>NC_080090.1:25260000-35260000 GCF_950005125.1 Chionomys nivalis | reverse complement strand
TCCAGCAGTTCCGTTTAAGGTTGTAAGAGTTTGAATCATATTAAAGAACTGAGAGAGAGAGCCTCTGAGATGGCTCAGCAGGCAGAGGTACCTGCCATCAAACCTGACAACCTGAGTTTGATCCCTAGGACCCATATTTAAAAGAAAATGGACTCCTGCAAGCTGTCCTCTGGCCTACTTCAGGACTTGGGTGTATGCTTGAGTGCCTACTACAGACACATAATATGCATATCACACACACACAGTACTTTTAAAAAAGCAAAGCTCAAAACAGATTTAAAGAGATGTCAAAGAGATTAAGTTGGAGCTGGGGAGGTTAACAGCACAGAATGGATGAAAAACTCATTTATGAAGCAAGATCCAGAGGAGGCACACTGGAACTAACTTAAAACACGGGTTCAGAGCTTCCTGTAACTGGAGAGAGGTATTCCTTCACTAACAATGGAGGCCCTGTGCTTATAGGGTGTGTTTCATAGCAAGTAGAATTTCATACCTAGAAGTCTTAATTTATTTCTCAAATATAGAAGGATAACTCATATTTTTGAGAAGAAAAAAAGGTTATTAGATTTCTTGAGGAGGAAATAAAAAACTTTTGAAGCATATCTGAGGGATGTAGTCATGGCATCCAACAAAGGAAAATGGTAGACAGTTGAGGATAAAAACCACATATATCCATACATTAATCTGGATAGACTTACAGATTTCATGTAGAAACCTGGTTGTACCCTTAGAGGATAGATAATAAAATTGATTCAAGTCATGTATATAACAAGAAATCAAGGACACCAAAAATCATATGAAATGAACTGCACAAGGGTTTGTGTGGTTGACCATAGGGTACACAGGTTAAAGAAGGCTACAGTGCCAAATACATAAAGAAACATAGAAAATGGATACATCTCAAATATGTTTGCCATATGGAAAGACCCACACACCAGGGACCACATACCATATTCTTCTACATATATACAGTGTCCCCAACTGCAACTCTATTAAGGAGTGGTTCTTAACCTGTGGGTCTCAACCCCTACAAAGGTTGCACATCAAATATCCTTCATATCAGATGCTAATATTATGATTCATAACAGTGGCAAAATTACAATTATAAAATAGCAATGAAAATAACTTTATGGTTGGAGGTCACTACATCATGAGGAACCGTATTACAGGGTCTCGGCATTAAGAAGGTTGATAACTACTAATCTAGAGGACACAAGACTAAAAGATGAGAGTAAGAATAGAACTAAGTAATTATATAAGAGTGACCACAAAGGGACAATGGAAGTGCTCTGAGACTAAAACACAGTGGGACTTGCACAAACTCTGTACAATTGCTAAATATCATTGAAATGCAGCTCTGAACTGGGTAATTTTTATACTATCTAAATTCTACTGCAATAAAGTTCCTTTTACAAGAATAACTAATGGAATGTGGCAAGGTAATAGTCCTAGAATCTCCCCACATAGGCTTTGGAAACAAGATCCTATGTATCAGGAGAAAGACCCCACCAAAAACAATCAGAAAGACAACAGGTCGTGGTCATTAAGTAGCATAGAGGGTGTCCCACAGGATGCTATTAAGAGACATGGGAATGGTTATACTAAAGGTGACTGGAGGGAGACAAGATGGCATGAGTCCTGGGTAGTTCACAGCAATGTCAGGAATTGTCAAGAGTGGTAGAAGTTGTTATAGTAGAGAGGAAGTCACTGTTGTAAATAATTATTGGGAAATGACCTAGAGGCCATGAAATAACAAGAATAAGAGTGGGATGTGGTGAATCATTTTCAGGCTAGGAGTTTCAATGAGGATATGTTTATCAGTGATGTGGGATTCCCTTCTGTATGCTGTGAATATTATTGGTTAATGAAGGAACTGCTTTGGGCCTATAGCAGACCTTTAGGGGAACAGAGCTAGGCAGGGAAAGCTAAATGGAATGCTGGAAGAAAGTAGGTGGGGTTGGAGAGAAGCCATGTAGCCATGCCAAAGACAGAACTTTAGCCGGTAAGCCACAGCCACATGGCAATACACAGATTCATAGAAATGCGTTAAATTAATATGTAAGTTAGCCAATAAGAAGCTAGAGCTAATGGATTAAGCTGTGATTCAATTAATATAGTTTCTGTGTGATTATTTCAGGGCTAAGTGGCTAGGAACCAACGAGTGGCCCTCCTTTTACCAATTGGTGCTCCAGTGTGTGCTAGCTAAATTCGTGTAAAACCTGAGAAAGCTTGAAAAGAAATTCTAGACACAAAAGAAACATTTAGTACAGTTTCTTGGTAGCCACAATTTTTTTTCTAGATGGGCTTGTTACAAGCAAGGCTCCCCGAGGCACAGTAAAAACTGTGAAGCGGCAGCTTCCTGGTTCACAAGCACAAGCGGCTCTGGCTCTTTTTGGAGGTTCAGCTACCAAGCATTTAAATGGGGGTTGTGGACAGTGTACTGCAAATTACTTGGTGGCAGCATGGGCCAACTGGTTATCAGAGTTGAGGTGAAGAGGATGGCTCCCACCCCGCAGTCTCGGGCACTAAAGGACTTCCACCATGTTGGACTGTGCAGAGCAAGCAGGAAGTATCATATATACCCTAGTAATGGAGCAACTTATGTTTTTAAAAAATACTTAGCATTTTAAGAAGTGCTCCTGGACAGTAAAGAATTACAGATACATAATAGGACAGATTCAGACATAAAGGACCTCTAAATAGTCACAGTGTTGAATAAATGTATGTAGGCTTGGGAGAGAGAAGAAATAGAGAGTGATAAAAGAAAGTTTTATGGCTTATAATGGTTTATTATGGTATAAAATGATTTATAAAAAAAACAAGGTCTTTAAAAAGACAAAGTACAGTCATAGATTAGGAGTAAAGAAAAATAAGCCATGTGAAAGTGGAAAATTCACAGAGAGTCTGGATTATGAATATTATTGTATTTTCTTTGAATTTTTTGACTGTGAATGAGCTAAGTACAGAGAGACATTTCACTGTATGGGCTACTAAGCTAAACCAGTATGTATATTATAAAGGTTTCTTGACTTCAGAATTTGGGTCTAAGGATATGTTGCTTTGGAAAAGAGGTTCTTCTTTTGTTTTCAAAGAAGATGAGAACCTATAAATTAATTCCAGACTATTGTGGTATGATGGACCAAGACCCCCGACAGGTTGCTGTGAACACCCCCAAAAATACTTCGTCCAATAAAAAGCTGGAAGCAGTTTGGAGAGAACTATGCCCATATTCCTGAATAATGTTTACAAATTTTTATTTACATTTAAAGAGGGATATGCTATAAAGATTTGCATTGGCATGGATCTTGGTTTATTGCTACAAATTTAAGGTCAATTTTGTTATACTGTGTATATCTACTTCTGCTTTTGACTAAGCTATTGTGTTTATACAGATCATTTAAAAATGTAATATATAATTAAGAAATATAGGTTAATAGAGAGTCATCTATAATAGTCATGCTTGTAGTCATGTTAGGTTTTCTAGATATATATAGATATATTTCAGTTATATAGGTATTCTTCAAATCTTTCAGATACCTTCAGTATATGGCATTTAAAATGTTTAACTTATTAACTTAAGACTTTTCATGACAATGAGACACATCTGCTCCTGGCAGCACCAATTACTTCAAGAGGAAGATGGACACGAAGACGCTCCTTACGCAATCTGTAAGCCATTTGGTCAAGAAACTGCTCTTGTCTGGACTGTTTGTTGAACTGGACATGCAAGACCCACAGAGAACTGAACTTTCTTAAAGAAGGTGAGACATCCTTTGGGGCTCCTGCTTCATAAAAGAGTTTGCCAGACATTCTTCAGGACACAGAAGAAAGTGACTGAAAACTGCCAATATAGACAGAACTGTCTTGCTTCGTGGAATAGTCTGCTGGATACTATGGGCCTGTAGGCTAAAGATGTATGCCCCAATGGTACAGAAGAACGTTGGGTGACTGTTCAGGCAACGAGAAGTCTCTGTCAATTCTAGAGTTTTGGAAGTTACTTACAATGAACTTATTATTTACTTAGGTAATATTATATCTTTCTGGAGTCTTTGATGGAGCTGAAGAATAGATAAATATTTTCCTTATATATGATAAAAGATAAAGTAGATATAAATATTTTAACTGTAATTCCTGCTTGATACCTGTCTTGTTATATGTAATTTTACTATGTTAAAGTTAAAACAGAAAAGGGGAGGTGATGTGGGATTCCCCTCTGTATGATGTGAATATCATTGGTTAATAAAGAAACTGCTCTTGGCCTATAGTAGAGCTATAGGGAACAGAGATAGGTGGGTAAAACAAAACTGAATGCTGGGAGAAAGGAGGTGGAGTCAGAGAGAAGCCATCTGCTGGAGACAGATGCCAGAACTTTAGCCAGTAAGCTACAGCTATGTAGTGATATACAGATTAATAGAAATGGGTTAAATTAATTTGTAAGAGTTAGCCAATAGAGCTAAGGGCCAAGCAGTGATTTAATTAATACAGTTTCTGTGTGATTATTTCAGGCTAAGCAGCCAGGAACAAACAAGTGGCCTCCATTCTACACTGCAGATAGGAGGAAAGATCACAATGTGAAATGTAAGATATGTGGGGATGCCACACCTTCAACACACAACAAAGCTAACATGTGACCAGGTCTACTCACACTCACACACATTTGCACAGGTGTACACTACACTTGTAGTTTGTAAGACATGAAAGAACAAGCACTCGGCAGAACTCAATGGCTGGGGGATGGGGGGGACGAGTTTCCCATTTCCGTCCAAGAATGGAAGAGGTTTATTAGAAGGTGAATTACAGAGAAGGTTTATTACATGGGGCAGGTTGGACAGGAATGAGTAATGTACAGGAAGGGGAAAGTCAGGGTTGACAGGATATGAGAAAATAAAAGATCAGAATTAGGCACAACATGGAAGACAGAGAGGAAAGGGGCACCTTGGCATAGTCCTAAGGGCTCAACTACATAATGGGTCAAATTTAGGTATTATTTAGAGACATATTAGAATGCCCCTCTTTGTGACCCTGATCCTGGAACTTACCTTGCTAATGAGCTCCCCGATCATCCCGTTCCAGGAGGTGTTATGAAGCTGGTGACCATACCTGCCATCAGGGGCCTGGTATATCTCATACTTGAATCCCAAAGCCTTAGCCAATGCATCCAGCACATCTATGGAGAACCCTTTGTAACGTTTGGGCTGTCCAAGGATGTTCTCAGCCACCATCACAAAAGGCTCTTCCTATAGAAAATAGAATGAATATTCTTTAAACCAACAACAGTTTAATTGATATATATATTTCCAGGATATTGGTACAGAGACAATCTGGTGAATTGTAACATCAGAATGTTAGTATTAGGGGTGGGGGCATAGTTCAGTGCTAAAGCAAATATTCTTTTTCTATTCTTTTCTTTAATTTTACATTCCAACCACAGTTTTTCCTCCTACCCTCCCTCACCTCCTCCCCAGCCCACCCTCATCTACTCCTCCCAATGGGTAAAGAGCTCCCATGGAGAAAGTCTGGCTTATTAAGTTGGGGAAGGACCAAGTCCCTCTCCACTGTGTTAAGGTTGAACATGGCATTCCACTATAGGGAATGGTCTCCAACAAGATAGCTCATGCATCAGGGACAGATCCTGGTCCTACTGCCAGGGGACCCTCAGATTTAGCATACATAATGCCCTAGGTTCCATCCCCAATGTGGATAATAATGATATTAACAGCAGCAACAGTAGTGGAATGTTGGTATTTACCCAATTTCTACCCAGAGACTGAACTCCCCTGCCCTTTTCTAAGAGCGCTTTATGGACAGTCAAGGAACAGTGCACAGGAGCAGTACTCCAGCCGGCAGGTCAGCATGGGGCAGTGAGGATTTAATTGTCCTGTGTATTTCTTCCTAGCCTCTATCCTAACCCTCAGACCCCACAATAAAATGGTGTCTTTTCTTTCCTTCTGCTATAGAATTCCTACTGACACAGGACTCTGTCCTGAGGGTATGCCATCTACGGTCGCCACAGAAGAATCATGACAGTTTTCATGTAGAATAATACATGGACATAAAACTGTGTGATATTAGACAGCGAGAAAACAGCATTTCATCTATCAAGCTGCACTAGAAATAAGTGCCCATTAACAGGACAATGCTATACCATAAGTCAATGGATGGGGAAGGGTCAAACCCCAAGTTCATGAATCCACAACCATGCTGAGTTCATACCTACAGACTATCTATGCCCTGAGAGGGCATAGAAAACATCTACCCCAGATCATATCTTCTTGTGTGAAATTGAATATGAAGGGGCTGAGGGCAAAGTGTCCCCTGGTAATGCTAATGGAGTTCCTTTAGTTAAAAGAAATAGGGTTTAAGGCTCATTCATTTTATACACATAAGGAATGCAGAAAGATTGTAGGCAAAGGCTTCTGAGTTTTCTGGGAGGAAATGACAGAGTTGAGCCGTGTCTGGGATACTCCCAAATGGGAACATTTTAAGTTCTTCCAAAGGGAAAAATAAAATTTAAAATATATTAACCTAAGCCTCACAATTATAACAGTCTAAGATTCTAGGGAAACAATGTAGAAAAATATAACTAACATTTTTTTCACTGCACACTTATTCTCACATTTATCCTCAGCAGTGTTGGCCAGCAGGAGAAGGTCCTCCCATAAGCATCTTTCTGGGAAACCTGGATACCAACAATGTAGGAGCCCAGTAGCATGAGTGGTCCTCCTTCTATACTTTGGAGACCTCCCGTAGAAGTCCCAGAAGTCCCTGGAGAGACTCTTCCATCTCACTCTCCCTTAGGTGGGCCCACATAATTATTTGAATGACAGGACTCCTGAAACCTCAACATCCCCTCCCCAACCCTGCATTAACCAGAGAGTAGCCTCTGAGTCAGAGACCTGGAAAATGAAGTTCCCAGGACATCCCCATGATCCTACCAAGACAGTCACCACTTTGAGAGTCAGTCCTTGGAGGCGACTGCCCATGGGCCTCTCCTGCAGACTGCCATTCAAGCCCTTCTCCGAGTCCCAGGTCGCCAGCTGTGGATAAAACAGGGAAGAATAAGGGGTGGAAGAGTCTCATATACACCTTAGGGGCACCTGCTAAACTGGAATCTTGAGTGAGACAGGCAGACAGCAACAGCCTGGGTCTCTTAGAGACCCAGAGGCATCTCAAAACCATTAAAAGGACAGAGAGTCATCAAACAGTAAGTTTCACTTCCTCCATCATGTCACCTGGAGACCCAGAGTTCCAAAAATCCCCAAAATAAAGACATTTGGTAGGATTTTGCCTCTGGAATAAATGTTTATGCCTAATTTTATTTTGTCCTCTATGGATGTGATGCCACTCTGTGTCCCATTATGCCTTTAACTTTCCCTTTGATGGTACTACAGTCAGTTGAATTGAGGTAGAATAATAACGCAATTAACAAAGACACAAGTACATGGCTTATCTAACATTCTGTGGCCATGACATCAAGGCCATAAGTTCTCTCTGCCTGTTTTTGCTGTAGTACAAGCTCTATAACTTTCTATGATATATAGATAGAAGCTGGTAGCCAAGTATATGTGCTTGGTATCTGCCAGTATCTTTAGGAGGCTTTAGGCTGTATCCAGTACTTCGTTGCATCTTTGATGATTGCTAAGGAGATGGAGAAGACTCTGGCTTTGAAACAGTAGAGAAAAAGTGTTCAAGAGTCACTTTTCCTTCCTGCATGGCTACAAGGTCTCAACAACAATGACTAAATCCTGTGTCTCCAATGAACAACAGAGACAACAGACACTTCTTGAGCCAACTAAATCAGAACCTTGAGGTCTGGTCATGGGGAATATTAATGCACCCTGAGACACTAGCTTAGCTGTATCTCATTGGGCTCTTTCATGGGGACATTTGAACATGCTAAAACCTTGCTCCATCTATGGAGATCCTGATTTAATTGGCTGGTGGTGGACAAGATATGGATATGTTTGTTCTCCTGATGTTTCTAACATTCAGCAAGGATTGAAAGCCACTACTATAAATTAAACTGGTAGTTCTCGAACTACAGATATATGCAAGTCACACGACTTTTCTATATACTTTATGGTGAGAGTATAGATGCCTACCAAGCTTTAAAGTGCTGCTGCTGTTGCTGGTGCTTCATTGACCTCAATTTATATAGCAAGGGGTTAATGAAACAAAGCACAAGGTATCTGTTTAACTCCAGATGCATTCCTCTAGATATGTGCCACTGGGGCCCTAACGGAACTGTCAAAGTTGCACTTAAGTTATGTCTACTCTCCCAGCATTCTCTGGAGTTCTGACAATTAACCCTAAGAAGCAACATTTATAGAAATTGAGAAATCATTCTAGCCGAGAGATACTACAATTCCGAGATTAAAACAAAACCATCAGAATGAGATATAGAATCCCATATTCAGCCTAAAAGAAGTCTGGTGTTTCTTATTGTCACTTTGGACCCAACAACTACTAATATCAACTCCATCTTAAATAATAGGATGTATGCCAGTAGAGAATAAACAATTTGAATTAGAGCATGGGCTCTAAAGAGCCCCATATCGCTGCTAATTAACTTATAGCACACTCAAGTGAAGAGCAAATTGAGATACCAGAATTCAAATCGGATATCAAGGATGCTTAATGGTACCATTCTCTGAGACCAGAAGCAAAGAGAAGGAAATAACATGGTTATTTCCCACCAATGTTCCAAAAAAATAGTACTCAGACTCAGATTCATTAAGCTGATTAAAAATTAAGACCAGGACTAAAGGGATTGCTCAGCAATTAAGAACACTTGCTTCCCTTGCAGAGGACCCAGGTTCTTTTCCCAGAACCTATATGACTGCTCACAACCACCTTTATCTCCAATTCCAGGAGATCCAATGTCCTCATCAGCCTCACAAGTATTGAACACATGTGGTAAACTTACACACATGAGACAAAACACTCATACACATTGAATAAAAATAAACACAATCTTTAACAAACAAAATTAAATGCTCGTCAAAGACAAAAGTAATAACTCAGTCAAGGGTGTGGTTTTCTGTTTTCTTTGTGTGCTACACAATGAGCCTAAGGGCCAGGGATAGGTGTGCATTTCGGCTCTCTGCATCTGCATCCCATGACTCTTTAGCTGGCACTGGAGCTGCCTAATCCCTGATGTGTGGTCCATGTTTCTGGGTGTGGGTGTTGTCTGGAGGTGTCTTTTACCATCATAATGACTCAGTGTGATGATGAAGGTAATTTGGATGTAAGAATGCATCAACTGGATATTCTAGCCTATGCTGTCATTAGATTTCTATAGCTGCTGCTATGCATCCTTGGCACAGGGAAGAGGCATCTTAGCACTTTTATTCCCTGGCTTGAATGAGCACCTGGTGCAGCACTTTGCCTAGCCTTCATCAGCCAGGCTTTATTTGTATTGAGATTATATTTGGGTGTGAGAATTCAGAATAAAAGCAAAAAGGAGCACGGAATAAAGCCCTTGCCTACTTAGGTTTTAGTCCATTTGAACAAAAGCTCTATCTTTCAATGCTTCTCCATCCATGCTTTGTTTCTCCCCACAGCAAGACTTTAGACAGCACAACTCTGCCCAGACCATTGTAACAGCTTCCTTATGGGTCTCATTACCATCAACTCTCCTATGGTCCATCTTCTGTGTGTTAGAACATACCTTTCAAACCAATTAAACAGGCCGAGAGAGACGGTTCAGTGGTTAAAAACATGTATTCCTTTTATAAGCAACCAGGGTTCAGTTTCCTGCACCCACATGTGACAAGGATAGTCACAACCATCCTTAAACCCAGTTCCAGGGGATCCAACACCTTCTTCCTGCTTCCATGGGTAGCAGGCATGCATATGGTACACAAAAATATATGCAAACAAAAATACTTATACAAATAAATACATCTTTAAAATATTTCAAAACAAGCCAGGCGGTGGTGGCACACTCTTTAATCCCAGCACTCAGGAGGCAGAGGCAGGCAGATCTCTGTGAGTTCAAGGCCAGCCTGGTCTACAAGAGCTAGTTCCAGGACAGGCTCCAAAGCTACAGAGAAAGCCTGTCTCGAAAAACAAACAAACAAACAAAAAGATTCAAAACACAAAGTGTGTAAATTATCATTTTCTAATAAATTCTCATTTCCTACAGAGTAACTTCAAATATTCATAAGTCTGACCCAAAAGAACAGCTTTCCCAACCCCCAACTCCACTATGACCTTTAGCCCACTCAGTTTAGATAGCCGTGTATACTCTAACCCCAGGAATTCTATGCTTTCCCATGCTCATGTGCACTTATGGGCCTTATGCTCAATTCTTTCTGCCCAGGGTGCTATATCTCTCCTTCTGGATCTGATAAATTACGATTCATTTTTAAAAACCACTTTCACTTTGGGATAGTTTTAGAATAACAGAAAAGCTGTGGAGGTTTCACTAATCATCCCTAACACCCATCTCCCCTGACGCTAAGGTGCAAACATAGCACACATTATTATCATACATTAGCATGTTGCATTCATCACAGCTAATTAATGTTTCTCATAGTCTCCAGGATTTATGCAAAGCTGCACTAGAACTGGTCTCCAGAGTCACAGACTCAGGCTAAGTCTCTGGGGCAGTTGTGGGATCTGATTTCCTGCTCTACTCTCTGGACCATAGCTGCAGCTGGCCTTGCTCCTTCCTACCACTTGGTTCCAGCACTGCCTCAGACACCACTGTGGCCTCTTCTCCATAATCAACGGCTATAGCTGGTGTTAATTTGGAGAATATGGGAGCTTGAAGGTATGAGATTAGCAGACTTTATGATGAGCCATTTATTGTAGCTGTTTTCATCATTTATGTGGATGACCCCAGAGCATCTGAGACACAGAAGGTCATCATTGAGTATTTGCTCAATGTATTTACTCTGATTCCATTTTCCTAGTTATAAAATAGAATACATTTGTACTTCCTGCCTACCAAATTGAGAGTTTGTTAAAGGAATAAAATAATCTTGAAACAACCTATCATCAATAACTTAATGAAGAATCACCAATAGGTTATAAATGTGTTTCATGGAACCCAAATTATGTGTACAGAAAAAAGTATTGATACAAATGGAACAAAGTATGTTAAGATGTGCTGCATATCGGCAGAGTTGTAGCAAACAGCCATTATTACCTGTGTTATGTTCATCTTCTCCTAATCAGATTTTCACTATGTAAGCAGGAAAGGAAAGGGAGCTTTAGATAGACAATAACTAGCACAATGAGTGCATAAAATTCTATCACGTGCTTTTCTGGGGACTGAAAGTCAAAGGTACATCTATACTCTTACCTGCAACTAAGTTAAGGTCCTTCTAAAACACATAATCAAATAAATCCATGTTCTGGCTACAAGGAATCATGGGGAAGGGGCCCCCATCTCCTAGAGAAGGCATACTGGTAATTTACCATTACCTCATATCCTAAAGGTGCCATGCTAGAGAAGGGCCCCTGAAACTCGGTGAGTCTGGAAACAGAGAAGTAACCACAGGTACCCAGACCATGAAGATAGGAAATCCTTCTCTATTAAGAAAGTGGAATGACATTGAATATTTTTGTTAGTCTTCAGTCGAATCTGATGGAAGAACATTTAAATCAAAGTGGACATCATAAGAAAGGGAAAAGAGAAAAACTTTCTAAGCCTGTTGTCATCCTTATCTTTGGTTCTGAAAGTGCCTGGGACTTAAAGGGTTTTTTGTTTTGTTTTCTTTTCTTAATATCAACTTTCTCTCTTTGGCCTTTAGGCATCCTGTAGCCTGCTAAGGAAGAAGAGCTACTTCAAAGTGAAACACAAATTTTGTCTTTCAAACACATCAAAGTGTAGCCATGTTCCAGGATTCAGGATCCTTCGTGTTGGGCAAGAAAGCTTATTATTCTCTCAGATGAGACTAGAAGCCCAGTGCCCACGGCTAAGACTATTTCAACAAAGCTATATGCTCTTGCCCAAATTTTAGGACCAGAGTTGGAGTTTGCACAATTTCTGAGAGAGGCAATGTCTTAGAACACCCTATCTACAAGAGCAGGACAGATCAAGATAGTTCCAATGAGAGAACCTAATGGAATTTAAAAATAATTCCCAAGCTCACAGTCAGTCAACTTAGGAGGGAACTGCCCCCACCTCCACCCTAAGGGTATCTGATGTTTCCTGACCAGAATGCAAGGAGAATGTCTCAGCCAGTAAGAGTCAAGTGAGGCTGACCGAGCTGATAAATGGGGAGCAGGAAAAACCTTTCACTCAAGAAACCCTGACACTCACTTGCATAGCTCCAGACCATTTCACCTGTACCTAAGTACATTGCCTGCATTTTGTAGACAGGGTTTTGTGTATGGGATAGATGAATTGACAGTCATAAACACCCACTTCTGACAGCTGAGCTGTCACGACCAGTGTCTGAAAAACTAATTTCCAGCACTACTAAACAAGACGAGTACTGCTGCTAGGTGATAAGGGGTGCGTTTTCATTCACTTTGGAGATCTGCTCTACCCAGGCCAGAAACGTGGATGGAAGCAGGGGTTATGGAACAGTTGTTGCTTGGGAGGAGATATATGGGCTCAAAATCTGATTATGACAAACAACTGTTCCAGAGATCCGTCAGATGGAGACTAAATTTCATAAGTCACTGGTCTTGGAAAAATGTATTTCCTGAGTCACTTGGGGTGCTCGTCATGCTGGAGGTTGTAAGTTGTGAGATGTGAGGATTTGGGACTTTGTGGCCCCATTGTTTGTAAATCCAGGGCTATTAACCCTAAACTGAACAAGCTTCTTTTGGAAGATTGGACCTCATGATCTATAGCTTTATTGCAGAGGTATCTTAAAGTGTCCTTTGTTCATGGGAAGGTGGGATGAAAATGGAGACAATCTGACTACTTTATAGTCTAGAGATCAGTTACAGAGCCTGGCTCATTCCAGGAACTGAGCAAGAAAGTAGGAAGGGAGAGAGAGAAGGGATAGGGGGGATTCCAGGGAAAGAACGGGAAAAGAGAGTGAAGGCAGAAAGTTCATTCACTTAACCCCAAATCCCATGGTTCATAATATCCAACACTATAATAGATAGAAGACTTGTATTGTCAACTGCTACTACCGAATCTTGTAGGAAAGTCTCAAGAGAAGACTAGAAGAGCTCATTTTTATAGCCACGTCATACAAATGGCATCACCAGAACTAATGTCCTACGTCAACTCTATTCTTATCAGCCTCTAACTGCCACTAGCACAGTGAAGATGACACCAGGTGGGACACAGGATTCAGTGATGATGGTATCAGTATGTTTATCGCTTCACTGAAGAAGCTTTCCTAAAGTAACATGCCCTCTGTCGTTTTCATTCCTTTGCCCACTTGTATTGGAAAACAAATGGGATTGGTGTATCTTTCAAAGGATCATAGCCTTGAATGGGAAACAAGGTGAAGAAGAATCCCTTATCTTGAGCGAGCTTGAACTGCACATTTAGCCAGCAATGGTTTCAGAAAATTGATTACAAGTCATTTATTTTGAGGAAAGGGGTTCAGAAGATTGAATCAAATGCTTCATACATGATAAGAAACCACTCTACCAGTGAGCTACATTCTCAGCCAATTGCCAATTACAAGTCACAAACAAAGCCAAATGCAGGGAAGACGTGCTTAGAAACAAGACAGAAACTGAGAAGCAGTATGTTAGCATCTGAGAACAGAATGCTAATATGGGTGACCAAGATTCCCAAAGTATCATCTAACTGGAGGATTCACATGAGGAATTCTAGCACATGAAGGCCACTAAGACTGGGTGTGGAGGAACTGCAGAAGTTGCCAGTCAGTGAGAAAGGGGCAGGCAAACACCTCCTAAAGGCCCAGACATGCTAAAGGACAGGGACTCACTCCTCCTACAGCCCCGAGACATGCTATAGAACAGACACTCACTCCTCCTAACCCTCACCCCAGACATGCTATAGAACAGGGACTCATTCCTCCTAAACCCCCCAGACATGCTATAGGACAGGGACTTACTCTAACAGAGGAGAATGGAAAGGCTCCCTCCTTCAACCAAGGCCAATTGCACAGGGAACTGAGCATCTGGGAAAAGTTACTCTATCTTAAAGCGAGCCTCAGCAGTACTCAACTGCCTATTCAGAGGCCAGGACTGCCAGAATCAGAAACGACAGTGAAGTAGGAGGAGAACCGTGATGTAGAGAAGCTTGATGACAAACCTTCAACACAAGAGAAATAACACCTTGGCCAATGATGCTGGGGAGGAAGATGGGAAAAACTACTATTGCCAGGACATAAGGCTCACCATGGAAGCAAGGGGCACACCAGACCTTTAGCCTGTTAGTCCAAAGCCCAAGAAACAAGAGCTCAAGAGGATGGAAGGACCGACAACACCAACAGAGCCACTGGTGAAACCCTTCTGTCAAATTTCTCCCTCCCCTAGACCTCTCTGACATGGTCCCCACTTGGCCTCATAACTTACACCCACCCTTACATATGCACAAACATATTTGTGTCCTATACATACATACATATATATATACATATACATGCACATTTAAAAATATTACAACTAAAATATAGAATCTTATATGAGAGAAAATGCATTATTTGTCTTTCTAAATTTAAGCAACTTAATTTAATATAAATTTCCAGCTCCACTTATTTTCTTGAAGTTACCATGATTTCATTTTTCTTTATGACCAAATAAATTCCATTATGTCTATTTACCACATGTTCTTTTATTCACTTATTTATTTATGTCTGTGCACACACACGTATGCATGTGGAGGCCAGACGTCAACACTGGGTGAGATGTCCTTGCCAGTTATCCTCTGTCCTATTTCTGAAACCAACATCTTTATCTGAACTTCTAACTAGTCAAAAAGTACCAAGGTTCCTCTTGCCTCTGGATCGCTAGTCCTGTAAAAAACATGTGCTGCTATACTTGACTTTTTACATGAGTTCTGGAAACCTAAACTCAGACCCTCATACCTGTGCAGCAACCTACTGACTGACCTGTCTCCTGAGTTCCATGAATTTTGTGTACTCATCTGCTGAAGGGCATCTAGTACATTTCCTAGCTATTTTGAACAATGCAGCAGTAAACACAGATGTCCAACTGTCTCTATGACAGGACTTAGGGTCACTGAGTAAATTTCCAAGACTGATGTCTCTTGGTCATTTGTCATTTGGTAGTTCTATGTTTTGTTTTGTTATTTGATTTTGACTTTTTGAGACTCTCCCATTCTGATTTTCACAATGGTTGCATTAGTTCAATTCCTACCAAGGAGTAATAGGGGTCGCTTTCCTTTTTGTCCTTGCCATCATTTGCTGCCATTTGTTTTCTTGATGCTCTGACTGATGTGGGGTAGACTCTCTAAGCACTTTTTTTTTTTTTTTTTTTTTTTTTTTTTGGTTTTTCGAGACAGCGTTTCTCTGTGGTTTTGGAGCCTGTCCTGGAACTAGCTCTTGTAGACCAGGCTGGTCTCGAACTCACAGAGATCCGCCTACCTCTGCCTCCCAAGTGCTGGGATTAAAGGTGTGCGCCACCACCGCCCGGCTCTCTCTAAGCACTTTTAACAGGAAAAAGATTTAAATATTCTGAAGAGAGTCCAGAGTAGGCAAAGAGGGTTTAACTTGTATTTCTCTGACGGCCAAGGGTATGGAAAATTTTTTTAAAATTTTTGCTGGCCTGGGAACTACCTGCTCAGCTCACTACTCTGCTTGCTGACAAGAAGATTTATTTATTTAATTCTGTAGTTCTTTATAGATTATCGATACTACTGCTACCCCATCTAAAGGATAGATGGCAAAGATTTCTGCCATTTTATAGTCTATCCACTCTGACACTAGTTTCCTTTCTTGTACAGTTTTCTGTATTTCAAGTAATCCCATTGGTCAATTCTTAAGGTCGTTTTCAGTCCTACTGGAGTCCTGTTTAGAAAGTTTTGACCTATGCATATCATGAAATATTATTCTTTGTTTACCTCTGGCAGTTCCAGTAAAAGGGAAATACTTCAAGATACATACATAGGCAAGAAAATCACATACATTACCAAATTCCCACTAAGTAAAGATAAAGGTAAAAGAATACTAACAGAGCACCCAAGAGTTATGGGACATTGTTGAGTCTACATGTACTCAGTAGAGGATTCACAGTGGGTATATCTAAACAAAACTTACATTTAATTTTCCAAAGTAGAGAAAGGATTTGTCTTGACAAAGAACACATTTGAAAGCCTAATATATACAATAAATGTGTATGTTCTCCTTCTGAATCGTAAGAAAATGAAAAACTCATTATACTAGTCCAAATCCAAGATGGATATTACCAAGTACCATTGAAGATCTGGAATGTAAAGCAGCAGCCATGGTAGAAGACAGGATGGTAATTTCTTACAAAATAAACATACACTTACCACACAACCCAGCAAATGCGCCTCTAGGCATTTTATAAGGGAAATGTAAAATATTCTCATAA
Source organism: Chionomys nivalis (assembly GCF_950005125.1). Classification (NCBI taxonomy): domain Eukaryota; kingdom Metazoa; phylum Chordata; class Mammalia; order Rodentia; family Cricetidae; genus Chionomys; species Chionomys nivalis. The sequence continues at coordinate 35,243,533 of NC_080090.1, read as the reverse complement.
AAAGATTTGTGTGAGATTTTCACAGAAGCTTTATTCATAATAGCAAAATAAAACAGAGGCTCCAAACTGGTCAACTGGCGAATGGATAAACAAACTGTGGTATATTTTATGCAACCAAATACCATCTCAGAAATAGAAAGCAGCAAGCTCCAGACACATGCATCAACACGGATAAAGCTCGGAAGCATTACAGTAAGTGAATGAGGCCAGGCACAAAAGACTCCATACTTCATGATTCTATGTATATGACAGTCTCATAAAGGTAATATTACAGGTAATGAAAAATAGATCCATGGTTGCCTGAGGCTAGGAATAGAAGGAAAGTATAACATGCAATAGAAAACAGGGGTTCGTGTGGGCAATGGAAGTATTCTATATTTTGAGTATCCTGATAATTATACACTAACAAGCATTTATCTGTACGCATCAAATGGGTACAGATAATTGCATCTAATTGCCTTATGTGCTCATATAAACATTTTGAAAATGATGAAGTCATGTGCTAGAGAGTGGGACCAACTTGTCATCTGATACATCTATGACCATTTGGCAGGGATGATTAGAGGGAAGGATTCTCAAGCAACCCATGACACCATACTTGAGTGATGGTGCTTTAACTACACAGAGCTAGGTGGTAACAAGTAACCAAGATATTACGTGACATGATTCTGGACTATCAATTTGACAGGATCGAAACAGTGTAGGAGAGCAGCCTGTGGGCAGTTCTGTGAGGGATTATATAGATTTAGGCCTCTGGGTGGGATGCGCCTGTGAGGGATTACCTAGAGTAGGCTAATTAAAGTGGGAGACCAACCTTAACTGTGGGCAGCACCATTCCATGGGCTGTGGTCCTAAACTGAATAAAAAGAAGAAGTTGAGTTGGGCACAGACATTCCCCCTCCCCTCTGCCTCCTTGGTGTGGATGTGATGTGAGCAACCATCCCAAAGTTTCCCACCAAGATGATCTATCGACCTCGAGTTGTGAGATGAAATAAACTCTATCTTCATGGCATTGCTTTGGTCAAGAGTATTGTCAGAGGCACAAGACAAAAAACAGATACACTCATCAGTCTAGAAAAACTGTGTGTGCCCATTTAAATGATCAAGAACAACCGAAAGTAGCACACACTTTCGTTTGCTAGCACCTGGGGAGGGGGGAGCTTCATGAGTTCAAGACTAGCCTTGGCTGCATAATAAGACTCTTGTCAAAAAAAAAAAAAAAAAACTAACACACACACACAAAATAAGTGCAGCTTTGCCTGAAAGCAATTCCATGAGGGTGGTAATTATATAATATTAAAATAGCATGTTTTAACTTTTTCTAATGCTCATTTCATTCCGTGAGAAGATACACACATTTGCCTAAACACAAAGGCTGCTGTAAGTGGCTGTTTCTGGCATTGTTGCAGCAATAAGCTTGCAAGGGAACATTTTCTCTGGCACAACACAGTTCTGGAATGTGGGAATTGTTTTACAGAGAGGAAGCATTGCTTTTATAATCACAAGAAAAACAATAAAGTGATTTTCATTTTGAAACTACACAGTGATCTAGCTTATGGCTGCCAGGTTGGCTTTGTATCTCTCCTTAATTGCCTTAGGTGTATTGGTTTTGTCTCCTCAAATAAACTGAATGTTCTAGCAATGGTGCCTCAGAAGGCCAGGATGAAACCCCATTTCTCCCACTTTTGAGTCTGGGATCTTCCGCAAGTTACTTTAACTGGATATACTCTTTCCATGGCTTAAATACCCTTTTCTATAGCTCTCATGAGAGTCCAATTCTTTCTCTCATGTCTATGCTATGCTCAAACCCATACTACGAGCATTCTAAAGAGCACTGGTTTGCACTGACTAGAATTAACTATACTGTGCACTTTAATCACAAGTCTTCATTCCGACAAGCTACTTTCTGCCAGCCTGTTCTATGAATCTCTGTATTGGCAAAGTGTCAGGCAGGTTCTCTCCCTCCATACACTCTCTAAACTTTGGGCCATCTCTTCTCCCTGGCAGCTCCTGTTTCCCTTTGTTCTTTAATTCTTACTCCATCCTTTACAATTCACTCTTATGATCCCCTCACATCTTCAGGAGTAAGTATCTCCCTTTGCCAAATCTATAATGTCCTGACATAGAGCTGCGGTAATGCTCTGCACGATATATTAAAATTTCATGTCTATCTATTCAGAAAAAGACTACCTCTCTTTTAAAGCAGAAACTATTGCTTCTTCATTTTGATTCACTCAATAAAATCTTATTAGGAAATTAATGTGTTTCATCACCCCCTGGGCATTTCCTCATTATTGCCTGTGATATCATGTTTCCTGAAAATTCTAGCTTTTAGCAAACCCGTGTTATATCCCGTATCTGAAGCTCTACAAAAGGCTGGCTCCTTCAGTGCTGACTTATTTACTATGACTCCAAGTCTCTGAGCTAGGTTTTCTCTTCCAAATAATTTTCTGCTGAAAACTAGTATATTGAATTGTGGGAGAATATTAGTAAAACGGGTCAGATAAAAGACATTTAAGGCAGTAGATAGAACTCAGTAGAAGAGCAAAGACCTAGCATTCACAAGGTCCTGGGCTTACTCCTCAGTACCACAATTAATGAATAGTTAATTAATTAATCCACCAACAAAAGGCTCATTAAAAAGGCATTTTGTCATTGTTCGAGCCAAGCTGCCCTGGCAGCAGGCAGGCGAGCAGGGTAGGGAATGAGGGCGATGGAGGGTGTTTGCCCCACGTTGGGCACCAATTAATGAAGTAAGTCACAAAACAATCCCACAACAATTTGGAATTATGATAAATAAAAGGTTATTTATTTATAGGGAAAAAACTTACAGGTCACCATTCTAGACAACAGCCTCCTGCATGACCAGGAAAAGCATCTGATAGCCAGAAGCAGAATTTGAAGAGAGAGAGAGAGAGAGAGAGAGAGAGAGAGAGAGAGAGAGAGAGAAAGAGAGGAGGTCTGCCGCTGCTTTCTTTCAAAGTGAAAGATACCACACCCCAGTGGGCTGGTATCTCAAAGGCTATTGGCTAAAGGAACAAAACTATCTCCCACAGCACTGCATGGTCTTTGAACCATGTGAATATCACCTTGAGTCCATCCCAAGTAAACAGAATCAGTGTCTAAATGTACCCAGTAAAGTTTGAGAACATGGCAACTGGTTCACAGCACCATTATATCTTGTCTAGAGCTTGGACCTACCAATACTCTTGTCTATTTAACCACTACAAAGTCCTAGAGCTCTCCGTTTATTTTGTAAGATGGAGATTATTTTATTGTCATCTCCATTTTAAAACTCACATCTTATCTCATTAAATATGGATAATCCTTTCCAAACTTTAACGACTCATTCAGAGCTGACCCATACAAATGTAATCCTTTAAATGTAATCAATGCTAAGTTTCCACCTGTCCCTCTAACCCCACCCCAAGCCAGTGACATTGGCTGCCTGTAATTTTCTCTACTAAGTGAAGGTCCCCTCTGTTAAAGAACTTTGGTACAGCCTTCCTTCTCATCCCTGATAAAGCTTATCTCTCTGACTCACATCCCATGTTTGGCTCTTTTTCATCTGGCTGCTCTCATCTGATGGGTTCTACTTTGAATAAAACCTTTCTAGGTCATTTATTCTAAGTGCTTGCAATATTATCAAGTATTTTTCTCACAATCTAAAACATTGCAATTGTGAAAAACAATCTTTATGCTACATAGGATATCTGGTTTTCTCACGGCCACATACTAAACATCTGACATGATTTCTGGGCCACGGCACACAGTTTAAAAAATATCCATTGAATGAATTGAAGATCTACCTAAGGATCAGCAAGCTTTCCCACAAATGACTGGACAATACATTCCCAAGGCTTCTACGGTCACATGTTCTTTATGGTGAAATATTCCGTAGGTCTAAGTGGTTCTGATGAACTTTACTGATGACATTGTAGGTTGGAGTAGGCAAAGTGGATATGACTTATGAGTTCCTGCCTCTCAGTGCACTTATTTCTATGGTTTCCTTTGTCCTGAATATTCAGCCCTTTGCCAGATCACATTTCCAAAGAGCTATCTTTCTTCCAAGGTATAATTTGTCATTTATTAAGCTGTTTGCCATGTTTGAGAAAACTTATTTTCTCCCCTGAGCAAATGTGACAGGTCTTCCTGCATTCTTAAGGCATTATGCTAAACCTTGTTCATGGCATATGTCCCATTCGGATCTCCCAATCAGCTCCTGTTTCCTATTGTATCTTCTAAAGGTTATTCTGGCATTGGTCATTCCACACACTTCTCCATCATATAAGGATTATGCCCCTAGATTATATATTTATTATTTGCTCTTCTGTAAAGTAACATCTCCATCCTATCAAAAGTAGAATTTAGCAAGTGAGTCTCTGTAAGCTCAAGGCCAGTCTAGTATACACAGCAAGTTTCAGGCTAGCCAGGGGTATATGGTAAGACACTATCTCAAAAACAAAACAAGCAAACAAAAATAATAGCAAAATAGTCAAATCCTTCTCCCTTTCAATCTAGTCTGAACCTCATACTTCATGCTTTTGAAGTGTGGCTAGAAAATGCCAGGAACTCTCTGCCCTGTTCTCTTGAGATACTCAGTCTACAACAAGAATCTCCACCCTTCGCACTGGCTTCTATTTCAGGCCAAACAATTCTTTGTCTTTTTTTTTTTTTTTTTTTTTTTTTTAAGGAGGACTTATTATTCCATGGCTTATAAAATGTTTTGCAGCGTCTTTAACCTTTATCAACTAGATGGCAATAGCATTCCTCAGGGTGTCAATAAAATTATCTCAGACATTGTCAAAACCCTCTGGGAAGATAGAATTACCCCCATTAACCAGCAACTAGGAACCCTTTAGGTTCTCCAAACACACTGTAAATAGTACAATACTGAGACCACCATGCTTCGGTAGACCAAGTGGGTATTCCAGCTGACCACCCCAGTGAGAACAACCTTCCAATGACCTCTGGCACAGTCCTCTGAAATGTGGCATCCATCTTGAATCCTTAAGACTAGCCCACAAGCCAGGGGAATACCACCAAACGACCTTAGTGGACACTACCAGAAAACTTGAAAAGCTGAATCTTGTCCAAACTGTAGAAATACAGAACCACAAGCTCTAAGGAAGATGTTACTTATGATACTAAGTTTTGTAATGTGCTTATAATTATGAGCAGAACTTGATATGTGGCAATATGGTATACCCATAAGAAACAATTATAAAATAAGAACAATTGCTTTGAGACAAGTGGAGGAAATAGCTAGAAAGATGCTATGGAAAACTTCCTGTGAATACAAAGTGCAAAGAAACTGTCTACAGGCATTCAAGGGGAAATATTGAAAGATGAAATAGAAGTTGTTTTTGTTACAGAGTAATAAAAATGTTGAGAACAATACCCCTGTATTAATATGAAAAGTAGGAGGTTTGACAAATAAATTTATGGACTTGAGAAGTATAGGCAGAATTTTGCATAGTCCTTTGTTTTTGATAGCTACTTGTTATAATTGTGCACAAATACAAAGCTACTTCACAGCTGAACTAGAAAACAGAGTCCACTCCAAAGCAGAACTTAAAAATGATATATAGAACCCAAGATACGTTGGATTCAAAAATAAAATTATTTTTACTCCTGTTTCTTCTTATAGAAATCTCCCAAAATGAGAAATATTTTCAATTCAAAATCAAATCCTGAAGAGTTCAAAGAAAAAAAGAAAAAAACAATGCAGTCCCAGGAAAGTAAGTGTTGACTGTAAAACCTTTTCTAAGACCTCACAGGTATTTAAGATTGTGTCTTGGAGATCTTACAGCGAAGCAAGGGGATATCAAAGGTGTATATCATAGATTGTCTCTTAGACAACAGAACTTCTAAAACTCCACAGAATCCTTTAGGAAATTCAAGAAATAGAAGATTCTGTCTCAAAGAAAAACATAGGTGCACCATCCTCTAAGGCAATGAGCAATCAACAAACTTAACAATAAGGCCACCCTGTTCTTAAAGGACTTAGATTGGCAGAAGCACTAGTCTACTGAATTGAACTGAGAGAATACAAAATGAAATTGTTCTCAAACTCTTATAGGCAGAACAAAAAAAGCTGAGAAGATGACCAGAAACCAAAATATGTAGCTTTAATGGGAAGATAGGTATCACATAGAAAGCAGAGTGAATTATCTCAAAAGCTGGATTCAAGAGACAAGTGTCCTCAAAGCAGCAAGAGGTTCTAACCACAGGGCTAACCAGCTTGGTCCAGCTGGATATCAGAATACAATGGACCTGTGGTTATTGTGTGCCTAATTCCTCCCTTACAGATGGGAATATTTATTACCTCTATCCTCATTCTCCTACCTTGCATGTTGAGCATGAGGGAGTCATATGACTTAATTCTTTAGACAGAGGCCTTCGGATTGAAGGGCCTACACTGCAACAATAACCTGTAACCAAAGATCTTCATACCTCAGTCTGGCAAGATTCTGGACATTGAGCCAAATTCATAATAGAATGAAGCCCTGGCATTCTTGAACTAGTTTCATTAATAATTTGTAAGTTTTGGAGGAAGTACTATCACGTGACTTCTGAAGATACATGTGATCTTCCCATGATGCCTACTCTAGGAGAAGCCAGCTGCCATGTAATCTATTCAACAGTTTTAAAGTCGCAGTGCTGAAAAAGATGAACGCAGGTGCCCTTGCAGACAGTTCCAGATGAGCTCAACCTTCCAATACCCTTCATCAAGGCACTGGTCATGCAAATGAACCCTCTGGAGCCCCCCTGAGTATAACTAAGTGTCACAAGGAGCAAAATATCAGCCAGCCAAGCATTTAGAATCTGTGAGATAAAATAAAATAAAATACAATTATTATAATAGGATATAATATAATTTAATTATTGCTGTTTTAAGCCATCAAATGCTTGGGTCATTTGTCATGCATCGATAGTAACAGTCTCTGATGTATTTGACCTTGTGTTCATCCTATAAACAGGGGCCAGTTTATCCCTTCTGTATTCCCAGGCCTCTAAAATAATGCCTCTTGAACAATGATAGATATGTTTATAATACACAAATCTTGTCACAAGCAAGAACTCTGAGCATTTGGTACATTTTATGAGTTAAGTAAAAATGAGATTACTACCCTCAATGTTTCTGGTAAGAAACTGAGGATGGTCTGGGCATGTAACTCAAAGAGAGAGGTTCTCAATTCTATCCTCAGTACTGAAGGAGGGAGGACAGGTGGGGAGGAAGGGAGGAGTGAGAGATGAAGGAAGGGGGCAGAAAAGAATGGGGATACGAAGAAAGAATTAAAAATGGCTAAACTGAGGTCCAAGTGTCTTTTTCTATCTCTAGTAAATAATCCAAATTGGAAGTGAACTTAGAACTTTTGAGTATGAGTCCATTGGACAGCCCTCACAAAATGCTCCCTCTGCATGTTGCAGAACCTGCATCAGCATATGCTTATTTAGTGGAGGAAAAAAGAAAAAAGGAGAGCTGGAGGTAGGCAGGGAAAGGGAAAGAGGAGTGCTCCAAGGCCTTTCAAAGAATCTCACCTGAACTCAAGGGCAGCTGAGAAGACGCAGAACCCATTGAAATTTGTGAGCTCAGAATTTTGCCAACTCCCATTTTCCTCACATTTTAACATTCTTAGAGGTACATAATTGCTCTGGTTTAACTTGGAAACTTGACAGGACTCAGCACCTCCCGCTTCATCTCTTCTTCTTTTCTTGATGTTTCAGAGGTCCCTTGATCTTCTAGAAGGTAAGTGGCTCTTACCCACAGCGCACAATAGTAAAGTAAAACAATCATCCTTACCCAGTGTCTTAGTCAGGGATCTACGGTTGCAACTAAACACCGTGATCAAAAGACAAGCAGGGGAGGAAAGGGTTTGTTTGGTATTAATATATTATACATTCTTTGTTCACTTGTCTGTGTGGTAATATTTGCCATTTTCTCTCCTAGCTGTTTTATTTTATTTATTTATTTAAAATTTTAATACAATATATTTTGGTCATATTATTTAGCCTCTCCCAACTCCTCACCCCACCTCGCTGCCCGCCCAACTCATGCTTTCCCTCTCTCTGTTGCTTAAAAAAAGAAGAAAAAACTAAAACCAAAATAAAAAATCAATAAGACAAAAAAGAGCAAAACAAAACAAAGATTAACACCCCCCCACACACACCCCATAGAGTCCATTTGTGTTGGTCAACTATTCCTGGGCATGGGGCTTGCCTGAAGTGTGGTTGGTACACACAGTGACATTTCATTGCAGAAAAGTGATTTTCCCTTTCCTAGCAGGTTATCATTTGCAAATACCTCCTTGAGAGAGGACATACACTTAAATTTGACTCCTACCTCAATCACAGGTTAACAATGACCTTGAGGAAACCACCGAACTCTTTCTAGTCACTTTGTTTTACTAAGAACAGAAAATACAATAACATTGATGAGGTCTCGGTGAATTTTAAAATTCACCAATGTTCTGATTGCTTTCTAAATTTACATTGCTGGCTCATATTTCTTCCCTGCGCTCCAGACTCAAATATTCAGGCTCCAGCTTGATATCTCTGTTGGAGACCGCACAGACAACCCTGAGACAATAATCTGTAAACTGAACTTTTGACTCTCTAATTCCTCAGACACACTTCAGAATGGAAACTGATTTTCAGATCTTCCTACATTCAGTTATGAACTGTATCATCTAACAAGTTGCTTAAGCCAAAGACTTCCAGGCCAGCCCTAATCTCATCACCATGTGAAGCCCACTTACCAGCTGTCTCTGGTACACCTTGAAACTGAACTGTCCCATATACTGCCTCTCCAGGTGCAGCCACCATCATCACTTCGCCTACTAGAACTGCTCTGTAACTGTTACTTGATTTCTTTGCTGTCCTCCCATGATTACAGGCTTTTACTATTCATTGGGTATCAACATTTTACCCTGACGTTCTTGGGCTCTGTTTTCAGTGAAGTAGTAGGAAACAGGCCTGATTTCTAATAAGTGAAATATGAGCAAAACAGGATCATTACTTTGAGCCCAGGACATATTAGTATACAATTATCCTTTCATTCTATCTTTAGTGGCTACCTTGGAGCTTATATGTTGATACAGTGGAGCCAAAGGACAGATGTTGCCTGGATCCAAGCATGGAGAAGATTTTCCTTTGAGACACATCTAGCCAGGCTAAGCTGTGTGAACAAGAAGCAAACCATTATTGCGTTAGGACTCTCAAAATAACTGCCTGGCCAGTCTGGATCATAGTTCATCTACCACACAACAGGTAGCAAGACATTTTAGAAGCACAGTCATTTCCTCTCACTCCTTCATTTAAAATGCCCTCTTGGCACCCATTTAAAATATGGCCCAAATTATTACATGTGACCTACCACAAACTACAAGCTCTGGTCTCAGAAGCTAATATATTGTATCCCAAAACATCCAGGTACTGAAAATAGCTACACTAACCTGCCTTCTGCTCCTCGAACATTCCAGAACTATCTCCAGCTGGTGTACAAGTGTCTTTCAGAAACATTTTACCCTAGAACTACTGTCAGTTGTCTTCTTGCCTATGCCCGACGTTCTCTTTCTGTGAAATGAATTCCCTGTCAAGACCTGTCTAAACAGATTTCCCTAGGAAGTCCCTCTCTATTTTCCTGTTTCATTTCTGATAGTAAGTACGCATAAAGAAATTATCCATATCATATCATTACTTGATTGCTAAAAATTCTATGCCTTTTTTGTCAAGTTCTTTTCCTTGGAATACAGGTTACTTGAAGACGCATTTCAGTAGTACCCGTCCCACTCATTAATGCGCCTGGCACAGAACATGCACATGATAAGAGCTAATGTTATTGTATTAGTTAGGGTTCTACTGCTGTGATAAAACATCAGGACCTCAGTAACTCACTGAGGAAAAGGTTTATTAGGCTTATATTTCCAGGTCACAACCCTTCGTTAAAGACAGGACAGGAACCTGGAAGCAGAGCCCTCACTCATCAATCATCTATCAAAAGTCTTGCCTATGGGCCAATACTATGGAAACATTTTGCCAATTAAGATTCTTCTCTGAAGATTCTACCTTGTGTCAAGTTGAGATTATTAGCCAAATTTCAGTAAAAACATATATACACAGAGAGGTGATATTGTGGATCTGCAGGAATGCTGACATGATACTGGCATAACAATGGAGATTTCCCTCAATCAAAATTCAGAGGGATGCAATACCCTTCTTATGCATGGCTAGCTAGAAATTTCGGCATCTGATCACCCACTGTGATATGTTCTTACAGGAACAAGGCCTGTGCCCTCGAGTTTAGACAAAATATCTTGTAACACAAGATATATAGAACTATTGAAAAAGAAAAGGAAATAAGAATAAAATCTTCCACAGAAGAAAACAGTCAACTATCTAGCAAACATAGAAATACATTCAAGCCAACAACAAACATTTTGCAAGCTGCAAGCTTACAAAACTATTTCAGAGTGTCACACCTAGTGGTGATACAGGGAGATTAGGACAATTTATTACTGGGCAAATGCTCTCCACTGGGGGTACTAGACATTCAAAGCACAACAAACACATCCCTTGACAAGTAATGACAATTCTAGGGGTTGTTATACTGAAAAATTCCATATATGACTACCAAATACAAAAGATACACACAATGATGATCATCAGGGAACTAAACACAATATCAAAAGCAAACAAAAAGAGGAACTACCAAAAATCCAATTGTGTGAGAATTGTTAAGAAGGTAAAATCAGTACCCCGTACATAACGTTAACAACCTGAAAAGTGCCTGTCAGAGCATCAGAAATCCCTGTACTTGGAGGCTATCACAGGAAGGCAGTAAAAATGAGGTTGCCCTGGGTGACAAGGCAAGACTGTCTCAAAAACGAAATGACTGTTAGAGATAATCACCATTATTAGGGATGCCTATTAGCCATGTTGTTGTTATCAGTGTTCATCAGTACTAACATGAGAAAATGTCATGATCCCAAATGCCATGTGATAATGAGAAAGGGAACCTTGTAACTACTGGAGAAATGTTTAGTTCATAAAAACAGGATGTGCTGGTTGAGGGTAAGAGAGACTAGGAACTAAAAGGACCTGAGACAAAAGGGTACTCTGGGTGTTTACAGTCTTGCAAGCTTGAGGAATGAGCCAAGAACTTGTAAGAAAACAATTAAATGGGGCAGGAAGCCTTGCAGAGCCTTGTATATCACTGCTCCTGGCTGCCTTGCTCATAGCCCCCTTCTCTTAGCAGTGACATTCTAAAGGAGATAAGTGCCCTGCACATGAAGCAGGAAGATTTTAGAAGAGATTCATGTCGGGTCTAAGAAACTATGCTTAAAGGCAGGTCTGGGGAAGAGTTTAGGAATGGCTTGTGCAGGAGACACATGTGACATGAGGAAGGTAGCATTCAACATAACAATAGATAGCTACTGCAGCCTGGGAACAACAGAGCTGTTGTCATGCCCACTGAGACGGTGCCTGTCACATCAGTGAATCTGTATGGCTTCAGCTATTTCATCTGATTCCTTTGGCAATGTGGAAGAAAATACTCTAACACCCTTTGGTCTTAGCACAGTTCAATGTTTTCAGTGGCTTTTTTGGTTGGTATAGGTTAAAGAAGGGGAATCATGAAAAGGGCCGTGTGTGTGTGTGTGTGTGTGTGTGTGTGTGTGTATTATGAGGTATGGGGAAATATGATATGAAAGAGAGATAATAGATCATATACATAGATCCAAACTTTCTAAGCTAATAAAGATCTGCTCTGGCTGTCTTTCTCTCCAGGGCTGGATTAAACTCAAATTCTTGCACATGTCAGGCAATCACTCTCTCTACGTTCCCAGCCCTAATAATTTTTTCAGTGTAGATGTGTGTATATGTATGTGTGAGTACATGTTTGTATGCCTGTGTGTTTGTTTACATGCAGATGTGCATGTATGTTTGTACAAATGCATGTGGAAGCCAGAGGTCATTGTTGGGTATCTCCCTCTATCATTCTCTACCATTTTTTAAAAACTGATTCATGGTGGTGTGTGTGTGTGTGTGTATGTGTGTGTGTGTGTGTGTGTGATGTGATGTGAATGTGTCTGAAGGTAATCATGCACATCCAATAGTGTGTATGTGGAGATCGGAACAAGTTTTGGGAGTCACTTCTCTTCTTCCCCTGAGTGTCTCATCAATCAAACTCAGGTCATTGGGCTTATACAAGCAAGTGATTTTACATGCTGATCCGTCTCACTGACCCCGCCCCCCATCTAGTATTTTAAAATAGGGTCTCTTCACTGAGCTCAGAGCTCAGCAAAGGCTAGACGGGGTAACCAATGAGTTTCAAGACTCTACCTGTCTTTGCCTTCCAAATCAGAATCAGGTCACAGGCATGCACAAAACCACCTTTTTATGTGACTGCAGAACCTAGGTCCTCATTACTGTGTAGCAGGCATTTTACCAACTGAGACATCTCTCCAGCCCCAATTATTATTTTTGTAATAATGTTCAGCACATATTTTCAAATGCAATGTGTTTTAAAACATTCTTCAATGAGCTTGACTTGTTTTATAATGAGAAAAACTAGATCATAATTTTAAAGCATTCCTTTATGTCATTACGTAACCAGGAGTGTGTACTTGCTGCAAATGTCAGCCACACACTCATGCCAGTCGGCCTCCCCTAACTAGTCAGGACAGCCCACATCAGTCTTCCCCAAATGGTCTTTCCCTAATACACATTCTTTAATGAAGCTTGCAATAGATAAACTGCGGAAGGAGCCGATGTGCCCCTTGAGTGTATCTTTATGATCTCTGTAATTAGTGCAAGACCAAAGCACACATGCTGCCAGCCCTTAGTCCCTTTATGAGTAAGAGTTGGTGGGAACCACATCTCAGGAGCAGCACTGAACTCACATCCCAGCTGGGGAAGGTCCTGAAATTCTGGCCCCCACTTGCAGGATAAAAGTTGAGAAGCGGCTAAACACTTCAAAGTCAGGAAGGCCTTGGAGGTGACTGCACATTATCAGTGGATTTGGATGTTCTAACACTACCCCTCTGAGAGAATATCAAACCTTGCACAAAAGACAGATGCTTATTTATGAACGATATATTTATATATGCAAATAAATTATATATGTCATAATGTATATGTATCTAATATAGTTTTTAAAAGTAGAAACACTGGTAAAATGTATTAATGACACATGACTGTCTTGAGAGATCTGATAGGTAATATTATCATTAGTGAATATTCAGGCCCAACCTATACTTTAAGCAAGGTGCTGACTAATTAACCAATAGCGTCCTAGTTTGATACTTTAAATATTTTATTGGTAACACAGAATTTTTAAGCATCTCCCTATAATATTAGAACATGATTGCATTGTTTTGCTTCATGATATGATATAAGCAATATGACTCGAGGCTTACAGGGAGCTCAGATTAAGATCTAGCGGAATGTCCACAGCCATTTTCATTTTTCATATTGATAGCTATATTTGTCTTCAGTCTACCAACTGTTAACAGATAAGTTTAACCCCACACACATTCTACTAAGAGTGATTTTAGTTACAACTTGGATTTTATCCGTAAATCCTTTCTCACATAAGCAAGAATTACAATACACTACAGTTTAGTGAAATCAAATGAAACCCGAGGCTCTGTGCAAAGCCATCTGCATTGTGCCCACTTGTCCCTTGGGTTCCCACCCACACTCCACACCACAGTGCTGCTTAGAATATACACTCTGTAGGCCAGTGCCAGCCCTCAATGTGTTTCCAGGTCTTCAGAAGGTAGAAGAATCTAAAGTGGGTGCTTGTAAGTATCCAGCATTTTGATAGAATATATGAGCTTCTTTAATGGAAAGATGGAGGAAGTTGTATTTTGTATCTTTTAGTTTTTATTTTATTGCTTTGGAAAATCGTCTTATACTTCATGAGAATGTGGCTTTGGTGGCAGATTGAAAATAAAAAATAAATGGTATTCCACGGCATGTAGTTGAGAAACACTGGCATTTGGAACGCACACAGCAGTTAAGTGAGGGGATTATCCAGAACACAGCAGGTCAGAGCCAAGGCCTGGAGATCCACTGTGAAGATACAAGTTACATTTAGTTTCCACTTACAGCATTTATAAAGGAGAGAATGATAGAACAACCAAATGTGCCAACTTCCTGGTCATTACACAGTAAAAAGATGACAAGTAACAAAAGGGTCCAGTGACTCAACTCAAGCTGTAGGATACTCTGTTCCCGATACATCTGCCTAGACTTTTTCTAGATAGTTTTAAGGCCTGCAGCTACATATGGAGAGAGTAGAACCCTGATACCTCATTAGAACCTAAGAGAGACAACAAACCTTTTCAAGCCAGATTATCCGGCCAGTCTCCCAAGTACAAGTGTAAACTGAGTGGGGGTGGGGAGATTATGATTCAGCCTCAGAGCAGCTCTTGGCCTCCTTCCATCATGCTCTAGGATGGTGGTATGGTGTTCTACAAAGATTTCTATTTCCATTTAAGCTCAGGGGACCACATTAATCACTTTTTGTTGCTGTGATAAAATATCATGATCAAAAGTAATTCAGGGATGAGTCATTTGGCTTGGCTCAAGAGATTCAGTCCATAGTGATGAGGAAGACCAGGCATGCCAGCAGGACCAGAGAGCTGACTGGATCAACAGCAGAGAGAAGCGACAGGAAGTCCACCCCCAGTGAAGTACTTCTTCCAGCAAGGCTGCATCTCCTGAAGGTTCTATAACCTACCCAAACTCTACTAGTAGCTAGGGACCAAGTGTTAAGTCCATGAACCAATGGGGCATGGGTAGTATTTCTCCTTTAAATCATCTACATGGCCACCTTGAATACACTCACTGTTGTCAGGAAATCATGGTGGCCAGGGCATCATGGTGGAGCCATTTCTCTAGAGCATCAGTGTTCATCCATACAGTGGATACTGCAAAGCTTATCTTCTTGAGCAAGTGTTGAAGTGGAAGCGGCGCGTCCTGCCACCCGGTTAGCTTTACCGGAATAATTACACGGAAACTGTACTTTTTTAAACACTGCTTGGCCCATTAGCTCTAGCCTCTTACTGGCTAGCTCTCATATCTAGATTAACCCATTTCTAATAATCTGTGTAGCACCACGATCTGGTGGCTTACCAGGGGGATCTTAACCTGCGTCTGTGTCTTGTGGGCGAATCATGGCGACTGCCTGACTCGGCTTCTTTCTCCCAGCATTCTGTTCTGTTTACTCCACCCACCTAAGGGTTGGCCTATCAAATGGGCCTAGGCAGTTTCTTTATTAATTAACCAATGAAAGCAACAGATTAGAAAGAAATCACTCCCACATCAAGCAAGCTTTAAGGGGAAACTATAACTTAATATTCTAATTGTCTACTTTACCATCCAGGGAGGCAGCATCTCACTCGAGATCAGTGATGCAGTGGAGTATCCACAGGAAGCGAAAGCCTACACACCACTAGCATGACTGCTCGGTGATCAACAGATGCTGGGGTTTCCACAAGAACGGTTATTTTCCAAATCCAAGCAATGGCTCACAGAGCTATTCCTTCTACTAAATCATCAAAATAGCTGTTAATTAAACAAGCCTTCATTAGAGTCTACCACCTTCCAGAATCTGACAAGCCCGGGTCACAAAGATGAACGGAGCATAACCCATGTCCTAGAGAATTTATGGCCTGCAAGGGAGAAAGGCTGAATGGAAGAACGCAATTAAAATCCCGGGCTTAGGAAGAAAAAATCTCAGAAGGTACTTTAGGGGGCAGGAAGAAAAGTTATCCCGTGAGTCTCCAAGACTGGGGGGAAGGTAAGACAAATAACATAATGAAATATAATCATATTGTTAAAGTGTGAATAGGATTTTCCCGAGGAGAGATTGATATAGAGGCATTTGCTGTCAAAGGGTTAGTACGTGAAAAGCAAGGGGAGTGGAAGAAATTCTCCCACACTCAAAGACCCTTTCCCATCAGTTCTGTCAAGTGGGCTGAGAGGAAGAACAAAATGGATAGAGACTCAGCTAGGGAATCAAACTCTGGTTCAAATGGCAATGCCGTGCCTGTATAGACCATGTGACCTTGATTGGGCAAACGTGGTTCCAGTTTTTCTCTGAAATAATAACGAAGCTAATGCCTACAAGCCATAGAGAGTTGTTCAGAGCATAGTCCGTATATACAACTGCTTATCGGTAGCACTCAGTTGATTTTCACGACTGTTACTATTTTTCTCAAAGATGCTTTTGAGTCAGTCTAGTCATTCTGACAGGGACAGCTCACTTGTGCTGAGGCATCCTAACCTGGAGCTGAGGGGGTTCCTGCCTCTCATTACAGCTTCTCTTCCTGTTACTACTATTACGTTTGTGGTGGTTCCTTAATGTGCTAATAGAGGGGCAGGTAGAAAGGGGCTTAACTTTAGGGTCAAGGGAGGTTGAAGACAAATGTTTCCTTTATTTATTGCAGAAAAAAAAAACAGCGACCGTTGTTTTGCTAAATGATTATGTTCTGAAGCTGTCCCCTAAGTATTTATGTTTGTGCATATAGACTAGGGCTGCTCTCAGTCTGTTTGCAGTTACAACACTGAATCCAGAGACTCACAACTCATCAAAGCGCTGGAAACAAGTGGCTACTGAGTGTCCATGCATAAATAACATATCTAAATCACTCCCTTGGTGGAGAGGGTGGAACAGGCAGATTGAGGAGGAGGGAGGCGCTTAAAAATGTTGTTTTCGGGACATGACAAAGTGGTGACACACAAGACCTCCCCGCAGTACATATTAAATTATGAACGAATATTTGACCTTGATGCCTTGAAATAGCTACATTTTAGTATTTCTTACAGTTCAGTGAACTAATGGGACCACTTCTGGGACTTAATCAGCTGACAGACCAACAGCGGGGTGAAAGAACCTCTTTTCCTCTTTACGGTTTCCTTCCTGGGGTGTTCAGTGTCTGGAAGAGCAAGGCAGAAACCATGCAGTCCTCTGAATCTTACACGCTTCTTCAAAGTCACGGCTGCAGTGTGCTATTGGTTGAAGAAGTTGGGGACTAGCAAAAAAGCAGATGCCTCGCTTGGGGAAGGAACAAATGTCACAACCACCTTGCCACCGGGACCTGCTGCTGAGATAAAGGGAAAGACTTTACTGCCAGCAGTGAGCCTCACAGAGAGGCAGAGGAGGCCACGCTCACCTCCCAGGCTCTGGCACCTCCGCTCCAAGTCTAGGAAGCCAAAAAAGCTCATAAACTCTGGTGGCATGGCTGTGCCATCCAGCCTGCCCAAGGATCTCACACGTCAGTGAGAAAGAAACACAGCAAAGGAAGGAACTTGCTTTGTGAATCACCACTCTCTCTCTCTCTCTCTCTCTCTCTCTCTCTCTCTCTCTCTCTGTGTGTGTGTGTGTGTGTGTGCCTGAGCTTCAGTTATCACACCTCTACCATGTTGCAGTGGAACTCTGACCTATCAGAACGCTTCCCACAGGCTCAAGGATATTGAGGCCTTACGTGCACTGGGCAATTTGAACTAAGTTAAAAAACTTCCCTAACTATAGTTGTCTCCCCTCCCCGTCCCCGCTCACACAACCTGCAAAGACATCCAGCCATGTCTCAGTTCATCTCATTCATTGAACTACTTGACCCTTTATCAGTCTGTCCAACAGATACTTACATGGGTGGGCGATGCCAGGGGCTGCACTGAGCACTGTATATGTGTACTTCTCTAGTCCTGACAACATGAGGTATGCACTGTTACTGATTCATGGAGGAATGAGGACACAAGAAAGGAGTACAGATCAGGCTAAAGAATTGTTGGTGTGTAGCTCTTTATCCGAATATGCCTACAGTCTTTCAGCTATTCATACACTGCTTCTCCAAGGAGCTAGCTGCTAGGATGTCCCTATGCTAACTGTAGGCTCTAAGGCAAGAGAAACAGACCAGCTTAACAGAATGAAAAGTCAGGGACCGAAGGCTCGTTTATCTAGTGGCCTGTCCTCTACTGGTCTTGGGCACGGCCTCAAAGATACTGTCTTCTGTAGTTTCTTCCTTAGAAATGGGCACCACCTGGCTGAAGAACACGTCCCTGCTAATTGTCTGGGCTGTGTGTGCAAAAGTAATTCTTGTGGTACAGCCAGGGGCAGATTCTAATGCAGCTTCAAGAAGTCATCTGGCCCAAATGCTGCAGTTCTGTGAAAGCCTCCAAATGTTGAGAGGGACTGATGTCCAATATGTGCATGGATGGGACGAAGGCAGAAAATCTTCCCTCCTGGCCACTATGAGGGCTGGCATGTACAGAAAAATGAACACCATGGTCCCTGACCAGCAGTCACAATAAAAGGCTGCCAAATCCATGTGATCTCACGCGTCTTCAAAGCATCCTTGGCATGCTGGTTGTTGACTTTGCTGTTGAAAGGAGGGTAGGAGCTCGATTTGAATAGAGTTTAGCAACTGCTCAAATACTATGACTGAGCCTGCGGGGAGCAGCAAAGCAGAGACACAGAATTTAATGTTGTCCCCTGTTCTGTGTATGAAGAACAGCCAAAGATGCATGGTAATTCTGAGCAAATTCCTCACATCCCCAAGTCTTAGGGTTTCCAACTGCAAGGTAGATAGGGAATAATGATCCTCTCTACTCACTATGGCATAACACAATACACCTGTAGTGATATTTCATTTGTATTTTAATAAATAAAACTTGCCTCAAGTTCAGAGAGTAAAACAGAAGTGCTTACCAGCCTTACAAACCAGTAGCCACACTAGTTTGCCATAGAAACCAGGCAGTAGTGGTGTACACCTTTAATCCCAACACTAGAGAGGAACATAAAACAGGGGGAGAAAGTTCTCATACACAGTTGATGGAGGAAGGTCATTGGTTAATTAATAAAGAAACTGCTTGGCCTCATAGGTTAGAACATAGGTGGGTGGAGTAAACAGAACAGAATGCTGAGAGGAAGAGGAAGTGAGCTCAGATGCAGGGCAGCTCCTCTCAGAGCCAGATGCGATGCAGCCAGTCGCCAGGTCAGACATGCTGAATCTTTCCCGGTAAGCACACCTAGTGGTGCTATGCAGATTATTAGAAATGGGCTAAATTAATACGTGAGAATTAGCCTAGAAGAGGCTAGATATAATGGGCCAGGCAGTGTTTAAAAGAATACAAGTTTGTGTGTTGTTATTTCGGGGCATAAGCTAGCCAGGCGGCCGGGAGCTGGGTGGCAGGAACCCTGCCTGCAGCTCCTACTACACACAGTCTCATTCTGAGATTCCTGGAGACAGGATTGCCATTTCAGACTGAGGTAGGGGTAAGAGCCAGTGGTTGGCTGTTTTGCTTTTCTGACCTTCAGACTGAACCCCAATATCTGTCTCTGGGTTTTTATTAATTAGGCTACATATATCTTTTTTTTTTAAATCTGATATTCTGACAATTCAGCTCTCTCTGCAGTGTTCTTCTGTATTAGGAACTAATCTAAGAAGGGAGTGTAAGCTCCAACCACAAGAGGAAGGCTTGAATAGACAGGGTGAGTCAAGAAGTCTGAGTAATGGACCTAGGACGTCCATATCATAGCCCTCAGTGCACAGCCTCATACAGGGTGACAATCTTTGTGCACTGAGCAAACTCTCACAGGTGCTCCAGTGGAAGGAACCAATGGTTGTAGTGAAGTGAGTAAACCCTCATCTCTCCTTGATTCAATGTACGCATCGGCCACTCTCTTGCTATATCATTTTGGGCAAGCCCAAGACTTCTTTGTACCTCATATTTTTCATCTGTGAAGGTAATAATTGATTCAACTACCTTTGCTATATTCTCAAATGATTGCAAAGTTTGCAGCTTAAGACAGCAATCATTTTTAATCATTTTACTTTATTTCCTGAAGTTTTTGCAACTTGGGCAAAGTTAGACAACAGCTCATCTCCGCTTTGTGTGGCACCAGCCAAGAATGACAGTAAGGCTAGACAATCTCCTCCCAAGATGACCTAATTTGCAAGGCTAATAAATTGGCAGGACTGCCTATTGGGAGTTCATCTGGGGCCTTAGTTTCCCTCCTCATAGCTCTGTTCTGAGCACGGAGGTCTAAGGTACCCAGACATTAACAGGACAAATGTCACTCATTCCTCACTGGGAAAAGTGATCTGAAGTTTGAGGCCCTGTTCTGTCACGTGACAGTGATTAAGGCAAAGTCACAGGTAAACCCATGTTCAAAGGGTGGGGACTATATAGGCAGGTAAATACTAAGATACACAACTCCCAGGAACCACCAGAATAACAGCTAATAAGAGTCATACCTCCCTCTGAGGGCTGCTAATAGGAACAAAAGTATCCATGCATATACAGCACCTGGCAAGTTGGAAGCCACCCACCAGCAGTATAACAGAATGGTTAAAGCTGGTGGGATAGACGTCTGCCAAATGATCCAATTCCACCTCTTCCTTAATCTCTGAAGGTCTCAAATCCCTTGTCAATAAAACAGAGATAAATACAGCATTTGCCTCCTGGAACTCTTGTGAGTAGCAAATAAGCTGACATTTATAAATTGCCGGAGATCATACCAGCCACACAGTAAACATGGCAGAGCTGTTGCTAGCCTATATCTATCCAGAGCCAGTTTCAGTGACTGAATGTTGGCCATGGATCAAGTCACTTCCCAAGACTGTCTTCCACTTCATTCCTGGATACCAGCCAAGGGCACTAGTGCTGGTCCCTCCTGTCACAACCCTGGTGCCCTCTGCATGGCAGCCGAGCGACAGGCCTCAGACACTCTGCTGACTGTGGGACCAGCAAGCAGCAGCCTGGGCCCTGCAACAACATCTTCTCTGCTCCTGAGGGAAGACCCGAAACTGCCCCTGCCCAGCTCTCACCATTGCACATCTAGTTTCTCAATGAACAACCGGCTTCCTCTTGGAAGACCTCCCCTGACTTCCTTTACTAACAACTTCTCAGAAACAACCCTTGCTAACCAGAACAGAGCTCCCTCCTGGGTGGTGATTTGCAGGGTGATAGAAAAATAACTTTTTTTTAATCCAATCCATAATTAGGTCTTAGAGAAACAAATTAAATGAAAGCAACGTTGTTTCTTTAAAGCATGAATACGGATCTGCATAACGATATACATTTAATGGTTTTAATTTCCGAGGGAAACTATTTTTAATGTGTGCTTGGAAAATGTATTTTTCCCTTCAATTTTACGTCTATAAAGTTAAATCCCAGGCCTGGTATGGGAGTGCTTCCTCCTGCAATCCTAGCTAATTAGTGATGACATTTTAAACCTAATAGAGCAAAAGCAACTTCTGCTTCCCAGGGTTCCCTGCCATGCCAGGTAAGACGTTCATATAAGCAGGAGTCTTCAATGCGACACTGCTCCATAGCACCAGATTTTCAAATCCTCATGGCTGAGCCTTCTCAGTTGAGCCCTTGATGATAGCAACTTTTAACCAATGCCATTACAAATATATAAAACAGCATTCTGACATCCATTATAGTATATTCTATTTTACATAAAGATATAAAAGAGTATTGTGACACCCAGTTTAGATATTCTATTTTACACACTCTGAAGATGGCATTATAACTTAAAACTTGGAGCCGAACAGCACCCTCTGACTTATGTTCAGCCATCTACAAATGAAATCATAGAAAAAGCACCATTGTTTTTGACCTACACAGATAGCAATATTGCCTGGCTAGAATTAGTTAAGGGCTTGACACAGAACATATGCTCATTGAATTTTAAATGTTGCTGTGTTGTTGCCAGAATGACTTGGGCAACTCACATCTAAGTGGGAACATGAACATCTACTTCTCAAGTTACTTCCAAAATTAGGATAACTGAGTAAATGTGCTTACATCTCTGGCTCCCAGGGCACTTTAGAAACATACTCACTTGGGGTAGATCCCATTTAATTGCTGCCCAATGAGCTGGAAGCAATCAACAAACATCATGTGATATCCTGAACCCTTTCATCATTAAGTCTGCCTTTGTCTTGCAGAAGCATTTGAGGGCATCACCCTGATTTGCACTAGCCAGTAAAACAGCTCAAGTAATTAGTGTCCATTTGCAACACATTCTAGGTGCTCTCAAACACAGTCTCCCTGCTTTATAGTTTCATAGTCCCTAAGAGCTCTGTAACACGACATAGGAGGTAATTATGGATCATCCCCAGGGCAACCCTTCCAATTGACTGTAGTGACTTGAAGGATTTAGTTTTCTGGGAAAAGACCCTGCAAAAGAAAGCTCCATACCGTGAGTCCTGAATCTCAGCTTGGCCATACAATTCTACCAGAATCAGCAAAGTTCGCAGCTGGAACGCAGAAGCATTTCTTCAACATGGACAGCCCACTAATCCCTCCCACTTAGCGGATGAGGCTTTGGCTTCTTAAACTTGGTTAACCTAAGGGTACTTGTAACTTTACATGAAAGGTTTCAGTTTCTGTGTCCTTGATAGAGATTCTTAGACCGTTCCTCAAGAATATAAAGACTGGGCTCAGCCATATAAACAAAAGATAACTGCACAAGCATGTCAGGAAGAAGAGAGTACCCGCCGCACACTATTTCAGCTGTCTTCTCACTGACGCTTGCTGTCAGTTTTGCAATCCTCACTGAGCCCCAGAGAGGTTCACCAGTTAGCCCCAGTCCACAGATCAAATGGAAGAGCCCTGTTTCAAACATAATGGTTTTATCTCCAGATAAATCCCAAACCAGCGACAGCAGCTTTAAAGACTGCTTGCTTGGGGCTTCAGCATCAACAGGGATAAGCGGAAACAGGGAAACTGACTCCTGTACTTTCCGGTTTTAATCATTCATTCTAACAAATATGTCCAGGGCTGTTTCAATGCAGGCACTTGGGATGTGGGAGCTGGTCCTGAGCTGATCTTGAGCCAGGACGAGGTCACAGCTCTCCCAGTACCACAGAGCACAGTGGGAACAGGCCTATACACAAGCAATTACAAATAGGTGCAGGGCAGCTTGCCAGCAGGGTCACCAGAAGAAGCCCCTAGAAAAGAGTGATTTCTGAAAGGCATGATCCAGCCAAGGAAGAGAGTTAAATGGGAGTCAGGAAACCAAGAAAAAAAATGGTGTGATACTCCAAAAGGCCATCATTCATTAGGGCATGCTGTGAAAAATGCTGCCAAAGTCCATGTGTCAATCAAACAGTTCCTGTGTCACTCCCCTCCCCCCACTCCCTCAAACAGGCTCATGGAGAGAAAGTCCCGCTGAGTAGCTCACTCTGCTTGAATATTCCAAACTGAATTCTTCAGCTAGGAAGATGTGGGGATACCACAAGGACAGAGAACAAAAGTGGGAAACATTCTTTGTCAGTCTACTCAATATGCACTTTGTTCTTCTCCAATGTGATAAAAACCTTGCAAAGTCTTTCCAAGTGTCTCAAACATCTCCTGAGTGGGCCATAAGCCCCTCCCACACATTCCACCCATGATTTCTGTATGCATCAAGTCCTGTGTGAAAGTTATATCATGTGGAATTTTGCACCACAGTCCTCAGGCCAGAACTCGTGCTGGGACAGCCCAGCCCCTGCTGTACTCGGGGCGTGCGCAGCAATGAAGCACACACATGATAATTAAATTTGGTATAATTACTTTTCCAAATGACCACTGACACCCCATTGTTCTGAAAGGATTAGTCCTCAGAGTCTTCCAGATGTGGTCTGGTTCCTGGATCTAAATGAGACTTCAAAGAATGTAATTTATAATAACCAGAATCCCTAATACACACTTTAAATATATCTTTTCTTTGTTACAGTCACTGGCTGGTAAAATCCAACAGAATTAGAATTCCCTGGGGTGATGAGTTCCTGTCCACAGATACAGTCAGGCCTGTCACAGATATCCCATTGTAAAACTAGGGCATACAAGTCAGTCCCTGAATGGTACCAATGCAGGTGCTATGCTTCATCCTGCCATTAACGTTCTCCATAACTCCATAGCCCTAGGCTATATACACTACACACCACGGGGAAAGGAAGTGGATTGTTTTATCCCTTTTTGTTGACCTTCAGAAAGGTACCGTGGACTCTGCCATGAAAAACGATGAGGAAATATAAGGTAGATGACATGTGAACCCCAATCTTAATGTGCAGATGGGTGGTCCTGAGGATGGAGGACGGGGAAAGAAAGTGCCTGGTGTGTAGCTGGTGACTTGCCGGAAACATGATGCATATGTCCTCACAGATGAAGCAGAATGGTACTTGGCCATGGACATTTCTACCCTCTCCCCAACCCCCACTTAATATAGAAGACCTTAGAGATGCCCCAGGGTCAATATACCTCTCAGATGAAAGGACTAGGATTTACAAATGTACCTATGGGATTCAAATCTCAATCTCTTCCTACAAAATGAAAACCATGGCAGAACATAGAACATCTAGGGCAAAGAAGCAGGGGTGACCAGCAAACAGGCAATGACCTCCAGTGGCCAGAGAAAGAGACTTACAGGATATGTTGGAGTCTCGGTCTCTATTGTGGGAGATCTTTGGCCACTTCTCTCCCTGCAGATCTCTTCCCTATCCCCTGCTCCTAGCTGCCCGCTTCTCTGCATTCCTTAAAAGAGGAGACAGAACCATCCAACAGCCCAAGGATGCTCACTCAGCCCACCCAACAGCCCAAGGAAGCCCACTCAGCCCACCCAACAGCCCAAGGAAGCCCACTCAGCCCACCCAACAGTCCAAGGAAGCCCACTCAGCCCACCCAACAGTCCAAGGATGCTCACTCAGTTCACAGTCCCCACCCCTCAACAGATCCTCCGTATGCTTGAGTAAAGCACTGTATTTCCCACCATACTCCACTATACAGCATATCTGCACCCCCCTTTGATTTATATAACACAACTTACTTCGGTCAACATTTTCCAAATGTTAAGGTTCTCATCCCAGTACCAATTCACCTACGGAAACCCCAGGTGACAGAATACCGTGGTGGCCACCACCGTCATGGAGCCTATTCATAACACACATTTTTACCTCATTCCCCAGAAGTGGGGAACACAGTTGGCATTCGTGCAGTGACTTGGAGACTCCCATATTTTAAACAACATCCTCTGCATCTGTGAGAATCCTCAGTATCTGGGCAGATTTGAATAGGTGTAACATTTCAAAGCGGTAAGATCAGCACTGACATTTCAACTTAATCACTGTTACTACAGACGAGAAAAGTAATTCTCTTGCACTCATACATAAACAGCATTATCTTCTCATTTTCAAAAGGTACCACTTCGTGATCCGGGATACTCAGGGAATAATTTCATCTCTGCATGGGGGAGTGGGTGGAAAATGAGGAAAACCCAGCCTGGTCTCTGCGAGACTGAATCTGATGATTAAATAATGCATAAATTACAGGGGAGGCCACAGACGGGGCACCTCTGGAGACGGCTGGAGGCTTCCCCATTAGTTCTTAATAAAAGTTAAATAAATATATTTTCTGCCCGTGGGAATCCAGTTAGGTTCAGAACAAGACAACGGGGCTCTGGAAGGGTGAGTCATTCTCTGGGGTGAGACTGGAATGACCATGATGCTTAATTAAGTCCTGTCCAGGCGCAGGACAAGCAGTCTGGCTTTTAGTTTTGGTTTGTCTTTTGTTGTTTGGTTGGTTTTGGTCTTATTTAAATACTTTCCATATATTTTGATCACGTTTTCTCCTCCTCCTTGATCCTCCTAACTCCCTACCCTCCCAACTTCCTATTTATCTCTCTGCCTCTCTCAAACAAAATAAAACATAAAGCCTGGCATATCAAGTTTGGTTCTTCCCTCAAGCTCCAGTTACAAAGTAATTGACATAAATTTCTTCAAGAACAACAGAATCTCCCTGATAAGTGTAGTTTCTTAGTAGATGCACTACTAAACCTAACAAATCGATCCACTACAAGGTTCCAGAAATAACCTGGGGCCTTCACTTGACCCTAAATAGCCCTTGTTGGCAGGATTTGTAAGCCCTCATTGAGTACCATGAGGACAGAGCAAGTCTAGGGTGAATGGATTGTCTGGAGCCCTTTAAAAGTCAGCTTTCTTGGAGCAGAGAAGTTTAGCCATCTGGACTTTTCCAGGTGATTCTCGGGTCCCCTAGAGATCCAGGATATGATGATAAACAGGGGAAGACTAATGTTTCCCTTGTCCTCGGGGATAACAGGCCCCCGGACGTTCCTCCTGACTCTGTCTGATGTGGCTTCAAGTTCACCATCTTGAGGACTAAGTCAAGAATTCTGTTGCATCCTCACAAATGCAGGAGCTTCTACAGTTGCTTTGCTGCTAGCTTGCACCTGCACATCAGCCACCACACACGAGTCAAAGACAAGAAGGGGCTCACTGAAAACAAGCTGGTGTCATACACTTTTAAAATTCAATGTGTCTCTAAATGTGAAAGGTTGTCAAATATATATATATATTAGTGACAATTGTCCTTTGGCCAAGGAGGATAGACAAGTAGTCTCAGTGGTAATCTTGTTTTCATATTTTGCTGTTGCCCAGGACACCTTTATTTTTATCTGATATTTATTAGAATGTAAGATATTTAAAAGAGCAATGGTATATTTCACATTTAATATTCAAAGCAGTCTCTTATCCTTGTATGATTAATATCTCAACATTCAAATGATAAAACTGAGGACCGGAGAAGTTGAATGGCTAGTCCATAGCAACATGGTGGCCCACTAGGGTGCACCAGCTGCCACCAACTCCTTGTTCAAGAGTCTGGACAGTGTTCTCAATCATCCCAAATGGCTCATCTTACAGAGCGATTGCCGGGTCTTCAAGGCTCCTTCTGTAGCCCTAACCCTGCCAACAGCCAGGGGAGGACCTGACTAATGGATTTCATTACGCCTTTGCTTCTGTGACATTTTAAAAGATTCTTCTGAAGTTGATGAAAACCCATCCTCCAGGTGACTTACTTTTAGCCACAATTTCTTGAATGAAAACACAGGGAGCTAGGGTAGGGATATGCTTGGTGTAGATTTAATGGGCCATACTGACATGACCTAATGTCCCATCAGTAACACGAACTTTTCCTGGCTGTCCCTGGGTAGAAAGCTAGAAATTGTTTTTATTGCTTTCATCCTGGCTCACCTGACTCATCCCAGACAGGGGCACAGATGAACAGCATCACAGCTGCTCATGCCATGCAAACACTGACCTAGGGAGTATGGGGGGGGATGTGATAGAGTTCCAGGTGTGAAATAATCACATTAACAATGAGGCAAGGACCAAATCTTTCACCTCATGTATAAAAGTAACTTGGGAGAAGTTTTTCAAGTTTTACAATAATCACATATTGACAACACACTAGGAATGATGAGAAGCTAAATCAGACCTTTTGGAACTGCTAAACAATTTTCAGTCTGCCTTACCAGCAGAGAGATTTTAAATACCTTCTTACTTGCTCTGTAGAACTTAAATCCCAAAGATCATCTTAGGAAGGCATATTCAATGAGTAGCCAAAATAAAAGGAGTTGGGGGGATAAAACATAACTGTGCACCCATCAGTATGGTCTATGAGCATGTGCACACAGGAGCACACACTAGGGTATAAACCAAAGACTACAAACAAGCTAGATCTAGATAAGCACACTGCTTCTGAACCATACCATCTTCCTTCTTTAAAGATTAGCATGATGATTCCCTTCATACTAAATAAGTATTCACTTTTATACCTGATTTTATGTTCATGGTTTCACAACTTCTGAAATTACATATGTTTCTTGTGTCTCAAAACCTGCATCTCTTTTCTTGCAAAGCTAGTTAGAAAGAGGATTTTTTTTCATCCATATGGTGAGGATGTGTCTGGCTACTCTCCCCCTGCTTCCTGTAATCAAATCCACATTATGTGACTGCCAGATTATAAGGAAACCTAAAATTTCTTTATAATGAGAATTTTGTTCTTTAACAGAGCAGTGGCCCAGAACTTGGGATCAAAAGAAACTGGCCTCCTCATATACAGCTGCTGGTTGTATGGCAAAAGTCGTAAGCAACATCTTTTTTGTTTTGCGTGCTGGGAAATGTACAGGTAGCTTTGTGAGCAATGTGGCAAGAACACAAACTCATACAATTTCCATTTATATGAGTCTATTTTCCTCCCACACCATCATCCATACCAGCCTTTATTAATCCCTTGTCTCTCATCACTATTGAGGCTCCAATTCCACCACTGTTTTTTCTTATCCTTCTTTCAATTTCATTAATTGACTCAAATTGTTTGGTGAATCAAATTCATTTAAAAATTCAGAGAAAGGCTGAAGAGATTGTTCAGTGGTTAAGAGTACGTACTGCTATTGCAGAGGACATCGTGTCAGTTCTCAAAAGCCACATCTGTTATCCAAGAACTGCCTTTAACTCTATCTCTAGGGCATCCAACACCTCTTCCCTCCATGGGCAACTATACTCGTGTGGAGAGAGAATGAGAGAGAGAGACAGAGACAGAGAGAGACAGAGACAGAGAGAGACAGAGACAGAGGCAGAGAGTTCAACAAGCATGCTTATTATACAATAGTAAAATAAGCTTCAGAAAGAAATGGCAAGTAGATTAACAGAATCCAAACCCAAAAGTCCCACATCGCTTTCTTTGCTGGAGATTTTAGTTATAGTTAATCATTTTAGCAGCAGGACTTGCTGTGTGGAAGAGAAGGAAGGGGGACCATGTGGCATGATAGGGAAATGAGAATCATTTCTTCAGTTATACTTCTATATGTTGACAACTGGCTTCTTCCCCCTCTCTCAAAGCTTTCCTTCTCAATTGAGGCCCCAACTCCACCTTTGCTACGTCAGTAGTCTACCACTGCCCGTCCAGACCTGCAGTAATCACCAGACAGAATTCAGCAAAGTATGAGGATTCATGGAGAGTTCCCTGTTCACAAAAGGCAGAGGGCTGCTTCATAGAGGCCATGACTACAAAGGCAATTCAGGTAATTGAGCCTTGACATGGCTCCTTGTTAGACAAGAATCCTGTTGGTAATAGAGGCAAAGCACAAAAGCTTGATAAACAGATTGTGAAATTCACAGTAACATAAAATAAAACAGGAACCACAAACACCAGAGGCTAGGCAAAAAGTTCTAGCATCTAAGGAAATCTCAAACCAAAATCCACTAAGACAGAATGAAAGTAAAAGATGTTTGTCTTCTGTAGCCAAACCCTAAAAACACATGTAGAATATGAACTATCCTACACAAGGAGCTACAGTAACTGGGCAACCATGGAGAAATAGTTACTGGGATCCACTCTTCAAATAGTGCATGTAGTCCAATAGAGTTGAGTTCTAAAAGGGCCAAAGATTTAAATGCATCAAAATGAAATTAAAATCTACAAATACACATATATGTATGCATGTATATTTAAGTAGTTTACCAACTAGAAGACTCCCATAAGGCGTCTGTGTGTCTTAGTTTAGGTTAACCTTCAATTCCCAGCAAAACCCATATCCCCACTAAACTCTTTAAATCTAGTGTGGTCACTTCTCATGTCCTATATCCTTAATTGAAAGTTTTTCTTGAGGTGAAAGGTCATAGGTTTCAATGTAAGGATTTCATGCTCCCTTCATTTTGGCTGAGCCTTCTGCCAACACTTTATTTCCCCATTCCTTACTCCCTCCATATTGAATAAGCCAGTAGTCTCCTCCAGACTTTCATTTTGCCTGGATTATACTAATTCTCCCTCTGTTAAAGCATTGGCTCCCAATGATCTCTTTATAATTTTCTGGCTTCCGTGTGTACTCTGGGTTAAAGATGTAAAACAGGAAATTCAAAGCAATGATTTACATATGACAGAGCATGAGGAGTTTGTCTTTATATGTATGGGTAAATTCTAAGTTTATCTAGTTCCACCCACTCACAAGAAAATTTCATTATTTCACTTTTCTTTACAGCTGGATAATAGTCCATCATGTAATTGATCACACTTTCCTTATCCCAGCTGACAGACATCATGTTTGATTTCATGTCCTAACTATTGTGAATAGAGAGGCAACAAACATGGACGCACGTATACCCAAAAGTAATGTAACTCTCTCCTTCTGGCTAGCTGGCACGGTGTCAGACAGTACTATGTAAGTTGCTGGGAGAGAAAAAACCATCAGTGGTCTAACACAGCACAAGATCCTGAATTCTACATTATCATACAAGGTTTTCACTTGCTTGGTTATTGTTACCTCTAGATATTTTATATTATTTGAGGAAATTGTGAAGGGTGTTGTTTATAGGAAAGTTACTGATTTTTTTTCATTTATTCTCATTTCCAGCCACTTTGCTGAAAGTGTTTATCAGCTGTAGGAGTTTCCTGGTAGAAATTCTAGGGTCACTATCATATCATCTGCAAACAGAGAAAGTTTGACTTCTTCCTCTCTGCTTTGTGTCCCCTTGATCTTCTTCGGCTGTCTCATTGCTCTAGCTAGAGCTTCAGTGCTATATTGAATAGGTATGGAGAGAGTGGACAGCCTTGTCTTGTACCTGACATTAGTGGAATTGCTCTGAGTTTCTCTCCATTTAATTTGATGTTGGCTGCCAGCTTGTTGTAAATTGTCTTTACTGGATTTAGGTATGCCCCTTATATTCCTAATTTCTCTAGGACTCTTATCATCAAGGGGTATTAGATTCTGTCAAGGGCTTTTTGGCATCTAATGAGACAATCATATGTTTTTTTTTCAGTTTATTTATATCATGAATTATATTTACTAATTTTCTTATATTGAATCATGTAGTGGTTTTAATTAAAATGGCCCCCATAACCATAGGGAGTGGCACTATTAGGAAAGCCTTGCTGAAGTAGGTGTGGCTCTGTTGAAGAAAGTGTGTCACCGAGAGTGGGTTTTGAGGTCTCAGATGCTTAAGCTAGGCCTAATGTGGCAGTCTCTTCTTTCTGACTGCCGATCCTGATGTAGAACTCTCAGGTCTTTCCCCAGCACCATGTCTACCCACACACTACCATGTTTCCCACCATGATGACAATGAAAGACACCTTTGAAAATGTAAGCCATCCTTGATTAAATGTTTTTCTTTTAAAAAGTCGTTGTGGTTGAGAGTAAGCCCACCCCTGACACTGATTGAAGCACCAGGACCCACAGGCTAGATGAGCAAGGGTCTAGAACCAAACATGACTAGAGGGAAAAAACGTTAACGTGATGATATCTACTAATATTCTTCTATATTCATAGATTAGTGCCTAGCCCAATCATCATCAGAGAGGCTTCATCTAGCAACTGATAGAAACAGATGCAGAGACCCATAACCAAACATCAGGTGGAGCTCAGGGAATCCTGCAGAAGGGGGCAGGGAGGACTGTAGGAGCCAAAGGGGTCAAGGACACCAAAAAAATAAAACCAAAGAAACAACAAACCTGGGCTCATATGGGCTCACAGAGACTGAACCAGCAACCAGGTAACCTGCATAGGACTGATCGAGGCATTCTACATATATGTTACAGTTGTGTAGCTTGGTCTTCTTGTGGGATTCCTAACAGTGGGGGCAGGGGATATCTCTGACTCTCCTGACAGTTTTCTGGACTCTACTCTTCATATAAATGTTTGGCAAGAATTTCCACATAAAACCTGAGAAAGCTTTTCCAAAAATGATTCTAGACAGACAAAAGAACAGAGTCAAGGACACCTTCTTGATATTGATAGCAGCATTGTCTCTGGTGGACCCTGATAGCTAGCAGCAAACAGAGCACCTCTGCTTTAAGAGAGGCTTCCTGACTCAGTGTTAGCAGGAAAAACCTTGCAGGTCTTTTAAGAGGCCCTGCCACCAAATACTTAAATGCTATTTATGAGCAGCCAGTAGCATGCTTCATGGTAATAGCATGGACCTAGAAACTCCACTGTGTTGTGGGGGGAAAAAAAGTGGTTTCTACCAGTACCTCTGCATGAAGTTAGACTCTCAGGAAGACAAGGAGTGGGGTGATTCTAGGTGCCAAAACCACAGCTTTAATCCTAGCCATATTGCTTAGCAAATTAAAGGTCATATGGTTAGAAAAAGAGAGATATACAATAAAGACAGATTCAGAGGGGGGAAAACCTCTAAATAGTTTACAGTTGTTTAAAAATATTCAAAGGCTTGGAGAGAAAAAAAAGATAGAGAAAGTCCTTTAAAAAAGAAATACAGTAGTTGGTTGTGGTGGCCCACAGCTTTAATCCCAGCATTTGGGAGGCAGAGGCAGGCAAATCTCTGTGAGTTTGAGGACAGCCTTGTCTGCAGAGTAAGATCCAGGACCACCAAAAAAACCAGAGGAACCCTATCTCAAAAGAAAATAAAAACAAGAATTAAAAATAAAAATAATGGAAATAGAATTTTTTTAAAACCCACATAAAAATGGAAAATACACAGAGAGTTTGGAGACTGTAAAAGGCTAATCAACCCAATTATAAAATGGGGCACTGAGCTGAACAGAGAATTCTCAACAGAAGAAGTTCAAATGGCCAAAAGACACTTAAGGTCATGCTCAACTTCCTTAGCGATCAGGGAAATGCAAATCAAGACAACTTTAAGACACCATCTTACACCTGTCAGAATGGCTAAAATAAAAAACACCAATGATAGCCTTTGCTGGAGAGGTTGTGGAGAAAGGGGTACACTCATCCATTGCTGGTGGGATTGCAAACTTGTGCAACCACTTTGGAAAGCAGTGTGGTGGTTTCTCAGGAAATTCGGGATCAACCTACCCCTGGACCCAGAAATACCACTCTTGGGAATATACCCAAGAAATGCCCTATCATACAACAAAAGTATATGCTCAACTATGTTCATAGCAGCATTGTTTGTAATAGCCAGAACCTGGAAACAACCTAGATGCCCTTCAATGGAAGAATGGATGAAGAAAGTATGGAATATGTACATATTAGAGTACTACTCAGCAATAAAAAACAATGACTTCTTGAATTTTGCATGCAAATGAACAGAAATAGAAAACACTATCCTGAGTGAGGTGAGCCAGACCCAAAAAGAGGAACATGGGATGTACTAACTCATATTTGGTTTCTAGCCATAAATAAAGGACATTGAGCCTATAATTTGTGATCCTAGAGAAGCTAAATAAGAAGGTGAACCCAAAGAAAAACATATAGTCATCCTCCTGGATATTAACCTTCATCAGGCAATGAAAGGAGACAGAGACAGAGACCCACATTAGAGCACTGGACTGAAATCTCAAGGTTCAAATCAGGAACAGAAGGAGAGAGAGCACGAGCAAAGAACTCAGGGCCGCAAGAGGTGCACCCACATACTGAGACAATGGGGATGTTCTATCAGGAACTCACCAAGGCCAGCTGGCCTGGGTCTGAAAAAGCATGGGATAAAACTGGACTCGCTGAACATAGCAGACAATAAGGACTACTGAGAACTCAAGAACAATGGCAATGGGTTTTTGATCCTACTGCACGTACTGGCTTTGTGGGAGCCTAGGCAGTTTGGATGCTCCACCTTACTAGACCTGGATGGAGGTGGGTGGTCCTTGGACTTCCCACAGGGCAGGGAACCTGATTGCTCTTCGGGCTGATGGGCTGACAAGGGAGGGGGGCTTGATCAGGGGAAGGGGAGGGAAATGGGAAGCGGTGGCGGGGAGGAGGCAGAAATCTTTAATTAATAAATAAATAAAAAGAAAAAAAGAAAAAAGAAATGATTGAAGGAAATAAACTATTTAAGATCTAAAAATGGAAATAAACACAATAAAGAAAACACAAACTGAAAAATTCTGGAATTTAAAAATTCAGTAACTACAGAGGTAAGAGATGGAAAAGAGAATCTCCTTCACTGAAGATATGATAGAAGATATTGATACATTGATCAAAAAAATTAAACCTAAAAAATGTCCTGACCCAAAATATCCAGGAAATATGGGGCACTATGAAAAGACAAAACCTAGAAATAATAGGAATAGAGGAAGGAGAAATGTCCCAGCTCAAAGGCCCAGAAAATATTTTTAACAAAATCATAGAATAGAAATTTCCTAGTCTAAAGAATGAGATGCCTATAAAGGTGCAAGAAGCAAACAGAACACCAAACAGATTGGACCAGAAAAAAAAGTCCCCTCACCTCATAATAATCAAAACTCTAAACATACATAATAAAGAAAATATATTAAAAGCTTCAAAACAAAAAGACCAAGAAACATATAAAGACAGACCTACAGAATAACACTTGACTTCTCAGTGGAGACTAAGACCCAGAAGGGCTTGGACAGATATGCTACAGAGTATAAGAGACCATGGATGCCAGCTCAGACTATGATACCCAAAAAAACTTTCAGTCACCATAATTTGAAAAAATAAGACATTCCACAATAAAGCCAAATTTAAACTATATCTATCCTGTCAACTAATCTGGTACCACATAATGTGCTAGAAGGAAAAATCCAAACCAAGTAGGTTAACTACAAATGTGAAAACACCGTAAATAAATAATGTTACAACAGTAAAACAATTTTAACATAAAACATTTTTAAAAATAATTTGTCTGTATCAATGAAAAAAGGACATGGTAAAAAAAAAAACAGTATGTTCTGCTTTGGTTCTGTCAGAGGAGGATGATCAGCCTGCATGATCAGTTGCTCTCTGGATTGAGCAAATGAAGCTGTGTATGGTGAGGCAGGGAAGGGACTGGTGACTGTGCTTTGGCAAAAGCCTGCCATCCCTGCTACGCCATCAAAGCCTTAGTACACTAATCTTTGTGTGGCCTAGTCTTTATCCAAGAGTTAAGACACATGGAGCTGAGAAAGGCAGTTTCTAATAAGATTCCAGCTACCTTTAATTTCTGATTGTGGATGATCACTACTTAATAAACCAAAAGAGACTATAGAAAACATAGTAGATTTTATCAACAATTTACCATTTCTCCCATACTATGAAGAAGAGGTGACAACCTGAGTCCCACCTCCATTTCTGCATCTCTACCCCTTCATATAAACACAGGTGGGCAATGTGGTGATTTGAATAGGAATAGCTACCATAGGCTCATATATTTAACTGTGTGATCATTAGAGAGAGACACTACTCGACAGGTATTAAGAGGTGTGCCTTGTTGGAGTATGTCACTGAGGCTGAGCTTTAGGGCTTCAAAAGCTCAGGCCAGGCCCAGTGGCTCTCTCTTCCTGCTGTCTGTGGATCTAGGTATAGAACTTTCAAGTTACTTCTCTGGTACCACATCTGAATGGCATACGGCTATGCTTCCTGCCATGATGTCAACAGACTAAACCTCTGAACTGTATGCAAGCCCCAGTTAAATGCTTTCCTTTCTAAGAGTTGTTGTGGTCGTGGTGTCTCTTCACAGTAATAGAATACTGGCAAAGACAGACACTGTCTCAACAGTCCTATCAACTTTGCCCTTCATCGTAATAAGTGACTCTCTAGAGCGTGAAGTTGGTGGTACTTTGAGAATCAGCAGAAGGTCTAAGGAGGTATTCTCAAGGGCCAAGGCTTTCTCTTTCCTTGTGTTCTTCCTTTCTTTCATGACCCTAAATATTGCGAAAAGTGCTTTGTCCATTAGGCAAATCAACTCACACCTAGGATATGCTCTCATAACTCCTGCCAAAATGGGTTCCAATTCTGGTGAACTGTGAAGCCCCCTAGAAGTCTTTACTGTAAACTGATGTTGGCTGTCATCCCTAAGTGTATGATTTAAGGGGGACTTTTAAAGACTCCCAGGTGATTCTAAGATACAGCAGGGTCTGAAGACCTATATCATATTGTTGTCTTGCTTTATGTCTTTGACATTCTTAACATCTGTCTTCATAAAAATTGTACTCTAATTAAAAAGGCAGCCAAGATTCAAGGAGCAACAAACACCCCACTTGACTTGATTTTCATCTGCTGCACAGATTTTCCAACTGGTCATAGCTCAGGATAAGAGCCCCACTCCCAAGAAATCTCTTCATTCCAGACAAGTCAGAATCAGAGCTGTTGGTGGCCGAAACTCGATACAATCTGCTGCTCAGCATTAGAGACAGAACACTCGTTGTCATTATACACCCTCATGTGCTGAAGTCTGCCCCAAAGTGAGATAGGAGGGAACAAATGAGCACAGGCTGAATGCATTCCCCAAGTTCATTTCTGCTCATAAGTTATTGTCATTGTCTATCAGGGTTTCTATTGTTTCAATGAAACACCATGACCAAAATGCAAGGTGGGGGGGAAAGGGTTAATTTGTCTTACACTTCTATATCATAATCCATCACTGAAGAAAGTCAGGACAGGAACTCAAGCAGGGCAGGAACCTGGACGCAGGAGTGTTGATGAAGAGGCCATGAAGAAATAATGTTTACTGGCTTGCTTCCCACGGTTTGCTCAACCTACTTTCTTATAGGACCCAGGACCACCAGCCCAGGAATTGCACCATACACCATGGGCTGGGTTCTCCTCCATAGATCACTAGTTGAGAAGATGCCTTCCAGATGGATCTCATAGAGGTATTTTCTCAACTGAGGCTCCTTCCTCTCTGATAACACTAGCTGTGTCAAGTTGACAGAAAAAATCAACAGTACAGTCATGAAATATATCCACTCACTCAACGAGTTTTGGGTTATCTCAAGGTCAGACTTTGTTGCTCATTTGACCTGTAGGAAAAGGAAATGCCCACATGGATCTCAAAAGTTGAGAAAATGGACGGTAAAATCAGGAGCAGATGCAATCAGTGTTGCCATGGAGTAAGAAAGGAGTCTTAGGGTCCACTTACGTGTAGTGCCAGCTCTGAAGGGAAATGCCAGTGGCGTCCTTGCATAAAGAGTGGGCCATGAAGTGACAAGCCAATGAACAGGCAGCTCAGTGAGGCTGACGTGGGTAGTGACAGTGGATGACACCTGGCAATATGGCGATGAGAGCCCAGTTTGTCAATACTCTTTAATAATCACCTGCAGAAATATGCACAGTGTTCTCTACCTTTCGTCAGAAACCCTCAGAAGACTCAGATGAATAAATAGATGTGATTCCTGACCTCAGCAAGCTCAGATTCTACTGTGTGGGCGACTTTTTGAAAATAACTTCAGGGCCAGAGACAGCATGCTACACTTGCTGTGAAAATGATTTGAATTTTAACTTAGAGTCGATAGGAAATCAAGAATTCTCAGCAAAATAAAGACCTCAGAAATTTGTTTTAGTGAAGCAAGGAGCTAGAGGTGAAGTCAATGAATGACCTTGGGGCTTGATATAGTCACAGGGAAGAGGATGTTACCAACAGTATGCCTGAAAAACAGTCTTCCTTAGCAGGAAGGTGGAGAGATGGATAAGAATACCAACCACTTAAATACAGAATAGTCCTAGAAATGTCTTAGATGTCATTTTCAACATACTATCAGTGAAGTAAAATACTTTTCCCTCTGCCTTCTGTTTGTTTATAAAAATCCCAAGTGGCTGCTGGAGACAAAAAAAAAAATGTGAAAAAAATTTAGCTGCCATTCAAGGAAGAGAAATGTGCAGTTCTAGATACGCAGACCAGGAACACCCTGACTTCTTTGCTGGTGTTTTGTATTCTTTGAAGGCTCCAGGCAAGGACAGAGAATGGAGGCATGGTCATATTTTGTTCTTCTGCCCAACTTTACAAGAAAACTCCCCAACTTGCTTGGGAGAGAGAGAGATCTGTAAAGCACAATGGTGCTCTGCTCAGATTTCCTAAGGCGTGTCTTTGCTGTCACATGTTTAGGGGCCACCGGCAGTGTGCTCTCAACATACCTACTGTGTGCTCACAGCAGGAACACACTGCTTCCATGCGGTTCAAGGCAGAGACCAAGAGAATGAGCAACTCTATTGCAAATCGGAAAAGACAGACTTGGGCGCTCCTCTCCGCCCAACCCAGGCTTTTCTGTTTTAATTAAAGCATGTTGAACACGAGAAAGATTGGACAGCATTTGACAGTGTTATCCGCTCTACAAGCGGAAATGTGAGGAGGTTAATTATATCGTCTAAAGAGGTCCAAGATGCCCCTTTCAGGCATGTTCTCATATCAGTTTGCTCCTGGGGAAGTAGCCAGTAATGACTCCTGATCCTACCCAATACACTACAGAGCAGCTGCCTAGATACAGCTGGTCAGAGAAGATGGGAGCTTGACAGGGATGGTCGGTGGCTCTAAACATGCACTACTTTCAGGCAATGGGTCTTTTGCATGAACACTTGGTCGACTTTGGACACTGGAAGAGTGGAATAAGAAAGAGACACTGCCAGGGTAGGGAAGACATGGCCTCCAAGTCACCCAATGAAGGGTCATTTCTGCCTCATATTGGTACCTAAGTTCTCATGGCTTCTCAGGCACCTTCCCTCTTCCATCAGAGCTGGGGCTCCCCACACCTATTCTTCAGAAACACTTTCCTCTTCTGTGGCAGCCCTGATTTCATCTTTCCTGCTTCCATCTCCTCATCTCCTGAGATCCACAGTGGACAATTATTGTAGATTCTGCATCTGTCTCCTTTCCACAGACTAGCTTAGGTCACTGTCCCCCCATTACCCCAGTGCACAGTTAATGATGAAATAGACGAACCAGGGGACATAAAGCTCCACCTAGCATTGTGCTCAGGCCTGAGTCGTTTTGGACCTTTGACTACAGAGCCCACAGTCACAAAGGACCCTCACCCATACAGCCCACGGCCTCAAAGGACCCTTGCCTATACAGTCCACTGCTATGGGACAATGGTTTTCCCCTGTAAAGATTTATTTCTTGTACTTGTTTAATAAAATGCTGAATAGTCAGTAGCCAGACAGGAAGTACAGGCAGGGCAACCAGGCAGGAAGTAGAGGTGGGGCAATGAGAACAGAAGAATTCTGGGAAGAGGAAAGATTCACTCTGAAGTCATCATCCATAGAGGAAGTCAGACACAGAGGAGGCAAGATGAGACTGCCTCACTAATGAAAGTTACCCAGCCACATGGCTAATACAGATAAGAACTATGGACTAATGTAACTTATAAGAATTATAAGAAACCTGAAATAATAGGCCAATAAGTTTATGATTAATATAGACCTCTATGTGTTTATTTGGGACTAAACAAATGTGGTATCTGGTGGGACAGAAACCTCTGCCAACAAATTCCCTAAATTATTGCTTATAAATGTTTATTTACATTTAAAGGGGGATATACTCTAGAGATTTGCATTGGTATGGATCTTGATTTATTGATACAAATTTAAGGTCAATTTTGTTATACCATGTATATGTATTTCTGCTCTTGATTAAGGTATTGTGTTTTCCCAGCTCATTTAAAAATATAATGTATATTAAGAAATATAGGTTACCGGCAGGCAGGCCTAGGCGGCGGAAGCAACGGTGCGCAGGCAGGCCCGGGCAGCGGAGGCACCAGCACGCAGGCAAGTCCTGGCGGCAGAGGCACCGGCGTGCAGGCAGGCCCGGGTGGCGGAGGCACCGGCAGTCAGGCCCGGCAGGCAGGCCTAGGCAGCGGAAGCACCAGCGCACAGACAGGCCCGGGCGGCGGAGGCACCAGCACGCAGGCAAGTCCGGGCGGCAGAGGCACCGGTGTGCAGGCAGGCCCGGGTGGCGGAGGCACCGACAATCAGGCCCGGCAGGCAGGCCTAGGCGGCGGAAGCACCGGTGCGCAGGCAGGCCCAGGTGGCGGAGGCACCGGCAGGCAGGCCTAGGCGGCGGAAACACCGGCGCACAGACAGTTCCGGGCGGCGGAGGCACCGGCAGGCAGGCCCGGGCGGCGGAGGCACTGGATACAGGATAGTGTGGGCAAGAAACAGTGAAGCCTGCACTGAGAACAGATTGCCCCGCTACAATTAAATCAAACCCAATAGATAGCATCGGTAAGAGGAGATGGGCAGACGCCAAGGCAAGAATTCACCCAACAATCTGAAAAACAACATGAAAACACCAGAACCCAATGATCTTACAACACAAGGACTTGAACACCCTATCACAGGAGAAGAGGAAAAAACTGACTTTTTGAAAGCAATAGAGTCCCTTAAACAACATGTAAAAAACGCCCTCATAGAAATGGATGAGAAGTATAACAAAAAGTTTGAAGAAATGAGTAAATACGTAAATGATACCCTGGGAAGCCAAGAAAAAACGATCAAACAGGTAATGGAAACAGTCCAAGAATTGAAAACTGAAATGGAAGCAAGGAAGAAAACACAAACTGAGGACCAGCTGGATATGGCAAATATAGGTCAACGAGCAGAGACTACAGAAACAAGCATAATCAATAGAATACAAGAGATAGAAGAAAGAATCTCAGATTCTGAAGACAACATAGAGAAAATAAACGGACTGATCAAAGAAAACACCAAAACCAACAAATTCTCATCACAAAACATTCAGGAAATATGGGACACAATAAAAAGACCAAACCTAAGAATAATAGGGATAGAAGAAGGAGAAGAGGCACAGCTCAAAGGTCCAGAAAACATTTTTAACAAAATTATGGAAGAAAACTTCCCCAACATAAAGAAAGATATTCCTTTGAATATTCAAGAAGCATACAGAACACCAAACAGACTGGATCAAAAAAAAACGTCCCCTCGCCATATAATAATCAAAACACAAAATATACAGATTAAAGAAAGAATATTAAGAGCTGCAAAGGAAAAAGGCCAAGTAACTTATAAAGGTAAACCGATCAGACTTATACCTGACTTCTCTATGGAAACCATGAAAGCCAGAAGGTCCTGGATAGAGGTACTACAGAAACTAAGAGATCATGGATGCAAACCCAAACTACTATACCCAGCCAAGCTATCGTTCACTATCAATGGAGAAAACAAGACATTCCAGGATAAGAACAAATTTAAACAATACGTTGCCACAAATCCAGCCCTACAGAAAGTAATAGAAGGAAAATCACAACCCAAGGAATCCAACATTGCCAACACTGCCTACAATAACCCAGGCATCTAGCGACCCTTCAACAGCACAACTCAAAGAAGGGAGACACACAAACTCTTCTACCAAAAGCAGTAAGAATAACCGGAGTTAACAACCACTGGTCATTAATATCACTTAATATTAATGGTCTCAATTCACCAATAAAAAGGCACAGGCTAAGAGATTGGTTACGAAAACAGGATCCAACAGTCTGCTGTTTGCAAGAAACTCATCTCAACCACAAAGACAGGCATCTACTCAGAGTAAAGGGTTGGGAAAAGGTTTTTCAAGCAAATGGTCCTAAGAAAAAAGCAGGTGTGGCCATACTAATTTCTAACAAAACTGACTTCAAACTAAAATCAATCAGAAGAGATCGACAGGGACACTTTATACTCATAACAGGAACGATTCAGCAGGATGAAGTCTCAATCCTGAATATCTATGCCCCTAATATAAAAGCACCCACTTATGTAAAAGAAATATTGCTAAAACTCAAGGCAGACATCAAATCACACACACTAGTAGTAGGAGACTTCAACACACCTCTCTCACCAATGGACAGGTCAATCAGACAGAAAACTAATAGAGAATTAAGAGAATTGTTGGAGGTAATGAATCAAATGGACTTAACAGACATCTATAGAACACTCCACCCAAATAGGAAAGAATACACCTTCTTCTCTGCAGCTCATGGAACCTTCTCGAAAATTGACCACATACTTGGAAACAAAGGAAACCTCCACAGATACAAAAAAATATCAGTGTCCACCTGTGTCTTATCAGATCACCACGGATTAAAGTTAGAAGCCACCAACAAAGCTACCCCCAGAAAGCTGACAAACTCATGGAAACTGAACAGTCAACTACTGAACCACACCTGGGTCAAGGAAGAAATTAAGAAAGAAATTAAAGTCTTCCTTGAATTTAATGAAAACAAAGAGACAACATACTCAAACCTATGGGACACGATGAAAGCAGTGCTAAGAGGAAAGTTCATAGCACTAAGTGCCCACTTAAAGAAAACGGAGAAAGCATACATTGGGGACTTAACAGCACACCTGAAAGCTCTAGAAAAAAAAGAAGCAGACGCGCCCAGGAGGAGTAGAAGACTGGAAATAATCAAACTGAGGGCAGAAATCAACAAAATAGAAACACAGAAAACAGTCCAAAGAATCAATGAAACAAAAAGTTGGTTCTTGGAGAAAATCAACAAGATTGACAAACCCCTTTCCAAACTAATTAAACGACAGAGAGAGAACACGCAAATAAATAAGATCAGAAATGAAAAGGGGGACATAACCACAGACACAGAGGAAATTCAGAGAATCATTAGATCTTACTACAAAAGCCTGTATGCCACAAAACTGGAAAATGCAAAAGAAATGGACACTTTTTTAGATAAGTACCATATACCAAACCTAAACCAAGACCAGGTGAACGATCTAAATAGACCTGTTAGTCGCGAAGAATTAGAAACAGTTATCAAAAATCTCCCTTCCAAAAAAAGCCCAGGGCCAGATGGTTTCAATGCAGAATTCTACCAGAACTTCCAAGAAGAGCTAATACCTATACTTCTTAATGTATTTCACAATATAGAAACAGAAGAGTCATTGCCAAATTCCTTTTATGAAGCTACAGTTACCCTGATACCAAAACCACACAAAGACCCAACCAAGAAAGAGAATTACAGGCCAATCTCACTCATGAACATCGACGCAAAAATTCTCAATAAAATACTGGCAAACCGAATCCAAGAACACATTAGAAAAGTTATCCATTATGATCAAGTAGGCTTCATTCCAGAGATGCAGGGCTGGTTCAACATACGCAAATCTATCAATGTAATCAACCATATAAATAAACTGAAAGAAAAAAACCATATGATCATTTCATTAGATGCTGAAAAAGCATTCGACAAAATTCAACACTCCTTTATGATAAAGGTCTTGGAGAGATTAGGGATACAAGGGGCATACCTAAATATAATAAAAGCTATTTACAGCAAGCCGACAGCTAACATTAAATTAAATGGAGAAAAACTCAAAGCCATCCCACTAAAATCAGGAACACGACAAGGATGTCCACTCTCTCCATACCTCTTCAATATAGTGCTTGAAGTTCTAGCAATAGCAATAAGACAACATAAGGGGATCAAGGGGATCCATATTGGAAAGGAAGAAGTTAAGCTTTCATTATTTGCAGATGATATGATAGTATACATAACCGACCCCAAAAACTCTACCAAAGAACTCCTACAGCTGATAAACACCTTTGGTAATGTGGCAGGATACAAAATCAACTCCAAAAAATCAGTTGCCTTCCTATACACTAAGGATAAGGAAGCAGAGAGGGAAATCAGAGAAGCATCACCTTTCACGATAGCCACAAATAGCATAAAATACCTTGGGGTAACTCTGACCAAGGAAGTGAAAGATCTATTTGGCAAGAACTTTAAGTCTTTGAAGAAAGAAATTGAAGAGGACACCAGAAAATGGAAGGACCTCCCTTGCTCTTGGATTGGGAGGATCAACATAGTAAAAATGGCAATTCTACCAAAAGCAATCTATAGATTCAACGCAATCCCCATCAAAATCCCATCAAAATTCTTCACAGATCTGGAGAAGACAATAATCAACTTTATATGGAAAAACAAAAAACCCAGGATAGCCAAAACAATCTTATACAATAAAGGATTGTCTGGAGGCATTACCATCCCTGACTTCAAACTCTATTACAGAGCTACAGTACTGAAAACGGCTTGGTACTGGCATAAAAACAGAGAAGTCGACCAATGGAATAGAATAGAAGACCCTGACTTTAGCCCACAAACCTATGAACACCTGATTTTCGATAAAGGAGCTAAAAGTATACAATGGAAAAAAGAGAGCATCTTCAACAAATTGTGCTGGCAAAACTGGAAGTCAATCTGTAGAAGAATGAAAATAGATCCATATATATCACCATGCACAAAACTCAAGTCCAAATGGATTAAAGACCTCAATATCAGTCCAAACACACTGAATCTGATAGAAGAGAAAGTGGGAAGTACTCTACAACACATGGGCACAGGAGAACACTTCCTACGTACAACCCCAGCAGCACAAACACTAAGGACATCATTGAATAAATGGGACCTCCTGAGACTGAGAAGCTTCTGTAAAGCAAAGGACACTGTCACTAAGACAGAAAGGCAACCCACTGACTGGGAGAAGATCTTCACCAACCCCGCAACTGACAAAGGTCTGATATCCAAAATATACAAAGAACTCAAGAAATTAGACCGTAAAAGGTTAATCAATCCAATTATAAAATGGGGCACTGAGCTGAACAGAGACTTTTCAACAGAAGAAGTTCAAATGGCCAAAAGTCACTTAAGATCATGCTCAACTTCCTTAGCAATCAGGGAAATGCAAATCAAGACAACATTAAGATACCATCTTACACCGGTCAGAATGGCTAAAATCAAAAACACCAATGATAGCCTCTGCTGGAGAGGTTGTGGAGAAAGGGGCACTCTCATCCATTGCTGGTGGGAATGCAAACTTGTGCAACCACTTTGGAAAGCAGTGTGGCGGTTTCTCAGGAAAGTCGGGTTCAACCTACCTCTTGACCCAGCA
This sequence comes from Chionomys nivalis, assembly GCF_950005125.1. Lineage (NCBI taxonomy): Eukaryota > Metazoa > Chordata > Mammalia > Rodentia > Cricetidae > Chionomys > Chionomys nivalis. Next base: position 35,199,150 of record NC_080090.1, on the reverse strand, counting down.
ATACCACTATTGGGAATATACCCAAGAGATGCCCAAACATACAACAAAAGTATATGCTCAACTATGTTCATAGCAGCATTGTTTGTAATTGCCAGAACCTGGAAACAACCTAGATGTCCTTCAATGGAAGAATGGATGAAGAAAGTATGGAATATATACATATTAGAGTACTACTCAGCAGTAAAAAACAATGACTTCTTGAATTTTGCATACAAATGGACGGAAATTGAAAACACTATCCTGAGTGAGGTAAGCCAGACCCAAAAAGAGGAACATGGGATGTACTCACTCATATTTGGTTTCTAGCCATAAATAAAGGACATTGAGACTATAATTCGTGACTCTAGAGAAGCTAAATAAGAAGGTGAACCCAAAGAAAACCATATAAGCATCCCCCTGAATATTAACCTTCATCAGGCGATGAAAGAAGACAGAGACAGAGACCAACATTGGAGCACTGGACTGAAGTCTCACGATCCAAAGGAGGAGCAGAAGGAGAGTGAGCACGAGCAAGGAACTCAGGACGGCGAGGGGTGCACCCACACACTGAGGCAATGGGGATGATCTATCGGGAACTCACCAAGGCCAGCTGGCCGGGGACTGAAAAAGCATGGGACAAAACCGGTCTCGCTGAACATAATGGACAATGAGGACTACTGAGAACTGAAGAACAATGGCAATGGGTTCTTGATCCTATTGCATGTAATGGCTTTGTGGGAGCCCAGGTAGTTTGGATGCTCACCTTAATAGACCTGGATGGAGGTGGGTGGTCCTTGGACCTCCCACAGGGCAGAGAAACCTGCTTACTCTTTGGGCTGAGGAGGAAGGAAGACTTGATTGGGGGAGGGGGAGGGAATGGGAGGTGGTGGCGGGGAAGAGGCAGAAATCTTTAATAATTAAATTAATTAATTAATAAAAAAAATAAAAATAAAGAAATATAGGTTAATAGATAATTATCTATAATAGTCAAGCTGTAGTCATGTTAGTTAGGTTTTCTAGATATATAGAGATATGTATCAGTTAGATAGGTATTTTTCAAATCTTTCAGAGACCTACAGACTATGGCATTTAAAATGTTTAAGAACTTAGGACTTTTCATGATAATGAAACATATCTGCTCCTGGCAGCACCAATCTACTTCAAGAGAATAATGGGCATCAAAGAGGCTCCTTATGGAGTTTGCTAGCAATTTGGGCAAGAAACTGCTCTTGCCTCGACTGTTGATGTTATGCTGTGTGAACTGGGCATGCTGGACCCCACAGTGAAATACTTCTGAACTTGCCTAAAGGTGAAACAGTCCTTTGGAGTTCCTGCTTCATGAAAGAGGCTGTCAGACATTCTGCAGGATATAGAAAAATGTGACTGGCAAACTGCCAATATAGGTGGAACTGTCTTTGAAATTTCCTGCTTCATCAAAAAGTCTGCTGTACACTATGGGCCTGTAGGCTGAAGATGGATGCTCCAACGATACAGAAAAACTTCACCCCTATCAAGCTGTGTGGTCCCAGTGAGCCACACTGCCCGGTGCTTCTTGTTTAGGAGACAGAGGTCAACGTGGATTCCTAATAGTGGAGGCTAAGCCACAGTGCTATTGTGAAGATTATATCAGTTATTAGATACACAGCAGTCTGATGAATCCCCAAAGATGTAAGTATTTGGTAAGTACATATTGCTATGTGGATCTCCAGAGTTCATAGCTTGTGTAAAGAGGAGCAGGTCCTAAGTAGGCAAAACAAGCTGGGGAGCCCCAGTCACACGTGCGAGCAATGGCCTGGCTCAGGAGTGTCCGAATCTCATGGCTGCTGGGTCACAGGAAGTTTCCTCCAGTGCTTGCAGAACCCTGAGACCTTTCCCAGGCTCCTCACCGAAAGTAACATGAGGAGGAAGGTACCTGCGAGGTGAGGAGCCTGCATCTGAATCTCTGCTTTCATATGGACTGTGAAGGCAGAAGAACTAGTTTTTAAAAATCAATATCAAATCAAGGATAACTTTTTCTCCACTAGAAAGAAGCAAAAGCTAATTCCCCTGGATTTGTGAGTCATAATATTATTTAGGGAAGAACGTTTCTGTTCAAATATTGAGACACCTCTTATGTTCCCATGATGCCCCAGGAGCATGAGTAGTACTGCCAGAAAAACATCCTTTGTCCTCTAAAATCCATATGGTTATTTTCATAGCATATTTCTGACAAATACATAACCTTTTACTTTGTAAAATATGACAGTTTTAACTATACAAGCTGAAGTATATGTTGGTGACAGACCAGTTGAAAATGAGCAACTCAGAGAAGAAAATGCTTCCATGATGTTGGAAAGTAGTTAACCCTTAGCTCATGGGGTTCTTTTCCTAAGACTTGACTGAGAACACATGAATCCATTGCATTAAATCTCTTTACTAAAATTTTAAATATTTATTTACTTTATTTTACATGTATGTAGGAGTAGCTGCATATGTGTACCACATGGGTGTGTGGTGCCTGCAAAAGCCAGAAGAGGGCATTAGACCCTCCTGGAATTAGTGGGGTTCACAGGGTTGTGATCTGCCTGACGTGGGCTCTAGGAATCAAACCTAGGTCCTCTGCCAGTACAGCAAGTACTCTTAACTGTTGAACCATCACTCTGTCCCTTGAAAAACTTTAAAAAATACTTAATTCATTGACATGCAAGGATTCCATTTGTGTGTGTGTGTGTGTGTGTGTGTGTGTGTGTGTGTGTGTGTGTGTGTGCACATTTATGTATGTGGAGTGTTGGGGGTTGAGGTTGATGTCAAATGTTTCCCTCAATCCTTCTCTACTTTATTTTTTAAGATAAACTCTTCCACTGAACCTGCTACCAAACTGGTCAGCCAGGAAGCCCCAAGAATCTTCTTGCCTCTGCCTTCCTTTTCTCCAGGAGTACAGATACACACTGGACTTTTTAAGTGGGTGCAGGGGATCAAACTCAGGTCCTCACACTTGTTCACAAGCACTTCACTGACTGAGCCATCTGCTCAGCCTCAAGGATCACAATTTAAGCCTAATAAATAAAAAGTATTCTTTTCATTTTCCTACATAGAAACAGAGATCCATTGCATATTTTAAAATCTAGTTCAAAGTCACAAGCCAATAAGAAGTGGGCAGATTTGAACTCAGGGATGTGTGGTCTTTAAAAGAACACCTAAATCAGTAGTCTTCAAAAATGTCCTGTAGATGTTGCCGGTTCTTTAGGAGATCAGTCATTCCCAATAGCTAAACGTTTGTTTGACCTATTTTTGTTAGTCTTTTGTCTCGAAATTAATCTTCCTAAAGGCACAAATTAAAAGTTTAATTATAATAAATCCAAATTAATGTCCTCATAAGAATTTCATAATATTCCCAAACTGAAAAGCCACTTGGGTTGGGGAGCCACAAGCATAGCACAAAATGATACTGACAGTAACAATACTAATTACAAGGCTTCACAATTAACACTCAGACCAGTGATGTGGGAGGAAGGAGGGTGTGTGCACAGTCATGCACACAGGAGTCTCTACACCCTAACTGAGGAAATTCTTGGAACACTGATATCAGTACCTCTCACAAGACCTCTGCAGGTGGACTGTATTGTCATTATTATTATTGTTATTGCAGCTGTTATATTGAGAGCTTGAAAGCAATGTTTCTTCTTTTCATTAGCAAATGTTTACCGAGTATGGCAGGGCTTCTAAATCCTGAGGACAAACAATAACGGGAGGAAGCCAAACCACTACACTGCTCTCCATTGCTGCCTAGTGCAGGGAGACAGACAGAACCACACAAGTCAAAATGAAGAGCATGTTAGCCCGAGGGCTGCCATGGTGCATCAACTTGAGGAGGCACCGGGTGCCCAGATATTTAGTCCTTGTCCTGGATGCTTTGGATCAGTTTGCCATTTGAATCAGTACACACAGCATAGCAGCGTTCCTCTACAATGCAGGTGGGACTCATCCACTCAGGTAAAGCGTAAAACAGAACAAGAAATCCAACCTCCTTCAAAGTAAAAGAAAAATCTCTATGCCTGATGTCCTTCAAATGGGAACACTGGCATTTTCCTGCCTTCAGAATCAAACCGAGATACCAGCTCCTCCTGAGTCTAAAGTCTTTACCCTGGAGCTGGTACCATTACCTATCCAGGGACTGTAGTTCACCAACTCATGGATCTTAAGATTCCCCAGCCTACATTTTGCTTTTTCTTTTATTTATTCTTCTCTCACATATTACATCCTGATCAGATTTTCCCCTCCCTCCACTCCTTCCAGTCCCCTCTCTGTCTCCTCTCCCCCGAGATCCACTCCTCCTCCATGTCCCCTCAGAAAACAGCAGGCATCCCCTGGGATAACAACTGAACACTCATAATAAGTTACAGTATGACTAGGCACAAGCCTTCACGTCAAGGCTGCAGAAGGAAACTTGACATGAGTCAAGTGAAAGAGCCAGAGAGAACCCCACTCCTACTGTTAGGAGTCCCCCGGGAACCCTAAGCTACACAACTATACCACATACGTAGACAACCTAACGCAGCTCCATGCAGGTTTTGTGCTTGCCACTCCCATCTCTGCAAGCCCCCATGAGCCCTACCTGTGCTCTCTCGGTGCCCTAGACCCCTCTGGTTCCTATTCCTCCCCCTTTTCATGGGGTCCCCAAGTTTCCCCTAATGTTTTGCTGTGGGTCTGTGTGCCCATTCCCACTAGTTGCTGGATGAAGCCTCTTTGATGATAGCTGGGCTAGACATTGATCTATGAGTATAGCAGAATATCGTTAGAAATAATTTCATTGCCTTTTCTGGCCAGTCATATTTGATTCTTTCCTAGGTCTCTGAACTACCCAGCTTCCAGCTCCTGGCTATCCAGGCAGTATCAGGCATGGTCTTCCTCTCACGGCATGGGCTTCAAGCTGTTTAAGTCAATGATTCCACCTACATTTTCATTCTCATTCTCTCTACGTTTCTTCTCCCTGCCTCCTCCCCTTCTGCTTCATAGAGGATCTTGCATCTGGGTAACGTCCTAGAACACTAAGGTGTGTCATTATGTAGTGGTTTGAATGAGAGTGGCCCCTACAGGCTCATAGTTTTGAATGATTGGTTCTCTGTTAGTGTAACAATTTGGGAAGGATTATGAGGTATGATCTTGTAAGAGGAGGTGTGTCACTTGGGACAGGCAAAGCTCATGGCATTCCCAGTTAGCAATTTCTATCTCTTGCTTGTTAACTGAGGTGTGAGTTCCTTGGCCACTGTTCCACAGCCATGCCTGTCTGCTGCCATGTCCCCTGCCCCTATAGTCTTTGATTCTAATCCTTTGTAACTGTGAGCCTCCAAAAAATGCTTTTAAAAAAAGTTGCCTTGATCATGGTGTTTTAACACAACAAAAGAAAGACAATTCAGAAACACAAGCTAAAACTGTACAGAGAGGACCAAGAAGTGAGTGATCACCAACATGGAGGAGCACCCCAATTTCTAGACCCTCAACACCAGGGCAAAATGCCAGGCCCCTTCTCCACTTGCCTCAGCTTCTCTAGCCAGCCAGCAGGCAAGCTTCTCGAAGGTAGGCTGCTCAAACACCTACACCCCATTGATCAGACCCTGTAAGGTACAAGTCCCACTCTGCCCTCAAACTCTCCTATCCCCTGCGACCTCAGAGGGAATCTGGAACACAGGCTGCTACTGCACAAAGAAGACCATGAAAGAGATTCTGAAGCACAGGCTGTGACTGCACAGAGCAAACCAAGAGAGCCGCCAAAAGAGTGGACCAAGAGAGTGGGCCAAGAGAGACCTCAGCGGCTCCCTGAGATACAGACAGTGACAGTACAGAGCAGACCAAGAGCAGGTCCCAAAGACACAAACAGCAACTGCAAGGTTTAGACCAAGAGGCAAAGACATTGCTCGCACCAATTGGAGGAAGAGATGGGTAGGTGCCAATGCAAGAATTCATCCAACAAACTAAAAAGCAACATGGTAACACTAGAATCCAGTGGTCATATAAGAGGAAGACTTGAATATCATAACCTGGAAGAAGCTGAAGTAAATGATTTTTTTTCCTTTTTTCTTTTTTTGGATTTTCGAGACAGGGTTTCTCCATAGCTTTTGGTTCCTGTCCTGGAACTAGCTCTTGTAGACCAGGCTGGCCTCAAACTCACAGAGATCCACCTGCCTCTGCCTCCCGAGTGCTGGAATTAAAGGCGTGTGCCACCACCGCCCGGCTTGAAGTAAATGATTTTAAATGTAACTTTATGAGGTTGATAAAGACCTTTAAAGAGGAAATGAAAAATTCTGTTAAAGAAATGGAGGAAAAAACAAACAAAAAATTGGAAGAAATCAATAAGTCTCTTAAAGAAACCAAAGAAAAAATAATCAAACAGGTGAGGCAAACAGTTCAAATAGTTCAAGACTTGAAAACTGAAATAGAGGGAATAAAGAAAACACAAACCAAGAGAATTCTGGAAATGGAAAATCTAGGTAAACAAATGGGAACTACAGATACAAGCATAACCAACAGAATACAAGAGATGAAAGAGAATCTCGGGTGTTGAAGATACTATAGAGGAAATAGGTACATCAGTCAAAGGAAATGTTAAATCCAACAAATTCATAACAAAAAACATTCAGGAAATCTGGGACAACATGAAAAGACCAAACTTAATAATAATAATAGGGATAGAAAATGGAGAAGAACTCCAGCTCAAAGCCACAGTAAATATATTTAACAAAATCATAGAAGAAAACTTTCCCAATTTAAAGAAGAAAATCCCTATGAAGAACACACAAGAAGCTTACAGAACACCAAATGGACTGGATAACAAAAGTCCCCTCACTAAATAATAATTAAAATGCGAAACATACAGAATAAGGAATGAATATTAAGACTGCAAAGGGAAAAGTCCAAGAAAGATGCAAAGGCAGACCTATCAGAATAAACTCAACTTCTCATTGAAAATCATGAAAGCCAGAAGGTCCTGAAGAGATGTGCTACAGACACTAAGAGGCCACAGATGTTGGCTGAGTTTTCTGTGCCACCTGGTCCTTCATTCGTTCAGTCCCATAGAAACACACAGAGGTCTACATTAATTATACATTAACTGGCCTATTAGCTAAGGCTTCTTTTTTTTTAAAGGTTTTATTGTGGCATTATTAGTCAGCTTCAGTTACCTCTGACCCAAATTTCATATTACAGTGGTTTAAATACTAAGGATTTAATTTTATTCCCATGAAGATTTGAAAGCTAATAACCCATTCCCTAGTCATGAAGAACCTATGTTTTTTCTTTTTTTCATTAAGTTTTTATTGAGCTCTACATTTTTTTCTCTGATCCCCCCCATGCCTCTCCCCTCCCCTACAACCATTTCCTAGGGTCCCCATGCTCCCTATTTACTCAGGAGCTCTGGTCTTTTTCTACTTCCCAAGTAGATTAGATCTATGTAAGACTTAGTGTCCTCATTGTTTTCTAAGTTCTCTGGGATTGTGATCTGTAGGCTGATTTCCTTTACTTTATGTTTAAAAACTACTTATGAGTGAGTACATGTGATAATTGTCATTCTGTGTCTGGATTACCTCACTCAAAATGATGTTTTCTAGCTCCATCCATTTTCCTGCAAAATTCAAGATGTTGTTAATTTTTTCAGTTGTGTAGTACTCCATTGTGTAAATGTCCATTTTTCTTATACATTCTTTGGTCAAAGGGCATTCAGGTTGTTTCCAGGTTCTAGCTATGACAAACAATGTTGCTATGAACATAGTTTAGCACATGTACTTGTGTCACGATTGAGCATCCTTTGGATATATACCCAAAAGTGGTATTACTGAATCTTGAAGAAGGTTGTTTCCTAATTTTCTGAGAAATTGCCACACTGACATCCAAAGGTGCTGTACCAGCTTGCAACCAATGCAGAAGTGTTCCCTTTTCCCCACAAACTCTCCAGCATAAGGTGTCATCAGTGTTTTTGATCTTGGCCATTCTTACAGGTGTAAGATGGAATCTCAGAGTTGTTTGGATTTGCATTTTTCTGATGACTAAGGATGCTGAAGGTTTCCTTAAGTCTTTCAGCCATTTTAGATTCCTCTATTGAGAGTTCGCTGTATAGGTCTGTACGCTATTTTTTTTATTGCATTATTTGTTCTTTTGATAACCAGTTTCTTGAGTTCTTTGTATATTTTGGAGATCAGACCTCTGTCTGATGTGCGGTTAGTAAAGATATTTCCCATTCTGTAGGCTGTTGTTTTGTCTTATTGGTCATTTTCTTTGCTTTACAGAAACTTCTCGGTTTCAGGGAGTCCCATTTATTAATTGTTTCTCTCAATGTCTGTGCTGCTGGCATTATATTTAGGAAAGGGTCTCCTGTGCCAATGCATTCAAGTGTACTTCCCACTTTTTCGTCTATAAAGTTCAGTGTGGCTGACTTTATGTTGAGGTCTTTGATCCATGTGGACTTGAGTTTTGTGCATGGGGATAAATATGGGTCTATTTTCATTCTTCTACATGTTGATATCCAGTTATGTCAGTACCATCTGTTAAACATGCTTTCTTTTTTCCATTTTATATTTTTAGCTTCTTTGTCAAAAGTCAGGTTCTCAAAGGTGTGTCTTATATCTGGATCTTTAATTTGGTTCCATTGGTCCTCCTGTTAGTTCTTATGCCAATACCAGGCTGTTTTCAGTACTGTATCTCTGTAGTAGAGTTTGAAGTCAGGGATTGTGATGCCTCCAGAAGTTCCTATATTGTACAGGATTGTTTTGGCTATCCTGGGTTTTTTGCTTTTCCATATGAAGTTGAGTACCGTTCCTTCAAGATCTGTGAAGATTTTGCTTGGATTTTTATGGGCACTGCATTGAATTGTAAATTGCTTTTGGTAAGATTGCCATTTTTACTAAGTTAATTCTACCTACCCAAGAGCATGGGGGATCTTTTTACTTTCTGGTGTCTTCTTCAATTTCTTTCTTCAAAGATTTAAATTTCTTGTCATACAAGTCTTCTACTTGTTTGGTTAGGGTTACTCCAAGATATTTTATGCTATTTGTGGCTATTGTGAAGGGTGTTGTTTCTCTGATTTCTTTCCCAGCCTTTTTATCATCTGTGTACAGGAAGGATACTGATTTTTTTTTTTAGTTAATCTTGTATCCTGCTACATTACTGAAAGTGTTTATGAGTTGTAGAAGCGCCTTGGTAGGATTTTTGGGGTCACGTATGTAAACTATCATATCATCAGCAAACAGTAAAATTTCTTATTAACTCTCATAACTTATATTAGCTCATAATTCTTGTCTGTGTTAGCCACATGGCTTGGTACCTTTTTTGGTAAGGCAGTCATATCTTGTTTGCTCTATGACTGGCTTCCTTTCTGTCTGGGTGATGACTGCAAACTGACTCTTTCTCTTCCCAGAATTCTCCTCTTCTCATTTCCCCATTCCTACTTCCTGCCTGATTGCCCCACCTATACATCCTGTCTGATTACTGGCCAATCAGCATTGATTTAAAATATAAGAGACAGGATACAGACCATTGTCCCACAGCACTTCTCCTCCCCACCTTTTTTTTAAACAAGAACTCTGAGTCAAATCTCCTTTATTTAGCTTTTCTCCTGACCATTATCCATAACAACTTCCAACCAACATTCTAAACAAAGACAAACATCCATAATATATTTTTGAGGGAAATTTGTATGTTGTTTTCCAGTCTTCTTCCTGCTGGTTGTGAGCACTGATAATCTTATGAGGACCTAAAGAATGTGGAAACAAAAGTAAAACCTCTTCTCAAAAGTAACATAACTTTTGACTTAAATTTTGAAGTCAAGGCATTTTCAAAATATGTATGTTGGATTAATCCAGCAGCATTTATAATCAAATATCTTTTAGAAACTTTCACTCCTTCCTCATCCATTTAACAATTAAAAGACAACACAATAACATGCAGTATCTAGACTTTCTGTGTATTTTTTATCTTTACATGGCTTTATTTTAAACTATATTTTTTATTCTTATTTTTAATTTTTGGCTTTTTAAGAAAGGTTTCACAGTGTATATTTGGCTTTCCTGAAATTCACTCTGTAGACCAGGTTGTCCTTGAACTCACAGAGATCTGCATGCCTCTGCCTCCCATGTGTTAGGACTAAAGGTGTCTTCCACCACACCCAACTATTCTCTTTTTTTCTTTTTATTTTAAGGACTTTGTTTCCTCCTAAGCCTACATATATTTTTAAACACACAGTAAACTAGAGGTTTTCTTCATCTTTGAACTTATCTTTACTATGTATCTCTCTTTTTCTGACCACATGAGTTTTTAATTTGCTAATCAATATGGCTAGGAATATAGCTGTGACATTGATGGCTGGAACCAGCCCATTTTTAGCTTTTTTCTGAGAGTCTACCTCATGGCATAGCTACTAGCCAGAGCCATGTTATTGTGACAACTCTATGGCATTTCAAGGTTCCTGCCAACACCAAAAAGTATGCCATTGGCTACTCATAAACACATTTAAGTGTTTGGTGGTGGGGCCTCTTAATAGAGGTCCACGGGTTTTGCTTCTAAAGCTGAGTCAGGAAGCCTCTGTAAATGAGAGTGCTTGCCTCTAGCAAGCATAGCCCACCCGAGAAAGTGCTGCTATTAAGAAGTTGTGCTTAATTATGTTCTTTTCTATCTAGCATAACTTCCCAAGCTCTCTCAGACTTTTAAGTTGATTTGGTCAGCCCCACATTGGGTGCCATTTGTTGACTGAGGTTTCTGTCCCACCAGGTCCCACAGCCGTTTAGTTCTAAATAAACATATAAAGATCTACATTGATCATAAACTGATTGGCCTATTAACTCAGGCTTCTTGTTAATTCTTATAACTTATATTATCCCAGAATTCTTGTCTGTGTTAGGAATGTGGCTTGTTACCTTTTTTGGTAAGACAGTCACATCTTGCTTGCTCTGTGTCTAGCTTCCTCTCTGTCTAGGTGATGACTACAAAGTGACTCTTTCTCTTCCCAGATTTCTCCTCTTCTCATTGCCCTGCCTCTACTTCCTGCCTGGTTGCCCCACCTATACATCTGCCCTGGATACTGACCAATCAGCATTTTTTTAAAATACAAGTGACAGGGCAGACTATTGTCCCACAGCACACAGATGCAAGTCCAGACTACTATACTCAGCAAAACTTTCAATCACCATTGATGGAGAAAACAAGATGTTGAACGGCAAAACCAAATTTAAACAATACCTATCCACAAATCTAGCCCTACAGAAAGTACTAGAAGGAAAATTCCAACCCCCAAAAGCTAACTGCACCCACAAAAACACAGGCAACAGATAACCTCCTACCAGCAAACCACAAAGAATGTAAACACATAAACATTACCACAGAAAAATAACAGGAATTAACAATGATTGGTCATTAATATCTCTTATATCAATGGAATTAATTCACCTATATAAGACACAAGCTAATAAAATGGATATGAAAGCAAGATCCACACCTCAACCACAATGATAGACATTATTTCAGAGTAAAGTTGGAAAAAATTTTCTAAACAGATGGACCTAAGAAAAAAAAGTAGGTGTAGCTATCCTAATATCTAACAAAATAGACTTCAAACTAAAAATAAATCTGAATATATGGAGACAGACACATCATAATCATCACAAGAAAAATCTATCAAGATAAGTCTCAATCCTGAACATTTATGCAAGAGGTTCATCTATACAAAAGCACCCACATATGTAAAAGAAACATTACTAAAGCTTAAATTGCACATCAAACACCACACACTTATTAGTAAGAGACTTCAACACCCACTCTTCCCAATGGACAGGTCAACCAGACAGAAACTTAACAGGGAAATAAGAGAACAGATGTCATGATTCAAATGGGCTTAACAGATATCTATAGAACATTCACCCAAACACAATAGAATATACCTTCTTCTCAACACCTCATGGAACCATCTCTAAAATTGACCACATACTCAGCAACAAAGCAAACCTCAACCTGATCACTATGTTTTAAAGTTATAATTAAACAACACTAATTGCGGAAAGCCTACAAACTCATGGAAACTGATCAGTGCTTAATTGAATCACCCCCAGATCAAGGAAGAAATAAAGAAAAAATTAAAGACTTCCTAGAAATCAATGAAAATGAAGGCACAATGTATCCAAACCTCTGGGACACTATGAAAGCAGTGTTAAGTGGAAAATTCATAGCACTAAGTGCCTACATAAAGAAAGTGGAGAAATCTCACACTAGTGACTTAACAGCACATCTGAAAGCTCTAGAACAAATAGAAGCAGACTTACCCAGGAGGAGTAACCAACAGGAAAAAAATCAAACTGAGGACCGAAGTCAATAAAACAGAAACAAAGAAAACAATACAAAGAATCAATTAAATGAAGAGCTGGTTCTTCAAGGAAATCAATAAGGTAGACAAACCATTATCTAAACCAATCAAAAGGCAGAGAGAAAATATCCAAATTAACAAAATCAGAAATGAAAAGGAAAACATAACAACAGACAATGAGGAAATTCAGAGAATCATTATGCCATACTACAAAAACATGTACTCCACAAAATTGGAAAATGTAAAAGAAAAGGACAATTTTCTCAAAAGGTACCATGTACCAAAATTAAATCAAGACCAGCTGAACAATTTATATAGACCTATAACCTGCAAGAAAATAGAAGCAATCATCAAAAGCCTCCAAACCAAAAAATGCCCAAGGCCGAATGGCTTCAGTACACATTTCTACCAAAATTTCAAGGAAGAGCTAACACCTATACTCCTCAAATTGTTCCACATCATAGAAACAGAAGGAACATTGCCAAACTCTTTTTATGGGGCTACAGTTACCCTGAAAAGGAAACCTCGCAAAGACTCAACCAAGAAAGAGAATTACAGACCAAACTCTCTCGTGAACATTTACGCAAAAAATATTCAATAAAATACTGGCAAACCTAATCCAGGACACATCAAAAAAATCATCCTAGAGATGCAGGGATGGTTCAACATACAATAATCTATCAATGTAATCTACCATATAAATAAACTGAAAGAAAAAAAACATATGATCATCTCATTAGATACTAAAAAAGCATTTGACAAAATCCAACACCCCTTCATGACAAAAGTATTGGAGAGATCAAGGATACAAGGAATGTATCTAAACATAATAGCAGCAATATCTAACAAGCCGACAGCCAACATCAAATTAAATGGAGAGAAACTCAAAGCGATTCCACTAAAATCAGGAACAAGGCAAAGCTGTCCACTCTCTCCATACCTATTCAACATTGTTCTTGAAATTCTAGCTAAAGCAATAAGAAAACAAAAGGAGATCAAGGGGATTCAAATTAGAAAGGAAGAAGTCAAACTTATACTATTTGTAGATGATATGATAGTATATGTAAGTGACCCCAAAAACTCTACAAGGAAATTCCTTTAGGTGATGAATACCTTCAGTATTATTGTAGGATACAAGATCAACTAAAAAAAATCTGTAGCCCTCCTATATACAAATGATAAAGAAACTGAGAAAGAAATCAGGAAAATATTAGCCTTGACAATAGCCACGAATAACATAAAATATCTTGGGGTAACCCTAACCAAACAAGTGAAAGACCTATTCAGCAAGAAAAAAATTTGAAGAAGAAATTAAAGAAGATACCTGAAAATGGAATAATCTTTCATGTTCTTAGATAGGTGGGATCAACATAATAAAAATGGCAATCCTACCAAAAGCAATCTATAGATTCAATGCAATCTCCAACAAAATTCCAATACAATTGTTCACAGACCTTAAAAGAACAATACTCAATTTCATATGGAAAAACAAAAACCCAGAATAGCCAAAATAATCCTGTACAATAAAAGAACTTTTGGAGGCATCACCATTCCTGACATCAAGCTCTATTACAGAGCTAAAGTTATGAAGGCATCCTGGTATTGGCATAAAAACAGACAGGTTGACCAATGAAATTAAATCAAAGACCTGGATATTAATCCACAAACCAATAAACACTTGATTTTTGACCAAGAAGCTAAAATTATACAATGGAAAAAAGAAAGCATCTTCAACAAATGGTGCTGGCATAACTGGATGTCAACCTGTAGAAGAATGAAAATAGATCCATATCTGTCGCCATGCACAAAACTCAAGTCCAAATGGATTAAAGAACTCAATATGAATCCAACCACACTGAACCTGATAGAGAAGAAAGTGGGAAGTAGCCTTCAATGCATGGGCACAGGAAACCACTTCCTAAATATAACCCCAATAGCACAGACACTGAGAACAACAATAAATAAATGGGAACTCCTGAAACTGAGAAGCTTCTGTAAAGCAAAGGACACAGTCAATAAGACAAAAAAAGGCAATCTACTAAATGGGAAAAGATCTTCACCAACCCCACACCAGACAGAGGACTGATCTCCAAAATATATAAAGAACTCAAGAAATTAGACATCAAAATAACAAATAATCTAAATTAAAAACAGGGTATAGATCTAAACAAAGAATTCTCAACAGAAGAATCTCAACTGGTCAAAAGACACTTAAGCAAATGTTCAACATCTGTAGCTGTCAGGGAAATATAAATCAAAATGGCTCTGAGAAACCATCTTACACGGGTCAGAATGGCTAAGATCAAAAAACACCAATGATAACTTATGCTGGATGCAGAATAATTGGAGTTATTGGGGCTAATTTGGGGGGGGGTAATTTTTTTAAACAGAAATTTAACAAAAAACTAAGTCCTTTGCTGTCAATATCCCACAAACTACTAGAGAGTGGCTTTAGAGTGTCAGGGAATAAAAAGCACTGAGATTTAGAAAGATTGATGGTGAATTTTTATTGTCAATTTGACTACATTAGGATGATAACTAGACCATTAGTGAAGCACACATCTTTGTGTGTACAGAAGATATTTCAGGAGATTACCAAAAGAGGACCCATCCTGGATGTGAACAACACCAACCTCTGGGTGTGGTCCTAGCCTGAGTGCAAAGGAGAGAAAGAAAATGGACTGAGTGCTGCCAATCATCTTCCTCCATTTCTTCTCGTAATACACAAGAAAGCAGGGGAACCCTGTGTTATATTCCTGCCACCATTGAGCTATCTACCACATTCTTGCCCTATAATAATTGACTGTAACCCCTCGAAAGATGAGCCAAAGTAAATCCTTCATCCCTTCAGTCACTGTTGCCAGCTAACTTTCCACAGTGATGAGCAAAGTAATTAAAATAAAATTGATGCCAAAAAGTGGGGCAGTTGGGACTCAGGAAATGACGCAAGTGGTAAAGTGTTAGCCACACAGACAAAGACTTGTGTTTGATCCTTATCTCCCCACATGTAAAAGCCAGCCATGATTGCATGTACCTGTAATCCCAGGACAAAGGAAGTGCAGAAAAGAGGACTCCTGGGACTTGCTGGCTGTCCAGTCTAACCTAATCAGTGAGCTCCAGAATTAGTGAGACACTGTCTCAAAAACTAAGATGGAAAGCAACTAAAGATGTACAACACCGACCTTTTGTTTCAGTGCATACAGATTATACATGTATATCTGCTTACACACACACGAACATATAAAACAAACAAAAATCAAAAATGACGTGGAAAAGTATTGACTATGATGGAGATAGAGCTGTGTAGTTCTTAGGCCTTTGGAGCTAGTTTCTGGGAGGGGTGTGGAAGAGTTTGGATGAGAAAACCCTGGGTTGCTAAAGGCAATGCTTAATTGTGGATACTTGGAAGACCACAACACCAAGGAAAATACAGACAGTGGATGCTAGGCTCCTGAGATATCAAAATACTACATCAGGAATCAGATATCTGCCTCTGGGTTTTTATTACTTGTGCTACGCAGGATGGAGGTCGCTTGTATCACATTGAAGTAAAGCACCTGAATATATTCTGCAAATGTTCTAAAAGTTTGAGTGCTACTGATTTCAAAAGCCGCCAACTAATTTGTTTGGCAGAGGAAATTATAAGGAAGCTGTATAATGGATACTAGTAATTGGTCTTACTCAGGTTTGCAGTGACAGAAAGCAGCAAGTGGAACAGAAAGATATGAGAGGTTTACAGTTGGGTGAGAAAGGAACAAGAGAGAGTTTAACCTGCAGACCAATCAGGGACAAAGTACCAGTAACTATTAGTGTTATACATGTGTGGTTAAAGGAAACTCACAAACTCTGCAGAGAGACAATAGGAACAGCACCTAGAGACCAACATCTTACCAATCTAAGACTGCAGGATAGAAAAAGCAAATTCATATGAGAAGAGAGTGCCTAATGAGAATTCAGTTACATGAGTTCCCAGCTTGAAAAGCAACTTCAAGGAAACCATTTTTATGAGTTCATCTGCCTGTACAACAGAGGCCATTTTATTTTACTAGGCATGGGCTAAATATCAAGCTTGAAACAGACGTAGACATTGCTCATGTGCCACTGGTTTTACAGGCAAGCAAAAACAGAAGAGCAATAGGTCTCATGGAGGCTTCTGCTAAAACTTCAGAAAGCTACTGCGGTCAGGCAATATATGGCAAAGACAGATGCCTCCTAAGAAAGCCTGGAGATGCTATCACATGAAGGTATGTATGTAAACCGTAAGTGGTTTTGGAGACTACAAGATGCAGGACCATACCACCATAAACCCACCCAGGAAAGCTGCAAGCACAATACAGAGCTATTCCAAGAGATGGAAACCCTATATGCTACAGGTAGCAGAGATTGGGGTAGACTATTCACGATGAGCAACACAGATGCTGCTGCCACAGATGCCAGATACAGAGCTGCAAGGTTTAGAGTATGTACCAACCATGCCATGATCCAGCCTTTCCTTTCTCTGCCTCCCCTCTTTTCTTTTCTCATGGGACTGCTCACTCTATCCCTCTGAATACTGGAAATATGCAGCTTGATTTTTCCAGGGATCACGGTGAAGAGACAGTCTTGAGTTTCATTGAGAGTCTTTGAGCAGTGTTGAGTTTCCTGATGAGTCTTTGAGAAGTGTTGGTATGGAAAACTATGGCACCTTTTGAAGCTGAAGTATACGTATTTTGCATCATCAGATGGCCAGAAACCTATAGGGCCAGGTGTCAGGTATGGAACGTCAAGGTCTATGTGCAAAAGCCCCCATAGTCTCATTTGTTTAAATAGTTAGCCCCTAGCTGGTGACAATGTTCTGGAAGATTGTGAAGCCCTTTGGAGACGATGCCCAGCAGGAAGAACTAGGTCATTGGGTGGGCCTTATGAGTTATGGCCCTACTTTAAGGTCTAATTTCTCTATGCTTCCTGAGCCATGTAGGTTGCTACAGTCATGCCTTTCCCATCATAATCAATTGGATCCCTTCAAACCATGCATTAATATAGATATTCAATATCCTTTAAAGATATTCTAACAAGGATTTTGTCACAGTATCAAGGAACATCACTAACACAGCAGGGTATTAGGGCAACTCTTTTTTTGTTGTTGTTGTTTTGAGACAGGTTTTCTCTATGTAGCTTTGGAGCCTGTCCTGGAATTCACTCTGTAGACCAGGCTGGCCTTGGACTCACAGAGATCCAAGTGCCTCTGTCTCCCAAGTGCTGGAATTAAAGGCGTGTGTGACAACCACCTAGAGACAACTTTTACATAAGTAAAGGTTCTACTAGGACCAAATCCCGCCTTTACTAGGAGGTGATCTGAATGGTACCACTGGCTTAGACAGTCACTCTTCCTAGGTCTTATGAGTATGTACACATGCATAGACTATGATCCTGGGATTCTTTCATTAAGTATTGTCAGAGCTATCTTACTCTGAAAATATAAAGACATCATAACACACTCATGTAGGTCAAAATAAAACCTTCCAAGAGCACCCAGGGAAGAAAAACATCAAGAAAAGCTAAGACAAAGACTAAAGTTGTACAGGATAGCTGACTAAGAGGCAAGACATACTTGCAGCATCATGGGATACAGGGAAACTCATCTGACCAAGGCCATATAATGTTCACCTTCCATATAATCTCCTGGATGGAAGACTGTGAAGCACCTGATCTCTAACATATTGGTCTTTCAAAATAAAATATTCAATTGAGGAGAAAAGAACTCAAGAATTTTTAGGAAAAAAGGACAATATATTTTGAGAAAACTGAAATATGAGAATGCTCTAGGAAGAATCAATCATTTTGGAGGGTTTCTGGGCCTGGCATCCTATAGATGAACATGTGAAAACATGGTAGATATTCATTAAATAATTGTTTACTCTCATGATAACACTGGGTCATGTTTATCTGTTTGAGTATTTGAGGGGTCACAAGCCTTGACTATATAAACAGTCCACAAGTCCATGTGCACGTTCTCCTGCCACATATGTATCCACAGATGCTGACAAAGCTCCAAAGAGAGGATCAAGGGACACAGAGGACATGAGGGGCTCTGTAGAGAGCAGAGCCGAGTCCATGGCAAGGCAGAGGCACTCATAGAGGCTTCCTAGAAGCCCTGCATTGCACAGAGTGCAGGGGAACACTTATTTTAAGAGGTGTTACATTTGTTTATGCTGTACAACATTTTCTTAATGAGGCAAAGATGTGTTGCATTCTTTTATGTTGCATTTGTTTAACTCTGTAAAGCTGAATTACTTTGTCTGCCTATAACACCTGATTGGTCTAACAAAGAACTGAACAATCAATAGCCAGGCAGGAGAGAGAAACAGGTGAGCTGGTAGGCAAAGAGAATAAATAGGAGAAATCTCATCTCAGGAAGAGTGAGGGGAGGAGGATAACACCAGGGGCCAACCACCTGCTTGCACAACCAGACACAGAGTAAGAAGTAAAGAAAGATATATAGAATAAAGAAGGATAAGAAGTTCAGAGGTAAAATATAGTTAAGGAGAAACGGGATAATTTAAGCTAGAAAAGCTGGCTAGAAATGGCCAAGCTAAGGTCAGGCGTTCATAAAGAAGAATAAATCTCTGTGTATTTATCTGGGAGCTGAGTGGCAGGCCCCCAAAGAGTAAAAATCCAACCACACTTCTCCTTTCTCCTATCTACAGTGGGAGTGATTTCTGCATTTTTTTTCTGTCCTCATTCTTAGTATGGTTCAGGTGCTTGTGGGCAATGCTAGAGGCAGCCAGGGCACAGATTTGCCTGTTTTTATCACCACTAATCATCAACTGGTGAAGTCCAATCTTTGGATGAGGTCAGAATAGGTCTGCTACAAGATCATATTGTGCGAGCTCTTTTACAGAATAAAGACAAAGCACTAAGTGATGCCCAGGAGGTCTTTCTGTAGCTGAACGTTTTAGCTGGTTACCACATAATTGGTGGTGGTGGTGGTGATGGTGATGGTGGCGGCAGTGTTGATGGTGGTGTGTGTATGTCTCTTTTTGTTTCTCAGCATATGCTCAGGCTCCATTTCCAACCTCCCTTCCACTTTTACACAGCCATGCGATTGAATTCTGCTCAATGAGATGTGACAAATGATACTTGTTAAGCTTAGCCATGCTACCTCCAGGAGATACATGATGCTTTACTTTAGCTCAAGAGGAATATCTGAAGTGATATTTCATTTGTATTTTAATAAATAAAGCTTTCCTGAAGTTCAGAGAGTAAAACAGCAGCACTGATCAGCCTTACAGACCAGGCAGTGGTGGCACACACCTTTAATCCCAATAACCACACTAGTTTGCCATAGAAACTGGGCAGTAATGGTGCACGCCTTTAATCCCAGCACTAGAGAGGGTTATAAGACAAGAGGAGAGAGCTCTCACACACAGTCTCATTCTGAGATTCTTGATGACAGGATTGCCATTTCAGACTGAGGTAGAGGCAGTGACTGGCTGTTTTGCTTTTCTGATCTTCAGGTTGAACTTCAATTTCTGTTCTGAGTTATTATTAATAGTGCTACAGATATCCTTACCCTACATTGCTTGGAAAGAAGTCACACAAGTCTAGG
This sequence comes from Chionomys nivalis, assembly GCF_950005125.1. Classification (NCBI taxonomy): domain Eukaryota; kingdom Metazoa; phylum Chordata; class Mammalia; order Rodentia; family Cricetidae; genus Chionomys; species Chionomys nivalis. Next base: position 35,179,264 of record NC_080090.1, on the reverse strand, counting down.
ACCCAGGATGACTGAGAGGATTATGTGTGTGCACGTACACAGGAAACAGATACTGTGCAGTAGACAGTACACACATTCACTGTGCACAAACATCTCCATCAAACACACAGACACAGACACACACACACACACACTACATTCATCTAACCTGCCAATATAAGGTCCCCATTACATTACAGTGTACAAACTGATTTTTTTAAACTAAGTCATTCCCTCAAGCAATGATCTATCCCCAAATGCTATAGGCATTGAGGCCTGACTCAGAGAATGCCGTCCCAATCAAGGGCCAGGCTAAATCACACAGCGTCTTGCTATATCATTTCCATAGTGCTCATGAAATACTCATTAGCCTTCCGCCATACACCAGATGCTGCATCTGGCATTTGAGAAGCTTGGTGGGGATGATGTTATCCCTGTTCCCAAAGAGATCGATAGCCATACTGTAGTGGCTGGAGTTGGCCTGTGTGGGCCCCTTCTCTGCTCTCATTTTAGGCTAGAGGTATTCGCTTCCCCCAAAGATCAGCTGAAGTCTAGAATGAACCTGAAGCCCCTTCTTCCTTCCAAGCCACTCAGGAACCTACCTGTTTGCAGGCAGCTGAACTCCAGGAGAGAGTGGGGTGTCCTTGGGGGGCAGCAAAGGGCTCAGAGGTTCCATACTACAACAGCTCATGCCTGGAGGCGGAACCGCCCCCATTTCTCTCTCCACTCTGCCACCTCACCAAGGGGCTTTTTCTCTACTGGCAGCCTCACTAGTGCACATCCACATTTAGATAAGTGGTACTAAAATAAAATGGACTGTAATTATTGTTATAGATTACAGTAATTATAGAGAGGGAAAGGGCCGATTAGATTACCACTTCTTCTCTCCCTCCCCAGACAGACTAGCTGATTGAAGGAGATTTGTGGAGAACACAATAAACATGCTGGGAGCTTTGGATGCCGCTATGACTTCCTAGGGACCCACAGCAAAGGGCAGGGCCACGGAGCAGAGGTGGTAGGAGGGAGGGGCGATCAACCTGAAAATAAACCACTCATTAAGGAGTAGAACCTCTCACCCTCCCGCCTCGAGGTCATGCCCACATATACACCACGACTGTGGCAGGGCTGCCCCTGCCTGGTATATTCAAGCCATATAGCTGCTTGATTGGTAGGGGTCCTCCTATCTGTCTTCTTGTTCTGGTCTCTGTCTACATTGGCGTCATTACATCTGCCGGTCCTGTATCTAACAAGGACAGCAGTAACATTGGTAAGGAGCTTCATTCTCTACACAGGTCAGCTGGAGAAGTCATTCCCATTCATGGGATAACGTAATGAGATCACAGACAATGTCCAGGGCAGACAATGCCCGGAGAGGCGGATCTCAGCAACAGTGTCTGCCCCTTCTCTTTCCCTGGCCATTCTGGGGCCTAGCCAGACCTACTGGGGCTCTCTTCTTACTGCTCCAATATGATCAATTTACTCTGGCTACAGCATCTACATTGTGCCCTCCATCTGATTTGCACTGGCGAGGCCCCTTCTGCATACTGGGTTCCAAGGTCAAGATATCTATTATTACTCCCCCTTCCTTGAGGCCTGTTTAGTATCCTTCAGCAGGATAACTGGAGAGTAAGGAATACCTCCGGCCCAACCAGCCCCATCTCCCCTTCCATAACCCAATATTTTAGGGCTACCCGTTAGTGTACATCATGTCGGTGCCAAGCTATGTCCAGCCCAGCAGCTGCCCACTAGCTAGATGTTTCCCATAACCCATGGCAAACTGCTCCCCGCCACACCCAGTATGCTGTCCACTGGAAAGGCCCTACTCTTGGCCCCTTTCCACCGCTCTTTATCATAGGTACCATGGCAAGTATGACGACATCCCATTCCAGGGTCTGAGAAGGTCCTCTATGGCTCGGAGATTCTGCTCCCAAAGTATCCCCCAGGGATCGGCCCTGGTGAAGCTCTCAGCTCCTGTCTCCCATCAGTACTCTGAACTCCATGTCACATTCCGAGCGTCTGCTTGCTCACTGGTCACCCTCCAGAGACGATAAAGTTCGTGAAAATAGAAGTTATTTTGCCTTTTAATTACCCCTTAGCCGAGTGTCTGACACCCAGCAGACACCAATTAAGACTTGATGAATTAATGAAAAAGTCAGGAGTTATTGGATGCCTAAGAAGCATCTGGCCTTTTACAATTCTTGATTTACTTCTTCCAGATGGGGAAACTTTTCAGTAGGGTTGGGGCCGGAGGTGCAGGGAGTCTTCTCAGAGGCAAGGCTCATCTAGGTACTAGGTGGAGAGAGGATAGTATTATGGGTTCCAGTGAAGCGGGGAGAGAATGGGGGAAGAGGGAGAACCCTGTGTTTCTCTGGTTAAGCACTTGAGCTGCACACAGCACTGAAGCACTGGTACTCTACTTCAGGAGGGAATTGTGCCCCTGTGATACAGTCTTAGTTGGTGGACACAAACCAGCAGCCCTTTAATCCAGTGTGGCCTCACCCCCACAGATGTGGGAACCTCAGTCTCGATTTCATGGCTAAAGAATCTGCTCACAGCAACCAAGAAAAATCAAACACAAGTTCAACATTTTCCCTAAGCTTTCCATATCCCCGCTTGGGCTGCTTTTGTTTGGAACTCAAACATCCACCCTTTGGTTTCTGTGTTCCTGAGAGGACATCGGAGTATAGGTGAACCCCAAACAGACGTACAGACATACAGATAGATATACAGAGGGGAAGGCTGTGTAGATTGGGAGCCTCAGTGGTATCAAGACATTGTCCCACAGTGGAACCCAGTTCCTATCACAAGACATCCAGAGGCTGGCATGCCTAACACATGTAACTCCCCTCACCTTGGAGACATTTGCAGGATGCAGAGTCTCAGAAAGCTATAATGTGGCAGAGTGTCAAGATCCTGTCTCTCCAGGAGCAGAACCCATGAGGGCAGCTTCTCTAAGTGGGATGCGCATCGGTCCACAGTGCCCAGTGACACAAGAAAGTAGGATATGTCTGAACTTCATCATTCAGACATCACTGGTGATGGAAAGCAGAAGAAGAGATTTATTTCATCTGATAAATGCACTGTTGGGCTTGACTACCATCTTTCCTAGAGAATTCCTGGCCATCACTGACTGGTAAACTGAAGTAATAATGGCTGGCAGATCCTTTGCGTGTACTTCCATCCATATCCCAATCCTCTGAGAGATTGTGAGTGAGAACTATTGGCCCTGGTCACTACTTAGATACCGGGATCTGAGAGAATGTGGGTTCCTCTGCCCTTGGTATTCTGTCCCATCTCATATCCTCAAATCTTCATGGGCTTCCACAGGCCAGGCTAGCTCCTGCTTCACCTTCCTCCTAGTCCTGTCAGGCAGTACCAATCATACAAGAGAAAATCAGATCTTTACTCTGCATTCAGCCATTCAAACCCCAGACAAAATCACAGCTACTTGTGCGTCTCTTACGAGAGCTCTCAAGGTTTGCCATGCCTAGAAGCTTTCTTTGTGCTGTTCTTTCCCCAGCCTGGATTGCGGTTCCCCTGGCTCTCTATGTGCCTTTCTGCAACTCCATACTTAGTAGTTGTATGTTGTATGTACTTGTGTGTTGTTACTTGTACTTGTTGTATGTACTTGTATGTTCACTCCATCAGAAAGGGTCTACAGATGAGAATATACAAGACCATCCTACCACTGGCATGCCCCTCCCCATCACCACAAGAGCTCCTCTATCTGGTCAGAGTTTGGGAGACTATTGATCAGGTGTGTTCTTGCTTATGGACTATCTCCCCTGAAGAACAGGACCCGCAAGAAAATACAGACTAGTCCATCTTCCCATTTTCCTGTCTGCACTTCCTAGTGTGGTGCTGCCTCAAAAAGTTAGTGGCAGAGTTGCTGGCTGAGCGTTTCAACTTACTCTCTACTGAAAAAAGACAAATGGTGATGCTTCAAAGGCAAGTCATGAACTGAAGGCTTCTTCTTCCCTGGGCCATTGACTTACTTTTTCCCTAAGAGAGCCTTGGAGTAGGACCTGTTTGCCACTCACGGTTGCTAGTGAGGTATACAGGTGCATCAGGAGTCACTAGGGCTGACCTGGAGTAACTGGCCAACCCTTGTCCCCTGAGCCAATGAGCACTACATTACACCAACCAGGAGGACCTGGGCTGTTTGGAGGCTGTTCACCCAGCCAAGGCTCCGCAGATAGAAAGAAATGGGCAGGGAATTGAGTGGTGGAGGGGACAGGGTGGGGTGTCTGTGATGTATGCCTACCTCTTTCCACCAGCTCCATCACGGATAACTGCCCTCATTTTCTTCTTGCCCTGATTTCCTCCATTTCTTAATTAGGAAAAACATGAAAAATATCTCCGGTTGTGCATTAAGTATTTCTGCACAAGGATAAGCTTTCACTAATCCTTTTCTGGAAATGAGGTATGGTCTAAATAAATAAAAATAAACAAGCTCTGTCTTCCCCCGGGGTGCCCCACTCTGGATTTAGGTCATCCGCATGTGTATTTCTGATCTATTTTCAAATTGACGGATTCTGACTGTGTAAGCAGGAACTGCTGAGCTGGCTCTGCGGCCAGGGCACCTGCCAGAGCTGCTGTTCTGCAGAGGCTCCATTGCTTACGTGCAGGTTCATCCTCCATAGGTGAGATGCTGGGGGTTCAGCAAAGTGGAAGGGCCTGTCTGCCTCTATATTTGGGCAGCACTTCTAAGACAAAAGGGTAATGAGGAATCCCAGGTTGCCCCATCCCTGTCTTATCTCAATTCATAGCGCCGAGGACAAAGATTGTCCCCTATGGGGACCAGCACACCTCACAAAGCACTAATGCACAATCCCTGAGACAGACTGGAAGCCACATGGCAGTGGTGGCCAGGCCTTTGACCCTGCCTGCTTTCTGGCTTGGTCGAGGGTACACAGTAAAGAATACCCCTAGAGCAAGTATCCCGAGACTGAGAAGGTGGCTGTTGACTGACACCCAGCCTTAACATGCTATGTGGAATATCTTACTCAGCATCCCCCTCATCTACCATGCCATCCTCATCCTCCACACTGTCTTCATCCAGCCCTTGTCCCGAGCTACACAGAATGCCCTGTGTCCCAGCTCCCTCTCTTCTGTGAAGGAAAGATCCCATGATAGCAAGCCGCCAGTGTCCACCACTATGAGAGAAAGAACAGGTACTCCTTGGGCCCCAATTTTCTAAGAACATGGGTGACTTTCTCCATGGCTCCCCTTCTACTGCCACCTTTCTTTTTTTAATTATTGTTTTAACCCATGGAGTCCAGTTGATGCTAGTCATATGCCCGTAGGTATAGGTTTACCCACTGGGGAATGAAGAACCTACTAGAGGCCATACCACTAACAGTTCTTCAGAGATGGGGTGATAATCAGGAAGGAGGCAACAGCAAACATGGAAATAGAATGCCTGCCCCCAAATTGATTGCTGCAAGAAGAAACCGGTCCAGGGAAAGAAAGAATACCAGAAATATAAATGAAGAAATGTAAACACTATGGTGGTGAGTTATCTCTTAGGGAGAAAAGAGATTAAGAGTTTAGACAAATATGTTCCCAACCTCAAAGAACTTATAGATAACAAGGTCTCTGAAAGGAAAATAAAAAGAAATCTAAGAGATACAGGAGTTCAAAGAAGAGATTATTAAACTACAGATGGAGATGAAATGCTAACAGTGGGTTTTAGAAACAGAACAAAGCCAGCAAGGGATCCAGAAACCCATTTAGAAGTCACAGAGGAAGGACTAGCGCCAAAGTTCAGGGAAAGGGAAGCAGCCTAGGAGGCAAGGGCATAGCTTAGTCCCTGAGTCCTGGGCAGGAAGCCAGACAGAAGGGCTGAGGGAGCACAGTCCAGAGATGAAGCATTGCCTTGGGCTATGAAAGTCTAAGCGTGGCCCTAGCCTTGAGCTAAAGATCTCCACTCAAGTCAGTCAGCCAGTGAGGCAGGACTTGCACACATCCTTCTTCCACGGGGCAGGGATCCCTGCACCCCTGGGACCCATCACTCCCCAGAAGGTTAAGCACGCTCTGCCATCAAAGTCATCAGAAAGCCATCTTGACATACAAAGCTCCTATTGGGGACAGCAGCAGCAGTAAGGAAAAAGCTGTAGCCATCAGAGCTACTGTCCCTGTCTCTGGGTGATGCCACGTGACTCAAATAAATCTCAAACTGACATTTCCACCAGTGGAGGGCCCTGGCGAGGTGCCTTTTGGTGATTGCTAAGTGTCTTTTTTTCTTCTTGGCCCTGCATGTTGTGAAAGCGCTGGGTACTGGTACCAGAACCAGCTTTCTTGCTCTGAAATGCACTGATCCGTCCTCAGGTACAGTGCAGTCTTTATTGCTTAGATATCCTGCACGGACTGAGAGTTACCGAAACCCTCAGCTCTCTCCGCTCCTAGCGGTGCCGGCTATATGAACTGCGAGCTGTAGCTCTGTGTCACACAGAGGGCCACGGAGAATCAAGGCAGGCTCACTCACTCATTTCACAAGGTAAGCTCTCAGTCATCGCCCCCTTGAAGTCAAAGCTTCCTGCTCCTGGGGTCCTGAAAGAATAATGGCAATAGCATTATAGAGAGTTCTGCAGCAAAGTCTTGGGGATCCTAAGTCTGTGTGCATCAGAGGATGAGGCTTGGAAAGGAAAGGGGAGGTAAACATAGAAAGACCTGCCCTTCAGTGTGACCACAGCAGATGCCCCCTCTGTCTCCTGCTCTGGAGCTCCGCCACACCTGCCTCTCCTGACTCTGGGGAACTTTTACAAGATCCAGCATCTGTCTGGCAAATGGAAAGGCTGGCTGTCACTGTCAGCCATGGGTGTTGCTTGCAGAAGAGTGGAAATATGTCTGCTCTCTGGGTTCTGACAGGGATAATGAATCCCGTGGCCTCTCCAAGCCTACCTTGTGTCGGCATATCTAAAAGGAGTCCATGATCCCGACACAGGACACCCACTGCCTCAGTCAGAGCAACTATGTATGGGTTCATCCCAAAGTAGAGTTTTGCGAGGCATGCTGTGGGGACATAATTAACTCTCTGCTGGGAATTAGCTGCCTCCTGCCCAGAAATCATCTCCAGTCCACCAGGCACAGTATTGACGTACTACTCTCTAGGTCAAACTCCCTGAATTCCACCTATCAATCACTCGCTCTCCTAAAATCTTTAGTAGTCTTCCTATGGAGACCAGGGCCCTTGTTTCTCCACTTGACTAATGGCTACTTTCTATTTTAAGCCCTTAGAGACAAAATGTGCGACTTTACCCATAAAATCCAACACAGTCCTGGAAGATGGTCAAGAATGATGTAAGTGAAAGATGAGAGTCCGGTTCTTGACCTGAGAGTATTTGCATGCCATCTCCAACGTGCATGATGCTCACTCAGAGGCCCCAGCACTCAGCATCTTTATTATGCCCCTGGTACTAACCATGATTAGATGGAGCCTAGTCCGTACTCTGTAATGCTAGCTATTCCTGTCACTGCAAAGAGCAAAGTTCCAGGCAGAGAGTGAGGAATGTGAGGAAACATAAAATCACTGTTACAGTAGAGCCATCCATACAGAAAAAGAAAACTCAGTGATGTTGGCTGGCATAATTCAACCTGGTGAGGCTTCCAGAGAGGAGCGCAGGTACACTACTGGGCAACGGCAACAGCAAAAGCCCCAAGACAAATGAACTCAGGAAGATAAAAACAGACGCACAAAAAATTAAACTGATTTTGTTACTACAGGCTTTTAATGTGCTAATGTGTGACGTGCATCATGCTAAGACAGATTGAATATAGGGAGCTTCCCAGTCTGAGCTCTCCCCGGGGCCCTTCCTCCGGGAAGCATCTCCATGAAGCCGTGCTGCTCAGAGCCACTTTTGGAAAAGCCAAATTAATCTCTCCGTCAGAACAGGTGTTCCGGTGGATTGTTTTTGCCCAAATGAAGGCTAGAGATTTTCCCCTGCTGAGGTTATTTAGTTAGCCTCCACACAACCTGCCAGAATAATTTAAATATCAAGTTTGTTACCCATCATCTTAGCTTCTTAATGTGACCAGTAACCTAATCATTTATATGATTTATAACATCATGAGAGAAAAACAAGCCCCACTGTTTCCATCTCTAGTACTGAAGTACGGAGCCTCGGTGTCGACAGAGGAAACATGTCTGGCAGGGAATGTTACCAGGATCACGTTCACAATGAAGATAGTAATGAGTTTCATCGGCGTGTGTCTGCGCGCATTCCAAGTGACAGGCTGTGACATCACACCCAACATATTGATGAGATGGGTGTCCGAGGAAGAAAGCAATTCTCACACAGGGAGCATGTTTCTCGAATGTCCCCTTTACCTGATTATTAACATTAGTGTCCAAAGGATTGATGGACAGAATAATGCTACAGTAGCTTGTCTCTACAAAAAAAAAAAAAAAAAAAAAAAAATTGGAAATTGGATTCCCTAGTGTAACATTGCAGAGAGGAATTTATGTTTTTCTTTCAGGGGCAACTTCTCACTCACAGAACGATTTTAGTAAACAAGAGTGGCTGCTTCAAAACAAGCCTGTTACAGTGCCTCAGTTTCTCCTTTGTGTGTTTGCTTTGCTCATCAGTCACTCTATCAGGAGTTCCTATCACGTGATGTTATCTACCACGAGGCTGCCACCAGAAGATGCTGGCATCATACTTTAAGCTTGCCATATTATAAATCAAAGTAAACTTACTTTCCTTTATAAAGAATTCAATCTCCAATATTTTGTTGGAGAAATAGAAAACAGCCTAAGGCAAATAGCTGTTAGGTGATCGAATAGAAGTGTCTTGTTTTTATTTTTTCACCCATTGTTGGTGGGGGTTAAATAGTAATGAAGTCAAAGTTTTAGTTCTAAACCAGAATCTGGGTACAGCCAAAGCATACACTGGGTGCTGCTTTCAAATGGTTGCTTTCCCTGCCCCAAGGTGTGATTTACCAGCCTCTTAGATCTCTAACTTAAAATAACAGATGATACCTTCTCTGTTCAATTAATAAATAAATAAAATTTATGAAAACAAAGAAATGATAAGGACATAGACAGATGAAGACCTAACTAGTTAGTCATTGTCCTATTACAAATATTTTGGCGATTTCTACCTGGAGCACACAGTGGATGGATATGGATGGGGAAAGTTAAATCATTGGGCCCTCTGTTCTTCTCTCCAAAAGTCAGGACAGCATCACCACTCTGGAATCACGCAGGCGTATATTCAAACCTACCTGCCCCTTCCATGCTTGCTCTTAAGATCAGAGACCCAAGTTTTATGCCAAACCAAAGCCACACAGTGATTCTACTGCTCTGTTTCCTGCTGCCAAGGTAGCCACATAACTTTCCACATTTCCCTCAATCAGTGACGTCAATGAATCACCAAGATTGCTTCACAGAGCATCAGTCCTGCAGGATGATGTTTAGAGATGGCTTATCCTCATCTCCAGAAGCTATGGAGCTACTAGTAGATCAAAAGATGCCACTCAGTAAAGAATCCTGCTTTAGTTCTGTTTAATTCAGTGCATTCCTCAAACACACGTGAATACAAAGGACTGTAATTTTACATGTAGCATAACTCCATCTCCTAAAGAACTAATGTTTCTTGAAACATATTTTCAGACATATTCTAAATCCATTCTGGGAAAATTGTTTCTGTATCAGAAAAGAACAAGAAGTGGAGGAAAAATAAAGACAAGCAACGGAGCAAACAATCCTGGGAAATGTAGTCCCTTGTAGCAATGCACAACTCTGAGACAGATAGAGAACAAATCCCAACATGATTTGCAGTTGCTTATCAGTAATCCAACGAAGGTGACCATGGAAAGAACACTGTAAGATGGAGCAGACAACATCATCAAAACAAACTAGAAAACGTACTGTGTGTGCTGCCTGATGTTTGTGTGCACATGTGTGTTAGAAAATCCAGACACATGAGGATTCCAGAAGTTGATGGGAGGTGTCTTTCTTAATTGTTTCCATTTTAAGTTTCTTTTGGAGACAGGAACTCACTGAAACTGGCGTTAACTGATTCCGCTATGCAGTGAGCTCACAGCATTCACCTGCCTCCATCTCTCTGGTTATGGCATTAGAGCAGCACAGAATAATGATAGCAGCCTTCCTGGATCATAGGCAAGAGGGACACAGTGAAGATGAGAGGAGAAGCCATCTGTGTGAAGAGCAGAGTCATGGTGGAGGAAAGAAAAGCATAGGAAAGGGGAAAGCTGAAAATAAAATTCCCCACACTTAAATGAATTGAAATGTTGTGAATAGTGTCCTCATTAGGGTTGCTATTGCTGCAATGAAACACCATGACCAAAGCGACTCAGGAAGGAAAGGGTTTATTGTGTTTACACATACACTATCATCACTGAAAAAAGTCAGGACAAGAACTCAAGCAGAGATAGAACCTGGAAACAAGAGTTGATGCAGAGGCTATGGAGGGTGCTGCTTACTGACCTACTCCCCAGGCTTGCTCAGCCTATTTTCTTATAGAACTCAGGACGACCACCCCAAGGATGGCACCATCAACAATGGGCTGGGCCTTCCCCTTTCAATCACTAATTAATAAAATGCCTTATAGTTGGATCTTATGGAGGCGTTTTCTCAGTTGAGATTCCTTCCTTTCAGATAACTCTACCTTGTGTCAAGTTGACATAAAACTAGCCAGGAAGGATAGAGATCATCACGGGAAAAATATCAGAGAAATGAGAAAGGTTGAGTTGATACCACAGTGAAATTTAAGTATATCCAAACAAGCGCAAAGATGTAATCTTATAGCTTCCAAAGAGAAAGAATAATTTGACATCAGACTTCTCAACAGCAAAACTGGATTAAATAAGACAATAAAAAAAAATTTCAAGACATTTAGATGAAAGAATGACATCTGAAATTTTATATTCAGCCAGAAAGTCTTTCAAATGTCATGGAAATATATGTCTTTGGGCATATAAAGCTGCATTAGATTACTCTTTTAGAAAACCACTTTACAAGACTTTGTGAGAAAGTTCCCAAATAAGAAACAACTTAGTAGATATTACCAAGAGTGTATGAAGTAGATGAAAAGAAACACATATCTTTTTTCTTCACTTTTCTCTTTTAAGAATCTAAGAGCACTTTCAAACAGTGCATGAAGAAGGACATACATACAAAGTGAAATGGAAATAAGGTTATTTGGGTGGTGACAAGAAGCTAAGTGTGTGAAGCTGCTAAATTCCTCATATTTCCAAAAATACACACAAAAGGACAAGACATCATGTGTCTAAAACATTATACACCTGATACTCTAACCTCAAAAGTTATCAAGAATTCCACAGAATCAAAGCTAGGCCTAAGGACACAACCCTGTTATCTCAATACGTCAGGAGACTAAGGGAAGAGAACTTCAAGTTCAAAGACTGCCTAAACCAGAATGAACAAGCACAAGGTTGGCCCAAGCAGCCATGTTAGAATCACTGTCGAAATAAAAATGTGTAGGGGCTGGAGAGATGTCTCAGCCATTAAGAACACTGACTGCTCTTCCAGAAGACCTGAATTCAATTCTCAGAGTCAACACACTGGTTCACAACTATTTGTAACTTGAGTTTCAGGGATCTGAAACCCTCTTCTGGCCTCTTCAGATACCAGGCATATACATGGTACAGAGACATACATGTAAGCCAAACACACATGCACATAAAATAGAGGTAATGAAAAAGAATAGAAGAGGTCTGTGGGTATGGCCTGTGAGCATTAAGAAAAAATTTATTCATTGAGTTACGTGAAATATCTAAGAAATATCCATAATCATTGGTCACACAAATCAAACAATCACCAAATGTACAGAAAACATGAACAGCCAATTTAATGAGCATATAACTCTGAATTAACTTAAACATCTAGACCTTTCTCAGACACATAGAGTTCATTTCCAAAAGCTGATTTCATATTACACAAAACCAAGCTGTGAGTATCTGAACTAAAAATTACAACTTAAAGCCCACCTGGGGCTCTCCACCCTGGGCAGCAAAGAAAAAACAAGGGCCCGCCCTGCGCCAGGCTCTATTACAGTGAGCAAATATATCAAATATATAACGGAGTATGGAAAAGAGACAGAATAGTCCATGTCCTGCGGAGAGAGGCTAATCTGAAGAGGGGAAAGCAGTGAGGAGTGGGGTAAGGTGGGTGTCCTGTTTGCCACCCGGGCCATGGTTGTCCTGGGCCCGGGTTGCTGCCAGGGGCCATGTCTGGGTCCGTGGTCTTGCTGTAGCTTCAGAGTCTGTTTTGATGTCCCTGGTTCCTATGATCATGGAAGGCCAAGAGGATAGGGCTACAGAGAGTTGGTGTTGCCCCTCACTAGCTGCGAAACTAGTGAGAAGTGGCTCTGGCCCTCACCACAGTACTCCAGAGAGAGTGCATTTGCAATTCATCTGGGCAGTAAGACAGAGTAGACCCTATCGGCAGGAGTGCAGGCAAGCTGGTCCTGAGGGGGTGAGAGCAGAACTGGTCTCCCACTCCCCTCTCTGCCAGATAGTGGCATGGGCAAGGCACTGGTGCCCCTGCCCCTGCCCCTTACCACCTGTGGCATGTGGGAGAGCTGATCCTAAAGTTATGAGAACGAGAGAGGTGGTCCTGCCCCTCACTGGTTGCAGCACTTGGGAGAACAGGCCCTGTACCTCACCTGGGCAGCACAGTAGAACTGACCCTGATGGCACGGGCACGGGGAAGTCTGCCCTGAGGTCCTAAGAGTGGGAGAGCTGGTCCTGCAATGCTCATCTGCCATATGGTGGGGATGGCGAGGGAAAGATGGCTTCCCCCTTGCCACCTGCAGCAGGAAAGAGAGCTGCCCCTGCCCCTCATAAGCTGCAAAACTCAAGAAATCAGGCCCTGCATCTCACCTGGGCAGCAGAGTAGAGATGACCCTGTTTACAGGCTGAAGTGATGTGAGCAGGAGAGACCTGGCTCCACTCCTCATCTGCCATACAGTGACATGGGTGGAGAAAAGGTCCTCTCTCTCCTTCTCACCCCTCACCACCTGTGGCATGTTGGCAAGCTGGCTTTGAGGTCAGGAGAGAGAGCTGGCCCTGCCTCTCACTACCTGCAGTGCTAGGGAGAGTGGCCCCTGTACCTAGCCTGGGCAACTCAGAAGAGCTGTCCCTGGTGGTGTTGATGTGGGTGAACTGCCCCAGAGAGCATGAGAGCAGGAGAACCAGCCCTCACCCTTGCTGCTTACTGCATATGGTAAGCTAGCTGGGGTGGTGATGGAGAGTTGGCCCTGGTAGTGAGGATGGAGGAGAGCTGGCAGGCTGACCAACCCAGCTACCACTCCACTCCAGAACCAGGGCTATGAGTTGTCACTTTCCAGCATCCATCACATCTGTGATCTGCTGAAGCACATTAGGGGCTGGTCCTGCAGACCCAATGCTGCAGGATCTCCATGACACAGGGCAACAACAGGATATCCAGGAGGAGTCCCGCTGAGGGACCAGTATCAATAGTGTAGCAGAAACCAGAGGCATTGAACAACACCGATGGCCCACTGCAATGAGCACTTGCAAGTAAAGATGTATGAACTTATGGGTATACCGTGTGACTCATGAGTCACACTGCAGCTTCCAGGATGGGATTTTTCTTTCCCATTTTTCTTTTCTTTTAAATTATCTTTTATTTTATCCTGTGGAGTGAGGTTCTAAGGGCAAGAGGGCAGATACAAAGGAACGGGGAGATAAGTGGGATTGAGATACATGATGTAAAATCCACAAAGAATCAATTAAAGTTAAATTAGGAAAAAAGTTAGAACTTAAGTAGCAAAAGCACTTATAACATTTTCATATACATAGACAAAATTAAAATGCTTTTAAATATCTTTGATATAGAAAAATGAAATTGAATAATTCAAAACCAACTAGAAAAAATTAATTACCCTGCTATGATCAGTGTATGATGTATACATGAGTTGAGATTCATACCGGACCATATAATTTTATATGATTATCTCAAGTATATCAGAAATATGAAATTAGACAGCTATAATTGACTAATAGAAGAAATAACAACCACACTGTAAACATACAGAATATATCGAGAACCATGATTTGAGAAAAATCTGTAGCTTAAATTCTTTTATTTGAAAAGAAGCCCAGTGTAAGAATCTAGAATGAGAGCAATAATAACCCCAGAAACATAACAAAAAGAAGAGAAAGAGCAAGACGTCTATTTATGAAACAAATTTTAGATGTCATCACCTGTGCCAAGCACATACTATGAAGAGGGTAAGCATTATTCCTTGTGGCAATTTATGAGGTAGGTGCAATTACTATTTCCCATTTTACAGAGTCAGTTACTGAAACACATGGTTTTGGTAATTTAGATAGTCAGTAATTTTGGGAGCTAGGATATGGCCCCAAAGTTCGGGCTATTTGTTCTGTTAAAATAGAAAGGGTTTGAGATAGAGGTAAATAATTTAAGAGGAATTAAAATGTAAGCCTCTAATTAAATTATGAGAGTGACACAATTACCAATCCAGCACACTAAAATATGAATATTATTAACTTCTTCGTGCTAATAACTTTTTGGAAGTTAAAGAAAATAGATATGCGTAAAGATTAATATAAAAAGCATTTAAGAAGAAATAAAACATGAAAATTTCTACAGCTTTTAATGACATTAAAAGCAGTAATTAAAATTTGCCCACAGGAAATTCTTGGCAGTTTTACAATCAATTTTTACTGCCTTTTCAAGCTTGTTTCCTGTTAAAATTATTAGAAAAGGAAGTAGACTCCAACTCATGTTATGAATCTAGTATAAACTTGATCCCCGGGGAAACATACACAGTACAAGATGGGGATCTCAGAGTCCCACTCACACATGGATGTAGTGCTAAAGTGAAATCTCTGGAACATAATTCAAAATAACTAAGTTCGGAAACATACAAATTGGATTAAGTAAATGAATGGAAAAAAAAACATATTACCACATAGGCACAAAAGGCTTTCTGTTGTATTTCATAATGGGAATTACAATTTCAGGAATACAAAAAAGTTTGCTATTCTAAAAGTATCTACAAGGTACATTTAATAATCATGGTCATAAATGGGTAAATAGCAAAGAAAATAATAAGTATGACAGGATGATTACTATTATCTATTGTATTCTATATTGCCATAGATATTCTAGAACACATGGTTATGAATAGAAATGACAAACACCTATCAGTCATAAATGAGATAATACAGGTCATTATTTGAGATTACATGTTTATCTATTTATAAAATGGGAAAATTGTGAGACCTGTAGTAATTTAGGAAGATGGATTAATAATGTATATATGATGTATATTATATATGCCAATTGCATATTTATGCACCACGCAATTAGAAAGGTGCCTTTTAAAACAACATAAAACGTAAATAAATCTTAAGATATCAAAACGCACATGGAGAAAAATGATAAAATAACTTAAAGTCCACAAAAGAATTTTCTTACAATGAATATTAAGCTATGATCAAAGAAAGAAAGAAAGGGAATCTTATGGTAGAGATGGCAGCTCTCTTTAAATTAATCTCTCCAAGCAGAACCACTGATTTTAAAATCAGTTTACAAGATACTGGAAGAATAAAGAAACTACAGCAGCTCAGGCATTTCAGAAACACTGGCAACAGAAACCCAACTTGTTCTGATTTTTATTATTTATTGCTAAGTCATAGAAGCTGAAATAATTCAGCATTGCAGGGTGACAGACCAACTGTCGATCACAACGGAAGGGAGAACTCAGAACTTCACACACATGACCACACAGGTACACGCACATGTGGAAACACATCTGTGTGTAGGTAAGGATATGATAAATTGTTAGGGAAAGGACTCCCAATAAATGAAACTGGGATGCTATACCTATAACTTTTAAATGTACTGTTCCATGTGAGAGAACATATTCACGTGTGTGGGTCCATGTGTATGAGGGCATGAACAAACATGAAGCTCCATATATACACACACATGAACAAAGACACAAAAAATACATAAGGGGAAAAATATAAATACAAACTCATTATCCACAAGAGTTATCTCCAGCAGTTTCATATCTTACATTTAAAGGAAAAACATCAAACACTGCTGAAAATGAATCCTAATCATAACCACAGCACAGCAACCGTCATACTAACCTAGTTCTTCCAGCATAAACTACTAACGCGCTGGACTAAATGTGTCAACAATCAATAGCTAAAACGGAAGAGTGTAGGATTATTACATTTAGAAGATAAATAGATGCAACACATTTATGGTCTTAGCAGAAATCCAAAGTGTACCAAATTCATACTTTTATATAATACACACACAGAGGACACACACACATAATACAGAAATCACAAAATTTGCTAAAGTGAAGAAAGTATAGGAATCACCCAAAACAAAATAGGAAATATCGAAGAACTAATGATAAAAAAACTTACCACAGATTTACAACTTCAAGACAAAAGAAAAATGAGGAAAAAAGAGGGAGGAAAGTTATCAACAAAAACAATGTTAAATTCCATTAAAATAAAGCCTCGTTAAAAGATGTAGAGAAATCTTGTTGATAGCTCAATTGTTAAGTATCTGACTCATAAACATGGGGAGGTGATCAAAAGATGTAGAGAAATCTCGGAGATAGCTCAGTTGTTAGGTGTCTGACTCATAAATATGAGACATGATTCTAATCTCCAGCTCCCATATAAAGTCAGGCAAGGTGGTCCACATCTGCCTGTGAAAGTGTCAACGGGAGGATTCTGAAGACTCACTGGATAGCCAGTCTAGACTACTTGTTGAGTCCTGGGTCAATGAGGGACACTATCAAAGAAACATGGTGGATGGGTCTTGGGGACCAACATCCCCAAGTTGATCTGTTGTTTCAACACACACGTTACATTCATGCAAGTGGATACACATGTAAGATGTTTAAAGTCACTTTAAGGTTAAAAAAAATGCCCAAGAAAAATGGCAAAAGCTGAAGAAAAGATTATCAGTGAAGCTAACAAACCAATAAAGAGTTACAAAGAAATAACTTATATCCTTTTCCATTTAAAAATATTTGAGTATATTAAGAAAATTAAAATAATACTCTCTTGGTCTGAAAACTAAATATAAAAAAATAATGACAATATAACAAAGAATAGTACAGCGGAAACAGAAAGTATATGTGTGTAGGATTATTACACATTATAATTATATATATATGGATATATATATATGTATTTTTTTTAACTTACAGTGGTTCTTAACCTTCTGAATGTGTGATTCTCATGTTGTGGTGACCCTCAAACCATAAAATTATTTCATTGTTACTTCATAACTGTAATTTGCTACTGCTGTGAATTATACTATAAATATTTGATACGCAACCCCAAAGGGGTTGTTACCACAGGTTAAGAACCACCTTAGGTAGGAGGTAATAAATTTAAAATGCCAAGTGTTAGAAAGGCACAAAAGGAAATTTTAATATCCAAGATAACTAAATATATGTAATAAAGTAGTCATGAAAAGCTATGTAATAATGTAAAAAAGGAAATAGATAAAAACTAAAAATTCTAGGTCACAAAATAGAAAAATGTCATATAACAAAGTTGCAAATATAAGACTATATAATAAAATTAAATGTAAATAAACATTGAAGATCAAGATTGCTGGAAAGGGACTTTTAAACAAAATATGCTATCTATAAAAAAAATTTTAGAGTTAAAGAAAAAGATCACAAAATTAAAAATAAAACTTGTGAATGATACAACTGTAACACTCATGAGTGTACAGTGCACTTCATAAGTGAGGGAGTCCGCGTCAATATGCAACAGATATTTGAATGTGTCATTATTATGGCACTATTCACATTAGCCAAGATATGGACCACACTAGATACCTACATGCAGATGAATGGATAAAGAAAATGAGGTTTACATACACAGCAGAGTTTTACTCAACCATAAAGGAGAATTACATCATTTGTAGGAAAATGAATAGAACTATAGATCATCATGTTAAATAAAAGAAGCCAGACCCTGAAAGGCAAATATCATATATTTGCTTATACTCAGAATCTGATATGAAAGAAGAAGGAGGATTAGGTCAAAAGAGGAAGAGACCTAAAGGGAGTGGTGACCGGCTAATAAGAAGAGTCATGGAAGGAAGAAAGACTAATACATGCTTTCTCTTAATGTGACTATAGATTCTCAAAAATATAGAATATGAAGTAGAGGGGAACTATGTAATAGGTGGAAATTAGCCTAAGACGAGAGAAGTTAATGGGCAAGGAAAAGAAGCATTGTGTGTTTTCTTTATGAAGAATCTGGATATAAGATCTAAAAGAAGATTCATGTGGACGGAGGTAAGGCATCAGCAGGAGGAGGGAGGGCATCAGCAGCAGGAGGGAGAGCATCAGTAGGAAGAGGGAGAGCGTCAGCAGGAAGAGGAAGGGCATCAGCAGGAAGAGGGAGGGCATCAGCAGGAAGAGGGAGAGCATCAGTAGGAAGAGGGAGAGCATCAGCAGGAGGAGGGAGGGCATCAGAAGGAGGAGGGAGGGCATCAGCAGGAAGAGGGAGAGCATCAGCAGGAGGAGGGAGGGCATCAGCAGGAGGAGGGAGGGCATCAGCACGAGGAGGGAGGGCATCAGCACGAGGAGGGAGGGCATCAGTAGGAAGACAGAGGGCATCAGCAGGAGGAAGAAGGGCATCAGCAGGAAGAGGAAGGGAATTAGCAGGAAGACAAAGGGCATCAGCAGGAAGAGGAAGGGGAGGACATCAGCAGGAGGAGAGAGGGCATCAGCAGGAGGAGGGAGGGCATCAGCAGGAGGAAGAAGGGCATCAACAGGAAGAGGGAGGACATCAGCAGGAGGAGGGAGGACATCAGCAAGAGGAGGGAGGACATCAGCAGGAGGAGGAGGACATCAGCAGGAGGAGGAAGAGCATCAGCAGGAGCAGGGAGGATATCAGCAGGAGCAGGGAGAACATCAGCAGGAGGATGAGGACATCAGCAGGAAGAGGAAGGGAATCAGCAAGTAGAGGAAGGGCATCGGCAGGAGGAAGAAGGGCATCAGCAGGAGGAGGGAGGACATCAGCAAGAGGAGGGAGGACATCAGCAGGAGGAGGGAAGACATCAGCAGGAGGAGGGAGGGCATCAGCAGGAGGAGGGAGGGCATCAGCAGGAGGAGGGAGGGAATCGGCAGGAGGAGGGAGGGCATCAGCAGGAGGAGGGAGGGAATTGGCCTGAGGAGGGAGGGCATCAGCAGGAGGAGGGAGGACATCAGCAGGAGGAGGGAGGGCATCAGCACGAGGAGGGAGGGCATCAGCACGAGGAGGGAGGGCATCAGCACGAAGAGGGAGGGCATCAGCAGGAAGAGGTAAGGCATCAGAAGGAGGAGGGAGGGCATCAGCAGGAGGAGGGAGGGCATCAGCAGGAAGAGGGAGGACATCAGCAGGAGCAGGGAGGACATCAGCAGGAGGAGGGAGGACATCAGCAGGAGGAGGAGGACATCAACAGGAGGAGGGAGAGCATCAGCAGGAGCAGGGAGGACATCAGCAGGAGGAGGAGGGCATCAGCAGGAAGAGGAAGGGAATCAGCAAGTAGAGGAAGGGCATCGGCAGGAGGAAGAAGGGCATCAGCAGGAGGAGGGAGGACATCAGCAAGAGGAGGGAGGACATCAGCAGGAGGAGGGAGGGCATCAGCAGGAGGAGGGAGGACATCAGCAGGAGGAGGAGAACATCAGCAGGAGGAGGAAGAGCATCAGCAGGAGCAGGGAGGACATCAGCAGGAGGAGGAGAACATCAGCAGGAGGAGGAAGAGCATCAGCAGGAGCAGGGAGGACATCAGCAGGAGAAGGGAGGACATCAGCAGGAGGAGGAGGACATCAGCAGGAAGAGGAAGGGAATCAGCAAGAAGAGGAAGGGCATCGGCAGGAGGAAGAAGGGCATCAGCAGGAGGAGGGAGGACATCAGCAGGAGGAGGGAAGACATCAGCAGGAGGAGGGAGGGCATCAGCAGGAGGAGGAAGGGCATCAGCAGGAGGAGGAAGGGCATCAGCAGGAGGAGGGAGGGCATCAGCAGGAGGAGGGAGGGCATCAGCAGGAGGAGGGAGAACATCAGCAGGAGGAGGGAGGGCATCAGCAGGAGGAGGGAGGGCATCAGCATGAAGAGGGAGGGCATCAGCAGGAGGAGGGAGAGCATCAGCAGGAAGAGGGAGGGCATCAGCAGGAAGAAGAAGGGCATCATCATCAGGAGGAGGAGGACATCAGCAGGAGGCGGGAGGACATCAGCAGGAGGAGGAGGACATCAGCAGGAGGAAGGAGAGCATCAGCAGGAGCAGGGAGGACATCAGCAGGAGGAGAGAGGGCATCAGCAGGAGCAGGGAGGATATCAGCAGCAGGAGGAGGACATCAGCAGGAGGAGGGAGGGCATCAGCAGGAGGAGGGAGAGAGAATAGGAAAGATAATAGTTTTGGCAATCTGAGAAAGATTAAATTGTGTGTGTATGCCTGATGAAATCCATTATTTTGCATAATAACACAAAATACTAAAAATCTGCAATGGCTAACCTCATCAAAGGTAAAACAATGAACTTCTGCCGGGCGATGGTGGCGCACGCCTTTAATCCCAGCACTTGGGAGGCAGAGGCAGGCGGATCTCTGTGAGTTCGAGACCAGCCTGGTCTACAGAGCTAGTTCCAGGACAGGCTCCAAAGCCACAGAGAAACCCTGTCTCGAAAAAACCAAAAAAAAAAAAAAAAAAAAAAAAAAAAAAAAAAAAAAAAACAATGAACTTCTAAAGGTCAGCCACTGATGATGGTCTAATGTTCACCTTAAACGAATAATCAATTACACTTCACAGCAAACAAAAGGGGTTTTCTTTCCTTATATAACAATAATTCATTACAGAGTCACAATAAGCTGTGTCTAATAAAAGAATAAATATACTAAACAAAAACTGACATAGTTTAAGTCTTTTTTAAGCAATTGGCATTTTTAAACACTGTCAAAACATTCTAAGTACATGGAAGTCTTCCACTAGTCATAACCTTACCTAGCAGGCAATAATGGAGCACTAACTAAGTCTAATACCTAGTTATACAGATACTGCACTCACCTAAACTAACTATTGCTTCTACTGAACAA
Source organism: Chionomys nivalis (assembly GCF_950005125.1). Lineage (NCBI taxonomy): Eukaryota > Metazoa > Chordata > Mammalia > Rodentia > Cricetidae > Chionomys > Chionomys nivalis. The sequence goes on along the minus strand of NC_080090.1, from coordinate 35,158,182 downwards.
GCTCCAATGAGTTCAGAGGACAAAAATCACATTGAGAATATTCTGTGGCCAAAGTAAAATTAACCCACAAATCAATGCTGAAAATATTTTCAAATAAACCTGAGTAATAAAATTTAAATACCAAGTCATAAAAGTTCAATAGGTCAAAATTTTAATGAAAATTAGAAAATATTTTCAACCAAAAGTATATATTTTGTAGGATATCAAAGTTTGGAGGATATAGTTAACACAGTACCTACACACACACACACAATTCTAATAAAATATATACACACAAAAATTCTAATAAAATGACAAGAGAAAGAGAAATTAAACAAAATAAATAAAATTAATGAAATATTTCAAAGGAGTAATCAATAAAATTGACTACATAAAAAGAAAGAACATAAATTAGCTTTTGAAAAGATAACATTAACATTAACAATCTTGTTAAGGACAAAAAAAAATCATGATAGAAATCGTGACAGACTCCACAGAGAGAAAAGTAACAATTTAAATGACTGTTATAAAACTAGTATGCTACAAAATTTGGAAAATAAATTTGAGAAAAGTATTTTTAGATTCAAATCACCAAAACTGATACTGTAGAAAATTAGAATTCTAAATTGAGTTTATAGTCTAAAATTTCCAACACAGAAAATTCAGATCCAGAGGTTTTATGTTGTTGCTTAAATGTAAATTACTTGATGAAGAATGATAATACTGACCCCAATAACCATAGTTACCTAACAAAAACCCTAGTACCAGGCACGAGAAATCTCCTTTCACAAGTTCTCGGTCTACAACCATAGGCTATCAATATTGCCTTTGGTTACCTCCCAGAATTTGAAGGTAACATGCTGCTATTGGTGAAGACACCACAAAAGACAGAGTTGGATCTGACCTGGGTGACCCCTTACTGAAAACCAGCTCTCATAGTATGGGAAATACATATTAGCTGCCGGGGGAAGAAACAATCAATAGTTGTACCCAGTTGAGATGCCTACAACCGTAGCAATGACCATTACAACAAGATAGACCCACAAATACCTAGATACATTATGGACAAACTATTGAAAATCAGAGACACAGAAAATCTTCAGCTACAGCAAAACGTACTCCTATAAGAGGAGCAATGATAAACCAATGGATGATTTGAAAAAGAATCTCCCAGAGGAGAATCCAATGCTACTGTTCTGTGCAAAGGATATAGTACAGACTGCCCCTAAGTCCTCATCTCTACGCCCATGGATTGGTACACCACTCAACCCTCATTGGAGAAGTTGGTTTAACAACAAGACCCACAATTGTCAACATGCAGAGGATAAAGGACAGTGGCATGCTCAGCTCTAAATGTTACATCATATCAAACTTTCCAGCCTCGGGGCTTATCACAGAAGAGGATGCAGAAGGACTGCTGTTGGATGTTATTTCCTTTTTTTTTTAGACTCTACTCTTGTGGGGGCCTGCCACTCAGATCCCAAATAAATACAAGAATTCTCATTATTACTTATAAATGCTTGATTAGCTTGGATTATTTCTTTTTTATTTTATTTTTGGTTTGTTTTTTTTTTTGTAGATTTTATTGAGTTCTACATTTTCCTCTAGTCCCTTCCTTCCTCTCCTTTCCCATTCAACCCTCTCCCATGGTCCCCATGCTCCAAATTTACTCAAGAGATCTTGCCTTTTTCTACTTCCCATGTAGATTAGATCCATGCATGTCTCTCTTAGAGTCCTCATTGTTGTCTAAATTCTCAGAACTGTGAATTGAAGGCTGGCTTTCTTTGCTTTATGTCTAAAAGCCACTTATGAGTGAGTACATGTGATATTTGTCTTTCTGAGTCTGGGTTAACTCACTCAATATGATGTTTTCTGGATCCATCCATTTACCTGCAAATTTCAAGATGTCATTTTTTTCTGCTATGTAGTACTCCATTGTATAAATGTACCACATTTTCCTTATCCATTCTTTGGTCAAGGGGAATTTAGGTTGTTTCCAGGTTCTGGCTATGACAAACAATACTGCTATGAACATAGTTGAGCACATATCCTTGTGGTGCGATTGAGCATCCTCTGGGTATGTACCCAAAAGTGGTATTGCTGTGTCTTGAGGAAGATTGATTCCTAATTTTGTGAGAAATCACCACACTGACATCCAAAGGGGTTGTACCATTTTGCATTCTCACCAGCAATGCAGGAGTGTTCTCTTTATCACAGTTCCTCTCCAGCATAAGTTGTCATCAGTGTTTTTGATCTTGGCCATTCTTACAGGTGTAAGTTGGAATGTCAGAGTTGTTTGGATTTGTATTTCTCTGATGGCTAAGGATGTTGAACATTTCTTTAAGTGTCTTTCAGCCATTTGATATTCCTCTGTTGAAAGTTCTCTGTTTGGGTCTGTACCCCATTTTTTATTGGATTATTTGTTCTTTTGATGACCAATTTCTTGAGTTCTTTGTATATTTTGGAGATCAGCTCTCTATCCAGTGTGGGGTTGGTGAAGATCTTTTCCCATTCTGTAGACTGCCATTTTGTCTTGTTGACCATGTCCTTTGCTTTACAGATGCTTTTCAGTTTCAGGAGGTCCCACTTATTAATTGTTTCTCTCAGTGTCTGTGCTACTGGGGTTATATTTAGGAAGTGGTGTCCCGTGCCAATGTGTTCAAGTGTACTTCCCACTTTCTCTTCTATGAGGTTCAGTGTGGTTGACTTCATGTTGAGGTCTTTGATCCATTTGGACTTGAGTTTTGTAGATGGTCATAGATATGGGTCTATTTTCATTCTTCTACATGTTGACATCTAGTTATGCCAGCACCATTTGTTAAATATGCTTTCTTTTGTTCATTTTATATGTTTTTGCTTCTTTGTCAAAAATCAGGTGTTCATAGGTGTGTGGATTAATATCTGGGTCTTCGATTTTGTTCCATTGGTCCTTCTGTCTGTTTTTATGCCAGTATCAAGCTATTTTCAGTACTGTAGCTCTGTAGCAGAATTTGAAGTCAGGGATTGTAATGCCTCTAGAAGTTCTTTTATTGCACAGAATTGTTTTGGCCATCTTGGATTATTTCTAGCCAGATTTTCTTAAATTATTCCATTTACCTTTGCCTCTGGGATTTTTTTCCTTTGCTTACTTCTGTGATCTGACTTTTACTCTTACTCTGTGCCTAGCTGTGTGGCTGGGCAGCTGGCCTCTTCTTTTCTCACTCCTTGATCTTGTTCTTGTTTCTTGATGCCTCTTTTTCTTCTTCTGTTTATTAGCTCTGCCAGTCAGTCCCTCCTCTCCTTTCTCCTGCCTTGCCACTGGCCATTCAGCTTTTTTATTAGACCAATCAGGTATTTCAGACAAGCAAAGTAACACAGCTTCACAGAGTTAAACAAATGCAACCCAAAAGAATGCAACAAATTTTGCATCATTAAAACAAATGTTTCACAGCATAGAAAAATCTAACACATCTTAAAATAATATTCTATAACAAAGGACTGTAAGAAGTAGAGGTAGTGAATAACTGAAAAAACACAGCTTTGAGGGGGGCATGATAGGATCATTGCACACATAAACTCACAGAGGCTGTGACTCTATGCACAAGACTTGCATATGACCAAGTCGGCCAAAACCTAAGCACAGATGGGAGAAGGGCTCACCTGTAGTTGTGGAGCTATTGACAGTTTATGACTGCTGTAGGATAGGCAATTTTCCTTAGGGATAGAGTTCCTGAAAGCTACTTAGTAAATAGTAAATAGGCATCTCCAGAAGAACACATCATATCCAGAAAAATCAAGATTAAAATGACCTCACACTTCTCAGGAGAGCATATGCAGGCCAGGAAAGCTCTGAGCCACAGAGCACTGACCAAAGGAAGGATAGCCAGAATTTGATATTTGTGAAAATATTCTTCAAGAAAGAGTAAAGTTAAAATATTCTCTGAAAGAGGAAAAGAAAGGAGTTTTCCCCACCAATGTCACAGTATTAAAACTGTATAATAAATTGCTTCCAGAGGAAAATGATACCAAAGCAGAAGTTCAAATGGCCAAAAGACACTTAAGATCGTGCTCAACTTCCTTAGCAATCAGGGAAATGCAAATCAAGACAACATTAAGATACCATCTTACACCTGTCAGAATGGCTAAAATAAAAAACACCAATGATAGCCTCTGCTGGAGAGGTTGTGGAGAAAGGGGCACTCTCATCCATTGCTGGTGGGAATGCAAACTTGTGCAACCACTTTGGAAAGCAGTGTGGCGGTTTCTCAGGAAAGTCGGGTTCAACCTACCTCTCGACCCAGCAATACCACTATTGGGAATATACCCAAGAGATGCCCAAACATACAACAAAAGTATATGCTCAACTATGTTCATAGCAGCATTGTTTGTAATAGCCAGAACCTGGAAACAACCTAGATGTCCTTCAATGGAAGAATGGATGAAGAAAGTATGGAATATATACATATTAGAGTACTACTCAGCAGTAAAAAACAATGACTTCTTGAATTTTGCATACAAATGGACGGAAATTGAAAACACTATCCTGAGTGAGGTAAGCCAGACCCAAAAAGAGGAACATGGGATGTACTCACTCATATTTGGTTTCTAGCCATAAATAAAGGACATTGAGACTATAATTCGTGATTCTAGAGAAGCTAAATAAGAAGGTGAACCCAAAGAAAAACATATAAGCATCCCCCTGAATATTAACCTTCATCAGGCGATGAAAGAAGACAGAGACAGAGACCAACATTGGAGCACTGGACTGAAGTCTCACGATCCAAAGGAGGAACAGAAGGAGAGTGAGCACGAGCAAGGAACTCAGGACTGCGAGGGGTGCACCCACACACTGAGGCAATGGGGATGTTCTATCGGGAACTCACCAAGGCCAGCTGGCCGGGGACTGAAAAAGCATGGGACAAAACCGGTCTCGCTGAACATAATGGACAATGAGGACTACTGAGAACTGAAGAACAATGGCAATGGGTTCTTGATCCTATTGCACGTATTGGCTTTGTGGGAGCCCAGGTAGTTTGGATGCTCACCTTAATAGACCTGGATGGAGGTGGGTGGTCCTTGGACCTCCCACAGGGCAGAGAAACCTGCTTGCTCTTTGGGCTGAGGAGGAAGGAAGACTTGATTGGGGGAGGGGGAGGGAATGGGAGGTGGTGGCGGGGAAGAGGCAGAAATCTTTAATAATTAAATAAATTAATTAATAAAAAAAAAAAGATAATAACCACTAAGTCGCCTAAGGCTTCTGGTCATTTTACTAAGAAATACAGTAAAATGTGTTTTCGCCACTAAAAAAAAAAAAAAAAAAAAAAAAAGAAAGAAGAAGAAAGTGAACGGTGAATATGTAAAACCTCTGACTTCTGTCTTAAGCCTTTTTAAACATATGCAACTGATGAGCGCTTCAAAATGCATTGTCTAGCAGAGTTTCCAATGGCTGGAGATATAGCCAACATGCTATAACAAATAATCCATGTCAGGATGAGAAGGGAGAGTCATGGTTTTCTTCATTTGGTGCGAAGATGAGCTCTAGATAATCCCAGGAGCACTGGTGAAAAAAAAAAAAAAAAAAGAATACCCAGAAAGCAAAATATAAATAAAAATATTCAAATAGTCCAAAACAAGACAAGAAACATGGAGGACGAAACTGAAGATATAATAAAAATAAAAAAATCAATAATAGTCTAGGCAAAATCTAGCCCTATTAATGACATCATAAAATGATAATATTCAGAACATTCCCATTAAAGACAGATGCTGATGTTGAGAAAGGCAATGGCTGACCATATGCTGCTTAGGCAAGCCACAATTAAAACATAAATATCAGACAGATTAAAAATAAATGGACCCTAAAAATAAATAAAAATAAAACTTAAAAAATAACTAAATAAATGGATAGGTAACAGTATCATTTATCAAAATTTGTGGATTAACCAACAGGATATAGAAGGAAATGTATTGAATTAAATTATTATATTAAAGAAAGAATAAACACACAAAATCAGTCATCAACTTCTCCACATTAACCAAAAGGAAAAAATAAGAAGAAATTAAACATAAACAGTGGGGCAAAATAATAAAGGCAACAAAAAATCATTAAGGTTTAAAACAGAAAAACAATAGAAAAAAATCAATTAAGTCAAAAGTTGGTTCTTAGAAAAGATCAATAAAATTGATAAATCTATTACTATATTGGCCAAGAAATAAATAGAAAAGACAAATGCCTCCAACATCTGTAATGAACTAAGCAAATTACTACAGACCTTCAGATGAAGTTCCTTGAAAGACACAAACTGCCAAGGTCTGCTTAAGTCCAAATATCCTGCCAGTCTGGATTAAAGACAACCACTGTGCAGTTTTGTTTTGTTTGGTTTTTTAAAAAAAGACAACTTCAAAAACGGATGACAAAAAAAAAAATAAAAAAAAAATAAAAAACGGATGACACTGGCCCAAATGGGTTCATCAGTGGGCGGGAAGAAACTATACAAATTAAACACACTCTCTCAGATACACAGAGACAGTGTGTTTAGCCACTCATTTTATGAGGTCAGTATAGCCTAATAATCAAACAGAACAGAGATTACAAGAAAACTGGAGGACATCTCATTTAATAGACATGCAAGACCCTGGGTTCCAACTGAGTGTGGTTGTGTAAGATTGAAGCCCTATACTACTTCCAGGGGAGAGGCAGAATCAAGGTCATCCTTGTCTACAAAATAAATTCAAGGTCAGCTGGAATACACGACACCCTCTTTCCATAGCAATAAAATCAACAAAAAGATCAACCAGTAAACCCACTATTCCATAGTGCTAGAAAACCTACAGAGAAAGATTTACATAAGATAATCTCAATCCTTACTAGTCAGCAAAATTATGATCAAACTGACATCAAACTATGATCTAAGAAAAAAAATAACCTCGGGGCTGGAGAGTTGGCTCAGAGGTTGGGAGCACTGACTGCTCTTCAAGAGGTCCTGAGTTCAATTCCCAGCAACCACATGGTGGCTCACAACCATCTGTAATGGGGTCTGGTGCCCTCTTCTGCCCTGCAGGCATGGAGGCTGAACACTGTGTACATAATAAATAACTAAATCTTTAAAAAAAAATAAATAACCTCTCCCAATAAAGTAAAGTCAGAAGGGGACTTTATTTACCTAATGGAGGTTTCTAGAAAACAAGTCTACAATAATGCCAAGCAAATGTGTTCTCCCTAAGAAAGGACTGAAAGCAGAGAAGGGTACCTAACTAATAATCTCCAAATGCCATCTTCTTTGAATGCTGACTGAATAAGATAAGGAAATAAAGTAAGAGAGCGAGAAAGAGAGGAAAGAGAGAGAGAGGGAGGGAGGGAGGAACACAGAGAGATAAGAAAGATTGAAAAGAATAATATTCATGACTGAATTTATTTCCTATGGAGAAAACCCTAGTAAATCACACCAAAGCTGCTGTTTTACTAACAGGTCAGTTGGACAAGGTCACAACATACAACCCAGATAGGATCACTACTATCTGGCAGTTTCCACAGAATTGAAACGGACCCTCCACAACTTTATGAAAATAGTAAACCACTCCTGAGGGAGGAGACAGCCCGACCCAGCTGCTTGGAGGAGATTCCTACAATGTTGACCTAGCTGCCTACAACCAGAGAGCTTCAGGGTATTCTGTGAGTCTACTCATGTTGGGGTGAACTTTTCCATGATACAACTGCGTCTGAGTCACCCCTGCTTCTCTACCTGATCCTTCACCCATATTTCTAATTTAAAATCAAAACAAAATAATGAAAGCCCCTTGGTTTACCAAGTTGGACTTGGGTACATTTATTAGTTTGGATTCCTGGATTCCTTTCTCTGGGATAAATTAAATGACTCTCTTTTCCTCCTGCCTCCTGACCTCCTCTCTCTCTCTCTCTCTCTCTCTCTCTCTCTCTCTCTCTCTCTCTCTCTCTGTAATATAGCAAACATTCTTGAACATAAAACTTTCAAACTTCTAGCATATAGGAAAAAATCCTAATGTTCATAGGTTTATAGAGGTTATAGATAAGATACCAAAAGCATAATATATCAAAAATTTCAAAATTTGTAATGTACCAACATTCAAATAACACGTGCTTTAAAGAACAAACTATTATGGGAATTAAGAAACAAGTGAAAAATGGGACTAGCTTTAAGACACATAGCTAAGGGACAACAGTGTCAAGATCCATTTACAGGTGGGGGAGATGACTAGCCAGTGAGAGTACTTACAACCCCTGCAGAGGACCTGGGTTAAGTTTCCAGCACCTGCAGCAGGTCACCTGCAACCGCCTGTAACCCCAACTCCAGGGAATCCAGTGCCCTTGCTGAACACCAGAGCAGCACCCCGTATACATATACATAGGCAGGCACGTATATATTCTCATAAAAATAAATACAATAGATAAAAATATTCTCAAGAATACACAGAAAATCAAGTTTCTCCTCAATGATCAATCAAAATAATTGCACTTTGAAAGTAGACGCAACAGTCAAATGGACAGAGGACCAAGAGGGCACACAGATGACAAATCTGAATGGTTGAAATTAATGATACTAACAAAAAACTGTGAATGCAGAATCCTAGGAAGAATGTGAAGCATAAAACATATTAATTCATTGCTGTACACATGCAAAACTGTGCAGCCTCTCCGATAAAGAGTTTGGCAGCTCCTAAGGAAAATAAATATACACTCACCACATGTCCCCTCAATCCCACAGCAAAGGGTTTATTCCAGAGAACTGAAATTTATTTTCACATAAAAGTATTTACACAAATGTTAATAACACTTTTATTTGGAAATTCCAAAATCTAGAAATAATCAAAATGTCCTTCAACAGCTGAATAAATAAATGAACTGGTCCACTCACAGAATGGAATACCATTATACAACAAAAGAAACAGACATTAAATTACAAAACAACATTGGTGAATATTAAGTAGATTTTTCTAAATAAAGTAAGACAAATTCTAGAGGCCCAAAAACTGCATAACACATTCATATTAAGTTCTGAAAACATCAAAACTGTAGGGACAAGACACTGAACTGCCTAAGAGTTGAGCAGCTAGAGGTCAAATGTGGAAGGAAAGCCTTTGGCCATTTTTAGAGTGCTGACATTTTTCTGTTGGTTGATATGCAACATTGTGCATTCATCACACACATAAAACTATAGACCACAGGCCATAAGCTTTACTTTATAATTTAACAAAAATTAGAGGCAGAATGTCAGCAGATCCCAGGATGGAAAATGAACCGTGAGAACACAAGTGTAATCCCATTACAAATGTAAGGCACAACCTCACTGAAGACAGTGAGGGAAAAGGGAGTTGACTAAGTAGCTCTGGGAAATGGTGTTTTGCTTGGATTCTGTGAGGCTAAATACCAAAAGGACCGTAGTTAAACATTGTTCTATAGTTGGTCAATTTGTCTCTCACAAGCCTATCTGGAATCTGATGCTACATATATTCAAGGGCTTCCTAAGAAATAATTTGCAGGCAAGAGGAACCAGAGTCAACTATTAGAGAATGAAATAACAAACAAGCAAGGAGAGAAGGCTATAATGAGGCCTTCACAGCTGACTTAGAAATCACAATTATGTAGGCATGCATTTATGTGTGTATTTGCATCTGTTTGTGAACATTCACACAAGTACACACAGAGGATGAAGAAAGATAAAGGTCAGCAAGCAGACAATTAGACAGTAGCTATTAGAGAGAGTTAAGACAGATAGATAAATGACAGATAAGAGGGATACTGAAATGCACACCTCTGAATCTACCTGGAATAACATACGCACGTGTAATTCCTTCCTCTGTCCACCGAAAGATCTTGAAAGCATTGATATGTCAGTAGACATATCCATCACCGAGGTCTTAGTCTTAAAACACAAGTCCTCAATAAAATAAATCTGAGTTCTGTGAGAAGTGTCTATGTCTATGTCAGAGGCAAGGAAAATCCAAGACATACTCTCAGTAGTTTAAGCATAAGAAAATAAAGAAGTGTTCAAAGGGACAGGAGGTTAGGAAATCACATGGAAAAGAGGAAAAACTCCTCTTTCTACAAGAACATTAAATAATGAGAAAGGAATCAAAGAAATATAAAAGAAGCTTGGAGCACAGCAGTCGTGAATGCTTCAGGCAGAACACACAGACAAATGATAAAATCGGTAGGCAAACTTTTAAGAGCAAACAGAATATTTGTAGGGTTTCAAAGTATAACCTCCTAGTCCCATAGACTGTTACTAATTAGTGCAATGATTGCACCATGTAGCTACTTTTTACATACTACTAATACTTAAGGATGAATATTAACTCCCTTCAGACATGATTCAGACATAGATTTGAATCTAATGATTAACACATGTAAACAAAAACAGTTTTTTTCCCCATTGGAGAAGCCTTAGACATCACCTTAGACAAGTGACCGAGGTTAGCATCACCAGTGACATCTGATAGACAGGACATCGGATAGACACTGGCTAATGGGAGAATACACTGAGAAGAAGAGAACCTCATCTCCCTAGAGTTCTTCCCATAAACACACAGTTCCCATCCAAGCAAACAAAACAATCTCTGACAGACTCAAAATGGAGAGGCCTGAAATATTGTTTCAGCTTTTCTGCAAATACCTGATCACTGCTCTTTATAGGGATAACAGACACAAAATAAAGAAAAGCTGTCAAAGGTCTTAGATGGCAGACACCAGGGAATCAGGATAACTAAAGTCTATGCAGCTTCCTAGAAAAGATCCAGAAACAGAAAAGGAACATTGCTATGCATATAGACAAAATCAGGCTAAAGTCCACAGTCAGTAGCATTGTTTCAAAGTTAATTTCTTGGTTTTGACATGCTTTGTCATGTCAAATGCTAACATTAGAGGAAGTTGGGGCAACTGTACACAGTAATGTTCTGTGCTGTCTTTGCAACTCTTCTGAGAAATATGAAATTATTTTTAAACATACTATAAAAACCACAGTGACATAACTCTATATAGCAATTAAATGATTAGAAAATTTAAGCTTGTCTATGCCAAGTGTAGGCAAGGATGCATAAAAACTCAAATTCTATTAAACCGCTTGGGGAAACTGAAAACAGAATAGTCAGAATAGAAAATAGATTGGATTTTTTTTTTACAACTTAACATCAACCTGCCATATGACCCAGCATTCTCCCTCTTTGATATTTACCAAAATAAAAATTTGTGTCCACACAAAGTCTTTTCACACAAATATGTGTAGCAGCTTTACTGGATGTAGTAAAAATCTAAACACAATACAAATATCCATTAACAGAAAAACAGATAAATAGTGTTTATTCCCCTGTAAGGAACAGAAGGCAATATTCTATAACAAAAGGAAATAGCGTAGAATCGCAAAGTGATCAATCTGAATAAAAGGACAAAAGAGAAGACATGATTCTATGAAATTCTAAAATGTAACCAAATGAACTTGTTATAGTAGAGAACAAAACGGTGGTTGACTTAGAATGAATGTGTGAGATAGATGGGTAGGAAGATTTTAGGGCAATGCTAAGATTTGAAACACTGATTGTAATGAAACATTATCATGCTACAAGTATATATTGACATATATGTGCTTATGCATACATGTGTATGTGTGAAATTTTTGTTTCAGTTATAACTCTATACATTGCTAAATGTCATTGTAATACACCATGGAAAATGGTGAAATAGTCTCCAAATAAGTTTATAAATTATGTGGTATCCTGTTTAAGAAAATTACAGAAAAATGTGAATGATTTAAGAGATGACTAGAACATAATTATAATTTATATACGTGAGTTAAAGGAAATAGAAGATAAATGGCATGTGTTGACTTAAAGAAAAAGAGAAAAACAACACGAGTTGTAGATGCAACTAGATTTTCTGAGAGGAGAAAGACTGCACTAAAATTAATGCATTAAGGCTTAAAATTGTGCAAAACTAATAATTAATTTAAACATAAAGAATCAATTAATTCCATTATACCCGAGAAATGAAAGGAGAACTATACCTAGATATGGCACCATTACTGAAAATTTAGTAGCACCCAAATCAGAAACTTTCCATTGAAATCACCAGAAATAGTAGGATAACAGAAAACACAATGATACCTTTAAAATGTGGGAAGGAAAACATCAACTAAGAATTCTGAACCCAGTGAAAATAGCCTTCGCCAGTGAGTGCAGAATACAGATACGAGAAAGACCACAACAGGAAGAACCTGATGCACTGAAGAGACCTGCACTGGAAGAAACCCTGAAGGGGGTTCTTCAGTAGATGGTGGGACCAGAGGAAAATAGGGCAAAAGGCAAAAGAAGACTGTATTTTCAGGTGTAATTTCTACAGCGTTTAAAGCAAGTGTACAATTTACCCATAAGTCTAAAGAGGTAGAGTTTTAAAGAGGTTAATATTGACAACATTAGTCATATGGGCGGAAATGACACCTAATTATAATGAATCAAAATGTATATTTTAATTTGTGTTATTCACAATTCTGTGAATAATTAAAAAGTCTGTGAAAGTCTGTATGAATAAGATAAAAGATGAGAAAAAAGTACTAATTTTAAAGTATGAATCACCAGAAAACAGCAAGAAAATATTCAACAACAACAAGAAGAGAGTGAATCAGATCTTAAAGAGTAAGTGGCACCTGTGGGTTGGGACCCTTTGAGGGTCACATTATTATATATTCCAAATATCAGATGTTTATATTATGATTCATGACAACAGAAAATTACACTTATAACACAGCAATGAAATAATTCTATGGTTGCAGGGGTTACCATAACATGAGGAATTGCATTAAAGGGCTGCAGCATTAGGAAGGTTTAGAAACACTGATCAACAAGAAACTATAAAGAAAACACTTAAAGCTATAAGAAGAAATAATGACTTCATTAATAGGACCCCAATATCTTGGGAAATGATAGAAGCTCAGCAAAGGCAGTTTCATTATAAAGCTCTGTATAACAAAATAAACAACCCACAGAGTAAAAAGAACTGGAGAACACCTTTGGTGACTTCTCATTCCATAAGATCATGTGGTGCCCAGACATCCCAGACAGATCTGCAACACAACTCCTGTAACTAAGGTTCAGGGAACATTGTGGAATCAGGAGCAGAAAGATTGAAAAGTCAAAGGACCAAAAAATATGCTGTGACAGTGTGTCTCCTAGAAATGACAGGAAAGCCACACACATGATATCTCAAGGATATGACTCCCTAAGCAAGTCTTGAACAACAACATCACCAGAAGATGTGTTAATGTGTAAGAGGGAAATCTCATTTTGCCCCAGTCCTAGACAAAGAACTGCAGGCAATAAATTACTACTGATAAAGCAGAATTAGTCTTTTTCAAAGATAAAGCCACTAATGGTTCTCCATCACCAACTGTTGATCCTAAAGTTATATACATACAAGCAACAATAAATGGACTCAGCAGATTGCATCTATGTATTAATGCATAAATATATGCAACAACAATAATCAAAAATAGATGCTACCAATTTGAGAGGGAAAGAGTGAGCATGGGTTGGAAGGAGAGAACAAGGGAGGCATTGGAAAGAGGACAGAGAAGGAGGAAATGATATAAAAATTGAAAATGTTTTTAAACGCTGAGAATAACTGACCAAAGACTGCCCAACACAAGTTGATACATCTACCAAGTGACCCTTATATTGTGACTCAGGGGAAATCATGGGAGAGCTGTGGAAAGATTGTGAGAACCAGAAGATGAAGATGACTGCTGTGAAGGAGTTTCTTTAGAGACAAGGAAGCTACATCCATGAAATCTCAACAATACGGGTGCCTAAACAAGACCTGCATAATGACAAGAGCAATAGACCAGCTAAGTCAGGTGGGGGAAATTTCACTAGGTCTCACCCCTATTGGTCATCAACAGCTGCTTACAGAGGGAGAAGCGGTTTTCTCCAGGAATGAGCCCCTGTTTGGTTTTTCTATTACAAGTATTATTAAGTATTTTATTACATTTAAAAGTGTATGTCCATTTATGTGTATGTGTGTGTGCACGTGTGTATGTACTGGGGAATGGGCACACATGCCAAACTGTGTCTGTAGAGATCAGAGGACAGTTCACTAAAGTTTCACCCTGTGGGTACCAGGGATTGAATTCAGGTCATCAGAATTTGGTGGCACAGACTTTTATCCACTGAGCTACCTCACTGGATGAATCATTTTCATTTTTAATGACACGAATACACCAATAAAAGACATATATTATCAGAGTGTATTTAACAAATTATTCAACTATTGCTGCTCATAAGAAACCCACTTTAAAGACAATGACAAGGATGTCTTAAAGTCACATAATATGACGACATATCATATGAAATTAATTTTTAAAGGAGAAGTATAAGCTGGGTGGTGGTGACGCACGCCTTTAATCCCAGCACTCGGAAGGCAACAGCAGGCAGATCTCTGAGAGTTCAAGGTCATTCTGGTCTATATGAGTTAGTTCCAGGACAGGCTCCAAAGCTACAGAGAAACCCTGTCTCAAAATAAATAAATAAATAAAAGAGAAGTATCTATGGTGGTAGCAGATAAAGAAAATTACCAGAAAGAAACAAGGATAGTACACAAGCTTAAAAGGATAAATCCACAAGGGAGACCTACTGATCTGATAAGAATATATATGTATACTCAAAAAACAGATCCTCAAACTACATGAAGCAGAAACTGATAGAGCCAAGGGAAAAGTAATAAGTTCATTAAGTGGGGGTAGGGAGCCAAGAACTCCATCATAGCATTGGATACAAAGAAGTCAACAGGGTAATTACATTCTCAACAGTTCAGCCAGTCAATGCTGTCTAAACACAGAGGCAGACCACCCGCCAGTATCAGGTGAACATATGCTTTCTCAAGTGCTTATTGAATATTCATCAAATAGGCCATGTCCTGGGCCATTAAAGTAACTCAACAAATTTTGCGGCATTGATAGCACACAGGTTAGGCTCTTACATCGTAATAGGATCTGAAAAGGACTCAATACTACAAAGAAGAGCTGGAAATCCCTTAGGCATGTGAAAATTAACATTACACTCCTAAGTAATCCATGCACCAGACAGGAAGTCTCGAAGGAAATCTATAGAATACATACAATTGGATGCAAATGAAATAAAGCATATTAAAATGAAAGTTTAAAATTGTTCCGGTGTAGGGAAATACATAGCACTGACAGCTTTCATTACAAAATGCCATCAATCTCAAATAATTGAAGACTCTACCTCAAGAATTCAGGAAAAGGGAAAACAAAGGAAAATCAAAATGGTCAAAAAGTAAAAAGTAATAACTAAAAAAGAAGTGTTAAAACTTAAAGTGGAGAAACAATAAAATAAAAAAGAAGACAAAAAGATATATCTTCAAAACGTCATAAAGTGGTGAGATGGCTCAGTAGGTAGAAATGCCTGCTGGGGTTCAGTCCCCAGAGCCCACAGATTGGACAGAGGGCTGACCACCACAAATTGTTCACTAACCTCCGCAAGCATGCTTATCACACACATACATACACTGAATAAATAAACAAACAAATAAATAAACAAGCAAATTAAAAGTGGGAGGTAACTCAAAAAACACCCCCAAAACTGGTAAACCTTCTAAGTTATTAAAAAATGAAAAGATATAATAACAGGAAGAACACAAAGACATTGCTACATATGCTTAATGCTTAATGATACAAAAAGTTATAAATTTAATAATTTAGAAGAAATTATTCGGGGTGTGTGTGTGTGTGTGTGTGTGTATTTTCAACCAAAATTCAACCATCATGAAACTGGACACAATGATAGTATTTTAATTTAAAATCTCCTAAAACAGAAAATTCCAGACTCTAACGGCTTCAGTGAAGATGCCTATCAAACATGTACATAATTTAAAGAACTCCTACACCGCCTTCTCTGTAAGATAGGAGACAAATGAATACTTTAAACATATTTTATGAATTTAGCACTGAGTGCCCAAAACATATACAGTACAACTAAGGAAATTTAAGACTGATTATAAATTATGGACTTTGAATAGAAATCCTAGTCTAGTCTATGACATATACAACATGGTAAATACGACCCAATAATGAACAAAAGCTACAGCAATTGAGACATAGTGATAGGCAGACACTCTGGCATATTGACAGTGAAACAGACTACAAGACCCAAAAGTAAACACACACAAACATACCTAATAATTTACGGGAAAATCCAACCACAATTCAGTGGAGGATGGAGTAGCCTTTTAAACAAATGAAGATGAAGACACTGCTAACAGAACAAAAACCTCAACTAAAATTTCACAACTAACAATGTAGCTCAAAGTGGGTAACAGTGTTAGCACGGTGTATATAACTCTTTCACAACTGATGGGCTACAGCCCAGGTAAGGAATTTTCAGTAGATAGCAGTATTTGAGAAAAGCCAGTTTTTACCTCTAGGTACATTTGAGGACAGTCATAGTTAACTTCATCCTATTCTTCTCCTTTAAGAACTACAGAAAATAGAAACCTCTGTCTACCAAACCCACTCTCTCTTAAGCTGTGCCCCAAATCAAAGTTTAAATGATTGATTGATAGAAATGATAGATAGACAGATAGATGATAGATAGATAGATAGATAGATAGATAGATGATAGAGATAATTGTATACATACAATGTTAATATATTAAGAAAAGCATAAGAGAAAAGCATCTTTGGATTATAAGGACAGGCAAATAATTCTTAGGGTGCCAAATATGGTAGCATACACCTTTAATCTCAGCACTCAGGAGACAGACGCAGGCAGGATGTCTGAATCTGAGACCAGTCTGGTCTACATAGTGAATTTTAGGACACTTAGAACAAATGGGCAGTGGTGGCACATGTTTTTAATCCTAGAACTCAGGAGGCAGAGGCAGACAGATTTCCCTGAATTCAAGGCCAAGTTGTTCTTCAGAGAAAGTTTCAGGTCAGCTGGGGCTACACAGAGAAACTTTGTCTCAATAAATAAATAAATAAATAAATAAATAAATAAAGCAAAAAGAAACTTTGTCTCAATAAATAAATAAATAAATAAAGCAAAAAAGAACATCCAAAAATCCAAAACAAACAAAAATTCTTAGGATGACACTAAAAATATGAGCTCTAGTTAAATTTCATCAAAATCCAAATTTTAATTTCATACAAAGATCCCTAACTGAAAATGCAAAGAGAGGTAAAATATTTACAAACCATACAGCCAATAAAAAACTAATATCTGGAATATATAAAGAGCTCTCAAAACTCAATGGTACAAAGTAAGGCATCCACTTAGAAAAACAGGCAGATAATTAGACAAATATTGAAGCACATACAAATGGCTGGATATTCTGGTCATCAGGAAAGCAAAAATTAAATCAAGATTACAGTAAGATGTCTCTTCATCATTATAAGCTAAACAAAAAAGAAAGAAAGGATAGTGGTAACACTAAAGGCCGCTGGGACTGGGGAGAAGTTATCTGTGTCACAGTGCATCACTGGAGCATGGATGGGCAGTCATGCAAGACAGCTGTTCTCCTAGCACTGAACACAGTTTCCACAGGACACGGCAATAGCAGCATCCTAGGCATTTGTCCTAGACAACCTGCACATTAGCTCCATAACAGCTTCATTCTGAAGAGCCAAACATTACAAAGAATTTAGACAATCCTCTGCCGTTGAAAGGTTAAAGGTTAAACAATCATTGGGCCATTACCTCTCTGAAAAGCACTAAACAACAGAACGATGGAACCATTGATGAAGGAAGCAATGGGATGAATCTCTAGGACATTATGCTGAATGCACAAAAGCTGGTTACAGAATTTTAATTACACTATTGCAAGCTTCAGTTTATGTAACTTTTCAAATTACAAACATTTAGAGATGGAGAATCTAAGTGCAGGCCTGGCTGTCCATTGTTAGAAGTGCACAGAACAGAGGCACATGAAGAAAGATGTGCAATAATAAATAAGCAACGGGAGGGATCGTAATGGTAATATTTCTTGAGAAACATTCTGGCTTGATTGCGGCAGTAAACACATCAACTACACAGAATAAAATTATGTATGAGTGCACACAAACACAAGTGGAACCAGGAGAGTGGAGGTCTGAACCATATCCGTGGGGTGCATTCCTGCTGATGTTCTTCTTCTCTTATGGAACAACAACAGTGGTTGTAAACTATCACTCATTACGGCTGCATGTGAATCTGTACTAACCTCCAAACAAAAGTTCAAGTAATATTATGAAATGGAAGAGAAATTAGGGAATAACAGTCTCAGCAAATACTAAAGCCTGTTTTACATCCTCAAAGTAGGGTGGCATGCCTGATGCACAAAAGATAAAGGAGCAGCATCAAAAAAATTTAGCCAACATAATTTATCATGCTACCAGGAAAAAGTAAGAATTACAAGTTTATAATTATATAATCACCTTCATAGACTAAAATTGTCTTTCATCTTTGGCCAAATGTAACAATCTTAATTTTTAAAACTATGAGAAAATTGGAATCTAAGGGAATATACTTTATCTGAAATAGTGAATGTAAGAAAATTTATGTAATAGGTATAATGTTGAGTTTTTATCCAAAGGATATATGTGCAATTTTTTTAGTGTAAATCAACAAATATAGTCCACTAGAAACAAATTTAATACATGAAACCAAATAAATTTCTATTCACATACAATAAATTAGTAAAAAAATGATTGTGAATATTTGCTACCTATAATGTACCTGGCAAGTATCAAGATCTAGGAATAAATCAAACAAAAGGTACCTAGGTCTTTGCCATGAAAGCTGCAGCTTCCAGAGAGAAATTAAAGAGGCTGTAAACAGACTGAAGGGTACACTAGAGTCATTAATTTTTCAATTGCTCTGTACGGAGAGGCTGTCAGTGCCTCCTACACTCATCGAGAGTCAGTGCAACCTGTCTTGGTGAGGGTTTCTATTGCTGTGATGAAACACCGCCACCAAAAAGCAAATGAGGGAGGAACGGGTTTATTTGGCTTATACTTCCAGATCAGTGTCCATCACTGAAGGAAGTCAGGACAGGTACTCGAACAGGGCAGGAACCTGGAGTTAGGAACTGACGCAGACACCATGCTTGGTGTGTTCTTCATGACTTGTTCAACTTGTTCAGCCTGCTTTCTTATGGAACCCAAGACCACCAGCCAGCCCAAGGGTGGCACTACCCATGATTGCTGAAACCCCCCCCCCATCAATCACTAAGAGAACATCCTTCAGGCTTGTCTGAAGCTCAGTCTTCAGGAGGCATATTATTGAGGTTCCATTCTCAGAAATGACCTTAGTTTGTCAAGTTGATATAAAACTGTCCATCATATATCTTAGTCAGGAATCCAGATTTGTTGTGATAAAGGAACAGGCTATTTATAATTGTTAATGCAAAGCAAAGAACCAAGATCAGCCAACTACATCTTGAAACAGTACTGGAAACTTCCCATGTTCCCCCCTCCTCAGAAACACCCATCTGTCACATACCATATGACCCTCCAGTATCATGTGTCCCCTTCTCCTCTTGGGATCAATGAGAAACATCTTCATAATGTGTCATTTTTATTTTGTTTTATTGTTTTGTTAGTCTCATTATACCTGAGCAATAATGAAACTTTCCCTTTAAGAACAATCAGAAAGAATGATCCAACACTGCTTATGATGATGATTATAGCTCTCAAAAACACACTTCACAAAGGAGGTTAGTTCCAAGAGCAGAGAGAATCTGATAGTATTGCTAACTGTACAACTAGGGAAAGTAGAAAGTAAAAAGGAGATCAATGGTGGGTGTAGTAACTAGAAAGGGACACAAAGTTTATTCCTTGGGTGCTGCAGACATCCTGGGTCTGGTTCTGAGTGTTGGTGACAATGTCATCTTTGCGTTCTTAAAGTCCACAAGGGTGCACTTAAGAGGTACACACATTTCTATGTATTTATACTTCTGTTTCCACTAGAAAAACAACTAGGATTTAGTCACAGCTCTACTCGAGACAAAACATTCTAAAACATGCCAGTCTAAAAGGAAATTATTGAGCATTTCTGATGATAGCTTTAAAAATAATAGTAAAACAAATACCAGGAACTGGTCAGTGGGAGAGACAGCATAAATCAGTTCATTGGAACACGGCAGAAGTGACTAAGCAAACCTAGTCTTATGCCAGATGGGGATGAAATATAAGAACCTTTGTGAGGTCTCAGGGAGAATTACAGGGTGACTGCAGTGTATAATAGCAGGATGAGAGGGAGCTGTCCCAACATGCAATTTTTAATTGTTTGCAAATACTGTGTAGAGCCTTTTTTTGCCAAGATTTTCTGTGAGGCAGATAGGAAAAACAATGTAATGAAATGTGGAAACCAGGGCAGAATGGTTGCAAATAGCATAGCCAGGGCTCCCAACCCATACCTGCATCAAAGACGTCCACGGTTAAATCCCCCCGCCCCAACTCTTCTGTGTTCTGTCCGGAGATCTCAAAAAGATCTCAAAAAGAACAAGTTCTCTTGGTCCTCATCAAGCTAAATGCAAGCAGAACAAAAAACCCTGGAGAAGAAGAGCACAGAGCCTGTGCAGTGACGGAACACACAGTCACACCCAGATTTCCCTGGTGCAGAAGCACACTCCAGGCAGCATGGTAGAGCATGTCACACTCCCCAAGGTGATCAAAGGCAGGCAGCAGCCTTCTTCCACGGGCTGCTGTCCTTGGAACTGGCACAGCCAGGCCAAAACTCTAAGGAGACTAAAGACAATGTTCTGAGAATGGCCAAATAGAAAAACGAGAAGACTGGAGGCGTTGACTGGGCACTGAAGTGAGCAAGCCTGAAGCTTCCTTAGCTCCATGCCTCTTCTAATGTGTGGGGAGGTCTGGAGAGGGCCATTTCCTTACCTACAGATATGCACATCCACCAATGTAAATAAATGAAATAAATTTAACCTAGAAGAAGAGAAAATGACTACAAAAATAAATTATCAGCTACTGAGGAGATACAAACTTAGAATAGCACAGACTAAGATGGCCATTCAAGTATTTACTGTATATAGGGTTGTGAATATGTAAATATATATATTTAGTGAAACACTATGGATGCTGAGCCATACCATCACAGTTAACTCCAAACCTGTTCCTAATACAGTCTTAAAAAGAAAATCAGGCTATAAAACTCAGTAGAAGAAAATTTGGGTAAATGGAATCATCTGTGCAAATCGGATAAAATTATAAACATGGAAAACTACCAAAGTGAAGAAATCTATTTGACCACATAAAATTGTGTCTGTCATGTACAGATATCCTTTAATCCCAAAGAAAGCAATTTATTGAGACAAATATCTGACACAAATAACTACCAGTTCCCTTCTAAAGAGAAGTGATTTTTATGAGTTAACAAGAACATTTCCTTGCCCAATATAAAGGCGCAAAGGATTTTAGAGATAACTTTTAAAATGTGAAAATAAATGATCAATAATTATATCTTAACCATAAAATGCAAATTTAGTAGCATTATCCTTATATTGATATAAAATTAATGCATCACTGAATTTTTAGCATAGAATTAAACACAGATTTCTATATGAATGAATGTGAAAATTACTAAGCTTTTCCATAATCAATTTGAAAATATGTATGAAGCATATTAAAATAATCATTATCCTTGGTTTAGTAAATTCCCTTCTTAAAACACATAATAAAGAAAAAATATACATATAATGAAAAATCCCATGTATTTTATGTTTGTTATGATATCATTCTATAACAACCTGGTCATAATGCATTAACAGATGTCCTATGGGAAGATTAAATGTATAACAGCCTACCAAAAGTTTAGTGATACATTTCCATTTTTAAAAATCATAGTTGTAAAGAACACTTTAAGAAATAAGAAAATATTCCCAATATGCCACTAAATAGGAAAGACAGGGCATTAAAATATGTATGTAATAAACAACAATTTTGTAAACTATACCTATCACTCCCCATATCCCTATAGAGAGGGAGAGGAGAAAACCCACATACAAATGACACCAAAAATCCAAAGCTCTTTGTTCCTTAGTTTAGAGAATATAGTTGACTTTTATACCCTTCATTTCATTTCTCTGTATTTTCAAAGCATTCTACCTTAAATGATCACCCGCTGATGAAATGTTACTTAAAATGAAATACTTAATTGCATCTTTTCCTTGGGTCTTTATTGGGATGAAGCAGTGGCGTTTGTTTCGGTTCACTGCCCTGTCAAAAGCAAGTCTCGCACACGGGTTCAGCATGGTTGACATTTTACTTAGGAAATAGGCTGTATGAATATTAATCTGACAGACTACAGTTTGCAGCTGCTGTTCTTCTCCTCTTCCTTCTTGCTCTCCTTCCTCCTCCTCCCTTCTCCTCCTCCTCCTCTTCTTTTCTCACTGTGCACGGCCTGAAGTCTCTAGAAAGCAACTACTAGAGACACTTGATGATGCCCAGGCTGGACCTTGGAGCCCCAGCTCAGCACACGCTGCCCCCCTTCTGCTGCACTCATTCCCAGACCCTGGCCTCACCAAATCAAGGCAGGTCTGCTTTGTCTTCAGAGTTGGCTCTTAGGTGCCATTTCAATTTGCCCTTACAACTCCGTACTTCTGAACTCTGAGAATAAGGTATAAATTGTAACACTATGTGGCAGAGAGGGAGCAAATGCTAATGAGACACTTTGGGCCCAGGAGAACTGGGATCCTATGGCGTGCCAATTGCTGTATGATCAGTAATTATTACTCTGTAAATTATCAGTAGCCACAAGGTCCTCCCAGGGACATCACATCACGGTGGGACTGTTAGATTCCTGTCTACCTCCAGCTATCATAAAGAACCAGAGTTGACAAGATAAAAGCAGCAGCATGAAACAGTACAGGAGGATGGAGACCTCCCCTCTCCCTGAGTAGTTGTTGGAAGGCTGAGCCAAGCTGAAGTGAAGGAATTGAAGCTAGTGGGCCCAGGCCAGCAGGAAGGGATGGCAATGCCCTAATGTGCTGGCTTAAGGGAGAAGGGGCACTGGAATGGAAGAACTAGAAGGAGGGACAGAATCACAAAACTGCAGTGCCTTGGGTTCAAGACACTCCCCTTTCTCCTTCCTCTCCCTCTCACCCTCTCTTCCTTCTGCCATCCTCCTCTCCCTCCTCTCTTGTCCCTCTGCCTTCCAGGCACTTGCATGGTCACAGATATTGTTAAGATTTTCTAGTCTGTGGGCCTCAATTTTCAAAAAGGAAAAGGTCTACATCAAACCATAGAGCTATGAAGGACAAAGAGGAGTGGCTGCAAAACAAAGCACAGATCTCCCTACCCTGTAGTAATAGGAGCAGGGGCGGCGGGGCTGTGTCCCGCCACCCGGCTAGCTTTACCCAAAATAATTACACGGAAACCTGTATTTTTTTTAAACACTGTCTGGCCCATTACTTTTAGCCTCTTATTGGCTAGCTCTTACATTTTGATCTAACCCATTTTTAATATTTTGTGTAACACCATGAGCTGGCTTACCAGAAAAGATCTTAACCTATGTCTGTCTGGAGTGAGAAAATCATAGCAACTGCCTGACTCGGCTTCTTTCTCCCAGCATTTTGTTCTGTCTACTCTGCCTACCTAATTTTTTGTCCTATTAAAGGACTAAGACAGTTTTACTATTTAACCAATAAAATTAAATCCTCTATCACTACCCAAGTTCCCTGCCTACTGCAACTGTAATATGTGTCCTCTACAGTTATCTAACATATCAGGTCCCAGTAAGAGCTTGCTTGACCAGACCTGCGAGGCCAGAGGAAAAGCTTAAATGCTACTGAGCTGAACACTTTCTCTGCCTCTCCTGGTTCTCATTCAATTCTCTCCTCAAGTTCTCTAAAGCGACCCCCGGGGTCTCCTCAATCCTAGTGTATAGGTCTGAAAGCAAACCCCACAGGGTGCGTGGATGCTCCTCCTTCTTCCCTACCCTTCTTGCAAACAAATTTACTACTCTCTACTGAGCCAGTGAATCAAGTGGCTGCCACCCAGGGAAATGAAGTTCCAAGCACCTTTGGGCAGTGGGCTCGTTTCCCGGAGTCCTGCTGCACATGGGATCCTGTGTTAATAGAAGGAACCAAGGCCCCACACCAGTGCCAGCAGGGAAGAGAATGGCAGGCAATCTCAGTGACAGGGTAATGGGAGATGGTCCTCTGGGCTTCAGCTGGTGTCACAGTCCAGGAACACCATGCTTGGGGCAAAGGGCAGGATCTAATATCCATGTTTACCAATACAGCCCCCAGTAGAAAATCGCATTTAGAAGTGAAGTTTTTAGGCCCCAATTCACACCTGGATCTTTTTTAAATCGTGGAAATCTGTTCCTGAGCATGTAAAAAGAGCTGGGCACAAGCCTGGCACACTGAATTTAGTAATCCCAGCTACACCTGGAAGGGCTATGCTACCTATCTCTGCCCTTGCTTTTGGCATGCAGTATAATGAAATGTTGTAGCCCATAAAACTACGCAGCAGAGCTGGGAGCTGTGTCTGTTTGTTCTGCACTCAAAGAAGCATGACCTCACGTGGCTAAGGCTGAGGAACCAACCAAAGGGAACATTTTCCCCAATAAGAGCCAGGCAGGATAATTACTCTAACGGTGCCTCACAAGCAAAGAATCCCGAGGATAAGGATTATTACCAGAAATTCTGTCTGAGGAAGACCCTGCAAGGAAAAGGGGCTATTGAAACTCAGGAGAGGCAGGACAAGGAAGACCCAATGGCTTTGACATCAATAAGGACCCATACTTAGAATGTACCCTTGTATTCAGTACATATTCAATGGTTTCTGTTATACTCCCTCCTGTTCTCTGCCAAGCAATTTTCATATATTCCCATCCTGGGAAATTTTGCCATACTGGCCTCTAATGTATTTGTCCCTGCTCATGTCATAACCCAAGGACATTTATACAGACTGGCTTATTGTCCTTCGGCTATTTCTGCTTGTTTGGCAAGGAGAATCACAGCAAGAGGAAATGTGTGAACTCTTAAGAGTTCTGAGGCCTGAAAAAGCAAGTCACCAATTGAATAGACAGTGGAAACCAGCCAAACAAACCAACCAGTTCTTCTGCAATGGGAAGAGACCTCCTTGCAAACACTGCCCCCTTGGCAGACACGGGCCAATCCCAGTGACAGAAGATTAACACCTGTCTGTAATTCACAGCAAGCTGGCGGTGAACTACCTCATACTTTTGATTTGGCCATTCAGCGATCCCTCAACAAGAACACTCTTCCCGGTTTAGATAATTTAATCAGTATCTGTCCAGTAGCCTGCGGGGAAAAGCCATCGCCCACTCCTTCCTATACGGCGGCTGAGTAATCCAGCCTCCCTATGCCACTCAATCTAAAGCGACTGGTGACTCACCCTCCCAGAGAGGTCTCTCCAAGGTATTTAGTTTAAGAAAAATATCTCTATATTCTCTCACTTAGATGACTCCTCGCAGTTTCAATCTTCAGAAAGCTCTTGGCTTTTGTTAGCCTTTGTTGCATTTCAATTCAAATATATGTGGTCTGCATCATCTTGGCAGGAACGTACATACTTCACCTAGCAAGCAGCAGCCAGCCATCTTTCTAGCTGGCTCTCCTGGTGATCATGTATAGTAAGGGGTCACAGAAAACTACCATCTATGGGGTTCCTCAAAAGACAAGTCTTTACATTGTTACTGATGGCTCAGAACATCCCAAAACTACCCTCAAGTCTTACACCCACTCCCAGTTATTTTGACCCTCTATCAATATTTTTTTTAAAAAAAATATTTATTTATTTATTACGTATACAATATTCTGTCCATGTGTATGCCTGCAGGCCAGAAGAGGGCACCAGACCCCATTGCAGATGGTTGTGAGCCACCATGTGGTTGCTGGGAATTGAACTCAGGACCTTTGGAAGAGCAGGCAATGCTCTTAACCTCTGAGCCATCTCTCCAGCCCCCTATCAATATTTTTTTATCATATTCCTAAGGCACCCTGGCTTCCCATTATTTTCTCCGGGGCACTGAAGCCCTACTCTTCCTTCCAAGGCTGCAGTATGCCCCTGACACCTACTCCCAATATGCCCTCCTTGCTTCACCCTAAAGCCCATCCCACTGCTCTTGTATACACTCTGGGTCATAACAGCAAATGCTTGTTATAGTAAATCCTATTCCTTGCCTCCCACATAGCTTCTCGTTCCTGATGATGAGCTGCTAGGCAGACAGACAACAACTGGGATATGCAGTTATTAAGGGCAGGCTTTAAAATGACAAAAGAATACATTTTAAATCCCACTTGAAAATCAGCTTCCCTCCCAACTCAATTACATCTAGACCTCCTGCTCTGAAGCTCCTATAACCGGGAGATTCCAGCTCCCACTGGCTACAGGATGTTGCCTTAGCAACACGGAAGGCCCAGACACCTGAAATGGGGAGTGAAGCACACCACACTCCCCCTCATTCAAGGACTCAGAGTGGCTGGTAGGGTACAAGCAGGGGGCTCATGGGCCTTGAGTATAAGCAGTCTAAGAGGAAGAAGAAGACCCACTGTCAACATTTCACAGGCTGTGGGAGCCTTGCAATTGGAGCTGGGCTAAAAGAATGGCATGAGAGATACTGAAGAAACTATCAGACAAGACTCTAGAGTTCCTAACTCAAAAGGATGGCACATACTCATAGCACTCAAGGATGGCATGTACCCATGCGCCGTGTTGATGTCAATAGCGGTTTCGGGAGACCACCATACTCCTCAATCACATCAGAGTGGCTGAATAAGGTCCCCTCGCCTTCTGGCCTCTGAACAGATGAAAATCTAAACCAAAAGCAATTTTTTATTATAGTCCTGCTCAGACCAGTACCAACTATTCACCTCTAGCCCTCAACCTAGTGTCACAGGTTTGGACAATTCCTTAGAGATATCATAAGCGAGTCTCAGCCTCTTTGACATTGGCAATCACACTTCAATTCTATTGGGTGTGGTAGCATAGTCATTAACCTTCTTGGTGGCACCACAAACTGTTAGGTTCTAAGATGTCATCAATCTATATGTATTGGCCACCCCTAGATTTGATATGACTCACTCATAACTCTATCTTCCAATGCAGGATGGCTGAGAGGCCCTATTCTGCTAATTATACTGGGACTCCAGGACACAGTAGCCTTTCCCTGGAGAATCAGCTCTCCCATACCTGCTGTCACTGCCCATTTCCTGTGCTGCAGATCTCATTTCTTCACTATTCCACACTTCACCCCTCTTCCCCGATCCTTTAGAAAAGAGATCGAAGTCCTCTACCCAGGTAGTGGTACATTATTATCATCTAAACTTTGTCTACCTCTGCATTATCCCTAATTTGTCTACAAGTCTCTCTGATAAGAGCTCATGCATCACCTGCTAAGGCTTCATTTTTGACAAGGATGGCCATTATTTCTGAAGCACTATCACTGGTGGAGACATCTCCCCCCCCCCACACACACACACAAAGTATATGGCAAACGTTAGGTGTGATTGCAAGAGCCTGTTCCACGAGTAAACCAATCAATGAATGCTTTCATTCTTTCCCAAGAGGACTGAGTTCCTACACATGAACACTAGCCTCTCAGGCCCCAACAAGCACACAGTCCTTTTGCACAGAACATTTCTGGAAAAGCTTACAAGGCAGCTGAGTAGACCAGGCACTGGGTATCAGGTTCTGCCCTTCCTTCATACCCATTATAAGCCCCAGCCGGGCTCATACAGATCCTCTCTGAGAACTGTCTATTGAATACTCTTCCAAGCCCTCCACTATTATAACGACATCTTAGCTGTCCATCAGTGCCACTGGAAATATGCTTCTGGACTGTCAGGAATGCACCAAATGAAAAAGCCAAGCCATACCTTGAGTCATTCTCCTCTCTTGGCTCTCATTTCCCTCTTTGTCAGACTCTAGGTGGTTTTGTGTCAACTCTGAGTCTTGCAGACACCCTGGCTATACCTTCTGGCCCCAGCCTCAGCCACAATTCACATTTGTCTCAGAAGCTAGGCTGACTTCTCAAGTCTGAGGAAACCTGTGGTCCCCCTTAGCATCTAGGCAGCTCCCCACTAGTCCACGAACCCGGAAATAGTTCCCAGGAACCCCTGCTGGACTCAGGTAGGTGATATTAGCACTTCCTGCCTGAATCTTCTCTGCCTCCTCGTGGAAATTTCTCAGGAACATCAGCATTAATGGCAGCATCAAGAAGAGAAGCAGGGAAGGGCTTCCCCTGGCAGGCATCCCTTGCTGGGAATGGGAGGAACCAACTAGAGCTGTTGTTGTCCTTAGAGACACGGAGGCGAGAAGACTAGGATGTGAGGACCTTGGGGCTTACCTTGCGCATGTCTTTGCCAAAGGTCTCACTATATGTTGTGCCAAGGATTTCAAACTGGACGTAGGGATTCGAGCTGTCTTCCCGAAACTCCATAACTCCTGTGAGGCCAGTGATGTGTCCCTGCAGAGGAGGAGGAAAAGTTTGGTGTGATAGAGAATGGAATGACCAAGAAGAGAGCAGATATGAGTGGCCACAGCAAGGACAGAGCCATTAACAGTCCTAGGACATCAAAGCAAGATAAATGTCTTAATCTTACAGAAGAAATTTCAAAGGCTTTTACCTGCCATTACTACAGTCAATGTGTTTACAGCTATTGCTATGTGACAGCGCTGTGCTACTCTTGAAATTTAAATGTGATTGTACTTGTCTCTCTACAGTTCAGTGGGGTCTAGAGGAGCATTAGACAGTGTGAGACTGAGCAAGTTATGACGCTCTCACTTTTGCTTTTCAGTGTAGGGTGCAGACCTTACCCAGTCTTCTTGCCTGTGGCTTCAGGGAGCATGGAGAACACAATAAAGTGCACTGGTCCAGGAGAGGCCTTGCTCTCTCTGAGCTGCAGTAAATTTAAAGCACCACTGGGACATGTCCATTGCAACTGAAACCATGCACAATCTGTTGTGGCTAAGGCTTCTGGCATTGTAGATTCCCCTAAAAGTCCATCTGGAGCCCCTAAAAGCCCATTACTCTCACAGTTCTCCTGTGGGTTACCCCAATTCACTTTGAACCTCTTCTCTGATAAACTGCCACTCTCTATCACATAAGACATACTACATGTGCAGAATGCATAGACACACATGGGCACAGATGGATGCACATTCACACATACATCTGCATGCTGGGGTCCTGGATAAGCAACATATGGCCATACAACCAAGATGAGCTTTTTCTGAAAAGTGGCAGCTTGCATGAAAGAGTGTTGGGAAGATACAGGATGGGCAGCTATGACTTCACTTGCTTGTGACTTTGGGCATGTCATTTACCTTCTGAAGCCAGATCTCTTGAAAGCATAGAAACATTTGAAGAACATGTCTCTAGACCACAATTTATTAGCTTTCAAAAAGGCAAAGGAAGAGTGGCAAAAAGAGAAGCCTATGAAGAGGACTCAGGCAATCTCTCTCTCTCACACACACACAGACACACTACAAAATAGCTTCATACCAACTGAGTCAGGACACATCAAGGGACTTGTCTCTAGCCTTGCACAAGTTTACAAAGCAGTGCCCCTGACACATACCTTTTTTTTCTTTTTATTTATTTATTTATTTATTTATTTATTAAAGATTTCTGCCTCCTCCCCACCACCACCTCCCATTTCCCTCCCCCTCCCCAGATCAAGTCCCCCTCCCTCGTCTGCCCTAAGAGCAATCAGGGTTCCCTGTCCTGTGGGAAGTCCAAAGACCATCCACCTCCATCCTGGTCTATTAAGAGGAGTATCCAAACTGCCTAGGCTCCCACAAAGCCAGTACGTGCAGTAGGATCAAAAACCCATTGCCATTGTTCTTGAGTTCTCAGTAGTCCTCATTGTCTGCTATGTTCAGCGAGTCCAGTTTTATCCCATGCTTTTTCTGACCCAGGCCAGCTGGCCTTGGTGAGTTCCCAATAGAACATCCCCATTGTCTCAGTGTGTGGGTGCCCCCCTCGCGGTCCTGAGTTCCTTGCTCGTGCTCTCTCTCCTTCTGCTCCTGATTTGGACCTTGAGATTTCAGTCCGATGCTCCAATGTGGGTCTTTGTATCTGTCTCCTTTTATCGCCTGACGAAGGTTACTGTTCAGGAGGATGCCTATATGTTTTTCTTTGGGTTCACCTTCTTATTTAGCTTCTCTAGGATCACGAATTATAGGCTCAATGTCCTTTATTTATGGCTAGAAACCAAATATGACACATACCTTTTTAATCGTGTCTAACATGGATCTCCCTCCATTCCATGGCTTGGTAGACTTCCTTATGCAGTTAAGGCTTGCCATACTGTGCCATTTCCGGTCCTCCAACTTCCTGTGGAAGGCGTTGGCCAGCATCAGAACACTGTCATACAGGTAGAGATTGGAGATCTGTAAAGAGAAAGAGAGTGAAACTCTTTCTTCTGATGCATTTCCAAAGAATGAGGTGAGGAGCAAAAGCTTGAGGTGGTGTGGAAAGCAACAGTATCTTCTCCAGTTCTGTGAGCTTTGTGTGCACGGAACCTCTGGCTCCATGGTATTTTCTCTCTCTCTCTCTCTCTCTCTCTCTCTCTCTCTCTCTCTCTCTCTCTCTTCCTTTCTTCTTTCCTTCCTTCCTCCCTTTCTTTTCTTTTTATTTTAGCAGCACAACCCAAGTAACAGTTACATTAGGCCAAGAGAATACCTAATCTCTCTCAGGAATAGACGTAGGGACACATCCACAAAGAAACAAGGAAAAACAGTGTGATCAGCATCATGATTGAGGTTTGCAAGCAGGTACATCACCTGTTCAGATAACAGGACACAAAGCAGTATAAGATAAAGACGAATGTGCTAAGTGATGGCCTAATATGTGTAAAAGCATACAAGTATAGAGGATCAAAGCCTCCACAGAGGTCTTAAAGGCCACCAAACTTTTCTGTTAAGGACTAGATAGTAAAAACCAGGCTTCGAAGGTCCTACAGTCTCGTCAGACCACTGTTCAACACTGCTGTTAAAACCTGAAAGAATCAAGAGGTGACTCATAAGCAAATGGCTACAAATAAACAGTGTGCTAGATTCAGCCCAAGGGCCATGGTTGGCTGACTTCTCCATCCAATCTGACAGTGCTAACAATATGATCAGAAAGGATCGAGAAGAGGCCACGATGAAGCCATGCACAGCCTTCTAGTATAAGATAAGGAGGAGCAGGAGGGAGGAGCTGGAGAGATAGATGGTACTGATGGAGCTATGCACAGAAAGCTGGTGATTGAGCCTTGATATAGTCAAGACCACCCCAGCCACTGATAGGTCCAGAGTGACTAGGGGCCTGGATGGTCCATGCCATCCTGGATGCATCCTGGATTTGTCAATTAGATTGGCCAACGTCATTGAAACTGACCCACAGAGGAAACAGCTCCAGCACAGAGCTTGTGAAAGTTATGAGCATGGGGAGCTGAGGAAGCCCTGAGTGGATGTAAAGAAAACAATAATAATAACAAAGAAAAAGATAAAGCCCGAAATAAATCTGTATTGTCAGCACAGGAATGGCCATGTCTAGGACAAATGCACCAGACCTGTGGGAAGTTGCCAAAGCCCTCCCCAAACAGGCCAGGCTTAGAACTGACCAAGCTTTCCTCTGGTTCAGGTGCAAACGTGGCACTGAATGCAAGTACAAGTGTTCACAAACTATCGACCAGTGTGTTCAAAACTAACAACTGTAGCTTCCTCCTCCCAGTGTTTACAGTCTGAGAGTACCTGGCTTGCAGAGACTTCGTCCTCTGACTAGTTAACATCATAAATGCTGTACATAATAAATGCACTGGGGTTCTAGGTTGTTGTTGTAGGTGGTACGACTCCATCAGAGCCCCTGACCCCAGCTTTTCTGTATGTGAGTCTGTCCTTTCTTCATTCCCTCCTCATCCCAGGCAGGTTTCCATGGACATGGCAAATGAGAAACTGGAATACTGCTGTAAAGAGCAGCATTGATGTGACAGAGCCACCCTCTTCATCAATCCAAGGATGGTAGAGGTTTGGTCACCCCCTGACTTTGGATGAGCTGGAAGACTGGGTGCCATAGTCTAAGGAAACCTGAAGGGGTCCATCCATATGGAGGAGAGAAGCCTTGTTCTCAAGGAATTCTCCTTATGATACTTCATCCTCCAATAAGACATCAAAGCACAAAGGAGAAGAGAAAAAGTAAAGGGATATGTGTGTCTGCGTGTGTGTGGGGGGGGGAGAACATATACTCCTAGACAGGTTTGGGGTCCTTCATTGATATCTTGCATAATCAGTCAGACAAACTTGGTCAAAGGGACCAAACTTTGCACTTCTAAGTAATAAGAAGCCTGTTAAAAATATTTCAGAAGAACATCACTGGCTATGAATGGAGAGAAATAGGATGCAACGTTGACCTCACAGGACTACTGCGAAAAACAGGCTCCTTGTACTACAAGAAGAGCCCCTGCTACTTCTACCTCATCATTCACCCTTCCCTAACTACCCCAGGACCTCATGTATTATTCTCTGTCATTAATCCTAACATGAAGTCACAGAAGCAGATTCCTAGATAAAAACTTGAGCAGGATCCATTCCTCACAACTGAAGCTGAAGTCAGAAGTAGACCCAAGGAAAGAGATGTAGAACATCAAAAATGTCTGCTGTATTACATCTGTACAAGCTCAAACTAGCTAGCTCATCCTCTATAACACATCTAGACTGAGATGATCACCTCCTCTGTGCCAGCCAATAATGAAGAGTTTGGGTCTGTCTGCCACTGAGCTGTGTCCTTGCTGTGATTTCCATGGATTTCATGACATAATAGTGAAAACTGGATGGATACTAGAGAAATGACCAGAATGTGCTCATACGATTGTTCCTGCTACCAGAGCAGAGGTCCCAGCCTGAAGGGAAGCTACATGTCAAGGTCATGACTGTCACTCTTCAAATGGCTGAAGCACACAAATTTGACATCAAACACTCCCACCACTGGGAACTTGTCCTTGTCCCAAGGCGAAAGTGATAACAAGACTATGTTCCCAGGATGTCAAGCTTAGAGAAACGTTTTATCAATGAACAAGACTAGCTTCCTAACCCTGCCAGCAAAACAGCCCTCAGAAGCACTTACCTCTTCAGGGTTGTACTGATGTTTCTCCACCTCTAGAATACAATCTTGTAAAGAAGATGTTCTTACAAGGGAATATGAGTCACCTATGAATTGAAATGGAGTTTGGGGGTTTTGTCATATTATTTTGTTTTTCTTCTAAAATGCTTTAACTAGAAGATGAGAGTCCTTGATGGTATGAAGATATCTTCAGACATTCATGGACCACAACTGTGGACTCACTCACACATCAGAGAGAAGTCTACAGTGCTACTTCAGCTTGGGCCCAGCTGACACTCAGTAGATCCTCCTGTCCCCCAGTGCTTCTAACCACAATAGATCAAGGCACTCAACAAATGTGGGAATGCCAAGAGGTCTGAAATGAAGAGGAAAGGCAGAACAGAAATCAGAAAGGCAAAAAAAGGGCCTTTAGTTCTCCCACTATTATGCCTGATTGGGAGAGTGAACGGAGTCTAGTTTAAAGAAGCAGGTTAGAGAAATGTTCTTTTCCAGGTATCGATAGACCTCCCCCTTCCACAGCCTTCTATATGTTGTCAGTTCACAGATGTGTTGACCTGACTAAACTCCAAGCTCTCTGAGGGCTTATCTCTGGAACATGTCACAAATAAGGACAAAAGTTTGGTGGTTATTCAATGTTTGATTGGTAAATGCCCTGTGGATACACTCACACATAGATGGAAAGATGCTAGACAGAACAGATAGGAGTGGGTGGAAAAATAGATGGATGAGTGGGTGGATGGGTGGGTAGATGAATGAGTTGGTAGATAAATACTAGGTGGGAGGATTAAGAAAAATAAATGAATGAATGAGTAGATGGATGAAGTGATGGACAGTTGAAATGGATGGATGGATGGTAGATGATAGGGATGGATTGATGGATGAATGGGTGATGTGGGAGGGTCTTCTGTTTTATGTTGATTTCACTGGTTAATAAAAAAAATTGCCTTGGCTTTTGATAGGGCAGAAAATTGGGTGGGTGGAGTAGACAGAACAGAATGCTGGGAAGAAGGGAAGTGAGCTCATATACCATTGAGCCAGCCACCAGGTCAGACATGCTGAATCTTTCCCAGTAAGCCACCACTTCGTGGTGCAACACAGATTATTAGAAATGGGTTAATCAAGATGTGAGAGTTAGCCAGTAAGAGGCTAGAGCTAATGGGCCAAGCAGTGCTTAAAAGAATACAGTTTGTGTGTTGTTATTTCAGGTGTAAAGCTAGCTGTGTGGGAGCCGAGCAGGACGAAAAGCAGGCCTGCCCGCAGCTCCTTCTACAAATGGCTGGGTAGACAGCCATATGATATAGGAGGGAGGTTGGGAGTGGGAGGATATATCGGCTAGCAGATGAATTGATGAGTTTTTGTTATTAAGATTGCACACACTAATGTTTCATCTATATTCTTTAAATATAAAGCATTAGGAGAAAAAGATGTGCTGCTTCCAACTTTGGGAGGAAACTTCCTTCATTTGTTTCTCATTAAAAACCTACCCACTAAAATAACCTATTGATCACATCCCTTACTTCTATCCATACCTACTTTACTTGTGTACCTTCTGTGTAGAGGTCTCAGGACTCTAGACAGCCTTGGGCAGAAACTGACATCCCAATATTGGTCTGTGTATCTACCATCTATTTTCCAACCTCAACATACACATTTCTGTGATCTACTTTATCAGAATTCAGTGGGGGGTTCATGTTAGGGATATAGAGAGCTGGAAGGCCCTGCCCTCACAGAGAAGCAGTTTCTGTGCAAAAGGAGCCAGAGAAGATGGTAGAAAGGTAGACTGTGCTCAGAGCGCTCTTCAGATGCTGGGAAGTAAAGAGGACGTTTCCCTCAAGGCAGGTTACCAGTGCCACTCATGCCTAGGAGAGCTTGGAAGGAGAGAGACTTCCAGTTACACATATACTCACCCATAGGAAATGAAGGGCCGACAGCAGCTCAGGCTAGTGCTACAGTCCGCAACACTGAGAGGGGGAGCATGGCTTGAAGGAGTCCATGTCTCCCTCCCTTCCTCCTTTCATAAGTGGGGCACTACACAGATTTCCTCAGCCAAGGGAAAACAAGCAAAGTATATACTGTACTAGACAAATCCTCAAAGCCATGCTTGAGTGGGTTCAGAAAAATGACTGGTCTAGGGACACTCACTGTAGCACAAAGTGACAGGAACCAGTAAATCATTTCAGATGAGGGTAAATTTGAGATTAACAGAGGTCACAGATCACAGCCTCAGACATGACAGAGACATGGTGGCCAAACAACAAAAAAAAAATCTAGAACAAAATCAGAGTAGCCGTAAGGGTGCATTTGCAATGGGAAAAAGACAGAATCAGATAAAAGCCCAAGGTCTTTGGGGAACCTGGTGCTCTTTTCTAAATGGACAGGAAGCTTCTGGGGATGAGCTGTGTTCATTTAGCCACTCAGTGGATACACGCCATGCTCGTCTTCCAATTGCCATTGTACATTGCAGTTCTCAGGCTGCTGAATGGACAGTTCAAAGGGTTCCTCTGGCTGCAGAATCATCAACAGGTCTGGATGCATGTTAACCTGGACCAGATTTGTTCACCGCCTGACCCTCCCTGCTTGTGTCTACAGCACTGCATGAATGAGTGCAGTTAACACTCAATAAATGTTCACAAAATCAAATCTTTACTCATACTCACTCACTGAGTGACATCCAACACACAATTTAACGCTCATAGATCTGTCTTGATGACAACAAAGTACAATGTGATCTATGTAGGACTCAGTCAGCCATGATAAGCTTACTAGAAACAGACCACCCAAAGGAAGTTCCTAACTTCCAGCCATTATCACCTGCCAGTGTAGGACTAAGCCATAGATAGGTTTAATGGAGGCCTGAGTCTCAGTAGTTTACCCTGAAGCCATACCTGGTTGCAGGAAGAACCACAAACTGGGATTACCTGAGCACCACCCAAGAACAGATCATCCAAAGGAAATGCCTAATGTTCCAACCATTGTAGATAGGATCACCTGCCAGCACACACTCACCAGGACACCCCTAGACAAATGTCAGCCAACCTTAGAAATCCCTCACCCCCACATTTACTACTATAAAAACCCAGCTTTCACTGAGCTCAGGGCTCTTCAATTATTCCGACGCACTGGACACATGGAAAGACCGAGTTTGCAAGCTTGTATAAAATAAAGGCTTTTTGCTTTTACATACAGGACTCAGTCTCTTTGTTGATTTTTAGGGGACTTTGTGGATTTGGGCATAACAATCTGGACCCATGGAGAAGTGCAATGTGACATCCATGGTTACTCGCCCATGAAATGTAGATAGTAATAACCCATGAAATGCAGATAGCAGGCTCCTTCTAAGATCTTTCTATGTATTTTCATTCTTAGCAGCAGCAGAGACAGAAAAACATGGAAAGGCAAGTGAAGGTCCTAGGCAGGCTCCTGATTTCAATTCAGGTCAGGCCCAGGGTGTCCTCAGTATCTGGAGCCCAGCAGTGATCTGTTACACAGATTATGGGGATGAGGACCATGAAAAACTAACTTGTGTTTGTTAGCATCTTCTTCCTCGAGGCTCCCTGGCCATACATCTTTTCAAAGGCTGGGGGCGGGGGGGGCTACATCTGACTCCTGTAGCTTATAGGGCAGAAGACTAGGCAAAGATCAGCTCTGGTCAGTAAGTCCACCTGTCTGCTCACCTGGACCTGCCAACATGTCCTGACCTCCTCCTGGCAGCAGACCCATATCTGTCGTGGTGCAAACGCCTCAGTCAGGCTTCTGAGGGATGAATGCCCTAGGCCAAGACCACTTCTCTGTCTCTGGTGTTTCATGGATGGACTAGTAAGAGAAGGTCCAGGAGCATACAGATGGAGATAGAGGACTCTATGGAGGGCTATAGACTGCTTTGAGCAGGTTCCCAAAAGAGAAGCATCATAGCACTTTATTAAGGGCTCAGATATGAGACCCTTTGGCTCAGAGACCCTGCAACACAAATGCCACAGGTATGGGGAACCTAAAAAAACAAGGGTCAGCAGCAACCCAGTACCTGTAGGAATCACCATGTCCTATACTCTGCCACACAGAGCCTTGTCCAGCCTTAGACCAGTGGACTTGAACACCCTAATATAATTTTGAATACCTGTTTAAAATGGTCACATACTTTCTTCATCCATTCTTCCGTGGAATAGAAAACATCCTGAGTGAGGTAACCCAGACCCAAAAAGATGAACATGGGATGTACTCACTCATAATTGGTTTTTAGCCATAAAAATAGGACAGTGAGTCTATAATTCACGATCCTAGAGAAGCTAAATAAGAAGGTGAACCCAAAGAAAAACATATAGTTATCCCCCTGGATATTGGAAGTAGTCAAGATTGCTGGGCAAAAATTTGGGAACTGGGGGGTGGGGTGGGATGGGGAACGGGGAGATGGGGAGAGAAAAGTGAGAAGGGGAGGATAGGGAGAACTTGGGGGAATGGGAGGGTTGGGATAATGGAAGGTTGGATATGGGAGCAGGGAAGTATATATCTTAATTAAGGGAGCCATTTTAGAGTTAGCAAGAGCCTTGACTCCAGAGGGGTTCTCAGGGGTTCAGAGAGATGCACCCAACTAGGTCCTTGGGCAGCTGAGGAGAGAGAGCCTGAAATGGCCCAATCCTATAGCCATACTAATGAATATCTTGCATATCACCATACAACCTTCATCTGGTGATGGATGGAAATAGAGACAGAGACCCACATTGGAGCAATGGACTGAGCTCCCAAGGTCCAAATGAGGAACAGAAGGAGGGAGAACTTGAGCAAGAAAGTTAAGACCGCAAGGGGGGCACCCACCCACTGAGACGGTGGGGCTGATCTATTAGGAGATCACCAAGGCCAGCTGGACTGGGACTGAAAAAGCATGGGATAAAACCAGACTCACTGAATATGGTGGACAATGAGGACTGCTGAGAAGCCAAGGACAATGGCCCTGAGTTTTGACCCTACTGCATGTACTGGCTTTGTGGGAGTCTAGCCTGTTTGGATGCTCATCTTCCTAGACCTGGATGGAGGGGGGAGGACCTTGGACTGCCCACAGGGCAGGAAACCCTGACTGCTCTTTGGACTAGAGAGGGAGGGGGAGGGGAGTAGGGCGTGGAGAGTGGGGGGAGGGGGAGGGGAAAGGGAGGCAGGGAGGAGGCGGAAATTTTTAATCAAAAATAATTTATTAAAAAATAAAATAAAATGGTCACATATACTGTCCACTGTCACAGTATGGTTCAGGTCCCTTCATTTCTTCCTTAGGAGATGGTAGATGTTTGTCCCTTGTCTCTCAGCCCCAGGCCTTGTTGCTACACTCTGCCTAGCTGATCCTTTACAAACATCCTATCACGTCTCCAAGCCCTGGTGGGCCCCCCTCCAATTTCCTTCCACCCATACATCAGCCATGATTCTCCTACAACCCATGGTATATGACATTCTCTCCAATAAAAATACAAACAAGATTCCCAATTTTAAGGTGTTTGAGAGAACAGAGCGTGAGGACATTTGTGAAAATGTCTGGCTTAAGCATTCCACACAGCTGCTTCGATAGATTTCTCTGAGTTAATGAAAGTCCAATAGATCATTCTAAAACTATTCTAAGAAATAAAGGAGCTGCGAAGTTATTTTCACAGAGGATGCCTCTTCTTAACAATGAGGCATGATGGGCAGAGGCTATACCGAGGAAGCTCCAGATGGGTAGCCTCCACCCCCATTGCCTGTCACAACCCAAGGCAGGGTTTTCATGAGATATGACGGAAGATACAAATTTCTGATTTCCTTTATTTGTTCTGAAACTTGGTTCTGAGAAAGGAAACCAGAAATGTAGGAGACATATCTAGGAAGCAGATAAAAGAACTCAGCCATGATCTTTATGGGGTCCATAACTCTTGAAAAACCCAAGAGGACCTGCTTGACCAACGGAGAA
This sequence comes from Chionomys nivalis, assembly GCF_950005125.1. NCBI lineage: Eukaryota > Metazoa > Chordata > Mammalia > Rodentia > Cricetidae > Chionomys > Chionomys nivalis. The sequence goes on along the minus strand of NC_080090.1, from coordinate 35,119,196 downwards.
TTAGAGACCAATTACATGAAGTTAACTAAGGCCCAAAGATGAAAGAAAAATCGATGCTATTTTTTTCTTAGGCATTAGCACAGAATTCCCAATACATTAGTAGCTAGGTTTAATTTGGGAACATACCTGTGTCAGCAGGAACAAAGGCCACTAGAAAGATTGTTAAATTGATCTTCATGAAAAAATAAGAATTTACTTAAATAGTCAAGACCCAGAGGAACAAAAAGAGGAAAGATAAGGGGTCTGGCTTGAAGGAGAGAGAAGAGAGCACAGGGAGAGAGGAACAGTGTTTGGAAATCAGGATTATTCCTGAGAAGGATTGACACTGAAGCAATGGCAAAGCCACTCTACTCAGCCAGTGGTGACACCAGCTTGGCCTCCAAGGCCACCTTGGTTCACACTGCTCTAACAGAATAACACAGAGCCACCACACTTCCAGGGAGTGGAAATCCCACACCGAGGTACCGTCGCACCCAGTGTCTCCTGCGGATCTAGTTCCGGCTCCTAGGATACCTCCTTCCTATGTCCCGGCCCAGTCTCACTTATGGAGCACGCCAGCCTGTTTGTGAGGCTCGACCCTGACAACCAAATCGCCTTCCAATGGCCCTACCACCAAATCCCTTGGGAACTCGGTTTCAATATTGGAATTTTAAGAGGACACATCATTCAGACCACAGTAAGCAGCTTGTCCAAGTATAGATGTCTCACACTAATGGAACCAGGAAAGGACATTTTTCCTACCCAGGCACCAACAAGGCAGGGTGTAGGCGGCCTGTTTACTTTCTACTGAAAGGATTGGGACCTGAGGCCACGCCACGTAGGGTCTGTCCTAAAATACGCTGATACCCCCAGGCAGGCCTTGCATGTAAGTCCATGTGGATGCCAGCAGGCTGAGTCCTCTGCCACCTCCACTGGTTGGGAAAGGAGGGGCTCGAATAGGTCAGGATAATGTGTGTGCCACACCATGCAGCCAGACTGTCTGCCTCCTGGTGCTTGGTGCTTGTCTTCTCACTAACGCTGAGATTCTAGGCAAGACTTATTAGGGTACTCCAGCTGTGTCCCCGTCATGCTCTAGGAACCCAGAGATGGTTGTCTATTGCATTATCAGGGCGAGAATCATTCTTGAAGGAAGAGGAAGATGAATGGCAGGCCAAGGTCAGAGTCACACAAGCCAGGAGAAATCTCTCGCCGGCCCATTATCCTCACAAGCCAGAGCGCTGGAAATGCAAGATTTTCATTAAGCATGGCCACATTTCCTCCAGGCTCCTAAAGAGCCCAGTGGTCTCTTTCCCCTGTCATTAATCAAGCAAAGTGGGCTGTTCGTGGAGACATCATAGAGATAAACGGCAGGCACTGACCTCTCACCAAATCTGCAGACGGACTCCGGCTGGCCGGCAATGTCAGAAAAGCAGTGGACAGAGGGTCCAGCTGGGAGGGCAATCTGACATCCAGATGCCCCAGCACGAACAATCTATCCCCAGGCAAGGTCTCTGTGCCAAACTGCTGCCAGCCCACCTGTCTTGAGAGGGCACTGCGGCCAGGTCGGAGGATGGAGCAGATGGTGGCCTAGGGTCAGGGGTGGGAGGAGGTGCTGTATCAGAAGGGAGAAGATGAAGGAGCATCTGTCTCCACACAAGCCTCTCTCGGCTCCAAACACACATGTGGACACCTGCAGCCAGAGCAGTAAGCAGCTGCACCCGCAGAGACTACCTATGTGCGTGATTCACTGCCTTCCGCACTGCCCTTGTCCGGTTGCCAACTGGAGTCTTCACCATTAAGTAAGGCACTGGAAGTGACATGAAATCTGGGGTCGCTGGGATGGAAGCCTGGGGGAGTGTGTCAGAGGAAAGGCTCTTCTTACCAGATTGACAGAGACCTATGACCAGGGGAAAGAACGGAAGCTTGTAGGAAATGTGGACTACCGGGTCTGTGATAAACTTTAGCAAGTTGAATGCCAGAGGGAGGGGTAATGTTGCCAGGCCACCCAACAACTTTTAAGTGCACAGAGATGTAAAAATTTCAATTGGAGAGGACATTTTATGACAATACCATATTGGCCCCCGCAGCTTAGATCAGACTGCGTCATGACCAGACAGGCAGTTCATAATAACCCAGCACACTCTGGAAACACATCTGAATGCATGGGGTGCCAATGGGATAATGTTTCTGCTAGTTCAGTTACAAGCTGATATCACTGGGAGAGGCAGTTCTAATGACAGAGCACAATAGCAAGTCTTCCCTGAGCAAGGCTGCCTGGGAAATCTTAGCAAATTCTCAGGGTTCTGAGGGACTGGTTATCACTTTTATTACTGGCTGAGTCAGCCAAGCCCTAAACTAACTTGTCAAGAAAACAAAAACGAGAAACACCCAAATCAGACAGTGCTTTGTAGGGAAGAATAAACAAGAGCACACAGGCAAGTGCAATGCCTTTTGAAGTCGCTGGAAGTCACTTACTTGGGTATTTTTCTTCCAAGTGACTTTCTCTGTACTAAATCGCAACCAAATTGATTTGCTCTCATAGTACTTGGTTGGCTTTTCAAAACAGAAATCCCTTGCCACAAGGCTAAGAGAGGAAGACAGAGTCTCTGAGACCAGCTCACTTGGGCAGAGAAACTGGAGATGGATGACCTTGCAAAAACACCCCTATGTTTTTACAATCCTTGGATTCTTCTAAGTTAGGATCATCGTCCCAAGGGCAGCCATCTGGGGAAGGAACTAAAACGGACTTGGGAGCTCCATTTCCAGGGGGATTTTCATTAATTTCATCAAGACAAAGTTAATAATCCATGACAGCAGTTTTTTTTTCTTCAGTTGGTTGTTCTAAGCATGTTAGAGTCTTTTCGATAAATCTCACAGCTAGAGGCTAGTAGAAATTAGTTTGCCTTCTACACTGTCATTAGGAAGGAAAGAAGTGGTAATAGTTTCTGAGAAAACTTGAAGGGAATGGCTTGTAAATGAGATGAATCTACAAGCTTCCCAAGTGTTGGGCAGAGGAGTAAATAAATCCACTCTCCCCTCCCATCATAGCCCTGCAGAAGAATGTAGATACAACAGACAGGGAGAGAGAGAGAGAGAGAGAGAGAGAGATCCTTCTTTAATAAAGTGCTTTACTTATCTCTATATAAAGAGGCTTCTAAAGACCATTTAACTTGGGTCCTGAGTCCCAGGTTATTAGCAGAGTCATCCCATATATTCTTATTGATGGTCTTCAGGGTCTTTCATGGAGAGCTAAATGGATTTAAAACATGCTCTGTCTTCTTCAGACAAGGCAGCTGAATGAGGGATGTGGGCAGTGAGAAACACAAAGCTTCTGATCCGGGGCTGAAGGGGATGTAACTGCTCTCCTATACAAGGTGATGTTTTTAGCTGCCCAAATACAGGTACGTGGGCATCTTCAGCTTTTCTGTGGACACTTCTTTAATACTGGCCACCTCTCCCATACTGATGGCTTTCCTAACAGCTCAGTCCTGTTCTACACAATTTCCACAAGTTCTCTCATTTACTTTTGATAATGATTCTCTACGGTAGCAGATTTTCATGTCTTGGATTGACAATGCAAGAAACAGAGGCACAGAATAACAAATGAATATTAATTGACTAAACAGTAATGGTGGTATTGGTGTCACAACTGCCATAAACAGGTCTCTATGGTTCTGTTCTTTATTTTTCCTCCTTATTTGGTACCTGTGTCTCAGAAAGAACAGGGACAGGGAGGGGCCCTGAAGTGTGCGGCTCAGAGCCTTTGTTACAAGTGTGGGTAATCACCACTTTAGTATGCCATCAACTGAACTTCCCTTCATTCCCCCAAGACCCCCTTGCTCTCTTCCAGAGAGCAGGCTCTTTGTACCTAGCAGGCCTGAACTCCTTACAGGTGCCAACCTATAGCAAGAAGAGTCATTGTGAACTTTGACAAGTGCAGACCTCTTTCCTCTGCCACATCCTGTACTGCCCACTGGGTCAGGTGGGCCCCTCTCACTGGATCCACGTCTGCTTATTCTCCCTTTCCATGTGGATACGTGCAAAGTTGGACAAGGGGCCGGGCTGTATGAGTATCCCCACTCTGTCAGAGGAAGAGGGGAATCCTTTTGCTGGCTGGACCTAAGTTCATGGCTTTCCTTCCCTTGATGATCACCCAGGTTCCCACTCCCTTGATGTGTTTCATTACTCTCCAGCCTCTGTCATCCTGTTCCCTTTCCTACTTCCTATCCCTCTACTTATTTTCCAGTTTTCATTAAGTGAACTACTTCAGTTTTCCCCAAAGAAGGGCCACTTTCAATCACACAGCAAATCCTTACCACCTCGGAAAATCTTAGCTATTCTATCATTCCAATTTAGCCAATGTGCTCTCTGGCACAGTGGGCACCAAGGGAGGAAAGGTGCTCCAACTGTAACCAGCGTCACCTGTGTTTCCTGCCCATTGAGAACCAGTTTCTCATGTGTAACATCTACGAGATGGTTTTCTTCTTCTGACAACATAAGATTATAGAGTTGGATTCTATGCTTTCACTAGCAAAATATTTCTAGAGCCCACCCAAGATTCCCATGGTCCCCTCTCCATTATGAAGGTCCTCTGATGTGGAGACACCAAAAGGTCCTTAGGAAGGCTGACACTCATGGGCAGACACAGCCAGCACTGATCCAAACTCCTGATTAAAGATCATCCAGTGTTCTTGTTCATCATATTCCAAATGTTGATGTGAATACAGGGAAACCAGTCAACATTTGCCACACTATCTTCCTGTTTTCAAAGATCTACACAGAAAATGATCTGTACATAGAACACCTATCTACTATGCCAAGGCCACAAGGCTGGAAGATGAAGACCACACATATACCAAGACAGTGACTGAAGTACTAACAAAAGAGTTTACACCCCCATTTAGGAAAGGGTACAGCAACAGGCGATGCTCTAAACCTGTTCTCTGGCCTTTTTGCTTAGAGGAGATCCATGCAGATGTGCCAAGACTGTGCCAAATGTTTTAAAAGCATGGTGTCTGTGCAAGTGACTTCTTACAAGGAAAAATGCAAGGAAGTCTCCATCTCCAGCCCTGCTACCAAGCACTCAGAATAGAGGCCTATGAGACAGCAATCTATCCTACCCCAATCATGTAAGCTTTAATACCAGAGGTAACCTGTGAGTTAATCAGGCCTTGCCTGCTGGTACCAGGATTAATTACCACTAATGCTACTATGAGACACTTGTGTCGAGCTGACTGGTTTCCATTTCAGTCAATTATAGTATTTTAGTCATTAAAGTGGGTGGGTAACTGTGTTCAGCTAGAGCCTAGCAGGCCCAGCATGTCTCCTGTCTCAGACCAAGGGTGTGGTAGGTGACCTGCATGGAGGAGACACTGCGCACTGACCTGCAGCATTTGGAGGTAGCCTTCCTGTGGATCACAGAGCAGGGAAGAGATGCGATGGTTGTTCCTCATGCATTTCTGGTTGTCCTTCGCAGATGGGAAGATTTGCCGGACCACGGTCATCCTGCCAAGGGCACTGTGGACCAGATCCAGGATCTCGGGGTCACTGATTTCCTGAAGAAATAACCAGATCCATGCTTATACCCTCATGAAAAAAAGTCACTAGGAGGCATCCAGGCCAAAAGCCCAGTTAATGCTGAAGACATCAAAGGACTAGGTCCAGGCTGTTCAATTCATTAGCTGATTCTTTACATAAAATATTTACCATCCTTTAGGTCCAAACAACATTATTCAACACTCCCTCTGTGAGAGGTCTGGTCTATAGTATCACCAAGGTATAGTAGAGGTCAAATATAATCCTTTACTGTGGAGCATACTGATTCTGCTAGATCTTGGCACACCAGGTGTTTTACATGCATTTATTAATGCCTTACTCAAAAAGCAACCCTAGAAATTCTATGACGGGGATCCAATTATTATGACATTTTATCCTCAAGCTTAGGAATTGAAAAGGAAGCTGCTTATAGGCAAATCACTCCAAAGGAGGCTTCTACAAGAAATCAGCCTTACACTGAGCCTAAGAATGAACATAAGTAAAGAAAGTGTGTGTGTGTGTATGTATGTATGTATGTATGTATGTATGTATGTGTCTGTGCACATGTGAGTGCATGCGTGCGTGTGTGTGAGAGCTTGGGTTGAGGGCAGAGTGCAGCTGGGAATCTGGTGCTATAAAGACTACAGCAAGTAGATAGACTTGGTCCTATGTAGAGGCATCAATGGAGGAAAGGCAGATAGAAAGTCAGGGTCCATCCATTCCACTTCAAACAAACAACGACAGCAACATAGAAAGCAGGCGTTTTCCATAGCAGTAGCAATGAGCTTGAAAAAATTTAGGGACAAATACGCTATAATCAGAATGGCCTTTTTGAAAATTTCTGGTTGTTTTCTGGAGCAAGGATTGGAGAGGAACAAACAGAGGAGGTGGAGGCAGAGAGGAGAGGGCAAGGCTCCACAGCTGGGCCCACAACTGAACTACAAAGACATGGAAACCAATATTCACCCAGTGTTCAAGAAGTGGAGCAGACAGACTAAGGACATCCCAGGCTCACTGTCTCTGAGAAATTACTACATCAGCGCTTGGCTCCAAGTCAACATTTTAACTAAAATTAGTTGTATTTTAAAATAATCTTTAAATCTTCCTCTTATAGATGAGCCATTCTAGTTTTGAGTCCCTGTGACAGTACAAATGGAGTCAGCCAGGCAGGAAATTAGTGGTTGGGATTTCAAAATCATTTAAATGAGAGCATAACATTTTAAGGGCTAAGGTGCTAAATCAAGCATTTAGGGTCTGTCTTGGGTTTGCCACTGTGTATCTGTGAAGCCCGGTCAGTTGACAGCACTTGCTAGATTGGGAAGAACAAAGCACACCCATCTTCTCTTAGTGTCGGTTCCTAAGTGTACTGAGCTCACTGATCTCAAAAAAGTCAAAATGCTATTTAGCGTGGATCTAGACCCATGCCACAGAAAATTATATTCATGATAGATTGGGACAAAGGGGTAATCAGAAGTGAAGAAATTGGTCAGAAGGGACAGTCCCTGCACACAGAGAGCTTCAAAGTGGGTAGAGCTGAATATGTGCACTTGGTTCTGTTCTAGCAGCCCGGGGACCAAGGTCCTTCCGAGATCACAGGCTAGAGGATGAGAGAAATCACAGCCTAATCTCAAGGGGATGAGGGATGTCAGAAAGAGGAACAAGTAGGCCATTCACTTTGCCTAAACTAGAAGCAGAGAGGACTTAGGGAGGGAATTTCCTATCTAGAAAATGCACGATGTCAACCAGGCACAGTGGCTCTTGCTTACCATCCCAGCATTCGGGAGACTGAAGGAGAAGAGTTGCTGCAAGTTCAAGACCATCCTGGGTTACCTAGTCAGTTATGGGCCACCCTGGCCTAGAGTGAGATTCTACAGAGAAACAAACAAATCAGCAGAAGGGAGGAAATGAGGAACGCAGGTGTCATGAAACACAAAAGTGGAATTGTGAATAAAGGTGTTAGAGACAACACAACTGCAAATCAAAAAAAATGTGTTTTATGGCATTTATTTTTCCCACATATTCTTTTTTTTAAAGAATTATTTATTTATTATGTATACAATATTCCTTCCATGTATGCTTGCATGCCAGAAGAGGGCACCAGATCTCATTATAGATGGCTGTGAGCCACCATGTGGTTGCTGCGAATTGAACTCAGGACCTCTGGAAGAGCAGTCAGTGCTCTTAACCTCTGAGCCATCTCTCCAGCCCCTCCCACATATTCTTGATAGAAAAATGCCACTATAGAGGCAACAGCCATTTTATAAAAAATCCTTTTACTAAGTCTCTCCTGCTTCTTCAACTGCCAGAAGGACAAGCAGAAATACTCAGTTCTCACCACCACACTCTAGGCACATTTTGGAAATTTGTTATGGATTTGACCTACATGGTGGCCTAGTACTTTCGAGGCCAACTGGCTGCTTCACCTACAGTGAGTAGCTAAGTCATGCTGTGCTATGGCCTGTGGTGGGTACTCAATGCTTGCCCCCATCGGCCCTGATTTACCAACACTTCTTCTTCTATTATGCCTGCCCAGGACCTCATAAAGACTTGGCACAGCCTTATGGCAATCTAATAGCTTCCATATGCCTCCCTGGCAGTGGGGATCGGATGGAACCTTGTATACTTTCCCGTAATCCCTCACCCAGTTCTGCTCCACGGGTCATGGCTCACAGCATGGTCCTGTGACTCCTATCCCACTCCCTGTGCTTCTAGACTATCCTTCTTGTCCAATACGGAGATATCTGCAAGGAAGACCTGGGAGTCCACTCAGTTATTTACAGACGTCTAAAAAGGTTGAATCCTGTCCTTGCCCTAATTCTGAATACAAATGAGCAGTTCATTCTAGCAGCTGCATGCCAGGATTTACTCCTATCCGGCTAGCCCTGATGTCAGCAGAATGTATGCTAATGTCCCAGTGTAAGAGACCCCAAACTCTAGACTTCCTGTACAGAGGAAAATATAAGCAGCCAATTTAAATGGGCAGCTGGGAGGGCAAACTTCCCCTTGTCCCAGTTCAGCACGCATTCATAGTGCTGCTGATAAAGAGAAGCAGCAGGGCAGCGTGCAAGCAGCACTGTGGAATAAACTAGTAGAGGAGAAAGGAAAAATGGCAATGTGTCATATGATGCTCGCAGAAGTTCAAAGGAGCCAAGCAAGCTTGAATTTTTATACATTGTAAGTTATAATTTTCACTGTGAGATATGCCTAATCATTTTGTTCATTAAAAAAGAACAATAAAATGAATTCATTGTATCTTCAATCAAACTAAGAAGGAAATGATGCCCACATCTTAGCTGGATGGTTTCTCATGCCCACTCCTTCCGTCTAGCCACAAGCAGCATTTGTTATGTAAGAGCCTAGATTCCATGTAGCTTAGGCTTGTATATGTTGCACAATATGGATCCTTCTTGATCGTGTTTTAGCATCATGTTTTTCATATGCTGCTGTACACTAGAGTCATCTGGGAGCTTGGTAACTGTATAGGAAACCAGCCCTAATACACCTCAAGGAGCAAACACTCTGGGCTCTCCATGAGCACTCTAAATAATACCCCAATAGTCACCCGCTTGCTCATGGGATGGAGAGATGGCTCAGTGCTTAGAAGCCAGAGCCTATATGGAGACTCGTAACCATCTGTAACTCCAGATCTGGTGACTCCAATTCCCTTGTCTGGACCTGAAGGTACTGCAAGCACATGGTTCACATACATGCATGTAGGCAAAACACACACGAAGTAGAAATAAATAATTATTTAAAAATGAAACAGCTAGCCAAACATTAGAGTTCTGAGGTTTATCCATGGTGATAGGAGTGACTCTGATTTAATTTTTCAAAAGTGTGCGTGACAATACTATATGACAAAGTCGTCATTTATTCATCCATTGTTGATAATGTTTAAGATGCTTCATTTGTTGACTTCTATGAACAATTCCCTATGCATCTTCATGTACTTATACAAGAATTTCTCTTGTATGTATCATATACCTAGGATTGTAGAATCCTGATAAGAGAATAGGAAGGAGGCTGGAGAGATGGCTTAGAAGTTAAGAGCACTGGCTGCTCTTCCAGAGAAGTTGGGTTCAAATTCCCAGCACCAACATGGTGGCTAATTGTGTGTAACTTCAGCTCAAGGAAATCTAAATGCACTTCTGGTCTCCCTAGGCACCTAGTGCTATGGGTATACAGATATTCATTACATGCAGGCAAAAATTCAAACAAAGAAAATAAATATAACTTTTAAAAAAGAATAGGAACATGCTCAAATTTATTAGAAAGTGTCAAATTCCTAATGGAATTGTACCAATTTATAATCGTGTATGGCAAAGGAGCATTAGTCTTGCCTACTTACCCACACCTTATATATTATATGACTTCCTAAGATACGCCAGTCTCATGAGTATGGATTGGAATAATGTTGGGGTTTGTTTTGCTATCTTAATTTTTAATATGGTTGAGTATCTCTCATGCATTTCTGAATCATTTATGTCTCTTTTGCTGTATTTGTGGGTTGTTAAATTTCCATTGAGCAAATTTCTTGCATAGTGATTTAAGGTTCTCTTGTTTTTAAATTTATTCTAAATAAGGCTCGTCATGTGCTACAAACATCTTCTCCTAGGAGAGGGATGTTTGGGTCAGGCTTTAAACCCTTCTAAGCTTGGGCCTAGACAGCCTTGCTCTGTGGGCACTGTGCATACCTGCTTTACATGGCATTGCTATACAGTTGCTGGTGTCAAATATCTGTTGCCAGGTCCATTAGATCAGGACTTTATTTATTCTTGAATTCTGCCTGTGTTTTCTTCACATATTTTAAAGACTTGTTATTAGTTGTATACAGATTATAAGTCTAGCTCCCTGTTGAGCTGGTGGTTTTATTAGTATTTAAATATCCTCTTTATATCTAAGAATGCATCTTGCCTTATAGTTTCCTGTGTCTGTGGTTACTATAGCTATACTATTTGTAGAAAGGTTATTTATCCATATTTTTCATAGCCTTGTTTTCTTTTTGTTTTTATCTGGCCTCAAGTTTGAGTGATGTGAGAGTCCCGTTTGTATGCTATGATTACCATTAATGAATAAAGACACTGCCTTGGCCTGTTGATAGGGCAGAACTAAGGAAGGTGGAGAGGGAGACGCTATGGAACCACCAGAGTCAGACATGCTGAAACTTTGCTCATAAGCCACTGCCATGTAGCGATGTGCAGATTAATATAAATGGGCTAAATTGATATAAGAGTTAGTCAATAAGAAGCTAGAGCTAAGGGACTAAGCAGTGATTTAATTAATACAATTTCTGTGTGGTTATTTCAGGGCTGAGCAGCCAAGAATGACCAAACGGCCTCTCTCCTTGCAACATCTCAGTTGGAATACCTGTAAATAAAACACACTAGAAATATTCATACCTGTACCTGAGATGTAAGAAGAAATTATAATCATTTATACTGATTATGATTATTTACATATTTGGATTTATTTCTATCATATTATTTGCTTTATAAGTTTTGCTCTTTGTTACCATTTGTCTAAACTTGTAATTTTTTTTAATATTTCCAATTATTTATGTTTTAGAAAATTAGATTTTTATATTATCTTTTATTATTTTTCTTACCTATTTTAATAAATATATTTAGGTGTGAAATTGTTCAGTATTTACTTTTCTTCCTCGGTGCTTATCCCCAATTTCCAGAAAACCAGCAAGTATGCCAACTATGTCCAGCATTTAATTCTGTCTTTCTTTATGATCTTCCAGTGCACAATATCCCAATTGTTTTATAAAAGTACTTGTATAAGATCTTTATAATTGGAACACATGTATGTATTGGTTACATATTCTTTTCTGGACTTCAGGCCTTACATTTGACATCTTTCTCCTTTGTCCAAAGGACATCATTGCAAATACCTTTTCGTGTAAATTGTTGATGATATAGCCAACTAACAGTATCAACAGTATTCTAAAGTCCAAAACCCAAAGTCCCTTCTGAGACCTAAAACAAACTACAAAATCAAACCACAAGTTACACATTTCCAGTTTACAGTGACAGACAGCAAATATTCCCATTCAGAATGGGAGCTTAGCAAAAAAAGATCAGGCCAAAGCAAGACCAAATCCAGCAAGGAAAATAACACAGTGTCTCTAATATCTGTGGTTCTTTATGATATTATATAACTCCTTGTGGTTCTTTGCCATAATGTAACATCAATAGTCTCAAGTCTTTCTAGGAAAGTCCTTTCTCTACTCTAAAGTCTCATAATCTGGGTCACCATTATCTGATATTTCTCTTGACATTCTGGGCTTCCATCCTTCTAGCAGAATAGCCCAAGGAATGCTGTTTTACATTTTGCCTTCCAGGGTTTCTCTTGCCTATAGTTCCAAACTCTTCTAAGTTCTTCCTTAAAATAATTTCTAAAACGTCCACCAAGCATGAGGTCAGACTCTTCTTAGTCAGGCAGCCGAGAGACAAATAAAGAAGCTGTCCATTTACTTTGTCCTTTTTAATCACTCTAGAAGGCCAGTCCACAGGATAGTGCTGCCCACATTCAGCATGGGTCCTTCTTCCTTCTTCAGTTAAACCTCACTAAATATCCTCACAGATATACCAAGAAATGTGACCCTTAAGATATTCTAAATCCCAGCCAGCTGGTCATTAAGATTAATAATCACAGTTTCTCTTTTTGTACAGTCAAATTTCCCTTGACTGCCTCCCATAAAGATGCAAGGTAAGGAAGGCATTTAGAAACCATCTGAATAATCCAAAGACCTCACTTCAAGATCATTAATTTCATGGCATTTGTAAAAGGCTTTATGCTAAGAAACATTCACGGGTTTCAGGGTTGGCCTGGAATCTCTCTGGAGGGCATCATTCAACTGTGATAAACATTCTATTGGTAAACTGCCATGCACTGTTTAAACCTGTTGACAGTAGACTTGGAGCAAAGAGGGCTGTCTTGTCCCAGATACCAGAATGTTGAATTCAAGTGTCCAAAATTCTCTGTCCTATGGCAGACTGGTTCCCTAACTCTGGGACAGAAAGAAAAAAAAACAGCAAATGGCTATGGGGGATTAAGATATTGTACCTTTGAGAACAGCTGGAAAAGAAACCATTCCCAACAGAGGTTACCGTTGTTTATCCCACAGTATAAAGACGCCACGGTATAAAGATGCCAGTTCATCTGTGGAGGGAGCGCTCGGCAGTGCCTAGAAACCTCTCAACAAGGACCCAGCACACAAAGGTTTCTCAGGCTTTGCTGTGGATTTCTATTGGTTTCCTAAGCATCTGGTTTAAGGGTGTGACTTTGCTTCCTCTCCCAGTAGGATCTTTCCAGTTGTTTGTGCTACATGTTGTAAGCGGCAAATTTGATGACAGTTTGCTCTCTATCTGCTGCTTCTGTCTATCTGATATTTGTTACCCATTCTTTTGTTTTTACTGTTTGTCGTATGCTTTTATAATCACCCATTTGAAACTGCAAGTATGGCCACTGTTATCAAGCTTGGGGTGCCAGTTTGTTCCCCAAGAGGCAGATACGGATACCCATCCTCAATAAGCTGATCAGAATAGCCATGATAATAGCAAGGGGAGGATTTATTCAATATGGCAACATTGAAGAGGTACAAAGAAGTCTGGTAAGCACCTTTAGTCTACCTTCTGGGTCCCCAAACGAGGTCAAAGTGCAAATAAAGGACTAGGAATACACACATCTAAGTAGTCTTGGTAAGGGCATGGCCCTACCTACCTTAGACCTATTCCTGCCAGAGGCTATAATGCTCTTTTCCAAGAGAAGGGTTTTCATTCGGTCTGACTCAGCTTTTTCTCCTCCTATAATAAGACTCCAAGGGAAATTACTATTTCTTGGGGCCCTTTCTTTTAGTTGTCTGCTAGCTAAAGTGTCTCTTTAGGATATATTCATTTCTGCCAAGAAACACCGCTGTTGATAATTCTCCGTGTGGGACATCTGCTTACCATGTACAGACACTAAAGTCATTTGCAAATGGGCTGTGTTCTCTGAATAGAGCCCAGGCTGTCCTTTGTCTTTGATGTCCTACGCTGTCACTGTATAAGGTGTTTCTGTATGAACCTTTTATTTTGAATCAGTTCTTGATCCTGGATCACACTAGATTTCTTTCAATGCTCTTCAAGAGCAATCAGCCATGACATCATTTACTACTTTAAGATTCGAACGCCCATTCTTTTCTCAAAAGTACATTAAGTATTGCTATTCTGTTTTCCTTATGTCTCCATCACTATTTTATTTACAGACTATACTTCAGATACCCTCTCCATAAGTTATACTGCACCAATTATTTCTCTTCGAACAACTTGACACTTAGGTTTCCAACTTCTAGTTATTACATTTGGTGACCAGTTCATTCCTTTCTGAATTTGGCTTTCTTTGAGTCTTTTGTTCTTTGCTCACATAATACAGTCTCTACTTTTGAAACATACTTATTCTGTGTTACATAATATTTCCTAGATCTCATCATACAAACTTCTTCTTTACTGCCTCTTCTTCTTCATCCTCCTGACTTCTTTCTACATACATGTAGTTTTCCATAAAATGCCTTTAGGAGTTTGTAATTATTAATTTTAAAAGTCAACTTGTCACAATCTAGAATCACCTCAAAAGTCTCCATCCACTGAGGAATTATCCAGATCAAGCTGGTCTGTGGGCACATCTACAGAGGTCTTGACTTTGAAAGTCCAGTGTGCATCTAAGCATTCCCAGGGCAGGGGGGCCTGAACTGCAAATGAATAAGGGACACTGGCTAAGAGCCAAGTAAGAATACAGCATTGGTGCGTTAGTGCCTTTCTGCTCCTGACTGTGACTATGACGTGATCAGCTGTCTGAGCTCCTGCCTCTGTGAATTCCCCACATGACGGGCTGTAACCCAGAAGAGTGGGCTAAGTATACCCCTTCCTCCCCTAAGCTGCTTTCTCCCAGCAACAGGAAGGAAACTGATACAGAGCTCTTTGACTCAGACTCACATTTACATTGCTTGCTTCTCCTCTACATAGAAGAGGTTACCAACTACTGTACTGTACAACCACGGTAAACTAACCTTTCCTCAAACCTCGGCTGGACAACAGAGGTGTTATGAAATTGGGTCACACTTACATGATGTAAGAATATGTTCACTTCATTCAGTTCCAAAATCATAATAGGGAATGCTGCTTTGCACCTCCTTCTGCTCTATGCTTTCGTTTTTTACCAGCTCTGATAGAGAGCAGATGTTTCCAGCTGTAGGTGGAACTCTTTCAGTAGACACCACACCTGATTGGTCCTTAGCTTGATCTCATATCTCATATTCCCAAGATAGTCCTCAGGACAAAAACTCAAGGCTTCTACAGTTTGACCAACTCACTAAAAGAAAAACTGGAGTTTCCATTTTCATGTTACGTTTGACCTCATGTTTATTATTCTTGAGGCTTTTAGTTAAAAATATTTTAAAATATGCTATATTAAGCTATTTGGGGGGCCCTTTTCCCTTTGGGAGTGTTATTCAGACTAATCTTTCATAAAAACATACTATTAAACTTTTCATATGGGATTTAAATTCTTTGTTTGTGATCCTATTCTTTAATTCTGAGGCACACGTCTGTGTTTCAAACTGCTCCCCATATGCCCTAGCTGTGTGGCTGGTTGAAGCTGAGAAATCATTTTAGTATTACAACTGGTATTTGTTGCATTCGATTTCCCTTTCCTAACTTCATTGATACAAACACTATTTTAAGAAGATGTAAACCGAGCACACCTGATCAAAACCTGTTTGTGCTTACACCTCAACTCTGTATCATGGATGCAAGAAGATAAACATTGTAAGGTCCTATCTGACCATATTTTTTTTCCCTAAATATCCCCATCTGTTACCATCTTCTCCTACAGCCTAGGAGGTTCCACCCATAAATTCTCTTTCCTATTATTCACTGGACTAAGGTGTGGGCAGATAGATAATCTTTAGAAATAGTTAAAATTTTGAATTTAAAACACTTATGGACAGAGGCTACAGAGAAAGAGAAGAAATATACTTATAGATCTCTTTCTATTTTCAATAGGAGAAGAACTTATTTATAATTTGATTAAAAAAAAGAATATTATAGTAAGTACAGAGAGATGAGGTTCGGAGTTCCCAGCTAACACAGCTATTGAGCTCTTCTTGCCAGTCACTGGAAGCAAAACAAGGCTGCTTTGTGCCTTGCAGCATGCTCCCACGAAAACGTCTATGGATACGAGAAAGAGTGAGAAATTGCTTCATGCAATGAATAATAAAATTACCCAGGTCTCTGATTCTGCAAGAATGCACACTAGAAGCTTAGAAAAATATGCATTTCAAGTCAAATAAATTATTAAGAAACTCTACAAATCTCTACCCCACTTTCAATGAGTTAAGAGCATAGGAAAGTAAGAAGAATTCTAACGCAGAGGCAATCCTCACATTCTCCCAGGAGGCGCATACTTAATTCACTGATTGAAAGCAAAATTATCCTTCTCATAGAGCACACGATGAAGAGAATGAGATCTGATTGCCTCTGTTCCCAAGAAACGTGAGTCTTCAGCCAGGTTCTATGGCTGACTTCACAGGATTTTTTTGATTTAAAAAAAAAAAAAGTGCCATATACGAGTACTGTGTGCATTTCCCTGCAGAGAAATCCCTCAGGCTGTACTGGACTTTCAAAGGAAGCCTCTATGCTCCCTCCAAAAAACAAGATGATGAACAATTGATATGGAGGCTAAGAGTGTTTTTAAAGTGCTCCTTGTCACTCACTATGAGAAGAATGAAAATGATAATAACTCCAACAGGATACGCTGGAGACAAAATAGTATCTGTCAGACTTGGGTACCTTTTCTTACTTCCATTCAGGCCTCTGATGTGATCCTCAGGAAAAAAAGAATCAAAGAAGCAATAGAGCTTATATGAACTACTATGTGGCTATTAAAAGAACAGAATAAGCTCACTGTGTTGCATTATTATCCACAGACATATACAATATAGCTACAAAAACAGAAAATAAGTGTACGTGAAGATACACATATGAATCCATACACACATACATGCACACACATAATAGCATCATGAAAATCCAGCTGTAAAGCACATGCAACCATTACAGGAAAGTGGCTAACAGTGGGGAATAGAAGAAAAATTGCCTATAAGATATCCCCTCCCCTTGCTCACTGCATGCTTTTATCCCACTTTTTTTTTCTTATTTCAAACTCTTTAATTCTCTGAATTATTCTATTTTAATTAACATGGGCAGTATTAGGATGAAAATTCTGAAAAGGTTTCAGGTAACATGAGGAAGTTGTGCAATTTATTCCCTTCTGTTTTGAGCTACTATGGTTTCTGGTTTGAGCTACTATGCCATCAGGAAGTGATCAATCTATTGACTATAGTCTTCTAGTGCAGTAGACTCCATTCCTCACAGGTCCTGAAGGGAGTCATGCCCCTGCTGATTCCATAGCTTGCTTGGTTCAGCTCTTTGCTATAATTGTCCCCCACCTCCAATACAGCTCATAGTATTTGGTCTATGGATCTTCTATGCCAATTTATTAGGACAATTGAAATAATATCAGCAGGCTTCACAAACCTGAAAGTTCAGCCTAGAGCAGTTCTTGTCTCTCTAACGCAGACTCCATGACTTGTCCACCAAACAGTAGTTCCCATTAATATCCACTTTTCACACCATACGCTTCCCTTAACTTAAAAACCAATTGCGGCCGGGCGGTGGTGGCGCACGCCTTTAATCCCAGCACTTGGGAGGCAGAGGCAGGCGGATCTCTGTGAGTTCGAGATCAGCCTGGTCTACAAGAGCTAGTTCCAGGGCAGGCTCCAAAACCACAGAGAAACCCTGTCTTGTCTTGATCCTATTGCATGTAATGGCTTTGTGGGAGCCCAGGTAGTTTGGATGCTCACCTTAATAGACCTGGATGGAGGTGGGTGGTCCTTGGACCTCCCACAGGGCAGAGAAACCTGCTTACTCTTTGGGCTGAGGAGGAAGGAAGACTTGATTGGGGGAGGGGGAGGGAATGGGAGGTGGTGGCGGGGAAGAGGCAGAAATCTTTAATAATTAAATTAATTAATTAATAAAAAAAATCAGCAAGAAAAAAAAAAAGAAAAACCAAAAAAAAAAAAAAACCAATTGCATTTGGATATCCATTTCTATGTTTTTTTTTTTTTTTTTTGGTTTTTTTTGTAAGTTTATGGTAGTAGAAGGTGAACCTGCACTCTGAATCAGAGACACATCTTGTTTGGTCTTCCTACTTTAGGCGGTGTTAGGCAAGAAGGCATTATGATCCCATTTCTGATTGTGGAAATGGTAGTTTTTCCTACATAGATTCTGAGAAGGTCTGTAAAACCCTGACAAAATCTACCTTAGATGGCCACTTTCTTTGACCTTTCTGAGCCATGGACTGATTTAACCTAAAGGCAAACGCATCAAACTGCAGAGAGCAAGGCCCTGAGAGCACTCTTTATATTTATAAACATAAATGCACACACTGAAGAGCTGGGCATGAAACTCAAGGCCTCAAGTATTCTAGAATAATGTTTGAGCAGTGAACCACATGCCTAGCCCTTCGTTTTTTGTTTTGTTTAGTTTTGTTTTGTTTTTTTGAGACTTAGTCTTATTACATATCACAAACGAGCAACTGTCACTCACCCACCCTTGAACTCGCAGCCTTCCTGTCCCTGCTTTGGGGGTTTGGAGGTACGACTTGATATGTACCCCTACACCTAGCCTGTGGATCCTATTCCTGGCCTCTTAATCATCATGTCCTGAAACCTTCTGGAATAACTCAGAACCTTATTAAGATGAGCAGATAAATTCTCAGACCCTCAAGAGAGCAGGTTTTGATTTCCTGTTAGTACATGTATAAACAACCAGGATACTATGGAATCCAATAGGATCTGTAACAGGACACAAAGCAGCGTCTCATTGTCTGTGAAATGGTCAGTCTCTAAAAATCTGAGGTTTGCAACATTACAAAATTTGAAAGGCAAGAATGTAGGTATTTGCTATATTACTCCCTGTAACTTTCCATGCTTCTTAGAAACATTTGACTGAAACCAGACAAAATCACTGCAGAAGTCTTAACTCAAGCCAAGACACATAGCAAAGAGGGAAAAGCTATAAGGAGATACTTTTAAAAATGGCAATTAAAATGAAGATGTATTTTTTCAAAATATGCATTTTGACAAATTGGATGCAAAATTCACATATAAATATTCTTTTGTCAGACCTTTAAGACCTTAGCAAAATGTTGGAACCTTCTAATGCCAGGGGAATTTATTATTAAGCATTTATATGAATTGCTAAACTCATATTGGACTATGCAGCCACATTATTATTATGTGTTTTGTTCCTCCAAAAGACCCAGATCTACCAATCAGCTGTGTGATATCAGTATTATTCCATCTCTGGGTGAATAATTAAAGTTTATGTCCCCCTTAAGAGTCACGGCATCAGTAATCTCAAGTTAATGATAGTAGAGAAATTTCACAGACAAGGCTGCCTTGAGAAGTTGAGGAAATACAGGAAGAATTCAATAAAGTAGTGATAAGAGAGTTTGCCTGGCTGAAGTCAATAAGGCTTCAGGAACGTGTGTGCTGCTGAGTACTTCAGTCTGGAGGAGCTGAGGCTCCAGAGAGATAAGGACATCTTGATGAGGACAGGGCAAGAGAGCCGCTGCCAGCACTCAGTGTTGGCACATTTTCTGGACTGGCGACAATGGGTAGAACAACTTCCAAGGAGGTATTCTGGCAGACCCTGCCTCCTTAGTTGTTCCCCATAAACTGATGAGCTGAGCATGAATCTCTCCGCTCTATGTAGGATGTGAAAAATTGCAGGTGATCTCCTTATTTGCCAAAATGTGGTCCATGGGACCAATAACATCAACACATTATGGGAACTTGTTGGAAATGCAGAATCTCAGACCTGTGCCTACCTAATAAGAATCAGCATCATAAAAAGATCCCCAGGTGATTCATGGGTACATTAATGTTTGGTGTGCTCTTGTTATTTATGTATAGTGATGAATTGAGAGCACAGAATCTGATATCGGATAGCTTTGGCCTCCAATCCTAGCTTCATCGCTCTTGAGCTGTATTACTTGAACAAAACTTTATATTTCTTTGAAATTCATCTGTAAATGTGAAAACAATCCTTCCATGCATTCTTAACACAGTTCAGGGGGTTTATTTAATGGAACAAAATGGGGCTATCACAAATCTAAAACAAGCCTCCTATCCTTCCAACTCAAAATCTATAGTTGTCTATGATCTTTGAAAGTCAGTATAGACCTGCTTCAGCCATGCCAAAGTATTCTGTTTCCCTCTTACTGCCTCATTGCTCCTGCAGCCTCCATCAAACTCCCAAAGGATGCCAGAACAGACCACGCCAAACTGCATTTGGTTTTGTCCTGTTCCTCATCTCTGATACAACTCCTTGACTCTCTGCCAAGACATCACTCCCATAGGGCAACCATTCCACACCTAAATAAAGTGGGTCATTGTTAAAAATAGAGCACAGCTTCTTTATTTGTAGAAATGAAATAAATGGTCTCTGCTACTACAAAGCCAACTCTGCCTGCCCCCTACCCTAAACTGCTCAGGAAACAGTTGACAGAGTTATGTCCCAGTCCCAATCATCACATCACATCACATCCCCATAGGCTGCCCCAGACAGTCAGCTTGCAACTGGGTCATTCCCTAAAGACCAACACCTGGATGTAGTCACCAAGCAGGTTCCCTGCTTATGGCTGGAAACCAAGTTTCAAGATCTGCTGGTGTATCTAAAGATTCTGTTATCCTGGTAAGAGATAACCAAAGAGAATCGGTGATCTCTGAATGTTGAGTAGTTCTTATATTCTACTTTCTTGATTTTTATCTTGGATGTCCTTATTATATTTGACTATGAGCTCAAAGTAAACATTTGTCCTCCAATGAGACTCACATATCTTCAGCATCCACTGTGGACTCTCAGTAGCCATCCTCTGGATGGATGGATGGATGGATGGATGGATGGATGGATGGATGGATTGTAGAGAAGCCTATGTGACCAAGAGCTTTGTGCATAGCCTGGCCAACTCTCTTCTTTCCTGTCTCCTATTTTTACTTTCTTCTTTCCTATTGCTTTACCATCTCCTTTCTTTCTCTCTTATCTCTTTCCCCCTTTTCTGCCTTGATCTTCTATGAACTTTCTATTCCCACTAACCCAGAATATTCTAAATTCTCCCAGCTCCATTTCTGGTACCCTACTCATGCACTTTCCCCACACTGCAATGGGCTCTGAATACTTGAAACACTCACAGCAATTCTAAATGGGACTGCTGCAATTGCTAACTGTGTCTTCACTTTTGCGGATGCGATAGTGCTGAGGTATGCTTGAAGTTGCATCTAAAATGTAAACTTCTGCAGGTCGAGACCCAAGGTTTAAGAACACTAAAATAACTTCAGGGACAGGCTAAAAATAATTTCACCTGGCATTTGGAAGGCAGGACAAATCTAGAGTCTCCGAAGTCCAACACATCAGGACAGAGTCTGAATAGGAAGCGCTTCAAGTAATAGAAGTCTGCAGTCAGAGGCAGAGAGGAGACCTTTCCTGCCACTCTTGACTCCCAGCAGAGCAATGTAGAAATGAGCCCAGAAAAGGACTCTCAAGAGTTGCACAAGCAAAGTTCAATTAGCTCTGATCTGAAATCCATATGCTCCTCTGGGTCCTTTATAATATAGTCCAGAACTGCGAGGCACTTTCAGGAATGCTGTGAATTCAATGCCTCCTCTCATGCAGCCACAGAACCAGAAGGAAACTACAGATGCTAATTCATCATCCCTTGAAGGCTAGAGTTCAAACAGACCAGTTCCACAAGCATGTGTCCTACACTCTGCTGGCTTCCTAGCACAGAGTACCAGGCCAGGGAGGTACTCATGAAGTAAGCAGAGAAGGTCAGGGAGAGAGCGAGCCAAGAAGGGATGCAAGGAAATGCAGACAATTGGAGGGAATTCTTCATTACTATGGACACACCCACACGGAGTGAAACTCAGCTTTTTTAATATTTAAAATTATGACCTGAGGAATTATCTCTAGAGCACAAAGCCAGCGCTTTTCATTCTGTCATTAAAATTTTAAAAGCTTGTTGGGTCCTTTAATTTGCAGCTTACTCCCCAGGCAGATATTCAAACAGAAAAATAAATATAATCCCAGCCAATCCTTCACAGCACTCATCTGCTAGCTTGTTACAAACCATTTTAATTATTTTGTTTGCAATACCTATTTGTTTGTCCCAGGGGAATATTTAAATCTCCTTGCAATTGTGCACAAGCCTCCCAACCACTAGGAAAATGAGACCTTATGCTTCACATTAATACTTCTTAGTTGTCTTTAATCCCTGAGGAGTTGATAGAAAACTATAAATTTTAATTGCACTTACAATTTAAAATCCTGAAATATTACCCTAAATATTTTTCCAAAGATGGTTCAAAAATAAATTCCCATGGCCCAGAGCCCTACTGTAGTGTGGTTCTGAAGTTTAGAGGCTTGCGTGCAACATTGTAAAATCCTTACCAAGTGTGTAGGACATAAGTGTAAAGATGTGTGTTGCTGGTTAGCTTTTGCTGACTTGTCACAAACTAGAGTTACCTTGGAAAAGGAAAGAGGGAACCTCAAGGAGGAGCTGCCTCCTGTGGGCAAATCTATAGTACATTTTATTGCTTAATGATTGATATTGCCCAGTCAACCATGGACAATGCCATCACTGAGCAGATGATAGTGAATTGTATAATAAAGCAAGCCATAGGAAGCAGGCACTCCTCCATGGTCTCTGTTTCAGCTCTTGCCTCCAGGTCTTGAGTTCCTGCTTTGACTTCCTTCAGTGAAAAACTCTGATTTGGAATCCAAACAAAATCTTTCATTCTCTCTTGTTTTTGGTCAGTGTTTCATGGGAGTAACAAAAGCAAACCGGGAAGTGATTGATGGTGACTTAGACCAAAAGTGTAGGATGGTGACTAAGACTATGAATTCTGTCCTTGTCGGGTTAATGTCAGCTGAATCTACCTACACCTTAATCAACTAAAATAACATAAATGAAGTAACACCGGCTAGACATTGAGCAACTAGCACAGATGGAAAGTGATGCCTGAGAGAAGAAAAGCCAATCAAGTGGGCGTGAGGATCTTAGGGAAACTTTTCTTGTTGTAGCACAGGAAAGGGACCGTAATCGTCTCCATGAACTGTTAGAAGTTTGGGGCAGTTAGGAATAATAAGGCAGAACACCATAATAGAGAGAAACAGAAAGGGCCCCTCAGAAATCTGTAAAGAATTCTATTTGAATCTTTCACAGAGTATTTATTAGCACATGTGCATGAAGAAACCACCTCAGTCCAGGAAAGGACCATCAAAAAGAAGCAGATACAGCTATCCTAAGTTATAGGTCCACTCAGACATACTGAAGAGATATGTCTATCAAACAAAAGTTCAAAGTAAGTCTTAAAAGATTGAAACACCCAAGAGGAACTGTGTCCAAGGACTGGAGGTATAAAAAGGAACAAAAATGAATCTGGTGTCCAATCCCACAAAATTACAATGTATTCATGGAAGAGGATGTGGAAAGACTTTCAGAGTCAGAGGGCACTGGGGAAAACTAGGGTTAAACTGTGTTGTGGACACAAGTATACCGCTATACTAACGAACTCTCAGAAGCCATGGCTGCCAGCACAAGACCTGTACAAGATCAAGCCAGTTAACAATCCAATATAGACAATAGTGGGGCATATAATTCTCACCCCTACTTCCAGAGCAATTGACATTTGATTGCAGCTGGCGGAGGGAGAGTCAGCTTTCTTTAAGGGCATGTATGCTCCCTGGCAGGGTGATCACACACAAGTGGGTTGCACCATACCCATGCGCTAGTGGTGCTCATTCAGTTTCTTAAAAGAAAAAAGTAGAAAGGGGACATAAGGGAAATCTGAAAGGAGTTGGAGGGAAGGTATGGAGGTAAATAAAATATGATTTAATATGTCTTATTAAAAATAGAATATTCTCCATCCAATCAAAAATTACAACGCACATAAAGTAGCAGTAAAATACAACTACATAACTGAAAAATTAATCAATAGCAGCTGATTTAGAAACAATATAGGTGGTGGTATTAATAGAACAGAAATTTAAAACACATAGTATGAATATTATAAATCCATACTATATATTCAAGTAAATAAAATAAAATTTGTATGTGATTTGGAGGACAATAAAAATTGAATTCTTACAAATTAAATATTCAATGTCTGAGATGAAAAATGCACATGATGAAGAAATAGAAGAAAATGAATGAATTTTAAGGTAAAGGATAAAATTTACTCAAAATTAATTAGCTAGTATGTTGAAATACATTCAGTAATTCTGAACACAACAATTGAAAAAGAACATTATTGAGTCATTTATTAATTCACTAATCAAATGAATCAGCTTATTTATCTTTACTAACAGACTAAAAAGGGAAAACCCATGTGATCATTCCAACAGCTATAAAAAGAACTCAACTAAACCCAACATCCAGTTGTTTTTAAAATAATCTCAGAAACCTAAGAATTAAAAAAAAAACTTCTTCAACATGATTTTAAAAAAAGGTATCTATGCTCAACCTATGTCATAACTAATGGGAATGGGTGAAATGATTTCTTGTAGGAATGGGAAGACACAGATGTCCATTCCTGTTGATTATCTCAAGCACTAAGTCCTGACTATGCTCAGCTTGCAAGATGGTTCAAGATCCAGCAAACTTACATTACTTCTATCTGACACTGAACTGAAGTTCAAGTCACTACAAGACGAAAAAAACAAAAAAGAAATAAAAGATATACATTCAAGAGAAAATGTAGTTCTCTTTATCATAGAAGACACGCTAGTCTACATATAAAATCAGAGTAAATATATAAAAAGAAAACCTCTGTAACTAATAATTGAGTTTAGCGAGGTTGAGTGAGATTATATTTCTAAAAGCTAACAACACACAATTGCAAGTTTAAATTGAAAAGCAATAGGTTTGAAAATTATAAATACTTGGAGATGAATCTAACAGAATGACATGCACTTAACACTATAAAACACTGCTACAAATAACTGGAGATTGAGATAAATGGGAAAATATTCCTTCTCACAGGTCAGTACCACTAAGAAGTCAATTATCCCTGAAAAAATTCTTTTTTTTTTTTTTTGTGGTTTTCAAGACAGGGTTTCTCTGTGGTTTTGGAGCCTGTCCTGGAACTAGCTCTTGTAGACCAGGCTGGTCTCGAACTCACAGAGATCCACCTGCCTCTGCCTCCTGAGTGCTGGGATTAAAGGCGTGCGCTACCACCACCCGGCCCCTGAAAAAATTCTTAGTTTCAACATAATTTAAATTAAAAGCTGATTTTTTTCCTAGAAAAATGACAAGTTAATGTTAAAGTGTATGAAAATGCAAAGCAGGAACCAGGGAGAGGAATTACTAGCAACCTAAGAAGGAATTCCTCTGAATTATCTGTGGCCTGTGTGCCTCACACACCTCGTCATAACCCCAGTTATGTGGAAACATAAAGGGACCGAAGGCTAAAGACAAAGTTTCCCAAAATATTAAAAGTTCTCAGCTTACCCCACTTCTTTTATGACCAACAAAAATGTATAGTTCTTATGAGTATCCATCATCAGTTGAAATATAAAACACAGGTCAAATTAAACAGAACAGATTATGTCTACAATTTGAAGACCAATTAATTTTTGGCAAAGACTCCCAAAAGGAAAAGACATTCTTTTTATTAACTGATACTCTAAAGACTAAATTATCATGCACGAAAATAACGTACTCACTCATAATTGGTTTCTAGCTATGGATAGGGGAGCCTCTGAGTCTATAATATGTGGTCCTAAAGAAGCTAAACAAGAGGGCAAACCCAAGGAAAAACATTTAGTTATCCTCCTGGCTATGGGAAGAAGTAGACAAGAGTGCCAGGCAAAAAAATTGGAATCTTGGGGGTAGGGTGGGATGGGGGTAAGGGGAGATGGAGAAAGAAAAGTGTGAAGGAGAGGATGAGGGGAACTTGGGGAAACGGGATGATTGGGGATATAGGAAGGTTGGATAGGGGAGCAGGGAAACTCCTATCTTAGTTAAGGGAACCACCTAAGGGTTGGCAAGAGACTTGAACTTGGGGTGGCTACCAGATGCCCAGGGCAATGTCCCCAGTTAGTTCCTTGGGCACCTGAGGATAGGGAACCTGAAATGAACCTATCCTATAGCCATATTGATGAATATCTTGCATATCACCATAGAACCTTCATCTAGCGATGGATGGAGATAGAGACAGAGACCCACACGGGAGCACCGGACTGAGCTCCCAAGGTCCTAATGAGGAGCAGAAGGAGGGAGAACATGTACAACGAAGTCAGGACCACGAGGGGTGCACCCACCCACTGAGACAGTCGGACCGATCTATTGGGAGCTCATCAAGGCCAGCTGGACTGTGACTGAAAAAGCATGGGATAAAACCGGACTCTCTGAACATGGCGGACAATGAGAGATGACAAGAGGCCAAGGACAATGGCACGGGGTGTTGATCCTACTTCAGGTTCTGGCTTTGTGGGAGCCTAGACAGTTTGGATGTTCAACTTCCTAGATCTGGATGGAGTGGGGAGGACCTTGAACTTTCCACAGGGCAGGGAACCCTGACTGCTCCTGGGACTGGAGAGGGAGGAGAAGAGGAGTGGGGGGAGGGGGGAGGGGGGGAGGGGCGGGAGGAGGGGGAGGGAAATGGGAGGCGGGGAGGAGGCAGAAAATTTTTTTTCAATAAAAAAAAAATTAAACCTAACCCTTACTGCATACCTTATGATAATCAGCATACAAAACAACATGAATGGATCTCAAGTGAACAACAACAGAACAAGAAGAGTCTATGTATATTGTCATATTGATATAAAATTGTATATTGTTATTTTTGAGAATTTCATAGATGTATACATGAATAATGATTATATATACTCCCATTTCTCCCTTTAGTCCTTCCCATGTCCCCTAATCGGTTCCATCCAAAGCTCATGTCTTTTTTATTTGAAAATGACTCACTTAGTCTGTTTAGTGCTGCCCATATGTTCATGAGTATGGGGTTATCTAGTGTAGAGCGGGAATTTTATCAGTGGCCACATCCTCAAACTTGAATGATTATCCCTCCCTCAAAACCAGATATAAAACTCTAGATGCTTCAAAGTATTCTATAGGAACAGAGAGACCAGACATTTCCAATTCCTAATCATGACTGGAAGCCTTGATTAAGGGCCATGTAGAAACATTTGTGGATAATACTAATGTTGGTCATTATAATAGCTGTCCTAGTTTGCTCTCTATTGGTACAAACATCAAGACCAGAAGCAACATGGGAAGAAAAGGGTTTATTCCAGCTTACACTTTTCAGAGAGAAGCCAGGGCAGGGACTCAAGGCAGGAAGTAGTAGGCAGGAACTAAAGCAAAGCCAATGGAAGAACACTGCTTATTGACTTGCTCAGCCTGTTTTTTTATACAACCCAGGACCATCTGACACCACCAGTAGTGGGTTGTCCAGAAAGTGTCCCATAGACACACCCAAAGGTCATTCTAATGGAGCGAATTTCTCAATTGAAGTTCATTCTTTCCAGGTAACTCCAATTTGTGTCAAGTTGACAAAAATAAGTAAGGAGCACAATGATGAAGATACTTTCACAAGAGCATATGTGAATTACACTCAACAGACTCAGTTGACATTAATGACTATGCTTGAGAAGATTCTAAAATAATGACTTGTGAACACTGCAGATTAGTTCATAATTCTACCAGACTTTCAAAGAAGACCAAATACCATAACAATACTCCTCAAATTATTCTACAAAATAAAAACAGGAGGAATATTGCCAAATTCATTTCATAAAAAGACAGTCACCCTGATACCCAAACTACATACAACAAAGAAAGAGAATTACAGACCAATTTCCCTTATGAATATTGATACAAAAAATACTCAATAAAATGCTCAAAAACTGAATCCAAAAAGACATAAAAAAGTTATTCACCATGATCAAGTAGGCTTCATCCCAAGGGATGGTTCAACATATGAAAATCGGTCATTGTAATCCACTATATAAACAAACTTTAAAAAAAATCTAACCAATCAAGTGAAAAACCTCTATGATAAAAACTTAACATATTTGAAGAGGGAAGTTGGAGAAGTTACCAGAATATAGAAAGAGCTTCCATGCGCATGAATAGGTAGGATTAACATAGTAAGAATGGCCATCCTACCAAAAGTAATCTACAGATTCACTGCAATCCCCACCAAAATTTCAACACAATTCTTTATAGACTTTAAAAGGACAATACTTGATTTCATATGAAAAAAGAAAAAGCCCATGATAGATAAAACAATCTTATACAATAAGAGAACTTCTGGAGGAATCACCACCCCTGATTTCAAGTTCTCCTCCAGAGCAATAGCAATAAAAAAAAAAAAAAAAAAAAAAAAAACTGTCTGGCATTGGATTAAAAACAGACAGTCTATCAATGCAATCAAATCAAAGACACAGACATATATCCACACAACTATGGAACCTGACTTTTTTGTGGGGATAGGGTTGAGACAGTATTTCTCTATAGCTTTAGAGTCTGTCCTGGAACTGGCTCTGTAGACCATGCTGGCATGAAATGCACAGAAATCTGCCTGTATCTGCCTCCTGAATTCCGGGATGAATGACATGGACCACCACCACCAGACTTGACACCTGATTTTTGATAAAGAAGCCAGAATTATACAATGGAAAAAAGAAAGCATCTTCAACAAATGGGGCTGGTCTAACTGGATGTTGGCATATAAAAGAATGCAAATAGATACATTTCTATCACCCTGCACAAAACTCAAGTTCAAGTGGATCAAAGACCTCAAAATAAAACCAGATACACTGAACCTGGTAGAAGAGAAAGTGAGAAATAGTCTTGAACCCATCAGCACAGTATACAATTTCCTGAAAAGAACACCAATAATGCAGGCAGTAAGATCAACAATTGATAAATAAGATGTCATGAAACTGAAAGGCTTCTGTAAGGCAAAGAACATCATCATTAATAGGACAAAATAGTAACCAACAGAATGATAAAAGATTTTCACCAATTCCACATCTGATGAGGAGGCTAATATTCAAAATACATAAAGAACTCAAGAAACTGGACATAGACAAACTAAATAACCCAATAAATGGGGTACAGATGAAAAATATCTGCTCTGTAGCAACTTGCCTGTTTCCAGGAGAGCTGGAAACCATTACTAGAACAAAGGGATTACTCCATTTCAACAAGCTAGTCACCTCCCTGGCCCACGTCACACCACTGTCACATGGGAGGACCGACTTTCTGCTTGAATCCGGAGAAGTCAAATCACATCTAAACCATAGCTCTGCGGTGTGAGCTTAGCAACACAAACCTCTAGGGATGATGGAGTACGTCTTCCTGATGCAGGTATTTGGGGAA
Source organism: Chionomys nivalis (assembly GCF_950005125.1). Taxonomy (NCBI): domain Eukaryota; kingdom Metazoa; phylum Chordata; class Mammalia; order Rodentia; family Cricetidae; genus Chionomys; species Chionomys nivalis. The sequence goes on along the minus strand of NC_080090.1, from coordinate 35,090,180 downwards.
GACAAAATGGCATTTCGTGTGAAGCTGACCCACTTCGTTAAACTGAAATTTCCGTTTGAGATACTTAGATTTCACAATAGGAAATCTCACAGACATGCTTGACCCAGAAACCTCTTGTCCAAGTAAAATGACTGACAATCAATTTCTCTGTCTCCAAAAGTTCTCACCTGTCCGGAAAATATGGAAAATACCGAGAAGTCAAACTGTGGGAAATATTTTGTGACAGAAATCTCTTTAGCCAAAGAAGAACACGGAATATTTCTCTCCTGTGAGGGTGAAGAAGGAACCTGTTTTCCATGGGAAGTCTTCTTCAAGGCCTTCGATCAGACCACTTGAAGAGTCACTCATAATTTAATAGAACCTTAATAAGCAGGATCCTTAGGATTTAATCATAAAGGATATTTATACCACCTTTGTTGTGATTTGAGCATAAAACATCCCCAAAGTCTTGGGTGCTGACAGACAATTTCATTCCGAGAGTTTATGACAAAGTAAACCTGCCAATGAGTTCAGACCTGAACTAGGAAGTGGGGCCTACTTACAGGAAGAAGGTCACTGAAGGCACAACCTCAAAGGGTACAACTTAGCCTAGTCCCTTTCCTCTTGCTCTCTCTGCTCTGGACTACTGTGAGGTAAGAAGCTTCACCATGCTTTTCTACCATGATGCTGTGCCCCAGCCTGGCCCAGCAACAGTGGAGCCAACAAACATGAACCAAAACCCCTAAACCCAGAAACCAAATAATCTTTCCTTCCTTAATTTATTGGTGTCATATATTTTGCCACAGCAACCTAAAGTAGCATAGACTTCTACTGACCTTTTGAAAACACCCACTCATTTCCTTTTATTGGCTCACCAAGCCATGTGCCTTTCATTATTCGTGTTGTTGACTTTTTTGTTTATTCCTAGTTAACGTAAAATTTCTTTTCACTTTAAGTATCAAAGCCAAGTTTTGTTTCAGAAATCAAACACAACAATTGGAAGGTTTCACTAAAGACACTATCAAGGGATTGAGGTAGAAAGTAACTGACTATAGACAGAGGACTTAGAGAACATAAGTTTCCAACAATGAAGATTTGCATAATATACTATAATACCATTAAATATTATCTAAAAGACTATTTACTGACATGCCAAAATGCTAATGCACTATTGAAAACAATAGGATTCCACACAACTTAAATCTCTTTAGAGTGTCACAGGGGAAGGAGCCACTTGTTTGTCCCAGCTGCCCGGCTAGCTTACACCCGAAATAACCACACAGAAACTATATTAATTAAAACACTACTTGTCTCATTAGTTCTAACTTCTTATTGGCTAATATCTCAGTTTAACCCATTTCTATTAATCTGTGTATCACCATGTAGCAGTGGCTTACAAGGAAAGATTTGGCACGTCTGTCTCTAGCAGCTCCATGGTGTCTCTCTCCTCCTCCGCCTTTCTTCCTCCCAGCATTCAGTTCTGTCTTCCCCATCTACCTAAGTTCTGCCCTATCAACTAGGCCAAGGCAGTTTCTTTATTTATTAACCAATGAAAGCAACACACAAACAGAAGTAACTCCTACATTAGAGGAATAATCTACAAATATGTGGCTTTTTGAAAGGATGATTCGTTGATATTAATTTCTGTTTTGTTCTACTCTTACAGAATAAGCAGGAAAAATTGGAGCTATTTTTCTCTGTCTTCCCTCTATCCACATCCCTCTTCAACCATCCACTCACTGATGCACTATTTATGCTCAAGAAAGTTTGTGCCCTTCTTTCTCACAAGACTGTTCTTTAAAAAAAAAAAAATAAGGCTCAGCATGACACATTCCTTTAATCCCAGCAACCTGGAGGAAGAGGCAGGTAGATCTCTGTGAGCTGGAATTTAGTCTGGTCTGCATAGTGAGTTCCAGGTTACTCAATGTGACATAGTAAGACATTGTCTCAGGAAAAACAAATAGTGGCTATGACAGGCAGCTAAGCCATCTACTGTGGCATTGAAAATTAGAGTGATCAACGTGGCAGAACCAAGAATCCTTCCAGAGAGGTCAGGCAAAGAAGTCTACAGGCTTCTCCAGCCCTGATAGACTTTTATCCCTAGAATTGGATATCAAAGAGGTGAGACTGATTTATGGCTATTTAAAAAGGCCTAAACTTAGGGTCTTTCAAACACAGGAAAAGCACATTGGATAACTTGAGGTTTCACATAGAGTCTACAGAGATCTTCCTTTGTATTTCCATTACTATTGTTACCATTATTATATTGGTATATCAAATTCTACATAGTTGTAATATATAGCATGATTTTATACAGATACATTGTGGGATGCTAAATATCAGACATACCCAGTTCCTCTCATAATTTTCTATGGCAGCACACTTTCAGTAACTATATATAGCCATAATATTATTATATTATATACATGTATGTAATATAGTCATTAACTATAGTCACTATGCTGTATATTATATCTCCTGAGATGTTCATATAGTCATATTTTATATTCTTTGGTCAACATCTAATCAAACCCCATTCCCACCCAGGTCTCTGATAACCATCATTCTACTCTCACTTCTGAGTTCTTTTATGGATTCTACATACAATTGACATCATGTGACACTCATCTGTCTGTATGTTATTAGTACTTAGCATAATATCCTCTAGGTTCAACTATGCTTTCATAAATGACAAGACCTCCTTCTTTTGTTAGGTCAGATAGTATTCCATCGGGTCTACTTGCCACATTTTCTTTATCTGTTCATCTGTTCCTGGTACTTAGGCAACTTCTGTAGCTTGTCTATTATGTGTAATCTACAATCAACCTGAGAGTGCAGATGCCTCTGCAGTATACTGCTGTGCTTTCCTTTGTAGATGTAACCATTACTTGGATCTAATGATATCTTTCTATGATTGTTCCTATTGGTTTAAAACTTGGGGGACCTTTTGTGATCTTTCACGAGATCACAAAACAAATTATAAGAGATCAAATTTGACATCATTTCTCTGAGTACATAGACCATTTTGTGTTTTGTTTTGTTTTTAATTGTCTATATAGAATCCAAAGAAGAGCCTAACACATAATATGAGAAGTGTAAAGCTAAGGGTTATAGGTGGAGACCATTATTCATTTCCCAGCCACCGAGACCGGAAATGATCACACAGAACTACACTAATTAAAACACTGCTTGGACTATTAGCTCAGGCTTCTTATTAACTAACTCTTACATCTTAAATTAACAAGTTCCTATTATTTTGTATTTTACCATGAGGCTCATGGTTTACCAGTAAGGCTCCAGTGCATCTATCTCCTTCAGCAGCTACATGGCCTCTCTGAATCCACCTTCTTTTCTCCTCTGTCTCTGCTTAGAATTCCTGCCTTGCTCTATTCTGCCCTGTCATAAGCCTATGCAGCTTCTTTATTCATTGACCAATCAAGGCAACACATATACAGAAGGGTCCCCACACCAGACAGTAAAAAAGAGTGCTTTCAGACACAAGTGGATTCAAACAATACGCTCCTTAGCAATTCTTAGCCAGGAAGAATGCTAGGCATAAAGGTAGCAATAGCTGGCTCCTTTGCAGCCAGAAAAGGAGCAGCTCCTCTGTGCAACTGACAAGCTGTTTTCTGGGGCTGCAGGAGAATGCATTCTACTCTGACCACCTGACAACTGAAGGATTGTCTCACTTTCATTTCTCCCATCCATGTATTAACCGGGTCTGGCCCTAATTAGCTTCTGAGGCTAACCATGTTCAGACTGATATGGCTGTGACGTCACTGCCCTTTCTAAGGCTATATGGCATTCATTTGGAATTCTCTACCCAGGTTTAAGACAAGCTGTCCCAGTACATATTTTTCCTGATTTGAAGTAGAAGAAAGGAGAACCAAAGTTGAGGTTGCTGTCTCTGTATGCCCTCAAACATCATTCAAAATACTTTATGTTGATCAGTGCTAGCAGTTTGAACTGTCTCCTGATTCTGTTTTTGCTTGTGTTCCAGCTTTAAAAAGGACTTCCATGGGCAGCTCCACCAGGGGCCTGTGCTCTCCATACTGCGTGTGAGGCAGCAGCCTCGTGTGTGTTTGTGTGCGTGTTCCCAGGCGTGCTCGCTTCCCTTTCTCTGTGTGATGAATAATGATTATCAAGCATGGCAAAGGAGGTGTAATAACAGAGTAGAAGGCACAGATAATAGGGCCTTTCTGGCACAAACAGCAAGTTCATCTGAATCTGCCAGCATCCGCCTGTGGGAAGAGCAATGGATAGGGATGCAGAAAGGTTGACGCTAACCCCGAGTTTGCAGATACATTCACTGCACATGGGAATTCAAGCTATTTTTAAAGCTCCCTAAGTGTCAGCACTCTCTCTCCCAAGCATTCTTCTACCAAAACTCTGGAAAACAGCAGTATGTTTGTTGGGAACCATTGACTCATGTCTAAAAACATGGAGTCTGATTCTACAGCAATGGTAGGTTGTCTGTCTGAAGGAATTTCAGCTTGAGTAGCAGAAGATCTGGAAAGGCCCTCACTGTAGGAGGAGGGGCTGCTTGTTTGTCCCAGCCACTCAGCCCCAAAATAATCACACAGGAACTTTATTAATTAAATCACTGCTTGGCCTGTTGGCTCTAACTTCTTATTGGCTAACTGTTACAGCTTAATTTAACCTATAGCTATTAATCTGCATCCACGTGGCTGTGGTTTACCAGGTAAACTTCTAGCCGGCGTCTGTCTCAGGCAGAGGATCCATGGCTTCTCCTTCTCACTCTGATTTCTTCCTCCCAGAATTCAGTTCTGTCTTCTCCACCTATCTAAGTTCTAACCTATCAGGCCAAGGAAGTTTCTTTATTCATTAACCAATATAAGCAACACATAGAAAGAAGGACCAGCTACACCACCCCACAGCTCGTGCTCACTGGAGTTTAGTGATATATGGATATCTGCTTGCTCCCAGCTGTCTGAGGGTAGGGAACACAGATTCATAGGAGCAGCCTTGGGGTCCCAGTGCAATTCAATACCTATGTGGTGAACTGTGTCTTTTGACATGGTACGGAGGCAGGATATGAAGAATAAGGGTTGATAAAGAATCAGTTTGTGCCCTATAGGGTGTTGGAAAAGCCATTGATGACATCACAGTAAGTGAAGTTAGGGCAGGTATGGTAACTGAAGTTAAGTCTTAAAAGGTGTATAGGAGTTTGAAAGGCATAGACGGAACTAGGTTAGCAAGTCTAGGATACAGCCCTTGATACTGCAGCTCAGATTCATCCAGGCAAGAATCAAGTCTCTGCCCCATGTGCTCCTTAGAAAGAAATGTACACACTTAGAGTCAGGTCCTTACACTGGGTGTTTACTTTATTAAGTTATAAGTTTACTCTATTAAGTACATGGGCATGATTACCTACAAGACAAGAGCCATCTTTTGGGAGTATCTGCTAACTATTCAAGTCCATGCTCACTCAGCTACTTCCTGAACATCAACTCAACCACCCAAGTCCAGCAGAAGGCAGTTATGAATCTTATGAACAGGAGAGGAAAGCAAGACTGTGAAAGGAAGGAAAACCGTCTGCCATGCCCAGATCACAACAATGGTGAATACTGGAGCCAAACTCATGTGCATGTTTCCGAAAACTGTGAGCTAGAACCTAATGGCACATTTGTCCTGCCAACTAACCCCACTTCCTGTGTAGCCTGCGACACCCTCTTCAAGGGCTCTGAGATTGCTGACCTTTCCTACAGAATAATAATGTCCACATGTCTGTGGCCCTAAATGCTAAGTCTCGGGTTCTCTATCTTGCTTAAAATGCTTTCTTCAATTTCACTCCACGTAGATTAAAAGCTACATGTATTACAGACACCACACTGACTTACAGAATCTGGCCTCCTCTCTGCTACCTCTTCATCCATCCAGCTAACGTAGCCCCCAGGAGGCTTCTAGAGCCTGCTGCCAGCTTCTCTCCTAACTGATATTCTCTCCCGGGCCTCAGGTGCTAATCCTCTGCTCATATACACAACTTCCTCATCCTCTCTCTTCTTCTAGCTCCAGCTCAAACGTTCCTCATCCAAGAAGCTTTCTATCAATATCTAATACAAAATAAATTATATTTAGCTAGTATCTCATCATTTGTCCCATCTCATTTAAATATTTTCATGCAAGTACAGAAGCGTGTACATGCACTTCTACCTACATCAGAGAATGAAATAACAAGATTTCCGGAACCCAGAATGATGAGGACCACTTGGGCAATGTACTGAGATTCTGTGTCTTAGAGAAAGTGATATGAATTAAATAAAATAGGAATGACTCCTATATTCAACCAAGATTCAACCTATATTCAACCAATGACTCCTATATTCCCAATATAACCAACAAAACTACACAAAATATTTGGTGTGGTAACCATTTTTAAAATACTCAACAATAGGCAATAAGTCTAGGAGGGATTTTTCAAGATTAAAAAAGAAAAGAAGCCATGAAAATACTGTCTAGGGGGAATTTTCTCACCACGGAAAAGCAGGGGAAAGGAAACAAAAGCCAAGAGGCTGCATGCATTAAGTGTATGGATTAGAGAGAGGGGATAGCAGAGGAAGCTGGAGTTCACAGGACTGAAGACTAGGGAGGAGACAGGTGTATGGAGAAAGAACATGGGCAGAGCCTAAGGGTCCCTGGAACACTCACCAGAGAACTGACCATGATGCCTGTATGGAAGTCACTGGGTAAGGGGGAACATCCAACCCACAGGATTATCAAGAAGAGTGTTTGGGGGTTTCCACAGGCCTGGGAAAAGGGCATCTTCTCAGTACCCAGACTGGAAAAGTGTTTGCTTTGTGTGCATGAAGTGAACTACCCAGGGAGTTGAGCCTCACATGTGTGGAATAATTAGCCCTAGATAAAAGCCAACTTGGAAAATATCCAATAAATTACAAGGTCCAGAGAACCAATGTCTTTCCTGAGAAAGACATCTTAGAAAAATAAATATAAGAACAGCCAGAAACTCTCAAGGTACAAGCCATAAGTTTGGTTTTCAAGCAAAGTTCATTAGTCATGTACAAAAGAAGCACTTAAGCAAAAGGAAGGAAAACAACGAATTAATAAACCCTGTCCTAGAACTGAAACTGAAAATAGTCTAGCAGATGTTGACCTGTAAGCAGCTCTTATAATTATAGTACACATGTTCAAAAATATGAGCAGGCAATATAGATTTTAAAAGTTGCTGCTCTAGAGATTAAAAAAAATACAGCTAAGAGAAGAATAAACATTAGGTGGCAATAATGGCAAATTAGATAGGGAAGAAGAAAAGATAGATAAAGCTGTATACATATGATAAAATTATGCAAAGAGAAACAGAGGGAAAATATGAATAAAATAAAATGTGATACTGAGAAAATAAACTGGTAAATAAAGTGTTGCTGTGTAAGCATGAGGACCTAAGCTCAGACCTTCAAACCCACATCCATCTAACATGGCAGTGCATGGCATTAATCCCAGTGCCCAATGGTAAGATGGGAACCAGAGACAGGAGAACCTCTGGAAGCTCACGAGTGAGCTAGCGCGGTGCAAGCAGCACTGAACAAGAAGAAACTGCCTCAAACAAGGCAAATGGCAAGGACCAACACCAGAGAGTGTACTCTGATTTCCACAGACACGTTGTGATAAGTGTGCAACACACACACATAAAAAAGATAAAAACAAAAAGAACATCTTCGATGCCAAAGACAACTTCAAAGCGACTATTTTGTGTGTAAAAGAAATCCTTAAGTAAGAGGGTAGGAATGCAGAAAAAGTACTTGAAGAAATAAATTATTTCATTTTTATGTTTTGAAGAAAAGAATTTATGAAAGTTTTGATGGAACTATATATCCACAAGTACAAGAAGTACAAAAATTACGAGCAAAATTAAATAATAAAGGCTAAAAAGAAAAGAAAAATCCAAGGTACACATACACATAATGAAATTCAAATAAAAGAAAGGAAACCCTAAAATACCACAGAGATAAATAAGAGTAAAACAAAAACAAGGGTCGCCATCAGATTTCCAACATGTTTGTTAGTATTGTTGTCAAGTAGACATGAACTCAGGTTATTTGGGAAAAAGAAATCTCAGTTGAGGAATTCCTGGTGCAGGAGAATTGTCTGTATTCTGTCAATCAGCGTTTTATTTAAAACATGATGGACAGAATACAAATTCCCTCTATCAGACTGCCCTGTAAGCATGTCTCTGGGACATTTTTCTTGATTAATAGTCTATGTAGGAAGGAAGGTACAATCTATTGTAGGTGGCCCCGTACAGATGATCCTATGTTGCATAAGAAAGCAAACTGAGCAAGCCATGAAGAGCATGTCAGTAAGCAGCATTCTGCTTCAGCTCCTGTCTCCTTATACTGTATGTGAGGTAGTATACCTTAAAAGTAGATCACGAAGCATCAAAGATCCACTGTTTACCTCCCATACATTGGGGTTCCACACCACAGCGTTAATTATCCGCAAACAGAATATCTCTGTTAAACACATTACTCTGCTGCTGAGATACAATTAATCCAGAAATTCTTGCATCTGCTTTGAAGATGGACAGATTCCCCAGTATTATCCCCTCAATAATGCAGTATATTCATATTGTGCCTCCTTATCATGCAGGCAGAACTTGCTGTATTATACATTGGTTTATTGAGCTTCAAAGATCAGACAATACTTATGAATTAAAGATTTAGGTAAAACAAGCCATTGGGCACCATTTTCTTCCCAAGAATATATGTCTCTGTATATTTCAGTGGCTGTCACATCTTAAGTTTTTCCTTATTATTATATTTTCTGCTTTAGTAGTCTATGGCCCATGAGCTTTGATACCACTTACATTAAAACTTCAGTCATTTAAGATGTCAAACTTAATAAGTGACTGTTCTAACAACTGCCTGTGACCTTCTCCTTAGGTCACAACAATATTGAAATCAGACCAGTTACCAGCAGTACGATGACTTTAGAGAATTTAAATAAAAGGAAGAATTACACATATCTTAATTGAAAAGTTTGAAGTGATTGAAGTTAATGAGAATGACATACAGAGAGTCAAGCGAGGCTGAAAACTAGGCCTCTTATACCAAGCAGCTAAGTTATAAATACAAAGGACAAATTCTTGAAATTAAAAGAGCCATTCAAACAATAACACTTCATGAAGTGAAACAGATTTAGTGGTGATATGGAGAAAGTTCCATTGCTGAGGACTCAAGATCAAACCAACATCATCCTGAGACAAAGCCTAATGAGGCTCCATTCTATGAAGAATCAGACGGAGAAGGAAGTTCCAGAACAAAGGCCGGAAGCAGAAACTGGCATATGGGGTTGAAGAAATAAGCCGTCTCTGTAACATCCACATGCAAGATGAGGATGCAGGTATACTGCCAGAGAAGCTACAGCCAGTGAATTCCGAAATGCAGATAACTGATGAAGGTAGCATCACTAAGCAACAGATTTTCAATGTAGAAAAAGCAACTTTGTACTGGACAAAGATGTCACCCAAGCATGATGGACAGCTCGAGAGATGGGTTGAAGTCTGGCTTCAAGGAATCCAGAGGACATGTTGCTTGCCTTTTAGGGGCTGATGCCCTTGGTGACTTGAAGCTAAGTCCATCCTCATGTATCACTAAAAAACGTCCTAGCATCCATAAGAGTTGTACTACATCTACTCTGTCCATACCCGGAAAACGGAACAACAAACCCTGAAAAATAGCACATCTGTTTGCAACATGTTGCATCTACTGTGTTGTAGCTCAATTGTAGTTTTCATTCAAATGTAATAATTTGTAAATTATGATGTGTAGACACATAGAATAGCATGCACACTCGATATTTCAATCTGCGTATCATTTCTTCCTGTTATGGTCTTTAAATGTCTCTCTTGGTACTTTATCATAAAACAATAACAGGTGATTATGAACATCCATCCTCTCAGCCTATAGAAGGGCAGAACTTCCTTCTGTTAAATGTTATTTTGTTATCAGTTGCTCAGTTTTCCTTTTCATCACACCTGAAATTCCCTGGCTTTAGTAACTGCCATTTTACTTCAGATAGATGTACCACTGTATGTCACCTGACCTAAAGTCTCCCAAATATGTCCACTTATCTACAAATGAAATGAATTTAATTTTTTGAGTATTACCTGTTTTCATTTGTATGTGTGTTTTGTGAAGGGGGCATGCACATGCTAAGGCACACATGTGGTGGTCAAAGAAGAACTTGAAGTCAGTTCTTTCCGTCTACCACGTGAATTCTGGAGATGAAGTCAAGTTGTCAGTCTCAGAGGCAGGTTTTTATGTTCCAAGTCATCTCAGAGCCCCAGAATTCCATATTTTCTTATGAGATAATAGTATTCAATCATATGTACTTATGTTAATTTCATATCTTTGCCATTTTAAGTAGTGTGTCACAAAACATGAAGTTATGGTATCTTTGGGGTATCCTGACTTCATTCATCTTAAATAAATATTTACATATATATGAATATACCATACAATTATATACATACATATACATGTATATGTATATATATATATATATATATATATATATATATGGGGGTATGATAGTTTGCTGGTTTGTTTTACTGAGTATTTAGATAATCAAGAGCCACTTCAAGAGAAACAATTTCTTTCAAAATATCACTGTCATTGACAGTGCTCCTGGTTACCCATAAGTCCTGCTGGAGATACACAGTGAGATTAATGCTGTTTCCATGCCATTTGGAAGGCCGTGGATCAAGGAGTACTTTCACGTTTTAAGTCTTATTGAATGGTTGTGCTAACAACAGGCGAAGTATGATTCAGAGGAGAGAAAATTACCAAGGATAAAGGAAGTCATTTAATAATGATTTAGTGTCAATTAATCAAGAAAATTTAAATGTGTATGCCTTAGTAAGATAGCTTCAAATATATTATACAACGACGATAAAATGGTAAAATAAAATAAAACACAATTATTACTTAATATTTTAATAAGTATCTCAATGATTGTTAGGATAGATATACAAAGATATCATCAAAGACACTGAAAGCACAAACAAAACTATCAACCAAATTGGCTTGACTCACATTTATAAACTATTCAGTATAACAAAGGATTATATATTCTTTTCAAGCTTTCATTAACCATGAACAATACATACATACATACATACATACATACATACATACATACATACATAAATGGATGATACACTGCACTGTAAATCAGTCTCACTAAATTTAAAAGGATCCACATGCTAGGAACTATGTTCTCTTACCATGCCAAAATTATATTTGAAAAGGATCACCGAAAAGTCCCCAAATATTTCAAACAAAATAACACACTTCTAAATAATGCAGGGTCAAAGAAGAAACCAAGAAGTATCATGGAAGGTATTTTGAGCTGAATAATGAAATAATATACATCAACATGTATGTGGTGACACAACATCACTGACAGGGAAACATGACACCAGAGGAAGCCTCCATGACCTCATCTCCTGTAGAGCTGGGAGAAGGAGCCAAAGTCAGCAGGAAAGGGAAACAATAAAGACAAAAGCAGAAGAAAGCAAGAGGGAGGGAGGGAGGGAGGGAGGGAGGGAGGGAGGGAGGGAGGGAAACAATGAATACTTTATGAACACAGAGAAGATATAGAAGGAAACAGAAAAAAACTACAGAGACCATCAATGAAATTTTTTTAAAAATTGAATTTTGAAATAAATAGAAAAATTTGGAAAAATACAAAAAAGGCCCAAATAATGAATATGAAAAATAAAAAAGCTCTTATATCTACAGATTCAACCAATGTGAAAAATAACCAGGAAACATTGTCAACTTTATAGTTCTCAGTTTGATAACTCAGATGAAATTTGGGGAATCTCTTGACTAAGCCAAAATACCAAATTACCAAAACTAACTCAAGAAAAATAGTTCTAAGGACTCACAAAAGGTTAATGTGTAGATAAAACATTCCTACAAAGTAAATATGACCTAAACCACATCCATAAGCAATCCTAGAAGTCACAGAAGAAAAAGTCTAGATAAAATTATCTAGAATTCAATACTTCTCACCTCACAGTCTGAAGTCATCATTATACCAAAACCAAAACTAAAGAAATATATTTGAAGAAAGAATAAGAAACCAAAATCCCTTATGAACACTGGAGAAATTTCTAATCAGAATTTTCATAAATTAAATGTGAAATTTAATATAAAAGATAATTATTATAACTATTAAGTTTCATATCAGGGATTACTTAAATTAGAAAATCAATTCATGCATTTTAGTATATTAACAAAGTAAAAGAATAAAATCACATAATCATCTCAATACATTCAGAAGGAGCAGTATGCAAAATATAATGTGAATACAAAAACTCTGCAAGCTAGGAAGGAGAAGGACCTCCTTGGTCTGATGAATGACATGTATCTCACATGACACTAAATAGCAATGCACTACATTTTCTTCTCAGTGTCAAGACCAAGAAAAATCATCTAATCCCATCACCATTTTAATCTTCGTACTGGAGGCCCTAAACAACACAATCAGGAAAGACAAAGAAACACAAAGCATCCAAACATAGAGAAAGGATTAAAGCTGTTGCATTTCCAAAGGATATGACACTCAATGCAGAAAACTGTCACAGTGTGTTTGTAAAGGAACTATAATTACTAAATGTATCAAAGTTAGGGTCCCAAGATACAAGATCAGTACATAACAGTCAATAGTATTCCTACAAACTAGCAATGAACAATTAGACATTGAAGTTTTTTAAAGAATAATCTACAATGGTGTTGATCAACAACATATAATATTGCCATAAAAATCTGACAAAAATATTAAAGGTCCAAACACTAAAATCAATAAACTATTGTTGAGAAAAAAATTTAAAAATCTTAAATAAATGGAGAGAAATATATTGTAGATAAGAATTATCTATGCTATTAATTATCTATGCTATTACTATGGCAGTTCTTTCTAAATTCTATTGTGTATTAAATGTAAACAAAAATGAAACCACAGGCATCATTTCTGTATTGGTGACAAATTAAAGCAGGAACAGGCCAATAACAAACTTTGTACAAAAAAAAAAAAATCCATGGCCTCAAATAGACAAAACAACTTTAAAAAAGAAGTTAGAAGTATAGCAAAATGTGATTTCAAATCTTACTATAAAGCAATTGCAAGACAAAGAATGTGCAATTGGCATAAAATTAGAAAAAAAAGAAAACAGAACAAGTGAACAGAATAGGATGCTAAGAAGTTTTTGAGTTAGTACACGAAAAGCACAATACACAAAAGATTTAACTGACAAGTTGCACTTCACCAACATAAAAAGGTCTGCCATTCATAAAGACATTGTTATAGTGAAAAACAACCAGAGACTGACAAGAAATCTTTGCAAAGTATTTATCCAGTAAAGAATTTGGCAATGAAAATATAAATATCTTTCAAAACTCACCGAGAAAAGATATAATTCAACAAAACATGTAAAATATTTAAGCAATCTCAATACTAAACATTTATGCCCCAAATACAAGGGCACCCTCATAAGTTAAAAAAAAAATTACTAAAGCTTAAATCACGCATTAAGTCCCACACACTAATAGTGGGAGACCTCAACACCAAACTCTCACCACAGGACAGGTCTGCCAGACGGAAACTTAACAGAGGAATAAGGGAACTAAGAGATGTTATGACTCAAATGGACTTAACAGACATCTATAGAATATTACATCCAAACATAAAAGAATATATATACATTCTTTTCAGCACCTCATGGAACTTCTCAAAAATTGACCATATACTCAGTAACAAAACAAACCTCAACAGAAACAAAAAAAGTGGAATAATTCCATGTATCGTATCAGATCATCATGGCTTAAAGTTAAAATTCAACAGCAATACTTATTTCAGAAAGCCCACAAACAATGAACATTGAATAATGCTCACATGAATCATCCCTGCATCAAGAAATAAACAAATAAAGACTTCCTAAAATTCAACGAAAATGACCACACAACATAGCCAGACTTACAGGACTCAATGAAAGCAGAGTTATGAGGAAAATTCCTATCACTAAATGCCTACATAAAGAAGCTGGAAAAATCCTACACTAGGAAATTAACAGAATACCTAAAAGCCCTAGAACAAAAAGAAGCAATCTTACCAAGGAGGACAAGATAATAGGAAATAAACAAATTGAGGGCTGAAATCAATAAAATAGAAACAAAGAAAACAATATAAAGAATCATTGAAAAAAAGAGTTGGTTCTTGGAGGAAATCAACAAAATACATATACCTTTATCCAAACTAACTAAAAGGTAGAGAGAGAACATCCAAATTAACAAAATCAAAAATGAAAAGGGTGACTTAATAACAGATACAAAGGAAATCCTGAGAATCATCAGGTCACACTTCAAAAACCTGAACTCCACAAAATTAGAAAACTTAAAGGAAATGGATAATTTTCTGGATAAATATCATTTACCAAAATTTAATCAAGATCAAATAAACAAATTAAATAGATCTATAACCACTAAAGATAAAGAAAGAGCCATCAAAATCTCCCAACCAAAAAAAAAAAAAAAAAAAAAAAGCCTAGGACCAGATGGTTTCAACACAGAGTTCTACAAGATTTTCAAAGAACTAATACCAGTACTCTTCAAATTGTTTCATACAATAGAAACAGAAGGAAAATTGCCAAACTCTTTTTTCAAGGCTACAGTTACTCTGATACACAAACCACACTAAGACACTACTAAGAAAGAGAATTATAGACCAATCTAACTCATGAATATTGATGCAAAAGTACTCAGTAAAATACTGCCAAACTGAATCCAAAAGCACATCAGAAAATATCCACCATGACCACATAGGCTTAAACCCAGACATTGCAGGAATGGTTCAACATACAAGTCTGTCAGTGTAATCCACCATATAAACAAACTGAAAGAAAAAAACACATAACCACCTCATTGGATGCTGAAAAAACCTTCAACAAATTTCAACAGCCCTTCATGATAAAAGTCTTAAAGAGTTCAGGGATAAAAGAAATATATCTAAACATAATAAAGGCAATATTTGACCAACCAACAGCCACCATCAAACTAAATGGAAAGAAACTCAAAGCGATCCCACTGAAATCAGGAACAAGACAAGGTTATCCACTCTCATTCTATATAGTACTGGAAGTTTTCACTAGAGAAATAAGACAATAAAAGAGATCAAATGGATACAAATTGGAAAAGAAGAAGTCAAATTCTGATTATCTACTGATGTGATATGTTAGCATACATAAGTTACCTTAAAAATTCTACCAGAAAACTCCTTCAACTCATAAACACCTTCAGTAAGGTAGCAGGATACAAGAGTAACTCAAAAAAAAAAAAAAATCAGTAGCCCTCCTTTATACAATTGATAAATGGGCTAAGAAATAAAAAAGAGAAACATCAGCCTTCACAATAGCCACAAACAACATAAAATATCTTGGAATAACTTTAACCAAAAAGGTGAAAGACCTGTATGACAAGAACTTTAAATCTTTAGAGAAAGAAATTGAAAAAGACAACAGAAAATGGAAAGATCTCCAAAGCTCTTGGGTAGGTAGACATAGTAAAAATGGCAATCTTACTAAAAGCAATCTACAGATTCAATGCAAACATAATCCCAGCAAAATTCTTCACAGACCTCGAAAGAATACCCAACTTCATGTGGAAAAACAAAAAAAAACCCAGGAGAGCCATAACAATCATATACAATACAGGAACTTCTGGAGGCATCACAATACCTGACTTCAAACTCGACTATAGAGCTACAGTAATATAAACAACCTGGCACTGGCATAAAAACAGACAGGAGAACCAATGTAATCAAATCCAAGACCCTGATATCAATCCATAACCTATGAACATCTAATTTTTGACAATCAAAAATTATAAAATGGAAAAAATCATATTTAACAAATAGTCCTGGCATAACTGGATATCAACATGTAGAAGAATGAAAATAGACCCATATCTATCACCATGCATAATACTCAAGTCCAAACAGATCAAAGACCTCAACATAAAACCAACCACACTGAACCTCACAGAAGAGAAAGTAGGAAGTACAGTTGAACGCATTGGCACGGGAGACCACTTCCTAAATATAACCCCAGTAGCATAGCTACTGAGAGAAACAATAAATGGGACCTCCAGAAACTTAGAAGCTTCTATAAGCAAAGGACAGGGTCAACAAGACAAAACACAGCTTACAGAATGGGTAAAAACTTCACCAACTCCACGTTGGTCAAAGGACTTATCTCCAAAATATATAAAGAATTCAAGAAATATGACATCAAAAGAACAAATAATCCATTAAAAAATTGGATACAGACCTAAATAGAGACCTCTCAACAGATGAATCTCTAATGAATGAGAGATACTTAAGGAAATGCTCAACATCCTTAGCCATCAGAGAAATGCAAATCCAAGCAACTCTGAGATTCCATCTTAGACCTGTAAGAATGGCCAAGATCAAAAATACTAACAGCAACTTATGCTGGAGAGGTTGTGGGGTAAAGGGAACACTTCTGTATTGCTGATGGAGTGCAAACTGGTACAGCCCCTTTGGATGTCAGTGTGACAATTTCTCAGAAAATTAGAAACAAACTTCCTCAAGACACAGTAATACTACTTTTGGATATTTACCCAGAGGATGCTCAATCACACAACAAGGATATGTGCTCAGTTATGTTCATGGTAGCATTGTTTGTCATAGCCAAAACCTGGAAACAACCTACATGCCTCTCAACAGAAGATAGATAAAGAAAATATGGTACATTTACACAATGGAGTACTACTCAGTGGTAAAAAAAAAATAATGACATCTTGAACTTTGTAGGCAAATGGATGGATCTAGAAAATAAACATATTGAGTGTGGTAACCCAGACCCAGAAGGACAAATATAATATGTACTCACTCATAAGTGGCTTTTAGACATAAAAACAAAGAAAAACCAGCCTAGATTTCACAACCCCAGAGAACCTAGACAACAAAGAGGACCCTAAGAGAGACATACATGGATCTAATCTACATGAGAAGTAGAATAAAACAAGATCTCCTGAGTAAACTGGGAGCATGGGGGTCATGCGGCAGGGAAGAGGATTAGAGGAGAGAAAGGGAGGGGAGCAGAGCAAAATGAATAGCTCAATAAAAACAATAAAAAATAAGAAAGAAGAGGAAAACATGCATGAAAAATCAATATCACTCATTACTCTGTATAATTAGCACACTACAAATATTTAGGCAAACAATTTTCTGAGGCAGATAATTAGATGTGTGTATGGAGAGACAGCTCATCACCAGAATGCATGTTTAGCATGTGCAAAGTCCTGGGTTCTACCCTCACCAACTCAGGAAGAAGAGGAGGTAGAGAAACGAGAAGGGAGAAAGTGAGGGAAAGCAGGCAGGATGGAGAGGCCAGAAAGATACTCAATATCATCCATCATCAGGGAAACACAAACTAAAATTACAATGTGAACCATGAAACACTATAATGACTAAAATTTAAGCCTATGTCTCCCTATAAAATAAATGCACACATTCATGCAAAGTCCTCTCATGCATATCCCTGTGGTGGTCTGAAGAAGAATGGGCCCCATAGGCTCCCTATATTTGAATGCTTAGTCATCAGGGAATGGCACTATTTGAAAGAATTAGGAGGTGTGGCCTTGTTGGAGCAAGTGCATTTCAAAGCCGAAGCCAGGACTCTCATTTTCCACATACTGATGAGGACATAACTCTTAGCTACTGCTCTAGTATCTGCCTGCATACCGTCATGCCTTCATGATAATGGACTAAACCTCTGAAACTGCAAGTGATCCCCGAATTAAATGCTTTCTCTTATATTAGTTGCATTGATCATGTGTCTCTTCACAACCACAGATCAGTGACTAAGACAACCACTAATAGCATTAGATGTACTGGCCAAAAATCGAGATGCAAAATGCCCATCTATGGATGTGATTTACTCATAAGGTTGAATATTACTCATCAATAAAAGGAGAAAATTACTTCTATTTTTTAAATACCTACACTTGAAGAAAGCCATATCAAAAAAAAATAAAGAATATATACTGAAGTGTTCTATCTATGCAAATCTCTAGAAGTTAGATATCATCACCAGGGACTGCTATAGTTCCTGATCTGTTGCTGTGATAAGCACCAAGACCAAAGTAACTTGAAGAGGAAACAATATATTTTATCTTAATCTTCCAGGCCAGTCTATCATTGAGAGAAGTCAGACAAGAATTCAAGGCAGAACTTAGAGGCAAAAAGCATGGAGCACAACCTATAAAGGAATGATGCTTAGTGACATATTTTCTGGCTTCCCTACTTCCTCATTGTTAGCTAGCTTTTTTAGACAACCAGGCCCAGCCAGCCTAGGAATGCCCTTGCCCACATGGGCTGGGTTCTCCAGCAATAATCATCAATGAGGACAATCTCTCTCACACATGGCCAGAAGCCAGTCTGATAGAGATGACTTTTCAATTGAGGATCCCTCATTCCACATAACTCTAGATTGTGTCATTAGAAATACAAAGTAACCAGCATGGTACCAAAAACCAATCAGTAGTTGCTTAAGGAGTTATAAAAGTTCAGAGAGAAGTAGGGTGGAATATAAAGACACACAAAGACACTTCGTGTGTTGTGGGTATGTGAACTGTCTTCACTAATTATGATTCACGAGTAAAGAAGGAATAATCAAACCTAATGTGTATACTAAAATATGTCCATTTGTTGTCTATCAAACTTCACTAACACTAATCGAAAACAGTGCTGGGCCAGTGATACGGTTTAGTGAGTGAAGGCCATTGCCATCAACCCCGATGATTTAAGTTGGAAGAACTATGTGGGAAGAACTGAGTCCTACAAATTGTCCTCTGGCCTCTAAATGCATATTGTGGCACACACACACACACACAAACACATTCACATTCACATACAAAATAAATGTAATAAAAAATCAAAACCGTTCTTGGTTGCAGCTAATGACTGACAAATGGCAACACCTATTCTTCACTCCAGGATTCTGAGCTGGGGAGAAAGAGAAAAGCAAGCTGTGGTCCATGTTCTCTAAGACTCCCCATTGGGGCTATGAAGGTAAACACATACATAGATTACAACAAACAAATTGGCTTTGAGTGATGTCAAATTAAAATTAAAGATGGAAAACAGTACAGGGACTTAACGCTCAAACAGAATTAAAGTCTTCCAAATGAAAGGAATAAAAAAAAATAAACTCGTCTGAGCAATGCAGACAGACAAGGGGTTATAAACATCCCCAAATCTTAAAGCTAGGGGACCACTTTCACGTGTTCTGTTGCTTACGTCAGTTAGTCTTGGCATCATTTCCCACACTAACAAAGCGTAATCTAAGTCCACAGGTATGTGTTTACCCTCCATACAGGTTCTGGGTAGGGCAGTCATGGGAGTTTGGAGTGATGCCTTCTGGACTGTTGGTAGAGTTTCCCCAATTGCTCCACAGATCCTCATGCTGATCAGCAGCCTGTGAAAGCAATTAAATGGGGTAGGGCCTGAGGGAAAAGCATAAAGAATATCCTAGGGAGAGGGCACTGAGAAGGTCCACGTGCTGATGTGACACCTGCTGGAGCATAGAGTCCTCTTAAGGGTGAGTTGGAGCAGCTCCACAGACAGGACTTCCTTTAAAGATGGTCTCTGCACCACCTGTCCATAACCTACTCCAGCGAAAGTGAGCACATGAGATCAAACGCACATAAGATGTGCGGTGAGATCAAGTGCGTAGGGGCAGCCAGTGCTCACTGTATTGTACGTGGAAAGGTATGGTGTGCACTTGCCCCAGCAAGCCTGGATGGGAGATACCTATTTCTAACTATTTAACTCTCCGCTTGGCTGGCTGTCTATCTGTCTGTCTGTTGGAATTTCTGCAAGAAGTTCCACAACTGCTTACCCCGACTACTCCACTGTCTTCGGGAGACCTGGTCCAAGGCCAGGGGAGCTTTGGGGTCCTCTGGTGAAGCACTGCTTCCCTTTGACCATAATACAGGCTCAGAAAAATGGGTGCAATGCAGCAAGAGGAGCTGGTAGCTGTCACTCACGGAGACAATCACCATGGCTTCCTGGGGCCATGGAAGACTGAGCCTTTTAGCAATGCCTCTTCCTCCACATTTAGGCAATCAGACAAGAAGAGTCAAGGTGAACAAGCAAGAGACAGATAGGAGGTTTAATCAGAAATGCCTCCTCTGGTGAGCCCTTTATGCTAGAATCCTTCAGAAAAGAATCAGGAATGAGATTCCGGCCCTCACTCACAGGCTCTTAGGGAGATGGGCATATGCGTCAGCTGCTAACAAGGCAGAGCTCTGTAAGGGATTTAAGATGGCGTAAGACTTGGGAAGGGCACAGCAGATGGAAAACTCCTGGGGAAATAAGAGAAGTCACCATTGCCCTGCAGGCATGAGCCCTGACAAGGGGAGACTGATAAGAAGTAACATAGTAGAAAGGTGGGGAAGAGCCACTGTGAAAGGTGGGGAAGAGCAGGCTATGCAGGCAACAAAATGTGAGCTACTCCACGCTGCTAGGGTCAGCCAGAGCATGGTATGCTGCCTGAGGTCAGGAACAGTAGCAGGACACAGGTTTGGAGGAGGAACAGGAATTCTGAGGCAGACACAGTGACCTTCAGATGGAAAATAAGGTCCTATGTTGTGTGGGGGGTGGGGATCGGGAAAATAAGGTCCTATGTTGTGTGGGGGGTGGGGATTCAGCTAGTCTCTGAGTCTGGAGCTGAAGAACAAGGTTCAGAACGGACAAGGCCATATAGGTCATTGCTACAGTGGGAGAGTAATGCTAACTATGCCCTCCCCACCTTTTCTTGGGCCCTGACCACCCACCATCCCTGAGCTCAAATACCATAAGCATGTACATTATTTATTAAACATCTTAAACCATTTCTATCCAACTCTGTAATGGTTGTAACATGTCTCCAAGAGTGCACCCAAACAAGTCTGCTGTTAAGCATCAGGTGGAGTTCCCCCTCCACCTTTCCCCTCACATACAGTCCTTCAGAAGCCTGAGAATCACACTACACAATCCCATGGAAGGCTTTCCTGCAGAAAGTTCTCAAGAGAACAGACCACAAAGTACCTGTCTCTCGCCAGGATGAAGCTTCGTAGGAAGGCACTATTCTCCTTGTCCAGAGTCTAGCCGGCACTAAGGGCAGCATGTGTATTTTGGCCAACCATAAAGACATCTCACTTGGAATCTTATAAAGCCAAATGGAGAGAAGGCTCTCACTCCAGCCTGATACAGAAGCCACCAAACACATCCAGGCTCAGCTGGCTTAAAGCAACATCTCCATCTCTGAGGCTCAGGTCTTTAATTGCTGCTTTCTTTCTCGGCTACAGACTGTGAAGTGCTCATCAATGCAGTTTGCTCTTCACTATAAAGATTGACCCACCTTCAATCCGACCTTTCGGCAATCTATTTTCTCCACAAGGCATCGAAGACTCAT
Source organism: Chionomys nivalis (assembly GCF_950005125.1). Classification (NCBI taxonomy): domain Eukaryota; kingdom Metazoa; phylum Chordata; class Mammalia; order Rodentia; family Cricetidae; genus Chionomys; species Chionomys nivalis. The sequence continues at coordinate 35,068,681 of NC_080090.1, read as the reverse complement.
TGATAAGCTAGTCCTGGCCGTGTCCTCAAGGGACTCACAGAATACTGGCCACCTTGTCCAATGATTGGTTTCACTTTCCATATGTTCTTATAACTTAATCAATCAATAAAAATACACTTTATGCCAAAACTACATCTGCTTGCCAGTGTCGCATACTAGAACCCAGAGAGTCACTGAATCTCCCAAAGAGGTGTACAAATTCAGAAGGCAATTTTGCCTTCTCAAAAACAAAAACAAAAAAAGGCTTGTAATATGTAACACTACTCACTAGTGAACAAGATGTATTAAGAAACCCACCACAAAAATAATGCAAACAAAAACAAAAACATGTATCCTTGAATGATTATCCTTAATCCAGAAAAATACATGAAGCAAAGCAAATACAGAAGGGTGGTGGCACACTTGTAACCCCGGCACTGGGGAGGCAGCGACAGATGGAATTTTAAGGACTCACCTAGCCAGTCCAGCATGCTTGGTGAGCTCGAAGCCCATGCAAAACCCTGCCTCCCAAAACTCAAAGTGGATGGGACCCAAGGAACAATACCTGAAATCAGCCTCTGACCTCCACATGAACATTTAAATATGTGCACGTGTACTTGAACATATATGGACCTATACACACATGAACACACACACACACAGAGAGAGAGAGAGAGAGAGAGAGAGAGAGAGAGAGAGAGAGAGAGAGGCCAAATCCTAGAGTTGAGGTTGCAAAGTGAGTCTTTTTTTTTTTTTTTTTTTTTTTTGGTTTTTCAAGACAGGGTTTCTCTGTGGCTTTGGAGCCTGTCCTGGAACTAGCTCTGTAGACCAGGCTGGTCTTGAACTCACAAAGATCCGCCTGCCTCTGCCTCCCGAGTGCTGGGATTAAAGGCGTGCGCCACCATCGCCCGGCGCAAAGTGAGTCTTCATCAAATGCTTGTCCCCCTTGACTTTTTACTTTGTTTTCCTTATTTTATTACTTGTCACAATACAAAGATCAGCAACTGAAAACTATTTGTGGCTCTGTATTGGTTAGTTTAAATTTTGCACTGCTTAAAATTCTACAACATGGCCAGCAGAAGAGTCAGGCTCGTGTTTTCTTTGGGACCATGCTTAAACGGTAGATAACATTCTCCGTGGGGCTGGCCCAGTGGATAAACTGAAACGTCATTTAGAGAGCATCTCTGTCATTAACCATATGCTACATCTGAACTTGGGGGTCAAGACTTTAGCAGAGCCTCTACCTATGGACTGAAGTCTTTAAGAATGTCCATGTTCTGAAGCCAAAGGTCAGCCAAAGAGTGTCGCTACTGTCATGAGTACCTGAGCCCTGCTGACTGGCTTTTCAGAAACAGACTGACCACAAGTTCTAGTTCTTTGTCAAAGTCATTAGCACATTTACACCATTTGGAGCTAGACAATATTCATGAAGAACTCTACAGGCAGGAAGGTGGAGATGACCCAGTGGTTAGAGCATCTCAGTGAAATAAATAAATAAATAAAACACATAAATTCAGGGTAGTCACAGCAGCCCTCTTTGTAATTTCTGCTTCAGAAGGCCGAAAGAGTATTCCAAGAGCAAACTGGCTAGACAGGCCATATCAGTGAGCTCTGCATTTGGCTGAGAGGTCCTCCCTCTGTAAATAAGGTGGAAGAGCAATTGCAGTTGGTGCCCAACAGCAACTTCAGGCTTCCACATGCTCACACACATGTGCACTCATCCATGCGGCAAAAATGTGTATACACACAAAAACAGAGATAAAAGAATCTCATAAGCAACACACAATCTGTGCCCGGCCTTGAGGAACTGATTCAATTCCTGCAACTTCTGTTTCCTTGCCTGTAAAGTAGGGGTGACGACAATTCCCTAGTGGGGCTATTGGGGAGCAGGTCCAGGGGTAAAAAGCTGTAAAGTGATTGACAAGGAATGCTGGCTGCTCTACTGTGCCTCTCAAGGGAAAGAACCTTCCTGGAGAAGGGCAGAAGATTGAAGAGAGCAGTGGGTCCCCAAATCCCCTCACTTCTAAAGAAAGACGTGTCTAGTTCGGAACTCTCAGATCAGCCTGTGCTTTGCGGCCAGCCCACGTGAGTTCTCTCCATGGTGAAGTACAGACTTCCTCCTGTGGCTGCTCCTTGCTGACTCTACAGGTGCGCCTTTCTATCCCTGTCTCCTGGGAACTCTAAGATCTGGGTTCAAGCTACCTCCTACAAAATACCTGGGTTTCTGGGAGTAGGAGGCACCCCAAAGCATCTCATACTTGGTGTTCAGGCCTGGAGAGGGAGTCACACTGGAGAGTCAGGGCCTGGGAATGGATGGGTGGGGATGCATAAGAGGTAAGAAAAAAATATTTAAAATGTAAAATAGTAGGTTTCTGAAGCCTGGCCACAGGGAAACACTGGCTATTCCCTGTGGAGGAGTCATCCAAAAAGGAAAACCAGCGCCAGACATTTGACTTCAGGGACACTTGCAGAACGTTTCCTTTCACTGGAACAAAGGCCACTGGGCTTTGAAGAGCCTGCAGAGAAGCAGCAAAGCTCTGAGAATCAAAACTTAGTGAGGATCAATGAAGCCTCAAGCAGGTTCTGAAGATCAGGGTGGGGGCGGTCACATCCCCTCTCCTAATTTTACCAGCACAGTTATAGAACCGCTCTAAGAAAAAGGGGCGGTACCTTGTGTTTCCAGCTGGCCCATGTAGGCAGGGAGCTCATAAGATGTGGACTCATAGAGGGAAACCATAGCAGTGGGCCTGGCGAGCAGTTAGCGTGTGATGCCACCTGCGCCATTATTAACAGCAGCCACCCAAAATGGAGCTCAGCCATATTAACCCTGAGCTAATGAAGAAATACACATCATAAAAAGAAGAAATTACCCACATAATACACCTTAGATCTCCCAAAATGAAGCCATTAGAAATTGATCCAGCTAATTTAGGTGCAGTTGAAGGCTGTGCCCCCACTGAAAGCAAAACCAAGAAACATTTACAGATCTGCTCTCAACGAACAGCAGGTGGAGGCCACACAGGTTGCCTTGACTCTGCTTCCCGAAAAAGTATGTGGGCAGAGGGGGTTCTTCAGAAAAGATGGAGGCACGTGTAATAACTTCAACACAGGCCAGCAGGACACAATCTCTAAAGAGTGAACAGGCAAAATCTTTTTTTGTAAATCTCCAAAATTATTTTATTTTGAGGTCCTTGATAATCATTATGAATGATGAATGTGATGATATAATAATAAATGATCTTCTTCGGGAGAGCTAGCTCGTGTTTACATTGTTGTAAGAACTCAGGGAGTTGGGTGGTGGTGACACACACCTTTTACCCCAGCACTGATGCCTCGGGCTTCCATTCACCCCTGAGGCCAAACTAGTGGGGTAGCCAGACCTAAAGGCATACATACACACCCATAGACATATATTCACATACATTTACAACTCATGACACACAGTTGACACACATACATACTCAGATATACTCACACATACATCCTGATACATACAGTCACACATGCACATTCACATATCCATGCACACAAACTCATGCATAACTCTCACAAGACACACTTGCACATATAGATGTTTGCACATACACAGTCACATGAATATACACACACGGTAACACTCATATGTACACAATTCATACACATACTCTGTTACACCATACCATGTTCTCACACACATAGGGCTCCTCACACATATGTACATGCATATATGTGTAAACCATTACATTTTCACACATGTACACACTTAGAAACTCCCACTTACACTCAGACACATAACGCTCTCACACGCTTGTAATATTCTGCATGAGATAGGGACTCTACCCTCTCCTTATCCCTATGTCCTGCTGCCGTCTGTATTTATTTTATAACCTGGCCTAAGCTCCCAGGCCCTGGCTCCTAACTGACTAGCAGCCTCACCTCATCCCCTTTACCTAATTCTGAAACCACTTCTCTGACATTTGCTGGTCTCGTGGACTGGATTGTTCTATTGGATACCACTTGCTTCAGGTAAGCATCTTGGCAGGCCAAAGCCAGCTCTCTGCCCTCCTGCCTTGGCAAAATGGAACTCCAGGATCCATTCCAGGTCCCAAGTCAGGATTAGACTTGAAAAGATTGTTCTGAGTCTTCCCATGGGGCAGTGGGAAAACTGGACAGCAAGCAGTCCACACCCATCACCATTCTGGGGCTCTTACCTCATTCACAAAGACCCAGTGGCTGTCCTTGGAAGCCAGGTTGGTCTCCACAGCCTGCAGAGAGAACAAGAACATACATGAACAGAAGCAAGGCAGAAGCTGGCAGACACACAAGACGATGACTGGGATGACATTTTATAAACATTGTTTCTGCAGAATTTTTTTCTCACAAAACAAACCATTCCCCCTGAGGCCCACTTTGGCTGCCTTGGCCACAAGAGAAACACATCTGAACACAGATAACTGATTTTCCCCTGTCCTTCCATGCTCTCCTGCAATGACCAAGAGCAAGGTTAGAGGCCCTAGACAGTCCTACAGGTACCACAGACCACAGGTACAGTCAAAGTCTTCCTTCCCCAAGAATGCATGCAAATTCCTTTCCAAGGGGGCACTTAAGGATAGCATCATCATTACACAAAACTACAGAACTGGAAAACTGATATACTGGATTTATGGCAGCTCGTCCTAAACTGCAAAGCTCCTTTGCATTCTCTTTAAGATCCACAGAGCTGGGTTCTTTCCAGTTAGTGAGGATGGGGTCCATCCCCACCACTCTCTCCACACTACCTTGCTACAGCACTTGCCGTTGTTGTATGTGGAAGGCTACAACTGTATTGTTTCTGTTATCTATTTTCTCTGCCAAGACTAACGTCTCACAGGCCACAGTTGTGTCCCAGAACTTTGTTCTGACACCCACATATAGTAGGCATTCAATCAACATAGCCTGACATATGAACAAGTGAGAGACAGCAGCAGGCAAAATCCAGGCCCTTGTTTTGTTTGCATGCTTTGAGCATGTGCTTGTTTGCTTTTGCTTTTATTTAAGAAAGGGTATTATACAGCAAAGACAAGTCTAAAACCCACTGTGTACCCAAGATAGCCATGAACTCCTGATCCTCCAACTCCAACAGCCTAGGATTATAGGCATGCACCACTGTGCCTGGCTCTCTTGCATGTATTTATGGGAGCTTTCTCCTCCTTGAGTTAGAAAGCCAACAGACGGAAAGAGCTGGAAGGGACTGATGATTTGCAAGCATGTCCTGCAAGAACGTTCACTGTGAGCATGTGCCAAGTTCTTGCTGAGCACTGGGCACAGCGCCAAGTCATCTATGAACCTGGGAAAGCACTTTCAGATTTACTCCTTTTCTTTTTACATTTTTTTAAAAACATTTTGGTAATGTAATTTTTATTACTCTTGATTTTAAAAAATATAGACAAATTAAGATGCTTAATTAAACTCACCCCATAATACTTTCTCATTTTAAACAAACGTGCTAATGTCGTAAAAGCTCCCCATTTGTTCCTCCAGAGTCATCCACTGGAAGCTGTCTGAAGTAACCCCTTCCAGAAGTTTCTACAGTCATATCATACAAATACATATCTCCACATGCCTATCAGCCAGATGCTTTAAGTTAAAATCACTTTAAGAAATGCATATCAGGCAAAAATCTTATTGCCAACTTATCAATATATCAAATTTACATTTTCTTATCAGTATGTACAGAGGTGACTGTTCTTAAGAAAGTAGGTGTAGTGGTGTCAGAGCCTATACTTGTGACTACAACCTGTGTGTGGCTAGCAAAGGTCTCAGGCATGCGTGGTGCTAAGGCACCTACACTATCAGAGTACAGAGCTCCATTAGGGCCTTGCTCCATGGGAACAGATAAGTATGCTTGGGGAACACAGTAGATCATGAAGATAGAGATCATAGGAAGCCCAGGAGAATATGAGCCCATCAGTCCTCAACAGACAACCTCACAGGACACCAAGTACAGTCCAAAAGCTTTTCCTGGACCACTCAGGGCTAAAGAACAGGGATTGACCTCTCTATAGCCTATGAGTGAGAGGGTACCAGGCTGTGAACCCCAGGCAAGAGTCTGAAATCGAAGGAAATAACCCTATCCATTATCATTTGTCTAGTGAGGTCATCCATAAAATACAGATAACACTTGCCCATGTCCTGTCTGCAAAATTATGTAACCCTTGAGGCCAGAAAGAGGGAAATTCAGAGAATGAGGTTCATAAATGTCCCAAGAATCTCACAGGAAGCAGAAATAAGAGGATGGTCACTCCAGAGGTTTACCCTCGTTCTTCCATGTGCTCACATCTATCCTGTATCCTTTGGTCCCAGAAGCCTTACTCAATTAACATTGTATTTTCTTGGATAAACAGACCCCCCGCCCAAAGTCAGGAAGAAGGCTCTTGGTACTGGCTTATGCCCTTGGAAGGAAGTGAGCCTCAAGGAGGCCAGAGGCATCTGTGTACCATAGTGCTTTACCCTGAGATATTTCCCATCCCATTCTGCAAGCCTGGAGAGAGAGGCTGTCTCAAGAGACACTGATAAGACCCAAGAGTCAATGTCTCTTGAGGACCCTGATGTATGAGTGGTGAGAGGAGAGTACCTCGGGGTGGAGTCTTGGCCACCCAGCCTAGAGTCCCCCTCTTCTCTACACGCAGACGGCCACAGATGTCTTTAGATATATAAGACCATGGTGATAAGAAAAAAATGTCCTGGACTGTGATCTAAATACTCTGAACACATTGCTGGGCCCTTGCTGAATTCAACCCCTACCTAACCTTTCAGCATTTCCTTAATGCTCATTTTTCCATCAGCAACTTGCATATCAAATTAGCATATGACATAGAACTTGGAGGATTTCATAAGGTCCCAAAGGCTCAAATGCTAAACTGAATCTCAACAGGGGGAGGTCAATGAGGCTGAACTCAAAACAGAAAATAGCAAATGCTGAGATAAAATTGGAAAGCAGTAGAGACTAAAGACTGATGGAAAGGCTGAGAGTAGAGGTGCTGATTCTACCCTTGGTGTTGATCTGAGTGACCCACCCTAGCGATGGGAGGAGCCTCACCCTAGATCCTAGGAATGAAGTGAGACAGCTTAAGGCAACAGCCACATGAGTATCAAGGAACTCTTACTGAGCAGGACGGTAGAGGTGTCTAATCAAATGAAGAACTGTCTTGGGGAAGAGCTCAAGTTGCTCTTTGCAGCATCTAAGAGTGGTAATCAGAGAAGATAAACACAGCAGAAAAAGTTTTCTACCTTTAGAGGTAAGGCAAATAGGCTGCCTCAGCGTAACGAGGCTCATCAGAAGTCCCCCAGTGTTGGCGATGTCAAAAGTGGCTGGGAAAGTCAGGAATGACTTGGAGGGTGACCATGGGCGGGAGGCGTAACCCCATGATGAACTGACATCCACTGCAATGAGTTCCAAGTCAGACTACAGTAAGGAGTCCCCAGAGAGTGTTTTAAATCAGTCTAACTGGCTGAAAGCAGACACCTGCAAAACACCCTCATGGTTTCCTAGCTCCACTGCACCTTGACACGCTGAAACTTTTCCCACAGAACCTATAGCTCCTTGAATATAAAGGTGCAGGTGCATTTGACAGCTGAGAGGTTCCAGCATTGCCAATGACCATGGGCAATTACTAGGAGATCCTAGCGAGTGTGTGGGAACACGGGTCTCCTAAGAAGTCTTCTTACCTGCTAGCAGACTCAGGCATGGAAGAGACTGGCAGAGAGAATTGATCCGAAAAGCCCGCAGGAAGGCTGGCCAACTTCCCTGTCCTACTTTCCCTCACCAATTAAGCAACAGCTAATTTGTTAAGCCTCTTTTTCCCACGTGAGGTAAACGGCACTTGGATGCAGCCTTTTTTTCTTCCCAGAGGGCACAGCTCACACGGAGACTGAGATGGGTGGTAAGAAAGGGCAGCTACTGAAGACTGAGCAAAGCTACACTTGCGTCTCTTTGCAATGAGTGGAGAGCTGCCAGCTCTGTGGGATGAGGGTAGGGTCCCGCTCATCACTGCTGGTTCCCTTTCTAAGAGCCAACCTCTCCCTTCTCCTCCCACGTGTGTCTGTAGCAGACAGAAACAAATCCTTCTTTCATCATGGCGCAAGTGTGGTACAGGGGAGCCTTTGCTATGGGCTCCCTGGTGATCTGTATCACCTCCCCACGCACATTTTTGTGACCAGCAGCCCTTGAGTACTAACCATGCTATGGTATGCTACCTAAAGCCCCTCACACCATAGTGGGATATTTGATTACCCAAACTCCCGGTGTGCTAATTCTCAACCACAGACACCCAAGACTCTGGCTGCCAGAACTGTTCATGGCACTCATGATTACCTGGGAATTTATACCCTAACCAAGAACTGAGGCTGCCACGGATGCAGATCCCAGCTGCCTTGCCCCCTGGTGGGGATGTCTCTCAGTGTCATCTCAGCTGTTCCCAGAATCCAGCTACAGAATGAGGTCACAATTACGTCTCTTGGCATCCTTCATTTCCCTGCTCCCCAATCTCCAAGTTCCCGCCGGCTTTCTTGTTTGAATTCCTCTGCGAATACTCCATAAATAATTGTCATCTGATTACTCCTCTCCAAGTCTGCTTCTGGGATCCCAATCTGAAATGAACAGCTCCAGCCTGGGGTAATGTTAAGACTTAAATGACGTTATGTGTTGTTTTACCAATCTAGAAAGGAGCTCAATACATGATCAGACGTTGCAAAAGTCCTCCTCTTTCCGTCCCCCTGTTTCTTCTGCATTGGAGTCATTCTAGGATCTCTTCCATCATCATTCCAGAGTCTCTTCCACATGCACAATCCCTCATACCTTTTCTCCTTTGCTCAACAGACAAGAACTGCCAACCATGCCTTGACATCTGTCCTGATACTGTTCAACACACAACTCCACTAAATGTCATGCCTCTGCCATTATAGGGTCAAAAAGTGATTTGGGGGGAAAATACAATGTGTGCAGCCTTAAAAAGTGGTAGGTGGTGTCCCCTCCATATTCCCAGAGGTCTCAGAGAAACCCAGCACATTATCTCCCCTCTCTTGCTCAACATGGGATTCTCCAGCGACATAGCACTGCAGGAGAGAAGAGCTGAATCGGATACATTGATGACAGCTCCTATATTAGGCAGGTGTGTATTTGGGGTGTCCATGAGATAGCCTCATGCTCAGAGATGACCTTCTCATTCACCTCCATTAAGTGCAAAGTTGGTCAGGTTTTTCTCTGGAGCAACAGCCATGACTGTTGGTCCCATCCTTAAGAAAAAGCAGGGAAGATACCTAAGTAACTACAGGAGTTACACATGGACCTAGGCAGGTCCTAGGTCTCAATGAACACAGAGGGATCACTACAGTGGCTCAAAGCTTTGGTCCAATGCAGATAGTCCTACTGCACTGTCATGAATCCTACAAGGCACTGCCGAGCTGACCAGAGCCTATGTGCCTGCCTAGCGTGTCTTGTCAAGACCAGCAAACACAAAATTTTGGAAAACAAGATGTGGAGATGGGACTTCGAAGGGATCAAGTTTATTTTCTTCTAGCCCTTTAGATCAGAGCAAGGCACAGAAGATGGTGGTAACAGATAAGACTGTCAGATGTGGAAGGTGACACACAGTGTGCACCCACATGCCCATATATGTGTAGATTGTATGGATATACACATGACATCAACATGTCAGCCTTTACAGGTAAAAGTATAATGCCATAGATAGGCCCTGGCTAAAACTGCAGAGAGCGACTGTTCTTCCTACCCCTGGGAAAGCTAAGGGTAGGTGGGAAGGTGTCTCCTTGGTCATAAGCAGCAGCCTGATGTGAACCTCCAGTGTTGTTTTCCCACACGCCATTCTGTGGGCCCACTCGGAAATGAGACATGTGAATTCCATTCTGGCCACCCTGATCTGCAGCCTCCATAGAGAAAGAGATTCTGGCTATATTTCAGCTCTGGGCTCCCAAGCAGGCGCTGGGCAGAAAGCAGTTCCTGGGCATAGCAGAAATGGCAAGTGTCAGGCATTGTGCCGAGACTGAGGCTGGAGAGGATTGACAAATGTCCCTTGATTATGAGGTGATGAGGATCACTTCCATACGGAAGCAAGAGAACACAGGTGCTCAGCACACTGTAGGATGCGCCTCCAACCGGACACACTTGTGTCCTGAGACTGCAATACAGAACCAAGTTTGCGGCATCTCTAAAGCCGGTGGGAGCCTACTTCTGATACTCCTCCCAGACACTTCAATCCAGCATCTCCTCTACTTCATAACTCATGCACGTCATTTATTCCCAACAATCTAAACAGGTACCCATTTCACAATGGAAAATGCAGAGTTCTATGTAGACTCAGATTCTTGTAGAAGAGTGCTTCACAGAGAATGGATTTGAATGCTAGCCCAAGTCAGCACGCTCAAACCTCAGTCACATGCCTCCCCAGAAGGCCAAAACAATTGTCTGAGAAAGTATATTATCCCGTAAACCTAGCCCATGTCCCACGACAGTGGAAACAAAATAAGGATTTTTTTTGTTTATTTTCGTGTTTATTTGTTGGCTTGTCTCATTTCGAAACAAAACCATTACACGCAGCAGTGCCTTCATCCTCCAGGCTAATTTGTCCTCATAAGCTCAAGACCATTATTCCTCTGGTTTCTTAGGTGTGAGCCTGTTCCCCTTTATCTTAGCCTATAGGACTAGTAAATGGAGTGGAAAAAACTCCACATGGAAGCTTTCCAACTCCATTGCTCAGGGTTTATTTTACAAAGTACAAACACCACGGATAATTTATGCGTGCGTTAATTGTTGGCCACTTATCTAGGCACCCCCTCCCCCAACACTGGCAGCCTGGGATAATGAAAGCTTGTCAGCAATTAGCATCTTTTGAAAAACTGACTCTACCACTTGAGAACAATTCCCCCCATGGAGCCTAAGGCCTGGCACTCTCCCAAGGACAGGCATTGAGCTAGCTTAAAGACTCACTGCTGCCCCTGCAGCCGCACGCTGTTCGGAAAAGGTCTGCCCGTGCAACATCACCCACTAAAAGCATGATCTGCATCGCTCAGGGATGGGTGATGGTGGGTGATTTCATGGATGTAGGAGCCCGTTTACAAGAAAACCAGCTATCAGCCACCATGAGTCCTGAAAGTCAGAAGCTATGTCCAGAACAATAAAGGCGACTAGAAGGAGCAGATACTATGAACTACCTGGAGCCATTGTACCCCCAAATTCTTGTTGTCTAAAGACTCGGGCCCAGACAATTAAGTCTTGTCTCCAGAACTTCTTTGGATCGTGTCTTCACAGAAAATGTCTATTCTGGTTTCTTTCCTTCTGTGGCAATAGAACACTCTGGCCAAAGCGACTTGCGGGAGGAAATGGTTTGTTTGGCTTCTATGTCCATCAATGAGAGCAGTCGGGGCAGGAACACAAGGCAGGAACTTGCAGCAGAAATCGTCTGCAATCTATCTGGTGCCTCACTCACAAGCGTATGCTTACCCTTTCATAGCTCAGAACCACCTGGCCAGAGAATGCTGCTTCCCACAGTGGCTGGGCCCCCCACAGCAATTAAGACAGCCCCCTGCAAACATTTGACAGGATGGTCTAATGTAGGCAACTCTTCAATTGAAACTCTCTTCTCAGATTTGCCAAAGCTGCCTCAAGTTGAAAATTAAAGCTAGCTGGGAGATGGTGGCTCACACCTTTAGTCCTAGCACTTAAGAGGCAGAGGCAGGGGGAACTCTGTGAGTTCGAGGCGAACCTGGTCTATAGAGCTAGTTCCAGGATGCCTAAGGCTGATACACAAAGAAACCCTCTGGAAAACCAAAGAAAAAAAGAAAGAAAAGAAAAGAAAATTAAAGCAAACTATAATCGAATCCTAAAATTATTTTCAAGGCTCCTACTACTGGTTCTGAGTTCTGAGATGCCACATGGACCTATGTGGCCTTTCCAAGGATGCTCCCCTGAGCTCCTTCAAGCCACCAGCCCTTCCTGACTCACCTGGTGTCTCATGTTTCCAATTCACTAACATTTCTAAAGCATTATGAAATCTCAGGGACACAGAAAAGAGACCCAAGAATCAGGAAAATTGAGCCCCAGGAAAGTCTGCTCAGATTGGAGCACAGTGGGACAGTAAGAGTCCCAGAATATCTATTATGCTGATTTAGGAAAAAGAGATCAATTGACTCAATACATGTAAACTCGAAAAGAGTGAAATGTTTTCTAGTCTTATTTTTCACTGACTCCATCCACTCTGTTATCCAAGTTTGAGATAAATAGCCAGTCCAGTCCGTACTGGACAGAGACAGGAGTGTCAGTTCCCAGCCTCCAGCAGAGGAAGATTCATTACAGATCATTTGTGGCTCCTTCAGATGAAATAGAGACAGGTTCCAAGGCTATGCTGGATGTGGAATTCACTGTAATAAAAAGAATACACTACATGCGGACAATTTATGAGGAAACACTAATATCAGCAGAAAAATGACATGGAGTCTGCTTGCAGGCACAACCTGTTTAATGAGATCAACTAGGAGGAGTGGAGCCGGGCACTGCCAATGAGTATTGGCTGATGGATGCTTGGACTTTAATCAGTGATCTATAATTCCCCACCTCCTGCAGGGCACAGAACCAAATAAGGCTGCCCATGCTCTCGCCCCCATTGACACTCAGCCTGTATCCTGAGGGGAGACCACAGGAGCCTGACTCTTCTATCCAATCTTGTCTTACAGATGAACAAGAGAGACTTTCAGGCCCTTGGCCACATGGATGCTGTCACGCAATCCCTTTTGAGGACCCAAATCTACAGTAAAACAAATCACTTCTGAGCTTATTCATGCCCTGATCTGGTTTAGCAAGAGCAGCCACCAACCTCTGCAGTGTGGGCTGGGAGCCATCAAATGACTTGGTCCTTCTCCAGTCCAGGGCAGGGGACACAGACCTTGGGTGGCAGGTGGGGTTTGGAGCCATTTCTCGTACATTTGCTCTTTAACTCCTAACTTCAAATGACTTTTCAGAAACAAGCAATTCAAAGTCCAGACTGATAAGCAATGTTTTCATCTCTCTCTTTCTCTCATGGATATTTCCATGTTTAAACTGGAGCTTACAGGGGCGCTGCTTGCATCCAAAGACTTGCTGCTCCAAGTACCCGCAGCATCAGATGCTTCTAAGGAAGCACACAGGGGAATGTGTGGGGCAGGATAATCCCTACTTTCCATCTCTGAGCCACATCACACACCAGACGCCTGTCCTCCCCTGTGCAGCTTTCAGCTCTAGAGACCCAGGCCCCATGTGGGGCTATCGACTGGAAAAAACAGTTACAAAGCCTCAATGTGCTCAATTAAAATATCAGTCTCTGTCACCATGGCCCTTCAGATCATCCACACGCAACTGCAGCAGTTCCTAAGCACGGCTCTAATTCCTTTCTTGATCCAAGTTGTTTTTAGAAGATGGAAGCCTTAGAATACTTTTTAAAGCAATAAAGTTGAAAGTAGCAATCCTTTACTGAGCTTATAAGAGTTGCCAGGTGTAATTTGTATTCTTTTTTATGAGCCTGGATTTGTAGAGAACAGAACAGAATATATATATATATATATATATATATATATATATATATATATATTCTTTTCAGTTCTAGAGACAAGAATGTTTTTCTTCCTGACTGTGCTGGGGAAGAAGCTGTCTGGCTCAGGAAAAGTTGGGTCTAATTTGAGCTATCAGAAAGCCAAAGAGGCACCTGTGGGTTAGTGGGAGGATGGACAGAGGTCAGGGACACTATACATAAACTGCAGTTCACATAGGTAACCTTGGCACTCAGTTTGAGCTTCTGTTGCCAAGCTGACCAGGAGGCTATGATGGAGCTGAGATTTCTTGACAAACACAGAAAAGATTTGCAAATTTAGTGAGTGTCGGGAGAAGGAGCAATCTCTCTTCCTGAGAGTGCACAATATAAAATGGTGTAATGTCTTACACACAGCCATTCTCGAAATATGAAGGGCCACACAATTGAATCCTAGAGTTGGGAATGGCTCGCGGGTTTGCCAAAGCCCTATGGGCACCCAGAAAAGTGAAGAGACCCTGCATTCTGCCCCTAGAGCTAATAAGAACAGAAGCAGGCATTAAATAAGCATAGGTTTAGTCCTATGTGGCATCCCCAACAGTTCGAGCAGCCTTCTCCACTGTCCCCACAAAGCACCTGTAAAAGCTCCACTCAAGGATGCTCTACATGGAGAGAAAAACGAACGCCTATCTCCCAAGGAGACAACACGCTAGACCTAGAGGCAAAGAAGAGCCTTGAGTCCTGTAGGGTTGCCCTTGAGTCATGTTCACGTGTTGTGAACAAAGATTAGGTTCTAAAGGTATTCAAGAGGGTGAAACCCTCCATGGCCCTCAACAAGAGCTTCACTCTCGTCTCTGGATACATTGGCTAAATCATCACCACTTGTCGAGCCTGCTCCATCTGGCCATGGCTCTATCTAAATATTCCACAACATTAGAACTGTTTCCTGCCTCACACATGAGGACAGGAAGTGTGTGCTTGGAGCTGCACAGGGAGATGGTAAAGAAGCCGAGGGATTATACAGCATTCTCCCCACAGGATCGCTTCCACTGCTCCAGGCTTCAATATACCTGCTACCTTTTGATACAGATATGGTATTTCTCTGCCGAAGACCCAATCGTTTGTCAATTAAAAGTACACATGGTACATCTTCAATGCTGATTATCCTCTGGCTCAAAGTCAGAGGCAGGAGGATCCACAGCACAAGCCAAAAGCTACTGCCTGGAAAACAGTCAGACCCATCTGCAGGGTCTTACACTGGCCAATGCAGCCTATAAATGTAGAGTTCCTGAATTGTATTCCAGGGACCAGGAGGGTTTTTAGGAGATAGAAAAAGTCTCCTGTAAAACTAAAGATCTGGGGCTAGAGAGATGGTTTGGTCATTAAGAGTGCTTGCTTGCTGTTCTTCCTGAGAACCCAAGTTTGCTTCCCAGCACCCACGCTGAGTGACTTACAACTGCCTGTAACTCTAGCTCCAGAAGATCTGATACCCTATTCTGACCTACACAGGCACCACACACACATAGCATAGGCACAGATACATATAAATAAAAAGTAAACATTTAAAAATCTCTTTTAAAAATAAATACATGTGGTTAGTATCTGTCAATCCCACCTTGAGAATCACAAAGCACACTAGCAGGCAAGTCCTCATGACACGGAAACTCGTCAAACTTGGCTTAGCCTGCTGTTCAGCAAACTTCTCTCTCAGGATATTAGATTTCTTTGTTAAATAAACACACTGGTGAAGCACCAGGCACGAATGTTACCAAAACACAGGGGACTAAATGGAGCCTTTGGAGACCCAGAGAAAGAAATCAGACTGGGAAGTCCAGAGTCAGATTTGGAGTCCAGAGAGATAAGGCTGGCCTTGAAGGTGAATGTCACAGGCAGGAGGAACAATTGGCAAATGTTGAGAGCAGTAACAGTGGTCTAGAACAGTGCTGAGGGAGCCCCCAGCATGGCAGGGATCATTTGCTGGAGAGGAGAGCATGCAGCTTAAAAGTGTTACAAAGAGAATATGGAGGGGGTGTTGTCCTTAATAGAAAATCAAGTAGGGTTTGATACAAAAAAGAAGTCTACCATAACTTCTAGATTCATCTGCATCTAAAGAAAGTTTAGGCTCAATAGTGAAGATGGTGGATTCAGACATAACTTCCTAAGGAGACAGGCAATTGGACAAGGCAGTCTTAAAAGTTTGAGAATGGTAAGTAATCCAGGCAATGAACAGCAAATGATAAAGTTCCACAGGGGCCGGTGATACAGTAACACCTTTGTCTGCAGAGTCCCGGATCTTCCACACACATTCAACTGTAGCTGCAGAACTATGACCTTGAAATCTTAGAACCAGGCAGGGAACAGCAGGAGAGCAGAAGCCACGCTACCCCCCAACTTTTACAGGCTACAGTGGCCTCACTATTGCTTCCCTGTTGTCAAGCCACCAGTCTAGCAATGATACCCTTTATAACCCGCTCTATCATGTTCAATCACAGATGATGTCTTTATTAACTTATAGGTTATCCACACAGCATTTATACATATGCACACACTTCCCCTATTTGACCTGCACTGATATAGAAGGTTCTCGGGCCTAACAGAAGACTTCTTTCTCATTTACTTGTGATTGCCATTCTATTCAAACCAGCCCACCACTCTATCTAAATTCTCAGGCCATTGCAGATACCACTCATGTCTCCACCCTGGGTTCACCAGTAGAAACATTATTGAGGCTAGCACAGTATGTGATCGAAAACAAGTATAGTGAGTTCGAGACCAGCCTGGTCTACAAGAGCTAGTTCCAGGACAGGCTCCAAAACCACAGAGAAACCCTGTCTCGAAAAACAAAAACAAAAACAAAAAAAAAGAAAGAAAAGAAAAGAAAACAAGTATAAAGTCAACCAGAGAACTGTTCCTTCATTTTCTGGTTTTCAAATCTTTTTGGCTCCATTTTCTTCAACTTGAAACTCTGAGAAAAAGACAAGATTGATGGCTGGATCTTAGTATAGTCTAGGAGTCTGTGGGCATATCCCTGATAGTATGAGAAATGAACCCCACTGGTCTGAAAAGAAAAAGAAGGCTAGGCCCATGATGGACATGTATATGACAGTAGTATGTTTGCTACATAAAATCAGAATCCTTGATTTGTGTATACATCATCACTGTTTTGTAGGGAACTTAATCTCCAGTGTAACTGTGTTAAGAAATGGACCCTTAAGAAGGGACTGGGTCCATGAGCACTCCACCCTCATGAATAGATCATGTTATTATCCAGTAAGTGGATCCTACTAAGAGCTGGGTCTCTACCCACATTCTACCTATTTTCTAACTCTTCAACCTCCTGCCAAAGAACAGCACAGCATAAAGCACCACAATGACTAGAAGACCCTTGATCTTGGATTCCCATGCCCAAGCTGTGAGGAATACACTTAATTTTCTTTCAACTACCCAGCCCATGGCATTACTGCAGCAACATAAAATAGACTAAGTCTGTGTTATGCCGACTACATCAGGGGTGACAGAACTGTGTCCAGCATCCCCCAGTCCTCAGGATCTCATTCTCTAACATTCTACCCACTGTGTTTGCTGCCCAATAATTTGAGTAAATTCCTTGTATTTATCAACTCCAACTGAGTTTTAAAAGTAGTGTCAACAATAGGGAAAACAACACTTATTTTTTAAAACCCGAATATCAAACACTGGTAATACCAATGTACTAAATAGGAACACAATCAAATATTTTTAAAAGTGAGAATAAACTGAGTAATTTCAAGGCACAATCTAACAATTATAGACAATGGTTTATAAGCCTGCTATTCTATACTAAAATCATAATTTACAAAGCTAGTATTTTTGAAATTTTTAATTTTGAAAAGGCCAGCTACTGACAAATGACAGTTGCCAGTCTGCCCGCCACCTGGCCCTGCTCTGTAGAGACAACCATTCTAATTCTTAACTCTTTCTATATGATTTATTTCCATATCTTTGAATCACACATAATCATATTCATACTGCTGTACATGGCTGATCCATTTTAGACATTAGCATTATCTATTATCTTCCAGATATGATAATGAGGATTTAAATCTCTCCTACAAATCTTCCTTTTCATTCCCCTTCCCAGTATTTCCAATCTAGTGGTGTCACAATTTCTAAATGAAGACTGTACTGCTGTGTTTATGCTGACACTATTCACAGGAGTCAAGATACGGAGTCAGTGTAAGTGTCCATCAGGAGAGGAATGGATAAGAATGCACATACACACATACACATGGATAGCCATGCAATTCAACCCTTAAAGAACAGAATCTTCACTTCGTATCCACATAGATTAGCTTGGGGAACATGTTAGGTGTCATAATCTACTGACCTCAGTCACGTAGAAGCTCAAAAAGTTGGTTTCACAGAGCGTAGGAAGAAAGCGACTGGGTAGATGGCTCAGTGGGCAAAGTGTATGCTACACAAGGCTGAAGGCCTGACTTCAGATCCCCAGAACTCATGTAAAAACCCAGGGGTGTCAGCATGTACATAATCCTAGTGCTGAGATACAGAGGCGAGAGATTCCAGTGCTCAATGGCCATCCAGTGAGTCAGTGAGCTCCAGGTTCAGTGAGAGGCTCGATCTCAAGAAACAGTGTGGGCAGTAATTGAAGAAGACAACTAAGAATGACCTCTAGCCTCCATGTATGTGTGTTCTGGCACATACGTGCACCTGTACATACACATATGAGAGAGAGAGAGAGAGAGAGAGAGAGAGAGAGAGAGAGAGAGAGAGAGAGAGAGAGAGAGAGAGAGAGAGAGAGAAGTATTTACCAGAGGTATCAGGAGATATTGGTCAAAAACATACTATTTTATGTAGACGTAAGTTATAAATCCAGGATGACAAATACAAAGAGGTAGAAAGTAGGCAAGTGCTTGCCAGGGATCCTAAGGAGAGGGATGTGGGGCATAGGACAGGGGATCTGGACAGAGAAATGGGGAACAACTACTGATGGTTACAGAGCCTCATTTTTATGCTAGAAACGGGAAACGGGGATGATGCACAGCTCTACAAACCTGCTAAGAACCACTAGGAGAAACAGTCTAAGATGATGACATGGACTGGCGTGGACCCTATGAACATACTAAGAACTGTGAGGACGACTTGTGACAAGTGAGTTCTATTTCAATAAGACTAATATATAACTAAAATTTTGCCTCATAATGCTGGCATTATTCGCGTCTCAACTCAACTGTAGATTATGATCGTACTATTTTTCCTTCCATGTCTGTTTTATTTTTTAATTACCTTGATTTATATTTATTTGCAAAGCACTACGATATCTTTTTTTTAAATGTTTACTGCCTCATATAATATAGGCTTTTAATATCCAACAGCCCTGGAAACAGCCAACCACAGCATTCACTTCCCACCTCCCACATACAGCGCTGGCCTCTATTCAGTCATTTACCCCGAGACCCTTCTGCTGGGACCTGCAATTGCTAACTTTTAAGCCTTTTGTGGGACATTATTTTTCTGAAGACTGCCATATAGACATTTCTTTTAAGAGGTATATTCATACAATTATTTTTAAGTATTATATGGATAGATTTTGGTTATCATATCTACTGATAGATTCACTTAGCAACTCCACCATCCCCCCACCCCCCTCACTGCCTCCCACACTCCCAGTTTACTCAGATCTTGTCTTTTTCTCCCTCCTATGTAGATCCATGTATGTTTCTCTTAGGGTCTTCTTTGTTGTCTAGGTTCTCTGGGGTTGTGGACTGTAGGCTGGTTATTTTTTACCTTATTTATGTCTAAAAGCCACTTATGAGTAAGTACATATTATATTTGTCTCTGTGGGTCTAGTTTACCTCACTCAATATGGTTTTTTTTCTAGTTTTGTCCATTTGCCTGCAAATTTCAAGATCTCACTATTTTTTACCACTGAATAGTACACCATTTTCTAAATGTATCACATTTTCCTTATCTATTCTTCAGTTGAGGGGCAGATAGGTTATTTCCAGTTTCTGGCTATGACAAACAATGCTGCTATGAATGTGATTGAGCACATGTTTTTGTGATATGATTGAGCATTCTTTGGGTATATGCCTATGAGTGGTATTGCTGGGACTTGAGGTAGATTTATCGCCATACTGATTTCCAAAGGGCTATACACGTTTGCACTCCCACCAACAATGGAGCAGTGTTCCCTTACCCTACACCCTCTCCAGTATAAGCTGTCATCAATGTTTTTGATCTTGACCATTCTAACAGGTGTAAGATAGTTTCTCAGAGTTGTTTTGATTTGCATTTCTCTGATGACTAAGGATATTGAGCATTTCCTTAGTATCTCTCATTCATTTGAGATTCCTCTGTTGAGAGTTCTCTGTTTATGTCTGTACCACATTTTTTATTAGATTATTTATTCTTTTGATATCTAGTGTCTTGAGTTTTTTGAATATTTTGGCGATCAGTCCTCTGTCCAATGTGGGGTTGGTAAAGATCTTTTCCCATTCTGTAGGGTGCTGTTTTGTCTTGTTGACAGCGTCCTTTGCTTTACAGATACTTTCCAGTTTCAAGAGGTCTCATGTATTAATTGTTGCTCTCATTTTCTGTGTTACTGAAGTTATATTTAGAAAGTGGTCTTCTGTGCCTCTGTGACCAAGGCTACTATATAGTTTCTCTACCTCTAAATCTATTACTAATAGGGTTTTGGAAATTTTCATGTTGGTCAGTTTATCCTAAATTTTTTTCTCAATATGATTTTCTTCTTTGTTTCATATAAGAGGTATTTCTAAAATATATAATGGATGGGATGAGACAATAGGTAGATTAGTGTGAGCTTATTCATACTAAAATAATAGTGAGTAATAGTGAGATTACTTGTAGGCTATTATTTATAGACAATTTACATTGGTATAGATTCTGGTATATTGATACAAATTCAAATTATATTTGTTATATTGAATATACTCCTATATCTGTTTACAATTTTTGTGCATCTATGCAAAGTTATTTTGTCATATTGTATGCATGTATGTTTCTATCTCTGCTTAAGATATTTTGTATATTGGTGCAATTTTAAAATATATTTATTATATTGCACTATACATTTCTACCTCTGATCAAGATACTTATATATTATTTACATTTTGAGGTCATTGTCCTCATTTGCTGAAAATTTGTTTAAAGATTGTTTAATTTTTTAATCTGAAGCCATAGTCTTTAGCTATATAGGTTTTAAGAATTACCTTACTAGACCTGGATGGAGGTGGTTGGTCCTTGGACCTCCCACAGGGCAGGGAACCCTGATTGCTCTTTGGGCTGATGAGGGAGGAAGACTTGATTGGGGGAGGGGGAGGGAAATGGGAGGCAGTGACGGGGAAGAGGCAGAAATCTTTAATAAATAAATAAATAAATGAATGAATAAATAAATAAATAAATAAAAGAATTACAGGTTAATAGTTATCCGTGTTTGCCATACTTATAGTTAGATTAATCAGGTTCTTTAGATGCATAGAGATTATATTCCATATAGATACATAATCTTCAAATACTTCAAAGAACTGTAGAATATGTCATAATTTAGGATTCTGTTGATGTGAGATATGATTGCTCCTGGCAGCACTGATATATTCCCCAGAGAATGTTGGGTACTGAAGATACTCCACTTGGAGCTTGTTTTCTTCTTGGCAAAACTGGCCTTTGGGCAAAGAACTGTCCATGCCTTGACAAAATGCATAATGGACAAACAGAATACAAGCAAAAAGACTGTCAAACTTTGCTAAGACAGGGTAAGATGGTTTTCATATTTTCCTGTCTCTGAAAATTGTTTGTTAGATACTCTAGGCCTTAGCCAAAGTTGGTTGCACCAAAGGCTGCAAATGAGACTTTGAGTGATTGCCCAAGTAGCTGGTTGTCTCTGTGATTTCTTGTGAACCTTTTGGAAGTTGCTTGATTGCACTTCCTATTTATTCAAGTAATATTATTTCCCTTCTCGGGTCTTTGATGATGTTGAAGACAAGATAGTCATAGTTAGCCATGACTTAGCCATGCCATTTTTAATGTAAGTCTTAGACTCCTTAGGATAGGATAACTATTGAAATAGCATATGTTTCTTGCTTGATGCTGTTCATGCTGGCTGTAATTCTAATTTTTATGTATGTTTTTGTCTCCTCTTTTCCCTGGACAATATTTGATATTTGCTCTTATTGTATATAAGTTTGTATTAGACCTAGAACTCTCTTATTTAGACAAAAGGGGGAAGTGCTGTGGGAACTCCTTAAGGCTACAGCCTTTAAGATACCAGCCCACTTTAGGTGTGGTCTCATAAACTATAAATGCAGACAAAAAGTATGCATGGTCCAGCCGGGTGTTGGTGGCACACGTCTTTAATCCCAGCACTTGGGAGGCAGAGGCAGGCGGATCTCTGTAAGTTCGAGGCCAGCCTGGTCTAGAAGAGCTAGTTCCAGGACAGGAACCAAAAAAAACTACAGAGAAGCCCTGTCTCGGAAAAAAAAAAAAAAGTATGCACAGTCCTCTCTTGGCTACTGGATTCAGTTTCCCTTTCTAGCACATGCAAAGGACTGTGGATTGCTACTCTTTCTGTGAGTTTATACCCAAATAAATAAACTATTGTTATACTATATTCCAAGCTATTGTGGAACCCTTTTGTATACCAACAATATAATGGTTCATTGGTAATCTTACATATTTAAAGTGAGACATTAAAAAGTTTATTGAAGGGCATAAGATGTAGCCTGTGGCCAGAAAGTTCTGTCTTAGTCTATTTCCTATAAGAAAATAGCTAAGGCTGAATAATATTTTAAGTAAAAGAAGTTTGTTTAGGTTGTAGTTCTGGAGATGAATGTAGTTGTTATTTTGACAGGGGCCTGGGGTGTGACACAAAATGGCAGGTGGTATAATGGTGGAAGTGCATGTAAGAAAAGTGGGCACATAACAAGGAAAGCAGCATGCAAGAATCAGGAGCCAGGCTTTGCTCTTTTTACAATAGTTTGCTCTCATATTCATAGACCATGGTTCAGAAAGAAATGGCGTTACCTGTTTCCTAGAATAATGCTCCCCTACAACCTGATCTCTACACCAGGTCCAAACTCCTACCATCACCACACTAAGCTTTAGTTTGGTCTTTTAGCACATGAGATTTTGAGAGACACATTCAAACCATAAGGAGACAACAGCATCCCCTGCCTTGAAAGATCCCCTTCTCCACAATATCCTTTCTCTACAGTTGTGCTATTTTATTTCAGAAAAGTGTTCTTCAGTATCCTGAAGGGTGTTGTGTTAGTCAGCCTTCCATCACTACCACTACGACAAGTGCTCAGATGGTCATTGATAAGGAGAACAGGTTATTTTCCTCCACAGTTGTAGAGTTGAGTCCATGATCAGTTACCTTCAATGCTGTGTGACCAGGAAAACTACTCACCTCAGGTGTGAGAAACGGAAGACAAAGGGGAGCCTGATGTGATTGCTCACACCTGTAATCCCAGCACTCAGAGGCAGAGGCCTAAGGATGCCCCAAGCTCAAGGCAAACAGGGGCTATAGAGGGAATTCTAGTTCAGGCATGACTACATAGCAAGCTCTTGTCTCAAAAAGCAAAAGAAAGGTAGAAGACAGGTGAAAAAAACTGGGGTCTACCAGTTGACTACAGGAGTACACACGCAGGGACCTAAAGACCGCTCATGGGACCCTACCTTTCTAGGTGTTATCACGTCTCACAGCAGTGCTATTTAGGGGCTGGAGGCCTAGACCTTTCAGCACAAGGGCCTTTTATGGAGGCTGGGGGACTTTGGGCACATGTTTACACTATAACAAGTATACTCCAGCTACCAGCATTCTGAGCATGCACAAGGAAGAGAAGCTTCTATTCCACATTCTTCGATATGCAAACCTATGTTTATTTTCCTGTTTTTTTCTTGTCACTTGCCTTTCCCTACTTTCCAAGGTCTGGGTGCTGAGAATCTCAGAGGCTTACAAGCAGAATCAGTTTACACCCACCATCTTATTGTCAAGCATTTACCTTCTAATATCCTCACATTGCTTTAGCTTTCCTCCACTCTCTTTCATAGCTAAATATTTATTTATTTACTCATTTATTTATTTATTTTTAAAGATAGGGTCATATGCTGTAGGCCAGACTGATCTGAAATTACAGTGGTCCCCTGTCCCAGCCTCCAGAGTGTTGTGATTATAGGCACATGCCACCATGCTTGGCTCTCTACTTTTTGCTTTCTGAAATCTGGCCTCAAATTCCCATCCACTATTACTTACCTTTGCTAGTCACAAGAATGTAACTACTTACTGTCCTTTCAAAATGCTCTGGGAGGGAGAGAGAAAGAAATGGGCAATCCGATTTATTTGATTAATTAAAAGATGATAAATAATAACATTAATCATAGCCAATAAATGTCTTTTTACTCAAGATAAATAGAGCAGGGTTATGATGCTGGCAACTAAGGCTGCACCATGGTCAAGGTGAACATCCCTGTGGTTCTTCATATTTATGGGCCTTTTGGGATTTGGAATATTTTACACAGTTTATATGATGTCTGTGCTCTCAAAACATAGGATCTTAGAACCTTTAGAGTTTGGTAGTTGAGAGTAAGGTATGTTCCATCTGTACATAGAAGTCAGAAATGGGAAGGATGCAGATGCTCCATGGTTTGTATCAGGCTGATGAAGGGCAGCAACTTTGTAGCAAAGTTAAAACTGAAAAAAAGAATGTTGTGGGTTTTTTACACCATGCCCTAAAAACCAGCTGAGATGCAAACTCCAAAATGTTGTGCATGAATGCATTTTCCTGAGCCTTGAAAAGGTGAAACTACTGACATAGACATTGGAAGAAGAAGGGATAACTCTCCTCACTTTCATCTGCAGCCATGAGGCCCAGGAGCCTCTGTGTCCCTTGCGATCCAGTAGTGGAACAGACCCAATTTTCTAGAGAACTTTTGATCAAGTCCACAAGCCCATTCTGGGCTCAGGCCTGTTTATCACTCATAGAGGGAAGGATGTCAGATTCTTATCCAATAGCTTCATTGAACAACCCATTGAAATGAGCATATGTCAGGCAATCCACGGTAAGAGGAGGGGAGGATCCATCAGTAACCTTAGGACTGACACCTTGTCAGATAGATGGCTCAGGGGCTGGGGATTTATAACAGCCTGTTCAAAGAAATAGTTCAAACATACTGACTCACTTTGATCAATACATCTCTCTGGAAGGATGAATGATTTAAAAATCTACAGAACAGAGGACCTGGGATGCTTCAACATACACAGAAGGAAGCATTCTGTCTTCTACCAGGGTGAGTTTGGAGGCTACAGAGAGGTTACAGATGGCCTCTTTCTTCAATCAGACTGGGTTCTATGAGGGGAGACAGAGGAGGGACGGGGAGTGCATGTTTTCTGTAAAAGGGGGAGATGCTGTGGGTGTGGGCTGCGATGGGAGAACTGAGAGCTGACTATGAAAGTGGAAAAGGCTCTAGGGACATGGAAGGTGACTGGAAAGATTTACAAGAATACAGATATGATTAGGGTCCTATATGGTAACAAAGAATAAAGCATCTCCAACTTCCCAAAGTAACAATATGATTATGGACAAAATGTTCTCAGCCATGTTCCTATAATATGCTCAAAATAGGAACCAGAAGAATCTCATGCTATAGAAACTAGAGCACAAAGGCAGTCAACTCATTCGGGCGATGCCACCAGTCAAACTATGGACCAAAAATGAATACTGGAATATTCTTGAAGGCATACCCTTACTTACTATCCCTGGAACAAGCCCACTCTAAGTATCATGTCTGGCCAAAGTGTCATGAATAGTAGCTAATTTTACCTCCTAACCTCTTCCTATACTGTGTGGCTTTCAGGGCAAAGAGCAGTTAGAGTACAAAGCACACTGAGAAGCCCACCATGTCTGGAACGTACACAGGCATCTGGAAGGCTAGTCAGATCATATCAGACCTCATCAAACCTCCACGTTCCCAGCAGCAGGCAGCCCACTCTGGGCCATAGGAGAGAGGTAGGCTGCAAGGGACTCCCGCAACTCCAGGAGAAGTTTAATGAGTGCCAATCTTCCAACAGTAAGTCAGGGCTGGGAAACTGGTTTAGGTGTAGGTACACTGGAACTGTGAGTCTTTCCTGCCTGTGTTCACAAATGATTTTTTTTGTGTCGTATTGGAAATAGAGTTCTGGGGCTCAGTTCTGCTGGGGAAGTTCAGAGTAGCAAAGCTGCAATAAGGTGCCCTCAGCAAAGATGAATTCCAACGTGAGAAAGAGGCAGGTGTGGATTTCACAGAGCATTGCACGGGCAGGGACTATATGCCTGGCCTGGCTAAGCACCCTGTAGCCAAAGCATTGCTGAGTCATTACTATCGTCTTCCAACAGTGCCATCATCCCTGTCACTGAAATGGCACTGCTGGTGCAAAAGAGCACCAGAGAAGAGGCTGAGTCAGGAGAGAAATTCTAATATGTCGGTTGACATTCCAAGGGAAACTGAGGCCACACAAGGGACCATCTGAATGTTGGCAAGCCTCAGAGATGAAGTTCTAACCTGGGAACTACATATATCCTTCAAAACCCATTGTAGTATAGATAGTCAGGAGGAACAGTTCCTCTACCTCTAACAGAAGAGAATTAGAAAGTCAGTGCACACACAAGTCAGCTATCCTCTAGACCCCACATGCCTGATAAACCTGCACACATAACCTATTTTGAACAACTAGTGCCTGTGGGCCAGTACCAACATAGGCCATGCTTATCCCCCTGCACACAACCCTGGCAAGATTGAAGTCATCAATTACGACTGTTCATGACAGCAATTCCTACACACCAGGCACTACACTGGGCTGCATATACCAATCCCTTAATCTCCTAAACTCTCCATGGAGGTTGATATTACTTCTAGCCCATCTTACAGATGAATAAATTCTCTCTCTCTCTCTCTCTCTCTCTCTCTCTCTCTCTCTCTCTCTCTCTCGATAGGGTTTCTCTGTAGCTTTGGAGCCTATCCTATAACTAGTTCTTGTAGAGCTGGCTGGCCTCAAACTAACAGAGATCTGCTGACTTCTGCCTCCTGAGTGCTGGGATTAAAGGCGTGCACCACCACGGCCCGGCTGGAGACCCAGACCCTTTTCATTGTCCAGCATTACAGAGTTAGGTAGTAACTGAGTTATTTTCTTGTGTTTTTTATGTAATTACAGAAAGAAACAACCCGATAAAGAAAGGGTTCATTTGGCTCATGGTTTGAGCAGCACCCCAGCAGGAAGAGTATGAAGCAGCTTACTAACATAATGCAGACTGGAATGCAGAGAGAAAGTAGGGTCAGAAGCAGGCTCGGCTAACACCCCCTGTGCCACTCCCAGCCCAGTGACCCTCTTCTTCCTGACAGGTACCACATCAACAGCTTCTCAAAACAGTGCCATTAGCTGGGAACCAAATCTTCAAACACACGAGCATGGTTGTTGGGAGTGGCATTTTGCATCTAAACGATACGATTCCATTCCTAGTCCTAGAGGCTCATAGGCATCTCATAATGTAAAATAAATCCAGTCAAACTTCAAGAGCACCCCACTGTCTTATAGTAACTATTCAAAAACCCAGAGTCTCTTCTGAGACTCAAAGAACTCCCATAATTGTGAATGCATGCAAGATTAAAAATTAATGTTATATATTTTAAAAGAAAGGAAGAGAAAGTTAAGAAAGACAGATCAAAAAAGAAAAAGGAAGAAACCAGAAATGTATTAGTAGGACCAATTCCAAAGGCTTCATCTCCATGTACAGCATCAAGGCTTACGGTACCATCATCTACACTCCAATGGTCTTGCAAGTTTCAGCTTCTATAACCCTGCTATCTATAGCACACAAAGTCTCTCTTAGGCTTTCTCCACTTAGTGCCTGCAGCTTTTCACAGTGGCCATCCCATGTACCAGACATCTCAGTGTCCTGGGATCTACATTACAACTTGGGCCCTCACTTCCCAGCATCATGCCCCTCTTAGGACATCCTTGCTGAAAATCTAACACATCTGTCTAGTCCTGAGTGGCATTCTGGAACCTCAGATCAAATTTATCTGACCGTCAAACCTTGAGCTATTCAGGAGTTTTGCAGGCCTGTAAAACCAGCACCACAAAGACAATGACCCCCAAGTTCTGCTGCCTGTTTGACGGGACACCCAGACTCCCATTTACCAAAACCAATGAGGTCTCTAATCACTGCAGCAGCCATGCGGTGATTGTTGGAGGATGCCACCGCTATGTCAGGTAATTTCGGTGACCTTTTGACACGCTCTTTCCTTTTCAACTGAACTTTTTCTCAAGTGACTTCATTGTTACACCCTGGAGCTTTCAGTGGGTGAGATCCTGTCCTCAAGGCCCTGTCCCCATTGCCCAGTATAAAGTACTTGGCTTCTCTCCCACAGCTCTAGTCAATCTTGCAACTATAGCCCCTTTGTCTGCACCCAGGTCTGCGATGTTAACCATGCTCTGAGCGGTACTTTGTCAGATTTCACAGTTTACCTTTCTGTTAACTCTCTGTTCTCACTCTTGCTGGAAGTCTAAGATCAGTGAGCAGTAAACACACTGCTTCCTGAATGACACACTGCCACGAGATTCCTTCCCCCAAACAACTTAGTCCCTCACTTTTGAACTCAGTCTCACTCACAGTTTCAGAACATTGACAGAACATAGCTAGATGCTCTCACAAAAATTATTATGAAGGTCTCAGTCTAGTTCCTGATCGCCGCCTTGTTTCTCTTTGAAATCTCCTAAGTCCCGCCCTTCAATGTCAACACTTCTATCAATATTCTGATCTTCACTCTAACCAAACTGGCCTGTGAAGCTCTGTTTACAACATTCTAGAGCTTCTTTAGCCCTCAATGCCAAGCTCTTGCACATTTATCCACAAACCAATCCTCCAGGCCTATGAACCAAATGACAAGGCTTCTTTATAGCAACAATAACAACATCCACCCCTGTTCTGCAATTCTGTCAGTTCCTTTTCTTATCTCCAATAAAAGAGATGTCCATCAGCAAGTAAATGAAAATGCTGTGCACAGATACTGTAGAGTTTTATTGAGCAGTAAGGAAAATGGAATCAGGAAGTTTTCAGGAACATTGGCTGATCTAGACAACATCATACTTAAGAGAGGGAACCCATACTCAGAAGGCAAAAATCACGTCCTCTCTCACACATGAATCCCAGCAGTGATGCCGACTCAACTATAGACTTGATGAGATCTGGGATCAGCTAGAAGAGGCCTCTGGCTGTGCCTGTGGGAGATTATCTTGATTATGTTAATTGGGTAAGAAGACAAACACAGTGTGTGTGGCACCATTCCCTGTGCCAGGACCCTGTGCTATATGAAAAGGAGGTAAGCTACCCACAAGCACTCACCATTCTCTGCTTCCCTACTGAGGACACAGTGTGACTGTCTCAAGTGTCTGCTTCCAGGACTTCCCTGACACAGTGTGAGCCAAAATAAAACTGCTTTTGCATGTGTATTTTATCACAGAAACATAAATTAAGACACTAGCTTATGGAATCTATGTGTCTGTATGTTAGTGGGAGTGAGTCTGTGCAAAGCCTACGAAACTAGAAAAGAGAGCACGAGTAGTGGAGAAACACCTAAGAATGGGGGCAAGAGGACACATGTGCCATGACAGCAGAAAGAGAGCTATGGGGGAGTTAAAAGGAGTCAGGGCTATGGATAAAATAAATAATAATAAATAATGTGTATGATAATAATAAAATAAAATTTAAAATGTAAGTTCTCTCTTTAAGAAAGAATTTGTTTTGGCTCATGGTTTGAAGTGACGCAGTCCATCATGATGAGAAACCCATGGCAGTGGGCAACTAGATGGCAGGAAGAGCAGGTGGTATTTCCTCACATCTTGGCAGACCAGGAATCAGAGAGAACAGGGCTAGAAGCAGACTTGCTATGTAGTTGTAAGGGCTGGCTCCCCTACTCAGCAGTCTACTTCATCCATCCAGGTCCCTCCCATCCCTTAAAAGTTCTGCAACTTTCTGAAACAGTGAAATTTGCCAAGGACCGAGTACTCAAACATATGATAGGGAACAATTTATATCCTAATCATAAAGGTTCAAGTTTGAACCTGGCAATCTGGTACCAAAGCTAGAACTCTGTTCTCTCTGCATAAGACCTTGTTGGCATGCATGTGTGTATGATGCCAAATTAACACCCAAGAAATTGTACTGTGTGTCACAGAACTGATATCATACCTATCATTCAACACAGACACATAAATAGGAATAATGATGAAGGCCACTTTTGGGGCAGGGTGCACAAAGCCTTATATGAGCGCACAGTAGGGCACATAACATGGCCTCAGGTAGCCAGGAACTGTTTCTTTAAACAGATGATGTTGGAATTACATCTTAAAAATTAAGCTAGCTAGAAAAGCTAAGAAACACCAAAATTTTTTAAAGCATTTAAACTCTACCCTGGGCCAAGCCAAATCCATAGGAAACTCCCCTGGATGATACTATTTCAGCTTTCCACAGTTAAACTCACGCTGCACTGAAATATCACATTGTTTATGGCTTTGGCTTCCATCCAGGGCTGATAGAAGAAGCAGCCATACAAATCACATTTGCATTGTTTGTAAAACTGCAAGCGAAGACACTATCCATTATGTTGTTCCATGTCCCTTATCTAGAAACTCATGTGATAAATGCCTGCAAAGCCTAAAACAAAATAAAATAAAATAAAAACGATGAAAAAGTAGTACCCCCTCTCCCAGTGGCCTGGCATTCTTTGTGGTGAGCATGGAGAGCTGGGAGCTCTGTCCTCTTCTGTCTGTTGCATTGCCTCCTAGGAAGCTCAGAACCAAAGTCAACTTGACAGTTTTCTCTTAGCATCTGTCTTCCGGCATGAGGTTCTTCTTCCCTTTGGTTATCTGTAAAATCATTTTAATGGATTCCTGGCCTTACATCTTTCCATTATTATATTTTCAATTATCAAAACAACTGTGACTTAGTACAGTCAGTGGACAATAGCCAAGCAGGTGGCTTCAGGACTTAGATCACCGGGACCTACAACTTTCCTATCATTTGTTTTTAGTCGTACACACACCTTTACATTTTGAAGGGTAAGCTTGGTACAAAAGCTACATATACAAGGTCAGTTTGCAAAATTTCCACAGTCTGATGCTCAGGGAAAATCCATGCCAAGGTTTACCCTTCCAGAGTCACAGGCTGCCCCTTGGACTTCGCTAGAAGTGAGCCTGCCCCTCCAGGGTCGTCAGCTCTGAAGACATGCTTTCTGAGACTCAGCATCAGCAGGGCAAGCTGATGGGAGAAGCTTGCAATCACGCTGATAGAAAATGTGTGTGCATGTATATGTGTATGTATATGTTTGTGTGTATGTGTGTGCATGTATATGCATGTGTGTACATGTGTGCACACATAGGTATGCATTACATGTGTATGCATGTACTATACATATATGTATGCTTGTACATGGGTGTGTGCCCAAATCTACCAAACTGCCAGGCTTTGCCATGACTACATTAATGACTTTTCTCACCAATGTGACGAAACATCTGGCCGGAGAAACCTGAGAGAGGAAGAGTTTATTTGGGCTCCACCTTCAGAGGCCTCAGCACACATGGAAGGGCAGCTGACACCTTCAGAAGCTGGAGCAGCCAAGTCTGAGACGGCAGGAGCCAAAAAGAAATGTTCCCATGTGGCACCAACAAGGAAGGCAAGGGGGTACTCTAGCCAGGGCAGAGGGAGTCAGGCTATGAGCTTCAATGACTATGAGTCTCAATGGCTGTGAGCCTCAACAGCTGTGAGTCTCAACAGCTGCCCCTACTCAGCCATTTCCTGCAGCTAACCCTCACTTCCTCAAAGGTCTGTGACCTTCCAAGACAGCACCACTAACTGGAGACCCATCATTCAAACACAGGCACCTACAAGAAGCATTTTACAATCAAACCATAACAATGACTAATGCCTTTTTTTTTTTTTTAAATTTAAGACAGGGCCTTTTCTGTAGTGCAGGGTAGCCTGGAACTCACCATGTAGCTCAGGCTACCCAGAAATTCATAACGATCTTCCTGCCCCGGCCTCTCAAGTGCTAAGATTACAGCTGTGGCACCAGGCCTGGCAGCTGGTGCAGTTTTCTCCTCATCCTCATGATAAGACTGGCGATAAAGCTCACAAGGATGATGTCCATGCGACAGCAGCAGCACAACAAATGCCCGCCCCTCATTTGCTGCCTCATGTTAACTTGTGTCTATAAGGAGAAGACTCTCCGTGACTCCGTGGAATGCTGTCAGCCCCAGGGCCCAAGACAAATCCCAGTCCTCCCAAGGCACTCACAGTAAACATTGCTTCAATGAATCGGTGAAAACAAACACAGGAATAGATGGCATGAGATGGAGCTGAGTCACGAAATTACAACTCCCTTCTACTCAGATGTGCAAAAATAGCACAGCCTTTCTTTTTCCCAGAACTGTTTTACATCCCTCCTGTTTGGATACCAGGGAAACAAGCACTGTGTTAGCACAAGGTGTTGGTCACTTTGTGCTCAACTGGTCTCTGGCAGATACCTAGTCTCCAAGATACCCCCCAACCCCATATACTACTAGGAGGAGAATCACCTAGTAGGTATATAGAGGGTACTCAGAACTGTCTTCCGCTCCCTCTGCTCTGTTCACACCAGTAGGGTCAATGGTTGGCTTCCTCGGTGGCTCATGACTAGATGACAGTCTAGCTGGCTTGGCTTCATGATATCCAGACCTTGCCAGAACTGCTTCCATGGTATCCCTTTGCTCCAGACTGCCCTACCCTCCATGTGTTTCCATAGGAAGGACATTCCATCATCCCCTGTGGTGGATTATAAATTCATTTGGCTCTGTCTTTGTTAGGTACCTCAGGAAATGTTCACGATACCTCACGTTTCTCTCCTGCACCTTCAAGCATGGGCTTGGTCAGAGGAATGAGCAGCCTGCAGGCCTGAG
Source organism: Chionomys nivalis (assembly GCF_950005125.1). Taxonomy (NCBI): domain Eukaryota; kingdom Metazoa; phylum Chordata; class Mammalia; order Rodentia; family Cricetidae; genus Chionomys; species Chionomys nivalis. The sequence continues at coordinate 35,036,185 of NC_080090.1, read as the reverse complement.
TGTGTGCTTCCTGAGGCTTGGACACTCACCCTTCGGGTTCCTCACTTCTCTGCCTCCAGACCTCTGAGACGAGCTATAGAGATCTGTTTGGCACTAAACTAAACCAACTGACATGGCTGAAGTTGAATGTGACTCACTGTAAGGGAAAACCCAGAGTCCAGAATCTGATCCAGAGAGCCAGAGCCAGCTCAGAGCAGAAGCTGACCTCAAATATTTTATTGAGTTATTGTGATATGCAAATAAAACATACTTAGCGGAAAGTGACTTTTTAATAGCATTAATAAAATCTCTTCTGGCACCCAGATTCCAGCTAATAAGTTCGTTTTAATTTATTTTTTTTCACAACTCAATGAGGAGTTAGTGTTATAAGATAAAACAATGCTTTGATTTCTTGAAGTGGACATTTCTCGACTGTCCTAATAAGAACCTTGCCCAGACAGAAAGCAACTTTCAAGAATTCCGTTAGCCTATACCCTGGTCTTCCACTCAAGCCTTCATGCAGGTGATTCTCTCTTACTGTCCCAGAGATTTTTTCATCCCCTGCACGTCTTACTCACCCTGAAGGTTTCTGAAAACTTTTGGGTCTGGTCCCCACTTCCATAAATCCTGGCTTTATTGATCTGGGATATAATCTAGACACCATTAATTCATCTAAAGAAATTGCAGCAATCCCAGAGACAGGAGCAGACTGTGAGCATTAGGATGTGCCAATTGTTCAACCTAACACAGAAAGCCAAATGTACAACAGTTGGAAGTCATCGGCCACAGAGGCAAAGTAGCATCCCGACTAGCCACTGCGGATATCAAACTGGGACTGAGAATACTGACTTATATTCCAAACCCAGGACTGTTCCTTTGTAGCTAGCAAAGACATGATGAGTTCCTGCCATACACCAAAACCCTCCCCTGGCTCGTGTCAGCCTTGTTTTGTGCTCAGAGTCAGACTGACAATATCCACCTGCCTTGCCAGCCCTTTCTTGGTGTTTCCTCTACCGAGCTACCATGAGCGTAATAAAATCTTTGATATCCCTGTCTAGCCTGTAGAACTAGAGCTCAATCTAGGGAATATATGCAATATCTGGACATACTTTCTCTATGGCCATAAAGGGAAAAGAGTGGGGCACGACGCCTACTAGTGTCTAGTTAGTAGATCAAGAATCATGCTAAACATCTCACAGTGCAGAGATCAGCAGCCATGAAAAAGGAATTTCTTAGACCCATCCATATGGGTCTCAGTCAACACTCATGGAAAGCATAAATGGTCCAACAGCACCTGGACCTCCCAAGCCAAATTTGTCAGCCTTCTATGAGTAACAAACTTTTGAATTTACATTTTCCAAAGTCACCAACCAAGACAATTCCTCCAGAACTTCTCAATGTCTCCACTATAATTATGACCTCACAAATCTTGCCTGAGGGAGGGGGGAAGAGAAATCTCGACTGCTTAGGTCACATTTACCTTTCATTAAGATCCAACAATGAAGGAGAAGTTCCACCACACCCATCCCCACTGAATCTCCAGCACTGAAATGCTCAGCAAAGGAAGAGTGTGCCCTTCTTCTTGACAGAACTTTCAGCAATGCCAACCTTCTGTGTTAAAGTTTCAAAATTTTGAAACAATGAGAGAAATGGGCATTTATATGTAAGCACTTAATATATGCTATGCAGTGTGCTCAAAGAATTATACATGATATCACTTTAAATCTCCTGACAATCCCACCGGGCAGTTTTGATTAGAATGCCTTTAACACAAACTAGAAAAATGAGGCCAGGAAACTGAGATTCTCCAGTCTAAGCTAGTCATATTCAGCAGTCATCTACAGGACATTACCCATATCAACTACAGTAATATTTCATTTTTATTTTAATAAATAAAGCTTGCCTGAAGATCAGAGTAAAACAGCCACACTGGCCAGCCTTATAGACCAGGCAGTGGTGACTCACACCTTTAATCCCGGTAGCCACGCTAGTTTGCCATAGAAACCAGGCGGTAGTGGTGTATGCCTTTAATCCCAGCCCTAGAGAGGAATATAAAACAGGAGGAACCAGCTCTCAGGCACAGTCTCATTCTGAGGATTCCTGGAAGCAGGATCGCTATTTCAGACTGAAGTAGAGGTAAGAGCTGGCTGTTTTGCTTTTCTGACCTTCAGGTTGAACCCCAATATTTGTCTCTGGGTTTTCATTAATCATGCTATATCAACAACAGGAAACAGTCAGAAACCAATTCTGACAACCCCCAAATGGGCACTAGCAGATAGTTGCTGAACCTTTGGTCCTAAAAACCTAAAAAATTAATACTTGATGATATCAGCAATAAAAACACACTCAACCCAGAGAAGCCACATGAAAGCACATTAATGAAAATCTCATTTGAAACTTAGATTCCTCAAGAGTTTGCTCAATGGTGGAGAACCAGTTAGCATATAAGAGGTTTTGGGTTTAGCACTGAAGTATAAGCCTGGCCGCATGCATGCACAATACAGTTCATAAAAATAGTTATCAAGCAAATTCAAGCACAATTGCTCAAGTACCTCAGAGGCTAGTTGGTTTTCAAATGGATTTTGACAGTTTTAGTTCCCTTGAAAATTAGGCCTTGCAAAATGGCTGTCCCAAGGTCAACCCCAAAATGGCTGTCTCAAAGCCAACCCAACCTTCAGCAGATAGGTCCCTTGCTGAGAGGCAGAGCCACCTGGTTTGCAAGGCCAGATTCACCAGATCTGTGTGCCACCTTTCCAACAGCTCAGCTGAACCACCAGAGGCAACACCTAGGTCAAGGTCTAGTCTGTGCTTTCCCAAGCCTACCCCATGCAGAAGTGGGTCTTATTAAGCCTCCCGATGCTGAGATTTCCTGACTAGTCATGGAAAAGATAACATCTGTGTTAGTGCGTTAGATGGTGAAGGAGTTGCATCCTGTAGTGGCATCAGCAACACTTCCGGCTATATAGGAGTCTGGTATAGGCCTCACTGGGTTAAATCAGTGTGATGGCAGGACCACGTGTCCCTGAGAATGTGGGGTACTCAGGACCACGTGTCCCTGAGAATGTGGGGTACTAGGACTCCGGCTGATTCCTGATGGGCAGGCAGACAGGGAGAGGAGCCACAGATATAATAAAGATGGCAAACTTCTGGCTTCTTATCCCTGACTGCAGACAACGGTCTAAAGGCCTGGAAGGCTTTTTCTCCAGCCAGAAGGGCCCCACTGGCTGTGGACTAGTCTGACAAACTCGAGCCCCAATCAGGACAAGTTTACCCTAAAGTTGGGGGCCTATCAACAAGCCCAAGCCAGAGCCCAAGACAGTAACAGAAGATCAAGGTTGCAGACCACTTCCTTGTACCTTCTAGAAATAGCTCACATTTCTTGGCTTGCAGTCCCTCCTTCTATGCTGTTCTCAGTGTGCCTTACCTGTCTTCTCCTTAAGAACCCTTTAGACTGTATTTAGTCCAGTTAATAGTTCATGATGATATTTCATGGTAAAAACCGGTTTACTAGCAACCTTCATTCCATTTTCAGCCTTAATTGTCCTGTCCCAGGAATGCGAAATAGCCAGAGAGACCAGAGGTTAGGGCACAGACATTATTATACCTCTATCCCTGTGACAGGGTGCAATGTTCTCAGAGGAATTCCCATTACAACCCCTTAACTAATCTGAGTGCATTCAGGAAGACACCCCTACTCTGACATCTCTGTCTTAATCCACAGTCTTCACCCATCCATCTGCATTCGATTAATTATTGCCTTCAATGAGGCTGAGACTGTTCTAACTCTGGAAGATATCTTCAAAAGGTGGACAATCTTGTTTAGCTTTCTTCAGTTCTTCTCCTAGGATGCCAGGCTCAAAGGAGTGCTCTCCTCCACAGATCCCAAGAGCTCCTGGCATCCTGCCTTCTCCAGTCTTTTCCACCGCTATGGCGTGAATTCTGAGTGCTCAAGTCTAGGGTAGCTTCCAGAAAAGAAATTGGAAAAACATTCATTTCCATCTATGTCTGGGTGAATTATAGCTCCAGCTAGATCCCTGGGATGATTTGTCTGAATTTCATAGACCTGCAGTTTCTCCCAGCAGAAACCCAGTTACTATTTCCACAATAAAGTCACTGGATTCATTCCTTCAAATTGAAAGTGACAAGTGGTGTTAGGAGAACTTTGGCCAACTGTACTGTTTAAATCTTTTCTTTTGAGAAAGGGCCATTGTGCTAGTGGGTGACCTAAACAAAAGCACTATGGGTCTAGAGGAATGACAGGACATCTGGGGGGCACAGTGCCAGGACCTGACCGGGAAAACATGAGCCAGAACTTGGGCAAAAAGAAGACCAAAGCAGAGGTTCAGGGCCATGGAGGGAGGAGCTTGGGGGACAGCAGCTCCACCAACAAGCTCTTGCAGCAAGGTTGTTAGGAGACAGGCCACCTCCAAGGGGGAGCACAGACCACTCCCAAGGAGGAGCATAGGCTGCCCCCAAAGAGTGGTTCCTGAATACACATTGTCCCACAGGATGCGTTCCTGAACCCACAGACTGTCCCCCAAGAGTGGGTTCCAGAACCCACAGACTGCCTCCAATGTCAGGTTCCTGAACCTACAGACTGTCCTCTAAGGGTGGGTTCCTGAATCCACAGACTCTCCCCAAGGGTGGGTTCCTGAATCCACAGACTCCCCAAGGGTGGGTTCCTGAACCCACAGACTGTCCCCAAGGGTGGCTTCTTGAACCCACAGACTGTCCCCGAGGGTGGGATCCTGAACCCACAGACTGTCCCCGAGGGTGGGTTCCAAATGAAGGATAAGACCAGGAAGGTGTGGGAGAAGAACTGAATTTATTAGAGACCCGTACATGCAAGTACTTTACAACAGCCTATCACATTTCTTCATTTATTCTTCCGTCCCTGCCAAGGTTGGTTTCGATAATCTGAAAATACAGGTTCGAATCCCAGGTGCACTGCTTGCCAGCTGCCTGTCCTTGGATAACTTGCTTCACCTTCCTAACCCTCACTTCTTCATCCATATTTAGAAATTACAGCATAAACCTCACTGAATGTAGAACTTTTAAAGCAGATCCAAAGAATATTTAATAAAGGGAAATTGCTCATTAGCTGCATTGAAAGAAAAAATATACATGATGATGATAATAAATTCAAACAATACAATTCTGATTTCATTTAAAAAAATACATATACTTTGAATGCATGCATATCTATATGCATTAAATAGATATGCACATATATGAGATAAAATAAATAAAGATATTAATGATAGTTATTCCCACATAGTAGAAATTCAAATGATTTAATTTTTAAATGTACTTTTCATATTTTGCAAATTGCCTACAATGAACATGGCATACTTTGAAATATTTTTCTAGATTTGCATTTTTATTGCAAAAGTGATCCATGTTCAAGTGTAGAGAATTAAACTCTGCTACCACTGGCAACAGCTCGTTAGGAATTCTTCCAGATGTTTTGCTGCACCGATCTAAGTATCCATGCAGAAGGCATGAATTTCACAGGCCACAAAGCCAGGTGCTGTGCAGAAGAGCGCTCCTTCAGCATCCTAAAGCCTCTGGAGCACCTCCTGAGTTTCGACTGCACCTAGTCACAGACACAAAGCAGTCAGCAATGCACAGTATGCTCTGGACAATAAAGACGTGGATTATCTCACAAGGGCTCATGTACAAACATCTGTTTCTTATTTTTACATTTTTAATTGAAATGGAATTATATCACCCCCCATTTCCTACCTTCAACCCCTTCAAGATATCCTTCCTTTAACCCTTTCTACCCCTTCTCATGCTCAGTATGAGCTTCCTTTCCTTTGACTATATTTGTTACATACATTAGGGTTTCTATTGCTGGGAAGAGACCCCATGACCACAGCAAGTCTTACAAGGGAAAACATTTAATTGGGCACGGGATTAAAGGCTTATTTTATTGTCATAATGGCTGGAGGAATGGTGGAATGCAGGCAGACATGGTACTGGAGAAGTAGCTGAGAGTTCTACATCCAGATTTGAAGGCAGTAGGAAGAGAGAGTGACACCAGGCCTGGCTTGAGCATCTGAAACATCAAGGCTCATTCTCAGGAACACACTTCCTCCAACAAGGTCACACCTACTCCAACAAGGCCATATCTGCTCAAAGTGCCCCACCCTATGAGCCTATGGGGACCATTTTCATTTAAACCACCACAATAGGGGTATACAGACAAATACATATATACGTGTGTTATGTGTATGTTTATATGTATTTATGCATATATGTATATATATATATATATATATATATATATATGACCTGCTTTTTGTTGTTGTTGTTGTTACATGGTTTCAAGGTTGACCACTCTGCATTGGATAACTAATATGGGGATTCATTCCTGGGAGACATTAACTCTTCTTCTCCCAGCAGTCAACAGTTACCTGAAGTCCTTTGTTTAGGGGTGGGACTCTGAGCACATCCCCCTTTCACATTAACTCATCCATTGATGTTACTATTGCTCCAGTCTTGCTTATGAAGCCATTTCTTCCTGACATTTTGTCTCTTGCAGTCTTTCTGCCCCATCTTCTAAAATATTCTCTGAGACACAGATGCAGAAGCTGTGATGTACTTGTATTCAAGAGATATTTTAGACCTATAGTGATCTTTTAATTGTACTGGCACAGAAACAGACATGCAGGTGAATGCAACAGAGTGGAAGGCCCAATGAGCAGTACTTCTAACTATAGCCATGTGATATTTGACAGAGGGGCAAAAAAATATAAACTGGAAAAAAAAGCTGTCTTCAACAATTGGTATGTCCACATGCAGAAGAATTAGACCTACATCTATTACCCTCCACAAAAATTAGATTCAAGTAGATCAAAAACCTCAATTGGAAACCTGAAGCAGTAAATACTCCTAGAAGAAAACATAGGCATTACCCTACAAGACAGAGGTATAGGATAGGACTTTCTGAACAGGATCCCATTTGCCAAGGAATTAAGGCCAACGATCAACAACTGGGACCTCATAAAACTGGTACACTTCTTCTGTACAGCGAAAGAAACAATCAATCAGGTGAAGAAGAAACAAACCCACGGAATGGGAGAGAAACTTTGTCAGCTATATATCTGACAGAGGAATAATATTCAAAATACAAAGAACTCAAAAAAACAAAGAGTCAAGAAAACAGATGACCCAATTAAAAAAAAATAAGCTAGGGATCTAAACAGAGAATTTTCAATAGAAAAAAATCAAAAAGGCTAACGCAAATAAAAACAACTTTGAAATTTCAGTTCACCTCAGTGAAACTGGCCAAGATAAGCAGAACAACTGACAACAAATTCTGGTGAGATTGTGGAGATAAAGAAGCCTTATTCACTATCAATAGGTACACAATCTGGAGCCAACAACTCTGGAAATTAGCATAGAGAATCCTCAAGAACATAAAAAAAGTAAATCCACCATCTGATCCAGCTGTACTACTCCTGGAATAGGTCCGAAGGACTAGACATCCTACACTACAGATACTTTCCTAACCGTGTTCATAGACACACTATTCATGATAGTCAGGGAAGGGAGACAAACTAAATGCCCCTCTGCAGATGAATGGAAAACAAAAGTACAACACAAATACACAATGAAATACTATGCAGCTGTAAAGAAAAGTGAAATCTGCAGGGAGATGGGTGGACCTAGAGAAGATTATAGTGAGGGAGGTAACCCAGACCCAGAAACCCAAACACCACATGTCCTCTATCACCTGCAACTCCTGGATCCGAATCTTCAGATGTGAGTGTCTAACATGGAGGAACCACAGAAACCAGGGAAGGTTAAAGGAATCATGAGGAGATGGAGCCTGAAGGTGAAATAATAGGACCAGGAATGATGAAGTAGGGAAAGAAATAGTGAGGAATGAGAGATCAATACAGAAGGGTGCAAGCTGAGATGGGATAGGAAGAGAGAGGCAGTAGCTGGGGAGAGAAGGCCTTGCAGAATGACAGGAAGTTTAGGGGATTGAGGAATGTCTGTGCTCCTTTTCAGGGGCTTCTGCCGTGAGTCACACTCACCCCTCCAATGGATCTTCTGGTACACTTCCCAAGAAGAGGTTATCACAGGCCCTATCTGCCTAGGCAGCTCCCCTACTCCCACCCTGCCAACTTCTACACTTGTGAAGCTAAGGCTGCCTGGCTCAGGGATGTAAGTGAGGGTACTGCCTCCGCAGACTCCTTTATCAGTCTCCAGTGCCCATGCCAGGAGGCCTTCAGTGACACCCAGTTCTCAGATACCAATTTCACACCAGGAGCAAGAGGATTCTTCTTCCATGTCCTATATTATCTTTATCCTGTCTGTGTGGACCCGACAGACTGCAAGCATGGGCGTCCAAGCTTTAGAACACAAACCTGAAGCCTGGAGTATTCAGCTCATTCTCTGGTGACTGCCGAAGCAGTCCTTTCCAACCAGAATCTTTACATAGACAGTATGTCTACTGTACAAATTCAAGACTGAACACTAACTTCTGAGCTGTAGTCACACATACTGCTTAATAACTGAAGAGAACGGAGGAACGGTCAGATATACAGAGGCTGAAAAAATATGCTAATTCTTCATAAAGTTAGATACTGTATTGTGTACTTAGGCATAAGAAATGACATAGTTTACAAATGTAATAATGTATCATTTAGACTTTGTGCAATATGAGTTCCTCACTGAACAGTACATCTTTGGGACACTGGTATAATCTATATCCATAGTAATAACTGAAAATCATTCTATGGTATTATTGGGTATCTAATTACTTGTTTAAAAAAGAGAGTCATTATTTCCAATCTTTGACTCTTTAGTGCTATAGAGAACACCTGTATATGACTCACCTGCTTCTTTGATTGACTTTTGCTGAGAACAAATGTTTAGAGATGGAATTGTTCTATCAAGGTATATTGGCAAATTGCACCCAGCAATAAATTATGTGTGAGAGCTTTATAGATAATAAAACTAGAATAACAATTCAATGGGGAAAGTATACAATTGTCCAATAAGTAAATTTAATAAATAATTCTAGAATAAATAAATTTTATGTAAGGTGTATTACATATGAAAAATTCAATGTTAGGCCAAAGTTCTAAAAGGAGACTAGAGAGATAGGGCTTCATGGTAAAGACCACTTGCTGCTCTTTCAGAGGACTTGAGATTGGTTCCCAGCACCCACATTCAGTGGCTCACATCCTCCTGGAACTCCATCTCCAGAGGATTCAATGTCTCTGGGCTTCTTGTGCACTGGCATTCATATGTGTATACTCACATACACATAATTAAAAATTAAAAAAATTAACACAGTGGGGAGCCCAACTGGCCCAAGCCTTTCTTAGAAAGGACAATGGAAGAACCAGTCCTGAGGTAGTGAACTCCACAGAAGCAGGACTGAGCCAGCGACCTAGGCCAGAGCAGGACTGAGGCAGCGACCTACACAGAAGCAGGACTGAGCCAGCAACCTAGGCCAGAGCAGGCCTGAGACAGCAAGCTCCACGGTAGTGGGATTGAGCTGGCGACCTAGGCCGGAGCAGACATGAGACAGTGAACTCCACACAAGCAGGTACAGGGGCAGAACCACTGAGGGAGTGGGCTGGAACCAGAGACCTCTGCAGGTCCAGGCATGAGTCTGGGACCTTCAAGGGAGTAGACCTGAGCCAGGACCCTGTGGGTCCAGGCATAGATCTGGGACCTCTGAGAAACTAGGCCTGAACCAGGATCTCTCCAGGCCCATGTATGTGTCTGAGACCTTTGAGGGAGTAGACAGGAACAAGAAACCTCTGCAGGTCCAGAAGCAGATCTAGACCAGGGACATTTACAGAAACAGGTCTGAGCCTGCAACCTAGGTCAGAGCAGGCCTGAGACAGTGAACTCCATGGGAGCATAGCAAACCCCAGAAGTGCTGAGCAACCTCCAGGAACAAAGAATGACCAACAGGGTAACTGGAACTGTAGCACTGACTGCACCATGAGGAGCAATCATCTGAGCCTTGGATCCACTGGCACCTGGAAGATTGATCACCAGGATCACAGACAGCCCCATCTACACCAATTAGAGGAAAAGATGAGTGGACAAGGTAAGAACATATGTAACACCACAAGGAGCAACAGAGCAACAGGAAAATCTAGTGGGCCTAAAACAGCAAGAGTTGAACAATCAAATATAGATGTAGAAGAAAAAAATGACCTAAAAAATAACTTCAGGAGAAATTTTGAGGCCCTTAAAGAAGAAATCAGAAATTCCCTCCAAAAAATGGAAGAAATGACAAACAAAAAATTGAAAGACATCAACAAACCACTTAAAGAAAACCAAGAAAAAGAAATCAAACATATGAAAGAAAGAAACTATTCAAGATTTGAAAACTGAGGTAGAGATAATAAGGAAAACACAAGCCAAGTAAATTATAGAAACAGAAATCATGAGAAAAAGATCAAGAACCATAAATGCAAGCATAAACAGCAGAATAAAAGAGATGGAAGAGAGAATCTCAAACGCTAAAGATACAATAGAGGAAACAGACTCATAAATCAAAGAAAGCATTAAATCTAACAAAAGTTTAACTGAAAATATCCAGGAAATATGAGACACCATGAAAAGACCAAACCTAAGAATAATAGGTATAGAAGAAGGAGAAGAAATTCAACTCTAAAGCACAGAAAATATATTTAACAAAATCATAGAAGAAAAATTTCCCAACCTAAAGAAAGATATGCCTATGCAGATAAAAGAAGCTTACAGAATATCCAATAGACTGGATTTAAAAAAAAGTCCCCTTTCCACATAATAATCAAAACACTAAACATACAGAATAAATAAAGAATATTAAGATCTGCAAAGGAAAACGGCCAAGAACATATGAACGCAGACCTATCAGAATTACACCTGACTTCTCAATGGAGATAATAAAAACCAGAAGGTCTTGGTCAAGTGTTATGCAGACATTAAGATACCACAGATGCCTGCCCAGACTACTATACCCAGCAAAACTTTCAATTACCATAGAAGGACAAAACAAGATATTCCATGACAAAACCAGATTTAACCAATACCTAGCCACAAACCCAGACCTACACAAAATACTGGAAGGAAAACTCCAACCCAAAGAAGTTGACTACATCAACAAAAATACAGACAACTGATGGTCTCATAGCAGCAAATCCCAAAGAAGGGAAAAATGCACAAATTAACATCACCAACAACGAAAACTAAATTAACAGGAGATAGCAATCACTGGTCATTAATATCCCTTAATATAAATGGACTCAACTCACCTATAAAAAGACACAGGCTAACAGATTGGATATGAAAACAGAATCCATACTTCTGCTGTATACAAGAAACATACTTCTTCAATTTCTTTCTTCAAAGATTTAAAGTTCTTGTCATACAAGTCTTCCACTTGTTTGGTTAGAGTTACTCAGAGATATTTTGTGCTATTTGCGGCTATAGTAAAGGGTGAAGTTTCTCTGATTTTTTTCTCAGCCCTTTTACCATCTGAGTACAGGAGGGCTACTGATATTTTTGAGTTAATCTTATATCCTGTTACATTACTGAAAGTGTTTATGAGTTGTAGAAGACACCAGAAAGTGGAAAGATTTCCCATGCTTTTGGGTAGGTAGAATTAACATAGTAAAAATAGCAGTCTTACCAAAAGAAATCTACAGGTTCAATGCAAGGCCTATCAAAATCCCAGCAAAATTCTTCACAAACCTTGAAAGAATGGTACTCAACTTCATATGGAAAAGTAAAAAAACCCAGGATAGTCAAAACAGTCCTGTACAATAAAAGAACTTCTGGAGGCATCATAATCCCTGTTCAAACTCTTCTACAGAGCCTGGTATTGGCATAAAAACAGACAGGAGGACCAATGGAACTGAATTAAAGACCCGGATATTAATTCACACACCTTCGAACGCCTGATTTTTGACAAAGAAGAAATAAAATTAAATGGAAAAAAGAAAGCATATTTAACAAATGGTGCTGGCATAACTGGATATCAACATGTAGAAGAATGAAAATAGACCCATATCTATCACCATGCACAAAACACAGGTCCAAATGGATCAAAGACCTCAACTTAAAGCCAACCACACTGAACTGAACCTCATAGAAGAGAAAGAGGAAAGTACACTTGATCCTGTTGGCACAGGAGACCACTTACTAAATTTGACCCCAGCAGCACAGACACTGAGAGAAACAATTAATAAATGAGACCTCCTGAAACTGAAAAGCTTCTGTAAAGCAAAGGACATGGTCAACAAGATAAAATGACAGCCTACAGAATGGGAAAAGATCTTCACCAACCCTACATCAGACAGAGGTCTGATCTTCAAAATATATAAAGAACTCAAGAAATTGGGCATCAAAAGAACAAATAATCCAATAAAAAATGGAGTAGAAATCTAAACAGAGAACTCTCAACAGAGGAATCTAAAATGGCTGAAAGACACTTAAGGAAATGTTCAAAATCCTTAGTCGTCAGAGAAATGCAAATCAAAACAACTCTGAGATTCCATCTTACACCTGTAAGAATGACCAAGATCAGAAACACTGATGACAACTTATGCTGGAGAGGTTGTGGGGTAAAGGGAACACTTCTGCATTGCTGGTGGGAATGCAAACTGGTACAGCTGCTTTGGATATCAGTATGGAGATTTCTCAGAAAATTAGGAAACAACCTTCATCAAGACCCAGCAATATCACTTTGGGGTATATTTCCAAAGGATGCTCAATCGTGCAACAAGGACACTTGCTCAACCATGTTCATAGCAGCATTGTGTGTCATAGCCAGAACCTGGAAACAATCTAAATGTCCCTCCTCCTCTGAAGAATGGACAAGGAAAATGTGGTACATGTACACAATGGAGTACTACACAGCACAAAAAAATAACAACATTTTGAAATTTACAGGCAAATGGATGGAGCTAGAAAATATCATTTTGAGTGAGGTAACCCAGACCCAGAAAGACAATTATCATATGTACTCACTCATAAGTGGTCTTTAAACATAAAGCAAATAAAACCAACCTACAAATCACAATCCCAGAGAACCTAGACAACAATGTATGTCCCTAAGAGAGACATACATGGATCTAATCTACATGGGAAGTAGAAAAAGATAAGATCTTCTGAGTAAATTGGGAGCATGAAAGAGAGGGGAGAGGCAGGGAGTGGAGCAAAGAAAAATATAGAGCTCAATAAAAATAAGAAGAAGGAGGAGGAGGAGGAAGAAAAAGAAAGAAAGAAAGAAAGAAAGAAAGAAAGAAAGAAAGAAAGAAAGAAAGAAAGAAAGAAAGAAAGAAAGAAAGAAAGAACTTTAGTTATGTGTCCTTGTCCGGGAGCAAACTTGGCAAGGCCTGTCTGGTGCCAGAGCCAGTGCCTCCTAGTTTCTGGGATCCTAACTGGTCTGACTCTGGGCTATCGTCGTCAGTCCTTACACAGTTGTGTCTGTGTATCCTGTGTTCTCTTTGCCAACTTCGTCTAACTTAGCTCTCTACAAGATTGGCAGATTTTTTTCCCCCACAAATGGTATAGATGATGGTACTTCTTAATAAACTTGCTTGGCATAAGTCATCACCTTATGCAAGGCCTCCTGGTCTCAGCTCTGCTTCTGTCTCCTTTACTCCTCATCATCTTTATTTCTCCTCCCCTGCCCTCCCACTCGATCCTTCACCATTCAGGAAGGACCATTATTCCTGCAGGCTTGGGTCATAATTCTCTTTTTAAAGGCTCTAAAGAAAAAGTAAAATATCCATGCTATAAAATCTAAGAAATCTACCCAGTTATTCTGCCAAGGAAACAAAAGTGACCAGCATGGTACAACAACCCTGAGGCATGCACACCGTGATGATGACCAGCAGCTCTCTGATTGGACCTAAAACCCACTCAGTAAGAGGGATGCCATGCCAGGTAGTGGAAATTTAACCAACTACCACAGCTAGTGAGGTCATGGATCTTGGAGCACCACCTCTAAACCACCATAAATCCTACTACATTGCAAACAAGTATTTATCCTTATTCCTACACAAGTATAGTCCTAGCCCCTCATCAAGGAAACTAGTCTTTGCTATAGAGAAAGACCATTATAGAAAACCACAACTGATTGAAATGCAGGGTTGTGGGATCCAGTACCAGTAGACATATCTACAACACAACTCCAGCACCGAAGGCTCATTGCTGCAGAAGGAATCTGAAAATTGTAAGAGCCAGAGAAACAAGAAATTTGCTATGAGACTGTGTTTCCAAGGAATGTCAAAAGCTACCTCCATGGAATCCCACTAGCATAACAACCTAAACATGAGTTGAATGTTTAGGTTGAAAAACAACAGACAGTTTTCAATATCCAGAGGTATAGATCCTCCATTATTTAAAAAACATTAATTTAATTCTGTAAATCATTCTTTAAAATAGTGTATAATCTCTTGGGCGTATTCCGAAGAGTGGTATTGCTGGGTCCAGGGGTAGGTTGATCCCGAGTTTCCTGAGAAACCGCCACACTGCTTTCCAAAGTGGTTGCACAAGTTTGCATTCCCACAGCAGTGGATGAGTGTACCCCTTACTCCACAACCTCTCCAGCAAGGCCATCATTGGTGTTTTTGATTTTAGCCAGTCTGACAGATGTAAGATGGTATCTTAAAGTTGTCTTGATTTGCATTTCCCTGATCGCTAAGGAAGTTGAGCATGACCTTAAGTGTCTTTTGGACATTTGAACTTCTTCCGTTGAGAATGCCCTATCATACAACAAAAGTATATGCTCAACTATGTTCATAGCAGCATTGTTTGTAATAGCCAGAACCTGGAAACAACCGAGATGCCCTTCAATGGAAGAATGGATGAAGAAAGTATGGAATATATACATATTAGAGTTTTACTCAGCAGTAAAAAACAATGACTTTTTGAATTTTGCATGCAAATGGATGGAAATAGAAAACACTATCCTGAGTGAGGTGAGCCAGACCCAAAAAGAGGAACATGGGATGTACTCACTCATAATTGGTTTCTAGCCATAAATAAAGGACATTGAGCCTATAATTCGTGATCCTAGAGAAGTTAAATAAGAAGGTGAACCCAAAGAAAAACATATAGTCATCCTCCTGGATATTAACCTTCATCAGGCGATGAAAGGAGACAGAGACAGAGACCCACATTGGGGCACCAGACTGAAACCCCAAGGTCCAAATCAGGAGCAGAAGGAGAGAGAGCACAAGCAAGGAACTCAGGACCGCGAGGGGTGCACCCACACATTGAGACAATGGGGATGTTCTATCAGGAATTCACCAAGGCCAGCTGGCCTGGGTCTGAAAAAGCATGGGATAAAACCAGACTCGCTGAACATAACGGACAATGAGGACTGCTGAGAAGTCAAGAACAATGGCACTGGGTTTTGATCCTACTGCACGTACTGGCTTTGTGGGAGCCTAGGCTTTTTGAATGTTCACCTTACTAAACCTGGAAGGAAGTGGGAGGTCCTTGGACTTCCCACAGGGCAGGGAACCCAGACTGCTCTTGGGGCTGACAAGAGAGGGGGAGTTGATTGAGGGAGGGGGAGTGAAATGGGAGGCGGTGGCAGGGAGGAGACAGAAATCTTTAATAAATAAATAAAAAAAATAGTGTATAATCATTTGTGATGCTGTAGCTTAAAATAATGGCTTAAGTTTTTGATTATTTCAATACTTGATTCTAATTTTTACCATAGCGAAAAGGGGCAGCTCTGTTCCATGTCTCCATATTAAAGAGGTTCTCTGGTCATATGACTTTCTCAACCTTAAATATCATAGAATTTGCCAAAAAGATGGCATGTACATTTCCTTCTTTCCAAACATTAGAAGCAAACGTCCCTAAACATCCTAAAGGGTCACGTGTTCACAGACTCATCTCCAAGCACCCTGGAATTAATTATTTTGGAAGTTTCTTATACAGGTGTTAGAAAATTCTGTTCTGCAGGTCTGGAATTTTCATAGTGTTAATAAGCACCTTGAAAACGCAGCAACCTCAGCAGTGTGGGAGTTTTTAATATACAGGTTAAGAATCCCACCTCCCAGGAAGTTCTTTTTACTATGCAAATACAAGGCTTTCAAATAATTAGTACTCTTGAGAGACACATATGGTTTCCAGCAAGAACCAAATAACAACAGAAATATTTCCACACATCTATCTCTGAAATGCTTTTTCAGAACAAGCTTCTTTTACAAAACTATTACTCTCCCATGCGTTGCTGCAACATCCGTGGGGCAGATTATTAAATTTAATTAAAAAAAATCTGCCTTGTAGTTCTCCAATGACATAACTCATCACTAAAAAAGTCAGGAAACTTGAAATGACTTTTTATGAAAGCAAAGTTACCTGAGCTTCAAGGTTTTTAGGCATTCTGTCCAGGATCTTCAGTGAAACACGGGGGACCTAGCACACTCTCCTGGCTTCTGTGGTCACTGCAGTCATAAGCACAAATCCACACACAAAGACACACATAATTTTTTTAATATTTTAATCTCTTATTAAAGCCCTAGTTGTGCCGGATGTTGCAGAACAATCCTACTTGACAAACATTGGCATTTTTCTATAGGAAGGCACACGAGCAAAGACACACACACGTGTGTGTTGACCTCACAAAATTTTCTTAAAATGCTCAGTAAATAATATAAGAAGAAACTGAAGTCACAACAAAAGAAAAAAGTGAAGCCATGAAATCAGTTTTTCTTGCCAAATAGGAAAGAAAAGAGTTTTTAGAAGAGTTTTGAAAAGCCTCGTTCTAACTAGAAATCAAAGAGAAGCACCTGGGGGGCTGTCACACAAGTTCCGAGTGTTGATTGGCACCGAAGGTACTGTGCCACCTTATAAGAAGTCTACTAAGCTGAAGAAAATTCAGGAAATCAGTGTTTCCGTGGGTTAAAGGAGAGACTGGGATAGGAAAAAGGGAAGTTGTCTTAATCCAATGCAGTGCACTTAAGACACTAGAGCTAACAAGGGCAGGTAGAAGCAACACGAAAAGATGCTTTAAGCTCGCACAGAAAACACAAATCAGAGAGTCCTGAAGCCGTGTGAGAGGAGCGGAGGCTGTGTTCCTCCTGGGAAGAGAAGGGCTGCTTCTGGGGCGGGGGGCGGGGGCGGGGGGGGGCGCTGCTACAGTTGCAGGGCTCAGGGGAAGACCAACCCTTCCTTCACATCAGGTGGCATCATCAAGAGCAGTCTGTTGAACTATGAAAACAGTGGCTATCGTTAACATGTGTCTAACTTTTGATTACATTTTAACTGAACACTTTCTACCCTCAGCCTCACTTTCGGAGGCTGCACACAATGGACATTCTTCTAGGTGGGCTCTATACATTGTTTAAGTATCTGAACATAAACTCAACGGAAACAGGATGGTATCATAATGATATCATATAATGTGTTTTTTCATTATCATTAAGCCAAAGATCATGGATGCCCTTGGTATATATAAGTCCATTTTAGTCTTTGGGAAGCGGCATGGTATTCTGTTTTATGGATAAATGTTAAATTATTTATCCAGCTCTCCATATGTTTTCATTTGCACTGCTTCCACTGTTCTGCTATTTACAGACGGAGCTGCCAAGGGGCTCTTGGTCTGCTGAGTACAATCTTTCCATCAAATCCTCTGCTTCCACCCAGAACTTCTGGGTGCCACTTCTGGGGCTCTGGACGGATTATCTAACCTGCCTAAAACTCAGTGCCTCCATTTTTAATTGGAAATAATTTCAATGCTATAGAGAGTGCTGGTTGCCTTTTGTCAACCTGACACAAACCTAGACATAGCTGGGAAGAGGGAATCTTAATTGAGAAAAATGCCTTCTAAAGATTGACTTGCAGTCAGCTCCCTGTGGTGTTGTCTTCATTAATTAGATGGATGTGGGAGGGTCCAGCCCATGAGACAGTACCACACCCCTAGGCAAGGATCCTCAGTTATATAAGAAAACTGGCTGAGTCAGTAAGCAGTGTTCCTCCACAGCCTCTGCTTCAGGTCCTTCCTCCAGGTTTCTTGCCTTGAGTTTCTGATCTTACTCCCGTCAGGAGTGGAGTGTCACCAGCAAGTGGAAGGTGAAATAAATCCTTTCCTCCCCCGGTGGCTTTGGGCCATGGTGTTTTATCACAGCAACAGTAACCCTAACTATGGCACAGGTTATATTGAGAAGTGAAATTAAATGAACAGACCTCCCCCTCCTCTCTCTCTCCCCCTTCTTTCTCCCCCCCCCCTTCTCTCTCTCTCTCTCTAGATAAAGATGGGCAGGGGGTGAATAAAAGACCAGCAGAAGTTACTCTCCACTCACAGAGACTAGAAGTAATTTTATAAATTAATGATCAATAACTCCCTGACTCATAGAAGCAGAAAGCAGACCAAAGCACAAAGGCAGCCGGAGTCCCACAGGGTAGACTTCAGGTGGAGAAGATGCTAGTCTTTTGGACCTGAGGATATGTGACTCAGAAAGTGAAGACAGCATTGAGAGAAGACATCCCATTCGTCCTAGCAGCAAACTTTGGAGAGGACAAACATTCAACATGAACGCAACTGGATTCCAGTGTTAATAAGAGAGAGTAGGAAATACCCAGAGAAAAACAAGATGCATCCCCACACCTGAGGCTCCTACAGACAACAGGCCTAGAGATGGTGGGGCTCTCGGGACCCAAGTCAGGAGCAGAGAAGACAAAGATAGCAAAAGGCCCAGGAGATTACTAAGTACTGGGGTTTGGGTTTTTTTTTTTTTTTTTCAAGATAGGATTTCACTCTGTAGCTTTGGTGCCTGTCCTGGTACTCTCTCTATAGACCAAGCTGGCCTCAAACTTACAGAGATCCGCCTGCCTCTGCCTCCTGAGTGCTGGGATTAAAGACATGCAGCACCACCACCACCCAACTGCTTCATTCTTGAAGTCAATCAGTTTTCAAAGTCAGTGAACCTTATGCTCTCATAAGCTGCCTACAGAGGATCTACCCAAGCCTTGCTGTCAATCATCCTCTGCAGCCCACAGAGAGAGACCAGGAGTCCGACCCAGGGTTCAAAGTGTTCTCAACTGCCATCCCAGCTTCACTGGTATTGCTGTCCCCCACCCCACCCTACCCCACACACAATACTTTCATCACAGGATAGTGCTCCCTCTAAAGTCCCTGCTGTAGGGAAGACACCCATCTGCAGTTGGAGGCCTGCCTGGTGCTACTGTCCCATGGGGAAAGAATATGGCATGACCTCATCCGGTCTGTTTAGATACCCCTACACACACACACACACACACACACACAATTCTGCTCTTCATTGAAATGGTCATTGGAACATTCTATCCCTTCACTCAGTTATGGGGGCAAAGCTGAGAGCCCAGTCTCAGCACACTCAAACTAAATCTTTCTAATAGAGTTTTTTGATGAATGTAGAAACAGACTTGGTTCACCTCCTTGGGCTGGGACTGTGAGCCACCACCCTGCCTGCCTATCCTGAAAAGAACCAGCACCTAGGGTCCATAAGAACAGAGTGTGATGGCTTGACAGACTCTATATGCATGTTTATTGAATGGATAAATTAATGCAACAAGACAGAAACAGATCAACAAACATGCAAAAGGACAAGCGGGGAGGCAGGGGCAAAATATGCAACCTTGGACCCTCTAACTCAGGGCGCTTGCATGCTCGTTCCCGTCCCGTCTGCACTTCTGCCTGTGCACGCTTCAGGCTTCACTTAGAGCCTTTCCCTCTGGAATGCCACAGCTCAGACCTCCACAGTAAATTCCTATGTTGCTTCTCCCATGTGGTCTTCCCAGATGCTATGGGCTCACCTCCCCCTATCAAAGCCTTCATAATCTGCCCCTCCCCTCCAACACACTCTCTCACTATTGGCTAACAATAACATGTCACACTTTCTACCTTGATTTAAAGCTATTTATTTTCACAACTGCAGCAGATACTTGGCAGAGCCCCTTTCCCTGGCGGCTTAAGGACTCATTCCTTCAGCACTCCTTTGAGCAAAAGGAGTCCAGAGGTGCCTGGAAGTTGTCCCCAGCATTTCAACCCCAGCAAAGAGTTGAGGAACAAGCATTGATCTCTCTCCTCAGTCAGCATGGAGCTCTCTCTCGCTCTCTCTCTCTCTCTCTCTCTCTCTCTCCCCCCCCCCACCTCCCTCAGTCCTCTTTTCTAAGTTTCCTGTTCAGGAACCTACCTACACCCCAGAGAAGTCATCTAAGGTCACTGACAGCTCTGCTTCCCATCATGCCATCTAAGGTCACTGACAGTCATTCTTCCTATCACGCCTCTTAAATGCCAGCTGTGGCACAGGACAGTATGGGAAAAGCATCCTGTAGAGAAAAAAGCAAAGCAAAACAAACAAACAAAAGCATGTGGGAAAGAATGGGCACAAAAGAGTGCTGGAGGGAGGGGACTTTCAGTAAGCCAGGAGCAGCCAGACTAAGGAAATTTCTAGAATACATTAGTGCTTTAAAACATTACAGAGAACAAAAAGAGGGGCCTATTATTGTTAGGTATTTCCAGAAGACACAGATATTTACAGTTTTATAAATTCATCTTCTTTCATTGATCCTCCAGTATTGGTTAAATTTCTGAACTCACCCATGAGGAAATCGGTATTTAGACATCCAGAGTCACACTAAAGAAGAGCCAGTGGGGTGTAGGGCAGGGTCCAGGTGGAGTCTATATTGTAAGGATGTGCACTTTCTCCAAAACTTTGTTCCCTCTGTGAATAACACTTTCTGCCGAGAAATATCTATAAAGAGATACACAGAAACAGAGAGAGCGAAGAAACTGGGGAAGAGACAGAGGCAGAAGGAGAGGCTGAGAAAGAAGGGGAAGAAAGAAAACCTTGCAAATTGAATTCCTTCCCCATTCTCTCTCATCCACCTCTCTGGGCCACCACCTTGGGAGACCATTAGTTGGCAGAGGGCACATTTTGAGAGGAGTCTTCCAGATTACGTGCAATGAAAAGGGGTTTCTTTCCACCCTGCCCACCCTGTCCAGGCACTGAAGCAAAGCCAGCCTGCCAGCACCACTCTGCACAGCCCCCTCCCCTTGTTTGCACGCCTGAGGGCTGTACTAGCCTGCTAACCGTCCCTCCCTGGACCTCCCTAGCACGCATGAAGGCACAGACAAAACTCTTCCAGGATAACACATGTGCCCTGTCACACACACCCTCAGCAGAAACATCACACTGTCTGGTTTTAATATTCATCGGCTGCTTCTCCATCCAGAGCTCCTAATTCGCAGTGTGGGACAATGTTTTCCTATTAAGCATTTTCCCCTAAGCCTCATTACCTCTCTGTGGTAGAAAATCACTGCGGTGCTTTGGCTGCCTTAGCAGGAGAGGAAATTAATTTACAAAAGAGGGCAAAATAATCTCCAAATAACAAATCCTTCGAAACTTGGAATCTGGCACTTCATAATCAAATCAGATGCAGTTTACAGGTGCCGCTTCAACTGACCAGAGTGGAGCAAACACAGCACACAGGGGAGAAGGGGAGCCAGTGGGAAGCGCTGACCACAAAGAACCACACCAAAAAAGGCTGCAGGGGGTGGAAGCTTGTTAGGATAAATACAGAAGCAGCCTCTCCAGACAGGGAGATGCTTACAGAAAAGGATGTAGAGGTCAAGCTGAAATCCAACAGGAAGGACTTACCACAGCTTCCACAGCAAGCCAGCAGCTGCCAGGCACTGCATGGAACAGGCATGCCGGAGATTTGAAACTCTAGTCTACTCATCTTGGGCTCTACTTAATGGGCTGAGAGTAACTTGCAGCCGTGAGACATCTCCAGAAATTAGGTCTCCATGAAAGCATGAATCATAAATACGAGAAATACAAATGGCTCTTTCATCAGTGCTCTAAGTAGGAAGAAAACCTTCCTAGCTCCTTTCTGATAGCGGAGTCAACTCAAGAAACACACAGCTGGTCCTTGGTATATCTGAGAAAACTGTCCTCAAATCTAATGTTACTATGTCCCGCATTGTCTTATGAACTGCATAGTCTGGAACCAACAAGACACAGCAAAATCAGTGTCATGTGCCTCTTGGTAATAATCACAAGCTGCTGGTTTGTTTTACAAACTCAAAACTCTGATGGCAGTCGTTAAGCGGTACTGATACAAACCGTAAAGGCATGAACCCAAGCACAAGCTACGTAATCCAGAGTGCTCAGTAGGTCCCTCTGTCACCCAGCTGCCAACACTGCTGCTAAAACTAAAGGAGACCCCTGCGTCTTTGTTGTCTCCTTTTCTAATACTCTAGAATGGTCTAGAGGATTGGCGCCTATGGAGACAAGAACATGAAATGGCTGAAGAGCTCCCAGGGCCTCCTAACTTTGTGCAGTAGAGGTATCAATAGACTCACATGCCCTCAGGGACTCCCATTGCATGACTTGAGAAAAAACTCCATCTCCCTGTTCCTGGAGAAGTTCAAGGAGGAATTTACTCACCCACGGGAGTGGGGACAAAAAGCCTCCTTGCAAAAGCCCCGGCACATGGCCATGAGTGGTCAGCACCAGAGCGGGGAGCTTCTAACCCTGAGCAAACAGGGTGTGGAGGTGCAGAAAAGCCCTTCAGAGCCTGTACCCCACCTGCTAAGTGCAGCCGTGACAGGCAACGGCTGAAGCACTGGAAACCTTTATGAAGGGCTGCCTTTGGGAGTCATGCCGCTGACACCAGTGGTGTGGTAAAGAGTCTCCGGGCCCCTGCCCTGGAGGATGTGTGCCTTCCTGCGGGAACAGCAGGGAACATTCTAGTTCCCTGATTTCTACATAAAAATATGGAGAATAGTGAAGGGAGCGAAAGGCAACTCCCAGTTCCTGGATTTGCCTGGGATAAACAGTGAGAAAACTCCGGCCAGCCACTGGCAGGTATACCTGGGTATCAGCAGCATTGCCGGGCGCCTTTCCTCCATGGTTCACTTGTTTGGCCAGCAGCCTCCTGATCCCCCTCCATGACCTATGCTGTGCCATTGTCTGCCAAAAGCAGCTTGAAGAGTGAAGCCCTATGGCGGGACTCCCCCTTCCAACTCTAAGCACCAGCACCGAGTCTTTCCCCCAGCTGAGCCTCCCCAAGAGTAAAGGCAGCCACTGAGATCCTCAGCCCTCTCTCAAAATCAGAAAGAAGGTCAGATGTGACGTGAATAGCAGATTCTGGTGAGTCAAACCATCTGGGGTCACCTGCCAGTATCCTAGCAAAATGAAGTTAGGTCCTCACAGAGGACGATTACAGTCCTGGTGTGGTTACTATGGGTACATGATGCTCAAGCCACTGTGCGGCTTCACTCACTAGCCTCTGTCTTTCAACAGCCAATATACCCAGGCTTTATTACTCAAATGAGCAGCCTCATTGTAAAAACAATTTCCTGAATCAAAGTATAAGCCACTGTACCATCCCTCTCCCAGTGACCTGCCTTTCCTGGGCCAGTCCTGGCTCTAGACTCCCACAGGAAATCTCTTACCACAAGGCACCAAGGAACTTGTAGGCAAAAGCTAGCTGAATCAAATACTTTCCAAAACAATTCCTTTTTCACCCAGTCCTTGACAACCCAAACCTCCCCAACTTTCTTCCATGGAAACTTCTAAGCTGCTGACACTCAAAGTTCATGAGGATATTTCCATCCTCAAAGAGATGAGCTACAGAAATGTCATGTTCGAAAAAGTAGGAAATAGATGTTCAGGGTTTCTGTTTTCAAATGAGGGCAGTCAGGGATTAAGTATAGTTCGGACCCTGAAGGAGCCTCTTAGCCTGCTTTTGGGCTCACTCATGTAGTCTGATTTTGCTAAGCTGCTCAAGGACTCGGTGATAGCATGGTGTTCAACAAAAACTAAGCAAAATATATTCGCTGAGCTCTCAGCTGAAGACACCCTCTCCTCCAGGAGGTGATCGGTGTGCAAGGAGGTAGAATGGAAAACGCCAGCCTGAAACCGTTCCAGCCTGAAGCTTCTACCACTGGGTCCTTCTGCTTAAGCAATAGAAATCCATTCTAAGTACAGTCAGAAAATAATTGGGAGGAATCTGGGAATTCAAAGAATTGCTGTCAAAAGCTAGAGAATGAAGCTGGAATGGGAAGTGGCTCCAGGGCTTTTAAGGGGGAAACACACACACACACACACACACAGGCACGCGCACACACGCACGCATGCACACACACACATGTACACAAAATAGCTGTGAAGCAGGAAAAATATGGCCACACTTTCTCCCCCGACTGCATCAATGGATGAGTTCCAGTGGGGTCTCAGGTTCTCAAATCTGCACAGTGTCAGAAAGCTCAGGCCAGGTTTGCTGAGGCTTCTGGTTGCCTGGTTGCTATAGGCAGTAGAATATCCCATTTGTATTCTGTAAATGGCAACACACTACACACACACACACACACACCAGACCACAGGAACAATCAGGAGCTCTCCCAGAACACAGCAGGGAACATCTGGAAGGAGGAAAGGTTTGATTTATTCCCTAGTGAAAACAAGGTAAGGGTGTCTCAGCACTTAGAGTCCCCTGGCAGTCAGGCTCCACTCAGAAGACTGATTCCTAGCTGTGGTTAGTACCCACCCACCCCCAAGGCTGCTGATTTGGCTCCCCACTCCCGAACCATCCTGAAGATTAACTCATTTTTCCAACTGACCCTCTTTCAGTGATGCAGAGAGGTGAGGCTGAGGAATAGGAAGCTGGGGTGAGATGTCTCTCTGTGATCAGGATAAATGGTCACTCGAAGTCACTTTGTGAACCTGTCACCTGTTCCAGAGAACCCTGCTCCAAACAGGGTCCTCCCCTAGCTGACTAAAACAGGAAGGAAATGACTAAAGGAGGCTGGGAAGCTTCTGGAGCTCGGGAATAGTTTTGGTTCAACAAACAGCCAGGAAAACATACAAAGTCCCAGGGCCACCTTTCTGAGCTCCTTTCACCACCCATTCTGAGCTCCTGCTGGCTCACGTCACCTGGATCTCTCGGGACCACACACGGCTCCTTGGTAGACATCACTGCAATTTTAGTTTGACCTCCATAGTTGACATTTTACTTATGATGATCTCTTTCATCTGGCACAGTCTCCTCAGACAGGGACTCTGGGTTGCTACAAACTCTCTCCCTTCAATTTCAACTGCAAGCACCCTAGTATAATGAGCGTGTGGGACCATGTCACCAAACCGAGTTACTGTCCTGAGTCCCCTTGGTATCTCTGTGATTGTTCATTTCATGTGTCCACATGTCTGGACTATGGCTAGACATTTGGTCAAACATTATTATGTGTGTGTCTGGAAGGGCATATCTTGAGTGAACAGTCCTCCGAAGTGTGAGCCAGGCTCATCAATTAAAGGCATGCACAGAACAGAATAAGCAGGCCTAGATGCCTGGGTACTTGAGTTAAGAAACTGTCCTTTCCAGCTTTTGGATTCAAACTAAAACTTTTGTTCTTTGGAACCATAGCTGATGACATAGAAATTACCGGATCCCCAGGGTACTGACCACAGATCAGGTACATGCCCCCTTCTGCAGCTGAGTGACCCAATTATTTACAATAGATCTTTCTGTGTGTGCATAGATCCTATGTGTGCTGTCACTGCTCCTCTGGGGAACTCTGACTAATGCCACACTGCCCTGTGAGACCCGTGCCCTGCTCTGGTCACCCTAGACTTACCTCTGGGAAACCCCAGGCTTCCCTTCTCACAGCCTTGCAAATGTGTGGAGTGAAAAGTCGCATAGCCAGTACTCCCTGGAATGTGGCCCAGTGAATCCCTGGGCACTTGCCAGTCCTAATCATGACAGCACACCCTGATGCTGTATCTTGCATCACATGTGTGCCATGCCCAGTCCCCTTCCCATCCCTTCCCACCCCCAGGCAAGCATGGATGGGCTTCCCATCTCCACAGATCAGATTCACATTGTTTTATGTATGATGGTCACCTTGGCTAGATTGAGACGGACCTAGTAAATGTGTGAGGCAAGCCTCTAAGGATGCCGATGAGAATGTGTCCAGAAAGGATTAATATGGGGACACCTGGGCTGAATGTGGGTAATACCATTCAAGGGATGGGGGACCAGGTAGAAAAAAGGAGAGTAAAAAAAAAAAAACCAGCATAGACATTTGCTCTTTCTTTCTCCTTTTTTCCCTTCCCCCCTTTCTTCCAGACCCATCTCCTCTCTTTCTTCTCTCCCCCTCTGCCTCCTGGCTGCCATACGTGAGCTGCTCTATTCCAAAGCACCTTCCCCACCACAGTAGACCAAAGACTCTGGACTTGTGAGCCGAAGTAAACCCTTTCAATTTAGGACTTTTTGTTTGTGTGTTTTGCTTGGATATTTGTCACAGTGAAACAAAACCTGACAAACAGTAAAATTTCAAGGACCCTAGCAATGTGGTGTTTTAGGATCCATCCCTGGGTAAGAACATTAATCTATATCTATCTTTCTAATAATAAAGAAGAGCATCTCTCAAGAGTTTGCTATGCCCTGCATTTCTTTCAACATGGGCAGCTACAGGTGTACAGGAGCAGCCTAGGGCCTGGAAAACAAGAGATGACTGCAGACGTCTGTATAGCAGGCCTTCCGGGTGTGGAGTTCCTCTCCAGGCCCCCTTCTCCAATGTAGATTCTCTGCATCTCCAATGGGGATGGCAACATGCAGCCATAGAGCAAAGCTACACTGGGAAAATGAACATTATATGTACCTCTGTCTCTCCTTTATTGCCCTATCCCTCAGGTCCATGAACCACACTTGGCATTACCAATTTCTGGTTCTGTGAAATGAATAACCAAACAAATGAGTGGGACTGGATTAGTCACTTCCAACGCCATGCCTGTCTTACCAAACTGGACCACTGTTTTCTACCTGAGTGCTGATTGCTCCCAGATAATGCTTTTGTTTCCCCCTTTGAAGACATCCAAGTTTCCTTCCCCAGAGTCTTCTACTAGTGCAGCCTCGAGAGTGGGAATTTTATGGTGGATTCTTTCTGCACACCAGCTGGCCAATGGCTCTCTGCTGTTGCTGTCGGGGTACAAGAACAAAGGGCTGGGTGCCGGACCCCAGAAATCTCAGCAGTGGGTTCTAGTGGGTCCTAGGAGACCCTGTAAGCCCAGATTTCCTCCTCTCCACAGTCGGAGCGGCTGGAACACGTCCTCAGCATCTGAGGACAGAATGAAATAATGCGTATGAAAGTGCTCTGAAAACACTAAATTGCTCCCCAAAGGAAGGGTCCTATTATCACGCGGCACTCATTCATTCTCCTCACTCACATGGGCTGCCCCACCCCTCTCTCAGCCAGCACCAGCCTCATTAGCTGTACTGAGCAAGTGTTCACCTTTCTGTCAGCCTGGAGGCTATAAAGAGAGAGGCTCACGCCGCCACCCACCAGTGACCCTTGGAGCACAATGAAGCTCAGACTAGCTATGGGGGTGTCCTCCACCCTGGCCCTGAGGCACAAGGAAGCATATGGCTTGAAGCGACAGACCACAGGACCCATAGGCCACACTATCTGTTGTCCCTGTCTTGCTTCCTTCCTTCCTTCTTTTCTCCCTCCCTCCTTCCCCTCTTCCTTCCGGGTTCTTTCTAAACATCCTCAGGTTCATCTCTCTTACTTACATCTTGTGATGAACCTGGGAACCTGGGTGGTCCTCCCCTACAGCCTTCTCTTCCTGTTTCGACTTTACATCTCTACTTAAGGACATAGCCTAAAGCTGTCCATCTCTAAAATCAGAAAAAGTCCCAGCTCAGCACAGCAGCACACTGCTGAGTACCTGGAAAATGCCACGACTCTTCAAAAGCGCCACTTGAAAATCCTGCCCAGAGAAGTTACTGCCTGAAGCCATATCAGCTTCCCAAATGGACCAGGAGGTAAATATCCCAGATGTTCTGTCCTGCACAGTCTGGGCTGCCTGCAAGCTGTGGAATGCACAATGGTGGCTCTGGAGAAACGTGTGAGGCTCAAGAGGCTATCTTTGCTCTAGAGAAGCTGGGAATGTCAAGCCTTAAAGCTGGGCTGTCACAACATCATGCCTAACCGTCAGGACGGAGCCCTGTTCCACAAAGATATCATTGTTGCTAAGCATTTTGGGACTGGTTCAGTGGCCTCTCCCCACTGGAACATCAGCTCACAGGCTTCCCGGAGCCTGGGAAAAGGCAATAGAAACTGGGAGAGGAGTCAAAGGTTCACATAACAGCAGCAAGGAAACATGTGTATTGAAGGATGTATGTGAAGGAGTACCTAGTGTATACTGGCCGTGCTGAGGTGGAGGCCTTGCTCAGTATCCACCTACGATGCTGTGTAATCTTACAATGATCCCTAGGCACAGTGACCACCATCTGTGGACAGTCAGCTCTGGAGGACAGAAACACTGAGCACAGTGCTCAGGCTTGGGAAGCACAGTTTGGAGGGGAATTTAGGAACTAACAGAACCCTTCAGCACTAGACTGCCCCTTCTCTTCTCTCCAAACACCCGCACCCTCCCGCAGTTCAACACACAGCTGCTAAGCGCCTGTCTAGGACAAGCTGGCAACGGCGTGACAAGAGTTGGTTCCCAGGCTTGTAGAACTCAGAGTTTAGAGGAAAAGCTAGGCACCCAGGCAGATCACTTTCTCCACTGAGAGAAGAGGCAGGGCATGCACACACACACACACACACACACACACACACAGAGGGTCCAGTGCTACCAGGGGAGTCTGGAAGAAAGATACCTGAGCCGAGAATGTTTCTGCTCTGCCCACTTCCTCTCCTTCAGACACATCATAGATTCTGACACACGTTCCTAAAGGTCTAGAGCTTAAGTCCTTCTTCATGAGAAAAAGCTACATCTTCAGACACAATAGTGATTCTTTTTTTTTTTGGTTTTTCGAGACAGGGTTTCTCTGTAGCTTTGGTGCCTGTCCTGGAACTAGCTCTTGTATACCAGGCTGGCCTCGAACTCACAGAGATCCGCCTGCCTCTGCCTCCCGAGTGCTGGGTTTAAAGGCGTGCGCCACCACCGCCCGGCACACAATAGTGATTCTTCAGACCTTCTCCTCCACTGGCCCCCAGGAATTCCATTCCAGAATTCTCTCTCTACTCTTTTCCTTCTGTCCCTTCTTCATCTGCCATCACTGCCTTGCTCCTCAATGCTGACCGCCACCCTTCTGCCTAGTCAGGACAGCTGTTTTCTAGGGCATCAACTCTGGTCACTCACTTCCCATGCACCTTCCAGTCAGCTGCCAGAGCTTTTCCCTAGATCCCATCAGACAAATCAGACCACTACTCACATACGTGCTAAGAGTCCCATAACCTCTCTATACTGGCATTCAAAATGTATTTTAATAAATAAAGACTGCCTGAAGATCTGGGAGTAAAACAGTCGCACTGATCACCTTACAGGCCAGGTTATGGTAACACACACCTTTAATCCCAGTAGCCACACTAGTTACCATAGAAATCGAGTGGTGCATGACTTTAATCCCAGCCCTAGAGAGTACTATAAAATGGGGGGAGACAGCTCTCAGACACTGTCTCATTCTGAGAATCCTGGAGGCAGGATCACCATTTTTAGACTGAGGTCAAGGAAAAAGCCAGTGGTTGGCTGTCTTGCTTTTCCGATCTTTAGGTTGAATCCCAATTTCTGATCCTGAATTTTATTAATCATGCTTCAGTTAATCCTGCTTTGCCTCTCAAAGAAACTGAACTCTGACATCAGGCCCTTACCACTTTAGAACACTGGAAATCAACTAAAAGCTTCAAGCAACACAAGGAGCACTATTTGTAGAAAACAGTAGCTGGGCATTTAACCCGTTTGTCCCCATCAACTTCTCCCCGGTTCCAGAGAATCCTTAATGGCCAGAAGCTGCTCAAGGCCGGTGGCAGTGAAAACCACCACCCCTATAGATACGTAAGGGGAGACAGGAAAGCCACTGAGAACGTTCCATTCCCTGGGACTGTCTGCTATGCAGCTCCCTACAAGGTCCTCCCAGGACACTGCCACCCAACAAGGCAGAATCTCACTTTGGAGGAAAAATTCTTTCTCTGGGGATTAGTCAGAAGAAGTCAGCACAATTGTTTAGCTTCACATCGTCTGAAGATACAACAATGTTCATGACTAACAACATCCTGGCCAAAGTTTAAAAGGAAAACATGAAGAATAAGTTGTAGAAAACTTTGGTCATCATGCACACATTCTTAGAAGGCTGCATGACTTGGCCAACTGCAACCCTACCCAGGAAAGACCTTAGGAAGGCCCAGAGTCCTTTCTCTCTGACTTTGACACCTACATAGCAGTAAATTAAGTCCAGTCCAGAGTTGCAATGCCCCTGTCTGAGCAGAAAAAAAACATGCCCCAACACATACAAAGTCCCTTAGGAAAGGATGAAAAACTAT
This sequence comes from Chionomys nivalis, assembly GCF_950005125.1. Classification (NCBI taxonomy): domain Eukaryota; kingdom Metazoa; phylum Chordata; class Mammalia; order Rodentia; family Cricetidae; genus Chionomys; species Chionomys nivalis. Next base: position 35,005,902 of record NC_080090.1, on the reverse strand, counting down.
TAGTTATTGTATTTAAATACAGATCTGAGAGGTCATCAACAAGTAGTAAGCGATCTAATCAGAAATTATGATGAAGGCATTCTATAAAGAATAGAGAGATAACCTAGAGAGAGATAAACACATACAGCAACATCAAGACCACAAAAACTATTATGTTTGTAAAAGAAAGAAAGAAAAAAAAGAAGAAGAAAAGGAACAACAGCAATAAGCCTGGAAAGGGAAGAATTGAGTACCAAAGTAAAATATATAAAATTCCCAGTTGTCAATAAAATTTATGAGACATTCATGAAAAGGGTGAACTGTATTCATCAGAAACTGTCTGTTCCTGAGAGGGCCCAGATGTTGGAATTAGTGAACAAAGACTTCAAATCAGCCATTGAACCATTTTCAAAGAGCTAAAGAAAATCATGTCTAAAGAATTAAAGAAAGTGCAACGACAGTAGCTCTTTAACTAGAGAAGATCAATAAAGACATAGAAATTTAAGAATTAAAAGCTATTAAGTAAAATTGCATTCAAAAGCTAGAATAGCTGAAGTAAAAAGTAACCAACAAGTGTTGAACAGCACACACAAACTTAAAAATTTATCAGTAATAACTTGTTTATAAATTACTTGAGATTACCCAACCTACTAAATTAAGGGTGAAGGGGAGTAATATAGATGTGGCAGCAATGTAATCCGAGCATTTGAAATCTGAGGTAGGAGGATCAGGAATTTGAGACTAGCATATAAAAAATTCTATCTTTAAAAAAAAACACTAAAGTCAATGGGTGGAAGAGAGAGGAAGGAGAAGGAAGAAATAAAGACACATACATACATAAAAAGTCGGGGGACAGAGTCTCGGATATCTGCAGGACCACCACGCACAATAACATGTACATCATATATAATATGAGTCAGGAAGAAAAGAATCAAGCTCTAGAGAATGGCAAGAGAAAAATGACTCATCAAAGACAGGACAAAGATTGCCATCTTCTCATAAGAAACAATGGCAGCCCAGAGACATATTAAAATGATGAAAGAAGAAAAATTGTCCACCAAGAATTCTCTACCCAGCAAAACTATCACTCAAAAGTAAAGATACAAATCAAGATATTTACAAACACAAGTAGGTGTCCTTTACTAACATACCTTCCCTACAAAGTGAAAAGGTGCCCTTTAAGTTGAAATTAAAGAACAAAACAGTAAGCTGAACTGCGATGAGAAATGAAGAACATTTAGAATGAAAATAGGTAGACTAAAGCGCAAAGGGAAGCAGTGAGGAGGGCCCTGGAGTGTTCCACTCCATCCCTGCTTTCAGTGCCCAAACCCCTACCATGTTCCACCAGCACCACCACACACAGCAAGCCTAGAGGAAAGATTGAGGGGATGCTGAATGAGATGAGCCAAGGTGAAGGGAAAGCCCCAGAGAAGACCTGCACAGTTGTCTGCCAAGCCTGTTTCCCAAAGCCTTTCCATAAACATTTCCCGAAAATGAAAAAGGAGGGTACTTTCCAATTAATTTGATGAAAGCACTGCTCGTGCCCTGATGGCACGATCACAAGAAGACAAAATGCTAACAAACTAACTCCCACAGCATAGAAAGAGAAATATACATGACAGCCAAGAAAACAATGTAGTCCAGGAATGCAGAATTAACCTAATGTCTCAAAATCAATCCATGTACTGCAGTTTATCAATAGAAAGGAGGATAGAAACCACAAAATCATCTGGAAATATGCAGAAAAGGCATGTGACAAAGTCCAACAGCAAAACCCAAACCAGAAATATTCAAAAAGTAGAAATAGAAACAAACCTCTTCAACTTGGCAGAAGTCACATGTGAAACATCCAAGGACAACTCCATGCTTCTTGAGAGGAAACTCAGTGTTTCCCTTTGAGATACAAAGTCAATCAGCATGGCAATGTAGATGGGGGAATTCTTACAAGGCTCCGCCCCTAGGCAAAGAGTTACAGGCAATCAGTGGATACTGAGAAAAGAAAATCTGTGTGATCCAGAGATGTGCTCCCTGACAAATGATCCAATTACAGGCTTCCAGATTTAAACATTTCAACATATGAGGAATAATAAAGGACTCAGAAGGTTCTCCATGAGTGTGAGAGAGAAGAAGAATCAAGGAATAAGATGCCATAAAAAATAACAAAGGCATATCCATTCTTTCAACTTCTAAAACCCAACATTATCATGAAATGTATAACAATTACAAACAATGAAGAAAATACAAGGAGGAGAAATAAAAGAGGCCCAGATATACAGAAAGAATGGCGTGAGCCTGTTACTACTTAAGGATAGTCTAAGATATTCACAAAAACAACTGCTACAACACTGAATTAATTGCACAATGCCACAGGATACGAAGTCAGTACACAACAGCTATTATGTCTTAAACTAGCATGGAAATAAAAGCGAAATTCATAAAACAATTCAATTTGCAATAGCATGAAAAAGGATGCAGACTTGGAGTAAAGTTAACAAATCGAAGGTAAATATGGGGCCAAGATTCCCCAGTGGCTCCTTCTCCCTGAACTCACTGTTTAGATCTTAATGCAAAGGTTAAAACAATAAACTTCTAAAGGAAAACAGACTCATGACCTGAAGGTAAGCAAAGATTTCTTAAATGAGATTCAAAACAAAGCAACCATAAAAATGCTGATCAATAGTACGTTATTAAAAATGAATGACGGTTGGCCATCAAAAAGTAGCTGGCTAAAATGAAAAACACAAGCAGAAAGATTAGATATTCCAGGTGGCTATTATATTTTTGTTATGATGACTAATTATTTTGTTTGTAATATGCTATAAGATTTGTGGAGTGTCAAATCAAAATATTATTTTGTATTGTTATAAATTGATGTCATTTTCTCAATTTTTTTTCTTAATCTAGTGACCTACTTCATTCGTAGAAATTCCCAGACCATCAAATTTCAGATAAGATGCTGGTATTCAGAATTTGTTACTTTTCAAAAAAATATCTGACCAACTAAAAATGGGAAGTGGATCAAGTCAATTGGAAAAGTAGAATTAAAAGATGTGAGCAAAAGCTTTACCACAGAGGAGACCCAAACGGCCACCAGGAAGGTGAGAAATCCCTAGGCATCTTCAATCACCAAAGAAACGGAAAAATAAAACTGCAGTGAGAGGCTCAGAAAAACTAAATGAAAAAGACTAACAACGTTACATGTTGGTGAAAATACAATATATCTAAAACCCCATACACCTGGAGCAAAAGTGGCTACAATCACTTGTGGACAACACTTACCAGTATGTTCTAAAGCTAGACCCTTATCTACTGATTATTTTATAATCCAATGTAGCAAGAGAAAGGCATGCAAGATGCCCAGCAAACCACCAGAGAAAAAAAGATTAATAGCAAAAACCAAATAGCCATCAATCAGGTAATGAATGGATAGATAAACTGCACTGTGTTCATAGGACAGAAAGATACCTGACAAGAAAGAACCCAGGAAGGACTCACAGCGAGAGCAAAAAAGGTCAAGTTCAAAGACATTATACCTCAAGTCAGAAGTCAGACAGACATGGGAGAATATGTATTGTGTGGTTCTATTCACGTTAAGAAGGAAAAAAAGACAGTAGTTACCACCAGGCAAGAGCATGAAAGCTGACTACAAGAAGAACATGATGGAACCTTCGGGATGGTCGTTAGAGTCCCTACTCTGATCTGGGCGGTGGCTAACATGGCTGTGCACATGCGCAGTAATAAAGAAGTGTTTGCCTCTGTTGCTTATGTGATGTACCAAACTGTGATCTTTAAAGGGCTAGAATTAAAACAGATTAAATAATATAAAGTTAAGTTAATTGTTTAAGGAGCCAACACTGGAGGTTTTCTCTACTGTATCTCTGTTCTCTCCTGTCTTAAACATCTCACACTACATGTCTTTACAGTAAGAAAGTATTCCCATTTTAATTTTTGACAGGCCCACAGTTTTGATGGTGTAGCGCTCAGGGAACAATCAACACGCTGAGGCCTCACTGTTCTCATTCAGTCTTTTCTTATCTTTAAAAAATTAATGTTACTACTGTTAATTTACCTGTTTCTACAGTTTCACAATCCCAGCACCAATGTCCCACCACTGGGAGGAGGACAATTTCCCACCAATCACCAAGGTCCAGGGTCCTCAAGCTACCGGCCACTTAATGTTTAATTTTTATGTACTTATAATCATCCCACAGATACAGTTTTGCTATTTTATGTTTACTATAACAGCATAAATATTTTCCCACAGTCGTTACAAGAGCCATTTTCCCTAGCTATAGAATAGTCTATTGTATGGCTGCTCCATAAGTTACTTAGCTAGCCGTGCACTGGACACGTGGTTGTTTCTAATTTCTCAATATGGGCTGTATGGGGCAATAGCATCCTTATATCGCTATGCATTTCTCATTAGGCCCAGCTGCTACAATGAATTTCTACAAGGGAAGTTACTGAGTCAAATACAAGAGCACGCTAACAATTTTAAGTATGTTTTGCAACATGGTTTTTCAAACTGACATGATCACCAGCACCATAGGAAGATACCACTTTTATCGACTTTAACAATATTATCATAATTTTTCTTCAGCTGTAGTGAATTTGAAATGAGTCAATGGGTTTTGTTACATTTTGTAATTCCTTGATTATTCCAATAGGTATCTGCTTGGTGTTTGTTGTTGAAATGTTGGAATTTAACCCAAGACCAGGCGCAGTACAGATGAGACAGAAAACTTGTTTCTTCTGATGTCAGCATCCTTCACACCTTTATCTATTTTAAAATTGGGGTGCTGATGCTGTCTCACTCATTCGGATGAGGCTTGGCAAATATTTTTAGCTTGTCATTGTGCAACAACTACCTTTCACTCCGTCATGATGTTCTTCTAGTTTCCCTTCTTAAAGTTTAATTCTTATAAAGTTGCAGCTAGCTGCCTCTTTAATATTTTTACCATTTGAAAATGTAGAGATTTTGCCTGAAAATATTAATCAATCTTTTGCTATTTTCTGAGACTTAAATACATTTAATTCTTTAATGGAATTACTAATGCTTATTTGTAATTTTACAGATAATGAATAAGTCCTGCCAACATCATTTACTCTAGAAGGCTTCCTTTTCCCACAGATAGAGTCCTCCTTTGCCCTCCTTAGGTTGCATTGCCGCAGCTCCCTGATTTAATTACTACGAGACTATGTGTTCCAAATCTGTTAATAATGGCCTCCTTCGTTATTTCCTATTTTCGGAGAACTTCTATTGGAAACAGATTCCCATTTCCAGTTTTATCTTCTAGTCAGTTTATAAAAATCCGATGGAAACCTAATTGAGATCTAGAGACGGGCTGAACTACAACTAAAAATCGAGACTATACTTTTGAAAATTAGCTGAAAGGCTACAGCAGGCAGGGCGAGTGAGATGGCTCAGTGGTTAAAGGCACTCGCTGCCAACCCTGACAGCCTGAGTTTGTCCTCTGGCCTCCTCATGCAAATGACAGAGCATGCTTGTCACACACACACACACACACACACACGAACGACAGACGGAAAGACAGATGCACGAAGGCTATATCGGGGCTATATACCAGGCACATTCTGCTGCTGTGATAAAACACTGCATCCAGGGCAACTGATGAAAGAAGACATTCCATTGTGCTTATAGGTTTAAAGGACCCCAGCTGAGCAGAGCCATGGCGTCAGGAAGAGCTGATATCAGACATCCTGATGCACAAACTGGGGAGGGGGCAAGAGAGCTGAACTGAAATGGTATATTTTGAAATCTCAAAGTTCCTCAAACAATGTGACATTCCTCCTCCAACTAGACCATAGCTCCTAATCCTTTCCAAACAGTTTTACCTACGGTGGCCAAATTCTTAAACATATGAGTTTATGGGGTCATTCTATTTCAAAACACCATTCTCATAAATCTTTTCAATTATTTATCCTATTTCACCCAAAGAAATTCATGTAAGAGATGGTGAACATGGGTTTGAATGCAAGCTCAATTTTTAACTAACAATATGCATCAGTCAGTGTTGTTAAGTGACAAGTAGCCACAAACTCTTGGTGGAACATAAGGCTGAGGATGCATTTCTCACATGTGAAGCTACATAGCCAGGCCTTGTTCTCATCCTGGTTAGAGGTGGAGGAGCATAAAACAGGCCCACTACTTAAGACTGGCCCTCGGAACTTTACACGCCTATTGGCCCACATGGCGTTGGTCAAAGCAGGTGCACGGCTGGGTCCGCTATCAAGGAGATATGGTAGTCAGCTTATCCATCTGTATGTGGAAGTAGAAATTAATATTTGCTGTATAAAGATTAGTCTTCTACACACCCATGACCTAGGGAAATTCCCACAAAGGTCAAGTCTTAGTTTCCTTCCCTTGAGAAACAGATTATCACCCTGAATGAAAACTGAGTGACCTAACACGGGAGGAAAGCTCAGCGCTATGTCTGATAGCATCCAGAGCACAATCCATGCTAACTGCTGTCACTGGATTTAATTATAGAGCAAACATTTTGATTGGCCCTCTGAAATCAAATGGAATAGTTTCAATGATTCCGTGTCAGACTTCACCTTGTTGCCTCTGATGTATTGTTTCTGTTGTTGGAGGAAGCTAGTAGCCTCATCCATCAAACAAACAAGTTCTAAGAGCCCTGCACTGAGTCGGTTTTGCACACGACCTGAAGAGCTTGTACACCACGAAAGCAACAGTGACCCTCTTCAGTTCCTGGAAATCCCTCTTCTACACATCCCGCAGCCGCCATCTTCCCCATACCGTGGTTCCCATTTACCCGCATTTCCTTCCACATCTCTGCTTCTAAGAGCATCTTCTCTAGTTCTGACAAAAATCCTGGGTTCTCTCTGGTGGGGGGGGGGGACTTTTACAGAGGCCTAGGATAAGAAATGCCTTACCCACAGCTATCTGGACATCACTCTGATCTACTTGACCAGAGGGTTGCACCATCCCCTCCATTTTAAGGTCAAAGAAAAGAAAGCCTTCAGTTTATCCTCTGAAATAAAGAAATGAATGACCTCAGATGTTTGATGAAGCCCCTCAGAGGAAGTACCTGTCACTGGAGTTATCTCAGGGGTGAACCTAGCATTTACAAACAGGGGGAGCCGAGAGTCCTTTCTGTGGACAGTAAGTGAGGTCCAGCTTTTAGTGGCTACCACGGACCCCAAACTCCAGGTCCTAACATTCAGTCCAAGGTTACTCTGGTTACAGAGTCAGGGAGTGCCCGGCAAGTCCTCACAGCCCCTCACAGGCCACCCTGACCCAAATCTCTGCTGCCCAGAAGAGACTAGTGGCTTCTTTGCTATTCACAGGCAATAGTAACATATCTGTATGATTTCCTTTATTAGTCTTCCAAAAGCTATCATGAAGAGAGTGTGTGCTGTCTATGAGAAGCTGTGAAGTCCTGAGGGAGCTCTCCTGGGATTCCAGTCCCTCTTTGTTCACTATCCCAGGTCCCCATTGGTGACAAAAGCCTAAGAGAAGCCTCTGCCTAGGTACTATGCTTTTCTTAGGAACACATTGATGCTATCCTTGTCTCTATTTTATTTCTTATTAATATAAATGCATTTATTTTCTCTAATTGATTATCAGGGGTTTTGTTTTGTTTTCAAGTAAAAATGAAATGACCAGAGATCAAACTGTGATCGATTTCGGCACACAGGGTTGACTTTTCGAAGACACTTTGATCTCAATGAATCATGATTCTAAGTGGTGCTTCATCAACACATCATGACCTCTAGTGTGGCCTAGGTCAGACAATAAAGAATTGTTACCCCTAGGAGCAGAGGTGGCCCCAGTTTGGGTGAGGACAGACTATACCTATTGTCATATAGAAAATAAATAAAATCTGTAAATTCTATAAGATGCTTACCAAACCCACTCCTGGATTTCTGTGAAGACGATGGCTCTGCTTTAAGAGCCTGAGGTGCCCTGTGAAGACGGTTTGTCTTGACTCAGAAAAGCCTACAAAATCATGCAAATCAAGAGTTTCAAATCTTTGTGTTCACTTTAAAAAGCCCCCTAGCCATCGAAGGTATGCATATCCAGAAAGCCACCAAGTATAAGAAAGATGTTACTTTAAGGAAGTCATGTGTGCCATTCAGTGGAGTCAGAAGGTGTGTCCGTGCCAAACACTGGGACTGGAAAACAGGGTCAGTGACCAAAAATGCATGCTGAACTTTTACTGAACATGCTTAATACTATAGCAAGTAACGCTGAACCTCGGGGTTTAGATGCAGAGTCTACAGTCTATAGTCACTGAACACCGAAGGTACCGAGAACCCAGCATTCGCTGAAGGACTTACAGAGCTCAGGGCTGCATTACCCCACACATGAGCTTCCCTGCCACCCTTAGACTGGAAAGCAACAAACTGTTCCACAACCAGAAGAGGAGGGTACACAGGAGGAAAAGGTGACCCAGAAGAAACTGAAGAAACAAAAACTCATGGCACAGGAATAAATTCAGCAGAAAGTAAATGCAGATAAAGGGGAAAAAAATGATGGCTCCTTCTCAGTCTCCACTGACTTAAAGGAACCTCCAGATTTCTGGCTCATCGAGGGATTCGCTTCCTTATCAGAAAACCTGGCCCACCTGCCAACTTCCCCATGGCATCCCCATATATATATACATTCTTCATGCCAGGCTGACATCCCAGAGACGGCCTTGTCCATGTCCAGTGAACACCTAAGAAGAAACTTCATCCCTTCACCCCTGTGCCGCATGCTCTTTGGAAAAGCTTGCCTCGGGCCTCACAAATTTCCTGATGTGACAGGCCAGACAGAAACGGACTGTTTCCAAGGACCCGGAGAAACTACACACAGGATAGTACGTGCTCCTAGTCAAAATGGGAATTTGTGCAAAGCATTATAATCCATGAAGTATCCCCTTTCTCTACCCCATGATCAGAGAAGTATCCCCCAAACCCACATCCTTGATGCCCAGGCTCAACATCATTTGACATTTTCCTTACCTCTGACTATCTGAGGGCTACAGAATACAAGAGAACCAGGAGATGTCCTTCCAAAGCCTGAAATCATTGTGTGTACTCAGAAACAGCTCTCTAAAGGGACCTGGGTAGTTTACCATAAAGAACATATTTAATCAACTGGAACAACATAAATAAAGCATAATAAACTATGGCCTAGGGGAGGGGGAATACAGCTATGCAAACATCGGAATTAACAGGTTTGCCCTTCCTGCAGTGAGAACGGGAAGGGAACGTCACTGCTGCATCCATCACATTGCTAGGGAGGAGAAGCAGACATCCCCAAATCTCAGAAGATGGCCTTCCAACTATTATGAGGAGCAGTAAGCTCAAGAAGGAACTAAACACTTGCTGTACTGCAAGCTGGGATCACCATGAGCCTCCTGATTTAGAGGGCTCTCTCAGCTCCAGCTCATAGGTTCCTTTATTTAAATTAGGAAAATATAGCCCTTTGAAGAAGGTCTATAAACCTCACACTGAGTGAGGCAGGGTGGCTCCGACTTTCTTCTCTACCTGTGCCAAAGAGTCTGGCATCAATCAGTGTCTTACAAAACCAACAATGGCAGAGCCCAATTCTCTCACTCCATATGTGAGTTTCTTAAAAGATCCTTGTGAGCTGCCACCTTGTCAGGGGACTTTTTTTATTCTGAAATTGGGTCTCGTGTAGCCCAGAGTACTCTTCAGTTCATTATGTCCCCAAGGCTGGCCTTGACTTCTGATCCTTCTCCCTCAGTCTCAGGTGCTGAGAGTTCAGGTGTACACAACCACTCCTAGCCAGAGATGGGCTCTTAAAGGGGTCTAGAGTCATATGAAAGCCATGTGTATCCTAAGGACCAAGATTATGAATGGATGGTCATTGGGACAGGGGCTTGTGAAATCTGTGCTCTTGGCTCACAGTGTCCTAGCCCAAGTGCTCTTCAACATTATCTGGAGAACATGCACCACATCTATGCATCTGTATAACAGGACCCGGATGTGCATCGGCCACATCTATGCATCTGTGTAAAGAAACCTAGATATACTAAGAGGTTGGAAATCCATCCCCGCAGTTCTACAAGAGATGATGGCATGTTATTCTACCAGGATTCCCATAACAAAGTACCTCGGACTGGAGGTCAAAGCAACAGAAGGCTATGGTGAAAGTGAGAGATCTGTCAGTTGAGCCAGATTCTCTGAGGAACATGAAGGAGAGACTCTAGGCTTCTCTTCTTGGTTTGGAGATGTCACCTTCTATCTGTCTCACATCATCTCCTCTGTATACCTGCCTCAGTTTCCAAATGTCTCCTCACTAAGGTCACCAGTCGCACTGAAGGAAGATCTATCCCAATGACCTCACATTCAGCTATAATCTGGTCACATGCTGAGGTACCAGGGTTTGGACTCCAAAATACCCTTCAGTGAGAAGCACAATTCAATCAGCCACAGAGGTCACTGCACCAATGTCCTTGCTCTTCTGCAGGGCTCAGAAAGAGACGTAGGGAGCCGGGCTGAGAACCCATCCATCAGTGCCCTATTCCAAGCCACCTTTATCTTCTGCCAAAGCAACACAGTGGCCTCCTTGCTGGTCCTCAATCTTCCACAATTGTCACTTCCTTCGAGGTGCCACACAGCAGCTGAAATGAACTTTTCAATCAGAACACAAATCTGATAATGGCAGAACCTACTTAAAAGCCTTGATGACTGCCCATTATGTTTGAGGGAGGCAGGAAACAGAACTGCATTGACCTCATTTCCTCCAAATGCTGCCCGATTCCTGGAACACTAAGCCTTTCTCCCGACACAGGACTCACTTAGACCTGGTAACAATTCCATTTTTCTCACCAACTCACAGAGGTGAACCCTTCTTGCCCGTCCTTTCTAAGCCATGGTCCCTGCAAAGGGTCAAGTCCATCTTTCTCCTCTGTACTCCCAGCTCCTAGGACAGTACAAGACTCATAGTAGGTGCTCAATATTTAAGTACAGAAAAACTTAACAATGGTTACTTAAGTGCATTATATTATCTTGGATGAAATTCTTTTTTCTTTCTGAAAACCTATTATGTATAAGGGATATGCATGTTGAGAGCTTTAGCTACAATGCTAAATTCTAGTTCCATAGAATAAAGGAGAAGGTGAATTTTCTAAGCCCAGAAATGAATCATCCAAGGTCACATAGCCAATCTTATGATTCCGACACTGAAACCTCAGTAGCAGAGCTCTTCCTCACATCCATGCTGGGAGCTCTTTTACACGTCAGCACTGGGTAGTTTCTGACCAGCAAACAAACCTCTCTGTTCCTCCATCTGCCCAGAAAACACGACCATATCTTACCTGAGGTCCTGGATTGAGGGGGATGTGAGGTAGTGATGAGCAGAACACAGAAAGTGGATCTGACTCCTGTGGCCCTTGCAATGAACACTGGGTGTGCGGTCCCACACCAGGGGCATCAGATCCTGCCTCTGATCCTTAAAAGAAGCAGGAACTCACTAGGAAATTCTCATAATGAGTATTCATTTCAATCATCAACATCAACAATCACCCAGTAGAAAAACCTTGTGGTATGCCCATGGGGAAATGCCTTGATCTAGTTCACTGAAGTGAAAAAAACCATCATGGGTGGCACCATTCAATATTGAAGTGAAAAGACCCACCATTGGTGGCTCCATTCCCTAGGCTAAGATCTCAGACTGTATAAAAAGTGAGCTGAGGATAAGCGTTGACCACTCCTGCTCCTTGACTTTGACTGGTACATAAACAGATGTCCCTAGACTCTTTCTCTGTGATCTATCTGTCTGCACTGCTGAAGTACAATCAACTGTATGCCAAGAAAACCCCTCCTTCCTAAGTGGCTCCTGTGGAGGGATTTTATCCTAGCAACAGAAAAGATGGGCAGGGCCTCCAACTCTATTCTTCCTCTGGAGAAAGCATGAGAGAATGTGGAATCCACTTCAGAGTGAAGACTCAAGAAATGATCATAAAATACCTTTTGGGTTCTAGCCATTGTAGTGCCCAGGGTAAAAAATGGTCTCTTCCCTTCCTTCAAATGAGCCTCATGTGAAAGCTACTAGCCTTCATTTAAGCTATAGAACCAAGTTGAAAGTGAATGTCAATCTTGGTAGCCCACTACTTATGGAAGCTCATGGGTACAGAGAATTGGTAACTTGTCAACAGGCTCCATATTCTAGGCCAGTCTCTCTGAGACATGTGCTACCATCAGCTAACTGTGACCACGGTGCCTGCCCTCCACCTCCTCAGCAGGTCTGACCAGCTTCCTCAAGCTCATGCTTTGAGCTGGACATGTAGCTACAAAGAAAACAAAGTTTAGCTTTGTTCTATTTTATGCCCTGAAATATGCAAGTGAAGGACATGAACCGCAGCCACTCCAGGGAAAAGCCCATGTGAATTAGCCTTTGAAGAAGAATCTGGAACCAGTTGGAGGCCTGGATCCTAACTTCACAAGGGCTGCCTTGCCTCCCAGCTTTTGATGAAAGCCCAGAGGCTGCTAGGAAGCTTGGCCAAGAGCTTCATGCTGGCCTCCTTCAGATGGTGCCAAAGCTCTTCCAGGCTCTGCTTTCCTGCCCCAGGCTGTCTGGCAGCTTGGTGCCCCACTCCTGGATGCTCATTCTTGGAGGTTTTATCTACATGATATGGCCTCCCCTTTCTTGTTTCATGTTTTTATTTCCTTACCCTCACCACTCCTTTGATCTTTGTATTTCTCCCAGTCCTTCCTCCCCCGGATGACTTCCTGCAGTATGCAGGTGCTGCTGTCAACTGGAGGTACACGGGTAAATCGCATAGACTGTCTCATGTTGAAAAAACAATTAACAAACCATCCAATGAACATATGAGTTGGAACAAACTGAAGAAAGGTAGGATAGAGGCCAGAGAAGAAAAGGATATTACTTTTTAAAACAAAACACAAGGATGTCCAGTGGAGCCAAGGAGATAAGGAGGTGAGCCAGATAGCTATTTGCAAAAAATGTCGTCTATTTAGAAGGGGCAGCCAATGCAAGCAAAATACAAGCTTGCTTGACAAACTTGAGGGAAAAAGGATAGAAAACAGAGTTGTTGTGTGGGTGTAGGAAGCTTTTCTCAGAAGCCATAGGTTATATTATGAAAATCCCAAGGTCAGGGTGGAATACAGTTCTATGCTGTTGGTCAGGGAAGTTGAAAGTTTCCTCAAACACTGCAGGCTATTGACATTGCTCTTGGTTGTATCCCAGAACTAGATGGCAAGACCCTAATGCTAAAGAAAACACAATATCAGGTACAAAGCATAGAGAAACAAATTTAGAACTAGACGGGAAGCTTCCTCCCTGCTGGCTACCTTTCCCAGTGCTAAAAGGTGCTATTCAGGCTAACAGGAAAGTGGGCTTATCCAGCTATGGATCCTGCACCCTGCAATAATTACCTGCCACACAAGATGTGCCCATTGGTACAACAGGGTCAAGATGGCTATGGGGCAACCAGCCAGTGACTGCATCTGAAGCCCATTTCACTAGAGGAAGATCATGGTTGGCACTATATATCTGGCCAGAAGCCCATGTCTAGGGAGATCATAAGTTGTGAGGAAAACCCACCAGTCATGTTTTGCTAAGTAGACAAGTTGTCAAGCTGCCTTTTAAATATTTATGCTAATAACTCATAGATTAGTGCTAATTTCACCCCTGGTTAAAGAAGCTTCTATTTGCAGCACATGGTGATGAATGCGGCAACTCATAACGGGTCAAGGGGGTGAGAGCAAGAGACCGCTGAGTGTGCAACCCTAAACAACATTTGAATCACCCTTTCAAGGATCAGGGGATGTCTGGAAGAAGGCGTAAGAAGAACAGAGGGGCTAGTGGATGGGGACAGTGAAGGGAAATGATGTCCTCTGAACATGACATAGCTGTTGCCCTTAGGAACTCACAGTGGCTGAAGTCTACCTGCACAAACCTACACAAGATGTTACTGTCAATAACCCATCACTAAGAGAAGGATTCATGAAACCGACCCCTCCCCGAGGAAGTGCAAGAAATTAAAGGCTGATGAGGGAGGGTAGCCAGAGTCCTCAGTGGTAGCTGCCAAAGCTCAAGTAAGTATCTTTTCACTCATGCTTAGGCACACAACCCTCATAAAACAGAGAGGTTCACACACAAAAAGGTGTGAAAGGAGGAGCCGGGTGGTGATGGCGCACACCTTTAATTCCAGCACTTGGGAGGTGAGGCAAGCGGATCTCCGAGTTCGAGGCCAGCCTGGTCTACAAATCCTGTCTTGAAAAACAAACAAACAAAAAAAAAAGTTTTGGCAGAGTGTAAGGGTATTAAAAGAAGATAGTGAGATAAATGTGATCAAAGTGTGTGTGTGTGTAACTGAAAGAAAATTTTTTTAAATTATTTTTTAATATTTCATTTAAATTGTTTTTAAAAATTCTACTGTTGCTACTTCATAACTGCAATTTGCTACTTTTTTGAATTGTAATGTAAATAGCTGATATGCAGGACATCTGACATGTGACCCCTGTTAAAGGCCCCATGTTAGACCCCCAAAGGGGTCTTGATCCACAGGCTGAGAACCAGGGCTCGAGATGCTCCAGCAGGTCAAAGGTTAATCCAAGCCTCTGTGTACATAGTTGGGTAAACATTGAGGATGAATGGTTGTGCTACACTGGAGGACATGGCTGGGTGGTGTCACACTGGAGGAGATGGCAAGCCTAGCCCAGCGACAGCATAATCGGGAACATGAGACACTTCTGAGGCTTGGCGTCTGTCTGTGCGCAGTAGGGCACTCTCCTGTCACATGAATCTCTGAACACAGAAAAGAATGGGAAATACTGACTTTGCACTGCACCTGGCTCATACTAGCCCCCTTCCCAGTGACACTTTCCCTGCTCTGCCAGTGTCCCTTAACATTTCTCCACTGTAGTTGTCACTAGAAGGGGGACTTGCTGAGAGGCGGCCCAAAGACCTCCACAAGAGTACCCTACAGCAAAAACAGCAAAACTTACGAATCTCCTAAGTCAGGACCTTAAGAACCACCATTAAAAAAAGACAACCTGGCACTTTACGACTCCCTGGAAACACTTTAGAAACACCCCTAGCATTTCCTCCTGGGGCCCTCAATTGTCAGTCCCATTAGTCAGTCTGGAGCCCAAGAACAACACAGATTTCCAGAGGCCAGGAGGAAATGTGCTGCTGAGACTTACAGAGGCATCCCAGAAGGGGGACAGACGACGACCCAGGCCATGTGTGCTTTAGCCATACCAGCCTTCAGCTTCCTGCCTTGGGTCTTACACACTGGCCATGGCCTGTGGACAGGTCTTCATTGTAAGGAGGGTTTAACAGCTATTGGGACAACCTCTGTTGAGACTTTGACACACATGCTCACATACGCTGTCATCCCAGGGCTAGGGGTAAGATCTAGATCAAACAGGAAAGGAGGGATGAGAAAAAAGAAACAGGCTCTCACATGAACCCATGAGAGTCTGTTAAAGGGTCTCAAGAATTTATTTAGGTATAAAATGCAGATAAACACTCACTGATACAGAATAGATTAGACACCTCAGTGATCCACCTGCTGTGTCCTGTGGTTCTGCCCAGGGGAGCTGGGGTCCAACCACCAGAGCAGAAAAAGTGAGAGAGGGTGTGACCCCGCCCCCTCTGCTTTTAAGTGGCCATTTATGCAGAAAAGACCATGCCCTAGGGCTTGCTGCCCCAAAGGTCATCCCACAGTAGCAGGCATATGATATACAACTGATGTAGGATTCCCCTTTGTATCCTGTGAATATGTTTTATTACCAATGGTTAATAAAGAAGCTGCTACGGCCTATGGCAGGGCAGAATATAGCTAGGTGGGAAAACTAAACTGAATGCAGAGAGAAAGAAGACAGAGCTGTGCTTTGTAGTCTGGAATGCGATACAATAAACAGACAATTATAACATTTAACAGTGAACATAGGTGCATTTAAGTTACATGTGTGAACACACACACACACACAGAGTGAACAGAAATTGGGTGGCATGGATGCTCTTGGTAGGCCCTACCAAAGGCGTGCCATTGCACAAAACGCATATGCAACAGAGTCAGCAAGAGGAATTTAGAGACAAAAACATAAGTAAACCAGGGAACCAGGCAGGGTATACTTCAATAAAGATGGTGGAACTTGGTCACCTGACCTGGCTCTCAGTTAAGATGGCAGCGAAGTCACGAGAGGAGACAGACACCAGGCAGAACCTTACCTGGTAAGCCACAACCTTGTGGCGATACACAGATTACTAAAAATTAGTTAATTTAAGATGTAAGAGCTAGCTAGGAATATGCCTGAGCCATTGGCCAAAACAGCTTCTTTATTAACCAATGGTAATAAAACTTATTCACTCATACTTTTGGGGGGCTGGAGAGATGGCTCAGAGGTTAAGAGCATTGCCTGCTCTTCCAAAGGTCCTGAGTTCAATTCCCAGCAACCACATGGTGGCTCACAACCATCTGTATGGGGTCTGGTGCCCTCTTCTGGTCTGCAGGCATACACACAGACAGAATATTGTATACATAATAAATAAATAAATAAATATTTAAAAAAAAATAAAAAAAATAAAACTTATTCACATTATACAGAGGGGAATCCCACATCAGCAGCTTCAGCTGGTGACACTGCACTGTGTGTCCCCTGCACTGAACTCCAGCCCCCAAGTGCCTGCTCAGCTCTGCAGTAACTCTCAAGTCTACTGCACTACCTGTGACCCCACGTGTAGGTCTAGTTGTGTGTTACAACTGTTCTATGAGATGGAGACAGTGAAATGGTTGTACCATGACAAGAAAATAGAAACAAAGCTCAGAGGTGGGAATGAGGGTGTGAACAGAATGGACCACCCTCAAAAGCCCCAAAGTCACCCTGTGCTGGCCTAAAGTTAGACATGCAAGATAGGTTGACAGGAATGAGCATCCCAACCCTCTGAATGGTCAAAGGAAACTGGCTAGGCCAAGAGAGCTCCCCAGATGTTCTGAAGCAGCTGGTGTTCCTCAATGCCATGCATCACAGCTCAAGGAAGTCCCCTGCAAGTCTTGGTGAAGGGAAGAGGATTAAGACACCCCCCTAGTTTGCAGGCTTAGAAATTACTAAAGAAGGCTCCTTCCTGCCCTCCCTCACTAAGCAGCATCATGCTGTTCTTCTTGGACTCCCAGCCTGTCCCAAGAATTTCCACCTCAGTTCGTCCTCCTCTTCCATCTCCCTGAGATACAGATGTCAACCTGCCTCCTGCATATACTGCTGTGCTCTAGGCACTCCAGAGACACTAACTGAATGTGTCCCTCCTCACCTACTCCACAGCCTTCCAGAAGCCTCACCCCTTCTCTCTAAGCCACAAAGAGAAGTGCTGGAAAGTTCTGGCTCCATCCCTTCCCCACTGAGTCCCCTTTTCCTTTAATACCACTGACTTTTTCACAAAACTCCAATATATGTCCTTTAGTCCTGAGTCCCAGCTCTTGGCTTCATAAAAGACTTTCTGTAGAAATACTACACCAAGCTCCAGACTCACTGAGTTCCAGGACCTCTTTACCGTATAAGCTGCATGGAGTCAAAGCAAAAGCCAGATGGCAGGAGTATTGGAAAAGAAGCCCTTCTGACTTCTGAGTCCTCCCCTAGAAGGTACAGGCAAGAAGGATAGGCTGCATCCAGGATTTGCATCTTGAACGGGTGACAAGAGGCTCATGCCATAGAATATAAATGGAAAGGGGACCTTGGCCTTGACAAAGTCCAGGTATAAGCCAGCATGTTGGAAGAAATTTCAGTGTCAGACAAATGGCTCATTGGTAAAGGTACATGTTACTAAGCCTATGATCCCCAGGACCCACATAGTTGTCCTCTGACCTCCAGACATACTCTGTTTCATATGCCACACATAAACTCATACACAATAGACAGATAGAAGATGATGATAGATGATAGATAGATAGATAGATGATAGATAGATAGATAGATAGATAGATAGATAGATAGATAGATAGATGGAGATAGATAGGGAAAGAAAGAAAGAAAGAAAGAAAGAAAGAAAGAAAGAAAGAAAGAAAGAAAGAAAGAAAGAAAGAAAGAAAGATTTTAAAGAAAAAAAATTTAAAGAGAAATTTCAACATCACACAGACCTTATAAGTTCTTAGAGATTGTCCATCAGCATTAGATCAGACTCCTGACAAAGGCATACGGGCACATTCCTGGCCCCATCCTGGCTTCCAGGACTGAGCCACAGAGTATGGAAATCATGGGTGGGAGCCCAACAAGGAACTTTCCAGATCTAGTGCTAGGTCTATTACAATTATTCTCAATTAGCACCCTCTAGGGTGCTAAATATTAGGTGGTATTTCACCATTTACACCACGGCTTCTCAATCCAGCACTACTGACACTTCAGATTGCATCCCTGAGAGGCTGACCTCTGTTTTATAGGATGGGTAATGCATCACTGGGCTCTACCCACTAGAATCCAGTGGCATCCCATCTACTTCAGCTGTAGTAACTGAAAATGCTTCAGACATTGCCATATGTTCTCCTGGAGATAGGTTTACCCCCAAGTGAGAGCCACTAACATACACTCACTGTAGTGACAGGCATGGCTACTTCAATTTGCAGGACAGGAAGCTGAGAACAGAGAATCAGAGGGGTTCTCATGACTTGCCCAAGGCCACGAAACAGGCAGCAGAGCTCATGTTTAAACTCAGGCTTTCTGATTAAAAGTCTAGGGCACTTTCTAATACCTAACTCTACAGATGCAAGTACCAATATCAAGTTACTGCCTGCCTCAGTCTCTCACATCTGTGAGTCAAACAGAGGAAGATCTGAATCTGAACTATAAAACAGATGGATCTACTATGCATCTAACTTGACAGTGGCCTTCAGAGGCAGGTGGTAGGGATTATCATGTGGCATATCAAGTTCGCTGGTTAGAGGAAGGCCTTCCCTTATAGGAACCACTGTTAGCATAGAGTTAACATTTAGGGTTCTAGAACTGCAGCTCAGTCCCTGGAATGCCACTTACCACCAAGTAAGGAAAACCTTGGCTCTGTGTCCACCATCTTCTCCATAATGATCATCTTCATTCTGCCAACCTCCTTCTTCCTTCCAAGTCCTTATCCAAAACTTGGAGGAGTCCTACGATCAGATGCAATGCAACTCAAACTCCTACATCTGTCTACCTCGTTCCCAAAAAAGAGAAACAGACCAGCTAGTGTAAGCAGCCTTCAACTGCCCACAAGGTCAAGCTCATGGGGAGAAAGGAGCAAGGTCTGGTTTCCTAAAACAATCCCTGACAAAATTTAATTATGCAGTTTCATCTCTCAAAGAATTAATTTACTCCCCCAAAGAAGAAATGCAATAATACCCACCTCACCGGGATGCGGTAGAAATAAAACAAGATGTTGGAGGCTCAGTGCCAGGCACAATGTCTATTGCATTCGAGGTGCTCAATAAATCATTCGTTTAATAAAATTCGGAACCGCTAAGCAGGACGAAGAGAAAAGTTTTGGATGCCTCCCAGGTGTTTTTAACTTACAGACACACTGAGTGGGTACATAAATGGATGCTAAGGACTCCATAGTAGTGACTCTCCTAGATCTGAGGCAGCCCAAATTTAATGGAGGAAAGCCTGGAAGGGAATGGAGTTGTCTCTGACCAACCACCTTTGTCTTAAAGGCAGCTGCCTGCAGAAAGCAAGCCCAGAGCATTTCCAGACGAGATGCCGTGGGAGAGCCCTCGGTGGGCACCAAAGCAGTCTGTCCAGGAGAAGAAATAATAATAAGAACACAGACAGTTGTCAGAGACATTTGCTGTGCACTCTGGTGGAGAACTAGCATTAGCTGCAGAGACAGCCCTGGCAGGGGGGCCAGATGGGAAGAGCTTCGAATAACAACTGGATAAATCCAGCAGCTTGCAGAAGCCTACAGTTGCTGCCAAATCCTGACTGCAGCCTGGTCCCTTCTGCCAGCCATGCTGGGAGAGAGGAAAGGTCTCAGCAAGCATCGGCGAGCTAGTCAGGCCCACAGAGATGAGGAAGATAGAGTGGCCTGTCATCTGAACCTCATCCCTGCTCCCTGGTTCGGCTCTGTCTGCACAAAATCTATGTCTAAAACACAATGTAGTTCATTTATTAAATGAGTGTATGTGTTCTAGGCACTGAAGATACTGCAAAAGCCAACACGAAAAAGCTTTCTTCTCTTGGAAAGTTTCATTTGAGAAAAAAGAACCATCCACGACGTGCATTTTGGTCAGGTCATTCCACGGAAAATGGACACTGCCATTCCTCCCGTTTGGTACTTTTAAAGGAACATCCCTGTCCACACATTCGCATCTCCTGCCCAGGGGTGCTGATGACTGAGAACCTCTGCCCATGCTCCCAGTCCTGCCCCCATAAGACTGTTGCATAAGAAACCAGTATGGAGGAAGAGGGACGATGGAACTCCCAAATGCTGGGGAGGGCAGCATCAGGTTTCAGAGTGGGCCCAGCAGCCCATGCTGTCTCTTTAGGGGGCTCAAACTTCCTCTGACTGGGAGGGGCTTTACCTCCCTCACTCAGCCCCGCCTCCCTGTTCCCACTCCCATCCTGGTCCTCACCCATCTCCTGCCTTCTTGTCCTTCCACTCATCCTTTTTTCTGCCTAATCTGAGATGCCCATCTCTATCACTGACTTCATCACTGTCATACTTCAGACCCAAGAGTAAGTGCCACATCCCCAGGAGCCTTCCCAGACCAGATGTGTGCATCTGAACAGAGCCCTGAACAGCATGACCTCACACCCTCACACCCTCTGATTCTCTCACTGGCACCTGAACTTGTGACTCCACGGTGTAAGAGGGTGATGGTTTGTTGAAGGTCTATTTCCTACACACATTGGAAAAGGCCATAAAGGAAGGAAATATGTTGGGTTTGCGTACCACAAAACCTCCGTGCTCATAACAGAGGCTGGCACCAAGAGCTTAAGAAACAGAAGATACTAGGGACAATGAAATTAATATCTGGCATTTCCCTGTACCCACTCCCAGATACTCATCTAGTGCTCACTCCTTCTTCAAAACTCAGTTTGAGTGGCATGTCCTCTCCTGACCTCCAACCACCCCCAATGGATTTGGGATTGTCCATTCTTCTGCCCTCTCTATCCCTCCCATTGTCAGGGTCAGAGGGAAAGGCAGTCATTGACTGGCATGCCCAATGATGGCCAGCAGAGACAGAGACACTTGACTTTGAATTCCCCAATGCTAGCACAAAGCCTGAGACAGTTTCGGTTAGTATTGCATGAATGAAAGTTATGAGCATGTGATATCATACATGACAAGAGAGGTGCTTCTTTCAGTTCCTCGGTCTGGATGATTTGTAACTACTGGCAGAGGCTCTATTATCAAGTTAATTATTTACAAGGAAAAGTGACATTTTCATACTTTTTAGAACTTAGTGCCCTCAGCTGGGACTACCTAGATCCCTGGGCTCAACAGGCCATAGAATGGGGTCAAGCAAGGAAAACATGATCTCTTTAAGGTCCCCATCTGCCCACAGGGGCACAACACAATGCCCCAAGGGTTGAGAAGACCGGATTGTGGCTGTGGGCTTCAGATCCTACAAAGAGCTGAGCCAAAGCTGCCTTTAGTCCTCAGAATCCATGAAGGCAGGTAGAGAACCCTGTGATTCATGTACACATATAACATGGGAGATTGTTTCAATGTGGATCAAGGATTTGTTTGAGATAGGCGGGTTGAAACACCAGTATGAGACAGGGGGCAGAGGGGTAGGAAGAAAATGTGAACCCCTCACTGTGCTTTCTGAGGGGAGAAAGCGGCAGGGTTACATAAGCCAGCGCCCCCTGGCCACTGCGATGGCTATTCTTGGCTACTAACCCGACTACCTATAGTCAAACTAAAACCCACGTAGCTGGGTACACCTGTGAGGGATTTTTTGTTTTGTTTTGTTTGGTTTGGTTTGGTTGGTTTTAGGGCTTTTGTTTTGTTTTGTTTGTTTGTTTGTTTGTTTGTTTTAAGAAAGGGTTTTTATGGATAGACCAGCTGTACTGGAACTCACAGAGATCCACCTGCCTCTGTTTGCTGAATACTGGGATTAAAGGTGTGCACCACCACACCTTTAGTCTATGAGAGATTTTTGTTATTTTTATTTTTATTATTAAATAATTTGAAACGGGGAGACCCACCTTTAAGCTGGGTCTTTTGATGAAAGGAGACCCACCTTTGATCTGGGCCACACCTTCTGGCGGCAGTCTATATAAAGGACAGGGAAGAAGCAAGCTTTAGTTCTCTATTCCTCTTTGCAATGCTATTCCTTCCATGGCGTTAGAACCTACATCTTCAGGATTCCAGTGAACACTTATAACCAACTGAGGCATCAGCCTCATGCACGGAACAACTACTAGATCCTTAGACCTTTGATTGGTAAACAGCCATGTTAGACTAGTTGGACCACAGCCTGTAAGCCACTCTAATAAATCATATTTTAAATATATACATATATATATGTATATATATACACACATATATATAATATGAACAGAACTAATAGGATGACTATATATTCATTCTATTTCTTAGTTATTTAATAATTCTATATATTAATGAATATATATATTCATTCTATTTATTAGTTCTACACCTCCAGAGACCCCTGACTGACACACTGCTATGAATATTACCAGTGGGCTCTGGGGAGTCAGAGGTTGTTGAAGTTGTCTGATACCCTGCCCCGCAGTAAACAGGGTAAAAGAACAGTATGTTGATTATTAACAATTTCATAAAAGAGACAGCTATGATGTGGTCTTTGGATTAGCTCCCACATGCAATGTCTCCTAATGGTCTCCTTCTTATCAGCAAGGCCCCAAGATAGTTAAGTGTTATATAAACCAGAAAATAAAAACATGTAATACAGGACTGGGGAGATAGCTCATTCTGCAAAGTGTTAGCCAGGCAAGCATGACGTCCTGAGTTTGATCTCTAACACCCATGTAAAAGGCCAGGTGTGAAGAACAATTATAATCCCAGCACTGGGAGACAGAGACAGGCAAATGCCTTGAGGTTCACTGCCCAGCCAGCCTAGTCTGACCACTGAGCTCCCAGTCTTAATATGAAACCCTGTCTCACAAAATAGTGTGACAGAACCTAATAAGGAATGACATTGAGGCTGGACTCTGCTGTGCAAGTCTGCACAACACATATAAAACTGCAAACACATGAACATGTATACATATCTACTCATGCATGTATACACATAAATAATAAAAAGCATATGATATAGTGGTGATCTGCAGGAAGAATATAGAAAACACTATTTCTGGGCCAGGCAGTGGTGGTGCACGCCTTTAATCCCAACATTCCGGAGGCAGAGGCAGGCGGATCTCTGTGAGTTCAAGGCCAACCTGGACTACAAGAGCTAGTTACAGGACAGGTTCCAAAGCTACAAAGAAACCCTGTCGGGGGGGGGGGGGGACAAACAAACAAAAAAACAAGAAAACACTATTTCTTACTTTCTTATTGGTAAGGCTTAAACCTTTGCTCATGCTCCCATCAATATGTAGAAATCCCAGTCCTCAGAGTGGTCCGTCCTTTAAGAAGTAGCATAGTCATGAGAGTGAAAACATCATAATGAAATTAGTGTCCTTACAAAGCAAGCCCCAGGTCACTCCTTTGTCTCTTCACCCATGTGCAAACACAGCAAAAAGATGACCATCTGTGAGCCACGGCCCTTCACCGGACATTGAAATCTGTCACCACTCTGATCAGAACTGTGAAAATACGTATCTGTTGGTTTTAAACTACCCAATCTAGGATATTTGTTTATAATAGCACAAACATATGAAGACACTTTTGTAAATGTTTCAGAAGCATATGAGCTTGTCAATTATATTATCTTAAGAGGAAACATGCAATGACACTGAGCCAAGTGTCATTGGTTCTCAGTAGCTACTATTTCCTCTGCTCATCAATATAGATGATAGATAGATAGATAGATAGATAGATAGATAGATAGATAGATAGATAGATCTTCCTATTTCATGCCTAAACCCAAAAAAAGAGCCCTTTAAAATTTTTGTAAGTCATTAAGTAAAATGAATTTTATTCTTCAATTTAAGAAATATCTGTTATGCTCTAATACATGCTAGGGCTTATGTTAGGCTGAGAGAATAGTAGTGACCATCTCTTCTTAAAAGTTTGGACCTGGAGCCGGGCGGTGGTGGCGAATGCCTTTAATCCAAGCACTCGGGAGGCAGAGGCAGGCAGATCTCTGTGAGTTCGAGACCAGCCTGGTCTACAAGAGCTAGTTCCAGGACAGGCTCCAAAAACCACAGAGAAACCCTGTCTCAAAAAACAAAAAAAAAGTTTGGACCTGGAGTATCACAAAAGTTAATGTGTTAAAGCCTTAGTCCCCTACCCATGGTTCTACCAGAAGTAAAGGAACCTTTCTAGGAGGTGGTGCCTAGAAGAAGGACGCTTAGCCACTGAGACATGACCATGATAGAGCAGATAGGACTCTGACCTCTCCTCTCTTTCCCTCTCTGCTTCCCAACTGCATGAGGTGAGCAGACTTCCTCCACCACCCATTCACTGCAATGTTGGTACTGCAAGAGGCCCAAAGCAATGGCACCACATGACCATGGACCGCAGACTCTCAAACCATAATCCAATATAAGGCTTCATCTTACAAGCTGATGACTCAGACATTCTGTCATAGTGACGGACGTCTAGCTAAAGCATCTGCCATCAGAGTCATTAAAAGGAGACAGCACATAGTGAAATGGGTAATACAAAAAAAGTAACCAGGAGACATGCACTAAAAGAGAGATGCAGAAAGACAAGTCAGGCTCTGGAGCTGGCTTTTCTGCCGAGGTAGTCTTTTGAAAATGAGAAATAAAGTCAAAATCATGCTATGAATCAGATCGCTTGCAAAGGTCCCAGAGCTAGGATGAGTCAAGGAAGAATACAAAGCCCTCAGCAGGAAGAAGGTGAGCTCTATGCAAGTTCTGGTTTTATTTAAAGTTTAATAAAAATCTCAAGTACGAAATAATGGAGTCAAGTTTATTGTGACTACTTCCTTGAACAATATGAACCGAGAAGAAGCAAAACAGAAAATCTTTGCCTTCAAATTCTATATCCTGGTCTCAGAATGACACCTATAACTTTAAAAGTCACTTTTAGTTATTAAAAAGTACAAGCTCTCTATGTTCTCAGTTAATGCTTGCCTCCTTGATCAACATGGCATGCGTAATCCTTCTTCTCTGGGTGAAAGCTTGACTTTCTAACATGATTTGTCTGCTTCTTCAGAAACTGTGTTCCCCCCTATGACCCAGCGGGGCTAGAGGCAAGAATAGCAAGATTCCAGGAATCATTTGATTGTTGTCAGTGAGGGGAAATGCTCCAATAACCCTCTGTCTAACCCTAACTCCTTACAATGCTGGTACACCCACTGAATTGAATAAATATCAGGATCAGTCATGATTACTGTTTGTGTTCAAGCAACTGGGAAACTCCAGAAATGGGTATGAGGTTGAAAACACTGGGGGAGAATAAGGTTGGAGAGTTCTCTTTTGTATATGTCAAGGCTGAGATATATGTGTGACAATCAAGCAGATTTAAGGCTCAGAGGGAAAGTGTGACAGTGAATGTCTCATTTTGAGTACTTTGGTAAATGCCTCAAACCTTTGGCCTCTATGAGATCCAGAGAGAAGAAGCAGAAACAAGAGAAGGAACAGGGACTCCACTTGGGGCATAGGGACAGTTGCAGTTCCATGGAATGAGTCATTCTACGAAGAAGACTGAGAACAATGGTCTCATATTAGGGGGACAGGCACTGGTATGATGCTAACACAGAGGACAAAAGAAGAGATGGCGGCGAGGAGGTGGTTCCCATCATAGGCAGATACTCCAGGAAGAGCAAAGAGATAAAACAAGCAGCAAACATGAAAGGTGGAAACAGTCGGTCTGCGCAAGCTCATCTCCAGAAGGTAAGGGTGACTCAGTAGCCTCTGTGCTAGGTGAAGAAGCAGACAAAAGGACAGAGAACTCAGACGAGTGCTAATGGGAAGACCCGGAGGACATGGATTTTTTGCTTAGCTAGAAAATTTTTAAAGCGAATTTTTAAAGTGAAAAGCAATGGACAAGTTGGCTTCTGGTGAGTTCGTTTGTGTACATGTGCCTCACAAAGACTTGGGCCCTTGGGTGTTACTATTAGGAAGTCGTTTTAAAAAAACGTCAGGGAGGTGGGGCCTAAAGAGAGGCCATCCAGACACTGAGGACACATTCTGAGATGCTTCACATATGAATTCTTGCTAGTTCTTCAGCCTCTTGAATTCTCTGTCACAAAAGGAGCAAACCTGAGTCACCATCCTCTTTCTGCTCTAGTTGGAGATGTGACAATGTGTTCCGCACACACTCCCACCATGGCATGCCAGCATCTATCAGCCTCCTCATAGGCCAAGCCATGGGACCACAAGTCTCAGACCTCCATCTTTCAAAACTGTGAGCTGAATGAATGTCTCTATCTTTCATAATGGCCTGCATCCAGTACTTTATTGTGGCTGCAGAAAATCGATTAACACAGCAATGCAGGGGAGACATGCGAAAGAATGTCTTTCAATACAATGCAAAGTATTGTCATGGAAAGGGGGGTATCCGAGATAGATGATGAGGCACTTAGGTGTGAATTGGGTGTGAAATGTCCCTGACAGGGACATTTGAACAACTGGTCCCCAGAGAGAAGGTTGTTTTTAAAAGGTTAAGGAACCTCTGGGACAAGGGTCCCAATCAGCTGATGTCTGCCAATGGGGGCAGGCCTTGAAGGTTATACTACTTCTGGCTCTCACTAGAGCATTCAACTTCCTGATTTGTCAAAATGTAAGGAGACTCCACAGCACGTCCCAGCCACTGTGAACTCTGCCATGACTTCCCCACCATGATGGACTGCAACTAAGACAAAATAAATATCTCTTCCCTAAGATGCTTCTCTCGAGTATTTTTGATTGTTTATTTTATGAACACGGATGTTTTGCCTGTTTGTCTGTCCATGAACCACATATGTGCCTGGCACCTAGAGAAAGCATCTGATCCCCTGGCACTAGAGTTACAGGTGATTGTGAGCTATCCTGTGTGGGTACTGGGAATCAAACCCAGGTCCTCTGCATGATCCGCCAGTGCTCTTACCCACTGAGCCATCTCTTCCTCCCATTCTGCCGGGAGGATTTTCATAGCAGCAAGGGAGCGAGGAGTACGAGGGGTTAAGAGCACGAGAAGCACAGTGTGAGGGTTTAGGGAGCTAAGTGGGAAGCACAGTTTATAACAACAATGCAAAGTGAAAGCAGCATCCCGAGTTGTGACTTTCCTCCGCAATGCTCAGATACTCTGTGCAAAGGAGGACGGCCAAGCTCAGTTTTACCCGGTAAATATCACAGGGGAACTGGATAAAGAAAACTAATTGGGTAAAACAGAGATTATTATGGACCAACACTGTAGCCTTCGAGTAGGAAGACATGAAGACAAAGGCTTTGTAAGAACGTGGGGTTGGATTTGGGTCTTACCCCACAGAATGATGTTCAGCGGGACACTGCAAGTGGTAGGGGCTGTTCTGTTAAGTTTTACATTATCGGGACATGTTGTGGTTGCAGAAAGTGACTGTGTATAGGGTATGATCCTAACACAGGCAGAGAAGGTTCTATTGGTGGGAAATGTCATTTATACAGATGAGAAGGTAGGGTACATGAGAGGCCACACTATGAATGTCAGTAAGCACAAGTTCGATTTGAGATGGAAGAGTGAGCCGGGCTGTTCAGTGGAGGGTAAATGAAGGAGGAGTGTGAACTGGCATCCAAGATGGAGAGAAGCTAACAGGAACAACTGACAAGCTCTAGAAAGATCTAGACACAAAACATAGAAAGTCCTGCCATCTCGCAGCATGAAAAGAGATGAGTTGCAGGCAGTCGTGTGGACAGAGGAAGAGGAATCCTGGGAAGGAATTAAGACCTTCAGCTTGGCAAGCTACTCCAGAACACAATCGGGTTCTACTCAAAAGAAAAAAGAAGTGGCAAGGGGGAGCATTCTGGGCCCAGGGCAGCAGTTACAGAGGGAGAAAGTAGGCAGGGATGGGTGTCATGAAGGTTTGGAGCAGTTCTGACTGAGCATGAGTAGTTGGGATTGATAGATGCACAGGGGGAAAGAGTATTCAGTTCTGTAACTTGGGTCTGGAATTCTCTGGTCAGTGGTATAGTGGGTCCCAGCACACAGCCTCACTGGAGCGAGTCACTGTGTAAGAGTGACCTTCCTTTGTGTGTTATTAATAGCAAAACATGCAGAAGTATGGACGTGTTACGGGGTCAGGGAGGCTACTACTAATGATCTGCTGTTAGCAATTAATAACCAGCAATTTCCACTGACAGCCTAGGGGTCTCAGGACTTTAGTTTGTCCCATTTAAACTTCTGACAAATCCAAAAAGGAGAGGACACAGTTCATTTCCATTTATCACATGAGGAAAAAATTCCAAGAAATTAGGCTTCTTACCAGGAACTCACAATTATCAGCAGGAGAAAGAAACGAGGGAGAAAGGCATCATTCAGATATATTTAGCATTTACTCCATCCAGCTAACCGTGTTTGCAAGCATTCTCCTATTTTACCACCATGACGAAACCACTAAGTGGAAATTATATTATGTATCTACCATATGAGAAAAGAATTGTGGCTTGAGAAGTAATGAGATTTCCGAAGTCAAAACCAGCAGACCCTTTGGTTATGAATGGTGATTCATAGATGATATTTGCTTGCACGGTAGCATGCCACAAAAGTAAGCTTGAGCCCCATCACGCAGCTGCCCCACTGAGTGACCAGTTCACATACACAGCAGGTGGCCCTGCCACCCACCGAGATGAACACTGCAACTTTTAAACTTGCTGGACTCTTACCCCACTGAGCCATCTTCCACAATGAGACAGCTAATCAAACATGTCCTTGGCCAGGGGCTGTAAGCTGCTTCAATTTTTCAAGCCCACCAAAGAGTAGCCAAGAAAAACGAGCAAACTGAACCCAGAAGGAGGTTTGGCCCGATGCCCCTAAACAGCTCTTCCCACTCTAGAAACAGACCCTGTGTCTGGGACTACACGTGCTGGTCAGTGGCCCACAGGCTGATAGCCTGGCCTGCAGGCTGTGATCCTGTGATCCCCGAGGATCACAAAGTGCTGCCATCTGTGCAATGGCAGAGGGAAGTCAGGATGGTTTCTGATGTGAAGCCTGATCTAGACTCGGGTAGACTCAATGAAATTGCTCCAAATGCAGCCAATCAGCATCGTATTCTATGTATCCATTATCCCCTTCCTCAAACCACATACATGACTTCAGAGGATGAGGAACACACAAAGCTCCAGCCATCGGCTCAGTGACAGTCATAGACACGAGCAGATCCTGAAGATACAGCTTTCCCTTGTATCTGCAGGGTACTATTTCTGAGACCCCCCCCCACACACACACACAGGTTTTCTAAAAAAAAATTTTAAAAAAGAATCCACATACAGAAAATGGCATAGGATTTACATAAATTCCAAATATATCCCTCTGCATACCTTAGTTCATCTACCGATTATTCATAATAACTCAAATAATGCAAATGTGATGTGAATAGCTGCTGTGATGTATTGTTTAGGAGATAATGACAACAGGGACACATCTGCACGTGTTCAGTGCAGACTGGGCCATTGTAGACTCCTGTTCAATTCTGATCAGCGGTTGGTGCAGCACAAAGATGCAGACTCCACGGATACCAAGGGCTGTCTGTACTAGGAAGTCATGGAAGGAGGAAACAGCAGCCCATCCTTTTGGATCACCTGGCACACATGTGCACAGGCAAGCATGCACACGCACGCATACACATACACACACATGCACTTACGAAACCTGACTATTCGGCACACAATTGCATGTCAGTGACATTAACGCTGAGCCATCCCAATGCACACAGTGGCTCACACACCAGTGAGACTCTGGGCTCCATCTTCCCTGGGAGAAGCAGACAATGTGATTCTCTGTTTTAAAGATCTGCCTTTCCCAAACCAGAATTTCCTACTTTTAAATTCGGTTAAAAGTTATTAGAGCAATAAAAAGTACCTAATGTGAGTTTATTAAGAAGAAGACAACATATTCAGTACAAATGTCACTGGGCTTGTATTTTTTGAACCTTTCTTCCAGCTTAGACCTGCCTCAAACAACTGCAAATGTAAAACTGCCCTTTCTAGACCTGCTTGGCTTCACAGGTCTCCTATAAAAATATTTTCAGAGGCGTGTGTTTGTCTCCTCCATTCTTGTCATTTATGTTCATGTTAGACTTGGGGATTTTGGTGTTAAAAGTAATTTTCCAGAGATGGAACCCATACACATAGAGAAAATAATGCCACACTCACAGAAAATTGAAGCTGTCTTTGGAACAGGAGTGCTCGTGGATCATTCCGGAATAGTGTGGTCTGGACTAGTCATGGGATTCCGATGAACTGACCAGCTGTCGGATTGGTTTGGGGGGTGGGGGGGAGGTAGGACACTAAAAAGTACCTAATGCGTGGAGGGGTCCCCAGCTAGTGTGGAGCACGATGTCTTTTCTCCCCAACTAATAGCGATTCCTTAGTATCCAAGGCCCCCCTCTTGACTAGTGGTTCTCAACCTTACTAATGGTGTGGCCCTTACACACAGCTCCTCATGTTGCGGGAACCCCTAACTATAAAATTATTTTTGTTGCCACTTCATAGCTGTAACTTTGCCACTGTGATGAACTGTAACACAAGTGTCTGTGTTTTCTGATGGTCCTAGGTGACTCCCGTGAAAGGGCCGTTCAACCAAGGGGGTCGTGGAGCGCAGGGTGAGAAGCACTGCTCTCTGACTATCTTGTTCAGGGGTCTCCAGGTCGAGGATGAGAAGGGGTTGTGAAGCCTTCTTCCATTTACACCGTTCAAGGGGAAAATGTGCAACAGCTGATTTCGATGTGCATGTCTGGTTAGGAACCACGGCAGAGGATGATGAAGTAATAACATCCCACCCAGATTGTCTTCTGAATGTAGTCATGAAAGCCGGAAGGAGGAAGGCATGGAGTTCACTCGGGAACAGGATCCGTTTATCAGCATCAACAAACTGGGAACAGACTTTAAAGGTTCCAGACTGGCCACTGGGTGGCGCACCGAAGGGAAAAACACTGTGGATGCCCTGAACACCTGACCCTCCTTGGGAACAGGCACAACAGGCAACAAACTGAACCTGTAGTCTGAACCTAACCTTGAAGAACAAAAAGTAAACATCCTCTGTACGAAGTAAATAATGCCAAGAAGCTTGCGACAGCAGGATGGGATCCGGAGTTACCGGATGACCAACTCTCTGGGTGGGTCTGTGAAGAAGGAGCTTCCAGGAACAACTAACAAGGTAGGGCCCTTAGCAGTACCTTCTAAAGTCTGGGAGAAAGTAAGCTTGCCTATCTGCCTTCACGTGATCAAGAGCATCTATCACTCCAGTGCTCACAGACTGGCTTCCTCAGTCCTCCGACAAGGACGGAGTACCAGTGACTCCCCAGAAAGCGTCTATATTTTCAGCACCAGATGGAGACTGCTGAAGCCTCCAGCCTCATGAACGGAGGAGATTATCAGCCTCTCCAGTATTCAGGCATCCTCTCTAGAGCGACCCAGCCCCTTTTGTGTAAGTCAGTGTAATAAATCCCATTTAATAACGCATATATGAATTTTATTAGTTCTGAGCCTCTAAAGAAGTTTAATGCTGATTTTGTAGGCTTTTCCTCATTCCATTACATGGAAGACCTTACCGGCCTATATACAATACTTCTCACACAGCAGCAGAATATCAGGTATTACCAAGTAAAGAGGAACACTGCCAAGAACACCATAGCCTATATGATAAGACAGATATTGACAAATACAAAAAATGAATCATCCAAAGTATATTATCTAATGGTGGTGGGCTCAAAGTAGAATTCAGTAATACAAATATAACAAGAAAATGCTCAAAAACTTGAAAATATATTTATAAATAAACTATGGATCAAAAAGACAGTCCACGGGAAACTATATGAAAAGAAAACTTTAACATACCACAATTAAAATTTAACTAAAAATATACACAAAAAATGATTTTAGTTGTACTATTCATAATCTACACAACCAAAAAGGGCCCAAATTATTCCTTAACAGATGAAAGTAGATATTACCTCTGTTCTATTAGGTGAAACACAATTTAAAAAGAAATGAACTTCTGTTACATGTATCAACTTAGATGAACTTAGAAAACACTACTCTGAAAGAAGACAATCTTTTTATTTCCTTTATTTTGAGATCATAATATAAATCATGGCATTTTTCCCTTCCCTTTCCTCCCTCCAGCCTTCCCATATACCCCTCCTTGCTCTCTTCCAACTCCATGACCTCTTGTTTCTATGGCTTGTTGGTTTGATGCTGGTTTGGTTCTCTCTCTCTCTCTCTCCCTCTCTCTCTCTCTCTCTCTCTCTCTGTGTGTGTGTGTGTGTGAGCCTGTGTCTCTGTGTGTACATGCGCATATGGGAACACATATGTGGAGGTTCTATACCAGGCCTCTTTCTTGATTACTCTCATTATTTCCTGAGACAGTGTCCCTCACTGAGCCCAGCCCTCACCAACGGTTGAGACTGCTGGCCAGCAAGCTCTGGGGACCTTCCTGTCTCCACTCTCCCAAGCTTACTGATGTCCACAACACCTGCTTTAACTCAATGCTCTGCACAAGCCCTGACTTTCTTTAGAAGTCACTTTATTGACTCAGTCATCTATGTAGGCCGGTCACTTGCACTCATACAACTGTCTAAAATGATAAAATTGTCATGATGAACAGATGAGTGATTGGCAGGACTTCGAAGTCAGAAAAATGGCAAGAGCATGAGAGGAGCAGGAGTGGAATCTTCGGTTTAACTGTTCTGTACTTAAAACTCCAACCTGCAAGTGCCAGTAAAACAAGCAGACAGAAAGTAAGCATGGCATGGGCAGATGAGATTGCCAGCGTGATAGCCTGAGCTTGATCCCAAGGCTCCATGGTTCCCTAGAGTCACCCCTTAACTATAACATGCACCCCATGTACTCATGCAACCTCACTTACATATATTATACAACACACAACATACAAGTGAAAACCGGTAAAACACACATGAGACATATGGCTGTCAAATCTTCAATGAGAGCATTTTAAGTCAAAACTTAGTTATTTCAAATCAGAAAACACGGAACATACATTGATGGGGCATGAAGCAGCAGAGGTAAACGCATGAGGACGTCACCTGACTTCATATTCAAATTGCTCCTCTTGAGCCTAGAGCCCTATTCAGCCACTCCTCCTGGTGTTTGTGAGTCCTATGAAACATTCCCTAGAGGAGTTTGGTCTTGCAGAGGAAGGACACCTGCTGCAAGGCAGAGTCTCCTTCAGGGCACCTGTGGATGCCACACCGCACAGCAGCCAACGTGCCTCAGCTCCATGGCTGGAACGTGTCGGATCCCGTGGCACTCTCTTTCTGAGTGTCTCTACTCTGACATTTTTCTTCTTGTTAGATGGGGTTGGGGTCATGGGAATCTTGACTACAAAGGTCACATCCGCAAGTACCAAGGCTGTGTTCTCATCTTGTCACTGAGGGGACACAAGTCAACCTAAAACACCAAGATTTCACAGAAAATAAGAAAGGAAAGGCACAACAACAATGTCAGCCCTGATTTGTTCCATGCACTAACAGCAACTGGCTCCACACACACTGACTGACAGCGGAGACCCTCTCCTCTTGTCCCCCATGACCCTTCTGAACTGCTCAGGAAAGCAGAAGGGCCCATCCAGGAATTGCACACTTTTATATAATGCAGGCTGCACTTATTTTTTAAAGTTTTAGAGCCAGGGCTCACAGATGTAAAATTTAATGCTTTTTTTTTTCACTTCTATCCTCCTGTGTTTCAATTTCCTGAGTCTCAGCAAAATCCTAGTTTAACCGCCTGGCCTTTTCATGAAATTATCCTGGTAGTTACGGGCCCTGGGAGGAGGATAAACAGATCTCTCTCTCTCTCTCTCTTTCTCTCCTTATGGCACCCCAGACCCAGGGAAGAAGGAGCCACATTTATTGCTGTGATCTTTTATTTAAAGGGACTAGGTTGATCTATGCATACCTTAAAAAAGTAGAGTAATTAAAATTTTAAGTATACAGATAACAAAGCCTGCATTTGAACACCACACTGAGAATATTCACTGAGCACACAACACATCCACGTCAATATATTGTGCAGAGGACACAAAGATAAATAGGACAAAGCCAGACAAACTGACCAGAATTCAGCCTTAAGTGTCTTCAAACAGTAAGCAAGAGACCATGGACCTTGGTGCTCCCCCGACTCATCCTGAAGAGCAATGAATGACTGTCTTCCAGTCACACTGACTCCTTTCACCAAGTCCATCGCAAGCGTTCCTTCTATCCCCCTGCTCCAGCAGACTAGAACCAGAGCAGCCCAGAACCTCAAGAGCAACTGGAGACACTCATTTCTCAAGTGACAGCTTGCACTTGCACCATGCCAGGCTCCGAGCTAGACGGTGGAAACGCGGAGATGAGGAAGCTCCAGGAGGCAGCTGCTCCCCCAGCCCTTGTCTTCAGAGGCCTGTTTGGGGGAAAGCTGGGGAGCTGGAGAATGGGGAGCCCTTGGCACATCAGCTGGCTAGGGGAGCCCATGAGACAGCTGGCAGCTGCTCCTCCAGATATAGCCCTGCTGTCCTGGGAACATGGCAGCTTCTTATTCAAAAACAAGAAGTATTTTTAATTCTCTGGCATTTGCGCCCCATTTAGAATATTACTTCAGTCACTAATCAGGGAAGTCAAGCTTCTCCAGACTCCTTGGGTGCTCAAGAAGCTCCCTGAAAATGCCAATGGCACCAGCACCAAGCAGGACGTGGGCCAGCTGGTTTGTGGAGCCCCAAGTGAGCCTAAACGTACCCAGCGGCACAGGTGCAACCACAGGTAAGAGGCTGCAGCAAACAAGCATTGACGCAGGGAGAGCTCTCTATCTAGAAAGTTCTGTGACTGATAGCCAACAAGAATCCAAAGAGATGCCCAAACACTTAAAGATAGGGAAACATGTTACAGCAACACTCCACTTAGACTCACGTGACGGGAGAGGATTTCAAAGCCCAGTGATGTCGACCAACCTTGTGCCGGGAGCCCTTTCGAAACGCTACCACGTAGATCTTACATGCCACAATCGTGCACGTCACATTCTTTTAAAACCTTTCTTCTCTCACTCTGGTCCTCCCCTCCCCCCCACCTCTTATCAGTTCAGTTTTCTGGAAAGTTCTGACTCATCCACTTGCCCTGCAGCCCTTTCTGGCAGAGAAGCTGTTGATGGACAGAGAGCTAGTAGACTGACTGACTATGAGACACCTACTATCACTTGTTTAGAGAAAAGAGCCACAACAAAGTCACCAATTACCATGTCAACAGATGTACACGTGGTTGCTGTTAGTCTCATTTAACAAGGAAAGCAGAGCTAGAGGTGGAAAGGATTTCCAAATCAAATTTAAAATTAGATAAAATTAATGGCTAATGGACTTGACTGTTTCAAAATCAAGAGTTGAAACTCTCAAGTACAATAGACAAATGGAAAACGCTACTTAGATCTGACTATGAGTTCATATCAACAAGATATGAAGGACACTACTTACAGACAGGAAACTATCTTCAATGCAGCAGAAGATGAGCAAAGCACACCCATCAACCCCCAGGAAAGGAGACAGTCATGGACGGTGAAGCTACTAAGGGTATGGATGAAATGAACCCTCACTTAAATTCCAACACTCAGGGTATGGAAGTGGAGAGGAAGGAGAGCTGAAGGCTAGCTTTGGCTACACAATGAGTTCAAGACTAGCCTGAGCTATAGAGCAAGCTCTGTCTAATATATTATATATCAATTAATTAACAAACAAAATAAAATCCAGAAAGATACCATTTATACAGCTTCTGTTAACACAAGCAAAAAGGCTCTATGCGTTTTAGAATATGTCCATCAAGAGCATCTCCCACACTTTAGAATGCCACCCTTAGAAATTCTCCCACATGCTGGCAAGATGCAAGTACAGAAAGGCTTGTAGTCACACAGTTCAGAAAAGCAACATCCTGGCACAGGACCCAACACCCATCGCCATTTGCAATAGCATCCCATTGTCAGACCGTATCATATTCAGATTGCTGTAAGATGAACTATGGCCACACACCACAATGATGAGCATACCACAAACCAGGGACTATCATGACTCCAGTTCTGAAGTTCAAAGTATAAATGAAAAAAAAAATAAAACTTGGACTTGTTTTGGTTTTGTTTTTTTAAAGACACCAATCTTTCCCAGGGCAAACAGATGATGATCTCATCGTTACACATGAATTAAATAGTCATTGTAGAATAACTTTTTTAAGACAGCAAGTCACTTATGAAATTCCTCGGACCAATACCTAAATGGGATTTCTACAACAGCATCCAAGTGAGATGAATTAGGATTCACGTGGCAGAGGATGGAGGCTTGGTCGTAGCCATTTTTATTTATGCAAGCATTCAGGCAGCGCTAAGAGAGAATTCTATGGCCCTGATGATAAAAGTTAACAAGAATATCGAGCTACAGAACTTGGAGAGGAAATGCCTTCTAATCAGTCTGTCTGCTGGAACCAATTGCCTGAGATAAAGCCAGGCCATGCTACTGAAGATGGAAAATCGGGAATTTATTGGACAAATGAAACAGCGGTGATAAAAGGGGATGCATCACTTCCAAGAGGCAAGGAAATATAGCTGGAACAAAAGAGCAAGTTGTACTAGAGTTCACCTTCCCAGTTTCCCTTTGTGTTCTCATCTTTGGAAATGCTTCCCACACTTCTAACAGAACTTTAGAGAGCTGTGGACACGGACACATCATGGCAGTCTGCTCTTACGCACCAAGGATAAGTTCAAAACCCACAGATGCTAAGAAGCCTTATACCACAGATAGCAATGAAGCCTGCATATACTGGTTGCTCCTCTTACACAGATTGGATAGCTTAGTTTATAAACTACATAGTGAATGGTTAACAATGAGCACACGGCGGTCACAATGATCTAAGGAACAAAAGTACAAAAGGACCACACTGGTACTTTGGGGCCATTATTAAGTAAAGCGAGTGTTTCATGAACACAATCCCCGCTATATGGTGACCTATAGTTGCTGTTAGATTAATGGGTGAGTGGCACAGAAAGTAAGGATACTGTGAACAGAGGAGTGACCCACATTCTAGACAGGACAGAGCGGGACCGTGAGATTTCACCAGGCTACTCATAGTGTGTAATTTTTTTATAACTTCTTTAATTGAATTTTTCTTTTTTATAATTTTATTTTATTTAACATTTTTTCATTTATTTTACATACTGGCCAGTTCCCCTCCCTCCTCTCTTCCAGTCCCCCCCCCATACACTCCCATCTACCCCGCTTCCCATCCACTCCTCCTCCTCTCCATTCACAAAGGGATAGGCCTCCAATGGACACATCAAGCTGAGACAAGACTAAGCTCCTCCCCCTGCAGCAAGGCTGGGAGCGGTTATCCAGTAAGGAAACAGCTCCCTAAAAACTAGGTAAGTGCCAGGAACAGGTCCTGATCTCACTACTAGGAGCCGGACAGACCAGGTTACACAAATGTCACTGACATGCAGAGGGCCAAGGTCAGTCCCATGCAGGCTTCCTAACTGTTGGTCCAGAGTCCATCTGCTCCCATGAGCTCACCATCTCTGTGGGTTCCCCCATCTTGACCTTGAACCCCTGGCTTGTGGCTAAAGGATAACTGGTAGGGCCGCAGTCCTAAGAGCATTGGCTGTTCCTCCAGAGGACTCAAGTTCAATTCCCAGCAGCCACACAGCAGCTCACAACTGCTTGTAGCTCTAGTCCGAGGAGATTCAATGTCCTCTTCTGACCTCTGTCAGTACCAGACACGCGGTATGCAAACATACAAACGGGCAAAATACCCATATAAATAGTGTGCAGTTTTTAATGCTATTTCTATCCAAAATTTTCCATTTAGTATTTTTTAACAGTGGTTGATCATGGACACTTAAATCATAGTACAAAGAAATGTGGATAATAAAATATTATTGTTCTGTATCTAAAATTTCCCTAACTCAACCTAATTATGTTAAATTAATAGCCAAAAATCTACGCACTAAACATCACAGTGGAGAAAATGGGAGGTCAGTTTATAAAGGTGGATAATAAATAGCAACAGAGAAGTAGGCAAGAAAGTCCGAAAAATCAACGGTTTCCAAAACGTTAATAGGAAAATGCTACCTTGCTACCTCTTTAATTCTAGACAGTGATTTAAAATCACAATTGCCTGATTCAGGTTTGAATATTGTCTTAGTCAGAGTTACTATTTGGCATGAGAAAACACCATGACCAAAAGCAAGTTGGGCAGAAAAGGGTTTATTTGGCTCACACTTCTACATCATAGTCCACCACTGAAGGAAGTCAGGACAGGAATTCAAGCAGAGATAGAACTGATGCAGAGGCCATGGAGGGGTGCTGCTTACTGGCTTGCTCCTCACGGCTTGCTCAGCATGCTTTCCTATAGAGTCCAGGGTTGACACTGCCCACAATAGGCTGGGCCCTCCTCCATCAATCACTAAGTTTAAAAAATGCCCTTGTTTACAACCCAATTTTATGGAGGCATTTTCTTTTCTTTTTTCTAAATAATTTTTATGACATTTTTCATTTATTTTACATACCAACCACAATGTTCCCTCCCTTTCCTCATCCAGTTCCCTCCCTCACCTCCCATCTAGTTCCCGTCAGATGGCTTTAGCTTGTGTCAAGCTGACACTTAACTATCCAGCACAAATATCATGCCAGAATAGGATCTAGAACAAAAACCCCAGACAACTAGCTCTCAAACACCAACTCAGTCACTCCCTAGGTCAGTCTTCTTCTTCAGGAAGCCATCTCTGACTGCCCCTGGAATTCTTAAGGATCTCCTACTCAACCGCAATAGTAGGCTGACGGGGTGGTCCATTAGTAGAATGCCTGCCACATAAACATGAAGACCCAAGTTCAGTTACCGAGCACCCATGTGTGTCTGTGTGTGTGTGTGTGTGTGTGAGAGAGAGAGAGAGAGAGAGAGAGAGAGAGAGAGAGAGAGAGAGAGAGAGAGAGAGAGAGAGAGAAAGCCAGGGTAGCACTGTATGTCTGCCATCCCGAACTGGGAAGGCAGAGCCTGTCTGTGAGCTCTAAGATCAGAAAGAAAGAGAGCTCATCTCTAAAGAGGGGGGAGCTACCGATAAGACATCTGATTCGCTCCCCTCCAGCCTCTACACACATATGTACCCACGTGTATACAGGTATACGCACACACACACACATCACACATACACACACACACACACACACACACACACCAACATTCTAGAGTACACTGAGCACTTAAATTTCAGCATCAAGTAAGCACAACATGGTGCCTACTTTCTTGTGGCCTGCTTGTTATCAAAGGTGAAAAATCTTCCACTGGGAAGTTAGAACACTGTATGTTTGATTATAAATCAAAGTCAAGGTGATGAAGGGGAAACAGGATGCCAGGGGGCTGGATCATGTTGACAGGAAGGGGAGCTGGGAGGAGGAAGTAAAGGTTATATTGATTTCTGAAAAGTAAAATCTAAGAAATTAAAGGAGAGAGAGAGAGAGAGAGAGAGAGAGAGAGAGAGAGAGAGAGAGTACAAATAAAGCCAAGAGTATGCCAGGCAGTGCTATATTAAGTTCAAGATTTTGATCTTCACTTTAAAGTCAATAGAAATCTTAAAGAAAAAACGGGGAGGTGGAGTCAGGTTGGAGAGCATTTTCAGAGTTTTCATTTTGAGACTATCACTTTGGACTAACATAACTCTGATTCTGTAAGTAAAGTCTTATTCCAGTGTCTCTCAGAGGGCCAATTCGAACTTTAACTTGGGAGGGAAAGGATTATTCTCTAAAATGTGTAGCAGGACATGGGTAATTTATTTCAGGATGGATGTGTAGGTGTGGAACCTGAGGGACTGCGCAGGAGGGGATGAGAAACGTCTGAGTTAACTGGATGGTCCTGCTACACTGCAGAGTCCACGTCTTCACAGAAGATGCTGGGGTGGTTTGAATTGTATATCTAGCTATTTAGCAAACAGTGATCAAAGCTAGATGAAGTTGGAATGTCAGAATGTCTTCGATGTAACATAAAAGAAAAAAATTCAGAGATGAAAGGAATGCTTGCATTCACTACGGCTTCCTCACCCCCACTCACCCGGTGTCATACTCCCAAAGGCCACTCTGTCCACCAGGTGGTCAAGGGAAACTGAAAATGTGCCCAGACTGCAACAGAGGAGAATTGTTTAAAACCATGTGCAAGCATCTGACATAAAGCATAGTGAGCCCCATACTCAGAAAACTCAGCAGAGCTAATAAAGTTGTCAGAAGGCTGTTACCAACAGGAAGAGCTTGTTGACGTTAACTGACCCCGAGACCCCAAAACAAACGTAGACAGATGACCCAGAAAGGCCTCGATTTGTGTACCTGGATGTGATGAGAATGGCCTTTACCAGAGCTCGGAAACGGGAGCACATTCCAGTGTAGTAGCACTGGGAGGGAATGAAACTTTGGGAGGCGGCACCTTGAGGGAAATGGAAATGGTGTCCAAAAGGATTAGGCTTGCAAGAGAGCTCGGTGCTTAGGAGCACTTATTGCTCTTGTAGAAGACCCAGGTTCAGTTCCTAGTGCCCGTATCAGCAAGCTCACAACTCCAGGGGCTCAAACACTGTCTTGCCTCTGTCATGCACATAAACTCATTCAGACACAAACACAAAAACATAAAGAAAAAATAATTTTTTTAAATTGGGGGTGGGGCAAAAGGAAACCTTCCTCTCTCTCTCTCTCTCTCTCTCTCTCTCTCTCTCTCTCTCTCTCTCTCTCTCTCTCTCCTTTGCTCTCTGACAATGAGGGAAGAGGTTTTGCTCACCATGCACTCCCACCATAGTGTACTACCTCACCTAGGTTCAAGAAATTAGACCCAGTAAATCACATGTCAAAGACCACAAAAATGCAAGCTACCTCACACATTCTGTAGTGTCCAGCACAGGGACCTTGGAAGGCAACTATATGCAAGGCCAGAGCCTTTGTGAATTGGACCAGTACTCTTTTTTTATGTATTTAAATAACATTTTTTCCATTTATTTTACATACCAACCAGTTTCCCCTCCTTCCCTCCTTCCTCTCCTCCTGTCCCCTCCCCTTTCCCATCTATCCCTTCCCATCTGCTACCCCTCCATCTCCATTCAGAAAGAAACGGGCAAAATATGGTGCATCAAGTTGAGGCAGGACCAGGTAATCCAGCATGGGGGACAGGTTTCCAAAAGCTAGCTAAATGCCAGGGAGAGGTAGGACCAACACTCTTAAAAAAGAAGGTTGAGAGAGTTTCTTTGCTATTTTCACAAAGAGAACATTCAGTAAGAAGATGTCTTTTACTAACCAGGAAGTATGTTTCCAACAGGCCTCAAGTCCAGTGTTATAATGGTCCAGGGGATCAAGCTCCAGAACTGTACAAACATGTTATTTCTAAACTACGCAGAGTGTAGTACTGTCTTACAGCGGTGCAAAATGTCAAAGACACTAAGAGGGTAACTTTGTATGAAGGAAAGGAAATCCATGATTTTGAGGGGTCTGTTAAATAGTGGATTTTAGCTAATCTGAATCTCTAAAATCTAAGATCTGCCCAAAGCCAGGTAGAAACTAATGAAGGTTGTTGCATTATTAACTTTTCTGTTGTTGTAACTAAATATTACAACCAAAGCCTGTTACTTACACAAGATGTTCATTCTGGCTTATGGTTCCAGAAGGATGAATAGTGATCAGAGGACATAGCAGCAAGAGGCGGACATAGTGGCAGGAACGAGAAGAGGAGATCATACACCTTCAAACACAAACCCAGTGGCATGCTTCCTCCAGCAAGGCCTCACCACCTAAGCCTCCCCAGACAGCACCATCAACTGGAAACCAAATATTCAAATACCTTAGCCTGTGGGAGACAGTTCTCATTCAACACATCACAGAGGCCAAGTGTAAAACGCAGCTTTGACCTTGGCCAGCAGGTTAATGAGTACAGTGGGCCCTCAAACCTCCTCAATGGTTTGTCCTATTCCCTGGGTGGATTTTGGAATGGACATCTCCAGCAGTAATATGAACTTGCCAAGTGACTCTCTAATAGGGGCCAAGAAAGTAGAAAGAGCAGACAGAAAACCCTTCTCTCTTCCTACAAAAATACCACAACAAAGCATTGCTCTGTTCCTAGAGAACCCGAGAAAACAGCCCCACCGTTAAATATTTGGTGAAAAGCAGATGTCTATAGTCCCAGCCCGTGTAACTTCGAGGTTGGCAGAAGCACAAAATAATAATTCATAGAGATGGGCAGTGGATGGTCATAAACTTAACTAAGTAGTGACTCCCATTGTATGTTCTGCTCCTAATACGGTCTCTTGATTAGATCAAATCAATACAGACCCCAGCAACTGGGACAGGATTATTGATCTGTCAGTACTTTTCATTCCCCCATTATAACACTAACCAAAAGGTATATAGCAAGCCTTCAGTGATATACTTGAGCAGAATATCACTTTTCTGATTTGGAGCCACATAGGCCATAAAAATGTGATGATCTGACCATCTACTAAAATGCCATGCTGGTTAATGTATTGATGGCATTGTGAAAAAAAGACAGAGAGCATAAATAGTAGGTACAGAATACATGGTAAGAAATAACATGTGTGTGTGTGTATGTGTGTGTATGTAAGATATATATATATTTGGTAAACAGATAAATAACCTCTATGAAAATACAGAAAACTGCCAACATTGACTATGTTTTCTGAAGTCTCGGAGTTCTGAGGTTTGTCAAAATGTAGTCTACAAAATAAATGGTAAAATGCTATTCTGGGTATTCTGCCACAAGCTAGATAAATCACAAGTGTTCTAAGAGGCCATCCTCCAAGCCAGACTGCAGCCATTTTCATGAGATCAGCATGATGAGGCTTGCGGACTGTTGATATCATCTCCAAGCAGGAGTGAGGTTATCTTAGACCTTAACCTGGGCATCTGATCACACTCTCAAATATTTGTCTGCAAATCAGCCCTAATTTCAGTAGTTCTGGGACCTGGGGAGCGGCTAAAGTATACAGGCAGAAGAAGACCAGGAGAAGGACCTTCAATCTACGAGACTAGAGGGCATTATCATCTGTGCGAGGTATAGACTCTGCAGTACCACGGCTTCCAGTACATCCCCTGATGGAACCCCTCACCCATGCTCATTGATTCGTCACAGTGAACGCTAGTGGACTCATAGTTTGGTATAATATTAGGATCTTAGGAGTAGATGGCTCTCAAAAATCAAATTGAGGTCATCAGGTGTGACAGAAGACCTTTCCCAAGCAAGCCATCCTGTCTGGCAATTGTGAGTGGGGTCTTCACAGGGATATGGCTCTCTGCCTTGTCCACACTTCAGCCTTAACTCTTAGCTCCAATCACACAAGATGCAAAATGACTACACTTAGTCAGGGTGTTGTATGGCATCCACACAAGAAGCAGGTTAGCTACTCCTATGCCTTGGGAGTCAATTCATGTCCTCTTTGGCATTTTGTGAGCCATGCCCTCACACTCAGCCTAAGGTGGGGAAGTATCTACATGTGAAAACCATATTTGTGGACAGTGTGTGCTTCCCAGATGTTTCCAAACTCACTGAACCAAAAAGATAATTATATGCATGGAATTTTACTGTCAGGTAAAAAGAGTATATGCATGATCAAAGGCCGCAAGGTTTCCCATCACCTGTACACACTATCCATGTAGACACTTCTCTGTCACCCCACATCAGTTTA
Source organism: Chionomys nivalis (assembly GCF_950005125.1). Lineage (NCBI taxonomy): Eukaryota > Metazoa > Chordata > Mammalia > Rodentia > Cricetidae > Chionomys > Chionomys nivalis. Next base: position 34,962,024 of record NC_080090.1, on the reverse strand, counting down.
TATGGCACAGTCTTGATTAAAATGGGAGGGACACAAGCAGCACATTCTATAGAGGTCACGTGACACCATGCAGTCATCCCTCAGTATCCATGCAGAAATGCTTTAGAAACCCTACTACCTACCCCTCTAACACAGATGAAAATAAGACAGAGTAAAGAAGTCTCAGAGGGGGCTGGAGAGATGGCTCAGCGGTTAAGAGCATTGCCTGCTCTTCCAAAGGTCCTGGGTTCAATTCCCAGCAACCACATGGTGGCTCACAACCATCTGTAAAGAGGTCTGGCGCCCTCTTCTGGCCTTCAGGCATACACAGACAGAATATTGTATACATAATAAATAAATATTTAAAAAAAAAAAAGAAGTCTCAGAGTTGGGCATGGTGGCACATGCCCTTAATCCCAGCACTCAGGAGACAGAGGCGGGCAGATCTCTGTGAGTTCAAAGCCAGACTGGTCTGCATGGTGAGTTCCAGGACAGACAGAGATATATAGTGAGATCTGTCTATAAACAAGGGAATGAACGAACGAACAAACAAACAAACAAACAAATGGATTTGAAAGCACAATAATGGCATGGCAATGCAGTCAAGTCCAGCCATGGTGAGTGTGTGAGGCAGATTAGAACAGCCCCCGGTCCTGTTATCTCAGCAAACTATGGCCCAGTGAGTCCCAACTGTGTTCTCTACAGCCCTGACTCCTCTAGTTGTTTCCCGTGGCTTTATTCTTCTTCATAAACCAGAGCAACTATAGATTTTTATTAAGGAAAAGTGAAAAGGATCTCTCAAGTAAGAGGGGCTCCAAGGGAGATAGACCCCCATTTTCTCATTATTTTATCAACTTCCCAAGCATTGTGAAGGCTGCTCAATGCCCAGGGTGAAGCTGACTTCCCTTGTTTGCTGTGAACATCCTACAGGTAGAAGACAAGGGAGTGTTAGGCAGTATCAGAGATATGGGGAGAAAATAAATAGAAATAGAATGATTTCAGAAGATGCAAATGGCCATGGATAAAGGAAGATGTGGCAATGGAGGTGGATCTAGAAACAAGAAGCTCAAGAGATGAGACAACACAGCAGTTAAGAACACTATGAGAACAGTCCAGTCATCCAGCAGTAAGTCTGGACCACAGCAGCCACAGAAGACAGTTCTCCAGAAACCAAACCTCAGCAGCACGATCAGAAGCAAGGAGGAGGCTTCAGCAAAGGGCTCGGCTTGACCTCACATAACAGCGTGTGTCACAGGCATATCAGACATCTTTGTTTCCAAATCCTAGAGGCCTAGAACAGCAAATGCATGCTGAGGAATCAAAGGAAGCTAGCCTTCAAGTTTAATCATGTAGTAGTTAGAAATGAGCTTCCCCTGCAGCTCCTCTCCAAAATGCTCACAGACTCATTCTGTCTCCTTTCCTCTATCCCTCAGGAGCCAAGAACAGCAGTTTGCACACAGTTCTCAAATGGTATTCAGGGGATATCAAGTGAATGAATGGCCGTGGGTCTCCCTGTGCTCCATTTCATGGCTTTTCATCTTCTGTGACATCCTATATGCAAGGACTCTGAAGAATGACTGGCTATAAGCCTGTCTCATTCTCTTATGTGTATTATTCTCTCTCTTCACAAAATAATGAACCCCTTAATGTCTCTAACCATGTAGCCAAGAAGCCATGGAGTGCAGAGTTGAAGACATCACCCCACACACAATGTCCATAGGAAATTGTATCCTGGTGAAGATCAATATTAACCTGAGTCTAGCAGTGGCTTATGCATTGATCCAACAAGCCTATCCTGAATGTTGCTTTATGCCAGTAAATCTGCCTGCCAGACCCTAAGGTGGAAAGGATCTGAGACCCCATGAAAGGTTTACATGAACATGACTGCAGAGATCAGGGGATGGATAGACTTGCTGTTACGTATTCCTCAGTTCAAAATCTACCCCAGCTATTACTTGGTTATAATAAGACCTTTGCTCTCGAAGTCCCATATCTTCCATTAATCTACAACAGTAACAACTAAAATTAAAATTTCTGGCATGTGAGTATGAAGAGTCATCTATCATCTTTCCTAACTCTTGCTCTCTTTCTTCTTCATTTCCAATGGAGTCTAGCAGGTGGCTAGACACATAATTGGAATAGTTGGGGGAGGCAGGACCACAGGGCCTATGGTAGATTGGTAAGCAATGATACCATTCCAGACTACTGACTTTTGTTACAGAGATGCAACCATCAGCCTGCCAAGGCAAGCTAGGCACCAAACCACCTACAACGCCATCTGTAGAACTGGAAATTCTTCAGGCACCTTGAGTAGACACATGTGAGCCACTGTCCATTTGGCTGTGTAGCTCCAGGACAAGAGGCAGGTGTGTGTGTGTGTGTGTGTGTGTGTGTGTGTGTGTGTGTGTGTGTATCAAGTATCCAAGATGCTGTCTAGTTGACAACTCCAATGTCTTCTACCCTTAAGCCATGTCTATGATTCAATATAACCAGTCCTGGTAATGCAAGTGATCTATCTGTTCTGAGGAAAAAAATGTACAGGAAAAAAATGAAGCCATGTGGTTCCAAAAAAAGGAAGAAAGTAAGGGGGAGTAAAACTGAAAGCCCTACCTGGTCTTTACAAAGCCACAGAGAGAGGAAAGGGAGCAAGAGGTGACATTTATAATACAGACTCCAATCGATGTTTTGGTGGCACTAGTTCCAGTAGGAGGATATTGAGGTGCACACCAGTGCCCGGGCCTGTGCAGCATCTCACCCATCCCTGAACCCACCGTCAGTACCCCAACTCCATGCTAAGAACAGCCCTTTTGCCTCCCATATGGTCCCAATGACTCCCATAACAGATTCTCCAGACATTTCTACTGCCACTCCAGATCCCAACTCCATCCTTCCCTATACCCACCACCCACCCTATCACCTAGCCACTGAGAGGTTGTGCATTCCACTCCACAGCCCCAATGTGAATCCATCTGGAACAATGGCCATGTCCAAGAAGGGCAGTCTCCCAGCTTCTATTGTCATTTGCAGATGATCAACCAAGGACCACACCCATCTGCCACAGGGACATAGACTTCTCACCAGCTCCTGTACATAAGAAGTCAGAGCCAAGACTTGGCATCGGAAGCCTGCCCCCTGAGACAGACCAGCTTGGTCAGCATTTCGTGAGCACCTGCAGCAGACATACATGACGCCTCCCACGCATGCTCTAGCCTCTCACAGCCCTGTGGCGAGAGACAAGGAAGGCTCACATGAAGCATCAGCAAATGCTACAAGACAGACAGCCTCCTATGCCAAAATGTCTGGAGTGGCGCTATCGCCATACATCTCCAGCATTCTCACGCAGCATGACAACTGTCTCTCACTCCAACAGCCCAGGTTCTTTATTACTGCGCTGCGGCCAAGAACAAACAGCTGGCTTCGGTGTGCACATGTGACTGACTGCAGGTGTCCATGCCTTCTGCTGGGCAGAGCCTTAGCCTGCCAGAACTACAGAGGTCGCTGTAGGGGATTTTTTTTCCAGACCTCCTGCTAGCTTTTGGGAGCCCAACAGCCTAGGCAAACAGCCCAAGGCACACCATCTCCAAGACTTGCTGCACTTGGTCTCTGGCTGCCATTAAGAGGGGCAGCCTTGTCTCTCTGCAGGGTCAGAGACGGAATGGCAGGAGGCTGGCATATGATCCACAGTTGTCATCAACACACACCCAGGGTCCTGACAGCACCCACACAATGATATCCACCTCTCCCTTCCCAGGATGCAACCAAACTTTTTCTCACAGTTGGGGAGCCACAAGAGAACATGTACAACCAGCCCACAAAAAATCTCCCGGAAAGGTACTCAGAATACAGGGCAAGGACATGGTGATTCCTGTCACCATGGTGTCAGGATGCACAACCAAAGCCCCAGGACAGGGTACCAGACAGTCAAAGTGATGCAGTATACAGTGCTTATGACCACACAAGGCTCACTTCCGATCAAAGTGCAAACTTATCTGCCCTAGGACAGCACAGAGCAAGAAACAGGCAGCAAGACAAGGAGGCTGCCTTGAAACCCACTCAGAGCAACACTGAGACCACGTTCAGCTTCTGCACCACAGAAGGCTCTGCAGACTCCTGCACACCTTCTCTAGTTCTGAAAATTAGAAGCCCTCCTCTGTCATTCTGTTACAGACACCTGCACTGCAGGCCAGATGATGCTTCCTGGGTAACGATGCTCAGCCATATGTTCCCACAAGCATGGCCTGAATCCTTTGGGCACCCAAGGGAAGCAGCAACCCTGGGCTCCCAGCGGGGGATAAGGGGCAGACATCAGGATAAAAAGGACTTCATTATCTGTTCTTCACCCCAGCCCAATCCCAAGCATACCCCAATCAGCAGGGTGAGTAGGTACAAACTGCACTTTCAGTTTAGACATGCAAAAAAGTAGACCACACTAGTGGCCACCCAGCAAAAGGATTTTCAGATTGCTCCCTTAATCCTCCCAGGAGCTCCCTATGGGGTAATCAGCATTCAGTTTCACAGATAAAGCAGAAGCCATGCAGTCAAGGTGTTGGATGGCTAATAGCAGAGTAGAATTCAAACAGAAGCCTTTCTCATCCAAGCTCTATCTTCAGCAAGCAAAAGAAAACCATCTGACACCCTGAGCAGGCAGTCCCTGGGTCACACTGCCTGGAGCAGAGCACCCTGGTGATTGTGACAAGGTTACTAGCAGCCCTGGTGTCCTGCCAGCTCTATTTCAGTAACTACACAGAGGAAACAGCAAGCCCAAACATGCTGAAGGGGTGGAAATGCCCACACAGAAAAAAAATAAAATAAAATCTCCTCTAGCTGTCCTACCATGGGGGAAAAACGTGGCAGATGTCATACATCACCTCCAGCCAAATTCAATTTGTACCCATTTATAACACAGACATGTCTCAGGTGTCCCATCCACGGCGCTCATTTAACATTCTGCATGCTCTCCTCAGAGCTGGCAGCATCCTGGGCTGGACTGAAATGGGTAGCGATCCACTTAGGGATAAACCTATTTCCAGGTAGAAGAGAAGTCAGTTTACGTTTGATGGTGGTATGGGGAACCTACCCACACTTGTGAAGAACCAAACTGAGCAAGGTACAGGAGAGAAACGACTGCATTGGCTGCCCGGGATGCCTGCTGGCTGGGAATCAAATGCCCTCTCCCACCCTGACACCCACCACCACCACCACCACCACCACCACCACCATCACCACCACTAAGCCAGAACAGCTGTCCCATGCTATGGCTTGGTGTCTATCTGGTCTGTAGGGCCCAGTGGAACCATGCTTATGGAGCTCCTACCTTGAGCACTAATTTGCTCAGTGACCTCGTTAAAGGCCTGTAAGCCTGGATTTCCTGCCTGTTAGAATGAGGGCTAAGTCAGAGAAGAAACACGACAGGGAAGGGAAAAGAAAGTGTTTTTTAAATGCACCATTATCAGCTCTGGTCCCACAATTTGCAAACTATCAAAGCATCGTGTCAACTAGCATTAGGAGACAAAAAAAAAAAAAAAAAAAAAAAAAAAAAAAAAAAGTAAATAGTAAGGATAGCAAAAAGCCCTGAATGGAGAAGGGAAACCCTCATGAGAGCAGCACCCTTAAAATTCTGAGACCTTTACAAAAATAAAATGTCTGCTGACATATAACATACATACAGAAAGGTGTAAATATCAAGTGAACACACAGATTAAAAATTAAAATTAAAAATCAAATATTTGCAAGCCCACCCCAACCCCTCCCCACAAACTCTTAGGAAACACTTTACAGGTTGCTCTTGTTTCTGATTCTCAAATGAGGCTAACACAGCCTGAACCAGACTGCCTGGGCAGAGGATAAAAGTGCTGAAAGTCACTCCACACGGAAAGGCTGTGTCCCTGATCAAAGCTTTCGAGGAGTGTGCTCATAATTGTGCCACTTTATTTGAAGCCTTGATCTGTCGGACAGAAGCCAGTCAAATTAAGAAACGGTGCCCTCTCCCTGTCTAAGCTTCTCTGGGTTCCCCAGGAAGAATTTGATGGCTGGGGGGGCAGGTGGGGGACTTCATTGTGATTAGGTAGCTCCACCCTGGTGCTCAATTTGGGCTGAAAGGAGCAGTCTTGAGGATGCGCTCATGTGCTTTTAACATTGGAAACATCCCCATAGGTAAGGGATAACTCCTGCAGAAGGTAGGAATGGTACCCAGAGGTGGTGTTCACTGAGGTGAGTATGTTTGCTCACTTGCTTGCTTCTTTGTTTTTTCTTACCATTTTTTCTGGGTGAAGTTTTATTGTTTCTTGGGGTGGGGCAGCACATTGAGATAAGGTTTCGCTGTATAGTCTTGGCTGTCCTGGAACAAACTCTACAGACCAGGCTGGCCTCGAGCCCACAGAGATCCGCCTGCCTCTGCCTCCCGGTACAGGGATTAAAGGTGTGCGCCACCACACCCGGCCTTGGTGAAGTTTTCTGGGGACTTTGGATGGACTTTATTTCAGTTTAGTTTTAGAGTTTGTTGGTTTGTTTTTTAGAAAGAGTTCCATTATGCATCTCAGGCTGACTGGAAAGGAACTATATGACACAGCTGGCCTTGAACTTCTAATCTTCTTGTCTCAGTCTCCGAGGGCTACAGTTATATGCACCACCATTCATGACATTGGCCTTGAAATATTCTTATTTGTCCTTTGGTAATTTCATATATGAATACAATTTATTTAGATCATTCCCACCCTTTAATCCCTTCCTCCAACTTCTACCCGTACCCTCTCCCATACAATCCCCCTCCCAACTTCAGCATCTCTTCTTATCTTTTGTAAAGGCCCATTGAGGAGTTCAATTAACACTGCCAGGACCCACTAAAGCATGGGCAACCTGTCACTGACTCTTCCTCCTCCACAGCCAATGTCTCCTCAGATTCAAGTGGGATCTTGTGAGCCCCTTCCCTCTGCGTATTGGAGTGTTGACTGATTTCATCTTGGGGGGTCTTGTGGAGAAACATGGTCCATGAGAGTGCAATGACCGTGTCCATCATGTCTGGAACACATTGGTTTAAAAGCACGTTCTGGCTCTTACAAACGTCCTGCCACCTCTTCTGAGATGTTTCCTGAGCCTCGTGGGGTAATAGGGAGTATATAGAGTTCTCATTTAGGCCTTAACATTTTGCATCATTTGTTATCTGCACCCTGACATGTTGTAGGTCTCTGTGTAAATCAACTTCCAGTGCATCAAGGAACTTTTCCAGTGAGAGGTAAGACTGCACCAATCGGTGGGTGCAAGGATAAGTATTAAGAAGACAGCTAGATACTATGTTGCATTAGCAAAATAATATTAGTAGAACCTCTCCTAGAGCCTATGACCTCCCCAGCTTGGGGTTCTTGGCCATGTTTGCAGTACTAGACATGAGTTTCCTCCTGTCTTTATCCCTACTGTCCAGCTAAAAAGCTGTTGATTATACAAATAACATTCACGCCACTATTTCAACAATGTGCATATCTTGTCAATCTAGCCATTATTTTAGTTTGCAGAGGTCACAAAACTATTACCGTCTCTTTCCCCTAAGACCTGCATAGCACCTTCAGGAACTATGAAAGGCAGTCAGTAGAGAGGAGGCTTCTGAGTCAGTATCAATTGACTTCTAAACAGCCTGTGATCAAATGTGTAGTAGCTTTGGCAACAGAGTCTTAGCATGAAGTACTAGTGGGTGACCACGGAACAAGGGCAATATGCTGCACTGTTTTAAGGTGCTTGAAACATCCCTCCCTTAGCCAACAACTTGCTCTAATACCTGGTACTTGAATTTTGTTTACTTTGTTGGTAGCCTGTGGCTTCTGGAAGAAGCATCAAGCATCATTCCCTGATAACCTTTATGAGCAGTTTTAAACCCATATCGAAATTGAGAAGAAAGCACAGCATATGTGCACCCTCCTTGTTATTGCCCCTCTCATACCCTCACAATGTATGACACATATACATCACACACACACACAATCTAGTTTATACTACAGTTGATACCTTGTTAAAGCCTGATTGTCCGCCCATTTTTTTCACATGCTATCACCACAGAGTAAAGCATAAAGCTACTGACCTCCCAAAGTTTTGGAGAACTCCACCCTAAGATGGATGTGACGGCTGACAGGTGAGCCCGCAAAGGGCAGAACAGCCCTGTCCAACAGAAACACGATGCATGCAGGGTTAGGGAAATGACTCAGTCAATAAAGGGCTTGCCATGCAAACCTGAAGCCCTGAGTTCAAATCTCTAGCCTGGTTATTGTACATGCCTATAATCCCAGTGCTCCTAGGAAAGAGAGGTGAAGACAGGGGAATCCTGAGGGCTCATGAACCAGTCAGCCTGACACCCCCTGGGGCAAACAACAAAGAGACCCTAATCCAAACAAGTTGGAAGGTGAGGACTGATTTGCAAGGTTGTCTCTGACCCCCCACAATAGTGTCACATCTACACTCACACACACACACATAAATGTCATATAAACCCACACACACATGTGCATGTGCACACCTATATATGCACCAAAAGGGGGGAGGAAATACTCTTCGTATATATATTTGATCAAAAATTGCCTAGTAGTCACCATAAGTAGAAGTAGGTAAAATTAATTTAACACTTTATTTTATTTAATCAAATATATTAACATCATTATTTCAATGTATAATCAATCTAAAAGTTACTAATAAGAAAAAAATAAATATTTTAAAAATATTTGGGCGATTATGAAAAATTCCTAATAAGATATTTTACATTCTTCTTGAAAACTAGAGTATACTGAAATCTTAAAAGACATAGCAATCAAAATGCTAAATTTTCAGCAGAAATACTTCATCTGATTTTAGATTTCAAAGAAGTTATCTTTAGAAAAGTAGACACACATAATCAAGTGTTTCCAAACATAGTTAATATTTTCTAATCAAGTATCAAGTTCTTTTGATTTAAATTTATTTAGATTAAATATTATTAAAATTCCAGGACCTCCATAACAGCAGGTACTTTCAAGCTCTCACTAGTCATCTGTGGCTAGTTACCCCATGCTATAGACAAAGAGGGACATGAATGAGGGCAGAGGGGGACACAGGTCAGCCAATGAAGGCCTTTGTCCATAATGGATATCTTCATTGGTGGAATAAAAGCTGTGCCAACACTTTTTATTTCCTATAATATCTAGGAGGGTTTACTTCAAGGCCACTAGTCTGCTGAAGAATGGTTGGTTATGAAAACGAAGTTTCCTTAGACACTTAGAAGCACCAGGCATAATTCAAGATCGCACTGGGGAGACCCACAGAACTTAGTCACCAACTCCTGGGCAGAGCAGCCTCAGCTCCTCTGACTGCCCTTTTTCCTTCCACCTGCAGCACTCAAGGACTTCATCCTGGCATTTCCACATCCTGCACAGTCTAAGAATCCTTCTAGCCCAGGTGAATGACTCAGTCAACAGGGTCCCTTCATGTGAAATTAGTGCTGACTCTGACCACGGGAAAAGGTATGCCCCTAGGAACCCGGTGGAAACTAAACCAGGGTCATCATGGTAGCCACTGCAAGCCACACTAGTTACTCGTGCGACCTGAAGCCTCACAGAGCACCGTGCCACAGATCTCACAAGTCCATAGGTTAAGTACTGAGTAGCACCATGCCATAGACATCTCAAGTCCATAAGTACTGAGGAGTACCATGCCATAAAAATCTCAAGTCCATAAGTTAAGTACTGAGGAGCACCATGCCATAGACATCTCAAGTCCATAGGCTAAGTACTGATAGGATCCCTTTTACTCTTTTTATCTTCAATGGTTTTGTCTCCAACAACCTGCCCCTGCCCCCTGCTACTTCAGATTGTCCATACAAACCCCTAACTTAACACTGGCACTTCATGCCAACTGTTTATTGAGAATCCCTGAATATGTATACCATATAAGCACAGCCCACTGAGAAAGCCCAAGGTTCCATTCAGTGTATCTTCTGGGACATTCTTCTGGTATGTGCTATTTGATTCTTCCCAATATATACAAACAGGGATCTGGGCCTCATCCCAGACTCACTTTATATCATATTTGTTACTGCCTCCCTGAGTTGAATGACATCTGCCCTCTTACCATGACTCACATGAATTCTCCTTCCTATTCTGTGCTGCACACAAGGGCTACACCACCTCTCACTCTGGCTATAATCAGAGGGAGGGAGGGAGGGAGAGAGAGAGGGAAGGAGCATATAAAAATAACCACAACTACTTGATATATATATGTATATATATACATATATATATATATACATATATATATCAAGGAAGTCTTCGCTGGTGGTCTGACTTAGTAGCATATCCCTCCTCTTATTCCGTCCTCTACAGTGCCTCTGAACCAAGGACTATGCACCCATTGCCATTGCTACCACAAAATGCCTGAAGCTATGTACTTTCAAATAAAAGTAAGTATATTTAGCTCATGGTGATAAACAGTCAAAGGTATAACACCTGCATCAGTTTCAATCTCGCGAGAATCTCACAGTGGGTTGCATCTTGGGAATGGGAGAAGGTACAAAAGAATGAGAAATTCCTTGGCCAGAGAGCGAGCAAAAGCAAAATAAGAGGCCAGTTTTCTAAGCTTGGTCTGGCTCTCTTAAAGGCCTTACCACCGCTCAGCCTCACAATACTGAAGCTCAAGTAACCAATATATGAACCATGGGAGACACTTGTAAAACTAAACCAAACCATAGCAGAAATCCAGTCCTTCGTGTCTATGAGTGATGAAGATGGAAAGAGGGTTGTTCAATAGTCAAAGCCCCCACCTCCATCAGAGGATGGAGCATCGGGTACACTCTACACTCTGGCAGCCCACGAACCACAATAGAGCAATGATCCGATTGCACTATCTAGGATGAGACTACCCAGTTCTCAGAATGGGCATGCAACTTCTACAGACGGGTTAGCATCTAACGGAGAAGTGCCTGCCTCCCCTGTACCATCTCCCCTCCACTCCCCTGCCCCTAGGCATTTGGTGTGACTGACCTATTTAAGGGCCTCAGAAGAGAGGATGAGAAGCAGGATGATAGGCAGGCAGTGCCTAGGCCCCAGTGAGCACAGTGTGCAGACAGAGTTTGTGGGGCCTCTCTGCTGCTCTCGTCCATCTCACATCAAGTGAGAAGTTATCTATTTTCCCCCCAGGTAACATGCCTACAACTTCAATCAGCCCAAAATATGCTTGGTTACGTGTGTTTGTGAGATGTGGAAAGGGGTACCCAGTGTTCTCTGAGGGGCCGTAGTGAAACGTTACCATGATGTGATGGGGTCAAGCTCCACCAAGTAAACAGATCTAAGCTAAGCACCTTTCCTCCCAGGAAAAGGTGTCCCATTTCTTCAGTCTAACGCTCTCCCAACTGAGCTATTTCGGCAAGGGGTCCCATTTCTGAACCCCACTTCTCAGGCTGGCTGCAGTCCAGACTCCTTCCCCTCCCCCATGGTGCATCCTTGGGACCTCTCAGTTCTCCGGCTGACAAGCAGACCTCTCTCCCTGCTCTGTTCCCTACACTATCACTCACTGCTAGTCCAGGTATGTTGGGGACCTCCTACAGTAGGTAGGGATCCTCACCCCCTCTTCCAAGGCAAAAGTAAGAAAAACTAACCAATGATAAAATGGGGGAGGGGATGCCAAGCATCTTATGACAGTATTGTGTCCCAGAGTCTTTATTCCAGGCTCATTACAGTAAAGTGTGTGTGTGTGGTGTATGTGTGTGGGGGGGGGGGGGTGTCCTGATGACCCAATGATCAAAAACAAGGAACACAGCCAGTGGCTGGAAACTGCCTTAAACCAAAGCACGTGATAAGAGTGTCTCCTCTACTTGAGGAGAGGTTGCCTATTGGAAAAGCTGGCCTAAGAGCCGAATTCTCAAATTTCTATGTGCTGTCCTTAAGTGGAGCCCCGTGACTGTGGAATCATCATAGGAAGGTTACATGGTGGGGAGTCCTTTCTACAAATTGGTATTATGGCTTCATGCATGCCCAGCAAGTGCTGGACCACTGAGTGGTGGTCCTGCTCCTCTTTCAGTTCTTTACCTTGAGAAGATGGGGGTGTTTCACCAGTTTGCCCAGCTGGGATTATGGACCTATGTCACTGGACCCAGCTGGAAAGTGGAAATACTGCTTGTTTTCTGCATTAAGCAAGAGAGGCCAAATGCCCGGCAACCAGAGTAATGAGCTGCCTGGTCCTCGGGGTGGAACCTGTGTGCCAACAGCAGACACAGGTAGACCCTGGATATAAGGGATTACTCTTGCACCAGGTACGACCTGGTTCATGTGGATTTGCTCACTTAGTCCTCACCTCCCAATGCAGCCCTGACACCGTTTCCTGACTACAGCTGTGGAGGTGACGGAGACTCGCTGAGTGGAAACCATGTTCCTTGCTCAGAGCTGGTGAGGGAGTCAGGAACTGAGTATAAGTGTACAAGTAGAGATTACACAACCCAGTTGGGGGTGGAGAACCCAGCCCAGCAACCAGCCAGACTCCTAAATGTGAGCTAACAGTACAGTCTAAGGATTTCAGTTAATTGACAACTATGCTTCAAAACCCACCCACCCCCATAAAAGTGAGCTTGGGGTCACAGACCTAAAAGTCAGGCCTTTAGGCCTAGAACCTTCTGTGGCCTGGGTTAGGAAGCCACTCCTGTGGTGCCACCAACAGCCCCCCCCTCTGCTGCAGTGAGACCATTGCTGCCCCAATCTATAGGTTTGCAAGAGCAGTATTCATATGCCCAACATGAGCCCATGAAAACCCAGAATTTTGACAACAATTAGCTCAAGCTAACATATGTGCAATATCTGCATTATTGCATAATTTATATACATTTCACACTGTTTGCGGGGGATAAAAGCACCACACCAGAAAGTATTTGCATATAGATGGTGGCTTATAGACATATGCTTGCATTTGATGGGTAATATCGGAGATATGCACATATGCAAACATGAAATGCCTGCTTACTGCCACAACTTGAAGTGCACTGAGCCTTTGCCAGTTTGTTAATTTTTAAAATTTACAATACTGAAGTGTCCATTTGTGAACATATAAATGATTTCCAACTGCCTGATGAGCTGTGGATGCCAAGCAGCACAGGAAATCGGGCTCATTGTGGTTAAAATCCCGCAGAAATGGCTGTCAAAGAAAGCCGTTTCCTGTACTGGCCATCCACTCCAATGACCCTTAACAAACACAGGCAGCTCTTGCCCTTTGCTGGTCACTGTGGCCGCCACTGGGGACCCAGAAGTGAACCCAATGAGGAGAAGGCAGCTCAGACCCAGCAGAGTGAAGTTAAGAGCTCAATAAATGGCTCTAGCCATGGTGGTAGGCAAGAGACTGATATTTGGGGTGACAGGACCTGCCCCAGTGCAGAAACATAAACACAGTTTGAATCCCTGTGCCAAGAGAAAATGAAAAACACCTCCTTAGCCCAGTCCTCTGGTTATCTTGTAAATGTGGCAAAATTTGCATCACATGAAATTGACCATGGTAGCCATTTAAAAGCATGTCCTTGTAAGCCCCCTGTGCATGCCAAACCTTGACCACTCCCCCAGTCTACTTAAACTGCTCCCTTAATGGTCTTCCTTCTCCCTACCACCACCCCATGGTCACACTGGCAGCTTCCTGGTTCCCCGCACGGGGGGGGGGGGGTGGCACCCAAGAGCGCAGGAATCCCATTAAAACCTGGATATCCTTTAATTGGGCTTGATTGGGATTTTTGCATCAGAAGAGAGCTCGCATTAGGAAATATTCCTAACAGTCCTCTAGTGGATTAAATACATTCACAATGCTATATACATTACTGTGCAACTAACATCTCCATCCATTTCTAGAATGTTTTTATGTTTTTATCATCTCCATTGGAAACCCCATGTCCAACCCTCCTGCGTTCAGCCACTCATAAACACTGAGCTGCTTTCTGTCTGCATGAACTAGCCTATTATAGAACACACAATGTTCTTCTTCCATGAAACACAGATATTCAAATTTCATCCAATCAAAACTACATTAGGATTTTGTCCCTTTTATGGGAGAGTAATATTCCATTGCATGGACGTACCACATTCTATTATTCATTACAGAGTTGGTGAGCATTGGATTGTTGCCATTGGTGGGTTACTGTGCCTAGCGTTATGAACTCCTTACCTAATTTTAACGGGTGGAACAAATATCACTCCAGATTTAAGGAGGTGTTGAAAATGACCTGGATCATCATAGAAAAGACACCTACATCATTCACAGAGAATATAGAGCTTTGTCTCATGATGTCCCTGTAAGACCAAGATTTCTTCAGGAAAGGATGTTAGCCACTGGCTTTTTATCGATACACACTGAATCTGTTCTGCATCAAACACTGCCATGCATTCCCTCGGCTCAGAATTCCTAATTGATTTATTGGCATAAAACCAAGGCTCATATTACAATAGTCATTAAAGAAACTGTTAATCGTTAACCTGTAACTACTGTCATCATGACTCGCTTGCCCGCTGCATATAGATGAGAAAGCGTGTGAGCACGGCGCTCAGTTCAGGCCACGCTCTGCTCTGAGCCAGCTCCTTTGTGGACGTTATCTGACTGGATTGTCACAAGTAGCCGTGCAAGTAAGAAATAACATCTCCTGATACACAGATGAGAAAATTCAAGCTCAGAGAGGTGAAGTGACTTGTCTCCAATCACACTAATGAGAGACTGAGCTGGCACTCAGACACCAGGTGTATGTACCTCAGAAGCTTCCTCCTGGGTCACAGTCAATGCTTCTTGATAGAATAATTAATGGCGAGTCTGCAGAGCCTGCTCCCAGCCCATCCTTGTACTTCTGCCCCATCACACTGGGAGCATGGAAACTGCAAATAAACAGAACTTCTATTTGTTGCTACTATGTGTGGAGCAATTCTACTTCCTCTGTTTCGGAAAGGGTGCGGAACACTGCAAAGCTATGGAATTTGAAGCCTGATCAAGGGCCTAGGAGCCAGGGTCTCTGGTGTGTCCTGGTTTACCACATAATTTCAGGAGAACCAGACCATTGAGCAGATCCTGGCCTTCCTGAAAAAATAAGAGGGGTTAGAAGATTGCCTGGAATGTTCTAAGAGCAATTTCAATTGCCTTTAGCTAAAATACCTCAATGTGCTTATGAGCGCATTCATAAAGCAGAGCTGGACTTCGGAAAGCTTGAGTGTTAGGGGTTCAGTAATTGCCATATAAAACACTCCCCAGACAGCCAAGGCTCCCCTCTAGCAGGCCTCCCAGCCAAAGCCCAAGAATCTGTTATGCACTCTTGTTTCTGAGCATTCTTAAGGGAGAAGGTACCTACTGGAAAGGAGCACACCCATAAATACAAGTAAAAGGTTTATAACAAAATGAAGACCTCGCCGTCTAGAACAAATTAGCCAGACTTAAATTTTTCTAAAGTCTCAGATCTTCCAATAGACTTCCAAACAAGAAGATACAAAAGTCAAAACTTTCCTATTAATTCTGAGAAGCAGAAAAGCTGGCTGACTTGGGCTCCTGCCTTCAGGCGCTTACAGCAGCCCTTCCGAGACCACTGTCCAGGCCTCTTCTCGCCTCGCCCCAGCCTTCAGTTCTCTGTGACCACAGCTTTCTACTATTCACATAGCAGCCAATCTCGCAGCTGTGCCTGCAGTGCCATGTTTCCTCCACACGTCACACAGGCATGCCAGAGGCATGTCATTCTTACAAGGCCGCATGCCTCCTCCACAAGTCCAAACCGAACTCCTCGTTTCCACGTCCCCCACTGCCAACTCACAATCCCTTCACCCCATCAAATGGACACACTCTTCTTGCTGTCATAAGTGATGGCAGCATCTTTGTCTTCTCTTTCTCTTGGTACTACACTCACGCACTCAGATTCCTGTCACCTATCTTTCAAATGCACCTAAAACATGACCACTGTTCAGAGACTTTCCCTCTAGCCCCTTGGCCATGCATGCCCTTGATTGAACCCATGTTGTTCTTTGAAGCCTCCTTCCTTTCTATGTTCTGCTATTATCTGTTTACCACAGGAGATTTGCTCAAACTCTCTGCTGGCTTCTAACTTGAAGTAAAATCTAATTTCCCTAGAAAGCTTCTGAGAGCCCTAATCAACTGGATGCTAGGTAACTCGTGAGTGTACCCAACATGCACCCTGACCCCACATTGACTGGTAACTCTTCCTGGTTGCTCTTCCTCCAAGGTTCCAGCGACTCGTTCTCATGCCCACTCCAGACTTCTCAAATGTCTCCACACCAGCATGGCTCCCCCCACCCTCCTCTCTGTCCTCCTTCCCCATCTTGGCTTTTTTTTTTTTTTTCGTGATATTTATAATTGCAAGATGTGTCTATGTGGTCATGTGGTCATTATCCATCCCACTTCATCAGACAGTAAGCTGTGTGATGAAGGGGAGTTTGGTCTGGCTCACAGATGTCGCCCATTAACTGGCACCAGGCACATTCAATAGTTGTAAGCGGGAGGGAAACATTACAAACACTTCAAGCCCAGAAAGCTTGCTCAAATTCAAACAGCTAGAAGAGAGAGCAGCCCAAATGTCTGTTCACCAGAGCTAGCCAATTCACATGCCTCTTCCCTTTCTTCAACAGTGAGCTGCCTCTCTGGTGGTGTAGAAGGTTTTTCTGTCTATGTGTTGCTTTCATTGGTTGAATAAAGAAACTGCCTTGGCCTTTTGATAGGGCAGAACTTAGATAGATGGAGTAGACCAAAATGAATGCTGGGAAGAAAGGCAGTGTGGCAGACACCATGGTTCTCCTGCCCGAGACGGACGCTGGTTAGACTCATGCTGGTAAGCCACAGTCAAGTAGCGATACACATTAATGGAGACGGGTTAAACTAATATGTGAGAGTTAGCCAATAAGGGGATGGAGATAATGGGCCAGGCAGTATTTGAATGAATACAGTTTCTGTGTGATTATTTTGGGGGTTAAGCTAGCCGGGTGGCCGGGACAAACAAGGGGCCCCACACTCCTCCTACTACACTCTGGACCATAGACTTTGCTGAACTTGCTATTGCTGTCCTGAGTCAAGCAGAAGAACTGAAGATACCACTTCCAAGAAAAAATGTGAAAAATAAATGTTATAGTAATAAATTGCCCGTTATCTAATTATCATCATCAAACAATTATTAAGAGCTCATGAGCACATGGTGCCCTGCTCAGCAGGCTCCTCAGAGGGAGAAAGAACTAGAAAAGCAGGCAACAGGAGGTCCATTAATGTGACTGATGTTTCGGCCTTCCACATCATCTAATGGATGTGAAAGAAAGCAAAGTGAGAGAAAGCTAGAAGCTGAGCGTAGACTTCATTCTCAATAGTCCAAGGCTAGAAGCTGAGCACAGACTTTATTCTCAATGGTCCAACTCAAGCCTATGGGGAAACCACTTGCAACTTTTATGGCTTCTCCCTGAAGAAATGTGGGCTTTTGGATAGCCCTAAAGAACACCCAGGCAGGAAGGCACTGCTGAGTCCTTGACAAGGTTGTGGGCTGATGAATCATACTACAGCCATTGCTACCTGAGTCAGGTTCCCAAGCTATCCAGGTACCCAAATTTGCAGGAATGGTAGCCCTCTCTCATACCCACAGAGCTAACAGGCCCCTGGGGGGTATGGCAAGATGAAGATGGTAACTATCACTATTTCAGCATGAGCACCAATTCCCCTAACCAGCAGCTCCTAGTGTTAAAGGCACTAAGGACATTCCTGCTAAGTCAAGCAGGGATTTGGCTGTGGGTCAAAGGCCATGCTCTGTACTATCTCATCCTCATTTACCCTGGGGCCTCCCTTGTGGAAAATGAGAATTCAGCCTCTACACCTGACCTCATTGAAAAATGTCTTCGAGAAAGGGCATTCAAATTTACAACCTCAGAATTGTAAAGCAGCTTATACTAAGTAAACTTACCCTTCAGAGTAATCAAATAGAAGTCCCAAGGCTCCCGAATTGCTGTTAATATTTAATTTTAAAATCAGGTACTTATAGGTGCGCTAACACAGCTAATGATATCATGGAAACAGCTGTCCTTAGGAAAGCCCAGGAAAACAGAGACTCTTAATGCTGCTTTCAAAGTTTTGAATTCTGTGTTTGTGAACAAGTATGAGCATGCAGACTATATATAAATGTCACTAGACAGGGTCTGTTTTTTAAAAAAATCAACCAAAGAGGAGTTCAGCTCAGAATAAATGAAAAAAAAAAGGCACCAAGCTGAGACACACACATTAGCCAGAATGGTAGCCACCTACCAAACCTTTCACCAAGACCTTCTGAGTGGTTACTCAAGGAACCAGGAGTCAGGGTAGCTTTGTCTGCATTATAGAGAATAAAAATGAAGTTCCACGAGAACTGTGATTTACCCACAGTGAAACCATGTACGGAAGAGCCAGTATTCAAACCCTTGTCTCTCCACATTACTGCACTGCTTTCTCATATCCACTTCCTAAAACAGGCTCTTTCCAGGGCTCTGATGACATGTGGAAAGTCCTCCATAATAACATTCATGGTAAGATCACAATTATGATAATCTAGTCTCTCATTGATCTCCCCCACTAGACTGAGCTGCTGAGAACAAGAGCCTCAAATATCTCTTCATCTTTGTATCCCAGTACTGGGCCTGAATGGATGAATAACGGGCAAGTGGGTGGGCGGATGATGGATGAATCAGGGAAAGAACTAGAGAGATAGGAATACATAAGTGAACAGATGGATGCGTACTTAGATGAATAGATAAGTGATTGATTTATAAATAGGTGATATAGGTGGCTGGATAGATTGGTGAGCATATCAGTGTATGGATGAATGTATAATTAGATGAGTAAATGGTTGCATGATGATAGAAGGAAGATATGTCTTGTAATAGGAGTGATGGGCTGGGCTGTGTCCCGCCACCCGGCTAGCTTTACCAGAAATAATTACAGGGAAACTGTATTGTTTTAAACACTGCCTGGCCCATTAGTTCCAGCCTCTTATTGGCTAGCTCTTACATTTTGATCTAACCCATTTCTAATATTCTGTGTAGCACCACGAGCTGGCTTACCAGGAAAGATCTTAACCTGCGTCTGTCTGGAGTGGGAGAATCATGGCAACTCCCTGACTCGGCTTCTTTCTCCCAGAATTCTGTTCTGTTTACTCCACCCACCTACGGGTTGGCCTATCAAATGGGCCTAGGCAGTTTCTTTATTAATTAACCAATGAAAGCAACAGATAAAGAAGTCACTCCCACATCATTGGTTAATTAATAAAGAAACTGCCTAGGCCCATTTGATAGGCCAACCCGTAGGTGGGTGGAGTAAACAGAACAGAATTCTGGGAGAAAGAAGCCGAGTCAGGGAGTTGCCATGATTCTCCCACTCCAGACAGACGCAGGTTAAGATCTTTCCTGGTAAGCCAGCTCGTGGTGCTACACAGAATATTAGAAATGGGTTAGATCAAAATGTAAGAGCTAGCCAATAAGAGGCTGGAACTAATGGGCCAGGCAGTGTTTAAAAGAATACAGTTTCTGTGTAATTATTTCAGGTAAAGCTAGCCGGGTGGCGGGACACAGCCCGCCACTCACTTCAACAGATATGAGATAGATAGATAGATAGATAGATAGATAGATAGATAGATAGATAGATAGATAGACAGATGACAGATTAGGGACTTAGTGGGTGAATGGGTAGGTAAAAGGGTACATAAAATTACCATAAGCTTATAGGATGTAGGTTCTAGCTAGCCTTCATGTAACATAGTTTATCTGGACATGAGACGCTGACATGCACTAGGTGAAGGTGGACAGGTCAAAAGGTGGTGTCTGTACTTACACTCTCAGCAACAGCCTTTATGTCAACTCTTCAGTTTTTCTAGGTTTGTTACCTGTCCATCATGGAGGGTGGGAGATGTTACTAACAGCTCTGACATGGATTTCTCTGGAAAGGGAACCTCCCATGTTACCAGATGCTATTCTTATCCATACAGATGTCCAATCTTCTCCTTATCAGGCTGAACGAATTAATTCAATCCTTTAGGATTGAGCTTCAAAGTTGGTTAATTTTAAGCTACAAAAAATAATTCCTGCACATCCATTTTACATTTGCAGCCGTCTAATTTCATCAAGTGCCTTCTGATAGAGGCTAGGGAATATCTAAGCCCTCCTGCTATTTGCAGATCCATAGCTACTATGAATTGTAGCTATGCTCAAAGTAGACTGGCAGCACAGAGAGGGTCTGTGAGGTAGACCAGAGTTCACATTGTGCTCAATTTCTCATGGATTCAATGGATATTTTACTAAACACACACTGGGTCTTAACCTTCGTTAGGCTAGGCATCAGGCTAGGAACAATACAATATGATGGTGCAGAAAGGAAAACATAGACTGAAGTTTCTGTCTCATCTGGTCCCACAGGCATTCAGGCCCAAATAAACACGCAGAGGCATATATTAATTATTAACAGTTTGGTCTATTGTTCAGGCTTATTATTAACTACCTCTTACAACTTAAATTACCCATAATTCTTATCTACGTTTAGCCATGTGGCTTGGTACCTATACTCAGTAAGGCATTCTCATTTTGCTTCCTCTGCTTCTGGATGATGACTGCATCTCTGCTAGTCCTGTTCCCAGAATTCTTCTAGTCTGGTTGCCCCACTTATACTTTCTGCCTCACCAATCAGGGTTTTATTAAACCAATACAAATGACAAATTTTTACAGTGTACAAAAGCATTATTATATAGCATTTCTCATTTTTTTTTCAAAACAAGACCCTGAACCTAATCTCTTTTGTTTAGCTTTATTCCTGACCATTATCCATAACAACTTGTAACCAACACTCTAAACAAAGACAAACATCCATAATCCATTTTTTTCAGAATGTGGGCATAGTTTTCTTTTTTTTTTTTTTTTTTTTTTTTTTGGTTTTTCGAGACAGGGTTTCTCTGTGGTTTTGGAACCTGTCCTGGAACTAGCTCTGTAGACCAGGCTGGTCTCGAACTCACAGAGATCCGCCTGCCTCTGCCTCCCAAGTGCTGGGATTAAAGGCGTGCGCCACCACCGCCCGGCTTGGGCATAGTTTTCTATGCTACTTTCTTGCTGATTTGGGTGCACTGGTCATCTTATGAAGACCCAAAGAAAATTTAGGATTATGATCAAGTCACAACTGGAGCATTCTGTGAGGTTTGATAATCTCGGTCAGCAGTCTTGAAGCTGTTCTGGGTGTAGAACTCAGATGAAACTATAACAGAGGTGTTCTAAAATGTTAGGTCATCTGGGCCATCTGCTCCTATTAGAGATTTTTCAGGGGCTCTTTCTTAACCCAGAATGAATCCACAGCCTCTCATTTCCTGTGGAAACAAAAGCAAAACCTCTTCTCCAAAATAGCATATCTTTTGACTTAAAATTTGAAGTCAGGGCATTCTCAAAATATATAGGTTGGATTAATCTAGCAGCATTTGTAGTCAAATGTCTTTTAGCAGCTGTTGTTCCTTTCTTAGCAGTCAAACAATTCAAAGACAGCACAATAACATACAGTATCCAGATTCTCTGTATATTTTCCATCTTGTCATGACTTTTTTTCCACCCTATTTCTTTTATTTTATATTTTAATCCTTGCTTTTTTGAGACAGGGTTTCTCTGTGTAGCTTTTGCTGTCCTGGAACTCACTCTGTAGACCAGGCTGGCCTTGAACTCACAGAGATCCGCCTACCTCTGCCTCCCAAGTGCTAGGATTAAAGGTGTGTGCCACTATACCTGACTACTCTATTTCTTTTTTAAAGGACTTTATCATTTTTCTTTTCTCTCCCATACTTACATATATTTTTAAACACACTGTAAACCATTTAGAGGTTTTCTTCATCTACATTATGTTTAATGTATATCTCTATCTTTTTCTGACCACATGAGTCTTTAACCTGCTAAATGATATGGTTAGGATTAAAGCGGCTCATTTGATAGCTGGCTCCACCTCATTTCTTAGCATTTTGAGAGTCTAGCTTCATGACAGAGGTACAGGAAGGAGCCATGTTTATTGCCACAACTTTGTGGAGTTTCTAGGTCCATGATACCACCAAGAAACACATCACCAGCTGCTCATAAGCACCATTTAAGTGTTTTGTGGCAGGGCCTCTTAAAAGAGCTGTGAGGCTTTTGCTACTAACACTGAGTCAGAAAGCCTCCAATAAACTCCTCTGTTCACTGCGAGCAAACAGAGCTCACCAGAGTAAAGATGGTTACCAAGAAGCTGTGCTTTACTCTGTTCCTGTCTGTCTATCTAGATTCCTTTTTTTTTCCAAGCTTTCTCAGGCTTGGGGAAATTCTTGCCCCATGTTGGGCACCATTTGTAGGCAAAAGTTTCTGTCCTGCCCAGTCCTACAGCCATTCAGTCCCAAATAAACACATAGAGGCATATATTATTTATTAACTGTTTGATCTATTGTTCAGGCTTATTATCAACTATCTCTTACAACTCAAATTAACCCATAATTCTTATCTATGCTTAGCCATGTGGCTTGGTACCTTTTTTCAGTAAGACATTCTCATCTTGCTTCTTCTGCTTCTGGATGATGACTGCATCTCTGTCTTTCCTCTTCCCAGAATTCTCCTACTCTGGTTTCCCCACCTATACTTTCTGCCTGGCTACCGGCCAATCATTATTAAACCACAATGAATGACAAATCTTTATAGTGTACAAGAGCATTATTCCACAGCAAGAAAAGATGATGGGTATAAAATAAACATATCCATACAGCTAATAAACACTGTTAGTGAAATACACACTAACAGTGACAAGAGCAGATGCTCTGAGAGAAGTGCATGACAGGGGTTGGGAGGATATGGAAATCATCAGAACACTGACGTCATGAGATACTAAGAGTGGGAGCCTTTGGATGACTTGGCAGAGCCTCCTACAGATGACCTCAAGTGGACCTGAGAGTTTCCATAAAGGGCATGGCTATTGGGCACCTCAGCCAATGAACTAAATAATCCATTTAGAGATGATCAGCCTGGGATACCCTCCTTGGAAAGAAGCATAAAAAAGCAGAAGGTGATGGCACTCAGGCAATACTCATAAAAAGAAAAAAATCCCCCCACACCCCTGTCAGACTGGTGGCAGTCCACTCAGAGACAGTGACTGTGTGTTCTCCAAAGCCAGATGATGTTACCTGGGGAATTGCAGCCCAGAAGAACACAGCAGTTTCCTTGAATAGTTGCTTTGAGTTTATCCCTTGTAGAGAAGTGTCCCTAAATCTGTTGACAAAACCAAGCTCTAAGGCCATTCAATTCCTAACCATGATGGATCTTCCAAAGCTTGAGGTGTCTTAGAAGCCAGTCCTTGGTACTCCAACCATACTATATTCAACAAGAGACTGTCACTTCTAGCTCTAAGGAGAACCAGCTGGAGATCAACATCCTGGCCTTCCTGGGGGTCGAGCACTCTCATGCGGCCAGTGGAAGCCTACTGCCTGCTGGCTTAGAAACAGAAGGCCTCAGCCCAACCTGTGAGGTGATTGCTCTGCTGACAGATGGAGACTTCTGGCTTTACAGGGCACAGCGAGGATCAGTGGGAATATACAGTCATGACGCAGGCAGCTCAGACACCAGCCCACAGCTTCTTGAGCTAGAGGAAACATTTCACTCCCCCACACTCCACAGCTCCCCACTCAGTGGCTAAAACAATATAGGCTACATTGCAAATCAAAATAAGCAACAGTGCATTTTATAATTAGCTACAACTTGACAAATTAATTAGTACAACAGCACAGTGTGTTCCCTGAAGCGTGGCTTACTATATTTTGCTTAGAGAATATATGTCACAAATTACAGATGTATTATTCAAGGTACTTATGCAATCAGAGTGCATTTTCTAAAGGTGCCCTTTCGATACCACATTCTGAGATGAAACAAGGGCTCAAGGTAGCTAGAGAAAGCTACCATCAAACCAACCATAGAAGCTTCAAGCTACAAAGATTTACTTCTTTTCCTGAAAGCAGAAGAAAAGCTGTCAAGGACCAACATCTGGCCTCTGGAAAGAGTTAATGACAATTAGTTACTTGGAATGTGTGAAGCAGCAGAGAATCTGGACCCCCAGGGACTTGAAGCCTGATGATCAAAAGCATGTAGACAAGACTCCCTAGCACGTACTAGCTGTATGGCATTAATTGAGAGTCTCAGGGGGATGGATGTACTAATAATGATAGAAACACCCACCTGGCAGGGTTACTGGAGGGACCGAGGTGATGCTTCATACGAATGAGTGTAGGCCAGAGCTTAGTCCGTAGGAAGGGCTAGTAAAAGTCACTACTCTTTGGGCCAAAAAGATGGCTTAGTGTACAAAGTACTTGCTGTGCAAACATGAGCACCCGAAGTCTGCACAAGCTGAACAAAGCTGAAGACAGTGGCACATCTCAGTAATTCAAGCATGTCTGTGGTGAAATAGTGGGTAAGGGCCTCCTTGGAAGCCCATGAGCTAATCAGCAGATAATAACAAAGAGGAAACCCTGTCTGAAGCAATATGAAAGATAAGGACCAATATAGAAGGCTGCCTTCTGGCATGTTCCTGAACTCAAACAAATGTACATGTGTGCACAAACATGCACACATACACACACATGCACATGCACACACACATAAACATCATACACTAAAATAAGAAAGAAAGAAAAATAATAAAAAGTCACTATTCTTATTTTACGATGCACATCCCGAGAAGGCTAAAGAAGGCATGACCTCTGGCACCCTTGCAGGCAGGTCCATGCATGCCTCAAAGACATGTATTCCTCTGAGGACAGCCAAGAGTTTATTACTTATCCTTACTGGCTCAGAATCTCAAACATGGTTTCTCTTGGAGGACTAGCCAAGTTCACAGCAGTATGTGTACATACCAAAAGGTCATTGGTGACTGGGCCGTGAGAGCTCTGGCCAGCACTGTGCTGGCCAGTGTTTAACACCCAGCTCTCTGCAGCAGGAAGCCCTGCTCTGTGTATTAACTCCCTTCCATTGTTTTAAAGTATGACTTCCAAAATTCATGAATTGAAGGTCTAATGCTCAGGACCTTGGAATGTGGCTGTATTTGGAAAGGGAGTCTTTAAAGAAAAACGTAAGTTAAAACTGGGTTATCTAGGTAAGCCATAATCCACAGTGACAACTGGGGAGATTGGGACATTCATACACAGAGAACATACACACACACACACACCTCAATGATATAAAGACAACTAGGGCATGCACACACACACACACACACACCTCAGTGATGTGAGGGACAGCTACCTCTAAGTCAAAATAGGCCTCCTAAAAACCAGCTCCATTGACACTGTGATTCAGAGCTCAACCTACAAAACTGTTTGAGAATAAATGTCAGCTGTTAAAGCTGCCCAGCCTGGGTGTACTGACACAGCAAGGCAGCACAGTAATATTTCTGCCATGGCTAACATAAAGTTTCCGGTGTGACATCACTAAAGGGACAGAATGAGAACAGGTGCACAGGAGTGGCTCTCACAAGGGAGGACAAGTTGGGCTAAATTAAATCAAACCAGGGACCACAGTCTCACATTCCCAGGACAGGCTCTGTTCTTTCCTTGAAGGGATCAAAGTGCTGTGTTCTAGACCTGGGGAAAAGCGGGAGGGAATCTAGGACCTCTTGTCCAGTGTACATAGCCAATACTGGCCTCTGGGACTCTCCTTCACCTTGGCTTCCTAGCAGACCAACCACCAACCTGGTCCTTTCAAAGAGCCCATTGCGAACTTCCTCCTTCAGGACTCTTGGATGCATCTGTAGAGATTAATGTTGTGGTAATAAATGCTTCAGTGCTTGAAAAGCAATCCTAGTGCTCACGTGCCCTTGTGCCGGAAGTGCCACCTTGCCACAGCACCACCCTCTCTTCACCACGATGATTTTTAATCCCACACCTTACTTCAAGCCAAAATCATCCTGTAGTGTGCGCAAGGCAAGCAGTCAGCAAAGCACCACCAGTGTTGCTTTCTTTTTTTTTTTTTTTTTTGGTTTTTCGAGACAGGGTTTCTCTGTGGTTTTGGAGCCTGCCCTTGAACTAGCTCTTGTAGACCAGGCTGGTCTCGAACTCACAGAGATCCGCCTGTCTCTGCATCCCGAGTGCTGGGATTAAAGGCGTGCGCCACCACCGCCCGGCTCCAGTGTTGCTTTCTAAACCCTTCTATAATCCGGCTCCATTCTTCGCCCTTTCTGATACAGGCATGGATTAGAGTCTAGAGAGCATCTACCGGGATACCCAAGCTCTTATGGTACAGAACAAGAAATGACCAGAAACACAAGGAGAGTGGTAGAAAGAGAGACAATTCACTGGGGAAAGCCACTTGTTCTCTTTCCCTGAGTTTTCAAAGATTCTAAAGAAACAAGACCATCCTAAGAGAAGGCTGTGATGTTGTGGCTATTCTCAGACTGCTTGCTGGGGAAACTGTCTAAGTGGAGGCCAGACTTACAGCGGAACCTCTCTGGGTATAGCCTGAAGGAGGCACATCCCAGAGAAATAGCAGCAAGTTCACGTCTGGATTCAGCACCCAAACAAGCATGTTGTCTAGCAATGAAGCAGATGTTTCTAAATAGGTCTGGTGCTCTCAGAAGAACTGGGTATAAATAATTCACCCCCAGAAGCAAAATGTGGGTGGCAGGAAAACACATATGGGTTCTGCTGCCTCGGGCCCAGTTGGGCCAAGAAACACCGGGAGGCACGGTTGTCTCATCTCCACTGCACAGAGTGCATTCTGGGAAGCACTGAATGGGGCACAGTCAACAAAACAACCCATATGCCCCACTTCAGGAGAGCCCGCCACAAAGGTGGTAGAATCTGGGAAAGGCTGGGCTCAGATGCTCTCTGAGTCACAGGTTGGGAAATCTGAATGCAGCTTCCACTGCTCTCTTGGCAGCTCTGCCTCTATCTACCTTCTCTTGTGCTGTAGCTTCTTCGTACTTATCTCTGTCCTTGCCTCTTCCTCACATACTTGCACGCGTCACCTATGAATTGGACATCAACTGTGTACCCACGAAAAGCGATCACTCCACCTGCTCATGCACAATGTTCCTGAGAAATGCACATGTATATTCGGTGACAATTCTCCTGCCATCTATTTCCTGCAATGGGATGGGACCCAGAATGAGTCCTGGGACAAGTCTGGGCGTCCTTATGCACCCACCAGCTGCAAGGCCTGCAGTCCTGCAGACACCACAACCAGTAAGCGGAGCATGTGCCTTGCACCATGACTGCCACTGGTCTCAAGAGGGCAACAAGGGACTCTAGGCAAATGTTGTTGACAGGTGATGACCTGGAGCTGGTGGAGGAACTGGAAAAGCCAACTGAGAACAACCTGAAGCATCCTTGCTATTCTAAAATTCACGAGAGTCACACTCCCCGGCTCTGCTTCCAACCTGCTTTGTCTTGACGATGTCACTGTATCTTTGAACAGACCACTGACCATGAAGCCTCAGTTTCAGGCCCATAAAATCTGTTTTCTGCCCGCAGCTGCTGTAATGTATAACGGAGAATACTAAGCAACCAAAGCCATTACCAAGGAGTTACTCTGCAACGTCTAGGCCATCGGCTCTGTCATCGGAAGAGCGTACAAGTCAGAGCTTCTCAATGAAGCTTTAGTGGAGCACAAACGGACAGTTTGTCACTTTTCACCTGATGTGAGTGTGTCATCTCTGCCCCAGACAGCTGAAGCCTGCTACTTGGGGCTCTTCCACCTGAGCAGGTAAGGTCTCTTTCCCATGTGCCAGATTTATCCAAGGGACCAGGAAAGGCCCCGTGGAAGCACCCCATATGGGTCCGTAAAGTTTCTCTGATAGTCCCAGCCCAAGGACAGAGAGGCTGTGAAGGTACTCAGAAGAGGCTTACAAAGCTTCATTCAAGTCCTATAAATAGTTCTGTGAGTTTGGGGGTTATTAGAATGCCCCCCTCAATCCCTTCCTGCTAGATTACTGTCCCAGTTTTCTAAGACAGACAGGAGGTATGCCTCCATGTTTGTTTGCAGTGTCTCCTCAGCCAGGGCGAAGTAAATCAGCTCTGTCCTCAGGGACATCACCATTTCAACACTGGGCTGGGACCCCTCCTTGGACCCCTTCCTCTCTACCCTCTCCCTCCATCTCCCCTAAGAGCCTCGGAAAAAGATGATGGTGTGGGGAGAACTGGAGGTCATCACCGAAAGTGCGATAAGCCACAAGCAGAAAGAAAAGTCGTTCATGCAGACCCTTTAGGTTTTCCTCCCAGAAGCTGGACCAGAGGGAAAGAGAAGAGGAGAGAGCGGTAGGGTGAGCAAAGGCTGACCAGTGGGTTCTGGGCTATAGGGAGGAAGAAGTCCTGGCATTGTGCTACAGAGAAATCAGACTAGACAAATGTTCTATACTTCCATTCCAAA
The DNA here is from genome assembly GCF_950005125.1 of Chionomys nivalis. Lineage (NCBI taxonomy): Eukaryota > Metazoa > Chordata > Mammalia > Rodentia > Cricetidae > Chionomys > Chionomys nivalis. The sequence goes on along the minus strand of NC_080090.1, from coordinate 34,933,690 downwards.
GGCCTAGAAAAATGAGAAGATTTTTATCATAATGAAATGACAAATGTTTGAGTTCCTGGATGCTTAGCCTGATATAAGCATTATATACACATACCAAAAGCATCATGGTATCCCACAAAAATATACATTCTACATTTTAAGTGTCTGTTACAAACTAATTTAAAAAAAAAATGTATCTACTAAGAAAAAGAAAACACAGGACCTTAGAAAAAGGTCCTTCTCCACCATAGTAGTATAGTTACAGCATGAAGTGATAAGTTTTTGATGGAGAAGAGACAGGGCCAAACCTTGAGGAGGGAAGCAGGGAGCCCAAGGACACTGGAGGTGGGGAGCGGCTGCCTTGGGCCGGAGCCAGCAGCTCTCCTGCAGGCCTCTTGCCTCAGGCCCCTCCATGCAGCCCTCATTACTGCAGGATGGGCTCCAGGGGCACAGAGGCAGGTGAGGGCACAGGTGAGCAGGCTTCGGGCTATAGGTGACCTAGCTCAGATCTGCATCCGGAGAGAGCTTCAATTTGATCTCTCGCCAACTCAGCTCAACCGAATTCAGTAAGACCCACTCTGGAACAGCACAGTACATCGTAAATAATCTATCGCCCAGAGTCCTGACCACTCTGAGGAAACCAACTTCTCACATCCTCCCTTTCTGTTTCCCAAATGTTAGCTCTTACCACGAATTTCACCAAGCTACAGAAAGTGGCACTTTCGAGGACTTCAGATAGTGAGATCTTTACCCACAAGGTGACATAACTTCATGTCAGGTGACTGATCTACGTCAACAGAAAGTGAAAATGAAACCCTTTGGGATGACTATGGTAGACTTAGTAAACGTTACCTACGATGTGCACCGAAATGTAAGAAAGTAGATTCCACATTCTATATCATACTGCTTTATGTCTACCTCCATCACGGGTCAGACAGAGTCACTGTTCCTGATAACAGGGTTCTCAAGGACAGAAAAGATCAAGGCCATGCTGGATTCTCTGTCCACTATGTCTAGCAGGTGCTGGTTACAAAGTAAGTGTAACATGCACGCCGGATGAATGAAAGAGCAACAGAATCAAGAGCCTTCCACGCACGGCTCTTAAGTCTGTTTGTCTTAATTCCCAGGCAAAGCCGCCTCCCACAACACATCCACTTAAAAACCAGCATTGACCTAAGTGGTGTTGATATGTCAGCAAATGAACTTTACATGGGGTTACAGCTGCTGAGGAGGGAAGGCTGGAAACCCTGCCGATCCAAACAAGTGATCCCATTTGTTTAGAAAAGCACAACCAGGTATTCATAAAAGCGGCTCGGTCTGCTCTTGTTCTTCTCTGCTGCGTGGAGAGTAAATGACAAGGTCAGTCTTCCCAGAGGTCCTGAAACCTCACCTCCCAAGGGAAACCTTATTCAAAAAAGGAAAACCTAATCGCAAAAACAGCTATTACAGGCAACCCACACCCACACAGAATCCCCAACTCTTTCGGAAGTGTAAGCAGCAGAGGGGAGGAGACAGGCAGGCTAGTGATTTCCAGACTTCCAGGGGCCTGACATAGTCACATTTCTCTGCTAAAGGGCAAGTCAGAGCCCGTAGTTTTTGGTAGAACTTGGCAGCTTATGGTCGTAAATTATGTTGCATGCACTAAGAGTAAATGCTATTTTGACTGCTGACATGAATGCTGCAACCATAAATCCTGGGCCAAAACAAGGACATCTTTAGGCCCCACGTCAGTGCCAGAAACAACCACGCTAATTTATCACACATTAAGGGGAAATGCCTTGTGCAGGCAACACCGAGATACAAGAGCATACTAATCCTTGTTCCCCAGGAGCCTCCAGACCAGTGAAAGTGGGTTATGCACAAAGTAAGCAAGGATTCTCATGCACCAGAAACTGTTGTTGGAGCCGTATGTATACTAACCCTCTTAATCCACACCTCAGCCCAATTCAGTAGACGCTGTTATCCTCCACAGGAGAAAACCCGAGCATGGAAGCAAAGAAGCCTGCCAAAAAACTGTAGCTGTTAATGGCGGAGCTGGGATTCAAACCTTGACTTTCTGCCTCTGGGAACGTCACTCCCAACCGCTGTAAGCACTTGGTGGGTAGAGGTCTAGGAACTGTCAGCTCCATCCACATATTACAGAGCAGTGGCTGAAGAGCAAAATGAACATATGATATAGAGATCAATAGAGTGATGGTGTGGGGGAAATTACCTTGACAAGAGAGACCAGGATCTCTCTTAGGACGAGAATTGCCTGCTGAGGATATGTGACAATGTCTTATGGCAACAAATGAACCACATAAACCTGGGGGTTCATGGGCCCAAGAATTCGAGGAAGAATATAGCCTGTGCTGTAAAGGAAAGGCAAGGTGAGTGTGCGGAGCTCCTGAGACTACTTAGGAAAAAAATAGAATCAGGATCAAGGAAGAGAGATCAGGCTGGTAGGAGGAATGCTAGGTCCCAAGTGATTGCAAACACCCTGCCAACCTGGAGGAGGGTATGGCCGTTTCATGTAAGGTTGTGTGCTAAGTTCTGGGTTGTAGCCATCATGACCACATCATATAGGCAATTAAGAATTCTCCTCTACATTTTTCATTTCAAAATCTATTCCCCCCCAAATAGTTGGTTTGATGAAGATCACATACGACAATTAAACCATAAGTTCACCTTTATCCACTTAGATTTCTCTCCCTATGACAGGCAAAAGAATTAGTCTCTTGACAAGAGACACAGTCAAGGAAGAGGGTGTTCTTTTCTCATCTTATGATAAGGGATCCCCATAAAATCTCCCAAACGTCAATCACTTCTAAACAAGGTATTTATATCAGTGAGTGCTTTAAATGGTTAAACTCCCTTCATCAATAAGACAAAGGAGGTTCAGAGAGATCAAATAACAGCTGCGATCACATGCTTACTTAGCAAGTGACCCAGTGGGAATTCCACCCAGGTCTGCACCACAACAAGGGCCTCTCCCAGTGCTGCAGAGATGGTGATTCTGCAGCCTGGGCTTGCTACTGTTTCTCTGCTTGTCGAAATGAATGAGTACATTGAAAATAATTAGCTGCTCATACTCCGAATCAATTAATCTTAGTTAAGCTCATTGAAATCTCAGCCTCAGTTACTGAAAATACCAAACTTGAGCTGATCACCGAAGGCAGCACCCCAGCAGGAAACTCATTCAACTAAATGACTCAGCTCCCTGAGTTCCCGGACCCTGATGGGAGAGGGGAGCCTGGCAAGAGACAAGAGAGTAATCCGCAAGGGTGGAGCTGAGCCAACTCCTGCTTTCAAGGCCCAAACCGATCGCCCTTTATTAAAACATAAGCTGAAAAGTCACTTATTCTGCATTAGGTGATTAATAGTGTTGGCCCCTTCCTGGGACAGAGCGGCAGCCCTGAGAAATGACGCAATTACTCCCAGTGAATGGGAACATTAAGGGACTTGTTACCAACAGGGTGGTGTGTACAATTTCATGGTTAATCAGGACTTTGGGGGGAGCCCCGCTACATTACCCAGTCTAAACAGAATTCCTAAGCTGCCTCCTCACCACACTTTCAAATTGTTATGAAATAAACTTTAAGAATTAAGGAAATCAAAGACGCTCCGGGTTAATTAGAAGCCAGCAATGATTGCAGGAAATGATTTTGGGAGGTAATTTTTGACCACACCGGTCCCCATGGCCTCTCATCCTCAAGCACACCACTCCGATGCCCTCCACGGCACAGCAAAAGCACTCGGAGATGTGGTTTCCAGGGAGAAAAATGACTTTTAATCAAGACTGGGAAATGGAATTACATGTGTAATTAGATAGAAACAGCCACAGAACCACAAGCTGGGAGCTGGCTGCAAGAGCAAGCCTCTGTTCTTGGGGGCTAGTGAGAACTTGGGCGTGAACTGTGCTGATGAAGGCATTTGAGAGGTTGTTGTTCTCTGGCCAACTAGAACTTCCCAGGAGAGAAATAATGGCTGCTCTGTACTCATTAGGAGCAGCCCACGTGGTGACGCAGGCTGCAGTCTTTTTGTGGGCTTCTGCTTTTTACTCTCCTGTCTGTGATCTAAAGTTTACCATCCTTGCACCAAAATGGACGTGTCCATTTTTCGCACTTGGAGGAAACACAGATGCCCACAGAAAAAGCCAGACGTTTTTCAAGGCTCCAAGATCAGAGTTCATAAATTCTGGGCTCTAATTCGCATTCACTTCAAGTTCCTAGGCATACTAAGTGAAGTACCATACTTATTTCATCAGAGACAACGATTCCTGCAACCCCCCCACCAAGGTCACTTGAGTGTCAATCTTATTTAAAAGTAAGACAAAGAGGCAGCCACTGCCCCAGATTATGAATCTATCAATATACTCACTTCCCCCAGAACTTTGTGTTGGGGAATATTATTTTAAGGTGTGTTGCTTTTGCTTGTACTGTATTTGTTTAACTCTGTGAGGCTGTGATTCTTTGTCTGTCTAAAACACCTGATGGTCTAATAAAGAGTTGAATGTCCAATAGCGAGGCAGGAGCAAGGATAGGCGGGGCTGGCAGGCAGAGAGTACGAATAGAAGGAGAAACCAGGAAGAAGAGGAGCAACTAGAAAACAAGGAGAGGAGGAAATCAGGGGCCAGCCACCCAGCGACACCACAAGCCCCAGAGAAAGAAGTAAAGAAAGGTATACAGAAATAGAGAAAGATAAAGGCCCAGAGACAAAAAGTTAGTTGGGATAATTTAAGTTAAGAAAAGCTGACAAGAAACAAGCCAAGCTAAGGGTGGGCATTCAAAACTAAGAATTAGTCTTTGTGTGTGATTTCTTTGGGAAGTGGGTGGTGCCCCTCCCCAAAGCCAAAAGAGCCAAAATGTCAAACAACAACTTTGCATAGCCATAGAAGTGCCTCAAGAAAGATGGCATCCAAACTCCTGAGACCTAATATTCTAAATCAAAGAGACCTGCCAGGTAGTCCAGACTGGCTTTTCCAGGGCCAAAGGCAGGCAGGGTTGTGCAAAATGAGCTGGAAACACATAACGTCAGGGAGAGGGAGGTTCAGGACTGAGGCCTGGACTCAATCCCTGGGGAAAGGGTCTGTGGCAATTTCTAGGTAATGACAAAGGTTTCTTCTTTTCTGAGCCAGATTGTGTTTGAAAATACCACAGGATGGAAGGCAGGAGTATGAAGTATTGAAGGTTCACATAACCTGATGCTGTATTGGCCTTTTGCTCATGGCACTAAAGAGTTACCCTGTTCGTCATATGATAATATTACATATTATAACATTTCAGAATCTTAATAATATGGGAGACTAGGTATGGTGGTTGAATGAAAGAGACCCCCATGGATACCTTTGTTTGAATGTGTGGTCCCCAGTTAGTGAACTGTTAGGGAAAGGTTAGGAGTGTGGCTTTGTTGGAGGAAGTGTGCCACTGGGGTAGGGATTTGACGCTTCAAAAGCCCTCATCAGCTGAGTAGTACTCCATTGTGTAAATGAATGACATTTTCCTTATCCATTCTTCAGTTGAGGAACATCTAGGTTGTTTCCAGGTTCTGGATATTATAAACAATGCTGCTATGAACACAGTTGAACAAATGTCCTTGTGGTACAATTGAGCATCCTTTAGGTATATGCCCAAGAGTGGTATTGCTGGGTCCTGAGGTAGGTTGATTCCCAAATTCCTGAGAAACTGCCATACTGATTTCCAGAGCAGTTGTACAAGCTTGCATTCCCACCAGCAATGAAGGAGTATTCCCCTTACTCCGCATCCTCTCCAGCATACTACTCAGTGGTAAAAAAAAAAAAACACAATGACATCTTGAAATTTGCATGCAAATGGATGAAACTAGAAAAAAACCATCCTAAGTGAGGTCACCCAGACCCAGAAAAATGAACGTGATATGTACTCACTCATAAGTGGATACTAGCTATAAAGCAAAGGATAATGAACCTATAGTCCATGACCCTAGAGAAGCTAAATAACAAGATGAACCCTAAGAGAAACATATATAGATCCACCTGGAAAGAAGAAAATAAACAACATCATGTGACAAAATTGGGAGCATGGGGTTGGGGGAAAGGGGAGAGCAGACGGGGAAGAAGAGAGGAAGAAGAGGGGAGAAGAGGGGGGACAAGAACATGAGGGAATGGGATGGTCAAGAGATGAGAGCAAGGAAACACATTTTAATTGAGGGAGCCATTATGGGGTTAGCAAGAAACCTGGCACTAGAGAAATTCCCAGGAATCCACAAGGATGACCCCAGCTAAGACCCTAAGCAACAGAGGAGAGGATGCCCAAACTGGCCATGCCCTGTAGTCAAATTGATGACTATTTTAAATGTCACCATACAAACTTCATCCACCAACTGATGGAAACAGAGCAGAGACCCACTTCGGAACACTGAACTGAGCTGCTAAAGTCCAGTTAAAGAGTGGAAGGAGTGATAATATGAGCAAAGAGGTCGAGACCATGATGGCGACACCCACTGAAACAGTTTGCCTGAACTAAGGGGAGCTTACCAACTCCAGCCAGACAGGAAAGGAAACAGTACAGGGCCAAACTAGACCCTCTGAATGTGGGTGACAATTGTACGGCTGGGGCAGACTGTGGGGCCACTTGGAGTGGTACCAGAATTTATCCCTACTGCTTGTACTGGCTTTTTGGGAACCCATTCTCTTTGAATGGATACTTTGCTCAACCTAGGTATAGTAGGGAGGGCCTTGGGCCTTCCCCAAAGCAATGTGCCTTACCCTCTCTGAGGAATGGATGGGGGTGGGGGGAGGAGGATGAGGGAATAGTAGAAGGGGAGGGAGTGGGAACTGAGATTGGTATGTAAAATAAAAAGATAGTTTGTTTTCTTTAAAAAACAAAAGCCCTCATCAGGCCCAGTGTCTCTTTCTATATGACTGTTTCCTGCTGATCAGGATGTAGGACTCTCAGTGACTACTCCAACGCCATGCCTGCCTGCTTCCTGCCATGACAACCAAGGACTAACCTTCTAAAACTGTAAGCAAGCTCCTAACTAAATGTTTTCTTTTTATGAGAATTGCCTTGGTCATGGTGTCCCCTCATAGCAATAATAACCCTAACTAAGACACGAGGACACACTGTAAAGTTCACAAGAGCCCTATAGGTCTGGATAATTTTTTTTAACTTTCTCTATCTTCTAGGACTCAGTTTCCTTCTCTGTAAAATGAAATTAGTAGTTCATCTCCCTCATAGAACTAATATAAGACTGAAGACATAGAAAAGGGAGCCTCTGTCTGAGGAGCCTTATATGAAGCACTTGAAATACGCTGCCGCCTCATTCTTGATCATGAGTAGGGTACCACTAAAACATCCTTATTTTACAGCTGAGGTTCAAGAAAGCTAAGCAACCTGATCCCAAAGTCACTAGCTGGTAAATGGAAAAATGAGAAGTAAATTTGTGTTGGCAATAGATCTTTGGATGCCAAGCACATATGGGCAATTAGACTGGCACGCAGGAGCATGGTTAAGTTCCCGATGCATGGCTCTCCCTCTCCTACCACAGGACACAGATATGTTGACTGAGTTTTCTGTCCTGCCTGGTTCCCGCAGTCATTAAGTCCCAAAGAAATCACACAGAGCTCTACATTAATTATAAACTGATAGGCCTAGTATCTTAGGCTTCTTACTAACTTTTATAACTTATATTAGCCCATAATTCTTGTCTGTGTTAGCCACGTGGCTTGGTCCTTTTTTGGCGAGGCAGTCAAGTCTTGCATCCTCTGCATCTGAGTCATGACTGCAGACTGAGCTTTCCTCTCCCAGAATTCTGTTCTCATTGCTCCGCCTCTACTTCCTGCCTGGCTACTGGCCAATCAGCATTTTATTAAAAATAATACAAGTGACAGGATAAAAGATCATTGTCCCACAGCACAGATTCAATTCCTGGAATGTGGAGTTATCTCTCACACATTATACTGATTCATATCAAATTCTGCTTCATTAGATTTGACCCAATATTTGATCCTACACAATAGTTTTAAGATTGAATCCCAGCACTCTAATGCCATCCCCACCATAATTCTTAGACTCATAATCTCCTGAATGAAAAGAACAAGTGCTGACATGGATACTGGATGGTCCAGGAAAAGCTTGACTTGATGCGATCCTGGGGAACTGGACAGTGAGCAAACCAAGCACAGACATACTTGGTTTCCACACAAGACAGAGATTGTCTCAGTGGCACTAAGAAAAATCCATACATTATCCAGGTGTGGGAACTTGACCAGAAAGAACTGGAGTAGCTCTAGAGATCACATTGCCCATTGCCCGAGGGACAAAACCTGTTGATAGGAATGGTTCAGTTTCAACTACCTCTGGGACCAAATTCCAGACCTAGTATCTTAGGCTTCTTATTAACTCTTATAACTTATATTAGCCCATAATTCTTGTCTGTGTTAGCCACGTGGCTTGGTCCTTTTTCGGTGAGGCAGTCACGTCTTGCGTCCTCTGCATCTGAGTCACGACTGCAGACTGAGCTTTCCTCTCCCAGAATTCTGTTCTCATTGCCCCGCTCATGAGTCTATCTTGTTCAAATCTCTCAGAAACACACAATTGCTCTCTGGAAACACTTTGTTCCCTCCTGCAACCTACCCCTAACCCTTCTGCCTTTCTGCTCATCATCACTTAAGCCCCCATGAGCTGTCACCAGCCTTTGTTAATGGCATGTCCATGTTGCCTGTTCCTGAGCTTTAAAAGGTGACGCCCTCCTCCCACTGAGAACGTGATTGTATATGTGCATGTTAAGAACCTGCCGGGGAGGGGGGGGGGGGGGCGCTAGAGATATGGCTCAGTGGTTAAGAGCACTGACTGCTCTCCCAGAGGACCCGGGTTCAATTCCCAGCGCCCACATGGCAGCTCACAACTGTCTGAAGATCCAGTTGCAGGGGATCTGACACATTCACACCAATGCACATAAAATAAAGTTAAATAAGCCATAAAAATAAAAAAAAATGTTTAAAATGAACCTGCCAGGGGATGCACTCTCAGATGATCTGCTGCTCCACCCCTGTCAAGCCCGTCTGGCAGTGGAGAAATGAGAACATGTGCACACGTGGAAACCCAGGTGTGTTCCTGTAAGCTTTAGCCACCCACATGTGTCCACTCGCCAAGCATCCCACATCCAGGCACTGCTGAGGTATCAAGTCAACACATTTCGGCGGGTGATGGGAGAATACTTGACAGTTACGTTTTATAAGAAACGACTATTTTTCTGATATTTAGACATAAGAGCTTTGAGAGTAAGACACAAAACTTCTCAGCTGGCAAATTTTACTGGAAAGTTAACATGCTCAAAACTGTGATATATGTTATGTGAGAAGTCATTTATTTTATACAATTTGAACATTTGCTTATTTTATGATGAGTAAGTACATTTTAAAATTGTAACTGTGGCTCACTTTGGGTAAGAACACTCAGAAGTAAATGAAGGAATGTTAATTTGCTTCTTGTAAGAAAGAAATTGAAATTTGAGTTAAGTGTGTAATACAAAATCAGTATGAAGGGATTAGCTGAGGAGACAGCTCAGCTGGGAAACGGTTTGCTGCATATGGGCCAGAGTTCACATCCCCGGAACCTAAGGTAAAAACCCAGACAGGGTGGCACTAAGATGGCACCTGCAATCCTAGCTAGCACTAGGAATACAGAGAGAGACAGGAAAATTCCTGGAGCTTGTGCCCAACCTACCTAGCTGAAGCAGTCAGCTCTGGGGTCAGTGAAGAAGCCTGTCTTCAGCAACAAGATAGATACCAGGGAGACACTTTGTGTCAAACTGCACCCTCAAACACAGGAACCCGCAGAGAGAATGGTCAGGTCAATAGATACATACACAAAAGAAGACTAAAGGCTTAATATAAAGAAAAAAAGACAATTCAAAAAGGTAGCAAGCTAAACACCTAGGGATAAACTGGCTTAGACATATGTAAACCTATATACACAGAAAGCTCTTAGCAGGGAAAGAAGGGAAAACATGGGAACTCATTCGCTTACTTATGCAGAGCTCAACATCACAAGGGCTTTTGGCTTTCCCTAAATTGATATATATCCCCAATAAAATACCCATAGACTGGTTTGGAGCATTCAGTGTTTAATTTTTAAAATTCAAAGGGTAGAAAAAGTTATGGAAGAAAATTTAAAAAAATAGTGGGGGTACAGGAAACCTAAGCATAAAAAGTAGTAAAATACTCATAAAATTAAACTAAAATAAACCAGCATATTTAGATTAAAATATCTGTCTAATGAAATAAATTTTAGTATATTATAAAATGATATGAAAAATCATGGGGCAAAGATGAAATATTCAATGAAGAAAGAGATAATTACACATTTGGAAAATTACTAATCAATTTTAGATTTTCCTTTTACGTGTACAGGTATGCTTGCATGTATGTATGTGTGCACACATGTGCAGCAGAGGGCATCAGATCCACTGGAACTGGAGCTACAGTCAGTTGTGAGGAATCGTGAGTATCAGAAATCGAACCCTGGTCCTCTGGAAGAGGAGCCACTGCTCTTAACTTCTAATTCATGTCTCCAGACCCTCGACTTTACATTTAAATATTTTCAATAGAACAATAAGTATCTACAAGAAAAAAATTTACATCTTTATAAACTTTGAAAAGATTATTGTTTTTCTATGACCTAAGCTCAGACACCATAAAAGATATCAATAATTTACTATACATAAATGGAAATATTTATGAAAAAAAACAATATAAAAAACCAAAACCAACCGATTCAATATTTCCAACTAAACCAATGATCAAGAGATAAAAATCCATGCTATATATATCTCCATGACAGCAACAGAAAAATGGGCAAAATGTTGGAACACATGGCTTACAGAAAACGAGACACACGTAGCTCCTGAGCATGTGCAAGATGCGTTGTGTCACTCCGGAGAGAGATGCAAATTAAAGCGATGCTTTCCTACTATTTTTATGCATCAGATTGGCAAAAGTCTTAAAGTTATTTAACAATTCTGTTGACAAAACTACGGGAAAACAGGCACACTTACACACGCTGGCACAGCCATTTTGGAAGGGACTTTTGCCATGTCTATCAAAGTTACCAACACAAAAACCCTTTTACTCTGCAATTCCATTTTTAGAAACTCATCCTATGGATGCTTTCAGGACTGCAAGATAACTGACCTAATTGCAAGGTTATTCTATGCACCTCGATTTTTTTTTTATAGCTAAATATTGGATGGGATCTAAATGTTGTCATCAGAGAGGTGTTTTAAAAGATCAGGGCACAACCATGCAATCAAATATCTGCAGTTGATTAAAAGGATGGGCAAACCCTTCATAAACTAATCTCGAACGATCTCTAAGCATGTTTCAGAGTGAAAAAGCAAAACACAGAATAAGTAGATGTTCTGTTCGTTTTACCAACTTCACACAAACCTAGACCTAGAGCGAGCCTCGGCTGAGAAACTGACTTGCGGGCATGTTTGTGAGTCGTTTACGGATTAATGATTGATAGAGGAGGACCCAGCCCACTAAGGATAGTGCTACCTCTAGGCAGGTAGTCCTGGGGTGTGTAAGAAAGCAGGCTGAGCAGGCCACGGGAAGCAAATCAGTAAGCATGTTTCCCACCTCCGCTCCTTCCTGTATTCCTGCCCTGACTTCCCTGAAGGAGGGACTGGGATCAGACATGCAAATCAGGCAAACCCTTTCCTCCTCAAGCTGTTTTGGGCAGGGTTTTATTACTGTAATAGCCAACTAGGACAGTGAGATGCATAACATATCCCCTTTAGCATTAAAAGGTCAAAGAACATAAATTTACACCCATATGTTTATAAAAAAAGTATATAGGAATCCCCAAAATTAATAATTTGATAGATGTAAACCACACTAAAGCTTGCGAACTGCCACGCTTTGGCCTGCTGATTTCTGAACATATTAACTCATGATCATAAATTAAATGAACATGCTAAAAACAAATAAATGCTAATGGTACAAATCATAGAGATGGCAAAAACCAAAGAAATTTCTAGAATTACATGGGATGCAGAGAATATGGGGCAAAGGACAGTTGTAGATTGGCGCTAAAACCAAAGGGAGGTGACAGATGCAGGGGACTGTGACTGTGAAGGAATGAAGTCTATAAGTATGTCCCAGAATGTGCTTTAACTATTCATATAAATCAAATAAAACTCCTGTGTACATACATCTATTCCATAATTCAAAATATTTTAATAGGCAATGAATGCCCTTCATATTAGAAATCTCTTATAATGAAATCATTACAAATATAGTCAAAAACTGAGGTGCATAGATGAACCCCAACATAAATGTTCAAAATAAATGAGTAATTAAATAAATCATGGCCTTCCATACAATGCAATGCCAAACAGGCACCTAATTAAGGTTGTAAAATATTTAACAATACCAAAAAGATGTTTCCTGTGAGCTGCAAAGATACATGCCAACAGATTCACTACAGCTATCTCTAGTAGAGGTGTCATGAATGACTTTTATTCTTTTTGCATATGCATATTTTCTTATTTTCACAATGAATATGTATTACTTGTATAATAATAAAAAAGAAAAAGTGGAAAAGCAAAGTCCCGGTTTAGTTGAATGGTATCTGGGAGAACTGCCCAACTGGATATCTCCCTGTCTAACCTCTCCACTTTAATAATTTCCAAATCACAATGAGGAAACCAAAGACTTTACCTCAGAGGGTACTGAAAGCAAGGGCCATGGCAAAGAGGCTCGGAAGTTCTGTTGCATGCCCTCCTACCACTGTGTATATGTGCACATGTATGCATATGTGTATGTATACACACACACACACACACACACGAAGACAGATAGAGCCAAAGTGCCTCCACTTTGTTGTTTTATACAAACAGACCTCCTGATTAAATTTAACCTTAGTAAAAAAAAGTGCATGAACCACAAGGAAACAAATCCACAACACAACCATGCCACAGATCTCTGTCTTTAGTCTATTTAGTCTAGACTCCCGGAACTCACATAGTGATCATTACCACGACAGTGCTGCGGGACAAAGGTCTGTATTCTGTCAATTATATTTTAAATAAATGCTGATTGGCCAGTAGCCAGGCAGGAAGTAGGGGCAGGTCAATGGGAACAGGAGAATTCTGTTAAGAAGGGAGCCCATTCCCGCAGTCCTGACGCTGCCACAGAACAAGCAAGATGTAAATACCTCGCTGAAAAAGGTACTGAGCCATATGGCTAACACAGATAAGAATAATGGGCTAATATAAGTTGTAAGAGTTAATAAGAAGCCTGAGATACTACGCCAATCAGTTTATAGTTAATGTAGACCTCTGTGTAATTTCTTTGGGACATAATGATTGTGGGAACCGGGCAGGGCAGAAAACTCAGTCAACATGACAGCCACCTTCTTAGAACACAGAAAAGGAGCCTAAAAGGATATTGTCTAAGGCAGATGTGAGAACACTATTGGTCAACCAAAGGTGAGACACACCAGAAGTGATGGGGAGACAGGAAGGAGTTTCTGTCCCCTACAGAGGGTCTGGGGTTTGGGTCTGGGGCACCTCACAGGCAAGGACCAGATGGACAACCTAAGAAACAGAGATAGGAGCAAGAGCAAGGGGGCCCTCCTCTAGAGCCCAGCGTGGGCTGGTGTGTGACTATGCTTGGCCACATCTCATCAGGGTACTCGTACCTAGGGATGAACACTTGAACTGGCCGAGACCGATTTCCTGTCTTAAGTAGGGGCCCTCATCAGCCCATAGCTTTTCTTATGGGTATGGAAGAGGAGTATGTGGTGGGCAAAGGCTCAGGCCTGCTGTCTGCTGTTCCTCATCTTAGCCCTGGCTCCTGAGTGGCTGGTCCTGGGTCTAGTTCTGAAAACTCACTGATCTAATAATGGCATGATTGCACCTGTAACCGACCATGATTTTCCACTTACCGTCCACTGTCGTACATAGGCAATCTTACTTAAACGCAGCAATAAGACTATGTAGAAAGACTCCCTACACAGTGGCTCAGCTTCTCCTCTCCCTCTAGTCCAAGCTCTCTGACAAGCAACTTTACGGCCCCTGCCATTGAGAGACGAAGGCTAAATTTCACTCTTGAAAGTGGGCAGATTCTTGAGACTTTCTTTGCTTGACAGAATGAGGCAGAAGTGATGATCTGTGTGCCAACTCCAAACCTAGACATCAAGAGCGCTTGCACATGCCCGCCATGCTGGTGTCATTCTGTAACTTCCGTGAGAACTGGCTTGGGTTGGCCTGAGGTAGAATGAGGCCTGTGTGGCAAGGACAACTAGAGAAGACACCCTGCCAGGATCACCCAATCCAGGTAACCCTCCATACAACCACAGACATGAGTGGTGGGCCCAAAACCACTTGGTCAACTGGCAGGCTCACGAAAACTATTCTGGGCTTATTTGTGCAAATTTGTGTGCAGACCATTTGTCTCACTCTCTCATAGTAATAAATACCTGCACACAAGTGTGTTCTTTCTTATTGTCCACTCAGGTTGGAAGCAAGAGAAGCTCTCTAACTATAGAGTGAGTCTACATTACCCTGGACATTCAATTATTCCAAGACAGGAACTTTGGGAGGTAATCAGCAGTAGGAGAGCCAAGAGGATAAGGTGCTCATGATGGGATAAGCACCTTTACAGGCCATAAAACTCCTCCTCTCCCTCTCTTTACCCCCCACTCTTCCTCCCGTGGATCAAACATCAAGAAGGCAGCAATCCACAAAGAGACCCTTCACCAGAAACCCACTTTGACACCCTGGGATCCAACTTCGAGTTTCCAAACCAGAGAAAATAAATTTCTACTGTTAAAGCTTCTTCGACCAGGAGTCTCTTATTTGGCAACTAAGTCAAGATTCCACTTCACTGCCAGTCAGTGACAGGGCAAATCCAAAGTGTGCACTGTTAAGTGACAGTCCCTGTGTCCTGCCCAGCCTTGGGGTGATGACTAGGAGTTCTTCTGGTTTTATCAGTGACGGTATGAAAGACCAGATGAATCAAATGAATTAAAGATGGTCAGGCTGTGTGCTTAGAAAAAGACAAACTCCTATGCATAAGAGAAAATGCTCATTTGGCTGCTTCCCTGGGTTTGTCTGGCCTTTTAGGAGTAGCAAAAGCAGTAAGCTATGTCTTTCAGAAATGTTCATTTTAGAATCAACCCCAGTGAGTCCCAGGTTTGAACCTCTACTGCCCTTACTGTAAGTTACTAGTCCCACCTGCCCCAAGCCTCTCTACAAAGCAGGCTGCTAAGAGACCACATAGCTAACATAACAGACAGTAGGACCTGGTTCCCACTGAACAGCCAAGGAAATGGGGCTATTCCAGCCCACCACCGTGGTGAAGGCAGCAGCAGCCTGTATCCAAGTAGAAATGGTGCCCTAGGTCACCTGAGCTACTTATCCAAGGCCATGTGATGCCTCTTGCAGCAGACTGTAGCTCACTGAGGTTTTTTGATGCTATGCATATGGGAACCTGGCAGCTGTCTCTGAGGACTTTCAAGCCCCACTGCAATAAAGAGCCCCTAGGGCTCAAGGCCCATCTGCTCTGCGGAGACAGAGCTTCAAAGGAGATGTCACGAAGCATCCCAAGATGCCGCATGCTTCCCTCAGAGTGGAGCACTGCCCTCAGCCTTTAAGATGCAGTGGAACCACACAGAAGACAAAGTTCGCACAGCACCAGCCAGGAGGTTGTGGTTCTACAGCTCTGAGGACACTAGATGAGTAGAGTATTGTCCTGGTCTTAGAAAGTCGACAATAAGGTAGTGAGGGTCCTACAGGGCTTTTTATAGAGCTGGCAAAGCTCAGAGAAGGTAGATAATTCTGGTATGTTGATAAAGGAAGAAAGCAGCCTTTTTAAAAAAAAAAAAAAAAACTAAGCAATAGGCTCCTAGGAGCATCCAAGATTCATGTCGGGAATATGAAGTTTAGGGCACTGCCTTCTATAGCCCTCGTAGACTCAGTTCTAAGATTCTAAGATGTGCCAGGTTCTCCTGTCCTGGGATCATCTCCTTCAATGATCAGCAAAAAGTCTGGGTTCCCAAGCTAATGTCATCACTCAGTTTGCCACCAAGCTGTGACTTTCCTTTCTTCTTAAATGACAACAGTTCCCAATATAATCTACAAGATTCTGCCGCCTTGACCTTCATCCACACCATTAGCCATGATCACCAGATACCTTGACTCTCTCAGCTTCTACTGGATGCTGAATAGATAAGGGTGGCAAGAGCTCTAGCCTAAGAGTTCTATCTGACAGCCCTGTGCTTGCTCTCCTTCTGAGATTGAGTACCCTCAGAAGCACACTTAGAACCAAAAGAAGAGTATAAATCAATTTATTGAGGAAGTGAAATCAAGAAGAATTTGATTTCTTCTTGAACAAAAAAAAAAGGAAAATTAAAAAATTGGGAGTTAATAGAGGAGATTGCATAGATCCTGTGTCCCACTGTGTAGTAAGATGTCAAAGGGTCTTGCATCTAAGGGGGCTGGTGGGTTAAAGCACCCTGTCCGGCCACTTCTCAAATGGAAAGGTACAGTGAGACATAGCAAAGGGGGAGAAACTGGACCACTATGAGCACCTCTCATGCACCAAAAAGAGCACCTACTATGTGCTGGGCACAATGCCAGGTGCAAGCACCCAGGAAAGCATTAGATTTATTTATTTATTCGATACAACCATTGCTGCTCTCCCTGACCAAGCAGAGGCAAAGTACCATTCAAATCACCCTCTAAAGAAAGAATAAGAGAATTTATACCCAAACTCCTGGTAAATTCTCTCTAATTGATATTCAGGTCTCTCATTTACTTTATTTTAACAAACAAGGTGCCACTTAGGTAGAAAGACATTAGCCTGAAACACCCTCAATCAATGCTACTCTTGCGTGTTTGTGAGATTGTCTGATAGAATCATTAAAGGAGAAGGCAAAGATATTTAACCTCGATTTAATAATTATTCGTGGATTTGGCCTTAGGATCACAAACTGGGGATGTAGCTATAAATAAGCCCTTTACAAATCACCTGGAAATGCAATACCGTAAGTAGTTACATTGTGGAGATCACGAATGTGCACACCTACGGAAGAATTGGAAAACCCTCTCCTAATGTTATGTAAATGAGGCTGGTGATTGAATAAAATCTCTAGGGACAGAGTTTTACACAGATGCACAAAGTACTGGCTCTCAAACCACCACAGTGGAAATAGAGATTCTGAGTCCCCAGAAAACTGGGTTAGATGTGGCACAGAGTAACTCTGATAATGACAAAGGCAAGGCTTTGACTAAAACTGCTCTATATACTGCAAAGAGGAGGAAGATGCGCTCTTTCTAAATTAACATACTACTTTACATAACATATGAATTTCAATCTGTATGCAACTAAATTAATAAATCAGATGCTACAAATAGACATCTGACTCCCTCCTTTACTTCTCTACATGTTTATATGGTCACCTCCAAGTGACCTCCTACCCCTGTATGGGATCCTCCAACTGGAAAAGTTGCAGGATGCACTTCCTATTAGGAGCTGCTCTGAAGTCCATCATTGATGGGAATGAGTTGTGTTATGAAGTGGGAAACTCACCCAGGTCTACCCAGCAGGCAGACCTTGCCCCACCAACCAGACCACCTGATAAAGTTGCCTAAAGTTGAGGGGTAGACATAACCATCCTATTAGTGAGGAATCTGCTCCAGAAATACACGGAGGCTAAGCAGCTCAACCATATGGGCATAATGGGTACTATTACCAGAACAGGGCCCTATCTGCCTCACACTTATGCCTGAGCCAATAACCCATGTAGGTATCCCCAGAAGTGGAACCTATGCACAACCACATCACAGCCTAGTCTCAGCGACATGCCATCTCTTGAACACACACACAGTACCCCTGAGCTTACGATGAGCAGAGCTCCAAGCTGTATCACACTCACACCTTGTAGAGGACCCAACGCTGGCCTGGGTTTGAGGATCCCACTGCTCTAGGCTATGGGTCACTTCTTCCACAGACTGAAATGTGCACTGTCCCCTGGCAACTACTCCTGTGTCAAGGTTCTCTGAACAACTACTTCCAAACAGAGCCAGGAGTTCACTGTAGCCACTAGCAGGCCAGCACTCCCTTCACAGGGGGACAGGGCGGATTAGCTGCCACTCTGCAAGGCTCTCCATGATGCATGAGTCACCCTTCTGACAAGACCACAATCCTCTTTGACACGCACAGCATCAGCTTTTCCTGGTAACTTCACTCCCTTCCCTCTTCCCCCTTCTGCCTCCTAAATATGAGTTCTCATAGCTGCATTGAGCAGTCCATATCCTCAGCACTGGCCTCTTTGGCTGAGGAGCTCACACCATCCAATCTGAGTAGGAGCCCAAAAGAATTAAATGCCAATTCCTGACTCTCCTCTGCCAGATAGGCCTGGCTCTGCCAGGTCATGCAGTCAGTCACCCACAAGCAGGAGTCTTTGGCACTGTCTCTCTCTCCTTTCTTTTTGTCCCTACATCTCAGTCCAGGATTTCCTTTTCTGTCTAAAAGGCGCTACTTCATATTTGATATCAGCCTTCAAAATGGCAGCCATACCATCTGGCTCAGCCCCTGCAATCTGTCCTGCTTCCAGCTGCCAAGGCCAAGTCTTCAATGTGTAACCACAGGTCCAGTGAGAGGATGCCATGGTACCTTCTGCCGAGCAAGAAGGGACAAAGCCACTACTGTTCTTGCAGAGTTACTGGTCACCTGGGATTCATCACACAGGACATACATGCCCCCTATGGTCCCACCTAGTCTCTCCCCATGAAAGAATTCAGAATGCTGTCATCATCATTCTCAGGCTCCAACCATAGCTCCTATTCCAAGAATTTGTCCCTTTGAAGAACTGGTTCCTCAAAGACCGAATGCTCATCCTGCCTTCCCATGGCAGCACAGAGAGAACCCAACAGGCTGAGCCTCAAGTCTCTCCTTTGCCACATGCTACAGATGAGTTACTACAGTCTTCTGTGCCTCAATTACATCATCTGAAGAATCGAATGGTAACATTCTAGTAAAGGGAAGATTATGGTTTCTACTTCTACTGCCCAGTACCCACTGAGGACTGTTGCTCAGAAAGCATCCCTCTGACCACTGACTGGTCTGGAAGGAAGGAAGGAAGGAAGGAAGGAAGGAAGGAAGGAAGGAAGGAAGGAAGGAAGGAAGGAAGGAAGGAAGGGTAGTTGGGTACTCCCAGCACTTGGGAGGCAGAGGTAAGCAGATCTCTGTGAGCTCAAGGGCAGCATGGTCTACAGAGTAAGTTCCAGGAGAGCCAAAGATACACAGAGAAACCCTGTCTCAAAAAAAAAATTAAAAATAAAAATAAAAGTAATAGAGTTTAAAATAAAGCCATGTAAAGATGGAAAGTACATAAAAATCTGGATACTGTATGTTGTTATGTTGTCTTTGAACATAGGAAGGAAGGAACAGCAGCTGCTTAAAGACATTTGATTACAAATGCTGCTGGATTAATCCAACATATATATTTTGAAAATGCATTGACTTCAAAATTTAAGTTGAAAGATATGTTACTTTGGAAAAGAGGTTTTGCTTTGTTTCAACAGGAAATGGGAGACTATAGATTCATTCTGGGTTAAGAAAAACTAGGATTTATCAAGAAAGACCCCCTGAAAAAAACTCTGATAGGAGCAGATGGCCCAGATGATTCAACATTTCAGAGGATCTCTGTTGCAGTTTCCTCTCAGTTCTGCATCCAGAACAGCCCCAAGACTGCTGGCTGAGATGTTCAAGGCTCACAGAATATTACAGTCAGGATTTGACCATAGTGCTAAATTTTCTTTAGGTCCTCATAAGATTATTGGCACCCCCCCAAACAGCAGGAAGTAGCTTAGAAAACTATGCCCACATTCCCAAAAAATGGATTGTGGATGTCTGTCTTTGTTTAGAGTGCTGGTTAGAAATTGTTATGGATAATGGTCAGGAAGAAAACTAAACAAAGGAGATTAGATTCAGAGTTTTTGTTTTGAAAAGAAAAAAGGGGGGGTGATGCTATAGAACAATGGTCTTGTACCCTGTACAAGATTTGCCAGTTGTATTGGTTTAATAAAATGCTGATTGGCCAGAAGCCAGGCAGGAAGTATAGGGGCACCCAGAACAAGAGAATTCTGGGAAGAGGAAAGGCTCAGTCTACAATAGTCACCCAGACACAGAGGAAGCAAGATGAGAATGCTTCACTGATAAAAGGCAACAAGCCATTTGGCTAACACAGACAAGAATTATGTGTTACTGTAAGAATTAGTTAATAAAAAAAAAAAGCCTGAGTGAATAGGCCAACCAGTTTATAATTAATGTAGGTCTCTGTGTATTTCTTCGGGACTGAACAACTGTGGGACCTGGGTAGGACAGAAACCTGTCAACACACTGGTAACTGAAGTATCTAGGCCTAGAAGGGCCCAAGGATGAGCTACATATACATATACAGACACACAAACACATACAGAGAGGGAGAGAGGGAGAGAGAGAGAGAGAGAGAGAGAGAGAGAGAGAGAGAGAGAGAGAGGCACAGCTATGCGCACGTGCACATACACACACACACTCCTAAGACAATAGCTGTGGGTTTGATGGTATGTATTATTATGCCTTGGGGGAATTATATCCCAATGCACAACTGATGCTCGAGAAATCCCTAGAGGTCAGAGGTTATTCTGAGACTTTTCCTGAAGTCTCACCATTTCCATGTCTGCTCCCTCCCTGATCATTTTTCTCCAACCTCTTCTGAATACTCCTTAAGAAATGTATTCCTGTATGTTAATTTCAAGGTTTGCTTCAGGAGACTCTACCCTCAGATAAATGCCCACCTTGCAGAGCTGTAATGAAAAGTCAGTCTTTATTTGCATGCAAAGTACCTGGCAAAGGGCCCGCCATGAGGATAGGCGAAAGCCACTACACCACAGTTCTCAAGCTCAGTTCACACTCTGTCATCTGTGTGCTTCACCTCCCCTTCAGGACTAAAAGTAAAGAAGCCATGGGCTTCCAGGTCCATGCAAAAACCCCATGTCCAGATACTGAGAGTGAAACTGCAAACTCTGGTTTTGGTTCAGTGGATCTAACTAGCCACATAAGAGGCCTCTAGCGTCCAAAGATTTCTTTCCCAATGCTCCCTGGTAACAAACAGTATTACATAATTACTGTCTAATTTCTCATGCTCCTGGAATGTCTTCAGGTGGAAACAGGTTCTTCCCAGAACCTGTGAGGCTGGATGATATAAGGTTTAGTGCAAGAGGATGTCACAACCACAGCCCAGAAAAGAAAAAGGCTGGAGTCCTCTACCTCCCTCCAAAGAAAGCCTACCACCACCATCGCCATGGTTAAGGGAAATATACCACCTGCTGTTTGCAGTATGTGCTGGGCAGGACCACTGAGAGAGATGCCCTGGAACAGACTCTCCAAAAGCAAGGAAGACATGAAGACTGACATCTGCTTCCTTGTACATATAGGGACATTGTAACTTCACACTAAACTGGCGTAGACAGGGACATTGTAACTACACACTAAACTGGTGTAGACAGGGCATTGTAACTACACACTAAGCTGGTGCAAACAGGGACATTGTAACTACACACTAAGCTGGTACAGACAGGGATATTGTAACTAAACACTAAGCTGGTGTAGACAGGGACATTTTAACTACACACTAAGCTGATGCAGACAGGGACATTGTAACTACACACTAAGCTGGTGCACTTAAAGAAACACACATCACTCACTGTAAAATAGAAAGGGTTTGGCTGTGAGCTGCCCGTTGGGAAGGAAGCTGACGTAAAACTCAGACTTGGCGTCTAAAAGACAGACCCAGAGGACGGTGAGTGCTACTTGAACACCTGCAGTGCCCAGAGTCTATAGAGATTTTTGAACTGGTTGGTATAAAAAGGTTTAATACAAATCTTATCCTTGAGCTGTGTTTTAATAAGAACAAACTTGAAAAGCGTCCAACAGCACAAGACTGTCCAAATAAAGAATGAGTGGTACCACATGTACTTCACCAATCTACTACTGTAAGGAATACTTTGCAGCCCTCAGAAAAAAATGTAAATTAACATATGTGTATAGGAAAGGCATTGATGGAGTATTATTATGTGAAAAATTAAATTATAGAAAAATACAAATACTTTCACATATACACATAAAATTTGCAGGAAGAATAAAATGTAGGTCAGCAAACTAAAGCTACAGGGCCTATTTTATGAATGGAGTTTTATTATTCTATATCCACGCTTTGTCATTTATTAACTGTATATGGCTATTGTAGAGTTCAGTGACTATGACAGAAATTGTACGCAGATGACAAACAGTACTTGATCATTTAAGAAATTTAAGAAAGAGTTTGTCGGCCAGGCGGTGGTGGCGCACGTCTTTAATCCCAGCACTTGGGAGGCAGAGGCAGGCTGATCTCTGTGAGTTCGAGACCAGCCTGGTCTACAAGAGCTAGTTCCAGGACAGGCTCCAAAACCACAGAGAAACCCTGTCTCAAAAAAAAAAAAAAAGAAAAAAGAAAAGAAAAGAAAGAGTTTGTCAATCCTTAATCTAGAAAAGCAGATGCCAAATGTTCATTACACATATTTGAAAGTAGCAGAGAGTTAGATCATTTTATTTAGCAGAGGATTTTTGGTTTTTTGTTTTGACAGTGCTAGAGACTAAACCCCTGCTCTCACATATACAAGGAAAGTACTCTACCAATGAGCTATATTCCAAAGTTCATTTTTTAAACTTATGGCTATCCATACTTACATTTTCTTTGCCACAATTATGTGCAGTCTTGTAAAAACATAGTTTTGAAAATAATCTATTTGCATATTTATAGTAAAAATAATTTCACAAATATGTATGAAAGATGCCAAGATAACATCCATTAGTTTGTAACATAAATTAATTAAATAATAATAATCTCACTCATATTCATGAAAGCTTTATCCATTTTATAGCTGAGAATAAAGTTTTGGAAAGTCAGCAACTTTCTCAGTGTTCGTATTAAACCCCAGCTTGGTCGGTATGATCCAGAGACTTTCTCAAGACAACTGTGATTCTGCCCATCATGTTGGTGATGGGTGAAAGGACACCATCTCCTCTCCTGAATACGTAGTACAAGGAGCTCTCCCGAGAAGCATCATCATAAACCCATAGGATCCCTTTAAGAAAGCTGTCCTGGATGGAATGCAAACCCCAGAGGTGAGAGGCATCAGACAGTGCGAGGCTCCTGAGACCACAGTACCTAGGCTCAGACTGTTACTTAGGCCAGCTGAGATGAACTACTTCTCTTCCCCCTCCAGAGAACTGAGGAACTGAGGTCAACAGGCTAAGCCAGCCACGCTGGAGTCATCAGTTAAATCTGAATGCTCCCCAGACTCCTGCCACAGGCCCTTTACTGCCTCCCCACACTGCCCGCTGCTCTTCCCTCTTGGATCCCGGATGCCCCTGCCAATCAAAGGGCTCCCATCTCCCCAGTCAGGCTATTTCCTGCTTCTACACATTTACAATCACACTCAGCTCTGCACAAAATGTCCATTCTCACCCAGACCACCTGGCATTCCCACTTATTCTTGGAAAGAAAGGTCACCAACTAAAAATGCATCCACTAGCCAAATGAAGAGATTGCGAAGATAAGGACATTCTACATTTAGAAAAAAAATTAGATTTCAATCCTTCCAGACCATGCAGAAGATCTAGTAACACTCATCCCACGTCCCCATGTGGCAATCACAGGCTATGGCTGAGGAGCAGCTGCTCTCTTTGATGTTGTTTCCCAGTCGGTCATGGGCACAAACGCCATCACCTAGCCTTCCCCACAGGCTGCTGGAGATCTAACTAGGATTGCTACCTTTGCCTTAAAGTTTTGACCTTAAGTGTACTCCTTGGCCTAGCAAAAGCACCTGAAAATGGGTTAGACCTGACTCCTACACCTGGTCCCAGACCTACTATCACTCTCTCCAGAGCATTCTGGGTAGTCTGTGCCCTCAGCTGGTCTTCTGCCCACATACCCTCATCCTGTCCCAGCAAAGCTAGACTCTATGAAGCTCATGATCACGTGTTGCCCTCGTGCTGTATGTCCTGTGGATTGTCTTTCTGTCTGGTGAGATCCTTCTGGGCGGGGCTATTTCTGATTCTGCCCTTGCTGGTGCCTGGCACAGACCCGTCCATCAGGGTCGAGGGCTCCTGTCAACCTAAACTGACTTCTTTGATGACGATCTATACTTCTTTATAGAGAAAAATAACCTCAAAGCAGCCTCAGTCCTCCATGGACGCAAGAATGGCAAGACCGAATGCTTGCAGCTCCACAAGTAAAAGCATTTGTGCAGAAGATGAAGTCATTCCTGCTCACAGCATCTGCTAATCGCTCAAGATTCTTCTAGATGTGCGGGGCTACAGCATGAAGGGTGTTATTAACGAAACCGTACGGACTGGGAGGCAGTCCTGAACAGCAGCCCTCCTTCTCAACAATGCCTTCTCTCGAAGGCTAATCTCCTGCCATTATTTTTAAATTCTCGCGTGCTAGAGAAGTCACGTAGGTTGTTTTCCCAAATAGTCACTCAGCTGACAAGCATTTTCTAATGACAGAACATTCTGAAAAGGAAGATTAAAAAGGGGGGGGGCTGAATTAAGATGGTGCAATTGCCCACACACAGCAGGAGGCTAAACTGACTGAAACGTAAGATTCTGAAGAGAAGTTATTCATTGTGGCTTGAGCCCTGTAGCCCCTTGCTTGAGAGAATTCAAAGAAGTTCCACTATAGGTAGCTCCCATCTGGATGGACGGCTCTCCTCCCACAACCAGGAGATCAAACTGAAGACTGAAAGACAGTAACAAAAGGTTACTAACAGTTGAGCTACTAAAATGTGTCTGAAATATCACCCTAGATCATGTGCCAAGGGATTAGTGCTTATCTATTGGGGACTATCCCCCATTTTCCAGGTGAGAATACAGAAATGCACCCAAGTTCACACTCCCTATAATGACAGGGCAAGTAAGGGACTTATAAGGTTAAGTACACATTCTCCTAATTTGGCAAGTTCTGTGTGCTCTTTCCTAGCCTCAAGCCACCTCCTCCCCTTTAAGGAAATAGTTCTTGGAGGGACCAAGAGGTCCCTAAGCCACAGGGCACAGTCCTCCAGAAAGGAGCCTCAGCACAAACGTCACCTGGCTGTCCGGTGGGCCACTGTCACACCTGCCCTGATGCCCTTGGAGCTGAAAGCCCTCCAGGTGAGACCTGACCATCAATCAACCCTCCTTTAGTACCACAGGGAGCTGGTGGACTCCCCCCCCCCCAATAGCCCTCAAACCGCACGCGCTGTGAACAGCTAATGAGGCATGCTGGGTAGCAGCACTGCCTAATGTTTTCAGATTTCCTGGGGTGAGATAATGCCACTGACGAGGAAGTGTACACCGAGCCATCCCGAGCACTGATAAGGTGTTAATAAACCTTAGCAAATGCTGATTGGAGCTGGCTCTGGCAGCAGAGCCACGGTCTTATCCTCACAAGCGGGAGGCTGGCCAATTAAACTCGGGAACTTCTCACTTTGGAGGTGATCCCAGGATGGCAGCAGAGTAAATGCATCTCTAGCACCCATAGGGTGCACACGGGACATACTAAACCAGGGCGTCAAGCTGCAGCTTAGCACCAAAGGACAGTGTGAACATGAAACACCTCACCCAGAGGGGCCAAAGACTTCCAACACCTCCCATGCCCTAGATAATCTGTAGACATTGGGTTTCCTTTAATGTTACTCTGTATATGTTTATAGCTGATATAAAAACTCTTAGGATAAAAAGTTTCAAAATAGATGGGGGGGGGCAACAGCAGATGTCGGGTGTCCCCAGCCAGTGTGTCTGCCACTCAGCTGTTTGGGTATGGATCCCAGAGCCCTGAGTTGAGGTTTTGCCTCACCCAGAAGTATAAGGAGCCTATGCCCTTCTCCAAAGATGGCACACAATTTATAAATACCCACCCTGGAACACAAGTCTTCAGCCCGTTGCTTCAAGTTAACTGACTACCATTCCTATTCCGGTTTCCCGCTAGGACAAAGCAAAGTCAGAGCTCAGTTACGGTCTCATAACCTCAGTGATCTCACTGGAGCTTCTCCCTGGATACAGCAGGCTCTGCCAGCTCTGCATCTGAAGGAGGCAACACTGACTCGAGAAAAAGGAGAGGGGATGGTAGAAAGTACTTCTGAACACCATTCTACTTCAGGTACCATCTTACAAGTTTCCAAATACCTAATCTAGAAACTTCCCTATGGAAGTCCTTGTTTCACCTTTCACACGTAAGGAACCAAGGTTCTGGGGCAGGAAATGACTTGGCTACGGTCACTTGGTCCCCTCGATAGCAAAGGTTAAACTCCACCCACATCTGGTTGACAGTGAAGTCAAAGCGAGTGTTCCTAAAGCACACTGTGACCATGCTTATCAGGAGCAATGCGAAGCCAAAGAGAGAATGGGGTTGAATAAGATACAGACCTGAAAAGATGAGGCTGGAAGCTGATGTGCCAGCCGGAAGCGTGGTAAGCTTCCCTTCTCTGTCAAATAGCCGTCCTGTGTACTGCTGTCGGGGGGGGAGGGGGGGGCACGACTATACATATTCCCTAGCAAGAAACGCATCACTTGAGACCACTCTGATTCCCAATTATAAGACAAACCTTATATTTTAATTTCAAATGTCTATTTCACTGGACAACAGATTGAGGCAAATATTTCCACACGAGGCCCCTGCCTAAGGGAGCTAGCAGTTTTGATAAAGGTGAAGAATCTCCTGCCGGGGACAGTGGCCGCTGATGCTGTCACATGCCCTCCCGCTTAATTAAAATGAGCTGTGTGTGATGAACATCTCAGGGAGGCGGCTTGCTCCAACGGTGTCACCTGAGGACACTTCCATTCCTAAGAAGGTAGGAACTCTAACCCAGTCTAAATGAACCAACAGAGAAGTGTGCTACCATTGCCGGGCAAGCATTAGTTACTGGTTGGTGCCCTGTAGCCGAAAGGCAGAGGCTGTGTGAGCAGGACTGGGGGTGGGAAGCTCCCTCTCTCACATGCTCACCCATCTGTATCTACTGTTCCCCTGCCCAGGGTTCAGCTGTCTAGCCTCCCACGGCTACAGTCAGACATGTCAAGCAGCTCTCCAGTCCCTTCCCCAGCTCAATGTGGCCTGACAATTTCCTAAAGATACCACAAGGAGGAGCAATGTATGTGGCCAGCTGGAGAAGGCAGGGTTGTGGAAGACAGGGACAGAAACATGAAGGATGGAGTGTGGGGAGTGTTTACATCCCCTAGTGAGAATTGCAGTTGGGAACAAGGATCTCCTCAGCTGAGCCAGGTCCACAGAACACCTGCTCTCCCACCACAGACTGCCCAGGGGAGCACAGGAAACCAGGGTAAGCAAAACTATAAGCAGCCTTGAGCTTAGGGGCCTGGGAAGGGCAACCACAGGGAGACAGTCAAGAATGCTTCTATTCCCAAGAAGTGGTCAGCCAGGAAGCTTCATTAGAAAGTTCGTGCTGAATCTTTTCTCCTGAGAAAAAATAGTTGGTTATTAGACAAACGCACCTAAGCACCATCTATGTTTCTGTGCTCCAGAGGTTTCTTTTCTACATACACTGAGGCCCCATGGAGAGAAAAGGTCATCCATGGTGCACATGACCCAGGAAGTCCATCAGAGTTAGCAGGCATGGAAGAGGGGTGTGGCCACCTAATCCTGATTGTGGTGAAGTAGAGATACCCATAAGGAACCCCTTGGCCAGGGTGTGTTCTGTGCCTAGGAAAAGAACTAAGCTTATAGAAGAAAGACAGAAGAACTGTGGTCGTGGAATCACTTCCCAGAAGGCACGTAGACTGGGAAGGCTTTTGAGTCAATGTTGTTTATTTATTCTTCCTGCACACCTAGCTTACTTCCTTCATTTGTCTGGCTCAGAAACATGTTTGGAAGTTTTGTGCTTCTCCAAGACAGGCTAGTCAGATAAGCCGCAGGCATGGGGCTGGAAAGATGGCACTATATGTTGGCGGAGCATATACCAGAAGCAGAAACCAAAGCAGTTACTATACTGGGAGCATAGAGAGGCTCTGTGGGCCACACCATGTATTATTGCTCTTGTACCGAAGAGTCTCCTCCAAAAACCAACTTATCCCCAAGGGAGAATATTTCCTGGGGGTATATGGGCTTAAGTTAAGGAAATAATCTCAAACATTGGACAGTCTATAAGGGGCACAGATTCCAGGCTTTTATCTAGCATCCATCTTCCCTGATACCAGAGTCCCCTTCCATAAGGACCTCACCTCCATTACTGCACAGGAATGATATGAAACGGTGTTCAAGGGAACATTTTTCAGCAGATATGGGAGCATTTGCCCAACTGCCCAGAACCCTAGAGCCTGCAAAGCAAGAATTTCAACCACACCCCGTGACAGAGAAAGTGCCCCCGGCTCCTTGCTCATTGCTGACAGCCTGCCTTTCTCATCCACTCACACATGTGTGTAAGTCACCTTTCAACAAACATCCACAGGCAGGGCAAGGCCAAGAACTCAACCCTGTATAAACAAATCCGCAAGAATCCCTCAGTCTCTGAGAAGCTTCTGTAAAGCAAAGGGCACTATCACTAAGACAAAAAGGCAACCCACTGACTGGGAGAAGATCTTCACCAACCCCGCAACTGACAAAGGTCTGATCTCCAAAATATATAAAGAACTCAAGAAACTAGATTGTAAAAGGCTAATCAACCCAATTATAAAATGGGGCACTGAGCTGAACAGAGAATTCTCAACAGAAGAAGTTCAAGTGGCCAAAAGACACTTAAGGTCATGCTCAACTTCCTTAGTGATCAGGGAAATGCAAATCAAGACAACTTTAAGACACCATATTACACCTGTCAGAATGGTTAAAATAAAAAACACCAATGATAGCCTTTGCTGGAGAGGTTGTGGAGAAAGGGGTACACTCATCCATTGCTGGTGGGATTGCAAACTTGTGCAACCACTTTGGAAAGCAGTGTGGCGGTTTCTCAGGAAATTCGGGATCCACCTACCCCTGGACCCAGCAATACCACTCTTGGGAATATACCCAAGAAATGCCCTATCATACAACAAAAGTATATGCTCAACTATGTTCATAGCAGCATTGTTTGTAATAGCTAGAACCTGGAAACAACCTAGATGCCCTTCAATGGAAGAATGGATGAAGAAAGTATGGAATATATACATATTAGAGTACTACTCAGCAGTAAAAAAACAATGACTTCTTGAATTTTGCATGCAAATGGACGGAAATAGAAAACACTATCCTGAGTGAGGTGAGCCAGACCCAAAAAGAGGAACATGGGATGTACTAACTCATATTTGGTTTCTAGCCATAAATAAAGGACATTGAGCCTATAATTCATGATCCTAGAGAAGCTAAATAAGAAGGTGAACCCAAAGAAAAACATATAGGCATCCTCCTGAATATTAACCTTCATCAGGCAATGAAAGGAGACAGAGACCCACATTGGAGCACCGGACTGAAATCTCAAGGTCCAAATCAGGAGCAGAAGGAGAGAGAGCACGAGCAAGAAACTCAGGACTGCGAAGGGTGCACCCACACACTGAGTCAATGGGGATGTTCTATCGGGAACTCACCCAGGCCAGCTGGCCTGGGTCTGAAAAAGCATGGGATAAAACTGGACTTGCTGAACATAGCGGACAATGAGGACTACTGAGAGGTCAAGAACAATGGCAATGGGTTTTGATCCTACTGCACGTACTGGCTTTGTGGGAGCCTAGGCTGTTTGGATGCTCACCTTACTAGACCTGGATGGAGGTGGGTGGTCCTTGGACTTCCCACAGAGCAGGAAACCCTGATTGCTCTTAGGGCTGACGAGGGAGGGGGTGTTGATTGGGGGAGGGGGAGGGAAATGGGAGGCGGTGGCGGGGAGGAGGCAGAAATCTTTAATAAAGAAATAAATAAATAAATTTTAAAAAAATGTATACATACGTCATTCCCTAATTTTGTTTACCTTAAGAGCCAAAGAACAATGACACCCACTACAATGATCTTGTATACAATTTGGGTTTCTAAGTTTCATTCTCTACCAAAAATAAATAAATAAATAAAAAGAATCCCTCAGTCTCACCTTTACCCTGGGAGACCTCAACAGCTAATGCAGGGAAACCAGTTGAAAGGCCAGTGTCTACAAGGAGTCTCAGCTTGTGGGAGCCTTCCCTAAAGCACACTGCTATGAATCCCTGAGACCCATTTCTAGACCTTACTCTGCCTTCACGCTGGCATAAGTCAAGTGAATTCAAAAATTTTAGGTACATGTCTTCTAGGAGTGAAACCCCTGACTTATTCGCTTCATTTAACTTGTGTGAACATATTAAACTATTGTGAATGATTTTAAAA
Organism: Chionomys nivalis; assembly: GCF_950005125.1. Classification (NCBI taxonomy): domain Eukaryota; kingdom Metazoa; phylum Chordata; class Mammalia; order Rodentia; family Cricetidae; genus Chionomys; species Chionomys nivalis. The sequence goes on along the minus strand of NC_080090.1, from coordinate 34,903,346 downwards.
ATGCAAGAAAAATTGCTGAGGACTCAACTCAAATACAGAACACACACACACTACACACATGCACACAAACCTGTTAAGAAGAATCAAAAGACCTCTAGTGTGGCCAAGCATGTCGGTGTTGCATAAATGCCCAGAGTTCAAGTGCAACAGTTAGTGACACATAGAAGTGACCTAGTTCTACCAGAAATGCTGCAGAAGCTCAGCAACATCCTTACCTTCTCTGAGCCTCAGTTCCCACATGAGTCTGGATGCACTACACCCTCTCAGGTGTACTGCAACGGAGCAAAAGATGTTCAAAAACTGTCCATTCAAATAAATGGCCACCCAAAGCAGCCCTTGTCTTTAAATCCAAGCAATTTCTTCATTCTATCCCAAGCCTTGTTGCACTAAACCCATAAGCATCCCTTTTGACTAAATCAAGATTGACACTTTCTTATTGCTGGGGACAAATGACATTTTCAGAGCATCCTACTAGTGAATGCGGGGTGGACTATCAGAGTGCCTAGAATAGGGATGGAAGCCAAAACATTGACCTGTGAGAAGCTCACAAACGCTGGGAAAGATCAAAATTTAAGGTGGAAGCTGGCCATGGAGTACCAAGTCCCGACAGCCAAACAGGGAGCTCCCTAGCCTGTAAAGAGGTGGTCAGAAATGGACTTCTAGAGGATGGGTCAACACCTGAGGGAATGCTGAGGGAGAGAAAGGAATAGTAAGGAGGAAGGGGCCAGAAAATGGAGACATCTATAGGAAAAGAGACCAAGGAATAGGCTAAGCGTAGGATCTTGGATCATTTGTGAAGCTGACGGAAGGGGAGAAGGTGAAAGGACAGAGGAGTGATGAGGAGAGCGCAGCCTGCATTTCACAAGAACTGCAAAGGAAGAGCAGCTCCAGGGCGGCTGGGAACCATGAGAGGGTTTATGCAGAGAAATGACAAGGTAAGTTTTATATTTTGGACATTTAAGTTTATGACAGTGTCTAGCCATGATCCATACCTCAACCACCCTCCCTCTAGAAAATCTATGATGACTTGGACAAAGATGAAAATGGTAAACTAAGATTTATCGCTACCCAAGGAACGGGTGTGAGGAAAGACTTGAACGATTTGTAACACCTACGGACTAAAAGAAGACTCATGGGAAAGACACTGCCTTCCCATTTTTTTTTAGCTTACCACATTTCTTTTCTCAGACAATAACAAGTTTTTCCTCATTTTAGCCAGAGGAGTCAATAGCTACTCTGTCAACTTGTTTTTATTTTGTTGAGTAAAGAACTATAGACATGTTTGGGGAAATATAAATAGGTCTTAAGTAGTGGAAGTAATTAAAGACAACACTATATGCATAAAGCAACACAAATCCATCCCAAAGTAAGAGGGGAAATAATGACCTATAGTCATACAAAATATAAAACCAAAATAAACAGCAAGAAAGCAAAAATGTAAGAGAAAATGTCGGAAGTAGTAGCTAATATATCCCTAGGATGCTATGCATAACTAAATAAGTCTCCAAGCTAAGTCACAGACAGAAGCCAGACAAGACACCGAGCTACCTGTGGAGCCACACCTGAAGGACTGTGGCTGAGCACTGATTAATACAGAGCACTCCCTTGTCCCTAGGAGCTTGTGTTTTGCTGTTGTCATCAGTGCTTTCTGGGACATCAGTCTGCCACAAGGAGACACAGGAGCCCCTCTGCTGGTGTCTGAAAACAAGTGGCTCACCTGTCTTTGCTCCCCCCCCCAACTGCAGACTGGAGAAAATGCATGCCAGCAGCTATGCAACACATGGGGGGAAACCAAAGCCTTCAAATTCTGTTGCATTGTCTATATAAACCAAAACCACGCCATTTGAAAGCATCAGGAGAACTGTTAAAACTTCCCAATAACTTTCATCCAGGGGGCAGCTTTGAGGCTTCAGAATGAGGACTAAATAGAGAACAACAACTTTTATTCACGTTTTTGTTTGTAAGGTCTTGGTAATTGAAAAAGAGACCTTTGCTTGTTGGAGGGCATTAGAAGGTGACGTTTACATCCCTAGATATTTCAATGAGTGAAATAAAGTCTCATTGAAATATTAGCCAAATACAGACCATAAACAGACTGAGACACAAGCTCACCCTCAGCACAAGGCTGACAATGGATCGGATTCATTCTGCACTCAAACTCTAGCTCCACACAGCATAAAAACCCCTGCTGATTCTCAACAGCACATTGCTAAGGGTGAAGTGAGACACTGTATCCTGGGAAAATGGCATTCAGACAGGAGCCAATGCCTTCTTCACAGAACTACTGCCTCTGGCTGTCTACCCCAGAGAGAGCATTGTCTAGTAGGTACCTTAGGGGCATGGCAAACAGAGATCTTCTCTTCTTGCCTCTGCCAGAACAATCCTGGAGGAGAAAGGAAACTGATGCCTGCCCTGCTCTGAGCACAATAAGGGCCCTCAGGCCTACTCTGAGCTGTAGGTCACAATGTGGCTTGTGGAGGTTTAAAAGAAAATGGTCCCCATAGGCTCTCAGGGAGTTGCATTATTAGGAGATGCAGCCTTGCTGGAGTAGATGTGGCTTTATTGGAGGAAGTGTGTCACCTGGGATGGGGGGCTTTGAGGTCTCAGATGCTCAAGTCAGGTCAGTGATTCACTGTCTCTTTCTCCCACCTTCAGATCCAGATGTAGAAGCCTCAGCTCCTTCTCCAGCACCATGTCTGCCTGTACGCCACCACACTTCGTACCATGATGATAATGGATGTCTGAACTATTAGTCTCAACTAAATATTTTACTTTATGTGGGGTCCCAAAAAATAAGCCTATTTCCACGTTGACCAAAGGTCAGAGAGTTGGTACTTACTTCTGGTTCCTTTAAGGTTATTGTGCTTCTACCTCAAACAAGGGTTCCAACTAGATTGGGTCAGAGAGTTCTGTTCTCTCAAGGTTATTGTCAAACAGGTGTAGCTAATATCCAGACCTTGTGTTTCCGAGAAGTAGATATGTTTCTACCTCAAACAAAAGTCTATGGATCCAAATAAGTTCCAGTTCTCTTATGGTGATAACTTTGGATTCCACCCAGGGAGGGGTTTGCCTACAAAATGCTTTAGTCTAGGTTGTGCGTGTGACTAGTTTTGCTCTAGCAACGGAATGTTTAACTATGGATGTGGCCCACAACCTTCAACTGGTATGTTCATTTCCTTGTATCATATTAATGCAGTTTTTTTTTCTTACTCCTACTTTTTGGGGTCATGGGAATTTTAAGCAGTTGGAAATTAAATGTGGGTGAATTTCAGTACTCACTGGAATTCCCTCCTGATACTATCCTATATCCTTCTCCATTTTATTATTGTCATTCGTGTCTTCATATTCTTTACTGTATTTCTAAATCCCCAGGCCTCTACCTTGGCAAGTGGTATTTTTGTCGAGGCTGTTTCCCAACAACTTTATAAGAATTTCTGTGGTCATTGGGTCTCTTTATAGCATAGAAACTCTTAGACAGAAGTTAGTACCGGTGACTGGGGTATTGCTGTGATAAGCCTGACCGTTCTTTGGTTTGGAGGAATGTGGACTTTAGGACTTTGGGGTAGAAAAGCAGTAAGTGGGGCTTCATGGGCCATCTTAGTAAGAACATGGAAGAGAGTGGTGCTGAGGGTAATTTAAACTATAAGGGTTTGGATCAAGAGGTTTCAGAGGAGAAGAATGTTAGTTTGTGACCTAGAGACTATTCTTGTGTTATTTCGGTGAAGGATGTGGTTGCTTTCTACCCTTGTCCAAAAAAATCTACCTAAGACTAAATTGAACAGTTTTAAATTAATTGCATCTACACAGGAGATTTCAAAACAGCCTGGTATGGACTGTATGGTGTGATTATTGGTGGCCAAACATATGCACATCTGTAATGCAAAGGAGCAGGGAAGTTCCAAAATGTACAATTTGAGGAGAAAAGGGACACCAAAAAGTAGAATGGAGCTAAGTCCTGAGTTCACGGAGATAAACAGATTAAAGAAAATCCTGATGTTAAATGGAATAAAGGGAGTAGTGACTTCAGATAAAGATCCCACCCAAGTGAGGTTCCAACTTGTAAAAAGGAATTAAATAAAAGCTTAGAGCCAGGTGTGGTAGTTCATGACTTTAATCCTAGCACTGAGCAGGCAGAGGCAGGTAGATCTTGGAGTTTGAGGCCATCCTGGTCTACAGATCCAGTTTCAGGACATGCAAGTTTAGGCATGAAAGACGCCGTGGAAAAGAGAGTGAACGCTGGTGTGGATGTATTTAAAGGAGAAGAACATGTGCAGCCCCAGCACGCTGCACAGCTTGGCCATTTCAGTCACGTGGTTCTGGCTATCAAATCAAGGATAGAAGAAAGAAGTTATGGGTTGGAACCTCCCTTTGAGACTAAAGAAAGAGACTGAGACCAGGTTAGTGTATCCCATATATAGGCCTAGAAAGGTCATTGTATGAAGCTGTAAACATAAATCCTAGATTGTCTTGGAGACCCCAAGATGTTGGAGATGCCAGAACCATGGGACACTTGCTGAGGAGAGCTGCTAACAGGGAGTAGAACTAGCCCAAGAGAAAGAAGTGTGTTGCAGTCAACAAAACTGAAAGAAGTTGGAGATGTGAAGAGATTTTTTTGACATCATACGTGGAGATGCAGAGTTTGGAGTTTGTCCCGCTGATTTTTGGTCTTGCTTTGGTCCAGTATTTCCTCACTATGCTCCCTTTCCTCCCTTTTAAAATGGTAATTTAAATCCTGTGCCATCACATGAAGGAAGTATGTGATCTGTTTTTAAGAGGATATTTTAAGAGATTGACAAGAGTCTCAGAGGAGACATTGGACTTTGGACTTTATAGAATATAGAGACTTTTAAAGCTGAAAGTCATGCATTTCTGCATTATGATACGGCTAAAAAGCCTCTGGGGGCTAGGGAATAGAATGTGGTGGTTAGAAAGAAAATGGCCCTCAATGGCTCACAAGTAGTGGCATTATTAGGGGGTGTGGCCCTGGCAGAGTGGGTGTAGCTTTACTGAAGTGTGTCATGAGGGGAGACCTTTGAGGTCTCAGATGTTGAAGTCAGGCTAGTGGCTCACTGTCTCTTCCTGTTGCCTACAGATCCAGATATAGAACTCTCAGCTCCTCCATTACTAGGTCTGCCTGCCTGCCACTGTGATTCCCGCCATGGCAATAATGGACTAAACCTCTGAACTGTAAGCCAGCTCCAATTAAATGCTTCATAGTGTCTCTTCACAGCACACAAACCCTAAGGCAAGGAACTACCCAAAGTCATCTTGAGCTGAGCCCAGCACCAAAAAGCAGTATCTCTCAGGACCTGGACAAAGGAGCATAGACTCTCGCCAGGCTGAGAGCGTGAGAGCCTTGCTCAAGGAGGTATGGACAGTCAGGTCAGCACACAGGCGCTGGACCAGATAAGTGCACACAGCTCCAACCTCTCATCCTGACAGCAAGGAGGAAGGCAGAGGACATACCTATTCTTCTTCTGTGCAGAAGTGCCCAAGAAGAAGTCAAGTGTTCCACCAGCCTGTACATCCATTCCTTGCCAAACCATTATTTTCCTTCAGTCCCAGAAAAAAATGACACCACTTCAGACAAATGTAGAAGCCGTCGCGGCTTCATTGTGAAAAAGCCAAAAGGTTTGTGCACGCTGAGGAGCACTGAGAGCAGAGTGGGGCGGGGGTATTAAAGTCGGATCTCTCCTGGAGCAAAGAAGGATGCGGCTCTGCCTGTCTTTGTGTGGATGAAATAGGGTAAATGTGTGATGCTGGAAGGAGGAGGGGGTGAGAACTAATATGTGATTGGCTGACTGACTGACTGAACGAATGAATGGGTGGATAAAGTGCATAAATATGTGAATGACGGAATCACTTTGGGAATGAGGAACGTGGGAACAATAAGATTACAGTCACACGAAGTGAATGTCCAAAATGCATAAAATGAACACGTGAGCTTTAGCCTCTGCCTAACTCCTGCACAGGAAGACACAGGTACAGAGCACTGGCTCAGCTCACCACCGTGCTCACCATAAAATGAACACATGAGCTTTAGCCTCTGCCTAACTCCGGCACTGGAAGACACGGGTTCAGAGCACTGGCTCATCTCACCACCGTGCTCACCATAAACATTTTCTATCATGCGCCCCCCCCCCTCCATCTAGCCACGCAGACCCAGAAGCAGCAATTGCAAACCGTCATCAACTGTATTTAGCCACGCACACTCCCAAGTATTCATATGTGGGAATCTAACCCCTGGGGTCTGAGATGATAGAATCTAATCAAAATCATCTCCTTTTTACATACTTTCCCACTCTTTTAAAATTTTAATAGCAAATGAAGCTTCAGTGTGGCATGTTCCTATAGACATGTCACATTCTTGACCATACTTTCCTATTACCTTCTTTACCTCTCAGCCTACCACTTCTTTCCTTCCTCTTCCCACAGTGTAGTCTCATTTTTCCCTCATCTGAGAAAGGACGGAGGATACTTGTCTTTGTGATCAGCTAGGTCAGTTCACCTGATCTAGATGATCTCCAGTTCCACCCATTTTCCTGCAAAGTCGTCATTTTGTCAATCTTTTGGAAAAGCCACCACCCACTCTATATCCACACTACATTTTCTCTCCGTTCATCTGCGGGATGAATATCGGGCTGATTCCACAACTGGAGCAAAGTAAAAGAGCTGTAGTAAACACAGATGCGGTGTGTAGATATCTCTGTGGGACATGAGCTTAGACTCCCTCACACGGATTCCCAGGAGTGGTGTATGCAGGCCATGCGGTACTCTTTTTAGTTTCTTGAGGAATGGATGTAGGAACTTAACAGAAATGATCAAGGTGTAGTGAGGTCATTGAGGTGGAACTTAACTTATTTTGGTGATGTCTTTCAAAATGGAACGGGCTAGAAACACACAAGGAGAATGCTGGAAAGAGGCAGAGGGCGGGGTGATTTTTCAAAAGTGGGAGCTAAGTACAAGATGCCAGCGAGGGCTGAGACACATGCTTTTCACATGTGGCCTTGTATAGAAACAATGCTGCAGCACCCCAATATTGGACTCCCAGCCTCCATAGCAGACATTAAATTTGTGTTGTACAAAGCATCTCATTTGTGGGGTCTAACACGACCCCTAGGAAAAGACCACAGGCTACTCCAAGGATACCCTACACATGACCAGACATTGCTAATGACATTGCATTCCCCCAAAATGCAGAAAGTAGTTTGGAAGCTGATTCCCAAGGCAGAGACAGATACCTGCAAGTTCTTCAGGGAAAGTACAGTGGACTTGAAGCTTGCTAGAACAATTTAAAGTCTAAACTGTTTCTCTACAGAAATTCAAAGGAGTCATCCATCATGGCGAAAAGGATGTACACAATCCTATCGTGGAGGGAAGGAAAGAACAAGCCTAGCATTAAGGGAAGGATGTATACAAGCAGTGTAGCAAATCACAGGAGCTAGGAAGCAGGGAAAGGAACAGGATGAGATGCAGCTCCAAGGATAAGTACTGAATGACCTATTTCCTCCAAGCAGCCCCAACCCTTTCACGTTCACCATGTCCCAATGATGCCATCATGCTATAAGTCCATCAGCAAGAGATGACTCCATCGGTTACTTCAGAGTCTTCACGATCTAAGCGACTCTGGAAACACCTTCCCAGACAGCAGAGGGGCACTTCACTAATCACTAAGTAGATGCTTCCCAAGCCAAATAAGCTGACAATCAAGAGCCACCATCACACCGTGTATGTGGGAAAATGTCAAAGGAACCAGAAGGCAAAGGATGCCATGGAGCATCAATGGATGTTCCAGCCTTCCCCACAATTCATAACTTCTGGTGTCTTCCTCTTCCCTAGAGAACTAAGACTCCTGTGTGTATTCCTAGGTCCTGCCCTAGGCCTGGCAACTAGTGTGTGTTTAATAAGGCAATGGATGAGGGAAAGAAACAAGAAGGAGATACTCGTGAAAAATAAAAGTATAAAATGTCTCTTAATGCCAGGGGAAGGCTCGGCTTCTTTTCTCACCTTCTTACCAGGCACTGCAAGCCGGATGACGGGTCACACTGGGTACTGTGCAGACAGACATGTTTAATTGTTGTGTATTATTTTTAATTAATTCTAACTGGGAAAATACTCGCTGCCAGCATATCCAATCCATGATTTCATGGAAATTGTTACTGGGGAGGAGGCTAATATAAAGAGAGAAATTTCCCAGGCCTATTGGCACACACTAAAGTCCCACTACTTAAAAAGTGAAAGCAAGAGAATCAAGAGTTCAAGGCCAGTGTCAGCATAAGCCTGGAATACATGATACTTCCTGCAGACCAACTTAACGAAAACACTGGGTGTTTGTGATCAGGGATTCACTGCTGTTGAAGGAAGGTGTCTCCCCATCTTGATGTGTCCTTGCCTCCATGTAGTTTTCTGAGGATACGTACTTAGAGTGCGAGGGTAGAAGACAACTCAGGAGTGAGACAAAAGAAACCAACAAAGAGCCTGGCCTCATAAAAGTTCAAAGGTTCTCCATCTGAGGACCTAGCTGGAAGCCAGCAGCATGCTTAAAGGAGTCTTCAATAGATGGCAACTCTCTCCAGCCTGGCTTGGCCCTGAGCAGCCACAGCCATCTCCAAGGAAATGCCTAGGGTTTATCTCCAAGTTCACATAGAAAAAGGGTTATGATCACACAGCACATACTTCTCACAGGCTAAGCGGAATTGACAACTCAAAAACAAGGTTGGCAAAGCACTGGGACAGTTTCAATGGGCAACACAACTGATCTGTCCTCTTTCTGTTCTCCTGCTAAAATACACAACTGCTTCTCCACTGCAAAGACGCCAAAGCATAAAACAGATAAATAGGAAATGTCCTCCTATAGAGAGTCAAGCAGCTGGCGACCTGGGCACAGACATGGGGAACATAAATATTTATGCCCACACTCGCTTCTGCACATGTTGCTCTCTTGCTCAGCACCCTAACCACGTCTCCATTCTGTCCTGTAAGTCAGGGGGTCACACTTTTTCCCTTAAAAGCCATCATGTCCTCATGCCATGCCCTCCGTCTCCCCTGAATGAGGATAAGACATGGGATTAGCATAGAAGCACTGAATACAGTCTTCAACAGTGTCCCCTGCACTGTTCACCAAGCCTCAGATACAAAAATTCAAGACCCAGGGCTAGCGGGGGTACACGAGAAAGCATAAAGGTTTGAGATCTCTGCCTTGCCCAACAGAGCTGGGCACCTTGGCCTTGTGGTTTAAACCCCAGGGGCTGTATGTACGTTAAGTAGCAGTGAGGGAAGCTGCAAAGCAACTCTTACTTACAAAAGCATGATTAGCAGCATCCTTGGACTTATCCCTGTGCCCAGACATATAGCAACTCAGTTAAGGAAGCAAGCTCAACAGATACAGAGAATCATCTAGAATGTAGCTGTCCCAGACAACACAGCCCCACCAGAAAGTAGGTGTCAACCTAGCGAATCAATTGATCTCATGACAGGAAGAGATTCCTCCCTGGCATTCGACTCCTCTGGTTCAGATTTTGGAACCATGACTGGGGATGCCCCCTGAAACTCTTTGGCCACCCCATCTTCACCCTCAACCATGTGATGCAGAGAACAAGACGCTGTCTGGAGTCACTTGCTGAAGTACTTGGTTCTATGTTAGCAGATGGTCTGTGGGGACTGATTACCCTTGAACACAATTCTAGGAAGAAACTCCTCAAGTTGGCTTTGTCATTTCCAATAAGCTCAGGAACACTCCTAGCCATGAAGGCAAAATCTACCTGCAAGTTTCTGGAGCTCAGTACTGCCTTCTCTTTTCCTCCATGACATCAGGGCTCCATCAGATTTAAGGGCATGGGGCACTGACCTAGAGGGAGTATTGCATCCATCAAACCAGAAAGAAATCAAGAGGCCAGGACCTACTTTGTAGCTGGATATCTCAAGCAAAACTCCATAAAGTGGGAGAGAATGAGACAGCCCAGGGGCAGCGTCCTGGTGCCAACCACAGATGGCCTTGACCAAGTCACTCCGCCTCTCTGAGCCTGTGTCTCCCTCTGAACTGTTAAAAGAAAAAAAAAAAAAAAAAAGCTCCTTCACCATGGAACATCTGTTTGAAGCTGCTAAAGCTAAGAGGTATAAAGTACCCAGTACTTATCAGGCTCTGGACAAATGTGTCACCTCCCCCTTGACCTAACAGCAATGGTGAATTAACTCTGGCTCTTTTTGAAGTGTGCCCCCCTTCCTTTGTGTAACCTGGATGATCTCCCTGGCAGTGGGTACTGTGGCCAGGACAATGAGAGGCAGTCAGCAAAGGCATTTGAAAAGATCAGCAGCAGAGTGTGAGGAAACCCAAGGGGAGCGGAATCCCAACATCCAGATGAGAAGACACAACCAGTGAGGGCAAAGGCTGAAGGATGGCAGGAGAGGATGCACAGAGAATGACTGATGGACTGAGCGGAACTGTTTCAGCATAATGGTTGGCAGGGCGTATACATAGCTGATTGAAGGGTTCTGAGTCGAGGTCCCCAGAAGCGAACCATGAGACAATGACTCAGGTACAGGATCCATCTGTGGGACACATATACAATTGGTAGGGAGTAGGCAGGTGATCCGGGGAAGGGAAGAAGGCAGGTGGTGACGAGTGCCATTAGGAAACACACAGAGGTGACAGCATGTTCCTTCAGCGGGAAAATGACAATTATGACACACAGGCAGCCAGGGACTAGGGATGCTTCATCTATAACCTACCCACAGTCTTTGAGTGGTGGCTGTTCCCAGTCATATGCTAATTTTCTGACACTTTAGCCTGCTGAAGAACTGAGGATTCATCAGGAATATTGACAGGTGTGAATGTGAGGACCAGGCACTGCCATTGTCTGCACCAGCAACATTGAGGGAAAGAATGGATGGCACCTTATTTCCTTTACCTGGTGCCATGTAAAACCCTCTGGCGAGAGCAACTCAAGGGAGAAAGGATTCATCTGGCTCACAGTTTCAGGTCTATCACTGTAGGAAGTCACAGCGGCAATGGCCTGGGACAGATGATCACATTCTATCTGTAACCAAGCAACAGAAATGCATGTGTGCTGGTGCTCAACTCGATCTCCCCATTACTACACTCTCTAGGTCAGCTGCCTGGGGAATGGTACCACCCCTAAACTGATAAGTCTTCCCACCTCATCTCCCACAAACATGCCAAGAGGCCCATCTCCAGGGTGATGCTCTCTTTGGTCAAGGTAACAGCTAATACTAGCCACAGATGAAGCTGAGACAGCAGGTGTGGATAACTGTTTCAGAGTTCTGCTTAAAGGAAATGCCAGAAATGGGATTCAAGAAACGGCTAACCGAGCCTGAAGAGTTCAATTCCTGGAACCAATACAATAGGAGAAAACCGAATTCAACAAGTTGTCCTTTGACCTCCACACTCATGCTGTGGCACAAGCATGTACACACACACACACACACAACACAAATTCATTCACTCACTCATTCATTCAATTATTTAACAGACTATTGAACAATCCAGAGCCACAGGAAGCAGACAGGGTATTATCCTGCTGTAGCCCTGTAGGCTCTACAGTTACAGAAAGCTTGGAGCAGAACACAGCAAGCTTCTCTGTGAAGGGCCCAGAGGACACACACAAAAAAAAAAAGAAGAAAGAAAGAAAGAAAGAAGAAGAAGAAGAAGAAGAAGAAGAAGAAGAAGAAGAAGAAGAAGAAGAAGAAGAAGAAGAAGAAGAAGAAGGAAGGAAGGAAGGAAGGAAGGAAGGAAGGAAGGAAGGAAGGAAGGAAGGAAGGAAGGAAGGAAGGAAGGAAGGAAGAAATGGGCTGCCAAGAGAGCAAGTGAGTCCAAGTATCAGAGCAAGCATTAGAGCACATTCCAGATCCACTTAAGAGTTCCTCTCTGGCAATAGGAGGCAGGGACTAGTTTCAGCATCCTTTGGGGGTAGCACAATGGTGTAATATGCAGAAAACTGGGGCATATGGGAGACTAGTGACAAAAGCCAGTAAGTGTGACAATGGAGACAAAAATCAGCTGTCCTCATTGTTCCCATTCCCATAGTTAATTAAAAGGTCAAGCAGCATCAATCAAGACCACCAGAACTTGGAAGCTGGCCAAAAGTCCTTCAACAGGTGAACAGATAAACTGTGGTACATCCAGACAATGGAATATTATTCAGTACTAAAAGAAATGAGCTATCAAGCCATGAAATGGCACAGAGGAATATAAAATGCTTCGGCTGAGCAAAAGAAGCCAGTTCTGACAAGGATATATGATCACTGATAAATGGCAATCTAGAAAACACAAAATTAGGCAGACACTCTAAAACCATGACTGCCCTGGGTTTAGGGAGACAGAGAGATGACTAGAAAAACGTGGAGCATTCTTAAGACAGTGAAACAACGCTGGTGATAACTGTCCTGGAAACGCATGGTGATATACATTTATTCAGGCCTATAGAACAGACACACAAGATTGACCCCTCATGTAAACCATACCCTCAGTGGCTAACGGTGCATCGATACAGGCCATCAAATCTGCCTCAGTGATGTGAGACATTAATAACAGGAGAAACAAGAAAAGACAAATGGAAGGGGTAAGTGGATCTCTCTGTGTTCTCTGCTTCCCTTTTCTGTAAACCTGAAACTCCAAAAGCAACGTCTACTTGACTTTAAAGAAAAAAAATTTTTAAAAGGAAAACACGAAACATTATGTAGAGAAACATTATGGAGATCTGAGTAGAGAGAAGGCACAGTATGAAGTGCCCAGGCAGATACAATAGGATTGTCAAGGGGCAACACTAAGGACACTCAGGCAGGGTGTCGGATGAACCCAGGAGCCAACTGCAGCCCAGCCCTGCACTGGCTGCTCCTCCAGGCACTTTCATATAACAAGTGTAGCTGCAGGCATGGATGAGTCAATGAGGTGGACTCAGGCAGGCTCCAGGTCCCCTAATCAATCATGCTTCCTCACGAGCCCATTTGCTTCCTCCATGCCTGATGTGGGAGTGATTTCATTCTAATCTGTTGCTTTCATTGGTTAATTAATAAAGAAACTGCCTAGGCCCATTTGATAGGCCAACCCTTAGGTGGGTGGAGTAAACAGAACAGAATGCTAGGAGAAAGAAAGCTGAGTCAGTGAGTCACCATGATTCTCCCACTCCAGACAGACGCAGGTTAAGATCTTCCCTGGTAAGCCACCTAGTGGGCTACACAGATTATTAGAAATGGGTTAGATCAATATGTAAGAACTAGCCAATAAGAGGCTGGAACTAATGGGCCAGGCAGTGTTTAAAAAAATACAATTTCCATGTAATTATTTTGGGACATAAGCCATGTGGGCGGCCGGGTGCCGGGGACGCAGCCCTGCCGCTCTTATTACAACAGAGTGGCACCCAACGTGCTAATGAACTCCACGTAAAACCTGAGAGGGCTTAAAAAGGAGAGAGAGAGAATTTAACACAGCTTTTTGCTGTTTGTGGGTTGCGTGCCGCAAAGAAATTGTCCTGACTCACCAGCAGGAAAAAACTGGCTGTTTTAAAATGCCGGCTTTCTGGGCTGTGCCGCCATCATGATCTCTGTCTGGCTCCTGCTGGAGACAGAGCTTTTGAATGGAGCATTTGGAGTAAAGTGCTATGGCTTGCTTGATGACAATGTGGACTGTTGTGTGCCTGGAACTATGTGTGGCTCAGGGGCACCAAATGGCTCTGAGGCAGGAGAGCTCAGCTCCGCCATGCTGAACTGTGCTGGTCTCAGGCAGGGACTACCGTAATTACTGTAATAACAGCGCAGTTAAGGTTTGGACTGAGCAGGACACAGGCGGTACCGTATTACTTGTACATGGTGCAACTTAAGTTTTTAAAAAATGCTTAACATTTTAAAAAATGCTCCTAGAGGGAGAACATGAACAAGGAAGTCAGGACCACGAGGGGTGCACCCACCCACTGAGACAGTGGGGCCGATCTATTGGGAGCTCACCAAGGCCATCTGGACTGTGACTGAAAAAGCATGGGATAAAACCGGACTCTCTGAACATGGCAGACAATAAGGACTGCTGAGAGGCCAAGGACAATGGCACTGGGTTTTGATCCTACTTCATGTTCTGGCTTTGTGGGAGCCTAGACAGTTTGGATTTCACCTTCCTAGACCTGGATGGAGGGGGGAGGACCTTGGAATTTCCACAGGGCAGGGAACCCTGACTGCTCCTGGGACTGGAGAGGGAGGAGAAGAGGAGTGGGGGGAGGGGGAGAGGGGCAGGAGGAGGGGGAGGGAAATGGGAGGCAGGGAGGAGGCAGAAAATTTTTTTTCAATAAAAATAAAATGAAAAAAAAAATGCTCCTAGATAGTAAAAAAATTACAGATTCACAATAAAACAGATTCAGACATAAAAGACCACAGTGTTGGATAAATGTACATAAGCTTGAGAGAGAGAAAAAAATATATAAAAAATAAAGTTAATGGTTAAAAAAAAAGGGGTAAAGTCTTTAAAGAGACAGAGTACAGATAGATTAAAAAATAAATAAAAATAAGCCACGTAAAAATAAAAAATTCACAAAAAAATCTGGATTCTTTATATTATTGTGCTTTCTTAATTTTTGACTGTAAAGGAGTTAAGTACAGAGAGACATTTCATTATATGGGCTGCCAAAAATGGATATCATAAGGGTATTATGATTTCAAAATTTGGATCTAAGGATATGATGCTTTGGAGAGGGTCTTCTTTTGTTTTCACAGAGGATGAGACTCTGTGGACTGCGTCTATCCCAATATGGTATGATAGACCACGCCCTCCTAAAAGGTTGCTGTAAACACCTTCAAAAAATTACTTCATTCAATTGCCAACTGAGATGACCCTGACACACAGGTTACACATGAAAGATCTGAATACAGCGCCCCCATTCAACAAAAAGCAGTTTGGAGAAAAAAACTACACCCATGTTCCCAAATATGGTTTATAAATGTTCTTTTACATTTAAAGGGAAATATGATATAGATATAAATAATTTACATTGGTATGGATTATAAGGTCAATTTTGTTATATGTATATGTATTTCTTATCTTGATTAAGGTATTGTGATTGTGTAGTTCATTTAAAAATGTAATGTATAATTAAAAAATATAGGTTAATGGATAATCATCAATAGTCAAGCTTATAGTCATGTTAGTTAGATTTTCTAGATATATAGAGATATATTTCGGTTAGATAGACATTCTACATATCTTTCAAAGACTGCAGAATATGGCATTTAAAATATTTTAATAACTTAGGGCTTTTCATGACGAGACACATCTGCTCCTGGCAGCATCAATCTACTTCAAGAGGAAGATGGGCATCGAAGAGGCTCCTTATGGAGTTTGATAGCCATTTGGGCATGAAACTGCTCATGCCTAGACTGTTGCATAAACTGGACACAAAGAATCCCAGTACTCGGGAGGCAGAGGCAGGCGGATCTCTGTGAGTTCGAGACCAGCCTGGTCTACAGAGCTAGTTCCAGGACAGACTCCAAAGCCACAGAGAAACCCTGTCTCAAAAAAAAAAAAAAACCACAAACGGGGAAATGATGTGGGAGTGATTTCTTTCTAATCTGCTGCTTTCATTGGTTAATTAATAAAGAAACTGCCTAGGCCCATTTGATAGGCCAACCCTTAGGTGGGTGGAGTAAACAGAACAGAATGCTGGGAGAAAGAAAGCTGAGTCAGTGAGTCGCCATGATTCTCCCACTCCAGACAGACGCAGGTTAAGATCTTCCCTGGTAAGCCACCTAGTGGGCTACACAGATTATTAGAAATGGGTTAGATCAATATGTAAGAACTAGCCAATAAGAGGCTGGAACTAATGGGCCAGGCAGTGTTTAAAAAAATACAAATTCCATGTAATTATTTTGGGACATAAGCCATGTGGGTGGCCGGGTGCCGGGGACGCAGCCCTGCCGCTCTTATTACAACACAGGCCATCTCACCTGGGGCACTATGACAGCTTCTAACTGGTCCCCAAACGCTAACCCATTGCTAGCATTTCTGTCAACGAGAGCTTCAAAGGACTCTCACCCAAGGCCTCTGGCCTGTTCACCATCTCTTCTGATGCCATTGCCTATAGGATAAAAATGCGGCACCTACATACGACACAAAAGATCCCATTCGCCACCCAGGCCAACCTGGCAACCCAGTCACATCTCCCCGACTCTACCCCACCCCTGACGTCCCACCGTACAGCGCTCCCCTATGCAGGGCCCTGGGCCCTGGTGCACATCGTTACCTCTGCTCACATTTCCCCCCTTCTCAGCTGAAACCCGGTGCCAACACACCCCACCTTGCGGCAGGGCAGATAAAACACAAACAATTCAGGTCTCACAGCTCTGGGCTCCTGCCTCTGTTCCTGCATTAACGACTGGACGCAGGGAGGACTCGCCTGCCTCTCTGACTCACTAACCAGGAGTGCAGAGAACAGGAGACGCCAGGCTGTTGTCCGTCACCACACCAAGCGCCAAGCCAAATACATAGTAGGCACTCAGCAACATTTGTGAAGTGACTGAGCGAAAGGGCAAATGTAAGTGGATTCAAATGTCACCTCACCCAGCTGCCAGCTGAACTTGAAATTGGAAATTGAAATTTTCCTCTTCCCTTTAACACTGTATTTTCATGCAGTCATTTCTAACGTATCTCTCGTTGGGAGCTGCTCTCTCTGAGAACAGCACAGGGGGCTGTCACAGGGAGTGAGAGGCAACAGGGGAATTGCCCCTGCGTGCGCTTAGACTGCCCCATCAGGGCTATATGGCCACTTCTCTGAGGAGGTGGCACACACAGGTGTTTCATGGCTTTGAGGTGCTGTGTCCTGGGGTCAGGTGGAACACACAGGGGTCCTGCAGCATTGAGGTGCTGTGTCCTGTGGTTGGGTGGTACACACAGGTGTCCTGCAGCATTGAGGAACTGTGTCCTGGGGTAGGTGGAACACACAGGGGTCCTGCAGCATTAAGGCACTGTGTCCTGTGGTCGTGTGGAATACACAGGTGTCCTGCAGCATTGAGGTGCTGTGTCCTGTGTTCAAATGGTACACACAGGGATTTGCAGTATTGAGGTACAGTAACAGACCTGTGCAGTGATGAGGCAGAGCGGATGGTTTGCGCAGTGCTGAGGCATATTGGGTGTTTTTGCATAGTGCTGATGCATAGTAGGTGGTTTGCACAGTGCAGAGTCTCAGTAATAGTCTGTACAGTGCTGAGGCTCAACTTCTGCCTATTCACTTCTTCCTCACGAATGAGACCCTTCCTATCAAGAGTTTGTTCCTTAAATCTTTCTTCTGAAGCAGACATTGCCCAAGATGATTAGGACAGCTACAGCTTATACAGCTTTTTCAAGAGCTAGTAAAGGGCCAGCCTCCCTCCACAGTCAGTCCCTGGGCTATTCTGAGAAATGAAGGAGCTGTCACTAAATCACAGGGAATGTAAGTTATGTCATAATCTTCGCCCCTGGGAAGAGGATGATAAATCTGCCACCATTAGCTTCAGGATCCCAGTCACCTTGGGCAGCACCACTGATGACCTCCTGTGAACAAGCACCTGGTGGACAGCTGTCTACCTGAGTCCACCCCAGCACCGACTGCACTCTGGGTTAGCCTCTAATGATGTGCTTCTGCATTGCCTACACCATACCAGTAACCGCAGAATCACCAGTGCGTGCCTGAGCAGCAAAGCCAGGGATGGCCCAGTTGCTCATCCCTGAATCTGAAGCCCTGTTGTTCGATGGCCTTGGTATCCCCTGAAGTCAGGCCTGGCATGGCCAAAAAGATAAGTTCTGAGTGTTTATAATGCACACAACTGGACAAGCAGAACTACGAGGGTGTGTGTGCACAGATCATGTAATCAAGCCCAGGAGTCTAAGAGAGCACAAAGGACAGGTACCTGAGCATCCGCAAGTGCACCAGGCATGTAGGTAGGGAACATCAGGCCCCAAGACCTCTACTGATCACATATTCTGGGGTATAAGGCCAGGTGCAGATTAATCCTGCAGAACCCAGACTCTCCTGCTTCCATCAAGGCCTCCATGGTGGGCCACGTGCAGCATCCTAGCTTTTCCTCTGCCCACCTCCTCCATAGCCCTCCACACCTAAGCCCTACTGAACCTCCCTCTAACTCTCAAAACTCACCAAGGTCTTGGGATTCTCTGAGCCTCTTTGTTTTCTATTCCCTCCACAAAGAGTAGGTGCCCCGATTTCCACAGAGCCGGCTTGTGCTCACACTACAGACCTTAGCTCAGCCATCACCATCTCCGAGACATTCTCCTGGGTCCTCCTGTCGCTGTCCATTGCACCCTATGGTCACTGTCTGCACAGAATCAGACCTCTCCACGAGTGCACTGCTCTTTTTCCACTTGTTTCTTGTCTCTCCTTCTACCAACATATAGCTCCACTAAGAATCTTGTCTTCCATCTTTGGTCCAAATCTCAAATTCCATACTAGCCACATAGGAGCCAAAGTGTGGGAAAGAGAATTCTTATTGACTGTTGGTAGGTTTTTAGACTGATACAGCCACTATGGAAATCAATATAGAGGTTCCCCAAAAAGCTAGAAATAGAACTGCCATATGACCCATGTATACCGCTGTTGAACATATGCCCTTAGAAGACGCTCCCACTAAAGATACATTTGTATGTCCATGTTCGTTGCTGCTCACATTAGCCAGAAAATGGAACCAGCTTAGACGTCCATCACCCGATAAAAGGATAAACAAAATGTGGTATTTACACATAATAGGGTGTTGCTCAGCTGAGAAGAAAATTAAGTTGTGAAATTTGCCAGAAAAATGAACAGAACTGGAAAACACTGCAAAGTAGGGTAACCTGGACCCAGAAAAAAATTGCTATGCTGTTCTCTCTCATATACAGATCCTAGTTATGAGTTATTACAATATTGTGATGAACTTGGAGTGCATGTAAAAGCTGGGAAGATAGAAAGGGGTTTTGAAAGGAAAGGACGAGCCGGACGGTGGTGGCGCACGCCTTTAATCCCAGCACTTGGGAGGCAGAGGCAGGCGGATCGCTGTGAGTTCGAGACCAGCCTGGTCTACAAGAGCTAGTTCCAGGACAGGCTCCAAAACCACAGAGAAACCCTGTCTCGAAAAACCAAAAAAATTAACCTTCATCAGGCGATGAAAGAAGACAGAGACAGAGACCAACATTGGAGCACTGGACTGAAGTCTCACGATCCAAAGGAGGAGCAGAAGGAGAGTGAGCACGAGCAAGGAACTCAGGACGGCGAGGGGTGCACCCACACACTGAGGCAATGGGGATGATCTATCGGGAACTCACCAAGGCCAGCTGGCCGGGGACTGAAAAAGCATGGGACAAAACCGGTCTCGCTGAACATAATGGACAATGAGGACTACTGAGAACTGAAGAACAATGGCAATGGGTTCTTGATCCTATTGCACGTAATGGCTTTGTGGGAGCCCAGGTAGTTTGGATGCTCACCTTAATAGACCTGGATGGAGGTGGGTGGTCCTTGGACCTCCCACAGGGCAGAGAAACCTGCTTGCTCTTTGGGCTGAGGAGGAAGAAAGACTTGATTGGGGGAGGGGGAGGGAATGGGAGGTGGTGGCGGGGAAGAGGCAGAAATCTTTAATAATTAAATTAATTAATAAAAAAAAAAGACAAAAAAAAAAAAAAGAAGAAAGGAAAGGACGGGATGGGAGAAAGACCTTCAGTAATAAAAGTATAATATAATATATTAGTATATATATATACTATAAATATATAATGGTGTATATGTTATAATATATTGTATATTATAATAAATGGTATATGTAATATACTAGTATAATACAAATGATATTACAGTGGAAATGAGAATAGTGGGGCATAAAGGGTTAGTGGGAATGATATCAGACACTAGGACACGGGAGTAACTGAATGAAAAGGCCATACAGAAACCAATTAGTTTATAAGTTTATTAAAAGGAACTTTGAATGGCAGTACCTTACATATTGGGACAATGTTCCTCCCAGGAGACAGAGCATTAAACAAATATTCCAGTGTCCGACAAAGTCTATCTCCCTACAAGTTGTTGATCAGGGAGTGTAAGAGGCTCCCAAGTAATATGGGCAACTGTTCTTGGTTACCCACGAAAGACTGATGGTAATAGCCTATTGCTGAAGAGAGCACACATTGTGGTCACAAAACATGAAGAAACTCAATCTGGATTGGAAATGGTAGCCCCCCCCCCCCCATCGCTGGATTTCATAGTGCAAGAAGGTGCTAGTAAGAGCACTAGAGGAGAAAGGTCATCAACCTTATCCAGATATGAACCCTACGAGCTACAAAAACAACTAGTGTGGCAAGATATACCCATTAGTGAAATAATGGCATTAACCTTATGGGGATAACCAACCGCTGTCTGGTTGTATTGGAGGCCCACTCCATATACGGTTACTATAAACGTGGTTAAGAGCTGGTGGCTGAAGCAAACATAGACCCCAGGATGGAACCCATTCCTACTTATTGTTTTCCTAAATGGGCATGCTCTCAGCTGCCTTGTTCTCATGAACATGAGAACATGCTCTAAATACTGAAGTTTACAACCACACATTAGCACCCCCTCCTACCGTTTATCAGAAAAGCTTTTTATTTAAACATGTGGTAGCTAACACAGAGACTCAAACTTATCAAAGTGCTGAGAACAGGGATGGTGGAGTACTCAGCCCTAACAACTCAACTATACCACTCCCTGCAAGGCCCAGGGAACATCATGGAAGGGAAGACAGAAAGACAAGACAAGACAAGTGGGGTTTGGTGAACAGGACATCTTCTGAGCACAACATGGCCATCGCATACCTGAACTCACTGAAGATATGGATACATGCACAAGTTGGGCCCCTCAACATTTTGTCATGGAACAGAAAGTGTCTATGAAGCCTCACCATTCCCCAAGGCATTACTGACAGTTAATGGTGGCTTGGGCAAGGGGCGTCACTTTCCTCCATGCTGTAGCCGCTGCTAAATTACCCATGCTCCAGGAAGCAGCCTTCTCGCCACACTCATGTAAGCACTCCTAATTAAACTCAGCGAGTAACACATTTAAAAAAAAAAAAAAAGGCATGCAAGTAGGAAAATCTGAAAAAATAAAGAGTTTCAACAGAAAAAGGAAGTATGAAAGAAGGCAACCGAAGGTAAAAATAACAAAAATGCCTTATATACATACATGAAACTGTCAAAGAATAAGTAAATAATGTTGTTGACATATTTGCAGATGGGTAAACATGTGAAGGCCATCTGCCAAGCCCTTTTGCCTCTGTTGGATCACTGAAGGAACAAGCAAACAGATTTGAAATTAGAAGTCCTATCTCTGTCTTTAGAGATAAAGAAAGTGAGACAGCAATCCAGATAAAACCTAAGCAAGGGGCGGGGGATGAAGTCCTAGCTGAGGAGCTATTGGCACTTGGTAGCTACTAGAAGAGGAAGAGGCCGGTTTCCATAAGGGCAGGCCCCACACCCAAGAGTATGTGGGCAACACAAATTGTATCTGATGTGGGGAAATGGGGGAGACAGAGACAGAAAGACAAGAGACAGGGAGAAGATGAAGCTGGGTAGGTAAGAAGGAGGTGTGTGGTCTGGAAGGAGATGGGGTAAATATAATCAAGACACATTGCATGAAATTCTCAAAATAATAAAAAAAATATTATTTTTTTAAAAAAGGGAAAGTGAGACAGGGAAACAGTACCAGAGTCCAAAATGAAGCCAAGGGCAGGCGTTCACAACCATGGCCATCTGAGGGCTCTGCAGATCCACAGGTAGTCACAAATCCAGGTGGACAGAGGTGTATGTCTGTGTGTGTGTATGTGTGTGTGTGTGTGTGTGTGTGTGTGTTAGTATATACACCAAGGTCCTAGATCGAGTTGCACATTAGCACAGTTACTTAGAGAAGTGAAGGGATTTTCCCATATCTTGTGGTCAGAACCCGCCCTGAAGTAGAGCACCAGGAGCACCAGTACATCGCAGAACGGTGAACTCCAGAACCGTGAACAACTCCAGAACATCGTTTGCCATGCGCATGGTCAACCACCACAGCTTTCTCTTCCTTTGCTTTTCTGTATGTGTAGGTCAGGGCAATGAACACCCCTGAGGCTCTGATGATGAGATTAGCTATAGTTTGAGATGAGAAAATAAATTTACTTACAGAGGGGAGGGTCATCGAGCTTTTCCTTTCTCTTCCATGCTTGTACATCTCTTCCATCTATACCTCCTGTAGCCTACCTACTGTGACCGGCTTTATATTAGGAGATGGAGCCTGTGTCTGTGTCCACCAAGGACCTCTGTAAGGTTTCTATGTCTGAATATGAACGTCTAGGTCAGTAGTTGTGGGTCTCAGTGAGTGGTGTGTGTGTGTGTGTGTGTGTGTGTGTGTGTGTATTTCTTATCTCTAACCCTAGACTAAGAAATACTGTAAGGAGACCTAAATCCTGTTAGGTTGCCTCTCTATCTTCTTTTACTGGCTCCTTCCTGGGTATCTCAAATGGACAAATAACTTTTACATTGGTATCAGGGAAGCTCGGTGCTCACTGTCCCAGGCTCCCTATCCATAGGCCCTCCCAGCTGAGACAGAACAGGGAGACAGTTCCCACTTGCCCCCAACACCCTCACCTACCCCTGCCCCTTGACCATCTGGACAACTGACACCATGTGCAAAGGCAACTCTACTCCTCACATTCTAGGCCTGCGATCAGGCCTGCAGGCCCTGGTCAGGCCTGTGGAGACAAGCCCTCCCCACCCCCACCATCCTTCGATTCATGCAGAGCACGTACTGCGGGGAACACAGAAGGAGCAACTGTCTGCCAGGGCCCTGACACTGGCTGCCTCTGTCCTCACCAACAACCACGGACTGTTCCAGCCCCACCAACGCTTCCGCAGCCTTGTCTCCGTTTAAAGGCACAATCTTGCCCCATCAATTAACGAAGCACCTTCTCTCCCACAATTCCTAAATTTCCCCAGAGCCAAATGTAAAGTGTATACAATTGCACAGTGCGCAGTTTGATAAAAGAAGGCTTACATCTTTAATAATTCTCAATGAAAGAACATCCTGGGAAGGAATTGCTTAATTAAAAGACAACAATGGGAGAGAAAGCAAATAATACAGAAGAGACGGAGAAAGAGATCACAAGTGTTAATGCAGAACTAAATAAATATCCTCCACTTGAGATTCCTTAAACACTTTCTAAGAAGCCAGATTTACTTGTTCAGCATTCAAATGAACTCTATCTTTAAACCTGCTTGAGAAATGAGCAACTGTTGACTAATTTTATATCTCTGTGCTGAAAGAATGAAGGATGTGGCCAAGAGAGTGCGGGGATCGCTCTTCTAGATCAGGAGTTGCCTTGCTGGAGGGATGCTAGCTCGGAGAAGTGCTTGTCCTAGGACGAGGAGAAGAATGGGCTTCTGGAGAAACAGTCTTTTTCCTAGTAGTACCACGAAGTACAAGCACAAGCCCCAAAGGCATAATGAACTGGCAAAAGAAGGCAGAGCAGCTGGAAACCACAGGGCCATCTCCCATGTGTCACTGGTCATGCACTAGTATTTTCCTAAGAGAACTGGGAACACGCCACAGGCAGAACTGCAGGAGCTCACTAACCATTGATGGAGTGGGTGTTGTAAATCCACCCTAGGTTGAAAACCAGTTAATCCTCCTGCGCTATGAAACAACATCAATGGGCCTGGCCTACCTCAGATATACTTGGAACCACATCTATCTACAGTAGGGAAAACCAAAGAACTAGAGACCACTTGATGGATAGCAATTATGAGGTTGCACAGGTGACTGGGAGGGGTCACCTTCCAGCATCCAGAAAGTCTCACAATTATTGCCATCCATGAAAGAACAAAATTTGAATATGTTTTTGTGATGGTTCATCTTCAGTGTCTACTTGGCTGCGTTTAGAATTGTCTGGGAGACACACTTCTAAGTGTGTGGTATGTGGGGGAGGGTGTTTTCATAGAGGTTTGACTGAGGAGACACAATCAGAATGAGGGCAGTAACAGTGTATGTCTGGAGTCTTAGGAGGGTGTATTTAAATAAATTGTAGAATATGTTATACCTGAAAAACAATAAATTTTGTTGTATTTAAATCAAAAAAAACAAAAAAACAAAAAAAAAAGAATGACATCATGATGAAGACAATGACATCATGAGTTTTCTTTCTGTATGCGATATTTTATACTGGAAGACCCTGAATGCCAGAAACATCAGAAGTTCAAAGCGCGAGGGCAAGCGCCAGTTAAAGCCTGCTCTCTCCGGCCCCAGCTCCAGGAAAGGCAGCCAAAAGAACAGAATTGCACACAATGACCACTTTGCTCTGGTGTCTGGCCAGACACTGCAGGGCAGTGTGGGTTCAGCCTCACTCAAACTCACAAAGCCCAAGTCAAAACTCTGGGATTTCCACTTTCACAAGGCTGAAATAGGGTCTTCATTGCTCATGCTGGGCAGTGTCTGAAAAGTCCTCATGAAAACACTCATCTCTACCCTGAAATAAAGGGACCACATGGACATACACACGCTTCACACCACAGCCCTGTGGGAAGTATCAGTGGAAGCTGATAAGTCCTCAATCCCTGGTGACTGGATATCCACCACTGCTGATGTAATAAGGCAGTCAAATTGAATTCATAATCCAGGCTTAATGAACAGAATAAAGCACTCCTGGGTGACCCTCAGGAGGGCAGGAGAGGAATCATACGGCCTATATGACAGCCAGGTCGTAAGTAGCCTATAGGCATGGTCTTGAGCAGCCCTGGAAAGGGGCTAACTGTTGGCAGGCTGTCTGAGTGGAGGGGAAGGGTCTGGGGAGGGAGGGAGGGAGGGAGGGAGAGGTGGGGTTTCCATCTAATCATCCCAGACTCTCTGGGTACATGGGTGCCAGGGGCTCAGGTGGAGCTTCTACCAGAACAGCAGTATCAATGTGTTGTAATACAAGCGGCGGGGCTGCGTCCCCGGCACCCGGCCGCCCGCATGGCTTAGCTTATGCCCTGAAATAATTAAACGGAAACTGTATTCTTTTAATCACTGCCTGGCCCATTAGTTCCAGCCTCTTATTGGCTAGCTCTTACATATTGATCTAACCCATTTCTAATATTCTGTGTAGTACCACGAGCTGGCTTACCAGGAAAGATCTTAACCTGCGTCTGTCTGGAGTGGAAGAATCATGGCAACTCCTGACTCGGCTTCTTTCTCCCAGCATTCTGTCTGTTTACTCCACCCACCTAAGGGCTGGCCTATAAATGGGCTAAGGCAGTTTTCTTTATTAGTTAACCAATGAAAGCAACAGATAAAATACAAGAACCACCTCCATCATCAATGGAAAGGTGGAACTCCCAAACATGCCCAGCAAAAACAAGGAGCCCCACCCCCAGTTCCAAACTTCAACAGAAATCCTGGGAACAGCCTACTTATCTACCCTGATTTGATAACTATGAGAAAGCAACCTGATTTCCCAGACGGCATTGGAAGAATTAGGGAAAATAGAAGCTATAAATAAGTAAGATTCAGAACTTGAAATCTCCCCAAGATGTTCCAGTTTGAGACAATGATCATTATTCGCACTAAGAATCAGCAGAAAGTCAAGCTGAGTGGGGAAAAGATACCAATAGTTTTAAACAACGAAGCGATGGCTATGTCCGCACTCTGACAGTCTTGATAAGCAGGCATCATAAACGATGGATATGCTCACACTCTGACAACCTTGATCAACAGGCATCATAAAAAATACTTCAACAAGCATATGCCAAAAGCATATGAGGCAATACACAACAAAAACTTTAACAAAAGTTCGAAAATCAAATGGAAAATTTTGGACTGAAAAATAAAGCAATAGAAAACTTAGTGGACGGGGTGGGGAGTGAGGTGTGGAGGAAAGAGCCAGTGAACGCAAAGACCTAAGAGAGGAAGTTACCCAATCTGAAGACCAAGGGGAAAAACTTGACATCTTTAAATGAACCATAGAGCTACTTTAAAAATATAACACTTAGACATCAGAATCCTAGACAGAGAGGAAAGACATGTGGGGCTGAAAAAGTATTTGAAGAAGTAATGACCCAAACTAGTTAGCTTTCCAAAAGATGGAAAGCTACAGATTTGGGGAGTTTGAGTGGATAAAAAATGTCAAAAGATATCTACTCCAAGAAATATACAGGCATGTGTTTGATAAAACAAAGACAGAGAAAACTCGTTTCAAAAACACCAAGAGATTGCTTACAAGGAAAAATAACAATTGGAATGGCAAAATATTTCTCATCAGTACCACTGGGGTCATAAGCAGGTGATATGCTTTGTTTCCTTGAGGATGTGACATGACATTTTCCATTGGAATGACATAATATTTTTCACCATTAAAAA
The DNA here is from genome assembly GCF_950005125.1 of Chionomys nivalis. Classification (NCBI taxonomy): domain Eukaryota; kingdom Metazoa; phylum Chordata; class Mammalia; order Rodentia; family Cricetidae; genus Chionomys; species Chionomys nivalis. The sequence goes on along the minus strand of NC_080090.1, from coordinate 34,876,992 downwards.
AAAAAAGATCTGCCATCTAGAATCTTATATTCACTTGAAAATATCCTATTAAAGTGATGGAAAAATAAAGACATTCACACATAAATAAACTCAGAGAATTTGTTGTCAAGAGGCTTAACCCAAAGAGAGGTTTCAGGAAGTGCTCAAAACAGAAAGGAAATTGTTGAGTAAGATATCTCGAAACAGCAGAAAGGAGGAAAGAACGTGGTGAGAAAAATAAGAAGAAGGATGACACCTTTTCTCCTCTTAAGAAAAATATATCACTGTCTGCTATGGTTCTGTACATAAGGGCAATAAATATGTAAGACAATCATGCATAGGAAAGAGGATAGACTAAAGTAAGGAAAGAGAAGGTTTATGCACATCTCTTGAACTGGTAAATTGGCAATACCAACAGGCAGTAATGAGACTGTGTGTTGTGTGCACATCTGTATGTGTGTTTGTGTGTGTTTGTTCAAACTGAGGAAAACAACTTCAAAAGCTAGCCAAAGACATATACTAAGCAACATTATAGATAAATCAAAATGGAATTCTAGAATATGTTCAAGGAACTGAGAAAAAGTCAAGAAAAATGAAAGAACACGTAACACAGAGATCAAACTGAAACCAATAAATAAAATGGAAGGTGTACAGGCTGGACAGACAACTCAGTTAGCAAAGTACTTGCTGAGTTAATTCCCCAAAACCCACACTTAAAGAAGCTAGTAATCCCAGTGTTGAGGAAGAAAGACAGGAGGGTCCCTGAAGCTCACTAACCAGCCAGCCTAGCCTATTCGGAAAAGTGCAGGATAGTGAAATACCCTGTCTCAAATTTTATTTAAAAAAAGGTGGGGAGGGAGGGTGCAAGAGAGAAAGAGAGAGACAGAGAAACAGAGAGAAAGACAGAGGGAAGGGAAAGAAGAGGAGAGGAGAGGAGGAGAGGAGAGGAGAGGAGAGGAGAGGAGAGGAGAGGAGAGGAGAGGAGAGGAGAGGAGAGGAGAGGAGAGAAGAGAAGAGAAGAGAAGAGAAGAGAAGAGAAGAGAAGAGAAGAGAAGAGAAGAGAAGAGAAGAGAAGAGAAGAGAAGAGAAGAGAAGAATGGTAAACAACACAGGAGGAGTACCACCCCAGATTGTCTGGCATCCACAAGCACATGCACACACACAGACACACAGACACACACACACATACACCAAAAACATGGCACATTTAAGCTTGAGCATGTCAACAAGGACAAATATACATAGATACATAAAGTGGCCAACTATAGTGCTGCTATACTACATACAAAAAATAAAAAAAAAAAAACCTCCACTTGTAGGAATATTGTTCTGATGAGCAATAAAGAAGGTGAAAGTAAATCATGGGGAGACACAGACTGGAATCACAGAAATCAAGACTTGCTCATTAATATCAGGTACAGTATACTTGAGAGCAAAGGAAATTGCCAGACACAGAAGGAGCATAACGGAAAATCATCAGGAACATAAGAATACCTGTCAACGCCATTAACCACCAGCATCTAATACTCATCTGTGATTATTTCACTCAAAAAGCAGCAAAACGCACATTCTGCCCCAAGCGCAGGATCCCATTTGAAATCTGAACCTTTTCAGACTGTGTCCTCTCATCACAGCAGCATCAAACTAGAAATCAGTGACTTCCAAACAATAATAAAAATCTCTAGGCAGTGTGCTATAAAAAAGCATAAGAATTAAAACGGAAGTCTCAATAACAAGCCAGGAATCTTCATGGAAATCAACTGAAAACCCAATATATCAAACTGTCTAATAGAGCTAAGGCAGCATTGAGCAGGGAATCTGTAGCACTAAAAGCATGCATTTTAAAAAGTCACTAGCAACAAATTAAGCTTCAGTACTAAGAACCTAGAAGAAAATGAGAGAAAAGTTAGGCCCAAAACAAGCAGAAGGAAGAAAATACCAAAGATAAACCCTGAAACTAGGGGGAACTAAAAACAGGTAAATGCAAAACAGAGTTAGATGCCTGAGCAGCTCAATAAAGTTTACAATGCTGATAAAGAACTAAGATAAATATAAACGTCCAGTATCAGCAATAAAACAGCAATGTAACTCTGAAAATATTCAAAGGATAGGGGACTGCCACAAGCAAGTCTTTTCATCTTAGTTTAACAAATTATTTGAAATGGACTGGTTTTCTCAAAAAAAAAAAAGCCATCACAGTTTACCTAATCTAAAATAGATAATCTGAATAGTCCCCTACTAATAAGGGGACTTATTTGTTTTAAAATTCCTCAAACAGGACTACTGAGAACTCAAGAATAATGGCAATGGGTTTTTGATCCTATTGCACGCACTGGCTTTGTGGGAGCCTAGGCAGTTTGGATGCTCACCTTACTAGACCTGGATGGAGGTGGGTGGTCCTTGGACTTCCCACAGGGCAGGGAACCCTGATTGCTCTTTGGGCTGATGAGGGAGGGGGACTTGTTTGGGGAAGGGGGAGGGAAATGGGAGGCGGTGGCAGAGAGGAGGCAGAAATCATAAATAAATAAATACATAAATAAATAAATAAATAAATAAAATAAAATTCCTCAAATAGAAATAGCCAGGTATAGATGGTGTAACTGGAGAATTGTAATAGGCAAATAATAACGATTCTATACAATATCTCCCAAAATAGAAGAGGGTGAAAACAAAATAAAAAGAAAATTAAATCTTAGCAAATACAGATGAACAAATTCTTAGCAAAATATTGTCAGTTGAAACTCAATAATATACAAAAAGACCCAATACCACATGGTAATGCCGCCCTTATGCTGGGGATGCAAAGATGGCTCCATTTGTAAAATCAAGTACTGTGCTCCACCATATTAAGAAGCTAAAGAAGAAAACAAGTTGGGGCTGGAGAGTTGGCTCAGTGGTTAAGAGGACTCACTGCTCTTCCAGAGGTCCTGAGTTCAATTCCCAACAACCATGTGGTGGCTCACATGAGATCTGATGCCCTCTTCTGGCCTGCATGTCTATCTGCAGGCAGAACACTGTATACATAATAAATAAATAAAATCTTGAAGAAAGAAGAAGACAGAAGAAGAGGAGGAGGAGGAAGAAGAAGAGGAGGAGGAAGAGGAGGAGAAGGAAGAGGAGGAGAAGGAGGAAAAGGAGGAGGAGGAGGAAGAGGAAGAAGAAGAAGAACAAGAAGAACAAGAAGAACAAGAAGAACAAGAAGAAGAACAAAAACAAGAAGAACAAGAACAAGAAGAACAAGAACAAGAAGAACAAGAACAAGAAGAACAAGAACAAGAAGAACAAGAAGAACAAGAACAAGAACAACTAGAACAAGAACAAGAACAACAAGAAGAACAAGAACAACAAGAAGAACAAGAAGAGGAGGAGGAGTCACATGATAATGCCTGTCCATGAAGAAAAGGCCTTTTACTAAATTCAGTAACAATTTATGAGTTTAAAAATCTGATAAAATGGAGCAAAGGGGACTTTATCAACTTGTGAAATGGCGCATATCATGAAGCTCCTGCTCACATCACACCATGATGAAGTAAAACTGAATGTGTCCTTCATTCGTTTGTTTATAAGCTGAGACTGTTCATTTTCCTGACCACCCAGACCTAAATAATCACACAAAAACTATATTAATTATAACACTGTTTGGCCATTGGCTCAGGCTTATTTCTAGCTAGCTCTTACATCTTAAATTAACCCATTTCTATTAATCTGTGTATGACCATGATGCTGTGACTTATCAGTAAGGTTCCGGCACATTTCTCCTTGCAGCTACAGGGTGTCTCTGGCTCTGCCTTTTTCCTCCCTGTATTCAGCTTAATTTTCCCACCTAGCTCTATTCTGCCCTGCCATAAGTCAAAGCAGCTTCTTTATTAACCAATGGTATTTATAGCATACATAAATTCCACATTATTTATTCTTCTTTCAGTAGAGAACAATATAAGAGTATATTCTGGCCACTCATTTGTGGTCAGAATTTTAGATGGGAGGATTAAACTAAAAACAATTTTAAAATGAAAATTATGCAGTTTGATGGGAAGAAAAAGTATAACTGTTCCTCTTTATAAATGTGATAACTGTGGAGAAAAACACAAGAAAATTTGAAAGAAATTTTAAAAGGCCACTTAGTATTAGATGTATATGTAAAAATCACTCATGTTTTTATATGAACTAGTGACCCTCCCACTTTGTATGGTCTTAACTGACTAGCTTCAACCATAATCCAAGACTACTATGTGAAGTATATCATCAACTAACAATTTGTGAGTTGCAAATTATGCACCATTTTGGGTTTTGAACAAGCAGTTAAATCTCACACCAGCCATCTCCACTCCTCTTGGGATGTGAATCATACCTCTGTCCAGCATAACCCACCATTAGTCACCTACTGGCCATCAGACCAGGTGTCATGGTATATGTGTTCAAGTCACCTTTGTCTTACTTAAGAATGCTCCAAGCACATCATCACCCATTTGGATGTTTGGACTCAGTCAGAGAGATGCTTCAAAGGATGTCCCTTATGTGAGAAGAAAATTCTCAATTTAATAAGGAAGAAAAAAAATGTATAGCCAGGTCGCTAATATCCCTAGCAAGAGTGATTCTTCTACCAGTTAAACTGTGAAGAAAAATAAGCTTGTGCTTATTTCATATTTCAAACTACAAAATTACAGTCCTGTAATTTAGTACTATCAGGAGAATAGTCAATGGGAGCCATATTTGGGTTTTGAATGACTGATGAAAACTCAGAAAGGGGGGGGGGACAGAGAGGGGAGAGAAAGAGAGAGAGAGAGAGAGAGCATGAGCACTGGACAAGACCCTCTAAGGCAGCCAGCTGATGTTTCCCAGAGAGAACCCCAGGAGGGAGGAGGGCTAGAGCAGAACATCTCCTCAGGGGTGGCTTCCAAGTAAAGGAACAGGTACAACAGATGGAGATGACATCATCATCATCAAATTAGGCACATGTGACATTCAGCAAAAGCCCACTGGGAGGTTGAGGAGTGAGGCTGGGGATGAAGCTTTCCCTCAGGCAGGGCTTCCCACCTTCCAACCTCTCTCCTGCTGCAGGCCCTTTTGTACTGGAGAATTAACAAAGTACCTCTGCTGGAAGTGGCTTGCCTTCTGGCTGTTTTCTGCGGTGATGATTTTTACTGTTGGGCTGTTTTGCTGTTCTCTCTTAACTGCCAGAAATAGGGGAGCCAATTCATCCTCAGGCAAACACAGGAGGACACTTTGAGACAAGCATGCCTATGTCTGAAATGGGACTGGGTAGCCTCACTTCCAGAGTCTGTGGCTTGAATAGGATAAGATAATTTACTAATACAATGCTCAGTACAGCATACCTGCTTCAAGCAATGGAAAGTGCTTGAAGTCACTAAATATGCAGTTAAAAAGGAAGGAACAGGTGGACTCACAGGGACTGAACCGGCAACCAGAGAGCCTGCATGGGACCAACCTAGGCTCTCCGCGTGTGTTATAGTTGCATAACTTAGTCTTCCTGTAGGACTCCTAGAAGTGAGAGCAGGGGACATCTCTGACTCTGTTGCCTGATTTTGGGACCCATTCCTCCTGCGGGATTGCCTCATCCAACCTTGGTGGAGGAGGGGTGTCTACTCTCACTGTACCTTAATATACCACGGGTGGCCAATATCCAAGGGATGCCTGCCTGTATCTGAAGAGAAACCGGGGAAAAAGAGTGTCTGGTGGGGGTGGGAGAGGGTCGGAGGGGAAGCTTTGGTTAGTGTATAAAAACAAGAAAATACATTTTTAAAAATTATAATTAAAAAAGAAAATAATAAACCAAATAAAAAGTAGCAATTAAAAAAAGGAAGGAACAGGAAACATCACAACTTGTAAATTAACTTGATCATGAGTATGTTTGTAGAAGGAAAAACATAGGCTATGTCCTTGCAATTTCAGGCATCCATCAGGGGTCTTAAAATATACCTCCTTTGATGACTGAATTGCCATCTGCAATTGAGGGATGGAGGAAGGAAAGGGAAAGCAGGGAGGTGGGGAGGAAGGTAGGCTAGAAATGTACAGGACTTACTTATATACTGGGTGGTACATGATGCTGATAAAAGAAATTAAAGGAGATTTAAACAAATAGAAAGGATAGCGTGATGTCTGTAGATGGAAGATTCAATATATTAAAATGTAAATTCTGTCCAAATTGACACGGAGGTTTAAGACAGTGCCTACAAAAACCTCAGCAAGATTATGATTCCCAGATACAAACAAGATTAATATAAATTGTACTCAGAAACATGAAAGAGCTAGAAGAGCTAAAAAAAAAATATTTTGAAAACAAAATAGACTGAGAGAACCTACCTACCTACTGGGTTTCAAAGCATGCACATCATGTCCTGGGGTAGTTGGCCCCAGCAGGTGGGAGGCTATGGTGGGCAGGCTGCTGTGAGTTCAAAGTCAGGCTGAACTATGCAATGAGGTCTGGGCAAATTTTGGCTACAGAGTAAAATATACTCTAAACAAAAAGACCTACACAGCTACAATAAGTAAGACTGTGTGATGTCAGTAAAGAGGAAAAAGCACATTGTTGACAGAATGAGAAAATCAGACTTACACAAACATGGAGTAATTCATGAAAGGGGCCTTTGCAGAAAATGGTTCTGGAGCAATTGAACAGCCATAAGGCAAAATAAGAATAGGAGAAAAAAAACCTTAAAGTGGGCCCCAGGCCTGTATAACAATCAACTCAAAGTAAATCATAGACTCATATGCAAATTCTAAAACTAAGAAAGTTCTAGTAAGAAATGGGAGTATGTTTTTAAAATACATAAAAAGATTCTTAAAACTTAAAATTGATAGATTAGACACACACACACACACAAAAAAAAACTCTCTTCAAGTCCCCATCAAAAGGATAGAAGGAGGACAACAGGAAGAGATGTCTGCAGAGATGCATCTGACAAAGGCCTGGGACCTGGGGCACGAAGAATACTCAATATCAACAATAGGAAAAACAAAGGAGCCAATTAGAGAACAGGCAAGGACATCACACTTGGAGAGACGCAGAGAGTGCATGAAAAGGTGTCCCATATCACCAGCCAACAGGGAATGCAAAATAAAGCCAGAAGGAGCTGCCGATATGCCTATCAGAACAGCTACGACAAAAAAATCCTGACACCCCCAAACACTCTGGAGAAACCAGATTACTCATTTGTCGCTGATTCTTGATGAGAACAACAGTATAAGGCCACTTCAGGAAACTGCTTGACAGTTTATTCTTTTAAAGGGGAAATGAAATGTGCGATTGCCATATGACCCAGCAATTACACTCCTGAACATCTGTTCCAGGGAAATAAGGACGTGTTCACATGGAAACCTTTACATAAAAGCCTGCACCAAAATTATTTACAGCAGCCACAGCCTGGGGGGAAATGGACAGCTTTTAAGTGACTAGTCTAACTGTATTACATCATGTCATGAAATACTAGTCAGCAATAAAAATGAATGGACTATGGGCCCACACCATTACCTGAATGAACCCCAGGGAACTTTGCTGAGTGAAAAAAGCAGTCAGCCCAGATGCTGCACTGCTGTATACCAGCAGGTCTCAGCCTGTGGGTCACAACCCCTTTGGGGGATCACATATTAGATATCCTGAATATTGACATTACAGATATTTACGTTACTATTCAGCAAAGTTGCAGTTAAGATGTAGCAACAAAAATAACTTATGCTTGGAGGTCCCCACAACATTAGGAGCCGTATTAAAGGGTCGCGGCATTAGGAAAGGTGAGAACCACTGCTGTAGGCCATTCCTAGAACCATTCTTAAAATGGAAAAAGAATTAGGGGTTGGCAGAGTTTAAGAGAGGGTATGGTTGGAAAGGAAATGGGTGTCGCTCCAAGTGGGCGGCGGCAGGGACCCCGGTAATGTTTGCAATCTGCATCTTGGTTTCATAAACAATAATCTCAAGGTCAAGATATCGCACTCCAGCTCAGCATGGGCGATCATTAGGGAAATGTGAGCAAAGTGGTTTTTGGCTTTCATTAGATATATCTTACAACTGCATGAGAACTGATAGCTGTACGTTTTAAGCTTATTTTTTTTTTAAGTTGAGACCAGAAGAAATTCTAGCTTCCAGGATGCCAACCATTAAGCTGGAAGGTCAACTACATGAGCCCTCAGGAATGACAGAAGCAAGCATCCTGGTTTCTAAGCGATACTAAGTGACTCAGGGGACTAGAATGGATAGACCCCTTCTCCAAGGTGTCCAGACTAGACAAGAGAGGCGCTTGATGGAAGACTATGTGTGTGCTGCCCATCCCAGAGCCTTTTGCCGAGGGAGACCACAGTGGTACCACAGTGTGCTGAGGGCATAGCATTGCCTCATGAACACAGCAACAGGGTGAGGCTGGACCACTCCATAGGGTACTCCACCCACAAGCTACAAACTCCAAACACTCAAACCCGAAAAGGCCACCAGCAAACCTCTAGCACAGGACATGCTCTGAGAAAACCTGGGTTTCATGCTATTCTTGGGAGAAAGACTTACCAATCCCATTAGTTCAGGAAGCAGTTCCCATTCCTTCTAACAAATTGTTGTGCACACGGATGGGGAACCCATTGTGACAGTCAACAATTAAGAATCTAATTAACTATTTAAATTAAAATTTTGTGATTTTTATGAGCCAAAGAACCCTGTTGCCATGTAACTCCTTTTTTTATTTTTATGCTAAATTGGTTCATAATGTTTATATATCTATTCATATGGGTTACCAAAATATAATTTGGTGCAAATACACACATCCCATTTCTTCAAACGCTTATTATTTCTATGTGACAGAGATCTTCAGATTCTATTTCTTTTGAGATCTGTCAAGAACTACAACCAATGCTTTCCCTTCTGTACTACAGAACATGAGAATTAATTTTCCAATCAACCTGTACTGTGAGACCCTCTAGCTTCTCTCCAGCCTCTACCAACCCTTCTTAGTCCCTTATGATCACTGTCCTACCTTCTTACTCTATGCAATTGACCTTTTCGACCTCCACTAATGAATGGGAACATGTAGTATTGTATCCCTATGTGTAACTTCATTCACTCACTATAATGCTCTCCCATTATATGTTGCCATAAGTGACAGATGTTTTATTCTTTTTATGGCTAAGTAATATTCATATACATCACATTTTATTTACTTATCTACTGATGGACAGCTCAGTTGATTTGCTGTCTTGGCATGGTGCCTGAGCCACAGCAGACCCAGGACTACAGGTCTTTTGTACTTCCTTGGATATGTACTCAGTAACAGGATTGCTGAATTGCATTGTAAGTGTCCTTTTAGCACCATGAAGAACCTATCTACAGTTTTCTGTAACTGTATTAATTTACACCCCACCAGTGATGTATAAGAGCTTCCATATTCTGCATCATGACAGCGATGTATAAGAGCTTCCATATTCTGCATCATGACCAGCGATAGTTAAGAGCTTCCATATTCTGCATCATGACCAGCAATGGTTAAGAGCTTCTTTTCGCATTTCATACTATGACCAGCAATGTATCAGAGCGTCCGTATTCTGCATCATCACCAGCAATGTATCAGAGCTTTCATATTCTGCATCATGACCAGCGATGGTTAAGAGCTTCCATATTCTGCATCATGACCAGCAATGTATAAGAGCTTCCTTCCGCATTCCGTACCATGACCAGCAATGTATCAGAGCTTCTATATTCTGCATGATGACCAGCATTCAGTTTTTACCTCTTGAATAACAGTCATTCTAACTGGGGTGAAATGATACTCATTGCATTTTTATTAGCATTTTTCTAATATTTGATGATGCTGAGCATATTTTAATACATACATTGGCAATTTACATATCTTCTCTTAAGAAATGCTCGTTTTTCCCAAGAGTGGTATTGCTGGGTCCAGGGGTAGGTTGATCCCGAATTTCCTGAGAAACTGCCACACTGCTTTCCAAAGTGGTTGCACAAGTTTGCATTCCCACTAGCAATGGATGAGTGTACCCCTTATTCCACAACCTCTCCAGCAAAGGCTGTCATTGGTGTTTTTTATTTTAGCCATTCTGACAGGTGTAAGATGGTATCTTAAAGTTGTCTTGATTTGCATTTCCCTGATCACTAAGGAAGTTGAGCATGACCTTAAGTGTCTTTTGGCCATTTGAACTTCTTCTGTTGAGAATTCTCTGTTCAGCTCAGTGCCCCATTTTATAATTGGGTTGATTAGCATTTTACAGTCTAGTTTCTTGAGTTCTTTATATTTTGAAATATACCCAAGAGATGCCCTATCATACAACAAAAGTATATGCTCAACTATGTTCATAGCAGCATTGTTTGTAATAGCCAGAACCTGGAAACAACCTAGACGCCCTTCAATGAAAGAATGGATGAAGAAAGTATGGAATATATACATATTAGAGTACTACTCAGCAGTAAAAAACAATGACTTATTGAATTTTGCATGCAAATGGATGGAAATAGAAAACACTACCCTGAGTGAGGTAAGCCAGACCCAAAAAGAGGAACATGGGATGTACTCACTCATAATTGGTTTCTAGCCATAAAGGACATTGAGCCTATAATTCGTGATCCTAGAGAAGCTAAATAAGAAGGTGAACCCAAAGAAAAACATAGTTATCCTCCTGGATATTAACCTTCATCAGGCAATGAAAGGAGACAGAGACAGAGACCCACATTGGAGCACCGAACTGAAACCCCAAGGTCCAAATGAGGACCAGAAGGAGAGAGAGCACGAGCAAGGAACTCAGGACCGCGAGGGGTGCACCCACACACTGAGACAATGGGGATGTTCTATCGGGAACTCACCCAGGCCAGCTGGACTGGGTCTGAAAAAGCATGGGATAAAACCGGACTTGCTGAACATAGCGGACAATGAGGGCTGCTGAGAACTCAATAACAATGGCAATGGGTTTTGATCCTACTGTACGTACTGGCTTTGTGGGAGCCTAGGCTGTTTGGATGCTCACCTTACTAGACCTGGAAGGAGGTGGGAGGTCCTTGGACTTCCCACAGGGCAGGGAACCCTGACTGCTCTTCAGGCTGCTGAGGGATGGGGAGTTTATTGGGGGAGGGGGAGGGAAATGGGAGGCGGTGGCGGGGAGGAGGCAGAAATCTTTAATAAATAAATAAATACTCGTTTTTCAAACAGATTGGGTGTTGTTGTTGTCACTACTGTTGTTGTCTGAAGGTTCATGTAGTCTTCGTCTTAATTCCTAATAAATGAGCAGTTGGTAAATACTTTAACCCATGTTGCAGGCTGTCTGTTCACTGTGTTCTTTGCTCTACAGACACTTGTTAGTTAGCTATATCAGACTCCTCTTTGCCTATTTTTCCTCTTGGTGTCTAAGCTTTGTGGGCCATGCTAAGAAACCTTTGCTCCAAGCGCCTTGAGATGTGTCGTCTATTTTCATTTCCAGCACTTTTATAGCTTTAGGTAGGCCCTTTACTGTCTGGAGTTGATTTTTTTATATAGTGAGATGGTAGGATTCATCTTATTCTATATAAGTACATCTGCTTTTCCCCTCCTCCTTTGCAATAAATTATCTAGGGAATAAATTTAAGCAAAGAAGTGGATTATCTCTGCAATGAAAATTATAACACAATAATGAAAGGAATTGAAGAGGGAGGAAGAGAGCAAGAAAGGGAGAGGGATGGCAGGCAGGGGGGAGGAGGGAGGGAGAAGAGAGGGAAGAGAGAGGGAGAAGGAGTCTCATGGGAAGAATGAATATTAAAACATCCTTCCTACTTTAGGCAGTCTATAGATTTAATGTATCTCCCCCATGAAATTATCAATGAAACTTTCCACAGAGACAGAAAATAAATAAATAAAACTTTTCTAGAATCATAATCAAAGAAACCCTGAGCCCCAAATCAAGCTGGAGACAGTCCAGTACTTGTCTTCAATACATGCAGTAAAGCCGGTGTACAGAAAACAACACATAGACTAAATGACCAGAGTAGAGAGTTCAGAAATTAAGAAATTAAGTATGTGCAGCCAACTGACATTTGCCAGAGTTTGAAGAATGGCACTAGAGAAAGGAGATTATCTTCAATAATGGTCCTAAAAGGGCTGAATAGTCACCTTCCATTTAGATGACAAGAAGCACTCTTTGAAACTTTTCAATATAGGGGTGCTGGAGATGCAGTTCAGTGGTTAAGAGCACTTGCTGTTCTTGTAGAGGACCTGGGTTCAGTTTCCAGCAGCCACATGCTAGCTCACATCCATCCATAATGCCAGTTTCAGAGGATCCAATAGACACATATATGGCACATATACATGCATGCAGGCAAAGCATACATATGCGTAAAGTAAAATAAATAAATCTAAAACAAGATGAGTTTTGAAAACAACAGTTATAATACATTCCTAACTTCTATCAGATTTAAGAGATCCAAAAGAATTCTTACCAATCCCTAGTTTGCTATGTGCAGTGGTAAAGAGCTGCCAAACAGCTCCTCTACAAATGTACACAAGAATTGGACATAACTCAAAGACCAAAGGCCTATACCCCAATTTGGCAAGGCCAAAAAACCAAAGTAGTCTTAAGATGTACAACTGCTCTATTTCTTCAGATGTATTTGGAGCCTGCAGGGTACCAAGATTGATAAATGACAATAGTAATGATTGCCCCTACTTTTATCAATCATTGACTATGGAAACAGTATTGTGGTATTCTGCTCAAAGATCTCTCTAACACTAAGGGAAGCTAGTTAGCATTGCTGTGGCACAAGAGAGGAATTAGAGGTTCAGAGGTGGAGAGGAACTTGTCCAGGATTGTCATAGGACCTGGTAAGTAATGAGTTACAATTTGACTGCAGTCCTACCTGACTGGTACCTGTTCTTAAGTAAAGTATGTAAAACACTTTCACGTGACAGGTGCTTGATAGACAGGCCATCCCTTCTCAACTCTAACTTCCAGCTCTAACTGAAAGTACAGCATCTGGATTTAAGTGTTAACCTTGAACATGTCCTGGTCACCCAGCGTCACTAGGGCTCCCATAAACCCATGATGTCTCATACAATGAGCTCCCGGGCAGCTTCCGTAACTGCCCCCAGGATGCGTAGGACATGAGAGCCACACATCTCTTAATTTCTCATACACCAAAAAGCCAGCTTGGGCTACAACACCTACTGTCAAGTAAACACTGAGATAGCTCTTTATAGGGTTCTTTCTGATGGTATGGTATAAATTTTTTAAATCATAATAGATACTATTATACCAAAATATACCAGTTTACATCCCCAACAGCAATACATGAAAATAAACATTATTCTAAGAATTCTATATAACATTCGCAAAAATGTCTACCATATATTTCAAATGAAAAAGAGAGAAAGGAAGTGTACGTTTTTACCCAACCTCTGCTTTTATAAAAAGGATAAGCAATAATTAAGGGATACCATGGATGCGGGAAACATGGGCAGATAGGAAACGAGCTCTTAGTAGTCTTTAACCCTAAACATGGGAGATAATCGACCATGGTCACAATTTTTATAAGACTTCCTCTGACATTTGTGAGCAGAAGGAAAAATGTTCAGCTTACTTCTTAGGAAAAATAAAATAGATCGTGATAAGTAGCTAAATGTGAAACAAAACGTCAGTTTTATGTACAGAGAAAATGCAATGAAGAGGCTGTTTTCCAGGACGGCTTACCAGTAACAATCCAGACGAAAGCACTGCTCAAGCAGCCGGGAACACACTTTGCTAGGCGTTCACCCCTGATTCTGAAGCATCCAGAACCTCATAGATTCTTAGGTCAATGTGGTCACTACGCTATCATCCCAATTCAAAAAGAGTACACGTTTCCTACAACGACAGTGTTTAAGCTTCCACTTTCCTTCTAAAATCACAACCTTGTTGGCTCTTTTGGGTTTTGTCATTTCTAAATTTATTTCTATGCAAATGTCCCTATAGAACTTCGCCTGGGGTAACAAAATGATAGATGCAGTATTTCACCTTTTTATTCCCTGATATGCTCTATGTTCATCTGATGCCAAGTGTACTACATGTCCAAGATAGGACAGCTTCATGCTACTGTTTCCTTAGCCACATATTATATGTGGCTCTACAAATCACCTTTTCTTTTCAAACTGTTTTGAACAGTTTTATACAGGAAATTTTTATGGTTTGAGGAATTTCTTAAGAGATATTCCAAGAAATAGAATTTCCAAGTCAAAGGGAACAAACTTTCTCTATGGCGCATATCCTAGAACATTGAAATCCCTCCCCTGGGATGCCCCTACAGGGTACAGAACAGTCAATGCTTCACTCTGCCAACATCTAGCTGGTACTGGGGGTTCTTTAACTGAGTGGTGAGAAATGCCACCCTGCTTTAATTTGCATTGCTTTGATTACAAGTGAAGTTTTAGTGGTTTTCCATATGTTTGCTAACAGGCGGCACTTCTTCCCATGGTTTGTTTTATCATGTTATTTACACATTTGTGCACTGGAAATGATCAGTATATTTAATTCTCTCTAAACTCTATTGTCTCTAAACTCTTCTATTACGAGTCCCCTTCCTTGCTGACTGACATTAGCTCCCGTGTAAAGCAATATTACCAATGACACCTTGGCTCTACATAATGCTACTCACACACACGCGCACACACAGGGTGTTTACAACTGTTCTGTTCAGCAAACCAATAAAACTTGTGGTTCCCACTTTACAGAACAGAAAGGAAAGACCCAAAGCAGAGAGAATTTCAGAGCCAAATAATGATAAGTAGTAAAGAGAGGACCAAAATGTGCCCTTTGGTTCCAGGAGGGTGGCAACCCAGCGGTTAAGAATCCAGGACTATAATCCAGTTCTCCTCCCCAGTGGGTAAGAACTCTACAGGGAAGGAGAAAGGGCCCAAAAAACTAAAGGAGATTGGAAGCCATGTTTAGGGCCTGGCCTATAGCATCTTCACTATAAATTCTTTACTTTTCAAATAATTGCTGATACTGCCAGGGCAGAACACCCTGCTGTGCCCTGGGGATGCACAGAGGAGCCAGAACTCAAGAGTCTGGAATAGGAGACCAACAGATACCCAGCAAATTCTCAGGTAGAGGGATAGAGCAAAAACATGCACTAGGCAGCGAGAGAGGGCTCAGCTCACGCCCTTGTTTTGACCAGGCCAGAATCAGCCACTCAAAGTCAAATTCATCTTTTTCAAGTTCCACATTTGACACCATCCAGCTCCTCCAACCCAATGTCATTCATGAGGGGGTCACCGACCAAATGCGATGACTCTCACAAAGCGTCCACATCCCATCCATCATGCCCTTTCCTGTGCCTCTCTTCTCAGCAGGAGGAGCCACGCAGCTTCTGCGTGTGTGTCTGATCTTTTCTGTCTGCAAGCTCAGCCATCCATCCCCAAGATCTGATTGCTTCCAGGGGGCAGAAAGATGCCCCCTGATGTCTCCACGCTCAGGAACTACTGGTGCTGGGCACAGCAAGAGGCAGTCTTTGGTATTTCAGAGGTCCTGCACTGCACCTGGCTCCCGACAAACCTTAGTGGGTGTTTGAGGTTAAACTGAAGTCCTCTCCCTGCCAAAGAGCTGGGCTTGCAATGCCATCAGTTCTTCCAACTTGGCAGATCACTGGTATAGGGTAAGAAATTTGTACCCGATCCCTGGCATGAAGGAGCTGGAGAAAACATGCGTGCTGTGGGTCAAAGCAAACTCAGACAGCTTATGACTCCAGGCAAGCGATGGCCTCCCCAAGGACCTCAAGGCCTTATCTCTGAGACCATAACTAAAGATTTACCATATAAGAGTCACCTTCACACACACAGCTGAATCACCAGTTCTACCAAGAGCATTCAGTCCAGAGTAATAACAGCCACCAATTACTGCGCACTCCCCGTGTACAGGACTGTACTTGAAAACACGGCTCACAGATCACCACAATAAATTCTTAGCATGGTCCTATTCAATCACTTAGCCAAATATTTATTTAGTTTTTTCTAGGCAGTAGAGATACGGGAATGAACAGAACAGATGGGATGTCACTGCTCGGGCGAAACTTTCACTCCAGCAAAGAAAACAGAAAGTAAATAGGATTAATAAATGAAATGTACAATAAGCGATTAAAGTCACATATGTTGAGGGAAAGAAGCAGAGGAGAGGGTTAGAAAACAACAGACTAGGCAATAAGGACTTAGCAATATGATCAGGGAAGGGCTTACTGGGGCTATCAGGGGCTCTTTTTATATTCACTGTGTAACGCCACGGGGGAGTTATACTATAGCCTGACCTGCTGTAGCCAATAGTATGTTATCTGATGTGACACAAGCAAAGGCTTGACACAATAGTACAAGGACTTGTCATCTTGTACTCTTGCCAAGACCAAAAGTATAGCCCTTAGGTAACTGCTGCTCCTTCAGTCTACATAGGCAGCCAAGATGCAGGGTGCATGGATTCCACACAGCCAACCTAAAGCGGTATAGAAGATGTTCACGCAAGCAAGTCTTGGGGCTCACTTGGTCATCAGTGAATGAGACACAGAGCCAAGCTAAAGTGGTCTAGAAGATGTTCACGCAAGCAAGTCCTGAGGCTCATGTAGCCATCCATGAATGAGACACACAGCCAACATAAAGCCATCTAGGAGATGTTCATGCAAGCAAGTCCTGAGGATCACACAGTCATCAGTGAGACACACAGCCAACCTAAAGCAGTCTAGGAGACATTCAAGCAAGCAAGTCCTGGGGCTCACTTGCTCATCAGCAACTGACAGAGACTTCGGAGCAAAGACTCTGCGGAAGTAAGGGGAACAGGAAGCGGCTCCAAGTAGAGGAGCACACATGTGCGAAGTCACAGTCATGGACAAGTGTCACAACGCTCAAGAAACAGTGAGGAAAGCTTGGCAGCTGGAGCGTAGGGAGGAAGGAAGGTAACAGCAGAAGAGGAGGTCAAAGAGAGGATAAACGGCTGGGTCGTGCGAGAAGGTCGAGGTTGATGGAGCATATAACTCATCCTCCAAACCAGCACACATTTTTTAAACTGAAGCATAATTTGCACAAAGGAAAATGCATTTCTTTCCCATGTACAGTTCTTTGAATCTGACAAATTTAGACAGTGATGTAACCAACACCATAATCAAGTTACAGAACAGTGTCATCACTCACAAAATTTCCCTCGTGGCTCTGGGTACTTGATTCATTAGCCTAAGCCTTGGAAACATTGGGCAGTTGGTTGCCCCTATGGTGTGCTGGTTCCAGATTATCTTACAATTAGAGTATAAGTCTATGGCTCTTTTTAATGAGCCTGGCTCTTTTCACTCAGCATATGTGCCATGTGTACCCATGTGCCATGTGTGCCCAATGTTTGCTCCCTTTCAATAGTGATATCCATTGTAAATATGTACTATTATTTATAATCCATTTGCTAATAGAAGGACATCAGGGTATTCCTAGTTGAGTATTATTTTGAATATACTTACATGTGTAGTGATTTGAAAGAAAATGGTCCCCAATAGGCTCATAGAGAGTAACACTATTAGGAGATTTGGCCTTGTTGGAGTAGGTGTGGCCTTATTGGAGGAGGTATGTCACTGGGAGTGGACTTTCACTTCCTACTGCCTGCAGATCAAGATGCAGAATTCTCAGCTCCTTCTCCAGCACCATGTCTGCCTACATGCCGTCATGCTTCCCATCATAAAGATAATGGATTAAACCTCTGAACTGAAAGCTAGCCCCAGTTAAGTGTTTTCCTTAATAAGAGTTGCCGTAGTCATGGTATCTCCTCACAGCAACAGAAACCCTAACTAAGATAGCATGCACATTCACCTATAGAACACCAGAACACAGTTAAGTAAATAATAGCTCGGTTAGGAAAGCATTTGCCTTGTAAGCATGAAGACTAGATTTTGATCCTCCAGAACCCATGTTTAAAAAGTTGGGAATGGTATTGCACAATTGTAACCCCAGTTTGGGAGACAGAGATCAAAAGAACCAAGCCTAGCCTATTCTGTGTGCTTCAGGTTGGTGAAAGACCCTGTCTCAAGAAAACAAGGAAGATGCCACCTGAAGAATGGCTCTTTGGGTTGACCTCTGGCCCCTATAAATACACACATACATACATACATACATACACACACACACACACACACACACACACACACTTGCACCCACTCACACATACATAAACACTTACATACATGCATACATACTAAATAAATAAATGTTTTAAAATTGAAAACCAGTACATTTTTAAAGAAAAATTCATTCTTGGACGAGGTATAGGTGGGGAACATCCTGCGCGGTTCAGAAAGTGTGTTCGCCCCTCGTGGCTTGGAGTAGAGAATCCAGCTGTTGCCCTGGTGAGACAGAAGAATGAATTGCAGAGCAAATACATGGTTGGCCGGGATGTTAAGATGATCTCTTTGGCTGCCTCAGAACACCAAGCTCTAGAGATCAAGGAGAGAAGCAGGGGGTTGTTATGTAAGCAGCTAAGAATGATGGTGATTTAGAGCAGAGGAGGGACCGCTGGATGGTAAAGAATCATCTGATTCTAGAGCTGGCAGAACTGGTGAAAAGCTGAGGCTTTGATAAGGATACCCCAGGACATGAAGGACTAATGTGGGCGATGGCCGACGTCACAAAGAAGGCATAGGTTCATGCAGGGCAGGTCTGGAGTGACATTCTAGAGTTCATGCTCATGAGCCCATAATACTCACTTTACATTACAGAAAGAACAATATTCTCCTGCCGAGAAATAATTCACACATGATTCCAGCAACATAGATGTGCCCAGTCCTAGAAGGGCTCTGCCTGGGCTCAGCTGAAGCAAGAAGCCCAAACAGAGAGAACTGAACGTTCCCATGGGGCAATTAAAGTCAGTCATGAGGTCAGGGGAAGAAGAAAAGAGCGGTAGCACAAGGTGAATGAAGCCAACAGGAAGGTCACAGACCTCTGCATCTTGTATGCTGCACAAAGGACAATGCCAGGAAAGGGGGTACAGCTAGAGTCGGATACTGCTCTATCACCTGAGGCTGCCCTGAAGCTGGGGACCAGATGGCTCAGGTAATCAATTCAGAGGCAGATAGATCCATGTAAAGTTGAGTAGAAGGCCACAGTCTTTTGGTCCCTGAGCCTTCCTCGGTTTAGTAGCTGGAGCCAGGCACTCCATGTATCACTGAGGGAGGTTCTACTGAAGGGCTCAATGCTCAGAGTCCCAGATCCCAAGAACAAGTGTCAGTAATAGGAGCTATAGCCTAGGTAGAGAAGCATTAACGCTGCAGACAAGAAGGTAATTTTCTACAGTTGGTCCATACAGCACCTTCCTGGAAAATAGGAACAGATTCCTGCTTCATTTAACATCATCTCACACCATGTTCGGCCATTATATAAAATGTTTACAATAGCTGGGAGCCCTTGCAGAATGCACATATACTACACCCCCAAGGAGAGTAAGGACAAAGGCAACACCCCCAGGCATATTGATCACTTCCCTCTCCCCCAGTCACGTCATGAAGGAAGCAGAAAGTCTTTACTAAGCAAGCTGGGCCAAGTCTTGCACACCAGAAATAAATTAGTCATCCGGTGACAGCGCTGGGCACACAGTACAGGGTGTTCCTGGCTCTCTGTAGACACTCATTCATCACCTATCCGGGGCCCCCGAAGAACAGCTCCTCCCACTGGACATTCTTCATATATGTGGCCCATGTATGAAGAGTGACCCAGGAGTCTATTCAAACCATACACACACACACACACACACGCACACATATGCACACATGCTCCGCTCTAATATGGAAGTAGACATGATCTCTCCCTCATTCTGCTTCTCTCGGTTTCTTAACTTTTCAGAGTTAGCAAGAACAGGCTCAGGGAAATGGAGGACAGGGCTTGTATCAGTCACAAGTCCTCTAGAGAAACAGAACTGACAGAATGACCAGATGCATTGATCTAGGAAGGGGGCTTATTAGAGAGGTTCACAGGCTGTGGTCCAGCTAGTTCAACAATGGCCAGCTAACAGCGGAAAATTGAAGAATCCAGTAGTTTGTCAGTCTGTGAGGCTGAGAATACCAGCTGGTCTTCAATACATCCTGGAATCCCAAAGAAGCAGGCTCTAATGCCACTGAAGGAATGGATTTGCCAGGAAGAACAAGCAGGCAGAGATCAAAAGCTTCCTTCTTCCATGTCCTTTATATAGGCTTCCAGCAGATGCTATGGCCCAGATTAAAGGTGCATCTTCCCACCTCAAAAGATCCTGGTTATAGAAGGGTCTTCCCACTTCAAATGACTTAATTGAGAAAAATCCCTCACAGGTATGCCCAGCTGCTTGGATTTTCATTAATTCCAGATAGTAGTCAGCAGGCAACCGAGAATATCCATCACAGGGTTCAACTCTAAACCACGCAGAAAGGAGACGCTCGCTCCTTCTGCAAAGTTGTCAGCCAGCCCAGGGTGCACCTGGGCCCCTATCCCCCCTACACCCTTGCTCTGCAAGTTACCATGTCTCTAGGAACAAGGATTCAGCAGGTGTGTGGGTACCAAGCTCCTAATGAGAAGGCCCAACACTGTCTCTCACACCTGTATCCCCCAATACATCAGGTATACAAGTCAGACTTATCTGGGTAGCTGAGTCCTATTTTCCCTCCCAAAGTACAGATTCCTCCTTCAAGGATGAGGCAGGCAGGCAGATTGCCACCAGGCTCAGTCAACCTAAAGGCCAGCCCCAGCTGGCATCGGACAGGTAACGTGTCGCAGAAGGAGCGCGGGCTACGTGGGAGCCATACATCAGAAGCAATCCTCAACCAACTGAATGTTAAGAAGCATGCCTTCTTCTGTGGCCTGGACAAACCCAACCCCCATGTCTTGAGGACAATGGAGCATCTGTCCCTGCAATTGTGCCTACACTAGAGCATGTACCACACTCAGGAGTCACTGAAACCAGACTGGCATCATACTACATAATCTCCTGGGACCTAAGGCAGTACACTGAACCTGTTCACATGACCTACAACTGGACGGCGTGCTGGAGGGCAGGTGCCTGGGATGTGAGGCGAGGACAGAAAGGAAAAAGATATAGCACACAAAAGCTGGAAGCAAGCAAGGCCTCCAGCAAGTGACAGGGCTCTGACAGGTCCCCTGCCTCCACATTCCTGCACTTGGCTGCTGAGCTTAATCTACCTGACAGATCAATCCTACCCACTTCTTACTTCATTATTTATTCACATAATTAAAACCACTTTTGGAGGATTTTTTTAAATAGTCATTTCCAGTTGCTCTGAACATCTGGATTAAATTCTTGGCTCCTTTTTCCCCCCAGTAAGTTGAAAGAATGCTTTTCAGTTGAATGGGATGTGTTTTCATAAGAAATAGTACCCCCAAATGCCTAAGAAAAAGGCAAAGATGTGAGGCCCAAGGTAAGTTTAACGTACCCAAAAAGACAAAGGGATGAAGAAGGATAACTTTATCACTAAGACTAGAAGAACATGGCGCACACCAAGCACAAATGTGAGGAAACTGAGACCCAGAGAATGGACGCCCTGCCCATGGTCCCAGTCAACAGAGTCAAGTTCCTCAGAAGCAATCCCTCTGTTACAGATGCACCCACTCTCCCCGGAACACTATGAATATGTTTGCCATTCTTGCCTCCTGTTCTTCACACAAAACTCTGCTTTGAGTCCCGGACCTCTAAGGTACAGTTCTCAGTGATGGAAAGAGAACATTGTTCAGTGAAAGCCGAGCTGAAAGCGGCAGCAGCCGCCATTGGCAGTGCTGTTGTGGGCATGTGGAGGCTGTGGTTCCCATTCTTACTGCACTGATGAAGCCCATTCTGCATGCCGAGCCCTGGGAAGAGGCAGCAATACTCCCTCTCTGGCAAAGATTAGAATCTAGTGGGCGAGCCTGACACCAGTCAAATAAGCATATGACGGATGGATCAGCGCAGTAAGAAACATGAGCTCAAAGGAAAATCTTGGGTACCAACATCAAGCTGTCTAAGAAAGGCTGACCTGAGCAACCACGGGACATGAAAATGACAACAGTGGTAGCAGTGTGTGGTAGGTGCAGCAGGAGTCCAGAGTGACGCAGGGTCAGAAGTCCTTGTGAGAAAGGGATTCCTGAAAGTTTTGGGTTCCAGGCTGAAAGTGACGGTCCCCATCCCATTGTGGAGCCGAGAACACGAAGGTACAGTCAGTAAGGTGGTAGTCACCAAACACAATTCCCCCTCTGCCCTCTGCCCTGCTCCAGAAAACCTTCTGTCAGTGAATATTCAAAAACTATTTCAAGAACGGACTCAAAGAAACCAATAAAACACTACTTGTGCAGGTTTTCACCACTGTCCAAAACAATTGACTCAAGACCGGGACGGCCATGATGTCCAATAACAGGAAACAACAGGTAAGCTACGGAACATCAATTCTTCATCTAGATGCAATCATCAAAACAACTTTTACAAAGGCTTTGAGACCACACAGGAAACATGCATGGCAGGGAGTTAGGTTAGGAAAACAGAGCACAGCATTGTATCTAGATTACAAGTCTTTATATATAAAATTGGAGCACATGGGGTCAGAGAAGAACAGGGAAAATACGAGTGTCAGGCACTAGGCAGTTCTTCCTGACTGTGATATAATGTGTTGACAGTGGGGGAGGCCCGTGCACTGGGAAGTGCGGATGGAAGGAGGGACACTGAGTTCAGGTCTAAGCTCTGTTCTGAAGCTGCAAGCTTGACCAAGCCTCTCTGCTGTCATTGGTCAGGGGAGGACAAAGGGCTCTGACTGAACTCAAATGGCCTGTGTAAGGAAGCCATACTAGTCAGATGGTAATATTGAGTAATGGCTAACGGCGGGGAGGGCCTAGGGGTTGAAGTCTGGGTACAGACAGAATTAAAGGGTACAATAAGATGAAACATGGAGGAGAAAAGTGAAGGAGCTCAGAAATAGTGAGGAAAATGAACTGACAGAGGCCAGCTGAGTCCTTGAACGTAAGGATTTCAGGTTAAAAACTGTTGGCTAAAGAATGTGTCATACCTGCCTTTGGAAACCCTGCAGTGAACATAAACACAATACAGTACTATATTACTGGGGCAAGGAACACCCCCACACAGACCCTACAGGAATGCCTAGGCCTGAAGCCCAGGTGCAGGGCCTAGTGACAGCTCACTGAGCATTTTTGCTGTCCTAGGTGACACACAGTTTGTCAATGACAAATCTTCTTGTTTTGGGGTAGCCAGGACACCAAACTTAAGAGACAGTCCCAATTACTTGCAAGTTCTCTGACTGACATTCCCAGAGGCAGAGAGTCAAACAGCTATAGCTCTGCATGGATGGCTTCTAGGGGTACCTAGGGGTGTGTAATGAAAACAAGGGGTTCCCCTGGAATTACCTCGTAACTTGGAGGAGAATCCAGAAAATTATGTTGAGACATTAGAAATACTTTGTTGTAGCATTAAAAGTTTTCTATCATGCGTTATTTTACTAGAATGGCTATGGCTACAGCGAAACAACAAGAGAGCAAAACTCTCATAGACATCGCGTAAGCCTTGTTTGGGCCATTAGAGGAAGAAATAGCCACAATACTGCTTCACAATGTCTCACGTGCAACTGTCCAGTGGGTGGATTCAAGTGTGTGTGTATGTGTGTTGTGTATGTATGTTGTGTGTGTCTGTCTGCGTATGTCTCTCTGTGTTGTGTGTGTGTGTCTGTCTGTGTATGTCTTTCTGTGTTGTGTGTGTGTCTGTCTGTGTATGTCTCTCTGTGTATTGTGTGTGTCTGTGAATGTGTGTGCTGTGTGTGTGTCTGTGTTCTGTATGTGTATTGTGTATGTCTGTCTGTGTATGTGTCACTCTCTGTTGCTGTGTATGTCCCTGTCTGTTGTATGTGTATGTGTGTTGTGTGTGTCCATCTGTATATGTCTGTGTGTGTTGTGTGTGTTTGTCTGTATATATCTGTGTGTTTTGTGTGTCCATCCATATATGTCTGTGTGTGTTGTGTGTGTCTGTCTATGTATGTCTCTCTCTGGTGTGTGTGTGTGTGTGTGTGTCTTGAAGAGGCAGTTCCATAAGCTACGTAAGAGGCTTGGAGAGCTGGCATACCCCACATCTCCAGGAATCTGGAGTGCGTAGACATGAGTCCTGCAATCCCACCCAGCCCAAACAGCTACTCTGTTCACACATTTTACTAGAAGTGTGTCCTGACAACTATCCAGATATAGAGGCCATAGTCTGAACTATGTTCCTTAAGTTGTATAACATACAGGCTTTGTGAGTGTTATAGGAAGCCCTTCAGGACCACCCCAAGACAGATTATGGCCAAACAAAATCTATACCAGTGCATGTTTCTTTGTACCCCCCTTTCTCAAAAAGAAAAAAAATTTAAGTAGAGGGATTTTTAAAAACTACCTTATAGAATTTAGAGGACTCAGCCGGGCGGTGGTGGCGCACGCCTTTAATCCCAGCACTCGGGAGGCAGAGGCAGGCGGATCTCTGTGAGTTCGAGACCAGCCTGGTCTACAAGAGCTAGTTCCAGGACAGGCTCCAAAACCACAGAGAAACCCTGTCTCGAAAAACCAAAAAAAAAAAAAAGAAAGAATTTAGAGGACTCAACAAGGCAAGGCACAAAAGTTGTGGCCTGTGGTAAATCTCAACGGGTGCTAGCTGTCATGGCTACCTGCTTGGAACGGAGCTTCCGTCAGCAAAGGTTCTGTGGTTCTCCTCTGGGACTGGACACTTCTACTCAAGGAGGTACTGACACATGTCTGAATATACTCCTGGACATGTACACAAACATGCACATGCTGTAAGCCTGAGAGTCCTCAGCTGTGAAAAGAAGATTAATAAAAGGATTCCTTGCAGGTGAGGCAGAGAACGCATGCACAGAGCCTGCCACAGAGTAAGCGCCTTGGCACTTAGTGGGTGATTCCACCCGTGGAGCTCTACAGCCGGCTCACGGCATGGCGTCTGCACCATATACAGAGCACAACCCCACCCGTGTACACAATGTTCTGGTTCCCAACTCCATCTCTGCAGAGAAGCAGCACCCCAATCTATGGATAGACTGGTGGCAGGCTCCAGCCCTTTTACCTGCCACCCACGCCAAGCTATACCCGCCTTTCTCCATCAGGGCTGTGGACTCCCTATCTGCTGCCTCAGTTCTAGTCTTTCTGACCCCCTTGATCCCTCTGCTTTGCTGGCCCACACTCAATAAAAGAAATCTCTGAGTATGGGAAACTTCCATGGACAACTTTAGGGAAAGGAGCCCACATCAGAAGCCACAGTGGGCATCTGTTAAGTGCTGAGTCTTGATCACTTGTTTACACCAACTTGTTTCTGAGCAACACCTGCTGCAATGGTTTTTCCATGCCTACTCTAGCCAGCTCTCCTCCAGGAACCCTGGATCACCCTATGCTGTCACCAGCATATGAAGCCTTATCCAGGTTCTTGCCTCTGCCCAGCCTAAATGCCTCCCAAACAGAACAAATCTCTGGATGGATCAGTTTCACTTTCTCTTCAGACTCCCTGGCTTTACTCTTCTAAACGTCCCTCTCCTAAGCAAGCACTCCTCCAGTGTGGTTATAGAGTGCATATTTACATAGCATATAGTTGCCTCCCTATGTATCACACTTTAAGGTGGTTTCCTTCCTCTATAAGTCAAAACAATCACTTTCTTAACTCCAGTAAGGGCCTCCCATGGCGGCCAGTAGGAATGGTGGACAAAGACAAAAAGGTACACAGATGGCGTGCAAAGAAAATGAGACTCGGTACGGTTAGTGAGCATCATGCTCACCCACACTCCGTCTCGTGTGAGTCGGGGCTACCGGGCTCTCAGCACAGGAATTGCGTCTCTGACACGAGGTCTCATTAACTGCTTCCTTGAGATCACAGGCTCAAGCAAGGGCAAGCCCCCTCCTGCCCATGCTGGCTCCCTCTCACAGCGCAGCTCCCCAGGACAATCCCTGCCCCGCTGGGGACGGCATGGGACTCAGGCCATGAGAGTGTCCCTCTCAGACTGCCTGGGGAGATTTTTCACTAGCAGGTTTTAGTGTTTGGGGTTTTGTTTTATTGGTTCTTTGGATTAAACTTAGAGCCCCCTGAATGCAATGTGTTTTGCCTCCTGCCATGCCAGCAGTCCACAAGACAGATCCCATTTGACTGGTTTACAGTATCGGGCCTGACCCTGTGCCCCCTGAAAACTCTATGGGTTATGCTCATGTGTAGCATAACATGAGACAACTGGGCAGTCCCAAGATAAACCTCTGGAGTCAGACTGTCACGCTCCAAACCCTATTTCTGCAAACAAACTCTATCAAATGACCCAGCATTGTGAGGCCTCAGAGGCCTCAACTACGGGGGGGAGGGGGGTGCCTCCGGGAGCATTTCTCACAGAAAAGGAGCCCAGGGCTAGCAGTTCTTACCATGCTCATCCCTTTCTTAGCCCAGACTCAACTTCCCCACCTGACCTTTACAAACAGCCTTTCAAAGAGAGCTAGGTCATCCTTCCCAGAAAAAGGTTGAGGAAAATGCCTGTCACATAAGGTTCTTAACCCCAAGGCAGCAACCACCTTCTAGAAAGGAGGAAACAGGAGTGTCCCAGTGACCTCTGGCCTACACAGAGCCTGGGCTATGTATTGTCTTCTTCTGCCTAGCATCGGGATAGCCATCCCATAGCCAAGCTTGGGTTCCATGCCTTGACTTGCCACCTATTGTCCGTTCTCCCTTTCCTCAGCTACGACACTGCAGACGGGGATTACCCTCACAACTGTGATCCTAACAAAACCCAAACACAAGGCAAACAGGTGGAGAGGAACCTCTGCTCACAGCCAGCACACCGCAGGCTCAAGACAGAGGCTTCATACTCGAATCTGTGTTTTCTCGCTCAGTAAAATATTCTTTCTTGTGTGCCAAACACACTTGGTTAGAGGTAAGGAGCACAGGCACAAATATGGCTCACTGTATCCGTTAGTTATTGCCAAAATAATGCTGCGTTACAAACTTCCCAAAACACAGTGGTTGAAACAAGCTTCACGTTGCCTCAAAGCTATGTGGATTGGTTGAGCAGGGTCAGCTTCTCTCAGTAGGTATGTGGGTCAGCTAGGTGGCTCTGATCTTTCTGCATGTTTCTCATTCTCCTTGGATCAATCATTTTTCAAAGGCTTGTTCTTCCTCTTCAGAAAGATGAAACTTTTAGAAACTCAAGAGGGATGCACAGAAACAGACAGTATCTCCTACAGCTCGTGCTCAGAACTAGCACATTGTCATCTCTGTGTGCACACCATAGGCAAGTCACATGGCCAATCCCAATGCCAAAGGGACAAGAACTATATTCCACCTACCGGGAGGCTACAACCAGCATCTGGGAAAAGGGTGACATGAACAAGTGGGGGTAATAATTCCGTGGGCCACAACCCCCGGCTGCCCTTGAAGGCTACATCCAGGCATGGACAAGGGAGAAACGTTTCCAAAACTTCTGCAGTCCATGCACATTGGTCCCAATCTCTGAGCTTCTCTGGACCCAGACCGTCCCTCAGCCTCCCTATAAACATGTCTAGTAGATTAGACAGGGGGTCTTATTCACTGGACAGGAACCAAAGAGAAGACTTAAGGAATGAAAGGACTCACCAAAGGTATATTTGCTCTCTTGTTCATCTGCTCATACTGAAAGGTCTTCTGATCTGCACTTGTTGAAACTGCTCATAGGAAAAGGGAGTGGATTTGGTGTTCATGGCTTCCTGGCATAGCAGATGCCAGAGTCTTCCTAGCCATCCAGTCATGCTATTTTTAACAGTCAAAAAATTGGAGCTAGAAAGACATTACAGTAGATGAAGGCATTTGTTATCAAGCCTGACAATCTGAGATCCATTCCCAGGATTCACGTGATGGAAAGAGAAAACCAACTCCCACAAGCTTTCCTCTGACCCTGCTCATATGGGTACACACACACACACACACACACACACACACAGTCACGCACGCACATGCACAAAAAAGCAAATGCAATAAAACATAAACTAGTCAAAAGAAACACTGATAATAAGACATAGCTTAGACCACAAAAAGATAGCAATAATATTTTGTGGGAAGAAAAAGGAACCACCGAAAACACTCCCAGTCCTGGACATGTACAAACACAGCCTTATCCAAGCTTTCCATAAAAGGTGCGGAGAGGCGCTACCTCTATCCAGTAAATAAAGGGCTAAAGAAACCACTCAGAGGGTCAGTTCCTTGTCCTGAAAGCATGAGGGCCTGATTTTAAATCCCCAGCACCCACATAAACCGCTAGGCATGGTGGCACTCACCTGGAACCATAACACAGTAGTGGTGGGATCTCAGGGACTTGGCAGCTAGCCAGACAATCTAGCTCAAACCACTCCCCCTAGTTTAGCACAGGATCAGTGAGAGATTCTATCTCCAAAAAAGTAAAAAACAACAAAGACATGCAACTATGTCTACCCACCACACATGCATATCCAGGCTTCACACCTGCACATGTACACACACACACACACACACACACACACACAAATTAAGAGAGAACATAGGCATTGCTCGGAGCCCTAGAGCTGAGGAGTGTCAGAAATGAGGGTGCAGTTGGGCACTCTATATTACAAAACCTTTGCTGCCACTAAGTGCTTTGGCTGAACCATCACAGGAACCATTCATGTCAGTACAGTTAAGGACAGAGCATCCAATTAGATACCTGTCAAGGGCTGAGGGAAGAATCTCAGGGTCTGGACCAGGCCAGGTGAGCCAAAGCCAGATGGACTCCAGGACAGAGAATCCTCATGCTGGGTCTGCAGGCTGAGGGCTGGCCAATCCTGGAATTGATCTCATTGGCCAGTCACAGGGATATGTATTCTCTTCCCAGCTCCTCAAGTGAACATCTGTTTTTCTCAAAGCTGTGAATGTCACGTCAAGATTTTCCAATTACCTTCGCCTTGGTTTTATTTAGCATCAGTGTATTGGAGGCATAATTAGTCTGAGATGAAAACCTGTATTGTTCCCTTCTCCTCAGCAATGAAATAGGTTTCCAAATGTGCTAACAGAGAGGATCCTTCTCCACAAATGACAAACAGCAAGTGAAGAATGAAAGCAGGAGGGAAATACTGATTAATGACAGCCACAGGCAAAGGAGGCGCAGGGAGGAGAGAGGATGGGGGCATGTGCCACAGACCTCCTGCTTCAAACTCAGCTCTTCCTTGCTCCTAATAACGACAGGCCTTTGACACAGCGTAACGTGATGCTGATGAAGATGAAAGATCAGCATCCAGGCATGTGTTTTCTTATAATACTCCACCCTCACTGAGATGCCTGGGGAGGGAGCTTCTTGGTGATGTGGTACCATGTAGCACTCTCCTCCCTGACCAGTTAGGCCATAGCCCTTGCCCAAGACCAGACCACTACTAGCTTCTGGTCTGCCCAATACTTGTCAAGACATAGCCTCCCAATCGTCTCCATGGAGAACATACAATAAAATTGGTCCTGGCTCACTGCTTAGATTCTTAACACACAAACCAGCCAGAGGGGTCACTAAACAGAAAAATGGGTCATGTCATCACACTATAAAAGCTCTCAAGTGACTTTCAATCACACTTGAAATAAAGACACCCCCCACACACACACACACACACAATCCTCACCTGGGCTGCAGAACCCTGAGTAGCCTTCCCACTCCGGCTTACCCCACCCTCTCATCAGCTCAGACCATGCCAACGCTCTCTTTCTGCTCCCACAAAATGACAAGTTTTATTCCCACCTTGGGGCCCTGACAATGGCAAAGTTCTCCTTCAGAAAAGCATTGCCTCCACAGGTTTGACTCTTACCAACCAGGAATTAGATAACACAGGCCACCACTCAACCAACAGTTGCTTCAGTCGGTCCAGGACACATTGCTGTTCTGGGTTCCTCATGGGACTCTTCACCATTTGGTAGAGCATGTGTCTCTGCCTCTCTCTCATCTAAAATGTAAGCCCATGGTTTGGACACCTCACTTCTTTTGTTTCCCACCGGACCCAAGCACTTACTCAAGGCCAATATGGGAAAGAGTGGAGTCTGGCATACCAAGTGCATATATTTCATCTTCAAATAAGTGGGAAGATGATGTAGGGAAGAAGAAATCAAATTTTTGTGAGGCCCTAGAATGTTGGCTCATCATTCAAAGCTACAGGACACACTTGGCCAACCTAAGTTGAGCTTTCCCAGGATTGAACCATTCAAGAAAAGAATGGTTCCTCAATCAGATGGCGAGCTCCCCATCTCTGCAGGTCTGCGAGCAGCAGCCACTGCTGGACCACAGAGCAGAGAGAAGAACATCTTCCTAAGTTCCTGAGTCCATAATGCTCATGTTGGGTTCTTCTTTACCTTGGAGCTATGTCATAAACTTCTGAAGAGGGGCAGAGACTCCTACTGTGGCCAGAGACACCTCACATGGAGGTGTGCTAGGGTGTTGGGTGGAATACATATACTCAGGAGGCATGAGATGGATATATGAACCGCAATCCTCCTAAGGTAACCTGGAGGCTCCAATTAGGGCAGTCTCTTTAGGGCCCCATGTAGAGGCAGGTACCTGTCAGATAGGATTGGGTTTATGGCCTGCACCTCCATCCAGGGACACAACAGGGAAGGAGGTGAGGGCATGGCATGTCAATACCCTAATGTGCACTCACATGGCTGATCTCAGTCCTTCCCACAGCCGTAAAAGGGGAGAGTATGACCTCTGTCCCACAGACAAAGAACCCAATGCCCAGTGCTCAGGAAGATACAGCTGCTGGTCCAAGTCCCACAGTGAGACTGAGATGACACTGCATTCTTTTTTTTTCTTTTTTTCTCTTTTTTTGGTTTTTCGAGACAGGGTTTCTCTGTGGTTTTAGAGCCGGTCCTGGAGCTAGCTCTTGTAGACCAGGCTGGTCTCGAACTCACAGAGATCCACCTGCCTCTGCCTCCCAAGTGCTGGGATTAAAGGCGTGCGCCACCACCACCTGGCGACACTGCATTCTTGTCACCTCTGCCTGTGAGGGTTGTCTGCTGATTCCAGACCTACCTGTCTAATTAGAAATATTCCTAATAATTCCTACCTTTTCTTCTTCCATTGTTTCAGAAAACAGAGACCCTTAACCATCTGAGGTAAAAGTCTACTGAGAGCCCTGCTTGGTTTTCTACTGTATCATCTCACCTATCGCCCATGCAGAGGGAAGCTGGTCCCTGAAGCTGGTCCTCACATTCCCTACTCCCAACTTGTGCAGAGAGAGGGCTCCTAGGCTACGGTGGCGCCATAATAAAACCGCATTCACCTCACCCAGGACAAAGCTTTCTATGCAAAAAGAACAGATGTTTCTATGCAAACCGCTAAATCCAAGGCTTTACCAAATGACCTGTGAGCAAGAGAAAAGCAGGTCTGAGTACTGCACCCTCCCCACCATGGGGACCTGCATGTCTTCCTGGGCTTTTACAGGGGTAAAAAGCAAGCACAGAAAGAGGAAGGAGGAGGAGAAGCCAAAACATGTTGGCTGTGAAATGTGGCATATCTGGGGAGTTCAGGGAGAAAGCAGCTTGTGGGTGTCAAAGGGGCAGAGAGACAAGACAAAAGTATTCTAAAAAAGTGTCGCTTTGCTATGAAAAGGATCCTCTCAACATTCTTCAGAGAATAATGGTAAAGAATACGATGCCATTGCCTTTTTTTTTTTCTTTCTCCTAATGTGACTCTACACAGACACTGGGACATGAGGTATCACTATTTATATTTGAATTAGCAATGAATGAAACAATAGATAAATGAATGAAAGAAAACTTTAAATCCACCACTGAGTGTCCAAAGTCCTAACACTCTTCTGCCTGCCTGTGCTGGGAATGATAACAGCTAACACCACCCCCGGTGAAGGCTTCACACCATGCTATGTCCTGATAACGCCAAACACAGGTTAAAAACATCATGAGAGAAGTGCACTTGGAACACCCAACCTACTGCCCGTTCAGGCTTAGTAGCCTTGCAGTGTACAATACTGGCTGTCTCCCCGCCTGAGTATATGACCAGCTGGGAGCTCAGGCTTCATGATGCCGCCAGCATGACAAGTGTACCCTACCATGCCACACTAACCCAAGAAGAGGTCAGCATGGTCAGTGCTAAGTACGGTTGCTACTGAATGTATATTGCTATTCTGAGTCAAATCAACATGAGTTGAGGTTTGATTACTAACTTCTCTAATCTGCCTCTGCCCCCACAATGTGGCATACACAGTCAAATGGCAATGCTGCTGCTCTCTGGCCTGTCCCCCAAGTCCTAAAGATACTCAGAGAAGAGTCTGTCTACGAGGAGCTGTTCATCTCAAGTATCCAGAGAGGCAGGCTGGAAATTTGGTCAGATTTAGAGGGATGCTAAAGACCTAGAGACCACTTATAAGAGGGAGCAGGTCACCCACATGTGGCATGTAGGAAGAGAAAGCTGCTTGTTGGTTCTCGGCTGCCAGGCCACTCATCCCCAAAATAATCATGCAGAACCATATTATTTAAATCATCGCTTGGCCCATTAGCTCTAGCTTCCTATCGGCTAAGTCTTACATATAAATTTAACCCATCTCCCATTAATCTGTGTAGCGCCACGTGGCAGTGGTTTACAAGCAAAGTTTCAGCATCTGGCAGCAACTCCATGGCGTCTCTCTGACTCTGCCCTTCTTCCTCCCAGCATTTAGCCTAGTTTTCCATGCCTACCTAAGTTCTGCCTTGCTATAGGTCCAAAGCAGTTTTCTTTATTGATTAATGGTAATCCAGCACACAGAGGGGACTCCCACTTCAGTCGTACACCCTCAAGGGCTAGGAAAGGTCTGACTTGTCTACTCCCAGAGGTCAGTTCTAGGCTGGTTACACATGCAAAATGCTTGTGAGTTCTATATAAGTTGAATTAAGTTAAATCCAGGGTCCTGCTCTTCTTTATGAAGGTAGGAGCAGACCTGAAGTCTCAAGATGGGCCTCACAAGCAAGGGTAAGGTCTCACCAGCAGGGACTGAGATTACTCCATGGGAGCCAAAGATGATGTCAAAGTCTTTAATTTATCACCAACTGACCATCCCTTGGAGCTAGGTACCAAAGGGCAGGCATAGCTCAAAGAAGAATTCTCAAGAAAATTCAAGAATTTCTTCCTAGAACTTGAAGAGGCATCTCACAGTTAGGAGTACTTCCTCCTTCCTCTTGAAAAGGGGCTGGCCTCAGTTCCTAGCACTCACAAGACAGCTCACAACCATCTGTAACTCCAGTTCCAGGGGATCTGATGCATTCATCTGGCCTTCACAGGCTGTTGCATGCACATAGTGCTCTCAAACTTGAGCAGGAAAACACACATGCACAGGAAATAAGTAATTTTTTTTTAAGTTTCTCAAGACAGGGTTTCTCTGTGTAACCACCATGGCTGCCCTGGAACTCACTTTGTAAACCAGACTGGCCTCAAATTCATGGAGATCTTCCTGCTTCCACCTGGGATTAAAGGTGTGTGCCACCACCACCTAGTAGTAAATCTTTTTTTAAAGTTAAAAAAAAATAACAATCCCAGGAAAGATGGCTAAGTGGTTAAGAGCACTGACTGTTCTACCTAGAGGACCTGGGTTCAATTCCCACCAACCACATGGCAGCTCACAATTGCCTATAACTCCAGTTCCAGAGTACCTGACACCCTCACATAGACAGACATGTAGGCAAAATACCAATGTATATAAAATAAAATGGATTTAAAAAATTCTGTCCACTATTACTAACACCATCGCTGTCACAAATGTCATCATCACCATCATGACCTTACCACTCTGACCTCTCACACCATTACTGTAACTGTCATAACACTGTCATCATAGATACTACCATTATCACCAAAACTGACATCACCACCATCAAAATTGCCACCACCACCATGACCACTATTACCATTACTATAATCTACATTATGTCACAAACATTACTACAGTTGCCATCGCTATCACCATTATCATCACAACCACAATTGCCTTCACCACCTTGATAATCACTTCTCTTAAAATGTCATTACATTACAGCCATTACCATCACCACCACCACAATTTCCGGTACTGCCGCCATCAACCTCATATACTAAACATATCAGCCATTCAAAACTCACTTTGAGTCCCTAATTCTAAAGAATTCCACATGACTTGTGTAGAAACCATGTACCTCACCTGTAGGTTGAACACAGGGTCATCTTCAAGAGTACAGTATGGAAAAAGAGAATCTACAGGGACCTTAAAGTATACTGATGAGATGATCAGGTCCAGCATCAGAAGTGACAAGCCATACTGACAGTATGCATAGATCTTTCAGATGATATAATGAGAAAGGCACTAGTCTACCCATGTGGCCTTTCCTCTCAAAGCCCATACCACAAATCTAATCATGTGAAAAACATTACATAAACTATAACAAGGAAAATTATACATTAGAAATAAAAGCATCCAAAATATTTTAAATAACTTAAGGTTAAAAACTAAGGCAATGTCAATGAACTATGAAGGTCAATTAATGATGTATAAATGTCTTCGTTATGACAACTAAATACAAAATGCTAACAATGAGGAAAGCTGGGTGTGGAGTAGAACGGCACCATCTTAGCTCATTTTCCTGTTAAAATTAAAATATTTCTGAAATTAGAATTTTGTTCAAAAATGAAATGAAGTCTCACCTTAAGTTCTACAAAATGCACTTCTTAATAGTTACCTGAAGTAGTTACATCCCTAATTACCTCACCTTAACTCAGTGCTATGGCAGTGCTCATCAACATATCGATACCACCTTTAATCCCTGCCCAGATGCCCCATGCAACCTACCCCACTTCCTGAGGCCACCCAGAGCTTTCAGAAGCACTGAGAAGATCACCACACATGCTGTGATGGCTCCTATCGCCTTAAGGGTTAAATCCAGGCTTTCACAAGGCAACATCTTTTCCAGGCTCCTCCTCCTTCTCCACATGTCTCTCTTGATGTTGCCATATTAGAAAATCTATTGCTCACACTCTCACCTTCTACAGAGCCCCACTACATCCCTGATGAGTCCTCTTGCTGCTGGTTCCCCTTGTGGGCCCCTCTCTGCCCTTTAACACTCAGTGCAGACACTGCCTTTTACAGAGACCTCCCTCCACCCCAGGTCAGGTAGGTAAACCACAGAGAAAGCCCTCATCACCCCAACACTTGTGCCTGTCCTATGCTGTCCCCATTTGCTTGGTCTCTGAGAGGAGAGGCAAGAGCTCTCAAGCGCCACGCTTCAACAAATGTTCACTCAGCAATTAATAAATGACTGGGAAGAAAAGGGAGACGAAAAAACCAGCCTGCAATGAAGGGTCTTTGTTCCTGGGCTTTAGATTTTGCATCCTATTCTTCAGGACTCCATTAACCTCACTGGAGTCCTGTATAACTACATCCCATTATATGGCAATGTAATGGATTACTAGATTTAATTATAACAGGATAATTAATGTCTGGGTATTACTAGTTTAGACATAAAACTTATATATTCCCTTCAGTGTAACTACTCTCTCTAACTTCATGATTACCCAACTAAAAAATATTTTTTTGATAAGAAGTACCTTTGTTATGGAGTACGTGATGCCAAGCAGAACATCTGGTCTGCAGCCTGCTACTGTCCTTCAGGCTGACTCTACCACAGCTATATCATCCTAGAGCCACAGTGCAAACCCCATACCTTGCTCTCTGAGTTTCCCAAGGCATCTTCCCAAGTCTCCTGGGAGACAGCTGAGAAATACCCTTTCTTGACTTCAATTTTCTTCCATTACATCAAGTAAAGGCAAACCATGAGAAACAAGGGATCCTCAGCAGCTTTGACAAAGGGAAGACAGTATAGTCAAGTCAGAGAAAGGATGAGGAACTCAACCTCACCCTGAGTCTCCACCTCTCTACCACATCTTTTCCAACTTTCTCATAGCTCTTGCTTTGGGCATTGCTCCAAAGATTGTCATTCCATGTGAGGTATTACTGTACACATCGGCGGTCAAGCACTCAAGAGGTTGGTATGGGAGGATGATAAAAGAGAGAAGGAAAGAGGGAGGGAGGGAGGGAGGGAGGGAGGGAGGGAGGGAGGGAGGGAGGGAGGGAGGGAAGGAGGGAGGGAGGGAGGGAAGGAAAAAAAAGGAAGGTTCATTCTTTGCCTTAACAAAAACTTGGCTTCCTGTCAGTGACTTGCAGGTTGCTCTCAAATGGCGACACCATGAACACTCACACCACAGATTGATGGAGGGTCATCTTTCTATCTGTTGCTTTCATTGGTTAATTAATAAAGAAACTGCTTGGCCTCTGATAGGGTAGAATTAAGATAGGCCAACCCTTAAGTGGGTGGAGTAAACAGAACAGAATGCCGGGAGAAAGAAGCCGAGTCAGTGAGTCGCCATGATTCTCCCACTCCAGACAGACGCAGGTTAAGATCTTTCCTGGTAAGCCAGCTCGTGGTGCTACACAAAATATTAGAAATGGGTTAGAACAAAATGTAAGAGCTAGCCAATAAGAGGCTGGAACTAATGGGCCAGGCAGTGTTTAAAAGAATACAGTTTCCGTGTAATTATTCCAGGTAAAGCTAACCGGGTGGCGGGACGCAGCCCTGCCGCTCCCACTTCAACAACAGATCCCAAGTGCATGGCACAGTGCCCCCACTCTGACCCATCCTCTCACTCATCCTTACAGAACCCAGTGATGGGCAAGCCTGAGCTTCCCTTTAGCTTGAGAGATCACCTATATTTGAACTCTGATCAGCCACATGATAAAAAAAAAAAAAATATTGTCCCCAGGTCACAGCGCTTTAAGGACACCCAAACCAATGTATTATAAGGGTCAAGTGAAGGTGATCGCCCAGCTGCTGGCTTCTCATTCTTGCAGAATGTAACTGTGATCACATGACAAACTCTAGCACAGAGCTGTCCAGCTGATCCCTTAATGAATTTTGACCCAAGTAAAGCATGAAAGTTAATAAAATGATTATTTTATTAACTAAGTTTCAGGATAGTTTATCACATGACAATACACAACAAGAGCACTACTCCACTATGAGGCAGACGGGACGCTTTCCCCTCCCTTCTCATGCTGGTGCTCCGTGTTCTAGTTTCTCCGGGCAATTTTCATTCAGACCCCACAAGCACAGATCTGGGATATCCATACCTGTAGTAATATCTGTGGTAGGGCTGTGTCCCCGGCACCCAGCCGCCCGCATGGCTAGCTTATGCCCCAAAATAATTACACGGAAACTGTATTCTTTTAATCACTGCCTGGCCCATTAGCTCCAGCCTCTTATTGGCTAGCTCTTACATATTGATCTAACCCATTTCTAATATTCTGTGTAGTACCACGAGCTGGCTTACCAGGAAAGATCTTAACCTGCGTCTGTCTGGAGTGGGAGAATCATGGCGACTCCTGACTCGGCTTCTTTCTCCCAGCATTCTGTTCTGTTTACTCCACCCACCTAAGGGTTGGCCTATCAAATGGGCCTAGGCAGTTTCTTTATTTTTAACCAATGACCTTCCTCCATCACATACCGGGGTCTCGTCAAGGCAGGCATCATTGCCTCAGTTACTGTTGTTGACTGCCTGGTGCCCATTCCATTAATACAGTAAACTTACCCCCACTTGCTCCCTCCATGACTTGGTATTCCTGTCTAGGGGCCCTACACAGCAGATCTATGGGTACTATTGCACCCAGTGTCATTACAAAAGGTGATTTTACTCATTCTCAAAATTCTTTAGCTTGCTTCAAAGTCTCCCATCTGGAGCACTACCCAAGGAAAGTTCACATGGATGCCTGCTCTGGAGGGTCCCTTGTCCACAACGGTACAGAGAAGGGCAGTGATGTACAGCCTTCCCAATACGGTGATGGGTAGAAGGTCACTGACAACAGGGCGCTCACAGTTGGGTGCCAATTTCCAGGCTCACTGGTCTTTTTAAGTGTGGGTTTCTTCTCTCTGGCTCAGTGTGACGGCTCTTTAGGACCATAGGCCATACCTGTCCCCTAAAGGATCCAGACATGAAGCCCACTGTGTCTTAGTAGTAGCCCAACCACCGACAGGCTGCTGTGGGATTCCTTCACACCTGAAAAGTCACTCTGGAGGTAGAAAGCACCTATGGCCATCTCCCTTCCATGTGCCTATTAACCAGCAATCCTGATGTGCCACCAAACCGCTACCACTAGTGGCATGGGCCAGTGATAGCAGATGGGAAATGGCTTGAGATGTTCTGCCCTGTTTCAGGACATAATCTACAATGACCAGGCAACATCTGTAGCCTGAGGGTCACTGAGATCCCCCTCCCCTTTAAGTTCCCAGGACTCCAGTCCTCTCCTCTGAGAACACTCTGAAGGGTTTTCTGATAGTTTAGTCTTCAATCCCAACTAGAGTGGCCAAAAACCAGAAACGATCTATCTCTTTTTGCTGGCCCCTTTCCTCAATACCGGGAGTCACAAGTGTATCTGGTCTTCTTTATTTGGTTCCAGAAGTCATGCTTCTTGACAGAGAGTGAATGATGAGGCAGAATACTTCCAGGTTCTCCTCTGAGCCACTGTCACATTCACCTTGACCCCAGAAGCCCCATGCTGATTCCACCATTGTAACTAATAGCCATCCCAGGACACAATAACCAGGACTGTACCACCGTGAGTTTCAGCCTGAACTCCTAAAGAGGCATCACATGGCGATCTGAGCATCCAGAAACCTCAGATTGCTTTGGTGAAGAAGAGAATAGGTCATGTGGATGAGAAGAAGGAAGAGAGGGGTGTTTTTCAGTCTTCTGCCCTTTGTCATTGTTTAACTCATAGTATTTCCCTTCCTGCACCTCCCATGTGATTGGAAACCACTCCCTGCCTTCATGCCCCCAGTGTTACAGAGCTTTTTAGATGGGGACATGTATGTGTTTCTCCTGGCAAACACTTCCATGTTCTGCTGTCAAGTTTTGTTTCTCTCATAGTTGTACTTGTCTTGTATAACCAGCAACTCCTTTGCCCCAAGATCCATGACTCCAGCCATGGACCATAATGCCTTTTGTTTGCTGGCACCCTGCCCTAACATCATGGCACATGGGAACAATGCTGAAGATGTGGAGTATAAGGAACTGGGGACAGGGAAATGCTGAGCTACCCCATCCATAGGTGGAGAATGCACAGTAGATATACCTGTTATGATAGACACCCCCCAAAACAATACCTCACCTCTCTCCAGGTCCACCATCTCAGTGGTAGGTCACAATCACAGCCTTGATGACAAGCACTAGCACACAACCATATCTGTAGAGCTGCCTTTTCTCAGTGATGCCAGGATGTTTCCCCATGCCCCTGGCGCACCATCGCTTTGCATGTTCTGAGACTCTCGCTCTCCATTCATACAATGGTGCCTGGTACCCCCTCAATGCCTAGAACCATGGCAGACTCTGAGGAGAAGGAAGGGGGCAGACCTGCACCTCTTGAAAAACTGCTGATTCTTAGAATAAACTAATGAGTCAAAGGTAGTAATCTCATGGTGCAATGATGGAGGAAGGTCATTGGTTAACTAATAAAGAAACTGCCTTGGCCCATTTGATTGGCCAACCCTTAGGTGGGTGGAGTAGACAGAAGAGAATGCTGGGAGAAAGAAGCCGAGTCAGGAGTCGCCATGATTCTCCCACTCCAGACAGACGCAGGTTAAGATCTTCCCTGGTAAGCTAGCTCGTGGTACTACACAGAATATTAGAAATGGGTTAGATCAATATGTAAGAGCTAGCCAATAAGAGGCTGGAGCTAATGGGCCAGGCAGTGATTAAAAGAATACAATTCCGGTGTAATTATTTCGGGGCATAAGCTAGCCATGCGGGCGGCCGGGTGCCGGGGACGCAGCCCCGTTCCTCCTATTACAACAGAGTGGCGCCCAACGTGGGGCTATTTTGCCCCCGACCCGGCACGGGGGGGGGGGGCGCAAGCTCCACCTTTCCCGGCTAGTTGCCTGAGCTCAGGAAGGCGATTTACAGCGCGCTCCCTGCTCGCTTTCCCTTCCCCCACTCCAGGCCACTACAGTCACAGAGCAGCGACCCCCCACAGAGCAGTTAATAGCTCCCTGCTTCTTCCAAACCCTCACTGCCTGATTTAAGGGAAGCACCTGCGGTTTTGAAGCAAAAGCCGCCAACCCCTTCCCTTAACAGGCAGTACAATAATTTTTGTTTTGAGTTAATTGTTTCAGACCGGCTCTGGCTTAGACCACGTGGATCCAGGAGCATTTCTTAAAATGTTAAGCACTTCTCAAAAACTTAAGTTGCACCATGTAGGGGTAATACGGTACCGCCTGTGTCCGGCTCAGTCTAAACCTTAACTGCGCTGTTATTATGGTAATTACGGTAGTTCCTGCCTGAGACCAGCATAGTTCAGCATGGCGGAGTTGAGCCACTCCTGCCTCAGAGGCATTTGGTGCCCCTGAGCCACACACAGTTCCAGGCACACAGGTTATACCATGAAAGACCTGAATAACAGCGCCCCCATTCAGCAGGAAGCAGTTTGGAGAGAAAAAACTGCGCCCATATTCCCAAATATTGTTTATAAATGTTCTTTTACATTTAAAGGGGGAAATGATATAGGTATGAATAATTTGCATTGGTTTGGATTTTAAGGTCAATTTTGTTATGTGTATATGTATTTCTGATCTTGATTAAGGTATTGTGATTATGTAGTTCATTTAAAAATGTAA
The DNA here is from genome assembly GCF_950005125.1 of Chionomys nivalis. NCBI lineage: Eukaryota > Metazoa > Chordata > Mammalia > Rodentia > Cricetidae > Chionomys > Chionomys nivalis. Next base: position 34,836,390 of record NC_080090.1, on the reverse strand, counting down.
TGTATAATTAGGAAATATAGGTTGCTAATGGATAATCATAAACAATAGTCAAGCTTGTAGTCACGTTAGTTAGATTTTCTAGATATATAGAGATATATTTCAATTAGGCATTCTTCATATCTTTCAAAGACTACAGAACATGGCATTTAATGTTTTAATAACTTAGGGCTTTTCATGACAATGAGACACGTCTGCTCCTGGCAGCACCAATCTACTTCAAGAGGATGATGGGCATCGAAGAGGCTCCTTATGGAGTTTGATAGCCATTTGGGCAAGAAACTGTTCTTGCCTGGACTGTTGCATAAACTGGACACAGAGAACCCGCAGAAAGAGGACTGCTGAACTTGCCTAAAGGTGAGATGGTTTTTCGGGGTTCCTGACTCATAAAAGAGTCTGCGAGACATTCTGCAGGACACAGCAAAAAGTGACTGAACTGTCTTTGGAATTTCCTGCTTGATGAAAATGTCTGCTGGATACTATGGGCCTGAAGGCTGAAGATGGATGCCCCAACAGTACAGAGGAACTTTGGGTAACTGTCCAGGCAGCGAGATGTCTCTGTGATTTCTAGCATTTTGTAAGTTGCTTACTTCTCATTTACTTAGGTAATATTATATCCTTCTGGAGTCTTTGATGGAGTTGAAGAATGGTTAGTTAGTTGTAGTTATAGTTTTCCTTAATTATGATAAAGATAAAATAGATGTAAATATTGTAATTTTTACTTGATAACTGTTTTGTTATATGTAATTTTGCTGTTAAAGTTAAAGCCTTCTTTTTTTTGTTTAAACAGAAAAAGGGGAAATGATGGAGGAAGGTCATTGGTTAACTAATAAAGAAACTGCCTTGGCCCATTTGATTGGCAAACCCTTAGGTGGGTGGAGTAGACAGAAGAGAATGCTGGGAGAAAGAAGCCGAGTCAGGAGTCGCCATGATTCTCCCACTCCAGACAGATGCAGGTTAAGATCTTCCCTGGTAAGCCAGCTCGTGGTACTACACAGAATATTAGAAATGGGTTAGATCAATATGTAAGAGCTAGCCAATAAGAGGCTGGAGCTAATGGGCCAGGCAGTGATTAAAAGAATACAATTCCGATGTAATTATTTCGGGGCATAAGCTAGCCATGCAGGCGGCCGGGTGCCGGGGACGCAGCCCCGTTCCTCCTATTACAACAGTGCAAATGGGAAGCCAAGGCTATGGGGAGGCACAGAGTTAGACAGTGAGACAGGCATGGGACAGGTCTGCCTAGAACCATGTCTCCTCCCCCCCATCATAAACAGAAGGAAGATGCAAATGCTCTCGGGGGGCCCGGGATCTCCCAAGAAAACAGCAATCAAATGGGGAGCAAGTGGGAGGGGTCCCTCATCCTCAGATGAAGTCTCTTAGGTCAGTTGATCTGACCCAACTCTATTGACCACTCATGAATGACACTTCTGGGCTCCCCTAAAGTTTCCAGAGTGCTTTCCTGTATCACTTTTTTCTGCATAGTGTATTCAAGGACTCTCTGTGAAGATTTAGGAGAAAGACGGTTTCCACTACATCTGCTATGGGTAACAAGCCTCCTCCCACAAACACACAGTGTGAAGAGACTGGCTTTGGAGACAAGCTGCTCTGGCCTATTGGCCAACTCCATCACACTCCTTGCTCTGCCAAAGCCCTGCTCTCCTAGCATTGTCGAAACAACACGGTCAGCTGATGGGTCCACAAAAATTCAACTTGATCCAGAAACGCTAGAGCCCTCCCTCTTTATCCTAGACCCCATTGTCACCACCCTCCTCCAAAGCTGGACAACGTAGAAGCAAAGCAAGAAAACAGGGTAATGGCCCCAGCTCTCCCCCAACCTCTTTCTTCCGGCAGGTGGGAAGGTTTTCTTCCATCTGCACACTGGGGTGATGATGGACTGCCCCCAATTCTCTACCCTGTACTTCCTTTCCTTTGCCATGTAACTTCAGACAATAACTCAAGAGGTAGAGACTCTTACGCCTTCCCACTCAGCTGCCCCTGCTACTCGCTTTAGCTGAGAGGATGGAGCAGAAGCAACAGAGCGAAGTCTGAGGCTAGACATCCAGCAGCCCTGAGCATTGCCATCGGCTGTTCTGGAACTCTGATGCTGCCGTAGAAATATGTACAGCCCCAACAGCTTTGCCTGTTGGATGAGTCCACGCTGACTCACCCAGCTTCGCCTCCCCTCCGCCTTGTGTAACGCTTTCCTAGAGTCCCCACCAGGCTTCCGATGTAGCCCTTTGTCCATGCCACCTCAGAGGAGGTCTTCTAATCTGAAAACTCTCAGTGCCTCGGTGCATGAAAAGGGTAACTGAGTCATCTCAGCTGCCTGCACTTGCATCTACCCTTCGATCCCCATGCCTCCTGGATGAAGGGGCAGGCTGCTAGTAAGACACAAGAAAAGACTAACATTCTGCTCAGATATTTAATAGCCTGACAAAGAAAGAACCCAAGGTCCCTTCAGGCCCATGCTTCAGGTTCCCCTGCCGCCTCCTCCCTTCTCCCTCTCCCTCTGACTCCACGGAGAAGCAGTTAGCTTCCTCAAGCACTCCTGAGCATGGAGAACAGAGGTAACTCAGACTGGAAACAGCATGGGCTTTCATACACTATTGATTGCTTAGATTCTCCTTTGAAATAACAGAAACCAAAGATTAAGTTCTTTCAAAGTAGTGTTTTACTTAGGTCATTCTGCTTGGCAAGAACACTAAGAACATGTTTAGTATGTTCAGCTGAAGCTATAAACAGTGTTTGCCTGGGAACAGAAGTCAATGTTCCTGGGATCCTATCACCATCCATTTCCTAATTCTGAAAACAGGAATTAGCAGAGATGAGCAGCCTCGGATCCTGCAAAAACATTCCAGGTCACCAGATGAGAAACACAGTAAAATAGTTGAGGAGTAGATGGGAAGCCGATGGGCCAGCTCTGTATCAAGGGAGGAGGATCCTGGAGACTGCAGGCCCCAAGGTCAACCTTCCTCCCATAAGCACTGAGTTCTAAAGCTGCCAGGACAAACTGTAGGAAATGCCCTTCCTCACACTCGTGCTGGTAAGAAGGTCTGAGGGAAAGCAACAAAACTCCAATTCACAGCACTTTCGTTAAAAAGTGCCAGGGCTTTGAAATCCATAAACAGTGAGATATAATTAAATGCAAATGTGGGGCCTTGTTTCAAAATTAATCTTTTATAATTAATTAGTAATTTAAAATATCTTGGTAAATGATACTTAAATGGCATGGAATTATGCTAGCTCTGAGTGATAAAGTCGTCTGCTAGAGATTTGCCGTTTTGGAGCGAGAGATGTTTGCACATACCACGTGGGACAACAGAACACTGTGCCTCCTTAATTTACCTTTGCAACAACCGAGATAAAGAGCAGACTCTTTATATTCAGATTGTGGGGGCCTCACTCACTGCAGCAGAACCAGAAAGGAAATTGCTTGGAATCAACCCACTTCCATTAAGGATTAAATTGGTCTCCAGCCATGCTGTCATCCTGGGAGGCCAAGCTGGGAAGGGATGTTGATGAGGGGGACCCTTTCCACCTTTGTCACCCTCCATATTCCACCCAGCCTGTGCACAAGGACCAATAGGAGCAATGAGAAGCTTTCCCTACAGCCGTCTCCCCCAATCTTTCTCCTATCCTTCCACTACAGAAGAGTCTGTCAGTGCCTAACCACAAATGTAAATGTCACCTGTTGCCATTGTCACTTTGCCACTGCCTTTCCCTTCTCAACATTGTAAAGATCACCCTGGGCCACTCTGATATAGGGGCACACTACAACATGGGTTTTCTCTAAGGGTGTCTGTCTGTGTGTGTGTTCTGGTGCCTGACAGACTGTGCCAGTTTGAGGGGCTGGTGTTACAGGTTCGTCTTTGGTTATATCCTTGATATGTTGGGGAGTGGAAAAAGGAAGAAAGTATTGTGTGTGCATGTGTGTCTGTTTGTCTGTCTCTGTGTATACATACATACATACATACATACATACATACATACATATTGTGAACTAGTCTCCCACACCTGCTTACATCAATGTTTACTCCCAATCCAGCCCCATATATTCATCTCTGGGCCCTGTGCAGGCTCCCACCACATGGCACATCTGGGTAAGGACCACTCCACCTATAGGAGAAGACCAGGCTATTTGCTGACCTCTGCTGATCTAGAATAGGATTCTAAGGTAACTAACTATAAGTCTTCCCAACAGCAGAAAGTTTAAGACCAAAGTCCTGGACTAATAAGCCACCTAGGACTTGCTGAGCAGCCAAAGATGCAGCAAAACACAAATGAGATAACCTCAGCTATAAGCCTTTCTACAGGAAACAAGAACTATAAGAAACACCCACTTATTCCCCCGAAAGATGGCCAGGTTTGAGGGCTCTCAAATGAGAAAAGAGTGAATGTTACATAGCCCCAACCCACGGTTTTCCATCCTGGTAGAAGGGAAAGAAAGCCTTATTTTCATGGGATAGTAGGGGAGGGAATGCTGCACCTGTCATTGTGAACGAGTAGCAATCAGCTGTCTTTTACAGAGCATTTGGCTAGGCTCTCATTTCTAACTAGACAACGCAGATGGAAAGAAAAAAGAAGAAAATAAGGAAGAAGCAAAGGAGAGAGGGGACTATGGAAAGCTAGAAGCAGCCTCCCAAACAATGACAAGGTGAAAGGGTAAATCTGACAGCTCACACACAGCCAGAAGCCCCAGTGGGAGGGGGCCCTGGGTCACCCCCTCTCTGCTAGCTTCTGAGGATGCTCTGTAGTATGTGGTCCAGTTGGCCTCAGAGAGAAGGCTAGTTCTTGTATCCTGGTATTTAATATGGTCCTTGATCCACAGAGCCACCAGACAGTACTGGTTGGGTTCACAGGTGATTGGATAGATGGAGGGATAGATGACAGGCAGACAGTGACAAATGGGACACATACATCCAGAGAAGAGCCAACTGTCAGTGGGCAGCTGGTCTCCCCCATCAAACACGACCTGGAGAGGGATGAAGACAGGAAGACTGTGGACCATTCGCCTCTAAGACCTGTGACTGCCCCCCACACCCGCACCAATTGATCCTGCCTAAAGCTGATTCCCTGATCTGACTCAGGAGTCCTTTCTACCGTCAGCTTAGCTTCAATTTCAGCCATTTCTGGTCACCTGCCCCTCTGTATCCATTCAGTTAGTGCCAGCTCATTCTTCTAGGCCTAGCCTTGTTGTTGCTGCATTCAGGAAACCTCCTGGACACTGTCACTATCTGTCTCCCTGGCCACAAGGTACTGCTCCATCCCTTCTGCCACTATGGATAACAGAACTTTTTCATATCTCCATCTTCGCTGACCAAGCTGGAAGCCCCATGGAAGCAGGAAGCCAGCCACAGTGCTGGAGCTCATTAAACCTGCAAACGCGCCAGATGGAATGTGTGAGAAGACAGCTCGAGAAGCTGTCGCTGAGCAGGCTCTCCAGAGCAAGGCCCTGATCTTAGCCCTCCTCAGCAGCTTCTGACTTCATTGCTTGAGTTCTCAAGGCTCTGGAGTGAAGTAGAAAGACCCATGCCCACCTCCCCATCTGGTGAGCCAGCTGACAGGCTTGAGTGACGATAACATCACAGACAAACTCACAGCCTACTAAAGTATCCATCAGCCAGTGCCAAAGCCGAACTGGAGAGACAGTGAGCCCAGCCCACTTCCAGGTAAGGTGACTGGAAGGAGTCTCCCTGCCTCCCTCTTCCTTCCCTCCCTCCAAGGCCAAGAACAGAATACAGCACATCCTGCCAGAGGGAGAAACTGTTCAGCAAGCCACAAGGACATCTGTGTGGCAATCACAGGCCTGGGACCAGATACCAGGATGTAATCCCTCCAAGCTCAGCTGTTCCAGGCAGTATGGGGGTGGGGGATTCTCCTCCAAGGTCAGCTACTCCAGGGGTGCTTCTGACTACCCTACTTTGCTGCTATTTCTGTTTTATTATGATGTCAGGTGAAACCCAAATCTTTGTACATGCTAGTCAACTGTCCTACACGGAGCCATAAACCTAGCCCTCTCGCTACGTTTTAAAGACACTGTGTCAACATCGTGGAGAAAATGTGGAATTCAGAATGAGTCATGCAGTTGTATAGCTTGCTCTCTTAGTAAGGCTTCTCACTGTTAAGAGAGAGCAGGACCTCCCCTGGCACTTAGCTGGGTTTGGGTAACCCCTCCCCGCCCCTGCTGCATTACCTGGGCCCCGCCTCGATGTAAGGGGAGAAGCTTGGTCCTGCCTCAACTTGATGTGCCCTGCTTTGTGCAAACCCATGGGAGGCCTGTCCCTTTCTGAATGAAGATGGAGGAGGAGTGGATGGGGAGGGGGTAGATGGGAAAGTGGAGGGGACAGGAGGTGAGGAAGGAGGGGAAACTGGTTGGTATGTAAAGCAAAGGAAAAAATGTTATTTAAATAGAAAATTAAAATAAAATAAAAAAGACTGAGTCATGGTCAGCAGTGGGTCCCAGGCAAGCACCAAGATGGTGGTCTCCTACAATTCACCCTCCCATCAATCACCAAGACCAGAGTTTGGAAACCTGCTAGCCCCGGGCAACACTGTGCCTCATAATGTTAAATCACAGATAATCCGGTGGTACCATGTAACCCGCAGGCCAAGGGCTGAGGGCGGTGAACTGCTTCGGCAGGGTTACTACTCAGAGAAACAGTTTCTAACACGGTTCACTGGCAGCCTAGCAGGTCATGGTGCGCAAGGCTCAGTACTAACAACAATGAAAGCGTCAAGTGCATCAGCAGACTCACACTTGCGGGAAGGCAAGTCTCCAGCAGGGCTGACTTTCTTCACCCACTCCCACTCAGTCATGCTTTGTGAAAGGGAGAAATAAGACATGGCAGCTGGGAAGGCCGCACAACCTACACGGCCCTACAGCTCCTCTGTGCCTCCCAATTCACACGGCAGTGGCCTCTCACTCGAGCGGAGGGCTGAGAGCCCTCTCACTTCTCTAGACAGTGCTCTGAAGGTCATAAGATTCAGAAAGGGGGTCACCCTCGTGAGAATCATCCGTCCTGTCCTAGCAAAGAGGAAAGTGGGTCAGTCTGCCTGAGGAGCTCAAGCAATGTCCCCAGGCAATGACAAAGATGGAGCTCCCCGTCTTTTAAGAGACTTGCAGGACTAGACAGCTGGACAGAAGTGTTCTCCAGACTCTAGATCCTTTTCCCACCTGTGCCTAATAGACACACTAAGACTCTTAGAATGAGGCCTGGAACAACCCCGAAGCATATCTTCCTCCGTGATGCTGGCAACAGCCGCATGCATCTTTGACAGGAAGTTTAACACACTGTGTCCTCTGAAGTCACCAGCAGTGGAAGAGAGAAGACTCTGGAACAGGCCAAGCCCAGACTAGAATTCCATTCTGCCTCTTAGTAACAATGACTTGATACAAATCACTTAACATCTATTAAAATCACAACTGAAACAGGTGCTGGGGGGAAAATGAGCACCAAGGGCCAGACCCACGTGGGCATCAGGAAAGGATGGCTTCCTCTATTTCCGGTGGCATGGCCGGGAACCAAAGACTAGGACTTTCTTTATAGGCATTTAAAGAAAGGCAGAGGTGGTATGTCCTCTAATCCGAATTCAGAGACTGTCTTCACACTCAGTCTCCTGACACCACTCCAGTCAAAGCTGCCTGACAAGGGAAGGAGCCCCTCCATTGTATCCACGCCCACAAACACCCAGAGTGCGAACACAGTCTGGAGAATTAGGAAAGGCAGCCAGCTAAAGCCAAGCACAGTGCACACTGCACCACAGGAGTCTGGATAATTACTCACTTGGAAATAACACATTTAGGCCAGTTGTGGTAGTGTGTAAATCCTTCGGGGACCGAGAAACAAGAAAGGCCTAGATTCGTGTAGATGGAAAATATACATGTGTATGCACAGCCAAATGTTTCTCAGCACTGCGATCTTAGCAGCCGCAGCAACTGAGTCTATAAAGATCAAACAAATTTATCAACATCACACAGACAGGAAGTGGAGCAGAGACTGGATCAGAATCTGTGGAACTGCAAGACCCATTTTCTTTCCTCTCCCAAGCGTCCCAGAAGATCAATGGCAGAGAGGGAAGGAGATGAGCAGAAAGGCCAAGGAATTAGAACAAAGTGAGAAGCTGGAAAGCTGGTGACAAAAACCATGGACACTCTCCCCAGGGCAGACGGATCCAAGTCTGGCAGTAAACAGAGAGAAAAGTCACCCTGTGAGCCACCTTCTGCAAACACACCACCGGGAGCATTCTGAGAAAGGCCGGTCATGTCAGCACTGCTAATCCGAGGCTGAATCACTGCATACAGGGAAGAAAGCTCTGGTGAGGACGCTGAGAACCCACAGGACAGCACAGCCTGGCTGACCACCAGCATGATCCAGGCCTGATTAGCTGAGAGCATCAGGGCTACTGGCCAACTTACACCAAATTAAGCGTTCCCAGTGTTAGGCTCTCCAGCAGTGGGCTTCGTGCTGGTTCCTGACGCATGAGGTAGCATTCTGAATGATAATTAATTAGAGTGGAGAAGCAGAATAAGAAAGCATAGTACATCAGATGAAATTAGTATAATTCAGTCTTTCTCTTTCATTTTACCTGCAATCAGAGTAGGCTGGCAAGGTGGCTTGGGTCAGGAGAGAAACCCCAGGGAGCATCCACTGTTCTACACTCCTATGATCCATTAGGCCCTCGCCCGTTCCCAGACGCACCACACCCCTAGCCAGCTCTTCCCCGCAAACCAGCTCAGGCCCAGGGAGTGACAGCGACCTCTGTGCCATGAGACCCCTGGAACCAGTCCCAGCCAGCGCTTCTAGCTCAGTTTTCTAGTCTGATCTCAAATTAATGGATTCTTTGCGAAATTGGAGACCCTCCCTTGCCTTCCTGTGGAAGTCCGGATCCCTAATAGGGGTGTTTTTAAAAGGAGCACACACCAATCAGCACAAGCACCAGAGAAGATGCTCGCTCACCCCAGGCATCACTTGGTACGCCACAGACACCTCCACCGAATGTCAACAAATCCCGCGGCAAACCTGCCCACTTCTCCAGAGAGCTAGAAACTCAATTTATCCCTACAGGTGGATGCAACCAAGAAAAGAAAACTACTAGGAAAAACATCTGGGTTTCAACTTGGAAAATACGGGCAGTAACTTATAAGCAGGCTTCCCATCTGTCCCATAGCCTCTTCTGAGTCAGAGAAGAACGTGGGTCGCCTGCTAGGGACCCATCAGTAGCCAAATCATGTTAAGGCTTCTCTCTGTATAGTCAGGTAATGGGGACTGAGTGCTCATGTGTTCCCTGTTTGTTTCTCTTATACACCTGAGCCATTCAGCAGCCCTGGACACTAGGCATGAGCGGCCTCAGCTCCCATGACCTACCTCATTGATGAAGGAGTGGGCCCCTTGTGGGCTAAGCAGTAAGATGGCACGGCGCAGCGTGTCCCGGTAGCGGTTCAGCTCCTCCGTCTTCATGGTGGTGAAGAGACTGGTGAACACGTGACTGATATTCTTGTCCACCTTTTGTAAAGAGACGTCGAGGCCCAGCCGTGAGGCCTGGTCCAGAAAGCTTTGGAGCCCACGGATATCTGAGCATGGGAGAAGAGGAAGGAAGAACCATCTTTAAATGGGAAGGGATCTAGCCAGGAGGGCCACTAACCCCAACGCTCCCAACCCAGGCAGCTACCAGCAGAAATGGGATTCCTGTCTACTCACTTATTCAGAGCAGGCTGCAAGGCAGCAACTTAGACCCAACATCCTTATCAGCATCCAGCCTTAGGGTATAGAGTGGTTATCATCTAGCACTGGGAATCCTTTCTGCCATCTGAAAGGTACTATGACAGAAATCACCCTTTGTAATCCTTTTCTTTTCTCATGTGTAGTCTCAATTCTGGCCGATCTGTCCTCCAGGCTACATGGGCTGGTGACCCTGCCTCGGGTTTCCCCATCTCCCTCTGTACCTCACATCAGAGGTTTCTTGACACTCTAGAGACAGATAAGACTACTGACTATCCTGAAGAGACCTGACCCAGCCTTGGGATGGGCCATTCTTACTCTGGGTCACATGCTCTAATCCTCTGAATGTCAACATCTCATGTGATGACCCCTAGCCAATACCACAGGCCTTGTCTTGCTTCCGGATCTGATTTTCTTCCTAGAACTTCCTTCCTCTTGCTTTGTACTCATCCAAAATCCAATCAGAAGCTCATAGTCCAATTGATTCAGAGATGAATAGATGACCAAGGTCCTTCACTGAGACTTTCCCCAGCACTGGGAAGGAACATCTATCTACAAGATAAGTCAACTGAATCAACTACCTGATGGTAGGAGTCCAGAGTGGATCTTGGAGCCCAGAAAGATGACACACTCTCACTGACCTACCACTGTAAGGGGCCAGGAGATGTTTCTTTGTTTTTGTTGTTGTCATTGTTGTTGTTAAGTACGACTGTAATAAACATGAAGCAATAGCTCTGCACAAGCCATCCAACTTCCCTAAGGGACACTGCCCAAGAATGGAACCAATACAGAAGCAAGCAGGTATAAGCCGGAGACACTGCTGTGGTGATGCTATTCAAGCCTTGAGGTCCATCTGTGTCTGACACTGTCTCCTGGACTTCCCAAGAGTTCCCTTTGCTTCCTAAGCCACCTCATGTTTCATTTCTGTCACTTGCAACCTAAATTGTCAACACATAGAAAAGTCATTTTTCTACCCTAGAATGCTTCCATTACCTTTTTGTGCTGTTTGTTTGGGGTGTCAACTTCATACAAGCTGTAGCACGATTAATAAAAACCCAAAGAGAGATATTGAAGTTGAGCCTTAAGGTCAGAAAATCAAAACACACAGCCAGCCACTGACTCTTACCTCTACCTCAGTCTGAAATGGCGATCCTGCCTCCAGGAATCTCAGAATGAGACTCTCTGAGAGCTGTCTCCTCCTGTCTTATATTCCTCTCTCTGGGCTAGGATTAAAGGCATGCATCACTACCGCCTGGTTTCTATGGCAAACTAGAGTGGCTACTGGGATTAAAGGTGTGTGTCACCACTGCCTGGTCTGTAAGGCTGATCAGTGTGACTGTTTTACTCTATGACCTTCAGGCAAACTCTATTAAAATACAAATGAAATATCACTACAACAAGCTACAGTCATCAGAAGAGGGAGCCCCAGTTGAAGAAATGCTGCCAAGAGATCCAGGTGTATGATATTTTCTCAATTAGTAATCAATGTGGGAAGGTCCAGCCCATGGTGGGTGGTGCCATCCCTGGGCTGGTGATCCTGAGTTCTGTAAGAAAGCAGGTTGAGCAAGCCATGGAAAGAAAGCCAATAAGTAGCTGCCCTTCAAGGCCTCTGCATCAGCTCCTGCCTCCAGGATTCTGCCCTGTATGAGTTTCTATCTTGTTTCCCTTCGATGATGAACAGCAATGTTGACGTATAAGTCGAACCCTTTCCTCCCTGACTTGCTTTCTGGTCATGACATTTCATCACAGCAATAGAAACCCTAGGACACTGCCTTATCCTTACATTCCTGATCCCAGGTGCAGATCCTCCAGAGGAAGCTGAGTACCTCATCTAGTCCCACAAGGCCACTGTCCTCATGCCCTGTGGGTCACTAAGACTCCAGTCACTGTGTAGTGCTAACCAAACAGGTTTTATTTCCTGGTGCTTCTCTGGAAATGCCTCCTCCTGGCTGTCACACAAACAGTTCTACATGAGTAGGTGTCAAGGATGCTGGTATAGAGGCCCTCAGCTTCCTATCCTGACAGGAAAACAGACTTACCAGTAAGTCTAGTCTCAGCTTCACTGTAGCAGGAGTATTCCCAGGACTACCACAGGGGGTTGCCCAAGAGTATGCCCTGCTGGAAATTCTAAGAGACCCTTAAACACCCAGGCAAAGCATTTTTCCTTTCCACTCTTCAACTTGCTCATCAATAAAATGAGACCCTGAAAGACACAATTCCTATGCAATGGCCTTCTTGGGTCCAAGAAGCTGGCACATGGTAGTCCAGAGAGCCAGGTCCTTAATGATCCAAAGAAGAACACTGTGGTGCCCAGAGGAGGATCCTACAGGCCATTTCAGAGATAGGCAAAACAGACCAACAGGTAAGCCTGCAGTCGCCTGTGTTCTAGTCTAGCCAGGACTTTGGTCTGTCCATTTGGGAACCTGACCCTGAAACATAGACATGATACAAGTTAGGGCTAAGGCCTGAGTAAGAAGAGGCACCATGAGGGTCTCTTCACTATGCTCCAGAGTGAGGACAATACTGCCGGCACATAGCTCTCCGAGGACTCTGACGTGGTGCTTTGTAATTGTCGCAGCACTGAGGGCCCCCAACTACAAACTCAAGTTGTCAAAGCCCCTTGAATTTCCATAGAAGTCACTGGGTTTCCACCATCCCATGTGGGACCCCCGAGATCTATTTTTTAAAGTGAAATTGAAGAATGGTGCTAGCTAGGATTTTATCAACTTAACACAATACAGAAAATCATCTAGGGAGAAGGAACCCCAACTAAGAAAATTACTCCATCAGAATGGCTCATAGGCAAACTTGTGGAGCATTTTCTTAATTGATGATTAATGTGAGGAAAGCAAGCTAAAACAAAAATTATTCTTATTTTGCTTTATTATTTTTATTTTGTTTTAATCAACATAATAACTGGACATATATAGAATACAGTGAGATATTTTAATATATGTATGCATTCCATAACAAGCACGTCAGCTAAATTAGTATATCACTTCATACATTTTCTCTATGATTGGGGCATTCAAATTCATCTCTTCCAGCTGTTGTGCACCATTTAATACAGCTACAGCACTGCTGACCACAGTCACCCCACTATGACCACACAAAGACTTAGTCCTTCCGACAGCACTCTGTGCCCGATCGCCAGTATCCTTTCATTTTCTGTCAACTCCACAGCATCTACTTACCTCTCCTTCTACAACATCAGCCTTCTTTATTAAATTTTATTTAACTTTCATTTAATTTTATTTTTTACTGAAAATAGATTTTTTCATATAAAATATTCTGATTATGGTTGCCCCTCCCTCAACTCTTCCCAGATTCTCTTCCTCCTACCCACCCACCCACCCAAATTCAAATCCTTTCTTGCTTTCTCTTATCAGAAAACAAACAAGTAAAAATATTAATAATAAACTAATAATAATAATAATAATAAATGAGATAAAACCAAACAAACCTGTACAGGACAATATAAACAAACAAGCAGAAAAACAAAGAGCCAAAGAAAAGAGTACAAAAAACATATATAGATGCATGGATATACACACTGGAACACACAGGAATCCCATAAAAACACCACAATAGGAAATCATAATATATAAACAAATGACAAATAAAAAGTAAAAAATACAAAATGCTCAAGAGAAGTATTATGAGACAAAAAAAAAACTTCTAAAACTACCATTAAATTTATTTTGTGCTGTCCATCTGCTGCTGGGCCTGGGATCTGGCCTGAAGAACGGTTTTAAATTCTTTTCAAAACCTCATGGAACCTTCTCAAAAATTGACCACATACTAGGTAACAAAACAAACCTCAATAGATAAAAAAAAAAAAAAATTGGAATAACCCCAGGTGTCTTATCAGATCACCATGGCTTAAAAGTAGAATTCAACAGCAACACTAAATCCAGAAAGCCTACAAACATGGAAATTAAACAATGGTCACCTGAATCATCAATGGGTCAAGGATGAAATAAAGGGTGAAATTAAAGACTTCCTAAAATTCAATGAAAATGACCACACAACATATCCAAATATATGGGACACAATGAAAGCAGTGTTAAGAGGAAAGACTGTAGCACTAAATGCCTAGATAAAGAAGCTAGAAAAATTCCACACTAGTGAATTAACAGAACATTTAAAAACTTCAGAACATAAAGAAGCAAACTCACCCAGGAGAACTAGACAGCAGGAAATAATGAAATTGAGAGCTAAAATCACCAAAATAGAACCAAAAAAAAAAAAAAAAGACAAACCTTTATCCAAACTAACCAAAAGGCAGAGAAAAAAAATCCAAATTAACAAAATCAGAAATGAAAAGGGGGACATAACAACAGAAACAGAGGAAATCCAGAGAATAATCAGGTCATATTTAGAAAACCTGTACTCCATAAAATTGTACTCCATAAACTTAAAGGAAATGGGCAACTTTCTGGATAAATATCACTTATCAAAATTAAATCAAGACCAGATAAGCAAATTAAATAAACCTATAACTGCTAAAGAAATAGAAACAGTCATCAAGAGTCTCCTAACCAAAAAAAGCCCAGGACCAGATGGTTTCAGCTCAGAATTCTACAAAATTTTCAAAGAACTAATACCAATACTCCTGAAATTATTCCATACAATAGAAATATGAGGAATATTGGCAAACTTTTTTATGAGGCTACAATTACCCTGATACCCAAACCACAAAAAGGCATTACTAAGAAAGAGAACTACAGACCATCACTCATAAATACTGATGCAAAAATACTCAATAAAATACTGGCAAATCTAATCCAAGAACACATCAGGAACATTATTCACCATGATCAAGTTGGCTTCATCCCAGAGATGCAGGGATGGTTCAACACACAAAAATCTGTCAATGTAAGCAAACTGAAAAATAAAAACCACATGATCATCTCATTAGATGCTGAAAAAGCTTTCGACAAAACACAACATCCCTTCATGATAAAGATCTTGGACACAGCAGGGATACAAGGAACGTACTTAAACATAATAAAAACAATATACAACAAGCCAACAGCCAACATCAAACTAAATGGAGAGAAACTCCCAGCAATCCCACTGAAATCAGGAAGAAGACAAGGTTATCCACTCTTTCCATATCTATTCAATATAGTTCTTGAGGTCCTAGCTAGAACAATAAGACAACAAAAGGAGATCAAGGGGATGTAAATCAGAAAAGAAAAAGTCAAACTCTCACTATTTGCTGATGATATGATAGTTTACATAAGCAACCCCAAAAATTCTACCAAGGAACTCTACAACTCATAAACACTTACAGTAATGTAGCAGGATACAAGATTAACTCAAAAAAAATCAGTAGCCCTCCTTTACATAGATGATAAATGTGCTGAGAAAGGAATCAGAGAAATATCACCCTTCTAAATAGCCACAAATAGCATAAAATAACTCAGAGTAACTCTAATCAAACAAGTAGAAGACTTGTATGACAAGAACTTTAAATCTTTGAAGAAAGAAATTGAAGAAGACACTAGAAAGTGGAAAGATCTCTCATGCTCTTGGGTAGGTAGAATTAATATAGTAAAAAATGGCAATCTTACCATAAGCAATCTACAGATTCAATGCAATGCCCATCAAAATCCCAGCAAAATTTTTCACAGACCTCGAAAGAACGGTACTCAACTTCATATGGAAAAGCAAAAAACCCAAGATAGCCAAAACAATCCTGTACAATAAAAGAACTTCTGGAGGCATCACAATCCTTGACTTCAAACTCTACTACAGAGCAATAGTACTGAGAACAGCCTGGCATTGGCATAAGAACAGACAAGAGGACCCATGGAACTGAATCAAAGACCCAGATATTAATCCACACACCTACAAACACCTGGTTTTTGACAAAAAAGAAAAATACATAAAATGGAAAAAAGCACATTTAAGAAATGGTGCTGGCATAACTGGATTATCAACATGTAGAAGAATGAAAATAGATCCATGTTTATCAACATGCACAAAACTCAAGTCCAAATGTATCAAAGACCTCAGCATAGAGCCAGCAACAATAAACCTCACAGAAGAGACAGTGGGAAGTATGCTTGAACATATTGGCACAGGAGACCACTTACTTCTTAAATATAACCCCAGCAGCACAGACACTGAGAGAAACAATTAATAAATGGGACCTCCTGAAACTGAAAAGCTTCTGTAAAGCAAAGGACATGGTCACCAAGACAAAATGACAGCCTACAGAATGGGAAAAGATCTTCACCAACCCCACATAAGACAGAGGGCTGATCTCCAAAATATACAAAGAACTCAAGAAATTGATCATCAAAAGAACAAATAATACAATAAAAAAAATGGAGTACAGACCTAAACAGAGAACTCTCAACAGAGGAATCTGGAATGGCTAAAAGACACTTAAGAAAATGCTCAACATCTTTAGCCATCAGAGAAATGCAAATCCAAACAACTCTGAGATTCCATCTTACACCTGTAAGAACTGTCAAGATCAAAAACACTGATGACAACTTAAGCTGGAGAGGTTGTGGGGTAAAGGGAACACTCCTGCATTACTGGTGGGAATGCAAGCTGGTACAGCCCTTTTGGATATCAGTGTGGCGATTTCTCAGAAAATTAGGAAACAACCTTCCTCAATACCCAGCAATACAACTTTTGGATATTTACCCTAAGGATGCTCAATCATTCCACAAGGACATGTGTTCAAATATGTTCATAGCAGCATTGTTTGTCATAGCCAGAACCTGGAAACAACCTAAATGCCCCTCAGCCAAAGAATGGATAAGGGAAATGTGGTACATTTACACAATGGAGTACTATACAGCAGAAAAAATGACATCTTGAAATTTTCAGGCAAATGGGTGGATCCAGAAAACATCATATTGAATGAGGTAACCCAGACCCAGAAAGATAAATATCATATGTACTCGCTCATAAGTGGGTTTTAGACATAAAGCAAAGAAAACCAGCCTACAAATCACGACCCCAGAGAACCTAGACAACAATGAGGACCCTAAGAGAGACATATGTGGA
Source organism: Chionomys nivalis (assembly GCF_950005125.1). Lineage (NCBI taxonomy): Eukaryota > Metazoa > Chordata > Mammalia > Rodentia > Cricetidae > Chionomys > Chionomys nivalis. The sequence continues at coordinate 34,819,639 of NC_080090.1, read as the reverse complement.
TCTAATCTACATGGGAAGTAGAAAAAAAAAAAAAAACAAGATCCTGAGTAAATTTGGAGCATGGAGACCATGGGAGAGGGTTGAAGGGGAGGGGAAAGGAAAGGAGGGGAGCAGAGAAAAATGTATAGATCAATAAAATCAATAGAAAAGAAAACAAACAAGCAAAAACAAACAAACAACAACTTAAAAAAGAATTGTTTTATATACCCAACAAGACTCCATTGGGGAAAAAAAAAACTAAGTTTTCACTTACAAGTGGGCATCGGTTGAAGAAAGCATCTGAGTTAGAGATGGGCTTGTGTCAGCTTCTCTCAGCGCTGGGACCCTATCTGGGGCCTTGTCCAGCTATGGGTCTCTATATTTCTCATCTACTGCAGGAGGTCTCTGATGATGGCTGAACAAGACACTGATATATGAGTATAGTAGAATGTCATTAGGAGTCATTTTGTTGCTATCTATGTTCCCTTTGTTGAAGAGTACTATTTAGTTTTCCTCTAGGTCCTTGGCTTATCTAGGCTCAGGTTCTTGGCCACTCAAGCAGTATTGAGGATTGGTTCCTTCTTATGAAGTAGGTCTTAAATACAATTAGATATTGGTTGGTTAGTCCCATAAGCTTTCACTAGCACATCTTGCAAGCAGGTCGCGATTGTAAATCAAAGGGTTTGTATCTGGGTTTATGTCTATGTTTCTCCTTTGGTAGCATGTGAAGTAATTTCCAGTACCATGAACACTAGTCAGTAGGAGTAAAGGCTCTGTGTAGGCACCAGCTCAACTTTTCCACGTTCAATGAGTTATGTAGGTTTTGTCTTCAGCAATGGGACTTACCATCAGTTTGTGGAGATCAACCAATAGCTTTGGCAATGACCTGTTTAAGCATTTGGTTTTACAGCACTGTTCACAATACTCAAGATATGAAATCAACCTAAGTGTCCATCGACAGACGGACGGACGGACAGATGGATGGATGGGGAAAAATACAGAGCATAAATAAATTGAATACTATTCATCCATAAAAAGTAATGAAATCCTGTCAGTTGTGGAAGTATGGATAAACTTAGATGAATTTGTTGTGTCAAGAGAAATCCTAATGGTATTCTGCTATACTCACAGATGGTTGCCTAGCCCAATTGTCATCAGAGCGGCATCACCTAGCAACTGATAGGAGCAGATGCAGAGACCCATAGCCAAACACTAGATGGAGACAGGGCAGCCCTGCAGAAGACAGGGAGGAAGGATTGTAGAAGCCAGAAGTGTCGAGGACACCACAAGAAGATGGCCCACACAGTCAACTAAGCGGGACTCAGAGGGGCTCATAGAGACTGAAGTGACAACCAAGGACCCTATATTGATCCGAGCTAGGTCCTCTGCATATGCATTATGGTTGTGTAGATTAGTGTTCTTGTGAGACTCCTAACGGTGGGAATACGGCTGTCACTGACTCTTTTGCCTGCACTTAGAGCCCTTTTTCTCCGACTTGGTTGCCTCATCCAACCTTGATATGAGAGTTTGTACCTAGTCTTACTGTATCTTGTTATGCCATGTTTGGCTCATAGCCCTAGGAGGCCCGATTTGTTGTTGTTTGTTGTTTTTGGAAAGGAAACATAGGAGGTGAACTGGGGGAGATGGGACGATGGAAGGTAGGAGTGGACTGACTGGGAGGAGTGGAGGGAGGAGAGGCTGTGGTTGGAATATAGTATATGAGAGAAGAAAAAATTAAAAAATGAAGGAATGGAGGCAGGGAAGGAAGGAGGAATGAAAGAAGGAAGGAAGGAAGGAAGGAAGGAAGGAAGGAAGGAAGGAAGGAAGGAAGGAAGGAAGGAAGGAAGGAAGGACTACCCATCATAATCCAGAGAATGTCTCAGCACCCAGAAGCCAATGTAGCATAAACAGTGTCCACAAGTGGAGTATATGGCTGCCTTTGGGCCCTGGGAATGGTCTCTCTAGTCCTATACTGTTTCCTCATCTCTTTGTATATCCGTCTGTCTTTGTTTCTGGCCTTGGCCACACAGACAGCTTTGACCTATAGGAGAGAAGTAATGTAACATAGTGTTATGAGTGGCTGTATGTTTCCATTTCTGCCCTTGGGCTTGGCTACTACTATATAAACGCCCCTAGAGTAGCCTGCTGACAAGATGCTGTGACACACAGAAGAATTTGAATGGCCCCCAAGCAACTCCTACAGTCAAGTGCCAGCAGAACCCAGACACAGTGCGGACACAGCAGAACAATCAGGGTGAACTATAGACTCATGAAAAATAATAAATGATACTTGTTCTAAGCCACTAAGTTTGGGGACAGCTTGATTAGCAGCAGTGACTAATTGAAAGGCCGAGGTCATTGGATGGATTCTATCTGGTACCCCTTACAAAGGTGTAAAGAAAAGAGCAAGACCTTAAAAAGATCATGGGCGGCACCGTCCACAAGGGATGGAAGATGGACTCAGGCAAGCCCATGTGTCCTCGGGAAGTTTTTCCAGGATTCCAGCAATTCTCAGTGTCCCATGCCTTACCTATGACCCAGATATGATCACAACTGACAAGTATCAAAGACCCAGGGACCCTGCTCCTCTTGGCACCTTTTAAGAGAACAAAGAATTGGTAAAATGGCAGAGAGTGACCACATCCACAGAATGTTCCTGCACGCTTACATGGCATGTATAGCATCAAAGCACACATGGCTTTGTCTGTCTGGTAGGGCCACAGTGTGCTATGAATGATCCCATGAGTCACTCCAGCACAACCTGTAATCTCAGCCTGGGAATAAAGGTCCCTGCAGTCCCTTTGTCAAGGCCCCTTCTCCTCTATGGCACTATTTCATGTCCTTATGAAGCAGAAGATACATGAATGGGTGGCATGTGTCAGGGCCCACAGATACAGCAAGAACATGTATGTGTGGGGCACAAAGGCACTGAGAATGCTTACATGTCTCAATAGTGTGTTTCTGGTTTCTGTTGAGGCATCCCCCGATGAGACTGAGCCATCAGGGAGAGTTTAAGTTTGTTAGCAGCAGCAGATTCTTCACTCCTGGTATTAGTGAGGCTGCGGAAGGCAGCTTTCCCAGGGGACATTATCCCTAGCTACAACAGTGGCTCCCACTTGGCTGAAAAGGTCAGTTCTAAGCCTCTTTTTCATCTGCACTAGGGGAGGGCTGGAGCAGAGTACCAGTCTGAGCGTGAGCAGACTTCACCACCTTCCTAACCGCTGCCCAAGAAGAGGGCCGAGAAAGCCACCTGTCTGACCAAAGTCATGTTCTCCTTGCAAGAGAGTGTGCAATTCCACCCTACTCCACTGTCTATTTTGTTGCTTCTCAGGATGGCAGAATTCCCGCAAGAGGGAAGACTAAGGAAAGGGCTGGAGAACGCTACCATGCAGTCTGTCCTGAATGTCACCTCCTCCAACCAGACCCACCATTGACCCCAGGAATGGAGCTGCCTGCGGTCAGATCAGTCCTACACAGAATCTACTCAGCAAGGGCTCTGTTTTCTGAAGGGACGAGAACCAGAATAAACAGGAGAAAGAGGTGCCGGCACTCTACAGGGCCAGTGAATGAGTCCCATCCTCAGAGGAAGCAGGCTGGAAGGACAGACAATTGCATCGTACAAACAATAGACATGACAACCTAGGACAGGCCTCCTGCAATGCCTCCTCCAGATTTGCTGCCCCCTCTTAGGTTCTCAAGGGCCCTGGTCATCAGAAGTCTTTGCAACCCTCCTGCCACTGCTCGCCCATGCCTTCCTTCCTCAGACAGCCACTGAGAGATTTCTCTGTGTAGGAGTTCCCCGCTGGATTCTGGGAAATAAAACTGAAGGAACTACAGTGTTCCTGCTATCACGACTTATATTTGGGGAGCTGAAAACAGGCCTAAAACAAATGAACAATGGAGTAGATGATTTTCCATACTTACAAGCTCTGAAGAAAACCCCTGTTGGTCTGAAGCAGATGTCGGGGTGAGAAGAGGAAAGTCCCCTGTGAGAAAGCAGCAGTGAGGAGGTGGTAGCTCCAGAATCCCCTCAGAGAAACCCCTCAGAGTTACACAATGAGGCATCTTTGACAATAAATGAAGGAGGGCATTGCCGTCCTGGAATAGTTACTGCAAGACAGTAACTATCACGGAAAGAAAAGAGGTGTCAGCAGACACCAGGGAAGACCAGAGGCGAGGGGTGGCTGGAGCCCATACCTGGCCCTTCTCTCTACTAAGCATGCCCTAGTGCTGCCATTTAGGGACCTCTGATCACTTTAAAGAAAATCTGACTCTAACGGTGTCACTGTGTTCCAAAGCTCATGCCAAAGTCATCAACAAATGGTGACCCTCTGCCTCTTCATCTTCCCTGGGGTTCTCCACAATGCAAGTCTCTACAAGGGGACTGGATCCAAAGCCCTCTGCAGTCTGGGATTCCAGATACTAAAGGCCCCGTCTTGGTCCACTCATTTTCCCAATCTCCTCTTTCACACTCCTGGTAATTTTCTCAGCTAATCCTGGGCTCGTCTCTGGCTTCTCACACTGCACCTTCCTCTGTCAACAGAGGCTTACATCCTCCACTGGCTGTGGCCGCTCCACTTCTGCTAAGCACCTTGGCTCATCTTCACTGTGTCTTCTTGTGTTCACCACTAAGTCTCCTCAGGATCTTCTACAACTTCCTATAAGGTCTCCTTGTATCTGCCCACTAATGTAATGTGCTAGAATGTTCTCTCTTAAGATCATATGTGTACATAATATAGCTTGCCGCTAACCTCCCATGAATAATACAATAATACAAGTTTACTTAAAAGTTGCCAAGAAATTAATAACCTCAAAAGTATCAATCAATCAAAATACAAGCAAACAAAAAGGCTTCTTGAGATTTTATCGTTGTATACAAAATAAGCTCATGCATCTTAACTTGGACTAAGAAGCAGTCTGGAACAAATAGCTTTTCCTGCTTTTCATTTCTATGCTTCCATCAGCTACCTCCACCACCAAATCAGGAGCTCATGGATGAGAAAAGGAAGATCTTTGCCCTTCTCTGGAGATCACGCACACACAGGGGGATGGGGGGCACCTACATATTTCTTTGAAACTATCAGAGCCTCACATCTCTATCAGAACCCAATTCAGACTACTCTTCCCTCTGTGATGGAGGTGGGTCTTGTATTAATCTGTTGCTTTCATTGGTTAATTAATAAAAAAAACTGCCTAGGCCCATTTGATAGGCCAACCCTTAGGTGGGTGGAGTAAACAGAAGAGAATACTGGAAAAAAGAAGCCGAGTCAGGAGTCACCATGATTCTCCCACTCCAGAGAGACACAGGTTAAGATCTTTCCTGGTAAGCCAGCTCGTGGTACTACACAAAATATTAGAAATGGGTTAGATCAATATGTAAGAGCTAGCCAATAAGAGGCTAAAACTAATGGGCCAGACAGTGATTAAAAAAATACAGTTTCCGTGTAACTATTTTGGGGCATAAGCCATGTGGGCGGCCGGGTGCCGGGGACGCAGCCCCGCCGCTCATATTACAACACCTCTGAGACCCTCTCAGTTCCCCAAGTTGGAATTTATGCTTCCTTCAAAGTGAGTAACACTAAACAAAGTGTAAAATTAGGCACCTGTGCAAGAAGGAGGACCTGGGTCTTCTTCATCTCTCCATCCACCCCAGGCTCAGCATCTAACATAAAGACAGGACCACAGAAGTCCATGGAACTTAGGGCCAGACAAGGCACTAACCTGCAGCCCAGTGTGACTTCAGCAAGCACACAGACACCACACACCACTAACGGCAAAGCTGTGTCAGGCAAGGAAGTGAAGCTGTGGGAAGTCTTTTCAAAAATCTCGGGTGACATCTGTGATGGTCTCTCTCTTCTTCTTAAAGATCAGGCAGTCACCTGACATTTTAAATACTGTCTTTCTCAAAAGTAATTGAAACGAAAGAACACATTTCAAATTGCTTTCCCTACAATTTCAATCTCTGAGGAAGACCCAAGCTCAGAGAGTACTCACAAAGAATATTTTACCATCTGTAATGCACACACACACACACTCACACACATACACACACACACACACACACACACACACACATATATGTATGAGGGCTGCCACCTCATACCAGGAGGAGTTCACAGATAGCAGAGTTTGGAGATTATTGGCAAATTTTCCAAAGGCTGACACACAACTCTGAGTCCCCAGATTGTTTTTCCACTTCCTTTCCTATCTGGTATCCCAAACATAGATTTCTTTGAATTTCTTCCCAGATGGAGTTTACCCATTCAAGTTCCCTATTAAGCCCCCAGATCTGTTGCCTCACCTCCTTTATTGCTTACTCCCTTCTCCCACTACCAGCTCCAAATTCTTTGTCATTGTCACCAACATAGAGTAACTACCATAACAGGATGTGAGAAGCCTGGTGAAGAAGCATCCACCACATCCAAGACAAGACCACAGTGACCTGCTGTGACGTCACCCATAAGCAGCAGCCCTGCCTAGCTCACAATCCTTTTGTAATTTATTTCCCCCCATGGCTTTCCAGCTCTGCATTCTATTCTTCTATTCCCTTCTTCCTCCCTTTCCCCTTTCTTCCACCTTTTCTTCCTTCCTGCCTGAACACTGTTCTCAGCCAAATCCTGGGATCAATATCAGTGTTGGGGACTGTGGACTGCCAGACCCTGAGTTTCCTGTGGCCCCTGCCTGCTGGGGGTAAAGGGGCTTGTTTTCCTGTAGCTGCTCTGAGCAAACAGCTTGTTTTCCTGTGCTTGCAGCTGCTCTGAGCATGAGACAGGGGAGTGATTTCTGGTGGGCTTGCAGCTGAGAGTTAGGGTGTTGGCCAGGAAGACTAGGGAAGTCATCAAGAAGGTCAAATCAGTATCAAAAGGACCAGAGACACACAGGTGTGGCATATCTAGCCCTTCACAATAATAAAACAGGAAGTAGCCTACTCATGGCCTGGCAAAACCCTCCAGAACCCAGAAAAGCACTGTCTTCAGGTGAAGAGGATGCCCATAATGCACTATTCTCCACAACACAATGGCTACTACTCTGGGTATCCCTATCCTGGTCACAGTTCAACTCAATCAAGGGAACCTCCAGAATAATTCCCACCTGTCAAAAGCAAGCCCTTCGTGCTAACCATGTCTTGTACTTCCTGTGTTCTGATGCATTGATGTCGGGAGTCTTGCTGCACTTAGGGTTGACCAATTCCTGGAGATAGTACCAATGGCCCTACAATATACCCTTCTATGAAAACCAACCCATCCAAAGCCCACAATCCAACCCTTCTCTTTGAGCTCTCATATCCCAGGGCATAATCCACCTACTCTAATTATCCCAGAGCCAAGGCTAGCCTGCTAGCTAAAGCCTACAGTAATCATTCACACCCACCAGCCCTCACACTGATTACCAGTCCTTCCCTGTTCACCACAGTGAAGGTCCTTGCTATCAAACATCCCTGTCCCATCACTTCCCAGCTTCACCTCTCCTCCCTTGATATGACAAACTGTCATTTCAGTGCCTGTCTTCCCATGACCTTCTGCCATTGCCGTAGCTAGATGATAATAACGTCAAGCTTGTGGGAGCAGCACTACTCACAACAGACAAGATACAGAATCAACCCATTTGTCTATCAGTAAACCAATGAATTTGCTTATGATGGAATGCTATGTGCCACAGAAAACAGAATGAAATCCTGCCATTTGCAACAAGAAGGAATAGCCCAGAGCATGATGTTGAATGAAATAAGCTAAGCATAGAGAGATGAGTACCATGGGATCTCCTTCATATAGAGTGTGAAAAAGTTGAACTGATAGGAATATGCCTCGTTATGGGCAAATTGTGACTATAGTTAATAGCAGTATATTTTATATTTGAAACTTGCCAAGAATTGCATGAATTAATTATGGCCTTGCATGGCTTGATGTAGACACTGCATAACATAGCATTCATTACCTCATCAAGTTATATTCCTGAAACATGAACAACTTTGACCTAACCCCAAACAAAACAAAACGCCCTCTTGTCTGGCTGCCTGGGACGCAGCGCTCTAGACACTTATTTTGATCAACCCCACCCACACCTCAGTCAATCCCTAACCAGAGGTGCATAGAATAATCATAGGCCTGCGTTCCATTTCATCCCCCCCCAAACTGAATGACCTCCAGGGCCACCTCTCTGAGCCCATTTTTACTCTGCAAACAAGTACCGCACCTTGCTCAGGAGAGCCAGGCATTCTTCAGTGAGAAGCACACATTACAGCTGGCACCTTGCGAAATAGATGTTCCTGCTGTCAGCTCCCTTCCAACCTTCTCGTCAGCATAAGGAACGCCCCCAGAAGGGTTCTCAAACGAGCAAATCATCTCCCTTGTTCTTGAGGCTCGTCAAGAAAGGAGGCCTGTCCCGGCAATCCGATGACACAATAGGAGACTAAAAAGGTCGCCTCTTCCCTCTGTGATAATGGGAATTTCAAAGTTGCAAAGTAGCTGAAGGGGAAAAGCTGTCATTGAAAACTCTGAGAAAAGGGGACACAATTCTACCTCTAATGAGGACCAATAATATCCAGGAGACTTCTCCTTGGACAGGTTTCAGAAGCATCCACAAAGCCAGGGGAGGGGAGATTCTGGGAAGAGAGAGGGTACGAAGGCTTCCCTATCGGCATGTTCCAGCAGCGCCTCCACATACATGTTTAAACACGGGGCCAGCACATGCCTTGCCTAGGGCTTTGCCAACAGAGGCTATCAGCTGATCAGAACACACTCCACTTCTCACCAACCTCTATTCCCTTCCATTTAAAAAAAAAAAAAACAAACACAAGGGGAAAGCATTTAAAATAATCAGGATGGAAGATCGAGATTAAAAACAATTTAAAATAAACGTCTACGCTGGCACTCTGGAAAAAACATACCACGGTGCATTAAGTGCTTTGAATTAAGTAAATTACACCAAGTAACTAATTTACATAATGATCAAGATTTGCATTTTACACATGTTATAATGAAAATGGGTTTATAAAATAATTCTTCACCAACTTCTGTTCAGAGTGGAGAAGTATTTGTAGAAAATTCCGTGATATTTATCTGTCACTGTCTTTCATGTTGCAGATCTCTGGCTTCTTCAATAGTTTTTTTTTTAATCTGCAAGGCCCCTTATTCCCACTGCAATAAATAGTGCCTTTGATTTGCAATTCCCTCCCGTCAACTGAGTGAGATCATATTTTTTATAGAATCTATAATATGCTAATGATTTTCAGAATTTTCACAAATAAAGTTTGATGTCCCTGTCACCTTTCACTTATAAGGCATTTGGGATTGATTTTTAACAGTGTTTCCTGCTAGATCTGGGGGACTATCTTAAAGTCCTGATGAGGATCCTGGCTGGCTCTGCTGGGTAAGGGATAGCATGGAATTTCTCAGTAGCCCTGTGTCCTGTATCAGTGGTCCCCTTGGGGCTGAGGCAAGATTCCCAGCTGGCACCTCCAGCCCATGGTTCAGGGGTCCAGTCTTCAACTTTGGCGACAAGTTCCTGCCTCCAGGTCCTTGGATGTGGGGGCCAAGAGCCAGACTACCCTACTCACCTACTCTGCTCCCTCCCTGTAGTCTATGAAGAATGATACATTTAGTTTCCCAGATGAGGAAATCAAAGACAGACAGGTTGTTTTCTCTCCAAAACCACCAGACAAGAACAGTCTAGACCCATCCCTGTGCTTTGAGGGAGCTCTGATGTTGTAGGAGTTGAAAAGAAAATAGCCCCCCAAAGGGAGTGGCACTATTAGGAGGTGTTGGTTTGTTAGAGTAGGTGTGGTCTTGTTGGAGGAAGTGTGTCATTGTGGAGGTGAGATCTGAGATCTAATATGTGCTCAGTGCCTCAGACCACTCCCTGTTGTCTGTAAGTCAAGATATAAGGACTCTCACTCCACCCTTGTTCCAGCACTATGTCTGTCTACACGCCACCATGTCACACTGTGGTAATAATGGACCAAACCTCCAATAACTTAAACCACCCCAATTACATGTTTTTCCTTTATAAGTGTTGCCTTGGTCATGGTGTCTCTTCACAGCAATAGAAACCCTAACTAAGACAGTTGTTTCCCTGGATTTCTCAGTAACTTAAGTAAGATCCCAAACAGGAGTAACTTTCCAGTGATTGCCCACACGTTTGCACTTGAATGTCCAGGAGGTCTAAAGTGAACGTCACTGTCCTTTGTTAATAGTGTGCCCATGGCATGGAAGAATGAGAAAAGGCATAAGCTTACCCGCATGTGACAGTCTGAATGCCTACGTCCCTCCAAATCCCCATATTGAAATCCTAGTCCTGGTGGTTAAAGAATCAGGAGAGAGATTGCGGGAAGGGGCATTTGGGTGATAAGGGACCTTCCTGGTATGTATTTGTGCCCTGACAGGAAACACAGAGGCCAGACTCATCTGGCTTCTCCCTGCTGCATATGTGGACACAATGAGAAAGTAGACTTCTGCAAACCAGGAGGAGGACCCTGCAGACACTGGGTCTGTTGCCTTGTCCTTGGACTCCTAAGCCCCAAAGCTATGGAAATAAATGCCACGGACACCTCAAAGTATATAATTCTTTTCTTGATACCAAGCTGAGATGATTAGCAAGCAGCAGGAACTTTTTAAGGCCTGACTTGGTCCCACTCTGCTAAGTAACTTGCACATACTACCTCATCAATCCCCATGACAGCCTCATGTCTTCTGAGGTGACCTGGCCAGGAAGAGACTGAATGGAAGCTCAAGCCCAGAATGATTTCCATCAAGCCAGAAATGTTTGAGGGGTGACAGGAAGGAGGCAGGTCCACACACTCTGTGCAGATACTTATCTGTGAGCTCCATGTGGACCAGACTTTCCCTGGGTCTGAGCACCCGTGAAGAACTACTGGATGATGTCAACTTTGCGGTTTAGTCATTGGCTCAAGCATAGCTGGGGAGCAACTCCAGCTGCCTCCCAGGAGAGGTCTTGCTCCCTTAAGGGCAACCCCAAGAGCATTTCTTCCAAGTGTTCACCCAAAGCACAATAGAGCTCCCAAGAGACCACACTGCTTTGAGAATGGCAAGGCAATGCAAACCATGAATACTCCATTTCCGGCTACTAATCTGCGATCAGTATTAATAACTGGCATTACACGGGGAAACATGGCAGCCTCATTAATCCTGTAAATTACCACTGAGGAAAAGTCCTACTAAAACGGCAGACCAGCTGAGATGACTCAGAAGCAAACCCAGGAAGAGTATCACCTCTTCAGACCTACAAAGGGTTATTATCTGCCCACACACAAGGCCCCTCTGATTTCTGGGACCATCAACAACCCCAGAGTGGCAGGGTATCCCCTGTCACTGCTCAGAGAGCAACAGTTTGAGACTGGCCAAGTTCAAGCCCTCACTCGGGCGTTCTCCAGCATGCTATCTGCTGCTGAACTAGGTCATGTTCTATGGTAGACATCAAAGAAAAAGACCAGAAACTGAACTGAAGACAGGCAAGTAAGAAACACTTAGGGGGCAGAAGTCTACATGAGGAGGTCAGTTTACCATAAGAAAGTCTCAAAACAGCCTTCGGAAAGCAGAGAGCGGGTCTTAGAGGATAGGTATGAATTGTGAACACAAACAAGGAGTGGGAACTCCAGATCAAGAGGACCTCAGCACCCCTGGGACCCCAGTTTTGCAGAGCCAGTGATCCAGCTGGGTGACCTATGAATCATTTCGTGTGAGTATAAGGGTTGTCATGCCTGGTGTGCTGCCTAACGAAGCACAGTGACATTTCTAGATAGGAAGGGCATCAGGTGGCCTGCTGGGCACTCAGACCAGGAACACCAAGCCAGTCCTCCTGCCCAGGGCAGGTCAAGACTCTGAGGAGGAGGATGCATGGGGGTAGCAAAGCCATGGAGTCACCTGAAGTCCACTCAGTGTTAAAGTGCCCCCCAGGGCCAGAGATATGCAACCCAGGCCAGTTTTTATGAGGCCATTTCAAGGTAAAGACTGTGACTCCCTGGTGGCTCTATCCTCACAGCAACCTCCTGACCTTGTGTTAAGTGCCCTTAACTTGCAGATGTGATTTACATAATTACTTTTTGACACCAACCTGGATTTAATTTGTTTCCTCTGGAACCCACCTCAGAGGAGGGAGCAGCAACCGGAGCGGGAGTGAGGCTGAGGGGAAAGGCTTTCAGACACCACTCCCCTTTCCCGCGGCTTCCCAAAAGCCACAACTGAAGAAGGACCAATTCTAATCACACTGTAGAGTACCAGAGAGCCTCAGAACCCCCTGGCCACATGAGCTGCACCACCATTCTTGAAGACAGCATTGTAGAGAGGCAAGTAAATACCCACATCAAGGACAGAGCTCTGTCGGAAGCAAGATGTTGGGCAGAGGGGACAAAGTCACCTGCTAGTTTCATCCAGGAAGAGACATCAGGCTGCACCAGGGTCAGACAGGTGGGGTGGGCACACCTCTGAGGACAAAAGGTTTAATAATGTCATCACCAGGACACTATTGTGACACACAGGAGGACAGAGTGTTGGGCAGGTGCGACGAGAGGCCATCACAGATGGTGGTTCTGTGAAAGGGCAGGAGTCTAGATGTCATGGCAAGCTAGGGTCATGCTCGGGCAGGACTCCATAGAGACTCAGCACAGGTGGATGGATACCCTCAGACAGACAGGAGGCCACTTTGCCTGCAGATCAGCTAAGTGCACAAGGAGCAAGGGATGACAGATGCTGGCTTATGGTTCATGGCAACTGTGGACAGGGAACAAATGGAAGAGTAGGAGACCCCGCCAGGAAAGACAGCAGCTTAGTCCCAGTCTTGATGCTGAGTGCAAAGGAGACCTCTCACACTACACAGTCCTTACGACATGTGTTCACACTCTTGTGTGCGAGACACATTCACTCATGCAGCCACACCCATGCACACACACACACACACACACACACTGTGCTCCCACTCACTGGTACGTACACTGTGTGCTGAAGCCAGCTGAACCAGAGCCCATCATTAAATTTTCAAGAATTTGGGAGTTTCTAAATATAGCCACTTCAATTAAATTATACAAACCTGTAATTAAATAAATTATTTCACAAGCAAAACTGATAAATATACCATTCTCCTCACTTCCCAGGCATTTTGCTGAATTTTACTATTTATCTGTGTGCTGAGGCTAGGCGTGTCTACTGTGTTTGAAGGAAGAAACCGTGATGCATGTGTCTTCTTGCCCCTAGCTTACATGCTATTACACCGACTAGCTCAAACGCAGCCATGGCATGAGAATTTACACCACAGACATCAGCAGGGGTTACACATTAGGGCTTCTTGTTTTCCTTGGAGACTGGTTTCCAAACATTCACTGGCGTGCCATAGCTCACAAAGCACACACCCATATCCTCCCCCAAGCCTTACACACACACACACACACACACACACACACACACACACACGGCTGTCTCTCGGTGTCTGGAGAAATGGTTCCAGAATCCCCTCAGTTCCAAAGCCTGACTCTCACATCCCTCCTATGAAATGGTGTAGCACTGGCGTTTAGGCTGTGCAGAGCCTGTGATGCGCTCTCAGTCATCAGCAGACGGCTTATAATACCTAATACACTGTAAATGCTACGTAAATCACGGTTGCACGGTATTGTTTAGGGAATAGTGACAAGAAAAACAGTTTGTACGCGTTTGTTATAGCTGTGATTTTCTTGAGTATTTTCAACTGACAAGTGAATACAGAATATATAGGGACAGCTGTACATTTGTGTGTACACACACACACTCTCTCTCTCACACACACACACACACACTCACATTCACACACATACTGTCTCTTAAACACAAACCAGCACATTCTTGTTCTCCCTAGCATGTCCAGATCGGCAGCACCCACACTCAGGACAAACAGTACAAAGTGCCCTAGGACGGAAGGAGTTGCACACCCGGCTTGTCTGCCTTCCTCAACCCTCCACTGGTCCTTGGTGCTGCCTCTTAGTGCAGCATTGGAGGCAGAAGCTTCATGCCTCACTGTCCCTTGGAAGGCAAGATGATGGATGATGGAGACTGGTCACCATCAGACCGGTGGTCAGCTGAGACTGGGAGGTATATAAAGATGGTGATGGCCCACGTGTGCAGGCCATTCTAGAAGCAAACATAAGTGGTCAACGGTCCCCACAGGCCCATGAAGCACTGCTTTAAAAACATTCCGAAATCCCAAATTAAACCTCTATCTATATTAATTAAGATCCAGGATATGCAGGGCTAATGGGACTGCCAGCCCATTCATCACGAGCTAGTTACCTCCCGCCAGAACCTCCTGGGTCAGATTACAAATGGGATATGGAGTAGGGGCAGGGTTGCAGGATATTATCCTGAAATATAATTTGAACTTTCCTTCCAAAATACCATCTTCAGGCTGATCCATCACTTGTTTGCCTCCACCCAGGCCTGCCACAAGTGAGGGCTGAAACATGAGGCCATCCATCACTGGCCACCAGAAGGGCCTGGAAATGCCAGCGCTGCTCTCAGGCACAAAGGAGGATGCAGACAAGTGCACTAATAGGATGATCAATGCCAGTATGTGGGTCCATAAGATGGGTGTGCGGGTGCTGGAATGAACATGGCCCTCTTCTCCTCCCAAGGCTTTTAATCTTCCTGCCAGGAGCTCGGGTCTTGGGAGATAAGCAAGGAACCCCCACTCATACAGCAGCTTCTCTAGACTATCTCCTAATGCTCATTCATTAACTCCTCCAAGCCTATCCTCAAATGCAAAATATTTATCTCTGGGGCCCAGAGACTCCATTAAGACTCAAATGTCACCCAGCTCTGCTGCCTCCAGAAGCATGAAAACAACAGAAGTCAGGCCCCAGGGAGTGTGATCTATGCTCCTGTCTCCAGGAGGACCCCTGACTTCAGAGCCAACCCAGCATCCAGCGGGGGTCCATCCTGGCAGCAGCAAGCATATCTAAATAGTGACCCAGGCTCCTTTTATTCTTTTTTATTTTATTTAAATAACATTATTTTTAATTTACATTACATACCAACCAGTTTCTCCTCCCTTCTCTCCTGTCAACCTCCCTTTTCCTATCTACCTGCCTTCCCGATCCACTCCTCCTCCATCTCCATTCTCCCATGGGCTTGCACAAAGCATGGCTCATCGATATGGGACAGGATGGAACTCCTCAGAGGTAATCCAGAATGGGAAACAGGTTACCAAATGCAAGCTAAGTGCCAGGGAGAGGTCCTGCTCTCACTGTCAGAAGCCTTACTAAGAGACCAAACTACATGATTGTCACACACATGCAGAGGACCTAGGTCAGTCCATGCAGGCCCCCTAACTGTTGGTCCAGCATCAATAAGCTCTCAAGAGCTCAGGTCAGCTGTCTCTGTGGGTTCCCATCTCCTGCTCCCACCCCCCCCCCGCCCCCGCGTTCATCTAATCCCTCCTTCCTTTCTTCCACAAGAATCTCAAGCTCAGCACAGTGCTTGTCTGTGGATCTCTGCCTCTGCTTCCATCAGTTACTGGATAGAGTATCTCTGATGGCAACTAGGGAAGTCACCAATCTGTTTACAGAGGAAGGCCAGTTTAGGAACCCTCACCATTATTGCTAGGAATCTTAGTTGGGGTTGCCCTTGTGGGTTCCAGGGGTTTCTCCCTAATCCCATCAAGATGTCTCCCCCACAACTCCCTCCGCCTCCCCACCCCCAGCCTGCCCAACAAGCTCCCTCTAGTTCCTATTCCTCCATCCCTTCAACCTCCACCTCCTGGTTTGCCCAGGAGATCTTTTCTACTTCCCCTTCCCAGGGAAATCCATGCATCCCTCTTTGGGCTCTCCTTGTTATCTGGCCTCTCTGGGGCCGTGGATTATACGTTGGTTAACCTAAACTTTACCCCTAATAAATCACCAATGTGTGAGTACATACCATGTTTGTCTTTCTGGGTCTGGATTACCTCACTCAGAATGATTTTTTTTCTAGTTCCATCCATTTGCCTGCAGATTTTCTGAGGTCATCATTTCTTAAAGCTAAGTAGTACTCCATTGTGTAAATGTACCACATTTACCTTATCCATTCTTCCATTGAGGGGCATTTGGGTTGTTTCCAGGTTTTGGCTATTATGAATAATGCTGCTAATGAACATAGTTAAGCAAGTGTCCTTGTGGTATTATTGTGCATCCTTTGGGTAAATACACAGGAGTGGTATAGCTGGTGACCCAGGATCTTAAGCATGTTATTCAATGCTACATCTTCTCAGTCCCAATCACTAACCCCAGCACACAGCAGTAGTTCAATAAAGTTACATAGGAAACATGTCTGAATTAACTAATGAAATCAGTTCTCTGTGCAGAGGCAGATGCTTGGGTCTAACAAGAGCCCGTTGGGTTGGTGCACAAGCCCATACCAGAGCCGGGCTGTACAAGCTGAAGAGGAAGAACTAGCAGAGCTGTCACCAAAAGCACATGCTTCTGTCCACTACAACCAGAAGTGATGACCATAGGAACACTCAGGCAGTGCTGGACACTTGTTTGTCCCCACCCAGGCCTGCCAGAAGTCAGGGCTGAGACATGAAGCCATCCGTCACTGGCCACAAGAAGGGCCTGGAAATGCCAGAACTGCTCTCAGGCATCCTGCCTCACTTCCTGGCCCAAGTTCTGTCATTGTCCCTAGTTCACAAATAGAAGCTGAGACTGGGTGAGTGTCAACACCACAGTTCAACTTCAAGCCAGCAGATTCCTGATCACTGGCGCTCAGCCTCTTTGATTTATAGCAACACGTGTATCACATGGAAGCCCTCATGATTTCCAGGCTCTTTCACCTTCCAGAAAAATGAATAATAAATAAAACACCACTCAGCAAGGTACCTGATTCCTAAGCCAACATCACTAGCTGCACACCTTATAGAAGATTGGGGAAGCCAGGCGATGGTGGCCCTTGCCTTTAATCCCAGCACTTGGGGGGCAGAGGTAGGCAGATCTCAGTGAGTCTGAGTCAAGCCTGGTCTACAGAGTGAGTGCCAGAACTGCCAGATCTATTACACAGAGAAACCCTGTCTGAAAAATAATAAAAATAAAAAATAAAATAAGCAAACCAACAAAAAGAAGATTGGGGAATGCTCCTGGTGGCCCCGGGACAGTGCTGCCCCAGCCTGCAACCAATGGCTCAGCACCCATAGATTCAGGCTCAGCCCAGACAGGTGGGCAACCAACTTGCCATTGTCCCAGGAACTAACCATGCAACCTCTGATCAGAGCATCAAACGGGTTCTTTCATAACCCACAGCTGCCTTCTCCACCAACTTCTTAAAAGCAACTGGAGATGCAGATTCAGATCATGGGTCAGAATTTTCGTGGTAATTACAGTGATTTCCAGGTTAGCGGGAAATAGCACCCCAGAAAGCATATGGAACCAATCCTACCATTCTGGAGTACCAGATAAATTCTGTGAGGGATGGGACCTTAGCAGTTCATCATAATCCCTGTCACAGAGAGAAAAGAGCGCCAGCTGCCTGCTGTTGGGCACAGATCCAAGGGCACCTCTGACTAGAGGCGTCCTAAACCCTGGTAGAAAAGTCCCCTCTGCCCATCGCTACTTTCCTACCCTCTCCTCCAGCCACATATACCGGCACTAAGGCAGGAGACAAGTTCATAGTCCTCAGAACTCTCCAGTACAAGTGGGGAATGGAGAAGATAGGATGAAGAGAGGAAAGGAAGTGACTGTGATGCTCCTGCTTCCGCTCTAAGACTGATGTCCTGAAAGATGCAATTGACCTGCCTCCCCCCACCCCACAAGACATGCAGGATGTGATTCAGTCCCTGCTCTGACCTCTGGAAGACAGGGGGTCAGAAAAAGGAAGCAAATGCTTAGAGATGGCAGCCTAGTAATTTGAGCTAGAAAACTTCCCTTGGCAGTACGGCAGGATTGGATTCCAGGCGTGGGGCCAGCCTGAGATTGTAGGACAGGGAGCTGACTACAGGACACCTGTAGCTATGGAGGATTCAGGAGTCGATGGCCAACACCTCTGCTGTCTTCTTTGCTCAGTATCTTCTTTTCTACCCTAGCAACAGCCTCCAGTCCTGTCGTTTCAAACCCCTTCCTCACTCAGCCTGAATCTACCCTGGGATCTGTCAGTGTCAGGACTTCTAGACTCTACGTACTTTGAAACATACATGTTGAACCAACACAGCCAGAACTCCTGAGTCTAAATCTCCCATAAGCACATCCCCCATCTTCTGATTCATCTTAATTTTCACCTCGATCGGACTGAGAAGCTCCTAAGAGATTTGTAAAGCTCTGGGTGTGTCCACGGACGGATTTCAAGGTGGGCTAAGAGTCACCAACCCTCAGGTTAGAGGCCTGAACATAAGAAGAGGAAATAAAGGAGGGTGCTCACAGATGCACAGGCGGACCCTCCCTGCTTCCTGTCTGCCATAAGGTAAGCAGCCTTCTCCATGCCTTCCCACTTCTGAGATGCAAAGCAGGGAATCCTATGACGCCATCTCCATAGCATGAACCTCAGAGCATCTACTAGAGCAGATCTTTCCTCTCGAGGTTTGTGTCAGGTTTTGTGACTATGGAGGGGTTGTGTTATCAGGTTTCTCTTACTGATAATGAATACCTGAGATAACTGCCTTATAAAAAGAACATTTTCATTTGCTCAATGTTTTAGAGATTTCAGTGCATGACTGGGTGGCCACAAGAGGTGGGGTGCTGACAAGGTCCCACATGATGTCAAGAACGTGTGGAATCACAAAGCCACTGACCTCATGATCAAACAAAAGAGAACAAAGAGACTGGCCTCTCCCTTTAAGGGCGTTTCCTGCCATGGTAGGGTTTGATGCTTAACTGGGCATGCCTATAGAGAGCCTCTAGATTGGGCTAACTGAGGACCTATCTCATGGGTTCCTGGACAGAAAGGGAGATGAGCAATACGGTTCATCTCACTCAGCTTCCAGACAAAGGATACAATGTGACCAGCCACCCCACCCCACCCCTGCCCGGCATCTTCCCTACCAAAACAAACTCTTTACTCATTATGTTCACCTCTTGTATGGTACTAAGGGCAGTAACAAAAGCAACCACCACACTCCTAATGGCTTCAACACCTCACACTAAGCCCTACCTCCTAAAGTGGGCACCATACCCACTGGTGTCATGGGCTAGGAACCAGGTGTGGATCTTTAGTGCTACAAGTGGATGTCTTAAGACCCAAGCTATGGTACCATCCACAGGAGAAGAATGACAAACCATCCAGCTGGAAAAGATGTCTCTTTGGAAATCCCCCTTCCTCTTTCCTCGCCTGGACTGCACAGATGCTCATAACCCCTATCTCTACCCCACTGCTGTCCCAGATGTTACTATCATCTGTCCCTGAAACTGTTCAAACAGGTTCAGCCTGGCCTCTCAGTTCCCAAGCCAGATGTACCGAAGCTCTTCACCCGGCAGAGATTTCCTGCATGGAGCAGACCATGTACCTGTCTTCCTTAAACAGCCCAGCGACTCTACAACCAGAACCTAGGAGACCTGGTGTGACTGGCCCTGCCTTGCTCTTGGGCCTGGCGGCTTCCTCCCGCTTCCCCATACCCTCCAGGCGCACAGCTCATCATTCCGTGGCATGCTCCAAGCTCAGTCGCCTCAGATACTCCTCAGCCGTGGCCTTTTCTGCTGAAGACTACGCCAGACAGCTGTCTCACTGCCTCCTTTGATGTAGCATATCATCAGTTCAAACATCGGCTTTCTGGGAGAGACCCACGTAGGCTATCAGGTGCTCGCTGTCCATGACCACGGCATCTCCATCGCTTTCCTTCATGTCACTTTTCTTTGCCTGAAGACATCATCTCGGATTTGTGCCCACGTCTCGTTTCCCACTTTCCTCTCAGATCCAGGAGAACAGCCAGCACACAGTAGGCACTCATCATCGAAGGGTTACTGCTGGCCCCACTAGGGGACAGGATTCAGAGTGAGGAGAATCCAGAATTGGGACTGGATTTTTCTGGGTGTGAAACACAGCTCACTCAGTCCTTCACTGACTTTACAGGAGTTATTTCAAACCTTCCTAAACAGTCACTCTCTCATCTAAGAAGAATACTTCATTTGAGAAGCAGCCGCCCACAGATTAAACAATAGCAAGTGTGAACTACTTGGAATTTGCTTGACACATAGTTGATGGCATTGTTGATTACAATAATAATTGGCTTCAGCATGGCTTATCTCTCCAAAGTGCCTGTGCTGGGAGCTGGATTGTAATTGGCAGTGCTGAGCAGTGGTGAGGACCAATAGAAAGTAAGCAGGTCACAAGAGCGCCATTCTCACAAGTGAGTACACCTTCTCACAGCGTGGGTCAAGTCTCAGAAAACGTCGGAGTTCTCAAAAGAAATGTGTGCTTGTACATCCTTAGCCATGTAGTAATTCAGATTAAACTGCTTTTGAGATTCCCTCTGACCTCAACGAAATGGAGAACAGAGACTACAAAGACGGCTCAGTGGTTATATGCTTGCTTCCCAAGTGGGAGAACCAGAGTTCGGATCTCCAGAAACCATGTAGATGCCAGGTAGGTGTGGCAGCCACCAATAATACCTATGGAAGTAGAGACAAGGAATTCTCCCAAGGTGAGCTGGCTAGCAAGACTGACCATATTGCCAAGTTCTTGGTATGACTGAGAGACCCTGTCTGTCTCGATGAATAAGGTGAAGGTGCAATTGATGGTGAATCCCAACATCAACCTTGGGCCTTTATAGGCTACCCACATGCGCATACACACACAACACATATATACATCACACACACCCCACATACAAACACACACATGTGCACAAACATACATACATATCACATATACATACACCCATACATATATGCCATACCATATACACACATGCCAGACACACACATATGAACACGCCACATAAATGCACAACACACACATACATACATTCATACCACACATGCATATACACATGTAAGCATGCATGTATGTCTTCATACATTATATAAACACACATGCACACCACATACATACAAAGTAAAAAAATTTTTAAATGGCTAACATCAAGAAAATGAGACACAATAAATATTGGGAATGAGGTGAGGGAAGAGGAAGACTCACTGCTGATGGGAATGCAAACTGGCACAGTCATTATGGAAATCAGGACAGAGATTCCTCAGAAAACTAAATATAGAACAACAATCTCAGCCAGCTATGCCACTCCAGAGTACATACCTGGAGCGCTAAGTCTATACAGCACAGAGATCCTTGCACCTCTATGTTAACTGCCGCACTAGTCACAATAGCCCAGAAACGGACCCAGCCTGGGTGTTCATCAGTAGATGGAAGAACGAAGAAAATGTGAAACATGAGCACAACAGAATTTTATTCAACCATAAAGAAAAAGGAGACGGTAAATCTGCAGCAAAATGGATACAACTGGAAATTTATTTATTTATTTATTTATTTATTTTTATTTATTTATTTTTTTTTTTTGGTTTTTCGAGACAGGGTTTCTCTGTGGTTTTGGAGCCTGTCCTGGAACTCTTATAGACCAGGCTGGTCTCGAACTCACAGAGATCCGCCTGCCTCTGCCTCCCGAGTGCTGGGATTAAAGGCGTGCGCCACCATCGCCCGGCTACAACTGGAAATTTTTATGTTGAGTGAAAGAAGTCAGATTCCAGAAGACAGTGTGTGTTTTCTCCATACGTAGACTCTAGTTTTAAACAGTGTGTGTGTGTGTGTGTGTGTGTGTGTGTGTGTGTATGCGCGCGCGCACGTGCGCGCACAGGCGCCCACTGCTAGTTGTGAAAGAAGAGAACTTTAAGACCCTAAAGAGAGGGCTCCGTAGGTAAACTACTCATGAGGACCTGTGATTTCAGAACCCAACCGTCATGGGAAATCCAGATGAAATCCACAGGCCTCTAACCCAGTGCTGGGGGGAACAGGGGCTCACGGGCCAGCCAGGCTAGACAATCAGTGAGCTCTAGATTCAGTTAGAGAGCGTGTCTCAAAAATGTAAAATGGAGAGCAACAGAGAAAGGCAGCTGATGTCCACCTCTTGCCTCCATACACTCATCCATGCGTGGGTGAGCACACTGTGCGCAGGTGCATGGACACACACACACATACACACACACAAGAAACGGAGTCAGTGAGAGAGAAGAAAGAGATCTTAAAAGGAGGAAGAAAAACAGTGAGTGGTTCAAAGCAAGTTAGTCTGTCCCAGGTCACACGGCATGGTCCGCACTTAGGAACTCCCTCTCATGAGCTTCCCTCACAGGGCCTATCCACCACATTTGATGTCGCTGAAGGAGTCATTCCCATGTACTTCTCTTTGAAGAAGCAAAACAAACCTCGCTTCTCATAAATGACCCAGCACCGCGTATGTTGCCCTAGGAACTGAGACAAACTACGGTAAATATGAAAATGTCTATATAAAAGTGGGGGTGTGAGAAAGCACGTGGAAGCAGTGAAGGGAAGAAGGGGGGTTACAAATGCTAAGTCTGGAGCACAACAACAGACTCTCAAGACCGCTGACCCCCGAGACCACAGCGGTGAAGAGAGGCGGGTGCTGCCTTGCTGGACTGAGGCAGGGATCACACAGAGAGACTGTGCAGCAAGTAGCCAAGGGAGCCTGTGAGTTCTGACTCACGGGCCATGATGCCTTGCCATCATGGGAGATGTTAACAGGGCAGGAAAAAGCAGCCAGTGACTGCATACATAGCCCAATGCTGTCCTACCTAGCTCTCTTCTTCCACAGACATTCTGGTTTAAGGATGCTTCTACATCCTGTTCTATTCCAGTTTTTTTTAGTACCGGTGGGAACTGCCATCTACAGCAGCCAGCTCCCCACGCACTGGAGGCAGCCCACTGAACCAAGAGAGGGCATGTGATTTAGACTAAGTCAATCAGGGCCCTCCCCTCTTTTTTTCTGTTGTTATTGTTGTTGTTGTTGCAAAGAGAAGACACTTTGGCCAGTGTGAAGTTCCAGATGCAACAAACCCAGAACCCAGACATCCCTTGCCTGTTAGGTGAGACAGTCCAAGCTGCAGTTCTGAAACCCATTGCCAAAAGAGAGCAAAAGCAGATCGAGAAAGCACGTGACTTGTTAGGTATGGGGTGGTGCCAGGTACCCATTGGGAAGGAGGAGGGTAGAAGAGACTTGAAGAACGGTGAGAGAAAGGTCCAGGTGATTTGAATACCAAAGGCTAGGATGATAGTTCTGTTGAAGGTCTCCCCTGAAAAGAGAGCTCCTAAAGTCTGGGGAGGACATAAATAGGGCAGGACTAACAATATATTGAGCAGGGGTGTGAGGAAGGGACCTGACAAGAAAGAGTCAAAGCCAGACTCCAGGGTGATTTCAGTAGAAGAGAGAGGCTGGGAGGCTCTGGGGGCACAGTCGATCAGCCAATGATGGGATGAAGTGCGTGGATGCCGATATGCAGGATGGCAGGGGAACCTCTACACTATGCACCCGAAGATGGCATAGTGAATCAACACAACAGATAGGGAAAAGGTTTAGGGAGGATGACCTGAATTATGCTTGGATCCTGCTGACTGTGAAGTGCCAGAGCACTTTGAATCCAGTTTCCTAAGAACTGGGGTTAAAGGTCAAGGCTACAATGCAGTTTGTGGAATCCTCAGCACAGAAGAAACAATAAAAGCCATACCAAGAAGACACCTTGTGGTATGTGGTAGTAGCTGGTATCTATTGGGAACGAGGGGGGCAGAGAGAACTTGAAGAATAGTGAGCCATGCCCAATAGGCCTGAGCACCAAAGGCCAGAAAGATAGTTCTATTAGAGGTTTCTTGGGACAAAGCATCGCTGGATAAGGTCTGAGAATCAGAAATAGCACCCAGAAAGGAACTCCAACACTGTGCATCAGAGAGCTCAAGATGGCACCTCCAAGACATTTAGGAGGGTGGTGAATGGGAAATGAACAGTCATACCAACCAGGCTGCCGGATAAACAAACCAGGAAAGATTTACTTCTTCCCATGGGTTGTGGCTCAGCGGTCACGGCTGCTGGACAGGCTGGAAATGGCAGTGCAATATGGAGGGAGACTCTCCTCCCGGGGCCTTTCTGATTGGATGAGTGTCCCCTGGGTTATAAAAGATAATCTCTCTTATATACGGTCATCTGATTGGAGCTACTGACCAATCTGCCAAGTTCCCTCCTGATGACACCCAGATTAGCATCTGATGGAGTAATTGGGGGCTGTAGCCTAGCCATGCAGACACATAAAACTCACCATCCCAGGAATTAAGAGCATCCCAGGGGCAGGAATGGCAATAAAAACAGAAGACACTTTCAAGGCTTCTGTGCCGCAGGGCAAGAAAGGAAGGGAAGCAGGGAGAAGGCTGAAATACAAGAAACAGGAAGTCCCGGGACAAGGACAGTGAATAGGGCAGGGGAACAGGGGCAGTAGGGAGAATTCACACCCTATCTACTGCATAGAGGAAGTGGTGTGAATATGTCTGCCAAAGGTTCCGATATTGAAAGCTTGATTCCCAATACAATATCTAACCGGTGAAGCTTTGGAAAGTGACTGGATCATGAAGACTCTGACCTGATCAATGGTAGAGTCATGTTTGGTGGCCTATTAAGAGGTGTAGGAACAGAAAAACAAGGCCTGGCTGGAGGAAAGGGGCCTCTGGAGCCCGGGAAGATGCATCTGGTCCTTGGCCTCATCCTCTCTCAGTCTCTGGTTCCTGGCTCCCACGGAATGAACACTCTGCCATCCCTGACATTCTGTCGTCGTCCCCCCCCCCCCCCGCGCCCCAGTGCTTAAAGCTTTCAATCCAGCTAACCACAGGATTGAAACCTCTGAAACATGAGCCAAACAATCTTCCTTTCCTTGAGTTGATTTGCTTGAATTTTCTGTCAGAAGCAGAAAAAAAAAAAAAAGTTAATACAAGGATTCAAAGTCTACACAGGTGACCCATAGGGAGACTAGGCAATCTAGATAAACACTGGCTGCTAAGCAGGACCAGAGTGGACCAGCTTCAAATCCATAAGATTTTAAAGAGATATAGTCACCCCAATTTTGTGGATGAGGGCTTTAAGACATTAAGAGCCCTGCTAAGAATCAGGGCTATGTACATTAAGGTATTAGGAGCATCTTCAGGACTACCCACAGCTACCAGGGGCTGGTTGTACGGGTATGGATCCAGTTGTTTGCTCAGCAAGCTGACGTGGGTCTCTGGAAAGATGCTGGGGTCCTGAATACTGAACCAGCACAACCTAAATAAATAGCAGCAGTCTTCCCAAGATGCCCGTCAGGAACAGCCTCGATGCTCAGAACTTGCTGCCATGATAAGTCATGCCAGAATATTGCCCCGTTCATCTTATACCTGTGTCAAAGCGCTGAGCGGTGCTATCCTCCAGGCGGAACATCCACCATACTCACGAGCTCTGAATGTAAAGGATCATCACAGCTGTGCTTGTTGACTGTGACCATCCCATCAGAGACGGAGGGAGCATGAAGGTCATGGGACCCTCACCTGAATAAACAGCCAAGCCTCCCAGCCAGTTGTATGCAATTCGGCCCTAATCAGATGTGGTCTCAGGATTTCAGGGAGGGGACAGAATACATAAGCTGGGGGAAAATGTTGAGGAGGGGGCTCTCTCTGCACAGCTCTTCCCCATAGAAACTACCATACATGCTGAGTCTAGACTTTCCAGTACAGGTACATTAGCGTCACCCGTGTGCCTCTCAGCAACCCTTCACCCATACTCTATAAGCCCAATAAACTCAGTGGTTCCCCAAGGTAGACTCCGGTGGAACTGATCTTTGATTTGTCATTGGGTCATTATGAGGGAGTAGCTAAACATTTCTTAGTCTTCCCAGGGAGAAAATTCTTATAACACATAGGACTTAGTGACCAGTATCAGGAATGCTGGGTAGCAATCAAGTGAATATCAGCTTCAGAGACCATTATCAGGAACTAGCCATCTAAAATTCACATGCCTCCTGACCCTTACCCTCGGGAAGCAGCCAACTTATCCCTATCCTATCCTGCCTCTGACAAATACCCTGATTGCTGATCTTTCAAATCCCCTCTGGCCCATGGCGTTCATTCCCAGACCCATCTTCAGAGTTCAGAGATCCAGAGGAGCCTGGGCAGTCACAGGACAACAGAAGACACAGGAACTAGCACAGGCTCCAACTGGGATCCATACCAGGAGGGCGGCTGGGGAGTGTGTGTGTGACAAACAGGAAGCAAGCTAGGTCTCCCCAGTTGGCTGCTCATGTTGAGAACACAAAGGACAAGTGGTCCCTACACTGTCCAGTGCAGCAGCAGCCTGAGACACCAAGCTTCTAAAACAGAGCCAATCCACTCGAAATAGGCTGTGTGCACAAAATAGATGTTGAATTTCAAAGGCTTATTATAAGACAGGGAATGCCAAATATTTCATTTTTAACTTTATTTCATGTTGAAATGACAATAATGAGCTAAATTAAGTATATTAAATTAACTCCACCTGTTTCTCACTTTTAGCTTTTAGATTATACGTGTGGTTTATGTTATAGTTCTGTTCGACAGAGTTGTCCTAGACACTTGCCTACTACATATGACATAGCCTTGCTCAGCCTAGATACCCACCTCGCTTAGGAGAATGGTAGGATCTCACAGTGGGTAAGGCAGTCAGGATTTAACACTGGGCTTCGCCCTTACTAACAACTTGACATTGGGCAATTTGCTGAGCCTCCCTGCCCTATAATTTCTCCCTAGGGAGGTTAGCAAATTGTCCAAAGTAAAACAGAGATAATGGCAGTGCCAAATTCACAGAAGTCTCATGAGAATTAGATAAATTCGTCTATGCAAAACAGGTAGATAAGGGCCTAGCCTATGGCACTGGCTACCACTACCATCAACAGCACAACTGCCATCAACATTATCAACACCATCATAATAATATTCACTACCATTACAATCAGCATCATCTCCACAGACAAGACATTTGTCATCCTGTATTTCTGGATACAAAATTCCTGCACTGGAAGATTGGGGCAGGATAGGTCTGATTTCTATAGCAGGGCCATCGAAGGTACATGATATCTTATCAGCCCATGCTAAATCCTAAGATGCCTTGTAGCATCTACTAGGTGCCTCTCCTCCCTCCGTGTCGAGCTCTCCAAATCATACATCCCTCCATTCAGGCCACCTATCTGCCCGTCCCTATTCAGTATCCAGTTCCCAACCCTCCTAAAAAACAACTAATATTTTTGAATGACTTCAGGTTCAATGATATCAAGATTTTACCTAATCACATGAAGAAGAAGAATAAAGCTAAATGTACGCCTTCTAGCACTTAAACAGGAGGGGACAGTACCCTGGTCAACAAAGTATTGAGAGGCCAGAGGTCAGCAGTCAGCTGCCTGCTGTGGTCACCATTTTCAAGGCCAGGTGCTTGCCCAGATGTGCTGAGCAGCGACAATGTCATTAGTAGCAAACCCCAGTGCTACAAGTACCAGACCCAGAAACCATGTACTACCTCATTTAGAACTCGTGCCAGTTCTTCCAGAGGGGAATAAGTATCCCCATCTTCACAGATCCATAGCCTGAAATCTCAAAGGGGTGAAGTGTAAGTGGTAGTGAGTTACGGAGTCTAGGGGAGTCACGCTCCAACACTGCTCCCCACGAAGGGTATAGTCAGCACAGGCTGGGAACACTAGAAACAAACACTCCCCTTAGAGAATGAAAGCTTGCATCGATCGGGCAACATCTGTTTGGTCACACCTCGCAATCAGCGCCCAAAGAATGAGGGTGTTCTACTTAAGTATTTGCCAAGCTGGCTCTCAGGAAAGCCAGGGTCCAAGGTTGCCTGCTTCTCAGCTAACACTATCAGTAATCACAAACCGGCTAATCTACAACATAAAACCCACAAAATGAAGCCATATAAAAGTCCCTTCATCCTGGCCACGAAACCCTAGGGATGCAAAGAACTGGGC
Source organism: Chionomys nivalis (assembly GCF_950005125.1). NCBI lineage: Eukaryota > Metazoa > Chordata > Mammalia > Rodentia > Cricetidae > Chionomys > Chionomys nivalis. The sequence goes on along the minus strand of NC_080090.1, from coordinate 34,791,750 downwards.
TGTGAGCACACTTTTAGGGGTGAGCTGAGAACATGGATTTTCCAGAAGGAAAGTTAGTATTTAGCACCCTAGCAAGTTCAGGTAGCTTGGGATTTCTGAAGTCTCGTGAGGTAGTGGTCTAAGAGTGAGCCAGGCGGTGGTGGCGCACGCCTTTAATCCCAGCACTCAGAAGTCAGAGGCAGGTGGATTTCTGTGAGTTCAAGGCCAGCCTGGTCTACAAGAGCTAGTTCAGAACCAGTCCCAAAGCTACAGAGAAACCCTGTCTTGAAAGAAAGAAAGAAAGAAAGAAAGAAAGAAAGAAAGAAAGAAAGAAAGAAAGAAAGAAAGGAAGGAAGGAAGGAAGGAAGGAAGGAAGGAAGGAAGGAGAGAGAGAGAGAGAGAGAGAGAGAGAGAGAGAGAGAGAGAGAGAAAGAAAGAAAGAAAGAAAGAAAGAAAGAAAGAAAGAAAGAAAGAAAGAAAGAAAGAGTAGACCCTTGGAGAAGTACCTTGGTTAAAGAAGCTGAGTCCGGATAAGCAAGTACAAGAACTGAGATTGATGAAATTCACTTGGTAACAGGTGAGAGAGAGAGAGAGAGAGAGAGAGAGAGAGAGAGAGAGAGAGAGAGAGAGAGAGAGGAATGCTGAGGTCTATAAAGAGCTTCGGGTGAAGATAGCTTCCAGGGCTCAGGCTGGAATCCTGACAGGGTCTTCTCTAGGGTGTGGGTCCCTGAGGAGGCCCCTGGAAGGCTCTTTGTCAGTTTATCTTTTCCCTAGATGCTGCCGAGCTCCAAGTCACACTGCCCTCGTCCTTGATTTTGGCAGGGTTTTTTAAGCATGGGAAGCAGCAATAATCCTCTGACTGATTTGCCAGCACCATGTGGCTGGCCAGCCGGGAGCGGGGGTGATCGGCAAGGAAACTGGATCACCTGGAGGGCCGGAGATGGGAGGAATTGATGACAACATCTCTATCCACTAGAAAACAGGAGGAAAATCAAACAAAAATTACATCCAGGCTCTTCCTGCTAAACCCAAATCAATAAAGAAGACAGAAAAACAAGTGTGTTTTATTTTGCACGAACTTCAATTGTCACACTTTGTTCAGAGGAGGAAAATGCCATCAGTCTCCTAGGAAGGGCTCAAAACAGCTAGCTGCAGCTGGGTCTGTTCTGAATGATGGAAGCCAGACATCCAAGCAGGGAGGCTGGGATGGGACATGTTAGTGGGGTATAATTTTGCTTCTATTAAAACTAAATGTTAAATAATGGGTGTGTACTGGTGACAGCAACATACTACAGGGACCTCCAGACTCTCAGAGCCGTGAGTGGGTCTATACTTAGCAGGAAGCCCCAGGGGGCTAAAGAGAGAATGTAATGATCACAGGGTAAAATGACAGGTCCCTACTTAGACCCCTGCACTCCACCCTCCAAGAACTAGGAAAAGGGCCTGACACTTCTCCCTACCCACCACCAAAAGCCCAGACAGCCACACATGGTATGTCATGCATTCCCAGAAAACAAAGGGCAGGCAGACTGCAAAGCAGAGCTCCATTGCAGGAACGCACATCACCAATCTCTTTTCCATTTCAGGAGCTTTCTTTGGGTAAGAGGCAGAACCACTCAAATCCAATTTCCCTTCCCAGTTCTGCAAATCTAATCTTCAGAAACAAGTTTCTTGTGCATGAGAAGAGTCGGACCACATTTCTACACACATACAAAGATCTTTTCTTCCAAGATCTGGGGCTGGCAAGGTGTGCACTGATCGGCAGGCAAGGATAATTTGTGCAACCATTTGTCAGACAGGCAGCTGGGAAGAAGGGAAGCCCCTGACTTGCCACTGTCTCTTTTCTCCCACTACATGTGCAAAGAAGTCTAAGGACAGGTCTAGATGGTACTACGACATTGTACCAGAAAGTCGTGACGGGAGAAGAAAGCAGAGACGGAACTGCATCCACCTGAATGGCTTTTGCCAGAATCAGGGATAGGCAAGAGAATGGTAATGGTTGTGCCAAGTACACCAACCTGCAATGCCATTCATTCACTTCCTACCACTTCACATTGTGGTGCCTAAGGCCCTGGGTTTCACTGTGCTATGTCCCTCCCTTGGCCTATGAAGGACAGCACAGAGGGCCAATAATAAGGGTCAATAAATAACAGGTAATTACCCCCACAGTAGTGTGTGTGTGTCCCCTTGAGGCTAACTTTCCTGGATTGAGCAGGGGACACATATGGAGAAACGAGATCAACCTCCAATAGGTAAAGCAGCTCTAGACCCCAAATCAGTCTTAGCAGCTGTGCGGAGACACGTGGACAAGCTGAAGCAAGGTGTGCATGGACCAGCAGAAGCTAGGTGTTCACGGACAAGCCAAAGCTAGGTGTGCACAGGCCAGCAGAAGCGAGGTGTGCATGGACAAGCCGAAGCTAGGCTAAAGCCAGAGCATAGCTCCAGAGGCAGATCGCAGGCTTGTGACCTGACCAAGGGTCACATACCATGAGTATGACATAGGATAGCAAGCCCTCCCTCCCCAGTGGTGAGATATATGTCCATTCTACTTTCCAAATTCAGCCTGACTACCGGGGAGCCTACAGATGAAAGCCTCAGACTTATGGTGGGGAATCAGATCTTTCTGGCACCAGTCCTTGATCCCCTCACAGAGAAACCAGGCCTTTTTTGAGTTCTTCAAAATTGCTCAGTCCTGACTGGCTCGACTCTGCATAGAGCAGCCAGAATCTCTGAGTCACTGACTTGCTGGGGAGAGGAGTGAGGGAGGGGCAGGAAAGCAGTCCTTAAAGGAAAGCAGCTCCTACAGGAGGTAAAGACCTTTCCATTCCAGCACCAGAGAGGAAGCTGGGGCAGCTGAGGCAGAGGTGCTGGCCTGGACCCACTCTAGGAAGAAAATATAAATCATCCTAGCTTGTATTTCCCTAGGAATAGCCCTTGGGCATCACCTCATTACCTAGAGCTGAGATGGGCCACTACAAGTAGGTTCTAAGGGGCGTGGATCTCCCTCCCAGACAGGTACCCTGGCAGGGCACACTGACCCACACTGTGCGTATGAGCCTTCCATGGGTCCCAGACTCATGCCTTGAGGGCTACCATGTTGGAGAAATGCACTTTAAGCAGCATACGGAGCACAGGGCCCCAAGGAAGACAGGAGGCCTGGAACTCATCACCAGTGGCCTTTATCCAGCCCCCTTCTGGCTTGGGGCAGGCAGATGACTCTCCAAGTGACAGGGGCTCTTAGCACTGGACTTCAAGTCCCATGGCCATGTTAAGCCTGGGTGCTCCTACTCAGCATAGAAAGGTTCTCAGTGGGCCAGGCTTCCCTGGGACCCACAGCAGACACAACTGGAGGACTTCGAGAAAGAGAGCTGTCCCCCGAGCATGGGTCAGAGCAGTACTTTTTCAGCATGTTTCTGGAAGAGCCTCCGTTAGCCTCTCAGCTAGTAAGCCTGGGATGAAGATAGAAACACAGCATTCCTGAATGGCATGTCAGCAGCCAGCCACAGAGCCGGAGTCAGGGACTGAGGTACTGAGCCCTACAACTGGACTCTGGTCACCCTCTGGCCCAGGATCACAAAGAAGAGATGTATATGGGAATTTCGGGTCAGATGGAGACCGTGGAGGCTCCGGTTTGTGGCAGGGACCATGGGGCATCTGTTAGCAGTCTCTTAATTAACCTGCTCTCTAGGGGACCTGAATGGCTGAGGAGGACAGGTGTCCTCACCTGTTCCCTCACCACACTGCCTCCTGGACACTTCCAGAAAACAAAGCAGAGCCTGCATCCTGAGACCCCTTCCTTACCTGGACCTGCTCACTCTGGCCAGCCAGCCCCTGGAGCCCAGGTGGCAATCATTGGCAACCCAAACCCTCCTATTGCTCACACGAGCGCTGGGATTGGGCAAGGCAACAGGGCCAGGAGGGCTCAGTGAGTAGATTACCCGCTTCAATTATTTTATCTAACGATGACATTTGTACTGTAAAAGTCAGCACAAAAATCAATGAGTTTTAAAGGACAAAATCTGGGGGAGGCTCCAGCCCAATGACCTGAAACACTGCTCAGGAACTGGGAAGAAGGAGGCTCAGACTGGGGGTGGGTGAGACTTCAGGATCCCACGTGGGTCTGCTCAGGCAAGCAGCACTGCAGGATATGGTCAACACTGAGGTCCATCCCTGACGCCCCAACTCTGGCTCCTGGCTTCAGTCACACATTCTTCTGCTCACATACAGACTCTACTCTAAGCAGCTGCCTGAATATAGGCACAGTGAGACAGACCTGCACCCACCCAGCAGTGTGAGGACAGAAGTGTCATTAGCCAGCCACTGCACAACCAACAGGTGACTTGCAATGAAACAAGGGCAGACTACAGCTGCCCATAAAGTCAGGAAGAGCTTTCAAACCCTGGCTTTAAATTGAAACTTGCAGAAGGTATTCACAGGAGCGTATAAGGAACAGCATCCAAGTAGACAGAAGGGCAAGAAGAGGAGCTGGAAGCTTGGGTTCCTGAAGGATCTGAGTGAACTCATACACCCCTCCCCCTTCCACTCTATCCCAGAATTTATTCAGCCCCTCCCCCTGGGGGCTGCAGAAGCAGAGAATAAAGGTGGGGGCATGGCCCACCTCCCTTCACATCAGAGGCATGGGCCATGATAAAGGCCAGGGAGCTGGGACAAAGAACAGTGGGGCTGAGGAGAAACTGGGGGAGTCAAGCAAATGGATCCCACCTTGCACACTACGCTCTCCCAAGGCAGCCTGTATACCCAACAAGATCAAAGACCACAGAACAGTTAACCAGTGTTCTGCCAACCTCAGCTCTGAGCAATTTAAGGGAAAGAGTCTATGACCCTATGGCTTTGCCTTCAATGCAAATCCACTCCTCTCCTTTGTTACATCCAGTGGGGGTGGCTGGAGGGGTGCAAGGAGGGAAGAGAGCAGGTGAAGATCGAGACCCAAGTGGAATAGCCATTGAAAGTACCTGCAGGTCGTCAAATTGTCCTGGCTCAAGCCTTCTGGAGAAGATAGCAATAGACACTTTTTTATGGAAAGTTGAGGCCAGACTAAGGAGGACTGGAGGCTGGGAGTTCAAAGGCTATATGGGACCTACAGGTGGAACTACAGGGCTGTTTTCTGGTTTCCTGGAAACAGCCCACGGAGTGGCGAGTATCAGGACCCAATGTGGTAAAGGCCAGTCATTGTGAGAGCCCACAGGTCAAGGGGGATACAGTGGTGTACAAAAAAGAGAAGGTCCAATATTGGACAGTCATTTCTGAGTCTGGATTAGATTTAAGGAAGCCTGTAGCTGGGGATTTGAAGAGAAGTTAACTCTGAGGTGGGGACTGGATAAATACTAGAGACATGGGTGAGATCAGGCATGTGACCATCCCTAGAAATACTATGTGGAGCACAGTTCTCTCCTCAGATGAGGCTAAAGTGGTACTGATTGGGCATCAGGGCAGAAGGAGGAGGGAGAACCCAGAAGGCTGGAGATGCAGGAGGATGTCTCACGGTTCATTATGCCTGAGCTAACTATGGAATAAATGTGGCCCGTGCTCAGCCTCCTTAATGTGAGCTCTGTCACTCTAGCCCCCTGTTGGTCACTGTCATCTTCCTGCCATTAATTGAGCCTCGGGGTCCATCTTAATGAGGTTTTACAGGTATCCTCTCGCTCAGTCCTCACGGGAACTCTATAAGGTCTGTATTGCTATCCCATTTTGCCAATAAGATTTCCAAGACTCGGAAAGAGTGCATAAATTCAATCAGTGCTATGTCTGGCGTCAGAGCAGGACTTACAACCAGGATACCACTACTCCTAGCCATACAGGAGAAGCTGACCCAGCTGATATATAAGTTCAGAAGGAACCAAAGTCCAAGCTCACTTTTCCAAACCAAGGATTTTACAGGACCAAGGTGCAGTTCCCATCAGTCCCCACAGCCATGTCTGCATTCCTGGTGGGCCACCTCAGTGTCTACACTGTCTAGAGCAATGCCATTCTTCACCTGGCATCCCATGTCTCAGGCTCAGAACCTTCTAGCATTTATTTAAGCTAGGAAATCCATGGACATTTCCACAGACTTTACCTTCTACTATACCAAGGAATTTGGGGCCCTGTTAGAGGCTAAATGAAGAGTAGCATACCCCCAATCCAGAAAAAAAACCAGCTTCCAGGTCAAGCAGAGAAGGCCCCTTACTCACTGGAGCTCTGGAATCTCTCGCAAGCCCCTGTACCATCTTGTAGGGAAAAATGGCCATTCCACAGTCCTGGATACTATTATTTATGGTCAACCTGGGGTTCTCTTGGGGCAAGAAGCAGCCTGTTAGGAGGAGTGAAATCCCTTTGCATGGAATGGAAGGGCTCTGAGCCAAGCATCCATGGTGCCCTGTGAAGCTGTCCTTCCTCTCAGGCTTCAGGAATGACCATGTCAGGAAAAAAGGAGCACCATGAAAAGTACGCCTGGGAAAATTCACACACACACACACACACACACACACACACACACTACTAGCAACACACAGACATGCTCACATATTCAAACATATACTCGCGTTATGAAATATCTGCCTCTGTGCTTTGAATGTGGCCCGCAAAGACTCAGATGGTGGAAGTGTGGTGTCTGCTGTAATGGCATTCAGAGGTGGAAGGTTTCCACACAGTAGAGGGCAGGCAGGGAATGAAGCCACCATCCTCAAAAGGGACAAATGTAGCTCTCCTAAGGCCCAGTTAGTTCTCAAAAGAATGGTTGTTCTAAAGAAACAGCACTCCAGACACTTGGCCACTTGAGTTGACATGAGTTCTCTAGCACTTGTGATAGAGCCAGAATGCCCTCACCAGAGGCCACCAGATTGCCCTCTGGATCCTGGGCCTTCAACCTCCAAACTGTGAACTAAATGAACCTCTTTTATTTATGTGTTACCCAGCCTTGTGTCTTTTTATTATGGCAACACAAAGAAGACTAAACTATTCCATAAGGACCTTCTAACCCTGTCCCTTATCTCTATGGGATGGGTACACGAGAACAAAGGGACATCGAAGGCAGGGCCACTCGTGAACATGAATGAGTTCAGTCCAGTCAGCAGGAAGAGGAACTTAGACTAGGAAGGGTATTACAAGCTGCTGGCAACAACAAGACACTCAGCTCTCCATTCAAGTGCCCCCCTCATGGTTATAGAAAGCCAATGAGCATCCTGGCACTGCAGGAAACTGAAAGCCAGTAGATCTGACAGGAAGGGTGACCTGATGCCGTAGTTCAGGCCAACTCAGGACCATGGCAGGAGCTAGTCATGCCTACAGCAAGGATTTGTGTCAAGCCTAAGGATTTTGTCACAGGAGACCAAATGTGGTAGAGCAGCCTCAGGGGACATTTCTCTGATCCAGCTGAGTGGCTGTGGACTGATAGGTAGAGGACGGTACCAGCATTACTGGGCCTATTCTGCAGCCCCAGCCCATACTGCTGTGCCGGATGCAACTTAGCAACAGGCTTTCTAGATGAAAGTGTAAATAATGCACTGATTCATGGCATTTGGTGTAAATGCTTCAAGCAAAGTAACTTCAACTAAGCCTGGAGACACAGAGGTAGCTAATACAAGCAACTCAACTTTCAGCACACCCCACCACGAGCACTCACATAGGATCAGCTCAATCACAAAGGAGTGGAAGAGACATTACTGAGGTGATAATGGGGTGGGAGCCAATGAGAATGTGGACAAGATGAGCAGGAGGGGCTGGTGATCAAAGCGAGTTCGTATAGCACACAGTCCCTCCAGAGAATTCACGGTGACTATCTAGACTGGGACTTCTGCATCATAGTCACATAAGGTCAACCTAACTTCAAGCAGAAGGTACTCCAACAGGCCCCAACAGGGATCCTCAGAAACCAGCCCCGAGACTAGAGGCCATCCTCCCAAAAAGCAAGGCAAATAGTAGCCCAAACCACCTGAAAACAGTTTGAAGCCCAGAGAGATAACACCATAGCAGCACCCCACCTTCAGAGGGCCCTCCAAAACTGGGAGCTCTCCAAACCCCTGCTGCAATGGACAGACCTGCTCCTATCTCTGAGCTGGCCTGTCTCCAAGGGAGCACACCTCTCTCTTTGCTTCCCCTAGAGCCACAGAAAAGCCAAATGCAAAGGACTACGGTAAGCAGAGACTGATTGTTCATTTCCAATCAACCAGACCCCAATAATAACACAGAAACTATATTAATTACAACACTGTTTGGCCAATAACTTAGGCATATTTCTAGCTAACTCTTACATCTTAAATTAACCTATTTCTATTATTCTGTGTATTGCCATGAGAGTGTGGCCTACGAGTAAGATTCTGGCTGGCGGTTGGCGTTTTTCTCCTTAGGCAGCTACATGGCATCTCCCTGACCCCACCTATTTTCTCTCTATATCTCAGTTCAGGTTTCCCACCTGGCTTTACTCTACTAAGCGATTGGCCAAAACAGCTTCTTTAATAATCAATGGTAATAAAACATATTCATAGCATACAGAGGGGAATCCCACATCAGACTACTGTTATACAAACTTCACACACACACACACACACACACACACACACACACCAGAAGGCAATTACAGACATGCTCACTTGACAAAGGAGGAAGTGCCCTTCTTGGGAATGTGTCAGAGCAGAAGCAACGCTATTTTAGTCTGCATTCTGAAGCTGAATGGACTTTGCTTGCCATCCATTTTCAGTAGGATGCCAAAGCGTTTAAAATAGCATGTTTACTCATAGGTTTTTCCCGACACACAAGTCAAGCAAAATGTTTACCCTCTGTAGTTCCTCTCCCACTAATTAAGCGCCTTCAGCCTGCCACCTCCCATTCAGAGCCTGTTCCCTCTGAGGCTCTGGCTCTCCAGCTTCATCACACATTAGAGTCAACCAGAAGCTCTCAATAATGTGTTCCCTGGATTGCTGTTGAACAGCTGGAAGCAGGACTGGGGCACCCAAGTTTTATGGCCTGAGTTGTTTTTAACTCCTTGAGGCATGGGGCTGTGAGAGATGAGCTTTGGTCCCACCAGTATAGAAACAATTTAAGTTAAAGGAGAAAACCTCATTCTTCTCATTTACAAAAAAATGTGCAGGAAGAGACTTGGAGATGAGTTATTTCTCCTCTAGCCCAGAGACTTGGTTTGCAAGCCTAAAGCTAAGAGAAAGGATCCCCAACATCTGGCAGATGCTGTCACTCCCATAGGTCAGTTCCCTCTTTTTCTAGCTCACATTTTATGCAATTAAGGAATTACTGAAGGAAGAGAGATAAATTAGAGAATGGAGAATCAATTAGATTAGGTACTAATTAGTTTGATATCTGTTAATGGAGGTGAGAATCTAACCAGTGAAGTTGTTACCAAGACAGGGGCATCGACATGAATCCTGTGGGAAATGGGGGTGTCTGAGGGCAAAGAAGCATGGGGTCTGTGCATCAAATGCCACCTTAGTGACTGTTCAAAGGATTTCTGAGTTTCAAGAGGGATTTATTTTTAAAGACTAAAATGTAGAGCAATGTGTATAATCTGCTTTAGGGCAGTTTAGAAGGCTTTTAATTCCAGATCAGTGTGTGGTCATTAAACACTCTACAGCGATGGCACCTAAACCACTCACTGCGGTCTCCATAGCAAGATGCATACATAGCAAGCATTTCAGAAAGGAGACAGTGGAAAAGCAAGCTCTCCCCGGGGACATCAGGGAGTACCTTCAGATCAGCAGGCCCTCCCAGCGACTTCAGGGAGCACCTGAGGATCAGCAGGCCCTCCCAGCGACTTCAGGGAGCACCTGAGGATCAGCAGGCCCTCCCAGCGACTTCAGGGAATACTTGAGGATCAGCAGGCCCTCCCAGCGACTTCAGGGAGCACCTGAGGACCAGCAAGCCCTCCCAGCAATTTTAGGGAACACCTGAGAATCAGCAGATCCTCCCAGCAACGTCAGGGAGCACCTTCAGATCAGCAAGCCCTCCCAGAGACTTCAGGGAGTACCTAAGGACCAGCAGGCCCTCCCAGTGACTTTAGGGAGCACCTGAGAATCAGTAGGCCCTCCCAGCGACTTCAGGGAGCACCTGAGGATCAGCAGGCCCTCCCAGCGACTTCAGGGAGCACCTGAGGATCAGCAGGTCCAGACACCAGTCAGGCACTCTTCTGCACACTCCACACAATATCCTGTGAAATACTGAGCTCTGTAACATGGAAGCAGCCTTTTTCAGTTTTTCTGAGATATGACTGACCGACCACAAAATTTACCCTGAGTTTTAAGTATAGAAGTCAATGGATTTTAACATAGCTAGGATGGTGCAGCCACTGGCACCACTCAATTATAGAATATGCCTCTCATCCATAGAAGAAATATTCTGCTCATTGGTGCCTGCCCCTACATGTCTGGTGCCCACCCCTCCCCAAGTTCCCACAGTCACATTCTGTCTCTGAGAACTTGGATCTCTTAGACAGCCCATTAAATGAAATCCTGTTACCTTTTGTATCTGCCACCTGTCACTTAGCAGGATGCTTGTTAATTCATCCACACTATAGCTCATATCAAGGCTTCAATCCTTTTAGTGGCTGAATACTATTCCTTTCCTTGAGTACATGGTAGGTGTTACCTTCATCCTCTGGGTGACTGTATCGGTGCTATTTTAATTCTCATTTTGTCCAAGGTCAGAAGACCACTAAGAGCAGAGCCAGACAGTCTGCCCCCAGAGCCCAACAGAAGCCTTTATAAACCCATCACTAAGCAATGTCCTGTTTAATCCCCTGGTATGAATCATTTCTAGAAAAAAAAAGAATGCATTACTTGGATGCAATTTTGCAGAAGTATTCAGGGATAAAAGCAAGCTGCCCAGGAAGCCCAATTGATAGATTCCTCTCTCATTAATATTTGTTCATTACTTATCCATCCATTTTGCCATCTGCTCCTCTCACCAGCCAGTAAGTGACAACAGCACCTAAGACGCCACAAAAACTAAGGCAGAAAATCTAAAATTAAAAAACAAACAATACTCCCACTGTAATTAGAAAAAAATACATTATATACTTTTATTTTAGCTTTGATAAAATAAAATGAAATCTTTGGGCGGAAAGCCATAGGCCTGTCTGTGCCTTGGCCAACAGCAGCTCCTCCCCACTGGTCCAAGAAAACTCTGGCAGCCTGTCTGTCACTAACAGCACTGTGACCGCATTGCTACAGGTCAAGGATTCTTCCTTTTATCATAAAATGTGATACAAAGAACAGACCTTAAAAAGCAAGTCCCTCATCACCTTCTACTGACCAGTCAATATAGATTCCCAAGATTAGAGGAGTTATGGTCTCATAAACGGGGTTTTTAGTAGGTTTCTGTAAAATGAGGTTCCTGATCGAGTCCATCTCTACAGGCAGGTGTTTGTCTCTTTTGCGACTGTACTTTTCTCCTGTCTCCATCTGTGAACTTCAAGGCAGCAGACCAGGATTTCATGGGGTTACATAAAGATATTCCTGTGAAGATGTATGCTGGACAGAGATACAGATGTACATACATACATACATAGAATAAGAATAGATGTAGGGGGGGGCAAATCCTCAGGGCAAGTAGGCAGGCGCGACTTCCTTTGTCTCTCCAGCCTGCCTGCATCAAGCAAGGTAAGGCCTTTGTTTACAAACTACCCAACCTGCACGGAGATCTGATCTAGGTACCAGGAGAGACAGCAGCGGGGTGAGTTTGTGACCAGACTGGCGGCGGCGGAAGCAGCCCTGGACAGGGAACTCTGAAGTTCCTCATCCCCCACCCTATACTCCCTGCGCTCCCTGCAGGGGCTCTACACCCTGCATACTGCCTCTCTCTTCTTGTCCCACCCAGCTTGCATCCAGAACCCTTCTTCCTTCTGCCCCCTTTCCTCTTTGGGCACATAACACCAGCCAGCGCAGTCTGTCTGGCGCTGGGGGCAAATCCTCAGGGCAAGTAGGCAGGCGCGACTTCCTTTGTCTCTCCAGCCAGCCTGCATCAAGCAAGGTAAGGCCTTTGTTTACAAACTACCCAACCTGCACGGAAATCTGATCTAGGTACCAGGAGAGACAGCAGCGGGGTGAGTTTGTGACCTGACTGGCGGCGGCGGAAGCAGCCCTGGACAGGGAACTCTGAAGTTCAAATCCTCAGGGCAAGTAGGCAGACGAGACTTCCTTTGTCTCTCCAGCCTGCCTGCATCAAGCAAGGTAAGGCCTTTGTTTACAAACTACCCAACCTGCATGGAGATCTGATCTAGGCACCAGGAGAGACAGCAGCGGGGTGAGTTTGTGACCTGACCGGCGGCGGCGGAAGCAGCCCTGGACAGGGAACTCTGAAGTTCCTCATCCCCCACCCTATACGCCCTGGGCTCCCTGCAGGGGCTCTACACCCTGCATACTGCCTCTCTCTTCTTGTCCCACCCAGCTTGCATCCAGAACCCTTCTTCCTTCTGCCCCCTTTCCTCTTTGGGCACATAACACCATCCAGCTCAGTCTGTCTGGCGCTGGGGGCAAATCCTCAGGGCAAGTAGGCAGACGAGACTTCCTTTGTCTCTCCAGCCAGCCTGCATCAAGCAAGGTAAGGCCTTTGTTTACAAACTACCCAACCTGCATGGAGATCTGATCTAGGCACCAGGAGAGACAGCAGCGGGGTGAGTTTGTGACCTGACTGGCGGCGGCGGAAGCAGCCCTGGACAGGGAACTCTGAAGTTCCTCATCCCCCACCATATACTCCCTTGCCTCCCTGCAGGGGCTCTACACCCTGCATTCTGCCTCTCTCTTCTTGTCCCACCCAGCTTGCATCCAGAACCCTTCTTCCTTCTGCCCCCTTTCCTCTTTGGGCACATAACACCATCCAGCTCAGTCTGTCTGGCGCTGGGGGCAAATCCTTAGGGCAAGTAGGCAGGCGAGACTTCCTTTGGTTCACTGGCCTGCCTGCACCAAAGGTAAGGCCTTTGTTTACGAACTACCCAACCTGCACGGAGATCTGATCTTGGCACCAGGAGAGCCATCAGTGGTAGAGCTAATCTGGGTACCAGGATTGCCGTCTTTGGGCACGGAGATCTGATATTGGTACCAGGAGAGACATCACTGGAGCACCAGGAGAGCTATCACTGCAGGGTGCCATCACTGGGAAAGTACATCAGTAGGCAAGGAGACCTGATCCGGTAAAAGAAGATCTATAGGGGAGCATTCGGAGAAAGAGATGGGCAGGCGCCAATGCAAGAATTCACCCAACAATCTGAAAAACTATATGAAACCACCAGAACCCAGCGACCTCACAACAGGAGGACATGAACACCTTAATCATGAAGAAGTAGATAAAATTGACTTTATGAAAGTGATTGACGCCCTTAAACAGCATGTAAAAAATGCCCTTATAGAAATGGATGAGAAGTATAACAGAAAGTTTGAAGAATTGAGTAAATCAGTGAATGATACCCTAGGAAACCAAGGAAAAACAATCAAACAAATAATGGAAACAGTTCAAGACTTAAAAACTGAAATGGAGGCAAAGAAGAAAACACAAACAGAAGGCCAGCTGGACAGGGAAAATCTAGGTAAACGAATAGAGACTACAGAAACAAGCATAACCAACAGAATACAAGAGATAGAAGAAAGAATCTCAGATTCTGAAGATACCATAGAGAAAATAAACACGCTGATCAAAGAAAACAGCAAGGCCAACAAATTCTCATCACAAAACATTCAGGAAATATGGGACACAATAAAAAGGCCCAACCTAAGAATAATAGGAATAGAAGAAGGAGAAGAAGCGCAGCTCAACGGTCCAGAAAATATATTTAATAAAATTATAGAAGAAAACTTTCCCAACCTAAAGAAAGATATACCCATGAAGGTTCAAGAAGCATACAGAACACCAAATAGGCTGGATCAAAAAAAAAACATCCTCTCGCCATATAATAATCAAAACACAAAGCATACAGAATAAAGAAAGAATACTAAGAGCAGCAAAGGAAAAAGGCCAAGTTACTTATAAAGGTAAACCTATCAGACTTACACCTGACTTCTCTATGGAAACCATGAAAGCCAGAAGGTCCTGGATAGATGTACTGCAGAAACTAAGAGACCATGGATGCAAGCCCAGACTACTATACCCAGCCAAGCTTTCGTTCACTATAAATGGAGAAAACAAAATTTTCCAGGATAAAAACAAATTTAAACAATACGTAGCCACAAATCCAGCCTTACAGAAAGTAATAGAAGGAAAATCACTAATCAAGGAGTCCAACAATGACCACAGTAACTCAGACATCTAGAAACCCTTTACCAGCACATCTCAAAGAAGGGAAACACACAAAATCTACTACTAAAAAAAAAAATGACCGGAGTTAACAACCACTGGTCATTAATATCACTTAATGTCAATGGACTCAACTCACCTATAAAAAGGCACAGACTAAGAGATTGGATACGAAAACAGGATCCAACATTCTGCTGTTTACAAGAAACACACCTCAACCACAAAGACAGGCACCTACTCAGAGTAAAGGGCTGGGATAAGGCTTATCAAGTAAATGGACCTAGGAAACAAGCAGGTGTGGCCATACTAATTTCTAACAAAGTTGACTTCAAACTTAAATCAATCAGAAGAGATGGAGAGGGACATTTTCTACTCATAACAGGAACAATTCATCAGGATGAAATCTCAATCCTGAATATCTATGCCCCTAATATAAAAGCACCCACGTACGTAAAAGAAACATTGTTAAAACTCAAGGCAGCCATCAAACCGCACACATTAATAGTAGGAGACTTTAATACTCCTCTCTCAGCAATGGACAGGTCAATCAGACAGAAACCTAACAGAGAAATAAGAGAATTAATGGAGGTAATGAATCAAATGGACTTAACAGACATCTATAGAATATTCCACCCAAATAGGAAAGAATATACCTTCTTCTCTGCAGCTCATGGAACCTTCTCAAAAATCGACCACATACTCGGTAACAAAGCAAACATTCACAGTTACAAAAAAATATTAATAACCACCTGTATCTTATCAGATCACCATGGATTAAAGCTAGAATTCAGCAACAATGCTACCCCCAGAAAGCCTACAAACTCATGGAAACTGAATAGTCAACTACTGAACCATACCTGGATTAAGGAAGAAATAAAGAAAGAAATTAAAGTCTTCCTTGAAGACAATGAAAATAAAGAAACAACATACTCAAACCTATGGGACACTATGAAAGCAGTCCTGAGAGGAAAGTTCATAGCACTAACTGCCCACTTAAAGAAAACAGAGAAAGCACACATTGGAGACTTAACAGCCCACCTGAAAGCTCTAGAAAAAAAAGAAGCAGACTCACCTAGAAGGGGTAGAAGACTGGAAATAATCAAACTGAGGGCTGAAATCAACAAAATAGAGACACAGAAAACAATTGAAAGAATCAATAAATCAAAAAGCTGGTTCCTGGAGAAAATCAACAAGATTGATAAACCCCTATCCAAACTAATCAAACGGCAGAGAGAGAATTTGCAAATTAATAAGATCAGAAATGAAAAGGGAGACATAACCACAAACACAGAGGAAATTCAGAGAATCATTAGATCTTACTACAAAAGCCTGTATGCCACAAAACTGGAAAATGTAAAAGAAATGGACACTTTTTTAGATAAATACCATATACCAAAGTTAAACCAGGACCAGGTGAACAACCTAAATAGACCTGTTAGTCGTGAAGAATTAGAAGCAGTTATCAAAAACCTCCCTTCCAAAAAAAGTCCAGGACCAGATGGTTTCAATGCGGAATTCTACCAGAACTTCCAAGAAGACCTAATACCTATACTCCTTAAGGTATTTCACAAATTAGAAACAGAAGAGTCATTGCCAAATTCCTTTTATGAAGCTACAGTAACTCTGATACCAAAACCACACAAGGACCCAACCAAGAAAGAAAATTACAGGCCAATCTCACTCATGAACATCGATGCAAAAATCCTCAACAAAATTCTGGCAAACCGAATCCAAGAACACATTAGAAAAATTATCCATTATGATCAAGTAGGCTTCATACCAGAGATGCAGGGCTGGTTTAACATACGCAAGTCTATCAATGTAATCCATCATATAAATAAACTGAAAGAAAAAAACCATATGATCGTTTCATTAGACGCTGAAAAAGCATTTGACAAAATTCAACATCCCTTTATGATAAAAGTCTTGGAGAGATTAGGGATACAAGGGTCATACCTAAATTTAATTAAAGCTATATACAGCAAGCCGACAGCTAATATCAAATTAAATGGAGAGAAACTTAAAGCCATCCCACTAAAATCAGGAACACGCCAAGGCTGTCCACTCTCTCCATACCTCTTCAATATAGTTCTCGAAGTTTTAGCAATAGCAATAAGACAACATAAGGGGATAAAGGGGATTCAAATTGGAAAGGAAGAAGTTAAACTTGCATTATTTGCAGATGATATGATAGTGTACATGAGCGACCCCAAAAACTCCACCAAAGAACTCCTACAGCTGATAAACGACTTTAGTAATGTGGCAGGATACAAGATCAACTCCAAAAAATCAGTCGCCCTCTTATACACAAAGGATATGGAAGCAGAGAGGGAAATAAGAGAATCATCACCTTTCACGATAGCCACAAAAAGCATAAACTATCTTGGGGTAACTCTAACCAAGGAAGTGAAAGATCTATTTGACAAGAACTTTAAGGCATTGAAGAAAGAAATTGAAGAGGATACCAGAAAATGGAAGGATCTCCCTTGCTCCTGGATTGGGAGGATCAACATAGTAAAAATGGCAATTCTACCAAGGGCAATCTATAGATTCAATGCAATCCCCATTAAAATCCCATCAAAATTCTTCACAGATCTTGAAAGGACAATAATCAACTTTATATGGAGAAACAAAAAACCCAGGATAGCCAAAACAATCTTATATAATAAAGGAACTTCTGGAGGCATTACCATCCCTGACTTCAAACTCTATTACAGAGCTACAGTAATGAAAACAGCGTGGTACTGGCATAAAAACAGAGCAGTCGACCAATGGAATCGTATAGAAGACCCGGATTTTAACCCACAAACCTATGAACAACTAATTTTCGATAAAGGAGCTAAAAGTATACAATGGAAGAAAGAAAGCATCTTCAACAAATGGTGCTGGCACAATTGGATGTCAACCTGTAGAAGAATGAAAATAGACCCATATCTATCACCATGCACAAAACTCAAGTCCAAATGGATCAAAGACCTCAATATCAATCTGAACACACTGAACCTGATAGAAGAGAAAATGGGAAGTACCCTACAACATATGGGCACAGGAGATCGCTTCCTATGTATAACCCCAGCAGCACAGACATTAAGGGCAACATTGAATAAATGGGACCTCCTGAAACTGAGAAGCTTCTGTAAAGCAAAGGACACTGTCACTAAGACAAAAAGGCAGCCTACTGACTGGGAGAAGATCTTCACCAACCCCGCTACAGACAAAGGTCTGATCTCCAAAATATATAAAGAACTCAAGAAACTAGACTTTAAAAGGATAATTAACCCAATTAAAAAATGGGGCACTGAACTGAACAGAGAATTCTCATCAGAAGAAGTTAAAATGGCCAAAAGATACTTAAGGTCATGCTCAACCTCCTTAGCGATCAGAGAAATGCAAATCAAAACAACTTTGAGATATCATTTTACACCTGTCAGAATGGCTAAAATCAAAAACACCAAGGATAGCCTTTGCTGGAGAGGTTGTGGAGAAAGGGGTACCCTCATCCATTGCTGGTGGGACTGCAAACTTGTGCAACCACTTTGGAAATCAGTGTGGCGGTTTCTCAGAAAAATTGGGATCAACCTACCCCTGGACCCAGCAATAGCACTCTTGGGAATATACCCAAGAGATGCCCTAGCATATGACAAAAGCATTTGTCCAACTATGTTCATAGCAGCATTATTTGTAATAGCCAGAACCTGGAAGCAACCTAGATGCCCTTCAATAGAAGAATGGATGAAGAAAGTGTGGAATATATATACATTAGAGTACTACTCTGCGGTAAAAAACAATGACTTCTCGAATTTTGCATGCAAATGGATGGAAATAGAAAATACGATCCTGAGTGAGGTAACCCAGACCCAAAAAGAAGATCATGGGATGTACTCACTCATAATTGGTTTCTAGCCATGGATAGGGGCCACTGAGTCTATAATTTGTGATCCTAAAGAAGCTAAACAAGAGGGTAAACCCAAGGAAAAACATATAGATATCCTCCCAGCTATGGGAAATAGACAAGATTGATGGGCAAAAAATGGGAATCGTGGGGGGTGGGGTGGGATGGGGATGAGGGGAGATGGGGAGAGAAAAGTGTGAAGGAGAGGATGAGGGGAACTGGGGGAATCGGGGTGATTGGGGGTAAAGGAAGGTTGGATGGGGGAGCAGGGAAACTCATACCTTAGTTAAGGGAGCCACCTAAGGGTTGGCAAGAGACTTGAACCTGGAATGGCTACCAGAAGCCCAGGGCAATGTCCCCAGTTAGCTCATTGGGACACCTGAGGATAGGGAACCTGAAATGAACCTATCCTATAATCATACTGATGAATATCTTGCATATCGCCATAGAACCTTCATCTAGCGATGGATGGAGATAGAGACAGAGACCCACACTGGAGCACCGGACTGAGCTCCCAAGGTTATAATGAGGAGCAGAAGGAGAGAGAACATGAACAAGGAAGTCAGGACCATGAGGGGTGCACCCAACCACTGAGACAGGGGGGCCGATCTATTGGGAGCTCACCAAGGCCAGCTGGACTGCTACTGAAAAAAACATGGGATAAAACCGGACTCTCTTAATGTGGTGGACAATGAGAGCTGACGAGAGGCCAAGGAGAATGGCACAGGAACTTTCATCTGGCGATGGATCGAGAGAGAGACAGAGACCCAATTTGGATCAACCGTCTGAGCTCTTAAGGTCCAAATGAGGAGCAGAAGGAGGGAGAACATGAGCAAGGAAATCAGGACCACGAGGGGTGCACCCACCCACTGTGACAGTGGAACTGATCTATTGGGAGCTCTCCAAGGCCAGCTGGACTGGGACTGAATAAGCATGGGTTGAAACTGGACTCTCTGAACAAGGCGGACAATGAAGGCTGATGAGAAGCCAAGGACAATGGCACTAGGTTTCGATCCTAATACATGAACTGGCTTTGTGGGAGCGTAGCCTGTTTGGATGCTCACCTTCCTGGACCTAGATAGAAGTGGGAGGACCTTGGTCTTCATGTAGAGCAGGGAATTTGGACTGCTCTTCAGTATCGAGAGGGAGGGGGAGTGGACTAGGGGGAGGAGAAGTGGAGTGGGGATAGGGGGAGGGGAACAGGGGGAGGGGGCAATATATGGGAGGAGGGGGAGGGAAATGGGAAACGGGGAGCAGTTGGAAATTTTAAGTAAAAAAGAATAAAAAAAAATGCAAAAAAAAAAAAAAAAAAAAAAAAAGAATAGATGTAGGGAGAGGGATTGCAGAGATGCCTTGGTGGTTAAAGTGCTTGCTGCTCTATCAGAGGACCAGAGTTTAATCCCCAGCACCCACATTCAGTGGCTCATGACCACCTGTCATTCCAGCTCCAAGGAATCTGATACTCTCTCTGGCCTCCACAGTTCACACACATGTACACACATACACACACAAACGCGCGCGTGCACACACACACACAGTAAAATAAAAAAAAATTAAAAGACTATGAATGAGTATAAATTAGATTCGGATAAGTTCTGGGTTTAATAATAAGCCAGAAACAGAGATATAGCAATAGTAATAGGTCAAGTATATGTCAGATAAGGTATAGTAATGGGTCAAGTATATGTCAGATAAGGTATAGCAATAGCTGCAGGCGCAGGCATGGTAACTGGTGCTATAGAGGTCAGATGAGAGCATGGCATGAGACAGAAATGGAGATGTGTGTACAGTGCAGGTCGGACTATAGTCATGGGCGCAGGAACGGGCACAAACAGATACAAACAGAACATCTCTAGACATCAGCCTGTTTATCCCCTCAGCTAGTCCTCTCTCTTCTCATTTACTCCCTGGGGTTATTTCCTCTACTTTCCTTACAAGAGAAAAAAGATGGGGAGGGATGGAAGGGGAGGCAAGGTAAGGCCAGCCTGTTTCAAAGATAACCAGGGTGAATTGCTGCTGTCTCACATCTTAAAGTCCAGACAGGCTCATCTGGGAAGGGAAAACGAGGAGAGGTAGAGGGCAAACAAAAAGTGCAAATTGGGAAGAGACAGGGACAGTCAGAAAAAAAAAAAAAAAAAAAAACTCCCACAAGAAAAAACAGGAGCAGAGGGATGAACCAAAAGGGGGCTCCAAAGAAGTAAGTTCCTTCCCCTCCCTACTGACTCCACCCAACAGATCTTCAACTGTGCTATACACTTCAGGGCCATGCTACCCTATTTCCTACCAAATGTGGATGGAGGCAAGGGACACATAAATACACACATGCATGCACACATGCACACACACACACACACACACACACACACACACACTGCACCCGGGGGGGATTCTGTTAGCACAGGGAGTGGTGGCCACCACTACTACTAATATGTGAGTATGAACTGGTGTTGAGATGGAGTGAGACAGGCATTTAATTAAGCGCCTTCTCTGCCAAGCACTAGAGATACAGAGATAAGTAATTGACAGATAAAGATGGACAAATCAATACACAGGGAATAGATGAATGAGGAGAATCATGGCCAAATCCTTCGACGCTGGCTGCACACAAGTCGATCTACACACATGCACATGCCCGTACACAGCCCATGCACACAGCCAAGTACACACATGCACATACTGTCTAGTAAGCAGGCAAGAACTACAAGCAAATTCTGAACATGCTGAGCTAGAGGAATATAATCAGTTCCTGGGGAGAGCACCCACCCCCAGAAGACCCCCTCACGCTTCCCTCTGCCCTCAGACACCTTCCTAGCCTGCTGCCTTTACCCAGCCACTACCTCCTGGCATCACTTGCAGCTGTGAGAGGCAGTTTTCCCTTTGTCCATAAACGATGGCGTTTGTAGCTTTGGCTTTGTCAATCCAACCTAGCAAAAGACAACAGCTTAATGGTCAGCAGTGGAAGTTCCATAACCTCCTGTGGCTTTGATCCCAGGCCACTGTGACTCCTCGGCAGCTTTGAATCCAATCAGCCATGTGCTTTTGAGCAAGCTGCTCAACATTTCTGTTCTTTGGTTTCCTAACTTGTAAAATGGGGTGATAATTTCTATCTCACGGGTTGCTATGAAGATGAAATAAAATAAAGACTGTTAGGTTGCCTATAACATGTTAATTTCCAGGTCAATCCTGTATCTCATTCACCAGGGAGACCACACACACACACACACACACACACACACACCACACACACACACACACAGTGTACCAGGCCAGAGAGAAGCAATTTCAACAAAGCTGCAGCCATGAGCACACATCCAGTACTGGGAACCCCTGCAAGTGCTGACTTTCAGCAGCAAAGGCATTGAGGCTTCCGGGCAAGGCTCAAGCACACAGTGATGCTGTGGTCTCACACAATCCCCACACAGCAGAAGTGCAGGGGGGACACAGTTCAGTGCCAACCACATGCAGATGGCATGGTGTCCTCAATGGACACACAGTCACTGGAGTCCACCCATTCAGGCCCCAGCAGAGATTTACATGATCTGAAGAGTTGGTGCATGCCCTCTCTCACTCTTAGTTTTACCATAACTGTAGCTGAAGCCAAAACATATGCACGCACATTCGTGCACGAGCACAGCACTCCTACAGGACCACAGACCCACCCTGCCCAGGCTTCAGAGATTCAAGGTACTTGAGTCAATCCCAAGCCCAGTCATTGTCTCGCGTTGAACAGAAGACTACAGCCGGTGCCTGAGTTGTTTTGCTGCTGTAGGTTTTTAGCAATGCCCTCTAACTTTTGTGAGCCCTTATTCCCCGTCATAAGAAACAATGATGTCCGGGACAGGCACCAAAGCTACAGAGAAACCCTGTCTCGAAAAACCAAAAAAAAAAAAAAAAAAAAACAATGATGGCCGCTCCAGTCGATAACAGAACAGATGCAAAAGAATGCTGCTGAATGGATGGCCGCGTGAATAAAGGCTCTCTCCCAAGCTCCTTGCTCGTGAAACAAGTGACTGTGAGCTCCTCCTCCCACCCTCCACTGGGATGGACACTACAGACAGTGCAGCTAAGCAAGCTCTAGGCTGCTCCCTACACTGTGCCCTGTGTCTCTCACCAAGGCTCCCAGCTGGTCTCCCCCTCACTTCTGCCACAATCTGCATAGCACCCGCCCTAGGATAACCTGAGCTGTGACTCCTTCCCATTGCCCTGTTCTTGGCCTGTATGTGACCCTGGACCTAGTCCATGTAGTATCCTCTAGCCTGTGAACCCCATCCTAAATGCCACTTCTTCTCAGAAACCCTGAGTGCCAGCTGGACAGTGGTGACACAAGCCTTTAATCCCAGCACTCGGGAGACAGAAACAGGTGGATATCTGTGAGTTCAAGGCCAGCCTGATCTACAGAGCTAGTTCTGGGACAGTAAGGGCTGTTACAAAGAGAAAACCTATTTCAAAAAAAGAAGGAGGAGGAAGAGGAGGAGGAGGAGGAAAAAAAGGAGGAGGAGGAGGAGGAGGAAGAGGAAGAGGAAGAAGAAGAAGAAGAAGAAGAAGAAGAAGAAGAAGAAGAAGAAGAAGAAGAAGAAGAAGAAGAAGAAGAAGAAGAAGAAGAAGAAAAGAAAAGGAAAAGGAAACTCTGTCCCCACTTTCTCTTAAGCAAACCACTATCAAATCTGCCCCACTAACTACTCCACCCTGGCCTGGCTCTCCAGACTCCAAGGCCAATGGCCACCACAGCTAAGGAGCTAAGACAACTCCACCAGGTACCTGTTCATGTGAAGAGTCCTAGAGATCATTACCACTGCACATAGACATGGTGGGAAAGGATACCCCGGCCATCTCTTCAGGGCTGAGGCTTCTCCATAGTCAGCAGGTTAATGGTCCCAGGAGGAGTTAGATAGGACTCCTCCAGATTCCTGGAGCAACAGCTCTGTCTCCTCTCACCAACTCAAGGGCCTGGGTCTTCCAGTTGCACTTTCCGTATATGCTGTGTGTCCATCAATGCTCACAGTCAGTCAGACTTGCATCTTTATAAAGCCTCCCTCATGACGTCACAACTCTCTGGCAGCTGCCACTTCACCTTGCTCACATGACAAGGAAACTTCTCTAGCAAATCTACCACTGTCGCTTCCTCAGCCTCTTCCCGCCCTCTCTAGAACTCACTCCCATCAGCTCTGGGCCGCCGCCCTCCTGTGTGAATCTTGTCAAGCCTGCACACCACAGATCTCTCCGCCATATGCAAAAGCCAAGGCTTAGCCCTGGCCTGGTCCATGTCTAGAGCAGCACAGGCCTGCGTCGGAGTTTGGTGACATTTGCAGAGTGAACAGATCTGGGGAGCACGGTCTGTGCCCGGCCTGGGGCCAGAAGCTGAGAACACAGAGGTGGACAAAGCACAGCTCCTGCCTTCAAACATCACAGTCTGGGGCAGGAGGAAGCAAGATATGAGAACAAATGAATAATAGCTAAGTATGGAAGCACAACAGTAGTCATCAAAACATGAGGAGCAGAAATAGCACAGGGGGCGGACGTCTAACGGTACTTACAAGAGCAGCAAAGGTGCTCTCTGAGTCAGGTCTCCACAGCCTATTAAATCCATGAAGCACAAGTTGAAGGTTGGTGTGCACAAAAGGCAGTGAGGCTACAAGAGGTGGCGCCACCAGCAAGGAGTGGCTTGTGACTATTCTAGGGACCAAAGGAATCAGGCACTGTTAGAGAATCTGGGAGGACCATAAAAAAGATGGGGATTACAGAAGGAAGGAGCTGGGTCCTAACCCGGTAATCTCAGATGCCAGGATGCAAAATCTGTGCTTGTTCTTTGAAGCAAAGGAGAGTCCCTCCCCAAAGATTATTAGCTTAGATTCAACTAATGACACTCACATCCCCACGCATGTCCTGAAGACCATGAAGGTGGACTAGAGGCTGCTGATGTGCTCGAGGCAGAAAACTCTGACATGTGATTACTGCAGGAATCAAGAAAAACTGAGGGGGGCAGTGAAGGGGTAGAGAAAGAGTAGGTTCAAGAGTGGTCAGAAAGAACTGGCATTCTAGCAACCATGAAGGGGGAGGCAGGAAGAGGGGGCCCATCACTTTGTGATAGTATGTCACTAGCCAGGATAAAATGGGATGGGTCTGGAGATGGAACGAAACATTCAGACCCAAGATTAGCCCTCGGGCAAGCATAGCCTGGCCCCCATCTTACAGGCTAGGGTCTCATCTGGACTACTGCATCCACCAACAATACTCAGTCCCTTACCATCCTGAAAAAGCCTCAGGAACAAATGTCTCCCATGTCATGAAAATGCCACAGGAGAAAAATCCATATCTGCTCCTTGGAGCATCCCAGCCTCCAGCACTTACTGGAGATAAGGGATGGCTAGATGCATTGTGTCCTGTGCTGTACCCCGTTCCCTCCAGTTAGGGCTGTTCTACCTTGTAGGGAAACCCTGTTAGTTAGGGTTACTATAGCTGTGATGAAACATCGTGACATGGGCGGAGCAGGTTTATTTGGTTTATGCTTCTGCATCACTGTTCATCTTCAACAGGGCAGGAGTCTGAAGGCAGTGGCTGATGCAGGGCCCGTGGATGGCTGCTGCACACTGACTTGCTTGTCATAGCGTGCTCAGTCTGCTTTGTCACAGGACAGAGAACCACTGGTGCAAGGATATTGCCACCCACAATGAGTTGGGCTCTCCCCCATCGATCACTAAGAAAATTATGCCCTACAGGCAGATCTTATAAAGATATTCTCTCAATTGTGGGCCCCCCATTTCAGATGACTCTAGAGAGTTAGCATAAAACTAGCCAGCACACCCACCTGACACTTGATTTTCTTCTCTGGAAGCTCCAGGTATATGTACATAAGAGGCACATTCCATGTCCTTATTATGTTTGTGTGATTGTGTGTGGGTGAGATCCAGAGACAATGGGTGTGTCTCTGTGTGTAAACACAGGTACACAAGAGAGAGGAAGGGAGGAAAGGAGGGAGGGAGGGAGGGAGGGATGGAGGGAGGGAGGATAAGAGAGAGAGAGAGAGAGAGAGAGAGAGAGAGAGAGAGAGAGAGAGAGAGAGAGAGAGAGCAACAAGAAAGAAGCTGAGAAACAGTCCCAGTCCACCATGGTGATGAGAGTGTTGTGCCCTTACCAAGAAGGCACCTGAGTCACAGCAGTCTTGGTAGGCACAGTGGGTGACGTGTGACTTTTCAAGTGAGGAGGCAGCTGGCTTCCTGGAATCATCTGTATTGACGCTTCACTTCAAAGATTAAGTTAATTTGTCTGACATGGTTAATCCTAGGACTTGGAAGACTGAGACAGGAGAATTAATTTGATGCTAATTATACAGGCAAGATCATGTCCTATTTTTCAATTTACATTTATTATTTATGAGTGTATACATCTGTGTATTGCGTGGATGTTTGTGGTGGTGTGGATGAGACTGGCCCCTATAGGTTCAGATATTTAAATGCTTGGTCCCCAGTTGGTGGACTGTTTAGAAAGGAATAGGAGGTGTTGCCTTGTTGGAGGAGATGTGTCACTGGATGGGAAGGTGCTTTGAGGTTTCAAAAGTCCACACCAGCCCAGTCTCACTCTCTTCTTGTAGGTCAAACATGAGCTCTCACCTACTGCTCCAGCACCATGCCCGCCAGTCTGTTGCCACCCTCCCCATCATGATGGTCATGGACTCACCCTCTGAAAATGTAAGCAAGACCCCCCAATTAAATGCTTTCTTTCATAAGTTGCCTTGGTCATGGTGTCTCTTCATAGTAACAGAACCATGACTAAGACAAGGTGGAGTTCCGATGACAATGGTGGGAGTCAGTTCTCTCCCCACACACAGAAAGCCATGTCTTTAAAATCAAAAGTCCCCGAGATGGTTTCCCAAGTGACAAAAATCAAGTCACCAGTTCTCCTCGTGACCAACTCATAAAACTGCATCCCCAAAATGCCCAGTGGATGACTTTTTAAGTTTCCTATGTATTGAAGGATTATGACTTCTGTTTCCTCTTCATCTCGCTCCCCGCTCTCAAGGTCTCTGGACTTACTTCCCTGTATACCCATCTTCACACAAATCAGGAGAGGGAAACAAAGGCAGGAAGGCTGAGACCAGGGGAGACGTAAATCACATCTTCACTGGTAGCTGTAAGAGCAAACAGGGCTGAACTAGAGCGAACCATCATCGCATCATTGGTGAGAACGCTTGGGCAGTTCCACGGCACCACATCAGGACTTGGGCCACCACAGAGGGCGTTGGCAGAGGTCAGAGCTAATATAGTGGCTGCAGGTGACAAACACATCCCTGTACCTTTCCCACTGTTTCTACACACAGTGAACTATAAGTTCCTTCAGCTACCCAAGGCCTGCATTCCAAACTCTGGAAGCCACCACAAACCCTACCAGGACTTCCTAACTCCGAAGAGTCTGGTTTTTTTTTTCATCTCTGCCGACTAGTAGTTGCTACCCACTTAACTCTATTGTGGCACCTTTTAGCCCAGAAATCCGAGGGTAGAAAGTTCTCTCATAGAGATGGTTTTCCTATTAGTGGTACCAAGAGCCTGCTTTTGGGTACACAGTCATGGCAGAAGGCGGAGCCTGGCTTATCCTCGGGCCTCAAGCCAGCCCATTTCTCCCTGGGCCAATGAGAGCCAGAATGACGGACATCCATCTCAGCCAAGCCGAAACCCTTACAGAACAGAAGTCCCAAGACAACAGACCCAGGCCTGAACCTCCCAAAGTACAGACATCCCAGAATAACCCAGTTGCTTTCTCCTTCCTACATAAGCACATAAAAGCACATGGGCCAGGCTTATCCCTGTGTACCCTATCCCCAGCCTCAGACTAGCTCCAGCCGTTCTCCCTCTCCTCCCCCTCCATCCTTTCCTGGACATCCCAGGGGAACCACTACCATCATCCTGCCTGATTACCCTGCTAGGCTCGCAGTGACTTCAGCAGTGGCTCATGTTCTTCCCAGATTTCAGAAGAGGAAGCTTTAGCTCACAAAGTTTTACTTACAGGTCCCGGTCAAACAATCTGCAAGTGGGAAGACACATGTAACCATTTCATGAGCAAAGGCTAACTTGGTAGGGTCCCAAGTCAACTCCTCCCTGCATCCTCCAATCACTGTTCCAACTGGCCATGGGACATTGTCTTATATAAATGTGTTTATGAACTATGGGGCCATAGTTCATACTGGGTCTGTCAATTACAAGAACAACCCCCCCAAAAAAAATAGTGTATTGTGTCTATAGACACATTCATTAAGATCTTTAATTGAGAGGTCTAACAATGAAAGGCCATGACGGGATCCTTCTCATGGGAGATCCTGAAGGAACCCGTTCCCCTCACCAGCAGCTTCCTGCCGAGGGAGAAGAACAGCTTCACACCAACTTCACATCTGCCTCACCCGGGTCCCATGAGGCACAGAGACAGGAGTTTCACAGGTTTTAGAAGGCCCCACAGCGGGGAACGGAGTCACAATTACAGGCCTCAGGAACCACTAAGCTCCTGAACAAAGGCAATGTGGGTGCCTATGGCCTGCAGGGCCAGCTGGACAAAGGGAAGGGCATTCTAGGTTGTGACCCTGGGCAAGGATACTAGCCAACGATCCCACAAAAATAAATTTTAGCTATTACAAGTGAAGGACACCAGAGAGAACCAAGAAGTTGGCGGGATAACCTCAACTACCTCTCCTTCATGCCAGCTAGCTGATGACTATCACAGAGACTAAGGTGACTGAAGGGCTGCCCAGAGTCCTGCTTAAGCAAATGTGACAATATCACTCTGCAAAGAGAGACACTCTGGGGTTCTATACTGATTATGTCTCAAATGTTAATTAGAACCTAATTGGCCACAGAAGTCAAGGTGTGGTTAATAACCATTTGCAGTGCAGGGTGGCCATCCCAGAAGAGAAGGGCTGGGGCAGAAGCCCAGGTACTTGGGAGCTTAGTGGGAGATGCCAAGTACACCTCTCCTGGCCTTCTCCCACATGCCCTAAGACCCAGTGTCTGTGGGTTTCAGGCAGACAACAGCACTTCTAGAGATCACTCCACCTCCTGAGAACAAGCTCTGGATTTGAGTCATGAATGTTCTCTCTAGAGAGGAGAAGGTCCGGAGAAAGAAGTGGACACTTGTGTCCATGGGCATGTGAAGCTTTTGGAGTCACCCATGTTTTCTTCCTTCAACACGGACACACTGGACATCTGGTAGAGAGCGTGCATGTTGGGCTAGAGATGGCTCAGCCGTTAAAGACTAGGCTCACAGCAAAAATATAAGAGAGCGCATGTCGTCAGAGACAAAAACAGAAACATGAGCCTGAGAATGTGTCCCAATAGCAGAGCAGTTGCCTAGCATGCGTGAAGTTCTGGCTTTATTCCTAGCGCCAAAGAGAATAAAGAAA
Organism: Chionomys nivalis; assembly: GCF_950005125.1. NCBI lineage: Eukaryota > Metazoa > Chordata > Mammalia > Rodentia > Cricetidae > Chionomys > Chionomys nivalis. The sequence goes on along the minus strand of NC_080090.1, from coordinate 34,763,269 downwards.
TAGAAACATGTGCATGAACACACACATACACACATTCATATTCATTCTCTCTCTCTCTCTCTCTCTCTCTCTCTCTCTCTCTCTCTCTCTCTCTCGCGTGTGCGCGCGCGCTCATTCTCTCTCTCCTCAGACCATTTCAATGCACTATTACAGACACTAGGAACCAGGTAAAGGAACCTTTGAATCAGAGGGTGTCATGCGTACCAGGGAACATTAAGCAATGACAAGAGTGAGTTACTAATGCTACTTTTCTGGTTGGCTTCCTTGCATATCTCTTCTGTCTCCTTAACTAGTTGATGAGCCCAGAGACCTGCCTCGTGTGATCTCCCATGGCCTAGAACCTAGCCTGGCATTTAGAAGGCACACAGTGAATACTTAGAGGGCATATATAGACTGGCATCCTTTTGCTTCTGTGTTTAGAAGCTGATGGCACAGGTCGAGCAAATGAAGGGCACCAGTAACGGGCTTCACTCAGTCATTTCTGTCTCTCTGCATTGGCCCCTGATATCCTTTCTCCACAGTCAGGTCCTCAGCCTTCTCTATAGTTGTGGGGCGAGACTGTAGGTGCTTCAGAATTCCTGGGTTTGTGGGCATTTCCAAGAAACCTTGCCCTGAGGATGCTACCCACTGGCCCTGAAAAGCAGGCATGGACACCTCTGTGCTCAATGCAGGGGGAGACTCTGGGCCATGAAGGCATGAGGCAGCAGTGAAGGAGCCTCCACCCTGCTCCCCATTGATCGCCACAAATGAATTTCGTTGTAGAAAAGAACAAACTGCACCACAGTGAGCCCGGCCAAGGCTGGCCCAGTGCAGCAGCCTGGTGTTTGGAGCATGCTAATTACCGGGCTGTCTGGGCCCATCTGATGGACTTCTCCCTACCACTGCTCCATAACCAACACACTAATCTGTCCCCCGCCTGATGGCTCCCAAGCGGGCCAGAGACTTGCTAATCAACTCAAATGCAGAGGGGCGATAAAGGAAGAAAACTGTAATGTGCAGATCAAAAGCCATGACGTCAGCGTTGAGAAGATCACAATTCACTTAGCTTCCTTTGTAGCCCATGTCAAGGACTATTAGCTGAATTGCTTATTGCATTTGGGGCTCCTGCTTACAACATAATCCTGACTGCTCCACCCCCTCTCTCTCCGGCATGTGACAGGAATTCTCCATGCTGGCATGGCTCCCGTATGTGATGGATGTTACAAACGCAGCTCCTCTAACAAGCCCTTGGAAACTGCAAGGGATATGCGGTTGTCTGAGTGAGCCCGAGCATGATGGTGTTTCTGTGGTACAGAAACAGAGCCCCCGTGGCAGGCGGTATGGTGCTGCGAAAGGCAGTGGAATCTGTTTAACAGCTTTATTGAGGTGTAATGGGCATGGTAAATTGCATTTTCAGCACATGAATGGCTACAATCAGGACAGTGAACATACTCATCATACATCGTCTTGTGTTCATGTTTTTCCCTTCTGCCCCACCTAGTCCCCAGCCTGGTCCCTACACAAGCACTGATCTCCAATCTACCACTATAGATTTCTTACAAGATCATGCTATTCCAGAGTTTCTGTAAGTGCACTGTGCACTCTTTGACTATTTGCTTTCATCCCTAATTCTTCTGAAAATGACCCATGTCGCTCCTTGTACTAGTAACTGATTCCATCTTATCCATCATAAAGACATGCTCAATTCATTTACCCATTCACTTGTTCCAGGACATTTTAGCTTGAGGTTCAGAAATATTACAAGTTAAGCAATCGCAAGCATCTCCGTGCGAATTGTGCTTGCGTTCCTCCTGAGTAAATACCTGGGAGCTGAATGACTCATGTGGCAGGTATATGTTTAACTTTTCAAGAAACTGACAAACTGTTCTCCAAAGTGGTGGTGTCATTTTACAAATCAGCAGCACAATGCAGGATTGTTCCACAGCTGCTCCACAGCTGCTCCATGCCTTGTGGACTTGACACGGCCATTATTTTTATTACTATTATTTCAGCAATTTGAGGAGCGATATAGTAGCATTTCGTTGTCGTGTTAATTTTGTTCCAATGGTAATAATAATGTACATCTTTCGATGCAATCTTTTGCCATCCATATATCCTTTTGGGTACAGTACTTATTCAAATATTCTGATCATTTTTTCATTATGTTATTATTGGATCTTAAGAGTTACTAACATGCCCCACATCCTCTATCAGATTTGTGATCTGTAAATATTTTCCCTCTTTTTTACACTCCTAATAGTATCTTCCAACAAACAAGTTGAAGCTCCTAATTGTAATGAAATCTAGTTTACCAATTTTATTTTTCTTTCATGTACTGTGCATTTGGTGTTTGGTCTAACAAGACTTGCCTCACGAAAGATCAAAACCATTGCCTTCTGTATTCTCCTAGTCTTTTCATGATTGAGTTTACGCTGGTGTGTGGGCTATTGACGTGCCCTTCCTTGCGTGCAGATACTCAATTGTTTTGGCACCATTTGTTGCAAGACTTCTTTCTTCACTGAACTGCCTTTGCAACTTTGTTGAAAATTGATTGTTCATGGAAGAGGCAGGCGATTTTTACACCGTCTATTCTGTTCTAACCATTCTTTATCTATGCTTATACCAAAGCAGTTTGGTTACTGTAGGATTTTAATGTTCCAGAGATTCAGAGCATTAGCTCTCTGTAGTCTTCTTTTTCAAAATAGCCTTGACTATTCTAAGTGCTTTACATTTTTACACAAACTGTAAAGACAGCTTATCAATTTCTACCCCTTAAAACATATGCCAGGGTTTCACTGGGATTGCACTAAATCTAGAAATTAATGTGGGTGCAGATGGGCATTTAAAGAGTAGTAAGCCTCTCAGTCTGTGAACACAGTGTGCCTCTCCACTTGGGCATCTACAACTTCAGCTTTGTTTTATAGTTTTGTATGTGTAAGGGTCTTGTTGACTTTTGTGTAACCTATCACTAAGAAGCTCAGATTTTTGTGCTACTATATAAATAGTACTATTTATTTATCTTTATATACTCCCACAATTTATTTCTGCATATTAATTTCTATACTGCAATGATATTAAGTTCACTTGATAATCCCAATAGTTTTTTTATAGATCCCATTGAACTTCAAGATATATGACCATATGTTCAGGATTTCCTTTCTAATTTTTATGCATTTTATTTCTTTTTCTTACTTGTTTCACTGAAAAAACTTATGTAAAATGTTCAAAGATATATAAGAGTAGACACACTCTTAAGTTCGGAAGATATTCGGGTTATCTTCACTATATATGATACTAGCTCTAGGTTATACACATGCTCTTGTCCTGGTCGAAGAGTCTCCAACTCCCTATATATCTTTTCCTCTGAGATGCCAAATCTTTTAACATGTATCTTGCTACAACATAAACAAACATGAGTGTTTTCTTTAGAAATCTGTTGCCATGAAAAAAAAATCACAGGATTTAACTTTTAATATCAAACTAGCCTTGCATCCCTGGACAAAGTCAAATTTGTTCTATTTAAATACTATTGCAATGGGGTTTTTGGTTTTGTTTTTTTTTTTTGTTTTTTTTTTGGTTTTTCGAGACAGGGTTTCTCTGTAGCTTTGGTGCCTGTCCCGGAACTAGCTCTTGTAGACCAGGCTGGCCTCGAACTCCCAGAGATCCGCCTGCCTCTGCCTCCCGAGTGCTGCGATTAAAGGCATGCGCCACCACCACCCAGCTTATTGCAATGTTTTATTGATGATTTTTTTTACTAATTTTTATTGAGCTCTACATTTTTCTCTGCTCCCCTCCCTGCCTCTCCCCTCCCCTTCTAACCTCTCCCAAGATCCCCATGCTTCCAATTTACTCGGGATTTTGTCTTTTTCTACTACCCATGAAGATTAGATCTAAATATGTCTTTCTTAGGGTCCTCATTGTTGTCTAGGTTCTCTGGGATTATGATTTGTAGACTCGTTTTCTTTGCTTTATGTTTTAAAACCACTTATGAGTGAGTACATGTGATAATTGTCTTTCTGTGTCTGGGTTACCTCACTCAAAATAATGTTTTCTAGCTCCATCCATTTTCCTGCAAAATTCAAGCTGTTGTTATTTTTTTCTGCTGTGTAGTACTCCATTGTGTAAATGTACCACATTTTCTTTATCCATTCTTCAGTCGAGGGAAATACAATGCTGTTATGAACATAGTTGAGCACATGGCCTTGTGGCACGATTGAGCATCTTTTGGATACACACCCAAAAGTGGTATTACTGGGTTTTGAGGAAGGTTGTTTCCTAATTTTCTGAGAAATCTCCACACTGACATCCAAAGGGGCTGTACCAGCTTGCATTCCCACCAGCAATGCAGAAGTGTTCCCTTTTCCCCACAATATCTCTGGCATAAGTTGTCATCAGTGTTTTTGATCTTGGCCATTCTTACAGGTATAAGATGGAATCTCAGGGTTGTTTTGATTTGCATTTCTCTGATGACTAAGAATGTATGAAGGAGACCAGTCTAGGTTGGTTTAAATATTTTGGTCCATTTTACTACAGGGATGACACTGGTCTTCCGAGAATCTTTAGGGAAGTATTCTCCTCTGTTCAATTTTCTGGAGGATGTGTATGTCAGTAATACCTGTTTCTTAACCCTGAGATCAACAGGGAACTCACCCAGTTCTGAGGTTTTCTTTGGGGTACTTTCAACTCCATGTCCAGTTTCTATAATAGGTTTTCTATTTCTTTTTTAGCATGTTTTCCCAACTTATGACCTTCAAGGATTGCCAATTTCAGGTCAGTAGTCAGATCAGTTAGTATGCTAGTTTTCATAGGATCCCTTTCTTGGAACTTTAATGTCTGTGACATCTACAGAGGTGTCAACACACTGCTTTTTGGCTGTAGAGCATTACGTCTTCTCTAGAGAATATTGCTGTTGATTGGTGGGTGGGTAGATCGTTTTATTTCTCCTAATTCACTGATCTAGAGACATCAATTTTGTTGTCAATGAAAAAAAAGTGTTGTTTCCATTTCTTTTATATATTGCTTTTCTGATTTCTATTTTATTGTTTCCACCCTGCCCTTTCTTATTTTGCACTGCATTTTATCTATTTTTCTAGCTTCTTGGGTGGATGATAAGGAACTAATTTTGAGAACCTTCTGTTTCTCTAAGTGTTAATGTTAATGCAACTTGAAGCCACATAACCAGCAGCTTTTGCCTTCCTTGCCAGGTGTTCTTAATACAACTCAATAAATTATCTGAGCTCAGCTTCCACATCTGAAAACAAAAATGTGGCCAAAAAAACTTCTTTAAAGACTGTTAGGACAATTTTAAAAGTTCCATTTCTAAACACTAAGCTCAATGTCGTTGTCATGATAAATCACAGGATTTGACTTTTAATATCAAACCATCCTTGCATCCCTGGACAAAGTTGACCTTGTCCTGTTTAGATACTATTGCTAAAGTTTTGTTGGGGATTTTATATGTATATACATCACCAGCTCATTAAGTGCCTCGTTCTATCCCTATTTCTGAGTGACACCCCAGCACTTGAAATAAGCAACCACAAACACAGAGCTCAGAGGTTCATGAAGTCATAAGAGTTCAGCACATCAGATCAACTTATTTAGAGGAATGTGTAAACTGAGCTGAAGGTCCCCCATCTGATTGGGTGGGTTAACTTTAAATGCACAAGCAGGAGACACAGATTTGGTGAACATCCTAGAGCATCATCTTAGCCTTTCAGGAACAAGGCCTCAGAGAGCATTGCTAAGGACTTTCTCTTCAGCGTTGCTGCAGGGAAAGTGTGCTTTGATGATCTGTTCTATATGCCGATTTGGGAGTTCAGAGAAGTTACTGGACCTTGCTGAGGCTTCACTATTGACACAATGGGGTGACCAATAAGATCAAAGAACTGTTGCATGCCTTCTGTGTGCTGGGCTAGGTCCTCTCTCCATGTTAGGTGCCTTTGTGTGCTGGGCTAAGTCCTCTCTCCATGTTAAATGCTCTCCCACAGTGCCATTTCCTCCCATTTTCAGAGAAGGCTGTAATGTGGATGCCCACAGGCAACTCAACTTCACAATAACTGGAAAGACTAGAGAGATTAGAACTCAGAGAGGCTGCACCAGAGCCGGAGTGCTCAGCAGCCTTCACTGTTACAAAGTGCATCCACCCAGGGTCTGGTGAGAACCAACAAATACACTCCAGGGGCCAAGCACTGGACAAGTCCAGGAAAAGTGAGATTGTCCAGGAACAACCAGAATGCTGGAGTTCACAAAAGAAGAAAGAATCTGCCTGGCAGCTGTGCAGTGCTGGTGCCATGATCAGGGCTGCCCTAGTTCCAGGAGAGGTATTTATAGTGCAGGATGCATCAAGCCTGTTCAGCTAAGCTAAGCCTGAAGCTGATTTGCACAGAGAATTGGCCATTATCGGTTCATTTCCATACAACAGCTCCAGGGGAGGAATAATTCAAGAAGCCCCCACCACCCATCTCTTACGGAGCTTCTTGTCACAGCTGCTAAATAAGACACGTGGTTAGAGATGTCAGTGCCAAGAGAATCACCCCCTCAGTCTAACTACTAGAAGGGAAATGAGCCCCAACCCAGAGGAATGGCCACACCCACGGCCCCGTGATTGGGTGGTTGGCAGAACAGAGACAGGCTAGGTAGGTAGAGACACCAGGACTCCAGGCCCTGCCCATCCTTTGCAGAGCCTAGGAGAGAAAACTACCTGGGAACAATGATGAGTGACATATACTCACCAAGTGACAACTCAACAAAGGAAACAGAGGAATGAGTGTGTGTGACCCCTACGTGTGCTAGAGCAAATGGGGTATCCATTACTCGTTGCACAGATAAAAGGATAACTCAGTGGCACCTAGGCAGGAAACAGAAAAGCCTACCTGAATCTAAACCCTACTCCAGTCCCTACACCAAGCTCCTACAAGGTCGCGCATGGAGGGCAGGGGCAGACGGCATCACATGAGTAGAATGTCTGTTCTGTTGTACCAGTGGCCATCCTTAGGTTCACAAGGACTCAGCTACCACCCCTAGGGGGAAACCAGTTCTACCACCACCACCACCCCGCCAAGAAGCAACCCACATGGAAAATGAAAGCTGCAGCCCACTAAGAGAGACCTGCTAAGCCTGGCCTGCCACATCTCCCACCCTACCAAGCTGCCCACGCTACCTGTCCTGCTAACTAAGCCATGATGTTTGGGAACAATGGGTACAAGCATTTAGAGTAGTCCTCTGATTCTTGGGGCACCAGCAGGCTAGCAAAACTAACCTGTGTTGTGGGACACATATTCACTGTGCCCACCCTCTGCCACCCACAACTGCCAACTCTGTGGGGGGAAAAAAACGAATAACAACACTCAACCCAAGTATGCTAGGCACAGTGCTAGACATAGCATGGATCTCATTTAACTCTCTGACCTTGCTGTTGTGCTCTGTGCAAGAGTCCATGAGAAGCTGGCACAGGGCTCTGTGTTGCAGTCAGGTGTAGTCAGGGTCCTTGGGTACCACAGGAAGATCTGAGGGCTCATGGAAGTCCCAAGTACACCACAGGTCCCAGCCCTATCCTATAGGTTTGCAGGGTACATGGTGCCCCCCCCCAACCTCCTTGCCCCGTATGAGCCTGGATAAAAGGGAAGCATGCAAAGAATTTCACCCTGAGCTGCCCTTGGCCCTCCAGTTATCTATGTCAGCTTAGAATGGAGACAAATTTATTGATCTTTCTTCGTGATTGTTAGCAAGATTCATAGCTAGCCACAGAGTACATTCATCTGTGCCCTCTGAATTTAATTACCACAGGCACCTGAAGTGTATGGAAATACACAGGTGTGTGAGCGCGCGTGCGTACACATGCATGCACACACTCACACGCGTGTACACCCACTCGCACGTTCCCCAGACCTTTGAACATCTCACTTCCCCTGTCCCCATCCCATCTGTTACCTTACACAGTGGCTTCTGCTGAGGGCTGTATGCACAAGGTCCAGCGTGCAGTGCCAGGGTTTCAAAGGCATGAGCACAAGATTGATGATTTATGCCCTACAAGAGATTTATGCCCAGAGGTATGTGTGTATATATATGTAGTGATTATAACCCAGCGACCTGGTGTTAGACACACAGCAAGGACTATGGAGCTCAGAGGAAAAACAGCCTATCTAGCAGGGAGCTGGAAATATAAGACTTTCAAACAAGGAGTCTAGATGACAGAGGAACCGACAGTAAGGCACTTGGGGAGGGCAAAGCAGGAGCTGGAAAGCAAGTCCTTGGGAATGGAAGTCTCGGCTAGTGTACCTAACATCTATCCCCGGCTTCCCCTGTGAAATGCTGATTTTTCTGCTCCAAGAAAGAAAAAATAAAACTCCCCACCCTAAACTCAGCTACCGTCCAGTTACACCCATCAATGAGAAAGTAAAGATACCACATGAAGAGGGAAGATGCCAAGCACTTCCCTGTCACTCTAAGTGCCTAGGACTGTGGCTAGGTCTTCCTCTTGCTGCCAGCCCCCTTGAGGTGGCGCTTCTATGAGGTTTCAGTTCTTGCCATGTGGTCCTGGCTCTAGGACCATTTCTTCCATTCATCCCTCCAACACGGAGATTTGACCATTTCTTCCACCTCACCTGTGCTAGTATCTGCCAGGATTTCCATTCTAGATCTGCTCTTCCGAGAGATGGAATAAATGTTGTTTCCATGCTTGAGCTCCAGCTGACACCGCTGCATCACTGGGAAACAGGAGAGATGAGAAAAGAAGCTGAGAGGGTGGAGAATGGGCCTAAGGCCCACATCGGATATACAAGGGGCGTGAACTTCTGGAGGAAGGGCCTTACAAGGTATAAGCAGGCAATGAGTTTAAGAAAAGAGAGTTTGGCATCCCCCTGAATATTAACCTTCATCAGGCGATGAAAGAAGACAGAGACAGAGACCAACATTGGAGCACTGGACTGAAGTCTCTCGATCCAAAGGAGGAGCAGAAGGAGAGTGAGCACGAGCAAGGAAATCAGGACTGCGAGGGGTGCACCCACACACTGAGGCAATGGGGATGTTCTATCGGGAACTCACCAAGGCCAGCTGGCCGGGGTCTGAAAAAGCATGGGACAAAACCGGTCTCGCTGAACATAATAGACAATGAGGACTACTGAGAACTGAAGAACAATGGCAATGGGTTCTGGATCCTATTGCACGTAATGGCTTTGTGGGAGCCCAGGTAGTTTGGATGCTCACCTTAATAGACCTGGATGGAGGTGGGTGGTCCTTGGACCTCCCACAGGGCAGAGAAACCTGCTTGCTCTTTGGGCTGAGGAGGAAGGAAGACTTGATTGGGGGAGGGGGAGGGAATGGGAGGTGGTGGCGGGGAAGAGGCAGAAATCTTTAATAATTAAATAAATTAATTAAAAAAAAAGAGAGAGTTTGAAGGCATGTTGGGGAATGAGTGGATGCTCTCTAAGAGGTGTGGCATGTAAATCCACAGTGCACACATGCACACCAACATTGGGCACGTCCACATGGTCACCCAAGAGGCTCTAGAGATACACTCTCAACAGGCTAAGAAAGTTCAGTAGGCAGAAGGCTGGAGCACCCTAAGTGTCCATGGCAGGACAGATGAATGAGTGGGGTATGACCCATCTTTTAAAGGAGCTGGCACATACCGCAACATGAATGAAGCTTCAGAGGATTGTGCTACATGAAAGAAGCCAGTGATAAAAGAACAAATATGATTCCAAATCCTTTCCTAGCCTCTCATCCCCTATCCCGAGACCCCCATGGGCCAGCAAGGGACCTGTATCACTGGTGCCCAGGCAGGCCCACTTCAGTCACTCAGAAGAGAGGATTGAACCAGTGTCAGCACAGGAGCCTAGGACAGTCAAGTGCATAGAGACAAAGAGAATGGCGGTCGCCAGGACCCCAACCAAGCAGCTAAGTATCAATTGGACAAAAGCAGAAACTTCTAGAGATGGGTGAGAGTGATGGTTATAGAGCAATCTGCGTGCATGCATCGCGGCTGATCTATGTGCCTATATGTGACATGCTTATTTTCCTACAACTAAAAAGTGGGAATTTCCCAGAGCCTAGCAGAGTCCGATCTAAAGGAAAAGAGTCGACAGTGGCACTGGTGAAATCAGAGAGCCATGTGACTCTCCTAACAGTAAGAGAGCCTAAGGCCCCAGCCTATTGGCTCTGCGTTGTGACTGACCCAGTGTAAATGGTCAACGTGGGGTGACAAGAGGCAGAGAGAATATAAGAAGGCATGACAGTCAGAAAATGCCTCCCCTCCAAACTCCAGCATACCCTCAGATACTACCCTACCCATCCTGTGCCTCCCTCTGCATGCCGGGGCCCTGTGCCCAGAACACACCCACCTGTAGCTGGGTGGGGGGGGGCAGTCAGGAGGATGAGAGTAAGTGTTTGCGATTTAAATCCTCACTGGCAGCTGGAGCCTAGAGGCGCTGCTGGCAGAGACCCACCCTGCTGAGTGGCTGTGAGACTGTGATGAGGAGCGGGCTGGGCCTGGCACGGAGCAGCTCCACAGCGAATGTTTTAGTCTTCTTCCACAGGACACGTCGTCTGTTTGTGAACCATCAGTGACGCTCAACCCAGGGTCTCTGGTAAGCCTCCAGGTAAAGCGAGGCAAAGCCCGTGCCTTCCGTCAGGACTTGACATTCATGTGACCACTGGCCCAAGACTTCCCCAGTGCGTGGCCAGAGCTCAGCACCCTTCCTGCCACAGCTATAGAGACAGCCTGTTGTTTCAGCTCAGACTAGCTCTAAGTGTCCTTAGACATGTTTTGATTCTATTCCGTACATTAGCTTCCCATGTGTCTGGGCGCTGAGCCTGGGCTACTCAGCTTGGTCTAGATCTGTGTGTTTACACTAGCCCTTAGCACAGGGCCACAATGTGTGAGACCTCAGCACCGCTCCTAGGGCACCTCAAGTCAGTTTGGCTCCACCATCGTAAAGAGATGTTGTCCCTAAGGGCAGGATACACAGGGACCACCTCTCCTCACCACCTGCAATGCTACTACAGGTGACTGTCCTGAGCCTGTTTCTCTCCCAGATACTTCAGACCAGAGAATCCTTGATTCGCCTCATCTGGTTCTCAGGCTTTGTGTGTTGTATTTAACTTTCTGCCTGCTGATGTGTCTCCTCATCAATATGGCACCTCCAAAGTTCTCGTCTTCTGAGTCCTGGCGAAAAACAAGAATCTGCCTGGTGACGTGTCTCCTCACCAATATGGCACCCCCAAAGTCCTCATCCTGTGAGTCCTGGAGAAAAACAAGAGCAGGGCTTGTTCTCCTCCCGCTGCCTTATTTTGGTAAATGGCATCTCAACACCTTCTTCTGATCTTCTACTTTGAAAAGAGTGTTGCTGTAATCCAGCAACTCACCCCAGAGACATATGCTCACAGAGATGTCTATTCAGGGGTGCGCCACAGCACTGTGTGCCAGCAAGAAACGAGATGCTGCTGAACCAGCAAAAGAGACCAAGACCACAGTTGTCCACCTGTGATGGAGGAATTACTTTTATTTAATAAAAAAACTGTCTTGGCCCATTTATAGGCCAACCCTTAGGTGGGTGGAGTAAACAGACAGAATGCTGGGAGAAAGAAGCCGAGTTGGGAGTCGCCATGATTCTCCCACTCCAGACAGACACAGGTTAAGATCTTTCCTGGTAAGCCAGCTCGTGGTACTACACAGATTATTAAAAATGGGTTAATCTAGATATGAGAGCTAGCCAGTAAGAGGCTAGAGCTAATGGGCCAAGCAATGTTTAAAAAAATACAGTTTCCGTGTAATTATTTCGGGGCATAAGCTAGCCATGCGGGCGGCTGGGTGCCGGGGACGCAGCCCTGCCACTCTTATTACAACAAATGACACCCAACGTGCTAATAAACTCCACATAAAACCTAAAAGGACTTAAAAAAAATGGGTCTCAAAATAGTGCAGGTGGGGATGCAGACATCACGGTTAAGCAGTTAAGTGCCCTTACTGCTCTTCAGAGGACTGGAGTCCAGTTCCCGGCACTCCAGGAGAACCAACACCCTCCTTTGCCTTCCTCTGGAGCCTGCACAGACACATACACACACACACACACACACACACACACACACACAGAGAGAGAGAGAGAGAGAGAGAGAGGCATTCATGCACACGTGCACAAACACAAAACAAAACAATTCTTTTTAAAATACAGGCAACACGGTCTTGCCTATTTGTGTACTGTGCTGTGTCTAGGGGTGGGGAGACCCATGTATCCATGATGCATGCCGAGGAAGTACCCTTATTCCCTTTGGAGAGGAAGATAAGGATGTAGGGAGCTTACTTTTCAGATGAAATTTGTTCCAGAAAGAATACCATATTTTGTGATCTAGGTGGTGGCAGTATATGCCTTTAATCCCAGCACTCTGGAGGCAGAGGCAGGTGAATCTCTGTGAGTTTGAGGCCAGTCTAGTCTACAAGAGTTAGTTCCAGGGCAGGCTCCAAAGCTACAGAGAAACCCTGTATACATATATATATATATAATTTTGTGAACTACTTATAAAACAGTAAACCATTTCAAAGCCAAAAGTAAAACACAAAATATTCTTCATATTTCTATCATCCTAGAAACACAAGGTATCTGACACCCCCAATGGTCCTCCACTACATATTGGCCCTCTTCAGTTCATCAGGGCTCCCTAACGCTCACAAAACTGTGCCGAGCACCAAGGCAGCTTGGTGATGCATGTCACAGCCTGTGTCGTAGACAGTGTCTAGCTTATGTTGTTAGGCCAAGGCGTCACTGATCATATGTGCCTTTCACCCTCTAAGTCTCCAAGCACCAGCCATCCATGGCTGCATGGCCAAGGGAAGTGGGCTACACAGACGTGTGGTGCTGTGCTCAACGAGCAGCTATGGATGTCGATACGCAGGCCCGACAGGCACAGATGCCAGGATGTTTGCACCAGGCAGAGAAACTCACACAGAGGAGCCGCCTAGGGCTCTACAACCCCCACCTGGAAGAGAAAGCTCCAGGCTGGCATAGGCAAGGCCATGAGAGGTCTGTCTGAGGAAAAGCCAAATCCAACTCTCCTCTTTACTGGCTCCAGAGTAAGCAAGAGCTGCTATGCGCACTATCTCCCTCTAACTGACATCTTTACCACTTTCTGTCCTGCTTTCCTGAGCATGTGGCCACAGGTGAACCCATCACTCTCACAGCCAACACGGCCTCTCCCAGCTACAGCCAGTCTTCTTAACCTCACGCCTCTCTCGGCATTGTCAGAAGCATCCACAGATCAACTCTGGCTGGGTGAACAAGCAAGGGGAGACTGTAACCAAAACAGTCACCCACAAACACAAAAGACACTTGTCCATGTTCCTGTGGCCCAGTGACATTGGCCTCAACCCCCAGCCCTCCTACACACATCACTGGCCGCCAGGCCAGACTCACTATAAGTTAACTCACAGCCAGGAAGTGAGTTCCTAGAAGCTGGGGGAAGAAACGCAATGCTGCCCATATAGAAATGGTCTCATCAAGGTGAGCCCCTGCCCTCTTGTGCTCAGGGGCTGCACCACTCCTACCAAAGCCTACACACAGACACTTTGGTGGGAAGCTGTCACCAAAATCAAAAACGTCTGGATTCATACTGCTAGATGGGCTAGCCAGCAAGCCCCTTCCTCCCATCCACTTGTATTCCTCCCTACCCAGACTAGGGTTGTGAATATGATGTGTACCACTGTGTTGACTTCACGTGGCTGCTAGGAACAGAATTCATGTCCTCGTGTTTAAGCAGCAAGAACTTTGCCCACTGAGACATCACCTCAGCCCCTCACCCTGGTAATTCAGAACACCTTGAGCCTTCAGGGGAAGTGACAGGGCACCAGACCAAGCCTCCCAGAGTGCTCTGCTCAGTGTTTGTGTGCCCACCTCAACCACAGGCTGAGTGCTCAGGGCAGCCTAGCTGTGAGGGGGAGTGAGAAAATGAGAAACTGTCTGTGACCACAGGGATCTGTGTCACTCTCGAATCCGTCATTTCATTTCATTTCAGCTTCACAAGAACCCTCTGAGGTGGGCATTTTTATTATCCTCACTATCAAAATGAGAAAATGAAAGACCAGACAAAGTCATCAGCTTGGCCCAGGAAAAAGTCAAGTCAGGATGGAACCAAGTCCTGGGGGAGTAGCCACACTGATCAGCCAGACCTCAGCAGCACCACCGCCATCATACTGTGATATCGACAGTTTCTCCACTCATTGTGCCCAGGGAACTGGGGATGATCTTTCCCGGGTGCTGTCATCATGGGGTTTCTTTTCTGCAGAAGGTGGGAAGGGTAGGGCAGGTGCTTCTCTCAGAAGTCCCCAGATGCGTTAAACTAGATGTGTTGTAACTAGAAATCTCAAGTAAAGAAACAAAATGTTTGGGTGGGGCAGAGCTCAGTGTTAGATGACTTACCAAATCTAAGTAAAGCTCTGTGTTTGGTCCTCAGCAACACAAAAGAATATGCTTCTTAGGAGAATAGATAGACAGCGTGCCAGGTCAAGATACTAATTAATCCATTCACTCACTACACATTTAATGAGCGCCTACCAAGTTTCAGCTGCTGTACTACATGGTACGAAAGAAACATCCTTCAACATCAAAACATTAAAATCTTACCTGATGCAGGAGAATAGCAAGAATATTGTCCTCTGTCATAAAAGATAACTGGGGTCAACAACAACTAATTGTAAATTTTAGAATCGCTTTAGAGAGTGAGCTTTGATGCTCCTAACACAAATAAATGATAAATGGCATCATAATTTCTTTGGTAATATTCATGCCAGGAAACGGATACTCCAGTTACTCTATTCTGATCATCAAAACATCATATACACGTGTATAAATGTCATATGTGCCCCACAAATCAGTATAATTACATGTCAATTTAAAATAACAAACTATTTTAAAATAAACTGCCAGGGATTCACATTTTAGATAAAGACAGACATTGAAAACAAAGTAAATACATTAAGAAATAAAGGAGGACTGTCAAGTGGAAATACAGCCCCAAAGCAGAAGAATTAGCCTATGGATGTGGGTAGGTAGGGGATGTCCTGGGAAGAGGGCACAGGCATACATCACTCCTGAGGCAGGGCTGTGCCTGGAGTATCTGAGGAGTATCAGGGTGCCTCGGGGCAGAGAGCAAATGGGAAGGAGCTGGGCAAGAAGTGGGCCCTTTGCAGACAGCGGCCATTTCTCCCATTGGATAACTAGAAGTTCCGAGATTCACCAAGGACCTTTAGGAAAAACAAGGAAACATTTTAGGGCACTCCCAGGCTTTCTGCCTCCACAGGAACCAATGCTCCTAAAGAGATTCAAGAAACATTGTCTTGCCCAGGGCTAACCAAGATCCAGTGTGCCTAACAGTCCTTACTCAGTCCCATAATTGCCGAATAGCAAACAAAAGAAACCTGGACACCCCACGTTTCTTACAGTCACGTGCCATCAGCCGGCATCCTTTCTCAAGAAATGAAGAAAAATCTCAAATCAGAGGTTCTTGCCCAGTACTGGGCTAAAAGATGAGCATCCTAAAGCATAGCTTTATTTTCGTTGTTTTGATTTCTAGTTTTGTCCTCAAACAAGCAACGTACCTGAAGCTGTCTTTGCATTCCTGATCCCCCTTCACCATCTCTCCAGGCCTGGGCCACAGGTCTAATCAAAATACACAAAAGAGCACAGCTTCTTACCCTGGGGGTTGTTATCCTCAATAGGGTCCCAAGAAAACCTGGTAACAGTAAGAGATTTCTAAATGTACAACAACCAAAAATTAACTCAAAATCCAATGTGTAAAGCCTTCGAGATGTTCCTGGAGCACTGTCCCATGGTGGGTCACACAATATCCCCAACGCCTTGGTTCTGAACACACACACATGCACACACACACACACACACGCATCACGCACACACTCTGCACTGTTCATGCCATCACTGTGTATCGTCAAGGAACATCACACAAACATCTCATCCCAGATCAAGGCTATTGTAGCTCATAGCAGCGTCTGACTGTACAGATGAAGATTTTCTCTCCTGTAGAGAAGCAACAGCTCAATGGAAAGCCCGGACTTTTAATTCCTCTGCCGCGTTCCTCAGCAGGTAATATAAAACCAGTATACCTTTGGATTCAACAGCACTCGGGTGTTCAGTTTTGAAATTGCTGTTGCTGTTTCTGACTTGAGTTTCGTTTCTTAAAACATTAAAGTGAGTTATTTGCTTGAGACCGGGATAAAATTTTCCCCTTTTCTGAAATATCCATAAAGATACTTCTGCCATTATGTACCACCTGTATGTAAAATAGCTGTAACCGCATTAACCAGTACAAAATGAAAATACTTAGGAACTCTGGAAAACATTGAAAATAAATATCCTATGTCCTGTAGTAGCTAATATTAGACCAATATTTCTTCATGTAATAATAATCTACTTCAGGTACAAACTGGACTCATCTTTAATAAATGGTAAAAAAAAATCTATGTATAGCAAAGGACAGCTTTAAAAATAAATCTCTTTGTAGTTTATTGTCAGTAAATATTTGATTTGCATGACTATTTTATATACCTGTATAAATTTCTCAGACACAAAGAGATCATGCATGGAAAAGGTTTGCAAAGCCCTGGCCTGGAAGTTTTCTGCCACCCACGACATGAGAAGCAAGGCACAGAAGGGCATGGCTGACTCTGGATACAACACACAGCACAATGTGGATTGAACGTCATTGAGAACAACATCCAATCGGTGCCTTCTTCACACTTATCAACACACCTTGTCCACACTTCTTCCCATGCGCAGGGGTGAGACCCAGAGGAGGGTCTGGAGGTGAGCGCATTCATCCAGAGCCCACGTGTGTCCTCGGAGGGGCGCTACTGTGGATCAAGAGAAAATGGAAAAGATTTGGCCGAGGCCATGAACAGGATACTCCTTCAGGGCTATATACATAATGAGCGTGTGCAAGAGCCAGCACAGCCTCACATGCCCCTGTGGATCCATGCTTGAAGCAGCCATCTCCTCACACCCCCAGACACACTCTGGAACCTGATGTGAGGATAAGGAAACTCCAGAGCTAATGAACTTTCATCTTCTGGCAAACACTGCAATTAACGCTCCACTAAGTACAGCTGCTTTGTAATTAGACTGAAGAACAAAACGCCAAACCCTTGTCCCGGTAAAGTTGCCGTCCAACTTCTTCTGGAGGTGTCCTAGCAATTAAACTCACTTGCTCATTTCTTCTGTAAAAAAAAAAAAGTATTTATTACTTCAATTTAAACTAATGCTGTAATGATCAGGGGTATTATTCATGAGAACTCTTGCCATTGCGCTTGAAGCCGCCAGTCTGCTCTGCCAGGGCTGGCACGGAGACACTGCTGGCAAGAAGCACCCGTTAGAACAGCATGGATTCTGGGTATCCTCTTTCTTCCAGGGAGGTTTACTATGGGAAGGCACCAAGGGTGAGGTACAACCACTGTCAGTCTGGCTGTCCAGCTGAGATATGTCCCACAGAACCACTGGTACACTGTAGTGACACTTTTGAGATAATGGGATTTGACCCCAGCTTGGGGCAGGGACTGTACACTATAGATGAGAACGCTGACTCCAAGCTCTCTCTGTCGCACCAAATACCAAGAATGCTACCAACATAAAGTTTGTTCCAGGCTGCATAACAAGTCAAGCCAGGAGCCCAATGGCTCCCTTAAGGTTTGCCATGACACCTTTGGAACACCAGGGTAGTATGGGCCACAATTGGGCTACAGAATCAAGGTCCTGAGTAAAGGGTCTCACTGAGTTCCAAGCATGCAATAACATGAGGCCAAGCCCTTTGTATGACCAATATTTAAGCCACATACAGATTGCATCCAGTAGAATGGTCAGAGAGGTTGGGTGATTTGTCCAATGTCACTGGGGCTCAAACCAACAGGACTGCCCCCACCTAGGCACATAACTGCTAACCTCCAGGACTATCTGTAGCCAGAGAGACAAAGAGGCAAGTCCTTTACACCAAGCCTGTGCTGAGGGTCCTGAATCTTCCCCAACTACTGTGAGAGAAGAATGCTGACCACTGCCACTCCTGGTTCACACTTCTGGCTCATCGCCTTCACACAGACGGCTGCGCTCACTGAAATCCAGTGCAGACTCTAGACCTGAGGTTTGTCCTCAGCAGGACTGTGGTTCCCACCCATCATAGTTTTCTCCCTTTTGTTTGCAGCCAATGATCTGAACCTGAAGAAGAGACGGTCCAGAGCACTCTGGGTTAAAGGATGTCTGTCTCCTTTATCTGCACTCACGTCATACTGGATATAAAGAAACAGAATCCAAGAGCACAACAGAGATAGCAAGGTCTAGAACTATGAATTTCCTGGGATTTGGAGCTGGTCTGTAAGGTCTCTCTATCTCTTCCTAGCTTCATCCCTGGCCACAGCCTGCAATCTAGGCATGCAATCTGTAACCCACACACATGCTCCTATCTCTCTCTGATGCTCCCCCCACCCCTGACCCTAATGCACACCCTCCTTCCTCCTCCTCTCTGGTGTTCCCCTGCTCTTTGCCCTCATGCACGCACTTCTTCCTCCTCTCTGGTGCTCCCCCATGCCCCTGACCCTCATGCACACACTCCTTCCTCCTCTCTGGTACTCCCCCATCCCTGGTCCTCAAGCACACACTCCCTCCTCTCTGGTGCTCCCCCCATCCCTGGCCCTCAAGCACACACTCCCTCCTCTCTGGTGTTCCCCCATCCCTGGCCCTCACGCACACACTCCCTCCTCTCTGGTGCTCCCCCATCCCTGGCCCTCACGCACACACTCCCTCCTCTCTGGTGTTCCCCCATCCCTGGCCCTCACGCACACACTCCCTCCTCTCTGATGCTCCCCCCATCCCTGGCCCTCACGCACACACTCCCTCCTCTCTGGTGTTCCCCCATCCCTGGCCCTCACGCACACACTCCCTCCTCTCTGGTGTTCCCCCATCCCTGGCTCTCTCACTTGGTCTCCCTCTACCTGTAACACTCTCCCCACTCATTCCAGAGCCAACTGCCCCTTTCTTGCCTAACTTCCACTTATCCTTATGCACCTGTTTAAGCATCTTCCTCCCGGAAGACCTTATTAACCTCCCTGTTACAGGATGTGGTAAATGGGTGCGCACCTTTCTCAGTCACCACTAAGAACTAGATGGGTCCTAAGTCACAGCAACGCCTGGGAAGGGATGTTGGCTGCAGCTGCAGGGAGAAGCAAGCACACATCAGCACCTAAGCATTGCTCGGGCTAGGGCCCTCCTGTGGGCAGCATGCCAAGGAGACAATATCTTTTCTCCAAGAAGAGAATGAGATTTCAGCAAGAAACTATCATTATGACATGAGGGTAGGGAAGGGCTTCTTAAATAAGACAGGCAAGAGAGCTGAGCATAAAAAAGATAACTACATTTGACAACAGTACAATACAGACCTTCTGTTTATAAAGACAAGCAACTGATGGAAAGTATTTGCCACACTTAACTCACCAAAGAAAAGGCTCCGCATAAAAATTAACAGTTACAAACAAGTATGTCATAGAAAAGAAAACAAAAATAGCCTGTGAAGATGTGGAGAGACCGTACACAGAAAATGGAAATTTGCTTCAGAGTAATAGAACATTTTGCTCTAGAATCCTCCATGTACAGGCAACAGGAGATGTCAGTGAGCCTGCAGACCTAGAGAAGCCGCATGCATGATAAGAGGCAGTGTACACAGAAAGGAACACTTAGGGACGGACTCATTAAACATGAATACCATAAAACGTGCATTGATCCAGCAGTTCCGCAATTCTGCTCCTCAGAATAGATCCTCAAACCTCTTCACAAACCACCAAGAGGTAAGTATGAAAATGTTCTTAACAGCACTGCTTGTAATACCAAAACCTGGAAATAACCCAAGTGCCCATTAATGATCAGGTAGATAAATTAGATATACTGTGAGGCAATAAAAATATTAATATACCTGCATCAAATGGATGACGCTCAGAACCAGCCGCAGAAGCATTACTACACACATTCAAGGTTCACAAAGATGCCAAATAAACAAACATCTATTACCGGATCCAGAGCGGTCAAATAGCCAGGGACTGGCTAGCACCAATCAAGACAGCAGTTCAGTCCCCTCACAAGGATAGAAAACAATCCGAGTTGAGGACTCTAGGTTCCAGGAATTCCTTTTATCATTATTAATATTTTAATTGGGAATATGCATTACAATCATACAATCACCCAGTGTTGAGAGGGTAATTTGTAAGGGGTTGGCAAGGTGGCTCAGTCAGTAAAGTGCACAAGGAACTGAGTTTCATCCCCTACACCAATGCAGAAAGCCTTGGGTGGGGGACAGAGACAGGAGGGTCCTTGGGCTAGCTAGGAGCTTAATCAAAAAGCCTTAAGTCCCAGTGACAGACCTTGATTGAAAAAATAAACACCTGAGGTTGAACTCAGGTCATGTGTGCACAAACATGAGTGTACATACCTGCACGCATGTGCGCACACACACACACACAGTAACTTTAAAACAAATGTAGTGGTCCCTCAGGCAGGGACCTGAGGCTTTGCTTCTGCAGAATCACAGTTCCCAACCTTCCAGGATTCCGCTTACCCTGGAGACGCTAGAAGTGAGACACTGGGCCAAGCCAGTTACAGGCAACATGAGCAAAGTGACCCTGTTTCTTCCTTTACAATGAACAAGAAGAAAAATGTGTGTCATGTGGTAGAGATTCCATGAATATTTACCAAGTGAATCAGCAAATGGCATGCACCTGCATGTGCATGTACACACACACATGCATGCACGCTCATGCACACACACACACACACATGCACGCGTGCGCACACACACACACACACACACACCAGCAATTGAAGCATGAAGACAGAAAGTTCTCTACTATTCCATCCAAACTTTTGGTATTTTAATGTTATGGATTTTCTATCCCAAATGTCAGTTTCCCTTCTATTTTCCCTTTGCTGTCACAACAAGCACACGAGTGTTTTCCATGGAATTGTACCAAATGGCACCTCTCATATTTTGTAAACCAAATGCATACAGACTCCTCTCTCACCCAGTATTAGTCAGACTACTGTCATCAGAGTGAAATACCTGAGGCAATTTCCATGTTAAAAGGAAGGTTTGCTTTGGCTCCTAGTCATGGACAATAAGTTCAAGATCAGGCAGCCTTGGTGCTTTGCATCTCTGGAAGTGTGGCAGTCATGGTGGAAGAACAAGACAGGGATCATTGCTCGTATCACACGTGAGGAATCAGAAACAAAGGTGAGATTCTCGTAATCTTCCTCAGAGACTTTCCCTGGTGATTGAAAGACTTCCCTCTAGGACCTACCCCCTGAGAGATCCATAGCACCTCCCAACATCGTCCCTGTGGGGACCAAGCCTTTAACATGGGGACATTCAGGGGATACTCAAAGTCCAGTTTCACAGTATGCCTTTCTGTCAAATTCCCTCAGGGCTTTCCTGCTCTGATCCCACACATGATGCAGATGCTCTGGCCTCAGGTTCTACCAGGGGAAAACTTTTCTGAGATTAAAGGGAGACTGACAGGAAAATGGGAAAGAATCAGATCAGTCTTCCCCCCCCCCCCCACACACACACAAAGGAAGGGTCTGTATGTGATGTTCACTAAAGGATGAGCCTGAGACATACTGGGTCCATTCTAAGTCACAGTCCCGGCTTGGCAATGACTATGATTGACTGGGCACCAGGAAAGAAAACTAAAGCCTAGCAAGAAATAGGATGGTACCTTAGCTAAGTGCATGGGCCTTAGCGCCAAACAGCATCTCGTGAACCATATTGCTTAGGTGGTAAAACGCATAAATGAAATAATGTGTAAAGATGCTTACAGATCAGCACTGAAAAGGCTCTACATCCCAAGTTGCTTCCATTTGACTTGGGGAGGAATAAGAGTGTTTCCACGCAATTTGCTTCTTAATTGGGCTCATCTGAAACTACACCACCACAGGGGCACTGGCCACATGAATCCACCATGGCACATGGGCATTCCTCGGCCAGTGGATTTCAGTGCCAGTGGATCCACCACATGCTACGCTGAGGGCTAAGTATGCTGTGAGCATTGTCTACTTTAGTCACCTAATGGGACTCTGGGAGCAAACAGGCCGGGGTATTCGTGAGGAAATAGTGAGGCCAAAAAGCAACAGTCGTGGCAGAGGAACTTTTATAGGCACAAACTAGCTTCAAAGGTTGTCAGACTAAGAGGCTGATGACCAGGGTGGGCAAAAGCAGCAGGGTCCTGTACAGAATGCAATAAAAAAGCTATGACCTCCAGAGCAACCAACACCACATGGGTCAGGACCCCGGACAGCACCATCGGCAGGTTGGGGCAGGCTTTGCCTTTCCTCAGCTCTGAGGTGCTCCACCCACTTACAGGCTGCACTACTACAATCAGCAGACATGGTGAGCGGCTTCCAGTACCTCCCTATACCATGGAAGCCTCCTGGCACCCTAACCATGGCTTTGTGCCCTTGAGCCTCTGCATCTTTCTCAACACAGTGACTTATCCGGTGAAAGCTGCTATGTCACTCAGCATGTTTGCGGGATTAATGATAAAGGGCAGGCTTAGCTAAGCACTAAGGCCAACTCCAGGAAAAGTGGGAGAGCATCCTATCAGAGCAGAGAGGCACACTTTGGGGGCTATTCAGGTTTGGGGTTGGGGGATGAAGAACATGAGCTAGAAGTGTTTCTGCAAAATGAACCACTCTTCCTAGCTCCCTACCCATCCGAGAGCAGATGTCAGGTCACCCAGTACCCTCATCCTTCTCCACATCTCTCCTCTGTCTTTTTCAAAAACCATTGGAAACGCCCATATCTTCATCCATGAGTTTGTCATTCATATGGTGCCAGGCACAGTGCTGAACTACAATGAAAAAGAAAAAAAGACAAGCATATGGCCTGCTCCTCTGGGCATAACCACCTCTGCAGGAGTGCAGTAGACAACAGGGACAAGTCCCCATGATTTGCAGGCTAAGCCAAGTGGACTGAGGACGGGGGTGGGCAGGTGACTAAGAAGCCAGCTCTGCTGGACCCAGGTGGGGGAAGACCCCTTTTCCTGGAAGGTCTGCTATGTGAGTTACACGGAAGTGAGAAGTATAATGAGAAGAAAGGACAGGGTCTGGAAGCGCCTCAGGCACCACTCAGTCTCCAGGAATCACAGAAGGCCAGACAGTGAGCAGGCTACAGAGCTGGCCTCCTGCCCCCGCCCTTGCAGCTGTGGCTTCTCAAAAGGCCCCAAGGAGAATGGGGTGTGCAGGCCAGAGACAGGAGGAGCAAGGGCACCTGAGAGGAGCAGATCAGAAAGGGGCTGCACATCATAGAGTATAACATGCCCCAACCCGGGCAGTGGCCACACCTCCCAGCAGATCTGGTTCCTGGGGTAAGGCCTGATTTCTCAGAGATACCCTGGGCACACTAGTAATATTACAAGGTCTCCAGTCCCTGCAGGACCTGAGACTGAGCAGCTGTTGGAAAGGCCAGTTCCCGGGCACGACAGGAAAATCCCAGGAGCCTTGAGCCACCCTTGTCCCCACCACTACTGCATTTTGATTTCAACACAGTAACTGTTTGCTCTTTCAATTCTTCCTGGAAGGCTCCAAACAGTTTATTTGTTCAAGCACGGAGGACAGCGTCCCAGACTTAGGGAAGCAGAGTCTTTAGGCAAATGCAAACATATGCTGATTTCTTTTCTTAGTTACATTCCTGGCAAAGGGATTATTTCACCCGGAGACAAAGCTGGACTTTAAAGTGTTGCATAGTTCCATCCAAACCTCAGCTAAGGGGACTTCCAAACCTTACAAGTGCCCATCAACTCTGACCAGTATTGGGGTGACTGTGGCTCTAAAGGTGTAGCACAGCAATTCTTATGCAAACCACTTTGGATCCCAGCTGGTAATCACACAAGCATGCATGTAAGATAAACACTGCAGACAGGAACCCATGCCCACGGCAGACTAGACTGGACACATGCACGGACACTGGTAAACTATGAAGAGGGTGCAGGGTGTTCCGGGATCAAATCCTGATTGAGATGCTGCACTACAGCTAAACAAAGTGCTAGCCTCAGGAAGACTGGGTGAAGGGCACAGGAGATCTTTCTGCAGTGATTCTCATAATGGCATGAGGCTGGCGATGGTCTCCAAATAAAATCTTTCTGAAGCACAAATCATGGAAGCCATTTTATCTCCGGACTCGAGCTGATCTATTTACAGAGGTGCTGTCACCAAACATGAAGCGGTTTCTCCAAAGCCCACTCTTGTGGTTTCCTAGCAAGTAAATTATGCTTACTTCCTCCGAAGAGGTCTTCAGAGCAGCCGTGCACAGTCATACAATGTCCCAAGGCCCACCGGCTAAGGCATCCCTCCTTCCGTTCTTTGCCCCAGCCCAAGACCCTGAAACAGGGCAGATAGAGGTGGATGAAAATAATAAGTCAAGGCTGGACCAGCATCCAGCATGAGGGGTAACCTTCAGAGAAGATGCCAAGAGGACCCAGGCAGTCAGCCTCCACCGTTGCCTGTAAGCAGCTCTTCAGATCCCTGCCAGCAGTTTATTAATATTTTATTGAAAATTCTAAGATGATTCAAACTTCAGCTGTCATGATAAGGTGATGTTGCTAGGCAACTTTAGTGCCTATCTACAGATCTGTTTTTGCAGCTCTTCTCCGATTCATGAAGCTCAAGGTTGGGCCCTACCACCCTGAGGAAGACTCCATTCAGACCACCAGCATGGATCTACACTCTGATGGCACCCCAGTTCTGGGTCCCCTGATTGAAGCCTCTGGTGTTAAAACTACCAGCACCCAGCTGTCCCTAAAACCAAGCCTCAGCCCGCCCACTCCGGACTCACCATACTCGCTGTCATAGAACATGACGAACTTCTGCCAGCGCAGCTCTGTCACCAGCCTGAGCATGACGTCATTGAGACGGACAGGTGGTCTCGAAGCCAGTGTGTAGGCCTCACCGTCAGGGCTAGGGTTCAGGTGGCAGGCAGTTCGTGGTGAACCCCCGGGGTTGCGCTGGACAAAGAGGTGTGGGATGTGCATGGCATCTGTGAGGGACTGCAGGGCGTTGGCAGATGCACAGCCTGTGGATGTGACCAAGGCCAAAATTCCCTGGGTCATGAGGTCACAGGCTGGAAAGAGAGGAAAAAGACAGGAAGAAATCAGCACGGGCCACGACTGTACAGGCTTCACTCCCACGGCTCCACCCAGCAGCTCATGCCTGTGGCCCTGTGATGTCTCCCTACATAGACCAAGAGCCCAGGAAGGCTAGCAGCTCTCATTAATTAGTTGCTGATAACCTTACACCATGAACACTGAAAACCTTGGTGAAACATCCAGCTACATAATCTCAGGCCCATTTAACAGATGAGGAAAGAAAGAAAGAAAGGTCAGAGGTGGCAAAATCATTGACTCCAGAGTGTCAAAGAAGGGTGGTACAGCAGGGATCCACCCCAAATCTCCCTGATTCACCAAACAGAACTCTCAATTAGACACTGTTTCT
Source organism: Chionomys nivalis (assembly GCF_950005125.1). Classification (NCBI taxonomy): domain Eukaryota; kingdom Metazoa; phylum Chordata; class Mammalia; order Rodentia; family Cricetidae; genus Chionomys; species Chionomys nivalis. The sequence goes on along the minus strand of NC_080090.1, from coordinate 34,737,770 downwards.
CACCTTGGGGCCAGTAGCCAAAATGCTGGGGAGGGACCAAAGCTCATGCTGGGGAATCTTTATGTCCCGTGTCATGGGCAAAGAATACAGCATGTGCTCTGCAATTGTTGCCTGAACTGAACTGCTTGGATCTGCAAGACCTGGATGACATCATGATGTCAGGAAGACATATACTTACCCCCAGAGGACCCAGAACAGGGAATGGAAGTGGGCAGGAGCCTCGGTCTCCTGGCCAAGTCCAATTGAGTCCTATCACAAGAATACTAGATCAAATCCCAGATGAAGTGGATGGCTCCAGAAGCCCAGGATTGCTCAAAAGCCACTTGACAATCACAAAGGAAGAGGCACCTGTAGCTCAGGCAGTTACCAAGGGCACAGAGAAATGAGACTGAGATGACAGCCGCCCTTTCTGAGATGACACGCTCAGGAGCCTGGACTTTGGAAGTCACCCAATGACTCCAAGGGGCACCACCACTAGCCATAAGCTCACACCTATTAGGAACATCAGAGCAGATATAAAGACCCTACTCCCCGCAACACAACTACCTGAATCAGTTTTGAAGCAAGCCTGTCTTACGGATGCTCTGTATGATGGTGGGAGTGTGGGAAAGCAGATGCAGTCTCAAAACACAGCCTGTGAATGGCAGAGAGCCATCTGCTACACGCGGTAGGCTTTGAACAACTTTGACAATGCAGTACCTTCGTGGGAGCCCTGGAGTTTATGTAATGCTTCAGACAGGGCTGAGAAGGAGGCAAAAAACAAGAGCGCTCACCCCAAGTGGAAGGAAGTGAAAGGCTGGAAAATATGTGAAGGGGGTGGGGGTGTTCCCTTCACAGGCTGGCACCAACAGCAGCTTCTCCCATACCAGGGCTTTGCCATACACACTGGGGAACATCATAGGTGATAACTCAGGTCCAGTTCCCACTGATGCCTCCACTTCATATGCCAAGGGCTAGAGTTGGGGAGCAAAGGGCATGAGGTCTCTCAAAGATCTCATAGTCACCCAAATGTTCTGCTCCTCCATGCTGGTTTCACAGAAATCCAATCACATTTTATCTGTCTAAAGACACCCAGCGAGGACGAGGGAGATGGCTCCACATATAAAATCCTTGTCCCACAGTCATAAGGATCTTAGTTCTGATGCCCAGCACCCAGAAACAAAAGACCACACATTCCTTAGGTGCTTGGAGTTCTTTGAGCTTCATCCATCTGTCTATTGTTCAGCTCACATTTAGGAAGTCCTGTTGGTGAGACTTCAAGCGTGTAGCTTCTGACATGCCTAGAGCTGCAATCTCAAAGCAAACTCCCCATTCCTCTGGATCTTACAACCATTCCATCCCTTCTTTCAAAATGATTCTTAAGCCTTATGCAGGAGTTATGTTAAAGACCTATCAGATGGACCTGGGCTCTACAACTCTGTGTTTTGATTGGTTGTGATTTTCTGTAACAGTCTATCTGTATTGGTTGTGATTTTCGGTAATAGTCTATCTGTTGCAAAAAAAAAAGAAAAAGAAAAAAAGCTATGGGCAACTAAAGAATGCTGAACAAGAGTCTTCCCCAGGAAGAGCTCATCAATTGATTTTCCCAATACCAAATGGTCAGCCCTGAAAATACATACACACAAATAACACTACACAGACTTAGAAGGTTGTATTTGTATATTCAGGAACACAAACACACATAGGTAGAAACAATCAATGAAAAAGGAAGCCATGAATTTGAAAGAGAGCGAGGGGGGGGTGCATGAAAGGGTTTGAAGGAGGAAAGGGAAGGGAGAAATGAGGTGACTGTAGTAGCATCTCAAAATAGAGCACACCTATAATCCCAGCACCAGGCAGGTAGAGACAAGAGGAACCCTGTGTCTCTCTGAGCAGCTCCACAAGATAAGTCAGTGGTTCAGTGAGAAACACTACCTCGGTGACAGAAGCCAGCATCTGATGTTGACCCCTGCATGCACTCACACACAAGCATGCCTACCTGGGGAACATCTTGCTGGCACACCATGCCTGCACTTAATGCCCCTCATTCTATCTCTACATTCTCAGTCACCTGCCTCAGCTCTGGAACTCAGCTTGCTGCATACACATTCTTGCTTCAGGACCGAATCAGCCTCCCCAGGGTGACCAAGCCCTTCTTTCAAGATACCCACCCTTCCCTTGCCATGGCACTTCACATTGCCTCTACAGCCCTCTGACCGTACTCGGACCCTCAAGCTCAAGGAGGACAAGAATGATCTCTGCCACACTCATCACTCACACACACACACCCCAAGCACACACAGTGGAAAATCATGGCAGCTCATAAAGATTTGTGCAAGGATACAGTGTGGATCCTGACGTTTTCATGCCCTGTGCTCCTCATTTTTCTGTGGGCACCTATCCAGACCATGGGAACAGTGCTAGATCCAGAAATATAAGAGGACACTCGGTGGTACTCAGAAAACACTGCAAACCTTCAGAAAGATGCAAATAGGTGTGTGGGTATAGAAGTGCTAGACCCTAAAAGTACACACAACCTTTACAGCTGTGCACCAAACACTGTAACAATATGGGTAAGTACTTGTCATAAAAAAGGTACATGAAAATCATACAAAAATACATGTATTATGTATTTTACAACATCAATTAAGTAAAATTCAATATGTATGAAAGAAAGACTAGAAAGAAAAAATGCAAAATGTTCAAAGTGAGAGCAATTTGGGAATGCTTTTCTTTTTTTATTTTCCTATATTTTGCCAAAATTTCATGACATGAATAGGTAATTGATTTTTTAAAAAGCAGAAAGAATCCTCCAATGATGGATAAGTAGGGAATCATGGAGGAAAGAGGGCTACTGTGTGAGAATTTCCTCTGCGTGAACTCTGTTGAGTATTTGATATGTATTAATCCATGGTGTTCTCATTATAGCCACTTAGGAAATAGATTTTTGCTTCTGCTTCCAAGATAATAAAACGAGAGGCCACACAAGCATCAAGGGATGGGGCTAAACTACCAGGCCATTCCCAGGCTGCAAAAGACATGGCTGAAATGCTTCTGAGACATGGTCAAGAGAAAAAAGAAATGTATGCTGATTGCTCTGTGATAGAAACACGACTTCAAATAAGACAGGAAACCCAAATGGTGAGAGCACCATGATGGCGAATGGGTTGCTCTTTGATTCGTTGTCTCTTCAACACTAAGACACTGCATTAAGATCTTTTCAAATAAACTGAACAGTGAAAGACTTAATGGTCCAGGAACTCCATCTCCTGTACCCTTCCTACAAGCCATCAGTTACTTCCGGCTTATCACCCATCTCCCCAGCTCTCTAAGTCACCACCTGACTTCCATTGTACGCCAGCTCCCTAATCCATATACACCAAACTCTGAAGTCACAAAATATTGAGTTTCAGTTTCCCCATTTGTACATACATGCCACTGAACACCAAGGTTTGGCTCCTTTCCTCCTGTCTATTTTGTGTAAATGCCCAGCACACCAATAGCATATATGTCTCTCCCTGTGCACTTTGAATCCTCCCAGGACAAATGTTATATGGTCTGGCAAGAGGAAAGAGAAAGGAGGTTTTCTAGGATGCAGGAGATGTAGTTAAGTGGTTGGCATCAGAATCTCAAATGAAGTTTTAAACCAATAGAGTACAGTATGATGAAGACCCAAGGACTGTGCAAAATTGCTCACCAGAAGCTACCTCACCAGAGCTGGGAATAGCGTAAGAGTCTCATAAACACAAGTTCCCATTTCGTCCATCTGGTCAGCAGCCATGTGGCCATGGGCACAAGCTCCTTTCTGAGCCTCAGTGTTCTAGTCAATGGAGATGGGCGTCTCCGCTTACTGACTCAGAAGGCCAATCGCAAGTGCGTTCTCCACCCTGCACAAGGACGGTACCAAACAGACGTCAGTTTCCTTCCTCTCTCCAGGGACCCTCCTCATCTTCCTCCAGTAATACCTGCACCCAAGTCATGCCCAGGACCTTAAGAAGTACCTGTTACCAAGGGGTGTGGAGACTCACCCCGTCACTTTGGAGCCTGAGACAAAAAACTGTCATGAATTCAATACCTGCCTGGGTTACACAGTGAGTTCCAGACTGGCCGAAGCTACACAGCAGAGTCACCCTGACTTCGGAGAAGAGGAAAATAGAGAACAAGTGACATGAAGATATTAGGGGATAAACTATGGAAAGGAGGGATCTGCAGGAAGGAGCAGAATATGGAAGAAAGGAGAGGAACAAGACGCCACGATGAAACATAAGTTAAACTCAAAACTCATTTCTTTTTTCAAAAGTAGTAGCCATAGACTTAAGAGCCATGCTGCCGTTTGCACCTGGCTGACAGCCTCTTCCTTCAAGGGGCATGGTGGCCCCTCCTATGACAACCTGTGGTATAAAACAAGCACCCAGCCTCTGGAGCAGGGAGGATTATTAAGGCTGGAAGTCTCCCCCAGGCGCTAATGGAGAGGCCCAGTGTGAATCAATTTTCAATCCACTGTGAATGGCCAGCTAATTGGGGCACTGTTGAAATGATGATTATTTGGAGGCTTCTAACATAAAAATAATAAGATCAAAATACATCAGATCAAAGCCAAATCAGCTATTAGCTTAATCAAGGTTGTGTGAGATGGGATGTTACACAATTCATACAGCGCTTGTGCCGAGATGTTGAGCAGACCCTGAGCCTGCAGTGCAGGGACCCGCTGTGGGGCTGGCAGAGGAGCTGGCCTTCTCTGGAGGTTGCTCTCCCCCCACGCACACCTCACCCCAAATCAAGTACAGATGACAGCACCCACTTCACAGAGGGGTTCTAAGTGTAAACTCCAGGTGGGCAAGAATTGCTGCCTGCTGAGCTTTGTCCTGCCCTGACATACAGAGACCCAGCAGGATATAAGGACAAGTGTGAGGACATTGTGGGCCCAGACATTTCCCTGCTCTTCCATCTTTATGTGTAGGGTCTGACACACTGCCGAGCACATGGCAGGAACTCCACAGTCCAGATTTTCCAGATGAAGCTCAGCAGCGCTTCTGCAGGTCTCAGGAGGACAACTGCCTTTGATATCGTTCTTTTCTCCCCGTATCATAGGCCATAAAGCTGATTTCTGCCTTGATCACCACGCAGGTTCGATAGATTGGTAAGTGCTCCCTGAGCACACGACTCATCCGCAGGGGAGAGAAAAAAGTAGAAATGCCTTGCAAGAAGCAGCAGTTCCAGATCCCTGTCCAGGGGTGCACAGAGTCTCCACAGAGGTCTCTAAACCAGTCGGTAGCACTAGGTTCCCAGAAATAAGGAGGACAGAGACTTCTTGGAGCTCTTAATCCACAATCACATGACCAGCAGCCTCCCCTGAGAGGATGACCACAGTCGAGCATCTGGGTAGGACAGATCACTTCACAGAATAGACTTTTGCTAATGGTCACCCTAGGTCCTGTGGCCAGGGCCATACAACTAAGGAAATCAGAACCAGGCCGCTAGGTTCTTCCATAGACAACGAAGGAAAGAGATGCTGAAATAGGGTCCAAGACTCACAATTGACTACCCAACCCTTGCTTGGAGAGAAATGCCTGTCACAGCAAGCTCGGCATTCCAGGGAAGGAACAGGCAAGTGGGAATAAGGCTTAGGTCCCCATTGACAGAATTCCTCAGCTCAATGAGCCCTGGGTACCTGCCTGTAGGCGAGGGCTCAAAAAGAGCAGCCTCCAGGCATGAAGGTCAGGGACACTGGCAAGGACACTCTTCTCTAATCCACAGGTGGGTGAGGCGATGCTCCAGGGGCTTCTGCTGGAGGAGAGTCTCCAATCTGGTCTGTCTCACCCAGCAGTGAGGCTGGTCATTATCATCCCTGTGTTACCATCTTCCAGCTACTCTGACAGTCTCAAGGCCAGGGACAGCCACTCCTGCTCCCCCGGACAAGCCAAACCTGTCCTTGTGGGGAGGCCTGCTCCTCTGAGGTCTTGGGTCTGCAGCCCTGAATTAACTGACCTCTGGGTTCCACGTTAATGAGCAAGGGAATGTCTCCAGAAAGACCAAGCAACAGAGAGCCTCCACCTGGAGCAGTGGCAGCCTCCTATAGGTCCTGTGGTTCCGTCCTGCTTTGCCAGGCTCAGCTGGTCTCTGCAGGTGGCAGAAAGGAGAGGCAGGCTGGAAGCAGACCCAGGTCAGGCCTCCCCACCCAGGAGCTATGGTCTCCGCAGGGAGTCCAGCACCTCTGCCTGCCCCACCATGCCCACAAGCAGTGGCAGAGCTCTTGGGGCAGCTCGTGCCCTCTCTCCAGAGCCACCCCTGCTACCTGTACCCTGCCCTTCTTCCTTCCAACTGGCACTGGCTTTATGAATATTTGAATTCTAATGGCTAATGCTTTAAATTAAGGTAGCATTTATAAATACTTGATAGCCCATGAATAATTGACCAAATTTAGTATTGTCATAACTCATAGTAAATTATTGATCTATGCAGAATAAATATTTTTCATCTTTTATTAAGACATGGAAAGGGTAAACAAAACCACAGGCTGGGAGAGGGCTTTGGAGGCAGGGTTGTAGAAGGCCTGCACGGGATCTGTGGCCCTGGAGCACACAGGTCCTTCCTCAATGCTCCCAATGGGACATGAAGTCATCGCGCACACACACACACACACCCGACCCCGGTCATTCACTGCCTTCTTCATCACTGCCTCCCCCCTGGTCTCCTGGAACCCAGCTCCATGCTGCAGTTCAGCTAATAACTTTGCTTTGCTCTTAGAGACAAACTAGAGGTGATGATCACACAGTAATCAGCCCCCTGCCTGTAGGTTTCACCCAAGGCTGAGGAAGGAAGCTCCCAAGACCAGTCCTGCAAATGCCTGACTCTGCCTTCTCCCACGTCCATGGAAATATTAGGTTTCCTTGCACATTTACTTCTGAGCATCAGACCCTAGCTTTTACAGTTACTGTTCCAGTTCAGAACCCTCCCCTGAGTTTCTAACTCCAAACCAGTCCTGACCTGATAAAACCCACAACTCACACCTGAAGAGGCAGAGCTCCCAGGCGTGTCGGAATGTTCTCCACTTTCAGGAGCGAGGTCTCCCCAGTCACCTGTTCTTGACCTGTCTCTCCCCACACCGCCCAGCCCCGCCTTCAGCGAGTCTGACATACTTCATCTCCCAAGTACACGCTGAGTCTCCTCCATTCCACTGCCTCATCCTTGGCCCATATCCTAGCCCCTCTGCAACAGCCTGCATACATCTAACCACTCAAACCGAACTTAGCGACTGGGCCCTGGTGAAACACCAACCACAGGGTGCTGGCCCCATACAAAACCACATTAGCATCTTCAAAGCAAAACGGAAAGCCTATCAGAGTCTCCACAGCCTCGTGCAATCCATACCAGGCGTCTTACACCCTAAGGAGCCGGAGCATACACAGCCACCTCAGTATCCAGCTCTTGAGGCTCCTGGGTCTCCACGAGTACTCCCAAGAAATATGTGGTGTTCCTTCACACACCGTCTACCCAACCTCCTTCCATCTGCTCCACGGGTAACCAGTCCTTCCGGAGAACTTTTGCAGTACACAATCTTTCTGCACTGCAATTCGCTTCAGACCATGACCAAGATTTACCACTGCGGAATGTATGACCACTGCTCCCAGTCTCCTGCCCTTGCTACTGGTGTGGTGTGTGTGTGTGTGTGTGTGTGTGTGTGTGTGTGTGTGTGTGTGTGAAAGTATCTGTCAGCTCGATCTTTAAGACCCTGGCCAGTGTCCATGATGCAGAGCAAGCAGCAACCTATTTATAATACCAACTACCCTAAAGCAGGAGCAGTAAGGGACTGCACAGGCAAAAGCCAGAGCTTTCCAGTTCGCCAAGCCGCCCATGACATTCAAAGGAAAAGCCCACCAGAGACCGGGAATTCTTTTTTTCTTCTTTGTTTGTTTTGGGTTTGTGGGGAGAGGTTATTTGTTCGTTTTTCAAGACAGTGTTTCTCTGTGTAACAGTCCTGGCTGTCCTGGAATTAACTCTTGTAGACCAGGCTGGCCTCAAATTTACAGAGATCCAACTGCCTCTGCCTCCTGAGTGCTGGGATTAAAGGCCTGCACCACCACCACCTGGCAAGAGACCAGGAATTCTTTTTTTTTTTTTTTTTTTTTTTTTTTGGTTTTTCGAGACAGGGTTTCTCTGTTGTTTTGGAGCCTGTCCTGGAACTAGCTCTTGTAGACCAGGCTGGTCTCGAACTCACAGAGATCCGCCTGCCTCTGCCTCCCAAGTGCTGGGATTAAAGGCGTGCGCCACCACTGCCCGGCCGAGACCAGGAATTCTTAATACCAATCTGCACGCCACTCTAAAGAGGGGTGTCCAAGTGAAAGATTAGTGGGGACAAGGGAATAGTAGCAAAAACAAGAGAACTGAAACCCAACTCAGCTGAGTAAAGCCAAGAGCAGCAAGGCCAAAAGGTCCCACAGGACCACCCCTGGACTGTGTAGCCAGGGCAGGTGAGCAGCAAAGGAAGAGGGCTGCCTGGAACCATCAAGGAAGGTGGAGAAGAGTCAGCGGTGCCACAGGGTCTCTGGAGCCTCATCCCTCTGCCAATTAATGAATCAAAACCGATTCCCTGCTCCCGCGGGCTGGAAAGGCAGGGAACACTGGGTGGGAGTGTGCGGCTTATTTATAACTCTCCCGCTCCTCGTTAATGACTTTTACTGCTCTGCCAATGGAACACCAAGCTCCCGGCCGGGATTCACACAGAAGCCTGCTCTGGGGAAGTTATATCAGGACAGGATGAGTCCCTGGCATGCCAGCAAAGCACATTCTTGTCTCTGAGAACCTCGAAAGCTCAAGCCCTCCTGCAACTCTCTTCGAACCCAAGCTCAAGGGACCCCAGGACTCCTCCACCTGCTCGAACTTCTGCTTCCCTCAAGCCAGGGGATAAGTGATGCCAGGGCACCTTTCAAGCTCTCCATTCTACAGACCAAAGCTCAGCATCCAACATGGCCCTGAAATACCTGCCATAGCCCCACTGCCTAGGAATCAAAGCTCACTTATAGCATCACCACCCTCAATCCACACACAGGAGGACACCAGCCCTTTCCAAACCTCACATGCCCTGTGCTCTCAGTCTGTGCATTCAGTGCTCAGACTAACCCTGTAAGTTTGCACATGCTGGCTGCCCTTCCTATAGTGTCCTTCCTCCTCTGCCTTAGATGCTTCCTACTTGTCCCCAAACCCCTTCCAAATCTCTCCTTCTTTATGAAATTATTGGACTTAAGCTTGCTGGGTAAAATCAACCATTCCTTTTCCTGTCTAAGAATACTTTGTCCTTGCATATACTATGAGCATATATTACACTGTTTCCTGTCTGATCTTTAAGGTCCCAAGTAGAAAGACTGAGGCAGACAGCTTCCTACACTCAGGGCCTGATGCAGAGATGCTCACAGGATACTGGATGACACAACATGCATGCAGAAGCACAGGTGTGTGCGTGCCAATCATTTGACATATCAGGGTTTCAAGATAAGGTGATCCAGAGAACCAGAGGCAACAGGAAATCAAGCCTTGTCCAAGAGCAGAGCTGGCCTTGAGCACCCCACAAGAGGAAGGATCCTGGGCGTCCAGGTCTCCTGGATCTAGACCATGCCTGTTCCTGTGTGGATGAGACAAGCAGTCTCCACAACTTACTTTGTCTAACTCTGCTCAGGTCCAAAGTTGAGAACCTCAAGAACAGCAAGGCTGTGCTGGAGCTGTCAAAGGAAGGGATGGACAAGCAGCCCAACCTGAGGACAATTGGATCCATAGAGACCAAAGGTAGGACAAGCTGGAGGCCTAAACAATGCTGAAGAACTGGCTCAGAGGGGACAGGTAGGAGCTGGGCAGCACAGGCACTCCAGGAACTCAGCTCTGGGGACATGGGTTAAGGAAAGAAAGAACACAAACTGCCAGGGAACACCCCTGTGTGGTCACAAACAAGCAGGCTAGCCAAGGAGTGCCAGCGTAATGAGCAAAGGAAAAGGTTGTCGCTGTTATTTCGGTGGTGGAGGAGAGAGGCAATCCCTGCCATAAGCCCAGCAGCTGCAGGCCCACCCACCACACAGATAACTGAAATGGAGGCCTGCCTGGGAGGTGGGTGCTATACCCCTTATAAACGAGAGAATTGAGAGCAGGCAGCCAAGCAGAGTGCATTACCAAAACCCACAGGGGTGAAATTTCCAAGCTGCTTAATTTCTGCTTCAGAAGACAGAGGAAAGAAGGCAACTGGTAGTGTCTAAAGCCATGTCTGGCATGTGGTAGGTGTGCTGAAAAGGCCTGCCTTCTGCTCTTAGTATGTGTCCTTCTCAGAGTGTGTGAAGAAACACAGTGAAGTCGGGAGGGGGTGTTGAGGACCTGGGACCAACTCCATTCAGTGTGTACAGGAGCTGACATTACAGTGACATTCCTTGGGCATTGTCATGGCTTGCTCTCATGTTCTTGAGCTCACGCTTGGTCCTCAGTGGGGAGGCTGTAGGTGCATTAAGTGGTGTGCGCTGATGAAGGAAGTTACGTAGCTGGAGGCAGGTTCTGGCCTCACTCTGCTTCCTGACAGCCCAAGGGTGGAGAATCTCCTCTGTCATGTGACATGCTCCTGCCGTCAGGGACTTCTGCTCAAGTACCTGAGACCAAGCAGTCACGGGTGAAGCCTCTGAATTTACGGGTAAAATAAAAGTCCTCCCGTAAGTAGTTCCGTCGGTTATTTGGACACAGGAGTGAGACTAGCCACTAGCACAGAAATTAACTTTATAGAGAAAGGGGTGTTGTTTAGCTCTCCTTCCTAGAGGGTCGAAAGAATTACTTGATATCTGACCCTCTGAACCTCTGGCAAGAGCCAGACTTTAAAGCAGAAATTGGGGAGCAGCGGAGACCACAAAAACTGGCATCCTCGCATTCTGAGAGCATGTCTCCAGTGACCTAAGCCACTCCCATAAGCCCCATATCTTATAGGCTTTCAGCACCTCCCAATAGCACCCTAAGGTCCAAGCACTTGCACGGGGGGCCTGTGAAGGATTGCCCACATTCAGGGCTCTACTGGGGAAGAGATGGGTGAGGTTACAAACCCCTCTAGAATCACAGCTCTCATTAGAAAACACAAGTCCCTCTCAACCAGACATTCACAGTCTAGGCCTAGCTCAAAGGAAGAGCAGCGTCCCTGTGCTTGTGGACGTACAGCTCCCAGAAGCAACACCTCCCCTGCAGGCAGTGTCCACCACACTCCTTAGCTGGCTCCGGAAAGACCTGCCCTCCAAGCTCTTCTCCTGGCAACTCTGGCAATAGCTTGGTCTCCTAGCAACAGACCATTCAGAGGTCCCTGGACACTAGGCCTGAAGAACCAGACGCGAGCTAAAACATTCATGGGCAGCCATATAACAGAGCCTGTCTTCAGCCTGCCTACTCCCTCAAGAACCTCCAAAACCACCTCCAGTCACCATCTCTCCTCTGTGATCTCCTGAAAGGCAAGACCACCAGACACCTGGCCTTAATCCTGACCCAAGAATTTCGTTTTAGATCCCAGTGGCTCCCCCAGATGTAAAACTGATGCTTAGCTGAGTTGCTCTCGCCCTTTTCCACCCCAGCCTAGATTTGACTTCCTCAGGATCTCTTCCGCTATCCCTCCATGTATGTCATCCCTTCATGGTTTCCGGCTCGTTTGTGCTTTCTCTCACTGTGTGACACATGTGTGGTGTGACCTGCAAGCATGGGTACTGGTGTAGTGGGGGCCTTGAAAGCATTACTGTCCCCCTGGTGCCCACACCACTCCCTGAGATCGGGCCAGCTGTACCAAGAGCCCCGATCCAGTGTTTGCCCCGGGTCCTACCTCCAAACATACCCACAAACCAGGTCTGCAGTGTTCCTTCCAAGAAAGGTGGGGCAGTCCCGATCCTTCCAGCCTTCCCAGGGCCAACTCCAGCTCCAACACTTGTTACTGATCCCTCTTTTTGGCCATCAGACATCTAAGGGCAACTTCCTGGTTCCCAGGTGCCATGTTCTGCTATGGCAGCTCCCTGTGGCTTCCTGTGTCCGCAGCTTCCTGATTATAAGTTAATACCATTTGCCCTTCTAAGCTTTGGTTCACTGCTAAGCCCTATAATCCCCCAGACCCTGGGAAGTGCCTGCCTCCTTCTTTCCAAGGCCTCCAACCATTCTTCCTGCTTTATAGATAGTAAAGCTCACAGTCACTTTTTGCTCAAGGATCTGTCACTTCCTGGGCTGAGCTACCTAAGGACATCTCTGTCCCTAGCACCTGGTACAGCAAGATGATACTAGGTACAGCAGCCATCATGAGAACAGCCAAAGATGACTATACCTAGCAAGCAAACCTTGGAGGTCACCCTGTGGGCCTGTCTCCAGGACGAGCATCCAGAAGGATACCCATACACCTTGCTCCCTCCTAAATATGCTAACTGTGAGTAGCTATGCCCTCTGCTCCATGGCCTGTCACCTGGTGGAGCCATGACTGAAGCACTGACCTCCCTAGTTTCTCAAACAGGTGGAGTTGTGCCTACATTCCCACCCAGTACTAGGCGCTACCCAACTAGGGTAGCACAGTTCCATCCTCTACCTTTCTGTGGTAGCTGTGCCCGGTGCCCTAAATGTGAGCCTTAAGCTCAATGCCGCTAACTTCACGGTACTCCCTAAATATGGGAACAGCAGCTCCCTCTTAGGGGACCTCTACAGTCCTAACTGCTTTCCCTTTGCCAGTCTGTGGCTCCTCTTCTCGTGGCTGCCATCAAATCCCTATGTACCTTGCAGCCAAGGCCAGGAAGATAACTGGCAAGGGAATCCCATGGCGCTTTCACTCGCCCACATCCTCTGGCTAAATGAAGACAGGAGGGAAGGGAGCTGAGAGTGAAGAAGGGATACTGTCCCCACCATTCCAAGTCATCTTGCCTAGACAGGCCCAAACAAGCTGTGCTTGCATTTGCTGGCCAAAGCCCTTCCTCGGGGGACTGTGACCAGATGGTGGATGGGACTGCTGAAGTGTCTCTTAAACACTAGCTCCATCCGCCAGCCTGCCGAGGCTCTTCCAGGGACAACCATGGCAGGACAAGACTAGAGATTTCACCACCCCAGCTCTGCACTAAGCCCACAGCTCAGGCTGCCCCCCCCCCGCCACTCATAGGAACCTTATGCTTTCAGCCTTATGTTGTAAAAAGGGAGGGAGGGAAGCGAGAATGGAAATCATAGTACAAACACTGTACAACGGTCCTGAGATGACAGCCTAGGGCACAAAATATGCCTTGTGTAAATTCTAAAATATTTCCCCCTTGGGGAGTGTCCATTATTCATTTAGTCTTTCACTTGTCAAACACTGATGCAAAGGGCACCCGGGAACACAGATACGAGAGTGGCTGGCCGCTGTATAGCCTCTGAGGGTGGAAACACAAATGATGCTTCCCTCCCCGTGGCAAACAACTGGGGAAGCCAGGGGCAAGACTCCAGTTCCGGGGTCGCACAGCCTGTGCCCAGAGCTTTTTCTCATGTTACATGGGTATGGCTCTTGACGAGCCACCTCTCTGAGCTCAGCCCAGGCTCGGTTATTGTGGGAAATGACACGGGTTAATCCCAGGGATGTCTCAGCCCTATCAGTGTGACCACCTTCCCAAATGACAGAGTCTGAATCCCGGTCACCAAGGAAAGAACCCCAGCCATGTCTAAAAACAAGGGAGACCAAAACCAGCCAGAGCCAGGTCTGGTTAGCAAGACACAATGTCCACAGCCTTTCTCTGCTTGTTATGGCTGCTTCTAAGCAGGGTGCCCAGGTGTCATGAGGAAGGTGAAGGGTGAGAGGCTGATACCTGGCCCAGGGCTCCCATCTTTCCTCCTCATAGCTCTTTATCCCATCATAGCAACACATTCTCGGAAACCATGGAGCTCGTCCTCTGTTAGAGAGAACACGCGCCTGCCACGTCGACATGACTGTCTGAAAGGAACACCTTCAGAAGGAAGAGTCTCTCGAGACAAGGTAAACCGAATTCCATAGCCAGCTTCCCTGACCCAACCCCCACACCATGGAAGCAGCCGCGGAGCCTTCGTGACTTGGGCACAGCCAAAGCATCCTGGCCAGGCAGGATGCCCGCTAAGCACAAGCTCTTGGATCTTCTGAGAAAGTGCCCGGCCGGCCAGGGACATTACCCATCTCAGCCTCCAGGTGCTCTGGAGCAGATTGGGAGAGAACTCAGGACTCTCCTGCAGCCCGCAGGGATGAGAGGGGATCTTTGCCAGTGATAATGAAAATTTTCATAGTAGCAGATGCTCGGGGGAAATTGAAAAACAATACAATGAAATTCTCAACCCTGAGAGGGGAACTTAAGAGAAACCTGGCCACCAGCAAGGCTTGATTTTCCCACCAACACCCCTCTCGCCTTAGAAGACAGACTGGGAAGCATTGCTTTCCCAGCAAGTGATCAAACTGCCCCCTGGAGCCCGCCAGAAATCTCTCCAGTGGCTTCCTGTGTTCCCAGTCTAGGGCTTAGGCTGGAAATCAGAATTGATGCAGCACCCAGCCCACACCCCCACAAATTGTCTAGAGGATACCGGAGGGAACATGGGCCCAGATTCAACAGCGGAAAGGGGTAGGAGTCACACAGCTGGAGGTGGCTTGTGGGCTCTAAGAGAAGAGCAGTTGAGATTGCAACAGGAAAGGGGACGAGCCAGGCAAGCAGCTGGACCGGTCAGAGGCGAGGCCCAGAGGCCTCCGCAGATCTGCAGGGAATGAACATGCACACAAGGGTGAACGGGGAGTCCATGTTGTTGGATGAAGGGTAAACGAGCTCCGTAGGAGAGGGTTTGGATGCTTAGCTGAGGCCTCCGTTACTGATCCCAGAAGCCGCAGGGAGCTTCAGCAGAAGGTGCTCAGAGCTTTCTCTGGAAAGGCGGTTCCGTGGAAAAGCAACAGGGAAGCTGACTCCTCTCGCCCCCTCCCCTGAAAAGAAGGAGGGCAGAGTGCACAGGGTGGGCAGCAGCGAGATATGAGCCAGGCAGAAGCACTGAGGGAGGAGGGGAGGCCTGGGACCAAGGTCCAAAAATCTAGGCATCACCACAAAGACAAAAGGACTGGGTCAGAAGCACCTGCCCAGTTTACATTCGATTTCTAGCACCTTCCAAGCTCCTCTTTGTAGAGGTACAGTTGGAACTTAGCAATGTGAGGTCTCTTCCCAGTTATGAATCTCCCTGGGACAAACAGAGGAAAGCAAGCAAGGCAGGAAATCAAGCTCACGGTCATCCCACAGCACAGCTTTCTGCCTCACTACAAGGCAGTGGACCAAGGGAACAAGGCAAGACAGGAGCCGGGGAGGGCAGCCCACACCTGAAATGAACAAATCAGCTCTTCAGTCTCTGGTCAATACCTGAGCTGTGTGCAGAGACTTCAGAGAAAGGGGGATCCGATCTGAGTGTCCAGGGATCAGGCAGTTGTGGGGAAGTGAGTCGGGGTGGAAAGGAAAAGCAGAGCCTTCATCCTGCTCTGCTCCCACAGAAGTTCCACGGAGCCCTGCATTCTTGGGCCAAGCTGAACCCAGGGACCAGACAATGTCAGCAAATTGGCAGCTGGAGAAAGGTGGGGACGGTGAAAGGCACTGACCTCCTGGAGAGGTGGCCCTGCAATGTCCAGCATCAGGCTTCCAGGAGACTGACTCCAGAGGCTTATTGGAGTCCACTAGCATTGGTGACATCCAAGACCTCAAAAAGGGGCAGAGGGCATAAGATATAAGAACAGTGTCACAAAGATCTCCAAGCTGGTAGGCACAAGTGATACAGCCTGTACCCTTCCCTGGGGCCCAGCTAGACGGTGGCAAACAACCTTTTGTCAGCACCAAAGCATCAGATCCACATGGGACAGGAGAGAGGTGTGCCTGGTGCACAATCAAATGCACACCACCACCTGACCGATGCACGCTCAGGCCACTTCTAATCCCCAAGGGCAGGCACAGCTCAGGTTACAGGCTGTCCACTCCTATTAGGAGCCAGGCCTGGGATACACATTCCATGAGGCAGCAGCTTCTAGAAGGCAAAGGATATGCCAAATCGGGGTGGGGAAGCACTGAGACACCCACCATACCTTGATCATGTAATTTGTACCCCCTCAAGAGACACTTTCCCTCTAGAAAAAGATACCCCACACAAAATGGCTGGGGCTGGAAGGTACAGTAGGTAGAACTGGGGCATGGCCAGGGAAGTGCAACACCCTCCCCCATACCAATACCTTCTCTAGAGAGCAGGAATCCCGTATCAGAGAGACAAATGGACAATGGCAGAAAAACAGCTGCCCGGGCCCACCACAGAAGCGAAACAGGAAATGCAGGATGACATGGCCCTCCAAAGGCTCACACAGACACGTGCTGTGTGGGCCACGATGTGCCCACCCAGCTACTTTGGAGATGTTCCCATGGGGTGCAGACACTACGCTAGTCATCCCCAGCCAGAAGACTTGTTGGGATGTGGGGAATGATTCTGGAGATACAGGCTAAAACTCTAGCCTTCCTCCGCCCCGTGTGCTCTGTCCACAAGATGCTCCACCACCATGAGGAGTGGCTTAGCTCCACCCCTTAGGTAGATGCTCCCCCTCCCCTATCCCAAACAATAGCTCAATTCTTCATTCTCCAATTAGTAACACGCACGCAGGAACACAGTGACACAGTGAGCAAAGCAGAGAGGGATCTAAATCATTGGGCAAACTGCCCTGTGCCAGGCAAGCGCCTTCCTTTCCTCTTTCATTCACTTGACAATTGTGAAATAAAGATTATTTCATGACTCCATGTTCAGAGGAAGACACTAAGTGAAGGAGGTCACTTGTTCAAGGTCACGCAAGAACCCAGTGGAAACTGAGTTCATTACAAGTAAATCTAACTCCACAAACCTTTGGCTCTTCCAAATGGCACAGGTGAAAAGAAGGGACCAGCAACCAATAGGTGAAAATGAAAGACCAGTAGGGAAAGGCTAGAAACCAGGAGATTAAGACCAGAAACAGTCAAGTGGCCAGAAACAAGCAAACAGAGACCACAGACAGGCAGATGAAGATCAAGAACCAGAAGGCAAGGACCATGAACCAGCAGGTCAAGTCCAGGGACCCACAGATCGACCAAACACTAACAGGTAGTGACCAGAACCAGCAGGTGAAGACCAGGGACCAGCAGGTGAAGGCTACACACCAACAAGAGCAGAGACAAGCTGGTGAAGATGAAGGAGGAGCTCAGTGAAGGTCAAGAAAGGCCAAGTGGAGACCAAGCGCCAGCAAATGCTAACCAGATTTTCCAGATCACCTGAAAGCAGTAAGTCTGCCTACTCTTGTTCCAGCACAGGCTCCTTCAGAATGGACTCCAGTTTCTTCACCTCCCCATCGCCTTATGACTCACAGAATGCCTACACGTTCATGCCCCGCCTTCATATTCCCATCATATACAGAATCACATCTGTTCTGCACCTATCTATGGTGCAATAGCATTCATTGATGCTACTGAATGTCTGAATGGGCCAATGTGTTAGCACCTACTCAGCAAAAGTTGTATCAAGAAGGGGATTAATGATCTCTTCCCTGGCTGCCTTCTTAGAGAGTTGTCTCGCTCCCATGGGCTTACTGTGGAGAGAGATGACCCTGGAGCCCCAAACCAGACCTAGGTCATTACTCTCAAAGATAAAACATTCTCTATATCTACATCTCCATTCATCCCCAGGACCCTGGCCCCACCTGAGGAGACAACAATTTGCTTAGTGTACAGCTCCCTCCATCTACCCATCTAAATAGTAAGCCATAAAGATGGGACTGCCCATTGGTATATTCATACCCAACCATGGCTTCCTGTTTCCCCTTCCTCTTCCTCTGAAATTCGGTTCTAACGTTCTCTCCTCCAGGGAGGCCCCTGGGACCATCTCAGCCCCCATAAAAGAAAAAAAAAAAAAAAGCTTTACCTGAGTCGCAACCTTAATGGTCAATGCACACACTCTGTCTATACCACTAGACAATGAACTGTTGGAAGAAAAGGGACAGTTTCTTAGGGTTTCTATTGCTGGGAAGAGACACCATGACCATTGCAACTCTTATAAAGGAAAACTTCTAATCGGGGCAGGCTCACAGCTTCAGAGGTCTAGTCCATGGACATGGTCTAGCCTAGGACATGGTGACATACAGGCAGACACCGTACTAAAGAAGGAGTTGAGAGTTCTACATCTCGATCTACAGGTAACAGGAAGTGAAGTGGAACACACTTCCTCCAACAATGCCACACATACCGCCAACAAAGCCACACCTCCTAATGTGCCACTCACTGAGTCTATGGGGGCCATTTCTATTCAAACCACCACAGTCGACACTGAGGTCACCTCAAGGTCCCCAGAGTCTAGGGGACCTTGCTTATGGGAAGGAGGTAATAAAGCTCATGCCTTGGATCCAGTCCAGGTGGGCAAGGCCAGTCTAGCTCAAGACCCTGGTGCAAAAATAGGGGAGGGACCTGTAGAGAAGGAGAGCCAATTCCAATGGGTCTAGCAGATGACTTGGTGACGTGCAGGCGGCTGCGGCAAGAGGAATCCAAATGTCTCCATTCTCTACCTGCATTTCCCCAGCCAAGGCGGCAGCCCAGAACCTGCTCAGCGCTTTTTTTTTTTTTCCCTTTAAATGGTTGACTTTTTGAGTGGTTTTTAAAAGGAGGGTATAACGCTAAGGAAAGCAGTACTCACGGCTGAGAATTATGAACATTTACAGTGTTTAAGCACAGTTGTGTTCAGTGAGGACTCTATATCACACCCTGCAATTTGCACTCTCCTCAGAGCATATATTTCTGCACAGAAGGCTAGCTGAAAGCTGCCTGGAGATACAGGGTCCGGGGCACAGAAAGAGTGCCTAGGCTTCCTGCCCTGAACCAAAAGCAAGAAGACAGAGGCATATGAGTTACAGAGAAGAGCAGAAAGAGCCACTAAAAGTTCATCTCCTTCCTCTTAGAGCATCAGGACAGACCCTCGTGAAGTTCCCAAGTGGCTCCTAGATGGGAGTTGTTAGTCGGCATTTGCTGACAACATTCTTCATGACCCAGAGCTGAAGGGCCTTCAGTAAGTTAATGTGTGATTATTCTGCAAACCGTGTGTGTGTGTGTGTGTGTGTGTGTGTGTGTGGAGAGAGAGAGAGAGAGAGAGAGAGAGAGAGAGAGAGACTGAGACCTCTGCCCCCATCAAAGCTCAAGTATGCTAGAATCCTGACCTCTGACCCCTTCTAGAGCTGGGAGCTGCCCCCCACATACCACTCATTGAAGTTATGGATTCCATAGATTCAATGTGTCTACTATTTGGCCGGTACCTGTGTCCAGACCCTGCTGTGCACAGGTGGGCTAGAAAAACATGATACTGAGACCTGAGGAATAAGGAGAGGTAAACATAAAATGGAGAGGACATTCCAATCCACCCTCAGAGCCAGACAGGAGAAAGGAGACCTTTGTCCCCATGTGAGACTCCTAGGCTTCCCTTCCACCCACCAATGACTTCTGCATATACCATGCACACCACACATCACCCAAACACACCATATATACCAGTCCCAACATGTATTTACAAGAATTGCTCCCCAGAAAAGTCATACATGAGATCAAGGAAAGAGCCCACCTAACACAGCCTCGCACCCTCTGTGACTCCCAGGGAAGTGAGGCAGTGGCAGCAATCGAACCTCTTTGAACAGGAGCGAAGTCCAGCCAAGTCTTCTCTCCCTCCCTTGAGCAGCAGGCTGAGGAGCGGGCTCAGCAGAGCTGGGCACCCCTCCTGCAGCCCTTCAGCAGCGACAGCCCCTGCTAAGTTTGACCAGTTTACGCACCAGTGAGGAAGCATTGCTAAAGGTCACCTGGAGATGACAGCAGAGATGGCCAGGCCCCAGTCTTGCCATTCCTCACACGTGGCACAGAGTGCAAGCATCCCCCCTTGTAGCTTGTACTCTGCATCATCCACACATGGAGGTGGAACCACCTGAGCAGCATCAGTGGAGCCCCAAGTGCACATAAAATGACTGCAAGAAGAAGTGTCCCTGTGGTATTGTTTCTCCAGCTGCCCCCAAGACCGGATGAAGCTCCCATCCCGTGACTGCATGAAACTACCACTAGGTAGGGGTGCTAGAGGAAGGTGGGGGTGCTAGAGGAGGGTGGGGGTGCTAGAGGAAGGGTGGGGTGCTAGAGGAGGGTGGGGCTAGGGTCAGAAAACAGTAGCAGCTAGACACACACACTCAACGGGGCCATTCATCTTGGATAGAGGGGATACAGGCACTGCCATGGACCCTAGGCACAGAATTAAGGGGTACCAACTCACAACACCCTGGCAGAGCAGCGTCAACAGAAGCTATGGATGGGTCCCACAGTGAGGTGAACAGGGTTCCAAAAGAGGGTCTTCTGCTCCTTCCTACCTCCAGCCTCACTCTCTGTTACAGCCCTCCCTGACACAATCATTCTGAAACCCTCCCTTGCTTCAGACCCTCAAACGGTCTCTGCTCCATGAGACCGGAGCTCAACCTAAGACACCACCACCACCCCCAGCATAGTCAGGGCCTGACTCTCCAGACTCTTCCTAACCCCCTGGCCCTACTGAGTCTTCTTGTCCCACAGCCTCCCTCCCACTGAGGGCTCCCTCTGAGCCCCGGCCCATGCTACCATTCTTCCTGAAAGGTACCAAGTCAAACTCCTACCTGTGAATTCTCTTCCTGTGGTTCCCAAGCAGACTAAGTGCTTCTTCAGTGACCATCCTCCCTTTCATCACAAGATATCTGTGCACTGACCTCACTGCTACACTAAGCCACATCAATGTAGCAGCATGGAGCCTAGGAGACACCGTAGTAAAGGCTAAGGTAATGATGACCACAGAGGGATGGGTGGGGCAACTGATGGATACATGGATGGTGGATGTGTGAATGGATGGATGGGTAGAGGGGTGGAGGAGTGGATAGATAGGTAGGGAATGGATGGATGGATGGATGGATGGGTGGTGAATGGCAGGTAGATGATGGATGGAGAGGTGGGCGGCTAGGCGGTGAGTGAATAAACAGATGGGGAAGAATGGTAGACAGATTATAAATGGTAGATGGTGGTGGGGTGGATAGTTGGATGAATAGTGGAAGAATGAATATATGGGTAGGTGGGTGATGAGTGAATGCTAGGTAGGGAATAAATGAATGGTAGATGGACAATGGGTAACGGGTGGGTTCGTGGATGGATGGATGGATGGATGGATGGATGGATGGATGGATGGGTGGATGGGTGGATGATTCGTGTATAGGTGGGGAACAGATGAATGTTAGCTAGATAGTGAATGGATGAGGGAACAGTGAATGAATAGATGAAGGATGGATAGATGGATGGTGAATTGATAGAAGGGTGGATTGGTGATGAGAAGTACATAGGTGGGAGTGGATATATCTTGTTGGATGGTAGATGGATGGAGGACAGGAATATGAGTAGATACGTGGACTATATGGATGGTAGGTAGTGGATGGGTGGATGGACGAGTGTGGAGTATGAACGAAAAGGTAAATGGGTAAATATACAGATGAATGTTATATGCCTGTATGTGTGGTGTGCAACATGCAGAATGTGTGTGTGGTTTGAGAGGAGGTAGGAAGAGAGAACGGGCAGGTGTGGAGAATGGATGGATGGGTAGATGGATAGGTAAGTTGGCAAGGGGTTAGGTGGGCGGGTAGGAGGATGAATGGTATCTGGGCAAATATATAGGTGGCTAAATGAAAGGGCTGGGAAATATAAAGAATCAGAGGAAGTCTGACCTTGCTCTGGCCTTGGTCACCCCGCCCCCATCTCTCCAGGCGGTAGAGCACAAAGGCACTTAGAGGGATTAAGCCTCGCAGAGACAATTGGAGCAGCTGGAAATAGCTTGGTGTAGCCTGGAGCCGCTGCCTCCCAGCAATCAGCCTCAATCAACACCCACCTGGCCCTGCTGCCACTTAATTCCACCTGACATCCTGACAGGGCATCATAGAGCAGCCAGGTGTCAGTGCCATCTGAAGGGTGAAGGATGAAGGAGGAGATGGGCCAACACCAGCAGCAAATCACCTGGCTCCCCAGTTCCAGCAGTGACAAAGTCCAAGGCAGAGCCTGCAGGTCCCAGAAGACCATATATTCCCAGGGAGCAGACAGTGGGTGCTCTTCTGGCCCTACCACACCCTGCAGATGCTCTGACAACTAATTCACTGTCCTAAAGAGCTGGCTCCTAGAGGAGAGAGCCCTAAGGGCTTTTGAATCTGAACGAGGTGATGCTTTCAATGACAATCAACAACAAAACCATACATTTCAATCACTGTATCAGGAAGGGAGGTCTAGATAGTTCCTGAACAAAGGTGAAAGAATAGGCGTAACTAGCATGACAGTGGTGGAGAGGTAAATAGCATGCCCAGTGGTAAGTGGCATGCCCAGAGGTGGAGGGCAACTGGCATGTCCAGAGGTGGTGGGTAACTGCTGTGTGCAGTAATAGAGGAGTAACCAGCATGTCTTTACCCACAGCAGGGCTCAGTACCTAAAAGAACCTGCTTAAAGGTCTAAGAAGCATCCCCATGAGATCTCTGATGCTCCCCACTGCTGGGTCCCTCCATCTCTCCAGTCACACACTTCCAGTATCCCCAATCTAACCTAAGCCCTTCAGCCTGAGCAATGCTGCCCCACCCTTTAGAAGAGTCTAGGGCCAGTGCTGTCAATTCCCGCCCTTCCAAACCACCATGCTAGCAGAATATGGGGTGCAGTGTTAGGACCCAGGAGCCAGGCTTTCCAGGTCAATGCCAATAGCTGCTATTTTGCTAGCTATGTGACCTTGGGGGAGATAGTAAGCTCTCAGCGGCTAATTTCCTCACCAGCAAAATGAGCTTGGAATGGTCCCAGGGAAACACAGGGCTCCCTGAGTAAATGCTACAAGGCACTTAGAATTGGGCCTGACTGGAGCATTGCTCTTTTGCTTCGACCGTCCTTAGGACCCAGAGTGACCCTGGCGGCATGTCCAAAAGGCAGCAGGGCCCTGTCATTCCCAGCAGGGAGCAGGCCCTGTCATTCCCAGCCTGGAAGCTTAATTCCTAAGCAGGTTTGTCACTGCCTAGAGCTCCAACTCAGGATCACTAGAATGAATACCAGACACCTGGCCAGCGTCTGCTGGGCCACAGGATTCTCTTGTGTCCTCTTTCTCATAGGGAGGCCCTGAGCTACTCAGACCCCATGTACTGTTCTTTTTAAGCACTTGCCCCTCTCCCACTAGCTGTGGGCTGGGGAAGCACACAGGGTATGGTGTCCTGGGCATGACTAGGCACATGGAACACAATGTAGGCCTGCCCTGCCACATGGGCCCTGGCACCTGCTACAGCCTAAGAGCCTTCTCCACAGCCCCTCTCAGGAAGTCCCTTCTTTAAGACCTTTCTGTGGGTCACCAGCACTGGCCTCAGACTGGGCTCTGTCCACTCCGAGATGTCCTGTGCTCAGAGTACCCTCTCAATAACATGGCCACAGCTGCCTGGCTCACCGTAGGATGCCAGAACCTATCAGGGAGCTCATTTAGAAAAGTTCCCTTCAGAGTCTGTTGGCCCAACAAACGATAGTCATGCTGTCCTGGTGGTCCACACTCCTAGAACCAGCTCCTCCCTGCTTGGCCTTCCTTTCTGTTACAATGAGTTACAATTCACCTAGCGTTCCGTGCCGTCAAACCTGGCCTACCCTGGCTGCTGTCCACCTCTGACCTCGCCCTTCATCCCTCACCCCATCCTAGAACCACAGTCTACCCCACCTCAGGCAGAGCTGGAAAGTAAGGATAGCAGAGATGAGATGTTACTGCCGTCACCTCTGCCACTGGCTGTGCCACCACACTCTAGAGTTTCCATCAGCACCTCCATTCGCAGCTGAGGCCGTGAGCACCCAAGTAGAAATACTTGCCCTCCTTGGAGCTGGGAACCTCATCACCTCCAGTCCCAGAAGCCACTGCATCATGACACAGGACAAGGAAAGAGTGTCAACACTGAGCCCAGAGTCATCTCCACCTTAGGTTCCTCACAACCCCCCAAAAGAACCACTGCTTCCAGCCTGTGCACTTCTGCGCTTCCCATTTCTCTAGCTGCAGAACTCTCCTCTGGCTACTAATCAATGCCTGTCCATAACTCACACATCTGCTCAACTATCACTCACCTCCTCCAGGAGCCCTCCCCGGATCTCTCCCAGGTCTCACCTGTGTTCCCTGACCTGATTTCTGCACTGGCCAGTGAGCTAAGTCAGGAGGGCCAGGTCTGAGCCCTGCCTTCATTCGCCACATCCTGCCTCCCCAGCTCCATCACAGCCTCCGTGAGAGCCTAGTTCTCAACGCGGGCATCTTTCCAAAGTCTCTAAATACAAGTGTGGCTGTCACACACTCTGACATCCAGGGTGACGGCCAGGAATAAAGAAGTGAAGGAGCTTGTGATGCAGTTCGCAGACAGCAGGAGACACTCATATCAGAAAACTGTCCATAGTAAGTTCAAAAATCCAAATGAAGATGGATGATTTGCTGTAGTCTCGTTATTGCCAGAGTGACTAGGAAGTCAGGGACTCTCTCTCTCACACACACACACACACACAAACACACACACACAAGATCACAGAAGACAGTCATTTTGCACATCAGACCGTGACTCTGGCTTTGGCACCCCAGGGACTTCCTGTCAATCATTTCCTCACCTTCCAGTGCTCACCAAGTCCCAGGTGCAATGGGACAATGTCCAAACATGCCACATCCAAAGCTTTGCATGATGCTCACAACCAGGGTCATGGCATCTTCACAGGTCTCTGTTCCCAGGTAACAAGTGGCAAGAATAACCTACCCAAAGTTTCTCCAAAGAGACTCTACCACCACCGTGGAAGGCAGCAAGGGGTACAAAGCTATTTTTAGCCCTCTACAGGGTCATTAGATGTTCTATGCCTCCCCACTGTTTGTTGTCTTCAACAACTCCCCCACAGAAATATGCACTTGCCACTGTAGCTCCTCAAGAAACTAGGCAGTCTAGGACACCCCCCCCCAAAAAAAATGAAGCATCTGGGACCTGAGTGCCACCATGTTCTCCATGGCTACACTCAACAAGACAGGAAAGAAAGTTGAGAAGCAAGCTTGGTCCCATACTGCAACATCTCCAGGGCATCTGAAGTGATGTTTCCCCCTTCTCCTAACCGAGATGGTCTGTTCTTGAGGTGTTTGATGATAAGACAGAGGGAAAATCAAGATAGAGAAGGGAGTTATGGGGGCCTGAATCCCAGATCTCACTCACTGAAAATAAGACAGGCCCTGGGAAACCAGCCCAGTAATCTGATATCACAGCCTTTGCAGGATGCTGGGGGTCCCCAGCTGGCAGTTCTCAGTGTACCTTTGAGCCTCAGTTTTCCAGACTCTATAATGGAGACAAGTTGAGGCAAAGACTCCCATGAAGGCATCTGCCCACCCAGAAACCAATCCATTACAAGGGATGAACCAGCCCCGACTGCAAAGGAGAAAGACACCGAGAAGCAGCTGAAACAGGGAGAGAATCTAGCGAAGGGAAGTGGGCAATCGGAGTACAAATACCCACTTAGATTTTTCTCAAAGAATAGGGAATGCTCTAGCAGGGCTCAGAACAAGGCTTCCTTTTCAGAGTATTAACAATTTGTATTTCCCACTATCCATCTTCCTCACCGTCTTTTGCTGGGAGGGAGAGTTCTATAAATATTTTTTTTAAGAAAGACTGAATTTTGATGAACTCAGCTAAGCGAGTGTTTTGCATATGAATGGGATCTGATTAGCTGGCACTTTCCGACACAGAATGCGTTGCAACTTCACGCTTCCCAGAGAGTTAAAAAGTTGAAGCGGCCACACTAATACGGCTTCTCTAATAAAAAAAAATCATGCAGCATTTATTATTGATGTTCAGCCCTGATAAATACCCTCACCTAAAATTCTTCACTCCCAAGAACCCTCCGGGATAATTTCTCAAGATAACCATAAAGGAACACTTCAGCCAGCTCATCACCAGGGTCCAGGTAGTCCTGGTCATGCCAGAGGAATAGGAATGCAGATGAAATGCGGTGGTAAGGTAAAGTACTACCGAACAGTGCTGGCCACCCCCAGAGGAACCTCTTCAGGAGTGGAGGGAGCTGCTCTCTGAGGGTGTTAACTCCTGGGGCGATGGACAGGAAGTACGGAGTTCTATACACTGGAGGCACCCGCTACATGTTATCAGTCAGTGCCCGCAGCCATGCTGCAGTGTGGATGCCATTCCCTGCCAGGGTAGCAGGATCTGCTGGTATCCCTCCTGGATGCCTTGACAAATGGGCTTCTCCATGCACCCATCTGCTCCTGCTCCTGCCTCCAGCCAGGAGTGCTATGTTCTAGAGGTCTCTCAGTTCACAATCAATGTCCTTTGGGGTTAGGTATATAGAAGCTATCCCCTCTGACTTTCCAAGAGGACATCTTTATGTTTCAAGTTCCCAGACCAAGACAGGCTAGATTTACAAGACACTGCCTCCCCGCTTGGCTCTTTCTCCTCTGAATTGCTTTCCCCATCAACTGCATACCCCCTATCACGGACCCAAGGCTCAGCTTCCGTGTGCTGGGCCCTTTACTTCCACTCCCAATGCTCAGGAAGGGTGGCAGTTATGAACAACATCGCCAACATCTGCTTGTCCTCCAATCCTGCAGTCAGTGGGAACAGCAGACACGAGAGGAGATGGTAGAAGACCAGCCAGAGCCCTTGGGGGCGTCTCTCTGCCTCCATTCCTGCCTAGGATGGCAAGACTGGCTGTTGTACAATAAGTTCCCTTTGCCTTCCAGGACCAGGAATGGGGACAGCTCCCCAGCTGAAGGCCCCAAGAGCACTCCACATGTCTTAGATGATTTTCTTGCCTTTCCCTTCATGTTCTTTTAAAGACCCAGTTCAGTCTGTTTCTTGCCAGACCTTGACTGTCTCAGAAAGAATGCTCTGCCCCCTCCAACACCCTCCTCAGTACAAAATGGTGATGACATCAACACCAAATGACTTATAGGGCCCTTCTAGAAGTTCTTGATCCCTACCGATAGCCACAGAACACAGCTCCCCCCACTCCACACAGGACCCCCTGCCCAGAGAGGGGCATATGAAAAAGAGCCAAACAAAGGTATCAGTTTTCCCCCAAATCCCCACTTGTGCTTCCAGGTGCATGAAAGAGCCAAAAGACCCTCACTGTGGGCTCCTTAGTAACTAAAACATTAGGAAGACACCGTGTGAAGAAATAGATTAAAATTTCATGCATTTAGCTTCAGAAATCTACCTCCTGAAAAAAAAAGTTTCCTGGAAGAAAAAAGAAAATCCCTTTCTTCAAACAACATCAAGCCTCGGCCCAAGATCTTCTTGGGCTGTTGCTACAGTATAAATCTTTAATTTCATTTACTGTCCTGGTCCTCTGACCCCAGCAACACTCCATCAATATTTAGGCAGTCAACACCAGGCTTGTTTTCCACTTTGGAGTGCTAATGATGAGGATGGGAAGATGAGAAAACGTCCTCCATGGTTGTACCAGCTCATGGCCAATCAGCAAAATATAAGAGTTCTGGAGACCCAGGGAGCCTCGGGCTTCCTTAACAAGCCCAGATGTGGTTCACGGAAATCCAATGCTCACCTCCTGCAGGGGCCTTGATGCAGCAACTGAATCAATAATAGTGGGGGAGGAGCTCTGAGGACAGAGTCCCGGGGACAGGCAGGCGAGTGGATTGTTTTCCCAGAAGCTCCAGAACTAAGATGGTGAGGGCAGGAGCCACCCCCCTCAGCCTTCCTGCTCCCCTCCCATTCTCCCCAACCCTGCCCGTGTTTCACAGATAGATAAACATTCCTTCTCCCAAAAGACCCAGCGCCAGCTTCTGTGCCTTTCACCTTCAAACCAAATGCCATTGCAAGCTCACTCGTATGGCTGACACCTTGCCGAGAGGCATCTCTGAACTCCCGCCCAGGGGTGACTGCACTGTAACCCTTGTAGCCTGAACTAGAGGCACGGTGCTCGCTAAAGGTAGCCATAGCCATTTACCAGCTGTGACCCCAGCAAGGTTTCTGTGAGAAGACAGATTTGTTGAGGCAGAAATGATACACTGTGACATTCACTCATACTGCACACATACACAGGCATGTAAACATCACCATCCAGTTTCAGAATCATTTCATTCCCCCACAAAGTTCCCTCCCACCTGTCTCATCAGCCCCTGCTTCCATCTCCAGCTCCAGGCAACACTAATCCGCTTCCTGTCTCTATGGTTTTGCCTTTTCTGGAAATGTTCACATAAATGGAATAATACGATAGATACGTAAGCCTTTGTGTCTGGCTTCTTCCACTTAGAATGTTTCTGAGGTTCATCCCATTTTAAGGCCACATATTTCATTCTGTCTGGTTCCGTGGAATTGACACAGAGCTGTGTTTATCTGTTCACCTCACACGGACACTGGATGTAGGCAGTAGGGCTGCCATAAGCGGTCTCGAGCATCGACGGGCAAGGCACAGGTCCATATCGACTTCTCTCACAGACTCCTAGAGGTGGACCTGCAGAGTAACGTGGTTAACGTGTCTACTTGCTTAAGGGGCAATGGAGCTCTTTCCCACAGTACCTGCACCACTTGACATTCCCACCAGTAGTGAACGGGGTCGAGTTGCCCATACCCTCTGAACAGGTGGTACTGTCTTTATTATGATGTCTGTGCCAGTGGTGTCAGCTAACTTGCCCATCCCTCACTGACAATGATGCTGAGTTTTCCATGTGTTTACTTGACATACATGTGGTGTGTGTGTGTGTGTGTGTGTGTGTGTGTGTGTGTACAGACAGACAGAGGTAGAGAGGGATCTACCTATGCCCA
Source organism: Chionomys nivalis (assembly GCF_950005125.1). Classification (NCBI taxonomy): domain Eukaryota; kingdom Metazoa; phylum Chordata; class Mammalia; order Rodentia; family Cricetidae; genus Chionomys; species Chionomys nivalis. Next base: position 34,708,972 of record NC_080090.1, on the reverse strand, counting down.
TTTTTGTACTGGGTGGTTTGCTTTATTATTGAGTTGTAAGATTCAGCTATGTTCCAGATGTGATTCCATTATCAGATATGAGACTTGCAAATATTTTCTCTTAGGCAGTATTTCAACTTTGATTTCTTTCCTTACAAATGGAGCTCGTCTTAACACTTCATGGCGAAGAACAGTCCGGTCACATAGGCCTTCTTAAAATGCAGCCACCGCTACTGGATTGCCATCCCCACCTTGGCTCTGGAAGTCAGGGTTTGTAACTTTTGCTTTTAGCCTGAAGAACCAATGCAGGTATGGTACAAAGGAGGATGTGTGCCAGCATGGTCCTCAGTCATCCCAGAGAACCCTGCATGCTAGCAGCAACCCTGGTCTTACTCAGAAGAATGCAAGAATAGAGGGAATACCCAACAGAGACTCCAAGGGATAAGCACCAACACAACAGGTTCAGAGACCCAATGTGGAACACATTTTGGAAGCCCGGGAAAGCTGCTTACCTAACCCAGCTCGCAGGGCCACAGAAGGGGTTGCAACTTGGTGCTGTGGAGGCCTAGAAAGACCAACACTGCTGGGACATACCCACTGGAAAAATACAGCACCAAGATATTCATGAAGAATATTTAATGCTATGTAACGGCAAGATGGCACAGCTCGCTGTCTGTCATTGCCTCGGAGACCAGCAATCACGGAGATTTCTGAATCACAGGCTGTGTCATGGACACAGTCCATCCCATCACCACAATCCCGTGAAGAAGCAAGATCTTCTCGTGTTCAGGAATGAACTGTGCTCTCCCCCCACCCCCAGAAAGCGCTCATTAGAGCCCTAACACTCTATCTCTGAATGTGACTGTGGGGTTTTGTTAGGCAGATCAGGTTAAAATGAGGTCATGGGGGGAGGGGCATTAAGTCAAGATGAGGGGAATCGTTATTTGAACACAGACACACACAGAGGACTGACCAAGTGAAAACTCGGTGAGAGGTCACCACCCCTAGCCAAGAAAAACCAGCCTCGTGATGATATATCGCTCTTGAACTTCCAGCACCTAGGATGAAGAGACACTAGATGTCTGCCACCTACTATCAAGTCTGCGTGCTTGGTTATGGAATCCCTGGGAAATAAATGTATCCAAGTCACACAGAAGGAAACTGAAGCTTAGACAAAGATACCGTGGTTGGAACTCACTCACGGGTGAGACTGGGTCTTTTGGCTTCCGTACAGTGCACCTCACCTCACCCAGAGCACAACATTGTTGGGACACGAACCTCCTGAAGACTGGAACCTTACCTGGGACTATGCACACCAAGGCTCCGAGATCATCTGAAGATTAAAATTCGAGTGCCTCAGCCTTGTATCAATACCCTGCTGATGCCCCTCCCAAAAAAGACTCGGGTACCAGAAGAAAGCAAAAACGTGGAGGCAGAGGAGGAGAAAGAAAGACCTTGGGCCCTGGTGTATAAGCAAGAAGGAAAGACATACCCTAGGCCCTGCCTCCCTCTTTGGAGCCTAAAAAGCAGCTTTGTAACCCAGAGGAGAAAAATCACCATCCATCCGTGGAACGTGATACCCAGGTAGAGTCCCCACAGCAGCCACTGTGTCGTGAAGGTGTCTCCACACAGCCCAGTGCCTGAGGAAGGGCTCTCAGGTCAGCTCTACGCCTTATGGGATTGGGTTCCCCAGCCCCCAGCATGAACAACTGCAGATACACCAGGGTAAATACAGGGAAAGCACTACTCAGAGGGAGCCCCAAGACGGTTGCCTGTTGATGTCTCACCTGAGGCCTGCCATATCCCTGCCCTCTAAAGGCAACAAGATGGGAGCCTAGACCAGCATCCAGGACCCGGATGTAACAGTGACAGGAGGGATTCCTGCAAGGCTGCCCACTGCAAGATACAGTTGGCCGTTCTTTCCAGGAGTACCTCCAAACCTCACTCACCAGACTGAGTCAGGACCCCTCAGAAGGGCCCACCTGTATCTTCACCAAGGTTCACAAGGAGAAGTCTGTCACTGAGCCCACGCTCAGGACCAAGGCCCTGTTGTCCACAAGATGAGCCAGCAGCCATACCTGCACCACGCTTGACTCTGAACTCCCCCTCATCCTCGTCTCTCAGCGCACTGTTCCTGGAGCCTTCCCAGCCACTCTCCCTGGGGAGCATCCCCTGCCACAGTGCCTTGCTAACCTAGCCTCTATCCCGGCCCTTCCGGGATACAGTTCTGCCAAGTGTCTAATCTCAACCAGCAAAACCCCTTCTGTCCCTAGCAGCCTAACAGTGAGAGACCTTTAACCACCTCCCACAGCCTAGACACAAGCACAGCCCTCTGGCAGCAATCCTGCTAGAAAAGCACCGTATATCAGTCTACAGAACTTCCCGGCCTTGGCCAGCAGAGAGCCCTTAAACAGGACTCTCCCCGTTCTATGACCATGGAGGGAGCTAGTTATCACTGACTTCATCCCGGACAAAGTGTGCATAGTCATTTCCACATTTTTCTCAAATTAATTACGGCAATATCAATAGATCTTTAATTTTCTCATCAGCAAATAATGGGAGTGAGTCTTGACACCACAAGACAATTCATTAGTTTTAAGTGCTCAAGGACAAGTTCCTATGCAAAGTCCCCTTGGGACAAATTCCCAACTGCTGCCTCTGGGAAGCCTTTCCTTTGCCCGCAAGCGCTTGCAGGCAAATGGCTCGCTCCCAACAAGATTTGCTGGACTTAGCAGATACTGAAGAGGAACACCCTGCCTGCCAATGCTTACTCTGGATGTCTGGACAGTCCCCACCCTCACGAGGTGACAACCATTTTCACCAAGCACCTACTATGTGTCAGCCCTGAACCAGGTCCTGGTTGAGTCTGATAGAAATTGCACATCTTCCTGGCGGGGCCTAAGATCTGCTAAATCGTGAAGGAAGCCTTTTGAAGGCTAGGCTACACTCACCAAGGCCACAACAGGGTCAAGAGCTCTAGGCAAAAAGAACAGGCATACAAAGATCTGGAGACAAGAAGACAATGACAGTCCAAAGAAATTACACTTTGGATCATGGAATGTTTTACATGAAAGGCTCCAATTGATAACTACAGCTGGCAACAATTAACTAGAATTTTCAACATAGCTACTTGAGAAAAAAAAAAACAGATGTGCCCTGCACAAAGAGATAATAAATACTTGAAGTGATGGGTATGTCATTTACCCCAATCTGGTCATTTACACATTGACCACCTGTGTTGAAATGTTACAACATACCCAATTATTATGATTTATGTAAAATGTCCCCCACAGGCCCATGCTTGGTTTTGGAAAATGGTTGGACCTGAAGGACCTGACTTCAGGAATGGATTAGCCTATTCATGGGTTCATAACGTGACTGAGAGGTAATAACAAAGTTCAAATGTGAGGCATGCAGAGAGGCAGGAGGCCACTAAGGTATGTAACTGAAGGGTATGTCTTCTCTTCTGTCCCTTCCTGTTTCTGCTCTTCTGTGTACTATGAGGTGAGAAGAAATTGTCCATATTGGGTTTCAGATATGGACAAGTCCAACAGAACCACCATCTACAGGCTGCCCACGCCTGCTTCAGCATTGCCAGGGCACACATTTCATGAGGTGAGTGCCTCTTCTACCTGGTTCCATTACCCTGACACCTGCCTTCCTTCAGACATGAGAACAAAGGATAACCTAAATAAACAATTCTTCCTTTGAAGCTGTTTTTCTCAGCTATTTATCATAGTGATATCAAACAGACTACACACCTATAAATATATGCAATTAATATGTGTCAATTAGAAATGAAAATGCATTAATAAATAAACCAAGTTCCTGTCTACTTACACGGGCAAAGATCCTCCAATGACACTGAGAAGGGCATGGGGACTGGGGTTGGGGGGGCAGGGAGAGTGCCCCTCCGCCCAAACCATGGTTGCTAGGGGCCTTGGACTGGGGAACTGGGGGAGATCCAGGAGGGTAGAGGGGTGGTGGTGATAGCTCCCCACTGGTGGAGGGGTGCCCTAGGGGAAGCCTTGCCCTGACCAGGCCCTCCTAGAGGACTTCTGCAAGCTGACAATTATAATGCAGCTGACAAAGCAAAAACCCAGCTCAGGAGGCCACGTGTAAGGCAAATCTGAAATACTTCTATGTGCCAGTCCCCAGACATCAGCACCAGCTGCCTTTCCCCACCCTTCCTGTGTGGGCTAGTTTTATGTCAACTTAACACAAGTCAGAGTCATTGGAGAGGAGGGAACCTCAATTGAGAAAATGCCTCCCTAAAATTAGGTTGTGGGTAAGCCTATAGGACATTTTCTTAATTAGTGATTGGTGTGCAAAAGTCCAGAACATTGTGGGTGGGGCCACCCCTGAGCTGGTGGTCCTGGGTTCTATAAGGAAACAGGCTGAACAAGCCATGATGAGAAAACCAGTAAGCAGCATTCCTCCATGGTCTCTGCATCATCTCCTGCCTCCAGTACCTGCCTTGTTTCCCCACCCCCACTGCCAAGCACCTCTCAGCATATAAGGCCTTTATTGCTTTTTTCTCTGTATTTTTTTAAATTTTTTATTGAATTTCATTGAGCTCTGCATTTTTCTCTGCTCCCCTATCTGCCTCTCCACCTCTCCCCACGCCTGGTTCAACCGTCTCCCAAGGTCCCCATGCTCCCAATTTACTCAGGAGATCTTGTCTTTTTCTACTTCCCATGATATCCATGTATGTCTCTCTTAGAGTCCTCATTGTTACCTAAGTTCTCTGGGATTGTGATTTGTAGGCTGGCTTTCTTTGCTTTATATTTAAAAACCACTTATGAGTGAGTACATATGATAATTGTCTTTCTGGGTCTGAGGCACCTCACTCAAAATGTTGTTTTCTTGCTCCATTCATTTGCCTGCAAATTTCAAGGTGTCTTTTTTTTCCTGCTGTGTAGTACTCCATTGTGTAAATGTATCATATTTTCCTTACCCATTCTTCGGTCAAGGGGCACCTCATGGAAGAGAAAGTGGGAAGTACACTTGAATGCATTGGCACAAGAGACCACTTCCTAAATATAACCCTAGTAGCACAGACACTGAGACAAACAATTAATAAATGGGACCTGAAAAGCTTCTGTAAAGCAAAGGTCATCATCAACAGGACAAAATGACAGCCTACAGAATGGGAAAAGATCTTCACTAACCCCACATCAGACAGAGGGCTGATCTCCAAAATATACAAAGAACTCAAGAAATTGGTCATCAAAAGAACAAATAATACAATTTTAAAAATGGAGTATAGACCTAAACAGAGAACCCTCAACAGAGGAATCTCAAATGGCTGAAAGACACTAAAGGAAATGCTCAACATCCTTAGTCTTCAGAGAAATGCAAATCAAAACAACTCTTTAAGATTACATCTTACACCTGTAAGAAGGGCCAAGATCAAAAACACTGATGACAACTCATGCTGGAGATGTTGTGGGGAAAAGGGAACACTCCTGCATGGCTGGTAGGTGCAAGCTGGTACGGCTCCTTTGGATGTCAGTGTGGCGATTTCTCAAAAAATTAGGAAACAACCTTGCTCAAGACCCAGCAACACCACAAAGGATGCTCAATCGTGCTCAACTATGTTCATGGCAGCATTGTTTGTCATAGCCCGAACCCGGAAACAACCTAGAGGCCTTTATTCTTATTAGTAGACAGAAACACACTTTACTTATTAATGTCTTTTTATTTGTAATTGACACATAGTAATTGATACTGGTGGGCAATGTTGCCAGGCCTGGTTGGTCTCTACTGAAGGAGGCCTTGATGGGCCAGGGTTCCTTTAGCTAGTGCTGAGTGCTCAATTATTCTTAACCTTTACCATAGCTAGGCTTGAGGATCCCAGCAATGCCAGACTTGCCACCTTCCCACTTCATCTATGGAACCCAAAGCTACTCAGCTGGAGATCCTGCATGTCAGCTACCAACAGGTATTCAGCCCTGGCTGCCAGTCTGTGAGCCCCCAGTTAACATGTGGGGAAGTTGAGGTTCAGAGAAACAGCTTGACAAAGATAGCAATGGAGAACAGCCTGCTCCCCACCAGGCCCAAGAGGAAATAATTCTATGTGCCTTGACTTTCAAAAAGAGCCTCTGGGCTAGGACCACTGCTGCCAATTCAGGTGAGAAAACCGAAAATGCAAAACTACTTATTAGCAGAGGCGGGATTCACACCTGCCGGTCAGACTTGGGTCACCTTCTGTCCACTGCAGTCCCCAGTACAGAAAGAACAGATGTCGGGCTGAGAGAGGCCACACTGACTCTTTGGGAGATTTAACTCAGTCTTCCACAAGGCTCACTGCCTAGGTATGCACAGATATGCCTATCTGTTACACATGAAGACATACATGTTCCTGCTTGTATACACATGCATATGTGCACAAGAGTGGGCACACCTATCCTTGTCTCTCTTTCCAAGCTGTGTGGTTGACACTAGGAACAGTGAAGTCAAGTTGGTGGGAGTGGTATGTGGACAGAGTGCAGCTGGGTATCCTGGGCTGTGCCAGTGCCCGGCGAAGCCAAGGTCTCCCACTCAACCATCTCAGAGGCCCAGAACGGGAACCCTTGTGGGTAAGAGACACATGGACCTCCTTTGTCTGCTACAGAGTAAAGCAAGGATAATATCCACCGTCGAGGAATCAGATTGGATACAGCTTAAAGCCTGCTCAACATGGCACTATCATGTTAAGTGGTACTCCAGCAAGGGGGCAGTTTCCTCCCCCTTAATCATGCCCAGCAGCAGGGGCACATCCAACCCAGCCACCACCAGCTCTGGCAGGAAATGGGACAGGCTGAGGAGCCCTAATCCCCGTCGCCCTGGACAAAAAGATGGACAGTCACAGCTACCTCTCTTGTCCAGTCGATCCCGAGGAGCAGTCACATGAGATGCTGTTTCAAGACAATATTTTTGAGAGTCTGAGCTGAGATAGTACTCAAGTATCCTCAGAGCTGTAAATTATGTGGGTTGAACTAATGAGCTATATATGTATCTTTCATCCCCTAATTAACTGTGGTTTAATGAATTTCTCAGCACATTGCTGCCAGATAGTCTTTCAGCCCAAAAGATTTTCTTCCCCTCCATTGCAGGTAAATATTTAAAGATCCCAAATTAAAGGGAGCACCAGGGCCCAAAATTGGAACCTTGATGCTACCCAGAGTAATTAGACCCCAGTCGCATTGATTCAGTGTTTCCATTTTTCCTCTCCCCACCCACCCAAGGAGATCCAGGGGACCTCAGGCATTAGAAACCTGATCTGGCATGGAGCCTAAGGCTTGCTTTCCTGTCAGGCCTGTTCCCAGCTCCACTAGCTGGTGGTCCTTCTCCTACCTATAACCCTGGTTTGAGAGAACAGGAAACATTATCTACTTGCTGGTCCCAGGTTGGCACCAAGAACCTCTAAGACAAGGGGGGCCAGAGACAACCTAGTGCCCAGGGCTCTGGGAAAGTCAGAATGCTGCTCATGAACATCCCAGCTTCTGCCCTACCCAAGCAGGTAGGTGAGGACCATTCTCCTCTCAGGTCAGCTATCATCAAGGCTTATTAGTATTACCAGTCTTCACTAGCATTGGCTTTACTTTATAACACCTAGTTAACCTATATGTGATGCTTAGGGCCTCTTCCTTCAGGTGGCCTCAGCAGAACAGAAAAACCTTAACCTAAAAGATCCATCTCCCAACAGTGAACAGAAAAGCCTTAACCTAAAAGATCCGTCTGCCAACAGTGAACAGAAAAGCCTTAACCTAAAGATAAATCCCCCAACAGTGTTGTCCCAAGTGATGGGTGGGTATTGCCCATGGTCCTTGAAGTACAATGGGTAAACACTGCACTTCACCCATCTTTCCCCTTTCTCACATGACGCTGGGAAAGGTTCCTGTACCATAAGACACAACTAGGTATCAGTGGGAAGTGTTGGGCAAAGCATCCCGTGGAGGGCAGGAGTCATGGTCCTCACTCTAGTCTCATCACTGCAGATTACTGAAGTAAGAGTTGGCGCATCCATTAATTGACCAACAAAAGCTTTGCTACACCATGGAGGGGCAGGTAGATCAGAGTACAGAATTAGCCAAAAGAGGAGCCAGAGTTCTAGGGTCTAAGACAAGCTAGAAACAGGGAGGAACACAGGAGTGCAGAGAGACTTCTCATCTCTGCCCTCCTCGGCGAACCATAGGACAGAAACATAATGCCTCTAGACTCTAATAACCAGAGTCTAAACCATCCCAGGGCCTCTCTAGCCAGGGCTTGGAGGCAACCTAGAGGGTGAGGCAGGGTCTGCCCCACTACTCCCTTTACCCTCTGGTCACAGGAACCCATGCCATCCTAGGATACCTGAGAAGTCACAGCCCTCCTAGGCTCCCTGGGGGCCTGGCGTGGCTTGTCCTATCACGGGTGTTCTCTAGTGGTACCGATGGTTTTCCTAGTGCCTGAGACAAGCCCAGCCCAGGGGAAACAAGCAAGAAGAGCTCCTGACAGCGGCTTCAGCTGGCATTCAGCTGCCGTAACCCTGACAGAGCAGCTCATGGTACAGGGGAACATAGCTCTGAAAGAAGGCCGAGGGCTTTGTCAGCTACAGGGGTCTTGGATGCATCTCCTCCAGCAGCACCCACCTCTGCTATCAGTCTGGAACCTGCTCACATCAGCTCCTGATCCCCCAGGCCCCTTCCCACTGCTCAGGACCCAGCTCTCTCTCTCTCTCTCTCTCTCTCTCTCTCTCTCTCTCTCTCTCTCTCTCTCTCTCTCTGAGTAGCTTATATAAGAACATCACCTTGTCCAATGACATACCCTGAACACTTACTCCAGGCCTAGTGCCCTTGCTACCACAACCTCTCTAAAGCCATATTCCATTCAAAGCCTCCACCCACCAGGCCCAGCTCCTACCTGCACCTACATGCCAGATCACACCACCTTCAAAAACAATCACTGTAAGCCCTTCTATCTCCTCTACAGTCACCTCTGCAGCTAACGATGGCTCTCATTCATTTTCAGGTCTCTGGTATCTGGTACGACTCTTGACTATTACAGGAATCACAAAGTACTTGATGGACTAATGACTAGATGGAATAATAGTCAGATGGATGTATCATAGATGGGTGAAGACCGGTGGAAAGATGGGTGGACAGATAGACATGTAAGTAGACAGATGACGGTGGATTGGTGTGAGAATGGTAAAGGGTTTAGTAGAGGGACAAGTAGGTAGATGGGTGAGTAAATGGATGGATGCTGGAGGCATAGATGGTAGGGAAATAGATGGATAAACTTTCAATCTATTCACAAAAGAGAATAAAACAATACCATGAGATGTTAAGTTTGGTTCGCACTATCTTCAAGGATAGCAGGACAAGGAAAGAGGCTTCCGAGGCTTCTGGTAAGATATGAGTGGCAAACCTGGCCCTAAATGTCTCTAGAGTATGGCCCACCTCTAAAGATCTCTTTGAAGCATTAAGTCAGACGTTGAGAGGAAAAAGCGATTAGGGAGTGAGGGAACAAGTTGCACTAAGCAGAAGAAAGAGAAACATGGGTGAGGGTCTCCAAAGGCCTCAGGGTGACTCTCGAGTGGTGGGCCAAAGAGACCCCCTCAAGAGGCATATCACTTGAAGCTCAGTCCAACCACAGTGAAAGGACCAGCTAGAGCCCATTAATAAAGGCCTTCTGCATAGGAGGTTTTGGTTGGTTGGTCTCCTGGTATTCCAGATAGTCTAGAATGTGGTGCTGATAACCAAACCTTCCCCACTCCCTCCAAAGATAAATCCACATGTTCCTCCCTGGAAGGAAGGCCCAATGGACTGGGCACTTGAGAGCACTGTCCAGGAACATTGGCCAGGTCAGCCTGAGCGTGGCAGAGGAAAGAAGTGAAAATTGATGGGGAAACTCCTAGACAGGGCTGGAGCCCCTCCTTTGAGTTGGGGGCTCTAGGGCCTCAAAGATCTGGTTTCAAACTAGACTCCATTTCTGGATCCAGAAAAATTGATCTTTGCATCTGGGGATCAAGTAAAGGGAGCTACCCACTACTAGACTATAGAAAATGCCCGTCCTTGTTTATTAGATACACCCAATAACTCACAAGTCATGACCGCACAGGCAGCAGCTGTCACAGACAATGGCTTCAAATGACTATGACACCATCATCCAGTCACCTTTGCCACTTTCACTATACCCCCTGAAGTAGGCTGAGGGCTGCCTGGGCACAGTCCTAGTTCACAGAACACCTACTTTACAGAACATTCACAGAACTTTCCACACAGCCCCTGGCACAGATCATCCCAGAAAAGCCCAGCAGTGACCAGCTCTGAGGCAGACAGAAGCATGTTTCAACTGTAGGCATCCTTCTGCCCAGGTGTGTGGATGTCTGTGCTCCCTGGCACAGGAGCTCCTCCGCCAAAGCTCTGGGACTTCGGAATTTGTTGGTCAACTATTGGCAGGTGTCATGGCAATAGCCAGAGCTAAGCAGGCCCTTCATAGCCTGGATGCTTTTGTGGCCACTCAAGGGCATCACCAGAACCAGGGAAACATGCCCTGAGCAAGACACCTGCAGTGTAAGGGATTGCTTCCTGTCATCCTTATAGGAGGTATTAGTTGGTTGGTCTCCTGGTATTCCAGATAGTCTAGAATATGGTGCTGATAACCAAACCTTCGCCACTCCCTCCAAAGATAAATCCCTCGAAGGAGTGTGGTTGTCGGTCCTCATTTCATACATGAAGAAACTGAGGCTCTGCCCACACCTGAAATCATTCTAGTAATAAGAAGCAAAGCCAGCGCTGGACGCAGCTCCAGCTGAACCCAGGGCCTTCTGGGACTCTTCCTGCCCCTGGGACCTCTGAAGCAAGCAGGGCAGTAACAGACCTCTCTCCAGAAGAGCTTCAAGTTCACACCCATTCTGCACCTCTTCCTTCAGTACCGGGATACTCAAGCCACTCACATTCTCTTAAGACGCTGACCAAACCTTACCTCCCCAGGGGCCCCCAGGACTCCCCCAGGCAGCACATGGCCCTGCTCTTCCCCTACTCTAGCACGCTTGGTACATCCCTCTATGAACACACCCAGCACTCTGCACCACGGTGATCATTTACGAATCTGTGGGGACAGAACCTCAAAGCGCATGAATAAATGGATGGACGAATGACTATGTGGTCTGACGCAAACTCTACTTTGGTGTGCAAATTCCATATGTCTCCAGGAACAGAGGAAACATGTCTTCCTCTGACAAGCTGTAGTCAATGACAACTATTTTTCTACACCAAAGACACTCAACATCCGTCACCTCTGTCAGCAGGCAAATGACATCTCCTGATACCTACTGGGGTGCTGTGGTGGAAGAATGTGTTTACATAGCTTGTATTCCCTGAGAATGTTATTATCTCCAGGGGTCCCTGGTGCATGTGTAATATTGGTGCATGGCCTAAATCCCTTCTGTGATGATTTCATGCTGGATTTGCTGAGTCTCCAAGCAAAGTCATAGATGCGAAGGAGGAGCATGTCTTTGGGGCTTCACCAGATCTGTCAGCCAGAAAAATAAGTGGTGATAATATTTGTAATATGTTTACTAACAGAACCAGGGGCTCTACACAGATAACTCCTTTATGACACAAAACACTTAACTAAGATGGAAAATGGCATTACTCGTGTTAAATTCAAAATGAGCATTTCGTCCCCGATTGCTAGAAACCCAGTAAATGTCATCAGCTATCTGAGGTTACAGTGAAACCCACAAAGGGTTACTCTTTGATAATTACATTTACTGTAACTATAGAAACAAGGGACATCAGACAAACCCAGCTGACAGCGCTCTGTTTTCCCCTAAGAAAGGCTGTTCATCTGCATGTGGCCAGCTCCAAAGACTGGCTGCAGGTCCCCTGTTTCTGAGTTCAGCTCAGCTCAGCTCAGCTCAGCTCAGCAGCACACTCTCTAGAGAACTGTTTCCCCACAGGCAGCAGGCTGGAGCCCCAGGACACAGGCTGCTGTGATTCTTGATTGGAAACTGATGATAAAAGACAGAGCTGAGGACGCTCTTCCTGTGGCTTCTGCATTGAAATGTGCTCCTAAGTGTGCGTGGGGAAGTTGGGCTTCCTGGGGCACGGTTCTGTGGCAGATGCATTATTTATGGCCTGTGTTCTATTGTGCAAAGAACTTCCCCACACACAGCTCTGGCTGCCTTTCCAAGCACACCCCTAACTCCCTTCCTGTAGGACCAAGAAACACACACACAGTCAGCCCTGAAGCAGGCCTGAAGAACCCTTAGCCTTCTCAGACACCATCCACACCACAACACAGACATACAACAGGCAAAGCCTAGAACCAACATCAAAGGGGAAGGAGGCAGGAGGCCACACTAGGGAATGGGGAAGCCATCATGCTCTCCAAGTTGGCTAGGCTCCCCTGTAGCCATGGACACACCTCACCAGGCCCTGTAAGTCCCTGGCTTGGCTTAGGACCCCATCCTCCTCCAGCCACCACAAATTCTTATGCCCCCACCTTGAGCCCCAGAGACCACTGCACTGAGAATCCCCTGCCGATCTAGGGGTGTCCCACACACTCTTCCTAGAGGAATACATCTCAAAGGTATTAGGCGAAAGTCACAGATGACACAGATAGAGAAGCTGTGCCCACTTGCCTGTACAGAGTCAATGGGCCTCACCTGCCCTTGCCCAACATCAACACGCACCATCTCAACTCCTAAAGAGCTACACCATGCCCTGTCTCCGCAGTGGCTGCAGGACAACCACCACACAGTTGCCCTGTAGTCACTGGGCAGCCTGAAATCAGGGTGACTGAAGAAGACACAGGGCCATTCAGATGGCGTTCCCTTTCTTTTCAATGTGGGAGAGGATCAGACACCGTGGTTCTCTCCAACAGCCCATCTAGCCCTACCTGTCTGTCTGTCTGTCTTCCCAGATAAGCCTAAGCAGACAGATGGCTCGGTGGGCACTCACTCAACTCCCCCACTGCTAGGGCTCAGGCAGCTTCTTCCAGTTCCTGTCAGCCTAAGGCTGCCTCTCTGGCCAGGGTTTGGGCTCTGCTTCCTTCAGCAATGAACTAGCTAGTTTCTGGGGGAATTTTCAAAGGCAGTGTAGATGTCATCACTCCACTATAGCTAAGCGTACCCTGATAACAGGAGCATCCACAAGTGAGAACAACAGCTCTCTCTCCATTCCAGGGAAGCAGCACCCTAAGCGGGTATTTAATGCACAAGGCTATTTAGGATAGGTAAGTGAGAGTCACACACTAGGGGACTTTCACAGTTCCCCTGCACCCACAGCCTGACCTGGGGAACTGTCTAGTCTGTGTGCTCCCATTTAAAAAGATGGCTCTCATCAGGCAGCCCCTCTGTACCTGCAGCATCCTCTCCTCGTCTCAGTAATACTGCCCCTGCCTTGCCCCCGGCCCTGGTCTTCTGGCGGACAAATGGTTCTGTTCTTTGCACTGCTGTCTCTGATCATCATTCCCTGGGACAACCTGGTTCTTGCCAAACATGGATCAATTCACCTGCAGCATGAGCACTTGTAGGCATTGATGTAGGCTGGGCATCAGCAAGGAAGGGATCCACATAGTCCTAGCTGATGTGAACTGACTGAGGACAATTAGGTGGATTCAGAAATACAATAACAAAGTCCAAACTAGGACGGTTCCTAACAACCGGCAAAGTCTCTAGCGCTAGGTCTCAGGAGTCCAGCCTCCGAAATGTCTGTTATGAGGCAGAGGACACTGATTACTAATGATCCCATTGCAGGGACAACCATCACAGGATTGGGTATCCAAAAAGATGTCTACAGTAGTCCTTACTGACCAACACAGCGCTCAACAGAGACAGGTGGGAAATTAGACAGAACAGGGGGAGAAGAGTCGAGAAATTGTAGAACCAGGCTTGGGTTCAGTCACCTTTAAACTTAATAGGAGACAACAGACTAGTGTGGCTACCGTTGGGTGTATTATCGGTGAGACAGCAAGCCGAAAAAAGCAAGAGGCTCTCTCGTCACATCAGATGTCACTGAAGCCAGGCGGTGGTGACGTATGTCTTTAATCCCAGCACTCGGGAGGCAGAAGCAGGTGGATCTCTGTAAGTCTGGGGCCAGCCTGGTCTATAAGAGCTAGTTCCAGGACAGGCTCCAAAGCTACAGAGAATCCCAGTCTCAAGGAAAACAAAAGATGTCATCTGAAAGCTGAGCTGTCTTGGGATCAGCTTTCAGAAGGGACAGTGGGACTGTGGGGCAGGAATAGAAGGACAAAGCCAGCCAGGTATACCCAGATATACAAGACAGAGACGCCAATGACAAGCCATGGCTGAGGGACCCAGAGAGAAACAGAAAAGGGGCTGAGTGTGAAGGTGACATGCTTGCCAGCTCCAGACTCCTAAAAGGATTGTCCCCAGGAAGATAAAGAGCTGGGGAGACATGACAAGGACTTTCTCTCCCTAATCCAATTAGAACAGTCTGAGATCCACTGAAACAAAAAGCCTCCACAGCAACACCAGAGCAATGAGCAGAAATATGTCCTATGCCAGCCACTGCAGCCTTCCACCAGCCAGAGTCCTGGTCAGTGTGCCCCACCTCAGTCAGCTTTCCACCCCAACGAGGCTACTGACCCTCCAGAAACACAAGATGGAATAGCAGAAGAAACATAGATAAGTAAACATATAAACAAATACGTCTGCATACAGTCTATGTTTTTAAAAAGTTTGTTCAACATCAGAGGGCCATCCAATCCTAAAATATCCTCATTGCGAAGCAGGAGAAGGCCTGTGGGATGGCGGAGAGGGTAAAGGTGCTTGCTACCAAGCCTGACAACCTGAGTTCAATCCCTGGAACCCACAGAGTGGAAGGAAAGAACAGACTCCTACAAGTTAACCTCTGACCTCCACATATACACCATGGTGCATGCACACACGCACACGCAGACACACACACACACACTAAAAATCAAAAAACAGAGCACAAGATTTTGCAAGAATTAAATGGTACCTGTCATTTTAAAAATGAAGAAAATACATTACATCAATGGAATAATAGAGCTAAAAATAAATTATTCTCTATGGTTCTAATAAAACCACCGTCAGAAGATATAAAAAGACAGCGTATAAACATATGTATACATATGTAAACAAAAGCATATTTTAAAACGTCCTAGTCAGTTCAGGCTAAGATATTCTGTCATAACCAACAACCCCCAAAAGCTCAATGGCTTAAGTGTGTTTATGGGCTGTAGCTCTGTCCCAGATCATCTTCCTTACAAGATCCAGCTAAGGGAGCAGGGCCCCATCTCTGATGGTGGAGTAAAAAGGAGTGTGGCCAAGCCATAGTGCACCTCCTGGGAGCTTCAGTTCACAGAAGCCACATGCTACTCTCACTCCCCTTTCACTGGGCAAGGCTGGCCACATGGCCAGGGATGGCATTATCCAGGCAGCCAGAAAGTCTCACAGAGAAAAGCTGTGGATATTTGAACAATAACAACAGCCTCTTACATATATGCATCAAGAGAGCAATGAGTGGGACTTCTCTCAAGAGGAATGATGACACAGAGAAGAAAAGAAAAAAATAATGGAAGAATTCAAAGACAGGATCTGTAATTCCCCAAGTAGACTCCAGAGACAGATCGTGGTTATCTCAGAGAGTTCAGAAAATTGTGGGAAGAGCTGAGATAAGGAATCAAGAGGACACCCTAAATAGTTTTGTGCACAGAAACCATTGCTGAGTTGTGCACTATGAGAACTAAACATTCAGGACCTCATAGATGGAGCTGAAGGCTGGGCCTCAAAGCTCCAGACGACCCATGAGGACATGAATTTGTATCTTTAGATGACCACAGTGCCCTAACCCTGAGCAAATGTTCCAGTATGATCTTTTAGCTGTCATCTCTAGTAATTTACTGCCCCAAAATGACAAGAGTACCCAAACCTCTGCAGTGCCTCTCAATGCTCTCTACCGCTGTCTTTCTTGCCTTCCTTCTTTTTCTTCCTCACCTCATCTTTCTTTTCTTCTTCTCCCCCCTCTTCCTATTTCCCTTCTCTTCCCTTCCTCTTCCTTGACCTCTTTCCTATTCTCTAAGTCTCTTGCTCTCACTGTCTGTGTTTCTCCCCCAACACTGTCTGTCACTCTAAATCTATATGTACATATATATACATATATGTAGAGTACCTGAAACAATATGGTAACTGTCCCTCTGTGCATATTTGCATGCAGAAAACTAAATCTCTACCTGGGCGTGGTAGTACACACCTATAATTATAGCCTTCAAGAAGTTGAGACAGGAGAATCCTGAGTTTAAGGCCACCCTGGGCTACAAAGTGATACCCTGCCTCAAAAACAGCAAAAGAAAAAAAAACTAAACTTCTCTGAGTTATTGGAGAATGTTGCTAAATTATCCAAGTAAAATATAATTACATATAATCATATTAACTAGAAAATATAAATAATCAAGAAATAACAGGAAAACTGGACTGGCCAACATTGTAGGAAAATTCTCTAAATTTCAACTAAAAAAAATGAAAAGTAACAATAAAACTAGGGTTAAAGATATGCCACCACCTCCCAGCTTAAAAGTCAGATAGAGTGCTTGCCTAACACAAGTGTGAAGCAATGGGTTTAATCCCCACTATTATATAAAATAATCCCAATCCAATGTATAGAGTATAGCCTCTGGCTGTACCCCAGAGTCCAGTAAGCAAAGTGGAGTGAGTGGAGGGTGGATTCTAAGTGACCCTCAAGAAGCCTCCTCCGACACCCACCCACAAGATCCCCTAGCAGGCCCCTCCCTCTGGCACCTCTGGTGAGAACGAATGTCTTTGTCACCTGGTGGTCTTGCTCTCTGGACACTGGAGGGATGCATGTGAGCACAGACTGTGGTGTTCTCAGTAATAAGCCAGCATAGTTTCAACCTAAATCAACCTCTTGTGAGCTTTGTTCGTGTTAATCAGACAATACCTGGTCATGGAACAACCAAGAGTCACTGTGTGGAGTGGTCAGGTCAATAACCATTTCTCTTGTCCTACAAGTTGCTGTCTGCGACCTTAAACCGGGAGGCAAAAGCACCGCCCACACAACTGCATGCCACTTTTAAACCAGCACTGCCATGCATGGCCTGTGGGTATTACCTCATGACAGTCTTTATTCCTGTCCTTACATCCCGCAGGGGCCTCGTACTCTTTAATGGTCCTTGGACTCCAGCAAAGCTTTCAGAAGCCCCTGGTCTCTGTGGGAACACCAACAGCAGAGGACATCCCAGGGGCTCAAGACAGGGATAGCTGTTAGGAGCTGAGCTATAACACAATGGGAAGTAAAGGTGGGGACTGCTCCTCCTCCAAACATGGAGAATGTATCAGCCACACTTCCCCAGCATCTGGTGCAAATGTGATAACCACGCTGACAGACAGGACAGTGATGGAAAACGCCTCAGGGAGGCCCCACAGACAGACTGGCCCAGCACCAGCCTTGGAATCCTGCTGAGCCACTCCAGAGCTGACAAGACAGCCGGCTTCCTTGCTTTCAACGGAAGAGATGTTTGGTGTTTTCTGCCTTGCCTTTAATTCTGAGCTAAACAAAAATCTGGCAGGTGGAAGATGGAGCTATTGCGGGGGTAGGGTGGTGGCGGGCGGGGTCTGCTCTAGCCAGCCCAGGTCTGTGCTCCTTGGGTCTAAGGAATGGCCTGTGAGGAAGCTGCAAAGCCCACTCTACAAGGACCCACACATCCTACCAGGCTCTGTGCCCGGGGGCTTCCTACATCGCCCTGGGGTAGTGGATTATTATCCAACAAGCTAGGTGACTTACAAAATAATCCAACAGAATCGAGCTTGAAGCCACATCATCTGTGCCAAGGGTTTCTGCCAGTAAGGCTTCCTGGATCCCCGGAGGACAAACAGGGCACAACAGAGTAGCCAGCATGGGACAGAGTGGACACAATCTGTCCATTGATGCTGAGAATGAGATTTGATGAACATGGAGCCCCAAACCTGGCACCAGGCATGTGTTCAGTAACTGCCCTTCTCCAGAAGACTGCAAATTTGGAAAGGGCAGGAACCTCATGGGTTCTCTTCACATGAGTCCCCCGAGCCTGGAGCATGCCTTATACACTAGCTAGTCAGTGCTCCATCAGCAGCAAAGGTCTGTACCCCATGCTCCTGCCCCAGGCCTCATATGAACAAGCCCAGGTACTGGACATTCCCACAACCTTTCTTTTCCTAACCTCTAAGCTGGATCAAGAAACTCCTTGGGTGGAGTAGGGGAGAAAGAAAAGGCCAACAGAACCCACTATCCACAAGGTCAGGTGCTACTAGGTGTGAAAAACCATGGGATGTCACCCCAAAAAGGCCTGGATAGGTGCTTTCGAGTGCTGCACTTGCATCCAGCCAGCAGCCACCAACATACAGGTGTCCCACTTCCCACTGAGAACTCTGAAGGGCATAGCAGCTGGTTTGCCCTTACCATTTCTCAGGGCTAAGCTCTCAAGACAGCTGAATGCAGCACTACAATAGCCTCCCGGGTCCCCCAGGTCCTTCTGTCAGGGTTTAGGCAGAGAGGGAGGAGGCAGGCTTGTACCTATGGCTCCACCCCCATATTTGGCAGCTGTTGGCACTGCTGGAGCCTGGGCACTGTTCTCACTCATCCTCCACATTATCTGCTCCCTACCAGGGCCCCCGCTTCGCTGAGAACCACCCAGCGCTACCCACAATGCTACACTGCCTTTCCACGTACCCTAATTCTAACCTCAGTCCACACACGGTTTGCACTTCTTCAGGTGTGCACTCCTTGTCCCCAGAAGCCTGGGTGACAGAGCCAGGAACACAGCCGGCAGGAAGCTGGTGTTCCCATGCCCACAGTCCCCTCCCCAGCGCAGAAGAGGGGGAGTTTGTGGGAACTCCGGCCCCTGCGCTGAGACGGAGCCGATTTATGCTGGAGAAAACATCTTTGTTCTGAGGGTGAAGGGGAGCCATTTCCAACAATTTCATGCTCTGTTCGTGGGCCCGGTGCTGGGGTGGCAGCGAGAGGCTTGTTCTTCGAGGCAGAGCCACATATAATGAGGCTTCTCACTGGCGCGCCCCGCGGCCGTGCCAAAACCCAGGACAGTTATTTATCCATTAATCTGACATTACACCCCCTGCATTTTATCTGCTTAAATAAATTTGGTGGTTAGTGTGTGTGCTGGGAAGAGAAACTCCTGCATTCAATTTCTATGCATCCGTGCAGACCACATCACTGCTCTAAACTCCCCTGGGCCTCTGGGGTGCCTGAGTCATAGCTCCTGTCCAATGGTCTTTCTTGAGCTCAGCAAAAGAAGCCACTTTCTTCTCTTCTTCCTGCAATCTCCGGGGCCCCCAGGTGTCAGAGCACAGAGAGCAAATGAATTCCTAGGACTCAGAGTTTGGGCTGGAATTCTGGTTGTATGACCCTGAACCATCACCTTACCTTTCCCTGCCTGGTTTTCCCAGCTTCTCTCCCAGAGCTGCTGTAGAAATTACCGGAGTAATTTGTCACATGATTAGCACAGTGCCTGGCACACAGCAAGTCTCAATAAGAGCTGACTGACAAACACTGACTAGTATTCACAAGCAGACTTTAAACACAAAGACAGGCTAGATCACTGAGTCTCCCTTGCCCCACCCCACCGGACTCTGTTGAGAAGGTATCACGAAGGACGCCATTTGAACAGAGTCCCACTGACTGAAAATGCCTGGATCTCAGTTTTACAGAGGATCCAGATAAAAATGAGAGGGGGTAAGGA
The DNA here is from genome assembly GCF_950005125.1 of Chionomys nivalis. Lineage (NCBI taxonomy): Eukaryota > Metazoa > Chordata > Mammalia > Rodentia > Cricetidae > Chionomys > Chionomys nivalis. The sequence continues at coordinate 34,689,280 of NC_080090.1, read as the reverse complement.
ACTTGTTTAAGAACACATCAAGGGGCTGGAGAGATGGCTCAGTGGTTACGAACATGGACTGTTCTTCCGGAGGTCCTGAGTTCAGTTCCCAGCAACCACATGGTGGCTCACAACCATCTGTAATGAGATCTGGTGCCCTCTTCTGGGGTGCAGGTATGCACACAGGCAGAACACTGTATACATAATAAATAAATAAATCTTTAAAAAAAAAAAAAAAAAGAACACATCAAGTTAGCAGCAGAGCTGGGAGCAGACTCCAGGTCTCCTCCTTACAGAAGGTTCAAAGCTTTTGTGTTGTTGTTGTTACACTGTGACCTTGGATGCTCACATAATTCATTTTTATGTAACTAAGTTCTCCCCTTAATGCTCAGGCTGAGCCATGGAAGAATGGTGGTCACCTGCCTCTCCCATCCCAGCAGCCGCATCGCTGGGGAACAAGGAGGCCAATCCCAGGAGCAGGTAAAAAAGCCTTGCCCCTTGGACAACTCCAGTGTCCTCCACTGCAGCTTGACCACCCCCGAATGATCATCATTTCCTTTCACCTTCTTGTTCTCTGCAACATCTCTGTGGCCTGAACATAGTAGAACTCGCAGCCTGCCCTCTCGTGTGTGCCCTCCGCACCTTGCCCCACTTCCTCCCTGCCCCAGTGCCTCCAAACTGGGAGACACCTAGTCCCTTCTGCCCCCTACCCTAGCACACTACCATGCAGCCCTGGATGGAGGCCCTCTGGATGCAGCTTTGTTCCATGGAGACCTGACCTAAACTCATCATACCACTTTCGAGTCTATCTCCAGCCATGCCCATTCCCTAGCCACTCTACCTTCCGCGCCGGACTTCCAGGGTCTTCCCCATCGAGGGACAGTGATGCCCCATGTCGACTTTGAAGGTCAGGTGGACTGCGCGTGTGAAGTAGTGAGTCTGTAACCAGACAGAGAGGAGCCGGCCGTGTGTCCCTCACAGGAGTTGCTTTGCCCAGGCAGCCGCGGGCCCAGCCCCTGCCTCCTTCAGAACAACAGAGAGGCAGGCACTCAGGCAGACAGATGCCCAACACAGAGACCTCCTAAGGCCTGGTTGCAGCACACAGCCCTGTCTTCCTTCCTTGGCTCCGCGGATGAGGAAGCCTCTTCAGGCCGCCCCTGAAGCCAACTGTACTCTGGGGGGAAGGGTGCTTCTTGGCAACCCCCAGGAATCCCCTGAGCAGCAGCGCCATCCTTCACAGAAGCCTGGGTCCCGTGCTTGCCTGGCCTTTTGCTTTTACTAACTAGTTAAGTAACTAAGGCAGCATGAACAGGAAGAGGCTACCCTAGCTACACGGGGGGGGGGGGGGGGGGGGGGCTGCTCATTGCAAGCAGCCTGGCCCTTTCTCTTTCCCTCCTCCTCTCCTTTAGGTGGTCAGGTCTCTACCCCTGTAAAGCAACCCAGGTCTTAGATTACATGAGGTTCCAGGCATTTCAACTGCACCTATCCCCACCACCTGGGCCAGGCACTGGCTCACATGATTGAAAATTCAAGAATTAGAGACAGCTCCTATGCTGCAGATGAGAACGCTAGGCTAACCTGCGCAGCCTTACGGTTTCTACCTGGCCCGGCGTGGATTTGAACCCAGATGTATCAGAAGTCAGAGGCCCAAGCTTTACCCCCAGCCCTGCCGTCTCATCCACAGATCTCCTCTTCCCCCCTCATGACCATCCAGAGGGTTAGCTATGGAGACCAGCTCCTCCTGGACCATGGAGGAGGACGCAGGAGTGCCAGGCTCACACATGTGTCCTCCCTCAGCCCACTGAGCTTCACCTATCTCTTAGCAAAGAGGAAGTCAACATTTCCCAGCAGTAAAAAGCTGTTCCTGCCTGGACACCACATGAATCAATCTTGTCCAACAGCTCATTTTCATTGTGCAACTTTCCAGGCGACGATGACAAGTAATGACCGAAGAGCTGAGAAGTCACTGATCTTCAGTCTGGCTTCTCTTCCCCCTCATCCTGCCTAGCCTCTGGAATTCTATGTCACGCCACTCTCCTCTCCTACCTCCAGACCTCAGAGATTCCTCCTGCCCAGGGATCCACTTGCAGAGTTGGCCCAAGCTGCCCAGTGGGGCACCAAAAAGAAAGAAATAGGTCACCATGGAACACAAGCCTGGAGCTGCCCTGCTGAGACTGTCACTGATGGCCTAGCCTTCCTCCTCACTCATGATCTTTACCTCCCAAACACACGTGTGACCCTGGCTATGACACCAAGGCTTGTCAACAAGGCCCAGTGCACAGCACCAAAAATCTCATCATGATACTCCCAGAATGGCCCTCTAATCATGCCCAACCTTATATTTAAAAAAAATAAAGAAAGAAAACCACTCATGCACATGACAAACATCCCTGACACACTACACAGTGGCGGGGGGGGGGGGATCAATAATCCTAAACCACTGCACCAGGACCCTAAATTCACTTCACAGGTTACTAGCACTTCTTCACTGTAACATGAGGGCCTGCTTGTTGGGGTTTCTGTTCTGCCTGGTTCCCCCACATTCGTTATGTCCCAAAGAAATCACACAGAGGTCTACATAAGTTATAAACTGATTGGCCCATTAGCTCAGGCTTCTTATTAACTCCTATAACTTATATCAACCCATTATTCTAATATATGTTAGCCACATGGCTCAGTACCTTTTTCAGTGGGGCAAGTCACATCTTCCTTCTTCAGTGTCTGGGCAGAACTGCGGAGGAATGAGCTTCCTCCTTCCCAGAATTCTTCTGTTTTCACTGACCCGCCTATACTTCCTGCCTGGCTACTGGCCAATCAGCGTTTATTTAAAACGAAATTGACAGAATGTAGAATTGTCCCACACCACAGCCAAGGACTCCCAGGCTAGGCACCTGTCATTCCTCCTGAATCTGGCCCAAAGTTTCCCTGTCAAGTGTGAATGGGAACCAAACTTCTCAGATGGGGACAGATGAGAGAAGCACTGGCTTGTCCTCACCCCCAGAACCAGGTCTCCAGTGGGGTACTGGTCCAGCCCAGAGTCTCCAGCCCAATCTGCAGCATCTACTCTAGGACCTGCTAACAAGATTTGGGCACTGATCCACTTGTCCTCTTGACTGCAGTTCCCTTGGGTTATAATTTTGCTGGCTTCCTTGCCAATCCCCTGTCCCTTTAAGGGACAAACTCCAGCCACTCCCAATCTCTTCCTTCCAACAGAGGCAAGCTAGTTTCCACTCTCTTTCCTCCCCCCACAAACTATTCTTCTGAAGAGGCAGCTCTCTGCCTCTCTACTCTCCTCTTCTCTCTCCTAGTCTCTTTCTCTATCTCTCCCCATCTTTCTCTTTCTCTCTCCTCCTCCCCCTACACCCCCTTCCATAAAACTCCACGCTCAATCTCCGTCCAATAATGTATTCTGTTTCCTACCTGGTTGGTCAAAAGTGAGACCCCAGCTCTCTAACACTCCTATATCCAAGGACTCTGGGATGATTGGTCAAAAGTGAGACCCCCAACCCTCTAACACTCCTCTATCCAAGGAGTCTGGGGTGATTGGAAGCATCACCACAGTCCTTGGTATCTATCCATGGGGTGCCAATGGAGTGGAAAGCCCCCTCTCAAGCCCCCCTCCCCCTGAGAGTTGCCTTGGGCTGGACTCCACCTCCCCTCCCCAGGGAGGGTAAGGACCACTCCTACAGGCTAGAGGCTAGGGACAGAAAAAGGAACACTTATTTGCATGGTCTCTCCCTCTCTGTCTCCCTCCCCCCTTCCCCTTACCATGCTCCCAACCACCCAGGAGCATTGCATTCATTAAACATGGGCATCTTTGATTTGGTCTAATCTGGTCTAATTGGAGTTATTTTGCATCAGCAGAGAGGCTCTTCTTAAGAATATTTCTAACACTACCTGCCGCAGTTTTCCTATCCCACTCGCCGTGGGTACCAACAAGGTCCATCTCGCGCCAAAAATCATAACACCTAGGAGTCCCAAAGCCATCCACAGCAGCTTCCACTGACTCGGGAAAACTTTAGTGCCCCTGCATCCTCAGGTTCACAGCAAGGTTGTCCCATGCTCACCCCTCCCAGCTGAGACATGGGATTCCTCTTCTACCTCTGGACTTCCCTCAGGTCCTGCAGAGTCCTTGTCATCAAGAGCAATGGTACAAAAATCGCTGTTCCTGTGTGATGACAGTGCCACCCAGTCCTCACCCGGGCTCAGTGCCACACCCGTTTCAACTTTTCATCAGAGCATGGATTCTGCCACAGCAGACAGTCACAAATGTGTAGTGTACAATAAGCACATGAGGGGGTCTCCCACCTAGTGCCTCATGAAATAGCTTAGCCTCTTAAACTGGGTGTCATTATTATCCTAATTTCCGGCTCAACAAAGAAGGCTCCAAGAAACAGATCAAAGGCCTGATATGCCACCATCAACAGGCAGGGCTATAGACAAACCAAACCCTGCTGGAGCCTGGGGCTCTACTGCCTGGGATCACATTGGTCCTGATAGGTCAGGCAAGTTTGCTCTCCTGTGGGCAGGACTCGACTCCAGACTCAGTGCTGTGAAGTGCCCACCACTCCCAGACACCGAACTGTAGCTCCAGGGAGTACAGGGTTGCTGCCTGCATCTCCCAGGCAACCCAAGAGCTTTTGTTCACCAAGAATGGAGCTGATTCATCCCCCTAGGGTGAACAGCAGGAGCTGCCGGCAGGGGAGCTGGGTTTAGCTGTGCCTGCAGCTAGGAGACTTGGGGGAGGGGAGGATGAGGGTTTTGCCCAGCAGGTAGTTCCTAGCACCAGCAACACCCACCAGCCAGAACTCTACAGCCAGCAGTGGCTTAAGGGGTGGACAGCAAAAGATCCAAAGGGATGTGACATTTTTGCCCAAAGGAAAGAAGGCCTTACTCTCAGTCCTGTCCCTCCTAGGACCCTCCTTCCTGACACAGGGCCGTAGGTCCCCAGGGCTGAAGACACACAGGCCTTGGTAAAGCCCCAGCCACTGCTCTGGGTCTCTGTGCCTGTGCACTTCTGTTCCCCAGACAGCAGCAACCCCTCCCTCCTTTCTCCTTCCTCACTGGGGCTTTCTTATCTTTGAACTGGAGCTGCAGACACCAGGCAGAGTCAGTCACTACTTTAGAGCACTCCACAGCCCTGGGCTTGCTGTGTCACACACAGTCCAATTACGACTGTCCCTCTACCAGACAGTAAGCTCCAGGAGGGGGCAAGGCTGTCTAACTGTACAGTCCCAACCCCCTCACTCTGGGCCCCCCATAAAGCCCTGAATACCCTCACTAGCAGGGAGGTGCAGTGTCTGTTGATCCTGCTATGGGCCCCTCGAACACTACTGAGTCAAGTCTGGCAGACAGCCTTGTACTGGCCAGTATGGTGCAAGCAGCTAAGATGACATTTGTTCTAAACAAAAAGGTCAGAGCTAGTTTTTGCTCTGCAGCTCTCTCCCCTCCACCATCACCAGGATTCCACAGTAGCGCTCATCACCTCTTTCTGGAGTGAGGAGCTGCCTGTCATGAACAGAGCGTGAAACCAACAGCCCCTGGTAGACAGGAAGCCCAAGCAAAAAACCTCAGCACGACAGGTTGGTTGTTACTGCAACATGGGCCAACCTATATTCCAACCCACACCAGCATTGAGAGGGCAGAGCTTGCAGCAGCTAGGCCTGCACAGGGATCAGGGACCACCTGGAGGCTACCAACACCCCAGCTGGCTCCCACCTGGGTGGGGCTAGGGAAAAATTCTAAAAGGATAAGAAAAAATAATGGTGACTGTTAGAAGTATCAGGGTTTGCAGGACAAATGGTTTCAAATTTCAGCTAAGTCACATCCAACTTGGACAAATCCCTGCACTTCTGTGAACCCCAGAGCTGAAAATAAATGCTTCCCAGGGCATTACTAAGTGATCAGCAGAACAACACATAGAACTGGGAACCGCCCACTGCTGGAGGGTGTTTGAACCTCCGAGATATCTAGAAGGGATGAGTAGACTCAGTTGAACCATCTTTCATGCTCCTGATGGTCCATGATCACTGAGATGTCAAAGCAAAAACCCAGTCACACACAGACACTCACACGGGGACACACACACACTCACTCAGAGGTCATTCTTGGCTCCTTCGGGACCCTGACGCCTTCACCGCACTACGCCTTGGTCACTATAAATCCTTCTGTCCTCATTGGCCTGCTGGAAGAGAAGAACCCACATCCTTTCTCTCAGCCAACACCAGACACTACTGGCTTTCTCCTTGCCCCCTTTGTTGAAATCAGTCTGTACCCTACACACACACACACACCTCACACAAACACACATCTCACACACTTCACACATGCACACACCTCACACCTCACACACGCATACACCTCACACATTCACACACCTCACACACACACACACACACCTCACACATGACCTGAAAGCAGGACTATCTGGAAAGAGAAATGAACAGCTGGCAGAAACAGGGTAAGTATAAGAATGATGACATAGATGAACATACCGTGAAACCTATTATTTAATCTTGTATGTTAGCTAAAACATACTAATTAACCAGCTAATCAATTAGAAAAGAGTTTCTGTCATCACAGAGGAAGACCCAAGGGAAGGATGAGGAAAAGTCCAGCCAATGCCCTTGGTTCAACACTGACAGTAGACCTCGGGGAGGTAGGCAGCCGCTACAGGGCAGAGCGAAAAAGAGAAACTTCCAGAGAGAGAGAGATCTGCTCATTTTTGAAGGTCCCATTCAAGTCTGCAGCAGAGTTAGGAGAAATCGAAATCCAGGAAAGAATAACAAGAACATCTGAAGGAGAGAGAGCTAGTGCAATGGCCCCACAGGTGAAGTGCTCGCTCTCCAGCCTGGAGCCCGACGGTGAAGGGAGAGAACTCATCACTGGGGCTCCTCCTCGCCTTCAAATGTGTGTTGTAGACACACGCACTCATGCACACAGAGAAGTAAATATAAGCTGTTTTTTTTTTTTTTTTTATTTGAGGGGCTGGCGTCTGGCACGCACACAGGGCACAGAACAGTGTCAGTTTCCAGTCAGGCTGAGAAACCTCTGAGTTGCCAGGCTATGAGCTCTGCTTCCTGACAAACAGTGAAAGCAAGACACAAAGGCCTGACTGTTCAGGTAAGCGCATCAATGTGTCCCAGAATAAAGCTCGAGGACTTCTAGGAATACGGAGGTGTCTACCTCGCTGTCTAGAACGCAGTCAAAGCCATGCTATGTGAAAAATCAAGAAAAGGATTATCCATAGGAAGGGAAAAATCTAGCAAAACTGAACACCTACACAGATGTCGGAACAGGCAGAGAAGGGTATTAAAGCCATCTTTACACCATGTTCATGCTTAAGACTGAAGCAACAACAGGTTTTAAGAGAAGATGAAGATGAAAGGCCAGCTGCGACACATGAAAGGAGAATGTGCGAGACGAGAGAGGCAGGGTAGACAGGAAAGAGAAGGAATTTAACAAGCTTGAACACATGGGAAAAGAAACTGTCCAAAATGGAACAGTTGCTGGGGGGGGGGCGGGGAGAGAGGAAGAGGAAGAGGGACGGAAGGAGAGAGGGAGGGAGGGAGGGAGGGAGGGAGGAGAGAGAGAGAGAGAGAGAGAGAGAGAGAGAGAGAGAGAGAGAGAGAGAGAGAGAGATTATATCATTAATGAACCCAGGGATAATTCCAGTACACCAATGATGTGGGATGCCCTTCTGGACATTGCAAATATGTGTTACTTTTATTGGTTGATGAATAAACCAGCTTTGCCCTTGGCAGGGCACATTATAGCTAGACAGGAAAGCCAAACTGAATGCAGGAAAGAAGGCAGAGACGAGAAAAACATCCAGCCTGCTGGAGAATCAAGATGTGAGAGGTAACAAGCCAGGAGCCTTGTGGTAAAATATAAAATAATAGAAATGGGTTAATTTAAAAGTAAAAGTTAGTTAGTAAAAAGCCTGAGCAATCGGCCGAACTTTTATAGCTTAACATAAGTCTCGGAGTGTTTATTCGGGAACTGGCAGGTGGGAGAGAAACTTCCAGTTACTCACCAACATGCATATAACTAGAAATACGGGTGAAAAAAAAGAGGAAAATACTTACAGAAATAATTTATTACAAGTTGCAAATTAGATCAGCACTATAAACACACAGATCCTAACATCTCAAGAAACTTCATGCGGAAGAAACACGGGAAGAAAACTACACTAAGCGCATCAAGCAGGATAAAGGAAAACATCATAGAGGCAGCCAGACTTTCTTCTATGTTCAAAAGAAAGAAGATAAGAAGCACAGCAACGTCCTTACCAGAAACGAAAAAGTGCGTAACAAAGACTGAAGCACCGTCTTCAAGAGTGCCGAGAGAAAAAATATCACCCTAGATACCGTAGACTCAGTGACAGGATCTTTTAAAAACAAAGGTGGAACTAAGATTTCCTGTCCTAACACTTTTAAAGCAAAGAAGGCACTACCTCAGTCAAACTTCACCAGAGTTCCGAAACACCACCAAAGGTCTGCAGCCACCATGGGGGGGAGGGGCTAATCTAGTGGGAGTTAGATCCCTGCAGGGGTCAGTGGGGGGCTGTAGGAGTTAGATCATTGCAGAGATCTGGTGGGGGATTAGTAGGATTCTGGCTCCTGCTTCTTTGCAGCTTCCTCTACAATGCACCTCCACCATGATGCATTGCTCCCCAAAGTCCCAAAAGTTATTGGATTAATGAACCATAAACTGAGCTCTCTGAAACCATGGGGAAAAAAATAAAACTTTTTTGCCTAAATTGACTTTTCTTGGGTATTTTATCACAGTAATAGAATGAAAATACTTAATAAGAAAGGGACAATTTTTAAATACTCAGAAATCATTATAACATTTTTTTCTTGCTTTTGATCTCTCTGGCTTCTGCCACCAGCACTGTGACATCTTCAAGTAGTGACATCCTTGGCCAGGTGTGGTGGCACACACCTCTAATCTCAGCACTCAGGAGGTAGAGGCAGGCAGATAGATCTCTGTGAATTTGAGGGCAGCCTCTACATAGAGAGTTCCAGGACAGCCAGAGTTATGTAAAGAAACTCTGCCTCAAAAAAAAAAAGTAGTGACACCCTATGTGTGTTTTGGGAGACACCCATCCCTATTCTACAGTGAGCGAGACTGAAGGAGTGGGGGCCAGAAAGCCATCCTGGGCTGCATAGTGATAAATTGTCTTGAACAAGAAAGTTACTGTCAGTTACCATCTATCTGGGGGCTACCCTAGAATTTAGACAGAGCAGGCATCTCTGGAAATAGTACGAGACAAACCAACACCTCATACACACCTAGACAAAAGGAATGGTTGTGCTGTGCACTTCCTGAGGCCTGGGAGGGAAAGCTGGGCACGTTTCACTGGGGATTTAGGAGACCTCAAAATCGTCCACTTGTGCTGGGGAACTCAGAAAGTCAAATTTTGCACAAGGCCTAATGCATGACCAGAAAATATCGGGGAAGACCCTAGACTTTCAACCCTGGCCGATCCCTGGGCTGGGTGGAGCTGAAGTATTGAGGGAGGATCCCAGCAGAGTCAAACTGCAAAGACTAGAAGAGATTTGGGACTCTATTTTGCTATTATTATTATTATTAGTTGTTGTTGTTGTTGTTGCTGTTGTTGCTTTTAGTTCACAACATTCAAGGAAATACCATTCAAAACATTAGCTGAACACAAGCCAACTTCAGTGACCAGATGAGAGAATGAATCGTAGTCTTTACAACAACAACAATAACAACAACAACCAAAGTCTGGGGGCCAATGAGATTGCTCAACTGGTAAAGTCGCTTGCTGAGCAAGGCTAGCAACCAGAATTTTATTAGAACCCATATAAAGGTGGAAGAAGAAACTCAACTCCACAGAGTTGTCCTTTGACCTCCCATGTACACTATGACATACACACATGTGTATAACACACACACACACACAGAAAATTTTAATGGTACCAAGATGGCTTAGCGGGGTGCTCCAACAGAAAGCCATTAACCACGGAGCTCAAGTAACAAAAATATAATATCTCGGAGATGTCAAGGATAGCAGCTTAGGTGGGGATATTAGCTGGGCCAGTTTCTTCCAGGAACCATGCAGAAGGAACCAAGAGGCTCTATTCCAGGACCCTCTGTGCCATCTTTCCCTTTCTCGCAAAGATAGGAGAGGGCAGAGGAGGACTCAAGCGCCCTGGGCCCAGAACTTCCACCCCACACAGACTGTGACATGTAGAAGGGACCAAAGCATATCCCCTTGTCCAGCTGGAGGAGAGGGCTCAGCAGAGCTGCACAGAGTTCAGTGGGACAGGCTTAAAAGGCAAGTAGCTCAGGAGATGCTGTGGCTCTGTAGTTTGCCTATGTGGCATGCACACACGCACACACGCGCGCACACACACACACCAAACACGTCTTCAAACACCTGCCTTCATACTCACCTGTCTTGTATACACAGCTGCCCTTTCACGTACACTTGTACCTACAAATGTTCCCACACACCGGCACCCACATACACCTGCCCTCACATTTGCTCACACTAGATACACAGAGCCATCCTCACACACGCGCCTATATGCATACACCTGTCCTCATAGAAAAATTCATGTGCGTGTGTGCACACATTGCTGCATACAATAGCACACTTACATCTGTATCTGCACATGGAGCCCACCCCATCTGATCGCTGCCACTTCATCCATTCTAGATAGAGGATCTACTGGTAGCTTGGCCACTTCCCATGATGCTCTGTTTCACTGGAGCTAACAGGAATCTGGGAGTTCTGTTTCCAGGCTAAGGAGACTGGAGATGCTCCTCTGCCCAAACCAGAGCCCCTGCTCACAAAACAGCACCCACTATCACCACTGCTGAGCTAGAGCAATCTTAGCCATGCTGAGCCAGCCCATCTTCGGCCAGCTCCCAGCCAGAGGACCAAGAGGCCACCCGGTGCCATCGCACTGCGAGACCATTCAGAGAAAGCACAGTCACAAGTGACAAGCACATGCCCCTGGGTTCATGGGCTCTAAGCACAGCAGTCAGAGTGGGAAGAAAGGCCAAGTGAGCGCCCAACAAAGGCAGACGCTGAGGAGAAATCAGGATGGCAACTGCTATCAGGTGCCCACACTCTAGGGCAGCAGCTAAAGGCAGGGCAGAGATGATATAAGAGAGAGGTAGTAGATACGAGATGCCAGAGAAGGCCCAGGCAGGCAGGGATCAATGGGAAAGAAAAGGACCGGTGGGCATCCGGCCTTAGCTCTACCCAGACCTACAGTGCAGGTGCCACAGCCTCAGCACCTGTTGTGACATTGTGGCCATGCAGTGCAACGGAGCCTCCTTGCCTGCAAATGCTTCAAGGCCCCAGGTTGCTCAGATGGCTTTAGAGCCTACACATCAGCTGTCTTCCCTCTGTGGAGACTTGGAGTCGGGAAGAAGAAACAAGCACTGTGCTCCTGGTAGTCAAAGACCTTTGCCTCTGTGCTCCCTAGGCCAAGAGAAATGCCCAGGATGCCCCTAGTCCATCCCACCCACCCTCCCCATACCAGCAACAATGTAGCAACGCCCTGCTTCACTAAAGCAAGGCACCACAGACATCAGCTAAGAGTAGTGGCTCAAAGCTCCCAACATGTGGACCAGACACTGTCTTGCTGTGTCTGTCTCCAGATGCCATCCCAGGAGTTCCTGGATGGCATACACAGGCTCACTAGGCATATGATGTTCACAGGAAAACTCTGTAGTGGCATGCTTCCCCAAACTCAATGTGACAGCCTTGATGACCCACAAAGGGATGCAGCCGGGAGACTTGAGCCACTGCATGTCACAGAAACAAAGAGGTCAGCTTCTAATCAACATGCCACCTAAGTAACCAGATCTAGACCCCTCAGATATGATCAACGAAACGTGAAACCTCTGCCATGTCATCTATAGGTCAGGTGGAGGGTAAGCCAGAGAGCAGTCAGCACAGATGGACAGACAGCGTGGCATGGGCTCAGCTGGCTTAACAAAGACCAATGCTGCCATGCACTCGGCCTTTGCTCAGAGTGAACATGTATCAGTAGTTCCGGAATACCAGGCTCCATTCTGAGTTAAGCTGGCAAAGCAGTAGGTGTAGGTGTTGGTGTGGTGTGGCTTAGATATAGCCATAGGTACAGATGATGTGTAGGGATAGGAATAGGGATGAGGGAGACATAGAAACAGATAAAAGTTGAGCTGTTAGAATGCGTGTAGGTACAGATGAGATGCAGATAATAGCAAAAGCATAAATATAGATGTACGGTATGGCTTAGGGATGGAGCTGGCTAAATAAATAACAGGAAGGCAGGTGTCTAGATAAGGTACGGGAGTATAGAGGCATATATACAGTCACCTAACGTGGAAACAGATATTTTGTTTAAGTATAGATACAGGCTCCTATTGGATCTCACCACAAACCTACCCGGTGGAGATATTTATTCCCCTCCATAACAGGAGAAAGGTATGAAGAAGAGCCTGGACCACCAGCCTAAGGCAGCCTAGAAATCAGGCCCTAATAAAAGATTTGGAAATGATGCCATGAGGAGTAACCAGCATCCCCCAGTTCAGGTGACTGAAAGTATAAAGGAGGTGGATGCCATGATTCTACCAGCAGCAGGAAGATTCCAGGTCCCTGTATGATTTCCTCGCTTGTTTTTGTCACTAAAACTGAGGAAACCATCATAGGCATCAGACACTCCCTCCACAATTTCTCCCATGAGTACAGCCGAAGGAACGTAGGTGAGATTTGAGGCAGACCCTCCAGGAAGAGCTTCTCCAGAGAAGACAACATGTGATTGAGATCCTGGCACTGTGTCAGATAGATACAGAGTGGATCCAAAACCATAGCCTGCCAGGCACCAGAACCCTGCCAAGTACTGGCCATGGACATGAGAAACTTAACTCCTTCTAAACCTCCAGCCCCTCTGAAATATGACTATAACTATGATACCTTCCATTGAGAAGAACCTAATGATCTTCACTCAAGCACCCAACAAGGGCTCTATCAGCACTGACACTTGTCGCTGGACTTGGGAAGGGACTGAGGGCCACACACATAGGGCAGAAACTAGGGCCTTCAGTCATCAACAGGGATTCAGCCTTTTGCTTGGGCTCTAGCCAGATCCCAGGCCCCAGGACACAGTTATAGCCATGCAGTGCTTGCTCCCGCAGGCCATGCTATTGGGACTCTCAGGAGCCCCAGGGGCTGGTAGGTAAAACAGATGCATGACTTCTGGCTGTGTTACGAGGGCATTTAAAAAGGGGCAGGGACCACTCCATCCAGAGGCCAGAAGGTTACACAGCTCAGGACCTTAAAAGCTGGTAAGATGAGAGCCACCTGGTGGGTTTCTTGAACTGGATGACATCTCAGTAGTTAGCTTAACTCTGGGCTGTGTACTTTCAGCTCTGAGCTTATACTGCCCCAGATTTTTTTCGGGTCTCCTAGCCATGCAAGCTAAAGGTGGCTGCAATAAGGACCCTTAGATGATGTGCCCGTAAACCCCAGGAAAATCGTCCTTCATCAATGATGGTCCCCTCCTCCTCTTTCATCCCACATGGCAGCTCAGCTCTGCAACTCTCTGCCTCCACCAAACATGCCCACTTCTGAGTCATTCTGTCACCTCCTCTAGAAAAAGGCACCTGTAGCTATACTCACAGCAGTCCAAAGATGCTCTGCCAAAGGCCAAGCCATATGGCTGAATCTAAGTATGTGCACAAAGAGGAAGGATAGGGATCCTTACCGCTCACCACTGATGCACCTGCTTGCCAATCCGCAGCCAAGTGCTGTGGCAAATGCCAAGAGACTCCCACGTCCCCTGCACAGTTACTCCCTCCACAAGAACTGCTACTGGGAAAGAGCTCAGGAAGCTGAAGAGGGGACAGCATTTCCAGGGAGGACATTACAAGGATCACAGTGGCTCTGTCATCTGGATTGCATGCAGTATAGAGAGGATGGTCCCTCTTGCAATGGGCACTTGAAGACTTGCTGTGCCCACAGGCAAGACTATGAGGAAGCATTTCTGCTATTATTCTAGAATGTGATCAACATCCACACTGAAAACTTGGTCTTCAATTGATGCAAACAAAATGAAACAGAGCCAAAAAGCCCTGTTGAACTGCCACAGACCTTCCTGGGTGCTTTTGGAAGAAGAGCAACTTAATGGTGTTAATAGAGTCCCTGGAACATGGTACCTCAGAAGTCAGGCTCCTGCTCAAACTTCACTGCAACCATTGCCTCCGGAGCCCAAAGCAGCAAGGCACAAACTTCAGGGAAAGAAGCTCCATCCAGCAGTGCATATTGCTATCCCTTCTCTCCCTCATGTAGATGGGGCACAGTCAGCAACTGAGCCCAGCCTCCTGGGCACTGCAAGCATTGCAGGACCACTACTCTGAGATAATGCAAGTGAATCCACAGGAGGGCAGCAGGCCTGCCCATCTCCCAGAACCCAGCTGCTTCCTGTTCAGTAGTGAGACTCCTTCTGTGTCTGCCTGAGTATGGACAATGGTCTATGCAAATCCCACTGTTCTGCCTCCCACAGCTCTTCCCCCCTAGGTCCTTGGAGTCAAAGGAGCAGTTTGAGGAATGGGCTCATGAGACTTCTGTCATTCCAGGTCAACCAGACAACTGGTGGGTCCCCACCATGATGCCTGGGAAAACACAGGGGGCTACAGCATCCACAGCTCTTCACTGCCGAATGAAGACCAAGCAATATCTGCAAGCCAGGAACATCAGTCAGTCATGAGAAACAGACAGGAAGTTCTATGGGGCAGTATTATCACTTATGTCACCTTTCTAATCGTAACTTTAAAAAATATATTTATTATGTATACAGTGTTCTGCCTGCAAGTATGCCTACAGGCCAGAAGAGGCCACCAGATCTTACTGCAGATGGTCGTGAGCCACCATGTGGTTGCTGGGAATTGAACTCAGGACCTCTGGAAGATCACAAAGTGCTCTTAACCTCTGAGCCATCTCTCCAAACCCCTAATCATAAATTATTAATATTAGAACATCAGCAGGTTGAACCATGCACAAGTTTCACTCGCCGCCTTCATAGCGAGCTCAGGCCATTTCCACCTTACTTCCTCAGGCCCCTGATGCCGCATCTCATGGCCTGGCCACTTTCCCGATGGCTGCTGACTTAATCTTGTAAAATGGTTCTGACTGTTTCAGCTCCCTGCTTACCAAGCCACAGGCTGCTCTAGCCAGCCCTCCCTCCACTTCATCTTCTTCTCCTGTCTGCCTACCTCTAATACACTGGACATGGTCCTACAGAGGAGCCCCAGCCCGACTGAAATGTCCTACACACCATGGACTCAAGGATGAGCTGGAGAGCCATGCTGCCCCAAACAGTTCCACCTCACTTTGCTGCAACTTCCCAAGCTGGGACCCTCACTCACGCTAAGATCAGATGCCAAAGAGCAGATGAGATGGAGGTTCCTGTGGCCATGTTTGTCACCAGGCAGGGAAAGCATTCCTATGGGGGAAGCAGACTGAGAAGAGAGAGCCAGAGAGAACACAGGGACAACAGGCCTCATGGTCATACGGAGCTGTTAGATCTAGCCATGCTTGGAAAGGCAGCCTTTAAAAAAAATTCTCTTTTTACTTAAGCCAGTTTAGCCTGGATTTCTGTTACTTACAGGCAAAAGTCCTGATTACTATAGCTCTCTATGCCCACAAAAAGAAATGAACTAGTCAGGTGGTAGTGGCGAATGTCTTTAATCCCAGCACCCAATCCTGAGTTATGGATGGAGCATTTACAATTAACATAAGCCTCTCTGTGGTAATTTGGAAGCAGCTGCCAGGACAGGATTTGGGCCATCAGGACAGGAAAACTTCCGACTACAAAGGGCCAGGGGACTGTCAACTGAGGGGCCTGGGGTACTCCACTGGGAGGGAAGAGTCAAGCTGCCCCCGTTATAGGCCATGGCAGGTATGCAAACAGGAAAGACACAGGGTGAAAGGTAGTGGGGGTCAAAATAAGGAGTGAGGTAAGGTGGCGGTGCTGGAAGATGAGGAGAGGCTGGGTGGATAATGGAGGGGCTCTTTTTCTGCCAACGAACTTGACTTTAGTTCACAGGCAATCAAGAGAGGACTTGCCTCAGTCCGTACTGTCCTGAAGCCCAGGCCAGAGAGGAAACTCACCAGAACAGGATGATAACTTTAGGCAGGTTCCCAGTCCCGATAAGACTCCACTGGAGATGCTGAAATGGAGCTAGGTGCAGACAGTCTCATAGGACAGCTACATAGATCATGGGAGTCACTGCCAGTCTGCTCCCAGGGCTATTGGGCTCATCTGGAGTGAGGCCACTCTGGGCCATGAGCGTGAGGCCCAGGGCTGAAGCCAAGAAGAAACATTGCAGCAGAAGCTGAGCACAGGGCAACCCCAGATCCACAGCAGAGCAGGGGGACACAGACTTGCAACATTCAGAGGAGAAAGTTACTGGAGGAGGGGAAGCCAGGGAGCCAGGGGAAAGTGGAGCCACTCCCAGAAAGGACTCAGCAGAAGGCTTGTGAGACTCCCCCAAAGCCAAGCCAAGTCCACCCACCCCATGGAGCCTTCTTCCCCAGTAAGCTCCCAACAAAAAGCCTCTCCTGGCCAAGGGCTGCGATCCATTCTAGCTGCCCATGGTTCTCAGTGCTGGGGTTCTGCTGTTGTCTGTCCCACTGGGAGGAAGAATAACAGGAATGAGAGCCCCCACACTCACCCCATCAATAAAGGAACTACTCAGTAAACACCAGTACCCCTGCCCTATGCCCCAGGCACAGGCACAGCTCCTGACCTTTACAGATGGTAGCAATTCACCTGTAGCCCTAATGTCAGGGAAATCCTTCCTAGCTGACAGAGCCAAGTGGCCCAGCCAGAGCCCCAAAACTACAATTTAAACACAAGATGGCTCCCAGACACAGCCTGCCCCCTTTCTTCACTGTCAGGCTCAACTGAGCCTGGAGATAATAACCCTGCAACCCTGGGCAGGGAGGGAGAAAGATCCTGCACACACAGGCTGCAGGTAAGCCTATATTGGACAGGACCCTGCACACAGGGAGGAACAGAAGAGGTACCACATTCTCCATCCCCCGACCCCCGACCCCCACCCCTACACACACACACACACACACACACACACACACACACACACACACACACGGCTCCTGCTGGTGCCTGAAAGTTCTCTGCTCATCCATAAGCTCCATTTGAGAGTTCTCAGGAGTGACAGCAGCCAAGGTGAGCAATGGGGGGAGGGGGAGCAGAGTGACAGAGGGAATGGATTCCTGTGTCACCCTGCAGCCAACGGCCCCAGGGAAGCAACACAATCCCCAGCAGAAAGCCTCAGATCTCAGGAACTGCAGCTCCTTGGCATTTGTTGGTAAACTCCAATTGACAGCTCTGAGAGCAGTGGCTGCCCCAGGCAACTCCTTGGAGTCATATGAGCAACAGAGATCTGTTCCCCTGGGACTAGAGAGGAACCTAGGTGCCAGTCCTCCCTCCACCCACTTCCTCCCTGTTCTCAGGAACAAACCTCTGTGTGTGTGTGTGTGTGTGTGTGTGTGTGTGTGTGTGTGTGTGTGTGGTGTGTACAGTCTGGTGGTAGTGAGTGCTGGTGTGGGAAGACAATGGAAGTGTGCATGAGCATGTCTATCTGTGGGAGCATGTGAGGGTGACCAGGTGTGCAGGGGTGGGGGGAGCTGGGAATTAGTAAATGGATGGAACAGATGGATGGGCCCCCCTACTGCTTGCCCCAGTTCTCATGGTCTCGTGCCCTGAATTAGTTTTAGCTACAACTGTGAGCATTTACTAATGTATTTTATCATCTATAGAATAGCAATGAGCTGGATATGGTCCTCCATCCTGGGGAGCACTGAGAAAAGGCTCAAAAAAACAAAACACCCACAGACCTCAAAGAGCAGAGGCCTGAGGCAGACACACCTCCTCACTGGTCCAGACAGAGCTGTGTCCAGTCTGCCATCTGTGCGTGAATTACTTCCTCTCTCAGGCCCCTCCAACATGCCAGTGGCCCCCTGGAGCCTGGCTCTTCCTACAACATGCCACCACTCCCTTCCTTCCTTCACCCTGCAGGGTCTCTCTATGGCCCTGGGAGCCACAAGCACCAATGCCAGTGAGGGAGCAGTCCCCTCCCCATACCCTGTCCCCAGGGCACCCCGCAGCTCATTAACAAGCCCCAGAAGCACTTCTCATCCAGCAATGCCTTGGGGATCAGGGCAGACAGAAAAGAGGAGCTGTTTGATTTGATTACTTGGCTCTGCCCAACAGAGCCATTTACATGTTAAAGACTTTTTTCTTTTATTATTATTCTGTATATTACATTTCAAACAAAAGCCCAAATCAGTGCTCAGAGCAAAATCCATTTGTATTTTCCACAAAGCAATCTGTGATTTCCAGCCCCAGCCTCTGGGTTGCAGGTGCTGACCTACACCGACTCTGGGCTGACAACTGGTGCTATCTGGACTGCACAGAGAAGTAGGGCCAAAGATACTCAGCAGCCACCATTCCTTCAGCCCACAGACACCACCAGGGCTCACTCTGGCCCAGCCACTGTTCCCATGCCATTCTTCCCAACAATGACCTCTACAGCCTTGCGACTACTGTGTTAGTCAAATAAAACCTGTCCGAAGGACAAACAAAGATGAAGAAAATACTTGCGTCCATAAAACCAAAAGTTCAAAAGTCAGCTGGAAGGGATCAGTGGATGGGAAGATGCATTGCGAAGGGTCACAGTTGAGAATGAAACTCTTCTGAGGCAGGGGCCGTGCGAGCTGGTGCAGGGTAATGGGTGTACCACAATGGGGAATCACTGAGCAAAAGCTGAAGGGCAGGGGAGATCCATGGGCAGCTCCAAGGGAGGACTGGAAGCAGATGGCTTCCAGTCAAAGCAGGATGGCTGAGAGCAGGACGCAAAGGTGCGGCCAGAGCCCAAGCATTTTCAAAGAACTTATTTGTCCTGTCTGTCATTCCGGTGAGAAGGGCAAAGGGTAGAAGCAGGACCACTTGTCTAAAGACTGTCCCAACTGTCAGGGTGAGGGCTACAGCTTGGACAAGTGGTAGCTAGCTGTGCAGGGCTAAGGGGACTGGGCCAGAAAGAGGTGCTGAGAGAAGTACAGGGACCCAAAGTATTAGTCCTGAGCCCAACAAAGACCCAAGAAATAGCCCTGTCAGCTGAAGGACCAAGCTTGTTGCAGACCTTTGTAAGAAACCTGTTAGTCAACTAGGTAGAGAAGGCAGATGACCAGTCTGTACTAGATGGCAGAGGCCTGCTGGAGCATGCCACGTGACAACCATCAGTATGCAGGTCACACGGACTGAAGTCACCAGGGGAAGAAGTGTCACCCAGAAGATAATCCAGGTCTGAGTCACAAGACAGGCTAATGTTTAGAGTGGAGGAGAAAAGAGGAACCCAGCCACAGAACAGCTCCAGAGAGCTAGCAGAAAGGAGTGCGCCTGAACACAGGCTCCAGTGAGAGAAGTTCAGAGAAGAGGAGCAGGTCAGAGAAGAGGAAGGCTGTGGACTTCTTGGCTGAGCCACATGAACGGCATCCCGTGGCTGACAAGAGCAGCGAATGGAGTCACGAGAGCAAACTCCCACTCCCACTGCCTCATGTACCAAAGGGAAAACAGCATGGCAGACTGGAATGTTCTTTTGAAAAGTTTCCTTGTAGGCTGGGTTTGCAGAACAATGGTAGATCACTTGCCTGGCAGGCACAAGGCTCTGCAACACCACAATAAAAAAAAAAAAAAATGGGGAGGGGGAGAGCATCTTTGTAAAGGGGGAAGCAAACAGCCAATGATTAGAGAGGAATCAGGGTCGAGGCCAGGGCTGCTTAAGAGGATATCACAGGTGGTCAGCCCTAAACATGTGTACATGTGAACAATGCTAAATAGATTCAGCAGTGTGTGTGTGTAAAAGGTTATTAATTCAAAAGGAAACGGGGGATACAGGAAAGAATGGAAGGAGCAAAGGGACTGGAAATCTTGTAAACTTATGCATGAAATAAAAAATAAAATAAATTTTGTAATTAAAAAATGATATCCCAATGTAGTTGTCACACAAGGAAGTAATCCAGTAGATAAAGCATCTCAGTGATGAGGATGATAAGGCAAGAGACTCACTGGAGCAATGACACTGAGCAGGGAAGAGGAGGTAGAGAGGACCCAAGGGAATGGCTGCCTCCAGCAGGGTATGGGCAAGCTATCAGGACAGAGAATCATCCCAGACAATGGCAAGCTAAGCCAAGAGGCAGAGGTGGGGTGGAGTATGAGAAAGGTCTCTGGTGGCATCTCTCTCTTCTCAATGAGAAACACAGGAAGTCCTGTGTGCTGCTGCTGGGGAGTAGGACGTGGGAAAGAGATGAAGGGATAGAGCTGGGAAGAGAGAAGGCAGAAGGGCATCGGAACAGAGTGGAGTTAAACCGGGCAATGTACAGGTGTACTGGATACCCACCAGTGCTGGAATGTTGGGGTTCTGTCCAGTGATACTGAGGGTCACACTGACCCTTGTCTTGTTCATATACTCCCCTAGTAGCTAACAACATTCTACAAATGTTGAACAAGCATTTTAGAAAAAGAATGATTAGGAACAGAGATACGCCAACTGCAGACCCTCTGTGGCTATCTAGCACCAAGGTCAAAGGGGTCTGGAAGGCACTAGAAGGCACTGCCTTCCTCTGCACCAGAGAGAGATAGTTTCCAACCAGTGGAGTCAAAATCAACCTTGCCCATATCTCCTGCAGACGCTGTGGCTGCCTCCCTGTTCCTACAGTGGCCAGGGAGGTTGCAGGAGCTAGGATGTAGTCACCTCTGGCAAGTCATGCTGGGAAGTAGCCCGCTCTATCAGCCGGGAGTTCATCAAAGAGGCCTCCACACAGTGTCTTCCGGCTAGACCCCAACTCTAACACCTTCATGCATGCCTTAGAAGGTCTGGAAAAGAATATTCTGTGCCCCCAGCTCACCACTAAATGAGGCCATAAACAAAACATCTCAGTAGTGAGAGGGAAAATGATTATGATATGATGTAAGACGAGCTGTAGGATATAAAGCGGATTGCCACTGTGGTTACAGCTGTGCCCATCATCTACTTACAGACAAGTTCTAGAAGGAAGCACAGAAAAATTAAACCTTTCCCTTATGCAAGGGGGAAGAAGGTGGGTGACTCTTCCGTTTTCATTTTAATGCTGCAGTTTCTGTTGCTATTTTGGTTATATAATCAATAAAAATGTAATTTTAAAAATTAATTATTCTTTCACAAGCAGACTGAGTAGCCATGATCAGTGGGGTTTTAGAATGTAGATTTTTATTGGATTTGGAAACTCTGCATATATACATAATGAGACAACTTGGGAATGGAATCCAAGTCTCCACATAAAATCTATTTATGATCCATATGTACCACATACACATTAGACTGAAAGTAATTTCAAATAACATCTTTAATAATTTTGTGCATGACGTAAAGTTTCATGGTGTAGAGTTTTCCACTTATGATTTCTTGATGTCTGTGTGCAAAAAAAAATCTTCGGAGCACTTCGGATTTTGAATTTTTAGGAGCACTTACCTTGTAGTGTAGATGCAGGGAAATGAACAGGGAGATCTCACTAAAGGAGGCAGCAAGGGGTACAGCACTTAGGAATGAACATCACTAGAGCTGTGCGTGACCAACATAAAGCCAGTTAACTTTAAGAGGGAGTTATAAAAGATTCTATGACTAAATAGAGAAAATAACTGTTCCCAGATGGCAAGACTGCATGTTATAAAGATGACAATTTCCCCAAAAGTTAATTTACAAATTTAATTCAATCTCACTCAAAAATCTCCAAAGAATTTCTTTAAGGGATTAAGCAAAATTATTCTAAAATAATTTTGAAAATAAACAAATGAGAAAATTAGCTAAAATTCCTGAAAAGGAAAAGAAATGTGAGGGAAGTAGATAAAAATATTACAGAGCAATAATAATCAAGATACTGGAGAATTGCACAAAAATAGAAATAAGGATCAGAATTTTAAAATCCAGAAATAGACCCAATTATACCAGGAATTTAATGTATTAGAAGTAGCCATCAACAAAACAATGGGGAGAGGAATTCCTGATTAATAAATTAATTATGCTGGTAGTTTGGAGAAAACATGATTAATTCAGACACACACTGTACAATCACACCCTGAAAAATAAACTCTAGAGGGATAAAAGGGTCAAACAGATGCATCTAATAGCAAAAAACAGAAAAAAAATTCTCTCTTTTTAAAAGAGTAATATCTTTTTAAGTATCATACTGGCAAAAAGAATATAAATAAAAAGATGACTGATTCGATACTATCAGAAGTACCAAACTGCTGGGCGTGGCAGTGCAGGCCCGGAGTCCCAGCACTCAGCAGGGGCAAGCAGGAGGATCCCAAGTTCAAGGCCAGTCTAGACTACTTAGTGGGAGTCTTTCTCAAAAAGTGACTTTGAAAAAAAAAAAAAACACAAAAGCTTTGTAGAAAAGAAACAAACAACACAGCTAAGATTAAAATAGTCTATGAGAAACATTTGTAGCAAAGTGGCCGCAGCCTTGCTAACTCTGTAGTGTAAAAAGCTCATATGGATGGTTCTTTTTAAAAGGCTTCAAGATGCCACCAGATGAATGGGCTGAACAGAACATCCACCTATGGGGTGACGCGAGGAGGAGAAGGTTCTGTCTCTCTCGAGAAATCAAACAGGAAATCATTTCACATCTATTACAATAGCCCAAACAGAAAAAGAAGAAAAGAAATAAAGAAAGCAAAGCAAAGGTTTGTAATTGAAGCGTTGAAGCACTGAATGCAGGTTGAGTTATCTTAAGACTCATTTTCTCACGCACACACAAATCCAAACGACCCTTTTTGAAAACAACTTGGAGTCACTATTCCAAGGACCAAAATAAAAAGTCTCAACCCAGGCATCTCACTTTTTCTAAGAAAATCATTCATTAGCTAGAAAGGGCTACTTTAAGGAGATGTTTGTCACCATGTAACTTACAACATCTGAACCTCTCACGAAAGGGGTTAAGAAAATTAGAGAACATCAACTTAATGGTCACTTTATGCAGCCATTGAAGTGATAATTACGAAAACTATGTAGCAACAGTGAAAAATGTTTACAGTATAATAAAAAAAAAAGCCGTTAGCCAAAGCTGCAGTTGTGTTTTGATTAAAAACATGCCCATGGACCAAGAACTGGAAGGGAATTTACAGAATGAAAATAGAGCCATAGGGTCCGCTCGGTCATTTCCATTCCGGTGGAAGTGCATTTTGGGGTGTTCATAGGCGTTCTTCTTTGGCTGTGTAGTCAGCCTCACTGGTGTACTTCAGTGAGCTGTAGAAATGCATGCTGGGAGCAGGGGTAGTGGGCAGACCCAGGCCGTTCTCAGCCAGAACTCAGGGCTCAGTGGGGTCCGTTGTGCCTGGGCATTGTGCTTCTTGGAATGGCACAGATGCTCTTGCCACCTCCCTGGAAAAGTTCCCACCTTCAGGACTCAATCTGGAGTTGGTTTCCTCACCTTCTTCCCTATACCTCGGACAATTGCACCACAGCTGCAAGACTCCCCAATACATTTGCTAGCATTGAGGCCCTTGTTTCCACTCTGATGCGGGGGGGGGGGGATCTTTGCGAAAAAGAGATACTCCATTCATATAACTTTTATTATGGTATACAGCCATAATTTTACAGTTTTTAGTTGTTAAGTTATAAACAAAATTTTGTCACAAGTGCATATGAATAGGATGGAACATAGCAGAGTTTGGTGATATCTGTAGGTTCAGGCACTGGCTGGGGATATTGGAATTCATGTTCCTGCAGGGGACCCCTGTATGGCATCCTGAGATACCTCGCCATCTCCACTTGGACCTGCCTTTGATACCACACAACCCAGCCTTCTCAAAGTCCCAATAGAGCCACCAAACACTTAGGAATGAAGCTGTAGTTAACCATGGGGCAGAAGGAGCTGGGCTCTACCCTAATCGGGCACCTATAGCCCTAAATGAAAAACAGGCTTAGAATCCAGAGTTTGGCCCAGAGAACCATAGACAGGGGAGAAGCTTCAAGAAGACAGACCCATGCCGGGCGGTGGTGGCGCACGCCTTTAATCCCAGCACTTGGGAGGCAGAGGCAGGCGGATCTCTGTGAGGTCAAGACCAGCCTGGTTTACAAGAGCTAGTTCCAGGACAGACTCCAAAACCACAGAGAAACCCTGTCTCGAAAAAAAAAAAAAAAAAAAGAAGAAGAAGAAGACAGACCCATAGCTTCGGGAACAGTGCAGGAGACTGAGGGGCAGCAGTTGTGGAGGCTCACTTTCCACCTTTGCCATTCACCTGCTGACTGGTCTGAGGCTGCTGGAGCTGAACAATGGCCCACATGAGGCGAGAAAATGCCATACCAGCTCCCCGCAACACTAGTCCCTCAGGACGGACCGAGCACGTGCAGCCTGGAAGGTCCTCCCACACTCTCAAAAAGAGTAAGGGAAGAAATCTTTATCTGAGAAATAAAATAGCCTACCTCAGAGAAAAGAGACAGCTGGCCCGGTCACCATGGAGATCAAGTCACAGGTAATAGGGAAGGAAGCTCAGAGGTAATGCTGGCCTGTGACCCAGGTGCTTCTGAATCTGGAGGTGTGGGTGGGACCCCAACAGATCCTTGCTCAGGGTGGCTTTCGACTTTCTACTTCAGATTGAAATGTCCCAACTCAGTCATCTGCATCCATCTCTCTCCGCCACAGACACCCCTCATTGCCATTCATTTTCCTTCCTGTTGTGCTAATGGTGTGTGGCTAAGCCACGGCATAAAAAAAAGATATAAAATCATACAACATTATCTCTCCCCTGAGCATGCACACATGTGCTCTTCTCTTCAGCTCTGCGAGCTCTAAAGAGGGAAACAGTGAACCCTCAGCCACATCCCATCATAATCTTATACCTGACCCTTGCAAGACAATGGACGACAGAGGCCCCAGAGGTCTTGGAAGGAGACAGTCGACACATGCAGCCCTGCCTCTGAACACTGAGTCACTGGTACCAAAGGTTCCACAAGTTGATCCATCATTGATAACAGCAACCCATCCCCCTTGTTAAGGCTTTGGAACTATTAGGAGGGCCGATCGATATTCACAGCCCTTGGGTAGCAGCTATTCCTATACAGGAAAAATAACCCCATCCCTAGGGTCTTACATGATTCTGTAGCCAAAAGAACCTCTAAGGCCATATGCATACCTCCAGAATGGACTCAGCCACAGGCTATGGCTCAGTGCCTGGCTCCCAGCGGTCACCGTGTCTTCCCCATGCCACCCCTGATCCTGACATGAGTGTCTTCCCAGCACAGCTCCACTGCCCAACCCTAGCTGTCCTCTGCACCCCTGTACACGATCGAGGTCACACCCAGGTGGAGTGTCTGCAGGATGTGACCCGACCTGACAGGTGGTTCCTGCACATAGTGAGCAGTTCGTCCATGGGACTTACTTTATGGGATGGTGCGGTGCAGAAAGAGGTAATGATCCTCACCCAGCAGGGATGTCGCAGGGAATGAAGAGGTAAAAACAGGAAGAGGGATGAAGGATAGCTCTAATGACCCTAGAAGGAGAGAAAAGCTGTCTAGGGTGCCTTCTGGGAGTAAAAGAACGTCTAATACCACTTTAAGGGCCCAGTTTAGCCAGCAGCTCCTCCCTCACCTCTGGAAATGCAAACAGTCACATCACAGTCACACTTGCCTAGCCCCAGGGGGACAAGATGCAGCTGTAAATGGAAGTTTAGTGTCCAGACCTAAATCAAACTGCGGGTTTTAAATATGAAATACAGAACACACAGCACTCCCAGTCATGAGTTCACACCACTAACATCTAGTTTCCAGTTACCTCTAAGCCCAGCTCCTTGATTACAGACAATATGGGGGTAAAGAAATGAGCTAAAGCCAGGCGGTGGTGGCGCACACCTTTAATCCCACCACTCGGGAGGCAGACACAGGCAGATCTCTGTGAGTTTGAGGCCAGCCTGGTCTACAAGAGCTAGCTCCAGGATAGGCTCAAAGCTACAGAGAGAAAACTTGTCTCAAAAAAAAAGAAGGGAGGGAGGGAGGGAGGGAGGGAGGGAGGGAGGGAGGGAGGGAGGGAGGGAGGGAGGGAGAGAGGGAGGGAGGGAGGGAGGAGGGAGGAGATAAATGACACAATGGGAAACAAACGGCTAGATTCAGCAGGTGACAGATTCTATAAGACAACTAATCCAGACAACTGTACAAGAAAGAAGCAGTGGTTTCACCATCACTTCCCAGATGTAGGAAAGGAGGGAGACAGGAGACTGTGCAAGAATCTAGAGATAGTCACTGGTTAAAGTGGTTGCCATGCAAGCAGGAGGACTAGAGTTTAAGTCCTCAGAAGTCACATAACTGTCAGGAGGGTGTGGCAGCCCATTCTAACTCCGGTACTCGGAAGACAGAGATAGTGGATCCCCAGAGCAAACTGGTTGGTGTGGTGAGACAACCATATCCATGAGCATCAGGTTTAAGAGACTCTGCCTCATTGGTTAGATGGAGGAGTGACTGAGAGAGGTTCCTGACTCATGAGCATATGAATGCATGTACTCACACACATATTCACACATGTGTAAAACTTACATATACACAAGCATACCAAACACATAGCAATTTTAAAATAAGCACACAAAGAGATTGTTCTAAACCTTTGCCACTGTCAAGCCCATTCAATAGCCCAACTGTAATGTCACTTTAGAACGTGCGAGAAGAGAAAATCTCAGGCCCCAATCATTGCATCCTAGTGGGACCTCCAGGTGATTTGTATGTGTACATGTAGTTCTGACACACACGTGCCTACATGAGGGGACACTCAGGAGCAATAACAACAAAATGTCCCGTGCTGCATCCTGACTGGAAGGAATTCATCATAGTGAATCAATGTGAATATGAATGGTTTTAGATTAGGCTAAGAAATTTTTTGTTGTTGTTGTTTCGAAAAACTGGGTTTCTCTGTAGCTTTGGAGCCTGTCCAGGAACTAGCTCTTGTAGACTAGGCTGGCCTCGAACTCACAGAGATCCGCCTGTCTCAGCCTCCCGAGTGCTAGGATTAAATGATCTTGATAGTTACAAAAATCTCCAACTGTATCTTCAAGTCTAGTGCCTATTTAGACTCTGGTTCTTCCTTAGCCAAGAGGAATCTGCTACGACCTTCAATAGATGTTAGAAGCCACACAGTACCAGTCACTATAGGTACCATATTTTCCCTACTTATATGTATCCATAATAAAGTTTCATATATAAATTAGGCATATCAAGAGATTAGAAACAACTAATAATAATAAAAAAACAATTGCCACAACAAACTGCAGTAAAGGTTATGTGAATTATTCTCTCACTCTCTTAATAATGTAATCCCCCTTCTTTCAATGATTAGCTAAAACGACAGTATTTATGAATGAAATGTCATGATGTCTGCTATCTATTTTATAATTCAAAAACAAAGAAGCCGGGCGGTGGTGGCGCACGCCTTTAATCCCAGCACTCGGGAGGCAGAGGCAGGCGGATCTCTGGGAGTTCGAGGCCAGCCTGGTCTACAAGAGCTAGTTCCAGGACAGGAACCAAAAAGCTACGGAGAAACCCTGTCTCTAAAATAAAAAAAAAAAAAAGTAGATGGAGCAGACATATGGCAAAAATGTTAACAACTGTTAAATCCAGAGGATGGGTATATGGACATGCACTAAAGAGGTTAGTGCCTCAATTTGAAACAACTGGGACATGAGGGACCTCAGAGGCGATTTTGGAGACTCTGCATGTACATAATGAGATATCTTGTAGCAAAACTCAACACAAAATCCGTATGTTTCATAAATACAATATACATGCCACATGACCTGAAAAAGGTTTTATTCTTTTTAACAATTCTGTGCATCCACAGCAGGAATTTTCTGCTTGGGGTGTCATATAGGATCTAAGAATCTTCAGATCTTGGAGCAATCCGATTTCAGATCTCTGGATTAGGATGCTCCGTCTTTACTAGCCAAACTGTTTCTCTGACTGCATGAAAATGCTTCATGATGAAAACTGGAAGTAAAGGGACTAGAGATGGCTCAGCAGTCAAGAGCATAAACTGCACCTGAAGAGAGCCTGAGTTCAAATCCCCCCCATGTCAGATGGCTCACAACCGCCTATAACTCCACTTCCTCGGGAACCCAACTCCTCTGGCCTCTTGAGCACCTATACTCATGTATGTATACTTAAACGCAGACACAGACACATAATTTAAATAATAAAAATGACTCTTTCAAACTTAGAAGCAAAAGAAAGGAATATTCTATTCATTAGACATAGTATCACATGAGTAGGCCTTAGCACTACTTAGTACTTAGTACTACTTGGGACTTAGTACATCACACACATGACAAGGATCTGACTCAGCAAGAAGAGAGGCATATGCCCCTTCCCCACTCTTCATTGTCCCATCAGACCGTTTTGTTACCCTGTTTTACAGAGAAGACAACTGGGCTTTCTAATGGGGACATCTCCCATTGCTCCACTAGACCCAGCTGTTAAGAGATGTGACTAGGGCAGTGGCAATGGCAGCTCATTGGTACCATGTGCAGCTGATGAGAAGCCCTGCCTAAACTCTCTTCTGGATGCCCAGATGCAGCAGTCCGGGCAATGAGGCTTGTCCTGAATGCATGCCTTTCTAAACACGCTAAGATCCACCTCAGCATGTTATCTCTAGACTTAACTGACCTTTAAAAGACCCAACCAATTTTCCCTTCTTAGCCTCTGCTCATTTCTTCTTGATATGCTGCCCTTTGCAATTCCCTACACCGCATCCATTTGGATGCTCTCACGGGGCATTCTCAGTCTATCATGAGCAGATGGACTATTAAATGCTCTCACTCGCTGCTGGTGAGCCCTTGGCCCTGAGAATGGACCTATCTGTTCTTATCTGGCTCAGAGGGGATGCCCAGCATATTCTAAGGGAACAGTCCTCTGCTCACACAGTTGCCTTCACTGAACGCCCTCCCTGCCATCCTCAATGGATGGCTTCAATCCGCATGCTGCACTTGGCATTCTCTGTTTTCCCTCCTGGGATCACAAAGCTGCATGTTGGGGCTGGCAAGACAGTTCAGTGATTAAGAGCACTGACTGCTCTTTGAGAGGACCTGGGTTCGATGCTCAGCACCCACATGGCAGCTCACATGTCTGTAATTCCAAGATCTGAAACTCACACACAGACATAAATGCAGGCATAACATCAATGAACAGAAAAAATTTTTAAAATCATTCTTTTAAAAAGTTGCATGTTTAATGTGCACCAAGAAAGGGAGTCAGGAGCCTGGTGACAATAAGGAAGACAAGAACAGGAGACCTCACCTCCTCCTACCCTACGCTGCACACTCCATGTCCCAGCCTCAGATGCCCTACTTGGCTCCCTCTGAACCTGTATCTTACTCAATCCTGGCTGTGCTGACAGAGTCCAACAGAGGGTTCAACCTATTCATGGGCCCTGACCTGGATCCAGCAGACACCCACAAAGTTGAACTCTGCTTCTGCCCATGACCTCAACCCAGGAGTGAAGGAGGTACCAAGGCTGTTGTAGGAAGAAGCCCCAGAGGTTGAAGGAGGACTTGTGACCCGGCACCCTGTCATATCCACGCACTCAGCCAGCCTCCAGCATTCCTGGAAGGCACCAGCTCTCAGTCGCACTTTACAGGCTGAAAACTGAAGGCCACAAGGAAAGGAGGGTAATGCATCACAGACAGGGACACATGGAAGGAGAGGTCGGAGACCAGCGTGCACGGTCTCTCTGCTGGCAATGTGAGGTGCTCTCAGATCTGGCCCTCACACAAACTCAGGGGAAACTGTGAGGAGCTGGATGATGACAAAATCCACCTGAGATGGCTAATTTATGAGGGAGGGACAGCATCGTGTGTTTACATGTGCAGGTGTTCATTCGTGCCTGTGCACGGGAGGACAGACGTCAACATCTCATGTTTTCTTCAACCTCTTTCTATCTTGTTTTCTGAGATATGGTCTCTCACTGAGCCTGAAGCCCATCAATTTTGCTAGGATGGTTGTCCAGAGGGCTCCAGGTATCTCCTGCCTCTGTCTCCCCAGAGCTAAGATTACAGAAATGCACCACCACATTTTGCTTTTTACGTCAGTTCCGGGGATCCAAACTCAGGTCCTTGTGCTTATACAGCAAGCGCTTTACCAACTCGCTGTCTCCCCAGTCCCTGTGATAATTAATTTTATGTCTCAATTTGGCAAAGCTACCATGGCCAGTAGTTTGGTCAAACACTACAGATGGTCCTCAATTTATAATGGTTTGGCTTACAATTTGTCAACTTTGAATTCTGGACCTGGCTCTTTTCCCAGGCTAATGGTGGGTGGTCCGTCCTCTCTTGAAACACGAGGCACCTGTAGTGAACTTCAGATCCCAGTCGGCATGATCACCAGGGTGAACAACCAAGACTCCACAGCACACTACGCTGCCAAGCTAGGATGACTGATGGGGCAAGAGTGTTAAACTCGTTTTCCACTTACACTGCTCTCAATTTACGCTGAGTTTATCTGGAAGAAGCCCACCACAAGTCAAGAAGCACTGTAGCCTGGGAGCTGCTATGATGGAATTTTCAGATGTGATTAACATTGAAACCAATAGAACTCAAGAAAGCAGATTATCTTCCATGCTGTGGGTGGGTCTTATCAAATCAGCTAGAGGATTTAGGAGAAAAGCAGAGGGAATTCTGCCCCCAGGGCTGTTGCTGATTCCCATCTGCACAATCAACCCTCCTAGGCCTCCAATTTGTTGGCCTCTCTCCCGGACTGCTCTGCCAGCACCCCAGCCTTGCAACCATGGAAGTTCATACCTTAAAACCAGCCAACTAATCAGTTGGTTCATCTCAACACATTTCTTCTCCTTCTTCCTTCCTCTCTCTCGCTCTCTCTTTCTCCTCTTACTCTCTCTCTCTCTCCCTCCCTCTATCTGTAATGTATGTGCTTTCTACTAGCCAGGAGCAGAGATTCTGAGAGGCAGCCTGCTTTGAGGTGTGTCCATAAATCTTTCTTTTATTCCTCTTAAAGTGACCTAGCCAGGCCTTGATCCCAGCTTTATGATTGTGTAAAACTCAAAAAACAGAGATGTAGGTGAATTAGCTGAGGATTTTTAGTCCCCACTGCCTACCTCTCATTCTCAAGCCCTAGAATAGAGCATCATCCACCCCAGAGGCAGGAGTAGGAGAAGGTTTTTTTTTTAGGTGGGGGCGCTCCTTGGTCAGCCTCCTCATGCTGAGGGAGGAAACATTGGCTCTCAGAATCAACAGGATTAGAGCCTTTCAGCACAATCCTCCCTAGGGCCAGAACACAGTCATCATGCCCCCATCAGGATCAGAACACAATCCTCCCTAAGGCCAGAACACAGTCCTCCCTGGGTCCAGTACACAGTCCTCCCTAGGGTCAGAACACAGTGCTCCCTAGGGCCAGAACACAGTCTTTCCTACGGCCAGAATCCATTTCCTCTGGGGACTCAGAAAGAGGTCACTTCAGCTCCTCTTCGCCCAGGCATGTTCTCTACTTTGTGTTCTTCACAACAGTTCTTCAAAGTAGGCAACGGTGTCCCCATTTTACAGGGAAGGGACCTGAGGCTCATGGAGCTAAAATCTCAGAAAAAGACACCCACAAAGAAGCACTGTAAGTTTCAGAGTGTGCACCCCCATATCCTAGCTCAGGTCACCCTATCGTAACTGAAGAAGAGGGAGCATTTCAAAGTCCACTCTGCATTTGGGCACTCTTCCTCCAATGTCTCAGCCATGGACAATGATGCCTTTACCTGATGTGGGGTGCAGAGAAGAGGAAATGCCTGGGTGTGGCTTCCCAGCAGACTGTAGGCATATCTGCACACAAACAAATGACTGGCCAGCCTCCTCCAAGCGTAACAGAAATCCTGGTTTTGCGGCCCTGTCTTTAGTTCTCACGCTAGAATCCCATGGCCCAGCTAACTGCTGTCTGGCCCTGGCGTCCACAAGGTCGGTGGATGCTAATGAACCCTGGTCTAGGATCTTTCAAGCTAAGGCCATGGGAAAGACCCTGTTTTTCCATACCTCTCTCACTACTTTGAAACCATCCCTAATTACAGCACTCCCTAGAGAAAGAATAAACTATCTTAAAAAACTGAAGAGTCTCTGTGAGTTCGAGACCAGCCTGGTCTACAGAGCTAGTTCCAGGACAGGCTCCAAAGCCACAGAGAAACCCTGTCTCGAAAAACCAAAAAAAAAAACAAAAACAAAAACAAAAAAACTGAAGAGTATAAATCAGTGGTCACCTGAGCTAAGAAACCAGGTCTCCACGCTGGTACAGCCTTCTGTATTGGGCACAGCCCCTTACCACTTACTTGCTCTCCTATCCCTGCACCAGTCAGAGCTGGGAAGCTGGGAAAAAAGAGAGGGAAAGGGAGGGGTTAAAAAGGTCCAACCCAGCCTGGAAAATGAGGGTCTCCCCCGAAACACAAGCCCAAAGATTATAAGGGCATGTTAATATGAAGACATATAAGGCCCCTAAAACTACAAGTTCTAGAGAAAGAGCAGGGAACCATGTTATTCAGTGGTGAATCATTGCTTGAGGCAATGAGCATGCTTGGTGCTGTCCGAGGTGCTGACCTACCTCACCCACAGTGCGCTCACACACAAAGGGTTGAGAACTGAGGGCTACCCACTCTTTTTTTACTTTTCTTTCTTTCTTCTTAACCTGGTTTGTTTTGGGTTTTCTTTTTCTTTTTTTTTTCTTTTTTTTTTTGAGGTATAATGGGCATATGAAAACTCATGTGATCAATTCATACAATTGTGTGGCTTTCAGCATAGTACATAGCACATAATTTGTGTTATCATCACCACTGCCTGAGTGATAAATATGTCTACTGCTTCCAAAATTGTCCTTGTGTCCCCAAATGATAACCAATATTAGCAAGGATCTGGAGGAAGGGAGATTTTGCACACCACTTTTGCACACCACTGACTGGGTTGTAAATTGGTGCAGCCACTGTAGGAATAACATGGAGCATCCTTTAAACACTAAAAATAGAACTAGCATATAATTCAGCAGTTCCACTTCTGGAGAGCCAAAGGGACTGAAATTGGTATTTTACTCCCATGTTTACTGCAGTACTATTCAGAATGGCTGAGACATTCCAACAACCTAAGAGTAAGAAAATGTAGTCCACATATACATAATGAAGCATTATTTAGCCTTTTAAAGGAGGGAATCTTGCCATTTCCTGAACTGTGGATAGTCTAGAGAAGAGTATGTTTGAAGACAGACAGACACAGAGGAACAAGCACTGTGTGGTCTCACTTTCATGAGGAACCTAAAGAAGGCAAACTTGTAGGAACAGAGACTGGAACACGGCCAAGGACTGTGGTGGAGGCTTGGGGAGATTTCAGTCAAGGGTACAAACTTTCTATTAAAATGTGTTCTCAAGACACAGCGACTATGTTCAGTAATACTCTATTTGCAGATAGAATTACATATGTTCTCACAAATATATATACACACATACATATCTTTGAGGTAATAGATATGCTAATCACCCTGTGTGCAGCAATCACTTCACAAGTACATGTGCATTGAGCATCATATTACACATTTTAAATATGTGCTTCTTGTGGAACAAGGTAAGTGCTTCACCACTGAGTTAAATCTACAAACCCTTTTTATTGTAAGACAGGGTCATTGCCCAAGCTGTTCTCAAATGTATATTTCTCCTGCCTCTGCTTCCTGAATAGCTGGAAGTATGAGCATGCGCCATCATGACCAAAGAACACATACATTGTCACTCATCAATTATAAGTAATAAAGCTACAGGAAAGAAACGCTTGACACTGTAGCAAATGCCCATAATCCTGGAACCCAAGAGGCAGAAGCAGGAGAACTGAGAGCTTGAGCTCAACGCCCGGTGTCCGCAGCAATCTCCTCTGTTCTCAGGGAAAACACGGGACATGGGCGTAGCTCGGGGGCGGAGCACTGTTCTGGCACATACAAAGCCTGGGTTCCCCAGTACTGAAAAATAAGGTCATTTTTAGTACCCCTTTCATTTTTCAGTACTCTGTGTGTATGTGAGAGACAGACAGACAGACAGACAGACAGACAGACAGACACAGAGAACTTAATATAGACTTTGAACACATTCACAAGTCTACCATCTTTCCCTGGACCACACTCCAATGGAATCCCTGTATTCTAATTCAGTTTTGTTTGGGGGAAAAAAGATTTATGTCCACATACAACTCTCTGGCCACAGCTCGACACTGAGGAAAGTGAGGGTAGGAACTCAAAGCAGGAACCAGGAGACAGGAACTGAAGCAGAGGCCATGGAGGAACACTGCTTGCTGGCTTGTTCCCGTGGCTTGTTCAGCCTGATTCTTCACAAAACTCAGGGCCACCTGCCCAGGGGTGGCACTGCCCAACTGGGCTTGGCCCTCCTATATCAATCATTAATCAAAAACATGTCCTCAAAGACTTGCCTACAGGAAATCTGATGGAGAAATTTTCTCAGTTGAGATTCCCTTTTTCCAAATCACCCTGGCTTGTGTCAAGTGACCAAAAATGCTATGAGCATAGCCTATAACCTTTGAATCATGCTCCACACCCATCTCCTTTCAGGACCACCATTCTTTCTTCCCATTCCTGGCCACCTTCTCAGCAAGAATTCTACCTTAGCCGGGCGGTGGTGGTGCACGCCTTTAATCCCAGCACTCGGGAGGCAGAGGCAGGCAGATCACTGTGAGTTCGAGGCCAGCCTGGTCTACAAGAGCTAGTTCCAGGACAGGAACCAAAAACTACGGAGAAACCCTGTCTCGAAAAATCAAAAAAAAAAAAAAAAAAAAAAAAAAAAAAAGAATTCTACCTTTCAGTCTTCCAGGACCCTGGTCCACTAAAGCACCCTGCCTCTTTCCTCCTCTAAGCCACTCCACCTGGACACTCATTTCCCAGAATGCCCTGCCAGAACAGCTTCTCTACCTTCGTGGACACATAACTTAAGCCCTCCTCCAAGTGGTCAACTACGTACCTCTTCCATTCCCAGAATGTGAAATGAAGCCCTGATCCTTGGCCAAAATCCCAAAGCCACTTCCAGAACCTGTGAATATATGATTGAAATCCACCACGACTACCGCACAGCATCCTGGCATGTTGACGGGAAGGGCCACCTTTGCCAAATGAACTGGCAGAAGCCCTACACTCCTGGCCTGAGCAGTCTTTGGTGGCCGCTTCAGTGGGAATGTGCTCTACATGGTAGTAGGAATCAAAAGGGAAGTGTGTTGTGCGGCAAAAGGAGGATGGAGGAGGTCCAACTGAAAGTGTATGAAGCACACGTTGGAGGGTCTCTAAGAGCACAGTCACTCTGTTATTTATGATGAGAAGTTGTCAATGTCAGCAGAAAGATGATCTAGTAAATGGTAGATTTAGGAGAGCTTGTCTCGGCTCCTGGGATTTATAATGTCACAGCAGAGATAAGGGGTAAGGAAGCTTACAGAGTATTAATGTTCTTGAGACCACAACAGTAAGGTGAGCCCTGAACAGTTTGAATTGAGCAGAGTGAAAACAGGATCCAGATGAGACTAGATCCTAGGGCCCCGTTCTCAGTCACCCAGGAAGGGGCCCCTCCTCACTAATAACAAAATCACTAACAAAAGCACAGCAGGCCAAGCCACCTAGCAACTCTCCTTTTAAGATCCATCCTTCAGGAAGAGCCAAAAATGGGTACATGCACAAAAGGGGATGACTGAGGCTGGGCACACTGATCAGTGGTAGAGAGCACTCAGTTAGTGTGCTCCAGGCCCTGGGTCCCATATTCAATACCATAAGAAAACAATGAATATACTCAAAACATGTTGTATAAAATTCTTAAACAAATAAATGTAAAGATGAGAGAGACACAGACAGACAGACAGACAGACAGACAGACAGACAGTCAGTGGGGAGTCCTGGGCAGGGCAACTGTCCCCTGGGTTTCCAACAGGCACATTCACTTTTCCTCCAGAGTAAAGACCTGAAGGGTAACACCACCTCATCTGCTCTTCCAAGCAGAATCCTTGTCTAGAAGAAAACCAAACCCAGCCATGTGACATCCAGCCTCTATGGTTACCACCATTTATGAGCCACCAAAAATAAGTTCAGTAAGTTTCAAATGGAATTAATAACCTTCCTTCTAAATTGCAATTAGATAAAAAATTGCACTGAAGTCCCTCTTCCTCTGTAGCCCCTTGTTAGGAGTGTATCCTGTGACAGTCCCTCCATGAGCCCTGCCTCTGGAGCCCTATTCCTGCCCTCCCTCCCACACAAGCCACCTGCAGGCATCTAGGGCAGACAGCGACCTTCCATTTGTCCAAGTCACCCTCACAATTAGATGTACCCAAATTTATGCTATCCCCCAAATCCATGTTCCCTTGCTTGAGGTCACTTTCCAGGGCATGTAGCCTTGGCCCCGTGAGCAGCACAGATAGCGATCATGTCTATTGCTTCCATGGCTGGAACCCAGAGCTCAGGCAGTGTTCCCTGCCCAACTTTATCCTGACCCAGAACAACTTCAGAGCAGTTGCCCTGAGCCTAGATTCCCCCCAGCCAGGCATGTGACCACTAGTCAGAGTACAATGCCCCAAGTCAGTCCCCACGATGCCATGCTCCCAGTAGACCAAACTCTAAAAGGCTTCTTAGGACAGAGCCACACTGGGGTTGTTTATATCAGGAGCCATGGTGCTCCCCAGCTTTAGGGAAAACATGAATCAGATTTCAACAGTGTAGCTGACGATTCTAATGTGCCCTAGGTCCCAAAGACCCTAATCATAGCTTTGTGTCTCAGCCTACTGGTGCCTTTGCTAAAAACTCATGCCATGCGGGGCCATGGCGTAAGCAAGTGTAGTCTCCTGGCTTCACACTGCCCTCGAGTGTGGTTTGTGCAGAATGATGGAAACTCCAGAAGTGGTGGCTACTCTCCTAAGACCCAGCCAGACTCGCCAGCTATCCTTCTGTCGTCTTGCTCAGAGATGCCGTGTGAACCCCAGGCTGCTGGAGATTGAAATGTCCCCACATTTATTTTTGGAACTTCCAAAAAAGCCAAAGTCAAAGAAATTTACAACTTGGCCGTCTCTGCTCAGTAATAACTGTTATCTCCAAGCTCAGATCTCCAGACCAGACAGCAGAGGGTACAGGAAGGTGAGTGTGATAGATTTCCAGCCACTCCATCTCAAAGAGCCTCATGGGGCACAGTAGAGAAAGACATGACCAAGAGGAACAGGAGGGGAGGCAAAAAAGAGGGAGGTGATTACCTCCCCTGCTAGACAGGAAACCAAGGCATCAGCCATTACACCCTAGTCCATCTCTGCAAGAACCTGCCACGGAGGTATTATCCCCTTTTGGCAAACAGGAAGCCAGGGTTGAGAGATACAAATAAACACCTTAGGGCTGGGCAGTGGTGGTGCATGCCTTTAATCCCAGCACTCAGGAGGCAGAGGCAGGTGGATCTCTGTGAGTTCAAGGCCAGCCTGGTCTACAAGAGGTAGTTCCAGGACAGGCTCCCACAAATAAACACCTTGAAGGGACGGGGTAAAGAGTTCAGTCACTAAAGTACTTGCTGTGCCAGTATGAGCCCCCGAGGGCTGGCCTAGTGAAATGGCCACCTGGGTAAGGGTACCTGCAGCAGAACCTCACAACCTGACTTCAACCCCTAAGACACACATAGCGGCAGGAGAGAACCAACTCCCATAAGTTTTCCTCTGACCTCACACACACAAAAATAAACAAAAATAATAAAAGACCTGAGTTCGGATCCTAAGCACTCATGGCAACTATGGTGGTACAAGCCTGTAATCCCAGGTGATCAGCCAGACTAAAATAATTGTGAGCTCCAGGGTCAGTGAGAGACATGTCTCAAAAAACTTAGAGTAGAGAACAATAGACAGAGCCACCCAGCATCAACATCTGGCCTCTACACACATGTACACGTAAGTGTGTGTCTGAATACATACACACACATATACACACACTATACAACTAAAAAGAAATGTCCTTGATATCAGTGTCATTGAGTGCACTCCAGCTGTCTCCTGTCATATTCTTCCCACTGCTTTACCCAGCTTCCAGCAGGCAGCCAGAAGACCCAAACAGGACAGCAGGTAACTGCCACCCACATGCTTGCTCCTATAATATTTCATCACGTTACAAATGTAGCCCCATGACAATATGTCACTCCCTCCAAGTCCACGGATATGAGTGTCTCCCATCTGGGCCTTCAGCCAGGCAACAGAAACACCCAGACTACCATGCCAGATTTCACACCCAAAGAAGTTGTTTCTGACTTCAAGAACACTGGCTCCTGAATGGGGACAAACAGAGATACGCCACACCCCTTCTATCCATCCATCAACCTGAGCTTGGAATTTGGAAGCTAAAACAAAACTCCCGCTGACAACCCCCTGCCTGAAGCCACTGGCTTTGAAACTTTGGGGTACATAGTTCCAAAGGTCATCTGCATGAGTCAAGCCCCGATGCCCACCCCCATCAGCAGAACTGGGGATCCCACTTCTCCCTCAGGGCTGGCCCCTGTTTCCCAGCACTTGTAATTTGTGCAAAGTGCCTTGTGGCTGGGTGCCACCAAACAGGCCCTTTCTGCTGAGCAAGCACTTCCGCAAAGTTCAGACCGCCTTGGCTATTGCAAAGTTAAATGTGGGTGGAAACAAAGCGAGCCTATCTCCAAATGTTTCCAGATGGCTTAGCTCCTTCAGGCTCAGACGGCATCAGAGTCATTTCATTTTCGAAGCAGAAAGTCCCTCAACCTGGAGAGATGGCTGTCTGTGGTGAGGCTTAAGTGGAGCCTCGGAAAATGAGCTCCAGTTGGAAACCCCACACTAAATGCCCTAAATAAAGACCTTTAGTCCCTTTCTCTGCAAGAGTTAATGACAAGAGCACTCATTATGCACCCCCTAAGCAAGTGCATCCTTCATTAGGCACTGAGGGGAATCTGGGGTGCTTCCCTTTCCCTCCCAAGCTGCTCCAACTCATAGTGTTCCTCCTGGATCTGGAGAGGCCTTTGTTCCACTCCCCACAGACCAGTCACAGAGAGTTAGATGGCCTTGCAAGGAGCAGATGGATAAAGAGAGGTTCAGGAGGAAGATTCCAATCTGAGCTCCTTTACCTACCAGCCCTGCAATGTGAGCAAAATGTTCCACTTTCTGGAAAGCACCATAGATTGCATCTTACCAGGTAACTAGCAAAGCTAAGTAAACTGCTGTGCCATCAGGACCTGTGCCATGCCCATAGGTGCCACCCACCTAGTCTGTGCTGAAGAGAACACCTGTACTAGGGGATGTCACAGACAAATCCCAGGGGTTGTGTTCATGGTAGCCCACCCAAGGAAAAAGGAGCAGCAGGAACAGCAAAGCAGATATTCATGACATCAAACTCAGAGGCACTTTCTCCAGGGTCGTGTGAGCTACAGGAGCAAAGCATCAGGGCAGAGCTCACACAGCCATTAGGAGACTCAAGCCCCAGCCCCAAGCTCAGCTGCAGCATCCGCTTCAGGGCTGAGAGGAGACAAGTAACTCAGGGCAGAGAAGCTGCTCTGGGCTTAAGGGAGGAGGAAGAGGAGCCCAGAGGACAGGCACATCCTCGAGTGGGATGAAGTAGAGGGCACCACTAGCTGGGACTTGGCAGGCTCTCATTAACTTCCTGGCCATTAATGATGACCATAATAATTGTAGCAGCTACCATTCCCTAGGGTTGACCATACCAAGTTCCTTGCAAGCATCTTCTTGGGTCATCGTCACCACAATCCTGAGATTTTAACAGCTGAGGAGACAAGGGTTGTGAGACACATGACTTATCCAGGTCACTTAAATACTAGCTCACGGGCTAAGAAATGGAGGCCTATACCTCTGGCTTTGCCAGGCCATTTCCTAGGTTCACAAGCTAAGCACAGAGGACATCTGTGAACTGAACGGGGTACTCTCCAGACTAAGGTCCCTTCCACAGCTCTTTCAGCGTGACACAGAAGCAGGAAGAGCAACCTTTCCAGAAGTTCCCCTCTGATACGACCTTGATTCAAGAAGCAGCGGAGTCCCTGGGCTTGCTTATCAGTCACCAAATCTCCTGCAATCCCAGCCTGGGGTCCAGATTCCAGGCTCCAGAAGTTCAGTGCCAAATCCCAGGAAATCCATGGGGAAGGAATGGCTGTCTCCCCATCAGGAAGGCCAGAGGAAGGCTGCAGCTCCAGCTAGAACATGCCAAAACACTTGAGTGTTCTTAGCCCACTGACGGGCGCTCCTAGTAGCCGGCTCTGTGATGGACAGCTAGGCCTGCCAGCGCTTGTTGTTTCTGCTAAACTCAGAGCTATTACAACAAAACCACTAGACTTCTTGCAAACAATTTCCCCCCCTTGCATTCTCATAAATTAATTCCCTCCTTTCGAGCTGACTGGCTTCTTGCTAATCTAACCACTAACCTATCGCCATCCGTAAACTAAATGATCTGGAAACAGTCTCCCAAATAAGCCTAACGTACTAAAATTACTTTTTAGGATTTCTGCTTTATCTTTGCTAAGTTCAGCTTCCTCTGCCTCCTCCAACGTGGAAGGCATCTGGCTCTTCCCTCCTGAGACTCTGAAGCAAGACTGCCTTCAACTAGTGTTGAGTGCATGCGTTTCTAAGAGGACTCCTTAGCCAAACACCCAGAATTAAAGCAGTCCTCCAGGAGTACAGGTGGGGCAGGCCCCAGAGACATCAGCTATGATATCAGAAGACAATGGTAGTGGTCTAGTGATGGCTCAATGCCCATCTCAGGGGCTCCTGTCAGGTAGCATCTACCTTTCTAACACCTCAGAGTAAACACTTCCTGGAATACCCAGCCAGGAGAAGTTGAGAGGAATCGCTAGCCTAGCCCAAAGATGGCAATGGAAGCTTCAGGCATTCTGAGGACACATTTTCTGCTGTGTTTGGGCAACCTTGACAAGTATTCCCAAGAAGGAGAGGGTAAGTGGGTTGCAAGGAATACCCAAAACACAGTAGTAGCAAGTCATTTTCAGAACCATTATGAGACTGACCTTGACTCTTTGCCCAACGATTCTCTTGATCCAATATTGTCACACAAGTTCCAGCTGTCCTGGATCTCCACACTGAGCTTGGAATGCGGGGCTATCACCCTAGACCCACGCCTAATGTCCTAGTACCTACTACAGAAGCATTAGAAAACCTATATGTGTGTTGGGCCCAGAACCCCACTGCAAATCACCAAGTCCCTTGGAATTATTAACCAATTATAGAATCATGGGCTCCTCCCTCTGCTTGGGCCTGCAGTCCAGACTCTATTCCACCTGCTCTGCCCAGATCTGTCACCAGCATCTTATCTGTTGTGACTTCCTGCCTCTATCAAGCAGCATGACCCTGAGCAAGTCACATTAAGCCTCCCCAGTTGTGGGAAAATTAAAGAGCAATGC
Organism: Chionomys nivalis; assembly: GCF_950005125.1. Lineage (NCBI taxonomy): Eukaryota > Metazoa > Chordata > Mammalia > Rodentia > Cricetidae > Chionomys > Chionomys nivalis. The sequence continues at coordinate 34,647,831 of NC_080090.1, read as the reverse complement.
CCAGAAGCACTTAGCACATTGGCTGGCGGGGACTCCAGAAAGCAAAGGCCAGACTCGCCCTCCCACCCATCCCAGCACAGCCTTGGCACATCCACACATCCCAGCCATTACTCCCTGAGCCCAGGTAGCTATGCCTACCCGGGCCAGGGTGGCAAAAGCCATGCAGAGGGGTCAGGAGCATGGATCCTATGGTCCAGAAGTGGGGTGAGGACTGTTCCTCTAAGGAGTCTGAGTTTAGGCAGCTCTTTAGAACCGACACAACCTCTGACTCGCACAGCGAACTGGATTTTTGCAGAGCTGGCCACAGTCATTTTTTTATTACTTAGTATGTTACCCACCTGATCTGCTCCCTACCCCACAATATGCACCCTTCTGCCTCCATTAACCTATCTCACTATGCATCCACTCATGTACCACTTCATCCAACTGTCCTCCCACCCAGCAATTCATACCCTACGTATTTTCTTTAGCCACCCACATATATCTCCCTGCAATCATGTAGCCATATATATATGCATGTATATGTATGTATGTACATATGTATGTATGTGTGTATATATATCCCAACTATCTTCCATCCATCTATTCATGCTTTTCATCTCTAATCCAGCCTCCCAGGCAGTCACCCCCACCCTCCAGCTCTCTCCCACTCCTACCCCTAACAGTCACCCATCTACACATCCCTCCTGGGTGCCCATCAGGTCTGCAGAGCTGTCCCTTTAGCCCGTTCTCATCCTTTCATCCCAGACGCCAACCCTACAACTCCCTTCGGTTGCCAGGGCTGTCCCTCCAGCCTGGCTCCTGCCTGTTGGGTCACTTTACCCACAAGCCTGCATCTCCACCCCGAACAGAGTGACTGGGTACCTAGGAAAGTTATGAATGACCCAAGGAGGAAGCACTCGTAAAGTAATGATATACACGTGTGATGGTGTTTTCAATTGCCTACTATATCTTATCTTCTGAAAGTAGATTCTCCACATAATTGCTTTTCCTGAGGGCCCCTGTAGCATTCTTACCTCTGCCAGAAGAAGGAAGTATAGATAGGCAGGGAGCAGTGGGGGCCTTTACCCCACTATCTTAGCTGTTGCTCCTGGGGGAGGTATGGGGGCTTTCCCAGCTCTAATTAGATCAGCAGCCAAGGACCTTCTCCTAGTTAAATCCTTCCGCTCCCATAGCCTGGGCTTTGCTGGCAGAAAGAAAAGTTCCAGGTGCTTAAGGTACCAGAGCCCACTGCTGCTAGCTCCTCAGACACGAGACTAGGCAGCTATGGCCCTACAAACCGTCCCAGTGGCAGAGGTAAGGCCGTCAGCCTTAACAGTTACTAAGGGCACAGGGATCCCTTGAGAGACCCCCATCTGGTCCTTTTAAAGGTCTCAGTTTCTCCAGATATCCCCAACCCTGCAGCACTTCAGCCTGGCTTCTCCCATATACCAGGGAGACAGCTTTCCATAGCTCTTTCAACAGATCTGACCGCTCTTTACAGATAACACTTTGTGCTTTATCAAAAAACAGGGGCCGGGTTTCCCAGAGTGTCAGTGAGATCCTCAAGATGGCTGAGGCACAGGATGGGGCTTTCAGTACATGGATACATGGAAGGTGGATGTGTCTCTGGTGCTCAGTGAGTAAAGGAACAGAGCTGAGCCTAGGAATCGCATCCTCCCTGGCTCTCTTCTGCATATTACATCAGACATGGGTGTGGTCATCTCTATCACACAGCAGCCATGCTAGTGCTTCCCACAGTCCATGCTGGCCTTTGCTCCAATAGCTCCACCTTCTTGGGCTCGTCCATACCAGGTGCCTGTGCATGCTGATGGCTAGGTATGGGGTTCAGATTCCTGCCTCCTGTCATGAAAACTCAACTTCTGATGTTCTAAGGACAATCTGGGGGTTGGAATGTTGCAGGGAGTGGCCCGCTTGTTTGTCCCGGCTGCCCAGAACCAAAATAATCACACAGAAACCATATTCATTAAAACACTGCTTGGCCCATTAGCTCTAACTCCTTACTGGCTAACTCTTATATTAATTTAACCCATTTCTATTCATCTGTATATTGCCATGTGGCAGTAGCTTACTAGGTAAAATTCCCAGAGTCTGTCTCCAGTGGATCCATGACATTTCTCTCTGGCTCTGCCCTTCTTTCTCCCAGTATTCAGTTCTGTCTTCCCCACCTACCTAAGTTCTGCCCTATCAACAGGCCAAGGCAGTTTCTTTATTCATTAATGGTAAAGACACACAGAGGGGTCTCCCACATCCCTGGAAGATAAGAGAACCCAAGCAGGCCACGTCTGGGGTTCATCCCCTTAGGGATAGTTCTGAGCCTAAGGACAGGGATAGTTCAAGACCTAAGAAAGGAGCAAATGGAGGGAACAAGAAAGAGGAAATAAACCCCCCACCTTGCTAAGAATAACCATAGGCAGCACAGCTGCCAAACACTGCCACTCACTCAGCTGCGTGCCTTCCTACTGAGAACCAAATGTCAGGGACCCATCTGAGAACCAAATAGTCATGGGTTCCACTCTTGCAGAACTTGCATTCTGGCATGAAAAATAAAAACATTTTAAGATTATATACACAATATCTCCAAGGTGAACTTGAAAATAGACACTGAAGTTATCAGGGAAGCCATATGGGAATCTTGCAAAGGGTGCCCGGACAGTTCAAAGGCCCTTGGGCTAGACCATGCATGTGTGCCGAAGAAGCATGTGGGAGGCCAGCGTGGCTGGAGCAGAAAGAACATGGTTGGGGGCGGGGGATGAAGTCCATGAAGAGATAAGTAAGATCACAAGAGATTCCAAGGGTCAATCCCAAGGCAACAATGACCACAGCAGGTTAGAGGTACAAAAGCAATAGTCTGCCTTGTTTCCAGAAGTGGCACTCTCCTTTAGGGATTAGAAAGCATGGCAACCACCCTGACACACCAACCTCACCCCAGTAGCCACAAACTGAAGGTGTTAGAGCGAAGGTTGAGAGGTTAAACGCTAATGTCAAGGAACTCAGCCAAGATTCCAGAGCAGAAAGTTAGTCCTGGCAGGCAGATGGCTGCCTCCAGGGCCCTGTTGTATCTACTCTCGGTTGACTGGTCTGGCCCATTCCCCAGCTAGCTGATCCCTGGGAAGGGGAAGGCAATGTTCAAGTTAGCTAACCCCACCATCCCTCAGATCTCCTCTGGGCCTCGGGGAGTAAGATGATAGGACATTTGGAAAGACAGCAAAGGCTGTGTCTTCCCTCTGCTGAGAATCCCTGTCCCGGGAGACCCATCTTTCCACAAGGAACAAACCTACCTGCAACTAAAAGCCAGGAATCCCATTGAGCCATCTGTGGGAGGAAATCTTGCCGTCTGTGACAACACAGACGAAACCAACGACGTTAAAGGAAATAAGCCAAGCAGAGAGACTTAGTATGATCCAGGCTATCTCCGCTAAAGAGAAGCAGGGATGGGGGAGGGGAGGGGCAGTGTCAGCAATGTTTTAGTGAGCGCTGTACTACAGGGTGGCCACAAGAACACCACATTTCAAAACTGCTGAAAGAATCTATGTTAGATGTCTATTAGAAATCTGGTCAGGACTGAGGTGATGGACATGCTCACCGGATTGATGGACTCTGCTTGCAGTATCTGCTCAGGCTAAAACATTACTCTGTGTTTTCCCAAAATACACAACTACCACTTGTCAATTAAAAATAGGTTGATTGAGTAATGGTCACAGGGGGCTAAGAGGATGGCTCAACAGTAAACGTGCTTGCCTCTTAGACCTGACAACCTGAGTTCAACACCCAGAACAGAGCTGACCCTAGGGAAGAGCCAAACCCCGAAAGTTGTCCTCTAATCTCCATGAGCTCACCATGGCTCCTGCAAACCACACACACACACACACACAATTAAACTTTGACTTGAAATTATATTTTAAAAAGAATGGTCAAAGGAAATAGATCCCTCAGAGGTTCAGTGAGAAAATCTAGAGGATGGGCCATCATGGTATCTGCAAACATCACTGACAAGGACAGAGATGGTGGAAGGAAGGGCATGGTTGACATCTAAGTGACACTTGCTGGGTCTGGTGTCCAGGAAGCCCTTGGGATTGTTCCCCTTCTCCCCTCCCATTCCTTACCTTCTCCCCCTTCAGAGACCCTCCTAGGATCTGCCATCACAGCATGGACTGCAGGGGTAAGCCACTCTCTTAGTAACAGCAGCAACCTACTCAAGTCACCAAAATGCAGTCCCAGGGCTGGTGATGCGGTGAGGTGGTAGAGGGCTTCTGCCCACAAGTGAAGACTGTGCATCTCTAGCACTGGAGGAGGAGGGGCTGCTTGTTGGTTCCCGGCTGCTTAGCCCCAAAACAACACTGCTTGGCCTATTAGCTCTAGCTTCTTATTGGCTGATTCTTACATATAAATTTAACCCTTCTCCATCAATCTGTGTATCATCACACGGCAGTGGCTGACCTGGTAAAATTCCAGTGTTTGTCTCCAGTGGCTACATGGCTTCTCTCTGACTCCATCCTTCTTCCTCCCAGCATTCAGCCTAGCTTTCCCCGCCTACCTAAGTTCTGCCCTGCTACAGGTCCAAAGCAGTTTATTTATTCATTAATGGTAATCACAGCCTACAGAGGGGACTCCCACATCATAGCACTACTAAACTAAGACAACTACATGTTGACACGCTCCACCTCCACTCCTGCCATGCAGGACCGAGTCCTGGGCCTCCCTACACACCCTAGCACCTGGCAGATGTGAGGGGAACACTGCAGCTGCATGTCAAAACTATAAAACAAGAATGAATACAAACTTGCGGACCAGCCCTGCTGGGAAGAAAATTCTGTTTCATTTGGCTCTGACTTGGAGATCAATCACAAACCACAAGCATGACAGAATTATGTAGGAAGACGGTCTCTGTGGGCTAGGGACATGGGAGAGAGGGCAAAGGGTCCCAGCACAGAATAGGGACAAAACAAGCATTTGAAGCACACCTACAACATGGGTGGATCTGGAGGAGCTGACGCATCTGTCACAAAAAGACAGCTGCACGTTGTGTAAACACACTGAGTCCCCGAGCCAATGACTGCAGTGCCGAAGTCAATGCCTTCCACTTGTCATCAAGGCAAACTCGGTCATGCTGGTCCCTCTGACCCCCCTTAGAACAACAGTCCCTGAGGAAGACTACGTTCCAAGCATAAGATGCTCACTGCAAGATTTCCACTATGCTGAAATGTTGGGAAGAAAAAAGAAAACCGTTAGATCAACTAAGGTAAAGGCTCCAGAAGCTGTATAACACAGTCATTAAAATAGCAATTACAAAGAAATTTTAATGGCCCAGAAAATAATTATAGCATTGTAATTATATGGAATGGTGTGCAATATTATAAGTTCCTTGTGAAACAAGGTCATCCATAAAAAATGAGTTGAAATTAAACCAAAATGGTGGTCTAAAGTATGATCAGCTTCTTCTTCCCAACCAAAAATAACAATAGTAATATTAAACACAAGAAAAGATTATTGAGAATCCCCTATACTAGAAACCAAGAATGGGTTTGCATTGTGTTGGTCTGCTTAACAGGGCAGAAATCAAAAAAAAAAAAAAAAAAAAAAAAACAGGGCAGAAATCTTGATGGAAGTTTGGTGGCCAAAGGCTGATTGATGGGTACAAGCCAGAAACAGGAACCTAGCCTAAAACACAGCAGCAGAGGGCTGCATGAGGCAGCAGCCCCACCCACACAGGGAAGGCAAGGGAATGGAGAGACAGAGAGATCAAACAGGAGGATGGCTGGCTGTGATATAGCAGTGAAATTCAAAACCAAGTAAGCCCTACAACAGCAAGAATGGGAACCTGGGCTCCAGGAAGAGGAAGTTCACCTCTCATGGAGTGAAAGTAAGTTCCAGGAGAAGGTGGAACCTCAGATCCAAACACTAGAGTCCCCAGTAGCCAATGCTGGGGACTGTCAGCTTCACAGGCAGGCCAGCATGAAAACGCAAAGAAAGGTATGCAACCTGAAATCGTCCTTTATCAAGACCTGCCCATCACAAAAAGTGCACCTGAGGACCAACTAGAACAAGTCAAAAGACCCCTTCAGAAAAGAAAACACTGGGGAATAGGGCATGCTCCTGCATCCATTAAAAGAGGAATTAACTTGGGCTGAGGCGTTATCTCGGTGGTAGAGCACTTACCTGACTGTGAGTTTGATCTCCACCACACACAGAAAAGAATTTGATCTTAGAACTATTTCATTACTAAAGTTTTAGAGTGAAAAAGGTAAAGACTACATTGCGACCCAGAGAACGGAGGAAGGAATTCTCACAATAGCCCAGAGGTAGGAAGGATGAAACGAGAAAGGAAAGCAAGGAGCTAACTCCAACCAAATGGGAAGAATTCCAGAGAGACGTTAAACAACACAGGAAATTAGGTATTTTCGTTTTTGTTTTTAATTCTGAAAGACTCCAGACTCTCAGATTGACAGAACTTACCATGTACAAAACAGGATTATGTGAAAAGATGGTATTTAGGTCTAAGGTAGTGAAATTTTAGAACCCAAGTAAAACGGGAAAAAATCCAGAAAGAAAACAACACAGATGGCTTGCAGAGTAACAGAAGACACAGTGGTAAATGTCAAGTTCCTGAGCCAAGTGGCCTGGGTCTAAGCCTCTGTAGTGTCTGTGGGGCTCTCCTGAGTGCGCCTCCCTTTCCTGCCTTCTCTATGTGAAGCAGAACCCACCTCATAGGCCTGACAACAAGATGAAGTGAGTCATTCCAAAGAAAGTCCTGGCCCTGCGCACTCTGCGGCACTTAGCTGTCACCAGGAACAATGGGTGCACACAGCCAAGGAAGTAAAATTTCCAAAGGGCTTGGGAGGGAAATGGCTTGAACCTTCAATTCTCTGCCAAGCTGTGGGGAGGAAAGCGTGCTTTTTCAGAAATGCGAGGACACAGAAAGTTTACCTTCTGCAAACCTACTGGGAAAGAGCTTTCAAATGGAACATTCCAGCTATGAGAAATGACAGCAAACAGGGCAGAGGAGTGGTTGCCAGGGAAAGGGAAGGGAGAGAGTTGTGAGGTGAGGGCTTAACAGACACAAGAGCTTCTTAGTGGTATGATCAAAGTGTCTGAGATTAGAGGTAACCACTGAGTCACCTTACAGATGCATTGAAGGTCACTCAAGTGCAGACTTTTTTTTTTTTTTTTTTTTGGTTTTTCGAGACAGGGTTTCTCTGTAGCTTTGGAGCCTGTCCTGGAACTAGCTCTTGTAGACCAGACTGGCCTCGAACTCACAGAGATCCGCCTGCCTCTGCCTCCCGAGTGCTGGGATTAAAGGCGTGTGCCACCACCGCCCGGCAAGTGCAGACTTTTGAACTCCTAAAAACATGAGACTCTTCAACTAAAAAAGTCCAAAGACAGGGAAGAGAATACAATCATATAGTAGCGAGCAAAGTTCAAATTAATGGATACATTATTGAGGACTAAAAATGTAGCTCAGTGATTAAGTGCTTGCCAGGGATGTGCAAGGCCCCGGGTTCAACCCCCAACACACACACACACACACACACACACAATTCATTTTTAAAATCTGAACTAAAATTCAATCTGTTTCATCTTGGGTTTTGATAAAGTTCAGGCATGAAAGGCAAGTTAAGTACACAAACAGTTTGTTTTGCTTAGAGAGACAATGATCTTACGGGAAGAGACAAATATCAGCTTAAATATATCTTTAAAAGATAAAATATAAACCATTAGAGAACACATAGCACTCTCTTTAATTCTTACTAAGTTTTAGTTGCCATACTGACAAGTGAAACCTGCTACAGCTACTTTCCTGGACCTAGGACACTAAATATCCTACAGCACAATAAACTACATCATGACCAGTGGAACAATTATGCCTTGGCATGCCCTACTCAGAAGACTGTCTTAAAAACAAAAACAAAAACTGGGACAAAGAAAACCCAAACAATCTAACAAAAGTCAATAAAGGGCGCAAAATAACACAAGAAATAATAATAAATAGGAAACAGAAAATGAAGTGTTGAGGAAAAAAGTCCAAGTACATCAGAGATCTCAATAAATGTAAATAGGTTAAATTCCTGATAAAACCTTCCTTAAACACCCCAGATTTCTCTTATCGTGACGCAACTTATAAAAAATGGAAACAAAAACACCCACAAACGTTAAAAATATTCTGGTGAGAAGAACACCATCAGGCAAAGGATAACCAGAAAAAGGTGTTTATCAGACAACATAGGCTCCAGGTGGAGAGCATGCCAAGGAACAAAGACATTTCATATTGATAAAAGACAGCCCACACCCAAGACAGAACAGTTTATGTCTTTAAAACCCAGAGTCAAAATGGAAAAGTAAAAATTCTGAAACTTAAAAAGAGGAAACCTTCAGTCATGAAGACGCCATCGCTCCAGAGGCAGAGTGCTTTCCTAGCATGCACAGGCCTTGAGGTCCGCTCCAGCCCTCAAAATTTAGAAGTGGTGGCATGGGCCTAAAATCCCAGAACTTAGGAGGTGAAGGCAAGGGATCCAAATTTCAAGGTCATTCTCAGCGACATAGCAAGGTCAAGGCCAGTTTGGATCATAGGACACCAAGTTTCAAAATAAATCAAACCAATACACATACTCAGAAAACACAGAAAAAAGGATGCCAGTATTTTTCCTCCAGGTGCAGTAGATGAAAAATAATAATACGAAAGATTTTTGCATCTCATCTATAAATATATTAAATAATGTTTATTTCATTAAGCACTCATCATGTTCCAAGTTCTGACTATAGTTTTGCATATGCTGACTAATTTAACCCTTATGTCATATTATAAACAAGACTCCGTGATTCTTTTTTCTTTACAAAAGGTAAAACTGACACCCAGAAACTTGCCCAGTACTACATGTCCCGGAGGACTGAGGTCATTCCCTGGCTCTATGATTGCACCCTCTTCTGAGACCTAAGAGATTCCACACTGTTTTCTTTTAACTAGTACATATCTCAATAAAAACTCGAAAGAGTATGTGCTGAAGAAGTCATCATATATGACCAGTGAGGTGGCTCAGTAAATAAAGGCACTTACCTGGCCACCTAAGTTTGATCATTAGGACCCATGTGGTAGAAGGAAGGAGCATAGTACCAAAAGTTGTTTTCTGACTTTCACACAGACACTGTGGTACACACACACAATACACAACAAACAGACAAATAAAATTTTTTTTAAAAAAAAGCATTATAAATTACCCAATTCAAATCAGTAGAAATAAACATTAATGACTAAAGGAATATCCCTTCCAATATTAACTCAAAACATTCATTTGCATAATCACTCAACACACCAGAAATTCTAAATTACTTAAAAAGTAAATTTAATTACTTGCTGAATTTAACCAAAATAGCATTCTTGGGTGGGGGGGACTTAGTAGCTCCTAGTAAACACCCTTCTGTGGTGACCTCCAGAAGCTACAGCAGGCATCATGTGTGAGAGCTTAGCATCTTCCACCCACCACTGTCGGTATTTAGCATGGTCCCAGAGGATGAGCATCGAGAAGAGCAAGAGAAAACTCATCATCTGCAGGAAATCAGAGTGTCTACCTATAAGCTCCAAAAAATTTTAATAACTATTCAAACTCATATGAGAGTTCAGCAAAACTCCCAGATATAAAATCAATAGGCAGAAATCAATAGCCTTCGTGTATGCCAGCATTCCCAATTAGAAAATGTAATCCAAAAGAAATCTCATTCATATTAAAAGCAAAAAAGATCTATAAAATCCCTCGGGATAAACCTAATAAGAAATATGCAAGATCTGCCAAAAAAACTTTATTAAAAGCATTAAGGAACCCCAGTAAATAAGGAGATGTTCTCCATCCCTGGACGGTGCTGCCACTGCCATGAAGGTGACAGATCTGCCTTATTGTGCAATACATTCAGAGCATCCAGAGACAGACACGCCTTTGGGTGTGTAACTGTGAGGGACAGGGAGCTAATGGCTATTTATAAGAATTGCGTGCATTTCCAAGCATTTATTTACTTAACCAAATAGGTGAAAGGCTTAAGAAAGGTGAAAGGTCTGAATCGCATGAGAAATTCGAGAAAAAAAATTAACAAACTAGCAAAGGCAGTTCAAACAGACCAGGAAACCAAAACTAGACCACAGTGTCACCGAGACAGTACACAGAATAAAGGGAAGCAAGAAAGATGGGTCCCTGGGAAAAAAGTGAGAGAGCCAATGAGCCAAGCAGGTGAGACCCGTTCCAGTACTCAGCAAGCTGAATCGTTCATTGATGACCAACAGACAATGTGGCCACAACTGAAGATAGTTTCCAGAACAAAGGGTGGAAGGACCTCAAGAGAAACTACCCAGCCAGCAGGCAACCAGCAAAATGGCACCCCAAAACAAGAACGTGTTTCAAAGGAAATTGATTCCAAAGATAAGTATCTCAGTTTGATTTCTGTTGCTGTGTTAAAACCCCATGCCCAAAAGCAACTTGGGAGGAAAGGGTTTATTCCAGCTTATAGTTAGTTGTAGTCCATCATGAAGGAAAGTCAGGACAGGGACTCAAAGCAGGACCCTGGAAGCTACAACTGAAGCAGAGGCCACGGAGGAGAGCTGCTACTGGCTTGCTCCCCATGGCTTGCTCAGCCTGCTTTCTTATATAGCCCAGGACCACCTGCCCAGTGTGGCACCTCCCACAATGGGGTGGGGCTTTCACATCATCATTAATCAATAAAATGTTCCACAGTCCTGCCTAGCAGTCAGTCTGGTGGGGGTATTTTTTACATTGAGGGTCCCTCTTCCCAGATGACCCTGGCTTCTCTCAAGCTAACCAAAAAGGAAAAAAAAAAAAAAAAAGCCCAGTAGTACCCAGAGAAAATAAATGCCTCCCTGGCCTCCTTACACTTGTTCTGGCTTGGTGCCACTATTACTTTGAGTGAGACAGAAGCAGAGTAACCTAAACTCTCAGATCTGAGAGGGCCCAAGAGTCCCACTGTGTTGCCTGGTTATACACCTGCAATCTATCCCCAAAGCACCACAGTCAAAGTAGAAGACTGTATTGTGCTGCTCCCCCACCCTCAGTCCACAGCATCTGAGGAATTTACACAAACCACCAGGAAGCAGAAGGAATGCCCAGGAGGGCAGCATTCAGGGTTCCCTCAGCAAACCACAGTCAGCTCAGCACACTGCTCCCTCCTCTGAGTAAAGGCGGGGAGTACCATGGCTAATTGTGTTTGTGGCTATTTGGATAAATAAATCAAAGAAGATAATACTTCTTTATTAACAATTAAGATCTGCTAAGACGACATATGTTGTGTAGGTAGGAAAAAACTCATAGTAATTTGAGAATCGCAAATTAAAATAACAATGAAGTACCGCCTATGAGCCATCAGATTGACAAAAATTAAAAGGCTGATAATATCAAGTGTTGGCAAGAACGTGAGAAAGTGGGTGCTCTTCTTGCTTTGGTGGGTGGGAGTGCAAATTGATTCAGATTTCTGGAGGGCATGTTGGCAGAAGCTATTTAAAACCTCAATGTGCACGCTGCTCGCCAAGCAATCCCGCTCTTGGAATCTACCTAGATAAATACTCTTGGGCATGCATAGGAGTTTCCATCACAATATGGTTCGCAACTGTGAAAAATCAAAAAGAATCTAAGTATCTATTAGGAGAATCTGTTAAGTGTCTATTATCAGGGAGACATTTGGTAAGATCCCGCTTATCGTGTCCTGGGTTTAAAGGACAGTGCAGGAGCTCTGGGAATAAGCGAGATGCTGCAGGGCCTGCGCAGTCAGCACTACACACACACTGGAAACACAAATGCAAAGCAAAACCACCCGACTCTGTATGCAGGTAAACAGAAATGCACGGGGGATGCTCTAAAAAAATAAAGCCGATCGTGGATTTCCTCTGGAGAAAGAAATGGAGCTTCTATTCCCTTTAATTATTTCTTAAGTCTTTTTTAATCTTAGATGTGAATTTGTGGATTATTTGTGACATTTAAAGAAATAAAAGCATTAAAGGTTGAAGGTGGGAGACAAAACCAAGTAAGCTACTGGCACATGCTCGACACACAAGGCACACGTGTGCAAGGGGAAGCTGGAGACACATCCATTCTCGAGGTGGCAGGATCCCTGTCCGTGTGCCCCTGCAGGTCATCCTTCACGAGTGTTCCTAATTCTCGGGTAACGCCCATGTACAGCTTCGACTTCAGAGAAACCCAGACGTTTTTATGTCTGCTCAATGCCCAGGTCTCACTGGCCAAGATACCCTCTAGACTGTCTCCACATTCTGCACATTGGTTTGGAGGAAGAGGGGACTCCAAATTCTGTGTGCCTGATAAGATCCCCACCCCAACTATGACACAGTCACATCACAGTTACTGTCGGCTGTAAGAGTCCGGCCCATCAGCTCTGGCATGTCCCTCACCACCACCTGCAAACCTTTCGTCCATCTCTTCCATGTGTCAAGAGAACAACCACAGGACCTAGGACTTGAAATCTGGTCTGGAGACAGCCTCCCCACAGCTCTAAGTACCGATTGTCTGAGAGCCCCCAGAGCCCCGTGACTATGCACAGACAACACCAACAAACCAAAGATTCAGGGCAAGTCGAATACCCGGCCAGTTCTGCCGGTGCCCTTCTCCTAGCTGGGGAGAAAACCACTATCCGTCCTAACATATCTAAAGTGAAATGGCAATGTCACAGGAGCTCACTGGCTCTGCCCACCCTGCCAGCCACAGATGTGCCCACTGCCCACCTCAGCTTCCTCTTACCTACCAAGGTTTCACTTGTATCCCCACTATGTTCTAAGCACCCCAATCGCTCCAGGATTTCAGGGACCTTCCTGCCCCCTTCTATTCGAATGAACAAGGCTTCACGGGTGTGAATGACCCCAGGCCACTACTAGCCAGGAGTTCACAGTGTATGTGCTAGAGAACAAGTGGCCCTGCCTCATCCCCCCCCCCGTGGTAGTCCAACCCATGGCTCAACTTGATCCACGTCTCCCTGGGCTCTCTGATCCCTATCTCAGGGCTTGCCCACCCTGGTACTAGACCTGGCCACCAGTCCCTCACTGTTCTTACACAGTGTCACCACAATGTCACACAGCCCAGCTCACTCCCCACCTCTGTCTAGCCCATGAGTCTGGGTAGCCCACCTACCACTAACGTGATCTCCCAGAGACACAACCTCACCTAAGAAGCCCAACCTTATTCTCCCCTCTCCACACACACACTCACTCTCCTGTCTCCAACGTCTCAACCCCACTCTGAACACCCCTCCTGCCATCAGGGTGGGGTCAGGCTCCTGCCCTGAGGAGACTCACCCACCGAGATCTACAGCTTCATCTGCCATATCCTCCCTCTGGGGAACTCCAAGGCACACCCCTGCACACCCCTGCAGAGGTTCCTAACACTGCTTTAAAGTACCCACCTCTACCTTCAATTCTGTGTCTCGGAGAGTCTAGGCAACACCTATTCACGCTTTACAGCCCCATTGTGTCCTCCAGGGAGCCTGACTTCACTAGAGAGCAAAGCCTCCCCATTATCAATGCTGCTTACTTCTAGTTCCACATAAAGCCCAGGAATCAGAATTACTTATTTCCACATCTACCGGCCTCCCTCTAGAATCTAAGCCTTTCAAAGGAAAAGACAAGGCTGGAGTTAGTCTGGAATCCCAAGCACTATGCTACAGATGTGTTGAAAGCACTTTCCCAGGGCCAGATGCTGGTGAGCCACCTCCTCCTTCCCCTTCACCCCTGCCTTTCCTCCTGTGTTCCATCCACGCAGGAAAGACCCTTCACTCACACAAGGCCCAAGGTGAGGCTCTCCCGCATGCTGGGATCTTCCCAGGCCTCTTGCCCATCCATCTGTCCGACTAATGAAGACAGCAACCTGTGCCTCTTTCCAGGGAGAAAGCCTGCCATTACTGCTCTGAGAAGCACAGTGCCTGCTCACATGTCAATTAAAATTATAATTAGGTGGGGAGAACTATAATTAAAATAACACGTTCTATCGCCCTCATTTACCGCTGCTGTTGGCTGTCAGGATGAAGTGAATCAGATCCCAAAATCCCAAGAATAGGGGGTGGGGATAGCCCATGCCTCTGTACACATCACACTTCCCTTCCAGGCATCTCTTCTGATGCACAGAACCCTAACCAATAGGACTTAAAGTAGTTCCTGTCGCTTGCTCCACTGTGACTAACACACTCTGCCTAGATACAGCTCAAGTCACCTGTCGGGTTTTTCCTGGCTTCCATGGAGCAGTATCTATCTAAGTTGCCCTTGCGCCTGCTGTCTTTGTGAGAACTCCTAGCTATCCTTCAAAACCCAATTCTTATTTTCATCTGCACGGAGCTCAAGGGACCAGAGGATAAAGATGTAGTCCTTACTCTAAGGCCACACAGTGCAGGGCAGGATGCTCCTATGTTCCAGAGGAGGGAATGGAGGCTGCCTGATCCAAGCAGAAAGGCTGGGGACATGGGTGGACCTCCTGAGTCCAGCCAGGGTTTGTCTCTTACTGCTGTGAGGGCTAGAATGCCACCTCTGCTAGGACAGACTTGCTTGGTCACTTCTGTCTGCTGTGCTGGCAAATCAATCAAAGGACTGGGGCGGGGCTGAGGCAGGGCTGAGGCAGAGTCTTTTGCTCCAGGATCTCACCAGAACACTGTCCGGCCATAAAATACGGTACCCCGCCTCGTCTGCTGTAGTGTTTATGAACCCCCATTTTTGCAGAGCATCTTAAAATTCAGTTCTGACTTCTGTTGCTGTGACCACTAAACCCGAGTGGCAGCTACTATCAGCTCCACGGGGCTGATGTGCTGCTGGGCCATCCAGTTCCCATGCCTCCTTTGGGGTGCCAAGTTGGACAGAAAGGCAGGGCTATTGAGGAGTTCCTCCTCGTACAGGGCCTCTGTGGGGCATCTTACGCATGCTGCAGTGGCTCACAGGACAGAGAAAATTCCACATTTGATTGCGTCCACAGAGTAGGAGCTTCTTTCCTGCAGAACTTCTCAGGGCCTTAAATACTGACGTTTATGGTGGCATCTCCAAGACTCCAGCTGGGTCATGGCCATCCTACCACAGAGCCATCTACCGGGGCGAAAAGGCAACCATGCCGAATTCTGTTTGAGACATTCTGTCACTACGTTTTCTTCCTCACCAACCATGGAAATGACGGTTCTGCCCTATCTTAGAGAAGATGGAACAGTGCTGAAGGTGTCCCTCCCACACATTCTCGTGCCCTGTGAGCAACAGCCACTCAGCAGACACCCTGACTGGGAGCAGGGAGCTCCATGAAAAGATGTCAAACCATGTCTGCATGGCCACACAGAAGAGCTGGGATGCACTGTGGAGCTCTGACCCAGGATGCTATACACTTCCCTCCCCTCCCCACCTCAGCCACAAGGGGGATGAAAGGGTCCTTCTGCACTCCACTACCATCCGCGGGGAGCATGAAGGAGCAGGGCAGATGGACTCCTTAGCTGGACTTTCTCATAGCAAGCACTTGAGGGGCCTCTCTCCAGCGAGTGTGGTTTCCTGGAAGCTTTCCATCCAAGAAATGAAGATGCATGGGGCCCCACCCCCACTTGCTGATCGCCAATGCTGGAGGCAGGTGGACCGCAGGGCTGTCTCGCAGCTCTGAATTTGTGTTCATCCCAGACAGCCCAGGTTGCCCTCCTTCCCAAGAGCTTGGCCCAGCACTGTAGATAAGGAAGCGTCTTTGCTGTTCTTTTAAAAATAGTTCCTTTCATTGACAGTTAGTGTACTGGGGGCGGGGTTCTATGCCATAGCACACACGTGGAAGTGGAACAACACACGGGGAGACATGTGAGATAGCCTTGTGGGGTTGATTCTCTCCTACTTGTTTATGGGATCCAGGCGTCAAACTCGGGTCTTTAGGCCTGCATCAAGAGGTACCAAGTACCTTTACCATCTCAAAAGCCCGCCTTCACTGTTCTTACAACAGGATGTGCAGGGCACATAAGACACACGTGCAAGGGCCCACAGGATGCCAGGTGTAGGCCAAAATGTCACCTCCACTAGAATCCCTTTCTCTTGAGCCCAAGTCAACCACACTTCTAGGCACTGGCAAGTGTCCAGTGATGTAGCAACACTGGACATCCGGGGCATGGGAACACAGGTATCCCTACAGTGAGAAGATAAAATGTGACCATAAAATGTTGCGGATCATGCAGCTGAAGAAGAAATTCAATATGGAGTCATAAACTGTCCCCAGTTTCTAGCCTCAAACCTCCCTGTGCCCTCGGGTCTCCAAGGGACTTTGAGCCCTGCAGTGCCCCGCCCAGCTGGCTCCCAGGCTAGTTCCCTAACAGGTACTAAAGCTCAATGATTAGGTGACAAACCTCATTTGCCAGGAGGCAATCCACAGTCATAACCAGGCCAGGCGCCATGGGCACATGACTGTAAATTGTTTCCGACAGTGATGCTATTTCATGAGAGCACCACCCATTCATTCGTACATGTTTCTAGAAAGATCCTGACATGCAACCCTGCTGATTGCCTAGCTCACTCTCTTCCTGGCCAACTGATCAACCAACAAACTAAGCAACCTCAAACTCATCCCTAAATTACAATCTGTCCCCCACAAACAGATGCCCACACAGAGAGAGCAGGCACCCCTTCAAGCTGAGCATCAACAGCACAGGACAGCAGCTTCCTGAGGGTGTGGCTGCACTCACCCTGCTGAGCCAGACTCTGGGCCTAAGCTGTGTGACTCTGTGGCTAGCCCTTTCCTAGGATGTTTGGGAGCTGTAAAGGCAGGCAGCTCCCAAATGCCCCGGGAACAGCCGATCACCAGAAAGCACCAATCTTTTTTTTATTATTTTTTATTTATTATTATTTCTTTTTTCGAGACAGGGTTTCTCTGTGGTTTTGCAGCCTGTCCTGGAACTAGCTCTTGTAGACCAGGCTGGTCTCGAACTCCCAGAGATCCGCCTGCCTCTGCCTCTGCTGGGATTAAAGGCGTGCGCCACCACCGCCCGGCAGAAAGCACCAATCTTAAAACTCCTCTGAGCTGAAAAGGTAACAGAGGGTGGCCTGCCAAAAAGACAGAGATGTCCTAGGAGAGGACCAGAGAGAACACAGCATAGGGAGGATAAGAAGGGTGAGGGGTGGCCGGACCAGCCAAACAGTGATTGCTACCATAAAGACTGGCCAGCGCCGGGCGGTGGTGGCGCACG
The DNA here is from genome assembly GCF_950005125.1 of Chionomys nivalis. Classification (NCBI taxonomy): domain Eukaryota; kingdom Metazoa; phylum Chordata; class Mammalia; order Rodentia; family Cricetidae; genus Chionomys; species Chionomys nivalis. The sequence continues at coordinate 34,630,659 of NC_080090.1, read as the reverse complement.
CCTTTAATCCCAGCACTGGGGAGGCAGAGGCAGGCGGATCTCTGTGAGTTCAAGACCAGCCTGGTCTACAAGAGCTAGTTCCAGGACAGGCTCCAAAACCACAGAGAAACCCTGTCTCGAAAAACCAAAAAAAAAAAAAAAAAAAAAAAAAGTCTGGCCAGCACAGCCCTAAAGGACCATTTACTTGTCAGTTCATCTGCTAAAGCCCTTGTCCCGCCCTTTAGGAACTTTCTAGTTCCGCAGCCTCATCGACTGGAGCAGAGGTACCAGCCCAGGCGAATCATTGAAAAGTCCCGCTGCTGTCTTGGAACATGGTACCAAATAGACCAATCAGGATATCCTGGCCTTGGTAGCACTAATTGGTGCATAACTAGGCACGTGCCCCATCATGTTGGGCCAATCACAGTCTCCTGAGGACCTGTTCCCTTGGAGTACCTACACATTACGTTTCCTTAGTTACTTTTGCTCAGCAAAAGAAATGAATGACCCATGAAGGGAGTCTGGAAAAAACTGAGGTCACACAGAGTCTTAAAAAATATTCCACTGGATGATCTTGGACCTTTCCTGAATCCTCTTTTGCCAAAGGTCAAGATATGTTGGATTTTGTCCTACATACTTAGGGAGTCATGATTAGTGTTCACTAATAAAGTTTCTGGCCCAGGTGTCTAGCTCTGATAACAGGGCACCATCCGAGCATCGGGATGTGTCCATCTCAAGACCCACAAGGTACTTCCCTGCTCTCCTTGCTCAAGCCCAGCTCACCCTCAAAGTAAGCACAAAGGTGTCCCTGTTGGAGGGACCATACAGCTTGCCCTGTTCCTTTATTGTTTTGTCCAGTGTAGCCTTCCTCCTGCTCCTCCTTCTCCTCTTCCTCTTCTCTATTCTACCATCGGTTCTTGGAACTCGAAAACCAGGTACGTGTCATCCTGGCATGCTCCAGTGTCTGGAATGGTGGATCTGCCGTACCCTGGGGAGGCACCTCCTGCATCACAAAGCTCCTGGCCATTTCTGTGTCCCTCTCCATCTCATTGGTGAGGAGAGTGAAGCTTAAGACTTTAGGCAAAGAACTCAAAGTCAAAAGCTGATCTGTGAGGGCTAGAGAAGTGGCTTGGTCGCTAAGAGCACTTGTTGCTCTTGCAGAGGACCTGGCTTTGGTTCCCAGCACCTACACATGGTTCGTGGTTCACAACTGCCTCAACTCCAGTTCCTAGGAATCCAACTCCTCCTGACTGCCAAAGGCAGCACTAACCGTGCAGGTGGTGCACAGGTGTACACGCAGACAAAACACAAATAAATAAATAAATCTTAACTTTTTAAAATTTAACCGGCAGTGGTGGCTCCTACTTTTAATCCCAGCAGTCGGAAGGCAGAAGCAGGCAGATCTCTGAGTTCGAAGTCAGCCTAATCTACAGAACAAGTTCCAGGACAGCCGGGGCTACACAGAAAAAACCCTGTCTTGAAGAGAAAGCTGATATGTGGCAATACTGAAGCTAAGCTGCTTCAAAGAGTTGCGTCTCCCAATTCTGGGAGAGCTGGAAACAAGCTTGATGTGCTTGTCATAACCCGCACACCCGCATCCAACTATGAGCCTGGCCCAGATGCGCCATCAGTGAGTCCTTCAGAAGGGAACCAATACCCTTGTAGACCATACCTAGACATCTCCTAGGAGCCTCTGGGAGTCTAGAGCAGAATTCCAGAGAGGAGTCCTTTGGGATGCTTAGCAATGTGAAGACCAGAAAGAAGCTGCATTAGGTTAAAGAAGCTAGGTCAGATCTGAGGAGCTCACAGGGGAAGGCTGAGGGAGACCTGCGCCTGCCCTTTGGGAGCAGGTGCGGTGATTACTGTACCATGTCAGCCATGCTAACTAACTTGCTGCTCCCAGGGGATCGCGCCTGCTGCACTGGTGGCTGAGCCAGGGAGCAAACTACACACACAGTGCCTATCAGGGAAGAAAGCCGGGTCCTTCACTCCTGCTGGAGAGGACACTTGAGGATGGCCTCCTTGAGCAACCCGATGGGCAGTAAGGAGGTCAGCTGTACCCTGATGGGGAACCCACAGAACGGAAGAGAATAAGTGGAAGCAGACAGCCTTGTGCCAGAGACCAAGAGACAACATCAGGAAGTCAGTGACCCGAGGAATATGCAAACTTAGGTAACGCTGCCAAAAACCTATCAGGGAACTCCCAAAAGGTTACAAGGTCACAACGCCCTTGGCCTTGGCCGGGCAGTCAACTCAGATACTTAGTCCTCCATGCAACCCACATTGATTGAGTGCCCACCATGTGTCTGGCACAGGGGTGGAGAAAGAAGACCCTAAGATAGTAATCCCTGACTTCCTAAAGTACCCCAAGGATGGCAGTGATGTTGAGGGGTGACAAGAAATAGGATAGAATTTGACAGAGGCCTACTTGGAGACTGGCCAGAGGAGAGTGAGCTGTAAACACTTGAGTGGACAACACCCAGAAACACCTGGGGAGGGGGCTTCCTAGAGAGGCCTGTGAAGCATGGGCTGGAAACTAAACAAAGCACACAGTGCTGATCTCGGCTAACCAGGAAGTCCTCAAAGGATGGCAGTGACACCCCACTATAGACAGGAGGGATGGCTGCAGGGGCAGAGGCAGGAGAGCACAAGCAAGGGAAACCCCTGCTGATCACACCTAGGACCTGTAACAGGAGTGCAGTGTGAGCCTAGTGTGTCCTTGGAAAGAGTGCAGGCAAAAAGCCAGCCTTCACCCTCTCCCTGGGAGCGCACCTCTGGGGCCAATGGCAGGGAAGACATTACTGTTTTCTAGACCTTAGAAAAAGCCATGGACTCATGAAGCTGGATAATACCACAGAAGAAGGGATAGAGGGAGAGACGGGAAGGAGAGAGAGGAAGGGGAGGAGGGGGAGGAAAAGGAGGGGGAGGATGTGGAGGATGGGGAGGACAGGGAGGAGGTTCTCCCTGTTTGGAGGTGTCTAGGCAGAGTAACAGGAGTGAAAACCTAGGGAGGCTAACTGGCAGGGACAAGCCTGGAGGAAAGACCAGAAGTGGTGGAGGGAGGGAGGGAGGGAGGGAGGGAGGGAGGGAGGGAGGGAGGGAGGGAGGGAGGGAGGGAGGGAGGGAGGGAGGGAGGGGAGCATCAGCACTCCACCTCCAGGGAGCCCACCCAACTCTGTCCTCCTAGCTGAGGACCAGAAGAGGCCTCCTGCTCTTTGACCCTGAAAATCTCACATGTACCTTCAGCAAATAAACCCAGGGCCACCATTCCAATTCTGATTCCCAAAGGACAGACAGGCCTCAGACTCAGCAAGCCCCATTGTATACACACATACACACGCACACACACACACACTCCTGCCTTATTTCCTGAGGGGCACACACTTTCTGGCCTTTGCACGTGCTATTTTCCTACCCCAACTGCTGCCCCATCCTGTCCCTGGCAAAGTCCTACTTATCCCCTAGGCCTCCGTTCCTGCTCTAGGGACTGTTCCTGAGCCCCTAGGTCCACCCTCTCATGCAATCCCTTTAAACACAAGGGGAAGACCAGCAACAGAAAAATCCTACTGCCGGCACTGGGAGCTAACTGCCATAGACACGCTTCTGCCATCCACTAAACAAGACAGAATGATGACAGCAGATACCAGAAGAAGGACATGACCCTGTGCCCACAGTGCCCCCCGCAAGCAAGACAATGCGGACTCTGTTGTGGTCCCAACACATGTCCATCCTGCAGCCTGAGCATCAGCCCCTCTCATTTTCTTCCAAGGCTGTGCCTCTCCTCACCAGATGGAAATGCCAGACAGACACATGGTAAGAAGCTGTGTGTGGTGAAACCTCACTCATAGTCTGCAATCTGTGGCCGCTCGTCGCATGCTCAGCATCTGTGGAGATGCTGCCCCAGCAGTGGGTGGCAGGTGGAGGCAGGCCCAGCCCCACTCCCCACCCCTCCCTGCTCATGAAGAGACTTTAGTTTAGAGGTTTTGGATGAGGGGCCTCCAGATCTCTGAGCTGAATTCTTTCCCCAAGGAGCCTCGATTTAGAAGACTAGGTCACAGAGTCTGCCATTGGGGAGTCTTAGAGAGCGAAGCCACAATAGGGTCCAACTTCAGGACATTAATTATAGTTCCGTCAAGAGATAAAAGGAGGCCTTGTCACACAGGGGTCAGTATGATCTTCTCAACCTTGTCCACCCCTGCCTATTCCTGAGAACCTGGGGAAATTCTGTTCTTTCCCCATAGCACTGATAAAATGTTAACCAGCAAGGGCTCTAGACTAAGAAGAAGATCATGAAATGAGTGCTGGAGAAGAGGAAGGCTGATCGGTCCCCACAATGGACTGCATGTTCTCCAGAAATGGGGAATATAGGTACTCTACAATGTCACAGTCAGCAAAAGTAACGAGATCGGATAAGCAACTCTCAAAGCTACACACCACCAACACTGGTCATCAGCATGGGCTGCCTCAACCCAAAGCCAGTGGCCAAAGACAAAGACAATGAAGATGGAGATTTTCACCCATCTTCCTCACCAACACAGAGGAGAGACAGAGACAGACAGAGAAAGAGTCACACAGAGAGACAGACAGACAGAGAGAGAGACCTTGCCTATCAGCCACTAGGAGCCTTTTCTGTTGACTCAGTCGGTCTGACTAGGACAGCCCAGCCTAGAAGAGAGGAGAGGAGTCTCTGGAGAGGAGACTGTAACCCTCAGGATGGACTGTGGTGCAGCAGGCAGGAAGTCAAGACATGGATCTGATGCTCAGCCAGGGCAAACCAGGCTCCCAGGAGAGAGAAGAGGGTAACCTGAGAGGTCAAGGCCAACCTCCAGGAAGCCTTGTGGAACTCACGCAGCTCCCCTACCCAATGGCATCCTGGAGGGAGGTGATGCACCCCCTCTGCATTTTACTAGTGTAATTGGCAGTGGGGAAGCCCAGGCATCCTGCCCAGCAGCCAGTCCTGTGGCCACTGACACCTAAAAAGCCTTGTCTGTGACTCACGAGCATTTGTTCCTCTAAGAAGTATGAGTCCTCTAAGAATAAAGACTACAGCTTTCCTAGAAATGTCCAGGTTCAGGGCAAAGGCTGCTGTGGAGTCTCAGGAAGTGGATGGATAGACGAATAAATAAATTATCCTTCTTGGGTTATTTATTTGCCTGCTGTTTTCATTTTGGGTTTTTGGGGGAGGGGGCCGGTTTTTGGTTTTTTGGTGTTTGGTTTGGATTTTTGAGACAGGGTTTCTTTGTAGCTTTGGAGCCTGTCCTGGAACTCACTCTGTAGACCAGGCTGGTCTCAAACTCCCAGAGATCCGCCTGCCTCTGCCTCTCGAGTGCTGGGAGGTGCCACCAGCTTTGTTTTGGTTTTGAGACCGAGTCTTACTATGTTGCTGACCGGGAACTCACTATGTACATGAGGAGGCTTCAGACTTCCTGCAGCCCTTCCGCCTCTGCTACCATCCAGCTGAACTTCCCTTTCTCTTTCCTTTTGTCCCCATGTGTGGGGAAGAGGGATGTGTATATATGTATACATGTGGGTAAGAGTGCGCATGGGTGCACACACACGGAGAGGCCCAAGGTTGCTATCAGGAATCATCCTCAGTCATTCCTCACTGAGGCAAGGATTTTCGGTCAAACCTAGAGCTAACAGACGAGGCTAGTCTTGCTAGCCAGCTTGTTCTGGCTACCTCCCATCTCCGCCTCCTGAGGCTGGAATTACAGGCAGCTTTCATGTCCACTGTGTCAGTGGGCATGCTTCCGTGGAGCCAAACTCTGTATCTTGGGCTTGGGCAGCAGTTCTTAACCACTGAGCCAGCTCCCCGGCCCTGGGGTCCCCGCTAGTATTATTACTGAAGGACCAAGAAAGGACTCACCTTTGGTCCCATGGATGCGCCAGACATCATCACCACGGCACTTCAAATCCCATTCTAAAGAGCAGATGCTCAGCAAACTCCAGATCCCCAAGCTGGAGTTTCTTCAGACACTTCTGCCTTCTTTGAACATAATTGAACCTCCCAATACTCAGCTTAAGCTGTGGCTCATCTTCTGTATTTCTATATATAAAATAAATCATCTCACAAAAAAACTGTATCTACAGTGTATAGAACAAAGGAAGATTTCAAAGCCCATTAACTCACAGAGATAGTGTGTTACTGGGAGAATATGGGCTGTGTAATTAAAACAATTCAAATCCGATTACAAGGAGCCAGTGGGCTTTACTGTCTGCACCATCCCACTAACGGAAAGAAAAGCGGTATCTTGCAGGTTTTTAAAATTTCTATAAAGTTGTGAATTAGAACACACTTCACCACCCATCCATATTGCTGAGAAGCTGAGAAGTGGAGGCTCTTTACAGAGCTCCACCGGGTGTGTTTGGTGGCTAAGGCCCTTGAAGTAAAGGGCACATGACCCAAATGTGAAGGCATCCTCTGGAAATCCTAATCTCAGAATTACCAATGTCGAGCGCCCAGGTCTTCCACTGAGCCACAGAGCCCTTTCTCTGCTGGGGGAGAACCGTCAAGGAAGGGAGAAAGACCAAATGACAGTCGATGGATCAGACAAGGACAGGGACTTTGCTCGCTATGTAAAGCAAACCTGTGATTTCACTCTGAAATAGGGGCACATCTGCGGCTGTGATAAAGAAGAAGCGAAGGCCTCACAGCAGCAGGGAGCCAGAGAACGGTGCCATGTGACCAGCCCTACCCTCGGCATCCTGACTCTCTAGCGGGAAACATGGTCACTGACTGACTGGTCCTACCCACTGCCAGCAACGGTCAAGAAGCTCTTCATACAACAGGTCGGCTGTCTGAGCCTGTTCCATCAGGGCATGTGTACAGCAAGCAGGCTCCCACCTCGGCTTCAGGTACTCAGACAAGTGTCAGAATTTGGGCTCCACCCAGAGAGCCTGATGGAGTCCCTTGCAGGAAGCCAATACCATCTCCACAGAAGGCATAGTATAGAGACTCTGAGAGCAGCCCAATAGGAAAGACCAAAGAGACGGACCGGGACAAGCGCAGTCTCTAGACTAGCTTCACTGTGCGTGCTATATCCTGCTCTGGGGCTGCAGTGTACAGGGGAGAAAACCAGGAGGACCTGGCCCTGGTCGCCACTAGATATGTCACATCCCTAAGAGTGGGATCTGAAGGCTGGAAGCTGCCTCTCAGTCCCTGCCCTCTTACCTGCCAGAGGAGACCCCACCTCTTTCCTGCCTATAGCCACTTTCTGTGTTGACTCAATCTGTTTATTTAAGTGGGGGAAGGCCTCCCCTGCAGTATGGCAGCCTGTTCTGTTACTGCCGTAGTTCACTGTCTTGGGCTTCTCAGCAGCCCTGGAAGTATCCTCAGGATCATAAGGACAAGCAGAGGCAAGACCTAGTCTCTGGGCTCCTCTTTAAGGCGCAGAATCTGCAGGGAGCTTCCAGGATGGACCCATTCAGGGGGAGAGAGCAGAGGGAGGAAAGTCACCTAGATAGGGAGGCTTGAAGGCAGGGCCCAAAGCAAGGCCTGCGGCTGCAGTATGAAGTAAGAGACTCGTTATGTGAGGCCAAGACCCCAGTGTCCTGTCCGGAAAACGGATCTGCACTTCACATGTGCTTCATGATTCAAGGCAGACCCTGGCATACAGGAGTCCCTAAAGGAGCCCAGATAGCAATGAGCATTTGGATCATCAGTTGTTAGAACTGGGATTCGGAGACGGTAGGCAACCCCACCCATACAGGACTTCTTCGGATTGGGGCTCTCAGGTGAGCACCCAGGCCCTATACTTTCTTCCCTGTCCCCACAACCCCACCACTCAGCTGACTGTGCCCCAAATGACCCCTAAATTGGCTCCTGGCCCACATGCTATCACAGTGTCTCTGCTCCAAAGGTCATTCTTACCTGTCCACCTCCAGCCTCTCAGCATCTCTGTGTCCCTAACTGCAAGCCCTGCAGTTTCATGACAGCACATCTGGGTCCCCTAGAGCCCACTGAGAAGACACATTCTGCCCAGTGAATCCCAGGACTCTTCATCTGCTCCCCTTTAACTTGGCATGGACTATGCCCAGTGCCAGTCGGAGAAAGACCATGCTGCGCACCACTGCAGGCGAGGCCACACTATTGCTCCAGGGCTTCTTTTCCTTGGATGCTCTGCCCTGCTCTGCTGTAATCCTCTTATGCTCAATCCAGGGACAGGAGCGGTACCCAAGCCTGGACAGTAAGAAGAGCACTGCACACCTCCAACACAAACTGATTTGGAAAGAACTGACTACTCCCTCACCATACAAACAGCAATCACAAGACCCTGAGGAAGTGTATGGCAATAATCCCCCATAATCCCCTTCCTCCCATGAGGAGAGACCTCCCATGAAAGCTTGGCAGGCTGAGCTGGGTGGACAGCAGCCTGCAGCAGCCAGGATGATGTCTGGAAGGAAGCCCATTGGGGGATAGCAGGGGCAAGGGTGGGAAGACGAATACGCTTTGAGACCCTGAATCCATCCATGCCAGAAGACCACAGTCTCTACCTCCTCCATTACATAGCCTAATAAACATCCCTCCTAGTCTGAGGGCTCCTGATACCTGCAACGCAAAGATGATTAAGGGGGTGTTTTCAGATCCCTGTCAGATTGCATGGAATAAAGGGAGGAGTGGGAGAGGGGAATCCTCAGATCTTCAGGGGCATGAGAGGCCCAAACACTCCACTAGCCCAGGATGCCATGGCTTAGCTACCTGCTCCCACAATCCTGATGGGCGCCTTCAACAGCATGTCACCAATTGGGCTCCCTTGGGAAGGGTGCTTCTGGGGCAATGGCCTGCCATACTCAATCATCACTAGGTTATTAGCACATCTGCAGGTGTTCGGTAAGCTCACCTGGTTCCACAAACACACAAATGCATGTGTGCAGGCTCACGTTTGTAAGCGTTAGAGACAGAGCCACATAGCAAGGCAAGAGACACACAGTCCATCTCTGCAGATGTTGGTTTGTAGAGCCCCATGAGTCCTGCGTGTGGAGGTCATGGCGCTGGTGCTCGGAGACAGCAAAGGCACTTGGAAGGAGTTGACAGTCACCAGGTGATAGATGATGGAGAGGATAGTGCAGTGTCAATGACAGAAGGAGAAGCCCTGGCAGAAGGAGAAGCCTCCTGCAGAGTAGCAGATGCAGGGTCCAGTGTCCAGGTGGGTAGAGTCAGGGAACAGCAAGAAACAAACAGGAGGAGGAACACTCCTCCATTGCTGGTGGGAGTGCAAGCTTGTACAGGCACTCTGGAAATCAGTATGCCGGTTCTCAGAAAACAAGGAATCAATCTACCTCAAGACCCAGCAATACCATTCTTGGGCATATACCTAAAGGATGCTCAATCATACCAAAAGAATATTTGCTCAACTATGTTCATAGCAGCATTATTTGTAATAGCCGGAACCTGGAAACAACCTAGATGCCCCTCCACTGAAGAATGGGTAAGGAAAATGTGGTACATTTACACAATGGAGTACTACTCAGTGGTAAAAAATGGCATCTTGAAATTTGCAGGCAAATGAACGGAACTGGAAAAAAACATCCTGGGTGATGTAAAAAAAAAAAAACTGGACCCAGAAAGACAAATATAAGCAGATATTAGACATAAAGCAAAAGATAACCAGCCTATAGTTCACAACCCCAGAGAAACTATACAACAAAGAGGACCCTAAGAGAGACATACATGGATCCGCCCAGGAAGGAGAAAAAGACAAAAGCTCCTGAGTAAATTGGGAATGTGGGGGACAAGGGGAGGGTGGAAGGGAAGAGGGGAAGAAAGAATGGGAATGGGGGAAAAAAAGAAAAAAAGAAAAAAGAAACAAACTGGACACTCAGCTGGGGACAGACCACTTGGCCTTGAATGCCAAGCAAAGGCACTAGCTGAAGCTGCCGGAGCCACAAGGCCTAGTCAGACATAGGCATTAGGAAGCCGTCTGGGAGTATGGGCATGTCTATGCCAACAGTGTTTCATAAGGGAGGCCACACTGCCCCCAAGTACACTCGATGGTGCCCATTATACAGCAGATCCCTGTCTTCTCTTTAATGGTACTAATGTCTCGGCAGGAGCTAAGCAGATTATCACAGCAGACCGCAGCCCCTGCTGTGCTCAGGCAGGTTTCTCCAGGGAGAGGACTAATCATGAACACCAGAGGCTGAGGGGAGAGTGGCACTGGTGGCTGACTTTACCTTTGAGTGGGAGCACAGCTCATCAGCTCCTGGAGCACCCAGTGAGGGAGACTCCGGTGGGAACTTGTGGCCAGTGACCCAACGTACTCCCAGCTTCCAGGCTGACTGGGCCCAGATATACAGTTGCTCTCCCCCCACCCCCAGCCTAAGTTCCGTCTCCTCACCTAAGAAGAGTGGGCAGGACAGTGCAAGCCACACGTCATATGTAGAGGCCGAAGCTTCTTGGCGTATGGGACTCCAAAGTCTACCAAAAGGTTACTAGGCTGAAGAGAACCAAGTCCATCTCCTGGCACACGGGCCCACACGGCAGTACCCTCCCTGCCTATACACACAGTGTACTTGGACCATGAACTTTCTCACTCCCATTGCTGAGGGTCAGGGGCATCTTCGTGGTGCTTTGCTCTTTCTGTGGGGCCTCATAAAGCTCCAAGATCAGCCATCAGCTGCTGCCAGCGTTGGAAAAGACAAAAGCAGCTCCCATAGTTTCTCTCCCGCTCAGATCTGGACTGAAGGGCCTAGACAAATGCATCTTAGACTGCAGGTGTCTGTGACAGCAAGCTTCCGGGCTGCACAAGTCATATGCCACAGGTCCCCAAGTGGTTCTGAGAATCACGGCAGACACTGGCAGAGGCTGTAGTGAGCACATGTCTGTGTGACCCGTCACCCACTCAGGGACCTTCACTGAGCACCCAACCAGGAATCTTGGGATACTTAACATTAAATAAAACAGACAGTTCTCCAATGCTCTTCACAACTAAATTAATAACTTAATCAGGGGCAGAGCATGGGAAAAAGGAAAAGAAGACTTTGACAGAGAATTTCCTGTAGTGTAGTGGCATTTCACTTGTATTTTAATAAATAAAACTTGCCTGAGGATCAGAAAAGCAAAACAGTCACACTGGCCAGCCTTATATCCCAGCAACCACAATGACATGCACCTTTAATCCCAGTAGCCACACTAGTTGCCATAGAAACTGGGCAGTGCATGGCTTTAATCCCAGTGGTGCACGCCTTTAATCTCAGCCCTATAGAGGATTATCAAACAGGAGGAAACATCTCTCAGTCACAGTCTCATTCTGAGATTCCTGGAGGCAGGATTGCCATTTCAGACTGAGGTTGAGGTAAGTGGCTGGCTGCTTTGCTTTTTCTGACCTTTAGGTTGAACCCCAATTTCTCTGTCTGAGTTTTTATTAATCATGCTTCAATTCCCTATCCCCATACTTGGAGGCCCATACTTGAAGAGCCAAGAGGAGCCTCTTCAGAGAGATAAGAGTTAATGCATAGCTAAAGTCTGATGAAGTATCTGTCATTGAAGATGTTGTAATCACTGCATATGCAAAGATCCTGGATAGATGCATGCTTGGCCTGTTGGATGGACAGGAAAAGGTCAATGTGGTCACAGTCAAGAAGTGTGACAAGGGAGAAAACAGCAAAGTCAGCCTTGGCCAGGGTATTTAAAGGCACGCCGGCCCCAGGAAAGGGTCTGTATTTTATTCCTATGATAGTGAGAAACCCTTGAAAGGTTTCTGTGGGAGAGGTGAGCAGACTGATTTTTCAGATAGTGTAGCTGCTACATGGACACTGGGCTAAAGGGAAGGGCAGAGAGTGTGAGCACTGAGGAGATGAGCTCAGGAATCCAGGCTAGGGGGAAAACTGATGAGAGAGAGTGGGGCAAAAGCAGGGGCTGGGGAGGGACAGCGGGAGATGGGGAGGGACAGCAGAGATGGGGAGGGACAGTGGGAGATGGGGAGGGACAGCAGGAGATGGGGAGGGACAGTGGAGATGGGGAGGGACAGCAGGAGATAGGGAGGGACAGCAGGAGATGGGGAGGGACAGTGGGAGATAGGGAGGGACAGCAGGAGATGGGGAGGGACAGCAGAGATGGGGAGGGACAGCAGGAGATGGGGAGGGACAGTGGAGATGGGGAGGGACAGCAGGAGATGGGGAGGGACAGTGGAGATGGGGAGGGACAGCAGGAGATAGGGAGGGACAGCAGGAGATGGGGAGGGACAGTGGGAGATGGGGAGGGACAGCAGGAGATGGGGAGGGACAGTGGAGATGGGGAGGGACAGTGGGAGATGGGGAGGGACAGCAGGAGATGGGGAGGGACAGTGGAGATGGGGAGGGACAGCAGGAGATGGGGAGGGACAGTGGAGATGGGGAGGGACAGCAGGAGATAGGGAGGGACAGCAGGAGATGGGGAGGGACAGTGGGAGATGGGGAGGGACAGTGGGAGATGGGGAGGGACAGCAGGAGGACAGCGGGAGATGGGGAGGGACAGCGGGAGATGGGGAGGGACAACCCAGAAGGAGATGCTAACAGGGACAAGGCCTGCTAGGTCAGGCCATGGCTCCAAGCCTTTGTTCTCTTTGCAATGCTCTGTGCTACCTGCAGTTGTCCAGAGACATTCACTGCACATGCAGTTCTGAGCATGATATGTAAAAAGACAACTCCACCCTTCAATAGCACATTTCAAGAGCCCGTGGTAGAGCGAGTGCCACCCAGCTGTCTAAGTTGCTTTTCTACTGCTATGATAAATATCATGACCAAGGTGACTCAGGAAAAAAAAGACATTTAATTTGGGGCTCACAGCTCCAGAGGGTTAGAGTCCATGACCCATTGTGGCAGGCAGCAAGGCATCAGGCCAGGAAGTAGGGTGCTGAAGCTGTAGCTGAGAGCTTATATCTTGATCCAAAAGCAGGGGGCAGAGAGAGCTAAGTAGGAAGAGCATGTGCTTGGAAACCACAAAGTCCCTCTATCCCAGTGGCATGCCTCCTCCAACAACACCACACCTCCTAATCCTTCCCAAACAGTTCCACCAACTGGGGACCAAGTATTCAAATATATGAGCCTGTGGGTACCATTCCCATTCCAACCACACTAGTCCACTGCCCACCACATCCTTTTCCATGGTAAGATTTTGGATAAGTGCCAAGTGCTACTTGGAATTGCCCATGAGGTTCTGCAATGAAGAAAAGTGTTTGAAGTCCCAGGCTCTGCATAACTGTACCGTGTGATTCCATGGGATACACCTGAGAGCATAAAGGAACAGACACAGTGCACAGACTCCACTGGGTGCAACATCATTCCTGCTGTGTCTCAAACTCTTACTGGTGCAACCCTGTAGTCTATGGTGCTATGGTCAGTGGCCCAGTGTCAAACCACAGGGGCAGGGCCTGGACACAGCCTTCAGGGCATTCCCATTCCCTTGGCCAGTGAAGGCAACAGAGGCTCCCTTGTGGGGTGAGCTGGAAGTTGGAAGGAGAGCCAGTGCTCTGAAGGTAAGGGTGAGGTTGGCCAATGTTGAAACTAACTGGGCTCTAACACAGTCAGCGTACAATCCACACTTAGAGCTAAGGGAGCAACTGCAAACACCCCAGGTGGGGGTGTTCAGCACAACCCCCCTTTTTAAAAAGTCCCAGGACCTGAAAACTAGAGACTCAGCCACAGTTGCAGCAGGAGGTGGCAACGGGAACCAGCACCCATTTAGGCTTCATCATTGTCACTAGAGTGTCCCAAAAACCAGGGATCATCTCATCCCTCTGCAGAGGTCAGGTGACTTTAGGAGGACAGTAACTATGGCTGGTCATTCCTTGCTGACAGAAATAGACCAGTTCTCTGTTCATTTGGTTCTTAAGACAACCTATTGGCCAAGGTACCACCATCCCCATTTTTTTTAAAGATTTATTTATTTATTATGTATACAATATTCTGTCTGCATGTGTGCCTATACGCTAGAAGAGGGCACCAGATCTCATTACAGATGGTTGTGAGCCACCATGTGGTTGCTGGGAATTGAACTCAGGACCTCTGGAAGGAAAGTCAGTGCTCTTAACCTCTGAGCCATCTCTCCAGCCTCCACCATCCCCATTTCATAGGCAAAAGCTGCGGCTCAGCAAATTAAGTCCCTCAACGAGTCACTTCAGGACTACTGTGCTCTAAGAGGGACATTGACAAATAGCACGTCAGCAAAAGATACGCAGGTAGTACCTGCCAGGTTCCAGGGTCTGAGGCAGGAAAACCTGAAAAGATCATAGTGACAGCCATTAGATGCTCATAGTGACAGCCATTAAATGCTCAAAAGCTGTGGCAAAAAGACAACCTCAGCATAAACCTGGGTGGGAAATGAGCATTACCCATCCCTGGGGGCTACAGACCATCCACTCCAAAGACGTTCTGCGCCCAACGTCTCATTTGAGAGATTCAGGCACCAAGGCCCTGGGAGGGCAGGGATGGCTGTGGTGGCTGTCACGACATGCCACAGACTGCATGTTTCAAGCAGAGCAAATGTTCCCTCACAACTCTGGAGGCTCAAAGCCCAAGATCGTGCCAGCATAATGTGTTCTGAGAGGGCCCTTCTCCTGGGTGGTCAATAGGCACCTCTCACCAGATCCATACAAAACTCTTGTCTCAAGCGCCTCTTCTTGCAAGGCACCACGAGACACACCCAGCCCAGAGCCCAGGCCTGTCTCAGAGCTGGGCTCAGGGCTCAGAGAGGCACCAGCATACAACTTTGTTCAGCTAGACAGAAGAAAGTGTGTGACCCCAGGCCAAGAAGAGCCTAAGGGTCGGCCTCTGCAATGAGCAGGAGTCCACCACAGGAACCAGGCCAGGAAGAAAGAGCACTCTTCCCAGATGCTGACAGTGAAGCCCAGAGAGGGAAGTGGCCTTTACAAGGCCAGCAAGTTGACTGGTCCAAGTTGGTGTTTCGGGCTTATATTGCTCTGACAAAACACCTGGCATAGTGAGCTGAGAGAGGAAAGACTCTTTTTTTTCTTTTTTGGTCTATTATTTTCAAGATCTCAGTCTATGGTCACTTGGCTCTGTCTCTCCTGGGGCCATGCAGGAGAGACATGCTGAAAGCATGCTAGAAGGTACTGTGTGGAAGAGCTGAGTGGCTCATCTCTAAGCAGGCAGGAGGCAGAAAAACAGAGTTGGAACAAAACCTGCATCCGCAATGGCTCATCTCTCCTTCTCACCCCCTCCCATGGACACCATGCTACTGTGGCTTCATCCATACTTAATATCACAGTTCTTAGGATTCAGTCATTCCCAAAAGATCATACACTGACAACCAAGCACCACATATGAGCCTGACAGGGGTGGGGGAAGTTCAGATACAAGGTTTAACATTCAAGATTCAGATTCAGACCCACCAAAGCCCACCAAACAGACATGTATCTGCCTATAGTCAGCTGTTACGGAGCTGGGACAGCCAGGCCCACACCAGCCACTCTGCACTCTGAGCAAGCGTGGCTACAGTAAGATTAAAATATCAAGCAAAGATATCCCACAAGAGCCCAGAGCCCAGGCCTGCACAGATGGCTCCAAACTGCCTCTGTATGAACCCTGTTGTCAGCACCAACCTCCTTCCCTATTCTCCTGGGACACCCAAGCCACAAGCCTCAGCCACCAGATATGGGGCAGAGGCTACGGCCCACAAAGACAGCACAGTGTAAGGGCTAGAGCTGATCTGGGGACAGCTACAGCAGTCTTCCTTTCTCTACCCAGTGTCTGGCCCCTAGCATAGGTTTTGAGTACATTTCCTACCACCCTATAGCTGGCCTCTGCACCATCACCCCATCGGCCATGTGGAAAACACATAGCCATGGCTGAGCATGGATGCCAGCCCCAGTTCACCTGAAGGAGTGCTACCTGTCAGCTTCCAGGCTGCTATCTATTCTGGGATGACGTAGAAGAGCCAGGCAGAGCACAGATGTGAACAGGCACAGGGCAGGTGGCGCTGCCTCTGCAGGTGCTGGCTGCCAGGGTGGGCTCTGGCAAAGACAATATGAAGGCAGCACACTGGAAAGGCAGGATGGCCATGGCCAGTGTCCCTGATGCCAGAAACCATTTAGAGATGGAAGAGAGAGTCCCAGAGAATGGGACACTGACAAGCTGTCAGAGAGGCCAGCATCCCCAGAGAAAGGGCTGTCACGGGCAGCAGCAGGTTAATGTTAGAAGCCAACTTGACAGAATCTAGAATCACTTGGGAGATGGGCCTCTGGGCATGCCTGAGAGGGACTGATTTGATTTTGTTAATTGATGTGGGGAAATCCTTTTTAGTCATTGGTGGGACTGTGCTACATAAGCGAGCGAGCCAGCCAGCATGCATTTGCTGCTTTCTTCTGACACACAGCCACGGTGACTTCGCCACCATGACGGACTGTAAAGTGTAAGACAGAACAACCCTTTCCCCATACGCTGACTTTGTCAATATTATATCACAGCACAGGAAAAGAGGGGACAGGCCCAAAAGCTGAGATTGTAGAAAGTCCAGTACAGGCGTGTTACTGATGGTGGCCCCATCGGTGGCCAGGCCTGAAGCAGGATCGTTTTTTCGTGTGTGTTTTGTTTTGTTTTATTGTTATATAAAACTCTGCAGTTATCGTATTCATATGCCTTGAGGAATGATTCAATATAGCTAATCACAAAGGCATTACCCAAACATGTTTGTACGAGAACACTTAGCCTTCCGTGAGAATACAATGGGCCTCTGTTAACTATACTCCCTGCCCTGGACGCCAGAGCTCTTGAACCTACTCTTCTTATTCAGCTGGATTTATGTCTCTGCATCAGCATCTCTGCATCTCTTCCAACAACCTCTCACAAGCATGACCCTGGGTAGAAAATTCAAAAGAAGTAGCATCTAGGTATTGGATTAAATTGGACTAGAAATGTTTTAGAAGCAACGCAGACCCAACATTCTAACTTTTGAGTCAACTATTTTCTAGAGAGCTGAGTTGACCAGCTTTGTGATGTGACAAAGAGCCTGGTGTAAACATTCTAGAAGGAGTAGGGTTGGCTAGGGTCTGCAGTTGACATAAACAGTATAGAAGGAGTAGGATTTGCTAGGGTCCGCAGTTGGCCTGTTGCTTTCCGGGCTGGGGTGAGGCAGCGTCTCAGGCTAAGAGCACATGGTGAAGTTGCTCTGCTCACCTTCTGGACATAAAGTGAAAAAGGGAGAAAGAACGGAGAAACCAGTTTTCTCTTTGAGAGCACACTCTCAAGCACTGAAGATATCCCACTTGACCCCACTTCTTACAGGTTCCACGGGCCCCCAGAAGCACTGGGCCTATGGAGGGCATTTCCTACGCAAACTGTGAACTGGGTGAATGACTAAAAGGAAAGACAACAGCGCTGAAGGAACAAAGTCTGGGTCCTAACCTGGCAACTACAAGATATTAACTGTCTCTCTGCCCTTGCCTGCTCCTGCAGGATGTGGCTTCGAGTACCGAGGGACAGTCATAAAGGCCTCCAAGAAAATCCTGGAGAAATGGCCCCAGTGTCATGGTGTGAACCGGAGGATGTCCACGCACATGTGGACTCAACAGTTCAGAGGCATCATGGAGAGCCTCGCTAGACTGTGGCCTCCGACTCCATTCCGGCCATAACCCCCTCTGACTAGCTGTTGGGTAAGATCCATATGGCAATCTGGAGAGCAGGGCAGGGAAAGGGAGAAAACATGGGGAGATGGTTGGGGCACACACATAGCCTGTAAGATTAGAAAGGGTATGGACTCACGTGCATGCCCTTAGATATGCGTGCTCACATGTATGCTGGCATGTATGTATGTGCCCACGCAGTGAAATGTTCCCAGTGAACATCGGAGAATAACCCTAAAGCCTGGGAGAAAAGCCTTGGAGGAATCCAGGGAGGGGATTACACGGTTTCTGGTACCTAGCCAGACTCTAACGAGGAATCTTGTGCACCTGCCGTCTTGGCATACATTTTCAGGGTTGAAGCATCACTGGAAACACTGCTGAGGGGACAGAAAAAGCATCTCTCTCTCTCTCTCTCTCTCTCTCTCTCTCTCTCTCTCTCTCTCTCTCTCTCTCTCTCTCTCTCTCTCTCGGCCCAGGGCACCAAAGCAAGACTGAGCACAGCAAGGGCTTTAAGTAGGCATAGTGGAAGATGGGAGCTGGAGGGTGAGCCTCTGAGAAAGAGACTCCCTGGGTAGAAAGGGGGCGGGACCTACAGCATGGCTAGTCCAATAGAAGTTTCCCTTCATGCACTTCCTTAAGTACAAGCAGCTTCTTCAGGTCTGAAGGGGAGCCACATGTCATCCCAGAGCACGGGTGAGTACGGAGAGGCCCCATAGGCCCACACTGTGATAACTGCAGAACACCTCTGTGGAATGAAAATCCAGCCACACATCCCAAGCCAGGCGAGCCAGTCTGGGTGACGCTAGAGACAGGCAGCAAGCACTGCGGAAACCCGACGAGATGGAAAGAAAGCAGAGAGCCACAACACGCCCGGGACACAACAGGCACACAGAGACATCCGTGTCCTTGTCACCAGAACTGGAACTGTGCTGGCTATATGGCACAGGAGAATATAAACTACCGATAGAGTTAAGTTTTCAAATCAGCTAACCTTAAAATAGGGAGGTCACTCTTGATTGTCCCTGGAAGAGAGATGGGGTCAGACGATGTTACGTGAAAAGGATCTGGCTCACTATTGTGAGCTTTGGAGAAGGATCTTGGGGCCCAGAGCTAAGAATGAAACAGCACCTGGGACACGGAAAAGGCAGGAACACAATTCCACCCCAGGGTAACCAAAAGGTACCATCCTTGCCAACACCTGGTCCTTAGCCCGATGAGTTCATGTCAGTCTCGGGACCTGCAGAGTTATGAAATGATAAATGTGTGCTGTTTTAACCAACTAAACATGGGGTGAAAATGGGTTCTGCTCCAAGAGAAACGAATACAGCTGAGTAGTGCAATGGTGGCAGACGCCCTAGACACACCTCTCTGACGGCATGAATGTCACTCTCACTCAGAACCCCTGGCAAAGTCTTCAGTATTTTGAAGAAGATGCCCTCAGAGATGCCAGGATGTGGCCTCAGTGAAGCCTGCAATTCTGAGCAGAAGTAAGAGAGGAAGCAGCGGTCAGCGAAGAGACCCACTAGCAGAACACACCACCAGTGTGGCAAAGTGAGTGCCAGGGCACCCAGGAGGAAGGAGAAAGGGTAAGCATGCCAGACCTTCAGAAATGGCTGCCTACAAATTTCTGTATCTTTTTAAATCACATTCTCTCATTCTGTCAACAGTAATCTATACTTAGAACATTTTAGCTTTTTTGGTTTTCTTTAATGTGGTATTAAGCGTTGCGCTCAGGGCCTCACACGTAGGTGAACATCCCACCACATCCCCACTCTTACTTTGTCTTCCCCCACCACCCCCTCTTCTCTTTTGAAACAAGCAAGGTCTCATGTAGCCCAGGCTGGCATTAAAGTCGCTTTGTAGCTGAGAATAAACTTGAACTTCTGATCCTCCTGCCCCTACCTCCCAAGTGCTCGTAGTAAGGGTGTACATCACCATACCTGGTTTGTGTGGTGCTGAGGGTCAAACCCAGGGCTCTGGGCCTGCGCGACAAGCACTCTAGCAACTGGGCTGCGCCCCCACCCCTTTACCTTGTCTTTTTCTTGTGCTTCTGGTAACTAAGAATATTGTCTCACATAGTTTCCTCTACCTCTCCCTTAAACTGTTATCTTTCCTTGATGTGACAGATACAGCTACAGCGTATCCAACGTCTCGCATCTTTTCCTCACAGTAAAAGATAATTCTGTAGAAGAAGACTCGGGTGCAGCCCGTTCTTTTATGCATTTACATAATCTTCTGCTTGAGCAGGCACTGAAAAACAGTATGACTTTTTCAACAAATTAGTATCTTTTCTCCTATTTGTCTTGTAGAGCGGGTTAATGCAAACTTCAACAACCAAAGACGCAACATTTTAGAGCCTTAACTGCCCCACACTGATGTTTATTAATTTTAGAGCTTCATAAAGCACATATCCTACATGCTATCCTAAGACAGTGCTCGTAAGGGGTTTGTAGGATCATTCCGATGAGATCATAGGTATAAATCTTACGGTCAGCACATCCATCCAAGGAGAGTTTCTTGTTTTCTTCAGAAATACTTAAAGATGGATATCTTTGCATAAATAGTACCATTTCATTTTTTTTTTTAAAAAGTGCATGTCAGCACATGCAGGCACTAGAAGGAATGTTTACAATTAGTTCACGGAGGTTTCAGAAAAAGCCAATAGTATGGAGCATGAAACACAATGAGAGTCCTCATCATTCATAAATACAAAGGAAGAGAAAAGATAGAAGAAAATAATGCAGTGGGGTTCAGGAGGATTCCGCTCTGTTTCTTGCTGTTCTCCACACCTTCCACGTTTTATATAATGAGCATGCACTGGCCTCTTTCTTTCTCACGTTTTAAAAGTAATCCATGTTCATTGTGGCCATGCATTCCTTTTATAACTGGGGGGTTAGTAAAATCTGGAAATGGAAAGGTCATTCAGGGTCCTCTCTCAAGGAATTCGCTAGCTTAGAAAACTATGTAGTTGAAAATATCAACAGCCTGAAGAGATGCTGAGGAAAAGCCAGCCATAGCTGGGTCAGAGAACAGGAAGGGAATTAGTGTTTACTAAACACCAACCTCGGGCCTTATACAGGCAATTTATACATGTCTCATCTCATTTAATCCTCCCAATAATCCCAGGAGGCAGAGACTACAATTATTCCCTTTTAACAGATCTAGAAACAGAAGCTCGGCACAGGGCCAAGACTCCCCCAGGTCATGCGGTGAGCGAGGCAAGCTCTCATCTTTGGGCTCCAGCAATCAGGCCCCCATCTCTGGGTCGGAGTGCTGCCTCTCAAATTAAAACAAGGCAACATTGCTCCAATCCCAGATCCCTTGGGACACACTGGGCACCTGTACTCTCTGTGATAAAGTCTGAGACCCAGCATGCCCTTGTTCTCCTTGCAGTAAGTGTCCAAGCTATGGAGAAAAACTTGGAGCAAGATCCGGCAATTACCCCCATAGAAAAGCAAGAAAGGAGACCCAATGAACTGAATGCTTGCTCCACAAGCATTAGGCAAAGGGAAAAAGGCTGCTAAGCAATGCTCAGCTTTTCCCAAGGCCTCCACCGATAGCTCCTTCCTTTCCTTGTAGGTACCCAGGGGCTATCCAAGGCCATGAGATGGATAACAAGATAGATTTCAGCCCATGCCACTCCCAAGATTGAAAGTGCATGCCAGCTGTAACCAGCATGTACCAGCCCAGCAACAGCACCTGTCCAGTGTTTCTATACAGAGAAACCAGGGACCCTCATCATCTCACTCCCTCATTCCAGATGTGCAGAAATACTCCCATACCCTTCTGAGACTGCCAACTTGCCATCCTTGGAAACAGAGACATTCTTCCAATTACACAAAGTAAGTAACAACCATTAAAAGGGGGCGGTCTGAACCAGTAAAAGGCCCTGGCTAGAGCCTTTATTGACAGAACAAAGTTGTTTTGGGGGTTTGAAGGTCAAATGGCACATAGCTGTGTTTTGTTTATTCTTCAAATTGTTCCGTTGGTTAACAAGTTAAAAACCAAATGTGACAGTCAAGTGTGGTGATGGAGTAGGGCTCACCTATAGGCCCAGCATTCAAGAGGCTGAAACAGGAGGGCAGCCTGAGCTACACAGCAAAGCCCTGCCCCAAGAGCATCCAGTTCTACACTGAAGTGCAGACTGGAGGCTTCTCTTTACAAAATAGATACATGCAGAAATCTAGAACTTTTCCCGCCAACAGGGCACTAATCAACCAAAGCTGTGTTACAGCTGCTCCTTGACATGAAGATGACCTCTCCTGGGGGCGGTTCACCCATGTGTGTGCATCCTGCCTCAGGGTAGAACCCTATGTAAAACCAGCACCTTCACTAAGGGGCACAGTGAAAGAGCAAAGGATGCCTTACACTTTTGTTTACAGCAGACAGAGAGCTGTCAGAAGCAACAGCCTTAATAGGGGTACTCCTGTCCTATAAGGGCCACAGGCAGGGGCCCTGAGGAACCATGAGGACAGCACACAAAAAGAAGTCTGAGGTCAGAGGGCATCTGGAGACAGATGGTGGGATGAGGTCACACAAGAAGGACAGGGACTCCCCCATGCCTCTACTTCAGAGGACTTAAGACAACAGACATCTGCCAGTACCAGAAGCAGCAGCTCTCACTGTTACGTGTGTGCTGGTGTTTTGCTTGCACATATGTAAGTGCAGGAACCAGCAGAGGCCAGAAGGGGGCATCGGATGCCCCTGGAACTGAAGTTACAGGCAGTTGTGAGCTACTACATGGGTGTGGGGAATCAAATCAGGGTCCTCTTCAAGAGCAGGAAGTGTTACTGACCACGGAACCACGTCACCAGCCCCAGCAGTTTTCAGAATAAACAGCACCAGTCACCACCACCACCATGGATCAGCACTTAGGACTGGAGATGTGAACAATTAAAACGTCCTTCATCCTTTGAGCCTTACAGTCAGGCAGTCCCTCCCCAAGGGCTGGCCACCTTTCCATCCTTTGCTGCACCTACAGCCAGGAGGCCCTCAGAGCCCTCCATGCTACAGGAAGATCCCAGCACTAGCTATAGCCTTCATCCATCACCGACTCACCTCATTTTTAAAGGTACCTGGAGACTGGCAGACAGTATGCAACCCCAAGGTGACAGGAAGACCCTAGGCCCAGCAAGTCCAAGGAGAGACCAAAAGCAGAGTTCTCAGTCACCCCACCCTCTCCCTACCCCACAACCCTGCCAGTTCTGGGAAGAAGTCCCTGCATGCTGAGCTTCCAGCTGTACCCTTGTGTCCTCAGCACTTCAGGGCACTGGCGCCACAGCGGAGCCCTGCTTGTGGTAAACGAGACAAAGAGGAAGGGAAAAGAGCATGGCTGAGCAGCAGTAAGGTCCTTGACCAGGAATCGATAGCATGAGAGAAGGGGCACTTCCAGAGCAGCCAGCCAAGGAGGAGTGGAGGGGGTGCACAAGGAGGAAAAGGCAGAGGAAGCTGCTGCCACTAATGCACCCTAAGAAATCAGACAAGAGTCGCCTGCCAATGCTGAAAGCAGCGGCCCCCATTGATTTAGGTGTATGTGTGTTTTGCCTGCACGGAGCTAAGAACACTCCACGAGTGCAGGTACCAGAGAAAGCCGGCAAAGGGTGATGGTCTCACTGGCTGCCCACCTGTTGCCCCTGCCTCGGAGTCTCAGCAAGACGACTGCAGGGAAATACAGCTGCCGCGGCCAGCCTGCTAAGATTTTTCCTGTCATCAGACCTAGTCCAGCTCCTCTCTTTTCCTGAGCAAACAGCGCCCACCTCCGGTCCAGGCAGCAACGCCTCCCTAGGCCCGCAACGCGGCCCGGCAAAGAAACCGGCTGCTTCACACACAGTGGAGCAAGGCAGAGAGGAGGGAAGCCGAAGGCCCGCAGGGCAGAAGCTCCGAGGCCCCACAGGCTGTGCAGCCGCACCAGCCAGGCTGTTCGACTGACAGGGCTTACAGGACAAGCTCCGTGAGCCGAGCTCCTGTAGGCTGCAGGCCACAAGAGGCTTCTGGGGAGGTGCACGCGACACAGGCACGAAGACACACCCACCCACAAACACGCGAGAAACAAAGCTGACCCTGAGCCACCGCGCCTGATAAGCGGCTCACACACGCGCCCATGCACCCGCACAGTTCTGCCAGGAGACCCGCTTGCAGTAAGTACATAGAGGTTTTTCGCTTGCCCTGACAGTACGGAGCGGCCCTATCTTGCTAGGCCTGGGAGGACACGCCACCACGCCTGGCATAGCAGCAGGCAGGCCAGGCGCCTAGGAGATTCTGCACAACCGACTGGGTAGCAACTCTGCCTGGACCCGTTGCTACTCGGCCTCACTGGCTGCAGCCCAGTGACTAATGCATGGGCTCAGTGGCCACTCACCTTCCTGCACTGCCTGGAACGGGTTATTGGCCTCGATGACCTTGATGGAGTAAGTGATCTTCTCACTCTGCAGGATGTCATCATTGAGGCTCAGGTCTGATACAGCCAACTGGAACACCCTGTCGTCCTTGGCTGCATTCTCCTCGAAGATGGCACCTGAGGGAGAAGAGGGGTCAAGACCAAGCCTGGAGAGGAAGGAACCCTTCCCACCTTACTTCCGCCCTGAGATGGGGGTAATGCCTGGACCACTGGGTACCAAGTGGTGAGAGGATTGAGCTAGAATGTTTATAATGTTTTTTTGAGACAGGTTCTCCTTCCGTAGCCCTAACTGGACTTGAGTTCACGGTGATCCTCCTGCCTCAGCCTTCCCAAGTAGTGTGATTACAGTCATGCACCATCAGTCTCAGTTCAGGATTCTGTTTTGATTGGGTAATTTAAAGACCTCCCTATGTAACCCAAACAGGATATGCTCCCCTCCCCACATCGAACACGTGCACACAGTTAACATGAGTTACACCTGCATATCCTTCACGCTACCATCAGGTCACATGTGCTTCATAACCAAAGCATCACATGTCCCAGTCATGCCCCACACAAGATGTGGCATGCTGAGGTAGCCTCCCGCTCAAATGCACCTGACATGGTCCCATAAATCCCATCCCAGGAGCCAAAGTGAATTCTCCAAGAGGAAACATCCCCAGACCAATCCCAGTAATGAAGTGGTGCTCCTTTTTTCTTTGCATTCCCTGATGAATGCAGAAGTGAGACTGTGGTCCACAGTTTGCTCTCCTGCATCAAGGGTTTTTCCTTTAGGCATATACAAGGAATTGATAACCAGTATCTTGAACGATCGAGATGTTGCATGTGTCTCTGCTCTGGTCTCTCACTTCCACTTCCTGTATGTCTGGAGGGGTGGGGCTGTATCCTATACCCCTAAACCTTCTGATCTAGCAGTGTTGAGAGTCCCAGAAGAAACCACTCTTAAACAGTCGGTCATTCTAGAAGCAAGGACGCCTCCTTCAGAGATCCGGCTGACCTGACGCTTTCACTGACCCTGCCCTTACAATGGAGATCAGTTGGATCTGATCTGGGATCCCCACCCCAGCCCTTTTGCCAAGTGCCAAGGGTCGCCAAGGTCCTATTGCTTAGCTAATTGCTCTGGAGCTGAGAGCTGGGTAGAAGGGCTCAGCTCCTGGATTCCTCACTACACCGGAGCCGCAATGCTGACCGCAAGACCCACGCCGACTCCTGGGCGGGAAGCAGGTTTGGATCCTGGCCCGGCCCCGGAGGGAAGCGCTGCAGCCCTTGGAGTAGGGACTTGGTCCCTCATCACCTCTTTCTGCCCCGCGGGTAATATCAGCCACGCTTTCTCACACCTCCCAACCCCCAGTTTGTCCCTGTTCGCTGGTCTTTCCCAACTTCCGGAAAGGCGACTGCGGAGGGGCTCCCCCAAAGCGACCGCTGTCAGTCCCCCAACCGTGCCCAACTTCTCGAGACCCCAGTCATTCTGCTCCTAACTCCCACCACTACCCCTCCTCTGATCGCCCCTTCCTTTGCTTTTCATCTCCTTCCTCTCCATCTATCTCTTCTTGCTCAGCGCCCTCAACCCCACGGCCCACGCTCCTTCCCTCCACCCCATCACCCAGACTGTATGCTGGCCCCAAGACTTAAACCAGGCAGAAACTCTCTGAAACTGTCCAGGATTGAGCTGCAGTTGTCACAACCAGAAACACACACACACACACAACCCGAGAGCTACAACAGACACACACCGGGGAAACAGGCAAGCACGGTGTCCGCTCTAACAGGCTGGCAGAACGCGGTAGTCGCACTAACACACTCTCGGATGGCCCCACACACCCCAACGCCCTCTCACAGTGACACCAGCGACCGTGCCAGGTGCACACACACTGGCACGTTGACAGCACCCATCCACAGTCACACATGGTTCCGCTTTGGCCTCTTTGATCTTGCCCTGCCAACTTAGCTAGCCCCCAGCTCTGTCTGCCCCTGGTCCCAATGCTCAGGCTGTGCATCAGGGCCCAGCCTGCCGACGGTCCCGCTAGGGGCACGCATCTCAACAAGCGTCTATCCCCGGGTTCCCCGCTGCCGCGGCCCTAAGTGTCGGCGGAGGCCGCGGGGCCCCGCGCACTGGCAGGAGCCCCAGGGAACAGCGAGGTGCCCGCAGGAGCGCCGAGCGGCAGGAGCACAGCTCCTCCGCGGGGCGGCGCGGGCCTTCAGGGGACCACCGCCTGCCGATCCCTTCGGCCCGGGGAACAGACAAGTTTGGACGCCGCGCATCAACGTCTCTATTGGGGGGGTCTCCGCCCAGCCTCGGCCCGTCCGTCCTCCGAGCTCACCGATGTGGATGATGGAGTCGGCCCGCACCGTAACGCACTGGCATATCCAGGGAAGAAGCCACAGCGTCAGCGCTTCCATGTCCCCCGGGCGCGCGGCTCATCCGCCCGGGCCCGGGGCGAGGCCGAGGGCAGCGCGGAGCGGGGAGGCGCGGGTCCCGGTGCAGTCCCGGGCCGCTCCCCGGGAGAGCCGAGCCCGCCCGTGCGTCTTCCCCCGCGCTCCCGCCCCTGCGCCCTGCGCCCGCCCCAGCCCAGCCCAGCCCAGTGCTCTCGGGCTCCCGCGCCGGCTCCGGTTGCGGTTGCGGCGGCGCTCGCAGCCCGAGCCCAGGCCGGCGCGGCGGGGGCGGCCCGCGGCTGTGGCGGCGACGCTTCCAGAGGCTCGAGCGGCTCTGGGGGAGGCAGAGGCAGAGGCGGCGGCGGTGGCCCGGCCCGAGCGGCGGCTCCGGGCTGGCTGTGTGTCTGAGCCCAGGCAAGGAGCGAACTGCGGAGGACGCCCCCTCCCCTCCCCCTCCCCCTCGGCGGCGCTCCCCCTCCCCTCCCGCCCGCCTCTCTCCCCTCCGCCCTCCTCTCCACCACGTGACTGCGGAGCCTTAGCCTCGCCGCGCGCGGCTTGCTCGCTCGTTGCTTGGAGGGGGCGCCCGGTGCTCTGTGCTCTCCGCCGGGGGATGCTCCGAGGCCGGTACCGCGGTGGGGACCTGGCCCGTCTGCGGCGAGAAGAGGCTTGGCCGTGCGGGCCTGGTCTCAGGGTTCGCGGGAGAAACGGAGGAGGCACGGCCACTGATTGCCCTCGGGGAGGTGGGGGTCTCAGAGCTCTCTGGCGATGGGGGACTTCAGCCGAGTCTGCAGTGGCCGGAACAGACAGGCTCTCTCGGAAACGGACCCTCGACTTTGACAGCCTGCAGATAGACCACAAGGCCCGGGGCACTGAGCCAGGCACCAGGATGTTATGAGGCTGGTGGCGGGCTCGAACCCTAGCTGTCCGTGCAGACTTCGGCGGACATCCATCCCCCGCCCCCAGGGCGGTGCACTGCGCCGGGAGTCGGGCAGGAGGCTCGGACTCTGAAGCCCAATTCATGGCCGGAAACCGGCGCAGCCGTGACCGCGGCGCCTGGACGTGAGGAGCCTTCCAAACGGACGGCGCACTCAGACAAGCGACCCTGCACGGAGCCTTCTAGGGCGAGCCCGGGCGGAGAGCCCGCTGCCAGCCGCGGAAGCAAAGCCGGACTCCCGCCGCCTCTGGGTGCCCTGCCTCTGGGCTAACCTCCATATAAAGGGTGAAATTGCTGAGGGATCGAGCCAGGGAGGGGATCGAGCTAACCAGGATCAAAACCCTCTCCCCAAGTTCTAGTTGGACTGAGCTCCACTTAACATACCCAAGATTTCAGGGAGACAGTTGAGCCCTTCGGGATTCTGAGTCCCTCGGAAACTGGGTGCAGCCGAGCCTGGCAGAACTGGGCGCCAAGATAAGCGCTGGTTTCGAGGGACCAAAAGAGACTGGGCTGCAGCCTTGTCTAGAGCTCCCAGCACCATGGGAAAGATTGACACCCACATAGGCCATAAAAAGATTTGGAGAGGACTGTAGAGGAGCTTCAGGCCTGGGCCCTGACCTAGCTTAAAAGTAAAGGTAGCTGTGGCTTCCGGGAGGAGACGACAGTTCGGAAAGGCTACCAAGGGAGGAGAGGCTTGCAGGCATTCCGTGCTGCTAGTGAGCCAAAACAGGAAGAGAAGAAAGAATTGTGTGGGGAGTGTACATTTGTGTGAGTGTCGAGCTGCCAGCCACTGAGTTGTGCCGACAAATTCTGCTTTAAAGGGGTTGGGCATGGATGCTGTTCAGAAGGGCCAGGAGGGTGCTGGACGCTGGTAGGCAATACCTCCAGAACAGAGGGGAAATGGGGCTGCAGGAACAGCAAGGAACACTGTTCTGTGCTGAGGGGTCCTGGTGGGCAAGAAGAGAGAAATGACCACCACAGCTGCAGGTGGGAGTGTGGGATGCAGGGCCGAGTGTGGTTCCACATAACTGAGTTCTTCAGGCAACAAGCCTTAGGACCCTGAGGTGGGAGAGGGGATGCCCATTCCACTGGTCCAAAATCCCCTTGTCTCCAGTTTCCAGCCCTGCGAAGTATCAGCATTCCCTGGCTGAAGAGCTGTAGGAAAGTGGGGATTAAAGTCACATCGGCTTTAGTATTTAGCAGTTTAGTTCCTGTGGGGACCGACTCCATGGTGGTGAGTGTGGTATAGTCACCGCTTAGAGTCTTCAAAGGTCAAAAGCCACCAGGACAGGAATAGCCCCAGTCCTCTCCATGTTCCAGTCACGGCAGTGTGCAAGCAGGGTGAGCAGGTGTTATCTAGGTCTTCTTGAGTTATTCCTCACTACACAACGGTGTATTCATGGAAATCAAGAGTGAGTGGATCAGTCCTTCCTTGTAGCTCAGGACTTGCCTTCAGGAACATGTTCTTCAATGATGCTGATTCTAACTACATTTTTATAGCACGTGTCCCGTGAAGACCTGTGCTCAGCCCTCCTTTCCTTCCTAGGAGGTAGAATTTTACACACTTGGAGACTGAAGAAGATGGTAGCCATCAGGTCTGTCCACTAAAGTACTGCTGGGAGCCCCGCAGTTGGCCACCAGAGCTGCGGGTGAAATGCGCAGGCAAAGAGAGAGGCCACAGGTGTCTACTTGGAAGCCACAACCATTGTGATGGTCACTATAGAAACATAAATTTCTCCTTTGTCCTTTACCACTCTCATTCCAGCCCATAGCTGGACTAAGAAAAGGAAACCTGAAATCCTGGCCCTCCCTGTGGCCTGTCACCCTGGCATAGGCCTGAGGAGCAGCCTGCCCAAGTGGAGCCACCACTGACCAGACCCAGCCCAGGTGGCTTCCTAACCATGCTCTCTCTCAGGGAGCTGCCCAGGCTGCCAGTGATCCTGCATCTCTCTCCTAGCACAGCACAGCTGGCTGGAGCTTGCTGGAGCATGCCAGCCAGACTTGCTGGAAGGGTGCAGCTGGCAGAGACCCCTGCCAGCCCAAGGAACCTACCAATTTAGATATGGGCACCCAGCTCCCTTGTGTGTACAGGAAAGAGGCGAGGAAGAGCCCCAGGTCAAGCCATGTTGGGGTCAGCTGGCATCCAGGAAAGACTGCTACCCCAC
The DNA here is from genome assembly GCF_950005125.1 of Chionomys nivalis. NCBI lineage: Eukaryota > Metazoa > Chordata > Mammalia > Rodentia > Cricetidae > Chionomys > Chionomys nivalis. The sequence goes on along the minus strand of NC_080090.1, from coordinate 34,601,253 downwards.
AGGCTCCAAGGAACCTGCTCACCCATAGGACCTGAGCCCAGGAGATCAAGTCCTCCATACCCAGTTTTCTACTGTTGCTTTGTTTTTGTTTATGTTTGTTTGTTTGTTTGTTTGTTGAGGCAAGGTTTCACCATTACAGCTTACACCACCCTTGAATTTGAGATCCTCCTGCTTCAGCCCCCAAGATGGGATTCTAGGTGTATGCAGGATACTGGGGTATACCCCAGACTTTTTTTTTTAAGACACTTATTGCTTATTTCCTCCATTGCCTCTGTGGCCGCCTGGCACATCTGTTGAATGACAATGATCCAACAATGCTTTGTCTCCTTTACCCTTCTTGCCAACCTCTTTCATCTCAATTTTAGTGCTTATGTTTATTGGATCTTCTTTTATAAGTCTGTAATTTTTTGTTTGTTTTCCCTCTCAGTCGTTCTCTTGAGTTTTTGCTTTCAAATTTCCCAGGCCAGCAATCTCTGGTCTTGCTTACTCCATGGTTCGAAGCTTCACTGATTTAGTCTTTGCCTTTATGGAGGAAAAGAATTTGGGTGAAGGAAGTGCAGCTGAGGATAACCTCCTCATCGCAGGATTCTGAGCCACCAGGGCTGGCTTCTGCCTGCACCTCTGATGCCCTTTAGGAGGCTCTGTCAATAATACAGGCTTCACCGCAGCTGGCAGACCAGGTGGGGAAGGGCTTCATCTTGTTGGAGTCACGTGCCATGGGCCAATGAGGAGAAAGAAGATCATACTATGTGTGAGCAAACCCAGACGGGAGCACCTCTTCTTTGTAAGGAAAATACCTCCCTCTGGCCCATTACACAGCCACCAACCTGGAGCACAGGACAAGAGACTGCGATTAGAACCAACCAGTCCAAAAGGTTACCTGGGGGTGGGAGGGAAAAGCAGGCTAGATCGCTAACCAGAAAGGGTGCACTGGACAGAAAGGTGGCAGGGTCACACCACCACTCAGGCTATCTAGGGTTCCCACAAAAACACTCTGGGGCCCCCTCATCCTCTGGACCCCAGGGAGATCCTTCCCTTCCTTGAGGCCTTCCAAAAGTTTGATGAAGAAAAGTGGAGTTTGCACAGTGCTGTGTCGAGTTAGAAGGAACAATTATAAGGCAGTAAGGCTTGGGCCCCCAGACATGCCCTTCCAAGCTGTCATCTCAGCCTGAGCACTCTGGAACAACAGCATTTGCTTCCTTCCAAATCAGAGGTTCTGCAGTCTATAGGCTTGGGTCATCTCCAGAGCAGGCTCAGGCTCCTGGGGTCTCCTGCTGCCATTCAGACCTTTGAGGTCACAGTCCCAGAGCCTAAACACTGGCGTATCCCCTCCCCTCCTAATTATTTTGCTGGCTCTCCAGCTTCCCAGTCACAATGCCTAACACAGCTTCCCTGCTCTTCCTTCAGCCCTGAATCTGAAACTCTGCCCTTTTGTAAACTTTGGGGCCACCTCCCACCCAGGTGGTTGGCAGAACTACCTGGCAAGGAACCTGAACCCTAGCCTGTCAGTCTACTTCAGATCTCAAGTCAGACCCCAACACCCGCATCAGGCATGGCCAGGCCAACCCAAAACAGAGAATGCCCCAGAACTCAGCCCTTCCCACTGCTGCCCAGGCCTCCTCTTTCGACTCTAAGGATCTGTAGACTCTAACCAGACCGTGACTCAAGTCCAGAATGTCAATGTGTGTTCTAGACAGGAAGGGAATGGAAGAGGGGTTAGGAAAAGAAGAGCAAGGGATGGAGTCCAAATTGGAGGGCAGTAGGATGGAAATTGCCAGAATGGTGGTGGTGGGAGATGGAGAAGCCAGACACACTCCCTCCTAGAAACACTTCTACAGAGCAGACACCCTGGGTGGCCTGGTAGCTGCAAAGACCCATAGCTTGGTATCTTCAGTGGGCATCTTAGGAAAGGCAAGGGCTACTGGTTGCCAAAAGAGTCCAAACAGGGTCCAGAGAGACGGCTCAGTGACAAGAATGCCCACTGTTCATCCCGAAGCCCCAAGGTCATGTTCAGCTGCTTACAACTAGGTAAACTGAACTCTAAGCCATCTGGTGCCCTCTTCTGACCTCCATGTGCATCTGCATACATGTAGTACACACACATTAAGTAAAAAATACAAACTTTTTTTCAAAAAGTCCTGGGGCAGAGGGAGGGGAGGGGGCCTTTATCACCCTGGCTACCAGGAATCTCATGATAATCCTGACTCTGTACAGGATGCTGTCTGTCAATCATATGCCCTCTTCTGTCCCCAGAGATGGGCTGCCTGTGTCCACACATGAAATAGGACCTTAGTCCGGTCACAGTGCAAATCCCAGATACAGCTAACAATTACAGGAGTGCACCTACCTCCCACAACCTGTCAGTTGTAGCCCAGCAAATGCCCCCAGCCTAAGCCTAAGATCTGTGCCACAGAGATTTATAGCTCGCCCCGCATATCATCAGGCCCTCCAGCTGGACGCAGCCCTCAACAAATCTGAGGCAATGATAGTGGACATACCCATTTCCAGGAGCAAGCTCTGTCCTATGAAACTGAGAACTGTGGTTGATTTTCTCTGTCTTGATATCAAGGTGCATTTAGTACTCTATAAACCCGAGGAGACGGGGATGAAGCCTCCAGGGATTACCCCTGGAGCCTCAGCTTGAAACAAGAGCTCCTTCAGATAAAGCATGAAGATAGCACCTGTGTTGAGCCACCACTCATGTCCTGGGCAACCTCAGGCAAAAATAGAAATGATCCCAGGGTTTGGGGGTGGGGTCAAGGAGAAGCGGTAAAGGGGTCTGGGTGGGGGCAGAGAATCTTCTATGTGCCTGCACTTGATAAGTCAGGCCTGCTCATTGAGGTCCTCATGCCTCTCAATGTAGGATGGAGGGAGGGTAGGGTCAGAGACCCTCAGGCTGCATACTTGGTGGCCAGCTTCTTGTTTTGTTTGTTTACTTTGAGAGACAGGCGTCTTCCTTTGTAGTCCTAGCTGACCCCAAACTCCCCAGCCTTGGGATCATAGTGAACACCATATGCCCCAGGCCCAGGGCCCATTAAACAGCTTCAGGGTCAGGATATGTTAGGATAAAGGGAAACAAGGAAAAGCATCCCTCAGAGGTTGGGTGTAGGGCTTACCACTAAAGGCACCCACAGCACAGATACTGGATCGATTCCTACCAGAGATCCACGTGAGACCTTGTCAGAACAGGGCTCCTGTGCCCACTCTACAGATGAGATCACTGTAGCTGACCGCAGTAAAGTTCCTGGATGGTGCAAGCTGAAATCTGCCTTACCCTAACCCTTGGGATGTGTGTCTACATCCTGATTTGGGGGAAAAGAAATGTTTGTGGGTTTAAGTTAAGTATCTCAACATAAGGAGATTGTCCTGGATTGTCCAAATGTCCCCTACACACAATCATAAGTGTCTTTTTAAGGCAGAGGGAGGATATGCAGACAGAAGCCAGTGTCACTATGGAGACAAATATCGGAATGATGCACCCACAAGCCAAAGAATTCTAGTAGCCACCAGAAGCAAGAACAAAACCTGATTGCCCAGGGCGTCTGCAGGGGAGGAGAGGTGATCCTGCTGACTTCGCCCAGCTTCCCAACCAACAAAGGGGAAAAAAAACGTCTCAAGTTTGGATATTTAACAACAAAATGAAGCTACTAAGGCCCAAACCTTGAGCAGCTTAGTGTGGTACATAGGGGCCAAGCCTGGGAACAAACGCTAGCTCCTGGGAAAGTTCACCCCATTAGTCCCGACTGCAGAAGCCACAAGTAACAACCACACGAACAGACTTACGGAGATCAGAAAACAGATCTCAAGGCAGGGAGCATCTCCTGACAGGTATTAGATCCCTGGTTGCTGGGTTCTCCCACCACTGCCAATGCAATAGACCAACTCAGACCGAATTGATAAATCCAGGTTTGATGATCTGAGCAAGGCAACTCAGGCAGGAGAGGAATCACAAGGCAAATATGGCTTCCAGGTCTTCTATAGCCTGTAGGCGTGGTCTGGAGCAGTCCCAGGGAGGGGCTGACTTTTGGCAGGCTTGCTCAGGGGTGGGGTTTGGAGTGGGAGGGGTGAAACCAGAGCGTGGAATGGAGCCCCTAGCTGGAGATCCCCAACATCCCAACCTTTTTAGGTGTATATGGACTATGGTAGGGCTTCCACCTAAACATCTCTCAGGGAGGAACCCCATTGGACCTACACCACTTGCCCTTAGCCTTGGGGGTGGGGGACAAGGACAAGAGAGACAGGAGTCAGAAGAAGAAACCCCTGGGCCTGGCCACCAGGTGACAAGTGTGTCTGAGATCAGCTATAGACCATTTACCCTGTTTCCCAAAGCCATGTAAGCAAGCCACCCCACCCTACTTCTCTCAAGACAGAAAAACCTTTTCATTTTCTATTCAGAAAAAGCCTGTTCCGGTGTTGGCTTTGGTTTAGAACATGTGGAAAAGAACACCCCTGTAGCCCATAACACCATAGCCAGGGTCTTATTTCATCCAGGGGTGGCCCTCTGGGTCTTTCTGAGCCAGGACTTTGATAGCCAATTCTCCACCCATGAGGGATGAATGTCTGTACATTGGTTTCTCTCTTCTCCCTACCTGGAATGTAGACAGGATCTTGGAAGGCATTGGTCAAGTCCAGACCTGAAGAAGCCACACATGGAGGACCCTGAGCTAGCCCAGCCGCTCGCTGCTACAGAGTCCCAGCTCCGGAGTCCCGTTGAGCTTCTGCATGCATTAGCTACCATGCAGGCATTTCAGCTGTAAATGACCACTGACCTTCACTGATGCCACCAACCGGTAACTTCATGATTCTTCTATCCTGATTTTGTTGTTGTAGTTGCTGTTGTTAGTGCTGTTTCATTGAGGGTTGGCTGGTTTAGATTTTGGGTTTTGTTTTTTGTTTGTTTGTTTGTTTGTTGGTTGGTTGGTTGGTTGGTTAGTTTGTTTTACTTTTATTATGTATCCCAAGATGGTTTCAATCTCAGGATCCTCCTGTCTCAGCCTTGCGTATGCTGGCCTTACAGGACTGCCCCACCATGGCAAGCGACCTGTCCTTTCTTGTGTTCATGGATAGAAACACTAGTGTTACGTCCTGAACTTCAGGATGCTTAACTTTTTCCCACTTTTTTATTGCTCAACCTCCCATTTACAGGAACTCCAAGGGCAGAGCACTCATCTAGCACAGACAAGACCCAGCACCACAACAGACAGTAAACCCTTCCCTTGTTTCTAGTACCCGGAGCAGTAGCTCCGTGGAATGTGCTAAATCAATCAATTAGCTTTTTAATACAGTTTTCCTGGAAGCACAGTTTTTAATAGCTGATCATATTATGTCCCATGGGATTGAGCATTCGTGATCCAATTGATCACTTGTCATTGAACATTTTTTTCACAATTTTCAGAATTATAAAGAACACAACTGTAAGATACTTATATATGTATATAAGTATTTTCTGCTCTTATGCAATTGTTTTCTTGGGATAAATGCCCGGAATTGGAATTATTAAATATATACATATTTAAACATTTATTATGAAATATTTAAATATTTTAACATATGATTTCAAAAGTGCCCTTCAAAGCTGTTTCTTAAGCCAATGTATACCCCCGCACACAGTTATGAAAGCAGCGTCTCCACACCGTCTCCACCCTGTCCCCAAACCTAGGTATTATTCTTTTTTTTTTTCATTCCGGCTAAGTGAACATGTATATCTCAGAAGTGACGTGAAGCACCTTTTCCGCTCAGTCGGAACACGAAGGATTCTGCCAGTCTGTGGGTCTGTGGCAGGTCCTCTTGAGGAAGTTCCCCGTGCCTGTCTTCTGCTACAGGAAGGGGTGTACCACAGGTGGCAATCGGGAAGTCCCTTGGCCAACGTTCTGTCCCCTCAGGAAGTCAGTTCCCCGCAGAAAAGACAGTGTGTGGGTCCAAGGCTGCCTAGGACAAGAACCCTGAGGGTCCAGAAGATTCAGAACACTAATCGCTAATAAAGGCATCCTTCAAGAAAGCTGCGCCCCCCCCCCAAAAAAAAAAAGAAAAAAGAAAGCTGCGCCATTCCCTGGTCACCTTGTAACAGTCGTACTGGGTGGAACAGATGCACATCTTAGTGTTAGGTCCAGAGCTTAGAGGTGGGAGGGACTTTGGGTAGGTACAACGCGAAAGAGGACCCTTGCTGGAAGCAGGCAGGGTGGAGGGCAGCTGATGCCAAACTCTAAGAGACCTAGAAGACTAAGACATACTTCTGGGATGCCCCAGCGGAGATGAATAAAAAGATCAGGGGAGACTTCCAGGAGAAAGACACCACACAAGCATAGGATGCGCCCTGCCGAGATGAGCTGTTCTTTAGGACTGCAAGCCAGACTTGACCTCAAATGGAAATGAGCATCCTATGCGGACAGCCTTAGCGGAGACTCGGTAGCCCGTAGGGGAGAACGTGGCGGAGCATCAGACACCGAAAAGGCCCAGTCAGAATGGAGACAGTGGTCTCCGGCTTCCAAGCCCTCCAGATCCTCCATGACCACAGTACAGGGAACACACTGAAGCAGTCGCCTGCTCGAGCCCAAGCTGGACCAACTGGGCCGCCCAGAGGCAGCCGTGATACAATGCTGCCCTCTGCTGTCCACTGCTGGAAATGCAGGCCTCTGAGGTACACGAGAAAGACGACTCATCTTGGCGACACTGGACCGTTGTTCTTAATGAAAATAATCCCACTAAGCTGTAAAACCTGAGAACTACAACAGTGGTGGGCAGCCACGATATCCCCAGTGATGAAATAGTGGCACTCAAAACCATCAACTGTAGTTGAAGGTCCTCTCTATAGGAAGCAACGCATGCTGTCAACGTGACCAAATAGCCACGGGTGGAGAAGTCATAGCCCTTGGAGGAGAAGCTACTACTGCCATTGTCCTAACTCAATATAGCTTTTAACTGTATTCTAAATATTTACCCTTACACCCACAGATAAGAGTAACTCTCCTCATCAAAGAGGCTAGCACAGAGATCCACGGCTTGTCCAAATGCAGGGAACTAAGCATGGTGGAGTACAGCTGTACCATGTTATGGCTCAGTACCATTCGTCACTGTGGGTTACCTAAAATGAGCTGGGCGCATTGGCCAATGTCTGTAACCCGAGCACTCAGGAGGCTGAAGCAGAAGAATCGTGAGTTCAAAGACGGTCCATAGATTAAAACTGTGTTGTATTTAGTGCCTGTGTTGCAGACTAGAAGTCAAACTATTCAGCGCATGCTCAAAGGCCATCATTCCTTTATGTGGCCCTAACCCAACCCACCTCCAGAGACCCATTAACTGTGGCCCTGGAACTCCTGGTCAGTGGGAAGTTCATAACTGGACACACCAAAGTGAAACCGACGAAAACCAAAGACTTGAAGAAAGAGCCTAAAATCAGATGAAGAAGAAAGGGTGTCTTGGAGAGACAGCTGACATCTGCAGCACGAACACACACAGAGGCAGGAGAGTGAAATGTCAGCTTCAGGAAACCAAACGAACTCCAGATGGAGGGGGAAATACCTTCCAAGAATGAGAAAGAAACAAAAGCTTGGAGAGTTGATTTAGAAGTAAATATTCACTAAGGGAAATGCTAAAGGAGGTATTTCAAGCAGAAAGAACGTGATCCCAGATGAAGGGACCAATGCACAAGGGAGCATCTGTGGAGGGAGAAAAAACTTGGAATGGAAAAGGAGGTAATACATATCGTTGGTCAGCAGTGTGGGGAGAACACTGGTTAACTGCAGAGGTTGGGGAACTGGGTGTGCAAAGGTTTATTGGGGAGAGGGGTTAAAATAGGATCTCAATATTGATGTGGCCTCAAACTTGAGATCATCCTGTACCTGTCTGTTGAATACAGGCACAGACTACCATGTCTGGCTAATATACAGATTCTAACTTTAAGGGAATTAAGACAGATACAAAGGATGGCAGAATAACTTCTGAGAGAGATTGTATGGTAAAACACTATATAGTTAAATCCAAGGAATTGAGACAAAAAGATACCTAGGCCAAACTGGAAAATGGACAAACAAAAATAGTATTTTTTTAATACAGGTGTGTGATTAGGGCTGGAGAGCTGGTTCTGCAGTTAAGGGCACTTGCTACTCTTACAGAGGACCCATGTTTGTTTCTCAGCCCCCACACAGTGGCTCACAACCAACTGCAACTCTGATTCCAGTCTATCTGATACACTCTTCTGACCTCCAGGGACAGCAGACACCCATGTGGTACACACACAAACATGTAGGCAAAACACTCATAAAATCGGGAGCTGGAAAGATGGCTCAGGGGTTAAGAGTACTTACTGATCTTACAGAGAACTAGGTTTAGATCTCAGCACTCACATGGTGGGTCACAACCACCTATAAGTCCAGTTTCACGGTATCGGATGCCCTCTTCTGACCTCTACAGGCTCCTATACACACATGGTGCCTATGCACACACTCAGATGCAATCACACTTGTACATAAAGTAAATAAATATTTAAAATCAATAAATCTAAAAAGGTTTTAGAATACCAGAGCATGAATGAGCATTTGAAATATCAGAGAAGTAAAAAAATGCTTAAGTGACCAGCAATAGTGATTAAGACAGTTTCTTAATACAACTACAGGTTGCTTTCCAAAACTAAATCTCTATTTAAGATAAAGATGGAAAGGCCCCCAGCCTGGTCTACAAGAGGTAGTTCCAGGACAGGAACTAAAAAAGCTACGGAGAAACCCTGTCTCGAAAAATAAAATAAAAAAAATAATAAATAAATAAATAAATAAAGATGGAAAGGCCCTTTCTGCTTCCTCAGACTTCCATGGTAGACTGTAATCTCTTCACACTCAATCTATAAATATGTCTTCCCACCTGGTGCTTCTTGTGAAGTTTTTGTTCACAATGACAAGGTAAGTCACCAAGACATAAGATAGGTAATGAGAAGCGGTGTCCTTCTGACGTCCTAGCCACGTGACCCCTCATGGCCCCTAATGGTGACTCACACCAGGAATGTAGAAGAATTGAAAGCTTCAGGTTAGAAAAATCCTTAAGACACCACGAGCCGGATGGACTGTCTGGTGGAAGCTTGGAAGACCAGAAGGCTGTCAAAACTATACAAGCAAAGACCATGATCATGAGGTTCAGGGGAGAGCAAGACTTCAATGGAAACAGACTGGAGTCCATCCATACTAATCTAGCTGTATTCTGTTCCTCTCCTGAGGACTGAGAGAGACTGAATAGTTTTAAATTTTAATTATGGATATGTATTCATATCTGAGTGCGGGTCCATGCCTACAGAGACCAGGTCCCTTGGAGCTGAAGTTAGCCACTCAACATGGGTCCTCTGCAAGAGAAGTTCATACTCTTTACTGTAGAATCCATCACTCTGGTCCCAAATTCTAAAGCAATGGAGTCATTTTTTTGTAAAAAAAAAAAAAAAAAATTCAGGACAGAATAACATTCATGTTATGTTGTGGTGTGGTTACTGTCTTTACCCAGATGTATAGTAAGAGAGAACAGAAAGTAGGGCAGAAAGTCATGAGAGTGTGCAGTTTGCTTAGATGCTGGAGGGTTTAAGACGACCATGGACCCTGAGGAGCAGGAGTGCAATGCTATGGTTTTAAAGTAATGTTTGCAAAACTCAAGTCCAAGTGTATCAAAGACTTCACTATAAAGCCAGATATACTGAATCTGATAGAAAAGAAAGTGGGAACAGCCTTGAAGGCATTGGCATAGGAGATGGTTTTCTGAACAGAACAATCAAGAGTGCAAGCACTAAGATCTACAATTAATAAACAGGTCCTCATGAAACTGAAAAGCTTCTATGAGGAAAAGGACATCATCAATAGGACAAAGTGGCAGCCTATAGAATGGGAAAATAATTTTACCAACTCCATATCTAAGAGATGGCTAATATCCAAAATATGATTTTTAAAAACTCTAAAAACTAGATACCAAAAAAAATACCTGATTTTAAAATGGAGACAGATCTAAACAGATAATTCTTAACAGAGGAATCTCAAATGGCTGAGAAACACTTAAAGAAATGTTCAACATCCTTAGCCATCGGGGAAATGCAAATTAAAACGACTCTGAGATTCCATCTTACACATGTCAGAATGGCTAAGATCAATAAAACAAATGACAGCTCATCCTGGTGAATGTGGAGTAAGGGGAACGCTCCTCCACTGCTTTTTGGGAGTGCAAACTTGTACAGACATTTGAAACTCATTGTGGTGTTTTCTCAGAAAATTGGGAATCGATCTCCCTCAAGACCCAACTATACAACACTTGGACATATGCCCAAAGGATGTTCCATCCTACCACAAGGACACTTGCTCAATTATGTTTATTGCAGCTTTATTAACAATAGCTAGAAACTGGAAGCAGCCTAGATGCCCCTCAACCAAAAAATGGATTAAGAAAACATGGTACATTTACACAATGGAGTACTACTCAAGTTTTTTAAAGTGATATCATGAAATTTGCAGATTAATTCAACTAGAAAAACTCATCCTGAGTGAGGTAACCTAGACCCAGAAAGACAAATATATATACATATATATATATATATATATTCACTTATAAGTGTATATTAGCTGTTAAGAAAATGATAACCAAGTTACAATCCACAGACCTGGAGAGGTTAGTTTAATGGAAGGCTCTAAGGGGGATGCATAGATCGCCTTGCCAAAGGGAAATAGAACAGCTTTTCTTAATATAATAAACGGTTAGTTATTTAGCAGTAGACTCACAAATCCCAGTCCTCTGCTCGAATGGGGAACAGTAACCAAATCCAGCAGCCAGGAGAGAGAGCAAGCACATGCTTACATCAGCATTTACAGTATAAGAGGCCAGACCCAATGGGCTGTTAACTTAAAGGCTACTGCCGGAAGGATTTCCCACAGCAGTGGCCTAAATGACATAAGCAAAAGAATGCCATTGCCTTTACAAGGACTATGCACAGTCATTCACTTAGGCTGGTTAGTGGAAAATGCTCACATTCTGTTTTCACAAAAAACACTGAGTATTTGATGGTACTGGATTATGTGAGTGGTCTGGACATCTCTTTGCAAAAATGATATACTTTATAAACAGATTGTGTATACAAAATGTCTATACCTCTTCTTGCTTTTTCTGTAGGCTCAGCGGTATGAAGCAGCATCTACAATTTATGGATCACACACTCTGTCTGCATACATCCAGCTCTCCAGTGACCTTACTAAAGCAATTGCTACATGTGTGTAGCAAATCATGTGTGTGTATGTGTGTTTGTATGAACAGAACAGCTTTTGCAGGCAGACTGAGGACAGGAACAGGAGGGATCGGCTGTGAAATGAAGGGATGAAGGGGAAGAGTGTAAGGAGAGATGGTTCAAATTGGGAGGCCTTTGGGGTGTGGTATGAAAACCTAGTGCAACAGAGACTTCCTGGAATGTATGAGGATGACCCTAGTGAGGGCTCCTAATAATGGAGGATATGGAGTCTGAACTGGCTGCCTTTTGTAGCCAGGCAAGTCCTCCTTGGTGGGACTGGACTGCATTCTGTTGAGTTGTTAGCCAAGGGGATTCCATGGAGATCCCTCAAACAACTCAGGCTGATGCTAGAACAGAAAGTTATTCTCCAAAAGCTGACATGGGGACCCATTGCTGAGGACAACATCCTCATTGAACATAAGGAAACCAAGCAGGTACCCCTACATTCCAGTCTCTTTGGTGTGGGAAGGTACTCTGCAGGCTAGTGAAAGAGAAACCTTTGACCTACTGTCTGTCCTGCTTGGGCAATGGTGATGCAGAACTTGGAGTGGCCAGTCAATGATTGTTTTAAATTGAGGCCCACTCCACAAGAGGGATCCCATACCTTACACTGGCTGCATGGCCAGGAACCAGAGACTGGATAGCCAAGAGATCCAGAGTAGAATCAAACATGACTGCTCAAAAAAAATCAATAAAATTATTTCTAATGATATTCTGCTAAACTCATAGATCGGTGCCCTGTCCGGTCATCATCAGAAAGGTGTCCTCTGGCAGCAGATGGGAGCGGGTACAGAGACCCACAGCCAGACACTATGCCAGAGAAAGAGTCTACATTGAAGCTCTCCATTGAGTCCTTCTCCTCAGAGATCTGGGAACTCTGACAAGAGGGTAGAAGTCAGAGGGGAGGGAGGACACCAGGAAAACCTGACCCACTGAATCAACTAAAAACAGGGTCACAAGGGCTTGCAGAGGTCTACACCAGGTCCGCTGCATATATGTGATTGCTGTTAGATTGTTGTTTTTGTGGAACTCCTAACAGTGAGAGCAGGTATATCTCTGACTCTTGCCTGCTCATGGGACTCTTTTCCTCTGACTGGGTTGCCTTGTCCAACCTCGCTATGAAGATGTCTCCATTGTCTTAGTGTATCCTGTTTTGTTCTGTTTGGCTGTCTCTTGGAGGCGTGCTGTCTTCTGAAGGGAAACAGAGGGAGAGTGGATCTGGGGGAGAGGGGTTGTCAGGAGAAGAGTGAAAGGAAGGGAAACTGTGGTTGGTATGTATTGTATGAGAGAATAATCTATTTTCATTTAAAAAAAAAGCGATGTGTTTTGGGATTGCAATGATGTAGTGGTCCAAATGAGAAATGTTTCCTACGGGCTAGCGTTTGTGATCACTTGGTGTCCTCTTATAGGTGTTATTTGGGTGGTTATGGAACATTTAAGACTTGCAGGAGGTTTGTCTTTGAGAGTCACATCCTTGAGCCACTTTCAGTTTGCTCTCTCTGCTCTCTAGATGTCCTTGAAGACATATTCTCTCAGCTTCCCGGCCACCACAGCAGAACACTATGCAGCCATGAAGTGAACAAGTTAAAACTGCAGAAAACACAGTGCTGAAATAAGACAGAAAACAGAACTTAGAATGTGGCTCAAAAGAAAGTTATTTTTTTTCTCTTGTACCCAGGGCTGGACTAAACCCATGGTTTGGAGTATGCTTGGTGTAACTGTAGACTAAGCTATTCCCCAGCCCTCGAGAACAGTTAAACAGCAGCCCAAACAGCTTAGGAATGGATTTAGGGGGTAAAACTGTATAATATGGGTTTTGCTGTGGTTATTGTTTGCGTTTGCTTTTTGAAACAGTCTGAAAAAACAAATCAGAGCCAGGCAATGGTGGCACATGCCTATAATCCCAGCACTCAGGAAACAGACAGGTGGATATCTGAGGTCAAGGCCAGTCTAGACTACAGAGAGAGTTCCAGGATAGCCAGAGCTGTATAGAGAGACCCTGACCCCAAGAAAACACAAGAAAAATACAACCATTCTCACTGTGTGCCCCAAATTGGTCTTGAATTGTCACACCCATGAGCTGGGACTCTAGGTACAGGCTGTCACAACAGAGTCTTATAAAATATGGATGGGTTTTGGTGCTGAGTGTGATAGTAGTAGAGCTTTGGTTTGGTTTGTGAGATAGTCTTGCTATGTAACCCAGGCAGTCCCTTAAACATTCTGTGTAGCTAAGGCTGGCCTCAGATTCCAAAATCTACTACTGCAGCCTGCCAAGTACTGAGAGCATAGGCACCACACCCTAGAGGCTAAAGTTCTTTTTATTTTTTTAATTAATTAATTTATTTATTTATTAAAGATTTCTACCTCCTCCCCGCCCCCGCCTCCCATTTCCCTCCCCCTCCCCCAATCAAGTCCTCCTCCCTCATCAGCCCGAAGAGCAGTCAGGGTTCCCTGCCCTATGGGAAGTCCAAGGACTTCCCACCTCCTTCCAGGTCTAGTAAGGTGAGCATCCAAACAGCCTAGGCTCCCACAAAGCCAGTACGTGCAGTAGGATCAAAACCCAGTGCCATTGTTCTTGACTTCTCAGCAGTCCTCATTGTCCGCTATGTTCAGCGAGTCCGGTTTTATCCCATGATTTTTCAGACCCAGACCAGCTGGCCTTGGTGACTTCCCGATAAATCATTCCCATTGTCTCAGTATGTGGGTGCACCCCTCGCGGTCCTGAGTTCCTTGCTCATGCTCTCTCTCCTTCTGCTCCTGATTTGGACCTTGGGATTTATGCTCAACTATGTTCATAGCAGCATTGTTTGTAATAGCCAGAACCTGGAAACAACCTAGATGCCCTTCAATGGAAGAATGGATGAAGAAAGTATGGAATATATACATATTAGAGTACTACTCATCAGTAAAAAAACAATGACTTCTTGAATTTTGCATGCAAATGGACGGAAATAGAAAACACTATCCTGAGTGAGGTAAGCCAGACCCAAAAAGAGGAACATGGGATGTACTCACTCATAATTGGTTTCTAGCCATAAATAAAGGACATTGAGCCTATAATTCGTGATCCTAGAGAAGCTAAATAAGAAGGTGAACCCAAAGAAAAACATATAGTTATCCTCCTGGATATTAACCTTCATCAGGCGATGAAAGGAGACAGAGACCCACATTGGAGCACCAGACTAAAGTTCTTTTTAAATGACGTCAAAGCAAGCTGGTACAACCGCTTTGGATGTCAGTGTGGTGATTTCTCAGAAAATTAGGAAACAACCTTCCTCAAAACCCAATAATACCACTTTTAGGTATATATCCAAAGGATGCTCAATCGTGTCACAAGGACATGTGCTCAACTATGTTCATAGCAGCTTTGTTTGTCATAGCCAGAACCTGGAAACAACCTAAATGCCCCTTGACCAAAGAATGGATAAGGAAAATTTGGTACACGTACACAATGGAGTACTACACAGCAGAGAAAAATAAAGACATTTTGAATTTTGCAGGAAAATGGATGGAGCTAGAAAACATTATTTTGAGTGAGGTAACCCAGTCACAGAAAGACAATTATCACATGTACTCACTCATAGGTAGTTTTTAAACATAAAGCAAAGAAAACCAGCCTACAAACCACAATCCCAGAGAATTTAGACAACAATGAGGACACTGAGAGAGACTTACATAGATCTAATCTACATAGGAAGTAGAAAAAGACAAGATCTCCTGAATTAATTGGGAACATGAGGACCTTGGAAAAGGGCTGAAGGGGGAGGGGAAAGGCAGGGAGGGGAACAGAGAAAAACGTAGAGCTCAATAAAAAATAAATAAATAAAAATAAATGTTGTCAAAGAAGTCAGAAGAGACATCCATCGCAGGCAGGCAGGCAGGCAGGCAGGCAAGATCGGGACTGAAGGGAGTGCTACGTTGGTACTGTCCTCTTTGAGGGTGAACCTGGGTGATGGCTGCAGAAGTACCTAGTATACATCTTCATAACATTGTATGTATGCTTCACATGGTCTTGACAAAAGCATGATAGTTCAAGAAAGGGAACCTTGCCAGGCAGTAGTGGCACACACCTTTAATCCCAGCACTTGAGACGCAGAGGCAGGCGGATCTCTGTAAATTCTAGGCTAACCTAGTCTACAAAGCGAGCTAGGATTGTTACACAGAGAAACCCTTGTAGTGGCATTTCATTTGTATTTTAATAAATAAAGCTTGCCTGAAGATCAGAGAGTAAAACAGCCACACTGGTCAGCCCTACAGCCCAGGCAGTGGTGACACACACCTTTAATCCCGGTAGTCACACTGGTGGCCATAGAAACTGGGCAGTACATGCTTTTAATCCCAGTCCTAGAGAAGATTATAAAATGGGAGGAGGCAGATCTCAGACTCTCATTCTGAAATTCCTGGAGGCAGGATCGCCCTTTTGGACTGTGGTAGAGGTAGGAGCCAGTGGTTGGCTGTTTTTGCTTTTCGGACCTTCAGGTTGAACCCCAGTTTCTACCTGTGAGTTTTTATTAACCGTGCTTCAAACCCTGTCTTGAAAAAAACTTTCTAAAAAAAGGAAAAAGGAAAAAAGAAGCACTTCCTTTAGCTCCTATCTCGATGCACCTGCATGCCCCCAGCCTGCCTCTACCTCGGTTTCCATGGGCAGCATACACATGCTCCTGGAAAGGGATGCTCCTCCCCATTGGACCCTCCTCCTGCAGTTCTCAGCTTCTGTATCAATTGAATCTGCACCCCCACCTCCCTCCAACTACTGCACATGCTCCCTCTCTGACGGGAGTGTCCAACCTGAGCCTGTCCAACCATGAATGTGGCCTAACACAGCAGTTGTAAACTTATGTAAGATGTGTATCTTTGTTTCTCTTTACACTCAGTTGTACAGTTCTCGAGGGTGACTTCCATAGATGACAAAGCTGTGACACAGCATCAAAAGGTTAGACATGCCTGCAAGTGTTTAGCAGCTAACGGTTTGTCCAGACCTACTACATACAAGCATTCCCTTTCTAGTGAGGAATTCATGCCCCCTTTATTGTTCTATCAGGGTCCCCAACAACCTCCACATGACTAAATCCAAGGCTATCTGTTCATCCTTCTCTGACCCTGGAGGGCAGCTGACCACCCACTCCTCTCTGCTAGCCTGGTGTGAAGTGCAGTCCCATAATGCCAGCACTGAGTAGACAGAGTCAGGAGGATCACAGTGGAATACAGCCTAGACTACAAAGAGACCCTACCTCAAAAACAAAGCAAAAACCCTCTGTGGTTGACTTTGGGGACGCAACCTAAACTGACCCCCTCTGACTGCCCAGGCTTAGTCCCCACCACACACACTTTCCCGAACACCACTCCTCTGCCAACTTCCGTCACAGTTAAGATGCCATCACAGCCTCCAGTCCTGACATCCAGCCCAGGCCTCAGCAAACATTGGTCTCCTGTGTTAAACAATGCCTGCCCAACATCACCAACAGGGAGGTCAGACAATTGCAAACCTGCTTCTCTGCCTTCTCCAATTCAGGCAACTGCATCCTTTCTGGGGTGTCAAACAGCTGAGAGCTGCACAGCTATACTGCCTGGTGGTCCATGCCCGTACCCTAGTAACACGTGCGTTTGTCTGACCCCCCCACACACACACCACCTTCCCTATTTGCAGTGTTCCACTCAGAGGAGACACCCCCGCCTGTCGCTGTCCCCTATGAAAGCTGCAGGTCTTGCTGAAGCTAGCATTGTGGTTGAGACTTCGGATTCCAGTTTGTACTCTCAGCTCTGCCGCCAGATATGGCCCCTTTCGACACACTTCCTCTTCTGTAAAATGGGAATACTACGACAGAATTATATGCCATCTTCAGCGATTCGTGATCTGACTAGGAAAAGCTGACAAGCACCCAAGGCTTATTTCATAAACTAGTTTTTATGATGTTTACTTTTTTAGGTGCTAGGCACTAACGTTTGGATATTCTAGACAAATACTCCACCGCGGAGCTACAAAGCCCGCCCTCGGATTTTGGAGACCACTTTGTAACCGGGCTGGTCTCCGCTTAGGATCCTCCTCCTGCCTTCGCCTGCCCCTTGAACCGCCCTAGTCTCTTTTAGAGTAGCTCCCTTTTCACACGCCAGGTGGAGCCATCGCACTGACGACAGAGGCGCATCTCTGTAGGAGGGAGATGCTCCTCTCTGACAGGCAAAGTCATCGCTTTGAGGTCTGGCTCAGTCAGATCGACTAAAACCACCGGGAACTTGCGAACCTACTATTGAGCCCCGGATACAGGACCTGATGGACCTCTGCACGCGCAGTTCCAGCTTCTCTAATGGTTCCGGATACAAACGGTTAGACTTTCTGGACCAGTAGAGAGCCGTGTAAGAGCTAGGCCATGGGGAAAAGGATAGGGTTGTAATTTTAGAGGTCAGGCTCAGGACGAGGAGGGCACAGAAACAGTGGAACCAAACACTAAGCGGGTCCCAAGCTGTGGAAAAAGGGCGATACCCGGTGAAACTACCGAGTCAGGGCCTGGGGTGCCTATTCGGGTCCCTGCTGGCCTCAGCGCACTGGACGCCAGGTGGAGAAGACCAAATCTACACTGTAAAGCCACCCAGCAAGATTAGAAGGACAGCTACAGCAGGTGACTTAGGCAGGAGGTGGTTTGGGGGCGGGGGGAGTTCGATTTTGTCCTCTTTGCGGGGACTAAGCTTCAAGGATATGTTGGGATCCTGGGAAAGCTTCGAGAAGAGGGAAAGGAGAGGCCCGGGAACAGGTCCCTGAGGATCGAGAATGCCCTGAACAGGAAGGAGAAGTGGCTTCCCGTGGCCTTGGGCCCTCCTTATACCAGTGTGGCGTGCAGGAGTCAGGGAGTCAGGGCCTCAAAGATGGGCATCATCTGGGAGGGGAAAAATAAATGCATCAAAGGGACAAACTCCACTGGCCATGGGCCCAGGTTGAGGGCAGAGGCAGAGGGAATGGCTCACTGAGGGCTGGAGAAGGGGACCAGACCCATGCCAGTGAATCAGCAGGGAGTGAATGAGCCAGACCTGATCTCTCTACTTTCTCTCTCCAATAGAAGATTTTTGGAACCGCATATCAAACCTGGTGTGAGGAATTTTTGCCTTAAAGCATCTCTACCTGGGGCTGAAGAGATGGCTTTGCAGTTAAGAGCCCTTGCCTGTTCCACCAGAGGACCCAGGTTCAATTCCTAACACCCACATGGCCGCTAACTCCAGGTCCAGGGAATCTGATGCCCTCTTCTGGCTTCCATGGACACAGCTTGCACATGGTACACAGACATGGTGCACATGAAGGCAAAACACCATCAAATAAAAATACACATAACAGGAAAATAAAGGCGCTTTACCCGAGTTTTACAAGAGAAGAGGTGGTTTGCTTAACTACCTTTACTAACCCGGAATAGCATTCACATCCATAATCAGCTGGTATTGCTCTTACCACATGTTGCTTTTGACATTCATCACAGGTGATAAGTGACTTTCAACTTAGCTGTTTTAGCCCACACACAGCCCACATGCACACATACACACACCCACACACAAACCCCACATATGCACACACATCTAACACAAACATTACTCTGGATTAGGGACATGAAAGGGTCATGAAGAAATAGGACAGCTGTTTAAACTTGTGTCTTGTAAAATGTCGACTACGTGGGGAACCCAAAGCATAATAAGATTGATTACTTTGTTTTCTTAAAGGCAAGTTAAATTTAAACGAGCTGCTGAGAACACAGTGTGTAAACAGATTGAACACATAGTTTCAAATGATCTCAAAGCATATAATTAACTTGGGTACAAGCTCGGGTAAAAGTTCAATGCTAAAGGCAGGTTCCAAGAGGCATTTACCAGAAGTCATTTCTACACACTTCCTGATATTTTCCTAATAAATATTTTACGGCTTTGCTTCCCATCTGGAAACTGCTCTTTAATCCTCCGGAAAATGTCCTCAGAGTCACTGCTCGGGCCACATGCTAAAGGCTTTGAGTTGGAGCATTACCCTCAAGTTTAGTGTTATGTACTTTTTGATACCCACCGGTATTTCTTTCTTGATGCCAATGTTAATTTGAAATATGCATTTTAGCTTTTATTAGCAGCTACATGGGTGCCACGCTACCAACTCTTTGGGTGGGGTTTGTTGTGTAGTTTGTGATGAATCTTTGTGTTTCATGTGACTTACAAATCACATTTCTATTTGTAAATCATACTTAAATTTTTAATATGCTCACTTAGCAAAATTAAATTTTAACCAGAATTTCTTCCTGCCACATGGTAGAAAGATTCAAGAGGAACTTAACTCCAGGCCCCATGGTCATCTCCCACACTTACACACTAGCGTGTTCCCTTCCCTTTACACCTCCCCAGTCCATTGCTGTCGTTTGTATCACAGCTCTTATTGTTTGGCAACAAGATGACTGTTTGGTCTTATCGGGATGCTTGCTCATTTCTGCCCATCTCACTTGCTTTTCCTTTCTGATTTTAACTGGCTTCTCTATCTTGAGTCTACCCTTCTGTGTTCTCAGGAAGACCCTTG
Organism: Chionomys nivalis; assembly: GCF_950005125.1. Lineage (NCBI taxonomy): Eukaryota > Metazoa > Chordata > Mammalia > Rodentia > Cricetidae > Chionomys > Chionomys nivalis. The sequence goes on along the minus strand of NC_080090.1, from coordinate 34,581,487 downwards.
GAGGAGCCAACTCTCAGCCATCATTCCTTAGGAGACAATATTTTCCCTTCATCTGTACTCCTGGGCAGTGGTTTAGGATGATGTTAAGCTGGGTCACTTCCAGGTTTAAGCCTAGGCACTCTGAAGGCATACCTGCCCTTCTCCATCTCTGTCTCCCAGAATAGCCTCTAACTCTCCTTCATTTGCTTCATTTGTCTGTCTGAGACAGAGGCTCAGGTAACTAGGCTGACCCCAAACTCCTGAGCTACTTCCTGAGAGGCTCCTGTTCGTCACAGGCCACCACAGAGGTACTTCCTGAGAGGTGCTCCAGAGACAGTGAATGGTTAAGCCAGGTTAGCTGCTAAACTCTCCCTGCTTCCTGTCTCACCCGTGACCTCTTCATGCACTGCTGCTACCGTGACACCGTCTGCCATGAGCCCTTCAGCAGAACCCAGCAGAGTGTAGAATATGACAGCGATCTCTTGAGCCTCCAGAACAGCGAACTAAGCAAACCCTTTCTCTTTAAATATCACTCAACCTTGGGTATTTTGTTATAGCTACACAGACTGAACTACATCATCTTTGTAACCCATTGAATATCCGTATGGGAACCAATTTTAAAGATTTCCTCTTGGCTATAACTTCAATTAGAATCTTTTTCTATTCTATATATAGGCTTCTCATTGATGTTATTCAATTTCTTATTTTCTATCTCTCTCTATGGGATCTAATTCACAAATGTTCTCTTCTCTCTTTGGAGGGAGGGGGCAGAGTGGGGCTTGAGACAGGGTCTCACTCTGGAACCTTAGTTGGCCTAGAACGTGCTATGTTGAGCAGGCTGGCCTGGAACTCACAGAGCTCTACCTCCCACATGTTGGTATTACAGGTATTACTGCTTGACTTTAAAAATACTATACTAATCAACTATGTAATCATATGTTGAAGTTCTAATTTCAATGGCATAATATTTTAGTTTCACTATTTTTTATTCTCTTGGTTTGTTTTCTAATTTTCCTGGGTTTGTTTTTGTTCTTGAGAGAGTCTTATATATCCAAGGCTGGCTTCAAAGTTGATATATAACCAAATGACCTTGTACTCCTGATCCATCTGCCTCCAGCTCCTAGGCGCTAAGATTACAGGCCTGGGCCATTCTCTTGGGTTTATCTGGTGCTGTTGCAAAGTAAGTCCACCAGAGAACACACGGATACTCTCAAAGCCAGTTAGAAAGTCTGCATTGCCAGCCAGCAGCTAAGGAAGCTTGGCCAAATCAAGCAGCCTCAAGTCTCACTGTTTCTGTCTTTTGTGTACAAAACCGTATCCTTTGGTCGGCTCACTTCAGTCAGCAAGAGCAGTTAGTGAGAAGCAAAACTACAGACGCTGAAACTCTTGGTTAGTGTGTTTAGGGACTTGCCCAGATCCTGCAGCTACGGACTACTCTTTGATGGGTTGGATCTGTTTCCATCTGGCTCATGTTGGAATTTAAGGTAAAAATGGTACCTCTAACATGGTGTCTGTTATGCTAAGGTCTCAGGGCCTGCTGCATTCCCCACTGGTTCAATGGATTTGAATCAAATCATGAACTCATCTTGCGATGAAGAATTATATTGTCCCCTCAGCACTAATAACTTAACAGAATTTTTTTTACATAATTAAGTACGCACTTGAGAAAGCAGGGCCTACAGTGAAGACGAGGAGCAACTACTTCTGTTTAGTTTATATGGAATCTGTCTTTCAAATCTTTAGTCTCTCCCTCCTCTCTCTCTCTCTCCTCTCTCTCTCCTCTCTCTCTCTCTCTCTCCCTCTCTCTCTCCCACCTCTCTCTCTTCTTCCCCCTTCTCCCCCTCCCCCTTTCCTTTTCCCTCCATAACTCACTAAATAAACTAATTTTCTCTGCACGACTTGCTCATCAGTCTCTCACCGTTGCCGCTCCCCGTGGGACCAGCTGCTCCGCCGACCCCACCTGCCTGGGACCTACAGAGGCCTCGGTAGTGGGACTGGCAGCCCCTCTGGGCCGCTGCTGCCCCTAGGGAATGACATAGCTTTTATCTAAACCCTTAAACCCACAATCCCAGGAGCATTATCGTTTGTGGCCTCTGGGTGTAATATTTTACAGAGTCCCCCTGGAAGGCAGGTTGAGTCTCAGTCGTTAGATTAACTCTTTAAGTTCCCCAGTTTCTGTTTTACATTTTTATATCCAGGGTCTTGGTTTATGGGGTTTATGGGCCTTTTCTGTGTGGAGACAAAGAAGGCAAAATAGGACAACCGTAGTCATAGGCCCATGTCAGTCAGTCCCAGCCTTAGAAGATGAGAGGGCCTGGTGGTGACCCATCTGTCTTGGTTTTCTGTAGTCTCCTTTAGCTGGACATGTGGGTTCATGGGGTGACACTGTGTAGGGGTGCTGGGGACCACAGGGTATGAGATTTTCCATAATGGCTCCAGGTCAGGATTCTCTTTACCCACAAAGGGTTGCAAGACTGGAACTTGTAGGCATGCTCATACATGGATAAGGGCACGGTGCCTTGGATCATCTGTTTTCTCGGGTGCAGGTTCCCTTGGGAACTTTTTCTTTCCCTTGGGGTTTACATGTGTGCAAGTAGCACATCTAGACACAATGTCTTTGGTGAGATTGGGGAATGTAACATCTGGGCCTGAGAAACAGCAGTGTGGATGTCCCCAGGTGAATAGTCTAATAGAGTTTGGGGACTGTTCATCTTCTGGACGTAGCAGGGAGTATGAATCTCTCATCTGGCAAGAGCCCCCCATTTGTGTCCTGCTTGGCATCTGCCATTTTGTCCATTGGTTTCTCTTTCGCCGTTTTGGCATTGGAGCAGTTCAGGTTTGGGCAAGATAACCAAGATCTGGAGAGGCCCCACAGTTCTAGGATTGCCTTCTGGCCAAGTCTGCTGCCCTCCTCTCTTGGGCCTCAGGGAAAACCCCTTTTGATGCCCTTTGCAATGGACAATGGCAGCCGTATGGCCCCTCGTCGGGCCAGGATTTGTGTTTTGCTTTTTTAATTTTCTTTTCAGCTGAGGTGAGGAGAGGGCCCTTTGGCTATGGACTGTGGCAAATGCATACTGACTGTGTACACAGCGATGGCTTTGTTCTTCCCCCAGTGAGGACCTGACTTAACACCAAGAGGTCAGCCCCCTTCATGCTGACATTCCTTGGCTGAGGGACTGGGATCACACTGTCCCATCCAAGGTGATAACTCTGGCCCCAGCATGCCTAATTCCATTCCCATCAGTCTACAGTACCTCTCCTGCTTCTCATAGCCAAACAGCCATTAGATCAGGTCTGATAGGTTGGATCTCAGCAGTCACCTCAGGCAATCATGGAGAGACTCTGTTGGGTAATCTTCTGGCGGCAGGCTGGCTGAGTCCATGACTGAAGTCTTACAAAATCAGATACAGAGATGGTTTAGGAGAAGTGTTTGATAATGGGTTATTTGAGCATTGAACATTTGCCTCTCTGGGGTCCCCCTCAGGAGGGCCTTTACAGAGAGCAAGGTGGCTAGGAACAGTTTTCTGACCCATAATCCATTTGTCAGCCTTTTTTTTTTTTTTAGTTTTTTTTTCAAGACAGGATTTCTCTGTAGCTTTGGAGCCTGTCTTGGAACTAGCTCTTATAGACCAGGCCAGCCTTGAACTCACAGAGATCTGCCTGCCTCTGCCTCCCGAGGGCTGGGATTAAAGGCGTGCACCATCACCGCCTGGCTTTGTCAGCTTTTTTTATTATTATTACTATCATGGCTATAGTGGCAACTGCCCAAAAACAAGGTAGCCAACCAGCAGAAAGAGGATTTGGTCTTTTGGATTAGTATGCCAGTGGCCTGTTTCAGGGTTCCAGTGTCTGAGCAAAGACCCAGCTGTGATACTGCAGACCTCACTCATGCATACAAGAAGAGACATCTGGGAGGGCTGGGGCTGAGGCAGAGATGGAGGCTCCTTCAAGGCCTCTAAGCTATCTGGAGTCAGTCTCCTGTAGTCCTCTGTAGTCCCCTGCGGTCCCTTGTGGTCCCCTGTGGTGGCTGGGTGCTGCCAGTACTAGTGTATAATGGCTTAGCCAGCTCCAGAAAAACCCATGTGTGCACAAGCAGCTATACCCAAATGCCTCCAGGAATTCTGTGTCTTTGTCTTGGACCTGGAGATCTATATAATGGCTGAGATTTGGCTCTGGAAAAGTGTTCATTTGCCTTCTTCCTCATTGTGCCCTAGGAAGGTGACACAGGATACACAGAGTTGGACCTTCATGGCTAAGACCCGTTATCCTAGGTCCCTAACAAGCCCTCAGTGGCCTTCTTCCACTCCTCCTCAGTTTCTGAAGCTATGGGAGGTTTTCCACATCCTGTAACAGGGTGCTTTCTGGATACTTTTGCCAGAAAGTCAGGAGGTCAACACCCAAGGCCTCATGAAGGAGTGTGAGAGAGTTTTTGAACCCTTGTGGCAACTTAATCCAAGTCAGGGGGGTCTTTAAATCCTTGCTCAAGATTCTCCATTCAAAGGCAAAACTGGGTTGACTTATTGGTGTTAATGGGAGGCAAACGAAGGCATCTTGCAAATCCAGAACTATATGTACTTGTTTCTCTGATGGCAGGAGACTCAGGAAGGTGTAGAAGTTAGACACTGTGGATTGAATAATATCAACCTTCTGCTGACCTCTCTGAGATCCTGCACCGGTCAGTAGCCCTGGGTGACCAATTTTTGGACCAGGAACAGGGATTGCTCCATGGGGAATGGCAAAGGATGAGGATCCCTGCCTCCAGTAGCCTGTTAATGTGCTAAGCAATCGCTGCTTGGTTTCCCGGCTCACAGGATACTGTCTGACATATTGGGATAGCAGTATTTAGTAACTGGCTGGCAGCGGGTGCTCAGTGAGTGGCCAATCCTGGTAGCTTGGTCTCAGCCACCGTTGAAAATCCTGCAGGTAGCTTGAAGTGTGAGTGCCATTTTCAGGGACTGGACTTGGTAGGAAGAATATTAGTCACATGTCACAGGAATTCTGGGTAGAGACTGGGTAGGATTCAAAGGCGACGGCCTCCTCAAAGGACATGGTTGTCTGTAGTTTTCATAATAGGTCTCTCCCAATTAGGAGGACAGAGGCAGTCTGGCATGACTAAGAAGGAGTGGGGGGCGGTCACAGTACCTTGTCCCAAGTCCTTCATCTAGGAGGTCATCCAGAGAAAAAGAGCCCCTTGGATGGTCATCTGATGAGGTACATGAACTGGTCTGAGGGGCTCTGTCAGAACTGAGTGGGCTGCTCTCATGTTGATCAAGAATTTAACAAATTTGCCTCCTACTTTTAATCTTACCCTGGACTCCTGGCGGCTCTGTGGAACAGAGCGTTGACCCTGACAGCTAAAAGAAGGACGGGTGTCCTCATCCCTCTTCCAATTTGGCATTCCTTTCTCTAGGGTCGTTTTTGCTTGCAAGAAGCGCCCTGGTTCTTCTCTGGCCTCTGTTTCCCAGCATTCCTGGCTTCTGCCTCTAAGATCTCTTGTGAGTCTCGTTGAGGGCTGATGCTCCTGCTCAGGTCAATCTTTCCTTTTGTTTTTCTTTTACGGAGTCACAATTATTATAAGCTTTTGATCAATCTCTAAAATTATTCACACCCTCAAACTATTTCAGTTTTTGAAGTTTTTTCTAGTATCTGGGGCTAACTGCATAGCAAAAGCAATGTCAGTTACTCACTGATTTTCTGATATGTTTGGGTCTGTGGGGGTGGTAAGGACCCAGTATGTCTCCCAGAGGCGCTTCAGGAACCCAGTGAGTGATTCTTGGGGCCCCAAGTAGAAGAAACTGCACCCCTCCCCCAGCACAGCAGTGAGAACTACTCCCCCTCCCCAGCCATGCTGAGCCATGAGGGAGAATGTCCTCTTCCTCCAGCAGGACAGAGAGAACAAACATTTGGATTCCTCTAGGCGAACTGGCCAACCAAACGGATTTGGTCCAGTAAGAGGACATAGGTCTTAAGTCAACGGGATGGGCCTTGCGCCAGAGAAAGTCACTGGTCAGTGTAAGAAAGTTGGTTGGGGTGGCCAGGGTCTGTAATCACCACACTGTAAATGGCCTGAGCTGCCTGACCCCAAAGAAGGACCAATCTAATTCACAGGGGTCAAGAGTTTCCCCAGAGAAATGGAGACCACACCAGTCCTCCTCCACAAAACCTTCCTTAAAATATTTTAGCAAATATGTCAATGGCGTCTTGGGACTGCTCACTCCTCTACCATGGCGGCTCCTGATGAACCAACCTGCCTCCATCATGGGCTGGAAAGCCATCTTAAAGACAAACTAGGTTCGTTCCTGTTTGTGATTAGGTCTGTTTCTCAAGGGCTGAGCTATGTCCCACCTGTACTGCCTGTTCCAGGAAACTGCAGCTGTGTCTTTGTTTCAAGAGGTTATTATGACCACTTATTGTTATGAATACTTTGTTATGATCACCTTGCAACCATGCCTTTGCTTCACAAAAGGTCATGATGATCAACTTGTCTGTACTTATGTTCTGTTTCTCCAAACATGCAAATTAAGATTAAAAACCTTATCTTCTCCATAGCTAATGCTGACCTCTTGAACCCTGTCTTAAAGGAAGGTAGCCAATGTACACAAATAAAAAAGCTCGGGTCCATGGTCTTTCTCCTCAAATCTTTGGGATTAATACTCCCTTTCCTCCAACCAACGTAACTGACAAACACACATGGAGAGGTACACAGACAACAATAAAAACAACCAGAGGTCGCTGTCGGGAGCTGTGACCCCCCCCCATCCTGAATTTCTGGTAAACAACTTGTAATGCTTGCAGCTGCTCTGAGCACGAGACCCTCAGACGTTCCTGATGGCAGGAGAGTGGTTTCTGGTGGGTTTGGCTGGGGCGTGGCTATCAGTTAAGGATCTCTATATAAGTGGCTCTGGTACACAGTAAGGGGGCATTCCTGCTTCAAGGGTGACCCGTGTCACTGTCTGTGTGTCTTTGTATGTTTCAATTTCCATCCCCTTGCCCGATTCACAGACTGTATGGTAGCACATAGAGCACAGACGGGCGTGATGCGCTACAGGTAGCCACCACACAGAGCTAAACCAGGGAGCCCAGTGAGCTCACATCTCTGTCACTATGGCCTCAGGTAGCAGCGCAGGCCACTCAGATCTGTATGACCCCAGTGGCAGCATGCCCCCCACCCGCCGCAATCCAGTATGGTCCAAGGAGGCGGACCAGACCATGGCCGTCCATATGGGACAGACCCAGCTATCGTAGAGCCGTGGACCAGACATGGTCCTGGCAGCGCAGGCCTGGACATCACACGACCTCAGGTGGCCGTGTAGGCCACGCACATCGGCCTCTCAGCTTCTCTCCACAGTCCCTGAACCACCCCCCTCCTCATTCTCTCCATTCTCCCCATAACGTTCTTCCTTGCCCATCGTAGAGGCACCCAGAGGCGGGCCAGGCCTGTGGCCTCCGGCTGGCTGTCTTCCTTGTTTTTGCTTTTAATCAGAAAAGAACATGAATGTCTTCACATGCATTTTCAGGCAGACCCCATAGAGGTAATCATACCAAATGCTCTTAAATATAATTTCTTTCATTTTCGCCAAGGTACAAAGACGACAATTATCACCTTAATTAAAATAAAATGCCTTGCTCCTCACCACACTTCCTGTTTTATTTCCCTCACTCACAGTTATAAGCATCTGATACTGATGAGAGTTCTCACGGTTTCTGGTTTGTTTAGTCCTGAGGTTTTTTTTTTTTTTTTTAACTACTGTATCCGTGATGACTAACGCATCCCTTATATTTTATTTAAACACTTTGGCACCCTTTCCGTAGGAGACCGGGTTACTGTCTTTGTTTTACCAGCTCTTCTCTGGAGCCTATAATAGTGGAGGGAGAAGGCCGTGTTCATAGTCGGCAAAGTGATTTCTAAGGCCTGGAGTTCTGTCTGTAAATTCTTTGAGCTTTTATACCCCTGTGAGAGTGAGCGCTAATTGTCAGCCGGACAGAATCTAGACTCATCTGGAAATGGGCCTCTGCACATGACTGTAGGAAGTGTCTTGCTTGCATTAACTAAGGCGAGAAGAACCGGCTGCTAAGAAAGGGAGCTAAGGCGCAAGCAAGCCTTTGTCTCACTCTGTTCCTGGATGCCCTGTGACCAGCTCCCTTGAGGTGCTGCTACTGTGACTTCCCCTCAGTGATAGACTGTAACCTGGAACTGTAAGTCCAAATAGATCCCTTCTCCCTCAACTTGCTTTTGTTAGGCAGCTTTTTTAAAGGTTTTATTTTTTATGTATATGGGTATTGTCACATCTGGGTGCAGTACCGGCAGAGGCCAGAAGAGGGCGTGTGGACCCTAGAACTGGTGTTGGACTGGGAACCACCACGGTGGTGGGATGGACTTGGGTACCCTACAGGAGCAGCTGGTGCTCTTAAGTGCCGAGTCATCTCGCCTGCCCCTTGTTAAGGCGTCAAATCACAGTAACAGGAAAAGAAATTAAGACACTCATCCATTCCTCAGAAAAGAAATAGACTTCAGGAGGAAACTGTTTCCCAAAATATCAAGTCTTCTGTCTCTACCGGATGGTGTCTCTCCGTGTAGTTTACTGTTGTTATTGTTGTTGTTTGGGAGGGGAGTCGTTTGTTCCGTTGTTCTGTATAGATCCTTGTATAACTTGAATTCTCTCCTTTCAGGAACACATCAGGAGGCGGTCAGGAGGAATCTGCGTATATTCTTTTTCCAGCTTTTCCAAAAGATTTTAGTTGCACGTTTTGGTAGAGTGTTGCTTAGCCAGCAGCATTCTCTTTCTCACTGAATGCCCACTTTCTTTGTCCATCCCCCACCAAGTTCCACAGTTCAGATCATTGCCTCCTTCCTCATCGAGTTATGAGTAGACTCTATGGGTTTTGTTCTCTTGTTGATCTTAGGAGATCTTGAGACTAGAGAGGGTTAATCTTATTCCTCCATAAGCCAGGAATACTCCACAGCTTTGTGGGATCCTTTACAGTCCCTCAAATGGAGCACTGTGAGACTCTGTCCACCCAGGTTCAACAGCAAGCGATTTGCTTCTGTGCCTGCACAGTATGGGCCCTTCTGTTACTGCAATAAAATGCCTGAGACAATCAACATGAAAAGAGAAATGGTTTATTTTGAGAGGTTTCAGTCTGCTGTCCGCCGGTCCCATTGTTTTGGGCTCTGGAGTGAGATAATACAAGAGGATGGGTGCTCCGGGAAGTGAACCGCAGAGCTCAAGGAACCCATGCAAGAGTTTATTAAGGAAAGGCGGGGATAAGGAGAAAGGAATGTGGTGGACAGCAGTCACAGAGACTCTACTCCTGCCCCGGGGCTGGGCATTGGCTAGGGTCACCTTCTGAGAGCATAGGCCTTCCGCTTAGATGCTTAGATGTGTGGGCAGATCCAGAGGGGCGGCGACAGTTCACCACCTGATCTACTCCAGGGACAGTGCACAGAGTTTCCTCCAGGGCACAGGGAGCAGCTGCAGAACTGGGTTGTCGGTGTATGTCTTCTGTGCCGCTGGTGTCCATCCTGTGCTACTGGTGTCCATCCTGTGCTGCTGGTGTGCATATGTGTCCCGCTGCACTATTGGTGTGCATCCTGTAGCACTGTTGGTGTGCATCCTGTAGCACTGTTGGTGTGCATCCTGTTGCACTGTCGGTGTGCATCCTGTTTCACTGTCGGTGTGCATCCCGCTGCTGTGCTTCCAGCCGTCATTAAAAAATGCTAGCTACTCTGAACACATCGCAGCCCAATGCGCAGCCTCAGTAGTGCACAAGGCAGCTCCGATGGAAGCGACAGGGGATAGAGGGTCCTAGCAGAGGCCACCAGGTGACCAGCTTCAATGCACAGAGACTGGGGGCGGAGGCAGGGAGGGGGCACTGCACAGGCCACCACTGTCAGCCAGAGTGGGAAGGGGGCAGTGCAATGCGGGAACCCTAACAATCTCTTCAACCTCGACTATATCAATGGAGATAACCGTTAGGAATATTTCCTAATGCAAGCTCTCTGCAAACGCAAACTCCCAATCAAGCCAAATCAAAACAAGCCAGATTAAAAGATATCCAGGTTTAATGGAGTTCTGCGCTCTGGGGTGGCCCCAAAGGGAAGCCTCGCAAACCTAATGCGACCACCTGGAGGAAGAACAGGAGACCATGTGTTCCTCTTTGGGGAGTTCATTTAAATACCCTGGGGGTCAGGACCTGGCCTGCTGGGATTTGGAGTCCAGAGTGCTAACTCTCAGGGTCAGGGGGCTAGGATAGATGCAAGGGGCTGGGGCCTAAGCTCCCAACTTAATGATAACCCCCCAGGAGATGGCTTCAGTGAGACAACTAGACTTTGTTCCAGAGCATATGTAGATATGGTTTGGGGGTGGTAACTGGGGAATCACCTAATTTGCATTAAAGTCTTAGCTACCACATGGGCAGCAGGGGGAAACTATGCCAAGGGTTGTGCTAGAGATAAATCATGCACCTAGGCCTAGAGACAGATTTCAGATAAGGTCAGTCCTCAGGGCCTAGAGACAGCCTCCAGATAAGGGCAGGTAGAGAGCAGGAAGTCCTGACTTGGGAGGGAGTCTCTTCCATTGCACAGCTTGGAGAAGGCTGCCGGGCCATGGTAAACAGCAATCTCTGACCAACAGGGCCTCCCCACGTTGCCCTGAAGCTTTGAGAGTTCTCTGAAAGTCTTCCAGTGACCAGGGACTACGGTTTTTCTTTTCTGGCTCTTTACATCCATCTATCAATCTTCAGCCTCAGTTCCGGATCCTTTCTTTGCCACCCCCCCATGCCACCCCCCACCCTCACCCCCACCCCCCGAACCCCGTGTTCCTGCCCTGGCCATTCTCTTAAACCGTTCAGCTACCTCTTCTTCAGCTTTCAAGCAGTGGCTGCCTTGCTGCTCTTGCGGCTTGGCTCCCCAACTGCTCAGCTGTTTCTGCTTCTGCTGTTTCACGGCCAACTCTGCACTGAGCCACGCTGCTCGTTCTTTCCTGTTACTGTCTCAGTCCACACTTCTGCAAGTGGGCAAGAAAGGACCACTCAAGAGAAGGCCTTTATTTTAGCCCTAAAGTCACACCACCAGGAAAGACTGCATTGCGGGAGGGAGACTCTCTCCCACGTGACTCACCAAGTAAACTCAAGAGCCTGTTTATTTACACAGTTAGAGAAGTGGTTGTTTTCACCAATCAGAACAATGTTCGCAAGCAAACAAGGTTATATTTGTACCAATCTGCTCAGCCCCTCCCTTGAGTAGCACTGTCAGCAGCGCCTCTGCTGGTCAACCAGGGAAAGTGCTTCACCTCTCGTGGTTTGGGGCTGGTTGTAGGGCCATTTAGAGCTCACTGAGGCTTGTCATTGCAAAAACGCAGCATAGAGGGAATCAGTAGTGACTGGGGCAGCATCTCCAGGAGCCAAAGCAATCAACTGCAACTGTTGCATATTTTTCTCCAAGGGATCTGTGAAGAATTCAGGATGACCAGCAGCTTTAGGGCAACTGGGCCAGCTGTTTGGCAGTTCTTTGACTCAGGGACAGCTAAGGTAACAAGAGAGATCCCAACAGCTGCAATTAGAGAGCTAAAGTAACCCATTCTCCAGTGTCTTTGCTTATTTCCAGGAAAATAAACATTAGGAATGCTTAAAATCTAAGCACGAAGAAATTACCATTGACATGGTGATTTGAGCAGATTTTACCAGTGTTCTAAGGGTGCTTAACACACAGAGGCGGGCCCACAGCTTCTCAACCCCACCTTCACAGTTTGCCCTGAGAAAGTCTCTTGACTCACAGCTAACAAACACAGCTTGACATGACTCACACAATAAGCAAGAAACCAGCAGGCAGAGGTGGGACGAATGGGTTTTGTGGATGGGAGAGAAGCAAAACAAAAAAACTGGCTGCCTCTTGAGTTGGTTTGTTTATGTGACAAGTGCTTTTTGAATTTGTGCCACGTGCAAACGACCCTTCAGCCACAAACTGACCCTCCGCTTCATATGGGCTCAGTTTCCTATTGCACTTGCCTCCGCCCCTCTCCTCTCCTCTGTGGGCTTCTTCTGACTCGGAAGTGTAGGAAAACACGTGGATTCAATCAATCATGTTGTCTGTAAATCTATCTAGCTTGGCATCTGTCTGGCTCATTTATAGCCGTGTGACAAAACCCACCAAGGCTTGGTGGTTTAAAAACAACAGGTCCTTTTGTCACTCGTGATTCTGTGGGTCAACGATCTGGGTGGGTGGGGCTCAGTGGGCATAGGTTGTCTTACATGTGAGCTGATCTAGATTATTGGCTCAATAAGGCCTGTTGGATTCAACAGGCCTCCCTCCCTCCCTATGTGGGCCCCATAACACATGTGGTCTACCCATTACACCTCAGTTTTCTGATGGAAGAGGAAAGATGATTCCAACCTGGTATGTGTGTTGTGTGTATACATACATGAATGTGTGTATACATATGTGTGTACATGTATGTGTGTTGTGTGTGTACTTGTATGTGTATATCTATATATGTGTATTGTGTGCATGTATGTGTATGTACATGTATGTATATATGTATATTGTGTGTATATGTGTGTATGTTGAAGGAGCAGAACAAACTCCATTTTGAGAAAGAGCTTTATTTTAGACAGGACCTAACTAAGGGAGGGAGGTGAATACAGCCCAGCAAAAGTCATAACATTCCCAAGAAACTGTACCAGCCTTGGTCAAAGTGACCCCACCAGGGCATCCAAGCAACATGTACTCGCTTCAAACGTCCTTGTAGGTATCTGATTAGCTGCTGTTTTGAATTTTTTATCTGCTGACAGTCACTGTTTTGAAATTCCCTTATACCCCAACCAACGAATTCAAAAGTTGTATACTTTCACCCAATCCCGAAACGCCAAGGCCTGTGCCACCCTGCTTGCAGTTTTCCCTTGAAAATCCCCTTACCCTGAAGCCTCGGGGTCGTTCTCCCACACCGTGTGTATCAGTGCAAGTTAGCTAACTTGTAGTCAATAACCCCCAGTGTGTTAGCATCGGGTGCCGACTCTGTGGTGGTCTTGTTTGTGGGTCCTGTGACGGACGTGGGCACAACAATGTGTGTATATGTATGTGAGTGTATGCATGTGTGTATGTATGTATATGTATTTACACTGGAGATAAAGCCCAGACTTTGGGCCTACCAAGCACATGCTCTGAGTTATGTCTGCAGCCTGGGACCTCATTAGAATACTGCCAGGTCACTAGGGTTGGTTTAGTACATTCTTTCTTTTCCCATTGAGTACTTTTAGATAGTGACTGCCTGTGCAGTGATATTTTGTTTGTGATCTAAAAAAGTTTGCCTGAAGATCAAAGTGCAGAACTAAGCCACTAGTTAGTCATAGAAGCCCAGCAGTGGTAGCACACACCTTTAATCCTAGAACTCGGGAGGTAGACGCAGACAATCTCTGTGAGTCCAAGGTCACCCTGGGCTACACTATATTGATCCAGTCTCAAAGAGAAAAACAGAGCCAGGTGGTGGTGGTTCACACCTTTAATCCCAGTACATGGGAGTCACAGGCCTTTACCTCCAGCTCTAAGGAGGTGGAGACAGGAAGGGAGTCTGAGATGCAGTCTGAGGATTCATAGAGACAGAATCGCCCCTTCAGTCTGAGAATTTGGCAGAGGTAAAAGGTCTCTCTAGTGGCTGCTTCTCTGACCTTCAACATTAACCACTATATCTGACTCTGGGTTTTTATTATTAAGACCATTAAGAATACGTGCTGCATGCCTGGGCCCCTCAAGCAACTCATTTGCTCACAAGGTGTGGGGCTTTGCACCAACATCAGGGTCCTCTTTGTCTGCAAAGTGATCCCTAAGAAAATGAAAGGGTGTTTTGTTCATGTTTTGGTCAGGGGACTAAATCGATCTAAAAACAGTTGATTTTTTTTTTTTCTAGTAAGAAAAAAGATTATGGCTCAGAAGTACAGTGTATGCTTAGAATTGTAAGGTTCAGGGTTCCGTCCCTGATAGAAGGGAAGGGTAAATGAGGGGACAGAGAGCAGGGGAAGATAGGTGAGAGGAGTTGGGAGTTCCGGAGTGGGAGGAGTACTTCACCTTGGGAAAACCCACAGAAGACAAATACATCAGTTGCTTTTCTTGACTCGTTCCTCCCCCTCTGCTAGCTTCTTCCTGGATTTTCTGTTCATCCGTTACCAGTCATCACCAGTCTAAGACTTCCACACAAACACAGGTGAAGCCAAACAGAAATGAAAGGGCGCCTGCAGGGCACGTCAATCTCTGCCTTGACTGGTTATCTTGAAAATACCCACAAGGCTCAGCAGGGCATCCTGTGTGCCTTAGAGTTGGCAGCTGACAGACACAAGGAGCAAGCATGGGGGTGTCTGGAGAAATGGCTCAGAGGTTAAGAGCATTGCCTGCTCTTCCAAAGGTCCTGAGTTCAATTCCCAGCAACCACATGGTGGCTCACAACCATCTGTAATGGGGTCTGGTGCCTTCTTCTGGCCTGCAGACATACACACAGACAGAATATTGTATACATAATAAATAAATATTTTTTTTAAAAAGGAGCAAGCATGGTTACAGCCCGGGCTTGGAGGACTGGGGATGGCAGTGAAGCCTCCATTAGCTATTGTTGGCTAGCTGTGACCCTTGACCTCTCTAGGTTTCCAGTCCTGCAGCTGCAGAAGAGGGACACACTCGCAGGTACCGGGCAGGGTGGGAGTGGCCTGGCCCCACAGATTGTCAATCGCAGCCCCCTTTTCATCAGCTGAACCAAGCTCTTCTGAACTGCCCTCTCCTAGAGTTGCCCTCGGGAGACCCCGCACCCCTGTCACTCACCTCAAGCCAGTGGCATCACTGATGAGTCATTTTGCCAGGGGCACAGAGAGCACCAGCATTAACGACATCACATGTATCTATTGTGCTGAGAGGCCAATGTGCCACAGTACAGCTCTAAGTTACACAGCGCGCGGCCCATAGCAAGCCTGTGTGTTTTCACTCCGCGTTGCCTTGAAAACGCAGGTAAGCAGTGGCTCGTTTGCACGTTATGGACTCTCAGGCGTAGGTCTGGATCCCTAGAACTGATGCTCAAGCACTTCTGGAAGGACCTAAATTCCAAACCCTGTACCAGGCTCGGTGGTATGGATCTGTAATCCCAGCGCTTGGGATATTCAGGCTGCAAGATCGTGGCTTCAAAGTCAGCCTGGTCTCCACAGAGAGTTCAAGGCCAACCTGGGCTGTAGTGAAGGCTGCGCCAGGTACATTACAAGAGCCAATGTAGTGTTAGCAATCTACTTGGAACTCTCCCCTGAAATGTGCGCCAAGGATGAGAGACAGCGTCACGTAGTAGTGAGGTTGGAAAATAGCCCGGGCTTTGCTGGGAGCCTTGTGCTCCTCCATTCTAGCTTTTCTTCTGCGCAGTTTCATTATGTCGCCCATAGCGCCTGAAAATAAACGGCTTTACTATGAATCTGGGTGTGCTATTTTTGTCTGGACATGCGGTAGCTCATGCTTGCCATTTGAGCGCTGTTCAGTGAGCCGAAGACTACGTGCAGGATGTGGTTTGACCAAGTTGTGTATATATAGCAAGTGATCAGGACAAGTGAGCTATTTTTATGAAAGCTGCTTGGGTTTTCATCCCAGATGACAGCCTTGTAAGAACAGAAGCTGGAGAAGTAGTGTGCTCTCCTGCAGGATGCAGCTCAAGCTGCTGCATTTTCTGCAGGATGCCACGCAACTATCTGCAAGGCTGACAGCTGTACCCTCGCAAGTTTATCTTCTGCTATCTCAGTTTAGTCACCAAATACTGTCTGAAGCCTCACGTGGCCAGTCATGCAAAAGTCCACGCTCAAATAGTTCAGAAACCCGCTCATGGTCTAAAGGTTCAACTCAGGATGTGGGTTCCACCCCAGAGACAATGTCTAAACCTAGCCTTCAGAGAGGGTTTTTTAACTGTGACTGTTCATTTACATGGTGATGCTACAATACCAGGATGGACCCCTGGTATTGTAAAAACCAAACCCTTGGACTTCACACATGTTAGGCAAACTTTCTACCACTGACATATAGTCCCATCTACGCTTTGACTTTCTTTCTTTCTTTTAGTTTTGAGACAGAGTCTTAATAAAACTTGCCTCGGTTGGTCTTGAACTGACTCTATAGTATAAACAAGCTCTGAGCTTGCCTCGGCCTGCTGGGGAGCTAGGGTCACAGTTTCACATCACCAGGCATGGCTATGAACTTCAGTTTTGTGTGTGTCAAAGCAACATATGTGTCAGGGCTGCTGCCACAGTGTAGAATGAGCCCCAGCACCAGAAGACTAAGGTGGGAAGATCACGAGTTTTAGGCCAGCCTGGACTACATAGCAAGACTGTCTCAAAAAACAATTGTTTACCTTCAAAAGCCAAACGTTTGACAAAGAGACAGGCACAATGGTGCACATTTGTAATCCCAGCACTTGGAAAGTAGAGGAAGGAGAATCAGGAGTTCTAAGTCAGGCTCTGCTATATAATAAGTTGGAGGCCAACACAACGCTCCTGATCCCTCTGTCAAGAAAAGAAGAAAAAAAAAAGGAAGAAGATTTTCAATGAAAAGAAAAGGTCCGCAGTAGTGCCCACCCGGGTCTTACAGCTCTCTCTTCTATATTTCTAAATACTATGCTTGCGCCCTGATTTTCCTAGGTTTTCCACCGTCCATCCTAGAAGATTATTTTCATCGCGCCATTGTTCGGCATTCACTCTTTCAGCTGCGTAAACATTGCCAGATAAGTCACATCGATTTTCTTGTGCAATTTTTTACCTGTAAGTTAATAATTTGCTTAGTTTTCTATCTCTAGCTCACCATGAAGGTCAGCCTGACTTGCAAATTGTTTCTCAGTCACTCACACCCGTGGGGTACCCTTTCTGATTTCATTTTCCTTGACTACAATATTGCTAGAGTGCTAGTGCTTTAAATTGCTGCTTCCTTGGGACTTCATTGTATGTATGTATGTATGTATGTATGTATGTATGTATGTATGTCAGGGTTTCACCGGTTTGTCCAGTCTGGCCTTAAATTCACAATCCTGCTGAATCAGTCTCCCAAGTGCTGACATTCTAGGTCTGCATCATTACACCCAGCTCCCTAGAACCTTCCAAGGGTTTTTCCTTGCTAAGATGAATTAGAATTTATTTTAGAATCTGGTCAAATAAAGAAAAAGCTATTTAGGATGTTGAGTATTGAACATGAACAAACCGGTTTCCTGCTTCGACAAACTCTGGAGGGGGCAACCCACGACACAAGAAGAAATTAATATTGTAAGAAGAGGATGTCTTGGAGTGCTGGAACCCCAGCTAGACTGGGCACCAGGCAGTTATGGATTTGATCCTGGTTCTTTCTGCCCCTGTGTGACTCTAACTGGGCTCACCCAATCTTGAATACAAAGATGGTAAGAGCAACCAAAAAAGGAAACTTACTTGAAGCAGCAGAGGACCACATAGGGCTCATTTCCAAGTCAGCATCTCCCCCAACAGATGGTGCAGAAGACCAGGTTGGGTGGAGAATTCACACTATTATGGTATTATAATGATCTAAATTTCCTAGGGCTTCTTAAGCTTTCTCTGATCATGACCTCTTTACACCTGAGAATCTTTTTTACTACCTTTATTTATTATGTATGTGCACATGTATGCACAGGGCATGGCATGCATGTCGAGGTCCCATGACAAGTTGAGGGTATCAGTCTCTCCTCCCACCTTAGGGTCAGAAATAGAAAATAGTTTATCAAGTCTGACCACAATCACTTTACCCACTGAACCATCTCACCAGCCCAACACATTTGAGTCTCAGTTTTACTTGATGTTGTTGGATGAACAGTCATATAAAAATGGTGTATGAATCATTTGCTGGTAATAGCTCATGTTTTTTTTTCTTTTAATTCCATGGTACATGTATAATTTTACTATTTAGTAAAGACAAAAGAGAATGTGTATCAAATGAGGTGCATGTGCTTATTTTTATATAAAGAATTTACACTGAAGGATGCGGATCATCTATTGACTCCAATTTTTATATTACAATCATCTGTGCTGATGTCACTTTGTATAAAATGGCAGGAGTGTGTTCACAGCCGTTTCAGAAATTGTTGGAAATTCTCTAATCACAAACCAAACTTCATTGCGTGGGGGAGTCGGGGTGACGGTACAGGTGTGCCTGAGAGGTCAGAAAGCAGCTTTTAGTAGTCAGTTCTCTGCTTCCACCTTTACTTGGGTTCCAAAAAGCAAACTCAAGCTGTCAAACTAGCTGTCTTACTGGCCTCCCCTTGAAAAAATGTTTAATGAAATTCAAATCAGCCACTCAAGAAGTAGGGAGTTTTTTGTTGTTTGGGTTTTGTTGTTGTTTTGGTTTCGTTGTTGTTTTGGTTGTTTTGAGACGGTAGGTATCTCCTAAAACCTAGACCAACCTTGAAGTTCTTTTTTTTTTTTAAAGATTTATTTATTTATTGTGTATACAACATTCTGCCTCCATGTATGCCCCCACACGCCAGAAGAGGGCGTGAGATCTCATTACAGATGGTTGTGAGCCACCATGTGGTTGCTGGGAATTAAACTCACGACCTCTGGAAGAGCAGTTAGTGCTCTTAACTACTGAGCCATCTCTCCAGCCCCCCAACCTTGAACTTTTTATCTTTCTACCTCTACCTCCCAAGTGCTAGCTAGCTAGGATTATAGGTGTAAATATATCACCATGCTCAATTTTGTGTGGTGCTGGGATTGAACCCAGGCCATTCTTGCTAGGCAAACACTCTCCTGAGCCACATCTTCAGCCCTCAAACTGCAATTTTTAAAACCGAGCATTCTGACATATCACAATCCAATGATATACTAATTTGATGATGTGCTGAAAATGATGGAAAATAGGAAAAGCATTTGTTTATGGATTGTTTTAATAAGAGTAGAAAACATTATATAATACAAGCACTGTGATTCATACCTTACAAAAACTCAAATATGAGCTGAGGTGTTTCAGGCAGATGTTTTGTTTTGTTTGGTTTTGTGGGGTTTTTTTTGTTTGTTTTTGTTTGTTTTTGGCATTGCATTCATGAAGTATGACCTATTTACAGTGTGCGTGTTGTGTAATCAGAACCAAGACTGCAGTAAAGTCAACAGATAAAACACTGGCTAGTCAGAAACACATAGAGTGGCAGGAACGGTCAGGTCCCAGTGTCCCGGGGAAACTCCCTTTGGAAGAATGTGTCCTCCCTTTCCTTACCACCATCCACCTGTAACTTTTGGTCCGTGTAGAAGAGGTGGGAAGACTATGTATGATACCAGCACAGACAGGAGCCTGTCTCTGAAACAACCATTCAGGGGAAATCCCCTATTTACCAACTTCTCTGCGTACATGATAGGTGTGCGCATGTGTAAAATTATGGAATGTATAACCCAAGCCAGAGCAGATCATCATAAGTGATGTAACAATCTAATTGTCAATCAGGGTAAGAATCCGCCCAGTTCCTGATCCTTGTATCAGCTCCACCCCCATACCTCAGCTCCCAAGAAACCCCCTGAAAGGATACCAGCAGTCATTAAAGCAGAAGGGCATCAGCTCCTTCCCCCGTGAGCACCCATGCTCAACCCTGAGGTCCTGCCGGCAACAAGCAGCCTCAAGCAGCATGCCCTGTCCCTCCTTCCCAGATGTTTGCTGGAGCAGAAGAGAGCACCAGGCACATTGTCAGGCACTTGGTGTCCCTCCAAATCCAACAGTTGAGTTCAAGTCAGGCATTTATGCTCGGGGATATTTACATTCATAAGTTCACCACATCCTAGAAGAAACCAGGAAGCAAACCAGTAAAATAATTTTTTTTTTTTTTTTTTTTTTTTTTTTTTAGTTTGACCAAAGTGAGGAGACATAGACTCCCTGGTTGTACCCACTTCCTTAGCAGGGTTACAGTCTCATGGACAGGCTGGGTTTACACGTGTGTTAAGTTGTCAGAACTGTGTGAAGCCCTTTCCCAAGAGGAAGGGCTCTTCTCTGGCTTCTCTGATGGGATTAACCTTTTTCTTCTAGTATGAGAACCGAGTCTCCTGTGTGGAAAGGCAATGTAGAGAATACTGAGCATGTCTTAAACATTCTACCAGGCTGATTGACTAGAATGCCCAGGATTGTGAAGGGTGGGATATTATAGGCTGGAGCCAAACTATCTTGAGATATCTTAATTCCCCGAATAGCCATTTAAATCCTACGAGTGTGCTTGTGTGTGCATGTGTGTGACCTAATGTCCTTATGACCATTAGGTAAATTCTTGTGCAATGTAAGACCCCTAGCTTCCACCAACTCAAACGATAAGAATATCTTAACACCTGAGACCTCCAGACTTCCCCCATTTTGCTGTACCTGCCTCCCTCATGTGAAACACCAGTCTATTTTTACCATGTCTTGATGGCCAACAAGATGGCTCAGGGAGTAAAGGTGCCTGCCACTCAAGCCATACAACTGACGTTAGATGCCTAGAGCCCATGTAAAGAAGTCAGATGCACACATCTGTAACCCAGCACTCCTGTGATATGGGAGGCAAAAACAGGAGACTCACAGCTAGCCCAAAGCTCAGTGCAGCAAAACAAATGGAGGGGCACTTAGCATGAAATGATCTTATGTTCTAATTTTGAAATAAATTTTTGTTAGATATGAGAGCATATGCTTAGAATATCTTTGTCTATCTTTTTATTCTGAAGTTACAGCTGTCTCTGAAGGTCAGGTGCATTTCTTGGGGCTAAAAACAGATGAGTCCTGTTTAATTCAATCTAGCATTCGATCTTTTGTCATTGTTAATTTTTTACCACTCAGTATCTTCATATTCTCATTTGCTTAACTATTGTTCATGTATTTTACTTTTTTTCCTCAATGATATGTTTATCTTTCTCTTCAGTCTGAAGGATTACTGCAAGTATTACTTCTGCTTAGTGATCATGAATTCCTTCGGTCTAATTTTATCAGAAAAAGCTTTTCTTCTTCAGTTATGATAGTTTTGCTGGATATAGCAGTGTGGGTTGCCAGATACATGCTTGAAACACACCATTCCAAGCCCTCCTAGCTTTCAGATTTTCTCTTGAGAGGTCAGGTGTTATTCTCATGGGTCTATCTTTACATTTGACTTGGTGCTTTTCTAAGGTTTCAATACTTTGTGTACTTAGTGTTTTCACTACGACATGGAAGGATGGTGTTATAAATGCTTCCTATACATTAACAGGCATCTCTTTTAGACTTGAAAAAACTTCAATAAAATTATATTATTGAAAATGTTTTCCATGCCTTTAGCATGAAATTCTCATTTTTCTAGGTCCAGAATTTTTAGATTTGGTCTTTTTATAGTGTCCTATATATCTTATTGCACTTTACGTTAGTCTGAACATTTCATCTACCTTGAAATCTATCCCCAGCATCCGGTCCTACTTTTGGTCCATTTTATTGATGACTTTCTGAAACCTTTCAACTTAGCACTTTCCAGTTCCAGTGGGTTTTTTAGTCTTGCTAGCTCTACATTGACTTACTTTGTAATGCCTATCAACTTATTTCAGTCAATTGTATTCTTCCAGTTATTTGTTGTAGAATATTATTTTAAGGTGTGTTACTTTTGTTTATACTGCATCTGTTTAACTCAGTGAAGCTGTGTTACTCTGCCTGTCTAAAACACCTGATGGTCGTCTAATAAAGAGCAGAATAAGCAATATTGAGATAGGAGAGAGGAATAGGAGGGGCTGGAAGGCAGAGAGAATAAATATGAGAGGGTTGGAGAGATGGCTCAGAGGATAAGAACACTGGCTGCTCTCCCAGAGGTCATGAGTTCAGTTCCCAGCAACCACATGGTGGCTCACAACCATCTGTAATGAGATCTGGTGCCCTCTTCTAGCATGCGGGCATACATGGAGGTAGAATGGTGAATAAAAAAAAAAACATACTAAAAAAAAAGAGTAAATATGAGAAATCTGGGAGAAAAGACAGGGAAACCAGAAAGGAAAGGGGAGGGCCTGCTCCAAGGGCCTGCCACCCAGCTACACAGCCAGACATTGAGTAAGAAGGAAAGTAAAAGTATACAGAAACAGAGACAGATAAGTCCCAAGGTCACAGATTCAACGCAATGCCCATTAAAATCCCAGAAAAACTCTTCACAGACTTCAAAAGAACAGTACTGAACTCCATATGGAAAAACAAAAAACCCAGGATAGCCAAAACAATCCTGTTATTGTAAAGAACTTCTGGAGGCATCACAATCCCTGACTTCAAATTCTACTACAGAGCTACAGTACTGAAAATAGTCTGGTATTGGCATAAGAACAGAAAGGGGGACCAATGGAAATGAATAGAAGACCCAGATATCAATCCACACATCTTTGAACACCCGATTTTTGAAAAAGAAACAAAAAATATCAAGTGGAAAAAAGAAAGCATATTTAACATATTTAACAAGTGGTGCTAGCATAACTGGATATCAACATGTAGAGGAATGAAAATAAACCCTTATCTCTCACCATGCACAAAACTCAGGTCCAAATGGATCAAAGACCTCATCAAAGCCAGTCACACTGAACCTGAAAGTGAGAAGTACACTTGAACGCATTGGCACAGGGAACCACTTCCTAAATATAACCCCAGCAGCACAGACACTGAGAGAAACAATTAATAAATGGGACCTTCTGGAACTGAAAAGCTTCTGTAAAGCAAAGGACACGGTCAACAAGATAAAACGACAGCCTACAGAATGGGAAAAGATCTTCACTAACCCCACATCAGACAGAGGTCTCATCTCCAAAATATACAAAGAACTCAAGAAATTGGTCACCAAAAGAACAAATAATCCAATTTAAAAAATGGAGTACAGACCTAACAGAGAACTCTCAACAGAGGAATCTAAAATGGCTGAAAGACACTTAAGGAAATGTTCAACATCCTTAGTCATCAGAGAAATGCAAATCAAAACAACTCTGAGATTCCATCTTACACCTGTAAGAATGGCCAAAATCAAAAACACCGATGACAACTTATGCTGGAGAGGATGTGGGGTAAAGGGACACTTCTGCATTGCTGGTGGGAATGCAAGCTGGTACAGCCCCTTTGGATGTCAGTGTGGTGATTTCTCAGAAAATTAGGAAACAACCTTCCTCAAGACCCAGTAGTACCACTTTTGGGTACATATCCAAAGGATGCTCAATCATACCTAACAAGGACATGTGCTCAACTATGTTCACAGCAGCATTGTCTGTCACAGCCAGAACCTGGAAACAACCTAAATGCCCCTTGACCAAAGAACGGATAAGGAAAATGTGGTCCATTTACACAATGGAGTACTACACAGCAGAGAAAAATAACGACGGCTTGAATTTTGCAGGAAAATGGATGGAGCTAGAAAACATTATTTTGAGTGAGGTAACCCAGACACAGAAAGACAATTATCACATGTACTTACTCATAGGTGGTTTTTAAATATAAAGCAAAGAAAACCAGCCTACAAACCACAATCCCAGAGAATTTAGACAATAATGCAGACACTAAGAGAGACTTACATAGATCTAATCTACATGGAAAGTAGGAAAAGACAAGATCTACTAAGTAAATTGGGAGCATGGGAACCTTGGGGGAGGGTTGAAGGGGGGAGTGAAGAGGCAGGGAGGGGAGCAGAAAAAAAATGTAGAGCTCAATAAAAATCAATTTATAAAAAAGTCCCAAAGCAAAAGATAGATGGGATAATTTAAGAAAATTTGACAAGAAACTAGCCAAGTTGAGGCTGGGTGTTTATAAGCAGTAATAAACTATGTGATTTGGGAGGCAGGTGGTGCACATCCCCCAAAAAAGTCTAGAGTAATCAACAAATTTGCGCACCATCTTTTGACTTCATTAAATATACTTATAATCACTCTTGATTCTTTGTCTAGGATTTCTTCTCTCACTGGATGACATTTCTGTGGGACTAGTAACTTTTGGGTTATGTTGCCTTGGTGTTTTCATGTTTGCTTCTGTCATAATGCTTACAAACGCACCTTTTTATTTGACAGGGTCACATATAGCCATCTTGCTAAACACCTCTGACACTTGTCTTTTCTGCCTCAACCTCTCAAATGCCGTGGTTATACATGTATACCATGAACCCTGGCCTCATCTTGTCAGTTTTAAATTTAAAGCTTATCGCTATTTTAACATTTTACTCTTTTGAATATCCGTAGACCCTATGTTTCGTCTTCCATTCCTGATATATGGTAGGTTTTTGTTTAGTCCTGAGAGCTTAACTTCAAGACAAAACAAAAAACTGGGTTTAAAAAATTTTATATTTTTATTATACCGACTTCTGATTTTTTTCTTAAAACTTACTTTGTGTTTTAATTATTTCATTTCTTTCATTTCAGGTTTATTACATGATAGCCTTTAACCACTGCTTTAAATGTGGGGGGAAAGATCTCTGATATTTTTACTGGCCAGATCTTTTCTTACTATGATTTTTCACTGTCTGACCCATGTCACACTGAAGTGTATCGATATCTGAATATTGGTTTTAAGTTTTTGACTACTGATTTACAGGTATATTTTCTAAGATTTCAGTCATCTGAAATACATCAAAACCTGTTTCATGAGCCCTCAGACTATCTTGGCGAAATCTCATGTGCAATAGAAAAATCATGTCCAATGTAGTGTTGCATGAATATTAGAATAAGGTAATTCATCCACTCAGACTTCCTGTAGCTTCATACTTACATACTTATTGAGACATGTAATTGTCCAAGCAGGCCTTTTAATATCCACAGCCTGAATATCTAGGATTCTAATTATGTATCGCAGCAACCAGCTTATATTTAAAAGCAAACAAAGTAAAAACAATCTGGCTAGAGAGATGGCTCAGCAGTTAAGAGCTCTAGCTGCTCTTTCAGTGGTCCTGGGTTCCATTCCCAGCAATCACATGGTGAGTCACAGCCATCTGAAACAGGATCTAATACACTTCTGGCATGCAGCAAATGTATATAAAATACATAATCTAAAAATCTATTAATTGCTGAAGCTGTATCAGAATTTGAAACTATGGTTGTGACCTCATCTACCCATGTTTTCATTAACATACTTATAAAGGTTCTGTAGTATTAGAGGTACATTGTTTTCTTTTGATTAGGTACCATGTCTCATGATTATATTTGCTCTTGGAGAAATAAAACACCATCTGCCTTAAAGTATACCTTATATCCATACTTCATTAACATTTCACAGTTTAAAATCCACGTTGTATTTAAATTCAGTCTCTTGGTTGTTCAGTTTCACCGTCTCTACCTTGAACTAGAGTTTTGTATACCTTCAGTTAATACAATTAATGATAAACGTTTATTGGACATCACTGGCATATTCCTCTTGTACAGAAGAACCATTTGCTATTTGTTTTTGTTATTGTATGTCTTATTTTTCATTTACTTGTGAGCCAGAGGGTAACTGACTAGCCAATTCACTTCTTCCACCAAGTGTGTCCTAAAGACTGAACTCTCTAAAGCACCTTTACCCATTGAGCCACCTCATGGTCTTTGTTTTGTATTTCTTGCTGTTTTTCCTTCTCTGCTTTCTGTTGTACCACTCTGATTACACTACAAACTCAAACTGTACCTGCAGGTTTGCTGGTTGCTATAAGGATTGTGATGAGCATCTTCACCAGACTACTTTAGCATCCTAAACCAACAAACCCTGCAGTGCTGTTCCATCTACCATCTCTTTGTTGTTCAAATCTCGGCCTTTAACTGTGTTTAGACTGTCTACACTTAATTCTCATTACCACTAGATTTTGTGGACATCTTTGACATATTAATTCTCTGTATTATGATTTTAGTCAGCAAGCTGATTCTTAAGAGAATGTAGTATCTAGGTAGAATAAAAATGTTGTTTTTCTATTTCTGCTCCTTAAACCAGTACACAGCATTCTGAGTATTCAAACTGCACATAATACAGAGGTTAAGACGAGAAATAGAGTTTTGACCAAAATATTCAAGAGAATTTATTCAATTTCTGTGTTCAATGGCATCCTACAAGAAGTTACTTAGCTATCTATCTACCAGAAAGCCACCAACAGTGAGTTGTTCAAACCTCTTTGGATCATTCTAATTTAAGAAGATTTTAGTGAGCCCTAAAGTCTGTTCAATTTCCCCCTGCTTTATGACACTTAGTAGAGGTGAAAAAAAGCAAGTTTGGAAATAGTAATGTGGAAAGTCTGGTGTTAAAAACAAAACCCACCTACTCCAGTGACGTAAGGCCCCAGCGCACAAGTGTCCTTATAGACACAAGTGTTCAAGTTCACCTCCAGAACATTTTTACTTTCCGACAGTGAACACAGTGAAGTGGGGAAAAAACAAAACAAAACAAAAAAAACCCTGCCACTTACTAAACATTAACTTTGGAACAGAAAAGTAATGTTTCCTGTACATCTCACCTTCACAACCAGGAGGCAGGTACTTCCACTTTTCAATTACAGAGACTGAATAAATGACAGCTTTAAATACTTGCTCAAAGTTAGCAGCAAGTACCAGAGTTGGGAATCAAATTTCACGTGTGTGATTTAGGTCTTTACAAGTCCAGAACCTGCAGAGACCACGCTTATACATGGTTGTATGTGTGTGTTTTTGTGTGTGTAAATGGGGAGAGTGCATGGGAAATTCAGGATAAATCTTGAAATCTTTTGTAACTGAAACAAGCAAGGAAATGTTGAGGAATCTAGTTTTACACATGAAAATATTAAGGGATGAAAAGAAAAATTAAAAAGCTAAAATATGATTATAAAATCTCAAAAGCAAAGAAATTTGCAGTCATGCTAAAAAAAAAAAGATTTAAAGCAATATAATAGGTAAGCTAAGGATCTAACTATACACTCAGAAACCCACCACCCGTAACCAGCCCAAAGTACTAAGTGTTTTACATCCATTCATATCAGTGCTTAGAAGTATGTAATAAAATATCTAAGAAAGACTGGATGCTATGTTCATCTGACAGTGTAGGCCTTGTCAAGTTTCTGCGACTTCTTTCTCCAGAACAGGTCAATAGACTTATGTTAAAGACAACATGTGTATTTAAAGTAGCAATTTTATTTGAGTTAAAATTATTTACAAAAACCCAAAGACATACTTCATGAAACTGGTACAAACTATTTTTTTCCTGCCGTTGGCTTTTGCTCCAAAGATCACAGCTGAGAAATACTGTATAAAATAAAAATAGGATTGGATTCAGAAAAGTATCCTACTGTTCTAATATCCAACTGGTAGTATTTACAGAAATATTTACAATGGAAAAAAGGTTACCTTAAAACTTTAGTTAATTTGCAAGTCAGCCTCAAGTACCCTAAAATGAGAGTTCTCCGAGGGTTAAAGACACACAAATGCACTGCAGGTAAAGGTGGTATCTTCCTCACAACCCACCCCACCAGGACCTGCATCTCTATCAGTGCTTGACAATTAGTTAATATTCTTAAAACAAAACAAACAAACAAAAAAACCTGTTAAACACTGAGGTAAATCAATTATCAAATGATTACCAGTGTAACAGAAAAAAAATGTAATTCGCCCTGATTGATCTCACCCAAGTGTTTACTGTTCCTTACCATCTGCCACAATCAAAAATCTGTTCCCCAAATCCAATGATTAATAAATATCAATGTATTTTAAAATAATCAAAAAAATATCTAATAAATTTGTGGACATCATTTAGCAGTATGCTTCTTTTAAAAAACGTTTGCTAAATTAGTTTGGTATTCAGGGCAAATACAGTCTCAATCTTTCCCACATTATTACACTGGCATACTGTGTTCTTAAACGGTGATGGGTAGGGGTTCGGGTGGGTAGGAGGAAAACAATTTGCCTAGAGTCAGTTACTTCCTTATAGATTTCCCAACAATCTGCATTATCAAAAATAGGAAGACAATAGAAGGCAGCCACTGCATTTAAAAAACATTACAGCTGGCACTGATACAAGAGCCCCAGTTTGTTACTTTATACAAGGAAATAACAAAGTCTAAAATGAGTCAAAATTAGACTTTTAGCTATTTTCCCCAATACACACCAAACTAATATTTTTATGGCTTCAAGTTTTACAAATCCAATGAAGAAACATGATGTAACTATATGAAAGGTAATTAAAAGTATTAATGAAACATCTCTGGAAAGCCTGTGCTCAGGCCAATCAATGAAAAAGGGGAAAAAACCACAACCAGTGGTCTGAACAAAACAAAACAAAACCCTATGAAGTTAAACCTATAAACCATGTTCTGTGTGTTCCACAACTGTTTTTAAACAACTGTTCTATGAACAAAGAATCTGAATAAAAAAGGGTCTTCTCTACACCAGCAATTTTAAGGCTTTGCGCTTATGCAATTGATCCTGTCACTCTATAGAAGAATATACACGCTATCTGGAAAAACGAATTCCACATTGGTGTTTTAGCTTCCTTATATTTACTGTACTGAATATTAGAAAATATATCTAGAGAACTTCCCTCAAAACGTAACAATGTTTCAAGAGTCTCTCTAGCATTAAGTGTAAACTACCCTGGGTTTGTCTATTTTTGCTTAATCCTGTAACAGGGTACATTATCTTATATAATATAATATTCCCTCAAACTGCTACTTGTTTTCTTGTGCCTATAGCTATGACACATTATGGTATGATATTGAATATGGTCATGGTCTCAGAAGTGAAAAATAGTTCAACACCCAAACCTAATCAAGAATAAAAAAATATACTATTAATCCCTTGTGTCTTTGGATTCCATCTAATTTTAAATATAGACAGTAGTTCAGGGAACAACAACAAAAAAAATTCACAAAATTATTAAAAGCTTTATTTACGATTGGAATCATTCAACAAAAAGCAAAAGCAAATGAGCCTGAAAAAGGAACTAAGCTGTTGTCTAGAATGTCCTCAGAACATTCAATACCTCAGTAGCTAAGCTGCCTTTGCACCTGACTGGCATGACAACAGTGGCTCAACATACACAGCAGTTGCACTAACAGCAGCACAAATTTCCCCCTTTAAACCTTGCCCAAAATAAAGCAAGGCAACTAGGGGAGGGTATAGACTCTGCCAAGTAAGTGTATTTAAATACTGCATGGGACTGTTAACAGCCTGAACCTTTTCCCTCATTTTTGATAGCTGCAGATTGATGTAGTAACTGTCATTTAGCAAATGCAGATGAAGAAATCGGGTGGTCATAAAAATCCAAACACGAATGATACTGATGAATGTTCTTGGTTTATCTTCAAGGACTTCTTTCATGACTTTTCTTTGTCTAAGGATAGCTCCAGCATTACCAAGCACCTGAAGCAAAGGTAAAGCAGCTAGCAATGTTCCAAATACTCGATCACTCTAGAGATAGACTTCTGGCCTGTTGTTCCAACAGCACACTAAAGGGGAAGGAAGAAAATGGTGGTTATAATAACATACATTAGATTAGCCAGGTCCCACTATTAACACCTATTAATTTTAGTACTTGAAAGGCTGAAGCAGGAGGATTGCCAGCTGGAGATAACAGTGTGAGATTTTGTCTGAAAAATAATAATAAAACTCATATAAACTGCAATATGCAATAAAAGTTACTTACAGTAAGATTCATGAAGCTTAAGAATTTTTTAAGCATCTCTGTCATTATGGAGAAATCTCCGTCAGGAAGGTATTCCCTCACTGTAGTTACATTGATCTAAGGAAACAGATAAAAAACAGTCAGTCAGTTGGCAGAAAAAGATACTATAACCCACTCAATGCTGTTGGCCTGCTATATATCTTGTGGTAAACATCTACAAGAACCTGAGAACTCCTGGGTTACTCCCATTCCACACTCAATTAACTATGTGCAAGAACACTCGGGTTCATCTCCCCACTCTATACCACCCTACCCACACGAAGAAAGGGTAAAGGGCAAACTAACAAAAGCTACAAAGGAATATCTGTGAATATTTATTTTTGGAAATGCAAAGAGAAATATCTGAAATAAACTGAACTGTAAAATGTGTAAACAGACTACAGCCACAGAGCTGTTTATAAAACAGATCAAAAAATTCTCCATGCTACAAAGGTAAATTAGAAGAATTAACTATTCTTATATACATAGTTTGTGATAAATTATGGGCCAGCTCCAAGAGAGGTGTTTCCCTTATTAGCAAAAAGCTTAAAAAATATGAACAATCCTGTAAGTGGAAACTATTACATATTCTAATTTAAAACTTCCATCTCATTATGTTTAAAAATGCTTGATTTAGCTCAGCAGTGGCGGTGCACGCCTTTAACCTCAGTACTCAGAAGGCAGAGGCAGGCAGATCTCTGAACTTAAACTCTTGAACAGGGACTACAGAGAAGGCTCAGCAGTTAAAAACACTGTCTTGTTTTTTCCAGAAAACCTGGGCTTCACTCCCAGCACCCATACAATGTCTCATAATTGTCTGTAACTCCAGTTCCACTGATCTGGCCTCCAAGCAACAGACACATATATGATGCATAGGCATATATGTAGACTGTGCTGGTTAGTTTTCCATCAACTTGCCACAAACTAGAGTCATCTTGGAAGAGAACACAGGAACTGAGAACTGCTCCCAGCAGACTGGCCCATAGACAAGTCTATGGGGTATTTTCTTGACTGATGACTTATAGGGCAGGGCCCAACCCAAGCATGGGTAGCATCACCCCTAGTCAGGTGGTCTTGAGTTGTGTAAGAAAGAAAACTGAGCAAGCCAGTAAGCAGCATTCCTTTATGGCCTCTGCCGACTTCCCTTCATGGAGAACTGTAAGCTGTAAGATGAAATAAACCCTTTCATCCCCAAGTTATTTTGGTCATGGTGTTTTACAATAGAAATAAAACTACAATACAGGTGAAATATTCATCCACATAAAAAATATTTTAAAGTAAAAAACACAAATAGTATCAATCACTACATTTAAACAGCCTCCAAAATGGTTGTAACTCTGAAGGATTGTTAAATAAAAAGTATACTTCTAAAATAATAAATAGCTCCCGTGATGGGGATGAAAGCCCTTCAATAGTTCAAATCCTTCTTTACCAACACAGTACAGAACTAAACATTTATAGTGGCTATGGGAAGGATAGTTACAACATTTTTTTTTATTATTATTATTTTTTGGATTTTTCGAGACAGGGTTTCTCTATAGCTTTGGTGCCTGTCCCGGAACTAGCTCTTGTAGACCAGGCTGGCCTCAAACTCCCAGAGATCCGCCTGCCTCTGCCTCCCGAGTGCTGGGATTAAAGGCGTGCGCCACCACTGCCCGGCCTCTAGTTACAATATTTATAGTACTAGAAGTACAAAAGGAACATAGCATGGACTATTTGAAAAACTTAATAGCTGGGGGTTGGAGAGGTGGCTCAGAGCCTAAGAGCACTGGCAGCTCTTCCAGAGGTCCTGAATTCAATTCCCAGGAACCAAGTAGTGGCTCACAACCATCTGTCATGAGATCTGGTGCCCTCTTCTGGCAAGGAGGTGTACGCGCAGGAGGAGCATTATATGCTTAAGAAATATATATATATATATAAAACTTAATAGCTATCCAGGATGGAGGCGGGGTTTGGTAACCGAAGAGCCAGGTTTAAAAAGTAGTGGGCTTTTAAAGTAGTAAGTAAATCCATCATTCCATTGCTGTTGACAAGCCAAAGAGAGAGAAGATACACGATTAGCAAGAGCTCTGAAAAAAGCTACATCTTGTGGCACTGTGCAAGAGTCAAAGAATGGAAAGGGGCAAGAACCTCCAAGAGCAGTCAGGAGACTCACCGCTGCCAAATACCAGGTGCAAACGGGTAGAGTGGTCAACAGAAAATGAGACCAGACTTTATTGGGCTTCCTAAGCATGGGGCCACAGAACACAGGCAGTTCTTACTGTACATGACTACATGCTTGCTTTATCTCTTCTACTTCCACAATGGGAAAAGCCAATTCACTTTAGATTTGTGGTAGCATCTTGTTTTCTAATTATAAAGATCACCAAGGAAACATATATACATATACAATCACATTTGTGGTTCTAAGAATCCACAATATTGTCCACAAATTCAGAACCTTCTTTTTAGGAACAAGAAAGCTATTGACACCCATAATGATGGTCACATATCAGACTAACAGAACTTCAAGATCTACTCATACAATACTGTCCTAATATATTTTATCATGGCAACTGGGAAAGAAATTAAGGTAACTATGAGCTTTCACTTTATCCACCTGTGCCACATATTTCAAAGGGAACACTCACAATGACTCCAAGATCCAACTGACAAGGTATTTTTTACTGTTCATATTTCTTTTTCCAATGGCAACAAACTATCCTATAACTATAACTTCCACTTCTGTGAAACAGTCTAATTATATAGACACTTGTATTTCTCATAGATCCACTAATCGTAATCCCTTTTCCTAGCCTGAAACTGGTGCAGAGGAAAGCATGTCCAATGTTCAACCAGACAGATGCTATGAAGTCTAAGATGCTCTCTTAAAAAGAAAATGAGGAGGAGGAGGAGGGGGTTTTGTTAGACATTATTACACTAAATGGGACCTTTGGTATGGTCATCTTCCCATCCTCCACCCCCCAAAATAGGGTTTCTCTGTAACTTTGGAACCTGTTCTGGAACTTGCTCTATAGACCAGGCTAGCCTTGAACTCAGAGAGATCCGCCTGCTTCTGCCTCCCAAGTGTTGGGATTAATGGTGTGTGTCACCACTGTCCAGCTAGGAATGGTCATCTTATAGCCATGGCAAGTGCTTTCTACACACTTAAAAATATTTTATTTTAGCCAGGCAGTGGTGGCTGGCATACACCTTTAATTACAGTACCCAAGTTGCAGAAGTAGATGGATCTCTGTGAGGCCAGTCTGGTCTACAGAGAGAGTAAGTACCAGGACAGCTAAGGCTGTTTCACTGAAAAACCCTGTTTCAAAAAATAAAACAAAATTTATTTTGATGATTTTTAATTAGGTATATATGTGTTCATGCGGGTTTGTGCATAGAATACAGGTGCTAGAGGAGGTCAAAGGCATTAGAGACCTTGGAGCTGGACTGTTGAGACACCTGACATGGGCGCCAAGAACTAAGTTTCCAGTCCTCAGAAAAGCAGCAAGTGCTCTTAACACCCGAGCTTCTCTTTTAACTAAGGAAAAGGACAACAAAACATGTGTGGGAGAAGTTACCCCTCCTGAGTCACTAAAATGGTCCAAATCTGACTTGGCCAGCTGAGCCCAGTTTTACACTAGTTCTTCTTTTACTTCAACTACAGCAGGGACTCATTTCCATACCCAGAACTCTGTTATATCTAATACATTCTTAGTTTAGAATGTAAGCTTCAACAAATATCTTAAAGGCTTTAACAGCCCACATAATTTTAACTTCTAGTATGTAAACTTCCTTTTTTATGACATTAAGAGCATTCCCATTAGGTTTTTTTTTTTTTTGGTCTGTTTTGAGGTTCTAAGCCCAGGCTGGCCTCAAACTCACTAGTTAGGATGACCTTTACCTTCTTGATCCTCCTGCCTTCATCTCCGAAGTACTGGGATTCTAAGCATACACTGCCATGACCAGTTTAGGCAGCACTAGGGACTACATCAGGGCTTCATGTATACTAAGCAAGCACTTTAGTAACTGAGCTTTATCTTGAGTGCACTAGCTTGCTTTTTAATGTCTTAAAGAGTTTCACTCTGATAGGAATATATCAGTTTTTAAAAAAGCAAGAAGACCCCATCTCAAATCTTACTATGAAAGTCTGTATTAGAAAGAAAATAAAGATGTTCATTGTATTAAAAATAATTTAAGGAAAACCACTAGAAAGTTAGACATATCCTTGGCATTTTCTTTCACAGGGAATTAAATAAAATTGTTTAAATAAACTTATGATCAGCCAAAAGATCTTCTGAAATTAAAAGTATGTATGAATGGGAAATTTTTTTAAAGTAAATAAACGTATCAGTAATGGCATGACGCTGTTAAAAATAATCTTTCAGAGATACATAAAACATTTCTGAACTATTTACTTACAGGACTTTCCTGGCAGAGACACCCAAGAAGCAGGGCTGTGTAGGAGGCCACGATGCAATCCTCCATGTGTTTGCCAGCATGTTGAAGGGCTGAGAACAGTTGAACAAGGAGTTTTAACCACTGTACCAACTTTCAACTATTGTTATCATCTTAAAAGCTACTATATGAACAACTCGGTACCCCAAATTAATAAAAACTAACTCAAAATGAATAGGGACCCAAATACAAGAACTAAATTCTAACAAACTTAAGGACACCACTAACAAAGTGGAAGTACGCAATCATTTATCTCATAAGATGTTCAGGATATATAAAGAATTCTTTCAATTTTATAGCAACAAGACCTGACTAAAAACTAGGCAAGAGAACTAATACACTATTTCTTCAAAGACACAAAAAGACCATAAACATTCCAAATTTCTTTAGAGAGCTGCAAATGAATCAAAAACTTTTCCATCAATCAAAATAGCTAAGAACACCTTCAAGGTAATCTTGAAGGTATAAATAACCTTGAACCCTCATAAAATGCCCCCATACATCTAATTGAAATAAGTTTCTTAAAGTAAAAAAAAAAAATTGTCTGATTCTTTTTACATGAAATGCCTGAAATAGTTAAATCATTGGAGAAACTAAGTAGATCGACTGTTGCCAGTGGCTAGGGGAGGAGGAAATGGAGAAGCTAACTGCCAATTGATATACAGTTACTTTAGGGCTAAAGAAAACATGTTCAACATTACATAATTGGAATGAATATACAATTCCGTGAACATACTAAGCTATTGCATTACTCACTTTAAAAAGGTAATATTATAGTACATGAATTATATCTCAATAAGCAGTTCTTTTTTAACAAGACCCTAAAACAAAACTACTATCATAATATGCACAAAACTATCAAGACTTATGTGGATTGACCCGCAGGCCTCCAAGTAAGAGACAAATCCTAGTAGC
This sequence comes from Chionomys nivalis, assembly GCF_950005125.1. NCBI lineage: Eukaryota > Metazoa > Chordata > Mammalia > Rodentia > Cricetidae > Chionomys > Chionomys nivalis. The sequence continues at coordinate 34,546,593 of NC_080090.1, read as the reverse complement.
TAAGTTTCTTGGAAGCAAAATTTTCTTAAGAGTATCAGAACTTAGGGGAGGAGCAGCCTAACAGAAAGAGAAGAGGCTCAGCATAAGTCTCCTAAGTAGAAAAGGTTGGACATACTACATCTCAAAACCTTAGCTGGGAGGTAGTGGTGCACGCCTTTAATCCCAGCATGCAGAAGGCAGGGGAAGGGTAATCTCTAAGGTCATCCTGGTCTACAGATAGTCCCAGGACAGCCAGGGTTACACAGAGAAACCCTGTCTGGAAAAACAAAACAACAACAAAAAACAAAACCTTAGGGGCACAGTTACAAATAGCTATTTTGCATAATTTGTATATAAAGCAAGTATCATAATTCCTGGAAATAGTAGATAGTCAATAAATAATTCATTAGTAAAAACAGTGCCTCTAGCTTGGTGTATATTCCTCTTCTTTACCTAGTAAGTTCTGAGAACTTTGTAAATTTCAACAAAATACCTCAGTTTAAGGTGAGGCTGAAAAGAGAAATCTGAGAAATCCATCCCCTCCCTCTTAGTTATATGGTCTCAAATAACCAATGCTGGTCTGCAACTCATGTTCCTTTGGCCTCAGCCTATTAAGGGCTGGAATTACAGATGTGCACTATCATAGCCAGTTCGGCTGCTACTCTTTCAAGAGTGAAGGATCAAGAAAGGTGACCAACCTCCCAATGACAACACCATGCTCACTGACAGGAAGAACAACGTTCTCACTGTGAAAATACTACTACTCAAGATAAACATGCCTTTATTGAGGTCAAGTTCTTCGTCATCCTCCTCCTTCTTATGTTTCTCCTCTGTACCATCTGTCTTTTCAGTTGACACCCACTGTATTTCTCCACTTGTTTCTTGCCATTCTCCACTCTTATCATGCTGAGTGGTGGGAGCATCTTTGATCAACTCATCTGTTTTACTCTCTGCCAACTGGGCTGCTCGCTCTCGTTCAAGAAATAGCTGATAAAAGTTAGTTTTGAAAATCATTAAAAAGACATCAGTAAGTTAAGTCAACCCTAAAGTCAGCACTAAATACATATGAGCAATACTAAATGATTTCAAATGATTGTATTTATAATCACACACACACCAATTATAAAGAAGTGGGAAGGACCTGGAAGGCTCTGGAGGAAGAAGAGGGATGGAAATTCTAAAAAAAATTAATCAAGTATCAACAGGTACATATTCTAATATTTTGCTCTAAATAAGAATATCTTATTTTTTAAAAAAAGCTTGTTCTATATTTTACCAAAAGACAAAACTAAAGTATAAATGCTGCTGAAATTTAAGTAATCTAGTTTATGTACTGTTTCCAATAATGAAAGACTCAATAATTGTCCTTAACCCAGGGAATTCTACCTAAAAAGTTTTTTAAAAACTACCATTTTTTAAAATTAAAAGAAAAATCAACAAACCTATGCATATTGGATAAATAAGCCAGTAGGAAAGACAATAATTAAATACACTAGGAAAAGCAACATGACTTCTTTAAAAGAAATTAAAGACATAAACAATTAGAAAATATAAACGGTCCCAGGAAGAACTAGATCTTAAACATTATTGGCATTTTTATTATTGAAAGTATGTAAGGGAGACTATTAGTAGAGTTTACTATTTATTATGTATCCCATACAGTCAAGAGAAGCCACCAAATTCCTTGTCTTTAATTAGTTTACTTTCCTTTTGTTGTTATTGCATGAAACACAAAAAGCACTTAATATACCCATTCACACCATTTGAGAAATGCAGCAAGTTACTAATGAGAATTACCTAAATATCAAATACACAACAGACCTTAAAAGATGTGTTAAATAAACAGACTCTGAATACAGCATGTGTAAGATAATAACCTAGAAAAACCAAAGAGCAATTCTCAAAACCAGTCCAAGAATCCCAGAGGCCCTAGGGACCATGCCAAGGAATCTGGAAGCTGAAGACTGAAGAAGTCAGTTGACTTTTCATTTTATGAGTGGACAGCATTTACCTAATATGCAATTGTGCTGTCATTGCTTCTCACCTGTACTAATGCCTGAACAGCATGAACTTGTCCAGCTAGCCTTAAACTCTGATCTCCTTCTCCACTAGAGAAGGAGGAATCGAAAGAACATGATGTTTCCATGTTGACAAGGCAGTGTCGATTCCGGGCACTATACTCCACCAAATTTATCAGTAGACCCAATCCCTATAATATATTAAAAAATAAAATTATTACAAACAAGAACTTAATGAATTATATATATGAACTTTTATTGTCAAATAAAATGTTAAACAGAATTCTTCCATTTGCAAACCTGTTAAAAAACACCGTGTAAGACACTGCTCTTTTCAAAGAAAGATTCTTTCATCTGTTTGGGTGGGCAGCAGAGGAACTGTTTAATGCCTTCTATAGCCTAGGCTGGCCCTGACTCATAGCCATCCTCTTACTCCACCATCCAAAGTGCTAGGGTTATGGACACAAGCCACACTTAGCTCCTCAGTTATTAACCACTACCTTCGGTTTAAACCTCTATTTTTATGAAGGAGATTTCATTTATTTATTAAGAATACAGTATTCTGCCTGCATGTACACCTACAGGCCAGAAGAAGACACCAAATCTCATCATATGTTGTGAGCAATCATGTGATTGATGGGAATTGAACTCAGGACCTCTGGAAGAGAAGTCAGTATATTCTTAACCTATAAGCCATCTCTCTCCAGCCCTATGAAGGAGGTTTTGTAAGACAGAAATATATGGAGAAGTATGTTCATACGTTCATGAGGACCCATAAAAAAACAGAATCTAAGACCCTCTGGAAGAGTAGTCAGTGCTCTGAGTCATCTCTCTAACCCAGCCCAGAATATATTAAACAACTGATTTCCATTTTTTTTTTTTTTTTTTTTTTGAGACAAGGTTTCCCTGTAGCTTTGGAGCCTGTCCTGGAACTAGCTCTTGTAGACCAAGCTGTTTTCGAACTCACATAGATCCACCTACCTCTGCCTCCTGAGTGCTGGAATTAAAGGTGTGTACTAACACCGCCCGGCTAAACAAATGATTCTTAAATCCAAACTAAAACAAAGGTTCATCATCTAAAGATAAGATAAAATACCAAGTGGCACTTCAACTCACCAGCACCCGAATGTCAAATCTCTGCTCCTGAGGTAGGTACTTTGGAACCTGAAGGACACAGTTCATTGCTGTGCCTATGAGTCCATCTTGTTCTCCTGTCTTCGTGCTGCCCCACTCTGAAATCAATATAGAAACAAAAATCTTCCTTATGACACCAATAACCACATTTAAAATGATTTTCTTTGTTGGTTTTTGTTTTCTTTTCCCGAGTCCTGGTTTTACTCTGTAATACTGACTGAACTGCTAAGCAGCCCAAGCTGGACTCTATCTCAGGGCACACCTCTTGCCTTAGTCTCCCCAAAAGCTAGGATTATAGGTATGCACACCATATCCAGTTATTAAAATAAGTATTAATTTTTGCCGGGCAGTGGTGACGCATACCTTTAATCCCAGCACTGGGAGGCAAAGGCAGGCGGATCTCTGTGAGTTTGAGGCCAGCCTGGTCTACAGGACAGACTCTAAAAATAGAGCGAAACCCTGTCTCAAAAAATTTTAAAAACAAAGTATTAATTTTAAATTGTATTTCACTCCTTTACTGAAATATGTGGTTTTGATATTTCAAGTCTTATTTACTAGGCAGTTCTAAAAGAAACAATTCCTAAAAGTAGCTTATGACTATGGAAGTCAGTCAATTATGTAATGGAATATTGTAAATTATTACATCAAATATAGAATAGCTTATTTCTATGTGCAATATATAATTTTTCAATAAGAAAACATTACTTACCATTATCATTAGTTAAATTGAGCAATACCCCAATGATAGCCCTCATGCAGTCCTCCACTGCTTTGCCCACATGGTTAGTTACATTCTGGTAAGGCAGAGGTTTACTATCTGCTATGCATATGCTGTTCTCGGCGCGGTTATACTGCTGGATCAGTTCTTCACAATGCTGTAATGCTCTTAAGAGAAAATAAAATGCATACTATAAACAGTCAAGGTTCTTGGTTTTGTTGTTTTTCTATTTTGGAAGTTATGTTTAATGTCTAATAATGTACCATAAGCCTGATAATCTCACTAGTTGTTAAATTTTGATAAACTCTTTCTAAAGAAAATTCAAAGTTCATTCCATGATGAGCATGATGGTTCAGGTCTATAGTCCCCATACAGAGGAGGCTGACGCAGAAGGACTGCTTTAGCCCAGGAGTGAGATCCCATTTCAAATCAAACAACTACCACCACCACCACAACAAAATCTCACAAGAAAAAACTCCTGTTACTTGCAGGAGCTGTCGTATTTATTCCTACCTCAAACACAAAAAACATCACAAGGCATGCCCACCCCACCCCCACAAAAGCCTTTAAGGAACAATGACAGGTCTGTCTCAGTTTTACTTAGCTATTTTTCACCTAGCAAATAAGGAAAATAATGTTTTAGCAGTAAAGATGAGTATTATTAAATGTTTGGTATACATTAAGGCAAATCATTAGTTTTAACTGTAGATGATTCAAATTAACAGGTCGCCTGGCAGTTATACCCAGTAAGTCCCAAGACTGGACACATACTAACAAGGACTCATAGTATATATACAGTCTATTTCTAAAGACTATCTGTAGTTTGTATTTGTTTATTATTATTATGTGTGTATGATGTGTATGACGGTGAAGGTACCACATCACTCATGTGGGGGTCAACTTTGTGGAGTCAATGTGCTCCTTCCACCTCTGCATGGGTTCTGCGCATTAAACAAAGGTCAAGTCTATACTCCCAAGTACCTTTACCTGCTGAGTCATCCACTCCAGCCCCCCAAGGCCTCTTTAAACCATCAAATCCCATTAGCTGTTTCCCTCCAAGTCTGACATGTACCAAGTAAGCTGATTTTGTCAACTTAATTTTTCAAGAATTGCATACCATACAAAACCCTTAAAGAAAAATGTAGCATATTTAATCTATTCCTGGTTTCTTCTTAATACATGATGAGGAAATTCTATATATAAAATTTCTAATATTCTACAATTCTTGGTCAGGAAGATGTTCTTATAAGGCCAAACCCAAATAACTTGTTCTTCTGATGTTTGAGGATATTGACAGAATATCCCTGTTGTCATTAGTAGCTAAACTGTCTGTCTTAATATTACTGAGTATCTATGATGGTTTCCAGTTGAGTGCTACTTCCCATTCAATTCTGACTTTTATCATCACTTTTAAAGACGAAAATCCTACACAAGAGATGAAATCTGTCATACTAAACATTTCTTTACAAAGGCAATTCTCAGAGATTAATCCCTTTTTGGGGGGGTGGGGAGTTCGAGACAGGGTTTCTCTGTAGCTTTGGAGTCTGTCCTGGAACTCCCTCTGTAGACTAGGCGGGCCTCACAGTCACAGAGATCTCTGCCTGCCTCTGCCTCCCAAGTGCTGGGATTAAAGGCATGTACCACTACTATCCAGCAGAAAGGACTTTTAAAATCAGAAATATAATTTTTGTTAATCAAAATAATAAAAAAATAATAACAAAACAGCAACTTGGACTGAATGATAAGAGTATTTGCCTGGTATATGTGAAAGTATAGGTTCAATCCCTGCTATTACACAACAATAAACCCATCAACCACCCACAACAAAAGCACAACTACTACCCACCAAATAAAATGGAATCAGAAAAAGATTTAACTTTCAAGAAAAGTCCTTGGTAAGAAAGAATTACATGCATTAAGGATAATAATGTCCTATAAAACTCACAAAAGGAACACAAAAACAGGATATGGAAATGATACAAGATAGTATTCAAACTAAGGTTACCACACCATTCTGTCTACATTTCTTTCCAATTAAGAGGTTAAACAGTTAAACTGGACCACTCGCATTGAAACATTTGTTTCTTTCATAAGGAAATTTACAAAGAAAATAGAGGGTCATATAGAATTGCAATTTAAGATTAATTTTTTAAAGCAGAGACCCAGAGAAAGTTAAATCCCAGTGGCATAATGCTTGCTAAGATCAAGGCCAGAGAACTAGGGCAGAGATAGCAAAAACTAGGACAGCGATACCAAGAAGCTGCTTTAATAAGACAGAACCAGGACTGGAGACACAGAAGCACTGAGGTGACAAGCACTAGCCTAATTGTGATGAAGGCTAGACAAGGAGAGATGATGCACAAAGATCTGGAAAATGAAATATAAATAAAAGGCAGAAATGGAGTTACAACCCACTTCGAACAAAAGGACTAATATATTTAATTATCATTCACTATATGCTAAGCAATGTTCTAGAAGGCCTTACAAATAGAAAAACTTGACTCATTAACATATATTGTACATACACCTTTAAATGTCTTATCAAACATTTGTTACCTAGACATATATTATATACCTTGGGAAAATATATCTATGATATATGTTAAGATATATTTACCTGATTGTGAAAACTACACTAGTAGCTAGGTACAATTCTTTTTTTTTTTTGGTTTTTCGAGACAGGGTTTCTCTGTGGTTTTGGAGCCTTTCCTGGAACTAGCTCTTGTAGACCAGGCTGGTCTCGAACTCACAGAGATCCGCCTGCCTCTGCCTCCCAAGTGCTGGGATTAAAGGCGTGCGCCACCAGCCCGGCTGCTAGGTACAATTCTTCCTTCCACATAAGAACTTGCAACAACACAGTGACTTGTCCAGGATTATAGCTAACATGAAGGAGCTGAAATTCTCACCAAAACTCAAGAATCTGTACTCTTAACTTTTGCTCAACAATGTATCTATTCACAAACCTAACAGACAACACATTTTAAGGAGGAATAGAATACAACTTTAAGTCCTTTGTTAATAAGAACGTTTATAAAAACTTACTTAGCTGATGAAATAATGAGCTGTGAATCTTTATATGCGATCAAGTAGCTTTGATTCTCTGGATTATGCACTGTTACCTAAAAGGAAAGGATATAAAATGACTGTGACAATCCACAATTTTCATTTACATAAATAATACCACACTTTACCTGATACCTTAAAATATATAAAGATGAAACCTATTTTTCCATCTAAGCATGCAACTACTCTAGTTGTGACCCACAGAGTTGTAATTAAAGGTGGGGCTGCAAAACCAACATAGAAATTTCTCAATGTACCAACAACCAAAAACTAATTAAAGTCAAATGCAGAATAAATCCAAAGTGTTTCTAGAAATGCTCACCCATGGCTCATTTCATGAATTCACTTGGCTTTAACACAGAACATGAGCATTTTGCATCATGCCTATTGTCAAGCCACAAACCAACAAATGTTTCTCAAACAGTTAAGAAACAATTATGTTTTATGCTACAAGGTACAATATACACAAAAATTTCTGGCCTTATACAGAGTCATTTGCTTAAACATAACAAAAATTTTTAAACTGGTATACCTTTGAATTGTATATTTGTTAGAATGACTGACTTTAAAAACTGCTATGTAATTGCTGGGCATAGTGATACACACCTTTAATCCTAGTATTCCTGAAGCAGAGGCAGGAGGATCTCTGTAAATTTGAGGCCAGCCCGGTCTATGACACAGTTCTAGGGCAGTCTCAAGAAAACAAAGCAAAAATAAACTGTTGTTTAAGATTGTGTCTTCATTTTAATTTTAAAACCTTTTGCACTATGCACCTATCTAATATTGCAAATATATTGGGGGTCACATTAAAATTTACTGGGCAAAACGGGTGCTGAGTGGCAAAGTTTATGACGCCCTAACAGGGAGTTATCTCTACAACCTGTGGGTGCAACCTGTAAGTTCAGTATTTAAAATAAGAAAACTGCTACCCATAATAGAGCACACATCTTTAATTTCAGCATTCAGGAGACAGAGGAAGGCTTGTCTTTGAGTACAAGACCATCCTGGTCTACACAGTGATCATCCAGGTCAACTAAAGTTACATAGTGAGATCCCAACTAAAAACATTGATTTATCATAAAATTAAGACACCACTGTCATAATTACTAATAATTAATGTAGTCATCACAATTCATTTGCTACAATTAACTGCCAAATACTTTGAAATGAAGACAGAAAAATCTCCTACAAACCTGATACTTCAAAACTCCATTTTAAATATACTTTTAAATTTCATGTCCTTATTTGTTTAGTATATATGTATATATGCTTACAGTTATATATTTATGTGTGTGTGTGAGAGAGGGAGGGAGGGAGGGAGGGAGGGAGGGAGGGAGGGAGGGAGGGAGGGAGGGAGGGAGGGAGGGAGGGAGGGAGGGAGGGAGGGAAAGGAAGAGGGAGAGAGAGAGGGAGAGGGAGAGGGAAAGCGAGAGGCAGACAGAGTCTCTACACTGCCCTGGCCATCCTAGAACTCACTATGAAGCTCAGACTGGCCTTGAACTCATAGAAATCTGCCTGTCTCTGCCCAAGTGCTGGGATTAAAGGTATACACCACCATACTCAGTAATTTAAAAAATTTTAAATAAAGAAATAACATGTTATCTAGTAAGCAACACCCTAGAAGAAGGAACAATTTCAATTTTATGAATGCCAAAAGCTCCTCCGTGTTTTTGAAAGTGCCTAGTCAATCCACTTCATCAGCACTTTATACATCCTAAAATTTACTAGCAGTAAAACTGTAGCCTACACTGAACTAGGTTAAGTCATTCATAACCAAAGAAAAAAATATAGTAACTATCGCCCAGCAGTATTATTTTCCAAAGTCAAATGTTTAGCTATGTTTACTGACTCATAATCTAAACAAACAAAAGCATACTAACTAAAGAAAGAAAGAAAAAAAGACTATATCTGCTGTTTTCTACAAGTGAGTATTTTTACCAGAAATAGAATTCTGTAATAAGAAAACTATAGTTAGTTTATATACATATAAACAAACCTGTATACACCTTTCATTTGAAGCAATAATACACAAATAGCGGCTTTTTGTTTTGAGACAGGTTTTTATGTAGCTCATGCTAGGCTCTAACTCATAACCATTCCTCCTTAGTCTCCCAAAATTTTAGGATCCCAGCATCTATCATCATGTCCAGCAACCCAACACATTCTTAAAATATAAGATGCTCACTTACTGACAACTGGTTGTGAAAAGAGCCCTTGCAACTTTAATTCAGAGAAACAGGTACAACTCCAGGGTATATAAAGTATCAGGTGGTTATAAGTACATATAATCACAATTAGAAATAATTCCCTCATGCAGTTGTCCATACTTACACTTTCTAAAACTCGTAAACATCTCTCTGCTCCCCATAAAGAGGCTACTAGTTTCTCTTCATCCTCATCTCTACTTAAATGATCCACACACTCTTTTACTAGGCAAAAAGAAATGGACAAGTTAGTATATAAAACTTCAATAATTATTCCTCTGCTAACATCAAAATTCACCCACACACATGCAATGAATATGCTGGAATGTGAACATCATTTATGCTTGATACTAAATGTAGTGGTTTGAATGACAATAGCTCTCATAGACTACAATATTTGGATGTTTGGTCTTTAGGAAGAATTAGGAGATCTGGGCTTGTCAGAGAAGGCCTATGCTAAGGATGGGCTTTGAGGTTTCACAAAACCTCAGGTCACTCCCAATTAGTTTCTCTCTCCCTCCCCTTCTCTACTCAGTACTTAGATATATCAAGATGTGAACTCTAGCTACTGCTCCAGCCCCACATCTGTCTGGCTTCACGTTCCCTGCCACGATGGTCATGGACTTACCCTCTTAAACTATAAGCCCTCAATAAACTCCTTCTTTTATAAGCTGCCTTGGTTACGGTGCCTTCTCTTTGTTGTTTTCGTGAGATTTAGATTTCTCCTGTGTAGCCCTGGCTATCCTAGAACTGGCTCTATAGAACAGACTAGTCTTAAACTCAGAGATCCACCTGCCTCTGCCACCCAAATGTTGGTACTTAACACGTGTGCCACTGTGTGTGTGTGTATGTGTGTGTGTGTGTCTGTGTATTGCATACACACCTTTATCTACAATATGATCTAGACCACCCAGAAGCCGGAGCTCTTCTTTAAACCAATCTCCTGCTCGCTTGGAAGTGAGGGACAGCAAAGTCTCCATAGCTAAATGACCAGTCTTTAAAAAAAAAAAAAAAAATCAAGAATACTTAATTAATGAATACTGAGGTAATGAATATTTTCTTTTTTCTTTTTCTCTTAAAACAGGGCTTCAGCCAAGCAGTGGTGGTGCACACCTTTAATCTCAGTACTCGGGAGGCAGAGGCAGGCGGATCTCTGTGAGTTCAAGACTAGTCTGGTCTACAAGAACTAGTTTCAGGATAGACTCCAAAGCTACAGAAAAACCCTGTCTCGAAAAACCAAAACAGGGGGCTGGAGAGATGGCTCAGTGGTTAAGAGCATTGCCTGTTCTTCCAAAGGTTCTGAGTTCGATTCCCAGCAATCACATGGTGGCCCACAACCATCTGTAATGAGGTCTGGTGCCCTCTTCTGGCCTGCAGACATACACACAGACAGAATATTGCATACATAATACATACATACATACATACATACATACATACATACATACATACATACGGAAAAAAACAAAACAGGGTTTCTTCTCTGTGTAACTCTGGATGTCCCAGAACTCAGAAAGATCCACCTGACTCTGCCTTCTCAGTGCTAGGATTAAAGAAAGGTGTGTGCTGCTACCTCCCAGCTAGAATAATTCTCAAGGAATAATTTTAGAAATATTTTTATTAAAAATGTATTTAAGTCAAAAACAGTACAATAAATGTTTTCATAGGTGAATTAACTTCCAATTTTATCAGAATAGCCCACACTGAAGAATCTGTGCCAACTATATTGCCTGCTTTTAAGAAAAAAATTAAAAAGTAATCTAGTTCTTGTTAGTTTTAATAATATACAATGTCAGAATAGAGGCTCAAATGTGGTATTTTGAATCAAATCATCTATTCTTTACTATAAATAAATATATTGGATTAACCAAAAAGGATGTAGTTACATACATTTCAAGAAAGCAAGTATGGGAATGTCGGTGACCCTAAATGTTCAAATTCAACGGTCACTAATTTCAACAGTCTGAAGGTACAAAGGGGTAACAAACAATTTTGGTTTATACTTTTTCTAATTACAGTAAACATGAGCATTTTTCCATGTATTTATCAGTGAACCATTGTATTCTTCAAGTTCTCTGCTCACCATTTTTTTTATTTTCCTACAAAGTCTTACCATACTATGTTTTTAACTGTATTCTTTAGGACTATTTGGCAGCTAGAAAATTCCATGTAGTCACAACGTTATATATTCAAAACCACCACTATATGGTACACAAATAAGAATCACATTTACAACTAGGTTAGCATTTTTCTTTGGGAATCTATGGTTTTAAAGCCTAAAGTTACCTTCCAACAGAGTAGTCTAGTTCTTGGTGTAATAAAGGAAGTTTAGCCTAAAAGAAGAAGTAATCAGCAGGATGGGAGGCAGCGATCTAGTTACTGTTCAGCATGCTAACGCCTGGTAACATACCAATGAACTACTCATTTTAAAAAAAAATAAAGAGTGTGGGAACAATTAGCAAAGACCAGAAAGACTTTTTTGTACAGACACCAACCTGAACCTGAACTTACATTCTTCAAAAGGGAAAACTTTTCACCTTGGCATGTATTATATTTAAAACTGAATATATACATTATGTACAAAATAAAACAAGACTCACCAATGAGAATCTTAGTATTACCAATTTAGAGGGAGCTAAATACTTTTTAAAATTTCTTCAGAAAGAAAATTTATGCTAGGGTAAGTACAGAATTAGAATCCAATACAACAGAGCCGGGCGATGGTGGCGCCCGCCTTTAATCCCAGCACTCGGGAGGCAGAGGCAGGTGGATCTCTGTGAGTTTGAGACCACCCTGGTCTACAGAGCTAGTTCCAGGACAGGCTCCAAAGCCACAGAGAAACCCTGTCTCGAAAAACCAAAAAAAAAAAAAAAAAAAAAAAAAAAAAGAATCCAATACAACAAAAGCATTGAATTGGGTTCATTTCTCATTCTAGGTTCTCCAAGAAATAATTTAATGACCAAATTTATTAGTTCATGAGTCTTAACAATGATGCTAAGACCTAATGCTACAATCTTTAAGTAGAGTATAAAAAAATTTGTATTAGTAAAAACTATATATTTTAGGTTATTATGTAGTACATGACAAGCGCCATTCAAAAATAGCCTATAATTTTAAGCATTTTTATTTGAAAACTAAAATAATCATCTAAAGCAAAATTACTAATAAGACTTCTGTTAACTATTAGCACTCAGTTATCTGTTTAAATCTCTATTACTACTGTTATCTTACGCCTTATCAACAAAACAAATATATATAAAAAAAGATAAATTTTATGACCTCTTTTTCTTTGGGGGAGAGAAGACAGGGCTTCAAACTGGCTTTGAACTCAGAGATCCACCTGCCTCTGCCTCCCAGGTGCCGGGATTAAAAGTGTGCATCATCATACCTGTCTATAAATTATATTATTTAAAAAAATTAATAAAAAAACTTTAAAATTAGTCAAGCAATGGTGGTGCATGCCATTAATCCCAGCACTCGGGAGGCAGAGGCAGGTGGATCTCTGTGAGTTCGAGGCCAGTCTGGTCTACAGAGGGAGTTCCAGGACAGGGTGGTGGTTACACACAGAAATCCTGTCTCAAAACAGAAACAAAAAAACAAACCCCATTTTAAAATATACAAAAACATCACACTAGAAAATTAATCCAGACCCAATTAATATAACAAAACCAGTGTGAGCAACTATTGTTTAAATAATTAAAGCAACTTTTTTGTTTTGGTTTGGTTTTTCAAGACAGTTTCTCTGTAGCTTTGGGGGCTGTCCTGGAACTAGCTCTTGTAGACTAGGCTGGCCTCGAACTCAGAGATCCACCTGTGAGTGCTGGAATTAAAGGTGTGCACCACCACTGCCCGGCTTTAAACAAAGCAACTTTTAAGCCTACTGTACAATTTAAAAACAACTACATTTAAGAACAGTTGACACTGAGTTGAAAGAGCAAAGGCACCCTAACATAGTCCTGCTTTCTGGTTTCAACTATGTAAATTATTTAAAATATTCTGAGCATTTTTCATGCTGATACTTACTTACCCTAACAAACGAAAAATTTCAAACTAAAATGCTGAATGGATGACAAAAAAGATCAGCGAACAAAAATTATAGGTTCAATTTAAATTAATTTTTCCTCGCTTGCTCCGGCAGCACACACACTAAACTGGAACGATACAGAGAAGATTAGCATGGCCCTTGTGCAAGGATGACATGCAGATCTGTGAAGCCTTCCATATTTTTTATTCAAACAATTAAAATGAGAATAATAAAAAAAATTTTCTTTTATGGATAAGTAAAATTCCACATCTATATATAGCCCAGATTTTTATTTATTCGTCTGTTCTTGGAGATCTAGTCTATTTCTTGGCTATCAACACTGCAGCAGTAAACAGACACGCAAGTATTTCTTTTTTTTTTTTGGTTTTTCGAGACAGAGTTTCTCTGTAGCTTTGGAGCCTGTCCTGGAACTCCCTTTGTAGACCAGGCTGGCCTCGAACTCACAGAGATCCGCCTGCCTCTGCCTCCCAAGTGCACACGCAAGTATTTCTGTGGTTGACTGAGAGTTGTAACTCTCAGTGTTGAGAACACTGGGAAAGATGTTCCATTAAAACAAAAAATGGAAGAAAATACCATGATGAAGCCTATACTTTGAATGTAAATTTAATAATTATTCTAAAAAATGGATGTAAAATTGTGGAGTGAGTAAAAATTACTGGTTTCAAATGTATAATACTGTCCTACCTCCAAACCAAACTATAGGCAATACACAAACTGCAATGATTTTCCACTTCTAGAAAGTACAGAACACATCTGAGTTTTGAACCTAACCTGTGTTTAAAATTGGCTGGCTTTCCTATTTTCTATCTTTTTCAGAACCCATGAATCCCTTAGTGAGTCTAGTATAATTAAATGGACTGACAGTCTTCGGTTACTGAGACTAGCATAAGAGTCTAAATTTTTGTGGCAAATGTTGCAGTCCTTTTAATTAAGTACGCAATAGAAAAAAGAAGTTTTATCTTATAAAATCAAGTTATACAACAATTATCTTTTCTCCTCTCTTCAAAACCATAGGTCAATTATCTTACTGGTCTTGTACCCATTAGACTATCATCATCTATTGAGGAATTGTGCTCAGAATAAAAACTGTCCATAATCCTACAGTGAGTAGGGACATTGATCCATAAAGGGCACGTGACTAGGGAATTTCCCCTATAACCTTCTAGAAACCCTGAGATAGTCTAGCATAAGCAAATGTTTGCTTACAAGTACTTTACAAATCCTCCTAATTCTGATTTCGGAAATGGAGAAAATAAAAATTCCAGTTGCAAATTAACAGCTTAAATGCAGAGGGAAGGAAAAGAAAAAGATTAGGCAAAATGTAACAAGAGAAACAGTTACAATTTACTAGCAAAATCAAAACCAAGAAAGGCTCAAATATAGATAAGCTAGTTTAGTGAGTCCAGGAGCATGCTGGCTAATATAATATCAACTTGACACAAGCTACAGCTATCTGAGAGGGAACTTCAATTAAGAAAATTGCCTCCATAAGATCTGGCTGTAGGACATTTTCTTAATTAGTGACTGATGGGAGGAGGCCCAATCCACTGTGACAGTCCTGGGCTCTATAAGAAAGCAGGCCTAGGAAGCCAGTAAGCAGGATCCCTCCATGGCCTCTGCAGCAGCTCCTACCTCCAGGTTCCTGCTGTGACTTCCCTCAGTGATGCACCTGTAAGTGTAAACTGAAATAAACCTTTTCTCCCCAATTTGCTTTGGTGTTTCATCACAGCAATAACCCTAATTAGGACACGAAATGATGTTCAGAGTTAAACCTAAATAGCCACTGTGACTAATCAGACTTTCTGAGCATAATCTTTATTTGTTATAGAAAGAAACAACCTACCGTTATATTTTCTAGATCAAGATGCTTATTGTGCACAGTTTCACAGAGTCTTCGGATTTTTTCTTTGATCTTGTTCATGTCTTTTTCATTCAGTAGCTTAGCTGAAGAAGCATCTTGTTCCAGTTCCAAGAGTCGAATCATGAGATCTAGACTGGCCCTATCAAGATCCATGTTCAAACGATCTCTACTCAATATGTACATGAGAGCAGCTGTACAGAGGGACAAATTCTTCAACAGATCCCAAAAGAGAAATAATCGTGAAAGCAATTACTAACAATTTTAGAAACCAAGGATATTACTAACATTTATAAGTTAAAATGCCTAAAATTCCTACTCTTTGATTCAGTGTTCTTCCAAAATATCCTAGGAAAATAAATCTATTTGATAAATAGAATCCTGATTAAAAACTGTTTTCTCCAGCCGGGCAGTGGTGTTGGCAGATACCTTTAATTCTAGCACTCGGGAAGCAGAGGCACATGGATCTCTGGGAGTTCAAGGCCAGCCTGGTCTACAGATTGAATTCTAGGACAGTTAGGACTGGAACATAGAGAAACCCTGTCTCAGCCCCCCCCCACTAAAAGTGTGGAGGGATGGTGTTTTATTTTTCTCTCTCCATCATCCTTTTCTAATGAATGTTCAACTAGAATATAAAGTCAACTACCCATTTCTTTGAGGAGCTTATAGAACATTTTTATGCATTATACAACATATAAATATTTCCTTTTACAATATACATTTAATGTTCTTTGCAACATAGACATGCCAATTTTTGGTTCAAATATAGTAACAAATGTGTTTATAATTCGTATCAAAACACATTTTCCCTCTGTAGAATACAGCCAACTGAGCTTACAACAATATACAGAGGACTGAAATAAATTTAATTAGGGGGGCTGAAGAGATGACTCAACAGTTAAGGGCAAGCACTAACTGTTCTCCCAGGGTACCTGAGCTCTATTCCCAGCACACATACGGTAGTGGTAGCTCATCTACTATGGCCTGTAACTTTAATTCTAGGAAATCCAATGCTATCTTCTGGCTTCTGCAAGCACCAGGCATACACATAAAAGCAAGGAAATAATTTTTTTTTTTTTTTTTTTTTTCCGAGACAGGGTTTCTCCGTAGCTTTTGGTTCCTGTCCTGGAACTAGCTCTTGTAGACCAGGCTGGCCTCTGCCTCCCGAGTGCTGGGATTAAAGGCATGCACCACCACCGTCCGGCTAAGGAAATAATTTTTTAAAGGAAACAAATGTAACTGGACTAATTTCTTTCCTAAATATTTTATTCCAGTAACTTACTTTTTAGATACGGTCTTATTATATAGTTCTAACTGGTCTGGAACTCACTATAGACACTGGAGATCCACTTGCCTTTGTTGCCTGAGTACCTGGTTTATGCAGTGCTAGGGGTCAAACCCAGGGCCTCAGGTTTCCTAAGCAAGCAACTGAGCTACATACCTAGCACCTAGTAACTGTTTCTAATAAAGCATCAACAAAATGTGTTCTTCAAATATTCAAGGTGGTATGTTTTAGATTAACGTTAATAAAGTCGGTCTTTGGTAGACAAATGCCCTAAGAATACATGGATAGAAACCAAATTCAGGTCCTTTACTGCTGAACCATCTCTTCAGGACCCTTGATTAAATGTTTACGAAGCATTTTTTGAAATTTGGATGCCAGAGTAAAGACCTGAGGGACTCATGAAGGAAAGAATGTCTATGGCTATGCCTAACTGGATAATAAAGCAAACTATGCATTTCTTGTCTTTCTGTCCTCATTATTCTGTGTCCAGTACAACCTGGGTACAGAGGAATGTTCACACACTTTAATTATATTACTTTTGGTTTTAGAAAAACCACTATTAATTTTGTATCACTCAATTTGTATTTATAAAGTAATTTTCTTTCATACAAGGCCACCTCAATATATCACTGTTAAGTTTGGTAATGACGATTTTGATGACACTGGAACTAACTTTGGTTAGGTAACCTTTATTATTTATTCCTTTTCACAACACAGCTATTCTCCAGATCCAACAATAAGCCAAATATTTTTAAAATCATGGCCATATTTCAAAACCCCTTTTCATATCATTAATATCAAACAGTATTAAAAGATTCTTCTGAATAGAGGAAACAGGTTTTATAGCATAAAATATACAGCATAGTATGTTAACTAATAGATGAGTGAGATTTTAATAATATAAACCATTATATTACAAATATAACAAAAACTTTTTTAAGAAAAATATCTCCAGAAAATGTGATTTATGAAGCAAAAACATATGGCTATCATCTCTACTTATCAAGCAAATAAATTCAATTTTTAATTCACTTATATGGATATCCAGTGAAGGTATTTTCTGATATATTGAAAGACTATAATTTTTTACATATATCTCTCAACCTCAAACACTTAAAAAATACCTGATGGTGCTGGGAATCATCCAAGGTTTTAAAGACCATCGCAACCATCCCATGTGCTCTCAAGTGCATTCGGAAACTGGGCATGGCACATTTAGTAGCTAAGCTAATAACACTAGAAGGAAACAGACTATGTTAGAACAGCTAAAAATTGCTAGGAGATTAGCTATAGTTTGCATAATTCCAAACAAGCAAATGAAAAGGAAGCAGGTTTAAAGTACAGACACCACAAAATATAAAAAAACATGAAAAACCAAAATTTTAAAATATGTTCCAAGGTTTAGAGTGTGATTGAGCATACTAGCTTTATAAAAATGAACAGCGTGATATCTGTAGTGTATTCCTCAAGTCACTACAACCATTAAAATTGTAAAATTCTAGTTATCTTTCATAATACCACTGTTATAAGAAAACTAGAAGTGGTTACATTTGATTGGATATATTCCAACTGACTATAGAAATTCAAACCAAGTCAAGGTGTACAATCTATTATCATACATAAAAGATGACCCAAATCCCTGCTCAAATCAATCTATCACTTGAAGTCTGAAACTCTGAGATAATTTTAAAAAACAAAACCTCAGATTTCTTAGTATACTTTTATTCTTTTAGCATCTGGAAACTGAAGCCTATACTATATTTAAAAAGGGAACATTTAACACATCACTGATTATCAACACACAATTTTTTAATGCCTAGCTTTACTAACAAATTTAAAGCCACGTAGGTGAAAAATATTAATGACATAGCATACACAACATTATGTAAAATTAAGATCTTACCTAAGGCAACGTGTGTTTAGAGGCTGAGTACTCTTTAAGCCACTTAACAAGTATTCAATGTCATCAGTGAACTCTTGATTTTCACCAAATTCCACCACATCATTGAAGTGCTTCACGTGCTGAACAACAGTATATAACTGCCAAGAAAAAAATAAGTCCACCTCTTTTTTAACTATAAACTAGAATATTTAAATCTATAGGCTTACTGTACTTAATAAAAAAAAAAGCCTATACAATCATTCATTCATTTGATGTCCACAAAAATGTTTTTAAATCACCAGTACTAGTAGGTCAAGGTACGTTTGTGGTTCAAAACTCTGACTATCAGTGTAGTGATATTTGTTTAAGACAAAAGGCTATATGTTACACATAGAAATCTATCCACGTGCAGTAAAACTGTATACGGCCGCTTACTTCTTTGTCTTCTTTTCTGCATTTCAGTGCAGTAACTATATCTTGGTAGGGCTGAGTAGGTATTGTCACAGTTTTTATCACTTTGAGTGGTGGTGCAGGAGCCTTAAAAACTCCATCATCTTTTTGATTTGGTTCCTTTGAAGACAGCCTCACCTATTGATAAAGGTATTAAATTAGTTGTTCTAAGCAAATATTTTAAAAGGTAACATCTTGTCTATGTGACAAATTTAGCTTTTAAAAAGTAAATGAAATTTTTTTTCTTTTTTTTTCCAAAGGGAGAAGAGGGAGGCTGCTGAAAGGCCCTAAAAGGTAATTTAAATTCCATGCAATACTAAGACCTAAATTCTTCACACACAAAAGAACCACTTGACAAATACTTCTAGCTTTTTTAAACTTCGCATTTCACATCACCTGTTGCTTCCAGAACTGTTAAAAAAAAATAAAGAACCACAATTGCATGCATAAGTAGCATTGATAAGCAGTTAGAGCTTCAGAAAAACTATGGCAAAAGAATCATAAAAGCAAAGGAAACTAAAAGCAATATAAATCAAAAATACTGTTTGATGGTGACATCATAATCAATTTAAGGAAAAGAATATTTCTATTCTTGGAACTGAGAATGAATATTTGTGTATGCATAAGGGCCTTATTTAAAACTCTATCCCCAAATTTTTGTTAATGTTGTAATTCATTCCTTTGATAACTCCAGATGATGAAGGCTTCACTATTAAGCTAAGAGTTTTAATGTATAATACTACAAATCCCTTTATTGAAAATACATTTTTTTTCAAGGAGTGAGGGGTCCTCACTATGTATATGTAGACCTTCAATTTGAGATCTGAGCCTCCTGGTTGCCTTTTGGGTATGTCACTATACCTATGCAAGAATATTTTACAAAAATTTTGATTTGGAAAGTATTAATGCAATGTAATATCATCTCTATGAAAAGCAAACTAAGAAATGAAAGTCACTTAAAGATATAGAAAGATTCAGGTAAAACACAAAGATAAAATAATTATTTAAAAAAACAGAGGCACCAAACTTTTTTTTAAAAATCCACTTTTTGTAGAATATAACTTTTGGGAAAGGAGTTAGACTGGGTCTTGCTATGTAGCTCTCGTTGGCAATGAACTGGTGACGATTCTACCTTCTTTCAACTGCTGGGATTACAGGTCTGGACTATCATGCCTAGCTTTAAGTTCTGAGGATCAAGAGGCTGGGGACAATGCTTATTTGGTAAAGTGCCTGCCATGCATAAAGAGCTGAGTTTGGATCCTCGGTATATATGCATAAAAATAAATAAACAAACAAACAAACAAACAAAACAAAACAGCAGCAAAGCAGAAACACCACCGCATCAGTTTAGGGTGAAGATCAGTGGATCCTTGAAGCTCACTAGTCTAGTGGTACTAGTCAAATTCAATGAGACCCTTTCTCAAAAAATTAGGGAGAGGGCCAGTGAGATTACTTAGCAGGTTAAAGGTATTTAACAAGCAAGCCTGACAACCTGAGCTTGATTCCCAGAACCCACATGACAGAGGACTCTTACAAGTTGTACAACATACCTGTACACACATCCACACAAATACATGCATAATACCACACATACAAAGGATCAATACTAATACTTCATATAAGGAATAATTTTTCTTAAACCCTAAAAACTATAAATTCTATGAAACATCAGTCATGATTAAATGCTTTGCTTTAGTTTTTTCTTGTTGTTTGGTTTCTGAAATAGGGTTTCAGTATGATGCCTAGCTTGGCCCTGAACTCTTCCTACAAAGTTTTAATTTGTAAGGCTTTTCAATTATAACCTTGAGAACAAAAATTAAGACAGTAACTATCTAGATTAACTTATAAATTGTTTTAAGAGAGAAAAATAAAAAGCTTTACTTACTGTGACACTCTGAGGTTTTACTACCGGTGGTCCAGGCAGTTCTTCTGAGTCTGGATGATTCCAATGCCTGGCATTATATACAGCTTTTGTAGGTGACTAGTGAAATGAGAAAAAGATCAACTGCTTCCATCTCACTTTGTATCCCTTACAAAAAGGTGTCAATTTATACAGAATAACTGAAATGCGTAAACAAACATCTTAGACCAAAAAAGATGTTTTTGTCAGTCTATGTCAGACATAATCACTTTGGTATTTAGCATAGAATTGGCAATTGCTCTTCTGTGCAACCAATCAACCATAAGAAGAAAGCATGTGAAACTCTAACAAACACATAGATTATACAGTGGTTGTCTAAGAAGACTATAAAGCACAGAGAGCTAGTTTGTGCTTCATCTACTCTGTGTACATGGATCAGGTCATTGGGTGAGTTCATAAATTACTTAGAAATAATAAGAAATGAGTTATCACTTAATGCAAATTGACTTCCTAAAAGTAATAGGAATAGGAAATATTGGCAACGTACTCTATTAGGGATGAAGAAATAGCTCACTGAGTACAAGTTCTAGCAGTGCCAGAATGACAGCTGGAGCTAAGTCTATGGAACCCACATAAAAAGCTGCATGTGGGAAGCATGCATCTGGAGTCCTAGCACTTTTACGATGAGACAGAACTGCCCAGAAGCTTTGGAATCAGCTAGCCCAGAACATGTGGCATTGCAGTATCAGGAAGAAGACCTGTTTCAAAAAGGTAGAAGGCAAGAACCAATTCATAAAAGTTGTCCCCATGACATCCACAAATGCACCTTGGTATATATGTGCCTACACTCTCACACATATTAACACACAGGAAAGATAGGTAAATGAATGTTTTTTAAAGTAAATGTTTTGAAAGTCTAGTATTTAATATATTTAACACAGGAGAAGCCAAGGACAGTGGCACTGGGTTTTGATCCTACTGCATGTACTGGCTTTGTGGGAGCCTAACCAGTCTGGATGCTCACCTTCCTAGACCTGGATGGAGGGGGGAGGACCTTGGACTTCCCACAGGGCAGAGAACCCTGAGAGCTCTTTGGACTGGAGTGGGAGGGGGAGAAGAATGAGGGCAGGGGGAGAGGAGTTGGGGGAGGGGAGGGAATTTTTTTCAATAAAAAATAATAAGGGCTGGAGAGATGGCTCAGAGGTTAAGAGCATTGCTTGCTCTTCCAAAGGTCCTGAGTTCAATTCCTAGCAACCACATGGTGGCTCACAACCATCTGTAATGGGGTCTGGTGCCCTCTTCTGGCCTGCAGGCATACACACAGACAGACTATTTAAATATTTAATAAATAAATAAATAAATAAATAAGAAAAATATATATTTAACTCAACATGATTATTAGCAAAACTTTATTCCTCATACTAGTCATTCTTGCTTCATAATTTCCTAACAATAGACATGAGCAGTTTGTGACAGGCAGAAAGAAGTTCCATACTCATTTCAGTGAAACCACTAGAGCCACATGTACACCATAACATTGAAAACTGATCAGATTTTATAAAGGGAGCTGTGTACTACCTCAAAGATACAATAGAGTCTAAAGAAGTTCAGGGAACTAACAATTGTGAATTCTGTAGCAAAAAATATACAAAATATTGAATGTTTCATAAAGATATGAACTGTCCTGAACACAGGCCACTGTGCTGCTCTATCAATTTATTTAAAATGAGAAGTCTCTCAGTTTTAACAGTCTGAATTTCAGAACCATGAATAACGAAACCAGTAAATGCAAACCCATAAGATTAAATCTGTATTCGTACAGAAGAAACAAAACCTTTACTTACAATGGAAAAGCTGATTAAACAAAGAATGACAAGACAGAACATACAATTTTACCTTCAATCTGACACCAATTTTTGTCATTTCAAACCTCAAATTTCTGATCTGACTAGTGATTTTATGACTGTAATCTTTCTATGTTTTAGTGTAATACACACAAAATTTGTATTTGTACAAAAACCTACTTCAAGAATGGCCAAATATTCCTGTTCCCATTACTCTTATGAACTGGATTTTCATAAAGTAATGATTCATAATGATATCTAAAGAAGTTATGAACTCATGCAATGACTTGATCAGGTTTTCTGGGTCACATGTGCAAAAAGTGGATTTAATATCAATTCTAAAAACTAGTCCTCTGTTCATGTTCATCTTAGACAACCACTGTACAATCTGTGTACCTGTTAATTATTAAATAGTTGATTTGAGCAACCTCTAAAGTACCTCAAGAACACTCAAGACCTAAGCTATGATTACAGGCTTTGGTGTAAGCCTGTGTCCTGGGTTGGAAGGGTGGCTGGCAGAGCACCTGCCCAGCATACACAAGGCCCCTTGTTCCGTATCTAGCATTGTAATAAAGTTAGAAACCTAGAAAAGCGTTTCAAAACACATTCTACTGATTTTGATTTGTTTTTAAATTCTTTTGTTTATTTTATGAGTATTGGTGTTTTGCCTGCTTATAGTACCACAATTATGAGTTACAGAGAGTTGTGAGCTGCCTTCTGGGTGCTGGGAATTGAACCCGGGTTTTTTGAGGAGCAATTAGTGTTCTTAACCACTAAGCCATCTTTCCAGGCCCGAATTCTATTTCTTTTAAAAATGCACTGACTCTAGCTAATAATCTTAGGGGTAAGAAAAGGGCTAATTCTCCACAGAACAAAACAGGGCAATACAAGGTTCTTAACTAAAACACTGTAAGAGCAGGCAAAATACTAATTACTGTGTTAAGTACTAAATATTATCGATAGATATTTAATGTTGGCCTATACCAGCTCCTTCAAATAAACAAACAAACAAATAGAAGAAGGGAGAAGAAGGGAGGGAAGGGGAGAGTAGTTTATCAACTATACAGGGACTCAACCAACAAACAAAAGCTGGCATTGAAACATTCTATAGTAACAGTTTGGAGGAATGAGACAGTGGTAGCACACACCTTTAATTCCAGCACTAGAGGCAGGCAGATGGCTGAGTTTGAGACCAGCCTGGTCTACAGAGTCAGTTCCAGAGCAGCCAAAGTTGTTATACAGAGAAACCCTGTCTTGAGAAACCAGATTGTTTATATATAGATAAATGTGATTGCTGCTATTATCAACTTGGAAAGATCTCGGATCAGCAAGGAAACAAGCCTCTATGCATGTCTATCTATGGGGGATTATCCAATTAGAGGTGAAAAGACCCACCTTGAATATGAGCAGCACAATTCCAAGGGTCGAGGATTGCATAAAAAGGAGAGGGTGAGCTAAGCACTGGCACCTAATCATCTCTGCTTCCTGAATGGGTATGCAGTGTAGCCAGCTGCCTGCTGCTAGGACTTCCCCATCATGATGGATTGATTGATTATACCTTCAAAGTTGCTTCTTGTTGGGGATTTTCTCACAATAAGAAAAGTCACTCATACACTATATTTAGCATGCAATTTGATGAGTCTATAATTTTAAAAATTTTGATGTTTACCATTTTAATGTAAAGTACTGTAAAGAAAAATTTTATCAGAACTTCCCCTGACATTTACAAATCTTACAGTTATAAGGCTGTACAATTTTTAGATTTATGTGTGTGTATTAATGTTTTGCCTAGTGCCCAAGGAGGGCAGAAGAGGGCAACAAATGTCCTGAAATTGGATGGCTGTGAGCCACCATGAAACTACTAAGCCATCATCTCTCTGACCAGTTACAGGGCTCATTACAGGGGAAGACAGTTACTAAAATTACATCTACTTAAATAACATATAGGTGATAAGGAAGGAGAAAGGAAAGAACACTAAATTGATCCTGAGCTGAAAAGGGCATTCTAAAAATGATACAAGAAAAGCCGGGTGGTAATGGCACACGCCTTTAATCCCAGCACTCGGGAGGCAGAGGCAGATGGATCTCTGTGAGTTTGAGGTCAGCCTGGACTACAAGAGCTAGTTCCAGGACAGGCTCCAAAAGCTACAGAGAAACCCTGTCTCAAAAACGGAAAGAAAAAAAAAAGATACAAGAATTCTACTTGCTCAAATGTGAATGATGTATATAAACAACATATCATCAATGTCACATTCTAATTTTACATAATAGTGACTTGCAGAATAACTAAAAATGGGTTTTAAAAAGAACAGCTACAGAGCAATCAGCTTTTCATGAAAAATAAAAATCACGAATATCACGTAAAAATATAGCTAAGTCTTAATTAATTAGACCATTCATACTGTACAACCAGGGTTATTGTTAATCTCTTTTCTTTTTTTCAAATTCTAAAAGCAGATACATAGCACATTTATCAAATTTATTTTTTTTAAATTACTGTTTTTATTAAGCTATATTTTTCCTTTACTGCCTTCTCTCATGATCACCACGCTCCAAATTTACTCAGGAGATATTGTTATTTTCTACTTCCCATGTAGATTAGAATAGATCCATGTATGTCTCTTTTAGGGTCCTCTTTGTTATCTAAATTCTCTGGGATTGTGAATTGTAGGCTGGTTTTTTCTTGCTTTATGTCTAAAAGCCACTTATGAGTGAGAACACATTATTAGATTTCATAACTTTACTCTTTTTTTAATATTTATTTATTTATTATGTATACAATATTCTGTGTGTGTGCCTGCAGGTCAGAAGAGGGCACCAGACCCCAATACAAATGGTTGTGAGCCACCATGTGGTTGCTAGGAATTGAACTCAGGACCTTTGGAAGAGCAGGCAATGCTCTTAACCTCTGAGCCGTCTCTCCAGCCCCCATAACTTTACTCTTTGTCAGACAAGTTATGGCTTCTGTTAGATTGCTCTGCAATCTAAAGAGAAGAAAACTTAGAACAAACAGCGAAGAGTTTTCATGAATATGCTAACATTCTAAAGATTTGGAACCATGTTTCAGACAGTCATCTTACAACATCCTATATTCGTTCTTATTTAGTTCTCCAGGAGTATATGTAACCAAAGTTTTACAAGTAATAATTAACTACACTTAAGGAAAAACTAACCCATTTATTTATACATTAGTGACAGTTTCAATGAAAACATAAATAAAACTTTTTTATGATGAAAATGTCAAGAGTGTGATTTAACACACGGTTTCACTGAGTTACAATTATAAATTACAAGAAAGTAAAGTTGAGGGGTTGGAGAGATGCCTCAGCAGTTAAGAGAATTGGCTGTTCTTCCAAAGGACCTGAGTTTAATTCCCAACACCCACATGGCAGCCCACAACTGTATGTTATTCCAGTTCCAGGGGATCCAACACACAATTACACACATGAAGGCAAAACATCAATGCACATAAAATCAAATCGTTTACAAAAGAAGAAAGTAAAGTTCCTTCCTGAAGAGCAAAGAATAAGAGTATTTTGCTATTTTCTATTGAGTTGACTTCTAAAAGTGTTGGAGGGGGGGGTCACAGTTTTTATAGCATGATTTTTATTTTAACAAGACTAAATTCATGAGTTCTAAATAATTCTATAGTAAAGACAAAAGCAGAAGCCAAACTTCACCCAGACTTATCCACAAAGATTTTATGAACACAGCAATATATTCCCACCAGTAATTCAATCAGCATGAGTCCATTTAATAATGTTCAAAGTGCTGAAATATATAACTGTGTCTGTCTGGGTATAATGCCTTAGTAGCAAAGAAAAGAGAAAGAAAAAAGAAGAAGAAAAAGAAAGACAACACATTAGGGGATGTCTACATAAACAGAAACTAGGGAATCAAAGAAAAACTTGTGGGAGGCGGACTGAAGAGATGGCTCAAGGGTAAATAAAGATCTTACTGGCTTCTCTTCCTAAAAACCCAGGTTTGATTCCTAGCACCCACACAGCAGCTCCCAGCAGTCTGCCAACTCCAATTCTAGGAGATCCAAGGCCCTCTTCTAGCCTCAATAGGAACTAGGCTTGCACACAGTGCACAGACTTACATACAGGCAAAACAACCATATACATAAAATACAAATTTTAAAAAATGTTTTTAAAGTAGTTTAAATATAAACACTTGGCATATGAAAGAATGCAACTAAAGTGAAAAAGCAATCTAAAGCCAAGTTCTTACATTATTACTATTTGGAAGAATTAGCAAGTGCTACATGATTTCCAAGAGAGTTTACTAAGCAAAATAAGCAAAGTACAAAAGAATCTCTCTTATAACCCAGGCATGGTGACACCCACCCTTTACCTAGCACTCTGAGGCCGAGGCTGGCAGATCTCCAATGTGAGATGCTGTGAATATGTCTTATTGCCATTGGTAAATAAAGAAGCTGATTTGGCTAACAGCCAGGCAGGAAATCCAAGGAAAAAAAGGGAGAAAGAAAGCAGAGTTAGGGAGATGCCAGCAGTTGCTGGGGAAGCAAGATGTGAGGTAACAAGCCATGACCCTTGCAGTAAAATATGGAATAGAAATAGGTTTAATTTAAGTTCTAAGAGCTAGTTAATAATAAGCATGAGCTAGTAGGCTAAACAGTTTGTAATAAATATTAAGCCTTGGAGCAGTTATTCAGGAACTAGCAGGCAAGAGAGGAGAAACCTTCAGTTAGTTACAAATGGCACCCAATGCAAGGCTCTCAAATTTCCATAGGGCCAGAGAAAGTTTAAAAACAAAAAGTTCTGAATGCACAGAAATGGAGCTTCACTGAGCTTCCTATTCTCACAGTCTCACATCAACAACAGTACAGAGATGCATCTCCCAACGGCTGACTGCAAGATGGAGCTGAATGCCAGCCACCATGAGCTAAACAGTGTGACAGGTTTCCACAGTCTCACACAGGCCTCTGGTTAGAGAGGCACACTGTGTGGCAGATTTAGCTGCTGCTACCAGGGATGCTACACAGAGAAACCCATCTCGAAAAACAAAAATACTTCTCCACAGACAGCAGGAAGCAGTTTGGAGAAAACAATGTCCACATTCCCAAGAGTTTTAGATGCTTTTTGGTAGGTTATGAATGTTTATTATATTTAGGGGAATAAAGAATAAAAAGACAACTATTAATCGCAGATATTTAGCTTTGATACAGATTTTGGTGTAGTGATACAAAACTTAAGGTTAATTTTGTTACACTATATATTTTTCTATTCTTTTCTTTCTCTCTCTCTCTCTTTTTTTTTTTTTTTTTGATTTTTCGAGACAGGGTTTCCCTGTGTAACAGTCCTAGCTGTCCTGGAACTAGCTGTTATAGACCAGGCTGGCCTTGAATTCACAGGGATTCACCTGCCTCTGCCTCCCGTGCTGGGATCAAATGAATGTGCCACCACCACCCGGCATTTTTCTATTCTTGTTTAAAGGATTTTTGTATACTGATACAAATTTAAGGTCAATTTTATGATGCTACATGTATATTTCTAGTCTTGCTTAAGGTATAATGTTTATATAGCTCATTTAAAAATATAATGTATTGTTAAATACAAATTAATAGTCATCTATAATAGTCAAACTTATAGTCATGTTAGTTTTCTAGATATGCAGGCATATTTCAGATGGATAGGTCATCTTCAAACACTTCAAAGACCTACAGAATATGGCATCTAAAATGTTTTGGAACTTAGACTTTTCTCGACAGAGAGACACGTCTGCTTCTGGAAACACTAATTATTTCAAAAGGACGATGGGCATTGAAGAAGCTCCTTATGAAGTTTACTTTCAATGTGGGAAGGCTAGTCATTTGGGTAAGAAACTGTTCTGCCTGGACTGCTTGACTGCATGCTGTATGAAATGGACATGCATGACCCACATCAGGGTTCCTGCTTCATGAGTCTGCCAGACATTCTGCACACAGAGGAAAGTGACAGACAAAATAAGCAGGATAGTCCTTCAAATTTTCTGCTTCACTGAGAAATCTGCCAGATACTCTAGGCCTGCAGGCTGAATATGGATGCCCCAAGATTACAGAAGAATTTTGGGTGACTGTCCAGGCAGCCAGATGTCTCTGTCATTTCTAGCTTTGAAAGTAACTTACAAAATACTTCCTATTTAATATTATATCCTTCTGGGATCTTTGATGGAGTTGAAGATTAGTTATGATTATAGTTTCCCTTAGTTATAATAAAAGATAAATTAGATATAAAACTTTAGACTCACAAAGATAGGTGAGACTATTTTAATTTTGCCAAATACAAGCAGACAAAATATTATAACTGCGATTCTTGCTTGATACCTGTTTTGTTATATGTAATTTTACTATATTCAAGTTAAAACCTTTCTTTTTAATTAGACAGAAAAGGGGAGATGATGTGGGATACCTCTCTGTATTCTGTGAATGTTTTATCATTGTTGGTTAATAAAGAAGCTTCTTTGGCCTATGGCAAGGTAGAATATAGCTAGGCAGGAAATCCAAGCAGAGACAGAGGGAGAAAGAAGGCAGAGTCAGAGAGATGCCAGCAGCTGCCAGGGAAACAAGATGTAAGATAACAAGCCACAAGCCTTGTGGTAAAATATAGAATAAAAATAAGTTAATTTAAGTTATAAGAGTTAGTTAATAATAAGCCGGAGGTAATAGGTCAAACAGTTTGTAATTAATATTAAGCCTCTGATTGGTTATTCAAGTACTGACAGGTGGGAGAGAAACCTCTGCTTAGAGAACTCCATGAGCTCAAAACCAGTATGGTCTAGATACCAAGCTCTGGGGTAATCAAGGCTACCTAGTAAGACCCTGTCTCAAAAACAAACCACCACCAATAAAAAGCTCATATAAGTAGAGTGTGGTAGCATGAGCTCTTGGGAGACTGAGGTAGGAGGATTTAGGGGATATACAAGGTTTCAGTTCAACCTAGGACACAATCAGTAAGACCCTTTCTTAAAACAAATACAAACAAAAAAACGAAACAAAAACTAAAACAAAAACTTTTACTTTTTAGTAAAAAGTTAGTAAGAAAGCATATGGTTGTTTTTATAAAAAGGAAAACAGAAAATAAAACAGGGTCCCTACAAGTGCTGAGGAGGGTGGAACAAATCTCAAATGAAGTGACATGTTATAGAATATTGTTTTAAGGTGTGTTGCTTTTGTTTATTCTCCATTTGTTTAACTTGTGAAGCTGTGATTCTTTGCCTGTCTAAAACACTGATGGTCTAACAAACAGCTGAACAACCAAGAGCAAAGCAAGAGAAAGGATAGGCGGGGCTGGCAGGCAGAGGGTTTAAACAGGAGAAATTTGAAGAAAGGAAGGAGCAAGATAGAACAAGGAAGGGAGTAATCAGGGGCCAGCCACTCATGGAGTAAGAGTGAAAGCAAGAATTACAAAAGAGAAAGGTAAAAGCCCAGAGGCAAAGGGTAGATAAGATAATTTAAGATAAGAAAAGCTGGCTAGAAAGGAGCCAAGCTAAGGGCTGGCATTTATAAGATAAGCCACAGTGTGTGATTTATTCGGGAGCTCATCAGCAGCCCCCCCCCAAAAGCCAAAAGAATGAAACAACCAACTGCAGTGACTCTTAACTAAACTTATTATACATATATGTACATATTTATATATTTATTTTACTTTTGGAAAAATGTTAATGTTCTACATACCATTCAATAAGAATGGAAAGAGTGTGTAAAAGACTAAAATTTAAAGAAAACCAGAACCAAGAATCCTACTCATATTTCAAATAAATGAGGAAAGAAAGATAGACCAAGTGCCAAAGAGGCAAGTAGACAGAACTAACCTCAAGTAATATGTGAAAATAGCAATCGACTTTACACCTTTGATCTTAGTGGGCAAGGTAAACAAATTCTGAACAACTTGTGTCTGTAAGCCTGCAGAGAACACAAACCAATGTTACTTTTTGAGACAGGGTCTCAAAATTGACTAGACTGGATGGTAAATGTATTCCTGGGATCCACCCAACTCCTAACTCCACAATGCTAGGGTTATAGGCACTACCATGAATGTTTTTTTTTTTTTTTAACATGAGTCCTGGGAATCTAAAACCCCATTCTTATAGTTGCCCAGAATGTATTTACCCACTGAGCCATCACCTCAATCCCAAACCCTGAGTATCTTAATGGCTTTACTGCGGTAAAATAAGCAAATAGCTTTTTTACAACTGTTGTTACAAGTTGCTTATGCCAGATGATTTATTTTACAAGGTGCTAATGCTTGATGACAACAAAAGGCATGAAAAAATCGTGGGGATGGGTTGATACTGAAGATATCTGTGTGAACTCAAGACATGTATGAATCTACGTGAGCGTCTATATGTTATTGTATATAAGCATGTTTCCTACCTATGTCAAAAGAGCCAAAAATTAATGATAGCATACGTAGTGCACAAAATTTAGTCTCTGGGGGTCTCTTGAACTAATTTCTAGTACCAAACCTTAGCAGATATTACAAGATGAAACTGTATTATTCAGAAAGTGAGAAATTTCTCTAGAAAGACAGAAACATGTCACAAGGACCAAACAACCAGCAGCTGGTACCCTAGCAGCCCTAAGAGGGTCATAGAACTGGAGTCACAGGTAGCTGTGAGCTTCCATGTGGGTGTTGCAAAAGAAAACCAGGTCTTGGGCCGGAGAGATGGCTCAGTGGTTAAGAGCATTGCCTGCTCTTCCAAAGGTCCTGAGTCCAATTCCCGGCAACCACATGGTGGCTCACAACCATCTGTAATGAGGTCTGGTGCCCTCTTGTGGCCTACAGACACACGGACAGACAGAATATTGTATAAATAATAGATAGATAGATAGATAGATAGATAGATAGATAGATAGATAGATAGATAGATAGATAGATAGATAGAAAACCAGGTCTTTTGAAAGAGCAGCCAGTGTTCTTCACTGCTGAGCCATCACTCTGGAGAGGCCTCATTTTTTTTTTAATTTTAAAAGAACCTGAACTAGGGCTGGAGAGATGCCCTAGCAGCTGAAGTCACTGGCTGCAATTTCAAAAGACTTGTATTCCATTCCTAGCACCCACGTGGTGGCTCACAGCCATCTGTAACTCCAATTCCACAGGCTCTAGCACTCTCTTTGGCCTCTGTAGGTATCAGGCATATACAAAATGCCTTTATATGATGTAGGCAAAACACTCATATACACTTTTCTAAAACAGCACCCAAACGAAGGAAAACTAAGAGTAGTAGTACTTTAGTAGCATTTAAAATAAAACATTAGAGCAGTGGCGGAGGATGGGTTGGAAAGTGGAGCAGCAGTAGACATGCAGGGAGCACAAAGAGAGTTAGGCCACACTGCACGTGGCGCGGATTCGCTGACTAGCTGCTGCTGTCCTGGCAAGGCAGGCACAGTGGCAGTTATTCCCAGTGGAGCTCACCCTGTTGCATGAGCACCGGAAGTCTCCGGTTCGAGCAAAAGCACCATGCCTTTAACCCAAAGGCCGGGGATCCGACATCACAGATTTGCTCTTACAGTGCCTTTCCCGACCTCTTTGGAGGCAGAAATCGCCTGTGGGTCCCTAGCTCCTGATGCCGAACCGCACCAAGGACTGTTGGGGAAGGAGCTTAAAGTGAGCGGCTGCGTGCTGGAAGTACACTGGATCTCAGAAGACTCTCGCCTCTTCCGAATTTCCATCATGAACTTTCTTGACCAGCTTTCCCTAGTGGTGAACACCATACAGCGCTTTGGGCCCCCAGTTTCTCATTAAGCCTGGCTAGGAGAAGGCGCTCAGGTTTGACCTTATGTCCGGTCCCTCCTAAGCAGTACAAGCAAGAGATTCCAAAACCAGTAGCTGCTACTTAAATGTGAGGCCTAATATTTTTTGCCTGACTTGGTCTTCAGGTACTTAGGGGCCACTTGTTTAGTCTGATGCTTAAATGTTTGTTGCTGAAGAAAATAAAGCTGCGCTTCTAAAAAAAAAAAAAAAATTAAAAAAATTAAAAAATAAAAATAAAAAAATAAAATAAAAACATTAAAGAAAAACAGGCTTATATAGAAAAAAATTTTCTCCATTATTTACATATTTTTACTTCATTATTTACATATTTTTACTTCATTATTTACATAGATCAACAACTAAGAATGATTAGTTTGATATTCAAATGGTATTTCTATAAGAGAAAGATAATGATAAAACTATTTAAAATTCCAGTCTGGAAAAAACATTCCAGCAAACATTAAAAGACATCCTTTTTATTTCTTCTGGCATCCCTGATCAGCTAGCACTGAGATCATACATTGAATAAAGAAACAAGGAAGAAAAGCCAAAAGAACTGACCTTCTTCCATGCTCAGAGTCAACCAGAACCCACTTGACTCTTATTAAACTACTCTGCACTGTCAAGCTACCAATTATAAATAGATGGCCATGACTATTTTTTTTTTTTTTTTGAGACAGGGTTTCTCTGTATAGTTCTGGCAGTCCTGGAACTCATTCTATGGACTGGCCAGTCTTGAATTCATAACTCTGCCTCCTGAGTGCAGGGATTAAAGGCATGTGCCTCCATACCTGGATGGCCTGTAACTTTATACTCTGCAAGCATTTCCCACCATCACACCAGTTCCAGTCTATCTTTAATTCAGGCTTCATATGCATTAATATCTCAGGTTTCTAATTTTTAGAAATCACCACCACCTACGTGTCTGAATCCTAAAATGGTAGGTAAATCCTAAATACAGGATAAAAGCAACACTCAGTAAATACACTGGACCAAAAAAAAAAAAAAGGAAGGAAGGAAGGAAGGAAAGCTGTTTTGGGAAAGTGAGTTCTAACTGTTAAAACCAGCATTGTGTGAAGAAACATTTGTTCTTGGGTGGGGTGTGGGAGGCGTTGTCCTTTAAAATCTCTTCAGTTAACAATATTCTGTTTTTAAATTGAAAAGTGATATAAATTAATTTCAGCAAACAAAAAAGAACCTATAAAATATAAAGCTATATATAACTCTAAAATTGCAGGCTCATACAATTACAATTTTCTAATACAAATTAGTATGTACTCATGATTTATAATGAGAAGTAAATTTTAATCCAATTGCCCAGAAGCTTACTATCTAGTGTCATATTGAATGACAGAAGGAAAGAAAAATTTAAGTCCAAAATGTTCCTTAGAAAGTCAGACCAAAGATAGGGCCAGATGGGCCTGGTATTAAACTACAGAGAAACACTGAAAAGTAATGGTAGAAATATTTTAAAATTGAAACAACTGATCTTATATTAGTTTTAAAAATGCAGAAGCAGTCTTAATTGTAAACAAGATGACCTCAACATCGCAGGAAAAATGCAACCTTCCAAGCACAAGGTGATTCTGGCTAATTATAAAAACACTTCCCTAAAAGCGGACAAGAGTAAGGAAGAGTTTAATTTAAGTGGGCAGAGCAAGCAGAAGAAATGATCTCTGTGACAGCTGCAAGTAAGGGAGTTGGGGAAATGGTAGCCAGAAATCAGAAACTAGTTAACATTTCATGAACAAAAAGGACCTAACCAAGGTTAAATACAGTTATGTTCAAATTCAATTTCTAAAGCCCCTTTATTTTTCTAACTACAAATGACTGTTTTCTTTTTTGGTTTATTTTTTAACATGCGTATAAATGTTTTGCATCCATGTATGTATATATATCACACACATGTATGGAGCCTACAGAGGTCAAGAGTTTCAGATGCTGAACTAATGGTATGAACTATCATGTGGGTGCTGGAGATCAAACCTGGGTCCTCTGGAAGAGCAAGAACGCTCTTAACCACCAAGCCAATTCTCAAGTCCAGCAAATGACTTTTTAAAGCCATTACTTCAACCAGTTTTTTAACCAGTTTTCTTTACCCTTCTTGTTTTTCTGTAGCATGTAACCTCCCAAGCAACCCTCAATCCTAATATAACAAGTCCTTCCTACACTCCTGGTAAGGCGAAAACTGCAATAATGATGAACTTAATAAAATTAATGTGGAGCTGGAGAAGACAGGTCAACAGTTGAGAGTGATTGCAGAGGACCTAGGTTTGGTTCCCAGCAACCACATGGTGGTTCATAGTCATCTATAACTCCAATACCAAGGAATCTGACAAATTCCTCTGACCTTAGAGAACCAGGCATACACATCGGTGCACATACATGCAGCACACATATTTAAACATAAAATACTAAGTATCTAAAAATGGTTCATTTTGTAAAGAAAGTTATTGTTTCTAATATGAGAAGGTGGAGAAAAGGAAAATCTTGGCTAGCTTATGTCTGTTTCACTAAGGTGAGGTGACTTGTGTGTACTGCTGACAAATATTAGGACTGAATATATGGTTAAGCATACTAACAATCAGATCTCTCACTGTAAACAAAGAGAAGTAAAATACATAAGCATGAAGGGCAGAATAAACCTGGTGTTGGACCAGAAGCGAAAGTATCAGCATGAACTCTAGGTTCTACAAAACTAGGTATGCAATCATATGTAAAAGCACAGCATGAGGGGTAGAGATACATAAGTCACAAGTAAAGATGGATTGTCTGGGATGTGCAAGGCCCTACATACAAGGCATTAGGTTTAAGACCATAGTCTTTTTTTTTTTTTTAAATATTTATTTATTTATTTATTTATTTATTTATTTATTTATTTATTTATTATGTATACAATATTCTGTCTGTGTGTATGCCTGCATGCCAGAAGAGGGCACCAGACCTCGTTACAGATGGTTGTGAGCCACCATGTGGTTGCTGGGAATTGAACTCAGGACCTTTGGAAGAGCAGGCAATGCTCTTAACCTCTGAGCCATCTCTCCAGCCCCAAGACCATAGTCTTTAACAACAAAAAGTGTACATTTTTTACATGTTTCATAGCTCTGTGTACTTAACAGGGTTTCAAAGCAATGAGAATACAGTATCTTCTCTGGCATTCCTACCAAATACATGGCAACTAAATTGAATCAGAGGAAGCACTAGACAAATGCAAGTTGAAGCCATTCTACAACTGCCGAGAACATTTCCCACATCCACTCACACCCCCTTCTCTCTATGGTATCTGAAAGATAATCTACATAAAATTTACTTGAAAAATTTAGTTTTCTATTAATCCTAATTACTCATACAAAAGGAGGAAGTATTTCTTTAAAATTCTTCAGGAAATAAAATATTAGAAATACTATGTTACAACAAGGTTTTCTTTCAAGTGTGATGAATCACATACTCTTTCTTTCTTTCTTTTTATTTTTGTAGACCACACTGGCCTTGAACTCACAGAGATCCACCTACCTCTGCCTCCCAAGTGCTGGGATTAAGGGCTTCCATCAACAACACACACCTTTCAATCCCATAGCTTCTTAAATTTAAAAAAAAAAAAAAAGGCAGTAATTTCCTTAATTTTTCTGACACTATAATATCGTGTCCATATAGCTGCAAATAGGTCTGCTACCGACTTGTTTTCCATGACCTGATTTACTTTAGGCCAAATAAATTACTCCAAAATCAGGTCAAGTGCATGTACACTATTAACTTTTTAAGTTGTGTGAATAGCAAAGCAAAATCTCTCAATATTAAATTTAAAACTAAATTTAAAAACTGAACACAAGGATGCAGTGTATAGTGCTTGCCTAAAATGTATGAAGCCTTGAGTTAGATCACTAACAAAAGCAAAACAATACCAAAAATTAAATATAAATAAGAAAGAAAAAAAAGGAGAGGGAAATTCCAATTATATGGTCCCGACTGGCCTAGAACTCTCTTTGGAGACCAAGTGGCCTAGAGCAAACAAATTCTCTGCTGGAATTAAAGGTCTGTGGCACTCTGCCTGGCTTTTAAAAAGATTTCAGACAGGGTCTCTGCTATGTAGCCCTGGCTGGCTTCAAACTCCCCACAAGTTTCCTGTCTCGGCTCCCCGAGTATTAATTATTACAGGTGTGTGCTGCCACACCCAGTTTCTGACCAGTCACCCTCAGTAAAATACTAAGGGCAAAAAGAACTGCAAAGTTTAAAAA
This sequence comes from Chionomys nivalis, assembly GCF_950005125.1. Classification (NCBI taxonomy): domain Eukaryota; kingdom Metazoa; phylum Chordata; class Mammalia; order Rodentia; family Cricetidae; genus Chionomys; species Chionomys nivalis. The sequence goes on along the minus strand of NC_080090.1, from coordinate 34,510,259 downwards.
TCACTACTTACTGTTCCCAGTAATTATCATTAGTAACAGTTTAATATGGTCATTATGTGTACACAGGATGCTATAGCAAGCCAAATACAAAATTCTGTCATATCAGGGTTCCCAAGTGACTCAGTGGGTAAAAGCATTTACTATGCACATTTGATAACCTGAGTTCAATCCCTAGATCACATAATAGGAGAACTGACTCTAGAGGTTTGCTCTCTGACCTCCATACAAGTACTATGGCATGTAAGTGGCCTCTCCCTCAACCCACTAATAATAATAAAAACTAATTCTTAAATTATGTTTTGCTAAATTTAAAGTAAAGTTATCCATATAAACTTATAAATTATTTTCCTTGCTGTCCAATGACACTGCCCATCAGCAATGAACATAGTTAACACTCAGATAATCTAAGTATTTATGTTGTATTAAAAAAAACTAAGAGTCCTATGAGAAATGAGAGAAATGAATTATTTAACTTAATTTAGTTTAATTCTTTAAAGTACACAATGAATCTCAGTCACTTTCCTGTGCAGAAAAAAAAAGTGCTCAAAGATGTTGGGTTTACATAAGAGGAACAAAAGAGCTAGAAACAGTTCCCAATAGCCAAATCTAAAATAACTAGGGCATACAAAGAAAAGTCAAAACCTATCATACTACATTTAACAAGTTTTTTAAAAAGTTTATTATACATATTTAAGGAATACAAAATGTTTTGATAAACAAATTAATTTATCCATACCTTCCATAATTATTTTTTGCAGTGTGGTTAAGAGGGCCTAAAATCTACTCATTTAGCAAATTTCCAATATACAATATTAACTATATTTGTTATATATTGACTTAAGATTTACTAATTCTACTTCACTGTAACTTTTACACCAACATCTCCATTTCCTTTGCCTCTGTGCCATTACCTATTTCTTGACATTTTGCTTCTTTTAGATTTGCCAGAAAAGTGGTCATGCATGACTTACTTTACTATAAACAATACTAGTAAGTAATATTTAATGCATCAATGAGGAGAGACTATTATACTATTCCATTTACTAAGTGTAGATGAAACAATTCGAAAATTTTCTCCAGTCAGCAACTGTTAGTGTAACAAAAGATGGCAATAGGGTTTGTGATGGTTTAAGAATGGTATCAACAGCTTCATATACTTGGACATGTGAGTCACCAGGAACAGAACGTAGGAAGAATTAGGAAGAATGGCCTTGTTGGAGTAGGTATGACCTTAGAAAACGTGTATGACTGGGAGTGAGCTTTGAAGATTCAAGTTTGTGTGTGTCTCCCTCTCTTCCCCTCCCCCTTTTTTAAGCCTGCAACTTGTGGATCAGATATGAGATCTTAGCTTCGATACATCATTCCCACCCACCTGCTGCCACCCTCCCAGTCACAATGATAAGGAACTAACCCTTGAAACTGTAAGCAAGTTCTCAGTTCAATACTTCCTTCTGTAAGTTGTCTTAATCAAGGTATCTCTTCACAGCAATAAACCGTAACTAAGACAACATTCAATACTAGATGCAAACGAGTTAAAAAATACAAAGCACAATAAGATATTCACAGTGTCAGAAAAGACCTAATTAGATTATAAAAGGAAAAAAATGTGTTTTTGTTTTGAACAAAGCTCATAATCCCAACTTTTGTTAGTTGTTTAAACAATATTAAAGGCCAAGAATGCATATACAGGGCCCTAGATTCAATCCCCCATACTGTGGAAAAGTAGGTGGAGGTATAAATGAAAATACATTAAAAGTGGAATAACCAGAAAATATACAGCTTCAAATGCAAACAAAGACAATTATCATCAAGCAAGGTCTGCAAAATGAAAAAAAACAGTTTAACCTAAATCTAATCCAGAATATAGATTTATTAATTTACAGACTCCTAAGCCAATAGTGAAGCAAATTAAATATAAAGGAGATTATAGAAAACTTCTAAATGTAGAACAGCCCTAAAGACAAATATCACAGTCACCTAATAAGTGAAAGGGATTATTTTAAATAAGAATCTATTTAAATAAGGTATACTTAAGAACTAAATATACCAAGTTGATAAAAGGCTGTAGTTGGAAGGTGTGGGGAAAGGAATTAAGACATTCTGAGAACTTCTGATAAAAACAGAGTATGAATTAGACATTTACATGAGATTGTATGACCTCAGCTAATATTATTACACATTCTAATCTAAGTCCATCCATTTTCCTGCAAATTTTTATTACGTTTTTCTTTATAGCTGAATAGTATTCCACTTCACACACACACACACACACACACACACACACACACACACCAAACATCCATTCATCTTTTGATGGACAACCAGGCTTATTCCAAATCCTTTGCTACAGTAAATAAAGCAGGCTATGGGGTACAAATATCTGCATAGCAGGGAGTACTTTGTGTATGTGCAAGAGTGAGACAAGTAGGGCCGGGCGGTGGTGGCGCACACCTTTAATCCCAGCACTCGGGAGGCAGAGGCAGGCGGATCTCTGTGAGTTCGAGGCCAGCCTGGTCTACAAGAGCTAGTTCCAGGACAGGAACCAAAAGCTACGGAGAAACCCTGTCTCAAAAATCAAAAAAAAAAAAAAAAGAGAGAGACAAGTAGGTCATACTTCTACTTTTAATTTTTTGAGAAATCTACTGAACTACAACTAAACATTAAAAAAAATTACCCTCAATTTTTTTTCTTTTTTTTTTTTTTTCTAACGAGGATCCCTCAATTTTAAAAAGGACAAAAGACTCAATTAGACATTTCTCAAAACACAGACAAGTGGAGCTAGAGAAATAGCCATATGAGTGTAACCACCTAAGATCAATTCCAGCATCTACATAAAAGTTGACAGGCAATAAATACATGCTTGTAATCCTAGCACTGGAAAAGTAGAGAAAGGAGGATTCCTGGGCCTTGTTGGCCAGTAGAAGTATAGCAAGATCTGAGAACTCCAGTTTGAGTGAGCTACAGTCTATACAGCCTCAAAAAAAAAAAAAAACAAAAAAAACAAGCAAACAAACAAACAAAAAACCACCAAGGTAGGGAACAACAGAGAAGATACCTAATACAATCTTCAGGCATCCATAGGTACATGCATATACACCCACATGAAAACAAACACATGATACATACATACACACACACACACACACACTCACAACTAGTAAGCATATGCAGAGAGTTTTCTAATTCAGTAGTCATTATAGAAATGAAGATTAAAGCATAACTATTCCATAGCTATTACGGTAACTTTTTTTTTTAAATAGAATCTCACTATGTATCCTTGACTGGCCTTCAACTCACTATGTAGACCAGGCTGGCCTCAAATTCACAGAGATTTGCCAGCCTCTGCCTCTCAGCTGCTGGGATTAAAAGTATGCGCCAACACACCTAGCCTACAGAAGCTTCTGTCTAATCAGTAAATGGGGGAAATTGATACAGCCTGCACTGCTGCTAAGAATCTAAAATGGAATGCAAAATAGTTTGCTATTACTGAAAAAGCTGGACAATGGTCTGACTCTAAGTAAGAACTGGGGAAAAAAGAGAAAGAGATTCAAAAAGACAGGCTCACAGAAGAATCCCTGACTTTAAAATGTTCAATCTGAGGATGCCATGAAAGCAACTGGAACTTAGTATTTTGCATGTTGGTCTTTATCTGGGCTAGCAATATGTGGCAGAAAACTAGTATAAGGCAGAATGGCAACAAGTCTCAGCTCGCAAACAACCTCTCGATTGTAAGTTTGAACAACCAATATTCTAGAGCATAGAAAAGTGATTTTTAATTATAGATATAGATATATAGATAGCTATACATACTTTTCTTAAGATGGTAAATTAAAAAAAAAAAGATTTACAGGTATCATGTGAGAAACACTGCCACGATGGCTTGCTGATAACTTCTCAATAAAAAATTAAAGATTGCCGGGCGGTGGTGGCGCATGCCTTTAATCCCAGCACTTGGGAGGCAGAGGCAGGCGGATCTCTGTGAGTTCGAGGCCAGCCTGGTCTACAAGAGCTAGTTCCAGGACAGGAACCAAAAAGCTACGGAGAAACCTTGTCTCGAATAAATCCAAAAAAAAAAAAAAAAAAAAAAAAAAAAAAATTAAAGATTGAGTGGTGATTTGAAAGGAAAAAAAAAAGGGTCCCAAAAGTGGCTCCCTTCCACACACTGCTCCGTGACTACATTTCTTTGTATGTAGCCCTGGCTGTCCTAAAACTTGCTCCATAGACCAGGGCTGGTCTTAAACTCAGAGATCCACCTGCCTCTGCCTCTGTGCCCCACTACCACTTTAGGCTTTAGGAGGTGTGGCTTTGCTGAAGCAGGTATGGCCCAGCTGATTGAAGTGTGTCACTGTGGGGGTGGGTTTTGAGGTCTCATATATGTTCAAGCCAAGTGCAGTGTCTTAGACCACTTCTTGTTACCTCAGCAGCACCATTTCTGCCTGTACACTACCATGACTCTCTATGATGACAATTGACTGAACCTCTGAACTGTAAGTTAGCCCCAATTAAATGTTGTCATGGTGTCTCTTCATAGCAACAGAAACCCTAAGACATGAGCCCTCTAATGATAAATGAATGATAAAATAATCACCAATAGTAGAGCTTTACTTACCCGTTTGGGGCCACTAAAAATCTTTCTGGTATTTTCCTTGGATTTATCTCCTTGTTTACTTATGGGCTTCTTCACACTCTCAGGCACACCAGGCAAGTCCTCTGTAAAATCCAAGTTTTCTGAAATAGTAATCAAAACTAGCTAGCTTTCCAGTATTTCAAGTTATCAGAAAACTTAAGGCCATTTTTTAAACATAATATTGGGGGTAGGGGTGGGAATGAAAGATTAAAAGGAATAATGGCTGGAAAAGTACTCTAACCCTCACCCTCTACTTCAAAACCTGTTACACATGCATTCTAGTTTTATTTTGTGTTAAAAGAAAAGTCAAATATTTTCTCTTTTACTAAGAATGGTCCTTTGTAGCTAGCCCAGGCTGGTCTGGAATTCACTATACATCCCAAACTGGCCTCAAACTCATGGCAATACCCCTGCTTCATTCAGACTCCCAAATACTGAAATTACAGTCATGCAACACCATGCCTGGCTTAAAATTTTTTCCAAAATAAAATTTGAACTTCACAGATCACAACTGCATGATATATACAGATGCTAGATATATAATTTATACAAACTCATATAAATATCAAATATTATCTAAGTTTTACATTTTTCTATATTTTAAGTTCATGAAATTATGTTGCCTTAAAACAATACTTGCTGGAAGCCAATTAGGTGGATGTAAAAGAGCCAGAATCCAAATCCAGGTGGTCTGCCCTCATCGCTGCTTGCTTCCAATACCCACGGTAATAGTTCCAGTGGCCATTTGTAATAGTTGGGGGTATAGAGTGCTTTGATGCAAGATAAGTAACTTTTGGTGTGGCTCTCAAAAGTCAAAGACATTGTTCAAGCTGTGTAAGAGGCTGCTGACTTCTACAAAGATAACCATTTTTTAAATTTTTTAGATTAATTTTATGCATTTCAGTCTTTTACGTACATGCATGGATGTGAACCACATGCTTGCCTGGGAGCCTGCAGAAATGAAAAGGCATCAGATTCCCCTGTGAACCACAAAATGGGTGCTGGAAATTGAAACCAGGCCCTCTGCAAGAACAAACAAACTTAACTATTAAGCCATCTCTCTAGTCCCATACAGGAATAAATTTTAAAATGCAAAATCTCTGGGTGTGGTGCAACAGGTGCAACAGGCCTATAATCCCAGCACTTGGAGGGTTGAGTCAGGAGGAAAACAAAAAAACAAAGATCCCTGGCTAGTACAATGCAATTCAATGACTTATGAGTCTTCACATGAAACTACTAAAGAATTAGATTACTTCCTAAAAGGTTATAAACATTTTCTTCTAACATAGAAGATTTCTCCACCTCAACTTTCTTTTTTAAAGATTTATTAATCATGTATACAGCATTCTGTCTGCATGTACGCTGCAGGCCAGAAGAGGGCACCAGATCTCATTATAGATGGTTGTGAGCCACCATGTGGTTACTGGGAATTGAACTCAGGACCTCAGGAACGGCAGTCAGTGTTCTTAACCTCTGAGCTATCTCTCTCTCCAGCCCCTCCACCTCAACTTTTAAAATTGATTACTGGTTCACACATTACGTCAAGATTCAATTGCAGCTTGGTATTTCTCATCTAAGTGGTCTCTAGTTTTAAAACATTCAATGCCAACTTCATTTCTCAAAGTAAGCCATTTTCCACATTTAAGAATTAAAGTTGTCGCCGGGCGGTGGTGGCGCACGCCTTTAATCCCAGCACTCGGGAGGTAGTGGCAGGTGGATCTCTGGGAGTTCGAGGCCACCCTGGTGTACAAGAGCTAGTTCCGGGACAGGAACCAAAGCTACAGAGAAACCCTGTCTCGAAAAACAAAAAAAAAACAAACAAAAGAATTAAAGTTGTATTATTCCAAGATGTAAAAACAGATTCTAAACTGCAAATAAGAAAAATTACTTCCTATACAACTGAGCCTAAATGTCAAATAAACTGCAGCAGGACATGAGTGCAGGTACTGCACAGCATTATGTCTCGGATCTGGTAAAGCTGCTGCAAACTGTGATCTTCTCAAGAGGCTGATGACAACACTGGATAAATGTTGACTATACTTCTTTGGAGAGTAAAGAGGCTCTAGAAGCCCCTGCTTTAATTCCAGTTTAAAACAAAGGGTGAATCTCATCTGGGCTGAGGGCGTAACTCAGTGGTAGAGCCTATGCCTCCTGTACAAATCACCCCCAACAACAGAAATAGTAATTCTAATCAAGCAAACTATTTCTAGGTCGAAAAAGAGCTAAGTAGCAGGTAATGTCAAATATAATATACTGTATTTAAGAATCTAAACTCACAAATACAATGGAAATTCTAATTCACCACAATTACAAACTTAGAGGACAAAGATTTTTTTTAAACAATTGGACCAATATAGAAAAGATTTATTTGATTGAAAAGACCAGTAGCTTTCACAAGTTCTTCCTCACTAAACAGTGAATTCTCTACACACAGCCCTTGTCAAATAAAGGCTTAATTAATAGCAGAGCTACCTAGTGTATTTGTATCTATCGCTCACTAGAGATTCAACTCCTCAGAGAACCTTATCATTGGGCCTACAATCTATAGAGACAAATTTTCATTATTAAAAGAGAATATTTACCTTGTACTTTTCAATCTTCTGTTTTATTTTTCCCAGACAAGATTCCTATGTAGCCCTAGCTGTCCTGGAACTCACTCTGTACACCAGGCTGGCCTCCAACACACAGAGAGTCACCTGCCCAGCGTACTTCTCAATCTTATGAAATCACAATTTAAGAGTGTTTGAGAATGTTTGTGCTACTTACAAAGGGTTTAATTAATTTCTTTTGAGTACTTCCCTTATTAAAACCATCTGTTACCACTACAGTTCTAAATGTCCAAAATCTATCCGTATGCCTCCACTACATTTGGATTTTCAAACCTAAACCAAGATGTTTGATATCTCTGTCCCAAAGACTGAACAGTTTAAAATTCTCACATAAATTTTCAGGTGCAGGCCCAGGGTCATATTTCAGTGGGAGAACTTGCCTATTATGTGTGAGGCCCTAGTTTGGAAACCAATCTGAAATCAAAAACCTTAAATACTAGTCACTGATGTAAAACATCTAAGACTCCCAGTCTACCATAACTTAAGATCTAAAAATTTACATGTAAAATACTATAGCTTTGCATAATGCAATGTACAGGTTCTAAAAAGATGTTTCTACTAAAGTGTAATATAACACTAAGGCTAGAGAGATGGCTCAGTGGTAAGAGAATTTGCAGCGCTCCCAAAGGATCTGAGTTCAGTTTTTGGCACCAAGGTCAGACAGCTTACATCCCTAACTCCAGCTCTAGGGTACCCATGTCTCTCTGGTCTCAGAGGGTATTTGCATTCACATGCATATACACATGTAGGCATATACCTATAATTAAAAATAAATCAAATATATATATATGATATGAGATATATATATATATATATATATATCAAACTAATACTAAGAATCTAGGGAAGAATTAGACTTTGATTAAAGCCTGAAAAGAAATCATCTATTAAATACATATTATCCTATTATATACACATCTTATAGTTCTTACCTGCATTATTAGTACTAGGCTGACTATTCTGGGAATTGTCGCTGCTTTCAGGAGGAGGCTGAAGGGAAAGTGATGGAGTTGTTTTAGTTCTTTTTTTGTCTTTCTTTCTTTCCATTTGACAGTCGTCATCATCATCTTCTTCACTTTCACTGAGATCGTCAAAGCCAAAATATTTAATTTTGTAATTAGAACTTCCAGAACCACCTTCATCACCTCCTGTCTCATCATGATCTTCAAAACCAAAAAATTCAAGTTTAACATCCTTTTTGGATTTAGTATTACTAGGTCGAAATCTAGTAGTGGTCTTGGAAGTCGCAATGTCTGCCTTTTTCCTGAGCCGGCCAGCCTCTCCTAAGTCTGCAGGAGTGGATGTTGTGAACTCATCCATACTCCGTTCCATTGTATCCTGGATGGTAACATTACAAACTGACAAGCAAGATGGATGTAAAACAGTGTAATCTCTAGTCCGTCCGACTGTTCCTCTAAAACTGGTCCCACAACTTACACCGCCTTTCTTTGCCTGATTCAGGCCATCTTTACTTGATTCACTGTTTGCTTTGGCTAAGGCCTGACTGGTGCCATCCATTAGCTTATCAAAATTTGATGCTCCCTGTGAGGATTTAGCTTTATTGGCCCTACAGTACGTCCTACAGTTGCTTGGCCTAAGAACACTTTGTATGATATCTTCTTCAATGGCTTCATTTATATTTTCCAATCGGTTTTTTAAATCCTCATCCTTCACCTCCAAAAGAGAATCACTTTCCAAATTCATAATACAGTCTTCTGATCTGGTATCTTCAAAATCATTATCCCACTCATATAAACCAGTTCTTACAGGTCCTTTGACTGGGCAACTTTCAGTCGGAGACTCTGATCTTTTCCCAGACTGGACATTCCAAGTATCATTTGTTTCCTTAATTTCATCAGCTTTATATTCAGAAGCCACTGCCGTTTCTGTGTTGGGTTTCTTAGTACTATCTTCAGCATTTTTATGAAAATGGTGACTATTTTTTTCATGTTCTTCACTAAAATTCTCCACTTTATCTATAAAAATAAAAAATATGTCAGGTTAAAAACATAAATGTCATCAGTTATGCAAATTAACAAGGCTCTCTGAACAATCTTGAAATAGCTGCAACAGTTTCAAATAGTTAAAAAAAAGAAAAAAATGTTTACACACATGACATTTGCTCTCCTACTGTCAATATATTAGCCTGTCCCAAAACACCCAAGCCACTTAAAACGGTCATGCTGAATTCAGAAGAAATCCTAGCATTATTAAGAAGCTGAATCAAGGCCAAGTAGTGGTGGCACAAGCTGTCTTGGGAAGCAGAGGCAGGCAGATCTTGCAGTTCAAGGTCAGTCTGGTTTACAGAATTCCAGGAAAGCCAATGCTACACTGAGAAACCCTGTCACAAGAAAAAGAAGGGAGAGAGAGAGAGAAGGAAAAATAAACTAAATCATGTGAGGATGACATAAGAAGGCATTTAAGCTTTCAAGTAACCATGTTTAACTTAGAAAGTGTTTAGTAGAACCTAAAATTCATGTAACAATAAATGAAGACCTTTCAGGGGCATTTGCTTACCTGGAGTAGGATTATATATATACAGTACAGTATTTTTGCCTAGAAACCTGCTTGCAGGAAGCTTCTCTGTTTCTTTATTTCTTCTAATCCTAAAAGTCACATAACAATATGTCTATTTTTAACAGGGGCTCTGGTATTTATGACCCTATAGTGCCTATTTATGCATATCAGCCAGCACTGAAAACTCAACATGACTATTTTTTAAGGTTTACTTACTTATTTTATGTATATGAGTACTCTATCTGCATGTAAACCTGCACACCAGAAGATGGCATCAGATCCCACTAGAGTCGGCTATGAGTGACCTTTTGGGTGCTGGGAATTGAATTCAGGACCTCTGGAAGAGCAGCCAGTGCTCTTAACTGCTTAGCCTTTAACATCACTATTTTATATGTGGGAATTAATTTTTATCAGAACTATTTTTTAAGCTTCCAAGTAAAAGATGGCAATGTGATTCAAATTAATATGATGATTCCCTAAGCATTTATCAACAAGTAAACATTGGCAAATATTTACTCTATGCCAAACAATAAAACTACCGCATTAAAAATACATCTACATTTAAGAAAAACTATTTACAAATCTTTTGTTTTGTTTTGTTTTGCTTCACCAAGGTCTCACTATGTAGCTCTGACTATCCTGGAACTCATGAGATAGACAAAGCAGTTCTCAAACCCAGAGCACAGAGCACCGCCTCTGCCTCACAAGTACAGAGATTAAAGGCATGCATCAGGATTTTTACATTGTATTTACAAATTTTAGTAAATATACTTTCAAAAACAGTCAAAAGGAATGTTTTACATGGATGAATTCACTATGTATTTTTGATGCTACTTAATGAATTTAAATATAATTTAACTGTGTCACAGGCCTTTAATCCTACCAAGAGTATTCCAAGTTCATGGCAAGCCTGGGAAACTTAAGACACTGGTTCAAAAATATAGAGTACTGATTTAACTCAGTGATAGAGTACCTGCCTAACATGCATGAGGCCCTAAGTTCAAACACTAACAATCAATTAATCATTTAGCTAAGATCTGTATTTGCTTACCTTTAGGACACATCTAATAAATAAGGTACTTGTTTTATTTTTATATACTTTCCTCACTAGGGACAATAAACTATAGTTTTCTTACAATTCCAAAATAACAATCAGTAGTCCTAAAAAAAAAAAAAAAAGAAAAGAAAAAAGCTAAAAACCAAAAGCTGGTAGCACTTTGGGAGATCATTATAACTAAAGTCAAGCCTAAGGTAACTTGAAAAGAGCACTGGTAACTGAGTCTAGGGGAGTGACACCAAGATTAAGCTGATCCGACAGATCTCCTGCAGAAGTCCTATCTTCTCAAGTTTTCCTGAGAGCTTCAACTTCCTCTTGTGTTCAACAGAGAACCATTTGGCTTATTTATTTCAGAGTACCCAAATGAATTATTAGGATAATGTTTCTGTTCAGTAAATTTCTGATAAGATCAAACTACAAATATATATAAGATGTAACTAAGTTAAACCACCTCATTTTTACTGATTTGTGGGGGGGGGGTGTAACACATGTGCCATAATGCAGTGAGCCATCCCTCCAGGCCTCACCTCATTTTGATAGTTGTATAGTATTCCACTATGGAAACTTTTTGTGGGGATTGATGTGGGATGTCCGCCTGTATGTGCTGCTTTTATTGGTTGATGATTAAAGCTGTATTGGCCAATGGCTTAGCAAAGTAAACCTAGGTAGGAAGTTCAAACAAAGATGCAGAGAGAGCAGGCAGAGTTGAGGAGATGCCATGTAGCTGCTGAACGAGTAACATGCTGCACTGGTAAACCACAGCCTCGTGGCAATCCACAGATTAATAGAAATCGGTGAGTTTAATAGTTAGAACTAGCCAGGAAGAAGCCTAAGACATTGGCCAAACAAATGTAACTGGTAATAAGCCTCAAAGTGGTTATTTCATAAGCACCTTTGGGAACAGGTAGGTGGAGAAAAACCAGTCCAGGGGACCAGTGGGACAGAGACTACTTCTAGCTACTTGGGGTGGTTAATGGGGCTGTATTATGTTTTGGTTTTGAGGCAAGCTCTTACTGTGTAGCACTGGCTGGCCTAGAATGTAGATCAGATTAGGCTGGCCTTAAAATCTCATAGATCTTCCTGTCTCTACTGGGATTAAAGACATGTGCTATCACACTCAACTTGCTTTTGTTTTTGAGAAAGAGTCTCCCCTTTGGAGCCCAAGATAGCCTCAAACTAGTGATCTACCTGGCTTCTTCTATCTTAATACCTGAAAAATTAAAACTTTGTTTTAGGTGTAAACATCCTTTGACTTAAAGAGAGATATGAAAATAAAACGTATTAGTTTTTAAAACATTACTATTTTAAGTTTACTGCCCTCATTTCTCTAGTAAAGAGCACTCCTCCATGGCCTCTGCCTCCAGGTTCCTGCTCTGACTTACTGATGGACTAAGATGAAAAAGTGCAATCAAAATAAATCCTTTCCTTCCCAAGTTGCTTATGGTCACTGTGTTTCAACATAGCAGTAAAAGCCCTAACAAGCAGATATGCCCACTTGTAAACCCAGCACCCCTGAGACTAAAGCTGGAAAAAGATCAAAAGTTTAGGGGCTCAGAAGTTAAGTGCACTGCCTGATCTTCCTACGGTCCTGAGTTCAATTCCCAGCATACACATGGCAGCTCACAACCATCTGTAATGAGATCTGGTGCCCTCTTCTGGCCTGCAGACATACATGCAAGCAAAACACTGTATACACAATAAGTAAAATAAATAATTTAAAAAAAAAAGATCCAAAGTTTGAGTTCAGTTTGAAATACAAAGTCAGACCCTCTGCCAAAGGAAGACAAAAGGGGGCAGGTGGAGACTGAGAAAGAGGACAGTCATCCTCCTGCTGTCAAACTTTGTACCTAGGTGAAAGGTAGAAAAATAGTGGCTTATTTTTTATGTTGGTGGATTGTTTGCACTTTAGAATCTGTAGTATCTTGTTGACAGAGGTTTCTGTCCTGCTCAGTCCTGCAGCTGTTCAGTCACAAAGAAATACACAGAGGTCTACATTAATTATAAACTGGTTGGCCTGTTAGCTTAGGCTTCTTATAACTCCTTTAACTTATATCAGCTCATAATACTTGTCTGTGTTAGCCACGTGGCTTGGTACCTTTTTCAGCAAGGCTTTCACATCTTGCTTGCTCTGTGTCTGGCTTCCTCTGTGTCTGGGTGACAACTGCAGGCTACTGACTTTTTCTCTTCCCAGAATTCTCCTGTTCTCATTGTCCCACCACTACTTCCTGCCTGACTACTGGCCAATCAGCATTTATTTAAAATACAAGTGACAGGTACAGACCATTGTCCCACAGCAGTTATCTTTAATAAAAATTTTTTTGGGAAAGGGGGGGTGCAACCTATTATCAAGAAATCTGACACTAATAATTTAAATTTAGTATGTATATACCCAGGGCTGGAGAAATGGCCCCACATAAGAGCACTCAAGTGGCTCACAAGCATCTGTAACTTCAGCTTTAAGAGATTGACACTTTTGGCCTCCTCAGCACCTGCACTCACATGCCCATTCCCAAATGCAGGCACATACCTACACATAATTTAAAACAAGATAGACAGACATACATAAAAAAATATGTATGTGCCCTTTCAAAACCACTTTTAGAAATAACTCCCACCACTATACTAACACAGGTAACATGATGCTCAAAATCTTTACAGAGAACCACGTTCAATTTAACATTTACTTGCAAAAGAGCAAAAACAGAAAAGGCAGCTGAACTACACATACACAATGGGAAAGTGCGAGGCTGCTAACAAAACAAGGTATATCTACAAATACTGATGGATAAACATCTTAAAAGTCACCACTTAAATGTACTGAAGACACAATATGCCATATGTACACATACACCCCAATATTCTATATCTCACTCTGTATGTACATGCTGAAACAAGACCTCACTGTGCCAAGACTGGTCTGGAACTATGCAACCTGGGCTACTTTTTTACTTTTTTAGAGATTACCCTACCTTACTGTCCTAAATACTGGGATTATAATCATGCTACTACACTCCAAGTGTGTGGATTTTTAGGGTCACATATAGTACATAAATTGATTAGAGGAAAGGCAAGTTGGGGGATAGTTCAATGATGGAATTAGGTTCTAGCATCCAAAAAAGAAATAGAGTATTCATGAAATCTGACTCAGTGAAAGAAGGGCAACTTTACACTATCAAGAGAGCATGTGTATATTAATCACTTAAAAAAAAAACACAGATTGAAGCATTATTAATAAACAAGGAGCTGTGGAGAAAGCTTGGTTGTCAGACAGATTGCGTAGCATGTACTGTAATAGGCCCTGCCCTGGGTTCAGTTTCAAACACTGAATAAAATCAGAGTGGTGCATAGTGTATTTCTAGCACTTGGAGGGGGAAGAGAGAAGCATCAGAAATTCAAGATGATTTTCTGTTACAGAAAGAATTTGAGGCCAGTCTGGATTAGACCATCCAAAAAAAAAAAAAAGGAGGGGGTAAGAGCTCTCGCTACTCTTCCATTCGTCATAAGCGCAATTCCCAGCAACGACATGGTAGCTCACAACTATCTATGTAGTGGGATCTGATGCCCTCTTTTGGAATAAAGGCATACATGTAGATAGAGCACTCATATATACATTAAATTTTTAAAAATAAAATTAAAACTAAAGCTTCCTCAGTGAATCAATTTTACATCAAGACTTGAAAGGTCAAGAATATTCTTTTAACCTCTATAATAAAATATTCTAATAAAAACAAGATTACAAGTTATTTTAAAGATAATAAATAATGAGGATTGGGGGAATAGTTCAATGTATAGTGCTTACTTAATAGGCTCTAGGTTCAATACTTAGCATCAAAAGAAGAAAAAATAACAAAACAGTAAACTAAAAACCATTTCAGCTGGGCGGTGGTGGTGCACACCTTTAATCCCAGCACTCGGGAGGCAGAGGCAGAAGGATCTCTGTGAGTTCGAGACCAGCCTGGTCTACAAGAGCTAGTTCCAGGACTGGCTCCAAAGCTGCTGGGGAAAAAAAAGAAAAAGGAAAAAAAAAAAAAAAAAAAACACTGGGCATAGTGGCATATCTACAATCCCAGCACTGGGAGCCTGAACTGATCAGTAAGATCTTGTATAACAATGAGAAGCAGCAGCACCACAACCACCACTTAGCAAGCTCATGACACAAACAGCCAAAATTAAATCAACTTCCTATCATTTCCATCAACAAAAAAGCCTTATCCTTAGGCTTACACATGGTTCTACCCACAAGGAGCTGCTGCCCCCAGCAGGACAATAGAATTCTGTTAAAGCTGGGCTTCCTTTGTCCATGCCCTCTACTGCTGCTCTTATAGTAGGCCTCTTCTGCATGGCTCAGGTAACTCCTAATCCATTTGGGTCAGGGTGATAATAGCTTCACTGTAAAGAACCAAGGTTGGGGCCCCAGCCCATGACTTTCCTACACCCCTCCTATCTCTTTGTAAATAATTCCTCCTCATATTACCTAATTTGGGCATGGCATCTGTCTGTTTCCAGCTGTCCTAGGTCTTCTCTTTAAAACATATATGAATCTTCTCACTCTTCAGGCCACTACAACCACTCTATGAAACCCTCATTTAGTTAACTATTGCATTAGCAATCCATTTTGATTCAGTTGACAAACCTTTCATGAAGCCTTCTGCAGCACGTCACCAGCTGCTATATTTCCTTTATAGCTCAGACTGTTTTATATTAGCTTTCTTTTTCAGTCTCTTCCTTTTTCTCTCCACACTTTAAGTATAGGAATTTCTTCACAGCTCAATTCCAATACTTAATGACTTCATATAATTCTGCATTTTCAAATATTTATATACTTAATCTCACATTTATTATTTCTAATCAAGGTTACTTATTTAAGCTCAATCCTACATCTCCCTCTCAAAAGTGATGACTCATGCTTTCAAACTGACTCTACATTCTACGAGTAGAGAATACATAAGGGAGAAAAATGTTCTGTGAAGTACTATAAATATTTATCTTAGGGATGAAGAGATGGTTTAGAGGTTAAACACTGGCTGCCCTTCCAGAGGGCCCAACTTCAATTCCCAGCATCCATATGACAGCTCACAACTGTCTATAACTCCATGCTAGGGGATTTGGCTCCTTCACATGGACATACCTGCAGGCAAAACACCAATGCACATAAAAGAAAATAATTATTCTAAAACTAAAATGTATATATGCATGTATCATTGTGTTGAAAGCAATAATTCATCATAACCAGCACAAGTTAATGGCACACCTCCTGAAGAGCATCCAGGACAGTAGGTTTACAGTTTTTATTTATTACCACACAGCTGGTAGGCTCCTGTATCTGATGGGAAACTTGCTAGTGGCCTATTGCACTCTTGCTAACTCTTAATTTTGAGAATACTGAGTTTAGGGGGGGGAGGTAAAATTGTGATTGCACACACTGTAACCCTTGCACTTGGGAGGTGGAGGCAGGGAGGAATGAATCATCAGCTATATCTTGAATGGGAGGACAGCCTGTGCTAATCTCCAGACAGAAATAGACTGAGACAAGATCAAAATCTACCTAATAAACGAAGGCTGGGGATGTGGTAGGATGTACAAGGTCCTGCGGTACAATTGCCAGCAACTACAACAACAAAAACAGCACTTAAAAATCTGTCTCAAAATTTGCACATTGCTGAGTTTTTGTTTATATACAACACAAAAAATTAAAATTTATTACCTACAAAAATAAGAGCTACTTTATTCAGTATGTATTAAAAACTTATTATTTTTGCCAAAAAGGAAATTATTTAAATAGAAACAAAGGGGAATTTGTAATTTGCTTCAACATCAAGATAAAACTGATCTTATGACAGTTTTAACTTTAAGATCATATATCAATTATTTATTAAGTTCATTCCTACCAGAATACAACAATATCACATAAAAAGAACACTTTGGATGTTTCATAGCTATTCCATCTAATTCAAGTTATCCAACTTAGCTAGCCTGGAACTTGCTCTGTAGACTACACTGGCCTCAAACTCACAGAGATATGCCTGCCTCTGCCTTCAGATTGTAGGACTAAAGGTGTGTGCCATCACCACCCGGCTGTTATCCAACTCCTGAATGATGCTTTATCCTTTATATAATGGGAATTAAGACAGTTTTACAAGGTTATGACTGCTATATAAGGCTTCGCACAAAACTGGAACTGAAAAAAATAACAGATTTCTTACCCACTTTTCTTGAAGCTTGAGATGTCATGTTTTATACAAAAAAAAAATTACTATCTAAAGGCAAATAACTTCCCTATACTAATTAGGTTAGAATTATCTAACAATCCTCACTAATTTATTCTTTATCCAATAAACAGACAATATCTCAGATAAGTTTCTAGATCACTTTTTTAAAAAGTATTTTAAGTATGTTCATGTATGTACCTGCCTGCACGTAGGTATATGCACAAGAATGTAGGTGCACTTGGAGGTCAGAGCTGTTGAACCCCTGCAACTGTAGTTACTGGTGAGTATTGGAAAGTCGGACTTCTCCAAGAGTCATATGCATTCTTAACCACTGAACCATCTCTCCAGCCCCATCTGTAGCCCACTTTAAACTATCAAGAGTAGAACTATGCCCTTCCCTTTCTGAAAATCACCTTTGGTTCTAAAATCAAAGTTCATGTCCTGATAATACCCCTCAACAAGCTCACACATTGACTACAGCTTTAAGCAAATGGGAAAAAATGTATTGGCTATGAAACCAGCCATGCAAATTAAGAGCCCATGCTATAGTTATCTCAATATTTGGCAGAATATGTAGACTGAATCCCAGCTGGCTGGCAAGGAAAATGTGCCAAACAGAAATTAAGTCTCTACATACTTTTTTTTCAAGAGTCCAGACTAACAAAGAGGAAAAATGGAAGTAACCCCACAAAAAAAGCAAAAGCAACCTTTTTCAAAAGTCCTGGGGGGTGCCGGGGGGGCTGAAAATATGGCTCTGTTAAGAGCACTAGCTACTCTTCCAAAGAATCTGAGTTCAATTCCCAGGACCCACAAGCCAGTTTCTAATTCCAGTTCCAGAGGGTCCACACTCTTACACATATATGCAGGCAAACCACTAATGCATGTTTTAAAAAAAATGGAAGGAGAGAACACACTTCATAAAGGTGTACTCTGCCTTCTACATGTACACCCTATCATGTGATGTACAAGGAAGGAACTCAGTAAGTCAATCAGTCAGTACTGGGGCTTCCAGAGGACCCAACTCCCACCTGGTGGCTTATAACTGAAGAATTCCAGTCCCAGGAGATCTAACTAACTCCCTATTCTGGTCTCTACAGACACTGCACACATATGGTTCATAGGTTACACGTGCAGGTTAAAACACCCATACAAAGATAAATGGTTTTTTGTTTGTTTGTTTGAAGGGGGTTGTTTTGAGACAGAGTTTCTTTGCAGAGCACTTGATGTCCTGGGGACTAGCTATGTAGACCAAGTTGGCCTCAAACTCAGAGATCCGCCTTCCTCTGCTTCTGAAATGCCGGCATTAAAGACGTGGGTCACCTCTTGTATGCATAGTCCTGGATTCCAAATTTTAAAGACTACCGGTTATTGATAGAATGCTTGCCTGCCATGCAAAAAGTCCTGGATTCCATCTCTGACACCATGTAAGCCAGGTATGGTGTCAAATGCCTAATATCCTTGCATTCAGGAAGTGGAGGCTGGAGAATCTGAAGTTCAAGGTCATCTTTGCCCACATAGTAACCTCAAAACCAGCCCAGGATACACAAGATGATGTTTCAACAAAACAAAAACTCCACAGGGTGGGTGAGATGAGTTAGTTGGTAAAAAGTGCTTGTCAAGCAAGCTTGACAGTGATTTGCTGGAACCCAAGGTAAGACAGAACTGATTCCAAAATATTGTCCAATATATGTCCAGTCATGCTCATACACACCAATTTCTTTAATTAACAACCATGAAAAAGAGTATGGAGACGTGGCTCACTGGTTAAGAGTAAAGAATAAATAAAATAAATAAAGAAAGAATAAATACTACTCCCACAGAAGATCTGACAGAGTTCAGTTCCCAGTATCCATGTTAGATAGTTAGATAGTTCACAACAGCTTCTAATGCCTCTGGCACCTGCACTCATGTACACACAACAACACACACATATACACATATTAAATCTCTCTCTCTCTCTCCTCCCTCCCTCCCTCCCTCTCTTTCTGAGAGGTTTCTCTGTATAGCCCTGGCTGGACTCAAACTTGGAGATGCACCTGCTTCTGCCTCCTGAGTGCTGGGATTAAAGACAAATGCCACCACCGACCAGCTTAAAGATAAATCTTAAACCGAACATGGAGATGCATGTGTTTAACTCCAACACTCACAAGGCAGGGGCCATCTTTGGTCTACACAGCTAGTTCTAGGACAGCCAAGGCTACTGGTCAAAGTCAAGTAAAATGATTCTTTTTTTTTTTTTTTGGTTTTTTCGAGACAGGGTTTCTCTGTGGCTTTGGAGCCTGTCCTGGAACTAGCTCTGTAGACCAGGCTGGTCTCGAACTCACAGAGATCCGCCTGCCTCTGCCTCCCAAGTGCTGGGATTAAAGGCGTGCGCCACCACCGCCCGGCAAGTAAAATGATTAATAGACTATTATAGATGTCTTACTTAGAAAGATGAACTCTAGCTCCTGCTCAAAGTCATTGTAGTGCCACACCTAAGAATTGACTAGTTTTAAAAGTCAAATAAAATCAGAATGTTTTGTTTATAAAATTAAAGATACAGAAGAATTTGCAAATGAAAACAGAACTACTGAATTTATTTGAAAATAAATACACAGTGGAAGGTAGAGAAGAGTACTATGTAGGTAAAAATGACACACGTCATACATGCACTAAGGTAAACTCAGTGGTGGATGACAACCCAGCATGTGCAGAGTTCACAAGAGGAAAAAGATGCCTTGCAAATAAACTGACTAGTTGAGTACCTAAAATGCTTTCACTATTCTATTTTTGTGTAACTGAAAATTCTGTGATGTCTTCTTTGTGTTCTTTTCAATTAAAGGCTAGAGTATTTTATGAACTCAAAACTTTTCCTGGAGTTCTTAGGTAGTTTCTTTAGCAGAAAGAAGTCTGTAATTCTTTCTGCTCTTTTCCTTATCTATTAGGCATCTGTTTAGAAAATGGCAACCATTTTTTAAAATTATTAATGTACTCACTTTTACTTAGTGCATGAGTATGTGCACATGAGTGTATAAAGGTCAGAAGACAACTTTGAGTTTGTTCTCTCCTTCCACTACGTGGTTCCCAGAGATCAAACTCAAGTTTTTAGGCATTTCCCACTAGGCTATCTCTCTAGCCCAACCACCATTCTGTTTTATCATGACTTCATCTTGAAGTTCCTCTTTAAATTAAAGAGGTGTGGGGCAATCGTCTATATTCTGTCACTTATATTTTAAATAAATGCTAATTGGTCAGTAGCCAGGCAGGAAGTATAGGCGGGACAACCAGACAGGAAGTAGAGGCAGGTCAATGAGAACAGGAGAATTCTGGGAAAGAGGAAGCCCATTCCTTTGCAGTCCTGCCCAGACACAGAAGAATGAAGATGTGACTGTCTCACCAAAAAAGGTACCAAGTCATGTGGCTAACAGATAAAAATAATGGGTTAATATAAGTTATAAGAGTTAGTAAGAAGTCTGAGCTAATGGGCCAATCAGTTTATGATTAATGTAGACAACTATGTGTTTTTTTTAAATATTTATTTATTATGTATACAATATTCTGTCTGCGTGTATGCCTGAAGGCCAGAAGAAGGCACCAGACCTCATTACAGATGGTTGTGAGCCACCATGTGGTTGCTGGGAACTGAACTCAGGACATTTAGAAGAGTAGGCAATGCTCTTAACCGCTGAGCCATCTCTCCAGCCCCAACTGTGTGATTTCTTTTGGGACTAAACGGCTGGGGAACCAAGCGGGACAGAAACTCAGTCAACACATAATTTTCAAAAGTACTACTCATTAAAAAATATTTAAAACAAAGAATTATAATATCAAAAATTTAATCACATAGTTTTGTACAGACAAAAAGATGCACTTAATATTACTATTAGAAAAAAATAATAAAACCCTAAGAATGCATAAGCTTTTCTCACTAGTGTGATATAATTCCACAGCAGAAATTGGTGATTGAACAGCCATCTCACTGAAAGATAGTACAGAACTTGAACTTTTGCACTTTGAACAAACTGTTGATAAAACATTTAATTGCTTTCTGAGTGAAAGTAAAGGCACTGACAATAAGACAAGCCCAAAAAAAAAAAAAAAAAAACACACAGAAAATCCTAAAAGTTTAGACAAAGAAGCAACGAAAAGAAAATCTGTAAAGCTCAGTATATTAACTTCTACATGGTTTGTAAAAATAATTTATCTACACATGTAGGATAGGTTAAGACCACCAAAAAAAATTAAAAGACTTCCTCAAAGTTTGCTTCCTACCCTATAGGAGCTGCCAGAGTTTACAGATCCAGAAAGTCAATAAAAAGAAAAAAAAAACCGGGCTGGAGAGATGGCTCAGAGGTTAAGAGCGCTCACTACTCTTCCAGAGGTCCCGAATTCAATTCCCAGCAACCGCATGGTAGCTCACAACCATCTATGATGAAATCTGGTGCCCTCTTCTGGTGTGCAGGCATACATGCAGGCAGAATGCTGTATAAATAATAAATAAATAAATAAATAAGTCTTAAGAAAAAAGAAAAGAAAAAAATCATACTGCTATATTTTTCCCTTCACACTGTGTTTTTGCTTTTTTGTTGTTGGTTTTTTGGTTTTGTTTTTTGAGAGAGGGATTCTCTGTAACAGTCCTGCACAGAAATCAACATGCCCCTGCCTCCTAACTGGTGGGATTAAAGAGTATACCACCACCAACACCTGGGTAGGTGTGCCTTTGTAACAAGAAAAACAAAGTAAGATTTTTTTTTTGAATATCTGTTTATCTGTATTTTAGTATATATTTTCTCCTCAAAATTCATTAAAATGGAATGTGGATACAGGGTCAATACAGGCACTACAACTTAGCAACACTGGAATGGGAAGCTTTATCAACCCACAGAAAACTGCACTAGCTAGTTTCTAGCAACTTCCAACAGTAATATGGACACATGTAAAGACACATAAGCAAAAGCCGGGCGGTGGTGGCGCACGCCTTTAATCCCAGCACTCGAGAGGCAGAGGCAGGCAGATCTCTGTGAGTTCGAGACCAGCCTGGTCTACAAGAGTTAGTTCCAGGACAGGCTCCAAAACCACAGAGAAACCCTGTCTCGGAAAAAAAAAAAAAAAAAAAAAAAAAGAAAGAAAAAGAAAAAAAGACACATAAGCAATTAATTCCTATAAATGCTCCTACCCCCTTATTAAACATTTATTTTTTTCTCAACCCTCTACCACCAAGGCCTTTTCCACCACTGGGTGCCTCATATTCCAAAGCTGTATCCTTAGGTGTTCCATAACAACTTTAACAACTTGCCATTTTCCTCTTCCATCTCCAGGCTACCTGCCTCATATGTAAAACAACTATCAGAAATCCACAAGAAGAGCTGGAGAAATGGCTCAGCAGTTAAGAGCACTGACTGCTCTTCCAGAGAACCCGGGTTCAATTCCCAGCACCCACATGGCAGCTCACAACTGCCTGAAAATCCAGTTCCAGGACATCTCACACCTTCACACCAATGCACATAAAAATAAATAAATCATAAAAACTTAAAAAAAAAAAAAGCCGGGTGGTGGCGCACGCCTTTAATCCCAGCACTTGGGAGGCAGAGGCAGGCGGATCTCTGTGAGTTCGAGACCAGCCTGGTCTACAAGAGCTAGTTCCAGGACAGGCTCCAAAACCACAGAGAAACCCTGTCTCGAAAAACCAAAAAAAAACAAACAAAAAAAAAAAAACAAATCCACAAGAAATGACAGTAAGAATACCACACACTTCAAAATGAACAGTATTCTCAGGGTCCAGGCCAAATCTGAACAAATAGTAGGGTCAACAACATATTAATAAATCTCATTTGGTGGTTAAGAGCACTGGCTGCTCTTGAAGAGGACCTGGGATCTATTTCCAGCACACACATGGTGGCTCCCAGCTGTCTGTAACTCCCAATTCTAGGGGTTCAGATGCCCTCTTCTGACTTTGGTGGGCAGCAGGAATGCATGTGGCATGCATACATAAATGCTGGCAAAACCATCTAAAAAAATTTTAAAAAATAAATATTTTAAAAATCTCATTCTGATTTTGCCACTAGCTTATCTTTTAAAAATTTTAAAAGCTAATCTGGAAAGTTTGAGGCTGCTTTTGTCTTGCTTATTTTATCTTTTTAATAATAATCTAAGCTTAAGAACAATGCTTCAGGAGAAATATGAAGAAAGCAACAACCAAATGGGTGTTAACCCAGAGATCAAGGGAATGACAACAGCTGGCTCACCAAAGGTGAGAAAAAGTGGGGAAAATGTTAAGCATTTTCAGCATAACTATGCAAGTCACCCTCCATTATACTACTTGATGTGCCTTACAGTAAGTCTACCAAATTCATTGTGGGTCACAGTACCAGCATTTCTATTTATTTCCTTCAAAATAGGACAGTTATGTGGCCATCACCAAAATTTGTGAAAACGATAGAGACCTAAAGACAATTTTCAACTGTAATAGCCATCCTTAACCTACTGTTGACAGGATGCCTGCATGATTCAAATCATATCACTTTCACCACATTTTAAATATTCATTTAGTTAACTCCATCTATATCATTCACTAAGTCTCAAACATCTCACAGAAGACTGATGTAATACTGGCCCAAATACTTAAAGTTAATCTCAATTTATGTAACACTCCATGTCTCTATTCAATAATTTTGGAACTACTTTTAAGAGAAAACTCTAATTATCCTCAATGTAAATTACCATCTTGTCATTATCAGTAGCCAACCAATCTACAATACAAAACACTATCTAACAAATACAAGGTAAGAAAGACTTCTGAAAATACACCAGGTAACAAGTTTCTAAGAAGTTATTTGAATGAAAAACTCAACCCAATTGAGTTCTTCAAAATTTTAAAAATCTTTATAAGGGGAACTGGAGAGATGGTTCAATAGTTAAGAGCACTGGCTGCTCTTCCAGAGGACCCAGGTTCAGTTCCTGGTACATGGCAACTCACAACTGTCTCTAACTCCAGTTCCCTGGAATCTCACACCTTCACACCAATGCACATAAAATAAAGTTAAAATAAATTCTTTTTAAAAAAATCTTTTAACAGCCGTGCGGTGGCGCATGCCTTTAATCCCAACACTCAGGAGGCAGAGACAGGTGGATCTCTGTGAGTTCAAGACTAGCCTGGTATACAAAAGCTAGTTCAAAGACAAGCACCAAAGCTACAGAGAAACCAAAAAAAAAAAAAAAAACACAAAACACAAAACCAAACAACTTTTAAGGGGACTGGAGAGAGGGACAGCACAGCTGCTCTTCCAGAGGACCTAGATCCAGCACCACGTGACAGCTAACTCCAGCAGCTCCCCTCTAGCCTGAGGGCACCAAGCATGCACAGTAAAGATATTTATGCAGGCAAAACATCCATACATATGAAATAAAAATAAATTAAAAAAAAAAAAACCTTACCAATAGCCCCTACTGATCATAAATGAAGGGGAGAAAGCAAGTAATAACACACGAGTGTGCATGCATACACATCTTGTAAGGTGCCAGTAACATGTCTCAGCAGGGGTGCTTACCATGCAAGCCTGGCAACCTGAGTTTGATCTCTGGAACCCACGGAAACAAGGAAAGAAATAACTATACAAACTGTCCTCTAATTTTCAAACACATGCATACACACACAAATGATAAAATTTTACTATCACATAATGGTTTATAAAAAGCTCTCTTGGCTTATAAAGAACATCAAAACTTACCTGAAGTTATTAATTTAGAACAACTACTTTTGTTTGCATGGTCTTCTGAGACTCTATTTGTGCTCTTTTCTTTCCCAATCAAAGTATCCTCCATAAGTAAGCATCTATCAGAAGCAAAACTGTCTTCACCCACCACATGACTAAATTTGCTATTAGCTTCAAGTACAGAAGTGACTTCTTCGAGCTGAGCAGCGTCACTAGATTCTGAGTAAGAGGAGCCCTTACCCTGGGGTAAATTTTTGGAAGAAACAGGTAGAGACTCGTCATCACTATCAAAACCAAAAGGATCTCCAGTATCTTCTTCTTCTACTTTAGGTTTCTTCGGAATTTCTTGGATATCTGGTTTAAAATTGGGCCTCTTCTGCCCTAATTTAGCCATAAATGTGGTCTCTCCCCATTTTGTACTAAGAGTAGTCCGTTTGTTGGAAAAAACTTCATCAAATTTTGAACTGCCATTTCCTCCTTTCCTACTGTAAGTTTTTCCAAATCTGGATGTCATTTTGACACCTGTTTCATATTCCCTGTGGAAAGAAATTTAAGAAAATATAATCAACAATCTCTTAACAAATTTTAAGCATTTTATAAAACGAAGATCCTAGGACTTGCTTTTAAACTAGTTTAAACGAGTAAGTTAAAGAGGCTTGTTTTCCATCCTATACTTCCATCCATCAGGCTTGGTGGTGTTTTGGTTTGTTTTATAATAAATACATACTCGTATGAAACTTACAGAGTAAAAAAGTTTACTAACCAACTTGTAATGCAGTATCTACAAATCTAACTTAAGACATTTCTCAAGTTCCAAATGAACTATTCTTTTTTTAATATTTATTTATTTATTATGTATACAATATTCTGTCTGTGTGTATGCCTGAAGGCCAGAAGAGGGCGCCAGACCTCTTTACAGATGGTTGTGAGCCACCATGTGGTTGCTGGGAATTGAACTCAGGACCTTTGGAAGAGCAGGCAATGCTCTTAACCACTGAGCCATCTCTCCAGCCCCCAAAATGAACTATTCTTAATACACAATTTAACCAGAAAAAAAATCTCAATAGAGTACCCAAATAGAAAATCATTAACCACAATATATTAAGTTTTCCAAGATCTAAACGATGTCAAATGACTAATTTTAGTCCTTTGAAATTTTACTGCTCTTCATATAAAGGGTCAGAAAACTGCTATTTTCTAATATAGTACAATCTATAACTTCTACCTCACCTTAAAGACTCTGATTTTTGGACTAAAGTCATTTGAACTGACTTTTAAAAAAGTTCCTTTAGCTGGGCGGTGGTGGCGCACGCCTTTATCCCAGCACTTGGGAGGCAGAGGCAGGCGGATCTCTGTGAGTTCGAGGCCAGCCTGGTTTACAAGAGCTATTTCCAGGACAGGCTCCAAAGCTACAGAGAAACCCTGTCTCAAAAAACCAAAAAAAAAAAAAAAAATGCATAATAAATAAATATTTCAAAAAAAAAAAAAGTTCCTTTAGTGGTCATTTCCCTAAATATAAGAATTCATTTATCTCATCTTCCTTATCACTATAGTATTGTGCTCATTTGCCGAGTGACAATTTTCTGAAGTTGATTAACTCCATTTTACAAAGGTACACGATTTATTATTATAAAAATAGTGGTGGCATACTCCTTTAATCCCAGCACTTGGGAGGCTGGCGGATCTCTGAATCTGAGGTCGGCCTGGTCTACAAAGTGAGTTCCAGGATAGCTAGAGCTACACAAAGGAACCTTGTCTCAAAAAAACCAAAATAAATAAAAAGAATAAAAAATAAAAAGATAGAAACACATAGCCTTTATTTTCCTATTCAATTTACAAACAAATCAATCTACTTGATTTACCTAAAAATATACCAGAAAAAAAATTTCCAAGTGAAGTCAAAGGTCAAACATTTTAAAACTACAAGTTATGGTACTTTTACAGCACAATCAATCCTTATCCATTTCTTAACACTTTGACCTGCAGTTTAAATATCAATTTATCAATTCTGGGGGGTGGTAAGCAATGCTTAAGTCTTGAAAAATCTTCATTACTTTGAAACTTACAATGGGAATATTTAACTTATGCTTTCAAATGTTTTCCACCTACACCTTTAATATTTTTATTAAGTTCTTACAACTTAATGAATCACTATTCAATTTAGTTCAGCAACTATTCATAAAGACTCACCCCCACCGCACAACTAATGTTTGAAACCAATTCTGATTGGACAAAATAACAATTTAGTCATCATACACATCTGGGCTAAGAGAAAATTTAGCTTTCCTCAGAGAGTTTCCATTTTGTAGTTTGGAACACTAACAAGCTTTATTGTCTTTCTTGTTAAGTATAGTCTATTAAACAAAACAAAGTATAATAATTGGGCAGCTACCAAAGACAAGAAAATAAAGTCATTTCTTTAAGCTGTGATCTGCAGTCCTACATTTATATATTCCAACAAAACTGGAATGTTTTGGACACACATACATGGCAATCATCTAAAAATGCTGACTAAAGGTCAAACCAAAAATCTAGACTTGATCTCCTCTATGGCAACATCTGAAAACTCTCCCTAAAAAACAGTCAAAACCACAAAGCATTCATTCACTGTTCAAAGTTTAAGGTCTGCAAATGAATATTTGATACTGAGTCAAGTGATAAGACAACTGAACTTTTTAAGAGATCGTGTCTCACAAATACACACTGATGTATTATAACATCATTAAATACTGAAGAAATAATATCAGTGGCCTTTTAATATTAAGCACTGGGAAACGTGTAGATGAGGCAAATATGGTTGAGTTACTGTCTACTGAATCCAATAGAGATAAATACAAGAGAGTTCATTGTATGATTGTTTTTATTGTTTTCTATAACGCCCGTTTTAAAAAAAAAAAAAAAGTCAGACTCCTGTGATGGCAGTATCTAAGCATAGCACATGTACAAATTCCGGAGTGGACATATATCTGGCATGACATTTTACACACATTTCAGACACACTATCTTGTTCAGGCTCCAAACTCCACCAACAGTCCTAACTAAATAGCAAAGGAGGGGTCACAACTAAGTGTTTTCCGATCTTTGGGCCTCTGCCCAAAGCCCAGTCGACTTCTGAGGGAAGGGTGCAGGGATTTAAATTAGGGAAGGGGGGGGGGAGTCCTCACACTTAAACTGCATAGAAACCTAGCCTCTCCCACGCCCCCAAAGTGCATTAGGGGCTTCCATCAAGGGAGGAACGTGGAAGGGGGAAATAGACGGAAGCAGGAATTGTCACCTGGGGCGGCGAGTGCGCCCGGAGGCTAGAACCCAGACACCCCTCCGGCTGGACGCTCCCGCAACTTTTCTCCTCCCAACCCCCACCGCCCAGGAAAGGGATGTCGCTTCGGACGCCCCGGAAGCTTCTGCTACCGAGTCCCCGAAGCAAGGCCTCGGTGACGGCTAGAGGCGGTGGAAAACTACGGGGCAAAGAATTCGGCACTGAAACCAACCGGACCGCGTTCGGAAGAGAGAAGTGAACCAGTCGGCCGCCCGGAAAAAGAACTTAAACGGGAAATTAAGAGGTGGAGGGGGAAAAGAGTTCTTCAGATCGGTCAGTGCCCAACTTCCTTAGAAGCCAGGTGAGCAACGAGACTCGCACCGCCCCTGCCTCCTCCACCCAGCCCGGCTCACTCCGGGCCTAGGCAGCCGCCCGAGACCTCACTTACCCTCGGCGCCTGGCGGGTGCTTTGGCCTCGGGCCGCCTCCGCCTCCCCCGCTCCCAACGGCCCACGGGCGGGCGCGGGAGCCCCGCGCGGGAGAACAGTGCCGACCGGTGCGCCCAGAGAGGCGAGGGGGCTCTGCTGCCGTCACAGCCAGTGGCTCCGCTTCGGTAAATAGGAAGCCCGGTCGAGGAGGGGGGGGAGGAGCGGCGGCTCCGCAACTTCCCTCCCCAGCTTAGGCGCGCCGGCCGGGCAGAGCCTAGGCCTCCCTGACGGCCGCCGCCGGTGCCGAGCCTGCTACGTGCTCCCGCTGGGCCGCCGCCGCCTCCTGCGCCGCCGCCTCCGCCGGTGAATGGTCAGCGCTGGAGTTTGAACAGGGCCCTGAACCATCTCAACGCCATTTGCGCTCCCGGCCCCCACCTCCTTCCTCCAACAGCCGCTCGCTCCGTCACTCCGCTTCCCACAGGCCCCGCGCGGCCACCCGACCCCGCAGCCAATCGTACGGCCGCTTACTCAAACCGCCGCGCAGGCGCCGCGCCCCGCACGCGCCGGCTACCACCATTGGTCGCGTCGCGAAGCCCGACGGGAGTTGTAGTTCCCTCCCGCGAGGTCCTGGTGTCTGAAGCCGGGTTCCTGGAGCAGAGTTCTGGCTGCGGGCCTGAGTTTTGGCTGCGGGCCTGCTGGACCTCACCGGCTCGGGAGCCAGTTCTAGTTCCTGGCCACGCGACAAGACGCAGGTGCGGCGCGGGAAGGCACGGGGCACAGTGCAGGCAGCTGTGTCAATCGTTTCCCCTCCAGGGACCCTCGGGTGTCTGGGGACTGTGAATTGTGCAGCTGCGCCGAGCCTGCTGGGCCACCGCCCGGACCTTGGAGGCGGGGAGCTTGGGGCCGCCCTTGACCCAGTCTGACGGTGCGAGCGGACCTACGCAGGTAACAAGGACCGAAACCAGGAGGAGCCGGTGGCCGGTCTCTTCACGGCCACTATCCGCTTCAGCCCGGCCGTTCATCCTCTTCCCCCCCTACTCGTCCCCACTCCGAAGTCTGTCTCCTGTCCCCCACCTGTTAGCAGTGACACCACACACACACACACACACGGGGTGTTGTATGTTACTAAGGAATTATTGTCATCTTTATTGAATGTGCTTACGGTGATGTGATTTAAATAAAAAGGCATACTGAAGTGTGGACGGGTAAAATGATCCGATGTTTATTTTGCTTTAGACTATGCCTGTGAAAACTGGAATAGGGGAATAAGTAAACCGAGAATGTTCTTCGTTGTTAGAGCTGCGAGATGTGTACACACATACTGTCCTACCAGTGTTTATATCTAAAATTGTTCATAATAAAGTTGTTCATTTGTTTGGTTGATTTGGAGGGGTTGCTTGTTGTTTTTAACTGACTAGTCGGGGCAGGAAGGTAGTGGATGATGGACGGAAGTATTATTTTAAATTTTCCAGTCTACCGAGACTTTTTTCCGTGACAGTGTATTACCTAATTGAGAAATTTGGAGAAGCTTCATTTTAAGCCTTCCATGGGGAAATAGCTTTCTAAAACTTAGCACAATCAGTTTCCCCTATGAGAAATGTGTGCGTGAGTCATCAGGCTTGGTGTTTGATAGGCAACTAATGGACACTCTCCTGAGAAGTTAGAAAACTACTAAATATGTTTAGCGAGAAGGGCACTTCTTCTGCCAGATTTACTTTTAAAGTTCTCTCAAGTTGCAAGACCCCTCCGATGTAGTCAGGAAAATCATAGAGGAAAAATAAAAACTTGAGGCTGGGCGGATGAGTAAGTGGCAGAGTGCTTCTCCAGCATGGCCTTGGTCAGATCCCTGGCACTCCCTTCTGCCAACCAGGGGTGGGGAGGTAAATGTGCCCCAGTAGGAATTTAGGTGGATTTTAAACACACTTGAATTGTTTTCATTTTGATGCCAAGTCCCATAATTTACATTCTTGCGTCTGCAATTTCCCTGATACTGTGTATTTACATTCTCATCCTGGTTTCAGAGTAAGCCACCTGTTCCGTAACTGCCTCGAAGGAACCTGTTAGCAGGGCTTGCACTATATATGGTATACATACATGACTTATTTGGGTCAATTTTGTCCTTTTTTTTTTAATCAGCAGCCTGGGATCTTGTTTTGTCATTTGTTTGAAGATGACTGGCAGTGGTGCAGACTGCATTTAGTTTAATTATTTAGATGACATGGTGGTGGGTGCTAATTAAAGGGTAATCATCATCAGAGGCAAAAGGTAAGATCAAACAACCAGAAGAGGTAGCGAGAGGCAGTTGCAAGATCTTCCTGGAGGAGCTTCGGAGACCAAGGGAAATATCTTTCTGGCCTAACCCTGCTGGTGATGGGCATTTGGCAGGCCTTGATGCTAAATGAAACTAAAGTGGGAAGGTTAGCTATTTAAAGAAATGGTCTTCAGCACCCTTCTATGGATTTTATGTCCTTGCATTAAATGATGGAACTCAGTTGTGTTGAATTCCTGATACTGAAAGAAGGACCCATAGTCAGCATTTAGGCATAATCCTTGACCTTGTTGGGAAGGGATAATTCCTGTCCCCACCCCAACTCCAGCCATCAGAATCTGCAGGTTAGTGGGATTCCCTCAGGCAACTGGTTCACACATCAAAGTTTGACAAGCACTGGTTTATAATATAGCCACAGCATTTGGCAACAATATAATCCACCGAGTTTGTGTGAGGAAGGGGGAGAGCAAGGATGGGCACCTATAATGCCAGTCCTGAGGCTGAAGCAGGAGCGTTGGGCATGCCAGGTCAGTCTGGACTGAGATATGAAAGGAGAATGGGGTTTGACGTATATAACTTGGTGATAGATCACTCGCATGTCATAGGCAAGCCCTGGGTTCTATTCCCAGCTCAAAAGAGCAGAGAACCTAATACATATGAGGAATGAGGCTAGGGATTTTAGAGAACTCGTTTATACCCTAGACTCTTCTCCCTAATGTCCAGAAAAGGAAACAGGAAGGCTGGCACTTGCTTAAGATACTGCAACTAACTTTATTGGATTGCCTGGATAGTCCTAAATGTAGCAGAGTTACACATGAAACCAGGTATGGTTGCAAACACCTATGGCCCCTGTGCTAAGGAGGCTGAAGAAGAGGGTTTCAAATCAGCCTGGGGTTGGGGAAGTGGGGAAAGAAGTTGTACATGGTTTGGTTTGGTTTTTTGCGACAGGGTCTTGCCGTGTAGCTCTTGACTGTCCTGGAACTCACTCTGTAGACCAGGCTGGCCTCAAACTCAGAGATCAGCCTGCCTCTGCCTCCCAAGTGGTGTGATTAAAGACATGCACCACTACTGCCCAGCAGTTGTACGTAAATTTTGAAGGGAAATAGCGAGCCTGGGTCTGAGGAGGTTAGACGCATGAATACCCAGCTGTGGTGAGCGAGGGCTCTCCACCTTCCTAGCCCTGTATCAGGACTGATAGAGATTGTGCCACATCCAGGGCTTATCTTGAGGAGAGTTGAGACTCTTCTAGCCCCCAAAGACTGTACAACCTTAACCTCTTTAGCTCTGTGGAAGGCAAATGCTTTGTAAAGACCCTTGCCATGGTCCTGAGTGCCACACCAGAAGGGGATAATGACTGGATGACATACAGGCCAGAAGCTGCCTGTTGTATTCACTTGAGTCCTGACCTATTTTTTGATTCATTTGTTTGGTTGCTTTTGAGACAATGCTGCAGTACTCAGTATGACCTTGAACTCTTTAACCTTCTGCCTTACTCCCAAGTCCTGAAGTTACAGATGTGTACTGCTATACCCTGCTAATGTTTATCTCAGAAACAGTCCTTTTCTCTTCCACAGTTCTCACCCCCGATGTCACATGATATTCACCTGATCAAAAACCCAGGCAACTCCTTCATCTGATGCTCTTTCCCCTCCTTATGTCTAAAGGTTTCCCAACACTGTCCTAGTTACATGGCTATAATCCTGGATCCGAACCCAGTCTGTGCCCCTTGATGCTACAGGCTGCCCTTCTGTGTGCTGTCTAGGGAAGGCAAGACCCCCACTACTTGGAACTCCCCCTGAGTGGGCTTATACTTTCTCCTGTAAAGAAAATTAGCAGGGTGCATTTCTTCTGCTGTTCCTGTTCCCTAGTTAGAACTCAGGCATGGGCTGTGGCAGAACTAGCTTTTCTAAATAGACCCTCAGTTCTTTTCTGGAAAATGTGTCATAAAATATAACTTAAAATTCAGTTCAAGCACTCAGGAAGCAGAGGCAGGAAGGTCTCTGTGAGTTTAAGGCCAGCTTGGTCTACAGGGTGAGTTCCAGGACAGTCAGAACTGTTACACAGAGAAACCCTGTCTTGGAAGAAAAAAAAAAAAAGAGCCCAGTACCATAAAACCAGAAGTGAACAACATTTTTTTTTCCTTTGTACTAGGATGTGGGGAATAAATTATAGACTGTACATTTGCATATTATAGTGGTTGGTTACAAAGCACTACAAGATGTGTGCTAGACCCTGCCCTTTCCTGCTGACAAAGCAGCCCCTCCTCTTTCCTGTCTGCACCCCACTGCTGCTGTTCTCCCTTCTCCCTCCCCCTGTGTGCCTCCTCTCAGAGGCCAGGCTGTTTCCATCCATTTAGATGGAATGAATGCTAGGTGTTTAATGAATCTCTCCCAGAGAGAGAGGAGAAAGAGCTGCTTGGGACTGAGTCAAGGTCCAGCAAATGCCAGGCACGTTCCCTGTCTGCGAGCTTGTATCCCCAGCCCTGAGTAGCCTATTTTAAACTGTTATAGTACCTCACTCCCAAATATCACTGCCCCATTTTATTTTATTTCTCAAGGATGTCTCTCTCCACATCTAGCATACCCTATTTCACATATCTTGCATGTTTGTCTTCTCTGGGAAGAGAGGGCAGGAATCTTGTCTTAGCTCTTGTTAGACTTGGTTTTAGAACCTGTTTTCTGCTCTGTACCTTTAGAAGAGGGCCCACACATAGTAGGTACTCATTAAATAACTGTCGACTGAAGCTGCTCCTTATTTCCGTCTCTTGTGTAGGACTATGCCTTGAAAAGAAAGTGGCAAGACACTAACGGTAGTTTCAGATAACTTAGTGACTCCATAAATTAAGGTTCCCCCTGGAAGGGAGACTGAGCTATCTAGCATTACCTTCGGTCCTTGTGGTTTTTCATCGTGAGAACTGAGAAGATGAAGCCGGGCGGTGGTGGCGCACGCCTTTAATCCCAGCACTCGGGAGGCAGAGGCAGGCGGATCTCTGTGAGTTCGAGACCAGCCTGGTCTACAAGAGCTAGTTCCAGGACAGGCTCCAAAACCACAGAGAAACCCTGTCTCGAAAAACCAAAAAAAAAAGAAAAAAAAAAAAAAAAAGAAAAAAAAAAAAAGAACTGAGAAGATGAGTACAATCACAGTTCCAATTACCTTGTTTTCCAGGATAATTGGAATATGTTCTCTGGAGATGCTGATATCCCTTGGGGAATAAACTACCCTCTAGGTAGTTAAAAAAAAAAAAAAGCAAGGGGGATTGCCTGGACTGTGCTGTCTAACAAGACTTGGTACCCAGCAACCTCTAAGAGGTCTTGATTTCTTACTTTTGCCTCTGGAAACGACCTTTCCCTGAGGTCCTCACCACTAAAGCTGCATGATACCTTGTCAAAAAAAAAAAAAAAAACTAAAAACCATTTCAGCTGGGCGGTGGTGGTGCACACCTTTAATCCCAGCACTCGGGAGGCAGAGGCAGGCGGATCTCTGTGAGTTCAAGATCAGCCTGGTCTACAAGAGCTAGTTCCAGGACAGGCTCCAAAACCACAGAGAAACCCTGTCTCGAAAAACCAAAAAAAAAAAAAAAAAAAAATAGATGCTTCCCCATCACTAAGACAACCTCCCAAATCCTTATCATGGCCCAGAGACCTTCATGATGGACCCATGACAACCACCAATCCCTCCACTTTGCCAAGCCTGCCTTCTGTCTGCTAGCTTTGAGCGGGCTTTTGCTTCAGGCCTTCGTGCTGACTGTAGCCTCTGCAGCTCTCCAGACCCGTATGACTCGCTCCTTCACCTCTGCTGGCCCTTCTGCCAGCGTTCTCTAATTCCTGTCGTTTGTCTCCATAATTATTGTTTTTCTTACATATTA
Organism: Chionomys nivalis; assembly: GCF_950005125.1. Classification (NCBI taxonomy): domain Eukaryota; kingdom Metazoa; phylum Chordata; class Mammalia; order Rodentia; family Cricetidae; genus Chionomys; species Chionomys nivalis. Next base: position 34,475,732 of record NC_080090.1, on the reverse strand, counting down.
ACTTAGCATGTTTTCTTCCACTACAGCATAAGGAGGGAAGAGACACACAGACAGTGCCACACGCACAGATATAAACATAAATATTTGCTAACCAAGCACTAACATTAAATTACTTCTAATTCTGTTCAGCTTCTATAGCTTGACTAACTTGTTTGTCTGTTTGGTCAATCAATAATTGCAAAAGATACATTAAAATCTTTGGCTTGGAATTTTTTTTCAGACCATCCTGTTAGTTTCGGGTTTGCCTTTATTTTCTGAGGTTATCTAGTTGGACACAGAAGTTTAGCGGTTTATGTGTGGCGCTAGAACTCCACCCTTCCATGTGCCAGGCAAGCACTCCACCACTGAGCTGACAGGCCCAGCCCTGGATTAAGATTTTCACAGCTAGTGGAGGTGAAAGCTTTTCTCGTAATTGAAGTCATTGGTAACAAATAGTGCCAGGATTTGTTGCCCATTTCTGTTGCCACACTTTTTGTAAGGTGACTGCCTCTACAGTTCCTCTGAGAATCAAGGCAGGCCCTGTAAGTCCCCGTAGTCAAAAGAAAGGGGCAGAAGTGATACATTTTACATTGGAGGCTTAAGAAACCTGAAACTTTCCCTTTGCCGATCTGCTGCCTGTGCCCAGAGAACAGGTCCAGGCTCGCTTGTTATTGGTGAGAAGCCACATGGAAAAGAGCTGAAGTCATCCTGTTCCAGTCAACAGACAGCAGGCCCAAGCTGTCCTACAGAGCCACCAAGCTTACCTGCAGCTGTCCTGGTACAGGCATGAGCCCACCTCGGGCTAAGAGCCACCCCGCTGACTTGGAGTCTCACGTGCAATAATGACTATTTGTGCTAAGCTGAATTTTGGAGTGGCTTGTTACCTAGCATCAGTGTGATCCAGCTGTGATTTCCCCGTATTTAATTTGAAGTCTCGGCACCCACAGGGCTCTCTGGATTACTCAGGCCATCTTCAGCTACCTTCAGATCTCTCTGGCAATATTTCCATATTCTTTTCTTAATAAAGCTCTCCAAAAGTATTTGCTTGCTCCTTTGTTCCACACCAGAATGTCACTATGAAAGTGAGATTCCTGTCCCTTTTGATCTATGCTGTGTCCTCAGCACCCAACACAAAACTGCATCCCCCTTGTCCAGTGTGGCAGTCACAAGCTGAGTGTTGGATGTGGCCAGTCTACCCTGAGGTGTGCTAGATTTCAAGGGCTTGGCACAAAAAAATACATAATTATTTAAAGTTGCTCCCTGGTTAAATGTTAAAATGATATTTTATGCATTGGGAGAAATAGAGTATGCTGTTAAAGTTAATTTCACATTTATTCATTTTTTTGAGGTATGCTGTCATAAGTTTGGGGCCAGCCTGGACTATTAGAGAAGCTCTGGCTATATAAGAAATATATGAGAGAGCAGAGTCTTTTTTTTTAAAGATTTATTTATTCATGTATTCTTTATGTATATGAATGCTCCATCTTCATGCACACCAGAAGAAGGAATCTAATCCCATTAGAGATGGTTGTGAGCCACCATATGGTTGCTGGGAATTGAACTCAGGACCTCTGGAAGATCAGTCAGTGCTCTTAACCTCTGAGCCATCTCTCCAGCCCAAGAGATCAGAGTCTTAAATGAAACCAACTCAGTGCAAAAACCCTAACCTAAAGGCTAAATACTTTATGATTTTGTGGAAAAGACAAAACTACAGAGACAGATTTTTTTTTTAATTTTTTAAAAACTTAAGGGCTAGAAGTGAGAGGGCAGCGGCAGCGTGAGTATGTGATACACAGGAGACTGAGGAGGGTGACATTTTTCTATAGTGCTGTGACCATTCACATCTGTCAAAACTGTAGGACTGTGTGCCCACAGAATGATGTTAGTGTTCACTATGGGCTTAGTATTGCCTCATTAAAAACAAGCATACCTGGCCAGGCGGTGGTGGTGCACACCTTTAGTCCCAGCACTCAGGAGGCAGAGACAGGTGGATCTCTGTGAGTCTGAGGCCAGTCTGGTCTACGGAGTGAGTTCCAGGACAGCCAAGGCTACACTGACAAACCCTGTCTCAAAAAACAAACAAACAAACAAACAACAAAAAAAAACATATCACGCTGATTGATTCATAATAGGAGCATTTGGGATGGGGTTAGGAGAGGGAGGTTTGTGGAGACTCATTTTTCTTTTTTTTTTTAAATATTTATTTATTATGTATACAATATTCTATCTGTGTGTATGTCTGCAGGTCAGAAGAGGGCACCAGACCTCATTACAGATGGTTGTGAGCCACCATGTGGTTGCCGGGAATTGAACTCAGGACCTTTGGAAGAGCAGGCAATGCTCTTAACCACTGAGCCATCTCTCCCGCCCGAGACTCATTTTTCTATGAGTCTAAAACTGTTGTAACTGGGAACATCCTAAGTGAAACACGCAAGGCACAGAAAGACAAATGCCTCATGTTCTCATTTCATAGGGCTGGAGACATGGCTCAATAGTAAGAGGATAGATTGCTCTTGTGATGTTCAATTCCCAGCACCCATGTTGGGGGACTCACAACTGTCGACCGCCTTGGTGGGTTACTTAGTCTAGAGGTGTAACCCGCCTGGTGGGAGACAGGAAGGAGGCCAAGCAAAGTTCTTGTCAAAGCCTCCGTTTATTAGAGTCATGGTTGCAGCTTATTAGCCCCTGGATGAGGAGCTTGGGGGGCTGGGGCACGGGATCTTGCCGCGTGGTCTACGTCCGTCACATAGGCCGAGAGGTTACGATCAGTCAGGTCACAATTCCTCTGCCAGGAGTTCACGAGTTGACACACCTAGTTCTCTAGATAGTTACAGTGTGAGTTGGGTTCCGCTAACAGCTAGCTCTCTATTGACAGTTAATTGGGTGCCGGTTAGGCTTTGTCAATAAAACAATTCTCAATACAATTGGGAAGTGGAGCCCTTTGCAAACTTCTCAGGGCGATGATCCCTATAATAATTTTGGGGGGGGGGGAAATGGCTCCTGACACACAACCACCTGTAACTCCAGTTCCAGGGGATCTCTGACCTCTGCAGGCATCTACACACACACAAACACACACTCTTAAAAAATAAAACATAAGCCTTTTTTTTTTTTTTTTTTTTGGTTTTTCGAGACAGGGTTTCTCTGTGGTTTTGGAGCCTGTCCCGGAACTAGCTCTTGTAGACCAGGCTGGTCTCGAACTCACAGAGATCCGCCTGCCTCTGCCTCCCGAGTGCTGGGATTAAAGGCGTGCGCCACCACCGCCCGGCTAAACCTTTTTTGAAAACCGCTGAATTCCTAGAATAAAAAGGGGCTAAGAGAAGATTGGACGCCAAGTTGATACCTGCAGAGGTGCTCTGGAGAACAATTTGAGGCCATTGTTTACAGTAATTTCTTTATAGAAAGAACTAGAAGAGAGAAGATTGAAATTTCCCAGCCTAAGTAAATGTTAGATATTTGAAGAGAGTTGGGAATGTTAATTACCTTTGTTTGATCATTGCATATTTCATGCATATATCAAATTGTCACACTGTGCTCTATAAACCTTTCAGATTATTGTGTGTCAAAAAATAAAAGAAGTCTGTGACTAAATGTATAACCTTCCTATCTTCTCATGTGACCTGAAGAGAACGGTAAAAAAAAAATTGATTGAAAGAAAGTAAATAAAACAAATTAAACTCTTTTTTTTCCCCTTTTGCCCCAACAGTGAGTGAGGGTCCTGCTATATAACCCTGGCTGGCCTCAAATTTATCCTAGTCCTTCTGACTTTGCCTGCTAGGTGCTGGAATTACAGGTATGTGCCACTAACCTGATTAAAAATAGCCTATTTCCAAATAAATAAATAAATTCACCCTTCCTTAGCCCCCAGAATGATACTTCAAAGTCCTACATTTGATAAATCACTTCCCTCTGCTTCCAAATCTTTAATGACTTTTGGCTGTGCCCAGAAATAACTCCATATGGTTGCTTGTTCCCTTAAACACCTTCATTTCCCTGCGCCACACTCCAGACAGTAAGACAGTGCTCAGGTATCAAGACGCCATGCCTGGATTCCTGCAGTTCCCTCTGCCCGGAACACCACTCTCCCTCTGCACTTAGGATGCCTTTTCCTAGATCACACAACATACTCTATGTGAACCAATCATCCTATAGACTTGCTCCCCATATGGTCTCTATTTTTTTTTTTTTTTTTGGTTTTTTTCGAGACAGGGTTTCTCTATTTTAAAACCCAGGCACACGGCATCACTGTCACGTGTGGCTCTTTCTAGAAAGCATTTGGGGAAATGGATATGATATATCTATGTATGCATAAATCTTGACAATGTGGAAGGGATTAATAACCTTGAGGTGGCAATATAAGATGCAGCACAAGGCAACTAAATGGCCTCCGTGCTCTGCTTGGAGCAGGAGCCCAGCAGGGAGGGTGAATCAGCTGACTCCAGATAGAGGCCTCTGGGATGTCACCCGGTCCAGAAGTCAATCTGCCTCTGCCTGCTTCCCACCTAAGCTAGCAGGCCATGACCGGACAGTCCGGCAGTGGCACAGTCGGTATGGTTTCCCCCATGTCACCATGGGACTTCAGAGAGCCTGTGAGAAGGCCAGCCACTTGCGCTGTTCTCAAAAGAGAAGCCCCGTTTTGTTGAGTCCTCTTTGCCATCTACAACGCAATCCCTGCATTGTCTCAGACACTGTCACCAGCATCTCATCGCCGTTTAGGGCTCCGTGTATTATCCTACTATTTCACTAAGGGGGACCTAAAGAAAGTGTTCCGGGTAGCTGACTTTCCCAGGGTAACAAGGTAACAACTCAGCAAGAGATCCTGAGTTTTTAAACCATGCCTGTCTGTCTCCCGAGATCAGAAGCATGAAGCCTGTGTCCCAGGCCCTGAGGTTTAAGCCAGGAGAAGGAACCCATCCTTCTGTTGCCCTTCCAAGTCACAGAGAAACAAGGGTCAGGGGTTAAGACTTTCCTGCTTGTTTAAGGAGAAGGGTCAGAGCCTTGTTAGTCCCTGCAGCCACATGGTAGGAGATAACCAACTGGCGCGTGTTGTCCTCCGACCTCCACACGCACAGTAAAGACTGAAGAGGTCAAGTTGAGTCTGACTTGGGGGCCAGTTTATTTGTAAGCAGCAAGGATAGGAAAACAAACAGTCTACACCATGTTTGTCAACCTGTGGGTCGCAACCCCGTGGCGCTCAAACAACACTTTCATGTAGGTCACATGTCAGATATCCTGCGTATTATATATTTACATGACGATTCGTTAACAGTAGCAAAGCTACAGTTCTGAAGTAGCAACAAAAATAATTTTATGGTTAGAGGGGTCACCAGGGGACATGAGAAACTGTATTAAAGGGTCGCATCATTAGGAATTAATTAAAGGGTCGCATCATTAGGAAGGTTGAGAACCGCTGGTCTACTAAAGCCAGGCTTTTGAGTTTGAGGCCACAGTTCCCCTGTCTTACTTAGTCAATACTGCTTGTCCCACCTGGCGTCTTGAGTCCTCCAACAGCGCCAGGACAACTTAGTTCCACCGGCTTCCCACCCTTGCCAGTTCTCTCTGTGCCCAGAGCAAACGCAGAAAGGAACTGGGACCCTGAAAGGCTTATGAATATCCCGGTTTGGAGTTTCTTCCAGTGTGAAACTCCAGCCTTCGGGTGGTAAAAAAGCTCTTCTCTAGGTCCCCATCCCTTTGCGTGCACCCCCAGCTCAAGTCGTCCTGTAAAGTTCCTGAGCCGCTCCCAGGAAAGTGGGAAAAACTCCGTCGTTTCTGTTACTCACGCCACCGTGTATGGGGGTTGACTGCACAAGGTGACATGCCTCTATTGGGTTTTCCCAGCTTGAGCCAAAACTTTTGAAAGATGAGGGGGTGATTTTGCTTGGAAATTTGAGTGGGTTAGAGAACACAGACGTTGGAGCATTGTGGGGAGCCTGGAAATGTTCCAGAACCAGGATGAAGCCTGATCCTGTGCCGCCCTCTCCAGCACCCAGAAACTCAGGGCCCTTGGCGGTCTAGCTGCGAAATTCCGATCCCATATTCAACCAGGAAGTGTGCCCCAATTTATTCTCATCCCGTGAGGCAAGTGAGAAACAAGTGTTAGAGCGATTCTAGAAAGCCACCAGACGCGACGTTCGTCTCCTCCTGCAGAGCTAATCTCTTTGAAAGGGTTGGGACAGGGCCTGGCGGAGTGTCAGAGCTCCCAAGGTGTTCCTGGGTACTGTTACCATCGCTAGCAGCTGGGCTGGGCAAAGAATCCGACTTGATAATTTTTGGCAATAACTCGACAAACTATCGGATGTGGACAAAGAAACACATGCCAAAACTGGAGAGAAAGGGAGGGAGGGAAGTGGGGGGGGGAGCCGCTGTGTGACTTATCTGTTCTCCAAGGCGCTGTGGCTTCAACCCAACTCAGCGCTGGGAGGCGGGACCGCCTATCCGCACCTAGAATAGGCCGGCTACCTGGGCGGGACTTGAATTTGGATCACTCCATCCACCCTCCACCGGCGACCTGCTTTCTATCCTTCTGCGCAGAGGCTGGAGACCAAATGGCCGCCTGTCCCGGCTGGGGCGGTGGCAGGGACCCGTGCAAAGAAGGGTCAGTGGAGTCGGAAAACTTCAACTTTGAATTTAGTGCTCAAAGGAGACATTAAAGCGAGTGGTCTGGGCTACGGGCTCTGCAATAATTTACCCTCATTTGTCTACAAACACCTGCCTTGCTCCTTTAGGTCAACAAATGTTTACCGCTTCCTGCCCAAGCTCAAGGCGGTACTTTCTTTAATCTCACGAAAGCTTTAACCCGCTTTCTGGAAGACACACGGGGTCGGGGAGAAGAGAGGTGATTCAAAATTTTAGCATTTCAAATGAATGCACCCCAGGTTGCCGGAATGGGCGGGGTGGAAGACCGGTGCTGGGTCGCTTCTCCCCGGGGAATCTGCTTTGCACAAGGGACCTGACCTAGAATTTACAAGAAAAAGGTGCCAAGTAGGGCCTCCTTTGTAGTGCCGATGACCTCGAGGACACTTCCTGGTCAGAGCAGAGGCCTAGCTGCTTTGCTGGGCAGTCTCAGCCTTGGCCAAAGCTGTTGAAAGTGGGGCGGTATAGAAAAGGCAGGCGGGTCGGTTCAGGACGCTGGCTCCACCAACCAGCTGGGTCCGGAGCCGCCAGCGTCCAGCAAGCCGTGGCAAAAGTAGCCCTCCCGCCCCACCTGGGCTCTGAACGCCTGACCTGAGGCCTTTGAGGCGAGAAGGGCTTAGTAGAGGTGGGGTTCCTCCATTTGGGAGAAAATGGGCGCCCGCTCAGCAGTCTCGCGGCGAGCGTTAGGTGGTGGCCTTTGCGAGGTCTCTTACGCTCGCAATAAAGCTGACCCACCCAGCAAACCCTAGGCTCTGAAGGCAGTGGTCTCAGATTCATTCTCTCTCCCTCTCTCCCTCACTCCCTCTCCTACCTCCTCCCTCTCAGCGGGACGGGGGGGGGGGTTCAGAGGGGGGGACATAGAAGTGCAAAGTTATGGTAATTGCTCCAAGTTTGGCTTTTCTTGAGGGCAGTATCCAGCAGGCTGGCTCCAGCGCTCAAGACATTTTACTTGAATGGATGAACATTTTCATTCAGTGCCTTCCCCACCCGACTCAGGCGGTGTACCCCTTTAATCTGACTGTATTTAGTTTCTTCCAGAAAGCCCTGGATATTATGCAAAAAGGGGGTGTCATGTTAGGTGATAAGAACAATTATAATGGATCTTCTCTCCACAAGAGCTTTTGGGGCACAAGTGAGTAAAGGCCTGGAGAATTGATAAGCTACAAGGTCGGATTCACCAGGCAGCCTTTGTACTATCTGGAGCTGCCAGAAGCCCAAGTGGTGACAGTCTTGACCTTTGGCAAACAAACATATAGCTCTATTAACTCTCTGTGTCTTTAGAAAAGCGTTAGGAGTCTTCCAATTTTGCACTGTTTAAGACTCCTCGCGAACTCTATCCAGGCCCAGCTTTAGAGAGACTGGCTCATCAAACCAACCTCCTGGCTTTATTCTCCTTGAACCTGTCAAGGTGGCCTCTTTGCCATCCCTCAGCAAGCAGTGAAGATGCATTTTCGCTGGGAGTGAGCTGTGCACTGGAGTGCTCCTTTGCTCTTCTCATTACGGACCTCTTCCCCTTCCCTCTCGCAGCCACAGCTGCCCCAGCAACTCCTGAGCCTTCTGTCACGTTTTTTTTTATACGTTTGTCTGAGTGCCTGTGGCAGATAGGATCTTTTCTGACCCTTTCCCTTCATCATTAGCTCAGGTAATGAATGCCTTCTCAGAATAGATTGCATCGCACTGATGATGAGGTCCCCAGGATATGTGTGTATGTGTGCATGGTGTGTGTGTGTGTGTGTGTGTGTGTGTGTGAGAGAGAGAGAGAGAGAGAGAGTTTCTTTTCACCCCCCCCCCTTTTCCTTTTCCCATTTATTTATTTATTTATTTATTTATTTATTTATTTATTTATTTTTCGAGACAGGGTTTCTTTGTAGCTTTGGAGACTGTCCTGGAACTAGCTCTTGTAGACCAAACTGGCCTCAAACTCACAGAGATCCACTTGCCGCTGCCTCCCGAGTGCTGGGATTAAAGGTGTGCGCCACCACCGCCCGGCATTTCCCCACTCCGCTGCTTTTTCATTCCTTCCCAATCTCTTTCCTTTTTTTTTTTTTCTATAGGCATTTTGCTTTGTTTGGAGGCAAACTTCAGGGATCCTCCTGTCTCTACCTCCTGAGTGCCAAAATTATGAAATGCTATCACCACTCCTGGTGATATATGACAATGTCATCAAATATGGCTCAGAAATCTTCAGGTCCTGGAAGGCACTCAGAACAAATCCTAGGGGTTCATATACTTCACACGGGACAAGCATTGGGGCTGGAGACTCTGGGCTGCCCACACCAAGGGCTCTACTATCTGCTAAGCTGAGTAGATAAAAGAACATAGCTCTCACCTCAACACAAGTAGGAGTTTAGGGCCAAATATGAATAATCATGACCTTGCAACACAGATTCGGCTTACCCCAAATAACATGTTCTGATGTGCTAACCGTTTCAGGACGTTTTTAGTTACAGAACAAAAGAAAGCCGTGAACTGGCCTAGCGAGATGCCTCAGCAGGTAAAGGCACTTGCTGCCAAACCTGGTGCCCTAGATTTGATCTCACAGGACCCATATGATGGAAAGGAAGCGTTAACTCGCAAAAGTACTCCCAAGCAGGCACTCTCAACTAAATAAATTTTAAAAGTTAAAATAATAAACCAGGTTACCTTTCTTCTTTCTTTCTTTCTTTCTTTCTTTCTTTCTTTCTTTCTTTCTTTCTTTCCTTTTGTGTTTTATTTTTTGTTTGTTTTTTTGGGACAGGGTTTCTCTGTAGCTTTGGAGCCTGTCCTGGAACTAGCTCTGTAGACCAGGCTGGCCTCAAACTCACAGAGATCCACCTACCTCTGCCTCTGTGCTGGGATTAAAAGTGTGCACCACCACCGCCCAGCACCAGAGTACTTTTCAAATATGTTGGTGGGTATATCAAATGGTGAGTAACAGCAAAGTGGGGAAATCTCTGCTGTTATGGGTTTTAGACATCATCTGATTCTATCCTTAATTTGGGGGTTATTAGAAGGTTATCATCCTTTGTTTGAGGGTTATTGGAAGCTAATGGTCTGTTAATACATCCCCAACATTGTCACTTGATAGTCGCAAGAATGTTTGGTCAGACACCAGGGTAGACAAAGAAAGACCAAGATAATTTAGTCCCAGATCTCCAACTTTCCAACTCTCCTGAATCTTGGAAGTTCTAATCAATCAGTCTTGTAGTATCTTTAACAAAAACATGACCTTTTTTTTTTTTTTTTAATGGCTCTCCAGTTCATAGCTGTCCCACAGCCACAGAGTGAGACCCACTCAGCTTGCTGCAAGTTGGGAGCTGATGCTCCAAAGAGTCTGACCTATAAAACAAAGATAAAATCCATTGTGCTGACCTTCCAGAACTTTCTTTGTTTCTGAACTGCTCCCAAGGCCTGGCATTTCTTTCAGCTCCTTCACAGTCTTGTGTCTCCGTTCTTTGTGTATCTGTACCTTTCTTTTTCTTTCTTTTTAATCTTTGAGCATTTGACATATTGTTTCATCAGTGTCTACCTGACCTAGCCTGGTAGTCAGCCTAGTGGTCAGTGTGACCACTTCCAAAGAACAGGAAGAAAAGGATTAGAGGATCTGCCATGTGTTTGGGTGACAGAATCTTGCAAAGTAGTTCAGGTTCGCCTTGAACTTGGCAATCTTCCTGAGCCAAATGCAGGCACTAGAGATGTGAGCCTCCACGGCCCGACTGTGGGTGCATGCAATTGTTTGTTCCTGGTGCTGGGAATCACGTCCAGGACTTTATAGATGTATGGCAGCACTCTACCACTGCTACAAATCCAGGCCCTTTTAATTTACAACCAAAATGTGAAGGTTTTATCCAGCTCTGGGATCTTAGTTTTTTTGTTTTTTGTTTTTTTTTTTTATTGTTGTTGTTGTTGTTGTTTTGAGACAGGGTTTCTCCGTGTTGCTTTGGAGTCAGTCCTGGAACTAGCTCTTGTAGACCACACTGGCCTCAAACTTACAGAGATCTGCCTGCCTCTGCCTCCTGAGTGTTGGGATTAAAAGCGTGTGCCACCACTGCCCTGCAGGATCTTAGTTTTTCACACGAAGTGCATTGCTTACCCTTCTCCTGGCTGTGACAAAACTCCTGACAAAAGTCTTTTGAGGGAGGAAGGGCTTCTTCTGAGTCCGAGTTTCAGAGACTACAACTCATGGCAGTCAGGCAGAATAGTTCCATGGGAGGGGAGCAGTACTCAGAGCAGGAAGCAGAGGCTACAGCAGAAACAAAGACGGTTATAACCCTTTAACTTCCACCCCCAGCAATCCATCCCACCACCCAGGTGCCACCACCTAAAAGGCCCACAACCTGCCCAAACAGTATTGCCAGCCTGGGACAATCAGTTAAAATACACAAGTCTTGGACCAGGTGGTAGTGGCACACACCTTTAATCCCAGCACTCAGGAGGCAGAGGCAGGCAGATCTCTGACTTTGAAGCCAATCTAGTCTACAGAGCAAGTTCCAGGACAGGCTCCAAAACAGAGAAACCCTGTCTCAAAAAATAAATAAATAAATAAACAAACAAATAAATAAAACAAGACAGGAGTCTTTGGGGGATATTTCAGTTTTAAACCATAGTATGCAGCAAAAGGGCAAACCATCCCTAGAAGAATGATTGATGCCAGGCCTGGCAGGAAATAGATAGGATAAGCCTGAAGCATATTAAGGTACCAGAAAAGATGACATTGCTTAAACAAAAGAAAAAAGAAACAACAACAATGGAGACGTGTCCAAAAAATTTTTTTAAAAAGACACAGAGAGCCGGGCGGTGGTGGCGCACGCCTTTAATCCCAGCACTTGGGAGGCAGAGGCAGGCGGATCTCTGTGAGTTCGAGACCAGCCTGGTCTACAAGAGCTAGTTCCAGGACAGGCTCCAAAACCACAGAGAAACCCTGTCTCGAAAAACCAAAAAAAAAAAAAAATAAATAAATAAATAAAAAATTAAAAAAAAAAATAAAGACACAGAGGTTCACTATAAAAGGGCTCCCAATCCCCAGAACTAGGTCCATCTGAGCAACACAATAAAGCACTATCGAGTAAAAGTAAATGCCCATGGTTGCACACTGATATCAAGAAATGACTGAACAAATAAATGGGGAAAGACAAATTTCCTATGCAGAAGAATTCCAAGTAATTGACACAGATAATGCACCCCCCATAGGGTGAACTTAGTGACATCCTCCTGAGACTACCTGTAGTAAGAGAGGGACCACAGCAGAAACGCCCGTGCTCGCCTGAGGTCAGGTGAGGATGGAATGAAAAGCCACACTGAGAGAGCTCTATATACTCTTGATATAGGGATGAGAGAAGGGACTTCACCTCAGTGATCATATTCCTAAGAATCCACCAGCCCTGCCTACAAATGAAAAAAATCAAATTTCCATAGAGGCTCTTTCTACAGAATGCCTACGCTTTCTGATGGATTGTAAGGAGTGCTTAAAATTGCTGTGGTCTGCAAAACAAGGAAAGTCAGAAAAACTAAGAGGATCTAAAGCAGTATATGAGTTCCTCTCTCACTGCAGTGGCCAGATAACTGACAAAAACAAGTGGGGGAAGGAAGGATTTGTTTGTTTGGGGTTACAGTATGAAGGTACACCCCACTGTGTCAGAGAAGGCATGGCAGCAGGAACACGAGGTCGTTGGTCCCATTTGCAGCAGCGGAGCTAAGAAAGCCTGCTTTCTCCCTCTTTCCTTCCTGTGGTCTCCAGAACCTCAGCCCACAACACAGTATTACTCACATTCAGAGCGGAGCTTCCTAATGCAGCTACAGTCATCTAGAAACACCCCCACAGGCAATACCCAGAGGCGTGTCTTCAAGGTAATTGAGCCCAGTCGCTATGACGACGAAGATTAATGATCGCACAGGAGGTGTAATGATTAATGTAAAATGTTATTCTGGAGGTAGGGGTGGGAGGGGTGGGGTGGGGAACACACCTGTAATCTCAGTCCATAAGAGGCTTCAAGGCAGGTATTCCACGTTTAAATTTGAGGTCAGCTTGGGCCATAAAGTGAGTTTAGGCCAGCCTTGGTTACGTAGTGAAACCATGGTTGAAATAAAAAATCCAAACCTAACCAAAACAAAACAAAAAAGAAAGAAAAAAGGAGAGGAAGAGGAGGCAGGGAGATGATGTCCAGGATGGGATCTTGCAACAGGATAAAGAAAGTAGATAAAAATTAAGGAAATCTGAGTAAAATATGAACTTGAGATACTGACAATGTGCCATTATTGGTTCATTGATATTTCAAAAGTACCGTAAGCTTATAGTTTAGGTATGGAAGGTCCCCAAAAGGCCATGAATTGGCACTGTGAAGAGACCATGAAACCATAAAAAGCAGAACCCAGGGAGAAGTTTTGCAGTTACTGAGGTGTGTGTGTGTGTGTGTGTGTGTGTGTGTGTGTGTGTGTATTTGTTTACTTACTTATCTGTCTGTTGGGGAGAGCACAAGCCACAGTTCATGAATGGAAGTCAGAGTCCAAGTCAGGCTCTACTTCTACTCTGTGGGTCCTGGGAATTGAACTTGGGTTCTCAGGCTTGGCAGCAAGCACCTTTACCCCCTGTGTCACCTCACCAGCCCTGCTTAGGAGAATTTTCTGTACTACTGTGTCAGTTTTCCTGCAGGCCTAAAAGTATTCTTTAAAACAGTGTTACATTTTTGAAATGACCTGTTTTAGCAAATGGCAAGAACAGAGATGGGCTAAGTAAGGCGTGGCAGGCTAACACATCAGCGATCCCCCATCGCTGTCGCTGTATTTAATATCCCTGTCCGAGAGAGGTTCTCAGGGAAAGAGACATACAGCCTCTCTTTAAACGACCGGCAGTTAGGATTGCTTTGCTTTCGGCATCCACAGCAGGGCAAACTCACCCATATGGTTTGCAGCCATGGGAACTGATCATGAACTAAACTGGGTTCATTCCTTAGTAGTAGAGGGGTGGAGGGGGCCTGTGGGGAACTGGAAAAGTTCAGGATCTGCTGAAGGAGACAGCAAATGTTCTTGATCAACTGACAATAGCCATGGGGAGGAAGGACCCAGGACTCCCATATCTTTCCATATTTCAAAGAAAGAATTCATCTAGGTTTTCATGGGACATCTGATTTTAAAGTGTAACTCTAATTTTTTTGAAAGGTTGACCTGTCTGTAAAATGTGTGTGTGTGTGTGTGTGTGTGTGTGTGCGCGCGCGCGTGCATGCGTATGTGTCTGTGTGTGTGTGTGTGTGTGTGTGAAGCTTACTATATAAAACACACGTCTGGGCCATATCTAATCTTAGTTATCCTAATCTGATTTACTCAAGGTCAAGACCATCTTGGTTTATTTCTGTATGTTTGTATGCTTTATGTAATACATGTTCATATGTGCTATATAATTGCTGCTCTAAAACGTACACAGAATAAATGAAAAGGACGATGCAATCAGGAACCCGAGACGCACACACTGATAGTTGCTGGCTACAGAGCCGGAAGGGAAAGCTGTGCGGTACGAAGAGGTTGATTTATGTTTAGAACTTTGGGGTGGGGAATTAGCTCTAGCTGCACGTCGGCACCCCAAGGACCAAGGAGCTATTGGGAGAATTTGCCCAGTGGCTAAGAATAGCTCGTCAAGAGCAGGGGATAACTACAGGACAGATGAGGGTTATGTATCATTCAGTTTAGGCAGAGCTAGACAAGTGACCCCAGATTCCAGTGACTTGTAACAACAGCCAAGGTTTCTTTCTCTTGTATATCCTTCTTGGGTGATTCTAGGTCTTCTCTCGGAGGAGGTGTACCCAGGCCAACTAAGTATTGCTAGGAAAGCAGGCAAGGCAAAGTATCTTGGCTCTTCAAAATCCCTGTCCCCCAAGCCCATCAGATGATATGGAGAACTCATACATTGCGGTGGCCGAAGTAAGGATCTCCTCCAGGGAGGGACATGCACTGCCTTCACAGGACGAAACACAGTATAGTCCAGGTGACCTTCTGATTTCTGACTGTTGGCCTACTTCCTGGATGAATGTCACTAAAGCTAGCATGATGAAGTGGGTCAGAATCAAGCTAAACTATCATTTATTATCTGAGAACCAGGCCCATTTCCTAATAGGAGCTGAAAGAAACACTCTGGGTCCCCAGTGAATAGACTGATTGCTTAGAACCTGTGTCCAGCACCTCAGCTAAAATCATCTTCTCCCTCCAGTGCACATTCATCTGGGGAAGGCCTGTGTGCCTATGATTGTTTTGCAGCAATTTGGCTGAGCCCAGATATTTGCTTGTGCTCTTCATTTAAATAGCAAAAGAAGGAAGAACAAAGGAGCGTGAACATGAAATCCCAGCACCTAGAGACTGAGACAGGAGGGCTGTGAGTTCAAGGACAGCCTGCACTACATAACAAAACCTGGTCTCAGAGAAACAGAGAGAATAATTTGAGCGACTATTATTCTGTATCCCATAAGTAGCATCATTATACATGGAAGGAAGTTTCATTTTTATTACTATGGCTGTCTTAGGGCCTAATAATTCTATCATGAAGCATAAGCCTCTTTGTGTTTCCTTTGAAGAATCAACCCACACCAGGGTCAGGAAATGAACATCAACGTCTAATCCTCAATCACCATTCAACTTCTGGCAAATGTTCAACAAGTCCTTTATTGGAAGAGGATCCAGTTCAAAACAGCATACTGCATTTAGTTTTCAGGGTGTTTGTGTGTGTGTGTGTATGTGTGTGTGTTCCTGAACTATGTGTGCAGTTAGAGGGAAACATTAGGCGTCAGTCCTTATCTTCACTTTGTTGAGCTAGGACCACCTCTGACTCTGGGTCTCTCGCTCTCTATTATTTTATGTGTACGCCTAAGTTCCTTGTGTGAGTTTATGTGCACCAAGTGTGTGCAGGTTTCCATCGTGGTAGCAAGAAATGGCAGTGGGTCCCCCTGGAACTAGAGTTTCTCATAGCCTGGCTTGGCCTTAAACTTACCATGTAGTAAGGTATGAGGATGCCCTTGAACCTCTGATGCTCCTGATACTCCTGTCTCTATGTCCTAAGTACTGGGATTGCACGTGTGCACCGCTATACTGGATTTATTTGGTACTGGGGATCAAAGCCAGGGCTTTAAGCATGCTATACAAGCTCTCTACCCACTCAGCCACATGCCCAGCCCTTTACAATTTATTCTGGATGACCCAAATTTCCTCATAGGTGGATTTTTTTATTCTGCCTTTTTTCCCTTTCTTCCAGTAAGTGGCGTCTCACCACGCTGGCTCCAAGCACTCAGACTCAAGAAATCCTCCAGCTTCAGTGTCCCATGTAGCTGGGACTACAGACATAACTTTGTATCCGTCTCAAAAGTTCTTAGGATGTGTCCTTCACCTTCTTAGAGAAAGTACTTGCCTTTCTAATGCAAGAAGATATTTTGGGCCTCTTATTACGTATTCCCAGCTCCAACCCTTGAACCCATCATTTCTGTAAGTAGCTTTTTTTTTTTTTTTTTTTTTTTTTGTTTTGTTTTGTTTTTTTGTTTTGTTTTTTGATTTTTCGAGACAGGGTTTCTCTGTAGCTTTGGAGCCTGTCCTGGAACTCCCTTTGTAGAACAGGTTGGCTCAAACTCACAGAGATCCACCTGCCTCTGCCTCCCGAGTGCTGGGATTAAAGGCGTGCACCACCACTGCCCAGCTAGCTTTTGTTCTTGGGTGGGGGTGTATTTGTGGGTGATAAGTATACTCAAGCTATGATTTAAGCACTCATTGCTATTAGGATTCTGCTCTTCTCAGGAACTCTTAGTGAACTGCAATAGTGAATAGCTTACAACACCCAAAGTATGCTGGAAAACACACACATGCATGCATGCACGCATGCATGTGCATACACACACACACACACACACACCTATATCTTCCTATTTCCATATCTTATAAATCTTGAGTTTACTCCTCTATCACAGGGATTGTTAATTTTCTCCTTTTGCGTATTCATCTCACTCTTTTGGTGAGATGCTGTGAAACATGGTTTCAGTTCTTGCTGTTGTTGTTGTTGTATATCTTTTTACATGTTCTGGAGACTGAACCCAGGGCCTTGACCAAGCTAAGCACCCATTCCACCACACAGCTACATCCCCAGTCCCCAGTTGTTCATTTTCCTGTTTTGTTTTGTTTGTTTTGATGCATGTGTCTCCATTGTGGGGTAGTACATGTGTGTGCACGTGCCTGTGCCTGTAGAAGACAGGAGACAACCTTAGCTATCACCCCATAGGAGCCTAGCATTTTCTTTTTGAGACAGGGTCTTTTGTTGGCCTGAAGCTCATTTGCCAAGTAGACTAGGCTGTCTGGCAGCAAGCCCAGAGACATTCCTGTTCCTATTCCTCCAGAGCTGGCATCACAAACCATGACTGGCTTTGTTTTTCTTAAGCATTGATTCTGGAGGTTGAATTTAGGTCCTCATTCTTTCAAGGCAAGCACACTACTAATTGAGCTCTTCCCAGCTACTCCACCCGAATTATTCTTAATGTGTTTACTCATATGTTCTAGCCCCTGTGCATAATCCATCATCCAGCACTCCTGTCACTCTGGTGAGAGCTTAGATGTCCTCATCAAATACAGTCGAGACCCAGATCCCAGGTCAGTCTATCTGTCCCCCATGAATGCCTTCCTCCATTGGCTCCGAAAGCCCACACCAGGCTACCTGTCCATGTGGTGCAGTCTGCCGTGGTCTTGAAATAGTCCACAGATTCAATGAGAGTTCTTCTTCCAGCAGGTGCAATCTAACCCCACTCCCCCTCTTCAGCCTGGGTTGGATTTAGTGACTCACTTCCAATGAATAAAATATGATGGAAATGATGCTATCTGCACGTCTAGCTAGATTGCAAAGGAGATAGCCTCCTCTTGGCTCACCCTCTGGGATCACTCACTCCAGGAGGCACCACCACCTACCCTGCTGTGAGAACACTCAGCTCACTTTTGAAGACCACGAGTGGAAGAGAAGCCCACGTGGAAAGAAAGCAATTTGCTAGGCCTAGATTCCCAGGGGCGAGTGAAAAAGAAACAAGAGAGTCACCTTGGAAATCGATCAACAACTTCTATCATAACTTCAGATAACAGCAGCCCTCAAGGCCCAGGCGCTGTAGAACAGAACAAGCCGTCCATGCTCGGTCGTCTTGATTTTCTTTTCTTTTTCTTTTTTTTAAATACATACAATTAAAAATAGATTGATTTTACTTTCAATTGTGTGCTTGTGTGTCTGTCCCTATGTGGGAATCCTCTCATCTCATGAACCATCCCCGTAGTCCCCTTTCTGAATTTTGATTCACAGACAAGTGAGATACTAAAAGGTGTTGTAAGTGGGGTGGTGGTGGTGCACGCCTTTGATCCCCACACTCAGCAGGCACAGGCAAGAGTATCTCTGGGAGTTCAAGGCCAGCCTGGTCTACAAATCAAGTTTCAAGACAGCCAGAGCTGTTAAACAGATAAACACTGTCTTGGAAAATAAAGGAGAGAGAGAGAGAGAGAGAGAGAGAGAGAGAGAAGTTGTTGTTTGAACCTGTTACATGTTCAGGTAATTTCTTCTGAAACATGAAATAATGAACACACTCTCACTTTCTCACTCAGGTTATTTGTTAAGTTGGAAGCATAGCCCCTAGCCTCTCGCATCTATCCCAACCCCCAGGCCTGAGAGTCGTATTGGTTTGGACTCCAAATCCCAGAATGTCAGGTCCTGACCCCTCCCTGGGTCAGGACCACTCTCACAGAGTATTTAAACAAACTCCCAAAAGAGGAACACGTGGTCCATTTTCCTTCCTCCTGGTGGTCCTGTTCGCGGCCTCCTGTTTTTCCCTCAGGGCCACCTGAGAGCACAGGAATCCCATTAAACCTGGATATTTCTTAATTTGTTTTGATTTGGCTTGATTGGGAATTTGCGTCGGCAGAGAGCTCGCATTAGGAAAAATTCCTAACATTATTATTTTCTTGGTGTTTCCCAAAGACTGGTATATTGAGACTTAACACAGTGTCATGGTGTTGGAGATGGCATCTCCTGGGAAGCACTGAGGTTGTGGATCTCCACCCTCATGAGAGAATTAAGGCAATTATAAAAGCATCCTTATCTCCATGCCATGTGAGGGTGCAGGAAGGGCACCTTTCAGATACTATCTGAATCCAGAACTTTCTGCAATCCAGAACCATGAGAAACAAATTTTTATACATGACTCTGCTTCAGGAGTACAGAACAGACAGACTAAGCCAGGCTTCGCTTGCCTACTTCTTTGAACAACACCATCTAGCTCTTCCCAGCTGTGTCCAGCCTGTGCTAGGACAGTCTGTGTAGATGTCCTCCTTGTCCAGCTCTCCCAGGCAGGCTGCCCTACTAACCTAAATGCCCCTTTTAGCCCAGCCTGCTTCAGGACTCCATCCTGTGTCACTGTCCCCTCCCTCTGGTCACACATGCCTTCTTCTTTTCACTGTTCTACTTAACACCTTCAAGTCTGAGTTTTGCAGAGAAGGAAGAGACCAAAGAGAAAGAGGAATGAAAGGCAGCAGTCAAAGAAAATGGAAGGAGAAAAAGAATGGACGGCCTCATGCCCATCCAACTCGTTCCTTTAATCGCCCAGGAGAGTTCAGAGCAAAGACATCATCCACAGTACCTGAGTTGCTTATTCTACAAAATTTGTTTCCTTGTGACAGTCACTTGTCTTCTAGAATGTTCCCTTAGTAGACAGCTCACCAATGGCAGTTGCAAGCATTGCAATAATTTGCAAGCTTCCATCCCCAAATGATTATCGTGTTAGTTATATATTGGTGCATAGCAAATTTCCTACCCCTTGGGGACTTGGAGGAACTTGTCATCCGTGCCAGGGTCTTTTATAAGGTGATGCTCAGGGTATCAGCTGTGACAGTGATCTCATTTGAACACTTGACTGAGGAAGGAACTATATTCAGGTACAGTTCTTGACAGAATTCATCTGCTTATGAAGCATTGGTCAACAATCACTCTCAGGCTGTGGAGCCAGGGAAATACTCCTCTGTTGATGGTGGGAGTGCAAACTTGTACAGCCATTATGAAAATCAATATGATCATTTCTCAGAAAATTGGAAATGCTCTACCCAGCTATACCCAAACAACACTTCATCGTACCAGAAGGACACTTGCTCAACCATGTTCATTGTGGCTGCATTCATTTTTTTTTTTTTTTTTTGGTTTTTCGAGACAGGGTTTTTCTGTGGTTTTGGAGCCTGTCCTGGAACTAGCTCTTGTAGACCAGGCTGGTCTCGAACTCACAGAGATCCGCCTGCCTCTGCCTCCCGAGTGCTGGGATTAAAGGCGTGCGCCACCACCGCCCGGCTGTGGCTGCATTCACAATAGCCATAATAGTCCCTCCACAGAATAAACAAAATTTGAATAAACAAAATGTGGTACATTTACACAATGAAGCATTACTTGACTGTTAAAAAATGACATGATGAAATGCTCGGGCAAATGGATGGAACTAGATAAAAGTCATCCCGAGTGAGGTAACCCAGACCCAGAAAGACAAACCTGGGTATGCATTCACTTGGAAGTGAACATCGACTGTTAAATAAATAATAACCAGGCTACAACTGGTAGACCCAGAGAGGGTAGGTAAGGAGGAAGGGCCTAGGGGGAATGCATGGGTCTCTCTGGGTCGGGGAAATAGAGTAGATTTTACAGGGGACTGGGGCAAATGGGGACAGAAGCAGAAGTGACCAGGTGGGGGTGGGGTGGTGTGGAGGGAGAGAGTGCGGGGAGAGATGGTTGGAATTGGAGGGCATTTGTTGGGTGGTGTGGAAACCTAGTACAGTGGAAACTTCCTGGAATCTATGAAAGTGATGCTAATGAGGACTTCTAGTAATAGAAGATATGGAGTCTTAACTGGCTCTCTCTCTCTCTCTCTCTCTCTCTCTCTCTCTCTCGGTTTTTTGAGACAGCGTTTCTCAGTGTATAGTCCTGGCTGTCTTGAAACTCACTCTGTAGACCTCCAACTCACAGAGATCCGCCTGCTTCTGCCTCCTGAGTGCTGGGATTAAAGGTGTGCGCCACCACCGCCTGACAACTGGCCATCTCTTACAATTAAGCAAGGCTTAAGTAGTGGGTCTTGGTTGCATTCAGTTAAACTGTTGGCCAAGGGTGTCTCATGGAAATCCCCAAACAGCCCAGGCTGATGCTAAAACAAGGGATTGCTCTCTGCAAACTGATAGTAGGGCCCCATTGCCAAGAGCACACAACTCATTGAACATAGAGAAAGAAGTTGAGCTGGCACCTACATGGTACATGGAGCCTTCACACCTAAGTTGTAGTCTCTTTGGTGCAGGAAGGTACTCTACAGACTGTTGAAAGAGAAATGTGGATACCAGTCCAGCCACGAAACCTAATCTGTCCTGCCTGCAAAAATTGCTAGGACAATGGTGGCACAGAACTTGTGGGAGTAGCCAACCAATGTCTAATTTGATTTAGGGCTTACTCCACGAGAAGGAATCCATACCTGACACTGCATGTGAAATTACCTGGAGCGAGTGAGAAGGAAACACCGAACATGCAACAAACCCGCTAGAGGGGACATGTATAGGCCTGGGGAAGTCAGTGTGCTGAGCGAGACAGAGAGAGAGAGAGAGAGACAGACAGACAGAGAGAGAGACAGAGAATGAGTGAGAAACAGACAGCATCCAGCTTTTAAAGGGTAGTAGCGCATGCGCACAGGGGGTTGATGTGACTACGTCATATGCAGATGACAGGGCTCACACATGTGCTCAAGGGCTTAGATGAGTCATACGTGGATGATGCAACCACACCGCACATGGGTCATGGGTGGGGGGCGGAGGGAGGGCTTTGACATCCCCGGGGCCATTAAGGCACTTCTGCCTGAGGGCTTGTTCGCACGTGCGTGGCCCTAGAACCCGGAAGTGTCAGCCTTATTGTGGCTGAAATCGTAACAGCATGGGTAGCCAAGAACCAGAGACTAGATAGCCCAAGGGGGTGGGGGAGCTGGGCTGTGGTGGTACTTGCCTCTAATTTCAGCACTTGGAAGGCAGAGGCAGGCAGAAGTTTGATGCAAGCCTGGTCTACACAGAACGGCGAGGGCTACACAGAGAAGCCATGTCTTAAAAAACAAAAACAAACAAAAAAAAAATGGTGATTCCTAATGATGTTCTACTATACTCAGCTTAGTGCCTCATCCAGCTGTCATCAGAGAGGCTTCCTCTGGCAGCAAACAGGAACTGACGCAGAGAGCCACAGACAGACACTATGCGGAGAGAGTCTAAAGTTCATTGCTCAGGGAATCCTGTGGAAGAAGAGGCAAAAATGTAAGAGTCAAGCCGGGCGGTGGTGGCGCACGCCTTTAATCCCAGCACTTGGGAGGAGAGGCAGGCGGATCTCTGTGAGTTCGAGACCAGCCTAGTCTACAAGAGCTAGTTCCAGGACAGGCTCCAAAACCACAGAGAAACCCTGTCTCGCAAAACCAAAAAAAAAAAAAAAAAAAAAAAAATAAGAGTCAGAGAGGATGCAGGACACCAGAAAAACATGGCCCTCTGAATCAACATATGAGCTCACAGAGACTGAAGCAGCAAGCACTGGTCCTACACGGGTCTGAACCAGGTCTCCTACATATGTGCTATAGCCATTAGCTTTAGTGTTTTTATGGGACTCCTGACTGCGAGAACAAGTGGGTCTCTCTGACTCTTCTGCCAGCCCTTGGGACTCTTTTTATCCTGTGGATTTGCCAATTTGCCATGTCCAACTCTGATATGAAAGTATTTGCTTCGTCTTTTATTTTGTCATGAGTGTTTTTTTTTTTTTTTTTTTTTTTTTTTTTTTTTTTTTTTTTTTTTTTTTTTTTTTAGCTTTGGAGCCTGTCCTGGAACCTGGAACTAGCTCTGTAGACCAGGCTGGCCTTGAACTCACAGAGATCCACCTGCCTCTGCCTCCTGAGTGCTGGAATTAAAGGCGTGTGCACCGCTGCCCAGCTAAGCCTGTTCTTTTCTAGTGAGAGACAGAAAGGTAGTGGATCCAGAGGGCAGGGGAAATAGGGAGGAACTGCAAGGAGTGGAGGGAGGAGAAACATAATCAGGATATATTATATGAGAAAAGAATCTATTTTTAACAAAAACAAAAAATAATGATCACTCTCAGTTCCTTGACATCTGGAAATTTTCAGTACATCACTGTTTTGTCAACATGGGCAAGCAGCCAGTAGTGATGGCTCAGGCTTTTATTCCCAGTACTTGGGAAGTGTAGGCATCAGAATGAGGAGTTCAAGGCCAGCCTGAACTATATGAGACCCCCGTCTCTAAAGCGGGGAGAGGGAGAAGAACAAGATTGTGTAAACATAAAAAGCAGAAGAGGAAGACAAAGTCACCATATTTTGTAACCTGGTCTGGAAATGATACTTTATCATGTCTGTCCTAGTCAATAGCACGTCAGGAGCCAGTTACTAGGTCTGAAATACAGAAGAGCATGAGGACCAAGAGGCAGAGATCCTAAGAGGCACAATGAAAGCTACCGACAAGCCGGGCGGTGGTGGCGCACGCCTTTAATCCCAGCACTTGGGAGGCAGAGGCAGGCGGATCTCTGTGAGTTCGAGACCAGCCTGGTCTACAGAGCTAGTTCCAGGACAGGCTCCAAAACCACAGAGAAACCCTGTCTTGAAAAACCAAAAAAAAAAAAAAAGAAAGCTACCGACATCCACATTACTCTTCACCCTTCCTAGAGGAGATGATTTCCCCTTCAAGGCTTCATATAAGCTGCTGTTATATTCAAAGTTCTTGATTGCAAATTTTAAATCTAGTTCTAATTAATGTAAGCAAAAATAGTCTATAAAATAAGGCTTGGAGTTCTAAAAAGTTCTTTTTAAGATTTGTTTTTATAGCCGGGTGGTGGTGGCACAGGTCTTTAATCACAGCACCTAGGAGGCAGAGGCAGGTGGCTCTCTGTGAGCTGGAGGCCTCTACAAAGTGAGTGAGTTCTAGGACACCCAGGACTGTTTCACAGAGAAACCAAACCAAAACAGAACAACAATGACAACAAACAAAATAAAAATAAAAGAGGCCGGGCGATGGTGGCGCACGCCTTTAATCCCAGCACTCAGGAGGCAGAGGCAGGCGGATCTCTGTGAGTTCGAGACCAGCCTGGTCTACAGAGCTAGTTCCAGGACAGGCTCCAAAGCCACAGAGAAACCCTGTCTTGAAAAACAAACAAACAAACAAAAAATAAATAAAATAAAAGAAACCCTTGAGTGCTGGAGGCCATTGCTATGAAGCTGTTGGTTTTGTTTTGTTTTGTTTTGTTTTTTGTTTTTTTCGAGACAGGGTTTCTCTGTAGCTTTGGTGCCCGTCCCGGAACTAGCTCTTGTAGACCAGGCTGGCCTTGAACTCCCAGAGATCCGCCTGCCTCTGCCTCCCGAGTGCTGGGATTAAAGGCGTGCGCCACCACCGCCCGGCGAAGCTGTTGTTTTAAAAGTAGGACATTGCATAGGGAGACACAGAGGCAACGCAGTGCCTGTCTGGTAAGCATGAAGGTCCCAAGTTTGATCCCCAAACCCAAGTTTGTGTGTGTGTGTGGTTGTTTGGCTGGTTGGTTAAAAAAATAAAGCCAGGCATACTGGCATACTTTTGATCCTAGGCTGGGAAAACAGAGACAGGCAGATACTTAGGACTTATTGTCCAGCCAGCTTACTTGGTAAGCTCTACGCCAGAGAGACCTTGTCTCAAAAAACAAACAAACAAATAAAAACTAGGTGACTCCTAGGAACAGCACATGAAGTTGTCCTTTGCCCTCCGTATGCTCATGCAAATGTGTGTATGCTTGCACACACACCACATACACACACACACAACCCTTCTTACTATTTGCACACACATAAACAGGACTGTTAATCAATTGGAGATTTAATGATGAGATTTTGTTTTGTGTTTTTTTTAAATATTTATTTATTTATTATTTATACAGTATTCTGTCTGATTGTATGCCTGAAGGCCAGAAGAGAGCACCAGACCTCATTACAGATGGTTGTGAGCCACCATGTGGTTGCTGGGAATTGAACTCAGGACCTTTGGAAGAGCAGGCAGTGCTCTTAACCGCTGAGCCATCTCTCCAACCCTGTTTTTTGTGTTTTTAAAGAGGATTAGAGAAGAAAAGTTTCCTAGAAGTACTGTACATACCAAAGAGAATCGCTGGCTCTGTCAATCCTATAACGTTGAGAACTCATCAGTTTTAATACTATACACACATCGTTGCAAACTTGGTGACTTATGAGATAACCATCCTGCTATTCTTTGTTCCCAAAGATGACTGAGCGAGCTCTGCTTGACAGTTCTTGCTGGAATCTCCGAGGCAGTTGTCAAACCCCCTAAAGGCTCACTCTGTGGCTGGATCCACAGCCAGATATTCAGCTGAACCCATGTGGCTACCACATGACACTTAGATTCCATGAATCAGTGTCCCAGGAAGGGAGAGTCAGGCAGAAGCAGTTCTGCCTTTAGGGCCCAGTTTCAGAATCACGCTGTAATGCTCCTCTGCGTTTGACTAGGAACAAATTATAAGGGACAGCTTGTATGCAAGAAAAGGGGGGAATTAAATCTCTCTCTCTCTCTCTCTCTCTCTCTCTCTCTCTCTCTCTCTCTCTCTTTCTCTTTCTCTCTCTTCTCACTATACATTCCAATCCAGGACTGCAATCCTCCTGTCTCAGTTTCCTAAGGGCTAGAATTATAGATGTATATCACTATACCAAGCTTGAATTCCACTACTTGTGGGTAGAATCTTCAACAATATATGGGCACATTTCATTGTCTTTTGCTTTTTTAATTATCACAGTAGTATTGATTTGGTTGTTCTTTGTAAGCAAAGTCTTCTGGGCAAAGGCGATGGCAGCTGTAAATGGGCAAACTTTGTTTTATTGCACTTGGCAAATAATAGGTTATTTACAAATTGAAGATTGTGGCAACTGTGTATTGTGCAAGTCTATGGTGCCATTTTCCCAACAGATCAAGTAGTTAAGGCATTTTTCACAAGAATTACACTATAGTATAATGTCAACAAACCTTTTAGGAGCACGGGGGAAGCAAAAAAGGCATGTGACTTGGTTTATGCTTTTTAATCCAGTGCCGTGGGGGCTGGCCACCATATCTCTGAAGTATGCATCATAAGGAGGACACACACCAACTCCAGAAGAGCCAGGCATGAGAACAGCCTCCAGGCATGGTGTGGTCCAGGGCATGAAATAGAAAAGCTGATTTCCTAAACCCAGGGCTGGACGGCTCCCAAATGCTCAACTCGCTGGCTGAGAGAGCTCAGAGATGCTGTCTGACCTGACAGACACAGGGAGGGATTTAAATGTGGACAGACCTGTTTCCAAGGCTGGTTCTGCTGCCTACCAACCCTTCTGCTTGGATGAGTTACTCCCTATCTCTTGAGGGATCCTATCTGTCAGGGACCTGGCAGAGAGCAGATGACACACTCGATTGGGTAATTGGAGGAGAGGTAATGTGGAATAAAGGTCCTATTCACACAGGTGGAGGGGAGGTGGAGGGTATCCACCTGGGGAACGCCGTGCTGTGGGACTCAGAACTAAGGACAAAAGGGCGGCCGTCTCTCCTGGGCCCATGGGAGCCAAAATGAAGGGGGGCTTTTAGAGCCTGGGGACAGAGAAGCTGCGTGAGGACCCACCATGTGGAAAGAGAAGGTGTCGGTGATGCTGGCAGCAGCTGGCTGAGGGAGAACTGCAGGGAGCAAGCACTGCTTTCCACATGTCACACCCCCCCCCCCCCAGGTTCCCTCATTGGCAAAACTCAAGGGAAGGTCACAGAGGGAGCATCCTGTTGCTGTCTCAGTAACAGCCTCTAGGGAGGGAGGAAGGCCAATCCATCTAGGCGCAGAGAAGATACTCTGAGCAGATTATATACCACACACACACACACATGCACATACGCACGATCACACGCATGCACATACACACAATCACACACATGCACATACACACTCACACTCTCACACAGAAACACACACACATATACAAGCACATACACACAATCACACACATGTATACACACAATCACACACATGCACATACACACTCACACTCTCACACAGAAACACACACACACACACGCTGTAAGGTTTATAAAACTGCTTGGTCCCGAGAAGACAATCAGTAAACCTTAGTTCTAACTCCCCATTCTAATCTCTGCTTGGAGAGAGAGATACAAACGAAAGGAAGGAAATGGCTTCCCAAACAGCATTTAACAAGCTTGGGTTCAATTCCCAGCAGAGGAGAAAAAAAATAAAGAGAGAAACTATATCCACATGTGTGGCTGTGCTTTGTCTTTGAGACACAATCCCCCTGTGTAACCTTGGCTGGCCTGAAATTCGATAGGTAGACCAGGCTGGCCTGTGCCTCCCACGTGGCACAATTAAAAACATGTATGCACTATCACACACAACATTGTTTGGGTTTATGCAAATACCTCTCAGGTTCTCCTTCATTTGCCTACAGGGAAGAAGAAGAAAAGCAAACAGGGACAGTTTTCTGGTGCTAGAGAGTGCACCCGGGACCTAGCACGTGTGAGCCAAGTGTTCCGCCACTGAGCGGCATTCCCAGTCCTATTGGTTGATTAGTACATGAGAAAAGAAGGAGATTCAGGGCACTTCTGTCAAAGTACTGTTACAGTAAATAATAGTTTTGTTCGAATTTCATAGGTTTGTGCAAGATTCCAACAGCTGGATAGTGCATTTTCGTCTCCATGACTGGATTTGAACCCAGTGCCTTGCACACGTGAAGCAAGTGGTCTGGCACTAAGGGATATCCCAACGCCAGGGTATACACACATGCCTGTATACTGATAGGAAAAGTTTAAAATCTTTTAAATTAGTTCTGCAATGAATACTAGCTGGGTTTCTGTCCCTCATTCAGTTCAATTCAGCCACAGCTTGAGAGTCAAGTCCCTAAGGGTGTCTTCAAACTTCAAACGGCGGGAACAAAGCCAACCTCCAGAACTCCTGATTGCCCATAAATTGGGGTTCCCATGAGCCATTCCTAGGGTTTAATGAATTTGCTAGAGAAGATGATAGAAGACAGAGAAACACATCAACTGTGCGGATGTTACAAAGGATACAGATGAAGATATTGATGGGGTGAGGAAAGAGTGGGAAGTTTGCACCCCACCCTTCAAGCACCACCAGAGTCTCATCTGAAGCCTGTCCTTTATGTTTTCTGTGGAAGCTTCATGGCACGGACACGAGTTGTTAGACCACTGGTTATTGACAATCAACTGAACTTTCAATCTCTCCTTTTCTGAAGACTGGGGTTGAGAAGGTGGTGAGAGCTGAAAAATCCCAACCAGCTAACCCTGACTTGGTTTCCGGTAACCAGTCTCCATTTAGAAACAAGATTATCTGGGGCTGGGAGCCAGAGTAAACTCACTAGCACACAAGAGCATGCCTGATACCTCTGAGATTCCAAGGGTTGTAAGGAGAGAGGATGCTAAGAAAGGCAGGCAAAGACAAACATGGGTTTTCCCATTTCAGACCATCGGAGAATTTAGAAGAAGTTTCCGAATTACTAAAATATTCTGCCTGATACAAATGAAAACTGATACAGGGCTGTCGCCCATCAGCCAACCTCAGGAAGTCTATGCCTCCCTTTTGTCCTTCCCTTTGGGAATTAGAAATATAAGGACATGGATGGACTTTTTATGAAAATCACCTACAATCTTATCTCTTAACGCAGTCACTTTTGGAGGGTGACGTTTTATACCTTTCTTTTTTTTTGGTTTTTCGAGACGGGGTTTCTCTGTGGCTTTGGAGCCTGTCCTGGAACTAGCTCTGTAGACCAGGCTGGTCTCGAACTCACAGAACTCTGCCTCCCGAGTGCTGGGATGAAAGGCATGCGCCACCATCGCCCGGCTCGTTTTTATGGCTTTTGATTATGTAAGTTGACCTCATGTAAGTTGTAGGTAATTTACTTGTGTGTGTTGTTGGTAGTTCTGTATGGTGGAAGAAGGGATCTGATCTCTCTTCTTAGTTATTAGTTAGATGTTAGTTAGTTAGTAGTTAGTTGACCATTGAGACAGAGTCTTGCTGTATAGTTCAGGCTGGCATGGAACTTACTATATGGCCTTAAATTTATGGCAATCCTTCCGCCCCAACCTCCCTAATGTTAGGATTACAGGTATGAACCACCATGCCTGGATTGACTTGCTCATCTCATTTATGATGATGATGATGATGATGATGATGATGATGATGATGATGGTTTTTCAAGACAAGGTTCCTCTATGTAACCCTGGCTGTCCTTGAACTCTCTCTGTGGACCAGACTGACCTCAAATTCACAGAGATCCGCCTGCCTCTGCCTTCTGCGTGCTGGGATTAAAGGCGTGTGTCACCACCGCTCAGCTGGCTTGCTCATTTTAAAGGGTGGCAACTTAGACCCCTATAGCAGCAGATGGGTTAACAAGAGAAAAATATACTTTGTTTGCTTGTTTCGTAGATTGTAGTTTTATGTGACAAGGGAGCCTTCAGACTGAGAACTCAGACATGGTGGACTTGAAGATGTGCCCAGCTCTTTGTTCCTCCATATTGCATAGAACAGTAGCTATGTTTTCCCCTGAGAGATTTTACTCTGTAAAAGAGCAATTCACCTCATTTTAAGCACAAATGATGAGGCAGAATGATTTCACATCTTGAATATGTAAGAGATCAGACATCTGTCCAGCACAGACCATGGCACAAACTGATAGTTCACTTATCCACACAAATAAAATGTTCTGACCTATGCACGTATCGAATAATGAGACCAATTAATGATGCAATTATCTCACCTGGACCACATGAAGAGACAGAGACGTCCCACGGGGGCCCAGAGGCACCCACCAACCCATCCTCAGACCCTTCACACATGCACCCATGAGATCCGCAAGGTGATGAACTCCTGACTACACCCCCACCCCACACACCAGGGTTCAGCTCAGCAAGATCCCCCTGTTTGGCCCTTTGTCCAGACCCATCCCGGCCATCCTCAATCTCTTTACCTGGCTAGGACTTCAAACCAGTTTTGTGTCTCAAAACAGTTTTGAGAGAGGGCTCACCAGCACCTCATTGACCTGAGTTTCTGCTCTTGCCTTCAATAAAGCACCTTTGAACCTTGTTGCCATTTTAACCTGTTCATCACCGGCACATGTGTCTATCAGTGTACAGCAGGCGATGTGTAAACTGGAGTTGATGTTAGTGATGAAAAAACGGACCAAAAGAAACAGTGATTGCCAATGGTCATGTCCAGCAAATGAAGTCAGTAGTGCTTGCTGACTTAGAACCAATGACATTGTCACGGTTTATGAATTAAGTAAATTCCAGTGGGAAAATACTAATGTTTCTATTTACCTAAGTGCTCATTGTAAACTCCCAGGATGAACTATTCACTTTCATGCATGGGTTTGACGGGGTAGGGACAGCGGAGTAGACATATGGCTGAGCAACAACCAAGAGGGCATACCCTCATCGTAATAGACTATGGGAAGGGGTGGGAATCCAGCCAGTCCTGTCTGTTCAGATTCTTGCTGGCCTCTTGGTGCAGCTCTTTCTTCTGCATATGGGCAAGATCCTGGAATGAAGTTTGTGTGGAGGAAGGGGGTGTCTCATGATCTACTATCAAACAAAGTAGGTCAGACAATTTCTTTATGACAAGCTTTCAGACAGACAGGTAGGGGGAAGTTAAAATATTATTTTTAGGTTTCATGGTTGGGTTTGGGAAAAGGACTTCTGATTTCTATGACCTGCCTTGAGGAAAAGGTATTTTAGTTTCTGTAGCTGGCCTCGGGGAGAATGAGAGGAAGGGATGAAAGAGGAGGACAGCAGAGGGTCAGAGAGAGACTTTGTTCCTGAGGGCGCTCTCAAGTACTGCCCTTTGAAGAACTGTTTTCCAAGCTTTGGCAGCTCGTTCAGGCAGTGCTGCGGAATCACCAGTCTATTGGCTGCCCAATTGTTTATCAGGAGAGCCACTACCTTATATCTATCCTATCCTGTTTGTGTTGCGTGGTTAACATGCACACACGCACACAGAAATCTACTTCTGTGTGGAGAGAGAGGGAGCATTGAGTTTTCGCTTCCCTTCCCCCTCCTTCTTTATACCCCTCCCTCTCCCCCACACAACTCTTTCTGTATCATATCATATCATACCATATCATATGTACATTGTTTTAAAAGTCCAGCTTCCACATATGAGAGAAAACGTGCAACACTTGTCTTTTTGATGTCTGATTTTGACATGATGATCTCTAGTCCCATCTATTTCCTTGCAAACAAGCTAAGTTCTTGTTCTTCACAGCTGAATTAACCTTGATTGTGTAAGTATATCACATTTTTTATTCACTCCTCTGTTGATAGGCATTACAATATCTTGGCTATTGAGTAGAACAGAAATAAACACAGGCATGTAAGCATCTCTGTGTTCCACTGACCTGTGCTTCTTTTGGTCTCTGCCCTAAGTGTGACAGCTGGCTCACATGATAGTTCTAGCTTCAGGTTTTGGGAGTTTGTTTTGTTTGCTTGTTTTTGATGAGTTTTTTGTTTGTTTCTTTGTTTTGTTTTTCTTAACTTCCATGTTGGTTTCTACGGAGACCGCACCAGTTTACATCCTCACTAGCAGTGTATAGGGTTCATTACCTTACATCTAGGCTAGAATTTGTTACCTGTTGTTTTCTTATTTTTTTTCTTTCGGTTTTTCTAGACAGGGTTTCTTCTTGTAACAGCCTTAGCTGTACTGGAACTAGCTCTGTAGACCAGGCTGGCCTCGAACTCGTAGAGACCCGCCTGCCTCTGCCTCCCAAGTGCTGGGATTACAGGCATGTACCGCCACTACCCAGCCTCAATTGTTTTCATAAGAGCCACATGGTTGAAATGAGATCAGGGAGAGGTGGATGCATAGTCACCTGCCTCTGGTGTAGTCACTCTTGCCTTGTGAAGTTTCTAATCATTATGTGATTATACCACAGTGAGATGCCAATTCACACCCATTTCCAAAAGCTGCCATGAAAAAATGTAAGTGCTGGTGAAGATATGGAAAAATTGGAGCCTTGAACACTGAGGGTAAGGATATAAAATGATGAGCTGCTGTGGGAAATGGCATGGCAACTGCTCAAGAAGTTAAACAGGGTTTCCCATATGGTCAGAAAGCTCCCTTCTGGATACACATACAAAACAAATGAAAGCAGATACTCAGGCAAGGGTTTGTTCATCAAAGTTCATAGCAGTATTATCCATTATAGCCAAAGAGTGGAAGTAATCCACGTGACTGTCAATGCATAAATGGGCACACAAAATATAGCGTGTGTACTTACTGTAATAGCATGCAACCTTAAAAAAACAAGTGAGCATCTGAGCCAACTGCCATGGTACCCATCTGTCATGCCAATACTTGGGAATCAGAGGCAGGAGGCTCATGAGTTTGAGGACATACTGCACTATATAGCCAGATCTTTACTCGATCAAGAGAATAATATTCACACTATATATATTTCAACACAATAAAAAACAGAAATCCAAATCTTTAAAGCATAATTTTAAGCCCATTTATTGTAGCTCTATTGGAGTTTCTAAGGAGGGAAATTATATGTATGTGTTTAATTCACCTTTATCTGTTCAATGACTATGTGTTAAGTGAATGAACCAAGTTCTCAATGTACCAAAAAAGTTATGTTTCACATTCTGTTGACTGAGTTTTCTGTCCTGCTCAGCTCCCGCAGTCATTTAGTCCCAAAGAAATCACACAGAGGTCTACATTAGTTATAAACTGATTGGCCCACTAGCTCAGGCTTCTTATTAACTCTTATAACTTATATTAGCCCATTTTTCTTGTCTGTGTTAGCCACATGGCTCGGTACCTTATTCAGCAAGGCTTCTTCTGGGTCAGGACTGCAGAGGAATGGGCATCCTTCTTCCCAGAATTCTCCTGTTCTAATAGACCTGCCTTTCCTTCTTGTCTGGTTGTCCCACCTCTACTTCCTTCCTGGCTATTGGCCAATCAGCATTTATTTAAAATATAATTGACAATATAGAACATTGTCCTACACCACACTTCCACCCTTGAAACCATTTTTCCTGTCATCAGAACCATTTTTGTTTTGAAATGGTAGCCACTAGTATTTCCTCCTCCACTGTGGTCACCACCATCTCCATTTCCACCTTCATTTCTCCATCTCCTCGACTGCTGTGAAGAACTTGATTGTGATGTGTGTTTTGGAGGAATATAGAAGATTTGGAACCTTAAACTAAAAAAGCAGCAGAATTTTATAAGCCGTCCCAGCAGGATCTTGGAAGTCAGTCATCCTGAGAGCCCTCGGGTCTGTGGCGGCCTAGTTCAAGAGACTTCAGAGGGAAACAACATTAGTAACTGGGCTACAAACCATTCTTTTTTGTTGTTGTGTTGTTGACAAAGGGGCAAGTCACAGTGAACTGTCACCTTGCCAACGCCTCAACAGAAAAAAGGACTGAGCTGTTGTCCTCACCCGCCTTATATTCCTCTCTCTGCCCAGCCATATCACTTCCTGTCTGTCTGTACAGACCTTCAGAGCTCTATGGTTAACTAGTGGCCAGCTCCACCCTCTGATCTTCAGGCAAGCTTCATTTGTTTAGAGCACAAACAAAAATATCACCACAGCCGGGCGGTGGTGGCACACGCCTGAGAGGCAAACAGATCTCTGTGAATTCAAGGCCGGCCTGTTCTACAGAGCAAGTTCCAAGACAGCTATAGAGCTGTTAAACAGAGAAATCCTGTCTAGAAAAAACAAAACAAACAAAGGTTGTGAAGTCTTCCATCCTTGTTACAGAGAACCAATGAGGCAGGAGTGTAGCAGAGGAGTCCTGACGTGGTGACCCTAAGAGGCCACAGTTTGAAAACTGTGAAGATGACGCCTAGATTGTATCGGAGATCCCAAGATGTTAGAGGTGCCAGAGTCATGGGATACACGAGAAGATGACTCCACAGGAAATGGAAACATCCCCAAAGAAAGGTAAATCTTTCAGGCGGCAAAGTTGGAAGTGAAGAGCCACCAAAGGGAGGAGCCCTTCGACATCAGGTGTGGAGCCGTAGGATTGGGGTTTGCCCTGTTGGGTTTCAATCTTCTTCTGATTTACTCACTGTGACCCTATTCCTCCCTTTAGAACGGTGATGCACATTCTGTGCCATTGTATGTTGGAAGTGTTATAATCTGTAGTAAATATAGTAATGTAGTAAATAATCTTACATTGGGTAAAAAGATTCAAATTCAATTTAATAGGAAAAGCACTTCATTTTGCCCATATGCAGGAATATTCTGCTATATATATATTCTTAGAAGTGCAGTTGCTGGGTTCAAGTGTATGCTTTGTGATTTTTCTCTGCTGGGTGGTACTGTTTTGCCCCTGGACAAACTATGTATGAGCATGCTGCTTTCCCACAGCTCTCAGGGTGTGTTGTCAGGTTTTTGAATTTTTGCCAATCTGATAGGTGAGGCCTGTGATTCTAGTGTGGTTTAGATATGCATTTCTCCTGTTGGGAGTGAAACTGAGTATTTTCCTAAGTTCAAGAGCAATTTGTGGGTGCTGGAGAGATGGCTCAGCAGTTAAGAGCCCTGGCTGCTCTTCTAGAGGACCCAGGTTCAAGTCCCAGCACACACATGGTGGTTTACAGTCACCTGTAATCCTCATTCCAAGAGATCTGATGCCTTCTTTAGGCCTCTGTGAGTACCAGGCATTCATGCAGACAAACACTCACATACATAAAATAAAAATAAATTATCTTTTTGTTTTGTTTTGTTTGATACAGGGTTTCTCTACATAGCTCTGACTGTCCTGGAACTCACTCTGCAGACGAGGCTGGCCTCAAACTCATAGAAAACCACCTGCCTCTGCCTCCCAAGTGCTGGGATTAAAGGCCTGTGCAATAAATCACCTTTTTAAAAAAAGAGCAATTTGTGTGCTGCTTCTTCTGAGAACTATGAGCCTGTTGACCTTGCACTTTCTGATTTCTAGAGGTTTCTCTGTTATAGATGTTGCTGTATGTGATATAAGCTATAAATATTTTGTTTATTTGTTTGTTTTTCCATTTTGTTATGTGGCTCTGTCTGTCCTAGAACTCACTCTGTAGATCAGGCTGGCCTTGAACTCAAAGAGATTCACTTGCTTCTGTCTCCCAAGTGCTGGGATTCAAGGTGTGCACCACTATACCCAGTTTAAGTTACAAATATTTAAGTTTGCCAGGTAGTGGTGATGCACGCCTTTAATCCCATCACTTGGTAGGCAGAGACTGGTGGACTTTTGTGAATTCAAGGCCAGCCTCATCTACAGATCTGAGTTCCAGGACGGGCTCCAAAGCTACAGAGAAATCCAGTCTCAAAAAAAAAAAAAAAGAAAAGAAAAGAAACAAAACAAAATAGATAGGTAGATAAATAGATGCTTAAATTTAAAGTCTAAAGTTCAGCTTGCTTGATGTATGATTTACATACAATAAAAACAATAAAACATTTATTTTGGTTACCGTTTCACACATTTAAACCTTCAATAGTTTAAACATGTGGGTCGTGACCCCTTTGGTAGTCAAATGACCCTTTCACAGGGTCACATATCAGACATCCTGCATATCACATATTACATTACAATTCATAGCAATAGCAAAATTACAGCTACAAATAGCAATAAAAATATGGTTGGGGGTCACCACAACATGAGGAACTGTATTTAAGGGTCACAGCATTAGGAAGCTGAGAACCACTGTGGAAGTAAAGAACTTCCTTTGGGTGACCTACCCAGACTTAGCTTTCTTGGCTGGCCCCCGTAGTCTCAAGATGTGAGTTCTCAGCTATTGCTCCAGTGCCTGCCTGCCTGCTGGTTGCTATGCTCGCTGCCACGATGAAAATAAAGACAATGTTTAATTTTACATGAATGATAAATATATTCTGTCAAATAGTTTTCTAGCTGGTTCGAGCATTTTAGATACAGGAGAATTCGGGTGCATCTCTACACTCACAAACAGTTACTAGTATTTATTTGGTTGCTTTTTCTTTGATTTTAAGACAAGATCTCACTATGTAGCCCAGGCTGGTCTCCACACAAAAATCCCCCTCCTTTGGCCCCTCAAGCGATGGGATCGCAGGCCTGTTCTATCACAATTACTGTAATCCATTTAAAGCAACGAGTCAAGACCAACAAGATGCCTCAGAGTGAAATGCTCTGAGTTCAATACCTGGGACCCACATGGTGGAAGGAAAGAGTCAACTCAAGTTAATCTCTGACCTCTACACTTATGCACAAACAACACACACATATTAAATATATAAGTGAATGAATTAATGACTATAATAAAATAATCTTTAAAAGATATTTCAAGATTATAGGCTTTAGGCCTGGAAGTGGCAGCATGTGCCTGTTATCCCGGAACTTGGAAGGCAGAGGCAGGTGGATCTCAGTGAGTTTGAGGCCAGTCTGGTCTACAA
Organism: Chionomys nivalis; assembly: GCF_950005125.1. Taxonomy (NCBI): domain Eukaryota; kingdom Metazoa; phylum Chordata; class Mammalia; order Rodentia; family Cricetidae; genus Chionomys; species Chionomys nivalis. The sequence continues at coordinate 34,439,685 of NC_080090.1, read as the reverse complement.
AGCTAGTTCCAGGACAGTTAGGGCTATTAGGAAACCCTGTCTTGAAAAACAAAAAAACAAAACAAAACAAAAGATCATAAACACTATTCTCTAACAACTGGGGGCTGAGGATGTAGCTCAGCCGGTACTGTGCTTGCCTAGGTTGTCCAAAGCCCTGGGTTCAGTTTCCAGCACCTCATGAACTGGGCATGGCGGGGCATACCTGTAATCCCAGCCTTGGGGAGGTGGATGCAGAAACAAGAGGCTCTGAAGATCAAGGATCCTACTATGAAGGGCCAGTTTCAGATATAAGAGACCTTATCCCACCCTTCTCCCCAAGAAAAAAAATCCATTTATGTTACAAGGTTAGTGCGGTGGATTTGCTGCAGGTCCCCACAAACCAAGGTCGCTGTCCTCCGGGCATCCCCAGCGGCTAGCCATGTGGGCTCTGGGTGGGCAAGGGGCAGACAGATGAGCACACCATGCAGATGGGTTTGCTGCAAGCTGTCAGGGTCCTAAGCAGGGACTGCATGAGACCATGTGGCTCCATGGAACTGCGGCAGGAGGCGAGAGAGACAGACACACCATGTTAAGTAAAGTTAGATATTGTCAGGAACCATTTTCCAGCGACGATGGCGGGGACCATTGTCCTGGGGATGTTTGCAGAGAGCCCCACACCCCAACTGTATTGAGAACTGTTTGTTGGCAGAGCCCACCCCACACCCAATTATCTTGAGAGTTATCTGTTAGTGGAACCTGCCCCACAGTCCAACTATCTAGAGAACTGTTTGTGGTTGGAATCACAAAAGAAATGATTCCTCTTGCAGAGAGAACTAGGTGTGTCGACTCCTTACCTCCTGACCCATGACTCGTGACCTTGTGACCTCGTGACCAAGTGTCGGCTGGTGACCATTGCTGCAAGATCCCTTCCTGCCCTGGCCATGCCCCTGCCCCCATCCCAACCCAAATTCCTCATCCAGGGGTTATATAAGTCACAACCATAACCCTAATAAACGGAGGCTTTGACAACAGATCTTTCTTGCTTGGCCTCCTTCCTCTCTCCCGCCCATGTCTTTTCAGATAGCGCCTCTCCGGGACCCTGGAATAACTGACCTGCCAGGCGGGTTACAACCCTAGACTAACTGACCCGCCAGGACGGGTTACAAGATATTTATTAGATGGGTTATGGAGGGGAAGGAAAAAGGGGAGAAGGGGGGAGAGAGAGAGAGAAAGAAAGGGGGGAAGAGAAGTGGGGAGAGAGGCAGAAGCTGAGAGAGAGAGAGAGAGAGAGAGAGAGAGAGAGAGAGAGAGAGAGAGAGGAAGAAGAGGAGAGTGGGTCAGAAGCTACAAGGAGGAAGGGAGTGGGCATGGCTTGTCTCTTAAAGAGCCAGACTATTACAGTTAGACCTTGCCAAAGGAAGGATGGAGAAGGTGTGTGTGGGGGCAGAACTGTAGGTCCATTTCCTGTAATTCTATAACTTAAGAAGTTGAAGCGAGAAGATCATGAGTTGGAGACCACCCTGGCTCTACAGAGCGCTCCAGGCTAGCCGAGAGTCCCTCCTCTCAAGCTCTTGCAATCTTTAACCTACTTTTTCTCTCTTTTGGTTTGCCTATTCCTGATAATTCCTATAAATGGAATCATAATTTATGGCTGAATTTCTTTTATGTAGTCTACTGTGCTTTTCTCTGGCTGGGGATGGAATCCAGAACCTTAAAAGCACAAAGTATTCTACCTTTAAGCTATATCCCCACCCAATAAAATGATTGATATCATCCATGTGCACAATCAGTATTCCATCCTTTTTATTATTGACTAATTCTTCAATGTATACTCATTAAGCTTATTCATACACATTCAGGTTTCCTTTGTTTATTATTAAATGCCAAGAATAGTCATGTACACATTTTTATGTGAGTATATGCTTGCTTGCTTTCCTTTTTTTTTTTTTTTTTGGCACGGGGTACAGAAATCAGAGCCTTACATGTGCTAAGAAAGCACTCTGCATTAACTTATATCCCCAGCACCTTAACTTCAATACCTTGGATAGTTATTTAGTGAAGTTTCTGTGCAAGGTGATAACTTTATATTTATTTATGTATTGGGCATATGAATTATATTTAATATACTTATATTTAATTGTTTGAGAAACTTCAGAACTGATTTTGCACAGAAGTTATATAATTTTGTATCCCCCCCCCCACCATTAAGATGAAGGTTTAACAAGCTGGGTGGTACACGCCATTAATCCCTGCACTCAGGAGACAGAGACAGGCAGATCCCAGTGAGTTCAGGACCAACCTCCTCTACAGAGATGGTTCCAGGACAGCCAAGGCTACACAAAGAAACACTGTCTCAAAAACAAACAAAAACAAAAAGATGAAGATCCAACTTTTTTTCTCACTTCTGTCAACAGTTGCTATTTTTTATTTTAAAAAAATGACATAAAGTTGGGTGAAGTGGTATTCACATCTAATTCCAGCTCTAAGGAGATGGAGACTGGCCCATGAGGGTCTTGAGTTCTGAACCAGTATAGGTTACAGAACAAAACTGAGCCTCAAGAAGCAAAAGCCTACAGTCATTCAGTGAGTGGGAAGAATGTCTCACTGTGGGTTTTTTGTTGTTGTTGTTGTTTGTTGTTTGTTGTTCCTAGCTTTTTGAGATGGGACTTTCCTCTGCAGCATAGGCTGGCCTTAAGTTCTCATCCTACCTCAGTCTCTCAAGTGCTACCTCTCCCAGCTCTTTATGGTTCTAATTTTCATTTCTTTAATAATGTTGTATATTTTGTCATTTGTTTATTAGAGATTTGTATGTCTTTGGAGAAATATCTATTTGAGCCTCCTGGCTATTTTTAATTGTTTTGGAAAAATACATTTACTTATTTGTTTGTTTGTTTGGGTGTATGTGTGTGTTTTTACTTATGTCAGAGGACAACGTGTGAGAGTCGAGTCAGTCTTCTCCTCCCATCGTGTGGAACCACTGGATGGAGCTCAAACCATCCCGCTTGGAGGAAAGACCCATCACTGAGTCATCTATTCCATTCTTTCTCGCTAACTCTCTTTTCAAATATTTAGTTCTTCGTTTTTGTTTTAAGAGATCATCTGTATTTTATTTCTATTATTTGTTTGTTTTTATTTACTTGTTGTCCAAGTATAGTCCTATCAGGTTTAGTGGAAAAATTAAAGTCAAAGTGATACCCATGCAAGCTGGAGGTAGCTGCTTGGTGAACCGGGAGCTGACACCAGAACAGGAAGTCTATAAAGTCCCAAGATCAAATAAATCCATCCTCTTTTTCCACCTGTAATCCTTCCATGCATCAGACACCTATTCCTCTCTGTGTGGGTCTGTGGTCTTGCTGTCCTCCCCGCATGCTTCAGTTCATTGGGCCGCCACAGCTACAGCTTCTACGTCAGTGACCGTTCATGAGCTCCGGGTATTGCGTGACTTCTATTCTTGATGACTTGCTTTGCATTTGTGTGGCTCCGAACAGTTTTCAGAAGAATTTTTGTCATTCTTTCCCTTTATCAGAATGTTCTCTGTCATCGTGTTCCTCAGACTGTGACTCTAGGGGCATTTATCTTTGGCCTCGTGTCTCCTTGCTTATCCTGAACTGGCTTTTATTTTGCTGAGTATGTAGTGTCTCCAGTGCTTTCCCTTCCTGGGTCAGCACTGCTTTTGCTTCAGCTCCAACTCCTTGGTTTTCTTTCTCTTGACATTGATCTTGAATAATGGTATTTTGAGGCTGCAGGAGAAACAGACACATCTATGTTGGGGATCAGCCTCAACAAAAATACCTCTTGCCAGGATAGAGGCATGGGGATTTAGAAATATAATAAAGAATATGAAGACGCGAATGAAAATAATAAAAAGGAGAAGCATATAGGATTGTATCAGGAGGGAAATCCAGTGAGTACTGAAATTTTGCCTGCATTTAATTTCCAACTGCTTAAAATACCCCTGGCTCCAAAAAGTAGGAGTAAGACAAAAGACTACATTAACATGATACAAGGAAATAAATATGTCAATTGAAGGTCACAGGCTACATTCATAGTTAAACATTCTGTTGCTAAAACAAAACAAATCTTGTTCAAACCCTAGACCAAAACATTCTCTTGGCAAACTCCTCCCTGGGTGAAATCTCATGTTATCTCCATAAAGGAACTGGACGCTTAGTCAGATCCTTAGACTTTTGTTTGATGTAGAAACATATCTACTTCTCTATTCCTGAAATACTAGGTCTGGATATTAGTCACACCTGTTGACTATAACCTTGAGAGAGTAGAACTCTGTGCTCTACTTCTAGGTGGGACCTTTGAGGTAGAAAGCACGAAAACCTTAAAGGAACTAGAGGTTAAGTTCTAACTCTCTGACCTTTGGGAAATGTGGAAACAGGTCACATTTTTGGGCCTCCGCACATCTACTGTTCTTTTTTCTTTTCTCTATCTAGCAATATCTTCTCTAAGATTAGTTTATCAGTGTCCACTGTGCCACCAAGTCAGGGCCTCTACTTGCCACACTCAAAATTATTCTGTTTTTTTTTATTTTTAATATTTATGTATATGCTTGTCTGTGTGTGAGAACACGTGAGTGCAAGCATTTGAGATCTGACCAAAGCGGGCATTGGAATCCTCTAGAGTTATATAGGTCACTGTGAGCTACCTTACGTGGGTGCTGGGTACTGGAGTCCTCTGCAAGAGTAGTGACCATTGTTTTGTTGTGTTTTTTTTTGTTTTGTTTTGTATTTTGCTGTTGTTACTGTTTTGAGACAGGATTTTTTCTGTGTAGCCTTAGCTGTCCTTGCAATGGTAAAAATAAAACAGTGCCAGGCAGGGAACTGCTTGGCGGGTGAGAGACCTCTGTGAGTCAGCCTGTCCCACGAGGAGCCTCTATGGGTGAGAGACAGAGATGGATAGGCATGCCATGCAGAGAAAGTGGGTATTTATTTAGTGGATTATGGAAGAGATGTGGAAAGGGGAGAGGGAGGGAGAAGGGGAACCCAGGAGAAAAAGTCAAAGAGATTAAAAGAAACAGAGAGGGAAAAGGAGGGAGTAGAGGAGTGGAGAAGCTACCTCTTCAGGAACTAAAAAAGAAGGAAGGAGCTCAGAGTGGAAGCTAAAGGAAGATCTGCTTGCCTCAACAGATGGGGGAGGGAATAGGAGGGGTTTGTCTCTTATAGAGACAGGACAGACCATTACAGTCCTGGTACTGACTCTGGAGACCAGGCTAACCTTGAACTCAAAGAGATTTGCTTGCCTGGGATTAAAGGTGTGTGGCACCACTGCCTCTCTCAGTGAGCCATCTCTCCAGTCCCAGTATTTTTGATTGTGATAAATTTGAAAGATGTCTACCTATTAGATCAAAATTACTATTTAGCAATTTACTCTCAGACCTTAATAATACTATATTCATCATATTTGGGGTTGTTTAGGCTTCACATAAGGGAAAGAAACCCAGGTTTATCTAGGCTAAGATAAAGTGTAATTAGCCTCTGGACCTGTGGCTTTCTAATCTTCTCCACATCACTGGAGTTCTCATCAGTCTCTCAGTCTTCACAGCATCTTACAATTTACTTGAGTTTTGTTTTGCTTTGTTTTGTTGGTTTTTCAAGACCAGACAGCCTTGGCTGTCCTGGAACTTGCTTGGTAGACCAAGCTGGCCTCAAACTCAGAGAGAGCCACCTGCCTCTGCCTCCCGAGTGCTGGAATTCAAGGTGTGTACCACCACCATCCAGCTCACTTGGGGTTTGCTATGTGTCTTTTTTTGTCTGTTTGTACTATACTGTTTTGAGGTTGGTTTGATTCACTTAACACGATTATATCTCTATTTTACAGCAGCCTATGAATTTCAATTAAAGTACCTTGGCAGTTTTCTCAAGGTTTCTCTATTCTTACTAATTTCATTTCTACTTGTATTGATTTCTGAAAAAGTAATGTTTAGCTCCAGCTACAACATGGTTTGTCAGTTTCTCTTAATTTTTTCATTTTGATAATATTTTTGGAGCTCTGTTCTTTAGAATGTGGTTTAGGATTTTCATGTTTCTTTGGATAGGCCAACACCCTTATCATAATGTAATATTCTTTATATAATAGTCTTCATCTAGTCCTATGGTATTTCTTATTTTATGTAGTCTGATATATTATAGTTCTAGCTTTCTAATGATTATTTTTTGTATAGTATATACTTTATATTGTTTTTCTTAAAACCCATCTATGTTTTTATGTTTAAATAGAATTTTCCGACTTGAGCGGTAGATAATTGACTAACATGTACCAGACTTTTGTTTTACCCCAACAATCATAAATTAGTGGGGTTTTTTTGTTTTGGTTTTTTTTTTTTTTTTTTTTTTTTTCTTCATTTTTTGAGACTGGGTTTCTCTGTAGCTTTGGAACCTGTCCTGGAACTCGCTCTGTAGTAGACCAGGTTGGTCTTGAACTAACAGAGGTCAGCTCACCTCTGCCTCCCAAGTGCTGGGATTAAAGGTGTGTGCCACCACCACCCTGCATAAATTTGTGTTTCTTATATATACATATGGCTTGATATTACTTTTCCAATTAATCTGATATTCTCAGTGAGCTCCCAGTAGCTCACGTCAGCTGTTTCTGTGGGTTTCCCTATCATGGTCTTGACCCCTTTGCTCATATTATCGCTCTCTTGGTTCTTATCTTGTTCCTTCTTCTCATCTCCAGATAACCATGTCTGGACATTTTAACCATGTCTACTAATCACATGTTGTCTTTCAGCAGTTTTGTTACTAGTGTGTCTTGCTGGTGGCAGTGGTGCATAAATCACCTGCTTCATCTTTCTGGAGGCTCTTAGTGTATAGCCATGTCATTTTCATCACTTATGGGGTCTTCTTTTCCTTGCGACAAGGTCTTCTTTGTACGTACTGAAGCTAAGTCTGACTTCTGTATCTCAATTCTCTTGCCTCTGCCTCTCCAGCGCTGGGATTACAGGCAAGCACCTCCACACCTGGCTTGAAAATACTTTTTTTTCCCAAAGATTTATTTATTAATTATGTATACAGTATTTTGTCTGCATGTCTGCTTCAGGCCAGAAGAGGGCACCAGATCTCATTACAGATGGTTGTGAGCCACCATGTGGTTACTGGGAATTGAACTCAGGACCTCTGAAAGAGCAGTCAGTGCTCTTAACCTCTGAGCCATCTCTCCAGTCCCATACATATTGGTTTTTTTGAGACAGGGTTTCTCTGTAGCTTTGGAGCCTGTCCTGGAACTAGCTCTTGTAGACCAGGCTAGCCTCGAACTCACAAAGATCCGCCTGCCTCTGCCTCCTGAGTGCTGGGATTAAATGCGTACGTCACCAGTGTCCAGCAAAAAATACTTTTAAAAAATTATTTTTATTTCATGTGCATGTTCATTCATGTTTTGCCTGCATGCATGTCTGTGTGAAGATGGAGTCAAAGATAGTTGTGAGCGGCCATGTGGGTGCTGGGAATTGAACCCGGGTCCTCTGGAAGAGCAACCAGTGCTCTTAACTGCTGAGTCATCTCTCCAGCATCTTGAAAATAATTTTTGAGCCATTATTTCTTCAACTACTTTTTATGTTGTATGTTTCTCACAGGTTTGGATTTCTGGTAATGAACAAACTAGGTATTGGATGGTGTCTCAGAGGTCACTTGGAATTGTTCACTGAGTCTAGTCTTTTAAAATTATATTTATTTCACTCATTTCATTTAAAATACTTGAATGTAGCTATAAAACTGCTTTAATATTCTTACCTGTAATCCTGTCAGATTGCATTCTGTCGACCCACCATCCAGCTGGTCCTGTTTCTTTACAGGAGAGAAATCATGTGAGGAAAGCCAGGCCTGGTGGAGCAGGTCTATAAGCCCAGCAAGTTTGGAAACTGAGGCTGGAGGATTTGTGGGTTCAAGGCCTATTTGAACTATAGAACGAGTTCAAGTCATCCTGGGTGACTTAGTAAGACCTTGTCCTTAAATAAAGCACAATAAAAGGTTGGGGATGAGAGTGCTTGCCTACTATGTGAGACCTTCATTTGGTCATCAGAACCACAAAGAGGGAAGGAAAGAAAGGAAGGAAACAAAGAAAGAAAGGAGAGAGAGAGAGAGAGAGAGAGAGAGAGAGAGAGAGAGAGAGAGAGAGAGAGAGAGAGAGAGAGAGGAGTAAAGATAAGAAAGCATGTAGAGAAGAGTGAGCAGATTTTAGAGGCATTTTAGAGGCAGCAGACCGCTGGGAGCAGTGTTCCGGTAGTGCCCTCTAGTGTTTCTGGAGTGTAACAAATGTTACCGCTCCTCTGCAGGTCTAGACTGTTGGGATTCCTCCGCCCTTGACACGGTGCTTTTCCCCTTTGTCTACATCAGTGGTTCTCCTGTAGACAACGCTGCGACCCTTTAATACAGTTCCTTTAATACAACTTTAATACAGTTGTGGTGACCCCCCCCACCATAAAACTACTTTGTTGCTATTTCATAACTGTAAATTTGCTACTGTTACAAATCAGAGTGTAAACAGTGACCTGTATAGGGGTCCCGACCCACATGTTGACAACCACTGGTCTACACGGAAATGATTGCAGGTTGTGAGGAAAGCATCGCTGCTCTGGGGGCCAGGTTTCACTGTTTTCCAGCCCCTGACAGTGGACACTGTTTGAAGTTGAGGGCCGAAAGTCTTAACTAAGACCACAGCTGCTGTTTCTACTACAGTTGCTGATGCTGTGGCTCCTGCCACCGCTGTTACCACTGCTTTCCCAGTGACACTTCACCAAGGCTCTGCCTCTGCCACTGTCAAGTTTGCAGGCAGTTCCCTGGCTCCACCGATGCTGTGGTCCAGCCTGCTAACCGCTTTGCTGTCTCTGCCGCCACTCGGCTGTCCACTGGCACTGCCTTTTCTTCATGTTACCGGCTCTGCTCCCTCCGTTAAAGGCAAGAGAAGACCTTTTGAGAGGTGTTTCTCACTTTTTAAATTTATTTATTTTTATTTTATGTGCATTCGTGTTTTGCCATGTGCAGTGATGTTTTGTTTATTTGTTTATTTTTTTTCAAGGCAGAGTTTCTCTGTAGCTTTGGAGCCTGTCCTGGAACTCACTTTGTAAACCAGGCTAGCCTCAAACTCACAGAAATCCGCCTGCCTCCTGAGTGCTGGTACTAAAGGTGTGTGCTATCACCGCCCGGCTTTTTTTTTTTTTTTAATATTTATTTATTATGTATATAATATTCTGTGTGTATGCCTGCTGGCCAGAAGAGGGCACCAGACCTCATTACAGATGGTTGTGAGCCACCATGTGGTTGCTGGGAATTGAACTCAGCACCTTTGGAAGAGCAGGCAATACTCTTAACCTCTGAGCCATCTCTCCAGCCCACCTCCCGGCTTTTTTATATTTTAACAAATAAAGCTTGCCTGAAGATTAGAGTGTAGAGTCTAAGTCACTAGAGGCCAGGGAACAGTGGTACTCACCTTTAATCCCAGCACTCGGGATGCAGAGGTAGAGAAAGCTCTGTTAGTTCAAGGCCACACTGGGCTACACAAGATTGAATCTGTCTAAAAGAGAAACAGAGCTCACACAAAGGTGACCCCAGCACTTGGAATCCCATGCCTTTAATCCCAGCACTAGGGAAGTGGAAACAGGAGTAATATGGCTGCGCAGGAAGAGACAGGAGCTCAGGGCAGTGGGAGGTTTGGTGGAGACAGTGGCGGTCTGCGGATTGCCCCTGCAGTCAGAGCATGAAGTCTGAAGAGACATTCTAAAGACAGGACTGCCCCTTTGATCTGAGCATTGGTAGAGGGAAAAGAACTCTCTAGTGGCTGACTGCTCTGCTTCTCTGATCTTCAGCATTAACCCATATATCTGACTCTGGGTTTTTATTATTAAGACCAACTAGAATTTGTGCTGCAGCCATGGGTGTCAGGTCCCCTGGAACTGGAGCCACAGACAGTTGTGAGCTGCCATGTGGATGTTGGGAATTGAACCTGGGCCCTCTGGAAGGGCAGGCAATGGTCTTAACTATTGAGCCAACCATCTATCCAGCCCTCAAGAGAAGCTTCTTATTGGTTGGTGTTAATCTTGCAACACTAGGGGCCGCAGCATAGGAGAGTGTCTCCTGGCCAGCTCACAAACAGAACTGAACAGCTTGCTTTTGTGGACAGAAGAGATGTGCTTGTGTCAATCACAGGAGCCTCTCCTGCAGACAGAGGCTTGATTGTGTTCAGACCAATCACAACTTTTTCCTGGTGCACCAGTCACAGGGTTCCTCTAGTCGGCTATCAGTGGAAGTGCTCCCTCTCTGGTCTAGATGAAAATGGTTACATGGAAAGGCCATCATTAGCTGCTTAAAATAGTTGTGGCTGGGGCCACGCCCTTGGGAGTGGGAGCACTCAGGGTTTTTAATCCTGCAGCATCCCCGAGACGTCCATGAGTGCTCAACACAGTCAGCGCTGGTACAGTGGCGTCTACTTGGCTGTTTGGCTAAAGGTACTTTACTCAGAGTAGCCAGGACAGAAAGGGAGAGGCCACAGCTGCTCCACCCCCAACGTCTTTGCTTATTCACAAGAAAATAAACACCAGAAGTTCTTAGAATATGAGCTTGTCGCTAGCAGTAACACTGATTTTCATAGCTGCTTACGTTTTTAGTTGTTTGTTTTGCATATGAGAGGGCGTTTGAACCGAGGTGTATGAGCGGAGATTAGAGGACAACTCGTAGGAGCAAGTTCTCTAGCTCCACCGCGTGGATCCTGGGCATCAAACTTGCAAGTACCCTTACCTAGGGAGCCATCTTATTGGTCCCTTAATAGCTATTTAATAAAATGGCTCTTTTATCAGTGTTCAGCTCTTGCCCTGCCCTGCACCCCAGCAAATATTGGGTCTGTTCATCTGCCTCATTTCTACTGTCTATTTTTATTCTTTTAGGATGTGTCTGTGTGTCTTTCCTTGTCTAGTAATGTTGAGTAGAGGCTAGACATCATCCATTTTGACTGGTGAGTAATCCTTTTTAGAGTAAATTGCCTGAAATTCCCTTAGGATCTCATAAAATAGTGACCAAGGGAACACTTCTGCATTGCTGGTGGGAATGCAAGCTGGTACAACCCCTTTGGATATCAGTATGGTGATTTCTCAGAAAATTAGGAAACAACCTTCCTCAAGACCCAGTAATACCACTTTTGGGTATATATCCAAAGGATGCTCAATCGTGCCACAAGGACATGTGCTCAACTATGTTCATAGCAGCTTTGTTTGAAAGCCAGAACCTAGAAACAACCTAAATGTCCTGTCGACCACCTTGACGGGTTACTCTGTCTAGGGTCTGTAACCCGCCTGGCTGGTCAGTTATTCCAGGGTCACGGAGAGGTACCACCTGAAAGACATGGGCTGATAAGAGGAAGAAGGCTAACCAAATTTGTCGAAGCCTCCATTTATTAGAGTCATGGTTACAGCTTATATAGCCCCTGGATGAGGAGCTTGGGGGGCTGGGGCACGGGATCTTGCCACATGGTCCACGCCTGTCACGTAGGCCAAGAGGTTATGATTGGTCAGGTCACAATTCCTTGGTCAGGAAGTCACAAGTTGACACACCTAGTTCTCTAGATAGTTTGGAATGTGAGGCGGGTTCTGCTAACAGATAGCTCTCTATTAACAGTTAATTTGGGTGTGGGATAGGCTTTGTCAATAAAACTATTCTCAATACAATTGGGAAGTGGAGCCCTTCTGCAAAACTCCTCACAGCGGTGATTCCTATAATAATTTTGGGGGGACATGGCTCCTGACAATGTCCCTTGACCGAAGAATGGATAAGGAAAATGTGGTCCATTTACACAATGGAGTACTACACAGCAGAAAAAAAAATGACAGCTTGAATTTTGCAGGAAAATGGATGGAGCTAGAAAACATTATTTTGAGTGAGGTAACCCAGACACAGAAAGACAATTATCACATGTACTCAATCATAGGTGATCTTTAAACATAAAGCAAAGAAAACCAGCCTACAAACCACAATCCCAGAGAACTTAAACAACAATGTGGAGACTAAGAGAGACTCACATAGATCTAATCTATGTGGGAAGTAGAAAGTAGAAAAAGACAAGATCTCCTGAGTAAATTGGGAGCATGAGGACCTTGGGGGAGGGCTGAAGGAAGGAAGGGAGAGGAAGGGAGGGGAGAGGCAGGGAGGGGAACAGAGAAAAAAGTAGAACTGTTTGAAGTTGAGGGCCGAAAGCCTTAACTAAGACCACAGCTGCTGTTTCTACTACAGTTGCTGATGCTGTGGCCCCTGCCACCACTGTTACCACTGCTTCCCCAGTGACACTTCACCAAGGCTCTGCTTCTGCCACTGTCAAGTTTGAGCAGAAATTTCTCAAAATAAGAAATAAAAATGGATTTTAAAAAAAATCTCAAAAAATGTTTATCACCTCTAGTAATTAGGGAAATACAGATCAAAACAACTTTGAGATTTTCTCTTACCCCTCCCCCCGCCCATGACAGAACAACACAAATCAACGAAATAGTCAGCAATAAGCGCTAGAGAGGATGTGGGAGATCGAGAACCCTCAGCCATGGATGGTGGGATTACTAGCTGGTCCAGCCATCCTGGAAGCCAGGGACAACCTTCAAAAAGCTAAAAATAAAGCTTGCCATACAACCCACTGTACCATTCCTTGGCATATACCCAAAGGTCTCAACATCATATCGTACGTATACTTGCTTAGCCATATTCATTGCTTCTTTAGATAGCTAGGAAAGGAAAATAACTTAAATGTCCTTAGCTGATGAATGGATAATGGAAATGTGGTACATATACACCATAAAATACTATTAAGTTGTTAAAAAATGAAATCATGAATTTTTCAGGTAAATGGATAGAATTGGAGAAGATTATGTTGAGTGAGGTAGTCTGGTTTGAGAAGGCAAAGGTCAAATGTGCTACGTCATCTGCCGCTACAAACGCCAAGTCTTCAGATATAAGCCTAACTCTCACCCATCAAAGAAGACAGTTCTCTTTGCAACAGATGAAGACCATTACCGAAAACCATACCAATCAAAGTGAGGAGAGCAAGTGACCATGAGGCACCCAGTTCCAACTGATCTGCCTACAACGCATAGAAGAGAGGGTGAAAAGATTAAGAGTCAGAGAAACAAAATGTCTGCTATGGGATTATGTCTCCTGGAAATGTCAGGGGAGGCTACATGCATGAAGTCTTAATAAAATGGCCACCTGAACAAGGACAGGCATGCTATCATGGGGAAAAAAAATCTATGAAGCCCTACCCTGGGACAAAGAACCACAGGCAACTCTGGAATGCTGAGAGCAAGAGAAATAGTGTTTCCCAGGAAAGGTTCTCCAACACCAAGTGGTCAGCCCTGAAATTATATGTATACAAGTAACGTTTGTATCTACGTATGTAAGAATGTATACATGGGAAGGGTTGAAGGGGAGTAATGGAAAGGGGAAATAGCATAACTATATTTTATTTCAATTTTTGGTTTAAAGAGAAGTCTATAATCTGGGCGGAGTTTAGCCATTTTATTAAGTCAAAGTCACCCAGGGCTTTCATGGAAAGCCCCCAAGTGGCTAATTAAAGCTCCCTATTCTGACTGTTAGAACCCAAATGTGTCCAGCCCACTGCTTTGTTGTTGCTCTTTACTATGCTTGTAGAGGTGTGTGTTGTACATTTACATCTTAATAGTCAGCCAAGGCCCTATCAGGCCAAGCCAGTTTCTTTATTCATCAGCCAATAAAAGCAACACATAGACAAAAGGACCTCCCACAGACAGGCAGACCTAGGGACCTCCCACAGACAGGCCTAGGGACCTCCCACAGACAGACAGACCTATGGACCTCCCACAGACAGACAGACCTAGTGACCTCCCACAGACAGATCTATGGACTTCCCACAGACAGATCTAGGGACCTCCCACACACAGACAGACCTAAGGACCTCCCACAGACAGATCTATGGACCTCCCACAGACAGACCTAGGGACCTCCCACAGACAGACAGACCTAGGGACCTCCCACAGACAGACCTAGGGACCTCCCACAGACAGACAAACCTAGGGACCTCCCACAGACAGACCTAGGGACCTCCCACAGACAGACCCACGGCCATTTCAGGAGTTCATCTTTCAAGCTGTTGGAGTTTGACTTCTGTTGCTGTGATTCAGTAAGATAAAGCACCAAACCCACAAACTTGATCAAAAACAACTTAGGGGAGGAAGGGGTTTCTTTGGTTTACACTCCCACCTCACAGTCTGTCGGTCTTTGAGGGAAGTTTACACAAGAATTTAATCAGGGCCCGGCGGTGGTGGCGCACGCCTTTAATCCCAGCACTCGGGAGGCAGAGGCAGGCGGATCTCTGTGACTTCGAGACCAGCCTGGTCTACAAGAGCTAGTTCCAGGACAGGCTCCAAAACCACAGAGAAACCCTGTCTCGAAAAAACTTAAAAAAAAAAAAACTGAAAAAAAAGAATTTAATCAGGAACACAAAGCAGAAGCCAAGGAAGAGTGCAGCTTGCTGGCCCCTTCTCCAGCTCTCTCAAGCTTTTGCTCCACTAGCTTCCCCATATAACCCAGGACCACCTGCCCTGGGAATGGTTCCGTCCACAGGGGAAAATTGAAATTCTGATTGACCAGAATTGGCTTCTCTGCTAGTTACCAGAACATCATTTTCTAGCTTGGACCTGGGTCACCAATGGGGTCATCTTTTGGAGGTTTTCACCCATCTTTGGATGGTTCCTTCTTGATGAATTTGGTACCATAAGGAAAGACTTTCTTTTTTTTTTTTTTTTTTTTTGGTTTTTCGAGACAAGGTTTCTCTGTGGTTTTGGAGCCTGTCCTGGAACTAGCTCTTGTAGACCAGGCTGGTCTAGAACTCACAGAGATCTGCCTGCCTCTGCCTCCCAAGTGCTGAGATTAAAGGCGTGCGCCACCACCCGCCCGGCAGGAAAGACTTTCTTATGATTTGTTTTAAGGGTCTAGCAGTGTAGCCCAGGTTAACCTTGAACTCACAGTCCTCTTACTTCTGCTTCTAAACTGGTGGGATTACAGATGTGAGCTGCAGGCTTTTCTCACGACATTCTCTCGATCTCATAGTTTCAGTTTGCCTCAGAAAACTTTATCTAGCACTCAGCAGGTTGTTTGCAATCAATTGTGTGTGTGTGCAGGTGTGTGTGTGTGTGTGTGCTACTACACATGTCAGGCGGTCAGATGACTCTTGGAAATCAGCTCTTCTGCCTTGTTTTTGAAGCAGAGTCTCCCTTATTTCAACTGCTGCACTGTCTATGTGAAATTGTTGGTCATTTTTCCTGTTTCCACCTTTCATCTATGTGTAGGAATGCTGGAATTATAGGTGGGATACATGTTTTTTATTAGTAGTAGTAGTATCATTATCATCATCATCATCATCATTATTATTATTTTGTTTTTTTCGAGACAGGGTTTCTCTGTAGCTTTGGAGCCTATCCTGGAACTAGCTCTTGTAGACCAGGCTGGCCTCGAACTCACAGAGATCCATCTGCCTCTGCCTCCCGAGTGCTGGGATTAAATGTGTGCACCACCACCGCCCGGTATTATCATTATTATTGTTATTTGTGCTGATTTGAAAGAAAATGGCCCCCAAGGAAGTGGCACTATTAGGAGGTGTGGCCTTGTTGGAGGAAGGGTGTCACTGTGGGGGCCAGCTTTGAGATCTCTTGTTCAAGCTTCCCTCACTGTGACAGTTAGTTGACTTCCTGTTGCCTTCATGTAACACTCTCAGCTCCAGCATTTTGTCTTCCTGCATGCCCTGATGATGATAATGAACTGAATGAACTGAACCTCTGAAACTGTAAGCAAGCCACCTCAATTAAATGTCTTCTTTATAAAAGTTGCTGTAGTCATGGTGTCTCTTTACAGAAAAAAGAAAACTTAAGTAAGACATCATCATCATCTGTGAGTTCGAGACCAGCCTGGTCTACAAGAGCTAGTTCCAGGACAGGCTCCAAAACCACAGAGAAACCCTGTCTTGAAAAACCAAAAAAAAAAAAAAAGACATCATCATCATTATTATTTTAAATTAACATGAGTTCTAGGATTCAAACCCAGGTCATCAGCTTGCATAACAAGTGCTTTTACCCACGGAACCACCTCACCAGCTTTATAATAAAGTTTTGATCCCTCCATCTTATTTAAAGTTAAATTCACCATTTTATGTCATTAAAGATATCAATTGCTTTCCCTCCTGGGGAGTCTTACAGCAATGCCATTCTTACCGAGAAAGAAAGTGACCTACCTATTAGCTTAAAAGTTAAGTGGAAAAGCTTGTCTGAAGCTTGGAAGCTTAGACTGGAATTAACGGCTCCACTGTAGGAGCGTGTCCTGACTGGACTGCACAGCCAGGGGCCTTCAGGCTCTCTGCTCCACACACAGACAAAGCATACCATCTGTTTTGAGTCAATAGCTCCTTATTAACATGGAGGCTAATTACATACAACTAGCCTGCAGAGGGTTGGATCCAAAGCTTGTATCAAGGGCATGCTTTGATCTGATTGCTTGTGCTACCAAGTCCCGACTCTTTCCTTCCTTCCTTCCTTCCTTCCTTCCTTCCTTCCTTCCTTCCTTCCTTCCTTCCTCTCTTTCTCTCCCTCCCTCCATCCCTCCCTCCCTCCCTCCTTCCTTCCTTTCTCTTTTGGTTTTTTCAAGAGAAGTTTTCTCTGTAGCTTTGGAGCTTGTCCTGGAACTCACTCTGCAGACCAGGCTGGCCTCAAACTCACAGAGATCTGCCTGCCTCTGCCTTCCGAGTGCTGGGACTAAAGGCGTGTACCACCACCGCCTGGATCGACTGGATTTTTCAACAACAGGTTCTCCCTGTGTATCCCTAGTTGCCCTGGAATTCACTATGCAGACCAGAACACATGGAAATCCATCTGCCTCTGCCTCCAGAATTCAGGGATTTTTGAACATGTGTCACCTAAATAGATGTCTTTCAAAATTAATTGTTTTGAAGCAAACAGAGGTACAAACAGAGATAGGCAGGAGTGTAAAAGACTTTGTCTCCCTTAGCCCATTTTGTCATTGTGTTTCTTGCTGTTTCACATGAAATAAGCAGAGAAAAGCATCTCTCAAACAAACAAAAGCATCCCGACCACTACATTTGTACCGATGTGTAATGCGCTAATTGAAGAGCTTGACCTGGGCTCCCCGCGGAGTGAGCAAAGCGAATTCTGAGGCTGGGCTTTGGGAAAGGAATGGATGCTTCAGGAGTCCCTCTCCTGTGCAGCAGGAGGCCTGCGACTCCCCAGCCTGAGGTCACCAGTCACAGGTCACAGGTACTTGACAACAAGAAAGGCTGAAGATCTACTTGAATCTTGTTATACAGTCCTGACTAGCCCAGTATTAAACTGCTGTGCAGACCAAGGTGGCCTCAAACTTGTGACAATCCTCCTGCCTCAGTCTCCAGGAGGTTAGTGTTAGAAGCACATGCCACTGTACCCGGATGAAAATACAGAATTTGTTCTTGAATAAAACAAACAAACTAACAAATAAAAAGGAAAAGAAAAGGCTACTTCTAGGTATGGTAGAAGAGAAAGTTTGTTGTAGATATGTGGGACAGCATAGCCAGAGTTAGGGACATCTGGGAAAGTCCAGAGCTTAACATGACTCTGAATTGGGTCATGTGGAGAGGTGGGGGGAAGAGAGAGGGAAGAGAGCAAAACCAGGTTTAGCAGCCAGGAGGCCCAAATGTACAAAGGAGCAGGTAACCAAAATGTCTGGAATATTAGGAAAGAGCTGCCCAGCCCCATTTGGCTGGTAAATTCAGGGTAGTGGGCAGGGTATGCTGGCCAGGAGGGCCCTGTAACAGGTAGGGACTCAGGGATGCTGGGAGAACCTGGCTGCCAGGTCTGCTTTGAGGTGTTAAATAGGCACCTCAGCCATTTGACCCAGGGTTGAAACCTAACGTCCCTATCTATAAGTATTTAGTGGAAATGTATCTACTAGGTATGAAACTGTCCGTGCTGCAAAGCTGGCCCCTCATCCGCTGCTGCTGTGGAGAATGACCGACTTCCAAGGACAAAGACTTATGCTGCCCTCCTGCGGTGCCTTCCTTGCTGAAGTCAGCAGAGAAGAATCCCATCCTACACTATCCCCAAACTTCTATAACCCTCTAGGACGGAGCCTTCCTGATGACGTCATCACCGAACCCTGAGAACTCCTGGGTCAAGGTCGAGTATAGGTCCAGCCCCAGGAAAACACTGTGAGGGGGAGGGCCAATTCCCTTCCCTTCCTAGAGATAAGAGGGGCTAATTGGGACAATTAATGTTATTCAGAATGTTCTAGTCCTGAAACCAGGAGCTTAGATGAGTGTTGTAAAGGGATTAAACAGCACCCCAGGGTGGTGTGATGAGACCCCCTACCCATAGTGGTCCATCTTACGCCGCCGCCTGGGTCAGGAAGCTGAAGGCTGCCACCAGCCCTCAGCTACCTAGAGTCCCCCCTCCTAGGAACTCTACCAAACTTCCGTGGAACTCATTCCCAACCCTTACTCCAATGCACCACCAGAGACGTGCTGTCCTAGAACAGGCTAGCGTCAAACCAAATGCTGCTGCTCCCCTGGGCCCTTCAGCCCGAGCTTGTCGCTCCTGTACTTCTGTTGAAGCAAGTCATTATGTCTATTATTGGAGCAAGTAATTTGTTATCTGAGCATTTGTTCCACCGTGGGCTCCCAGAGGGAAGGAACTATTTGTGTGTGGTGTGGTGTGTGTGTGTGTATGTGTGTGCGCGCGCGCGCGCGTGCGGATGTGTGTGTCTGTATTTTCAGATTTTTGCTTCAAAATGTTTACTTTTACTTGATTTTTATTTTTAAAACGTTTGTACTTGA
Source organism: Chionomys nivalis (assembly GCF_950005125.1). Taxonomy (NCBI): domain Eukaryota; kingdom Metazoa; phylum Chordata; class Mammalia; order Rodentia; family Cricetidae; genus Chionomys; species Chionomys nivalis. The sequence continues at coordinate 34,420,884 of NC_080090.1, read as the reverse complement.
AATAGAATTCCATCACATCCCTCTTCCTTTCTTCCAGCCCTTCCCAGTCACCCCCCCTCAAATCCTTCCCATGACCCGCCCCCCACCCTGCACTCTCAAGTTGATAGCCTCTTTGTCTTTGATTATACCTGTTACATACAGTTACTGTCTCTCCTACCTGTTTGCGACTCTAGCTGGAGAGCGGCTCGTATAGTGCCAAAGGGTCGAGCGGAGCCCTCTGCCCACTCCGCTGGTTTGAGTGCCCCTTCCTGAGGTGCTGCAGTGCCACCCAGTGGCGGCTGGTTGTACTGAGGCCGCCTACGCAGTATCGTTACCAAAAGCAGGGTTCACCTGGAGACTGCACCCCCACACCCCAACACACATTCCAAGGCCAACATGAACACGAAATGGCAGAGAGATAGATGGACTTGGTGTTTTTGGCAGTTTGGAGTTGTAGTGAACTGCCCGTGGAAGGCTCCCCGGTCTCCATTTCCCTGCTTCGAGTCCGTCAAAACCAGCTTCTGGGCTCAGGATGTAACTTAGTCAGTAGAGTGTTGGCCTGGTTTTCACAAAACAGGCCACTGTGTACAATCGGGCATGGTGGGACATGCCTAAAATCTCAGCCCTCGGGAGGTAAATACAACAAAGAGGTCTTCCGGAAATGGCGCGTTTGAGGTGTTGGGTAGAGAGGAGACATGGAACCTACTTTGAAGGATGTCAGAATCTTTGCTCCTATGGTAGATTAGGGCAAATCTATCCCGGTAAATATGGAGGCAAACTCAGACCTGAACCCACCCCTTCAACATGGACACTCAAAACAGACAGAGGCCTAACAGGAACCAGCAAGACAGGAAAGCACAGGTTTCTGCTAATCTGCTAACTGATTTTTTTTTTTTTTTTTTTTGGTTTTTCGAAACAGGGTTCCTCTGTAGCTATGAAGCCTGTCCTGGAACTAGCTCTTGTAGACCAGGCTGGTCTCGAACTCACAGAGATCTGCCTGCCTCTGCCTCCCGAGTTCTGGGATTAAAGGCGTGCGCCACCACCGCCCGGCGTGCTAACTGATTTCTTGAGCCTTCTCTCTGGAAGCTGGTAGATTCATCTTTCCTAGATCTGCCAGTTTGCTTCTGAAGTCTCCGGGCTTGTGCGTGCAGGGGACACAGCCATTAGCACAACTGTCCCTTCGACAGGCTGTCTCCTCTCTCTGTGCTGTGTGTTCTGTCTTACTGATGACTTGAACCTCCCCAAGGTCTCATGTTTATTTGCCCCTTGTATTATATTTTGGTGTGTGTGTGTGTGTGTGTGTGTGATGCATATGTGTCATGGTGTGGAGGTCAGAATACAACTTTGGGGAGTTACTTCTCTCCATTGTGTGGGTCTCATCCAGAGAAGAGGTTTAGTAAGGTCACTTGTATGCTGTCTGGAGAAGGCTTGGATGTGGGAAGGGATGCTCCAGTCTCTTCTCTGCCTTTCCCTTTTTGGAGCTGTGTGTAGTCCTCATTTGGGTGGACTGAGGACCCTCCATGGGTGGGATGCTCCTGTGGGTGGAATCCTCCAGAGTCCACCACTTGACCATGAAGCAGATGGTCCCTGGCTTGTAGAGCTAAGACATGAAGTCCTTAAGGGTGACCCAAGGCTAGGAGCTGTGTGGGAAAAGAGACAGCAGGCAGATAATATAATCCTGCCAACTCCCAGGGCTGCAAATCCTCAAAGGAATTCTTGATTTCTGCACGCCTTTGTTGACTTAGCTGAGGAGTGCAGTGTGTCACAGGGAAATGCTACCGACTGGCTTGTTTATTTGTAGCTGTGTTCAATTTGCTTTCTTATGTCACCCAGGACAACAGGCTGGACCCTTCCATATCAATCATTAATCAAGACACTCATACACATGAAAAAAAAGTTTCTGGTTGGTCCCAGGGGAAAAAGGAGAAACCACGAGGGCAGAGTTTGGAGAGGACAGCTCCAGGGGAGATCCCCAACACAGGTAGTCTCAATACAATTGTTTAATCACCCACAGAGCAGCACTGGGCAGACCTCCCCTTCTGTATACTCAGAGTCTGTCTCCACTTTGGTCCCTGATTGGTGGCCAGCCTATGAGACTGATCTCAGAGGATTGCTTCTTATGCTTCTTATCCCAGACTCAATAGCCTTCATATTGTGTAGAAGGCGGAGCTGGCAGCAACAGTCCCTGGAGGAGGGCTGGTGAGATGACTTAGCAGGTAAAAGTGTTGGCTGCCCTTTCAAACCGTAGTCCGTGAGACTGCAGTGGGGGACTTGGTGCTTTCGCGTGCCTGTGCACTGGACAAGATCCCAGTCCTCAGAAAACATGGAAGTACCTGCGAGCATGCACACACTCGGAGGTAAATCAGAGCCTACGCCTACTGGGACAGGAGCAAATATGGGGTTCCGGTTCCCACTTTATTGGTCACTAGTTTCTATCAAGCCCAGTATGCGGTGTCATCAGACAGCACCTGGTCTATAGAAGAAATTTCCCCACTTTGCACCTGTTTATCTACTTTTTCCATCAATGCAATTATTATTTATTATTTCCTTTGCGCTTTAACCATAAAAATTTCACGAAACTTTACATACTGTATTTGTTTGTAGTTTGTTTGTTTTCTGAGACAGGGTTTCTCTGTGTAGTCTTGGCTGTACTGGAATCTGCACTGTAGACCAGGCTGGCCTCGAACTCACAGAGATCCTCCTGTCTCTGCCTCCTGAGTGCTGGGATTACAGGCATGAGCCACCACTGCCTAGCATACTTACCTCTGTGTTTTTGAAAGAGTTTGGTCAAAAGTGAGATCCCAGGCCTCTGACACCCCTGTATCCAAGGAACCTGGGATGATTGGAAGCATCGCCCCAGCCCCTGGCCTGGGAGTTGCCTTAGTCCAGACTCTACCTCTGGAAAAGCCCGTCAAGTGCTGACCCCTCCCCGGGAAGGTCATGACCACTCCCACAGGCTATTTAGGCTGCTGCTCAGAGAAGGAACAGAGTTAAATATAAGGCACTGTATTCATTTCCTGACAGGGGAAAGGTTGTGAGCTCATGTATGCAGTTTGAAGAGACTTTGAGAAAGGCTGTTTGCAAAATTGAGGTCTGGGGTTAAGACAGCCAGCAGGGCCTATTGGAGGCATTGCCTCACTGTTAGGGGCAGGTATGGGAGAAATCTCAGCAGTGGACATCAACAGAGCTGTGTGGAGAAAGAAGCAGTGGCAACTGATCAAAGAACACAGCACACACACACCCCCCCCCACACACACACACAGAGAGAGAGAGAGAGAGAGAGAGAGAGAGAGAGAGAGAGAGAGAATTTATACAGATGAGTGGTTGAAATAAATAGGTTACTTACTTATTGTATTGGTCTGTCTCCCTTCCCTGTCCACTGTGGCAAGCAGATCTTCCTCTCGCTTTCAGCCTGAGTCTTTCTTTTCCAGCTCTCTCCCTAAGAGGCAGCTTCTGTCTCTCTCCCTTCTCCCAACTTCTCCCCTTCCTCCCCTCTGTTTCTCTCTCTCTCTCTCTCTCTCTCTCTCTCTCTCTCTCTCTCTCTCTCTCTCTCTCTCTCTCTCTGTCTCCCTGCCTCTCTCTCTGCTCTTCTCTCTTCTCCCCTTCCCCCCATTCCCTTTCCCTCCATAACTCACAAAATAAATACCCACTTTCTCTCCATGGCACGTCTCTGTCTCTCACCCACCTTGCAGTTTCCATCCTGGGACCCGCTGGCCCTCGTGGTCCGCAGGCCACAGGGAACTGCAGTGCTTTACCACGGCAGCTTCTTGTGGCCTGCTGCCCTCTGCAGCCACTAGGAGACCTGTGGCATTTGACTTTTATCATAATATTTGGTGCTCATGACTGGGCCAGGCTCTCTCCATGTTCCCTCCCAACCACAAATGGGCTGCCTGAGGACGTGTGGGCTCGGGAACCAGGTTTCTTGACAACAGCTCTGCACTGTATCTGCCTCAGTACCAACCTCTATGCACACCAGTGGCTTCGGTGGTGAGATTTTCCTTTCCAGCCCCCAACCACAGCCTTCATGGCTTTGGTTGAGCCTTTCACTGACAGTAATCTCTGGTTGCTTCCCAAGTTGCTAAAAACATGATCGGACCACCCAGGGCTGGTCCTCCCGCATTAGCGCTGCACACGCTGTGTGGTGCATTTGGTTTGGGACCCGGGGTCCCTTGGATTTTTCTTTCTCCTTCTCCTTCTTCTTCTCCTTCTTCCCACTAGTGAGTGGCTCCCGCTATGAGAGACAGCTTGGAGCAGCCTCTAGCCTCTGGCTTCCTCCTCACCTGGACCTTGAGCCAGTTAGCCTTCATCCACATTCTGTCTGTAGAGAAAAGACCTTTTCCATTAGGCTTTGTGGTGTCGCTGTTTCATTAAGACCCAGCCTGTAGAGAGGAGACATCCTCCTATGGGCCTTGTAGTGTTTGTCTGCTGTTTTCGTGGGTTTTCACATTTTCAGCTACGGCACAAACCCTCAAACTATCAGCCACCCGCCTGTAAAACCTACAAGATTGGTCAGATCCAGGAAGCAGCTATTTGCAGTTTCAGCCTTTGCTCCCCGCCATGGCTTGTGGGGCAGCGGCTCAGCAACAGGGCGAATCACGCCTCTAGGTCTCTCTTGTTATTATGTTTAAAACTCCCACGGCTTAAAAAAAAAAAAAAAAAAAAAAAAAAAAAAAAACATGGCTTTTTAACACAACATGTGACTACCGCCATTTTGACTGAGGTCAGGTGATCTTACTACCATCTTAACTGAGGTCAAGTGACTTCACTGCCATATTAACTGAGAGCAAGGTCAGATGACCAAGTCCTGCCATCTTTACTGAGGTAAACCTTGCCTGGTTCCCTGGTTTACTTTTGTCTTTCTCTAAATTCTTCTTTCTGACTCTGTTACATGTGTGTTTTGTGCAGTGGCATGTCTTTGGTAGGGCCCACCAAGAGCATCCACTTTACCCAATTCCTGTTCACTTTGTGTGTGTACATACATGTAACTTATTTTTTTTTTTTTTTTTTTTTTTTTTTTGGTTTTTCGAGACAGGGTTTCTCTATAGCTTTGGAGCCTGTCCTGGAACTAGCTCTTGTAGACCAGGCTGGTCTCGAACTCACAGAGATCCGCCTGCCTCTGCCTCTGCCTCCGCGTGCTGGGGTTAAAGGCGTGCACCACCACCGCCCGGCCATACATGTAACTTAAATACACCCATGTTTACTATTAAATGTTATACTTGTCTGCCCATTATATCTCATTTCAGACTAACAAAACAGTAAGTCTCATGTTTTAAACTGGTATGTACTTTAAAGTCTCTTACAAAAATACAGTATATTTAATCCAACCCTGATTTAAAATTTATTAAGCTATTCTCTATTATTGTCAGTTCTGCTGTTAACCTTCTATTGCAAGCAGTTTTTTTCTTCTTTCTGCCTTTTTACGAGTGTAAATCTTACCTGTTAAGTTGAGAGCCAGTACAGTCAAGCTCGGACCCAGCTCTCCAGGTAGATTCTATATCATAGTCATAATTTATCTATACCCGGTAAATAGCCCTCAACTGCTCAGAGATTTGGAGAATATGGCATTTAAATATTTAATTATTAAAAACTTTTCATAACAAAAAGAGACAGGTTGGTTCCTAGCAGCAGCACTCTATTTCCTCCAAAGAAGACAAATAGGCACAAAACAACGTACATCCTCAATTCACTTCAACTGCCAAGTACTGACCACTGGGTAAAACTGCCTTTCATCTAAACTGAAGATCTCCAGACAGTGGACAGAATCACTGGAATTGACAGCCTAGCTGCTCAGGTCAAGGTAGGCTTGTATTCCTATAGATTTCTTATTTATTTATTTATTTATTTATTTATTTATTTATTTATTTATTTATTACGTATACAATATTCTGTCTGTGTGTATGTCTGCAGGCCAGAAGAGGGCACCAGACCTCATTACAGATGGTTGTGAGCCACCATGTGGTTGCTGGGAATTGAACTCAGGACCTTTGGAAGAGCAGGCAATGCTCTTAACCACTGAGCCATCTCTCCAGCCCCCTCCTATAGATTTCTTAACCCCCAAGACCTTCTAAGCCTGGCAGGCCCTGCACTAAATAGCAAAAGAAAAATACGACCCTTAGCAACCATGGAGGACCCTGAGGAGTAGCTCTAGCTGCCAACCAAGTAAGTTCTCTGTTGTTTGTTAATCAATAACTCAAGTAAAATTTTATCTCTCTCAAAGATCTCTGACGCACTTTGACAGCTGAGAGGTTTTTATCAGTTTAAAAGGACAACCTCACCGAACAAATTTCAGTAAAATACAAATACAAGTTATTAAGGTGTGTACCTGAAAGTTATAAAGGTGTGAGGACAAGTACACACTATCAAATTTCTCTCTCACGCTGCCTTTCATAGTCTTAAAGATACTTTTCATTATGCAAAAATATCTGTCATAGTCATTCTGATATAAATATGCTGCTGTTTAAATCTTATGTTTTTACAAACACAAAAAACTCTTGTGAGTTCCAGGGAGTCGAATTGAGGGATCCACCTTAAACAGGTCAGATACATCCCTCTCAGTTTCCTGGTTCTAAAATTTTTTTTTTCCTAAACTCAACTTTGTCCTCTGTTCTGCCCATACCTTAAACAGGTGTAAGAGACACCAGACATTCCTATACCACAAACACCAGACAGGGGCAAAGAGACCAGCGACCCCAGGATGTGAACAGCACCTAGCTTTCTCAAGTTTCCTCCCCCAAGATGACACCCACAAATAAGCAGGAAGCAATCTTGAGAATCCACTGTATCAATTCCTTTAACCTGTTGTGCCTAACCTCTTGCCTTTTTATTATAAAAAAGAGATGGGAATGTAATGGTCTGTCCTGTCCCTTTAAGAGACAAGCCCCACCCTCTCCCCCCCCATCTGCTGAGGCAAGCAGATCTTCCTTCTGCTTCCAGCCTGATTCTTTCCTTTCCAGCTCTCTCCCTAAGAGGCAGCTTCTGCCTCTCTCCCTTCTCCTCACTCCCCCCCCCCCGCCTCTCTCTCTGCTCTTCTCCCTTCTCCACTTAACCCCTTTCCCTTCCATAACCTGCTAAATAAACACCCACTTTCTCTACATGGCTGTCTCTGTCTCTCACTCTCACCTACCACTCGGCTCCCACAGGTCACTCGGGGCTGCAGCGTTTTATTTTTACCACAACACCTATTATTTAATATATTGTTTACCCCTAAAGAATTAGAGTCACATCTGTGGGATCTATGACTTCTCCCCAGAATGAGTTCATTTGCTCCCGGGTCACTGAGGTCAGATTCCAAGAATACTGAAGTTGGAAGTGAGTTTATAGATAGGTATCCCACCAAGAGCCCATTTAACAGGTGAACACACACAACAGAACAGCTGTGGTCATGCTGTTTTAAGTGACCTTTGGACTCATCGTAGCTCAAGGTTCAGCTCCTATGCCTTTCTTTTTCCCAGTGGGGTAAGCAACTCTTGAAACTGATCTGAAGCTGGGAATGCGTTGTTCTCAGTGTCTCCATCATTAACTCTCATTCCTCCCAGGGAGACTGGGATTCCTGAGGAAGCCCTTAAGATAAGAGTGGAGAGAGGGAGGGAGCGTGTGCCCTTGAGAGGGGAAAGGAAAATTTAAGGCAGATTAAATTTCTCAGATCTCAGTGACTCAGGCAACCCTCGGAAGCAGAGTAGGTTCAGAGAACTGGATGGACAGCAGGGTCAGGCGAGGTGCCCTTGCCACAACCCAGAGTCTGCTTTATTCAAATATGATCCTGTTAGTTTGCTATCTGTTATTAGCCAGAGTTGTGATTGGCCTGCATAAAAGTAACAATGGTCCCTTTTTATTTGAAGTTACACTGTCAACTGGAATCCCAAAATATTAACTAAAAAATGCCCCCAAATTAGAAATCGTATGTGTATTTTAAATTTATTTATTTATTTTATTTTATTTGTTTTGTTTTGTTTTGAGACAAGGTTTCTCTGTTACAGTTCTGGATGTCCTGAAACTTGCTCTGTAGATCAGGCTGGCCTTGAACTCACCAAGTGCTGGAATTAAATGTATGCATCACCACTGCCCAGCTAAACTTCTAATGTTTTATAGTGTGGGATATAAATTCATATAGCTCCCCCAATGATAAGCCTACATTCTATCACTGAGTTGAATTCTGAACCAAATGATACATTTTAAAATATTTTTAATATGTGTGGTTACAATTTTCAAGTTTATTACAGGCTATTACTAATCTCTCACTGTGTATAATATAAATTAACTTTTATCATAGGTATGCATAGATAAAAAACAGCATAGATAGTGCAATCAGCAGGTTCAGGCTTCCAAGGAACATCTTGAAACAGAGTCCCTTCAGATAAGAGGAACCATCGCACTCCTAAATTAGACTTCCAGTTAGCTCACATACTAAATTAGGTTGCAGCTCCTTATGGCTCAGAGAGTGAGGGCTAACTGGGGAGACGGATGGGCTCACTCCTGTATCTCAAGAAAGATCTTAGGCTCAGGTCAGACAGGTTCTCACACCTGGCTGCAAGGCAAGGGACAAAGAAGTGACAAGTGCTGCCCCAACTAGGAGAGAGTGAGTGGGGTGGGCTATGCTGATGTCCTGAAGGGCTGTAACTTACCCACTTTTACAACTGAATGTAGGTTTCAGTTCTCTGAGCCATTTATCAAGCAAAGGGCGAGAGCACAAACAAGGCCCGAGTCAGCCCCACAATGTCTCAAAGAGAGTTCCTGCAACCCCCTTGAAACTTGCCCAAGTATGTCCAAAGATAAAACCTCAGTCAATTAAAAACATAGTAATGTAACTGCTGCTTGCTTGACCAATCATGTTTGAGATGATCTAACTGTTTCTAAAATTACCCTGGCTGTGCTTAAAAGGAGCCTGCACACTTAGGGTCATTGCCATTTTGTACGGTGAACGACCCCACACGCATGCTGGTATAATAAACGCTCTTTGCTCTTACATACTCTTTGAGTCTGGGGTCTTCCTTCAGCTTTTGCTCAGACCCTTACAACCGGAAGCTCCTAATGCATCAGGACAGAAATCTAGTGTGGCCAGTGCTTCCAGACAAGGCGATCATCAACTCTGCAGGCAAGTGTCTTAGCCTTGGAAGAAATGGAGCCACAAAAAACGTCAAAGACTATTAAACAATCACGACTATAGTAAAACCTAGAGCAGAAAACTCCAAGAGACTCTTCTGAGCTAATGCAATCACTTTTTATAGCTGTGCTACCCAGGCTTCTCTGACTCCTGCCCTTTCAGGCCCTAGAGTGACTTTGGTCACAATGGCTGAGGTATCAAGTAGCTGTATTGTGCTTTATATATAACCCACTTATATTATTCAAAACTTTAGGCCAGAGGTTCTCAGCCTGAGGGTTGCAACTCTTTTGGGGGGGTCAAAAGGTCCTTTCACAGGGTCATCTAAGACCATCAGAAAGCACAGGTATTTACATTATGATTCATAAGCATAGAAAATTGCAGTTAAAAAGTAGCAACAAGGGCTGGAGAAATGGCTCAGAGGTTAAGAGCATTGCCTGCTCTTCCAAAGGTCCTGAGTTCAATTCCCAGCAACCACATGATGGCTCACAGCCATCTGTAATGGGGTCTGGTGTCCTCTTCTGGCCTGCAGGGATACACAAAGACAGAATATTGTATACATACTAAATAAATAAATAAATGTTAAAAAAAGTGTAAAGCCAGTCATGGTGGCACACATCTTAAAAAAAAAAGAAGTAGCAACAAAAATAACTTTATGGTTGGGGTCACCACAACCTGAGGAACTGTGATGTGGGATTCCCCTTTGCATGCTGTGAATACCATTGGTTAATAAAGAAACTGTCTTGGCCTGTGATAGGGCAAAAGAGTAGAACTAGGTGGGGAGAACTAAACTGAATGCTGGAAGAAAGAAGGCGGAGTCAAGAAGAAACCATGGAGCCATTGCCAGAGACAGACGTTCCGAAATTGCCAGTAAGCCACAACCACGTGGTGATACACAGATTAATGGAGATGGGTTAGTTTGGCATCTAAGAGTTAGCCAGAAATACGCTTAAGCTATTGGCCAAACAGAACTGTAAATAATATAGTTTCTGTGTGATTATTTCGGGAGTCTGGGCAGCCAGGAACACACAAGCAGACTCCTACAACAGAACTGTACTACAGGATTCCAGCATTAGGAATCTTGAGAACCACTCATCACTTTAGACAGTTCCATGGAAGTTTCCAGAGAACTATTTTAGGGATAGAGGCCCCTGGTTTTCTATCTTAGGGTTTATGCCAGTGGACATGCCTCAAACTTCGGAGAGGATCCCTGCAGCCACAGCAGGAGACATTCACTGGCTCTCTATTACCTCCCCTGCTTTCACCGCCCATTCTTTCCCTTGCTTCTGCACCCTAGCATCATCCCTAAGTGCAACCAGGGTTCTGCTCAGGGCGTGGCTTAGGGGAGCTCAGCTAGGAGAAGAACATTGTTTTCTTCAGCTGATCTATTTGAGTTTTGTGACAATCTTACTCAGTGCAAGTTGGCTTTGAACTTGCTATGTATGACCATGCATTTGCTTCCACCTCCCAAGTGTTTGTATTGCAGACCTGAGCTTAAAGCTGTAATTTGATGGTAAAGAGCTTGCCTAGAATGTGTACCTGGGAATCAATGCCTAGCAACCCTGAATGAATTCTAGAAACATGTAGACTTTCTATTTATGATTTGTTATGGAGCATTTAATTAGTTTGTAATAATAAGACACTGCTTTTCCAATTCATTGAGATCTATTTCATAGCCCAGAAAATGGCCAACTTTTATTAAAGTCCTTTATGCCCTTGAAAAAGTATATATAATTTGCAGTTGTTAGGTACAATGCCTTATTTGATATATATTTTATCGATGTAAATTGTAGCTGTTTGAAGGTATTAATTTTTAAGTCAACTTATAACAGAATTAAAAATACTAGAAGATTAGTTAAATAAAATATGTTGCTCTCATAGAGTGAGCTACTTACGGCCATCAACAGTAAAGAATAAGGCCTAAAAGAATAGACACAGAGAAATAACCATACCACACTGAGAAGTGAAGCTGGCCAATTGTGATATAGTACTGCTTGATTGGAAAAACATTAAATAATCTCGCAGGGATGATATAACTAGTGACTACTCACTGATCTATACTTTTCTATATTTCTGTAATTTTCTAAAATAAGTACTTGTTAGTTCAGTAACAAAAGGTGAATTACAAAATCCAATGCTGCAAATGAAGGCAGATGTCCTGCTTGTTACACTGGAAATGCTATCAATATAAGAAACACATCATTTGGACTGAAGGAGACTTTATGAATATTCAGAACATGCTGGCCTTCTTCCTACAGGTATTTTCTTTTCTTTTTTTGGATATGTTTCCAGTTTTAATTTGAAAAAAAAAAAAACAAAAATGAAAACAAAAAAGTTTGAAACATATACATACATTTAGGAGGACATGGAGAGAAAAGGGATGGAGTACCAATAGTCACCAGCAAGTGTTATCAACACTGGTTCTGTAATTCAATTTCTCTAATTAAGCCTCAAGCTTCAAAGTTTATTTTAGTTGTTTTTTACAGTTTCCCGTTTGAACAACACCAACAAGGCCAGTGCTTCATATACCAAAACCATGTTCACAATGCTTAAGGGTGCTTACTGACCTGCCAGAAATGTCGTAAGAGCAAACAAAGCAGTGTGGACCCGTTTAAAAAGAAATTAAGTGGCAATTGGAGAGGTGACTCAGCTAAGAGCACTTGGCTGCTCTTCCAGAAGATCCTAGTTTGATTCCCGGTGCTAACATCCCGTGGGATCACAGAGGCTTAACTCCAGCGCCAAGGGATCTAGCTCCCTCTTCAGGTACCCGAACCCTTGGTAACTGAACAGGTACCTGAACACACACACACACACACACACGAAAAATAGTAAAAACTTAAGTACCTATTTTTTTTTTAAGTCAAGTGATGTTGGCTTGGTGGTACACACCTCTAATGCCGGCACTGGAGAGGCAGAGACAAGCGGATCTCTGAGAGTTCTGGGCTAGTCTGGTCTACATAGTGAGTCCCACGACAGCCAGGGTTATGTAGAGCAAACAAAACAAAAGTCAAGTGAACAGATAACTGATTCAAGGTGAATGGTGGGATTTCCCATCAGGAGAGCTCCCCAACATGCTACGGGCCAGGTAGTAGAGAAGGCAAGCACCTCCAGACTCTATGATGATGCACTCTGACTGAATGGATGTTGAATTATAAAATATATACAAATCTTGAATAAATGAGAACTATGAGAAGGGAAAAACAACAGCAATGGCCTCATCTTCTACTACAGCAATAGTTACTATCTTGGGATGTGCAGGTAATTGGATTACTGATGCCAGCCACCTGCTCTGCGCCCGGTAAGAGGATTATTCGTGTGATCCGAAGCTTCCTCCCAAAGGTGCAGTCTAATTCCTTGACCTGCTGTGGTGAGGGGAATGCGAGAGGAGCCTGCATTTTATACCATGGCTGGGCAGAAAAACTGAGCGGTGCCAAGCAGGTCCCCGATCTCTTGCTTGTCCAAGCCATTTCTGAAACGAGACAGAAATAGGCAGCCTCTGCCACCGCCATGTAGACATTGCCACGCATGGACACAGTTATTCGCCACTGTCTGCTACCAAAGCAGAGCTGATGAAGGCACCGCTTCTCGAGTGTCCAGTACCAGGTCTCCCAGCTGAGCCGTCTAAGGGACCCTCAGGTTGACACGTGTTGTTCTTTCTTTTCTTATAGCACACTGTCCATGGCACACCAAACATTGGAGACAGACCAACCACTACCCAGTAAAAAATGGTTATTCATGAGTGATTGATGAGCAAAGCCCAAACCCGGCCACGGGGATATGATAATGGGTTTCCAGTCCTGGCCAGATTGGCTCTGACTCAGCATAACATAGTTGGACTGTTTAGGGCAAGAGCTCAGGAGTGAAGTGCTGAAGATTGGATCCAGCTCCACTGTGTAGATGCCATGCTCTCCAGAGTCAACAACTAGACGACTCGTCCTCCGCTCCCTCCAGTGCCTCTCTAAGACATGTTCTCTAAATTACCGCAGTGTAAATCACAGATGTTAGCTATCTTTTATTTTTATGGAGGAGGTAATGGTTAGAAGGAATGCATAGCTGGGCACGGTGGCATGCGACTTTAATCTCAGCACTTGGGAGGCAGAGGCAGAGGCAGGCAGATCTCTGTGAGTTCAAGGCCAGCTTGGTCTATATAGTGAGATCCAGGACAGCCAGAACTACACAGCGAGACCCTGCCTCAAAAGAAAATAAAAGCAGCAGCAACAAAGGAGTAATATAGACATCCTCAAGTACCTAGCCGATTATCAGCTCAGCCAATTGTGTTTCCTCTAGTGTCATCCCCCCAAGCACACTTCCTTCCTGTCTTATCCCCATCTCTTGTACTGTATTCCTTCAAAATATCAAAGAACATTCTATCCGTCATGTGTCAATCAGAGAAAAGCATTTGACATAACCACCAACCATACTGTTATCTCATTTTGTTTAAAAAGCAATGACTCCTTTAAAACATCTGCCATTGAGGCAGAGATCGAATGTCCTTGATTACTCCGAGAAGTTTATTTGAGTCACACATTTCATTACATGACTTTTAAGTTTCTTTGAATTCATTAGAATTACCCTGCTTTTTAAAAAAATGATCTTTTCAGATTCTTTGTTCCTAACCTAACGCTTTGTGACCACCAGCAAATGTCAGGGCTGTTTGCTTTTCCCACCCTTTAGTGTTCAGTGCTTTGGTGCCCCTCAGTGCCACACCAGCTTTGCACTTGCACTCCGGGGTCAGCTGGGTCCCCATTTCCACCTTCAATAAGAGCATCATCTCAAAACGCACTTCCTCAGGAGTCTGAGGTCACTGAGCTGGGACGCGGGTTTCTCAAGACTGGCCTCGTGGCCTCGAGAAACAAGGCAGTTTGTTTTGAAGGTTGTTTTTGTTTGAGTTGCTAGGGACCTCAGGATGCCAGGGTCTCACATATGCTTGACCAAGAATTCTATCATTGAGCCATGCCTCCAGACACCTCCAGAAGTGAGGTGTCTAAAATGATTCCACAGGCGACTTCAGGGATGTTTGTGCCCCTCATGGCGTATGGACACAATTGCTAACTTGAATGTTCAAGTAGAAGAATTGGATAAATACAGCTCCAATCACCTCCAACCTCAACAGTCAAGGAATTAACTTCCTTTTCATGTCCTCCTTTGGTCAGGAGGTCCATTCCTCTGGCTTTTGCTTGCCCTCACCCCACCCCAGCCAAGACAGGGTTTCTCTGTATAGCCCTGGCTGTCCTGGAATTCATGTTGTAGATCAGGCTGGCTTTGAACTGAGAGATCCACCTGCCGTTGCCTCTCAAGTGCTGAGATTAAAGACATGCACCACTACCGCCCAGCTAATGGATTTATTCTTTAAGCCAAGGAGCATTCCATGACAATGAGACCGTTGATTCTATCTATCCATTCAGAAACTAGAGAAATGCCTGGATGAAGGCTGCCTGTGGGCCTCTGGTCAACCTTGCTTTAAGCTTTGGTTATCACTTGATGGATTATCACTTGATGCTGTCCATCATGGTGACACACTGTGCTATAGTTTGGATTTGACTTAATCCCATGTTCTTTAAGGATCCGTTGTAACTGAAGGTTTGTTTGGTCCTAAAGGTGGCTCCCTTGGGAACCGCTTTAGGAAGTGGAGCTGATGGAAAATCCCTGGAGGATGGGATTATGGTACCCTAGACTCTCTGACTTTTTGTTTGATGGTGTAGGTACTCCCACACACATGAGCCTCCATCATAATGAGATTGCAGCTGGGAAACCCTTGGATAAAATTAACTAATACAGACCCTTGATCTTCCCCCCAAAACTTTTCTTTTTATAAAATAAGCTTCCTCAGGCATTCCACTGTATGAGGCTGGCTAGTACAGTCTGACTAGTAGACCAAGTTAGTGGTCTAGATATCAAATACTTAAAGACAGGTCTCCATTAGCCCAAGCTAGCTTGAACTGTACTGAGCCTAGGGTGACCTTGAACCCGTGGTCTTTCTGCACTTACTGAGTACTGGGATTATAGCCATATGCCATTATCGCCTTTGTGAGTGTGTGGTGGTGATGGTGGTGTGTGTGGTGCTGGGGATCAAACCCAGGGTATTGGACATGTACTCTACCAATTCAGCTACATCCCTCGTCACAAGAGATTGGTTTTATTTCAGAGCAACAGTCTGCTACCAGACCCATAGGAAGAAAAGCACCTATGCCAGCCTCTTGGATGTGGCTGAAAGGATGGTGGCTTTGGATCGAGGCCAAGTTTGGGCTCCTTTGACACTTGGAAGGCTGTGCAGCAGCTCAGTGACATTCCTTCCAGAATCTAGGTACCTGAAGCCTCTCAGTTACTGCTTTTGGAGTTTAGCTGGCAACAGGAAAAGTCCCTTTCTACAAACCCCACACCAGATTTGGCACTATAAGCCTTTGTCTACAAACAGGACGAGCACTAGCAGAAGGGGTACTGAAGGGTTATATGTTGTTCCAGGAGTGGGGACTTTAAGGCTGGAGGGATAGGCCAGGGACAAGCTTTCACAGAAACCTTTCATTTCTTTTTTTTTTCATTGTATTATTTATTTATTATTATTATTATTATTTTTTACAAAAGTTTATTACAATGTACAACAGGCTCCAGGATAACACTTCATTCTAACTATAGGTGGCAATGATGTTATAGTAGGGGATCCAGATGTTTAACAAGCTCCAGGATAACACTTCATTCTAGCTGTAGTTGGCAAAGATGTTATGGCAGGGAATCCAGATGTTTAAATAGGAATGGAAGAGGGTCACCATCATCTCAGATATGAGGAACAGCTTACTTTTTGCCAGATTTCTTAATTCCACCTGTAGCCAGGGGTCCCTTCCCCGCGGCCTTGGCTTTTAGCTCCTCGAGTTTCTTCTGCTCCTCTTTTTGTTTCTGCTTGAAAGCCTTATCTTCCTCATCCATTTCCTTGGCCTGCTTCTTGGGCTGTTTCAGGGGCTTCTTTTTGCCACCTTCCCGGCCCGACATGGCGCCTCCAGACACCCCCTTCTCCAGACCCTGATCCTAAGCCGCTAAACCTTTCATTTCTAAAGGATGTGTTTACCTCTTAGATCATGAGATTGAAAACTACAAAATCAGCTCAGGAATTTACCACCACACCCCACCCCTGTCCCATACTTTCAGTTCCGTTCAGGTGACTCACACCTGCCCTCTGCTGGGGATACACAGTCCCCTGTGGTACTTGTCGATAAGGATCAGCTGTTCCTCAAGTTGATGTGAAATCTTGGTTCCCAAGTCCTTGGGGGGAGAAACCGTGAAGTCTTTGCTAGCAGGACTGTGATTCTTGCAGTTTTTCCGATATCAGAGAAAAGCAAAGGTTCTTAGTGGGGACCACAGACTTTCCAAGTGAGAAGCACAGAGGACAGGATGGGCTGTGGGTGTTGCGTTATGAGGCCTGATTTCAGGGCCCAGTCCTGGGCTCCCATTCTCTTTATCTCTATAGGGAGAGGCAGCCAGAGCATTAGCAGGTCACACTCTAGCAATCACGCCAGCTCTGCCTGTCACCCCCTGTCCCACAGGCACTATCCTGAGTTCAGATCACCATCAATTTCTGCTTTGGGAGATGCAAAACCCTATACCTCCTCGATGTCAGAGTGGCCAAAGCCTCCTAAAGATTCCCCACCCACACAAGTTGCTCTAAGAGCTGTGGGGGATTAGAGTTGATGCCAGCATGTGGGAAGACAGGCAGGAAGCCAGATGCCAGGGCTCAGGGCTGCAGACGGAAGGCCTCTGAGAACCAGACGAGTCTAGACGTCTCCCTAGTAAGAGGAGCTGATCTGAGGACCCCCAGGCAATGGGTGGAGAGCTCAGAGGAAGCCACCTCCAAGCCCTGCAATCATGGCTCTGACACCCTCTACTTTATCTTTGGCTTCATAGCTCTGAACCTTGTCTGTGCCCTCTCTGAAGTTCTTAGATGCTCAGGGGGACTTCTTCAGGAACATTTTGTTTTTGTTTTCTTTCTATCGTGTTGTTCTTGTGCTTTTTTCCCTCTTTTTTAAAAATATTTATTTATTTATTATGCATACAATATTCTGTCTGTGTGTATGTCTGCAGACCAGAAGAGGGCACCAGACCTCATTACAGATGGTTGTGGTTGCCAGGAATTGAACTCAGGACCTTTGGAAGAGCAGGCAATGCTCTTAATCACTGAGCCATCTCTCCAGCCCTCTTTTTTTTTTTTTTTTTTTAAAAAAAAGCTCTGTCTATGTAGCCCAGCTAACTTCATATGCCAGATGCTCCGTCTTCAGGGTCATGAGTATTGGGATTTGAGATACACACCACACATAGCTTCGGGAGTGGATGGTGGTGGTTGTGGTTTTATTTTGCTTTTAGAGACAGGTTTTCATGTAGTCCATGCCACAAACTAAATATAACCCCAGCTGTCCTTAACTCCTGATCCTACTTCCTTAGTGCTGGGATCACAAACACGTTACATCATTCCCCACTTCCAGGAGTGTTCTTATATAATCTTAAATTGTACTTCATTTGTTATTTGTGTACATGTGTGTGCCTGTTCATATATGATGTGTTGGTGTAAGTGTGGGTGCACATGTGTACCAGATGACAACTTTGATGTGTTACATTTGTTTATGCTGTGAAATATTTGTCTAATGATACAAAGATGTGTTGTATTCTTTTATGTTACATTTGTTTAACTCTGTGAAGCTGTGTTACTTTGCCTGTCTAAAACACCTGATTGGTCTCTGAAAAAGAGCTGAACAGCCAATAGCAAGGCAGGAGAAAGCATAGGTGGGACTGATGGGCAGAGAGAATAAAATAGAAGGAGAAATCTGGGAGGAGAAGATTGGAGTGAGAAAAGAAGGAGCCAGCCACACAGTCACACAGTCACACAGCCACACAGTCACACAGCCACACAGTCACACAGTCACGCAGTCACACAGCCACACAGCCACACAGCCACACAGCCACACAGTCACACAGTCACACAGCCAGACCTGGAGTAAGAAGGAAAAAAAGATACACAGAAATAGAGAAAGGTAAAAGCTCAGAGGCAAAAAGTAGATGGGATAATTTAAGTTAAGAAAAACTGGCTAAGGCTGAACTCCAGGAGTTCAGTCGAAGAGAGGAAAGGGGGTTATGTGAGTAAGGGGGCATCAAGATCATGATGGAGAAATCTACAGAGACAGCTGAACTAAGCTCGTGGGAACTCACGAACTCTAGACCGACAGCTGTGGAGCCTGCATGGGACCAAACTAGGCCCTCTGCATGTGGGCAACAGTTGTGTAGCTTGGTCTGTTTGAGGGGCCCCTGGGCCCTCTATCCCTGGTACCTGAGCTTGGTGTTTGGAACCCATTCCCTATGGTTTGGGATGCTTTGCTCAGCCTTAATGCAGGGGAGTGCGGAAGGGAGGCTTGGTCCTGCCTCATCTTAATGTGCCAGGCTTTGTTGACTCCCCATGGGAGGCCTTACCTATTTGAAGGAGTGGTTGGGGTGAGTTGGTGGAGAGGAGAGGGAGCAGGAGGAGTGGTGGGAGGAGCAACTATGGTTGGTATATAAAATGAATAAAAAAAATTTTAAAAGCTCACTAAAAACATTAAAATGACCATGTGAGATAATGAAGAAGGAAGGAAGGAAGGAAGGAAGAAAGGAAGAAAGGAAGAAAGGAAGAAAGGAAGAAAGGAAGAAAGGAAGAAAGGAAGAAAAGAAGAAAAGTTGGCTAGCAGCAAGACAAGCTAAGGCCGGGCATTCATAAGTAAGAACAAGCCTGCCTGTATTTACTTGGGAGCTGGGTAATGGGCCCCCCAAAAGACTCAGGAGCAAACGAGTAAGACCGAACAACAATTAAACAAAGGACACAAAAAACACTGAAATATTGTTACCAAGATGTTAGATGGTAGATCTGTGCCTGAATGATCAATATGCTTCAAGAAAAAGGGTGGGGCTAACCTCATGTCTGAGCAGAAGCATAATTTAAGGCAGTTATGGCTGCAGCCCGTTCTGGCCCATGATTTTCAGCCATGGCACTAATTACAGTCACAGCAAGTACATACATACACAGTGTGGGTTTGCCATCACAGTCATGGCAGTGAGTACCACGGTGTGGGTTTGTCATCACAGGCAGTGAGTACCACGGTGTGGGTTTGTCATCACAGGCAGTGAGTACCATGGTGTGGGTTTGTCATCACAGGCAGTGAGTACCACGGTGTGGGTTTGTCATCACAGTCAAGGGCCGTGAGTACAACAGTGTGGGGTTTGCCCATGCTCATCATGGAGAGAAAAACCAAACCTCCACCAGAGGGTAGTTGGAATAATGATGTTTCTTTCTTTCTTTTCTCATCCAAATTCATGGTTACTCTGTTTGTTTGAAAGAAAATAGCCCCCAAGGGCAATGGCAGGATTAGAGAATGTAACTTTGTTTGCATAGGTAGTTCGTTGGAGAAAGTATGCCACTGTGGGGGCTAGGCTTTGAGGTCTCATATATTCGCAAACCTCACCCAGAGTCTCAGATCACTTCCTGTTGCCTGTGAGTCAAGATGTAAGAACTCTCAGCTCCTTCTCCAGTATCATGTCTGCCTGCATGTTGTCTTGCTTCCTGACATGACTGTAATGAATTAAACCTCTAAAACTGTAGGCGAGCCACCACAATTAAATGTTTTTCTTTATAAGAGTTGTATGGTCATGGTGTCTCTTCACAGCAATAGAAACCCTAACTAAGACAGAAGTTGGTGCCAGGGACTGGGGTATTGCGTGGCAGACGGGACCTTGTGTTTTGTGTGAAAGAATATAGACTATGGGATTAGAAAAGCAGTTGAATGCTTTAAGTGCCTCTTAATGGACCATGGAAGACAGTGGTCTGAGTGTAATTTGAACTGTGGGTGTCTGGATCAAGAAGTTTCAGAGGAGAAGAATGTTAATATGTGGTCTAGAAACTGGTCTTGTGATATTTTGATAAAGAATGTGACTGCTTTTTGCCCTGAGTCTAAAGTGAAGAGTTTTGGATTAATTCTGAAGAGTTTTGGATTAATCTCAATAGACTCTGCTGTGGTGTCCCTAGTGTTAGCTCTAATGAAGATATATAATGAAAAGGAGCAGCTGATGAGCAAGGAAAAATATTTGAGAAGAAAAGGAGCACCAGAAAGCTGAATGGAGCTAAATCCTGTGTTCAAGGAGATAAACAGATTAGGAAATGGAATAAAGGGGATGGTGACCTCAGAGCAAGATCCCACCCAGCTAAACTTCCAACTCGTGAAAAAGAATTATGGGGTTGAGGTCAGCCTGGTCTACAGAGCGAGTTCCAGGACAGTCAAGCTTAGGCAGTGAAGGAAATCATTGAAAACAGAAATCTGGGGAAGATTTAATTGATTGAGGGGATCATATTCCAGCTCCAGTAAGCAGCAGAACCTGGCAGTTTTGGCCACATTGTAATGGTTTAAATAAAACATTGTGGATCCCCAAGTGGCTGCAGCAGGCAGCAGGCCATGAGACCATGCCACAGGTCCCCGAAGTGGTGGCAGGCAATGGGCTGTGAGTCCTGACAGCAGCCAGTCCCAGGCAGGGACAGCACAGATCCCCAAATGGCTGCCATGGGTCATGAGGGGCAGCAAGTCCCAGGCAGGGAGCCACGTGGTGGGCGAGAGACCTCAAGGGGGCATCCAGTCCCACTAGGAGAGACAGACAGATGGGCATGCCATGAGACCATGCTACAGGTCCTGGGCAGGAAACCACATGGTGGGCAAGAGACAGAGACAAGGATAGGCATGCTATGCAGAGTGAGGTTGGATATTTGTTTAGTGGGTTATGGAGGGGAAAGGGGAGAAGAACACAGAGAGGCAGAGAGAGAGAGAGAGAGAGAGAGAGAGAGAGAGAGAGAGAGAGAGAAATGGCGGTGGGGGGGTGAGCCACAGCAGCTACCTCTCTGGGAGAGAGACAGAAAAGGGAGGGACTCACACTGGAAGCTGAAGATTAGCTTGCTTGATGAGGGTGGGGGCGTGGCTTGTCTCTTAAAGGAACAGGACAGATAATTACACACACGGTTTGGGTTTTAGAATCAAGGATAGAAAAAAGGGGTTATGGAACCTTCTGTGACTACAGAAAGCTGCTGAGGTCAGGCATGTATCAGGGATATCTTTGAACGGAGGCCTAGAGAGGCCATTGTGTGAAGCTGTGAAGTTGAAGCCTGGATTGCCTTGGAGAACCCAAGATGTTGGAGATGCTAGAACCGTGGGATACCTGCCAAGGAGAGCTGCTAACAGGGAGTGGAACCAGCCCAGGAGAAAGAAGTGTGTTGCAGTCAACAAAGCTGAAAGGAGTTGAAGATACGAAGAGCACTTTAACATCAGACCCGGAGGTGCAGAGTTTGGAGTTTGCTCAGCTTGTTTTTGGTCTTGCTTTGGTCCAGTATTTCCTCACTGTGCCCCCTTCCCTGTGTTTTGAAATGATGAAGTATATCCTGTTCCATTATATGTTGGAAGTATGTGATTTGCTTTTTGATTTTGATTTTACAGAGGATTACAGTTAAGAGACTACATGAATCTCAGAAGAGACTTTGACCTTTAGACTTTTAAATACTATGAAATTGTTACAAGCTCTTGGGGGCCAGGGAATGGAAAGTGGTGGTTTGGAAGAAGACAGCCTCATAAGGGAGTGGCACTATTAGGAGGTGTGGTCTTGTGAAAGTAGGTGTGGTTTTGTTGGAGAGAGTGTGTCACTACAGAGGCAGGCTTGGAGGTCTCATGTATGCTCAAGATACCACCCAGTGGCTCAGACCACTTCCTGTTGTCTGTGAGTCAAGATGTAGCACATGCCGCTTCTTTTCTAGCACCAGCTCTGCCTGCACAGTGCTATGTTTCCTGCCATGATGACAATGGATTAAACCTCTGAACTGCAAGCCAGCCCCAATTAAATATTTTCCTTTATAAGAGTTCCTGTGGGAGGCCAGGCGGTGGTGGCACATGCCTTTAATCCCAGCACTTGGGAGGCAGAGGCAGGCGGATCTCTGTGAGTTCGAGACCAGCCTGGTCTACAAGAGCTAGTTCCAGGACAGGCTCCAAAACCACAGAGAAACCCTGCCTCGAAAAACCAAAATAAAAAAAAAAAAAAAGAGTTCCTGTGGGGGCTGACGAGATGGCTCAGAGGTTAAGAGCATTGCCTGCTCTTCCAAAGGTCCTGAGTTTAATTCCTAGCAACCACATGGTGGCTCACAACCATCTGTAATGAGATCTGGTGCCCTCTTCTGGCCTGCAGACATACAAACAGGCAAAATACTGTATACATAATTAATAAATAAATCTTTAAAAAAGAGTTGTCATGGTCATGGTGTTTCTTCACAGGAAACCCTAGCTAAGACAGTTACCTTGAGTTCAATTGACACATCTCAGGCTGAGAACCTGGTGCCCTCAGGAGAAAGTGTATCATGTTGGACTGTTTCTTCCTCCATAGCTCCTGGATGTATTTGTAGGCACCTGTCTTGACTCACCTGATGGCTGCCGCCATGGATCCCTTTTCAAGGCAGCATTTTTAAAAAAGATCTATTGTTCTGCCTGCACGTATGCCTACAGGCCAGAAGAGGGCACGAGATCTTGTTACAGATGACTGTGAGCCACATGTGGTTTGCTGGGAATTGAACTCAGGACCTCTGGAAGAGCAACTGAGCCATCTCTCCAGCCCTGACAGGCAGCATTTTTTTTTTTTTTTTTTTTTTTTTGGTTTTTCGAGACAGGGTTTCTTTGTGGTTTTGGAGCCTGTCCTGGAACTAGCTCATGTAGACCAGGCTGGTCTCGAACTCACAGAGATCCGCCTGCCTCTGCCTCCCAAGTGCTGGGATTAAAGGTGTGCGCCACCACCGCCCGGCGACAGGAAGCATTTTTAAAAGCTCCCAGTGCCAACCAAATCAAAGTCTCTGATGATGGACTCAGATGCAGACGTTTGAGAAGCCCCAGGAAATCACCCGGAGGGTGTGCTGTACAGACATCATGATCCAGGGGAATGGCAGCATGTTTGCTCCTTGCCTCCTCTTCATAGTCTTGCGAAGGTGGAACCTGAACTCTGGGTGAGGTGAGTGTCTAGCGCCACCATGTGTTTCTTAAAGCAGCTGGGAGGTTTCTGGGTGGTGGTCGTGCATGCCTTTAATCCCAGCACTTGGGAGGCAGAGGCAGGGGATCTCTGCGAGTTTGAGGCCAGCCTGGTCTACAAAAGCTAGTTCCAGGACAGCTAGGGTGTTACACAGAGAAACCCTGTCTCCAAAAATAAAAACAAACAAACAAAAGAAAGCAGTTGGGAGGCCTCTGAGGCATGTCTTAGCATGGTTTTGTAGTTCTGCTTTGCTTTTTGACAAGGATATGCCCCAAGAAGTATGTGTGTATGTGTATCTACCCATATACATATATATACTTATATACTTACATATATACTTACATATATATATATACTTACACACACATGTATGTATATATACATAGATATAGTACACACATATACATGTATACACACACATATATACATGTATATATACAGTACACACACATATATACATGTATACACACACACACATATATATATGTTATATACACACACACACACACATACACCCATATATATCTGACTTCACTATGCTGTCAGCATCACAAAGTAAATTCACAGAGCATCACTGGGCGAGACAACCTTAAGGGGTCACCGTTTGTGATGGTCCATGAACATCACATCATATGCTGCTCTATGTTCTATGTTTAGTCTGTGGGCAATGAGCTCAGAGGCGTGTGATTCTGTGTCACTCCCTAGATCTTTGGGGTGGCAGCAACAAAGCTGAAATGCCACAAGATCAGTCTTCAGCAAGCAACCGCTTGTTGAGGGGCAGAGGGATGGCAAGGTATGTGAAACACGCGGTCACCCACGCAGTAGGTTTTTCTACGTCCTCATGGCTATCTTACATGTGTGGTCAATTTTCAAATTAAGTTTGTTTTGGGGAACTTTACTTACACATTTTCTCACAGACTTTTCGTTTCCTAATCCCTCAAAGACAGTGCCATGCCTGATGGGAAAAGAAAACCTACATGGCTTGCAGCTTTGCAATTTTGCTGTAAAGCTGGCATGTGGACAACTACAGCAAAAGAGAAATGCAGCTTCCATGCAGAACTGTCCTGCGAGGGCTGGTGGCGTGGAGCCCGAGCAGTTCCAGGTCCAGAGTTCTACGGCAGAATACTCTGGCTGAGAATGTCTCTGAGAGTCCCGCTTCATCTGTCTTTGACACCTCTGCCCTCTCGGCCATCAGCGATTACTCCAGACTGTCATAAATCAAAACGGACCCCTTCTTCTTCCTCTCTCTCTCACAAAGATGCCCTCCTTTGCACGGAATGACTTGGATCAACAGAACTACATTGAGAAAGCCCCGTGTTTTCCCTCCATAACAGTACAGCACCAGAAGGAGTCGATCTTTGTGTATATAAGCCTCTGAATAGGCCATGGTGTTTTGTGCACAAGCAAAGAAGTAATGGAGCTCTCAGGAACACGGCTCTATCTTTAAATTGGGCAACGTGCAATCACTTCCAATGGGCAGTGAGATGTGAAACACAGGGTTTTTCCATACCCACATGTCTATCTTGGGTGTGCGGTCACTTTTCAAGATAAAAGTCTGAGTCAGGCCCTTTACTTCTGCTTCCTTTACTTTGTGCTTCCTGATGCCCCTGTCTCACTTTCTCTTACTTGTGCTTCCCCATAGGATGTTTGCCGGAAGGAAGACCAGGCTGCTTTCTGGAACATGACCACATTACCCCCTCCCAAATTAGACACTGAGCTCACCCAGGCGGCTGTTGTGTCTGATGGCAACCCAGGCTACAGAAGACTAATGAATGAGCAATGGAACCCAGGTTACAGAAACTTAATGAATGATTGAATGATGGCAACCTGGGCTATAAGAAGCTTAATGAATGAGTGATGGAAACCCAGGCTACAAAAGCTTAATGAATGAATGAATGAATGATGGAACCCGGGTTATAAAGCTTAATGAATGAATGGTGGCAATCCAGGCTACAGACACTTAATGAATGAATACCCATCTCAGAATGATGATGGAGCGCTCCAGACTGCACTAACTAGCACAGCACAGATAGACTAAATCCATCACTGATTGTAGGGCTGAGTACCCGGGGCCAGCAGCTTAGGCCAGGGGCATGGGTACCATCAGGAAGTGTTGCAGGTGTTCTGTGGGGACAGGAATGTGACAGCAGACTCTCACATTCTCCATGCCTCCTAGGAGTCACCACTTCCCCCTCTTGCTTCCTTTGGCTAATGTAGGGTTCAGAGGAGGGGACCCAGGGGGCCCTGAAGAGTGCCATGTGAGGGTGTGAGGAGTCATCCACAGGAGGAGAAAGCCAGAGGAAATGGGTGAATTTTAGATGTTTCGGGTCATTCACAAGGTACTGATCATGCATCGGGCTCCTTGGGCAGCCTAGGCTGGGAATAGCATCCTTAGGCCCAGGACAGGGAAGGAGGAAGAGATGCGCAGGAACCACAGCAAAAGGAAGCCTTAGAGGTTTTGTTTCTAGCCCCTCCCCTGGGCCATGAGAAGGAGGTTCCCATTCCAGGTAAAGGAGGCCCCAGGTGAGCTGTTGGCCGGGTGCCTGTTAGGACACTTAATATTCCCCTGGAAACAGCTCCTTGGAATTTCCCAGGAGCCTTTGGGTAACCATATAGCCCATGGGTGAGGGGGCCAATCTCCCAGAGGAGGCCTGGAAGACTTGAAATTGGAATTACAATACCTCTGCCTGTAATGGGGTGGAGATGTCCTGTGCTGTGGATGCTGTGGCCATAAATGATGATGGGCAGGGTCAAGAGCCTCCTCCCCGGCTTCACAATCAGATCTCCTGGTGAGGACTTTTGGGTGCTTTTCTTCAAGAATTCTGGGGCTTGGAAGACCCTTAAGCAAAGCCAGCACAGGGCCCTGTGGACAGTGTCTGTGATGCCAGCTTGATTGTGCTCCCCCAGAGTGCAGTCTCCTCCCCTTCCCAGGGCCTACTGCAGATCTAATGTGAAGTGAGCAACACACTCCTGTCACTGTGGCAACCTTGTATCTGGCTCTCAGCCCTCTTAGACTTCCCATATCCCATGCCCCTGGCTGCCCCTCTGGGGATGAGAGGCCTAAAAAGCTTTTCCCACCTCCAGCCAGGCACGCTGTGGAAGCGTAAAGAGCAGGCTTCAGGTGGTGCGGGCTGTAAGCCCGTGGTCTCCCTTAGAACAGTGGCTGGGGTGGGGTGGGGGCGGGGAGAGAAGCGGGATCGCTCATAGATGCTGAAGCCAGGGTGGCTCGGGATGAACAGAGGCACCACAGCATCTAGTCAAAGCCAAAGGTTGGCACCGCTGCCCCTCCCATGGCTCAAACCAGCACTCAGAAGGGACCCCCTGAACTGGAGTGAGGGCATCAAAGATCAAGAGTGTTGCAGGTGTACTGCCATCCACGAACCCCACTGATGACAGCTACAGAGGGGTAGGAAGGGTGGGGAGGCGGCACATGGAGGCTAGCTGCTGCCAGTCTGCGTCATCACCCTGCTCAGCTCGGTGTCACAAGTGCCACATCTTTCCAGTCCTTTATCAGACTTCCAGGGAGGTGTTAGCACCTGCTGAAGACAGGAGGCCAAAGACGACAGCAACGAGTTCTCTGTACCTCCAGCTCTGCTCTGCAGCCGCAGGGCCCTTGAGAGCATCTTCCTTCTCGGGCCGCCTGCTGGACAGTCCCAGCTCCTTCCAGCCCCGGGGAAAGCCGTGCACCCTACTATCACCTGAGTCCCACTGGTTTTGAGTGGCTGACCCTCAGGTCATGCCTTGAAAAGCAAGGGTTAAGGGGGCTCTGTGTGCCCTTGTACAGTGTGGGGGGTACTGCTCTACACAGAGGGAGGGTCACAGAATGAAACAAAACAGGCCTGTCTGTAGCCCCGGGAGAGAGGGGACCTGATCCAGTGACATCTCTGATGAGTGCTAAGGAGGCTGTGAACATCCCAGGTCTTGGGAGGGCTTCCTTGATGGTGGTGACAAGGTCTGTTTGAGCTGGAACCCAGAGCAGGGGACAGACAAGGTTTGGGGAGCTGCATGTGAACAGAGGCTGGTGGCCAGAACTGTATGCTTTTTGCAGTTTTCAAGGACGCAGATCCAATGGCTGCTTTTCTCTGCCTGTGATGGCCACTTTCTGTGTGGTCAAGCCTCCCCGACCCTTTGCTAGATCCTGAAGCTAACTTTCAGTAAAGTCCCTGGAAAGCTGAAAGCTGGTGCTCTCAGACACTTCCTTACTCCTCTGGCAGCCAGGATCTGACTGTCTCGTACCTGAGCTTGGCTGCTCCCTGCTCCCAGATAAAACTTCTGTGGAACATCATCAGAAAGGACAGTAGGAAGAAGTAGGTCCCTGACCCTGTCCTTGGCTCCGTGATGTGACAGAAGCCTGACCCATGCCCCTAGACATGAGAAGGAGACAGACCTGATGAGCCTTGGTGTTTTAGTTTCTTTAATTATATATATATATATATATATATATATATATATATATATATATATGTTTTAAAGATTTTTTTACGTGTATGTATATCTGCATGTGGGTGTGTGTGCATGTGAATGCAGGTACCGGAGGAGGCCAGAAGAGGGCATCAGAGGCTGGGGCTAGAGACTTAGGTGCTGGGCTCCAAACTTGGGTCCTCTGAAAGAACCAGCATAAGCTCTTAACCCCTGAGCCATCTCTCCAACCTGCAAACTATGTTTCTTTGTAAAGACAAGGTCTCAATTTGCTGCCCAGGTTGGTCTCAAACTAATGAATTCAAGTGATCCCTGTGTCTCAGCCTCTCATGCCAGGAAGACTACAGGTACCCAGCCCTGCATCCCCCTAAATACCACTTCTTGTCCCTGACAAGAAGATGACGTTAGAGAATCTTTCTCCATGCAGGGAGTATGAAGATGCCATAGACTTGCATAGGTTTTCTTCCCCAGCGACCACCATGACCCCCAGAACAAACAGGACCATTCTTCATGAGTTCTAGGAAGAAAGGGAGTGCAAGGACAAAGCCTCCTGCCCAGTGTCCAGGGACTGAGTCTGCCAGTGTCCCTTCAGCATGCACACGCACACATACACACATGTCACCACCATCAGAGCCTTGTGGGACTCATCAGGGACCCACTTCTGAGACTACCAGACCAGGGAGTCACTGAGCATGCGTAGTCCCCTTCTTCCCTACTTAAAAGTGTGGAGGGATCCTGCCACTGCACACTCATTCCTTTGCGCTTCGTCGGACATTGAGCAGTCGATAGCCAGAGAGCAGCTCCAAGCTGGATCTACGCCTACCCGGCAGGAGAACAGGCAGTCGCTGGGCCAGGCTTCAGTACTGAGGATGGAGTAGAACTGGAACTCTGCGAACCCGTCCCGGAGCCGTTCATTCCCTCAACTTCTCTGAGAGTCTTACCATGGACTCTCCTTCAGGGCCCAGAGTCCCACCAGGCTTAACGCAGGATCCCAGCTTTACAGCCAGCACTGTCCTGCACAGCCATTGGAACAGCACTCAGATTGTCTCCACAAGAGCCCAGCTTCTGTCTGTGAGTCCCACGGTAAGTTCGGGGAGCATGTGTGTGTGTGTGTGTGTGTGTGTGTGTGTGTGTGTGTGTGTGTGTGTGCAGAGACGCCAGTTCCCAGCCCTGCCTCCCACCCCCACTTTGACAGGAGAGAGAAAAGGTCTGAGCTTTGATAAAAGACCTGGGGTATCACTGAACTTCTCTGAGCTTTCCCTACAAATTGGCTGAGAAAAGAGGGTGTGGGCAATGTCTTCATCCGCAGAGATCATGGAAGGACCAGAAAGGCAGGCACTGGTGACATCTATTCTTTCTAGATGCCCTGTGGAAATTTATAAGAAGGAGCCATGCCCAGACTTTCGATTTGTACAGGCCTGAGTGGGATATTGGTCAGGACAAAGAGCAGAGCATTCCCTTTCCCTGGGAGATATCCTTCCCAGTCCCCATATGCTAACCTCCCAGGACAATGACCTCTTAGCAGGGACCCCTGAGGAGCCTAAGTTTTCTTTCTAGTCGAAAGTTTTTCTCCCTCTTTGTTAGGCTTCAATGTCAATCCTCAGCTATGTTACAGGGGTTTCAAGTCCTCCCTTGAGACTTGCGATGGGGTGTCTGTCCCTACACTGGGAGGGCAGTGCCCAGGAGCAGGCTGTACTCAAGGTCACCCGAGCCATGTCCCTGCTCTGCAGGCCTCCATCTGTCTTGCCAGCTGCCAGCAGGTGACCTAAGCCCTTCACCTTGCACTTAGGAGCCCAGCACCTGCACGCATATGGGGGCTTGGGGTTAAATTTTGAAAGACCTGGACTTTTTCCTATGGCTTGGTAATAGTTTTTCACCTGGACCTGAGTTTTCCCTCTTGCCTTATTAGGAACTTACTCTTCCTTGCCAGGGACATCTGTAGGTGATACCTTCCTTTTTCTCTCTCCACAGGCATCCGGACCTGAGGCTGCTGCCTGGGTCCCCTTCCCCACGGTTGATGTCCCAGACCATGCTCACTATACCCTGGGTACGGTGATCCTGCTGGTGGGGCTCACAGGGACGCTGGGCAATCTCACAGTCATCTACACCTTCTGCAGGTGCCTGGTTGGTGGGGCTGGGTCAAGGGCACTATGTGTATCTAGTCATGCAGATAGGGCAGAATACAAGGGCAAAGGGTCACCCAATTCTTCCCAGGGCACCTTAGGATGGGCAGAGAAGCAAGGACCACGCCTTCTATCATATCAGGTCTAGGCATCAACTTTCAAGCTGATGAAAATGGGAAAAAATATCAGGGAACCTTGAATAACACACACATGGCCACTGGGCTTCAGGCGTACCGTGAGGCAGGAAGGTACTCCAGGACCTTCAGGTCCCTGCTCATTCTACCCTGCTCCAAATTCACCTCTGCCATCTTCTGCTCCCAGAGGAATCCTCCCTCGGCCTTGAAAAGCTTCCCTGGACACCAGGATCCTCTAACTCCCAGCATCCAGTCCTAGTAGCCACCCGTGCACCCCTCCCCTCTGTCCTGCTGGTTAAAGCAGGCAGGCTAGAAAGTTAACACAGACCTCAGACTCCATCACAGACCAGTGGAAGGACTCAGCCAGCCATCTGTTCTCCCTGAGCCCCATGTCTTCTCTGCAACACGGAACTGTGGCTTCCCCATCACTGTGATTCCTCCTGTTTGTGCATTGATTGGAAAATGAATCCTGGCTTTGCAATTTCCTGAGCTGTGATGGGGACCAAATCCTTAGTACTCTCCTCTGGAAAAGGGGACCATCATGTCTCCCTTAGGAGCAAATCTGAAAACAAATTGTGCTAGAGGAAGGTTGTGAAGGTATCTGTCCCATGGAGGAGGGTTGTGAGGGTATCTGTACCATGGAGGAAGGTTGTGAAGGTATCTGTCCCATGGAGGAGGGTTGTGAAGGTATCTGTCCCATGGAGGAGGGTTGTGAGGGTATCTGACCCTTGATCAGTCATAGGTCTTGGGCTCTTTGCCACCTCAAGAGTGAACAGTGAAGGAGCAGGCTGAACGGCATAGGGCCAAACTGGGCAGCAAAGGAGGAAGAGGAGAAAGAAGGAGAAAGGGAAGAAGAGAAGGAGGAGGCACAAAAAGATAGTAAGAAGGTGTCAGAGCAAGTGGGAGGGGTAGCTAAGGACACTGTTGGGACACTGGGGCCAGAGGATTGTCCAAGGAGACAGAGGGAGTCACACAGAGGGAATAATCCTGGGGGTGAGAAGAAGAAAAGGGTGTGACTGAGAGCCAGCCTTCTGGGCTGCACCGCTGTTCCTGGAGACACTGTTCCTCACTTCACTCTGAGGGACCAACCACGGAAGGTCCCTTAGTCCATATTACCTGCTGGACTGAGAGACGCACGTGTGGCCCAAGAGCCAGTGTCTCTTAATGTGTGTAGGGTTGTATGTGCGTGCACAACATGGTTGTGTGCCCATGGACACTTAGCATATTAGCATGAGTGTGCATGTGTATGCATGAATAGCTGAGGGTGAGGGAAGGCCCCCAGAGCTTTGAGGGACTGGGAAGCATGCCCTGCCTTCCTCTGACCTCACAGGAGCAGAGGCCTGCGGACACCGGCAAACATGTTCATTATCAACCTCGCTGTCAGCGACTTCTTCATGTCATTCACGCAGGCCCCGGTCTTCTTCGCCAGCAGCCTCTATAAGAAGTGGCTCTTTGGGGAGACAGGTAGACACTCAGGTTTTTGTTCTGTTTTGCTTTTGCAATAGGGAGAAAGGGGTCTTAAGAGAGAGATGCCACGGCGGCGGAAGGTGGCACAGATGAGGTGGTTTGCTCTTGCTGGGCACAGCGGGCAGCACCCTGAATTCTGTGACTGAGCACACAGGAAGATGGGATTCTGGTATTGATATCCCTGCCAGCCTGGCCAGATGTAGCAAGCCAGCAGGATGGAAATGGCTCAGTCCTGTATTGTGGGAGGCAGGGAAGGATCTGAGTTTGTTCCATCCTTTGGGAATTTCTTCCCAGGGCCTTAGGGAAGTTGGTCTACCCACAGGTTGCGAGTTCTATGCCTTCTGTGGGGCTGTCTTTGGCATCACTTCCATGATCACCCTGACAGCCATAGCCCTGGACCGCTATCTGGTGATCACACGTCCACTGGCCACCATCGGGATGGGATCCAAAAGACGGACGGCCCTTGTCTTGCTGGGTGTCTGGCTCTATGCTCTGGCTTGGAGCCTGCCGCCCTTCTTTGGCTGGAGTAAGTGGGCTGGTGCTATTGGGGGGAGGGGCAGATGGCCTGAGAGAGGAAGTTTAAAGGAAGTTTGGGTTGGCCAGCTGGCAGAGAGCCTCATGGATCACCTAAGTCTCCAGTCAGGTGGGAATTCAGGGGCACCTGCCAGCATTGGGGGAAGCTCAGAGTGCTTTACCAGGGACTAAGGGATCAGTCAGGGAGCCTGTCACCAAATATGGGGGCTATTGGGTGGGAGCCAGAAATGTATATTTAGTGCTGGCTTTGTAGTGAGTCGGACCAGCCAGAGGCCTCAGCAGGCAGGACAAACAGCAAGGCTTTGGCCCTGAGGATCATGACCCTGGTCCCACAGAGGGGCTAGCTCCAGTCAATGCTAGCCTGGTGTCCCCGCTACAACCAACATGGGAGTCTCTCCTCACATCTCTCAACTGCCTCTGGCTTTCTCAGTTCTGGGCAGGGTAGGCCTATGGCTGGGGCCAGGTCGTATTTAGGAATCCCAGGCTCCACATTTGAAGCCCCTACCAAACAAGGAGCCTTGAGCAACAGCGCAGTGAAGGCTGACCCCCTGCCCCGGCTCTCAGGTGCCTATGTGCCTGAGGGGCTGCTGACATCCTGCTCCTGGGACTACATGACCTTTACGCCCCGGGTGCGTGCCTACACGATGCTGCTCTTCTGCTTCGTGTTCTTCCTCCCCCTGCTCATCATCATCTGCTGCTACATCTCCATCTTCAGGGCCATCCGGGAAACAGGCCGGTGAGTGTGTTGTGCGGAGCTGGACCAAAGACGGTAGGGTCCCCCCATCAGAACGCACTCAGATGCGGGTGGATTAAGACCAGTGAACACCTGTGCTTGTGGGATGAGGGCACCTAGGAAAGTCCCCAGAGACACGATCCCCTGAGGAGGGCTCAAAGACCTCAGTCTTGGCAGCAGGAGGGCTGCTGAGGCTCAGAGAATGGACTTTCTGGAAGTCAGAGCTGCCCATGTAGGAAAGGATGGTCCCTCCTATATGTCCCCAGTAGCTGTGACCCTGGTACTTGCTACAACCAAGATGCAACTTCCCTAGGGCCTGTGAGGGCTGCGGCGAGTCCCCTCGACGGCGGCAGCAGTGGCGTCGACTGCAGAGTGAGTGGAAGATGGCCAAGGTGGCACTGATTGTCATCCTCCTCTTCGTGCTCTCCTGGGCTCCCTACTCTACCGTGGCCCTGGTGGCCTTTGCTGGGTGAGCAGGAGCCATAGCACTGGTCTAGGGGATTAGGGCACAGATCCAGGTAGCCTCTCCCTCTAGCCTGACTCAAACCAGCCATCCTGACACCCTAGGTCTAGCTTGACAGCCTTACCCTCCCCAGGTGACACACCTCTCCCCACAAGGCTTATCCAGTTCCTGGAAGCTTTGGGATATATTGAGGGAGCCCCGGCTAAACACAGATAGTCTGGGGACTTTCCATCTCCTTGGGAACATGCAGATATTTCTGAGGTTCAGGTTCCTTCTTATTCCAAGCCATAGGCGCACAATCAGAGCTGCTGCTACTTAAGAATGGACCACTAAAGAGGTTCTCTCTAGTACCTTCTGTGGCTTGAGTCCAGTAACCACGGCACCTTCAGCATCACGGGCACGGGCTAGATTTCTGGAGTACTTTGTGAGGATGAGATTTGGGTACTTTGAGCTATTTGGGTACCAATCTTCTTGAGTAGTAACAATGCAGTCTCCTTCAGGGGCCTACCAGAAGTTTCTCTAGGACATTAAGGGTACAGTGTACAAGATGGGATGAGGGTTTAGCAGCATTTCTGCATGAGAGGATCTGAAGACCAGGGACAATTGAGTGACATAGAGAGGTATTGTGAACTCCACAGATTCTAAGGGACAGTAGGACCTAGCCACTGCAGGTGTAACATATCTTCTTCCCAGAACCTCACCCTCTACCATCTTTAGCTTCCTTCCTACCCACCTTAAACCAGAATCCTCACTGGCACTGTCAGTCTCTCACATGGGGCTGGTTTGGCTATGTTGGTTTAGGCTGGATGGCATGGTTTGGTCTGGGTCTGAGCAGAGTCAGCTACGGAGACAACCACGGATATGAATTAGGGGATCCCACACCTTCTCTGTCCTAGGTACTCACACATCCTGACGCCCTACATGAGCTCAGTGCCAGCTGTCATCGCCAAGGCTTCTGCCATCCACAACCCCATTGTTTATGCCATCGCTCACCCCAAGTACAGGTGAGGCCTCCTCCGGCCTCCAGGTCCGCCTAGGGGCATGGAGGGCCTGAGCTTACAGAAGGTAGAGGTTATCTGTCTCTCTGATTTCTTATACGTGTATCAGTTGGGGGGGGGGTGACGAACATCTTGGTGCAGCTAGTGCCGCTGCAAAGGGTCTGCAGCATGCTTCCCTCTTTTTCCACATATATTACAAGCTATCAATGGCTACCTGCGTGGAAGCCATTTCTAACTACAGAGCTAGGTCATAAGTCAGCCAGGGCAGACCCATTAGCGGTACTTCCTATGCAAAGGTGAACTCCCAGGCTGTGACATCCTGCAAAGACCCCAGCAGGGCACGCTTGCTTCCACCAAGGTCCCTGGCAGCACGCTGAGGTAATGAGGTTCCAGGCCCACTAAGAATGACAACAAAGCACTGCCGTGGGCCCTCAGAGTTGTTTTCAGTCTGGTGATGTCAAACCCTTGTTAATCTCCTGATGCAAATCTCAGTCCATCCAGCCCATAGTACTTAGGTGTATCTATGGCGCCCATTCCCAGAGATGTGGCCTAGGGCAACCATGTTAGGACTTGAGGTGACTTCTGTGCTTGAACCCACTACCCAAGGCTCTCCTTCTGTGTCCACCACTCCCTGGTTCTTTTGTTAATCCCATCAACCCTGGGCGTGCATGGTCTCTTTCACCTTGCTGTCTGTCTATCCCCATTACCAGCATCTGTCTGTCCATTACCTGTATCAGTGTGTCCTTTCCTTTCCCCTTTCATGACCCTTGGCTCTAACAAGCTACGTGACTCCTGCAGGGCAGCCATTGCCCAGCACCTGCCCTGCCTTGGCGTGCTTCTTGGAGTGCCAGGCCAGCGCAGCCACCCGTCCCTAAGCTACCGCTCTACCCATCGCTCCACACTGAGCAGCCAGTCCTCCGACCTCAGCTGGATCTCTGGACGGAAGCGGCAAGAGTCCCTGGGTTCTGAGAGTGAGGTGGTAAGGATGCTGGGCCCTCATCGGCTGGGACCTCACTTTTCCTTTCCCAACCAGCCCCACATATTAGACTGGGGGACACGTCACCTCTTCTAACCTCTGGTATATCACCCTCTGTGACAACCAGGAATACCCAGAGAGGAGATGAGCTGTCAGAAGTCACCCAGCAGTAGTCTAGTCTAAACATGGGCTTTCTAAGTCACCTCTTTCCCCATGGCAAGAGCTGACTCAGGGTCCTTGTTCCTTAGTACTAAACCACCACCTTACAGGAGGTGTGAAGAGCTACAAGGTGCAGGAAAGGGGAAGTACTAGCCTGGGATCAGACCTGGCTTCAGGCCTTAATCCACCCCATCCTCACTGTGTGATCTGAGAGCCAGCGTAGCTGGACTGCCCAGCTGTCTTCCACTGTTCTATCCTTGGGGCCTTCTGTTAAGCTGCAGAGCTTGCTGGGATCTCTAAGCCATTAGTAGAAAATGAGGAGTCTGTCTTATTTGCTAACAGAGGCCTTGACTCTCATGAAGGCCACCTATCTATATACACACATGCTTAAGCAGGCAAACACTGTCAACACCAGTATGTACTTTCCTGGGCTTTGGTGACAACTTTGTAAATGATGGCTTGGGTCCCCCTCAATGAATGTTGGTGCTGGAGCAGGAGGAGGTGTGAGCATGCTCTAAATAAGTTGTCCCTCTCACCTCAAAGTTGCTCTCCCACCTCCCCAGGGCTGGCCAGATACGGAAGCAGCGGCGGTGTGGGGGGCTGCCCAGCACGCAAGTGGACAATCTTCTTTCAGTCAAGATCTGGAAGATGGGGAAGCCGGGGCTCCTTCCAACCCCCAGGTACCTGTCAGTTTGTGAAGGGGTAGGGAGCCAGGCCAGGTAGCCTATGATGTGGCCAGAAAGGTAGGCTTGCGGTGTGATCAGGACTCCAGAATCACCCTCTTCCCATACATCCCCACTTTGCCTTGCCCACTTGGAGAGCTCCGTGATTCCCAGACATCCCTAGCAGGGCCTAAGCGTGGTCTATTACTGGGGGAGCATCTGCATGTGACTGTGTGACCATGTGTGCATGATGTGCGGTTGACTGTATTGTACCATGACAGGTGCGGGGTTATAATCGTATGTGCTCATGAAGACATGCCGTCTGCATCAGGGAATGACTCACTCATGCATGTGTGGACTGAGTTCCTGGCATATGCTGCCTGTCACTGTGATGCCTCTGTATTGTATGGGCAATGGGGTGTAGATGACATCCACCTTTCTGGATGATTCTGATGCTGGACATACCTGGGGGAGGGGGCTGCAAGCTGTGTCAGTGCTCACTGCCAATGCCCCGAGCTCACCATGTCACCCAGAACACTTGTAGCTATAAAAAGAAGGCCAGCTGTCAGCCCCAGTGCCTATGGAAGGGAATACTGATGGTGTTAGAGAAGGCCGTATTTTGGAACATTGGAAATGCCATGAGTACAGGCGCCCAGGCAGGTCCTCCCCCTCAGCTGGCAGCTCCCCTACCCTCACCTCTTACACATAGCCTCTATAAGCTGCTAGGTATTCTGGGCTTCCTTAGCCACTCCGGGATCACAGGCTTCTCTGGTCTTCTGTCCTTAGTCTGTTTCCCTATGAATAGCCTGCTGCTGCCTCTGCAATAGGGGAGTTCCTGCCCCCTACGTTGTATCCCAGACACTATGCACAACCACAGAGGCCAAAGTCAAAGCCTGGTAGTAGCCTATGAAGATCAGGAAATGGCTGAAGACAATATCTCTCCTGGATAGAGGCAGGACCATGGGGAGGGGCTTTTAGCACCGAGGGTCAGCCATCAACAGTTGCCAAACACAAGTGATAAACACTGACATCAAGTCACAAGCACACAGAGGTAACTCCCTGGGCTTCCCTAGGGGAAAGGGCTGAGCTGTCTGTGTGAACATCCTAAGTGAGTACAGTGGAGTGTAGGAGAAGGAACTTGGTGTCCTGCAACAGGGTGTGTGTGTGTGTGTGTGTGTGTGTGTGTGTGTGTTTGAGAGAGAGACAGAGACAGTCAGAGAGAGAGACTGACTTTGGAAGTATTCAGAGAGACCCTGGGGACAACATTGGAGATGTAGAAAGGAAGGGGCAGGTGGTAGGAGTGGTTAACTGTGTAGGGATCTCCAGACCCTGGGGAGCAAGGATCCAGAAAGGGGTTTAATCACCTTTGCAGTATGGCCGAGGTTCATCTGATGTGCCCCCAGGGAGGTTTTGGTGGGCACAGTAAGCCTATGAGGTGTACTTCCTGAGGAAGCTGGTGCTACAAGGCAGGAAGAGGATGAGTAATTTAGGGCAGCAAGGATAAAGGGGGGTGCCAGCCCTCACACATGTGCGGGATTGCAGAAGAAAGATGAACCAGAGAGGGGGCATAAGAGTTTGAACCTCAGGCACCTATGAGCCTGAGGATATCCCAGGGGTTATCCTGCAAACATCCTAAGATTTTGCTGGCTCCTTCTTTCAGGTGTAGTCCTTGAGAAGGTTCACGCCCGACCTTGACCACAGCCTGGCCCTTCTACACAGTCGCCTTCATCTGTTGCTGTTCTCAGATGTGAAGAGGGATTGGAAGGCTGCTCCTGTGAGACACTCCTAGAGACAAACGGATGTGTACTGTTTATTTTCAGACCAAGCGACAGCTCCCCAGCCTGGACCTCAGGATGTAGGATGCCCACCGGCCCTCCCTTCCTTCTGCTACGTACTGAGCCCCATCACCTCCCTGCCACGTGCACAGACCCTGGATTATCCCCCAAGCTTTGGAGGTGTCACTGTCTCCTGTGCTACACTGGACTCAGCTCCGGCCCCTTCCCACACCACAAAATTTCTTCCCCAAAGCATGGTCCTGCCTTCTCAGTGCAGCTGGCATACCTGGGCTCTGCCCGAAGCGTGGACCCAGGCTCTCTCTCCTGCTTCACTTCCGGCAGCCTCCGCCTCTCCTTAGACACTGTATGCTGTGATTGTCCAGGCGATGACAGTAGCGATGGCACCAGGGAACACAACATTTATTTATGAGCTGAGCATCTTGGCTAGCCTTTGTGACCAGGCTGGACATCTCACCGGTTCAGAAAGTTCAGCCTGGCGTCCCCTGCTGCCAGTAGTCAAAAGTTGGACATATACTTTCTTGGCACACCTGAAACACTTCATCCCTAGCTCTCCCATAGCATGTCACACTGTGGTCCACACTCACACATACAGGGGCACTGCAGGCACATCGTACCTATCTGTATGTACACTAAGTACACGTACGCACACTCTGCCCTTCCTGATGGTTTTGTGTCAGTGATCTAAGTTCCTTCCAGACGTGGATCTGACAGAGCACAGGAAAATAAAAAGCAGGGTTTCTTATGGTAAACATGTCTACTGGTGCTTCTGTGGAGAAGAGACAAGGCTTGGTCTCCTTGCCTCCAGCAACTTCCTTTTCTGTTCCCTAAGGACTCTCACTCCTGAAAATCCATTTCGGCCTGGAAAGGAGCAAATTAGAGGAGGGACAAAGGCCAGTTTAGTCCATCCCCTCCTCCCCAGGGAGGTGTGGAGCTCTGCCCAGCCCATGAGTGCCAGCTGCTCTCCAACTGGCTTTGGGTCTCCCAGGGGAGGTAGAGGGAGGCTGGCCTTCCCCTTCAAAAACACCTTCCCAGTCCACTCCCTTACCCAGAAGCAAGCCATCAGGCAGTGCCAGAGTCCAGAGAAAGAGCCTTCAGCTCCAGGTATAGCCTTACTGGGCCTCCAGGTCCAGAGTCAGCCTCTCTGGGGCTCCAGGTCCAGAGTCAGCCTCTCTGGGGCTCCAGGTCCAGGGTCAGCCTCTCTGGGGCTCAGGTCCACAGTCAGCCTCTCTGGGGCTCCAGGTCCAGAGTCAGCCTCTCTGGGGCTCCAGGTCCAGGATCAGCCTCTCTGGCGCTCCAGGTCCAGAGTCAGCCTCACTGGGGCTCCAGTCAAGGGTAAGCATTGTTGGGGCTCCAAGTCCAAAGTCAATCTTTCTTGGGGCTCCAGGGTCAGCCTCAGTGGGGCTCTAGGTCCAGGGTCAGCCCTTTCTTTATTGTTATGTGTGGCTGGATCTTCCCCAGTTGGGAAGGAAAGATAGGTCTGGGGGACAAGAATAGAGCTAGGGATAGATGGGATAGTGCAGAGGATGGAATGGGATGGGCTAGGGCAAGGATGGGAAGGGAAGGGATATGAATGGGATGGGATGGGATGGGTGGGATGGGATGGGATGGGATGGGATGGGATAGTGCAGAGGATGTGAAGAGATGAGATGGGAATGGGATGGAAAGGGATGGGTGGGATGGGATGGGATGGGATGGGATGGGTGGGATGGGATGGAATGGGTGGGATGGGATGGGATGGGATAGTGCAGAGGATGTGAAGAGATGAGATGGGATGGAAAGGGATGGGTGGGATGGGATGAGATGGGATGGGTGGGATGGGATGGGATGGGTGGGATGGAAAGGGATGGGATGGGATGGGTGGGATGGGATGGGATGGGTGGGATGGAAAGGGATGGGATGGGATGGGTGGGATGGAAAGGAATGGGATGGGATGGATGGGATGGGATGGGATGGGATGGGATGGGAAGGGATGGGATGGGAAGGGGAGAGAGACAGAGTTCTAACCTCCTAACCCATGAAGGTGGAGTTGCATGGAACAAAAAGGAGGTGGTGAGACCAAGGGAAAGAGTACAAGTCCCCTCCCCACCGCCAGCTTCTCCCACCTGCTATTTTTGTGACCTTGAACCAATCACCAAGCAACCCTGTAACATCAGCGATCTTATGCATCCCACATACGCCAGGCTGGGTGAGGGGAGCCTGGAGATGTAGCAACTAGGAAATTGCTCATGTCCAGGCCTGCATGGAGTCCTCTAGGCGAGTGTCTTTGAGAGGGCCAGCAAGAGACCACACCACAACCTACCCTCCTCAGTTTCCCAAGCTGGGAGCCATCTCCAGACTCCATGAGATCTGAAGAGATCATGAGTCTCTCTTGGCGGAAGGCGGGCTTCTAGGACATCTTAACGCAAATGTCATGCCGACCGAAGCCCCAAAGAGCCAAGGCCCTCAACCAGGGCACTCTGTCTCTGGGGTGTAGGCTAAGCATGCCACACATGCTTCCTGCCCCTTCTGACTTCGTGTCCTAGCAGCTGAACAAATGGCACTTCTCCCCTACCCGCTGCCATTCCTGCGCAAAGGGCACGGAGCCTGGCGTGCAGCGCTGGCAGCTGTAGCTTTCCATGCTCCTGTCAAGTTTTCCAGGGCACAAATGAGACGGGTGAGCCAGGAATAACTTCCTGGGCCCCAGAGGGTCTACAGGGCTGGGACAACACCAGACCCAGCTTCAGACCTTTTTCCAAGGGGTCAAGCAGCACCCGCTACTCCAGGCCAGGGCTTTGAATGATGTCCATAGCCGCTAGGA
Source organism: Chionomys nivalis (assembly GCF_950005125.1). NCBI lineage: Eukaryota > Metazoa > Chordata > Mammalia > Rodentia > Cricetidae > Chionomys > Chionomys nivalis. The sequence continues at coordinate 34,380,498 of NC_080090.1, read as the reverse complement.
GCCCATTATCAGACATAAGTACCATTTATAGGAGCCCAGGCGCCAATGGGAACCTGTGTCCATTCCCTGTGTGACCTTGGAGGATGTGTTTAACTTCTCTGAACCTCAGCTCTTACAGTCCAAGGTAGCAGCCCCTTAGGATCCCAAGGGCATGGTTGTGAAGAGCCCTTTTCTGAACTTGACCATGTTCAAAGTACTGCCATGACATGGTCATTTTTATGTCTGGTTCTGTAACATCAAAATGAGCTGGAAGCCAATCAGCAGTCTTCTGAACTGAAGGTTTTGCAGACCTGTAGAGGATAAGCCAAGTTCAATGCCCCTCAGGGCCCCACAATGGATAAGGCTCCAACTCATGGTCCTTACCAGGAACAACAGACTAACAAAACCCCTACCCAGAGGAGGATCCAGATTGGACCCACCGACTAAAACAAAAGTGTGTGGGCTCCGCAGAGGGCATAAAGGGGGCCAGACCTCCCTGCCTGTCCCTCGGGGATGGGTGTTCTTGGTGCCTGACACCCCTCCCCAGGGACTATATTAGCCATGTGAGTCATGGTGGACTGGCTGGGAGGCCACAGGCAGGCGGGCCCAGTGTAGGGTTACAGTCCATTTATGGGCGCAGCAAGGGCAGATATCAGTGTCGATGGCATTCACTCCCAGCTATTCTTAGGAGCCTCCCAGAAGCTCTGCACAGCCTGACCAGGCAGCAAGGGACACAGCAGGCAAGGCCAGGGGTCGGGGTCCTGGGACCAGGAACAGAGATAGGAGCAAAGAAATGGTCTGGAAAGGTGGGGTTCATGCGTGTCCCCTAACCTGACTTCTGTACAATTTGTCTGCAGAGGAAGCCGCTGCTGTCAACACCAGAATGTCTTACAGTGTGACTCTGACTGGGCCTGGACCCTGGGGCTTCCGTCTTCAGGGAGGCAAGGACTTCAACATGCCCCTCACTATCTCCCGGGTAAGTGTACATTGTCCAAAGCCTTATTTCCAAAGGGGCAGGGCATTCTTGGATGGGGGCTCGTTCATGTCCATCTGTCCATCAGCCAGTCAGTCTGTCTTCCCCAAGGCTCTTGGAAAGCCCTATTCCTGGTCTAATCTTGGCCATAGCTGAATTTACTCACCCCAGCTTGTTCCCTGAACTTTGACTGTCTAACCAAGACGTTATGGGCAGATAGCTGGCATTTTGAGCAGAGGGGAAATGCTGAGCTTGCAAGGGGGGTGGGCTTGTGAGCAGAGAATGTGGGGCCTTCTTAACTCTTCCTTGGCAGGGTAGGCTTGGGGTATTCCCAAGCTTCGAGTCCCTCCCTAAAAGCAGGCAGTTGCTGAGGAGAGAGCATTCTTAGCATAGGGAAGGCAGGTAACAGGTAGGTAGATGGACAGATCGTTTTCCCAGCTGCCCTGCTGTCATGACATAAGTCCAGGCTAGACTGGTTGCTGGTCTCCAGTGTCCCCAGACCCAAGACACCAGCCCCTCCTCTCCCTGTCATAGCAGGCCTGACAGAAACCTTACATCACCTGGCCCTTGGGTTAAACCTGTATCCTCACTTGAGCCCAGGGCTGTCTGTCACGGCTTTACTTGGCTGCAACAATGGCCTCTGGGTCCTGTAGGGTGTAGTGAGCAACAGCACCGCCCATGGAAATGGCACCAAGCATCAGGTGGTATGAGGGCGGTTCCATTGTGTTGGAGAAACTGAGGCCCAGAGATAAAAAATAGACATATTTGAAAGAAAAAGTGGAAGGTCTTTAATTATTGCTGTAGTCCAAGCCCCTAGGCCATAGCTATTGCTATCTGCTCAGTATTTGTTAAATAAGGCACCCTATAAGTCCTGGTAGATCTGAAGGTCCCATGGCTTAAGGGTACTGAGAAGCATACAGGGAACAAGTATAACCTGCTTGGTGGCTGAGCCCCTGGCAGGACTGATCTGGGCTTAAGGGGAAGGGTGAGACTCCAGGATGTCACTGTGGAATGAGGGTGGAATCTGGCATGGTTGGATTGTTGTTTCTTCCACAGAGCAGCAGAGGCTTGCCTTGGACCTGGGGCTAGCCCTCCGTGGTAGTTGAGAAGCCTGGAAAGTGCTTGACAGACGGGTAGGGCCCAGTATTCCCACTGAAGTAGTCTTGATCCTCAGACCACCTTTAAGCTAGACATTTAGAGTGGCCTTTGGGGAAGGACGAGGTCCCTCCCCTCTCAGCTGCAGATCTGAAGTCTCTGCCCTCCAGACCTACTGCCCTGAAAACCACAGGGCCCTTGTTAAGAGGACACCCTAAACCATGTAGATTCTGCTTGACAATGCAGTGATGTCGGGATGAGAGTCCAGTGGTTACCCCCACCCCCAACCCTGGCTCTGCACAGTGCCCACTCCTGCAGCTATGTTTCCTCCCTCTATAAGACAGGGCCTCTCGCATCGTCCTCGTGTGCCCTCTGGCCTCCTATGCCTAGGATTGAGCCCAACATCCCCAAGGCTCATTGCTGGTGCTCCCTGATCCATCTAATGGGAACAAATTCATCTCCAGGATCAGTGGTACCCAGAAAAGGCAATGACCTCACTCAGGACCTATGTACCACCTGGCCCCAGATGGCCAGGGCTTAAATGGGAGCACAAAGGTTTTAAACTAGACAGCAGGAAGAATGTCCTCATTCAAAGAGAGGGCAGTTGGGGTGTGCTGTAAGCTAAAGCTAGGGAGACATTTAAAAATAGAAGCCAGGGCAATGGGAGATCGGCTCACTTCTGATACACACCCCAAATCACCTGGAGCAAGGTGGCCCGAGCAATGGTGTTCAGGTTTGGCAGTCTCCTGAAAAATACAACTAGGGGGCTACAGATACCATGGGTTTGGCATCCCAGGCTTGGGCATTTCAGGCCCAGTGCAGATGGCGAGACAGACACTGCGAAAGCTAGGCCTTTAGCATTTGCTGCCGCGGCTTACCTCTGGACCAGAAACTCACAGAGACACAAGGCCAGGACTCTGCCCAGCTTCAGCAGTCCCCTGCTCCAGGGAGAGTCACTGCAACTGTGAGGGGTGATCAGGCAAGAAGTCTGGGGGTACCAACTCGGAGCCCAGCAAACTGAGGCTTGCACGGGATAGAGGTGCCCATGGTAAAACGCACACATTCTGACACGGCCTAACTCCCACGCCTGCTTTTTTGTCTGTCAGTCTGGGCACTGGTGGAAGCTGGCCTCTCTCAAAAGCAGGTTTGAGTTCCCCCCAGGAAGAGCAGCTGGGAGAAAGCTTGGGTATCACCTTGCTTATGGCCTCCACACAGGCACTATGGTATCAATCTGAGCAGGAGATCCCCAAGACCCTCATTCAGTGAACTGAAGCCTGAGAATCTGCAGAGATGGGGTTCAGGAGGGACACCCTAGCTAGGGTGGAGGGCAAATGCCTTTATTTATCCCAGACAGGTGCAGAGGCCTGCAACCTGAGCTGGCCTCTCCCCCTCCCCTCCCCCACCTTAGCCAATTCTCCAGGAAGCAGAGTTGAGGGAGCAGATCAACAGGCCCAGTCCTTACCAGGGTCCCTGCCTCTGGCCAGATGCTGGAGCTAGGTGTGGGACCTTACCCCATCATGGCTGTGGAACCCTCCACCTTAGGAAGGAAACAAATGTCTTTATTCAATTCTAACACAACCTCAATGGTCTCGCCTATAAAATGGGACAGTACTGTCCGTATGTGTGTGTGTGTGTGTGTGTGTGTGTGTGTAGTGTGCAAAGGAGGCTGGCTATAAGGCTAGTGTGTGAGGGGGCTGTGGGCTGCGTCAGGCCTGCCTCCTTACTGGAAGGCCTCTGCTCTCAGGACCTCCATCCTACCTGGCAGGCTCGCCTGGGCCACAGTCCAGAGGCCTTCTGCCTCTCCTCCGGTTTCAGCGTCAGTATTACTGAACTCTCCCAGCTAAGGTGGGAACACGGAGAACAGAGGACCCTTGGGAAGAGAACAGAGGACAGTCTGAAACTATTCTGGGGGTGGCTATGCTGGCGATTCCTGGAATTCCCAGGCCCCTGGAGCACGGTGTCTTGAGCTGTTCTAGGCAGCGCCTATCAGTGCTGACAGGCCAAGCTGTTTATAGCCCTGTTGAAGGTCAGGCAACCATCTAGCTAGCTACCCAGCAGCGAAGATAAGAAACTGTCCTAGCTGAAGACTGCGTTCTTAGAGGCGCATCTCTCCAGATCCTCCTATGACTCAGACTCACCTCTGACCCCTCAAAGGCCCTGACGGCAGCAGACCAGAGGCCCACTAGGTCCTAGGAGGGGGCCCTTGTAGGTCCCTAAACCAGAACACAAGGCAAGGGCAGTTCTAGACAGGAAAGATGCTGGGTGGAGGCTATGAGGACAACAGATACAAGAAGTATATAAGCACCAGGGACAGAACAGGGGGGAATCCCCCAGTTGTGACAACCCTCCAGTCCTTACTTCCAGGCTTCCATTCCCAAACATGGCTTTTCCACTCTGCTGGAGCCAGATTCCCGCTTTCATGGGAACCACTTTTGGAAGCATGAAGTGGATTTTTCAGGGTTAAGTGCACAGAAAAACACTGCCAATTTGTTAGAGAAGCAGAAGAGGAACAGTGTTGGAACCTGGGGAAAGAGAGGAAGACCTGCAAAACACACACACAGTAGGGGGAGAGGGGTCTGAGTGTGTGAGGGATGAGATGTAGAGGAGCGGGGACCTGTGGCACAGGGGGGAAAGAGTTAAAATGAGAACTTCTGGGACAAGCAAAGCAGGGCGTAGCAGAGTCTGGCTTATTTATACGCCAGAGTTGGAATGGAAGTTGAAGCCAGTAAGAGACAGAAGTTTCCAGAAAAAGGGCAAGAGTTGGAGCAAGACCTCAGTGGAGGCCAGATGGGAAAAGAGCCATCCTGGCACGTGGTAGTTGAATCCCACGGAGTTAAAATGCACTTAGGACTTCAAGGGGAGTCCCTGCCAGACTTCAAAGAAGGGGCTGGGAAGGTTCCACTCCTTCTGGGCCTGTTACCTGTCCTTAGCCAGCTCCACCACACCTGGCAAGTCGCACAGAGAATGAAGACAAGGTCCGTGTGCTTCTGAATATGGGGAGGGATGTTAGAGAGTTCTGTAGAGCCCAGGGACCCCAGAGAGGCTGCCAGCTGTCCTCTCCACTTCCAGGGAGCTAGCGGGTCAGGAGGTCATGGCATGGGAACTTTCAGACCCTGCATGGCACTTCCTTTCCCTGGAACCCTGGACAGAATCCCTGCAACTCTGCCACACCCTTCTAGGAATAGCAGGCTCGCTCAGGACTAGTCATTGGGGCTGACCCCCTGCCTTCCACCTTCTGTCAACTCTGTCTTGTTTCTCATGGAACCCTGGGCTACAGCCATACTGGTCACATACCTGCTGTCCCCCAGTGTTATCTTTGACTTTTCTGGAGCTTTTAGGGAGAAGGGAGTTGGGACCAGAACTCAAGCCCCTTGAGTGGAGATTCCACCGAAACCTTCTCGGCTCTGCAGCATCCTTACGTCACACCCTATTTAATGACGTAATCCTCATAACGTGTCAGAGAAGAAGGCCTTGCCCTGTGCTCTGCACACTCACCGGATTGTGTGGCGTTTCAAGCAAAGCTGTGTTAAGGTGATCCGTTCCATTGTCCACACGCTTTCCTCTGTCGCCTTCCTTCTAGGCCTGGCAGTGGCTTGTTCTGCCTCTGGAGAATGGGTTGCACCTTGCTAATCAGATGTGTCCTATTGGCCACCATGGCACTCATTTCTCTATTGTCCTTGCCTGGCTGACACATTTGAGGGTCTAGAAATGGAATATTCTAGACACAGGGTAGGCAGTGTTTAAGAAGACACTCAGGACTTCAGAGGCTGTTGAAGCAGTTGGCAAGGGAGGGCCCTTTGAGTCTTGCCATGACCCACGTAGTATAGGACAGTGCTTCTGGAACCAGTGATGTGGTGTGGGGTTCCCTAGGGTCATGGCCCAGCAACCATGGGCCGAGTGGCCAATTCTGGCCCAGTTCGTCCTTGGTGCCCCACCTTGCGGTCCTTCTAGGCTCTCCTTAGCGTTCAGATCCACAGTGGAACGTGATCGTTGGCTTTGAACAATGGAAAGACTAGGTAGAAATGAAACACCCATCCAGAGAGAACTTTAAATGCTCAAAAAGGTATAGAAAGACTTTTTACTTTGGAAGAAAATATCTCCAAGAATGTGTGTGCTCTGAGTCTTTTCTGAGAGGAAGTTAACAGAGAAAGGAGGCTGTAAAGTTAGAGAAGAGATTTGCTGAAACTAAACCTTTCCATGAGCCCTGGGCTCTAGGCAATGGTCCGACAGTGCGGGTCCCCTCCCCCAGCCTGCTGAGGCTGCTCCTGTACTGGAGGGAAGGGATCTGATGGTCCTTGGCTGTCTTTAGCATCCCTGCCTCCATCTGGCCTCCTTCTCTAAGGACACTGGAGCAGAAAAGAACATCTCCGTATATGCGACTACCCCACCCCCGCTCAAGGGACTCTGGGCCCTGCTTAGGGCAGTCAAAGGCCAGGCCAGCTGAGCCCTGATGGGCAGACACAGATGCAGGGAGAGCGACGCCAGGGACAGGGGGATCCAGCTTGGTGGCTCCCTCTGGAATGTTTGGCTACTGACCAGGCCCCTGGAACAAGGATTACCCCCACAGCCCACGCCTGAGGATATCAGGGCCAGGCACAGGGAAGGATAAGCACAAGTTGGCCATGCCCTAGGGAGAAATATGTCACCAGGCAGCTCTAAAGATATGGCATTCCTGATGGCCTGCAGCTGGCACTAGCTGATCAGGCCCAGCCTCCCTTGGATGTCATTCTGTTGCCCTTGCTTATACTTTCATCTTGATCTGAGCACTGCTGGCAGTGTCCCTTCTGGCTTTGAAGCTCTGCCCTTCTGTGTGGGATTGGTAGCTGCTCCTCTGTGCCCTACCCCCAAGCTCTTTGCTGCCGGGAACAAGTCCTTCTCTATAGATAGTTAGAAGCATTGGGGGTATCCTTCTGTAGAGATGTCCTGCAATGGAAAGAGAGCATTTTAGGGGATGACATACCACAGGGCAGCTTTACTAGGAGATATCTTTCCCTGGGGATGTCCTGCCACAGGGTAGCCAGTTCTGGGATGCGGGCAGTCCACTGGGAGAGCAGGGCCCTGGAAACTTTACCCTGGGTGTTTCCATCTGTCTTTGAAGGACTCCTACAGATGGCTTGACAGATGGAGAGTGCGGAAAGTAATGTGGCATAAAGAGAAAGTGGGATGTTATGGCTGGACAGTGATGGTGAGAATTGGGAGTTCATATTTTCTCATCTTAAAGATAAATATAGTGAATTGTTAGAGATAGCATAGCCTTGCATAGAAAGGCAGGAGGACGGGTGTACTTTCTGCATAGCAGCAAGAGGCCTCTTGTCTAGGAAAGTATCTTGGTTTTTTCCTTGTTCTCTCTCTCCCCCTCTCCTCTCCCCCCCCCCCTCTCTCTCTCCCCCTCTCCTCTCTCTCCCCCTCTCCTCTCTCTCTCCTTTCTCTCTCTCTCTTCTCTCTCTCCCTCTCCTTTCTCTCTCTCTCTCCTCTCTCTCTCCCTCCCCTTTCTCCTTCTCTCTGTCTCTCTCTGTCTCTCTGTCTCTCTCTCCCCGTTTGTGTGTGTGTGTGTGTGTGTGTGTGTGTGTAGGCAAGAAGAAAATTTTGGGTATTGTACCTCAGAAGACGTTCACCTTGGTTTTTGAGACTGGGTCTCTCATTGACCTGGGTCTTGCCTACTCAGATAGGCTGGCTGGTCAGCAAGCCCTGGGAAAGTCTCTGCCTTCCTAGCACTGGGATCACAAGGGTATACTGACAGCTGTTTTTTAGCTGTGTGTCAGGGCTCGAACTCTGGTCTCTATGCTTGTGCAGTGAACACTTAACAGCCTGAGCCACCTCCCCGGCCTCTGTCAGTACTTTTCACCTCTGCATTTAAGACAGCAACATGGGGTCCCTGTGGTGATGGGATAGGAGATAAGGATGCTTCTACGATGCCCCTCTGGCAGCTGGAGAGTGGGCTTTGCAAATCAGATGTGCTTACTTGGACTTTCATTTCTCTGTAGTTCTTGCCTGGCAATTTGAGGTCCAGAAGGGCAATGTTCTGGGCACAAGATGGGCAGTGTTTGAGAAGACACCTGGAGTGGGGTGTGGGGGCGCACGCCTTTAATCCCAGCACTTGGAAGGCAGAGGCACGTGGATCTTGATGAGTTTGAGGTTAGCCTGGTCTACAATGTGAGTTTCAGGACAGTCAAGGTTTTACAGAGAAACCTTGTCCCAGGGAGAAAAAAGAAAGAAAGAAGACACAGGGAACATCAAAGGTTTGTGAGCAGCAGTTGGCAAGAGAGGGCCCTTTCGGTTTTGTGATCATGACCCCCAGGGTGTAGGACCAGCTCTGGGACCAGTGGCATGACTACAACAAAATGGTTCATCTTCTGGACACAGCAACTGCAGAGCACCTTGATTTGTACACAGTTCCCTTTAAGGAACCTGGCAGGAGGCTTCCATCTATGCTCAGAGCTTGATCAGAGGCCCACACAGGCTGGCACATGGAACACGGGGCTGTCCCTCAGGTCATCTGTGATTGCCTTCTAGGATAGTTCCCAGACCTTAATCCAAATCCAGATGCTGATAGTATTAATGGCTAGTCTTAGCCATTAATAGCATCATAGCCGGAAGGTGGGTAGGATGTGGCTAGCAGGTAGGCACGTCAGGGGACAAAGCTAAGAGATCCAGCCATCTGGGCAATGGAGGGGGTGCTCAGAGCCTACTCTTTGCTGTGATGTCATTGGTGATAAGGCCTGTGTCACATCCCATGTAGCATCATAGAGGGACTTCCTACTGTCACAGGATCAGCTCCTAAAATACATTATGCATAAATAACACACTAATAGATAGTTCCGCCTGCTTGCTTTCTCAATTAGTAACCATTTGTAATGGAAAAAAAAATAAACAGGTTCATGTGATATTCTCAGGGACTGAGACATTCCATTGGGAGTCATAGAAATTGAGGCTAATCTCCTATAGTAACATATCATGAGCTATGCTTCAGAGTAGGGCTGCTAATGTCCCTATGGCCGTTCCATTAAACCACTATGAATTCTGTCACTGGACCTTCTGGAAGTTTACATCTCAGATGATATCACCATGGGAAGGGTCACCACAGAACACCAAATACTGCAATTAAGGGGCACCACACAAAATTTGGTATCATGTATGATGCCTGCAAAAGTTCAGTGTGAGCCACCATAGCTTCCCAAGTAATAAGGGGTGTAGCTTTCCCAACATCCCGTGAAGTGTCTTCAGATTGGAGTCGCAATGGTGGTCAAAGATGGAGTCTCTAGGCAAATATTTTTGGTGGACAGTGGGGCACAGGAATTAGGAACTAGCTTCATAATTATGTTTTTCCTTCCAGAGGTATGCAGGTTGCCAAAGAGCCATAAGCCTGCCACACTTCACGGCCTGCCTGGTTCTCACCCAAACAGGGCTGATGGCTCTGATGGTTTTCTGTGCACCTGTCCCCGGTAGCATAAAGCACCTGGTGCTTGGATGCTTTTGTGAGGGGGCATTTATGCTGCACTTTGATCTGACAATGACTGGGGGCAGGGAGGTGCTAAGTCTTACCCTCATCTCTACGGCTTTGCAGGGTGCAGGGCTAATACGTTAATTGGTATACTTCCCAACCATCAATGGCCTAGCGCAGAGGTAATGTATTCCTCATTTAGAAACCCTGACGTACCATCTCTGCTCCTGGTAGTAACTCTGGGGTCCAGGCCCCTTCCTGTCAGCCACTTGGCTGTACTCTTCTTGAGCATGTGCCTTTAGTCAGTTAACAAGCACTATGCAGGATTCTATGATGGTTGCTGGGGAAAGACCTGGTGGTGGTACGTGTTCCTTCCACCAGTATTCCACTGGTCAAAGCTGGTCCCTTGGTGGCTGTCAAAAAGTCCTAGTGGTAGCCATGTGAGGAAGAGGAAGCAGTCTTGATGAGCAGCCAGTGCCAGCCATTGGGAATCAATGGCAGGATGGGTATCAGCTGGATACTACAGGCGATCCTTCCCTGACTCCCCTTCTTCTGCTGTTTAACCAGATCACTCCCGGCAGCAAGGCAGCCCAGTCCCAACTCAGCCAAGGCGACCTTGTGGTGGCCATTGATGGCGTCAACACGGACACCATGACCCACCTGGAGGCCCAGAACAAGATCAAATCCGCCAGTTACAACCTGAGCCTCACCCTGCAGAAGTAGGTGGAAGCCCTCCAGAGGAGGGGACGCAGCTTTGGTGTGGGCATGCAATGGGGACGAAAGAGAGATCGTCCTCAGCATTTGCGTGGGTCTAAGCCTGTGCTGCAGAATCATATGGGAAGGAGGGGCTGAAGTGACGGTCGAGCTGTTGTTGCCTCCCTTTATGGAAGTGCTGAGTCAGAGAGCATGGCCACAGGATCACGGTTACAGGGAGGGCTGGGCCCGGGCCCGGAAGACCTGCGTCCTCCATTCTCAGGAAGCCTTACCCTCACCACATGCAGAAGAGACCTGTAGGTGCTGACAAGAATATTCCCGGGGCTATGACTCCTTACCCTGCTCAAGTCCAGGACCTCCCTTAGGCTTGACACGTGCTCACGCAGGCCCCCTGACTCAACTGTCCAGCTCTGGGTCTCCCCCAGGAGCTTTTGACCAGGTGCAAATGTCCTCACTGGGTCTCGTTTCTGGTTTCTCTAGGTCCAAGCGTCCTATTGCCATCTCCACAACGGCACCTCCTATCCAGTCCCCGCTGCCAGTGATCCCTCACCAGAAGGTAGGTGCTCGGCCATGGTTCCTGAAGTGTAACCTTGCCTGCCTGCCTTTGGCGCTGTTGACCCTCCTGACAAGTGTTTGAGCCCCCTTACCTCTGACACATCGAGTTGTGGAGATGCCTACCTGGGCCCAAGATACCATCCCAGGTCCAACAACCGTTCTGAGAAGAAACTGGTTTGTAAAACAACGTGCTGAGAAGAGGGCCAGCATTCTAGCCAAACAGCAGACAGCTGTCTGTCTCAAGGGCTCTGACCCTCACTGTCTGGGGACAGAGACTTGAGTTGCTGTTAGAGGGTCCCCAGCTTGAGCCAGTCACTCCAGGAGGCACCTCGGGTGTGAAGGGACCTTACCGGCCCTCAGGGTTTCTCCTGCGCACAGATTCTTCCGGTTGCTAAGTGTCTATCCATCCCTCACAGCTACAGACCCCTCTGTCCATTAGGAAAGCTGGTTATAATCTCAGAGGCTAGCACAGGAGTGGAGGGGCCGCAAAGCCCTGGCCCCAGATCTCACCACTAGATCCAGAGTCCTTTCCAAACCCTCTTTAAAGCATCTGAACCCTGTGGGTCCAAGGGCCCAACCTAAAATTGGGAAGGTTAGTTGAAGGGCCCCATCTAAACTTGGGTAGGTTGGTTGAAGGGCCCCATCTAAACTTGGGAAGATTGGTCCAAGGGCCCAATCTAAACTTGGAAAGTTTGGTCTAAGGGCCCCATCTATACTTGGGAAAGCCTACCTGTAGCTCCTCCACCCAGGTAGACTGACTCCAGTCTTTCCGATGGGAAGACTGGACAGCAGGTGAGATAGGAAGAAGAGGCTCACGGTAGTAGTGGAGAGGGATCATAGATTGGGGAGTTGGACAGAGGGCTGCTGGGAGAAACTGCTAGGGTAGACGAAGATGGTCAAGTAGCCTAGTTGCTACCTTAGGTTCCCCTCTGTACTTCTACCCCAAAAGTCAGTCAGCCCTGGCTATGAAGGATCTTCTCCAGGTGGGGTCAGTGAATCAGGACGCTTGTCTGCACTCATGTGGTACCTACCCATCCAGAGGGAAAGGTGGCCAATAGACAAGAGAGTGGTACCTTACTCTCTCTTGAGCCCCATATCCTCAGGGGCAGACTTGGCTTTCTGGGAGGGACTTTGCATTCTGTTCAGACGGATGCCAGCCTCCAGACCAGGACCCCAAGGCTTCCCTCCTCCCCTCCCCTTGCAAAGGGCCTTCCTTTCCAGTGCTCCGTCTAGGTGCTTCACGCAGCAAGCTACAGGCTGTGGGAGATGGGCGACAGGTGCTCACCCTAACATGTCTGTTTCAGATGCACACAGAAGCACAGCCATGCGTGGCCTCTAACCGCTATCTTCTCTCTTCCTGCATGGCGCTGCCCTATGCCAGGACCCTGCTCTGGACACCAACGGCAGCCTGGCGACTCCCAGCCTCAGCCCTGAGGCGAGGGCCAGCCCAAGCACCCTGGGCGCCCTGGATTTCGGGGACACCTTTAGCTCCTCCTTCTCCCAGACCTCTGTCTGCATCCCACCCATGGAGGCCCCGGAATCTGTCCTTCCTCAGGGCAGCCCAATGGCCAAAGCCAGCCCAGAGGGTGTACAGGGCTCATTCAGCCCCAAAGTTCTGCCAGGCCCCAGCCAACCGAGGCAATATAACAACCCCATTGGCCTGTACTCAGCAGAGACACTGAGGGAGATGGCTCAGATGTATCAGATGGGCCTCCGAGGGAAGGCCTCAGGTGCTGGACTCCTTGGAGGGTAGGTAAACGGCATCCTGCTGTCTGGTATGGAGGCACTCGGGTCATCGGTGCTCACTTCAACAGTCTGGTCAGGTGGTCAGCAGGAGGAATAGGCCCCAACACAGGCAGCCTCGCACCCATGAGGTAGAACCAGTCAAAACCAATGCCAGCAGGGATCCTACTGATATTTGTTGTCAGCCAGGAATATCGCCGCTGCCAGGCATATCGCCGCTGCCAGGCATATAGCTGCTGCCAGAAACCACTCTGGAGTGACGAGCCAGGTTTTTGCAGAAATAGAAACTGAGGCTCAGAAAAAGTTAAGTTGCATGCAGGAGACTCTAGCTCCCCAGATAGTCACCCCAGGCAACACCCCATCCCATGAGATGAAACTACCTACTGCCTTTGGGAACTAAAGTTCTAAAGGACTAGTCCCCACATCCCTGGGTGTCTATGACAAGAACAGGGAAGCGTTAGAGATAAGAAAGAAAGTTCTCAGCTGGGAGGTGATGGCTCACACCTTTAATTCCAGCACTCAAGAGGTAGAGGCAAGCAGATCTCTGAGTTGGAGGCCAGCCTGGTCTACCAAGTGAGTTCCAGGGCAGCCAGGACTACACAGAAAGACCCTGTCTCAAAAAAAAAGATGGGGGGGTGGAGAAAGCAAGTTCTTTAATGTTGAGAGTGGTCTAGGAAGGCTACGCGAAGGAAGCAGAGCCAGAAGTACCCATGGAGAGACTGGGCAATAGTACGAGGGGAGGAGGCTTGCAAGACTGACCCAGGCTAGGGTGGACAACAAGGAAGCAGACCTCTGAAAAGAAAGAGATTGTGAGAAACAACAACCCGATCTGGTACCCACAGTTTAGCTAGTAAGACTCCATGGGAGCAGGAGTTGAAGGAACATGGAGCCAGGTCACTGGAAGGATAGAAAGGAGGGAGCCACGTGTGAACTTGTATTGGCTGCTAGCCTCTCTCCTCTCCTATTGCCCTGTGCAATGAATGTACTCATCTTTAGGTGCTAAAGGCACAGCCGGCTGAGTTAAGGCATTCACTGTGGGCCAGTGTCTCAGTGAGAGAAATCTCGTGGTTGTCTGCAGTTAATGGGAGGATAAAGGAGGGCATTTGTCACACACTGCGTGTACTCATGGCCTAGACTCTCCCAGCTGACAGGAGCACCGTCAGCGTGGGCCCAGCCACGCCCTCCTTTGCTCATCTGTGTCTACTAGACCAGAATGCTCTGGTTTCTCAACTTCCCCAGCTCCTTCTGTAATCTGAGCAAGGCCAGTCTCTAGCACACCATTGCTTCCCCAAGCCAAGGCTTTCCCAGCAAGAAGGCAGAAAATTATAGGAAGGCAGAATAAAGATGGCCTTCTTTTTCTTCTCTGATGGGTAGGTCTTCCTGGTTCCTTCTGGACCCACCTCAGGCAAGAAAGTTGCCTTCTGGTTGACTAGGACCCCCAGAAAGCCCACTGGTAGTGGTGGCAATGTCTCCCTGGCTGAGCTGACTCTGAGTTGGGAACTGACTCTTTTTTATTAATTAATTTACTTTATGTGTATGAGTGTTTTGCCTGCATGCATATCTAAGATATGACTGACTGATCCTGTAGGACTGGAGTTTCAGATTGTTGTGAGCTGCCAGGTGGGTGCTGGGTATTGAACCAAAATCCTCTGGAAGAGCAGTCAGTGCTCTTAACTGCTGCGCCATCTCTCCAGCCCCATAGGAACTGGCTTTGTCAATAACTTCAGAGGTGGACATTGATTTCCTTCATCTTAACAAGTCAGATGTAGTGTGAAATTGACCCCAGGTCACATAGTCAGTAAGAGACAGACAGAACTAGTGGTCTGCCTGATTCCATCTTGACTTGAGATGGAACCGGGAAAGCTAAGCGGTCAGGAGCCCTGTCCCTACCCCCTGGACTCCCAGGTGCCAGTCCTTTGGTGCAGATGCTGTCCAGAACCTACTTGGCAAATGTAGAAATTATCACTTGGTAATTGGAGAAGCGGGAGCCAACAGCGTCCTCAGTGGGAAAGTGGACTAGAGGAGGAAGTGATGCTGGTACTTCATTCAAAGTAAAGGCTGATAGCAGTGTTGACGGTGTGGGCAGAAAGAGCTGGGACCTCTGCCGCCCTGAGGCCCCTACTTTGCTAAGTGTCTCACTGCTTGAAAGCAACAAATGGGCAGTTCACCGTGCCCATCTATTGCATATGTCCTGTGCTGAAGGCTTAGATGCGGGGTACAATTACTTGGCTTTACCCATCTGCAAGGTGGAAACTCTCACTTCCTTCCTTTTTATACTTTTTTATTTTATTTTTACGCCTGAGGTTTTTGTCTGTATGTCTGTATGCCTGTGCACCACCAGAAGAAGGTATCAGATACCTAGCATTGGAGTTACAGATGGTTGTCAGCTGCCACTTGGGTGCTGAAAATCAAACTTGGGACCTCTGGAAGAGTAGCCGCTGCTCTTATCCATGGAGTCGTCTTCTCCAGTGCCCCCACTTCCTTCTTATGAATAGGATGGAGATAGCAGAACTTGCCCAGAGTCGTAATGTTGAGAAAAGTCAAGGTTAGGAATTGACCTCTGTTCTGTCACGCTCCAAAAGGAAGCCCCTTTCCTACTCTCTTCTGAGCAGTTTGTGGTATGATTCTTGGCAATTGGATCTCTAGGGAGACATGGAGGGGGACCAGTGGAGAACAAGGACCGAAAGGCCTGAACGACCAGCAGGCCCCTCTCCTCACCTGAAAGGCAGAGCAAGGGCCCCCAGCAGGCTCTATATCCCTGGTGCCTCCTCCTGGGGCCTGAGTCCTGGCTCCTCTCTAAGCAGTGTGTGCTGCAGGCATCCAAGTGTTGGGATGGAGCAAGAACCTAGCAGGGGTTATTAGTGCCAAAGAAGGAGTTGGCTGCTGCTCAGGGCAGAAGCAACCCCCACCCAGTCAGATCAACGCTGCCCTCTGCAGGGGACACTGGGCTCGCTGGTCATCCCCAGAGCTGATCCTGCAGTTGTCGGTACTGGCCAAACATGGCAACGCCATGGCAAAGCCAAGCTGGCCTTTTCCTAATATAGATCCACTTGTGGCTATTTTGGAGCCTGTGAGGACAGAAGGAATTTTATCAGCTCTGGGACAGTAAAGGCCTGAGCAGATAACACCAAGGACTCTCTGGGGTGGGAAGTTCTTGGCTTCCCAGAGCCCTGGTTGTAGGGTGACCAGGGTCAGGCTAACTGGGGTTCCCTCTTTCAGAGTTTGTAGTGGACAGATCTAGGGAAGCCGATGTGTTTGGAGACGATGTCACCTCCCCTCCCCACTCTCTCATCTTTAGTATCAGACAGGGCCACAAGATCTGTTACCACAAGCAGTCTACATTTAAAAAAGCATCATACGGAGAATGCTTCCCCAAAGGAACTCATATTCCTAAAGGCTCATTGTCCTATCGGAGTGAGGACAGGGTCCCTCTGTGCTGTCTATGCTAGGTGGCCCCTGCTGGGGGCTTTCCTGCACGAGCCTTGGACATGCTTTCCTTCTGGGCCTCTTCCTGCCTCACTGCTGGCCCACAAGGCCTTTGGAGCAGTCATTGGGGATTGCATCAACCTCCTACTCTCTGCTCCACGAGGAGTGACCAGGGATGCCTGTCTGTCCTTGGGAGAGAGACTAGGGCCCAGGGGCCGTGGGTAACCCTGCTGCACATACAACAGATCTGCAATGCCTCCTTGGGGCACATGCTCATGTTGCCCCATGAACAGAGCTAGGCTGTGGCTTTTCATATTTTGGGGCACCTCGCCAGAAGGAACTGGGGAGCCTCAAGCCTTCTTGAAGTAGCCACAGCAGTCATGTCTCTGTCTCAGCTTTCTCTCCAGGGTCTACAGTCAGGCTCCACCTATGTGATCCATGGATCTGCACATAGTCTTGAGTCAGACAAGAAATTCCTTCCCCTTGGCAAATCAGGAAGTGCTGGGCTCACCATAAAGGGAGTCCTAGCACCTCCCACCCAAACCAATGGTTCTAGAGACCCCGATTCCTGACTCTGTGCTCTCTCCTTCCTCACTTCTTACTCCTTGCAGACTGAGGCCTTGCTCCGGCCTCCTTCACGACCATTCTGAAGATGGTCCCTACATTCACACTTCCCCAGTCGAGGCCTCACTCTGACTGTTCCATCTTCTTTGCTTTCTCTCTCCTTCCAGGTGGTAGCCAATTCTCCAGCCAAGTTAGTATCCAAGGACAGCATGTGTATGTCCCTGTGTGCCTTTCCAGCATGCAGCTGCCTTCCGTTGGGTGTGGATGGCGTGTGCCTGTTGGCATGGGTACCTATGTGCATGTGTGAGTGGGGGTGCATTGTGCCCTGGATGAGCCTGCACGGGTGTTTGCTGGAGTGTGGAGGGAAGCCATTTCACACTTCAGCAGCTTGAGGCTTGCAGGTTAATTCAGGTGTGGGGGGTGCTGCGCTATCACTGGCCTGTGTGGCTCTGAAGACTTTTCTGTCCCAGTGGGACTCCTGAGAAGGACTCCATGTGATTTTATCCCTGCTTGGGGATGGCACCTACCTGTTGAAGGGAAGAACGTGGATGGGTAGAGACTGGCAAGCTACAGCATGCTAGACTTGGGGGCCTGAGCAGCCTGAGTCATCCTCCAATAAAGAAGCACATGCATGGAAGGATCTGGAAGAATGGAGTCTCAAGCCACAGAGGAATGACTGGCAGGATAAGCCCCTTCATGAAGGAAGTTTGCTCAGAACCTCAGCATCTCCAAGCGTGCCAGTGTGACTGCTTTTCGCCTTTGGAACAGTCTAGACTCTGCTTGGGCTGCAGCCTCTTCTGTCACATGGCCCAGCTTCTGTCTTCTCCCTACTCCCGCTCCTCTAACCCCGCTTGTGTCTGCTTCTCCATCCTGCTGTGAGTGACGAGAATGCTGACCCTGGGGGGAAGTCGGGCTGCAGGGGAGTGGGAGAGTCCATTCAGGTGGACATGAAGATCTGCTGCAAGGGTCTTGGGAGGTGCCAAAAATTTTCCTGGGCACACCCAGGCAGCCCACAGTGGGGAACTTGGGGAACTTGCTTGGGCCAAGACCTCAGCTTTGGGAGATCTCTCTCCACATTCCCACCAGCACCCTGGCCTTGACTTCCCATGTAACCATCGCCTGTTGCCCTCTCTCCTCCCCTTCCCTCTTCCACCCCTCCTTTCCTGCCTGCCCTCCTCAGCGCCGACTACCAGGAACGCTTCAATCCCAACGTCCTGAAGGACTCAGCCCTGTCCACCCACAAGCCCATTGAGGTGAAGGGTTTGGGCGGGAAGGCTACCATCATCCACGCACAGTACAACACCCCAATCAGCATGTACTCGCAGGATGCCATCATGGACGCCATCGCTGGGCAGGCCCAGGCCCAGGGCAGTGACTTCAGTGGGTAAGCGCCTCCCAACATCACATGACTGTGGAGGCTACCAAAACTAGCAGGACCAGCTTTCTTCTCTCACCTAGTGCCTCCCGGGTTCAGACCCCTGGAGGGGATGGACCAGCCTTCACCAGGGACTTCCAGAATGTGTTGCCTTTTCTCTCTTCAAAGTCTGCCCTGCGTTCGGCTGTAGGAGAAACGGCAAAATGTAGAACGTTGTGCTTCCTCAAAGGGACTGTCAGACTGAGTTTCCCAGGCTTTATGAGAGGTGCTGGTTAGAGACTTTGGGGGTCCTTCCACTCCAGCCTCAGCAGAGCACGGGAGCCTCCCCGCACCTCTCATAACTAAAGCCGTACTGGGGAAGTGGAGAAAAGTGTCTTATTCTAGTGATGAGCGTCAATCCAGCACTTGGTGGGTTTGTTATTAGGAGAGGCCTTGGGTCAGCTATCCAAGGTGCCATTGGCCGCCAACCTCTGTCTCTCCTCCTCTTTGCCCCAGGAAGCCTGGCTTCAGAGCAGTAGGGTTTAAAATGACCTTGGTTCCTGGGATTGGTCTTTTAGCTTGGTTGGGTAACTGGAGGGTGGACTAGCGACAGAGCTGGTAGAAACTCAGACGAAACTGGTACTATTCAAGTATTACCAGATGAGCCATTCTCTCCTGTCTTCTCCTTGCCCCCATTTCTGTCTCATCCTTGTCTCTTTCTCTGTATCTCTCATCTCCTCTCTGTATCTCTGTCTTTTCTGTCTTCCTCTCTATTGTTTCTTGCTTTTATCTGTCTCTCTCATCTGTTTTCTTACACACACACACACACACACACACACGAATGCATGCACATGCACACACAGGGGTATGGGGGGGCAGGTCATTACTTTTTTCTGCTGGGGAATGTCATAGTGCAGAGCTTATCTTTCTAGGCAACATATTATCCCTGGATCAGAGATTCCCAGAAACTCAGGAGAAAAAAGTCTATGGGAACATTAAACCTTTTTCTGAAACTATAAGAACAGATACTGTTTGAGGAACACATAAATGTCCCAGGCATTTCCTATGGGTCAAGGACAAGTACTTGTGACCATGGTGTACTTAGAGAGGCCAGAGGATAAGGTTACATGTCCTGAGCTCCATTTCTGGAGAGCCTGACTTCAGCTCAGAGAGGCACTACTCCCTGTCGACCACCAGGGGGCAGAGGTTGTCCATTTTGCAGCCACTAGTCCAAAACCTGCAGAATTTAGGACTACAGGCATCCCTTTGCAGACATCTGAACTGTGCTGAATTATTTAAATCGTTGGTTCAAAGAAAAAAAAAGTGACCATGCAATTCTTTTAAAAACAACCATTAGGTCATGAGTACCCAGTAAAACAGGTCTGCCTGACTAAGCCCAAAAGCCTATGTTAGCCTTTGTTTGTCACATGGTCCTTGGCAAGCCCTTAAAAGTACACCGACACCAAAGGACAGTCAAATGGGAAATAATGGATCAACTGTTCAGCACACTATGTTTTCTGCACAGTGGAAAAACGTCTACTGTTTGATTTTATTATCTGTGATTTGGAGACTATGGTGCTCAGACGGTGAATCTAGCTGTCTCCCACCTGTTCCCTTCCTTTCCCCGCCTCTCCTTTTGCTAGCGTGCCTGGAAAGGATCGACCTTTCCCGTTCCTTTTAACATGAGCGCGCCGCGCTGACGCTGCTATGGCGCAGTGAGGAACCCTCCTGGCCATGACGTGTTCCATTTCTGCTGTTAATCTCCACGGTACTTTCCTCACTGACAGTTTTCTTTTTCTCTCTCTCTCTTCCCCCTTCGCCCACCCAACTCCCCTAACTTATTTCTGGTCCTAACCCTGCTCTCTTGCGTGCGCTGCCCCTCTGCTATCCCATGATGGATGCGCACTCGCGGCTGGGTTACCTTCTGCTTGGCAGGGCGTCGCCGCTGGCGTAAGTAGACCCGCAGTGTCCGTCTTATCGTCTGTCTGGTTGCAGGATGGTGTGTGGGTCTGGTGGGGTGTGTTTGAGGACAGTGGTCAGCCCATGCGCTCTGTCCACCTTGTCCCTCACGCCCACCTGTCAGCCACCGACATCCTCTGCAGCCCGCGCAGGCAGATGCTTGTCTTTTGGAGTTCACTCGTGTCAATGTGGCTATGGAAGTCTAATCGTGGCACTCACAGTGCGCCCACCCCAGCCTAAGGCTTCATTACTGCCTTCTCCTTGCCATGCTTTGGTGAGGTTTTCCAGCCTTTCCTAGTTTCCCTAGGACAAGACACACTTGGGGGGTAGAATGAACACTGGGCTATTTATTATTCAGTGCCAGAAGGTGACAAAGTCAAAGACTACTCTTTTAGGAAGCCAGTCCCCAGAGTCCACAAGAACCAAAGAGATCTGGTTGTGCCCAAAGGCCTCAGGAACCCTTAGAATCTATCCCATATGAGAAATGGCTTTCTGCAAGAAGAACAAGAACCCAGGCTTTTCCTCTGCTTCTCATGCAGCTGTAAGCCCCTCCCTGGATAGACCCCGGAGGAACCTGGCTCTCTAAGCTAGAGAAAGTCTTCGGGGAAGCAGGAGCAGGGCCACCTGCCCCCTCCCCCCTCCCTTTTCTATCTCTGCTCTCCTAACTCACCCTGAGTCAAGCCCAAGGAACCAGTCCTGGGAAACTGGGCCAATTCTATCCAGTGTCATGCAGAGAGAGTCGAAGACTTGTGGACTGAGGGAGCCTGTCCCCGCTAGCCAGCCCCCCACTGGGCAGATGGAACCAGGCAGGAGGGGGCGAGCTAGGGCCTGCCTCAGTCTGTGTCTTCTGTGGTTGGAGCATCTCATCCAAGCTGTGTAGTCCCTGGGAGGCAGCTGAGACCTTGAGCTTCCTGACTGTAGAACACCTGACAGAAAGGACCCTGGGCAAACTGGATGTGGTGACACATGATCTCAGTCCTCAGGGGAACGGGGCAAGGGCAGAGACATAGCAAGACTCTGCTTCCAAATAAATAAATAAAAGTGAAGTGAAGACTAGCAATAGCAAAGGGGGACAAAAAGGACACTGGACTGGGGCCTGGGCCACCTACGTCATTGTTCAGTGGTGCCCCTGTCTACTACAACCTGGCACTAATCAGCTGACCTCTCTGGACCTCAGTTTCAACCTCTATGGAGGAAAGGACTAGCTGGCACGCTGCTACTACCATAGGCCTGGCCTCTGACATCTGAGAGGGTTTCTGGGCAGGACAGAGTCACAATCTAATCCATAAAACTTCAGTCAGGTGGAAATTCCAACGCCTGAGAAGCTCTGGGATTCCTGCTGGCTTTGATCTGGAGTTGAATAACTCATTCAGCTAGGAATTTTCGGCACCTACCGTATATATGTCAGACCCTGGGAGCTTAAGGGAATATCACCAGGTTCCCCTCAAAAGACTATGCTGCTTGGGTGCAGGGGCTATGCCTGCAGTATCCTCCGTCCCCAGCCCCAACCCCCACTATCCATGCAGATCATGCCAGTACCGAGCAAAATTTCCCACTTCATTTCTCGTAACACTTCGTAGCCACGCTGTCTCCAGCAGCCGAGCCAGAAGCCCCCGGCATCTTCTAGCAGCAAGGCATTGGCAGCTCCCTAGCTGGATCTGTGGGTGTGAGGAGGCCATTGGATGGGTCCTGAGCCTCCAGGTCCCTCAGGCAGGCCGTTTTCACCCTGCCCCATGCAGGAAGATCTGGCTCAGGGAAGCCAAAATCACTTCAAGGAGAACTACCTCCTCCTTCCCTAAAGGGACTCCAGGCTGTGGGGTGGGAACTTGTTCGGGCCCAAGATTAGCACTGGAATGGGGCCAACGGGAAGGATAGAAACCTCATAGGCAAGAAGAGCCACTGTCCTGCTGGGCCTTCCCTGACCTCTGAACCCCTGAGCACCGAAACCCTAGGCTTCTCAGCTCTTCTGGTACTAGAGGGTGAAAATAGTGGGCACAGATGTGGGGGGAGGGACGCAGTGGGAGAACCAAGTGGTGGAGGGGGGGTCTGAGTTCCAGCCTGGCCCCCACCCACACCCCTTCTGCCCTACAGGAGCCTCCCCGTGAAAGACTTGGCGGTGGATAGCGCCTCTCCTGTGTACCAGGCTGTGATCAAAAACCAAAGCAAACCGGAGGATGAGGCTGATGAATGGGCCCGCCGGTCCTCCAACCTGCAGTCTCGCTCCTTCCGCATCCTGGCCCAGATGACAGGGACAGAATACAGTGAGTAGAACCGCTGAAGTGGCATGGGGGGTGGGGAGTAAGACAGAAGGATCCTGGCTCAGTCTTAAAACCGACAGAAGTTGAGGAGTCAAGTCACTTGCCCTTGACGATTAACCAACATTGATAGAAAATTGGCAACTGGGAAAGAGCCTCTGGGTCTCCGGCTGGGCCTTCCATTCTAACCCCTAATGTGAGCGGAAGGCTTGTCATCCCGTTTCCAGCAAGGTGATGGCTTAGGATTGAGAGAAGAGGACCTGCAGGCCTTCTTGGACCACCCCCTCCCTACAGCAGTGTCCTCCCGGCTCCCCCTGGCAGAGGCCTGGCATGCACACACTTACTGCCACCACTGAGAAGATGGTACAGGAAGTGTCCAGGGCCTGGCTGATTCCTAGAGTGTCCTCAAAATTCTAGTGAACTCTCTTCCTCTGCTCCACGTGAGTCCTCCTGACCAATTTCTTTTCTCCACAGTGCAAGACCCTGACGAGGAAGCTCTGCGAAGATCAAGGTAGGTGCCTAGACTTGGGTTCCATGGCCTTGCCTACTAACCTCATCCCTCCCCAGGTAGCCCCCAGGCCCCATGACTCATGGAAAGAACCTTTCATGTTTATGTATTTGAAAAGCTTGGCCCTTAAAGGGCTCCAGCGGATGCGGACTTAGGTGACTTTCCCAGGTCAGTGAGGTAGACACAGGAGTGAGGAATCTAGGCTCTCCTGGCTCCCTTCCTGGGCAGGGGCAGGGCTGCTTTGGCCTTTGCTGGGCTTCGGAGAACTGTGAGGGCAGTGAGCCAATGCCTCGCCTGCACACTCATCTGTGGGCTTGCCCCTCGTGAGTCTGAAGGCTCGGCACTGTGAGCAGGCACGCAGAGGGCCATGCTAGGCATGAATACCTGACCCCTAGATTCACCGGCCCATGCATACACTGAGGCACCAGTTCTAAACATTGCTCCAAGTGTAACAGCTGCTGCAGGGAAGTACAAGCCCTTGGCACAAGGAAGGACTTGTATAGGGCTAGGCATCTCAGGGCAAGGTCTCCTGATCAGTGGCAAGTTTGGGGTCCCCATTACTTGCCTACTGCCTGTGCCCTGTTAGGAGCTATAGCCCTGGGCATGAGTGGGGCATGGCTGTTTTGAAACCCACTGGAAGCTGTCAGGGCCTTCCATGGCGAGGCATGGGGCCTGTGTGATGATCTGTCTCTTTCTGGTAGTGAGTATGCCATCTGCATGTTCTTCTTGGACAGTCTGTCTGTCTGGGGCCAGTGATTCCTGTGGCCTCTCCGGGAGGGTCTGGGACTCAAAGGCATGTTCTACCCCGAGCCAAGCTTTCTGTACTTGCTAACCACACACGGTGGCCACAAGAACTCGAGAAGTGTAAGGTTCTGGGGGCCAGCTGGGACTCCATGTGCATTTGATTGTTGAACTTGTGTTTCTGCCAGCCCGAGCTGCTCCCACTCTTTGACCGGGCGTGGGCTCCTCCCAGCGCTGCCACGGGTGGCATGTAGTCCCGGAAACGTGTTTAACCTCTTAGCTCCTTTGTGCGGCACACACCCAGTGGGACGCTGCTGTGTTCATCTCAGGGGTGGAGAGCCGGTTGTCTTCTGTGTGGCTGAGCTCTCGACTCTCCATTCCGCCTGGGCTCTGCGGTCCCTACTTGCTATGTCTGTGCTTTCCCCGCCTTCTTCATTGAAGCCACCCAGATAGATGTCCCGGGAAGCAAAGCAGACTTTCCCCAAGACTCAATAGAGGGGTCTCTATGTCACCTCTCTGACACAGTAAGCGGCTGACTCCCCAAGTTCTTTCCATCGGGAAGTCAGCTGGAGACCTTTTTCTCCCTTCTACACGACACAGCAGTCTTCATGGCCTTGCCACCTCTTCTGGTCACTCTATCCTCTTCTGTCCAATATGCCTATGACTCCTGCAAGCTTGTGCCTCGTCGTCAGTCATCTGTGATTAGAAGGAAAGGGGCCCCAGGAGAAGGAGAGACAGCCTGCTCCCTGTTCTGAAACATTAGCAGGACTACCAGAGAGTTTCCTCAGACAAAAATTTGGCAAGAGGTTCCAAAAAGAGACTTCAGCCTACTTCCTTCCTCAAGCTCAGTCCATCCCTCCCAGGGTTCCTGGCCCTTCAGAGAAGACAGGTTCCAGCCAACTTTCCCCAGAACTAGAAGGTGCAAGCCTCTTGATTCTGTCTCTTTTTTCCTGACTTTAATTTGTTGAGGGTTGTCCTCACTGGTAGAATCTTCCATGTCTCCAAATCCCGTCTGCCTGGAGCTCTGGGGCAGAGGCTGTGCATGTCCTTGTTCCTTTCTGCTCAGGAGTAAAGTGCCAAGTTCAGTCTGCAGCCCCTGGGGTCCTAGGATCACTCACTCAAGTGGCCATGTGAGCAGAAGAAAGCATGTTTGCCCCTCATATGCTGCCTCTAGACTGCTCAGGGGACTCGCTTCCCCGCGGTCAGAACCACACCCTGACTCCAAAGCTGGAGGCTGCGCCCTCAGGCCTGCTGATCCATCCTGTGGGCTGATGACAGCTACCACCCTGCTCGCTTCTCCTCCCACATTGGCCCCTAGGATTCTGGCACGCTGGCAAGTTTGAAAGCCACAGATAGAGACACTGGGGCATCCAAGCACCACAGTCTAAGCAGACCCAGGAGGCCTCCTTCCTGTCTTTTGCTCTCCCCTCTTTCTCTCCTCTGCATTCCTCTTCTCGTCTTTTCGTTGGCTAGCCAGGAATCTCCCCACAGTGCCAAACAGAGTAGGTTCACTAGATTCATAGAGGTTCTAGAATTGTCCTTCATTTTGTCATTGAACACTGATGACAAACTGTCGTTAAGCCTCAGTGGGCTTTGCTTAAACTGGAAATTGAACCGGCAACTGGCCAGGTCTCATTTTGCGCCTCCGTTGTCTCTAGGAGACGGCTGTGAATGCTGGCAGTGCCAGGTAGCCTTGCCACACGGCCTTTGCTTGTACTTCTTTCACCCACTCACCCTGACCCTAGAGAGGCAGCTCTGTGGCAGGGGGAAAGGCTCGGCACTCAGGCGATAGTTTTGCTGTTGAATATTCGTGTGGTTTAGGACTACTCATGTGGACCTCTCTGAGTCTCTTGGTATGACACAAAGGTTGGATCAGACCTGTGTTTTACAACCATGTTAGCACCTAGCAGCCCTACCTTTGTGCAACAATGTTATAGAATTCCAGTGTGCTGGATTCAAGGAGTAGAGTGAGCGCATGCCAAGTCGCATGGATGGGAAGTGGGCCTCTGTGAACATGGCGATCGATGTGGGGATGCAAGGACCAGGGCCTGGTGATCGTGACTCTGTGTAACTGTAAGATCAGCTGTGCCTAATGCTGGTCTCTCTGACTCCTGCATGCTGCCAGTTCGTTTTGAAACTGGACTTCATTTTGAGGCAGTTTCCAATTGACTTGCGTTGTAAGAAATGGCAGAGATGTGGTGGCACATGCCCTGCATCGCTGAGCTTGGGAGGCAGAGGCAGGTGCATCTCTGAGTTTGAGGCCAGCCTGGTCTACAGAGCAAGTGCCAGGATAGCCAGGACTACACAGAGAAACCCCACCTAAAACAGAAAACAAAAATAAAAACAAACAACAAAAGAGGTGGGGAGAACAGAGAGACTCCTTATGCCTTCCCCACTTTCATTTCCACTGGCAAAGTCTTACATCATAGCACAACACAGTGATAATTAATGATGACATCACTTTAGCTCCAAACACAGACTGTCCCACACCTAAGACTGTTCCCCATGTCTCCACACATTAACACACATAAACACCCCCTTACCAGTGATGACCAATGGTACATGACCATTTTAGGGTTGGGTTTTTTCTATTAGCAGAATTCCTTTGGACTTTACCTAAGTTGTTGAGTGAATCAGTACAAATTCACACACACACACACGCATGCATGCACGCACACACGCATGCACATATGCATGCACATGCACATACACACACACTTACACCCTGATTCCAAAATCCAAAGCACCCCAAACCCAAAACTTTTCTGAGCACCATGAACATCAAAAGATGGAGAATTTTACCTCTGACTTCATGTCCAAACACAGATTCTAGGCCAGGTGTGGTGGTGCTTGGTATAATCTCGGCCCTTGAGAAGCGGAGGCAGGCTGATCTCTGTGAGTTTGAGGCTAGCTTGCCCTACATAGAGAGTTCCAGACCAGCTACTCAGTGAGCCTTGTCTCAAAAAGAAAAACAGAAACAGTAAGCACAGAAGCTAGGCTGGGGTGTAGCTTGGCAGGGGGCTTGCCTACTTGCACGAGACCCTGGGTTCAGTCTCCAGGGCTGGAACAGTGTTGGGAGCAAAACATGGCTCTCATAAAAATTACATTTGAGTTGTGTGTAAGAAAGTGTATATGCTATATAAATGAATTTTATGTCAGGTCCCCAAGATCTCTCCTTATATATGTGCAAATAGTCCAAAACCATTCAACATCCAAAACAGTTCTGTCCCGTGCATTTTGGATCAAGGTTATTCAGCCTGTAGTTCATTTGCTTGCTCCTTTTTGCTGGTAAGTGGGATATAGCAGTGAGATTTTGATTTTGATTTTTACTTAGGTAACTATTCACAGTACTACCTCTGGACAACGCCAGCACTACGTTTTTTAAGCTGTGTTTCGGTTCAGATTGAGTTCACTGTGGCCTCTCCACTGCCCCTCTGCTATGGGGGTGTTACAGGCCCTTCTGCCAGGAGGGTTAAGACCCAGCAACGTTGGCTGGCCTTTCCCTGCCCCCCACCCCTCCCCTTTCTACATCCTAGCCCCAGGGTGCCTGCACTGTACCCTCTCCTGGGCAACTGTGGGTAGGGCTTTCCAGAGACCCCACTGACAGAAAGTACACATCCCTCTCCTTTGTTTCCCTGGCAGTGTGTGTGTGTGTGTGTGTGTTTGTGTGCTTGTGAACTGGGGTAGGCCTGGGCTTTTCTCAGGGTCTGGGCCTGCAGGAGCCCAGGGGAGCGTATGAAGGCTTCATTCTGGAGATGGTGAAGGTGAGGAATGCCAGACAGTTCAGGGAAGGATGTGACAGGTCTACCCATCGGTCTAATCACAGGAGTTATTAATCACAGGAGTTATGTGTCCCTTCTCCTTGGTGCCCAGCTGGAGGACAGAGCCTGTTCCGGGCCTGCCTACCTGTTTGGTTTAGTTCTAAGAGCCCACAGCCAAAGCAGCTTTGCCCAGCCCTAGCCACATGGGCCAGGGAGCCAGCCTCCCTTTGCCCTCCCCGCCCATTGGTTCTCTAACCAGGCCCCTATTCCATACTTCTCCCTCCAAGCAAGGCAGGGACTTCAGTCTCTCCGTTTTGCCCCAGAACTCTAGTCTTGCCCCATCCTACCCAAGCCTGCCCTCTGGAGAGTAAGTGCCCCAAGGGCGGCACCGTCCCACCCTTTGTCCCAGCTTTGGGCAGGAAAGTAGTGGACATGTCCCCTAACCCCTCTCTTTCTCCCTCTCTTTCTCTTTCTGTTTCTGTCTTTGTTTCTGTCTCCCCCTCTCTCTGTCTCTGTGCCACAGGGAAAGGTTTGAAACGGAACGTAACAGCCCACGTTTTGCCAAATTGCGCAACTGGCACCATGGCCTCTCAGCCCAAATCCTTAATGTTAAAAGTTAAAAGGCTGCCTGGATTCCCCTGAGCCATGGCAGGCTGGACCCCCACCCCTCTCCCACACAGATCTGGCATGTGAACCCTGTGGTGATGCTTGATATTAAAAGACTGTGTAGGGGGTACCTCTGGTAGTCAACACTAGCTCTTCTGCTTTCTGCCCGTCCCAGAGTTGACAGCTGGGGCCCAGTGCCATGCACTCAGCGCCTCCTTCCTACCTCTCCCAGCCCAGTGTGACCGCCCCAGCTCCCACAAGCAGAGCCTCTGAACACACCTTGTGTAAACCCTTAGCTGTAGTCCAGAGGGGACATGGCAGGGTTTGCTGGTCTAACACTGTCAAACGATGGAAATACAATGACCACTGGTCATTTACCCATGCCCCTCAGCACCTGGCCTTATACTCTTACCTGGAACACATTGCCTGCAGATCAGGGTCCTGGGTGGGCACCCTCTTCTCTGTACCTGTGTGCTGACTTCCTAGACCTTTCTTGTGTACATATAAGCATGCTCGTGTTGAAATAAAGAGGATTTGAAATGAACAAACCAAGCCCCAATCATGCTGTGCCTGTGTGTGTGCCCTGTACCCCATCTTGGGAGGGCCTTCAAGGACAGTACCAAGGTCAGAGAGGATAGGTATGGGCAACCGAGAGTCAGGGATAGCGCCCAGCAGGTAAGGCCCAGGGCTGGCTACAGCAGGTGAGGGATCCACACTGGGTTGTCCCTGGGGAATGTGGATGGGGACTACTCCAGGCCTGTGGCTGTTTCTTCCACACTCAGCTGTGACTGACAGGTGGCACCTCACCATCAGGAAATATGCCAAAATTCCTTCCCCTAGGCCGCCTGACTCCTGTTCAGCATTGTCTGGGTGGTCTGAGAAGTTCACCAGTGGGCACACCTAGACAATGGGACAATTTACAGGAAAACCCTGGAGATGGAGGTGGGGGCTTGTGACAGGGAGATGGAAGGACCTAACAGAGTCTTGGTGACAGAGCGTAGGGCGAAGCCTCCAGCTGGATATTGCTCTTGGCCCCATCTGTGGCCTTACGCTACACTGGAGCACTTAGCGAAGCTAATCGGAGCAGCCTCGAATGAAAAGTTCTAGCCCCCGCCAGCAGGCTTGTTGTTTCAAAGTCAATACTTCACCTACCTGCCCAACAAGCAACCTGGTTCCTCGCTACATGGGATCATAGGCCGAGAACATAAGGACAATGGCATTTGGAAAATGAAGGCGATACAGTGAACCAACCTTCAGGATGCCCCACAACCACTGAGGCTGGATGGCCGGAACCCTGTTCCCACCCCTGCTGTCTGAAAACACTTTCTCTCTGGTGAGCTCACCTGGGATGGCCAGCCAGAGAAGCTGTTCACTCCTCTCCACCCCTGAGATGCTCTCCTAGCCTGTCCTTCCTCAGCCTCCCACCCTTCCTTCTTCTAACGGCCGGATGCCAGGGCCAGGGCAAGTCCAAACAATGGTCACCGTGACCTGGGACACACCTGGGGAGAACAAGAGATGTCCACCCTCGCCCATATTTGGACTGATGACTTGCAAGGCCCAAGAGGAGGTTGTAGGGTCGGAGGTGGCCAGACATAGAGAGTTAGTCGTGGTTCCAGGCAGTGGGCATCCTATGAATGGAAGGACCTGAGGAGATCACCCTAAGTTGTTAGAGTCTAAACCTCTTGTCCCCAGTCCTGAGACTGTTAGTGATCTTTTGGAGCTCCTTAGTTAAAACACTAAAATGTTCTTGCTTGCTTCCTAGCATCCTGGTGCCTCTCAGCTTCTCCAGGCTCCAGGTTAAGGGCCCTCAGAGTAAACAGAGGTTCTCTTCAGTTAGCAGCACCCTGTGTCTGTGAGTGAGGCACCTGGCTACTGTGAATGCTAACAGACTCAGAAAGGGACACTGTAACTGTAACCACAATACAGCGTTGATATTGTGGACTCCAGACGGAGGGGACCTCTAACTGGAGGATAAGGCTTCCTGGAAGAGGTTAGTGTTCATGGTCTTGAGGGGTGTGGTATGTGTAGACAGGAATGGCTTGGCATCTACTCGGAGGGCACAGAGATGCTGAGGCAAAGAAAGGGATGGGGAGATCCCAGTATCATCATTTTGACCAGGATGCATAGTCTGCAAAGACCGTCATAAAGAGCTGGGATCCAGATACAGAGTTCCAAGCTACGAGATTTGGAATATATTTTGAAGGCAGGGTGGAATGGGCAAAGGTTACAGGGCACTATTCCCACTGCAGCTGATAGCAAGATTCACAAAGGCCATGGTGTAATGGAGGCTCTGGCCTCGTTACAAGTGGCATAGCTGAACTCCCCTGTGCTATAGTACCAGGATGAAAGATAGAATGTGGACCAGGGGGATGGTAACAGAAAAGAAAATTATGATCAACACCTGAATGGCATTCCCTCATCATCCAATGAAAGGAAATCGTCATACTTCAGCGTCTTAGCTAACACAAGCAGTGTTGAGATCCTAATCGTGGCAAATCCCCTTTCAAACCAGGACCAATCGTAGTATCACCATCACCAACAGCACCAACCTGAGTCCAGAGACCACAAACCCCCAAACCCTGACACCTCCGCAAGTATCAACCCCCTCTGTTCCAGACACGCCCTAGTCATCAACTACAAAGTCAGCAGATGTCTGGTTCCCACCACCAAGGGCTACCATGCAGACTGAAGGAGCGGGCCCACCACCGTGATACCTCCAGACAGAGGAGCAGCAGCTAACTGTGCTGTCTGGCCACACTCTCTCTTAGGCAGTCAAGACCATCTGAGTTTATTTTGTTTGTTTGTTTTTTTTAACTAGTTGCCTAAACTGAATTATGGGTTTGGGAATATTGTGTGTGCTTAGCGCATATATAAGGCCCTGAGTTCTATCCCCAACACCAAAACTTGAAAAATGAAAAAAGGAATCTGAATGTATGACAAAGTCAGGGAAGCAACTGTGGAATTGTAAGCCAGGCTGGGGTGATCTTATGGGCGCTCTCTTTAGGACTAAAGTCAAGGTTACGTAAGTTCTCTGAAATGCTTGCTTGCTGACGCCTGCTTTTTGGAATTTCTGGAGACTCATGGATCTTCATGCAGAAACTGACGTGGAACAAGAACCAAAGATCCTTCAGGATGGACTTTGATGTCTCTTCTCCCCCTCTCTAGACCCTGGTGACTGTCTGCAGAGAGCGATCCTAGATAGGATGCTCTCAGCAAGAACTGAGAGTAGCAGATGCATGTGTGTGTCCATGCATCCCTGATAGTGACCTTTGTCTCAGCCCCATGGTCGATGGTTCATTTTCCTGGGGTCTGCATCCAACTCCAAATTTATTGCCTGGTAGCACACTGGAACAAAGGGGACAGACGGTCCAACCTGGACATTTCCATCACTCTCATCCTGAACAGCTGCCAGTGGTCCACTGGAAATGTCGGATGGTACAGGGAGGGGCACAATGGTCTGTGTCATCCTGAGCCTTCCCATACTTGGCCACCTTGTGAGTAGGCCTCAAACAGTCAGCTCAGCAGTTTCCCTGAGGTAGCCACGTAATCAGTATGACTTTCAGGGACAAGGTGTTTCAGAGGATGGGCGAGTGGCTTCACAGAGGTGCCAAGGACATCACTGCCCAAGGCGCCCCTCTCTGACAACTAAGCCGTGGAAGTCCTGGGCAGGACATAGACCCTTACCCATTGGAATACGCTCCTCACTATGGGGTAGCCAGCCCGCAACTTTGCTATTTCTCTAGTTCTCATCCTTGTATTCAGTTTTGCACTTTCTTCCTTTCTCACTGGATGGAGATCAATTAGGAGATGCTTTGGTAAGCACCTTGTGGCTTCCTTGTATTCATATCTGGCCCAGACAGAGATAGCTACAATTTGCTACTCCATGTGTGGTCCATCAACAGCTCAGCATTACCAAGAAGCTTACTTGAAATTAGACTCAACCAAACTCAAATTCAGCAAACTAGAAACTGGTATGTGATGTTTTCTGCTTGTTTGTTTTGAGACAGGGTCTCATGATATAGCCCAGGTTCTCCTGGAACTCACTGTATGTAACCCAGGCTGGCCTCAGACTTGAAAAGCCTCCAAAATGCTAGGATAACTGGTCTACCTAGCTATGTGATGTCTCACCAGAGAGACAACGTCCCTCAACCCCAGGTTCCTCATCTCCAGATAAGACCTATGATACTAATCTTTCAGGGATTTTGGAAGGATAAAAGAATGGGCTAACACGGGCACTGTGGAACTTGAATTGGGAAGTGCTGAGATGTTACTTGGGTCCAGTGAGAATTTGCCTTTCATCGGAAACAGAGTGTACTTGGCTGACCACAAGAAGAGGTTTCTTTCTTCCTCTGTGGGATACTGGTTACGGCTTCAAATCAAATTGACCCTCAGTCATTTTGTTCTCACAGCTAAGTTCCAGAACCTTGAGAAGATGGATTCTGTTTCCATTTACTCACTTATTAAATAGGGCTGATTCTACCCCGTCAGGGGCTGCTGTGAGATATTAAAGGCATAATGGTGGAAACAGTATAGCGTGAATAAATAAATCACATGGTTCTGGGGGAGCTATGACAACTTGTAGGCGTTTAGTTTGTCAGCTATTGTGACAAAGAGGGATGTCAATCAAAGATCTGAGAATGAGCTGGGTATGGTGGTACTTTCCTGTGGCCCTAACTAACAGGGAAGCTAAAGCATGAGAGTCACCTGAATAGAGGTGTTAGCGACCAACTACTTTAAAAGGGGCGGGGAGGTAGGAAAGGATAGGGTGTGTATCTCTCTGCTTTCTCATGATTTGTGTAGGAGGGTCAGGGCTGTAATGAGTGCTTTTGGGGGAAGGGGTGCACATGCACATTTCTGTGTGTGTGTCTGGAAGCCAGAGGTCAGTGCCAAGTGTTTTCCTCAACTGCCGTCTACTGTAGTTTGTGAGACAGGGTTTCCCACTGATTAGCTGGCTGGCAAGCCCCAGAGATCCTCTTGTCTTTGTTTTCTTGGTGCTAGAATTGCAGGCTGCTGCACCTGGCTTTTTGTGTTCCTTGGGTGGATGCTAAGGATCTGAATTCAGATCCTCATGCTTAAGCGGTAAGCATTTTACCGATCGAGACCTCTCCCCAGACCTATGAATGAATTTTTATTTTCTATCCCATTCTCAGGGAGTAGATCTAAACTTGTCAATCCGAACTCTGATCTGTCTTCCTACAGGAGTTCTAGGGACAGTCTGGCTTACAGTAAATACCCAAGTATTCAGTTGGAGGCATGTGGGCATCTGGTCTACCTGTCCTGGAATGGCCTGGTGCTGCGTGTGGCCATCCTTCCTGATCACACTGCTCCACCAGGCAGAGTGGCTGTCCCTCTACTTCCAGTAGAAAGAGCCTTCAGCTCTATATGTTCATGTCACTCTTGAACATGCAGGTGACATAAGGGTCTATGAGCTCAGTAGGGTCTATCTACCAGTGGCCTCCCCATAGGTCCTGCCTTTCCTCCTCAGAATATGTCATAAAAAGGGGCATAAATTTCTCTACCCCTCTTGACCACATTACTCCCTTCTGGTCTGCTTTCCATGATAACTTCTGGCCATCTTCAGTCAGATGGACTGTCAGTGCCCTGGGCTAAAAACAGTGTTCTTGTGGCTCTACAGCCTATGACTTTCACACTCAAGTATCTTCTTTGGGAGGGAGGGGGCTATAGCATCCTTCCCCAGATGTAAGTTATGCCCCCAACTGAATGTACAAGCAGTAAGGAAAAGGCAAAGGCACACTGGATAGCAGGGGGACCTGACTGATAACTTGTGTGCTTTCCACTGCCTTGTAGTTTGCTGAGAAAGAAAAATCAGGAAGTACCAGCAACTGAGGGGTAAACATCCCTCCAAGATTATGTTGCCAGGCCCCTCCCTGAGGTCTGATCATGCCCTCCTGGGATCAAGAGGAACTTTTTCTGGGCACCTGAAGGATGTGCCCTCACACACGCCTGGATCCTACTCTGTATACAGAACAGAGGGCACTTTCCATCCTCCCCCTCCCACCCCACACTACATAGAGGACCTCACCAGACCTGAGGCCCACGTGACCTGTTGTCTTTTTGATCCCACCTCATCAGCACCCCTATTGAGCATGCTCCAGTGTGCACCAGCCAGGCCACTACCCCGCTGCTGCCTGCTTCTGCCCAGCCGCCCGCTGCTGCCTCTCCCATTGCGGCCTCGCCAACCCTGGCCACAACTGCTGCTGCCCATGCTGCCACTGCCTCTGCTGCAGGTCCTGCCTCGAGCCCTGTGGAGAGTCCCAGGTAACTGGTTCACAGATGCCAGGCCTAATGTTGGGAAAAGGAGGCAAGAAAGGACGTACCCTAAGTCTCTTTGTGGGCAGCTAAGTTCAAATAGTTAGGTCCCTGATGTTTTCCCAGGAAGCCAAGGCTGAGACTGGTGCAGAGTGTGAAGGCGAAGTCAGGATGCATTTCTTGGGGTATATCAGCCATGATTATGAGAGGGTTTTGTTGTTTCTCTGCAACCTCCAGCTCCTGGGAACATCCCTAGTGACAAACGTCACACACACATACACACACACTCACACACTCATGTACATATACGTGTGAACACAAGTAACACATAGCAAAGTAACACTGTGCACAGTCTTTGTTCTGAGAACTCAGAAAAGCGAGGTGATAGTCATCCACCGCCGGAAGAAATCAAGGAGGGCTCCTTGGAGGTGGGAACGCTGACATAGTCAGGCCGGACAGCTCAGCCACTAATTTGCCCGCCTCCCCATGCTCTCTTCTCTTGATGTGGAAACAGTCTAACGTCGGAGGTCCGTATAGCAATGGGATTGAAATCTTCCCCTCCGTGCAGAGCTTTACCATTTGAAACCCTGAGAAAGTAAGTTAAGCTCTGAATATGTTTCCTCACCAGCTATGGTCTAAAGGCATACATGAATATTAAGGTCATTACTGGGGAGATTTGTTTATAAAACACCAAAACAGAAGCCAAGGTGGCATGCAGGGGGGAGGAAGAGGGAGGCTGGGTGAGTCACTCCAGAGTGGTCAGCTGGTACAGCAGCGGGGTTGGTTGGCCCAGTTGTCTTTCCAGGCCTCCAGGAATCGCTCAGTTGTTTTCAGTCAGGACCCAGATTTCCCAGTTCCCAAGGAAAACACGCCCCTTCGGGTCAGGGTGTATAGGGTCATGGTGCAGTTTGAAACAGCTTCCCAGCATCCCATGTGGTGTCAAGCCTAGCCTTTCTCCAGCCTAATTCAATCACTGGGGGTGAGCCTGGTCCTGGCTGCCAGAGTGGTCTGTACCATTTTCCTAGGACAGGCTTAAGTAAACTGCCTCCCCTCCCCCTCTGCAGACTCTCACTAAGGTCTTCCTCCTTCACGGAACAGGAACTCTGACGAAAGGGGAGAGATGTTCCTGTTGTGGAGAGTGGGGAAGGCTTCCAGCTTTCATAGGAAAAGAGAGGTGCTGGGTGCTGAAGCCTATAAACCCTGCCTCTCACAGAAGGGCAAACTCCAGGTCCAAGCTCCAGGCTTCCGTGTCTGGGCCTGTCCACGCACTGCTGATGGCCTCAGGACACCCCACGAGGGTGAATTCTTTCTTTTCATTACCTTGCCAAGAGAGCAGAGCAGTATCCCACAGGGCATTGGGTTCCACTAGGAGGGGTCAGAGGGCACACTCTAAACACAGACGCCTCCCTTCCTTGCGCGTGGGCTCCAAAGGAGCTGGTGCTAGAGTCGCTCATTGGATGTACACCTTCTCCAGACGTCTTCAACTTCCTTTCCCAGTGCCAGTCCACGATGCTGGCAAAGTATCCTCCAGTGGTAGGAAAGTCTGGCTCTGACCCACTGACCTGTAGCCTCATCCAGTCACACAGAAACTGGGCCCCCTTTGCATATTGTCTTCTTCTCCACCAGTGTGCTTACTCCTCTGCCATCAGCACAGGGATCTAGCCACAGCAGGGCAGGAGAAGCCTTAACTATAAATGTGGTGGGAAGGGAAGGATGCATAGCCTAGGTCTGGGATGCGACTCTGAAGGTTACTTTACCTTGCCTGGGACAGGATGCAGACTTCCCTGGATCCATTCAGGTTATTGATGGCAGCTTGCTATGCCAAAGCTATCCCTAGCAGAGACCCGGGCAAGAAGGGTCTACAACTTGGCCCAGCAGGTCCAGTGGGCCGATAGGGAATAGATGGAAGACATGCAGGATGCCAAAGGCTGGGGGTATATTTCTAGGGGTTCATTTCTCAAGCAGCCTACCAATGACCCATTTGCTGGGTGTGGTCAAGTGTCCCCTTTAGGATATAGAGCATGTAAGGAGAGAAAGATACTCATTAGTTCGAAATGAGGAAAAGGGTTTCACACACAAGCGAGACCAGGAAACACTGCATTAGGCAAGATTAAATAAGCTGCCGGACTCTAGAACTTCCTGGACCCTTCAGCTCCCCCAAGAAAGAGGCCAAGTTCAGCATTTCCTGAGGGCAAAGAACTGGGACACTTTTGTACTATCTCCTTGCTGAACCACACGTGGGAAAGGCTGAGCCAATAGGAGGAAGCAGTGAGAGCTGTCTAAGTAGAGTGTGGTTTTGCTGGGGCACTGCCTGGGCCTCCTCACATCTTCCCGTGAATACTGTCACAACATTTTGCTCAAAAAAACCATGAGACTAATTGCTTCCACCAGCAGCAACATAAAGAAATAAAATGAGGAGACCAGGTGACCAGGGTGTCGCAGAAAGGGGAGTCGCTGTGACCATCTCCAGCTCCCTCTCTCCTCCCTCTGCCTTGGTCCATAGTCCTACTGCCGCAGTTCCCTTTGTGGAGAAAGTGCTCCCCGTGGGTCTAGATGGTACCTTCCCTTCCTCTTTCCCAAGGTGGCAGCACTAGCCATAGGGACTAGCTTCCACCCCTCTAAGACCCTTTGGTTTCTTCATAGACTCTGGAAACAATCCCATGGGTGTTTCCCCCATAATCCTGCCTAGAGATCAGATAGCAAACCTGGCATGGCTTTAGGTACCAGAGACCGATGGGCTGTTCCTGTTATAACTCTTCTGTCTTGGTTCCAGGCCCCAGGCCTCTGGGTACAACCCAGCAACAGCCACTTCTCCAGCACCCTCTGCCCACACCAGCTACAGTGAGGGTCCTGCTGCCCCTGCACCCAAGCCCCGGGTTGTAACCACTGCCAGCATTCGACCTTCTGTCTACCAGACAGGTGAGAGCCAGGAGGAAGTGGGGGCGGGGCTCAAAGGGTCATCCGCTCCAGGCCACGACCCAGAAGTGCAGGGGGCTTAGTTCTCTCCCCACTCCCCTGGTTGTGGGGTAGAATCCTAGGGAGGGTAGTTTGACCTTGGAAGACTTGTGGGTCACACCAGGCAGGGTTGGAGCCCTCAAACTCTTTGGAAAGGGAAGGTCGTGACTGGATGTTTCCAGACTAAGTTGAGAGAGAAGAGGGCTGGGGGCAGGAGAGCAGGACGGCAGTAATAAAAGGTTGTTTCTTTAAGAATCTGGGTTGACCTCAAACTGGACAACAAGAAACTGTAACAAAAATGCCCGAGGCTTTGGGCTGGCTTACTGGTGTCACTGTCCTTTGAACAAGCTGCCCAACCAGTCTAGTCTGTGTTTTCCTCAGGTGACACAGGATAGCTGGGACACACGTGACACAGTAGTAGAGTCATAGTGGAACCAAGGCAGAACTTGTCGGTTATAGTCCTGCCTCTGTGGCTCCTTCCAGTCAGTGCCTAGCGTGCTAGCGTGTTCCTACAGAACTGAGAGGTAGCCTGTGTTTCCTAATGTCCTAGGCAGAGCCAACCTTCTTCTTCAGAGACCAAGATAGTTCTCAGGCTGGCGCACGGCCCACTTTACTGTCAGCCATTGCTCTAAGAAGCCAAGGGTGTTCTAGCAGGTGTTGTTTTCAGACCAGAGAAAGGTCCTTGACATCCAAGCCCTGAGCCTAGTCACCACCTTTCTTCCTCTTGGGTTCTGACCCTGGACTTTAGGAGGGCAGGGCTGTGGTAGATTTTCTCTTTTGTATACACCTGACTTGAGCTTGCCATGTGGAGACAAACAACAAAGGCGTAGAATAATAAACAGGGGGTGGAGGTGTCAACTTGGCAATAGAGCGTATATCTAGCATGTGTGAGGCCCCTGGGTTCCATCCCTCGCATCACACACATGCACACACGCGCTCACATTCACACGCGCATGCACGCACAGGCACATGCACACATACTCACGCACACGCACATACGTGCACACAGGCAAGCAGGCTGGTGAGGAACACATCATAGAGTCACAGAGAGAGGCCATGAGCTTGCCTTCTGTACTCTGGCAGCTATGAACACACAGGAATGAGCCTTAAATATTTTTATAACGATCACTTGATGTCCATTCCATGGGTTAACAAAATAGGATCTTAGGTGGGTACATACCTTCCACTTAAACATTCTACCTTCATAGCCAGGTGGTGGTGGTGGTGCATGCCTTTAACTCAAGAGGCAGAGGGAGGTGAACCTCTGTGAGTTCAAAGCCAGCCTGGTCTGCAAAGTGAGTTCCAGGACAGCTAGGGCTACACAGAGAAACCCTGTCTTTAACTTCTGCAAAAAAAGTAAAACAGTATCCTTCAGCATATAGTTAATGTCATCTTGAATTATAGAAAGCAATAACGATTTTGCACTTGCTGTTATAAGACAAATATTTTTCTCTCTTCAAAATCATTATACACGTATAATTTGTTTTGCTTTTGAAACAGGGTCTCTCGATGTAGCCCTGGCTATCCTGGAACTAGCTCTGTAGACCAGGCTGGCCTCAAACTCAGATATCAACCTGCCTCTGCCTCCCAAGTATTGAGTTTAAAGGCATGAGCCACCACCGCCCAACACACATAAAAATTTTAACAGATGTTTTGTGTGTTTGTTGGCAGGGTGGCTCATGTAGCTCAGGCTGGCTGTCCATCCCCCTGCCTGAACCTCCCAAGTACTAGGATTATAAACACAGGCCACCACACCCAGCTTTTAATAGACTTTAAAGAACACTTTTCAGTTCACAGCAAAATTGAACGAAAGGTGTCATTTCCCAAATATCCCTTCCCTTGGCCCCATGCGCTACTCCCACACACCCCCTTTTCCACATACCTCATGGTAAACAGACATGTTTAGGAAAGAGATGGGTCGTTTCAATGAAGAAGGAAAACAGACTTGTGTTCTACAAGTATGAGCTGGCCAAGTCGTCTTGGGGTAAAGAACAGCAAAGACAAAGTCTAGCCTCCAAAGTGTACCCTGTTTGAACGTGAGACCCCAGAAAGTTTTCCCCTAGGGGCCTTGCTTGGTGAAGGACACACTTGCTGAGCAGGGCAGAGGGAACAGAATCAGTCCCCTTCGTTACAAAGAGAATTGAGTATGGACAAGACGCATTTTAGCTTGGGAAGAACACCCATCCTGCCTACCTCACCTCTGAGACCTGAACTTTCTTATTTGAGTAGGATGGGGGAGAGGGGAGAAGAGGTCTCTGCAGATGAACCGATGTCTTTAGCTCGATGCCATCTCGGCCATTTCTGGTCCAAAGAAAGTTCTGAGGTCAAAACTCCACCCACCAAGCTGGGCGGTGGTGGCGCACGCCTTTAATCCCAGCACTCGGGAGGCACAGACAGGCGGATTTCTGTGAGTTCGAGACCAGCCTGGTCTACAAGAGCTAGTTCCAGGACAGGAACCAAAAGCTGAGGAGAAACCCTGTCTCGAAAAAAATTTAAACAAACAAACAAAAAACAAAAACAAAAAAACCTCCACCGACCAAAGTGGCATTTTGGAAGGGGATCAGTACAAATCTTCTATATAGGAGACAGAAAAACCACCCCCGTGCAGACTGGAAAAGCAGGAAGAAGCTTGCAGAAGGAGGATAGAGGAGGGCTAGGTGCTTGTGAGGCCTTGTGCCTGCACAAGGAAGACCATTCCTGGCAGCACCGCCAGGCACTTCCGGCACCTTCCCTGGCCTGTCCTCCGCAGGCCCGCCAGGGGGCGGCCGGGCTTTCCAGCTGCTTCTCCAGCTCCGGCCTAGGCGGGCCAGACGTGCAGGAGCCCGGGCCTCTGAGTGGTTCCCAGGCGGTGCAGACGTTAACTCATTCCTGCCTGGAGCAGAGGAGAGGCCTGCCTCCACCCTTCCTTCTCCGGGAGGCCGAGATGCCAACGGGCTCCGGGGGTGACTGACAGTCTGCCAGGGCCAGGGGACAGTGCGGATCCGTGCCCCTCTCTGCTAGCTGGGCTTGGGAGACCAGGGCACCACCGAGCACTAGCGGCCCACTCGGGGCCAGTCCCCGGCCGCAGCTTCCGGCTGGCGGAGGCAGGGTGGCGTTTCATTGGGATCTTATCTCTGGCGCCGCGGTTGGGCGTCCGCTGCCCAGAACACCTGAGGCCCGGGCCTGCTTGACCAGTGGGCGGAGGACACTGTGATCCCGGGGGATGACCACGTTGGCCCGCGGGCCGGGCGGCGACCCGAATGCTCGCTGTGAGGACCTAGCCCGGGCCGGAGTGACTCAGATCACCTTGTTTAATTACACAGTCCCGGGGCCGCCGAGTGCGATAGGAGCCTTTTGAACG
Organism: Chionomys nivalis; assembly: GCF_950005125.1. NCBI lineage: Eukaryota > Metazoa > Chordata > Mammalia > Rodentia > Cricetidae > Chionomys > Chionomys nivalis. The sequence continues at coordinate 34,340,259 of NC_080090.1, read as the reverse complement.
TGCCAATTAGAGATGAAATATCACCTTCTAATTTGAACCGGCTTAATTCCTTCACGTAGAAATAGCAACAGCCCGGGGGCTCCGAGATGGGGTATCGGGTCTCTTTTGGCATTCGGGAGGTGGAGGGGTGAGGCAGGCAAGAACTGGGGGGGGGGGACGACAGGGGACCGAGCTCCCTGTATCTCCCCCCCCCTCCCTTCCTCAGGGATCTGCCAGGCACAGGGCTCCAAGTGCAAAGTCCTCCTCTGGCCGCCTAGTCCCAGAGGGAAGGAGAAAGCTAAACTGGGTCCGGATTACAGCCTCCCTCTCGGAGGCCTTGTGTTGGGGTTTGGAAAACGAAGGAGGTTCGGGGAGTTGGAATGCCTCGGATGGGAGGAAGAGAATGTCTGCCCTGCAGAGGGATTCGTTGGAGGGGAGGCAGTGAGGTGGGCGAAGGCCCGGTTTATTTGGAAGGGGCGTGCTCCGAAGCCTGCTTCTGCATTCGGAGTGGTTTAGAGAGATTTGGAGCCGATTGCCATGCGTTTCTGGTAGGAAGCTTGCAAGCTACCTAGCTGGCCTTGAGAGGCCACTTAAGCTCTCCGAGTTGTCTGTAAAGTTGACTCGTAAGTATTCTGCCTTCTATTACACAAAATCACTGTGAAAACCAACAATGCTTGGCAGCCACTGTTTCAAAGAGGACAGCCATCCAAGAGAAACACATTTTTACGTTTTTAAAAAGTAAAAAAAAGGCGGGTGAAACTGATTTAAATACGTTTTATTTAGCTCAGCACATACATTTTCAGGGAATTTTTTTGTTAGTTTTGGGGGGTTTTTCGAGACAGTTTTTTTTTTTTTTTCCTGACTGTTCTGGTACTCACTCTGTAGACCAGGCTGGCTTAGAACTCAATGATCCACCTGCCTCTGCCTCCCTAGTGCTGAGATTAAAGGTGTGCACCACCACACCTGGTGTGTGTGTTTTGCCTGCATGTGAGTGTGTTGGATGCCCTGGAACCTGAGTTGCAGACAGTTGTGAGCTGCCATGTGGGTGCTATGAATTTAAACCGGGTCCTCCGGAAGAGCAACCAGTGCTCTTAACTGCTGAGCCTTTCTCCAGAGCTATTTCTTGAGCCTCCCCTCCCCTCTTCTCATTGTATGTATGTGTCTGTGCAGGTATATACGCTTGAGTGCAGGTGCCTACACAGGCCTGAAGAGGGCATGAAATCCCCTGAAGCTTGAATTTGAGGTAGTTAAAGAACTGTAAGACCTGAGTGAGTGCTGGGAACCCAATGCCAGTCTTCTACAAGAGTAGTAGATGCTCTTAATCTCTGAACCTCTTTCCAGATGTAGCTCAGTATGTTAAAGTGTTTTAGAGCTGGACAATGTACTGGTCTTTGGGAAATTGAGGCAGGAAGGTCACTTGAGTTCAGTCTGGGTAACATAGCGAGATCTGGCTCAAAAACAGATAAAGAGGTGGACCAGTGACCAAGAGCACCAACTGCTCTTCCATAGGACCCACAACAAGCTGTAACTCCAGTTCCAGAGGATCTGTGCCTTCTGTTGACTTCCCCAGGTACCAGTCAAACAAGTGGTACATACACAGGCTTGCATCTGCACACATTCTACAAATAAACAGTTTAAACATACAATCAACATAAGATGATTATTACTGAGATAATTTATATTCTTTTATTAAGTCTTCAAATTTTTACACTTAATAGTATCTCAATCTACACTCAATAAGAACATTTTAGGTGACCACATAAGGCCATGGTTTGGACTTCACAGGGTTTTTGCTCCCAGTCTCTTTTAGAGCCAGGTGTGAAGACACAACTTTGTAATCTAGCACTCGTGAGGTTGAGGCACAAGTGTACAAGGATCGTTGAACATAGTAAGTTCCAGGATAGCCTGGGCTAAATATAAAAAGTATACAAAAGGCTTGGCTGGATGTGATGGTACACACCTTTAATCCCAGGACTTGGGAGGCAGAGGCAGGTGAATCTCTGAGTTCAAGGCTAGCCTGGTCTATAGAGTGAGTTCCAGGACTACACAGAGAAACCCTGGAACTCACTTTGTAGACCAGAGTGGCCTCGAACTCACAGAGATCCACATACCCTTGCCTCCCTGAGCACTGGGGTTAAAGGCGTGCGCCACCACCAGCTCGTAACTTTTAGCAGAGGACTGTGGTTTATGTGAGGTTTATGTGAGGTTTATGTGGTTTACGTGGTTAAAATGAGGAAGAAGGAAAAGAAGGGTAGAAAAAAAATAAATAAAAAGCAAAGAGAAAGGAAGACATAATTTACACAGGCGTGCAAAGTGTGCAAAAGAGGGAGATACTGCTCTGAGGTTTTGTGGGATCGCTCCCTCCCAGTACTCCAACAGTACCCCTCAAGTGACCTTTGTTCCTAGCATTTGGAGACCCTCAGGATGCCAGGAAGCAAGGTGAAATTGTTGAAGTGACAACACTTTGAGTTTGGGACTTCAACTTTACGAAGTACATTCCTGTAGCTTCCCACCACACCGCCTGAGGTAGTAGACAGGACACCACTCATTCCTGGCAATGTGACTTCAGAGAATCAGACCCCCCTCCCCACTGCCCCCCTCCAGCATGCCTGCTGGGGCTTTGAGATGAGCCTGATAGTACATTCCAACCTGAAGTCCAGATGCTACTGTCCCCACCATTCTCATTCACAATTAGTCTCTCACACACAGCTGTATCAGGCACTAAATTAAGCACTATATTTCTTATTTTCCTAATCCTCACAGTAATTCCGATACCATTTTCAGATGAAGAAACGGGCCCGGGCCCGGAGAGGTTAATTGATCCAAGAATAGCAGCTAGAAAGTCTTTGAAGTAGAGTATGAAACCAGGGTGCTTGGGATGGAGCCCAGAGTCTCAAAAAATGCTAGGCAAGCGCTAACCACTGAGTCCCAAGCCTCAAATTAGGGTGTTTGACAGCTCTGCTTCCTTCCAGAGCACGGGGTCTCTTCTGGGTGTTAAAAGTGACTTCTCCACAATGTTGTACATCAGTGGAAATTGGATTTGTGTTCTTTGTAGAGGCAGCATGGAGTTTAGGAAGGTTTGCAGTCTTGTTCTGCTGCTTGCTCTGAGCTCTCACGCATGCCCTGGAGTGTAAAAGGGAATTATGAAGAATATGACTCAGTTGACCGACCTGCTATGAGCCTCACCCACATCCTAAGTGGGAGGAAAGTTCCAGCTGGAGAATCTATCTTTGGGAACCAGTATCACTCTAGGGCAGGGCCGTGGAAGGCTTTATACACTGGCTATCACCATAGTCACAGCCCTAGCCAAGGGAAGCACGGGGGCTCTGCACTTCCCAGTTCTGAAGTGCCAGTCATCTGGGAACCATAGGCACAGAGTTGGAGTCACCCAAGAGGGCTCAGGGCATCAGGTGGAAAAAAGAGACCAGACAGGGCCATGGTTCTGAGACCAGCTATGACCCAGAGAGGGCTGTTTCAATACTATCCATCCCACCCAGGCCTGGCTCGGATGTGGGCAGGGAGGCTACCATGATATACGTTCCTTGCTGGGTAAGATGGTGCTCTTGCGCCCTAACAGACAGGGAGTAGAGGTGAGGTTTCTAGAACCATCTTTGCTATAGTCAGAGGACTGGTTGACCATGGGCTCAGGACGTGATCAGGACACAGCTAGATCTCTTCAGCTGTCTCTGCAGTGGGGATCTCCACAGAAAAATTCAGGTTGTGAGAGCCCTTGGCAGAGAATGTTAACAACTACAATGCTCTATCTGTGTGATGAACTCAGTTTCTCCACCCCCAGTGAAGGCAAACAGGCTTCAGGGAAGTACAGTGCATTCTTGTCCCAATGGAAACCTCTAGGGTGTCATGTACACTCTCAGTTTGTACCAAGGTGATGTAGGGGAGCAGGGATCAGTCAAGGACCAACTGAGCTGCATGGTGCTCACACCTCTGCCTAGGCTCACCAAGCGACTAAGATAGGTGGGGACCTATCAAATCAAGACAAAATTGCCTCCTAGCACAAACCAAATCAAACTGTGTTTTCAAGACAGCAATAGTAGCTAAACTTGAAACAGGAACCTGAGAACACAGCTTCCTGGGCATCTGTTCTGTCTTGAGGACTAGAAAAATTGCAAGTAAAACAAATACAATCTTTTTGTTTGTTTGGTTTTTGTTTTTTGAAACAGCGTTTCTCTGTGTAACAATCTTAGCTGTTCTGGAACTAGCTCTTATAGACCAGACTGGCCTCGAACTCACAGAGACCCACCTGTCTCTGCGTCTCTAGTGCTGGGATAATGGCATGCACCACCACTACCCAGTGCTCCCCATTTTTTATAGGACCAGGGCAGCCAAGGCTTGGCAGAACCCCACCCTGAACAGCCACAGTATTTATAGCTACATCCCTTCTGGGGCCTGGGCAAGCTCCCCAGGGTTCTGCTGCCAAACTTGGTTATCTGGGCTCTTGCTGAGAATTAAAATCTGGTTCACTAAGAAGTAGCTTAGTGGTACTGCATTTGCTTAGTGTACTTAAGTCTCTGGTTGCCTTCCACAATACACACACACACACACATACACACCTCTTCCTTTAAAAATTGGAGTTATACTGTCCCAATGTTAAGCTTGTCTTTTATGGTTCTCTGACTGGGGTGACAGAGGAGGGAGAATGAGTTCCTAACACATATTCTTTGTGTGTTTTTGGCTTGCAGTGCCTGCATCTACCTACAGCCCATCCCCAGGAGCCAATTACAGTTCAGCTCCCTATACCCCTTCACCTGCACCCACCTATACCCCCTCACCTGCACCCACCTATACCCCCTCACCTGCTCCCACCTATTCTCCTTCCCCTGTACCAGCTTATACCCCTTCCCCTGCCCCAAACTATAGCCCTGCTCCCTCAGCAGCCTACAGCGGGGGCCCTGCAGAGTCTGCCAGCCGCCCACCCTGGGTGACTGACGACAGCTTCTCTCAGAAGTTTGCTCCTGGAAAGAGCACCACTTCTGTCAGCAAGCAGACCCTGCCCCGGGGGGCTCCAGGCTACAACCCAACAGGTCCACAGGTGACCCCTCTTGCCAGGGGCCTGTTCCAGAGAGCTGAACGCTTCCCAGCAAGCAGCCGGACTCCTCTCTGTGGGCACTGCAACAATGTCATCAGGTACAGGCAGGGGTGGACAGACAGGAGGGGTGACAGACGGGAGGGAAGATATAGGCGAAAGGCCAGCCTCATGGGGAAGCCTCAGGTCTCTCTGGCTCACCTCTATGAGCTTTAGCTTCCATACCTGTGTGACACCCACATCCCTGGGGAATTGGGAAGATTCCATGAGGTAAGTGAGTGAAGCTCCCAGCGTGGTGCCTGATGTCAGGAGTTCTCCCTTGGGCTAAGGCTGGGTTCTGGGAATCTTCAGCCTTATTGTCAGGTTTATTGAGCACATTGCAAGTTGGATGACAGTGCTGGTTTTGACCCAGATTTCCTATAGGGTTGCTTCTGGATCTTTCCACAAACAGGTCCATACCTCTTAGGGCTCTGATAGACACTTCACTGAAATTAAAGCAAGTAATTTCCCTAACAAGTCATGAGTTTGAGACCAGCCTGGTCTACAGAGTGAGTTCCAGGATAGTCAGAGATACACAGATAAACCCTGTTTCGGAAAAACAAGGAAACAAAAATTTATTAAAAAGAGAAAAAAGGAGGCCGGGCGGTGGTGGCGCACGCCTTTAATCCCAGCACTTGGGAGGCAGAGGCAGGCGGATCTCTGTGAGTTCGAGACCAGCCTGGTCTACAAGAGCTAGTTCCAGGATAGGCTCCAAAACCACAGAGAAACCCTGTCTCGAAAAAACCAAAAAAAAAAAAAAAAAGAGAAAAAAGGAGAAGTCAGGGGTCTCAGACCATGCTTGTTAAATACAGTATGTCTGTGTATATGTGTGGTATATGCCTCCATATGTGAAAAACATACCCTTAAAAAAACAAAAACAAAACAGAGGCCAGGCTTGGTGGTGCACACACCTTTGGTCCCCAGCACTAGGGAGGCATAAGCAGGCATATCTCTGTAAGCTCAAAACCAGGCTCTTCTAAAAGCTAGTTCCAGGCCAGCCAGGGCTAGAAAGTGAGATCCTGTCCCCAAAACAAAAGCCAAATGAACATAGAAGAAACACAGAACTGAAAAAGTTAGAACCTGAGATTTTCTGCTAGTTCCAGTGTTCTGAATACTAATCTGAACCAGAACCATCAGGTTTATCATCTAATGCTTCCTGTGACCTTGAATGAGTTCCTTGACTTTCCCCGCCTCATTTTCTGTACTGATAATCCGGCATAGTATTAGTTCCTTCTTCATAAAACTGTTATGAGGATTAGCTATATTAACAAAGTAAGATCATTCTTGAAGAGTCTCTAGTACACAGTAGTTTAATAAAGGTTAGCCACCATCACCATTGCTCTCAGAATAACCTTTGATGACCTGAACCCAGTGGTGTGTTTACTTGGTCCTCTGAGGTAGACATTTGAATTGCTTCCAGGTTCTCTTTGTTAGGTGTTGGATTGTGTGTTCCATGATGACAGGGTCTCTCTGTGTAGTCCTGGCTAGCCTGGAGCTGACTATGTAGACCAGACTGGCCTTGAACTCTGCCGGCCACGTGCTGGTATGCACCCTGTGTCCCATCTTCTGGTTCTGTTTATTGTGTTACTGACATGACAATAGACATCTTTCTGCATGGAACTTTCTCAGAATTACATGGTATTTCGTTAGAACAATCCTTAAAGCAAGCATTACTAAGTAAATGTATGAATAGTGTTGGGGTTCTTAAAATATCTGGCTCTAATTTCTGGGGCTCATTTTAAAATACTGCTGTCTGCCATGCCAGGGGCCCTTTTCTGGTAGCCATGGGCCGCTCTTGGCACCCAGAAGAGTTCAATTGTGCCTACTGCAAGAACTCCCTAGCAGATGTGTGCTTCGTGGAGGAGCAGAACAACGTTTACTGTGAACGGTGCTACGAGCAGTTTTTTGCCCCGCTGTGTGCCAAGTGCAACACCAAGATCATGGGGGTAAGTGGGCAGCATCCCTCCCTTGGGCCCTTGTCTTTTCTTCAACTGGAATGGCTTCCTCCCTTCCCCTAAGATTTTCGGGCCCCCGCTAGAAACACTCTCAACAAGCTGTTGATAACAGAGAAAGCAACTCTATTTCCATCCTAGAATGGAATCAGCTTGCCACTAACTCCTGAACCAGGGAACTAATTAAGTTGGGCCAGCAATGCTATACACATGTGCCACCAGCTTCAAATAGTGGCACCTCAAAGCAGGTTCCCGCTTCGCAGCCTGGCCTGTATCTGCCTGTGGCCCTGACTCTCCGTACCCTTTTGGCAAAGTGGCCCTAATAAGCCGGACCTCCCTTCTCCACCCTCCCCTGCCTTCCCGGCACCTGCTTTTTTAGCCCCGTTGCCCCGTTCCCTAGGCGACTTGGACAGCAGCCCTGGGAAATGTTCTGTCCTGAACCCAGATTCTCCCCTCCAGGAAGTGATGCGCGCTCTGAGGCAGACATGGCACACTACCTGCTTCGTCTGCGCAGCCTGCAAGAAACCTTTTGGAAACAGCCTCTTCCACATGGAGGATGGAGAGCCATACTGTGAGAAAGGTAGGCATGGGAGATACGGTGTAGAGAGGATGCAGCATGACACCATGCTGGAAGACCCTGTACCATTTCCCACCTGGGTTGACAGGCGGGCATAGGAAGCTAAGTCCTGCCTATGTCAAGGGGAAGAAGGGATCTTGTGCATTTTGCTTCATGTGTGGTACTGGGGATCAAACTCAGGGTCTTACACAAGGTCCTGATTTTGTTTTTAATGGCTGAATCAAGCTGTTATAATGAGCTATTTATACTTTATACTCTTTCCCCTGCTCATTTGGTTTCAGCTTTTGGGGAAAAGGAGTTGGAGTTACAATGTATTTTATACACCAGTCTCTGTTCCCTTCCGTGTTTCTAATATCGGAATCCCACATTGCTTCCCTAAACCTTGAGAGACCTTTCAGGCTATGTTGACTTGGAAACCCGGGTCTAGTCTGAAGAGGGGCCTTGGCTCTAAATGTCGTTCTAGTTTCCGTTCCTGACTCCACCCTGAGATAGCTTTGCAACCCTGAGGAAAGCTGCTCAACTTCTCTGAGAGACTGTAACAGCTGCCTTGTGGAGTTGCTGTGGGGACGGAAGCAGGGAGGGGCCGAGGCGTGGAATGCCAAGCGCCCTTCCCTCCCTGCCTGCGGTGTTTTTCAGGCTTCCTCCAATCTCTCTGCACCTCGCAGTGTAATATGTTATTGTAACATGTGAGGAACTGTGGTGACTTCCGGAGTCACAGGCATCCTGGCTAGCTGGTCTTTCAGTCCCGTCCTTCCTTCACAGGCTGCTCCTTCTGGAAGAGTTTAAGTCCGAGCAGATAAGGGGCTGAGACAGCAGCACCAGAAAATCGGATGAGGAAAAGCAAGGAGGCCAATTATAGAGATAACCTCATTTTGTAGAATAAATGAGGAAAATGCCAATATTTCAAAAAATAGTATTACTCGTATCTGTACTATCAATTTTTAAAGCCTCCAGGCCACACAAAATCAACTTTGAAATAGAAAAATCAATCAGCAAGCAAGACTAAAACTTCCAGAAGTGTATTCAAGCTGTTTGAAGAACAAATTTGTGACTGGGCAGTGGTGGCGCACATCTTTAGTCCCAGCACTGGGAGGCAGAGGCAGGCGGACCTCTGTGAGTTCAAGGCCAGCCTGGTGTACAAGAGCTAGTTCCAGGACAGCCAGGACTACTACACAGAGAAACACTATCTTGAAAAACAAAATCAAAAAACAAACAAAAAAAGAAAAGAAAGAAAATTTGTGAAAAAAAAAAACCAAGGGAAGGAATTACTATTTAATAAGGCTAGTTAGTTGAACCTTTTTTTTTGCTTTTTTTTTTCTGTTCATCTTTTAACCATAAAACATATATTGACTGTGCAGTCTATATCAGTTTCTGTGAGATCTCTATGCTCAAAAACCTTAAGCAAGGCCCAGCAAAATGGCTCAGTGGGTAAAGGTGCTTACTAGGAAAGCTTGACTGCCTGAATTTTATTCCTGCAATCCACATAAAGTAGGAGAGAACTAGCCTCACAGAGTTGTCCTCCGACCTGCACATGTACTCCATGGCACAAATCATGCACACTAATAACAGTAACAATAAATTTTTAAAAATCTTGGGCTGGAGAGATGTCTCAGTGATTAAGAGCACTGGCTGCTCTTTCAGAGGTCCTGAGTTCAATTTCCAGCACCCATATGGCTGCTCACAGCTGTGTATGGGATTCAATGCCCTCTCCTGGTGTATAGATGTACTTACAAACAAAACATCATTATACATAAAATAAATAAATATTAAAAGGAATTTTAAGAAAAGCCATTAGCGTGATGGGCATTCAAGGATGATGGATGGAAATATGGATGATGGACAGGTCCTCTTCCTCCTTTAACCATTTATGAAGTCCTCTAAAATAAGAGCCAACAGTTAATGTTTATGCCAAATACTTCATACATTTCTTAATCTGGTCAATAGTAATAATCCCATGAGTTTGGTACTATAGTTTTATAGTTGGGAAGGCTACAGTCCTCAGAAGCTGCCCCAGGTTTAATGAATTCCTTAATAGAACTGGACTTTGAACTAACTTTTTCTTTTTTCATATTCCATGTTTATAACCCTGATGGCATACTGCCACTCAGTGTGTGGTCTAAGACAATAGACATACCATCCAGGAGATGAACAGAAGGAGCTGTGGAGAGACAAATACATTTGGGGAGCTGGGGAATGCAGGGAGAAATGAAATTTTTAAAGGAATTTGAACTCTTCTAGAAAAATCTAGAAAATGTCTACAGTAGTATGGTAGAATTGCTATGCTCTGAGAAAGGAGCATAAAACTTTATAAGGCCTCAAGTGTCAGACTCTGGTCATTATTTTTTTGAGTCTCAATTTATAATTATTATTTTTTTTTTTTTTTTGGTTTTTCGAGACAGGGTTTCTCTGTAGCTTTGGAGCCTGTCCTGGAACTCCCTTTGTAGACCAGGCTGGCCTCGAACTCACAGAGATCTGCCTGCCTCTGCCTCCCGAGTGCTGGGATTAAAGGCGTGCGCCACCACCGCCCAGCGTCTCAATTTCTTCATCCACAAAATAAGACCAAAAATTTTTTTTAAAAAGTCTGTCTCTGGGAGACATTGTGAGGATCAGATTCATTCATTCATTTACTGATTTGCTTGTTAATGCGGTAAATTCATTGGTGTGCTGGTTTATGACTGTTGAATACTGACCGCTGACTAGGTGTTGTGTTGGAAGTACAAAGAAAAGTAAGGCATGATTCTTGATGTTAAGGTTCTTGTAAGGAATGCCACCTGTCTTCATCCATCTTGTTTAGTGTAATCAAATGTCTGAGGCAGACGGATTTACAGCAAACAGAAAGGCATTTGGCTCCTGCTTCTGAAGGCTGGGAAGTCCATCATCAAGGGCCACACCTACTAAGGGCCTTTTTATGTCATTCAATGTGGAAGGTAGAGGTGCAAAAAGGAGAGGAAAAAGACAGGTGATGGGAGAGAGAAACAAAACAAAAAACAAGAGAGGAAAGAAAAGAGTACATTACTACTCAGAGTGCCCACATTGTTCCTACCACTCACATGGTTGCTTGAACAGCATGTAACTCCAGCTCAATAGTATCCAACAATGTTTTCTGAACTCTGTAGACACCTGGACTCCTGTATACACACAAAACTAAAAATAAAATAAAATCTGGAAGAAAAAAAAAGACCCTCATTCTTCCAAAATAAGCCCAGTGGCTGGGCAATGAGGAATATTGTTTTTAAATTTCCGTTTGGGGATTGACCTGTTTGGGCTATCAGAGGAGCGAGACAGAGAGAAAAGAAGCAATCACTCCCAAGGAAGTTCATGACAATTCCAGACAAGACCAGCACGAGGTGGTTATTAAATCCAAGTCTGAGCCAATGCACCATTGATACAAATTACCAAAAGAGTGAAAAATAAAATCAATCATATAAGGAGTACTATGTGAGATGTCAAAGCCCACTCCCCCAGCTCACTGATGTGGGGCTGTCCTGGTCTGGGGTCCATGTTGCCGACTGTTCTTCAGGCCTGCCTCACTTTAACTTTTATTTCAGACTACATCAATCTGTTCAGCACCAAGTGCCATGGATGTGACTTTCCTGTGGAAGCTGGTGACAAGTTTATCGAAGCCCTGGGGCACACCTGGCATGACACCTGCTTCATCTGTGCGGTACGTTTCTAGCCTGCAGCGGGTAGCAGGGACAAAGTACAGTCTGGTTGGCCAACCCCTTGACACACAAAGATACAGCTGTGACATTCTGGTACCATAATGGTACTTAAAGGTTGCCAGTGCCCTGTCTTGATCTGTCATGGGTAAAGAAAGCTGTGTTACAGACTGGAGAGATGGCTCAGTGGTTGAGAGCACTGGCTGCTCTTCCAGAGGCCTTTAAGTTCAAGTCCCAAAAACCACATGGTATCTGACATCTATAATGAGATCTGATGTCTTCTTCTGTCATGCAGGTGTACATACAGATAGAGCACTTATAGGTAAAATACACAAATAGATAAATGTTTAAGAAATCTGCATTACCATGGATTATTTACAGAGCAGTAGCAGCAAAGGACCCTAGGATTTGGAGGACCAGTTTGTTGTCTTACCAGCATAGTTGAGGGCAGCAAACGATGGCCTAGAGAAGCAGTGGCTTCCCCAGGATATATGCTGCCTTGGTTATGAAGCGGTATGAAGGCTTTACCATGAACCCCAGTCCTCAGCTTATTGACTACGTCTCTGAAAGGCTGAGATAAGGTTTCTCTTGGTCGGACCTTTAGAAAGCAGGGTGAGTATCACTTTCCTTTCCTAAGTGGTCCTGTTCTTGATAGATAGCGGCCAGCAGATAAACCTGAGATTAACGATTAACTGTGTGCAATGAGCTGAATCAGCAGGGCATCTGTCTAAGAGACTGGCCTTCCCTTTAGAGGGCTTTCAGCTGAGATTGTGAAACTGTGCTGCCTCTACTCAGACTTGAGTTGGAAACAGGAAATGCTCATCCCTAATAAATCTCTATACTGTCAGTCTAACTGACTGAACTTTATTTAGGAAAATGGATAAACTATTAGTATTTTAAGAACCAGAGTTTCTCAAGGTGAATTTGGAGTATGTATGATATAACTGTGCTGTTTAGGGGCTGGGGATATAGTTCAGTTGGTAGAGTGAAGCCCTGGGTTCAATCTCAAGCTTCATATAAACCAACTATGGTAGCGTACACATATAATCTCAGCACTTGGGAGATGGAGGCAGGAGGACCAGAAGTTCAAGGTTAACCTTGTTACACAGTGAAGTTAAGGCCAACTTTGGATATAGGAAGCCCTGTCTATAGATAGATTAGATAGATAGATAGATAGATAGATAGATAGATAGATAGATAGATAGATGATAGATAGATAGATAGATAGATAGATAGATAGATAGATAGATAGATAGATAGATAGAAAGATAGATATCTGTGCTCTTTAAGCCTGAATAATCTTTTATGAATTTAGGATGGAGGACAATAGTCATCAAGTTTACTGCCATATATTTTGAATTCTGTACTTTACTCCTTTGCCTCCACTATTTATGGGGTACATTGTGTTCAATGTGTATTAGTTTCCTAGGGTATAATACCAGACACTGCAGAAATATATCCTCTCAGCCTGGCGGTGGTGGCGCACACCTTTAATCTCAGTACTCGGGAGGCAGAAGCAGGCTGATCTCCATGAGTTCAAGGCCAGCCTGGTCTACAAGAACTAGTGCCAGGACAGGCTCCAAAGCTACACAGAGAAACCCTGTCTCAAAACAAAAACAAAAACAAAAACAAAAAAAACAAAAAAAAAAACCAAATAATAAACAAAGAAAAAAGGAAATATATCCTTTCATAGTTCAGCAGGACAGAAATCAAAACTCAAAGTACTAACAGACAGCCACACTCTCTCCTACCTCTGATTGCTAGCCATCTTTTCATTCCCTGGTTAGTTACAAAATTCTAGTCTTTGCTTCCATTGTTACTGTGGCTCTCTCTCTCTCTCTCTCTCTCTCTCTCTCTCTCTCCCCCCCCCTCCCGCCCCGTACAGAAAAGGGTGGGTCATGTTCTCTGATGGAGGGGCTCCAGCAGCAGCTTGGAGACTGAGTTTATTTTATGCATCTGAAACAGGGAGGCCAGGTTATCACGTACAGATAAACAAGGAGGCAGGTTTAGCTAATAGCTATAGGGGAACAGCCTCAGGCTGTAAGCATCCAGGAGAAGAAAGCTGTTGTCCACACTTCCTACATATGGTCAACGTCTTAGTTAGGTTTTCTAGTGCTGTGAAGAGACACCATGACCACCGCCATTCTTATAAAGGAAAACATTTAATTGGAGGGGCTGCAGTTCAGAGGTTTAGTCTGTAATTGTCTCATCGTGGCGGGAAGTATGGCAGCACACAGGCAGACACGATGCTGAAGAGGTAGCTGAGAGCTTTACATCTGGATCGGCAGGCACCAGGAAAAGAGAGGGAGCCAGCCACTGGGCTGGCTTGAGCATCTGAAACCTCAAACACCCCCGCCCCCCTTCCTCCAACAAGGCTACACCTACTCCATCAAGGCCACACCTCCTTATGATGTCACTCCCTATGGGCCTACAGGGCTATTTTTATTCAAACCACCACAGCCAACATCTGCAGACAGACCAGGGGAATGCTTTGTCATTTCTCTGAGCCTGATCAGAAGTCTTTGCTGTTCCTATTGGTCTGAGCCACTGGAGCCCTTTACTTGCCTCTGCTCATGCCAACAATATACATTGACTCAGGACTTCATCGGCTCCCCTCAGCATAACATGAATTAGACTTTTTTGTTTGTTTTTTCACATATAGTCTCTATTCCACTAGATTTAATGAATTTGAGTTCATGCTTTCAGAAGTCTTTATCTTACTTGGGTATTTATTTATGTTTAAAGACAGAGTTCCGAGCAGCTAAAATGCCCTTGAACTTTTGACCCTTCTCTACCACATCCCTAGCATTAGGATTTTATGCAAGCTCATCAAGCCTGGCTTGTGTGGTTCTGGGGATCAAAGCCAGGGTTTCATGCATGATGGCTACTTCCTCAACCCCCTGGAAGTCTTCATGTTATATGGATCAACCTACATATTCTATTCAACCATTAAGGCTTTGTAGCAGGGTGGAGAAAAACAGGCTGTTTGTTCTCCTAGTTAGGTGCAACAGTGTATTTTTCTAAACGAGTGATTTTAAAATTTTTATTTATTTATATTTTATGTATGAGCGCTATGCAGGTACACCTGTACACCAGAAGAGGGCATCAGATCCTATTAAAGATGGTTGTGAGCTACTGTGTGGATGCTAGGAATTGAACTCAGGACCTCTGGAAGCACAGCTAGTGCTCTATAAACGCTGAGCCATCTCTCCAGTCCCTAAAAGGGTGACCTTTTCCCCCATAGGATCTCCCTATATAGCCCAATTTAGTTTTTTGTTGTTGTTGTTTTGTTTTGGTTTGGTTTTAGTTTTTCGAGACAGGGTTTCTCTGTGGTTTTGGAGCCTGTCCTGGAACTAGCTCTTGTAGACCAGGCTGGTCTCGAACTCACAGAGATCCGCCTGCCTCTGCCTCCCAAGTGCTGGGATTAAAGGCATGCGCCACCGTCGCCCGGCCCAATTTAGTTCTTGAACTCAAGACCCAAGTGCTGGAATTAGGAGCATGTCTGCCATGTTATGCTAGTCTGAAATCTTTTGCTCACATCTTCTCTACTGCAAGATCCCATCTCACACCGCTCTGTCTTCCTTCCCAGGTCTGCCATGTGAATCTGGAGGGGCAGCCATTCTACTCCAAGAAAGACAAGCCACTGTGCAAGAAGCATGCGCATGCTGTCAATGTGTAGGGGCCCAGAGTAGCTGCTGCGGGCCAGTCCCCAGCTGCTCCTGCTGCCGACAATGAAGGAGTCAAAGATCTTTCTTCTGGGGGGAAAGGGGATGAGAGGAACGATTGAGCCTTTTGAAGTCTAATTTTAGTCTTTTCTTGTACACACAGATTGTGTATTTGCGTAGTTCAGACCAGAAGCCAAAAGAAGATTCTAAAACCAGGTAGTAATTAATCCACAGCTGGAACCACACTTCAGCCTTTTGGGAAAGGATTCCAAGGAATCAAAACTGAAAAACAAAAAAGCAATGTTCAAAAATGATACACCTCCCCAGCCATCGCTGCCATCAGTGCAGGGACAGAGCTCAGGGCAGTTACCGAGAATCCAAAACATGCCGCGGAGTTCTTCTGCAGGGCTCCTTGGCAAACACAAGGATGTGCCAAACAGTATTTGCTGTGGGGTTATTTTTAGAGCCGACACTGAGCGCTCCTTAGCTGAGACCCATTGGGCCTTCCTCACCAAAAAAGGAAGAGTCGTTCCTTCAGCACCACAGAGCTTCCTCTGCGCATCAGACTTCAGATGTCAAACAAAGTGAAACATGTACGGGAAGCCCAGAAACCTGAAGCGACGTCAGGCCACCACTGGGAAAATGAAGAGGTTCCGGAAAGGTCTTTGGCTCATGCCACAGGCAACCGAGAAAAGATGGACTCTCTTTGCATCCCCCCCTCCCTTCAGTCTGAAACATCTAATGTCCCTGGGAAGCTTTGCTCCTTCTGAATTGTCATGGGGAAGTGAACAGTGGGTTTTCCAGTTTTGCTTTACAATGTGTCACAGAGTTTTGCAAAGGACTCTGGGTAGGGTTTAGCCTCGGTTTGGCTTGAAGAGGGTCCTGAGCATGAATGTCTCATGCATGTATTTCACCCCCACCCATGACTGCTCATTGTGGGTGAGGGTAAAATATGTCTTCCACAGCCCTACTCTCAAACAGGCTCAAAGGAAAGAAAAGAGAGCCGGCGCCAAACACAGGGTGGCAGAGCATTCTCTCATGCCCAGCTGTGAGCGGGAAGAGTAGCTTGCTTTCTGCCAACCTCAGCATGGGCTGCGAGATGCCCGCTTTCAGGGCTGCACCGTGCTCTTCACTCGTTCCTTTAAATGCAGCACACCAATTGCAATCGCGCTGATTGCTGCAAGGAGGGGAAAAGATACACTTGCCATTTGGGCCGGTTTTTGGAAATAGCATTGAACTAGACCTGGCCTTCAGAGTCCTTTACAGATACGTAGGGCTAGATAGAAGTAGAGAAAGTGGCTCCTTTCTGGGTTGGAGATGGTACAATCACTTTTCTTTCTAGGAAGTGCTGTTAGGAAGGATGTGCACTGGAAACGACATTGGCGCAGGCTGTGTGTGTATGTGTGTTTCTCACTGGAGCACAGTGTTCCGGCACTCTACAGCCTCACTGCCCCGCTCTCTTTACTCCTGTTTGGGATTTTTCTCTTTGCATGTTTGAAATGCTTTATGAGACTGCATTCAAACTCTTCTTTCTTTTGAGGACTAAGGCTTTCAGGAGACTGTCGTCCTACTGAAGGGTGTCAGTCAGACAGAGCCTAGATAGCCCATGGTTTTTCTAAGTCAGGAATCACCAGTCCCCTCTGGGCAACATGGAGGACGGTTAGAACTGGGCTCCTACCAAGCGGCCCTTCTTTACTTTTGACTCAAAGCCCCAGGCTGGGTAAATTCTGCTGGGACAGCCTGGAGATTTGTTCAGAGATACAGAACAGTACCTTGTGCACAGTCTGATATGTTTGGAAAGTACAAATACACAGGGACAAGGAGCTTGCTGACCAAACAGAAAGGTTCTAAAGCAGCTGATTTTTTTTTTTGAAAAAGTATGTTAGTATCTTAGTTTTTTGTTTTTTTGTATTGTTTTGTTTTTTTGAGACAGGGTTTCTCTGTATAACAGTTCTAGTTGTCCTGGAACTAGCTTTTGTAGACCAGGCTGGCCCCAAACTCACAGAGACCCCCCTGCCTCTGCCTCCAAGTGCTGGGATTAAAGGTGTGCACCACTACTGCCCTACTCAAAAAAGTATCTATTAGCCGGGCGATAGTGGCGCACGCCTTTAATCCCAGCACTCGGGAGGCAGAGGCAGGCGGATCTCTGTGAGTTCAAGGCCAGCCTGGTCTACAGAGCTAGTTCCAGGACAGGTTCCAAAGCCACAGAGAAACCCTATCTCGAAAAAACAAAAACAAAACAAAACAAAACAAAAAAAGTATCTATTAAATGATCTGAAACTAGTCTTGAGGAAGGGAAATAAAAATTCCTAACGTTATGTTTTCCAAATCTCTTTTTAAAGATTTTTTTTATACATGTGCACAGACACTGTTCCTCTGTAATTTATCATTTTCTGTAGGATCTTAAAAAAAAGTAAAATACCCCAAAGGAAAGCATCACTATCATTCTATATTAAATAGTTGTTTTAAAAATATTTAATAGCTCATGTATATTTTTGAAGGACTCTTATTTTTCAAAACCAAAACATTTTAGGGGTTAGATGTAATCAGAATTTTCCTAGTACTCGGGATGCTCTAGCTTCACTTCCCAACACTGCCAAAAACCAATTTAAAGGTGGTGAGCAAGAAGCTAGTTTCCAGAATGGTACACTGGATGAGCCTGCATAGTGTTAAGGTTAAGGCTGTGTGGCGTTCAGGTTAACACCAAGGCTTTCCCGTGACAGCAAACGGTTTTTACTGGCTCGCAGGAGGAGTACAGTTTGTCTTGTCTTCTTATTGTTGGCATTAATCTAATGTACTCACACACACTCTCCTTTTGCAGTAGAATGACTTGTATTGGCAGTGTTTGTGTTACCAATCTAGTCTTTGTAATGTGAACTTCTCAACCCAAGGATTCTTGCTTTGGGTGTTTTTCCTTTCTTTTTGGTAAGTTTTTTGAGGTGGAATATAATGTGTTAGAGGTGTGCACAAAACTATTTTGCATGTTTTTCTTTCTCTTCTTTTTTTTTCTTTTTTGGGGGAGAGGGGTCTGTGTAGATTCTTTTTAGCAAAATAAAATTCAGAAAAAGATAGACAAATACTAATTTTTATTCTGTGTAAAGTACTTTCATTTGTCATTTTAAAAAAAGTAGCTGACATCTAAATGGCCACAAATAAAAGTCTGAGACAAAAGAGTCCCGTGAGTAAGAAACTCTGTGTACTCGGTCTGTTGTGCAACAGCAACACAGTGATTTTATTTATGCAAAGTTGTATAAATAGCACACATGTTTTATATGGGAAAGGAACTAATGAGCAGAGGAACAGGCCTCGGCTTGCATTTTTGGAAAGGTGCTTTTAGTTACTTGGTGACCCAATATTTCATATGTGGTTCTCACAATACAGCCTTCGCCTCTGGTACTACGGACTCTACGATCAGGTTGTTTGTTTGATTTTAAATTGTTATTTCATTTTGTTCTTCTTAGTGAGTGTGTAAGAGCACATGTCAGAGGACAGCATTCAGAGGTCTCCTTCCACGATGTGGGCTCTGAGTACAGACTCAGGTCGTCATGTTCAGAAGCAGGTGTCACTACCCACTGAGCCATCTCAATAGCCCAGGCCTACTTGTTTATTTCTAAATTTATATATTTTTAAAATTTATATTTATTTTTATTTTATGTGTATGAGTGTTTTGCTTGCATGTAAGTCTGCTCACCACTTGTGTGCCTGGTATCTTTGGAGGCCAGAGGAGGGTATTGGATCCTTCTGAAATGGAGTTACTGATGGTTGTGAGCCACTCTGTGGGTGCTGGAACTTGAAGAACCACCATGGTCCTCTGCAAGACTAACAGGTGGTCTTAACCACTGCGACATCTCTCCAGCTCCAACTTTAAGATTTATTTTTATTGCTTTTTAACTATGTGTATATATATATATATATATGTGTCTGTGTATGTATAGGCATGTGTGTATAGGTGCCTGAAGAGTCTAGAAGAAGGTACTGGATTTCTCTGGAGCTGTAGGAAGTTGTGTACTGCCTGAGATGGGTGCTGGGGACCAAACTCAGGTACTCTGCAACAGTCATGCAAGCTCTTAACCACCAAGCCATCTCTCCAACCCCACAGGTTCATTTTTATTTTGCTCCACATAGCTTCAAATAGAGAAAAGTTGCTCTATTCCTTTCATTTCCTTTTTTTCCCCAAGTAAATTAGAGGAAAATCTCTTCACTTAATGTCACTCATTAAGAAAAAATAATACCAAGCCGGCAGTGGTGGCGCATGCCTTTAATCCCAGCACTCAGGAGTCAGAGGCAGGTGGATTTCTGTGAGTCTGAGACCAGCCTGGTCTACAAGAACTAGTTCCAGGACAGGCCTCAAAACTACAGAGAAACCCTTTCTCGGAAAAAAAAAAAAATACTGAGCATGGACAAAGCCTCAAGGCTGGATTCCTAGCACCTTACAAAGCATCCCAGGACTCAGTAGGTAGAGGCAGGAGTTTAAGGTCACCCAGGGCTACACAGTGAAACCTTATCTCAAAACAGGCAAGCAAGCAAGCAAGCAAACAAACGTACTACTTTAGTAGTGATAGCAATATGAAGTTACAGCAAATTTTTAAATAAACAATAAAGAAAAATCTCATAAAATCATAGGATTTAAATTTGGAGGTGACTAAGAGGTCATCCAGGGACCTTCTAAATGTGAGACTAAAGTCTGGAGGTTCGGGAAGTGACCTGTTGCAGAATCAGCCAGAAGCCATGGAATAAGGATGGACTTTGATATGATGAAACCTGGGCTTAGGTCAGGGCTATTTTACACACTTTTAGTGATACTGGGAGAGACTCTTTTCAGCAGTTTATCCATCTGAAAAAGACAATAACACTTTTGCCACTGAGCTATTTTGGAACCCAAATGTAAAACCATCTGAAGAAGCCGGGTGGTGGGGGCGCACGCCTTTGATCCCAGCACTCGGGAGACAAAGGCAGGAGGATTTCTGAGTTTGAGGTCAGCCTGGTCTACAAAGTGAGTTCTAGGACAGTCAGAACTGTTACATAGAGAAACCCTGTCCCAAAAAAACAAAACAAATATTCTGAAGAAATTGCAATTCAAAATTTTCACCAAAATGTGATATTAGTGATTACTGCCAACACCAAAGCCATTGACCCTGCTGCATTTTCTTCACTCATTCATTTTCCACCCACTCCACGCACACAGCCTTCTGGGAGAACTAGCTGTGAGAATAAATGATGTAACAAATAATTCAAAAACACGAACCACAGAAATCAGAATTCGGCATCATGAGCCTGCATCAGGAGTGCAGCGTGAACATGGGGAAGCAAAAGAAAACAAGAAGATATGCGACCATGAAGCGAATGCTTAGTCTCAGAGATGAGAGACTTAAAGAAAAGGATAGATTAAAGCCTAAAAAGAAAGAGAAGAAAGATCCCAGTGCGCTGAAGGAAAGAGAAGTCCCCCAACATCCCTCCTGCTTATTCTTCCAGTACAATACACAGCTGGGCCCACGGTACCACATCCTTGTTGATACCAACTTCATCAACTTTTCCATCAAAACCAAACTAGACTTAGTGCAGTCCATGATGGACTGTCCGTACGCCAAGTGTATCCCTTGTATAACTGATTGTGTGATGGCTGAAATTGAGAAATTGGGCCAGAAGTACCGAGTGGCATTGAGAATCGCCAAGGATCCACGATTTGACCGACTTCCATGCACACACAAAGGAACCTATGCTGATGACTGCTTGGTACAGAGAGTCACTCAGCACAAGTGTTACATTGTGGCTACAGTTGATCGGGACCTCAAACGAAGAATCCGGAAGATCCCTGGAGTTCCTATCATGTATATTTCTAACCATAGATACAACATTGAACGGATGCCAGATGATTATGGAGCTCCTCGGTTCTAATTCTTATCTGACCACATTCGCCTGCCTTTCTTTACCAGCTTTCTCTGTTGTCAGTTAATTAAACACACTTTTTGTTGTTTCTTTAAAAAAAAAAAATTTCTATCCTTGACTGGGTGTTGGAGACAAAATAAAAAGTATTTGTCCTGAGCTACGTATGGCATTTCTCACCTGCAATACCAGCACTTGGAAGGCAGAAGCAAGACCAGGCTGGAAGTTCAAGGCCAGCCTGGTCTACATAGTGAATTTCAGAATTCTATAGCAAGACCCCATCTCAAAAACAAATAAGTTTGTTCTTTTGCCTCCTCAGTCATTAAGCAGATATTTGCTCTTTTCTGGTGGTGACACCTCCCTATGAAAAGGGACCCCTCCCGAAGGATCCTCACCCGTCTCCAGATGAGGAGACTCAAGAGAGACCTGGTACAGAGCCCCAGTTCCTACCCCCAAAATGCTATAAAACCACCATGGTCTGGAGTGGTGGTGCTCCCCTTTAATCCTAGCATTTATGAGGCAGAGGCAAACAAGTCTCTGTGAGTTAGAGGCCAGCATGGTCTGTATTTTGAGTTCTAGGTTAGCCAAAGCGGATGAGTCCCTGTCTCAAAAACATAACAAACAAACCACCCAGCTGACCCTCAGTGGTCTTGAGCAACTCGGGGCGTATGTTTATGGTTTTGTTGTTTTAGTTAGCTTATAAAGTGGGTTTCCTTATGGCATTTTCTTTTCTTTTCTTTTTTTTTTTTTTTTTTTTTTTTTTGGTTTTTCGAGACAGGGTTTCTCTGTGGTTTTGGAGCCTGACCTGGAACTAGCTCTTGTAGACCAGGCAGGTCTCGAACTCACAGAGATCCGCCTGTCCCTGCCTCCCAAGTGCTGGGATTAAAAGCGTGCGCCACCACCGCCTGGCTTTCCTAATGGCATTTTCATACATATTCATTTGGGTGGATCTTCCCTTCCCCTCTTCTCCCCTCGGCTGTGTCCCCCATCTCCTCTTAAACCCTTCCACTCAGTGTTTCCTTCTACTGCCATATCATATGTGCTTTAGTGTCCTTCCCACCAACCAAGGCTTCCTGTGTGTTGTCTGCTCCACTGTCCCCCAGACAGCCTACAGGAGGCAAAGCCAGGCTGATAGAAGGATGTTCCTCCCGGAGGAAGCACTCTGAAGATGAATGGAAGCCATCCCCAAAACACATTTTGGATAAAGCAACAATTCACTGAGTGCTCACCAGGGGTCTGGACAGCAAGAGCATGACTGTGAATTCCACAGACAATCTACTTTGAGGAACTTAAACTCCAGGCAGTTGGAATCAGCCAGATCAGAAAGCAATGTGTGTTGGGTTAACTGTGAGAGCAAGAAATATTTGGGCAAGAGGCTGAATTTAGATGAATTCCTGTTAAGGACAAGACATGGAGAAAGAGTTCTAGCTGAAGCCGGACAGTGGTGGCGCACGCCTTTAATCCCAGCACTTGGGAGGCAGAGGTAGGCGGATCTCTGTGAGTTTGAGACCAGTCTGGTCTACAAGAGCTAGTTCCAGGACAGGCTCCAAAACCACAGAGAAACCCTGTCTCAAAAAACCAAAAAAAAAAAAAAAAAGAGTTCTAGCTGAAATAAGCTTAGCATTGGGCTCTGTTTTTCAAGGAATGTGTAACTCAGAGTTGGAAAGCCGATGTAAAATAACTTTTCGAGTCTTTTTAAGGGACAGGTCCAGAATCCAGTGTTTCTTCTCAAGTTCCACTCACATTTAAACCATTCATACGACCTGGGCAATAGATGGCTCCTTGATATATGATCGTTTATGTCCCAGTAAACTCATCATAGGCTGAAAATATCCTAAGTAAAAACTGTATTGAAGGGACTGGGGATGTCCATAGATGATGGTAGAGTGTTTGTCTATCATAGATGAAGCCCTGGTAGCAATGTGGAGAGTGTGGTGACATTTGCTTATAATCTCAGTGCTCAGGGGATGAAGGTAGGAGGATCAGAAGCTCAAGGTTATCCTGTTGTCCTTGACTACTGATGTGAGATGTCCTTCTGTGTTACTTTCATTGGTTGATGAATAAAGCTGTTTTGACCAATGGCTTAGCAGAGTAAGGTCAAGTGGAAAATTCAAACAGAGATAGAGAGAGAGAAAATAGGCAGAGTCAAGGAGATGCCATGTAGCCACCAAAGGAGAAACATGCCAGAACATTACCAGTAAGCCACAGCCTTGGGACGATACATAGATTAATAGAAATGGATTAATTTAAAATGTAAGAGCTAGCTAGGAATATGCCTGAGCCATTGGCCAGTGTCATAATTAATACAGTTTCTATTTGGTTATTTGGGTCTGGATGGTCAGGAAACAAAAGTGCAATCTTAGCTTAAAGGCTACCCTAGGCCTGAGAGCCTCTGAAAAATCACCCTATCTCTCTCTGACTTACATCTCAAAGGAGTGCTGAAATTACGGATGCACCCATCCCATCCAACTTTCTACTCAGGTTCCAGGGAACGAACTCAGATCAACATTAATTAGGCTTGCATAGTTAACATCTTCACTTGCTAAGCCGTCTTGCCAGCCCATAAGCTGCTTTGATTGAGTGGTCGAGGACTATTTTGATGAGGTGACATTTGAAAGATGAGAAGAAATAAACCATACCAAAGTTTGGAGGTGGAGGCCAGCCAGAAGGAAAAAGAACAGTAAAGAACTTAAGGGGAGTAACTGGAATCCCGAGGACTTAGGGCTTGAGAACATAGGTCGGGGAAGGGAGGAGGGAAGGCACAGTGGGCCTTGGCTACACTGAAGAAAACCAAAACCATCTGCTGATTGCAAAGGGAGGAAATACATGATTGACAATAGGAGAAAGAACCTGAATCCTAATAAAAGCAAGAGTTTTATTTTTCTTCTAAAACATTTCACTTGGAAACAGTGTTCAGAGTTGAAGCAGCTCTAGAAGAATGTGAAGAAACTCTTACAGTGGAACGCTGTCAGCTAAACCCTGGGGAGACGGCGAGCTGTGTGGGCATGATGTCTGGGAAGCCCAGATCTGTGCTGTCTACACACCCACACACACGGACACCTTTCCTTTGACTTCATTGCAATCACACTACATGCACTGTTCTGAGAACCACTGATTTTGTAACTGAGAACTCCATTGTATGACCCTAGTCACACGTCTATAAAATGCAACTGGAGGATTATCTGAGAATAGGGATTACGATTCATCTCTTGATTCAGGTTGCAGGGATACAGCCTGCCATTGATTTCGTCAACTACTTCTCTTGGCCATTCAACACCTACATCTTCTGTCTTGTGCCTCTCTGGGAGTCTCAGGTTCACATGTCTGGGCTTTGCCACCTTGTCTTACCTGGATGTCCCACTCGTTCCACAGGATGGAGGAATGACTTGTGTGTGCTTTCTTTGCCTTTTTCCCAGCACATTGGCTGATCTGAGGAACACGTTTTTGAACTGAGGCGGGAAAGCCAGAATCTTTTCCCAAGATTACGTTAAAACTGGAACTCATACCGAGATAGCCTCTTTGTCTTGTTAGTGGTTATGCTAGAAGTCCAAGAACATCTTCAGTGGGAGAGAACAAAGCCAACTGGCACTGAGAAATAAAAACTGTAAAAGACTCTCCAAAGAGGTAGGCTCCTCCGGCCTTTTGGATCTACTCCTTCCCAAGGCTCTATGCCTATCTTTTCTTTTTTTTGGGGGGGGGGGGGTTCGAGATAGGGTTTCTCTGTGGTTTTGGTTCCTGTCCTGAAACTTGCTCTGTAGACCAGGTTGGCCTTGAACTCACAGAAATCCTCCTGTCTCTGCCTCCCGAGTGCTGGGATTAAAGGCGTGCACCACCACCGCCCGGCTATGCCTATCTTTTCTGTGGTTTAATAAATTTCTGTTTATCCATGAGCTTCTTTTTTTTAAAAAAAAAAATCTATTACCTTTATTTAATCAGGTGAGGTGATTCATGCTTTTTCTTCTAGGACTGGAGACAGAGGCAGGCTCACAGAGGTGAGCTCAAGGCTCTTGGACTGCAGACAGAGGCAGGCTCACAGAGGTGAGCTCAAGGCTCTTGGACTGCAGACAGAGGCAGGCTCACAGAGGTGAGCTCAAGGCTCTTGGACTGCAGACAGAGGCAGGCTCACAGAGGTGAGCTCAAGGCTCTAGGACTGCAGACAGAGGCAGGCTCACAGAGGTGAGCTCAAGGCTAACCTGATGTACATAGTAAGTTCCAGTCAGTCAGAGCTATTCAGTGGGTCCCTGTCTCAAAACAAAGCATTTTATAACATGTATTTAATTTTTCATCCTAGCCGGGCAGTGGTGGCGCACGCCTTTAATCCCAGCACTCGGGAGGCAGAGGCAGGCGGATCTCTGTGAGTTCGAGACCAGCCTGGTCTACAAGAGCTAGTTCCAGGACAGGCTCCAAAACCACAGAGAAACCCTGTCTCGAAAAACCAAAAAAAAAAAAAAAATAAATAAATAAAAATAAATAAATAAATAAATAAAATAAATAATAATTTTTCGTCCTGAGAGGGCAGTACAGGTGGAGTCAGAGGGCAATCTGTAGGTGTAGTTTTCTCCTTCCAGTGTGTGGGTTCCGGGGCTGCAACTTGGTTGTCAGACTTGACAAATACTTTACCCGTGAGCCATCTCGAGGGCCCACCTTGAGCCTCTTTAAATTGGGATCGGCTTGGCTGGGAATGTCGTTCTGTGAGTGATACAGACACACATAAATGCCCTAGGTTTGATCTCTACCACTGCCAGAAACACACACATGCACAGGCACACACACACGCACAGAAATATAATGCTCACTAAACAAGGATAACAGGGGCACTTTGAATCCTCCTAATCTGCCACTCAACTCACCCATGCCATCTTTCTAAACACATAATGTAGCAAAAAAGTGGGCCTGCATTCCTTCAAGCAAATCCAATAGCTTTGCTGTCCTACATCCCTTCCAAATGGGGTTCTGCACCTGCCACTGGCTGAGCCTCTATCCTACCACCCAAATTGCTTCTCCTGAGTATCCGGTCTTTCTGTGGACTGTACGTACTACCTTATCATTGAAACTAGAATTATGGAGTTATCCTAGCTCCTATCTGCTCCACAGTGGTTCTTACTGACAAACAGTAATTATTCCAGGTTGCCAAATGTACTTCCTGACCCTATCTGTTGCCTCTCCATCCTCAGGATCCTGCCTTCTGACAGCTCTCCTCTGCTGATGCAACTGGTCTGTGTCCATTTTGCTCCCTCCAACCATCTCCCATTGGGACTTCTAAAAACAGATCTGAACAACCATTCAGTGGACTTGCATGACAACCAGATAGGGCTTCCCATTATTTTTGTAGAGCCTTCAAGTCCCCTGCTGGTCTCCCCATCTCTTGTGTGCCTACTTTCATAATAGCATTGTGTTGGCCACTTCTCTGAGTTTCCCCAACACCCCTGCACTGTTAACTAGCTAACAACTGTCTGCTTATGTATTCTCTCACTGGCTTCCACAGGAAGCAGTTTGTGAGGAATGACTCTTTGGAGCACATTTGGTAGATGGACTGGGTTGTGCTATTTAGACTTAAACCTAAAATTTTCATTTTTTCCACTGGATTATATCTTTTGGTTTTCCCAGATACAGGCGGGTATTAGACTGGAAAGGCTTGGAAACAAAACACAAAACAAAGAATGCCATCATTGTTGTCCTTTAGCTGAGAACCTAGTTCCTTTTTTTCAACAAACAAATTCTATTCAAAAACTAAAGCATTTTATTACACAAAGTTGTACAATACCCAACCATGTGCAAATTGGCCATCCTTTTATCTGGCTCCAGCTCAAAGCCATGTGACACGTATATAAAAGGACATGGAGACCATTTCCAGGCAGTTTCTAGGCTCTGGAAAGGAGCCTGCAACAACTTGTGTAGCTTTCCCTCTAGTGAAGCAATTGCAGGTGGGTCCGGAGGAGCCAGTGTGAACCAGTGGGTCAGAAGGAAGGAAAGTGGGGGTGACCATTCTAACTGGCATGAGGTTGGCTGCAGAAACCCCTCCTGCTGTACCGTGTCTGCCTGGGGGTTGTCAAGAGAGATGAATTGGTGGTGAAAAGTTGTAGGCTAAGATTGGAGAAAGGCCTAGGAAGCCTGGGGTTCGGGTTCATGGGGTTGTCTTGAAGAATGGAGTATTAGGTATGAATGTTTATGCCAACAGTCCCAGCACTTGGGAGGCTAAGGTAGGAAGATCCCTTTGAGTTCAAGCTCAGCTTGGGTTACTGAGTAAGTGTTAGGCTAGCCTGGGCTAGGATGAGAGCCTGCCTCAAACTCTACCCCCAGAAGAAGGAAGAAAAGAAAATCAAACACCAGAAGTATTCATTTTGAATAAGAAAGGGAGGAAGCAGCAAAGGACTGGAGTTACAGCTTTCTAGGTCTTTCTCTCCTGAAATCCCTTTAGGCAAATGATCAGAAATGAGTACATAGGAATGCCTGCTCCCCTGATTACAATCTAGCTTCCTTTCTCAACCTAGACCTTTCCAGCAATGCTCAGCCTTACAAAAATGAGGGGTCCTTGAAAAGTGACTCTGGATCAAGGCCATCAGAAAGAAGAACCCACCCATTCTGGGGTCCCAGCTCCCTGGTTCATGTATGTTAGAAACTTGCCATATTTGTTCAGGCAGGGTAGTTCTCAGAGCCAGGACCAAGACATGCCCTGAAATTGAGAGGTTAAATCAGATTACCCAATGAGAAAAGGTTGAATCACCTCCACAGTCCCACCCCCAAACAAGTGGCTCTCTTTCTCCTCCTTTGTTGATTTGTTCCTATCTGCGAAGGACAGGTTGAATGTGAGGGTAAATGCTAACAAAAGCAAGCTGTCGAATGTAATATTAGGCTGGAGGTTGGGAGGAAGAAAGGGTATTACAGACGCCTCAGGCAGTGGCTCCGATCTGAACCATAGATGTTAGGTCCCTTCAAGTTGCTTCAAATGATTAAAATAACTAGATGTATCTATGGCTTGTAGGTTCATAACCAGGATGTGACTTTAAAGGAAAGAAAACATTTTTTTCTTTGTTGTGCAAGTGGGTCTCGAATTAAGCTCATGAGATTCACTTGTCTCAGGCTCCCAAGTAGCTGGAAATACAAGACACATTTTCTTTGTATTTTATAGTATATTTTCCTTGTTTATGTTTAGGGATTGGCACTTTCTATTTTTCCCACTGAATCTTTACAACCCTACAAGGCAGGGAAGCCAAGGTTCAGACTAGTTCAGTGCCTCGCCCTAAAATATCTCTCTCTTCAGAACTCAGTCTCAAATTCTGTACCTTTCCTTAGTGGAAATGTTACGCTCACCAGAAACACAGGAGGAAGCCAGTTGAGTCTGGTTCCCATTCACTGAGCTCTTTTTATGAACCAGGTGTAAGAATCAGCAGGCAGCGGGCTGAGGTACGGCTCTATTAACAACTTACCATGTGTTGGGCCCCAGGTTTCATTTCCAGCACTGCAAAAATAAAATAGAGAAAGAAGAAAAAATAAGTGACCATTAATTTGAGGTGAATAAGATTTCAGTGTGGCCTCAGAGGGATCTTGGTCTGGTGGAGGAAACAGAACGTCACAGCTTAGTTTCACTATCATATAGTAATAAATATTTTCACAACTTTCCCGTAAGGAAGCCATAAAAGCAAAGTACTCTAGAGAATGGAGAAATTTCTTTTTGATCTATTAGTTTTATTTTTAAAATCATGTCCTGCTGGTGATGGTGGCGCATGCCTTTAATCCCAGCACTCGGGAGGCAGAGTTTGCCTACAAGAGCTAGTGCCAGGACAGGCTCCAAAGCTACAGAGAAACCCTGTCTCGAAAAAAACAAAAAAAAGAAAGAAAGGAAGAAAGGAAGGAAGGAAGGAAGGAAGGAAGGTAGGAAGGAAGGAAGAAAGGAAGAAAAACAAAACCCACCACAACAAAAAAAATCATGTCCTTCAAGTTGTTTTTCAAATTAGTTATTTTTATTATATTTATATATATATTAAAATTCTTCAAATTTTGTTTTTAATATTTTGTGGCTGTTGGTTTTGTTTTGTTTTTTTAGACAGTATTTCTCTGTGTAACAGTCCTGGCTATCGTGGAACTAGCTCTGTAGCCCAGGCTGGCCTTGAATTTATAAACTAGAGGATGACCTCGAGCTTCTGGTCCCCTGCCTCCCCCTCTCCTTGCTGAGGTTGTGCAGCCCGTTGAGCCCAGGGCTTCCTATGTGAGACATAAGCACTTTACCAACGGAGTGACGTTCCCAGTCCCGTTACTCATGACAGAAAAAAAAAAAAAAAAAAAAAAACCACAAGGAAGATTCTCTGCAGCGTTGTGTACTTCATACTCAGCGTTAGGTATTCTTGCTTGAAAGCAGAAGACAATACCCCGCCTCCACCCCATGATGGTCCAGTAGTGAGCAACCAAAGTTCTCTAGGGGGAAATTCCAGAGCAAAGCAGGGGAAAGGAGCTGGGTCCCAGCCCAAGCTGTAGGTAGCAGGAGTCAAATGCTAATCACGGCGCTGTGCTGGGCTTTCTGTGAAGTGTGGCCTATTAGGCCTTTAACGGTTGTTTTCTTTCCTCTTCAACATAAACACTAGTGGACAAATCACTTTCTACAAGGCAAACGAACGGCAACTGGAATTGAGCACTGACTTCACGCCAAGCACCGGCATGTACTAGTTAGGCGAATTCCCACATCTGTCCCATTAGGTGGAAATACTTCTGTCGGGTATTCCTCTTCCGGAGCCTATTCTACTCCCAGGAATTTATTCTCACTTTTCTCTAATAAATTAACGTTCGCTCTTCTTAAAAACATATTATCTCCTTTTTGTAGATGTAGCAACGGGGATTCTAAGAAGCTGACAAGCTTTGTGTTGGTCCAGCCAAGATTTGACCCTATAAAGTTTATGTTCTTCCTGCAAACCATGCTGAAGCCCACGCCTGCGCTCCCCGGTAATGGCAGCAGAAGCAGTAGGATTGGCTTCCAGTTTCAAGGAAGAGAAGGCAGACTTTCCATGAGCGATTTGGTCATGGAAACTTCCAAGCGATTCCTCCTGGGATGCCCCTCTGGCGGGCACTTTGGCACCCTTCCTCACCAAGCCGTGTGTGTTGAATCTGGACAAGGGAAGGGCGTATGGGCCATCCCCTGGGAGTGTCCACTGAAGTCTGCTTTACACAGTTTATAATTTGCTGTCAACAGCTTCTGTCCCTAATTAAACCTGTAGGATCATGCCTGAACTTTTAGGAAACAAGGTTTCTTTTTATGGTTTGCTCCTCAGTGGTAAGAAGTAGGGCCCTCTTGAGTCCACGGGTCTCCTCTACTTTGGGCCCCAACTCTGGAACTCTGGACTGTAGCCTACAAACATACAGGTCCTGGAAAACACCCAGCAAATGCCAGACGTGGGGACTACTGGCAATTAGATTCAATTTCTTCCAGATTCTGCCGAGCAGGGCTCCAGGACACCTCATGCTATTTTTGCCAGACTGGGTGAAGCTGTAACAACTCTCAGCTAGAAGGCGCTGCTTCTGAGGAAGCACTTTGGTTCAGAGTGATTCATTCCTCCGAGAGGCAGGTGCTCAATGAAATCACCTTGATATGAAATTGGCAATAATAGAAAATGAATGGGGTCTGATAGCTTTATTTTTTGCTAATTAAGTAGAGTACGTGTTTATTGAATAAAATCTTGAAAACACATGTAAATAGAAGAAAAAGTGATCATGGTCTCCTGCCTAGAAACAACTACTATTTAGCAATTTGGCCAGCTTTATATTATTCAAGGATTGTGGTTAACATTTCTTACAGTTTATTGTGGCAAAAAACAGTTCATGTAAATTGAAATCAGGATTTTTCTTTTAAAGATTTATTTTTTATTTATGTGTGTTTCTGGGCATGCACATGTGAGTTCCCACAGAGGCCAAAGAGGGCACTGGATCCCAGAAAGCTGGAGTTACAGGAAGTTGTAAGCTGCCCAACCTGAGTGTTAGAAACTGAACTCAGGTCCTCTGTAATAGTATGTGCTCTGAGCCACCGAGCCATCTCTCGGCCCCCAGGTAGCATGTAAACGGAAACTTTAGGTGCAGAGTAGTACTCATTCAGACACCTTCCTAGTTATAACTACAGGAAGAATTCCTGGCACAGGCGGCGTAGGTACTAGAGCTCTTGAGTGCCTGCAGCACACAGCTTCATAGTGAGGACGGTCCTTTAGACATTTCCGTGAGAACAGAAACCTCCACTCTAAGGTGTCTCATCTTGGCAGTCACTAATCTTACACAGTCCAGCACTGAGTGTGGCTACAGAAGGTGAAAATGTGAGCAGGAAAGGCTAAATTGATAAGATTAATTTTATGTTTTATTTACTTAAAAAAATTTTAATTTTAGCTGGGTGGTGGTAGCGGTGGCTGCACTTGGGAGGTGGAGGCAGGCGGATCTCTGTGAGTTCAAGGCCAACTCGGTCTAAAAAGTGAATTCCAGGACAGTCAAGAATACACAGAGAAATCTGATCCCCCCCCCACACACACACACAAAAAGTTTAATTTTAGAGGCAGGTAGATCTCTGTGAGTTCAAGGTCAACTATACAAAGAAATCCTGTCTTGGGGGCAGGGAGTTTATTTTTGGTGGTCCTGGGTATTGAATCCCGGGCCTAATACCACTGAACAATTACTGCCCCCATCAACTTTGAGGCCAGGACTCTTAAACTGCCCACGCAGGCCCTGAACTCTACCTGGGCTTTCAAGGTACTTGGTATGCTAGGCTAAAACTTTCCTTCCTGAATTACACCCACAAAACATTCTGAAACCCTAGAGTTCGTAGGCTTGTGTCCCTGACCTGAATACTTATAACTAGTTTATAATCCACGTATTATATGCAGACATATGCAGGCCAAGTGGCTATTATGTTGGCTGAACAGTTCTACACAGAGGAATCTATAAAAACTTGATGGTCTTTAAGTATGCAGTGGACAGGAACTGAATGAAAACTGGCATTGGCAATGTGCAGCAAGTCATCTGAAACAGTGACAGAACTCACTGCTTTCCTTGTTTTTGTTTTTTTTTTTCAGCCAGCAATGACACTCCATGATAAAAAAAAAAAAATGGAGAGGGGCTCACAATTAGTCTGTGAAAAGGAAGTCAGTCATTAACTACCTTCTGACATCCTAGCAATTAGCCGGGCTTGGAAGAAGAGCAGGTATCTCCAGCGAGGTGCCAAATAAATAGGAGACAAGAGCCTGTAAAAATGAAAAGCCTTTTGGTCTTTCATCACAGGATAATCCAATGCGTTCGAATTAAGGGCAAAGAGCTCAGCGATAGCCTTTGTGAGGAAGTGGGAGCTGTGTAGCAGGATATCCTTCTTCCGCACTAAAGCACCCAATTCTTTCAATTTTATATACAGCGGAAGCAATTAATTGTACTAGAACGAAATCCACAGCTGGCTTTTCCTGATGGCCCCATAAGCAGCGAGCACTATTGTTCAGCTTCCGGGACAGAAGCAGAGTCATTCTTCTGTGGCAAGACGGAGATCTTCTGATTGCCTAGTGCAGCTTCTCCAAGGATAAAAACATGCTAACGTCCGAACCTCAGCGTTTCTTGTCATCACACATTTGAAGGCGCAAGCAACTGTCAGAAGTTAATTTTTTATTTGCAATATAATCCAAACATGTGACTTGATGGTGGTACTTCTTCTAAACTTTATATGACTGAATCATAAGTTATTCACTTTTGTTTGTTTTATATGTTTATATGGAGTGACTGCACTGCCTTTTTTTGTGATTCAACATTCATACCGTGGCTATTTAGGGATTGTGCTAAACAAATATGATTATACATTAAAAACCCAGAAAACTCAACATTTCAAACTGTTGGCCTGTATGCGGTTGCTTTGTCTTCTAGATGCATCAAAACACCATATT
This sequence comes from Chionomys nivalis, assembly GCF_950005125.1. Classification (NCBI taxonomy): domain Eukaryota; kingdom Metazoa; phylum Chordata; class Mammalia; order Rodentia; family Cricetidae; genus Chionomys; species Chionomys nivalis. The sequence continues at coordinate 34,307,573 of NC_080090.1, read as the reverse complement.
TCATTAATTTGTAGATATATGTTTTAGAAAACCTTCCAAAACCACAATGTCTTCCACTTATTGATGTGTTTTAGTTTAATTGGAGGTTTTTTAGTCTAAAATAATATTTTATAATCAATAATATCTTTGTTACTATGGAAAAAACAATAGTAACTTTTGTTATGAAGAAAAATACATGGAAGCTTCAATTACATATCTTATATGAAATTTTAATTTTATTAAGGCAAATATGAAGCTTGTCAATTTTATTTCTTCCCCAATCTTTTTTTAACTAACCAGTTGTCGTTATTACTGTTATTATTTTTTGGGGGGGTGTTTCTCAGTAGTTACGGAGCCAGTCCTGGAACTCGCTCTGTAGACCAGACTGACCTTGAACTCCCAGAGATCCGCCTGCCTCTGCCTCCCGAGTGCTGGGATTAAAGGTGTGTGCTGCCCGGTTATTATTTTGTTCTTTAAACAATTTTTAGAAGATTTTTTATCTTATGTCTACGAGTGTTTTGCCTGCACATGTGTATGTATCACATGTATGCCTGGTGCTCTGGGGAGTCAGAAGAGGGAGTCACATCCCCCGGAACTAGAGTTAAGATGGTTGTAAGCCACCGCCTGGATGCTGGGAACTGAACTCAGGTATTTGCTCTTAACTGCTGAGCCATCTCTCTAGCTCTTATTTTGTTCTTTTGAACAGTCTCATGGAAAGGAAACCAGGATGGACTGGAATTCCATATGTATCTGAGGACGACCTTGAACTTCTGGTCAATGTCACTTCCCAGCTTCTGGGAATACAGTTACACATCACCATACCTGGATCAAAACCAGTTGTTTTAGATTTTCTGGTGCTGGAGTCTGAACTTCGGGCTTTGCATATGCTAGGCAAGCCCTCTGCTGGGAGCTACCCTCTGCTCTAGCTCCAGGTTTTCCGGTTATAAAAGTGTTATTGCCCAGTGTACGAGGTAAAGCTTACTGAAGAAAATAGTAGCTACCCATTGGACTTTAACTCAGAGCACTCCCAATACTCTGTCCTGATTTCCTTTTGTTTATGCAAATACTTATTTGGTAACAGAAAATTAAATGCTTAAGTATATCTCCCAACTACCCTAAAAGGTACATAGTATTAAGCAATTAAAAATTCATTTCTTAAAAATCTTCTTTGATTAACATGTAATAGCTGTACATGTTTATGTTGTGCAATATTTCAAAGCAATTCTAAGACATGTACTTATCAAATCTGGACAATCTTCATTCCGTCTCCTTATCAGCTTTTTTTTTTTTTTTTTGAGCCTTTGAGTGTCTCTCTTCACATTCTTCTTGCTTGAAATATGTAACAGGTGTGAGTCTTGGCTTTGCTCTCCAGCAAAGCACACATTCAAGTATGTGTGCCTGAGCGCACATGCGCAAACACACACACATTAGACTGAAGATAACTGGAATAGTACTTTCGTGGTGTTTGGCACATATGTAAGTGTTAGAAAAAACAACTCTGTGTACACCTTTAATCCTAGCACTCGGGAGGCAGAGGCAGAGGCGGGCAGGATCTGAGTTCAAGGCCAGCTTGGTCTACAAAGCGAGTTCCAGGACAGCCAGGTCTACACAGAGAAAGGTGCCCCTGCCACCACCTTCCCCAAAAAGAAAGAGAGAGAGATACAGAGACAGAAAAAAATAAAAGTGACTCTGGACAACACCAGCCATGAAAGGCAGAGTTTGAACAGTGCTTCCCTTAGTTACCTAGAACCCCCGGTGTTCAGCATTTAGACTATAGCAATGACGGTAAGAGTGTGGGTGGTGGGTGGGTGGGGGTTGGTGAGACAAGAAGAAAACGGAGGATAATAGCACAGTCTGTGCAAGCAGTCTGTGATTACTTCCCTTCTCCAACTGGACTTTGAAAACAATGAATTGCAGAGGCAAAGATTCTGACACCTTTTGTATTCTGATGCCCTTAGCTGTCTCTTCCTAGGCTGGGAGGCTGGGAGGCTGGGACACACCTACTCAAGCATAAACGGTTAGGGGTACACAGTCTTTCCTGGGGAAAATCTAAAGGGTTAGGGTACACAGTCTTTCCTGGGGAAAATCTAAAGGGTTAGGGTACACAGTCTTTCCTGGGGAAAATCTAAAGGGTTAGGGTACACAGTCTTTCCTGGGGAAAATCTAAAGGGTTAGGGGCACACAGTCTTTCCTGGGGAAAATCTAAAGGGTTAGGGGCACACAGTCTTTCCTGGGGAAAATCTAAAGGGTTAGGGTACACAGTCTTTCCTGGGGAAAATCTAAAGGGTTAGGGGTACACAGTCTTTCCTGGGGAAAATCTAAAGGGTTAGGGGTGCACAGTCTTTCCTGGGGAAAATCTAAAGGGTTAGGGTACACAGTCTTTCCTGGGGAAAATCTAAAGGGTTAGGGGCACACAGTCTTTCCTGGGGAAAATCTAAAGGGTTAGGGGCACACAATCTTTCCTGGGGAAAATCTAAAGGGTTAGGGGTACACAATCTTTCCTGGAGAAAATCTAACAGATTGCTGTCACAAGGCAGTGTTTCTAGACTGAATGGGAATATGGCGTTTTACTAGAAGAAGCCTAGAAAAAGTGGCACGTCCAGCTGAGAGGACAGCTGCTTAGGAGGTGATCTAGTACAGTTCAGACATACAGTGAGGAAGACAGGTTTAAGTGCACAGCAAACTAAATAAAGATAATCAACACTTTAGAGAAACACAGGTACTGGTTATTGCTGGTTATTGGCTAAATACAGGATTATGTGTCTCTGAAAGAAGTGAGAAAGTAAAAAAATAAAAAAATAAAACAAAACAAAACAAAAAAAAAGAAGTGAGAAAGTTGTTTCAAAAGCAAATGGAGTCTCACATTAACTGTTAGAGGCAGGCTATTAAGACTGCCGTCAATGAAAGTTGTGCCAGGAACATATATAATGCCTAAACCATCATACAGTCACTGCTTAATAAATATTTCCTATGGATATGCCAAGCAGCGTGCTAGAAACCAAGGATAAGGGCCTGGTGCTATGTAGCTCAACGGTAGAACACACGCTTAGCATAAACAAGGCCTACCTTCAGTACTGAAAAAAACACAACAAAAGCAGCATTGCCCAACTGCAAGTCAGGATATTTTTACACGGCAAAAATTATTTATAGTATATCCAGTATATATACAATTGTATTTTCTATATATAACATTTTATGCTATATATACATATACAGTACATATTTTTTTTGCTGAAAACTCTAGTGTAATAGTTGTTAACTTACTGCCCTCGATGCGGGGAAGATGGGGCGGTGAGCTATACAGCACGATGGGGAAGGACACAGTTTGTACTGGCTCAGTGGGAGCTGGGTTGGGAGGAATTGCAGTTCCAGCTCCTTCCGTAGGCAGCACCTGATAACCAGAGAAGAGCAAACAACAGGTGGTATCTAGGAGAACAGCTGGCACCAGGATGCCCAGCCCGAGGAAATGGGGGAAAGAACTGATTACACACCGGGTAGAACAGTCAGGAACACAGAATACAGAAGAGCTAGGGCACATAGCATGGCTAGTCTGGATTCTAGGACTGGGGTGAATCCTGACAATAGACAGAGGAAACCTGCAGTCTCGGCAGGCTGATGGTGCAGGATTTGAATACAACAGGGCCAAGGTTAGAGATGTAGTCTAACAGGCAGAGTGCTTGGTTGGCATGCAGGCAGCTCTGGGTTATAGTCCAGCACTGCAGAAACCTGGTGATGTGGCACAAGCCTGTACTCCCAGCTCTCAGGTGGGAGCAGGAGGTCAGAAGTTCAAGGTCATCTTCTGCCAGTGACTTCCAGGCCAGCTTGGAATATATGAGACCTTGTCAAAAAACTAAATAAATGGCTCAGAAGGTAGAGGCACTTATTGCCAAGTTTGACAGCCTGGGCTCAATGCCTGAAACCTACATAGTAGGAGAGGACCAATTTTGGAAGTTTCTTCTTGCAAGCTATGCCAGGCATGTACCAGACCCAACAACAACAAGTAAACAAACAAACATACATACACACATATATACATAAAAGGGCTGTGGGTCAATTCTTAGACAAGAACCAGGGTCAGAGCTCCCCACATAATCAGGGAAGAGAGATACTCCACAGAAGTTCTCTGACTCCCTTTGCCTCTGGGTTCTAAGGTGGGGGAGGAACAGAGACCACCAACTACGTACGACCAAGTGGTGTTATTCTACGACAGACAGCTCAGGAAACGCCTTTCAGTCATAGAAAACAAGTGCTTCGAAGTAAAGCAAAATTAACATGGAGAAAAGGAAGGAAAAAAGTTTAGAAGGAAAAATAGAGAAATAAAATACTGTATGTAAACCAAGATAGATTATCATTATTAATAAAATGATATGGTAGTGTCCAGGCTGAAAATTGCATATGTTCCCTCTACTTCCCAGGATATAACACGTTTATCCATTTAATACTGGGTTTGTGACAAACTTAAGTGTCACCTACCAAGGGCATCCATCCACTAGTCTTTACTGAGCTCTTATCTCCATACCCACAATGACTTACGGCTGCCTTTTGCCTCGTAAAATCTTTACAACAGGAAAATGACTTTGGACGGATTAACTTGGATTAATCTATTGAACTTGGATCCCTGAAGGCAGAAGTCCCTATTTCACTAAGGATGATGTAACCCACAGTTTCCCTGGCCAATCCTCACCTTTTTCCTGTAGTCATGCTACTTCCTAACACTGATAGGGTCTTAGTGTCGAGTTTCAGAAGTGCCCGGAGGAAATCCATGCTTATCTATCTCAGTCACTTAACACCAGGCACAGCATTTAACAAACACTGAGTACTGCACACCAGGCACTGAGATCTGAGGAGAACACATCTACACATCTTTCTTCTCTTGGAGTTTACACCCTACAGGGCTGAGGGGCTCAGGCCATAAGCTAAGTAATTTCAGATAATAAAAAGTAATATAAAGAAAACAAAATCTGGGGTATTAATATAAGATAGGTAATTAGAAAAAGTGTTCTGAAGCCGGATGTGGTGGTTCCTGTCTTTAATCCCAGCATGTGGGAGGCAGAGGCAGTTGGATCTCTGGAGTTCAAGGCCAGCTTGGTCTACAGAGCAAGTTCCAGGACAGCCAGAGCTATTTATTTATTTATTTATTTATTTATTTATTTATTTAGGGTTTCTCTGTGGCTTGGTCTACAGAGCAAGTTCCAGGACAGCCAGAGCTATTTATTTATTTATTTATTTATTTATTTATTTATTTATTTAGGGTTTCTCTGTGGCTTTGGAGCCTGTCCTGGAACTAGCTCTGTAGACCAGGCTGGTCTCGAACTCACAGAGATCCGCCTGCCTCTGCCTCCCGAGTGCTGGGATTAAAGGCGTGCGCCACCATCGCCCGGCTCAGAGCTATTTATTGTACAGAAAAACCTGGTCTCAAAAAAACAAAACAAAACGTGTGGTGGAGGAGCCAAGACCTATTGGGAGGAAATGCTTCCTGATTTGCTCAGGCAACAACTGCCATTCTCAGGACCTATGATAAAACTAACTGCCCAGAGGAAAAGGACTACTTCTAGTCCCTTCTATTAACCTACTTAAAGGGATTCTACTGCATTACAGAATGTTAAATTGGACCTTGAAGTGTTGCCTTTGACTTTGGGGGCCAGACCGTACGTGTCCAGATGTCTCCTTGGGCTCTTGGCTCTCTGTTCATTTAGTGGGCAGGCAAACCGGAGAAACAGGCTGGCATGCTTATACATGCCAAGAGCCAAAAGGCAAACCATGTCCTGGCTCAGCTCACTTGTCTGTAGGCAGGTGATGGGCTGTGATATGCTACCGATTTAAGCCTGTGTACTAGGTGAGTTGATTTAAGAAGAGCATGAGAATAAGTTACAGTCCCAAATACTTGAAAGGGATCTTTTTGTAGAGAAGCAAAGATATGAATTAAAATCTGTTGTTTCCATTTTGCTATTATTTCAGCAGCATGTAACTCAAGTCAGGCAAAACCAATTCCTGCACTTCAGATTTCATATCCTAAAGCTCCAACTGCCTTCTTTATAGCCTGATTTCTAGCCCCCAAATCAAATTAGGCTGCAGAGGTCATACTAGGTTCACTTGCCACGGGTTTCTCTGTCACAGAACAGACAGGCATACGACTTTTGGCCAATGAGTCTGCAACAAAAGGTTCACTGCTTTCGCTGAAATTAAAGAGGGGTATACCCGTATGTAGAAAAACCAAGAAAGGAAAGTAACCATCTTTGCTGAATCTAAGAAACCTCTGCTATCACAATACAATACAGCAAGAAGACTGCAATGACTCAAAGCCAAGACGGCCCAAGAGTTCAAAAGATGGGAGAACATAACTGAAATGTAATTGAGTATCATGGAGCTCTGACGGTTCTGGAGGTGAAAGTAGATAAAGGAGAACACCCCCCTCCCCAAGTTTAAACTAGAATATAAGGGAATTTAAATGTTTTCAGTTGAATGAGGGAATATTTTGGAATCTAAGTTTTTTTTTCCATTCATCATGACAGAATATGTGTAAATACACAAGTATCAGTGCCCCAGTACATTCTCTTCTTTCTTCTATTTTATTGTTGAGACAAGGTTTCTCTGTAGCTTTGGAGCCTGTCCTGCTCTTGTAGACCAGGCTGGCCTCGAACTCAAAACTCAAGAGAGATCCATCTGCCTCTGCCTCCAGAGTTCTGGGATTAAAGGCATGCACTGCCACCACTCGACGCTCTCCTATTTTAAACGATTTTCCAAGAGATTTAAAATACTTTCAGAAAAATGAATTAACCAAACACTATATTTGTTGAAATACCGAAGAAGTTCGGTATTTAATGGCTGGTTTAACAGAAATCTTTTCTTCTTCATAAATAGGTTACCTAATACCTTTGATTTTCTTTCTTTCTTTTTTTTTTGTTTGTTTTTTGTTTTTTGAGACAGGGTTTCTCTGTGTAACAGCCCTAGCTGTCCTGGAACTGTACTTTCAATGGCATTTTGTACGAAGAATGGGAGGCAAAGGAAGAAGAGGTAGTGACAGCGATTTGCATTTTTCTAAAAGGAGGGAATGGGACTCGGGAGGGTAAACGAGGTCACCCCGCTGAGCCAAAGGTGGATTGAAAATCTTATTTATAGTCCACTGACTTCAGTTCAGCCGGCTCCCGCCGCTCCTTATCTTAGGGCCGAGGAATTCGCAGGCCGGCAGATCACAGCCACCCCAGCGCCCGGAGGCCGAAACGCGGCTTTCGCTAGTGCTCCCCGAGAACTAGTGCACCTCCGTGTCCCACCTCGCGGGCTAGATCCATGACCCGGGAGCGGGGGTGGGGTGGGTGGGTGAGTAAGAAAGGCGGTGCGGCTACATTTTGCTTTTCGATCACAATCCGAACGGGCAACCGATCCCGCACCACGGGGATTCGGTGCCTTCGGAGCAACCCCGCCGCTCCTCACGTGCGGCCCAAGCTTCGGCTCGAGAAGGGGTGTGCCCGCATGGTCTACTCCACGCAGTCCTGTGCCAGCGGCCCCTCCGTCACGCGGAAGGCTGGCCCCCCTTCCCGCGGCAACCTGGCGCCCCCGTGCCGGCCGCCGGCCCTCCTTCCCGGCAGAGGGGCGCCGTGCTCCACGGGCCTTCGGGCACTTCCGCCGAGCCCTCGGCCCCGTTCGTGTCCGGGGCGGGGCCGGCGCCCCGGGACGGGTGCGCGCAGAGCTGGCGGGTCCTTCCTAGTGCGCGCGCGCGCCGGCGCCGCTCGCCCGGGCCGCCCCTCCCCCCACGCGCCGCCCCTCCCCCCGCCCCGCGAGCTCGCGTCCTCCGCGGCTGAGGCGGCAGAGATTGGAATCTGCTTGCCGGCCGCGCGGAGGAGGAGGAGGAGGAGGAGGAGGGCGGAGGGAGGGAGGGAGGGAGGGCGGTTCGAGCTCCCGCGCGAGACGAGGACCGCACGGCCGCGCGAGGGGCGACAGGGCCCGGGCCGCTGCGCGCCGAGGGCGGAGGCCGAGCCGGGCCCCGGCGCCCCGCGCCTGTCCGTGCCCGCCTGCGCCGAGCGCTGGAGGATGAGTTTCTCGGGATCCCGGTGAGTTGGCGAGTCGCAGAGTGCGGGTGCGCCGCGGGAGACCGGCGAAGTTTGGGGCGACGGTGGCCGCGCGGGGGAGGCCGCGACGCGCTTCGGCGGGGCCTGTGGGAGACCCCGGCCCCGCGGCCCGGCCCGCCCGCGCTCGCCTTTTGTTCGCATTCCCACCCCTCGGAAGACGCTTCTGGAGTCCTTAAATGGGAACGAAGCTCTGCTCCCGCTCCGGAGCTGCGCGCCTGAGTCTGGGGCTGGGTCTCGGGATTCTTGCCTGGGGGGAAAAAAAAAAGAGAGAAGGAAGCGTGTTCGGTGCGGGGATGGAGGCCGTACTAAGTGCTCGGCCCGCCCTCCAACTTGGCTGCGGGAGGGCGCCGGGTTTCTCCCTCTGTCCTTGCGAGTTGGTTCACCTGTTGTTCTGTGCGGCCTCCGCTGCCATGTCTGTTGTGATTCTGCACTTGGATTTCGGAAAACTTTGTGCCGGATTGCGTGGAGATCCCCCACCCCTTCCAGACTCCTAGCGGAAAGATTTGGGGAAAAAAAAGAAAGAAAAAAGAAGGAAGAAAAAGAGAGAAACGCGTCAGGGGAGAAGAATAATACTCTGTGTGTTAGTGCCTGCCGGTTTGTTACGTGTAAGAGTCCGTTGTGGTGTCGTCGATCTTTTTCATTTGGTTAAGGGGCTGCCGGGTTTCTCTTTTAAACGGTTTACAAACTGTTCCGAGGACACGATACGCGCTCGTGTCACGTCATTTATTTCTTGAGATAACCCTGGTTATTGTATTCTATGTTGCTTTAGAGGAGGAAACCGAGACGCAGAGGTTAAATAACTTAGAAAAGTGAGCTGGAATTGCACTCAGGGACGTCGTATTCAAGAGTATGACCCCCCTTACAAAAGCAAATTGTGCAAACTTAGGAGCGTCTTCCAGTTCTGCATGAAATTCTGTGTTGCCTGAGTCGTAAACGACTTGTGTTTTTGCTCGTGAGGGGGAATTAAAGTTGGGGATAAAGTAAAAAGTAATTTAATGCTTATTATTCTCAGTTGAACAAAAGGGATGTCGAACCAAAATTAGCTTTTTACGGTCAAAACTAAAATATTAACACGTCTGTAGGAATTCTTATGGAAGGCAGATTAAAACGTGGAATGCGTTTTTCATTGAAGCGATACTTTTGCTTTATGTGTCTCTTCTCACATTCTCAGTGGTGCCCTTTTGGGCCTTAAAACTGCCCCCAGGTCTCGCCACCCGTTAAGAGGGCAGCATCCGGTGGGTCTCTTTGCTTTGGATGCCTTCTAGAGGATCCCAAACCACTTCACTAATGAACACCTAGATTCATCTCCTTTTCCACCTATTGGAGCGTGAGCTCAGTTGTCTTATTTTGTTGTTGTTATTGTTGCTTTTATAATCAGAGTTTCACTATGTCGCTCAGGTTGGCCTCGAACTGGCTGTGTAGACCAGGCTGGTATTTTGGGGTTTTTAAAAGTACACGTGTACTTAGGATCCTTCAGTTTACAAAAACTTTTCTATAGTTTTGCTGTTCTCTCACGCCGTGTTGTGTTTTTTTTCCAAATTGTTAACATTTTGAAGTTTTTTTTTTCTTATAAAAGTAATACATGGTCGTTAAGGAAAAATTGCAAAATAGAGCAAAGTTGAAGTAAAATTAAAGTACAGTTACCCATAATCCTTTCTGGAGAGACTGCCAGGAGTAGATTTAGTTTTCCTCCCTGGACATTGGTGACCATCCATCTACTTAACTCCTTACTGACAGGATTTCATATTCAAGAAGGAACTGTATAGCCAAATGAGATGGAAACTGTTCTGAGACCTGAAGTGTCTGTTAGGGAGGAACTCAGACCGAGCTACATGCCCAGCTGGGCCGACATCCCACAGAAGTGTCCTTGTAGTTCCCTCCTCTGTGTTTCCTCAGAGGAATATGTACTGAGGCTGGGGGGGCAACCACAGGGGCTCCCTATACTCGTGGAGCTTAAAGTCTAGTGGGGGAGACGTGTGGAAGGAAAAGTTCTATGTAATTAAGTGTAATTGTGATGATAATTCAAGTGTAGGGTATTATAAAAGCTTAAAGTGGAGACCTGACCTGGTGCTGGAGTTGCTGAGAGAATCTAGGGAGACCTCTCTAAAAATGTTATTTTGCATCCTGACACAATTATGAAGGGAGAAAGAATTAGGTGAAAAGGGGGCCTCTGACATGATGGCTTTATTCTTTTTGCCCTCTTTCTACCTCTATTCTCTTTTTTCCTAATTATTCTAAATGGTTTCCAGGTTTTACTTTTTAAAAAAAAATGGTTCCTAGGAATTATTATGTTTATTTTGCGTATGCTGCCTTGGCACACCAGTGGAGGCCAGAGGGCACCTTGCGGGAGTGAGTCTTTGATTTCACCACCTGTGTCCTGGGAGTTCAGGTCCTCCAGCTTGGATGGTGGCAAGCAGCTTTACCCGATGAGCCTTCTGACTAGTCCTCCCCTGAATTATTGTTCAGATTTTTCTGTCTGGTTATTTCTCAAATTCTGATTTGCCTTCTGAACTTGACGCCTTCTGGTTGCTTTATGTAAGAAACTATATCTGGTAGTCTAGTTCAGATGAGCTCTTCCTTAGCGGTTGGATTATGGTGCTACCTATCCCTGTTAACGCATCATGTCCTTCCTGAGTCTAAAATCTGTAGCTCCTTTTTTTCCTGGTACCGTGACCCTTTTTATTCCTGCCAACTCTAATACAAGTCTTAGTTTGTGCTGCTGTTGGGATTATAATGTTTAGAATAACTGGATAGCTTTCCTTCTTGTTCTCTTTTCAGGAAAGAGCAGTTTGAATTGGGATTATTGCCCTTGAACGACTAGCATATATATAAAATCATTTATTTAGACCAAGATATTTTTTTCTGGAGAAGACTTTTCAATTTACTTAATAACTATTGGTTTGTGTAAAATTTCTGTTTCTTGTGTGAATTTTAGAGTTTCATATTTTTTAAGATTTGTTTTTATTTTTTTTTTAGTTGTTTTTTTTTTTTAGTTTTTTTCGAGACAGGGTTTTAATTAGTCATATGTATGCATGTCTCTGGGTGGGCTTGTATGTGCTTGCGAATGTGGGTGTACAGGAAGGTCAGAAGAGAGGGTGTTGGGTTCCTTGGAGCTGCTGGAGTTTCAGGCAATTGTGAGCAACTCAGAGTTGATCCTGGGAAGCAAAATTTTGGCCCTCTGAAAGTACAGCAAGAACTCTTACTTTCTGAGCCATCACTTTAGCCCTGGGTTTTGTATTTTTTTTTCCAGGAATTTATTTCTTGAGTTTTCTATAAACAGTTTATTTTGAATATATTCATCCTCCAGACTCCCAGATTCACCCTTCACCTTCATCTCCCTATGCACCCAACTTTGCCTTTTCTTTTTTAAAATAATTTCTTTGTTGTTGTTTTTTGAGACAGAGTTTCTCTATGTATAGCTCTAGCAGTCTTAGAACTCGATCTGTAGACCAGGCTGGCCTTGAACTCAGATCTACCTGACTCTCTACCAAATGTTAGGATATGTGCCACCACTGCCTAAAATTTTTTTTAAAATTAACTCATCGCCTTTAATCCCAGCACTTGGGAGGCAGAGGCAGGCGGATCTCTGAGAGTTCGAGGCCAGCCTGGTCTACAAGAGCTAGTTCTAGGACAGGCTCCAAAGCTACATAGAAACCCTGCCTCGAAAAACTAAAAAAAAAAAAAAAAAAAAAAAACAAGAAACAAAAAAAAAACTCATCGTTCAATTTGTGTTGCTCAGCTACTCTTGAGTCAGGCCTGCCTTGAAGCCTACTAAGGACTATGCCATTGAATAAAACTGACTCCCTCTCTTAATAGCTATCAAATGTAGTAACTCCTCAGCTACTGGTGGGATTTCATGCCCACCCCTCACTCCCATGTTGGGATTTTGTCTGGTTTGAGTTTGTACAGGTCTTATGCATGCTGTCATAGCCTCTGTGAGTTTCTTTGTGCAAGTGCCCTGTTGTGTTCAGAAAAAACACCATTTCCTTGAAGTTGTTCACCACCTCAGTCTTCCCGGTCATCCCCTTTCACAAGATCCTTGAACCTTTCTTGGAGGGGTGTGATATGTTGGTTCCATTTAATGTTGAGCACTCCAGGCAGCACAAATTCTAGTTGGTCTTAATAATAAGAACACAGAGTCAGATATATGGGTTAATGCTGAAGATCAGAGAAGCAGAGCAGCCAGCCACTAGAGAGTTCTTTTACCTCTACCAGTGCTCAGACCAAAGGGGCAGTCCTGTCCTTCAGACTGCATCTGCAGACTCCGTCTATCTCCACCAAACCTCAGACTGCACTGAGCTCCTGTTTCCACCTGCCATATCACTCCTGTCTCCACCTCCCAATTGCTGGGAGCACCTTTGTGTGAGCGTTCTCTCTCTTTTAAACAGATTCAATCTTGCGTAGCCCAGGGTGCCCTTGAATAGAGATCCCTCTGCCTCAGTCTTCCTAGGCCTGTGATTAAAGGTGTGTGCCACCACTCCCTGGCCTCCAATGGTTCAGCTCCAGTCTTTTACTCTCCTCTGCACATTCACCAGTTGTGGGGCTCTGTGTGAATTCCCATCTATTGTAAGAAGCTTCTCTGATGAGGACTGAGAGAGAGATGGATCTGTGGGTAGAGCAAGAAGTCATTAGCAGATATTTTAATACTAGGTCTATTTAGCAAAATATTGATAGTAAGTTCTCCACTAGAGTCCTCGTTTCTTGGCCCTGTTAACAGTGCTAAGCATGGATTCCATGTCACGATGGAATAAAATGTTTATTTGGAGTTTATTTGGTTTTCATGTAGTTCCCCCTTCCACTTTAATTTCTACTATATTTGTCTCCTGTTTAGTTCAAGGTTGGTGGAATCCCGTGGAAAAGAAGACTGTCCACTGTATTTTATTTATTTGTTCTTGTTAAGGGACAGAGTCTTGTATTGTTCAGGCTGGACCCAAATTCCTGGGATAAATCTTCTTGCAAGTAGCTGGGAATTCAGCTGCCTGTCATCATACCCAGTTTATATTTAGTTTTTCAAAATAAATTATAAGACAGGTGTGGTGGTGCATCCTTGAGCCCAGCATTTTCGAGATGGAGGTAGAGGGGAATCTGAAGCTCAGGACCAGTCTGTTAAACCAAAAACAGGCCAGACACGGTGGCGCACACCTTTAATCCTAGGTCTTGAGAGGCAGGCAGGTTTCTGAATTTGAGGCCAGCCTGGTCTACAGAGCGAGTTCCAGAACAGCCAGAGATACACAGAGAAAAACCCTCTCTGTGAAAAACAAAAACAAAAAAACAAACCTAAAACAAGTAAACATAAAAATGTCTTTGAATTTTTTAAATTAAATTATTATTTTAATGTGTGCCAATCTTTTCACCCAGTATTTTATTTTTATTTTTTCAAGACAGGGTTCTTTTTATACCTCAGGCTGGCCTTGAACTCACAGAGATTTGCCTGCTTCTGCCTCTTGAGTGCTGGAATTAAAGACACATGCCACCAGAGTTCCAGGGTTCTTAAAAAAATAGAGTTGGGAGCCAGGCCGTGGTGGTGCACTCCTTTAATCTCAGCACTTGGAAGGCAGAGGCAGAAAGATTGCTGTGAGTTCCAGGACAGCTAGGGCTACACATTGAAACCCTGTCTTGGAAATGTTAAGATAAATTAACAAATAAAGTTGAGTCTGTCTTTGAAATCACAGCATTCTGGAGGCTCAGGTAGAAGAATTAAGAATTCGAGGTCAGTCGTCCCCCTCTCACCCCGCCCAGCAATGTGCCAAGAGATCTTAGAGATTTTTTTTTTTTTTTTTTAAAAAGAGCATAGTTAAGGGGTTTAAGGAAATTGATAGGCAGTGGAATTTATCTCAGTTTGGGCTTAGTGAATCCCTAAATCAGGTTCATCTGGGCAGTTAAATATAGAACTAATGAATAGAAATTGAATACACATTGAAATTCTTTTTGAGTGTTTTACTTTTCCTCTTGTTATGGACTTCATTGCTCTTCCTTTTATACTGTTCATGAACCTTGTTTTCGTACTGTATAGATTCACAGTGCTAGTCTAAGTAGTGGTGCTTGACTCATCTGGCTGTAATATGATTCCGGGGGCTGAGGTTTGCCAGGAGTAGGGAGAAGACATCAGCTTTGCCCTTTGGGAGAATAATTATTCGCTGAAGAATCAGTTTGAAGAAAGACCTGAAGACCCTGGAACTTGCAAGTTTGTTTTAGTGAGCTGGGCCATAGAGGAGAGGAGGACAGTGGAAGGAAATTATGGCAAGACTTGGTTAACTAGGTACAGATGAGAAAGGGCAGGATTTGCTTAAGACTGACTCCCAAGTTCTAGCTGGGGAAGCAGAGTGATTTGAATTGATGACTGAGATGAAAAAAATGTGGAGGAAGGGCGGGTCTGTGGTGAAAAATAGTGTAATTTTTGCATTGATTGATTGTGTGCCTCTGTGGGCACACATGTGCCATCACCCCAGTTCTCTACCATGTGGATTCTGGGCATTGAACTCCATTGGGCAGACTTGGTGGCAAGTGTATTTACCCACTGGGCCACTTCTCTGGCCCCAAGAGGTGTATTTTTTATTTTTATCTAAGGAGTTTAAAAACAATCAAATAGAGGTTTCTGGGGCACAGGCTGCAGCTGAGTGGTAGAGTGCTTATTTGTGTAGGTATGAAGTCCTGGGTTCAATCTCTAGCATCAAATTCTTTTTAAAGATGTTTTTGACAACTGTATATATGGTCCTGGAATTTTACAGAGGTTTGGGCTGGAGGAAGACAATCTGGAGTGATTATCATGTAGATTGTGTGTGTGTGTGTTTCTGTTTGTGCTTTTGTTTTTCAAGGCAGGGTTTCTCTGTGTAGTCTGTCCTGGAACTTGCACTGTAAACCAGGCTGTCCCCAAATTTACAGAGTTTCACCTGCCCTACCTCCCATGTTCTGGGATTAAAGGCGTGAGCCACCACTGCCCAGCTTAGATTGTATGTTTTAATAGAAGGATTGATTGGGTGGTTGTCAAAAGTAACTTGCTTACAGTTTGACAAGCCCAATATATATTAACTTTAAGAGAAGAAAGACCCTACCATATTAAGACAAATGAACAGCTAGAAAAAAGTGACTGAATCTAGTGGTGGTATTAGAGTGATATCTCTGCTCCTCACATTTTGGGGTTCACTTTTTGGCCAAGGCATTTATTTGGCAGAGGAGGGCCTCTGGTAACTATTCCAGGCCAACCTAGACCTGACTGTTGTGGATTCAGAGCAGTGGAAGGAAACCTTTTCTAGTTGTATAAATCTGTCTCTTGCAGAGATGCTTATGCATGTATGTGAAGGATGGAGTGTCCTTGGTGTCTGGGCCTTCCTTACATACCTGCTTGAGCACTGAGCTTTTAAACACCTCCATAGTGGCCTTTCTAGAACCATGTTGGGTGGGCAAGTGGTAGTTTTTACCAAATAAAAATGACGCTAGATAGATAGGCTACATCCACTTTGGTTCTTATTCTTAGCCTTCTAAAGGTCATTTTTTTTTTTTTTTTAGAATCTGAAGAAAAAATAATTTTGAAGCAATTTTATGGCTATTCTATGGGCTTCTTCCTAATGTCTCCTGGTATATTCATCAAAGATTCTAAGTAGTAACAACTTAAGGCCTAAGTAGAGAGAGAAGACTGACATTAAGCAGTTGTTTAACTGTAGTTAGGTTAATATATTACTCGGGAGGTTTAGAGATCTTACAACAGAGTGTGACAAGGAACCTTGCTGTTTAGAACAAGGCACATAGAGGAGAGGGAAGATGTTTGTTTTAAAAGCAAATGTTTTTGTTGGCTTTTTTTTTTTAATTATGAGAGCAGTATATCCAGTATGTATAATTTAGTAACTATGAAAAACGGTCCAAAAAGCAGAAAGAGTGATGATTGGGCTTCAAGGTTGATGGTGAATGTCTGGTGCTGTCTCTACTGCAGAGCAGCTGTGCAGTCTTGGATATCACACAGAACTACTGGGATCTGTGGCTTCTTGGTCTCCAAAGTGAAAGAGAACATGTAACCTTTCAGGTCTTTTTCCTACTGCAGAGAAAGAAAAGAGGACTCATCTTGAGGGGAACCTGCGTTCTGTGCCAGGTATCCATGGCCTGGAGGGAGAGAACTTCCCTTACCTCCACGGGTGTGCATTGCCCTCTCAAATAAGTTAAAAAAAAAAATTAAAGGAAGAAAAATCCATGACTTCAGTGCAGAGCAGTTAGCTGCTGATATCACAGGTCACATTGTGCTTTGGGTCCTGATGGCTGAATTCCTGACTTCTGCCAGAAAAATCCCTTTTAGTCTTGGCAGTGTTTGCAAGACAGGGGAATGAAATGGTGCCAGGTAGTGATGGTGGCGGCCAACTGGCTGCGTCCTCAGTGGCTGAGTCGTCAGTGCACACACTTTAGTCTTAGTACTGGGGAGGCCGAAGCAGGTGGATATCTGTGAGTGGTCTACAGAGCAAGCTCCCGGCAGCCAGGGCTACATAGAAAAAGAAAAGAAAGAGTACTTCTACTCACCATTTGTGTTTGCTAAAAAAAAATTTTTTTGGGGGGGATGTGTGTGTTTCTTATTAGCTTACAATATAAAATCTAAATCACCTGAGACTAGCTTTCTCTGGCCCAGTCTGCATTTCCTGTGGTGTTCACTTCCTACTTACTACCTTGGTAGCCTAAATTGCCTACAATATACCTTTCTGGATTTGCATTCTAAGTCTTCGGATCTGTATTGATCACTGCAGTACTCCTATTGCATGTGGCTGTTAGACTTTTAAAATGTGGCTAGTCTGAATTATGTCATGGTTTGTAAATTAAGTTACACACCAGCCATTGTAATAGTGCAAAAATGTGAAATATCTTGTGCTTTCAAAATGTTGATTGCATATTGAAATACTACTTTGAATACATTGGGTTAAAGAGATTATTATTTTGTGGGTTTTTCTTGTTTTATTTTTGGCAGTCTCCCTTTGTTGCTCACAGTAGCCTTGAACTCTGAACTCACAGTTGTCTCAGCTTTCTGAATTCCGGGATAACAGGTGTATGCTTATTGCACCTGACTTTTTTCTTTAACCCCTCCTTTTTTTCCTTTTAGCAGAAGATACACATCTGTGCCTAAAATTAGGTAGGGTGATATGAGACTATTCTGTGATCTTCACCTCCCATCACCATTGATGAATGCATAGGAATTAGTGTACTTTCTTTTCCATTGTCTTCATTTCTTCCATTCTTTTCCTCCCCTATCCAAAAATAGGCCATTTAAAAACAACAACAACTTTGTTTTCATTGACTATATATGGGTAGAATTTTATGTCAGTTTTGATTTTCATTCTTTTAAAATAATTGGTATTCCATTTTATGGATACAGTTGCATTTTATTTGCTTTTGAGATAGGGCCTTACTATATAACAGTGGCTGGCCTTTACTGACCTTGAACAAGTGGCGTCTCCAGTCTCAGTGTCCTGGGTGATATGATTGCATGCATGTGTTCACCATTACAGTCCCCTATTGATTAATGCTAAGATTGTTTTTCCAGTTTTATTCTCTTGTGTTGTAAATAGTTCTGTCTCATTCTGTGAAACTATTTTGTAGATTAAATTCTTAAAGAATGTGTCTACTCAAAGAGAAGGTGCACAAAGTTATGGAGAGTAACTTTTCCGTGGCAGATCTTCACAGCTTCAATCCCCACTAACAGTGTTTGTGTGTCTTCTTCCCCATTACAGTTATCGGTCTATTTTCACTTTGCTAATCTGCTGAAGAAGTTACTCCTGCTACAAAGTTTCTTCGCTACTCTGATAATTAGCTTATGCTCTGAATTTGTCATAAGCTTTTCGATGTATGAATTTTGTCCTACAGTATTTTGTATTGCTGAGAGTGCAAATGAAATACCTTGTACAATGAAAGTTCACATATTTGTGTCTGTTAATGGCAACAGGGTCCAAAGTATGTTTCTGTGTCATAAAATTATTTTGACCTAAAGGCATTTGCAGATAGAATTTTGTCCCAAATTCCTTACTTGCCTAAAGCAGAGCTTTCCAAAAGAACTCACTTGTCATAAGCTCTTAAAGCTCCTATGTGGACTCGTTTTCACAAAGCTCTTCCTTTTGGGATTTTGAAACCAGGGAAGATTGAGTCTTAGAGAGAATTTGTCACCACACATAATAGATGCTGCTACAAAACTGTTAACTCTGTCTCCGAATCACCACTTAGGGTTCCTAAAAGTTACTTGTTTTTATGCTCTGTTACTTGGGCTTTCTTGGTAAGATACAGTGTTCCAAATTCTTAGGATGATGTGTGTGTGTGTGTGTGTGTGTGTGTGTGAGAGAGAGAGAGAGAGAGAGAGAGAGAGAGAGAGAGAGAGAGAGAGAGAGAGAGTGAGTTTAATTCTTAGGTTCTAGTTGTTGTTGAACCTAAAGAAAGTAAAGGAAAATTTTTTCCTGTTCAGTAATGGCTAAATTCACCCCACCCCAGCATCCAGATAAAGATAAACAAAGTAAAGTTTCTCTAAAAAAACTTTAAAATAGTATTATTTAAAAATATGTAAAATTTGTTCATAGTTTTCAGCTAAAAAAAGAAAAAAATATGTAAAAATACTTTAAGCTTATGTAAAGTTGCTTTAAACTGAATTTTCTAAAATCTGTTGTTCTCCAAAACTAAAGATTTACTGAGTAAGGTTGACTATACTATTAGATGTACTTCTATACATATGTCTCCTACCCCTTTGTATATTCCTGCAGCTGTAATGCTATTCTTAAATTTTTAATTTACATTTTTATGTGCTTTAGTGTTCTGCCCACATGTATTTATGTGTGAATGTGCCAGCTCCCCTGGAATTAGGGTTACAGATATTTATGAGCTGCTGTGTGGGTACTGGGAATTGGGCCCAAGTTCTCTGAAAGAGCGGCAGTGCTCGTAATTGCTGAATCGTCTTTCTAGCCCTCATGTAATGCTAGTTTTAAAAATGGAGTGGCATAATGACTTGACTCTGAGTCTTTGTTCTTAAAATTATTTTCATAGCATCTTTATCAGTTTGCATAAAAGTGTAAATGGTTTGTCCAGGTTCTTTGGTGGTAATATTGAGAAGGAATGACAGACATTGATTTAGGTTAAATTTCTTTGAGATTTTTCTTTTGTGTGTGTTTGTCTGAATGTATGTCTGTGTCATGTGTGTGTACTACTCACAGAGGTCAGAAGAGGGCATCATGCCTTGGGACTGGAGTTACTGACCTTTGTGGCCTGCTTACCATGTGGGTGCTGGGAATTGACTTCTAATCTCCTTAAGAACAGTTAATGTTCTTAACCACTGAAGCATCTCTAGCCACTATCACCTACTCTTTTTTAAGCCTGGAATTTGGTATGTGTACCAGGCTGGTCTTGAACTCAGAGATCTGCATGCCTCTGCCCCCTGAGTACTGACATTAAAGTTACCACACTTCTTGTACCATGTGGGTCCCAGGGACAGTACTCCAGTTGCCAGGCCTTCACAGTACGTGCCTTTACTCATGAACTGTCTTGCTGACTTCTAAGTTTAATTTTTATACAAAGAAGTTACTAATTTCTTTTCTTTTGGAGTTAGGGTCTTGCTATGTACTCCAAGCTGTCCTCAAAATGAAAATTTAGCTCAGTATAGTCTCAGTCAGTCCTCAGCCTCCTGAGTGCTAGTATTACAAGCACGTATTACTACCCTTGCTTATTTATTTATTGACAGGATCTCACTGTGTAGCTTTGGCTGGTCTGAAATTCACAGAGATCTGTTTGCCTCTGCCTCCTGAGTGTACCACCATACCCTACCCTGGCTGATTTCTTTAATACTGGTACTTGGGAGGCAGAGGCAGGTGGATCTCTGAGTTCAGGGCCAGACTGGTCTACAGATCAGAGTTCCAGTACAGTCAGTAATGGCTAAACAAAGAAACCCTGTCTCCGAAAAATAAATAAGTAAGTAAATATCTGCCATGTGTGATAGTTCACACTTTTAATCCCAGCACTTGGGAGGCAGAGGCAGGTAGACTACAAAGTGGCCAGCCTGGTCTACAAAGTGAGTTCCAAGACAGCCAAGGTAATATAGAGAAAACCTGCCTCAAAACAACCAAAACAAAACAAAAAAAATCAAAAAACAAAATAAAAATAGAAATCAACCAATCTTGATAATGGTTACAGAGACTTTTCTTTAATCTGGATACCCAGACACTAAAATTTAGAAAAGACTTGGTTTATTTATATGTTTAGTTATTATTTTATGGGCATTGGTGTTTTGCATGCTTGTATGTCTGTGTACCATGTGTATGCCTGGTGACCATAGAGTCCCGAAAAAAAAATGTCAGATCTTTTGGAACTGGAGTTATTGACAATTGTGACATGCCTTATGGATGTTGATGGATGTTGAGGATTGAACCCAGGTCCTTTGGAAAAGCAGCCAGTGTGATGTCTGACCCCCTATGTTAAGTCATTTATGTTTATTGTGCTGTGTACTGTATACTCTGTTTACCATATTTAATGCTTTCAGCCCAAGAGTTAAAACTCTTTTTGGGCCGGGCGGTGGTGGCGCACACCTTTAATCCCAGCACTCGGGAGGCAGAGGCAGGCGGATCTCTGTGAGTTCGAGGCCAGCCTGGTCTAGAAGAGCTAGTTCCAGGACAGGAACTAAAAAGCTACGGAGAAACTCTGTCTCAAAAAAAAAAAAAAAAAAATCAACTTTTGGTTTCTGAGACAACGATTCTCTGCGCAGTCCTGGTTGTCCTGGAACTCACTCCATAGACCAGGCTGGCCTTAAACTCACAGAGATCTGCCTGCCTCTGCCTCCCAAGTGCTGGGATTAAAAGCCAGTGCTGGGTTTAAGCGTACACCACCACCACCTGGCTGAGTTAAAACCTTTTTTTTTTTGTTTTGATTTTTGTTTTGTTTTTCGAGACAGGGTTTCTCTATGGCTTTGGAGTCTGTCGTGGAATTAGCTTCCTTGGAATTGTCCACTTCCTCTGACTCGTAAATCATTCTGCATCCTCTTCTGCATAGATTCCTGAGCCTTGAGAGGAGGGATGTAGTACAGGGCCATTTAATCCCAGCATTTGGGAGGCAGAGGCTGGCAAATCTCTGTGAGGTTGAGGTCAGCCTGGTCTACAAAGTGAGTTAGTTCCAGGACAGCCAGGGTGGTTACACAGAGAAACTGTTTCTGACCCCTCCCCCCACAAAGTAGTTGACTAATCATGTAATGTTTGTGTTGCTATTGCACTACTCTGTGTGTTTGGAGGCAGATTGATATTGTGGGATTTGCATCTGGTGAGACTGATGAGTACTTTTCTCCTGTAGTAGCATGTGGGTGAGCACTGTGAACACTAGTCAGCGAGAGTGAAACTTCCTCTTGAGCACTAGCTGTTTCTCCATATTTGATGACATGAGTGTGTGGTGCTGTCAGCAATAGGGTCTTCCTGCCAAGTTGTGGAGAGTAACTAATAGCATTGGCAAGAGCCTATCAAAGTGTGTGTGAGGAGATTCATGGCACCCTGTTAGCCAACAGCTCAAAAAGATGTAACCCATTCCTCTTGATCTGGGAGTTTTATTTGGTAGCATATGATGTCTAGTTGGGGTATTAACTCTCCCATTATATGATAAGAAACTCCATTTAAATACAATTTATATAGCTGTATATATGTATTTGAGGAAGCCCCTACAGGTTTCCATGAAAAAGTTTAATTTAAAAAGCAAGCGTTTAAGCCAAGCAGTGGTGGCCCATGTCTTTAAAATCCCAGCACTTAGCCGGGCGGTGGTGGCGCAGGCCTTTAATCCCAGCACTCGGGAGGCAGAGGCAGTCGGATCTCTGGGAGTTCAAGGCCAGCCTGGTCTACAAGAGCTAGTTCCGGGACAGGCATCAAAGCTACAGAGAAACCCTGTCTCGAAAAAGAAAAAAAATAAAAAATAAAATCCCAGCACTTGGGAGGCTATCTTCACTTGCTGAAGGAGAAGGCAGGAGGATCGTGAGTTTGAGACTAGCCTGGTCTACAGAACTGGAAAAATTGAAAAGTTAAAATTTCTTAAGTAATATTACTAAAAAATAACATTTATAAATACCAGTATTGAAACTTTAAGTTGAAATTATTGCCTAATGTTGCTACCCTAATTTAAGATTTTGAGTAAGCTTTTCTTGGTGCTTGAAACTAAAATGTAAGAAAATTCAAAGTAAGGAATAGTATCTAAATACAAAGTTTTGAAGATATGACTGCGAGTTATATATTCAGTTACGTCCTTCCCTACATTTTTTTTTTTCCCTTCAAGAGAAGGTTTCTCTGTGTAACTGGCTGGCTGTCCTGGAATTCAGACTGTACCAGGTCGGCCTCTACCTTTCAGTGATGGGATTAAAGGCGTGAGCCACCCCAGCAAAATGTGTAGCCCAGGCTGGCCGCGTTCTCATGATCCTCCTGCCTTTCATCCTTCAACAAACCCTACTGACCTGGCCTTTCTACATTCTCGTTATTTGTCAGTTTTGTAGCTTTTAAGTTTTAAAACATGTTAAAGTGTTTCAAATCTGACTTATTATTTTATTTTTTTTGCAATGATGGATTAAAGTAGAATGAAATGTGGGAAGGTAGAACCTAAACTAAGGGAGTTAAAAACTAGGTGGTGGTGAACATCCAGACTCTCTAGCTTGAACAGACTCCCAACATCTACTGGACAGCTGTGCATTCTTTATTCATGGGTTCTGCTACATAAATAGCAAGGCTCATGTTTTTAAAAGAAAAATATGTCATAAATATAATATTTCATATCAGTAACTATAATTTAATTCTTTTAAATGTACATTTAATTCATCTTTAAGTTTGCTTTCATTTCTTAAGAGTCGTGCAGATTTTTTCTAAAATTAGCAGTACTTTTAGGGGATTAAATTTAGATTTCCTGCTTATATCATCAGTGCCCAAATCAATATTTTATGAAATTACACATCAGGAGCTCTTCAGTGGTACTGACATGTGATGCTCTTGTATACTGTTTTCCCCCTTCTTTAGGATTCCAGGATGATCTTGGACCTTGGGCCAAGACTAGGTTGTGAGACGGCATGGAAAAGCTTTAGATAACTAGTAGCTGGGAAGAGGTAGAAAAGATTGTCGGGCACACACTTTTCAAGGGCAGTTTTTTTTTAAAATAAGACTTCAAAAATAATGAATGGCATTTATATTACATAAGTTTAAGGAAAAATTAAAAAGTAAAGGAGAAGCTAGTCATAATTAGACTGCAAAATCAGATGAAGACAACTGAGAGAACTCGTGATCAAGCAATCAAAAACAGGTGTGTTAAATTGTAGAATAAAAGTAGCTCAAGGATTGCAAGGTAATTTTACACTCAGAAATCTGTGATATCATTTACACTGTAAAATAAGGAAGACCAATTTATTTTAAGAACAAAAATAGTTATGAGTATATTAGCTCCTACTGAGTGCATCTTTAATGCCATTGTTACTAATAGAGGCTTTAGCTATTGCAATATTATAACCTAAAACAAAAAGCATAAGACTGGGGAGATTGCTTAGTAGCACTTAATGATTTATTCCCTGCATGTCAGAGACACACAGCATGTCAGTAGTTCACAGGAGACCTGGAACCCTTTGCTGCAGAGAGATCTGATGCCTCTGGCCTCCGTGGGTACTGACAGGGATGCATACACATAATTTAAAAATAAATCTCTGTTTTAAAAATGTGTATGTGTGTTTTCATTTGAGGAGACTGTCAAGGGTATATAGATAGAATTTATCAGTGTGCTTTGCCAGACATACAGTCTATGTAAAAGTCAAAACGGTCAGCTGAGAAACTAATTAGATTAGTAGTCTATGAATTTCGTGAATAAGAGGTTTCTTATAGATCAGCAATCGCCAATTTGAGACGTTAAACAGTTGCTATATTTGCTATGTGTGTCTGCTGATCTTTGGCCTACTGGGCAGTTTTCCATCCCAGACATGTTTTGAATGGTGAGAGAGCTCTGGAAGATAAAGGTTCCAGTGTCCTGCTTACCTCTACAGAGAAAGTCCTTTGTTTTGAAGAGTTGGTGGCAGGCAGAAGAAGTCTGGCTGCTTTCTGAGTGCACCTAGAGAGCCCAAACTACTATCTGGTGTACATCTCACTCTGTTATAAAAATAAACTTTAAAGAAGTTTATAGTCAGAGGGCGTGTATCCCTGAGTTGTCTGGGATCTGGAGGCTGTAGATCCTGCTGTCTTGCTAGAAGAATACCAAAAAATACACTGAGAGAAATGGAAGGGGTTCTTCTAAGACTAACTTTTTTTTTTTTTTTTTTGGTTTTTCGAGACAGGGTTTCTCTGTGGCTTTGGAGCCTCCGGAGTGCTGGGATTAAAGGCATGTGCCACCATCGCCTGGCTAAAACTAACTTTTTCAAACAATGTAACCATGAGGCTAGAGAATTAAGTGCTGCTCTTTGAGAAAACTGAAAATTTCCCCAGCACCCAGATCAGGTGGTTTAAAACTGCCTGTACTCTCGCCTCAGGGGATCCGATGCTACTTTCTTGCTTCCAGTGCTATTTGACTGCACACATGATGCACACATTACTTACATATCAATTACAAAAAAAAGTAATCCTGGGCATGGTGGCGTTTGCTTTTAATCTTAGCACTTAGGATGCAGAGGCAGGCCAATCTGAGTTCAAGGCTACTCTGGTCTACCTACCAACCTACTCCAGGACTGCTAGGGCTGCACAGAGAAACCTTATTTTGAAAAAACAAAAAACAAAAATAAATCATAAAAACAAATTTCTTAAAATGTAGCATATACTTAATAGTTAACACCGAATTCTGTCAGTATATAAAAAGTGAACTTTCCCCTAGGCTTATTACTTTCCCTTTTTCTCAGTTTACTTCTCATTGGTAATTACTGTTACTATTTTAGGTATTTGTGCTGGCTAGTCTTATGTCAACTTGACATAAACTAGAGTCATCTGAGAGGAGAGAACTCCGTTGAGAAAATGCCTCCATAAAATTGGGCTGTAGGCAGGCCTGTAGAGTATTTTCTTAATTAGTGATTGACAGGGGTGAGGAGGGTGGGGAGATGGAGGGTGAAGGGGTAGCCCATTGTGGTTGGAGATACCCCTGGGCTGGTAGACCTGGGTTCATAAGAAAGCAGGCTGAATAATCCATGAGGAACAAACTAGTAAGCAGGACTCCTCCATGGCCTCTGCATTAGCTCCTGCATCCAGGTTCCTGCTCTGTTTGACTAGTTCCTGCCCTTATTTCCTTTGATAATGAACTGTCATATGAAAGAGTAAGTGAAATAAGCCTCTTTCTCCCCAAGTTTTTTGATCATGGTGTTTTATCTTAGCAATAGAAACCCTAACTAAGAATCCTAAATTTTTCTCCCCACTAATACAAATACATATCTATTTTTTGGCATTTTATATAAATGGTATTGTGTATTTTGTGTTGTTGCTTGGGATTTTTTTTTTTTTCCTGTTTGACAGTTTGTTTCATTCTCTTTCTTTTTCTCTTTTGATAGTTTTGCTATGTAGTCTCTTCTGGCTTGAGCATGCAGTGATCTGTAGTGCTGAGATTACCATCATAGGCCTGTGCCACCATGCCCACCTCCCTTGTTTGTTTAACCCCACTCTGAGTGTTATTCCTTTTCAGCTCATAGATTCCCTTTGACAGCTCCATTGTTTCCACCATTCCAACTCAGTGTTCTAGGAAGCCTTGTACTGTTTGAGGCTCCTCCACTCCACTTCCCAGACTATTTCCATATGGTTAAGATAAAATATATAATATTATAAAGAGAATCAGCCATATTACTTTAAGAGCTGTTTAATAACATAGCTCTTAGAGTAATGACATATTTTTTTTTAAAGATAGAATGATATGTTTTGGGGGCCCTGCATGTGTGGGTACATGCTTATATGCACTTGTGTGAGCAGGTAAGAAGTAAATGTTGGCTTTGAAATCATTTGCGGGGGCTAGGAATATAGTTCAGTTGGCAGAGGGCTTGCCCAGAATGCATCATGCATTCCATCTCCAGCTCCACTAAAACCAGTCTGGAAGTGCATGCAAGTCATCCCAGTACTTGAGAGGTGGAGGGAGGCAGGACGACCAGTTCAAAGTCCTCATTGGTTTCAAAGGAAGTTCAGAGCTAGCCTAGACTACCTAACCCTCCGCCCTGCAAGAAAGAAAAGCAGAGTGAATAAGTCATTAACAAAAGACCACATATTGTATGAATTCATTTATAAGAAATGTTAGGAAAAGGCAGATCATTAGAAGAAAAAAATAGCCTACTGGGGTGCTGACAGTGGGAGTAGTAAAGATTTTTGTTTTGATGCGCGGTGTGTGTGTGTGTGTGTGTGAGAGAGAGAGAGGGAGGGAGGGAGGGAGGGAGAGAATGTTCTGGAATTTAATTAGTAGTGATCTTTTGTGTATATACTTAAAGTTATCAAATGGAATTTTATGCTATGTGAATTTCATATTTCCAAAAATGAATCAAACCTTCAAGAATTCTTAAAATGATTGGAGCTGGAGAGATGGCTCAGCAGTTAAGAGCACTAGCTGCTCTTCCAGAAGACCTGAGTTTGATTCCCAACACCCATGGCAGCTCACAACTGTTTGTAACTCCAGTTCCAGTGGACTTGGCACCCTCACACATAAATACACGCAGGCAAAAACACCAATGTACATTTTTAAAAAATCCTCAAAATGGCAGTTTCAAATGTTGATGTTAATATTAAGAAGTTACGTGGTTCCAGTGTTCTAGGAAGCCTTGTACTGTTTGAGGCTCCTCCACTCCACTTCCCAGACTATTTCCATATGGTTAAGATAAAATATATAATATTATAAAGAGAATCAGCCATATTACTTTAAGAGCTGTTTAATAACATAGCTCTTAGAGTAATGACATATTTTGGTTTGCTTTTAATGAAAAGAGAAAAAAATTTTTTTATTTTTGCTTCTAACAGGACTGAAATTATTTTCAAGTTCATTATTCAGAAATAAATTGTTAGCTGCTAAAATATTAAAAATATTTTAGGTCGGGGGTAAGTTCAGTGATGCATGTGAAGGGTTCAATCCTTGGCAACAACAAAATTTTTTTTGGTTTCTCTTTTTTTAAATTTTTTTTAATTGATATTTATTGAGCTCTATATTTTTCTCTGCTCCCCTCCCTGCCTCTCCCCTCCTCCCCCAAGGTCCCCATGCTCCCAATTTACTCAGGAGATCTTGTCTTTTTCTACTTTCTACTTCCCATGTAGATTGTATCTATGTAAGTCTCTCTTAGTGTCCTCATTGTTGTCTAAGTTCTCTGGGATTGTGATTTGTAGGCTGGTTTTCTTTGCTTTATGTTTAAAAATCACCTATGAGTGAGTACATGTGATAATCGTCTTTCTGTGTCTGGGTTACCTCACTCAAAATAATGTTTTCTCCATCCATTTTCCTGCAAAATTCAAGCTGTCATTATTTTTTTCTGCTGTGTAGTACTCTATTGTGTAAATGTACCACATTTCCCTCATCTATTCTTCGGTCGAGGGGTATTTAGGTTGTTTCCAGGTTTTGGCTATGACAAACTATGTTGTTATGAACATAGTTGAACACATGTCCTTGTGGCACGATTGAGCATCCTTTGGATATATATCCAAAAGTGGTATTACTGGGTCTTAAGGAAGGTTGTTTCTTAATTTTCTGAGAGTTGCCACACTGACATCCGAAGGGGTTGTACCAGCTTGTACTCCCACCAGCAATGCAGAGATGTTCCCTTTTCCCCAGAACCTCTCCAGCATGACAATCAGTGTTTTTGATCTTGGCCATTCTTTCAGATGTAAGATGGAATCTCAAGAGTTGTTTTGATTTGCATTTCTCTGATGACTAAGGATGTCAAACAGTTCCTTAAGTGTCTTTCAGCCATTTTAGATTCTTCTGTTGAGAGTTCTCTGTTTAGGTCTGTACTCCATTTTTTTTTTTTTATTGGATTATGTGTTCTTTTGGTATCCAATTTCTTGAGTTCTTTGCATAGTTTGGAGATGAGACCTCTATCTGATGTGGGGTTAGTGAAGGTCTTTTCCCATTCTGTAGACTGCCGTTTTGTCTTGTTGACCGTGTCCTTTGCTTTACAGAAGCTTTTCAGTTTCAGGAGGTCCCATTTATTAATTGTTTCAGTGTCTGTGCTGCTTGGGTTTTATTTAGGAAGTGGTTCCCTGTGCCAATGCATTCAAGTGTACTCCCCACTTTCTCTTCTATAAGGTTCAGTGTAGCTGGCTTTATGATGAGGTCTTTGATCCATTTGGACTTGAGTTTTGTGCATGGTGATAGATAGGGGTCTATTTTCATTCTTCTATATGTTGATATCCAGTTATGCCAGCACCACTTGTTAAATATGCTTTCTTTTTTCCATTTGATATTTTTTGCTTCTTTATCAAAGATTAGGTGTTCGAAGATGTGTGGATTGATATCTGGGTCTTCTATGTGGTTCCATTGGTCCTCCTGTCTGTTCTTTATGCCAATACCAGGCTGTTTTCAGTACTGTAGCTCTGTAGTAGAGAATTTGAAGTCAGGGATTGTGATGCCTCCAGAAGTTCTTTTTATTGTACAGGATTGTTTTGGCTATCCTGGGTTTTTTGCTTTTCCATATGAAGTTGAGGACCGTTCTTTTGAGGTCTTTGAAGAATTTTGCTGGGATTTTGATGGGCATTGCGTTGAATCTGTAACAAAAAATATTTAATGGTGAATGATGCTAAAACTTTGAATACAAAGCTCAGAGTAACTCTTGAAGTTGTGACTTTGTTTTGAGATGGGTTTCTCTGTGTAGCCCTTCCTGCCCTGGAACTTGTTCTGTAAATTGGCTAAACAGTCTCTTACTTTAGCAACATTGTTTTAGAAGATAGCATAAAATAATTTAGGAAGATGCCCATCATATAGGAATACATTTTTAGTGAATAATTTTAACAGTTATTTACTAAATTATGTAACATTTGTCCCTTAAATTAGTATGCTGCTAATAATCATAATAATTGAATCCCCAATAAATTTTCCAATTATTTTTACTTAATGGTTTGTTTATGATGGGAAATTCTTAAAAATTCCATTTATAAATCAATGGAAGAAAAAATTTTCACTTAAACTTGAAAAATATTCACTTTGGTTAGTAAGAGCTTCAAGCAGTAGGGCAAATTTGTGGGATAAATGTCATGGAAAGATGAGTTCAAGGTAGAAGAAAGTGAAGTGAAATTTTCATTTTAAAATGGATTAGTGGGGACTCGCTGAACATAGCGGACAATGAGGACTACTGAGAACTCAAGAACAATGGCAATGGGTTTTTGATCCTACTGCACGTACTGGCTTTGTGGGAGCCTAGGCAGTTTGGATGCTCACCTTACTAGACCGTGATGGAGGTGGGTGGTCCTTGGACTTCCCACAGAGCAGGGAACCCTGATTGCTCTTCGGGCTGGTAAGGGAGGAGGACTTGATTGGGGGAGGGGGAGGGAAATGGGAGGTGGTGGTGGGGAGGAGGCAGAAATCTTTAATAAATAAATAAATAAATTTAAAAAAATAAAATGGATTAGTGGGTATCAGGTCATGGTGCTTTGATTCTGGTGAACAACTTTAAGAGTGCTATGGATTTATTAAACTGTCATTATTTAAAAGATGCTGAGTCATTTTTTAATATTTATCCAACTTATAGAGAATTTTAAGGTCACCATAAAATGTGTAAGGGGCTAGGAGATAGTTCTTTCTGTGAACTGCCTGCTGCACAAGTATGAGGAGGACCTAAGGAAAAGAACCCCATAAAAAGTCTGGAACAATGGCTCATGTCTTCTCAGTACTTGGTGGGGTGTGCATGGCTGCACAGAGGCAGGTAGATGACACGTGGAGCTCATCCTGTAGCTGAAATCGGAGGTGCAGGTCAGCTGAGAGACACTTTCAGAACATTTCCTCACTCAGGTAGCCTGATGTCACTGTCACTCTGCTTTGGAGTTTCCTTGCTACTTTGCAAAAGAATAGCAGAATAGTGCTAACAGTAGAGTGTAATGGGTAAAATTGCTTATCATCAAGGCTGATGACCTGAGTTCAGTCTGTAGGACCTACATGGTAGAAGGAGAGACTCAGACTCCAACAAGTTGTCCTCTGACCTCCTCAAACACACATACTTGTACATACAGTCATAATGAATAAAAAAAATTTGTAATAAAAGATTTTTAAAATGTCCAAATAAAAATAAGAGAGCAATCCAGGAAAGACCTCTGACCTCACTATCTGGCTTCACACTCATGGGCACACACGTGTACATGCATCCACATTTTACACATACACATACCAGCAAATACCACATAGAACACACACAATGTGAAAGGGCTTGTGTAGGTTTTTGCAGTTAAATACACAAATGAAAAAGTTAAGGCCAGTGATGGTCCAAGGTTTGGAATGCTGTTGCTCAATGGTTATGTAACCTTAATCTCCATTTTTCCATGTGTAAGAGCAGTGGTCCAGGTCACTGACCTCATGATTATTAAATACAGTCATATAAATGTTTAGTGCAACACGTGTCCTTTAGTGTTCTTCAGTGATTATCAAATGAGTTATACATATCGGGTTCTTTGGTAAGTGCTTTGCATGAAGCCTCTCTCCTCATATTTCCCTCCCTCCTTCCTTTCTTCCTTTTTCTTTATTTTTTCTTTTTGTTTTGCTTTGCGTTGCTTTGTTTGAGACAGGATTTCTCTGTGTAGTCCTGGCTATCTTGGAACTCACTTTTTATACCAGGCTGGCCTTGAATTTAGAAATCTACCTGCTTTTACCTCCTGAGTGCTGGGATTAAAGGCGTGCACCACAACGCCTGGCTTCCCTTCTCTTTCTAGTGCTAAGGATTGCATTTAGTATATCTGATTTGAATCCCATCCTTGTCACTTCTTAGTTGTGTGACCTTGCAAAATTATGTGATTGTTTAGTGCTCAGTTTCTCCCTGTGTAAATGGAATAACAACAGTGTGGAAGCTAAGGCCCAGTTTATTCATTTTGTTGTATCTATCACTGTTTCTTGCAAACATTCTCTGAACTACTTCCAATATTGCACATTTTGTTTGTTAGTCCATTCCCTCACTGGTTTGCAAATATTCTCCATCTCAGTTTTCTGACCCCATCCTTTTTGACTGTCACTTCACTATCTTTTCTCAAGCTGTGCTCTTAGGCACTTAAAAGGCTTTTTATGAAAGAAGTCTTGACACTCCCCATTTGGGCCCATAGGATAGCTAAAAGGAGGATAAAAGCCCTTAGGCTGTTTATTTTCTCTGCCTTTATTTTGAGTTTCCTCTATTTCAGGTCAGCCTCATGACTGACTGCACAAGCCTGGTACTAAGGATGTAGTATCAACCCATCCTATCTCATCCTACTTGAAGGATGAAACCACAGCTATAAGTCATTGTCTTAAGGCTGCAGTCACCTAGGATTCCAGTAGCTGCATACCTTACAGGACATTTACCCATAATAGTGATGCTGTGTCTTGGATGTTTTCCTGAGAAACAACTTGTCCTCAAGCAATAATAATGGTCCCCTTTGCAGTACCGGAGCTGAAACAATGATCACTGGGACAGGACTGCTAATTATTCATACCCCCTCCTCTTTGCTCCAGTGCTCCCTCAGTTTAAACCTAAAACTCATGTCAGTTCCCCGAGGCAAAATTGGGATCATTGAACCCTTTTGCTTCTCTTCCCAACACATTGACTAGATTTCTGCTTTTCACTATTGCCTCTTTAATTGGTATGTTAGGTGGATAACTGCTTGAGCCAGTTACATTCCCTGATACAGTCATCCATCCTCCCTTCCTCCCTTCCTCCCTTCCCCTCCCTCCCTCCCTCCCTCCCTCCCTCCCTCCCTCCCTCCCTCCCTCCCTCCCTCCCTCCCTCCCTCCCTCCCTCCCTTCCTCCCTCCCTCTGTCTCCAAAACAACAAAATTACATTCTGTTGTATAATGAATAAGTTCTTGACCTTTTGGCTAATAAAGTAGTACATAGTTATATAATGAACAATATTTGTATTTTTATTTTATCTTGACAGAGGCAAGACTTTTGATTTTTCTGAGTAATGGATGCTCTCAATTGACAGATTTCTAAAAGTATTGTAAGACAGTAGTTGAAAATACAAAACAGCCAATTATGTAGTATAATTGATTTGTTTTCTATTACAGTAACAATTTAGCACAGACTGGGTTAGAGCTTAACATAGAGTTTCTTAGGGCACAAGTCAAACATATGTCTCAGTAGTCTAGATGAAGTTGTCTTTAGGGCTGTGTCCCTTTTTGGAAGCTGTAAGAGACTGTCTATTACTGTACCTTTTCCAGCCATTAGAGTCAGGCCACATTGCTTGCCCTGTGAGCTCCCACTTGACTTATCTTCACAGTCAGCATGCTCTCATCTCTCTCAGACCTTTGCCTTCTCATTCTTTTCCCAGAGTGTAAAAAGGTATTCCCACTTTTGGGAAGTCAAGCAGTTAGATGGGTAATCCCTCTCCCCACCTCAAATTTTGTGGTCATATAAACAGTTATTAAAAATCTTTTGCACAATTCTGATTTGTAATTTGACTTTTTGATATTTTTCCCAGCTCAATTTTAGAGTATCAACTTTTCAGACTCTGGGGGCTGGAGAAATGGCTCAGTGGTTTAGAGCACTGCCTGCTCTTCCAAAGGTCCTGAGTTCAATTCCCGGCAACTACATGGTGGCTCACAACCGTCTGTAATGAGGTCTGGTGTCCTCTTCTGGCCTGTAGACATACACACAGACAGAATATTGTATACATAATAGATAAATAAATATTTTAAAAAACTTTTCAGACTCTGTAGTCATTTAAATAATTTTTGGTTATTAAAATTTGAATGCACTTTATAAATATGCCTGCCATCTGTTTTACCAATTTATGTAATATATTCACAGGTCCCAAAGACTAGGTATGGAACATCTTTTCAGGAACCACCGTTAGCTATCATAGTTCATTTTTAGTTTCCCACATAACTTTAATCTCTTTATTTATTTTAATAAAGCTCAATGGTCAAATGTGGATTGACTTGTTCTGTATACCAGCTAGCCTAGTGCAGTTAGGTCACTGGTGTCTTAGTGTTGGAAAAATAAGGTGGCACTTCTTTCCAGCATGTGTCCACTATAGACTAAAGTTCAGAGATGCCCTACCAAATTCTTGTGTTTGTTTTAAATAAAAGTATTGACCTACCTAACTCACAGAATGAGAGGATGGATTAGGTCATGCGTAAGAAGTACTTTGACATTTTATTTTGTCAGAAAGCATTAAGATGTTTTTGTTACTGTTGAGAAAATCTGTTACGTCTTTGGCTAGCAAGAATTTCCTTGCCCTTTATCACATTTTCAGATTCACTTACCTCCTTTATTAGGTGCAAATGAAAGTTGATTAAAAAATTTTTAATTCATTTTACATACCAACCACAGTTTTCCTTCCCTCTCCTCCTCCCCCTCCCTGCACCCCTCATTCACTCCTCAGAGAGGGTAACACCTCCCATGGAGAGTCAGCAAAGCCTGGTATATCAAGTTAAGGCAGGACCAAGCCCCTCTCCCCTATACTAAGGCTGAGCAAGGTATCCCACCATAGGGAATGGGGTTCAAAAAGCCTGTTAATGCCCCAGTGATAAACCATGGTCCTACTGCCAGAGACCCCACAGAAAGACCAAGTCACACAAAAAGTTGATTAAAAATTAAAAGTATACAACTTGCTTGATTCTGCTGGGTGGTGGTGGTGGTGCATGCCGTTGATCCAGCACTCTGGAGGCAGAGGCAGGGAGATCTCTGTGAGTTTGAGACCAGCCTGGTCTACAGAGTGAGTTCTAGGACAGCCAGGGCTACACAGAGAAACCATGTTTTGAAAGCCCCCCAAACCAAAAAACCCCGAAAACTTGCATGATTCTTTTAGTGACTAAACTTAAAATTCAAATGTATCTAAATTTAAAAACCTTAATTATTTCCTTTTCTGAAGACTTCTTAGGAGCTAATTACTGCTGTTCATTGTAGAAGCAAAATCAATACTAAAGCTACGTTGATAAGTAAGAAATTGTCAACTCTAGTTGCATTTTTTAATCTTGTATAATAGAATCTTACTCAGCAGAGTCTTCATTTGTAATTGGCTGTCTAGATAATACCTAATGTTTGACCCCCCCCCCCAAAATATCACTACATATTAGACAAAAACCACTTTTTAAAAAAAAGATTGGATTTTTTCCCCCTTAGGTGGTAATAGTAAATCCTTTCCACCTATTAACTGTGCAGAGATTACTCCTTGGTCGCTGTGAAGGAAAGTGATCAAGTTACACATTCTTTGTTCACTGCTGGTGTGCAGCCAGCCTAGGGGAGCGCTTGCTTTAGTCTCCACCCTGCCCCCACTCGGGGAGCAAGAGAATTCGTTCCTGACAGCCTCCACACAGATTGTCTTAACCTCAGTATCTGTAAAGTTGCTACTTTTCTTTTTTTTTTTTTTTGTTTGTTTGTTTTTCGAGACAGGGTTTCTCTGTGGTTTTGGAGCCTGTCCTGGAACTAGCTCATGTAGACCAGGCTGGTCTCGAACTCACAGAGATCCTCCTGCCTCTGCCTCCCAAGTGCTGGGATTAAAGGCATGTGCCACCACCGCCCGGCGACGTTGCTACTTTTCTATCTAAAGCCCTTTTATATAATTTAATAGATAAGCAAGAAGATTTTTTTTGTACAGGCAGAGTTGTTTTAAAAAATGATACAGTCTTCGAGAAGCCTAAAAAAATTTTAGCTATGTAATTAAATATAAACTTATCTGTAGTTGAAATGGAATAAATTTAGAGTTATATTTTGAAGAAAATGTGACTCTTGGCATAAAATAAACTTGAATGAACTGGATCATTTGTGTTTTAGACCCAGCAAAAAGTACCCATGGCAGTTCCACTACTTTTGTTCAATTCCTTGTCGCAGATAAACGAAGACTTTAAAGTGCTTTCACATAGATCTTTAGTAAAAGTTTTCTACGTGACTTTGAGCTGTAACTTGACTTTTTGATGTTTTCCCCAGCTCAGTTTTAGGTAGAGAATCAAGTTTTCAAAATCTTTAATCATTTAAATAATTTTGTTATTAAAACTTGAATGCACTTTATAAATCTGTATGCAACTGGTTTTATTTCTGAGGGTATAAGAGATTCATTACCAAAAAAAAGAGATTTTATTACCTATAAAATGATTACATCTCTAGCTAAACACTACCATCCATTAAGAAAATAATTTTTCCTTAGGTAATTTTAATTTGTCAGTTTGCTTAATGAATGAATCATATGAAAAAAGTCACAGAAATTAATAAAAGTTATATCAGATGTCATATTTATATCTGTTTAGTATTTGATAGTGGGTGTTATATACCCCCTCCCCTCTGCTATTTCTTTTCATGCTAGCTGGCGCTCTAACCTAAGCTACTTGCCCTGCCTGAGTGCTGTATTTTCTTAACAGAATATTGTATTGCCTTAGAATACTTTTCTCTAAAAGAGAAAAGGTACAGTTAGTAGAAGCAATGGAGCCAGAGGTATGTTTTACCTGTTAAAAGTGTTTGCTTGCAAATCTGACCTAAATTTGATCTCCAAATTTCATGGGGGAAAGAGAACTCCTGAAAGTTGTTATCAGCCCCCTCGTGTGAGCACACACGTGTGGGTGCTAAGAAGAATAAATTTTTAAAAAGTGGAGAGGGGGTGTTTCCTCTGTAGCTTTGGAGCTTGTCCTGGAACTAACTCTTGAGGACCAGGTTGGCCTCGAACTCACAAAGAGTTCGGAGCCTCTGCCTCCCGAGTGCTGGGATTAAAGGCGTGCGCCACTATCGCCTGGCTTGTCTGCCTCTTTTTAAAAAAATGCGTAGACTAGGAATGGGAGAAGTTGGTTGGTTGGTCTTCAAAAAGAAAGTATATGTTTGATTAGAAAGGGTTTCTAGAGTAAGGATCTTACCAGAAACCATTAAATTTTATTTTATGTCTGACTGTAGTCTTGTTGGTAAGATTTTGAAGGCCTAGATAAATGAGATGACAAAAGAGGTGTCGGAAGATTAAAAGTTACAGAGGGATGTCGTGAATAGAAAACTAGCCTATCAAATCTGTTTGGTTGATACTGTATTATTTTAAAGCCTTCCAGATCTGCTAAACCGAGTTGATAAGCATGGAGGCAGTGCTTCATGCAGCATTTATCCTCAAATGTTTAAGAAAGGTTTTCTTTCTCACTGAATAAAATTAAACTTCATATAGTGTGTGTGTGTCTGTGTGTGTGTGTGTGCGTGCACGCACGCTCATTGGAGTGATTTCTTTCTACTCTGTGGGGCCTGGGGATTAAACTCAGGTCATCTGGTTTGGAAGCAAGTCCCTTCACCTACCATTTTATTTCACTGACTCCCATCCATATGAAGGATAGTTTCTCAGGATATAGAATTCTAGTTGTGTTGTTCTTCCCTGCCCCCCATACTTCTATTATTCTTGGTTTTTTTGATTTTCAGAAGAATGTGGACTGGAGAGATGGTCCAGTGGTTAGGAGCACTGACTGCTCTTCCAGAGGATCTGGGTTCAATTTCCTGCATCTATGTGGCGACTCAGTTTCCAGTTCCAGGGGAATCTAGCACCCTTGTACAGATATACATACAGGCAAGACAACAGTGCACATAAAAAATAAACAAATCTTTTTTTAAGGTATTGAATGTAATTCCTTGTTTTCCTCATAGATCTTTTAAAGAATTTTTAGTGTTTTCTACAATTTAAATCATATATGTCTTGGTGTGGGCTGTTTGTTGGGGACTCTCTACTTTTTTCTTAAAAGGGGCTGAATTTTACTAGTTTCCTTCTGCTAGCTTTCTCTGCAAGGATAGAGTTGTTGGGAGTTAGCTACTTACCCCTTTCCAGGTCATTTGGACTCTGATAAATCCCAGTGGGTTTGCCTGTAATAAAAAGTTCCTCTTGAAAATAGGCTTTATTAAGAAGAAAACAATGCTCCTGTCGTGTGTTGTGTGAAACTGTACTGAGACAGAAAGATTACCATGCGTTCAGGGCCACCCGTCCACTCCTTTCAAGAAGCATAAGGGTACTGGTTGTCTGGTTGTGAGCCTAGCCTTGAATGGCTGAGCCCTTCTCTACCCCTTTAGGGTGCTTTTGTTGGCTGCAGTTCAGGTTTGTTTCTCTACCCCAACACTGGTTGCTGAGCAGTTTTATTCATGAGTTTCTGCTCCAGTAAATTGTGATCCTCTACATGTAAGTTTTCTGTCTCTAATTTTGGGGACAGTGGTTTGCTCTACAACATCACTATTCTGATTAGATCTTAAGAGAGTTGTTGACTTTGAGTTTGGTCAGCTTTTTAATTGTTAAGTCTGAGCAGTGATTTCCAAGCAAATTACATGCTGGACTAGAAGCTCAAAGTTGGTATTTTCTTTTTGGACTGTAAATTTAAGTACAAAAGATGTTTTTAAATTAGGTAATGATTCTGTAATTTGTAGTACTCAGATTTTATAATAGAAATTTTAAGGCTTTCTCTTCAACATATGCCTTTTATTAAGGTGGTTCCTGGTTTAGAAGACAGGAATTATATTCAGAAGTATTTATTGACTGCATCAGGATTTATTGTACCTTTAGTGGTATCTGTGGCTGAATGTTACCATCCAAAACTATTCTTCCATGACATTCTGATAGTGACCTTCAGACACACCCATATCAGTTCAGTTGTGTCATTAACACCTGCACATCTATCACATACTGTCTATCTGCTGTTCTGACCACTTCATCTGGGTTACTGTCTTCAGGAGGTGGAGTCGTGTTCATATCTAGGCTGCTCTTGAAGTTCTGGTACAAATGATCTTCCTGCCTAGGCCTTCCACCTTAGCTGGGACTCTAGGTGCATGCTACCCAGTCTGGCTTCAGCTCAAGTCATTGTGTGCTGTACATTCAGTTGCTGACATCACATACTTCACATATATATCATTAATTAGAGTTTAGAGGTAAATGTTTATTTACATTTTTAGGGAAGACTTTTTAAGATGATTAAGTGAAGTAAAATATATATTTCTGGTAGTTTTCTTCCCTTAAAAAGCAATAATCATATGGTAGTGGCACACACTTTTAATCCCAGCACTTGGGTAAAATAAATAAATAAATAAATAGATAATGTTGAAATGGTGAAAAAGTAGAGAACACCTGCTATACAATATGCTACTTGGTGGGTGGTAGTGGCACAAGACTTTAAATCCCAGCATTTGGGAGGCCGAGGCAGGTGGATCTCTTGAGTTCGAGACCAGCTTGATTTACAGAGTTCTAAGACAACTAGTACTGTTATACAGAGAAACCCTGTTGTTGGAATTTCTGTCCTGCCCAGTTTCTGCAGTCGTTAAGTCCCAAAGAAATCACACAGAGGTCTACATTAGTTATAAACTCATTGGCCCATTAGCTCAGGCTTCTTATTAACTCTTATAACTTATAAAGCCCATTATTATTCCATTATTCTTATCTGTGTTAGCCATGTGGGGGACAAGTCACATCTTGCTTCTTCAGTGGTTGGGTCAGGACTGCAGAGGAAAGGGCTTCCTCTTTCCCAGAATTCTCCTGTTCTCCTTGACCCGCCTCTACTTCCTGTCTGGCTGTCCTGCCTCTACTTTCTGCCTGGCTACTGGCCAATCAGCATTTATTTAAAATATAATTGACAGAATATAGGCATTTGTACCACACCAAAACCCGTCTCAGAAAATGAAACAAACAAACATACAAGTAAATAATAAAATAAAATACACTTACATTCACATTTGTAGATGTTTGTACTAAGGAAATGACAACTTAAATTTGTCCCAACACCTGAGTGTGTGTGTGACTAGCATCTCTATACACAGTTGCCTCAAACAGGGAGCAGGCTGTGGTCTTTGGTAGACATATGGGGAATTGGTACATAATATACCATGGCCTCATGATGGACATTGCACCCAAGATTAAGCTCTGCTACTTGTGTACACCCAGTGCCTGTGAAATGGAAGAATGCTTGTATAGCTCTAACTGGCCTCAAACTCATGATCCTTCTGCTTTAGCTCCTGTATGTGTGCCAGCATGTCCTGCTAGGAAGAGTCTGTTCTGGAACTCGATCTGTAGACCAGGCTGGCCTCAAACTCACAGAGATCCACCTCCAGTGTGCTGGGATTAAAGGTGTGCTCCACCATGCTTGCCTGGAAGAATATTCCTCCCTCCCTCCCTCCCTCCCTCCCTCCCTCCCTCCCTCCCTCCCTCCCTCCCTCCCTCCCTCCCTCCCTCACACAAACTTTTCACAATAGTTCCTTCTACTCCTGTCACTGCATTCCTGCCTGGTTTCTTTTCTCTCTTCAGCCAGCTAGCCTGCCTCCCATCCTTCCCTCGCTCCCTCCTGGGTCTCGCTATGTAGACTTTTGGAACTCATTTTGAGATTGAGTGTTGGATATGTCAATAGTTCTGTTTTTTTATGTTGAGGATTAGTGTTCCATTAAATCCACATGTTAGTTTAATTAACTCTGCTTCTCAGAAGACATGGATGGTGGTTGATTGCTGTCTATATTCATGTATCGATTTTTCCTTTTACATAAGATTTCATTTCAGTAGGTAAAGAATCTAGGAATGGCTAACAAGATTGCCCAGTGGGTTAGTGCACTTGCTGCTAGGCCTGATCTGAGTTCCATCTCTGGGACCCACAAAATAGGAGGAAAGAACCTGCTCCTAAGAGGTGTTCTCTCGCATCCACATATGTGCCATGTCACTTATGCTCCTTCCCGTATAAATAAATTAAAAAAAATCTAGGAATGATGTGGTAGTTATTCTGTCTGCCTGTATATATTTCCCCCCATCCATGTCCTCTGGCCTCAGACTTGAGTGATCTTGACAAGGATGTTTGGAAACTAAACTTCAATCCTCTGCAAGGTAAGCAAGAACTCTTAACTGCTGAGCCAGCTTTCCAGTTCCAAACTTAAAAAAAACAAAAGACAATGTACATATGTACAAATGATACATTCTAAAATACTGATTTGAAGTAAAGTATACTTAATATGCTAACAAGTTACAGTGGTTTACTATCAGATATTATCTACTGTATTTAATTGTATCGCTAAAGTTTTTTTATGATGAACAGTCAGTAGGTTTGTTTACAGTGGTGTCACAAACCCATGGATAGTACATTGCACTAGAACTGTTATAGAGTCAAAGGCTATCATTACACACTAGGAGCGTTTTCCAGCTCTTTTATCTTAGAGGACCACTGTACATATGCAGCCAGTTGCTGACTGGAACATTGTTAGACAGTGTAGAGCTATATTGTTACATTTTTATTTATTTATTTACTTTTCTCTTTTTAAATTTTTTAATTAATTAATTAATTTATTTATTAAAGATTTCTGTCTCTTCCCCGCCATCGCCTCCCATATCCCTCCCCCAATCAACTCCCCCTCTCTCATCAGCCCTAAGAGCAGTCAGGGTTCCCTGCCCTGTGGAGCTCCCACCTCCTTCCAGGTCTATTAAGGTGAACATCCAAACAGCCTAGGCTCCCACAAAGCCAGTATGTGCAGTAGGATCAAAACCCAGTGCCATTGTTTTTGACTTCTCATCAGTCCTCATTGTCCGCTATGTTCAGTGAGTCCGGTATTATCCCATGCTTTTTCAGACCCAATCCAGCTGGTCTTGGTGAGTTCCTGAAAGGACATCCCCATTGTCTCAGTATGTGGGTGCACCCCTCATGGCCCTGAGTTCCTTGCTCGTGCTCTCTCTCCTTCTGCTCCTGGTTTGGACCTGGTTGTAGTCTGGTGCTCCAATGTGGGACTCTGTCTGTCTCCTTTCATCGCCTGATGAAGGTTAATATCCAGGAGGATGTCTATATGTTTTTCTTTGGGTTCACCTTCTTATTTAGCTTCTCTAGGATCACGAATTATAGGCTCAATGTCCTTTATTTATGGCTAGAAACCAAATATGAGTGAGTACATCTCATGTTCCTCTTTTTGGGTCTGGCTCACCTCACTCAGGATAGTCTTTTCTATTTCTGTCCATTTGCATGCAAAATTCAAGAAGTCATTGTTTTTTACTGCTGAGTAGTACTCTAATATGTATATATTCCATACTTTCTTCATCCATTCTTCCATTGAAGGGCATCTTGGTTGTTTCCAGGTTCTGGCTATTACAAACAATGCTGCTATGAACATAGTTGAGCTTATACTTTTGTTGAATGATAGGGCATCTCTTGGGTATATTCCCAAGAGTGGTATTGCTGGGTCCAGGGGTAGGTGGATCCCGAATTTCCTGAGAAACCGCCGCACTGTTTTCCAAAGTGGTTGCACAAGTTTGCCTTGAGAAGACAATAATCAACTTTATATGGAAAAACAAAAAACCCAGGATAGCCAAAACAATCTTATACAGTAAAGGATCGTCTGGAGGCATTACCATCCCTGACTTCAAACTCTATTACAGAGCTACAGTATTGAAAACAGCTTGGTATTGGCATAAAAACAGAGAAGTCGACCAATGGAATCGAATAGAAGACCCGGACTTTAACCCACAAACCTATGAACACCTGATTTTCGATAAAAGGAGCTAAAAGTATGCAATGGAAAAAAGAGAGCATCTTCAACAAATTGTGCTGGCAAAACTGAATGTCAATCTGTAGAAGAATGAAAATAGATCCATGTCTATCACCATGCACAAAACTTAAGTCCAAATGGATTAAAGACCTCAATATCAGTCCGAACACTCTGTTTTGTTTTGTTTTGTTTTTTTTTTTTTTGTTTTTCGAGACAGGGTTTCTCTGTGGCTTTGGAGCCTGTCCTGGAACTAGCTCTGTAGACCAGGCTGGTCTCGAACTCACAGAGATCCGCCTGCCTCTGCCTCCCGAGTGCTGGGATTAAAGGCGTGCGCCACTCTGAACCTGATAGAAGAGAAAGTGGGAAGTACTCTACAACACATGGGCACAGGAGACCACTTCCTACGTATAACCCCAGCAGCACAGATATTAAGGGCCTCATTGAATAAATGGGACCTCCTGAGACTGAGAAGCTTCTGTAAAGCAAAGGACACTGTCACTAAGACAAAAAGGCAATCCACTGACTGGGAGAAGATCTTCACCAACCCCGCAACTGACAAAGGTCTGATCTCCAAAATATATAAAGAACTCAAGAAACTAGACCGTAAAAGGCTAATCAACCTAATTATAAAATGGGGCAATGAGCTGAACAGAGAATTCTCAACAGAAGAAGTTCAAATGGCCAAAAGACACTTAAGGTCTTGCTCAACTTCCTTAGCGATCAGGGAAATGCAAATCAAGACAACTTTAAGATACCATCTTACACCTGTCAGAATGGCTAAAATAAAAAACACCAATGATAGCCTTTGCTGGAGAGGTTGTGGAGAAAGGGATACACTCATCCATTGCTGGTGGGACTGCAAACTTATTTACTTTTCTTATCCATTGGTAAGTACTTGGTTGCTTCTACGTTACAGACATTTGAGTAATGCCTGTTGTGAACACTGGTGTAGGAATAAAAGAGCACTGTGAATAATTGCACGCCAGCACATTAGATATATTATCTGAAAGGACTGGTTTCTAGAAAAAAAAGCTAATGGGAGAAACAAAATCAAAGTTGTTCTATACCCAGTAAGGAGAGTGAATGAGTAATTAATGTCTTTACAGCTGAACTCTACCAAATAGTCAAAGAACTAACATCAGTCCTTGTTGGGCTTCCAGAGAAGAGGAAAGAATACCTAAGTCATCCTCAGGCCAGCAGTTCTTTAAATATCACAGCTGGATGAAGATGGTGGCTGAGAACTATGTGCAGATATCACTCTTTTTATTTTTTCGAGACAGGGTTTCTCTGTGGCTTTGGAGCCTGTCCTGAAACTAGCTCTTGTAGACCAGGCTGGTCTCGAACTCACAGAGATCCGCCTGCCTCTGCCTCCCAAGCCCAGCCAGATATCACTCTTGAACAGATTTAATGTCCCAAGTAGAGTAACTGGCAACCTTCCCCTTCATGTTTCTTTCTTTCTTTTTTTTTTAAATTTATTTATTTATTTTGTTTACAGCGTTCTGTGTCCATGTGTGCCTGCAGGCACCAGATCTCATTACAGATGGTTGTGAGCCACCATGTGGTTGCTGGGAATTGAACTCAGGACCTCTGGAAGGACAATCGGTGCTCTTAACCTCTGAGCCATCTCTCCAGCCCCCCCTTCATGTTTCTTGCAGTTAAGTTATCCTTTTGTTACCAAGTGTATAAAATGAATGGAAGTGTTAGAGGAGTTTTTTAATGAAGGCAGTAGTATAGACAAAGTGACTAAAGATTTGAAGTTCTCAAGCATTGCTATGACTTTCCCTGTCTGTTGAGCAACAGTTTTGTATGCTAGAATTGAGTTTGAGTCAGGCTATGTACTTGATCTAACATTCCTGAATTTAAATTCTGTATCAGACTCCTTTAAAAAATTGCTTAATCTCATTCAAATATATATTGCTTTGTAATTGTGCCGGCTGGTCTTAAATGGCAACTTGATTCAAGCTAGAGTTATCTGAAAGAAGGGAACCTCAATTGAGAAAAATGCCTCCCCAGCTGTAGGCATTTTCCTAATTAGTAATTGATAAGAGAGAGCCCAGTTCTTTGTGGGTGGTGCCATCCCTGGACTGGATTCAAGAAAGCAGGCTAAGCCAAGCCAGTAAGCAGCTCTCCTACATGGCTACTGCATCAGCTCCTTCCTTCAGGATCCTGCTCTGTTTGAGTCCTGTCCTGACTTCCTTCAATGATGAGCAGCAATATGGAAGTGTAAGCCAAATAAACCCTTTCCTCCCCCAACTTGCTTTTTAGTCATGAGGTTTCTTAACAGCAATATAAACCCTAACTAAGATAGTAACACAATAGGATACAAGTTTTAAAGAAGAAATGGTTTTGGTAGAGGTTGTGGTTTTATTTATAACTCTTTGCCCAGGCCCAGGTTATGTTCTGGAAGACAGCA
Organism: Chionomys nivalis; assembly: GCF_950005125.1. NCBI lineage: Eukaryota > Metazoa > Chordata > Mammalia > Rodentia > Cricetidae > Chionomys > Chionomys nivalis. The sequence goes on along the minus strand of NC_080090.1, from coordinate 34,263,632 downwards.
CTTGATGAACATGTGCTGAATAACGTGAAATTATTTTGAGAATTAAAGGTGATTGTGTATTACAAAGCATTGGGCCTATGAGTGTATAAAATTTATAAAACTCGCCACATACCAAGTACCAACTTATTCTGCCCTTTTATTTCTGCAACTGGGCTCACACATAAAATGAAAAAAACTTGATTCATGCTTAATTTTTAAAAGTCTCCCTCCCTTCCTTTCTCCCTTTGTGTATGTTTTTCTGTTTCTGCCTCTGATGTTTTTGTGAGAGTGTTGTGATTACAGACAGATCCGGCCGTTGTGTCTGTTTCAGGCTTTATGTAGGAATCTAGACTCAGGCACAGCAAGCACTTTACCCACAGTGCACTCTCTCTGTAGCTCCAGTCTACTTCCATTTCTAAAAATTTCTTTATGGTTTTCAAAAAACCATGTTTCAGAGGCTAGAAAGATGGCTGACTGCTCTTCCAGAAGATCCAGGCTCAATTAATTCCCAGTACCCACATGGCAACTCACAACTGTCTGTAGCTCCACTTCCAGGGCATCCAACATCCTCACACAGACACACATTCAAGCAAAACATCAATGTAAAATAAAAATAAATTAAAAAAAAGCATGTTTCAGAATAGCCTGCCTATGTTGGGAAGCCTTTTCAGTTACAGGAATTAAAGATGTTTGATATTTGAGGTTTCCTAGAAAACTAGCATATTAAGAATTGTATACTTGAATCTTAGTGCTTCCTTTGACCATGTAACACATCCCCTAAAAGTAAGAACAATTAGAAAGATTATTGTGGCCATGTTTTCTTCAAACCCATGGGAGGCCTACCCTTTTCTGAATGAAGATCATGTGGGGGGGGGCAGGAGGAGAAGAGGGTGGGGAAACTGCAGTCAGTATATAAAATAAATGAAAAAAGCTCTCTAAATAAAGTTAAAAAAAAAAAAGGAAGAAAAAAAAGAAAGGAAGATTATTGTGGTTATTGTTCTTGAGATTACTAGTGGAGTAATAATAGCCCCAGGGACCCTGGATTCTCTAGTTACTGTCTTTTTGGTGCAGGAGACCAAACCTAGGGCCTGTACATGCTAGGAAAGTATTCTATCACTGAGCTATATCTTGAGGTCTGGGTTTTGGCCTGGCACGATTTGTGTGTATGCCAACTGCTTAAAAAACTGATTTTTCAGCTTCGTCTGGTTATTTATCTATTTATTTAATTTTGGTCTGGTATGAATGGTTTTTCCATAATTCCTGCTTGTGTTGTAATTAGACAGATGGTTCTACCATGTCTGGTAAAGAGTTACGAAGTAACTTTCCCCACTGTGCCCTGCTCTTACCCTATATCTCATTCTTGTTCCTTTGGTTTTGAAATATGACTTCACTTTCTGCTCAGAGATATTTCAGGGTTTAAAATTATTGTGTCAATTTTATTCTTTCCCCTTTATTCCCAAGCTCTTTTTCATTGTAAATCCTTTTCTCTCTCCCTTTTAACAATTTTTCTTTTAATTTTATAAAAAAGGTTTATTTATGTGTACTACAGATGTGCAAAAGACCATGGAACTCAGAAAGAGGGGTTTGGAGTCCCAGGCAGTTAGGAGTTGCCTTGTGGGTGCTGTGAACCTAACCCAGGTCTCTCTGTGAGTAGCAAACTCTCTTAACCACTGAATCAACTCTTCAGCACCTTTTTTTTTACTTTAAAAATTTTTTTATTGTGTTTATTTCTTGTAAATGATGCTGTGTTAGATGAGAATATTTTTATACAACTAATGTACATCAAGTGTAATATATCTATCTATATCTATCTATCTATCTATCTATCTATCTATCTATCTATCTATCTATCTATCTATCATCTTCTGTGCCCTTCTTACCCCTCCTATTACTTCCTTTTGCTCCCCTAGACAACTTCCCTCTACATGTATCTATATATTGTATACATACATTTTATGTATCTATAGATTTTATTTTTATTTTCCTAGATTATAAAATCAAGGAGCCATAAATGTGATAAAGCACAAATACTTTGTTTCTGAGACAGATTTAATTCATTTAATATGATGTACCCATTTTCCTGCAAAGAACTGGTTCTTTATGGCTAAAAATTTTTGAATGTGGATATGTGCCACATATTCTTTACCCATTTTTCTGTTGCTGATGCCTAGATTAGTTCAGTAACTTAGCTGTTGTAAGTAGTGCCACAATGAACATTGAGTGCAAGTGTCTCTGTGACATGCTAATTTGGAGTCCTCGAGTAAATTCATATAGCTCATAGATCTGGTAGATCTAGTTTTAGGTCTTTGAGGGAATGTCACACTGCGTTCCAATGCTGAACTAGTTTACTTTCCCACCAGTAGTGAATGAGAGTTCCCTTTGTCCACATTCTCACCAGTGATTATTGTCTTAACTATTGCCATTCTGATTGGTATGGAGTTTCAGTTTCGTTTTCCTGATGGCTAGTGAGGGTGAACATTTTTCATGTTTTTTGGCCATACTTATTTTATCTTTTGAAGTCTGGACTAACCCATTGTTTGGGCTTATTTTTTAATCAGTATTTTGAGTTTTTTTTTTTTTTTTAATTTAGATATTAGGCCTCTGTCAAATGTATAGCTGGCCAAGATTTTCTCTACTTCTGTCTCTACTTGGTTGACCGTTTATTTTAATTCCATGAGATTCCATTTGTTGTTTGTTGGTCTAATTTCCTGAGCCATCAGAGTCTTATTCAAAATGTTCTTATGCCTCTATCTTGAAGTGTTTTCTCTATTTTTTTTTTAATTTCAGAGTTTCAGGTCTAAAAGTCTTGGATCCACATGGAGTTGATTTTTGTACAGGATGAGAGAGAAGGATCTAGTTTCATTATGAATATATCCAGTTTTCTCAGCACTATTTATTGAAAAGTCTTGTTTTTTCTCTCATATATACTATCGTAGTTACTGTTCTACTGGTCATGGTGTGATGTAGCACAGTGGCCAGGGCAGCTTGTAAATGAAGCATTTAATTGGTAGCTTGCGTATGCTTTCAGAAGGTTAGTCCATGATTGTTATGGTGAGGAACAAGGCAGCATACAGGTGTGTTGCTGGAAAAGTAGGTGAGAGCTCATGTGTGATCTTTAAGTTGAAGGCAAAGAGAGAGACTGGGTCTGGTGTGGTCTTTTGAGACCTCAAAGCCCCACTCCCTGCCCCCAGTAACACAACTCCTCTAACAAGGCTACACCTTCTAATCCTTCCTAAACACTTCACCAACTGGAAAACAAACATTCAGAATACATGAGCCTATGAGGGCCATCCTCACTCAAACCATCACATATACTTTTGGTATCTTTGTGGCTATAGTTAGTTGCAAGACCTTTTATTTGGTTGTCTATTCTATTCCATTGGTTTATGTATCTGTGTTTGTGCCAGTGCCACGCTGTTCTTGTTATTATGATCTGTAATATAACTTGAAATCAAGAATGCTAATATCATCACCATCATTATTTTTGCTCAGGATTGCTTTGGCTGTTCAGGGTCTTGCACTTCCATATGAATTCTAAGATTTTCTTTTTCCATTTCCTTAAAGAATGACATTGGCATTTCAATATGTATTATGTTGACTCTGCAGATTGTTCTTGGTAATATAGTCAATTGTCATAATATTCGGTCAATTCCTGAGCATGGATTCTATCTTCTAGAGCCTTGGGTATTAAAGTTTTCCCTTTTTTCCTCCCTCCCTCCCTCCCTCCCTCCCTCCCTCCCTCCCTCCCTCCCTCCCTCCCTCCCTCCCTCCCTCCCTCCCTCCCTCCCTCCCTCCCTCCCTCCCTCCCTCTTTTGTAAGGCTATGTTCTTCTAAAACTTGCTATCCTTGTTTTCGATATGGTGGTGGTAGTTTGTTTTTTGAGAGTGTAACCCTGAACAAATTTCCTTCAAATATGAAATAAACAAAACTTTCCCACAATGGTGGTATCATCATCTGTCTAGAAACTGTACGCCATTTCCTTTTATCTCCTCTAAATTCAAAGTTACCTATTTAGTATCTTTTTTTTTCTCTCCCCCCACCCCCATTCCCAAGGATTTCTCTGCAGCCATGGTTGTTTTAGAACTCACTATGTAGATCAGGCTGACCTCAGACTCAAAGAGATCCGCCTGTCTCTGTCTCCTGAGTTCTGGGATTAGCTTGCACCACCACTGCCTGATTCTATTTAAATTATTAAATTAGGCAGCAACCCTACAGTTGTGTAACTGAGACTGATTTTAAAAAATTTGGTTTCTGAACAAATAAATGACCCCAAACTAATGCATGATCAAAGGTGTCATGAATCTGAGGTGAATCTCTGGCAGTGTTTTTCATGTTGCATTGAGTGAGTTTGCACTGTGTGCCATTACATCACACCATGTAGTGCTCCTGACACAGCGGGACCCAGACTCAAGATTACTATACATTAGGAATTTCAGGGAGCTTTCTCTGTTATTAGAGAAGCATAATGGTTTGATTGCAGAAACAAAACAACAGCTTTTTAATATTCCTTAGCATGTGAGTATGAGATTAATATATATTTGGACTGTTGTTAGAATGTTTGGTTTTAAAGTTTGCTCCTCAGGGCCTGGAAGAGATGGCACAGCAGTTTAGAGCACTTGCCGCTATTGTGGAGGACTGGAATTCAGTTCCCAGCACCCATAGCTGACTGCTAACCACTGTCCTTAGCTCCAGCTCCAGGGGATCTGATTTCCCTGGCCCTTGTAGGCCCCAGCATGCTCTGCATGTGTATATATACATAAACATAATTAAAAATAAAGTCTTAAAAATAACAAAAATAAAATTGTATTGGTGGCTTGCATTTCATTAAAACTCATTCACTGAATTTTGACTTGGGATTAGGATAGAATTTCCAGCAGTTCTGAAGTAGTCCTAGATGTATTCCTGCCATTTTGTACCACATATTTTATATGAAGCGGCTTTCTAAGCATGGACAATTACAGAATCATAATAATGATGACTGAAAATGCTATACACATGTGATTTCAGTATTCAGCCAAATTTAAATTCTCATGGAAAAGTAAACAAGCACATCCATTTTATTAGATGCAGGTTTGCTTTCATCTTATACATGATAACAGTGAATTGTTTTAAAATAATTTTATTTATAACTTATTATCAGTAAATGATTTGCATACTTATTTTAGATTCCACACACTCAGGGTAATGTAAAACTTTCTTGAGCATAAAGGGTTTTTAAGTGAAAAGTGTTTAAGAAGGTTTTGTCTACATCTTTAATAGCAACTGTCTGTCATGATATGTACTTACTTACCATTGCCAGGTTTGCTGCTATGTCTTAGATCTGTTGGTGTTCCAGTTCTCCATGGTTTTTTCTTTGTGTGTGTGTGTGTGGGGGGGGGGTTGATAGGGTTTTGCTAAGTAGCTCATCCTGGAACTTGCTGTGTAGACCAAGCTTGCCTCTATCCTGCAGTAGATTCTCTTCTCTCTGACTTGGGAGTACTAGGATTTAGATGTGAGCTACCATACCCAACTGTGTTGTTTATCCCCTTCCCATTTATTTCTTTTGTTTGTATGTGGTGGTATGTGGCGGTAATAGGACAGTTTGTGGGCATCTGTTCTCTTTTCTGTGTGGGTCCCAGGCTTGAACTCAGATTACTAGACCTGATGGCAAACACCTTTACCCATTGAGTCATCTTGCTAACCTACCTGGTTTTTTGTTTGTTTGCTTACTTCTCATTTTTGCTGTGTTTCAGTTGACCACCTTTTTACTTACTTGCTTTTGAAAAGAACCTTACTTTAAAGAATTGTCTGTGTGTGGTGGTGTATACCTTAATCCCAGCACTTCCAGGAGGCAGAGGCAGACAGATCTTTGTGAGTTCTAGATTTATCTGATCTACAAAGTGAGTTCCAGGACAACTAGAGCTGTTACACAGAGAAACCCTGTCCTGGAGAGAATAAATAAATAAATAAATAAATAAGAATTTGCTTTTACAATAGAAAATACAGAAAAGTAATGAAGAAATTGTCAACTGTGATACCTATAGTTGGCCATTGTTAAATTTGGGACTATATTCTTTTTTTTCTTTCAAAAAACCGTATATTTAATATGAATAATTTAAGTACCAAAGACAGATTTCTATTAAGATTTGTGAAAAAAAAATCACATTATGAATATATGTATGGAAGCAAAGGATGAAAATAAATATATATTTCAAACATCAATTAAAGCAAGAATGGTTGTTAAAAACAGGGTGAGTTAAATTCAGATTAAAGTAACTTATTGGATAGTTTCCTAATTATGATAACAAAAATTGATATATAGGATAACAGTTTTCAATGTGTTTACAGGATGGATTTCAAGATAAGATAAATTAAACATAGTTAAACAGAATAAAAATGTGCTTTAAATTTATAATTACAAATTGATAATAATAAATATTTAAACACTGTAATTTTATTCTATATGTATGGTGTTTAGCCTGCTAGTATGTCTGCACACCCTGGGCATGCAATACCCAGATAGGCCAGCAAAGGTAGACAGATCATGTGACATTAGCTTTACAGATAATTATGAGCTGCGTTGTTCAACTTTGGTCATTTGGAAGAACAACCAGTGCTTCTAACTGATGACTCATCTTTCCAGCCCAACAAATGAATCATTAAAAAAAAAAAAAAAACCTATTGTTAATTTTTGACATTTTATCCTGAGAAACTGGCATTTTGTTCAAAAAGCCCCTTCTTACTCTTTGTATTTTGAATTCTTTTTTCTTTGTTCTGTTCTAATAGTTCCAGAGTTACATGTTCAGTTCTTCCAATGATTGATTTGGAGTTGATTTGCATAGATAAAGAACTTATTTCATTCTTCTGCAGAAGGATATGCCATTTTCTCCAGAATCATTTGTTGAAGAGTTTGCCTCTTTTCAATTAAATCTTTTACACTTTTGTCAAAAATTGGAGGAGTAGCCTTATGGGCCTTTATCTGGAGCCTGTATTCACTGCATATGTCTTCATCTTGGCTGTTGTTCCGGTACCACATTGCCACATTATGCTTTTGCTTTGTTTTGCTGTCACTATAGATCTGCAGTATAACTTACATTCAGGTATGGCACTACTTCAGCATGGGACTATATTCTTTACTTCTCTTGTTCAATTCTTTAAAGTTCTACATGCTTATTTTACTTTCCCCCCTCCCCCCATTTTAACAAAGGACAAATATTTCCACACAGTACTTGTTCTTCTGTAGTCTAATGTAGGAGTCATGTAATACAAATTGACAGTGTTGAAACTATCCAGTTTGAAACCTTGGTTTCAATTAACTATCTGTGTGATCTGGGACAAGTTAACTACTCTGGGCTTTCATTTCCCCATTTTGAAAACGAAGATAATGGCCTTACCTTACATGCACTGTTGCTTTATCTGTTAAATGAGGTAAATATACAAAATGTACAAAAATGAATTACTGGCAGTTAATAAATGCTAGCTTTTATAATAATGGGACATGTTCATCATATTGCTCATTTTTAACAAGGAATGCACTGCAAAAGCTAGGCAAAGTGTAAACATTTCTTGGAAAATAGAATGAAGATAGTGACCTGTTACGGCTCTAAGTGCTCATAACCTCTCTAGAGGGAAGTTTGCAATATGTATCACGGTAATTTTAACCGAGGGAAGTTTGCAATATGTATCACAGTAATTTTAACCAATAAAAACCTATACTTAAAAAGCCATTATGGTGCCAGCAAGGTGACTCAGAAGGTAAAGTCACTTGCTGTCAAGCCTGGCAACCTGAGTTGAGTCTCTGGGATCTTTGTGAGAAAGGACTCCTGACCACCACATGCCTGTGTGGGTGCATGCACACACATACACACATGCACACAATATTAAAAATAGTTGGGCATTTGGCACACTTTTAGTTCCAGTACTTAGGAGGCAAGGCAGGCAGATAGCTGAGACTATTCTGAGCAACATAGCTGAGTTCTAGGCCAGTCAGGGCTACATAGTGAGATACTGTCTCAAACTTAACAATTTTAATTCCAAAAAATACCCTACAATGTGCATTGCAATTTATCTATATAGTCATAACATTCTGAACAATAATAAAAGAAGCAACGAGGAATAATGAAATGAGACTAGTAATTTGTCCCAACTCACATACATAGGGAGTAATTGAATCTAGGATTTGAAACTTGACAGGTTAAATACTCTTTTTGTCTGTAGTATGGAATCATTAGCGATGCTTCTTTAATAGATTATTTAAAGAATTGAACAAGATGATAACTGTGTAGAATTTAACTGACACAGTGTTCTGTAAAATGGAATTCAATATATAATCTGTAACTGTTGCTATAGTTTTATTCTGTTTGCGACAGGATTTCATCTTTGTAGCCTTGTCTGTCTTGGAACTATCTATAGGTCAGGCTGGCCTTGAACTCACAGAGGTCCTCCTGCCCCTGCTTCCCAGGTTCTGGGATTAAAGGTGTGTGCCATCACTGCTGGGCTGCCATGCTTTTGTTCTTAAGCCAACCAGAAAGTGTTTGGTACTAGTGGGTACTGTTATTAATTACTGCATGGTGTTTCTGTCACTGTCTTTGGTGTGTTCTGAGGATGCTAGTAGTTGATTGCACTTAGAAAATGTTTGCTTTTTGCCTGCTAGTATTTTAAGATCCGATCTGATTCTGACTTTTTTTCATCTTTCCTTTCAGTTGTGTACCTAAGATATCCTGGAACCTTGGATGTTTGGTGGTTTTGTATCTAGATTCAGTGGATGAGGTCTTTAATGCTCAGTGTGAAGGGTTCTTCTTGCTTTGGATAGTAATGTCTTGTGGGCATGAGTCTCTTGAGTGCAGTTATCTACAGAGGCCAGAAGAGGTTGTCATATTCCCAGTGGTTAAATTTACAGGCAGTTGTGAGCAGCTGATGTGGGTGCTGAGAACAATACTCTGGTCCTGGAGTACAAGGAGCCATCTTTCTAGCCCTGCTGGTGTGTGTGTGTGTGTGTGTGTGTTTAATCTGTGTTAGCTACACATTGATGGTTGTTGTTCTCCACTAGCCTAGAATCTGAACCCTGGATGGAACTAGCCTTGTCTTCGTGGTGTTCACTTGAACCCACTTCACTTTCTCTTATGGCTTGATGACACATGTTCATTTCATGTTGCTTGCTGGCAGGAAATTGTCTAAAATATTTTAAAATTCTCCATAGTACCTTCAGTATTAACAGCTGGCATATTTTTTTTCTCTTAATGTCTCCTTTTCTGGTTGATGATTTTTATGAAATTCAGCCATAGCAATCCTTATAAACTTGGCCCCAGAAAACATGGTGTTTTTTGCAAAAAAGGTCAGTAGTTCCCTGGCAGGCAGTTGGATTATGTGCATTATGTTGGTATAGTTGGTTATAATTATCTGTCTGAAACTCCCAGACCTGTTGTTGCTTCCTTATGAAATCTTGATTGCTCTAGTTGCTGCTCATCCTATATACAAGCCCCTCCCGTAGGCATGTGACTCACTGTTTGAAAGCTGGGGCTGTATAGTAGTAATTAACTGCCTGCCTCTCATTATGTAGAGATGAGAATTTAAATGTAGCCTTCCTGTCTAACACTTTCTTTGACATGTAGCAGCGCTCACTTCTACTTCACCTTCTGAAGACAAGCCTGTAGACTGGTTTTTCCTCTTGTTGGAAATTATTAATTTGCATATTCCTATACAAGGGATGGTTTTATAGAGGTACAGTTAGCAGAAAATAGTTTTGTTTTCTGCAGTTTTAAGAATGTCATTAACTGGTTTTTATTCATTTATAGATCTTAAAGGGTTTGGACTTTAAATGAAAGTAATTAAGTTTTTAGTAAATAAGTAAGTCAAATATATGGCAGATTAGTTGGATTAAAGTTTATTATAAATAGTATATTCTTAAGATGATAACATTTTTATGAAGTATAATTCTTTTAAGAAATTGTGTAAAGTGACTCATTCATTATACTTTAATTACATTGTTTTAGCAATCATAAAAATTAGTACCAGTTATACATCGTTAGAAAATAAGTCTATGAGAAGGAAGTTTTAAAGTGTTTTTCTGTTCTCTAAATAGGACAATTAGAAATAGCTGCTCTTAGCTTAGTGGCATGCATCTGCAGTCCTGGCACTCTAGAGTATGGGTCAGGGGGATAATGACTTTAAATCTAACCTGGGCAACTGAAGAACTTAAGTTCTGGGTCAGGGTGAGGACCTATTTGAAAAAACCCAAAGGAGAGAACAGAGGGAGGGAGGGTTTTAATGGGTTGGTATAGTTACATCTGATTCCCCAATGTCAAATCTTTGTAAGTTATATATAGAATAAACAATCCCCCCCCTTCCCAGCGTACTTGCCTCTAAATTGTTACTACACATAGTTTGTGATTTTTTTTTCCTGAAAAGGTGAATAGAATGTCTCTTCCTTCCAGAGAGTACATGTGTCTTATCAAAGAAATCTAGTATGGTGAACCAGTGAGATTAAGGGCTTGCTCACAAGAATATGGCCAAGACTCATCAGAAAAGCTGTATCACTGGAATTCTCTGCCAACAGTTTCTTACTGCCTGTTATGAAACTCTTGGGGAGGGGCCTTGTAAGTTTTATAAGCTTCCCGAGTCTTATGGATTTCCCTTCTCTCTGCAGGGTCAGTATTCTAATTAAGAAGAAATAGCTATACAACAGAAGCATAGGTATAATCTTTGGTCTTTTAAGAGCAATTTAGTTTTTCACTCAATTTATAAGTAACAGTTTGGTGTTGGAGATACGGATCTGCTCTTCCAGACGACCCAGGCTTGATTTCCAGCACCCACACGATTGTTCACAACCATACACAACTGCAGATCCGGTGGATCCAGTGCCCTCTTCTGACCTCTGCAGATAAACAAGCATGAACATGCAGGCACCACACTCATGCTTGCAATTTTTTTCTTTTAAAAAAAAGTCTCTAAAATTTGAAATTTGCTGATTAAAGAAAGCTTTTTGGGACTTTCTTGTAGATCTGTCAATTTGATTTTAATAACTTCTGCCATAATAGCATTGTTTAGTAAATCTCTATATATGTAATTATCTTATAGCTAATAAGTATGTATTTTCCCAGAGTTTTTGTTAGCTTTTTAAAATGGAAGGCTTTTTTTTTCTTTGAAGTTACAATTACAGTTTTGAGGTTTTCATGTTGGTGTAGTGTGTGTTCCTTTATTTTCACTACTACGTGATGGTTCCATTTTATGAATATAGTAGTACCTATTTTATTGTTGGTATACATTAGAGTTTTTTTTCTAGGTTTGCTACTAAGAAATACTTCTGTGAATATAATTGTGTTTGAAGGTTATAGAGCTAGACTTTGGTGTTGCTGATTGTATTTACTGTTAACTCTACTGAGGAATGGTACAGCTTCTACTGGGGAATGGACCCCAATGCACTAGAATTCAAGAGGAATGGGCCTGTGAAGGATGGAAAACTGAGATGAGTTCTGGTCTGTGAGGTTTTGGGTTTTAGCCAACTACTTTGTAGTGTTGAACAGGCATTTAAGCTGTGTTTGGTTTTTGGCTTCACCTGTCTTTGTTTTTTTCTTGGACGGACTCATTCTGATATGTGTCTTCTTTTCCTTCTTGAAGTGGTCTTTATTTTTGTTATTACCACCATCATACTATGAAAGGTTACAAACTGCTTTATAATAATAGAAAATTATTCTGTTCTTACAGCATAACTCTCAAGTAACATATGCAGTCTTTAATCTATCAGTTATTAATGTTCTATAAAAATAAGTAGTTTTCTAGCCACCATGAATGGTATAAATAAAAAGAGAAGTTGTTAGCAAAAGGGAGAAAAAATAAAGATGCAAGCTGAAACAAATACAGAAGCAAGGAAGAAATGGGGCTGTTAGAACTAGCGCAGACTGTGTGTTACTCAGCCCTGTTGATTTTATTTTATTGTAGCAGAACTCTGTTGGTATTCGCAGTATTGATTTTCTTTTTTCTTACAAATTTAATTATAATTTTAGTTGCAAGTTTCTTTATATGATCAGAAAGTGGCAACAGTGAGTGTTTGGGGACCAGTAAACACAAATCTAGAATTACTTTCTAGGAATTATTTTTCTTTTTCTTTTTTAGAAACAGAGTTTCTCTGTATAACAGTCCTAACTGTCCTGAACTCGGCTCTGTAGACCAGACTAGACTAGCCTCGAATTCACTGAGATCCAATTCACTGAGATCTGCCCTTCTCTGACTCCCAAGTGCTGGGATTAAAGGCATGTGCCACCACCACCTGCCTTTGTTTGTTTTGTTTTTCCACTTTCTAGCAATTCTTGATAGTAGAAATTTTTACTTTCTTCAGTAGAATCTTATTTAGAGGAGCTTGTTTGATGGTGCTTTGGCTTGTTGACTAATAACAAATATTATGTTAATATATAGAAAAATTAAGGCTTTAGAATTTGTTCCTGTGTCATTATTGGGAAGAAGAAGTTGAAAAGAAACAGAAGTGCTTATGTGGGATTGGCTTTGCTGCAGTGCTAGCCTAGAGCAGTACTACTCATTAGGAGTAGTTAGAGGAGGGGCAGGCAGAAGGGCAGGACTTACCTGGACAGTCACCCAAAGTTCTTCTGTACTGTTGGGGCATCCATCTTCAGCCTACAGGCCCATAGTATTTAGCAGACTTTTCCATGAAGCAGAAAATTTCAAAGACAGTTCAGTCACTTTCTTCTGTATCCTGCAGAATGTCTCGCAGACTCTTTCATGAAGCAGGAACCCTGAAAGTTCATCTCACCTTGAGGCAAGTTCAACAGTCATTTCTCTGTGGATCCTGCATATTCAGTCAAACAGTTCAGGCAAGAACAATTTCTTGCCCAAATGGCTAGCAAACTCGATCAGGAGCCTCTTTGATGCCCATCTTCCTCTTGAAGTAACTTGTGCTGCCAGGGGTAGGTGTGTCTCATTGTCATGAAAAGTCCTAAGTTATTAAAACATTTTAAATGCCATATTCTGAAGGTCTCTGAAAGATTTGAAGAATATTTATCTAGAATATATATCTAGATATATATATCTAGAAAACCTAACTAACATGACTACAAGCTTGACTATTATAGATGATTATCTATTAACCTATATTCCTTAATTATGCATTACATTTTTAAATGAACTGTACAAACTCAATACCTTAATTAAGAGCAGAAATATACATATAACAAAATTGACCTAAATTTGTACCAATAGACCAAGATCCATACCAAAATGTAAATAAACATTTGTAGACAATATTTGGGAATATGGGCATAGTTTTATCCAAACTTCTTCCTGCTGTTTGGGGGCACTGTTAATCAGGTTTTTCATGGTGTATCCTGTGTGCTAGGTTCATCTCAATCAACAGTTGGGTGAAATAATTTTTTGAGGGTGTTTATGGCAACCTTTCAGGGAGGCATGGTCTATCAAACCACACCAGTCTGGAAGCAATCCTCAGGTTCTCATCCTCTTTGGAAACAAAAGAAGAACCTCTTTTCCAAAGCAACTTATCATTAGACCCAAATTCTGAAGTCAAGATACCTTTATAATGTACATGTTGGTTTAGCTTAGCAGCCCATACAATGAAATGTCTCTCTTATCTACTTTGCAGTCAAAAAATTCAAAGAAAACATAACAATATACATAATCCAGACTCTTCGTGAAATTTCCATCTTTATGTGGCTTATTTTCTTCACTCCTTTTGATCTTTGACTATCTGTACTCTGTCTTTTTAAAGACTTTACCTCCCCCCCTTTTTTAAAAGCATTAACTTTATGACTCTATATACTCTTTTTCTCTCTCTTCCAAGCCTCCGTACATTTATCCAACACTATGACTCATCTGGATTTGTCTTTATTGCATATCTGTAATTCTTTACTGTCTAAGAGTGCTTTTTAAAATGCTAAGCACTTCTTAAAACTTAGTTGTGCCTTTATTAGAGGAAATACAGCAGTTTCTGTTTGCCTGCCCATCTAAAACTTAAGCTGCACCATTATTATGGTATATACGGTACTTCCTGCTCACTCAGCATGGCAGAGCTGCTAGGCCACCTCTGAGAGACTTGCACAGTATCCCATCTCTAGGTACACAGCTGGTCCATGCCACCATTAAGCAAGCTGCAGCAGTTTGATCACAAACTCCACTCTAATGTTCTGTCTCCTGAAAGAGCCAGAGGTCGCACTGGCAGCATAGCCTGGAAAGCCTGAATTTCCAAAGAACTCAGCTTTTTTTTCCTGCTACAGCTGAATCAGGAAAATCTCTCTTAAAGGAGCTGTGGAAACCTTCCAGCAAACAGCAAGAAACTGTTTTTTTTTTGGGGGGGGGGGTTTCTGTAGCTTTGGTGCCTGTCCCGGAGCTAGCTCTTGTAGACCAGGCTGGCCTCGAACTCCCAGAGATCCGCCTGCCTCTGCCTCTCAAGTGCTGGGATTAAAGCCGTGCCACACCACCTCCTGGCAAGAAACTGTCTTAAACTATGTCCCCCCCCCCTTTTTTGGTCTAGAATTCCTTTTCAAGCCCTCAGGTGTATTTAGTTAGCCATGGGGGCACCAATCTGTTGGTGAGGGGTGCCATTCGTTTGTCCTGGTTGCCCAGAACCAAAGTAACCATACAGAAACTGTATTAATTAAATCACTGCTTGGCCTATGCTCTAATTTCTTTTTGGCTGACTCTTACATATTAATTTAACCCACCTCCATTAATCTGTATGTCACCACGAGATCGTGGCCTACCAGCAAAGTTTCAGCCCATCTATCTCTTGCGGTAGATCCATGGCGTCTCATCTTCACCTTCCTTCTCCCAGCATTCAGCCCAGTTTTTCCCGCCCACCTAAGTTCTGCCCTATCAACAGGCCAAGGCAGTTTCTTTATTCATTAATGGTAATAACAACACACAGAGGGGACTCCCACATCAACTAGTGGTCTTCTATGTGTTAATTTACTGTTCATATGATCTCTTAAATGAGATGCTTGTCACCCTTAAAAAAAAAAAGACTTTTCTTGTTGAAATTTTTTCTTTGTATTATTGAATTTGAACACCACCCCCCAACATTGCTGGATATTGAACCTAGAGCCATATTGGTTCTCTCAAGCACTCTTACTCAACTATACTCCCATCCCTATTATTGAGCTATATATTTGGTGCCTGTCCTGGAACTAGCTCTTCTAGACCAGGCTGGCCTCAAACTCACAGAGATCCTCTTGCCTCTGCCTTCTGAGTGCTGGGATTAAAGGTGTGTGCTCCCACTGCCCAGTGGCTTCTTATATTCTTGATGAGTCATTTGTTACATGTGTACTTTGTAAATATATTCTCCAAATCTATATCTTGTTCTTCCCCTTTAAGTGTTTAAATCTTAAGTTACAAAGGTATTTTAACTGTCACTAGTGCTTGTGTGTGTATTAGTAAATAAGAGTGTTTGCCAAACATGTGCCAGGCCCTGGATTCAATTCCCAATCCACAAAAATAAGCCACAGGAAATCCATTAACCATTCAGAACCCATCAATAACAAACACCGTTATGGATAGTACAGTTGTTGACCCTAGGTGTCTTAAGTATTACTTAATAATTCTTGTATTAGGGCTGATTTTACACAGTACAGCATAAATTGATCTAAGGAAACTGAAAATTACTTTTGAACTTCTCTATCTTAACATGCTGGAAAATTTTAGGACAGAATCTTTGGTGGAAAAAAGTGACACTTATTTGATGTTTGTCTTTTTTGTTGTTGTTACATTTCAGTTCATTTTGTATTCTTGTGTTTGTGTGCATGCACATGTGCTGTGATATGAGTGTTGAGGTCAGAGGAAAATTTGCAGGAGTCAGTTCTCACCTTCCATTATATGTGGCCCCAGGGTTGAACTCAGGTTACTTACTAGGCTTGACAGCAGGCACCTTTACTTATTGAGACATCTTACTAACCCCAGTGTTTGGTTTTTATAGGCTCCCTTGAACACATATTCATAGTGCTAACAGGCTGTGATAAGTGTCCTAGTAAATGAAGAGATTTTACCACTCTGCCTATGTAAATTCTGTACCTGTGCTTGTATGTATTATAGATTTGTGGTTCCACTTCTGAGTTACAGAAATAAAATCATACTTAATTTTCCTCAGCAGGGCTTAAGATTAGTTTTTTAAAATTACTTATTTTTTAATTTTTTTTTTATTTTTAATTTTAGAGGCAGGGTTTCTCTGTGTAGCTTTGGAGCCTGTCCTGGAACTTGCTCTGTAGACCATGTTGGCCTCGAATTCACAGATCTGCCTGCTTTTGCCTCCTGAGTGCTATGATTACAGGTATGCACCACCACCGCCCAGAAAGATGAGGTTTTTTTTTTTGTTTGTTTGTTTGTTATTTGAGATTTATTTATTTTATGTGAGTGTTTTGCCTGCTTGTATGACTGGGCACCACATGAATTCTTGGTACCTGAGGAGGTTAGAAACGGGGTCAAAACCTCTGGAACTGGAGTTACCATAGGGTACCAGGAACTTGAACCCAGGTCCTCTGGAAGAGCAGTATGTGCTCTTAATGATGAGCATCTCTCCGGCCCCTAAGATTAACTTTTAAAAAATTCTTTCTAAAATTTATTTTACTATTACTCTCATATAAGAGTACAACAGGACTGGGCAGTGGTGGCGCACGCCTTTAATCCCAGCACTTGGGAGGCAGAGGTAAGTGGATCTCTGTGAGTTCAAGGCCAGCCTGGTCTCCAAGAGTAGTTCCGGTACAGGCACCAAAGCTACAGAGAAACCCTGTCTCGAGAAACAAAACAAACAAACAAACAAAAAGTACAACAGGAGATTAGATAATCTGTATTTTGGAATTATGGTGTATTTGAACATTGCGGGTGTTCCTCCTTTAAAAAATTAGATTTAGCCTAAAGCACTAATCTTTTTTAGCTGTGGAAACAATGTTATAATAATTAGTGTTGTAATAAATAGTGTTTTTTGCTTGTTACTCATCATTCGATCCATTGCAAATATCTGGTAGAATTACATCAATGGGCTATTTTTGCTTTTATGGAAATTAGTTTAACAAAGTGGCTATCTCCTTTCTATACACATTTTCAGGGTGGACATATAATTTCCCCCAAATGACTTTGAGGTAAAATATGCCTTTCTAAAGTGAAAGCATAATGTATTTATTTGTGTTTTTTCTTAGTAATTTAGGGGAAATTCTTCTAAGATTATAAAGATTTTTGGATTGGAAAAATGAAAACACCAGCCATTCAAATAGATGTCCACCCTCCCCGTTCCTTAGTGACAGTCTAAGAGCAGGTCCGGGACATTCTAGGCCCTGGTCATACTGTGGACAGCACATGAGGAGACCCGGAAAAGCTCCTGAGTGCAGACAGTGCTGCCAGTTGCTGGCAGGGTCATGCCCATTTCTTGGACAACGAAAGATTTAGCTGTGGCAGCCTGTCTGCTGAGTGCAGTCTGTAAGGAAGACTGATAGACTAGACCATTTTGAGTTGTCCCAGTTGGTGTGAGTTTACTTGTCATTGCCAAGACTATTAAACTTCAGCATGCTATTATACTAAATGTTCTGAAGATCTTGAATGGGACATAGGTTCCATTCATACTGCTTTTGAAAATTTCCTACTGAAATAGTAGTTTCCTATTTGAAGTTTTAGTTTTAAAAAAAATAAAACAGAACCCTCAGTGGAATTGTTTTTAAAATTTCAGACCCATGAGTTTCAGGCCAGCCCTAGAGTCCATAGTAAGACCTGTCTCAACAAACAAGAAAACAAGCTCTAAATAAATATGTGTATTTAAAAATAGATTAAAAATTGTTAGAGTCTTAAACTTTTCATTTTCCCCCCCACCTTTCATTTTTATAAATGTCCCTTGAAGCAATAGGATCCATCCTTAAGAGGACTGTATTAGTGTGGTTGAAATCTGCCTCTCAGGCCAGTACAGTCAGATACAATACCCTTACAAATCCTAGTGTTATAAATAGGAGTTGGAGTGAAATTGAAACTGGTTGTTAAGGTTTTGCGCCTTGGAATGGTAATGCACACCTTTAATCTCAGCGCTGGGAAAGCAGAGACACAAGAGTTCTGAATTCAAGACTAGCCTAGTCTACACTAGGAGCACCAAGTCAGCCAGAGCTGCATGGTGAGACCCTGCCTCAAAAACGCAAAGATTTTGTGGTAACAGGACCAGTAAGATAGCTCAGCAGGGATAAGGAAAATGTGGTATATTTACACAATGGAGTACTACACAGCAGAAAAAAAATGACAGCTTGAAATTTGCAGGAAAGTGAATGGAGCTAGAAAACATTTTGAGTGAGGTAACCCAGACACAGAAAGAAAATTATCACATGTACTCTCACTCATAGGTGGTTTTTAAGCAAAAAAAAAAAAAAAAAAAAAAATCCAGTCTACAAACTACAATCCCAGAGAACTTAGACAACAATGAGGACACTAAGAGAGATTTACATAGATATTAGCTACACGAGAAGTAGAAAGTAGAAAAAGACGAGATCTTCTGAGTAAATTGGGAGCCTGGGGACCTTGGGGAGGATTGAAGGGGGGAGGGGAGCAAAAAAAAAAAAAAGGTTAACTCAGCAGGTAGAGGAGTTTGCTGCCAAACCTGGTAACCTGAGTTCAGTGCCCAGGAACCATGTGGTAGAAGGAGAGGACCAGTGGCTGCAGGTTGCCCTCCAGTCGCCACCCACCCTCCACTTGCATGGTGGTGCTGAAAGGGTGTGTGTGTGTGGGGGGGGTTCCCTCCATAGTGCATAAATAAAAATGCAGTAAGAGAGGAGAAAGTGAAACTGGAAGAAAAATTGTACATCTCAGTGTTGTTTTCACCAGTTCTTGGAGTTTTTTTGATTTTAATACTGTTCATTAAAACTTTAAGTTAAATGTGGACATTTTTAACTAATTTCTTTATTTTCCATTGAATTACATGTTCTTTGGTCAGTAACCGTTGACTTTACTTTAAAGGTAAATAACTTTACCTATGAAATACTTTGTGCTGATTTTACACATTTATTTTAGCAAGTTTTTTTTTTTTAAGCAGATTTATGAAAATATGCCTCGGTTTGATACTGTCTTGGAATTCATGAGATGGAAGCATAGGTCAAAGCTGTTTGGAGAAAATTGGAACTACAGTTTTATCTAACCACATCCCTGAGGTAAGGAAAATAAAATCAAGTCATAGAAAATGCTTTCTTTATTATTGAAAATAATCTTTCTGTGTCACTGCTGCAACTTCATTGAGCATCACACCAGAACTTTGTGTTAGCTGCTCACTTTCTTGAATCGCCTTTCTTATGAATTAATAATTTTAATGTATTTTCATCTTAGAAATAAATGTTCGCGGGGCTGGAGAGATGGCTCAGAGGTTAAGAGCACTGACTGCTCTTCCTGAGTTCAAATCCCAGCAACCACATGGTGGCTCACAGCCATCTATAATGAGATCTGGTGCCCTCTTCTGGCAAGCATACATGGAAGGAATGTTGTATACATAATAAATAAATAAATCTTAAGAAAGAAAGAAAGAAAGAAAGAAAGAAAGAAAGAAAGAAATGTTCGCCCCTTCAAGAATGCCCTCTTCTGGCAAGCATACATGGAAGGAATGTTGTATACATAATAAATAAATAAATCTTAAGAAAGAAAGAAAGAAAGAAAGAAAGAAAGAAAGAAAGAAAGAAAGAAAGAAAGAAAGAAAGAAATGTTCGCCCCCGCCCCTTCAAGAATGCCCTGAGATCCACTGGCATTTGCATTAGTTCGTTTGCCTCAGTGCCTGAGATATCTGAGGTAATTAACTTACTGTAGCATGAATTCTAATAATAAAAACTCGGAGTCAGATATTAGGGGGTGAGGGCTGAGAGATCAGAGAAACTGTGTAGCTAATCACTAGAGAAAGAGACCTTTTACCTCTACTGAATCTTCAGACTGAAGGGGCTATCGTGAATCTTCAGGCTGCATCCTGAGACTCAGAGTGCCATTGAGCTCTTGTCCCCTCCTGCTTTATATTCCTCTCTCCGCCCAACCATATCTTTTCCTGTCTCTGCCTCCTTACTGCTTGGATTAGGGACATGTGACCCCTATGTACAGGAATTAAAGATGTGAGCTAACACCTCCAAGCTCTGTCCAATCTAGTGTAGCCCAGGCTGGCCTTGAACTCACAGAGTGCTGGGATTAAAGGTGTGTCCTACCACTGCCTGGTTTCTGTGGCTAGCTAGTGCCTTAGCTCTGTACTCTGATCTTCAGACAAGCTTTCTTTGTTAGATCACAAACAAAATATCAGTACAACTTACAAAGAGGAAAGATTTATTTTGGCTTTGTTCTGGATTCTAGTTCAAGATCAAGGTACCCTGTTGCCTTGGACCTCTGCCAGTGTAGAACACCATGTGACAGAGTAGACTGCTGCCCTCCTAATCCTGAGAGATACCAAAGGGAGAGGCTGGATTCCAGTGTCCTCTTCAGTGACTGGCTTCCTAGGAGAGTCACCATCTCACAGTTGTGCCATCCTGTGACTGAGGCCTTCACTCATGTACCTGCAGGGGATCCTCAACCACATGCAGTCAGTCTTTTGATGTTCCACAGTGACATTTCAGCTCCTAACTTTATTTAATGACTTCTTTGTGCAGCACCTTATAGTTGCAACTGCTGGTAAGGTAATTTTTGATCTAGGTGACACAAAAACCATTTCTTTTATTTTGAAGAGATTACATGAGTCAACACAAAATTTTAAACAACATATACCAAAGTCTTTCACTATCCTCAATTCACCTGTTCTTCTTTCTACCTTCCATCTTAGTGACCTATATTTTATAGTTAATTTATTGGTCTTTTTATGTATTGTCTGCCATCTTGACTTAATTTTAATATCTAATATCTTTCTATGAAATCATGCAGTGGCTAGGCATGGAGGCACACACCTGTAATCTTGGCCACTTTAGGTCTGAAGCTGGAGGATAGTGATTATTATGGCAAGCCTGAACAACTAAAAATAATGGGGGTAGCTAGGTGGAAAAACGTTTTCTAGCATGTGAATGGCCCTGGATTCAGTCTCTGTTACCAAAGCTAAAGAGGTGAGGAATAAATTCTTTTTTTAAAAAAATATTTATTTATTTATTATGTATACAATGCTCCGTCTGTGTGTATGCTGAAGGTCAGAAGAGGCCACCAGACCTCATTACAGATGGTTGAGCCACCATGTGGTTGCTGGGAATTGAACTCAGGACCTTTGGAAGAGCAGACAATCCTCTTAACCACTGAGCCATCTCTCCAGCCCCAGGCAATATTCTTGATTTTCTTTTTTTCCCTTAAAAGTAAAAAAAAAATAGATTTTATTTGTGATATGTTTATTTGTATGTATGTCTTTATGGAAATATGTTTAAACCTGTGTGTGAGTGCCCACAGAGGGCAGAAGATGGTGTTAGATCCTCAGGAACTGATTGTGAGTCACTTGGTGTGTGTCCTGGGAACTGACCTCAGGTCCTTTGGAAGAGAAGCAAACACTCTTAATCACTAAGCCATCACTGCAGTCAACTTCTTTTCAAATTTATTTTCAAAAAGGTATGCATAATGAGAGTACCTGCTTACAAAGCATTAGGATTAAGTGAAATATATAAATAATTCTTTTATTAAACTGATTTATTTAATTGTGTGGTGAAGGGTTGATACTTGCCATATTGTGTATGGAGGTCAGAGGACATCTTGGGCCAATCAGTTTATCTTCTTGCACCATGTTCGTTCCAGGTATGGACTCAGGTCCTCATGCTTGTCAAGTGCCTTTGTTTACCACCCAGTGTCACTGACCTAATAGAGCTCTTTTTAGAAGGGCTTTCTTTGGGTACAGGGAGCAGTGCTAGGCATTGAGTACAGGGCCTTGGGCATGCTAAGCAATTACTCTACTGAGCTACATTCTCAGCAGTTAGACTTCTTAAATGTTGACATTAATATTATTTTTAATATTATTAAATGTTGCTAATTATAATTATTGCTAGGACTCTCATTCTTAATATTATTTACTTGTGACTTTATTTTTACATGGTATAACATTATATATGTGTGTTTTGTTTGTTTCATATGTCTTCAAAGAATTAGCATTTGGTTTTATAGATGAACTCTACTTTTTTGTTATGTTTAATAAAATTTAGCATGCTGACTTCTTTTGATAACCATTCCTGTCTTTTCACTCAATGTGTATGTACGTGTGTGTATATGTATATACACATACATAGTTCTTGGTCATGGTGAGGCAAAACCTTGTGGTAGTGGTAGTGGGAGGCTCTTCATGATGGATAGAAAGCAAAATGAGGCAGGGTCTGGGGGTTAAATATAACTTTCACCCCACCCTTCTGCATCCAGAGCCTCCCAACAGCAGTACCCACATGTGCCTGTGATACATGAATCAGTGGTGCACATCTCATGTTCAAACTATAACTTCTGGCCGGGCAGTGGTGGCGCACGCCTTTAATCCCAGCACTCGGGAGACAGAGGCAGGCGGTTCTCTGTGAGTTCAAGGCCAGACTGGTCTACAAAAGCTAGTTCCAGGACAGGCTCCAAAGCTACAGAGAAACCCTGTCTCAAAAAAAAAAGGGGGGGGGGCTGGAGAGATGGCTCAGAGGTTAAGAGCATTGCCTGCTCTTCCAAAGGTCCTGAGTTCAATTCCCAGCAACCACATGGTGGCTCACAACCATCTGTAATGAGATCTGGTGCCCTCTTCTGGCCTGCAGACATACATGCAGACAGAATATTGTATACATAATAAATAAATAAATATTTAAAAAAAAAAACAAAGCTATAACTTCTGTTATTTCTAGGATTTTGAAGTTACAAGTGTACACATTGATCATCCCTTGGCCTAACTTAGAGCTTTCTGTTACTCACAGTGCTACTCACTATCTGTTTCAGTGATCTGCCTGCCTCTTAAGTGTGACCATCAACACCTGGCTCTTTCATTTTTTTTTCTTAGAAGTTTACAGCAGGGTACAGCAGTACATACTTGTCATGCCAGCAGTTGGGAGGTTTAGGAGTTCAAGGCCAGCCTCAATTATGTAGCCAGTTTAAAGTGAACATACAGTTTTTATATACACACCACCTTTGAACCTGTTGCTGTATCTTTTTACTGGAAGATTGTTAAATTTAGATAGTTCCTCGGCATTCCCCTCATTAGATTATTTTAACTCCAAAGATTTGAGAAGAAAGACCATGGACTTAAATCATCATGATCAAATTAATTAAAGCAAGTTTTTTATTTGTAAACACAGGCTTTTAAGGAAGGATTCAAGAGGTCAGCATTGGACATGGGAAAGACAAGCTCAGGGGTGGGGGTTTCCAAATGGGGGATTTGGTGGGCAAAATAGGTGGGGCTAAAGAAACAGAGCATATGCATAACAAGTTAGTCATAATGACCTCCTGAAACAAAGACAAAACTGCAAAATAGTTACAACAGCCCTTTGAAATAAAGGCATGGTTGCTGTTCCCTAAAGCATGCAACACAGAACCATTTGTAGTTAAGGTTACAGGTAGAGCATAGCCTAATCCTTGAGAAACAGGTTTAACATAAACCGATGAACCTAATTTGTTTTTACTATAAGATGGTTTTTAAGCCTAAAGTGGTTGCAGGCTGGTGAGTCAGTAACATAGTTTGTACCAAAGGAGTGTGTGTGTGTGGTATTTATGTGTTTATATATTCACAGTTATTAATTTGGTAGATGACTGTGGCACTGTTAAAATAAAATCCAGGCAATACTTGCTATAAGCAGTGTTGTTAGTTTGGGAAAGTTATATTTACATGTACTTAAGATTACTTAAGATCTTTTATTTTTATCTGAAAACTGAGTAGATAGCCGTGAAAACAGTGGAAATTAATTCCCACTAGATCAGAGCTGGAAGTGAGCAGATTTTTATATCTTTTTGTTTTTGTTGTTTGTTTTGTTTTGTTTTTGTTTTTTGAGACAGGGTTTCTCAGTCACTTTTGGAGACTATCCTGGAACTTAACTTTGAAAACCAGGTTTGCCTCAAACTCATGGAGATCCACCTACCTCTGCCTCCCTAGTGCCTGGATTAAAGGCATACACCACCACTGCCCAGCAATCATTTTGGTTTTGTTGTAATAAAAATAAGGTTATTGTTTTTCATGCCTTCTTTGGAGAAAAGTCTGGTTTATATATAAAATAAAGAAATTGGCATAGCATTTAAGTTTCATCTGCCCTAATCAGTTATTTCTTATCTTATTAAATATTTACTTGTTACTGACTGTGTGCCAAACAAGGTTCTAGGTGTCTGTCACATGTGTGGTATGACTACAGCAGACACGTCTACCCTCTGGAGCAGTAAACAACACAAAGAACAAAGACTCAGGCCTGGTGGCCTACACACATGTGTTTCATAGAAAATAGGACTTGAGGCAGGAGGATCACAAGTTGAAGGACCGTCTAGAATACATAGTAAGACTCTGTCTAGAAAAGTTAAACGAAAACAGTAAATGAAACTGGGTACAGTGGTTTATCACTGTACCTTAGCACTTGGGAGAATGAGGCAGAAGGATCTCTGTGAGTTTGAAACCAGCCTGGCCTTCTTAAGTGAGTTTTGGTTTGGTTTTTGATATTTTTCAAGACAGAGTTTCTCTGTGTAGCCCTGGCTGTCCTGGAACTTGCTCTGTAGACCAGCTGACTTCAAACTCACAGATCTCCTGGTTTCTGCCTCCTGGGTGCTGGGATTAAAGTTGAGTGCTACCATGCCTGGCATTCTTAAGTGAGTTTTTACATCACCTTGGACTATAGGATGTCATCATTTCTCAAATAAAATAAAATAGGGAAGATGAAATATCAAAGTATGCCAAGTGCTAATGAGAAAAACCTGGCTAGAGGAGAGAGGAGAACAAGAAGGCCTTCATTGACACCTCTGTTGCAGTTTAGATAGGGTTGGGTAGGGTTACTGAGTAAGACGAGGATTTTGAATTAGCTCAGAGGCCATATGGCAGTACGTATTTTCTGATATCCTGGGGAAATGATGTAGGTGGCAGCCCTGTCCTTGTGTCAGTCCTTTGTTGTAATTTGTTTAATGGAGAGCCATAGGTCAATGCAGATAGAGTAGTGGAACTGGAGTCTGCTGAACATTTGTAGACTACCAGTGGAGGGCTTTAAACAGAGGTATGGTTAATCATGATCAGAATTAGGATTGTTCTACCTGTGTTGTGACTGTGTGGTGAATAAAGGTACTTGTGGCGTATTTGTTTAGGTGATTGTCTGAATAGTCCAAATAGAGGAAATTGGAAAATAAAAGAGGTCGTGAGAAGTGTGTTTGGGTGGGGGTGGGGGTCAGGGTATAATCTGAAGGTGGAAATGGTTGATGATATGGTGATGTAGTGGAGCACATATGAATGGCTGAGGCTTTAAGTGTGAATAACTCAAGCCCTGTTAGCTAAAATGTAGACGACCACAGACCTAGTAAATATGAGAGGGCAAATATCAGGAAAAATAAATTACATAGCTGCTGATAAAATATTAAATCACTTTGTATATTATTTGTGTCATCTTAAATGTAAGAACATTTTCATTTATTATACACTGACCATGCTTTCTCACTCCAGTTAGTTCCTTTTCTTATACTAGATTGTTTTGCTTCTGCTTTCACATTGTGTTAGTTAGGGTTTCTATTGCTGTGAAGAGACACCATGGTCATAGCAACTCTTACAAAGGAAAACATTAACTTGAACTGGCTTACAGTTTTGAAAATTTAGTCCATTATCATCATTGTGGGAAGCATGGCAGTATGCAGGAAGACACAGTGCTGGAGAAGCTGGGTTTTACATCTGGTTTGGCAGGCAGCAGCAAGTGGATGCCACACTGGGCATGACTTGAACATCTGAGACTTCAGAATCTCCCCACAGTGACACACTTCCTCCAACAAGGCCACACCTCCTTACAGTGTCACTCACTATGGGCCTATGGGGGGCATTTTCAATCAAAGCATCACACATATCATAAATACATACATGATTTTGTGTATCTATATAAAATAAAAGAACTATGAGAAAAACAATTGTCTTTGAGACTGGCTTATTCTTTAAATTATCTCCAGCTACACTCATTTTCCTGTAAATGGCTTAACTTTGTGTTATGTCTGTGTGTGTGTGTACATGTATATCCATCCATACATGCATGCACACTCACTTTCCATATATGCACATGTGCTGTGAATGCCATAAGAGAGTGTTAGGTCCCCTGGAGGTGGAGGTAGATAGTTATGGACCACATTGTGTGTTAGAACTTGAACTTGAGTCCTCTGGAAGGAACAGCAAGCTCTTTTAACCACTCATGTTAAACTAATTTAGAGTACTCAAGTCTGTCTGTCTGTCTCCCTCTCTCCTCCCTCCTTCTTAATTTTTTTTTATTTGATTTTGTGCCTTTCTTAATCCTCATCACAGAGGGATTGTTTTTGATTGTCAAAGAAAATTTACAGTGACCTCAAAACTTCACTGGAATTACTGGACTTTTGTGGGCTCGTCCCCCTCCTCCTCCTCCCCCTCCCCCTTTCTCCCATCCCTTCTTTTTCTCCAACCCCCCCCTTTCCTTCCGTCCGTCCTTGTTTTTTCGAGACAGTTTCTCTGTGTAGCTCTGACTGTCCTGGAACTCACTCTGTGGACCAGGCTGGCCCTGAACTCAGAGATCTGCCTGCCTCCTCCACAGCAAATCCTACTGGTGTGCACCACCACAACCGACAATCTACTGACTCCTGACTGAGTAGTTGAGGCTTCAGACAAGACTGATTGAGCATTCAGTGTTTCCAAGAATCTCGTTTGTCTTCTGGTCTCAGAGAAGCTGCCAGCCGCTTCAGAGACTGTTATTTCCTATTCTTATTCAAACTGAAAGATTTTCTTCCTCTTAGATGCTAAAAAGCAGGCTTTTGTTGTCACAGATACACTCCCAGAGCTCTTGAAGCAAATGTTCTCTTCAGATTTGGATGAGATTGTGTTTTCACTGTTACAAAAATAATCCCGACTAGAATAGCCCTGGCCAGTGTTGCTGCAGTTGCCCATGTGTATAGTGGGGTTAAGCTTGCTGGGAAAGAGGTTAGAAATTGGGGGAAGAAAATGGACGAATTGCTTGTTAAGGGAAAAGGCGATATTCTTATGCTAATCCAGGCTCTGGATAAGGAGCAGAGCTGCCATGCCAACAATGGCTGTGGAGCCAGAAAGTCTGCAGCCAGAATAGTTCTTCTCAGAAGGCTTGTCAGACCAGGCGCCTGGAGCTGCCTGAGGGGGGACCCCTGGAAAGGGTTTCCTTGCCCGACTTATGGAACTGGAAGCTGGCCAGCTTGCTGGAAATTCCCACACCTTTCTAGTATTAAGAAAAAATGAAGGCTATAGGGGAAGCTTGACAGGAAAAGGAAAGAATGACTTCAGGCTTGTTTTTTCAGCTGACTTCTGACTTTCCCTGTTTTTTTTTTCTTTTTTTTCTTTTTTTTTTTCTATTTGTTCTTCAATTCTGATTAAACTGTTAGTTCAACATTCTTGTGTGTGAAATTTTACCTTTTTTTTTTTTAAACTTGAGAAATTCTTGGGGCTGGAGGGTTGCTGCTGTAGTTGGGAGTACATGTTCTTCCTCCAGAGGACTTGGGTTCAATTTCCAGAGCCCATACAGCAATTAACAATAATCTGCAACCCCAACCCCAGGGCAGTAGACACACACAGAGACATACATCCAGGCAAAACAATCATAGCACATATAATAAATAAATCTTTCTTTAGCCAGGTAGTGGTGGCACATGTGTCTTTAATTCCAGCAGTCAGAGAGGCAGATGCAGATGATCTCAGTGAGTTCGGTGCCAGCTTGGTCTACAGAGTGAGTTCCAGGACAGCCAGGACTACCCACAAAGAAACCCTGTCTCGAAGAACCAATAATAATAATAATGATAATAATAATAATAAATCTTTCTTTAAAAAAGACTCCTAATTTTGCTCATGTTACTTTCCCGAGGAAACTGTATTAATATAGGTACAATTGTTAATGTCAATTTGATAGCTTTTTAATCCATGCATCATTTTATAATTTTGATAATGTGACATTTTAAATGTCTGCATGTGTGTTTGTTCTCTCTCACTCACTGATTTGAGACCGGCTCTTTCACTGAACCTGGAGGAGCTCCCAGCTAGGGCATTCAACATGTTCCCCATGATACTCTTTTCTCTACCTCCCCAGCACTGGGTTTTATAGATGCATAGAACTGCAAGTGGTTTTGTTTGTTTGTTTAGATTTTTTTGTTTGTTTGTTTTTGTTTTTTGAGACTGGGTTTCTCTGTAGCTTTGGAGCCTGTCCTGGAATTAGCTCTTGTAGACCAAACTGGCCTCGAACTCACAGAGATCTGCCTGCCTCTGCTTTCCGAGTGCTGGGATTAAAGACTTGCACCACCACCACCCGGCTCTGCAAGTGATTTTTATGTGCTTACAGGGGATCAAAACTCTGGATCATCTCCTTAGCCTCTGTTAGTGACATTTGCAAAACAGATATTTTTAATTTATGGTAAATATTCTAATGAAGACAAGTGAGATGACTCAGCTGATAAAAACCCTTGCTTCTCCAACCTGACAAACCCAAGTTCATCCCCAGATTCAGTGGAAGGACATTATTGATTTCCCAAAGGTTGTCTTCTAAATTCTCCACTCAAATACCACACAATAATTTAAAAAATTAAGATTCTGGTGAAATTCTTAGCAATTTAAAGCACATATATTTTATTTTTAAATGTTAGGATGAAATGATATCTCAGTATGGTTATAAAGTCAGGTTATACTGGACATGGCAGAGTGCACAAGTAATCCCAGTACTTGGGAGGCAGAGTGGATCTTTGAGTTTGAGACCGTCCTGGTCTACAGTGAGTTCCAGGACAGACAGAGCTATTACACAGAGAAGCTCTTATCTTGAACCCCTCCCCCCCAAATAAATAAAATCGGTTAACAGTTTTGCTGTTGTATTATGGTTGTAGAAACAGTTACTGTAAGACAAAGGAAAATTCACATTTTTATTGCTACTAATGATTATAGCAGTAACACCTATTTACTGAATATATAATACTGGGGTACGAGGTACTAACTCCTCTAGATTAGTAATGAAGTAACACAAGCCCTTAATAGGTGAACCAACATCCCCAAAGGTCTACAGAGCTAGTTCCAGGACAGTTAGGGCTGTTAACACGGAGAAACCCTGTCTCAACTCCCATCTCCCCCCCAAAAAGTGTCTGCTTTCTACCCCTCCAAAGTGAGTCTTATGAAAATAATTTTAAAACAGAGCATGCTTTGGCTCTTTCTTTGAAGAAGCATATTGTCCACAATGTTATAAGTTTCTGGGAGTTCTGTCTTTTCTCTTACCTGACTACTTTTTCAGACTTTTTTCATGGTGATTAGGTTTTTATATTTCAGTATATTTCTCAGAATGGTCTTGGTTTATCTGTTGATCTCCAAATCGTAACAGCTGACATTTATTATCACATACATTATCAAGAATCTACCAAAGGCATCAGGATATGGTGGCACCTGACAGTAATTCCCAGCACGTGAGAGACTGAGGCAGGAGAATCATCACAGATTTTTAGGCTACCCTGGATTCAGTTCAAGACCCTGTCTCAAAAATTGATCAAGCAAATGAAAAGAACCCACCACAATCAGTGTTTCTAACTTATGGTTTAATAAAATTGTTAGCAAAATGTCCAAATAACACAGTTCTAAAGGCTTACTCAAGTGGTTATTGGCACACCTGTTTCTTGCCACGTAAGCCTTGTCGGACTGCTCGAATATGCTTAGGACAGGGCTGCGGGCTTCAGTTAGAGATCATCAAGGCAGAAGCTGACCTAGCAAATCACTCATGTTTACACCTTACTTATTAGAAATGAGTCACTGAGTCTAGTCCATACTCTAGGGAGGGGAATTAGACTTCACTCTCTAGAGAATGTATCAAAGCACTTGTGGACATATGTCCAATCTTAACAGTGATCTTTGACTTATGTGGAGGGAGCTTAGATAAGGTTCTTAATAGTGTAGCCAATGCTGATCTCTGACTCTGTCCTGGCCTTCCGTGTTGAAATTATAGGTATGCACCACTGTGCCTGGCCATTAGTGCAATTTCTAACTAAACAGTGCTCTGGGACTCTTTCATCCAAAGAGTCTTAGCTTTTAATATCTCTGTGCTGTTGACATAATGGAAGATTTGTATCTTTAGCCCCAGATGTTTCCTTTAAGCTTGAGAGCCAGATGCCCAGGACACATTCCTTTTGAGTAATCTCAGATGTCTAAATCTGAACCCTTGAGCCCTTTTTTCTTCACTTTGACTAAAAATCTGCTTATTCATATTTTAGTAATTGCTGAGACCAGCAGTGTGGGGGTCATCTTTGACTCATGCTCCTTGACCCCTGCATCCAACCATTATCAAGTACTATGTAGTCTTGTTTTTTAATTGTATCCACTCACTGAACTACTGTCACCCTGATCTTAACTGCTATACTAAATTGCACAAAATATCATTCTCCTAGATTTTCATATCTTCTCACCCCTGGTTTGCTTCTGCTCTTGCCTTTTCTAGTTCATTATGTAAAAACCGGATAACTGATACTCATCTCTCTTACATTGAAAACCTAAATCTTGGCCAGGCAGTGGTGACGCACGCCTTTAATCCCAGCACTCGGGAGGCAGAGGCAGGTGAATCTCTGTGAGTTCGAGGCCAGCCTGGTCTACAAGAGCTAGTTCCAAGACAGGAACCAAAGCTACAGAGAAACCCTGTCTCGAAAACCAAAAAAGGAAAAAGAGAAAAGAAAATGTAAATTTTCCACAGAGTCCTTGTTCTTTCTGTCTTTAGCTTTTCTGTTGTATTGCACTGTCACATTCTTCACGGTCCAGAAGCATTGCTCCATATTTGTCTGATTCTCGGAAATCTTTGTATAGACTTTTAGCTTGATTTTCACATAGAAGCTTAAGTGTTAATCATCAGTATTTCTTACAAGGGCTTTTCCATCTAGAATAGATCTGGACCCTCCAGGATTTCACATTTTTCCTATCTTGTACTTAGTGAAAATATGCTTACATTTAATTTTTTATTGCCTTACTCTATGTCAAAAGTATTTCGATCTTTTATTTTCTTCCCCGAGATGCAAGTCTCCCACAAACAACTTTATCCCTGTGCTGTGATTGACCCTTGTCAGAGTATTTTAGCAGTCCCATTTAGTGTCTGTGAACTCCATGAGAGGTGTTTTTTTTTTTTTTTTTTTCTGTTATGACTATATTCTTGGTGTTTGATATGTAGGCTGATACATAAAAGAAGCTCTTAATGAATAATTAGGGATTAATATCAAATGGCAAGAACACTGTTTACATAAGACTTGAGAATTTGAGGGGATCTAATGAATTAGTTTTCTCTCCCTTTCTGCTGGTTCCTCTTATATTATGTGACCCTTTATCCCATTTGTATGTAAATAGGGTAATTTTTATTTCTTTTACATTCCTGTAGTTATCTTCTGTTTCTACTAATACCTAATAAGATTACCTTCATAGTTTAGCAATGTTCTTAGTACAAATAATGTATTGATTTTATAGTTACCACAAATTCTTAAACTATAAGAATTTCTCACAGTCAATACTTTCCTCATATATATACAAGACCATGTCATAGACATATCTGAGAAGAAGAAACTTTATTGAGTACCTGCTCTGTGCCACTGTAATCCTAAATACTTTACAATATATAATGTATATTTCATTTTATATAGTATAATTAATATAGTGTATAGAATAGCAATTAATAATGGAGTCTGAATTATAACTCTATCACTGTGTGTGATCTTTAATCTCTTCAGCCCACTTTAGTTATACTTTTCTTGTGAAGCAGTTATGGGAACTTGTTAATTAATTGTCGCCTCAGGTAGATAAGATCCTGTCCAAGGAAAGAACAAGCGGTAAGCAGTTGTATGTGGATTTTTAAGCCAGTAAGGCATGGTAGTATATGGCTATGACCCTAGTGTTTGAAGGGCTGAGACAAGAAAACCACTGAGTTCCAGAGTTGTAGACCAGTCTGAGTTACATAGCAAGACCCTGTCTCAAAAAACAAGCAGCCAGGCAGTGGTGGTGCACACCTTTAATCCCAGCACTTAGGAGGCAAACCTCTGTGAGTTTAAGGCCAACCTGGTCTATAGAGCGAGTGCCAGGACAGGATCCAAAGCTACACAAAGAAGCCCTGTCTTGAAAAAAGAAAAACAAAAACAAAATTAAGCTGGTAGCAGGGGTGGTACACACCTCTAAACCCAGCATTCAGGAGGCAGAGGCAGGTGTCTCTCAGTGAATTCAAGGCCAGCCTGGTCTACAGAGGGAGTTTCAGGACAGGCTCCAAAATGTATACAGAGAAACCCTGTCTCAGAAAACAAACAAGAAAAGCATGTGCTGCCGCCACAGTCTTCTGTTTTCTTCTTAGTGTACTAAGGAACTTTCTTTGTGGATGGTAGTGGTGGTCGGGTGAACAGCCCAGACTAGCTAGAACTGATAACCTTTCTGTCTCTGTGCTGTCCCTCCCCTCAAGTGCTAGAGTTAGAGGCATATACCACCATACCATACCCAGCTGAAACATTCAATTCAGTAATTGAATAATTTGATTACATTTGAGCAACCAGAGAAAGCTATTAATGAGAATTTTTTTCTTCTTTTTCCCCCCTTTTTCTTTTCTTTAGAGTTGGAATTGTCTTTCTGTTATTCAGCTTGTCTTGGAACTCCTAGACCTGTCAGCTTCCCAAGTAGAGGGACCTTAATGTGTATCCAACACTGTACTAGTTGGTTGAGATTTAGTATGTTCATTGTGGCTGATTTGAGATTAGGAGAGATTACTACTTTGTACTAAATTATTTAAGCATTGTAATTGCAGTGCCTTAAAAGTAGAGCTTTAATCTTTAAAAATATCTTTCAACAGATCTGAGACTGTAGCTCAATGTAAGGTGCTAGAGTTGATCCCCAGTATACACCAAAATTTTTAAAAATATATTTCTGCATTTAAAAGCCTGATTGGGCTGGTTTTCCTCGCCACCCTCGAAAATTGCAAAATTTCATTATATTCATT
Organism: Chionomys nivalis; assembly: GCF_950005125.1. Taxonomy (NCBI): domain Eukaryota; kingdom Metazoa; phylum Chordata; class Mammalia; order Rodentia; family Cricetidae; genus Chionomys; species Chionomys nivalis. Next base: position 34,230,633 of record NC_080090.1, on the reverse strand, counting down.
GCCTTGTTTGTTCGTTTATTTTCCAGGAATCTGAAGAAAATAGCTTGTGAAAGTCATCGTCCAGTGATTTGTTCTTCTGTAAGGAAATCTCATTCAGTAAAGCCATTTAAATTAGTGAAATAGTAGGACCAGTAAATCAAAGTGGCAGTGTACAGGATACGTGGACATTGAACAATGACTCAGCTTTATACTTACATCAGATTATTGGGAGCCTGTCTTTCCATCATTTCTCATGTTCAAGGTAAATTGATGCTTATTTAATAAGTCATTTCTATATATATAAAGCACTTAAATGCCTTGATCTGCTTTTAGTTCCTGTTCCTTTTTAAACAGGTCATCCGTACCAGCACAACTCTTAAGTGAAGAAGCAAAGAAAAAACACGCCAAAAGAAAGTGTGAACTTTGTATAGACACCTTTTTAAAAACCTTAGCCTCTCTGAACCTTTGTTCTTATCTGTAACACAGGCATGAGGTTTGCCTAGTGAGGATCAGATGAGATTAAGTATAAATAGTCTGCAGTTTAGTGCCTAAAGCACAAAACAATAGGTGCTTGAGACTGAGCTTTAAATTCCTGTCTCTCTGAAAACACAACAAAGAATAAGCACAAATAATAATTCAAAATTTGTTTTATTTTCATGAGAAGACTTTGGAAAATTAATGCACTTGTTTGTCTATGCTGAGTTCTAAAATTTCTCCGTAGAGTCTAAGCAGTTTATTTGTGGCCTCTGTTATATACCATGTGTTCATAGAACAAATAGAGGTTAATAGTGATGCCTACTACTATTATATGAACTGTATTTGCATACAACCCCCCCACAAGTAGTTTATTTAGGACAGTAATTTGAACTGAAAAGTTAACATTGCTTTATAAAAGAAGGTTTTTAGGTAGATCTTACCTCTATCTTTTTTCTGTTTTAGAATTAAATTTTTGTATATATGTGTGTTAGTGTTTATGCACAATGTATGTACCTACTTGTGTTGATCAGTGTTGGCACTGGGTGTCTTCCCCACCTATTGTCATCTGAGAAGGGGTGTCCAACTAAACCTAGAGCTTTCTAATTGGCTAGATTTGCTTTCCATCTTCCCAGTCCCTGTCCTGCCATCTTCATTTTCTGAACTTTGGGTTTATAAGTTGTAATTTTCTATATAGTACTGAATGATAAGGATTATTTTTTACCCACATGAGGAAATTTGGATTATAGTATTAAGCTTTTTAAAATTTTTGTGTTATTGCATGAGCATGACATGAAATCTCCACCTTCTTTGTATTTGCCTTATTGTTGCTTTGCTCAGAACGCAGAGCCCCCTCATCTCAAGTCACTTTATCTATGAAACACGAGAATATGTAATATAATGCCTTTCTGTTAGGTTTTGCTGATCACTATGAACCAGAGTTGTCATGATTATGAAGATAAATTAATAATGTATCTCCCAAGGAAATTTCCATTTTGATAAACAAAATGCTTTATGCTGTTCAGGTCATATATAGATAGTTAGTATGGTACACACCTCTCTCTGTCTTTTTTAATTTTCTCATATATTACACCTGACTACTGTTTCCTCTCTCTCCTTTCCTCCTAGTTCACTCTCCTTGCCACCTCCCTGTTCCCCAAGATCTACTCCTCCTCCTTTCCCTTCATAAAAGAGCAGGCCGCCTTCGCTATCAATCCAACATAGTATAACAACTTACAACAAGACTAGGCACATCCCTTCATTAAGGCTGAGTGAGGCAACCCAGTAACAGAAAAGCATTTCCAAAAGCAGGGAAGAGTCTGAAACAGCCCCTACTCCATCTGTTGGAAGTCCTACAAGAAAACCAAACTACACAGCCGTGACATACGCAGAGAACCTAGGTCAGACACATACAAGCCCCCTGATTGCCAGTTCGGTCTCTTTGAGCCCCTATGAGCCCTGCTTAGTTGATTCTGTGGGCTGTTTTCTTGTGGTGCCCTGTCTTTTGCAGGATTCCCTGAGTTTGCCTAATTTTGGCTGTGGGTCTCTGCATCTGTTCCCATAAGTTGCTGGATGAAGCCTCTCTAATGACGATTATGCTAGGCTCTGGTCTACAAGTATAGCAGAGTATCATTAGGAATCATTTAATTGACTTTTTTTTTTTTTTTTGTCAGTTGTATTCAGTTCTATCCTAGGTCTCTGAATTATTCAGTTTACGTGGCCTGACTCTCCAGGCAGTGACAGACAGGTCTGGGCTATCTGTTATGACATGAATCTCAAGTTGGATCAGTCATTGGTTGGTCACTCCCACCCAAGATGTGACACCCTTACCCCAGCACATTTTGCAGGAGGGGCAAATAGTAGGTCAAAGCATTTGTGACTGGGTTGGTGTCCCACTCTCTCCATTGGAAGCCTTGCCTGGTTACAGAAGATGGCTGGGTCAGGCTCCATATCCTCCATTGCTAGAATCATCCTCGTAGATGCCTAGGAGTTTACACTGCACTAGGTTTTTACCTCATGCATGAAATGATCCCAGTTCTAGTCATCTCTCCCAGTACTCTCCCTCAACCCCCGCTACCCATTCTCTCCTGTTCCCATCCCCACCAACTCCAGTCTACCCAGAAAAATCTATTTCCTCTTCCCATGTACGACCCCCCCCCCAGGCCCTCTTTGTTACTTAGTCCCTCTGGGTCTATGGATTGTAGTGCAATAATCCTTTACTTAATAGTTAATATCCATTTGTAAGTGGTCACATGCCATGTTTGTGTTTTGGGTCTGAGTTACCTCACTCAGGATGATTTTTTTTCTAGTTTCATCATTTGCCAGCAAATTTAATGATGTCATTGTTTTTAACAGCTGAGTAATATTCCATTGTGTAAATGTACCGTATTTTGTTTATCCATTCTTCAGTTGAGGGACATCTAGGTTGTTTCCAGGTTCTGGCTATTAATAATAAAGCTGCTATGAACATAGTTGAACAAGTATCCTTGTGGTAGGGTAGAGCGCCCTTTGGGTATACTATGCCCAGAAGTGGTATAGCTGGGTCTTGAAGTAGATGGATTCCCAATTTTCTGAGAAACTACCATATTGATTTCCAATGTGGTTGTATTAGTTTGCACTCCCACCAGCAGTGGAGGAGCATTCCCTTGCTCCGCATCTTTTTCAGCATGAACTATCACTTGTTTTTTTGATCTTCATCATTCTGACAGGTATAAGATGGAATCTTGAAGTCATTTTGATTTGTATTTCTTTGATGGCTAGTGATGTTGAATGTTTCTTTAAGTGTTTTTTGGCCATTTGAGATTCTACTATTGAGAATTCTGTTTAAATCTGTATATCGCATTTTTTAGTTGGAATATTTGCTTTGTTGATGTTTAGTTCCTTGAGCTCAAGTTGTTCCGCAGTAAGCTTATATCGAGTGGAATATTCTCGCATGATTTACACTTCTAGTCAGGAGTGGTAGCACACACCTTTAATCCCTGGACTTGTAGGCAGAGGCAGGCAGATCTCTTATGTTCAGTGCCAACCTGGTCTATATAGTGTGATCTAGAACAACCAGCGCTGCATGTAAGACTGACTAAAAAAACAAAACAAAAAACAAAACCAACCACACAAAGAATTAACACTTTTGTGTGCTAAAGATCAAAACTTTTTTATGTCGTTTGAAAAAAAATTTTGCAGATAATTTCTGCTTTATGAATGCTGTGATTATAAGTGTTTGCCCCCACATCACTATGGGCAACATCTTCCTTGCTATATTTGTTGTCATTGATGTTGTGTAAGAGGCAAGGTGTTTGTTATACTATAGCATAGGCTGGCCTCAAACTCCTGTCTCAGCCTCTCAAGGATTGGAATTACAGGTGTGTACCACCCAAGTCTGGACTCCACCACACACGTTTGTCCTCTATGGTTAAATTGATCCTTTTATTTTGTTTTGTTTTGTTATTGTTACTATATCAGGATTTTAAAACCTTGAGTCCTATTGCCCCCCCCCCCCCCCCTCTCTCGTTTTGTTGTGTTTTGTTTCTTGAGACAGGGTTTCTCTGTAGCTTTGGAGCCTGTCTTGAAGAACGAGCTCTCGTAGACCAGGCTGGCCTCGAACTCACAGAGATCTACCTGCCTCTGCTTCTGTGTCCCGGGTGCTGGGATTAAAGGTGTATGCCACCACCTCCCAGCTCTACTGCCTTCTTAAATAAGTGAATACTGGAGAAGTTATGTAGTTTATAAAGATTATTCACCTACCTAATTAGGAAGACTCACAAGAGACCAGAATGTCTCTCATTTGTAGCATGGCAGATTTCTCCCTTCTCATACCCTACCATTCTTCCCCATCTTTTACAGTTGATGTTGTTAAAATAAATGAGGCTTTTTTTTTCATTTTTTAGCCATTTGGATGATCATCAGAAACTTTACCACTGTGTTAACAGTACTTTCCGTCTGAAAGGACGTCATGGTGAGGGGCTGAGGAACACATATGTATACAAATCTTACCTTTGAAGGATATTTGTTAGTCTCCACTGTTTTATAAACTAACTCTGGGGTACTGACTATGGGAGGTTAAATTTGTTCTCTAAACTTACTCTGTCTCCTACTTGCCTTTTACCTGCAGGTGGGTTGGATTCAGCTAGCCAGCACATGGCGCCTCAATCTCAGCAGTAGCCAAGGCGATTCTTGGGCCAAAAGCCATTTTTTCTTTACTTTTTCTACCCGTTTAGTGAGCAATAAAAGTTGTATCTATCACGCTTACAGATTTTAAATATCTCTGCCTTTGTTTCTGCTCCACTCTAATTCCCTTTGCCTACATATATGTTGGTGGAGCAGCGGGGCTTCATCCCGCCACCCAGTTAGCTTTACCTGGAATAATTACACGGAAACTGTATTCTTTTAAACACTGCCTGGCCCATTAGTTCCAGCCTCTTATTGTCTAGCTCTTACATATTGATCTAACCCATTTCTGATATTCTGTGTAGCCCCACGAGGTGGCTTACCAGGGAGGATCTTAACCTGCATTAAGATCTGACTCTGCTTCTTTCTCCCAGCATTCTGTTCTGTTTACTCCACCCACCCAAGGGTTGGCCTATCAAATGAGCCTAGGCAGTTTCTTTATTAATTAACCAATGAAAGCAACAGATTAGAAAGAAATCACTCCCACATCACATATATAACTGAATACTTTTTCCTTATCCCATATATACTGATTGACAAATTTTTACTCCCAATTTAAATTTTGTCCTGCTTCTCTACATTTCTTTAAATTCTGATCTCTATTTTTGAGCGCTCAATACTCACACATCCAACTGTGGTCAAATTTTCTCTCATGGGTTCCTCACGTCTGGTCACTTCTTTTTTGTTTTTTTGGGGGGTTCATAGATCAGCCCCACGTTCAGTGCCATTAAGTCTCTTGAGCAGACCCCAACATAAACTATCTCTCTCTGGACCTGTGAGGAGGTGCAAGAATAAAGACACAACTCACATGGCATTATCGGGAGGGAGATTCTCAGTGGTCCCTCATGAAGTCCTGAGTTTACATGCTAGAGAATTCCTCCTGCTTTATTCTCCAAATAGCATTTTGTCTCCTAGGTAACCAGGCTTTTAGTCACATCCACAACTACCTGTCTGCTGTGTATGCTAGCTGGCACATAGGCTTGACTTAGCATCTCTATCAGGTATCCTCCAAATTACAAAGAAAGGAGCAAAACATGCTGACTTTTTGTTAGGTTAGCAACAACCTGTCTGAAAGGTTATGTGACCATCTCAGGTGTGGTCAATGGCTTTAGAGCCTAGCTGCCATACCATATAGAAATATGGGCCTACAGATACTCCTTTTCAGTATTTGTTTCTATTAACAAATACTTATTCAGAAGTAAATTTCTTTCCTGAATATTAAGTTTGAGAAACTTAAGGTCATTGAAGTTCAAGTTATGGTCAGATGGTCATGGTGAACAATTTTGATTCCAACACTGGGGAGGCAGAAGCAGGCAGATCTCTGACTTGGAGGCCAATCTAATCTAGAGTGACTTCTAGGACAGCCATGGCTACACAGAGAAACCCTGTCTCAGAAAGCAAAGAAACAAGCAATAATAATAATCCAAATTATGGAATTTCTAACTCTTACATTCTGCTTTCTTGCTGTCAGTGTGTATGTGTTATTTTCCTCATTTTTGTAGTTTATTAGTATTGTTAAATTTAAAATTGAATTTAGTACTGAACCACTTCATTTTTATAGTGAAATTCTTGCTTATCTAATCCTTTTGGCTCTACCATTCTTTCTTTTGGAAGGGCCAGGTGATTTCATCTGAAAAATTCAGAGCTGTGTATGTTGTTACCTGTCATTTGATGCCAGAAACTCTGTAATGCAAGATCCCTGTTTTATTATATAAGCTTTTGGCAACTTTTACTTTCTATAGCATGGTCTGGATTCAAACTAGTTACCCTGGGATGAAAGGCAGAAAGCAGGATTTGTTTCATGTTTTCACAGTTACCTTACTTAGGCAGTTCGAGTTCTCTGCAAGGTGCTTAGTAGCTCCATTTTCAGAGAAACATTCAAAAAGAATTTTTTAAATATAGTTATAAGTTTGAACCAAAAAATTAGAGGAGTTGTGCACACTCCCCCCCCCTTCTGAAATCATTGGAAATTTTCTCAGCCTTTCCTGAAATCTCTCCCCATTTTCTACCTAGTAAATTGAAGCTGTCACAGCAGGCTGGAGGTCCCATTGCATGAATGTCACAAATATGACAGGGGCAGATTCCTGAGTGTTGGCAACTCTGTACTCCTTAGTTCCATAGGGTTATGGGTCAGGTTTTCAGAGGAGACTTCAGATTCCAGACTTTGAGAATTCCAGACTCTGAATGCTCTTGATACTCAGATCAGAACGTACTCTGGCCTTGAAAACTAGTCCTCAGCAGCTAGTATTGTAGACCTCTAGCCTAAGGCATCCGATCCCCTGGCTCTTAACCCTTGGATACTTTCAGGAACTCTTCAGCTGCCTAGGATCCCTAACTTAGCTTTTCATGCTTTCTCACCAACTCAGTTTGTCTGTAGTACTTGAGAGTCTCTGGGGTCTGCCTCTATAGCCTGCCTCGGTGTGTCTGCAGTCCTTCAGAGTCTCTGGGGTCTGCCTGCCTCTGGCCACTGTGGAACTCTTAGCAACCTCCTAACTCTTAATTTTGATTTTGGTTCAAAACTTAGGAAGCTTTTTTGTTTTTATTTTTTTTTTAAGTCCTTTATGAATACCTACATGATAAAGGAGCCTGGAGCACTTGTGAGGAATGAGGGCTCCTGAAGCTGGGTTGTGACTTCAGCAGTAGCAGTGGTCCCAGTGGTACCTGCAGCTGCTATGGAGTTTCCTCAGAGGAATCCCTGGAGTGTTCAAAACAGCTGTTCTCTCATAGTGACAGCTCTGCTAGTTAGGAAAGAGGGCTGCTTATTTGACAGTTCCTCACTCAAGGCGACTAGGCACCAGGGAGAGGCCTACAGTTGTTAATCAAATTGCTAGTTGGCTGTTTCAAATAGTTTAGCTTATTTAAAGAAAAATTAAAACACTAAAGGGCCTTTTTAGTAGGGACCTGTCCTGGAATTAAAATTCTCAAAAGTGTTTATCAGTGCTTAGCTCTTAGCTAAGTACCTTTACGGAGAGGGTTCCTCTGCTCTGTCTCAGAACCACAGACCTTTTGTCCTTTGTGTGTCTTTCATTGGTATACAACTTGTAACTGGGCAGTCTCCTTACACCCTGTTGCATCTGGTAGTTCTGTATATAGTAGTTTATGAGTTGGTATTATCAAACTTATTTTAAGATGTATTGACTGCAGTTATTATGATAAGAAAACTCAGAAGCTTTTTTATTGAAGACTCTAATTCAACAACGTTTCAAGAATGATTATTTACAAATTTCATTTTTTAATACAGGGCAGAATCTAGACAGTATGCTCCATGGTACTGGTGTGAAATCAGATTTGGACCAGAAGAAGCCAGACAATGGAGTGACGTTAGCACCAGAGGATACCTTGCCTTTCTTAAAGTGCTATTGCTCAGGACACTGCCCAGATGATGCTATTAATAACACGTGCATGTAAGTATTTGGTTCCGCCCTTAAGAGTTAGATGAAAAGTATACTCGAACAAGTTTTTCCCCCCATTTGTATATGGTAACTTTATAAAGAAAAAGAAAATTCCTGTTTTAAATATAGAAATATTGTTATCTATCATTAAACAATTGATGATCATTAGTTGTATCATGATACAGCTAATTTATATGTTTTGATTTTTGAAACAGGGTCTCTTTACATAGATCTGGCCATCCTGAAACTCACTATGTAGACCAGGCTGGCCTTAAACTCACAGAGATCCACCTGCATCTACTTACTACCTTGTGCTGATATTAAAGGCATGTAGCACCATGTCTGCCTTATTTTTCTTTTCTTTCGTGACCATTTTAATCATGAACTTAATGTTGCTCATTGTAGAAAACGTTTTCTGTTTTGTAGATTACCAAAAAAAAAGTTTACCCAGTGTCTCCCAGTAATGCATAGGTGTACAGGAACGGTGTTGTGACAGTTTTGTTATTTCTCTGTGGACTTTTAGTCCACATCTGTTTTATATGACTTTTCATTTCCTACTTAGTTTTATGTTAACCATTCAATGTTAACCATTCAATCCACTTGTGGATGGTTGTGTAACTTGAGTTCATATTTTTTAAACACACACACACACACACACACACACACACACACACACACACACACACACATTATGTATTCATAATATGTGTAGATGTACGTAAAGAGATCAGAGTACAATTTGCAGAAGTCTCTTCTCTCTTTTTCTATGTGGGTTCCAAGAAAGGATCTCAGATTGTCAGTCTTAGACAGCAGGCACTTTTACCTGCTCAGGCATCCTCTGGCCCATAGTCTATATATCTTGGGGCCCATTGAAGAATTGACTTTCTGAATCACACCCCCTCCCCTGTGAGAAAACAAAAAATAAAGTGTAATTCAGTTTTATCAGTCAATTAATTGTCTTTTTGTTGTAGCAGTAATAATGAAGGCCAAGTTTTGTAGTTCACTAACATTCTGTGCTCTTTGTATAGACTAGACAATGCCTAGAACTTGGTCTGTGAAATTATATTATTTTCCTTTCTACATTTGCTAAGGAAAAAACTCAAGGACACTGTCATTAAACTGGTAGAACGTCATGAAACTAAAATATATGTAAATTTTTTTAAATGAAGCTATTGAGACCGTCTCTGTTTTCCTGCCACATTCACTACAACGTACCTTTTAGAATCTCAGTCGTCTGTTTTTCCTAAGACGTCACTGTGTTATTGGGGGCTGCCGAATGTTGCACAGACGAGCTTGTTTTCATCTGTCACCATGTATATGTGACTAGCAGAACAGTTTATAACAGCATACACACAGAGCATTTATTTAGTAGAACTCCCTACTTGACATAGAGTTCTCATTGCCCCTTTAATCCTTAGTTAAAGCACACTACCCTTGATTTAGCTTATTTCTAAATTGATTTTGCTAATAAATCATATAACATGCAGTTTAAATGCAAAAAAACCAAGGTACTGAAGGACATATTCAATTCACATATGTTCAGTTCTTTTGTGAGTCTTTTAAATTTTTTTATATTTATTTGGTTTGTATGTGTGTATGTGTATTATACACATGTGCACATGCTGGCTTGCCAGAATTAGTTATTTCCTCTACCATGTGGATGCTGGAGATCAAACTCAGTCTTCAGGCTTGGTGACAGTGCCCTTAACTACTTAGCTATCTCTCTGGCATTCTTTATTAAAGTCTCTCTATTTAGTTCAGGGTGACCTGAAATGCAAGATCCACCTGCTTTAGCCTGAATGTATTCTGGATATGTACCAACCATGCCCTGTTCTTTCTAATATGGAATTGTATTTTTTTTTTTCTCTATTGTAGAACTAATGGGCATTGCTTTGCCATTATAGAAGAAGATGATCAGGGAGAAACCACATTAGCTTCTGGGTGTATGAAGTATGAAGGCTCTGATTTTCAGTGCAAGGTGAGATCTAACTGTCACCGTGAAATAAAGAAGGATACAACTTGCTGTACAGCATGGAGTCTTCTAGCAGGAGTGGACTGCTCGTCATACTACTGCATGCTCACAAAACAGATTTGCTGAAGAAAGCCTGGCTTGTTAAATAATAGGATTTTACTAATTGAAGTACTGGATTGCTTTACTTTAAGAAAGTTTTAATGCAAAAAATGATAGTCACATTTATTTCTGGAGTGTAAGGTTTACTGAGAAGATTTTAAGATAATGGATAGTAACCCCCCCCCCCAAGACAACAATATTGAATTCTCGTTGTAATATGTGGTGATTTGAATAAGATGTCTTCCATAGTCTCAGGCATTTGAATACTTGATTCCCAGTTGTCTGTACTGTTCGGGAGAACATAGGGCATGTGACTTTGTTGGATGAAGTGTGTCACTGAAGGCAGGCTTTAAAAGTATAAAACCTCATCTGTGAGTTTGAGGCCAACCTGGTCTACAGAGTAATTTCTAGGACAGCTAGGATTACACAGAGGAACCCTGTCTTAAAAAACAAGAGTATAAAACTTCACATTCTGCTAGTTCTCTCTGCTTTCTTCTTGCCATTTGAGATGTGGGCGCTTAGTTTCTGCTTCTGCTGCCATGCCTTTCCTCTACCATCATATACTCTTAATTCTCTAGATTCGCTAACCAAAATGAACTCAGTGCTCTGTGAGTTTTTTGGTCATGGTTTGATCACAGAAGTAGAAGAGAATAAATACAAGGTTTCTGTGCAGCTGTTTGAAAGAGCAGCAGCAGAGAGGATTCCTTCAGATTTTTCTAATTGTATATGTGAATTTTTAAAGAGATCCTGCCAGTATTTTTCAAAAACAGCCTGTATAGAACAGAATATAATGTCAACTCTGTCTACAAATTAATTCTGTTCAGAACCGGTTGGGTTCATAGAAAAGTTCAGTGATAAGTTTATACTTGAAGTCATTGGGCACGTGACTGAGTTTCATCCCCCATCTCTGGTTGCACAAAAAGACCTGACCCCTCAAAATCACAGCCTTTTAGCATGCAGGCAGAATTGTTTCCATACTACTTCCTCCACACATCTTCTCATCCTTTAAAAAAATAGCTCATAGTATAAACCGCCCCTTATTTAGTTAGTTCTATTATTCACTAACCCTCCTTTTTCTGAATGCAGCCACATGTGCTTTGGCAATTGTGCTGTATTCACAAGACATTGAACTTTTGCCAACTAAACCCTTATGTCTTTGACTCACTCTGCTTCCATGCCACACCTCCTCCACTCTTCCTAGTAATGTTGATCCTTTGATACAAGTGGATGGGGATGGAATAGTTTTGTTGCTTTTCTTGTATTTGTATTTGTTCAGATTTGAACCGGGTGGTGGTGGCACACACCTTTAATCCCAGCACTCAAGAGGCAGAGGCAGGTGGATCTCTGAGAGTTCGAGGCCAGCCAGATCTACAACAGAGTGAATTTTTAGGGTAGCCAGGGCTGTTACACAGAGAAACCCTGTCTTGAAAAAGAACAACAACAAAGAACAACCAAAAAAGGAAACATTTATTCATTTATATATTTAAAAGTATGATAATTAGGGGCTGGAGAGATGGCTCAGTGGTTAAGAGCACAGGCTGCTCATCCAGAGATCCTGAGTTCAATTCCCAGCACCCACATGGTGGCTCACTGTTACAGGGAGTGGGGCCCTTGTTCCAGCCGCCTGGCTAGCTTACACCTGAAATAATCACTCTGACTCTGCTTTCTTTTATTGATTAAAAAAGAAACTGCTTTGGGCCTGGTGATAGGGCAGAACTTAGGTAGGCAGGGAGACAGAACTGAATTCTGGGAGGAAGAAAGCAAAGTCAGAGTGAGAGAGCCTCCATGGAGACACCAAGTCAGACATGCTAAATCTTTTCCGGTAAGCCACGACCTCATGGTGAACACAGATTAATAGAAATGGGTTAAATCAAAATGTGACGGTTAGCCAATAGGAGGCTAGAGATAATGGCCAAACAGTGTTTTAATTGATACAGTTTCTGTGAAAAAAGAGGGGGAAGTGGTGTGGGACAATTATCTATTCTGTCAATTATGTTTTAAATAAATGCTGATTGGTCAGTAGCCAGGCAGGAAATATAGGCGGGACAACCAGACAGGAAGTAGAGGTGGGTAAAAGAGAACAAGAGAATTCTGGGAAGGAGGAAGGAAACCCATTCCTTCCCAGTTCTGTCCAGATAGCCCAGAAGCAAGATGTGACCTGCCTGCCAAAAAAGGTACTGAGCCATGCTGCTAACATAAATAAGAATAATGGGCTAATATAAGTTATAAAAGCTAATACTAAGCCTAAGCTAATGGGCCAATCAATTTATAACGTATGGAGACCTCTGTGTGATTTTCTTTGGGGCTTACCTGCTGTGGGAACTGGGCAGGACAGAATCCCCAACAAGCAGGTCCACATGTTACAGCTCACAACCATCTGTAATGAGATCTGGTGCCCTCTTCTGGCCTGTGGGCATAAATGGAGACAGAACACTGTATGCATAATAAAGAAATAAATCTTTTAAAATAAAAGTATGATAATTATCTGGCATGGTGATACCCACCCTTAATTCCAGCAATTTGGCAGATACAGGCAGATCTCTGAGTCTGAGGCCTTTCAGGGTTACATAGCGAGACCCTGTCTCAGGAAAGAAAATAAAGAAGATAATCGGTATCAAGTTGCTATGTTTATTTTCTACTTAATAGACCAAAGAGTAATGTAATAGGTCTGATTTAGAATATATTAATACCTTCTTGGCTGTGCTTAAATTTGTGGTAAAAGCTGTTAGTTGTCATTCTAAAATAGTATATTATTTTAAAAAAATTATTTAAGCAGAGTTTGGTGGCACATGCCATTGATTCTAGGACTTAAGAGACAAGATCTCTGAGTTTGAAGCCAGCCTGTTCTACATTGTGGGTTCCAGGCAGGCAGCTGTCTCTTGTCTGTCTGTCTGTCTGTCTGTCTGTCTGTCTGTCTGTCTGTCTATCTATCTATCTATCTATCTATCTATCTATCTATCTATCTATCTATCTATCTATCTAATCTGTCTGTGTCTGTCTGTCTGTCTGTCTCTCTCTCTCTCATTATACCATGCTGCCTTCTCTCTTCCCCAATCTTTCAAGTTCTGCCTGTCTCTTCAGTGTCATACTTAGAAGGGTCTTCATCTTCCTCCTTCTCCCTGGTTAGAAGGTGTGAACCACATGGCTGTCAGCGTGGCTTTGGAGCATTAGTCACCCTTGCCTGGTGCACTCTGCTCTTATTCTTGTAGTCACCCTTGGTGGGAAGACGGAGGCAAAGGAGGAATTAAAGATTGGGCTCCTGCTTCCGTCCTGTGCTACTACTGGGCAATAATCCCTGGTTTAGAGACCTCTTACCCATGATTGCTGAGGATGACCTTTCTTTGCTTCCTTTCAGTTTGCCTTCTGCTAGCTGATCTTACAGCCTTCTGAGACTGACTGCTTGGCACTTAATTTATTCATCTTCAGTTGTACATTCCTTTCTTTATGCTCATTTTCTCTAGACATGGGATTATTTCAGTGTTTGTAGTATAAACCCTATCATACCTCTTTTCTCTTTATGGATAATTTCAAATGAAAAACTGTCTTAAAAATAAAAAAGTCAGTTAAAATGTAGAATTTATTCATTTGGAAATTTCTAAATGTTACTGACTGTCTTCCCAGATGGGATTTCAAGACATAGACTCTTGGTCACCTCATTTTGCGGGGGGGAGGGGAGGAGGTAGAGGCAGGGTCTCTCTGTGTAGCTTTGGAGATTGTCCTGGAACTTGCTTTTGTAGCCCAGGTTGGCCTCGAACTCAATGAGATCCATCTGCCTCTGCCTCCCGAGTGCTGGGATTAAAGGCATGCGCCGTTACTACCTAGCCTTGGTCACCTTTTTAAATAACACCTGATTATGCTGAGGCATTTCCTTTTTGGCCAGCTGATATTTCTGCTTACTTTCTTGCTACCTTCATAATCATGAACAGGAAAGATGAACTTAACTCCAATTAAATTTTTTGGATTGTACTTCATTCTTTTATCTTCAGGAATACTCATAGTTTTCTTGTTTTAGAATAGTGAACTTTTTATGTCTGAATTTGAAAGGCAGATTTCTAGATAATGTAACCTGTCTAGTTTAAAGATTTGGGGGATTATCTGTGAAACATGTTAGTAATCAATTCATATTTTGGCTCAGAATGGTATTACACCCAGGTATCACTTAAATATCAACATGTAATCCCTAATATCTGCTTCCATGACTAAAGTCTTTGTGCTTGTTTTCTTAAGTTTTACAATATACTTTCTATCGGACTTGTGGGCCATAATCACCTCCTTTAATAGGTACCCCCACTCCAACTTGATTTAGAATACCTCTACTTTGTAGTCTGATCTTAATCTCACCCAAATCTTAATACTACTGTGATTGTATTTTTCCAACAGGCTTATGATTCTAATAAAATACTGTGTTTTCTGTAACAGGAGGGAGCGGGCCTGCTTTTGTTCCTGGCTGCCCAGCTAGCTTACACCTGAAATAATCACACACAAACTGTATTCATTCAAATACTGCCTGGCCCATTATCTCTAGCCTCTTATTGGCTAACTCTCACATATTAGTTTAACCCATCTCCATTAATGTGTATCGGCACTCCACTTGACTGTGGCTTACTGGCAAGACTCTAACCAGCGTCCATCTCAGGCAGGAGAACCATGGTGTCTGCCATACTGCCCTTCCCAGCATTCAGTTCAGTCTACTCCACCTAAGTTCTGCCCTATCAAAAGGCTAAGACAGTTTCTTTATTTAACCAGTGAAAGCAACACATAGACAGAAGAACATCCTACACCAGTTTTCTAGCAGATAATTACTTTTTAAAGCTAAAAGCAGCTAGCTGAATAATTTAAACATACCAACATTTAACATTAAAAATCATTAAAATTCTTTTGTTCCTCTATAATTTATAATCTAGTGTCTTTATCTACCCATATAATCTTAAGGAAAATTATTTCACAATCTTATTTTCACAAAAAAAAAATAAATTTTCAGTAATATTTTTGTTGTTGTTTTTGGAGACAGGGTTTCTCTGTATAACAGCCCTAACTATCCTAGAACTCACAGAGAACTGCCTGCCTCCTGCCTTCCACCCTCTGAGTTTCCTCAAGTTCTGTTAGCCATCATGCCCTGCTAATTTGGGGGGATGGGGGTTGAGACAGGGTTTTTTTGTAGCTTTTGGAGCCTTTCCTAAAACTCACTCTGTAGATCAGACTGGCCTTGAACTCAGATATCTGCCTGTCTCTGCCTCCTGAGTGCTGGGATTAAAGGCATGTGCCATCACTGCCCAGCCCTGCTAATATTTTTTAACTTAGGGTTGGTGAGTTTTTTTCTGACTGAATTATAAATTACATTTACCAATACTAAAGATGTCTATGTTCAATTTAATATATCAAGTGCTTTAATTTTACCATTACTTTTCTTAAAGGATTCACCAAAAGCCCAGCTACGCAGGACAATAGAATGTTGTCGGACCAATTTATGCAACCAATATTTGCAGCCTACACTGCCTCCTGTGGTTATAGGTAGGTCAGCCCAGAAGAGTTCAGGCATGATTCTCTGTAACTTCTTTTCTTTGTCTTTAACAATAACTAAGCTACTTAGAGCTCAGTCCTCTCAGTGATTCTCTCCTTCTTTGTAAGATGCAGCAGAAAGATGCTATACTTGTTTCATTGTTGACTTCCATCCTCAGGTCCATTTTTTGATGGCAGCATTCGATGGCTGGTTGTGCTCATTTCCATGGCTGTCTGTATAATCGCAATGATCATCTTCTCCAGCTGCTTTTGTTACAAGTAAGAAGATACTTATTTTTATGTAAAACATAAAATGGTTAGTTATTCTATATTAGCAATCTTTTTTGTGTTTAAACTAACAAGTTAAAAAACACTGTTGTGTGCAATTCAGAAATCATTAATTTGTATTCTCTGATAACAGCTTTTCAACTGTTACCACTTCCTTAGAAGGAAAGATGAATTTAACTCAACTAATTTTTTTTTTTGGATGTTACTTAATCCATTTATGTTCAGGAATACTCAGGCATTCTTGTTCATACAATAGTGAGCTTTGTTATGTCTGAATTTTAAAAGCAGATTTCTAGATAATGTAACCTGTCTCATTTGAAAATTTGGGGGATTATCTGTGAAACAGGTTAGTAATCCCATAAATAAATTTGTATATAAGGAATTTAACAATATGATGAAGTTGTCAATTTTAAGAACCTGGAGAAAGGGGCCTGGGGTGTGACTCAGTGGTAAAGTACATACCTAACATACAGGAGGGCTTGGGTTCTATCTGAAGCACTGAGGTATACATTTTTTAAAAAGAAAGAAAGAAAAAGAAAAGATAAATTTAGTAACTAGATTTGTACTGGGTTGATATATAGAAAAAATGTAGTTAGGTCTTTTCCCTACACTATAAATTTGAACCAAATTAAATTAGAACTATATCTTCATATGCATAGTTTGGAAAACCTTTCTGAGTCTACCTGAGCTTAGAAGCAACCAATGAAGTAAACACAGTATAAAAAGTAGTGTCAGCTCCATAAAAGTGGAGGTTTTTAGAAAAAAAAAAAAAGATGGAACAAATGAAAAATACTGACAGCTAATACTTAGTGCAGGTGATTGTTTTACACATATAAAAAGAGCTTCTATATAAACTAAAAGGCATAATTCAGTGAAGAAATAGATACAGTTTTAAAAAGAAATATGCATGGTTTTCTGAAGGGTTTTTTTGTTTGTTTGTTTTTTAAGACAGTCTCATGATGTTACCCTGGCTAGCTTTGAATTTGCTATGTAGACCAAGTTGATTTAGAACTCATGGAGATCCTTTGCCTCTCAAGCATCAGAATTAAAACTGTACACCTCCATTCTCAGCTGTATGACTCTTTTGAAAAAGAAAATAATAAGAATATTCCTAGCTCGGTAGGTGACACTCAGCTTTAATCCCAGCATGTGGGAGGCAGAGGCAGTTGGATCCCTGAGTTGCAGACCAGCCTGGTCTACAAAGTGAGTTCCAGTACAGCCGGGTCTGTTATACACAGAAACCCTGGTGTTGGGGGGGAGCAAAAAAAAAGAAATATGATAAATATACAATGAAAATTATAAAATGTGAGGTATTTTTTATCTACCATGCGGGTAGATGAAATGAAATAAGACTATGCGTGCATGTGTGTGTGTATGCCAGGGTAGATGTCAGTTAACTTCTCCCAGTCACCCGCCTCTGTAGTTCTTCAGATAGAATTATTACACTGGCTCCTCACATTTCACAGCTATTTATTTCTTTAGATATAAATAGCAGATTGAGCCTATCAGCCTGGACTGCATAGTTCCAGACCAGTTTGTGCTACAGAATGAGATCCTGTTTCAAAACAAACAAAAACTTATTCTGTAACAAGCAAAAAACCAGTTTATCGAATATGGGGATATGGTGAACATATGAATACCAATTTAATGGCTTTGACTTGTCAGATTAAAGATTAAAAATCTTATAATCCAGACAAGATACTTAGGGAAATTTGTGCAACCTGGGAGAAAAGACCTAAAGATACTAATTAGAGTTAAATAAAATGGCCCAGGCAGATTCAACGCATACTAGTGAGCCCTGCAGATCTCTCAGAGTGAACACTGAGTCCCAAGAAACAGGAAACAAAGGATTAAGCATTAAGATTGCCTGTGTTTCTGCCTGAAGAATATTTGACTTTATGACACAGAGAATGTAGGTATTCTTTGATGAGAAAATATAGGTGAGCATCTGGGGCGATGCCATCAGCTATATTCATGGGGCAGGTTACCAGAGAAGTAGAAAACTGTAGTTGGAATTTTCTTTAGACCACCAACCAGCTCTCAGATAAAGACACAGAGACTTAGTATTAATTATGAATGCTCAGCCTCAGCTTAGACTTACTACTAGTTCTTTTAATTTACCGTGTTTCTACTCATGTATGTTTTGCCTTGTGGGTTTTTACTTTTTTTCATTATGTGTGTCCTACTCTCCTGCTTCCTTTGTGTCTGTCTTTCTGATCCCTGGGGTCTTTTCTTTTTCATTTCTGGAACCTAAATTCTTCCTCCCACTTAATTCTCCCTGCCTGGAAGTTCACCTATATCTCCTCACTCACTATTGGCTGGTCAGCTTTTTATTAGACTGATCAGGTGCGTTACACTGTTGTTAGAGGCTGTTCATTTATTTCCTGGCTGCCCAGACTCCTGAAATATTCACACAGAAACTGTATTGTTTAAATCACTACTTGGCCAATCACTTAAGCATATTTCTAGCTTGCTCTTATGTCCTAAACTAACCCATCTCCATTAATCTGTGCATCACCACGAGGTCATGGCCTACTGGCAAAGTTTTGGCGGACTCCAGCGGAAATGTCTGCACCTGGCAGCTACATGGCTTCTCTTGACTCCACCTTCTTTCTCCCAGCATTCAGTTTAGTTCCCCCCCCAGCTCTACTCTGCCCTATCACAGACCAAAGCAGTTTTCTTATTTATTAACCAATAAAAGCAACACATATACAGAAGGACTCCCACATCATTAGACAGGCAAGATAAAACAGCAACACATCTTTGCATGGTTAAACAAATTTTCCACAACAGAAAGCTTCACAGGAAGACTTGAGTTCTGCAGATAACCCCAATCAGTATTCAGCATATTCATACAAAATACTACCCAAGGCTGGGAAGAACATCCGAAATGGCTGGAGGAAATAGTGTCACAGAAAGCTGGGAATGGTCTCTGTTAACCACCATCTTTGAGACTAGGAAACCATTGGTCTTGTTTAAAAATCATAGGCCTTGCTTTAGGCACAGAGAACAATTAATTAGTTCTGGAGTAAATGTGGTTCTAGTCCCACCTTTAAAACAAGACCGAACTGGACATGGTGGGACACAGTCTTTAGTTCCAGCACTCAGGAGGCAGAAGTAGATGGACCTCTGAGTTTGAGGCCAACCAGTCTACATACGGAGGGCCTGTATTTAAAAACAAAAACAAAACAAAACCCTGAAGATTCATGCTGTTTTCAGTTTTGTTCTGGGAAAAATAACACAATAATATTTGTAAGAATACATCCATTGCTGGGCGGTGGTGGTGCAGGCCTTTAATCCCAGCACTTGGAAGACAGAGGCAGGCGGATCTCTGTGAGTTACAGGACAGTCAGAGCTGTTACAGAGAGAGACCCTGTCCCAGACCCCACCCCACCCCCCAAAAAGAATACATCTGTTATTCCCACTCTCAAGTGATAGAAGCAGAAGGATTAGGAGTTAAAGGTCATCCTCAACTCACAGGTTCAGCACCAGCCTGGATTACACAAACAAACAAAAACAGTATTTGACTTTTTTGTTGTGTTTTTGAGTTTTGTTTTGTTTTGTTTTTTTTTAAGACAAGACAGTGTAACAGCCCTGGCTGTCCTGGAACACACTTTGTAGATCAAGTGGTGTTACAGTAATGTAAGTAGAAACATGGGAGGACTTTTCAAAAAGATCCAAATGAAACTTGAGGGAATTAGATTCAAATACCTTGAATATCATTGTGAATGGGTAAGAAAATGACAAATTAGATTTTACTTAAGAGCTAAGTGGATATGGGAACATGAGAGTAGAAGCTGTTTGAAGCAATTTGTGTGTGTGCGTGTGTCTCCTGTTCAGTGCTGCGCACAGCTGTGCAGCTACAGGATAGCTGGCCCATGAGATTCCTGGAATCCCTCTGTCTCTGCTTCCCATCTCCATGTGTGGACACTGGAATTACATACAGATACGGCAACACCCAACTTTGTATGTGTTCTGAGGATTTGAACTTGTGTCTTTACACTTGCACGGCAAGTGCTCTCCACATTGTTTCCTCAGCTCTGAAAGAATTTTGTATGAGACATGGTCAAGTACAGTTATAATCAGAATCCTCAGTGGAGGGGACAGGACAGGAAGAAAAATGTTTAAGAAATAATGACCAGGGATTTTCCTCTCTCTTCTGTGTGTGTATGTGTGTTTTTGTTTGTTTTGGAGCCTGTCCTGAAACTTGCTCTGTAAACCTGACTGCCCTAGAACTCTTATTTGTAGACCAGGCTGGCCTCGAACTCATATAGATTTGCCTCCCTCTGCCTCCTGAGTGCTGGGATTAAAGGTGTGCAGCACCACTGCCTGGCTGGGATTTTTCAAGTTTAATTGAAAACCATAAAATTATTAATCTAAAAATTTTAGTAAGCTCGTAAAGATACCAAAAACATGAAGAGAAATACAAAGCACATTGCTCAAAATTGGTTATAAAAAGAAAAATTTTTAAAATTTTTTTAAAAAACAAATACTTTTATGTGTATGAGTGTTCTGCTTTCATGTATATCAGTACCCCACATGTGTGCAGTGTCCTTGGAGGTCAAAAAGGTTTTTAGCTACCAAGTGACTACTGGGATTTGAACTCAGGTCCTCTGAAAGAACAGCCCATGATCTTAACAGTAGCACCAAAGGAAAATGTCAGTGCAGCTGGAAAAGTGCAGATTATAGCTTTTACTGTCCTAGAGCTTACTATGTAGATCTGGCTGGCATTAAACTCATTGAGCTCAACCTGCCCATATCAACTCCAGTCTTGGTTTAAGGGCACATACAGTTTTAGCACAAAGATACAGTTATAGTTTTAAGAGTATATGTGTTTGTAGATATAAACAATTAGTAACTTTCTGTGCTGAATATCCTTTCATATTTTTTAAAGACACTGTTAAAATTTATAATTTAAATATTTTTTACAGCTATGATACCATGTTACATGCTGGGGGAAGGCAGTCATTTGGGGGTTTTGTTTATCTTTGGTTTTGGGGATAGAGTTTCACCATGTAGCTTAGGTTGCCTTTGAATTCAGGATCCTCTTGCCTTACTCTTTCTAGTGCTACCACATCTGGCCTTTTGGGGGTGGGGAAGGTATATGTGTTGATATTTTTTAAACAAGACCTCACTTCATGGTCCAAGCTTGGCTCTGTAGCCCAAGCTGCCTTCAACTCCCATTCCTTCTGCCTCTCAAGTGAAGGGTTAGAGATGTATGCCTCCACACTCTGTT
This sequence comes from Chionomys nivalis, assembly GCF_950005125.1. NCBI lineage: Eukaryota > Metazoa > Chordata > Mammalia > Rodentia > Cricetidae > Chionomys > Chionomys nivalis. The sequence continues at coordinate 34,209,530 of NC_080090.1, read as the reverse complement.
GTGTGTGTGTTCTCGTGCTAATAGACTGTGACTATCTCTTCATGTTAGCATGACACACAGCATTCTACCTCTAACTCCCATTTCTAGTGAATTATAACAGAATTTTTTTTCCTGTGGTAAAGATTTATTAGGCTATGATTCTGCCTGAAGGAATGATGGCAGGTCTCAAGACTCAGAGTATCTGAGTGTTCCAATTTTAATGTTGATTGTTTCCAACTTTTTTTTTTAAAAGACATTACTGTAAGAGCATCTCAAGCAGAGGCCGTTACAACCGTGATTTGGAACAGGATGAAGCATTTATTCCAGTAGGAGAATCCTTGAAAGACCTGATTGACCAGTCACAAAGCTCTGGTAGTGGATCTGGACTACCTTTATTGGTAAGCTAAAAGCATTTTACAGATGTAAATGGTGTATGGATACAGATGTGACATCATGGGTAAGTGGACATCTTAGTGACCAACTAAAAGAAATGAGAGTTAAGTTTAGGCTAATTGGCTGAGGAGAGTATAACGTTTAGGTTTAAAAAAGGTTACAGATAATTCTGATGAATGGGTGGGCAGGCAGGCGGATGGACTGACGGACGGACAAATGGATGGATGGATGGATGGATGGATGGATGGATGGATGGATGCAGATAATCAGCTTCAGGGATGGAGAACAGCATTCTGCAACCCTCCTAATCACAACACTACATTTTTGGGTAGGTTTTTTTTAACTGTTTAATAGCATTAGTTGAAAGAAATACTTAATGACAATTTAAAAATATGTCTAAAGTAATCTGTGGTAGAATTACAAAGGTGAGAGTAGAGATAGCTGTATGCAGATAGTATGATTATGGGGAAAAACCCAACAATGGTACAAATAAACTTAATGCAACCAATACTTGTCAGTTTGCAGAATTCAAAATCATGATTTCAGTTTTACTGATTTTATATATCATGGCAACATGTCTAGAAACTGAAAGTTAAGAAATAGTTTCATTTGAAGTGATATCAAAAAGCATGAAATATGTTTGAAATAATCTTAGGCAAATATGTACATCACAAATTTTATATACTAGAGGTTATTAGTTATTGAAGTATTGAATTGATTGATATTCTTAAAAATTTTTGAAGTAGATTGTTTCTTTTTTGGTTTTTCAAAACAGGGTTTCTCTGTGTAACTTTAGACTCTGTCCTAGAATTCGCTCTGTAAACCAGGCTGGCTTCGAACTCACAGAAATCCACTTGTCTCTGTTTCCCAAGCAGAATTAAAGGCGTGCACCATCACTACCTGGCAAGTTTTCTACTTTTAAAAAGACATTGTAAGAGCTTCCCAAGTAGAAGTCATTACAACCCATGGTTTGGGATAGGATGAAGCATTTATTCCAGTCGGGATATCATTGAAATTAAATATAACCTGTTTGTTTTATTTTAATTAATTAATTTATTATGTATAGTGTTCTGCCTGCATATATGCCTGCAGGCCAGAAGAGGGCATCAAATCTCATTATGAATGGTTGTATGCCACCATGTGATTGCTGGGAATTGAACACCGGGTCCTCTGGAAGAGCAGCCAGTGCTCTTAACCTCTGATCCATGTCTCCAGCCCCTGTATAACCTGTTTATGAATTGAAGGCAGCACTACTAGGATGTCAGGTTGCCTCACATTGAAACTTTGTTTCCTTCCTTTTTTTTAAAAGGCATGTACCACCATCTCCCAGAGGCTATATTCGTTTGTGTGTGTGTGTGTTTTAAGATTTGTTATGAATTTTTAAGATTTGTTATGAATACAGTGTTCTGCCCACATGTATGCCTGCGCACCAGATCTCATAGATGGTGGTGAGCCACCATGTGGTTGCTGGGATTGAACTCAGGACTGTCGGAAGAGCAGCCAGTGCTCTTAACCTCTGAGCTGTCTCTCCAGCCCCATGTTGTTCATTTCAATCCAAACAGAAATCAGAGCAAATTTTTACAGAAATGGACGGGCAGATTTATAAAAATACAAAGAACTAGATGAGCTGAGTTGTTAGAAAAGAGTGCAGGACTAACTACATGGCTTCTCAGCTTACTTATAAAGCTGCACTAATTAGTACCGTGTACTCAATGGACAGAGCACAGCCTACAAAGGGATGCACTTGTACAAGAATTTATGTACACGGGATCTTTTACCTGCATATCTATTTGTGTACCTGTGTACTCAAATAGAAGAGGGTGTTCGATCCCCTGAAACTAGAGTTAAAGATTATTGTGGGCCACCCTTAAGTGCTGGGAATCGAACCTGGACACTTGAGAAGAGCAGCCAGTGCTCTTAACCTCTGAGCTATCCCTCTAGTCCAATCAGTTGATTTTATTGTTATATGTTGTTGTTGTTTTGGGGGGTTATCTATGAAGACCTGGCTCACCTTGGATTCATAGAGATCTGCATGCCTATGCCTATGCATGCGTAGGAGTGCTGGAATTGAAGGTGTGTACCTTCATACCCTGATTGATTGATTGATTTGTTTGTTTGTTGGGGTTTTTTGTTTTTGTTGTTTTGGTTTTGGTGGGGGGCGCTTTTTGAGATAGGGTTTCTCTGTGTAGTCCTGTCTGTCCTGGAACTCACGCTGCAGACCAGACTGACTTTGAACTCACAAAGATCCACCTGCCTCTGTCTCCTGAGTGCTGACTGGCTTCTGGCACAACCACCAGGGGTGCTCAATGATTTTTTTTTAAAAGATTTCATTATAAAAGGTTACATGAGGCCATTATTTGTTTAAAGTACTGAACTAATTCAGTGTTGAATTGGTTGTCTATTAAATAGCTGTTGCAGAGAATAAAACCTCAGGTATCCATTTGTTGCAAAGTGAATGTGTTCCAGTACCTCAGTTGGTATACAAAATTAAGTTGAAATGGAGGATAGATCTAAATGTAAAAGTTAAACTAGAAAAACCTCCAAAAGAATTTTTTAAAAAATCACTGTGAATTCAAGGACCGCCAGGGCTGCGTAGGGAAACCCTCTTCTAAAACCAAAGCCAGGAACAACAAAAAAGGATGAAAGTTAAAAGACGAGTCAGGTGCTAATAAAATACATTTGATAAGTACACGGACATTCAAAGAAATGTAAAAGCTCCATAATAAGACAGCCAAATGTTTGATGGACAAAAGATTTGAATAGATACTTCTCTAAGGTTAAGAAAACGGCAGATAAACAAGCACATCTGCATCATGAAGGGTGTGCAGGTCACATTCATCAGGGTACTGCTGTGCTAGAGATTAACTTGAAATTTCACAGATAGCAGATTAAATGCAAAATGATAAGGCATTTGAGAATAGTTGGGAGTTTACTAACAAGCATATACTTTACTTTTTATATTTATTTTTGTTTTTTTGAGACAGTTTTTCATGTAGCCCTGGCATGGAACTCAATGTGTAGATGAGGTTAGCCTCAAACTCAGAGATCCACTTGCATCTGTCTCCCGAGTGCTGGGGGTGTGTACAGTAAAACAGTTCTTCTGCTTTTCGCCTTAGAGATACAAAAAATTTGTTCACACAAAAGACCTGAAGGTGACTGTTCATAGTAAATATAGTTTAATAAATAATTAAATTAGAAATAACCTAAAAGCTTATCAAATTGGCAAATGGATAAACAAACTATGACACATTCATCAGTGTCGAGAAACAAATCACTAACATCAGAGATGGATTTCAAAGGTACTTTGTGTTTAGGGAAAAAAAACCAGCTGCAGAAAACTATATAATGTGTCTACTTATATGACTCAGAAAAGGCAGAAACAAAACAGGTAAGCAATGCCAGTAAGCAGGAAGGAATTAATTATGAAAAGAGGAATTGTTTTAGGCAATGGAAATATTCTTAAGTCTTAAATGAGGTTTTGGTAATTAGATGACTAGGCATTTATCAGAATTTGCTGCTCACCCCCCCCCTTTTGTTTGTTTTTGGTGGTTTTTCGAGACAGGGTTTTCCTGTGTAACAGTCCTAGCTGTCCTGAAACTAGTTCTTACTCGAACCCACAGGGATTCACCTGCCTCTGCATCCCAAGTACTGGGATTAAAGGCGTGTGCCGCTACCAACTAGCTGCTGCTCAATTTTCAAAATGTACATTTTATTTTATATATAAATTATATTTGAATAATTCTGACCTTAAAGTATTTCAGAAAGATTCTATACTAAGTGATTTATGATATAAACCAGTTCAGCTTTGCATAGATCCCGCCTCAGACACAATTCCATCGAGAAGAGCATGTTCTTATTCATTTAAAATTACTAGTAATCTGAAAATGAAAAAATAAAGTACATATGTACTTCACATATTATTCCCAATTACTATGAGCCAGGAATAGAATTCAAGCAGAGGTATATAAAAAAACAAAATTGTAATTCTGATCGATACAGCCAATAAATGAGTATGAGAGAGACAGAGAGACAAACAGCACTATACAGAAAATTGGACCTTCAGCAAGAGCCTGTGAAAGGAATAAATGAGTGAATTATGAAAAGTTAGAATGGAGCTTGAGAATTTGTTTGGAGGTTCCAGTGGGGGAGCAAAGCTACTTCTATACCCTTCACTGAAAACAATTTCTCTATCTTGGGAAGTTTTGAATGGGATCCACATGGAGTGTTGAAAGAGGAAGGAGATATCTGACTGGCTGTTCAGGCCAGCTGAATCAACCCTAGCAGTCAACAGGGTAATAGATGTCATAGCCAGATCACCCTCACATTCAAAGATTGTAAGAGCCAGAGATGGTGCATGACTCCAAGGAAACAGTGTCTTCCAGACACCACAGGACCAATCAATACACATATGAACTCAGAAACTGTGGTAACATGCACAGCTCCAAATAAGACAAAATCCCAGTGTTGAGAAGGGGAATTAGACACATAGCCCCACCTCTAACCTCTGGGAGGTATTTGAAGAGGGGAAAGAATGAGCAAAATACTCTATACTGGAAAAAAAATTGAATTAAAAAAAGAAAAGTTGGAATAAGGGAAGTGTAGGTAAATAGTGAAAGCTGGAGCTGGGTCAGATCATCTAGGATCTTAGAGATTGAGGTGAGGGGTTTTAATTTTTAGATTTTGTATAGTAGATCACCTTGAACTCAGTGACTGGAAACCAAAAATATTTATTTCTCATGACTGAATTTTTTGGGAAGTTTGATTCGAGACTTGCCCAGATACTGATAAGCTGTATAGCTTGTGCCTAGGATTGACAGTTGACACGGTGTTGCTTCTCTCTTTGGGAGGCAGGGTTCCCAGGAGCAGAAAGGAAAGGGCAAGCTGTGATACATAAGCCTCTGTGAAGTCTGCTGGTCACATACTTGCTATTCTGTTGCCTAAAGAAGTCACATAACCAAAACCAAAGTCTGTGGGGAAGGAGATTTCTCAAGGGGGACTGGGTGTGATTTCAGAATACATTGTTCATTGCTGCCTTTAAATACTATAGTTTAAACATTGAGGTTAGTATGTTTACATTGGAGTTATTTGGATATGCCAGTTTTTTTTAATGGCATGACATATCACAGCTTAATAGATTGTTAATAGATTAGTCAGTCTTAATAGATTCTTTGCATAAAGAGCTCAAAATGCTGTCCTTTTTCTTTCCTGTGTAGGTTCAGCGAACTATTGCCAAACAGATTCAGATGGTTCGCCAGGTTGGTAAAGGCCGATATGGAGAAGTGTGGATGGGTAAATGGCGTGGCGAGAAAGTGGCAGTCAAAGTGTTTTTTACCACTGAAGAAGCTAGTTGGTTTAGAGAAACGGAAATCTACCAGACGGTGTTAATGCGTCATGAAAATATACTTGGTGAGTTTCCTTCGCTTTAGTAAGTTTCTCATTGTGGCAGGGGTGTTTGGGTACAGGGGAGAGTCTGCCATGTGTATGTGGATTCAAATGTTTGTATAACTAAAGGAAACCCAGTAGAATTCTTAGTGAATCAGAACACTATCTTGAATGCCAAAAAAGCTTTTTATTACTCTAAACAGCATTGAGTTTCTAAAGGATAATTAAAACTGGTTTGTTGAATGTACATAATAATGGAAGCCAAGTTTTTCATAGAGAGCATCAGTGAATGCTTTTTCTAGGGTAACTTTAACTGCATCTGCCTTTAGCTTTTGTCAGCACAAGAACCCAGTGTGTGGCTTCACTGTATTTTCTGTGCCCAGTATATGTTCCTCTCACTACCTCATTTTATATAGTAGTGAAGTAATGTAGGTCTCTGATCAGGAAAGTGTATAAACAGATCTTGTTTTCCTGTGTTTTCTTTTCAGCTGCTATTTTACTGTCTCTTATTTTGTAAAGTGCTTTGCCCATTGCCAAGCGCTGACATTTATGTTCCTTTCCTATTAGTCGTGTAAAATGTTATCACAATCTGAGTGGCTTAAAACATCAGAAGTATGGCCAGGTGTGTTGGCCCAAACATTTAATCCCATGTTTAAATGGCAGATAGATTTCTTGAGTTCAAGGCCAGCCTGGTTTACAGTTTCAGGACAGCCAGTACTATACCGAGAAACCCTGTCTCTAAAATTACCCCTCAAAAAAGAAGAGAAAAAAAAATTCAAAAAAGAAAACACCAGAAGCAGTGTGAGGTGATAGCCCACTTGTGAAGAAGGGGTTGCCTAATAAGCAGAAACCTGAGTTCAGAAGCCACTTAAAGAGCTAAGTGTGTTATAGTCCAAGCTCGTAATCAGTGATGGTGAAGGATGGAGGTAGAGGAGACAGGTGGATCCCCGGAGCATTCTGACCCAGCGCTTGGGTCTAACTTCTGGGCCAAAAGGAAACAACATGTAAGGCAATTCCCTGACCTAAAGGCACTACACTCACATGTATACATGTATACACATGTGTACACACACACACAGAAAGAAAACAGCTGATTAGATTATCCCTTTTAATTTTAGGATCCAGAATTTTAAAAATCAAGCTGATGGCAGGGCCTTCCTCTCTGGGCTTTCTTCCTGACTGCTAGTCTTTAGTGTTCTTTGACTATTTGGTTGTTTTTCACTCTTTGGCTCATTGGGATCCCACCACCCAGCTCCTAAATAAATACATGGAGGCTTATTCTTATGAATGCCCGACCTTAGCTTTAGCTTTGCTTATTTCTAACCAGATTTATTTATTTATTTATCTTTTTAATTTTCTTTCCTTCCTTCATTCATTTCTTCATTCCTTTCTTCCTTTCTTGAACTCAGCCTCCTGAGTGCTGGGATTAAAGGTGTTTACCACTACACCCAGCATTAACCAGCTTTTCTTAAATTATCTCATCTATCTTTTGCCTCTGGACTTTTATCTTCCTCTATTCTGTATTCCTTTCTTCTTACTCCTTGGCTTGTTGTGTAGCTGAGTGGCTGCCCTGGATGTCCTCCTCTCTTTCTCTTTATTAGACTAATCAGGTGTTTCAGGCAGGCAAAGGAACACAGCTTCACAGAGTTAAACAAATGCAACATGAAAGAATGTTACACATCTTTGTATCATTAAACAAATGTTCCACAGCATAAACAAATGTAACACATTTTCAACTAATATTCCACAACAGACAACCTTCCTTTCTGTATTTCATGCTATCTTCTGTGTGTGCTGTGACCACATTTCCATCATACAGGACACTCATTAGCTAATTCGGACCATCTATATCTTGCATGGCTTCATGTAAATATAATTCCACCTATAAAGATTCTGTTTCCCTTGTAACTTAAAGTATCTGTTTTTCAACTTGAAACAGAAACTTTTATTTTGGGTGTTCAGGGGTGGGGTTTTGTTTTTGTTGTCTTTGTACAGTCTTAGTTTGTGCAGTCCTTCTCCCTGTCTCCTGAATACACTCCCAAGTAAAGAGCCATCTCACAAGAACATCCTGTAGGCTGTTGTGTAATACATGACTTCTTAGTCATTATTATCACTGTTTTGATTAATGTTAGGATTATCATAATTAGCTAGCTGTATGTCCTGCCACAGGCATATAATCTCAACACTCAAGAGACTGAGTTTGATCACAAGTTTAGATATAGCCTGGACTGCATAGCAAAACCCTGTCTTTAAAAATACTGTAAATATGGACTGGAGAGATGGCTCGGTGGCTAAGAGCACATAGTGTTCTTGCAAAGGACCTCAGTTCGATTCCCTGCACCCACATTAAGAAGCTTAAAATTGCCTGTCACTTCAGCTCTAGAGAATATGACACCCCCTGACTTTGTCCTCCACGAACACACATAATACATACATAAATTTAAGAATACTCTAAATTTGGTTTTTTGGGTTTTCGAGGCAGGGTTTCCCTGTGGAACCTGTTTTGGAACTCGCTCTGTAGATCAGGCTGGTCTCGAACTCACAGAGATGCACCTGCCTTTGCCTCCTGAATGCTAGGATTAAAGGTGTGTGCCACCACCGCCTGGCAAAAAATACTGTAAGTTTGTAAAAATGTAGTGACACTATAATATGTAGTGACATAGGAAATGGGGTTTTTGTTTGTTACACATTCAAAACATTTTGTGGGTCAAATTAGGAAAGTACTATCTGTACAAAATAAGTAGTTCGTTTCCAGTATCCTGAATGTGCATCTGTAACTGCCTAGCACTTCTGCTGACAACTAACCTTTTAAACTCATTAACTAAACAGGTTTTATAGCTGCAGACATTAAAGGCACTGGCTCCTGGACTCAGCTGTATTTGATTACTGATTACCATGAAAATGGATCTCTCTATGACTTCCTGAAATGTGCCACACTAGACACCAGAGCCCTACTTAAGTTAGCTTACTCTGCTGCCTGTGGTCTGTGCCACCTCCACACAGAAATTTACGGTACCCAAGGAAAGCCTGCAATTGCTCATCGAGACCTGAAGAGCAAAAACATCCTTATTAAGAAAAATGGAAGTTGCTGCATTGCTGACCTGGGTCTAGCTGTTAAATTCAACAGGTAAATGATTTTTTGTTTGATGTTTGGAAATTATTTCAATATCTAACTGGTATTTATACACTGGGTTACTTTGGGTGTTTTTTTGTTTGTTTGTTTGTTTGGTTGGTTTTTTTAACAAAGCTATATTTCACTATACTTTTCTGGGGGATTATTGGGGATTGAACCCAGGATCCTACATATACTAAACATACACTCTGTTACTAAATCACATCTTTAGCCTCTATGTAATTGTTGATTTTCTATTTTTTATGCTTTTATTTCAGTTTACTTGTACTTCCTCTTTTTTCAGATAGTTGTCCATGTTACATATAAGTAGCTTGTGGCCCAAGTAATTAACAAAGGGCATTAAGTTTGCTTCAGTTCATCTGTATTAAAACAAGGTTATCATGACACCGTGTGGTGGTAGTTGCACGCCAGCACTCGGGAGGCAGAGGCAGGCAAATCTCGGAATCAGCCTGGTCTACACAGTAAGTTCCAGGACAGCCTGGGCTGTTACACAGAGAAACGCTGTCTTGAAACACCTCCCTCCAAAGAAAGGGGGGTTATGAAACCAGGATGGGAAGGTGGGCACACCTTTAATCCCAACACTCGGGAGGCAAATGTGGGCAGATCTCTGAGTTGTGAGTTCTAGGACAGCCAGGGATACACAGAGATACTCTGTCAAAAAAAGAAAGGAAGGTTATCATAAATATTATTGAATTTTAATCATTTATACATATTACTCTACTTTTGAGCATTTACATAAGTATTTTTTTCATAATGGATTTCTAGAGATGGGAGACTACTGGAGGAGTTTTCACATATTAACTTGTGCCATATCATATGGTACTGCTTCAGAACAATATCGTGTGCCAATTTATACTCCTGTAAATGTGGGGAGATAGTTTCTCTTGATTGTCAATTTTCCAAAACAGTTGGCATTATAAAAATTTCAGGAGCTAGATGGTATGGCACATGTCTTTAATCCCAGCACTTGGAGGCAGAAGCAGGCTACAGAGAAAGTTCCAGGACAGCCAAAGTTACACAGAAAAACCCTTTCTCAAGCTCCTCCCTCCTCCAAAAAACATCAGGTGACTTTTGAAGCAGTTATCATGTATTATGATGTAGTTTAAGAATGGAGTGGTTGGCCGGGCGTGGTGGTGCACGCCTTTAATCCCAGCACTCGGGAGGCAGAGGCAGGCGGATCTCTGTGAGTTCGAGACCAGCCTGGTCTACAGAGCTAGTTCCAGGACAGGCTCCAAAGCCACAGAGAAACCCTGGCTCGAAAAACCAAAAAAAAAAAAAAAAAAAAAAAGAATGGAGTGGTTGTTTCACATTTACGGCCACAAAAGAAAAGTACTACTTGAGGGACTGAAGAGATAACTTAGCAGTTCAATAAGTGGTTTTTTGTTGTTCAGCAGGCTCGCATACCAAATGTACCTGGTGTTTGTGATGGCATCATCTGGGCTCCAGTGAACTTGGATGGCTCCATTCATCCTGTTTTACTGCCTGCAATAAATGTAGCCTCTCTCTTAGGCTGGCTCTACTCCATACTTGGAGCTTTTCTTCAGTGGACATTCCTAGTCCTAGTATCTCCAACTTCCTAGATCTCTCTTATTTTGGGGAATTGAGCACTGCTGCAATGTTTTTTTTGAAGAACCTTGATAAGACCTCCATGGCCTTTTAACTTACATTAGGTGTGCCTGATGAACCACAGTGATGCCAATGAATTCTTCTGCTTTTTCATCACTTAGTCGGCTTGGTCCTTTTCTGCCAGAGCTGAACTTGGCCTGTCTGTGCCTTGGCAGCTCAAACTGGGAAAATCTTATCTATAGAATCATTTTGGAGCAGGGTTAAATCAAAAATTTTCCTGAAACCATACTTTTCTAATTAAATAGATGATTTTGTAGATATTAGTTAATTGCAAGTTTGGGTTGGGAAATTCACAAATGTGTGTGTGTCTGTCTGTGTATTACATTCATAAATATATAATACCATATATGCAATGACTTATTTGTACAATCCCTGAAAGACAAAATTTTATCACTGTCAACAGCTTCCTGAGTCCAGGAAACTAGACTGGTTTTAATTGACTTAAGTAGGATCCTTTACACAGAGTTCAGATCAGTGAACTAGAAAGTTACGATTGTGAAATAGTGAAGACAGTTCATGGAAATGTAATCATATGGTTAGGCAGTTTAAGACTTTGCCATAAATGAGTGAGCAAACTATTTATTATAGTGTAAATTGTTGACTTATTTGCTCCTCCCCCAAAACTTTCTTTTTATATAGATTCTACTTTTTTTGTATCTGTATTGATTTAGCAGAAGCCAGGAAAATACTTTTGAGCTGTTATAATGTTATCTAATTTCTTACTACTAGCTTATTCTTATTGTTAACTTTATTGTGTAAAATGGTTTTATACTTCTTTAAAAAATAAGTAAGTAAGGTCCAGTGAGATGGCTGATGGGGTAAAGGCACTTGCCGCCAAGCCTGATAATGATTCCATTCCCGGAACCAAAATGATGAAGAAAAGAACTGATTCCTGCAAGTTGTCTTCTGAGCTCTACACATGCACTCCCCTCCCTGAACACAGGAAAGAAAGAACGAACCACGCCACAGCTAGAATACCATGCTGTGCTGTCTTCAGGTTTCCTTCACCAAACATCACAGTCCTTGGGGTCAGAGACAGCTCATTAGTTAAGAACATTTACTTGCTGTTTCCAGCACCCTCATGAGAGGCCCACAGTTACATGAAACTCCAACTCCAGGAGATCCACTGCCATCTGCAGGTGCCTGCACTCACATAGCACACACACACCTGAACACATTAAAATAGATCTTTAAAAAAAAAGTCTTAGTCCATTGTTGTGGAGAGGGTGGATATTGTTTTTCAAATCAGGGTTTTCCTGTGTCCTGGAATTGACTCTGTAGACCAGGCTGGCCTCGAATTCAGATCTGCCTGCCTCTGCCTCCCAAATGCTGGGATTTAAAGTGTGTGCCACCACACTGTCTTTATTTTTTATTTTTATTTTTAAGTGCATAGATATTTTTCATGCATGGATCTGTGTATCACATGCATGCAGTTCCTGCAGAGACCAGAAGAGGGCATCAGATCCCTGAAGGTTGGCTACAGGTGGTAGTGAGCCACTATGTGGATGTTGGAAATTAAACCCAGGTCCTCTGGAAAAACATGAAGTGCGTTTAACAGCTAAGTTTTTAATTCATCCTCACGTGAGTTTTCAGGACATACGAAGATTTCAACCCTGTTCTTGCCAAGATGAAACATAACTAGCCTCTGGCCTAGGTCTCCGTAGAGTTCTTGTTCCCTAAAGCATCATGAACCATGCCTCCACTTTCTACATTATTTCCTATCAGAACAGCCCGGTGTGCTCTGCTCATCGTTCCCAAGCCTCTAGCATGCAGATCTAAACTCCTCCGCATTCCTCCCATAGGCCAGTACTAAAGGCGTATCAGTCATACTGTCAAGTTTATCACAGTGACAGCCCTACCCCTCCTTCTCTGTGTGGTATGTACTGATGCGCATGCAGAAGCCAGAGGAGGATCTCCAATAGCCCTTCTTACCATTTTGTTATTCACTTGAGAAAGGGTTTCTCATTAAACCCGAAGTTAGGCTGGTGACTGGAAGCCTCAATGAACATCCTTTTTCCACCCTCCATAGCAGTGGGGTTACTGGTGGGAACATGGATGTACCCAGCTTGGGGCTAGGGGTTTGGACTCAGGCCCTCTTGTTTGTGTCACAAGTGCTCTTACTCACTGAGCCTGTCCTTATGTTTTGTGTTGCTAGGACAAAAAATGACAAAAGCCACTTTTGTCTTTAGCCTTTAATGGCTGAGCTATGGTGCCAGCCCAACAGAAACAGCTTTTAAGGAAAGAAAAGGTTCTTTTGTTCGTGTGTTCATTATAGAAGGGAAAGCATCATGGTGGGAATGTGAGGTTGCTGCTCACATTGCACCTATAATCAAAAAGCATAGAGTTGAGCACTAATTGGGGGAGGTCCCTTGCTTTCTCTTTTTTCCATTTTAACTCATTATGGGACCCTAACCTGTGAATCGGTACCACCTCATTCTGGATGCTCTGACCTTCATCCATTAAACAACTCTGGAAGCAGGCTCAGAGACCCACCTCCAGGTCTTTCTTAGTTTCTCAGTTGCTTACTAATCTAGTCAAGATGACAATAAAGATTAACCACCACAGATGTTTTATAATAAAATATAACACTTTGTATCCCACTCTACTGGAAAACAGTTCTAGAAGTTTGTTTTAGGGGCACAAGTAACTTTAGGTCTTTAAGTCTAAAATTCAATTCAAAACCCAGGAAACTAATAAATCATTTTTTACTGGGTTGACTATTTATAGATACCACTTTTCTTATAATTAAGTAGATTGGATCCTTGAAAAATAACATAATTCTGTATTTTAAATGCTAAGCTTACAGCCTGACAGTGGTAGCGCACACGTTTAATCCTAGCATGCAGGAGGCAGAAGCAGGTGGATCTCTCTGAGTTTGAGGCCAGCCTGGTCCACAGAGTGAGTTCCAGGACAGTCAGGGCTATACAGGAACTCTGTCTCAAAAAAAGGAGAAGAAAAAATGCTAAGCTCATTGTCTAAGAATGGTAACAATAAATGATTCCTCTTCTATTTTCATACTTCTCAGATAGAATTATTTGCCCTTATGTGAAATACTGTTTTGTTTTGTTTTTTGAGACAGAGTTTCTCTGTGTAACAGTCCTGGCTGTCTCTATAGGCCAGACTGGCCTCGAACTCACTGAGATCTGTCTGCCTCTGCCTGCCAAGTGCTGGGATTAAAGCTGTGCGCCACCACTGCCCGGCTCCTTTTTCTTTTTCTTAAGACAAGGTCACACGTAGCTCAAGCTGGACTGGAACCAGCTATTTAGCCAAGGATGACCTTGAATTTCTGATCATCCTGCCCTTGCCTCATTGGTGCTTAATATTAGGATTATAGGCCATGATCTGTTTATATGGTGTGGTACCAGGGTCTCATGTATACTAGACAGACAAGCACTGTATGAACTGTAGCACCTCCTAGACCAGCACTGTTACTTTTTGAGAAGTGTAGAATTTCCTTGGTGACAGATCCTTGACCGAACTCATGAATGGTCCTTGTGAGAAAGAGGAAAAGAAAAAATAAATAAATAAAAGTGCTTGTGTTAATACAGTTTACTGTAAAAAAGTCAGAGTTAGTGTTTTGTGGCAGACATGGTACTAAGGCCCAGAATAGCCTCTCCAGACCATACTGGGGGTGTTATGTAATATACAATATATAAAGTCTATAAAGGTGCTAAATTTTGTAATGTGGCCCCAAGAATTTATAGTAAAGAATATAGAAATTTATACATTTAGAAAGAAAAATGTTTATAAAACTGTATAGATATGAGCCCGGGTGGTTATGGCGCACGCCTTTAATCCTAGCACTCAGGGAGGCAGAGGCAAGTAGATCTCTGTGAGTTCTACGACAGCCAGAGATATAGAGAGAAACCCTGTCTAAAAAAACAAAAAGAAAAAAAAGTACAGATATGAACTATCATTGACTCTCAACATGGCCATTGTCCTTCTCCTATCTTAGTGATACAAACGAAGTTGACATACCCTTGAATACCAGGGTGGGCACCAAGCGCTACATGGCTCCTGAAGTGCTGGATGAAAGCCTGAATAAGAACCATTTCCAGCCCTACATCATGGCTGACATCTATAGCTTTGGTTTAATCATTTGGGAAATGGCTCGTCGTTGTATTACAGGAGGTAAGAGTCTGGACCATGGTTTTGATTATGTTTGTTTAGCTCGCATTTAAAAAATAATTATCTAGTCTATACGTCACCTATGTCGGGTTTTTTTCAGGACCACTCTCAGAATCTGTGGTTTCACTAGATTTACTCTAAGACCTTCATATAGTTGTCTTGATTCCTCACATACATTTCAGTGAAAAAATACCTTAAAATCATTCGAGGGGAGAGGTGCCGAGAGAGGCTCCAACAGCTCAGCCCCTCCCCAGCCAGCTGTGACTGTGGAAAGTGGTGTCATTGCTCACATCTTGCTCACATCTGTTGGCTATCATCAGAGGCCTCCATGTAGTTAGGTGAACTACTCCTAGCACCTGGGAGGTGACAGCCTCAGTGGTGAATGACAAGGACTGACCTTGTATCCTTTTTAATGAGAGCCATAGTGGGCTGTCTTGTGAGCTTGTGTGCACGTTGTGATTAGTCTTTCTCTTGCAGTAGAGAGGAATAGAAACATTCCTAGGAGTGACAAACAAGTAAACAGATATTTACACCAAAAATTTCAAGAAAATCTTACTTTCTTTAGTGTTTGTTTGTTGTTTGAGGGTTTCATTGCTTGTGGCACAGACTGGCTTGTCACAGTCCTCTTGTCTCAGATCTTAAGTGCCCTACCCCCAAAAGAAACATTATATACCATTGTTGACAGACTCGCCCTGTTAGAGGTAGGGGAAATGATGGGTCATAAATAATAGAAACATATTTACTGTTAAAAAGAGAACCATCCAGGTTATTATTCTTTATGTACGAATTCATTCTTTGTTCTGTAGTTGAGGGAGCTGCTGTGTACTGCTCCTCCATGTTTCTGCTCACTGTGTCTTCTCACTCCCCACAGGAATAGTGGAAGAATACCAATTACCATATTACAACATGGTGCCCAGTGACCCATCCTATGAAGATATGCGTGAGGTTGTGTGTGTCAAACGATTGCGGCCAATCGTGTCTAACCGCTGGAACAGTGATGAAGTAAGTTGGAACCAAGTCCCCGTAAAGTGATGAGTGAGTGAATGCTGTGTTACCCCATGCTTACCACGGTCTCTTTCCATTTTTCTTTAGTGTCTTCGAGCAGTTTTGAAGCTGATGTCAGAATGCTGGGCCCATAATCCAGCCTCCAGACTCACAGCTTTGAGAATCAAGAAGACACTTGCAAAAATGGTTGAATCCCAAGATGTAAAGATTTGACAGTTACACAGTTGTAAGGGAGAATCTAGACTGTAAGAACTTCACCCAAGGAATGGATGGGTTAGCATGGAATAGGATGTTGGCTTGATTTTCAGACTCTTTCTTTGCCACATCTTCACAGGCTGCTAACAGTAAACCTTCAGTACTCTGCGGAACACAAGATTTGAACTTCCAAACATGTCAATCTTTATACATGGACAGGACAACTTTGTTTTACAGGTTTGGTTTTATGAACTACATCAAGACTCCAAGCCTGATAAGAAGCCTCTCGTCTAACTCTGGGTACTCATTCTTCTGTCCATAAAGTGATGCTTTCTGTGAAAGCCTTGAGAAAATTAATGAACTCAGCAGAGATGGAGAAAGACATATTTGCCTTCTATCAGAGAAAACATCTATTTGCGTTCTATCTTTGTAAACAGCCTACAGATTATGATCTCTTTGGGATACTACCTGGTTTATGATGGTGCACTATGCCTTTGATATGTACACCAGAATTCCTCTGCTGCCATGAGGCTTAGAAGAAAAGAATGTATGATTGTGCAGGAGGGTATTGTGACTGGCAGGTTAAACATGCAATATCTGATCAACATTCGCCAATCTTATGAAAGTCATCTACCTTGTGTCTGTATAACCTCCCCACCAACTTTGTTTTCACATAGTAGTTGTAAAGGCCAAGTAAGTTTAAAGTGTCCATAAATTTGGACTGTTTCTCTTCTATCACCACTTTGTTTTCTTTTTTGGTAATTATTATTATTATTTTTATTTTTTATAAAACACCACCTGTCCAGAGTTGAAACTCACCTCTTTAAACCATACTTTGGAAGAAAGCGCCTCTTGCTGGAGAAGGCTTTGCTGATTCTGATAACAGTGTGCATGCCTGTGGTCAAATTCTGAAGTCTTTGCTCTCAGTATCTCTTAAAAAGGGAAGTTGTTTACCATGTGTAATGTGCTTTTATTTTCAAAACCTACATAATCATCTTTCTAGCCATATTTTACTTGCATACTGAACTCTATTCCAAACAGCTCACATGGATCTTATCCATAATGGGGGAATGTTTTAAAGTAGAACCATGTGTGAATTTCAGAATTCATGCATTTAAAAACTTTAGTCAAAAAAGTTTACTAAGATATTGCCTCATTCTTTTATGAAGGGTGTCAGCTAATATAAATTTGTCAGTAACTGGTAAATGTATTTTATATATCTAAATCTTTAGAAATTTGCTCTTTTCAGTTTCTGATCCCTAGCTTGTGAAGACAAAGAATCAAGCAGAAATGTCCAGTATCTGGTCACTACCCATATATATATATATATATACATACATACATACATACATACACACACACACACACTGAACTGCTGAAATAAAATGATGTGTTTTTTTTTAAATAGAGTGCTTGTTCTCTCAAAGAACAGTTCTGCTTAAATCTTACATGCCGATATCATATTATTTAAATGTTTATTCTTCACAAATAAGCCAGGAGAGGATCAAGTGACATTGTCTCTTTGGATGAAACATAAATTAAAGATGATTGCATTATAACATAGTCAACCATTTTAATTTAAATGGGAGGCTGTCCATCTATTCACTTATAACTAAATATAATACACAAATTCCACAAATTTGAGACTTGCTTTGACTATTTAATGAGTTTCATTTAGTGTAACCAAATCCTGAGAACACATAGGAGATTTGAACTACTTAAGCCAAGTTAACCTGGATATATTTTTGCCTGAATAAATTAAGTCTTAAAAATCATTAACATCTTGATGATATACCTAACGAATGGCTAACTTCATTCTTAGACATGCTTGAATGGTGTGTGGAAGCCGCTATATGATGATTCTTTTCTAATTAGCTTGGTCTGAGGAAAGGGGGCTACCAGGAATTAGTTCTAAGGCTGATAGTGAGTACTGGAGTCACTGCCTTCCCAAGCTGCCTCTCAGTACTCTCTTTAAAGGCCAAATTTTGCTGCTATAGTCCTTACGTAGAACCCTAATGTCTAAAGTTGCATTAAACTTATTCTTTTCCTCTCCTTCCTCTTACTCTTAAATTTGAAATTTAAGCCTGGAGAGATGGCTCCAAGGTTAAGAGCACTGGCTGCTCTTCCAGAGATCCTGAGTTCAGTTCTCAGCAATCACATTAGTGGCTCACAACCATCTGTAATGAGATCTGGTGCCCTCTTCTGCTATGCAAGCATACATGCAGGTAGAACTCTGTATACATAATACATAAAGCATTTAAAAATATGGAAAATTCAGTGAAATATTTGAAGACTATATCAGCCCTTGGGGTCAGTGAGAAGGCTCCATGGGTAAAGACACTTCTGCCAAGCTGCCACCTGCAGTGCAGTCTCTGGGTCACATGCGAACCAGCTATTCCATAATTGTCTTCTGACATCCACACACTCTTTGGCATGCATCCCCCCATGAACGCCCCACACACACACACATAATACACTCCACATATTCAAACACATAAGTGTAATTTAAAACAAAAGTATAAACAACTGGTTAAAAAGTACTGTGTAGTTAGTAATTAATAACTTGTAAAAATCTGCAAACTCATTTGGTCCCACTTTGAATCTAGAGTTTAAAAATATGGCTAACATCGGCAATCCTTATAAATCATAATGTTATAAAAGCCCAAACCCAACTACCTAAATACATATCAAATGATCCAGGAAGATATCACGAGTGGTTTGTATGGTCAGGTGTTGCAGGGGTACAGAGCAGGTAAAGATTTGTCCCAGCTTGACTGTCTGAGGCTTCTGCAGCACTGAGAACTGATTTCTCTGAAATACTGTAACAGAAGGTATTTTAGCATGTTATGTTATCCTTCCCGTGTCAGAAGCATGTCTAAGCCTGTAAAGCTCTTGTACTGGGATGTGCTGGGTCTCAGCCATTCCTTCTAATGTTATTCCTCCTTTTTTCTCTTTAGATGTTTTTCCTTATTTAGAATAAAAAGACAGTAATTTTTCAAGAACCATGCATCTCTGATTTGACCCAAGATAAGTTGTTGGATATTGATTGTCTCTTCCAAGGCAGGTTTCCTAAGTGAAAACCTTGTCTTTTCCAGATATGCGTTATTTTGAAATGTCTCCAGATGTCCAAGATAATTTCAACAGAAGTTTAATTCATGTTGAAAGAAAGGTTATGTAGCCCTTGTGGTAACAACACAAATTGAGTCAGATATTAAGGAGTGACGGTTTGCTCTCCTCCTGGCTGTGAGGGGGTGGAGACTAGGCAAGCAGATCTTGTTCCTCTGGTGAAGTGTGTGAATCTGCAGGAATGACCATCCCATAAGGAAAGCTTATGAATATGGCTTTTGCAAAGACTTAGACATAATACTGTAATTTTAGGTTGTACTCTGTACTCTTTCAGTGGAATTATTTAAGCTCTTTAATGACCTTTGTTCTTCCCACTTAAAAGCTAAAATGTAGTATATATTGTATAAAATGAAAATATTATAGCTTAGGGAAACTGTACATAAGGCATTGACTGGTTGGAGGCATTTTTAATATGCAATTGTAAAACACCAAAAATATAGATTCATCTTTGATATGTAACACACTAAATGTATTTTGTACAAAATCTGATTTAAAAGGTGCCTTATTAAGTTTACCATTAATTGCTTTGTTCTATATACAGATTATGTCCAATGTATCATTTTTCAGTAAATAACCTTATTTTAGTATACTTCAGTGATGTGTTTTGTGATGTTGTTCTTGGATTTATTGTGCATCAGAAGTCATCTATTGAAATTTTATAATAAGTGAGTCAGTGTACATATATACGTTCCTGAATGTGCATTTCAGCTTCCAGAAACCCGGAACGTGGCTAGGTAAGTGGCCATACGTTTTTGCCTATATGTAGAGATGATGAACCTATTATAGCAAGGGGATTTTTTTTCTTCTATAAAAAAATAAAGCGTTTTCTGGTTATAAAAATGTGTATTTATAACAACTTTTGGGAAAAGCTAAAGGAAAGAATAAAGAAGCAAATAAACTACGTTTTATTGACAGGTACCACTATTTACATTTGATTGTCTTTTTTTAAAAAGACTTACTTATTTTATGTATATAAGTGCTCTATTAACTTTATGCCAGAAGATGGCATCAGATCCCACTATAGATGGCTGTGAGCTACCATGTGGATGCTGGGAATTGAACTCAAAACCTCTGGAAGAGCAGCCAGTGGTCTTTTTTTTTTTCTTTTTTTCTTCTTTTTTTCGAGACAGGATTTCGTTGTTTAGTTTTGGAGCCTGTCCTGGCACTCGCTCTGTAGACCAGGCTAGTCTTGAACTCAAAGAGATCCGCCTGCCTCTGCCTCCTGGCTGCTGAGATTAAAGGCGTGCATGATGCCACCGCCTGGTACAGCCAGTGCTCTAAACTACTGAACAGTCTCTCCAGCCCTACTATTCACATTTGAATGTTTCTCTCTTGTGTGTTTTTTTTTTTAAAAATAGCATTAAGATCATGGTATTCTATTATGTGTCAGTTGAAGACACCATATATTGGCAGAGCGTGGTAGCACATACCTTTAATCTCAGTACTCAGGAAGCAGAAGCCAGTTATTAGTCTGGTCTATAGATTAAGTTCCAGGACAGCCAGGGCTACACAGAGAAACCCTGTCTTGGTTAAAAAAAAAAAAATAATAAAAAAAAGGAAAGAAAATCACCAAATACATTAGTCCATTATGTTCCACTCCCACAAAGGATGCCCTTAAACTTAGCTCAAGCAGTCCTGTGCCTCCCAAGTAGAGGAACTGTAGGTGCATACCATAGGGTACAACTTTAAAAGTGCAACTCACATCGAGACAGGGTTTCTCTGTGCTCGGCCCTGGCTGTCCTAGAACTTCCTCTGTAGACCAAGCCGGCTTCGAACTCACAGAGATCTGTGCTGCATAGTTCCAGGACAACCAGACCCGTTTTCTTTCTTTCTTTTTTAAGGCAAACAAAAACTTTCAAAAATAAACATGTGACCACATAGAGGAAATAGCTTACTTCTATGCTCTTCTATTATTTCAATTATTTTTTTTATTGTTTGTGTTTTTGTGTTCAAAGAAAGGGTAAAGCTGTGTCTTGCTTGTAGCCTAGGCTAGCCTCAAACTTTGTATACTCTAGCCCTGCCTGAGCTGCATCTTCAGCCCCCTCACAGAAATACAGGTATTAAGCACCGTTGCATATAAACTCCATTTTGTCAGGTCCTGAATACAGATAGGTATTTTAGAATTTTATTTGCAGTAAGGGAAAGTTAAGGCTCTTGGTGCTGTCCTATCATTCATTTGCACTGTGTAGGGTTATGTTCTTCAAGGCTCTTCCTTGCATTTGATGAGGTACCTTTAAATGTCCACAGTGTTCCTGCTGCAGTGAGAAGGAACCCATTGGATGGCTTTCTTTTATCCCACAGTGCCTTATTTCCCGCCTACATTGAGGCTTGCCACCTGTCATGTACTGTTTGCAGTAAGTTGCCACTTGCACATTCTGCTTTTAGGGAGTTAGACATGTTTTCGTGTTAAAAGAGTCAACTGGTTTAGTTATTCAACCACATGCTTAGAGACAGCCCAGCGTGTTCCCTGCTGGAGCCCCCATTTCATGTCATCATAAAACAGTGCATTAACTACTCTTATTGTGAAATTAACAATTCAGAATAGAGTCTGCTTAAGAGAAACTTGTATTGCCTCAGTTTGAGAGACTGTCAGTCCATTGTGACATAGAAGGCATGGCAGCTGGGCTTGATCCATGGGAGTAGAACCTATGACGGCCTCTTAGTGGTGGATCTGGAAGCAAAAGGACTGAGATCAAACTAGAATCTGATAACCCATTCAGGGTCTGCCTTCAAAACCACTTCTGTTAGGTTGGTCACAGTCACAAGGTTCCACAGACTCAAAACCAGCTAGGAGATAGCTCATTCATAAAGTGCTTGTCACAGAAACATGGGAACCAGAGTTCAATCCCCAGAGCCTGCGTGAAAACTCAGACATGGTAGTGTGGGGCCTGACGTGGCAAGACAGATACCCCAAGGCTCACTGGCTAGCATCCCTTCTCTACTTAGTGAGCTTCGCGCCAGTGAGGACCATAAACTCCAAGCAGCAGACACAGCTGCTCACAACCATCTGTAACCACTTCCCAGGATCCCACACCCTCCTCTTCTGACCTCTGTAGCACTGCACACTTGTGCTATACAGACATATATGCAGGCAAATAATTTTTTAAGATTTCTCTGTGCGTGTATGTGTGTTCAGAAAGTCTAGGAGGCGATAGGTCCTTTGGAACTGGAACCTACAGGTAATGAGCTGCAGTGTGTCCTCCGCAAACGCTGTACTTGTCTTTAACAGTTGCCGTCTCCCCAGCACCTCCCTTTTATTTTGTCATTTGAAATGGGGTCTCTGTGGTGCCTGGCCTGGCCTCAAGCTGAGGTCCTCAGCTTTACAAGTACCTAGAACTAAAAGTGTGCACTGCAAAGCCTACTAGAATGCCTATGAGAGAAATACATCTGCCACATGTTTGGATGTAAATGGGTTATTTGTTGTATGTTCCATTCTACCCTCTGGTTTTAACCAATTTACTGATTTTTTTTTCTTTTAACTGATCTGATTTTTTTTTTCTTTTAACAATTTTAAATCTCCATCTGCAGAAACTTGCAAAGATACTATCAGGAATCCCATTTACTCTTCATGCAGTCTCATTAATTTAGCACTTTGCATAATCGCTGTATGGGATTGGGTTGGGAAATCAACAGCCTGCTTGTGCTTTCTCAGAGCTGTTTGAAAGAATTTAATGAGCTTGTGCCCTCTAGAGTCTCCAGGAATATTCTGTTAACCAATTATGTGCAGTGGT
The DNA here is from genome assembly GCF_950005125.1 of Chionomys nivalis. Classification (NCBI taxonomy): domain Eukaryota; kingdom Metazoa; phylum Chordata; class Mammalia; order Rodentia; family Cricetidae; genus Chionomys; species Chionomys nivalis. The sequence goes on along the minus strand of NC_080090.1, from coordinate 34,186,832 downwards.
CAACATCAGGAAAGTTGACCTGACACCGTCACAACAGTCAATAATACCATGACCTACAGGCTTCATTCAGATTCTGCCAGTTCTCATAAAGTCCTCATGCGCGTTTTTCCGATGTGTGCTTTATGCTCTGGATAGTATAATGTGTCAGTCCTTGGGTCTCCTGTACTTTTACTAGATAAAACATGTTTTGTAGCACTTTTTCTTTTTTTAGGGAGATGGACCTGATCTTGCTCTGTGTTTTCAAACTGATTTTGAGTTTGGCAGTCCCTGTGCTCTGTCTCCTGAATGTTGGCACATCTGCATGTGCCGTCCGTGCATCCCAGTGAGATTCTCTGCTGTCAGTGCGTCATTAATAATGTCAGTGCCAGCCACTTGTTTCCTGTGTGGGTCAGGGTTCCTATGGCTGAGACCAAAAGTAACTTGGGGAAGAAGGAGTTTATTTAACTTACACTTATCATAGCCCATCACTGAAAGAAGTCAGAGCAGGAACCTGGAGGCAGGAACTGAAGCAGAAATCATGGAGAAGTACAGTTTGCTGGCTTGCTCCTCATGGCTTGTTCAGCCTGTTCTTTGTTTTAATACTATCCAGGACATTTCCGGGGTGGCATTGCCTCCAGTGAGCTGGACCCTCCTAGAAGATCACCACAGACTTGCCTATAGTCAAATTTTAGGCATGTTCCCAATTGAGAGTCCCTTTTCTCTCATTTGGCTAACTTGTGTCAAGTTAACATAAGACTAACAGAACGTCATGATAGCTTGTTTCTGTAAAGTTGCCCTTCTGTTTGTATTGAGTACATTAAGGGGGATGCTTTGGACTACATAGTACTTGTGTATATGTAGTTGTTTTTTCTTGTTTTTTATTTATTATTATTATTATTATTGGTTTTTCAAGACAGGGTTTCTCTGTAGCTTTGGAGCCTGTCCTGGAACTAGCTCTTGTAGACCTGACTGGCCTCGCGCTCACAAAGATCCGCCTGCCTCAGCCTCCCGAGTGCTGGGATTAAAGGCGTGCGCCACCACTGCCCGGCTCTTTCTCTTTTTTTGTTGTTTTGTTTTATTTTGTATTCCAAGACAGGGTTTCTCTGTAGCTTTGGAGCCTGTCCTGGAACTCACTCTGTAGACCAGGTTGGCCTCGAACTCAAAGAGAAATGCCTGCCTCTGCCTCCCAAGTGCTGGGATTAAATGCATGCGCTGCCACTACCCGGCTGCAAGGTGATTTTCTGATGCCATCATTATTCCATCCAGTTTCCATTGACATTGTGGCGTGAGGAAGCACTTTCCTTATATAGCTTTTCAGTATGGACTCCTAGGCTCCTGTTTATTAGGTTATATCCCATTGGGCCATTGTGCTTTTATGCTCAGATGGACTCACGCGTGTCTGCTTGACACATGCCTTCCCTATTTTGAACACTTCTTGCTTGATACATTGGAGGTTCTAAGCTCCTAGCATAGGGCCAGCCATTTCACCAGGGTTGAATGGATTCAGAATTAAGCCCTGAGTGGCAATGAGCTTGGTTTATGTTTCCACTTTCCGGGGCTGCTGATGGGATTCAGTGGTAGAACACTTGCCTGCCACATACGAGGAGGCAACACAGATTTTTAGAAAAAACAGATGGGGGGAACTTGGGGAAACGGGATGATTGGAGATAAAGGAAGGTTGGATAGGTGAGCAGGGAAGCACATATCTTGGAGATAAAGGAAGGTTGGATAGGTGAGCAGGGAAGCACAACCTAAGGGTTGGCAAGAGACTTGAACCTGGAGTGGCTACCTGGTGCCAGGGCAATGTCCCCAGTTATTTCCTTGGGCAGCTGAGGATAGGGAACCTGAAATGACTCTATCCTATAGCCATACTGATGAATATCTTGCATATCACCATAGAACCTCATCTAGCGATGGATGGAGATAGAGACAGAGGCCCACACTGGAGCACCGGACTGAGCTCCCAAGGTCCTAACGAGGAGCAGAAGGAGGGAGAACATGAGCAAAGAAGGCAGGACCACGAGGGGTGCACCCACCCACTGAGACAGTGGGTCTGATCTATTGGGAGCTCACCAAGGCCAGCTGGACTGTGACTGAAAAAGCATGGGATAAAACCGGACTCTCTGAACATGGTGGACAATGAGAGCTGACGAGAGGCCAAGGACAATGGCACGGGGTTTTGATCCTACTTCATGTTCTGGCTTTGTGGGAGCCTAGACAGTTTGGATGTTCACCTTCCTAGACCTGGATGGAGTGGGGAGGACCTTGGTCTTTCCACAGGGCAGGGAACCCTGACTGCTCTTGGGGCTGGAGAGGGAGGAGAAGAGGAGTGGGAGGAGGGGGAGAGAGGCGGGAGGAGGGGGAGGGAAATGGGAGGCGGGGAGGAGGCGGAAAAATTTTTTTTTCAATAAAAAAGAAAAGAAAAGAAAAAACAACTTCCCTCGTTGTTTCTAAAGATGTCCCATGTTCCCAGATCTTCAGTTTGTGAAGTTTGGGGTCTTGTGCATGACTATACTTTTCCACAGATGTTTGGCAAGGGGTAGAGTTGTTCATCATTGCATTAACCTGTCCTCATTTCCCTGAGTGTCTCAGCTTCCCAGTAAGGGCAGGTGATGGGACAGGACCAGTTAGAAAAAAAAAAAATCAAAAACAATCCTCATCTTGTTGCTCCAAATGATTCTGACTTTCCCCTACACCTTTTTGTTTTAAACCAGAATTCCAGAGAATTTTGTCACAAGTTTTCCTGATCAAGGATGGAAAATTCAGGCTAAAGCCAGGCGAAGAGCTTTCATGCTTTTGACAGATGAGTCATAAAATAGGAGAAGGAGCCTTTAATAATGCCACTCTCATCACCCAGAGTCTTGTGCACGCTAACCAAGGGCTCTCCTAGGGTGCCACACACTTCTGAACACCTCTTAGACTGTACCCTCAAGTAAAAGGCGTGTATCTAGCCATGACTATATACGGTCGCCTGTGGTTCAGCTTTTTGCCTCCAGAGGGTCAGCAGCTGTCCAGTATTGGGCTTAGGACTGGCTGCATAGTTCTGCTCCAGAACTCCCAAGTATTTGGGGCAGTTTAAGCTTGAGGCTCTCTAGCAATGCTAATATTTGGGGTTAGGATTCCATGTTGCTATCTTCAAAGAATCACTAAGCCATCTTGGTGCAGCTCTGGTGCTCTTTCATAGCTATTTCAGGGGCTTCAGGTGCTTTAAGCTGCCCCGAGTTCAGTCCCGTGTCTCCCTGCAGAGCACTGGGAAAGTTCCCACCCAGCGTCAGCTATCTCAAACAGATGAGACTCCATCAAAAGAATTTTGTAGTTCTTACTGACCTGGTGCTGGGAAGATGGCCCAATTGGTAAAGTGCCTGCCTTGCAAGCATGAGGACCTAAATTTGGCTCCCCCAGGCACCTATGTAAAAGACTGGGTGCATTGTGTATCTGTGATCCTGGCCCTGGGGGTGGGGACACAGGCAGGAGCCCATTGGCCAGGCGGCATAGCCAAATTAACGATCTCTAGGTTCAGTTAGAGACCCTGCCTCAAAAATTAAGGTACAGCCAGGCCATGGTGGATCACACCTTTAAAATCCCAGCACTTAGGGAGGCTGAGACAAGGGTATCTCTGAGTTCGAGGCCATCTTGGTCTATAGAGAGTTCCAGGACAGGCAGAGATACACAGAGAAACTTTGTCTCAAAACAATCAAAAAAGAAAAAGTGTGGAGTGACTAAGAATACCCAGTGTCAACCTCTGGCCTCTATGAGCATCCACACACATGTACACACCCACATGAACACATACATCACACCCACTTACACAAGTGTTTGTGTTCATACATACATAACATTTTTTCTGATTTGGGGTCCTAATCATAGAACTGTCTAAACAGAAAATATGGCTTAAACTTGATGTGAAGGCATTGTCCAATGTAATCTATGTTTCAGTGCATAGTAAGCACCCATGCTGAAGAGAACCATCATTTCTCCTCACTCTAGCAGCTGCCTCCTCCAGGGGTGGTGGAGGATGACCCACTGTGTTTTTATTTGTTACCTTTGGGGTAGGGGGACTGATTCACACTGTATCATATGCCAGAAACTTGGAATGGAAGTCTTCAGGACTGAGACTGCATTGCCCTAATATCCCAATTTAGCCCTCCAAAGGGACTGGCCAGTGACAGCAACATGGGGCACAAGACTGCCAGGTCTGCTGAGCACAAGGGTGACCTGCCACACACATGGCACCCCAGGCCCAACTACACATGCCCTGGCTTAGGAATAGTCCTCGATAACCTGAGAGCTGCACTGAGGGGAGTGAGATTCAGAGATATGGCCGAGATCACAGAGTTTGGGAGCGCTAGATGAGAGTTAGAGTAACCATCTTGAGACAGATAGGTTCGTGTTTACAATTATGGTTTAGCCCACGGTCAAATCATCCGCAACAGAGTAGCATGAATTACTGTTCATCTAACACTGATACCTCAGCACAAAGCTTAGCAGTAAGTTAATTCTGAGGATCAATTATTTGAATTGATGCCAGCAAGCAATGAGAAGAGCTGGCAACCCGTTACCAAGTCAAATCCCATTAATGCGGAGGAGGATGTTCAGAATCAACTGAAAGCCTGCGTTATTTTCTGATGGCTGTGTGGCTGCTCTCTTGAGCCTGTTGTAGGGGTCTAGAGACTTGTAAGCCACATATGGGTGCTGCAGAAACACTGCCATTCTGTGCTGTCCTGTTCGATGACTCACTACCTAGTGAGGAGGCCTCTAGACAGGTGAAGCATAAACTGAGTGTTAATAGTCAAGTGTGCCTAGAATGACGAGGCAGGGTTACCCTAGTTTCATTTTGTCCTGTGCCCCAAGTGCTTCACCAAATGTTTCCCTTTCCAGCAGTAAGCAGGCACTACGCTTTGGAGGGCATCACTTTATTCCAAAATTGGTCCATTACCAGGGGAGGTTAGTTTCCCTCCTTCCTCAGAGATGCTGGGGAAGCTGTGGACAGTGGGAGAATGAAAGGGGCAAAGGCCATACCAAGTGTTGTCCTTGGTTGATGTCTCTCGGCCTCTACACTGAGTGAAGCAAGGAGGAAAATACATGAAATTAAATACACAAATAAAAGACAAAGGGTGACTTCAAAAAGCCTGGCGGTGGTGGCACACGTGTCTCTGAGTTCAAGGCCAGCCTGGTCTACAGAACAAGTTCCAGGACAGGCTCCAAAGCTATTGAGAAACTCTGTGTCAAACAAACAAAAAAATTTAACTCCTTACTCCTTTTGTTGTTCCGAGACAGGGTCTCTTCTACCCCAGGCTAGCTTGAACTGTCACAAAAGTGAGGATGGCCCTGAGCTTCTGATGCTCCTGCCTCCTCCATGTGCTGAGATCACAGGTATGTACCACCATACCTGTTTTATAGAGTGCTGGGGACTGAATCCAGGGCAAGCTGCATTCTTGATAGAATAACTAATTTCATTTCCCACAGTTGGTTGAAGCAACCATTAGCTCCCTTCTGCGACCAGAAAGGCTGGTTTTAACTAGCTTTCCTGTAGTCATTGGAGACTTGTTTCCAATTTCAAAAAGGAAAAAAAAATCCTTTTTTTCCTTCAAGTTTTTTTGAGGTATTAGAAAAAGAATCCAGGGCCAAACACAATGAGCTACACCTGGCCTGTCACCTTCCCTGTAAACATTCTTTCTGTGAAACAATACTTTCTGACACAGGGAAGAGGAAAAGATTTAAATATTGTACAGAAATTTCCAACCACACAAGGAGAAAAATACCAACAAAACAAAGTTGCGGAATTGAGGGAATGGCTTAGAGCCAAGACAAGCCATGCCATTGGGGGAAGGCGTGAGAAGCCCAGCTCCCGCTCCAGGTATTGTCCAGGGAGCAGCATTCTTGGCCTCTCCCAGCCTGTGTGTCCAAAAGAAGATACATGCTGCCTACGGCAGGACCTTTGCAGGTACCCAGGAAAGAGCTAGACCAGTACGTGTTCTCCAGTCTATGGACTGCAGGCGAGTTTACCATGTCTGATGCAAGCGAGCTGAACCCAGGGTTCAGGTCTTGAACACCAGGAAGCCCCCAAATGCAGTGTGTGGTTGGCTCCCCTTTGTTATTGACCCTTGGATTAACTCAAACCACACCCTCTCGCCCTTCTGCATCTCTGACATAGCAAAAGTAGCAGCTGTGCTCCCACCCCTCTGTTCTGTGCTGTAGACTGGAACCCGGTGATGACCTTCAAACACCAGCTGCCCTGTGCCTGGGCCTGGGCCAAACGTAATGCTCACTGCAAACAAGTAGACACCACGTTGCGGGGCTCGGAAGTATCCGTGTTCGGGGAAGTAGCTGCTGCCCACATTGATGGAAGTGGTGCTAAACTTCACCATCTGCAGGGCGGTTGCTGCCTCTGAAGAACTGGCATAGAAGGCCACAGGGGAGCCTGAGAAAGGAAAACACTCAGTGAGTTATCTGTTCCCTCACAAACTCTGCCTTCTTCACCTTAATCGCACTACAAGCAGGACACTATCTCTAGACACCTTCAACGTGATTTCAGAGTGGGAGAGAAGGGGAGACCGGCTGATTAAAAAAAGCACTTTCTCCTTTGATCCCATCCTTCCAACTATCTAGAGAGGAGTCTTTGGCTACCCAAGGCTCACACCGGGGTGGGCTGTGCTAGAAAACCGGAGCATCTAACGCCCAGGTATGTGCTACCTGCCAAGGATCCTTCCTGTGTTCCAAATCAGGCCAGGGATGGAACACAGGGCTTCACACATGCTAGACAAGTGCTCTATTATTAAGTCATACCCCTAGTACATACCTGCTGGGAATCTTGAGATATCTGTGGAAGAGAGTATTATCTTCAAAATAATATTAACACTAGGAGATAGGAGCAGGAATGGAGGTTCTTACCAGATGAGGGCACAAGGGCATAAAGAAAAAGGAAGGAGAAACCCCTTCAAGCCAGGCATGGTAGTTCACACCTGTAATTCTAACATGGTAGTCCACACCTGTAATTCTAACATGTAATCCACACCTGTAATTCTAACATGTAGTCCACACCTGTAATTCTAACATGGTAGTCCATACCTGTCCTGTTAACATGGTAGTCCACACCTGTAATTCTAACATGTAGTCCACACCTGTAATTCTAACATAGGAGACTGAGGCAGTAAAATCTTGATTTTTAAGTCAATCTGAGCTACAGAGTAAGACCTTTTCCTGAGCAAGGGGACCCCATCTGGCTATTCATCTAAATTGTAATTATTTTATTTTTTAAAGATTTATTATATATATAGTGTTCTGCCTGCATGTATGCCTGCACGCCAGAAGAGGGCACCAGATCTCATTACAGATGATTGTGAGCCACCCTGTAGTTACTGGGAATTGAACTCAGGATCTCTGTAAGAACAAACAGCCAGAGCTCTTCACCTCCGAGCCATCTCTCCAGCCCAATTATTATTTTATGTGTTCGGACATTTTGTTTGTATTCATGTCTGTACCATGTGCATGGATAGTGTCCACAGAGGCCAGAAAAGGTTACCAGGTCCCCTGGAACTGAAGTTATAGATGGTTGTCAGCGGCCATGTAGATGCTGGGAATTGAGCCCAGGTCCTCTGGAGGAGCGGTCAGTTCCCTTAACTGCTGAGCCATCTCTCCAGCCCTGGTTAATTGCTTTAATGGTTTCAAAAATGCTGCACAGAGCCCTAGCGTGGCATATGGGGAAAGTGAAGTTTTAAAGGGACAGTTTGATGATCCAGACCACACAAGCAGAGAGCAGAGTTTGGGCCTTCTTGATTTGGGGTGCTCTCCTGTCTTTCTCACTTGCAAAAGGGCAATCCTGCTGAAATTAGAGGCAGGGTAACCCCTTGCCTTGTGCAAGAGGAAGGGGTCCTGCTACCCCTCCTGTTCAAGAAATTCAGATGAACTGATGGCCAGCGGATAGGACAAAGGACCTTATTGGAGTCCAGGAAGTGAGACCACCCTAGCAGGGCCCTCTTGGGAGTTCCTCCCCCAACCTCCGTGTAAGCCCTCCCGTTTCTCAGAAAACAGAACTAAGACGTAAAAGAAATTGGCAAAACAGTTAATGACTGAAGTCTCAGACTACAATCCGTCTCTTTGCCTCCAAATCCAGAAATAGCCTTAGGAATGACAAGATTTTGCTTCTCTCTACGTCTGGAAGACGTTAGGGGAATTGTTTATGAATACCCTTCCTGTTTATGTCGCAGGGACTGTTGAGGGCTGGTGTTTCAGTTCCTGAAGCATCCAGCAGGTGGAGCTCCTGGTTCTTCTTTCAACCTGCCTACCTCGGGGAGTCCCCCATAGCGGGAGACCCAGTGGACTTCAGAAGATGGAAGGGCAGTGCAAACTGAGGGTTCGTGCCTGTGGGGCTCAAATGCAAGCTCTTTGGCCTTCTTGCAATAACAGGGCTTTTAAAGGGGGAAAATATTCTCCGAAGTTAAAGAAAAAATACTGCCGGAGTAAACAGACTCCTAAGCTTATCAAGCAAGTAAGTGGTGAAAGTCATCGGCATGTTTGGGCTTGTACAGCTCTCAAGCGAAAGAGAGATGGAGGAGTTAGTGCAAGTGCATGTGGCTCTCTGGAAATGCTGGCGATTGCCGGGGGAAATGCCCAGGTTCCCGCCTGTTCTGGGGAAAGGAAGCCCTCAGGTGTTGCGACAACGCTGCAGTGTAGGCGGCCCCTCAGGGGTCTTCTGTGCGCTCCCTGCACCTGAGAGCCGGCCTCTCAGGGCTGCTCGCTGCTTGGGTGAGGTCATTTCCTGGGCTGGAGCCTCAGTTTCAAGTAAGATGTGCTGATAAAGAATGCCTGGTTGAGCAGCTAAGGCTGAGTCACCACAGTGAAGCGACACCGCAGGATATTCCTACTGCATTTACTAAGAAAGCTCCTTCCAGGCTGTAGAATCCCAGCACTCAGAAGGCAGAGGCAGGCGGATCTCTGTGAGTTTGAGGCCAGTTTCATCTACAGAGGGAGTTCCAGGACAGGCTCCAAAGCTACAGAGAAACCCTGTCTCAAACAAACAAACAAACAAAAAATGTCCCTTCCTTCTGAGTATAAAGCCGGTTCCTGTATTCACCTCTTGTGGGGTACTGCTGTTATAGATGATCCCTGCCCCAATCCACCCGCCCTAGAGTACAGGGGTGAACTTATTAAAGACGAGGGACTGGGGTGAGGGTGAAGAGTTGAGACATCCTACTCTGCTCATGGCTAGGGCCTCTGCCAACTCATGGGCTCCAGAACTACAACTGATTTTTGAGACTTATACCTCCCTGTACTCCAGGGAGCTTAAGAGGCTCATGGCCACTGGTGTGGTGGCTCACACCTTTGATCCCAGCACTCAGGAGGCAGAGGCACGTCAATCTCTGTGAGTTGGAGGCCAACCTAGTCTACAACAAGTTCCAGGGCAGTCAGGGCTACACAGAGAAACCCTGTCTCAAACGAACAAAGAGACCCATAGCCCTGAAGAGAAGGGGAAGGTAGGTAGCCCCCTGAGTAGCGGTAACCAACCATCATCCTGCCTTCTTGCACCCTGTGCCTCCGCCTCTCCCAGGAGAAGGGAGCTGCTGGGTAGGCCTAGATTCACACAGTCACTCTCCGGGCCCAGGCACTCACCTGCTTCCCAGAGTTCTGAGTCCAGAACACCTTTCTCCATCCCTTTGGCATGTGCATCTGCCGACATCACCACTTGCTTCTTCTCCCTCTTCCGGGAGGCTCCCAGGCCCTTCTGCTGCTTCTTCTCTTTCTTACTTAGCATGGTGTGCAGCTTACCCAGGTCTAGGCTAATGTTGTTTGCCACCAGCTCTTGGAAGTTCTGGAAAAGGCCGTGGAAGAGCTGCTGGTGCTGTCTCAGGCTGTGCCGGGTGTCAGAAACCATACTGTGTAGGTCTTCAAGTGATCCGTTGAGGGAGGCAGCCCAGGAGGCCTCACAGCATCGCCCAACCTGCTTGACATCAGAGTTTAGGCGTTGAATCTCCTGCTCCAGGTTCGCCAGAGCGGTGGCTTCCTTGGCTTCCTCCTCCCTCCCAGAATCGTGGCTGGGTTCCAGTTGTTCTGCCAACTGTGGGTGCTGCTCCACGGCCTGCTCCAAGACCTCCACTCGAGTGGCCAAGGCATTCCAACCAAACGCCTGTTCCTGCAACCCACTGGCGGCATCCCGCAGGGCGAGGCGGATCTGGTCATAATTCAGGGGCAGAGGGCGAGGCGCCTCCTCCGACATCTCCTCCATCGTCTCTTCCCCAAAGAGGGCGGTGAGTACCGCCTGATGTCGCAGTGCATCCTCCAAAAGGGCTGCAAAGGAACTATGCAGCTGGCGCATCTCTCTGCGGGTCTGGTTTGCCACAGTCTTCAGCGCTTCCACCGCGTGCTCCAGCGCCCGCAGCTGGCTTCGCATCCTGGCCCTCTCGGCCCGTGCCCGCTCGCTCTCTCCTTTGTGTTCGTCCATCGCTGAGGACATGGCATGCACAGTGCTTTGCAACGACTGTAAAGAAGAATCGTCTAGCTGGTGCTGCACATCCAGGCTCGCCTGGGTCTCTTCCAGAGTGCGCATGGCGTCCCTTTGGCCCTCCCGGATGACGTCCACGTCAGAGTAGAGCCTCTGGCAGTTGCAGTCTTTGACGTACTTGATGAGGTCTGCATGGCCCACCTGCAGATGCTGCAGAGTGAGGTTTAGCTCCAGTAGTTGCTCCTCCAGCTCCACTTTGTTCTCTTCCATGATGAGGGACTTTTCCATCAAGATCACCCGCAGCTCTCGGAGCCCCGTGTGGTTCACCAGTAGCTCCTCCACCTGCCGTTCGACCTTGCTGATCTGATCGAAGGTCTCATCTGATTCAGAGTACAGCTCCTTGATTTCATCCACGTGCCGGCTCAGGACACTGTCCATGTTCTTGAGGGTACCCTGTAGCGCCTCCTCCCTCTGATCCATGATCCTGTGCAGAGCGGAGATGTTTCTCTGCAGCTGGCCCAGCCTGGCCTGCAGGCTCTCCGGCTCTGGCCTTGCCGCCGCTGCAGCAGATGCCACCACCAGGCTGCCGTTGGCCCCTGGGAGTTCCTGAGCCTTGACAAGCTCCTTCAACTTGGTGCTCATCTCAGTTTGGACCTCGGAGAGGGCATGGTGCAGGGAACGGCGCTGGGCATGCAGCTGTTCCTCCACATCCTGCCACAGCTGGCCCACTCTCTCGTTATTCTCCTGGACCTTGGCATCAAACTTGGCACCAAGCTCCTGGAGGTCAGCCCTGGTCATGGTGTCCTTCTGGACTGTCTTGACAGCCTGGCGATTGGCCTCCACCTCGAGAGACAAGTTCCTGATAGCCTGGGAGAGGCTGTGCAAGCTCTCACTGAAGCTCTTCCAGATGGGACCGATGTGGGCTTGCAGGAACGCGTCGATATGGGGCTGCAGGGGTTGCAGGGGCTGCAGGGGCTGCTCTGACAGCCCTCCAGAAAACTCTGCAATAGATACCATGTTTCATACACATCTGTGGCAGCAGACACCCCTTCCCAGGCAGAGAGAGTAGGGCTTCTGAAGTCTGCGCCTTCTTGTGGGCTGCTACTCACCGAATTCTGTTTGATTGGTTTCTGTCGTCTCAGCTGTGACGTTGCTGGCCAGGGCCTCCCAAGGGCCTGGGATGCCATCTGCTACCAACTGGGCATCATTCTGGAGATTTTGAAGCAGGGGTTCCCGTTGTCCCTGTGGCTCCTTAATCTCACTGAACTCTGTGACAGGGTGGCCTGACAACATATCAGACATGTTTGAGGCAAACTCACCAGGCCTGGGCAGATAATACAGTCAAGAAAAGACTTGGGACTCAGAGCAAGCGAATATGTTGGCCCCCCTGGAGCTGGAGCTTAGAAGCCATTAAGCTTCAGAAGGACAAATGCAGCTCTCTACGCCATCACCTTTGCTCCCACAGCCACAGCAAGCGTGACTGATCAGTCGACACATTTCTCTCTGCTATTAGCCACCATGTCAATCCCCGCAGCTCTAACTAAAAGATAGCTGATCATATAAGAACATGCGTCCCCTATCCCACCCTTGAAATCAATTCATAAGTGGTGACTCTTTTGTGTTTAAGGCTGAGACCAGGCCCTGGAGTTGGGAGAGGGGGCACTGTGCAAGAGTGTGGAAAATGCTTCCTCCATGCCTAGGAGCTTTTGTAGGTCAAGGGGTAGGAAAGGAACCTAGCAAAGCCAGCTTTCCAAGAAAAATGGGGTTAGGAAAGGGGACAGGTATCAGTCCCAGGTAGTAGCTGAGGACCCTGGGAGCCTGTTCCCAGAGAACAGTGCAGAACCGCAAGGAAACACATGCTGATTCTTTCAAGGGTAAGGTTTGGTACTTCCTGTCAGAGGAGGAAGAAGTAGACCACGTTATTCCAGGAAAGCAACGTACCAAGTTCAAAGCCATCCAGCTGGTCCCAAGTCCCCGGGAGTTCACCACTTGGCTCTGTGGGCTCAGGGTTTGCTGTGGGATCTGCAGAGAGAAGCATGGTGTATTGAGTCCAGAAGTCAGAGAAACAGCATGATTTCTGGGACCAGGGGTTAAGGAGGACTTTGGGGAGCCCTACCATAGTCCTCGCAGTCTGGACCCCGGAAGCCTGGGCAGCATCTCCAGGCCACAGAGATCAGCACCTTCTGTTGGACGCGGTACACTGGCTTCTGGGCCACTCGGTACCTGAGGAAGAAAGCAGGGGCTCAGCACCTCTGGCCAGGCCACTGGGCCTGGAAAGTGACCTGTCCACCCCACTCACATGGCTTTGGCTCTCTGGCAGTCAGGAGCCCCCTGTGGACATGGCTGCTGTGAATGCACCAGGAATTTCTCTGTTTTGCAAGCAGCTATGAAGGTGACCAGTCTAGACTTCTGGTAAGGGCACCAGTTCCTGGAAAAGAAGCCATAGGAGAGTGTTGTGAGACTTGCCCTGCCTCCCAGTGCCCCGCCAATGTCTAGGGATGCCCCGCCCTGCATCCTGCCCTGTCCAGCTCTGGGGTTCTGGAAACCACTGAATGCCAGGGAAGGGAGCTCTTGTCTTAATCCCCAGGCTCTGCAAAGCCACTCAAAAGAGCCCCTGAGGCATTGTCTTCCCAAAGCCTCCCCAGGGTAGGTAGAGCGAGGCCAAGAGGTCCCCCAGTCTAACACAGCTGCCTGCGAGATGTGGGGCTCTCACTCTGAATCTGCAGTTTCTGGCTTGTGACCTTGAGTGACACACAACTACAGTTAGCGGTGGTGACGCCCCTTTCTGGGTGGGCTCTGGAACTACTTTGCGCCCCATCCTGGCAACTGCCCAGTTCTTCTCCCATCTTTTCTCACCAGAACATGCCTGTACCTACTACTCCCTGACCCTGCCTACTGGACAAGGGGCTTTCTAACGTTTACTGGGGAAGGAAGGTGACTGGGTGGAACAGCCTCCTCTCTGGAAAGGTCTCCACTTAATGATCCTGCAGAGAAGTTGGGGTCACATTCAGTATACTCAACCCTTGGGAGGCTGCCTCTCCATTGTTACCCTTTGCTTGTATGCACTGTAGAGGCTCTGGGGATGCGGAGCATGCTTACTCCTCTGAGGGCTGGCTCCCTGGGTTCAATGCATCGTCCCCTCATAGTTAGCTACCCGAACAAAGCTCTCTAGAGATGCAAGTGGCAATGGCCTCTGCTGCCCCATGCAATTCAGTACATCCTGGGTGCCAGGTACTGGCACTGGCACGGGCAACACCATGGACATACAGATTTTCCCTAAAGGGTCCCAAGGAGAACAGGCAACCTCAGAAGAAGGGGTGTGGTTAAGACCTATAAAAGGTCTGATTACAGGGCTGTGTCTAAAGGGTGAGTCAGACGAGGAGTTGGGGGTTTGGATAGGGCTGTGGATGTCGGAAGGGGCTGCAGACAGAGGCAAGGGAAGTAGAAACCTTCATAGAGTTACCAGAGGAAGAACTGGGCCACATCTTGAGGCCACGGGAAGCAGAGAAGCAGGGAAGCAGGGAAATCACAGAGGCTCTCCAGTTCCAGGATCCGAGAGAATGGGAGTCAGTAAGATATGGATGGTCTAGGATAGAGGCCTTAGGGTCTATAGGAGAAAAGGCGGCATCTCAGACCAGGTGATGGGAACATGGAGGAAGTGGCCATGCCCGGCAGTCATCAGAGAGCAATGTTCAGGGACTTTGCTGGTTGGGTGGCTTGTTGGTATTGGAATTTTACTTTCTGAAGCTGCCCTTTGCCCTGGGGCCATTAGGGGTGTTGGAGTTGTTTTTTGGTATTAATTTTTTTTTTTAAGTTGGGGGTGGTGGTGGAAGGAAGGACTTAATGGCCATTGTGTGGCCACACCCATTGTGATCCTGAGACACATACACACCCCACTGCACCCAAGCCACTCACACTTACCCACCCCACCACAATGGCCTGCTCTCCCACCAGGCTCCTAGAAGCCTGACAGGCAGCCTTCACCTTCTGGGCAGCAGGCTAGAAATTCTTGCCAGAAAAACTACCTAGTCTCAGCAAAAGAGACCTGAAGATGGTGACATCAGGAGAGCCTCCCAGTGAACTGCCCAGCGGAGACTCCTATACCAGAACAGCTCAGAAAGTGTGTGACGTGACTGGACGTCTGAGGATGAACCCTGAGAAAACTCTGTTACAGAAGAAGGAAGCTGAACCAAGGTACAGCTTGGTATCAGAGCATGTGGCTGACATATACAAGGCCCTAAGTAAATCCTCAGTACTGAGAAGAACAACAACAACGACGACAACAACAACAACAACAACAACAAAAGATGATCAGGAAGTCAAAACGGACAAATGGGAGGGGGAGTTTTCCATTTGGAGAGAACCCCGACTGCGTGCAGAAATCCCGCCCACAAATTTATCCAGTGTTTCCACATAGGTAAGAGAAGTTGCTACGTGGAAGAAACAAGACAGGGACTACTTTGGGGTGGGGCAGTACAAGGTGTTGGCAGGGTATTCGGAGAATAAAGAGAACACTTGAAAATGAAAAGACTCCATTAGACATGAAAATAAAAACAAGAACCAAAACAGAACCAGGCTGGGGACACAGCCCAGAGGCAGACAGGAAGTTCTGGGCTAGATTTCCAACACCGTGTAAAAACAGGTTCGGTGGTATAGGCCTGTCATCCCAGCAATCGGGGTGGAAGCCGGAGGATCAGGATTTCAAGGCCACCTACGTAGTGAGCACCAGGCAGCCTGAGCTATATGAGACCCTGTTTTAAAAAAACAAAACAAAGCCGGGCGGTGGTGGCACACGCCTTTAATCCCAGCATTTGGGAGGCAGAGGCAGGTGGATCTCTGTGAGTTTGAGACCAGCCTGGTCTACAGAGCTAGTTCCAGGACAGGCTCCAAAGCCACAGAGAAACCCTGTCTCGAAAAACCAAAAAACAAAACAAAACAAAACAAAACAAAAAAAGAAACAAAAGCAAGCTGGAGAGATGGCACTCATGGCACTCGGTGGTTTAAGAGCTCTTGCTCTGGCAGAGAACCCAGGTTCAGTTCCCAGTACCCACATGTGGGCTCACAGACATCTTTAACTCCAGGCCTTCTGACCTCCATGGGCACCCAGTATCCATTCGGGTGAGCAGTCAAAACACTCGTGCACACAAGTAAAAAGACAAATAACAACAAAAGCAAGCAAATAACAAGACAGAAAGAGAAATAGTAGATGAAAAATGAGAGAAGAGAGGTGGAGCATCAGTCCCAGGCTCAACATCTATATGACGTGGATGACAGCAAAGGGAAGAAGGCTGTGTGTGTGTGTGTGTGTGTGTGTGTGGTGTGTTTGCATGTGTATGTTTGTGTGTGATGTGTGTCTGTATGTGGTGTGTCTCTGTGTGCTGTGTGTTTGTGTGGTGTGTGTGTTCCAGACATAAAAAGTCTTGGGTTTTCAATGCAAAAGACCCACCAAGAACCTGCAATAAGATAGAAATAAGCCCACATCAGAGCTTACCACTGAGAAATTTTAGAACTCTGGGAACAAGATGGTTATATCTACATTCTTATAAGAAGAAAAATCAACACACATACATTGAGAAAGAAGAGAAAGAGAGAGAGAGAGAGAGAGAGAGAGAGAGAGAGAGAGAGAGAGAGAGAGTTCTTTTTGGACCCTGGGATGAGAGGGCCTCTGTGATATTGCTTCTCTGCTTCTAACCTCTCTCTGCTTCTAACCTCTCTCTGCTTCCCATGACCTCTATCTCAAAACTAAGCAAGTAAATAAGTAGGATATATTACAGAGATCAGTGTCAAAAGAATTGCCTAATAATCTGTATGTGTGTTGCCTAATTGCCTGTAATTGTACGTGTGGAGGGAGGAAGGGAGACAGACAGACACACACAGACACACACACAGTGACCTTGAACCTCTCAACAATATTCCCTGGTTTAGAAATACAGTGATGAGAATTATATTAACAATATTGGCAGAAAATGATTGCCAACCTAGAATCCTGTGCACATATTATCTATCAGTCAACAGAAGAATACAGAATGAACATTTTCAAACACAGCAAGTTGTATCCAGGTCATCTACTTAGCATCCCAGACAGGGAGGATTGCTTGAGCTCAGAGTTCAAGGTCAGCCTGAGCAACAGAGTGAAGTCTCTACTTCAAAAACGAACGAACAAACAAATAAATCGTATGTATTAGGTTTCTAGCCTGCTGTCTCTCTTGTACCTCTTAGCAGTAGATTACTAACAATGTGGTTCAAAACCTTTCCTGGACATAGAAACCATCGGTGGCTTTTAAAAGCCAAGGTCCCTTGTGGTTGAAGGTGCATCTTGATGGTAGCGTATGTGCTGAGCCTGCCAGAGAGTCAACCCCCAGCATCACGGTAAAGTATAATAACGGTCTCTAAGCCCAACCCCAGACCAGTTTCAAGAGACCCCCCCACCCCCCCGTGCGCTCAAGTCTGGATGAGAGCATCAGCATTCTAGAACTCTCTGGGTCATTCCAAGGCACAGCCTAGAACTGAGTGTCACGAGGGTTCAGGAAATCCACCAGTGCAAGAGAACAAATGCTTATAATGCCAACACTTGGGAGTCCGAGGCAGGATGGTGTTGAGAGATGGCTCAGTGTTCAAGAGAGCTGGCTGCTTTTCCAGAGGACCTGGGTTCAATTCCCAGCATCCACATGGCAGTTCACAACCATCTGTAACTCCAGTTCCAGGGGACCCAACGCCTTCTGGCCTCTGCAGGTACAAGACACACACATGATGCAAAGAAGACATACTTGCAGGCAGGGCCCTCAGGACAGTGGTGGAGCAATGCAGTGGCCCAGAGGGCAGCCTGCAAGGCATCTCTGGTTGAGAACACAGTTAGTTGACCTCTGATATGAGTGCTAAGAGAATATGTAGACCAGCGGTTGAGAAGATGAGCTTTTAAACAAAAACAAAAACCAAGCGGAGGAGAAAAAAAGGTTTAATCCAGGGAAAACTAAAAGCATGAAGAGGGAAAAAATGATTCAAACTTTATTTCAAGACTCAAGGCGTGTAGCGGTTACAGTCACGTGATTAGAAATACTCTGAAGATTGGGAGAATGGCAAGGTGTGCGTGTGTGTGTGTTTGTGTGCGTGTGTGTACGCGTGTGTGCAGGTGTTTACCTTTGTGTGGTGTGGGGAAAAGAGCTGACTCACAGGCAATAGTACTTCCAAAGAAGTAGCAATGTTAAGTACGTAACTCAGAAACACAGAGATCAATGACAGAAGAATTGCCTAGTGAGTTAAAAGTCAATACTTTGAGGGACAAAGGGGGCTGGGGCTTTTGATGGTTTCCGCAAACCTGTAGAACTGACTTCAATCCAGGAGCGTCATACATAGTGTGAGTTGTGAACATGTGACGACCTAGAGTGACCTGGGGATAGGAAACCTCCATTGAGGTACTGCCTACACTGGACGGGCCTGTGACTGATTGCTATCCCAGGGCCCAGCCCTCTGTGGGCGGCGTCATCCCCAGGCAAGGGGTCCTGGCTGTATAAGAAAGGTAGCTGACCAAGCAAGGGGGCACGAAGCAGCTTCCTCAAGGCTTAGTTCCCGTAGCTTTCCTCTCATCTTCTCACGGGAAAGGCAAATTCATTCTATAACAGGACTGCAACCTGTCGGCCAAACGAGCCTTCTCTTGTTGCACCCGAATAAACACCCAGATTGCTTTTGATTAGTATCTGATCACAGAGAGGCAAGGTAGAGCAAGTGGCCAGCAGCTTCCTCTCTCAAAAGACAGATGGTAAATATTTTATATAGGACTAACTGCACAGGGCGGAATGGAAAGTTGAGCTATTTGTTCAACAACTATTAAGAATTTTAAGAAGCTGGAATGTGCCCAGTGTATGCTCTTCGGAGTCCTTGTAGGGCTCCAGGGCTGAGCTCGGTATACAGATGTTCAGGCCATATGCCCTTGAAGCTTGCCCTGAATCTAGGCTTTCTAGTCAGGATGGACACTGTCACAGCTACTTCCGTCATAAGACGAAAGCAGTCTCTAAAGATATGTCAATAAGTGAACCCAACTGTGCGCCAATAAAACTTTATTTAATCAAAAATAGGTGGCCCACTGGCCATTGTTTTCTGGCCCCTGCATAGGAGTGTGTTTATTTTTTTTTAAAAAATGAAACTTTAAATAAATAAATGAACTCATGGGAGGCTTGATGGTACATACCTATAATCCCAGTACTTGGGGAACTGAGGAAGATTTCAAGTTTCTGGGCAACTTGGCTACATAGCAAGATTGGAAAAAGAAAAAAAAACAACAGGAATTTGGGGGTTGTTGGTAAAATACTTACCACATAAGCATGGTAAACTTGGTTCCCCAGGACCCACATAAAAAGCTAAACACAGTTGTGCGCACCTGAAATCCAGCTCCAGGGAGGCAGAGAATTTCCGGGACTGCTGCCCAACTAATGTGGTCTAATAGGTGAGCAGGAAGTCAAGAAAAGACCCTTGAATTGAGCAATTGAGGAAGACTCTTGATGTTGACCTTAGGCCTCCACATGCATGAAATGCACAAGTGTGTGTACACACACATGCACACATATGAACACATGCAAACACACACAAAGGAAGTATGTAGAAAAGTTGGGAGAACGCTTGCTTGCACGCATGGAGTTCTGAGTGAGTTCAGAACCAGCACCACAGAAAACCAGGAATGATGGTGGCACAGCCCTCAGGAGGTAGAGGCAGGAGGATCTGAAGTTCAAGGGCACCTTCTGCTACATAGCGAGTTCTAGGACAGCACCTAGAATATTTATGAACCTGTCTCAAAAAAGAAAAAGAAAGAAAAGAGAAAGAAAAGAAAGGAAAAGCAGTGTGTGGTGGAACTTACATGCAATCCCGGCACTTGGTAGGTAGATGCAGGAGGCAAGGCAGGAAGTTCAGTAGTTCAAGGTCATCCTCAGCTACAACAGGAGTTTGAAGCTAGCGTGGGCTACCAGAGACCCTGCATCAAAACAAAACAAAATGAAACATAGGAATGCGGACTCAGATTTGGAGGTGGGAGCGAGGGACGGTGTCCTCAAGGTGCACTGTTGGTGAGAATACAAGCTAGTGCAAAATGGATATCAATCTAGATGATCCCCCAAACACTAAATACTACAGAATCTGGTCCTGGTGATGCAGGCCTATAATCCCAGTGCCTGGGAGGCAGGAAGAAGGGGGATCAGAAGTTGGAAGCCAACATCAACTAGCTTGAGCTACATGGAGACCCTGTCTCAAAAATAAACAGGGTAGCCAGGCAGTGGTTGGTGTGGGATTCCCCTCTGTATGCTATGAATATGTTTTATTACCATTAATTAACAAAGAAACTGCATTGGGCCTATAGCAGAGCAGAGTAGAACTAGGCAGGGTTGGGGGGGGGTGATGAGAAAGAAGACGGAGTCAGTGAGACGCCTTGGAGCAGCCAGAGGGGAAAGATACAAGCTGCCAGCTGTAACCTTGCCAGCAGGCCACAGTGTCATGGTAAAATATAAAATAATGGAAATGGGTTAATTCTAGATGTAAGAGCTAGCTAGCAATATGCTTAAGCTATTATTGGCCAAACAATATTGCAATTAATACAGATTTCTGTGTGATTATTTCTAGTCTGGGCAGCCGTAGTCTGGGCAGCCCTGTGAATGAACAAGTGGCCTCCCGCAACAAGTTGTGGTGAATGTCTTTAATCTCAGCATTGGTCCAGCATGATCTACAGAAGGAGTACCAGGATAGCTAGGGATATACAGAGTAACCTTGTTTAAGAAAAAAAAAAAAAAAACAAAAACAAAAACCAGAAAAATAAACGGACTGGAGAGATGGTTCCATGGTTAAGGGCATTGGCTGTTCTTCGAGAGGACCCTTGCTAAATTCCCAGGACTTAAGTGGTGGCTCACAACTGTCTGTAACTCCAAGTCTAGGGCACTCAGTGCCCTCTTCTGGCCTCCTCGGGCACTAGGCACACACATGGTACACAGTCAAACATGCAGGCAAAACACCCATACACGTAACATTTTTATTATAATTTTAAAAATATTTATCTTTTTATATAGCGGAAAATACTTTGTGTGTATTTATGGGGTACAACAGAATTTTGTTGTTTATTTCTAATTAGCATAAAATCTAGAAAAAATAAACAAAAATAGTTAAACCCTAGAACTAAAACAAAATATGCGATTACCATATGACCCACCTCTAGCACTCAGGGTGTATACTGAAAGGGTTATACACCAGCAAACGGAGATACCAACACATCCTGCTAACCAGGCTGCTTGCAGCAGTCAAGGTGTGGAGTTAGAGTGGATCTCTCAGCAGATAAATGGATAAAGAGCATAGTGTATGCATAGTATATATATTTATATATGATATATATGTGTGTGAAATATATATTCAGTCATTGAAGGATTGAAAAAATGGCATTTGCAGGAAAATTAATAGAACTAGAGATCATCACATTAAGGGAAGTCAGCCACACTCAGAAAAACAAGTACCTTCTATATATTCTCGTTCGCAGAATCTGGGCTTAAAAGCAAAAAGCACCTGAAAGTAGAAGCCAGACGAGGGGGAGGAGGGGGAGGGTAGAGGACGAGGACGAGGAGGAGGAGGAGGAGGAGGAGGAGGAGGAGGAGGAGGAGGAGGAAGCAGCCTGGGATGAGGGAGGAGAAGAGGAGAAGGGCAATAGGGTGTGAGTAAGATCAACTCCATAAATCGAATGTCTGAAAAATTCATGACGAGGGCTAGGGAAATGGCTCGCTGGCAAAGCACTTGTCTCTGCAAGCACAAGAGCCTGAGTCTGGATCGTCTGCACCCACAAAAAGTCAGGAATGGCCGAATGTACTTGTAATCCCAGTGCTGGGGAGCTGGGGTGGGGGGTGGGGGGCAGAGAGAGGGACAGAGAGTCAGAGAGGAAGAGGGAGAGAGGGAGAGGGCCAGTTGAGCGTCCTGGGATGCACAGGGCCCACGCCACACTCCAACAATAATGGATTATCCAGTCCAGAATGCCTGAGAACCAATGTAAACAAGCCTCACCTCCCACACCTTAAGCTCGCTCCTAGAGCCCAGGAGGCCTGTGCTGGGAGTCGGGGCGGGGTGGGGGGTTTGGGATGGTGTGGCGTGGTCTGGTCCAGCGTGCAGAAATGATGGGACTCTCCAGCTCTCCCTCTTGAACTGAAAGTCATGCTGCCCACCCTTCCTGCCCGGGAACTTTCTCTTCTGCGCTGCCACCCCGCCGCCGCCGCTGGCTCGCTTCCCCCTTGGCAGCTCCCCGCTTGGCACAGCACAGGCAGTCGGCCTCGAAGGCCTGGGAAAATTCCTAACCTTTGCTTTGGTTTCCTATGGCTCTTGGCAGCTCCTGGGAGGCCCTTAGCACATGTGCCCCAGGCTCGACATGCTGAAGTGCCCCATTGTTCTCGCTGTCCTCGGCCTCAGGCCTGCTCCTTCTTTTGTAGCCTGCTATGAGGATCCCTGCTGGGCACCCTCATCTCCCAAGGAAGGTGTACTGAGGATCGGGTACCAGTCAAGAGTGAATGTAGGGGTCGGTCCCAACCCTGTGTGGCACAGACCGCATGGGATGCTGAGCCTGAGTGGGAGCTGGGAACCTGAAGCTCCCCTCCCCTTTCCTTCCTGGACTCTGGTGACCTTGAGTCCTCCCACTCCTGGAAATGTGCAGAAGCCGCATTCCTGGAGACCGAGAGACGAGAGACGAAGAGAGGGGTTGTGGGGAAAGCTGACAGAGGCTGTTGCAGGGAGGGGCTGGTGCTTTCTGCATAATGGAAGCGCCTCAGCTGCCGTGGCTGCCTTCACAAGAATGTGTCTTTGCTAATCAAGGAGCCCATCTCTACAGGTTCTTTCTGGCTTGACGGTGGTCTTTCTGGCAACCTTGTTCTCAGAGGCCTGCATCCAGTTGTCAGTGTGACCATCCCAGGGAACTCATCCTCCTTCCTGGGGCTTTGTCCCTCAACAGGGAGAGATGGAGTGGTGGTATATCTTGGCAGGGAAACCCAAAGCCAGCCTGGACCTGGGACTCCCTGAGGATAAGCCTAAGATGCCTCAGTCCTGGCCTGTGGAGCTCTTCCCTGTGGAACCCTGTGTCCAGAAGATGGG
Source organism: Chionomys nivalis (assembly GCF_950005125.1). Taxonomy (NCBI): domain Eukaryota; kingdom Metazoa; phylum Chordata; class Mammalia; order Rodentia; family Cricetidae; genus Chionomys; species Chionomys nivalis. The sequence goes on along the minus strand of NC_080090.1, from coordinate 34,164,322 downwards.
CACCCTCTCCCAGAGTCATCATGGCCCCCACCACAGACCCAGTCTCTAGTGCAGCTGACTTGGGTATGAGGAGCCCACATGCTACATACACGCCTAAACCAAGAAACTAGGAAGAACCTCTTCCCTGTGACATCCAAAGGTGTTCCTTGCTAGTTCCCTGGCCCTGCCCCTTCAGGATCCCCAGGGGCTTAGGAAGCAGTTAACCATGTCCCTCTGGGACCTGGCAGTCTGGGGACACAGGGTGTGGAGACTCTAAACTTGTTTTGTTTCGCTGTTCTTCCAAAGGCTCTGATCCCTGTGAGTGCAGGGCCTGCCTGGTACCGGGTCTCTGGAAACTGGAGGCCCACACAGAGAGCAGGAGGTCTAAGTCTGGCAGCGAAGATTTAGGGACCTTAGGGACCGATGCTGACGCTGCGCTGCCCCATCCCCCACCCTCACGACTGATGGAGTATTCCCCCTCCTCTTCCCCTGCTCTTCAAGGATCCGAGCGACACTTCTGCCTCCTGTCACAGGAACCTGGGAAGCCATCAGCCCAGGAAGCAGCATTTCCTTCCTTTCCCACCAGGCTCTCCGGATACTTCAGTAACTTGGGCTTGAACTGCCGGGTTCAAGCTTCTGGGGATGCGAAAAGGAAACCCCAGTAGGCAGAAGTTCTAGCCTGGGTGACCTGGGCATTCCTGGGATCAGAAGCATCACAAACCCTCTAGTCACTAGATCCTAGTGCAACAGCATCCAGGGAAGATGGGGGGGGGGCTCTGCTCTCAAGAACTAAGGAGCAAGCAGACCCTCTCCACACCCGGAGATTATAAGAACAAGGACACCTCCTGACCCCTCCTGCCCCTCCATCCTTCCCTTCACAATGGGAGGAGGTGGTAAGAGAGGCTTGGTCCCCGTCCTGAGGTCAGAGGTGGGTGGTAGGACTGTCTCCATCGATGGTCACCTGTGCTCCAGAGCCTGTAGTAGAACTGGGGATGGACTTCTTCCCCTACACCACCAGACCCACCCCTCCGCCCTAATCAGCACATGCTCCCTGTCACTCTGAGGCTTCTTTCTGGCTAAGCCTGCTTTCCAGAAAGCGCCCAACAGATATTCCCCTGGGAGTGTCAGAAACGGATGGGAACCTGGCCCCCGGCAGATTTGTCTGGGAACCGTATCTCAGTCCCTTGGGGATGCTAAGGATGGGTGTGAGCTGGCTGCCCAGCCTGACAGATCGCAGGGTTCCACTCAGAGAGCTGGGTATGAAAAACGAAGATTCGGCTCTCCTAGGCTATGACCTGGGCAGGACACTCAGTCACTGTGAGGAAGGCTGTTGGGAAACGCAATAGAAATAATACTTGAGAAGCTGTGCCTCAGAGGCTGACCCAGCAAGGGGCACCTGCATTCTGCCTTGGACCTGTCCAGTCATGAGACTGCTAACCCTGAGGGACGAGGGACAGAGCCAGAGTCCAGGCACCTCGAAGCGTACTGAGGATGTTGGAAAACCATGTCTGGGGTCAGCTGTATCCTGTCCATCCAGGAGGCCTCATGGAATTGCCCTAGGAACCCCTGCCTCCACGAGCTTGGGGGATTCAGGAGCCCTTCACTCACTGGTCAGTCCTGGCCTGGTACCTTGGGCACTCAGCTCCAAATACCTCCCCTAGGGCAGCTGTCCATTAGGACTGAGGCTGGGCCAGCCTTGTTGGGGCTCAGCTTTCAGACCTGAGTTCCTTCAAAGAGTTCCCTTATCAGCAGGAAGCATCTAGAACATCATTCCCTCTGAGTTCCATGCTGGTAGCTGACAGTGGGAGCCCCAGCCGAAGTCCCTGATAAGGGTCAAGCAGGGACCACCCTGGCATCCTCAGGCTGGGCCCTGAAGTACTGGATCCAGGAAACTAGCACCAATTAGCCATATATCAGCCCATTCCACAGACATATATCTGAAACTCAGCTATCATCCCCTGACCTCTGCCATGGCCAGGATCTCCTTACCGTCCGATAGGGTCTCTGCTGGTATCGACAGTCTCTGTTTTCCAGCCCGCAGGTACCCTGAGTCTTTTGGGATCAGAGAACCTGGTACCGGGGTCTTGTGCCCAGGCCCCCAGAAGTCCCCAGCTCAGGTACCCCCCAATGCCAAGCATCAGGGTCAGGATCATGGCAACGGGCAGGCGTAGCTGGCTCCACTGAGGTTCAACCTTGCCAGTGACTCCCAAATTTGCTGGTGATGTGGTCTTCAAGTCAGAAAGAAAAGAAAACACAGGGACAACAAAGGGAGGAAGTGGCCTGGTCCGGCCCACCCGGCAAGTCTCATCCGCCCCCGCCTCTTCCAGCCTGGTCCCCTCTGAGGTCAGCAACCACTCAGGCCAATTCCTGTGTCCTAAGGGCACTTGAATCAGAACATTGGGGGTGTGTGAGACACATGAGGGTGACCCTCTCAAAGCCATTTCTACAGGACTCTGTTCTGGGTCTGGAGACAGAATGGTGGGAAGTGTCAGTCTCGGGAGATAGGGTGCCACCCACACTGTTGGCCAGGAAGTGGGGGGCAGGCCTTTGGTGCCTTCTCAGCACCGCTTGGCGCTGGGCTATGGGAACCAGCAGATGGGTGGAAGCTCAGAGAAGGGAAGAAACTATGCTAGAAACACATAGCATGTCACCCAGTCCATTGCGGACATGGGGGAAACTGTGTGTTTCTCAGCTTTCCAACAGGTTTGACTGGAGCCCCAGGATCAGGAACATCCAGGATGCTGTGGGTAGCTGGGCACCCAGAGTAGCCTGCAGGGTGGGCTCTTACCGGACAGGCCCTGACCCCTGCCCAACTTGGGACACTGAGGCACAGGCCAAGGTGCTTAACTTCTGCACACCACATCCAGGGCATAAGACCCCCATGACTTCCCAAGGGTGAAGGAGGGACAATGACAGATTAGGATACGTTCGGCCTCCTGCAAGCACCCCCTCCCCTGGGGTGACAGGAGTCAGCAGGGCAGAACTGAGCCAGAAGGGGCCCAGGCCCTGCTCTCTGGTGTCCCCCCTGGGGCATGCTTTTCCAGCCCGCCCTCCCTGCCCCCACCCCGCCCTGGGCTGGCCGGGTTCCAGCCAGCAGCCACAGCATCAATATTTCATCCACGTCAATAAGAGGCAGCGGCGGCAGGGACAGCGGCTGCAGCCAGCACTTGCCAGCTCCGGTCCCTAGCTCGCAGCAGTCAGGTCCCATCCTCGCAACCACCATGGACGTCTTCAAGAAAGGGTTCTCCATTGCCAAGGAAGGTGTGGTGGGGGCTGTGGAGAAGACCAAGCAGGGAGTGACAGAAGCGGCTGAGAAGACCAAGGAAGGAGTCATGTATGTGGGTGAGTATGGCAGTGGGGCGGGGCAGGGCGGGGCAGAGGGCTCCCTAATGTAGGCTGGCACCTACTACCTTCCTTCTGCTGAGTCCCCCCAGATTCTGGGGAGCATTTTGAGAGAGGTGAGACCCTGATTGTTGAGGCAGGGTCCCCCACACTCTGGAGACTATGCTCATATCTGTCTTTGGAACCTTTGGGGGTGGGACTCTGAAGTCTTTAGGGCAGGATTTAGTGCCACTCAGACCACCTGAGTGTGTAGATGCAAAAGCATGCACGCAGATGCCTGGGGTTGCCTACGCTTGGAGACCCAGAGACAGTGATCTGCTCAGGTGGACCCCGACTTCTTCCAATGGGAGCTGCGGCAGCCAAGTTAGGCCACATGACCCCACTAGAGGAAAGGGGTAGGCTGTGGAGATGGGCCCCAGTTGAGCGTTCAACCCACCCCAGCTCTCTGGTCTCCCTCCAAAGAGGGGGCAGGGGTGGCCAAGCCTGTGACTCAGCTTTCTCTGCCCAGTTCAGCTCCTGCTTCTGAGGCCCGGACCACACCCATGTGAGGGCCATAGACCCACCAGTGACCCTACCTCAGGCCTGATCTCCTTTGTCCCTTCTTCCTGTCCTGTCTCCTTCCCGTCTGTCTTCTGTCTTTCAGACATAGCAGGAAACGTCCCTTTGAAGGGGCTACTGTCCCCAGACACCGTCCTTGTCCCCTCCTGCCCCGCCCCCACCCCAGGGTATCCAGCTATTCGCCCTGACTGCCTGAACACCTCTTTCTTCTGACAGGCACCAAAACCAAGGAGAATGTGGTACAAAGTGTCACCTCAGGTAAGGCGACCCACAATCAGGGACTCCATGAATCCTGCCCTGTACCCAGGGCCCACACCTAGAGGCCTCCTTGTATCAGCTGGGACCCTAAGCTCCAGGTGACCCAAACTACTATATTCCCTAAAGATAAGCCAGAGCAGGCTCCTGTGCCCCCCTGCCCCACCCCTCCCGCCCCATCCATCATATTGTTGCTGCCCTAGAGTCAGAGAATGGCATGGAAATAACCAAAAGTCAGACATCTGAGCTCTGGGAAGGGGCTGTTCTCCCCAACTCGGGTAGGCAGCAGTGGAGACGCTCAGGACTGAGTCCAGCCCGAATCCTCCGCAGTGGCTGAGAAGACAAAGGAGCAGGCCAGTGCCGTCAGTGAAGCTGTGGTCACCAGCGTCAACACGGTGGCCAGCAAGACCGTGGAGGAGGCAGAAAACATTGTAGTCACCGCTGGGGTGGTACGCAAGGTGAGTATGGCTCATGTCCTTTCCCTGGGCTCCCTGGCAACAGGAGACACTGTTGGGCATATGGGGAAGGAGCGTTAGACGCTGCTTGACGTTACAGGCAGCACTCATTGTGTGTGTTGGGGTGACATGCTGTTTTTACAACTGTTCATATCTGGAATCCTTTCCACACCCCTGGATTGGGGACTCGGGATTCGTTTCTTGCACAAACACTCAAACCATGCCCAGCCCATCACTTTTGGAATATAGGAAATAAATTTTACAAGTGAATTCAGGGCCCTATATGGTGAAAGGCAGCCTTCTAGACAGGCTAAAAGCCACCTCCAGGATTACCTGTTAGTCTTTGTGCAACCTCCATTGGTCCCAGGGTCTGACCGCTGCCTCCCCCTGAAGCGGTGGGGGAAACACTGCCCCCTTGTGGTAGACAAGCAGCAGGTCTTTGACGCCACCCTCTGCTGAAGTCTTTGTGTGAGCACGTGGGTTGTATGTGCGTTGTAGGGATGGTGGAGATGAACACGGATGGGTATGCATGCGATGTGTGCATGAACGGGTGTTCGCGTGTATGTGTGTGGCAGGCAGCTGAATGATCAGGGCCCTTGGGCTCTCTAGGGATAGAGGCCAGAGGTAGGAGCTGTCTCAGCACTTGCCGGCCAGTAGCTCCGCTTTAAGCATTTTACACTTACCCTTTGCATGGACTCCCACATTCCACAAAACAGGATGTGGAGAGAAAAGCCTAGAGAGACTGGATGATGAGCCACAGTCGCGTGGTTAGCCTGTGTGACCATGGGGCTTCCATGAGTGCCAGCTTCTGGGCTATACTCTTGAAAGACTGAGCATAGACTGCAGGGATGGGGGTTCCAGAATAGAGGTTGAGAGGCAGCTGAGTCCAAAGACTTGTTATCTTCAGCCCCCATACTTACAACAGGCCGCCCCAGTGGCGGAGCCCCAGGCTCCCACACAGCCAATACTGTAGAAGTCTGCTCTGAGGAAGGGGTAAAAGGGAAGGGGTCACCCACCCCAAACACTTGCTGCTGGGGCCAGCACAGGGTCTCTTGTCGCTGGAGTGTGCAGGCGCACCTCTGCAGGCTGTGTGACTTTGGAAAGAGATCCTATCCGGACCCGCAATTCCTTGTCTGAAATGGCACCATCTCATAGGACTGTGGGGGAAGGCAGAGAAAGGATGCCAGTAAGCATTTCTGCCAGGCACTCGGTGGGCACCCCAGGAAGCCTCCTCCCAAGCCCCTAGCAAGAAGGATCCTGGGAGCTTGTTTCAGGCTACCCCTTGCTAAACGCCGAAGAAACTATTGAGCCCGAGGAGCGGTACCAAGGCATAGTCATTACCCGGTAACACCATACCTAACCCTACCAGTGACCTTCAGAAGAGCGCAGCATGGCCGTCTGGCCACTCATGCCATGGGGTTCAGGCGCCACTCTTGGGGTAGTACGCCCAGGCAGGCAGTCGCTTACCCTTCATCCAAAGAGCCTGGCCCTGTATGATCCTGGCTGAAAGTTCTGCGTCCTTTTGTCTCTCATTGTTTGGGTCCTGAGGTAACACAGGCTCTGAGAACGGACTTCGGAGGGACCATCAGTCTTGTTCTAAACTGTCTTGAGCATGTCAGCACATGCTGTGGAGAGAGAGGAGAGGGAAGACAGGCCTGAGTCCAGAGCACATCCAGAAGGCAGGAAGAGGGGCCTGGAGCAAGCAGAAGCCCTACCAACATGTTGTGCTCTGAGGTCTTGAAGTAGTTTCTAGGTCCTGACCCCTGTCCTCCGGGGTGCTGTGAACAATGATGGCATACTAGTGTTCAGAGTGAGGGGGTTCATGTGCTCCAAGGGTCTCTGCCCACTCCCAACCTTACTCCACATCTCCCAGACTTCCTCACTTAAGGAATGTAAGCCTGCTGGGAGACAGGTACCCGTGACTTAGCTCTGTTTGTGGAAGATGAAGCTGGCTTGCAGGGTATTTGGTACACTCAGAAGTCTTGGGAATCTGACACCTTCAGATGTTCTTTTTTTTTTTTTTTTTTTTTTTTTTTTTGCAGCTCTCCAACTTTATTTGAGATTCAGTAGGTTAGTTCTCATCCACATTGACTGTCTGTAGATTTTTGAATGTGGTAACAGGCACGTAAGTTACCAATGTGTAGAGTTTGTTTGGTGAGTCCTCATCCTCATTACGTTTTCTGGACAAACGTACCCGGATACGATATGGAACATTCCTTATTCCTTTGGCCCAGACGGCTTTATTGAGCCTGGTATCAATCCGCACATCTGGAGTCCCCATCTCCTTCATGGCAAATTTCCGGATTTCTTTGAGTGCCCTAGGAGCACGCTTCTTGAAGCCCACGCCATGGATGCGCTTGTGAATGTTGATGGTGTATTCTCGGGTCACCACCTCGTTGATGGCAGAACGGCCCTTCTTCTTCTCGCCACCCTTCTTTGCGGGAGCCATTCTGCCGGGCCCAAGCTGGAAAGGACCCCTTCAGATGTTCTAAGGACAGTAAAATGGTGAAAGGCCCCTGTTCATCTGTGAGACCTGAAAGGGGAGGCCCGGGCAGTTGAGGGTCAGTGTATCTCTTCCCATAGCCTTGTGTCCCTTTTGTACCCCACTATAGGAGGACTTGGAACAACCCGCATCTGCCCAGGACCAGGAGGCCAAAGAACAAGAGGAGGATGAAGAGGTAAGAGCAGCCTCCCAGGGCACACCAGAAAGCTCTGGTGGAAACCCAAGTCACACAGACCTCCTTCATTTCTGAGTGGGAGACTTTCCACAGCCTCCCACAGGGACATGGGTGTGGCAGTCCTGGGCCTGAGTGCATAATCTCCTCATAAGTGATCCTTTCCTCGTGGTAATGGAGAACTGAGGGCCTGGTGCTGAGTGCAGGGCTCTCCCCCTCCCTCTCTTCCTCCCTCCCCCTCCCTTCTTTCGTCTCTGCCTCCCTACCTCTCCTCCCTTCGCTGCCAGGCCAAGAGTGGAGGAGACTAGGAGACTGCCATCAGCCACAGAGGCCCAAGGGACACCCCCTCTACCTTGGATCCAGTCCCCACCTGGCACAATAAGTGCCCTGCCTAAAGTACCCTGCCGGCTGCCCACATTCTCTGCGCCCCAGCCGGGTGCCACAAGCCTATCCACGCGCGCACGCTGCCAGCGCCAGCGCCCCCTGCTGGCTCCTTTTGCCCTGTGGTCCTCTGGATCCCAAAGATCAGATGCTGCTGTAATTTTTTTTTAAATGATTCCAAATAAAACCTGAGCCCCATTCCCTCCCTTGCTTCTTCTCTGGGTTGCGCCATCACTCACGAAGCCCCTTGAACATCCCCGGGTACACTTCAAGACATAGAGTTCTTCTGGAATCTGAACCTTCAGGAGCACTGTCCCCCTCCACAGTGCCACTGTCTTTAGCAGTTGGGTGGCATTTCTCTCAGCTCCCCAGATAACGGGTGGGCTGCTGACCCTGTCTACAGGAGCGCGCAACTGAACAGATCCACTCAGTGCCCCTTTAGAGTGGATTCTACCATCTGCCTGATTCAATTTGTCTGAGGAAGCTCAGGTGGGCAGAGGGTGTGAATGTCTGTACAGTTCCAGTTTGTGTGCTACGTATGGGGGGCAGGGGCACCTTCCCCGAACACGCTGACAACCATAGCGAGGACAGGCACAGCAAAGAGAATGACCCTGAGACCCCTCCTGCCTGGCCCCAGGCATCCTCCGGCTGGTGGGTTTTCCTTTCCTGCCTAGCCAGGATCCTACAGAGTAGCATTAACTAAAGAAAACGGTATGTTTGGGACTGGGAATATAGCTCAGTGGTAGAACACTTGCCTACCAACCATGGGGCCACGAGTTCAGTCCTCGGTGTTGCAGAGGAATAAACACACACAGTTCGTGTGTATCATAGCTAGCCTCGAGAAGGAATTAAGGGGCTGAGAGTTTAAACAACTTGCCCAACAGCACAGAGCTGAGACACATCAGGACTGGGCACAAACCAGATGGCCTTGTTCCAGAACCCCCTGACTCCACTCTCTGCCATGGTCTCCAGGGTGCTATGTCAGAGTCCCTACGCCTCCAAAATTCCAGAACAGCCTGATTGGGATCCGTACTAAGCTGTCCCATCCTTGGGATTTTTCCCGGGGGTTTCATCCTTGTCTTGGACACTCTGACTGGGTTCAGAACTTTGAAGAGATTTGTCCTCCAATGCCAAAGCCAGAACTGGAGGCCACACTGGCCCGAGACATTTGTCTCTTACCCAGGGTGCAATGGGGAGCAGGGGTCAAGGACAGCCAGGTCAGCCTGACCTGAGCTCCTTATCCAGGTGGGTGAGCCACAGGATTCATTGCTGAGGAAGACAGAGAGAACTGAGGGTCAGTGGTCCCACAGACAGGAGAAGAGTTAGAGGGGGCTGAGGGCAGGCAGGGTGTTCCTGCAGACACCTCCTCCCCAGCTCACAAGTTTCGGGAAGTAGTGTCCACCTGGGAGCTCTCCAGGCTGGAAGAGAAAGTGGAGGAACAAGGTTAGCTTGGGTGACTGGGGTGGAAGACCTGGCCCTAGGAAGTCTCTCACCTCCCAGGTGTCTTCGCAGAGGTCTCTGCTCCCCCAACCCCTGTTCTGGACTCAAATGACAAGCATCAAGGTCAGCCTGCTCCGGGGATACCCTTCTCCAGCTTCTAGACACCTGCAGTGTTCCCAGATGTTCACCCCAGTCACACGCTCTAGAGTAACCTCTGGAAAAAGAAAGGCCACGTGCTTTCTGACCTTGGACCTGAGCTTACTCAAGAAGCCCACCACTGCCCGGCTTATGATTGAGTTTTTTTTTAAAAAAATATTTAGTGGTGGCTCATACCTTTAATCCCAGCATTCAGGAGGCAGAGGTAGGCGGATCTCTGTGAGTTCAAGATCAGCCTGGTCTACTGAGTGAGTTCTAGAACAGGCTCCAAAAGCCTATAGAGAAGCCCTGTGTTGCCAAAAAAAAAAAAAAAAAAAAGTAATTATATGTGCATGTGTGTATCTGAGTGTGGGTTTGTGCACACAAGTGCACTGCCCCCAGAGGTCAAAAGAGGGTGTCAAGCACCTCAGAGCTTGGGACTGGGAATATAGCTCAGTGGTAGAACGCTTGCCTACCAACCATGGGGCCATGGGTTCAGTCCTCGGTGTTGCAGAGGAATAAACACACACAGTTCGTGTGTATCATAGCTAGCCTCGAGAAGGAATTAAGGGGCTGAGAGTTTAAACAACTTGCCCAACAGCACAGAGCCACCCTTTGTGGATGCTGGGACACAGTTTCTGATTCTCTGAAAGAACTACTGAGCCATCTCTCCACACACCTCTCCCTTTAAATTTAGCTTTGTTTATTTTTTATGACAGAGTCTCACTGTGTAGCTCTGATTGATCTGGAACTAGCTGTGTAGACCAGGTTAGTCTCGAACTCACAGAATCTGCCTGCCTCTCTCTGCCTCTTGAGTGGTGGGATTAAAGGCAGAGCTGCCACACCCATGATTTGCTTTTATTTTCTGGTACAAGATCGCTCACTGGGCGCACGCACAGCCCAGTCTGGTAAAAAGTGGCCTTGAGCTCCTGACCCTCCTGCCTCCACCTCCCTCTGTTGAAAGGCAAAGTGCACCACCGTGCAACCTCCTGCCTCCACCTCCCAAGCCCTGAAGGCATGTGCAGCTGTTTTTGGGTATTTTTTGTTTTGTTTTTGTTTTGCTTTTTGAGTTAGGGTTTCACTCAGTAGCCCAGGTTAGCCTCCGACTTGCACTGATCCTTCCTGACTTAGTCTCCCACATGCTGGAATTACAGATAAGAACCAATCACAATGGGCTTTAAATGGTTAATTTATTTTTATTGTATGTGCATTAGTGCTTCACCGGAAAGTATGTCCATGTGAGGAAACCAGGTCCTACAGAGCTGGAGTTACAGACAGCTGTGAGCTGCCATGTGGGTGCTGAGGATTAAATCTGGGTCCTCTGGAAGAGCAGTCAGTGCTCTTAACCACTGAGCCCCTTTAGTTGACTTTAACAATCATAATTTGGGGGCAGCAGGATGGCTCAGGGGATAGAGTGCTTGCTGCTGAGTCTAACGACCTGAGTTCAATCCCTGGAACTGCATGGCGGAGAGAGATAACTGATTCCTGCAAGCGCTCCAGCCTCCACGTTCACAATGTGGAGCCCCTGTGTGCACATGCACGAGCTCTCACACACAAACTGAAAGACCCTACAGACCCCGTCCTCAGAACCCGCAGCTAGCAGGCTCCCCGGGAGAACGTCCTGTTTGCTTGAAAGATTCTCAGGATCAGCAGCTAGCCTGCTCTCGTGAGAGGAAAACAGGATATCTATAAGATAGGACATCTACAAAGCAAGATGGCTGCAAAGTAGGATATCTATAAGATAAGAGCAGGATGTCTGCTGCCAGACATCCATGCTGGGAGAGGAAAACCATTCATGCCCCCGCCTTATTCTGATAACCACGCTTCTGCTTCTGTAAATTGCTTTTTGCTGCCCTCTTTCCTATAAAAAGTCCTCCTCCCAGTCTGCAGGCGCGCAAGTCCTCCGAAAGACTTTGCCGCCCGCAGGTACCTGTGTCTACCTAATAAACCTCTTGCAGTTTGCATCCGACTCGTGGTCTCGGCCTGGTCTGTGGGTCCGGGGTCTCCACCTTAGGGAAGGTCCCTACCGGGGGTCTTTCATTTGGTGCATTGGCCGGGAAAAGAGGCCCCCACCCAGGGACCACCGACCCACCATCGGGAGGTAAGCTGGCCAGCACCAATTTGTTAGTCTGTGTCTGCATTGTTTATGTTCTTTGTTAAGTCTATACACTCAGGTCTGGGTGCTCTGTATCTGGCGGGCCCAGGAAGGAGCTGACGAGCTCGGACTTCCACCCCGAAGCCCTGGAAGACGTTCCAAGGGTGTCTGGAGCCCGGAATTAGGTGGCAGCTTTTCCGGAGCTCAATCTGTATCAGCTTTTCCGGAGCTCAATCTGTATCAGCTTTTCCAGAGCTCAATCTGTATCAGACGCAAAGTCTTGCTTTGCTGACTTGGGTCTGAATCTGGAGCCTTTTCGGTGCTCATCTGACGGGCCACATTCCAAAGGTGGCCGGAGCCCGATTTTTCAGTCTCCGTCTGAATTTTTGCTTTTGGTTTTGCGCCTAAGCCGTGCTGCGCGTCCATATTGTTTGTGTCTAATTGTTGGATTTTTGTGTTTAAATATGTTCTTTGTTTTTGTATATCTGTTTGTGCTCGAGCCTAAATCTGGTACCATGGGACAATTGTTAACAACCCCTCTTCACTTAAGAAGGGGGGAAAATTGGGGTTTTAACTGTTGCTCAGAGACTGGAACTGATGGTATTTAATAACAACAATGTCTGTCACTGTACTCTTACTGGAATTGACCTGATGATATTTGTTACTGCTTATAGAAGTTGGAAAAGTTTGACACCCCCTGTAAAATGTTGAGCCTCCTCCATATGCAGGATCAGATAGCCCAGAGGGACCTGAAGCGGCGATGGCCGAGGGGCCCCCACAAGAATCCCCGGCCCTCTCACCTATGGCTGGCCAACAGAGGGACAGACGCGAGCCGCCGCCTGATTCCACCTCCCACGCCCTTCCCCTCTGAGAGGGTCCGAATGGGCAGCAACAGTACTGGCCATTCTCAGCTTCTGATCTCTATAACTGGAAACAGCATAACCCTTCCTTTTCCAAAAACCCAGTGGCGCTGACTAATCTAATCGAGTCTATTTTAGTCACCCACCAGCCCACCTGGGATGATTGCCAGCAACTCTTGCAAGCCCTGCTGACCTCAGAAGAAAAGCAAAGAGTCTTTTTGGAGGCTCGGAGAAACGTTCCAGGCGACAACGGTCGCCCAACCCTTTTGCCTAACGAAATTGACGAGGCCTTCCCTCTGACGCGACCTGATTGGGACTTCACCACAGCTGCAGGTAAGGGACACCTACGCCTCTATCGCCAGCTGCTTATAGCGGGTCTCCGAGGGGTGGCACGCCGCCCCACCAATTTGGCCCAGGTTAAGCAAGTAATACAGGGAAATGAAGAGACGCCCGCAGCCTTCTTAGATAGGCTCAAGGATGCTTATAGGATGTATACCCCCTATGACCCTGAAGATCCAGGGCAAGCTACAAGTGTATCCATGTCTTTCATTTGGCAGTCTAGTCCAGATATTAGAAGCAAATTGCAGAGGCTGGAAGGTCTGCAGGGATATACAATACAGGATCTGCTGAAGGAGGCAAAGAAAGGCAGAGAGATAAATGAGGAAAGAGACATGAAAAAGAATAAAGAATTAAGCAGGCTGCTGGCCACTGTAGTTCAAGGACAAGAAAGAGAGGGAGGTAGGCTGGGAGAAAGGAAGGGGGCCAAAATGGACAGGGACCAATGTGCTTATTGCAAAAAAAAAAGAGGCTCTTGGACCAGAGCATCCTCATCCTCTGCCGGTCACCATGGAATACCCCCCCTTTTTACCAGTAAAGAAACCAGGGACTGGGGACTACCGGCCAGTGCAGGATTTGAGGGAGGTCAACAAAAGGGTGGAGGACATGCACCCCATGGTCCCCAACCCCTATAACTTATTGAGCACTCTGCCACCATCCCACGTTTGGTATACCGTATTAGACTTAAAGGATGCCTTCTTCTGCTTGCGGCTGCATCCGGAGAGCCAGCCCCTTTTTGCCTTTGAATGGAAGGACCCAGATCTTGGTCTTTCGGGTCAATTGACCTGGACTAGGCTCCCCCAGGGATTCAAGAACAGCCCGACCCTCTTTGATGAGGCTCTGCACCGGGACCTGGCGACTTTCGGGTCCAGTACCCCACCCTGACATTGCTCCAATACGTTGATGACCTCCTTCTGGCGGCCGCTTCAGAGAAAGAATGTCAGGAGGGCACAAAGTCCCTCCTACAGACATTGGGACAATTAGGATATCGGGCATCAGCCAGGAAGGCTCAGGTGTGCCAGAAGCAAGTCATTTACCTAGGTTATCAATTAAAAGATGGACAGAGATGGCTGACCGAGGTGCGCAAACAGACTATCACTAACATCCCTGCCCCCCGGAACCCCCGCCAGCTGCGAGAGTTTCTGGGAACAGCGGGATTCTGCCGCCTCTGGATCCCAGGGTTTGCCGAAATGGCTGCACCCTTGTATCCTCTAACTAAACAGGGGACAATGTTTGATTGGGGAGAGGAACAGCAGAGGGCTTTCAAAAACATTAAGAAAGCCTTACCAGCCTCCCCTGCTTTAGGCCTCCCTGACATTACCAAACCCTTTGACTTGTTCGTGGATGAGAGACAGGGTTACGCCAAAGGGGTCCTAACTCAAAAACTGGGCCCTTGGAGGCGTCCTGTAGCCTATCTCTCAAAGAAACTCGACCCAGTTTCTTCAGGGTGGCCCTGTCTGCGAATGGTAGCAGCTATTGCAGTCCTCACTAAAGATGCGGGTAAACTAACCCTGGGCCAGCCACTGACTATCCTGGCACCCCATGCGGTGGAAGCCTTGGTCAAGCAGCCTCCAGACCGCTGGCTCTCCAATGCCTGCATGACTTACTACCAAGCCCTGCTCCTGAATGCCGACCGGGTGCAATTCGGACCTGTGGTCGCTCTTAATCCCGCGACCTTACTCCCCCTGCCGGAGGACCCGGAACACCATGACTGCCTCCAGATCCTCGCAGAAACACACGGGACCAGACCGGACCTGACGAATCAACCCCTCCGAGATGCTGACTATACTTGGTATACGGATGGCAGCAGTTTCCTGGCAAATGGGAAACGAAAGGCGGGGGCAGCAATGACAACAGAGACTGAGGTAGTTTGGGCAGAAGCCCTACCAGCAGGCACCTCCGCCCAGAGGGCTGAACTCATCGCTCTGACCTAGGCACTCCGGATGGCAGAAGGTAAGAGACTGAATGTTTATACGGATAGCCGATATGCATTCGCCACGGCTCACATACATGGGGAAATTTATTGAAGACGAGGGCTGCTGACCTCAGAAGGAAAGGAAATTAAAAACAAACTTAAGATACTGGCACTCCTAAAAGCCTTATTTTTGCCCCCAAAATTAAGTATTATGCACTGCCCTGGGCATCAAAAAGGCCATAGCCCTGAGGCAAAGGGAAATAGGCTGGCAGATAACGCCGCCCGAGAGATTGCTATAAAATCAACCAAGACCTCCCAAGCTCTCCCCTTGACGAACCCGGAAGAGGCCCAAGCCTCCAGTTCGCTACCCTATAGTAAAGAGAACATTGATCTCCTAAAGAAAATGGGGGCCACATATGACCCCGAAAAGCAACATTGGGTTTTCAAGGAAAAGATTGGTATGCCAACAAAACATACTTATAAAATAATAGACTACTTGCATAAATTGACTCATTTGGGGCCAAAGAAGATGAAAACCTTGTTGGACAGACAGGAGTCAGGCCAATACCTCCTGAACAGGGACGGAGCCCTGCAAAAAGTGACTGATGAATGCCAAGCCTGCGCTCAGGTAAATGCAGGCAGAACCAAGCTTGGTCCAGGTGTTCAGGCACGGAGACATCGTCCCAGAGTACATTGGGAGATCGACTTTACGGAGGTTAAGCCAGGTCCCTAGGGGTACAGATACCTCTTGGTGTTCATAGACACTTTTTCAGGATGGATAGAAGCCTTTCCCACCAAAAACAAAACCTCAAAGGTGGTGACCAAAAAGCTCTTGGAAGAAATATTTCCCAGGTACGGAATGCCTCAAGTCTTAGGCACCGATAATGGGCCCGCCTTCGTCTCCCAGGTAAGTCAGTTGGTGGCCAAACTCCTAGGGGTCGAATGGAAATTACATTGTGCGTATAGACCCCAAAGTTCAGGACAGGTAGAACGCATGAATAGAACAATTAAGGAGACCTTATCCAAATTAACGCTTGCAACTGGCACTAGAGACTGGGTGCTCCTCTTACCACTGGCCCTGTACAGGGCCCGCAACACTCCGGGACCTCATGGACTGACTCCTTTTGAAATCCTATATGGGGCTCCTCCCCCATTTATAAATTTCTTTAATTCAAACATTGCCAATTTTGCTAACAGTCCTTCTCTGGAGGCTCATTTACAGGTGTCTACAGATTGTGCAGAGAGAGGTTTGGAAGCCACTCGCCGCTGCTTACCGAGACCAACTGAACCAGCCGGTGGTATCGCATCCCTTCCAGATAGGAGATACTGTTTGGGTCCGCAGACACCAGACCTAAAACTTGGAACCTCGGTGGAAAGGCCCTTACACTGTCCTTTTGACCCCCAATGGCACTAAAGGTTGACAGCATCGCAGCCTGGATCCACGCCTCACACGTTAAGGCCGCCCATACAGCTGACAAAATGGAGCCCGCCGCAACCCCAGCATGGAGAGCCCAACGCACTCAAAACCCCTTAAAGATAAGGCTTACCCGTGGGGCCCTTGGATCATTATATGGGCCCTACTAAGACTGGGGATGGCGACATTCCCGGGATATGACTGCCATCACCCGGGGGGTGGAGGGGGACGACATGGGACCAGGAACAAAGACTTCTATGTTTGTCCAGGACAAAACACACAAAAGGGACATGGAGGGCCGGGGGACGGTTACTGTGCCCAATGGGGTTGCGAAACGACAGGGGAGGCTTACTGGAAACCCTCCTCCATCTGGGATCTAATCATGCTCAGACGAGGAACCACGCCTGGGTACTCAGGAAGGGGACCCTGGACTTGCGGGGGGGGGGGAGCTTGTGGCCCCTGCTATGATATCGCTACCGCTACCAATGTCCAGGGCGCCACCCCAGGAGGTAGACGCAACCCCTTAGTCCTAGATTATGGAGACCAGCCAATTTAGACAACTTCAGGCAGCCATGCATACTGATATCAAGGCGCTGGAAGAATCGGTTAGCGCACTTGAAGAGTCATTAACCTCCCTCTCAGAGGTAGCCCTACAAAACAGGAGGGGACTAGACATGTTGTTTTTGCAAGAGGGTGGGTTATGCGCGGCACTCAAAGAGGAATGTTGTTTCTATGCGGACCACACTGGGCTGGTGAGAGACAATATGGCAAAGCTTAGAGATAGGTTAAGACAGAGACAAGAGCTGTTCGAATCGCAACAAGGATGGTTTGAAGGATGGTTTAATAAGTCTCCCTGGTTTACGACTCTATTGTCTTCTCTGATGGGTCCCTTGATTGTCCTCCTTCTGATACTCCTGTTTGGGCCCTGCATCTTAAACCGCTTGGTCCAGTTTATGAAAGACAGGCTGTCAGTTATTCAGGCCCTAGCACTGACCCATCAGTATCATATGGTACAACAACAAGAAACCGAGGTTCCATAACTGCTTAGAGTAAAAGATTTAACTCTATGATAAAAGAAAATGGGGGAATGAAAGACCCTACAGACCCCCTCCTCAGAACCCGCAGCTAGCAGGCTCCCCGGGAGAACGTCCTGTTTGCTTGAAAGATTCTCAGGATCAGCAGCTAGCCTGCTCTCGTGAGAGGAAAACAGGATATCTATAAGATAGGACATCTACAAAGCAAGATGGCTGCAAAGTAGGATATCTATAAGATAAGAGCAGGATGTCTGCTGCCAGACATCCATGCTGGGAGAGGAAAACCATTCATGCCCCCCGCCTTATTCTGATAACCACGCTTCTGCTTCTGTAAATTGCTTTTTGCTGCCCTCTTTCCTATAAAAAGTCCTCCTCCCAGTCTGCAGGCGCGCAAGTCCTCCGAAAGACTTTGCCGCCCGCAGGTACCTGTGTCTACCTAATAAACCTCTTGCAGTTTGCATCCGACTCGTGGTCTCGGCCTGGTCTGTGGGTCCGGGGTCTCCACCTTAGGGAAGGTCCCTACCGGGGGTCTTTCAAAACAAATGCAAAATAATTTTTTTTTTGAGACAGTTTCTCTATATAGTCCTGGCTACCCTGGAACTCACTCTGTAGACCAGGCTGACCTTGAACTCACAGAGATTCATCTGTCTTTGCTTCCTGAGTGCTGGAATTAAAGGCATGTGCCACCACTGCCAGATAAAATAAACACTCTTTCAATATTTTTTTTTAAATGTCACTGTCTGGGCGGTGGTGGTGCACACCTTTAATCCCAGTACTTGGGAAGCAGAGGCAGGTGGTTCTTTGAGTTTGAGACAGGCAGGTCTACACAGAGAAACCCTGTCTTGGAAAAAGAAAACAAACAAACAAAATATCACTAATGGAGGCCAGAAGAGGTGAACAGCTCTACTTGCTGAGCTCAGGAGACAGCGGCAGGAGAATCGAGAGTTCCAGGCCCTACGGGGTTAAAGGGAGGTCTTGTCCTGAAAGAGGAAGTGAATTAAGGAAGTCACTAAACATATAAATTGCATAGTAGTTCTCTTCCTGCTTTCTGCACATTTACCTCTGCCACATGGGTCATGATGACGACAGTCACCTAGGCTACTTCACTGGGCCTGTCAATATCTTAAGGGTAGTGGCATAGGTTACCTTAGCCTTGGGGTCCTGCTTCACTATGCGGATAGGCACTTAGTTAAGGGATGTTTGTTTAGAACTGGCAGTAAAGACTGACGTACACTAGGTCCATCTCCTCCCAGTTCAGGGCTGAAAACATCAAGATAAGCAGAACTGCGGGAGGTGGGGGATTGGGGGAGCAGTGCACACTCCTTTAATCACAGCACTCAGGAGGCAGAGGCAGGAGGATCTCTGTGAGTTTGAGGCCAGCCTGGTCTACAGAGCAAGTTCCTGGACAGCCAGGCTGTTGCACAAAGAAACCCTGTCTACAAACAAACAAACAAAAACAAAAACAGAAATTCACAAACAAAACAGACAAATGAGCAGCCCAGGGCCTTCTTGCCCTCTGCCTAGCTGGTGGGACTGGGTGATCTGTGGCAGACACTTTACTTTGCCTGACACAGAGGAACAGAAAGTCTCCCTTTGGGGTTTGACTTTACCCTCCCTATCTATCCTGGTTGGATCCCAGGGTCCTTGGAGGGGGGGCACACAGCCACCCTGCAGTGCCAGAGCCGGTGGATAGAGACAGGCGTTCTCTACCAGGTCCCGAGTTTACCCATTGCACTAGATTTGAGTCCTGATGGGAGAGTTTGAGGAAAACCCTACCGACCTTCCTGCCTCAGTTTCCCTCTATAAACCCATGTCACCCTAGCTCACTATACGCTTCTAAAAATTACACAAGAGACTGCAAAGCATTGTGTGTGTATGTGTACGAGCCTGCTCTCGAAAATGCTCAATAAAACCAAAGCATTGTGTGTATGTGTACGAGCCTGCTCTCGAAAATGCTCCCAGGATAACCAGGTGCAGCCCCCAGCTGAGGAGGAAGGAGCCTGTCCGCTGGCTGAGTAGACTCCTGGATCCCTCATCTAGCCCTTCTGCTTTCCTGAGGTGTCTTTCCCACTCGAGTTAGAGCTTTTCCTTCCCTTTGAGGAACCCTCAGGAAAGTAACCCCCCTTACTCCCTATCCCCCCCCCCCCGCAAAGCCCAGTAATCTGCCTGCTGACCTGCTCCTGCCCTCCCTCCTCAGGGTGAACTGGCTCAGGGCTACTTAAAAATCAGGCCGGCGGCGGTGGCGCATGCTTTTAATTCAGGAGGCAAAGGTAGGCTGATCTCCAAATTCGAGGCCAACCCGTTTTACCGAGAGAGTTCCAGGACAACCAGAGCTACAGGCAGAGAAACCCTGTCTCGAACCCCGCCCCCACCCCAGCCCCCAGCGAGGGCAGTACAAAAGACCTGGACCAGCAGGTAGAAGACGCCCAGGGTGCCAGGGAGTAGAGCCCTACCTGAACATCAGTGGGTCCACCCTTCTAGGGCAGACCAACGGGGGCCGCAATTCTCTGCAGTATGGAATCCTTGGACCTCGTCCCTCGTCTCCCTGAGACGGAGGTGTCATCGGACACCCACATGGGCCAGTGCTTTGGGGGTTGATGGAGCCCGCGGAGATGGACCTCAGCCTACTGAAAGACCTCCACCTGCTGGCCTTCCAGCCCAGGGCAGTTGGGACCAAGAGGGGTCTTCAGACCCCAACGGACTTAAGGAGTAGGGCTCATTGTCTTTCTGGCCTAAGGCAAGGGACTTCATGTTAATTTTTTTTTTCCCCCCGAGACAGGGTCTCTCCGTAGCTTTTGGTTCCTGTCCTGGAACTAGCTCTTGTAGACCAGGCTGGCCTCGAACTCACAGAGATCCGCCTGCCTCTGCCTCCAGAGTGCTGGGATTAAAGGCGTGCGCCACCACCGCCCGGCTGGGACTTCATGTTAATGACATGGAGCTAAGGACACAAACTTTTTGTTCCAGCGAGTGGAGAGGGTGACACCACAGAAAAGTCCCACGGTGTTAGCGGGTGGAGGGTGAGGGAAAGGGGTGCACACTCCTCAGAGGCTCCAACCCTGGCTCAGTGTTAGTCGCTCTGCCCTCAACGACTGGAAAGTGGGGTCCCTGGGGAGCATACTTTAACCAGATTTAACTCTACAGAGCAATGGATCCCCAGGGCACTGCCTTTACTGCGTCCCACTTCCTTTCCCAGGCTCGGATGGGCTGCCAGGCGCCCATGAACCAGGCTGTTAACCAGCCTCTGACAAGGCGAGCAAAGACTTCAGCCATCAGCAGTGAGGAGACTGGGCACTTCTTTCCGGTCTGGAATCTGCAGAACTTGGCCCGGAGCTCTGCTCAACTGGTGCCTTGATCTGCCCTTAATTAAAGCTCCTATTATCCTTCTTTTGGGTTCACTTCAGTGATGTCGCCAAGCGAGGCCCAGTTCTTTGGCGCCGTTAGGGGCGGGTTTCCCATCCTCTCCGCCGCCTTACTACTCATTAGCTCCCCAATTCAAAGCTTCCCTTGCTTTGGGAAGCAAGTTGCACCTAGGATGGGGATACCCCGTCCCCTAATCCTTTGAGGACTCCTCTCTGAAGCGAGACGAGGTGCTGAAGAAGGCTGGGAGAGGAGGCGGGCGCCTGCGAGGACCCGGGCGGCGGGAGGCGGTGCAGGACCGCGGCAGCTGCGCATCGGGCCACACCCTGCGGTGACTCACCAAGGGGGAATTGCGTGGTGTTTTGATCGCGGCCGCCAGGCGGAGCCCTGACTCCACAAAAGGAAGCAAGCGTGCATTGGGCCTGGCCCGTGACCTGGGAGTGCAACGACGAGAGGCACAGCGTGCTTATGCGAATGCGCCCAACCTCCCTTAAACTCCCTATTCTTCTAGAACTAACTAGGAACTTCTGGTCCAGAACGAAGCTAGACATTTTCTTCCGGCAAGTTACAGATGGAGTAGAGATCCTGCAAAGCCAGCTCCCTCCCAACTCTCAACACGTGTCCATGCACGGGACCTCAGCTTGGGCGCGCCCTGCTGCCAAGTGACTCACAGACTCCGCAGGGTGAGGCTACACCCAAGCATCCATTCATCAGAAACACTGCCACACCCCAGGGGACCTCTGCTTGCCTCTTTTCCCATCTCCTGACATTTATGCATTTATTGTCGTCGCCCACAGTAGTACCTTCTCCCAAATGGTGCATAAAGGTTTATCACTTCAGCCAAGAAAACAAGGACCACGCCCTTCCTAGTTCTGCAGGAGCGGAGATTAGGAAAAAACAGCCTCCTATCCAAACTGGCCCCAGGCTGCCCTTCATAACCACTCTTTGCCTCTTCCATCCTCACCCAGGGTCCTCCATGCTTGGATTCATATGGCTGACTGTTCCCCCAAAGAAGGTGTCCCCAAGTGTGCAAAATGAGATGGTACAGTTACCTCCAGCTCAAAGGGAAGGCCCTTTAACAGACACCTCGAGCTGTCTGAGGGCTTCTGGCATCTCTATAAGAACTCACTTACAGGACTGGGTCACGAGACACTTGGGACCACACTAGGAAACTGATGAGCTTGAGTCTTCAATGCCCCATTGTCTTTCTGTTGTTCATCCTTGCCCAGCATGACTCAGGCATAAACTCCAGGAGGCTCATGTCCTCTGCTGCTTCTTACCTGTTCTGCTTTAGGCATGGGTGGGGGGCAGCTCTTGATAGGAGGGGAGGGGAGAGGTCAAGCCTGTGGGACCGGGGGGGGGGTGTCTAGGAAAGGCTTTTTTTTATGATCTTAAAAGAAATAAGGGGGCCAGGGGCATAATAATGCACCTGTCTTTAATAATAATGGTGGTACATGCCTTTACTCCCAGGACTGGGGAGGCAGAGGCAGGCAGATCTTTGTGAGTTCAAGGCCAGCCTGGTTAGTTCCAGGACAGCTAGGACAGTTGTTACACAGAGAATCCCTGTCTCAAAAAAGAAAAGAAGCCGGGCAGTGGTGGAGCACACCTTTAATCTAGCACTTGGGAGGCAGAGGTAGGCAGATCTCTATGCGTTCGAGGCCAGCCTGGTCTACAAGAGCCAGTTCCAGGACAGGCTCTAAAGCTACAAAGAAACCCTGTCTTGAAAAAACAAAACAACAACAACAAAAAAAAAAAAAAAGAAAGAAAGAAAGAAAAGAAATAAAGGAACAAGGAAAGAAATGACCCCACCTTTCTTATGAACTTTATAGCTTGCTTGGAATAGTTCCGAGAACTGCAGTGAGCACTGGCAATCCAGGACACAAAGGGGAAGGCTACCTCACTGATCAGGATAGCAGGAATGGAACCCCCTGTGCTGTCTGGAGTCCTTTATCCAATCCCCAGCTTCTGCCAATTCTGTAGCAGCCACTGTTCTGGTTGAAGACCCATTTTTGAACCAGGGCTTCTGTTCCAGTAGATTCTGTTGACCAGAAAACTAAGTCTTCTGCATGCCATGTGCACTCCAAAGCCAGGCACTCATCATCCAGCTCTTTCTCAGGCGTCCCCTTCCTCTCTGTCTCAGTTCCACATTGTCCCCTTTAGTTCCTTTCCTGAGACCATCAGGTCAAGCTCTTCTTTGGGGGCCATTGTCCCCACACTCTACTTTTTGCATCTGTAATGCACTCACAGGTGACCCTTGCGTAGCTGCACCTGGTTCTTCCCCCCAACACACTTATACAGCCATGTGGCTGACTGCAGGTGCCTGAGGAAGCCAGAGGCATCAGATCCCCCAGGAGGTCAGGAGCTGAGTGAGGACACGGGTGCTGGGACCTGAGCTTTTGTCCTCTGCAAGAGCATCACTCATTCTTAACCGCTCTGCAGCCAAAGTCATGTATGTATGTATGTATGTATGTGTGTATGCACGTATATGTTTACGTGTTTACATGTTTATTTACTTATTTTGAGACAGAACCTCACTATGTAGCTCGGGCTTTCGTTTAACTCTCCACGCTCCTAAACTTCAACCTCCCCAGCTCTGGGTTACAAATAGCTGGCAACTTCCCAGTCTTGAGTCCCCCTCAGACAGCAAACAGGCCAGCGCAGAATTCCCTACTTCCCAGTCTCCCTTCCTCCCCTTTCTTCCATTGCTATCTCTTTTCTGCTTGGTGAAAACAGACTTACATTCCAGTGCCCAACCCTGAGCCACTCCTTTGTTTTTGGCTTAGATCTACCAATGGAGATAGTAAAAGCTTCCAGTCAGTCCTTTGGCTGAAGTACTTTCTGCTGTCTCTTGATTGGTTGGAGTCAGTTCTCCAGAAGTGTTCTCAAGACTGAAACAATGATAAGATATCTGGGATCAGAGGAAAGGGCCCACAGAGATTTATACTATTCCAGTATGTATGGCATTTTCTATTTTTAAAAATGTGAAAATCAAAGTTGAAAAAGAAAGGTGGGGCTGTAAGAGAGATGGGTCTGCAGTTGGAGCACTCGCTGCTCTTGTGGAAAGCCTGGGTTTGGTTCCCAGCACCCAGGTGGTGCTCACAGTCCTGTAGAACTCTGTCCGGTTCCAGGAGATCCAGTGCCCTTTCTTGCCTCCAAGAACACTGCATATACAGGATACATATACATGTGCATACATGCAGGCAAAGCTCTTACACACACACACACACACACACACACACACACACGTAAGCCTTCCTGAGTGGAAGAGGCTGTGTACCTCACACATGCTAGACACAGATTCTATCACTAAGTTACATTACTCCTTTATCCTGAGTAGGGAAGTCTCACTAAAAACCTCAAGACAGGGTTTCTCTGTAGCTTTGGAGCCTGTCCTGGAACTAGCTCTTGTAGACCAGGCTGGCCTCGAACTTACAGAGTTCTGCCTGCCTCTGCCTCCCAAGTGCTGAGCCACCACCTCCCGGTTAGGAACTTATTTTGTATCCTAGGGAGGCCTTGACTTTGTGCTGCTCCAGCCTCAGCCTCCTACAAAGTAGCTGGAAATAGAGGCCCAGCCCCTGAGACTTGGATGTCCTGAGTTTTTAACGGGTTGGGTATGAGCAGGAGATAATTGAGCTCCCTGGTTGTCCCCCTCCCAACTGCCTTTTGTTTTTTGCTGTAACGTGCCCTCGACAGCAACAGCCTCGTTCACTCATCTGCTTCTACTGTGTACACACACCCCTCTCCAAAGGTTCTTACCAGCCTTGAACCCTGAGACCTCCATCTGCATCTGGCTACATGAAACCCCATTTCTAAACAACAATATGCTTCCCCACCCCCAGTAACAGTCAAATATAGACAATTTCTGCCCTATCCAGGTATGAAGAACAGAAGAGCCAGTCTGGCTGGAACTGGAATTGAGCCTGCACAGTGAAGCAAAACTGCCCTCTAGTAACCTTTAGGGAGAATTTCCTATCTATTGCTTTCTGTTGAGGTATAATTGGGCACGCGTATAATTAAAATCAGATGCATTATGGATGGGATATGTTCAGTAAGAAAACAATATATCGCCTAATCTATCAATCAAAGTAGAAACTACAGCCTACTAACCTCCTTCTCCTGAACCCCATAAAAGGAAGCCCCAAACGATGACCCTTGAGTCGTTTCGCTCTTGGGGTGCGATGTCAGTTTGAACAGTGTGCCTCTCTTTCATCTGCACTACCGTTTTGATCCACACACACATTGCTTCATGTGCAAATCCTCAGAGCTGCAAATCCTGGCAAGGCTTGACCCGGCCTGGGACAACCGGGAACATCCACTGCTAATAGCATTGATCTTGGCAAACACACATTACAGTAAGCCTTGTTTTGAACTAAACACCCACAAAGACCAGGTTAAAAGTCAAAATGGAGCTGGGTAGTGATGGCACATGCCTTTAATCCCAGCACTCTGGAGGCAGAGGCAGGCAGATCTCTGTGAGTTCGAGGCCAGCCTGGTCTACAGATCAAGTTCCAGGACAGACTCCAAAGCTACACAGAGAAATCCTGTCTCAAAAACCAAACCAAAACAAAACAAAAAATCAAAATGGAGGGCCGGGTGTGATGGCACATGCCTTTAAACCCAGCGCTTGGGAAGCAGCCAGAGGCAGGAGGCAGGAGGGTCTCTGTAAACTCGGGGACAGCCTAGTTCACATAGTGAGTTTCAGGGCTGCAGTGCTGTGCAGAGAGACCCTGGCTCAAAAAACAAAAACAAACTAACAAAAAAATCAAAATGGAGTCACTCAAGCTCAAGTCAGAGCACCACCAAGACCAAACTCTTCTGTTTGTCTCTCCTGGATGCCTGGACTAGAGCCCAGTTACCAAACAGGCCAGTTCCAATTGGCAATCCTCTGCCTTAATCCTTCCACAGAGGCAACCTGAAATAACCTGTCGTTCACTAATTATTACAGGGTGTAATATGGTTGGTTTTTTGGCTTGGGTTTTTCATTTGTTTGTGTTTTAAAACAGGGGCTTCTGTGCTCCAGGCTGGCCTATAGTTGAGGATGACCTTGGATACCTGACCTTTCGTGCCTATACCTGAGTGCTGCAATTATGGTACCTGCCACCACGTCTGGCTTATGTTGTGCGGGGACGTGAACTCAGTGCTTTATGCAGGGGGCAAGTCTTCTACCAGCTGAGCCACACCCCCAGCACAGGTCTGCATTTTCATTCCGTATGCCTTTCTCTCCTCCTGCCTTCCCTGTAGTCACTACTTTCTGCATCTCTGAATTTGGCTTTTGTAGATGCCATATAAAAGTGAGACCATTCAATATTTGCCTTTCTACACTTTATTTCACTTAGCATAATATCCAAGTCCTTGTTACTGCAAATGGCAATTTTCTATTAAAGCAGAATTGCATTGTACGTATGTACTGAACTGTTGCCGGCCACTTTTTGTTGCTTGGTTTTTTTTGTTTGCTTGTTTGTTCATTTGTTTTCTTGAGACTAGATCTCACATAACCAGTGCTAGCTTTGAACTCACAATATAGCTGAGGTTGACCTTGAGCTGCTGCTCCGCTTCTGCCTGCTAAGTCCGGGAGTCCAGGACTGCTAGCGAGCACCACCACACCTAGCTCCCACACCTAGCTCCGTCACTCTTTGTTGATGGACATCTGCTCCCGGATCTTGGCTATTGTGACTAACCCTGAAGTGAGCATCATAGTTTGGGTATTTCTTTGAGACACCGCTTTCATTTCCTTTGGGTATGTGACCAGAAGAAGAGGCATTGGGTCCTATAGAACTTTGTACTGTTTTCAGTATTTCAAGGGGTCACCGTACCGTTTCTCACCACAGCGGTATGAACTTACATCCTCCTCCCAGGGTGTCCGGAGGTCTATATTTCTTGTGTTCTGTTTTGTTTTGGTTTTTAGTGGTTTTGTGTGTTTGGGGTGTGGGGTGGGTGGGTGTAGGGGATTGAGTCCAAGCCTTGTGCTCTACTGAGCTTATTCAGTCTCTCTCTGTCTCTCTCTCTCTCTCTCTCTCTCTTTCTCTCTTTCTCTCTCCCCCTCTCTGGCAGAAGGGTGTGTACGGAGCTTCACTTTGTAGCCCAAACTGTCCAGGAACTCATGGCCTCCCTAGTCTTGGGTCAGAGCTGTGTG
Organism: Chionomys nivalis; assembly: GCF_950005125.1. Taxonomy (NCBI): domain Eukaryota; kingdom Metazoa; phylum Chordata; class Mammalia; order Rodentia; family Cricetidae; genus Chionomys; species Chionomys nivalis. The sequence continues at coordinate 34,137,958 of NC_080090.1, read as the reverse complement.
CTATCATGTTTTTTTTGTTTGTTTGTTTGTTTGTTTTTTGTTTTTTTCTTCCGAGACAAGGTTTCTCTGTAGCTTTGGAGCCTGGAACTAGCTCTGTAGACCAGGCTGGTCTTTAACTCACAGAGATCCGCCTGTCTCTGCCTCCTGAGTGCTGGGGTTAAAGGCATGCACCACTACCACCTGACCCTCTGTTGGGCTTCTTATGGTCCTCATCCCTGCTTTGTCTGTTACATCTCTGCCCTTCTGTCTTACTCCTCGCCTCTGTAAGACCCCTCCCACCACTCTTATTGGGGGCCACCTCATCTCAGAATTCTGATATTTCTGACTGACACTATTATTGTTTATTAAGCATCTTCTGTTCTTTTTGAGATCCATGTTGAAAGACTGGGTGCTAATTTTTCTGTGCCTTCTCTGAAGTAAGCTTTTCTGGTGGGATTTACTTATGTGTAATGTGATTTTAGTATTCTTTTTCATAGTTAAAAACCAGTGGGTTTAGCTGGACAGTGGTGGTGCACACCTTTGATTATAGCACCTGGGAGTCAGAGGCAGGCAGATCTTTGAGTTCAAGGACAGCCTGGTCTTCAGAGTGAGTTCCAGGGCAGCCAGTGCTACACAGAGAAACCCTGTCTCAAAAACAAAACAAAACAAAAAGCCTCTTTCAGGTTGATAAGATGGCTCCATAGGAAAAGGTACTTTCCCCCAACCATGATGAACACACACACACCAAATAAATGAAATAATACATTTTGAGACAGGTACAATGGCACATGCCTGTAGTCCTTGCTCCCGGAAAGCTGAGGTACAGAGATCATTTTAGCCTTGGAATTTGGAGCTAGCCTAGGCTGCGTCATGAGACCCTGCCTAAAAAAAGTTTTCACTCTTAAGCAGATAAAAGTAAGGTGTAAAAGTGTGCATAGTGCCGGCGGTGGTGGCGCACACCTTTAATCCCAGCACTCGGGAGGCAGAGGCAGGCGGATCTCTGGGAGTTCGAGGTCAGCCTGGTCTACAAGAGCTAGTTCCAGGACAGGCTCCAAAGCTACAGAGAAACCCTGTCTCGAAAAACCAAAAAAAAAAAAAAAAAAAGTGCGTATAGTATGTTTGTTATATGTGCTGTAAGAAACCATACAAGTCTGTCTTGTTTTTTCAGAAACTGAGAACATTGGTGACCTACAGGGGGCAGTAGAGAGGAAGGGAAGAAGCAGAAAGGGAGGAAAGCCAGAACAAGGTAGTAGAGTTAAGGAGACAACCTCCCCCCCCCCCCGCCCCTCTCTCTCTATCTTTCTCTCTCTCTCTCTCCATCCGTCTCTGTGTCTCTGTGTCTCTCTGATACTAGGTAAAATAGTGAAAACAAACTAGAATGTTGGGGGACAGGACCCCAAAGTGGAACAGAAACGTTAACAAATGAACCAAATTCTATTACAAATAACTGCCAGGAATGGCAGCGCTTATCTATGTAATGCAACTTATCTATGTACTCAGGAGCCTGTGGCGGGATGACCGCGTGTTCGAGGTCAGCCTGGCTACAATTGGACTGTATTGAAGATCTTATCTTAGAAAACAAAGGCCACAGAGTATGGCCCTGTCTTGGGAAGAAAAAATTCACTTGTTGAGAAGAAGAGGTCAGTGGGAATGGAAGGGCATGAGGAGAATGATGTAAGTGTGTATGAGACTGTGAACCACATGAAGTTAGAAAATCCATACTAGCACGGGGTGTGGTTGCATACACCTCTATTGCCAAGATTCAGGAAGCTGTGGTAAAAGGATCGGGAATTCAGGCGCATCCTCAGTTTGCTGGCATCAGTAGATCCACCTCTTCAAGGTTCCCTGAACCAGCGGCATGGGAGTAAAACCCCTCATCTGAAGCAAGTAGCCGTGAGTCCTCCGTGACATGCACACGTTAGGGATTAAATAAGTATGGGAAGGAGCAACGTTACTGTAGATTTCCAAGCAGTGAGAGTGGAAAGGAGAAGACAATGGGTAGCTGTGGGCAAAACACAGAAGCAGTTACTGCAGGTAACTGGGAGCTGATGCTTGCTTGAGGAACCGTCAGACAGACAGTTTGTCTTATTTTGCTTTAGTATTTTTTGAGTTATTTATTTTTGTTTTGTATGTATGAGTGTTTTGCCTGCATGTATGTATGGGTATCATGTGCTTGCTTTGCCTGTGGAGGACAAAACATCAGATCCCCTAGAACTGAAGCGCAGACTTTGTGAGTCACCACATGGGTGCTGGGAACCAAACCTGGTCCTCAGAAAAAGCAGCGAGTGCTTTTAACTACTGAGCCATCTCTCTAGCCCCAGTTTTCCCTTAAAAAATATTTGGGAGACCAGATATAGAGGTGCACACCTTGAATCCCAACACCTAGAAGGCAGAGTTGGGAAGGTCTTTGTGAGTTCAAGGCCAGTGTGATTAACTTACAGAGCTCCAGGATAGCCAGAAATACATAGAGAGGCTTTGTCTCAAAAAACAAAAACACCCCTTCCACATACATACACATTTAGGGGCTGGAGAGATGGCTCAGCAGTTAAAAGCACTTATTACTGCTGCTCTTGCTAGAGGACCCATGTTGTAAGAGGCCTCTTGTTAGTTTCTGGCTGCTCGGCCCTGAAATAACCACACAGAAACTGTAGTAATTAAACCACTGCTTGGCCCATTAGCTCTAGCTTCCTACTGGTTAATTAACTCTTACATCTTAATTTAACCCATTTCTATTAATCTGTGTACCGCCATGTGGCTGTGGCTTACTGGGTAAAATTTCGGTGGGGCCACATGGCTTCTCATTGACTCTGCCTTCTTTTTCCCAGCATTCAGTTTAGTTTTCCCTGCCTAGCTCTGTTCTACCCTATCACAGACCCAAAACAGCTTCTTTATTAACCAATGGTATTCACAGCATACAGAGGGGAATCCCACATCAGACCCAGGTTAAATTTCCCCACATAACAGCTTATAAAACAGCCTATGATTCCAGTTTCAGAGGATCTGCTGCCCTCTTTCTGACCTCTGTGTGCTCCTACACGTTACACACATACACACTCAGGCACATATACGCATATAAAATAAATACATATTTTAAAATTTATTATTATATGTCTGGGTGCATTGCACAGAGGACAGAGGACAACTTTGTGGAGTTGATTCTCCCCTTCTACTCTTACATGGGTTCTGGAGTTTGAACTCAGATTTCAGGGTAACCAGACTTTCATAGCAAGGGCCTTTACCCAATAAGCCTTCTTGCTAGCCCAGATAATTTTCAGAAAAGGACCCGGGAAAGGGAATTCTGACCTATGGTACTTTATGGAGGGGCCTTGAAGACATTATACTATGTGAAATAAACATGTTACAAAAGTGTTTCCGATTTTGCGTAACTGCAATGTGTAAAGCAAACAGGCACATCGAATAACCAGTACCATGCTGGCTGTCTGAGACTAGGAGGAAGGGGTGGCCAGAAGGTGTTTCCACTTTGCAGGATGAGATGGTTCTGGAGACTGGCTACATGACAAAGCAAAGTTACTTGGTTCTCTGTGGCGGTCACCTGCAAACTGTTAAGACAGAAACGCTTGCTGGGAGATTGTAGTGGTGCATGTCTCTAACCCCAGAAATCTGGAGACAGAAGCAGGTAGATCTCTGTGAGTTTGAGGCTAGCATGGTCTATAGAGTTCCAGGAAAGCCAGGACTACATGGAGAAATCCTGTCTTGGAAAAAAAAAAAGAAAAGGAATGAAAAAGAAAGAAAGAGAAAAGGGGGATGAAGGAAAAGAAGGAAGGAAGGAAGGAAGGAAGGAAGGAAGGAAGGAAGGAAGGAAGGAAGAAAGAAAGAGTTAGTTACCATCATGTGAAGGATGCATGTCTAAGGTATTTTTCTTTTTTGAAGCATGATCTCACTATACCCCAATTCATCCTCAAATTCTGTGACCCAGGCTGGCCTGGAACTCACAGATCCTCTTATGTTAGCCTCTCAGGTGCTGGGATTTCAGATGTGAGCCAGCTCTGAGGTAGTCTTGCCAAATACACTTTAATCTCTGTCCAGTCATGGGAAGTCAAACCCAGCTCAAAGAACATTTGACAAATCCTAATCAGGACCAGTTAAAAGTATCAAGGGGAGCCGGGCGGTGGTGGCGCACGCCTTTAATCCCAGCACTCAGGAGGCAGAGGCAGGCGGATCTCTGTGAGTTCGAGACCAGCCTGGTCTACAAGAGTTAGTTCCAGGACAGGCTCCAAAACCACAGAGAAACTCTGTCTCAAAAGAAAAAAAAAAGTATCAAGGGGAGAGAGAGAGAGAGAGAGAGAGAGAGAGAGAGAGAGAGAGAGAGAGAGAGAGAGAGAAGCAAGCATAACTTTGGGAAGTCACCCCAAGAAACTATAGGAGCCAAAAAAGTAACCTCCAAATGCAGTGTGAACCTAGATGAAACTCTGGAACCACAAAAGGACATTAGGGGGACAGCTGGTGGAACTCCAATAAAGCCTTTAGTTTATCTAGTATCTTACAATTAATTATTCATTTTATGTCTGTGTGTCTGTGTGTGCACCACATGTGTGCATGAGCCCACAGAGGTCAGAAGAGGGCCTTGGATCTCCTAGAACTGCAGTCATAAACAGTTGGGAGCCTCTATGGGGTGGTAGGAGCCGAACCCAGGTCCTTCACAAGTGCAGTAAGTACTCTTCACCCCTGAGCCACCTCTCCAGAGCTACTTGATCTAGTATTGTGTTTTATTTGGAGATAGGATCTCACACTGTATCCGAGATTAGCCTCAAATTCAAACTGTAATCCTCCTGCTCCACTTTATTGAATGCTAAGATTATAATTGTGAGTCACCATGCCTAGTTAGTCTGTTCAGTTTAATTCAGTTAACTAATTTAAATTCATTTCAAAATAAGGAGTTCAAGGCTATCCTTAGCTACGTAGTGAATTAAAGACCAGCTTGGGTTATACAAGACCCTGTCTCAAAAGAAACAAAAACAAAACCAGAGACAAAACTAAATAAACTCAAATGCAAACGACTGATTATTAAATGAGACAACTTTAAATCATTTAGTTAAATTAATATACTTCTTCTGTGAAATTAGTCCCGTATACTGTGATTGACTCCCTGGTTCTGCTCACTGTGCTGCAGATGGGGAGGATGTTGGGAGATGGAGGAGGAACATGAGTGTGCCCGAGCACTGGGAGACAGAAAGATGCTCTGTCAGACATAACCCCTGTGTTTTCCATCTGGGAAGCTCTACCAGGGACCTGAGACTCCAGTGTGGTGCGGAACATCTCTTACAGCAGCATTTGGGAGAAGGTACAGCAGGGGAGAGCCCTTCCTTTCCCGAGGTATTGCCAAGACCTTTCTGTCTTTCAAAATTTAGTCAGCTTCAGGAAGAGTCTGCGGCGAGCGTTCTGACACCAGTGTCATCCCCCCGGGGATTCTCCGATGTCCACACGCCTGGACTTCCATGAGCACCGTCACCCATTCCTTCGTGCCTCACTTCTGTCCCCAGGAGTCCTTTCTGCTGGAGGTCCCTATGCCCTGCTGGGCCCCTCCCATCCACTACCCCACCCTTTGACTTCCCACACAGGCTCTTCTCTGCTCACTTAACTTTGGGTTTCTAAACACCTCCTGTCTCCCGGTTCTCTGAAATGGAGCATGACAGTGGGCCTTCTCTTTCTTTCTTTTGTTCTAAGGAGGAGAGATGGGCATTTAGAATTAAGCCTGATCTCCTTCCGCACCCACTCTCTACCAGTTCCTTCCTGGACAGCTCGCCTGGGTTGCTTTACTGGATTCCTGCCTGTGAGCCTGATCGGGACCAGATCAGAAGATGCTGGCTGGAGTCTGGGGAGGAAGAGGAGAGGTGATTTATTCCCTCAGCTGCCCCCTTCTTGTGCTGAGTTTAGAAGAGGCCATGTGTTCTCTGACGACGGCTGTAGTTTCTGTCCCTTGGTTCTTCCACAGCCAAGGCTCCAGGAGACAAACCCTTTAATGCCCCTCTGAGCCATCCAGACAGATACCAGGTGTCATATTTCCTGACGGTTAGTCCCCCAGTGTCTCTTATTGTTCACCCTGTGCATGGTCCCTTTCCGTGAGCATACATTTCACCAGGAGTCTAGCTGGTACCCTGTTTATGTGTAGGATGACTTAATGCCGGGCATGGCTTCCTTTGGCGACCACAAGCCAGGTCTCTGAGAGTCTGGATGCTCTAAGGCTCCACTCTGGCCAGGAGGGCTCAGCATGTGTGGGATTTATGGGTACAGAAATATCTGCTACAAACTCAGATCTGCGAGCCAAAGTGTGAGGAAGCAGAGGCAGGATGGACCGCCATCCTTTGGATGTTTGTGTCAGGCAGACATGAGGCAGCCTATGTGTTTAGCCACCCAGTGTAAACAACTTTAAATAGAGCATTGGTCTTTGCTAAGTTGGCGACCGGCCTTTGAAAAATCAGCTTTTCTCGACTGGATGATTCAGTCAGCAGGTCCTTTGCCAAACTGGGTTGCTGAGCAAATTCTCCTAGGATTAGTTTACTCCTGTCCAAGCCAGATTCTCCCTGCTCTAGGAAGACTAGACCTGACCTGCTGGTTCAGGGAACGTCGGCTTGGGTGCCTGTGTTCAAGGGCTGCTCCCCTGGATGGGGAAAGGGAGGGCAGCCTTCACCTGAGTCATCTGCAGCCTCGTGCAGACAGGTAAAGCTGCCCAGCCACGCAGGCACAGGCCAGGATCCATCCATTGTTAGGAGAATCTTTGGCTAGAAAGGGGTCCTGTCCCAGGAATCCAGAGGAGTCCAGAAGGCCTATTGGGCCTCTCAGGGTGGCTTGGGAGCACAGGGATCGGGTCACAGCTGGATCTGAGTGACCAGTGAGACTGGACCTGGGCCAGAGCCGGAGGGTCAGGGAACTAAGTCCATCTCAGGGCCGTTCGGCCTCTCCGGGTCCCTCTACCTTTCCTGGCCAGGCATTTGGGGTGTGTGTCTGGGCAAAGAGCAGTAGTGTGATGTCACTGGAGTATTCACCCGGAGACAGTGTCCTAAAGAGGGCAGGGTCTCTGGGAAGTGGTGCCTGACGGGGGCGGGGGTCACATCATTATCCTGGGCTGTGTGGGCTGATGGGCCGGGAAGAGGAGGGACAGTATCCCGGACTGTGTGGGCTGACCGGGTGGGGGTCACAGCACTGTCCTGGGCTGTGTGGGCTGATGGGGCGGGAAGAGGGAGGGACAGTATCCCGGACTGTGTGGGCTGACCACGTGGGGGTCACAGCACTATCCTGGGCTGTGTGGGCTGATTGGGGGGATCACAGTATCATCCTGGGCTGTGTGGGCTGATTGGGGGGTCACAGTATCATCCTGGGCTGTGTAGGCTGGCTCTTGACAGGGGTCTGTTGGGGTTGGGGAACTTCAGAGAGGAGAACCATGCTGAGAACTAGGCTGGGGGCCTACAGGGAGAATTCTGGAAGTCTTTCTAAACTAGCAGGGGGAGATCAAGAGAGGACCCTTGTGAGAGTAGGGGTCACAGGCACCCTCAGTGGAAACAGGGCCTTTGGTGGGTCCAAAGGTATCTCCATGTGTTGTGAAGTTCCATCCCCACCGGCTGTACACTCCTTCCCCAAGCTAATGTCCTAAGTGGAACCCTCTAGAACTTTGCCTTAAGTGGGGAAGGATAAGGTGGGCTGAACCTTCTTCAGTTCCAGGGACCCCACATTCATGGCCCTTTCCCCACCTGAATGTACACCACATATGTGTGTACATTCATTCTCTTATATAACTAGCAAGAATCTTTGTTCTTTTTCTTTCTTTTAAAAAAGTCTCTGTGTGTGCACATTGTGTGTGTGAATGCAGGCATGTGTGTGCCATGGCACCCATGTAGGTCAGAGGACAGCATTAGCCCGCACCTTCCATCTTATTTGAGACAGAGCCTCTCTTTGATCTTTCCCCCAGTGAACCTGGCTAGCTGGCCTACAAGCATCTTGGAACCCTCCTGTCTTTGTCCTATTTTCCTGGACCAGTTCTAGGATCATGAATGTTCCTGCTTTATGTGGGCCCTAGGATTTGAACTCAGGTCTTCTCACTTACGTGGTAGTAGGCGCTCTACCCTCTGAGTCATTTCCCCACCCTTCCTGTTCCTAAAATGGGCTGCTCCAAATTAAATGTCTGTCCACCTCTGCCCTAAGGAGACAGCAATAACGTGTGGGGCTTGGTCATGGGACCGGAGGTCCTGTTGCCCACCGCACCCTTTAACTGCCCTGACACAGCCCAGGGCCTGCCGACACTGTACAGGAATGCGACAGGAGCTCAGCTCTGAAGGGCATGGGCTACGAGGGCCCTTGATCAGGTAAACACTAATCAAGTTCTGTCACACCCAGCAGGACGGCCTTGAGGGGGTGAGAGAGGCTTCCCAGGGAGGAGGCCCCAGCTTCCTGACCCAGGTCTAGCGAGTGGGAACGCCGCAAGGACCTTCTGCCCCCGTCCCTGGGCCAATGGAGTCCATATCCCTTAGCTCTCTAGTTCTACGGGGTCTCCCACCCCATGCACCTTGGCCCACTGCTGTAGTGAGTGGGGCCTAGGGCCAAGAGAAACTTCCCCAGCATATCCGCGATAATCAGGAGTGACCAGGTATTTGCAAGAGCTTGCGTGCTTTGTCCCACTGACGAGTAGTGACACAGCCAGGAAGGCATAGCTGTCCCATTTAATAGATGAGGAAACTGAGGCTTTGCTTAGGCTAGTGATTAAGGGAGGCAACGTGTGGTATGTGGCTTGAGGAATCTCTGCCTACCCTGAGTAATGAGGAAGGAAGCCTGACCCCTCTGCATGAGACATATCAGGAAGCTATGGAGCTGCTCCTCGGGGTTATTCGAGTGAGAGCCAGCTTCCCAAGCAGTGGTGGTGTCTTCGGCCTACATGCCTAGGATGTGGGGAATTAAGTGGCAACTCTTACACTTAGAGAATGTCCCTAGTAGCTGCACTCCAAAGTACAAAGTGGCCAGGACTCTCCCACGGGCTAGCTGCCCCCGTCACTCAGCCAGGGCCTAGGCTGACTGAAAATCAGCTGACTGAGCCAGGATGACCATGCACCTGGCCAGCGCTGTGTCCTGCAGAGGGCAAGGCCACACTTTGAGCATCCTGTCAGGTGGAGACCACGGAGACCATTCAGCTGGGCCGTGGTCCCTTGCAGTGTGAAAGACAGTAGGACCTCGGCCTGACCAGGCCACTGCGGGGACCCTGGCAGGTAGGCTGGAGGCCTTGCCATCAGGCTACAGGTCCGAGCTCAGGTCAGGGAGCTCAGGCCCTAGCCAGGGCCTGGCATAACAACGGTTCCAAAGCGCTGCCATGTTAACTCACAGTGCGCTCAAGGTGCCTGCCATGGGACAAGACATGTCCAGTGTGACTTCTCTGGTTCTGCCTTGTCCCAGCTTCTCAGGGCCTCCTAGTAGAGGAAATAGGGGGGCTCATTGAGAAGAGGGTAGTGCACATACTGGGGTAGCCCCACCCAGGCCCTGAACTGACTCACCGGCTCCTATTGGCTGGGTAAGGGCTTGGTGCCCTGGAGCCTGGCAGGCCATCACAGGCATGTATAAAAGCACGCTAATCCAGCCTTTGGCACTGTATCTGTCACTGTCTACGGCTGGACGATGCTGGGAGGCTTGGGGAAGCTGGCCGCTGAGGGCTTGGCCCACCGTACTGAGAAAGCCACTGAGGGAGCAGGTAAGGGGCCAGGGCTTTCTAGCTGCCTGGAAGCTGAGGGCAGACTTCTCTGGGTCTGTTGAAAGCAGGCAAGAGCCTTGGGGTAGACTGAGGCTGAGGTCCATCAGGAAGCTTGGCTCAGTGGTCCCACCAGGAGATAGCAGAGTTGGGGGCACAAAGGCTGGGGTAATTTTTCAGTCGAGAGCCATTGGCCAAGCAGCTTCCCTACTAGGGACTTACTCCATGACCTAGGCTGAGCCTGCCCAGAGGTCAGGAAGAGGCCAGCCTTGTGGAGGTTCCTGGAGGCAGGCAGAATCCAGATGCTGGTGGCTTAGGTCCTTCTGCCTGGAAGCCGAGAATACCTTTCTGTTAACATTGCTTATTCTCGGGCCTGAGGGTGCAGCTCAGTGGTAAGACACTTTGTCTGCATAAGGCCCTGGATTTTTGCAAGAACTATAAAACAAATTGAAACAAAAATTCTGCCTATTTGATTTGTTGACCCAGAGAAAAAGGAAGACGGGTTTTGATTTTCACCGCACTTCATAGGCTCTGTTATTATGAAACATGGAGTCTGGTCTCGCTCAAAGTCTAGAAGGACATTTCTTCCAAGAACTTAGGACATGGCTCTGTGCAGTTCACGAGTTCCACTGTGGGACACAGATGAAACCTGTGTCGAGTTTGCTGTTCTCTTTGGAAATGGCTATAGACAGAGCAGCAAGTACTTCATTTTAAACTCCACAGCTCCACATCTGACCTCTTCTTAATCTTCCAGCCATCTGAGCTGTGAGGGACATGGCAGCGGAAGGTAGTGTTAGGAACAGTTCTGTCTCTCAAGTCTTCGGGTTCTAACATGCTCCTACCCAAATTCTCCAGAACCCGGAGGTGGGTAGGGACTACCTCTTCCAGGAAGAGTCGCCTAGAGGAACTTAACTTCTCTGGAGACGTACAGATGAGGCTGAAGCAGCTGGTCAGCTCGTCCTGACAGGTGTGGTGGACTGACAAACAGTTGTCTCGCCTCAGGTTCCCAGCTGGCAAAAGGCTGTTCTTGTTATCCATGCTCATCCAGGCAGAGAGGGGCAGGGAGCGCCCTGTGCATCTGCAGCAGCCAGGCATCTGGGGGGTTCTATGACGGGAGGCAGCTAGGGGTTTTCCTAAGTCATCTCCCCTGACTAGGGGTAGCAGAGTCTCTCCATGTTGTCTAGAAGCATCCTGGGTCACTGTGAGGGGGAGTGGGCTTACACACACCTTACTGTCCAGAAGCATCCTGGGTCACTGTGAGGGGGAGTGGGCTTACACACACTCTCACTCTGAATTTGTCTTTTCTATTCAGTTCATGCAGTGGAGGAGGTGGTGAAGGAGGTGGTGGACACTGTCAAGGAGGCTGGAGAAAAGGGTAAGGCTGATCTGTTTGAAGATGGGAATGGGGAGGAGGAAAATAAGGCAAGAGAAAAGGAGGGAAGGAGAGGAGGCAGAGTGGTGGGTGTGTAGCTCGGAGGCAGAGCACTTTCCTACCGTGAAGTGGTTGCTGAAGTAGTTGCGTTCCCAGCACAGGAACAGTAGAGAGAGAATGGAGTCAGCAGGCAGGGACACAGAGAGGGAGGAAGGAAGCCCCAGCGCTAGGGTTAATCCTTTTCTTGCTCAACCAGACCCAGCCCTGCCCCAGATGTAGCATCCTCTCAGCTGGGCTGCAATTATCTGCGCATTCTCCCCAGACGCAATTATCTGTGCAGGTTGTACCTTGTGTTAGGGCTCCATCTAGGCTGTTTTCTCTGTGGACTTTGAAGAAGACAAGGCCACGGAAAGTGATGTGGCAGCACATAGGGACACAACAATTAAGTAGACAAGTATGTATCTTAATATGTATTTGTATAACAACTTACTGTGTATGTGTTATGGCATGAGTAGAACAGTGTACAAAACATATCTCATTCCAATCTTTACAACGAAGTAGGGTCCAGCTGGGTGAAGGATTTACATTTAAATATACAAGTATATTAAACTGTTTAAGCTCAAACAGCTTAAATGAAATGCTGTAAATTCAATGGTTCAGACACAGCAGAAATTTATTATTTCTATAGCCACGCATGGTTGATCATGTCTATGACCCCAGAACTAGGGAGAACGAGGCGAGAAAACTGAGTTTGAGGCTAGCCCGGGTTACATAATGAGTACCAACCCATTATGGTACATATGTAGTGAGACTCTCACTCAAAAAGATGGGAAAAAAGAAGGAAAAGAAAAGAAGGAAATGTATTGATAAACTGGGCGGTGGTGGTGCATGCCTTTAATCTCTACTGGTGGATCTCTATGAGTTCAAGGCCAGCCTGGTCAACACAGTGAGTTCCAGGACAGCCAGGGCTACACAGAGAAACCTGTCTTGAAAACCTTAAAATAAATAAATAAAAAAAGGGTTGTTCTCTGTGCTGAAGTCTGGAAGCCCCAGGCAGCACTGGGCATCTGGTGAAGCTGGCTCCTGGCTTACGTGACATCTTTCTGCTATGTCCTCCCTTGGTTGAAGGACTGGCTTGCTCTCCTGGGTTTTAGCCTTCCTGCTCACAAGGCTCCACCAATCCTGCTAACCTAGCCAGCAGTACAGCCCACTTGTCATGGCGTGATCTCAAGGAGGATTTACAACATGGAATTTGGGGGACACAGAAATTCAGATCAAAGAAGTATCCTGAGAGACTTCAGTATAATCTTGGAGAGGGGAGGCTCTTGAAAACAACCACAGAACAGCACAGTAGTCATAGAGAAAACATTAGGCAAAGCTGTCTATCTGAAACGTCACAGGAGGGGTAAAAAGCGAAGCAAAGTGCAACGGGAGTTAAGTCAAAAGGAAGGCCACAGACCTCTGTGACAAATGCTCATGACAGAAAAAGTAACCAAATATAGCAATCTTCATAAAAATGGTCAGAGAAGACGAAGAAGCACTATCCAGAAACAGTGTAAAAAAGTAGCCAGTGCACTCGTGAGTTCTCCGTGCTATCTTACTCAGACGTGAAGAAATGAAAGTCGTTGGGGAAAATCAAACCAAACTGGGATTCATTATGACACTGGCACTCGTCCCTTCATCCTCCTGGAGCTCCCAGGATTGGTCCCCTAAGATGACCTCCCCCCCAGGCCTCTCCTGCTGGAAGCACTGGATCACTTACTCCTACAATTTTCTTTCTTTTTCCAACAGTCGTTACCAATGCCCTGAAGACAGCTCAAGAATCAGGGGACAGAGTGGTGAAGGAGATGAGTGAGAAGGTGAACCACACTGTTACCGATGCTGTTAACCACGCTGTACAAAGCCTGGGTAATCTGGGACAGTGAGACGGCCTGCCACCATGCCCGGCTCTTCCTGAATGTCAATAAAAAGCGTGAAACGTGAATAGAGTCTGAACTTACTCCTGTTGGGTAGAAACCGTAAGCAGAGTGATTTTCCATTGTTCTTCATTTTGCTTTGGACACAGGTCTTATGTGCACTTGCTGTGCAGCTGAGGCTGACCTTGAACCTCTGATCCTTTTGCCTCAACCTCCTGAGGGTGGGATCATAGGCAAATGCCACTAGGACCCAGGACGCTAAACTTTTTTTTTTTTTTTTTTTTTTTAATGGAAACACTGTATATTGTTAGCTTCTCCTCTGCTGTAGAGGAACATCCAACATGGTGGGTACCTGCCACCTCTTGTGGTTTTCATCCAACGAATCAGATGAGGAATTATCATTCCGGCAAGCAGTCCTTGTGTTTGTGTGTGTGTTTTCAGACAGGGTCTCCCACTGGCCTGCGACTGGCCCAGTAGATGAGGCTGGCCGGCCAGCAAGATCTGCCATCCCCACTGCTGCAGCACCGGGAATATGAGCGCGCATCGCCACCATGGCTGTTTTCATTTTTTTTACTTTAAATGTGTGTTTTGAGGGTAGAGCTCAGGTCCGTATGACTGCACAGCGAGCCCTTTACCTAGGGAGTTCTCTCCCACCTCTCCCTTCCTTCTCTTTGCTTCTCTATTTGTCAAGCTAACCTAGGGCTTAACAAGCACACCTGCTCTCTCCCACTGTGCCCCATCCCCAGCTGCTGGTGTGTAGACGTTCCAAAGGCCAAGTGCGTGTGGGCTGTAGCATTCTTTGGTTTTTCCTTGCAATGAAAGGTCGGGACCAGGGAATGGCTGGGCTGCCTGTTCTGAGACCCAGGAAAGCATTTATACTGGAGGGTACCGAAGTCAGTTTTGGAGGAAGAAATCCATGACCTTTTTCCTGGAAGCTCCTGGTGGGCTCCACTTGGAGACACGTGGCCAAGACACAGCCAGTGGGCGGCAATGGGCCTCCTTCCTTCCTCTCATGAGCAATCACTACATTATAGTTCAGTACATGTGTGGGGGACTGGAGGTGGAGGAACACCCCTGTAATTCCAGCACCCGGGAGGTGAGACAGACCAATCCTCAGCTACATAGTGAGTTTAAGGCCAGCCTCGGCTACATGAGACCTTGTCTGCAAACAGTGTGCAAGTAAAGAGCATTTAGAAGTTTTGGAACAGAAGCCAGGTGTGGTGGTACATGTGGTAAATTCCAGCACTTGGGAGGTGGAGGAAGGAGGCTGAATTCAAAGTCTGTTTGGGCTACATGAAACCCCAAAAGTGGACAGTGCTTGCTGGACAAGTGTGAGGACCTGTATTTGAGCCCCAACATTCATGTTAAACACCTAAGTATGCGAGCAGAGATGGGTGGATCCTGGGATCTTGCCTGCCAGCCAGTCAAGCTGAATGAAGCAATGAGCTGCAGGCTCAATGATACCCTGCTTCAAAACTCAGGGCGAAGAGTGGTGGAGGAAGACACCCAACATCAGCCTCTGGTCTCCAGGTGTGTATGGGCTAGTGTGCCTGCACACACATGTGCAACATGCATTTATCATACAACACACACACACACACACACACACACACACACACACATATATATAATATACTTTTTTTGTGAGCACAGATTAAGAGAAATTCTGTGTAAAAGTCTATGATTTTTTTTTTCCCCTTCAAGACAGGGTCTCTGTGTAACAGTCCTGGCTGTCTTGGAACTTGTTCTGTAGACCAGGCGGGCCTCAAACGCAGAGATCCACCTGCCTCTGCCGCCTGAGTGCTGGGATTAAAGGCGTGCACTGCAAGGCTCTAAGTTTTCATTTATTTGCTATTTGCTCTTAGCAGAAATGAAGAGAAAAGGTGCTTTGGTCAAAGAATAAATCAGTTTCTTGCCACGTTTTGACTCTTCTGGAAATGTCTCTCAGATTTCTAAAAAGCACAGGCTACTCAGGGGTCAACACTGGCACGTATATTGTCTAGTTAGTGTTGGACTTCTTATTTTGGTTTGACTCCTGAAGACTTCTGAATTTCCCCAATCAAACCCACGCTTATAGAGCTAGGGACAGTATGAGTGGCAGACATGGATTGGAATGATTTCCTTGGGTGTTTAACGGTGCCAGAGGGGGAGTGTAGACTCACTATAACATGTTCATAATGCCAAGACCATGGGAGCAGGATGGAAACATCAGCAATCATTAGACACCACTCAGGTGGCAAGCTGTGCTGTTCATGAGGCTTGTCACACAGTGTGGAGATGGTACCTATAAAATCTTTTTTTTTTTTTTTTTTTTTTTTTGGTTTTCCGAGACAGGGGTTTCTTTGTAGCTTTGGGCCTGTCCTGGAACTAGTTCTTGTAGACCAGGGTGGCCTCAAACTCAGAGATCCACCTGCTTTTGCCTCCTGAGTGCTGGGATAAAGGCACGCGCCACCACCTTCTGGTGGTACCTATAAATTCTACTGAACTGTAAGTTCTTCGGTCTGTAAATGGAATCTGGGCCTGGAAGGCTACCATCTTTGGCTAACAGTGCCTATAGAGGAAAGGGATCATACATGGCTACTGAGTAGGAAGGGCTGGGGACGTAGCCTAGTGGTAGAGTGTTTACCTCAGACAAGCAAGGTCCGTGCCCAGGCCTTAAAAACAACTAGGGGAGTATAAATATATTATGTCCAAGTCAGTTAATAAGTTGCAAAACATATATGCAGAACAAGCTCATTTTTCATAAGGCAAATGCTATAATTATCTAAGAACATCATAAAAACCTTGACAGCTCATACCTGATAAAATATTAGCAGTGGTCCTCTCCATCTGTGGGAATATGAGAAATTCTTACTTTAGCACTGGTGTTTGATTTTAAGAGGAAAGTAAGACAGTTGTTTTAAAAATTTGGCTATGGAGGGCAATACTAGCGTATTCAAGATTGCTCCCTAGTGAAGTGCTTCCGAGAGTTACTACTTGGGAAGCAGAGCACTGTGGCTTTGGGGACGTTCAAGGTGGCTCAGTGCGAGCGTTCTGCTTAACAGGCTATGGAGGCCAGCCCGCATTGTTGAGGCTGCATGACAGCTCTGATGTGAACTAGTCCACAGGCATGCGTTAGATAAACAATGAAATCCTTCTGTCTTAGGCTGATGAGATGGCTCAGTGGATAAAATGCTTGCTGAGTAATGTTGATGGCTTGAATTCAGCCCCTGGAACACTTGGAAAAGCACAGGGCTAGGGCCAACTCCGTGTCCTCTGACCTCTATACACACACATACGCCATGGCATGTGTGTGCCTCTACCCCACAATACCAATAAAATAGTTTTTAAAAATTGTTCCACCTCCAAAGAGAGCCAAAGTCCTGCCTAAACCTTAAGTCATTTCCCACAGCATTATTTCCATATTTCATTTTCTCCTCAGCGTCCTTGGCAATGAAGGGCATGGAGTCAGTGCTATCAAAGTAATAGTGGCACCAGAAGAAAATGATGCTGGTCTGAATCTCGGGTCATCCTCTACGCTCCCTGGTCTCACCACACTCCAGAAAACCAATGGCCTGCTCTTACTGAAAACCTACAGTCCTGAAATTCTAGCACAGGGAAGTTTGAATTAGGATTGCCAAAAGTTCAAGGCCAGAGTTGGGCTAGAAGAGTCTCAAAAAGGTTCAACAGCCTGGAAGCCTGATGAGGGATTCCTCTCTGTATGCTGTGACTAGGTTTTATTACCATTGGTTAATAAAGAAGCTGCTTTGGCCTATGACAAGGGAAGAATATAGTTAGTACAGCTAGGCAGAAAAACTAAACTGAATGCAGGGAGAAAGGCTGAGTCAGCCAGACACCATGTAGCTGCCAAAGGAGGACTCCAGAACTTTACCGGCAAGCCACAGCCTGGTAGTGCTACACAGATTAATAGAAATGGGTTAAGGTATAAGAGCTAGTTAGGAGTATGCCTGAACCATTGGCCAAACAGTGCTGTAAGTAATATAGTTTTGGTGTGATTATTTGGGTCTGGGTGGCTGGGAAACCAAAGCAGTCTGTTTACAGAAGCTCTCTGGAAAGACAGAATATAGCTGGAATTCTTTTTTTTTTTTTTAAATATTTATTTATTTATTATGTATACAATATTCTGTGTGTATGCCTGCAGGCCAGAAGAGGGCACCAAGACCTCATTACAGAGAGTTGTGAGCCACCATGTGGTTGCTGGGAATTGAACTCAGGACCTTTGGAAGAGCAGGCAATGCTCTTAACCTCTGAGCCATCTCTCCAGCCCTAGCTGGAATTCTTTAAGACTTCATTTATCTAGGCATGGTGACACATACCTGAAATTCCAACACTCAGGATGGACAGGCAAGAGGATCATTTTTGAGTTTGTGGTCAGTCTGAGCTATGTAGGGAGACCCTATCTCAAAAAACCAATGGCTGGGGTGTAGTTTGTGCTAGGTCCTGGGTTCCGTTTAGGGCACCACGGAAAACAGAGTCCTCAACTGTAGAGACTTCATCTGAGCTGGTGCTGGTCCTCTGGAACGCCCGCTGATAAGCTGTGTTTGTTTCTCTTGATG
The DNA here is from genome assembly GCF_950005125.1 of Chionomys nivalis. Classification (NCBI taxonomy): domain Eukaryota; kingdom Metazoa; phylum Chordata; class Mammalia; order Rodentia; family Cricetidae; genus Chionomys; species Chionomys nivalis. The sequence goes on along the minus strand of NC_080090.1, from coordinate 34,120,450 downwards.
CTCACGCCCATTAACTCTTTTCGTCGGTGGCAGCTGCCAGGAACACTCGGATGTCACCCTTTAAGTGTTGGCTGCTAACAGTTCGAGCAAACAACAGGATAAGAAGCTTTTATGGAAAACCTGGAAAGTGTGAGGTCTGCAGGATAGTACACCCCAGCTGATTTCTTGGATCTGGAGGCTCCCGGTACAGGGCTGTGTACATCCCTGAAAATGTCCAAGGTAGGTGTTCAGAGGCAGAATACTCACCTATCACACGCTAGTTGCTGCTTGTTTTTTAAAAAAAATTGCAGTCGGGCGGTGGTGGCACACCTTTAATCCCAGCACTTGGGAGGCAGAGGCTGGCGGATCTCTGTGAGATCTGAGGCCAGCCTAGTCTACAGAGCGAGTTCCACGACAGGCTCCAAAGCTACAGAGAAACCTGTCTCAAAAAACCAACCAACCAACCAACCAACCAACCAACCAACCAACCAACCAACCAACCAACCAACCAAAAAACAGGTCAGATGAGCAATAGGCAGGAGGATTGGAATGAGTTCAAGGCTAGCCCCAGCTAATAGCAGGTTTGAGGCTATCCTGTGCTACCTAAGACCCTGGTTCAAACAAATGAATAAATAAAAAAGTACCAGAAATTACACTAGCATATTAGTTTTACATACTATAACCTCTTCCCGAGAACAGTCATTACAGTTTAATAAAATGAAATAAAAAATAACCCAAGAATAAAATTTGAGCAGCTATCTAGGCGGTGGTGGTGCATGTCTTTAATTCCAGTACTTGGGAGGCAAAGGCAAGAGGATCTCTATTAGTTTGAGGCCAGCCTGGTCTACAAAGCTGGTTCCGGGATAGCCAGCGCTACACAGAAAAATTCTGTTTCGAAAAACTAAAACCAAAACCAAAAATTTTAGTAGTTCATAATAAAAAAAGTAACACAGACAGACAGTTACAAAAATTGTTGAAACTCGATTACTGTTTTATCATTTACTAAGAGACTATCAAATATGAAAACACAGAAAAGAAACATACACTTTAGAAAAGGTAGACTTTTAATAACTGCTTTTATCACCAAGTTAATCATGCAGTTACAAAGTAGTTAGAGATTTCTGAAAGGGCATTGTTAAAAAAAAGCACTTCTTCTTATATAAATAATATCTGGTACTTCTGTGGAGCATTCCTGTTCAAAAGCCAACTCCAGGCAGTCTCCGGCCTGCTGTTAGTGAAGCGGTGTACAGAATGCAAAGCCTCGGAAGAAGGGACACACAGTCAGGTGGAGCCAGCCAGACTCCAAACAGGGAGTCCAAGGTTTTTTCTGGGACACTGTTTGAATTATGGTTCAACTACTCAACACAATAGCTCTTCAAATGGGAAGAACAAGTCATTTTCATGGTAAGGAGGTTACTGCACTCCCTGGACTGCGTTACAAATTCCCCAGAGTCCCTGTAACTTGCAGGTCTGAGGAGAGTGCTCCCACAGTGCCACGTTCTTTCTCCTGGACAACAATGCAGTGCCAATAGCTACAAATGATACTGTTTTATGTTATAAAAACTAGCTTCTTCATTCATTATGTTTTTAGGCATTCACTGCTTGAGTTGAGGTCAGGCTTAAGTGATTAAAGGCAATTTTATTACAGCAGCATGTACTAATTTTATTCTCAAAGAATAAAATACATAAGAGAAATAGCTTTTATTTTGTTTGCAACTTAGAAAACTGAGTTATTTTGTAGATGTAAAATAGCAATAACTCATTTGAGGACCATGCCACCTTTGGAAAATGCCACGCACCTACTTTTCTATGTGTCCAAGTTCCCAGGCTTGTCCAGAAGTGGCTGGCTGCTCTTGACTGCCTTCCCTGCCAGCAGCACTGACCCTGTTGGCAAGGACCCAGAGCAAGGCAGCACAGCCAGGAGGCAGGCAGAGACTGCACTTAGAAAAAGTACCTAACCAGTTCTGATACACGTGATTCCTACTGACACATCAGCTTGTACATGATCCTCTAAGTAATCTCTCAAGGGGCTGATTCAGACTGACTTGCTGAGAACAGTGTCCATTAACTAATGAGTCACAAGAACAGATTTCAGTGGTTACATGTAAACTTGTGACAGGTCTGCAGAAATTATAGGTGAAGTGGTGATAAAGAAGTCAGCTGCGACCTGTCTATGTGAAGGTCACGCCAGCTTCGTTGTACACCTTGAAGACTTTCTCAATGGCGTTGACATAGGCAGCTGTTCTCAGGTCCAATCCCAGGTTATACTTCATGGCTGTGCGCATAATTTGCTGGAATGAAGGAGAAAAGGCAGTGAGACCACCTGACTGAATGGCAGGCTATGAACACAAAAGGTACGCATGGAGGCTGGGTACTACTCACCCACTATGACCAACTAACTGTAAGACTTAGACAGCCAGAGGCAAATGACTGGAGCAGCAAATTCTCTGCTGCTATTGTCCAGTGAACAGCAATAACTGCTCCTGAGAACTACAGGTGTGAATGGCGTCTCTGTCTGTTAACTATCCTGTGATCTTGAACGAGCTCAGATCACACTTAGTAATTGTTTAAAATAACCAGTAACAGGGCACTAGGAACATTCTAGAATTTCAGTGATGACAGCTATACTACAAGCCGATGAATATATTTTGTTGTATATGTGTGTGCTGTGTGCACTGCACTCTCACATGCCGATGTGCATGTGGACATCAGAGGAATACTTAAGGAGTTGGCTTTCTCTTTCTACCACGTGAGTCCCAAGGACTGAACTCAGACTGTCAGATTTATCCATGGAGTCATCTTGTCAGTCCATTAACGTGCTTGAATTATGTCTCAATTAAAAAGAAAAGCAGCAAGAATCAAGTATAGTGGCACATGCTAACAATTCCAGCACTAGGGAGGTGGAGGACGATAGGGAACTCAACCACGTCTCAGTTACGAGGTGAGTTCAAGGTTCAAACAAGGCCAGACTAGGACGTGAGAGCCTGCTTTAAAATGCAACAAAATACCCCTCCCCCTCAGAAAACAGTACACTAAGTGTACCGCCTTCTTCAGCAGACTCTGTCTATGCTACTTCAGCCTGGAAATCAACACGGACAGAATTTGATCAAGAAGAAACCAGTCTTTCATCCAGTACTCGGGAGGCAGAGGCAGGCAGATCTTGGTGTTCAAGGCCAGCCTGGTCTACAAGTGAGAGTCCAGGATAGCCAGTGCTACCTAGAGAGATTGACCCTATCTCAAAGGACAAAAGAACAGTGTCGGGAAAGCTGCGCTCACACTGTGCCACATTTAAGGCCTGGTGTAAAAAGCACTCAAGTGATAAAAAAAATAAAAACCAAAAGTCACAAAGTTCTTACTTAAACCAAATTTTATAGTTAAATCAGCTTTGGGCTATTAAATAGCGACTGACTCATCAGCATTCTAGTTTCGCCAACTATCCTTTTAGTTATTTGTATTTTTGATGTATAGAGCTGTTTTGCTTGCATCTTAGTGTGTTCAGAGGCCATAAGAGCACATAACTGGAGTTAAAGTAGTTAGTGATCTGTGGCTGCTGGGAATTGAACCTGGGTCCTCAGGAAGAACCAGAAGTGCTCATTTCTTCCTAAGAATGTACTGACAGTGGTGCTCATCAACAGAGGCTACAACGGAACAAGTGCTGCTGGGCAGAGGCGGGGATCAGGTAACAGCATCAGAAACACAATCTGCCTGCCAAGACACTGTGCTAACCGGTGTTTCATGTTATTAACACAAAGGCAGCTATCATCTGCATACAGACCCGGGCAGATCGCTCCATTGTGTAGGCCAAGCCAGAGTGTACGATGTCCTTCTCAGAGGCACCCTGTTAGGAAAAATAACATTAACTTAACAAAAACACATCAAGATATGCTTCATGTCTCTAGAAGAATACCAAGGATTAAGTTGATACTGCAGCAATATAGGAAAGATACAGAATTTCTGTTCTGTATCAGTGTATGCTAGCCAGATAGATAAATAATTTCCAAATATAGCTGTTTTAATGATATCAGACAGCAAAGCAGTCCGAGGGCAGGCGAGTGGTCAGATAGCAGCCCCCACTCAAGATACTCTACACAGACGTTGTCCTGGCGCACTCATCATCTCTCTACGTGAGCAGGGCCACCAGACAGACGGGACACAGCTAAAGCCAACAGCAGCTCTGGGGAGATCTTGCCTGTGTACTTAGTAGCCCCAGCTTTAAAGCTGGGGATGAAAGGGCTTTCTATATTTCTCTAGACTATTTCTACAGACTATTCTATCTAATTTATTTCTTGGAGGTATTTCTTTAAAATTTAAGTGTAGCACAAGGCATGGTGGCATATGCCTTTAATCCCAGCACTTGGGAGGGAGGTGGATTTCTGTGAGTTTGAGGACACCATGCTCTACAAAGTGAGTTCCAGGACAGTCAGGGCTACAGAGAGAGACCCTGTCTTGAAAAAACAAAAACAAAACAAACAAAAAATGTCTAAGTCACTACCATTCCTAATGTGACACAAGACAGCTATACAATATATATATATACTCTAAGGTGCCAGATAAATACATGAAGTGGGTTACCAAAACAAGTTATATGCCCGTGACTCCAGAACATGGGAGGTTGAGGGAGGAGGATCAGGAGTTCAACCTAATCCTTGGTTATCTGTTGCAAAGAAAACCCCAAAGTTATTTACACTAAGCATCTTGCAATGTACATTTGTATCATACTTTGTTTTGGTCTATAAAATAGGGAGATGAAACAAACTCGCTTAACAGGCAGAAGAGTGCAGCTTCTTTCACTCATCCATCAAACATTTATTAAGAACACCATGTCTTAGGCATGTTCAGACATTAGGGACACAGCAATGAACAAAATAATCAAAATCCTGAGTTTTCCTGGAGCCTGTGTGCATGCATGCGTGTGTACACATGTATGTATGACACATACATGCTGGCCCTAAATTCAAAGCAGCCCTCCTAGTTCTGCCTCTGAGTTCTAGGGCTACAGACAGAAGACAAATGAGGCACAGGACACTTGTAAATTGTTACCTGGAACCAAAAGCCTCTTTTTTAAAAAAAAAACAAAACATATATATATGTTGCTTTGGAGCCTGATCTGGAACTCACTCTGTAGACCAGGCTGGTCTTGAACTCACAGAGATCTCAGAATTTTCAGAAGAGCTGTACCTATCTGTAGTATTATTGGAATAAAGTATGACCGTTCAACAGAGGCAGTGAGTTTTAAAGATCTACTACTTGGGAATGGAATGGGGTTGTAGCTCAATGATAGAGCCCTAACCTGACATACATAAGGTTTCTGGGTTCAATTCCCAGTACCACAGAAATAGAACAAAATAAAACAGGTTAAATACTTTTTTCCCATGCATATATGCTATGCCTTTGTAACCCATTATTTTCTGTATTATCCTGATAAGTTTTTTTTTAAAGATTTATTTATTATGTATACAACATTCTGCCTCCATGTATGCCCACATGCCAAAAGAGGGCGCCAGATCTCACTACAGCTGGTTGTCAGCCACCATGTGGTTGCTGGGAGTTGAACTCAGGACCTCTGGAAGAGCAGCCAGTGCTCTTAACCACTGAGCCATCTCTCCAGTCCGAGTCCTGATAAGTTCTTTGTAATGTGTGTATACACTATTGATACACCCTGCCAAGAACTGATTGACTTATCTATTTTCTAATCTGCTATGTGCCATATAATTATTTCATATTTTCATATAATTCAGTATCGTGTTGACTTTTCAATTCTAGTTCTCTGAAGCTTGAGTTGAAAAGTATAGAAATCCTTAGGATTATGTCAAATCATTAAGTACCCCAAATAGAATTACTTACTTGCCATCATTTTTAGAATGGAATGATGAATTATGACCACAAATACCACTATGGTTAAAATCCTTTGCTAAGACTCCATTTACTTTGTCTAGCCTAAAAGACAAGACAGGGAGCATGTGTAAGGCGCCACTCTGGTGTCAACACACTCACCGATATCCTGTCCTGGAACTCTGCTGTAGGGACCACAGGGATAGTTCCACCATGCTTTCCAAATTTCCTCTCTAAACTCTCTTGAACAGACACTGTAAGAAGCCAAGACATCACGTAAGATACTGTTAATAGAGGGAGAAAATAAATGCATGACTTATTAACTATAACCTATATATGTGTGTAGCCCACAAACTAATGGTTTAGAAACATTTACTCCTAGTGACATAGAAGGGTTAATTATTAAAAGCTCAGCAAGGAGAAGTCTGCCAAATTCGTATAGAAATGTGAATTCAGGTCACTGCTTTGTTTCCATAACGCCCATCACTAGGGTTTTCTTCTCTTGGCTCTGCTAAAAAGAAATTCTGAGGGAAGAGAAAAGGACAGAGAGGAACATTCTCAGTGGCAGAGTACAGGGACGCAGTGGGAGGTCTTGGTTTTATTTCAGCTAGATGAGAGAGCTCTCAACAGTGAGTTTACTCTGGTCAAATAAAAATACTTACCAGAGGACTCAAAACGGGCGTCCACACTCGGCTGCACTTCTTTTAATTAGTGTATAAAAGAATGAGTTTCATTATAATTTTTTAAATAAATGTTAGCTAGGACTTTTCTGAGAGCAACTAGAGATAGGGATGAATAAGATCAGTGGTGGGGTTCAGGTTTAAAAAAGGCTTTTTAGAGTATCATTAATCTACAGATTTTTATTTGTGGAAAACAACATTATTTAAAAAAATGTGTCCTTTTGCTCTGTGAACCAGGAGACGGAAAAACTGTTTTCTGTTCTTAGGCAAAGGTCTCTAGGATTATCAGAAGAGTTTCCTAAGTGTCTATGCTTTCCCAGCTTTCTTTGGCCCAAAGGACAATTTTTGGAGACACAAACAAAATTCTAAGGAAGAACTCACTGAGCAAGTGGTAGTTAGAGTCCCTTTCGTATTTGAAGGTCAGTCGGCCATAGCTGACATGATTGAGGTTCTTCAGCCACTCGAAGTAAGACACTGTCACTCCTCCAGCATTTAAGTAGAGATCCTACACACACAATGACAAGGAAAATACATTAAAAAAAAGAAATAAAAGAAAAGATGATGGCCTTAATAAATGTCAGGCTTGGCACTTAGTACCTGTAGCTGCTCTGCCATCTTGTCAGGCTCAGGAACTCAATTTCAATACCCAGGTAGACTAAACATCTGCATAGTTTTTGTGCTAACTTGACACAATCTAAAGTCATCTGAGGAGAGAACCTCAATTTAAAAAATGCCTCCATAAGATCCATCTGTATGCAAGGCAGTGGTCTCAACATTCCTAACGCTGCAACCCTTTAACAACAGCTCCTCATGTTGTGACCCCAACCATAAAATTATTTTCATTGCTACTTCATGACTGTAATTTTGTTACTGTTATGAGATAGATGTTTGCCAAAGGGGTTATAACTCTAGGTTGAGAAATGCTGCTGTGGGCATTTCCTTAATTAGTGACGTGGGAGAGCCTAACCCATGGTGGGTAGGGCCCTCCTCTGGGCTGGTGGTCCTGGGTTCTGTAAGAGAGCAGGCTGAGCAAGCCAGGGGGGAGCACACTCTATGTCTACTGCATCAGCTCCTGCCTCGGGGTTCCCGCCCTGACTTCCTTTGATGAACAGTGATGTGGAAGTGTTCCTTTGGTCACTGTTCCTCACTGCAGTAAGAGCAACTCTAAGAGAATGTCAAACACTGCAAATATATAGAGATCACTGAACGATTTTGGTGATAGTTAGCTTATTCTTACCATGATCTCAGACTAAAGGCCTGGCTTACCAGCCAGTGGACTGATGGTGCCTCACCAGAAGATGGTATTACCTTTGCCACCACCTTAAGACAGCATATTTCAATTAAGTGAGTTTAAAAAAACAAAACCAAAAACACATACTTTCTACAAAACGAGCTATTCAGAGTTCATTTTAAGTCCCAATAACTCCTCCATTTTCACCCCAAATTTTGAATACATATTCTTCATAGTAGAAAAAAAAAGAAGAAATGTGTATGCGTGGGTATATGAGTGTGTACAGAGACCAGAAGAGGGTGTGGAACCCCTGGAGCTGGAGCACAGGCTGTGAGCCACCCAACGAAGCTCTGAGTGTGGGAGTGCATTATGGGCTCTGAGAGTGAGAGTGCACTACGGGCTCTGAATGGCTGTGCCATCTCTTCAGTCCTAAGTTCTCCTTTCCCTTTTCTTTCTTTTTTCAGTAAAGCAGTAAGAGACACTCAAAATGCATAAAGTTACAAACTGGGTAACAAAACTTAAGACTTTAACTTAGAATTGTATTTCTGACCCAGTATACAAATTAACATAACTGGATTTTGAGGGTTACTTTTACTGAAAGCAAGAGAAAAAGTGACTGGCACATAACACTAACCATGCTTCCAACCCTCCTCACATTGCTAGTGACCAGTATATTACACTAACCATGCTTCTGATCCCCGCCTCTGTCACTTGTTTCTTAAGGTGCTGCAGATTGACCCTTGAACTTCATGTGTGTGCTCTTGCACACTGCGACCCTGGCCTTAGCCTTGTTGCCATTATATTTTCTTAAAAGTAAATAAAGATTAGAAATTTATTACAACTTTTGACACCAGTGGGTCCTCTCTCTTGCCAGTTGCTGGCAAAAGAAATGATTCCTAGAGCACATGAAACCCGAGGAACAAAGATAGGTGTCTTACCGGAATAACCATGATGTTCCTTTCCAAGAAGATCTTATCGGCCTCTGGAGTGGTCGGTCCATTGGCTCCTTCAGCAATGATCTGCAAGAGAATTGGGGACAGGCACAGATGCCAGGAAAATTCTCACAGGAAAGAGCTGACTGCTTGTATAAGGAGCTAAAGGAAGAGTAGAAGAATTTCAGCTAAAATTAGTCGTTCTACAAAGTATATAAAGGTTACCATTCATTTTTTTTAAAGCTGTTTGTTTTTTGAAAGGATGAGTTTTTTGTTGTTTTTTTTTTAAGATTTATTTATTTATTATGTATTCAACATTCTGTCTCTAAGTATGCCTGCATGCCAAAAGAGGGCGCCAGATCTCATTACAGATGGTTGTGAGCCACCATGTGGTTGCTGGGAATCGAACCCAGGACCTCTGGAAGAGAAGCCAGTGCTCTTAATCACTGAGCCATCTCTCCAGCCCCAAAGGTTACCTTTTATTTGTCTGCTTCTCTAATTTTTTAAACTATGTTTTGAAAGTGGTGGTGGTGGGGTAAAATTCTGTGACTCAAACAAAGTCACTGATGAGCTCTTATGACATCCCACACTGATGATGCCACTGGTGAGCTCTTATGACACCGCACACTGACGATGCCCATTTGTTTCTACAAGAGTTTTTACCTTGGCTTTGACTCGGGGAGCATTGGACTTGGTCAACTGCTTCTCACTGGCTGCAGGGATCAGGATGTCACAGTCAGCCTCCAAGATGCTTCCCTCATAGACCTTTGCTTTGGGAAAGCCCAGAATGGATCCATGTTGCTGTAAGGGATTCAAAGTCAGACTAAGGGTTCCAACACAGTTTAAATGCTATCTTCAGTGCCTATTACACAAAATCTATTTAGAACCAGGTACAGTGGCTCATGTCTATAATCCCTACATTAGGGATGCTGAGGCAAGGAGATTGCTGTGAGTTTTAAACCATCCTGGGCTACCCAGGGAATATGAGGTCAACCAAGCACATACAGCAAGACCATGCCTCAAAAAAGATAAATATCCTATCAACACTTGGAAGAAAGAGGCAAGATGATCAAACCAAGTCTGAATTCAAAAACCCCAACCTCACCACCCAAACATAAAACCAAACGGCAAAAGAAAGAACACTTAAGGTTCCTGCCACCAAGCCTGATGATGAGTTTAACCACCCAGGACCCATGTGGTGGAAGGAGAAACACCTTCCAAGTTGTTCTCCATGTGCAGAGTGGCACAAGTCTCACCTGCCTCAAAAGAAATAACGGAAAATATTATTTTTTTAAGGCTGGTGCGATGGTTCAGTGCCTATCATCAAACAATGACCTGAATTTAAGTCCTGGGACCCTTACGGTGTCCTTCAGGGTGTCTTCTGACCTCCAACTGAATGCTATATAGCACACAAACACAAAATTAAAATAACAAAATAAAACCCAAAAAACTAATCTCTTAAAATTTTAAAAGATTGCTCAGATATTAGAATAACTTACCAACTTGAAATCTTCCAGTTCCTTTGGGTCAATACCATCTGGATTCCATATGCTCCCATCAGATTCACCAACACCAACACATTTAGCACCAAAACGATGTAAATACCTCATGGAGTGCAGGCCCACGTTACCAAATCCCTGTGCAGAACAATTATGCATGACACAGACTTGATGCAGAGAGTACAATTCATTCTCATTAACATAAATCTTTACTGATAGTTTAGAAGCAAGTCTCAAAAATTTTGCTAAAAGAGGCAATGTCCTGGAACAATAGATATTTTATGGGAAAGGTACTTGACACCAAGTACACCTCAGTTCTATCCCAAGGACCCATACAGTGAAAGGAGAGAACCAATCTCTATAAGGTTCCTCTCACCTCTACAGGTACTGTGGCACACAGACACCATCACAAACAAGGGAATATAGTAAAAAAAAAGAGAAGCAATGTACTGAATGGCTTCTTTACTGATAAATTTCTATGATTACAAATCTGAAACCTTCTGCTACCTATGAGACTGAGCCCTGGAGAAGTGTAGTCAGGGCTTTGCTTGCTTATAAAGAAATGGCAGTGGGGACCCACACCAACGCAGTCAGAGCCTAGGGTCTTATGACTGTACATATAAAGGTGCACTGCTACTTTATGGTAATGCCAAGTATAAACTTCTAAGTGAAATACATGCTGACACAAGAAACAAATTTAGGTCAGTGTAAAAATATTTCTGCACAATTACAGTGGCTTTACAGTTGAGGCCTTTTCCCTTCTGAATGCAATTTTATGCTTAAATAATGACCAAAAGAAGTGACAGTAGTGTATTTAATCTAAAAGATTAGGTTGAATACTATGAATCAGATCAAGGTTAAGAAAAAAAAAAAGATGTTTCACTCTGAAAACCATTCTAAAATCTAACAATTTCTCAAAGAATTTTTAATGCCATAAATTGAAAAACCTTTAAATTTTTTTTATATATATATCAGCTATTAAGAAAACAAAACCAGCTGGGCGGTGGTGGAGCACTCGGGAGGCAGAGGCAGGCGGATCTCTATGAGTTCGAGGCCAGCCTGGTCTACAAGAGCTAGCTCCAAGACAGGCTCTAAAACTACAGTGAAACCCTGTTTCAGAGAAAAAAAAAAAAAGAAAGAAAACAAAACCTGGGAGCTGGTGGGATGGATGAATGGGTAAGAGCATGTGTATCCAAGCCTGATGACCTGAACTTAATCCTTGGAATTTACCTGGTGGAAGAACTGACTCCTGCTTTGGCCTCTAATGTACCCTGTAGCATGTATGTCTTCCCACACAAGTAAATAAATACAAGTAGCAAAACCAAACCCAACCCCCAAATTGTTTTACCTGAACAACAAATGTCTTGTCGCCAAACCCTGGTGTCATTCCTAAAATGCTCATGTAGGAAGCTTCATTGATGAAGTTTTCAATGCCATGGAAAACACCACGGCCAGTAGCAGAGATGCGCCCGTGGATGCCTCCTTGACTGATTGGCTTACCAGTAACACAGGCATGTGCATTGATATCCTGTAAGAGAGGGCTAGAGTTATAGCTTACGAGTAAAGTGCTTGTCTAGTGTGAGTGAAGCTTGAGGTTCAACCCAATACCATATAAATAACAACAACAATAATAAATCCTTTGAGAGGAAAGGAGTCAGAATTTCCATCTCTTTTGAGACAGTTCATTGACTTGCAATCCTTGTCTCAACCTTCTAAGTGCTGGGACTATAGGCATGTGCCATTATACCCAGTACTAAGTCCTGTTTCTATGATCAAGCCAATCAATACACATAGCACAGTCTTATTAGCTTAACACATTTTTAGTAAGAGTGTGTGTGTGTAAGCTGGTGTCGTGGCACTGCCTGTATGTAACCCCAGCATTTGTTGAGGCAGGAGAAGCTCAAGTTCAAGGGTATCTTGTTTATAAAAATATAATCTACAAGCTTGTGCAAATCTTTGAGTAATTGTGAGTCATATAAAGTTCATATTAACTAACAGGGAGAGGTCTTTTCCAATTTTCTGTTCTAAGAATCCAATAAGGTAGGCTGTTTTTCACAATGAGAGAAAAAGTTTAGGAATTTAGTGTTGAGCACAAATAACAATATCATAAACATAGGTATGATTCATCTTGAAGTTATTACTCCACTGAAAATAAGCTGCATTAACCTAGAATTCACATTCTACTTGTGAATGCCTTAAGATTGCCAAAACAAAAACCAAAAACCCTAAAAAAAACCAAGAACCAGAAAAAGGCATTGTGATTTTCCTTAATGGAAAGATACTGTGTTGTATTATGCCAAACTAGTTTTGAAATTTAACATATCATTAAAAAAAAATTTGGCTGGGATTGGTAGCACATGCCTGTAATCGGCATTTTGGTAGGGAGGCTGAGGCAGGAAGATCTTTGAGTTCAAGGCCAGTTTGGCCTACGTAGTGAGCTCCAGGACAGTCAGGGCTATACCGTAAAACCCTATCTCAATCAAATAAAGAAAGAACTTCAAAAGATGACATTCAAAGAACAATTTTAAAATGGTATTTATGGCAAGATGCTTGTACCTTTGGTAGCACTAATAGATCTGCCAAGTGAAAGAGGGCGATTTTCATCTTACCTACCTTTTACCTTCTTTCAGTTAAGGCTGTGCATGTCTTTTTGTTTACAAAGAGGCACATTTAGTAAAATGGGGTCTTTAGGACCTGGGCAGATGGCTCAGTTGTAAAACACTGTTTTGCAAGCATGAATATCCCTGGGGCTTGCTAGCCAGCCAGAGTAGCCAAGTCAGTGAGCTCTGGATTCAAAAAGACCCTGCCTCAAAACATAAGAGCAGAGCAACTGCAGAAGACAGTGTTGACAATGGTCACACATACATACGTACACCCAAAAGGAAAAAAAATTGGTTTGGCAGGGCGTCCCTTCTGAAGCACGTTATAAATGTAGCAAGGAGGACACTGTAGAACAGACACACTGATCACGGAACAGAAGAAATGAGAGGCAGTAATCACGCCCAGAAGATCAACAGAAGATAAAGGAGAATTTTAAAGCAGGTGCAAAAGCATTCCTGCGTGAATTTATTACCTCCTGCAATGAAGTGCTCAAGTTTGTAGCATATCCCCACCCAGAAGTCACCTGACTCCTTTACTTAAATATTTTTTTAACCGAGAACTTAGACTTGCATTATTGGTAGTTACCACCAAAAAGAATGGAGCCACTCTGAAAAGAAGGCAGTCTAGTAGGCCCTAAGAATTAGTATTTTCCCACAGTTTCTTTCATGAATAATTAACACCATGATACAGAATTGCAAAGCTGGTGCCAGGCGGTTCTAAATAAATTGTGGAAATGCAAATGCTGCGCAGAAGGAAATAAGTGTTTGAGGTCAGGCCTGGTGCCAGTGACTCTCCAGAATACCTAATGGTTTGTGAACCCAGGAGGTAGGTAGGAACCATGCCCATGTCCCCCAAGACCATATTGTCAATAGGGTTAGATGCCAGTAATGATGCTTCTGTATTACCGTGGTCTGGGTCTTTAGATTTCCCATCAGTTAAAGATGAAAGGGTTTATTTGGCAGAGTGTCCTAAACTTCCTCATGTTGCCACAACTGTGAAGGAGCTATGAGAAATAGTGTGTGCACTGCTGACCAGCTTACAGAGGTCAGTGCAGAGCCCCAGTCAAGAACAAGAGAGCACATCCGGTGCTTTCCCAACATCAGGTGGCATGCAAGCCAGGAATGACAGTGAAGGCTGCCAACTCAGCAGCACTTGGGAGCCTAAGCAAGAGGACAGCTCTAAGTGTCAGTCTACACAGGGCTACACAGCAAATACTGTTTCTTTAGGGAAAGGAAGGAGCCATGGAAGGGGAGTGGTGGTCTAAATCTAACGCTGTTGCACTGCATTTCCCAGATGGGTACAACTCACACAGCTAGTACCTTTTTCCTCTTTTTGCACTTTACTAAGGGCTGTGCACTGTTCTAAGTACATTATTCTATTTAATCCTTCTAGGGTCTTAAGAAGATCTTACTGTTACCTTACTTGAGGAGCTAAAGTAGTCTCCAGCACATGAGGCTAGAGGGTGAACAAGGCAGGACTAGAATTCACATGGCCTGCCTGGGCTCTAAGCACTGTGCAACACCGCTTCAGAAAACGTGTCTCTCCTCCAAAGCCCCCTTCCCATTAGGGTCCTGGACAGACAACCCTGACTGCCTCAGCATTTCACTCTCACAAAGGACTGTGTTTCTCTTACACGATCTGCCTCTCGCATCAATGACTCATATTCAATTAACAGCCAGACAACAAAACTCTTTCCAGTCAGTAGTGACTTTTTAGACTGTCGTTCCTTTGTGTCTCCCTAATGCCACTTTCTTAGCTGGACGTTTAATGTCCCATTTCCCTTTTCTATACCCTCCTGTGGTCTGGGATCCTCTATCCAGCCCTCAACAATTCCATCTCCTGCTATACACAGAGTGAAACACTGATTATGAGTTTGCAATAGCTTCTTTTTTCAGGACAAAGATTGAAGTCCTTAATAGGCAGTAACTTGGCAGCTCTCCTCACCTACTGATTGGCTACAACACCTGTAACCCTGTCTTTGAAGTTCATTTGTCCTCTGTACTTCAGGACTCTTAAATACTTCTTTCTGCCTCATCCCTCACCCACATGAACCCTATCTTTCAGAGCTCAGAATATTTCCAAAGAGGCCTGCACTGACCCTGTTTCCAAAGGTTCTGATTAGGTCCCACTCCCCCTTTCCACGGCTCTGAAACAGCTTACACACATGCCAGTTGAAGCACACACCTGACTACTTAGTGTAAACACATGTTTTTTAAAAATCCCCTTTTCCTTAGCCACCCACCCAACACATGTTCTTGTGTTCTCTTTCTCTCTCAAAAATATTCACTTCTCTTCTTAGTTTACGGAAGCTTCGTTTCCCGAGGTTTCATGGCCTTCAGGGACAAGTTGTTCTCTCCAGCCCTGGGTTTGTAAGACAGGGGCTGCTGTCACATAGGATGAGCCACAGCCAAGTCTCTTCATTATCAAGTAAAACCCACGCCAGGACTTGACATTTGTGGTTCACTTACCTCTTCCACCACCTTTACACATGTATGCCTTACCTTCAATCTCTGCTGTCCTCTTAGTACCCAAATCTCCAGATGTTGAAATTCAACCATATTTTTAAGGTCCAGCTCAAATATCCTTTTAAAAAGGGCTTCTTCAGAACCCCAAAGCTTTATATCACACCATCTCCATACCTTAGCTCACACACCTTAGCTCCTCTTTAAGTGAATGCACTTTGATGGGAAGGCAGAATTGAGCATCCCATCTAGTGCCTCAGCAAGTGAGCTGCCCTGGTTGGGAAGGTCTGGCCTTAGTGCCCAGCATGAAAGCAAAAGCCCAGTTCACGCTCACTATGCTTAGAGTTTTAGAATAGACAGAGGGAAAAGTAATATGCATGCCGAGTTTCCAGTTAAAAGGGAGATGAATTTAGCAATTACCAATTTCTCATTAAATCAGATGGATTGTTACTTCTTGTGGATAGCAATGCAGGAAACCTTGGGTTTCAGTGGATACTCACATAGTGCCCTATGGTGCTGGCATAGGTGTCAGCGATCCAGGACATCTCCCGCTCACCCGTGCTCATGTCTGGGGCAGGCACATCAATGCCAGGACCTGGGAGCACAGGGAAAGGGCAGTGTGCCAGTTTTTAAGAAAAGCTTATCTCAAACATAAAGATGCTTGCAATTCTCTAAGAGAACAATGTCACTGTGGCTAAAAAACTTTAGAAGTCACAAAAATACTCATTAAATTCCTCTTCTTTATGAAACTTGTATATATAATGCCATATAGCTACGTTTTTCCACTGAAGTTTACTGGGTTGTATCTGGAAGTTACCTACGGACAAAAGGTACGTCACTCTTGGGACTTCAGTGTAGGACACTGGCAATTGTTGTCTCAGCCTCAGTTTCTTAACTGTATCATCCTGACCACCATGACAGGACCATTCTGGCTACTGAGCACATGTGTATGAAACAGTTTAGCTCCCTATGGCTTAGGCCTCACTAGGTAGAGAAAGGGGGACGTGGCACTGCTGAACCATTGTTTACAAGGTCTGTGACGCTTTTACTCAGGAAATACTCGTTTGATTTAGTGGGGTTGGTGTATAGGAAGGCTTTGGGCTTAGCTTTTAGTTCCCCAGAGCACAGCAAACTAAAATAAGTATGAGAATAGAAAACACTGGCCCACAGGTAGTGATAGTACCACTGCTGCGTCTAACACCACTGGATACGGTGAACTTTCTGAGCAACACATCAGTGATGATCAATCCAACTGCAAAACTATAATATAAAAATTATCTAGGATGAAAATTAAGTAAGATATGGCATAGCTACACAAAGTAAGTCAATAAAAAGTTGATTTTTTTTTTCGAGACAGGGTTTCTGTGTAGCTTTGGAGCCTGTCCTAGAACTCGTTCTGTAGACCAGGCTGGGCTTGAACTCATTGAGAACTGAGTGCTGGGATTAAAGGCGTGTACCACTGCACGGCAAAAAGTTGTTTTTTTTTTTTTTTTAAAACCTTGTAAATGACTTGAAATGATTACCAAACCCACAATGTAGAAAAAGGCAGGTTTCATATAGCTATGTATGCTCTCATTTACATAAAATTCTATTCTCTTCTTCCTTCCCTCTCTATCCCCCCTCCATGTTTGTCTACATACATATGTATACAGGTTTAGAAAGAAAGAAAGGTATCAATAACTTTTTACTATATTCTTGGATTTAAGCATTATAACTTTCTACCATATGCTGTTTGAATTATACATTATTTTCACTAAAAAATAACTTCAAAATTGCTCAAATTATTAAGTCCTCCATAAAATAAAGATACTAGATACTAATTTTCTGAACAAATTGTGATAAGAATACAAGATTGGCAGAAGAAAACCTTCAAGTAAAGGTTCAAGTTTTATGCCCCAACCTAATCTGCCACTCCACAGTCTTGTTTGACTTTCGGCATCTTTAAATCTAAGGAAGCGTAACCTCCACAAGCCTGTGTTCCACAGCGTGCTTCCATCTGAAGGACAGTTGTTCTACTCATCTACTTGTCTGCTGTGCTGACTTCCAGTTGACACTCAGGCTGTAGGTCAATACAACTTTGTTTAACTGTATTTCTTTCCTAAGCTACAAAGGAGAAATTGCTATCACATCTGTTTACAAATATCTAAGGAATATTATTCTAGTTTTCAGGAACATGTCTTGCTTCAGATAGCAATATGAACCTGTAAGTCTGAGGTCAGGTGTTTGTGAATCAGAAAGAGATTCTGAAAAAACATAAAGTCATGACTCCTGACTGATAAGCTATTTCACAAGTCACAAGGGAAGCAAGGAGAATTAGCCTAATGAGAAAACAATCTCCAAGTTTACTAAGCTGACACTGTACAGAAATAAACAGCCATTGTTGATCTACAAATGTTAAACATCATTTCCTTTTGTACAGGGACAACATTGTATTAAATATGTAACCATGTGGGTCTGATTACAGAAACTAAGTATACTAAAAAAAAACAAAAAACAAGGAAACAAAACAACAACAACAAAAAACCAACCAACTAAACCAATCAAACAAACAAAACTCCCCCATCCCCCCAAACAACCCAACAAATCAACATCCCTTATAATAGCCAAAAAGACTAGGGAGTTGTCTCTAGTCCTAAGAAAATGTGAAGCAATGCTTAAAGAAACAAGAGGCTCAACAAATAGAAAGATGTCCATGGCCACAGGCTGGAAGACTTAATTTGGTAAATATGGCAATCCCCACCCCAAAATGGTCTACAGATACAACACAATTCATATCAAAATCTTAGCTTTCCCCCACCCACATTCCATGGAATTTGACAGACTCATCCTAAACCCACAAAATTAACAGGGTAAGAAAGAATTCAGACTGAGTCACAGTGGAGAACTCTGCAGAAAGGGAAGTGAGAAAACAGAGAAGCTCTGAGAGTTTGCCCTCTACACACAAAGGGGCCAAATGATTCATATTTACAGCTTGCCCTCGCCCTCTTTCGGAGTTCCAATGAGTCACTTTTTACTTTTTGGAGCTGTCATAACTAAACTGGCAAACACTCTAGATGCAATAGCTATGACTGAATGAAGCCTAAACAAAAGGGTGTTAAAACAGAATTAAGATTTTAGGTTAAGAGGAAATGCACTATTTAAATGACCACGAAGGCATCGCCAGGCTGAGTCATGATTTCAGTTCACCATGTTGAAAGCATCCCTATAGGCAACAGTTAGGGGCTCATTAACTTCTGCTGGCAAATGTTCCTGTGCAATGAGGCCCAAGTAAGCATCACAACAGTGTTCATAAGGCAGTCAAAAACTCTGCTTTTAGACCAAGTCTCATAACATTCTACCTTTCCGCATATTATTAATCCATTTATTTCATATCTTTTTTCCTAAAAACAGGGCAAGGGTCAAACTATAGCTTACTTTCATAGGAACATGTCATTGGTGGAGGAAACATGGAGGGAAAACACAGGGTAGGAAAGCAGAGTTAAGAGTATGGTTGTGTGCCCCAACCTCCTTTTCAGCCAGTTTTCTTTTAACACTTTACTGAGTAACATTAATTATTTTATTTAAATAAACCAGAAGTCTTCTAGACCAAGAAATATGAGACAAACTGCTTAGAAATCAGAGTAAATAACATATATACATTAAAGAATATTCATATCTCACAAAGAACGTAACAAATACAAGGCAATAAAAACTATCAAGCAAACAGAAGTACCCCTAGAAATTTAGCAAGCTTTGCACACGACCCTCTAACTAACTTGAGCACTCCTCAGAGACAGTGATGGTGCTTGGATTATTGAGTACATTACACCAGCCTCACTGTCAGTTCCCAGTGAACACCTCATGCATACTAAAAAGGAATAGCTAATTCATATTTAAAAAACCACTGGTTTCAAATGATATCAGATTTTTATGGCTTTGGGAAAAAACTGGATGGTTATTTAAAAAAAACATTTTTTTAACATGTTAAAATATTGCTATAAATCCAGTATTAGTAGTCATGGCCTTTTCCATGTTTCAGAAAAGAATACAAACAAGGCAGGAGAGATCTCTCCTTGGTGTCCTTGGCCCACATTGCGTGATGAGAACCCGCACTTGCCTACTGAAGATGTGTCAAAAACAGCCAAGATATGTCTATGAGATCTATAAGGAAACTTGGTTCTGGAAGGGAAAGGACAACTACATCCAGACATTTTATAAAGGCAGGAGTTTAATTCAAGACCACTACTTGCTAGGTTTTTCTACCTTATACAGAAACACATAGAGCAATACATACCAATAAAACCCTTCTTTGCCAGCTCCATAGTGAATCTCCGTGTGATCTTTTCTAATTCATTATCCTGCAGAGAGATAGAGATAGAGATAGAGAGAGATAGAGAGAGAGAGAGAGAGAGAGAGAGAGAGAGAGAGAGAGAAAGAAAACAATGAAAAACATTTTGATTCAAAAATCAAACGGAGAGGATTTTTATCCTGCTTTCTATGTAAAGAGCATTTCCACATCCCCTCATGTACTACAGAGTACAACTTGTAGAGCAGGCATGATTTACTATTTTGTTTTTGTTTTGTTTTGAGACAGAGTTAATAACGTAGGCAGACCTTGAACTTGCTATGTATCTCAAACTGGTTAAAACAACCAGAGGTCAGTAATCCTAGTCCCCCACAAAAATGATTTTAAAAGGCCTCCTGAACTACAAAGAGATCAAGGCAACTCTATGAAACCCTGTCTCAGAATGAAAACGTAAAGAGGGATGAAAAGATAAGAGTTTAGTGGTAGAGCGCTGGCCTAGTATATGAGGATCAGAGCCTGGGTCCAATCTTCAGTCCTTTGGGTGTGTGCTTGTGTACATAGGTGATGAAGGCATGACTGATTTGAGAGTCTTACTATAAGCGAGTCAACCCTGACTCGTGCTGAACTTGTTATACGGTCTATATATATTGGCTGTATGACCTTAGAGATCCACCTATACCTGCCAGGTATGGAGAATATAATTCCAGTGCTGGGGATACTGAGGCAGAAGGATCTAGAGACAGATATAGGCTATGTAGGGAGACTCTGTCTAAAAACAAAAAGGAAAAATGCTGTTAAAGCAGAATATGACAGTGGGTCCTTGCAATTCCAGCAGCTGAGAGGTAAAAGAAAGATTACTGAGTCTGAAGTCACTCTAGAGTACAAATAGTAAGCACCAGGCCAGTCAGGGCTTCTTAGTGATATCAACCCCAAATCCTTTCTTCCTTCTGTTTCTGTCTCTCATACACATACAAAATAATTATATCTATATAGACCTATGTGGGTCATGCCTGTATTTTCATTTACATGTTAAATGCTTGTAATCTTGGGTCTCAGGAGGACTGCAGAGGATGAGGTCAGCCGGGGCTATAGAGTGAGTACCTGTCTCAAAAAACAAAACAAAACTCATGCACAAAACGAGATGGGGGTTTAATAAAGATGTTTTAATACAGGCATGAGGGCTAACAGAAAGGTACTCAAAAAAGAAAAAAAAAGGGGGGGGGCAAGACACATTTGAGAGCATGGGTGTGTCTGTGTACCCCTGGCTGCGCTGGAATGTTGCTCTATAGACCAAGCTGGCCTTCAACTCAGAGATCCACCTGGTTCTTGTCTACCAAGTACTGGGATTAAAGGTGTGCACTGCCACCACCATCTGGTGAGTGTGCGATTCTTAAAAGAGCTATAAAAATAAGACACACCCTCATCTAAATGTACCACATTTTCTTTATCTATTCTATGGTTGAGGGGTCTAGGTAGTTTCCAGGTTCTGGCTATCACGAATAATGGTGCTATGAACATAGATGAACAAAAGTCCCTGTAGTAGGATTGAGCATCCTTTGGGTATATGCCCAAGAGTAGTATTGCTGGGTCCTGAGGTAGGTTGATTGCCAAATTTCTGAGAAACCATCATACTGATTTTCAGAGTGGTTGTCCAAGTTTGCATTCCCACCAGCAATGGAGGAGTGTTCCCCTTACTCCACATCCTCTCCAGCATAAGCTATCATTGGTGTTTTTGATCTTAGCCATTCTGATTGGTGTAAGATGGTATCTTAAGAGTCATTTTGATTTGCATTTCCCTGACAGCTAAGGATGTTGAACATTTCCTTAAATGTTTTTTGACCATTTGAGATTCTTTTGTTGAGAATTCTCTGTTTAGTTCTGTACCCCATTTTTAATTGGATTATTTGGAATTTTGATGTCTAATTTCTTGAGTTCTTTATATATTTTGGAGATCAGTCCTCTGTCTGATGTAGGGTTGGGAAGATCTTTTCCCACTCAGTAGGCTGTCTTTTTGTCTTATTGACTGTGACTTTTGTTTTACAGAAGCTTCTTAGTTTCAGGAGGTACCATTTATTGTTGTTCTCAGCGTCTGTACTACTGGTGTTATATTTAGGAAGTGGTCTCCTGTGCCCATGCATTGGGAACCTATTCTCTTCGGATGCTCAGCTTAGATATAGTAGGGTGGTCTTGGACCTCCCCCAAAGCAATGTGCTTTACCCTCTCTGAGGATTAGATGGGGGTGGTGGTGGGAAAACTGGAGGGGATAGAAGGAGGGGAGAGAGTGGGAACTGGGACTGGTATGTAAAATGAAAAAAGATAGTTTATTTTCTTAAAAAAAAAAAAAAAGAAAGGAATAAGATACACCAAGTGTGGGTGACAGGAATCTCAAGGAAGTCATCAACAGGTGAATTTCAGAGGGAATAAAAATCACAATTATTATGTTTGTATACAAATCTTTAATTTAGTCTATGTTGATCATTGAAGCAATCAGTTTTAATTAACGTGTAACTAACAGAATAAGTAAGATGTTTATTAGTTATTTATTAGTAAAAAAAATCTCTATATTAGAACTTCAACTCAAAATTTTATTTATTTATTTTTGGTTTTAAGACAAAGTTTCTCTCTATGGCTCAGGCTATCCTGGAACTCACTATGCAGATCAGGCTATCCTTGAACCCAAAGATCTGACTGTCTCTGCTTCCCAGGCCTGGGAATTAAAGGTATGTTCTACCACACACAGCTTAAAACTGCAGATCAAAATTTTAAAGCATATATATATATATATATATGAATATGAAAATATTAAGTATCAAGTAAGAAAAAGTTCATTGGGGCAAACAAGCAGACAAACACATATGGCAAAATACACTACTTAGCTAATTCATTATTAATTCAATAGTTATTTGTTTTTCTATTCATTCAGGAAAGCAATGGAAACCATTACTCTCACTGACATGAGGAACACAATTTTAGGCCTCGTGTATACAAACACCACTTGGATACTTACTGTATAGTTCTTGGGATTGATCTTAACACCTGCTTTAGCACCTCCAAATGGCACATCTGAAAGAGAAGACTAAAAGATGTTGTTCCATATAAAACTTAAATAGTATAAAAACTTTATAATACCGGGGAGCAATCTTCAACTGCTTATTTCTTACATTTCAGATTTTTAATTTACATATACACAATTAGACTTCTTGAGGATGGGCTCCAACTCTAGATGGGAATTCCATGTTTCATATACACATAGACTACAGGTAATGGTGTAGGCATTTCACTATCACCTACATTTTGATAATACCCACTGCTATGATCAGATATGGTACTTTCTACTGGGAGCATCATCTTGGTGTTTACATAATTTCAGATTCTGAAGCATTTCAAGTTAGGAATACTCAACCTTTATTACAAAAATGTATGACTCTCTCTCTTTTTTTAATATTTATTTATTTATTATGTATACAATATTCTGTCTGTGTGTATGCCTACAGGCCAGAAGAGGGCACCAGACCCCATTACAGATGGTTGTGAGCCACCATGTGGTTGCTGGGAATTGAACTCAGGACCTTTGGAAGAGCGGCAATGCTCTTAACCTCTGAGCCATCTCTCCAGCCCGTATGACTCTCTTAATTCTAGGAAATTCCAGAAATAAATCCAGCACTGAAGCTATAGCTCAGTTGACAGAGTGTCTGCCTAACAGGCAAACGCCCTGGGTTCAATTATTAGCATCACAGAAAACAAAGACATTAAAAAGGTGTTAATTAGGGGCTGGAGAGATGGCTCAGAGGTTAAGAGCACTGACTGCTCTTCCAGAGGTCCTGAGTTCAATTCCCAGCAACCACATTGTGGCTCACAACCATCTATAATGAGATCTGGTGCCCTCTTCTGGCATGCAAGCATACATAGGAGGAATGTTGTATACATAATAAATGAATCTTTAAAAAAAAAAAAGTGTTAATTAGATTTGAAGGGTATACTCATTCATTTTCCTTCTACTTTGATTTGATCTTATTTATAGAGTATGGATAAGCATTTAAAATAGAGATCTATGTTTAAAGAAAATCCAGTTAGCTTTTATAAAAATTTCACTGCTTAAGGAAGTTTGGAAATGATGACAAAGTTTTGTATTTCCTTAATCAATGTTTCTCCTACATGTAATGTGTTACATACTGATGTATCCATCTATGATGGTCTATACTACACATGCACAGATAGAAATAAGGGAGAAAACTGTCCACATTTCCTATAGCCTCTGCAGAGATCCTGAGCAGTAGGTCTTGGTGTAATTCAGAAACAGAGAAGAGTATTAAATCATATTCAAGAATTAAAAGGAAAGAAAGAAAATAAAAGGACTAAGCCAGGTCTGGTGGCATACACCTTTAATCCCAGCATTTGGGAGGCAGAGAGGAAGATCTCTGTGAATTCGATGCCACGATGCAGAAGAGGTCTACATGGAGCATTCGAGGCCAGTCAGGGCTATCTAGTTTGAGACCCTACCTAAATAAACAAACAAGGCCCTTTAAAAATAAAACAAAACAGTTCTGTCAAAACATTATATATATTTGGATTTTTAAGACAGGATTTCTCTGTGTAACAGCCTTGCTTGTCCTAGAACTAGCTCTGTAGACCAGGCTGGCCCTGAATGCCAAGATCTGCCTGCCTCTGCCTCAAGAGTGCTGGGATTAAAGGTGTGTGCTACCATACCTAGTTGTTAATTATTTTATAGCATACTAAAAGTAGTCTTGGGGCCAATAAGTTGGTTCATCAGGTAACAGTACTTATAAACCTGACAATTTGAGTTTGATTCCAGGAACCCAAGTAAACGAAATAGGAGAGAACTCTACAATGTTGCTCTGACCTCCATACACATATATCATAATAGATATAGTAGTAAGAAGTAACCTGGCCTATGAAGACATTTCTTCGGAGTCACTTACCGACCACAGCACACTTGTACGTCATTAAAGAAGCCAGCGCTTTCACCTCATCCACACTCACGTCAGTGCTGTAACGGATACCTGGGGATATTGTCATTTAAAAAAGGTATCAGGGGAAGAATTAATTATATTTAGAACAAACTTCTGGAAAGTTAATTAAAAATAATAGCTATAAATTGAAAATGTCTACACCATTTATATTTTACAGCCGCACCTGAAATATGTATAAGAAAATCATAAAAAACAAAAAGAAAAGCTGGTAAATAGACACCAAAGAGTTACAGAATGGGCACTAAATTAATTAATTTAATGTATTCTATGGCCAAGAGTGGTTTTGAAGTCTATATTTGCTTATAAAGGGATTTAAAGATGACCAAAACATTGTCTTTGCCCTTAAGGGACTTACAGATCAGTAGATAAAAGCAGTAACTAATTTCATAAAGACAAAAGTTCTCTCCCTGGGTGAAGGCAAGGCCGTGGGCCTAGTGGGCAAAAGTATTTGCTGAGAAAGTCTGACTAAAGGAGCTGGATCCCTGAAAGGTAAGCAAAAGAAGAGAACAGACTGCTGGAGGTATTTTATCATCTTCACAATGTGCTCTGGCATGGTGTGCCCACACTTCAGACAAAGAATTCAACAACAACAAAGTTATCTCCAGGGTATGGAGAGAAGGCTCAGCAGTTAAGGGCACTCAATCTTCCAGAGGACCTAGGTTTAGTTCCCAGGACTCCTATGGCAGCTAACAACTGCCTGCAACTCCAGTTCTAAGGGATCCAACTACAGATGTGGGACATAAACAGACAACACATCTATACACATAAAATAAGAATAAAACAATTATCTCTAGTCAATACCTTAAAAGAAAAATCACGAACAGGGTTTCATATGGCCAAGGCTGACTTGATCATCCCAAGTGCTGAGGTCACAGCACTGCACTATGCTATATTTCTGTTATGGCGTATTAATTTTCCTTTCACTCCTCCCTAGCTCGGGGGATTTGGTAACAGCGATCTCAAAGCAGGCAAATGAACAGTCACTGGCTTTGACACATTCAGTCTGATTACCATATGTGTAAGTCTAGCACTCAGGAAGCTGAGGCAGCAGGACTGGCAGGACTTTGAGCCAGCTTGGGCTATATAGTGAGTTCCAGGTCAGTCTGGACTCCATAGTGAGAACCTGATAGCCCCAAATGTATCCCTACATATCATGAAAGGACTAAAATAGAGCACTATGAAGTACCAATCCTAACTAAGCCAGGCATGGATGGCAAAGCATGTTGTTGGCAATCCAGCACTCAGGAGGCTGACGCTGGATAACCGTCATGAGTTTGAGTGCAGCCTAGGCTATTCAGTGAGCAGTCAGAACCTATCCTAAATGAAACAAAACAAAATTAGTTGAAAGGTAATCCAGGAAAATAAGTTTGCAAGTAAGATGAAATAGTTTTGTAACAAAATTTTACTTAAATGCTAATTCTTTTTTTTCAAATTTCTGGAAGAACTATAACATGTAAAGTGTGCTGAAGCACCAGGCATGGTGGTGCACACCTCTGATCCCCCAGCATTTGGGAGGCAGAGATAGGTGGATCTCTGAGTTCAAGGCCAGCTTGGTCTACAGATCCAGGACAGTCAAGGCTACACAGAGAAACGCTGTATCACAAACACACAAGCAAATAACTATGCCAAAGCAAAAACTAAGTTTAGTGCCTTGCCCAGGTGACAAGTTTACGTACCTGGAGAGGAGGAGACACTACTATTCTTTTTTTTTTTTTTTTTTTTTTTTTTAAGTATTTTCGAGACAGGGTTTCTCTGTAGCTTTTTGGTTCCTGTCCTGGAACTAGCTCTTGTAGACCAGGCTGGCCTCAAACTCACAGAGATCTGCCTGCCTCTGCCTCCCGAGTGCTGGGATTAAAGGCGACACCACTATTCTTAACTGGGGAGAAGGGTTGTGGAACTTTTAGCATAGAACCCTGCACTGTGAACTCCATTGTCAACTAACTACTAATTACTGTCACAAGTAATTACCAAGTAGCAGCACACATCAAAGTAATTTATAGGCAGGGTCTTGCTGCACAGCTTAGGCTGGCCTTGGCTGAACCTGCTATCCTCCTGCCTCTGTTTTCCAAGTGCTGGGATTATGGCTGTGAAGCAATTTACTTTTTCAAAAGGGTATATTTTACAGAAAACCAAACACACACTAATTAGCCTGGCTTTATTACTTTTCAAGATAAACTGGAGAATTTTTTAAATTCTTATTTGTTAAAATAGGAATCCAAATTATTGCTGGGTGTGAGCATGTCTGCAATCCAAACACTCAAGAGGAGGGTTTGTGGCTAGTCAGGACTAGTGATTTCCAGGCGAGTCTCAACTACATAGGGAGACTTGTCTCAGAAAAATGAAGAGCTGCAGATGTATCCTAGATAGAGCAATTACCCAGCACTCAAAAAGCTCTGGGTTTGGCACCCAGAGCTGCAAAACAAAACCAGCCAACCAATTTCCAACCAACCAACTGCCAGTGAGATGGCTTAGCAAGTAACAGTGTTTGCCACTAAGCAATACTTGCCTTCAATCCCTGGGACCCACATGGCTTAGATAACTGCTATGCATGTGCTGTGGCACCCCAACATACACAAATAAATAAATCAATCAAACAATTATTATACATATTATCTAAATCTCTTACACATACTATCTAAAAATTACTAATGTCCTTTTATTACAAAAATCTTGGAAAGACAACAGTTAGAAATTGAGACTATAATAAAACACATGTTTCCAATAGATGGACCTCAGGAACTTGATTGTGAAGAAAATTTTCCAACTCCACCCATGTGGAGTTCTTAGTCACACCACAGGCATTTTCCTGCAGACTATGAACTAAAGAGAAACTTCTGTGGAGTAGGGCACGGGAGGAGTGTCAGAAAGAGATTGTGCTACCTGGGATCAAGAACGTTTTCTTTGCAAGCTTTCTAATTAATCTTAGTACACATGTACTTTTACTCCCGGTCTACGAAGCACTGCATAGTTGAGCTGTCGAGATCTCAAAATAAACCCCAGTAAAACAAGAGATAACCTACACTCCAGGAAAGCTAGTTATTCTCCCTCTGGGATCCAAACCCAAACCTTGGAAATTCTTCACCACATCTGAATAGACATTTAAGATATTTATGTAAGAACAGGACTGCACTGCTAATTCAGTTGAGGAATTAGCACAATCGGAGTACAAGAAGAGCACTATAATTCTAGAAACAGGAAGGCAAATCTGTAGCGTCTACTACTGCAGTTGGCATGACTGCATTTGGAAAGAACTCATCTGAGTTTGGGGCAGCAGGGCTAGTAACTATAGTAGATCAGCGCTAAGAGGAATGGGTGGATATAGAGGGTTTTAACAAAAAGCAGTGGCTCCACTGACCACCTAGAATGGGCAACGGGTAGATTTACAGATCTGTAAAGAATGGATATCATCAGAGGAGGGGCCTCAAATCTAGGGCCATGTTCTGTTCTGCCGACAAAATAATCTATGCTCTAGTCCACCAGAGAAAACCACAAACACCACTGTGACAATGTTGATATTTACGGAAGAAGGGCAGAGTCTTCATTAAGGTTCCTACTACTATGATAAAACACCATTACCATAAATAACTTGGGGACAAGGGGTTGGAGAGATGGCTCAGCGGTTAAGGGCATTTATTCTTCCAGAGAACCTGGGTTCAATTCCCAGAACCCACATGGCAACTTACAACTGTCTGTAATTCCAGTTCCAGGGGATGATATCTTCACACCAAAGCACATAAAATAAAGGTCAAATAAATTATTCAAAATAAAAAACTCAGGGAGAAAAGGATTTATTTCAGATTATACTTCCACATCACTGTCTATCATTAAAGGAAATCAGGGCAGGGACCCAAACAGGGCAGGATACTGGAAGCAAGAGCTGATAACAGAGGTCATGGAGGAATGCTGCTCACTGGCTTGCTAAGTCTGCTTTCTTACAGCACCCAGAACCAGCAGACCAGGAATGACACTGCCCACAGTGAGCTGTGCCCTCTCACATAAATTGCTAATCAAGAAACTGCACCAACTGCACCACAGCTTATCCACAGGCCAATTTCTCAACTGAGGTTCCCTTATCCAAGCTGCTCTAGCTTGTGTCAAGTTAACTTAAAACTAGCCAGCACAGGCAGGGACAGCATGAAAAGTTGAGGCAGGGGAGCCTTTGAAATGAGACAGTTTATTCTTAGAAAGTTAATTTTGACTTCCACATTTTATACCAATGAAATGCAGCAGATATATGCAAACTACACATAGCACAACACACTATTTTAATAGCTTTTACTATCAAAAACACATTTTCATTATTTTATGCGTACCCGTGTTTTGTCTATATGTGTGCCTGTGGATCATAGACATGCCTGGTGCCTACACAGAGGGCAGAAGAGGTCATCAGATCCTCTGGAACTGGAGTTACAGATAATTGTGAGCTGCCATGTGGGTGCTGGGAATTGAACCTGGTCCTCTTGCAGTGCTCTCATTCTCAGCCCCTGAGCCCTATTCCAGCCCCTCTACGCTGCTTATTAATTACCACAATCTTCAGCATGCTTAGGAATTACCGGTGGACTCTATGTAGTTCAAGTTAACCTCAGTTGCCTGTGTGCTGGGATTACAGGCATGCATCATCACACCAACTTGTCACCCCACTTTATACTTAGTTTAGCATCAAATATGCTGGGGTTGACAGTGTAGGTCCTTGTCCTAAGAAGGACTGTGTAAAAGTACACATCATCTGGAGTAGATCGGCAGGCCAGCACTCAGGAAACAGACAGAAGGATTAGTCCAAGTCCAATGCCAGACTGGACAACATCGTAGCAGACAGTTATAGAGCTACAACATATCTAAAAAGAACAAAAACCAGGGCCAGGAAGACAGCTCAGCAGGTCAAAAGTTCCATCCCTGGGATCCACATGGCTGAAAGGGAGGACCAGATTCTTACAAGTTGTCCTCTGACTTCCATGTCTACACCCCAAGCCCCACAACGTAAGTAAAACAAAACAAAGCCCACAGAAATAAGAACAAAAACAAAGCAAACCAATCTCCCACCCCTTCAAAACTAGCTGGAATTGCCATAGCAATAGAGAAAACAAACCACCAGCTCATTACATAAAAAAAAAAAAAAAGACTGAAAACCACAACTGACGGCTTGACATTTTCTTCCTTTTTCTAGGTGAACCAAAACCAAACACACTGACACATCCTTAGCTACCATCCTTTTGTATGATGAATCAGTAATTAAACATTTATGGAAACTCAAATATTTTTTTAAAAATTACTTGAACTGGGATTTCCTTAAAGAGGCATAGTTTATTCACCAGAAATTCAAATTCCAGCTGTATTCTAAATTATCTATTTAATAAACTAGAGTTCTAAGCTGTATATATAGCTCAGGGGTAGCCTGCTTGTGCCAGGTCCTGGACTTCATCACTATCACAGAAAGAAAAAGGGAAAGGAGGAAGGGAGAAGGGAAAGGAGGAAGGGAGACCAATGAACTTACTTGGCACTGCCAAGGGAACTCTTTGTTTAAGAAGGCAGGGAGGGGCCTTTTAAGAACTGCTAACCCACTACTGTACCAACTCATTTTAGCCACTTTAAAGAGACAAACTTAAGCTTCCTGAGAAACAAAGTTTAGCCTCTTTACTAAAAATTTAAATTATGTCTTACACATGAATGCTTTTAAAATTATAATCTAAGTCACTTGATTAGCACTTGTGACCAGTCTTCTCTGGGAGTAGGCATTCGCAGTAACATCAATCTATATCCTGGAAATGGGGAAACACAATTAATTAAATCATCCCAAATGATCTGTGTTTGTAACTATGAACAATGTAGCTGTCTCTGTGCTTAAGGCTTACCTGACAGATGGGAGATTATGCATTAAAAAGGGGATCTTTTAAAATGTTTAAATACAAAAATTTCTACATATTTTTTCTTCTCACAATGACTTAGTCAGTCTTTTATCACCAACAGGTGTGGTGCTAAACCACTGAGTATAAAGTTGGATGACAGCTAGGTATGACGGTACATGCCTGCAATCCTAGCACACAGGCAATTGAGGCCAGCCTGGGCTATATAGTCAAAATGATACTTCTGACCTCCAGATGAAGTTGGGTAACAATAGCAAAAGGCAACTGTAACTATAACTTGTTAAGAAAAAATTAAAAAGCCTGAAGGGTTAAAACCTCAGCTATCTAGTTTCAGTGGGTCGCCTGAGAATAAGAGCAGAATTACTATTGCAGAAAGGGAGGCAACTGACCACAGAAACAACTGTCAAGAGGGCCCATATACTATGGAAGGTGTAGTCAAGAAAAATACATGCGTGCGCTTTATACATCATTTCACATAATATAGCCTTAAATTTTTATAAAGCCTTATCTCTAAAAAAAAAAAAAAAAAAAAATCTTTTTTTTTTTTTTTTTAAGCCGGGTGGTGGCTCACACCTTTAATCCTCTTTAGTACTCAAGAGGCAGAGGCAGGCGGATCTCTGTGAGTTCGAGGTCAGACTGGTCTACAGAGTGAGTGACAGGACAGACTTTAAAACTACACAGAGAAACTCTTCGCAAACAAAACAAAGCAAACAAAAAAGGAAACATTCTAATTATTTGTGTATGTGCACTTGCGCCCGTGTGTGTGTGTGTGTGTGTGTGTGTGCACCTGTCCCAATATGTGTGTGAAGGTCAGAGGACAATCTGGAGTTACTTCTCTCCCACCATGTGGATCCCAGGGATGGAAGTCAGGTCATCAGGCTTGGTAGCAAATGCATTAACCTGATGAACCATTTTGCTAACCCCTATTGCTTTTGCTGGGTTATGTTCTAAAACTTCTAGGATGATTGAAAGTATGAAAGATACCAAACCCTTTAAATAATACTATGTATCTCTTACCCACATACACATACCATATAAATTATTACTTTTCAATTTTAAAAATATATTTTCTAGAATAAATTTATGCACTTTTTAAATTAATTAATTAATTAATTAATTTTTTTTTTTTTGCCTGCCTGCACATCTATGCACTAAGAGCATGCCTGGTGCCCATGGAGGCCAGAAGAGGGCATTGGATCACCTGGAACTGGAGTTACAGGCAGTGTTGAGCTGCTGTGCACTGAGAATAGAACCAGGGTCATCTGAAAAAGCAGTTGCCCTTAATAGGGGAGTCATCTCCTGAACCTCAATTCATTTTATTTTTTAATGTTTTGAGATTGTGGCTTTGCAGGCTTGGCCTCCCTCCTACCTCAGCCTCCTATGTGGTGGGATTGTGGGTGTGAACCGTCACACTTGGCAAAGGAAGCACTTTTCGGCTGCTCTTTGGCATATTTAATTGCTAACACCATCACAAAGCATAGGAAATATGAATATGGTAAGATAAAGGTATGGCCATGAGTAGGCAGTCAGCATGAGATTTTATGCCACTTCCTAGAATGGTACACAAGTTGAGACCATTAATGGCCTATTCCTGGGATATTCTATTTAATACATTTGGACTATGGTTGAATGGGCCTTTCAGGTGGGGGCTGCTGTTGCCCCATTCTGTCCCTAGTATCATTATTTTCTACCAATCTTAGACTGGAAACTTTGTGGTTTTCTTTGGCTTTTCCTGTCTTCATCTCATATATACTCACTAAGGAATACCACCCTTCCTTCAAAATATTTTATATTTTAATTTACTTCATTTCCCTTCCTTACTATTATTACCTATCACTTTCATTCTTAGTTATGATGCTGCTTAGTTTTCTGTAATCCGCTGCGTTTATTATTAGCCACTCAACAAAGTTATAAAAGGGAAACTACTTCCTGCCCATCACTTTTGACATCAAATGTATAGACTTCTGGGTTCTCTGTCAACACAAAGTAGGCACTCCCTAATTTAATTCATATCTAACATTAATCATCCAAAACTCAGACCTCATAGATTAAGGGTCAAAAATCTCACAAAAATCATCCTTCTTCAGATACTACTAGTTACAAGTACTAGGTTTGTACTGGGCAGTGATCGTGAGGCAGAGGCAAGTGGACGGATCTCTGTGAGTTCAAGGCTGGTCTGGTCTACAAAGTGAATTCCAGAATAGCTAGTGCTGTTACACAGAGAAACCCTGTATGAAACAAAACAAAACAAAACAAAACAAATAAAACAAGTACTGGGTTTGACTTGGATACAAACGAGGGGTTTCTACAGCCCCTCCTCAGGTTCCACTCCTAGAACTTGGACAAACGCTTTCCCTAAACTGAGGACACAGCGAAGGAATTTCTTCCCCAAGGAACTGGGGTACACCATCCTCCAGACATAATGGAAGCTCTTTGAGTTTCTCATTATCTTATCACCTTTATTCTTTTTTGGGGGGGCGGGGGACAGGACTCACTATAGTTGACCTGGAAATCTCTTAGAGACCAGCCTAGCCTTAAACTAAGAGCTAGCTATTCCTGTTTCTGTCCTCAGTATCTGTAACATTAGTGGATAAAAACTAATTTTCATAAACAACTTAAATTATCACATAATCAGGCAGTGGTGGTGCCATATGCCTTTAATCCCAGCACACCAGAGGGAGAGGCAGGCGGAGCTCTGTGAATTTGAGGCCAGCCTAGTCTACAAGAGCTAGTTCCAGGACAAGGTCCCAAAGCTATAGGGAAAACCTGTCTCGAAAAACAACAACAACATCATCACTGTGAAAAAAAAAATTTCTTTCTGTTACAAGCCCAAAGCTCACCTTTTCACTTCTTTTACACAAGCATTACTCACTACCCATTTTTCCTGAGTTCAGTGTGCACTGGGGCATGGCTTCTGATCTATGATGTGCCAGTTTTTATAGAGTGTGCTCTGTATGAGTGGCCTGTAACTAGTTAAGTGGATTCACACACACAAAGACTAGGAGTCAGGACAGTCTGTGGCACACACTGTCTCAGGTTTCAGAGCTCCTCATTTGTTAGCAATGGGGCTGGAGACACATGGCTTTTAGGAAAGGACAGGTCTTTATAAAGGCAAACAATTCTGTATTTAACCAAACAGTATTACAAACACTGCCTCACAGAGTGCTAAAGAATGGAGGAATCATCTGGCTTATAATACATGCTAAATTCTCTACTTTTTTTCATAGCAGCAACACAGTTACAGTCATGCTTTCAAAATATTAGAGGGTTGCATACGACACACATCTACTGCTCACCATCTCTAGTTAAATGGCCATTTGAGGAAGTTCTAACATAGCAGAAAGAACCACCAACAGGAAATTTTTGACTTAACAGATTTAAGGGCAAGTTAGAAGACAAAGAAAAGTGACTCCTATAACCACTTGATTGCTGAATTCTTCTAAGCTATTTTTACTTTAAAATGTCATTTTATGTGTATGAATGTTTTGCCTGCATGTGCACCACATGATGTCTGGTGCCTGAGGTCAGAAGCAGGCATCACATCATTGGAATGGGAGAGATGGATGGCTGAGTCACCATTGATACCAGGCATCATGTGGACTCAAACCAGGTCCTCTGCAAGAGCAGCAAGTGTGCTAACTGATGAGCTAGCTGTTCTCCGGCCCCCAAACTGATTTTTAAGATCTTTATGCTGAAACTGTTACTAGTACAATCTGCTGAGAAAGCTGTTCTCTTTCAGAATGTGTAGCTTCAGGAGGGATGCACACGGAGTGCTGAGGTAATGTGCCTACCAAAAGGTGGCTCTATCCTGGCAAATGACTGGGTGACATGATACACCCAGACATCACGTCCAATAGGAACAACCTCTACAATGCTTTAAAACATATCAGAACCTTTGAACAAGTCTTCTCAAATCAGTTGTTTATTATAATATCCATCTCTGCTACAAAATAAATTTCTTGGCTTTTTGAGACAGGGTCTGTCTACGTAGTCTAGGCTGGCCCTGAACTTCAGATCCCCCTGCTTTGCCTCCTCAGTGCTGGGGATTACAGAGTTAAAGGTGCACATTGCCATGCCTGGCTACTTGAATTCAGGGTCTTGAGTATGCTAGGCAAGGCTCCACTTACTTAGGTCACCGGTCCCTCTGTAAATCCTTACCAGAGGCAAATATGACTTGGAAAAACAGAACCACAAAACCAGGTTTATTAAATTATTTAGTTGGAATAAAGCACTCACAGGTACTCCCAGGTCTTAAAACTATCTTTTTATTATAGATTAGACTGCTGCTTCAACATAGAGCTTGTTTTCGTCTTCTGAATCAGGGTCTTACTGAGTAGCTCACGTTGAGCTTCAACTCACAACCTTCCTGGCTCAGTCCTCAGAGCTAGGATTGCAGGCAAGTTGTCACCAGGCCTGGTTCAACCTTGAGAACTTTATTTTAGGGAATTCAGGTCTAAGGTCACTGTGGAGAAAAGATTAGATATAGAAAGCTGAAGGCTGGGAAAAGGATGTCAAGGAACAGATGAGTGTTCCTTTAATGAACACTGGGAGATCTGGGCATGAGGGAGGGCACAGGCCTGAATTTCCAGCAAGCAGGAAACTGAGGCAGAAGAACAAAAACAAAATCTCCAAAACCCTGAGAGAGAAGACAGCTTACTTGGGGGTGGTAGAGACAGTGTAAAGACTACTGAACTATATAGGGATTATTTTTAAAAATGGGTTTTTTTGTTTTGTTTTGTTTTTTAATTCCAAGCACCTAATACATCCTGTATTTCTAAGACTGGAGGCTATGATTAACAACTTTCTCCATTTGAGAGATACGATCTCCTTCCTCTATTGCCCAGAGGCATCTCAAACTGTGTTCCAAAGATTCCCACGCCTCAGTCTCCTGAGTAGCTGGGGAAATAGTTGCATACTAAACAGTTGGCTTTTTGATATTTTTCTTAGATATAGAGAAAGATTTAGATTTCTGGCAGAGAAAATCCCCACTGAAAGGAAAGTAAGTTCCTCTTCTGTATGTTTTCTGCAAGAATGCTGAGTGTTAGTTAACTTTGAAACAAAGGATCAGGGCCATAGCACTCAGGTTTTGTTAACCATCTAATATAAACTGTTTATTTTCTAAAGGGCTTTCATGGCTATACCATCTTTCCAGTTCATAAAGTTTTTCAGATTCCTTAAGATGTTAAGTACATTTAACACTTTATAAAAACCACTTCTCTTCTTGCTGCATCATCATGCAGTGCGGTCACTGCTAACAAATTGGTTTCTCTGCTTCTGTTTCCTGGGACAGAACCACTCTTCCTCTCTTCCCATACCAGTTCCTTTGTAGAGAGACTGATCAACCGCACCTTTGACTCTGAGCAAGAGCTATGGCTACTGTAATCTGCGAAGGCTGATGGTATTTGCTGCTAGGTTCAGTCTTTTAGTAGTAAAACTGGGACAACAAGAGCATTTAAAACGACACACCATGGCAAACTTGAATTGCTTTAATGACTCTGGGGAGCTGTGACAAGACAGAAAGAGGTCTTGGGCTCAAAACTACCAAATCACAGGGAGCAGAAGTGCTCCCCTGAGAGTACAGAAAACGCTGCCCGCCCTTTGTAAAGACAAGGACAATTTAGCATTAGCAATACAACGCTCCTTGCTCCAACACCCTCACTAGCTGGGCAGGGGAGAACAAAAGTGTTCCTGGTTTGGGGAGTGAGGGAGTGGTAGGAAGAAGGAAGATGAAGTACAGTGGCCACCCATTTTATATGATTTTGGAACTGCACAGGAAATTAGAGGTCAAAGTGGCTCCAACAGCTTCTAGAAGAGGGAACTACTGAGCTAAGGGACAATGAGCCTCCAAAGGTAAATCCTTGATGTGGGTGGACTCAATGCAAATTTGGTAAATCATTGACCCCTTAGCCATAACCTTTGTTCCACCGCTGGGAACACCATCACAGCCTCAGTTTTTCTGGTGCAGAAACATTTCTATAATTTACCCCCATTTTAACTCAGCTGGTAGCAAAAAAGACTCCTGGATAGCAGAGGCAGACAACGGTCTACCCCACCTGGTTCTCTACCTATGGGTCACAACCCCACACAGGGCTCACATTTACATCATACATTAACATCACGATTCAAACAGCAAAATTACAGTTATGAAGTAGGAACGAAATAATTTTGTGGTTGGGGGGGTCACTACAACACGAAGAACTGTATTAAAGAGTCCCAGCATATCAAGAACCAGTAGTCTAGTCCAAACTCCCCTGTGCTCACTTGCCAGTCCAACCCCCATTAAGGCTCCCACTCAACAGCAAAAGAAAAAAGGTTGGTTTTTCTTTTACTCTTAGGTCATTCTTTTAGTACCTTTAAAGCTGTATTGTGAAATGTATTGGGTAGAAAATGAAAAGAAGGTTTTTTATTTGCCTAAAGAAAGCAATGTGCCTAGAAATGTCACTCACACTCACAATTTGAAACCACGGGATACCTCGATTACTACCAAATTTAACGGACTCAACTATCTAAGGACTCTACCTTTTGCCGAGGCTCAAATCTGGTACTAGCCAGGACAAGAACACACCCCCAAGGCTATTTCATTCTATTGGCTGGCAGGCAGTTCTGTAGTCTACACCCTTTAGATTTAATGTCAGGACGCCCTATGTTTGTCAGAAACGTTACACTGCTCGATTTTCTTTTCTTTCTTTTGCTTTCTTTCTTTCTGAAGGGAGGAAAGGGGCACAACACAAAAAGTCACCAGTGTAAAAATTCTATTAATTTATAAGATTAGTAAGATCCGTTGGTCAGTAAAACTTTCTAGATTCCAACTCCGAAAAGAAAAACATTTTCTCTGTTCTTATATCATCGGCCATTGGTGTTACGGGCTCACGCTGGGTGACAGGCGCCGAGGCCAAAAGGAAACCGGTGCAGTGTCCTCAGCGCAGACAGCATCAACACATGCAGAGGCCCGGGGTGAAGGGCTTGCCCAGAAAGAAGGCTGGCAAATTACGTGGTAGTTATAGGGCGGAAAAAAAAAATCAGTATCCTCTAAGGCTGCCACACCCTAGGCGGGGAGCTTGGAGGGGGGCACTGGCCTGCAGTGCTGGGCCGGGCCGGATAGCGGCCCGGGCTACAGGAGGCTGGAGGGGAGGGAGAGCGGGAAGGGACCGGCGGGGGCTCACCTCCCTTGCAGGGCGTGCGGTGCTGGCTGTGCTGGGCCCGGTAGCCTTCGATGACCTCCCAGGAGCCATCATCGCGCCGGATGGGGAAGGAGAGGCTCAACACATGGTTGCAGGGCTTGATGATCCGCAGGATGCCGCGCACCCGGTTCCGCTTCTGCTCCTCGCTCTCCCGGGTCTTCAGGTCCTCCACCAGCTTGTCCTCCACGATGCTGGCGCCACGGTCGAAGAAGCCCTCCACCATCTTAAAGAAGTTGGGGTCGTCTTCGCGGTCGGCGGCCGCCTCGCTGTAGTGGCGCCGGGCGGCAAGCGCGAGCCCGGAGTGCTGGGCAGCGGAGGGTTGTCCGCGGGCCCAGCCCAGCAGCGCGGCCGAATCCGCGGCCGCAGCGCCCAGGGCAGCGGGCCCGGAGCGGGACAGCAGCAGGGCTTCTCCCAGGCGGCGGTACATGGCGGCGGGCTGAGGAGAGAGCGGCGGGGCCGGAGGAGACCAGAGCTCGCAGGCCGGGACCGCGGGAGGAAGGGCTGGGCGCGCGCTGCCCTTTTAAGCCGCGGCTTCCTGCTTGCCTGGCTGTCCCCTCCCTTGCGCAGCTTCTCGCCCCACCGGGAGGACGGACTTCGGCGGCGGCGCGCCGCCCCGGGCCCTGGACCTCCCCTCCGCCCGCCGCGGCCTCCAGGCGGCGGCGCGTGCGACTGCGGCGTCGGGGGCGCGCAGGCGCGGGCGGGCCTGCGCGCATGCTCGTCGGGGCGGGGCTAGCGTGGGCGCGCGCGGGCCTGGTAGGGCCCTACGGCGACCGGCTCGGAGCCTGCGGTTCCCGCAAGGTCGGTGCCCTGACGGGCGCGCTGAGGCTAAGGCAGTGGGAACGGACTGCGGGAGGCCACGCGGTCTGGCCAGCACCCCGGCCGTGTGAGTCCCGGGCCGCCCTCGGCCGGAACGTAGTGTGCGGGTTTGCGGCGCGGTGCGGCGGGCCGGAGAGCGACGTTAAGCAGAGGCCGCCGAGGCGCTGGGGCAGTTCAGATTGGAAAGCAAGAAGCGTTAGGACTAGAGGGAGCCCCTGGCCCCCCTGGCCTTGGTCCCCCTGGCCTTTATTTTGCACAAGGTTTTAATGTGTTCTGTTCAACTACTCAGCGATTTCGAGGTAAAATAGTAATGCAAAGCATTGTTGTCTCATATGCCAGTTTTTTTTTTTGAAAGTCAGTTTCACTCTGTAGCCCAGGATGGCCCAAAACTCAATGCAACGTGTCTGCTTCAGCCTCCCGAAGGCTAGGATTACAGGCACGTGTCACCACACCCTCTCGTTGTTGTGACTCTACAATGGGCTGAGTGCGTGCCTCCCTTTCAACATTACGTCCTAAAGTAAGACCAGGAAACTAGAGATAGGATTAATGCCCCTAGGAATGTCTAGTAGATGTGTGTAATTTCTTTATGGATCAGGCTGGCCTCGAACAACAGATCTGTCTGCTCCTGCCTCCTAAGTGCCCAGATATAAAAGGACTGTGCCACGGTTCTCTCTCTCTCTCTCTCCCTCTCCCACTCCCCTCTGTGTGCATGTATATTCTCTATATGGTCTATATATCATATACATAGACTATATAGAATATTTGCTTGTAGATTAAAGCTTTAAAAGCTATTAAAAGCTTTTTGAAAGATGTTTTAGATGTTGTAGAAAGCAAATATTCTATATATTCCATACATAGGGAGTATATATAGTCTATATAGAGAGTATATATATTCTTTAATTCGTACAGAATCTGATTTGTAAATTATGTTTCAAAATTTAAATTGTAAATTACAAGTTTTGTGAATTATAAACACACACACATTCTTTAAATGGTCCAGGATCTGATTTGTAAATTGCAAGTTTCATAATGGTAGCCAGGCTTGGGTGCTGCATGCCTGGAACTCCAGGACTTGGGAGGTGGGGGCAGGAGGCTTGGGTTTGAGACTAGCCTGGGCTAAATGAGGCATCGTTTCCTCTTAAACAAAATGAATCTACATGAGAATTTAGTTACACACACACACACACACACACTCTTGCACGCCCATCCTTTAAGGCAAGTTACCAAATGCCACATTACTAGTGAAAGCACCCCAGAGTACCTTGGCAGTTTTCTATAAAGCAAAGTCTTGTGCTTCCCGACGTCATCCCTCTAGTAGATGACTTTATTCATCTATTAAAACATGGAAGAGAAATTTATTATTGGGTTTTTCGAAACAAGGTTTCTCTATGTAGTCCTGACTGCCCTGTAGCAGTAGAGTAGACTCACTATGTAGACCAGGCAGGCTTTGCCCCCCGGAAGTCTGCCTCCCACACTAGACTGAGAAATTCTTCTTACAATGTTTTGTAAATGTGAGGTGACAACCTAGACTGGCTAAAGAACATTCATTTACCTCAGTGTACTCTGAAGCAAAATTTATCTTTTTTTTTTTAACCAGTGCAGCTTATATCTTACCTTACTTGCTGAATAAATGTTAAACTCTTAATTACATTTGTATTGTATAATGGCGCTGTTAATTATATTGTAATTATATATATATATATATATTTTTTTTTTTTTTTTAGCAAAAAAGATTCTATGACCTGCATCGTGATTTTGGCTTGATGTGAAAAGATTAAGGTACCAAATTTCCTTTTTACTTGACAATATTATCACTTTATGATTTTACATTGTAAGAAACAAAACATTCCACTTTGTACCTGAGGCGGCAGAAGAATAAAGCCCCCAAATCCTGAAGTTTAAGCATAACTCTTACTAGTGTCCGTGAGCACACGGACATGATTTTCTTTCCATGTTAAAATCTTTGCTGTGTTTTCAGAGGAATGGTGGAAACTTGGTTTTATCTTTCTTATTTATTTTTAGTTTTTTGTTTTGAGACAGAAGTCCATAACCCAGGCGAGCCTGTAACTCACTTTGTGGTGTAGGGTGGGATTGCCTGGTGAGTTATTGTATCAGATAATTTCCTTTCTTGATAACCAAAGCCTTCAAAATAACAAATAAAAATAAATAACTGTTTAGTATTGCCTTTCCTGTAGCTTAGTTACCTGAACTGAAGACATCCTTGGAAGTGATGGGAAATACAGCTGTAGAAATGAGTTTTTCAGTTGCGTGTCTCCAGTGTGTCAGTATCTTCACAATGACTCTCGGCTGCCTGTAACTCCAGCGCTTGGGCGGTTGAAGCAGGATTGCCTTGAATTTGAGGCTATCCTGGGCTATGTAGTGAATTCCAGGATAGCCAACAAGACACTGTCTTAAGAGGGGGGAGAAAGCAAACAAACAAACTAACAGCTTTGAGAATCTAATAATGTCACTGTTTTTATTAAAATCTTTTTAAAAGATGTTTTAACGTTACATGCAATTTACATAAACTTTACTAATTGATAGGTTTTGAAGAATAAGAGTGGATGGGCATGTTTTTGATAACATGCCTTTGATCTCTGACACAGGTGCGCTTATTTCTGATTTGGAGAGGAGCCTGGTGTACATAGTAAGAACCTGTCCTCCCCTAAAAGAATGAACTTCTACAAGTCCACCTCTTTAACCCCTGTTTAGTATGTACTTGGAGTTTTCCTTTCACCCTAAAGGAGATATTGTAACTCCTTACTTGACAGGAGGGACCAAGGCTCAGGGGCACAAGTAAATTGTTGAAATTCATCTATCTAATTTGGCTATGATTCAAAAAATTTGACTCCAAAATTCTGTTAATTTTGCCTATTCAAAAAATGTATATTTGCTTTGTTTAGAATTACATTTGACTGCTTTGTAAAATATATGAATAATGACCAATTACAGTTTAATTATTCATAGTGATTTCCATTTCAAAAAGAGGCCAAAATTTAACTTGAAAGGAATTGTAGTCTTTGATGGCATCCAACAAAGACAAATTGGTTTTCTGTCCGGTGGCTGACATGACTTTCTCTTGCTGTTTTACAGTCTTGCCTGTTCTTGATCTAGAGTGCTCTTTTGTGCTTTCAAGTACGTGAGGAAGATTTTAGAAGAATGTTAGAAGTAGATATAACAAACACACGGGCAGAAATCATTGGATGGATTATTTAGTTAAAAAGGGTTGGATACATGTTCTGTTCTGTACATTTCATCTAACTGGAGTCATTCAGTACCTGATCCTTAGGGGTTTTCAAAGTATATTAGTGTAACCACTTCATTGCCTGACTGCTCCTCCTCTCTCTCCTTTTATGATCTGTCACTGTTTTATGCCCACAACTATCACATTTTTAAAGTTCACTGGTTACAGATAGGCCTTTGTTTTGAACAATTAGGAATAGTATTGTTCTGAACATTCTTACACAGGACTTTCTGTAGAAATAATTTCCGTTCTCTTGGGTGTTTACCTGGGAAGGGAATTGGTAGGTTGTGTGGTCAGTTTGTGTTTACGCTTTTGGGAAACTGTCAAATTGTTTTCATATTGACTGCACTGTTTTAATTTCCACTCTCCCTGTAAATGGATTCCAGTTTCTCTCCTCACCAGTGTTTCTGTCTTTTTGATTATAGCATCTAGTGGTGTTAAGTTGAACCATTAGCCTCTCTTTGGAGTCTAATAATCAATAATGTGGAGATTGAACATCTTGCTGTGTTGTTTTTTGGGGGAGGAGTTCAAGACATATTTTCCTGTGTTACAGCCCTGGCTGTCCTGGGCAGTTCTGAAAAGTTATATAAAGTTATACGAGAATGTTACCGTGACATTTGGTGGAATAGCAGAATCGGTGTACTTCAGCAGTCTGTTGTGTATTTTCTTCTCCTTGTCATTGCTCTTTGCCTTCCCTCCTGAAGGAAAAAATGAAATAAAAGGAGGACATGACTACTCCTAAAGTATGCAGGTTTTTATTGTAGTTATAGGAGAGAAAGCAGACAAAGGGAAGAGTCACACTAAGCATGGCTAGCAGACTAAACTGGACCATGAGAGGAGAGATGAGGGGGTAGCAAGAGAGGAGCCACCAACCAAGAAAGGTGGCCCAGGCCAACAGGTCATGAGACCAGCATAGCCAAAATAGCTGGATTATACAGGGATCAGATGGTGCAGGAGGGGGAGAAGCAGAAGTCCAGCCCCTGGGAGGGAGTGGTTTAGGGTAACTGGTGGGATCAAAAGTGCTGGGAGGAGGCACAGGTACTGAGTGATACTGGGAAGGCTGGCCAGAGTCC
Organism: Chionomys nivalis; assembly: GCF_950005125.1. Classification (NCBI taxonomy): domain Eukaryota; kingdom Metazoa; phylum Chordata; class Mammalia; order Rodentia; family Cricetidae; genus Chionomys; species Chionomys nivalis. The sequence continues at coordinate 34,077,783 of NC_080090.1, read as the reverse complement.
ACTTTGATGTATTAATAGGCACCTCAGTTAGACATATGTCCTGGGTTTTCAAGACCTAACATTCCAGCCTTTTGTTGATGATAAAGGGACGATGTAATCTCTTATATAACGTCTTCCTGCTTAAACTGGGGTGTTTTGGGGGCCCAGGAAGGCTGGTATGTTGTACAAAGCCAGCAAAGGAGAGAGGAATGTAGGCTGGGGGAGATTTGCTTTGCTCACTGCCCAGATTCTGTGGGACTACCTGGGGCTAGTGTAGTGTAGGCTGCTTTAGAGCCATCTGGGATGTAGGTGCCAAGGAACACCACGGTTGGCCCGTTGCAGGCAGTTTTGGAGCAATCTGCAGTTGATTGGAAATCTGTTGGGACAGAATCAAACTAGAAGGTAAAGTTGAGTTTAGGAGAAAATTTTTGTCTTGATTTGACAATTTTTTGAAACTTCCAGTGTCTTGCTATATTAATAGCCACCTCAGCCATTTCTTTTCTATTTCTGAGACACCCGCACTTTCCTCTTTCCTTTCCTTTTTCTTCATGATATATTAGTGAAAACCCATGAAAAGGAGGAATATGGAGACCTGATACAGACGTCAGTGACAGTGGTTTTTAAAAAAGGTTGTGATTATCACTTGGTACATAAAAATCCTAAAAATATTAAGTGGTAGTGTCTTGCTTTTTATAGCCTGAACTGTCCTTAATCTCCCAGACTAGCCTTGACTTACAATGTGTTGGCATTCCATCATTATATTACTTGGGAGGCTGAGGCAGGAGACTTGCCATTTTGGGGCTGGCCTATTAGCTGGGGAGTACCATGCTTTTAGCATTTATCCTTGTTAGGTCAAGGGACTAGAGGTGTCTCAGAGGTTAAGAGGATGTGCTGCTCTTACAGGTAACCTGGGTTTGGTTCCCAGCACCCACATGGTAGCCCACAACCACCTATAATTCAGTTCCTAGGATCCAGTGCCAGTTTAAGTAACTGCAGGTATACACACACATACACATGAATTAAAAAAAAAAAGTCAGGCAGTGGTGGTGCACACCTTTAGTCCCAGCACTTGGGAGGCAGAGGCGAGTGAATCTGAGTTTGAGGCTAGCCTGATCTACAAAGAGAGAGTTCAGGGACAGCTGGGGCTACACAGAGAAACTCTGTCTTAAAAAATCTTTTAAAATGTTAGGTTGAAACACAATAAATAAATGTAAGAAAAATATTTTAGTGTTATTTCTCTCCCAACCAGAGTCAGCTGCTTCCTGTGTTTTCCAATAAATCTCTTGTGTGATGTTTGTTGTGAGGTGTGGTGTGACTTTGTGGTATTCCTGGGCTCCCGACCACCAGGATACTGTGTCCCCCAGAGCTTTAACACAGCTAGGTCTCTTGTCACTGAGGTCTGGAGTGAGCAGGTGGGAAGCAGCTAATTTTAAACTTCAAGGCAGCACTCACTGTGGAAATGTAGAAAGGGGGGATTTCTTCACTAAGAACAGGTCATCATGTCCCGGAAAGAGAAACCAACTGATCCTTGAGTGCCTGTGCCCTACGAACAGAGTGAGGAACAGCAACCTCCTATTCTGCATGTAGGGCTGTATGGTAAAAAGAAGTTTCATGGATCTTGAGCTCAGTAACATCCCCTCCCCACCCCTACCCTGCAGCGTCTAGGCAGTGATATCAGCGACAGAGATGGGATGTGTAGAATCCAGCTCTGGCCCCCAAGGCTGTGCTCAGAAGAGCAGTAGCACTGAAGAAGGAGTTTTTATTTAACTTGGGGGAGAGGGTGCATTGAGAGGGAGGGAAACTGTAGGTGGAGTTTTCCTGTCTGGACTGCCTAGTCCCAAATAAACATGCAGAAACTCACAATAATTACAAATGCTCAGTTGATAGCTCAGGCTTATTACTAATTAACTCTTACAACTTAAATTAGCCCATTTCTATTAATCTACATTCTACCACATAGATTATGGCTTTACCTGCCCTCCAGCATGTCCTGCTCTACTTTGATGCAACTGGCAGAAAAATACAAAGAATTTGGAAAAAACTTGTAGGTCTGCTACATCAACTTCAGGAAGCATTTGATAACATTTGGAGGAAAGGACTTTGGGAAACAATGTACCCAGAGAAAATCATAAGAATACTAGAACATGCCTATAAAGATACCTTTGCATCAGTCAAAGTCTAGAGAATTAAGTGATCAATTTAAGACAGTTGTAGGACTGTTGCAGGGATGTGTGGTGTAGGAGCTCCTTCTGTATTTGTGTTGCTTTCATTGGTTGAATAAAGAAACTGCCTTGGCCTTTTGATAGGACAGAATTTAGATAGGTGGGAAAAGAGAACTGAATGCTGGGAGAAAGAAGGCAGGCAGAGAGAGCTGCCATGGAGCCTCCAGGTCAGACATGCTGAATCTTTCCCGGTAAGCCACGGTCGTGGTGAACACAGATTAATAGAAATGGGTTAGATCAAGATGTAAGAGTTGGCCAAGAAGAGGCTAGATATAATGGGCCAGGCAGTAATTTAATTAATACAATTTCTATGTGGTTATTTCGGGGGTTAAGCTAGCTGGGTAGCAGGATGCAGCCCGCTCCTTCTACAACAGATGTGTCCTCTCACCACTACTTTTTAGTATATTCTTGGGATTAATAATAGCAACAGCCCTGGAGGATGTGGAGATAGGCGTGCATTAGGTGGTGTGTGAATCAATAACTTGTGTTTTGCCGACGATATAGCACTACTTGCTGAAAGTCCAAATGAGCTGCAGGCCATGGTAAACAGAGGGTGGAAGTCAGTGAAAACCTTGGCATGAAAGTAAACATGGAGAAGACTGAGATACAACACATGGGAAGGGCACACAAGAATTTTAACATTGTATTAGAACCTCAACTTTGTCTATCCTGGAGGAAGCTCAGTTCAAAGGAGGGAACTATTTCAGACGTCAAGAGGTGAATAGGGTTAGCGAGGGCTGCATTCCAGGCACTAGGAAAGGTTTGTCAGCAAGAGACATACGACAACAAAATTACAAGTCTATGAGACGCTTGTCTTGAGATGCCTTCTTTACAACTCTGAAACCTGGACAGTGAAACGCTCCTCAGAACAGCGGCTGAATACGCTTGAGATGGCATGTCTCAGGAGGATTCTAGGCATCACATGAAGAGATAGGCTGTGCAAAGATAACATTAAGAAACCTCTCCATGTATAGAAGGAAGTATAAACTACAAGACACAGCAATGGTGCTTGAGATACTTCAGCTGTGTTATGAGAATGAATGATGGCAGAGACCCGAATATAACACTGCTTGGAGGAGTGCATGGGACAAGGCGATGAGGAAGGTCCAAAGAATGCTGGATAGACAACATAAAGGAAGACGTGGAACCTTGGGTATGACAGTAACACAAACATCTAGGACTACCTAGGATAGGAACAACTGGAGAACCACCATAAATGGACTGCCCATGCATGTTTAAGCTTTGCCAGGGCTTAACTGAGATGATGATTGTAACAGGAGGAGCAGGCTGCTTGTTGTCCCGGCTGCCCGCTAGCTTACACCCAAAATAATCACACAGAAACTGTATTAATTAAAACACTGCTTGGCCATTAGCTCTAGCCTCCTATTGGCTAACTCTCACATCTTGATTTAATCCATTTCTATTAATCTGTGTTCACCACGAGGTCGTGGCTTACTGGGAAAGATTCAGCATGTCTGATCTGGCATCTCCATAGTGGCTCTCTCCCCTGCTTTCTTCCTCCCAGAATTCAGTTCTGTCTTCTCTGCCTACCTAAGTTCTGCCCTATCAGGCCAAAGCAGTTTCTTTATTGATTAACCAATGAAAGCAACACACAAACACACAAACAGAAGGACCTCCTACACCAGATGATGATGATGACATTCTGCCACGTGGATCGTGGGTTTACCTGTCCTTTAGCGTATCCTTCCTCTCCATATGGCTGACAACCTCCCCCTACAACTCGCTGTCTCAGCCCTTCCCTCCCAGCATTCTCCTTGTTAGTTTGTCTTGCCCAATCTCTTTCTGCCCTGCTACCAGCTAGTCAGCTTTATTATTAATAACTAGCACAATCCACAGCAGGAAACAGCTGTGAATGGAGGAGGACAAATAGGATGCTGTGGAATTAAGAAAAAAAATTTAAATTTAGGTCAATTTAATGTTGTTTTGGTATTTGGTAAGAAAGAAAGCTAAGTTAAAAGTTAGTGCATATCTGTTAAGCAGTTAAAAGTAGACATAAGTGAAAAATATACTAGCAAAATAAAAAGTAATTTTTTTCTTAATCATGGAAGGCTTATGGTGGAAATAGACTTTTATTTATTATTATTTTTGGGAGGGTATTGAGACATTGTTTCTCTGTGTAGCCCTGGCTGTCCTGGAACTCACTCTGTAGATCAGACTGGCTTTGAACTTACTGAGCTCTGCTTGCTTTTGCCTTCCAAGGGCTGGGATTAAAGCCATGAGCCATCACCACCCAAGAAACAGACTTTAACTTGAAGCCATAGATGTGAGCATAATTGCACTTGCTCCTCGGGAGCAATTAGAGTCTTCTAAAGGCAGAGAAGATACAGGCCAGGCACACTGATGTGCAGAGTCGACTGAGTGAGCAGGGGTCTGACTTCAGAACTGGATGGCATGGAGGGAGCAGGTATTCACTGATAGGTTGTTTGGCCTATCCAAATAAAAACTTAAACTCAAGCCGTAAACTAAGGTAATTGGTGCCTGTCAAGAAGCCTGGAGACGGGACTTTTCACTGTAAGTACAAAAGGTCAGTTATAACGTCAGCTACCGAAGCACTCTTTTTTTTTTTTTTTTTCTGTTTTATGTTCAGATAGTGATAATTTTCCTGACGGTTATAAGATAGCTATCTCAGTTGCAGGCGTCACAGACAGACACAGCTAAGTACTAAGAAGGGAACAGCAGCTCCTACCCTTTATTAGTGCAGATAACCCTTTCCAAAGGCTACCATCCTTCAGCTCTCATAGGCCCTAGTAGCTGGGTCTAAGTTACACGTCCATGTCCTGGCTGTGAGGAAGGCATAGAAATCCCCCATCTTAGGTATAGGCAGGCTTTGCCAGCAAGGAGGAAGTATGGAGGAAGTAATTACTTGAAAGGCAACTTTCCCAGTTTGCTTTGTCTTACTGTGATAGAAATCATGACCAAAAATAACTTGAGGAGGAAAGGCTTTATTTGATTTACATGTCCCATCACAGAGGGAACCAAGGCACGGATGCTGAGTGCTGTCTTGTTTTTTGAACTTTGTTCACTTTTCTTTCTTTTCTGTTTTGTTTTTGTTTCTTGAGGCAGTGTCTGTCTATTATGTAGCTCTGGATGTTCTTAAACTTGCTATATACACCAGGCTGGCCTGAAACTCACAGAGGTCCACTGCCTCCGTCTTCATAGTGCTGGGATTAAAGGCATACACCACCATTATTGTCCAGCTTCCCTACTTATACAGGCTCAGGGATGATAGTGCCCACAACATCAGTCATCAATCAAGAAAATGCCCACAGTTTGGCCCACAGGTCAATATGATAGAAACATTTTCTCAGTTGAAGTTCCTCTTCCCAGATAACCTTGGCTTGTGGCAAGTTGAAAAACAACAACAACAACAAAACAAAAAACAAAAAAAACTAGCCAGCATAGTGTTTGCCATAATTTGCCACAGAGAATAACTGCCTTGCTGTTTGTTATCCCATTGTGATAATATATTTCTTCTTATTTATTTATTGTTTGTTTGTTTGTGAGCCTAGCCTTTAATGTCTGAGCCATCCCTCCAGGCCGATAATGTATTTCTCTAGACTACATTGGAATGGAGGGGTACTTCTGGAGTGTAATTTGGGAATTAGGATGCTTATGATTGGGTTGATTTTTTTCAACACCAAAATCTGAAAATTCTGGTCCTCTTTGAGATCTTATATAATGATGATCATTTTAAGATAATGCTTTCAGTTTTTTAATAACAGCTTATAAACAACCTTGTGGTCTGGTGTTTACTGTGTTGTTAGATAGGAGGATAGAACAGAAATACATCCTCAACTTGTGAGGTTTATAATCAAAATTAAGTGCTGAAATGATCTTGGCAGATTTTTTGATAATGTTGCCATCAGTGACGTCTTGCCACTAGTGTAGGGCATAGACTGATGTGAGATAATGCTTGTACACTGTAAAGATTTGTCATTCATATTGGTTTAATAAAACATTGATTGGCCAGTAGCCAGGCAGGAAGTATAGGCAGGACTAGGAGACTAAGAAAATTCTGGGAAGAGGAAGAGCAGAGACATAGTCACAAGTCAGACACAGAGGAAACAAGAGGAGAATGCCTTACTGAGAAAAGGTACCAAGCCACATGGCCAAACATAGATAAGAATTATGGGTTAATTTAAATTGTAAGAGCTAGTTAGTAATAAGTCTGAGCTAATAGGCCAAGCAGTTATAATTATTATAAGCCTCTGTTTTTTTTTTTTTTTATTGATTTTCAAGACAGGGTTTCTCTGTAGCTTTTGGTTCCTTTCCTGGAACTAGCTCTTGTAGACCAGGCTGGCCTCGAACTCACAGAGATCCGCGTGCCTCTGCCTCCCAAGTGCTGGGATTAAAGGCGTGCGCCACCACCGCCCGGCCTCTGTGTGTTTATTTTGGACTGAATGGCTGCAGGACTAGGTAGAACAGAAAGTTCTGACTTTGATAGACAAGTAGTTTAAAACAAGGAGAGTGCTGATTTGACCTTCATGCTGTTAAAGTCCTTGCTTTTGTCCAGAGCAGAGATGGTAGACTCTAGATTGTTTTACAGTGATACTTTATCACAGGCATAACTTAGAATAACACTACTTTAAAGATACTTAAGGAAGTGCAGGGGGTGGGGGATGATGGCACAGGCTTTTAATTTCAGTTCTTGGGAGGAAGTGGCAGGCTGATCTCTTGAGTTTGAGGAGTATGAGGCCAGCTTGGTCTACAGATCGAGTTCCAGGACAGCTAGGGTTGCACAGAGAAACCCTTTCTTGAAAACAAAGCAGCAACAACAACAACATCATCAACAACAAAAAAAACCCAAAAAAGATACATGGGGAGAGTAGAGGTACCCTTTAAAATATTTATTCACCACAGTTTTCTCTCAGAGTAGAATATTTATGATTGTCTTCTTGGAGAGCCCTTGAAAGTGAAACACAAAGAAGTTACACACATATCCGCAGACATGCACATAAATAAAATGTAACAAAAACTTTAAAACATGTATAAATGACCAAATAAATGCATGAAAAATGAAAATACAATAAAAAATCACTGACAGTATTTCATATCCTCTAGAAATGAGTGCAACAATAATAAAACCAAAAAACTAACAGGTCTCTGTGGGATGTATTGAAATTAGAACCTGATGGAGACCAAATAGTACAGCAGTGGTAGAAAATAGCTTGGCAGTTCCTAAAAGAATCAGGCACAGTTACCATATGATTTAGTAATATTCCTGAAAAGATTTGATGCCATGTGTGTAACAGTATCTTGTATAATAGTGTTGATGCCAACTGCATTCATAATAATAATGGAAACCTGAAAACAACCTAAATGTCTATCAGATCATAAATGTGTAAACACAAGTGCTATTTCCCACACGGTGGAGTAATATTAACCATAAAGAAGGATGAAATACTGGTCTTGGAGTATAGCTTAGTTGGTAGACTGCTTGCCTAACATGCGTGAAGCCCTGGGTTCACGCTCTAGCTGCCGGTACACCAGGTGTGATGGTGCTCACCTGTAATTCTGGTGTTTTGGAGGTGGAGGTAGGAGAATCAGAAGGGTTCTTTGTGACCACGTAAGGAATTTAAGAACAGCCGAAGACTCATGAGAGTCTCAAAAACCAAAACAAAGAAATGAGAGCTGGCAGCGGCAGTGGCTGTGGCAATGGTGGTGGTGGTGCATGCCTGTAATCCCAGCACTCTAGAGGCAGAGCCAGGCAGGTGTCTGTGAGATCGAGGTCCACAAAGTGAGTTCCAGGACAGCCAAGGAGGCTCTTACATGGAGAGATCCTGTCTCAGAAAAACAAAACAAAACCCCTCAAAGACAAAATAAATAAAAAACAAAACAAAATGAAACATCAAAAAGCCAATACAAAGAAATGAAATACTGATTCATGAAAACTACCAATGAAACTTAACATTACCAAGTGAAAGAAGGCAGACACAGAAGAATGACTTTATATGATTCATATCTGTGAAATGTGCAGGACAGGCAGCTTCATGACAGTAACAGGTAGATTAGTGGTTTCTAGGTGAGACGCAGAGGCTTGGGAATGGCTGTTAGCCACATAAGGCCTTCTTTGGAAGAGATGGACACATTCCGGAATTAGATGGTAGGCACAGCTGTAAACATTGACGTGGCAATTTGTGCCAATTTTATCCCAAAATTTCTTTCTTTTCTTTTTTTACATTATTTATTTTGTGTGTTTATGCATGTGTGGCAGTTGTTTCAGAGCATGGGCATGGTGGTCAGAGAGCAACTTGTAGGAGCCCACTCTTGTTTTCCACTGTGTGGTTCCCAGGGATCAAACTCAGGCCCTTATTTACTAAGCTATTTCACCGACCTTCAAAACTTATTTTCACTTTAGAATTAACTACAGTTCTTTTAGCAGGCCAGTTAATGCCTTTGTTTTATATTAAACTAGTAGTTGAATGCAATTGACCCACAGAATCAGTGTGCAGTGAGATTTTACAGTAAGAACATTGTCAGGAAGAGAAATTATTTTTCCTGGGCCGAGTATGTAGCACAGTGCTTGCAGCTTACTTAGCTTTGGAAACACCCTGGGTTTGATCTCAAAGCACCTCAAAGTAAATACTTTCCCTCCAAGTATGAAGCATCTTAATTTAACAGCTTCAGATAATGAGTGATGCTGCCAGATGTAGTGTGTGCCTATAGCACCTGGGAAGATGTAGTGTGTGCCTATAACACTTGGGAAGGAGAGGCACAAATGTTACCAGATGTAGTGTGTGCCTATAACACTTGGGAAGATGTAGTATATGCCTATAACTCTTGGGAAGGAGAGGCACAAATGTTGTGACTTCAAGGCTGAAATTATAGGAAAAGACTTAAGACATTAAGAAAGGGAGAGTTTTGAGAAGACCTTTGGAGACAAAGTGCAGTATTTTCTAAAAGAGAGTATCTAGAATTGGGGCGGTGCATTTCCTGTTGCTCTATATGTATAGTAGTCATGGGAGTGATTTTCACCTGAGAAGGCAGGTTAAACAGTTAGCGGTTCTTGCTTTGGATTCTATGGCCTAGCGTGGCACAAGGGATAATGTGGCAAGAGATTAGAGTAGAAACTTTGAAAGTGGGCTTTGTGATTAGGCTGATGGAGAGTAAATAAAACCAGAAGATAGCTGCTGGGATATGAAGAGCTCAGAGGTTAAGATTGGGTGTTGTAATTCAAGAGTTAGAGTACAGTTGCTGTTACAACACAATGTTGGGTTTGGCTACTGTTTGGATTTCAGAGTGAAGGCTCTTAGCATGGAGATAAGCTGGCTGTAAAGCTAGGTTGTTGAGAGTCAGCCCAGCCAGGGAGTGTAGAAATTCAGAACCAGACTGCAGTCTTTTGTGAATAGAGTGATTGGCTGACAGTTGTCTAGGGGTCTTGGCAAAAGGAGAATGGGTGGGTCCTGGGCTCAGGGTCCTGATAGCCTTCTGTAATCTTATCTTATGGTTGGAAGTTAGGTACTTTCCTTTAGATGTTGACCCTCCCTGGTGGTATCAGCTTATGGCTTTTCCTGGAACCTGGTGCTGCCTGCCGTGGCAGATGTGTGGCCAGGTTGCCCTGGGCCCCACAGTAAATAGGATGATGAACACAGTCATCTCCGATGTGAAAGTGTCAGCTTTGTGGGAAACTGTTTATGCTGACAGACAGAGACACTGGAATATATGAAAACTATATAATGTCACTGTTTCCAGTTCTGCTTTCTAATGTTCAGCATCCTTTGCTTTTGCTTAGTGTACCATAAAGCATCCTACTGTGAAGCTGTTTTATTCTTGGCAAAGCTCAGCTGTGAGTGCTTTATTTGATTTTTTGGTTTCAGCAATCTTGTGTCTGTGAGATATGTGGGTAGACATAACCAACCCTCAGTCCTAGCTAGAGTGAGAAAACAGTGAGAAAGGGAGAAGCGGGGGAGAAGAGAGAGAGGCAGAAGCTGCCTCTCCAGAAGAAGGGCAGAGAGAGTGGGTAGGGTGGGTGGGAGGGAGGACTTGAGAGGAGGTAGGAGATCCCCTAGCCTCAGTGGAAGGGAGGGAGAGGTTGGGAGTAGGTAGAGCTTGTCTCTTAAAGGGACAGGGTACCCAAGTGACAGACCAGGCCAGACGATTACATCAGCTATGACATTGAAGGACATGTTTTTCCCCCTCTAGCAATCATAACTCCTATAACTCCTCAGGAAGAAATGAAGCCTTATGAGCACATCTTCACTCCATGATGGGTTGCTGATTTAACCATAACCGCTTTGAATTTAAAAGCATGTCATGTTCAAAAGATAGACTTCCACAACACCTTATCCTCTGTCTTTGAAAAAGTTTTTATTTTAAAACCTTATTTTTTATTTTATGTGTATTGGTGTTTTGTGTGCATGTATGTCTGTGTACGATGAGCATGCAGTACCTGGTGAAAGCCAGAAAAATGTGCAGATTCCTCAGACTGGACTAATACATGGTGGCAAGCTGCCATGTGGATGCTGAGAACTGAACTTGGGTCTTTTGGATAAGCAGTTGGTATGTTTCACTGTGAACCATCTCTCCAGCTGCTCTGTGTCTTATACTTTTTTTATTTGCTCTTTCATGATGTTCCTAAGCTCTGGAGTGGCTGATATAGATGTCCCATTTAGGGCAGAGCATCCAGCAGTCACTTTTTCTGATCAGTTTGATCAGTTAGGAGCTTTTGCAGTAACTGTTCCCACTGTGAAAAGAAACTTATGTGACCAGAGCAGATGGCAGCACTAGTCTATGGCCATAAACAGTTGTTTAGAAGATGATGTGGCATACACATCGTGTCCATTTGGCAATGCAACAGAAGTACTTAAGAGTTTGCTTTCAAAACTAGAAAATGTATCAGTTCATAAAGTCACTAAATCAATCTCAAAGTGTATGTCTTCTGAAATCCTTTATTAATTTTGGCATGTATAAAATATGCTTCAGATTCAGTCAGGTCATGAACTACTTAAAACAAAAAGCATGGTGTCTTTTTGTTTGTTTATTTTTATTTCTTAGAGACATGGTTTCTCTGTAGCTTTGGAGCCTGTCCTGGAATTAGCTCTTGTAGACCAGACTGGTCTTGAACTCACAGAGATTTACTCGCCTCTGTCTGCGGAGTGCTGGGATTAAAGGTGTGCTGGGATTAAAGGTGTGCATCACCACTGCCTGGCGCACATCTTTTTTAGGGTACTAGGAGGTACTAACATGTATGACTCTGCTCTAGAAACCAGGAATAATTGTGCTAGCAGGAAATATGACTTACAGTGTGTTTAACCATCTCTGCCTTTTCCAAAAAAAAAAAAAAATTGATGATATTGGAAAGAATTCTAGTCTAGTTTGCCTCCTATTCCTTTTGTCTTCTGTTAAACCTTTAGACCAAAGACAGTAGCAGATGAAGAAAATTTGAGGGAATAAAATTTTATTCTTTTATAGAGAGTCATAAAATAAAGTTAATGCTTTAAAAAAAGAGTAAAGTCTTTAAAGAGACAGAGTAAAGTAATAGAGTAAAAATCAGCCACGAAAAATGAAAAATTCACAGAGTCTGGATTCTGTATATTATTGTATTTTCTTTAAATATTTTGACTGTAAAGGAGCTAAGTACAGAGAGACTTTTCATTGTATGTGCTGCTAAGCAAATCTACCATGTATATTATAAAGGTATCTTGACTTCAAAAGTTGGGTCTAAGGATATGGTACTTTGAAAAAGAGGTTCTTCTTTTGTTTTCACAAAAGATGAGACTCTGGATTGCTTCTAGACCAATATGGTATGATAAACTACACCCTCCTGAAAGGTCACCTAAACCCCCTCAAAAAAATTACTTCACCCGACTTCTGACTGAGATAAACCTAGCACACAGAATACACCACAAAAGACTGATTAACAGCGCCCCCATACAGTACGAGGCAGTTTGGAGACAAAAAACTATGCTTCGCTCATATTCCCAAGTATTGTTTATAAATGTTATTTAATATTTAAAGGGGGATATGATATAGATATGAATAATTTGCATTGTTATGGATCTTGCTTTATTGATATAAATTTAAGGTCAATCTTGTTATATTTCTGCTCTTGATTAAGGTATTATAATTGTGCAGTTCATTAAAAAATGTAATGTATAATTAGGAAACATAGGTTGTTAATGGATAATCATAGATAATAGTAAAGCTTGTAGTCATGTTAGTTATATTTTCTAGATATATAGAGATATATTTCAGTTAGATAGGCATTCTTTGTATCTTTCAAAGACTACAAAATACAGAATTTAAAATGCTTTAATAACTTAGGGCTTTTCATGACAATGAGACACGTCTGCTCCTGGCAGCACCAAGCTACTTCCTGAGGAAGATGGGCATCGAAGAGGCTCCTTATGGAGTTGGTTAGCCATTTGGGCAAGAAACTGCTATTGCCTGGACTGTTGCATAAACTGAACATAAGAAACCCGCAGAGAGAGGACTGCTGGATACTATGGGCCTGTAGGCTAAAGATGGATGCCCCAATGGTACAGAAAACCTTTGGGTGACTGTCCAGGCAGTGAGATGTCTCTGTCATTTCTAGAGTTTTGGAAGTTGCTTACAATGCACTTCCTGTTTACTTAGGTAATATTATATCCTTCTGGAGTCTTTGATGGAGTTAAAGAATAGATAAATAGTTATAGTTGTCCTTAGTTATGATAAAAGATAAAATAGATATAAACATTGTAACTGTAATTCTTGCTTGATACCCGTTTTGTTATATGTAATTTTACTATGTTAAAGTTAAAGCCTTCCTTTCCTTTTTAAACAGAAAAGGGGAAATGGTGTAGGGGGTCCTTCTGTTTATGTGTTGCTTTCATTGATTAATCAATAAAGAAACTGCTTGGGCTGATAGGGCAGAACTTAGGTAGGCAGAGAAGACAGAACTGAATTCTGGGAGGAAGGAAGCAGAGTCAGAGAGCCATCATGGAGCCGCCAGGTCAGACATGCTGAATTTTTCCCAATAAGCCACGACCTCGTGATATACAGATTATTAGAAATGGGTTAAATCAAGATGTGAGAGTTAGCCAATAAGAGGCTAGAGATAATGGGGCAGGCAGTGATTTAAATAATATGATTTCTGTGTGGTTATTTTGGGTGTAAGGAAGCTGGGCGGCCAGGACAAACAAAGGACCCACTCCCTGAGCAGTTTTTGACTAGAGCATGCTGATTATTTACAGTGTATAGTTTTAGCATATCAGAATCCACCCATGTCATTTCAGCATTTTATTCCTTCAATATTTTTCTACATTTATATTATATTAGGACCTTTTTCTTTAAGATAGTTGTTTTAAATATATTTTTGATCACATTCTTCCCCATCCCACACATTCTTTTTTCTTTTTAGATATCTTAGTGATTACATTTCATATTTCTTTTCAGAGTTCTTTTTTGCGACTAGGGTTTTTTTTTTTTTTTTTTTTTTTTGAGAGAGAGTCTTACTTTGTAGCTGTTATATAACTTTTCCTGGGGTGAACTGAATAATGGGGTACCAACAACAACATACCAGAGAAATAATACCACCAAAATGTAGCATGGTGAAGAGTTTACAGGACTGATTCAAAGGCAGCTGCATCACAAAATGTCCCCGCCCTAGCATGAGTCCTGACTCATGAAAGCTGCATCCTGGGGCTCTCTGTGCACCGTGGACTCGGCTTGACAACTCATCTTCTCTTCTCCCCAGCAATTGCTGTTGCTTGTATAACCTCGAGGAGGTGTCTTATGAATCTTTTAAGTTTTAGCTATTTCCCGAGAGTTTGAATTGTCTAATTCCTGATCCTGAATCTTATACCTTCTTCCTTTTTTTTTTCTTCTTGAGACAGAGTCTCACCACATTGGGCTGACTACCCAGGAACTCACTACATAGACCAAACTGGCCTCGTACTCAGCAGAGTTTGAGTTTGCTGGCTTCTATTTCCTAAGTGCTGGGATTAAAGGCATGTACCACTAGTTCTTGATTATTAAGAGCTCCTTCCATGATGCAGTGTTTCAGTTTAAATGAAATTGCTGCATAGGGGTGGCCCATAGTTCCCTAGCTCAAATTGACCTGGAACTTGGGACCATTCTCTGTTATCAGCCTTTTAAGTGCTTTTTTATTTTCAAAGGCATTAACTAGTCTTCTTGAGGGTCGTCCTATGAAAAAGTATTATCCCCCCTTCTATCAGCAATTCACCAGGAACATCAATTTTTTTTTTTTTTTTTGGTTTTTTCGAGACAGGGTTTCTCTGTGGCTTTGGAGCCTGTCCTGGAACTAGCTCTTGTAGACCAGGCTGGCCTCGAACTCACAGAGATCCGCCTGCCTCTGCCTCCCGAGTGCTGGGATTAAAGGCGTGCGCCACCACCGCCTGGCGAACATCAATTTTTTTCTAGGTTGATAAAGGAGCTGGAAAATGGTATTAGCAATAATTTTCACAAATCCTTTTTAAGAGTTTCTCTTTAGGCATACAAGTGTGCTCTTTCTAATCTTACAGCAAGCCTGTTTCTTACACTCACATGGCTAAGCTGAAATGGAATTGAAACTGAGGATAACTGGATGATCAGTTCCACAGGCTTCTCAAGCCCAGTTTACTGCTCACAGACATGGAATGAACATTTTTAATATTGTTATAATATTATAAGAGAAATCCTATATTTCTCAAGTTAGTTTGGTTGTAGACATCATTATTTTTCAAAACTTATTCAGAGATCAATCATCTCTGAGTGGATCCCAGGAATGCTGCCTGAGTCAATCTGCACTAGCGATTGCAGTCTTCTAAATAACAGTATTTGGGAGGGAGAACTTGTTTTTTTTTTAGTTAGCATTCAAAGTAATGAGTTTCACCATGGCATCTTCATGCATTTGTGTCAGTCTTTCGAACTAGCTTTCCTAACAGCTTTTCCGTTGGTAGTGTTTTTAAAGGCTATAGTTACTTGTTAGCTTTTCTAGTTGAACCCATCTTCTATTCTTGTTCATAAGGAACTTCCTAGTAAGTTGTTTTTGCTTCTTTGTTTTTTTGAGACAGGACGTATTCCAGGCAGGCCTGGAACTTCCTATGTTTTCGTGGATGACCTTGAACTGCTGATCCTCCTGCACCGCCACAGCATAGCTGAAGTTGTAGGTAAGTGCTACCACGCCCACTTTATGTGGTCTTGGAGGCTGAACTCAGAGATCTGTGCATGCTATGCAAGCATTCTGAAGTCCTTGCTTTTTTTTTTTTTTTTTTTGAGACAAGGTTTTGCTATTTAGTCCAGACTAACCTCAAATTCCCATTTTGCCATAATATTTCAAATGCTTAGATTACAGGTATGTACTACATCTAGTACTTCCCAGATTTTTTTTTAATTTTATTTATTTATTATGTACATAGTGTTCCACCTGCATGTATGTCTATGTTTCAGAAGAGGGCACCAGGTCTCATTACAGGAACTGAACTCAGGACCTCTGGAAGAGCAACCAGTGCTCTTAACCTCTGAACCATCTCTCCAACCCCAGAATTTTTAATACTAAAACAAAAAGGATTTATTTATTTTTATTTTATGCGCATGAGTATTTGCCTGTCTGCATGTGTGTGCATGTATTATGTGTGTAGTATCTGCAGAGGATAGAAGATGGCATTGACTCCTGTGGAACTGGAGTTGCACCATGTGGGTGCAGGGAAGGTGCTGGAAGGGTTTGGGAACCAGACCTGGGTTCTGTACAAGATTACTAAGTGCTTTTAACTGCTGATCCATCTCTCCTAAAACAATTTTTAATCCAAATTGGTGTTTTACTCTGCCCTCTCTGTTCTAAGATTATGTCAATCATAAACTCTTAGTGTTTAGAGATCCTTGAGGAGATCTAGTTTATCATTTTTCTTTAAATTTTTTGTAGGTTAATAAAATGACAGCTGGGCTGGAAAGAGATGTCTCAGCCATTAAAGACTAGGCTCACAATCAAAAATATAAGAAAGTGACAGCCATTTAGTAATTTGTATTTGAGTTTGAACCTTGGTTGTACCTTTTTATTAGCTCTGTAATTTTAGAAGAGTTATGTCTGTCTATCTGTCTGTCTGTCTTTCCTCTCTCTCTCTCTCTCTCTCTCCCTCCCTCCCTCCCTCCCTCCCTCCCTCCCTCCCTCCCTCCCTTCCTTTCTTTCTTTCTTTCTTTCTTTCTTTCTTTTTTCCCCCTGAGACAGGGTTTTTCTGTGTACCTCTTGGCTGTCCTGGATCTCGCTTTGTAGACCAGACTGACCTCGAACTCACAGAGATCTGGTTGCCTCTACCTCCCAAGTGCTGGGACGTTATTTTATTCTTTAAACATTACTTTGTCTAAAATAGTATCTTGAAGAGTAGCTATATGAATCAAATAAGAGAGTCAGCAGGATGGCTTAGCAGGGAAACTCTTACCACTAAGCTTGGAACCTGATTCGCTTCCAAAGGTTGTGCCCTCTCCTCCACATGGGTACTGTAGCGCATATGTACACAGCAGATTCACAGAATGTAATACAATTGTTGTCAGCAGGCCAGAAAGATGGATCAGTGGGCAAAGGTGACTACCACCAAGCCTAACAGCCTGAATGTGACCCCTGGGGCGGCAGCCTGGAAGAGACCTGGCTCCTGCATCCTGTCCTCTGGCTGTCGTCTGTGTGCTTGCGCCTGTCCCATCACCCAGAGCAGTAAGGACATACATGTAGTTTAGAGAAAGTTGAACAAGAAGCAGCAGAGAAGATGTTGGAATTTGGGGGTTCGTTTAAAAAACTTTTAAGCCAGTTATGTTAGCATAAGCCTTTAATCCCAGTATTTAGGAGAAAGGTCTCCCTGCATTCAAGGCTAACTTAGTTTCACATGCTGAGTTTTAGGCTAGTCAAGATTACATGGAAAGACCCTATCTCAAAAAGAAAAAAAAAAAATTTTTATTAGATTTTTTTTTAAAAAAATAACAATTCAAATTCCCACACCCTCCCCTCCTCCCATTCCCTCCACACACCCTCCCACCCCACCCCCTCTAATCCTAAGAGAGGGTAAGGCACTTTGCTTTGTGGAAGGTCCAAGGCCCTGCCTACTACATTTAGGCTGAGCAAGGTATACAAAGAAAAGTGTTTTTAATGGAAAAAAAAAAAAAGACTTAACTAAGAAAATTCATGTTTTGTCAAGCATGTTGAAGGTTCTCAATCTTAATTATCCTCCCCCTTTTCCCTAATGAGATGCTCTCGATTTTATAATGTGAATGAATTATAAAATAGATGGAAAGGAGGGGCTGTCCTAAGTAGTTTTAGGTGTGAACTTTCTTAGTTTTATGCTGGCATCAGCTACACTTTCATAAAGTGATGTCATGACAACTGCAGGTTGTATGGGAGTTAAAACCACTTTCCTTCCAGCTTTCCAGCTGACGTAAGAAGCACAACCTAGACCTGACTGGGTAAACACCGTCCTGTTTATTAGCTCACCTATTATTAATGCTGAACGAGCTCTGATGCTGACTTCTGTCCTTTCTGAAACTCTACTGCTACTGTTTAAATCGCTCTACAGAACATGGGAAGCATCTTTCCTAACGTGGTCTTAGCCATTAGTATGTTCAAAATCATGCATATAAGGTAATACTTGTTTGGTGTTCGTGTGCTTATGGGTAGTACTTTTCAATGTAACCTGAGCATGGACAGTCATTTACAATGAAGTGATTATGGTAAAAATCTATAGGAAAGCTTAAGTTTCACAACATATTACACCCTTAGCTGAAAAAGTATGGTTACTGGACATTGTGGTGTACACCTGCCACCCCTGCGTCTGAGAGACTGAGACAGGAGGATCTTGAGGTTGAAGCCAGCCTGGGCTACATGTGGAGTTGGAGTCAGAAGTCTAGGCCACGAAGAGAAACCTTGTCTCCCTATAAATATATATAATATATATAGTGTATATTATGTGTGTATGTGTATATATTGTACATGTATGTACATATGTATATTATATATAATTTCCCAGCTAGCAAAGAGGCCCAGGCAAGAGGATTGCTAAGTTTGTAGCCCTGGCTGTCCTGGAACTCACTCTGTGGACCAGGTTTGCCTCAATTTTACAGAGATCCACTGCCTCTGCCTCTGTAGTTGTTGTGGCCATAGACAAATTATTTAAACTATCTGTAAAGTGTTGTGAGACTGTGGGTTGGAGAAATGGCCCGATGGCAAGAACACTTGTAGTTGGTTCCCCAGTACCCGTGTACAAAGTTAGGCATGACTGTGTTGTGTATGTCTGTAACCCCAGCATGGGGGTTTTGTTTTATAGCCAAGGCTGGCCTTGAACTCATAGTGAGCCTCCTGGGATTTTGATGGGGAGTACGTGTATCAATTTTAGTCATATAATCATATCTTCATTTTAACAAATACTTATATAGTTTATGAATTTACATAAAACAAAATCATAGAGAAATAAATAGGTCTTAATGAAAGTATAAGTTTTAGAGCAGAAAGGGTAATTAGCAAATAATACGTAATGGGAGTGAGTGTGGCGGCACGTGTGTGTAATTTGAGCGTTTGGAGGCTGGGATAGGAGTATTACCAGCCTCCATGACATGATGGGCACTAGGTCAGCTAGCAAGGACTGCACAGGAAGAACTTATCTCAAACAAAACAACCCTACCTCTGCAAACAAAACAAAACAAAAACAAAAGAAGGAGGTTCTTAGGGTTGACCCAGGCCAACTTGGGCTTCATAAGACCCAGTTTCAAAACAAAAAGACTCTATTATAGAGATTCAGTTGGTTTCTTAGAGCAGCGATTCTCACCTCTGGGTTGTGACCCCTTTGTGTGGGGGTCAAGGCAGCCCTTTCACGGGGGTCACATAGCGGATATCCTGCATAGCAGATATTTACAATAAGATTCATTACAGTTCTGAATCAGCAACAAAAATAATTTTATAATTGGGGGTCACCACAGCATGAGGAACTGTATTAAAGGATTGCAGCATTAGGAAGGTTGAGAATCACTGCCTCAGAGTAATATAAATTAAAAAAATTTAAAGGTCTCAGTATTTAGTCCAGGCTAACCCCAAATTTATGATCCTTTTGCTTCAGCCTCTGCGTTGCTGGGATTATAGGTGTGTGCTACCACACCTACCTAAGAAATTCCTTTTTAGTTGAGCTTTTCTAAGATTTTCTTTTCTTTCTCTCTCGTATTTAAACTGGGGTTGAATGTGGTGCACATGTTGGGCAGGCTTTCCACCTTTTTCTTAAAAATTTTTAAATATGAAGGTCTGTATCATTGTGAATGATGATAGGTTATTTACTAAATTATGCAATTTTAAATTGTAATCGTTATCCCCCCCCCGCCCCCCAGGATTTCTCTGTACAGCTCTTGACTATCTTGGAACTTGTTCTGTCAACCAGATTAGCCTCAAAGTCAGAGATCCTTCTGCCTCTGCCTCCTGAGGGCTGGGATTAAAGGTGTGCACCACTACTGCCCCACAAGTTTTGCAGTTACTTTGCAAAATAATTTGTGTTGTCATTGAATGACTTTGTCACTTAGCTTTGTCTACTTAGATAAAGTCAAAATATGGATTGTTGGCTTTGAGTAAGAGAAATACAGGATTTTACTCTGGATTTTTGTGTAAGTATTGAGTTGTAATAGTTCAGGAGGAGTTTTTTTTTAATGTTTAAAAAACATTTTATTGTGTGTGTCTGTGCATGTGTCAGAGGGCAGCTTTCAGAACCCCGTTCTCTCTGCTGTGTGAGTTCTAGGGATTACATGCAGATCGTTTTAGCAACCCTTTACATGCTGTTGTGGGGCAGGAGGCGTCTGTTTCGGCTGTGGTTGAGTTTGAAATTGGTAATCTTCTGTATTAATTGGAATTGTGCATAAATGCAGATGAAGAACTGATTCAGATAAAATATAGACCATTGCTGTTTTTATTTGACACACTGATAAAGGAAAGGAACTCAGGGAAATGTTGAAGTTAGGTTTTAATTATAAAATCTGAACAGAGTGATTTATGCATACTTAGAAATAGCAAGCGATGCGACTAAAATATGATTTCTACAGGGATTGCCTGCATACACTCGCAGTTCTTGGTGTTCCAGTTCTGTTCTTGCTGCTGAGATTAAGGAAGATGTTCTTTCATGTGGAAATGGTCATGCATTTTTCTAAGAAATAGCTTTGTTCTAATAGAACTCTGAATTCTCATTCATTATTCATTAAACAATCACTTTAAGCTCTTCATAGAAGGCAAGTACTGTACTGCTTACTGTGTTTAAAACAATACAAAGATATATGCACCATATATTTATGATGCAATTTGTAATCTTTTTTGTTTGTTTATTTTTTGAGACAGGGTTTTTTTTGTGTAGCCTTGGCTGGCTGGAACTCTCTCTGTGGAGCAGGCTGACCTGGAACTCACAGAGATCTACTTGCCTTTGCTTCCTGAGTGCTAGGATTAAAGGTGTGGGCCCCCACCGCCCGGCTACAATTGTAATCTTAAATTTGTGCACTTTTTTTTCCTTCTGTGAGGAGCACAAAATATGTAACTGAAAGTCACCTAAATGATTATGTTTATGTTTGTTCCTTTAGTTTCCAGAAGTTTTAGAGGGTTCTTTATAGGCTAAATTGGTCTTTGTTTATTACCATGGCCTTATCTTTATCCCATCATTTCAAAAAATATTTTTCAGATTTTGTAGTGAACTGTAAATCTCCTTGGTGAACACAATCTATGTATAAATTGGAGACTTTACCTAGCCTGGAATGGTACAGTGCTTGCTTCAGCATTACTGAGTTAATGTATAGTTGGTACAAAGTTTCCCTTTTTAATTATTAACTTGTTTAGTGAGAGTGAATGATTGTGATAATTGAAAAGTATTAGATAAAATGTGAGGTCTATAGACACACCATACTTCAGTGTGATATATAACTTTCATTAATTGTTTTTAATCTTAGATCTGGAACATAAGACTTCCACTCTCCTCGTGTGTGTATGATTTATTTGTTTTTTTTTTTTTTTCTAGACAGGGTTTCTCTGTGTAGCTCTGACTGTCCTGGAACTCACCCTGTAGACCACACTGGCCTCGAACTTATGAGATCTGCCTGCTTCTGCCTCCCGAGTGCTGGCATTAACGATATGCATCACCACTCCCCGGCAATATTTTTTTCTTTGCTTTTTAGAGACAGGGTCTCATGTCGCCAGCCTGTCCTCAAACTTGGCATATAGTCAAGAATGACCTTGTCTTTCTATTCCTCCTGCTTCCCAAGAGCTGGTGTTACAGATATGTGCCACCATGCCTTAGATACTTTTTCCCCCAACAGGATTTCTCTGTGTAACAGCCCTGTAATTCACTATGTAAACCAGGCTGGCCCTGAACTCACAAAGATCCACCTGCCTCTGCCTCTCAAGTGCTGGGATTAAAGGTGTGTGCCACCATGCCTTGTTCAAGTTCTGTTTTTTAAAGGAGGCACACATGAAAAGAGTAGAGGCTTTAGGTTTTGAATCTTTGAGTATACTAGATAAGTGTTACTGTGATAAATGAATATTTTAATATTCACTTTAAATATTTTAAAACTATTGTAATTATTTAAAATACAATGTTATTAACTATTAATATTTATATTCAACATTGTAGTAAGTACTTTATGTATATTAACTTATAAAAGTGATTCTTAGATTTTAATTAATCTATTTTTATTTTTTGTACATAAGTGTTTTGCCTGCAGTATGTATGTGTACCATGTGTGTTCAGTGCCCATAAGGGCCAGAAGAGAGTGGTAGATCCCCTGGAATTGGAGTTTACTCTCTGTTGTGAGCCACCATATGGGTGCTGGAAGCTGGGCCCAGGTCCTCTTCAAGATCAACAAGTGCTTTTACTTGCCAAGCCATCTCTTTGGCCCCACTGTCTTGTTCAGGCTTGGTAAAAGTTGCACAAAAGGAGGGCTATTATTATACCAACTTTACAGAATAGCAGGGTCAGAGGACTGAAACTCAAGGTTTCTGCTGTTGGCATCATTTACTTGACAAATTTTGACTTCATGAAAATAGAGTCATGTCTTTCTCTCCTTTCCTCTTCAAACTTTCTATCTTGCAGGGCAGTTTTGTTAGGTATGGTTTCCAGAGTTCAGGTTTATTTCTCAAGTTGTGTTTTATGGCTTTATGACTTTGGGAAAGCCTTAGGTACTATATTCCACCCTTTTTATCATTATATTTTTGCATAGCTGTGTGGTTTACTGAGTCAAGTTGCTTGCCAGGAATTGTTAAAAAGTAATTCTCAATCTCTTATCAGTTAGTTCACTGAACCCAAGAAACTTTGTATCAATTGTCTATATTATCTATTTTTTTTGTTTTTTTTTGTTTTTTGATTTTTTTTTTGAAAAAAAAATTTTCTGCCTCCTCCCCGCCTCCCATTTCCCTCCCCCTCCTCCTGCCCCTCTCCCCCTCCCCTCACTCCTTTTCTCCTCCCTCTCCAGTCCCAGGAGCAGTCAGGGTTCCCTGCTCTGTGGAAAGTCCAAGGTCCTCCCCCCTCCATCCAGGTCTAGGAAGGTGAACATCCAAACTGTCTAGGCTCCCACAAAGCCAGAACATGAAGTAGGATCAAAACCCCGTGCCATTGTCCTTGGCTTCTCGTCAGCTCTCATTGTCCGCCATGTTCAGAGAGTCCGGTTTTATCCCATGCTTTTTCAGTCACAGTCCAGCTGGCCTTGCATGGTCTGTCTATGTATAACTCAGGCTAGCCTTGAACTCACTAGGTAGCCAGTACAGATTTCAAACTGGCTTTGAATGTCCTTCTGAAAGAGGGAGAGGGGCCCACTTGTTTGTCCCGGCCGCCTGGCTAGCTTAGCCCGAAATAACTACACAGAAACTATATTAATTAAAACACTGCTTGGCCATTAGCTCTAACTTCTTATTGGCTAACTCTTACATATTAGTTTAACTCATCTCCATTAATCTGTGTATCACCACGTGTCAGTGGCTTACTGGAGATTCTAAATGGCATCCATCTTAGGCGGAGGATCCATGGCTTCTCCCTGACTCTGCTTCCTTCCTCCCCGCATTCAGTTCTGTTTTCCACACCTACCTAAGTTCTGCCCAATAGGCCTTTTGATAAAAAGGCCAAGGCAGTTTCTTCATTAACCAGTGAAAGCAACACATAAACAAAAGGACCTCTTACACCAGCCTTCTGTTTGCTGGAATTACAGGTGTAAGTCTCCATGCCTAGTTTGTTATGTTTCTCTTAAAAGTCTAATTAACTTTTGTTTTAGTGTCTTACTTAATTAGAGGGAAATATTTTAAGATTATATTTTTGAAATCCTGAGGTATTATTGTATCTTTTTCTTAACATTAGAATCATTCCTTTTTACTTAGTTCCGTTGTCCTCCTTCAGCCATCTATTACCAAATATCACCAAATATTAAAAATATCAATTTTTGCCACCTAATTGTTTATAGTGTTTTGTTTTGTTTCCAGAAACCACTAGGATCATTTAAAAAAAATGATAAGTGATAATTGTAGGGAGAGTTTCTGTGGGTCTCAGCAGCCACAATCATTCAGAGACTTCTTATTAATTATAAATGCTTGGCTGATAGCTCAGGCTGGTTACTAGCTAACTCTTACATTTAAATTAACCCATAGTTCTTATCTTCCCTCTGCCATGTGGAGGTACCTTCTTTCAACACAGCATGCTCACCTTGCTTCTCTGCGCCTGCTCGCATACTCCTAAGAATCCACTTCCTTCTTCTCAGCATCCTCTATGTCTTGCTGTCCTGCCTATACCTCTTGTCTAGCTACTGGCCAGTCAGCTCTTTTATTAAACCAATCAGAAGGCACCTTGGCAAAGATACATCTTCACAGTGTACAGAAAGATTATTCTATAACATAATTGGCAATCAATGAGTGATATCCTCCTCCATTTTCACTGAGAGCCATTACTAGTCCTGTCATCTTGAAGAGTATTCAGTTTCTGCTCAGAATGGGTGTTGATAAGAAGAGATGAGGAAGTAGTAAATGCCTTGGCTGGAGAAGCAGATGTGATGAAATGTGTCCTTGCTGGAGAAGGAAAGTGACAAGTGTCACACAGGCTCTGGTCTCCCAGAAAATATTTTCTTCTTTTATTTAATTGCCTCCAAAACAATCTAAAATAATCTGTAATCTGTAAGTAATCATATTATCTCAAAACTAGTTTTCTGGATCTTAGGTTGTAGTGGCTGGTGAGAAAAATAAAATTCTTCTCTCATGGACCCTAGCCTTTAGTGGAGGACACAGGAAAGCAGCAGAGTCTCCCATGAAAATCGAGGGCTGGAGAAAGAGTTCAGAAGTGTGGGAGAATTGTCTGTATTCTGTCAATCATGTTATAAATAAACGCTGATTGGCCAGGCAGGAAATATAGGCGGGAAAACCAGACAGGAAGTAGAAATGATATAATGAGAACAGGAGAATTCTGGGAAGGAGGAAGTTGATTTCTCCCACTCCTGCCCAGACCACCGAAGCAGCAGGATGTGATCTGCCCCACTGAAAAACAGTACTGAGCCACGTGGCTGACATCGATCAGAAAAATGGGTTGATCAAGATGTGAGAGTTAGCCAGTGAGAGGCTAGAGCTAATGGGCCAATCAGCTTGTAATTTATGGAGACCTATGTGTGATTTTCCTTGGGGTTAAACAGTTGTGGGGTACTGGGTGGGACAAAAACCCCAAGAAGCAGGCCTGGCCAGCCCTGTTTGTGTTACACAGAAGTAAATAGGTGTGGGAGTGAAGGGTCCCTGGATGTTGGTTAGACCTTTTAGATGGAGTTAGACCATCATGTGCTGTGGCAGTGAGCCATATACACTCCGAGGAAGCATTCTGTTGCCTTCTCAGATGGACAAAATTCTATTGTCCACTCTGGCTCAGGCTGGCCTGCAGCTCTGGAGTTTACTCTGAGTATAGGGTGGCACTTCTGCTTCAGCCACCTGAGATGAATGTCATTTTCCCATGAAAATTACTAGAAGCCAGATAAGAGTAAAAACCCATTGCAGAGCTGGGGCTGTAGGTGAGTAGGTAGAGAGCCTGGCACTCTCGCTAACACCTCGTAACCAAATATGGTGTTAAAAGCCTACAGTCGCCAGACCCAACCTCTTGAATGAAGGCAGGAGGATCAGAAGTTCATCGTCCTCAGTTATATAAGGAGATGGAGGTAAGCTTGGGTTAGACTCTGTCTCAAATAAGAATAAGTAAGCAAACAAATTCCCATAAGAGAACTGAGGACAGTGAACCACGTGTGCGCCAGGCCTCTCTATCTTTGCACCGCAGTCTTCACTGAACATTTAGGCATAGTAAGCCAGCACCTGCGTCGGGAGAGTTTTTTTTTTTTTGGCTTTTCTTATTTATTTATTTATTTATTTATTTATTTATTTATTTATTTATTTATAATTCTGCCTCCTCCCCACCACCACCTCCCATTTCCCTCCCTCAGTCAAGTCCCCCTCCCTCATCAGCCCTAAGAGCAATCAGGGTTCCCTGCCCTGTGGGAAGTCCAAAGACCATCCACCTCCATCCCGGTCTAGTAAGAGGAGTATCCAAACTGCCTAGGCTCCCACAAAGCCAGTACGTGCAGTAGATCAAAAACCCATTGCCATTGTTCTTGAGTTCTCAGTAGTCCTCATTGTCCGCTATGTTCAGCGAGTCCGGTTTTATCCCATGCTTTTTCTGATCCAGGCCAGCTGCCTTTTTTTTTTTTTGGTTTTTCGAGACAGGGTTTCTCTGTAGCTTTGGTGCCCGCCCCGGAACTGGTCGGATCCGCCTGCGACCAAACACCATAACCAAAAAGCAAATTGTGGAGGACAGGGTTTATTTGGCTTACTCTTTCATATTATTTCATCATCGAAGGAAATCAGGCAGGAAACAAACAGGGCAGGAACCCGGAGGCAGGAGCTAATGAGGTGCAATTTACTGGCTTGCTTCCCCTGCCTTGTTCAGTTTTCTTTCTTATGGAATCCAGGACCACCAGTCCAAAGATGGAACCACACACAATGGACTGGACCCTCCCCATCAATCACTAATTAAGAAAGTGCCCTATAGCTGGATCTTATCAAGTCATTTTCTTAATTGAGGCTCCGTCCTTTCACGTAACTCTATTAGTGTGTCAACTTGACATATGACTAGCCAGAACACATCCTATTAGAGGCAGCCGGACCTTTCCTGAGGGTAGGACAGCCACCCTCAAAAGGCGGGCACCCTGAGGAGGAACAGTGGAGAATGGAGACAGTCTAGTCTTGAGTTCTGGAAGGTTGAAGCCCCCCTCTCTGTAATCTGGCACTCCCCGTACTTCCCGAGAAGGACTGAGGACAGGCAGAATAAGAGAAAGTCCTCTCATTCACTTCAGCCCTCACCTGCTGTTAGATGTCTCATTCCTAAAGGAGGATCGGTGAGGATGAGCGGGGCAGAGAGAGAGCACCTTGGCTGTAGAGAAGAATGCTTGGTGCTGGAGAACAAAGAACTTTCCTGCAAATTGAAAGCCTGGTACCTGTGCTTAAAACAGAACGCTGCCATAACATTTGCTTTGGGTTTTGTTTCTGTCTTCAGTAAGCTTTAGTTTTGTAATAGTTTGGAGTTTATTGAAAAATTACAAAGATGGTATGAGGAGTCAGTGGTGCAATCTCTTCAAAATACTGAAAGAAAATTAAAAATCATCATCCTATAATCAGTAAAAACGTCTTAATTTTCTTTGAAACTAACAATGATGAAGAAATTGCCAGCAGATCTGATCTATTATAAAAACATTATCTGTTTTGTATGGTTGTGAGTTCTAGGACAGCGAGAGCTACATAGTAAGACCCTGTCTTAAAAAACAAAGCAAAATAAAAACAAAATAGTTGGGGCAAAATCATCCTATTAGAGGAAGAGAACAACGGTCCGTTCAATCCTTAGCAGGCTTCCTCATAGCCGTTAGCAAGTCTGACGAGTTCTTTTACCCCTGTCTGCTGTAAGATGTCCACAGTAGGGAGTCCATTAGTTTGACTTAAGAGCTCCAGAAACTTTTCACTGGCCAGAGTAAGTTCAGAAGTTAAGTCTCTATTACAGCCTCCTGAGAAACATTAAGAGCACAGTTAATGAGGAAAATTATCTGACGTCATGATTAATATAAATCTTGTTTGTAAGGTAAAATGTAATTGGACAGTTGGCTGGTTGTAGAAGAATAAAGTCAGAAAAATGGTATTCTGTATATCTAGAGATATTGACATATTGTTTGGTTTTTAAGCCAAAACAAAATATACTGAATAGACTGAAAAATGGGAGCTATATAGCCAGTGGTTGTGGTGCATGCCTTTAGTTCCAGCACTTGGGAGGCAGGCAGATCTCTTGAGTTTAAAGCCAGCCTGGTCTACAGAGCGAGTTCCAGGACAGCCAGGACTACACAGAGAAAACTGTCTCAAAAATCAAACCCCCAAAAGGAAAAAAAATTGAAAGCTGGTGGATTGCTTATTTTTTATTATTAAGAGTAGTTGACTATATAAAGCAGAAGTAGATATACATATTTTAAGTTTGAATGTGTCACATGCCAGTGATCTCAACCTAGTGGTTTTTGCCTTTATGATGGCGTAAAGATGATAAGCATTCAATAGAAATTGCACTTGAATTTGATCTTTCCCTGAGCTAACAGTATGCGCATTCAACCTTGTGATTATGAATGTAAACAGCTGTCCCAACAGTATATGGTTTTGCTAAGCTAGGTTGTTTAGTAAGCTTAGTATGCTGAATACATTTTTATGTGTAATGGTTAGTTATCTCTCATCTGAGGCCATGTGGTTTTCCCTGATTCTAAAAACTGCTTTTTTTCGCTGATTCTGTTATAATCCAAACATGACATTTGGTTCAGCTCTTAGATATCTTTTATTTAAAACAATCTTTTCATATTTTTTATTACATGCTAACCTAAAAAATTATTTACTTATATTTTTATTCGTGTGTGTGTGTAAGTCAGAAGATAACATGTAGGAGTCTGTTCTGTGGTCTTAGCATGTGGGTCCCAAGGATCAAACTCAGGTTGTCGGGTTCATGGCAAGCACTTATACCTCGTGGTTCTTAACCTTCCTAATGCTGCAACCCTTTAATACAATTCCTCATCTTGTGGTGATCCCTAAACTATAAAACTATTCTTTTTGTTAATTCATAACTGTAATTTTGCTACTGTTATGAATCATAATATAAATATTTTTGGATACAGAGTTTGCCAAAGAGGTCACAACCCACAGGTTGAGAAGTGCTGCTCTCAGTCGTCTTTCTGGCCCTTGCCTCTTTTTTATTAAAGGAACTAGGCCAGTTGCTTGTAGAACAGTCTCTGTGTGCTGGTAACATGTCCTTTTATTCCTTATATTTCCAATAAAGTGAACTGATGAAGTTAGCTTTTATTTTTATTCTGGGAACCTTTATTACTTTGAGAAGGGTCTCACTATGTTACTCAGGTTAGCTGTGGATTCTTGGGATCCTGCATCAGGCTCTCAAGCAGCTATGGCTATTGGTATGTGTGCTATCCTGCTCAGCTCTTTTATCTATCTGTCTACCTGTCTGTCTGAGACAGAGTCTCTCTGTGTAGCTCTAGCTGTACTCCACCTCAACATACAGATCAGGCTGGCTTTGAACTTAATAGAGCTCTCCCTACTAGGATTAAATGCGATGCCATCATCCTAGCTTTGTTTTTATTTTATTTTTGGTTTTTTCGAGACAGGGTTTCTCTGTGTAGCCCTGGCTGTCCTGGAACTTGCTCTGTAGACCAGGCTAGCCTCGACTCACAGAGATCCACCTGCCTCTGCTTCCTGAGTGCTGGAATTAAAGGCATGCACTGCCACTGTCGGCTTTTGTTTTTATTTTAAGTAAGCCCACAAACTCAAGTCGGTTTTAGGTTTTGTATAAACATTTAAGTAAGTTTATGGGTTAAGTTGCATCTTCCCTATTAGACAGTTGGTAGGCAACGTTTCAACTGATTGTTAACTGTTTTATAGGTATTAAAGAACCGGAAGTTTACTTTCTAAGCATATAATAATTCTTCTGTCTAGGAAATTTTCTTTTTTTATTATTTTTCCTTTCTTATTAGCAATTGAGCTTGAATGTCAAGAAGTCTGTGGTCCTCTATCTTCCAAAGACCTAACCTAAATGCCTGCAGAAATAATATTTGTGTGAGGTTGCCTCAACTGAAGTGACAAAGTACTATGAACTGGGGTGACTTAAACAAGAGATAAAATATTTTACAGCTCTGGGAACCAGGAGTCTAAAATAGGTGTTGATACATCGGTGATGAGACAAGATTTGTTCCAGTATTAGGTGGTTTATTGTTTTCCTTATTTATATATGAGGTCAGAGGACAGCTTTTAGGTATCAGTTCTCCCCTTTCACCATGTGTGTTCCTTGGGTCAAACTCGAGTCATTAACTTGGTGACAAATGCCTTTACTTGCTGAACCGTCTTACTGACCCAAGTTTTTATTTATTTTGAAACAGGGTCTCCTAGGTGGCCTAGAACTTATCATGGCACATGAACTGCTTTATAACTTGTGGATGTCCTCTTGCCCAGGTTTTTAAGTCCTGAGATTATAGATGTAAGCCATCATGCCTGTATTTTCAATGTATTTTTGACTTACTTTATCTTCAGTTTAGACAATTCATCAAGACACAGCCCCATTGTAAATCAAGAAGCATTTCCATCATTGTATGGCATTTCATTTGTATTTTAATAAGTAAAGCTTGCCTGAACGTCAGAGAGTAAAATAGCCATCCTGTTCAGTCTTACAGACCAGGCAGTTGTGACACACACCTTTAATCCCAGTAGCCACACTAGTTTGCTATAGAAACAGGGTGGTAGTGGTGCACACCTTTAATCCCAACACTAGGGAGGAATATAAGACAGAAGAAGACAGCTCTCAGGCTCAGTCTCATTCTGAAATTCCTGGAGGCAAGATTGCCATTTCAGACTGAGGTAGAGGTAAGTGCCAGTGGCTGGCTGTTTTGCTTTTCTGACCTTCAGGTTGAACCCCAATATCTGTCTCTAGGTTTTTTATTATTTGTGCTACACATCATTTTAGACCATATAAGAGTTAAGGAGAATCCAGGTGCAGTGGTACATGCCTTTAATCTCAGCTCTTGGGAGGCAGACACATGTAAATTTCTGTGAGTTTAAGGCCAGCCTGTCTACATGTCAAGGTGTAGGTCATCCAGGGTTGTGTAAAACAAAACAAAACAAAAACCAAGCAAGCTAAGCATAAAGGAGAATTCAAGAGAGAAAGAAAGAAACAAAAAAAAAAAATGAAGCATTAATAACTATTATAATTTGACCAAACAGTGGTAGTACAAACCTTTAAGCCCAGCACTCAGGACACAGAGGCAGGAGGATCTCTGTGAGTTTGAGGCCAGCCTGGTCTACAGAGCAAGTTCCAGGACAAACTCCACAGCTACATAGAGAAACCCTGTCTCAAAAAACCAAAAACCAGCCAAACAAACAAACAAAAAACAAAAAAATGCTAAAAAAACCAAACCCACAAAACAAACAAAAACCTACTATAATTCTTTACTTTGTAAATGACATGATTATACCATTAAAAATCTCATAGGACCTATGTAAATCAAATTTGTATGTTAATTTAGCAGTTTGTATACAAACACATAATATAGTTCTCTATAGCAGTGATGAACACTTTGTAAATTAATTCAGTTTACACTGTCATTGAAATACCAAATGCTAGGGCTGGAGAGATGGCTCAGTGGTCAAGAGTACTGGCTGTTCTTCTAGAGGACGTGAGTCCAATTCCCAGCACCCACATGAAAGCTCACAGCGGTCTGTAACTCCAGTTCCAGGGAATCTGATATCTTCACACCAGCACATAAACTAAAGTTAAATTATTAAAAAATACCAAATGCCTATAAATAAATCTAAAATATGCTTTCAACACTGAACCGTATAAAGCATTGCAGGTAAATCTCAAAAATAATCT
Source organism: Chionomys nivalis (assembly GCF_950005125.1). Lineage (NCBI taxonomy): Eukaryota > Metazoa > Chordata > Mammalia > Rodentia > Cricetidae > Chionomys > Chionomys nivalis. The sequence continues at coordinate 34,046,696 of NC_080090.1, read as the reverse complement.
ATAAAAGGTAACCTAGTTAGTGATGGATTAGAAAAGTCAGTATTGTTAAAATAGTTCTCTTTAGTGTTCTGTAGAAGCAGTGAGATTTTATTAACATCTCAGTAGAATTTGCTTGGAGAAATAGACAAGCTACTTCTGTAAATTTTTGAAATGTAAAGGACTAGCAAGAACTCAAACCACTTAAAAGGACAGTGTTTGGAGACCTTTTTTTGAAGCTAGTATTTTCTTTATGCCATTGTAAATAGGACTGTGTGCTCTTGGCCAAAGAATAGACATAGATCACAAACATTGCTCAGTCCTGATGTAGGTGGGTCTTCTATCTATCTGTTGCTTTCATTGGTTAATTAATAAAGAAAACTGCTTGGCCTGATAGGTCTGAACATAGGTAGGCGGGAAAGACAGAACAGAATGCTGGGAGGAAGAAGGAAGTGAGGCAGACGCCATGATTTTCCAACCCGAGACAGACGCAAGTTAGGATCTTTCCTGGTAAGCCACCACCTCATGATGCTACACACATTAATAGAAATGGGTTAATCAAGATGTAAGAGTTAGCCAGTAAGAGACTAGAGCTAATGGGCCAGGCAGTGTTTAAATGAATACAGTTTGTGTGTTGTTATTTCGGGTGTAAAGCTAGCCTTGCGGGAGCCGGGCGGGACGAAAAGCAGGCCTGCTCGCCTCATCACTACACAGTCCAGTCCAATGGGAGAAATATAATGTCACATGGGTTTGGCTGTGGGAAGCAGTGAGCTTGCACTTCCACCTACTCCACAGACAGAAAGTTCAGCAATAAAATGTAAACACCAAAGCTATCAAATCTTTATAATTTTATCTTGCTGTATATCACAAGTTCCTCAAGACTTAGTGGTTAAAGACTTATTTGTTTATTACTTGATAGGTGTTATGTGAAGAATTCAGGAGTTGTTTTGCTAGCTAAGGGTCTCCTTCAGGGTGCAGTCAAGTTCTCTGAAGGCAGGACAGTGTTGGAGAATTTCTCTAAGGTGACTCGTGTCCCATAGCTGTTGGCAAGCTGCCTTGGCACATATAAGCTCTTAGCAGAACGCAGTTCTTTACCTCTTGAATCTGTTGGTAGGCCTGCCTGAAGACAGCTTTGGATCCAAGAATGAGAACTAGGAGGAAGACAGAATGTTCTTTACACATTCTGTTGCCTAGGCTAGGCTTAATCTCCGAGGGACGATGGAGGCTAGTTATCACAGTAGTCTAGCATGTGTGTGGGACCAAGGACCTCAACTCCAGTTCTCATGCTTGCATGGTAAGCACTTCACCTACTAAGAGTCTCCTACCCCCGCTCTGATTTTTTAAAAGTGATTACTTTTATTTTTCACGCCCAAGGTTTTTGTTTATTTGTTCTCTCAGAAATCCCCATGTCACAGCAGATCAAGTCACTCGATCTCCACTCACTGGTGACCTTTGCAGTCCCCCCGATCTTCATTGCGCTCTTTTGTTCCTTCTGCTGTTTTCTGGAGGTTTTGCATCTGTGTTTAGTCTCCTTCTTTGCATAGTATAAAGAATCATGGGTCATGCTGGAGCCTGTCGTCTTGCCACCACTACGTGGTTGAATCTGAATACAAAGATGACATCTGGAATGGTTTTGTCTATTTTGGCTAACTTTTTCCAAATTTTTGGTTCTGATACTGTTGCCTACCTAGGGTGAAGGACAGAACATCAGTGTTCAGTTATTTCCCCTGTAGTAGGAGGTGAGTCAGGAACTTGCTGTTTCATTACTGCTCATGATGGTGGCAGTCCCTGAACTGCCAAGGAGGAGAAACAAAATGGGTGATTACTTCTAGCTATAAAGTTTCCTTGTTTGTATCCCAGAGGTTCTGGTAGGTTGTCTTATCTTCAGGTGATTCTAGGAATTTAAAATTTTCTTATCTGATTTCCTTAATAATCTACTATTTTATTTATTTATTGGTTTGGTTCTACTTTGTAGCCTTGATCTATTTGGAAGTCACAAAGATCTACTTGCTTTTGCCTCCTGAATGCTGGCACTAAAGGCATGTGCCACCACAACTCGCCTCCACTGATCTTTGAAAAGGGTTATTTTGCTGTTGATTTCTAGTTTTATTTTACCATGATCTGAAAAGATGCAGGGTATTATATCAATTGTTTTATATTTATAAGAGGTTTCTTCATAGCTCATTGTGTGGTCAGTTCTTGAGATGGTTCCATGCCCACTGAGAAGAATATGTATTCCCTGTCTGCTGAGTGTAACGTTCTATAGATATCTGTTAAATCTAGTTGATCCATGTGTAATTTAGCTTTAGTATTGCTTTGCGATTTTGTGTTGGAAGATGGCTCTAGATGTGACTGGAGTGCTGAGTCCCCAGTCTTTCTTGTAAGGACCTGTGTGGTCTTTTACACCATTCAGTGTTTATGAAATTTGGGCACTCAAGATTCAATGTATAAGTTTTATAATACGTATACCCTCCTAGTGAATTTTTCCATTTATTAATATGTAGAGGCACTCTTTATCTCTACTGACTAGTTACGGATTGAAGTCTGTTTGATCAGATACAGGAATTGCTGTCTCAGCTTGTTTATGGCTTCCATTTCTTGGCACTGTGATTTCTAACCATTGACTCAGTTTCAATGCTTCTCTTAGTTAAGTGAGTTTCTTTGAGACACCAAATCTCTGGATCTTATTTAATAATCCAGTTAGTTTAGCCTGCCTTTTCATTGGTGCCTTTAAGGTTCTTTATAGTGGAGGTTATAAGTGGGAAGGATTTGTTGGTGAGAAGGGTTCTGTTGTTTGTTGTTCTTGTTGGCTAGTTTATCAGTAGTTTTTCCTCTCCTGGTAGGTAGATGTTTGCTATGTTGGTCACGAGTGATTCATTCCCAGTTCTCCCATGACAGGTCTTCCGTTGTTTTCATGAAGTACATTCTTTCTGTGTTCTTGTGTATGAAACTTTATTCCTCTGTTTATGGTACTCCCTTAAGTTTCTAGAACCGGGTGTGGTGGCACACACCTTTAATCCCAGAACTGGGGAGGCAGAGGCAGGCAGATCTCTGAGAGCTCAAAACCAGTCTAGCCTACATAGTGAATTCCGGGCCAGCTAAGGCGAGATAGTTGAAATTTTTTTGCAGTTCTGGGATTGTCATTAATTGACTTAACTTGTGCTCGTATTAGAATGACTTTTTGTTTTGTTTTGTTTTTGGTTTTTCGAGTCAGGGTTTCTCCGTAGCTTTAGAGGCTGTGCTGGAACTAGCTTTTGTAGACCAGGCTGGCTTATAACTCTCAGAGATCTGCCTGCCTCTGCCTCCCGAGTGCTCGGATTAAATGTGTGAGCCACCGCCACCCAGTTTAGAATGACTTTGCTTGTCCATTAATTTTAAAAGATTTTTTTTTCTGGTTATAGCAATCTTGATTGACAATTATTTTCTTTTAGGGTTTGGAATATATTATTCCACACTTCTCTGGTCTTTAGAGTTGCTGATGACAGAGCTAAGTCTTTTGATAGTCTGTCTCTATGATAGTCTGGTAGATTTGTCCTTTACTACTGTCTTTCTCTATGTTAGTAGGTATTGTCTTTTTCTATTGTTGGCATTGTTTCTTTGTTTTGTATTTTTGATATCTAAGCTGTGCTGTATCATAGAGAATCTCTTCTAGTCAGGTCTGTTTGGTGTTATAATTGCTTCCTATATATGACTGTCTTTTTCTTTCTCTAGGTTTGGAAAATTCGCTGCTATAATTATATTGGATAGACTATGTGCCCAGCTCCTTCTAGCCCATGAATTCTTAGGTTCAGTCTTCTGAATATATAGATTTCTTGGAAGCTTTGGTCTTGTTTATTCCTTTTTTTCTTTTTATATGTCTCTGTGTCTTGACCTTGTCTACCATTTCTGAGATCTGTTTTTCTGCTGGTCTTATCTGTTGGTGATACTTTCTGCTGTGCTTTTTATCTGATTAGTTGATTCTTTCATTACTATAATTCTGTTAAGATATTTAAATAATAATGGAATACTAATTGAACTAATGTTGACTTATGCCTAAAAATTGGAAAATCTTAAGACATACATAAGAATTAATAGAATAGGAAAGAGAATTTGACTGTTTGGCAATTAAAATTTAGAAAGGTCTGCAAAGAAGCAGTGTATGGTGGAGTAAGCTGAAAAAGAATAAATACAAATTGCCACTGGTACTTTAGAAAGTGTTTAGTATCCTTAACCATCAGGCAAATATAAAACCATTTGAGGATTCCGTTTCACCCCAGCCAGTGGCTCTCATCAAGAAAACAAATGCTGGTGAGGATATGATAAGGAAGAAGCCTTATGCATTGTTAGTGGGTGTGTAAACCCATGTGGACACTATGGAAATAAGTGTGACAGTGTCTCAGAAAGATAAAATTACAACTTCCATAACACACACACACACACACACACACACACACAATTCCTGGACATCCACCACAAAGACTCTATGTCCTGGGGCTGGAGTTGCAGCTCAGCTAATAGAGTGCCTAGCATGCATAAAACCCTGGGATCAATATCTAGTACTACATAAACCAGGCATTTGCCTGTAATCCTACACTCTGTGGGTGGAGGAGGAAGGGCTAGAAGCTCAATCATCCTTGGCTGCATAGCCAAGTTCAGGGCCAGGCTGAGTTGCATGAGTCACAGTTTTATCAACAGACTTTCCTATCCCACCATAGAGATGCTTGCACATCCATGTTTATTGGTGCTCTTTTTACAACAGCAAAGAAATGGAATCAGCCTTAGTGTTCCAAGATTCTTTTGTATAGCTGGGAGTTGAACCAAAGGCTTTAGCATCCTAAGCAATTTATCCCGATCCATAGTCCTAGCTGTAGCCTGGATTTCCACCAATAGATGAATGGATAATGAAAATGTGTTATATACACACTGTGGAATTTTATTCAGCTATAAACAAAAGAGAAAACAGGAAATTTGTAGGAAAATGGGTAGTTCTGGCAATATCACATTGAAGGAGATGACCCAGTCTCAGATAAATACTTTTATTCTCTCTTACATACAGATCCTATTTTCTAATAGTTTATATATGTGCACACATATATAGATATACATATATGTACCTGTGTGTTAAGTGTGGGAAATGGTCAGAAATCTAGAAGGGCACCTAATAGATGGGGGAAAATAAGGTTTTAAAGGAGAGGAATGGTCAGGGTGGTAGAACACATGTGATATAAAAGTAGATGGGGACTACTAGGGCAGAAGAGACTAGTGGGGAGATGGGGGAGAGTGTGCAGGCATCAGAAGAAAGTATGAGCATGTCATAAAGAAATGCATTACTCTGTGTGCTAATTAAAAATGAACACGAGTTCTGGAAGAGGGTATACATCTTATTTGTTTTATTAGCTCTAACTCTGATGAATTTGATGGTTGGTAAGTCCATAAAAATATATATGATGGTAAAAATATAAAATTCAGTGTGTAGCTCCACAGCTTCCATTCCAGATGGCTGCTGTAACTCTATAGAAGTTCACTGAGTTTTATAGTCTTTGGGTTTGCATAATTACTGTGTGTGTTTTCTTTATCTGCAGTTTTTTAATAATAAAATTTAAAATTAAAAAATAAATAAATAAAAAGGGCTGGGATGTAGCTCAGTTGGTAAAGCATTTGCCTAGCACACGTGAAGCCCTGGGTTCCAGTATAAAACTGAGAATGCTGTTATATACCTGTCATCTCAGCACAGAGAACTAGAGGCTTGGTTGTCCTCAGCTAACCAATATATATAGGGATTTCTAGGCCAGCCTGGGCTCCATGAGACCCTGTCTCAAAAAAGAAAAAAAAAAAAAGAGAAGACTTATTACTTTCTGTAGTAATTAAAAACTATGTTTAGGGTAGCATTAAGAATGTGCCAGGTAGCCGGGCGGTGGTGGCGCACCCCTTTAATCCTAGCACTTGGGAGGCAGAGGCAGGCGGATCTCTGTGAGTTCGAGACCAGCCTGGTCTACAAGAGCTAGTCCCAGGACAGGCTCCAAAACCACAGAGAAACCCTGTCTCGAAAAACTAAAAAAAAAAAAAAAAAAAAGAATGTGCCAAGAGATTATGAATTGGCATAAGAGGGAGCCATATATGTATCAAAGCAGTAAAAAATTTCATTTTTGTTATTGCCACTATGTAAAAATATGTGTAAGAACAAAAAACTTGAAGGAAATACAACTTGTTGAACACAACTTGTTGGGTATATCACCAATTATGTATGAATGTAGTTTACTAGATTTAAGACCATAGAAGGCTAATATTAATTATTGTGTGCCATCTCACAACACCGTGAAGTTTATTCTCAATGAACAAAGAAACAATTCTCAATTGACAGAGAAGCTTAATGTTATTATGGATGTTAAGACTATAGAAATAGAATAGTAGAGTGAACCCAATATGGCTGTCACCTGACTTTAGCACTTGACAGTTTCAGAGCAGGAGGGGTTTGAATTTATCCCTGCCTCATTCCACAACTGATGCTTCAGTTACAGTCCCCTCCCTACAGTTTGTTCATTGATGTTATTGTGCAATCTTATAATTGCTTGGTGTTTTGGGGAGTAGACATGAAAAACCTTCATAATGGCTATGGCACATTGTAATTGTGAGATTTTCTGGTTATTTATGTGGTAGAAAAAGTAGTTTCTTTTAATCACATGGGGTTTGTCAGAAGCGTTTCTTTAGTTGTAGTGTGGCAGAGACAAAACCTGCTGCAGCAGTTCATCCTGTTTTATAAATCGCAGACACTTCCATCAGACTCTGACCACTGTACAGATAAAGACCGCGGTGTGTTAGTCTTTCTGACTGGTGGCCTTCTGCAGATTGAGAAACTGTGTAATTATTAACTGTGGTAATGGATATGTACTTGCTGGTTTCCCCTGGTATCATAGTGAGCTTTAACCCTCTGAGTACAGGTAAAATATAGCCTAGAGTCGTTGACACTTATCATTTACTGAGGACAGTTTGTGTGACAGTTTGTACACATGCCAGTCCTCACCACTGTCCACCCCCACTCACGTGCTCATCATTTCTGTAACTTATACTGTTTGGTAGCATTATCCTTCGGTATAATTTTAAAATTTGTGTTTTTGTGTGTTTGTGTGTGTGGACACATGCCATGGCATGCGGAGTTCAAAGGACAACTTTCGGAAGTTGGTTGCTTTTTTCCATTGTGAGGTCCAAAGATTGAATTTGGGCCGTCATCAGGCTTGCTCAGTGAGTACTTTCATCTCCTGAGCCATCTCACTGGCCATCTTATAATTACTCAGTTTTAAATAATCAAGGCTGTTTTCTAGCTAATTCTTAAAGAGTGAAAGTCCCACACTTAGGGTATTTGTTGAGACAAATAAATAAAGGTATAGTGAAATAACTGTAATATACAAATAGCCATGTGTTTTATATAATTTTGATTCATCCCAGACCTTTCTGGATCTGGAAGGTTTCTCTGAGGTATCAAAACTGTTTGTATTACTCCCGTGTGTACCACCATCTGTCCCTGCTTTGAAGGGAAGGAGGGCTTTGAATTTTGATTCTTCTGTGATTCTGTCAAATATAGTAATGCTACAGATATGATTAGGTCTGATGCTGAGGAAGGGTTAGTTCAGTGCAAGCTCATAAAACATGAGTGGGTATGTGGCAGTGAAATGAACAGGCTTGGATGCAGTTCTGTGCAGTCATGTAAAATAACAAGACAGCTCAAGAAAGAACAGAAAGGAAAAGAAAATTCAGTGGAAGAACTGGTTGGGAAAGAGCCGTGTTCTGAAACTCAGGAACAGAGTGTCTCACGGTTCGGTACTGTGAGTACTCATTTGGCAATTTGGACTTTGTTATTGTCTTATGATGATCTTTATAGAGATAGGAAGTGAGAGTCAGATTTCAAGATACTGAGAAAATGCTACGTGAGGACACAGAACGTGGGAATGTTTTACATTCTTTCTGTACATCTTAGAGACAGCCTACAGCCAGCCTGGCCCTTGGGTAAGCCAACTAAGACAGTTTTCTGGGCCCTGTGTTGGTTTGGGGAGTGGAGATGATTCCGAGCTCTACTTCACTTTTTTTTGAACATTATTAAACTTTGTAATTAATCATATTCCTAAGAGCCTATGAAAAACACAGTTAATAGGCATAATAGGCAGCTCCATTCTCATTGTGCTGACCTACACTGCCTTTTCTGTTGACATCCTGCTTTTAATTCTGTATGATCTCTCTTTGATGATCATTGCTTTATCTTTGCAATGATACTATAAGCCCCTTAAACTTCCTTATTGTTGATTTTCCAGTGCTTAGACTAATGCCTGGCAAGTAATTTTGATTATTAAATAATTTAATACGTGCCTGTCTTTTAAACCCCAAAGCAGTTGTAATTTGTGGCCTTACAGAATAAGAAGGTAGAGTGTTTGAGGAAAGGGGTGATCAGCAATTTCAAATAGCAATTGGGGAAGATTGAAACTGACCTTTGATCGGTCTACTGGAAGGTTCTTCACACTGAGGGCATTGGAGCAAAATTGTAATAGGAGACAGATTTAAGTGGAAAATGATTTAAGGAAAAATGAGGACAAAGGAGCAACACAGAACTTTTTTCTTTCCTTTAAAAGACTCAGGGCTAAAGGGAAGAAACATTGGAGAAGAATGCACACAGGTTTACCAGCAGGGAGTTTATTAGCAATGGTCTTGCTTTATGCCTTGATTCGCTGTGAGTATTTCCTCTTCCTCTAGATAGCATTTTGAAGGGTTTTGCAGTACTATTTGGGGCCTCCTTGTGGTGAATCTAATTAATGGCATATAACTTAAAAAAAACCTAATATACCAGTTATTGCACATGAAGGTTATTTTATGAAGGTTAAATGAAGGTGGGCTGTGTGATTGATACATGAATACTCAGTTCTTTGCTTTCCAGTGAATTGTAATGTGACACCCAAAATCGCTTTACCTTTCTCTTTATGGTACTTCACTATTACAGGCTATAAGTTATCTGAAAATTTTAGTCTATGTAGCTCCTAATTATTTTCTTAAACACATTTTTTTAAAAAGGGTTCATTTGTGTGTGTGTGTGTGTGTATACACACCAGAAGGTGTGGGATGCTCAGGAGGATCCCATGGAAGTAGAGTTAGCTTGTGGTGAGCCACCTGATATGGATGCTGGGAACAAAACTTGGGTTCCCTGAAAGAGTAATATGCACTCTTAACCACTGAACCATCTCTACAGACCCTTAACTGATAAACTTCAATGGCTACTGCCATTGTTCTCAACTTTCATATTAAGTATTAGCAATAGGCCTGTTGTTCTCTATTCTTGGAACATTGTATTCTGTCTGAAGGCTGTAAAAGAATGCCTGAATGACCAAATAAAAAAGAACTGGCATTATGAAAATAGTACATATTAGTCATATGTCATAAAAAATTAAACACAGAAGTATTTAAAACAATCATCTATAATCTTGGTCCCTCATGATCTATGATCTTTTTGAGAGAGAATCTAGCTTTTATAGACCCAGGCTCTGTCCTCAAACTTAGGAGGGCCCTGATGCTTTTGTCTCCAAAGTACTAGGATACAACTGTGTTTTATACACACACACACACACACACACACACACACACACCTAAGCCTTTTTGATTCTTTTTTAAAAATGTTTTTAAAGGTTTTTTTGAAACAGGGTTTCCTCTTTCCTCTGTACAACAGTCCTGGTTGTCCTGAAACTGTCTGTGTAGACCAGGCTGGCCTTGAACTCACAGAGATCTACCTGGCTCTGCCTCCCTGGTGCTGGGATTAAAGGTTTGGTTTGTGCTACTATGCCTGGCTAAGTTATATATCTTTCCTCCTTCCTTCCTCCTCCTCCTCCCTCTTTCTCTTCTTTTTCCTCTTCTTCCTCCTTCTCCTCCTCCTTCTCCTTTCCCTTTCTCTTCCTTCCTCCTTCCCTACCCTTTCCCCATTCCCCTCCCTTCTCCTTTCCCTTCTCTTCCTTTCTTTCTTTTTTTTTTTCTTTTTCTTTTTCTAGGCAGGGTTTCTTTATATAGCCTGGACTGTCCTGGAACTCACTCTATAGACCAGGCTGACCTCAAACTCAGAGATCCATCTGCCTCTGCCTCCCACGTGCTGGGATTAAAAGCATGCGCCACCACTGCCCAGCTAAGTTATATATTCTAAATGTTAGTTTTTTCATTAAAATTTGTGTGTTTAGAAGATGCATTTGTATTGACATGGGTCTCTTAGATTCAGTGAGAAACTCTGCCTCAAAAAAAAAAAAGAGTAAAGGGGTAAGTAGAGAATACTCAGTGTCTTTTCTGGCCTCTTCATGTGCTTCTGTACACACACACACACACACACACACACACACACACACACGTACGCGTGCACACGTACTTATGAGAGCTCAGCAACAATATCAGGAAAGTAGGAGAGAATAGAGACTCCATGGAATTATATTGGTAAATGTGAGAGCAATCAGTAATATGATCACCTGCTGTATGTGAGGACTGGGTAAGAGATATAAAAGTTATTTCAAAAGGGATTGTGCAGGCAGGAACAGGATGCTAGGATCCACTTGGGGATTAACGGCAGTGAATTTCAAACAAGACCACTGTTTAGGTCATCATCTCTACCCCATCCCCTAGTTTGTAGTCAGAGTACATGAGGTCAAAAGTACCTCAGGCCTTTGCCTCCACATTACTGTACTAATCAATGTTTTTCAGTGAGTAATAGGAATATATCTGTTTAATTAAAGTCAGTTATGAGCAAGTGATAAGTTGAAATGTTTCTTTACCAACCAGTAGGGTGTTTGCTCAGATTTCCTTACATCAAGTACCATAGTTTATAGAAAAAAAGTGGTTGTTTTTTGTTTGTTTCCTTTTTTGTTGTTGTTGTTTTTAGATTTTTGAGATAGAGTTTCTCTGTGTAACAGTCCTGGTTGTCCTGGAACTTGCTTTGTAGACCATGCTGGCCTTGAATTTACAGAGATCCTCTGGCCTCTGCCTCCCAAGTGCTGGGATTAAAGGCGTGTGCCACAACTGCCCAGCTAGTGAAAAAAGTTTTTAAATGATGATGAGTTTCTTTTTATGTATTACATAGTTATTACCATCAATTTGGATTTGTTTGTATTATAGAAAAGATGAAGCTGGGCATAGTGATGCATACTTATAAACCCAGAAGGTTAGGATTCAAGGACATCCTTGGATGTATAACAAGTTCAGGACCAGCCTAGACTACATAAGACCCTCCTCCACATGATGGCACATGCTTTTGATCTTGGTACTTGGGAGGCAGAAGCAGGCATATCTCTGTGAATTTGAGGCCAGCCTGGTCTACAGACTGAGTTCCAGGACAGCCAAGGCTACACAGAAACCCTATCTCGAAAAACAAACAAATGAACAAAAACAAAACAACAAACTAACTTGTTTTTTGCCTTTCAGTTTGTGCCTTCTATTGATTATGAGATTGAGTTCAGAGGAGGTTCAAAACTTAACTGAGAGAGTCTATTGAGTTAAGAAGACAGATATTTAAGGATAATATTTTACAATTAAATAAATGACTGCCCTTTAAAGCTAAGTTGTTATTTAATTGGGACAGGATTTGACAACACAAGAAATGCACATTCTAAAAATGTACTTGTTTGATGCTTAGCTTTGTGTCTCTATCTTACAATTAAAATTTAATATTAGATTTATTAGTTATTATTATTTGTATGTGTGAGTGAGTGTGTGGTATGTATGTGTGAATGTAAGTCTAGGTTGCCATGGTAGAGGTCAGAGGACAACTTTGGGAGTCACTTCTCCCTTTCCAACATGGTTTCCGAGATTGAACTCAGGTTGTCAGGCTTGCATAGTAAGCACCTTACACTGAACCAGCTTGTTGGCCCTTCTCTCAGTCTTTAACTGAAGACTGTAGGTGGAAGTTTCTATCCTGCCTGGTCCCACTGACGTTCAGTCCCAAAGAAACACAGGGGCTTATGTTAATTATAAAGTATTTGGCCTATTAGCTCGGGCTTATTATTAACTAGCTCTTATAACTTAAATTAACCTATAATTCTTCTCTGTGTTTAGCCACGTGGCTTGGTATCTCTCAGTAAGACATCTCATCTTGTTTCCTCTGCATCCAGGTGGTGACTGCATCTCTGCCTTTCTTGATATCTCTCAGTAAGACATCTCATCTTGTTTCCTCTGCATCCAGGTGATGACTATATCTCTGCCTTTCCTCTTCCCAGAATTCTCCTAGTCTGGTTGTCCTTCTTATGCTTCTTGCCTGGCTACTGGCCAACCAGCATTTTATTAAACTAATATGAGTGACAAATCTTTACAGTGTACAAGAGCATTATCCCACAGCAGAAGATTTTCTTTTGATTTTCTTTTCTTTGTTTTAAAGACAAAAGTTGCTTTGTGTAACCCTTTGGCTGTCTTAGAAGTTGCTCTGTAGACAAGGCTTGCCTTGAACTCACAGAGATCTGCCTCCCTCTGCTTCCTAAGTGCAGGGATTAAAGCTGTGTTCCACTACCAACTTTCTGATTTTTCTATAATTTCTTATTTATTGATTTTATAATTATATTGGCATAACAAACTAAATGGCATGTTTTTGATTAATAGTTTGTTTTCATCATATCAGGTAGAAGACTACTAATAAATTAATTTTGAAATTTTTATTTTATCAGAAATTATGAGTCGATCTCAAGTTCACATTTTTTGGGGTGCTCCAATTGCTCCACTGAAAATGGCAATATCACAGGGAACAACTTCCACTACCAATGCCTGGGAACAAATCCAGCTTTTGTATAAACAACAGTCTTTACATCTGAAGGCTGAAAACCAGGAGCTTGAAAATCTGAAAGACTACCAAGTCCCAGAAACGGCTGCCCTTCCAAATGTTCTTAGTAGTCACCTTTTAACAACTTGTGTGAGTAGGTGTGTGCAGGTGGAAGATGGCTTCATCTGTTCTGCTTCTGAGACTCAGAGTATGAAGTCCCAGAAGGCTCACCCCTCGGGCCGGAGTGATAGACCTGATGAGCAGATATGTGAGTTTAAGGACAGAGTTCAGCATTTACCTGAAGAAGAAAAGTATCAAAAGCTTCAGTGTGATGCTAAGAAGATTATAGATGAGCAGTCCAGAAGCCAGTCAGATCCCTGTGCTGAGGACTTTCAAGCAGATGTGTTTGCATTAGATCATAAGTGCACAGCTGGATTGGATTTGGACTGTACTGAACAGATTGACACAGGGCCAGGCGCCGTGAGAACAAAGCCTGTGCCAACTGAACATGAAGGGCAGAGTCAGGAGGTCTTTTCCTCTGACACGAAGTGTGAGTCAGAGTCTGAGGGGGCAGCTGGGACAGCCTCAGACCAGAAAATATCTACCGACACAGAGTTTCTCAGTATAATGTCTTCCAGCCAGCGTGCTCTTCTAGCTCACGGGAATAATACAGGGCAAGACTGTATAAATAAAGGGACTGTAAACATGGAGATGGAGCCTACAGGATGTCCAGAAGGAAGGCGAGCTGAAGATAATCTTGTTAAGCCCAGAGAAGATTCTGAAGAAGGATCTGAAAGTGAGCAAAGCCAGGCATATTCCCTGGAACTTTTTAGTCCTGTTTGTCCCAAATCAGAAAGCAGTCACGTTCACAGAAACCCTGGAAAAAGTCTTGAAGGTAATAGAAGCTCGCAAAATCTTTGTAGTATTGAAGAAAACCTTCCAGCAAAGGAGGTGTGCATTGAGTTGTGTAGCTCAGGGATGCTGCGCTCTCAACTAAGTGCCTTCTGCCAACGTGCCGCAACAAGAAGCCAGTCCTCTAAAGATATTTCCCACCATTCCAAAGCTCTTTCAGAAGTCCATCAAGTGTCCAAGAAGCCAAGGATGGATTCTAATACAAGAGAGTCAGCCAAAACAGTGCCCCGGAGGATCATGTCTGAATTTAAGGTCATTAAAAAGATATCACTAATAAAAAATTGTGACTCTAAAAGTCAGAAGTATAATTGCTTAGTCATGGTGCTAACCCCATGTCATGTGAAGGAAATAAGTGTAAAATCTGGACCACATTCTGGCTCTAAAGTACCATTAGCAACAGTTGTAGTAATTGATCAATCAGAAATGAAGAGGAGAGTTGTTCTGTGGAGGACTGCAGCATTTTGGGCACTTACAGTGTTTCCTGGGGACATAATTTTACTTACAGGTAAGGCCATTAAGTATAGTGGCAGCTTGCTTTGTAAAGCTGTGGTTTTTGTTTCTTGTCTCCTAGGGTTCTTTCCTTGCCATCTGCCTACACTGGGTGTGACTGACCCTTTGTAGTGTGTGTTGCTCTCCTTACTGCTTCCTGGGGCTGTATTCCCTTCTTTGGTCTGTGCTGCCTTCCCCTTCCCTGGTTGTTTCTCATAATCATCCATCATGTGATAGTTGAAGTTCTATCATAGGGCTCCTTTTTGCTATTTTATTTGTTTGTTTCAAGACAGGATTTCTCTGTAACCCTGGCTGTCCTGGAACTGTGTGTGTGTGTGTTTATTCTAAGGTGAACATGTGGTAGTTTGAATAGTTTGACTATTCTGTGTCTAAAACCCATCTGTAATGTAACTGGCTTCACAGTGAAGTCCTGTATTGGTTAGTATTTTTATCCACTTAACACAAACTAGAGTTATCACAGAAGAGGGAACTTTAGTTCAGAAAATGCCCCCATCTGATTGGCCTATAGGTAAACCTGTGGGGCATTTTGTTGATCAAGGGTTGTTGTGGAAGGACCCAGCCCTTTGTGGGTGGTGCCATTCCTGATCAGGTGGTCCTGAGTTGTATAAAAGAACAGATTGAACAAAGCATGGAGAGTAAGCTATGGAGAGCAGACCAGGAAGCAGTATTTCTCCTGGTCTCTGCTTCAGTTTCTGCCCCCAGATTTCTGTACTAAGTTTCTGCCCTGACTTCCCTCAGTGAAAACTGTAAGTTTTCTTCCCTAGGTTGCTTTTGGTCATGGTCTTCATTATAGCAGTAGGAAGCAAATATAGAAAAGTTCTCAGTAAGAAATACAACCATAAGTTGTTGAAACCGTAAGTTGAAATACAACTTCTTCTAGCAGATCATTGCAAGCAGGAAATCTGTGGTTGCCAACACCTACAGTTCCTACTCATGAGCAATGATGGTTGAATTTCACTTTCAGCTGCTGGACCTACCATAGTGTCTGTAATTCATTGGTTTTGAATCAGATACATATTGCAGAATAAACTGGAATCCAGACATCTTGTCTCTGTAGTTCAGCCATTGTCTTTTTTTGTTTGTTCTTCTTTAGCTTTAAAAATCCCTGGGTCTGGTTTTCAAATTTTTCCAGAATTGTAGAATAGCATACCACTATTGGCAAGGAAGTAGAAGATGAATGAAAAGTTGACATCATTCCCTTAACAGAACAACATATTACATATAGAAATTGGGTGCCAAGTCTATTGTAAGAGACAGTGTATTAAAAGATAAAAAAGGACTGAAAAGAGTTGTGGGCCAAACCCACCATACAGTAGCTCTTTAATGAGACAAGAGTCAACATTTAGTCCGGCTGTAAGCCCAACCAGCCAAATAAGTAGGAAAGGAGTTCCTAGCATTATTTTCTGACAAAATTCCTTATTAACTTTGAGCTTTCTAAGGAAAGATAGTTGTATCCTTTTGCTTGCCTTGCCGTTTGTCATTCTCATGCTTTTCCTTCTTTTCCAAATCAAATACTTATCTCCTCTTGATATTCTGGGCATTGGTGTTAGCTCTAGCTTCCAGAAGACTGTGATGTTGGGTACTTCTCAGTGCAGGGCAGTGCTTTTGTGGGACTTGTCACCATATGGCTAAAGGATAAATGGCCTGGTCTTGTGGTCCAGTGCAATAGTGTTGAATTCAGGTCTCCTCCAAGTTTATCCACAGTGGCACCTTTTGAACCTGAATAAACCAATTCTGTTTTGGATGGCAGCCCAATGGAAGAGTGTAGCATTTTCTTTGCTTGCCATGTGTATAGCTTTCTGGCACAAATTCTCAGTAGTGTGTGTATATTCTATATTATCTAGACTTGACTATGTTCATATGTTGTGGTTCCACCCAATAAGTTCTTCATATCCATGGTTTAGTGGTGTTGGGACTTGATTTCCTTTGGGCAGAAAAAGGGGCATGCTCCAGTATGTCTCTAATGCTGGTAGTCTGCCATTTTGTTGTGAAATCATTCCTACTGCTGCATACTGGGAGAAAGTTGTGGGGATTAGGATGGGAAAATTGAGCTCAGCTGAGGGCAGTGTGAATTCAACTTCCTCCTCTGTCTTGGACCAGGTGATTCCCGACTTGTTCATGCCTTATAGGCAAGGGTCTAGGTTCAGAGTTTAAGTTTGCTGTTTTATCATTTTCTGCTGTAAGAACTCGAGTTGCCTGGTGTATAAGATGTGTACATAATGTTTTGTCATGACTAGTTACTACTGTATGCTTGATAAGTGAACCACAGTCTAAAGGGATTCATGGTGTGATGGGATTTTGTTGTGTTCTATTTTCAGATGTCACTGTTTATGAGGATCAATGGGTTGGTGAGACAGTACTCCAATCAACATTTACCAGTCAGTTAGTAAATCTTGGAAGTTATTCACATGTCCGACCTGAAAAATGTAAGACATATTTTGAATATCCTGCATTTAGGATGCTTTTAATTCATGACTTTTGACTTTAGGATGGTACAAAACCGGTATGAACATACTTTGGGGTTTGATCTTTTCTGGACTAATGATGCTGCCAGAGGCAGAAAGCCAAGGGTCACAGTCAGCCATCTGATTATAAGGTGAGCTGCTGAGACTTCATATTGTGCTGTGTTGCTGTGTGGGGACAGATGGTAGACTAGGTATATCTAATACATTTTGGATATATCTTTGATATATGGTGGGGTCATTGGAATGTTACCTCATTATAAATCCACCGGAAGTCTGCAAGCAAATATTTTAGGAAAGTTTTGAGTAAAACTGACTTTTATGTTTTCTAAACATTTTCATGTTTTCATGAAATTGGAGCTCATTTTTATTTTTGCATTACTAAGATTGAACATAGGGCCCCACCTGATGCTAAACCTGTGATCTATCCTTAGCCTTTAAAAAAGAATTGAAAATAGAACTTTAAAAGACGATTATGGTAGGGGTAAGAGGGGGCCCCAGCCTCAGATGGCAGCTGTGTGCCTAAAAGAGAGAGAACTTGTATATTGTTGATCACATAAAGTATTGGGGCTTGTGTTTCATTTTCTTTTTAGGGAGTCTACAAAGTGGTGGGTTTTAGCATTTAATGAGTTGTCTCTGAGATATTGTCTACAGAAAAATGTAGATAGACAAAAGAAAACATTTTTCTCAGTCATTCTACAGACTTTTGAAGCTTACCTGTGTAGTATCATGCTCTGAGTCTTTGACATAATTAAAAATCCTCTGGGACTCATAGTCAGACAAAGTAGTTTGAAACCTTTTCTATCATTGCTTAGAAAAGCTGGCTTCCTTCCTGGTGACCATCGCATGCACAGTAGTCACTCCTCTCGTGCTAAATGGTGTTACGCTACGTTCACACACTGCTGTTCTTAGTCATTCTTGAATGGTGTTCCGCTACGTTCATACACTGTTGTTCTTAGTCACTTGTTGAAGAATATTTGAGTTATTTCCTGTGAGGGTTTTAAGAGTTTTTGTGTGAACCTAAATGTTCATTTCTGTGACTCAATTTCTAGGGTGTAATTGCTGGATTGTAATCCAGAAGCATACCATAGTTTTATGAGAAATTACCAAACTATTTTCCATTGTGGCTACTTTTTTTTTTTTTTTTTTGGATTTTCGAGACAGGTTTTTCTCTGTAGCTTTTGGTTCCTATCCTGAAACTAGCTCTTGTAGACCAGGCTGGCCTCAAACTCACAGAGATCCGCCTGCCTCTGCCTCCCGAGTGCTGGGATTAAAGGCGTGCGCCACCACCGCCCGGCGTGGCTACATTATTTTATAGTCTTTCCACGGACCAGGGTATAGCACACTGGTAAAGATCTTGTCTACTCTATGTAAGACTTTGTGTTTGATTTCTAGCATCTCAAAATACATAAATAAATGAATAAATAAAAAAATCATGTGGGATATCAATACTTGAAATCATATTTGGAAGCTAATGCAAAATATTATAAAGTTGAGGCTAGCCTAGGCAATGATACTTAACAAAAAAGTAAATAAAATCAGAGACTCTGGGTTGATCCCCAATACTACAAAATAAATAAAATAAAAATAGCCACTTATTAGGAACATATTACAACTTTATTGGCATATTAGATTATCTGTAAGAAAAATGATATGTGTTGTTCTGCTGCACAGGGGTGACTACAGAAAGCAGTGCACACTGGAGCAAAGCTAGAGTTAAGTACTTAAAATGTTTTTGCCGTAAAGAAACAAGAAATGTATGTAGAGATAGGTTTGTTTAACTTGATTTGAACATTTTATGATGTGTTCATACACTAAAGCATTACATGGCATCTCATTAACATGTATAATTTATGTGTTAATCAAAAAGAAATAAGTCTTGGTAAATAAAGAAAATCAAGGTGGGGATGCAGCACTGTGGTAGAGCACTGACCTAGCATGTCCCTCACCCTGGATTTGATCCCTGGCACCACAGAAAACTATACAGGATCCACACCAGCCGCAGCTTTTATAGTTTCTCTTCCCTGCCGACTTTTGCTGTCATTCTGGTTTTTAAGTTTAATCTAAGAGATGTGTACTGCAACTCATTGAGGAGTTGTCCCAAGTGGCTCAAGACAGTGCTAATATATAAAACATAATTAAAGAGATGGGTGATCTGATTACTGTGCTTCATAGATTAGTTTTGTATGTAAATAAGGTCGTATAGAACATGCTTCACCCAGAGATATTAACTCTATAGTAGACTGTCAAAAACCCAGTGACTTCCATCAAGTAGGAGTGTAACATCCACGCTTACCAAAGTGTTAGGAAACTGTAATTCTTTAGGTAATCACAACAAAAACGGGCCTCCCTTTTTTGAGTTTTGAAACTTTTAAAACAAATTTTGGATTTCAAGGATTGATACAAAATTTTATAGAAGTAATAACCATAATATGTATTTGAAACACAAAAGGTATATTTAAAGCAGCTAACAGACAAATATTTCTTAGTCAAACACTTCTACCAATAAGAATGAAAGAATAGAAATAAAATTCCAATCTCAGAAAGTTTACAAAACAACTAAGTAAGTTATAGAAACCCAAAAGTATAAAATCATAATATAAATAGAAATTAATAAGAATGAGAATTATAAAACAATATAATAAGCCTGAGTCCACTGTTTTAAAGTAGATATTCAGTTACTAATTTGATCAAGAAAAAATAAAGTATAAATATTCAAACTAAATGTTAAGGCAGAAATTACCAGTTTGAAACAATCAAAACTAAAAAAGGCTTTTGGGAATTCTGGCTATATAAAGTTTTAGGGAAAGACAGTAGTTAAACTTGACTGCATTAGAGGTTCAAATTTAGACACACCAGCTATTAGATACGAAATAGTGAACCTCTGGTCCTTTTGCCTGCATCTTTCACCTATGTCACATATGCCATACCAGGTTTTAAATGGTCCTGGGGATTGAACCAGGGGCCTGGGAACTCTGGAGAAGCATCTGTCAGCACAGCTATATTCCCAGCCTGCTAATATCTAATTTAAAGAAGAAGAAAAAAAGGTTCTCACAGCACTTTTACAGGATTAGGAGGAGATAAAGATGTTCATATGTGAAAGTATTCATCTTTTTTGTTTGTTTGTTTTTCGAGACAGGGTTTCTCTGAAGCTTTGGAGCCTGTCCTGGAACTAGCTCTTGTAGCACAGCCTGGCCTCGAACTCACAGAGATCCGCCTGCCTCTGCCTCCCAAGTGCTGGGATTAAAGGTGTGCGCTGCCACCACCTCCGGGCTGAAAGTATTCATTTTACACTAGAGTTTCTATTCAGTGCAGTTAAGTCTCTTCATACACGCTCTGATGTAACATGCCTGGAAATTTCTCAGAAAAGAAAAGACTAATTCAAATAGTAAAAGAATTCCATGTGGTAGAAAAATATTAAATTAATTAAAAAAAAAACCAGTCTATTTACACATGCTCCGATATAGCTGGAATGAAAGATAAATTTAATTCAAATAATAAAAGAATTTATGTTGTAGCAGGATCAACCAAGAACCAGGCATGGTCCATAATCATAGCACTTGTGAGTGAGAGGAAGGAGAGTTAGGACTTCATTTTCATCTGTGTAATAAGTTTGAGACCCACTTATACTATATAAGGCAATATCTAAAACAAACAAAAAGCAACAACAGACAAAAATGAAACCCAAACTAAAATTAACAGACTTCATCTTACACACAATCAAATAACAACAACATAGAAGGAAAAATCATTGACAAGCAGAAAGACCCGAATTTATATGCAGCAGCCGCATGAAAAGTCTGGTGTAGAGAGTAAGAGATGGCTCGGTCGTTAAGAGTGCACTGCTCTTGGGGGAGCCTGAGTCTGGTTCCCAGCACCTGTGTCAGGCTGCTTACAACCACCTGTCGTTCCATCTCCAGTGGATCTGATGCCTCTGGCCTCTCAGGTCCCTGTACTCAGGTGCGCATTCTCCTCCTCCCTATATCCACAAACTTAAATACATGTCAAAAAAAAAAAAAAAAAAAGATGGGTTTCATGGCATACTTCTGTAATACCCAGACTGGGGAGATGGAGACAAGAAGAGTCACCAGGGCTCTCTGACCAGCCAGTCTCAAAACCGAATGTGGAAGCCTTATGGTGGTGGCACACACCTTTAATCCCAGCACTCGGGAGGCAGAGGCAGGCAGATCTCTGTGAGTTTGAGGCCAGCCTGGTCTATAGAGTAAGTTTTAGGACAACTAGGGCCTTACAGAGAACTCTCTGTCTCAAAAAAACCCCGAAAAACCCAATGTGGAGAGCAATACAAGACTGGTGTTGATCCCTGGCCTCTAAATGCACACACACACACACACACACACACATGTTTATGTACTGCATACATACCAACATGTGTGGGTGCATGCCCTCTCTCTGTCTCTGTTTTAGTCTCTGTCTCTCTATCTCTCTCTCAAAAGCTGTGGAAGGAAAAATTTACATATTCCACAAAGAAATAAGGACACGAGTAAATGGAAAGACGACCCCATTCTTGTGTGTGATTCCACATTACAATGTTAATCTCATTAAGTTAATATGTAAATTTAACCCAATTCAAATAAGGAGAAAACAACAGCAAAATACTCAAGGCATAAAATTTGATACAAGCATAAAACTTGACACTGAAGTTTGTGTGGAAAAACAAAGTTGCAAAAATTGTGGGAGAACACTCTAAAAGGAAAACTGTTGGGGGGAGCCAGCATTACCAGACAACTTAACCTGCTCTGAAGCCTCTTTGATTTAAACAGTGGCGTGTGATATATAAATAGGTAAGTACACCAGTGGAACAAAGCAGGAGGATGCACACGTAGAGCAGTTTAGTCTGAATGCCTTTCCTGTGATGCTGGCACGAGTCCCAGGCTCTGGACCACACAGGTGAGTGCTTGTCCATCAAGCTGCATCCCCAACTCTTGTACCAAATCATGCCAAGGCAACTGGTAGCCATTTAGAAAAAGATAACATTAGACACATCAGACAACAAACAGAAAGGTAAATGCCTAACAATTAGTAATCCACATGGAAACATAAAACTATATTTGCCAAAGGAGTCATGTCTGAATTCTTTAATATTGATATAGGAAAAGGTTTTCTTAGAATTGCTCAAAAAAATTGTGACAAAAGACAGAACTGTTAAATTTGCCTACAGAGAAATAAAGCTTTTTATGACCCCAAATGCCACAAAGTCAAAAGTCAAGTGATAAACTTGAAGAAAATATTTTTACCTATACTTTAGACAAAAGGCTAGTTTCTTCCTTCCTTCCTTCCTTCCTTCCTTCCTTCCTTCCTTCCTTCCTTCCTTCCTTCCTTCCTTTCTTTTTTGAGACAGGTTTTTTTTTTTTTTTTTTTTTTTTTTTTTTTTGTATAGCCATGGCTATCCTGAAACTTGATCTGTAGAATAGGCTATCCTCAAACTCAGCGATCCGCCTGCCTCAGCCTCCCGAGTGCTGGGATTAAGGGCGAGTGCCACCCCCGCCCAGCCCATAGGTTAGTGTTTCTAATATAAAGAGTTTCTAAAGGGTGGGTGATAAAGGCCTCAAGGGGAAATGAGAAAATGGAGGAAAGAAGAAGCAGTTATCAAAAAAAAGTCATGTAAAAATGATCCTTGGACAATCACAATTCACCCATAATTAGAGAAATCAGATTAAAGTGGCATAAAGATACTTCTTCCCAGGAGCTGGAGTGAGGGCTCAGCAGTTAAGAGCACCTGCTGCTCTTCCAAAGGACCTGGGTTCAATTCCCGGCACCTGCATTGGTGACTCACGATCATCTATAACTCCAGTTCCAGGGAGCAGACTCCCTCTTCTGGCCTCACTGGGTACCAGACACTCATGTGGTACGCAGATTTACATGTAGGCATAACACCCATATACATAAAATAAAAGTTTAAAAATGAGTAAATGAATAAATATAAATGTTTAAAGTGATAACTTCTTTCCTCTTAGACTGACTGAATTAAACATATGACAGTACATTCTGTTTGTAAGGCTATGGACAGACAGAGGTGTAGTTGGTTTTTTTTTCTTTTTTGGCTCTTTTTCTCTTAACTCTTTGGGGGCCTGCCACCCAGCTCCCAAATAAATTGCACATGGAGTTTTATTCTTTCTTATCAATGCCTGGTCTTAGCTTGGCTTATTTCTTCCTAGCTTTTCTTAAACGTAGATTATCCTGTCTACCTTTTGTCCCTGGACCTTTCTCTATTTCTGTATATCTTTCCCTTTGCTTATCCCATGTGTGGTTGGGTGGCTGGCCCCTAGCGTCCTCCTCTCCTTGTTCTTATTCCTCCTCCTTCTTCCCAGTTTCTCCTCCAATTTATACTCTCTGTCTATCACTTTTGCCTATCCTTTCTCCTCATTTACTATTGGCCATTCAACTTTTTATTAGATCAATCAGGTGTTTTAGAAAGGAGAAGTAACACAGCTTCACAGAGTTAAACAAATGCAACATAAAAGAATGCAACACATCTTTGCATTATTAAACAAATGTTCCACAGCATAAACAAAAAACACATCT
Source organism: Chionomys nivalis (assembly GCF_950005125.1). NCBI lineage: Eukaryota > Metazoa > Chordata > Mammalia > Rodentia > Cricetidae > Chionomys > Chionomys nivalis. The sequence continues at coordinate 34,023,560 of NC_080090.1, read as the reverse complement.
TCAACTAATATTCCATAACACAGGGGTTCTTACAATTAGTCCTGGGAATGGGAACTCCACAACCCTTCTGGAGGGGTTTGGCAGTAGCTCCAAAATTATATATATATATATATATATATATATATATATATATATATATATATATAAATAAAAATGTATGTATTGGAAACTCTAAATGCTCATAATGTAAGAATGACTAAATTATGGTACAGTCATATAATGGAAAATGCAGGTTGAAAAATAGTAACAGATAAGAGTTACATACACACACACACACACACAAAAAAAGAGTTACATACAAACACAAAGCTCCCAAAAGTATATGTATGTAGTCTTCTCTGCCCCTGTAAGGAAGGAGAGAAGAGTCAGATACACATGACTTTGTTTATTTGTAGACTAAAAGTGAAAATTTATGGAGGAGAATCCAGAAACTTAAGAGATTTATGGTTTACACAGTGCTAGTGAGAAGGGAGGAGAGAGAGGGGAGTGAAGATGTGACTGGAGGCAAGTGGCCATCTTACTTGTAAAGTTCTGACTAGTAGGACCTTGGTAATGAGTCCCACATTCCTGTGGTAAACAAGTGCAACCTCTGGATGCAGGGAGGGAGACCCCAATGGCATTCAGACACTGGGGAACCTAGCAGTATTAATAACACAAATATAGAGAAGGGATGGGGAAGAAAATATCAAGCCCAGGTAACTGTGAAAACCCCATATTGACTGGCGTTTATCTGGGTAAAGAGAGAGAGGGCTGTACAGAAAAGCAAATCCATCAGCAAATGTTTCTTAAGGCAGAAGACTTGGTGATGACTTGGTGTGTGTGCTAAAACTGAACAAACAACCAAATGGATGAATGCCTTCTGTAGACGTGTCTGTTGCTGTGTTTAGGAAATGTCAGAGACAGACCAGTCATGCTTCATGCTTGAGAAATCATAAAACAGTGGTTGCAAGAGGGTATGGCCTGGCTTTAAGATCATGTCTAGGCTGTGAGACATGAAAAGATCGTCTCAGGAAGCCTCAGCTATTTTGAATTCAAGAAATATATTTAAGACCAACTGAATTATTTGAACATTTTTAAAAGGTGAATGTACAGTAAGGAATATTTTATATTGTTAGCTTTTATGGGTTCTGAATGTGCTTTTTGAGAACTTAGACCTTAAGTATGCTAATCTGACCATGAATTATGTCAAAACTAAATCTTCCCTCCAAAGAACTCTCTAGAGTTACCAGCTTCTTGTAAAGGTGCACACTATGTTGTAAGGAGAATGCATAAATGCCATAAGTGTTGCACAAGTTATAGTTGGTCTTAATAATAAAAAACCTGGAGCCAGATATTGGGGCAAATGTTGAAAGATCAGAGAGATGAAGGAGCAAGCCACAGCACAGCCTTGCTCACTTCTCAGCCAAAAAAGGGCTAACCTCCTGTCTTCTCCTACCTTATATTCCTCTTTCCACCTAGCCATATCACTTATCTGTACAGACCTCCAGACCTCTATGGTTAACTAGTGGCTAGCTCCACCCATCATATTCAGACGAGCTTTATTTGTAGAGTACAAACAAGATAGCACCACATATCCCCTCTTGTCTAAAATAAAAAAGGTGACAATATAAAAAACTATATATACTAAGTACAATAACTATATATAATATATAGAGGTGATAAATGCATCAACAATGCCTAGTCCATTAATAATCGACAAAGTCAGAGAAAATACTCTGTATCTATCCTATCTTGATGAGTCCAAAAGATTGTACTTAATTCACTTTCTATTCTAACTTGCATTACTAAAACAATTTTTTAATGTCTCTCAACCTTATACAGTTTATACCTCTTTAGTGAATTTCTTTCTGAATCTGGTAAGAAGGAAAACTGTAACTGTAACTATCTAGTCTGCAATGTCCTCAGAGATTCAAGAAGGAAATAACAGTATCTGAGTAAGCAGGAAGTGTGAGCAAGCAACTTCTAAAAACTGTGAGAAATGACAGAAACAGCTGGATGCTTGGACAGTCACCCAAGGTTCCACTGCAGTGTAGGGACATCCATCTTCAGCCTATAGGCCTAGCATATCTGACAGACTTTTCTGGAAAGCAGGATATTCTGAAGGGCTGTCCCTCATCTTGGCAAAGTTCAGCAGTCCTTTCTTTTGTGTCCTGTTTGTCCAATTTGGACAGCATACTGTCAGTAGTCAAGGCAAGGACATTTTCTTGCCCAATGGCTAAGTTTTGCCACAAAGAAAGTAAATTCTGTATGGAGTTTCTACGATATCCATCTTCTTCTCTGAAGTAGATTGGTGCTGCCAGGGGCAGACATGTCTCATTGTCATCAATAAAGAAAAGAACCTATGTTATTAAAACATCTTAAATGCCATATTCTGTACATACCTGAAGTGTTTGAAGATATCTGTTTGACCTTGAAAACATACCTAATTATGACTATAAGTTTGATTGTAAATTTTTTTATATCCTATTTAGTTTTTAATTATTCCTTTCAAGGACTAAATATTTGCATTACATTGTTGAATGAGCTGTATAAGTACAGCACCTTGAATAAGATTAGAAATGTATGTACAGTATGTTCTAACAAAATTAATCTCAAATTTGTTTCGGTATACAAAGATCCATAATAATGTAAAACATTTAAAACAAGTAGTTGCTTTTTAGTTTAAAAGTAGAATCAATAATCTACATTTTTATCCTATTTCTATATTCCCCTTTTCCTTCTCAGAGTAGACTCAGTAATCTACCTCTTATCCTTTCATATCTGTAGTCCCCTTTTTCTTCACAAAATAAGAACCTGAATCTAAAGCCCTTTGTTCAGCTTTTTTCCTGATCGTTACCAGTAACAACTTGTAACTACCCCCCTAAACAATGACAAATATCCATAACCCAATGAAGACCAAAAACTAACCACTTCACCTCTTGGGAATGTGGGTATTATATTCTTAAAGTTACTTCCTGCTGTCTGGGGGCGATGATATCTATAGGGGTTCCTGAAAAGAAGCATTTGGATAATTTGCTGAGTCCTGGGAGAGGTAGCTGTATTATTTGTAGTCCAGTCTCTGCATAAGGGAAAGTTCAGGGCTTGTCTCAAGTCCTGGCTAGAGTAGTCTGTTAGGCTGGGTCATCTCACCTAGCCATTTTGAAATTGTCCTGAGCAGTTTGTAGTCCAAAGCTGAGCTTTAGGTAATGTTTGTCACTTAGTGGTGTTATTTACACAATGGAGTTCTACACAGCAGAAAAAAAAATGACATTTTGAAATCTGTGGGCAAATGGATGGATCTAGAAAACATTATATTGAGTGAGGTAACCCAGACAAATATATGTACTCACTCATGCTTTAGACATAAAGCAAAGAAAAGCCAGCCTACAGTTTACAATCCCAGAGAACCTAGACAACAATGAGGACCCCAAGAGAGACAGACATACATGGATCTAATCTACATGGGAAGTAGAAAAAGACACGATCTCCTGAGTAAAATTGGGAGCATAGGTACCATGGTAGAAGGTAGAAGGGGAGGGGAGCAGAGAAAAATACATAGCTCAATAAAATCAATAAAAAAAAAAATAAAAAAGATCTCTTTTGTTAAAACCTAACCTTTGTAAGATTTGTTTTATGGGTTCACCTGTAATTTTTGTTTTTTCTTCTGTAGCTGTTCTATCATCCAGAGCAGTGTGGTTTCTTACAGTAGTCATTAGGTTCTTTAATTGCTCTGGAAAGGAGTTCCTCCAAGGTTATAGAAAACTACTGAACTGAATTTGGCATGGGGGCCTGTGAGAAGCCACTGAAGGCATTTTCCAGTGGCAAAGAGTTACCATGTTTGTGGAGGCCCTAAAATGTGGACCCATTTCCACCTGGTCTGAAGGTCAGAGAGTTTGGAAGGTGCTCAGCGGATGGACAAGCTTAGTTGCAGGTCCCAACTCAGGATGTAATTACTTGAGTCTTTTGACTTAAAATAGCTCCATTCAATCCTGACAGGTGGTCAGGATATGCAAACATACTTCTGCTCCTTTTGTAACCATGAGGTCACCTGGGGAGGGGCAGCCTTCAGCATGCATAATCCAGAGCAGCTTCAGCTACCTAGACAACAAAATGCTAATGATTTGATGTTTCAGAGTCATGAAATGATTCACTGTGAGTTATCCTTTGTATCATGTTAATTAAGTCTTTTGTTACCTCCTGAACTTTCTTTGTAGAGTAAAAACAAGGTATCACCACATATAAGCCATCTCAATTTTCCATTGTGATTTATGCTATCTTTTAAGTATTTTTATTAGCCCATATTTCTTATAGTTGGTAAGGGTATTTTTTAGTTTAACATATTTTATTTTTAATATTTTTAAATTTTTTATAGTATGACTTTGCCATATTAATTGTGCTTGTGATACAAATACATTAAGTATAAATATCCATTGGTATTTAATGTTATTTTTATTGTGTTGCTGTTAGTAAAGCAACAAAGTAATAAAGTTTATTTTATGGGTATGTGAAATATTTACAGTAGAGAACATAGAGTGAGGGATATAATGGAACTTTGTATTATTTTTGCAACTATTTTTATAAATTTCACATTAATTAAAAAACTTAAAAGCCCAGAGTGGTGACGCACCTTCAGTCCTAGCACTTGGGAGGGAGAGGCAGAGTGTGGCCAGCCTGGTCTATGTAGTAAGTTGCAGAATAGTCAGGACTCCATAGAAAGACTCTGCCTCCAAAAAAAGTTTTTTCAAATGCATATATATGTGTGTGTGTGTGTGTATGTGTTCATGTGGAGGGGTGAGGCACATGCGTGTCTATCTGCCTGTCTGTGGAGGACAGATGGCCACCCTGGGTGATATCCTCACAGATACTGTACATCTTCTTTGGATCATGGCTTGTTTGTTCCTTTTTCTTTTTTCTTTTTTTACATTTTTTGTTTTTAGTTTTTTGAGAGCATTTCTGTTTAAATAGTGGTTGTTCTATAATTCATTCTGTAGACCAGACTAGCCTTTAACTCACAGAGATCTGCCTGCCTCTGCATCCCTAGTTTTGGAACTAAAGGTGTGTGCCATCACCATCCCCATATAACCCCTGGCTGAAACATGGATTTTTATTGGCTTGGAGCTGACCAATGAGGCTAGATTGGCTTACTTGCAGGCATGAGAGATATGAGAAACCTCCTGTCTCTTGTTTCCGCAGCACTACAGTAGTTGTGCCAGACTACAGGTTCTTCATGCCGTGAAGAATGCACTTTACCAACTCAGCTAGCTCCCTAACCCACAAACATGACGTTTTTAAAAAGCTACTGTGATCATGTGAATAGGTGTAAAGAAATCTTTTGATGAATGAAATAAAACATTATTTATATGATATGATGGCTTGTATATTAAAGCTTTCTTCTCCAAAAATTAGGAGAATCAATGGGAGAGTTTAGCACGGTAGGTAGAAATAAGATAAACATGAAAATCAATTGGATTTCTAGAATGGAACACCCAATAATACATAAAAGAATTCAGTATTTACAAAATTAATGTGGTACCAACATGTATTAGTAAATCTAACAAAATATCCACTATTCAGTAGTGTATTGTTTAATCCTCATGAATTTGTTTTTGTTGTTGGGTTTTTGGTTTTTTTTTTGTTTTTTGTTTTTTCTTTTTTGTTTTTTTTTTTGAGACCGGTTTCTCTGTAGCTTTGGAGCCTGTCCTTGAACTAGCTCTTGTAGACCAGGCTGGCCTAGAACTCAGAGAGATCTGCCTGCCTCTGCCTCCCAAGTGCTGGGATTAAAGGCATGTACCACCCACCGCCCGACAAATCCTCATGAATTTGTGTATGTTCTAGGGTTTCTCTTGCTATTGATTTTAGCTTTATTCTACTGTGATCATATGTAAAACAAGAAATAGTAGAGATTGCCCTATATCTCTTAACACATGCTTTGTATCCTAATAGGTGATCTCTTTTAGAGAAGGTTCCATGGGCTGGGGATTATTCTGTATGTTTGGATATCTGTTAGATCCATTTTGTTTGTGGTGTCATTTAATGCAGATATTTCTATGTTTATTTTTATCAGGTGACCTGTTAGTTGTTGAGAATGAGGTATTGAAGTCACCTGCGAGTGAGCTAGAGCTAATTGTGGTTTACATTTATTATTATGTGTTCTATGAAATTAGGTGCACACGTTCAGAATTATGTTCTTTTAATCGGATTGTCCCCCTAATCAGTTTGAGGGGGCTTCTTCACTGCCTCTGGCTAGTTTCTAAGTCTACTTAGTCAGGTGTTTGAACAGGACACCTGCTTGTTTGCAGCTCTATTTGCCTGGGCTACCTTTTCCTCCTTTCACCCTGAGGCATTTCCTGTCATTTTATGGTGAGGTCCATTTGTCCGGGACAACAAATAGATGTATGCTGCTGGCCTCATTTCACTGTTTTTGCTGTTGTGAAATAACCCTGACAAGAAGCAACTTAAGGCAGCAAGGGCTTATTTAGCTCATCATTCCAGTTTACAGCCCATGACCGTTGGGAGGTTAGGATAGCAGAAACTTAAACCACCTAGTTACATCATTGCAGTCAGGAGCAGAGAGAAATGAACATATGTGCTTGCTACTCCACTTACTTTCTCCACTTTTATGCAGTTCAGGACCCAAGCCTAAGGAGTGCTCACATGGATCTTCCTTCCCACATCAATTAACACAATCAAGACAACCACCTACAGGCCAGCCTGGTCCAGACAGCCCCTTACTGAGCCTCTCTTTCCAGGTGACTCTAGGTTCTGTCAAGTTGACAATGGAAACCAGCCATCACACCTGCCCTCTAATCCACTCTGCTAGTCTGTGTCTTGACTGGGAATTGAAACCATGTATACTCAGTTGTTCCTGAGAGGTATTAGTTCTGCCATGCTAGTTAACTGCGCAGTGGCTAGCATTTTCCTGTTCCTCTCCTGATCTCTCTTATTCAAGCATAGTTTATTCTTTCCCTGGGTTTTATTGGTACATGTTTCTTTTCCTTCAGTCCAAATAATGATCTGACTTACAGGTCATGAATTTCTTTTAGCCTAATTTTGTTATGGGAACTTTTTCTTTCTCCTTCAGTTATGACACATACCTTTGAGGGTACAGTAGTCTGAGTTAGCATATATATATATTTAACAACTTAAAATATATCACTTCAACTTTTCACCACTTTAAAGTTTCTGTTGAGAAATCTGTTATTTCAGTTGATATTTTGGATGGTTTCTTTTTTGTTTCCTGGACGGGGTTTCTCAGTGTAGCCTTGGTTGTGCTGAAACTCACTCTGTACACCAGGCTGGTCTCAGAGTCACAGAGATCTGCCTGTCTTTGCTTCCCAAGTGCTGGGATCAAAGGCATGTGTCACCACTGATATGTGGCTTTGTACTTTTTTCTGGCTGCTTTCAATATACGTTCTTTGTTCCATATATCCAGAGTGGTTTAATTATAATGTGATGAGGGAAGTTGTTTAATGTTTTAAATGCCTCTGGTATTGGACTTTTTCTGTAATTGGATGAAATTTTTTGCTATAATTTTGTTGAAAATATTTTCTATGCCTTTAGAATGAAAACTTTCTCTTCCAGTGCCCATGACTCTTAGGTTTGGTCTTTTTAATGTCCAGGTCATTTGTAAGTGCCATTTTTACCAATTTATCTTTGTCCTTTATTTAGAGTATTTGAATTCTTCCACCTTGCCTTTAAGCTTATTCTATCTGTCATTTGATCTTTTCTATTGGTGAGGTTTATACTGAGGATTTATTTAACTTACTCTGTTTTCATTTCCAGTATTTCAGTTTGGTTTTTCCTTAGTAGTTCTGTTTATGAAATTTCTCTGTTTTTATCTAGTATGAACTTCATTATTTCATTCAGTTCTCTCTCTCTTTCTCTCTCTCCCCCTCCCTCCCTCCCTCCCTCCCTCCCTCCCTCCCTCCCTCCCTCCCTCCCTCCCTCCCTCTCTCTAGCTTTGGAGTTTGTCATAGAACTAGCTCTTGTAGACCAGGCTGGTGTCGAACTCACAGAATCCGCCTGCCTCTGTCTCCTGAATGCTGGGATTAAAGGTGTGTGCCTCCATTGCCTGGCTCTTCTTTGACTTTTAAACATACTTAAATTCTTTTGATTTCTTTGTCTAGGATGTCATCTGGTTCTCTCTCATTCTATTTACTTGAGTATTAGTGATTTTTAGAGGAGTTATGCCACATTACTTATTTATATGTACATAAATATATAATTATATTATTGTATTGAGATTTATGCATCTGGGTTTATTTCATTGCTTGCATTTTTGTGGGGTTTTTTTTTGGTTGTAGTTTTTCAAGGGAAGCACTTTCAATGTCAAGTGGAGCCTTCTTGTGGTGTAGTTGAGGTGTCAGTGAACAGTTCATTGTGGCTTTGGTCATAGATCCTGGTCACCCATCCTTTTGATCCTTCTGTGGTCAGGATGTGCATGCTGCTTTTGCCTAGGCAGTCTTTCGCTGGGTTGAGGGTGGGTCTCAGATCTTGGTCCTTCACAGGTGTCTTAGTTAGGATTTCTGTTGCTGTGAAGGGACACGATAACCACGGCAACTCTTTTAAAGGAAAACATTTAATTGAGGTGGCGGTTTACAGTTTCAGGAGTTTAGTCCATTGTCATCATGGTGAGGAGCATGGTGGCCTGCAGGTACACATGGTGCTGGAGAAGGAGCTGTTACATGTTGACATTCAGGCCACAGAAAGTAGACTGTCTCATGGGCGTGACTTGAGCATATAGGAACCCCCAAAGCCCGCTTCCCGAGTGACACACTTTCTCCAAGACCAAACTTATTCCAACAAAGTCACACCTTCTAATAGTGCCATTCCCTTTAGGGGGACATTTTCTTTCAAACCACTTACAACAGCTAAGGCTGTGTAGATGCTGGTCATACTTCAAGGTAGTCATTCAGGAGTCCTGTTGAGAATGCTGATCTTTCCTGGGCTGTCATTTCTTATGTCTGGTATGTTGCTTGGAACCTGTGTCTATGTCACCTTGTAGGCTCTGACTGGATTTCCTTCATTGAGCTGCATTCTTTTAAAAGATTTATATTTTATTTTGTGTATGTGAGTTTTGCCTGCATGTATGTCTGCACGCCATGTGCATGAAGTGCCTGCTGAGACCAGAAGAGGGCACTGAATTCCCTGGAACTGAAGTTACAGACTGTTGCGAGCTGCCATGAGCATGCTGGGATTGAATTTCGGTTCTCTGGAAGAGTGGCCAGTGCTGTTAAACACTGAGCATCTCGCCAGCCTGAGCTGTCAAGTTTTGATCCCCTGTTTCTTCTCCTCCACCTAGAGGTATTCTCTTGCCAGGATTCAGTGTCTTATTCTATGACATTTACCGGGAGTGTCCCAGGCATGTGACTCACTGAGGTCTATGCACCACACCAAGCCACTGAAACTTCAGAGCTCTTTCTAAGTCAGGGTCTTGCTGATGCTCTGTTAAATGCTGAGAGCAGAGGCTTTTCCTGGGACCTCTCTTCTTCCTCTGCTGCTGCTATCTACAACTGTTGTTCCTCCCTTCCCTTTTTCTCTAAAGACAGCTTTTACTGAGGTTTTTTTTTTTTTTTTTTTTTTTTGTCTCAAGCATGAGTCTAGTCACTTCTGTGAGGAGGAGCTCCCCAGATCCCCAGACCACACAAATACTTCTGGGATAGACTGTATTTTTTTTTTGGGGGGGGGGGGTTTGTTATTGTACAAGACACTTTGAGCTGTCACTTCACTCTTCTTGTAACTGTTATTCATCTTTCTCCAGTTTGTCCCCTGGAGAGTCTAGCCAATTGTTTTCTAAGTAGTTCTTTTTCTGTGTGTAAGTTTTCAGGAACATTTCTTCCTTTCCCCAACTCTCTGTCCCCTTCCTCTATCCCTCATGGGCATTTATAGTTCTGGGGCAGAGCCCAGTGCCACCCAAGCGCTAGGTAAACACTTCACTGAGTGAGATTCAACCCTCTCCTCAGTTTACTTTCTGTGCTGAGTGTTTGCTACCGTCTGTCTCTAGGTCAATCAGTAACTCTCTCTATGTTGAGATTGTGATGTGGTTTTTCTCCGTTTCCTTAGCACCTGGTGTGGTACCTGTCACATGGTAGATGATCCTCTGGTGAGTGAGTGGATAATCAGGTGTTGGTGCGGCAGATGGAGTAGAGGCAGATGAACGTGTTAATGGGAGGAAGAAAAAAATCCCAAATTAGTTTATAAACTCTTGTTGTTCTAAAAAAAAAAAAGTACATTTGGGTAACATCTTCTTTTGGCCACAAATATGTCACATATATGAACATAGCTCCCTTTCCTTCAGGAGAATTTAAATTTGATAAGCAAAGCTCATTAATCCATATTTTAAAATATTTTATTTACTTAGTTTACATGGGGCGATAGTACCTGTATAAAATTCAGAAGACAACTTCTGTGAGTTGCTTCTCTCCTTATACCATGTAAGTCCTGGGTCAGAACTCAGGTCATTAGGCTTGGAAGTAAATTCCTTTATTGATGAACCATCTGCGGCTTCAGTCAGTGCTTCTAAAATATGCTTATTTTATTGTATATACAGTTGTAAAGTTTGCTTCAACAAAATTAAAAACAGAATCTGGAGAATTGACTCAGTGACCGAGAGTACATTTTGCATAAAGGTCCTGGGTTTGAGTCCTGACACCTATCTAGTAGCTCACAACCATCTGTAAATCCAGTTCCAGGGGATCTGACACACACTGTGGGTACCAGGAACTCCTGTGGTGCACAGAAAAACAGTCATATACAGAAAATGAATCTTTAAAAAGTAAAATAAACATTGAGAGAGGAAGATTAAAATCATTGAAATAGTATTATGACTGAATAATCAAGCGCCGTTCTTACAGTTGACATTCTGATCAGTGAGTCAGTTTTTGCAGACTTAGCTTCTTCTCAGGAGTTTTTTTTTTTAAATCACACTGTGCATAATATTTTTTTATAAACTGTTTTATTTTATGATATATAAAAATGTATAAAACATTACCTAATTTCTATAAAATATGCAGCCTATTCTTTACTCAAAAAATAAAGGTTGATATTGTTAGGCAATAGAAACTATTATCATCTCCCAAAATTTCATTCTGTTCTCAATCTATAGCCAGGCTCAGATTTTTCATTATTTTTTAAATTCTTAATGATCCTGAAACTATCTATTGACTCCCCAGTCTTTCCCAGCCACCGTGACAATAGTCCTTCATCAACAAACCCTTTAGCACATCACTTGGACACATCCTACAAGCCACCTAACTGACTCCTGCACTTGATACCCTCCACCATTCAAGTTCAGGATGCTGTCCTTAGCACTTTCAAGATGCTGTAAAGCAGTCACCCTTCTCTTTCCAACCAAATTGCACACAGCATAGCAACCACACACACACACACACACAGACTGCCTCCCCTAATTCTCATGTAAGCGTATGTTACATAGGAAATGACACTACTTGAAAAGGATTAGGAGGGGTGGCCTTGTTGGAGGAAGTGTGTCACTGTTTGCTTTGAGGTTTCAAAAGCTCATGCCAGGCCCAATGGCACTGTCTCCCTGCTGCCCTTAGATCCAGATGTAGAACTGTCAGCTGGAGAAGCATCTCCAGCCTGTGTGCTCCCCTACTCCACCATTATGATAATGAACTCTGAAACCACAAGCAAGTCTTAATTAAATGCTTTATGAGTTGCTACTCCCTGATGACTAAGTGTTCAAATATATGAGCCTATGGGGGCCGTTCTTATTCAAACCACCACAGCTGTTTTTATATTTGTGATTACCAGCGAAATATGATGCCTTCCTTTATCCATTTTTTTTTTGTGTTTCTTAGATTCCAATGTAGTTACCAATGTTACACTTCAGGACTTACTGGCATATGTGTCTTCAAAACATTCCTATCTCAAAGATTTGCCTCAGAGGCAGCATCAGAAAATGAGCACCGTGGAGTTTGTGGAATTGGAGCAGCTGCAGCCTGATACATTAGTCCATGCAGTACTCAGAGTAGTGGATGTCACTGTATTGACAGGTAAATATTTGAGTGTCTTTTTAATGTTAGCTCATAAAACCTGTGCGAGGCCATCTTAGTGCATTAGTTGATTACCACTGTGTGTTTATCATGAGATCCTGTGCTGTCACCCAAGCAGGCTAATATCAACTAGCTTCGTTTTCCTTTTCCAGAGGCATTATATAGTTATAGAGGACAGAAGCAAAGGAAAGTTGTGTTAACTGTGGAGCAGGTTCAAGGTCACCATTATGTGCTTGTATTGTGGGGTCCTGGAGCAGCCTGGTATACTCAGCTTCAAAGGAAAAAGGGTAAATATATTGAGAAAAAAGCATTTAACCTGCTTATACCTTGGTAAATGATTAATGTTTGCTTGTCTGAGGTGTGGAGACTTTGAAGAGATTATAGCATTTGAAATAATAGTGATTGAATGCTCTGCAAATTTCTTTTGCTATAATTTTATACTTATAGAAATTTAGTTATCTAGAAGTCCTTTGTAATTAATAGTGACAAAATAAAGGCTCGAATGTTCCCATGCCTACTATATGAGGGTATTAGTAAAAACTTTATCTCCTTCAAATAATGTTCTGTTTTTTAAAAAGATTTTATTTTTAAATTGTGTGTGTGTGTGTTTGTGTGTGTGTCTGTCTGTCCTACTGTCTGTCTGTGGGTATGTACATACGAGTACAGGTGCCTCTGGTGTCCAGAATCTGGCATCCAGATTCCCTAGAGTGGGAATCACAGCTGCCTAGTTGGGCGCTGGGAACATTTGATCTTTTGCAGTCACAGTGCATTCTCGTAACTGCTGAGCCATCTTTCTAGCCCCCTCAGAGATGCTTTTTAAATTTAATGTCTGCAGCTTGTGTTTTTCAGCCAGAGTGCTCTTATAAATAAGTTCCTTTCTGACAGAAGGCAGATGTTGGGGGAATTACATTAAGTCTTAAAGTTACATTTCCTGGTGAATTAATTGCTATGTCCTGGGTTTTTATTACAGTTAAAAATATGAACTCTTAACCTTTATAGAATGCCTGCTTAAAAAGTATGGCCCAGTGGTACATTGTTTAAAAGCCCAAGTTAATAATTCATGGTGCATTAAATTAAAATGGGTGTTTCAAAAATTAGTACAGTATCTTATTTCACTGCTGAGAAATTCTGATTTTAACAGCTTGAGAGTGGTTTTGAGTTACCTTACTCTGAAAAATAATTAGACATTGATCAACTGGTTCACTATTTTGTACTTGAATAAGGTAATATTCCAGTTCAAACTTCTGTCTGTCAAGTGCTTATCTGGAGGTAGGGTCTGTCCCACTGTCTCTTAATCATTAATAGCCCTAACTAGGATTTGAGATAAGTCTGACTTTTATGTTAGGATCAAGTAGTGACAGATGTTTGTCCAGTTGTGAAATTTGGCAAACATGTATCGATGGCAGACATGATCACTGAGCACGGTATCTCAGTTGCGAACACGAGTCCAGTGCATGCGAAGCAAATGTAGGTCAGGGGTAAAGTGATGGGGCAGAGCGCCCGCTGCGTCTCAGTGTGGCTGGTTTAGGGTTAGGGACTTTATGGTGACAGAAGGAGAATCATTGTATCTCTAGATAGTTCTATGGCTTTTTAGTTAATACTGAAAACTTAGGAATCCAGGAATTACGATATAAATTGCTTTTGTTGAATTCACTAATTACACCTAAATTTATTTATACCCTCATCATCTTAAAGTTTTAACATCTGCTTCAATACCTCAAGACAATGCCTTTTAATAGAAAAATAACAATTTTGAAGGGCCATTTAAGGAAGCAATTGTATTTTCAGAAACTGTTAGCCTTCTTTTTATTCATTTAGCAGTTCTTGAGGCCATCTCCATATGAGCTTCTGAAGTAGGCACTGGCTTTCATATATTCTTAAGGAGAACAAACTTAGCTCTTAAAATCAGAAATGATCACCAAGTAGTCTATATTCAATAATAACGATAATAAAATTGATGTTTTGGGGGAGAATAGTAAGAAATCTCAAATTTGCATTTATTTGAAATACTCATTGCCAGCAGGAAGCTAGCATACTTTGTATGCAGTTTGCAGTGGTCACAGCTTAGATTCTAATGAGGGCACAGGCAACATAAATTATACTTCCTAAGAGTAATTGGTCTTGTGCGTAGTGTCCATGCTTGCAATTTCAGTACTTGGGAGATAGAGGCACGAGGGTCAGGAAGGAGTTCAGGGCTATATTTGGCTACTTCAGTATTTTGAGGCCAGCCTGTGCTACATGAACCCTGTTGCAAACAAACAGAAGAATAATTAGGTAAGCATAAAATAATCTATACAGAATCAAATACCATTTTCATGCAGTTGTTTTAAAAAGAAATTTACCATTTCAAATACATAACAAAATATGATAAAGTACTCTTATAGCTAATTAAGTAAAGTAATGCAAAAACTCCAGTTTATGATTGTCTATTATCCAGAGTCACAGTTATATCTACATGGATGTTTGTAATCCAGTTACATCCTAGCTTGCCTACTATAACTTCCTCAAGTTTGCCATAAATCAATTTAGTTGTCTTAGCTAGCTTCTCTAGAACCACAGTAACAAAACAGTGTTTAGACACAGTAGCACCTGTTCAAATAACTGTGGTAAGGACTGATTTTTGTTGTTACTGAGACAGAGGCTAGCCCAGACTGGCTTCCAACTCACCATGTAGTGGAGAATGGTATTGAATTTTGATCCTCTTGTCTTCACTTCTCGGGTGTCTGGCATTATAGGCCAGCACTCTTGTTTTATACAGTGCTGAAGATCAAGCCCAGCATCTCATGCACGTTGGCCATTCTACTAACAGCCCAACGGTTCTAATCTTTAAACAACAGCAGTATAGACTTTCTTTTCAGATAATCAAACTTTAAAATTAGACTAAAGCAGTAGGTGGGTTAGCTGAGAGGAATGGAGGGAGGGGAAGCTGTGGTTGGGATGTAAAAAAATTAAAAAAGAAAACAATATTAAATTATTAATGTTACTGTTGGAATCATAGGTATTGTAAAACATCTACATATAATAAACGTATATTTTTGACCATTAGAGAAGCTTGTAGACTGTTTAAAATAACACAAAGGAAAGATGTGATGGCTAATCTTCATTGTCAACCTGACTCATCTGGGTAGATGCAATCTCAGTTGAAGAATGGCCCCATTTTTTTGGTCTTTGGGAAATTTCTGGATTGCTAATTGATGTAGGAGAACCTACCCCTGTGAAATTTCTAACCATGCCGGCCTGTTCTGTACAGGAAACCTGGGAGCAATTCTGTAGATAGTGATCTTCTGCATCTGCTTCAAGTTCCTGCCTTGAATCTTTGCCTTTGCTTTCCTTAATGATAGACTGTTATCTTGTAAAATAAAATCCCCCCCCCCAAAAAAAATTATACTAAGGAAAAAGGAAATTTCTCAGCACAATTGTTTTCCTGATAACTAGTTATAGGCTGTGGTAGAAGAACTGTGTTTAGTTTCTAGCACCCATCCAATATCTATCTAATGATGCTGTCTATACAGAAAAACCCTGTTTCAAAAAAAAAAAAAAAAAAAAAGAAAGAAAGAAAGAAAGAAAAATCTTATATTTAAAAAAAAATCTGGGCTTCTTAAAAATACTAATTTAACTAGTATTTTTAATTGTTAATATTAATAAAGGCCTCAATGTAGAATTTCTTATATGGACATATTTGTCAATTCTGAACAGAAACAAAACAACAAAAATCAGTTTTTACTGAGGGAATTAGAATACCACACATTTCATTGTCCTAAAAAAAAAACTCAACTAGTTAACAAAAAACCTCTATATATCTCAAAATGAGAATGTGCTGTTCTAAAAGGCAATTGTTTAGAGGGTCCAAGAAATTAGAAAAGATTACTAAACAATATCTAGCCAGGTGTGGTGGTGCACACATCTAATTCCAGTGCTTGGAGGAGTAAGAGTTCAGAGCCAGCATGGACTCTATAGAGAGATAATTTGTAGCTTTTAAATTCAATTGCTTTAATCACACAGTTATATTTTGTCTGTTTTGCCCAAATTCTTTAGTGATAAAATTGTGTTTAGCTGATTTAGTTAGGTTAGTCTACTTAATCTGATTCTGAGCAGAGACTTCTTATTTTGGTGACATTTTTTTGTTTGTTTGTTTAAGATTGTATCTGGGAATTTAAGTACCTTTTTGTTCAACGCAATTGCATACTAGAAAACTTAGAGTTGCACACAACACTGTGGTCATCCTGTGAGTGCCTGTTCGATGATGATACAAGAGCAATTTCATTTAAAGCAAAATTTCAAAAAAGCATACCCTCCTTTGTCAAGACATCAGACTTAGCAACCCACCTAAAGGATAAATATTCAGGTATGGTCTTTACATATGTAAAATGTTTCTCGTCTTAGTATAAGCAAAGAGGCTGCCATTTCTGAGAATATATATAATTAAATATGGAAATAAAATGTAGCTGGGCAGTGGTGGTATACTCTTTTAATCCCAGCACTCAAGAGGCAGAGGCAGGCAGATCTATAGAGTAAGATCTCTTTCAGTTCAAGGCCAGCCTGGTCTGTAGAGTAGGTTCCAGGGCAGCCAGGACTGTTACACAGAGAGACCCTGTCTTGAATCCCACCCCCCAAAAGAAAGTGAAATCTAGATCTCTACAAATAGCTGAACCAGATTTTGATTTCTTAGTCTTCTGCTTCTAACTATTTTTATTTTAAACTATTAAGGAACACCTGATATTTTCACGCATAATTATGCTTTAGTCTTTAAACAGGGTCTCATTATAAAGCTTACCCTGACCTCCAACTCATGATCCTCCTGCTCTTGGCCACTCCAGGGCTGGGATTGCAGGTGTATACCACCATCCTAGGCTCTGAGATTTTCATTGTTGAAAGGTTTTAACTGTAAATTCAATGTATTTAATAGATACAGAGCTGTTAAGATTATCTGCTTGTTGAGTGAATTTTTGTTTGTAGTTTTCACGAAATTTGTTCCTTTAAATTATTGACATAGCAAAAATTATTGATGCACATTGATAAGTTATTGATAAGTCATTCTCCTACTATTCTTTTGAATATTGTTAGACTAGGTAATGCTGTCAGTCTTACCTGATAGTAGTAGTTGGTTCACTCCGTTCTGTATTTTATTCATTTTACTGATTGTAATCACCGTTTGGTTTCAGTGATTTTTGTTTTCTCTTTTCTTCACCTTTCTTCTGGTATTAATTCTTTTTTTCTACCTGCTTGGGTTTTGCTTTTTCTCATTTGAGATGGCAATTGAGATCCCCGCCCCCACCATTGTGGACCATTAATACCGTGAATTTCCTGTGCAGTAAAGAGTCTGGGTTTGCCAACGCTCTATGAGTTGTGAGCTTTTCTCCTTTGGCTGCTAAAAGACACCATTCCCATCCCTGTGGGAGCTCTGGGAATTGTTCTGGCCATGTAGACTTAGTCAAGATGTCCAAGGGGCCCAGACACTAGCGCCGTGGCCCAGGTCATATCAGATTCTGGCATACAAAGAATGCTCTTACCATTCTGAGATACCTAGAGTGTTAGGAACTATGTGCCAGGAGTGTGTGTGTTTATAACAAGATGGAAGTATAAATGTAGTCCTTGTTCCACTTTGACCAAATGGTAGATCAGCTCTCACTAGTCATGTTAATTCATATATGTATTGTGCTGATTAGTCTTCACTGTCAGTTTGACTGGATTTAGATGCACCTAGGTGACATAACCCGGATGTGTCTGTGACATTTCCATAGAAGGTTAACTAAGGAAGGAACATACACCCTGAATGTGGGCAGCACCATCCTATGGTTTCAAGTCCTGACTGAATAAAAATGGAAAAAGGAGAAAGTGAGCTGAGCCCCAGCACCCATCTTCCTGAGGATGCAGTGTGCGAGCTGCCTAGCTCCTATTCTCATGCCGTCCCTTTAGCCGAGTGCAGTCTTTGAACTCTGAATGAAGAATAAATAATCCCTTCTTTCCTCAGTTGCTGTTTGTCTGGTATGTAGCCACAGTGATGGGAAAATAACTAATATGTGTGTCTGTGCTTTCTGGGATGCAAGTATAGACTAGCCCTGCTGCGTCATCTAACTGAGCTAAGAAAAATGCAAGAACAGAATGAAATGAACAAAAGCATTTCAGTTGAAAATAATAACTTTATTCTTAGAAAATAACTCGATATAAGAAATGCTACTTGAGGCCTTTATTAATATTAACAATTAAGCCGGGCGGTGGTGGCACACACCTTTAATCCCAGCACTCGGGAGGCAGAGGCAGGCGGATCTCTGTGAGTTCGAGTCCAGCCTGGTCTACAAGAGCTAGTTCCAGGACAGGAACCAAAAGCTATGGAGAAACCCTGTCTCGAAAATCAAAAAAAAAAAAAAAAAAAAAAAAAAAAAAAAAAAAAACCCAAAAAAACCACAATTAAAAATACTAGTTACATTAGTATTTTTAAGAAGCCCAGATTTTTAAAAATGTAAGCTTTTCTTCCTTCCTTTCTTTTTCTCTTCTTTCTTTCTTTCTTTCTTTCTTTCTTTCTTTCTTTCTTTTTTTTTGACAGGGTTTTTCTGTATAACAGCCCTGGTTGTCCTGGAATCCTCTTTGTAGACCAGGCTGGCCTCAAACTCACAGAAATTCACCTGCCTCTGCCTCCTGAGTGCTGTGATTAAAGGCGTGCACCATCACCCTCCAGCAAATACAGCTTTTATAGTGATACCTTTTATGCCACTTTCAAACTTGAAGTTGTTGTGGCAAAGTAGAGTCCATATTTACACTAAGTGGTGAAATCTTGGGTAATGAAGGCTTATATAAATTTTTAAACTGGGTTTACCCTCAAAATTCCATAGAACCACAGAGATGGCTGCCATAGGAAGGAAGGCCATAGTAGGCAGCAAGGGGCTGTGCCACTTTGCAGTTTTTATTTGTTTCTGTGGAGGAGTCAACTTTATCTACTGCTTATACAAGATAATGACCTGTTAGGATCACTACCTAGAATTAGACTTAAAAATAAAAATAAGCAACCGTAGCAGATGAGGTGGCCACAGAACTAATGATTAGTGGTAGCAAAGATACAGCCTCACTAGCTTGGGGATGATGCTGAGCATTGGGAATGTTTTTAGAAATTCTGGGGTATTTGGTACCCATTGGGTACCCAACTGTACTGTTGTAGCCAGCCTTTGATAGGGTGTATTCAAAAGGCCTCTTCAGCCCTTTTCATTCTCTGATGGTCAGTCACAAGAACAGGCATGTGGTTTCTGTCCTTGTTTGTTTAAATATGAAGATGGAAAGAGAACATGCAAGAATGAGCAACTTTTCATAGCCTGTTTTTTTTTTTCCATTAAATAAAAGGGAAGAGAAAGAGGCTCTCAAGCTGGCGAGATGTTGTAAGTTTGTCTTCCTACTGCCACAGCCAGAGAAGGGCGGCTCCTTGTAAAGAGCTGAGCATACCCAACACCCAGTGTCTCCGACAGGAGGCAGAACTTAGTGCCCAGCATTCTAGAATACCCCTGAAAAGCAAAGTCCACTTTTACAGTGGCCTCTTCCGAATTTTTGAAAGAGAAATGCAAGGTTGTAAAGTGATTATATGAAAAGTCTTCTGAAATCACTGCGTTTTTCCATTTTTGTGTGTGTGTGATTGAACATAGCTGTGAGAAACAGTAATGCTGATTCTTCTACAGCTTATAAACTATGTGGCCACTCCCACTAACCTATGTAGAGATACATGGCCTGAATGATGAAATGATGAAAGCATTTCCGGGCTCCCAGACACTCAGACAAATCAAGGATATTAAGGAGAGCCACCACTATTGAACCCCAAAAGAGAGAGCCAAGACACCGAGCAGGTACTAACATGATACATCTTGATCTATAATTTGTGAGAGGATCATGATGGTTAATCTTGATTGCTTTAAAAAGCACTAGGAATTTAGTGAAGTGCCACTCTGCATGTGTCTGTGGGATTTTTCCAAAGACAATTAACCAAGGGAAGGCTTGTTCTGTGTGGCGATATTTTATTTGTACTTTAATAAATAGAGCTTGCCTGAAGATCAGAATGTAAAGCTCTCATAGAGGCCACGGAGTGGTGGCACACACCTTTAATCCTAGGACCT
This sequence comes from Chionomys nivalis, assembly GCF_950005125.1. Taxonomy (NCBI): domain Eukaryota; kingdom Metazoa; phylum Chordata; class Mammalia; order Rodentia; family Cricetidae; genus Chionomys; species Chionomys nivalis. The sequence continues at coordinate 34,003,474 of NC_080090.1, read as the reverse complement.
GGGAGACAGAGGCAGATGAATCTCTTTGAGTTCAAGGCTACCTAGGGCTACACAAGATCGATCCAGAAACAGATCCAGGTGTTGATGGTTCACACCTTTAATCCCAGTGTTTGGAGTCATACGCCTTTTATCCTAGCACTAGGGAGCTGGAGATAGGAGTGATATGGGTGGGCGGAGAGAGAAATATAAAGGGGAAGGACAGGAACTCACTGAAGTGTATAGTGTCTAAGGATTTGTGGAGACAGGATCACGCTCTTTCGGTGTGAAGATTTGGTAGGGATATACGGTCTCTGTAGTGGCTGGCTGCTTTTCTTTTCTGATCTTCAGCTTGAACCCCAGTATCTGTCTTGGGTTTTTATTATTCGTGCTACATTTCCAACTGTGGTGGCAGCATCTCGTTGGCCAGGGTCTAGATGGTAGAAAAGGGAAAGGAAAACTAGCTCCAGCATTCTCCCTGTTTTCTGGTTGCCATGATGTGAGCTACCCTGCTCTGTGTCCTCTCCACCATGCCTGCACTGAGACCTCGGAACCCCTGAGCCCGAGTACATCTTCCTGCCTTTAAATTATGTCACATGTTTTGTTTCAGTGATGGAAAGATGACTAACAAAAAACAAAACAAAACACAAGTGTGCAAGCTTAAAGACACCTTTAAATGAGTATGGGGAGGAGAAGGATGTTCAGATAGAGTCATAGGATAGACTCTATGCAGAAAGGGGAAAATAAGTTAGGATCCAAAGATCGTAGTGGATAGAGTAGATATTCAGTATATATGTAATGAATAGATTGTTAGATGAGTTGACATGCTTGAGGTTACAGTGAATGAAAAAGAAACCATTCTCTCCCATCCATTCCTTTCAGAATGGTCACGTAGACTCACTCAGGTTCAGGCAAATTGTCCGTTATGTTCTAGGTTCTTTATGGAAGCCCTAAGTGAGTTGAGATTCTCTAGGAAGGGATGAATTCCAAGAACGACCTTGGTTGTAGCCTATACCTAAGTGACTGTTAACACACCACATTGCTTGCTGTGTTTGTCAAAGATATTGTTGGCTCTAGTAACTATAATATTTCCTTTTTATATAGGAGTGGTTCTGATTAAAGCCAAGGTTTCAGAGCTGGTGTTTGCTGTCACAGCAGCTCAGAAGATAGCTCTAAATGCTCGCAGTTCCCTGAAGCATATCTTCTCTTCTCTTCCCAACATTACATATGCTGGCTGTGCACAGTGTGGCTCGGAACTAGAGACAGATGAGAACAGGATCTACAGACAGTGTCTGAGCTGCTTGCCATTTGCTAGGAAGAAAACATTCTATAGGTAAGGAAACAAAGGGTGATGTTTTGTTAATTTGATGGAAAATATTTATTGCATAGGACTGGAAGTGACGAAAAGTTCAAATACCAATCTTTTATAATATAATTAATTGAGAGCTTAAGCAGGAGAATGAAATTTCCCTGAGAGACAAATACCAATTTTTGAAAGCATAATTTCCCAGTAATGGATAAGATTATTTTAAAGAATTATCTGGATCTAATTGTCTTAAAACAGGTATACTGAAGACTTTGTTCACTTTTAATCAACAGCTGACTGTTCCATCATAACTCATTGCCCCATCTTGGTATCTAGTGACACTGTAAAGGTTAAAAGTGTGATGTGACCCTTCTGTGAGTTATTTGCAGAGGCCGGGGAATATTTGTTTAGCCTTCAGTGTTTCATTTTCTTACCTTTACTTTAGACGTGAAAGACAGCTAGTCAATATATGTTCATTGGTAAAATTGTTGTTAGCTCAGTGAGAAGCACACGGCTTTCAGATAGTGTTCAAAGTCTTGGATAGTCATTGTTTCATAGCCATAAAATTGCATTCATTGCCTGTTATTTCCAAATATTGAAGTCTATCAAAAGTAAATACATGTGTATTCCATACTTTTATTTATTTATTTATTTTTGTGTTGTTGTGGACAGGGTCTTGTTAGGTAACCCAGGCTAGTCTCAAACTCCTAATACTCCTAAGTGATGTGCAGTGTGCCCGTGAAGGTCATATACAGAAACTTGGTCAGAAGCCTTAGTTCTCTTTGCAGATCCTGATGTTTGTTAGAAGCGAGTGAATGAAGCTGGGCCTGTGCTACACATGCGTGCAGCCCCAGTAATTGGGAGATTAGTGTGGGAGCTCAGGTTCAAGGTCAGCCAGGACTACACAGCGAGACCTTGTCTGGTTTTTGTTTTTCATTTTTTTTTAAGATAGGGTTTTGCTGTAGCTTTGGAGCCTGTCCTGGGACTAGCTTTTGTAGACCAGGCTGGCCTCGAACTCACGGAGATCCGCCTACCACTGCCTCCCGAGTGCTGGGATTAATGGCGTGCGCCACCACTGCTCAGCTCAGAATTGTCTTAGTCTGGTTTCCCTACCTATACTTCCTGCTTGGCTACCTACTCCAATCAACATTTTATTAAACTAATACAAGTAACAAATTTTACAGTGTACAAAAGTATTATGCCACAAAAATTCATGCCTTGTAATTTGTAGTTAATTGTATATTTTCTTTGTAAAATGTTTTTATTGAGCAGTAAGTCACATGTCACCATAGAGGTTCACACATGGTATGTGTACATGTGGTACCCATATACACATAATAAAAATGTAAGTATTTTAACTCTATAATTTAATGATTACAGTGCATCCACAGGACTACAGACCCATTCTCCTTAGCAGTCATTCTACTCCTCACGGTGGAAACAGCTAACCTACTTTCTGTTGCTGTAGATTTGCCTGACCTGAGCATTTCACACAGTGCTCACATAACGTGGGATCTTTTGTGACTGGCCTCTCACACAGTGTTCTCAAAGTTCATCTATGTTATGGACTGTGTCCATACTTTAAATTTTTATTTATTATTATTATGTATGTGATACGTATGTGTCCATGTCATGGAGGTAGGAGGACAGCTTTGTGGAGTTGGGTTCTCTACTTCTGTGGCGACCCAGTTAGCTTTCTGTTGTTGTGATAATCAGCACCATGACCAAAAGCAACTCAGAGAAGCAAGGGTCTCTTGGGTTATACTTCCAGGTAACTGGTCATCAGTAAGAGAAGTCAGGTCAGGAACTCAAACCAGATCAGAAGCAGAAACTATGGAGGGACGCTGCTGACTGGCTCCTTAGCCTCTGCCGAGGTAACTTTCATAGACAGCACAAGACCCCTGCCTGGAGATGGTACCCACAGGCATGCTCATAGCCCATAGACCAACCTGATGGAAACTCCCTCAGATAGATCACTCTGGGCTGTGTCAAGTTGATAGTTTAAGCTCACTAGGAGACATAGAGTCAAGCACAGCAAGTACCTTCATCCTCAGAGCCATCTTGCTGGCCCTAAATTATTTTTTCATACAAGTGTTTTTTTTTATATTTATTTATTTATTATGTGTACAGCATTCCTTCCATGTGTGCCCGCAAGCCAGAAGGGGGGCGTCAGGTCTCACTATAGACGGTTGTGAGCCACCATGTGGTTGCTGGGAATTGAACTCAGGACCTCTGGAAGAGCAGTCAGTGCTCTTAACCACTGAGCCATCTCTCCAGCCCACAAGTGTTTTATTATTTGCCTAATTATTGAAGAAATATTTGAGTTTAGCTTCATATCAAATACTTTCTTTGAGATTTTTACTTTGAAAGCTAATGTGAATAGTATCAAATTATGAGAAAATGAATATGGTCTTCTTTAGTACTCATTTATTAATAGCAACTGAATTATATGTCTTTTGTCAGCTTTATTTTGTTTTAATTTTTTTCAGAAATATTAGCATGTCTGCAGTTATCTGTGTGTCTACATAATTATATATCTCTATAATCAGTCTGTACATCTGTATCTATCTTAATATTCTTGTGGAAAATCACTTTGTTCCAACAGTCTTGGTAGCTTACATTCTATAACCAAATATAACAAAAAAATTTTCCTGTTTTTTCCCCTCTGAAGAAGAAATTTCCTCTTTCCCCAGAGGAGTATTGGCAGTATTCTTATACTTTCCTGAGCCCAGCTCTTTATGATAGGTTCATGCTTTCCTTTTTCCATTTAGTTTTTATTTCTTTTATTTTATGTGTATGAGTATTTTGCCTACATATGTGTTCCTGGTTCCTGCTGTTGTGTTGATATCCTGGAACTGGAGTCTTGTATTGTTGGAGGCAAAGAGAACAAGTACCTTTGACTGCCGAGCCATCTCCTCACTCCGAGCCTCTGATCTTCTGTGATGGGCTCTGATATGATTGGCCCTGGAATGTTAGCTTTCTCCATGGAAAGTGGTGGCTGAAGACTTGCAGTAGATACTAGATTGAAGTCCTGGGAGGTGCTGGGGCCTTAGTCATAAGCAGTGGAAAACAGATTGCTTCTGAAGAGAAGTGTAAGATGATGTTTTATAGGGTGTAAGCCTAGAAGCAGCCAGCTAAGAGATGCTAGACTAGGTGGAGTTGGTCATACCTAGTTAGGTGGCACTGGTCAAAATTGGTCCTGGTTTGGCAGGATCAACACTCAAAAATACGTTGGCTAGAGCTGGTTGAGATGTAGGTGTGGAATGCAGTCAGGCAATATAAACTGTTCTGGGTCTTCATGAAGCCAGGGACAGCGGCCTTTGCGATACAAGCAGTGCTTGAGGCTTGTCCAGGAGTGGGAGAGGCAATGGTACTAACTTGATCTTCCCAGATTGGGGCAGTTCTTGCTGGAATGGAGATGGACACACCTTTTCACATCGCTCTCTGATGTCTGTCTTTGCCTGGGGTTTTCTCAAAACTTTCCCCATCAGGTGGGATTTGATGGCTGGGGAAGGTTGGAGATTTGGGGCGCTGTTGGTTTCTCAGAGCCTGGGAGGAAGAGTGTTCTTTTCACTCTTCTTTTCCAGTGCATGGAAGACTTGCAGTGATTCCAGCATGTGCCTATTTTAGTGGGCTCAAGGCTAAAGCCCCTATGGCTGAGGTCAGATGGGTTCCTCTTCCTTCTTGTCTTGCAAATGGTCAGCTTCTCATCTGCCTGGACTTTGTTCCTTGACTGCTTACATTCTTGGTTCTTAGAGCTGTTTTCTCTGGTCCTTTTGGCCTTTCTTGTCCACAGCAGAAAACTAAGCAAAGGCAGCTTTCGGAACTTGGCTGTCAGAGAACTTGGCCATGTTCCAGGGAGCCCTATCACTGTCCATAGCTCTTACCCATAGCTACTTCTCCCTCCAGCACACACACTGCGCCCTGGTACAGGGTTTTTGCTGCAGCCAGCGCAGCCAGGATTGCTGAGACTGGCGGGGGGTGCCGGAATTGAGACACGGAGACTTCTTTTTAGGTGGAAGAACAGCAGCCTTTATTTTGCCCAGCAACCTTTTATACCTCTACTCCTGTGGAGACCCACCGGTCAGAAAGAACACAAACATCTTTGTCAATTACAGACCACAAGGAAGTTCTGCTGTCAGTCAGGGGGAGTGAGGGCAGCTGGATCACAACAGTTTTGGTCTGAGTAGTCATCAAGAGGCTCAGAGGCCAGAGGCCTATCCTTATCCTTGGTCTTCCTGACCTGATCACAGGGGCTCTTTATGAGGTGTGACTTTTCTTTACCCATATTACCTCAATGACTGCTGTGGGATCTTCAGGTTTTTTTTTTTCTTTTTTGACAGTTTCATGTATCCCAGGTTTGTCTTGAATTTGCTGTGTAACTGAGATACAGTGGCTTTCACGTCTGATTCTCTTGTCTCTGCTTCCCAAGTTCTGGGATTATAGGTGTGCATCATCATGCCTCGTTTCTGTGGTTTTGGGGATTGAATCTAGGATTTATGTATGCTAGGCAAGCATGCTAACTGAGATACATCCTTAGCACAGTACTTTGTTTTTATTGCAAAGTAATATTCTAATATATATGTATATATATATATCCTATATTATTCATGCATTCATAAGTTGATGAAAATTGGAGTTGTTTTCTCCTTGGGGGCGCTGTGAACATATGTGTACATGTTTTTATGAAGACATAGTTTTCACAAATTTGGGTATGTGCCCCAGAATGTATTTGCTGTTATGTATGTGTTAGCTACTTACGGCATGGCCAAGCTGTTTTCCAAAGCAGTCGTGCAATTTTACATCTTACTGGGAAGCAATGTGAGGGTCACACTCTCTTCACATCCTTGATACTGCGTTAAGTCTCAGTTTTAATTTCTGTTGCTTGAGTTTTTGGTGTCAGATATAAGAAAGGTGTCTTTCTTAAGCCAGGGTCATGGAGATTTATACCTATAGTTTCTTTCAAAGGCTTAATATTCTTAGCTGTTTATATTTAGATTTATAATTTGCCCTATATTTATAATTTTCCCTGTTTCAATACAGGTGGCATAAGAAAGAGTTCAATTTGCTTCTTTGCATAGTCATAATACTTGTTCTAGCATGATTTTTAAAAATTATTTTATTAATTTTTTGGCTAGTATACAAAGTAGTGGGTTTCATCATGGCTTCTTCAAATATTCGTAGTATTATATTTTGTTCTCATTCTGTCCTTTCCCCATATGCCTCTTCAAGCTTTTCCAGCTGATTCCCTTTCTTCATACAGCTAGTTCTCTCCTCTGCTTTTATAAATATATTTATTTAAAATCTTATCTTTAGTATACATGTATAGATAATTACATATATCAGATATATAAAACTTTAGCATGGTTCTCCAAATGTAATAAAATATGTGGTATTTGTCTTTCTGAATCTGGCCTCTTTTACTTAACATGATTTCCAATTGTATTTCTTTCCTGCATATGTGTCCAGCATGGTTTATTGAAAATATTATTCTGGGCCACCTTAGCAGCATTGTTGAAAAGAAAAGTCTAATCTTGGAGTTAGCTGTAAAGGTCAGCAGTGCAGCACTTGACCACCATGCATGAGCTCTGGTTTAGATCCATAGCCCCTAAGCAACAAAACCCAAATCCCAACCAACCAACCAACCAGAATAGTAGCAACAAGAAAATAAACAAAAACACACATGTACACACACATAAACAAACAAAACCCCGCTTCTTATAAAATTCCCTACATCCTTGGATGAAGGAGCCAGGTTTGTCTTTTCATGAGTGTAAACCAGCACATAGCACCGTCCATGGCTTTTCTAGAGACTCGGTTTGTGTTTGCTGAAATGGAGAATGGAAGGACAAAAGAGAGCAGAGAGCACGAGAGAGAATAAGAGCAAACAAGAGACAGAGACAAGCAGAGAGACACAACCTGGGATTACGCGGGTAAAGGGGTGAAATCTGTATCATGCTTTGTTTTCCTTCGCTAAATTCCTTTCTGCTCATGTGTCTGAGTCTAAATACTCTTATTTTTTTCTAGGCCGGCTTTAATGACCATAGTTGATGGAAGACATTGTACTTGTGTCCGTGTAGGGTCAAAGATGATGGAGCAGATTCTTCTCAACATCTCTCCAGATTGCCTCAACAGAGTGATAGGTAAAATAGCATCCACACCACACAGTTGTCCCATGGAGCTGTTCACGAGAGTAGTCACGACTGAAAGGGCACTATGTTGTAGATGAAGCTTTTCCCTGTCAGTATAAAAGTAGGAAGATAGTTGAGTTTGAGTGAAACATGAATGAAAGCTTACGTAAGTTGAAAGGTAAGATCTCTTTACATCTGTCTTCGTACATGGATGAAGGGAGGAAGCTCCTAGTTTCTTTAGCCCAAACTCCTAATTGGTCAGCAAAACACTAGGAATAGTAATTAAACAAATGGTAGTTAAATACTGGCAAACAGATGGATGTATAGCACCATGCCTGAAAGTGAGCTGTCATGGGAATGGAGTGTTAGGATCCTCTAAGATGCTCAGCTGTGATGCCGGGGGCAGTCAGACTAAGATGAGAGCAGACACACCTTCCTGTCGGATGATCATGTGTGCCCGTCCTCACTAGCCTCAGACTCCTTACGTGGACAAACTAATCCAGTTCCTTTGTTTTCTTAGTTTTGTAATAGTGGGCTGCTCTTCTTGTTAATAATGGGCTGAGCATCTAATCCAAAAATAGGAAACATAATGAATTTCATGTTTAGATTTGAGTCTTATCCCTAAGATACTTCATAATGTATGTACATTTTTTTAAATCTGATACTCCAAAATCTTCTGGTCCCAAGAACATTGGTTCAGAGATATTCAGCTTGTATATGTACTTAAAGCTGTGATTAAAAACTGTAGAAATACGAGTATGAGGCTTTTTCTGGTATGGGCATGCCCTTTCTAAAAATTTATGAGTTTTTATTCACCTGCATAGTTACACACAAGAAGATACCAAAAGAGGGCATTGGGTCCCCTGGAACTGGAGTCAGGAATGGTTGTGAGCGGCTGTGTGGGTGCAGGGAATTAAGCCCAGGTTCTCTGCAAGTACAGGTGCTCCCGACTGCTGAAGCCCAGTGCCATGCCCATCACTTTTTTCAGAAGCTGATGGCTGGAGCTGCTGTCGGGCTGAGCACGGCCTATGCTCGCTTCTGATGCTCAGTGGGAACCACACCTTGATCTTTCTAGACTTCCTTCAACAGCCTGAACTAGAAAGAGAGGCAGAGAACAAGAAGTTTAAGGTGTATGTGAAGGCTGAGGAACCAAGGGAAACAAGGAAAGCCTTCAGAATGTGTTTCTGTGAAGCTGAGAAGGGTCCTGAGTAGCATGTGTGTTTTCTTCCTCAGTACCTTCCTCAGAAGTCACCTACGGCTTGGTCGCCGCCGACTTGCTCCACTCCTTGTTGGCAGTCGGTGCAGAGCCTTGTGAGTTGAAGATCCAGAGCCTTTTCGAGTTGGATGAAAACAGCTACCCTTTGCAGCAGGATTTCTTCCTACTAGACTTCTGTCCTGATTCACGTAAGACGTGGAGCTTGGGACTTTCTCTGAGGTCAGAGGAGGACACAGACGGCATTCCAAGGAAGGAGTGATGAAATCATCTGTCTTCGGAATATTTATTTTTTATATGTTTATGAATTTTGCCTGCGTATAATTATGTACCATGTATGTGCCTGGTGCCCACAGAAGCCAGGAGAGGGTGCCAGATCCCCTGGGACCAGAGTAGAGTAGTATATGGTTGTGAGCTGCCGTATGGATTCTGAGAAAGCACTCATAACTGCTGAGCCATCTAACCCTATGGTCTGTGTTTCGAAATAAATGAAATGACAGGGCTTTTGCTTAGAGTTTTTAAAATAAATATTTTATATTGCACAATATAATTATACTAAATATATGTTAATTTTTAAGAGAGAATTCTGTGAAGCTTTTATTATTTGCTTTTTTGTTGGTATTCTTTTTATTCTGGAGAAATGATCTAGCAAAAAAGGCTAGAATTACGGGTCCCTCATTGTCATTTAATTTAGACCATGATGCATGAAGGCAATACATATTGAAGACATGTCCACATGTAAGACATTTCCTCACTTTCTGTTATAAAATTTGCATATTCTTTCTTATTTCTATCTTAAGAAGTTGCCAATGTGAACTAATTTCTTGATTTTAACTGTAGTTCTGGGCTGGGGCCATGATGCTCTTGGAGAGTAGCATGTATGTGCTATGCTGGGGACATGGTGCTGTTGGAGAGTAGCATGTATGTGCTGGGCTGGGGTCACAGTGCTGTTGGAGAGTAGCATGTATGTGCTATGCTGGGGACATGGTGCTGTTGGAGAGTAGCATGTATGTGCTATGCTGGGGACATGGTGCTGTTGGAGAGTAGCATGTATGTGCTATGCTGGGGACACGGTGCTGTTGGAGAGTAGCATGTATGTGCTATGATGGGGACATGGTGCTGTTGGAGAGTAGCATGTATGTGCTATACTGGGGTCACAGTGCTCTTGGAGAGTAGCATGTATGTGCTATGCTGGGGACACGGTGCTGTTGGAGAGTAGCATGTATGTGCTATGCTGGGGACACGGTGCTGTTGGAGAGTAGCATGTATGTGCTGGGCTAGGTTTGTTTTAGTTTTGCAGAAACATTCTGAGGAGGAGCAAAGTGTTCCACTGGTACCCCAGGTCCATCTTTCATGTCCTGATAAGAGGTTTAGGTTTAAATAGAGAGCAGGAGGCGTAGCTAACTAAACAATCCAGATCGGGTGTGGTCACATCCTTCATTGGCTCATTCATCAGTGACAGACACTTCATTGTTTTGGCCCCTGCTCTGTCCTGCAAGTTTTCTGAAGTCTCTTTCTGGGAGACAGGCTTCCTCTCTGGCTAAAACTTGGGTGCCAATTTTTTCTTTCCTTAGCATGAGACTTCAGAAAAATTCTAATTCCTTGGTGTCCATTGTCTCAGTATTCTGATAGCAAAAGGAAGGGCACAAATGTTTCTATTTAGAGTATTGTGCTTCCTGCCAGGATAGTTAATCAGTTGGACAAGCACTGTAAAAATGGCTGTATTTTTGAAAGCAAGCTACAGGTTTCTTCACAAATAGAAAAAAAATCCTAAAATTCATATGGAAGAACAAAACTATGTTATCCTGTACAGAAAATGATTCAAAATGGATCAGTATCTTTAAGATCTAATGGAACTGCAATCAGAAAACCCAGGCGAATGCTTCTAAGATCCTGACACAGGCAAGGCCTTCCTGGCACATCCAGACTGGTGTGGCTGGAGGAAGCAGTGACTCCACCAGCTCAGGAAAGACGATCAAGAACTGGCATATGGGACTGCAGACAGTTTTAAAACTTCTGCAGAGTGGAAATAACCCCAGAGTGGAGACATCATACCAGAGGAGAGGAATTGTCAGCTGTGCTTTTGACTTGGGATTCATATCTAGAATGGCGAACAGCAGCAACAGAAAACAATAAATTACAAATGAATTAAATAGTTCTCAGAAGAAGTATTTACTCTGTAAATCTATGAAGAAAACAGTCAACTTCTGTAGCTCTCAGGGACATGCACACATAATCTATATCAGGATCCATCTCTCCCAAACAAAGGGGCTACTGTTGAGGAGACAAACAGTAAATATTGGCGAGAATGTAGGGAAAAGAGGAATCAACTCCAGCGAACAGCTCCAGTAAATAGAGACGCGGCATCATACTGTTCACACGAAGGTATACCTGATACACAAGAAGAGTCATGCTCCAAGCGTGATGTGAAGGAAGGCAAACAGAAACAGCATAGTTTCCTCATTCCATATATATATGGATACATATAATATGCTGTACATTATACACTACTTATCTTTACGTGATGTGTGCCTATATTTTATATAGTGTGTGGTCATGTGATGAAGGCCAGGGATAAGTGCTGTATAGACCAGGGAGGAAGAGGCAGTCTTGCAAAGGGCCACTCTGGGAGGTTGGCTTGTGTGACCTGTTGGCTCTAAATCCCTCCTTTAATACTTGCTCTGACAGTCAGCCTAGTGGCAGTTACAATGGTAAACAGTAGAGGGCGCTGAAAACGCACCGCGGAAGGCTGTGCTGCAGTCCAGGGTGAGCTGGAAGCCACAATTCTTTGGCACCACCAGTGGGGCTCAGCTGGGCTGTCAATCCTGTGTCTGCCCTCTCCTGTCCTGCACACTTAGCGTCCCCCTTGCTGGACCTCCTTTGCTCACTCCCTCCTGCCTGAAAGTTTGTCAGTCGGCAAACTAACACAACCAATGTGGTCATTTACCAGATCTCATTCTTCACCATCAACAATGAACAGTTAATTTACAGAGACAGGGGAGGAAGACTTTTAAGGAGAAAGGAAGGTTTTCACTTCCACAGGCCACTGGGTGTCTTTTTCTGAGCTCTCGGGTAGAATGCAAGACTGATAGCGTTTTCAGACATCTGGAATCTAGCGCTGCTCTCTGACACATCTTCCTGACCCCCACCTTGTCCTCTGCTGGTGGACGGGAGACCCCTCCTGGGCTGGGCTGCACCTTTGACCCGCTAATGTACAAACCCTTACTCAATTCCCGAGGGATGGTTTCTTCCTTCCGTCTACAATTAAAACAAAATTTCTCTTAAAGCAAACAGTGATTCGAGCAAATCATTCCATAGTAAGCATTAGGGGAATACAATGGGCAACTATTACAGTCTGTTTTTAAAATTGCATGCTAAATTCAATTAAATTTGTCAATTATTTTGAAGGCGCTAGCATATGGAATCTAATCACTGAATTATTTCATTATATTTTTCTAGTTAACTATTCAGACCTTCTTAGCAGATACTAGCTCCTCCCTGCTCCGTGGATAAAAATGTCTCGTGACTCTTTTTATTGCTCCCCTTCCTTTTACCCAGGAGCTCGTTTTTTACTTCCCAGCGAAATCCATGCATCCTCGTTGGGCTGTCCTTGTCATCTAGCCTCCCTGGGGCTGTGGATTGAGGTTGATTATCCTGTCCTTTACTCCCACTAACCACCTATGACTGAGTACATACCATGTATGTCTTTCTGGGTCTGGGTTACCTCATTCTGAATGATTTTTTTTTCTAGTTTCATCCATTTGCCTGAAAATTTCATGAGGTCGTTGCTTTTTACAATGGAGTAGTACTCCGTTGTGTCCTTATCCATTCTTCTGTTGAGGGGCATCTAGGGTTTTGGCTATTACGAATAATGCTGCTATGAACATAGTTGAGCAAGTATCCTTGTGGTATGATTGAGTATCCTTTGGGTATATGCCTAAAATTAGTATAGCTGGAACCTGAGGTAGATTGATTTCCAGTTTTCTTCTTAGAAATTGCCACACCGATTTCCAAAGTAGCTGTACAAGTCTGCATTCCCACCAGCAGTGGAGGAGTATTCCCCTTACACCGCACCTGATTCCTAAATGTCACTTTTTAAAGTTACTCTGGAGTCTGCGGAGGCGTCACACCTGAGCCTCTGCAGGATGATGATCAGGGGTGGAGAGAAGATGCTCTCCAGGTGGTGCCAGGTGGGCCCTTGCATATCTTGGCAACCAGGTGGCATGTGCCTGGTGGCCATCTCACCTCCAGGTTCTCAGCTTCCAGTCTCTCCAGATGATGTAATGGTGGTCCCCGGCCAGGGTCTCGTTCTTCAGCAGGAATAGCACATGCCCAAGGAGCTGGTGTTTCCTTTGCTTATTTACATGATACACGGAGAACTTCAGCACTCTCAGAGGGACACTTCTGCTGGATACCTGAGGAAGGAGAGGACCCAGACCAGGCTCAGGCCTGCCAGTAGGGACCAGGTGGTAGAGACAGGATACACAGCCAAACCCAGGCTTCCTTAGGGACCCCAGCAACCTGGGGAGGTACATGGGTGGACCTGAGCCTTGCCATACAGTGTTTTAAGAACTTTAAGCAATAGCCATTGCTGCCTGGGGCCTTGGTAGTCCACTAACCAGAATCTGCCTTTGGAAAGTGTTTTTTTGCTGAAAAGTTATGCCAGAAATGATGACCCGGTCTTATGACAATGGGATCTCTTCTCTCTGAGCCTTGGCCTTCACAGCTGGGATTGGGGGGTCACTATTCTTCTTGTCTAGGCTGTAAAGCTCCTGTCACTGTGTCTGGATTACAGCACATGGGCAAATAATACTGATTGACTTCTTCCGTCCTTCTTCCCAGAGCAGGGAGGCCGGGATCAGGTTGGGATGAGATAACTAGCGAGAGCTCTGAGGATAAGGAACCGAGGAGCCCTCATCCCTAAATGGAGCATCCTTCCCGCCCCTCTCCTCATCACCAGGGCTCAGGGAGCAGCTAAAGAAAGCAGAATGTAAGAGTGTGGTGAATGCCTTGAACTCCAGGATGCAGGAGACAGAGCAGTGGGCTCTCTGTGAGGTCAAGACTGGCCTGGTCTATACAGGGCAATCAGGGTAACACAGTGAGGCAGCACCCTGTCTCAGAAAACAAGCAAACCTGACCTCGGGAGAGCTGTGCTGGGATATTTGGATGGGAGTACTTGGAATGGGAAGTAGGGTGGATGTGGTCATGTTTTATTGGAAACACATATGAAAATCTCAAGAATAAAGAAAAATTAATACTGAAAAGTTAAAATAGTCAATGGCAAGTGTCTAGCATCAAGCTGTAACCAGAAGAAATAAAGGAAGATAAAAGAAGAAAGAGAAAATCCAAATTTAAATAAATTAGATAATCCCTAAAGAAAAAAACCCCAGCAAACAAACAAACAACCCCTGAGGTGATGAGAGTGAAGCAGGTGTTCCTCTGAGGGGTCTCCAGCCCTGGCTCCTGTGGGAGGGCCCTGCGGCTGGGCCACACCTCTTCCCAGCTCTCAGTCTCCAAGGGGAACCACACTCCAGCCCCAGGAATCACGTGCTTTCTGGACGTGGACTGGCCTGTCCTTCCCCTCAGACCCTTGTGCTACACAGCTTGACCAAGACTCTTGGCGGGTCTTCCCTAGAGCTCCCAGACATCTGCTGAGGTTCCCAGGCTGCGGTACGTCTGGTGACCAGGCATCCTTCCCAACCTTAGACCTAGGGGGTGTCAAAGACACCAATAAGCTGCAGCATGACTCCAGCCCCTGACACCACCAGGCCAGGCAGTTTGTGTCTGGACTCAAGTAGGCCTGGTGGGTCTCCATTGCATGACCTTGCCCATAATGCTCAGTGTATTGGGTCACTTCAAACAGCCCCATAGGCTGGAGCCCAGCAATGAGTAGACACTTCAAAATGTGCTTTCTCTTCCTTCTTTCCCCCAGGCAGCCAGGGCAGGAGGAACCCAGTCTCTGACCATCTATTTCTAAGTAAAAACCCTCTTCACCAGGGGCTACCTCCTGTAGACCCTGCCTGCATGCCGAGTAAAGACGGACTGGAGGCATGCGGGTCCTGGAGGGCTGGAGGGCGCTGTGTATAGGAAGCTAGGTTATCCTGCACAATGCTCCCTCCTAGGGAGCCTGAGGGCATTGCATACCACTGCTCAGGGGTGGTACCTGGAAGATGAAGTCCTCATCAAACTGTGAGCTAGCTGCAGGTTTCACGTTTTGTCTTGGACTGTTCATCGGGCAGTAGGTGGAGCTTTACCAGGGGCTGCATGTCTCTGCCAAGCCTTGATCGGGCCCACCAGCAGCTGCTCAGACTCCTGTTGGTATTCCACGGAGAACCACAGCCGGCCAGGCAACCATCAGGGAAGACTGTCTCACTCGTGTCCTCTGGGGAAAGCAAATGGTACACTTGGTGGCCTGTCAAAAGGGAGGGAAACAACATGTAGATGGCAAGTGACCTCAGCGCTCAGCCTGAGTGCCAGAGTGGGAGGGGGAGAAGCAGCAAGAGCCAGGAGCATCACTGCCGGGTTCATACTAGGACACACAGACACACACAGATACACACACACAGACACCACATACATAAACAGATATACACACACACACAGCTATACACACAGATATCACACACACAGATACACAACCACATATACATAGATGTACACACACAGACACCACACACAAACATACACAGATATACACACAGAGGCACCACACACACAGATACACACCCACATACACATAGATATACACACATAGAGATAACACACACAGACACACAATACACTTAGATATACACACATACACACACAGATAAACAGAGACAACACACAACACACACACACACACACAGTGTCTGTCTGCTCATCCCACAAGCATGATGTGGAAGTCAGAGCCAAGCCTCTGACAACAGCCTCTCTGGGTTCTAATTCCTAAATGTGGTATCTGTACCCATTTTTAAATATTCTCTGAGCCAGTTTCCCCAGCTAGAGAATGGGGTTCACAATGCCTGTCTCCAGCTCACTGTGAGGTTTCTGGGGTTCCTTGGCATAGTTCCCAGAATGCTGATGGCCTGAGACAGGCACTCCACAACAAGACATTTCTTCCCCAACTTGCCTCACTCTGAGGGCAAGAGTCCACTCAAAGCCTTTGGGAAAGAAGGCCCAGATTCTCACCTGCAGGTGGGCTCTCAGCACATGGGCGGAGTCTGTCCCCTGGTCTGTCGAAGGAAGAGGTGGTGGCCTGGTCTGGTGTCTCTGGCAGCTCCTCATAGATGAAGATGGCGCAAAGCCTCCTCCACAGACAGCAGTGCACCCCAATCAACAGCAGCAGTCCCCCAGTGACACCTCCTGTCACCAAGGCTAGGGGCTCTGAGGCAGAGACCACCAGACGCTGTGAGTGGCTGAGGAAAGCCACTCCCACAACGGGCACACCCCTCTGTCATTTTCCTTAGGACCAACTGGCCCTGAACTTGGTTGTGGCTCTGCTCCAGAATAAAAAGCAACCCCTCCCTCATGGAGCCTCCACCCTGGGTTCCTGCTGGGGTTTGAATGTGATCTGGATGTGGGTGCCACACACTTAAGAGAGTTCAGGAAGGAATCTGGGTCCCATGGCTTGGTAGAGCTCTTTTTGAAGGGGTCCTGTAACCAGATGGGTGGCTCCACGTGCCCTAGGCTCTGTAGTTAGTGTCCATCCCCTTCCATTCTCCCCCCACCTACTGTCAAGGGGAGCCCCTGCCATGACCAGAAGGTGCAGACATTGAACCCTAGTGAAAAGGGGGAAGGGTGGCAGATTTGAGAAATGGAGACTTAAGGACCCTTCAACTTCCACATTTGCAGGAACCCTGGAGCCTCCACGAAGGCTCCCAGGCTTGGTCTCACTTGCTGGTTGCAGATTGGGCAAACAGACTCCTGGACATGTGCGAGCACGGGTCTTCCTGGGTTCAGGGCTATAGACAGGCTACTGAAAAGGTGGGACCTCTCCAGACACACCCTAACCCACAACCGTCTGCGATGAGCGAACCACACCCTTCACTGCATTTCAGAGAGTCGCCGGGTGGAGAGAAGTGCTTTGAACTGTCTCGGAGAGCAGATTCTGCATTCTGGGACAGGGGTGGGAGTGAGGCCACTTACCCGCCATGGGGCTGGTCCAGTGGCTCGTGGCTTCAGAACCTCAGGCTCCCACTTGGACAGCTATGCCCCCCACCTAAGGTATGACCTTGTTGGAGGAAGTGTGTCACTGTGGGGGTGGGCTTTGAGGTCTCCTTTGCTCAAGCTGCACTCAGTGTGGTACACAGTTCACTTCTTGCTGCCTGCAACAAGATGTAGAACCTTCAGCTCCTTCTCCAGCGCCATGTCTGTCTGCACACCACCATGCTTCCTACCATGATGACAATGGACTGAACCTCTGAACCTGTAAGCCAGCCCCAATTAAATGCTTTCCTTTATAAGACTTAGCATGATCATGGTGTCTCTTCACAGCAACAGAAATCAGCTCCTGCCTCCAGGTTCCTTTCCTGCATGAGTTCCTGCCCTCACTGCTTTTGATGATGAATTGTTAGATGGAACTGTGATAGGAATAAACCCTTTCCTCCCCAAGTTGCTTTTGGTCATGGTTTTATCACAGTGTTAGTAACCCTAACTAAGACAGCTGGGGACCACTTTGGGACAGTCGTTGGGCTGATCACAGTGTCTATGCAGCACTTGGATTGGGATCAGGGCTGATTCACATTCTTCTTCTTGCTACCTGAAGCTTTCAATGTGTTCCAGGACTGGCCTTAGGAATCTAGCAAGGCCCACGTGTCCCCTTCCTGGTGACCCTGTCCATACTGGGGCATTGATATCCTATCTGTACTTGTTGCCTTCATTACTGAGCCTGAGTTGTGCCGGGTCTAATCCGGGTATTGAGTAGAGGCTGATACACCCCTAGCCCTGGGCTATGTGTTCCTATTGCATCCATCTTCCTCTTTGGACTCCTTCTTTGGCCACCAGTATCCAAGCCAGTTATTCTTCCTCTCTTTATTTCTATCATCTCCAACATCCCACTCTAGGCCTGGGCTCCTCACATTTGCCCATGTATCTCTCCTACCTCATAGCTTTCAAGCTCTTCCCATCTCTCTGTATGTTCAGTGTGTGGCCTGATGCAGCTGCTCTCAAAGATCTGCCAGCACACTGGCTTCCTTACAGTTCGCCTGAATACTCAGTGCCCCTCCTACCTTCTTTGAACCTCTGGCACCTTCTTCAGGAGCCATTCATCAGAGCTGGGCGAGGTGGCCCACGCCTTTAATCCCAGCACTCAGGAGGCAGAGGCAGGTGGATCTCTGAGTTCAAGGCCAGTCTGGTCTAGAGAGTGAGTTCCAGGACAGCTAGGGCTGTTACACAGAAAAACCCTGTCTTGAAAAACAAAAACAAAGAAACAAAAAGAGCCATTCATCACTAGTTCCTCTTCCTCATAGTTCTTTCAGCTGTCATGATGACCAAGGGCCTCCATGTCTATGGCTGCCATCTATCCTACTCTGCCTAGCAGATTAGCCTCCCCTCCATGTAGGCAGAGCCATGTCCTTTCCAGCTCCATACCTCCTGGGCCAAGGCTGCGATGTCTGTGACTTGTGCCAACACTGGCCACACATCACATGCACTTCAAGCCCCGCATGGGCACCCAGATGCTGGGACACATGCTTGTGATGCTAGCTCTGTCTGTAAGCACCTTCCACCTCTAGGCAGCTCATTTAACTTGGGCTTTTCTCACTGGGAGAAAAGCAGGAGGCAGAAGGGAATTCATTCTTTCTTGTGGCTCTCAATGTCCTGGGAATGGTGATTCAGGTCCACTTTATACAGTTCCATTGAACCTCATATTAGCTCTGAGGAGCAGACAGGCTTTCAGTTGAAGAAACTGAAGAGGCGGCATGACTCTTACAGAATGTGGTGGAACCAGACCAATTATGCCCTGTTTCCCACATCAGCTGACAGGTCCACGTAAGTCCCCAGGAGACATGTTGCTCCGTGTTGCCCCTGAATTAGGCTGGAGCCGTAGGTACTATGCAGTTTCTGCTCTGTCCCACGAGTGTTCCGAGACCACGCTGGCTTGGGGCCAGCTTTACACAATGGAAGTGCCACTCGGGGCTGGCTGCAGCCATGGCCCCATTTCCTGTTTTCAGATCTGGCTGATGCTGTCTCTCTGGTGCTGGAAAACTTGGAAAGAGCATCAGACAAGGTTTCTCTCTTCCATAGCCAAAAGGAACTCGTATCTTCACTGGCAAGCACATTTCCAGGGAGATTTGCTCGAAGTCTAAGAGCTTAAAGGCCTTCGAGTGCCTGCAGATGATAAATAATTCAGTGTGGTAGATGATTTGTGAAAAAGGCCTCTTTCAATTAACCTTAAGAATCGGCCACCATCTACGGGAGTGTCACCTCTTACCACTTAGGAACAGAGAAACCAGGGCAGGATAAAGGCCACACAGAGAGACATGTATCTCACATCTGTGCCAACTCCTCCCTATTAGCTAAGGACCTATTTATGAGAAGGAACCCCCTCCCCTGGCATCCTTTCTGTTTCCTTGTTTAGCCAGGGTGGCCTCAGACTTGATTTCTTACAGCCCTACTATAATGTGAGTCATACATCTATCCCAAAGATAAACGTGTTGAGAGCTGGTCCCCAGCCTGCATGCTACTGAAAGGTGATGGATTCTTTAGCAGGTGGGGCTAATATATGTCCAGTAGGTCACTGGGGTCTGCCTTTAAAGGGGCTATTGGGACCCTAGTGCCTTCCTGAGGCTGTCTTTGCTTTTGGGCTACTTGTTTCCCTGTGTGCTCCCCTCCACCCGGGCCAGGCTGGAAACCTCGAAAGAGCGGGTCACAGCGAGCCTGTCCTGTTTAGGTTGTGCATCTCAGCTGCTTCATCACAGGAGGGGAAAGTTGACTAACGTAAGACCTCTCTCCCTTACTTTTCACACTGCCTTACTGTTTCAAATTATCATTTATTTATTATATAAATAATAATAAATACTAAATTAAAATAAATATTAATGTATTTTATTATACTTATATATATGTAAATATACAATGTATTTTTCCTCATATTTATCCCCATTAGCCTCCCCCTGATAAGTATCACTTCTAGCTTCATGTCACACACACATTTAAGACTCGATTATACATATGTGGGAGACACACAGTATTTGCCCTTCCAAGTCTGGCTAGCTTTGTTTACCATATGACTTCCTGTTCTCCGTTTTTCTGCAGATACCATGCTAACTAACATTCTTCCTCACGGCTGAGAACTCCACTGTGTGGATGTACAAGAAGCCTTCTCTTTCGAGGAGCTTAAAGGGAGCAAATCCGATTGAGTCAGATGCCCCTCTTGTCCCTCACCTCAGTTCCATGACAACTCCACTGAATGCCAAGAAAGAGACAGGGACTCGCCCCTGGCTTACTCCAGCTTCCTGGG
Organism: Chionomys nivalis; assembly: GCF_950005125.1. NCBI lineage: Eukaryota > Metazoa > Chordata > Mammalia > Rodentia > Cricetidae > Chionomys > Chionomys nivalis. The sequence continues at coordinate 33,983,408 of NC_080090.1, read as the reverse complement.
GTGTCTCCTACTTTCCTATTCTCTTCCTCTGTTCCCTGACTGTTGTCTTCTCCCTATACAGGCTGGGGCATTCTGCTTTCTCCTGCTGATTCCTCCCTGCCTCCTTGTCCGAATAGTCCCTCCCCGCAGAGCAGACGCCACTCTGCTCCCCACATCATCTCCTCACCATAGCTGTGGGGCTTCGCATGGGACCTCGCCATGGCCAATCTGTGCATTTTATTCATTGCTCACAAAGCTGGTGGACAGTGTAGGGTCTTGATTGGGCTCATTTTCTCTGCCAGTTAAAAGGCAGGGGAGATCTGGAGTGCACTGGAGAACTCTCAACCACTGCAGACGGCAGCAGCAGATTCAGCATCGGAAGAAAGGCATTGATGGGGGCGAGGAAAACACATGCACGCAGCAGACACACTGAGAAATAAAGGCACTCTGCAAAGAAGAGCGGGGACTCAGGAAGCCAAAAAATTCGGTCTCTTCTTCAGGGATGGTGCTTTTAAAGTTTCTGAAGAGTTTTCCTCCAATAATTTAGGGTTGATCAGTTTGAAAAAAAAAGGTAGGATGGTTGATGGACCCACAACTGCTGTATCATGTGTCTTCATCCAGTCCATCGGCGGGGGGGGGGGAAGTCCCCAAGGCCAATGTTTCGAGCTGCACACTGGGGATTCATCTAACTCCTAGAGTCTTGTTAGGTTTAGAGATGGATCCATGACCTCTGATGGGATAATCACAATTAACTCTGGAAGTTTCTGTGGCTTCTGCTGAAGAAGAGAGGCTTCCTTTTGAGTAGGAGCTGTTGAGCTGTCTGGCCTATTGGAAGCCTGAGGTGGTGTCAGTAGGTATGGCCCCCATAGACTCATTTGTTTGCATGCCTGGCCTATAGGGAGTGGCACTATTGGGAGGCGTGGCCTTGTTGGAGTGGGTGTGGCCTTGTTGGAGGAAGTGTGTCACTGTGGAGGTGGGCTTTGAGTCTTATATGCTCAAGCTATGTCCAGGACACAGTCTTTCCTTCTGCTGCTCAAGGGTCAAGATGTAGAACTCTCAGTTCCTTCTTTAGCACCATGTCGGCCTGCATGCTGCCATGTTCCACCATGACGATAATGGAATAAACCTCTGAAACTGTAAGCCAGCCCCAGTTAAATGCTTGGTCAGGGTGTCTCTTCACAGTGATAGAAAACCAAACTAAGGCAAAGCCTGACATGGAGGTATGGATAAGACACAAAATTTGTGTAGGAGAACGAGGCAGAAATGGAGGCCTGGAGAGACCCAGTTTGCTGCTGGAACCTTGCCTGTGCTGTGCTGCGGCTGCCTCTCCCTAGATGTCTGCTATGTTCAATAAATCACCATGTGTATCTCCTTAGCTAGAATGAGGCCGTTCCTGCTTCTTGCAGCTTGACAGCCATGTGTACAGCAATCTTTTTCCCGCTTATCCATGGCTATATTTCCTGAGGTTCCGGTTATAAGGTTAGCTACATTTTATTAACTAAGTTAATAAAAATATTAAACAGTGTATTAGCTACTATTCTGTCGCTGTGACAAAATGTCAGGGACCAAGGCAGTTTATAGAAGAAAGAGTTGACTTCGGCTTACAATCCCAGAGGGATAAGAGTCCCTCATGGCAGGGCAGAGGCATGGTGTCAAACAGCAGGCATGGCAGCCCGAACAGGAAGCTGAGACAGGATAGCTTTAACTGTAAACATGAAGCAGAGAAAGTGTACCAGTATTAGGGAAAGACTGTATATTCTCAAAGCCCACCCCCAGTGACATACTCTCTCCAGCAAAGCTGCACCTCCCAAACCTCCCTAGGTAGCACCACCACCTGTATATTCAAATAGCTAAGTCTGTGGGGGGGAAGTGGGGAGACAGTTCTTATGAAAACCACCATAAATAGAAAACTCAGAAACAAGCAACTCATGACCTTTCCAATTATGGGATATTTTGAACAATGTGATAAAATACCGTATCAGTCCTGGGACTCAAATCAACTCTGTTCTTTCAGTGTATCCATGCCTTGAAATCATCCATGCTGATTCCCCAGTAGTCCCAGATCTTGCTTATCAGCTCAATGGTTGCAGTATAGCTGTGCCTATGTTCGAGCACCATCTACAGAGTAGTCTAGCACTATTAAATCACGTCTGCATCATGTCCCTCATTTTGTCCCCTCACACGGGCATTGTAGTTTCTCATATCATCTCAAAAGGAGGCTAGAGTATAAGATCAACAGAGAGACCACAGTCACAAAACTCTTACTATATTATTTTATTACATGTTCTATTACATATTATTATCCTATTACTTAGCTAGTTATTGCTGCTAATCTCTCATTGTCCCTACAATGAATTTAGTTTATTTCCAGGTGGGGATGGCTAAGAAAAAGCATAGCACATACGCAGCACGTGCCGGGTTTGACACGACTGTGGTTTCAGGCCTCCACTGAGGATAATGTAATTTGTCTGCGGATGAAGAGCATCTGCTCTAATGTATGGTTAGCAAAAGCGGAGGATGAATGGGGCCGCAGGTGGGCTTTTATTCCGTTTTACTGAGTGGGGAAGTAAGTGGCTGGGATGAGAGGTGGCTAGCAAGGGCCTGACCTGGGTCTGCCAGCAGCTACCTGTTCCAGGTGCTGTCTTGACCACTGTGCTGGCTTGAATGAAAATGTCCTTTAGAGGCTCAGGCATCTGAACACTTGGTCCTCAGTTGGTGGCACTGCTTAGGCAATCTTATGGAACCTTTCGGGGGTGTTTCCTCAGTGGAAGAACCACATCTTTTTAAAAAAGATTTTACACTATATTTTTTATTGATTATTTGGGAATTTCACATCATGCACCTTGATCACACCCATTTCCAAGTCCTCCCAGGTTCACCCCAATCCTTGTGACCTCCCCCAGAAGAAGAAGAAGAAGAAGAAGAAGAAGAAGAAGAAGAAGAAGAAGAAGAGGAGGAGGAGGAGGAGGAGGAGGAGGAGGAGGAGGAGGAGGAGCTCAATTTGTGTTGATCACATACTCACTGGAGTATGGTCAAACTCCCAGTGGCCAGCCCCTTAAAGAAAACAGAGACCTTCCCCACCCCACCAGAAGCCATCAGTTGTGGAGAACTACATTTCAGCATCTTTATCACAAATTTAAAGAGTTCTCTATTTAGGCTGTTACTTTTGGGGGTGGGGTGGGAAGCAGATAGGGGTTGTCATAGACGCCTTCCGTGTCCCTCTTTCTCAGCTGTGAGTCTACAGTCATCAATATCTCTGAAAAAGTAGCTCCCTTGCCCTTTACAGTTGGCAGGGGCACAGAACATGGACTTCCACATGATTTCTGGCAACAGCATGGACCACTAACATCTGCGTGGTCTCCCATGGTGCCACAGACTTCAGCACAGTCTCCATGATCATCTACTGCAGCATTGACCATGGACACCACTTCAGCCCTTGATGGCGGCACAGACCACAGACATCCGCAAGGCCTTAAGCAGCAACATGGTCCATGGACATTAACGTGACGCCCATCTGCAGCAGGGCCACAGATCCCAGCATGGCCTCAGGTGGCTGCACATATCTTGAGTCTTCTCCCTCATTGATTTTGTTGACCAGACCACCCACAGCTATGCCAGAGTCAGGGAAGACCAAGAAAGTGAGCGACTGATCTTTTCAGTCTTACAGTGGGGAGCTGGTCAAGGGAAAGAGGACTCCAGGAATGGCTGTGTGCCATTGCTTTGTTTTCTTATTAACAAAGTAAAATAGGAAGACCAAGACTTCAGAAGGTACTCAGAGGTAACAGCCTCTAATGACTAGGAACTTCCAACCCCAGGTTTAAACCTGATGTGGCGAGGCCTGAAGGTCTTTCTACTGCACCCTGAACCTTCTGTCCATTCAAGGCTGGACACCAAGAAAGTGCAAGCATAGGAAAGGTAAATAATAAGGAATATGTTCAGATGGAACAACAAACCATCCAATAGATAGGGGTGTGTTGTCCTTACCTACCTAGCAAGCAGAGGAGATTGGCAGCCCAGAGCACTACACAGTGTTTTATCAAAATCTTAGGCTTGCTGGGCAGTGGTAATATAATCTCGGAACTCGAGAGGCAGAGACAGGCAGATTTTTTTGTGAGTATGAGGCCACTTGGAATACAGAGTGAGTTCCAGGGCAGCGATGACTATGCAGAGAAACTCTTTTGAAAAACTAAAACCAAAACCAAACCAAACCAATCAAAACCACCACAACAAAACCCAGACTCCCTCACCTCCTTCAGTTTCCATAGTTACGGTTTCTGATCTGTCCTGCTAGTTTTATGTCAACTTGACACAAGCTCCAGTTGTCTGAGAGGAAGGAACGAGCAGAGAAGGCTGTAGGACACTTTCTTAATTAGTGATTAGGTGTGTGGGGGGCTGAGGCGTGGCACAGACCATTGTGAATGGGGGCATGCTGGACAAGACTGCCAGGGAGAAGGCGCTGTAAGGAGGAAGGGGAAAGGCAGATGAAAGGGTTGTCATTAGTTGGTGCTAAGTCCCCTTTAGAATCAGGAATGGACATGTGATTTATGTGGGCCCATGAGAGTAGAAGTAATGTCGGTTCCATCCCAATGGAAGCTTCAAGAACTGACGCATGATTTACTGTGTTTTTCTGCATTGAGGTTGTAAAAGCAGGTGTTAAGAAGTCCCCATATGGAGCAGAGCCCTCTTGTCAACCTGTGATGCGAGGAAGATTGAGAAACAAGCTTCTGTTTAGTTTGCTGATAATGTCACAGAGGATATGTGATTGGAGCTTGACCTTGTCTACACTGACACAGGCAGGTAGTTAGCAATATGCGTATGTCCATGGTCTTCAGCAAGACCACCATCAGACCAGCAAGGAGCCACGATCTCGGACCCAACAGGCACATACAGCAGCCACTTCTCCTGGGTGAAGGTTGTATTGGTGTCACTACCCCACGAACTGGCAGCCTACAGCTCCCAAGGACTAGTGAAAGCTTCCTAACTGGCACTGCCACTAATGGTATGTACAAGCCTGGAGATCCAGTCGCTCACTCCCTGGCTGGCTCTTCAGTAATGTCTTCATCTCTATCAAGGAATAAACAGGCACAGTCAGATGTCCCATGGTACCTCAGCCATCTCGGTTATCTCAGCATCCTCTATTGCATCTTAGTATGACCCTCTTCCACGCGCTCTTTAGCCCCTGGCTAGAATAGGCTGCTAGATGTTTTCTGTCTGAGATGCGATGTGAAGGAAATAATCCAGGTGGGTGCAGACTGTTTGGAGCTCTGAGGATTTCACCAATCAGGTCCTGCAGTCTAGATCTATACAGCCACACGGTATAGTTCTTTCAGGCTTCTGAAGGAGTGACACATCCCCCAGAGATTCTGGACCTGTGCTGGGATGCAGCCGTTGCCTGAGTACCTGAGTCTTGCATTGAATTCTGTCATAGCTTCAAGGGGCCCATGATAGCACGTTCTTGAAGAATGTTTAACAACTGGCAGCTGAAGTGGTCAATGCCTATAATCCCTGGGAGGCTGACACAGGAGGAGTGCAAATTTGAAACAAGCCTGACTCCATGGCAGGAGGAAGAAGGAAAGAAGAAGTAAAGGAAAAGAAAGGAGGGAGGGAAGAGGAGGAGGAAAGGAGCAGGGACAAGGAAGGGGAGAGAGGAACAAGAAGAAGGAGGAGGAAATGAATGAAGAGGGAGGAGAGGCAGCTTGGCAGCTGTATTTATGGCAAGGAGGATGTGTGGATGCTGAGCAGGCAAAGGCATAGACTGCAGAAGATGTCTGCTCCTCGGCCTGTTTAGTGTCCGTTTTTGCTTTTTCTGATGATAAAACCCACATGTGCACCCCTATTCTTAAGCCATGTCATTGGGTAGTCCGCCATCCCCTTAACTCCATAGATAGGCTAATCCAGACCTGGCCAGTTGGAGCACCACACCCTTAGGCCTCCGTGGTTGGTAGCCCACTTCATTCTATTGACTTGAACTCAAAATCCACAGGCAACTGTTGGATGAGATAAGAACAGTAACTAACGCAATCATTTGGCACACTCTGGATTTCTCAAACGGTTCTCATGAACGTGAAGCTGTGGAGACAATCTAGGAGTTGCTGGGAATGCTCAAAGGGATGGCGAGATACCGGTCTCCAGTGAGGTAATTCAAGCCTGTGTGGCTGCCACTGAGCCCGGCTTTCCTGGGCTCTTGACTTCTAAGACCCAAAGGAAAGTAGCTGCACTGCTGTGGCCAGTTTGATTTGGTCACCCGGCTCTTGAAAGCAGAGCGTTGACTACTGAGATCATTCTCTGTAGGCATGCAAGACAAGCTGACAGGGATATATGTCATGCTCATAGCCTAGCAGGAAAGACAGTCAGAAGATGGCTGCATCTTAGATCACATGGCTGTTGGATCAAAGTCACCACATTCAAGTGCTGACTCATTGGCTGACAAGGACGTGTGCAAGTTCCTCGACATTAAAAATGACCGTTGTCTATAAGATTCATATTTTTTGAGTTGCGACTTGAGAAACTTGGCAGGACCTGAGGAGCAAGATTCCTAGCTCCAGGGGAAGTGTAAAGCATCCATTAAGATGCTTCAATGGTTAAGAGCAACGACTATTCTTCCAGAGGACTTGGGTTCGATTCTCAGCACCCATATGGCAGCTCACACTTGTCCGTAACTCCAAGATCTGACTCCCTCACACAGACACACATGCAAGCAAAATAACAATGCACGTAAAATAAAAATAAACAAGTTATTAAAAAAAAAAAAGGAAAAGCCACCAGCTTGACATCCAGGCTTTTAAAGCAATAGCCATCCTGCGTCAGTAGAGGGTGCCCTCTGGCTGAGAGAGGGCATGGAGCAAGGCCAGCAGGAAGGCGGACCAGGAGCCCCTGCAGGAAGGGCTGGAACTGTGAACTCTATTTCTGGCTCTGTATACTCAATCCGGAGAACTTTCTAGTTCTACATCAAGTCTACACACTTCCTTAGAACAACTGATTTTTGTCCCTGAACAAACTGCAGTGGTCTCTGACTCGCAGTTCAAGTCTGAACTTGCATCCTGGTCCTGGTGATGCCGCGATGGTCCTTAGGCTGATGATAAAAGTGTGTCACTAATGGCATTGTTGGAAGCAAGGGATAGACATCTCTCGTAACGAAGTTTAAATAAAAAGTCAATAAAATCTGTGTCTGTAATTGAGGTATGGAGGTACGAGTTAGGTCTTTGTCTTCCCTGGGTTGCAGGCTCTATCCAGTGCAGACTTGAACACTCTTACTTTGTCATTCTCTGAGCCTCTCTTCCATCGGCCTTGTGTAAGACGGATGCAGCAGCTTCAGGGCTCACACACCCAGGGAGAAGAGTGTCCCTTCCTAAGGCCCTCCATAGATTTTCATGTTACTGGCTCTAAATGGGACATACATTTGTCCTGAAGAGTCTCTGTAGCCAGGGTGAGGTGATGTAGCGATTGGCTTTTGCCTAGTCACACCCTCTCCTCTGAACCCCTCCTACAGTCCCGGGGTGGAGAGGCGAGGAACAGGTGACTAATCTTTAAAATGTAGGTTGAACAGCTGGAAGAGAGATCAGACAGCTTAAGCAAGAGAAGTTTCTCCATCATTGCAGGCGAGCAGGTGGAAATCCAGGGTTTTTCCAGTTTGTTGCTTCACTGCTCTAGGTATTGCTTATCTGGGGGTTAAGACATTTCTCCAACTGCTCCGCTGCTCACTCAGTAGCAACACAAAGAAAGGGCAGGACGGAGAATTACCCTTCTTGATTAAAGGAACTGGCTCTCTTCACTTTAGATCCACCGTTCAGTGACTTGGCCAAACATATCTTTTGGGCGATGTGCACATACACCCTGCTATTATCCACAGAGAGAAATCATCTCTGTAAACAAGAAATGAAGGCAGCTTGGGAGTAGCTAGCAACCTCAGCTTGTCTGCCTTCAGGCCAGCCAAACAGCTGTGCGTGCTGTCCTCCTCCAGCCATGAAATGCCATGCGGGGCTCATATCTAGCTCCAAGCCTAGTTGCTGGACCTAGCTGCTAGCTAGCCTGCCCCATCACATCTGCGCATGCTCTGGGAGCTTGCTTGGTCCATGGGTCTGCATGTACTCCAGTATGATACAGTTTGGCATCATTTATTCAGCAAACCAGTGTTAGTAAGAACCGGATATGGGGATTGCCAACTCCCATCCAGAAGAAAAGCAGGAGCTGTCAGACCCTGCTGGGCTAAAATTATGAATTCCCAGGAGTGGAAGAGATCTTTTGGTGACGGGTTCCTCTCCGGGATTTTCCCTTAGGAGTTCACTTCATTGGTTCTGTGGTTTCCTCTTTGTCCCATCTTCCATCGGAAGTGGGCCAGAGCTGTGTTCACGGAGAGCCACACCTCTGTAGCCCTCTTCCTGTTAATAAAGCTGTGGTGACAGTGGGCAGGGATACTTAAGTGGACAGAAATACAGGCTCACAGTTTCTTTGGTGGCATGTGTCCTTTAGAAGCTCAGTTGCCTTCCTACCTATTTGCTTCCAGTGTTTTACATGGGCAAGAAATGGGATTAATGAAGAAAACCATGGCCTCTTATTGATCAGACTGGACATTCTATATATTCTATGTGTGATGTACTTAACCTGAGATCAGCATGAACATTCATCTTGGTTTAGAAGGAACAGCCTTGAACTGGTCTTGGCCATTCAGTGCAGTCATGGTCAGGTTCAGAGACCCTTAATCAAATGGGCTGGAGAAAGTCACCTCCATCCTTGACTTGCTAACACAACTTTTTAGAAACTCCTGTGTCTTCCTCAATTTATAGCACAGCATGGTTGTATTTATTCTGTGTCACCTCTGCCTGTGCCCAGTGAGCACTGCCCACGTTCTGTGCATGGTGAGCACTGTCCACGTTCTGTGCCTGGTAGACTGCCCGCGTTCTGTGCACGGGGAGCACTGTCCGCGTTCTGTGCATGGTGAGCACTGTCCATATTCTATGCCCGATGACCACTGCCCACGTTCTGTGCACCGTGAGCACTACCCGCGTTCTGTGCACGGTGAGCACTGTCCGCGGTCTGTGCACAGTGAGCCCTGCCCACGTTCTGTGCACTGTGAGCCCTGCCTGCGTTCTGTGCACTGTGAGCCCTGCCCATGTTCTGTGCACTGTGAGCACTGCCCGCGTTCTGTGCACGGTGAGCACTGCCCGCGGTCTGTGCACTGTGAGCACTGCCTGCATTCTGTGCACCGTGAGCACTGCCCGCGTTCTGTGCACGGTGAGCACTGTCCACGTGTTTCTAATGAATGCAGGCCTTTATAGACAGGCAAGAAGCGTTCAGCAAATGCCAACACTGTGAAGTCCCAATCACCTGTCCTAGGCTAAAGGTGGCTTTTAAGACCGTAGGGCCTGGTGTACCAGGTACTGTGGCACACCAGGAGCTTCTAGCTGTGCAGCCCGCCTCGTGCATGCACTGAGAAACTGCTTTTTAAAGTTTCGTCTTAGGATTTCTGTCGCTGTGATAAAGCATCATGGACAAAATCAACCTGGATAAGAAAGGGTTTATTCAGCTTATAGTTCCACATTACAGTCTATCACTGAGAGAAGTCGGGGCAGAAACTCAAACAGGACGGGAAGCTGGAGGCAGGAGCTGATGCAGAGGCTGTGGAGGAGTGTTACTTCCTGGCCTGCTCCTCTTGGCTTGCTCAGTATGCTCTCTTATAGCACCCAGGTCCCCCTGTCCAGCGGTGACACCACCTGCAATGGGCTGGGCCTTCCTGTATTAATCATCAATCAAGAAAATGCACCACAGACTTGCCCACTGGCCAGTCTAGTAGGGACATTTCCTTCACTGGGGTTTTCTCTCCCCAAATGACTCTGTGTCAAATTTGCACAAAAGTAGCCAGTACAGCTTTGTACCTCTTCCAGGTATAAACTCTACATTTTTGGTATAAAGGCTTTCCTTCTGGAAGACAGCACCCATCCCAAATAGTGGCTGATACGGGGTAGAGGTCAACTTCTCTCTCACGTAAAATCTTCTCGCAAATAGTCTAGAGCTGCTGTTAGGCCACCACATTGTTGGGGCATTGGCTCTGACATTTCTAGGGTCCTGTCTTCATTGGAATGGTATAAACAAGGTTCACATCGTGCCTTCATTGTGTTGGTGGTAGAGGGAAAGAATAGACACATTGCTTCTGAAGGGCATAGCAAGACGCAGCACATAGTTTCTGTTCACTTCTCGTGGTGCAGAATGTACCCTACTGTTTGGTTCATGGGACCTTAGAAATGTAGTTCATGTTACTTAGAAATGTAGTGCTCTTGGCTAGAGGGGTTTCCATAGATGAGGAGCGAGGAGACTAGGGTTGATCAGCAGTGTCTGTCTTGGGGTGGATCCTTAAATGGAACGCAGGGGATGTGGGAACTGGAATGCATATCATTAGAATCTGTTCTTTGTGTGCCCTGGACCCTTCAGCTTTGTTGCTGTGATCCAATTGTCCATTAGTGCAACTGTCACCAGTCTCTTGGGGCAGAAGCACCTAAGAATCAGACCAGTCTGAACTCCCGGCTCAGTCTACTTATTTTGATCTTGGAAACATGTAGAGTTGAACTAAGGTGGAATAATACTCTTGGATAAATCCATCCATCCAGCCAGCCAGCCAGCCAGCCAGCCAGCCAGCCAGCCATCTGCCCATCACCTACTGTATACCTGGAGGGTTAGTGTCCTTTTATTTGTAGCGCTAACGTTAAAGGAGCCTATTGCATCGTAGGGATATTTTTGTTAGAAAAACAGATACTGTTTGACATAGCTGAAGCTTTTTCCCCCTCCACACTGACATATCGACTCAGCATCCCTTCTAAAACTACTGCAGATACTGCACACTGACCCACCCTCCGGGGGAAGTGCTCTTTCCCTCTGCCCTAGGCTTGTTGACAGGGTCAGTGAGATTTTAGTATGCGAGCCCTTTAGATTTCAAGATTTTTAGATCGTATTTTCGGTCAGGGTTTCCAAGAGGAAATAGACTGAACCCCTCACTATTGTTGCAACATTTCTTCTTGTTCCTGTTCATTAAAAAGGATAGGAAAGATACCTACCCTTCCTCCCCCTTAACTCACTCTGGATCTCAGTCCTTTGGAGACAGTAATGATGTCATGCTTTTGTTTCCTCTCTCTCTCTCTCTCTCTCTCTCTCTCTCTCTCTCTGATTCCCTAGCTGTTGAACATGCTCAATTCATCACAATGCACACTACCCTGTCTGTTTTTGGCCACTCTACCTCCATTCCTTTTTTGGGGGAAAGTGTGGCATGTGTGTGCATGCATGCATGTGTTCATGTATGTGTACGTCTGTGTGTGCATGCATGTGTGTGTTCATGCCTCTGTGTGTGTGGCAATAGGGCTCACAGAGAGGTATTCTCACCGAGGAACTATGATAATGTTAATTGTGTGACAGAGTCTGGTTCACCTGGGAGATGGGCCTCTGGCGATGCCTATGAGAGATTATCTTGATTAAGTTAATTGATGTGAAAGAATCAATCTTAATTATAAACGGGACAATTCCCTGAGTGGAGATCCTGGACTGAATGCAATGGAGAAAGTGAGCCGACATTAGCGCAATTTCTTCCTCTGTTTTCAGGTTAGGAATACAGTGTGACCAGCTGCTGCAAGGTCCCACTGCCTTGACTTTCTGCCATGGTGGACTATGCCCTAGAACTTGACATAGAACAACCCATTTCTCTCTCAAGCTGCTTTTATCAGAGTATTTGATCACAGCAGGGAAAGAAGCTAAGATAGGAGCCAAGTGCTTTCTCCCTAGGCAGTAACAGGGTGTGACATCAGGAGCATTGCGTCATCTGGCTTCTGTCTTGCAGAGACATGCTGACTCTTAGACGTCAGCTTCCAGGGGTGTTTCCTGAAGTTTCCCCACACACTGCCCCTTTGCTTAACTTAGCCAGAATTAGCGTGTGACAAACAGCATATTAAAAATCGAACAAAAGTCCAGGCACTGGAGGCGCATGCCTTTAATCCCAGCACTTGGGAGGCAGAAGCAGGCTGATCTCTGTGAGTTTGAGGCCAGCCTGGTCTACAAGAGCTAGTTCCAGGACAGCCAAGGTTGTTACACAGAGAAATCCAAAAACAAACAAATTTAAAAAATCAAATAAAGGGAGCAAAACCAACTAAAATAAGAAGAGCTTTCTTGACCCTCATCTTTCTTTAAAATGACATCTGTCTTCTCCCCTTTATGACCGAGCTTTAGTTGACTAGGTACATACCATGTTGGTGTCTCCTCTCCTAACTATTCCTCTACCGATTCCAGAAGTGTCTGCCTCCAGCACCTCTCTGAACAATATGCTTTAGTGACCTGGGTCACCCCGGTATAGAGTTTTCTTATATCTGGTCTGGTTCTCAGTCCTTGCCACTTGATCTCTCATCACTGGGTTTCTAAGCCTGTCACTCACCCCCCCCTTTTTTTTTTAAAAAAAAAAAAGATTTTTATTTCTTTATTATGCATACCATGTTCTACCTGCACACTTCTACCTCGAAGAGGGCACTGGATCTCATTATAGGTGTTTGTGAGCCCCCATGTGGTTGCTGGGACTTGAACTCAGGACCCATGGAAGAGCAGGCAGTACTCTTAACCTCTGAGCCATCTCTCTAGACCCATCTCATTCATCTTTTTCTCTGAGGATCTTACCTCTGAGACATTAGAGGTCACCCCTGTGTCTATGATGCTCAGACTCCCTAAGGAACTCCTGCTTCTCTACTGAGTGACATTGTCTCAATGTGCCCGCTATGAGCTTCTGAGAACATTCCACGACTGCTCCTCTCAGCAAACGACACTCGGCCCACATGGTTACCAAGCCAGGTACACCTCCCCTTACCACAATGCTCTACATTCCTCCCCACTCCCAACAGTCCTGCGAGTACCTCCAGATCCCAGCACAGGAGGGACTTGGTAAATTGTGATCAGCTGACAGCGGCAAGAGCATCGCACAGAACACTTTCAGAACGCCAGCCTCCCCACAGTCATGAGATAGGGAGGCAATTACCATTGCTTATCAGATGAAGAAACTGATCCCAGAGAGATGAACAGTCTTGCCTGGGTGTGGGACCACAGGGTAAAGGAACATGCTGGAAGTTGGGAAGTTGGAGGTCCCTATCCCAGACTCTTCCTGGTTCACTACTAGAGCCAGGGAAGCCTCCTTGCCAAGTCATGGGACCAGTGAGCCAAGAGGTCAAGAACGAGGTGATGCTCAGAGGTCCTAGTGACATGGTCCAATCAGCCCATGCCTGTGTGTATCTAGTATGGCAGACATCTATTGACATCCAACTCTGAGCAGGCTTCCTTGGAGCACACATGGAAAGGCTCTTGTCAGGGTGCCCTGGTACCTAGGATCCCAGGGCATGGGGGTCTGGGTCTGGGTCTCAGTGTAGCCACGTTTACTTTACCCCTTCTTGGGACTCAAGCGACTTCTCTGGAGAAGAGTGGTGGATCCTGGGAAGGCCAGGCATTGGCTAGTGTCACCTGGCACAGAAATTTTCTCTGGGCCATTTGGGCAGGATCCCTCAGGCAGGCTGAGAGAGGTGTGGAAGCCAGAACCTGTTTCTATGGTGCTCATCTCTTCCTGGATGGCTGCCTTCCTGAACTGGAGAGAATACGTTGAGGCCCCGGTGGAATCTAGGTCTTTCTGAGAAGATAGAGATCCCCCAACTGGGTGGGACACAAAGATGGTGTTGTCCGGAAGGAGTCTAGACAACCACGGGCAAGTTGGAGTCCCCAGGGCTGCTGTCAACAAAGGAGGGTGACACTGGAACTCAGAAGAAGCCCAGGCTCCTCTTACTATGTGGCCCTGGGTACCAGGAAATCCTTGAAGGTGGACTAATGGAGTGGTCTGGCCAGATCTAGGTGGGGTGGCTTATTGTCTTGTGTGTCTGGAGATGTGGATGAAATGTCAGGGGGCTCCTAGGTCTCCCAAGAGACCAGATATTCCTGGAGTCTATAGAGTTTTTAGGAAAGGACAAGGAAGGACCAAGGAAGAAAATATCAGGGTTTCTGGAAGTTATAGGAGAAGCATTTAGCAGTCACTATGTATGTCAGCTCTTAGCATCCCTGAGGCATGCTGGGAAACTGGAGGCCTCAGTTGGATTGGGTCAGAGGGCATGGGTGGAAGTGGTCCTGGAAGTGTTTGGGGTGACAGGATATCAAGAAAGCTGACCTTGAAGGACATGGCTGAAAAAGTGACTTCAGAGAAGGAGACTATAAAGTTGGGTGCCTGGGCAGGTGCCCCGAGGCCTAGACTGGGATCCTAAACCTAAAAGGCCTGGGGTCAAGGTTGGGTTTCTCCCTGAGGTGGGTGAGTGTAGAGCTGAGAAGATAGTATTGTTGGATGGAAGGCAGATGATTCCCTAACCAGTGGCTGTAGATGTACAAGGCCTCAAGAGAGCAGGACCTGGGGGAAAGGTCTCTCTAGAGCAGGGTCTGAGGCCCGGAGAGCTGTGAAAGGAAGGACAGGATGAGAAAGAACATGGGGGCAGATTTTTGAGGGTCTGTAGATCCTGGTACCAGAGGGAGGAGTTGGGGCGGGCAAAGCTTTGAGGGACCTGGAGGATTGTGAGGAGCTAACCATGAAAGGTGGGAGGTGGTGTGACTGGGACATGATAGTGGCGCCCTTTGGGGATGGGAGACTGGAACACACCGGTCGGCCATGTCCATAGGGCTGCAAAGATGGAAAATTCCACAGTGGGGAAAACCGCCTTGAGGAGGGTCCGGAAGGGGGCTGTGCGCCCTTGGGGGCGGGGTCTAGAGGAGTGGGCGTGGGGGCGGAGCCGAGACAGGGGCGGGGCCTGGGTGCAGAGGCAGTGGAGAGGCGGGGCTCGCCCAGGTGAGAGAGCCGCTCCCCCCAACCCCAGCGCCCCTGCACCGGGTACCAGCGCCAACCTCCCTGTCTGCCCCTCGGCAGTGAGGGTTCCGTGGTCGGCTGCACCTTGGCTGGCCAGACCCGGTGCGGCCCCGGCTCCATCTTGGCGCCTGGCACCTGTGGCGGCAGCAGGCGCAGCGCTTCGGTCGCCCCGGTGTCGACAGGGTGAGAGGCTAGCCCTGGTGGGTGCCAGGGTGGGGTGGGCGGCGCCCTCCTTCCTGCAACCCTGAACCCATTCCTCGCCGCTGCCTGCGCCGCATTCCTCCGCACTGTCGCCTCCCCTTGTCCTCTCGGGTTCTCTTTTCCGCGTCTCCTCTTCCCAGCCTCCGGGTTTTTGTTTGTTTGTTTTTCTCGGCCCGGAACCTGTGTTCATTGGCCTCCGCCCCGCTTTTCTTTGCTTCTTCCCTCCCGGTTTCCTCCTCTCTTCATCCGCATCTCCCACCCTGTCTTCTGTTGCCAGCTACCCCGCTCTCGTCTGCTAGGGAGCACCTCTACTCACGAGCTCCCTGCCCCATGTCCTTTGAGCCACCGTCTTTGTCCTGGAAAGGTCTGTAGCCTAGTTCCGAGGCTTATGTTGGGTCCTTCTTCCTGAGACCCAGTGGGCTTTGCTGTGGAGGTGCGTGGAAGGGAGTCCTGGCCAGGGAGGTTGCGTGGTGTGTGGTGCGTTCAGGCCTTTGCCCGCAGCAGGGGCGGCCTGTGTTTGGCGTGCGGACTGCTGCTGTGTGTACCAATGCTCTTTCCTGCAGGCTCACACTGCATATAGGCCTGTGCCTTGATCTCTGGGGTGACCACTGTGAGGCGTGTGCCCATGCTGGGGAGTGCAGGAAGGATCACAGGGGCCACCGGGGCTGCTTCCATGCTGTGACAGCAGACCCACTAGAAGCACCTCTGAGGGAGGGAGCAAACCATCACGGGGCCAGGCTCAGGCATAGGCTCCGGGACTCCTAGGGGTTTAGATCTCTCAGTGGTGAGCAGGGTGGCATCTTGCAGGTTGTTGCGCCACACTTACTCCGAGAACCGGTTCCTAGCATTCTTGTGTCTTTAGACACTATGTTCTCTGGATGAGGTTAGAAGCTATGAGGGCAGTTTTAGCCTCGGAACTCTTTTAGAAATATTCCCAGCTGCGTTCCCCAATTTTGGCCTGAGTGTTCCTGTTAGACCCTTCATTTGCTCTGGAATGGATCAAACCACCTGCCGTTGGTGGCCACACCCTTCTGTACAAGGGACTTGAGGGATTTGTAGTGGTTATCCCTTCCTGGTCCTTGAGTAACTTCTGTATTTTAACTGTGACTAGTCCTGGTTCACCCCTCTTCCCCTGCTCCCCACATTTGTGGCTTTCTGGATACAGAGGCTGCCATCTACTCATCTGCTGCTTAAGCGAGCACTTACAAGGATGACATGGCGTGGCCTACGATGGGCCCCTTTAGAAGTCTGTGTGGGTACATCCCAAGGGTCTGGGCTTCTCAGATGAGCCGAGAACGGGACCAAATAAAATCAGCAGTCTCAGGCTGGGCTAGTCTGCAAGTTTCTGAAAATTTGGGTGGGGGGTTCTTATTCAAAATGACAATGATTGCTTGCTGTTTGTGAGGGTGGCTGATTCTTTAGTTGTTGACAGTCAAGCAATGACAGATCTCATGACACCAGCCACAGCCATTATGACTGATACATTAAGCAAGGCCAGAGAAACAACATCAAGGAGGAACAGCATTACTCAACAGAAATGTTCTTGGATATGTGTGCCTTTTATGTCATGCTAAAACATCTTCCCAGAAGAGTGTCTTTGTGTGGGGATGTACATGTGAGTGTAGGTGCCTGTGGGAGACCAGAGACATCTGATCCTTTGGAGCTGGAGTTGCAGATAGCTGAGAGTCACCCAGCATGAGTGGTGGGAACAAACCTTAGGTCCTCTGCAAGAGCGGTGTGTGTCCTTAACCACTGAGCAACCTCTCCAGCTGCATCCCAGGATCTCTTTTGGGTAAAATTAGAAGCTGCCCATGACTGTAACATGACTTTTTAGGCATGCAGCATGTACACTTCAGTATATGCATAGTCTGCCTAGGTGAAAGTTTAAAATAGGCCCTGGGAAACTACGTGATGGGGGCACTGGGGAAACTGGCAATGTCACAGGATAGAGTAAGGGTAGCAAGAATTAAAAGATGAAGCTTACCTGTTTGAGCATGTTGGTGGTTTCCCAAAAGGGTATCATTGCTTCTAGAGCATCCCTAGTGCTAATTCTTACAATGCTGTGGTTTCAAGTCTTCCCAGCAACCTTGTAGGGTAGGACTAGCTTTACAAGGGGGAGTTTACATGCATGTCACAGTGTGGGCTGAGTGGGCACCTTGGTCTTCCTACCGAGCATGTCCTAGATTCTTGGGCTGGCAAATATTGGAGCCTCTGACCAAGTGAATCTCTTTGGCTAAGCTAGTTTGGAAGTTTCTGTAAAGCTGGGGTTTGTAATGTAAAATGCCATTACATTGCTTGCTGCACATGAGGGTGGTTTGTGCACTGGTGAGGCTTTAAGTTGGCCATTTGTAGCTGTGGATTCTTTGACATTTTTTTAATTGCTCCACTCTGCCACTTGTAGAGTAGTGAACTAAATGAAGTAACCAATAGATACACAGCTTCCCACTGGGGTCTCTGTGGTTATTGGTCTCTCTGGGTGATGAATTTGTCTGGGTAGGCAGTTGCAACATTTTCCTTGCTGATGGCTTTTCAATAGGTCTTGGTGGGGGCTGGGGTTCCCTCAGTCTTGTCCCACCTATTTCCTCTGGAGGCCAGGAGCCTGGCCTGTTCTTTATTGTAATTTCCCTAGGAGGATCCAAATAGTGGGATCTCACAGGTGCCCACAGGACTTTCAGTCTGCAGGTGTCTTTCTGCCCTCCTTATCCCATGCAGCCTAACAGTCAGGCAAAGTGTGTGGGCAGCGGTCAAGCTTTGCTCCCCTCCCATGTAGCTCCACTGGCATGTCAGGAAACACCATTGGGAGCACAGAGGCAGGGCTGGGTACCGGAACTCCAGGTGTTTACAGTGGTCAGGTCAGCGAGCAGCACACTGTGCAGAGGACCTCATAGACTCACAGGCTTGATTCCTCGCTGAGCCACTGCCCAGCTCTGTGCCCTTGGCCAGGTCACTAAGCTTCTGAGCGGTGGCCTCATTTGTAGAATGGGCATGATGAATTGCATCATGAGGTTGCTGTGACAGTGGAATGAGACAGTATTTGCAAAGGCTATGGCTGAGCTTGCAGCATTCCCAGCTGGCCTTGTCGTCATTGGAACTGCTTTTAGCTTTAGCACTTTCCCGTGTCCGTTGGGTGCTAGCACTCCCTGAGGGCAGTCGTGGACCAGAGTCCTTCCTTTGCCACCCATCCGGTCTGGCTTTGGGCATGAGGAACAGCTAGGATGGGACCACTCCTTACCAAACTGGCTGTGTTTAGTGTGGCTTGGCCCAATACAGTGGCCATCAGCCACATGTGACCAGTTATTTAAATGATCAGAAACAGTTTCTCGGTCACAGTATTTGCATGACAGGTGCTCAGGTGCCACTTGTGGCTAGTGTCCTCCACATGACAGGGCAAGGGTTAGCCTTTCCATCAAAGCCTGCAGTTGTACTGGACCGGACTCTGCCCTTAGGCTTCAAGACTGTCCCTGCTGTCCTGAACTCGAGACAGGGAGGTATTTCCTGTAGCAGAAGTTGAGTTCAGGAACACTGCAACATTCCATTTTGGTCATGCTCACCCGGCAGGGTGGTTGGTTTTCTGTCAGTCTTTATCAGCCTAAGGTAGGTGGGGAGGATTGGGATTGCCTAAACAAAAACTGTCGCCTTCTGTATCTGCCTTGCCTCTGTAGCCCATCCCTCCTGACAGAGAGTCCCAGAGTGATCGTCCCCATTTCAAGAGGGTTGGGCTGGCCCAGTTATCCTGACCCTCTGGCCCTGCCCATGTCCCGGTCTACCTGTCACTTTGCTGTGTCCCTGACTACTTGTTCCTCCTGGGTACCTTCTCCCTCTCTCCACAGCCTTGGTTTCCATAATTCTCCAGAAAGCTTTCTCCTACCATCCCTGTGAGTTCCTTGTCTTGGCAGGGTCTCTCCTCAGGCAGCTTTGGGCACTTAGCTTACTCCTCCATGGCCTTGTTTTTAAGTTCATTCTCTCTGTCTACCACATGGCAGCTGTGCTCCTTTTGCCAGCTGCACATCCAGGACAGGGTGCAATCTGTTGGATACCAGACCCTTTGGGCTCAGGGGAGTGGGGATGACGGTCAGCCAGAGCGTTCTGTCCCGGCTCCATGATGCTGAAGCCCGGGATGGAGACAGCCCAGCTGGGCCAGCTGGGAAAGGTCCTCAGGAGGAGATGGTGGGGTGTAAAGGGGTTGTGTTGAGTTTAGGCAGCTTGGGGGGGGGGGCGGGATGGGGCTGGGTGGTGGTGGTGGGTTTTGTGCTGGAATAGCCACACCAGGAAGAGAGTTGACATTTTGCAGAGGGTATGTCTGATTTTTAGGCATTTTTTTCTCTCACTGCTGGATGGTCATCCCCGGGAATAGCCAGCACTAAATGATTCCCACGTTCCCAGCTGCGGAACAGTGAGTGCAGCGTTCAGCAGGGGCTCAGGAAATGGCTGCAGATGAACGACCAGAGTGAGGGCCAGAATTAAGGGCTGATGGCAATGTCTCCCTGTCCTAGGGGTGGGCGAGCGTCAGGATCCCTGCTCCTCTTCACCCTGATAGGACAGTCTGAAATGTGTCACCGTTCAGTGGGTCAGGCTGGAGAGGATGGTGGAAGAGCATGAGGAGAACCAGAGGATTCTCAGCTTATCCATACCCATTGCTTCCATATCCCACAAACCTATACCCAGGAGACCCCAGTACCTCTCCAAGTGGATGCTGCCAGTCATACTGCCTGTTACAGGCTTTCTGTTTTGGTTGGCTGGGAGCTGTTTTCCCACAGCCTCCCGATGATGCCACATGACTGCTCCTAGGCCCCCAGCTCACTTGGCCTTCCCCCCGGGTTCCCCTCCCCCTGGTTCCTATACCCACACCTATCTCATAAGTATGACAAACAGCTGGCATGGTGGTGGTCTCCAGGGCCCATTTCTGAAGCGGTGATTATTAGATATTTGCAGTGTCATCTCTGCGACACATGCCAAGCCTGGTGTGGCTGGTATGTATCTTGTCACTGATATCCTTATGGCTCTGATCAGTCAGGCAAGCTGGGACTGAAGCTACTTCCTCCGTGTGCCTAGCACAGTGTAAGCTCAGAGAAGCACACAGGTGACATGCCAACACCCAACTTGGCTTCACTAACTTCCTTTTTTTTCTCTCTTTTGTAGGCAACCATGAGTTCTAGCCAACCTGAACCAGGTGCCCGGGAACCCCAAAGTCCCCGCCCACAGCCCCTGTCCCAGAGTTCTTCCAGCTTGCTGTGTGAAGGCCGGGAGCAGAGACCAGAGCTGCGCAAGAGTGCCAGCAGCACTGTATGGCACGCGCAGCCAGGAGAGGCCAGCACAGGTCCCCGGACTCTGGAGGAAGAGGGGTGCCAGACTGAGAGCATGGAACAAGCACAGGCCCCGAGCCCTTGGTCACAGGGTGGTGCTGGAGGCCACTGGAGAAGCAGGACTGTCGGCAATGTGTCTACCATGGGCATCAGTGACCTGTGTCGCCTGCAGGCTCCCAGCGTGGCGGCTGTGCAGAGGAGCCACTCAGACTTGGTCCATAGTGCCCAGACCCGGGGTCGTGGTGATGCTCACAAGGCCAGTCTCAGCTGTTCTGCCCTTGGCAGCTCACCTGTCCAGAGGGCTCAGCTGCAGCCTGGGAGTGTTGCTGGTCTAGATGGCCAGACTCCTGCAGTCCTGCAGAGTGACCTGGCTCCGGAGGATGGGACTTCTAAACCAGCCCGCATGTTGGGGGAAAGTCAGGTGTTGGTGCCAACTGTAGAACTGGAAGGCACGACTGGTCTCATCAGCAGTCCCCAGGGTGGACCCAAAGCGACTGGACAGTCATCTACCACTTCCTGCCAGGCTCTGCCCCCACCTGCTCTGCTCTGCACGATGAGGGAGGCTGCATCCGGTGGCTGCTGCCATGTTCTGGCCTTTCCCAAATTGGTAGCATCCGTGAGTGAGTCTGGGTTGCAGGCTCAGTGTGGGATGAAATTCCACTGTAAGTTACCTGGAGGGGTTTCTGGGCATCCTCACTGCTGTGTCCACCCTTGGGTGCCTACAGGGCTAGCGACAGAACCTGGCTCCAGGACCAAAGATGTGTGGACCATGACCTCAGCCACTGACTTGGCCTTAGGTGTGGCCTCAGCCCAGGATGCTGGGGTTCAGGTAGCTCCAGTGGCAGCCTGCAAGGCTGTGGCGACCAGTCCGTCCCTGGAAGCACCTGAGACTCTGAACATGTTTCCAGAGGTAGTGCTGGGGTCCAGCCGGGAAGAAGCATCATCGCCCGTGAGGGACGTGCGGTGGGATGCTGAGGGCATGACATGGGAGGTGTATGGGGCCTCAGTGGATCCTGAGGTGCTTGGCATTGCCATCCAGAAGCACCTGGAGATGCAGTTTGAGCAGCTGCAGCAGGCACCAGTCAGCGAGGACAGTCTATCTACAGAGGGCCGCAGGGGCCCTCTGCGGGCCGTCATGCAGTCGCTGCGGCGCCCCAGCTGCTGTGGCTGCTCTGGAGCTGCTCCAGAATGAGGAACTGTGACCCTGAAGCAGGCCTGGACTCTAGACTTGGTCCCAGGCCAGTGACAGGCACAGCGAAGACTCGGTGTCACCAGAACCCACCCTCTCACTTGCACACCAGCCTTGGGCTTGTGGTTCCATGCAGCTGGGCTGTCTTTTAAGGGCTTGATTCCCAAGAGCCACTTCTCCATTCTGGCCTCTGGACTTGGGACAGGGATTTTGCATTGCACATCGGTGAAATCCTGGTTTCTTTCCTGTAAAAAAGTACTTAACCTTTTGTTTAGTCCATCCGCAGAACTTGCTGTTACTCCCCCAGGAGTCTCGGTGGTTTTATTTTTAATAGCATTGCTAGGAAATAATGAATTTTTACATTACACAGGAGGCCCAGGTGGCAGGGATGCCTTGGTCCTAAGAGAACCGACATCGCTGGAGGCCCCTGCCTGCCCTGTACTGTGCTTGTCACCTACCTTGTTGTGGTTTCTCCTCTTTACTGCTCTTCTCAGATGTCACAGCAGAAGTCTGGCAAGGATCTAGCCAATGAGCTCCGTGGCAGACAGTGCAAAACAGTACAGAAGGCTTAGAGCTAGGGCTAGGTTGAGCCCTGGTGCTGGCTTGAGACATCTACCTAGGCCTGCTCAGTTGAATTGAATGCACGTTCTCTGCCAGGTTCTGTGGGTTTGTGAGGAATGAGACGCAGTCACTGCACTGGAGTGCAGGGAGCAGAGCATTCTAGAAGGGCCATGTGTGTCACTTGGAGGGGGTTTCCAAAAGCCTGCCTCTGCAGGACACTGTATCAGGTCCCCTGCCTCAGTAGCCGTCTGTCCCCAGATGTGTGTCAGTGCTTGAAAGGCTGTCTTTCTCACCCCACTCTGTTGGATTTTATCCTAGCTGGTGCAGTTCTTCTGGGAGGGAGCTGGCTGGGGGCGGGAGGGCTGGGCTTGGGGTTCCCACCAGGTAGGAAATAGCTAGAGCTGAGAGGCTCTGAATGTCAGGGTTAGCAATGGCCTAGTGTGGGCTGGTCAGTGAGGACTAGTAGATCTGGGTGGGGAGAGGGGACACAGGGCTTTAGCTGCCTGATTTTATTCCCCATGGGCTTCTCAAGGCCCAGGAGGATTGGGGTAGTCTGTTGAAGATCCTAGACACCTGGGATAGAGCCCCTCAGATAGTTCCAGCGTTACGTAGACTCAGGGCCTCAGATTTGGCTATGTTCATGTAGGATTGAGGCTGTAATAAGTTGTGCACCAGGGGTCTGAAGCCACTCCTGGGATCCTGGGGCTGGCAAGACGGTTTATCTGCCCCATCTGCAAGGTCCAGGCACTCACTGAAATAGGGAAAACTCTGCAACATGGCTTATGGTTTAGAGTAGGAATGGCATGCCAGTCAAAGAAACAAGGCAAGACAGGCTGGCTTTCTAGGTGAGAAACCTCAGTTTTATAGGTACTATGCCTTTCCCATGGAGCAAGCACATCCTTTAAAGTCCTGGGCATATGTGAATAGTTGTGTGATACAAAACAAGTACTTTGTGTTCTGGGGTATGGCATGTGGTCACTCTGTCTCCTTCATACATGGGTACCAGCAGCCCAACATTGGAGCCTGAATGGGAGTGAGCAGATCATTTTGGGGTCATGGGGCAATGTCATCTTCACACAGGGCCATAGCCAAGAAGGCTGTTGACACAGAGGGCTTGGGCAGGTGGACGGAGTGGGGACAGCTTGGAAATATCCGTTCTGTTGAAATATGGTGAGCCACTGTTGGGCTGGTAGCTTTGACGGTTCATCATCAGTTGGGAGACTGACTTGGGTGCCTGAGATAAGCATTACAGAATCTGCAGAAACTGGGGGAAGATTCCCAATCCATGTGCATGAGTCTGTTCAGTGAGAAGTCTAGGAGGCTGAGATCCTTTCGTTTGGGGCAGGAGGACAGTGAGGCCACTTTCTGGGACAAGCCAGGGTGGGTGGGCAGGCTCCCGAGGTCCATGTGAAGGGAAACAGACCACAGGGCTTGGCTGGTGACCGTGAAACCCACTGCACAAAGACCTTCTTCTCTGCCACATACAGATTTCAAGTTCATTGTTGAGCAGATTGTGCCAACCTACAATTCCCATGCTGCACCTGGTACCGAGATGAAAGCTAGGTGGCCCACTGGGGTCAGAACAGACCAGCCAGCCACCTGCTTAGCTTCATCCTGATTGATAAACATTTGTACAATGGTGCTAGAACCCAGTGCAGCCTGTGTGTTGGTTGGAACTCTTATAACACCCACTAGCTCATCTCCACAGTTCCTGTTCTCAGGCATTCCTGGGCACCTGTGATTTAGTTTCTGAACTGGACCCATTCCCACTCTCTTACTGGGCCCCCTCCTGGGTAAGGCCTGATTTGGGTACTGGACCAGGGGCTGTTGAACATGGTCACTGACTTTCCTTATAGACAACTGCTCTTGGATTCTTGATTTCTGGCTGGACGTTTGGGGTCCCCTTTGGAGGTGGTAGAACTCGCTGTCTATGTTTGTCTAATTTTGAATTAAAAATAAATCCAAGTTGAGAGATCAGAGCTTTGCCAGGCCTTGGCAGAATTGGGGCATTGGGCATGGCTAGTCTTGTTTCCTTTGTTCTGGTAAATTCTGTCCTCTGAGGCATAAGCCCCAGAATTCAAGGGCTCTGTCTGTGTCCTGGTAGGTTCCCTCCTTCTGTGTTCTGGGACCATCCCCTTCTGTCTATTTGTTCTCCTTCTGAGGCACTTGGGGTCTTGGATAACTGAAGTCTGGCTTCCTGGACTTTACCCTCTGCCAGAACTACCTTCCTATAGGTAACACACAAGGAGTAGAGGCCTTGTCTGGTTCCAGGCTGCATCGCGATCTTAGGGAACCACTTCAAATGTAGGCTCTTTGCCTGCTGGTGGTCACAGTGCTGGGGAGGGTGGGAAGTCGAGAGAGGTCCTCTTCCACTATGATGTCACCTGTTCTGGTCTCTGTCCCCTGGATATGTTAGATGATTATGAGAGTGGCTGACGTGGGCCTTCCCCATGCAGGTTCTGATGATTTGCACTTGGGGTGGGCCATCATCGCCTAGGAGTCTAGGGCTGGAGACTGAACTCTGGATTCATGCTGATGTTCATAAAATCTTGGTCAAGACACCAGCCCTGAAGACCTGAAACTTCTTCAGCTCTAAAATGGAGTGGTCACAGAACTTCATCTTTGGCTTATGGGAATGGAGTTGCAGAACCCACGTCAGGCACCTCCCTCCAGTTAGTGCTGGGCTCACACACTGGCGTTACCCAGTGTTTCATGGCCACAGGACAGGGCTAGTAGCTCTTTGCTGCTGGCTTGGCTGCTCCCGTAGCCCATAGCCTATTCCCTTGATGTTTCTCCTTCAGCTTCATCCCAGGTTCTGCACCCCCGTTTTGTGCCCTGTATAGGACATGTGCCTTCTGGCTGGGAGCCTTTGAAATCAGTTCCTAGAGCCACACGGGGGAGGAGATCACTCTCTACTGGCTGGTAGAGGGG
Source organism: Chionomys nivalis (assembly GCF_950005125.1). Classification (NCBI taxonomy): domain Eukaryota; kingdom Metazoa; phylum Chordata; class Mammalia; order Rodentia; family Cricetidae; genus Chionomys; species Chionomys nivalis. Next base: position 33,958,396 of record NC_080090.1, on the reverse strand, counting down.
GACAGAAGCCCAGCAAGGACACGCCTTGAGGTCAATCCAGACCGAAAGCAAAACTCTGGGTCTCCCAGGGTGGACAGTAGAGCCCAGGTGCTTTAGCTCTTGGGTATGCAGGCTTTGAAGCTCCAGGACCCTTGCGGAAGGTCTCTGGATGGAGCCCTAGGATCTGTTCCAAAGGGAGTGCCGTGTACTTACAGGCAGGGTGCATTTGTGCCTGCATCTGCCCATCACCCAGTGCACACAGCCTGGAGTCCACATGTTGCCCAGGCCTTTCCTCCGGATTCTGCTGTGCTGATGGACCTGCCAGGTGACCTTGATTAAAGGGGAAGCTTGGCCTCTGTCAGTGTTGAAATCATTCTCATTTGTCATTTTGGTCTGGTCCAGTTTTGTCATTTGAAGCTATGACTAGTCCTTTATGAGTTCCCATCCAACTTGTCAGGCAGGGTAGGGCCACTGTGGAGTCTGGAGTGTGTGAGACCTGTCTGGACCAGTCTGGTCTGGTTGAGACAGGTCTGGATCAGTCTGTTCTGGTCGATACTGCTATGGTCTGGTCAAGACTGGTCTGGTCTGGTAGAATCCAGTCAAGAGCAGTTTGCTCTGGTCTAGCCCAGTTGAGTCTGGTCTTGTCCGGTCTGGTCTGGACTGGTCTGGATGAGTATATTCTTGTCTGGTACACTCTTGTCCAGTCTATTCTGGTTGAGACCAGTTTGGTGTGGTCTGAACCTGTCGAGACTGGTCTGGACCAGTCTCTGGTTGGGACCAGACAAGACCGGTCTGTTCCCGTTGAGACCAGCCTGCTCTGGTCTGGACTGGTCGAGACTGATAATCTTATAGGGACCTAAAGAAAATTTAGAGTTATGATCAAGTCCTGACTGAAGTATCCTGTGAGTCTTGATCATCTCAGGTAGCAATCTTGAACCTGTTCTGGATGAAGAACTCAGACATCTGGGCCATCTATTCCTGCCAGAGATTTCTCAGATGGTCTTCCTTGATCAAAGCTGATTTTTCTTAACTCTGAATAAATCCACAGCCTCTCATTTTCTGTGGAAACAAAAGCAAAATCTCTTCTCCAAATTAACATACCTTTTGACTTCAATTTTGAAATCTTTTCAAAGGCTCTAAAAAATTAAGTGAAAGTTTTAAAGCAAAGTGTTGTTCCTCCCAGTGAAGTTCAAACCATTGTAAGCAAAAGACAGCACCAGATGAAATAAAACCAGTAAGAATGTGATTATTTCCTTTTGGTAGTGAGACTATTCTAAATGGGCTAGAGGCCGACTGGATATTTCTTGAAGAGAATGAACCATACCTTAAATTTATTCTGTGTAATTTGCCTCAGGGTTGCCAAGCAAAATAAAAAATTCCCATACGGTAAGCTAAATCTAACTAATGAAAAATGCACCATGCATTGATGTGGGGGATCAATTCCCCTGGAGGGATAGCCTGAGGCACCATTCCCCATTTTAACTCTGGGGGCAGGGGGGTCACCATTTATACAATTTAGCCTTAAGAAAACTAGGTAGAAATGTGTTCTTTGTGACAGGTAAGGGGTAATGTGTTTTATGCTTTGCAACCAAAGATAATAAGTAATAATAGAAGGGACTTAACTACCTAGGCTACATGTATGTTTCATCTAAAATGTATCAGAGATAAGAAAAAATCTCAAGAAGACTTAAGTGATGTCTGTGTGGTTAAGAGTACTTAGTGTGATTCCAAGGAACTGAGTCTGTTTTCCAGCATGCCAGTCAAGCACCCAATAACCTTCTATAGTTGTAGTAAGTGAATACAGTGCCTTTGGATATCAGTGAAAGAAAGGGAAAGAAAAGAAAGAAGGAAGGAAGAAATAAATAAAGAAAGAAATGGAAAGAAAAGAAAGAAAAAAGAAATCACCCTGTCTTAGTTAGGGTTCCTACTGCTGTGAAGAGACACCATGACCACCACAACTCTTACAAAGAAAAACATTCCATTGTATCTGGCTTATAGTTCAGAGGTTCAGTCTATTTCCATGATGGTGAGCATGTACACAGACAGACATGTGCTGGAGAAGGAACTGAGAGTTCTACATTTAGATCAGTAGGCAGCAGGAAGAGAGAGTCATTGGGCATGGCTTGAGCTTCTGAAACCTCAAAGCCCACCCTAGTGACATACTTCCTCCAACAAGGCCACACCTCCTAATAGTAACACTCCCTTTGAGTCTAGGGGGCCGTTTTCATTCAAACTATCACATTCCACTCCCTAGTCCCTATATAGCTTGTAGCTATATCATAATGCAAAATGCATCTATCCAACTTTATAAGTCCCCATAGTCTATCACAGTCTCAACAACATTTAAAAGTCTGAAGTCTCTTTGGAGACTCATGGCAATCTCTTAACTGTAAAACCCCTGCAAAATCAAAATCAGAAAGTATATCACATACTTCTAACATGCAATGGCATAGGATATACCTTATCATTCCAAAACGGAGGAAAGGGAGCATAGTGAGGAAATACTGAACCAAAGGAAGACCAAAATCCAGCTGTGCAAACTCCAAATTCTACTTCTCCATGTCTGATGTCAAAGTGCTCTTCAGATCTCCAACTTCTTTCCATTTTGTTGACTGAAACACACTTATTTCTCTTGAGCTGGTTCCTCTCCCTCTCCCAGTTAGCAGCTCTCCTCAGCAGGTATCCCACAGTTCTGGCATCTCCAACATCTTGAGGTCTCCAAGGCAATCCAGGCTTCAACTTCATAGCTGCATGCAATGGTCTCTCTTGGCCTCCATGCAGGGACACCCCTGCCTCATGCCTGGCCTCATGGCTTTCTTGAGCTGTGGATGACGATTCTATAACCCCTTTCTTTTGTCCTTGACTCTAAAGCCAGAACCATGGGACTGAAGTTGCCAGGTTCTGTTGCTTGCTGAGGCTGGAACATGACCTCTCATTCAATTACATTTTCACCAGCTTTCTGCTTTCCGTGGTTTCCTTCACTGTCTAAGATGACTGTCCTGGAACTCATTGTGCAGCCCAGGCTGGCCTTGAACTCAGAGATCTACCTGCATCTTCTTCCCAAGGGCTGGGATTGAAGGCCATTCAAGCTACAACATGCCCCCCTCTCCCCTCCCCCCTACTCTCCACCATGCAGCTTTAATTCTACAATTAAAGTACTGCCTCTCTTCCATGAAGGTGTTCATTCTGCATCCCCTGACAGCAAACTGAATGTAAGGATTGAAATATCATCAACGAGGGCTGGAGAGAGTTGTAACTGAGAAGTGGTCGCTGTCATTTATTGGTCCATAGCAAAACCACTCCTAAAACTCAGTCTTAAACAGCAATGAATGTATTACTCCTCCTTATTCTCTAGTGCTACCTGGAGACACTTAAGCAGCTACGGGCTGACATCTTTTCTGTCTTTCCCATGGCCCCATTCACAAAACCAGCTTGGGCTCTGAACTCAATGAAGGCTCAGGGTTTGAAAGGGCACAGGCAGAGGGTTAAGTAGAACAGCTTCACTGAGACATCTAGCAGCCTGCCTATGGATATCCTTGGGTAGTTGATTCCCCTCACCCCAAGTCCCTTAGCTGGCAGAGCTAGGAATTAAGAAACCACTACATTGTAATCTCTCTCTCTCTCTCTCTCTCTCTCTCTCTCTCTCTCTCTCTCTCTCTCTCTGCACACACTGTGCACACATACATGCACACACACTCACACTGCTTTTCAGCTATTCCTGGGAAAACCACACACTTCAGGCCTCCCTGGATCAATACTCCTGATGGTCTTTCCCCCTGATTTCTTGCAGTCATTTTTTTCTCTGGCAGCTGCTGTTTCCCTCCGGCCAACTAGTCCAAGATTCATCAAGGATGTGAGAACAATTGTCATCCATCTGCCACCTTCTGGAAGTCCTGCCTCATTCCACTGCAGACGGGAATCCAGCAGGCAGGATTACACACTGAAGCCGGCCTGTAATCACAGGGAGAAAAGTAGATGGTCCACCACTGCACTACCGGAGGTGATCAGAGCTAAGCTTCTGAGATGGGGTCGGGAGATTACAGAAGCCGGAAGGACAGCTCAGTTTCCCTTCACTGAGAGTAAAGGGTTAATTGCACTAAAGAGTTCATCCTTTCTTCTTTTCCATCTCTGGCATTGCCAGGAACAAAGGAGTAGAGTCAGAGCAACGTTCATTTGACATTCCTGAAGGGACAGCTCAGAGCGTTCCACCAAAGCAGGGGTGTCACTCTTTAACTAATACTCATCAGAATGCCCTGGCTGTCTAAGGCAAAGCTGGGCTTGGTGGCACTAATTCTGGCAATTTAGGTTGAGGTCGGAGGATTGCAATTTCAAGGTCAACATGGGATATAGAATAAGCTGAAGACCAGGATGGAAAACTTCCCAAGATCCTGACTCCAAACAGCAGGTGAAAAGGAGGCCTGGGGAAATGATCTAGTGGTAGGCTATTTGCCTACAATGTGTGGGAAACTACCCAGCTAAAATAACCTGATTGGTCAAAGCTGAGAATTGTTAATCAACCAATTAACCAACTGTAGTCTGTACTTCTAATATAATTCCCATGAATGCATTTCTCCTTATGTCTTGTCCATTTTATTTAAAATGTAATGTTTTTATTAACCTATGTTAATTATACACCATAACGAGTCTCACTGTGTTTTCATGCACATATATAATGTCACTTTGCTTTCATTACTGTTTCTTGTCCCCTGCCCTTCTGCTTGTTCCCCTTCTTGTTCCCAATTAACTCCCTCGGTTTTCTTTTCCTTTTGTCTTTTCAAATATGTAAAGCCCCATGAGTTGTCTGCAGGAACACAAATTTACATGAGCATGGCACCTTACTAGTTACTATACCATTACACAAAGTGACCTCAATCCCCTTGCAACCATTATCTGCCTACTGGCAACCAGAGACGGGTAGCTTTGTGAGTTAGAGATGTATTTCTGTGCATATATAGACAACATTGTCCCCTGAAAGGTGGAGTTCAATGACAGTGACTGGAACCACCAAATGAAATGATGCTTCTTACAGTGTAATTACACAAGAGACTGGCTTTTCCCAGTATGCACTGATACTAATAAGACAGGGGCCATACATCTCCTGAGAGCCATCGAGATAAATTTACCTCTTCTCCAAATAGCACACTGAGTTATGAATAGTTCTATTCCACAATGCTTTGGGGCATCAGCAATCCTTTATCTCTTTTCAGACTCTCCTCCATAAAGCACAGAGAAGATGCTAGCAATCCAGGGTCACAAACTCCACTAAATACTGAGATCTGCTGATCAACTGACTTTACCACAGTCAAGACCTTTATCTTTGCTCTCCTTTCCTTCCCCCAGAAGTTCACAAGATTTGTGAGCATGTGGATCATCTAGAGATTGATGTAAAATGGACTAGACACAGAGGCTGATTGGAGCAGTATCGGAAATGATGCATAAATTCATGCCGTAAGCTATTGATTGTGGGACGATTATATTAAACTGTTGGTAGCTTCCAAACGAATGGGGCATTTCTTTATTTTGAACATAAGGTGGTGTAATAATGTATGACATTGGGTTTGAATGGGTTGGTGATTTGTTTCTAAGGCAGATTGTTTAACCCATCCAAACCTTAGTTTGATTTTCTGTAAAATGGAAACACCTGTCTATTAGGGTTCTTGTGAGAATTTAAATAACACAGTATGTAACTATGTTAGGCACAGCATTTAGCTCATTGTGAGTATTTAGTAGCTGTTAACTACCTGCCATTATATTTTCACTACAAACAATGTCTGGCTGAGAACTTTCTAAAACTCTAGGAACCATTACCCTTAGGAAGGGCTTAAAAGTTCTCTTACATCATAATCCCAAAGCATATATGGTGGCTTGGATGCAATAATAACTCTTCAGGTCTGGCTAATTTGCATCAGGGAGCTTAGAAAGATAATACTTAACGAAAAAATGCACAAGCAATCTGCATGTGTTCTTTTTAGAGCCTGTCCAAGTCCTAAGAGACAAGAGCTAGCTCAATATAAAAGTGTTTGGGAAAGTTAAAAAAAAACCCTGCAGATTCAAAGCTTCACAATAATCACTTTTCTCCCTGCCCTGGGCCCGAGCTTCCAAACACCAACATCCTCTGCCTTACCCTGGCTATGCCCTGCCAGAGCTGGAATCAGTAGAAAAGACTCCTCACCTCTGTCCTATGAAACAGTGTTCTGGAAGTGTCAACTAAGCTATCATGGCGTCTTTCTCGGCATCTTCAGTGTTTTCAATTAAATTTCCAAAATAGATGCTCGAATTACCAGAGGGGGTGTCTAAAACGAGAAAGCTGTGGTCCAAATGACTTTTTAAATTGAGAATGAGGAAGAGAAGAGAAAGCTCACTGACCTAAAGGAAAGCCCAGTGACAGTGCCTGCCTAATGTTTTATAAGCAGGTTCTATTCAGAGATCCCAAGGAAAATTAACTATAGAGGTCATAAAAGGACTTGTAGGTCGACTTGTGGAGGGCATAAAAATATTAACTGATCAGCTACACCGTAAGACACATCTTGTTTATCTAGCCATGTTCATTTGTTTTCTGTGTTTGTTCCATATAAAAAAATCTTGAGCAGCATAGGGAAGAAACTGAAGTGTATAATTTTATTGATGTCACCCCATTGCATCTGGTGGGCATACACACACACACGCACGCACCTGTGTGTGTGTATCAGCTATTAAAATATATTAAGTAAACATTGACTTATTTTCGTGTTAAGGGGAACCCAATTCTCTATCACAGATTAATTTGCACAGCAGTGGAGTCTGAGGAAGAGTTTGTGGTGAAAGAGTTTTTACTGGGAATGGATATGGTGGAAAGAAAGGGAGAGGATGTGGGCCAGACAGGGCAAAGGTCAATGATGTAGGACCTCCATGGCATTAGCCAAGTGATGTGGAAACTTGTAAGTGCATCTCAGTTTAGAGTGTTTCACATCTCAGAGATAGCTCTGGTCATTTGAATCTCTACCTTGCTTCATCACTGAATTCAGGCTTCCCCAGACAGTGTAGGACCTTAGACCAAACCCTTTCTACAAGATGGGAATGTTGAAAGAACTGGAGGCAGGAGACTGTCTTATGACCCTACACTTTAGCAGCTGGGCAGCAAGTCCATCCTCCTGGAAATGACTGACTGGTTCTTGTGTGTGTTATAGCTCCTATAATCTGTTCCTCTCTAGTGAAGGAAAGACAAAGGGCAAGACCCAGAGAAGCAATTCTTTCCTGGCTGAGTGAAAAAGAGAATCTATATGTACAAGGAAAGACCCCGCCTTTCACTCAGATGTAAGGAGGAGAGCAGTGACCTATCCTTTACAGGAAAAAGGAAGGATCTTTGTTCAAGCTAAAAACTGTAGAATTTAAGCCAGTCTAAAAGTTTTGACTTGAATTTTGATGTCTGATACCCAAATAAGGGAGAATAATTAAAGGATTTTTGTAGTGTCGAGATACAGATGTTTAACCTTATATTTTCAACTCATAAATACTCCCACCATGAGTATTTATCCCTCTACACTCCCAGCAGACACACATTCCATAGTCACCTGCATGTCTTTAGTTCATTTAGTACATATGGAAGGCCAAGTTCTCTAGTTTAGTTTAAACAAAAGCACAATATACTTCGTGGTAAGATCGTAAAGCATAGATCCAGTCCAGAAACCATGGGAAAATCACCCAATAGAGATCCAGAGAGCTGTGAGAAAATGACCTGTTAAGAATTTAAAGCCAGGTATGGCAGTGAACAGCTTTAATCCCAGTAGGTGAGAAGGAAAGAAGTAGGGACAGGTGGATCTCTATCAGTTTGAGGTCAACTACACACTAAACTCCAGGACATCTGTGAGGGCCTGCCTCTAAATCAGACAAACAAAACAATACAACACCAGACAATGGGGCTTTACCAACTGACCCAGAAACTGACACATTTGTCCAAACTACATCATTTATACTTCCTTCTAATTTTTATACTGATCAGGACAACGATCCTAGGTCAACCAAATCAAATGAGGAAGACTCATACCCAACATTAATTGAGCACAGGTGTGCACCAATAGTCCATCTCTAACTTCATTGAGAGAGCCCTTATAGGGCTTATAGTCTGGACATGCTCACCCCAGAAGGAGATTTCATGATAGTCGGGGAATGAAAACTAAGTTCAACATGTGGTTTATGCAATCCTAAAAGAAAGACACGTGTCTACCTGGAAGGTTGAACACTGCAGAAACTGAGCACAAGGCTGTAAAAGATGATGCCTTTAAGTCTGGAAGATAAAACGAACTCCTTTGATTTCTTTCAATGATGCCTAACAAGAACGTTTAAACTGTTCCATAGGAAAGAAGAGAAGGGATTGAAATAATCCTAGAATTAAAGAAACGGCCACTCTAGTTTTATAGATGAGCAACTTGAGATTCAGCCAGGGTGGACAAACTGCTTGACGTCATACCTATAGAAACTGGAGGAACCAGGATTGGCTTTAGAGTGTAGGGTCTCACTGGGATGCCCTGTCATTGTGTGTGTGTGTGTGTGTGTGTGCTGTGTATACATATAATTGAATAATCTATCTCAAGCAAAGAATTGTCATTTTTTTTTGAGGGGAGAATTGCTCTTATACCAATAGCAATCTGTTGGGAGCTGTGAACCCCCAGATCCTGAATTTCTTGTAAACAACTTGTTTTCCTCTGCTCTGAGACAGCCTGCAGCTGCTCTGAGCAGGAGACCCTCCGGAGTTCCTGATGGCAGGGGAATGGTTTCTGGTGGATTTGGCTGTGGTGTGGCTATCAGTTAAGGATCCCTATAAATGTGGCTCTGGTACACAATAAAGGGGGGGCATTCTGGCATTAAGGATGACTTGTGTCTCTGTCTGTGAGTCTTTGTGTGTTTCATTCTCCAGCCCCTTGCCCAGTTCATGAACTGTATGGTAGCACATAGAGCGCAGACGGGCATGGTGCACTATAGCAATCCAAACGTTAGACTCTCCAAAATGCAAACAAGGAGTGTGCCTCTGGTCACTCTTGGTAGCAATGGCCTCTTTGCACCCTGCATGAGTTCTAGGTTTGGTGGGCACACATGCTGGGTCATCTCTTCTTTTGAGTGTTAGGTTTGTTAGGTTTGGGTGTGGTTTGAGCCTCCTTGTGGGGTGGGCATAGCACCACTGTCCTATCCCTGGGGTGTCTTTCCTTTATAGCACTGGGCTCGTATCCAGGAAGTCAAGCCTGGAGACTGGGTCAGAAGATTTCTGACTTTGACACCATCTGCCTACATCTCCTTTCTAGGCCTGAGGAGGGCGGAAGCAAGGAGCCTCTGTCGGGCCAGAACTTCCCATGTGCTTCCCAGAGCTACACTGAGGTGCTGGAGCCCAGGGGAAAGAGAGGGGTCTTCTCAGCTCATACCCCTGTTGTCCTCCCTGTGCCCCGTTTCTGTTTTTCTTCACTCAGTTTTAAACAAAGGTCCGAGTAGACAATGGCCAAGGGTGACATTTTGTGTGTAAACTTCTGATGCTTTTACTTTGGCAGGGTTTCTGGTTCTCTTATCGTGGATTAGAGCTAATGAAGGAGAGAAATGATTATTTGTGTGGGTTTCCATTCCTGAACTCAAGGTGCATAGCTTATTCTTCTCAAGGTGGGCACTCCTCTGGGCAGGGCAGAGCTAGGAATGTGGTCACAGGCCATTGGCCTGGGAATGGTGCAGAACCCTGGTGAAGCACAGGTCAGCAAGAGAGCCATGCTTTAACAGAGATAGTTTACCATTTACTTTTTCATTGGCCTGGGTTTTAAGGTATTCCATTAAGATATTATTTGTCTTAATTACAAAACCTTTTGGCCTGCCTGTGCTGTTGGTTCCTAGCCACTGCCTGATTTCCTGGGCCAGGCTCTTGAGTCTCCTCCTGCTGGGACTGAGCACCCTCTTTCCAGCTTATACTAGTTGTTCCACGCTGTCGGTCGGACTGGATGCCCCCTAGTGGTGAGGTTGGGCACAGCATGGGAGCATAGGGAAGTATCAAGGGTGTTCCATTTCACTGTGAAGGGTGATGCTCCAGGGTTGGTGGGGATGACCGTCTGGGCAGGCAGTCTCTACCCTGCTAAGCCCACCTACCACTTAACCCTTTAGCACTCCTCCCCTAGTGTTCACATGGCGCCGGGGGTGCTCCCTTAGGCTCTGCTGACTGCGAGTAACTGCATTGTGAAATGAGAGTTACCTGAATGCTTAGAACACTTCCTTCCCACTTAAGAATTCAGGAGGTCTCTGGTTCCAGGCTTGGTTCTGTGGCTCGACATAGATATCAAGGAGTCGAGTTCTTTCCAGCTATCTGCTCTGCCATCTTCAGGGTCTTAGTGAGGGCTGATCTGACCTCGCTGTCACATGATAGCTGCTGCACCTCCGCAAGCTAACTTCGACAATACTCTTCATCCAAATCTGCCACGAGAAGATATTGGCACACATATTAAAAGATTGAAAATTGCATTTCTTAGTCTGATTTATAAAATAATTAAAAAATGGTCTCTGGGGGAAATTTGAGGACAGTTTGACTGTGTGTGTGTGTGTGTGTGTGTGTGTGTGTGTGTGTGTAAACAGCAAGCTGTAAGTCTGAGCAGTTGCCAGGAGGAGGGGAATGGAGAAGAGGGAGAGAGAAGCCCATGGCAGTTGAGTTAGGCCAACATGATCTGCCCTGGAGGTCAGTAAGTGGCCTTCCTGCAGATAAAGAGCTGCATGGTGGAAGGAGGAGGGACAGCTTCAGAAAGAGGGAGGAATCCCAGAGTGTCTGGGAACTCATACCTGGGCCTTCACCATTATCTGGAAGAAAAAGAAATAGAAGGAAAGGAGAAGTATCCTTTTTACGAGTAACTCAGGAAAATGAGTAGTTTCTGCAGTGACATTCTAGAAGTATCTGCAGCCAGGGTGGGGCTTCTGGGAGAGATAAGGGCATCATCTTGTTAAAGGGATAAATTTAGTCTTGTAGCTTTAACACATCTTAAGGTAAATCAAATTTGAGGAGGGGTGGGGGGTAGTCCTGGAGAGCAGTTGATTGATAGGCCAGCTGCATTAACTCTTAGAACAGACAATATTATATAATGTTCGTCTCTTGTTTTCTGACCTGGTCTTATTATGACATCTGTATTCCCATTAGCAAGGTATGAGAAGTTTATTTCTCATCTTTTTTTTTTAAATCTTTAGCCATTACACAAGCTAAAGTGAATATCATTGTGTATAGAATTTTGTGGGTATATGTGAGACTCTCTGTATTTTTTCATCAAATGATACATCAGCTGAATTACTTTTCAAAAATATTTTTATCCACAATGACTGAAAATGCTCATTTTCACACCCACATTTGACTGTGTGCTACCAAACTTTAGCATTTTGGCAATTTGACGAGTGAGAAAAGGGTGTTTCCTGCAAGGCTTTCACTCTGAGCGAGCGAGGTGGCGTTCTGTCAACTGCCTGGGTGAGATTCTTTATCTGGTGACCTTCAGGATCTGCAATGTTGGGTGAGTTACTGAACGTCTCTGGACTTCAGTCCCTCCTGCTATAAAGTGAAAATAGCAATGCTCCTCACCTTGTTAATTGAACTTGAGGCCTCAAAAGTGTCCGTCATGTAAAATGCTGACACCATATACAACTCTAAGTAAGTGGTAAGTTAACGAATATTATTATGCAATATGTTTGTGAGAATTTGGGTTTCTTGGCTTATGATCTGGCAGTTCATATTGATTCCTCACTTTCTCTGGATTTTTCTTTTGCATATTAATTGGTTGGAGCTCTTTGTGTTTTAATAAATTTCATATATACATCATTTGTATTTCTTATCAAGTGTTTGATTTGTCTCTGTTTCTGAACCAGTGGGACAGACACAACATGTCATAGCTCATGGAGCCCCACCTTTCCTTCTTCACTTCCTTCTGAGAACAGTCATACCAGTCTAGCCAATGCCTCTTTCAGTAACAGAGGGCATTGGCTGAGACAGGGCAAGCATCCTGCCTAAGGACACCAGGGAGTTAGTGTCTAGTTCAGACCATATCTTGGTTTCTTAGGTTTGGCCTGTACTCTTAGAGAGTGGAGGGTAGATTTAGAGGCTTAGGGAAGAGAATCACCAAGATAGGAAGCTTCAGCGTGTCCCCCTCCCAGAACCTGGGAGTGTGGACCCTGCTCTTCTCTGGACTCTGCAGCAATCTCTGCGTCTCCCAAAGGAGGAGAACCAGCAAAAAGCCTGTGGGAATACCAGTGCCTGGCTGGCAGTTTTCCCTCTGGGGCTCAGGGTCCTTGATAGTGATTATCAGTTTCACAGATGTGTTTGTTATGCAACAAGTACTATTTGTGTGCTTCTTGGTTTATTTGTTTGTTTGTTTATATTTAGGGTCTTACTCTGAAGTCCAGGCTGGCCTAGAAGGTGTGCTTGAGTCTTCCAGTACTAGAGTTACAGGCATGAGCCCCCAAGCCTGACTTCTCTCATCTTTATTCTTATCCCTCTTATCCTCAAAGCCACGGGAAGTGGCATGTTGGTACATTTCCTAGATACTGCAGCTCAAATGGCTTACCAAGAACAAGGGTTATTCTATTCATGATGCTGAAGACTGGGATGTTGGAGATCAGGTGACCAAATCTGGTAAGGCTCTTTCTGCTGGTGGGGATTTCGCAGTCTTGAGGGGAGCACTTGGACATAATGTCCTCTGGGTCCTAGTGTCCTTTCCCGCTTTTCCATAGCCTCAGTTCTATGGGATCAGGCTCCCACATTAACAGCTTCATTTAGTCTCTGGATGAGCCCAGTCAATCCCTTTGTGGAGTGTGGAGACAAAGTACAGCAGGCTGGGGTGTGCCTGAGTAACGGGTAGAGCTGGCACTGGTCCCAAGCTCAGCCTACCATCGCTGGGACACTTGTCACTATTTTCAGTCAATCAGTAAGTTGCACACACACACACACACACACACACACACACAACCATGACTAGGCAGGGCCTCCTTTTATAGGTCACCTAGTATAGCCACAAGTCAGGTCAAGTCATTAGGACTGTCCAGGGCTATCTCACCAAAGCTTTCCTCTTTGCTGTTCTCAGGCTTGCTTCTACACCCTGGGCATCCTGCCCAAGCCTAGATGCCTCTCCTGATCAAAAGGGCCTCTGTTGTACCCTGTAACTCTGCTCTGCACTTGCTCCTGAGGAGGACCTTAAAGGGAACACCAAGTTTTAAAGGGTCAAAGTGGGGCTTGGAGTGACGGACCAGGCCAAAGTCTCAGCAAGGAGGAAGTTGAACACCGGAAAGTAGCAACTGAGAACACTTTTGCCCTCAAGACTTTCAGGTCTCCACTGGTATCAGTCACCTAAGTTCCTCACCTGGAGAAAAGCCATGGGGACCCAAAGGGATGAAAGTCAAAATTTAAAACCTAGGAGCCTGCAAAACTCTCCTCTTTGGGGCAGGGATTTGGAGCATCTTCCTGGGGCCTCATCCCCTCCCTCAGCACACTTCTGTGTTCTGGTTCAGCTCCAGAAGCGTCCGGAACTTTCGACCTTGGACCCCTGGATCTATCTGTCTCAGGGTTTCTTGTGGTCAAAGAAGTAAGTCCAACCCACCCACAGGCTCCCAAATTCCAGCCAATCAACAACTTCAGGAACAGTCTGTGGTCATTGAGGGGCAGGAAGTGGCAGATTACAATATCTCAGCCTCCTCGCCCTGGAATGGGACAATTCTTAGGGATTGCTGTGTAGGGTGCATGGAGGGTGATGAGCCAAGCCTCATTTACAAATTATACAGGTCATGGCTAAACAAAGGCATTTTTTTTCTGTTCATTTTAGTTTTCACAACTTGGTTTTGTCTAGACAAATCACAATTGACTGGCAACACTTGTGTATCTTTTACTAATGCTAGTGACCTGGACAGCTGACCCAGATGTCACTACTGATCGTGCACCCAGGGTTTGCCCAAGGTAATAGGCTCAAGGAAGGCAGCAGAGGCAGGCCAAAGGGTTGCCTTCTCTGTGTGCTCTATGGTTTCCCTTTGTGGAGTCCGCCTCTGGTCAGCTTTTCCAGCTCCAGGTTTTCTTACACCGTCTTTGCATGGATGGCCTCATTAAGGGCCCCAATGACTCCCACAACTACTTCTCCATTCAGAGACTGGCAGGCCTTTCTGGAACCCTATCTCCTCCCCATTATTGCTCACAGGCCATTACTGCTGTGTTCAAAGGCCTTTCAAGCAACTTCCTTCCTTATCAACCCTCGTGACTCCCTTGAGTCATGGGTTGTTTTGCCATATGGGATGCTGCAGCAAGGTGAGGCTGTGGATCCCTTGACTCTGGGTTTGACATGAGCAATGGGCCTGGGCTCCCAGAGCTCCTTACTTAGTTAGGGTTCTGTCTGGGCCAGGTACTTCCAGGTATTTAGCATCTTCTTTACAGCATTTGCAGTAAAATAGCAATGGAACTTTATTCAAAGCAAGTGGTAGTGTAGATCAGAAAGAAATACGCTATCAAGACTGTCACCAAGGCAATCTAGAGACACGGCTTAGTGGTTAGGAATGCTTGCTCCTTTTCCAGGGGACGGCACTTCAGTCCCTGGCACCTGGCACCAGGGCAGCTCATAAATGACTGTAATTCAAGCTCCATGGGATGCTATGCCCTCTTCTGGCCTCTGCTGGTGCCTGCATAGATGTGGCAGACACAAACATAAATACTAATAGAACATTCTTGAAATGTTAAAAGATCTTAGGGGTAACATCAAGCCATATGAATGTTAAGGAACCCAAGAGTTATGACTTTTGTGCGGGGCTTTGTTTATGAGGTTCAAGCAAAGAAGAAGTTTGGTTACCAGAGGTGTGATTTAAAAATTTCTGTTGTTATTATTATTATTACGATTGGCTTAAATCTCGTTCTTTCCATTCCTACCTGCCTCTCAACTACTGGCAAGACCTATGGGCATTCCATAGGGACCAGGGCCCTGCTTGAGCAAAACTGAAACCTTTCATTCTGGTTTTACTGTTTTTAAATCGAAGAGCTTCCACTTCTGTGTTTCCTACGATTTCAGAAGAGCCAGAGGCGAATAAAGGAAAGTACTGGAACAATGAGCAAGGGCTGTGCTTCCTGGCTGCATCAGCTGGCCTCCCAGACGCCACACTTCTCCCTTCAGCTGTGCACAGAGTTGAGGTCAGATGCAAACAAAACTGGAGGAGATAGAGCTCTGCAGGGCTGCGCTTGGAAGGTGATGCAGTTTGTGTTTCCAAGACAACCATTCATAGACTCAACAACTGGCCTGTTTATGAAGTGCTCGCTGGCGTGTGTTCATACGTGCCTTCTATGTGCCAGACATTTAGCTGCATTTTGGCTACTTGCAGATTCCACCCACAAGGCATTCACAGCCAGGGAGAGATAAATGTGTTGGGTAAAACATTCTATGGTGTGAGAAAAGCTCACTCCTGACTGCCTGTTGGAATAGTCCCTCCAAGATCTTCCCGCCTTTCAGAGTATTTCTTGTCCAGCATTGAGGCAAGCACCTTTAATCCCAGCATCGGGAGGCAGAGGCAGGTGGACCTCTGGGATTGTGATTTGTAGGCTGGTTTTCTTTGCTTTATTTTAAAAACCACTTATGAGTGAGCACATGTGATAATTGTCTTTCTGGGTCTGGGTTACCTCACTCAAAATGATGTTTTCTAACTCTGTCCATTTGCCTGCAAATTTAAGAAGTCTTTATTTCTTCTGCTGTGTAGTACTCCATTGTGTAAATGTACCACATTTTCCTTATCCATTCTTCGGTCGAGGGGCATTTAGGTTGTTTCCAGGTTCTGGCTGTGACAAACAAAGCTGCCACGAACATAGTTGAGCACATGTCCTTGTGGCATGATTGAGCATCCTTTGGATACATACCCAAAAGTGGTATTACTGGGTTTTGAGGAAGGTTGTTTCCTAATTTTCTGAGAAATCACCACACTGACATCCAAAGGGGCTGTACCAACTTGCACTCCCACCAGCAATGCAGAAGTGTTCCCTTTACCCCACAACCTCTCCAGCATAAGTTGTCATCAGTGTTTTTGATCTTGGCCATTCTTACAGGTATAAGATGGAATCTCAGAGTTGTTTTGATTTGTATTTCTCTGGTGACTAAGGATGTTGGGCATTTCTTTAAGTGTCTTTCAGCCATTTTAGATTCCTCTGTTGAGAGTTTTCTGTTTAGGCCTGTAGTCCATTTTTTTTATTGGATTATTTGTTCTTTTGGTGACCAATTTCTTGAGTTTGTTGTATATTTTGGAGATTAGACCTCTGTCTGATGTAGGGTTAGTGAAGATCTTTTCCCATTCTGTAGGCTGTCATTTTGTCTTGGTGACCGTGTTCTTTGCTTTACAGAAGCTTTTCAGTTTCAGGAGGTCCCATTTATTAATTGTTTCTCTCAGTGTCTGTGCTACTGGAGTTATATTTAGGAAGTGGTCTCCTGTGCCAATGCATTCAAGTGTACTTTCCACGTTCTCTTCTATGAGGTTCAGTACGGCTGGCTTTACATTGAGGTCTTTGATCCATTTGGACTTGAGTTTTGTGCATAGTGATAGATATGGATCTATTTTCATTCTTCTACATGTTGATATCCAGTTATGCCAGCACCATTTATTAAATATGCTTTTGCTTTTCCATTTGATATTTTTGCTTCTTTGTCAAAAATCAGGTATTCGAAGATGTGTGGACTGATATCCGGGTCTTTTATTCTATTCCACTGGGTCTCCTGTACATTTTTATGCTAATACCAGGCTGTTTTCAGCACTGTATCTCTGTAGTAGAGTTTGAAGTCAGGGTTTGTGATGCCTCCAGAAGTTCTTTTATTGTACAGGATTGTTTTGGCTATCCTGGGTTTTTTGCTTTCCAATATGAAGTTGAGTGCCGTTCTTTCAAGGTCTGCGAAGAATTTTGCTGTGTACCCCATTTTTTAATTGGATTATTTGGTTTGTTGATGTCTAATTCTTGAGTTCTTTATATATTTTGGATATTAGTGTTTTGTCGGATGTGGGACTGGTGAAGATATTTTCTCATTTTGTAGGCTGCCATTTTGTTCTTTTGACAGTGTCCTTTGTCTTACAGAAGCTTTTCAGTTTCATGAGGTCCCATTGATTGCTATCTTAGTGTCTGTGCAATTGGTATTCTGCTCAAGAAGTTGTCTTCTGAGCCAATGCATTCAAGGATGTTCTCCCCTTTCTCTTCTGTCAGGTGCAGTGTATCCTGTTTTATGTTGAGGTCTTTGATCCACTTGAACTGACTTTTGTGCATGGGGATAGATATGGATCTATTTGCATTCTTCTGCATGCAGAGATCCAGATATACCGGCACCATTTGTTGAAGATTATTTCTTTTATCCATTGTATAATTTTGGCTTTTTTGTCAAAAATTAAGTGTCAATGGGTGTATGGATTTACTCCCGGGTATTTGATTACATTCTGTTGATCAGCCTGTTTGTTTTTATGCCAATACCATGCTATTTTTTTTTATTACTATTGCTTTATACTAGGGCTTGAAACCAGGGATGGAGACACCTCTGAAAATTCCATTATTGTACAAGATTGTTTAAGCTATCCTATTTTTTCCTGTGTGAAGTTGAGTATTGTTCTTTCAAAGTCAGTAAAGAATTGTGTTGAAATTTTGTTGGAAATTGCATTGAATCTGTAGATTGCTTTTTGATAAGACTGCCATTTTCACTATGCTACTCCTACTGACCCATGAGCATGGGTGATCTTTTCTATGTTCTGAGATCTATTCCAAATTCTTTCTTAAACGCCTTGAAGTTCTTGTCATACAGGTCTTTCATTTGCTTGGTCAGAGTCCCACCAGGGTATTTTAGATTGCTTGTGACTATTGTGAAGGCTGCTGTTTCTCTGATTTATTTCTCAACCCCTTTATCATTTGTATATAGGAGGGCTACTGATTGTGTGTGTAGCCTGAAAATCCGGGGGGGGGGGCACTTATTTTTGCTAT
This sequence comes from Chionomys nivalis, assembly GCF_950005125.1. NCBI lineage: Eukaryota > Metazoa > Chordata > Mammalia > Rodentia > Cricetidae > Chionomys > Chionomys nivalis. The sequence goes on along the minus strand of NC_080090.1, from coordinate 33,940,482 downwards.
CATATCATTTGCAAATAGAGATACGTGGACTTCCTTCTTTCCAATTTGTATCCCCTTGATCTCCTTTCGTTGTCTTGTTGCTCTAGCTACAACTTCAAGTACTGTATTGAATAAATATGGAACGAGTGAACAGTTTTGTTTTGTCTCTGATTTTAGTGGAATTGCTTTAAGTTTTTCTCTATTTAATTTGATGTTGGTTCCAATAGGCTTGTTGTATATTGCTTTTATCATGTTTAGGAATGCCCTTTGTATCCTTGATCTCTCTAAGACTTTTATCATGAAGGGGTGCTGGATTTTATCAAAGATCTCTTCAGCGTCTAATGAGATGATCAAGTGTTTTCTTTTTCTTTCAGTTTATTTATATGTGAATTACACTGACAGATTTGCATATGTTGAACCATCCCTCCATCTTTGGGATAAAGTCTAGTTGATTATGGTGGATGATCTTTTTGATGTATTCTTGGATTCAGTTTGCCAGTATTTTATTGAGTATTTTTGTATCGATATTCATGAGAGAAATTGGTCTATAATTCTTTTTCTTTGTTGAGTCTTTATGTGGTTTGGGTATCAGGGTGACTGTGGCCTCATACAATGAATTTGGCAATGTTTCTTCTGTTTTTATTTAGTAGAATAATTTGAGGAGTATTAGTATTAGCTCTTTTTTGAAAGTCTGGGCTTAAAAGATTTTTTTATTTTTATTTATTTTTTGTTGGAAGACTTTTAATGTCTGCTTTTTTCTTTAGGGACTATAAATTTATTTAAGTTGTTTATCTGATCTTGATTTAATTTTGGTAAGTGGTACCTATGAAGAAAACTGTTCATATCTTTTAGATTTTTTAATATTGTGGAGTACAGGTTTCTAAAGTATGACCTAATGATTCTTTGGATATTCTTGATGCTGGTTGTTATGCCTCTCTTCTTGTTTCTGATTTTGTTAACTTGGATATTCTCTTTCTGCCTTTTAGTTAGTTTGGATAAGGTTTTGTCTATCTTGTTGATTTTTTTCAAAGAATCGACTCTTTGTTTCATTGATTCTTTTTTTTTAAAAAAAGATTTATTTATTATGTATACAACATTCTGCCTCCATGTATGCTCGCATGCCAGAGGAGGGCGCCAGATTTTATTACAGATGGTTGTGAACCACCATGTGGTTGCTGGGAATTGAACTCAGGACCTATGGAAGAGCAGCCAGTGCTCTTAACCACGGAGCCATCTCTTCAGCCCCCTCATGATTCTTTATAATGTTCTTTTTGTTTCTACTTTACTGATTTCAACCCTCAGTTTATTTCTTGCCACCTATTCTTGTGTGTTTGCTTCTTTTTGTTCTAGAGCCTCCAGAGGTGCTGTTACATTGCTAATATGAGACAGCTTCACCTCCTCATGAAGGCATTTAGTGCTATGCACTTTCCCCTTAGCACTGCTTTCATGGTGTCCCATATGTTTGGGTATGCTGCGGATTCATTTTCACTGAATTCTAGGACGTCTTTAATTTCTCTCTTTATTTCTTCCTTGACCCAGTGATCATTTAGTAGATAGTTGTTCAATTTCCATCAGTTTGTAGGTTTTTCTGTTGTTTCTGTTGTTGCTGAAATTCAGTGTTGATCCATCGTGGTCTGATTAGATATACAGGGAGTGTTCCAATTTTTTCTTCAATCTGTTGAGACTTGCTTTGCGATCAAGTATATGATCAATTTTGGAGAAGGTTCTATGAGGTTCTGAGAAGAAGGTGAATTCTTTTGTGTTTGGGTGAAATGTTCTGTAGATGTCTATTAGGTCCATTTGAGTCATAACATGTTAGTTCCACTATTTCTCTGATTAATTTCTGTCTGGATGACCTGTCCATTGGTGAGAGTGGGATGTTAAAGTCTCCCACTATTATTGTGTGAGATTCAATGTGTAATTTAAGCTTCAGCATTTTTTTTTTATATAAATGTGGGTACCTTTATGTTTTGGGCATAGATATTCAGAATTGAGACATCATCTTGGTATATTTTTCCTTTGATGACTACAAAGTGTCCTTCCCCATCTCTTTTATTAATTTTGGTTGGAAGTCTATTTTGTTAGATGATAGAATAGCTGCACCAGTTTGCTTCTTGGAGCCGTTTGCTTGGGAAAATCTTTTTCCAACCATTTACTCTGGAGTAATGTCTATCCTTGATGTTTCTTGGATATAGAAAAATGATGCATCCTGTTTTTAAATTCATTCTTTAGCTGGTGTCTTTTTACTGGGGAATTAGATCTATTGATATTGAGAGATATTAATGATGATTCTTAATTCCTGCTATTTTGATGTTGTTGTTGCTGTTGGTAGTGTGTGTGTGTATGCGCGTGTGTGCATGTACATTTGTAAGTATGTGATTGGTCGTATTCATCTTGGGGCATATGACATGGTACAGCCTTGTGATCTTAACCACATTTCTTTAATCACCAATGACTTTGCCTATCTTTATGTGTACTTATTGACATTTATAGATTTTTATTTGGAGAAGTGAATATAACACTCCTGTATGGAGACTTTAATTGGAGTGTTTGTATCATTGAATTGTAATTGTTATTGTATTTTTGATATCAGCACTTTGATATGAAAATAGGTTTTTCCACTATTATGTAGGTAGCATTTTCACTTTCTTGATAATTTCTGTTTAATTTTTTATTTTATTTATTGATTTTATTCGGTAGGCTGGCATATAATGTGGGTTCTATCATGACATCTTCATACACACATGGTATTGAACTCTGTTTTCATTTGTTCCTGTCCTCCACTGCCCTCCATTATTTAATTTTTTTGTTGTTTTTTTGAGACAGGGTTTCTCTATGTAGCTCTGACTGTCCTGGAGCTAACTCTGTGGGCCAGGCTGTCCTGGAGCTCACAAAGATAGATCACTTCTGCTTCCTGAATGGTGGGATTAAAGGCATGTACCACTACCACACGGCTATTTTTTTAAAAAAAATATTTAATTCACTGCCATCCTGAAATTTTCTTGATGTAAAAAATTTTTTAGAAAGTCCACATTTTTGTTTACCATTTGTTTTGCAGCTTTGGTGTCTTGGCTGGAATCCAAAACATATTCTATCTCATATCAGCATGGAGCAAGCATGCCTTGAACAAGGAATAGCAATGCAAAGGTCCAATGCCAGAAAAATTCCCGGGCAGGAGGATTCCTAGCCTTACACAGCTGGACTCAGCAGTCAGGGTCCACAGTAGTGCAGCATGCCATTATCAAGATGCCAGTCAGATGTCAGCAGCCACCGGGCCTCTCCTACAGTGGCTGGAGGACAGCAGCAGTGTCAGGAGTGGCAATAAGAAAGGAAGGGCTTGTAGAGGAACTTGCTTCCCTAGAATAAGGTCGGAGAAAAGAATACAGCCAGATGAAAACTTGTAGCATGGAACCTATTAAAGCTAAATCGGTTTGAGGAAGAAGATAAAGTTGGGGAGTTCACATTACCTAACTTCATGATTTATCACAAAGCTCCAGTAATCAGGTATGCCGCAGGCAGAAGGACAGACACATCGATCAAGGAAGAGAAAGGATAACTCAGAAATGAACAATATTCCTGGATAATTTTGACAAAGTATAAAAGCAATTCAATAAAGAAAGAACAATCTTTCCAGCAAGTCATACTATGCAATTGAACTTCCTCAGGCCAACAGAAGGAGGGGCCTCAACCCGAATCTTACAAGCGCTCAAAGTGTATTATGGATTTAAATGTAAGATATAAAACCTTTGGCAAAAATATCATAATAACAAAATCTTTAGGCGACTGATCTTAGACTTCAACCACAAAGCACAATTCACAAGAAAAAAAAGGTGGGTATATTGGAATTTATTAAAATTAAACTTTTTACTGTGTAAAAAATTAAGAAAGAGACAAGAAATTATTTGAAAACTAAATAGAACCAGATCAGTATGGAAAGCATAGCATGCCCCCTAAAACCAACAATAAAAAATACAATTACAAAAGACACATATCGACTGTTCTAGTTTCAGTCTGTTGCTATGGTGAAACACTCTGATCATAACCAACTAGAGGAGGAAAGGGTTTGATTCCTCTTTTACTTCCAGGTCACAGTTCATCACTGAGGGAAGCCATGGCAGGAGCTTGGGCAGGAAGCTGAGGCTGCTCACTCTTCCACACAGTGCTGCTCCACCCAGGGCACCCACTCACAGTCTGGGGAGAAGAGCAGGAGCCACGGAGATGCTGATGTTAGCCAAGTCATTCCCAAGCTCAAACCTGCTGGACAGCCCAGGACATGCCTAGGAGAGGGTCTCCCTGCAGTGGACTGGGCCCTCCTTGGAATCCAGACTGTCATTTGTCACCTTCTTTCATCATATGCTATTTTCCTAGGCTCTCCACTTTCTAAATCTCATGAATTCATGAATAAATAAGCAAGCTACTAAGCACCAAGGTGATGCCCCACAAAGGGTCTTTGCCCTGAAGGATCTGTTCATCTCTAGGAGAGGACAAGGTTGTACATATCCAAATGTAAATGACACTTTAGAGAAATGCCTCCAAGAAGAGGCCATGGTGCCACAGGGATGCACAATGTGAAACCGACTGAGTTGGAAAGTTTGGAAGGAGAGGATGATGTCAAATGGAGCCCTAACACGGGCCTACAGCCCCACATGCGTGGATGCGGACATGTTAGCCACAAGACACTCCCAGGCTCAGTCACCTTCCCAAAGCCCTTAGGTAAAAAAGACAAATTATACGTACTCTTCAACTTGTGTGGTGGTTTAAGATTTTTTTTTTTTTTTTAACCTTAGGATGTTGCAAGAGTGGTATGCATTTAGCAGAAATCATACTTTGAAAAATTAGGTTACTTGTTCTGTTTTTTGCTGTGTCCCTTGCAGACTGAACCCAGTGTGTCTGACGTGCTAGGCAGGTGCCCCACTACTGAGCTACAATCCCATCCCAAATTTGGGTCTTTTCATAGGCTAGTGAGATACGGAAGCTGTGCCGCCAAACTGGGGTAATCCATAGGTTAGGTAGAGTGAGTGCGTTTTGTACTTAAGATGGTTTCAACTCAGAATAGGTTTATGGGGATATAGTGTTGTCCCATGGTAAGTCAAGGAAAAGGGAATTTAGGAGTGTAGCATGAATGAATAATAAAAACCCAGAGACAGATATTGGGGTTCAACCTGAAGATCAGAAAAGCAAAGTAGCCAACCACTAGAGAGACCTTTAACCTCTACCAAATCTTCAGACCCAAGAGGTGAGAGAGATCCTGTATCCACGGATCCTCAAACTCTACACCACTCTGAGTTCCTGTCTCTTCCCCTTTATTTTCTTCTCTCTGCCCAGCTATTTCGCTCCTGGCTCTACCTCACTAGTGCTGGGATTAAAGGCTTGTGATTCCAAATGCTAGGATCACCTTTGTGTGAGCTCTCTTCCTCTTTTAGACAGATTAAATCTTGTGTAGCCCAGGGCGGCTTTGAACTCACAGAGATCATCCACCTGCCTCTGTCTCCTGAGTCCTGGGATTAAAGGTGTGTGCCACCACTCCCTGGCCTATATGACTGACTAGTATGGCTGCTTTGCTCTCTGATCTTCAGCCAAGCTTTATTTATTAAAACACAAATAATATACCACTATATAGGAGTCAGTGATTGAAAAGTGAACCTAGGGGTTGTTGCTCCCCAAATCCATGCCCTTTTGTGGTAGAGGAAAGAATGGTAGAATTGATTCTCTAGCTTTAGATATTAGTCCTTTCCTGAGGTTTTTTGTTTGTTTGTTTGTTTGTTTTGTTTTTTCCAGAGCTCCAATCCTCAGAATCTAGAACTAATTCAGGTTATAATACTTTGCTAAGATACAATCAGTACCAGGAGACACACTCAGTTGCTGTCCTTACCATCTCTCTGTGAGGCTGCTGCAGTTAGAGCGCCTCCCTTCTTTCTATTTAACTCACAAACTTGCTTTTATACAGCTGAGGTGGGTTCTCTGCCAGGACAATAGTACACTTTTACCTTCCTTTCCTGTTCTGTTTTACATATCTGCAACGAATCCCTAACTGAGCCTTCATAATTCAATTAGCCATTTCTTTATGGGTGGAGATTTGGAGTTTAGAGTTTTGATGGAGGTGGGTCTTGTATTAGTCTGTTGCTTTCATTGGTTAATTAATAAAGAAATTGCCTAGGCCCATTTGATAGGCCAACCCTTAGGTGGGTGGAGTAAACAGAACAAAATGCTGGGAGAAAGAAGCTGAGTCAGTGAGTTGCCATGATTCTCCCACTCCAGACAGATGCAGGTTAAGATCCTCCCTGGTAAGCCAGCTCGTGGGGCTACACAGAATATTAGAAATGGGTTAGATCAATATGTAAGAGCTAACCAATAAGAGGCTGGAACTAATGGACCAGGCAGTGTTTAAAAGAATACAGTTTCCGTGTAATTATTTCAGTTAAAGCCATGCGGGTGGCCGGGTGCTGGGGACGCAGCCCTGCTGCTCATATTACAACAGAGTTTCTCTTTTCTTCAGGGCTTGATCTGAAATGAAAGCAGCTCATTGAAGAGGAAGCTTCAGTGTCTTTCCTGACAGTCCCATCCCCCAGCATCCTCCTCTACCATCCTGACAGTCCATCCCCCAGCATCCTCCTCTTTACCATCCTGACAGTCCCATCCCCCAGCATCCTCCTCTACCATCCTGACAATCCATCCCCCAGCATCCTCCTCCTTACCATCCTGACAGTCCCATCCCCCAGCATCCTCCTCTACCATCCTGACAGTCCATCCCCTAGCATCCTCCTCCTTACCATCCTGACAGTCCATCCCCTAGCATCCTCCTCCTTACCATCCTGACAGTCCATCCCCTAGCATCCTCCTCCCTACTATCCTGACAGTCCCATCCCCCAGGATTCTCCTCCCTACAATCCAGAGGGAGAACTGAACCTGAACTCTAGGGTTCTAGTTGTTAGGTCTCAAACCTGGGACAAAGTACTAGCTGAGGTGCCTATTTAACATATCAACGCATACTTGGCCCCCAGATTTTTTCCAGCATCTCTCAGTCTCCACCTGTACTAACCTTCTCCAGCCCAGGGGCTAGACTACTCTTCCCCCAGTTTCCCTTCTCTATATAACCCACCCATTCTGGTTACCTGGCCCTTTCAGCTCCCCTCCTCTCCTGGCTCTGTCTTCCTCTCCCCTCCCTCTCCTCATATCCGGCTCAGGGTCATGCTTACTCCATACTCTCCTTGACGTCCCTGTCTCTGCCTACCCTCTCCCTTTTATCTACAATAGATCTTTTCCTCCACCACACCTAGGAGTGGTCTTGTCCTTCCTTTTTTATTTCTTGTTTTTCATTCATCTGGAGCTGAAAACCAGGATTGGCATATGAGTGCCTCTCTGAGGGGCTCGGCCCCTCTGAACCAGCTGCTGGTTTGACTCCTAAGGAATGTATGAATTATTTGTTTTTACTGGCTTCTACCACCCACCATATTTGGCTCCAAATTCTAGAGCCCAGTTTCCCTCTGCTTCTCCCCTCCGCCTGCTCTACCACCCATCTTTCCTCTTCTACTGGTGTCAACTCTTCTGCCGACCTATGCAGATCTTCTCTGCTAGACCTGGGATCTGAGGACTTGAAAGAATGGGGTGGACTACAGTCTGTGCGGTAGCTGTAGACAACCTGACTTCAAAGAAAGCAATGGCCTAGGAAGGTTGTTTGAGTTTGGAAAAACATGATCAGGAAAACATGTAAATACACTCCAGTAAGCACACCCTAAATATTAACAGAGCAGCTCTTTCCCAGAACTCTCCCAGGCATGTGCTATAGATTCTATCTGGGAAAGCATGCAAGCAACGCAGAAGGCCATATCCAGACTCAGGACACACTGACCAGATTGGGTTCTGTAGCTATGATCTGACATCCAACAAGAATAAATGTGTCTTATAAACTGAATGTAAATATTCGTCACAGGGGGCAGGAAATCACATCCAAGAACAACCCAGGGAGCAAATGCACCTGTGGTGAAAGGCCCTCTGTCTTTTCCCCTGGGGCCTCTCTCACAGTTCCCCAAGGCATTGTTCACCATGGGACATTCTTTAGACTGTTCCCACTGTAAGCCCCTATGGGACACCCACCATGTGGGTAACTCTCTACTTACTAAGACATTTATACATCTCACTTTTGGAACCCCCCCTTTCCCCAAAAGCCCCACCCCAGCTCACAAGCTGTTCAGCATGTTGAAGATTTTATTAAGGATTGAGCTGAATGAATCTGTGGTTTTAGGAGGTAGTGACAGGGACTGGAGGAGTCCAGACTAAGAATGCTTGCTGGTCTGCTTGGGGACGTCCCCTTCACAGAACAGTTCTTTCCTCTTGGTTGTTAAGTACGTGGAGAAGAGAACTCAGGGAAACTCAGCTTCTAGTGGAAGGGCATGCCTGTGTCCTCTTTCTATTACCCCACTGAAAAGGAAAGAACACTGTCCTGGGGTGTCTAGATTAAGATCCAAGTCAGGGATTGACTAAGGAAATAAAGACTTAGTGGCAGAGCACAGCTTTTTGGAGTAGAGAACCAAGAAGACCTTGATAAAGTTGGGGCCAGAAAAAGTTCAACCCTTTCATGAAGAAAGGCTGAGGTAGTGGGAGTGGGGAATGACATTGTCAACCATCTGGGGTGTGTTATATGAGGCCACTTGTTCATTTCCCGGCCTCCCAGACTCCCAAAATAACCACACAGAAACTATATTATTTAAATCAGCGCTTTCTTTAACTCTAGCTTCTTATTGGCTAACTCTTATATCTTAATTTATCCCATTTCTATTAATCTGTGTATTGCCACATGGCTGTGGCTTACCAGCAAAGTTTTGGCATGTCTGTCTCTAGTGGCAGTTCCATGACTTCTCCTTGACTCCACCTTCTTTCTCCCAGCATTCAGTTTAGTTTTCCCCACCTAGCTCTGTTTTACCCTATTTAAACCACTGCTTGGTCAATCACTTAAGTGTATTGCTAGCTAACTCTAACATCTAGTATTAACCCATTTGCAGTATTTTATATTTTACCATGAGGCTTGTGGCATACTGGCAAGGTTCCAGCGTGTCTGTCTCTGTCAGTGGCTCCATGGGAGAGGGTAAAAGGGGAGGGGGGAGGAAGGGAAAGGAATGGAGAAAAATATAAAGCTCAATACAAATTTTAAAAAGCAATTTAAATATTGTTGTTTCTTAGGTCTCTTAGTCCTTTATACCCTCAACAGCTTTTACTAGGCTTTTCCCCGTGTTAACTGTTCTATAAACAAAGGCTACTAGCATCGCTGTTCTCATTTGTGCTGCTAAATGCCACTGAATTGATTTCATTTGTGGTTTTCCTCAAAGTTTCAATTATTTCTTTTGTATAAGATAGATCTTTAGTGACTATTGGTCAGTGTGGTTGAAGAGCGATCTAAGATTCCAGAACAAATCTATTTATTTCCATTTTTGGTTTTAGTTTCTTAAGAAAGGATCTTACTCTGCAGTCTAAGCTCATGGGGACTCACTGTGTAGTCTGGGCTAACCTTGAACTCTTGGCACCCTCTTGCCTCATCTTCCTTACTTCTTTGACTTTCTATAGCTGAAAGATCAGAGCAGGTGCTGAACAATCTTGCCATTATCTGTATTATTTTTTTCTTTCAAATGTTTCTTGGCATATTTCTCGGCTTCTTCCTTCTGTTGGAACATTTTCATGTCTTTAGCTAACCCATCAACCCAGAGAGAGGTAGCTCCAAAGCTTTGCCATGAACTTTGATTTTTTTCCCCCACTTTGAGACAGGATCTAGCTGTCTAGCCCAGACTGGCCTGGAACTTGCTATGTTATGAAAGCTGACTTCAAACTTATGATCTCCTGCTTCAGTCTTCCAATTGCTGTGTCTGCATGTGTGTACTACTGTGGTCAGCTGTAACTTGTGTGATGTTTTACTTTTTTGGTTTTCTTGGGGGCCCGCCACCCAGCTCCCAAATGAATCACACACAGAGGCTTATTCTTAGTTATTAATGCCTGGCCTTAGCTTGACTTGCTTCTTATCAGCTTTTTTTTTTATCGATAAAATGTTTTTTTCTTAAGAATTTTTTAATCCAATCTTTTTTCATTTTACATAGCTATCCCTGCTCCCACTCCCTCCCCTCCTCCTGCTTTCTCCACCTCCCCCTGACCTCCCATCCACTCCTCAGCCAGCTTTTCTTATTCTAAATTGTCCTGACTAAGGTAACACAGATTCAGAGTTAAATAAACACAGTGTAAACAAAAGTCATGCACCTGAAAATAATATTCCCTAACATTTCTTTTTTTTCTTTCTAAACAAAAATGAAAAGTTTTAACTTTAACAAAGTAAGACTTCATACAGTACATATGTCAGGTAAATATTACATTCACAATGTATAGAATTTCAATTCATTTGTGTCTGGTAAATTTGAAGAAAATGTTCCATAATCTTAGTAAACCCAAAATTTTATACCTAACTTACTATCATATCTAAGAAAAACAGCAACTATAACTATTTAGTCTTCAACTCCATCAAAGGCACCAGAAGGTTATAATATTATTTAAATAAACAAAAAATACATTGCAAATGATTTCCAAAAACTCTATAAATAACAGATATCTGGCTGCCTGGACAATCACCCAAAGTTTCTTTGCAATGTTGGGGCATTCATCTTCAGCCTACAGGCGCAGAGTATCTGGCAGACTTTTCAGTGAAGCAGGAAATTTGAAAGACCATTTGGCCTATATTGGTCAAATAATTCACTTTCCTCAGTGTCCTGCAGAATGGCTGGCAGTTTCTTCTGTGAAGCAAGAACCTTGAAGGACCATCCCATCTATTTTAGTCTGGCAAATTTCACTGGCCCCTTTGCTGTGGGTCCTGCATGTCCAGTTTATACAGCATACTGTCTAGCAGTCCAAGCAAGAGCAGCTTCTTGCCCAAATGGTTAATCTTGCCACAATGACAGCAAACTCCATTATGGGTAGCTACAATGCCCATAATCTCTGAAGTAAATTGGTGTGGCCAGGGGCAGATGTATCTCATTGTCATGAAAATCCCTAAATTAACAAAACATTTTAAATGGCATTTTCCGTGGGTCTTTGAATGGTTCGAAGACCATCTATTGATCTAAAATATATCTCCATATGATCTGGAAAACATACCTAGAATATCTACAAATTTGATTGTTATAGATGACTAACTACTGACCTGTGTTTGATTGTCCTGTATATAATAATAGCTTTCAAAACTAGAATTTTATCTTACATTTTTAAATTTACTGCATAGGCATACTACCTTAAACAAGAGCAAAAACATATATAAAATATGTTGTAAGAAAATAGCCTTAAATTGGTATTAATATACAAAATCCTTTAAATAAGAGTAGAAACATACATACAGTGTGCTGTAACAAAAATTACCTTAAATTTGTATCAACATTAAAAGTCCTTTAAACAAGAGTAAAAACATATATACCATGTAACAAAATTGACTTTGTATTTGTACCCATATACCAAAATCCATGCCAATGCAAAATATCTGAGATTAATAGTTGTCTTTTTTTTTTACTTATTTATTTATTTTTATTCTTTTTTAATTAAAATTTCCACCTGCTCCCCATTTCCCATTTCCCTCCCCTCCTCCCAAATATTGCCCTCCCCCACTTCCCTCCCCCTATCCCCACTCCTCTTCTCCTCCCCCCACTCCATTCCCCCTCCCTCTCGATACTGAAGAGCAGTCCAAATTCCCTGCCCTGCGGGAAGACCAAGGTCCTTCTATCTACGTCCAGAAAGGTGAGCGTCCAAACGGGCTAAGCTCCCACAAAGCCAGTTCATGTATTAGGATCGAAACCTAGTGCCATTGTCCTTGGCTTCTCATCAGTCTTCATTGACCGCCATGCTCAGAGAGTCCGGAATCAACCCATGCTTATTCAGTCCCAGACCAGCTGGCCTTGGTGGGCTCCCAATAAATCAGTTCCACTGTCACAGTGGGTGGGTGCATCCCTCGTGGTCCTGATTTTTTGCTCATGTTCTCCCTCCTTCTGCTCCTCATTTGGACCTTAAGAGCTCAGACCGTTGCTCCAAATTGAGACTCTACCTCGATCCATCGCCAGATGAAGGTTCTAAGGTGATATGCAAGATATTCATCAGTATAGGATAGGGTCATTTCAGGTTCCCTCTCCTTAGTTGCCCAAGGTACCAGCTGGGGACATATTCCTGGACACCTGCGAACCCCTCAAGAGTCAAGTCTCTTGCCAACCCTAAGATGGCTCCCTTAGATAGGATATATACTTCGCTGCTCCCGTATCCATCCTTCCTATATCCCAACCATCCCAATCCTCCGAGCTCCTCCCATCCTCCCCTTCTCATATTTCTCATCCCATTTCCCCTTTGCCCCATGCCACCTCACCCGCAAGTTCCCAGTTTTTGCCCTGGAATCTTGTCTACTTCCCCCTCTCCATGCGGATGACTATATGATTTTCTTTGGGTTCACTTTCTTATTTAGCTTCTATAGGATCACACATTATATGCTTAATGTCTTTTATTTTATGGCTAGAAACCGATTATGAGTGAGTACATCCCATGTTCCTCTTTTTGAGTCTGGGATACCTCACTCAGGATAGTGTTTTCTATTTCCATCCATTTGCACGCAAAATTCGAGAAGTCATTGTTTTTTACTGCTGAGTAGTACTCTAATATGTATATATTCCACACTTTCTTCATCCATTCCTCCATTGAAGGGCATCTAGGTTGTTTCCAGGTTTTGGCTATTACAAACAATGCTGCTATGAACATAGTTGAACAGATACTTTTGTCATTTGATGTGGCATCTCTTGGGTATATTCCCAATAGTGGTATTACTGGATCTTGGGGTAGGTTGATCCCAAATTTCCTGAGAAATCGCCACACTGATTTCCAAAGTGGTTGCACAAGTTTGCATTCCCACCAGCAATGAATGAGTGTGCCTCTTTCTCCACAACCTCTCCAGCAAAGGCTATCATTGGTGTTCTTGATTTTAGCCATTCTGACAGGTGTAAGATGGTATCTCAAAGTTGTTTTAATTTGCATTTCCCTTATCGCTAAGGAGGTTGAGCATGACCTTAGGTGTCTTTTGGCCATTTGAATTTCTTCTGTTGAGAATTCTCTGTTCAGATCAGTGCCCCATTTTTTTATTGGGTTCATTAGCATTTTAAAGTTTAGTTTCTTGAGTTCTTTATATATTTTGGTGATCAGACCTTTGTCTGTTGCAGGGTTGGTGAAGATCTTCTCCCAGTCAGTGGGTTGCCTTTTTGTCTTAGTGACAGTGTCCTTTGCTTTACAGAAGCTACTCAGTTTCAGGAGGTCCCATTTATTCAATGTTGCCCTTAATGTCTGTGCTGCTGGGGATAAACGTAGGAAGTGATCTCCTGTACCCATATGTTGTAGAGTACTTCCAACTTTTTCTTCTATCAGGTTCAGTGTGTTCAGACTAATATTGAGGTCTTTAATCCATTTGGACTTGAGTTTTGTGCATGGTGATAGATATGGATCTATTTTCATTCTTCTACAGGTTGACAACCAGTTCTGCCAGCACCATTTGTTGAAGATGCTCTCTTTTTTCCATTGAATACTTTTAGCTCCTTTATCAAAAATTAGGTGTTCATAAGTTTGTGGGTTAAAATCAGGGTCTTCTACTCGGTTCCATTGGTCGACTTCTCTGTTTTTATGCCAATACCAAACTGTTTTCAATACTGAGGCTCTGTAATAGAGTTTGAGGTCAGGGATGGTAATGCCTCCAGACGATCCTTTATTATATAAGATTGTTTTGGCTATCCTGGGTTTTTTGTTTCTCCATATAAAGTTGATTATTGTCCTCTCAAGATCTGTGAAGAATTTTGATGGGATTTTAATGGGGATTGCATTGAATCTATAAATTGCCCTTGGTAGAATTGCCATTTTTACTATGTTGATCCTCCCTATCCAAGAGCAAGGGAGATCCTTCCATTTTCTGGTATCCTCCTCAATTTCTTTCTTCATTGACTTAAAGTTCTTGTCAAATAGATCCTTTACTTCCTTGGTTAGGGTTACCCCAAGATATTTTATGCTATTTGTGGCTATCGTGAAGGGTAATGCTTCTCTGATTTCCATCTCTGCTTCCTTATCCTTTGTGTATAGGAGGGCAACTGATTTTTTGGAATTGATCTTGTATCCTGCAACGCTACTAAAGGTGTTTATCAGCTGAAGGAGTTCTTTGCTGGAGTTTTTGGGGTCGCTTATGTACACTATCATATCGTCTGCAAATAATGAAAGTTTAACTTCTTCCTTTCCGATTTGAATCCCTTTGATCCCCTTATGTTGTCTTATTGCTATTGCTAGAATTTCAAGCACTATATTAAAGAGGTATGGAGAGAGTGGACAACCTTGTCGTGTTCCTGATTTTAGTGGAATAGCTTTGAGTTTCTCTCCATTTAATTTGATGTTAGCTGACGGCTTGCTATAAATAGCTTTTATTATAGTTAGGAACGACCCTTGTATTCCTAATCTCTCTAAGACCTTTATCATAAAGGGATGTTGAATTTTGTCAAATGCTTTTTCAGCATCTAATGAAATGATCATATGGTTTTTTTCTTTCAGTTTATTTATATGATGGATTACATTGATAGATTTTCGTATGTTGAACCAGCCCTGCATCTCTGGGATGAAGCCTACTTGATCATAATGGATAATTTTTCTGATGTGTTCTTGGATTCGGTTTGCCAGTATTTTATTGAGTATTTTTGCGTCGATGTTCATGAGTGAGATTGGCCTGTAGTTCTCTTTCTTGGTTGTGTCTTTGTGTGGTTTTGGTATCAGAGTAACTTCAGCTTCATAAAAGGAATTTGGCAATGACTTCTCTGTTTCAATATTGTGAAATACATTAAGGAGTATAGGTATTAGGTCTTCTTGGAAGTTCTGGTAGAATTCTGCATTGAAGCCATCTGGACCTGGGCTTTTTTTGGTGGGGAGGTTTTTTATAACAACTTCTAATTCTTCGCGACTAACAGGTCTATTTAGATTGTTCACCTGGTCCTGGTTTAACTTTGGTATATGGTACTTATCTAAAAAAGTGTCCATTTCTATAACATTTTCCAATTTTGTGGCATACAGATTTTTGTAGTAAGATCTAATGATTCTCTGAATTTCCTCTGAGTCTGTGGTTATGTCTCCCTTTTCGTTTCTGATTTTGTTAATTTGCGTATTCTCTCTCCGCCGTTTGATTAGTTTGGATAGGGGTTTATCAATCTTATTGATTTTCTCCATGAACCAGCTTTTTGTTTCATTGATTCTTTGGATTGTTTTCTGTGTTTCTATTTTGTTGATTTCAGCCCTCAATTTGATTATTTCCAGTCTTCTACTTCTCCTAGGTGAGTCTGCTTCTTTTTTTTCTAAAGCTTTCAGGTGGGCTATTAAGTCTCCAATGTGTGCTTTCTCCGTTTTCTTTAAGTGGGCACTTAATGCTATGAATTTTCCTCTTAGCACTGCTTTCATAGTGTCCCATAGGTTTGAGTATGTTGAGTCTTCGTTTTCATTGAATTCAAGAAAGACTTTAATTTCTTTCTTTATTTCTTCCTTGATCCAGGTGAGGTTCAGTAGTTGACTGTCCAGTTTCCATGAGTTCATAGGCTTTCTGGGGATAGCATTGTTGTTGAATTCTAACTTTAATCCATGGTGATCTGATAAGACACAGGTGGTTACCGATATTTTTTTGTAACTGTGTAAGTTTGCTTTGTTACCGAGTATGTGGTCTATTTTCGAGAAGGTTCCATGAGCTGCAGAGAAGAAGGTATATTCTTTCCTATTTGGGTGGAATGTTCTATAGATGTCTGTTAAGTCCATTTGATTCATTACCTCCCTTAATCCTCTTATTTCTCTGTTAGGTTTCTGTTTGATTGACCTGTCCATTGGTGAGAGAGGAGTGTTGAAATCTCCTACTATTAGTGTGTGTGGTTTGATGACTGCCTTGAGTTTTAGTAACGTTTCTTTTACATAAGTGGGTGCTTTTATATTAGGGGCATATATATTCAGGATTGAGATTTCATCCTGGTGAATTGTTCCTGTTATGAGTAAAAAATGTCCATCTCCATCTCTTTTGATTGATTTTAGTTTGAAGTCAACTTTCTTAGAAATTAGTATGGCCACACCTGCTTGTTTCTTAGGTCCGTTTGCTTGATAAACCTTTTCCCAGCCCTTTACTCTGAGTAGATGTCTGTCTTTGTGGTTGAGGTGTGTTTCTTGTAAGCAGCAGAATGTTGGATCCTGTTTTCGTATCCAATCTCTTAGCCTGTGCCTCTTTATAGGTGAGTTGAGTCCATTGATATTAAGTGATATTAATGACCAGTGGTTGTTAACTCCGGTCATTTTTCCTTTCTTTCTTTCTTTCTTTCCTTTGGTAGTAGAGTTTGTGTGTTTCCCTTCTTCAAGTTGTGCTGGTGAAGGGTCTTTAGATGTCTGAGTTATTGTGGGCATTGTTGGACTCCTTGGCTTGTGATTTTCCTTCAATTACTTTCTGAAGGGCTGGATTTGTGGCTACGTATTGTTTAAATTTGTTTTTATCCTGGAAAACTTTGTTTTCTCCATTTATAGTGAACGAAAGCTTGGCTGGGTATAGTAGTCTGGGCTTGCATCCATGGTCTCGTAGTTTCTGCAGTATATCTATCCAGGACCTTCTGGCTTTCATGGTTTCCATAGAGAAATCAGGTGTAAGTCTGATAGGTTTACCTTTATAGGTAAC
The DNA here is from genome assembly GCF_950005125.1 of Chionomys nivalis. NCBI lineage: Eukaryota > Metazoa > Chordata > Mammalia > Rodentia > Cricetidae > Chionomys > Chionomys nivalis. The sequence goes on along the minus strand of NC_080090.1, from coordinate 33,923,789 downwards.
TTGACCTTTTTCCTTTGCAGCTCTTAATATTCTTTCTTTATTCTGTATGTTTTGTGTTTTGATTATTATATGACGAGGAGATGTTTTTTTTTGATCCAGTCGATTTGGTGTTCTGTATGCTTCTTGGACCTTCAAAGGAATATCTTTCTTAAGGTTGGGAAAGTTTTCTTCTATAATTTTATTAAATATATTTTCTGGACCATTGAGCTGTACTTCTTCTCCTTCTTCTATCCCTATTATTCTTAGGTTTGGTCTTTTTATTGTGTCCCAGATTTCCTGAATGTTTTGTGATGAGAATTTGTTGGTTATGCTGTTTTCTTTGATGAGAGTGTTTATTTTCTCTATGGTATCTTCAGTGTCTGAGATTCTTTCTTCTATCTCTTGTAATCTGTTGGTGGTACTTGTCTCTGTAGTTCCTGTTCGTTTATTCAAATTTTCCATCTCCATCCTTCCCTCGGTTTGTGTTTTCTTTATTACTTCCACTTCGTTCTTCAAGTCTTGAACCGTTTCCCTTACCTGTTTGATTACTTTTTCTTGTTTCTCTTGGTTTTCTTGGGTATCTTTGAGATATTTATTAATTTCCTCTACCTTTTTGTTTGTAATCTCTAATTGGTTGTGGCAGTTTTTCACCTCCTGTTTAAGGTCCTCTATTATTTTCATAAAATTCACTTTTGAGTCGAATTCTTCTAATTCTTCTGTATTAGGGTTTAGACTTCTCATTTCGGGATTCCTGGATCCTGGTGATGTCACGTTGCCTTTCAAGTTGTTGGGGGAATTCTTGTATTGGCGCCTGCCCATCTTTTCCTTCAAATGGAGCCAGGAGAGGCCTGATGTCTTGGACCAGTCTTTGCTGTGACTAACTCTCTAGGTGTATCTCCTCAGTGTAGGGGCAGGAACCGTTCCCTTCCAGGTGAACTCCTCAACACCAAAACATGGATGCGTGGTATTCCAATGACCCGCGTAAAGAAGGCCGAATGCAAGGGGTCGGGCGGGGTCCAGTAGAACACAGGCGACACTGCAGTACAAGCTGGAGGTGCCTGCGCTCCCTTTCGGGGGTTGCTGAGGCCTGCCCGCTGCTCTGGTTGGGTAGCCTTAGTGTAGGGGCGTTTGTGCTCTCTACCGGGACCGTCCGCCCCAGGATAGTACACACTCACCCGTCCCGATGAACCTTCTTGGCACCTACACAGGAACTCCTGGATGCCCCAATGAGCCAGGGACTAATGGAAGTAGGGTGCAGGCAGAGCAGGTCCAGCAGATCACAGCAGAGACTGCAGCCCCAGCAGCAGGGGCCCGCTTTCCCTGGCGAGGACCTTGAGGCCTGCCCTCTAGTCAGGGACTCACTGCTCTGGGTTGGTAGCCTTAGTGAAATGGCAGGAAACTGTTCCACAGCTAAGGACCTTGCAGACAAGGCAGGTTTGGGGGTGGGGGTGGGGGCGGGTGTGTAGGAGAGCAAGCCCTGCAGCAGGAGCTGGGGGAGGGGTGTTTGTGCTCTCTACCTGGACAGTCCGCCCCAGGATAGCACACACTCACCCGTCCCGATGAAACTTCTCGGCACCTACACAGGAACTCCTGGATGCCCCAATGAGCCAGGGACTAAGGGAAGTAGGGCGCAGGCAGAGCAGGTCCAGCAGATCACAGCAGAGACTGCAGCCCCAGCAGCAGGGGCCCGCTTTCCCTGGCGGGGACCTTGAGGCCTGCCCTCTGGTCAGGGACTCACTGCTCTGGGTTGGTAGCCTTAGTGCTAATAGTTGTCTTTTTATCCCATACTTCTCTAAATTATAACAAATATCCATGACCAACAAAATGACCAAAGACCACCCACACTCTCTCCTGGGGATGTGGACGTTGTTTTCTCTAGACTGCTTCCTGCTGAATGTGGGTGAAGGCATCTTTAGAACCCAAGAAAGAAAATCCAAGATAATGGCCAAGCTGGGAAGACCAGTTATGACCTTTGTTGATAGATATGACCTGTCAAGTTTCAGATCAAACCAGATCCAAACCAACCTGGAACAAATCTACAACAAAAGCAAAACCTCTTCTCCAAAGCATTTTTTGATGTCCATTTGACAAATACATTTTTTTTGCCTTTTTTAAAGTTAAGGCATTCTTAAAATATCTAAGCTACAGTTGACTTGAAATGGTCTACAATTTTCAGCAATTGTGTTTTATTTTCAAGGGTCCTTTCTTGTCTTTTTAGTTTCTTTTGCTTCCTGCCAGTCCGCTTCTGTTGTATGAATGCAACCTCGTCTGTAGTCTAAGGACTAATGGAAAGCTTTTGATCTCTTAAAGTGCTTTTCCTTTTGAAGTCAATTATTTTGTTTATTCATTTTGATATATCCTCTCTGTGATGTTGATTTTCTAACCATACAGGCGACTCTTTATGGGAGTCAGCAAACAAGCTTTACCCTGGGTGATGTGGCATTTCTGCACCTTCCAGGGAAAGGACAACTGCTTTACCCATGGGGGCTTTGTGCTCTTGGGCCATGTTTGAATGACTTGCTTAGGATGAGCAGATGTGTGTGTGTGTGTGTGTTCATGTGTGTGTGTGAATGCACAGGAGATGGAGAGTAAAGGCACATTTCACAGCTGGGTCTCCAAAAACGAGAACAGATTTTCTATGTGGAAGTCTTGAGGAGTATTATCTACAGACTAACTCACGAGTAGTCCCTAAACACATGGAATGTTAAATGGAGGATAAATTTCAGAGAGACAACAATAAAGGTCTCAAAGGAAAATGTGGTCAGGGTGACTTTAGCTGTTTACCATGCCCGATCTCCCGCTCTCCCTAGGACCACCATGGGATATTCCTGAGAGGCGGGTGTTATTCTTTCAGTCACTGCCCTAGCCACGCCCACCAGCGGGTGAGACATGATGTGGGTCTGGATCAGATTTAAACTATAAATGGCAGGGGCTGCCTGCTAGGAAGGGCGGGCCAGGTGTCTGGAAACTCAGGAAGAGAACATAGCTCATCTCTGCGGGTGCTTTTCACGTCGTGTATTTTCTCACAACAGCTCTTGCGTGTTTCAGTTGTGGCACTACTACAAGCAATGCGATGCCGTCAGGGTCCAGACTGCGACCACTTCCCACACAGGCTATCGGAGCAGGGACAGCAACTGTGAGTAGGCCTGACTCTGAGTCTTAGGAATCCCCCATACATACTGACCTTGAGTGAACCAAGAACACTCCTGGATTAGAAAATGTCCTACTGGGAGCAGACTGGAGGGTGGCACTCGCCTGAGGGATCGCTGTCCCCCTGTACTCTAAAGTGATTAGTGGGGCACATTCTGAGGGATGGCAAGTGAGGCCGTTTCCAAGTCACTAAGGAAGGTCAGGCGAGCCAGCTCTTCCTGTAGCAGAAGGGAAGCCGCACCTGAGGGGTGGAGAATGCAGCTTGTCTGCAGAACTTTGCAGATAGGTCAGCTTGCCATGGATGCCAGAGAGTGGGAATGCTCCCGGGGTTTCCAGGTAGGCGCTTTAGATGTTCCGCCCCTGCTAAGGCAGTGGTTCTCAAACCTTCCTAATGCTGCGACCTTTAATACAGTTCCTCATGCTGTGGTGACCCCAACCATAAAATTATTTCATTGCTACTTCCTAACTGTAAGTTTGCTACTGTTATGAATTGTGATGTAAATATCTGATATGTGGATTAGCTGGTATGTGACCACCCCCAAAGGGTCTGTGACCCACAGGTTGAGAATCACTGTGCTAGGCCTGGCTCTGGTGCCACTAGAGGGTGCTGTTCCTTTCCCTAGCAAAGTCAAAGTATGCAATAGTCGGTTCCTAGCATGCTGATCACACTCGGGATATAAGAGATGAAAAGTACCTAGGTCGCATGGTCTTAGAAAAGGACCTTTGATCCTGGGCTCAAATTCCAGTCTCCTAGGTACAAGTTGAATTGGTTGGAGGATACTGCACCTTCAAAGCTCAGTTTTTCTCTCCGGTGAAAGCAGGTGATCATAGCTGACTAGGCAGTCAGGACTTTAGAATAGGGTAAGTTCTCTTGCCCGGCACAGGAATATTGCTAATTTCACTGCCTGCTGAGCTCCGTTGCTAGCATTCTCTAAGGCTTGTAAAACTGGGCAGGGGTTCCACTGTGTCCATGTGGAAGGCCGCCTCCAAAAGCCTTACAGGCAGCCCGGATCCTTTATAACTACTGGGTGAGGTAGTAGTGACAACATTCGAGTTGCTGCCTCTGCCCAGGGACCGGGTGTTCATGGATCCCTACTGGAGTTGAGTGGTTTCCACACAGGCAATAATTTCAGCTGTTATCCTTCTAGAAGCCACCATTATAATCAGGCCTGTAAAATTCCTCTCTCCTCTGTCAGAGGTGCCTTCATGTGTGTACCAATACGAGGCCTGGATGACAGGGAGGAGAACTGTGCCTGGAAGACAGACTGAGGAGCTGGAAGGTCGTGGGACTCCATTAAGCTGCAGGACTATGGAGGCTGGCCTGAAAAAGAAGCAGCTTATTGGCAGCCTGTCCACTGGGAGGAGTGGGGGTCCAGAGAAAGGAGACAACGGGCACAAATAAATCCACAGCCCATGAGCAGACACCTGAACATGTGGCAGGGTCAGTGTTCTAAATCTGCTTGCTTCTTCTGCAGAATGACTTCAGGCAAGCTGTTCTGTTGTGGTCCCACTGCTTTACTGGGGAGGCAGGGATGGAGATGTCCATCTCTCAGAGCAGCGGTGGTGACTAAATCAGGTGATTGCTGTACAGTTTTCAGTGCCATCAGCGACAACCGAACGGTCACTGGCCACAGGGCCAGGACCCATTTCTACCGGGAGCCCCAGAAGAGTTTGCAGGGAGGTATGCATACCTAGTATTTAGGAGGCTGCCCTAGAATGGGCTGTGTTACCCCCAGGAGGTACTCTAAGCACAAATGTAACTTTACCATGTGGCCTCTTGGGGGAGGGGCTGCGTTAGTGTGTTAGAACAGTTACTTGGCTCCTCATCTAATTCTCTGCCACGACCTTGAAGGGCTGTCAGGGACTGTCCTGATTGCTTTTTCGGAAGTCCACCTCTTTCCTTCTGACCATATCTGCCTTAGTCCTTGCTATGCCCTCCGCTTGGACCACCCATCTAAAAGAGGACGCAGGTTCACTTGCTCTCTGGAATAACTCATTTCTGTGCTGACCCATCCCTTGTTTGCTTCTCCAAGCCTCAGAGTTGGAATGATATCAACTCTGGAAGACACCTGGACCAGATTGTCTCACTCAGCTTTGTGTGTCCAGCGGGACCGAAAAAAGTTCACAGCTGGGGTTAAAGACGTGAGCCACCACACCCCACTGTAGGACGGCACATTTTCTTAAGCTCCATTCCATGGCTGAGGAAACTGTGGTTGAGGGAGAGAAAAAGAGAGGGAGAGAGCGAAACGCGAGTGCAAGTGGTGTAGTTCGTCCTCTGGCTGCAGGGTGATGCCTGGGGCGGACCAGCGTGCAGCCTGCACCTAGTTGTTTGGGGGCTGGCGGTGGGTGCGGCTCCCGAAGCGGGCGGTGCTTGAGTTTTGTGGGCAGGCGCGGACCGGGGCTCAGGCGAGGGCCAGAGGGTGGACCCAGGCTAAGGAACACAGCTCTACTGCGGGAGGAGCAGGTGAGGCCAGTGCAGAACCATTAATCGCCCAGCGGGTTCGGGATGCTGCCGGAGAGGGGGCCCCCCACGAAGAGCTCAAGGCATCCTCCAGGAAGTTGAAGGCGCTGCAGCTGCTTGGCGGGGGCACCTGCAGCAGGGTTTCTGGTGGGTTTCCTACCTGGGGCTTGGCGCCTCATCTCCGGGCTGTGGAGCTCCGATTTCTGATCTTCTCACCTGGGACTCGGTAACCTGATACTTTACCAGAGTGTATCCGGGAAAGTAAGTTGCACATTTGAAGTGTTAAAGTGTCTGCAGGCAGGCATTCATAGCTGGTGGCTGGTTGTGGAGATCATCCTCCTGGGGTGATAGAAATTGTGTTTATTGGTTTTCCTTAGATGGGCTAGGAAAGGGTGCAGCCGATTTTTGGGCTGGGGGCGGCAATGGGGGTGGGGCTGGTGCAGCCCACTCATTTCCATGCTTCAAGATGAAATCCAGGCAGGGTTTTGCTGACCTTGCATAAAGTGCTCCCCTTCCACCCAGGGTTATCACCCTTGCTAGTTCCTAGGGGACTTGACAGCAGCAGCCCTGGAAAGTGAATGTGGTCACCAGGAGGAGTGTCAAGTCCACACCGGTTTGAAAAAGACCTAGGGTTGAAGAGGCAGACTATTCATTGTTGGTACTGCCATGGAGTGGGCTTTCTGAGCTCTCTTGTGGGATTACAGGCCAGCGAACTGTCCAACAGAGGACAGGGCTTCCGGTACACCCTCTCAGGTGTTTGAAGCACATCCCAGCATTCCTACAGGCTCCCTAGGACCTGCTCCACAGAAGATCGGGTGGGGTTTTGTCAGTGGGTTAGGGATATTGTCTTCAGCATCCACTGGCACAAGCTCGCTTCTTGTTCCCCTTTTCAGATTCTGTGTTTAGCAAGACAGGTGTCAGGGAAATCAAAGCCAGGTTGGTCAGGGACCCAGTTCTGCTTCTTACAAACTGCTACCTTGGCCAGGGCCCTTCATCTCAGTAGGCTTCCTCTTTAAAATGGAACCAATGGGGCTGGATAGACAGCTCAGCGGTTAAGAGCGCTGGCTGCTCTTCCCAAGGACCTGGGTTTGATTCCCAGCACCCATGTGGCAGCTCACAGCCAGTTCCAGGAGATCTCACTTACTCTCTTTCTGGTGTCTATCAGCACCAGACATACATGTGGGACACAGATAAACATGCAGACAAAACACTCATACACATAAAATAGCAATTAAAGTTTAAATGGAGCTAGCATTAGATAGGACCACGTGAATCTGCCGTCTTTACAGCTCAACTACTGAGCATGCCATATGGATAAGCCTGGTGATGCCTTTCTGGTGAGAATATGGTTATGGCTTACAGTTCAGGGGGATGAAAGTAAAAACCAATGTTTCTTCTGCATTATGTATTCTAGGAAACATGAATCCTTCTTATCCCCCTTCTTGAAGAGGGGGTACCTGTAGCCTGCCTTCCAAAACCCCTTCAAAATGCCCCGCTCTATTTCTCCTACTTCAATTGGTTCAGCTCCTCTCCAGGTCAGGTCTCCCTCAGGTTGTTCCTGGCTCAGAGAGAGATTTTTGCATGTTTGTTGCCACTGCCTTATTCTCCGTGTTGATCTGGAGCTCATCTTTAGGCCAAATGGTGGAGGAAGGAAGCGAGGCTCATTTCAGTCATCCACAGCTGTCATTGGCTAGGGATGAGGTTGGTCCTCAGCTCTGTGGTAGGAAAAGCAGGAGTGTGACCCCTGGGGTCAGAGGGGTCCTGCCTTAGAGGTAGGACAGGGCATGATGGTACCACACATGAGAGCTGTTTAAGGCCAATGCTGGTAACAGCTCCTGGCACAAGCCTTTGTTGGTATTGGGACAGGCATTTCTGGATTGGTATCAAACAGTCACAGTCAGGGAGACTCAGAGGCCTGGCTATAGGCTTGTGTTGTCATTTGTCCTGCTGGGAGATGAAGTCCCTTAGGATGGAGTTGGTGGAATGAGTGAGAAGGGAATTAATATTTGATTGACACCTATGATGGTTCAGTTTGGCCTTGGGTACCTCCACCTCCAAGGAAGTGGCAAAGAAAGTTCCTGAAGAGAATCTTTTCCATTCATCAGTTCCACTGTTTGCCTGAAGAAGACAGAGACTGACTTGTTCAGGGGCTAGGAGCAGCAAGTCCTGCCTTCCCACTGTCCCCAGCTTCTTCGCCATCCTCTGCCCTAAGACTGAGTCAGACTGCCCTGTAACACAGGTGCCATCCTCCCTTTCTCCTTTATATCACTGAGGAAACTGGGGTTTAGAAAATTTCAGTGACTGACAAAGCCACTCTATGGTTAGGTGGCAGAGTTGTTATTTAAGCCCAGAACAAATGTATAGCCTGCTGGCCTGCGCAGGATTCTGGCATGACCCTTTGCTCACCTTTTACACACATGTGATGGTTCCATTTGTGTGGGAGGGAATCCTGCCTTTGACCTCAGAAGCTCTCAGTGTGCCATGGTGTCCCAGATCATAGGCAGCTACCCCTATGAGTTAGAAACCAATGGCTTCTCTGAGGATAAGACCACAAGCCAGGCAAAATCTAAATGTTGCCTTTAAATGCCCCATTTCTTCTGTCTTGGATCTCTCAGAGCCTCAACCTACCCCCTACGACTAAGTGACTTTTCTGGAGTGCACATGGCTTGGTGGCAGCCTTTCAGTGGCTCTCCTGTCTTTTCTGGTCTGGCTTATCTCTCCAGCCTCATCCTCTCTCCTTCCTTCTATCTCCTAGGATCCAACTGTTCTGAACTACTTGCTTGTCTCAGGAGGCTGCTATCCTTCCTGCCTATGAGCCTCTGTGTGCTATTTCCTGTTCTTTGAACTCTCCCCTCTCCTTTGTCCATTTTCAGCCTGTGAATCTAGGTTCTATACCATCTCTTCTCTCTTCCTGCCTTTAGCTGCCTCTGTGACCTTCCAGGTCACAGGTACACACACTACCGACTGTAGCAATAGCACCATAGCCTTGAGGTCCATCTGCATCCCAGCGATCAGTTTCTCTGGCCTGGGAGGGACATGGTTGTGTAAGTCATTTCTGTGGCCCTTGTCCTTACACTAGGGCTTGGCCCTTGTTGGTCGAGCAGATGATTAAAGCAACGATCATCGTCTGGCACTTTCCCTGTCCGCTAACTTCCCTCTGGTTGTGCTGGTGTTGCCCTACACTGATGTCCTCGCCCTGCCTGATGGTCAGATGGGTTCTTGGGCTTCTGTTCCTTTTGCTGCCTTGGAGCCAGTACATGTGCCATAGATTCGTGCAGCTGTGACTTCCCTTTCCTCTCAAATCCTAGTCCTTTAATTTGGCCTGGTAGATTTCATCTTGTTATATTTGGCCAAATGTTTTTTGTCCAGAAGACTGTGGTGCCAGCCACCCTCAGAGATCTGGAAGTCCAGGTAATCAGGGTAAACTGTCATTCAGATTCATTGATTTTGTAGATGTCCAGGTGAGACTGACTTCTACAGGTCAGGTAAACAGTGTGTGACATTTGTGACATCTGGAAAACCAATTTTTACTCATCTCTGGTTAATGTGGCCTTTCTGTCAAAACTGCATTTGATCATGAAGATAAGTGTATATTGAGAACGGAATGTATACTTAAAAACAGGCATGGCTAACATATGGCACCAAACAGACTACTGTGCTACAAAGAGCGTTTCTCAAAAGACCCCCCAATCATGTGCAGCCAGACATGCTGCTTGTTAAATACAGATTCCTTGGACCCATCCCATACCCCTTAACTGGTTCTCCTGGGGAGAGGCTTTGGAATCTTCACTCTGCACACATCCCTGCAATGACTCTGATGTCCAGTAAAGGTTGGGAATGGCCGACTTGTAGGATTAATGATGGCTGGAAAATCCAAGTGATGGTTTCCAGGGAGATGTGCAACAACCGGGCAGGCGACCCTCCATGTCAGACTGCCTGTCACTAGCATTGCTGCTAGAAGGATTGGGAGTCTGGGGTTGGAAGAGTCGGTGCTGTTTGAGAATCCGTTTGTTCAGGGAGCCCGAGTGGAATGGTACCCAGATGCTAGTGGGTGGAGGTATGTCAGGTGACTGTGCTGTAGGGAGGGTGGTGAGCATCGTGTGTTGGTGGCCAGGAGTGTGTGTGTGATTATTGTGGGCAGCACGGAGAAGGCGGCGTGCTGACTAGTCAATCAATCTGTAGCCCCAGAGGTCTTCATCTTCACCACGCGCCACCTGAGGAACAGGGATGACAGATGTTAGGGTCTGAAACCAAGCCCCGAAGTTCAAGTTCCATGGGTGTGATGAAGACTGGCAGGGTCACTATATGAAGGAGAATCTGTTGCTGTCTTTGTTGGGAGGACACAACTAAGAGCTTTCTATGCTCCAAGTTCTTTATCATCAAAACAGCCTCAAATCCTGAGGCTAGAGGGAGTTTGTCAGGCAAGTTATGGCATCAGACAGTCAGACACCTTATTGGCTGTGAGAGGATAGGTAAATGGCTTCCTCTATGACTATTAGGTTTTCCACCAATGAACTAGGTTGGTAATACTCGTCAGAATAAAGTAACTAATATTCAAAGCACTGAGCACAGTCTCTGTCATGGACAAGTGATGTCTACAAGGCAGTGATTATTGGATGCCAGTCTCTTACCTTAACCCTTATATGATAGCTCTCAATGCCATGGGGTAGAAGGAGCCAAGAACCTTCTCCTTCACCCCTGTTCTTACCTGGTGTCATTCTAGAGGTATGATTCCCGAGTCCTGTTTGTTTGCTTTGCAGGCCACACCTCTGAACTTGGCCTCCAGCCTGGCGTTCCTGGGTCTTCTCACACCCGCCATGAATACCTCTCATTTCCCAGCCTCCCTGTTCCTGGATCTTTTCATACCCGCCATGAACACCTCCCATTTCCCCGCTTCCCTCTTCCCAGAGTTCCTACAGGGTAAGAATGGGACCAATCCTTTGGGTTTCCTCTACAACTTCTCTGATGGCTGCCAGGATTCGGTGGACCTGTTGGTTTTCATCATCACCACCTACAGCATTGAGACCATCTTGGGGGTCCTGGGAAACCTCTGCTTGATATATGTGACCACAAGGCAGAAGGAAAAGTCCAACGTGACCAACCTGCTCATTGCCAACCTGGCCTTCTCTGACTTCCTCATGTGCCTGATATGCCAGCCACTCACAGCCACCTACACCATCATGGACTACTGGATCTTCGGTGAGGTCCTTTGCAAGATGCTAACTTTCACCCAGTGTATGTCGGTGACAGTCTCCATCCTTTCATTGGTCCTTGTGGCCTTGGAGAGGCACCAGCTCATCATCCATCCAACGGGCTGGAAGCCCAGCATTTTCCAGGCTTACCTGGGGATTACGATCATCTGGTTCATTTCTTGCTTCCTGTCCTTGCCCTTCCTGGCCAACAGCATCTTGAGTGACCTCTTCCACCGCAATCACTCTAAGGCGGTGGAGTTTTTGGAGGACAAAGTGGTCTGCATTGTATTCTGGTCCTCAGACCATCACCGCCTCATCTACACCACCTTCCTGCTGCTCTTCCAGTACTCTGCCCCTCTGGTCTTCATTCTGGTCTGCTACGTACGCATCTACCAGCGCCTGCGGAGGCAGAGGCAGGTGTTCCGCAGGGACGCTTGCGGCTCACGAGTGGGGCAGATGAAGCGGATCAATGGCATGCTCATGGCAATGGTGGCTGCCTTTGCGGTGCTCTGGCTGCCTTTGCATGTGTTTAACACCCTGGAGGACTGGTACCAGGAGGCCATACCCGCTTGCCATGGCAACCTCATCTTCTTGATATGCCATATGCTTGCCATGGCTTCCACCTGTGTTAACCCTTTCATCTACGGCTTTCTCAACACCAACTTCAAGAAGGATGTCAAGGCCCTGGTGCTGACCTGCCATTGCAGGTCACCCAGAGGGGAGTCTGAGCATCTGCCCCTGTCCACTGTGCACACGGACCTCTCCAAAGGATCTCTGAGGCTGGGAAGCAAGTCTAACTTCATATAGTCCTGCCTAGGCTTTTCCCTGCTGTTTCCTTTTGACAGACCCTTTCACTTAGCCAAGCAGACACATTGCAAGTTGCCTAGTATCCTGCTGTTTTTGGCTTGGGAATCCAGATAGGCTAACAAAAGACTTGAAGCTTGGCATTTAGACTGTTTAGCTATTTGCTTCTGGGAGAATTTTGAGTCCAGATTCTGCAGATCACGCAGTGAACTTTGTGCTTGAGTTTCAGGGTGTTACAGTCAGAGATGTTGGACTTTAAAGGCTACTTGACACAGATGCCTAGCCTAAAAACCTTCATCCACATCCTGAGGGTTGGTCTAACTTGCCATGGGCTATGTGTTATGCTCTTTCAAGGGATGCTGGAAGTCCCAGTAGCCTTTGATAGATGCAGATTCATAGAAATAGTTTCAGGGGTTTGGGAGTCTGTTTAATGAAGTACTTGCTGAAAGGAACAGGGCTACAATGAATGTGACTGTCTCATCCATGGGGGTCAAAGTTCAGTGCCCCTTCTGGCTGCTGAACTGGGTTCGTGGCATCCTTAGTGTGTGGACTAGACAGCTTGTCCTTAGAAAGAAGGAAATGCCAAGGTTGTGCTTGGCCCACATCAGATTGGATATTGCAGCTTATTTCTGTCTATGTAGAGCAACCTTCCAATAAAGTGAATATACTGGTCCCATGAGAGACTGTCCCCACACCGAGAAGAGTCATTAGAGGCTTTCTGGTCTTGGTCCCTTCCAACCATGTGTGCAACTGATGTCCAGGCCAGGTGCTTTTGGCCACCACTTCCTTCTAGCTTGTCTCAGCTTTTGATCACACTTCCAGTTTATCTCCTTTGTTCCTGGAGTATGAGATTTCTTTTCTTTTATATTTTTGAAATAGGATTTTACTATGTATTCTAGGCTGGCCTAGAGCTCCTACCAAGTCTCATGTACGAATTAAAGCTGAACCCATTACACACATAATGAGAGATGAGTGAGGCTCTCTTCTTCTCTGGTATAGGCTGTTGCTGATTATCTCAAGTGACCGACTTTGAGCAAAGCTCAGATTTCAGGCCTATCCTGGCAAGATGTCATTGTCCAAACTGAATGCACACACACACACACACACACACACACGCGCGCGCGCGTATGCATATACACACATTCGCACACACATGTACACACACACACCAAACAAAGATCTGAGGCCTCAGACTTCTTCAGATACTGTTCTGGTTCCTGGAATTTATGATTATATTGATAATAATTAATTAGGCTCAATGGGACCAAAGTGCCAATGGCTCAGAATAGATATTAAGTAAAAGTATTAGGAATTGGGATGCTATGTAGAAGCTCCACTGAGTGTCTTCCTGTTTCCCTCCCACCTTATTTAGGATGACATTAGCCTATCTAGATGACTGTCTCCTGATCCTGGTGTTTAATGGCCCTTGAGATATCTGGATTAACAACATCCTTGATGTTTACTAACTTAAGCATATTCTGAAGACCAGCAGCCCTCACACCTGGTCTGAGGTTAGGTGTTGGGGGCTGTTAGATATGCCGTCTTCATTGCAGATGTGTTGAATATGAATCTGTATTTGGCCAGAATGTGTAGGTTAATTGTAGGCACACTGAAGTCAGGAAGCATTACTCTTGGAAACGGGTCCTCCTGGGGCATGAGGCTGTTGGGTGAAAACTTGCAAATGTACACTCTAGGGTCTGGAGTATATCCATGTTCTGAACATCTCTTTAAATGTTGAATTGCTGATAAGATATGCTTTGTTTTGGCAATCGTTTCTCTGACTGTATGTGGACATATTTCTTGTGAAACTTTTTCAGTATTTCAATAAATTCTTGCCAAATACATAGAGTGCAATGTTCCATTTATAGGGAGCCTGCTATTTATTCTGTTCTGCTTCATGTAAAAGTATACTATTAACAGCTTTCCATTGGATTTTATAGCTGCTTACCACTTCAGAAACTGCAGGCGCCTCTCAGTTTTTCTAGGTAACTCCTCTCAGCAGGTGGCTGGGAGAAAGCTCCTAGGGCAAATATGAGGCAAATACGAAGGAGCATTAGGGTTAGAACTGGAGACTGTTCCCACAAAGCAAGCCTCGGAGCTCCGAGACTGTGCAAAGCCTTATCAAATCCTGGCAGTAAGCGCTCTAACTCTAGCCTTTTCCTCTTAAATAAACGACCTTTACTTGCTTGATAAAAGTAATCCTATTCAAAGGTAAACATATTCCAAAATAAAGTGAAAGAAAAAAACTGTCCACAGCTCCATCGTTCAAAAATAATCACTGATTGTATTTTGGGGACTCATTTTTAGTTAGTATATGCATATGTCTGTTTAAAAAATATCATTGAAATTAAATTCTGCATGTATTGATATTTATTTATTTAAAAATTATTTTATCTTGAGTTGTGTGTAAGCATGGGCATCATGTGTTGGATTGCGAACATGAGTGCATGTGCCCACGGAGGCCAGAGGTGTTGTGAACTCTGGATATGGGATTACAGACGACTGGTTATCCAGCACCTGGTGATGTGGGTGCTAGGAACCGAACTCAAGCCCTCTGTAAAAGCAGTATCTGCTCTTAACCCCAGGCATTTTCTCAACTCTAGGCTGCAGTTGAAGATTTACCATTTACCATTATCAAAGTCTTCGTCCAGAGTTACCTGTTCTAGAGGATATCTCTCTTCTTTCTCCTGTGATCCACCCTGCTCTGGGAATACTGACCTTTCTAAGTTCAGCTGCTATCTCTGTGAGGCTGCAGGGGCTCCAATGGCTATGCAAGACTGTGGTTGTGGTGTGGATGAGAAACACCCAATGTAGGCTCATGTATTTGAATACATAACCCCCAGCTGGTGAAACTGTGTGGGGAGATGGAACCTTGCTGGAGGAAGTACATCACTGGGGGCGGGCTTTGAGGATTTATAGCCCTATCCCACTTCCTGCTTCCTCTCTTGACTTCCAGCGTGTAAATGAAATGTGAGCTTTCAACTGCCTGTTCCTGCTTCCACCTTTCCCTTACATGATGAACCCTGTCCCTCTGGAACCATAAGTCAACACAAGCCCTTTGTTTTCCTATTTTTTTTTTTTTTTTTTTTTGGCCAGGGTATTTTATCACATTGACAGCAAGGTAATACTGCAACAGAACACTTCATCATCTAAACGGGGTAGTTAAGCCCTGATCATGATCATTCTGGGACTGTGGTAAAAACTACCCCAGACACAGGAATGTGAGGGGTCCAACCCTTTAACACAGCTTGACCCCAGAAGTCTCTCTCTCCTGAAAAGAGTTTATCGAAGCTGTCTATTGGAGGTCAGCCCAGAGCTCTCTTAACCTATATCTCTTCATTCATAAATACGTGACTAGGGAACGACTTCCAAAGAGATCGGACTGGAAATAGGCCACACATTCAGAGTGAAGAATACCAGCCTGCTGGTGCAAACTTTGAGATAACCTTTGGGAGGTCACATCCTTTGCGAAGCCAGAAGCTGGTGCCACCTTGTAAGTGCCTTTTGCAGTCTGTAATGGGTAGATGGATGCACATTTCCCCCAGAGGGAAGGCCTCTTTTAAGAACCTTCTTCTTGGGGCTGGAGAGAGAGATTCCTTGGTTGTTAAAGTGCTTGCCATGCAGTCCCTAGAACCTGAGTTTGAACCCCAGAACTCATGTGAAAATCCGGGTATTCTTCATGTGCTCATAATCCAAGCACTGGGGAGGCAGAGACAGGCAGACCCTTGGTGTTGCTGATCAGGCAGTCTAACCCAACAAACAAGACCTAGGTCCTAATGAGAGACCTTGTCTTAAAAAATGAGAATGACTCTTGGGGAACAATACCCAAGGGTGACTTTTGTCCTCCATGTACATCTGCGTGCAAGCATATGCCCCCGTCCCCACCCCTTTGCTGTGTGGACACACACACCTCTTCATCCCACATATGTATGGCATTGGCTGTGAGCCCTGTCTGTTCCCCAGGTTGTCATTGTCAGAGAAGGCTGTCATTTAGCACTGAAGCATCATCTCAATGGAGAAAAAACCTGAGGAATCTCATTGCTATCTTTAATTATTCCGAAGCTATGTTCTGTTCTATCTTCTGTAGATGGAGGTGGGTATGGATGGTTGTGCGGCATCTGATGGTGTGGGTGATGCTCCAGCCATTTTCCCAGCCCTGGAAAGAGAGATGTAGAAATCAGCATAGGGATAACCGGGATGTGGCGGTAGATCCAAATTCTTCAGTACTCTGTTTCACACATTCAGCTCCTGTGTCAGACTGCTCCCTTCTGTCACCTTGATTTTTGGCTCTCCAGAAACTGAACTCTTGCCCATCTCCTAGACAAGCAAATAACAAATCATGTTATCTTCATAACTGAAACAGACATCTGAGACAGCCCAATAGACTTCCAGCTAAACTCAGGGTTAATGAACCAAGGTTCAGTCTCATCTCCCTGTAGGTTTTCTGGGTAAGTTTGTTTACGGCCTCCACTCAACTTTTCCTAACTCTTACCATTAGGTGTGAACTAGTTGAAAGTGCACAGGCAGAGTCGTGAGGAGTTAAGGGCTTCTGAGGATGAGGAGGCTGCCCAAGAAATCATGAAAGCTGCGCTCCCCTACTCTGGCTCCTCCCCTGACTCCCTTGATACTGTCCTCAATTGCTTTATCCAGACTTCTTCCCAACCCAGAAGTTAAGGGGGCTCTGTGTCTGAACCCTTATCCTTGTCCAGAATTGGCCTTGGCATTCAAGGAGGCTGGTGGATCCTGGGGTTGTTTGCTTCTTTTTAATTCTTCGTTTGCTCTTTGGGGTTCTGCCACCCAGCTCCCAAAGAAGTCACATGAAGGCTTATTCTTACTTATAAATGCCCAGTCTTCTCTTGGCTTGCTTCTAGCCAACTTTTTGTAACTTAAATTATCCTGTTTACCTTTTGCCTATCTTTCTCTCTTCTATATACCTTTCTTTACTTCTTACTCTTTGAGTGGCTGTGTAGCTGCATGGCTGGCCCCTTGCATCCTCCTCTCCTCCTTTTCTCACTTCTTCCCCCTTTCCCAGATTCCTCCTCCTGTTTATTCTCTCTGCCTGCCCATCCAGCCTATCCTTTCTCTGCCCAGCTATCCATCAGGTGTTTTAAACAGGCAAAGTAACACAGCTTCACAGAGTTAAATAAATACAACATAAAAGAATGCAACACAACTTTGCATCATTAAAGCAAATGTCTCACAGCACAAACAAACGTGACACATCTTAAAATAATATTCTACAGCATCCTGGTGGACATTTTCTCATTGTATAGTCAGTTACATGTCATCTTCTTACCGAGAAGAATTGACAGTAATTCTCAGTTTCCATGTTAGTCGAAAGGGTATTTGGTTCTGAAACTCTGTGATTTCTTTATCTCTGTTGGAACTGGAGTGATTCTGACTCTCTTTAACCACAGAATAAATTAGAGGCCCTTAAGTGGGTGTCTGGGCTGAGTGGAGAATCTAACATGGAGGAAGTTATGTGGTTTTCATTACATTCCACGTTGTCAATTTGTGAGACCTGGCGTCCTTTTCCTGCCCTGCATACTCAGACCAGAGTATGATTTTGTGGTTTGATTAGTTATTCACAGAAGCCAAGATTAGCCATATCAGAGCTATATAAATTGTTATTAAAGCCAGACAACAGCCTCATTGTTCCCAGTTATTGCTAAGAACTGTTCTGTACGTGGTACTAGATAAGGTACTAGATAAGGTACTCAACTTCCAACATGTTGAGAAATAAAAGAATGGCTTGTGCATTGCCAGCCGGGGGTCCAGCCTGGGGTCCAGCCCGGAGTCCAGCCTGGGGTCCAGCCTGACATCCAGCATCCAGCCTGGGGTCCAGCCTGAGGTCCAACCTGGGGTCCAGCCTGAGGTCCAGCCTGGGGTCCAGCCTAGGGTCCAGCCTGGGGTCCAGCCTGACATCCAGCCTGGCGTATAGCCTGGAGTTCTGTGAGGCTCCACCTGTGTCATGAGGTCGGACGGAAACTTACCTGGCAGCTTCTTCACAGCCAGCTTCTACCTCGCTACTGCGTCAGCTTGGCTGGCCTGGCTCAAGGCTGGGGAAATGGCAAAGTGGCCAAGCCTGGTGGCCATGACACGTACAAAAACCATGAGGTCTCTTCCTCTGGGAGAGTTTCTTGGTTGGGTTGTACAAAGTCTCACGACTTCACCAACCCCTCTGAAGTATTAGGCCATCCTGGCCACCATTCCCTTTCCCCTCTGCATGTCAGCTGACTGACAGTTTGACTTCTATAGCTGCTCAAATTGATTATCCTTGGCCTCCTCGCTCTGCTTGAGTATTGTCCTCGTTGTTATTCTTGTTGTTTTAATTCCTCCTCCCAGCAGTTTTCAGGATGTGACTCCAGGGTCTTTCATCTCTGGTGCACTGCCTGGCCGGCCCCTCTATCCCCTGACATGGGTCTGTTCCTGAGCCTGCCTTGGCTTCACTGGCCCACATCACACACTTGAACCTGTTCCCAGATTCAGGACAGGCTTGCCTGTTTCTTACTCTCACACCTCCACTCTCGTTGGGAACAGCTAGCTCGGGCTATCTCTGAGATACTCATACACACCACTAGTTCAAGTCTAAAGCAAACAGGAGCCCCTCCCTGGGGTTTTTGTCGGACTTTCTATCACATCCACGCCTGTCATGAGCAGCCTGATAGCCCCTTTACCAGCATCTGACTCATGCTTATCCCCCTGTTGCTTGGAGGGTGGAAGTCTCCCTTAATGGCCCTTCTGCCTTCTGTCTTACAGGCTATTGGTCTCTTCACACGGGTCCCAGACCTGGCTCTAACTGTGTCATTTCACTGTTCCTGTCACCTACTGGATAGAGTTCCAGTGCTTATCCATGCCCCTGGGCCTTTGCTGGGCTTCCTATTACTGGCCTTCTCATCTTACTTGCGCTACACTCCATTCGCATTCTTCTGCCATGCCCCTTGTCTTCTGTTCCTTCGATGTGCCACAGTTTGTCCAACTTGATGCCTGTTGCATCCCTGTGCATTTTCAATTCTATGCTTAGCTTCTTTGGCTCCGCCTGATGTCTGCATCCACTGAGCGTGCTGTCAAGGCTATGTTGGGCATCACAGAGTCAAAAGTCAGAAAGAAGAAAGGATAGTTCTTGTTGTCTTTCCCCTGCCTGTCACCTCTCAAGCACAGGGTCTTTGTCTTCTGGGTAGCTATCAGACCTTGAAAGGAGAGTTGGCGAGTTTTCTCCATGAGGAACAGACAAGGAGCTGATAGGTGTTTGGAGCAGGTTTTGGTCTCCAACAGGGAAACAAGGAAGAGCCAGGTCACAGCCTTGCCTTGGCCATGAGTCGATCAGTGTTACGGCTGTCATCAAGCAACAGCAAGACAAGGGAGGCTCTCATTACAGAGCACTGAGCTAGCCTTTGGGGTCAGGTGGAATGAGACGTATCAGCCATATTTAAGCAAGTGGAGCAGTGAGACTTAATAGAGTTAAAGGGAGGTAGAAAGAAGAAACGGGAGCTGGCGGGGGGTGGAGGGGAGGAGGAGAAGAAGGTGTTAGGCAGCTGCAAACTACAACTCTTGATTCCCTGTTAGCAAGGCCGATTTCCAATCATCCTGACAGGAGAAATGAAATAGGACACCCACAGTTCTAAGCTTCCGATATCTGCTGCAAAATTACCTGTTTATCTTTTCTCCCACCTGCCAGTGTGTAAGGTAGCATGCTCTTAAGGGGATGGATGTTCTGTCTGGTGATGTTTGATACACCCTATTTTTCTCCTGGCCTAGCCTCCAGGGCTCCTGTTCAGGCTGTATCTTCAGACATTCATGCCTTGTTGAGAGATGAGGATCAACATGCTCCGGGCACAAGAGACAGGGACATATTTCAATCAGCCCTCATCGGCATTATCGCGGAGAGCTAATGAGTCTGAGGTTACTAGAAACCTTTCTCTTCTCTGGCTAGAAGGGTGTGACTCCTTTTGAATGGATGGTTATCTCCAGAAGGCCGATACTGCAGCTGCTATGGCTGTAGCTATGACTGGACAAAGAACACAGGTGGCGGGAAGCAAAGGGCTAAGACAGAGGGAGCACTCAGCAGGTGATCCAGCAGATCCTGGGCTATGACAGTCTGTCCTGGGTTATAGTGTCCTTAGTTCCACCACGTGCCTGTTCTGGGACCCACAAGGCTAGGTGAACTGTCGGGGTGCTCCGAATGTCCGGATAAAGTCAATGGGTTTTCTCAGCAGCGTCTGATGTGTTCCAGGTTATTTGATGGTCAAAGCCTAATCAGGATGTCAGCCTGATTTCTAGGATTCTGTCTCCATGGGACTGAGATGGGCCCAATGCGATGAAGTCTTCTTTCCTGGAATGGATGAAAAGCTAGGGAGGAGAAACCTTGGAGTTGTCTCAGAAATGAGGAAGAGGCCTTCCTCGTCTCAGCCCATCCAATGGTGAGCTGAAGACCAGGGCTCAGGAGCGAGGGTGATGACAAAGGCTGACGAGTGTTTCTCTCAGCCTTCCCTTGTTCTGCAGCCATGATCCAGCTTCTGCTGTGTCCCCAGAGACGGTGTGAGCCATGAACTGGGCTTCGCAAGTGGACTGTTATTTATTTATTTTTTATAGGAAATCCCCCCAAAGTCAATATTTCTTAAAAAGTGTTTAGTTATCTTATTTTCAAATTATGCCTCTAAACTGCAGTTTCTTTAATTGTAGTTCATGGCCCATATAGAAGGGTAAAAATTTGGCAACAGTAAAGCACTTCTAAATATGTAATAACCAAAACCAAAACAGGAACTAAATGTGTAATGAATCTGAGCTGTTTCTGGCAGTGTTTACCCACGTAGCATTACAAAACTTCCCCACAGTCTTGGTTCTGAACACACAGCGCACAGTTTTCCCTGACAGTGCCTGTAGTCAGTCCATAAACATCAATGAACATTGCCTGGAATGCCTTGGCTCAAAATCCAAGACCCAAGCTGTGAATTGCAGCGTCTACACTGTGCACATGAAATTTTCTGCTCTTGATATGGGTCTCATTACAGAAAACAAAGACTTTCATATTTTCCTGTTTTCATTCCTCAGCATGTAAGAATCAAATCAATCACTATGTCCTTTGAGTTGTATTGTCTTAGAATATTTGATTTCAAAAATAGGTTGTTGACTTGAGTTTCAACCAATTATGTGCTGTTTTTTTCCCCCAGTGAAGAGCATTGAAGCCAAAGTCTCACACCAGCCAGACATGTGTCCCATCCCTGAGCCATTTTCTGAACCTTCTTACATTGTAATTTTGAGAAAGGAGCTTCACAGAATTGCCCAGGTTGGCTTTGAACTTGCACTCAATCCGCCTGCTCCAACCTCCAGGGTAACTGGGGACACAAGCTTGAGTTACCAGGCTCACAGACTGAAGAATGTCAAGAAATACACTTTCTGTTGTCAGCACCTGGTGGATTAGAAATTCGCCAAGTTTGCTAAAGGTATAGCCATGCTGGCTTCAACTCTTCCTTTATAGTTGAGTCTTGGTAATGTGTGAATTGTTTATTATTATGACATAATTTGTGACTGATTCCATCTAATTTTTGAGTGTACCTAAAATGAAAATGTAGAGAATGTTTTTGAAAGCTTTGTCAATAGGTTGACTTTAGAGAGGCATGCTGGCTGCTTAGTATGAGCCTTTAAACCTCCATTCACTATGAATAAAATGAAACATTTACTCCTGAGATGCCAGCCAATGAGCCATGTAGATACTTAGGATATTCACATCCAAACGCCTGTTTAGGAAGGAGAAATGCTTTTGCTGATTCTGTTGGTGGTCTATCTTTGGAACCAAATATTGGAAAAAATTCCCTTAGAGAAATAGAATTTAGGATTGAGTCAACTTTTAAAATAGAGCTCCATTATAAATATATTTATCTTTTAATTCTGTGATAAATGAAATGACATAATGTTAAGAAATTCTATATTAAGAAATGTTTTCAATGACAAATGTGGCCATGTAAGGGGCTATCTCTAGTTTTGAGAATTTTAACTTACCTAACCACAAAAATTTGTTTGACTTAATGGAAATGTTCTGTGGGTTTGTTTATTAAATAGTAGATAGTCGGGCTGGAGGGACGGCTCAGCTGTTAAAGGCTAGGCTCACAACCAAAATAGTAGATATTGTTGCTAAAAATATTAAACAAATATCTAAGGTTTGCCATATTTAAAGGCACGAGGATTTTACTTAGTTCTACTCTTGTCAGTTCCAATCCACAACTTATAGTTTGGTCTGTGTCTTTAGGGTGACAGTGAACAGTTACTTTATATCTGTCATTTCAGAACAAAGTTAGATCCATTAAAAGAACGTTTGGGACATTGAGCTTGTATATTTATTACAGACTAATGAACAAGAGAAGGCAAATCAAAAGTTATCTTGTCAGGAATCCTTTTATAAGTTTGATTTATTTTGGTTTTTATGAAGTATAGCTTAAGTTTTTATTCTCTTTAGGCATAAGAGACCCATCAAACTGCAAAAACAAACTCCAAGAGAACAAGAAACATACACAAATCAGAAAGCAATTATGAAAATGGCCAGAGTAAATTCTTCTAAAGAATAACCCAGAATATACACAGATTCAACCTCTCAGTCAGAAGACAGAGTAGCTGAATAGATTTAAAACGACAAGCCCCAGATGTCTATGAAAAAAACTTACTTTGTCAGAAAAACATACACACACACACGGAGAGAGAGAAGGGGAAGGGAGAGACTAAAGATTTAAAAGACAGATTTCATATAAACCAAACAGAAGTAGTTGTAGGTTTTTCAAGAAATCAATATTTAAGAAAAAACAAAAACAACAACCAAAACAAAGAGAGAAAGAAAGATACTATTCACTGATAGATTGATTCAGCATGATGGAAGAATAATTATGTTGAATATACATTCAACCCAATTTTGGAATACTCAGGTATACAAACCTACCACTATTGGCTCTAAAGGATCATTAATGGATCAAACATACTAATACTTGGGTATTTCAATACCTTTCTTTTGTTAATAAATATTCAGGCAAAAATGAACAATTGGAGTTGACAGTGCACTGTCAACTGAATGGACTTAACAGACATTTCTAGAACACATCACCTAAGAGCTTTGGGATTCACATTCTTTCATCAGTACAAAGAACATTTTCCAAGACAGAATGTACTGTACATCACAAGACAAGCCTAAGTACTGTGTATAAAACTGTTTCAGTGCACTGTGTCTTCTCTGACCACCATGGGAGGAAACTAGAACCCAACAATGGGAAGGACTTTTAGATCTCTGAATTACTACTACTAAGAAATCTCCTGAAGCAAGGAAAGATGGGAATGTAACATCTCATGAGCTATGGGATGCAAGAAAAAAAGTACTTAAAAATTTCCAATAATGTGCCTACGTCTTAAAAAGGAGAAAGATTTCACATGGGCAATCTCATACCCCGAATTAGTGAAAGGGAAGATCAGAGAAGAGATAAAGGAAATAGAGAATGAAAAGATCACTGAAAAAGATCGCTGTGGTCATCATTAATGACACAAAAGATCAATAAAATGAGGATGCTAGGTTTTGAGGAAGTAAACGAAACTGACAGCCCTTTAGCCAAGCAATTGAGAAAAGTCTTAGTCAATATAATCAGGAACAAGAAAGGAGGCATCACAGTGGAGGAGGTCAAAGATACAGAGAATCAGGAACAAGAAAGGAGGCATCACAGTGGAGGAGGTCAAAGATACAGAGAATCATCAGCGACCTGCTAGGACACTCTCAGAATCTTTCCTGGTTCTTCAACTCACTTGTATATTGCAGGTACACACAGGGATTGGTGTGATTCCCCCAATCTCAGAAACTGTATCCAGAGAGGCTTTTTGGGCTTTGGATGTGGACCTGGTGCCTTAGTCTGCAACTGATTGATTGTAATTGGGTCTTGTGATGCTCAGAGAAACTAAGTTCTCAGCCAGAGGACCACTGACATCAGTTCATGAATATTCATGAGTCTGTCCCAAAAGATATGGATTTCATAGTGCCAGTCCAGCAAGGGACAGCATACAGGTCACTGTGTCTCGGTGGATAAGAAGCCACCAGGAGTAAGACTCAGGAAATGTCCCAACGCTACAAAAGTATGGGGTAACTGCAGTGAGCCCAGAGCTTGCACGTACTCAGCAGGCATCCTCCTCCGAACTACACCCCAGGCTTCTTCTCTGTACCTTATGAGGACTAGAGTGACCAGTTTGGAGCATGCGCCTCTCCAACCCACTGACTGGAGACTGCTCTGTGACCCCTGCTGGTGTCTCTGGTACCTCTTGAGTCCTTGGTCTTTGTCCTGTCAGGCCCTGGCGCAGCAGATCTCCTTTTTACGCCCCCGCCCCGATATTCCGTTATTATCCCAACTAACATACTTCTGAAAGAAAAGGAAGTTTGTGTTATTTTTCAATTGCCACAGCTGACATGGTTTAAAAATGTAGAAATCTGTTTTCTTACGATTCTGAGATCAAAGTGTCATGGGCCGTGCTTGCTTCCTCCCCAGCTTCTAGGGGAAAGAGATGACTCTGTTGGTCTCTTCCAGCCTCAAACAGTTCAGGCGTACTCTCCTCCCCTACACCAGGCTATCCTGACTCTCAAGGTTTTACTCAGGCTGGCCTTCATCACAGTTCTCCTGCTATGACCTTCCAGTGTTGGAATTATAACTGTATGTCACCACACCCAGCTTAAGTATTTTCCCTTTGGCCATGCTGGGATGAACCCAAGGCCTTGCATATACTGGTTAGACAAGCCTCTTTCATGAAGCTACATCCAAAGCCTTCTTTTCCATTTCTTATAAGGACACTTAATACTCAATGGTTGCATCTGATAAACCCATAGCATCTAAAAAGAAACCTCACAATTCAATAATATGAAAACAACTTGATTAAAAATGGACAAGCCGGGATGACTTCATATAAAGATCTTTCATCAAATTATTGCAACACTGACCTTTGTAGACTGTCTCATACACTGGTCATGCTCAGTGGCTCAGCATTACAGAGGAGCGGAAGCAGCCAGAGTCTGTTTGGGGGAAGATGAACACTGGCAGAGTTTTCTCTTTGTATATCCTCTAAGGAATACCTACATGATCTTGGAACTGATGTCTTATGGAGAGAATTTTTCTGTCGTAGAGGCCTGCAAAATCAGTGGTAGAAAGAGAAAGTCCTGGAACTATTTCTTTTCTTTTCTTTTTTATTTTAGCACAACAGAACATTTAATCGCACATTTAACTGGCATCAGCCATCAGACACTGTGATCATATTGGCCACTTCCACTGGTTGGCAGGAGGCTCTTCCACCAGTGGCTCCCATGGCTTCCACTGCAGCATCTTCCTTGCCAGACTTAGTTCATTTTCAGCCTGAAGAATCACCTCTTCTACTTCACCACCCTGGAGCAAGTTTTCTAATTTTTTAACATCTGGTTCCGCCTTGACCATATCCAGCTTCTCATTGGTGATCTGTTCTGTGTATTTTCTATAGGCTGCATGTTTAGGGAACTGCTTCAGAATATCAAGAATCTTTGTATACAATATTGTTAGCCTCTCGTGTGGAGTGTCGCACACTGCCAATCCCACCAGGCCGGTGGTCTTCTTCAATGCACCCGCCATGACAGCACCCGGCGTCCGGAGCGCTCTGGAACTATTTCTTAAACTCCTGGATCCAACCACATTTTATAGTCCCGGTTATGGACGTGCTAGTTAGGCAAGCAGTACATGTACTTTGCCCAGTCTACCTTTGAGGGCATGAAAATAAACTATAAAAAATTTTCTGGCATGGGTTTCTTTAAGAGATGGAGTCTCTGTCCCCTCCCTGAAATGTAGGTGGGCTACATGACATCTTTAACTAACTAAATGGAGACAGAGTGATGCTACATGCATTTCCAAGATCAATACTAACTGACTGCTGGTTTCTGCTGCCTATGCCCAGGTCACGTGATGCTATGAGAAGCTGATAGGCAGCAAGCCATGGATGGCCACCTAGATGACTGTTTGGAAAATTCAGACTCCATCTGATAACCAAGTGAGACTCTAGGTAGAATCTGTCTGCCATATATTGCCAACAATAAGACAGAACAACAAATGACTGGTCTAAGCTTTAAGGTGTTGAAGTGGCTCATGAAGCAGTAAGTGTCCAGGAAAGACCATATTTAGACCAAGAAGGATCATGGCCCATATGGATTTTTTTTTTTGAGACAGGGATTCTCTGTAACTTTGGGGCCTGCCCTGGAACTTGCACTGTAGACCAGGCTAGCCTCAAACAAACAGAGATACACCTGCCTCTTTCTCCAGAGTGCTGGAATTAAAGTCCTAACCCACCATTGCCCAGCATTATGACCCATATGGATGCCCAAGGTCCTCAAATATGTATCCTCACACAACTTAGACATCAAAATAGGAGTCTACATCTTGAATCTCAGTGAAAGTGTGCTGTGGTACATTGGTCAACTTTGAGAATTCTGAAGTATATGGGCTTCAGTTAAAAAAATTCTTGAAAACGGTTTCTTATCCCCTATAATGGTATGAGATTCCCCTCTGTATGCTGTGATCGCCACTAATTAATAAAGAAACTGCTTTGGACCATTAGCAAGGCAGAACTTAGCTAGGCAGGGAAAACTAAACTGAATGCTGGAAGAAGGAAGGCAGAGTCAGGGAGAAGTCATGTAGCCCTGCTGGAGACAGACACTGGATCTTTACCCAGTAAGCCACAGTCTTGTGGTGATACACAGATTAATAGAGATGGGTTAAATTAATATGTAAGAGCTAGCCAAAAAGAAGCTAGAGCTAGTGGACCAAGCAATAATTTAGGTAGCAGTTTCTGTGTGGTTATTTCGGGAGTCTGTGGAGCCAAGAATCGAGCAAGTGGCTTCCTGCTACACTATAGCACCTTCATTTTAGGGAACACAAGGAATCCAAACCTTTTTGAGAGTCTACTCTGAACATCTAACAGTTGAACATTATTATATATATGTTTTTGAAAATGAGGCAAGAGGAGATTTTCTTCAGAGGGTAGTTCATGTAAAGTGTCCATGAACGTAAAGCATAAACAAAACATATAAAATTTAATACTCATGTAATGTGGTTAATTTTCATTGACTGAACCATTGTAATTGGCATCCAGATTAAAGAACAGAGAACTGAAAACGCCCAGAAAACCACTTGTACTCCAACTAGTAACGGTTACTTCTTCCTGTCCCGGAAGCTTTGGGCACTACTTTAGTACTATTCTGGAAGTCTCTCTGAGCAGGGGTCCTTGGGGACTAGATATTTTTGATACTATTATTGATGCCTGTGGTATCACAGTCCAGGTCAGCAGGCCTTTGGACTAGCTGGTAGCCAAACTTTATGATGAGAGGTGGGTGTAAATGCAAATCTGTGCCAAGCTGCAGGGTTTGAGCATGGTATAGCTCATCTGTTGGGCAGCCAGGGAAGGACCATCAGGGCAGCCCCCAGCAGAGGAGCCTTACAGATCTGAGGCCCTTCTATCTCAGTGGACCTTTCACTGTGTGACTTTGGATTAAGCAAGGGAGCAACAGTATGGGCTCTAAAGGTGCCCAATGATCAGGTGCTTCTCATTAGGGGGTTGTAGAGGTGTAGATAGATGGTCACACGAAAGCTTCATCAAGGACGGAGAGAGGAGAGGGCAGATCCTTCCCATCAGAGATGGGAAAAGGCAGGTTCTTCTGAATGCTGGGGAGAGGTAGGATGCCCAGCGTGGCTACAGCAAAAGGGTTCTGGAAAGAGAGGTGAAAGATGAGAGAAGGCAGGTAGAAAGATTTTTCTTGGCAAGGCTGGAGTTTCAGTTTACCCAGAGGTGATGTGAAGCCAGCCAAGTCTTAAGGGGAAAACAGGGGATTTGGTTTTCGTCCAGGCCTCCTAGCAGGAAGCGTCTAAGCCCATGGACTTTCCAGAGCTGGAGGAATCATCGTTATTTATGGTGGTGGTATGCCTGGTATGCTAACAAAGTGGTCCATGGTGAAGCCCTAGATAATGGCATTTTGGGACCAATCAATTATGTGATTAGAAGGTTGGGACTTGAAACCACAGATATCAGCTGGGTCTTTGGGGAGAGGAAGGGTCAGCTGAGTGCAGCTTTGAATTTGAGTCTTTCCAGTTCTCATTTTTCATCTCTTCACTCAGCCGGTGCTGGCTTATATCCTTCATGCCAAAGCTCTAGACTTTACTCTAGTGAATTACTGACCCTGAGGTCCTGGTGGGAAGCTGTATATTTGTAGCCACGAGGGCAGGTAATCCGAGAATGCAGCTAATGTCCTCTGGAGTCTTTACGCTGTGACATCAGCACGTCTACCCACACAATCTTTGTCTGTCTTTGCCCTGTCACTCTGTCTGTCTGGCTCTGTCTTACATCTAGCATACTTGCCTATTCTGATACATAGCCCCTCCTGGGGGGAGCAAGAGGACACATAGATAAGAGCCCTGTGGAACCAAAATTCTGACTGCCATGTGGGTAGCCGAGGCCTGACCATTGGCACCCTTACTGGGGTTGGCAGGATGGAGGGCCAGTTCTGCTCCGATGGAGTTTTCTGCCATCCCTATCTCCTCTCCATCCTGTTGCTGAAGCCTCAGTTTTCTTATTTTCAAAATGGAATGGGTCTTTGCCTTCTGCATGGCTAAGAAGGATGGGATGGGGTCGCAATTTGTGCTACCTTGGGCCACAAGCACACAAGTAAAAGCCTGACTGCGTTAAACAGGGACAGCAAAGCTGCCAGGCCCTCACACTCTGTACAGAGGCTGGGGGTAGGTGAGGGATCCTGTATTTCCTTAGGGGATCATTTGTGCCAGGTCTCTTCTGGGTGCTGACTGAGTGTCCTCTGCCATGGCAAATCAGGTCTCCCAAATCTGTTTACTGGGGTTGGGACGCTCAGAGTGGCTGCAGCCACAAAGGGACATATGAAGGGACGTAAACGACTGGCAAATAGGATTAACCAGGCTAGCTTTAATATCAGCTTTATTAAGGGGAAGAAGGGGAGAGCTTACAAAACCAGGGTTCCAGCGACGAGCAGGAAATAAAAAGGGAAGGCGGGGAGCACACCCGCCAGATTTATAGGTAAACATTCGCCTAAGGGGTACCCGCTCTTCAAAGAAGGTGATTGGCTGGGACTTCCCCTACAGCCGTAGAGCCAGGGTGCAGAGAGTCAATGGGTATTGTGTTCAAGGGAAAGATGTGGATGCTGAGGAGTCGCTTGGCAGAAGCGGAGCTCTGAACATCTGGAGGAGGAGATGGCGAGTACCTCTTGATCAAACTTTGGATCCACTCAGCCTTCAGAAGCATGCACTGGGCTGCGGTGATCATTCCAATAGGGAGTCTCCGATTGCAGTAGGAGGAAACCCAGGCATCTGAAACGGGAATACATCCTCCCCCTCCCCCAACGGATCTTTTACCCCCCCCCCCCCAACGTCCTTTATCTGGAGACTGTGACCACTTTGCCCTTTCAGTTCCCAACCCCAACCGACTCCTAGATTACCCTGCAGCAGAGCTCTCATTACCTCCTGACCGTGGCCTCAGCTTCCCCTACCTCAGCTGCTAATGAGCACGCCCTAATTTCATTGCCTCCAAATGAATGCGATGCAAAATTAAAAGAAGGCACTGTCATCAATCGAACAAGTTGGCTTCAATTTATTGTGTTTCTAATTCAGTTACACACCTCTTCCAACCTGTTCGAAGATCAGTCCAACTGGTGGCTGTGGAGCAATCGCTGCGGGGGGGGGGGGGTGTTGTTTCTGTCTCATCTGCTTCATTCGTCTTGGACTTCAGCAGTAGCATTGAGTGGAAAACCTTAGTCTGCACATGGGGGGGGGGAGGTCAAGGGAGTTCAAGGCTAGCTGCCGAGTCTCCTACCAGCCAGCCAGCATATTTCCTGTGGGGGAAGAGAGTCAAAGCCATGTACCAGATTAAGACGGCTTAAAATTATTTTTAGTGCATAAACAATTCAAGAGACTACAGAAAAAGGGAGTGTTACGGTCATGGACTTTGTCATATGATGGGCCACAGGGGATGTAGTGATGGGCGACCTGGGCTCAGCTTGGCCATAAACCCTATGTAACTCGGATGAATCATGAGTCTCTCCTAGTCTTAGCTTCCTCATTTGAGAAATGAATTTTTGGACTCCAAAGGCCATTTTCAGGAACCTTGGACTTTGCATAGTTACTCTCCTACATTTCTGTGAGTATCCAGTCTACCACTTTTCAGCTGCTTCCAGGGCTTTCCTGTTGGCTGGCCAGAGGTTAGAATCAGCCAATGGGAATCTCTGACTGGAAGGTGACTGTGTAACCAGGGAGGAGTCAGGGTTCTCTCCTTCCCACACAAGGTTGCAACCTTCTGAGTTTCTAGGCTCTATTACCAGCTCTTGGTCATATCTCTGGCTGTTTCTGGCTCTGGGAACCCATGCCCTCTTTGTCTCTGTGTGTGACCATATCCTGCAGTAGCTCATCTCTGTGTTCATTCAATCCTTATTAGTTCCCTTTCTGGCACACATTTCCACAGGGCGAGTCTTCATTAACGTGCCCTCATTTGAATTATTCAGGATCAATGTCATTTTCTGCCCTGAGTAACGCAGATGGGAGAGCTACTTTTTGATTAAGTTCCTCATTGAGGGTGCCCTACGGAGAGGGATTGCACATGGGACAAAAGAGGGATCCTGGTTAGGGAGACTGGCGCTCCTGGGGAGGAGGCCTAGGGACACCTGCAGCCATCTCTTTCTCTGATACAGAGAGAGGCAATGAACACAAGAGAGATCCTGGAAAAATGCAACTGGATTTCAGAGAGAAAAACAGTACTGTAGATGGTAAAGAGCATGAAGAAAAGCCCTCCCCAATTTGATCCTCCGCCAAGCTGAATTCTGGAGAGCGAACGGCCCATGAGGAAGGATAACATATCCCCCAGAGAACCCTGGGAAGGGAAGGGGCTTTGGAAAGGGCCTGGTGACACAGACATTTTCTTCTGGAACTGGTTTCTCAAAGAGTGGAGTGATAAGGACACAATGTCAGCCTCAGCCACAGAGTCAGAAGGAGAGAAGTCTCAGCGTGGGAAGAAAACGGCACATACAAGAGGTAGCGGAGTTTGCCTTTGAGTCAATGGTCATGTGTTGCAGAGGCAGGCTCGGGAATGGACTCAGGAAGCTTACCTCTGCCTTCTAGGCCCTGGAGGAGGTAGGAGCATCCCATTGCAAATATCTAGTCCAAGAGCCTTGCATGCGTTCCAGGACTGACTGGAGATGTACCCTGTAATGAGTGCCAGGCCAGAGCACGGGGGTCGGCACCCAGGCCTCTGGCTTCAGTGTCCTCCACCTTTTGGCCTCAGGAGGAAGGGAAGGAAGCCTGGTAGGAAATATTTACCTGGAGATTCAGAGGGGAGGAGCTGCCACCAGCAGAGGAAGATTGTGTGTTATTGAAGGTGATAAATATTATCTTGCAGCTTTTTATAGAGCAGTGATGCAGATGTTAGGGAAGGACACAAACAAAGCAGATGGCCTCTGGGAGCTTCCTGGTCTGGACTGTGGATGGCTGTGACCTGTGAGTCAACAGGAGATGTGAGGACAAAGAAGCCAGACCAGAACTTCTGGACAAGCAGAAATTAGGGAGGATCTAAGCCAGAAGCCTAATCTAGGCCCCCAAGGAACAAAGGGGAATGGGGCTTGGGCCAACTGCCCTTCACATATACAGTTACCTCTCTTGGCAAGGCTGGCAGGCAAGGGTGGGGTAGGACCATGCAATGGAGCTGAGTGGGTTAAGTCCATCACCCTGACCAATGCAGGAGACAGATGAGCCACGTGCCTGTGAAACAGAAGATGGGAGGAGAGGCAGGACTTCCTGAGAACTCCGACACCTCACTGTCTCCCGGAGAGAGTGACAATAATTGATCCTTGCCTTCCTGTGTTCATTCACCCATGTGTCACTGTGTGTGCGTGTGTGCTATTCAGAGAGATAGAGATGTGTTTTCTATTAAGGCAGATTTTAGAAATACTTGTATTTAATTTATTTTTTTCAGTTGAGATAACAATAGTCCGTCTTTATGGGGTCCAGTGTCATGTTTTGGTACACATTCAGATTGAGTAATGAATACACACACCGAGTAATGAACACATTCATTCGGTAAGATCAGGATATTTAGTTCATCCATCATCTCTGACACTTATATTTCATTGTGATGCAAATCTCCAAATGCCTTTTTTGAGCTATTTTGAATTATACAAATAATATTAACTATGCTATTTCTTTTCTCTTTTGATGTAATTGACTTAGAATGTCAACTTTTTCATTAAAGTAGATAGAAAACAAAGTAGTTTCCTTCTTTATAAATATACCTGAGGTATTAATAAAGTAGACATTTTCCCCATAACCTTAAAATAGCCATAATCTACCCATGTCAGTCAGTGCTCCCCCATAAAAGCTCAGGACATCTATTCAGATATTTTGAAATCTTTCCCTCCTGTGACTTATGCTTGGTACCTTGCAAACAAATGTGATCAAATCAGCTGAGACAGGAAGGTTTACGACAGGAAGATTTACGACAGGAAGGTTTACCACAGTGGTTCTCAAATGACCTTTTCACAGGGGTTGGCTAAGATCATCAGAAAGGATGTATATTTAAACTACCAATCATAACAGCAGCTAAATTACAGCTATGAAGTAGCAACGAAAATAGTTTTATGATTAGGGGTCACCAGAACATGAGGAACTGGGTTAAAGGGTGGTAGCATTAGGAAGGTTGAGAACCTCTAGTTTCTGAGGAAGGCAAGCAGCTTCCAGTCTCACCCTACCCTGTCCTGGGCTCAATGTTCTAAGGCTTCCTTTAAACACTTCCGTTTATAGTATACCTCTGTCACTCTAAATAGCACGCGCACGCGCGCGCGCGCGCGCGCACACACACACACACACACACACACTTGGATGGAAAATGAGAGGGCTTCGTGTATACATCTCTTTCTTCCTTCACCCTCGAAAGTTTTCTCTTCTTGCCATAACTGCTTCTGTTCTTCTGAAGCCCACTTTTAAACTGGCAAACTGTGAAACGATTCAGCATTTCATCAGCCCCAGGGAGGAGTAGAGGACGGGCTTGGCCGGTTTGGTCCAGTCCCTTCTAGTTTGCAAGGACTCTCCCCTGTATCCTGGGTAGGCTGCACTGCTGGCCCAGGGGCGCACAGTGAGGCCGTTGCCCTGGCAGCTGGGGAACACTGAGTTAGTTACCCGTCATGAACACCGAGTTAGTTACCCATCATGAACGCTACTCCGTTTTCCCACATTGGCTCTTCAGGCCCTCACATGCCCTTCCTGATGGAACGGGTTTTCCTGAGCAAAGGAACCCAAAGACCGAAAGAGGGCAAGAGAAGCTGTGGAGAGAAATGGGTCATAATGAGAAAGAGATGGCGCCTGTTCATCTCTTCATCTTTACAGTTACTTTAGCTTGGAGTTTTATGTTAATACCGATTGATTTTCCTAGCTCTCTTACCAATATTGCTGTGGAGAGACTCCACGACTATTGCAGCTCTCCCCTCTCCCCTCTCTCAAAAAACTCTTGTTGCTTCTTTGTGGATTTCACAGCATGCATTCCAATCCTACTCATCTCCCTGTCTCCTTGCTTCCACTCTCTGCCCTTGCAAACAATTACATTTCAAAAGAAAACCCAACCCCCCAAAAATGAAGAAACAAGACAAAAACCAAAACAGAAACAAACAAGTAAAAAAGTATCTTGTGGAAGATGCTGTGTAGCCATTGAGTCACAGTTTACCCTTTTTAGTCTGTTCATCTTTACCTGCAGTGTTCACTGCCGGGAGTCCCTGGTCTGGCTGAGGTCTTCCATTTTTGCCACACCAGTGAGGATGGGCTCTCACTAGGACTCCTCTTGGATATCCTGCTGTGTTATCCTGGGTTGAATCTGTAGGTTCATCCCTTCACATGCTCCAAGAGTTCATAAATTCATATAATTAGCCCCGGTTCTGGGCCTGGCTGGTGGCTGAGTCGTCAACCCACCAACTTTCCCCCATGGTCACTACCCAGGCGAGCTCTCCAGCACTGTTCTGGCTAGCTCACCTAATATTGCCTACAGCAAGGAGTCAGGCCAGCCGTACTGTTTTGACCAGGCAAGATGCAGGGCCCTCTCTCCTGATTGCTGTAGGAGGAAAACGAGGGGGTGGTGGGGTCGGCTTTCCTGCTCTCAAGCCCTCAAGGCTGGCTCACCTACAGCCCCTTCAATTGGGTCAGCTCTCGTGCGCTGCCCAAGCAGTATGCAGGGCCTCCTTTCCTGGGCACTGCCCCTGGTATAGGGCAGGGCTAGCTCTCTCACTCTCGTGACCCCAGGCTAGCTCTCTCACTTGACACAGGAGGGAATGGGTGAGACGGGATAGCATCTTTCCCTCACCCATGCCACCACATGGCAGACAAGGAGAGCAGGGTCAGCTCACCTCTGTCCCCACCACTGAGTCAGCGCTAGTGTGTAGCCGAGGTGAGGTGTACAGCTTTGGTGAGAGGTGGGGCCATCTTTCCCCAGTGTGGGGATGAACTCTCTCCTGAGGGGTAGGGGCCAGCTCACCTAATACAATATCCAGGGAGAGGCAGGACCAGGCATCCCAGGGCCAGTGAAGAGTGGGTTGGCTCAAGACAGCATGGATCCAGTGATCCCTGTGCTAATACAGACTCAAACTGCAGCAGGACCAGGGCCCCAGACATGGCCTTCAGCAGCAGCTGGGGCCAGGTCACCACCACGGCCTGGTGGAAGCACAGGCCACCCGGATCAGTACCACCCCAGTGGCAGCATAGCCCCAAGCACCAACATGGTCCCAGGTAACTGATGTTTCTTTGGGGGTACTGTTACTGTGATAAGATATCATAACTAAAAGCAACTTGGGGAAGAAATGGGTTTATTTCACTCCTGGTTCCACCTAACCATTCATAATCAAAAGCAGTGCTGGCAGGAATTCACGCAAGGCAGGAACCAGGAGGCAGGGGTTGGTGAAGAGGCCATGGAGGGGTGCTGCTTACTGGCTTGCTCCCATGACTTTCTCACCCCACTTCTTATAGAACCCAGGACCACCAGCCCAGGGGTGGCACCACCTACAGTGGGCTGGGTCCTCCCTCATCAATCACGAATTAAGAAATGCCCTACAGGCTTACCAGTAGTCTGATCTTTTGGAAGCCTTTTCTCAAATGAGGCTCCTTCCTCCTTGATGACTCTAGCTTGTGTCAAGTTGACATAAAACTAGCCGGCTCACCCATGATGTCCCTAGGTAGGACCCGCCCTTTTGTAAAGTGCTGATTAAAGGGAAGACAAATTTTTAAAAGTGACAGGAGAATACAGCCCATTCTTTTCACTTACTTAATATAAGTGTCTCTGTGTGTCCCGTGGCATGCCCGTGGGGATCAGTTATCTCCTTCTACCACATGGGTACTGGAGATTACACTCAGACTCTGGCATGGTGGCAAATGCCTTTATTGGATGAACCATTTTTTTTATTGGCTCTCAATCTATTATTTTAAAATGAAGGAAATGTAAAACATTTGGTGAGTGAAGGTAGAGAGAGATTCAGCTTTCATCTGCATGCTTTTATTAGATGAAAATGCACACATCAGTGTGTGGGTGCACCCCTTGCGGTCCTGAGTTCCTTGCTCGTGCTCTCTCTCCTTCTGCTCCTGATTTGGACCTTGAGACTTCAGTCTGGTGCTCCAATGTGGGTCTCTGTCTCCTTTCATTGCCTGATGAAGGTTAATATTCAGGAGGATGCTTATATGTTTTTCTTTGGGTTCACCTTCTTATTTAGCTTCTCTAGGATCACGAATTATAGGCTCAATGTCCTTTATCTATGGCTAGAAACCAAATATGAGTGAGTACATCCCATGTTCCTCTTTTTGGGTCTGGCTTACCTCACTCAGGATAGTGTTTTCTATTTCCATCCATTTGTATGCAAAATTCAAGAAGTCATTGTTTTTTACTGCTGAGTAGTACTCTAATATGTATATATTCCATACTTTCGTCATCCATTCTTCCATTGAAGGGCATCTAGGTTGTTTTCAGACAATGGGGACATTCTATTGGAAGCTCACCAAGGCCAACTGGCCCGGGCCTGAAAAAGCATGGGATAAAACTGGACTCGCTGAACATAGCGGACAATGAGGACTACTGAGAACTCAAGAACAATGGCAATGGGTTTTTGATCCTACTGCACGTACTGGCTTTGTGGGAGCCTAGGCAGTTTGGATGCTCACCTTACTAGACCTGGATGGAGGTGGGTGGTCCTTGGACTTCCCACAGGGCAGGAACCCTGATTGTTCTTTGGGCTGAGGAGGGAGGGGGAGGGAAATGGGAGGCGGTGGAGGGGAAGAGGCAGAAATCTTTAATAAATAAATAAATAAAATAAAATAAAAAGAGAAAATGCACACATCACATGAGAGTGTATACACAGGCACTTACACACACACACACACACACACACACACACACACACACACACACACACACCACTCACCTCTCAAGCTTCCAGAGCTGATCAGGATGTTGCAATCTTTACCCCCCATGCTTTGACAGGAGGAAAATGTTCTTCCAGGTCCACAGGCTTGAAGGTCCTCCACAGTGGCACATGGCCTTGGGGTCCTTCATCCACAGTGGCACACGACCTTGGGGTCCTGCACAGTGGCACACGGCCTTGGGGTCCTGCACACTGGCACATGGCCTTGGGGGTCCTCCATTCACAGTGGCACACGGCCGTTAATCCCATTGTGGAGGGCAGGCCGTTTGTGCCTCTGGAGCCTGCTTAGCTGATAATTCAATTTAATGACCAGACTCCATTTGTAAGCATTGATGGCATACCCCGTGGAAATCCACAATTCGATTAGGGGCTGGCTGTATCATCTCTCATCCTCATGCAGCCTTCCTTCTGTTGCTTCAGCCATTCATTTCTCTTGGCTGAAGGTTCCCTGAGGTTTGTGGGGCAAACTCCCACCAGGAGCCTACACTACTGACCCTAATAGTGGCCAAGTACAATAAAATGACAACTTAATGGGACAAGATCTTTTTGATCTCAAGGGTTGGGGTACCCAGGACAATTGCAGGTGTGTGATGAATCGTTATACAAGTCATGGAAGTTCTGGGTACTTTCAAATACTGGCTATCTAGACAGCTAGACAGCGCGAGGCCACTCAGATTGTTTTCTGGCAACAAATACTATTTAAAAAGTGCTAGAAATCCAGATGTGAAGATTTTTAAGTTTAATCTGCATGGTTCATATAAAAATGCAATTGTGCTTTAGATAAAGACAACATAGCTTATCTGGAATTCACAATCACTTTCTAAATTCTTTTTTATAGTTTATTTTATTTATTTTTTTTACATACTAATCCCAGTTCTCTCTCCCTTCCCTCCTGCTCCCCGTACCTTCCCCTCCCTCCACCCCTCATCTGCTCCTCAGAGAGGGTGAGGCCTCCCATGGGGAGTCACTGAATTCTGTCACATAACCACGTTAAGGCAGGAGCAAGGTCCTCCTCCTCGTGTCTAGGCTGAGCAAGGTTTCTCTTCATAAGAAATGGGCTCCAAAAAACCAGATCATTCATTAGGGATTGCTCCTGATCCCACTGCCTGTGACCCCACAAACTGCCCAAGCCCCCCCCCCCGTTGTCACCTGCGTTCAGGGGGACTAGATCAGTCTCATGCAGGTTTCCTGGTTGTCTGTCTGGAGTCAGTAAGCTCCCACTAGTTCAGGTCAGCTTTTTCTGTGGGTTTCCCCATCCTTCCCCACCCCTTTGCTTATGCTTTCATTCTCTCTCCCTTTGACAGGAGTCTGGGAGCTCTGTCCAGTGGTTAGATCCACATAGCCACTCTGCACCTGCATCTCTGCATCTGCTTCCAGCAGTTATAGGATGAAGGTTTTAGGAGATCGTGTCTATTTCCCCTTCCTAGGCAGATCCATTAGGTCCTCTTTGTTACCTCACTTCTCTGGGGTTGTAGACGTAGGCGTGGTATGCACTCACTCATAGTGAATGACCAGCCTACAGTCTACCAACACTTTCAAAATTCTAGGACTATTGAAGATTCCTTTTCTAGAAATGTCTGATGGATTATATCTGTTCTATACTCCTCACTTTATGGACTACTTAAGTCAGTGCCAATGGAAAAGTAGAAGCTGCTTTTAAATGAAGTCTAGAAGGATTCTGTGACATTATGGTGCTTACGGAGAAAGAATGCCACATTTAATCAGCAAGTCCCTTGTGGTTTACGAGAGTGAGAGGTGGCATGTATTAAATGACATGTTAGTTTTGCATTGGATCATC
This sequence comes from Chionomys nivalis, assembly GCF_950005125.1. Lineage (NCBI taxonomy): Eukaryota > Metazoa > Chordata > Mammalia > Rodentia > Cricetidae > Chionomys > Chionomys nivalis. The sequence goes on along the minus strand of NC_080090.1, from coordinate 33,885,927 downwards.
CTGAGGTCTACAAAGGTGACTTGTCAAATCATATGTAGCTGGGCATGGTGGCTCATGCCTTTAATCTTAGCTTTCAGTAGGCAAGGAAGCAGAGTCAGGAAGATTTTTGTGAGTTTGAGGCCAGTCTTGTCAACATAGCAAGTTCTAGGATAGCCAAGGCTACATAGAGAGACACTGTCCCAAAATAAAAATGTGTGTGTGTGTGGTCTTGTGTGGTCGTGTGTGTGTGTGTGTGTGTGTGGTCTTGTGTGGTCATGTGTGTGTGTGTGTGTGTGTGTGTGTGGTCTTGTGTGGTCGTGTGTGTGTGTGTGTGTGTGTGTGTGGTCTTGTGTGGTCGTGTGTGTGTGTGTGTGTGCAGGCAGCTGTAGAAATAGTTCAGTTGTTAAGAACGGTACCAAGAGGACCCAGGTTCAAGTCCTAGCACCCATATGGCAATTCACAACTATCTGTAGATCAAGTTTCAGGGGATCTGATGCTCTCTTCTGGCCTCCACGGGCATCAGGCAGGCATATGGCACACAGACATACATGGAGGCAAACAACAATACACATGAAATAATAAAATATTTTAAAAAGATATTTTAAAAGCCCAGTAGACAGCCATTGGTTGCTACAAACATGTGAGGGCCACTTATTGTACCTTTGTGAATATTGTATCACGCTGGTCATTGTCAGGGTTCACAGGGGTTACAGCTAGGAAGTCTATTTAATTGCTTCCCCTTTCCCACCTTGGCAGCTTGTGCAGTATTTTCTAACACCACAGAGGCTAGACTGCAGGAAGGAGGCTTTCAGGTCAGGTCCACCTCAATTCGTCCTAGTTTTGTGTCGTGAGTGTGTGATGTCTTCAGCAACGGGGGCCACCTCCAGCCTCTGAGAGGAACCAGGGCTACAGGGACCGTCTGTTTTGTTTCGGGAGTCACTCAGACTACCCTGACCAACCATTCCAAAGGAGGTTTCTCATGCTTGGTACTGGGGTATTTTTTTTTTTTTTTTTTTTTGAGATAGGGTTTCTTTGTGTCCTGGAATTCACTCTGTAGACCGGACTGGCCTCAGACTCACAGAGATTTGCTTGCCTCTGCCTTCCAAGTGCTGGGATTAAATGAACACACCACCACCCCCTGGTGGTACTTGGGTTTTTTAATTAGTCTGTGGTTCTTGTGGGAAGCATTGGCAGTCTAAGTGGCTTAACTTCCTTTAAGTGTCCTCTCTCTCTCTCTCTCTCTCTCTCTCTCTCTCTCTCTCTCTCTCTCTCTCTCTTTCTATTGGGCATAATTTTAGGTTGTTATAAAACAATAAGATTTCTTGAGGCTTTATCAAACAACCTTTGTCTTATGTAAAACCCTTGTACCTCCTTGTCTGTACTGACCCCCCCTCCTCCCCAGGTGGAGCCCCTTCTCCATTTGTCCACCCCTCACTTCATGTCACCCGTGTCCTTCTATTCCCCTGGCCCGGAACAGCCCCTTTATCCTTTTCTGGTTTCCGTGGTTACTTCGTGTTGTGTGTGTACTCATATTTGAGGGACTGGGGCTAGAAATCACAAGATGAGAGAGAATGTGTAGCACATTTTTTCAGGGTTCGGGTTACCTCGCTCAGTATATCTTTTCTAGGTCCATCCATTTACCTGCAAATTTAATGATATCACTTTTCTTTCTAGCAGAATAGTATTCCGCTGTGTGTACCATGCAGCAAACCCAGCTAGCTTCCTGGGGCTAGGGAGGTCATGGACATTAGAAAAGAATCTCCTCTTGCTAGTGTGCTAGATCAGGACAATTCATTACTACTCTAAATCTTATCCTTATGCTCACAGATAAGTCTAGACCCCATACCTCATCAAAGAAGCCTCTATTTACAGAAAATGGAGCCCATCTATGAAAACCGCAGCTGGGCACAATGCAGAGATCAACGGATCACGAGGGATGCAGCGCCAGGGGACACAGCTATATCCCAGCTCCTGCACCTATGGCTCAGGGGACATCGAGGATGTGGGTGCAGAAAGACTGTAAGAATGAGAGGACCGGGAGGTCGGCTGCAAGACGGTTTCTCCTAGATATGGCTGCACATGTAAGAGTGGAGCGATGGCAAGTTCAATGGACACAATAATGTGGAAGGGAGAACTTTGTGGGCTCCCACCCAGGCAGCTCATGACTGCTGGTTGGAGAATTAGCCTCTTCCCAGGGTTGACACCCCTTTCTGGTTGTCCAATGCAGGGATTAGGCCCTAAAACTATATATACGCAAACAACAAAAATGAACTCAGCATGTTGGGTCTATATAGTTCACATAACACACACACACACACACACACACACACACACACACACACACACACACACTCACCAGGCCTCTGCACAGGAGACTGCATTGAATTGCAAGGGATTTCCAAGCAGTCTTCAGTAGACAGTAGCAGGCAGTGTTCTGTGCCTCTTCTCTCCTTTCGCTCTGAGAAACTTAAACTATGGAGTGAGAAAAAAATATTAGGGTCAAAATTCAAAACAATTTCCTAGAAGTTTTATAGAAAGTCTTGAGTTTATTGGCTGGAAGGCGAATGACACAGTGACATCAGCACAGAGAAAGGACATGATAACATGGATATTTGACTTATAAGAATCCTAAGGGCTTTCAGTGTAACACCATCCCACTAAGGCACCAGTCAAACAATGATCAGAGTCTTCTGCCAAAACTACACAGGAACCCAGACTACAAGAAAACCTGCAAGAATGGCTGGACGAAGACTCTTGAAGACCAGCAAGTGGTGGCACACACCTTTAACCCCAAGCACTAGGGAGGCAGAGGCAGGTGGATTTCTGTGAGTTCATGATCAGCCTGGTCTACAAAGTGAGTTTCAGGACAGCTAGAGCTGTTACACAGAGAACCCTGTCTGGAAAAACAAAACAAGCCATACAAAACAAAAGATTCCTGAAACCCTCTTCTGGAATAGCAACAAGAGTACCAGCAAAAATGGTTACAATCAATTCTTTTCAGAACTCTGGAAATTAACTGAGAGTTTCTCAGCAATTTAAGTTGCATTTGGTCATTAAAAAATAATGAAATAGCAGTAAAAGCAGTAAGCATAATACTTTATCTTGATTATTCTTGTTTTCCTCTTGAAAGTGGAAGTCTTCCCACAGCAGCTGAGGATGGCAAGAAACCTTGAGACCTCTGCTGTAGACAGGACAGGCTCGTGCTCCCTGCACATCCCAGCTCCAGGGAAGTGACTCTGGGAACAGCGTGACATTGGAAGAGCTCTATTTGAGAAGATTTTCTCATTTATCATGGTTCAGAGATTAATCTGTGTGAGCACGAACACCCTGAGGGCATTTGTGTAGTTCAGTGGTATCAAAAATAACCAACCAACCAAACAAATACCCCAATAAAAAAACAAAATAAAAAATAACCACAATAAACAAACAAAACACTGAAAATCAGCTCACAAAACTTGCTTAACACTGCAGCTGCTGACCTGTGTGAATCGGATCTAATAAGAGATAGGCTGGGCCACAGTAGGCCTAGGACAGTGAACTCCAGAGCAGGAGCGGATCCAGACCAGGGTCATTTGCAGAAGCAGGACTGGGCCAGTAACCTAGGCCAGTGCAAGCCTGAGGTGGTGAGCTCCAAAGAGCAAGTGAGACTGAACCAGCTACCTAGGTCCGAGTGGACCTGAGAAAGCAAGCGCCATGGGAGTGGGAGTGGATCCAGACCAGGGACATTTTCAGACCAGGACTGAGACAGTGACCTGGGCCAGAACAGACCTGAGACAGCAAACTCCACAGGAACAGGTATAGGGGAGAAACCACTGAGCAAGTGAGCCAGAGACAGAAACCACTGTGGGTTCAGACGTGAATCTGGGTCCTTGAAGGGAGTAGACCTAAGCCAGGACCCCTGTGGGTCTGGGTGTGAGTCTAGGACCTCCAAGGAACTAAGCCTGAGCCAGAACCTCTGGGTCTGGGCATGAATCTGGGACCTCTGAGAAAATAGGCAGGAACCAGAGATCTTTGTGGGTCCAGGCATGAGTCTGGGACCTCAGAGGGAGAAGGCCTGAGTCAGGACCTCTGTGGGTCTGGGTGTTGGTCTGGGACATTAAAGGGAATAGGCAGGAACCAGGAACCTTTGCAAGTCTGACCTTGAGTCTGGGAGCCCTGAGGGAGTAGGCCTGAGCCAGGTCCTCTGCGGGTCTGGGCACACTGAGCCTGAAAACTCCCAGGGAGTAGATCAGAGCCAGAGTCCTTTACAGAACCAACCCAAAGCCAGGGACCTATGCAGGAATGGATCCAGGCTAGGAACATTTACAGAAATAGGTCGGAGCCAACAACCTAGGCTAGAGCAGGCCTGAGACAGCAAACTGCAAGGGAGTGGAGCAGAGCCTGGGAGCACTGAGTGATCTCCAGGAACACAGAGTGACCAAAGGGGTAACTACCGTGGCACTGACTGTACCACGAGGAACAACCGTCTGAGCCTTGGATTCTCTGGCACCTAGAAGATTAATCAACAGAATCACAAGCATCTTTTCCTATTAGAGGAAAAGATGAGTAGAAAAGGTAAGAACACACCTAAAACCACAAAGAGCAATATAACACCAGTAAAACCTAAAGACCCTACAACAGCAAGACTTGAACAAACAAATATAAATGAAGCAGACGAAAATAATCTAAAAAATAACTTCAGGAGAATATTTGAAACTCTTAAAGAAGAAATGAGAAATTCCCTCAAAGAAGGAAATAGAGAAAAAGACCAACAAAATGGAAGACATCAGCAAATCCCTTAAAGAGAACCAAGAGAAAGCAATCAAACATATTAAAGAAACTATTCAAGACTTGAAAACCGAAATAGAAACAATAAAGAAAACACAAGCCAAGGGAATTATAGAAATAGAAATCATGAGAAAACGATCAGGAACCACAAATGCAAGCATGAACAGGAGAATACAAGGGATGGAAGAGAGACTCTCAAGCGCTGAAGATACAATAGAGGAAATAGACTCGTCAGTCAAAGAAAACATTAAATCTAACAAAAAGGCTTAACACAAAATATCCAGGAAATATGGGACACCATGAAAAGGTCAAACCTAAGAATACTATTATTATTATTATGGAAGAAGGAGAAGTTCAACTCAAAAACACAGAAAATATGTTTAACAAAATCATTGAAAAAAAAGGCCTCTCTCCACATAATAATCAAAGCACTAAACATATAAAGAAAGAATATTAAGAGCTGCAAAGGAAAAAGGCCAAGTAACATATAAAGACAGACCTATCAGAATTACACCTGACTTTCTATTGAAGATGATGAAAGCCAGAAGGCCATGGTCAAGCGTTATGCAGACATTAAGTGACCATGGATGCCAGCCCAGACTACTATACCCAGCAAAACTTTCAATCACCAGAAGGACAAAACAAAATATTCCACGACAAAATCAGATTTAACTAATACCTAGCCACAAACCGAGCCCTACACAAAGTACTAGAAGTAAAACTCCAACCCAAGGAAGTTGGCTACATCAACAAAAGCACAGATGATTAATGGTCTCATAGCATCAAATCCTAAAGAAGGGAAAAACACACAAATTAACATCACCAACAATGAAAATTAAATAACAAGAGATAGCAATCACTGGTTATTAATATCTCTTAATATAAATGGACTCAACTCACCTATAAAAATGCACAGGCTAACAGATTGGATATGAAAACAGAATCCATTCTTCTTCTGCATACAAGAAACACACCTCAACCTCAAAGAGAGACATCATCTCAGAGTAAAGGGTTGGGAAAAATATTCCAATCAAATGGACCTAAGAAACAAGCGTGTGTAGCTATCCTAATATCTAACAAAATAGATCTCAAACTAAAATCAATCAAAAGAGACTAAGAAGGACATTTCATTTTAGTTACAGAAAAAATTATCAAGAGAAAATCTCAATACTGAACGTCTATGCCCCAAATACAAGGGTACCCTCATATGTAAAAGAAATACTTTTAAAGTTTAAATCATACATTAAAACCCACACACTAATAGTGGGAGACTTCAACACTCCACTCTCACCACTGGACAGGTCTGTCAGACAAAAAATTAACAGAGAAATAAGAAAACTAACAGATGTTATGATTCAAATGGACTTAACAGACATCTATAGACTATTCCATCCAAACAGAAAAGAATATACCTTCTTCTCAGAACCTCATGGAACCTTCTCAAAAATTTACCACATACTCAAAAAAATCTTCAACAAATAAAAAAATTGGAATAACCCCATGTATCTTATCAGATCACCATGGTTTAAAACTAGAATTCAACAACAATACTAATTCCAGAAAGCCCACAAACACATGGAAGTTAAACAATGCTCACCTGAATCATCAATGGGTCAAAGAAGAAATAAAGGGAGAAATTAAAGACTTCCTAAATTTCAATAAAAATGATCACACAACATACCCAAATTTATGGGACACAATGAAAGCAGTGTTAAGAGGAAAGTTCATAGCACTAAATGCCTACATAAAGAGGCTGGAAAAATCCCACACTAGTGAATTAACAGAACATTTGAAAACTTTAGAACAAAAAAAGCAAACTCACCCAAGAGAACCACATGGAAGGAAATAATCAAATTGAGAGCTGAAATCAACAAAATAGAAACAAAGGCAGAGGGGAAGAGATCTTCAATAACCCCATATTGGACAGAGGTCTGGTCTCCAAAATATACAAAGAACTCAAGAAATTAGTCATCAAAATAATCCAATAAAAAATGGAGTACAGAGAACTCTCAACAGAGGAATCAAAAATGGCTGAAAGACACTTAAGGAAATGTTCAACATCCTTAGTCATCAGAGAAATACAAATCAAAACAACTCTGAGATTCCATCTTTCATCTGTAAGAACGGCTAAGATCAAAAACACTAATGACAGCTTATGCTGGAGAGGTTGTGGAGGAAAGGGAACACTCCTGCATTGCTGGTGGGAATGCAAGCTGGTACAGCCCCTTTGGATGTCAGTGTGGCAATTTCTCAGAAAATTAGGAAACAGCTTTCCTCAAGACCCAGTAACACCAAAGGATGCTCAATCATGTTACAAGGACATGTGCTCAACTATGTTCATAGCAGCATTGTTTGTCATAGCCAGAACTTGGAAACAACCTAAATGCCCCTCGACTGAAGAATGGATGAGGAAAATGTGGTACGTTTACACAATGGAGTACTACACAGCAGAAAAAAAAACGCCATCTTGAACTTTGTAGGCAAGCAAATGGATGGAGCTAGAAAACATAATTTTGAGTGAGGTTATCCCTCACAGAAAGACAAATATCATATATACTCACTCATAAGTGGTTTTTAAACATAAATAAAAGAAAATCAGCTTACAAATCACAATCCCAGAGAACCTGGACATCAATGAGGACCCTAAGAGATACATACATAGATCTAATCTACTTGGGAAGTAGAAAAAGACAAGACCTCCTGAATAAATGGGGAACAATGGGACCTTGGGAGAGGGTTGAATGTTAGGGGAGAGGCAGGGAGGGGAGCAGAGAAAAATGTAGCGCTCAATAAAAATCAATTTAAAAAAAGGTTAAAAAATACTTCAAGATAACTACAAAAACATGGGTCAAAGCTTAAAAGGAAACATTGGGGGATGAATCTGCCCATGCCTTAGGAGAGCTTTAACAGATTCCTGGCACTGTAGAAGGGTCAAATAAGAGCTAACCCTTGATAACTTACAGATAATGGAAGGTACTTGCTGGAGCATTGAATATGAGATCCAATACACAAAACCTTTCTCCATAAAGGATGGACTTCGTGGTGCAAGGGATCTAAAGATATCTCTGTGCAATCATTAGCTGACCATTAATCCAAGGGATCTAAAGATACCTTCATGCAGCCGTTATATGACCATTAAGTCAAGAAACCATTTCTGTGACTGCATATAACAAAAGATTAGGTCATTATTAGTTATAATTCGCTAGTTAGACAAGTACTAAGTGGTTCCGAAAAGTAACAAAACAAAACAAAAAACTGCCAACAGTAACAACAATTATGGTAAATCCTAGAGAAGGATCATGTGTTATTTGGAGATGTCACTTTTGTTTTACTTAAAGCATCCACTTTATAATAAAAAATGAGATGTGCACAGGAGAATATGGCCCATTTGCAGAGAGAGAAAAATATGTATATAACAACTGGTCCATATGAGCTGTCCCTGAGGAAGCCTAGACATGGTGCATGCTGTCAAAGATTTTAGACCAACCTCCACAAGCATGGGAAAGGAAAGAAAGGAAGACACACTTACAGAATCAAAACACAGGGCAAGTAACGCTGTCCCGGAAAACAGCAGATCTCAGGGAAGGACGTAAAGCTAAAGAGAGGATCAAAGTCAAGTTAGAAAGTAAAAATTAAGAAGTGAAAATGTGTGTGGCATTTAGAATATGCACAGGAAAGGGTCTGTGAGTTAAAGACCGTGTGAGGAGCAGAAAGGAGAGTGAGGACAGTTTCAGAGACTGGAGCCAAGATGAGAAAGTGGCTGGAAGGATAATTGAAGAAACAGTTGCCCTCCATTCCCCAAGTTTGACACAAAACATGGATTTATATATTCAAGAAATCCAGGAAACATTAGGTTGATTAAAAAGATACAGAATCCCAAACATACAACAGAACCAAAATGGTCAAAGCCAGAGAGAATCTTGAAAGTGGTATTAGAAAAATAAGCTACAAGTCCACGCACACTTTAATATGATTGCCTACGGCTTTCTGATGGAAACTCCAGAGGACAGAGAGCCAAGGGACCTTACAGTCAAAGGGGAAAAGGAAAGAGACTGCTGCCTAAGAATTCTATGCCTAGAAAATCATCCTTGAAAAAAAAAGAGAAATGTCTAGACAGTGAAATATGCATAAATTCCCTGGTATTACAGAAGTCCTTCAAGCTGAAATGAGCCAATCGGTAGAACTTACCTAACACTGCAGCTACCTGCTGTGCCAGTATCAGCTGCAGATAATAATGAGGTGACCAAAACACCTACGAGAAGAAAAACACAAGCAACGAGAGGCCGTTAGATGGCAACTCTGATCCAGATGGAGAAATAGCGAACACATAAATGCCACTGTATAATTAAATGTAAAGATGGTATAGTCTAATATATTCTTATAACGTTTTCTACTCTGTCTGATTTAGAAGAAAACTTCCTAAATAAGAAACCCTAATGAACTTACACTGCCTAAAGATGTAACGTGTTGATGACATCAAGACAAAGGACAGGGAAGGAAGCGAACAACATTGGAGCACTTCTTATAACATTGACATTAAGTTAGAGGGATACTATTTTCTGACTTAAAATGCTTTCATGTGCTATCCCAAACAGCAATAATAAAGCAGCACGGTGTAGCAGTACACGCCTGTTATCACAGCAGGCGTTCACGTGCTAAGAATAAGCCCAGCCAATCTGTAGACACAGATCTGTATTAGAAATTGGTTGTATCTTGTGGCTGAGGAGACGGCTATGCTGGTAGAGAGCTTGCTATGTAAGGGTCTGAGTTCAATCCGCAGCATGTGTATAAAAAAACCTCTATGATTCACTGCTGGGAGGCAGAGGCAGAAAGAACCCTGGGACTGGCTGGGCATCCAGTCTAGCAGAATTGGCAAACGTTGGGTTCAGTATCAAAACTTAGGGTGGCAACTGGTTGAGGAAGACCTTGAGGTCAACATCTGTACAATACATATACACAATAATTAAAAATAAAGCAACTGTATCTCTTTAAAATAGCAATGAACACTCTAAATTCAAATATAAATTTATAGGTATAACTGGAAATTTACAACAACATCAGAAAGAACAGCACACCCAGGCACAAATTTAACTAAAAAAGAATGCAAGACTTGAGCAGTAAAAACCAAAAGACACCCACAGACAGAAACTAAAGGATACTTGTGTAAATGGAAAAATGCCTTGTGGTCAAGGGTTTGGAGCACTTCCTGTTAAGATGACAGTATTTTCCAAAGTGCTCTTTGGAATCTCACTGCCATCCCAATGAAAAGAACACCTTCAGAAATGTGTATAGAAACACGGTACTGCTCAGAAATTACATTCCCAGGCATTTATTCACCCAGAAGTCTGCATGAGCTGCACACATATATTCATGGCAACTTTATTTTTATTGTTGGATAATCTGCATATGACTACATCCATAAACCTGATGTTTCCCCCACCACACTCCTGCTGCGCGCTGGTTGTAAGATCTGGAACACTTCTAGCACTTTAGAGAGAGCTTTTGTCTCAGCTGGCTCCTGCGGTATCGCTCTGTCCCCAAGGCAACTGCCAGTCTCATTTCATTCACTAAGGATTATTTTTGCATAAATGGAGTTGAATACCATATATTCCTTTATATCTGACATCTGCTCAGGAGTGCTTGAATTCCTCCTGTGTAAAGTCTGTAGAAATAATTTATTCATCTTTTATTACCTGTTGGCATTTCGCTGTGGGAATATACTCCAGCTTGTTGATTCATCGCCTGTAAGTGGACACTGGGATCCTTTCTGATTTTTAACTTTTATGAAGAATTCTTCTTTAAACATTGCCTCTTTTTTTTTTTTTAAAAAAAAAAGATAAGAGTTTTCATTTCTTCCAGATTAAAAACTCAGGAGTAGAATTGTTGGCTCCTATAAAAAAGTATTTGCTTAAAAGTTATAAGAAATGACCAAACACTTTTTGAAAATGTGTACACCATTTTATATTCTTATTAGCAATATGAGACCTGAGTCTTACTGACGCTTTTAAATGCACACGTGTTTTTATGTATAAGTTTGCCAGTCATAGTTGTCTCTTTGTGAAGTCCATGCTTTAAATTACATCTTGTTATTATGGAGATATGGAAATTCCTAAATACTCTGGAAACAAGCCCCTTATTGTTTTATGTCTTGTATTTTTCTAACCTTTTTATTTGTTGATTTTCTTAATGACTAAGTTGAAATTTTTAATTACGTCTAATTTATCATTATTTTTCTATCGTAGTTATGACTTATATGTCTTGCCTAAGAAAAATTATTCTAGTCCAAGTTTAAAGATAATCTGTTTTAGCCAGGAGATAGTAGCTCATGCCAGCGCTTGGGAGGCAGCAGAGAGCTCTGTGAGTTCAAGACCTGCCTGGTCGACAGAGTTCCAGGACAGTCAAGGCAGAGAAACCATATTGACACATACCCTTCCCTTCACAAAAAAGATAGTCTATGTTTTATTGTAGAATTGCTTTAGTTTTGTTTAACCAAGTGATGTGGATAGGCCATTTCTTGGGGAACAGGGTGGGCAAGAAGGTCAACACTGACCCATGAGGTTTTGAAGATCTTACAGGAGATATGGATTTCTCAGTGTGAGGGACACACAACACTCTAGGAACCTGGGGTCCATGACAGAACACACCTATCTCAACCCAGTGCTGAGGAGAGCCCGGGTTTCCCTCCACAGTTCCTCTGGAATGGGCCAGTAGGAGACAGCTAATGCCATATAACCTTTCTTCTGGTCAAAGGGAGCCACTAGAGGGCACTGTGAGAATAGATTTCCACGCAAGCTTGGCGCCACTTTACCCAGGGATGTAGTTTGTTGTCCTCCCTGGCTGTCCAATGAGGTCCTGTGGACAAAGGGAGGCTTTATGAGTCATTACAGTTACACTTGGAGGCGGGGTGAGGTGACCTTATGTAAGAGGCTCTGTCTTTGTTCTATTAGTGCCAACTTTCGATGTGGGATAGGGAAAGGTTCAGGATGAGAAGCTTGGCGGCTAGGAGCCAGAGACAGCAAAGATGGGGTAACTGTGGGGAGGTGACAATTCACCAGGGCCAAACATGCTTTAGCAGCAAGGCATTCTGGGAACAGAAAAAAGTTACTGAGTTTTGGAGAGAAAGGTGTAGCTACAAATTGGGACCCTAGGGTGTTACTAGACAGTCTAGACTGACCAAGTGACTGCGTCTACTTAATATTGGGTATTAGGCACCCTGGCATTCAGGGTTGACAGACACTGTCAGAAACTACCTCACAACCCAACAGAGATGGACAAGCCCTAATTACCAAACAGGTGGTCTTGGTATTCCATCAGATGGTAGTCCAAGGGCCAGGCCCAGAACCAGGAATGGTCGGGCAGAGGGATAAGGGAAAACACAGGCCACTAAGGCAACAGGCAGAGCCCTCCTTGATCTCATGTTATGAAGGAGTCACAACAGTGCCTGGAGTCTCAGGCTTAGGTTAGGGGCTCACAGATGAATTCCAGGTACTTAAGTTTCCGTAGGAGCTATGGCTACCAGGGCCTGCTCTTTACTAAGGGGGCAGGAGTGCACAGGCTTGGGGTACCATCACATCTGAGGATGATGAAGACCCGCCTCCTATGGAAGTGACTCAGGACAAAAGTGTTGGGCTGCAAGTGCAGCCATGGCTTTAGGCCTAGGCTTCTGCTTGCTGGGTTGCCACACCGTTGCCAGAATCTTTCTGAAGCCCAGGTGAGAAAGCTCTTTACCCGGTAAGCCACAGTCATGTGGCGGTACACAGATTAATGGAGATGGGTTAGTTTAGGATATAAGAGCCAGAAATACGCTTAAGCTATTGGCCAAACAGTAGTGCAATTAATATAATTTCTGAGTGATTATTCAGTTCTGGGCAGCCAGGAATGAACAAGTGGCCTCCACCATCATGATACTTCTGTCTTTAACATTTTACTATCTATCTTTAACATCTGTTTTACTATCTATCTTTAACATTTTACTATCTCTGTGAGCTTGAATATACTGCTCTTTTATTGCATCTGGGACAGGCCATCCTTTCTGCTGTTTGCATTCTTCCTGGAAGGGAACGTTCTTTCCCGCCCTGTCTACCTGACAAGTATTGAGTCAGTTGGGCAAGCTTTACCTTGACATTTTACCTAGCTCAACCTCAACTTGGCACCACATAAAATGCATAGTTCAGGTAACAATGAATGATTGACCACAAAGTAACCCCCCCTTTTTATTTCTTGCCAAGAGGATCCTAATATTACCCAAGTATTCAACTTCCAGGAAGGTAATCCTTCTGTGCGGGGCTCAAGAATAAACACTAGATGGGCCCAGCCCAACATTCCAGTCTTGCCCTCTCAGAGCACGATACCAAGACTCTGAGTGCTCGCTCTGGCCACTGCCCTTATGCCTCCCTTGATTGGCTGTCTGGTACAGCCTTCTCAAGGGGTTCTAACAGTGGCAGGCTCAGAAATAGGGTCTGGGGTCAAAAGGGTTGAGAGCAACTACCGTCTTCCCTTAGACCTGCCTCTGAACTACTGTTTAGTAGGGTTAGTTGAAGGCCCACAGAGACCCCTCAGAATGGGAGATCATACAGGATTGATCCTGTTTAACCCCTGTGAGATGTTTTGCCCTTGAATTCTGTACCCTTATTGCTGTTCATTAAGAAACATTCACTGAGTGCCAGATGTATGTTATACACAGTTGATGTTTGGAATTTGAACTGTCCCCAAAGGCTCATGTGTTAAATGCCTGGTCCTGAGTTGGTGGTGCTATTTGGGAAGTTCTTGAAAGCTTACAAGGTGGGACCTAGCTGGAAGAAGTAGGTCATAGGGGGTCTTTGGTGATGTTTGGTCCATTATTCTCTCCGCTGGCTATGATGCTATAACCTTCTCTGACATGCGCCTACCACCACGATGCTCTGTTCCAGTTAATGCGGAGCCAATAGCTGTGGACCAAGTGTAATGGTCTGTCCTGTCCCTTTATGAGAAAAGCCCTGCCCACTCCCCCACCATCTACTGAGGCAAGCAGATCTTCCTTCCGCTTGCAGCCTGAGCTCCTTCCTTTCTGTCTCTCTCCCGAAGTGGCTCCTCTCCTCTCCCCCTCTCTCTGTTTCTCTTTCTCTCTCTCTGCTCTTCTCCCTTCTCCACTTACCTCCTTTCCTTTTCCCTTTCCATAACCCACTGAATACATACCCATTTTCTCTGCATGGTGCGTCTCTGTCTCTTACTCTCACCTGCCACATAGCTCCTTGCCTGGCACCTGCTAGCCCTTGTGGCCCACAGGCCACTTGGGGCACCCCAGTGTTTTACCACTGCAGCTCCTTGTGGCCCGCTGCCTACTGCAGCCACTTGGGGGAATGGTGCCATTTTATTTTTACCATAACACCAAGCCTTTGGAACCATGGGCCCAAACACATCTTTCTTATTTTAAGTTGCTTATGTCATATTTGGCTATGGCAACTAGAAAAAGAACTAATTCAGACACTGAACACTCAAAACCAAACAGGGCAAAGTTCTAACCTTCATGGCACTCAGTTTTTCTGAGAAAAAAAAAAAGGATCGGAACAGTAATACTGTGTAACAGAGCTGCCAGCAGGTCTGGATACTACAGCTTTCTTGAGCAGGAAGGAATTCCTAAAAGGTTATTGGAAGTCCTCAGAAGCTCTTACAGGAAGAAACCATGTTTTAAATCACAGTCATAAGACATATTGGGGCTGAAATTCCTGGAATCAGCTCAGTCAGTCCCTGTTTGTCAGTTCATGTCACAAGGGAGGAACATGAATCTATCTCCAAGAGAGTCACACACCTTGACAGAAGGCTGGAGCAGACCCCGGACATGTTGTCTCTCTGAGAGAGCTAGAAGCAGGAACACTGGGACTAGACCGCACGCAGAGAGAACTCATGGTCATAGAGAAACCAGAGCTAGGCAACAGCTAGTGTTGTAAGAATGGATTCTATTTGGGGCTTGCACGAAGGGAAAAGAGACCTCACACAGATTCTATTTTTTCTAGGCACAGTAGAAGTAAAGAGGACATAGAATCAAGGAGTAGGGTTAAGGGTCAGAGGAGACAGGGATAGAGAGAAACTCTGACAAAAGTCACCAAACAGGATTCTTGCTAAACGCAGGTCAGAGTGTTCAGATGTCATGTCACCAGGGAGAGTGTCATGCTGGGTGAGATGGTTGCTGCTGTAGCTGGAACTGGAGAAGGGCGTGGATGGGCCTTGGAGAAGGTACAGGAGGCTGACTGAAGTTTGGTCAAACATAGAATCCTCGTCATGACTCCATGTTCCTCCTTTGCGTTAAGCAGCCCCTAAAGTGTCTTTAAACAGGGTGTGTTTTTAAAGAGTCCCATGGTTGCAGTTGTGTCTTGGGAATAGGATTGATCAGTCTGGACCAAAGGTTGTTCCAACAAAAGTGATCAGGAGGGCTGGGGAGGCTGATGGTCAGGTCCCTTTTCTTCTCCAGCACCATCAGGGTCATGCGTCCAGTTATACTCAACACATCCACCTGGAAGAGATAGCACATGAGCCCTCCATGTCCCCAAAGCTCTTGCACTGAGAGCATGGAGGGAAGAAAGAGAACTCCTGTCGCTACACTGTCCCTGTGTCCTCTTCTATGAGACGTGGCCACGTGTTCTGTTTCGTGTGATTATGTGAAAGATTAGTCTGTGAGGTGTGAACTTGGACATGGTATTTCCTGGGAGGTCTCCACACTAAATCTGTTTTGGGTTGGACTCTGAGCAGATTGTGCACCCAGTGAGTTCCTGGTAAGAATGAGACTGTAGAGTTGAACAATTCTGATTCCTCCTAAACCCCTTGGGTTGACAGTGACTCGGCACTGGATGGAAGATGGGCATAGGACTTTATCTAGTAACAAGAAGGAAGAAAGTGTCGTCATCCGGGACAGTATCCAGGTGACATAGCCTGCCTCAGCCGTTAGCAGCAGCCATGCTTCAACAATGTAGTGTAGCTGAAGTCCTCCTACCCTCCTAGTGGAATGGCATTGGAGATAGGGACCCTCCCCCTTTTTTTTTTGTAGTCTTAGGTGACTGCTCATGGTGGGATTGGTGACATAGAAGAGAAAGGCAGAGAGCATTCTTTTCCTCTGTGTGTGAACACAAAGGACATAGAGAGAAGGCAGCCATCTGCAAGCTGGGAAGACAACCCACTAGGAACTAAATAAACCACATCTTGCCCTTGGGTTTTCAAGCCCCTCAAGCAGTGAGGAAAAGGTGTATGTTCTTTACAGTGCTCACAGCTGAAGATACGGCTGATTTATGGGGGCTCCAGTGCACTAGGAAATGTTGCATAGAGCGTCTGGAGTAGTACGGATATAATTAGCCCCTCCCATAAACTCATAGGGAGTGGCACTCAGGAGGTGTGGCCTTGTTAGAGGAAGTGTGGTCTTGTTGGAGGAGACTGAATGACACAGACCTTTAATCCAGACCTTGAGGCTGAAGGGCACACTTTTAATCTGGACTACACCTTCTGTAGGAAGTGTGTCTCTACGTGGGGGGGGGGGTGGGCTTTGAAGTCATTTTCTCAAGCTTCACTCAGTGTGACAGTCACCTGCAAGATGTAGGACACTCGCTATTTCTCCAGCATCGTGCTTGCCTGCATGCCACCATGCTCCCCTCCAAGATGGACTGAGCCTCTGAACTGGAAACAAGCCCTCTCAATTAAAATGTTCTTTATAAGATTTACCATGGTCAATCTCTGCACAGCAATAGTAAACCCTAACTAAGACAGCTTCCACCCTTCCTACCCTGAAGCCTTCCTTGGGTCCCGTAGCAACCCTACAGCCTGGCATCCTTGCAAGTCTTCTGGAGCTTACTCTACCCCTGTGACATAGCCTTTCATATGAGTAGACTGTGCTGCACACTGTGATATATTTTAAGAACCACTAAGCGTGAATTAAAGTACAACCACTCAACTGTTTGACCATTTTCCCATTGACAGATGAGGACTGTGTCCCATTTCCTTAAAGATGGGGTGTCATGTGATGCCTTTAATCAATAGCGCATGGGGAAAGTGCAGCCATATGAGTCACAGAGGACAATACTGTTCTTCCTGTCCACTGGTAGCTATGGCAACTTAAGCTACCAAAGAAGAACTCTCCCACCGTAAGGCTGCCTCGCGAGGAAAGCTGTATGTAAGAGCTTGAGGGCACAGTGGAGTGCAGTCTTCCATGACTCGCCAGGCACAGGTGCAGATGTTTCTAGTCTTTGCTTTAGTTGCCCCGGCCTTTAGCTTTTCTCTGTGATGTCTCCAGACATTTTGGAGTAGAGATAAGATGTTGTCACTGTTCCATGGTTGAGCTCCTGACCTACGCAATCTGTGAGCACCAGAACATTATGGTTTCCACCCCGGTCCAGGGCTGTTTAACATACAGGATGCTACTTGCATTGACGGGTAAGGAAAATAAACATACACAAAAGTGACTAGGTCAGAGTCATGGAGCCAGCGTGGCAGAGGCAGATCCCAGCCCCCATGCTGCATCCATACTTTTTCTAGCCTGACCTCTCACCTGGAAGTGCCTTTACCTCAGGGGCCACTTCTTGGAGTTTGCAAACTGGAACATGTTCAGAGATGATGGCTAAAAACTGGATCCAGGAGGAAAAGTTAGAAGGCGTACAGAAATTTAGCTTGGGCATACCTCTTAATGGACTATGTAGCCTGCATCTGATAAAGCATTGTTGGGGAAAGAATAAACATTTTGTACCTTGTTGGAGCATGGTGAAAAGTGAGCACGATGGGGCAGACTTTGGCTTAGGTGGGAAAGGATCTCCAGGCGTACTAACAGGAAAAAGACAGGACCACCCAAAAAATCAGTAAGTTCCCATCTTTGGATGCTGCCAAGTATACCCTATATATACCAAGTTCAGCAAGGATGACCCTGGATGTGTGAATGCCGTAGAATACAAAAAACCTTCAGGTTGGAATAGGACCAACTAGCTTTAATGCCCTGTCTAGCTCTGAGATATTGGAGTTTTGGTCACAAACTAGGAAGGGAAAGCAAACTATCATCATTTAGAAGTTCTGTCCCCAGAGCAACGTTGGACATATGTCACTCCAAGCATCCCCTTAGGGAAACGTCCACAGGTTCTCCCCTAAAGCTCTGCTTCTCACTCTGATCCTTGCTAAGCATCCATCGATGAGCTGGGCCAATGGGCCAAGGAGGAAAGTGCTCACTGTGTGAGTACAAAGACTACAAAGACTTGAGTTAGGATCCCCAACACACACACAAAGGCTGGGTATGCCTTCCATGTCTGTAACCTCATCATTAGGAGTGGGGACAGGCAGACCCCAGGAGCCCACCTATCAGTAAGCTTAGTGGACATAGTGAGCTCCAGGTTTACTGTTTCAAAAATGAGGTGGAGAGCCAGGCAGGGTGGCCCACACCTTTAATCCCAGAAGGCAAATCTCTGAGTTTGAGGTCAGCCTGGTCTGCAGAGCTAGTTCTAGGATAGCCAGACTACACAAGAAAACCCTGTCTTAAGAAATGAAACAACAAGAAATGAAGGTGGAGAAAAAAATGAAGAAGACAACTTGATGCTGACCTATGGTCTCCCCAGGACGCAAGCACACTCTCACCCCAGGGCACGCACAGAAACCCGCTACAAAGCCACAGAGTTTTTGAAAGTACAAATATTTATGATTCTGAAAGCTCAATGAATATTAGGAAGAGTTCTCTCAGCTTCTTCAGGCTTAGGGACCACAGGAGGAGGACAGGGTTCATGCTCAGGGTTGGGGGCCTTCCTGCTCTGCAAGCTTTGCCATGGAGGGAACAAGTGGCTGATTTGGTCAACACCTGGACAAGCCTAAGTCTCCCAGGCCACAGTGGACTTGGGTCAGGACTGGTTTATTGTCTACTCTAATTATTGTTATTAGGATGGTGTAAGAATTTTCATCCACCTACAACCTAACAATTCTGGTAAATAAGTGTTATAGACACCCCAAATGCCAGAGACACAGGTCTTTCTCAGTTCCCCTGGCTAAGTTACTCTCCGGCACTCCCACTGGCTGCCTGATGAAGCTCAGCCGCTGAGACACCTGCTGGAAATCAATGTTTGTTGGCTTCTCAAAGACCCTGATTCAGCAGATGGATCAGAGCCCAGGCATCTGTGTAACCTGCACCCAGGAGCTTTTGTAGGAGGAAGGAATGACCCACAGGCTCCTTCCTGCTGACGTTTCTGTTTGGTCAGATGTAAGGCTAGGGTGGGCTTTGCAATACCTAGAGACGACCCAGGGAAGAGGTGGAAGGACGAACCCAGGCTGGGCTCACCTTGTGGGTCAGGAGCATTGGGTGAAAAGCACTGGAAACTGGGGAACAGGGACTACAGGCTGGGTGAGGTGTTCCCCCACCCCACCCAAGGTCAGGGCTGAAGCAGCTGGGCCTACGGCTCACTCTTCTTGCCCTTGCTCTTTTGATGTCTTCAGGGGTCACTGCCCACAAGGTTCAGCAGGGCATTCTTGTAGTCACCACTGGTGTCATCCTGGAGGAAGAGGAACATGTGAGTTAGAAGGGGTGTTTGTGATGTTGGCCTTGGTCTTCTGTTACCATGACTAAGAGTTGGGCTCCTTGGGTGCGGCCTGTCCCTTCAAGGGTTTCTATGCCACAGTTCTGTGTAACACCATCCCTCTTTCTTCCTCATTTCACACTGCTCCGCTGATTCTCCTTTTAATTCTCTGTCTGGTTAAATGGGGGTGCTTGTAGAAAATGAGTCACAGAGACAGAGCCGCTCCAAAGCTCTCAGACGAGGACGGCCTGTGGGAGGTTTCCTCATACAGTCAACTGTCCCGGGGTTCTTCCTCATGTTTCTCTCGGGTTCCAGAGGCACAGAGTTATTCACTTATTCAACATGATCCATGTGCATTCAACACCCGCCATGGCTGAAAGCAGGGAGCCCAGAGTCACATCTGGACGCAGAGCATGGGGTAGAGAAAGCTTGGGTTTAGGTTCTGTAGGCATGGACCATGGTTCTGTTAGAATACACAGACTCTCCTTTCACATCTGTGGTACCTGCACTCTCATCTATAAAACACCATTTGGGATGAGGTGCATCTTGTGGGTGACCTAGCAGCAGCACAGGCTGGCTTGTTCTTAGTCTCCTGTCACCTGACACGTTGGTTGTGAAGTCTAAACCATAGCAAATAACAATTGCAACTCTCCTGTCTGATGACTGCCTGCCTCCCTGATGCCATCCTGTCTGAAACCTCAGTTGCCCTCAGTATCCATGGAAGAATAGTTCCAGGACTCCACAGATATCAAAGTGTATATGCTTAAATCCCTAGTAGGGAATGCCACTGGCCTTGGATATAAATTACATACATCTTTCTATACCTTAAATGATCTCTAGATTATTTATAATATCAAATGCAATGGGAATACTATGTAAATAGTCATACCATATTGTTCAGGAAATAATGACAAGAAAAAAAATATGTATGTGTTTAGTACAGACATGTCTTTTCCTGAATGATTTTGGTCCTAGGTTGTCTGAACCAGCAAATGCCAGTTATATTGTAAACTACGAGTTGTTTCTCAAACGTAGTCAGCAATCTGTCCTGCTAAGAGAACTAGCATTTGACTGAGTAGCTAGGGAAGACTTGGGGATATGCTTGTCATGATTTGACTTCTGGTCTCAATTTGCACCAGTTTCCAGACAGGCTGTTGGCCTCAGTCATAACACGGGAACAGCCCTCTGCACTTAACACCCTGGGACCTTCACTAATTGGAATGTAGGTGGGTAATCACTGGAGCCTGAGTTCCCTGCTAGAACTCCTTAGATCTGGAGCGAGAGGGAATCCCCATTTCTATGAAACTTCTTAGTCTCATTGCCCCTTCAGAAATAGTTCCTTTTCAAGGCTTCGGCATATCCTGCAGCTCAGACACAAAGCCAGTCTCTGGGATAAGAGCAGCCTCTGAGCTCTACACACTCCCCATAGTTACACTTCCTCCTTCCCCTGGTCCCTACATGTGCCACATGGTAAGCAGTACAAGCATGAGATGCCTGCTAGAAGGGAAGGCCACTTATGACATCTGTGTCCCAGGAATGTTTGTGTCACAGGCTAGTGGTGAAGGGAGGGGCCTGTGTCTTACCATGATCATGCTGCTCAGAGTCTTGCCATACATCTTCTGGAACTGACCCTTGATAAGGTTTAGATCAATCTCACTCCTTGAGACAATGTTCCTTATCAGGGTCCCATCACGCGTCCCTGCTCCCTGGAGAAGACAGTGCCAATCAGCCATCACGTCTCACCTTTCCTATCTACCTCTGTAATGATGAACAGACCTGTGTGGGGTTTATGAAGGGCTAGAACTGCATGGAGGGGCCTCTGCATCAGTGGGAAGAACACTAAGTGGGGGGCTTTGCTAAAACAGTTTTTTTTTTTTCAAATTCTTTTTCTTGGTGGTGTGGGGATAGAACCCAAGGGCTTGTGCTTGCTAGGCAAGTGCTCTGGGACTGAGCTTCCTTTATAGCCCATGACAATGGACCTCTCTCAGTCTCCTCACTCAGGGGCTGCGCCTTTCCTTAGTAGAAGCCCAATACCTTGGGTTGCCATATGCATTTGCTTTGCCACATAGGGTTCTATACCCCAAACCTTCACTGCTCCAGGAAGGTTTTCTGTTTGAGCAGCGTCACTGCCAATGTTACTCAACTGGCCATTTCACAGCAGGACCTTCTGGCTCTCTCTCATCCCTTACTAGTCTTGGGTCAGATGGAACTTCATGACCAAGGAAACAGCACACTTTCTCCTTCATGAGACAGTGTGTCCGGAGGGCTTGGGGTGCTGGTATGGCTCGCACTTCAGGTGGTGCCAGAGTCATGTACTAGAGAGGTTGGGCACTGATGTTAGTCACTGATTACTGCTTTCAACGTCTCTCTTCCTGTTTAGTTCCGAATCCCAGCAACTCTACTTGTAAAGAGCAACATGTCCACTTCTGTAGCCAGGGCAGCCTTGTAAACAATGGGAACTCCGAAGCTAGCACCTGGTCTTGGGGAGAAAACTGGCACGCCAGATGTGGGAATGTCCCTACAGTCTGTCTGTGTCAAGGGTGTTACGGCCTGCAACAACAAATGTGTTCTTAAAAAGGAGGGATAGTGCAATGAAAAGCCCAACCCAATGGGTTCAAGACTGACGCATGACTCTCCCACTTAGCAGTCATGTGACCTCGATCCAGCCTTAGCTTCACAACATTTCAGCTGGCAATTATGTGTCAACAACGTTCAGTGAGCCTTCAACAAACATCTGTCAATGCACCTGCTCAAATGTCCCTTCTGGTGCTGTGGCTTCCCTTCCCTAGTTTGCCCTCGAGAATGCAAACCTTTCTGACATATGAGAGATTAGAACAAAGGGACCCCAGAGTTCAGACAGCAGTGGCTCTGAGCCCCCTGGCTGTGCATCCGGCATCCTGTCGGGGTGACTCATTGTGAAGGAGGCGGCAGGCAGGACAGTTACCTTCATGGCATAGTGGAGTCTCTCAGCAAAGTAGCTGTGGAGGTTCCGAGTGCATTTCACTGGCAAACAGGAAAACTGTATTAGCAACAAGAGGAGGGTGCAGGTCGCGTTGCACACACTTGCATTTGTTTACGTGTTCCTGTGTGTGTTAAGGGTTACTGTTGTGTAAAGGCTGACATGTTTCTTTGTGTGCCACCTAGCTTCAAAATGGAGGCTTTGTGTTAGGCAGAGAGAATGAGGCAAGGAGCAGAGCCTTGGGAACTGGGCAGAGCTCCAAGAGCCCAGAGCAGCCAGGTCAAAGGGTGAGATGTGAATGCAGTGGGCACCTGTGGGTCTCGTCTGGAGTCACCACCTCGGGTCTTCAGGAGGATACCTCTAAGCTGTCCCATTCAGGAAGCCTCTCCATTAAGATTTTGATTGACAACGTGGTTCCACACAGGTTGCCACAGATTGGTGGCTACACGTCTCAGAGTCACTTGCGAGTGAGAACCCCACATTTTGTATTTTCATGTAACAAAAGAAGCTTGGCTTTAAGGACTAAGACACCATGAGTCCTTGGCTTGGAACATGGACCTCAATTTTTCTTTTCCATAGAAATATCTTTCATGGACCGTGACATCTTCTATTGGGAGATGGTGTTTTAACCCAAGGCTGGGAGAGTGTGGGTTGCATGGGGGATAGGAATGTGCGTAAACTCTGTTGATTCTGTATGACTTTGTTACTCAACCTTCTGACACATCTGTGACCTGAGGTTGACTAACCAAGGCTTTAAGAAAAAACGAGCAGGAACTGCCAGTCACAGTGTGGTTCTGCACACCTTTGCTGTTTAGGAGGCATTGTTATGTAGGGTCCATGGGTAGAATTCTAGGTGACGTCAGAGGGTGTGATTAGCTCTTGAAACACGGAATAAACCAAATACACTTTACCACAGTCATCAACACTGTCCTGGAAAGAGTGCCTAGCCTGGAAATCCTCATCTCGGGTCCATTATGTGAGGTGGTACAGGGATGGTTCTCTGCCTGGCTCAAGGCTATTCTCTACTGTGACTCTTTCCATATGACTTCAACTTTAGGCCCACGATGTGCTATGATCAGGTTATAGTAAGCTGACTCAGTCCTCTGGCAGGCAAAGTTTTCCATGTTTCTCTTGGCTGGGCCTCAAATCACACATCCCCTCAGTTAGCGACTAAGGTAGTGATTTGGAACTTCAATTAGACCCAGGAAGGAGACTTTGAGCAGGGTACAGGAACAGAAGTAGGATGCTCACTAAGTAGTATCTGTGGGTCCTGGTCCTGGAGTTACTGTGGTAACACTCATGTGTACACACACACACACACACACACACACACACACACACACATACACACTCATGCAACATGGGGCACTGTATAGATAGCACAGAAAATAGTTCTCACCAGGTCACACTGAGACTCTTGGTTAAAAACGTTGGGCATGAGGTGTGACCTTTGACTATAGAGATCCCATCCTGTGCTTTTACCTTCATGGGCTGTGGATGCATATGTGCCAAGAGCCACACCCCTTCTTACCCACAGTGAGCATGGCCTCCTCCAGTGAACCATGGGTCTCGCTCTTGATGCTATCCTCAATGCTCTTATTGGCAATTTTTTCATATTCCTCGAACACTATGGAGAGAAGAATTTACTCAAGAAACACATAGATTACATGCTGCACATCCGTGTGCCATCTTTTCCTCCCTCTTGGCACAGGGGAAAGAGTTCAGGTCTCCATGGCTCTCTTCCCACAAAGGGAGAGGATGTGTGGCTAGGGCACCACACACTGCCAGGGCCCACAGACGTGAGTCCTGTTCCACCTTGACTAAAGGGCAGAGAGTTTGAGCTTATTTTTGTCCTGACCTAGGGTGTGGTTATTTGGTGTTTTGGCCCATAGAGGTGGATCCGTTCCACCTTGACCAAAGTTCAGAGAATTCAAGCCTATTCCTGCCCCTTCATTTCAAAACAGGAGGTTTGACCCAGGGAGTGGCTGCCTACAGGATACTTGCTCTAGGGTGTAGTCACTACATATCCTGCCGCCCAAATCTAATGCTTAACTCAGGAAATAGTGACTTGATGTTTCAAGTACTGAAGCAAGCAATTGTTCTGGTTGTCCTTTGTGTCATGTTAAAGTGGTCTTTGGTCTTCTTCCCCTCTTCAGGATTGGGGTATATAAAATAAAACATATGGAAAATAAATGTGGGAAGATTCAGGATTCCGTTTCAGTATTTACTGAGTTGCCCTCCTGGTGCTATCCCATGTCTCTGTGTGTCTTTCGTATCTTTGTTCCTCCAACCTAATTTTTCTAATCCACATCCCCCTACCCCGAAATGTGCAAACCCATCGAGGATGAACCCTGACCACGCACCCTGTTTCCCCCCTCTGCCCAGTACCTCGCATCAGGTGAGTGGCACTGCGTGTACACAGGATGGTGATGAATTTCATCTCATCAGTCCCATGGATCTTCTCACCTGCTGCATACAGATCCTAGGGTTGGGAAACGAGGAGGTGAGAGAGGACTCCAGGGCCCCAGATCTGGAGTCAGCCTCCATTTCACTTGGACAGTCCAATATGGTGGCTCACTGTCCTGGGCTCCTGTTCCACCAACAACATTGGCTCAAGGGTCTTCTCTATCTGGGGCCAGAAGCTACTTTAGGAAATGCTCCTTCCCAGTTGCTCTGGGAACACTGAGCTCTACCAAGAGACAGATAAACAGAGATCTGTGCATGAATGAGCTCTGGGCTCTGAGAGAGGCCGTCTCTGCCAGGAGAGTCTTAATACTTTCCTTTCCCAGGTTCTCCAGCTTTTTCTTCTTCTGGAGCTTTCCAGAGACCTCTCTTTCCTCCTTTGTCACCACAAGGTGAAGGCTGTAGGGTGGGGTCTATACTAAAGAAGGCTCCCCTTGGCAAAGGGAATTACAAAACTCAGAGTTCAGCTGGTAAGACCAGGGCACAGTATCACCTGTGCATCTTGGAGGGCCAGTCCTGGGTCCACGAAGCCGCTCACGTCGTCTCTGCTGCCCTAGGATCAGAGGAAATGGCTCTGTAAGGCAGGTCAACAATCAGAACATATGGCCGAGGGGATTGTGGGGCTCAGAGGGCAGGTAGGTAAGGGCTGCTGCTTCTAGAGACCATGAGACTTGCAAGCCAGCTGTCCTCACCAAGTCTCATTTTTGGCTTTTGTCTGATATGAGCAGATTGCAATGGTGGATTCAGGGAGTTAAGCTAGGCAGAGCCTGGCACTTAGCCACACAAAGGTTGAGGAAAAAGGGCACTGTAGTTAGGACCCTTTTTATCATGCTGAGGCATAGGTAGTGTCCTCAGATCACTCAGGTTCCCTGTATCCCAGATGCCACTCAAAGGCACTGCTCAAGAGTTGCTGCTAGGTCCCAAGCCACAGATTCCTGGACCCTGGTTGTGATACCTGAAGGAGGCACACTAGAATCCGCTCCAGATAGCCACTTGTGTCTGCTTGGATATCTTCTTCCAGGTTAGTCCCGTAGTCTGCAGGAGAAGAGAACCAGAAGGCATCGACAGTGAGTGACCCAGGGCCTGCAACGTACTTCTTCCTCCATACCTACTTCCTGCCTCTTCTTCCCATGGGCCTGGGAGGACACGTTCTTGGCATAGAAGGTGTATGCCTAACAGTTAGATGTCCTAGAGATAGAGACTAACCTAGGTAATCATCCAAACCCCAAAGTGACATAAATGAGCAACCAAGCTAAAGGGAGACAGACCAGGCCAGAGAACCAGGCCAAGACCTGCAGATGGAGGCCATTCTGTTCCAAGTTCAGCGAAACCAGAAACTTCAGGCTACCCTGGCTGGTTGTACCACATGGAGGACTGGCTGACCTTTGCTTATTTGGCAAACTATGCACTATATGGGCTTCCCTTAGCAAAGTGTGGCCCTAGTAGATGGCCCTCTCTAGTGTTCTGACTTAGCCCATGGGCATCCAGTAAGCACTCTCCCATCCACTGCTGCCTCTGTTCCCCAATACTGTCACAGCATTAAGGGACATGAACTTAGTTGGCACACATCTCTCTCCCCATGCTCAACCACAGTTGGGCATAGGATTTGGCATATATAGGTGCTGGGACCGGTATGAAAAGACCTCCAAAGGGTCCTTTCCAACTTGGCATAGTTCCCTTGGGAGCTTCCCGACTCTCATTGCCTCTTAGGCTGCTAACACTTCAGCCATTCCGAGGCTTCCACCCCGCCATCTTTGCCACCCCCTTACCTTCCTCATAGGCCTTCATGATCTCTTTTAGCTGGTTCTTGGTCCGAGAAGCCAGGATCTCAATGATGACCCCTTCTTTGGTTCCTAAGCCCTGGGGAGAGAAGCCTCTATGTTCTGGAGTGTTCTGCTCCCAGTCTCCTGCTCTGCCTGCACTGTCTTCTCAGAAGCTATGGCCACCTCTCTGCCCTCCTCTGCTGGGGCCTCTGTTAGAGGGGTGGTATTGAATCCCCACCTTTGTTTCTTGTGACAGCTATCAGGGCAAACTATCTCGGCTCTCCTTCTTTAGCTGGGTGGTCTCACCTGCCCATCCTTATGTATACTCATCTGTCAATGAGGAGAATGAGCCAACCCTACCCTGAAGGTGGGATTAGAGAACACAGCTAGAATGCCTGGCATAGATCACAAAGGTATCCTTCCAGTGAGAAGGATTGTGGTTTCTGGGTCTCCAACACCACCTCATCTATGAGAGTAATAGGAATGGTGAGGAGAGAAAGATGGCCAAAGGGCGGTGGTTGGACCGTAGAGACGGGTTTCTGAGTCCCTTGCATTCTTTCTGGTCCCTATTCTAAGAAGTACTGATTGGTTCTTCACTATGACTGGCCAGCCGCACTGTGGGGTGACTGTTTGAGCAGGCTGCAAGCTCATTAGGTAAGTTGGGGACCAGGCGGCCATTCTAACGTATGGCAAAGTGGAGTACCTTCATGGCGTCATGAAGCTCCTTGGCCTCGTATCTGTATGGCGGGTACATGAGGGCCACAATGAGTCTCTCAAATTTGCCACTCAGCTCCGACTTTAAGGTCTCAGTGAGGTCCTAGGGCAGGCAAAAGGGAAGGTGAGATGATGTGTCCTTCAAGCCCACTGGAGTCAGAGAGAAGGCGGGACCTGGCCTGGAGACTCTTCCTCTCCACATGACAGAGTTGTCATGCTGATGTGATCTCTTGGGCCAGGTCCTGAGCCTCTCTAAGCAACAGCATCTGTGCCTGTTGAATAGGGACAACAGAACTTGTTCTTCATACTGTTGTTTAGTGCCTGTTAAATACAGACAACAGAATTTGTGCTTCATACCATTGCTTATGGGGTGACAGGCATGTGTGACAGCTCTGGGAACAATTAAATTCTGGACACATTCTAAACTCCAGAAAATAGAATTGTCATCGCTTTCAAAAGGCAAGACCTGGGTGTGGCAGCACCAGCTTAACATCATTAAATGATTCAATGAGGGAAAGAAAAAAACAATGAGAGAAAGAGGGAGGAAGGGAGAGGAGAAGATTCAAAGGTTCTATCTCACGTCTGTCTCTTTCTAAGGGCGCATGTGTCTACAAAAAGTCACCAGGGGCCACATCCCTGATCCTTGCCACTGTTGCTTATAGGCTCTGAAAGTAACTTTGGAAGTTACTCTGCCTCTCATCAGAGTGAACATCAGTTGAACACAGAGAACAATGTGTAGCTTGAAATGGTAAGGATCAGGAGTTGCAAATGTGTGATTTCCCCTGGGGAGGCTTGCACCTCATCACTGGTGTTTTTGTGTTAAATCTGTGAGCAGAGGGAGGTTCTCCAGGCACCCATGTCTAGGCACAGACTTGTGGTATTCAGTGTGTACCTTCAAATTCCTGGCTCTGTGCTAAGAGCTGCTAGATCCCCAGTGGCAGGAGAGATGAGGGACACGTGAGTGATCATGAGAAGCATGTGTCTGTGCTGTGGAAGGGATGAGGGCCAGGCGTGTACTGCCAGGGAGCACGGAAGAGGTTCAGGACAAAGCTGAAGAGAACTGAGGCTGGATCCTGAGGGACAACTGAGGACTGCAGCGAGAGAGAATGGGGAAGAAGTGGGACTCCACCATGCAAGGCCAATTCCAGACTGTGACTGATGGAGCCATAAATGAGTCTACCAGACACAACAGAATGGCCAGGGAAATGACTACAGATGGAAGGAAGGATCATTTTACTGCATTGTCCCCTATGAATATGTGCCCATCTCTGGAGGAGCTGCCCGGTCTTCAGTGTGCACCCTGCTTACCTTGCCAAATTGAGCCTTAAAGGACTTGGCAATCTGCTGCCTCTGCACATTGCTTCTCTTGGTGAGCACATCTATGATGGCCTGCTCATTGGTTCCTGCAGGGGTGTACAGTATGAGAATCCCCTCCACCTCTGGGGGCATCGGAGATGACTGGGGAGGGGGGAGGGAAATGCTTGCTGGCTGGGCAATTGGGCCACACTACCTGAATGCCACAAATGCTCAATTTCCATGGTGTAAACACGACAGCCAGTTATCTCATTTCTTTGTCATCCAACTCCAAGTTACACAGTGTTGGGGTGTGGCTCGGGCTTGACTTTATAATATAGAACCCAAGGACTATGGGCTTGGACCTTTGAAGTGTGGCCAAGTGAGATATTCTTACTCTCTTTCCTTGTGGTGGTCACATTAGAGGAAGGTCCAGACCACTGTGTCTGAGAGCCTGTCCTGTAGATCATGGACAATTAAGCTTATCTCCTGGAGCCTCCACTTGCTCAGGTGGGGAGCAGGGATAACAATAAAGATCTTATAGGTAGCAGTAGGTAGGAGAATTCAGTATAGGCACCTCTGGGAATGGGTGTTCTCTTTAGTGCCCCAGCTCACTAGGCGGAACCAGCCAATGGGTGACTCCCATCTGGAGTGAGACCAAGTCCTATCTTAAGCCAGTCCTTTCCCACTCAGTCATGTGAGGGTGGTACTGGAAGCAGTTGACCATCTGGTCAGTCAACACGGGGCAGAAGCAGGTGGTCATCTGGTCAACCAACATGGGGCAGGAGACAAGCTTCAGAATCCACATGGCTGGTACCCCTGGTGCAGCATCTAAACTCCCATCCCCATGCTCAAAGCAGGCCCTATGTCAATCCATTTTCTGAGTCCACAGTGACACAGTGGGCCCAGCGTTCTTGCAGCCATTTTCCAAGTGAGAAATCTCAGACTGACAGTCTCCCTGTCATTGTCCATTGGGAACGAACAGTCACCCACCTCAGAGCTGGCGTGATTCCCTAGGAAATGTAGTCAGTCAGAATAAAATGGCTACACCTTTGATGCCTGACTGTCCTTGGTATCTCCTTCCTGGGGATGTGAGCATGTGGGGCCCCAGTCACCAGACCGTGGCTGGTACTCACCAATCCCCTTCATGGCTTTGTAGAGAGTCTCTGCATCAGGGTCTGGGTTGAAGTGAGAACTGCCCTTCACAGTGACACCCTCCTGTTCAACCTGCAAGACAGCCAGGGATGCTCATCATGAGAAGTAAAGGAATGGCATGGGGGCTTGGTCGTGTACCCCGTTAGGCTAAGGATCTCCCCTGGGCATTGAGACCAATGGAGCGACTGACCTCTCCGGCCCCTTAGCTAACAGGTGGGTGTGGCTGAGACCAGAGCTTGTAAAAAGAAACCACCTCAGGGCTGCAGAGGTGGTTCAGGGGTTAAGAGCATTGGCTGTTCTTCCAGAGAACCCTGATTCGATTCCCAGCACACACATGGCAGCCCTGAAACTGTCTATAAGTCCAGTTTCAGGGTTTCTGATATCCTCATACAGACATGTACAAAGCAAAGCACTAATGAACACAAAATAAAAAGTTATCTATCTATCTATCTATCTATCTATCTATCTATCTATCTATCTATCTATCTATCTATCTATCTACACACACACACACACACACACCTATAAATCCAAAACAAAGCAAAAAGCACCTGTTGACTGAGAGAAGGTAGCAGACTGGTTACACGTACTTCTTTCAAGTCCCGTATACATGAGGATGGGAGGAAATGAATTCATAAGGAATGACTTCTAAAAGCTGAGTGGCTGCCTAGGGAATGGGGAGCTGGATACAGGTCTCACTTTGCAGAGAAGGGTCTAAGCCTGTCTTGGCCTTTCCTGTGATGAGGTGTGGGTATTTCAGAAGGCCAGGAGCCAAGCTGAGCATCTCCCCCAGGCTCAGCTCCTTTTCAAGGCCACAGCATCATATGGGGCAGAGCGTTGTGTTCAGAAAGAACTGCAGGATGTCCTTAGCTTGTGGCATAGACTTGAAAACCAAAGTATGCAGAACCTTGTCTTACAAACCTCCAATCCAGGGCGTGTCCTAGGGCCACTTCTCTGTGTTCTGCACAACTAATCAGAGGCTTACTATGGATGACTCTTCTAAAGTGTGTGTTTGAGGGGAAGGAGCAGAAAGAATGGAAGGAATTGAATGAGGGAGACCCAGGTCCTTCAAATGGAGAGTTTAGTCAAATGCGTTTTGGTCATTCCCTCTTTGGCTCATTGTCCCCACCCACCCATCTGTGTTTCTACTCATGCATCCTTCCAGCTGTTGACTAATTCTCTACCCCAGCTAGACAACCCTTACGACATATGCCTGCCCTTCCTCTTCTGCACTTCCTTCCTCTTTCTTCCCACTCCCCTCTCCTTTTCTTTCTCTTCCCATTTTCTTCCCTTTTTTTTTGTTTCCTTTCAAACATCCTCCACCTATCTTCCCTTTATTCCCTGCATTGATTCATTTATCCAACCTTCCACCCAAGCCTCACGTTAGATCCTGAAAATGCAGAATAGGTCCGCACAGATGGTATATCCTTAAGGGTTCTTCTTTTGAGTAAGAAGCAAACATCTTTCTGTGTCCTTTGCTTCATTTTTCACAGGCCCAGAAATAGATCTTCATGTCCCATCTACTGGACCATGTTTTTATAACAGGAACTGTTAGAAGGAATTCCTGGGGTGAGCCAGGCTCTGGGTGGCCTTTCAGATGCTGCCCCACTGTCCACAAATGAATAGTTCTTGCTGTGAGGTCACATGCTATTACTAAAAGCCAGGTGAGTGTCCCCTCTGCAGAGTGCACTGGACATGATGCTCAGCCCCCCCCCCCCCCCCGCCTTGAGTCATATTAGGTGTTAATGCTCCAGGAGGCTGGGCTTGGTCGCATAGCTAGTAAATGGCGCTGCTGGCATTTCACCCACAGCCTGACTCAGAATCCGAGCTCTGTCTGCCTCCCCCACTCTTCAGATGATTCACTCTTCCCCAGACACTGGTTTTCTTGGAGTGTTTCACTGGAAAGAGCCTCACCCAAAGGCACGCCAGTCTTCTGGGAGTGTGGGGGTGGGGAGCCTCTAAGTTCTCACTTCTTAGTTTTGCTCTTTGTTCTCAGAGACCTATTGATTAAGGGGTGTCTCCATACCATTCAGAGACCAGCATTTGTCAGCAACTTTAGGGCTGGCTGGGGTATCACCACATTGACAAGTCAGTCTCACTTCCTTCCTAAGGTTATTTTTATTTATTTATTTATTTATTTTGGAAAGAGGGAAGTGTTCTGGGGGCCAAAGATCAGGTGGCTCCTGCCTGGAGTGGGGATCTGGAGGCATCTATCCCAGCCCCTGTAGGTCGGTCTTAGGCTCGCAGTCCTGGATGCTGTGTCTAGAACACCTTCTGTCATGGGCACGCAGGAGCTGCCAGACTTTTGCCTGATCTATCACAGGCTGCTTCCTCAAGGGGGCCCCAAGGGGAACCTGTTCTGAAGACAGCCTCCTCTGGCCACTCTCCCACTCCCTTCAGTCCTGCTCCGATCCAGATTCGTGCTCAGAGGACATTTGGTTCTCATTGGTTGCCTGGCCAGACACTGAGGCCTTGTTGTCCCGAGTCGGCTCTCCCAAGGGTCAACATCCCTGGATGACTGAGTCTGATCTGGACTCAGGCTGTACAGACCTAAACACTTACTAGTGTGGCTACTTCAGCGCCTGTCTAGTGCACCTGAGGCTCAGTTTCCTCACTTGTGTTTGAGGCTGTCAGTACCAGCCTTACAGACTTGCTGTGAGGCTCTAAGGGCCCTGAAGGAGAGGTGCCTGGAGGAGGGTCTCCGTGCAGAAGGTTCTGAGAGTGCCAGCATCATCATCATCATTCTGAACAGGTCTCCAGGAGGATGACCCCTAGCCCTGTCCTAAGCATCAGGCCACTGGGGCCAGCACCCACTGTTAGGAACTGCTCACCACTGAGATCTCCCTGCTGTCTGCATCTGCAGAAGGAGTGTTCCCAGCAGCTGCTGTGAAACCAGAGACAGCCACTGTCCTGGATGCCAGCTGCTTCCCCTGAGGGTCAGGATGACCACCCCTTTCACCCTGCCTTCTAATCTGTCCTATTTGTCCAGGGCATCTACACCTAAAGCTCTTTCTGGGTGGTGACCCGGCCACAGAGATTTCCCTGGAGCTAGAAAAGCTTGACTTTTCTGCTACATAGAACCCGAGGGCTGCTGCAGAGACCTGGGCTTTCTCTGGTCTATGCTTCCTGTCCAAGAGACCTGAGCCAGCTGCCTGATGTCCCAGGGCCTCTGCTCTCCCCTGAAAGCGCCCTAGCTGAGATGGGGAAGGTGTGTGCCATACACAGCCTTGTGCCTGCCCATGCAGTATTCCAGGTGTACATGGCTCCCATGAACCGGGTCCCGCTGCCAACTCCCCCTTCTCCTGGCTTTGACACATAAACATGGGTACTTTTTGGTATGAGTCTATTCCCTTTGGGACCTTGAGCTGTGGGCACCAACGGTTTCCTTCAACGACAATGCGTTCGCCCAGAGCGTTCTCTAGCTTAAAGTATACCAGCAGCTCCCTGTTGTTCAAAAGTTGAATTCCAGCACCTTAGCCTGTTGTTATTCAAGGCCCTTGATGCTCCATCCTGGCTACTTCTCCAGATCTAGATCCAATTTACCCAGGACATTCAAACCACACAGGGCGATTTTTCTCCAGAGGTTCACACGCCGTTACCTCTGCAAGGTGCAGCCCCCCAGAGTCTCTCCACGCACAAATGCACACCCTACACACATCCACAGAAGCCCTTCTCTTAAGTGGCCTTTGTCCTCAGAAGCCTCCCTCTAGACTCTCTTATCCATCAGCTCCCTCTTGCATTTCAAGATTTTAAAAAACATTTTGTTTCATTTTATTTAAACTGTCTTACTTTTCACATCCCGGTAGTAACTTTTTTAAGCATTGGCAATTTTTTTTTTCAGCTTCCTCACCAGGACGTGGCCTAACAGGTTCTGTCCTCACTGAGTGATCATCACCCAACACGGAGCAAGAACCCACCTCCTCAGATCATTCCTACTCACCCAGGCTTTCCACCAGGCCATCCTGTTCGCCTCAGAGCCACTTTTCCCAGGGAGATGAAGATTCACTAATTGGGCTCTACTCAGTGACTGGACACAGCTACTCCCCAGCTAGTAGGTGTGGTTGTATACACAGGCCCAGGCTCCACCCAGCACTCCCTCCTTGCCACCTCAGGCTTGGTTTGGCTCTGGGCCCCTCCTGTGGCTCCCAGGCCCCACCCAGGCACTGCCCAGGCCTGCCCTGAGGATCACATCATTTGCTGCAAATGTTTGGGCTGTGGCCTCCACACAGCTCGGAAACTCTGAGGTAGCCTTTGAAAGGCAACTTGGTAAACAAACAAACAAACAAAGCTGCTTCTTCTTCTAGGTTGGGCAGATCTCAGTCACAGAAGAACGGAATCCCACACGCAGCCCTTTGGTTTGTTGCCATCTCGACATAATTAACTGCAATGAGCTCAGCAAAGGACAAGAAGACAGTCACCCCCCACTCACTGGGGTGCACTGTGTCTAACTCCCACTTCAACCCCCCTGTAGTGTTGTCCCCTTGAAACATTGTTACAGTCCTAGGAAGCAGGTATGAGGTGCTAGAGGGAGAAACATCTCAAGCACCTGGATAATTTGCTCAAATGGCAGGTCCCATGAGAGTGGAGTCATTGTCAGTCGGCTCTTGTAGACTAGGAGGCTGCTGCCTCCCACTGGGAGCCTAGGATATGCTAGTTGCCAAGGAGAAGGGCTTTTTCCACAAAATACTCATCTGGGGGGATTTGTCTACTCTTCTTAGAACGTTCCTCAGCACAGCTGTCCCTACCCCACCCCTTAACTTAGCTAACTCCTACTTACCTGTCTGCGTGAAGTCACTGCCTCTGGGAGCACCACCTAGTTCCAGGGAGGCTCATATAGAGATCTCAGCTGTCACAAAAACAGTTCCATAGTGATTCTTCAAATCTAAGAAAACCTTGTAGAATGACCTTTTAAGAATGACCCATGAAACGATCAAAGTCCCCACCCCGACTCCAGTGCCCTTTGCTCTACAGGCAGGGTCTTCAGCCTGCTCCTTCTTGCCGCATGGGCTGTGGTGGGTAAGGGTAGACCCCAGATGGCAAGCAAAGGGGAGGGGGACATCTATGCCCTGAGAAGGCAGCTACCGGGAAAACCAGAGAGCCACTGAGCAACCATGCTGTGAAATGCTACCAAAGGAAGAAGACTCTAGCTGCCTCTGCACCACAGGATGATGGAGGATCCATTGCAGGCCTTGGAAGCTTGGACTCCTCTGCATTTTTAGGGTTGGTGTATATTGGTGTATACTCATGCTTGTGTGCATTGAGATGCTTCTATCCAGGTACATTCATGTGAGTTTCTGGAACTAGAGGGTCTGGCCAAAGCCTGGCAGGACAGGTGACTGAGGTGGGTAGAGAGTCCTTGGATTAAATGCCAGCCTCTTTAGGGACATCTGGGCTCAGCCATTCCATCCATGCATCACCTATTAAGCTTCATGTCACCATGTGCCTCTGGTGTGATACAGCACCCCTTATCTACCCAACGTGTACCCACATTCTTCCCTCACTGAGTATTGGAGTAATACAGAACCTGAGAGATTAAGTGCACTAGAAAGGGTCCTCACAGAGGAATTCACTGTTCCCTCTGTCTTCTCCCTCTGAGAGGACCACACAGGAAAATGATGGCAGGAACTTGCCTGAGATCTGGGGGTGCTCAGCACCCAGACCTAATCCCACTGAGTGCTGTGGGCTCCTAGATCTTACTCTATGTCCCATCCATCTCAAAGTTCAGAGTGCGGCTTTTGGTTGCATTCTAGACACTGAACTGAGTACATGGTAACGGCTTGTGCACCTCGAGTCCTGGAAGGAGCATAAGTAGCCCTGAATATTAGGGGTGAAAGCATAGAACAGTGGTTCTCAACCTTCCTAATGCTGTGACCCTTTAATACAGTTCTTCATACTGCTGGGACCCCTCACCATAAAATTAATTGTGTTGCTACATCCTAACTATAATTTTACTGCTGTTGTGAATCATAATGTAAATATTTCTGGAGATAGAGGTTTGCCAAAGGGATCATGACCCACAGGTCGAGAACTGCTGACTTAGAGGAAAGCATAGGATTTAGCTTGAGCACAGGGCAGGAAGTCTGTTTAGCCTGGGGCCTGAAGTACTGGGAAAGGCGGTTCAGAAAAAAGGATTTTCCACTGGGTCATCAGTGTCATCGGGGCTAGCTATTTGGAGGGGGTCAAAGGAGGCCTGAGCATAGAGCTTGTATACTGATGGAGCATGCGTGCAGGGGGTCAGAGCATGTGTGGGCGTAGAGATGCGGCTTGTGCCTCAGAGCTCATTGTCACCACAGAAACATCAGGCAGAGGAGGGAGAGGCATGCATGAGCTTGTAGTTTTGAAGGGCGTGGCCTGCTGCAGTTGAAAATGAGCCCTGCCTAGGAAATAAGCAGGTGGGGTTTGGGACCGGCTGAGGCTCACAGACTGAGCAAGGGTATCTGAGATGCTGAGAACACAGAGTAAGGTGCAGCAAGGGTTCCACCCAGCTGTACTCCCGGGTCCTACCCGACTGGTGGGAAGTGCATGATACAATGTGTTCTTCTGTGAGGGCCTGGCTCAGGGTGCTTAGATAACCTGCCAAACTCAGTATGACTGTGGTTTAAATGAGATAAGGAAGATCAGGCCAAAGAGGATTAAACAGCAGAGGTTTTAATAGTCATGTGGTGTAAGCGAAGCTGCTCAGCCCTGGTGTTGGTTAGAGATAAGTGATCCAGCCTATCAGATCTGAGGAAACACCTATGTGGTGGTCCCAGAACATAGACCCATATAGAAAGAAGCCCAGCAATGGCGTTTGCTGGGTGAACGGGGCAGATTTCCACCTCTGCTCAGTTTGTCTTTTAGCATCCGCCCGTCCTAGGTCTTCTGGAATCTGAACCTCTTGCGTCCCTCATCATAGCAGGCCCCTTTGTGGAGTTTTCCACTGTTTGCTCAGCAAGGCAGCACACCCAGCTTGTGGGTTTGTGTGTTCTGCTCGGGCATCTCCCTGTCACCTTTGACCACTGAGAGTGGAGAGCTGCCACATACCCACGTCTCTCATCTGCTCCTCAGAGGTCGCATTCCTCCAGTTTCCAGGGCTGCACCATGGCAGTCAACCCTTTTTCGGCTCCATCTAGCCGTGTTAAGTTTCTAAGTGAATTTGCTTTCAAAACGTTGCTTTTTGTTCTTTGCCAAACTTGCCTTTTCCAGGCTTTTCTGTTCGCTCTTTTCGTGGCTTCTAATCTCAAGACTTTTCAAAACATTTTAAAAGTTCATTGGAGCTGGCAATTCTGTAATCCGTATGCACAGCTATAGGCAGTAAAAAAATCGGAACACAAAGCTAACACATGACTGGCACTAGATTTTAACCTCTTGGCTTCTTGGATTTTGTTTCTTGCCTCTCCTTGTTTGGATGCAGAGGACTCCCCTGCTCCTTGACCCACTTCTGCAGGAAGATTTTCCCAGGAAGCCCTAGTACGCTGGGTGGGCAAGGTGTCTCCAGGGGGAATTATCTGAAACCCATAAAACTCTATCAGCAGTGATGGACTGTAATGTTCATTTCTCTCTGCAGACTTGGAGCACTGATCTCCCGCGAAGTCCACAGCAGGAGCTAAGTCCGGGCAGGGGGTGAGGTTTTTGGCTCTGTTTTAGGAAGTTGGGATTGGGATAGCATTATCCCTCATAACTTTGGCTTGTAGGGGTGCAGATTCCAACTCTAAAGTCTTGCAAGAAGCTTTTTTAACCCTTTAGGCAGAAGCCCTGTCCTTTTTTATTTTTATTTTTTGAGGCAGGGTCTCTTTACATAGCCCTGTCTTGGAACTCACTATGTAGACAAGGACGGCCTGGAACTCATAGAGATCTGCCTGCCTCTGCTTCCTGAGTGCTAGGATTAAAGGTGTGCACCACCACATGTAGTTTGTCCTTATTCCCTTAAACAATCGTTCAATAATTTGGCTTTGTTTTTTTTTTTTCATTATGACATTCCTTACAAATTTTCTTATTTCTTCCTTTTAGCTAATGTTGCATTGGTGCGTTGTGCTCAGCATGGAGGCTTTGGCTAAGTTGGTGAGAACAAGCCTATGTGAGGGGTTGGTAGGCAAACATGTCTGGTGTTTGTTTTCCGCTAGCAGCCCTCGGTAGCCCAGGACAGGCACAGAGAGGGCAAACAGGTGCCTCCGTCCACCAGGATTCAGAGTGCTAACCTGAACAGGACATAGAGAGAAAAGTCAGAGACAGGTGCGGTGGCTCAGATCTGTAAACTCAACTCTGAGAAGGCAGAAACATGAGGGCTCTCACGGGACTGAGGTAGCCTGGCCTATGTAGTGGGTTACAGGTCAGCCTAGGCAATAGAATGAGATTATTTTAAAAGAAGATGAGGAAGGGGAAGTTAGGGGGGTATCAGAGACACGTACGTAGCATGTTGTAATAAGAGTGGGCCATGAGCTTGACTCAGGGGTGGCACTGGAGAGAAAATGCAGGTGTGGTTGAGGGCTAAAATAAACTTCAATTATGGGATGGGAGTATGTATCTAAAGAATGTACACATGGAAGGTTCCATGGAGCTGATAAGAGCATATCTGAGCTGTGTGTTTAGCAGATGGTTAAGTTCAAGAACTGGCAGAGGGTAGGGGAGGATTATAACATAAGGAAAGGTTCCAGACCACCACATCGGATGGGTTGTCTATCACAGGTGTTGAGGTGCCCTGAATGCCACTTGGCATCAAGATGCAAGGTGTGTGAGTCAAGTGTCCAAGTTTCCCAGAACAGAAAGATATGGAAGATGTTGGGAGGGGCAGGGCTCTTTGATGGACACTTGTGTAGGGTACAGACCTCCAATTTATCAGCCCCAGAGAGAGGGTGGAGCTGATTGACAGGCTCAAGGCTGATGGGCCCTAGTTGTGGTTCTGCTCAGAGCTGGAAATGCGTGTTTGGTTGGGAAATGTGTGGCTTTGGGGATGCCCCGTGTGCGGCTCTATGCACCTCCAGACTCTCGACTCTTTAAAGAAACATCTCTAGAAAGGGGAACGTAGTTCTAACAATTAGAAATGTAGTACAAAGCCAGCTAAAAGATGGAACAAGTCTGCCTTGTAGTTGTTTTTTGGAATTTGGAGAGTGGTTTAGTGGGCAAGCTTAAGCTCTGAGCGCCACCTTCTGGAATAATAGCATTAACACCGGCTCCCTCGCCCTCATTCCCCAGATCTCAGAATGACGCCTGGGACTTCTGGGCACAGAATGAAGAAGATGTGAGGTTGCCTAGGCAGCAGTGTGTTTATTCTCAGTCCCCTCTATCCTCAGGACACAGCTGCCACAAATGTAGCCTGTGTCTGCCTCCTAACTAAGCCCTGGCCTCCTCCTTGCCTGGAGAATCCCACCAGGCCCATGACTCTCTGGGTTCCCTTTCCTGAGATCTTCAGACCACAGTAAATAGGGAAAAAGGCTGCAGGAATTTTAGTCACAGGAATTATGCCTCTGAGTTTGAGACTCCTGAGTTAATTCCAGGCTCCTAAGCTGAACCTTGGCCTTCTAGCCTTGGTGTCCTTTACCTCCCCAAACTGTCACAGGGATGGTGAGTCCCGGGTCACCCTCTCCCTCATCTGTCCAAGGGATGATGTGCCTTCTTCCTCCACAACCTTGCAGCCTGGCCTGAGCGGCTGGGCCCCAAGCCACCGTGAGGACATATGTTTGACATGTGACGGGAAGCTGGTGGGTGCGGCTTGAGCAGCTATCCGGCCTCCAGAGAAAGATCTGTTGTCTTGGTCCTGGTCAGAGGTGCTCGGTCAAGGCACCTCAGGAAAACCAATGCAGCAACGATGCTTTGACACCACACACCCATGTTTCTTTTTTTTTCTTAACTGAAGGTTTCACACAATGTATTTTTACTGTGTTTTCTCCTCCCCAGTTCTTACCAGATCCTCATTTCCTTATCCACTCAGCCTCAGGTGTCTTTTTCCATCTTTCCTCAAACAAAACAAAAACCCAAGAAACACACCCCGCCCCCACGAAAACAGAAATAAAAATAAACAAGCAAAAGACCGATAAGATGAAAAATATGCCAAACGAAACAAAATGATACCATACGCATACCAGGTACATGTTTGAGCATGTTTGCATTTGCCCAGTAACTCCTGGGAGTGTGGCCAGCCCCAAAGTGTGTTAATTCACATAGTGACACCCCATTGGAGAAGAACGATTTTTCCTTTTGCCGGTGGGTATCAGTTACAGATATCATCTTAGTCAGAGGCGGCAGTCTGTGTCCGTTCCCCCTTCCAGTGCTGGACCCTGTCTGGCTGGAACTTGGGCCGGTCTTGCTCATTCTGCTACAGCATATGTGAGATGAGTTCATACACAGCCCCTGATTCTTGAACACTGTTGGTGGAACTCTCAGGCTCCCCACTGCCTGGGCCGTGCAATGTCCATGTATGCCAGTTTGTAGGATGGAGGCAGCAGGCAGGGGTGGGGCTTTCACTGGCAGGAGAGGCCCTCCTTGGGTGGGTACAGGCTGATGGACTCTTCTCTGCCCATGCAGCTCTCTGCTTCCTGGGCATCTCGAGAAAGGTGGGTGGAGGAGCAGAAATAAAGTATGTGGCTCACACATGGGGAGACTGTGGACCAGGTTCCTCAGTACCTTGAAGATTACTTTGGAGACAACTGCTCAGTCTGTGGCCACGTCCTTAAAGCCAACCCCTATTCCCAAGGGCATTCAGCTGACAAAGGAGATGTACACTTGTAATCTGGGCGTGCATTCTGAAGTGCCCTGTGGCGTTTTAGCAAGCTTTCTGTTTTATCTAAGAGACTCAAGAAAGAGATAGAGTTCTTTATAATTGGAGATACATTTCATCTGGGGACTCTCTTCCTCTGGTGTTGGACAAAAGTACTATGACCAGAAGGCACCGACCAGCTGTCATGGCTGCCCTCATGTCACCAAGTGCCCAGCCTTCATGGATATTTCAATTCAGCTTCAGCCAGACGGGACAGGTGGGGCTAGGTCTCTGGGCCTGGTCACTACTTAGCCACCCTAAGGTATTGTTACAATGAAGATGACCTCTCTGTGACCCTTGACTTCTGCCCCCCTACTCTCTCTGTACCACCTCACTATTCAGAGACTCTGCCACCTTTTAGAAGCCTCTGTCCTGAAAGATGGAGGAAGGTCCCCTGAGTCCATCGGTTTCCCCTGGGTCTGATCATTCTGGAAGCTGTGATAAACTAACATATACTGTGTTGGCTTCGATAGGAATTTACTGCTCACTGCTCAGGAGGGTGGAGTCTAAGGCTGAGGAGACTCGTGCCTGGCCAGTCAGTCCTGTAGCTCTTTGTGGGGACACTGGCTGTGTTCTCATAGGACAGATGGATCGCACTGAGGGGACTCTGCTCTCGTGACTTAGTCACCCTCTATGGTCTCACGTCTTGCTGGGAGGGTAGGGGTTTCCACGCAGGTATTTCAGGAGGACAGGACACATTGAGGTCTTACTGTAAGTTGGCTGAACTTTCTGCTCCCTCTCTCCTCCCCAGGGCAGACACAGGACTTCCCTTTCTCTGTAACCTCATGACCCAGTGGAGATAGTGCTGTTACCCGGTTTCCATACCCTGTGCTGATCCGTTACTTCAGCTCCTCTGGAGAATCCTGACCAAGAAACATGACAAACCCCTCACTACTTGCCTGCTGGGAAGGTGAAGTTGAGAACAGAATGAAAGGGTAAAAAAAGTAGTAGTTATGGGATTAAAGGGAAGGAGGAAAAAAAGGAGGGAAGGAAGCAGAAGGGGAGGGAGAGAGATGGGAAGGGGAGGAGGGGAGAGAGGGAGAGAGAAGGGAGGAGAATGGGAGGAGGAAGACGGAGGGGGTCTTTTAACTTACGAGTTCTCTTCTGCCATCTAGGCG
This sequence comes from Chionomys nivalis, assembly GCF_950005125.1. Taxonomy (NCBI): domain Eukaryota; kingdom Metazoa; phylum Chordata; class Mammalia; order Rodentia; family Cricetidae; genus Chionomys; species Chionomys nivalis. The sequence goes on along the minus strand of NC_080090.1, from coordinate 33,844,483 downwards.
TCTACATTCTGGGCCAATCGTGGTACAGAGACAAAGGAATGGAGTCATAGCACTGAGACCTCAGCTTTGGGGAACATGAGTTCCTGTTGAGTGTGAAGGTAGGCTCGTGCTGTGTGCTTGCAGAGGGACATTGCACTGTCACTGCTAGGGGTGTGAGGGACACTCCTGGCTTCAAGGAGCCCAAACGGGAGTCCAGGATGATAAGTCATGCAAAGCAGTGAGGAGGTTCAGAGCATTGCAGCCAGGAAGAATCCTCTACCTCGGCGACAAGGGCAAAGTCCCCAGGATGCACTTAGGGGCAGCTTCTTTGCACTGACCCTGGTCCCTCCACTCAAAGACTGTGAGACCTCAGGAAAGCACTCATAAATGATCAGAGCAGAGCATCCTTTCCTCTGCGGAGAGGAAGGCAACAGCCAACCTCACAAAACACTGGCGAGGACACCATGACACTCTGGTGGCGCCTCAGACACATAGGCAGACTAAGCACAAAGTTAGGTGGGCAGAGACCCCTAGGCCCTTCTATGATATCTCATAGCTTCCAGGCTGAGGGTCAAGAGTTGAGAAAGGGCATCCTACAAACCAAGGCCACATCTGCACTCTGGAGGTTCTAGCTGTACCACTGATAAAAGTGACAGCCTGTGACTGCTAAGGGCAGGGCCTGCTGGGTAGTGACAGAACCCTGGGCTACAGAGACAGAAGGCCTGGCCACTGAGGACCAACCCAGTCTGCTGTGCTCCATGTGTGTCTATCACAGTCTTGATGCAGCACAGGTCTTTGGCAATAGGAGAGAATCACAGGTATCTAAGTTCACACATTGTCACCAGGAACCTCTGTTTCAATCTGTCCATTCTTCTCCCAGAAGAGATGTTTGATTGACAGAAGCCAGAGAGGACTGGAAGGATGGGAGAAGCTCAGGTCCCATCCAGGTAAAAAATGGGACTCAAGTACGCAGCCCAAGTTGTGATGACGTCAAGGGCAGTACCAAACAGGGAAGTTGGGGTAGTAACAGGAATCCCTTGAATGAGTGCTTGGAGGTCACTATGCAATGGAGAGAAAAAGCCCCCAAAATCCCTTCACACAACATAAAGCATTCCAGCATGGCTTTCGTTGTGGAAACATGGAGAATGGTAGAACCAGCATTACCCACCGACTTAGTCAAAACCAGTTACAAGCCAAGGTGTGGCATATTTCCACCTGGATTTGCATTAGAGAAATCCAACCACAATGCCTGAGTATAACCTTCAGGGAAATGGAGAGGGTAGAAGCTGACACTTCAATGATCAAGATTTGGGACTACTGAATAGCCTGTGTCATGGCCTCCCTGGGGAGTCTCCAGAGGACCCTGGGGCCCCTTGTTGGGTCCTCATGCTGATGTATCTAGTACCTGCTGGATCACATAGGCACGGGTCACAGGCTGGGTGGCTGAACACTGTAACACTCAGTCCCATTGAAGCCTGATTCTAAGGACACTCAGGTGAGGTTTGCCTGATGCAGCAGATGGGAGGCTCTCTTGGATGTTGGGAGTATATGGCTTATCTAGAGAGAGAAGTCTTGCTTTTAGAAGGGGCTTTCTTTCCTCCTAGGATACTTTCAAGATTCAAGGATCTAGAAAATGGAAACCAGGAACATGCAACCAGGTTGAAACATTCAAGTACTTCTGTTTGCCAAAAAAACTGAGGGAAAGAAAACTCAGAAGAGTATTTAAAGACTGGGAGGAGGTCTCAGTTTCACAGAGACCTTCGAGGAAGTTCCCATTTGTCCAAGCTTTTGCAGACAGATGAAGATAGACTTACAGGAAGTGAGACAAGTGGGTATTGCCTGGTACATGTAACATAATCTCACCTCACATGGCGAGCATCTCCCTAGATATGGAGCCTGCGGATGAGTAGTCAATTGTAGCTTTCTCCCTACAATCTAAGACCTGGCACACATGTCCAATATAAGAAACAAACACCTCTTAAACTTAGAATTTTGGTTCTTTAGAGGATGGACGACAAGGGTAGGCTTGACAAAGGGTTTCTACAGATTGGCGGGCACGGGGAGGGAGCAGAGGCAGCATTCTGGAGGGAGATGGGATACACCTGTTTGAGTATGAGGACTGTGAACAGTCGAGAGTGTAGCACTTCTGACTCGGTGGGCACACTTTTGAGCACAGGCTCGGTGCAACAGGGAGACATTCTTGGCCGGCTTTAAGGCAGATCTTTGGGCTGCAGGATGCCTGGGAGATGCCGAAGCACTCCCCACTGGGTTGAATAACAATCCTTGAGGAGTATGAAGGTTTTGTGAGATGGAGACAGTCTCTATTGGAAGGAAGGCAAAGCTTTGGGCTGCAGGAGGCATGTGTGCAGCTGGGATTCCCAAGAGCAAAGTTGGTGCATCTCCCCTGGAGGAAGGACAAAAACAGAAGGTCACAGAGAAGTCACTGGAATTGAGGCGGAAAGCTAAAGTTGCCTCACTTAAGGTGGTAGAGTGAGGACTTATCAGGATTCGGCTGGCAGTGCTGGCCTTGTCAATGCTCCTTTGAATCAAAACAAATCATAATCAATACGGAGTCACATGTATCAAGTCCTAATAGAAACGGAAATTAAAATAGGGAAAGCTGATTATTTATGAAGGAGGAAATATAAGTCATATAGAAAAACGGTCACAAAACACTGCTAGGACCACACCGCCCAAAGATCTTTATAAAGTTTTCACATCAATGGCTGTATACACACAGTAACTCCATAGCAGCCGGTAGCCCATATGCCTAGATATACATTGCCTTTTAAATCCCTTTCACACAAACATAGTCTTCAAGGATGTCTGCCCATGAGTGACCAGTTCAAAGGTGTGGACTGGTGCCATTGCCCCCTTTGTTCTTGGTCCTTTATTGTCCTCTTATGATTCCTGTGACTAAAGGTTATTGGCTCAGAGAAACTTGTGTGAACCTTCTAATTTGGTCTTTAAAGTTTCCCTTTATTCTTCATATGCGCACGGCCCACTCTGGAATGTGGGAGCACCTCGCAAGGCCGTAATAAATTTCCCAAGTAAATCATTATTTTTGGAGAATTTCTCTGACTGTCGATTAGGCTGGTATCAGAAAAGTCCCCCTTTCCTCAGCTGTTTTAAGTAAGTTGCCTTCAAGAATCTGGCCTCTACCTCAGGACTGTGAGTAGTTTTCTTCAAACTTTCTAGATCTGGTTTCTGTGAACGTAAAATATGTCTGCAAAGACTTCACAGGACCTCATGATTGTTTTTGGTGAATTCACACTTGGCTTTACGGGTCTAATAATTCTGCTTCCTCTGCACAGTTAAGATGCTGTGGAAATTTTTATCTCCATGTTGGTTTGTTTATGCATGTCTGTAAATAACTCGGCTCTTTTCTATCTTGTGTATTTGTAAACTTCAAGAACAAAAAGGGACATTCTGGATGTTGGGCATTAAATAATCACTTTAAGGCCCCTGAGATAGGAATATTCATAAACACTTTGCATACATCACACTTTATACTAGAAGATGTACTGTCCAAATGTTTCTGTTGGTCACCCTGACACCCCTGACTCCTGGGACAGAGCCTGGATGGAAGGCTCAGTTCACAACCTGGTTGTACCACTCAACAGCCTCACCATGCTGAGCCACAAACTAAATGCCAGTGCCTCAGTTTGCACAGCTGCAAAGATAGCAGGACAGAGAAGGAAGCACACACACAATGCCTGGAGGGTGCTGGTCTGGCTCCTGACTATGACTGATGAAAGGTTTCGAGTTTCCTCCCAACAAGAGAGTTATTGGTTTGGTTCATCATTAGCTTATGGGAAGTCCTTAGACCATGGCTAACTATATGGAAGTTAGAGTTTCTCTGAGCAGTCGTGAGAATGGAATGAGTTTCCAGGCTCCAAGCAGCTCCTGGGTGGAGGGGGTAGGCATAGAAAGATGAGTGGGGTTGGGAGCGCCCCATCATTGTGGTAGATACTCTGTTCAGGGCAGGGGGAGGCTTCTCAGTTGTACATCTACCAAGCCAGATCTCCATCAGTTTAACAGGCAGAGAGATAAAGCATGAACTGAAGAGAACCCAGACCTCAGTGGATGTGACTCACAAACTTGACTACAGTTTGTGCGTATTTACGAAGGAGCTGGCACCAACTAGACAAATTCCTTCGGGAAGTGGAGGGCCACGGGGCAGACATTCATGCTGTCAAAGTTCAAGGCAGAAAAGCCACTTACTCCTACTCCATAAATGCCCAGGTTTGCGGTAAACTGAAACTTGTAAAGAATTCCCTGGGTTGTGATTAGCTGAGGCACGAAAGCTTATGAGGTGACTAGAACAAGCAGGCTCCTTTCAAGTCCTCAAGCTTGCGCGCCACTCCTACCCAGGATCGGGAGCTTAGGGACAGCCTTCCCACTGGGTGACGCAGAGTGGGAGGAGAGGCACACCCAGTCCCACCAGAATCTTATTCCTGTTGCTTTTGTCTAGGTGAGGCTGTGCCTGAAGGCGCCTTCGGGAAGGGTGGCACCGGACACTCAGTGGCCTCTAGTGGGAGACAGGGTATGTGAGCAGGGTCCCTGACCACAACCTCCACTACCTGCTGCTAGACTAGGGTTAAGGTCTCCAGAATGTTCTTAAGTGGGTCCCACTTAGACAGTACTTCCTTGCTCAGGCAGAAGACCAGCCTGGTGGAGCATCCCAGAGTGCCTTCATACAGGAGCCTGTCTGAACTTGCCAAGTGAGCTGGGTTAGTGTTGATTTCTACTTATACAAGCCCAGTGCCGCAAGATGACTGTCCTGCAAGAGGCTTTAGGACCCAGACCAACCCCTACTGAATCCATGCCCTAAACAGTTCCCAGCTTTATTTATCCCTTTATTTGTCCCTGCAGAGGGCACAGCAGTGGACATCTTACTTTGTGCCTCGAAGGGAGCAACAGGTGCTGGTTGATGCTCACTTAACTTTGTACCTTGTCGGGGACTTTAGGCCCCTCCTGCCACTTACTCACAGTAAGCCCTGAAGGAAGTCATCTCAGCTAAAACCTACCCTTTCCAGTGCATGGCTCTCGTGAAACCGTGGATCCAGAACACTGCAAATTCAAAATACAAAAGCGATGGCCATTCTGTGCCCTGGAGTTTTCCTGTGTCTGACTCACCTGGACCTTGGGATGACACCACATCAATGGCATCTGGTGGTAACCTGGGTGAAAGCAGCGGCAGCATGGGTCCAGGTTTCCCTGAAAAGCATTCGGGATCATGAGCAAGCAGAAGTGCATGGGAGCTGCCCCCCCAAAGACACAGGGTTCTGCACTCACTAGAACTCTGACAACATGGGTGCAAGAAATCAAATCCCATCCTCTCCTAAGAGGGACCAGTCTAAAGACTTGGTGTCTGGAGTAGGCACTGGAGGACGAAGAAGTTAGGACAATGTGGAAGAAAAGGTGCTTTGGAGAAGTTCAGAGGTTTGACGGGTACGTGGTGGCAAGCAGAGGCCTCCAGGGGAGCTATGGGCTTTGTGAAGTGTCTGGGTAGAAGGCCTGGGAAGGGGGAAAAAGCCAGAACTTGGGCCACACAGGTCAGGCTGGCAAGAGGTCCAGGTCTCGATCAGGGTCTGCTGCCCCATGGTCCCAGGTAAAGCAAGGGGAGGCTGGAGGAACCCCGGGCCTAACTGTAGAGAACTTCATGGTCTCAGCCCTACAGCTCAAAGTCCTTGGGTCCTATGGAGTGGGTGGGGCTGAGCCAGAGAGGCCAGGCTACTGGCAGTGGCTGTTTTCCTCTTAGAAGACCTGTGTTGGTTTCACTGTAGCTCACAGGCAGGGAATGGGCTGGCATGGCTCTCAGATGTCATTGGTAATGGCCGAAGACTTAGAAGCTCTCTGGAGGGAGTAATGGGCCCACCACAGATAGAGACAGGGCAGGGAGGAAGACTTCAAAGCCCCGAGGGGACTGGGGCTCTTTGTTCCTTAGCACTGTTCTGGTAGGGTCTCCATATTGGGATCTGGGGCTGCTGTCTGTCTTCCCCTTTTCTTGAGGTGGCCTGAACCTCCTGGAAGGAGGGGCTTCAGATGAAAGGCTGTTTGCCCTGGAGCTCAGTTCCACATAGGAAGCTTGTGATGCCCCTTCAGAACTCCATGTCATCTACCTCCGTCTTGTCTCTCTTTGTCCACCTCAGTGGCCGTTAAGACCACTCAATCAGCTCTTCCGCATGTATAGGAAGAGCCTTGGTCCTGGCTGGCCAGGGCAACTGGCGTTTGGCCAGTTCTTGGTGGACAGATGGTAACTCATGACTGGTCTTTTTTGTTTTTACTGTATCAGACTTTGCAAGATATACCCAATATATCTTGATTCGTTCGTCCATAGACTAAGGGGACAGCAATGACATCGTTGGGGCAGAGACAATGACATTGGAACCAGACACTGGCAAGACAGGACACAGTGACCATGTCCAGGGAACCTGCAACAACAGTGATGCAAGCACTTGGAAGACCCTCCTGTGTGCTGCTCCCCTCTATCCCTGGAAGAAAGACAGGGAGCCGGGTGTCCTCAGACGTAAAGTGTTACATGTCCTGCATCCTGTCCACAGTCAGACCTCTGTAGTGATGATTGGCTGTGCCCATCCCCCCTGAGCTGAGCCTAGGGTCACAGCATGCCCATCCCCCAGTCACCTGGATGCCTCTGCTTCCACAGCCACAGCAGGCAACGATCACAGTAGGGCTTGGGTTGACAGGTGATGGAGATGAAGGAGGGATGGGAGGAGCCGGTGGTGATATAGAAGGAGGGGACTTGTTCTCTTCTGGATCCTGGAAGTGAAAAGGGTTGGTGTGTGTTTTGCCTGCAGCTTCTTGAACAGGGAGAGGCACACCGTGCCTTACATACCCCTGCACTGGGGAGTTAATCAACTAATGTTATGGAGCCAATGGAAGACTGTAACCCACACCCGGGAGGTCATTCATGAGAAGAACAGCCAAGAAAGCCCCTCTGGTTTGTAGATATTGAGCTTTCCTAAATGCCAAGAGCCCACTGCTGTGCTCTTGATTCTCCTGGGGCCACTCTTGCTGGCAGAAACCTAGCCTGGAGGCTGTGCAGAGGGTGGGCAGTGCCAGGTGGCATTCTCCTCCACTAGGTTCTGGCCTATACAGGGGCAAGTTCCCAGGGCAACTCTGCAGCTAGCCCTCTCCCACATGGACAGGAAAGCCGCTCCAACTCCGGCCCAGGCCCAGGTCCAGGTTCTGCTTGCTCTGGCCTTTTGTTACCTCTTCTGGTCCCCACCCCTAAAGAAGACACAGTTGCTTCCCCATCTAGTCCCTCTGCTCAGCTGGGAACATCTCTCATAGCTCATGGTCAGTTAGGATATCCTCTGTTTTCCCCAGTTCTGGACATCCTAGGCAGACCTCAGTGAAGCCCTTTCAGCAGGTGACAGACAAGGAGTAGAGAAGCCCAAAGGCTCTGAGCCCGGAGATGGAGACCTGGGTCTGATGCGTGCAGCTCCTATACTAAGCACTCGTTTGTGTCCTTGGCATTCTATAGGGAATCCTATGGGATCCACTGAAAGACACCAGTTCATCAATGGACAGCTGCACACAGTGGCGCAGGTCACCAAAGCCCTAATGATTGTGAAATGCAGGGAGTCTGGGTGACATTATTTTGAGTCCCGCGACTTTCCCATTGATCTGCATTCCACCCATTCACTGCCAAAGTAGTGAGCGATTCTGGGCTCAGACTTCATGATGCCTCGTCATGTGACAGCGTCACCCTCTTCCCTTACCCAACTCACCTTCTCTGGTTCTGGTGGCGTCGGCTTTTCCTTATGCTGGAACGTAAAACAGACAGATGTGGGCTTGAGTGGGAAGAGTGGGCTTTGCCTTGGCCCTGCAGCCAGTGGGGACCCTGACTTGGAACAGGGAGACAACAAGGCCTCTGGGTGACTATGTAGGTGTTCACTGCCTGTGGTGTTGTGTCCAGTGGGCTCTACCTGGCCTAAGGCAGACCTCCTTCCTCTCTGGTAGAGGGGAGGCTACACGAATCAAAGTTCTGGTCCCTGGAGAGGCCCACAACTGGAGCATGGCTCATCAGTCCCATCCCAACTATAGTGGAGCCCACACTTCCCCTTGGCAGAAGCTCACTGTCCTTCAGCCTCCCCCTTCATCCTTCCGCCTCCTCACTCTCTAGTTTACTGCCCAGATTTCTCTGTTCGTTGTGCCCTTGAGAGGAGGTGGGCCTTGGCAGCTCTGTGTTGCATGCTGTCCCCCAGGGCTGCTACTTCCTCCTCCTCCTTCAGCTCTCTGGAGGGTTCCTTCCATCCTAGCTCCCCAGCTCTTCTGCCTTCTCACACCCTGTCCTCAGGATGCCAGTGCCATCTTTGCATCTGGCTCTGCTTTAGCCAAGCTCTGGTTACGTCTCTGGACGGGTGCATTTCCCCCTGAAGCTGAACAGTAACTGCAGTCCCTGGTGGGGGAGGGTGGCTCTGCTGCTTCTTTGTACTTCTGCAGCCCAGTATGGGGCTGTATGCTATACCCGGCTCGGGAAAGGAGTTGGTATCAAGGGTAGCTCTGCCCTAACTAATCGTGTCTGATAGGCATCACCCTGCATATGGGACTACTGGGACTACATGAGGGATCCTGTCCTGACATACAGGGCACCTCTGAGGCCTGTAGATGTGTAGCTGATACAAGATGGTTACGGTCAATGGGTGCTGGGATGACCTCTCTCCAGGGCCAGCCTCAGCCCATCGCCCAGGCATCTCAAATGGAACTTCTGCGTCAACAAGGCTGGAGAATTCTCAGAACCCAGGCTGCTCTAGGGCTTGGGGCTTTAAACTTAAGAGTCTGTGTCTCTCCTGGATGACAGGAGGACTTTGGAACAGATGGAAAATTGCCAACAGGCTGGTTTATAATACTGCGCTATGACATTGTTCCTTGGAGAGGGGACATGTGTGTGGGAGCCAGGGCAAGGGGGAGGGGTGGGCAGTGGACTTAACCTTCATGTGGCACCATATCCATAAGCAGCACAGCAACAGGAAGGACACCGGAAAGATTGATATGAAGATAAAAGTTTCCCAGTTCCAGTGAAGGTTCTTTTCTGGTGGTTTGTTGGAAGCAGTGGTGACTTTGCCTTGTGTTTTGTCTGCTGGGTCTGGGTCTGGGTCTGGATCTGGGTCTTCTTCCTGTAACTGGTTGGGTTTAAGGTCGCTCCTGCTGCTGCTCCTGCTGCCCCTGCTGCTGCTGCTGCTGCTGCTGCCGCCGCTGCTGCTACTGCTGCTTCTGTCGCTGCTGCTGCCTACTGCAATCCCCTGTGATTGATAACAGTGGCTTCTTCCCATGTGCCCACCCCTTGTTTCTTATTTGTGCATACACTCTCTCCACCCAGCTTGCCTAGACCCAAGGGGCTACAGCTGAGTTAGTGGCCCAGGCTGGTCTTCAGAGGGCAGTCAACCTTTCCCAGCCTTGAACCTAGAAAAGGATGACTCAGTATCTCCCAGGTCTGAGGATGCCAGTTCTTGCTGTGGCCTTGGTGGACAGTGCCCTAGGCTACGGGTGATCAGATCTCAAGGAGAGGGTTGGGCTGCTGGGCCACTAAAGAGGTGTAGGGCCGGGAGATGTGGGCTCCTCTCCATCCCTGGCTGCTCTCTGTATCTCTCAGTTTTGTCCGAGAAGCTCACCCCTCCTTCCTCTGAATATTGAGAGAAACTCAAGAGTTGTCACAGGTGGACACAAAGCTCTTTCTCTTGGGCATACCCCTCAGTCACACTGCACTGGTCTCAGGTGCTTGAAAGACAGATGTGGAGTTGGGAAGGCAGCCCTTGAGGAGCAGCTCTTTCCCCTCAGGGTCCCTGAATGAGCTGTGGGGTCCACAGGCCAGACAGTTCCCCCACCATGGTGGGAGAGGATGCCCTGCAGGTGATAGTAAGCCTGCAGAGGGGGCAGCCAAGGATGGAGAGGAGAGGGGCAACTGAGGACCCTGTAAATGACAGGAATCACCAAGCCAGCAGGTACTTGGCAGATGAGACCCTGAGTAGGTTTGGGTCCACATTAGCTACTGGGACTCTGATTCACGTCTTTGATTGCTGCTGGCAGAAACTCAGGCTTGGCACATCCATGTGGTGCTGTTGTGTGCCCTGCATGTCTTAGACAGTTTTTGGCAAAGCCTTGTACCTGTCCCAGGTGGCTCTTTGAGAAACTGCCACAGACTACCTAAGGGACTTGTGTGCACCTCCAGGCCTTTTGTGACTAATCTTTTGACCTCTAGGTGGATCTGTAACACCCCTGGGTTCTTACCCTGGTACTCCCACAGTTGGTACCGGTTATGATGAGTTTGTTCCCAATGAAGGAGATGCCATTATTCAGACTGACCTGAAGAGAGACTTCCCTAGTGCACAGAAAAGAGAGTTAGATAATGGAAAGAGCCCTGGAGCCTTGGTTTGCTGAAATGGTCACACACATCAGCCTTCAGTTACGATGCTGACACGCTAGAGTAGAGTTCCCTGATAGTGAGTAGGTAGGTAGAGAACTTTAATCCCCAGTGCATAACAAGTCAACCTCTTCAGGGATGGTGAAGGCTACAGATGAGGTCAGAAGAGGACTTCATGTCATATGGCCATAATGGCCATGAGCTAAGGGGTCAGGGAGATATTGAAACAATGGTTTGAACCCTCAGACCCATCACCTCCTCCATTCTGCCCTCAGCAGTGCCTGAGCACTGTGTATTCCTGAATACTACCAGGGACACTAACATGGACCTGTGGAAGGGAAATGGAACCCACATATAGGCAGATAAGTGATTCACAGCAGAGGGTACACCCTAGATTCCCCACGAACTGGTAAACACCAACCACTGCACTCTGCACTAAGCTACTGATAAGGGGCACTTACTCTGATAAACAAACTACTGGACCTCCAGCAAGGGGCACTTACTCTCCAGCACGCTGTATCCTTGGTCCAGGACAGGATATACTTTTGTCATTCATATCAGTAGGGCTTTCATCTAAAAGAGAATGACACAAGATTATCAATAGGGGTGTCCTTCCTCCACTGGCACCCTCTGTCTGAGGCTCACACCGCTTGATGACTGCCTACATCCCCCTGTCTCTCTTTGTTGAAGGGCACCCGCTGAGTCCCAGCTCTGCCCACTACTGAACCACATTCTGATACCCAGCAGGCACACACAGCCAAGGGCTCCTGCACCCCAGGGAAGAGAGAAAAGAAAAGACACACACACACACAGGATAACGCAAAAGACAGAGTGCAGTGTGCTGTAACATGGGTGGGCAGAGAGATGGGTAGGGCATATTGGGGAGAAGACAGATGCTCAGTCACTGGTGAAGGTTCCTTCTTTTAGAGATATGATTTCTTATTTTAAAAAATGAGCATACACACATGCAATGATGCCTTGTCTGGGATTAGCTAAAGATATCCAGTGGTGAGACCGTCAGGCAGTTGCACTGGGTGGGATGTGAGTTACTGAGCATGGGCCATGGGTGCGTCAAGACCATGGACAATAATTCTTGGTATGTTTGTGTTTGGTGCACCATGTGCACTGACACTGATTCTGTGGGAATTGCTGATGTCTGAGCTAGGAGCAGTCAGGAAATGATCTTAGGGCTGGGGGCTCCAGGCTAAGTGAGAGGCACATGGTACGGCACCTACTACTAGGTTGCTGGAAGTGTGGGCTCTGGGAAGAAGTTTGGACTTTACTACTAGGGAGATGGGTCTGCCAGGGACTGTGGAGGCTCAAGATAAAGGCAAGATGAAGTGCTGGCAGACTCGGTACAGGAATAGGAAAAAAAGGACCAAGAACGGCAACCAGGCTTAGACCCAGGAGGTGGGTGGATAGTTGGACTGTTTACTGAACTGGAGAAGGTTCATAAGGAAATAGAGATTCTTCTTTTGCTCCTTTGGGAGCCAGAGAAGAATTCTGTAACAGTGACAGAGGCCACTTATCTTTAACACACATTCCTTTCCCGGTCCACTGAGCTGGGGCAAAAGTCAAGGGCTGAGCTATATTCCCATTGGCTAGGCTTCCAATTTCCCAATCCTTAGTTTCCCCTCTGTGTGTTGTAATGAATGGTTTTCCAAAAAGACTTCCCAGACATCTTCCAGGGTCAGTCTGGAGGCTTCTGTTCTGTCCCAACTGTAGATACCAGTTTCTAGTGTTTGACTTTTGGGAAGGGGAGCAGAAGACAGGGGGATGGGCCAGTGTCATGCCAGCCTCCAGACGCCTTTGGGAGCTGGGGGGTTATTCTTTCCCTATGTTTGTATGAAGGCAGACGGACCTAGGCATGCCACTTGGTCCTTTTTCCATTGGTCCATGCTGCCTTAACTCTCCAGTGTCCATTGCACGTGGTCAGCAAGAACAGAAGGCAAGGCTGACTTAGAGAAATGATTCTGTATGGTAACATATACCTCAGGGATGCCAAGGGACTACTTACCAACGATTCTGGAATCATTGAACATGAATCTGCAAATAACTTGGCTCACGTCTTTCGCATTACTAAACCCACGTCCGCTAATGTTTACTTGGTAGGCACCTGCAAGAAGAACATTTGAGCATTGGAGCAGAGGAGTTGGGTGCCATGTTCTCTCTAGTCTCACCTTTCATGAAGGGCTACCCTGAAGAGGGAATTCTCGGGAGCCCTTGTGAAATGACAGCAGTGTCTGAACCGTCATCTGTGGGACTTGTAGGGCAAATCCTTATCTGGATGTCACTGAGCATCCATGCTAATGTAACAGGGAGGGGCCTTGCCAAGTTAGGAGTCCTTCTGGGATCCCTGAGCCAACAAATTTGAAGTTCATGCGGGAGTCCCAGACCTGTTCCAAGCTAGGCTAACTCAGCTGAAACCTTCCTGCTTGGAAACCTCTGCATTCCTTACTTTACTTGGGCACTGTACAGACTCAGGGCCTTCTTTGCACAGGGTTAGGTACCAGCTTCCTACTTAATGCCTGTGGTACCCCTGAGCATGAAGAATATCAGTTCTTTCCTATGTTTATGGTATATGAATAGAGACCCCAAGAATAAGGGCTGGGGCATAAGGAATGGATCCAGTCCCTGACCCACCCAAGAGAGTCCCTCATAAGAGATGGCGCCTCTCAGATCCAGGTCCCAAGGCCAACACATTCTTCTTCATCTTCATTCATCCTGCCAATCACTCTGAGGTTTAACAAGGTCTTCCTAACATCAGTGAGGATGGCTGGGTGGGTGATTCCACAGACCGGATTCCTCTACCTTTTCCTCATTTGCCTGCAGAGCTGCTTCGGGGCCCAGGGCCAGCTCATTCCTGCGGTCCTTGTATTTCAGATGCCTCAGGATGGTTGATCAAGGACCCTTCTCTACAAGGACTCTCCTCAGGCTCCATAGCACACAGGATGACTCAGTACCACCTCAAGCAAACAGCCAATTCTGTTGCATTCGGGGTCCTGGTTTCTGCCTCGGGTTTCTCTGAAATTGGCCGGTATTCTTCACGCGAGAGCTTAACACAAACTTTTGGCCAACACTTTAGCAGATCAGTGACTGAACGGATGGACATCTGGAAGCACCTGTTGCCTCCGTTCAGCTTCAGGCAGGAAAGAGTGACAACCTCATGCTTTTACCTGGGGATCGTCACAGCTTTCCAGACACCAAAGCCTGTGGGCTCCAGGACAGTCAAAAGCAGGCTATACTGCTGGCCTTTTTATTTTTATTTTTTATCCCAGAAGCGGAGGTCTTTTTTCCCTTCATCTTACAGCATAGCAGACTCCTCACTTTCCATAAAACGGGGAGGGGCAGGGACAGCCCGGAGCCAGTGACTAGGATGGAAACATCAGGGCCAGCTTCTGTCTGCTGAAGAATGCTGCCCGTTCTCACACCTTCTTTTGTCTCTACATCTCACAACATAGTTCTGTGTACTGGAGCATATACATGGCCCTCTGGCTTACATAGGTGTTGAGGGTGGCACAGTCCCCAAGCAAGCTTAGTCTTGTCTTCTTCGGCCTGGAGTCTTGGACTCCCATTGAAGAATTTGGAGGTCAGGACTCAGCTGCCTGAACTAGAAGCAGAGGAAGAGCCAAGCTGTCCACAGTAGTAAAAGGAGACTTAGGGCTCCCTGCCTCTCTCTCTTCTGCAGGACATAAGATCCAGCTCTATGAGGCCAAGTCTGCATGCATGTACTGACAAAGAAAGGCATCCTTCCTCCAGAAACAAACACACGTGTGTTCCTGGCACACAGATGCAGGGACCTGGGGACGGACAGAGGTCATCTTTGCCAGTTCTAGTCCTGGAGGTCAGGTGTTGGCCATGACAGAGCCTGAGTGCGGTAAGCATTCCTGTCTTTGTGGGTGTCTTTGCCAGGCACTGGGTGTTTCCTCATTTCCAGGAGCAGTGTAGATGCCCACTGTGCCCAATGGTTTGTTCACCCATCGATATGATCATCTTGTTACTGACCCCATCTTGCAAACGTGGAAACTGCACACGGATTTCCACTTCAGCTGCTCCTGGTCTTTCTAGCAAAGCCAAAGTGTTCTGAATGTGTTGGTGGTTCCATCCCACTTTCTAGGGTTTCCTTGAGAATTTCAAAAATACCTTCTTCTTAGCCTTATGACACCTTCTGTTTTGAGATAAATAGGCAGTATTCGCACGTACATCACAATGTAATGTGATGTATATACAAATCACAGAATGTACCTTAAATGTAGATCATACTATACCCAAAGCATAGTCACCTCATGCATGCTCATCCTCACATATACTGCAATACACACAGTACCTTCAGAGGCACACATACACCATATGTACATATTTTATACACTGGGTAACACACATATTAACTATAATATGTATTACATACTGCATACACATGCATACTGCCTATGGCATTTGCAGCCATAAAACACAAGCACACAAATATCATGTGCCTTTAGAAATACTACATATTTAATCACCAGTATCATACATCTCATACACACACACACTTCAAGCTCTTTAATACCTCATATATACTCATAAATGGACATGCTCCATGTCCTACATAAAACAGCACACATGATTTATTCTACACTCACAGTTGTAAACATGCACCACAGATATCATATATACTCTTCTCATATAGCAGACAACATAAATGCATGCCTTAAATTCCTTAAATATATACTAGACACCACATGCCACATAAAACTCAGACATGTATTACATGTCATAAAAACACATCATATGGTACATACACATTATATACCCTTCCACCACAATGCATCACAACGCAGAACATCCCAACATACATAGCACAATCATCACTTTCTTCACCCATGCCTATTTGAGCCACTCACTCCACAGCCCTTCCACAACTCATATCATATTACATATGCCATACACATACACACTGCTCATACACATCCATCAAAAGCACACTTACCACACTCAAGACATCTCTACAAGACAGACTACAGACACTACCTATACCACAAGATACCATATATATTCACTTCCCCAAACATCAAACCACACACATACCCTCCTTCCCATAATATTCTCCTAAATTTTCCCAATGTAGAGGGGACAAGATATACTACATACATACATATAAACCTTACCACAAAAGTATCACATGAAGATGCCCTACCTACAAAACATACAAATCACACACAGAACATATAATTTATACAAAAAACTCCAGCTCAGTTTTCCATACTTATACTACACAAAATATCACACCTACAATTCATCCATCATATACACCCACATGCATGTCACATGTCATAAACATATCACATACACACACAAACCAAATTTCCTGTCTACACACATTTCTACAGAGAAACACATGTGCACAAACCATACATCAGCCGTACACAAGTTAATTACCTTTTTCATTCATTGTAACAAACTGTCTCATTAAAGCAGCTTAAGAAAGAAGGGCTTATTTTGACTGACAGTTCAAGAGTACAGACCTCGGAAGTCCTGCATCTTGGAGCTTGTATTGGAACCACTGGATTCAAAGGGCTTGTGTAGCCCTGCCTTTCTGGCTCTGACTCCTTCAGCACACAGAGCCTCTCTTTGGCTGGCCCCACTACATGCCTGCAGTTTTCTTTAGTGGATGCTCTGTGGTTCTAGAATCCCTAACACACTGGGGTCTCCACTGTAAGAGGGGCTTCAATTTCACAGCTTTAAGCAAAGGTCTCTAAGGAGCTCTCTCTGGCTCTGCTGCACATTGGGTGGCTCAAAGAGCTCTCTCAAGAATCTGTTACCCCCTCAGCATTGTATCTTGTGTGTCCACAAAATCAGTACCAGATGACTGACACTGCCAAGTTCTGCTGTCAGCTTGGGATGGCGCTGGGTCCCCTGTACGACAAAGCCGTAGTGGTAATTATATGTGTTGGTTTCTGACTCTGAGAAACCACTTTCCTAGAAGGTCACTTTTGACCTGGAAATCCCTTCTGAGTTCAGGCTCTCTCTTTTTAAATAAATTTGCATTTCATAGGATAGACTAGTTTATGAGTCTTGTCCTCAGGGACCTTTCTGACTATCCTTGTTCTGAGCAGATTTCTCTTGAATGATGCTAAGGACTTTAAATAATTACAGGTGCTTTCTCAGTTCCAGCCTCACTTGCAACCTTAAAATTCACTCCTTTTCTCCAGTCAAAAAGCACATTTTTTTTCCATATCCTTTTCCTTCTGTGGCTCTCTTCACTGTAGACCCGGTTAGCAATGAGCGATAATCATGACAACCCTGAGTGTTATTATGTCTTGAGATTTCTTCTGTCAAAAAATATCCCTTTAAGTTTGAATTCAGCTTCACTCAAGTGCTCAGGACACAAACACAATACAGCCAAATTTCTACCCAGGCTATCCAGGCTCCCAACAGTCTTTAAGGGCCTCCACTGTCTGTGTTTCTCTTGGCATACTGGTCTTCCAGACTTCCACTAGAACGACCCACTGCGCCATGCGGTGGTGGTGCACTCTGGAGGCAGAGGCAGGCAGATCTCTGTGAGTTTGAGGCCATCCTGGTCTACAAGAGCTAATTCCAGGACAGCTAAGACTATTACACACAGAAACCCTGTATTGAAAAACAAAAAACAAAAACAAAACAAACAAAATGATTCATTAAGCTTTTCTTAGAGAATTCTTGCACTTTTCTGTGTCAATTTTCCAAACTTTCAGACAATTTTCTCCTATAAGGTGTTTTCAAAGGCTTAAGAAGTACCAGAATTTAACAACAATATCACTCCTGATACCAGTTTTCTGTATCAGTGACAGCAAAATGCCAGACCAAATAAGCTTAAGTTTACATTTTAGTTCACAGTTCAAGAATACAATCCATCATGTGTGGGAGGAAGTTCATGGTGGCAGGAACGTGAGGCATTTGGTCATATCATATCCACAGTCATGAAGAATGTAAATGCCAGTGCTCAGCTCACTCTCTTCTTCTCTAACTACTCAGCTTGGGACCGCAGGCCATTGGATGCTGCTGCCTGTGTCTAGAATGCTGTCTCCCACTTCAATTAACCCAGTCGAGAAACTCCCTTGCAGTCACGCTAAGGGGTTTGTCTTCTAGGCAATTCCAGATCATGTTAAGGTGATGATCACTATCAATACTACCACAATACATATATCACATGTACCTATGCAAACATACACACCCTCTTGAGTTATACCATTTGCCCATGTCTGTGACCCCTCAGCTCTTACCTTTTATACACACATAGGAAGGCTGCACAGATAACACTTCAATACATGTCTTGGCAGCAAGCTGAGAGAGAGAGAGAAAGAGAGAGAGAGGGGGGGGGGGAAGGATAGTAAGCCTTAGGGAATGCAGACAGGGTTCCCCAGTGTCCCAACATCCCACTTGCTCACTGTGTCAACGATGCTCTGCAGAGCAGAGAACCCTTTTTGGACCGCGAGACTGTGACTTGGGCTGTCTGCAATCTCTACCATCTATGATAGGAGAAAACTCACCACCGGTTAGAACCTCAGAGGCAGAAACCAGAAGCCTGATGCAACAGATTCCCAGACCTGGGGCAGTTACTGTTGCCCTGAGGCCATGATGACAGGAGGGTGTCAGACACACCCTGACTTTCATTCAAAGTCCAAACTTCAGGAATGGGAAGCTCTCCTACCCATTCTATGGAGGGGGTTGGCTTACTCAACTATGTGAGCTACCCTTGTGCAGTGCTAATTCTAGACAGGGCACTTTGGGTAGGTGAGAGTTCCACTCTCTTGGCACTGTGAAGATGCCTTTACAGTCTTGCTCTAATAGGTTATACAGGGGTACTTGGTCACCTGGTCTGAAGTACCTGTGTTTTGTCAAAATCATGCACACCCACGGTGAAAATGATGGCTCCAAGTTCTCGAGCTTTTTGGGCCTAAAAGAAAGAATATGCTAAAAAAAAAAACAAAAAACAAACAAACAAACAAACAAAAAACCCAGCCCTAAATATCAGAGGCAAAATGCTGATACTTGTAGACTGGACTCACCTCATCCACAGTCTGCTTAAATGGCTTATCTATCAATGTCCCATCAGTCAGAGCAATTATCACACTGTTGACATTGCTGCCTGCAGAAGAAGCAAGACATGGGTGGGCTTAGTGGGAGTGGCCTACTGGGTGAGGCTGCAGAGCCAGCACTATTCAGAGCAATAAAGTTGGTTGCTTGTTTCTAACTCCTTGGTCTCATAGAATGAAAAGACTTGGGTACTACTTGTTCTACAGATTAGGAGCAGGAGGGGTTTGAGATTCTCCCAGCAGGTCTGACTTCTTATTCCCTGGCTGTGGAACCTCTCCCTTAACTAAGGGTTGTGCCACAAGCCCAGCCTCTCCCTGGGCTGGCGGGGAAACAGGAAGGGAAACGTCCTTCCTCGATGAGGATGCCCACTGAGGCAGGTGGAGCCTGGGGCCAGCTTCAGGCATTACGTTAGGGACATCTTAATGGGAACAGTAGACCCAGTGAGTCAAGACCTGCAATGAGCATAGTGAAAAATGCCTTTTAGAGATGTAAAAATAGCTTAGTCAGGATCCCCACTACACCCAATGCTGCACCTGATAACCAGAACCCAGTGACATCACTCACACAAGATAACCAGACACAGTCCTAGAACTCCATGACACCCACTGGACACTCCATAATCATATACTTATATATCGGAGACCAAGAGCAATGCTCTGCTCCGTGTATTGGGAGAGACACCACCTTGATCTGCCCTGGGGCTGGAGACTTCTGTTAGTCTGGGCCTGACCTTCAGCTAAGATACCTGCACAGGAGAGCAGCCTTGGGGAGCTAGACTTAGGACTGGAGTTGGGGTTTAGAGCATGAGCCTTGTGTGATGACCCTCAGCATAATAAAATATAGCTTTTGTTATACTAACTGCCTTCTTGTTAGCCACAAGGCTCCAAGTCAGAAAGTCTTAGGCAGGGAACCCAATGGCCCCTCATCAAAAGTCCCCACCGAATTCCATAAGACCCATAGTCCAGAGGGACACAGGTCTTGGGTGGACATGATTGACTCATGGGCTTAAGAAGCTGACCAAACAAAGCAAGAGGTAGGAGAAGACTTAGCAGCCAGAGGGAAACCAAACCCTGGCTTCCAGCACAGGGTCTTCAGTCTACCCAGGCCCTGTGTTTCCTTCTATTTCCCAGTCCATCTCTACGCCAAGGACCCTAGTGAGAACAAAGCCTACACATGACCCCATGCAGCTTCTGGTCCTCTCTGAAGCCTCCTGAGTGGGGTGTTGTGCTCCAGAGGGGCCAGCTACTATGTGTGTGTGTGTGTGTGTGTGTGTGTGTGTGTGTGTGGGAGGGGCAGTGACAGGCTTCAAGAGTTAGCCTTGAAGAGGCCCAGGATCTACACACAGACCCTGTAGGGAGCCTAGCTCTGTGGGTCCCGCCCCACTGAAGGCACAGACAGCTCACCTTCCGAGTTGGCCTTTTTGATCTGCTCTATGGCCTGCCAGGAAAAGAAGAAAAAGGAATAGTGAGATGCAGAGATGTGGCCCTCTACACCAAGCCAGTTTAGCTGTGCCCAGAGGGGGCTACAGCTCTCTGTACCTTATGAATTCCTTTCTGCATGTGTGTGAATCCGTCAGGCACCTCTTCGAGGAGAGTGAGAAGGCCCTTTTGGATTTCTTCTCTGAAAGGGATAAAACAGAAAAGTGGCATGAAAGATATTGGCAGTGGCAAAACATCTCTTAGCAGTCCTACGGCCTTGTCCACCCTGCAGGCCGCCCGGCTGAGAGAGGGTACTGGACAAGGGACATTCTCTCTCCCTTCTGAGCCAGGTCTTCCTCTGATCCATGAGCATGAAGGCGGGATGGGGCAGGGAATTCAGTGGGCCCCACAGGAAGGTCTGGTTTTCTTTGAGTTTGTTTAAGTTTTTAGGCACCCAGGGCCTTGGAGATTTGGACAGAGTCCTTGTCTGTTAAGTCCTTGGAGAACATCCTGGGATTTAAGGTAGGGATTCACAGTGGGTCTCTGCATTCTGAATGGGTGACCTAACGCCGTGGTCACCCTCCTTCTGAACAGTCTATTATCTGCTGTGTAGGTCTAGAGGGGGCCATGCTACCCTGCTGACTTACTGACCAGCTCACGTCTCCACTGTCACAGCACCCTGACCTGACTTCCTTCCCTCCAGCCTGCTAAAGGCAGCAGTCTGTCTACTTAGATATGACTGTGGACTCCACTGGCTCCCACCAGAGAAGCCTGAACCTGGGACCCAGGCCTTGAGAGCTGGCCATGCCTGGCCCAGATACGTCCTACTAGAAGATGAGCTGATCAGGGCCCAAGCTGGGGAGTTCCAGCCACAGTTCTGCCCTCATCCCTTTGCCAGCACAACCCAATCCAGTTCTCCCCCCTTTGGCCAGCTTAGCTCCACTCTATGCCAACCCCCAGCCTTCGGTCATCCCATCGCTTACCCCTCTATCTGGCCTTAGATTCTATCCTTCTGCCTGAGTTAGCCCACTATCTTTTTTTTTTTTTTTGGATTTTTCGAGACAGGGTTTCTCCATAGCCTTTGGTTCCTGTCCTGGAACTAGCTTGTAGACCAGGCTGGCCTTGAACTCACAGAGATCCACCTGCCTCTGCCTCCCGAGTGCTGGGATTCACTATCCTTTTTCTATTTCTATTCTCCACTCAGCCCAGGATAACCCCTGAGACACCCAGCATCTCCTTCTATTTCTCCTATGCCCCGTGGCTTCTCTGCACTCCTTGCCAGAATCACCCTCAGGAATTCTCTCTACCACTCAAATTTAATCAAGTTTTCCCCAAACCCAGCCACTAGGGTACACTGCAGCGGGCCTGGCCTGGAACCTTGGGAGTTAGTCCATTCCTGCCCCACCTCCCAGATGGACCTTGGGTGCCATGCCCATAGACTCAGAGACTCTTGTCCCTTCCCTGAGCTTGTCCCCTCACTCTTGCTCCTGCCTTTCCTTTAGGGTGCAGGACAGAGATTTTCACACCTCCAGTCACCCCAATCCTTCATGTCTCCACATCTCTTTCTGGCTTTTTAACTTTGTATGGAGTCTCTGGAAGAGCATGTAAAGTTGATCTTCCTCCTCATCAGTCAGAAGCCCCCAACTTCTTACCTCTGGGATGCTCTCACTGTTGGGTCACCCCACTTTGTGGCTACCTGTTCCCCATATCTTCCTGTGGCTCTCATCTTGACGCTTCCTTATTGATTGATAACCACAGGTGACCTGTGCTCCCCATACTCCAGGGCTCTCCTCAGGTTTTCCCAGATGCCTCCCTGTTTCACTTACCCAATCAGAGAGCGACACAGGCCAGAATTCTCAGAGAACATGCATGTCTCACCAATCCCCTGTTATTATGGGTGTTAAGGGTACTGACATGTGTACCTCCCCAGTTCCCATATGTTGTCATAGGCAGGGCGTATGTAAGATTCAGAGGTGGAGAACTTCTAGAAGTATCAAGCCTATGAGTTCTGCTTAAGTACAGGCCTAAGGGTGCTAGTAAACTGGGTTCGGGGTCAAGTTGGGTCCATAGGTCCCCTATGGATGGGCAATGTTGGAGACTCAGACGTCTCTACAAACCTTCAATTTCCTCGAGGTGCCAGTGTCCCGGCCACTGGGCAAGACCTACCTGTCTGAGGTGAGTGGTATGATAACTTCAGCGTCTGTTGAGAAGGTAATGACGGAAATCCGCATTTTAGGGCTGGGGACAAAGCACATGTACTGAGAAGCCAATGGACTAGATCATCAGTCTGTCAGGGAGCAGACATACACAAAAATCCCTGCTCCTACCCCAGCTCCTTCGCACTGGGGATATTAAGAGGTGAGGGGTTAAGGTGAAATCAGCAAAGGATTCTGAAGCCCACAGAGATGTGTAGCTCCGGGGAAGAGAGAGAATGCGTCAGGACAACCCCTGCTCCTTCCCATGTTTCGCCTCTCTTCTCTTCTCTCCCTCAGTGTCTCTTTCCCTCAGTCTCCCTCTCTTCCCATCTCCCCTTACTCTTTTCTCTCCCTTTGCCTTTCCTCTTTCATATATGCACACATTCAGGTCACCCATTCTGAACAGGCAGAGAGGCTCTCATGCTCCCCCATGGGGACATCATCATCCCTGGTCCCGGCTATCAGATTCTTTGCATCTCTAGCCACCTTTCTTCACCCTCCCTGCCTCCAACTCAACGAGGTCACTCTCTGTCTGGGAAGCCTTTCACATACATGCCTCCCCCTCCTCTCTCCCTATAACTCAGCAGGAAATCAGATTCCCTTGACTTAGCATAACCTTTACTATGGCTTTGTCCCCAAACTACCTGTGGTCCTCTTCTCCCAGCCTTTTCCGAGCAACCTTCACTCCCCTAGTCTTAGGGACTACCCACTTACTGGGGGTCACTACTATAGTTTGAGTTGGAAACATCCCTTATAACCGAGATTTTGAGCACTCGTTCCCCATCTGGTGACACTATTTCAGGGGCCTGTAGAATCTTTAGGTGGTATCTAGCTGGTTGAGGCAGATTATCAAGTCAGACCATCAACAGTTAGAGCCCGGTCCCTGTCCCTGCCATTAGCTTTCTTCTTGTTGGTCTACACGGTGTGAACAGTCTTGGCTACACGCTCCTCTTGACATGCCTGTGAGGGAGGAACTGAACCCCCTGGAACCTGTGAGCCATAGACACCTCTCTTAAGTTGTGTCTGATAAGCACTGTGGCCGCAGTAATGTCACCCTTTGACCCTGGTTGTCCTCCTGCCTTGAGGACTCCAGTTTCTCTAGGACCCTGAGACTTTTTTTCTGAGGATTCCTGCCTTTTCCGTTGTTTTTATATGACAAGCTCCCCAGCTCACTCCTCTGGCCCTGAACATCCTATGCTCAGTATAGGTTACAACCTATCATGGTGTCCTTTCCACTCAGAGGGGTCCTGGAGGGTGGACTCTGTCACTGTACGACACCAAATCCCCAAGGAGGATCAGCCAGTGTTGCTGTACCCCAACTAGATGCTGTCCCCCATGTTAGCACACCAGCCTGGGCCTATGCTCCCTCTATGAGGGGATCTCATGCCCATCAAATCTAAGAGACAAAAGAACTACTCCCTTGAAACACAGAGATTACAGCCAGAAGAAGCCATACTTCTGAAATTTCTTCACCAAATCCTCTGCAAATGAATAAACGTGGATCCAGTTTGAGCCCACACTGCCTGACCTGAAGACAAAGGAGATGTATGTTAAGGTATGATGTAACATCATAAGGTAGGGAAGGGCAGTTTTAGCCTTCCCAAGGGTTCATTGTTTTTATTTATTTGTTGGTTTGTTTATTTTTATTTTAGCAACATGTTGCTGTGTCAGTGCTGACCATGGTGGATCATCATGAGAAGTGATCTTCTTCAGGGTCAGTAGTGAGCAGAAGGTAGTCAAACAGCTTCATCTATAGAGACTGTGAGGTCCCCAAAAGGGCCTTTAGTGGCTCCCCACAGTGTCTGACTATGCTAGGTGAGGGTTGTGTTGTCTCACGATGAAGGATGATGTCTTGACTGGAAGAGCTACCTATGATTTGATGTGTGAGGCTTTCCACTCTGCCTCTACTGCCTTTTAACTTACCAATTCCCAGTCCTGTCCATGAATGTGTGGGTCAGGGTTACTGGCACTATTGTTATCAGAAGGCTTTTGAACACTAGGAAAGGTCTAGAAGATGACCCAGGGTTGGCCTGGAGTTCCCTTATTAAACTCTTGGGTTATGGGTTATTAAGTATCAAAGTTCCTTCTCAGGTGAGATTACTCTGGAGCTTGTGGAACATTTGGGGCATAGGTTGGGTCCTGAGGATTGTTAGGTCTTCCCAGCTCTTTGTTGGCCCCCATATCATACCAGCTGTAGCTGTCATGTCTTGCCTACCAGGATAGCCTAGTCCACTGAGCCAGAACAAAACTCTCCATTGTTTCCTGCTTGTCTGTTACAAGATTCACACCATTGAGGGTCTGACAGAAAGGGCTTCAAGTCAAAACTAACCTGGAGATAAAGAAACTCACTTTTTTCTGATTACGGTGACTCCATCAAGAGGACATTGCAATTGTAAACACATACACACTGAGCATGGGCACACCTTATTTCGTTAAAAAAAAAAAACTACTAAAGCTGTGTGGTGGCAGCACATGCCTTTCATCACAGCACTTGGGAGGCAGAGGCAGAGACAGGTGGACCTCTGTGAGACTGAGGCCAACCTGGTCTACTGACTGTGTTCTGGGGCAGCCAGGGCCACACAAGAAAAGCCTGTCTTGAGAAAACAAAACCTAAACAAGCTAAAACAAACAACAGCAACAACAGCACTAAACATAAAACCACAACTTAACCAGAAGGTGACTTTAGCATCCATTGTCAGCAATAAATTGGTCTTCCTGACAAAAAGCCAGAAACATTAATGTTAAATGATGTCATTGTTCAAATGAACCCAGTAGACAGTTCTGGAACATTCCACTCAACTATTACAGAATGTATGCTCTTCTCAGCAGTCTGTGGAACTTCTCTAAAAGTGATCATACATTAGGAAATGAAGCAGAAACCTCTGTCAACATCAAATGACTAATAAATTTTTAAGTTAGTGTCCAAAGTAGTTAGGCTTCATAAGGCTTCCCCTATATGCTCATCTTTGGAGAACCCACTTACTGCTCCATTCTCTTTACCCACCTGTGCGCACTTCTGCTTAAACTTGAAGCTCCCAGGACCTCCCCCTCTGTCCTTTCATATTTGCAGGAGAATAGATGGAATGGGAAAGCATGATTTCAAGTGAGGTATGTGAATCCTAGTTCTTAATTTTTACATGTGCCATTTATGTTGGAGTGTGCACATATCCTAAGAATTGAGAAAGAGGCCAAGTAAGCCTTGTGCCCACTAGTGCAATTGAAACAGATCTGTTATTGATAACCAGTTGCTTTCTGGTTGAATTTGAGTCCTACTCCACAAAAGGGACTTCTTATCTGGTCTTATAAAACATAGTCAAGCCTGTGGCGGGGAGATCACAGGCTTTGGTGGAGAAGCTACTCCTATTGTTTTGTTAACAGGATACAACAGACCCATTAAACTTCTTTCTAAACAACTATGATTACTATCAGCATCGACTTTGACCAAACAACCTTGGCCAAAAAATTTGTTTGTATTTTGCAATGAGCAACAGCAATCGCAGAGGCTCATACTTGGTTAAAGAGTAAGTGATTCCTTCCACGTGGAATGACTTGAAATTCAGGTGGAAGTGAGACATTTATATCACACCCTGTGAGGTCAGGGGACTATCACCCAAGATTGGGTTAAAAGAAAGGAAAAACTGGGAAAGGATGGACCTGTACACAACCTAATGAAACTCACTGGGTCATCAAAAAAACAAACACGAGGGTAGACAGGGAGAGAGAGCAAAGGATTATCAGGGGAAGGAGGAGAGCAGGTAAATGGCAATAAAATGCTAAAATACATTTCATACATGTATGAAAATAAGAGAAAAATACAGACACGTCAAATGGCTAAGCTGAGGAGATAGAAGTGCAAGCAAGATTTCTCATTTTATAGAAATTAAGAGCACACTGCGAATTTCTGTAATCCAAGAAATTGGATAGTTGGATGGGGCACCATCAGAGAAGCCCTGAGCCTCTCTGGGTCTCTGACCCCATCTCCATTCCCTCTCTTCGTCGCCAGGAGGGGTCTAAAGACCAGCCTAACTTCCCTACCACACTGAGAAAAAACAGGCTCTTCCCAGGGTAGGCTCTTGTGTTGGGAGAAAAAAGGTAAACCTTTAAGGCATTAAAATAAAGGCTACTTGGAGCAGCAAAGCTGAGAGAGTTCCCACAGTGGCCACGGCAATCTCCAAGGTCCCTCTGTGGGTAGCTCCTAGTAGCCTCTGGGCCTGAGGGGCATGGTGACCAGATCAGGGTCAAGATGTTGGGGACAGAGCCATCCAGAAGGCCTGTGTTGGCCTCTTTGCATTCAGGAAACAAGTGACAGCCTACATTCCGGGGTCTGCTCACAATGATCTTGCCTGTCCTACAGAGTCAGACCTACCACTGATGCCCAAGGACTCTCTAGGGACAGTGCAGGAGGGCAACTCACTTGTCCAGGATGATGTAGAGGTCGAAAACACCAAGGCAGTCCTCTGACATTGGGCTCTTGCCCTGGCTCCAGTTTTGCCTCATCTGTTGAACCTGGCGTTGCTGGGAACTTTTGGAGCCCTTGCCCAGGCGGCGGAAGAGTTTCCAGCCAGGGCCATGGTAGCGGAGGCTCTTGGCCTTAGAAATGGGAGGTGGTAATAGGAACAGTAACAGAAAGAATGCCAAGCAAGACATGCGGAGACCGTGAATACCCATGCTATCTGTCCCTGTGGCCTTTCTAGCTCTAGAGATGCTGTGGAAGGTTCCAAGTAGCTGAATGACAGCTACTCTTGGTCTTTGTCTCCACCACCTCTGCTTGAACCCAGGGATTGAGGATCACAGCTTGTATTCTAGCACTGCACCTGATAAACTCAGGACACGGGCTAGAAGGTATCCTTACCCCAACTACCTGCAGAGCCCTTCCCCTACCAGGGGAAAAACACCCTAGGGTTGTGATGGACAGAAAGGTTGACATGGTTACTTTGTGACCTGCCCCTCCTCTTAGCCTTTATGCTGACAGTGACAAGTGGCAGTCATGGGTCCTTTGCAGGAGTCTCAGATGAGGGCTCCTTGTCTCCAATCCTAGTAGCCCCTCACAGGGCATCCTTAGGGGGTACCTCAAGGAACCCATGTGCTTTGTTAACTGAAAAGGTGGCTGAGCTCACTAGTTACCGTGGACAAAGCAATCAAGACCTCAATGGCCAATCTGGGTTATTAAAGTGCTTATGAAACTAGAGAGGTAGCTCACAAATACAGTGCTTGTGTACGCAAGTGCAAAGCCCTGGATTTGATGCCCAGCGTTAGAATAAACAAATAAGAGATTTGATGCCTGTGAGAGAGCGCTTTGTGACATGATTGAAATACGTCTGTCTGCTGTGTCATGCACCCAGGCTTCATTCAAGTTTCTTGGGGTGCTTTATAGTTTTCAAAGTCTCCTAACTGGACTTCATTTGGTCCTTGTGGTAGTTTGAATGTAATTGACCCCATAATCTCATGGGGTGTGGAAAATGGGAGGCCAGTTGTGGGTCCTAAAATCAGCAGGCAAGAGATGGAGATTGTGGACTGCTGCCAGTGTCCCCTGTGAGTGGGGAGAGTTCCTCCATCCACCGCCATATGACAAGTGGCCCAACTGATGACTTAACAGAACCATTTTATTGTGATCTCGAGTTAAGTGGGTCAGACCCTCAGGAAAGGTAGAGTAGGAGGCCCCTAGGAAAAGAAACCTGGGAAGTGCCAATCACTAGCAGAGACTGGAATTGTCTGGAAGCTTCCTCATTGTCCCCTGTGGCACCAGCATTGAGGAATTCCAGGGTGGGACTCAATTGGGATAGTCATGAAGCCTTAGCCTGTGGTCTCTTCTTGTGACTTGGGCCTCTTTACAGCATCAATGGGTATGAACTTTCTTCATGGAGGCTCAAGAGCTTGAGGGGACAAGGTCTGCTGTGAGCGGTTTGAGATATGGAGCCCTTTATGACATCACTTCAGGCACAGTGTCATTTTATGCTGTCTTCTGGTCAGAGCTTCACCAGCCTGTCCAGGTTGAGAGAGGAGTTTTGGTGGGCTCACCCTCTTCTTCACCCTTCTGTATTAAAGTAGCTGGAGTGACAGAGGGGACATGGTGTGGAGAGATAGTGCCAGCACCAGACAACTTCCTTCATAAGGGATTCAGAACCAGCCAGAGCATGAGGAAAATCAGGTTTCGAAATATCATGCTCACTTTTCTTTATAGGACGGTATGCTTATGAAAGACAGTAAGAATTGAAACCTTTCCTCTAACTAATTCTAAATTAGATCTCAATACATACAACATAAAGAAATCTTATGTTTTCTTTTGTTGTTGTCTTTAATGACTACCTCAAATAAGTAACATGTTGAAATTGATCAAATTTAGGATACTTGCTTTATCACATTGGAGTTCTCGTCACATCTTCCATGACAATCCTTATTGTCATAGTTTTATAGTTTTTCTCATTGGATAGATATCTCTTAGACTGTGACCTTAATCTGCCTTTTATCCATCGCTAAGTGGACTGGCCATCTGTTCACATGACCTGGGCACTTATATACTTTGAAGAGTGTGGTGATATTTTGTTTGTGTTTTAACAAACAAAGCCTGAAAATCAGAGTGTAGCGTTAAACCGCTACAGGCCAGGGAGCGGAGGCACACACCTTTAATCCCCGGACTCCAGAGAGACAGAGGCAGAGGGATCTCTGTTAGTTCAAGGCTACCCTGGGCTACATGACATCACTTCAGTCTAAGAGAGAAAGAGAGCTCAAACAAAGGTGACCCCAGCACTTGGGGATCCCATGCCTTTAATCCCAGCACTAGGGAGGTGGAGACAGGAACAGTCTGCTGACAAGATTGTCCCTTCTGTCTGAGCACTGGTAGAGGTAAAAGGTCTCTCTATTGGGTGGCTGCTCTGTTTCTGTAGATCCTTTATGACTTTTTTTTTTGAACAATTAAACTTTGTGCTACAGAAGAACCTGTGTGTATGCGCTCTTTCTCCATCCTGGGTGCTTACCCTTTCGTATTGGCCCATTTACTTTGTGTATTCTGCACACCAGGACCTTTGTCAGGCTTGACAATATCTTCTTCCAGTGCATGACTTGCTTTTCAGTTAATTTTGAAAGAACAACGCGCAACTTCTTAGTTTTGATGCAGATTGCTATGCGTTAGATGAAAGATCCTGGTTTCCAAGGTAATAACCTGTATCCAATGAAAATCTTTCCTTACTGAGGCATCCTTTAAGGGGTGATGAGCCCGCAATCACTTCCATTTCTTTTCCTGGCTTGTGAGCTATGCCAGCCCACCAGGTGCTGACTGGAAGTTCTACCTTCCTAAAAAGTCCCAACTAAATAAGACCGCCTAGTTTTGGAGATTTCAGAACTGTGAACCAAAACCTGGATGGAGGAGAGGCTGCTAAAACCCCTCTCCTAGTTGGGAACTCTTGGCAGCTGTGGTTGCTGGGGTACAGAATGCTTTCTGGATGGGTGCGCCCACACTCTGTGCTGGCCCTATACCCACGCACGCCTGCAGTTCTAATTAGATTCTGAGGTTTACAAAGAGAAAAAAAATCTTAGTTTGAATTTTTTTTTTTTTTTTTGATTTTCGAGACAGGGTTTCTTCGTAGCTTTTTTGGTTCCTGTCCTGGAACTAGCTCTTGTAGACTGGGAGGCAGAGGCAGGCAGATCTCTGTTAGTTTGAAATTTTTATGCTTAGTTTTAGAAATCTAATATTTTTAAAATGTGATTTAATTGGCTACTATTATGGAAGTTAGTGCTATTGTTATATATTATTTTTTATAGCTGAACAGATATGTTATAAAAATAAACCCATCTTTTAAAATAGCTAATTGCTTCAGGTGCTTTGTTATGGCGTCCCAGAGCTAACACACAGATTAACTGTTGCTTTCCACCTTTTACTACTCCCAAGGCAGCTGTGTCCCTGAACACCTTCAAATTCTCCAGTGTCACAGAACTTGTCCTAACCTGGTACAGGGCTGTCTTTCTACACGTGGGGCATGGAGGCGATCAGAAGGGTAAAGAGGCCGTGGGAAGCTTCAGCAAATACCCAGGAAGAGTTTGGAGGCCCTGGGAAGACCCAACTCTGGTGGCTGCTGGACCGAATCCATCCGTGAAGACCTCAGGAATGCTGGAGGATTTCGGGGAGTTTGGTGTAGAAAAGGCAGGAACCACAAAAGCAGAGGTCAGAGTGGCACTAGCGGAGGAGGTGGCGGTACAGGTTTGAGCGCCAGGGATGTTGGGGTGGGGAGGGGTGGAGTGCAGGGGTGGAGTTTGGGTGGTGAGTGGCTGAGGTGGGAGGTAACCTTCAGCAGCAGTGACAGAACCAGACAAGTATCCTACTCTTTCTTAAATTGATTTTTATTGAGCTCTACATTTTTCTCTGCTCCCCTCCCTGCCTCTCCCCTCCCCTTCAACACTCTCCCAAGGTCCCCATGCTCCCAATTTACTCAGGAGATCTTGTCTTTTTCTACTTCCCATGTAGATTAGATCTAGGTATATCTCTCTTAGGGTCTTCATTGTTGTCTAGGTTCTCTGGGGTTATGATTTGTAGGCTGGTTTTCTTTGCTTTATGTTTAAAAAAAACATTTATGAGTGAGTACATATTGATGGAGGAGTTAATTTCATTGGTTAAATAAAAAAACTGCCTAGGCCCATTTAATAGGCCAACCCTTAGGTGGGTGGAATAAACAGAACAAAATGCTGGGAAAAAGAAGCCGAGTCAGGAGTCGCCATGATTCTCCCACTCCAGACAGACGCAGGTTAAGATCTTTCCTGGTAAGCCAGCTCATGGTGCTACACAAAATATTAGAAATGGGTTAGATCAATATGTAAGAGCTAGCCAATAAGAGGTTAAAACTAATGGGCCAGACAGTAATTAAAAGAATACAGTTTCCGTGTAATTATTTTGGGTAAAGCCATGCAGGCAGCCGGGTGCCAGGAATGTAGCCCCGCCGCTCCTATTTCAACAACATATGACATTTGTCTTTCTAGGTCTGGGTTACTTCACTCAATATGATGTTTTCTAGATCCATACATTTGCCCTCAAAATTCAAGATGTTATTTTTTTCTGCTGTGTAGTACTCCATTGTGTAAATGTACTACACTTTCCTTACCCATTCTTTGGTCGAGGGGCATTTGGGTTGCTTTTAGGTTCTGGCTATGACAAACAATGCTGTTATGAACATAGTTGAGCACATGTCCTTGTGGTATGATTGAGCATCCTTTGAGTATATGCCAAAAAGTGGTATTGCTGGGCCTGCCATTGGCATAAAAACAGACAGGAGGACTAATGGAACTGAATCGAAGACCCGGATATTAATCCACACACCTACAAACACCTGATTTTGGCAAAAAAACAAAAAAAAATATAAAATGGAAAAAAGAAAGCATATTTAACAAGTGGTGCTGGCATAACTGTATATCAACATGTAGAAGAATGAAAATAGATCCATATCTATATCCATGCACAAAAATCAAGTCCAAATGGATCAAAGACCTCAACATAAAGTCAGCCGCACTGAACCTCATAGAAGAAAAAGTGGGAAGTACACTTGAATGCATTGACATAGGAGACAACTTCCTAAATACAACCCCAGTAGCACAGACACTGAAATAATTAATAAATGGGACCTTCAGAAACTGAAAAGCTTCTGTAAATCAAAGGACACAATCAACAAGACAAAACGACAGCCTACAGAATGGGAAAAGATCTTCACCAACCTCACATCAGACAGAGGTTTGATCTCCAAAATATACAACGAACTCAAGAAATTGGTCATCAAAAGAACAAATAATCCAATAAAAAATGAAGTACAGACCTAAACAGAGAACTCTCAGCAGAAGAATCTAAAATGGTTGAAAGACACTTAAGAAAATGCTCAAGTACCCTACTCTTATTTTTTTATTTCCTATATCAGTTTTATTTAAAACACAAATAAGTATTTCTCTTTCAGTAATGGCAAATGGTTCAAATAATGTTGAACACAAATCATTGATGAATACAGGGCATTCAATATGAACAGACTTTTTTTTAAAGCAAAAGAATAGGGGTTATATACAAAAGGGACCTACAATCTACAGGTCAATTCAAAAAGAAAATCTGTTTATGCATGCTGAAAGCAGAACATTCCTCCCCTGCTTTGGAGAAGGCCTATCTTACAGCAGTCAGCTGAAGATGGATTGGTACAAGTGTCTATACATAAATTTCAAGTCATTTTTGCATGTGCAGAATCATCCAGATCTTCCCAGACTGAATGGGCAGTCCTGTGGCTTTCTTCTTTTCCATATTCCCAACAAGGCTACATGAACCTCAACTCTTAATGAGCTGCTTACAACAGTTCCTTAGGAGCCAACATGGCAGGTGATCCAGGATTTCCCTATGAGAAACAAACTGGCCACCTACGGAAAGCATCACAATGAACAAGTCTTTCTTTCCGCCTTCCAATTCTGTGCAGTGTCTCATTTCAAGACTATTACCCTCATGAGACTTGTTTCTTCACAAGTCTAAATGTTGAGGTGATATAAAGACCAACATCAAGAAAAGAAAACTCAATCCAAAAATGAAGAAACTGGAGGTATCCAATACATCCCAGAGCATCTCGCCATCCCCGCATCAGCACAGCTCAGTGTACTGCTACAGTCCGGAGATCAATACTGGCAGCTTGAATGAGATTCCTCCCCCTCCAAAGGTTAAAGCACATCAAGTAAATACTAGGCAAGAGGATTTTTTTTTTCAAGTACCCTACTCTTACACAGGCACCTGAACCTGGCTACAGTTAGAGGCAGCTGGCCCAGGTCTTGGGAGCTGCAGGTTGCAGACCAAAAACTTGGGACCTGGGTTGACTCTGTTTTGGTAGTCTCTCCTGTGTGCCTATTAGCCTGGCTCCTCTTACTGGGTGGTGGGGGTGCGGGGCTACAGTCTATAAACTCTTGAAAATGTGGGTCTCAGAGGCATTAGCCCTCCTTGGGTGCCCCATGCAAAACCCAGAAGCTATGGGGAACAAGATCCATCCCAGTGCTCCCCTCTCAGTTGTCTGCCTCTCTGCCCTTCCTTCTTCCTTAACCTCCCTGCAGATGTGAATTCTGACTTTAATTTCTTTCCTCCCAAGTTGACTTTCTGGGTCTTGTTTCCATCCCTGGTGAGTGTTCTGCTCTTCTTGGTCAGGGTGTGTGCTGGGCACGAGGGTGAGGATCAAACCCCAGCCACAAATCTTTCTTGAACCCGTATTTCCAAACATCTGGAAATGTAGCATGCTCGCTGCCCATCATGGGAAAAAGGAGCAAATGATGTAATTATACATTTCTGAGTTTTCAGGGTGAGTGGAAAGAACATAATAGTTGGTTTTAGATGTTTCTGATTGGTGGGAGAGCGCGGAAAAGTGACAGGACACTAAGTGCTTGTGAACGCCCCTGACAATACACACAACAAGCAACATGTTTTTACTGCTAAGTGAGGCATGCAGCATTTTAAAATTCTAACTGTGGTAGTTGAAATTAACGTTCATGTGTTTGTTAGGTAGGAGGGCCATTGTGAAAGTATTTTATGTTAATACCAGGTTTTCTTGGCCACATTTCAAGTAAAGATGTCTAGAAAAACAAGTCTGTTTAATTTGGGGAAAAAGCAGAAATAAGATATAGAGACCTTATATTTCTTATAGAATTCAGTCTTGTTAGAGAGACATGACTTCTTTTCTGATACGTATTTTATTATAAATATGCCCTAAAACACAAGCTACCAAAGTTGTTTAATTACCATTTA
The DNA here is from genome assembly GCF_950005125.1 of Chionomys nivalis. Taxonomy (NCBI): domain Eukaryota; kingdom Metazoa; phylum Chordata; class Mammalia; order Rodentia; family Cricetidae; genus Chionomys; species Chionomys nivalis. The sequence continues at coordinate 33,810,712 of NC_080090.1, read as the reverse complement.
AAACCGATTTAGTAGTTTATTCTGTTCATTAATGTAAAATCAGTTGGCTGAGGCTTTCATCTGATTCTTCACAGGAAACTTGGCATTAGGTTACACAGAAATGAGCAGAAACCAAATTTTATGTAGGGAGTTACATTGCATTTAGTGAATTTGCCACTATTTTGTCATATCAAAGAATACTGGGCAGTTCCTGTGTGTGTGCATGTGGCTTCAGTTTGAGAGGTTGTAGCAAGAATTTCCTAAGCTGTAAAAATGGTTTATTTGTAGAAAATATTTTTGTTTATAAAATGAACATTTGATAATGAGATTATAACTTCATATCATGTTCCCGTAATCCTAACACTATGAATGAAAGAGGGGAGCACGCAGGATTTAAGACCCACCCTAGCTACAAAGTAAGGCCCTATCTCAAAACAAAAAATAACCCATCCCAAGTAAATGTTATCAGTTTCTGCAATAATTTAAATTTTAAGCAAAATACTTTATTTAAAAAGTCATATTGCAGAAAGGAAGGGAATGAAGGAATAAAAACATTACCTGTAACAGTTGAGCAAGGCAAGTGCTTTAGCACTCCCAAATAAACAGTGATATGTTCAGATTAACTTCAACAGAATGGAGAAAGATGCTCAAGAGGGATGAAGAAAATTGCCATTATACAAATGGTCTTTCATTAGAATGCGTCCATTCTCTTCCAGAACCAAGACATGTGAAGGACTGATAGGGTAGAATGTGACTGATGATTTTCTAATTATTGATTTGTGGGTCCTGCAATTCAAGTGTCCAGTTAGCTATATGTTGACTGAGGTTTCTGTCCCACTAGGTCTCGCAGCCGTTTGTCCCAAAGAAACACACAGAGGCCTACATTAATTATAAACTGGTTGACCTATTAGTCCAGGCTTCTTATTAACTCTTACATCTCACATTAACCCATAATTCTTGTCTGTGTTAGCCACGTGGCTTGGTACATTTATCAGTGAGGCATTCTCAACCTGCCTACGTGACAACTGCAGACTGAAACTTTCCTCTTCCCAGAATTCTCCTATTCTGGTCATCCTGCCTATACTTCCTGCCTGGCTACTGGCCAACCAGCATTTTATTAAACCACCACAAGTGACCAATCTTTACAGGGTACAAGACCATTGTCCCACTGTAGCCATATGGCCCTTGCCTTGTGGAAATCACAGATTATTTGAGACAAATGATGAAACTTCTTTCCTAAGCATTAAAGAACAACCTGGTACCCAGGTCTGCCGTTGGGGAGATGTCTCCCAAGAGTATCTCTGGTACTACAGGCATGTGGTCTGCTGGAGAGGGCAGAGCATCCTCAGTTGAGGGTGGTATGAGACCTCTGTCTCTCATCAGTGCCGGAAGTCACCCTCGACCAAGGGCAGAGTTGCACTTTTGGCCTCTGGGAAGAGGAAATCAGAAACTGAAGTCAGACTGGGAAGGAGATTTCTTTCCTGAAGTACAGATGGCAAGACCCCTGGGATCCTCTGAGTTCGCAATTCAATCCCACGGAGAAGCAGTCAGGGACCAGGGAAGCGGGGTCACATAGACAGAAAGCTGGGGATCTGGTTGCTGGGGGAATAGCTCTGCTGTTGTTCCAAAGGCCAGCTTCAGTGAAGTTCAGGTCCCAAAAAGGAGGTGTGGAGTCACCAAAGGGAAGAGTGTACATCTAAGGGTTCAACAGCTTCCCCCCTCAATCAGACTCTCCATCTATATATCACATCAACCACATAAGTCATTGGGCAAGTATCAGAGCCCAGAGGGTTCAACAGCTTCTCCCTCAAACAGATTCTCCATCTATACATCACATCAACCACATAAGTCATTGGGCAAGTATCAGAGTCCGGAGGGTTCAACAGCTTCTCCCTCAATCAGATTCTCCATCTATACATCATATCATTTGTATACATAAGTCATTGGACAAGCATCAGAGCCTGGATCTCTTTTTCACTTGTCCATTAAATGAGAGGAGCCCTGGAAGGCCAGCCCATCAGTTATGTTTTTATTCTGCCTGGCCTGGAAGCTGCCCTCAGAGAGGTCTGTGTAGAAGTAGCAGAATCGACTCTCCGTGTGGTCGTGTGTCACCCATGCCGCCTTCTGTAGGAAGAGTGCTTTGCGGTCTGTGTTGGGACCACGCATTACCTTGCCCATCAGGGCTCATTTTGACTCTTTTAAGGCTGCATCATGTGACTCAGGTAATGTTCAGTCATGGGGTCTCGACCCTCCTGGCCAAGGATAAGAATTGCCTCCATCTTCTTTGGTGATGCTTCGCAGCGAGAATTGCCTAAAAATATCCTGCGTATCCCAAAGACACGGGGGTTGAGAAGAGATGGATGGAGCAAAGTGCAGTCTCCCTGCAAGTCAGGTAACGACACCCTACCTTCCTTTTATCTAGGCTAGGTGCTTTTTTTCCACTAAGGTAGGGTGGGCTGAACTAGAAAAGATCCGGGTGGGCTGAACTAGAAAAGATCACGAATGACCAGGGAGACTTGTTACAGGCCCTTTCCCCTGGCTTTCTCTGACACTGATCACAGCCTACTGAGGTTCCCTGTGGATGGTCAGAGTGGAGAGAACTTTGTATCCAAAGTCCTATGGCTCCTGAGCAAAGCTTTTCTCCTCCAGTCAGGGCTGCAACTCGAGTTCATGATAGCCAGAGCACTGAGGTGCCTGCTGCATTCATAAACTGGCCTTTCACTTTAAGGGAGCTAGCCTGCTGGACCAAAGCGCACGGTAGGAGGGTCCTAGCTTCTCTAGGACAGGCTACATGACATTCACATAGAGAGCTCGGGGCTGACTTCAGAGAAGTGTGAACTGCTTCCAGGGAATAGACTAAGTCTTGTTTGCACATTTATACTTTTCTGGGTGTCATAAGTACCAAAAATATTTATTCTCTGGGTTTCTAGGGATCCATTGTCCTGATACCCTTTGTAAGTTTACAGGTAGCTGCTCTAGCCATATCTACATGTCACCTTAGGTGACATGCACAGGGTAAACATAGACGACAGAGATATCTGTGTCCCTTCTCTCTGGACCCCGCCTCATGGGACCTTGCCACTGTCCGGGTAGGTTCCATATGACATTAGACATAAAACAAAAGACTAACCAAGGGGCTAGAAAGTGGTTCAGTTAGTGAAGTACTTGACACACAAGTATGGGGACCTCAGTTTGGGGTCCCCAGCATCTCCCTGGAAAGACAGGTGCAGTGGTCCACACCTATAGCCCTGGGAATGCCTCGGCAGCTATTAAACTTACTCAGGATCAGTCAGCATAAATTTGGGATTGCTCTTCATGGAGATCTTGACATAAGAACCCTATGTATCACAGATCTGGTGACAAAGTGGTGGGATTCATTCATACCTAGTCACTTAACACCATGAGGTTTGGTCCTTCAGGGCACAGCAGAAACACTTCTGAGGTTTATCTCCAGATGAGAAACTTCCTAATAAGCAACTCCAACTAATAAGCAGCTCCCAACTCTTTCAAAATTAAAATCCAAGAACAGATACATGGTCCAATTTAGCAACAAAGACCTCTTGGTCTTGCCTCTGTGGCCTGCTACATGGGAGGGAGTGGCGATAGAGGGGCTCTGGGAGACTCCTGGGCAGGAAGTGACTGGGAACAAGTGTTTGGGAGATGATAACAGGAGGCCAGGGGCAGGCACTCCTGACCTGGGGGTAAGCTGGCCTTAGAGGTGCAGGGAACAGGAGAGCAGAGGGCCTTCAGGAGGTCAAAGTTGATGCACTGCCTCTGTGGGGAGAAAAGAAAGGTGAGGGCACAAAAGTGTCATTGAAACTAGCTCAGAAGGTACAGTCCCTACTCAGCAGGTAGGGTCAGCACCAGCATCAGCACAGAGGGGTCCTGGACAAACTTCTCCTATCCCCTGGAAGTTGTCCTCCAGCCTCTACTCTCATTCTAGATATGGTGCTAGAGGCAGAAGCTGGCCTGGTATGGGGCCCCAAGGATTTGTCTCCCCAATTTTTGGAACCTGAGTCTTTTGTTCCTGTCGGAATGGACTCTGTGTCTCAGTTAGGATTTGGGGGTGGGTGGGAAGACAATGCCGGGGATAAGGGTGAGGGACCCTGTGCAACCCAAGGGTCTCCATGGGATAAACACCAGGAGACATACCAGGAGCTTCTGTGTGAGGTCACAGGGCAGTGGGAGGAGTTCCTTGTGAAGATGCAGGCAAGTGGAGCCCGGGAAGGCTCACTTTGCAAGTAAATGAGGGGCTACCTGCCAAAGAAGGCTGAGGTTTCAGTTCTAGAAAAATTTCTGCTCAAGACTCCCACATACAGAATCTCAGGACAGGTACAGAGGCTGAGGGCTGCATGCATGCTGGTCAGGAATGGGGTGAATGCAAGGTTAAGCCATAGCTGGGTACTTTTAGTATCTGGTAAGTCTATCAGCAATGGCAATCCAGTACTGTCAATCATGCCTGCCAGCCAGTCCTCCTGGATCAGTGATCAGCCAAGGATTGCCTAAGTGCCATGTCCTGAAGCCACCTGGGAGGTTCATGAGCATCAGGTCCCATGTGATGGGGCTTTTCTCAGCTTATATTGAGACCATGGTTCTGCATGCCCATGTCCTCAGGAACAAATCAAACCAGAGAGAAACCAGCACAGGCAAAACAAAACAAACAAATAAACAACCCCTCCAAAGCAAGACCCCAACTCTTCCCAAAAGAAACCAAAGGTCATTCTGCCCTTTAGGAGTGGCCCTGGGTCACACTTACCTGGTCGCTAGACCGAGACCACATCAGGGGCAATTGGTGGCAGCTTAGGGGATTGAAGTTGCACACGGCCACATTGCCCTGAAAAGCAGATGCAATCGTGAGGAAGAAGGTGGTCATGGACTCGGCCCCAGAAGGCCCAGTGAGCATCACTTCGCAGGACTCTGTCCCTAGGGAGCCATGAAGAAATCCCCAGCATGCTCCTTGGGGAGTATACAAGCTTGAATGCCTGGGATGCTCGCTGTGGGACACAGTTTCAGAATCTGGGACAAAGCAGTGTTTATGTGGGAAGAAAAGCCAGTAGCTGGCTTTGGAGATGTGTAGAGGCTTGAGGGATTGTGTGCTTGTGGGCCTTTAGGGGAGCCTTGATGTGGGCACAGACCTGGAGAGGGGCACTGGAAATGGAAGCGCCTGTACCTGGGGCCACACTTGAGAGGCAAGTTAAAGGCCCATGTCCTGTTCAGAAGCAGGTATCCTGGGCCAGGGCAGAGAGAAGAGGAAGGAAAGAGAGGCCGGAAGATCCCTGGCTGTAATGGTGAGGGACCCTGTAACCTAGGCTCTGCGTCTCAGATGCTAAAGGCCCTGATGGGTGGGGGCAGGACCTTCAGGCTAGGTCATGTAACTGTCAGAGGCATCCTCCCTTTCTGGAAGGTGTGGATTGACTTCTCTCTGGCCACCCACAGGCATGGGAGGGGCAAGACTGACTCTCAGCTGGCCTGAATGACTATAGAGAACCCAAGGTTCTCAAAATGAAGTGGTAGGTCCCTTACAGAGAGAAAAGTAGAGAAGAAAACCAAGTCCGATGGGAGCCGGGGTTCTTTCTTCCTCAATGCTGGCCTCATGAGTCCTCTCTGCCCAGGGCCCGGGGCTGCTTCTCTGCTGGTTTCTCCCTCCCCATGATGAACCTAGACCTTCTCAGACTGCCTGGCTGCTTCCCAGGGCTTGACTCCCTACAAGGCCTTTGTAATGCCTTTGTAGGGTCTCTGTGTCAACAGGAAACAAAAACACCGGGCCAGCTCCTTTTCTCCATGTGCATGAAGGGACCCAGAGTCCAGGGCCACTGGCTTTCAGCAACTTTCTGGTAGGCAGAGGTTTTATGCAGGGCTAATCCTTGCTGTTTTTACTGTCTCTGACTTCATGAGCATCTTTGTCACTCAGTGTGCCTTGACTTCCCACATTCCTAAGGGTGACACCAGAGACACTGCTGGGGTGGGAACAATGACTCTGAGGACTAGGGACTGGCCAGTTAGAGCATGCAGTGGCTACTGTCCTTACACCTAGACTGTGCCAAAGGGAGACTTCAGCATTTAGAGAGTTCAGGTGGGGTGGGGGAAACCTTTGTGCCGTCCTTCCAACTGTGGAGGAACAGGCACTGGATGTGATCTTGAATCAATCAGTTTGGGTCTGTCCCACTCAGCCGCATTCCCTCCCACTCCCAGGCTCTGCTCTCAGGTCTAGGTGTGCCTGTGACCCTGAACCCAGCCTGGAGTCACGGCCTTCGCGGGGTCCTCTTACCTCTATGCCTCTGCTCACACACACGTTGCAGCAGGTGCAGCAACAGATGATCACAGTGGGGGGCACATTCGCTGGTGGCGCAGGTGCTGGAGGAGACACTGGAGGAGGGGCCTCTTTCTTCTCTCTGGGCTGGTCAAAGGGTGGGAAACAAGTTTGAGCTTTGTCTGCAGCTTCTGGAAAGGGGCATTGTGTGCCCTGTGCAGCGCCTGACATTGTGGGTCCCCTCAGCTATTGTTTTGGGGTGAACAACAGGATACACTTTATTATCTTGGGGAGGTCCTCCAAAGTAACTGAAGGTGAACCCATGCTCCCTGCGGTTTTCATATATGGGGTTTCACAAATTGACAATCTGTCCTTGGTTCTCCTAGGGTCACCCTCGCTGGCAGAAGCCTGGTCTAGACATTGCATTAGGCCAGCACTAGCAGGCAAATGTCCCATATGGCTTGGCCTTTGCACGGGCATCCTCACCCAGGCCAACAAAGTCCCATCAAGACAGGGAGCCTGTTCCTATCTCAGCCCAAACCCAGGTCCACCAGCCCCAGTCTCTCACTACAACTTCTGATCCTCACCTGATGTGAACCACAGATGCTCATCTACCTTGTTCCTGTGCTTCCCTGGTGACATCCCTCACAGCTCAGGGCTAGCTGGGACTCTTTCACCACCCTTATCCCTCAGGTCCCTAGGCTGACCCCAGCCAGCCCCTCTATCCTTCCAGGAGACAGGGATGAAGACAGATCTAATGGAGCAAGAAGACCTCCAGCATGGGAATGGAAACCAGGGCTTGACAGAGAAGCCTGTTCTTGGGATGTTGCAACCTCAGCATCAAACAGAGTCCATGGGAGTCTCCTGAAAGCCACTGAGGCAGTTGTTCATACTGATCGTTTGACCAAGGTCTGTTTGTGATCTGGTGATACTGAGAGTCCCACAGCTTTGCAGAGCCTTTGCTTGTCTTTGCTGAGGAGTGGGAGGCCCCAGGTACAGGCTGCACAATGCCTCGTTTGCTGGTCACAGGATACAAAGAATGACTTACCTTTGGCTGTGGTACAGGAGAGGGCCGTGCCTTGGGGGGCTAGAGGAGGAAACAGGAGTGAAATGAAGGCTTGATGGCACTATGGTTTGGATTACAGTTCCCCAGATGCCCCATGGCTGAAGTCTTGATCCCAGCCTATGGTGCTACAGCCTAGGGTGGACATCGGGGGATCCGTGGGAGGAAGTTAATCATTGCCCATGTGTCCTAGAGTGGTTCTTTCTCTTTCAGAACTGTAGATGAGGTGTGGACTTCCTTGCCCCACGATCTCATCACAATATGCCCCTTTGCCACAGGCTTGAAGGAATGGGACCTTATGAACTAAAACCTTCAGATCTGTGAGCCAAAAGAAAACTTTTCTCTTTGAAACTTGATGATTTCATGCATTTTGTTGCAGTACGGGAGGCTGGATAACAGTTCTGTTGCCCCTCAGCCCTGCAGGTGACCCTCATCTGGTGTAAGGGGTTGAAAATGGTGATGCTGGAGTACTCCACCTGACCCCAAGGGAGCCCCCCAAGAGCGCTCAGCACCTGCCTCAGCACCTCAGCAGGCTGTAGATGTCATGGTGTTGTCCCATATCCATGTGTGGGCAGGGGCTGCTCACCTGTCGGCAGCACAGCCACCAGATCCACCACAGCAACACAGGGATCAGCAGCAGCGCCAGCACCATGGTGCTGAGCAAAACTTGCTTGCTTGGCTCAGCTGCTGGGGGCACAATGGCCAGTGGTGGAGGCAGAGTCGGAGGGGGAGGCAGAGGCAGAGGTGGAGGGGGTGGAGGAGGAGGAGGTAGAGGAGGTGGTGGTAGTTGTGGAGGTAGTGGAGGAGGAGGTGAAGTAGTGGGGACAGGAGTAGTCGTTGGGATAGTAGTTTCTGGGGTAGAGGTTGTCGGTGAAGTTATGGGAGTTGTTGTTGGTAGGGTGGTGGTCTCAGGGATGACAGTAGTGGTCAGTGGTGGAGGTCTCTGTGGGAAAGGAAGATCACCATATTTAGCAGACAGCCTAGCTTTGTTGTAGGACACTACAGGGCAACCTTCCTGGATGCCCAGTGCATCCTTTCCATTCTCCCAGGTTACCTGGTCTCAAGGTACCATAGTAGGGCTGGAGGATAGGTCTCTTGCCTAGCTCTGGCCTTGTTCCAAGGCTCTGCTCTGAACCCAGGTGAGGATAGACCCAGCTCCTCTGCACCCTTTGGGTTTCACCTCTCACTGTAGTCTCAGATGGCAATATGCTGGACTAGGGGTGACCAGCTCGCTGAGAAAAGGGGCCAGGTTGCTGCTTGCCTAACCCCCACCCCACAGATATAGGACTCTATCTTTCCTTCCACCTCTACAATGGGGAACTTGCCCCTCCTCCTCCTGGGCCCTAGCTTGCCATCTCTACAAAGGAAGGAGTCCCTTCCCTCACAGGCACTTGCAAGCTTAGAGCTCAGACACCATCCTGGCTGCTCTATAGGTTGTCACTCACAATGAGCTCAGCCTATCTGACCCTTCCCCGAAGGGTCACATTCTTGCTTAGAGCAAGGAACAAAGAGAGCACTGATGTGAGATCCCTGGGACTTAGGAACATCTTTGCTGAAACATGGGTCACGTGGAGGAGGGCGGCAGTGATGGTGATGACTGCTGCTAGGGGTGGGTAGCACCTCTATCTTTCTAGAAACTAGAATGGGCCACCCTAAGTGCTTGTATATCATGAGCTGCCGCTGGGTCTTACCTAGCGCCCTCCCCATCTTTGACATACCAGGAGAGTCTGCCTTCTCACAGGGCCTCTGCCATTAAACCCACTTGGGATACTCACACAGTCGGAAGTCTTCACAGGGATGGTGTGGGTAAGGAAATCTCTTCCGTTGTTCAGGCTAACTTCAACTGAGAGGGTTCTAATGCACAGAAAGGCAGACCTCAGGAAGCAGCCTAGGGGTCAGGGGCTTTCTTCATGGCAACAACTCTGGACTTCCAGGACTTGGGCCTCTCAGAGTGGGCTGGTGAACCATGAGAGATTATTGCCCAAAGCTCAAAGAGTCATCATGTGCAATTATGGCCACGTGCATGGCTCAGAACATGAGAGGCCCTCATTTGCTGCCATCCTAGCTGTTCTGTGGGCTTACAGAGTTTGTTGTCTTAGCTTTATACGATTGCCTGAAATACCAGGTATTGGGGCTTGGGCTTATCATCCCTTATCCCCAGCTCTGCACAGGGCCTGGACACTGGGCAATCCCTGTTTATCATGGGGATCACCAACAAGGTCAGGAGATAGAGCATTAGGATGTTCTCCAGTAGAAGGGAAACCAAATTCTGTGCACTATTATGATGACATTCTCTCTAGATGTATAGGGCCAAGAATTATGGGCACTTACTGTCCAGGTTGCTCTATTTCTGGTCTAGGACAAATAATGACAGTGAAGTTCTTATCAGTAGGATTTTTATCTAAAGAAAGAGACATGAGAAGAATGTCAATAGTCATGTTTATCACCTACCATGTCACCCCAAGCTATGTATGGCAGGCAGAGCTGACATCTTAGCACTCCAGTAATGACTGTAAACACATGGTTGGTGCTTCAAACCCACATATAGTTCTTGGGAGTTTTGCATACTGTGGACCATGGCCATCCTTTTTGAGCTGATGTTTAAAGCTGAGATCAACCAGTGAGAAGGAACCAGGGAAGAAACTGATCTGAGCTGGTGAGAAGACAAGGATATGTAGGCAGAACTGTGGGGGAGGTCTGGGTTTCCTTTCAAGGTTACTGATTCTTTTGGGGCTATACAGACACTGGGCATAGAGGACCCAGAACTTGCTGGTGGGTGTGGGGGTTGGATTAAGAGGAGTCAAGGGTGACTTTGGGATTTACAGCCAGTGTGATTGCATGGATACTATCTACCAAGTTAGGGAAGCCAAGAGGGAGGTTTTGTGGGATTATTTCTGTGGGGACCTGAGAAGGGTACCATGATTGTGATGGTTTCATCTCACCTAAGCTTGATCCAGAGGAGGCATCTAGCTGGATTTATACTGGCGAGGATTCCACTTTTCTTGCCTGTCCATCCCCACCTTCCTAGGTGCTTGTTTTCTCCAGGGTGAACTGGACTGCCTGGCCTCAGAGAGCCCTGTTGGTCCTGCTATTTGTGCTCAACGGAGGACAACCACTTCCCTGTTACGGCTTCCATTTCCTGAAACCCGTTGAGTCTCTCCTTCCCCAAAATTAAAGCCACAGCCCTGTACCTGCGGACGTCTGGCCACCAGTAAGAGAGACAGGAAATTTCCTTGCTGACCTCAGCCCCGGGACCAGGACAAAGGGTAGGGAGGCTGCTCTGCCATCTCTAGTAATGGTCATGCCCATCCTCCAGGGGGCATTCAGGACATTTTCCTGGTGTCAGAACTAAGTTTATAGGTCACTCTTAATATTCGCACAAATAGACTCTTTAGCTATTTAGGATGCTCTGTGAGAGAGTTATCATCGTGGCCACCTGGACACTTCAATCGTGACACCTACATACAGACCAGTAATCTAACAAAGACCACTAGTCATGTCCCTGACCTCTCAGTGTCTGAGTGGTGTCCTTTACATTTGGGGCACTGCTAGGAACATATCGGTCATAACAACAGTTTCTCCATCCCACTTGAGTTATCTGTTGTAAACCACATTTTAGTAGAATTAAACTTCTTATTGCGTATTTGAGGTTTGATTATTAACTCTTACCATTAATAAGTGTTAATGTTCTAATGCTCTCCACTTCTATTTTGCTATTTTGCAGTATGTATCATTTTTATTAGAGAAATCATAATGAGCAATGTTAAAAGAGTACTAAGCCCTTGTAACATTAAATACAAAATTAAAATCTCATCTTATATGGTCCCTTTATTTTCTATCTTTCATGCTATGTATGAAATAGTTTGTTACCTGGACCAGTTTTCTGGCCCTAAGTCCAGGTAGGTAACCTGGTCTGGGAAAGGGTTTGCTTCCATAGATGGAAGAGTTGGGATTCTGGGTGGGAAGGAAGTCCCCACAGAGGGCACTGACTGCAGCCAGCAGTCTACTTGGTCAGGGAGATGGAGGGAAGCAGATACACCGGGTCCATGGAGGCAGCCACTCTGGATCAGGGTGGACGGAGACACTGTAAGGTGCAGGCTGATGAGAACCAACTCTGCTGTCAAAGAAAATTTCATCTTATGTTGTAAAAGCATGGCCATACAAAGCGACTTAGAAGTGGGACCCCTGTGTACAACTTCTAGGCTCTGAGTCTCGCAGCTGTTGTATTCAACGTTACAAGGGCTTAACATTCTTTTAACTTTCCTCATTATGATTTCTCTAATAAAAATGATACATTCTGCAAAATAGCAAAATAGAAGTGGAGAGATAGCATTAGCTGTGGACTCGGGAGGGGGTAAACTGAGAAGGAGCTGGGCAGATTCTGTGACAAGGACCCGTCAGTATCAGCCCAGCCTCCCTGAGGAATGAAGCCTACACCAGATGCCCACAGAGGCAGGGGATTTATCACTTTCTTATGTTCCTATAAAGAGAGGTGACTGCTTATGCCATGTGGACGCTCTTCATACTGCCTCACAGTATCCTCTGGGCATGGGCCAGCAAGGGTCGGACGCTTGCCTGGTTGAGAGGACAGATTTGTGTGGAAGATGCGCGAGTCTGAGTCACTGAGAGGGCTTACTTACCGATGACCTTGGAGTCACTGAACTTGAATCTGCAGATAACTTCGCTGAGTTCCTTTGCATTATGAAAGCCGTATCCTTTTAAGATGAGCGGGTCATCTTCTGCAAGGACAACGTGAGGAAGAGGTGGTATGGCCCCAATTGCCTTATTTATGATGACCCCAGACAGGATTTCCAGGGCCCCATGAGAAGCAGCAGCTATGTCTGTATCCACATTTGTGGGATCCGCAGGCCAAATCCTATGTCACCGTGGGGCCATGCCAATATAGCTGAGTGGAGCCTCCCACATGCTGGTTACCTCTCTCCACCATTCCAGATTTAATAGTCTGCAAAACCCACCAAGTGTACAGGGGCCAGTTCTAAACCCCCCTGGCTTCAGGTTGGAGACCCTAGAAATAAGGCTAGAACAAGAGGGGACAAGGGAGGCCCCTGACCCACCCAAGGGTGTCTTTCACAGAAGACATTTTGTTTCAGCTGCAAAGCCAGAGGCCAACATATCCCTTCCTCACCTTCTCCTTCTGCCTTACCAGCTGAAGACTACAGCTCATTAGCAATTTCCTTCTGACAGCAGTGGGGTTGCTCCCTGGCTTTGAGTTCAATAAACAGGGGACACAAAGAGGAAATCTTGCTAGCTATTCCCACAGGAGGAAGGCAGGCTTCTCTCAATGTCATTTATCTGAGCAAATACCATGGGGATGGTTCTGGCCCATTCCTGACCTCTGTATGTTTCAGATGTCCCCTGCAATGGACCCTGCTTCAATCTCTATGGCACACAGATTGACTCAGAAAAAGCTCAAGGAAATAACCCATTGATGTGGGTGTCCTTCTGTATGTGTGTTGCTTTTATTGGTTGAATAATAAAGCTGTTTCAGCCAATAGCTTAGCAGAGTAAAGCTAGACAAGAAGTTCAAACAAAGAGAGAGATAATAGGCAGAGTTGAGGAGAAACCATATAGCTGCACAAGAAGCAAGTTGTGAGGTAACAAGCCACGAGCCTCATGGTAAAATATAAACTAATAAAAATGGGTCAGTTTATAGAGAGAGCTAACCAGAAATAGCCTAGCCATTGGCCAAATGATTGTAACTGATATTAAGCCTCCGAGTGGCTATTCAGGAACAGGCTGGCAGAGAGAAACTGGTCCAGGGGAACAGTGAGATGGAGAAGAGCATTTTGCTTACAACCCATTCTGCTCCATTTGGGGTAAGGACCTTTGGAGTTCCCCAAAGTGACAGGCACCCTGTATATACCAGCTTTGCACAGGACCAACAATAGTTTACCAGGTCAGTGGCTAAGCTGGTGCCTGGAGCCTCTTGTCACTGTGACTCAGCTGCAGTGAGGAGAATGACAACTTATATTTTCACCTGGAGTTTGTCATAGCTATCCAGGAACCAAGTCCTAGGTATGTACAGTCTAGGGACAGCCAGGGAGACATGCAGCACTTGGGCAGGCTGCAAGGATGGACTCCTTTACCAAGAGGCAGGAGAGAGCCTGGAGAAGGGTCTACTGTCCCTTCACTTCTCAGTCACCAAAACAGGTTCTGGCTCTCTCTCTCTCTCTATATATATATATATATAGAGAGAGAGAGAGAGGGAGGGAGAGAGTAGGCGGAGTCAGAGAGATGCCAATGTAGCCACTGAAGGAGAAAGATGTGAGCCACCTTACCGGTAAACCATGAGCCTCGTGGTAAAATATCAAACAATAAAAATGAGTTAATTTAAGATATAAGAGCTAGCTAGAAATATGCTAGAGTCTTTAGCCAAGCAGTGTCGCAATGAATATAGTTCAGTGTGATTATTTTGGGTCTGGGCAGCCGGGAAACAAATGAGCAGCCTCTGCCTACAAGAATAAAAGATAAAAATGTCATAGCACTTACAGCCTCTAAATGCTACATCTACTGTTTCTTACTTCCCAACTGTCCTGGGACGGTTTTCCCATCCATTGAAGGAAACACTGCAGCCTTCCCCACATGTGAATCCCCACCCCAGGCTGGGTACCACGGGGAGCAGAGCTTAGATGTGAATATAGCCCTGTCTTCTCAAATCCGGAACCAGGGCCCTCACAGAAGACAAAAGCCAGGACCCAGCATCTGGGCTGGAAGCAGTTGCATAGCTGACTGTCCCTACAGGAGATTTGAGGTTTCCTCTCTTCCTTTTTATCAGGGTTCAAATGCCATCCACATGAGGATCAAGCCTGCTGTACACAAAACTCCTGAACAAAGAGAGACAGCCATTCCCTAAGACCACACCAGCATGTTCTTGGCACACTGAAGTGAGAATTCGAGGCTTTAGAGAGGGTACCCTTGTCAGGTCTGTGAGTGTGGCTGCCTATGTGGATATTTCTGTCAAGTACGTAGGCTTCCCCCTGTTCCCTGTAGCACAGTGGATGCTCACTGGGCCTGATTCTTCATTTTCACCCATTGACATGATCACATCGCTGCTGTTCCTGTTTTATGAATGTGGAGGAACCAAATGGTTCTTGGCATGCAGTTTGGACATCCTTTGTCTGAACAGGTGGAATCTGAAATGCTCCGAAATCGAGAACTTTTTGAGGTTCAACAGGACTCCACAAGTGGAAACACTCTTAAAATTCACATTTTAATCCTGCGTGAGTCATAGGTGAAATGCAGTTGCTCCAGAAATGATGTCTGATGTCACCTTCAGGCTGTTTGCACGCGGTGTATGGTGGAACTTGAGTCCCAAGACATCCTATTATATCTATGTAAATCTTAAAAACTTCAATAGTACACTATCCAAGACCAATTCTAACAGTAAGGCTGTGAATAAGGGTGCTTAGCGTGTGATGGCTTTCTCTGTGTGCTTTTCCTGCTTTACAAGTAAAAGTTTTGTTTTGAGACTAAAAGATGGCAGTTGCATACATGCCCACATTGCCACCACTGTCACATACCCCTTGACAAAGGTCCATTGCATTATAACTAGTCATGGGGATAACACATCTACGTGTCCCCTCTAAACCACAAAACCCATTACATATTCCAGTTCACATAAGTCCATAAGACACACAACACTGAATGTCCCATGTTTACTTGCTTCGACACTATATCACATATCACACCTCTTAAAGATACACATCAAACACAATAACACACACCCCATACCCTACACACTCACCATATACATTCACCACACATACCATACACAAATCACACGAAACCCCCATAAGCCACATGTGATATTAGGTATCACAGAGCTTATGCATCTAGAATAACACAGCTCACACCTCACAAACACAACACATACATAATGGAGACATGTACACATGCATATATCTCAAACGCCAAATGTGCTACACAGACACATGCCACATAGACAAGTTGTACAAAAAATGCATATCATATATACTATATACACATATTTTCATACTACAAGTAGGGGTATTAAAAAACAAATACACACAATATGAACACACTCTGCCACCCACATCATATGCCATGTAGACTACTTACACCACATCCACCCATATCTGCACTGGCACATATATCACACAGAGCTTGTACAAACATGCCATGCTCATTCCATGCATCCCAAGTACCCATTTGCATACACACAAATGACCTGTACTCAAGCAGCTACTCCTCAGATCTCACCTTCTATGCACAGAGAGGAAGGCTCAATACTTCTGAGTTCAAGGCAGGTCAGTGTTCCAATCTGATGGAGAAAGAGAAGAATGGCTAGGCAATGAGAACCCTGGGGCCCAGTGAGATGCTGTGACCCACGCTGCTTCTTTCTACCCTACTCACCGAGTCTACTAACTCATGAAACATCATAGCTGGACCTTCCACAATGAACACCTTGTCTTCGCTGTCTGCAATTCCATTCAGCTACAAGAGAGAGGAGGCATCTTGAGACCCAAGCCAGGAGACATGGGACAAAGGGGATCTCTAGATGTGAGACACAACCTCTTGCCCTCAAGTGATGATGACTACGAGGTGCCAGTGACTGAGGACAACTTATTCAACCATTAGGTATTTCTGCAGTGGGACCTGTTGTTTGTGTCTCCTGGGACAGGCACACACCATCCTCTGGGAGGTAGGGTAGCTGCCTTTGAGACCTTCCCCCAGTAGGCTCAAGAGAGCACCTGCTTACTTGGGCCAAGATACCTTATTTCTGTCATAGAAGTCCATACCGACACAGTAAACATAAGCCCCCATGCTCCGAGCTCTATCAGCCTAAGAGAAAGGAAGTATTGATTAAACAGGCAAAATGCACAAACTGCTTGGGAGGATGGGTCAGACTCACCTCCTTCTTAGATGCCTTCAATACTCGTGGCGACATTTTCCCCCAAACCACAATGATAATCAGACTAGATCTCGTAGTGGCTGACAAAGAAGCGAAGAGTGGCAGGTTGGATGGGGCTGCAGCCCTGTACTGTTTACAACAGGCAGGCCTGGTGGTCCCCACTACTCGGCCTCCTGGGACATCACCCACTAAATACAACTCCTGGAGAGTTAGGGCCTGGCTATCCAGTGACCAGGACTTCCAGTCACATACCATAAGTCCAGCCTACCCTGGATGGCAGGAGGAAAGGGCAGCCCTTATGTCAGAGAGGTTTGTGCCAACGCTAGGCGCATTCCCAGGGCTGCCCTTCTGGTAATGGTGGGCACAGTGAGTCAGCATCACAAATTGGTGTGTTTTGGACAAAAGAATCTCAATTCCCTTAACATTTTTTTTTTCTACATGGTTCAACCTATTCCAGGCAAATGCCACAGACCTCCCCTCGGGAGGAACAGGGGTCCTAGCTTTGCGTGAAAGTTGTGCTGGCTGATACTTGGGCCCAGGAGGCAAGTCAAACAAAGGAGGAGGTGAAAGTAGCCTAATAGCCTAGGGGGGTAATTAAGCCCTGGCTTCCAAGCACAGGGTCTTCAGTCTGCTTAGACCCTGTGTTTTCTTCTTTGTATTCTCATCTGTATGTATACCAAGGACCCTAGTGGGAACAAAGCCAACCCGGTCCTCTTAGGAGCTTCGTGAGTCGGGTGCTGTGCTATACGGGGGGGGGGGGGGGGGGGGGGCAGCACACCGGCTTCCAGAGTCCGACTTGAAGAGGCTCAGGATCTGCCCCAAGACCCTGTAGGAAGCCCAGCTCTGTGGGTCCTGCCCCACTGAAGGTGCGCAAGCAGCTCACCTCCTGCGTTGGCCATTTGGATCTGTTCATTCACCTATCAAAAAATGAAGAAAACTCAGTGACAATGGGGTGAGATGGCCCCGGTGGTAGTCTATGCGGTGCCAGCGCCCACATGTGGTTCTAGGCCTCCGAACCTTTTCCAGTGCTTCGTCAAGATATGTTAATCCGTGTATCAGAATCGTCTCTGCGCTGGTGAGCTCATTGCGGATTTCTTTTCTGAAGTGGAACAAGGGTTAGGTGAGGCATGCGGGCAGTGCCAAGTTTGCTCCAAGCTGTTGCACAGATTCATTCATTGTACAGACTGCAAGCTTGGGGCGAGCACCAGGTCCCATCACCCTGTCTTTCTGTCTTTCTTTCCTGAGTCTTTCTCTGGCCCCTTAGCATTGAGGAAGCTCAGAAGGTGACAGTGTTGCCCAGTGGGTCCCAAAGAAAGGTTTGGTTTTCTCTGAGGTCATTCAGACTTTGGGTACCTTGATAAAGGCCCTACTTGTATCACCCTTGAGGCATAGGATGGCATCTTAGGGACGTGTGACTGAGTCACGGGGCACTACACTTCTAATGGAGAACCTAATGCCATAGATGCTCTCCTTTCCTTCTGTGGATGGTGTTGAGGAGGTCCATGCCACTCTCCTGCGGTGAGGTTGAACCACTGCCTGGCTCCTATCCCGTGGTCACAGAGCCCTGGCCTGCCACGCTTCCTTCTGTTCTACTTAAGGCAGTGGTCAGTCTGTTTAAACTTGGGCCCTGCTGCAGACTCCATGTCCAGAAGACCCGACGTTGGGAGTGAGACCCAAGGACTGTCCATGAGGCTTGTGCTCCTAAGGCTGGAAAGGAACACGGTCTGTCGGGTGCTATTAAAGTGGACAGAACACACTGGAGTCAGCACTGACTCTGTGACTGTTCTAGGGCAGGAAGGAGATGCACGTGGGATTTAGGATAATCCATTGTGACAAGGCTGAGCAGGCTCAGCAAGTGACCGAGAATAAACCCCGAGTGACTTGCTTCTGGGACAGTGAGACCCTGCTGTGGACTAAGCTTCAAGGGTCCCATGCCTGACCCAGCTAAGCCCTGCCTAGAAGCTGAGAACAACATGCCCACAATCCTCAGTGCGGGCCTAACCAGGCCTTGCCCACCCTACTCCAGCCTTTCCCTTCTGTCCAGTCCAGCTTTTTTTCTCCTGTCCAGCCTCGCTCTATTCCCTGATCCAGTCCAGCCATCCTCCCTCTGCCTAGGTCAGCTGCTTCCTTTCTGCTCAGGTTAGCCTTTTACTCTGCCCAGCCCAGTCCGTGCTGGCTCTCTGGGTTCCTACTACTCTCCTTGCCCTCCCTGCTCCCTCCCACTCAGTCAGGAGGCTGGTGAGCCTGTTTCCACAGGGAGCAAAGGTCAGAGAGTTGGGACTTTCCTCTCGTTCCTTCAAGGTCATTGTGCGTCTACCTCAAAACAAAGGTCCCACCTGGTTGTTGACCAGAGAGTTCTGCTCTCTCAAGGTTGTTGTCAACAGGTGAGGCTAATGGCCAGACCTCGTGCTCCAGGAATAGAGAAGTAGATGTGTTCCAACCTCAAACAAGAGTCTAAGGACCCAACTAAGTTCCAGTTCTCTTAATAGAGATAACATGGGATTCCACCCAGGGAGTGGTTTGCCTACAGACTGTTTTGGTCTGGGGTGTAAGCGTGACTTGTTTTGTTCTAGCAAGGAATGTTTAACTAGGACTGGAGCTTACCGGTTGTTCATTTCCTTGTATCATGTTAATGCAATCTTTTGTCTTACTCCTACCTTTTGGAGTCAGGGGTATTTTAAGCAGTTGGAAATTAAACGTGGGTGAATTTTAGTACTCACTGGAATTCCCTCCCAATACTATCCTATATATTTCTCTATTTTATTATTTTCATTTGCGTCTTCACATTTTTTGCTACTTTTCTAAATCCCCACACCTTTACCCTGGCGAGAGGTATTTTTGTCGTGGCTTATCCCCAACACCAGACCCAAACCACCAGGCCCCGAAGAGATCCCCTCCCTACTCCTGCTGGGGTGCTATCTCTATAAGTCTGGGGCTTGTCCCACTGCCCTCCATATTTCTAGCTTT
Organism: Chionomys nivalis; assembly: GCF_950005125.1. Taxonomy (NCBI): domain Eukaryota; kingdom Metazoa; phylum Chordata; class Mammalia; order Rodentia; family Cricetidae; genus Chionomys; species Chionomys nivalis. The sequence continues at coordinate 33,791,560 of NC_080090.1, read as the reverse complement.
CTCCAAGGGCCCTGGACAGAGGGTCCCACAATTCAGTATACCTCCAGGTCCACATATCCATGCCTCCTTCTCTGCCCCCCTTGTTCTGTAGGAATCCCAGACAGGGCATCCAAAATTTTCCATTTCAGACAGACAGAGATCTCCAATTTTTAGCATCTGGGACTGTGGACACAAAAGGGCCACCCTCACCCAGTGGCTGCCTCCCTGTCCCTCACACTTCCTCTTAGTACCTAGCTCTGGGCATTCATAGTCTTATGCTGAGGTTTCTCTGCCTATAGTCAAAGGGGGTACTAGATGCAGTCTCTATATCTTCCTGCTCACCCTACTGGTCCAGGTAGATGTAAAGCAACTCAGAATAGAACATACATAGGCAAAACTTTGAGGGGATACACATACCTGCCCTGCTGGCTCCCCAGATCCTATGAGTTTTCACAATCAGGGCCAAGGGAAGATTCTGGAGTGTGATGGAGGGAAAGAGTGGAGAATTTCTGGAATTGCAGGGGCTGTGGGTTCTAGTGAAGCAAGGATTTAAGGGGACTGGTGATCTGGGGCTGGAAGTCAGTTTGGTGCTGGCCAGCCACACTAGGAACAATGGAAGCCACACGGAGGTCTTCTGGAGGCTGGAGGTGTCTTGTCCAACCCACAAGGCAAGGTTTGCAGTCAGACGGTACCTACCTGTCTGCAGTGAGTGGCATTTTGACTGTGACTTTGTCATCAAAGAGAATGAAGGACATCCGCAGATTGGGGCTGAGGACAAAACACAGTTGGGAGAAGCTGATATAACAAGTCAGCAGCCTGATAGGAAGCAACGGGGGCGGAATAAGCCAAATCTCTGCTCTCACCCCATCTCTTCTGCATGGGGGACATTTCATAGGTGGGGAGTCCAGACAAATTCAGTGAAGGATTCTGAAGCCTATGGAGATGTAGGGCTCTTGGGAAGAAAGATTGCTAAGATGACCCCATGCTCCCTTCCTGTGCTCTAAACCCAACACACACACACACACACACACACACACACGTACACATAGACACATACTTAAATAGATTCCAACTTTCTGTGACAGAAAACCCTGAGCAAAGGCAGCTCAGGGGGAGGAAAAGGGGATTGTTAGCTTACACTTCTAGGTTATAGGTGATAATTTCAGAGAAATCACAGCAATGAGATCTTGAGACAGCTGCTCAAATTACATCCACAGTCAAGAGCAGAGAGGAACAAATACACCCATGATTGCCTTGCTTCACCTGTCTATGTAGTGCAGGACACTATGAGCTGGGTCCTTGCATACCTTCAATTAATGATCAAGGCAAGCCCCCAAAGATGTACATACCCACAGGTCAATCTGATAATTACTCAAACATGAGAGAGTATGCTCAAGAAGGGGGAATGACAGAGGAGAGAAAGTAAAGAGGTATTTTGATAGAAGAAGCCATTAAAGGGCTAACAAGAAGTGTGGCACTAGGGATATTCCCAGGAATCCATGAGGATGACCCCAGCTAAGACTATAACCAACAGTGGAGAGGACACCTATGCTGTTCTTCCCCTGTAATCAGATTGATGACTACCTTAATTGCCATCATAGAACCTTCATTCAGCAGCTGATGGAAGCAGATACAGAGATCCACAGTGAAGCACTGGGCCAAGCTTCCAGAGACCAGTTCAAGAGAGGAAGAAGAGCAAAAGGGTCAAGATCATGATGGTGATACCCACAGAAACAGCTGACCTGATCTAGTGAGATCTCACCGACTCTGGACTGAAAGCTGGGGAACCTGCATAGGACAAAACTAGGCCCACTGAATATAGGGGACAATTGTGAGGCTTGGGCAGTCTTTGGGACCACTGGTAGTGGGACCAGGTTTTATCCCTAGTGCTTGAACTGGCTTTTTGGAACCCATTCTTTTTGGAGGAATATCTTGTTCTGCCTAGATATAGGAGGGAGGACCTTGGTCTTGCCTCAAAGTGATGAGTCAGATTTTGTTGACTTCCCATGGTAAGGCTTACCCTCTCTAAGGAATGGATGGGGGAATGTAGGGGGAGTGGGAGGAGAAGGAGTAGGAAATGGGATAGCTATGTAAAATGAGAAAAGATTGCAAAAAAAAAAAAGAGACTCTCTTCCCAGGCAGTTCTAGGTGGTGGGAGCTAATATAAAACATACATGCTGAACAGGCAAGTCGACAACAATATTTCCCCATGGGTCCCTCCCACCCACCTGGCACTTGGACCATCATGTCCTTCACTTATTCAATCACCCTTTCTCATTCTTGTTCCCCATTTCTGAGGCAGGATTATCTAATTCTGAAGAGATCCATGGGACCAATCTGCTCTGTTTCCTGGCCTGCCTAGCATGCTATCTTTGATCTGTGCTCACTCCACAAGGGATTCCCATCCCGCCCCCCCAACCTAATCTGCCTGCCAATGGACCCCTCCTGACAGGAATCTTTAGGGCACAGACATACTTCACGTATTTCTCCACCATATCTTCCCAGGCTGTGAATATGCCAGCCCAGTCTGCCACGGCACTGGACCTGCAAGGAGGTGAGACTTGAATCATAAGAGTGAAGTGGATGATGGGAGAGCCAAGTGGATCACACATCATTCTACTTTTCTCATATTGCCCACTATCAACTTCCCTCCCCTCTCCCATGGTCTTTCTTACTCCTCCTTCTCATCAACACATCATCAACACATTCTCTCTCTCCCCTCTTTCTCTCTGTCTCTCTGTCTCTGTCTCTCTCTCTCTCTCTCACACACACACACACACACACAAACACACACACAGAAAGGTTCTGCACATGCTGAAGTTACTTAGTATCCCAGTTTCCTAGGAGCCTGCCGAACTTGGACATTCTGATTGGGAAGGCTGCTTCATTCAGGCACCTTCACTTGAGGGTGGGTACAGGCCTGGTCACTGCTACCCTGATATCATAGTTCTCAGCTGATGTGGGACTCCCCTCTGTATGCTGTGAATATGTTTTGTTACCATTGGTTAATGAATAAAACTGCTTTGGCCTACAGCAGGGCAGAATAGAGCAAAGCAGCAATTCCAAGCAGAGATAGAGGGGAAAAGTAGGTAGAGTTGAGGAGATGCCATGTAGTCACCTAAGGAGAAAGATGCCAGACAGAACCTTACCAGTAGGTCACAGTCACATGACAATACACAGATTAATAGATATGAGTTAATTTAAGATGTAAAGGCTTGTTAATAAGAATCCCAAGCAAATAGGCAAATCAGTGTTTTAATTAATAGAGTTTCTATATGATTATTTGGGTCTAGGCAGCCAGGAAATGAACAAACAGCTTCCACCTACAAACTGGCGCCCAATGTAGGGCTAAATACATTCACACAAAACCCGAGAGAGCTTAAAAATAAATTCTAGACACACAATAAAAATAGAGTTCAGGACTGGAGAGGTGACTCAGAGGTTAAGAGCATTGCCTGTTCTTCCAAAGGTCCTGAGTTCAATCCCCAGCAACCACGTGGTGGCTCATAACCATCTGTAATGAGGTCTGGTGCCTTCTTCTGGCCTTCAATATATATATTATTGTATACATAATAAATTAATAAAAAAACAGAGTTCATCACAGCTTCTTGGTAGCTGCATTTTTTTTTCCAGATGGGCTCTGTTTGCTGACCGTGAGCAGGGCACCGCAACTCCTTTAAGAGATGTCTTTCTGACTCAGCATTGGCAGTGAAAGCTGTGCAGCTTCTTTAGGAGAGGCTTCCTGGTTTGTGCTAGTTGTGAGAATAGCTCTGGCTCTTTCAGAAGGCTGAGCACTTAAATGGGGTCTATGAACAGCATGTTACAAAGTGCTTAATGGTAACATAGATCTGCTACAACTCTGGAGCTGGGTCAGTACGCATGGCTCTCAGAGGCAGCGAATATGCCTCCACCCATGGTGAACTGGGCAAGGCAAGCAAGCAGGGCTCTGGAGTTGGTTCTAGCTATGAGTGCTTAACATTTAAAAGAAAAAGAGCCCACTCTTGGTCAGAAAATAATTACAGATACACACACAATAAAAACAAATTCAGATGAAAAAGACTTCTAAATGGGTCACAGTGTTGGATAAATGTATGTAGACTTGAGAGAGAAGGGGGAAAGAGAAGGGGGAAAGAGTATAGACAGTTATAAAAGAGTACAGACAGTTATAAATTAAAGAAGTAAGAATAATAAAATAAATATTAAACTTGTAAAAAAAAGTAACAGAGGGGGCTGGAGAGATGGTTCAGCAGTTAAGAGCATTGCCTGCTCTTCCAAAGGTCCTGAGTTCAATTCCCCGACAACTACATGGTGGCTCACAACCATCTGTAATGAGGTCTGGTGCCCTCTTCTGGCCTGCAGGCATACACGTAGAAAGAATATTGTATACATAATAAATAAATAAATAAATATTTTTTTAAAAAGTAACAGAGTAAAAAATACATAAAGATGGAATGTACACAGAGAGCCCGGATTTTGTATATGATTGTGTTTTCTTTGAATTTTTTGACTAAATGAGCTTGAGCTAAGTACAGAGAGACATTTCATTGTATGGGCTGCTAAGCTAAACCAACATATATATTTTAAAGGTATCTTGATTTCGAAATTTGGGTGTAAGGATATGTTGCTTTGGAAAAGAGATTTTGCTTTTGTTTCCACAGAGGATAAGAACCTATGGATTCCTTCCAGCTAATGTGGCTTGTTGAACCAAGATCCCTCCAGAAGATCTCCATAATTCCCCAAAATACTTTACCCAACCAGAACTAGGAAGCAGTTTGGGAAGAACTATGTCCAAATTTACAAATATTGTTTATAAATGTTTGTTTACATTTAAGGGGAGATATGATATGCAAATTCATTGTTATGAATCTTGGTTTATTGATACAAATTTAATGTCAATTTTGTTATATGTATATTTCTGCTCTTGATTAAGGTATTGTGTTTATGCAGCTAATTTAAAAATGTAATGTAAATTAATAAATATAGGTTAATAGATAGTAATCTATAATAGTCAAGCTTGTAGTCATGTTAGTTAGGTTTTCTAGAGGTGCAGATATATGTCAAACCTTTAAAAAACTAACAGAATATGGCATTTAAAATGTTTAAGAACTTAGAGCTTTTCTCAACAATGAGGCACATCTGCTCCTGCCGGCACCAATCTAGTTCAAGAGGACGATGGGCAGTGAAGAGGCTCCTTACGGAGTTTGCTAGCCAAGAGAAACTGTTTCTGCCTGGACTGCTTGATGGTATGTTACATAAATTGGACATGAAGGACCCACAGAAAAATGGCTGCTAAAGTTGCCTAAAGAAGGTGTCCTTCAGGGTTCTGGCTTCATGAAAGAGTCTGCCAGACATTCTGCAGGACACAGAAGAAAGTGACTGATAAACTGCCAATATAGGCAGAACTGTCTTTGAAATTCCCTGCTTCATGGAAAAGTCTGCCAGATACTATGGGCCTTTAGGCTGAAGATGGGTGCCCCAATGTTACAGAAGAACTTTGGGTGACTGTCTAGGCAGTGAGATGTCTCTGTCAATTCTAGAGTTTTGGAAGATGCTTACATGTACTTCCTGTTTACTTAGGTAATTTTATATCTTTCTGGATTCTTTGGTGGAGTTGAAGAATAGATAGTTATAATTACAGTTTTTCTTAGTTATGATAAAAGATAAAACAGATATAAATGCTCTAACTGTAATTATTGCTTAATACCTATTTTGTTATATGTAATTTTTCTATGCTAAAGTTGAAACCTTCCTTTTTATTTATATAGATATGGGGAGATGATGCGGATTTCCCCTCTGTACGTTATGAATATGTTTTGTTACCGTTGGTTAATGAATGAAGCTGCTTTGGCCTATAGCAGGACAGAATAGAGCAAGGTGGGAATTCCAAGCAGTGATAGAGGGGAAAAGTGGGTGGAGTCAAGGAGATGCCATGTAGTCACCAAAGGAGACAGACACCAGACAGAATCTTACCAGTAGGCCACAATCATGTGATGATACACAGATTAAAAGAAATGGGTTAACTTAGGTTATAAAAGTTAAGTTAATACGACAGCTAAGTGAATAGGCCAAACAGTGCTTTAATTAATACAGTTTCTGTGTGATTATTTTGGGTCTGGGTGGCTGGAAAACAAACAGCCTCTGACTACATCCAACAGGTCCCATGAGCACAGGTCTCTCCAGTTCTGTCTGCTAGCCCTCCTCATGGCCTTCTATTTAGTAGAAATTTTAGGGCCATGTTCTTTGGAAGACCATTCCAAATATGGGCAGTAGTATGAGGCTCTAGATATGATTTACATATCTTGGTCCTGGAGATAGTTTGAGGTGAACTGACACTGGGCCTGACCTAGTCTCTTTTCTGGTACTGTGTTAGATTTAGACCTTTGATGCTATCTGAATCAGAGGCATCTAGCACTATGCTTTATATCTCTTCCTGGTGATCACAAATGTGCCCTTTCAGAAGGTGTTGCTCATATACGTGATTGCTACACCCCATAAGCAACCTCGTCCTCTCCATTGTCTCTGCCAGGCTGTGTCTCAAACTTGGTGCTAGAAGATCCTATACCAGCAGCATCATTACTCATGGTACACATTGTACTAGGCACACATGCATCATTATCATCATGGTGGAAAACATGGTGGCATGTAGGCAGGCATGCTGCTGGAGAAGGTATTGGGAGATCTCTGTGTGATCTGCTGTGACACTGTGTATAGCTTGAGCTTAGACCTCAAAGTCCACCACCCCTCTGACAGTGACACACTTCCCCCAACAAGGCCACACCTACTCCAACAAGGTCACGTATCCTAATAGTGCCACTCCATTTGGGGGCTATTTTCTTTCAAAACGTCAAATTCTACTCCCTGGCTCCCAAAGACTTGTAGCAATGTTATAATGCAAAAATGCATTCAATCCAACTTCAGAAGTCCCCATAGTCTATAACAATCTCAAATTTATTTAAAAGTCTAAAGTTCAAAGTCTTTTCTGAGATTCATGCAATCTCTTAACTGTAATTTCCTGTAAAACCAAAATTAAAAAACAAAAAGCAGATCACAGACATTTAACATATAATGGCACAGGATATACATTATCATTCCAAAACATAGGGAATGGAGCATAGTGAGGAAGTACTGGCCTAAAGCAAGACTGAAAAACAGCTGGGCAAACTCCAAACTCTACATCTCCATATCTGATGTCAAAAATGCGTTTCAGATCTCCAACTCCTTTCAGCTTTGTTGACTGCAACACACTTCTTTATCTTGGGCTGGTTCCATTCCCTGGTAGCAACTCTCCTTGGGAAAAATCCCACAGTTCTGACATCTCCAACATCTTGGGGTCTCCAAGGCAATTCAGGTTTCATGAAATGGCCTCTCTAGACTTCCATTCAGGATACTCCTGACATGTGCCTGACCTCAGCAGCTATCCTAGTCACAGTTCATCAAATCATACTCAACACCACTATCTTCCATGTTCCTATTAGCATGCCCCATTAAGCAACACTTAAAGTATCCAACTACCTTTATAATCCACAGTCTCATGTTCTATATTCCTTCAAATAAAACCATGGTCAGACCTATCACAGCAATACCCCAATCCCTGGTACCAAATTCTGTCTATTGTACTGAAGAGGCACCATGACCATGGCAACTCTTATAAAGGAAAGCATTTAATTGGGGGTGGCTTATAGTTTCAGAGGTTAAGTCCATTACCATCATGGTGAGACATGGGCACACAGTCAAATATGCTGCTGGAGAAGGACCTGAGAGTGAAGTTTGAGCTAGATCTTGACCAACAGGCAACAGGAAATGATCTGAGACACTGGGCATGGATTAAGCATATATGAGACTTTTCTTTTTCTTTTAAGCCACAACACCAAGCTTAGAATTCTCAAAAATAAAAAAAATAATTTTAAGAATTTGGATAAGTGGTGGTGTGGGGATAGATGTGCAGTTAGCATAGGGATTTTACAACACAGAGAGCTAGAAAATGAAAGGAAAATAAGTGCTATGCTATCAGAGGAAATACAAGCAGCTGCTGTATCTCCTTCAGTCATCTGTGAAGTGTCCAAGGAAAGTATAAAGGGGGCTTCACTGGTAAAAGACACCTGCGGGGAGCTGACAGGTGCCATGAGAGGGCCAAAAGGAAGGTTCTTCTTCTTTTTCCATAAGAAGCAGTGGTTTTTTCTCAAGCTGCTGTTCAACCATCTGTCCCGAAGCCAACAAAGGCTGACACTCAGATGCTGAGGCCCCTTTACTGGTAGAAACTTGCCCACAGGTTGCTGACTGCGGAGGGAAACAGCAGAGAGAAGAAAGCCAGGCCAGAGGAGGAGGCATTAAGCAGAGAATCACGGAGTGACTCAGAAACACTGCCTCCACATTACTGAGTTCTAAGAGCAAAAGGCTTTCAATCCTCACAGAGCCAGGCCAGCATCTTGTCCCTTGTGCATCGCTGTCACCGAGGCAAAGCCTTGACATAGAGAAACCTGGGTGGTAAGAATTACGGGCTATGCAGGGATTAGGATTAGGGGTGTCCATATTCACTACAAAGACAGACAGTAGAAGATAGGAAACACAGACCTAGAAAGCCTCGTGCCTTGGGCCCACCATCCCACCCCAGCCTTTTCTTTCCCTTTGTAGGACAGTCTAAAGCAAAGTCACCCTTTTCTCACTTAGACTCCCTGGTGATGTGCTGCAGAGAAGGAAGAAAACTGGAGCCTCTGCCTCTAGAGCTCAATGACTCAGATGTGCTTTATCCGGCAGCTCCCATAGTCACCGTACCCAAAGGAAGCAGGGAGAAGTGGAGCTGAGATGGCAGGTACCAGCCATGGAGCCTTAGTTGGCTTTCTCTTGCTGTGCCCAACTTGGGAGAAGAAAGGGTTTATTTCATCTTGGTTTATTTCATCATGAAAGAAAGTCAGGAGAGGAACTCAAGGAGGAACCTCAAGGCAGGAACTGAGTTAGAGGCCATGGGGAGCACCACCTGCTGACTTGTTCCCGTGGCTGGCTCAGTCTTCTTTCTTATACAATCTAGGAACACCCGTCTAGAAGGGGCATGTGGGCTGGGCGCTCCCACGTCAATCATTAATCAAGACAGGTCCACCGGCCATCTGATGGAGGCACCTTCTCAATCAAAGTCTCCCTTTTCTCAAATGACTATTTCGTGACAAGTTGACAAAAGCCAACCAGCACAGCCACGGGGAGCATTTCTTCTCTCCAGTGAATCAGGGCTGCATTGTGCTGAGCCTAGCTCTCAGAGCAGGCGGCCATCAGCACGACCTCGCTCCTGTGCGCCAGCTTCTCTTCTCTGTCCACTTCAGGCTTATGAGTGACATCCTGGCTTCTATCTCCCTGCCCCCTTCATTATGTATGGCCAGCACAGAGCTTGCAATCTGACATCTCCCAGGCACTGCGTGGGCTTCTGAAGCCCACTGCTCTGCACCCCCAGATCCACCCTTCAGCCATCCAGGCAGACAAAGTGCTCCTCAGAAAACACATATTGGAGCCCCCCTCCTTTTTCTTAGCGACACCCGTTATATCTGTCTTCCCTCTTATCTTGCCCCCTAATCCCGTCTCCTTATACTGTGACCCTACTGCAATCGTCAGAAGTTTGAATCTCAGAGTCTTTGTCCAGGTGCCCCCCCCCCCCCGTCCTCAAAAGCTACTTGAACTAGAAAGCAGGCGCACACTTGTTTTCTTCAAATTCAATGAAGAAACCAATGTGTTGTAATAGGAGCGGCTGGGCTGCGTCCCCGGCACCCAGCCGCCCGCATGGTTAGCTTATGTCCCGAAATAATTACACGGAAACTGTATTTTTTAATTATTGTCTGGCCCATTAGTTTTAGCCTCTTATTGGCTAGCTCTTATATATTGATTTAACCCATTTTTAATATTTTGTGTAGTACCATGAGCTGGCTTACCAGGAAAGATTTTAACCTGTATCTGTCTGGAGTGGGAGAATCATGGCGACTCATTGACTCGGCTTTTTTTTTTTAGTATTTTGTTTTGTTTATACCCACCTCCATCACCAATGAAAGATGATAAATAAAAAAAAAATACCAGACAAAATCTACCAAAGGACCTCCTGAGGTTTCCCCTGTCTAGGAATAAAGGAAATCAGAGAGATCCAATTTTCTGGTCTTTTTTCCCCTCTTTGGTTTTTAAAGAGAGGATTTCTCTGTGTAGCCCTGGCTGCCCTGGAACTCACTCTGTAGACAGGTTGGCCTCAAACTCACAGAACTCTACCTGCCTCTGCCTCCTGAGTTCTGGGTTTAAAGGCGTGCACCATCCCTGCCTGGCTAGTCACTCACAGACTTTTCCTGATTCTCTCCTGGCAGAAGGTACCATGCTGTAGGCCTTGTTCCACCAGGGCATAGAAACACATGGGGGTTATCTAGGGCCAGGGTGGCAAGGGCTACTCACTTGTCAAAGACGAAATAAACATCAAAGTCACCGTCACAATACTGCAGAACCTCTTCCGCCTCCACCGTAGCCTGCCTTGACCTCCAGTCTTCATAACCATAGAACCTAGCAGCATACTCATGATAGGGATTTTGGCCAGAGTGAGGATGCCGGGAACTCTGGACTGAGACAAGTGGCACAGACAATAGCAGCAGCAGCAGTAGCAGCAGGTGCACCGAACGGGACACCTGGGGACTATGGTCTCGCATCTTCTTGGCTGACCCTGTGACTCTACTAGAAATGGGGACTCTGTGCCAGAGTCTATGCAGGCCGAGCTCTATCTACCTCAGACTTCCTTCTCGTCTTCCTCTGCCTGAACAAAACCCTTGTGCCCTCTCACCAGTCCTTCCTGCTGTTGTCTACTCGGGGGCCCCAGAACCTAGAGACTGGGTATGTAGCTGCTCTGGATCATCCTTCCTCTCCCTGCCTCTATCACCCTGCCTCCAATACCTATGATGGATAGGGAGGTTGACATGGTGACTTTGTGACTTGCCCTTTTGCTCACTGCCTTCATGTTGACAGTGCCAAGAGGCAGTCATAGGACCTTTGCAGAGGTTTCAAATAAGGCCTCCTTGTCCCTCAGCACAGCTCTCCTCACAGAGATCCTTAGGGGTCACCTCAAGGACCTCATCATTTTTTTTCACTAAGAATGTAGCAGAGGGAGTGAGGTTACCAGATCACTAAGGGTGAGGAGGCCAAAGGACCGGAAAGCCTACGTATGGGACACATGAGGCCAATTGTGTGCCCTCGAGTCAGCCAGGCAGTAGCAGGGTCTAGAAAGGGATGGAGATCGTGCACTGCTGTCAGCATCCTCTGTGGATGGAAGCAGTCCAGGCATTCTTGGCCATGTGACAAGCTGACCGATCTTGGTGACAACACAGAACCATCTATTGTGCTCACGCATTCCATGGATCAGACCCTTGGGGAGTGTGGCATGACAGAGCTCCTGGAAAAACGTCAGCACTGAGGCAGGACTTGTGTGATGGAGACTGAAATTATCCAGAAGCATCCTCACTACTGCCTGTGGTAATTGGTCTGGAGGACTCTAAAGGCTCATCTGCAGCTGTTCACAGAACCCTTGTATCCGTGGATATCTGACTTGGGGCTCCTCACATGTGGTAACATCAAGAGGAGGTCTACTATCCTTACGGAGGCGCATCTTTTCGAGAGCATCTACAGGGGCCAACATTAAAATATGACACCTATGTTTGTAGATCAGAGCTCCTGCAGCAGAGAACAGTTAGAAACAAGGACATGGCCCCCGGCTCTTGGAGCATTGAGGGTGGTCTTGGTCCACAATGACATCATAGCACTTGCAGTGGCAAGGGGATTTGCAATGGGGAGGCAGTTGCATTTAAAAAGGTTTAAGAACCTTCCAGTGAAGGGTGAACAAGCTTAGATTTACCCCCAATCAATTTTTCTTTGTTCTTTATGCATGAAAACAAATCTGATAAAATTGTTCTTAGTAAGTCTAAAATAGATTTTTTAATTCATATAACATGCAAATGCCTCACAGCACACTGTGTTGAATTGGTGGGCTTTTGTTTTGTTTCAGGAATTATTTGAGAGAATATCTTGAATATTTGGTATTTTAGAATTCATAAGATTCCATTAGCATACTGTGGATCTCTTGAATCACAACTGAGAGATGCAGCTGGGTCCGAGCAGGGGATAAGCGTTAACCCAGCGGCTGCTGAGGAAGCCACCAGACAATTCTGACTCCTGCCAGAACTCTCCCCAAGAAGCCCTGTCCTGAAATATACCCTGTCCTTCTGAGGGCCCCACCCTGCAAATATAGTAAAATGGTTAAATCACTGAGTTTGGGCAGCTTGTCACACGGCAGTGAACAACTGAACTGCCCCTGCTCACAGAAGATTGTGGTACCTCCACCCCCTTCTAGACTTTGTCAGCTGACTTAGGGACTTCCTCACTAATGATGACCCATGATCTTGACCACTTTGAAATACCATCTCAGTTAACAAATGTCTGGATTCCTTGACATACAGGAATACAGGTGAGGGACAAGGAGCCTTTATCTGACACCACATGATCTGTGACTGCCTCTTGGCACTGTCAGCATGCAGGACATTGAACAGAGGGGCAGGTCACAAAGTCACCATGTCAACCTTCCTGCCCATCATAACCCTAGAGTGTTGGGTGAAGGGCTATGCAGGTATTGAGAGGCAGGAACCCCCAGAGCAGCTATGTCCCCAGTCCCTATGCTCTGAGGTCACTGAGTGGACAGCAGCAGTGAGCATTGGTGAGAAGACACAAGGGCTATTGTCCCTAAGTGCAAGCAGTGGCAGCAGAAACCGAGAAGGAAGTCAGAGGTGGCCTGTGGCCCATCTATCTGGGACCTTCCTAAGACCACCAAGATGCTGGCCAGCTGCCCCCAAGGATCTCACTCTGTGTTCCTGTTCCTGCTGCTGCTGCTTCCATCACTGCTCAGCACAGGGAACTTCCTGTCCCAGTACCCTAACTGGGAAAGCTACCCTGGCCTGGCCTTGGGCTCCAGAAATTTCCACCACCATGAAGCCCAGAACCAAAGGCATATGTGGCACCGAAGGAGTTCGAAACAGACACCATGCCAGGCCACCCCTGACATCTACTTCGTCCTGGATAAGTGAGTGGCTTTTCCTTACAGGGCACACTGAAGGCCCAGCCTCCATAGGGGCCATGGTGGTCAGAACCCAGTCGCTATGACTGACTTATTTCCTGAGGTCAGGGAGGCTACTGTGGTGCCTCCTGGTGACTCTGACTATAGTGTCTTGTCCCCATCTGGGTTTACACTGTCCTCCAGCCTACTGACTGTTAGGAGCTGACTTCTCAGCCCAGTTAGGAGCCCACTCAGGGGCTCTACAGAGATAATTGCTGGCACCATGTGGCCTTTGCTTATCTATCCTAAGTGATCAACTTTCTCCTATACAAAGAGCCAGAGACAGTTCCTGTGCTGTTTGCCTCTGCGTGGCTCTCAGTAGGAAGGGGTTGTGGGCCAGTGTTAGAAGAGCTAGCCTGGATTCACTTCTCCGAATTTCCTGGTAGGCTGGGCCTGGATTTTCTGCTCATCCAACCAGAGCCAGGTTGGGGAAGGCCTGTCTGGGCTCTCTTAAAGGCTTGCCTCATCAAACATCCTGGGCTGCAGAGGAGCTTGGGGCTTTTATTTTGGAGTGCTCTCTTGGGTTGGCAAGGAAACCTTGGTGGTGACAAGACCTTGCTTCCTGAGCTCTGGTGGCAAGACTGGGCTCTGCTCATCAGTTCAGGCTTGGATCTTCTCATTTCTGTCATTCTCCTTGAAGACAGGTGGGTGATAGGACATGGGCCTAGCTCCTTGTTTCTAAGCGAGGCCAGCAACATAGAGAGCCTTCCTAGGGATTCAAAGAGAAGCCTTTTCTCTGTCCAGCCCAGGGACTCTGAAAAGAATGGGTACATCCTGTCCCTTTGATAGTTAGCACTGCTGAGGTTGGTGTTTTCCCTTGGGTATCAGGGCCAGATGAGGATGGGCCCTATGGTATTGTGGGGCCAACAGCCTGGTGGAGCCAGTCCTTCTACAGAGTGGCCCTTTCACGGTTAGCCTGTTGTATGTGTCCCAGCTACTTCTCTAGGGACCCTGTGGGGTGCTGAAAGGAATGAGCCCTTCTCTATGATGCACAGAAAGGACTATGAGCACAAAGAGGGGTGGTGAAAGATGATTAATCATGTAGCCTGTTAATGCAGCCTGCTGGTTCACAAGAGAATGAGGGTAAATTTAATGCCAACACTTACAAAGAGTATCATAGCTCAAGGCACCTGTCAGACTCGTTACTTCTGATCCCACTCCCTCAAGGCGGGTACATGCATGGCTAGATCTTTCCTGTTGGTATTACGGCCTTGTCTGCGCTAGCAGGATTATACCAAGTACCTTCCATTTCTGTTTGGAGTTTATAGCTCCTCTATCAACCCATAGCTAAAGGAAAACTCTTTAGCTTTTCGTAGCTTGCTTTTCCTGAAAGATTCTGTCACACCCCTCCCCCTCCATCATGTTTACATGACTACGTTTAGGTCTCAGATTTCAGCACAAAAGGCATTCCCAGACACCAGGGCACCACTGTTTCATTTAAAGAGCAGCATTAATCCACAAATGAGGCTGTGTTCTGAAGTTCTACACCCCTGAATGTCATATGGTCTTTCTTCCCACTGTCTTTGAACCCTCAATTTGTCTTGAGTTCTGGAATCAAGATTCTCCTTCAGTATAATCTCAGGTTGAAAACTTTCAGAGTTTGTGAGCAGGATAGATACTCTGGGTCCTTGTGACTCTTCACAAAGGGACAAAAGCAGAAGCCCTGTCACCTCCTATTAGGGAAAAGGACTCGTCTGCCACATTGGTCTGGGATGTTCCCAGAGCACAGCGCTGTGTTCAGTTTTTAGAGTCAAAACTTAGCTATTCACAACTGAAACAAACTATTCCGGAAGCAATGAGCAACACATGGGATTTGGAGAAAGTTCTAGATTCTCCTGTAGTTGGTTAGAATGCTGTAAAAACCGGCTCTACCTTTCAGAGCTTTATTCTTCTCTCTGTTGTAGAGCTTAGCTGATATCATGGGGTTTATCGGTAGGAACGTGGGTGTCGCGTTAGTATCATCTAGCAGTGAGTTTGCCCATCATCTCCACACAGAGTTCAGCTGGGTAGAGGCAGCAGCAGGGTGCGAATGTGGTGATCTCTACTTGGCGTGGAACTGTGATAGTTAATATTGACTGTTAACTTGACAGGGCTAAGCATCACCTAGGAGACATACCGTAGGGGATGTTGATGGGGGAATTTCTAGACTGGGCTGAGTTCGGGAAGACTTTCTTTAAAAATTGGCAGCACCATGCCAAGGGTCCCAGAGTGGATAGAGAAGGAGAAAGAGAGCTGCTAACTAGCATCGGTTTCCTGTTTGCTTCTGCACTGCGGCTACAACATGACCAGCTGCCCTCTAGTTCTGCACCCATGACTTTCCTGCCTCCGTGATGGACTACCCCTGAACTGCTCCTGTCAGCAATTTTGTTCCAGCTACTGAGATGTGGGATAGCTGCTGTGATAAACTGGACTATATGATTTTTAAGACTTTTAGAACTGATTTGCAATAGAAAAATGTGAAAGAATTTGGACATTTGGGCTAGAAAATCTCTACAGTGCTGTAAAACAGAGCTTCATGGGTATTCCAGTGGCTGCTGGGAAGACCACAATGCCAAGATGTATGTGGGAATGGGATGGATCTGCTCCCGAGGTTTCAGAGAGGGATGGGGACTCTGGGATCTGGGAAAGAATATGTTTGCATTACACTTAGGTTCTGAGAACTTGAGTGGGAGAAAGTGTTTAACTGATAGCTTGGTCAGCAGAGCACTTGGACTAAAATGCACAAAGCCCTTGGCTCTATGCTCAGAGTCACATAAAAGAGGCTTGGTGGTGCATAGCACTTAGGAAATAGAGGCAAGAAGATCATGAGTTTGGGGTCATTCTGCATAACAAGTTTGAGGGCAGCCCAGGATTTGTGAGGGAAACATGATTAATAAAAACTCAGGGTCAGAAATTGGGGTTCAACCTGAAGATCTGAAAAGTAAAACAGCCAGCCACTGACTCTTACTTCGACCTAAGTCTGAAATGGCGATCTTGCCTCCTGTAATCTCAGAATGAGAATATCGTTTGAGAATTGTTTCCTCCCATTTTATAATCCTTTCTACGGCTGGGATTAAAGGTGTGCACCACCATCATTAAAGGCATGCACTTCTCAGTTTCTATGGCAACTAGTGTGGTTACTGGTATTAAAGGTGCATAGCATTGTGGCTACTGAAATTAAGGGTGTGTGTTACTATAACCTGGTCTGTGAGGTTGTCCAGTCAGTGGGACTGTTCACTCTCAGATCTTCAGGCAGTCTTTATTTGTTAAAATACAATTGAAGTACCACTATACATGAGACTTTTTTGTTTTTTTAAGTAAAGGACTAATTTTTTTGGTGGAAGAAATTTCAAGACAGGATAGCAAGGATATTGCCCATTGTTCTTGTCCAGGTGTCCAGTGAGAAATAGCAAACAAGGGAGCAAGATACACACACACACACACACAAATGTGACTTGTCAGGAAAGGAGAAAGTTCAAGTTGCAGAAGACAAGGTGGGTGCTGAGAAAGCAGTTGGAATTGGTATGAAAACAAACATCTTTAAAGAAAAACCTTCTCTGCACCGAAACAATAGAAAAGATGCCCCAAGAACAAAAAGGCTACCTAGCAAAGACTTGGTCTTCTGAAAAGTACAGATTCACCAGAAGGGGAACATCTACATTGGGAATGCCACTGCAGTAGTTCAGCCGTCCACCGAAGTGTTTCTATGGGGCCAGCCCACAGAGACAGATGGTCTAAAGGAGCAAGGTTTAGTACACAAATGTTTGTAGACACAAAGATGCTAGATTTCAGGGTTCATGGTCCATGATGCCATGGTTCTAGGAACCCATTGAGTCCAGACAACGTGTGGCTGGATCTGAGTACATGAAGCTGAGGAGGTGAAGTCTAAGTCTCAATGGAGATCCAAGGGGCACATGCTGAGAAAAGCTGAAGGCATCTCTGTTGAAGGCAGCAGAGCTTGTGGGCCAGGGCTACCCAAGGGAGATGATTTCAAGACACCAGACGCTGGGAATGATGTCTGTCCTGCTTGGTTTTGGCTTTGCTTTAGTCTGATCCTTGCTGTGTCTCCATTTGACACAGTAAAATTTTACTCTGTGCTAGTGTATGTTAGAAACATGTAATTTGTTTCTGGGTGTTATTGGGTGTCACTGTCTCAGTCCGAAAAGATTATGTGTCTACACTTCTGAGAAGTACTGGGACTGTAAAAGGCTGCTGGACTTTTGGAGTTAGACCGAATGCATTTTTGTCTTCTGAGATAGCCGTGAGCTGACAAAGAAAGGGTGTTGGTTTTGTTTGGTGTCAGTTGACAAGGTTTGGACATGTGATGGTTAGCATTATCAACCTTTCAGGGTTGCTTAGGAGACACATTTCTGGACATGGATATTAGAGAATATCTATGTCAGGCTACCTGAGGTGGGAAGATCCATGGTAAATGAGGGTAACACTGTTTCATAAGCTGGAGTCTCAGACTGAATCCAAAGAACTAGCAAGCTGAGCACTGCAGCAATCTCTTGTTGCTCTTTCTTCTTCTTCTTCTTCTTCTTCTTCTTCTTCTTCTTCTTCTTCTTCTTCTTCTTCTTCTTCTTCTTCTTCTTCTTCTTCTTCTTCTCTTCCCTCCCTCCCCCTTTCTTTCTTTCTTTCTTTCTTTCTTTCTTTCTTTCTTTCTTTCTTTCTTTCTTTCTTTCTTTCTTTCTTTCTTTCTTTCTAGCCTTGGCTGTCCTGGAACTCTCTCTGTAGATCAAGCTACCTTTGAACTCATAAAGATCATCTCTGCCTCCTGAGTGCTGGGATTAAAGGTGTGCATCACCACCACCTGGCTCTCTTTGCTCTTTGACTATGGACACCATAGGTTTAACTGCCTCGTGCTCCTGCTTACTTGTCCACGATGTTTTTTTTTTTTTGGTTTTTCGAGACAGGGTTTCTCTGTGGTTTTGGAGCCTGTCCTGGAACTAGCTCTTGTAGACCAGGTCTTGTCCACGATATTATACTGTATTCTCAAGATGCAAGCCACAAAGCAAGCCTTTCTTTCTTTCTTTCTTTCTTTCTTTCTTTCTTTCTTTCTTTCTTTCTTTCTCTCTCTCTCTCTCCCTCCCTCCCTCCCTCCCTCCCTCCCTCCCTCCCTCCCTCCCTCCCTTCCTTTTTGCTTTTGCCTGATATTGTGTCACAGCAGCAAGAGAAGTGACTAATTCAGAGTCAGTTATATGGACATAACCTTCAAGAAGGTCACACTCATGAACACACATGTCACTGGAGGTAAGAACATTTCTGTTAGTAGGTGCTTCTGACTCAGCATTTAAAACACGAGCCAACAGAATCCAGAGGCTATGCCAGCCTCAGATTCGCTCCACACCACTATTCAGATTTCAGAAAGAATAGACAGCCACTGAGCACTCCCCCAGTCCCACATCTCAAGTACCTTTTGTGTCTTCATGGAAGTGAAGACCAGTGAAGCTGTGGATTACAGAATCCTTTGTTTGGGGGATGTGGGTCAGAGGTGAATCCTATGGAAGGCCACAAAGGCCACTTCCTTCACAACTGTTTGCTTTCCATCCAGGGACCAAGACCGGTGGAGGTAGGAACAGAGCAGGGATTTGAGTATAAGAACTGGAAGATTCCCACAGCTCTCATGAGGACTGGGAACTATGATGTCATGGTAGCGCGACTGATCCTGCATCTGCTTCTCCTAGCAGTGTTGACTGGAGGAGCCCTTCTTAGCCCAGGTTGACTGGGTTGTGTAGGCTGATTGAAGACTAGGTTCTGAAACAGACTTTCATGGCCACTAACCATAGCTAAGGACCATCTCCCAGAGAAAATGCCTCTTTTGTGGATGCTGGGAAAGGTGGAGGAGTTTGGAAACAGGGGAATGCCATGAAAAAAGAACACACAGGTATGAAAAAGGATCTGTATATGTTGGGGGAAACCTGATGTTCAAGAACTCAAGAGTATAACAAAGAAAATATGACCCAGGCCTGAGCCATCCTCTGGGCCTGGATTATAGCAAGCAAGGACTTTTGGCAACAGTTGTGTTAAGTGATGAAAAGGGAAACAGAAAACCAGGGGTAACTGGGGAATCCAGAGAGACTACCTACAAGAACTCAGGGGCTTTTCCAAACAAAGGACCCTTCCCGATTTCAAGACTACAGTCCGTACCTTGCTGTGCTCAGCCAGACACACCAATAAGCCTCTAACATGGAGTCCTTTCTGTTCCACCAGATGGGGGCTCTGTAGTCACCCTCTGCCCATTGCTGGCCCTGGAGAAAGTTACCTCTCAGGCTGTTCTAGTATGGCTGGCACTGTTGGTGCAGAAACCTCTAGTTAAGAAGCCTGTGGAAGGCTGGGAATGGAGGAAGTGGGCTGATCCACTGGAACCCTGTATCCACTGAAGGATATATCCTTTGTCTTCAGGTCGGACCGCATGGCAGACTCCTGGCCACACGTTTACAAGTTTGTGGCGGATATGGTGCAGAGATTATCAAAGTACGACTTGATGGTGCAGGCTCCTTTGTAATACAGGGGGCGTGTCCTCTCGGGCAGAGGACACACTTTTTGGATTTGGGAGGCACAAGAGGGAGGATCTTATGGAGGAGTCTTGGCTTGTTAAGCATGGGTGGGTGTGTATGAGTGTGTGTAAGTGCACGAGTGTAAGGCATATAAGTGTGCACGTGTTTGAGCCCAGGGATGGAGTAGGGGGTAGATTTGGCGGCCTCCCTTTCTCAGGGGTCACATTTCCATAGGGTTCGGAATCTTTCACAAAGTTTCCTCAGCGTCACTATGCCTGCTAAGGCCTCAAAGGGCAAGTGATGAGAACAGGGGAAAGAGAATTTTGTTGAGTACCTTCCTTGACATCTTGATGACATCATGTCGAGGTGGTGGCCTCTCATAAACACCTGCTTCCTCCCAGTCAGGATCTGCGAGTGTCCATCATCACCTTCTCCTGTAAGGGCAACATCATCCTGCCCATCACTGGAGACAGGTACGTGTTCATGTGGAGGCTGGCTCAGGCTTGATGATTCAGTCCTCCGTGGAACTGAGGGCTCGCAGAGACCTCCACGAGGGCTCCTATGGAATCCACAGTGGCTGTTGCCGTGTGCCTATGTCCTGTTATTCTCTGCTAACTCCAGCCTGTCAGCCCCTTGAATTCTGACCCACTTGTCCCCAGAGTACCAGGGAAAGGATGTTGAGGACTTCTGGGAGGAAGAGCTTTGGATGCCTGGCCTGGAACTCCATATAGAGCAAGAGAAACAGAGAGAAAGAGGCATGGGCATTTAGGATTAGGGATGTGCAGAGGTCTAGGAACCCCCTGTCCAGGGCCTGGGAGAAAAGCCAGGCTCAATGAGTGAAAGAGAACATGTTCCATACCTATGAAGATGGCAGTTCCTTTTCATCTGGGAAAAGGAGCAGGGGTACTGGCCCCAAGAATCCAGGGAAAAAATGATGTGTCCTGTGGCTTAGGCTTGGAGAGACCTGAATGGGTTTGAGGTGGCGGAAAGAACACCTATGGGAAGGATTTGTGTCGGAAGCCCAGAGGAGCAGTAGGAGCTGGGCAGATGGATGGGGGCTGGGCTGAGGTTGACAGGCTGTGATTTGATTCCATTGGGCCTCCTGGATGTTACCCTCATACTGCCTAGGCTAGTCTAGGCTGGTCTAGGCTGGGCTAGGCCAGGCATAAGGTCTTCTTCAGAGCTCGACTTATGGCAAGATCTCTTTATCCCCAACAGGAAGCCACCTTAGAGACCACTGTGAGTCATCTTGCTGTGTCTGTGCAGTCTTGTCACATTGGATTCTCCTCAACCCCCCACTTCCTGTCCCAGAACAGCCTCTAGACCCAGCCCTGCCTGCCTCAGTGTGCTCCATCTGTTTTAACAGCACCTCACAGGCCATGCTGCTTCTAGTCCAGAGACCAACACAGATACCTCGTGGAAAGCCCCCATGGAAGCCTTTAGGCTTCTCTGTTGAGCGCTTGTGGAGTCCACAGCTGGGCTCATATCTAAGTAGACTTGGCTGCTGCCTCTAGCAGGCTGGAGGGGAGGAAGTCAGGTCAGGGCTCTGCAACAGTGGAGATGGGAGCTGGCCAGTAGCTCAGCAGGGTGACATGGTCCCCCTGAAGCCCTACCCACTGAGTAATAGTCTGCTCCTGAGGATGGCCTTGGCATCAGGGTTTTGATCGGGGATGTGGGTCCCCATGAGAGCCTTGGCTCTGACTCTGGCTGAGAACTTCTCCGGTGCCTACCCCTGTCCTAAACTGCCTGTGTACTCATGGCATCAGAGACAAAGAAAGGCCCAGGGAAAGCTTGAAGGTATTTTGTCACCACCCATAGTCTTCATGTCACCTTTATTTCTGATTTTTTTTTTCCAGAGAAGAAATCCTTAAGGGCATTGAAAGACTGAAGTATAGCATACCTGCGGGACATGAACTCATTTACCTAGGACTGTGGAAGGTGCGGAGGGCTGGATGGAGCTACCTTTGCTTTAAGAACCATCGGGTCATCTCACAATGACTCCCTTTTTTTGTTGTTGCTTCTTTTTAGGCAAACAAGCAGATAAGAAAGATCAACTCAGGAGGTGAGCTGGCTGCACTTTAGTTGGGTGGGTTCTCACAGAGCTTGGGTGCCCTGGAAAGCACATGTGCAGCTCCCTAGGCCTCTTCTAATGCCTTTCTGATGCTAGGAATGACTCTGTGGTCCCTTCTCTGAGCTTCAGGCCCCTGTGAGCACAGCACTGTATTTGAGATGCTTCTGAGAAGGGTGTGTGGGTCTCGGTTATGCTGAGGTCTTTGTCCTACAGATGGCCCTGTGAGCAGAAAAGGGTAAGGTACAGTGACTCATGAATGAAACCAGGGCTTGGTGTCCCCTTGGCTGCCAAATCTTCCTTTTCCAATTCTTTTTTTCTCCTGACCTGTCTCTTGTACCCACGTGTCAGGCAGTACAAGGGGCAATGCATAGCCAGGACCCAGGACAGAGAGTTGTAAGCCCATAGCACTTGTCTGGAGTAGGTAGGAGCAGGGGGCGGGATGCTGAGAGTGTGGAGTCTGTTACCTAACTCCTTCTGACCTATGGTCCTGATTACCATGCCCACTATTACCACAGGACATCTCTAGGACTGTGTCCAGACTTAGCACCAGCCTCTCCCACCTCACTGGGCATCCTCAGCATCAAGGATAGGCTGAGTAGAGACTGGGGTTCACAGTCTATAGACTGCTCCTTGGAGCTGGAGAGATGGCTCAGCGGTTAAGAACACTGGTTGTTCTTCCAGAAGTCTTGAGTTCAATTCCCAACAACCACATGGTGGCTCATAATCGTCCATGATGGGATCTGATGCACTCTTCTAGTGTAAAGGTGTACATACAGATAGACCACTCATACAAAGACTGCTCCTGACCCTTCTACCTCCTAATCTGTAGAACAGGTAGTGAAAAAAGTTTCTTTTCACTCTAGGTGGGTTCTGGGTCTGGCTTCCTGACCCAAGTAACTAAGGGATTGAGGGAACTGGGCCTACGTTGAGTAGTGCTGGGTTTGATAGCCTGGAAGGTGGGCCCCGATGGTTCTGCAGACCTCTCCTGGAACCCCAAGCACCAAGTCACTTGCTTTCCTGCAGATGTCCAGCGTCCCAGCATGATTATCTCCTTACTCAACAGTCCTCTGGGCGATGACATCTATAAGTTTTCGATGGAAGAGGTGAGCCCAGCTGTCTTCAACTGCATATCTTGCACGCTGTATATGTTGGTGGCTTATATGTAACTCCTGTCTTTCTCTTAGGCTGATGATGCTCGGAAAATGGGAGTGTCTGTTTACTGTGTGGGTGTGGGCCACTCTGACAAAAATCAGGTAACGGTTTGAGCCCCAGTTAAAGCAAGCCCTTGCAAAGGTAGTCATCATGAACCCCGGTGGTATAGGCAACAGGTGCTCACTGAAGCAGTATGCAGTGGCAAACATGACTGAGACTCTTCCCCCAGGTAAGGTGAGAAGAGAGCTTGCTGTTTCCAATCTAGACTGTGGCCAGGAGCCAGTGTCTAAGACTGAATCAAAAGATTCACGACTGGATGCTCAAGTCACGTCTCTTTTTTAGATACTGGGAATTGCAGAGAAACCAGAAAATGCATATATAGAAAAGAAAGCTGAACACCTGCATGACCTCATTCTCCCAGTGAGTGCAATGGGTATAGGCAGAGGTGTGCCATCTCGCAGGATTCCTGCAGCTTACTTTTCTAACCTTGTTTACTGTTCTCTATGTTCCAGATAGCTTCCAAGGCCTGTCCATCCCTTCAAACTTCAGATACACGCATTATATGTATCAGAGGTAAGGGCTGAGGGCACCATTGTCGGCAGACAAATGTATTGTGTACAAATGCATGAGGTTTGTGATGTGGGGGTGATACGTGTGCAATGAGTATGTGCAGTTTCTGAATGGCATGTAAAGTTTTGTGTGCATGTGGTTTATATGGGTATATATTCTGTGTGCATGTGTTTTGTGCTGTTGTTATTGTATGTCTATATGTATAGATTTTTGTGTTATATATATGGTTCATGATATGTATATTTGGATGTGTTGTGTGTACAAGGACTTTATGGGTGTTGGAGTATGGATAGGTGGGGTATGTGTATATGCGGGGATGAACATGTATGGGGTAACTTTGATTTGGGTATAATGGAATGCACATTTGGAAGGTATATTCTATGATGGCATAGCAGTATGTGTATAATTTCTGCTGATTTATCTCATAACAAAAGTGTAATTGCTAAACTAGAAAAAGGGCACAAAACTCTCATTGAAGCCCAGATGTAGCTACCAGTAAACCCAGAGAAGCTTGGTTCCTTCCAGAAAAGTCAAGCATTCAACACTCACAAAATGGTGATCACATTGAGGAATGAAGAGAAAGAATTGGGAACAGAGGATATCCACAATGTTACTAGAAGCATGAGGGACTCTTACTGTCTACAAAAATAGCTATGCTCACCTCAGCACTGAAATAGTAGATGTCTGATCCCAAGGACTGGAGTGGACAGGGTGGCATCTATCCATTCTAGCGCGCCCCCCAGGACAGTTTACAGAGGTCACACCTTGGTATAATCTTGGGAGACGGCTGCCCCTCTTTGTCAGGATCATGGTACATCCAGGCTTGGTCTCCACAAGGCTGGCATTTGTGTCCTGCAAAAGAAGACAGGACAAGGAAGTCTGGCTCTGCTTCCTTCAGTCTAGGCAGGTGGATCCTGACATCTGTGTCTTCCCAGGGAGCCCCAAGGCTCTAGACGTGGACAGAAAGGACTATGATCATGGCTGAGCCCTGCTCTCTGTGACAATCAGCCTAAGTCAAAGTGTATCCTCTAATGGAAAGAAATGGCAGGCACAGGCTGTGGATGAGATTAGATACAAAGGATGGAAAAAAGATGACAGGTCAGCATCTAGAAGACTGTAGGTGCTAAAGACAGAACCTGAGCCTGGTATTTCCATTTTAGTACTTGGCTCTGTTCTGCCCGTTGTCCTTCCTTATGCTGTGTAAGAGAGAGGAGACAGCTGTGTGGAGAAGGAAAGGGAAGAAGCTGCCTTCCCTACAGGCTCTGTTCTGCTTCAGAAGCCCAGCCATGCAACCTTCCTGCATGTTTCTGATTGTCCCGTGGTGTCTGGCCTTGGTGTCCGGGCATCTGAGGCAAACCCCAGAAGAAAGCATGAGTTGTCTCCAATGAGACCACAGAGCTGAGAAACTGTCGGCCATCTTGTGTGAACTTGGCGCTTACAGAGTGCCTGTTGTTTGAGGGGAAGCCCAAGGCAGGATGCTGCACCCCAAACAAAGCAGAGTGGCCCATTTCAGTCAGCCTAGGTTCCAGGGGTGTGAAGAGGGAGGCACATCTTTGGTCTGCTACCGTTGGGTATCTATCTGTGCACTTCACAGTGTACCCTGTGCAAGGAAGGGTACAGGGATCAGCTGTCTGGGCCCTGAGGCAGCTGAGCAAAGGCTTGGGCTGAGGGAATTCTGCCTAGCTCTTGTGGTAACAGCCAGCCTGCTGCCTACTCTTTGTCTCCTGTATGTGAGCATCAGTGTCCACAAGCAGCTACCCCACTGTGAGGAAGGGTCTGCCAACAAGTGGGAACCAATACGAATGCTGGTTCACACACAAATTCTCCCTTGTTGGAGGGCACCTGGAAATTCCATTTTAGGGAGTGGAGAGCCCTGAAAAGGTAGATTAGAAAGAACAAAGCATCCAGATCTCCTCACAGTGTGAACATTGTCCTTACAGAATCAAACCCAGTCATACTTCGTGGATATGGCTTTGACTTTGCCGTGCGTAAAGAGGAGGTTATTTGCAGGTTCCATTTCCACGACATGGATAAGAGTTTCGAAGGTAAGTGGAGTCACTTCTCTCGGTCAAGTCTCCCCGCCTTCGTTGACTGTCCTGCTGGAAGTGGAAAGTGTGCAGAAACGAAAAGAAGCCCTGACTGAGACACCTGGGACCTCCCCTCCTTCGTTGGCACTTCGCCAGTATTCCTTTAAACCTATTTCATACCAGAAAACATATGTTATATTCTTTATTCTTTGCCCTACATTCATCCAATTCTTACACATTTTTGTTATGGGACGACCTTTACATTTATTCCTAATTTTCTATTATTTCCTATACTTCTTTAAACTTCTACTATCTCCCTAGACCTCATTCCCTCTCCAATTCCTGTCCTGCTTTGCTTTGTTATTGTTACACATATAAAGATACGACCTGCTGGATCCACCATTGTCGCCTGTGCATGACTCCAGGGCTGGGCCATTCGCATTGGATAATCATGGAGGGCTCTGCCCTGGGGAGACTTCTTCACCCTCCCACTCTCAGAACCCCTTAGTGGCCTATAGATTTTTTTCCTTGTGTGGCAGTTTTTTTTTTCTTCTTCTCTGTTTTCAGGTTTTCTCATTATTGAGAAATTTGACCCCCCCCCCTTTTTTGCTAATCTCACACTATTTTCTTCTTCCTTGTCCATAGTTTTTTCCTAAACTCCTGTACTTACTTAAAAACTTCCTTTGTCCCCTCTCCCCTTTATCTTGTCCTTTATCTTGTTTACTATTCTGATACTTATTCTAAATAAATAAATACACAATGGATTTTTCAGCTAAAAATAAAAATGAGATGATGTCATTTTTCAGGAGAATGGATGGAAGATCATGTTAAGCAAAATAATCCAGATCCAGAAAGACAAATGACACATTTTCTCTCACAAGAAGATTCTCTCCACCCACTGTGTGTGTGTGTGTGTGTGTGTGTGTGAGAGAGAGAGAGAGAGAGAGAGAGAGAGAGAGAGAGAGAGAGAGAGATGCTCACTCATGTGCACTTAGCTTATGAAAGGGAAATTTGATCTCAGTCCCCAGTAGGTGAGCCCTGAGGAGCAGAGGTTCTTTCTGCTTGCTTCTACTAGGCACCAGGGTGCTGTTTGGTGCTGGGGTGCTGGGCAGAGTTGGGGCCTACAGGATGTCCTTGGGTTGAAGACGGTAGAGATGAGATTGCAACAGAGGTGGATGGACACATCCATTAGCAACGTTTGTCATTTTCTTTCAGATGTAAAAGCCAGCAATTTAACCAAGACTACAGTTTCTTGTCCTGGACCAATCGTGGACGAACCAGGAAAGTAAGTGCCCCTTGTTGGAGGGAAGAGGTCAGTGGGCAGTATTGACCAGTGTAGTGTGGGATATAAGGTGTGGCAGAGTACCTATCTGCCTGCAGGTGGGCTCCAGTACCCTCCCACCTGGCCTTGTTGGTGGACCCTCGTGGTGCTGAGTGGTGCACAATGCCCAGGCTCTACTGAGGGCAGGATTCAGGAGATGATGGAACTGACAACCAGAACATGTTCTCTGACCATCTTTCTGGGACAAGCCAGCCTGGTGGTACTATGCACACCTCCCTAATGCCTTAGCTCTGTGATGCAGCTGCCTCTCATGGTCTAATCTGCAGCTCTTCACTGTCATTGCATAGGCTCAGTCCTACCTCCTCTGGAAATGAGCTTTTTGCCCACAAGTCCACTCTCCAGCAGTTCAGAGTGTCTGCAATTTAGGATAGCCCACGAGAAGAATTGGGAGTATTTCTTCAGTCAAGCCCAAGGTCCTTGTTACCAGGCTGTTTCTAAGTGTCTGTCTCTGTGTTAGAGTGATCTATATTCTACTCAGCTTGGACAATGGAAGGAACTTCCTGAATAACAACAATGCATTCGTTGCCAGCAAGCTATGTGTGAGTACCAGGGTCGGGCTGTGATCCCATCTGTGCAGATCCTCTGGCTGGTGCAGATCTACCCTCTAGGTCAGAGTGGCAGAGAGGGGGTGCTTCCAGGCAGGCCCCAAGGGCAGCTTGTATACCCAAGCAACTTAGGTGACCCAGCCCAGTTTCCAGAAGGGCCAGTGAGGCGTGTATCAATCTGTCTGCCAGGGCCTTCCCATGATGTCTAGGGCAGGTGGCCTTTCCACGTGGGTGTCCCAGGTCCAGGAATTTAGACGTTCACTGTTGCAGTCAGGGCGGGTGTGGTAAAGAATGGGAGCCCTGGACACTAATGTGGCCCCAAACATACTTTAGACCCCCTGTCCCCAATCATATTTGGTGGTACCAAAGTCCATTGCAGTGTGACCAGAGTGTGTCCAGGAAAAGGTTGTTTCGCTCGGCTTATAAGAAGCCTACAGAGTTGAGTGGCATCTCTGGGTTTCCCTGGCTCATCCCTCATATCCACACATAGGTTGAGAGAATGAATTTAGATTTCTGCCTCTTAGGCTCTCACTCACTAACATCCCAGACCTAATGCAGAGGCAGAGAAGCCCCATGTCTTCAGTTCCCAGCAGCAGCTACTGTTACGTCTCCCAAGTGCTCTCTGCTTTCAGTCAGGCAACCACGGGGTCCAGGCACCTCCAGTGATTTCTATAGCTTTCCCTTAACAAGCCTCTGACTCTGTAGGGTTGGACAGGCTGCAACCCACTCTAGGAGGTAACTGGGAGAATAGTCCCCATCCTGAAGTTCTGTACCTGTATCTGAACCTGAACCAGGACTGTGAACTCTGACCTTGCCAAGTGCCCACAAAGATGGGCATTATTTAGGTCACAAGATGGAAGGAGAAAAGGTGAGTACTAGGCTGTGGAGTTGAGAGGTAGGAAGAGAAATATTAGTCTTGTAGCCCCGCCCATCCCAGAGTTGCAGCCTTTCCTAGAGATTTGGTTACCCATAGCCCAGTGCACTGTCAGCCGAAGCCACCTGAAGGTCATGATCTTCAGACCACAGAGGATCCTGAACCATTCTTAACTTGGCAAGAGCCTTGG
Organism: Chionomys nivalis; assembly: GCF_950005125.1. Taxonomy (NCBI): domain Eukaryota; kingdom Metazoa; phylum Chordata; class Mammalia; order Rodentia; family Cricetidae; genus Chionomys; species Chionomys nivalis. Next base: position 33,763,223 of record NC_080090.1, on the reverse strand, counting down.
AGCAGGGCCAAGAATCTACTGGTTAACGATCAGTTCTGAGAAGCCCAGGAGTAAGAGAGAGAATGAGAAGCCAAGCTGTGGATAACTACGAGGGCCTTGCACAATTGCCTTTGGTCTCTGTGGGATGTGCTTCTGGCGCTGGTGGCATCTGACCTTTCCCTCTCACAGGGCAAAGAACCATTTACCACCACAACTACAACCACTAGGAGGCCCACAACTAAAACAACACGTACCACTACCACCAAGACAACATCTACCACGACAACGACACCCGCGACCACAACTACACCTACCACAACCACAGCTACAGCAACCACCTCACTGACGACCACTGAAAGTTCCACCACCATCCCGCTGGTCACAGAGGAACTGAAGCCTAGCGGCGATATATTCATTTTTGCCCCAATACTCCTGGGCCTGTTGCTGACTCTGTTGCTGACTGGTTGTTTATGGCAGCTGTGCTGCCTTCCGGTGAGTTCCCTAACCTGCTCAGTCTGGAGCCCAGGAACACGCCCTCCATCCAAGAGGCATAGACACAAGGTGGCGCCATGACCCTGGGGATGACAGAGGCAGAACTGTCAGGTCCCATTTCTATCTAGAGGTGCAGGCATTAGAGAAATCTGATGTCAGCCTGGAGGTCAGGGGATACTGCAAGACACTGGGACTATAGATGCTGATGCAGGTGGGGCTAGGGCAAGGATGCAGTATTTCAATTGCCGGGTTTCACCAGGATCAGCACCTCGACCGGGCTCATCACTTCCCTGTGCAGAGAAGAGCTGGGGCTCTAGTAGATCAGGTGGGCCCTGCTGTGCACAACTGCACAGGCATGGACACCCACGCAGATTCCAGGATTTGTGAGACATCCCAGCGGCATCAGGCGCCCCAGTCTGCAGAGCTAAGGCAGAGCCCATTCTACATCTACTAGCTTCTTTTGTCTGTTTTACCCTCCAGCCTGTCGAGGAGCCACCCCCACCTAAGCCCCAACCACTGGTAAGTTGTACTTTGGATGCTGACTCTGTCATGGGTCGAAGGACAATGACCTTCAAAAGAGGTATCGGAAGACCTGTCCGTACTCAGGAAGGAAGAAGGACAGAGGATCTAAAAGGGTCTAGGATGAGACTCATGGTGACATCACCCAGACTTTTAGGGCCTCCTGCCTTGGCCACACAATCAGCACCATGGGGAGCTGTTTCAGTGGGAGCAGCTGTTTCTACAGACTCGGTGGCTTTCAGCAGACCTCAAAGGACTCTGTTTGAGGCTGAGGTTGCAGCATCCTGAGAACAGGCTTCTCTGTCAAGCTCTGGTCCCCATCCCCATGTTGGAGGTCTTCTTGCTCCATTAGATCTGTCTTCATCCCTGTCTCCTGGCAGGGTAGAGAAGCTGGCTGAGGTCAGCCTAGGACTTTGGGGGATAAGGATAGTGAAAGAGTCCCAGATGGCCCTGAGATGTGAGGGATGTCACCAGGGAAACACAGGAACAAGATGGATGACCATCTGTGGTTCATGTCGGGTGAGGATCAGAAGTCATAGTGAGAGGCTGGGGCTGGTGGACCTATGATTGGGCTGACATAGCAACAGGCTCCCTTTGTTGGTGAGACTGTGCTGGCTGCAGAGTGGCCTGGGTGAGGAAGCCTATGCAAAGGCCGGAGACAGATGGATGGGACAGTTGCCTGCTAGTGCTGGCTTACTATACAGCAACCAGGCCAGGTTTCTACCAGCCAGGCTGGCCTCAGAAATGGGCTGATCTTACTTTGTGAAGCTCCATATCTGAAAACTGTGAGGAGGGAGCTCTCTGCTTTCCTTCTAGTGGAAGACCTTCCCAACTTGTGGAACATACCCTTCCATCTACCCCAAAACAAAAGCTGAGTGGCCCCACAGTGCCAAGTGTGGGACAAAGCACAGACAAGGATCAGACAGATTTTTCTCTCTTCTATCAGCCCAGGAAGCAACAGCCCCCTCCTCCAGTGTCTCCCGCAGCGCCACCTGTAAACCCGTCTCCCATTGTGATCGTCTGTTGCTGCACCTGTCGTGGCCTGACTGTTAGCAGAGACATGGAGGTGAGAGGACCCCATGGGGGCTGTGACTCCCTCCTGCCTGGGTGTGGGAGGGTGCATCTCTAGAGAATAGGATCTGAACTGATATGTGTCTGAGGACAACTGCATGGAGTCCTTCCCTTATCCTAGGGAGAAGAGCATGCACGAGGGTCCCAAGGCCACTTGCCCTCTTCTACCACCTGCCCTCTTCTTTGGCAGCATCCAGACTCTAGGACTGTTGTGGGATATCAGTTTAGCTATGCAAGGCTGTATTGCATTTGCCAATGTTGTGGAATATTAGTTCAGCTATGTAGCGACATGTTGCATTTGCTTATGAAATACTTGCTTAACTGTGCAAAGATGTATTGCATTTGTTTACCCTGCCTGCCTAAGGCAGCTAATGGGGCTAATAAAAAGCCAAATGGCCAATAGCTAGGCAGGAGGTATAGGCAGGACTTTCTGGCAGAGGGAGTTAAGTAGGAGGAAGAATCTAGACTTGACAGAGACAGGGAGAAAAGGAGAAACCAGGGAGATGCCAGAGGCCTGCCAGCCAGCCATGGACAAAATAGAAAAGCAGGTCATACAGAATAAAAGGAAGGTAAAAAGCCCCAAGGCAAAATACAGATCAATACAAACAGGTTGGATTAAGTTATAAGAGCTAGTGAGACAAACACAAGCTAAAGGCTGGGCGTTCATCATTGACAAGTAAGTCTTCATGTCATTATTTGGGGGTTGGTTGGCGGCCCAAAGAAACTCCCAACAACAGGACAGTGACCACTACTGCCTCATCTGGCCAGGCCCGGTCCTCAGGGTCATTTTCTTAGCTCTGACAGAGCCTCTCATGCAGGTGAATAAGTCAAGATAAACTGAATGACAAGGAGGTTTGCAAATCTAGGGACAATAGAAAAAGAAACACCAATCCCAAAACACATCCACCTACTATGAAAACTGGGAAAAATCCAGTGTCCCTGGCCAACTAGCTCCAAGTTCTATGGGTCCACAGAAAAGAGTTGACTCAGTGGTTCTATTGCCAAGATGGGGCAAAGAGTTACGGATGGCACGGAGACCCTAATGGGTGTCACAGGAAACCTCCGTAGAGTCGACCCCCGGTGGGCAGACAGTCCAAGCCTGCTTTCATCTATGAGGTCTCGGTCTGAAGGAGAAAGAATTTGGCCTGAAAGCAGCCTGGGCTCTCGTCTCTAGTTTCTTCCTGGATAGTCCTCTTCCTCCTTGGCCCTGCCTCTGTGATGGTCCCTGCTTGCCTCTGGAAGCTTTTAGTTCCTCTGTAGCCGCCCAGACTAGCTGAAGCCCAGTTCTGCCTACCTCCTCCCTATGGCATGAAAAGAAGCCAACACAAGTTTTCTAGAGAAAGAGCTACCGGCCATAGGACAAACCTGGCATAGAGCGCCTGGCCCAGCCCACCGCACTAGACTTATTGAATGTGAACTTTAGAACTGAGGCTGTGGGGTTCTCAACCCCTAGGGCTAAGGCTTTTCTACTCTCTACGCTTCTGCCTTGGTCTGTGTCGCCTGCCTCTGAGCAAGACATAGGCTGTTTACCTGCCTCTCCCGTGTGTCCCCTCCCCAGCTCTGTGCCCACATCAAGGCTCTCCTAAAGGCCTCTGCTTGCCACTACACACCCCTCCAGCCTCTAAACTTCTCTAAAGTCAGCTGCTGGCTTCTTTTCCAACAGAAACACTACTTTGTCTCATCCCAGACTTTTAAACTATGTCCCACAGTGGTGATTCCAGGCACTCAAGGTTGTAGGCTCCTCTCTCCAGGAGCACATTTCAGCTCCTCCGAATTCCTTGAGCACAGAACAAGGATCCTTGTGCCTTCTGGGGCAGAGCCCATGCCCTTAGTCTTCCTCATGACTATATGTATCCGTTTTTCAGGGCAATGTGACCGTGTGCAACTTCAACCCCCTAAGCTGTCACCAGTTGCCATTGATGTGGCCTCATCCTGGTGACCAGGTAAGTGGGACCCAAGGCTACTACAAAGGGGCAGAATGGCAACTTCTGTTGCCTGTGATAGTGACTTTCTGGGACTGTGGCGGCTCAGAACCATGCCCCAGCATGAGCAGAGGAAGAATTCTCAAGACATGAGACCTGGTACTCAAGAGCCTTCTAGAGCCTCCATGAAGTCGATGACTGGTCACTTTGGCCATGGTTGACAGGTCTGTCTGAACAATAGTGACCTCATTGAGCAAGTAGTAAAGGTCTTTTGTGTGTGTGTGTGTGTGTGTGTGTGTGAGAGAGAGAGAGAGAGAGAGAGAGAGCGCATACACATGTATAAGCATGTATTCTTGCCTGTGTATGTGAGCGAATGGAGACCAGAAGTCAACAATGCGTGTCTTCCTCTATTGTTCTGCCCTTAATTTCTGAGACAGGGTCTCTTATGAAACCTGTAACTTGCTGTTTCTACTATACTGCTCTGCCAGTGGTCGCATGGAATCTGCTTATGCCTTGCCCGGTATTGGGGTTAAGAACATACATGACTATGCCCAGCTTTTATGTAGGTGCAGGGGATGTGACTAAGGTCACTTTTCCAGAGTGGCTTCCAGTCTGGGCTCATCCTAATGGTCCTTCCTGGGCTCTGGCTGCCCAATTTATTGTCTGCATCCCAGACAATAATTGTGGTTGGAAGAGTGGTGTGTGAATTCTGTCTTGAGCCTAGAAAAAAGAGGGTCCTTTGCTTTCTCCAGTCCAAGGTCTGTAGCTGCTCTGGAGCTAGGAATGTGATGTGTGGCAGAGTACAAGGTCTGAGAAAGTGAACAGAGGGGCCTGCAAGTCTATGTATAAGGTCTCTAAGCTGTGTTATAAAATATATTAAAAGTACCAAAGAAAGTCAAGTGGTGGCGCACACCTTTAATCCTAGCACTCAGGAGGCAGAGGCAGGGGGATCTCTGTGAGTTAGAGCCAAGCTTGGTCTGCAGAACTAGTTCCAAGACAGCCAAGGCTATGCAGAGAAACCCTGTCTTGAAAAGCCAAACCAAACCAAACCAAAAAAGTACAAAGAGAAAGGAATTGTGAGACAAGCTTCATTTTGGAAGACACTGACTTGAGAAAGCTTAGTGCCACCAAGAAATTTTATCGAAATGGCCTCATCTTACATCTGCAGCCGCGCATTCCACACGCAGGCCTGACAAATTCTTTGGTCAGCCAGACTCATGATTTTTTCCCACCCTTACAAAGTGTCTGCTCGTGCTCAGATACACGCAACAGTACCCCAGGGAGGAGGCTTCTTGAGAAACGCTACCCCACAATTCCTGTCTGCTTTCCGCTTGCCGGAGCTCACTCCCTTAGCCATCTTGGGACATGTCACTGCCCAGCTGAACTCCCTTAGCCATCTTGGGACACACCACTTCCCAGCTGAACTCCCTTAGCCATCTTGGGACACGCCACTGCCCAGCTGAGCACCCTGCATCCTTTGGCAAAGTCCGCTTGCTGTTGCTCAGAGGGTACGTGACATAGGCTCCTTGCCAACCCCCTGAAGAGCTGAGTTACACAGACAGCAGAGCAGAGACGGGCTCAGAAGCGGCCCCTCTGCTCTGACTTGGAGTGAGCAACATGGAAGACTTTTGTAAAAGGCCTAATAAAGACCTCCAGGCAGTTATCTGGGCACAAGATGCTGGCAGAGGGACATATAGGCAAATGTGGAGTGAATCCAGTCTGTGTGACTCAGGGCTTCCAGGCTGGTGTGTGTGTGTCTGCGGGGGCGGGGGGGGGGGATCCTAGGACTGTGCACAGTGTGGGTGGAAATAGAATGAGATAGAGACTTCTGGCTTCCTTGCACCTACTGTGTGAGAAAACAGGGTCCTTCCCTTTGAATGGCTATGCTTCAAATTACCTGTGAGCTAAAACCAAGTTGTGTCCAGGAACCCTTGCTTGCTGAGGTGGTAGGAGAGTACATTACCTTGCCCTGACCCCTGGAGCTAAGGCCTCACCTTCCATAGCCTCAGGAGCCCCCCCCACCATCTCACGGTGGCAATGTCTCCTGCTGGGGTTTGCATAAGATCCTCTGACATCTCTAGCCCACCCGCAAATCCCTAATCGCCTTCCCAGAAATCCTTCTGCTGGGTAAGACACAAAGGACAAAGTTTTTCAAAGTCAGAGCCTGCGGATCTCTCTGTCTTCACACCATTCAGACTCCCACTACCTGCAGCAGATCTGGAAGGAGAGTGCAGGTGGGAGGGTAGGACCCAGGGGAGAAGAGTGGTCACCCAAGTTTACCCGGTGGTTTTGGTGGTGCTTCCCGCTACTTGGTAACCAAGCTACTGCAGCTTTAGGGGCTGTTTGCTGTGGTATCTCAGCCTTCTGTCTCTCCTCTCTCCTGCAGGGGCGGTGTACCAACTTTGCCCTCCTGGAGGCCCTTTGTGCTCAGGACTCCTGCAGTCCCAGGGTCAGCCTGCCACCGAGCCAAGAGTATCTGCCTCTAGCTTCCTGCTCCCAGTGCCACCAGTTCCCAGTCAGCTGCTCCAGGTTTCCGTCCAGGTTGCCATCGGTCACCCCTCCTTCCTGGGTTCCTAGAGCCCGGATGTCAATGTACTGTACCTCTCAGGTGCCACAGAGCCAAGATTGAGAGATCTTTGCTGCTGTATCCTAGGTATCAGGCTAGGAGTTTAATAAAAGAAATAATAGATTGTAACTTGTTACTCATTAACAAATCCGTTGCTCAGGGAGATGCTCTGTTTCTTGAGATACATGCACCTGCCAGGACAGGGATCTCTTGTACCATATGACTAGACAAGGCACTGTTAGTTCTGACAACTTTATCTGTCCCAAAAGGAAAACATTTCTGTAATACTCCCTTTCTCCCAATTTTTGAGTTACAAAGACTAAGTTTAGTCTCCTTCCTTCAATTTGTATAAAGGAAAGCATTTGAATTTCTCATTTGTTGGATTCTGTGAGGTTACTTGAGTCGAGGACATAAGTCAAAGAATCTCAAGTTGATTCCAATTACATTTCTTTATTGTAAGGGGCAAACTCATGGAATAGGAATGGGAAGTCCAACCTCAGGTGTGTAACACAGGAATGAGAGAGAGAGAGATCGATCCCTGGGCAAGCTGGTGGTTTTCTCTGGGTACCCAAAAGGTCACACCCTAACCTGGTCCAGCCTCTTAGAGGTTATTGGCTGAAGGAGGTTCCCCATCACTGTGACCCTGGTCTCTAGCTTTAGGCTAGAAACAATCTAGAGGGGGGGAAGGCCATTTCAGGATCAAGACTTCTCTTTCCTATGACCCACCATAAGTCCAGCAGGTTTTAGAGGGTTCTCTGGAGGAGACAAATATCTATTGTATCCTTCGTCTGTATCATGTATGTTCCATGAGAGCGGTGCCTTGTGTGAAGTGCAACCACCCAGCATGCCCAACTGTGCCCACGTGACCACCCAGCTGCTAGGCACACAGGAGCTGACAGAAGAGGCCAGCAGTTGCTACACTGTGGATCTTAAGTTGATATACTGTGGGTTTTGCATCTGTGTGCGTAACCTCTTGGAGGATGAAGAACTTCATGTTGACCCCATTTTCAGACACATTTCCAGAGTGCCTGTAAGAACCTGTGCTGGTTAGGTGTTTTAATCAACTCGACACAGACTCGAATCCCCGGGAAAGATAGAAACTCAACTGAGGAACGGAATTGCCTCTGTCAGATAGACCTATGACCCTGTCTAAGCAGTGCACTTCCTGGCTTTAGAATGTCTTTGCCTGGCAGTGCATCACCTAAGGGGTGCCCAGAGCAGTTGTACGTAGTTCAAAGATATTTCACATCTTCCCTTGGGTCAACAGCCCTCCCATCCATCCCAGAGTGTGGCTTAGCCCCACTGGCCCTCACAGCAGGCTTCCATGGGAGAAGGTAAGACACAGGTAACAGGGTGGCCATTGAGTATTTTCTTTGGCCTCACAGGCACTCTCTGGAACAACTGACCCAATGAGACTGTCATTTCCAAAAACTCACCCTCCACCTCCCCACCTGTGCTGGCTTAGCCACCAATGATCTGTTTGTTGTTCCTGGGCTAGGCAGAGGGTGGGATTCTCTTTCAGAGGGAAGATTGCTGGCCTGGCTTGGGAGCTGAAGTCTAGGACCATGATTTCCAAGAAGAAGGAGATATGAGAGAGAGGGTGACAGAAGGAACCCAGACCAGAAGAAAACCTCCATCTTGTCATCAACACCTAGGATGCCTTGGATATCCTGCGAGCACCACACCCAGGACACCAACCGCCTGGGGTGTTAAAAGGATGCAGACAACAAGGAAAAAAGCACTCAGCCAGCCAGGACTCCCTGAACCTTCTATTGGCTGCACTTCTGCCGTCTTCAGCTTGCTCAGGAAGGAAGGAATTCAGGCCGCTCTTTCAAATTCAGTCCCTTTGCCCTCCTTTGACAGCCAGGAAGGGCCTGAGGGTCAGTGCAGTCTACCCAGCTCTACTTTTAGACAGATTAGACTCCTCTTAGGACAGGAAACAATCAAATGCAGAAAGCAAAGGTGTTGTAGGAAGGCCGCTAGTTAGCTCCTGGCTGCTCGGCGGCTCAGACCCAAAATAATCACACAGAAACTGTACTTATTAAATCACTATTTGGCCCCTTAACTCTAGCTTCTTATTGGCTAACTCTTACATCTTAATTTAACCCAATTCTATTAATTTGTGTATGGCCACGTGGCTGTGACTTACCTGCTAAAGTTCTGACCAGCGTCTGTCTCCTGTGGCTCCACGATGTCTCTCTGACTCTGCCCTTCTTTCTCCCAGCATACAGCCTAGCTTTCCCCTAGTTCTGTTCTGCCCTGCCATAGGCTCAAAGCAGTTCTTTATTAATCAATGATAATCATAGAATACAGAGGGAAATTCCACATTACAAAGGCAAGGGGCTCTGAGTGTCAGAGAGAAGCCACAGTAGTGGCTGCAATCTCCACATAGGCCCTGGTGGCCTTCCCAGATGGCTGAGAAGGAAATCTCTGGTAGTCAATGGGCTGAGAAGTATCAAAGACCCAGATGGGGCCAAGACATTGGTACAGTGCTCAGAAGCCCTAGAGTGGGCTCCTTGCCTTCAGGAAGTAAGTTGGTCACAGAGGGCTGTGATACGGGGTCTGACCACAATGGCCTTGCCTGTTCTTCCGTAGAAACGGGGGTCCCTGAGCTTCTGTGACAGTACAGTGACAAGGAGAATAGCTGTTACTTTACCAGAGTCACTGGGAGGCTGGACTGGGCAGACATTTGCTTGTCCAGGACAAAATGGAGATCTTGGTGACCTGACATGACTTCTGCCGTGTCTGTTGGTGTCAGTTCTACCCTGGGCCTTTGCAATGATACAAACTCTGGAGCACAGGCTCTAAGATCTACTGTATTGTTGTTATTTATTTAACATATATGTTCCTTTTTAAAATCATTTCTTCTCAGTTCTTTGAGATTTGTTTTGCTATTCATTTTCTAATATATTTGGTTAGATTTCTAGTTCATTTATTTCTCCCCTTTTTGGTTAATATAAACTTTTTGGGTTACAAACCCCATTTTTTCTTTCATAGAATATTTAAAATTTTTATGTGCATTGTTTTGAGTGATTTCTCCTAAGACACAGAATTATATATATTGATTAAAGCTTTCAGTTTTGTGTATGTGTTTAACATTCTGTTTGCCATCACTTTCCACACTAATTTCATTGTAATCAGAGAACCTGACTTGCACAATTTCTTTTAAGTTTATTTTTTGGGGAGAATTTATCTTAACACATGATTCGGGGGAGACCCATTGAATAGAACCTAGTAATTGTCTTACTGTTTAAATCTTCTAAATTTTGGCACGTGTTCTAGTGTAGTATTGACATTCAGCGTAATGGAGAATTTGACAAAATGCCACTTTTTAGATATAATTTGCTTTCTTTATAGATGCATACACATTTAGAAAGTTTGCTGTTTTCTTGGTTAATAAATCACTTTCATTAGGAACTTGTTCTCTTTAAGTTTCCAACGTTGAAGACTATTTCTTTTGGTCTGCTCACCATCCCTGTCCTATTTATGACCGCTTCTTGTTTGTATTTTGCTTGTCCTTAGGTATGTCTCTTCTAAATGTATGTAGCTTGACAAAATGAGTTTTACCTGCCCTTCTGAGTGTGTCATTCAATGTCACCATTTGGTTCTCCCTTCTGTGTGTGTCATTTAATGTCACCATTCAGATCTCTACCGTGTATGTGTGTGTGTGTGTGTGTGTGTGTGTGTGTGTGTGTAGCTGGAGGGGAGTATTACTAGCATCTACCCCATTCTCTCACTCTACAATACAACCCCATCAAACTGACCACCTCCCAGGCTGCTTGCTTCTAGCCAATGGCTGGGCCCAGCAGTCGGGAGGTCAGCCCATGTTAATAACTTCAGATGCCCTATCTGCCCTGGTACAACTTCCTTGCAGTCAGCACTCTGCGTCTTCTTCCCCAGTCCTGTTTCCTCCACTCCTTCATCTTCAAAGAACTTTCCAACTGATGCTAATGTATCATTCACTTAGCTTAGCATGCTTTTAGCCTCTTTGTACTGCATAGCTTTTTTTTTTTTAAACCAACATTGGTGGTGGTTTTGCACCTCTGAAGATATCTTTGCTTTGTACTCACTCCTGAGTAACAGTGCAGGTGGACAGCTAAGTGTAAATATGTACCTTGTTTTCCAAGGCACCCAGAGACCTTCCAACCTGGTGTCCACGAACACTAGTGGCTATTTGACAGCATCTCCTCGGCAATCCATGTTTTGAGCTTACTGGCTTCGCAAATGTGTTTCTCTGACCTTGATGATTGTCTGTGTGGATGGTTGGAGTTCTGGTCAGGTGCTTAATTTCTATTCTCCTCTCTGTTAACAAAAAGAATTGCTGTGAAAACATCCTTGTGGTAATTTAGATAAGAATGGCTCTCATGGGCTCATGCATTTGAATGTATTAGAAGCATTAGAAAGGGTGGCCTTATTGGAGGAAGTGTGTTACTGGAGATGGGCTTTGAGGTCTCAAAAGCCCATGCCAAGCCTAGAGTCTACCTCTCTGCCTGTGGACCTGGATGCAGCTCTCAGCTACTGCTCCACCACCTGCCTGCATGCAGCTAAACTCTCCACCATGATAATAATGTATTCAACCTCGGAAGCCTTAGGCAAGCTGCCAACTAAATGCTTTCCTTTAAAAGAGTTACCGTGGTCATGGTCACAGGAATAGAACATTGACTAAGACCTGTGATTCTAAGGGATGTGCAGCTCCAACCTTACCCACCTCCCATTTACTTTGGTAACAGATTCTGAAAGCCCCGGGGAAGGCTCTGTTTATCTCAGTGCATCCTGGATCCCTGGTGACCTCATAGTAATTGTGTCAATCAATGAGCGAAAGAAGGAGCTGGGGAACTGGTGCGGTTTTCCTTTTAGTCTCCTTTCCCTACTGACTTTTTTTTTTTTTTTTTTTTTTTTTTTTTTTTTTTTTGACTTTAAGAGGATTAGCGACCCAGGTTCAAACATCAGGGTTCATACACAGGAGTGCTGCAGCTGGGCCAAGTACCACCCTGCCCCTGACTCTACCCCATCTTCCCGGAAAATCCCTGGTCCTGCAGAACATGGCCTTATGGGCACCCATCTCAGTCATCTCTCTCACAGAGACCCTTTCTGCCTGCCTCTACCCCTTTTTCCAGAATAGTTCTCTAGAGGACACTTGCTGATTGACAGCAGCCAGGGACCTTGCCGCTGTCCACAACTTGATAAAGCAGGAGGTCAGCGGATACTCCAGGGAAGGCCAGGAGAGCGCTGTGAAACTGCAGCCCAGGAGGCTTTTCTGACCGTTAGGGGAAATCAGTTTGAGAGCAGACGGGTCCTTGTACATCTCATGCAGGGTACGCGCCACCAAACTGTCACTACAGCCAGGGCCAGGAGGGTTCAAGAGCCTAGATGCTGAAGTGTACTGTGCAACAGCTCAGAGGTGAGAGAAGACGCGACTTTCAAACGCAGCAGGACTGAGCCTAGAGCTCCTGACTGTCCTTCAGTCTCCGGAGCCTGAGGGTAAGGCGGGAGAGTCCCAGGGAGCTAGGTCCCTGGGAGCTTAGAAGGGCCAGGGGTGGGGACCCTATGGGCTAGCGACCTGAAGGTACCGCCCCCGAGGCGGGGCCTGGACTCCCTTGGGCTCCCCAGCCAAGTTCTGCAGCTCAGGCTGGCCGCCCTGCAGCTGGTACCCGCCAGGCTCGCTGATGCTGCGCAGAGCCCAGGTGAGACTAGCGCCGGCAGGAGACTCGCCAGCGGGAGAGGGCGGCGGTGGAATGCCTCTCCATCTCATGGCCTTTGCCCGGGCAGAATTCGCAAGGCTCTGGGGCCGGGATTTCCCTGCCGTCTGTGGCCTGCTCCTCCTACATCTTTCTCTAGTCCACTCCCTGGGGCCCATCTTCTTGTGTCTCTCTCCTCTCACTTTTTCTCCTTGTAGAAATTTATCTTTATTGGCGGTTCCTTCTTGCACTCCCGTTCCTTTCCTTTCCTTTCCTTTCCTTTCCTTTCCTTTCCTTTCCTTTCGTTGTTTTTTTTTTTTAAATCTTCTCTTCCTCATCTTTTCTTCCCTCTGCCCCCGTTTCTTTTCTGTGCATAATTCTGTGACTTCTTTGTGTGCGTGTGTGTGCGCGCGCATTTGTGTGTTTGTGTGTTGCAGTTCTTGATTTTATGTTTTCATGCATGCATCCCTGCACTCTATTATTCTCAACAGGGCTTGAGCTGAGTGCCATGGTAAGAACCATGACCCGATCACAGATGTGTTCTTCGACAGATATTTACCAAGATCTGGAAAGGTAACTCAATGTCTGGTGTGGAAAAATACATTAATGTCTGAGTCTTCAGGGTGAGCAGAAAGAAAATACCTTGTTTTGATAAGATGCTGTGTCCTTTCCTTGAAACCGTTTTCTTTCCTAATAGGCACAGACAGCACGCCAGGAAAGCCAAGTAGCGTTGAGGGGACAGCTGCAATCATGCGTGCCTGTTGGGCAAGCTGTGTCTGTCAGGTTCTGGGGCACCGAGGGGGTGGCGTTCTGGACTGGACTGTAGGAAGACAATGGGAGCCCAGGGCTGGGTGTGTTCCGTCTCCATGAGACAGAAGGGACAGATGTGAAGTCATTTCACTTTGCCCTCAAAGATTACCTTACATACATTTTAAAGGGAAGAAATCTAGGAGAGTCAGCCTGCTTAAATTGTTAGGGAACCAAATGCAGCATGCATATCAAAGCGATTTTAAGCGCTTTGTTAAAGGTTTAGTCTTGGCAAAAGCATAATTTCACGTTTAATGATATTTATGGTATGTCTTTCTATTCAAAAGCACATACAAAGCATACACAAACTTGCTTGTTTTCGAATATGTTAATTACCCATTGAGGTTGGCAGCCTTGGCTTCTTAGACACAATTTAAATTGACCTTGTAGTCTATTGTGCCTCTGATGATAATTCTGCCAGCTTAACTTTTCACTGATGCAGAAAAGGAAGCTTGACAACATGTAAGCCACAGAAACCTGAGCGGAAGTAGAATCTGGTCAATGAGGGTGGTGGTGGGGTTGGTAGAAGAGTACGCAGTGTTATACTAAAGAGTTAGGACAATCGATGAGCATGAGCTGGGAGCTTTGGATTGGAGAATGTTCCGCGGTGGAGAGTGCAGTTGTCTTGTGAGTCCTCCAACCGCTGTTGCCAGAGAGACAGAACAGGCAGTGGCAGTGGGGAAAGGGGAGCTTTCCGGCTGATTTAGAATCGCGTGGCAGTTTTGTTTAGCAGATTTCTTTTCCAGAAATCCAGGAGTTGGCGACATGTTTAGAACAGATAAGCCATTTAAAAAGTATACGAAGTGAAATCTTGAGCCTCGGGGTTTTAAGTTTTATTTCCCTTCATTGCACAGTCTATATCTTTATAAAAATGTCCCTACTCTTGTCTCTTTAGACAATGCTACTGCTTGAGTATAAAAGGGTCTCTGCTGAACAGCCTGGTAGATAAGCTATGTACTTTATCCTGTGAATGCTGCCCTGGAGGTAAAACCCTACCTAGGGTACGACACCTGCTCTTCCTTTCCAGTAGTACCAGCAGCAAGAGCCTCCTGTATTGAGATCTTACACACACCCCCACTGAATCCAACTAGAAGCACCCTGAAGTAGACATCACTATTCCAGCATTATTTATAAGGTGATTAACACCCTGAGTGGTTGCCCTGGGTACTGCACCTAGTGAATGGCTGGGCTGAGACTGCAGCTCAAGCTATGCTTTGAAATCTGAGTCCATAGAACTAATTCAGCCCCACAGGTTCTAGTTAAATATCACCCCAGATAACACTACTTGCTGGCCAGTTGATGTTTATTGGAGAACTGCTCATTGCTTTAGTGTCCTGGCCAGCCTTGGCCATAGCTAACTCTGAATCCACCCAGTAGAGCCCCTGTGAAGCATCATTTTTGCCCTTTGAGTTCATTGGCTCTGTTTCTGAGATTCCTGGGCTTGGAGGGGTGAAGATATGTCATCTACCTGTTTGTGGCTCTACATGGCCAAGCTGGGTTAGTCCTGAGTCTAGCTTCACTGTAGTCCTGGGAACTGACGTTGCTTGAGTTTGAGCTGCCTTACTCTAGAAGACTAAAGCTTTAGCTGGACATGGAAACCCCTAGGAGCTGGCTAGACAGCCCTCAGCTCTGCTTCTCTATGGAAGCCTGGAAAGCTCTTTATGTTCCCAACGTTTCTAATATCCCAGAGCTATCAGATGCCTACATGAGCACTTCCCACAGGAAAACACAGGCCCTCACCATTCTTATACAGATATGAATATATGATTCTATTCTGGAATCTTCCAAAAGGGAAGATTCCAGAGACTAGGGACACCCAAAGACTGGAACACTGGGGTTGTTTTATGCCTTCTTTTGTTTCAACAGAGAAGCAAATGAATGAGACAGACTAGCGGGTGTCCGGTGTCTTGGAGCAGAACTACCTTCTGAACTGCAACTCAGATCCGTGAGAGTTAACGCAGTGTTCAGAGGACTTTCAGACTCGGAGGCATCCAGTTTAACAAGAATCTTAGCGTCTATAAACAGAGCACAAGGAAAGAAGTGCCCTTGCTATTCGTTTATTCGTTTAACAGCACTGTGTGCTAGTTTCTTTGAGTTCACAAGCAATGGAAAGGTAGCTATGAGGTGACTCTGTCGCTTTGTGATAAGAATGACACCCAATTTGTCTTCACACCGAGTGCTGAGCCAGGTTCCTTGGCACTTTAGATAGACCATTGTAACCAATCTTCATGGCAATCCATGGGGGTGGAGTATCCATACATTCCCTTTACAGAGGGGGAAGCAGAGGTCCTAGTGTGGATAATGGCAGAGAATGATGGAGTCCAGGTCTTCTGTCCCTGGAGTCTGTGCACTTGACCTTGATGATGTAAATGGGGCTCCACAGCAGAGGGAACAGCAAGGCTGCATGGGAGAATATAACCAGAGCCCTTTAGACATTGGACCGATGAGGCTGCAGTTTGTACTCAAGCATGAGTAATAAGACTGGAAACAGACTGATCTCTCAAAATGTAGCACTTGCTGTGTTAGTCAATAGCAGTACTCCGATTGGCAGCTCACGAGATAGGCACTACAGGGAGAAGTATCTATGACAGGAAAGATGGGTCATGGTAAGATATCTACCTTGTTGATCTGGGGATCCTGGTGTCAGAAAGCACTCTGGATCATAGGATTATCATATGATCTGAGGACTCCGAGAATAGTGGAAGGGTCTTAGGATGTCATCTTTTTTTTTTTTTTTCCAGATAGAAGAACATGGAGTGAGTGGCTCTGAACCATTTTGTTCAATTTGTGCCTTGTGGACACCAGAGTGAACAGAGCCAAGAATGATAAGAAAAGCCTTTTAGTGGAGCAGATACAATGATGGAGTGATGCGCACCCATAAAGAGTGTCAGGATGGAGAGCCCGGGATGAACTGAGGCCATTGAGGACAGCCCGGGACAACAAAGAGTCTTTTCATATGAGGTGCAGAGCAAGTAACAAGGGCTGCATAGATCCGTCACTGCCTAGGGCAGCTGGCGTCTGCGGGAGGAGAAAGGGGAAGGGTCAGTTCCAGTCTGTCCAGAAAACAGCTGCGCAGGGGTAGGGCACGGGTCCACAGACACACAGGGTGGTGAGGGTGCAGGTGAGGTGGGAGACAGGGTCAGACTTCTGACCCACAGAGCTCTGTGGTCGGGATGTGGAGATGAGCTCCCCCATCTGTGGTGGCCATCTGGGAAGCACAGGGATGAGGGGCTGTAGATGCGGCTGCAGAAGGATGAGACTGACCCCGGCCCTCAGACAGACGCCGGTGTTAAAGGAAGGGTTGGGAGTCCATACAGGAGAGGTGAGCACACAGAGGCAGCAGGGTTCCGGCAGGAGTAAGGCACAGCAGCCTCACATGATCTTCCATTTTGAGAGGCTTCCATCCCGCAGTTTTCATGGAAGTAGATGTGGGAGCAGGGCCTGAGACGGGCTTTATAGGAAATCCTGAGACTTGCCTGCAATTAACCCCAAACAATGCTGATTCACGAGCCGAAGGTAGTCTCAGGGAGGCAGGCAAAGATTCCACATGTCCACATACACGTGCACACAATCATGTACAAAGGCATGTACAGCCAAATGCACATGCTGATAGGTGTGCACTCTCATATAAGCACACACACATAGCTCTCTCTTTCTCTCTCTCTCTCTCTCTCACACACACACACACACATAGCTCTCTTGCTCTCTCTCTCGCTCTCTCTCTCTCTCACTCACACACACACATACACATCCTTCGTTATTCCTTCCTCTATTTAGTTTTAGTTTGCTTTTGTCTGTTCCAATTCTGTTTTCGCTTTCTCCTTAGTATCATTTATTCTCCTCCCCTTTTCTCGCCCACCCCATTTTTAAGGTTTGGGATGATGGCATCAATGGGACATGTGGTGGGATAGGATATCTAACTCAAAATCTGGCATTCTCCAGTTTCACAGTGGTGTCAAAAGCTACCCTGTGGAGTTGAGCAAAATGACATGGGATAGGTTGGCAAAAAATGTTGGGTTGAGAAACACAATGCACCACAATTTTTGCGTGAAAATTAAATGAAATCAAATACAAGGAACCTTTGGTCTATACACACTTAAATAGAAGATTATCACTACTTTTCTTTTTATATAATGGAACATCCTGGTGACCACCTTTCTGCCCTGCATGCCCCTCAGAAGAGGGCAGTCATATCTGCTTGCATGCCACTGAAAGTTCTGGCTCCTGGCATGAGCTGTCTCTGCTTGGAAAATGCTGCCTAGACCATGAAGGTGGCACTGTAGGGTCTCTGCAGAGGTGAGATCAGGGAATTTTGATGCAGGTTCTTGAACATCCTTGGATATAACATTATCTAGACCCAGCTGACTTTGGAGAAGTATCTGAGATTAGAGAGGAGACAGTGTGTTTTAGTGTATCGTGGGAGTGTTTGTATTAATGTGTATGAATATGTTTGTGCAAACATGTGTGAGTTAGTGTTTGTTTGTGTGAAAGTATATGTGTATTTGTCTGTGTTAAGCATATGTGTTAAGTGTTTGTGTGTGTGTGCACAAGTGTGCCTATGTAAATGTACATGTGTGTCTGTGTGGGCTCATGGAATAGAAACTGGTGGGGATTCAAACAGACCTGCTATTATTTGAGAGAGGGAGGAGCAATTTATCAATTAATTACACCTGGGAGATCAGGCATGGACTTGGAGATGTTTTTAGCGCATTTTACAGGTAGAAACCTGGGACACTGAGGGGCTGGCTGCTTTGCGCAGGGTTACCCTGTGCCTGCTGTCACCTCTGCACTCTCAAGATACTGGTCAACATGATGTCTGATGCTAGAAGCAGCCTGCTGAAGCTGTGGTCTAGAAAGAATGCTGAGGTGACCCACTTCATCCCGTTAGCACACAGTATGCATGATGAGGGACTTCAGGACCCAGACCCACATGGGGGCTACGACTGTGTTTGCATTTATTTTTGCCATAGCGGCTGTGCAAACAAACGCTTTAGTCAGAGAAGAGTGTGTTGAGGTTCCCTTTCCTGCACTTTGGGTAACTTCTGTATTTTAACTCTCTCAGAAAGTTGATGCTGCTTTAATCTCCTCGGGGACTTCTGAAAGAAAGGGGCAGGTGGGAGATGCATGTGCTGAGTGCTCCCTGCACAGGGAGGCAGAAGGCATCTAGTGGAAGCAGCTGCCCAACTAGCCCCCGAGTCCCCGGGAGTAAGGAGCCCAGTCACTTCCGCATACTCTGGTTCAGGGGAAGTCGTTCCAGTGATGAAGCCTCTAGAATTCTGGTCCAGTCATCACTGTGGCTCTACCAGTACCTGTGAAAGGAGAGGGTCTGGTTCTATTTCTTAGTTTTGGAACCAGATGGCTGGGCCTGCAGAGATAGGGCAGTGCTGAAGGCCTTCCTCAGAGAGCTGATGGCATTGCCTCCTAGGCGTCTCCCTTTCAACCAGTACCTCCAGGGCACAGTCAGAAGCTAGTTCATCTGTGAATGCCCAGTGGTTTGGGACAAGTAGACAGTGGACATGGATCAAGGAGAAGTGAGTGGGGTTAATTGTGGAATGGCTCAAGAGTGAGCCTGGTGAGTGGTGAGAAGGAGGCTCTAGACAGGAACAAGGCCAGGTGGAGAGTGGACTGTGCCTCAGTGTAAGGCAAAGGCCAGACACAGCCCACACCCACCCTGCCAAGTGTTCCTCAGACCTGAAGTGGCCTAGCACACCTGACAACAGGCATTAAAATCAGCCTGCCAACCAGCAAGAAAACCTGCTAATGTGGGTATAAACACATTAGAATTGTCAGAAAAGTCAAGCTGGCAGCTGACGCTGTCTAGACTCGGCTAATACGGTAGAGGCTGTCCCAGTACTGACGGCTGCAGGAATGGTGCCACTGGGTGCTAGCCTCGGCCGGTGTGTTTGCTCACACGTGTGCACATGTGAGTGTGTGTTGTGTTGACATCCTCCCTGATAGAGTCCTGGAGGCGAGCTCTCGGAGTTGGGTGGGGTTGTCACTTCTAGAACAGTCAGGGTGCTTTGGATAGAAGTGGCAAAAGTCACTCTGGCCAACTCAGAGAAGGAATTTATTAGGATAAGGGGCGAGAGTAGGTCCCACCATCGGAGGGGTAGCTGGAGACCTGGGCTGGAGAAAGACAGGGACTGAGTAGCTGCAGAGAACCTTGGTAGTAGGAGCAGGACTTGGCTGGGAAAATGCTAGGTGACACAAACGATCAGATATCTGCTCTATTGTCCCAAGAAGCAATAATCTCCCACCTCTTTTTTGGCTAACTTAGGGGTTCTTTGATTCAGACAGTACCTTCTGATTGCTTGCTGTATGCCTCACCTAGGACTCCTCTGGGGGCTGCAGAGGGTAGACAGCAGCGTAGGCTTTTTCTTCTGGGCCGGAGAGGTCAGCAGAATAGAAGTGGCTCTCATTCTGCCCAGGGAAGGCTGTGCCTAGGGCTGCAGCTGGGCAATATGGTGACTAAGGCAGGAGAGGCCATGGCGCTGTTGGGGGCCATGGCTTCGCTTGGTAGGCAGGCTCCTGAGCGACCCTCATGTCTGCACAGCAGCTCTCAAAGGAAGTGGTGCTGAGTTATAAGCTGCACTGGGAGCAAAAGTCATTTCTAAGCACGTGTTTGGTGCTTAGCTCCCACAGTGTGGGAAGAACGTCCATAGGACCCTGCACTGGCATCCCTCGGGACCCTGGGGCCTTCATCCTCTGCTGTTGCACCCCGCTGTGGCTGCCCTTCTTCCTCCCTTCCACTTGTACTGTGAGTCCTCTATAGCTTTGCTTTTGAGACTCAGGGTGGCCATATCCAGGTGAGGTGAAAGCGATGTCTCTATGAAACAGCCCCCAAATCTCCCCCCAACAGAACCCCACCTTTTCCCCCCCAATCCTTAGCTTGTCTATCAAGTCCCTGACTCCCAAAGGACTCCACTCCCTATCAGGGACCAGAGCAGGGAAAAGAGTGCATAAAGCTAGCAGTGGTCACTGCATGGTCTCCGCCAGAGCAGGGTCCACAGGGAAAGCAGCCGGACCATACAAGGCTTGGGTGGGAGTAGGAGGAAAGCAGGGACAAGGATCTAAGATTGGTCCAGAGGAATCCAAACAGCCAGTGGAAGCAGGCTGGAGATGTGATGTAGAGAAAGGGGCTGCTAGTGTAGGAGACAGGGAAGGAAAGGCATGCCACAGGCACCAAGGTAGTGAAGCCATGAACCGTCCACATTGCCTCCCCCGATGCTGTAGCTTCCTCCGGACTCTGGATCGGCCAAGGCCAGACATTTTCTGGAGGGGGAGCTGTGGTACATTCTTTCTCCCTGCCGGGTCAGGTTATTGGTAGGTGTCAGGATCTCCCATTTTCTGTCCCAGAGCAGGTGCCCTTCCCTACCTCTCCAGCTTCTGTGGTTCTGAACCAGACTTATTAACCAGTCGGTGTTTCTGAGGCTTCCCTGCCTTTCCCTGCATGGAGCCATGGCATATTAATCTGGCGTCGCAGCTCCAGGGCTCTCTCTGCAAAAAGCTGCCTCTGCACGCTGCTGGTGTCTAAACTATCTGAGTTCATTGTCTCTCTTTCTCCTCAGATGACCCTGCTCCTACTTCACAGACATCAAAGGAAGGCCAGGAAAAGTGGGTTTGTCTGGTGTCAGCCTACAGGGGACACTGAATGACCAGTGCCCGCCTCACTGTCGCTCTCTTTTTCTGCACCTTCACCGGGGACTTTCTGATCACATAACTTCTCTTTGAGCTAGGGACCAGTCCTTTGGAACTTCGAAGCCCTATAGACTAATGGTCGCTGGAACATGCACCTGGCTTAGCCTGTCAGGCCCCTCTGATCACATGGCTGAGGAAAAAGCAGCTTCTTTGAGTCCTTCAGTTGACAAAAGATGGAGGCTCGTGGGACCTAAGCAGATTCAGGCAGGGCTGCTCAAGAAAGCAAGCCTCCTGGACTCTGGAGTTGCTGCAGGGAAGGGTGGCCAAGATCTGGCCCATTCTGAACTGAGCCTATCAACAGCACTGGACAAGCCTGGACTGCAGAGGCCTCTGGGCTACAAGGCCTGCACAGAGCAGAGGCAGGGTTCCTTCACAGAGCTGTCCTGTCTCCAGGAGAGGCCAGGCGACATTCAAGCCTTGAAGAGGAAGCCAGAGGACCCAAAAGGCCAGCTTGGCACTCAGCAGCTGCCCCAGGATCTCCCCGGAGCCTCGGCTGATGGCACAGAGTGCTCATTATGGCCGGGTGCAGGCCGGAGTGGGAAGAGAAGCGCTTTCAGGAGGCCAGCCTCCCGCCCCGTGGAGAAGCCCAGGTGCTCTCCTGCATTTCCGGACAGTGGAAATGCAGAGGGCCCATGGGAGCTCTCAGGACTCATCACCACAGTGGATATCCCATGTTGGGCTCAGCTGTCAGCTTTCAAGCTCACAGGAGATTTCTGGAGATTGCACGTGCTGTCCCAGAACATTCTATTCTGCAATACTTTCCACGGGGCTCCCACACCATGGCTGGATCACTCCCAGGTGCAAGCTTCCACATCCTCGACACCTTCCACCACGGCCTGCCGGGTTCTCTTGCCACCCACACTCTCATCCCCAGGCTTGCCCACTCAGAACTGGTGTGCAAAGTGTAACCTCGCCTTCCGTCTGACGGCTGACCTGGTCCTCCACATGCGGTCCCATCACAAAAGGGAGCATGGAGGCCCTGACCCACATTCTAAGAAGCGCAGAGAGGAAGTTCTCACTTGCCCCATTTGCCATGAGTACTTCCGGGAGCGCCACCATCTTTCTAGACATATGACGTCACACAGTTAGGGGTGGCTAAGGAGGAACCTGATGGCCATAGTATCTGGTGCTTAGTGGTGAGGCACCGGCGACTCCTGGCCTGCATTGAGAAGGTGGTCACAGGTGTCTTCAAGGTTGTTCCCTTTGCTTCCCAGGTGAATGGCTCAGTTATAATTTGTCAGATGTCCCCCGGCCCTTGTGATGTGTTTTCCTGGAAAGCCATTTATTGAAATCGTGAGCTTTGTTCATGGGATTAGGGGATAAGGGGATCCATGACCCGGGGTGCAGGGCTGTTCCTGGCTCTGCTCCCAGTGCTCTGCCTGGAGCACATGGACACAACACCTTGGCTTTTCTGACCAGCAATCCTGCATTCAGTCTGGGCTCTTTAACTGCTGAGCCGCGGACTTGGATCTGTTTAACTTGCCGACCCTCAGTTCTCTTGTTTTAAAGTGGTGCACTAGCAGAATGTCATCGGTCTTGAGGAAGGTGTGTGGGAAGCGGCCAGCTCGTTTCCTGGTAGGCTGTGAGCACCGAGCGCATGGGGCTCATGGACACAGCTTGTGCTGGTCAACGACATTACTTGTGAAATCTCAGGGGTGAACGAGGACTCTGTTTCTCTGTCACGAGCCTGCAGCAAAGCTGAGGGTGAGCCTGACATGGTAGACATGCTCAGGCTGCATTCAAGTCTATTCCCCGTCCCTGCTGGGTCACACAGTGAAGCTGGGAACACCTGATGGCAGCCAAAATGCCCATCTAGATTCCCTGCCTCTGCCTGGGTCACAAACCTAACCTCTGGGTCAGTGTAAATCCAGGCCCAACGTGACCAAGTGGGAAAGTGACCTGGCTGAATCCATAATAAGGGAGTGGTTAGCAATTCACCCGTCCTGTTCTCTCGGTGATGGAGGAAGGTCATTGGTTAAATAATAAAGAAACTGCTTGGCCCTCATAGGTTAGAACATAGGTGGGTGTAGTAAACAGAACAGAATGCGGGGAGGAAGAGGAAGTGAGCTCAGATGCAGGGCAGCTCCTCTTCCTCCCAGCATTCTGTTCTGTTTACTCCAATGACCTTCCTCCATCATCTCGGTCTTTGCACTGTGAATATGTGAGGAGGAAAACAGAAATACATCACTTGTTCAGCATGATTTCTGGGCCCATCCTTCCTTGTGATCCTGAGTTGGACAGGAAGGAGCAACTGGAGGGCACTCAGAATAAGGTCCCCAGGGGGCACTTTATATTTTCATACCATCCCCACAATACTATAGGACAAACTTGAAAAGGTTGACGACTTCTCCAAGACTTTGGTGTATCGTTGGAAGAACAAAACCCTGTAACCTCCAGATCTGAGTCTGTCTCATCCAGCATGCTGCATGTCTGCTTAGCTAGCGTGATCATGGAGCATACGGCACGACTCAAAGATTGGAACTTGAGTCTGGCCTAGTCTCTTCATGTCCAGTTTCAACTTAATCTTGCTACTTGTGCACAAATACAGACACATAAACACACACACACAGAGAGATACACACACGCAAATATACACAGACACACACAGGCACAGACCCACACAGGCACAGACACACAAAGACACAGACACACACACACCACTCGAGTACTTTTCTCCATCCTGTATAATAAGTAGCATACAGATCTGCCTTGTTCACTGTAGTGCTCCTCACTAGAAGGAGCAGGAGTTTGCTGTCTGTTCCCTGCTGTATTCCCATCACCTCAGACAAGGCAGACACGCAATAGACACTCAACAGGTATCTGCTGAAAGAAATAATAAATGGATGAGTTAATAAATCAATGATCTGCCTGACTCTGGCTTTGTTCCTGACAACTCTGGTGTTCGCACTGGGGGACAGGAGGTGGCATCTGTCAAGAGCGTGTCCATGCTCATTTCTGGCGCAATGGATTGACCCATCGTTTCTATGCCATCTCTTTGGAAGGGCAATGGTTCTGCCAAAAGGTGCAGACAATGCTTAGAATTGTTGCCAACACAAGCTGTTTGGCAGTCATTCAGATTTACATGAGCTCATGGCTTAGGATTTGTTAGTGACACAGTTCCTCAGAATGAGCACGCTGGGCTTCCAGGCTTCTCTGGAAGTCAAGGCCCCTCTCGTGTCCTCCTCCTTCACGTCAGTTTAAACTATGACTTCCTAAGTTATCTCTTTCATAAAAAATAGTCTGGATCTTTTTCATTCCTCAAAATTCACATTCAAATCCCAGTTCCCTGTTTTCTCTCTGACGTCATAGCTGAAAAGAACAACCTCTGACCTTGGAGGAGGTCCTCACACGAGACATTTCATCTGCTGACACCTGTCCCTCTTTTATGCTTTAAAACTGTGAGCCATAGATTCCTGTTGTTCATAACCGCCCAGTCTAGGGATTTGTTACAGCAGCCTGAACAGAGGGGGCAGCTGCTTCTATACACAGTTCACTTACTGCTTCTGGGACATAGGGATGACTCAGCGGTCCTCAGTTCTTGATCTTCTTAAGCTGGGTTCCCATCACCAGTGCTGAACTGTCACAGGCCTGGAACTCCAGCTTCAGGGGATCTGACACCTTCTTGTGGCCTCAGGGGTGTCAGCACCCACAGAGCACAACCACTCCCACATCCGTAAATAACAAATAAAAGAATTCTTGGGAAAATTAAGGCTTCTAAGAAGTCCTTAGGGGCAAGGGCTTATGACTCAGTAGTAGGGTGCTTGCCTAGTATATGTGAGACACAAGGCTCAGTTTGCAGCCACACAAAAAGAAAAAAAAAAGAATTTGGAAATGAGACTGAAATAAGGCATTCTGAATTCAACTTACTAGACAAGGTCTTTACCCAATTCGTATCCCCAGCGTTTAGAGCGCTGAGTTTAGACCACCATTGAGATTTTCTTTGACTATCATCTAGGAAACAGCTACAACCACTGTGATGCCAGGTCCTCATTCTGAGCTTGTTACAGATTCCTGGATCTTTAGGTCAGGGATCTAAACCTAAGTGACTGTATATGGTTAGGAAAACGCGTATAGGCGAAGGTGTCGGAACGCAGGCATGGTGGTTGCACACCTCGGTGACAGGTCTTATCAAAAGCTTGGGTAGGTTTCCTGGGGAGAGACTCCTCAGGTCCAGCCTGGAATCTGATAAAAAAGAGAGCATGAAAAGCCCAATTCAGCCCTTGCCTCCTTCATTCCCCGCCACCCCCCAGGAAGAGGTGGCGCCCCCTAAAGGCATCCGTAAGCCATTTCTCCAGAGATTTCCCTTATCCCTGTCATTTTTGCAATTTTCTTTTTACAAGTCTTGTTACATACAGGTTTAAGGGTAATATATTAAATGAACTATGAATCTGCTAAGATAGCCTGCTCCCCCTTTAAGGAAGTTATTCTGTAATGTGATATGATTTAAGACACTTCTTAGGAGAGACTGCTTAGAAACCATTTGTATGAGGGAAAAGAAGGAAAAAAAGGTTTAGTTTTCCTTCTTTCATCCATGTTGTGTGTCCCAGGACTGGGGGCAGGGGACCTCTCGGGTCTGGTCCCTTGCTATTCTAAGATCCTGAGATTAAGAGACTATTTTCAGTACTAGCCAGCAAGGCAGAGCTGAATTCCCTAGGCCAGGTGGCAGCAGCTAAGTCCCTCTGGAACCAGTAGGTGGTGGATAAGTGCCCTCCTGTGGAGACTTGAGGGAGAGCTTCCTGGCCCAGAACTGGAATTTAACATGCCTAGCTTCCTTTCCTTTCACGTGGTAATGGTGGTGACCCTGGGCACAGTAAGGTAAAAGAAAGATCAGGGGCCTCTCCTCTGCTGTGTGTCCTAACCTCAAGATAGGGGTTCTGTGGGGATCTCTATATGCTCTTCTCCCCTTCCTTGTTGAATGGAGCATGATCCCTGATGCATTGACAGAGAACAACAGAAGCCCCTTAGGCATGTCTTGCCCCAGAACCAGTTGGAGTCTAGGACTCTTACAATCCTCTAACCTTGCAGGTGACAGGAATGCCCGGACTTTTAGAACCAGCTGGATTCTCAGGGGCACGCCAGCACCCTGGATCAAGGTCATGGGGGTTGCCCCATCCCGTTCTGCTTGTAGTATTAAGCTCCTTCTCCATCTGTTCTGTAGGAAGGGACAGGTAAGTCTGGCCCTTGAGAGGAATGCCGCTAGAGAATAAGGCTTTTCAGTAAGATCAACCCCTTACAGCCCATATATGAGGCAAAAGGCTGGACAGGAACCAAGCTGGGGCCTCAGTTCAAGAGAGAGAATGACAGATAGTGCCAATAGTCGAGTAATGTCAGATATTAACTCGCCGAACTCTGATGTCTGTGTGACTGAGGGGCCTGGGCAAGAGAGGGTGGTATCTGAGTGTCTGAAAGTAATGAATGGGAGAGTCCAAGATGCTAAGTTGGGGACAGGAGTTGCCTTGGCTTGATGGACCTGAGAGTGTGCTGGTAATAAGTGCAGACATGAGTTTCTGGGACCTGTGTGTGTGTGTGTGTGTGTGTGTGTGTTGTTCCTTTTCTCTTTCACTCTATCCTTGTCTCCAGGTAGGTACCATGAGACGCTCACATAAGGAAGACTGACTCGCTTTGCTATGCAGAGAATCTTAGTGTCTTTTAACTTCAGGTTCCCTTCCTAGGCCCAGGTCAGGGGATACTGGAATGTGATGGAAACATTGGAATCTTAGACAGACAGATACGAGTTGAGGTCCTACCCATCCCCTCACCAGTGGTGCCAGACTGCTCTATTCTTTGAGAGGAAACAGCCTGGCTGATGGAGGCAGAGGGGGACCTCTGAAAGGAGCCTGGACTGTATTCAGTCTCAGAAGAGTAGTCTGAGGGATCTAGCTGCAGAGTGAGTGGAAAAAAAATCAGTGACATTATTCCTGGGAGCTGCCTCCTGAGGTTGCTGCTGCTGTTGGTCTGCCCCTGCCCCTGGGCATCTGGACAGATGCTGATGCCTAGACTGTTCCAGATTTAATCTTCACCCCAGGTTCCTCTAACCAACCAAGGTAGAACCAGCTCACTACCAGGGAGGTGGGCTCCCAAGGCAGCCACCACTGAATCAGAAAAGTGATGGCCTCTGACTCTGGCTAGGCTTCTGATTAAGTGTAATTTCTCACAGATGTAGTATTTACCTCCCCTACTGAACACATGAGGGAGCTGAGGCCCAGAGAGTGAAGTGATTGGAATCACACAAGCAGGGGGAGACTGGACTGCTCTTTGCACTGAGGCAGGCTACTCTAGCCTAGGACCATTGCCCTTTAGGTACTCTTCTCTAGGTGATGCGGTTGGGACTGAATCTCCCCAGAATGCAAACACTAGGTGGCCCAAAGGAGAGCAAGCCTACTGTGTGGCCTCAGGCAGGTTTCTGAGCTTCCTGCATCATCCCAGTGGCCTCCCTTTTGAAGGGTGACGGCAATGGTTGCTCATGTGAAACCTAAGAACTTTGATTATCCTCCCTGCGGAACATCCATGGGCTCCCTAACATCTGCTGCCCCCAAAGCTCTTGGTCTCGGGCTTAAAATCTCCATCCATAAATGCCTGCAGTGCCAGACAAGGGGAGAAAAGAACGCACAGAGCAACACTGGTGCTGTGATTCCAGACACACTCTCGTCTTTCGGGATGACTGCTATATCTGGGAATCGTGCTGTATGCTTATTATGAGGACCTAGAACAAGAACAAAGTATCAAAAAGGAAGACAGAAACAGCGCTGACAGGTCTTTCAGCAAGAATTTAATTTTGGTTATAACCTAAGTTAGAGGAAGAAGTGAGAGAGGGGAGAAAGGAGGGGAAAGAGGAGGGAGGAGGGAGGGGATCCCTAAAATTTAAATGCCTAAGCACCACGGAGCACTCACACGTTTACCCTATAAGGGAAGACAGAGGCCATGTCACGAGATTACCTAGCAAATCCCCCAGCTATGGTCCTGCTCTAATGTAGCCAGACAGGACCTGCAGTGTGGCTTGTCCTGGACTGGAGAGAGTCTAGACAGCGTCAGTTCAAGCGTGTCCCTTGAAGTTTGGTTGCTGTACTCGTAAATTTTTGCTGTTTGGTTGGGAGGTCAGGGTTCCATTATCTTCGGAAAGCTCTGCCACTTTATCAGGGCCTGGCCAGTTATAGCTTAACCTTCCCAGATGCCAGGGCTAAACAATACAGGTGTGTGGTCCAGTTTTTTTAAAAAATTATATTATCTTTAAATTAGTTTACAAAGTAGTAGGAGCAAGTTGTATGGATCCCAGGGCACCAGCCAGAGGCTTTGCTCCCAACACCACCTCTGGGCCCTAGAGCTCTTGGCTTTAGGTAGGGTGTCTGGGGGCTGCAGCTGGGGGGGGGCAGTATAGACTTGCACCGTTATCCTGCCATTCAGATGTGATGACTGCACACCCAAGACCACGGAGCAGATGGGAACAAAGGTGACTGTGTTTGGTGGGTCAAGACATAACCACAGGGTCGTGGGGGAGGGGTGGGATGCATAAGGAAGGGCTCTAGCCTCACAAGCCACGAGCTGCAGGTGGCCGCTGAGTACCAGAAACACAGAGATATGCAACAGCCCCAAACGACACACCACAGTTGAAAGATCACATAGAAGCCATCTACTCGCCACCAGTGTTATTCTCCAATAGTCTCAAGAGGGTATTGTGGATATAGGAAGTCAGGTAAATGACACAGATGGGCTCAGACTTAGGGTGGTTTGATTTGGGATATTACTCTACCATAGGCTTGTTTGGGTATTAAAAGCATCTTGACTCAGTGATATTATCTATTAAGGAGGAACTTACAGGGGATAGTGCCGTCTGAAGTTAAAGAATAGCTGAAACGTTGGAAAGCATCAAGCACTTCTTTCCTTGGCTTCTTGAAAAGATGGCTACTATAGAAAGCTACTCTCACGTGCGCTTTACATCTGTGGCTCATGATAGGCTCATGCTAGAGCCTCAGCAGTGACCCAGAGGACCTGCCATTGCAACTCCGGCCATGGAGACCCTTCTTGGGGACCCTCAGTTTCTGCTTCACACTCCCAGGGCCCGCTGGAGGGTCTCCTTGGCTCTCGTAAGGGCCACTTCTGAAGGAACAATCACATCAGGTGTCACACCCACCCCTTCCCACGAGCTGCCATCCGCGGCACCCACAGAGCGAGCTGTGGGGATGGTGATGTAGAGGTGGGTGTCATCCACGTGGTAGGTCTGTGGTGGCTGGCAGCCTCCACTGGTTACTTCACCAATGACCAATGCCCGGCCCAGCCTCTTCATGATGTAAGTGAATTCCTCAGCGGCACCAGCTGTCACACCACTCGTGAGGATGGCCACATTTTTCTTGGAGCCGTAGCGTTCACCTGGAGGACAGAGGTCCTTCAGCATGGGAGCAAATCAACACCCTACCTTTTCTGCACTATCCAGATGAGACGAAGAGGACCACAGGGTTAGTCTTGTTCTTTTGTGTCAATATGTGGGCCGCTGGCCTCAGGCTGCCTCTGTGATTCAGGCAAGGAAGGCTTGCCTTTTCCTGAGCTTTTGGCATGCAGCTGTGTCCTGAGTAATGGTACCCACAACTCTAATCTGAGAGTGTCTTTGCTTTGGGCCCCAAGAAGAGCAACGTTTATTACTTCATTGTTTGGTGGTTGTTTGAAACTTTTGAGTAGCTATGTTAACAAGTATAAAAGTAAACAAACAAAATTAACTTTAATCATGATTTGATTAGACAATATGTCAAAGATACATTTATTTCAAATGAAATCATTGCGTTGAAGCACAGGGGTTCAGCTCTCTGCTTCTCCCTACCCACTTCTCCTTTTAGGGCTTCCCCTATCCTTTCTCTCATTTCTGAAACAGCTTTTCTAAATCTGGTGCGGATGTTACCATGAAAATCCATCTCAGTAAGGATTTATTGAGGGTCTTATCTATTGAGGGTCACATTTAGGGTCTTAGTGGCAGAAGGTGGCTGATGGGTTCTGTATCAGACCCCCCAGAGTTCTAGAATTTTTAAATCTGACGTTATCCTAACCTTCTGGTTTTGAATATCTGTTTAAATTTAGAATTCACCTGATTCTGATTGTTTTTCTCCTTGAGAATTTTCAATGTTATTGGATAAATCCTGGAAGCTATGGTGACAAAACACTTATGTAATGAGAAAGTGTAGCAATGAAACTGGCCAGGTACATCTCTTATGGCCTCTTGGGGGTGGGAATGCAGGGTCCACACAGGGCCCTTGATTCTGCATGCTGGGCAGAGGGAGGGAGGCCATTCGCCAAGAAACATGGTTTTGAGAGTCAGGGGTCTATGAAATCCAGGGGTGTTTCTGCTGCTTTGGATGTTCTCGGGCCCAGACAAGTAAAGGAAGGCCTGTTAGAATCTGCACGTTTCTCCAGGTAGTTGCGATGAGCTGCTACCGAGAGTTCAAATGAGACGAGCTCTGAAAACACCCATTTGATTAGCAAGGTGTGTGTGGGGGGTGTCCTGGTTCTGTATTTTCTACAGGCTGCTAGTACTACTGTCAAGAGTTGGGGACATGCAGGTGTCAAGCAAAGTAACATTCGAATCTTGGCTCTTTCACTTGTCAGCTGAAGGATCCTAGACAAGACATTCAAGCCGTCTAATGCCCACTTTTCTTCTCTAGACATGTGCTCTCAGATCCTGAAGGGTGTCCTGGTATTATGCCCAATGGACCAGAACAGGGACCTTACGATCTGTTATTGTTATTTTTATATACTCTCAAGTTATCTTTCTCTGTTTTTTTTCCAAGAAGGTTTTAGAATGAGAACACAGGGAGAAAAGGACTTCATTTACCTGTGAGCTGAGTGTGGGTCCAGAGTTCGCTGATAGAGTCGTTAGGTCGGCTGTAGATCTTGTCCAGCAGAGTGGGGGGTGACTCATCAAAGAAGTAGGAACACAGGGCTGAGATGGAGGAGGTGGGGCCGCCAATGTTAAACCTGAGGGAAGCAGAGATGCTCTTGGAGGGGTTGGGCTCACAGAGAGGTGCTCGGAGTGCCCTAGAGTTTGGGTCTTTTTAATGTGCAGAAGGATTCTAATTTCAGGACATCTCTGCCCTTTGTCCCTTGTTAATGTAGTTACTCAAGGGGAGCCTTCACAGTTCCATGGTGGCAGGATCCAGGGGATTCCACGGAGCACGAGCCTCTTGAGACTAAAAGAGTCTGTGATCAATTACTTTCAGAAAATACTGGCCTGGTGTGGTGGCTCATACTCTTAATCCCAGCACTTGAGAGGCAGAGGATGGTGGATCTCTGCAAGTTCAAGGCCATCACGCTCTTCACAGTGAGTTCCAAGTCACGTGAGACTACACAGTGAGTCGCTATCTCAAAACAACAATAGCAATAATAACAACAGAAAGACTCAAAAAGAATGAAAAGAAAATACTGGATTTGGAGCCTGCTCATGTATATTTGTGTATTAGAGGCTTTGATGAGTCCTGTAATTAGGAATTTGTTGAAATTGTTTTCCCACATATCAGCCATGCGCTGCCCCTCTGTGCTCATCCATACTGAGTATGAATAGAACACAGAATCCATCAAGAGTAGCAACCCAAGTTACTAGTGACCCTTGATGTAGTAGTAAACTCAAGATTGTGGAAGTACAGAGGGGTGAGTTGCATTCAACCTTGCATGACCCTTGCCTCTCTGGGGATGACAATGCATCAGGAAACTCTTCCAGTGGACACCCAGGAGCCATCGGGGCCCTTGCCCTCAGCATCTGACCCCCAACCCCAGGTCAGAATAGTCTAGGCCAAGGGTGTCTGCAGCTGGCATTTACCTTTAAAAATGAGGAAGATATTTAATTTTTTAAAAAAGCTTGTCCTAGTGGTGGCTCTGGTATTTGTTAAGGTGTCTAAGGAATAAAGTGACCAGCTAAGTTTCTGGGTGTATAGAAAACCTGGCTACAGAAAATGGTCTCCCAGGGAGGAGGCCAGTCTCACCGCGCTTCAGCGCCACCTAGTGACTGTTTATAGGCATGCAAGAGCTGCAATTACAACAGGCGTGGGCAGCTGCTTGAGTCTTTCTCCAGCAGCAGAGAAGTGGAAAAGGTTCCCATGGGAGACAAGCAGCCTAATCTTTCTTGTACTGGCAGGTGGTACCCGGGACATACCCACCAATAGGCCTAGGTCTGGAGGGAGGCCTGAGATGACCACTGTCCGAGGACTCTTCTGCTTAGAAGAGTGGGCTTGGTGATGATGGGGGTCTGTGGGAGGAACTCACCCATAAAACTATTTTTGTTTCTTTCTCTTTTTTTTTTTCCAGAGGCAAAGGGAGGTGAGTGGGTGAAGATGTCCAACAGCCATTTTGTCACCCAAAGCTTTCTTGTTACAACAGTATTTGTTCATTTTCAAGTTGTCTTAGGGACCCTGGCTTTGGGGTGCCCAGGAGAAAGGCTGTCTTGGGAGTGATGCTGCAGATGTACAACCACAGTGGAGGGCTGACAATCAGGATTATAGATTATACAACTTCTCCACCCCCAGAGCTACTGACTTAGGGCTGGCATGGGGCCACGGATCAGCAGTTTTTATCTTTCTTATCCCTGTCCCCCTCATTTGATCTCTTTTGCCTGGCAACAGATGTGGGGTAACTCTTCATCTGAAATACACATTGAGATCACTGAGGAGCTTAAAACATTACCAGTGCTGAGGTCCCTTCAGCTAATAAGATCTGAACCCCTGGGCTAGCTGGCCAGATCCCTGGCAGGCTAGTGGCCTGGTTCCTTTCAGTCCCTTGATTGTGTCGTGGGGTCCCCACACCCTCCACTTTGGCCTGGAGCTCTGCCTGTCTTCAGCCAGTGCCATGGCTCAGCCTGGGAATCACTGCCTCGTGCACTGACCTCATGTCGATGATCAGGGCGTCCGTGTGCACAATCTTTTTCCAAACGTGTTCCACCAGCAGCTCAGAGACCTGGGTGAGCAGCTCACAGTCCCCAAACATGTCGAACCTCAGGTAGCCAATGTTGTCCTCCAGCACGTTTGTGTGGAAAGAAAACTTGATCAGATCTTCAAAGGCTTCCGGGGAAGGGATCTGAAAGAGTGGAAGCCTCGCTTAGATCAGAAGAGCAGTAAAAGCCAGAGCCCAGGAGAATGGTGCCACGGGCTACTGAGGAAGTGGGAAAGAGTTAGTGGTGTCTGGGAGGGTAGCATTGGGATGGGAGCCATGTACGACATCCTGCAGCGAATGCTCAACCTACCAGTCCCTCAGCTGGTGTCTGGAGAGGTATGACGTTCCAGCTTCACTAGACACCCCTTATGTCCCTGAAAACTACCTCCTTTGCTGAGACAGGGAGGGAAGAAATTAGCAATCTTTCTCAGCGGCCTGGCTCTGGGACAGGGACTTCGTAGTCCTCATTACATTTGACAGTCACCCTGTATAGTGACACGGTTATTCTCATCTTTCCAGGACAATTCTGAAGCACAGACAAGGTGACTTAACTTGTCTGAGACCCTCACAGATAGGAACAGGTGAATAAGGAATCCACTCCAAATTCAATCCACTCTTTCACTCTAGGACCCTGGCTTTGATGGAAAAACAAAACAAAACAAATAAACAGGCAAAAAAAAAAAACCGAAACAAAACCCAGGAAACCCCCCCCCCCCGTATGGCTCTACTTGTTCTCCCCCAAATACTGTTGTAAGTTGTAGGACTCAATGACCTAGACAGAGGGAAAGAGGTCTGTGTGGTCGTGACAGTGGCCCAGAGCCCTTCCTTTCCCGTAGCTCTTGTCTGATTTCAGGTGATTGCCCTGCTGTCAGGGCTCCCTGTGGAAAACTGAGTCTTATATCTTTCTGATCTCTGCCTCTAGATGTTTCCATGTGGCAGAAGTCTATGTAGCCCTAGCATGCAAGAGTCCTGACCCCCCACCGTTGGAGGACAGATGCTGAGAGATCCCTTTCACCTGAAGAGGGCTGGTTCTAGGAGGCGTTCCCCACACTTGCCAGGTCCCAGCAGTATCTGCCATGCCCTTACTTCCTCCTTGTCCTCTTCCCGTCCAGTGAGCACCTCCCAGCTAAGCTGTGCATACCCTAGCCCTCCCCTCTGGCCAACACAAAGCCTTGCCTGTTCACTGACCTCACCGCAAAGCCACTGATGAGAGAGTGGGTGGAGAGGTGGTGGGAGAGCTCTTTGATGGAAGGCTTAGGTAGATTGGGGGGGGGGGCTCTGTGAATCCCGTGCAGTTTGGTCTTACCCGGGTCATTTCCCTTTCCACACCCTCCCAGCTGCCACAATCTATTGCATCCATTAGTGCTCCCAGGTACTCTGGTGCTGACTTCCAAGTTTCCTAACTGCTGCCACCTTGCTCCAAACTCCCCATCAAGCCGGTCCTTGGAACAGACAAATATTCACACACCTCACCTCAGGACCAGAATCCGCGTCGCATCTCCATGCTTTACCTCTAAGGACACAGTGCATCCAGGTAACATAAACTTCATACTTTCAGGAAGGGAAAATGCCCTGTTGGAGCCTCAGACAACTTGCCGACTCCCTTTCCCAACACTGATAAACTCAATGAGAACTCTTGTTTTCTACCTGGGTAACGTCAAAAGTCCTTCCACCCCAGCTTTTCACGTTAGATGCGTTATATTCTGTAGGTTGTTCATGGACCGGGAGAGGAGAACAGACAGCACAGTGAAAGGAAGAAAGGACATGGCTAGTAAACACGTAATCACAGAAGCCTGGAGCTACAGTCTTGCAGTGCACATATAGGCACACACACGCTGACAATGGGGACAACTCACTCCCAGGACTGGGCCAGGCCAAGTTTTTCTTGTATCTTACCTGCATGGGCACAATTCCAGGAATGCGATCTTTGGCATCTTCTGGAATGTGTGCTGTCTTTAGGTGTGGGTCCCCAGAGAGCATTTGCAGGTCTGCTCCCAGCATCTCGGCTAAGGCACCTTCTGAAGTCACCCTTGCATACCGGCTCTGCAGATGACTCAGCTTGGCAGCCATCTTGGCCCCCAACTCAGGGGAGGCATAGTTATCTGCCACTAGCTTCCCAGCTGTTTGCAGTACTGTGGGCACCTTGGCACGCAGGGCTACTATGTCCTGGGCTGTGGAAAGGGCCTCACTCATGGGCACAGTGATGTCGGGTTCCACACCAACCAAGTCCCAGGCCTCGCCCGTGGTAGCACTCAGAGCCATCTGGGTAGGCATGGAGGCATATAAGGTGCTGTTGCCCACCTGGTAGATGCCCACAGAGAGTGCCCCTCCGGCTGTGGGCTCTCCGATGACTGTGGCCCGCTGTAGGTCCTGCATGGTATGAGCAAAGGCCTCGGCTGCAGAGCCACTGGTGTGGCTCATGAGGATGTAGAGGTCCTTGTGGGGACCATAGCGTTTCCCAGCAACCAGTGGCAGGGTCCATATCTCTGTGACCCTAGATGTTGCCCTATCAAAAACAGAATAGAGGTGCCGGCCGGGTTCCGCCTCGAAAAAATAGGAGCAGAGCAGGGGCACAGCAGAAGAGTAGCTGCCAGGATTGTAGCGCAGGTCAACAACCAGAGCCGCTGTGTCCACGAGCCTCTGCCACACCAGTCGTACTAGCTGAGGCCCAATGGCCTTCACCGTCTCGAGCTCAGCCATGGCATCGAAACGCAAATAGCCCAGCTGACCCGGCAGCACGTCGGTTTTGAACAGGGCCTCGATGAGATAGGAGAGTTCCTCTGGGGAGGGAACAGCAGGGGGTGGCAGAGGCACCTCCTCGGCCAGCAGCTCACCAGGGCTGTGGAACACCAGCAGGCGATGGTCCTCGGATACCTCCTGCAGGTCGGCTGTGAGCTGCGAGGCCAGTGACTCCAAGTCCACAGCCGTGCGGTAGGCTCCTTGGGCCAGCTTGGAGTGCAGGAGAGCTCTGGCCTTCCCCGCGACCTCTGGCCTGGCATAGTGAGCCTCCAGCAGGCGACCTGTGCCTTCTACCAAGGTACCCAGGCTGCGATGGAAGTCCAGAACCTCCTGAGCTCTCTCTAAGGCCTCTTCGGCCAACACGATGGCATCCGGCACCACACCACCACCCAGCCAGGCCTCGCCGTGGTTGTCGATAAAGGTG
The DNA here is from genome assembly GCF_950005125.1 of Chionomys nivalis. Lineage (NCBI taxonomy): Eukaryota > Metazoa > Chordata > Mammalia > Rodentia > Cricetidae > Chionomys > Chionomys nivalis. The sequence goes on along the minus strand of NC_080090.1, from coordinate 33,727,427 downwards.
AGCACAGGTACCGTGAGTACCAGGCCGCCCTCCGGCGAGTCCAGCAGTGGCACCGTGCAGGTGTGCAGCAGGCTCCCTGCTGTGATTTCACCTACCAGGGTGGCCCAACCCAGGGACTGCATTAGGAAGGCGAACTCCTCAGCAGCGGTAGCCGTCCTATGACTGGTAAGCAGATACACCCCACGCTGGTGGCCGTACCGTTGGCCTAGCAGCTCCCTGTGGCTGAAGTGTTCCTGGGTGACATTGGTGCGGCGGTCATAGGTGGTGAAGAGGCGTATGGGGCCAGCCTCAGGGCCCTGGAAATAGGATAGCAACAGAGGCACGGTAGAGGATGGCCCCCCAGGATTGTGGCGCAAATCCATGATGAGGTGCTCCGTGTCCTGCAGGGGCTCCCACACCTGGCGCAGCACATAAGGGCCCAGTACCCTCAGTGCAGAAGTGTCCGCAAATCTGTCAAAGCGCAGGTAGCCCACGTTGCCCGGCAGCACGGATACCTGAAACACAGAGTCCACTAGGGCCCTCAGAGCAGCTTCTTCCTTGGGCACCTCAGGAGCGGCTTCTGGAGGGTCATTAGGCCCAGTCTCAGGCCTAGAGGAGCTTTCTCTGGGTCCAGTGACTCTCACCAGGAGCCTGGGATCCTCGGATACAGCCTGCAAGCCAGCATTGAGCTTTGTCACCAGGTCTTCCACCGAGACCACAGCCGAGTAGTCCATGCTAGCCAGGCGGTGTAGCAGGCCCGGCACTCGGTCCACCAGTGTGTAATAGTCCTGCAGGGCTTCCTGAAGCCGGAGCACCACCCCTGGGAGGGCTCGGCGCAGGGTGAGGATGGCCAAGGCCTTTTCTAGGGCTTGCTCTGCTGGTATCCCCACGCAGGGCAGCACTCCACTGCCTTCCCATGTCTGACCACCTCCTCCCAAGGGCCCCAGGGACCTGGACACTGGCAGTGTGAGGAAGAAGTTGGACTGGCCTATTCTCAGCTTCTGGAGGTCCAGGGCACCACCCTCCGTCCGCTCGCCCACCACGATGCCCCTGCGCATCTGCTTGAGGATGTAGGCGATGTCCTCAGCCACTCCCCCAGTGTGTCCGCTGGTGAGGACTACCACGTCTTTGTCAGCGCTATATCTCTCCCCTAGGACTTTGGGCAGGGTCCAGATCTCGGTGGTGGTATTGGAGGGGCGATCATAGATGGTATCCACGTGCATGACGGTGTTCCCAGGGTACAAGTAGGAAATGAAATAAGGGATCCCAGAGATGTGCCCACCGGCACAGTCCCGGAGATCGAGCACCATGGAGGAGGTGTCCATGAGCTGCCTCCACATATGGGTCACCAAGAACTCCCCCAGCTCACTCAGTACCTCCTGGCTGGGGAGGTCATCCACTCGTAGGTAACCCACGTTGCCCTCAAGGACTTCATGGTGGATGCTCTTCTGTAGCTGGGCCAGTAGTTCTTCTTGGGTGAGGTTTGTGAGTGTCGGTGCTGGCTGGGGAGCCTCAAGGGTGCTGGGCTCATAGGAGATGAAGAGGCGTGGGTCATTCAAGGAACTCTGCACTCCGGCTGTCAGCACATGGGCCAGCGTCTGAGGGTCGGAGATGCCCAGAATCTCACGACTCTTCATAGCCTGCTCAATGGCTGCTTGCATTCCCATCAGGTTCTCGGGGAAGCAGTAGTTATCCAAGAGGACCTTGGCCAGGTCCAGCACCAGGCTTGACTGGAACAGGTGCTGCATAGGGTCTGCCAGAACACAGAGCAGCGTAGGCAAGACCAGGACCCATTCTCTCATCATTGGGATTCCAGGAGCCCTGGCTCCTGAGTCGGAGCTCCCTTGACTGTGCACAAGACCGGGGTCCTACCCTCACAGCTGCCTTTCTCCCCTGTCCTTCTTAGCAGGCAGACAGAAGGTCTGGGGCTCAACATGGGAGTTAGATGTGAGGCTTCCAGCTCTGGTAAGCCTTTAATCCTGTCTAATTCAAGTGCGTGCACCAGGGCACTAGGAAGAAGAGGCCAGGGTGGTTTGACCCGGAAGGAACATGGCATCTCATCTTGCTGAGCCATGTCTGCACAGAGTGACACAAATAATTGTGTTTATTTTGAGCTCCTGCCATGCACTAGGTCCTGAGCTATGATTTCCACACACTCACAGTGTTTACTAAAGCCTTGCAAATGAGAGTTGTTAATCTACAAATAAATATCATTTTCCCACTACTGTGGGTGACCCACGGCTCTGGACTTAGGTAGATGTAGTCGGAGGTCTGGTTCTGCAGCTGTCTCTTCCATAGATTAGGAAAGCATCTCATTTATTCAGGAGGCTATGTGAGTTATTGGGTAGAATAAATATGAAAGTTTTCACAAAGAATTGCAGTGTCTGGAAGTTACCAATGAGGGCTCCATCACAAATCTGTAACAGGTCCCATATATATTTTGTTGCCAGGGAGTTCAGTAGCTAATTGATCCCACCATTTCAGATGGGGACTGGTGAAAGGCATTGAGAAGAGGCTAGGAAGGCCACCATTATCTCAGTGCCAAGGCTGAGTGTGGGACCGTTGCTGGGCTCAGGAACTGAAGTGTGTCCCTATACCCTGCTTATGCTTCTCGGTACAAATTTGCAACAAGATAAATGAAATGTCTGGATTTCCGTATCCAGTGTGACAAGTGAGTGGAACACGCCCTCAGTAGTTCCAGATCAGATCAGGTTAACTGTGAGATCTAGTGAGCATTGTTCTTTGTGTAAGTAAGGACTCCTGTTGGCAAAGGGTTCGGGGTTCAGCGTCAGTCCAGTGCTTGCAATGAGAAGTGAGTGGTTCTTGGTGGCTCCAAGTCACACAGAGACTACAGGTCATTCTCATTCCTGTGGGAATACACCTGGGAGCCAGTTCCAGATGCGTTGCTATGCACCGCCTTTTCCTCATGAAAGGGTTGTGGATTTTGCTTATGACTTGCCCTGGATATCTAAGAACACCTGCCATGGAGCTCACACCTAGAACCCCTGCTTTGCCTAGCCAGCCTCTTAGCGGGCACGTTCTCTCATTTAGTAGATAACCCTAGGTCAGATTGTAGAGGAGGGTGGGAGTGTACAGACAGGGAATAGCAGTTGGTGCAGTCACTTCCTATGCCCTCTTTCTGGCTTCTTGGATTGTGTCTAGAACACACTGGCCGGGCTCGGTGAACGGCAGATAGCCCCGTGGTGTCAGAAACAGAGAAGGGGGTCTTTGGGATGAGGATGAGAGCGCTTACCCTGCAGGCTGGAAACCCACAAGACAGTTTCTGGAAATCGTTATCTGAAGATGTTTACCAAGGAGTTTACAAAGGCCAAAGAGGTCAGTTCGCTAAAACGAACATATTTTTAGCTCATTAGGATTTGTTTAATACCCAAGGGACATATGGTCTCATCACTCCCCTGTTTGCAGCCAATGGAAACAAGGAAGATTGATTGTCAGAATCAGACCAGGGTGGGAAGACACAGACCTCTCAGCAGGGACTGAGCCTTTGGGAAGCCCCAACTCCAAGCATGCTGTCAGAGTTCCTCTGAGGGTGCGTATCTGTCACTGCTGGAGCCCAAGCTAAGCTTTGGACAGGGAGAAGCAGAGACTATCAGGAACAATGCTGTTATGGGGGAAGCATGTACCGCAAAGACACCCTCCCAGGATAGGAGGCAGAGGGTCCTCGTGTATACAAATGAACAGCTGTCCAGTGTGGACTGGAAAACCACCTACAACCCTTTCCACTACCTGGGGGACATGATACCTTGGCAGGGAGACACGAAATCTGGATTAGGTTATAGACAGAGGTACATCTGTAGAGAGCTATCTGTTAATACATTTGTCTGTTCACCGTCCGACTGTCAATTATTTTAATGCCGGGGCCTTCTTGTCGGTCTTGCGCCATGGTGCCAAAATACCAGACACAGACAAATCAAGAAAGGAAAATCTTACAGTGGTTCATGGTTATGGCTCCATTGCCTTTTGGCTGGTGGCAGAACATCCTAGAAAAGGCTGCTCACCCCATGGTGGACAGGTATGAGGGAGAGAAGGGGGGTCAGGAAGAGGTAGAGAGAGGGAGGAGAGGAAGAAGAAGAGAGGAGAGGAGGGAGAGAGTGGAGGGAGGGAAGGAGGGAGGGAGGGATGGGGAGAGAGAGAGAGAGAGAGAGAGAGAGAGAGAGAGAGAGAGAGAGATTACTTGTAAAACAAAACAACATTACTTACCTAAAACCTTCTTTTGGCGATCAGGAGCCACTTGGAAGTCCCCAAGTTGTGTTTGGTCAGTATTCGGTCACAGCAACAGAGAAATAAGGCAGAGCCCCTTCCCAGGTACTTTCTTCAGGGCTGTCTTGGCATTCTCAAATCTTGCTTCTTCCCCGGAAGCACATGAGCTCACAGTTTCTTGACCTGACTTTAGTTTTTTTTTTTTTTTTAATGACATTATAAAGAAACCAATTACCTACCATCTCGATTATTTCATTTAAAATGGACAAGTGGTCTGGAGAAATGGCTCAGTGGATAAAATTCTTGGCCCGGAAGCATAAGGACTGGAGTTCTGACCCTCAGCACCCACACGGATGTCAGCTGGACATGGTGGCTCACATGTAATTCCAGCTCGTAGGAGGCAGAGGCAGGGTCCCCAGAGCAGGCTAGCTAGCTAGGTTGGTCTAGTCCCTGAACATGGGTATAAGTGAGAGATCCTGCTTCAAGATAAGAGTGATGGACACCTGACACCAACCTTTGGTCTCCACGTGCATGCATAACCCTCCCCACATGCATGCACAACCCTCCCCACATACATGCACACACATGAGAACATGAATACATGCACGTGCATACCACAAACACATAAAATATGGGACGCTTGAGAATGCTCCAAATCCCACATGGCATTTCTGATTATTATTTATTGTCCTTGCTTTATAAACACTTTGACCCAAAACGTGACATAGACAAGAAGGCCCCCCGACTCCCTTCAAATCTGCACACCATTCAACTTATCAGCTATAGCAAAGGGGCTTCTACAGCCCCCCCGCCCCTGTTAAGACGTCCCTATGTTAGGAATTATCAGGACTACAGGAAAATCAAGTCCAAAGGGATGCAGGTGAGAGGATGCTGCAGAGACAGACAGTGGGAACATTTTTCTGAGAGCAGGGATGTGTAGTAGTGGAACAAGTTCATTGTCTGGCGAATAGTAATCTGAGCAGAATGAGTCCAAGGAAAGCTAAGGCAAGCACATGGCTGTCTAGAGCGATCACTTACAAAGCACAGACTGCTATCAAAAGAGAGAGGGGTTCTAAACTTGGTGCTGTCTGATCCAGTGAAAATCACCCGAGGTGTCTCCTTGCTATCCTTGTTAAAGGCTAAGCTGGGACTGTGCAAGGCAGAGAATGGCATGTCTTCCAGCTGTTTCCCATGGGGGTGCCACGTGGCTACAACTGGCTGGTCTTTGAGAGATGGATGGTCTCACTGCCTATGACTCACAGATTGGAGAAACCCTGTGGGCTTCCTTGGTACATATTAGGACAGAGATGACAGGGTCGTCAGACCCCAGGGCAGGTATTCTGCAGGAAAGCACAGATTCTGTCTGCCTAGATTCACGAGGCCTGAGACCACTCCCAGAGATTTGTCTCTCTGTCCATGTGTCTGGCACATTTTCTCAGCATTCTTCAGCTCTCTCCCCTTGTTCTTAGCATAGAGGTAGAGGGTGGCTTCTCCGTGAGCAGTGGAAGGACAGCAATCTCCTTCCATGGCTTCGGCATCTCTACGAACATTGCAGTGACCCCTGTACTATATATAGAAGGTGCTTTAGGAGCTGTGTCCAATATAGCACTGTAGGTGGGTTTACCGACCATGTCAATGACCAGAGAATGGCTGTATTGTGTTTCAACCCATGGTGGTGGGTGAGCAAGTTTTGATAAATTCTATGCAAAAATAACCCAGTGGCATGAAAGCCAGAGACCCATCGTGAGTCTCTCCTTGTATGTTCTGTCCTTGTGTACTGGGCCACATTGGTTTGTCCTGTGACACAGGGCATGTGGCCCTCCAGAAGTAACCAAAGCAAGAGGCTTTGGTCTTCCCTCCAGAGGACCATCAGGGACCCAAGCCAGGAGTCATGTCAGCTTCCAGTGCTGGGTCTTGGAACTGTGTAAAAAATTGCCCTGTGCCTGGCGATGGAGATGCTGAAGACCAGGAAGTGTTTCTGGAAAGGAAAGTCCTCCATGGTGGCTGTGGAGACAGGATCTGAGATGCAAACACATGCAGAGGGGCACCTGCCTAGTGTCCATTTTTTATAATACCAAAGTCAGACTTCATAGTTTTTTGTAAGGGACACCAGACCCAGCTTTGTCTTCTGTGGAGGCCTTGAGTGGGGGAGATGCTCCCCTGAGCCAGGACTGACGCTCTCCAGAGCTGGAACACCCAGTAGGCCAGAGTGGGTGGTACTAGAGCTTGGGATCTCCCTCACATGTGGGTTGTGCAACTAGAAATTGGGGGTGGGAATGGGCAGGACATTGGCCTACGGAAGGAGAACAGGTTGAGCTTGAGAGTAGAGTTAGTCTGGAGAGAAGGGCTTCTGAGCATGGTAGACAAACACTGGCAGAGACACGCATAGGCACTGCGTGGAGATAACCTAAGGTCTTCTGTCTCCTGGAGAGAGACGTTCTGTTCTGATGTGTGTATCTGTGTGTGTTGGGGGGAGAAAAAGTGGGGAAGCTAACTTCTAGTAAACTTCTGTCCACATAGTTGCTCATACCAGCACACACCACACACACACACACACACACACACACACACACACACACACACACACACACAAATGCGTTCGCTGACCCCATTGTGCAGATATCACACATCTTTACCCTGTGGAGGCTCTATGTCCCACCTGCCTGACTCCCAAACCCCAGTTAAAGTGGTGGTGCATCTCCTAGGGGTTAATCAGGAAGGTGGGCAGGGCTGGGGAACTGGAGAGCCCTCAAATCTGACCATTAAGGAAAGACACATACCAGACATTAGACTTGATTTCTAAGTAGTTTTTTTCCTCATGCACAAAGAACCATCAAAAGACATCACCACCCGCCACCATCTGGAAATAACACTGCCATGCCATGCTGCCTGGCATGTCTCAGGCATTTATCTTTTCTTCAGCTCTACCAATAATACTTAATTGTGGTTTGCGTTAAAGCCGTTCATTGATTCCATGTAATTTAATGTAGTTCATTGTTTTAAATTATGTGGGAGCATCGATCAATGAAGTGGTCCAGATCTTCCCAATTCCCTCTGGGCCCTCCCTGGCCAAGGGCATAAGGTTCTTCCTCACCCCATCCAGTCCTATGAACCACCAGGAGAGTCCGGTGAGAGGCTGAGGCACACGAATGGGAACACTGTCCTCCTTGGGGAACACAGTCCTCAAGGAAGCTGGCAGCTGCTGGCAGAGTCCATGGATCAGGTGAACAACAGGACTGTCTTCAGACGCTGGGACACTGCACCACGTAAGGCATCATTTGAATGCAGGTCACCAAGAAAAGCAAATAGGCAAGCTTCAAATAGTTAACCAATTTAGTCCCAACAGATCCTAACCCTGCCTTGTCCTCTGTGGAGTCCCCGGGCAGGAGATGTTCCTGCCTGGGCAGTTGTCCAGAGTAGACCATTTCAGAGGCCCAAGTCATAGGCAGTGTCTCCCGATGGTCCCAGAGTTTGAATAAAGGATTGCAAGTGATCTTACATGACCCCCGAAACACATGAGGACTGCCCTAGTAGTGAAAACAGCTCAGATCACAGCGAGCGTCAGAGGGGAGGTCCTGAACGGCCTGTCTATTCTGTGCTTGCTTGGGGATATTTACTCAGGGGTGGGGTTTGGTCAGACATCACAGGGTGAGCATGGGCATGGAGCAAGCAGATCATACCGGGACACAGCAAGCAGTGGGTGTGGACCTGGCTCAGCCCTGCCTGGCCTCATGCTGGGCCTTCCACATCCAATGACTCCTTCAGTACCCAGTGATCTGTTAAACTGGGGTGCTTCGGAAGGTCCCAGGCTTTAGGGCCCCCACACTCAGGACAGACTCCTATCACCGAGTTATCAAAACTTGCTTGCTGAGTTTTGATCTCCACAACTGACAATCAGAGGTCACAGTGCACATCTCAGTGGGGTGTGGAAAATAACGTGAAACGAAGGATGGAGCCCACCTCTTCCTTTCCTTCCTTCATGTCTCTGCTTCCTGGACCCTAGAACTCCCATGGCTCCATACACATCACTTGCATCTTCTGCTGGTTTCTTCTTATTTTTCTGCTATCCCCCGATCCCTCTTTCTCCAATTTCTTTTTCATCATTTCCTTTCTACCCACTAACCCTTCCGGGGTCTCCTATTCTGCCCACATAACCATATACCCCAGTTAATGTCAATTCAGCAGAGGAGACAAGAGAAGACAAGTCACTGGAGACAAGAAGGGCGAGTGATTCTTTTCCTTCTCCAGGATGGTTTCAGATCATCTTAGCCCCTGTTGTGCCTGGGGGTTGCAGGACCCTATCAGGACCTCTTCCCTGTTCTTCATCCCCACCCCAAGTGGCTGCAGGGACTACCTGCACCCACACTCCGCCACACTCATTCCCTCATAGTGGTACTTGAGGGTTGGCACCCCCATATCATCCTTGTAGAGGATGGAGATGGGACTCAGTTTGGTGGGAACACAGCAGGCTTTGCCCACCTTCGTGGGGAACTTGAGATGCACCAGGGTCTGCACAATGGCATGCTTTGTGGGTGTCACATCATCAGCCAGTGGGAAGAAGCAACCTCCTTTACACTCGTAGGCATCGTATTCCTTGGGTGCGATGATCCAACTGTCCCAGCCTATGTCCTCAAAGTTCACTCTGAGTGATGTCCTCTGGCAGTGGCTGCTGGCCCCAGTGCTCCTCTTCCTTCTAGCTAAGAAAGGTCCCACAGCTGTATGCCCATCTACTTCCTCCTCCTCATGGCTCTCGCCTGCTTCCTGGAAACCACTCCTGGATGTCTTCACAAGCACGGTCTCCTGCTCATGGCCGATCATCTCCTTCAGCTCCAGTCTGGTCTCTTTGGTCCCGTTGCTGCGGTCATTGGAGAAGACGACAAAGAAGGGTAGGTTTTGGGAACCTGGTGGGACGCTGATGTCCAGTGTGTCACAGCCCTTTCTATGGCTCTCCACTGTGACTTCTAACTTATTCTTGTTTGTGGCGGAGTCTGCCCTGACCCATCTCTTCACAGCACTCGATACTTCCAAGGTCTCCCAGCCTTCATCCTGAATGTCCTGAGATACTAAGAAGGTCCTGGTCCCCGAGGCACCATCCCAAGTGTCATCTCCATCCAGAACATCGTAGACAACCATGTTTCCTTCCAGCCCACGAGTGGCGTCCACGTGATTTTGGCAGGAGACATAGAGGCGGAGCTCAGCCCTGGTGATCTGCTCGTGCCGAGGGATGGAGATGTTGAAGAGCAGGATGTGTTTCTGGAAGGGGAAGTCCTCTGTGGCAGCTGCTGATATAGCATCTGAAACGCAAGCACACGCGAGGAGCATCTGTCTGGTGCCCATTTTTATGATACCAACTCCTAACTCTGATTTGCTTTGAGGGACATCCAGGACAATAGATTTTGTCACTGTTGTCTCCACTCTGTGTCAAGAACATTCAGGAAGGTTCTCTTGGAATTATTTTTCCCCAGAAAAAAACAGAGGCAGGTACCTTCAGTTAGGGTTAATAGTATCTACTATCTATTGAGCACCTACTGTGTGCTTGGCGTTGTACTATGAGTTTGGGAGGATCTAGTTATTATCCCAACTTCACACATGTGGAGATCAGTATCCAGAAGTGTTTATTGTTAGAGTACACACAGATAATTAGCAGTCTCATCTAAGGCAGGCCAGGAAATAGATTGTCAGCTTTAGAATGAAGATTCTACAGCCCTGGCTGGGGCCAAAGAAAGTCCATAGTTAGATAAAGTAAAAAAAAAAAAAAATCACAGCATTAGAGTGTTTAAATAATTTGGAATGTGTTAATAGCTTCCTTCAAAAGTGAAAGTGGATTTTTTTTTTTTTTTAAAGAGGAAAAGCATTTCCGTCCCAACAGTTTTGTCATCATGGGCAAAGGTGGGCATTTTTCTCTTAGCCTCCTAATTGTCTAGTTTCCCACTTCCCAGGATGCGGCTTGACCACTGACACTGCCATTTGTGGGTTCCCGCCCACACACCATCACTGGGGAGACACGTTCTGATACACCCAGAGGATGCCCGGAAGTACAGATGTTTCTAAGTCTGGCACACAGTGTTCCTTCTGTATGGCACTCATGCCTGCGATAAAATGCAATGTGTAAACCAGGCACAGTAAGAGCTTCACCATGAGTAAGGAAAAACGAGAATTAAAAATAAAAATCATATCCGTGATGCAAGTCATTTAGAAGTTGTGAGTCACTGTTTTGTGATTTACATTTAATAGTTATGGACCACAATAGAACCTTAGAAACAGGCCTGGGTTCTCTCAGATTAGGGAGACTCCTGTATCCACCACCGTGAGCAGAGACCCATACTGTGCTGAAACCTAGCTAGTGGTCTACAGATAGGAAGTGTCAGTGCTGACTCTGCTCCTAATTAAGCTGGTATTCTTGGGAAGTTTTGAGTTTCTGGGTGCCTCAGTTTTCTCTCTTGTAGAATGGGGCCCATCTTACCTGCTTTTATTAAGGTAGCATATGGGACTTCCAGGCCAGTCATGAGCTAATAGTTGATGTTCAGTTAACACTTCTGTCCCCCTCCCAAGCCCTGCAAGCCCAATGCCTGTGACAAAGCCTGTGGCCTTTATTCAGGCTCTCTGTGGTCTCCTCGCTCAGCATGGACACCCCATTCTGGCTCCTGAATCACATGGCAAAAGCCATGACATATCAGAACAGTGGGAACTGTGCACTGTATTCGTGGCCTGAGGTGATCTTACCGTGGCATACCTCCACAGAGGCCACCAGACCACTGTCAGACATGAGAAATCACATGCTTAGTGGGAAGAGACAGATGTTTCCTAGGTTATGTATGTTTGTATGTGTGCATGCATGCATATTGTATGTTTGTATGTGTGCATGCATGCATATTGTTGCTGTTGCTGCTGCTAGTGTGTGGAATAGATGTGTCAAGGATATATGTGTACGTGGACTGGTGTCTCTGGCTGGGTTACACATTCAAGCCCATGGAATAGGATGATTTAGGCCGCAATAAAAACAAAACAACCACCCCCTCCCCAAAGAAAACCTCATCCTTTCTCTAAAACAGAGATCATAGACAATCCCAGGGGTCTGTGACCTGAAAACTGTATGTTTTTTTAAAAAACGAATCCATATATTTTTTTAAAGAAGTAAGACAAGTTCCCTTGAAACTTCTGTTGGGTAGTCAGAAAGCGCAGCAGCACTTAACACATTTGTCCTTAGACAGGTACACACTCTGCAGGCTGGACTGATCTGGCCAGTACTGGGTGTGCTTCTGAACTGGGGCCCTTGGGCAAATCTCTGGACCAGAAATGGGGAGGCCCCAGGTTCCTGGTCCTTAAGAGTGAGATGCCACAACAGGATAAGGGGAGCTGGTTCTGTGCAGCAAATAGGGCCAGTGTGCCTTACAAGTGTGCCTGGTCTGGCTTCCTCAGTCCTGGAAACCCAGCTTTCTGTCCAGGAACTCATTCTACCCAGATTCTGGAATTCTAGGACTATCAGCTACAGACCTCACCTCCATGTTTATTTTCTAGTCTTTTAAAATCAAGGACACTTGATTTAAAAACATATCGGACAGACAGACACAGACCTACTGTGCTGAGAAAGATTACACCTAAAAAAATAATAAGGATCTCTTCGCATTTTCAAGTCTAGGTTTAAAAAGGATTTTATAAAAGAAACTGGCTTTCCTTTAAAACTTAAAAACAGACAGGCTTATTTCTATTTCTAAGTCTGAAGGGGACAAGAAGGGAGAAAGAGAATCAGGAGGAAGGGAAAGGGAGGAGAAGGAAGGGGAGGAGAGAAGTGGGGGAAGGGGAATAGAGAAAGCAGGAAGGGAAGCAAAGGAGATGGAAGGCAAAATAAATGAGGGCGAAAAGAGGAGGAAAGGAAGGGAGGGGGATAGAAGGAAGCAGAAGCCTGGTATCTTTGATACCTGTTGGCTTAAATGAGGCCATGCCCCAGGGGAGGAGTCAGTCTGTCAATCAGAATCTTCGGTGTTGATGGACAAGTCCCATGATTTGCACAACCCTTTAGGGAAACCACTAAGCACACAGAAATGCTCAACGGAATATTTGCATTTTCACCGTGTTTTAACACTGTGATTCACTTCAGTATAAGCTTGAAGAGCTGCTTGTGGTCGGGGGCCAACCCACCTCGCAGAGCCACTTCGCTGTGGGGGCAGGGTGCCGTATGTCCCACCCCATGGAACCCTGGGGGAATTCCGCACTCTACCTTCCACACTGAAGCTCCGAACGATGTTGGAGGCCGGAGTGGATGACTTGTCGGTCGTGTACCTGTTGTACAGGTCGATCATGTACTGGGGTGGCTCCACTCTGGTTTTGTCCTGGGAGGGGATGCCGCTCAAGTTAAGGCTGCGCAGGAAGTCCACCTTCATGTTCTCCAGGAACATCTTCAAGTCAAAGACACCCTCCTCTCCACCTCCAGACAACCCCAGTGAGCTGCGGGCGTTTCCCCCGGGGGATGGCTGGACCCAGTCCTGCAGCGGCTTCTGGTGTGTGGGACAGACCAGCAGGAACAGCAAGAGCAGGGCCACCCAGAAGGCCCCAGGGGACATCTTGGGCCCTAAGGAGGGGCTGCAGGGCTGTTGTGGTATGTCACCAGGTGCAGCGAGGAGGAGGCCGGGAGGAGCGGGCCCACATTGTCCTGCTGACTGCTTAGCAGGGAGCGGGGCTGGCTCAGGTTCTCCCCAGCAGTCTGAAGGCCTCCAGGCTTCTTATCTGGGTGTGGATGCTATGCTCGGACCTCTTATCTAAGGCAGCTCTCTTTAATGAACACTGTATAAACATCTGAAAAGCACTCGGGCTGGTGGGAAGGACGCGGACTACTGTAAAGGATCGGCATTTCTCCGGGGGGTCATCCACCCTAATTAGGATCTTCGTTCATTTCCTTGCTGGCTTGGTCAGAAGACTCTCCAGGCAGAGGGACACTGGCCCCATCCCCTGGACCACAGGAACAAAAAATCCAGGAAATGAGGTCAGGAAGTTCCCTAAATGTAGAAAGCTCACCAAGTACCCAGAAGATAACACAAACTGTGAGGGCCTGGAAGGTGGGGTGAGGTGAGGACTCCAGCAGGGTTGAGAAGACCGGCATTTGTGCTAGCAGGACCTGGCGGTGTAACTAGGCACTGTCCTCTGAGGAAAGGGCTCCTCAGTATTAACAATGGAGCGCACATGGGCCTAGCACACTCAGCGTACCCGTGATGTCCCAGCCAACACAGATGAGGACTCCAATCCCAACTCCCTTGCTTGTTCCCCCAAGCTGTGGCCTCAGCTTTTTCAGCCTCCCTTTCAGGAGCAGAGAGGTAAGGACTTAGGAGATGTGTTAGCGTTACACGAGTACACGAAGGCAGCCGCAGGCAGCTCCTAGCAGTGGGCGGTTGTGTTCAAGCAAGCCTCCAGTGCTGGTCTGACTGAGCTGGATCTGGGGAAGGAAGCTCTGTGTCTAGGTCAGCTGCTCCTTAGTACCATAAACAGATGCATCCAGAGACCCTGAGCTCCAGCGCTGTGCCTGGTCTGTGTGGTGCTGGCGTGTGCAAGTGTACCTGTGTAGGTGTATGTATATCTATGTGTGTGTGTGTCTGTGTGTGTGTGCATATGTGCTCAGGGGGTGGCTTGATTCATGTTAGTGGGGAGGTCGTCTGGATCGTACCTATCAGACAGGAGACCCACACAGCAGTTGGGGTACACAGGAGCAGTTAGGCGGTTCTGAGACGGATCCCATGCCCAGAGATGGCTTCTAGCCTGTGAAGGCTGCTGTGACAGCCCAAGGACTCTGTGTATCAAGAGCTGTGTCCCTATGCTTAGCTTCCGTCTATATCCACCACAAGTGGCAGTTAATAAAAGCAAAGAAAGAGCACAGCTAAAAATATTTGCAATGAGTGCTGGCCTACTCCAGAGAAGATAGGGTATGATGTTCTGCGCTATTGGGGCTCCTGGGGAGAGGGTACAGAAGGTCAAGGAAGTTCAGAGCTTGCAGGATGAACCATGGCAGGCTGTGGTCAGAGGACTCAGAGTGGGAGGGTGAACTGGAAGACAGAACTTGTATCTACCCTTTAGGACACATTCAGGGGAGAAGGAAAGGACCCAGTTGAGGAGACACTGTCTGGGGGATGGATAGGAAGTGTGCTGGGTACCGATTCCGTGTATGACGTATCAGGAAGAAGAGGTATGGAACAACTGCCAGGTCCAGAAGGTGGAGCTGAAATGGCGATGCCAGTGATCCAGGAGGAGCTAGAGGACCATCTGGACAGTCTCACGACGTGCCATAGCCTCTGGGGTCAACAGGTCCTGTCTACACTCAGAGGCTGAGCTCAAGGGCCTCCAGGTGAACAGTAGGAGCTCTTGGTAGTGCAAAGGGCTGCTACCCAATTTTTTTAAAAACTTGACAAAATTTCACCCTACTAATGATAGCAGCATATGGTAAAGAAAACCTGGGACAGGCCAAACATGAAAGATAAAAATCCTTTACAGCTTCACAACCCAGCAACACCCAGAATTACAGACTCAGACATGTTCTATGAGTCCCTGCCAAACTCTGGTGGTCTGGAATGCTTCGGGATTAAGAAAGCTTCAGACTGTCACTGCGTCGTCTCAGGCAGTTGCTGTGCTGTGGGAGAGGCGTAGCTGAGGGAACACAGGAGGCATATTTGGTTCATCCATTTATTTCAGGTGTCACTGAAGCCTGTTCTCCCAAGGTGGGAACTTGGGTCTCATCTGTCATTTATGGAGGTGAGAATGGGTTCACCTGAGTTTCCATACCATGGTCGTCCTAGGATATCAGACACCCCTTCTGTCCCAGAACACACACTCTCTTCCCTGCAATTCTTTGTTTTTGTTTTTTTTCAAGACAGGGTTTCTCTGTATAGCCCCAGTTGTCCTGGAACTCACTTTGTGTAGACCAGGCTGGTCTCGAACTCACAGAGATCCACCTACCTCTGCCTTCCAAGTGCTGGGATTAAAGGCATGCACCACCATGCCTGGCTTCCTGCTACGTACAGTTGTCCAGAGGAACGAAAATGCATCCCTGTGGAAGCGGCAGGGAGTGGCTGGAGGCAGGCAGAGCCAGGATGGATTGCTTACCAGATCTGGGCAGAGCTCCCCTGAGAACCTGTTTCCCGTTGGCCTGTGATAAGCACAGATTCATTGAATGCTCCTGGCCTGGGCCTGTGACAGTGCCCAGTCAGAAGGTCTGATGCACTGACCAGCCACCCTAACACCTGGGAGGTTGTTAGAAACACAAAGGCTCAGAACAGAGCAGAAAGCTGTGTGATCCTAATAGGCAGTTCTGATGCATGTTCAAACTGAACACTAGATTTGGCTTTATTTGATGGGGCTCATGTGTTATCCACCCTCCCCAGTGTGTGTGTGTGCATGTGTGTGCGTGCGTGTGTGCACATGAACATATGCACATGTGGGTTTATGTGTTGCTAAACATATGCTCTAAGCACAGAAGTTTTGATAAAATAGGAGAAATGTGTGAGTCTTCTACAAAATGAAACAAGAAGAAACAGCTGTCCCACAGACTTAGTGGGCGATGAGTCCCAGGGTTCCCCTACACATACTAAAGTCTGAGGATGCTTCAATTCCATTTGTAAAATGTCCTGGAGAGATGGCTCAGCAGATAAAAACACTGCTGCTCCTTCAGAGGAACTGAAATTCAGTTCCTATCACCCATGTCAGACAGCTCACAATTTCCTATAAGTCCAGTTCCAGGGCATCTGATGCTCTCTTTTGGTCTCTATGGGCACCTGCACTTACACGGTACATACATGCATGCATGCACACACACACACACATGCGTAATGAAAATCTTTTAAAAGCTTAAAACAACTACAAAGAAATGCAGAAATGAAATAACACATGCTCCTGTTGATAAGGCAATTTCTCTGATCTAATCACTATATTATTGTTCATATGAATTAAAATGCTATGTTGCACCTTACAGATGTGTGCAACTTCTATGTGTCCATTGAAAGTCAACATACATTTTAAAATAAAATAAGACTACACCATGTTGTTATAGTGCACTCTTTAGAGGAAAATTCCTACATACACAGTATAGATGCAGGTTTTTTTTTTTTTAATGTTTTCAATCCCAGGGTGATTGAATCTAAGGATTTGGAGTCCACAGAGATGGTGTTGAAAGTCCTTTTGTATATGTGTTGCTTTTATTGGTTAATCAATAAAGCTGATTTGGCCTACGGCAGGGCAGAATAGAGTAAGGTGGGAATTCCAAGCAGATAGAGAAAGAAAGAAGGTGGAGTCAGAGAGATGCCATGTAACTGCTAAAGGAGAACTTACCAGTAAACCATGAGCCTCGTGGTGATATACAGATTAACAGAAATGGGTTAATTCAAGGTGTAAGAGTTAGTTAATAAGAAGCCTAAGCTATTGGCCAAGCAGTGTTGTAATTAATATAATTTCTGTGTAATTATTTAGGGTATGGGTGGCCAAGAAACGTACAAGCGCTGGAAGAGATCAGAGGAGGGAGCCTAGGATTGGATGGGGCTTAAGTGACAATTGCCAGAGGCATGGAAGGAGACCCAAGCTCCAGTGAGCATTACCAGCTTTGGGGAGTAGAACGGAGAAGAACAGAACCTAGAGAAGCATCATCATCTGAGGAAGCTTCTGTTTGATGTGGGATTCCCCTCTGCATGCTGTGAAAATGTTTTATTGCCATTGATTAATAGGGAAGCTGCTTTGACCTATGGCAGGACAACTGTTTAGGCAGGAAAACAAAACTGAAGGAGAGGAGGAAAGAGGATGGGGTCAGGTGGATGCCATGTAGGCTCCCAAGAAGTAAGAGGTAACAAACTACAAGCCTCATGGTAAAATATAAGATATTAGAAATGGGTTAATGTAAGAGGTAAGAGCTAGCTAGGAATAAGCCTAAGCCATTGGCCACACAGTGTTGTAATTAATATAGTCTCCGTGTGATTATTTGGATCTGTGTGGCCAGGAAACCTAAGTGCAGTCTCCATTTATATTTATTTTTAGGAATTGGTAAAGTAGCATAGACCTAGTTGAGCTCTCATTTCAGTGCTGTGGTGCACAGACCACAGTCAGAGCTTGTGAGCTGCTTTCCTTCTGGTCTCTCAGACAGGTTGCCTCTTAAGCTCCTTGACGCACCATGGTCACATGCTCCAATGCAGGTGATAGCCTCAATATTCTCCTCCAGCAAAGACCAGCTCTTCCTTCTTCTCTGACCCCACAGTTTCCCCTCCTCTTCTGAAGACCTTCTCCCATGCCTTCTCACCCCTATCCCTAACGTCTGTGTTTCTCCATCATATCAGCTCTGTTTCCATCCTGGCTACAGAAGCAGCTGTAGGTATAGGTATCTGGTGGCTCTCATGGTATGCTCATGAATGACGTATGCACTCAGAGTTTCTTATTGGAATGCCTCAAACCAGCCACCTGGTTTCACCTAGACTCTGCTCTCACACCTATAAAAACAGAACCAAACCTGAAGCTTCTCAAAGTCTGGCTTTTGGTCTGATGAGCTACTCTCTAAGATGCTCTAGCCTTCCTTTTAGAGGGTATTTAGGTTCAAGAACATAGCCCACTGGCAAGGTACCAAATTTCTCTCTCCAGACCAACACAGGCTCAGCTGAGTGACCTCAGAGACCCATGCATATCTAGGCAGTGTTCTGGAACTTTTTGGTTTTTGAGACAATGTGATGTTATGTTTTGGTTTTAAGGAGAAAGACGTAATTTCGTACATAAACTCATCTTAGGCCTTGCTTAGCAGTGATTGTGTTCACTGTCATTGAGAAAGCCCCACTACACCCTCAGAAGGGAACACTGGCTGGGAAATTCATGGGTAGTCCTGGCCATGTTGCCCTTGACTCACGCAGCTCTCAGCACCAAACCTGAAGTTGCCTGTGCCTTCATCAGACCCTAGTGAAAACATTATGTTATGCATGGCTTTTTTTCTGAGACATTCATTGGTTGCTAAGTTGCTAGGTGGTTGTGTGGCAGAAAATATGATACTTCTGAAATAAAGGCTGCTGTCAGAGGGGTCAGCAATGACACCAGCTCTTTCCATTGTAGTGGGGATGTCATCATTCACACGTCCAGTTTACCGCACCTAAAAGTCATTTTGACATGCTCAGAAGACACAGCCCCCTCCCACATACTATGCACTGTTCATGGAGCCTATCCTCCTGCCCATGGTTGGACCCCAGTCACAGTCTCTCAGGTTGCTCTGACTCATCTCAGAAATTTAGAGACAAAGACTTGGGTGTGTTGCAGGCCTTTGAGAAACTCAGTGATCGTCCAGAAATTGCAGAAATTGCAGAAAGAACTAAATAAAGCTATCACGGGTATAGAAAGAGAGCAAACATTTCAATAGGGAAAACAATGGATTTGGAAGGAAGAATGGAGTCATTTCAAGGCCCAGAATTTTATTTTGCTATTTGTATAATTATATTTCACCATGTTTCGGGGGCATTTGACATGGCAGCAAAGCACTGGTCTGCAGGTCAGTTGGAGACACTGGCACCATCTGCAACAGCTTTGAAGGACTCATTTAGTTTTATGTGTGCCTCTTCATAGATAAAGGACTAAGCTGGTGTTGGTGGGCATGGCCCTCAACTGACTAAGCAGCATGGGGAGCCGTGTATGCATATGTCCTCAGGTACATGGAGCACCTCCAAGGGTAGGGGGTGAGGATGATGACGGAGTCCATCAAGTCCCCGTATCTTTCTTACTTACCCATTCTGGATGCTCTCGCAGTTCACCCAGACCACAAATGCTGGGACTGCAGCCTTCTTCAGAGATTGCCTGGGCTTCCCAGGTTACTGGGGCCACCTGAGTAGAGTCAGTGGTTCACTCTGGAGCAGCTTGGAATTGAAGCTGCTGCACAGCCAACTCCCCTTCCCCAGGGCTCGGCTCACTGAAGGGCTATGCAGACAACAGAGCACCTCACAGCCCCAGGTGGATGTGGTGGTTGGGTGGGGGTGGCGTGCACAATTCCCCAGCTTACCTGTGTTTCCTAGAATACTACCTTAAAGCGTACTAAACAGCACGCACACCCCCATTGCTTCTCAGCTCACTCCCCTCTTAGCTTTGGCATATTTACAGTTCGTTTGTTGAGGCTCTGACCAACATTATCGCTCCAGGACTTGGCTGATGGGATTGTGGTGCATCTGCCTCAGATTGGACCAGTATTCTCCTTTAAAAAATGTTCAGCGGGGCTGGAGAGTTGGCTCAATGGTTAAGAGCACTGACTGCTCTTCCAAAGGATCTGGGTTCAATTCCCAGGACACACATGGCAGCTCACAACTGTCGGAGATCCAGTTGCAGGGGATCTGACACCTTCACACCAATGCACATTAAATAAACCAGAAATAAATATTTTTAAAAAATGTTCAGCTCAGGGCTTCAGGAATTACCACTGCAAGGAAGGCAAAGACCATGTCAATACTCGAGTCATTTGGGGTGTCATTTGGGGTGGCTGTCTGCGATAGGGCTGTTGGGAGATAGCCTTGTATTCTGCAAACATGTAAAGGAGATTATTTAGCCCTTCCAGCCCCTCTTGAACTGGAGCTCCTGAGATATTCCCTAACTGCTTATGTCAATTCCTCTGTTTTTATTGCTTCCACTAAAAGACCTGTTCTTGTCACTCAAGACAAAGGCTGCCACAGACATCCACCAATCACAGGACTAGGGATGTGAGGAAACTCTAGGAAGGTGACTCTACCATCTTGGAACCCTGACCCATTTTGATGTTAATGCACGGTAAGGATTTACAGAATGGATAAGGGAACAATTGATATTTTGGAATGGGAGACATTCAGTTTTTCCAGATATCACTGTACCTTTAATTTATTAGCTTTCCATAAAAACACAGAACACTCACAATCTACAGTATACAAAGTATAATTTACAAAAATATAAAATCTTGGTTATTTTTTAGTATTCCAACATATTACTGTATGTGTTATTTCCATATGTGTGTTCAAACAGCCCATATCTAACCTGTACTATTAACTCTGTGGGGGTGGGGGCCAACTCTCTCCTTTTTGTTTTAAAATAAAGAATACATATATTAAAGGAAGAGACTGATTTTGATTGCATGTGCATATTGCATGTATAAAAGTGAAAAAGTTAAGAGAAAACAAAACGCACGTTCATGCCAAGATTTAGGTCCTGTTTCTAGTATGTGGCCTGAGGGTTGCAGAATAAGTACTTGGCCTGCTATAGGGGTGACTGCCCCACGATCTGCATAGTCTTTCTGGGTTATGAGATGATGAACGCACGGAGTCGTCATTGCGGACACATCACATGCTATGTCCAGGCCTTGGAAAATGTGGGTAGGGCTGATGGGCAAGCTTCGGACCATAGTTGATTCCAGGCTCCTTCCAGGAACTCAAAGTCTTTACAGAGCTAAGGGAAAACTGAAGAACAATGGCACTGTGTACAGATCCTTCTAGGTCCCAGCAGGGTTGCCTACAAGCTCTTTCTAGCACCTGCAGCTGCCCCGAGTCAAGTCCTGCCTCCAGGAATGCCACTCTGCAGGGCCGGGGTGACACTGGACTGTCTTCCACCTTGAAGCCGTCTTACCGACAGGCACAGGTCTCTACAGACATATTGGGGTACACCTTCAGAACCACATTCCGGTTCTCATCCAGGAAAAGGACTCCAAGGGAGTTCATCTTGTCTGGAACACAGCATGGCTCTGGGATGCCAGGGACAATCCCCACAGCTCTGACAATGCTCTGGATGGTGGCATGATTGGATGGGCGGACAATCTGCAAGATGAGAAAAGACAGCTCAGAGAAAAGGGCTTACCGCGGTTTCTCGAATAAGGCCATGCAACGGGTGGCCTGGAAGAAAAGGCTCTGCCCGGAGCCAGATACATGTTTCCTCTGAAATCAGCCACAGGCTCAGTCCTGGTGCCCCTAGGTGCCTACTTTTTCTATTCTAAAGGGGTGTCACATCTGCTGCTTGAAACTGACCACTTGGGGGTGCCTGCATGTCACCTTCCCAGGAGCACCTGGAGCTGGGCTGGAAGGAAGGTTCGCAGGCCTAGAACCATGCTTCAGCCAGCAGCCACAGGTCCAGAGCAACGCTGGCCGAAACTAAAATGATGCACTTAGTGCAGCAAGGGCTGCAGATAGGCATTTCAATACATGCTGGACTTGGGGTGACATCAGCACTAGAGCAACGTCGCATCTTGACACCTTATTAATTTATATGGACAGTGTGACCTTCATTTTACTGAAACAGATACCAAATGACCACCAGATAGTCAAATGACTGGAACGCACAGTAGAGATGCCTCAGGAAGTGGCCTGGCCTGGCTTGGAAACTGGGGCCACTTCTGAAAAGATGAACACAGCCAGCCAGGTAATAGGCTTCGTTCTTGCCTGGCTGATGAGAGCTGTGGCTAACAAGAAGCCTTGTGTGTGTGTATGTGTGTGTGTGTGTGTGTATGTGTGTGTGGTGCATAGAGGGGAGGCATCAAGAGAAGGGCAAGACCGACTACACGTGTGGGGTTCAGTCAGTTCTGAAAGTGGGGAGGCAGCAAGCCAGCCTGATAATTCAGTAGCTGTGAGGCCACATCTGTCCTGGGCCCATGTGAAGCCCGTTAGCAGAGCACCTCTCTTCCCCAGCTGTCTCCCATCCTCTTTTGTATGTGCATGGATCTGAGGAGAAGGCCCTTGATTCCAGACAGATTATATGGCCCACATCTGGACCTGGGATTTCCCACTTGGTCTGTTTATCGAGGTTCAGATTGAATTTATACACCGACTTTCTTTCTTGGAAGATAGACCACAGAGGAGTCTGCAGAGTTAACGAAGCAGGGGAAACTGCAGTGGGTACTTGCAGCGCACCGTGGCCCCAGTCTGTGCTCTATGAGCTAGACCCCAGTTCGCGAGCTTCGGGCAAGGGGCTGAAGGTTGAGAACATAGATGCAGAGACAGACCGACAAGCAGACCTTTAAACACTGATACTAAAAGTCCCCCTTTAATGGCACCATCGAGACTTAAATACACTGTAGTTAATGGCCAACAGGTAAAAATTCCATCCTCTGATCCTCTAGGCTAGGCACAGCTTCTAGTAAATTTAATTAGAAGGTTCTAGGAGGGAAGAGCAGATGAAGGCCAGGACTCATTAGTCCCAACAGGTACTGAGGGGTGACGTGGGAAGCCTACCACCGTGCAGGCCGCCGGATGACGGATGGAGTTAACCCAGCCTGGGGGAAGGTGAAAATTCAGTGCCAGGAAGGTGAAACAGTCCAGGACTGTGTATCTTTCAGACTTCTGTGCACTGGGAAGGTTGGCTTGGCTGTTGGATGGGACAAACCAGGGGATCCACTGACACCCAGAGCAGTGGGGAGCCCACTGGGAGAGCCACTGACACCCAGAGTAGCCCGATCACCAGGATCAGTGCTCCTGGTCCAGTCTAGAACAGGTAGGAGAGCCTTGGTCAGGAGGGAACGTTGGATACCTGACTTGTCCACAGGGAGGCAGCACTGACTCAATCTCTGAGGATGTCTGCTCTCTGGGAATGCCCTTTTCCTTGCATCTAGGAAGCGATGCCTTGCTTTAAAGATTCCAGTTCGTTCAAAGCAAGGTATTAGTGAGTGACACATGTCTCTAGTTCCAGAAGATGGAAGGTTAACCAGGAGGATTAAAGCCAGCCTGAGAGACGTTTAGAGAGACTGTCTCAGGAAACAAACAACAACAACAACAACAAAACAAAGCCAACACTTAAAAAAAAAGCACCTCCAAACCAAATCAACCCTAACAGACAGTGTCTGCCTCTGCAGACAGGAGATATATCATCTCCATTTTGCAAATGATGAAACAGGTTGGTCAAACAGAAAGATGGCCAACAGGACAGAGCCAAGTTAGTATGAGACAATATCAGAACACAGAGTGGTACCTTGGGCATGGGGAACTCACAGGCCCCAGCACAGTAGTAGGCGTCGAAGGATTTCGGCGAGATGATCCATTCATTCCACCCGATGTCTGTAAAGTCCACCTTCAGGTACCTTCTGGAACAGACCCGTGGCTCATCCCACTGCCTCCTCCTGGCTTTCTGCATCGTCTTCTCATCAAAGTCCAGCACCTGTGAGGAGGTGGTGAACGTATCCTGGTCCTTCTTCTTGCGGTCTTTGCGCCCGGTGCGGGGTTTCAGTGCCCGGAAGGGGCTGGGCCAGAAGTCATGCTTGTGGTAGTGGTGGGCGTGCAGGGCAGGCGCTGGTCTCTCGTCCAATCCTGGCAGTTCATTGTCCTGCAGGGGTCCAGAGACCTGAGCTGCCCGGCGCACACGGGGGTCCGCTGAGCTGTTGGGGGCAGTGCGAGGTTCCAGGTCTCCAGCTGGAAAGGGGTCATATCTCTGCAGCGTCACTGCCACACTGTTGGGCTCTGAGATGGCCAGGTCATTGGCATAGACAAGGATATAGGGCATATGGGGGCTGGGCCTGGGTATCCCGGGGTCCTTCTCCCCAGAATCCAACTGGGCAGAGAGGAGGAGCTCTCCATCTCTTCGTGCAGCCTTGACCATCGATGAGATATCCTTGGCCTGCCACAGGCCACGTGGCGGAGGTGCCAGAACCATGGCCCCGCGGAGCAGCCCCTGCGTGGCCGTGTTCTGTGAAAGGCTGCGGAAGATTAGGTGCAAGCGTGCTGGTGGACCTGGGGTCAGGAGGCGGCAAGATGCATTCTTGGCTCGCGGCTTGCATAATGCCTCACGTGTCCGGGGCCACCGTGGGGGTTCTGAGTAGAAGTGGAAGGTGGCTGTGAGGATCATTTCCGAGTCTTGCATGGATGTCAAGTTAAAGAAATACACAGGCTTCTGGTTGACCACTTCTGCAAGAGAAAGCCAGACCACAGCCTGTTAGATTTTCTCTTGAAGAGCATCCTGTTCTTGGGGTAGTGGTACAATTCCCACCGACCCAGTACTCCCAAGCCAGAATCACTTCCCTTCCCTCAGCTCCTGCGGGCCTTACACTGCAGGCCTGAGAGCTTCCTTTATTACCCTTAATGAACTTGCACAGTTGAGATCCAAAGGTACGGAATTGTCACTCTTTCACTGAGAGAAATGAAGATAAAACCAGGAGGGAAGGGGGGGTCGGGAGTGGGAGGCAGAGAGAGAAAAAGATGGGAGGGAGGGAGGGATAGAGAGGGCAACAATCAAGTCTATAAGACACTAAAGCTCCTGATGGTCCCTCCTTGCCTCCCACCAGCTTCCAAAGAACAAAGGCGTGTCGCTGACACCTTCATTAAGAGTTTGTGATGGTTTGGGTTAGATCCACGACTTGCCTCAAGGCAGCTGATCCAGTATTTGCCCAGCACTCTATACTATGCAGTTTTTAAAGTTAACTTCTGTTAAATGTGATAGTTCTTCCAGATGAGGTGAAATAAGGAGATCTTCATTATTTTTTGCTGCAGCCTTAGGACCTTTTAAGATAATACAGAGTTAAGGCCACAGTTGTTGGGTGTTCATTCTGTCCTAGGACTTGTACAACACACACACACACACAGCAGGGCATAGTGGTGCACGCCTTGAATCCCAGCACTTGGGAGGCAGAGGTAGGTGGATCTCTGTGAGTTTGAGGCTACAGAGTGAGTTCCAGGCTACAAAGTGGTGTACAAAGTGAGTTCCAGGATACCCAGAACTACATAGGGAGATCTTGTCTTGAACAAAACAAACAAAAACTGTTCTTTCAACACGATAGCAATATGGAGATTTTAGTAGGTCCCTCCACTCCAAGGTTCACACTGCTGTCTGGAGACCCACGCACAGGACGGCGAGGCACCTTTAGTAGTCTGTGTGTGTGTGTGTGTGTGTGTGTGTGTATAGTAAACTTCTGCTTTCCAGGAGCAGCTGGAAGCCCTGTCTGCTCCTGGTTCTACCAGGTGTTCCCCAGGGCCACCTGCGGCCCCAGTCCTGGCAGCAATGCAAACTCTACAAGAAGGAGGTCTAGGATTCACAAGGAGAAAAAGTCTTGGGGTACGCAGACTAGAAGGAGACCAAAGTGGCTGGGTCGACTTCTTCCTCCTCCTCCTCCTCCTCTTCATCCTCCTCCTCCTCCTCCCCCTTCTCCTCCTCCTCCTCCTCCTCCTCCTCCTCAAAGGCCTGTCTGCTTAATACAGCAGGGAAACAGGGGGTGTGTACCGGGGCGGGGGAGATTACACTCTCCAAGAGACGGGTCAGCCTATATGACACCTGTATTCAGACGATGAGCTGGGATCATTTTTCAAGAACCATTGGCTTAGGACCGGAAAGGTGCTCAGTAGTTAAGTGCACATGCCGCTCTTGAAGAGGACCCAGGTTCTATTCCCAGTACCTACACAATAGCTCACAGCTCTCTGTAACTTAACTTCCAGAGGATTTGATGCCCCTCTCTGGTTTTCTTGAGTATGTACATATACACTCACACATAAACCGAAAGCAATAATAATTTTTTAAAAAAAAATCTTAAAAACCCACCCACTGGCTCAGTATTTTGTTTCTATTGGGAAGGAATCATAACTCTATTGAGAATATTCAAGCTCCCTTAATGGACCCTACAAAGTATAAAGAAGGGGAGAAACATCTACAGTGGGCTGAGGAGAGAATGGAGATGTTCCTTACCTGGTCCCTATGTACTTGGCACGTGCCCTGTATGTGAAGTGCTGCTGGGTCCTGAGGACTTAAAACCTGGCCTCCCAGAACTCTGTGGCTTTGAGTGTCGTGACTCGGAGGCCCATATCCTAACTGGCACATCTTGGAGTTAGGACTATGGGGGAAGCTGGAGACTCACTCACCTCAGGGGAGGTGTGTGAACTTGCAGAACTTCATAGCTGGAAGCTGCAAGGAGGTGTCCCTGCTCTTGGCCGTAGCCTGGGCATTCTGTACAGCAAGCATGTAGACATTGAGGGGATAGCCTGTGCCACCTTCTGCCTCCCACCCACTGATCCGGGTAGAGGGAAGCTCGCTATGCAGCATACACCTCTAAGCTGCGAACACCCTAGAAGACAAGCTCTAGGCCTTAGAGGTGAGCATCATACTCTAAGCCTTATTCTTTCATTAGTCTCCTAGAAAGACTAGAACCCTCAGCCTGTGTGATCCTTGCAGGACTAAAGAAATGGCACATGCCATATGCTTGGCACAGGGGGTGCTCACAAAGGTACTTCCTTTGTAAAGGATCAAGGATGGCAAAGCAAGGGTTTCCTATGCAAACTCAAACGTGTTCACACACTACTTGGTCTCTATAACATCTGACTTGGCAGCTTTTGTTTATCTGTTATCTAGTTCAGGTATTTCTTAATTAATTATCCTGCTCATTAGTCCAGCGTGGGAGGAGCCTACAGAGGCAAGGTGAAAAGGAAAGATTTGACTACACTTGACTTGAGTGCATCTGGGTAGAGGGAGCTCACCGCTCACTGGACAACTTTCTCAAAAAGATGCTTCCTGGTGGGAGATGCTGAGGTCCAGATGGGTCATCCACAAGCCCAGAGTTGGGGGGCGGCCCATGCATGCAATACAGAAGCTCCAGGCTGTGACTGGGAGTGGAGACACCTCTGATGTTTCCAGTTAAGTGGGGCACAGGGCACAGAGGAGAAAACAAGCAAAGTCCGTCTGTCCTGTATACCACACTAGAGCACTGTGGCTCCTCTCTCGCGGCCAATGAGAAGACGGCTTCCCTCCTCTTGTCCTTCAGTTATCCATTCAGTTTCCCAATAAACATTTGCAAAAGGTCTGTGCTTGCTAAGTGATGGGCTGCTTGGAGTCCTGGCAAAGGCAGGTGAAGGTGCTTGAAAGCCTCTTGGGAACACAGACTGGTAATGATCACAGTTATTCTTGGGGCTGATCACATTACGGCTTTGCAGAGTACTCTAAACAAGGTACCATTTTATGGAGGACATTTAAATTGCATACAGCTCCCATTCAGGCCCTTGACACCTAAATACTCCGTTCTTTACTCGGGTCCTACTTGAACGTCTTGCCAACCTCCCCAGCTATAGCTGTCCTCCCCACCCCAGGTCCCATTCTCCTGGCCTTCTGATGAGACGTTCATGACAGGCATGGTCCTTCGTCTGCCTCCATGGCTTCCTGGTCACCTAGGCCTCTTCCAGATCTCTACCTCATACAGTGTCCCCTTTGGGCTTTGCGGCTGAAGAGCCTCTCAGCACTCTTCACCCCGACTTTGTCTTCTGGTCACTCATAATATCCTGACGTGTATTTATTATTACGTATCCCTCCAGAACACACACCCCAATAGGTTTTGCTGGGGGTACTTCATGCTGTAACTCTAGATACTAGCGCAAGGCCTGGTGACTACTGCTGCTCAGAAACAGGTAGGAACGATGGGTTCCTGTTGCAGACCCTGCACTGTGAGAAGACAGGAAGGGGCGGGGCCAGAGCGGGCTCTGGAAGGGGAGTTCTTGGTATGCCAGAAAGAGCAGGTAACTAGCCTGATGTCTTACAGCAGCCAAGAGGCAGATATAAGGTGTGACCCCAGGTGGATCTCACCTGAAACACATGCCCTTTACTCTCCCGTGTACTCTATTGTCATGATGTGTCCAAGAGTGTATAAACAAATATCACCCCCTGTAAGAAAAAAAATAGGTAATTTTGATTTCTGTATTTCCCAGAAAAAAAAAGAACTGCTTTTACGTAAACAATATAATATCTGTGGATCTTTGGGATTCTCGGAGCTGCAACCTCTTAGCAGAGCACTCAGCTTCACCCTGGTGACGGGACAGTACTCTGATGGTCTCAGCCTAAGAGTAGCAACTCACACAGAGGGCTCTGTCCGATATGAACAGGATTCCAGCCACCCTTTCCTCATTGTCCCTGGAGCAGTCACCAGGGACAGCAGAGCAGGCATGCCATGGTGACGATGCAAACTTCTATGCGAGCTGAAGGTAGGAAGCAGAGGGCCAGCCCCTTAGCGGCAGAGGAGAAGGGGGCCGGGCCTGCGCTGAGCATCTGTTTCATGGGTCTTTGTGAGTAGGAGGCTGAACTAGTCATCCAACCATTCCAACACTGGCAGAAAATTCTCTTTCCTGCCCGCTTCTGGCTTCACCCCAACTTCAGTCACTGTAGGCTTTTTAGATGCTGCAACTGCCTCACCGTGGCTTCCTTCTCGCCTGGTCTCGACTGTAACAGTTATCCTAGAATTGTCAATCCTTGATGTCCCATACAAGCTCCAAAAGCGTCACCTATAGGATATGAAGATTAAGGTCCCCGCTATGTAAAGAACCTCAGCAAAACCCACAGGACGAGGTCATTTCCAGGGGAAGAACTGCAGAGACCTCAAGGAGAGCTGCAGATGGGAATACCTGCATGCAGAAAACGCAGCCCCATTAGGTTAGTGGCTATGTGCATTGTTAGTGCAGGGCTGAACTGAGTCCACAAAATATTATTTTAACGCTGGTTGTATCAGGATGTGTGGTAAGAATAACTAATCGTTTGTTACTGTGTTTAAAAAAACCAGCCTGTCTTCTCTCTTTTTTCCCCCACTACTTCCCTTCCTCTCTATCTCCCTCCTCTCTGGTGTACACACGGTGCATTGTTCCATTGTCAACAGTTAAAATCAAGGTCCTCAGGGATTGGCTGCATTCTACTTATTTACCTCCACAGTTTTCTCCTAACCAAATGCCCAATAGCCCCAACACACAATGGACTGTCTCCCCTCTGCATTCAACCCGCCCATCAACACACTAGGGTCTTTTCTTCTGTGAAGACCTCACTGGCCCCTCCCTGTCAGTGCTACTCTTAGGGATCCTACAGAGCACCCCAGCTGCTGTTACACTAGCACCCCCATTCCACTGCACTAGCCTTTGGGTCCTACCCAGGTCCTGAGCTATTTTGGGCGAGACCAACACTCTGTGCATCTTTATGTCCTCCAAGTGAAATGCTTAGGAAAAGCGAATACTATGTTTTAAATTCTGTAAATGCAGGGCATTCAGTCTCCAGGGTAGCTATATTTAAAGGTACTGAAACCTTTAAGGGGTTTACCTAATGGGTAAACACTAGTCACTTGAGATACGTCTCCCTTCAGATTTCACTTAGTTCCCAAGAGAGGGGCTGTTACACCTGGCTAGAGGCTACCTGTTCTTCCTGCTTTCTGCTGCTCTGTCTTGCCTCATGACCAGTCCTTCTCACAAGTTTTCCAGCCACAATGCATCCATGACACTATGATGTAACCCCCGGGTTTTCCACCAGAGCCACTACCATGATGGTTAGCCTTTCAGTCTTGGAACGTGAGCTAGGTAAATATCTTTTTCCTCCATGAGCTACTCGACTTCTGGTAATTCTCTACAATAACAGAATTGGGATAGTTCACCCGAGAATGAAATCAGCTTGACTTGGCAGTTTCAACAGCTGGGTATGTCTGGGAGATGAAGAAAACTAGCTCGGTATCACATTGGTAGGAGTCCAGCTTGGAGTTAAACACAAATCACTCGTTGGGAGCGTGGAGGTAAACGGTGGTCTAATCTGAATTTAGAGCTAACTCAAAGGCTTTTCCTCCACAGATGCAGACCACAGGGGAACAAACTGCACATCAGGAGAGGGGAGTGGAAGGGTACAAGGAAAGCTGCTGGAATCACAGTTAAGAGCTAATAAATTGCAAACGAGCACATACCAAGAACTGCTCAAAGTCCTTGCTATATCTGAGCTCCTTGAAAAAATGTTATTAATCAGGAGTGGAGTCACAGTTTAAAAGTGGAAAGAAACTCTTAGTCACGAGAATTACAGTCCCGTGGCTGGATGGCAGAACCAGGATCAGGACTGTAGCTCATGCTTGGAGCCCGGGCCTTGCTGCAGAGGAGGGCGAAGCGGCTGTAACAGCTGGGAATGGGTGCGTTTGCTGTCTGGCAGGATGTGCCACAGGAGGCTGTGGCAAGGAGTCTGTGCCCTGCTCACAACGCCCCACAGATGGACCTTCCGACAAGAGACAGGAACATCTGAGACTAGGGGTGGAACAATTTAGATGAGTCAAGGCAAGGCACAAGAAACAGGCTCCGACTCTGTGCCAGGCACAAATCTACCTTCTATTCAGTGGTCACCCCCTCTGTGTGCACACAAGAAATGATGCCCAGAACAGGCAAGTGATATGTGCCGTGGCGCACAGCCAGTAGCCTGGAAAGCTGGAACTTCTTTAGCTCTTTAGTTAACTCTTTAGTTTGTATAAAAAAATCCAAGTAAGCAGTATTTTCAGACCCTTCAGGACTGGACCAGAGCTCTGATTTCTTAAACATGTCTGTCTGTTCCACCCTGACGCTCTAGAGGCTCCCAGACTCTGGGCTTCATTCTGATGGAGAGATGGCAATGGTATGTGGCACTGAGAACAGCTATCACTGCCTGACACATGTAATAACTTCCTCCCTTGTCCTGTCCTTTTGTCCTTCTCTGTAAAATGGGGGTGCTGGATTTAAGGTGTAGTTTCCCGGCCATCTGTCGGGGTTAAAATGTCCACCGCTATTTCCTCTGATTGGTGAAAACAGACAGAACTGCACCCCTTATTGAACGGGCTGCCGCAGGTGCTTGTAACCAGTGGGCATGCTCGCTTCTTAGTGCAGTGGTGACCTTGGCAACCTTTATCCCTCCACTTCAAGACTTCAAGGACAACAAGGGCAACAAAGGTCAAGTTCAAGCCTAGATGTGCACAAAGTGCTCATCACAGTGCTTTTTGTTCCCGGAGTTACAACGTGCAACACTATCCAGTCCCACCAAGGGCTCTGAACTGATGTTCTTACTTCATGCCATCTAGCTTCAACCATGAAGAGAGATACTACCACACACTACCCATTTTATAGAGTAAAAACAAGTCCACACAGTTTCAGGGAATTAACTCAATCAGGCCAAATGCTTCTTAAGTGACTTAATAATGTTTCTCCAGAAATGAACTCCGGGTATTGAATAAAAGGTATGGGGGGAGGCCAGAGCTGGCCTAGAACCTAGGGACACTGACCTTGTTAGCAAGACGGAGGATGTGCCTCTTTGTGAGAGTGGCTCCCTTACCTGTGTTATGTCTGAATCTGAAGTCACAATGTCACCAGGGCCCTAAATCAGTGAGCATCAGGTAGGATGCAGGCTCTGAACCTACATTGTTCCACATCAAACTTGGCTGCAGTTCATTCCTATCGCTCTTGGGAGAGAAGACTGCCAGCTGCAGGATTTCTCTCCTGGGGAACAGCCTCCTCTCAGGCAACTGCAGGAGACCCCTGCCCACATTTTCTGGAACAGCATTCTGAAACTCTGAGCAGTCACCATGACAACCAGGTTCTTCTCACCACCTGCTTTCTAGGCTGCACTTCCTCTGCACTTAGGCCCGGGCTGGCATGGGCTGCTCAACCCGAAGTCCGTGAGCTGGAGCTCAGAGTGACCTTCTCTAAGAAGAGGGTAGGAAGGGAGCATCCGCCAAGCCCAACTCTTGGTGTGGTGAGTAGAGACGTGGAGCATGACCCAGGAGAGGAACAAGGTGCTTCTGGACCTTTCTTAAAACCTGTCTTCTGAAGTCATGGGAACGCAGGCCCTTCAGAGAGCACATTGTTTCCTTGTCATCCAAATCATGCTTCCTACCTGGGTCCAGCGTTTGGTACCCGCACCAGCACTGCCTTGTAACACACCAACCATGCTCCTCTCTCATACAGCAAGTGTCAACACAACTTAACACCACGGCTTGTCCTCCAGCCCATGTCTGTCTCCACTCTGTGCCTAAGGCCTTCTGTATATGCTGACCTTTGTCCAGAAATTGTGGAAGTTTCCAGGGGCAGGAGGTCTCCCTCCCAATGCCACTTTGGTCTCCACTGCAAACTCTAGGCAGGTACAGAGAACGGAATGGATTGTCAGTGAAAGGATGAAATAAAAGTCAGTACAACATAGGAGGGGGGAAGTGGAGCCGTAAAGAAATAGGATAGATAAGAGAACTCTATGAATAAGAGGACTGGGTCCCGATGTAGCCTCTACTTACCCAGCCTGGCACGGAAACTTCGGACCGTGTTGCCTCCTCCTGGTCGAGCGCCCCGTCGGTTGTACTTTTCATAGAGCCTGAGCATGTGGACAGCGACCATATCCTGGGCGCCTGGGCCCAGCGAAGTTGCTGCTTCCCCAGGTGACTGCTGGGGGTCCTTGTCCCTCTGCAGACCATCGGCTGCCAAGGGCAGTGAAGACAATGATGGGCCCCTGTGGCCGCAGCCTGCGCCCTGCAGCAGCAGCAGGAGCAGAGGCACCATAGGCAGCAGCTGGGATCCCAAACTGATCCGAGCAGGATGAGAAGCCATGGCTGAGTGATGGTGGTGAAGGGTCTGAGTCCAGGAGGACAGACAAGGAAGGCTCAGGGTTGGCTGCGCACCTCGTCTAAGGTTGGAGGGTCCACGTGGGACGCAGACAGCCCCTGTGACCCGACTCGAGGTAGTGGGATTGGCTCTCGGCGGCAGCGCTGAGCGCAGTGCATCCACGCCGCGGGACCAGCGGTCACAGCTGTCCGGAGCCTCGTGGAGCCCAGCCGAGCCCGCGCCGGCGCGCTCCCTTGATTGCCTCACGCTGCAAACTTTGCAACCCACGGAGCGGCGCCCGAACTGGCGAGTTCGAGGGGCGGGGCGGGGCGGGGTGGCCGACGGCGCCTTCGGAGGGGAATCCGGCTGTGTCCCCACTCGCAACCGCTGAGAACCCGTCTGTGGCCCCGGTGTGTTGTGCCTGAGCTCTGGTGTGCGGGCGTGCGCGCGCCGGGGTGTGCGATCGCGAGTGTGGGGGCCGTGGGCGTGGGCGAGCGCGCTCCCTGCTCCCCCGCAGAGAGCCAGAGACCCAACCCCGTGGCCGGCTCCGGAGTGTCGCTGCCTGCAGCTGAGCCCGGGCGTCGCGGGGGCTGGGCAGCCTTCGGAGGGGGGGCCGCCTGCGGGGTTGCCCCTGCAAAGGCATGCTATGGCTATGTAGTTGGAAGATGACAGCTCCCCCATGAGGACCCCAGAGGGGATGTGTGCCTAGCTGTCTCTGAGCCAGTGTGTGCTCAAAATGCAAAGGTGCAGCCTTGGGAACAGGAGCTCTGGGATTTAACAACAACAAAAGGGGTGTGTGTGGCTCCAAGGCTCAACCGACCTAACTCGGGCAGTGGAAAGCAAGATCTTGATCAAAATACAGAATTAGAATTATCCGATTAACCGACCCTTTATTTGGCAACAGTGATTCCGGTTGTTGAAGAAATACATCAAAGGTCCTTATAAATCTTCGGACAGGGTTGCTAAAAAATAAAAGAGCATGCTTTCAATTTACTTTATAAAAAGTTTCAAAGCATCAGAGAGGGAAGAGAAAAAGTTCACGGTTTTCTCAAAAAGAATTCTTAGTAAAGTGCTAGTGTAGGTCGCCCCTGACCCCTGCTAGTCAGCTTAGCCCTGGGGCAGAAGGGCCCCAAAGGTGCTTCACCCCAGCAAAGTTACTTCCCCAGAGATAAAATTAGAGGTCCAAGTGGGGGAAAATCTGGCCGACTTTGTCACTAACTTTAACTGAAACTTAGCAGAAACTTAGTTTCTAATGGTATGCAAACAAGCAACCAATCACAGTGCTAGAAGTATGGCTTTTTCACAGATCGACACTACTCAGTCATTTTCCTAAGCAAATTTTTTGCTTAAACTACATTGAAATTATTGTAATTAGAGAGTTAATGAAATGGGATATTTATTATGCTCAACATGTAACATGAACAAACAATATGTAATAGCATGTTCATATGTTGTTAAGCTGCTGAGTTGCTTTGAAAAAATTTTTATAATTACAGTGTGTTGATTTCCTTTTATTAGCCTGGATATTACATTTTGTGCATTTGAAAACGTTCTTTAGGGATGGGGGTCATAGAATTCAGCAGACTGAGAAAGGAGTACAGAGCCCTAAATATTAAGGAATCTTTAAAGTCTAAAGTGGTTCTCAACCTTCCTAACGCTGTGACCCTTTAATACAGTTCCTCATGTTGTGATGACTCGGAAGTAAAACTGTAGTTTTGTTACTGTTATGACTTGCAATGTAAATATCTATATTTTCCAACGGTCTTAGGTGACTCCTGTGAAAAGGTCATTTGCCCAAAGGGGTTGTGACCAACAAGTTGAGAACCACTGCTTTAGAGGAACAGACAGGACCCTCCAAATCCATGTTCTTCTATAAACCCAGCCCATGGACACCCTCTGTCTTGCATGGCAATAATCTGCACCATTGTGAACCCAAATATTCCTCTTATCTGGTCACTTTGGGCTCTGGGAACCAAAATAATTGCTTTTCTTGGAGGGATCACAATACAATCCTTGAAAGTTTCCTGGAAAAAAAGTTTCTCCCAGTGTATAACGCAACCCACTTACAGTTTTAAAAAAAATCTCTGACTGTCACATTAGAGTTCATCCAACCCGGAGCTCTGAGATTTAGACTTGTGCCTTTTAGAAGTGCACAGGTTAGAATTTATTATGTCTATAAATGAATATTATTTTGAAAATTAATGCACAGTGTGTTCAACTTCCCATTCATATATAGGCCCCATTTGTGCTGTGAACTGGTTTTCTTAAAGTGGTTTGCCTGAAGATGAGAGGCTATCAAGACCCAGCACCATAGCTGAATCTCTCCAGATGAATGGCCTGGGCCATCTTTCCTTACAAATGTCCTTCCCCCACCACACTTCCCTCCTTTTCCATGTGCCCCTCACTTCCCCTTGCCCCCCCTTTTCTCTTCTCCCCCAGAATGCCTCTGACCTGTGCCAGCTGGGGGTAGCCTCTGTTCAGGGGTAGTTTTGTCTCTGCTGGGGCCAAACACAATCGAGGCCTGTGAAAAGGAGGGTGACTCGGCAGGAGGCCACACAAGCTGGGCTATTGGGATCCTTGTCCATTAAAGCCTCCTCACCCTCCTTAACTCATTCTGGCTCCATTCAAGCCAGCTCGAGGGTCAGGCTTTAGCAGGCACTAAAACCTGTAGAGTACAGATTCTCCGACATTGTTCCGAGAGAATTAAGGCATCAGCCAGGGACGGCTAATATTTCTTGCCTCATTTTATTGCCGAACAGCGGGATTGTAAAGTTTTGAGCGCTGGAGCATTGTGGCCCCCTTTCATGTGGCCGAGATGATGGGATAAAAATGTGTTTGGTGAAGCAATTCAGATTACCACTGGGTCACATCCTCGCTAGCTCCCAGAACAGCCCTCCAAACAGCACAGCACAGACAAGAGGCAATCTGTGCAAAGGCAGCTCGTGCTGAACAGGGCTGGAGCGTGGAAATGAGGCTAATTGTGGAGCTTGCCAATGAACATGTTTTGTTTTTAATAGCTCAGGCTGCAGAATGGAGATGGCTGACTATGGATCTAAATCTTCCAGTCCCCTACTTCCACAGCTTCCCACACAGTCGTTCTGCTCTCGGGGACCATTCTGTTAAGATCAGGCTGTTGGCCTGATGGGCTGGGATGAAGAGTGTTCTTTCTAGAGATAGGGTAGAAGTTGAGGGGACCTCAGCCTTCCTTCCTCTAAACCATGCATTCTGGGGAAGGAAGGTTGCCTTCAACTCACAAAACAGGAAGTAAGAAGTAAGGAACCCTGTGATTGGAAGTCCCACACCCCAGTGTAGCAAACTGATAGCTCTAAGAAACAGGAACTATTAGGTTTCTTTAAAATCATTCCCCAGGCAGATGTCAAATGAAAAGTTCTCCCTGTCCTTGTTTGACAGTACCATCCAGTTCTTCTGTGACTGAGTCAGCTTGTGATTCTAACCAGCGCTGTTGCTCTGGGGCAGCCCATGTCCCCTCTAAATCCTGGAAGTCTGGTAGCCAGGCCGTTTCACCTCCAGTACTGTGTGCTGTGTCTGTGACTTCATGTCTACCCGGTCTGGGAAGTGGCAGCATCCATATGACCCTATGAGGTCACTTTGGGCTGGGCTCATGTCCCATTTCCACCACTGCCTAGCTGTGTGAGACTTTAAGCACCTTGAACACTTTCTCTGGGCTTCTATTTCTTTAACAGCAGCATGAGCAGAACATTGTGAGTTTATGGGTAAGGTCTAAGGAGAGACAATCGGAGATTGCTTTGCCGGCATTATTGCTGCTCCTTCTGCAGTGGGTTTGAGAGAGGTTAGCACACATTCAGAGTGGGACCAGACACTGGGACATTTGGTGAGAGGCTCTACAGAGGAATCACTTTTGTTTGCACTCTGCTAAAAGCTAAAAGGGAAGGGACATGTTTCCTTGGCTAGCAAGTGTTAGCCCTGTAGAATGAGCTGTTGTTATCTGTGTGTCTTTGGCATGATTCACGGCTCTTCATCTAAATTTCCAAAGCGCTTGGCCCTTGGAGGACAAAAGAAATGCCAACAAGTCCCTGTCCCCTTTTGGGGTATGATCTGTGGGGCGCTAGAGACAAGAATCTCAGGGCCTCTCCAGGCTGCCAGGCCAGAGTGTAATAAATCTGTGAAATAACAAGCACAAAGGACTTTATAATCAATGACAGATTTTATTTTTGCTCTGGCAAAACTCATCCGTGGAGTTCACATTTTATGGGGAAATAACTAGCCGGTCTGTGATTCCTCCTCAGCCCACACTCTCTCTCTGAAAGTCAGGAAAAACCAGGAGGATCAGAGTCGGCCTCTCTGAGAACTGTGGCCAGGGAAAGCACGACTTCCCTGGGCGGGGAC
This sequence comes from Chionomys nivalis, assembly GCF_950005125.1. NCBI lineage: Eukaryota > Metazoa > Chordata > Mammalia > Rodentia > Cricetidae > Chionomys > Chionomys nivalis. The sequence continues at coordinate 33,690,630 of NC_080090.1, read as the reverse complement.
CCAGCTCTCCCCGTACTTCCTAGGGTGGTGAGGGCCATTCATTTCTGTTTTGCTAAAATACCCGTGACATGTGAATAAACCAGGATTACAGAACATTGTCTCAGACAGTAATCTGAGCCTGCATGGGCTCTGGTTTGATGAAATATGGTGCTCTCTGAGCAAACACGGGCATTGGTATTACTTCTCATTAAAGCTGAACAGTGAGACTATTTAGAACGGATGCATGAATGCAGCCCTGTGGGGAGTGACAATCTGAAGGAGCCGATTTGGAGAAGGGGGTGGTGGGGGTGGGGGTGTGTTTGAGTTGGCTCCGGCCAGCTAACTAAGAGGAGTCTGCTGCAGACGCAGCCAAAGGGACACTTTGGAAATCGCAGCTCCTTTGGGATTGTGTAGCCTCCTTATATCCCCCAGTCTTCCTCAAAACCTCTGATGGTCCTCTCTGAGATAGACAAAGCCTCTGCCCTCTGCTTGGCAATCAGGCCCTCACCATCTGTCCTGTATGTCTTAGGTGAACCTTTTTCTATCTCCTGTCTGTCCTCTCATGCGGCAGAATTCAGGGAGGTCACATTGCTTCTCTCGGTCACTCCCAGCTCCACTCTCTTGCCGCTTTCAGGTGACTTCAGGGGATGCTGCCACACACATCTGACTCTCCCTGGCTCTCAAACCCCTAACTGCCAGGCGATTGCCATCTGCTCCAACTATTGTCTGCTCAGGGTTCAGAGCAGAGTCCTTCTGCAGGAACTGTTAGTGAACTGACAGAAGTACCTTGCCCAGTTCCCCCTCCTGTCCTTGCCTGTTCTCCTGGGGTCAGCCAAGTACAGCAGGCAGATGCAGGCTGGAGGGCCCTGAACAGCTCTGGGTGCCACAACGCTCCAAGAGTCATAGCTGTCATAGCTCATCACAGCAGGCTCTTCTTTCTGGATAAGACTGGTTCTCCTAGCTCTGGGCAGATGTGCACTATCCTCGCCCCAAGCACTCCACCTCTGGGCAGATGTACACCACCCTCGCTCCAAGCACCCTCCTAAATTCTCTATATGGTTGTTTCTGTCTTAATGCCAGGGATGACCTGAGGACGGAGACTCTGCGGGCATAAGGCCTATGCCACGTGCTGGACCTGGTGCAGATAGTGGGGATGGCAGACAGTTATGCCTACCTACCTCTCAGATCCAGGAGGAAGGAGTAACTTAGAAGACTGTGCCAGGCTCAGTTGAGGGCCCTGGACACATGGCAAGAGAGAGATCATGAAAGACAAAGGGCTGATCTAACCCATCTCAGCAAAGGGCATCCGAAGGTCTTACAGTAAGTACATAAACTCCCAGCCCTTGCAGATGATCCAGTCAAAGGTTGGAGCAGGTTTTAAATAGGAAGATGACAGAGTTCCAGAGTTTATTTTGTTGTACCAAAGTCAGAGACCTGCCTGCTGGGGGTGGGGAGTGTTTCTTGAGAGTTGGTGCATTGTGGTTGGTCCACTTTCTTAAGAAATCTGAAAACTCTATACTTCTGTGAATGCTGTGGCCTATGAAGACCATACTCCTTCGGAGATGCAACTGTAGCATGTGTTCCTCACGTGACCTACTTAGACCTGTCTTCTGACTGCCTGGGGAAACATAAGATCATGTTGCCTGTCCTTAGAAGGTCTGAGCCCACCAAAAAGGAAGCCATTGTAGAATGGTTCACATGTACCAGGACATAGGAGCACATGACTGGGACCGATCATAATGGTACTGGATGTACTGGATGGAGGGTCGGTGATAGATTTAGAAGGAGGTGTGGATTAACACAGGATCACTCTCTTGTGATGCACGGTTTATACTACAGACAGGGTCTCATGAATGGGGCTGAGATGCATAGGGGTTGGCTCTTGGAAGCTTAGAAAAAGCAGTGGTCTGCAGTAAAAGCATAAATGCCAAAAACTGCCACAGTAGACAAAAGAGGCACAGAATAAAGGTGCAGAGAAATGAATGTGCTAGGTTTGAAATGGTCCAGAAGGGCACAGAACCACCAAAGGTCAGAGGAGACTCTGCACATAGAAAAGTGACACAGGATCCCCTGGAGAGAGATGTGTGGTATGAGAAGCACAATGATAGCCGTGGCCGGCAGGTGGAAGCAGGGTGGGAGCTCTTATTACTGAATGTTACTACAGAATGAAAGGATCCCAAAGCCTTGGGGTGCTTACCCGTCCCAGGCAAGGCAGATGCAACCATCAGAATAAGAGGAGCAGTAGAGTACCACCAGGCTCTTCGCTCACACAGAGGTATGGAGATACTTAATAAAAATGCAGAATCTCTGGGGAACACATTGCTGTGCAGCCAACAGGAGTATTGTTCCATTTATGCAGTCAAAAATAAGCTAAAAAAAAAAAACCCAGAGGTGAATGAATGAGGCAGAGGGCAGCTGCACCAATAGAAGCTACGTTCTTTTGTTCTGTGTCAGATGAGCCAGCTTTTGGTCCTGGAGTACAGTGGGTGAAGATGAGGCCAGGCTCCTGGAGGCAGCAACAGCACTTAGCAGGCAAAGATTATAATGAGCTCTGTCATTAGAAAGGACCTGTGGTCGTATAGTCAAGTAGCAGCTGAACAGACGGGAACATCTGGGCACGTCAAGGATGGAGTGGCATAGAGACCAAGTTCTCATGAATATCAAGGCACCCCTAGCACCATCCTGTTAGGGTGGAGTTTTAGATAAATGGGTATTTATTCACAGTCGGCTTATTGAGCCCCAGGGTCTCTTCCATAGCCATTTCCTCAGACCTCAGATGGATAATTGGAATAAGAATTCTTGGCAGAGGCCAGGACTTGGTGCTGGTTTCTTGGCCTGTAAGGTAAGAGTCCGTGCCACAGGGAGGCAAGTTGAAGCTTTGTGGTGGTGGGACGGCATGTAAGAGTTACTATATGAGAGGGATCCAAGAAGCAGCCTTTGAAACCGCTCTCTCACTCTGCTTCAGCCAGATCAATGACTTAAAATCGGTGATGCAATCCCAGGGGAACCAGGGAACTGGCTACACCCTTTGGAACATGAAGTATACAGCTAAGATGCTACTGGTTTATCTCAACACTTAATTCCTTAGTCTGATTCTTATAGAAACCCCACAGAGAATCACAGTGAAAGACTCTAAATGCAACCCGGTGCAGTGTTGATAGCCTCAGTTTCAGCAAACATACTAGATAGGGCATCAGCTTAGGTAGATTGGTCCCAGGTATATAACACTGAGGTCTTTCTGTTGGTCACCATATGTATTTAATCCCATTCCAGAAGGACTAAGAAGCAGCTGTCCTTCACATAGGAATGGCAGGGAGATAGCTCAGTGATGAGCACTTGCCTGTACATGGACCTGGTATCAGAACACAGTTACTAGTACATACATTTCATCCTTGAGGGCCTCGCTAATGGACATCTCTGGCATGATGGGCCAAATGGATTTATGACCTGTGAACATTCTATTGAGTATTTTGTCTGTGCCTATGACAACCTCAGTCAGTAAGAAATGGCAAGTACTTTGGAGAGTCTGGTAAGGAATACATGCTTCATGGAGATTAGGGGCTTGCCACATTAGTGAAGCGATTAGATGGCTAGTGTCCCCAACATGTCGGACCATCTCTTCCAGTCTAGAGAATACATTATTGTGTCTTTTCTCGTCCCCAAGAACAACTCCTGGTAGGTTACAAATTCTGCCCTTAGGGATACCCTTTCTAGAGAATCACAGAAGTTGTTGGCTTGGCCTGAGAGCAGAAAAGGGCTCTATAGTCTTTCTAGATTGAATGAAAAACAAGGAGCCTTTTTGCTTGTGCACTATCAAGCCTTAAACCCTGAGTTTTGCGTGGAGGAAAGACACCATCTAGGATTTATGCCAGAGCCCAGGGAGAGCAAGGGTTTGAAGCAAGGCCCAGCCATCTGCAGCAGAGGACTTCATCTTCTTTGAAAGACACAAAAGCACAACGGGCCAGGCATGGGACATAGGGCTGTGGTGTAACCAGAAATGCTTGTCATGAGCTGTGTTCTCTGGATTTACTACATCACAGGCCTGGGGAAGTCCAGTAATGATTCATGGAAGAAGGATGTGGTCCAGCCAAGGCTGGGCAGAGCATAGTGGCAATAGTCACAGTTGCAAGGGACGGCATAAAGCTTCACTCTAGCAGAGCGCCCAGACTTTCACACCACCCGCCTGCTGTGCACCATGCTGCTCTTCTTGTTCACAGTTATGGAGCCCTGTTATGATCAGCTAATGGGGAAGGACAGTATTTGTGCTTGCTTTATGGATGGGTAGTTTGTTGTTTCAAACTGAAAATGGACTTTAGTTGTGCACCCCTCTCCAGCAGGGGCGGTACTGAAATAACAATGGGGGGGGGGCTTGTGAGTAGATTTTTGGGGTGGTCCATGTGGAAAGAAAAGTGACCTGAGATAAGCATATAAATGGACTTACAAATAGTGGTAATGACAGATTGAACAAAAGAGACTGAAATGCATAAGAAAAAGAGGCCTGGGGAACAAGGCAGAGGGGCAAGCATGAAGGATAGGAAAAGAAAGAATCTTTGCATTATATGTCATCGGCTACCAGAGGGTCACTCAATAATTGACAGGATAGAAGGCCTTGATCAGCTGCACTGCCCAGCTTCTGTTGGCAGCCATAGAGGATGTGTGCATGGAGCCACTATGTCAGAAGTGAGAGCGACAGCATAGGTATCCAGTAACCCAGACTGCTCTGGTTCTACCGCATCTCAGTGTCCAGCCAGCAAGGAGATAAATGCTAGCCCCTAATCTGGCCCTGTCCCCGGCTGAGCACATGGAGCACTTGTTAGAAGGATAATCTGGTTAAGTTACTTCTACTCTGGAAGGGCTGGTGATTCATCCTGGCTTGGAGTCTTATTCTTGGTAGGTTTGCTGTCGGGACTTCAGAGTCTTAGCCAGGCCAGTTGATTTTCCTGCCAGATTCTCATGGCAAACAAGTGAGAGCAGCGGTCATAGTTCGGGTAGTGTGTGATGGTCCCCAGGGGTGAGACTGGGCTTTCCTTCCAGGTAATCCCCCCTGACCAGAGGAAGAACCGTCTGAGATAGAGAAGGATCTAGAACAAGATAGAGCAGAGAAATCGTGAGTTTGCATTATCCTGAGCTGATCTCCAGGGGATTAAATTCATTTTTAATAATTATATTTATCTATTTATTTTGCATCAATCCCTGTTCCCCTTCCCTTTTCTTCTCCCTCTATCTCCCCTTTCCCATACCCATCTTTCATCCTCTCCTCAGAGTGGGTAAGGCCTCCATCTAGAAGTCAACTAAATCCATTCTTGTAATCTCCTGGGAAATTTTCTCAGGAAAAAAACAGGCAGAATTCCGGAAGAGCCATTCCTAGATAGTATAGGATTGTCTGTCATGCAAAGCAAGTTATCCCAACCTGAAGAGAAGATGGGCTGCAGTGGACACTCTGCCCTAACCAGCCATGCCTCCACAGCTACCCTTTCTGTCTCACCTTTTCCCCCAAGGGTTCCTGGAGTCAGCTCCCCACTGAGACACTCACCAGGGATTGCCTCAGCTTCCTGAAGGGGGCGCCCAGCCCATGGTCATACCTCTCCTTTCCCAGGGCCACCTAGCATCGATGGGTGGCCAGCCAGAGCTTCCCTGGAAGACCTGGGCTCTCTTTTGTCAACTTGGCATGAATTCAAGGGTGCATTCTGGCTTCAGAACGACCTGTGGGAACTGTTTCAGCACCTATTATAATCCCATCATATGCAGTGCCCTGCCTGTCCTGCCTGCCTCCCGTTGACAGTGTCCTAAGCACCTGGCCACGGATCTGGCCCTCTCCAGGTTCACCAGCCTTCCGGCATCAATAGTGTTCATGAATTCGCACATGACAACTGCTCATTTCTTAATCTTCTGTCAGGCTTTGTATGAAAAATGTCCTTTTCCTTTGGTATTTCCTTAAACATCTCTCTCACGCTTGTGGGTTTCTACTTTTAGCAAAGAGTCTGCTAGATCATAAGAAATTCATGAACCCGTGTTTCTTTTTATTTATTTTTATGGTTAGCTTCTATTTTTAACAAGGAATGCTGGTTTTCCATTTTACACTTGAGATGTAAAGGTTCTGTTTAAAATGAATTTGAGTCAAACAGGGTGAGCTAGTTTAACAAAAAAAAAAAATAATAACCAAATAAATGATGGTTATGAGAGGGCCCGTGAAGGTAACTACCTAAAATCCAGCAATGTGTGAAACACCCACCCCAGCAGTTATTCTGCCTGAACATCTCCACCCTGCATCAGTGAATAAACGCTCCACGGGAGCCACAAGACACTGTGCCTTGGGAAAACCGTCCACCTTGAAAAGTCAAATGTGTCCCACTGTGTGGGCTGGTTGATGTCCATGGCTGATTCTGTGACTGACCAGTGAGGTCCCTGGGTGCCCAAGTCTTCGTCTTATTCTGGCTTTCAACAACAGCATCCAGCATGAGCCAAAACACAGGGTAGATACCTCGGGTAGTCTTCTTCAATGCCCCCCCACCACTGATTACGCCTGAGACCTTGACCTATGATCATGTCATGTCGACGGCAAACTTTCCTTATATGGCAATGTAAAGAAGGCTCTAAGTTATTTAATTTGCATTAATAAAGTGGAGATTATCTTGGGTATGCCCGAATCAATTCAGTGGTGGCTTTTACAGGTGGATCTGGGCCTTGTATGAAGATAGCCTGCTACTGATAACTTTAAAGAAGACACTGTGTGGGGTGGGGTGTGACCAGCGCGCGGGGGAAGAGGGGGGACTCAGGGCCCAGAGGGTGAAGCAAATGATAGCCAGGAGGAGGCAGGAACCCTAGTCTTGCAGTCATGAGGAACTCAGATAATAAAGGACCTTGAACTCCTATAACCAAATCACCACCTTGTGGCAGTTGTAGGTTGCTCCTAGGGCTGTGAAGGAGCAACTCGTCAGGATCCAAGAGTGGGGCGACAAAAACCTGCTCATCTCATGGCCAGAAAGAAAAAAAATGGAGAATAGGAAGTCCTGCTATCCCATTTAAGGCCTCACCCAAATGACTTAACGTCCTCCTCCAGCCACCACTTAGAAAAGTTACCACCACCTCCCAACAGCTTGATTCTGGGACTCATACTTCAACATGGGCCTTGGGGAGACATGCAAGATGCAAGCTACAGTAAAGCAGCAATTATCCACCCTGAGTCAAGATGCCTCTAACCAGCAGGATGTAAAGCCAGCTACTGGTCGGTCCTGGCCTTGGAATTCCCCATGGGCAGGGGGTAAGGTTGGGCAATGTGCAGACCACCCTAGGCTCCTTTTTCTCTGTTCACACCTGCTGTGGCAGCCATGTTCCTTGTATCACAGGGAGATTTTCTCTAATATTAGGAGACTCAGATAGCCTAGGGGAAGAGGAAGAAGAAAGACAGGGAAGAAAAAGGAAGAGGAAGAAAAAGGAAGAATAACAAGAGAAAGAGAAGAAAAGGGAGTGGGGGAGACAAAGTGTACCAGTCGTTGACTATTGTGTAATAAACCAACCCAGAACTTACAGTGGTTTGACGCGGAACAGATGGTCCTTGCTTTTGATAGCATGACTTGAAATTGCTTTGACTTGCCAATGGTGTGCACGTGAACGTGAGATGCCATCACTAGGAAAAGTCCTTCCAAATTCGAATTTTGAGTTTGTCTTAGGCTTCGAATATGCAGTTCAGAACTGTCTTCCTGTTGGCCTCAGTGGTGACCTTCGACTCCCGGCCAGTCGAGTAACTCCGAGGGTGACAGGTGGATTCTGGAGGCTGGGCGTAGTGAATGAATTTTCTTAGCAGATACTTTCCCTGTAAGTCAGGGTTGTTGGATTACTTACATAATGCCGATGTGGACAGAGGACTGTACATACTTAGCCCTGGTTCTAAAGACTAGAGATGCAGCTGTGCATCAATTAACATCTTTGGAAGATGCAGTCCATGTTACAAGGACCACAGTCACCTCAAGGCTTACCTGGAAGCATCTGCTTCAGCAGTCCTCACAGGCTATGGGCAGGCATAGCTCCTCAAGCCTGTTTCCTGTACAGTTTCAAGCCTGGCTCCTGTTTATTCCTTGATTTTTTTCTCTTTCCATATCTCTCTGCATCTGTACCCAGATTTTGATTCATACCAGAGGCCAATATTCCTCACTGACTCCTGGACACCAAACCTGCCTGTGACCCCCTGATATTGCTTGCACACTGGTATCTCCTGTGGGAGGGCACAGAATTCCGACCTGAAGCCTGAGGTTCATTGCTGGTCTCTCCTTGTGGCATACCCCTACCCAGCTTCCAACTCTGTGAAACCGATGTCTGAGCTATCACCACCATCCTTCACCTATCCTGCCCTTGGCTCTTTTCCTTGTCGGCACTTTGCCTTTTCTTTCAACCTGTCCCCACCCAGTCTGAGCACTTCACTCCTCCCGTCCCAGACAGCAGAGGGATTTTTCTGATCTCAGAGCTGACCATGACCCATCCTGTTTCTAGAACATTCCCTGGACCTCTCCCCTTTGGAGTTGCCTCAGTGTAAAAGCCTTGCCAATGAGCCTCACCCATCACTATACCACTTCTCCCTCTACACTCTTCCTTCTAGACCCTTCTCTCAGTCTGAAAGGTTATGGCACCAGAATCAATATTAGACCATCTTCAAACCTTAAGGCCAAATTTGTCTCACACAGATGCCCTGCTGGTTTCTTAAACCCCTTCTCCCTGCCTCACTCCCAGGAATGGAACTTTCCCATTGTGCAGAATTCCCGTAGGTGTCTTCTTGTTCTGTACACTGGGAGATGGCTGTTGAGAATCTGTCCTATGGAAGGTAGCAAGAGATCAAGAGTGGGTTCAATATGATAGCTTCTTTCTTCCCTCCCTTCCTCTTCAAAATGAGAAATTTTAATGTTAACTTGTTCCATAGTTATAGCTACTGCAAAAGAGAGAAAGGTACATAATTGGTTTTCTGTAACCATGTGGTTTGCAACCATTAATTCAACCAGTCATGGCTCAAAAGTATTAATAAAAATTGTGTCTTATTGAACAAATACAGTTTTTTTAATTCTGTAAACAATACAGCGTAACAGTTATTTTCACAGCCCTTACACTGTATTGAACACTGTATGCAATCTTGGGGTCAGTTACCAGCACAGGATGATCTGTGTAGGTTCTATGCAAATACTATGCCATGCGATCTGAATTATTTGAGCAGCCCCAGACTGTGGTGCCTTGTGGGGCAGTTCTGGAACCATTCTCTTGTTGATATCTAGGAATAACTATATAAGATAAACTTATCAGCATTCAATTCACTATCTTGACTACAGACAACATGTTTTTTCTGGAGTGGGCTAGAGAGTAAATATCATAGGACTTGGAGGCCATGTTTCTCAATGTTGCCTGTAAAATCAGCCACAGCCATGTCAATAACTGGGTGTGACTGCTTGCCAAGAAGCTTGATCACACAATCATCATCACTATCTCCTGTGGCAGAATAGAGGAAGAGTGGTGGGGATTCATGGGTCCCCCATCTCTGAGCTCCTTCAGCCATGATTTACAGCTAAGGAGGAAAGGCGTGACTCCAGTTGCCCGTGTTGAGTGTCTGTAGAGAACTCTGATTGACAGGGGCATGTCTGTGAGAGGGTTTGTCTGGCTTTTAGAGATGGATGGATATGCTGTGTGATGTAGGGTAAACTGCTAGGAGCACGTGAAATACTCAACCACCAGTACATTCTAGTACATTCTCCATTCCTGACCAGAGCTCAGGTTTTAAGAAATCATTCTTGATCATTCCTGTGCCATGGCTTCAGCACAGGAGGATTCTTTTCACTTATGAAGTTATGCCCTAAGGTGTTTCTTACCAGGAGGAGGCACGGTGCTTACCAGTGACATGATGGACTGCGCGGGACAAAGAGACCCACATGCAGGCATGGGACAGTGTACCCTAGGCTCCAAGGAGAAAACGTGGGGCTGCGCTGAACAGACGTGTACTGTCACGGTGAGCAAATGTATGGTGTGGTATGGGAGAGAGACAGACAGAATGGTACATATTTTGCAGACAGAGACATATCTGAAGAGGTGAAAGCAGTGAGGGGCAGGCTGAGGTGGGTGACTTCATTGCCACCCAGGGCCATGGTGACGTCTGGATTCATGGCCTGATGCAGCTGTGGTCTGTGTTGATGTCCATGGCTCCTCCTGCTATCACCGAAGGCTTAGAGGACAGGGTATGCAGAGTTAGCCCTGCCCCTCACTGGCTGCAACACTAGCAGGTCCTGACACTCACCAGCTGAAGCACTCAGGAGAGAGGGTCCTACACCTCACCCTGGCAGCACAATAAAGCTGGCCCTGATGGTGTAGGTGTGGGAGGGCCAACCCCGAGGGTGTGAAAGCAGGAGAACTGGTCCCACCCTTGCTCATCACTGTAAAGGGTGAACTAATCAGGGCAATGCTGGAGAGCTCACCCCGGAGGTGAGGACAAGGGAGAGCTGGTGGATTGACCAATCCTGTAACTACCCAGGCCCAGGCCCAGGCCCAGGCCCAGGGCTATGAGTTGGCTCAACCTAACATCCACCCCATCTATGATCTGCGGGAGCACATGAGGGGTCTGGTCCTGCAGATCCAAAGCTGTGGTATTTCAGCAACACAGGGCAGCAGAGGGATAAGCAACAGGAGTCCCATGGATGGTCCAGCATCGCTAGTGCAGCGGAAACCAGAGACCTCAAACCAGACCAATGACTTTTGCAAAGAACACTTGCAAGTTAAGATATCTGGACAAAAGGACGTACTGTGTGACTCACTGCATCACACTACAGCTTCAATGGTGAGATTTTTTTCCTTTCCTTCTTTTTTTTCTCTTAAATTTTATTTTATTTTGGGGGGTTTCGAGGGCAGAGGGTAGGTATGAAGGGATGGGGAAGTGAATGGGATTGAGATGCATGATGTGAAAGACACAAAGGACAAATAAAAAGAAAGTTAAAAAAGATGTTTCTTACCTAGGAGTTGAGTCTGTCACCAAACCTTTTCCATCTTTATAAATGCATTGTAGGCTATTGCATATGTCTCCCACCTGGTATTCTCCAGTCCCGAGGGACTCACAATATTGGCTTTCTTGGGCATGCCTGGTTTCTTATTGATATTTTCCCCTGCTTTGTGGCCCTGCTGCAGGACCCAAATACTGCCTCCAAAAGCTACTCTGTGAGAAGTTGGCAGATTCATGACAGATCAGATCTGAGCAATGGCCTTTTCTTTTGGTTTCTGTTGGATATAGCCTACTTGCTACTCTTCATTGTCTATGTAGCCCTAAGCAAACAGTGTGTTGGCTTTTGGGGAGATGCTGAAGCCCCGCATTTAAGGACCTTGGAATCTTCTGTACCCATTGCCTCAATGCAACATTGTCTTGTCGGCTGTCAACGTTCCATGAGTGGTTTCACCTTCCAGTGGGGACGAGAGCTCAGGAGGCTCCACCACCATTTAGATGACAATAACGTACCTCCTAGTCTTGCCCCGGAAGGCAAATCACTGGGTACTGTGTATTACTCTGTTCGTTGTGAAACACGGTCACTGTGTTGGGTAGTTTAATGGCTAACGACACAACCTAGAATCACTTGGGACAAGAGTCTCAATAAGGGACTTTCTGGATTGTGTTGTCTTGTGAACACGTATGTGAGAGGTTTTCTTTTCTTTCTTTCTTCATTCTTTTCTTTCTTTCTTTTTTTTTTTCTTTTAAGACACAGTTTCTCTGTAGCCCTGGATGTCCTGGAATTTACTTTGTGGGCCAGGCTGGTCTTGAACTCATGTAGATCCTTCTGCCTCTACCTCTTAAGTGCTGGGACTAAAGGCAGGAGGTTTTCTTAATTAAGTTAGATGATATGAGAAGGCAAAGCCTACTGTGGGCACCTCTGTTCCCTTGGTAGGGGGACCGGAAGTGTGTAAGGGCAGAGACATAAAGCAGAATCAAGCAAGCAAACAAGAGGGCACGTGTGTATTCAGCAAGCAAGAGGGCATGTGTGCATTTGTTTCTTTCTGCTCTTGATTGTGGATGTGACTAGTTATTTGAAGGCCTTACCTTGACTTCTCTGTAGCGATGGACCAATAAACCTTTTCTCTTATAAGTAGTTTTTCATCAGGCCATTTTAATCACAACAACAAAAATGAAACCAGGGCAAGTCATCAATCATATTGATGATCTGAGCACTTCCTGGTGACAGGCTTAAACATCACACATCTCAGAAAACATGTAGCCACTTAAGTGTCCCTCAGGCCATCACATCTGGCCTCTTCCTGTCCCCTGATGTCACAGGGCAGGAGCCATGTCTGTACTCTTCTACATCTGGCTTTAAGGCTTCCCTGGCCATGCTGTGGAGGATAGCCCCTCAGCCTGCTGAGTCGTAACCCCAGATCCCAGCCCGACTTGAATACCCTGATGCCATACGCTGATCTCAGCCTTGGCTTCTTGGCTGGCTCCTAAGAGAAGCCATGCCCTGAAGTGGAGACTGGCTCACCAGACTGGCTTCCTACTGTTAACACTTAGTCCCATGGGCGTTCAGCTCACCCTGCTTCACTGCTGAGTCACATGTCACATGATGGGATGGCCCTTCCTGGTCCAACTCCATCCATACACCTTTAGATACCAGGTGCTGCCTCTCAGAGATACCCTAGTCTACTGATGGCCTCAGAGTAAATTAAAAGTTAATGAGATAACCCTCCCTGGGCATCTCTGTGGGTACTGTGGGATGATTCACCCTATTCGTTGAAAACAGAGCCAGTTCAGCCATGGGAGACTCCCAGAAGCACATTGGGAAGCTTTGCAGGGCATCCCTATAGTTCCATAACAGTTAGTGGTTGTTTTTCTAGGCAGTTCATTGGCTGGGCAGAAATCCTGAGCTGTAAGTTTGTCCTGATTGGCTAGCTAACTATTGTATTTCAAGCTGAGTGGTGCAGAAGTCTGAGAGACACTGGCTTCATTGGTTCACAGGAGTCTATGGGCTCTTCCTGCCATTTGGCCTTCCGCAGTTCTGAATGAAATCCTTTCCCCATCCAGACTCTACTTGGGACAGCTGCAGATTTTATGGTTCTGTGCTGTTTTCTTTCACTGCAACGCTTGCATGAGCTTGTTCCTAACATTTAGCTACATTTGTGGAAGTCAGTGGTTTAAACAGCTGGCTGCAGGGGACACTGGGAGAAACTGAGGGATGGGTTGGCCTGAGGAGAAAAAGAGGTACCAGGCCTCAGGGTGGGGTCTTCTGTGGACCCAGGGGTGGAGGAACACTGGGCAGGGAGGGGCTGCCTCAGAAAGTTCTTAGAAGATATACAGGGAGAATGTGAGACCAGAATGGAGGGGATGCCAGGCTTCTCCTTGAGGAGAACTGTTAGCACGATTATACAGCAATGAAATTCCTGAAGGAATCAGTCCATAAGGAGAAGGGTTTTTGTAGCTCTTGGTTCTGGAAGGCTCTGTCTAAGATCAGGCAGGTCAACGGCTTTGGGCCTCTGGAGAGAGACCTGATAGCAATGATAAGGAATGCCTGGGAGAGCCAACTGCCTGTATCGCTAGCCAGGAGAGGAGAGCAAGAGGCAGACAGATCTCAGTCCTGTTGGGGGGTGTCACTTCTGCTACACCTCACTTCTGGAAGGTCCACAGCACCTCTCAAAGAGGTTACTCTGGAGAACACTTCTAGCAATGCCCTTTGGGAGCACCACCCATCCTCAGGACCAAGGTAAGCAAGGACAAACCTTGCCTTGGTATACTTTTAAGCAGTGACAGCCACCAGGACCCATAGGACATTATGGAAGAAGGCTGCTTTATCTGCTGCAGCTTAAATAGAGACCTAACTATTGAACAGTGCATCAGGCACAGCAAGGCCCTAGCTGCAGGTGTGGTGGTGGATGAGACACCATAGGAAGCAAGACAGGCTCCCGTCTTGCCTCTCTCTGTCCTGGAGCTGTTTAATTGGAACTGGGGTTCAGGAGACAATGGCTCTAATCTTATTGGAGAAGGGCCTGGCATTCTGTGTGCCTGGGATGGATCATTATAGACCGGTGTATGGAGGGGAGTAAGGAGACAGCGTAGCTTCACTAGAGGCCCAACCAGGTCTGGCTGTGTAATCTTGGATAAGCGCCAATTCTGGGCAGAGGGCAGAGTCTTTATGTAGCCCAGGCTTTGCAGGCCACGCTGAGGTTTGAACATGGTTCTTTATGTTACTCTCAGAGACGCTGGTTCGTTCTTCCTCGGTGTGAAAGGGCAGCCGATGATGTCATTCAAACCGTCTGCCCACAGCTTGCTGTGATTTCTCTTTGAGCCAGGAAGCCAGTTGTGCTGCCACGGTGCCACCGTGTCCCAGACCCTCAACACTTTAGGGGCTGATCTGCGCCTCTCTGGAGCCTGCAGCGGCACCTGGCACACCGGCAGGAGGCTTTTATGTGCCTAGTTAGGTTTTATGGTGGAGCCAGGCGGATCTGTGTCTGATGAGGCATGTGACTGACTGTGGCATCTGTATTCCTGACTGGGACAGCAGCAGAACAAGAGGCCTGTGGGGGCACCCTGAGGGCACACCCCCAGGCTGGTCACAGGACAGGCCATCCGGGCTAAACACTGACACTCCTGAGATACTTTGTTCATGAAGAATCAGGGCTGAGCCAAGCCAGTAGGTAAGGAAAGTGAAGTGTGTGTGTGTGTGTGTGTGTGTGTGTGTGTGTGTGAGAGAGAGAGAGAGAGAGAGAGAGAGAGAGAGAGAGAGAGAGAGAGAGAGAGAGAGAGAGAGCAGTGTCTAGGAGGTCCTGGACCCTCCCATCCCTGTCTTCACTGCCTTTGCTTGTGAGTTTTGTCTGCTTTCTGGTGGTCCCTACAACCTCAGTTTGGCATACTAATTCTCGGCCTCTCTCCCACCAGTCAGATGCTGTTCATCTTTGGAACCAGGTTGGTTTCTAAACCACCTCCTGGGAAGCTCAGTGTTCTGTGGAGTTTTCTTTCTCTTCTGTATATTTTCTTATTTGCTTTGTTTTAAACTGAAAGTGTTTAGAATCTTCTTTAGATGCTTGTGTTCTGAGTCTTCAGCATTGTTACACACCGAATGTGTCCTTTTTGATCCCCCTTTTGCTGGACCCTGGATAGATCTTTTACTTAGAAGCATCCTTCAGATTCAAGATCAGGTTTGGATTTTTTTCCCTATCATGCCCATTCTTCCAACACTTTTTTCTATTCCATTTTCCTGGAACTATTCTTCATTTCCTCTTAGGTGTTTTGAATTGCCCCCTCTAGTTTCCCCCTCTTTGCTCATATTTTTCACCTCTTATTTCTTGTTGTCATTGTCTTTTGCTATCCTTCCTTCCTTCCCTCCCTCCCTTTCTTCCTCTTTTCCTTCCTTCTTCTATACTTCTTTCTTGTTTCATATGCTGATAAGTATGAAGTCTACAACCTCATGCATGCAAGCCAAGCATTCTGTCACTGAACTAAACCCCAAGCCACTGAAAGAATTACTAAGCTTTAATTAATGCCTAGACAGTTTACTCAATTCTTATTTACTATGTTTGTTTCCAATAATTGTTCTTGATTATCTTGCATTGTTATATCTAACTGTATTTGAGGAGAAATACATTATTTTCTCTAATGTTCCTAAGAAACTTAATGGTATCATTGTTTTTCTTCTTGCATCACCTCTGCTTCCTTTGACACCTGTCTTTCATGCAGCAAGCTTTCTTGAAATGTTAAGCCATTCATTCACATTCAAGAGCTGGCTACTAGGAACCTAAGAATTAAAGAATGCAAAAAAACAAACAAAAAAACCCCAAATGTATAAGAACTGACAGGAAAGTTCAGTAATATGATTGAATCAATACTCCTTAGGAAAATGCAGAAAATTAGATGGCATTCTAAGAAAAGGACTTAGGAATGATAAAGAATAATTGTATTAGTCAATGTTAGCCAGAACTGGGGGAGAAGGAATGGAAAGACTAGATGATAGATAGTTATACAGACAGACAGATAGAAGATAGATAATAGATAGATGCAAGATAGGTAATAGGATCGTGAGACTTCAGTCCAGTGCTCCAATGTTGGTCTCTGTCTCTGTCTTCTTTCATCGCCTGATGAAGGTTAATATTCAGGGGGATGCTTATATGTTTTTCTTTGGGTTCACCTTCTTATTTAGCTTCTCTAGAGTCACGATTTATAGTCTCAATGTCCTTTATTTATGGCTAGAAACCAAATATGAGTGAGTACATCCCATGTTCCTCTTTTTGGGTCTGGCTTACCTCGCTCAGGATAGTGTTTTCAATTTCCGTCCATTTGTATGCAAAGGAGGAGCAGAAGGAGAGTGAGCACGAGCAAGGAACTCAGGACGGCGAGGGGTGCACCCACACACTGAGGCAATGGGGATGTTCTATCGGGAACTCACCAAGGCCAGCTGGCCGGGGACTGAAAAAGCATGGGACAAAACCGGTCTCGCTGAACATAATGGACAATGAGGACTACTGAGAACTGAAGAACAATGGCAATGGGTTCTTGATCCTATTGCATGTAATGGCTTTGTGGGAGCCCAGGTAGTTTGGATGCTCACCTTAATAGACCTGGATGGAGGTGGGTGGTCCTTGGACCTCCCACAGGGCAGAGAAACCTGCTTGCTCTTTGGGCTGAGGAGGAAGGAAGACTTGATTGGGGGAGGGGGAGGGAATGGGAGGTGGTGGCGGGGAAGAGGCAGAAATCTTTAATAATTAAATTAATTAATTAATAAAAAAATCAGCAAGAAAAAAAAAGATAGGTAATAGGACAATAGTTAGTTAGATACACAGGTAGATTTAAGTATATAATGGGAACAGGATTAGCTGGTTATGTCGACTTTCCATGTAAGACAGAGACCAGGGAAGGTAATGAAATAATTCAGATGTAAGATTCAGGAGTTCTGTAGTGACGGCACAGAAACTAATAATTAAGAATTCCAACATTATGAGCATGAGCAGATCGATATTCCCAGAGCAGAGCAGAGAGTATATGAGACCCTGTCCTAAAAATCAGTCTTAGAATAGGAAGTGACTCATACCCATATATAGAAAGCTAACCTAACCTAGAATTAATTATGCTCATATTCTAAATGTAAATCTACACAGTCAGAGCAACTGGAACGACAATTCTGGGAGATTTTTGATGAATCAAACAAATGGCTATTAAATTCCATGGAAAAGTAAGATGGTAGAAATAACTAGTCCATTTTGAAAAAGAAGGTATCTATATCTATCTATCTATCTATCTATCTATCTATCTATCTATCTATCTATCTATCTATCTATCTATCTAAACTACAGTTAGATAAGAGAGATGAATTAAAGAGATCTAGTGTATATGATGACTATAGTCAATAATAACAAGGGAAGAAATTAGTATGTTAATTAACTCAATTTAGATATTCTACGATGTATACATATTTTCTTTGAATATTGTTTCATTTATTTTTTGAAATTCCATTTATATAATGTATTTTGATCATACCTATCCATCACCACCCAGCTTGTCTCCCTCCTAACTTCATGTCTTCCTTTTTTATGTTGTGAATAATTCTTAGGGTTCAATTAGCACTGCCTCTATGTACATGGATATGGTGCCTTACACTAGGACATAGGCGACCTACAAGGACTGTATCTCCAAAGGAGAGTGACTCTCTCTTCTTTGGTAGTCATCAACCACCAACAGCTCCTCAGTCAGCGGGGAGTCCTCAGGAGCCCTGACCCCATCGACGCTGGAACTTCGATTGCCTTGAATCTGTGTGGGCCGTGTGCAGGTAACCACAGCTGTTATGAGCGGATGTGTGCAGCAGACATGCGATGCTCAGAGGTCAGCATTTTAGAGCTTTCCTCTCCGCCTGCCGGCTCTCCCATTCTCTCTGCTGCATCTTCTCCAGTGTTCTCCAGCCTCGGTGTAGGGAGGTGGATGCAGATGACTCAGCCATGGCTGAGCCCTCAGATAGTCATACTCAAACCTTAGCCAGTTGTGAGTCTCTGCATTAATCACTGGCCACCGTAAAAAAGCTACTTTGACAAAAGTTAGAGACCAACAATAATAAATCTAGAAATCTATTGGCATAAGGACAAAAATTTGGAAAGAACTTTGACAACATGACCATTTAGCAAAATAATAGAAACAGTAGGTTTTCCTCCCTAAGGTTAATGGTCATCATTGAAAACAAAAGATGAGGACCCTGGTGATTGTAATGTGATTACAGAGAGAAAGGAAAGATCTAAACAACTAGGGAGTCAACCATCCACGGGTTAGAAAGCTCATCATTATGTCATTGGTTTGCCCCTTCATTGTTATAAACTAATGCAGTGCCAATCAAAATCTAATGGGATTTTATTTTTGGAAAATGTGAATTAATTGTAACATTGATATGGAAATTAAGAGGAGCTAAAATAACTGAAAACCATGCCAAAAAGCAAGTTTGGAGGACTGGTTTTAAAACCTACAAAGCTCCAGTAACCAAAACAGTTTATCTTCAGTAACCAAAATAGCTTGACATTCACGTCAAGACAGACACATTTATGCAACAGAGCAAGAATCTACAAATACACAAACACAGAGGCAACTGGCTCTGAAAACACACATGATCAGTAGAGGAAACGCGGTCTTGAGAAATTATCCACAAGCACACACATGAAAGAACATTACTACCTACGGGCATCTGTTCAGATGTAAGCATAGAACTCAACTCACAGGAAAAATAGAAAACTCTGAAGTTTCTACAAAGACTTTCTAAGAGAAAAATACGAGATGAAAGATGGGAGGCTGGGGGAAATGTTTGGTTGACTCTTCAGCGTTCTTGTATGTTCTCAACAGGAGCTACATGGTGCAGTTTGGGCATCAGGAATGGCCAAGTGGATAAATAGGGCCAGAAGACAGATGCCTTCCTAGTGAAGAAACATGGCTGGAAACACTGTATGGGACAACGCTCAGTGTAACGAGTCACTAAAAAATGAAAATTGGGATGAACAACCCTGCAACTAGGACCAGGGTTACGAGTTGGCTCAGCCCCAACATTGACCCCATCTATGATAAAATAGAACATGTATGAAGGGGCTGGTCCTGCAGACCCAAAGCTGCAGGATCTCCATGACCTAAGGCAATAACAGGATATCCAAGAGGAGTCCCACTGAGTGCCCAGGATTAATAGTGTAGCTGAAACCAGAGACCTGGAACCAGACCGATGACTCTTTGCAATGAACACTTGTAGGTAAAGATATATGGACAAACGGGTTTACGTGTGGCTCACTGAATCACACTACAGTTCCCATATTGAGATTTTCTCTTTTTCCCATTCTTTATCTTTTTTCTTTTAAATTTATTTTATTTTGAGGGGTTATTTTAAGGACAGATGGCATATGAAGGGATGGAGAGATGAAGGGGATTGAGATGCATGATGTCAAAGACCCAAAAGAATATATTAAAAGAAAGTTTTAAAAGACGAAATGAAAATTGAAACCAAAACGAGCTAAAGCTCTAAATCTATTTGAATGACTAATATAAAAAATAAAGGAAAGAGGCTGGAGAGATGGCTCAGTGGTTAAGAGCATTGCCTGCTCTTCCAAAGGTCCTGAGTTCAATTCCCAGCAACCACATGGTGGCTCACAACCATCTGTAATGATGTCTGGTGCCCTCTTCTGGCCTGCAGACATACACACAGACAGAATATACAAAATAAATAAATAAATATTTTAAAAAAAACAAAGGAAAGGTTAACTGTCAATCTCCTATGTTGGAGAATATGTGAACCATAAGCATTCCTGTTAGTTATCGATGCAAGTGCACAAAGTGCATCTACTTGGAAAACAGCCTGGGCATTTCTATACAAGAGTGAACATAGCCTTGCAGGTGATACGGAAATCAGTCTTACACTTAGAAACCCAACTAGGTGAACTGAAAACTCCCTTCACACTACAGTCTGTGAACGTTCATAGCAACTGCATCCACAGCACGGAGAATGTATCCTTCAATAGTTCAATGGATTAAACCAACTGTGGCATAACCCTGCACCAGAATACAGCTCAAAACAAACGATTAGCTTATATCACAATGTGGATGGACTTTAAATATACTTTAAATAAAGTAAGTTAACATTCACTTTTGTGAATTGTAAAACAGACAAAATCATAAAGATTTTAAAAATAGTCATTTTGAAAGGTGGGGAGGAGTCGAATGAGAGATTTCTTAAGTTCACAGAATGGGCTGAATGGAGGTGGCGCTCTAGTGAGAGACTCAATGTAAGTCTGTAAGCATATGGTTTTCCACTTGGAAATTTTAGTTATTTGGCCAACTGAGTCAAAAAAAAAAAGGAAAAACTTCAAAAACAAATACTTTGTAAGTCTTAAATCACGTAAATCATGACGAGCTCTTGCATTCTCCTGATTTATTAGACATAATTCACCCATTTGGCCTTATCCGCTACCTGCCCGCTAGTCTCCTAGATGCTGGAACTTCTCAGTTAGAAGGTCAGGTGTCTCAATAGAAAGTAGCATTTATTTCACTTAATATGGCCCCAGAGTTCAAGAATTGAGTTGCTAGCAATTTGGAGATGCTAAAGAAAGATCTTTGTTTAAATAAAAAGTGAGTGTTATCCAATTTATCAAACTCAAGAAAGAAAAAAAAGTCACATGGTAAAGTTGCTAAGATTTGTTGTAAGAACAGATTTTCTACCCATGAAATGGCAAGGAAGCAAAAGTAAATCTGTCTAACTGTGCTGCTCGTGTTGTCACGCCTCGGATGCAAAGGCCACAGCTGTGGCGCCGGATTCGTGCTTCGTTAAGGTGGAAAGATCAATTAAATGTGTAGGTGGGAGACACAAGCAGAAAAGGTGTCCCATCTGATAACTGTGTGCGGCACCAGAAAGTGTTAGGTTCCCTTCAGGTGGCCAAGGTTTCAGACATCCGCCAGTGACCTTGAGTTGTATTCCACACGCGTAAGTGGGATGACTGCATCCTTATCAAAATCCATAGAACAGAACATCCAAGGATGCAAATGTTGAGAATGACAATGTTTTATAGGAAGCGAGGTACCAGCACATATGTAATACGGTGATATGTGTCTAAAGGGATGGCATTAACTACATCATCATGATGGTGGAAGGGGATGGGGACAGGGTTGTTATTATAAAGGAAAAAGAGACTAAAACAAAAAAGGGCTTTGCACGGCCTATGGTGAGTGTGTCAGAGTCTCACAGTTGGATAAGTTCAAGCCTGTCTATCAAGTCAAGGGAAAGCCAGATATAAAATGTAAACCAAGACTGAGCCATGCAAATAAGATTGGAAACTGAGTACCAGGCCTGTGTGTGTGAGTAAGTCTGGGTCTAGTTCTACCATGGGACTTCCCA
This sequence comes from Chionomys nivalis, assembly GCF_950005125.1. Classification (NCBI taxonomy): domain Eukaryota; kingdom Metazoa; phylum Chordata; class Mammalia; order Rodentia; family Cricetidae; genus Chionomys; species Chionomys nivalis. The sequence goes on along the minus strand of NC_080090.1, from coordinate 33,669,319 downwards.
GATCGTATCATCCTGTCATCCCAAGAGATCACAAACACCAGGTCATGCTCTCATAGGCAGCCTTACACTGCCATCCACTCTCCAGGGAAGGGATTTGGCTTCCAGACTGTAGGGAGTGGGTGGAAAAGGGGCTGAGGCCATGGAGGCTCAGGTCTAGAGGTTCCCACCCAAACTCTCAACACAACTATGTCCCCGAATTCAACTTCCTCTTGCATCTCTCCAAGGGGAGTATTGTGGGTATTCCCTGCATAACAAGACAGAAGAATACAGTCTTTCTAGTCTCGTCTCAGTCCATCTACTCATGGGTTCTGCCATAGTGTACTAGAATTATCATCCTTTTCTGCCTATAGCACCCTGGGGAACAGTTGGGCTGGCTGCAGGAACCATTGGACCAGTTGAAGCCCCAACCAGTGGCTTCATCCTGCTTGCTTTTAGGCTCTTGATCCCCAGTAGGAAATCCCAGTCTCAGCATCCCACATGCTGAGAGGGTTCTTCACCTAAGAAGAGCCTGCACGCTGAGGGAGACCATGAGGTGTTTCACTGACTTCCTTTTTCCCTCCTCCTTACTCTCCTCTTTTGCTAAGGGCTGTGGGAAGTTTTGAGATGTATTCTAAGCTAAGGGTGCTTGACTGGACTTGAACAATTCTACCAGCAGCTGTTGCTCCCTAGCTGACTGGTCCCCACCGCTGGAAAATCCCGTGATGCTATGCCTTGTGAGTGCCCTATATTTCCCAGGATAGACCATGGGGCCAGGCTGACTGAAGAGGATGCCTTCCTGTCTCTGCACGGTTCATGCTGGAGATCCAGGCTCAAAGAATTACATCTGACTCACTTTTTCCAATTCTCTAAAGGCTCTTGGAACTGAACGACACTGAGGCCCGCCCTCCATGCCCACACAGAAGCCCATCATGAAGGGCTTTCCTTTTTCAGAACCCGTGTTGATCTGGGAAAAACAAGAGGGTCCAGGCGGGAGTAGCATGTGTTTTTGACTCAAGAATGCCTCCTTAGATCAGGGCCTAGATCTTTGGTGTGCCACCTTGTTCCCTTAGACTTCTCAGATTTATTTCCTACTCTTGTTCTTTCATGAGTACAAGCAATGGGAGGAAGGCTGATCTAGGAGTTCTTGTGTCTAATGTTTAAAGAGTCTCAGGTTACTCAGCAAGGGGGAAAAGAGGAATCTTAGGAGAGGGTGTCTTAAGGTTTCCATTGTTGTGAAGAGGTACCATAACCATGCCATTTTTTTTTTTTTTGGTTTTTTGAGACAGGGTTTCTCTGTGTAACATTCCTAGCTGTCTTGGAACTAGTTCTTGTAGACCAGGCTGGCCTTGAACTCACAGAGATCAGCCTGCTTCTGCTTCCCGAGTGCTGGGATTAAAAATAGCTCTTATAAAGGAAAACATTTAATTGGGGCTGCCTTACAGTTTCTGAGGTTTAGTTCAATATCACCATGGCAGGAAGCATGGCTGCATGCAGGCAGACAGTGTTAGTGAAGGAGATGAGAGTTTTACATCTAAGTCCTCAAGCGCAGAGGCAGACACTCTTGGACTTGTGAGGCTACCTTGGTGCTGGCAGGCAGCAGCTCCATTTGTTCTCTGAAGTCCAGGGATGGAGATCTGATTGCACACCAGAGCACAGTGGTGCTAGATACCTCTGGGAAAAGAGCCCAGCACCTAACAACATTGCTTGCTCTATTTAGAGATCCCACTCATCCATTTTTCCTTTGAATCCCTTTGAGAAGTAAAAAGGGTGTACAGTATGGGTAAATCAGTGCACTCTTACCGTGAAGATGAAACACCTCTGTCCCCCAAGGACTATCCAGGGGTCGTTCCCTGCCTGAAGGGGTAGCAGAGTGAGGAGAGAGCTGCATGAACAGAGTTTGTGTTTAAAAGACTCCTCAGGCAACCGTTTCCTTTTCAGATCAAATTTTCTTCCTATAGGGATCTCTCTCTATCCTCTCTCTCTCTCTCTCTCTCTCTCTCTCTCTCTCTCTCTCTCTCTCTCTCTCTGTCTCGTGTGTGTGTGTGTGTGTGTGTGTGTGTGTGTGTGCATACAGCTGTTCATTAGAGCCCTGCCTATCATTTTCAAGATGTTCAAGGCTCTGGATATGATTCCTGGCACTGACACAAGGAAAAGAAAAGAAACGAAAAGCTTTCCAGTCTTCTATGTGTCCTGAATGGAACCTGTCTTCTTCCCTGGGACAAATCACACTCTCCCCTGCCCTCTGAGAATGTAATGTAAAAACAGGAAAGTCTATAGAACACCTGCAAGGACCTATTGGTGTCCATCCTTTGGGCATTATGAGCCTCCTGACTCCACCCACAGTCATGATTTAATGGCTGATGTGTGACAAGCCTGTAGTTGCAATTCCCTTCCTATGACTAGGCCACAGTATTCATGACTGCACAAGTTAAGATGCCACCCTTCTTCCAGGGCAAGATACAGACTTCACAGAGCTAAGGAGATAGCTCAGCAGGATATCACTTGCTTGGGTACAGAAGAACCTGAGTTTGATCTTCTTCTTCTTCTTCTTCTTCTTCTTCTTCTTCTTCTTCTTCTTCTTCTTCTTCTTCTTCTTCTTCTTCTTCTTCTTCTTCTTCTTCTTCCTCTTCTTCATTCTTCATTGTCCTCCTCCTTCATCATCATCATCAATGGCTTCTTCTAACTACATTATATTTAGAAAGGTGGCTTTACAGAGCCTAGCGATCTCCAGTGGGTAAATCTCTATCATCATGTCATGATATACAGTGCCTGAAGCTGCTTCCTAGGCATAGCCAGGCCTATGAACCTAGAACTGCTCTGGAGTTTCTCCGTACGTGTGTGAGTGGGGAGGACATGATCAGAGACGCAGCTATGACTTACAACGAAACAGCACAGCGCCCATATGGATCCCTCAGAGGCCTTTGCTGATTAAGGCCGTGCACATTCTAGAATGAGCGCTGCAGAAACCCAAACCTTTGAATTCAAATAAAACTGCTGCCCTCTGACTATAAACTTTGTGAGCAGCGAGATGGGGACTTTATGTGGCTTGCCTTCTTCCTGCTGGCTGTGTTTGCAGAGGCTCTGCAAAGCTACCAGCCCCACAGCTGGTGCTGATTAAGGGAGTGTTGACAGCAGGGTTTTCTTTTCCTACTAACTGGGGGGTGGAAGTGAACATCCACTGAGTTTCTGGGGGAGCAAACTCCTGTGAGGCGCACTGTATACCGGGTTCTACCTAATTGCCATCCTAGCTCTGTGAAATCTGTTCACAGCCTCTGTTTCACAAAAGGGAAAGTTGAAGGTCGCAGGGGTTAAGTCGCCTGACCTTGTTGACAAAGCTGGTAAAGACACAGTTTGGCTTGGAACGTAGAGCTGCTTGACTCCAAGGTCCATACTTCGTCTTTGCTTCAGGTTCTAGACCAGTGCTGTCCAATAGAAACAGAACGCAAGCCACGGGTAAGAGCAAAGCATGCAATTTTATATTTTCCCCTAGCCACATTAGAAAAGGGAAAACCAGGTGACATTAACTTCAATTTTGTGTTATTTAAACCAAAACAGTATTTCACCATGTAATCAATATAAAAAGTGATCAATTTTACATCATTTTAAATGATCTTGGACTCCATTGTATAATTTACAAAATATAACACATCTCAGTTTGGACTCTCCGCGTTTCAAATCGCTAACCATATGTCACTTGTGGCTGCGACATCAGACAGCTCAGCTATAGAATTTCAAACTGGCTATTTTTGGTCTCTCTACTAGATATTCTTAAAAAAAAAAACTTGTTTTTCTTTTCTTAAAGCTCTTTAATAAATTCGAAGATTTATGAAGTACTCAATACATGCTCAGTACACAATTGAAATGTCTTTTTTAAACCTATACTGGCCAGCCTGGGCCACTATAATGGAATACCATAGGTAGGATGGCTTAAGCAACAGAAGGCTATTTCTTTACAGTTATAGAGAGTGGGAGCCGAGTTCTGAGGACCAGCATGCTGGGAGTCTGTTGAGAGTTCTCCTGGCTTGCAGCCAGCTACCTTCTCCATATGTCTCTCACATATGGAGCGGCTAAGAGAGGATGCGCCTGTGACTTTTCTACCTCAGCCTTCCAAGGGCTGGGATTACAGGCCTTTCACAACAGTATCTCTTCTGACCTCATCTAACCCTGATTATCTCTCCAGAGTCCGTCAAACACCGTCACGTTAAAGGCTAGCACTTCAGTAGATGAACGGGGTGGAGTGATCACACACTATCTCTAACTAAGCAGCATGCAGGCCCAGAGCATCTCACGGCGTTCAGGGATTCCGTCTGATCCTTGGTTACTGAGAAGATGGTACCATGCAGAAATGCCCCACAGGGTAAAGGCTTGCAGTGTAGACTCTGCTCTCCACAGCTATGCAGCTTCCTCTATCCCTGTACAGAGGCTGGGGTGAGGCATCCTTTCTCTAGTTTTGGAGACTCAGAGGTGGAGTCTGAGGTTTATGACCTGTTCCAAGTTACATAGGCAGCCAGAGCAGGAGCTGAGGCTTCCCAAGGCCCTGGTCCAAGGTCCTTAGATTCTGCTTTGGGAATAGGTGCTGATGGCCTGTTGCTATGTCCCAGGGGACTGAGAGTCACATAGGTCTTGTCTGCTTGTGCTTGCCTTTTGGCCTTTTTGAACAGCAAGTAGATGCATTAGCATGGTCTGGGTCCTCAATTGTGCCAAGTGCCTGGTGGCTTGACCTGTGGGCTTCTGTGTTGGTGTACACCAAAGATACAAGACTGCTTTGCATATGACCAGAGACCTCTAGAGAATCATTGCTGTGTGATGGGGTAGGAGTAGGCATTTGAGCAGGCTTTGTGTCCTTTATTTTTTTTTTTTAGTCTAATTTTGTCTGAAGTCTACTAAGAGTGGTCCCCTGTCAAAGTAGTCACTCTCTAGGACAGTTCTGACCAGCAGAAAGTTGGATTCTTATGTATATCACATGAAATCCAATACAGGTATCAAATACACATAACATTTACTACTCCCAGGTACTGGAGAGGATGAAAGCACTGGAGGAGGCCTGCTGGAAGTATGTGAGTAGCCAAAAGCTTACCTGGAGTGGCGAAGAGAGAGGGAGACACAGACAGAGACAGCAACAGAGACTCACAGGTGAGCCTCAGGGACTCTGTTTTTGTTAGGTTCCATGGCATTCTTCCTTAGCCTTTCCCCCAAGGCTGCCAATTAGTTACTCACAGGCCTGGTGGCAATCACTGTTTTATTCTTCTCAGAGTTATGATTGTGTGGACGCCATACCTGAGGGACTAAGTAAAAAGGAAAAACCAGCACAGAGACACGCTCAGTATAGGAAGGTGTGTATTGAGAAGGATGCTGTGTTTGTACCCCAAGGAAGCCTAAGATGAGGTGTGGAGCAACAACCTCCTCACAGCCCTCAGAGGAACCAAGTGTGCCAGTGCCTTGAACTTCAGCCTCCAGGACAGTGAGACGGTTTCTGCTGCCTAGAGAGCCTGTGACACTCAGGCTGCCCTGGGAAACGAACGCAACTTTCCGTTTGATATACTGAACACTCCCTCGGGAAAAACACATAATTCACAGAAGTTACTCCCGCAGTTACGCCCAGGTGTCCCTGGAACCCCAATCCATGCCACCTGCTACTTCCACGGGGACTTCCTTTCAGCCTGCAAATGGGTGCCTGGCATGAACACTAGATCTCGCCTCTAGATGGCAGAACTGTGAGCTGAGCGGCAGGCCAATGGCCCATTGGGTCCATGGGTCTCACTCAGTCCGATTTGCACAGCTTTTATTTTCTTGACAAAATGTCTCAGAAGCAGGCTGCATCTCTGAAAGAACGTTTCTTGACTCTGCTTGTCCTTTAGTTTGGCTCCGTAAGTCAAAGAAATGTCAGGAAGACCCGCAGTATGCCCATCAGAACATGGTGCAGCTGGTGTATTGTGATTACAGGTCACAGAAACACCTTTCCATTTGCCCGCGACATCTAGCTCGCAGCATGGGGACTTTCTTTCTGGCCAATTTCACTCTTAGAATGGAACATTAAGGAACTGGGGCTGTTCTTAAACAAGGTGGTTATTACTCTTTGCAGACTTTCTCCTCTCAGCATGACTTGGTCTCTGAAGGCCTCAGTACAGACCAGGCTTCATGCCTCTTCCTGCCTTCCTACCCCTTTCCCTGGTGGAGCTTGTGGGACACAACTCAAGGCACATTTAGCAGACTTGCGGTGACTCGTGACATCATGACACATCTCTGGACATAAGTCTTGCAAACACCAATGCCTTTTTACTTTTGGTTTTTCCAAGAAAATTTAAGGTAAGGCATGCTGGCTATGCAATATTACTGTTAAAGTCCATCTGCAGTCACCACCTTGAAATTAAAAATTAATTTAAGAGAAATAGAATTGTATTTATAATAATAGTTTTTCATCATTAAAGAATACACCAAGGAGTTTTCTCTATCGCTAAACTGACTTAAATTTAATTTAAAAATTAAATTTTTACTTATTTTGAATTTTATGCATATTTTATTATATTCTATATTTTGATTATTTTGGAAGTAAACACCCCTGTTAATGATATTTAGATTATCCATAGCTTTGGGTCTGTTACTAGTAATCTAATAATCTCTACCAGCTCCTAGTAATATCTTTGTGTAACAAGAAGGTTTTGTTTTTGTTTTTGAAACACAGTCTCAAAACTGGCTGGCCTAGTACTCACCCTGTACACTGTGTAGTCAGGTCTGGCCTTGAACTTGTGACACTTCTCTTTTCTCAACTTTCTATGTGCAAGGATTACCTGCACGCCTTACCACACCTGACTAAGAAATAATGTTCTAAGTAGAAGAAATCCCCATTTGAGATACTAGCAAACCCCTCAGTTTCCCATCTCGGTGGAGCCTCTTTGTGTTGCCTGGTGCTTTGTGGAGAGCATTTCTCCATCAAAGCATCATCCCTTGAATACTGGGTACCATTTTCAGGATTTTGCTAGCTGGAGCGTCTAACGTGGCATTTGACTGCTTTGAGCTTTGATCCAGTTACTTGTGTCACATGTTACCAGCCTACCTGTGATGTCCCTTAACACATTGACCCTTTCCATTTTCTTCCCCCTGGGTGGCTCGAAATTTTGTGATCAGTCAGCCAATATTCCTGGTTTCCTGCCTTGTCCACCTTTCCTGCCGCTACACAGGGTGGGAAGGCTCTTGGCAGGCAGTGTTCTTGGTTGTAAACACTAGAGGCCAGCTTTATTTAATGTATGCAGAAAAAATCATTATTAGAGGTTATGGACTCCTCACTGAAGGGGCTAGGTGTTTGGTAAAAGGCCTGTTCTGGGATTGCTGGTGCCCCAATTCTTGCTTTTGGCTTCTTTCAGACAAAAGCCACTTCTCCTTTGCCATGCGCTACACTGATTTTATATTGGATGCTAAGATTGCATCGTCTCCTTTTCCACCATTACTTCCATCCCTCCAACTAATCCCTCATAATCCTCATTGGAATTATCCCCTCCACTGCCTTCACCTCCCTACATGCACACTACAATGTCCTCTACCAAAAGTGTCCCTGTGCTGTCTGCTCCTCCCTAGCCTATGTCCTGCCACTGTCCCCGTCATCAGCGGCTCTTTCCTCACTTCCAGTCCTACCACGATCTCCCGTGGTGCCATCACCTCCACCACAAACACCCCAATACAATCCCCACCGCTGTCTCTGCCACTGTCATCTCCCCATCACCACCTCCTCTACTGTCATTGCTCCCACAGCTGCCTCTTCTCCCACCGTTTCCTCTGCCATCAGCAATCTATCACCATCTCTCTGACCACCCTGACTCCACCATCGTCACTTCTACTACCATCATATCCACCGACATTGTCCCATCGTCATCATCATCCTGCTACCATCAAGCCCCAGGCACAAGAATTCCCCTACAACGAGCGCCTCCCCTCCCACCACTGACAACTCTGCTGCATCTCCACAGCTCTCCCCCCACCCCCTCCAATGATCATAACGACACGAAATTCTGAAGGGCACCACAGTCAGAGGCTGTAGTGGTCAGGGGTCAAGGAGAGCAGTCTGATAGTTGAGTGAATTGGGGGAGGATTGATACCCTATATTACGTATTAATGTAATACCGAGTACCACACCCTTTTGCCTATCCTAGCTTCTCATCGCGGACCACTTCACATGCCCCAAATCCCCACTTTCATTGTGATTCTGTTTAATTCCAACAGATTTAAGAGTCCCAATCCTAACATCATTTTTCCAGAAAGTTTGTTCAAAAGATGCCTGTGGTGTCGACAGGTGGGTGATAGTATTCTCCCATGGCCTTGACTTTCAATGCATCCTTCACATTTTTAAAGTGATATAGCATTTCCCCGCTCATTCTAAAAGGATCTGTGAGTGACAGTTAGTATAAACTTCTCTCTGGTCTTTCAGTCCTATGTGTTGACAGATTTTCCCGAACGTTATCTTTTGGTTCACTTATTGATGATTGTTTGGGGACAGGGAGGGGTAGATAATATTCAAAATATCTCAAATATATTTCCCTTTCAGAATGTTTCTGTGAGGCTGAGCCATGAGCTCTTAGCTTCTCTCCCTTCCTGGTCTTCACTTGGCATGTCCTCTCCCCCCACCTGTCTGGTGCACTGCGTTAGATCCTCCATGCTGCTGCTGCAGTGCCCTTCAGTCCGTGCTCCACTCGACAGGAAGCCTTTCCTCTGGCTGAGCAGGCTCTTCCGAACCTGGGATGCTCAGTACCTAGGTTGTCTAGGCATTCTGCCCAGAGCCCTAGAGGAGGCTAGTCTTCAGGTAGAAGACGGCAATCAGAAAGGGGAGCTCATGAATTTCTGTGGAAGGTTGATGTTGGAAAGTGGAGCTGCGCGTTCGTGTTCATCTGCCTCTCCTCCAGCCATGTGACTGACCTGGGATGTGCCTGCTGCAGGGAGACCCCTCGGCTTCTGCCAGTTTGTGGAGGGGAGCTGACAAACAGCTTCCTCTGTGTGTCTACTCTCTGCTGGTGAATTTCCATTCCTGTCTCTGGCCTGTGCCAGGAATAACACTTCACACTTGTCTGACACCCTTTCCTCTGAGCTCCAAGCGCTTTACAAGCAAACAGTTACTATTATTGCCCTCTGAACTCTTGTCTGACAGAAAGTCTGAGGGCTAGAGGATCAAAGCTGGCAGAGGGTGAAGATGGAGCCCCCAGACACCTGGCTAGCTATGGCCCCTGCCAGAATCATAGAGAAAACCCAGGCCCCTAAGGATGAATAGTCTGAGGGAGAGTTATCAGCACCGGGTCCTCAGAGGCCTCCCTGGAATCCTTCCATAACAATATCAGGGTGATGCACTAGTCCTTGCCAAGGGTATCTGAAAAAAATGGAACCCTTGAGACCAGCTGCTAGTAAAGGTAGGTGGAGAGTACATAGTTCACCCGGAATGACAAGATCCGTGGCCTTATTGCTCTTCTAGAGGAACATAAAGCTGGTGTGAGTTGTGGGCCCCTATGTACTGTAGCCAGGTCCCACTGCTGCAGGCTTAACACTGCATGGAGGTCCTCATCTCTGGTGAATCCCAGAAGAAACTGTTCTAGTCATTGTTGGGGTGTCCTTCACAGTGTGGAACGAGACAGAGAACTGGGCATATGCTACTCTGTGTGTGTGTGTGTGTGTGTATGTTCATGAAAGGCTGTTCACCCAGTCTGATCACTTTACAGCACAGGATCAGTACTTCAATGAGTGGCCCACTGTCTTGGTTCCACCCAGAAACAAGATTGGTGTTTATAACCAGTGCTTTGACTCAGATACACTTTCTCCTCTGAAACGTGGTCTGCCTTGAAGTTAAAGACCATAAACAAGGCTCCACAGACCTTGCTTGACTGGCCTGGAGTCTTTTCTGGCTGGGCAAGTCTTCTCAGGTCCTGAGTACTCTTTCCCAAGGGCTGTCTTTACCCTCCACTCCAGTGCCAAGAGGTTTCTCTGGGGTCCATCCCCCTAGGACTTCACAGATACTTCAAAGAATTTTGGGTCTGGGCCCAGGCACAGCAGGGCAGCCCTTGTCCAGCCCTGTGGTTTGTGATCTGGCCATTCATAACTGGCTCTGAGCAGACACTTATCATTCTTCCCGACCACCCAGTCAGTGCACACAGCCTGGAAGGGCCGTCTAAGCCGCCCCAACCAAGGCCTGCTCAGTCCTCGAGGGCCCTGATGCTCAGTTCCCCTGCTGTCGGCCACCCTGCTGCAGACAGTGGGGCCTGCCCAGCCAAGTGGACACTGGAGCCCAGAAACAGCAGGAACTGTGCATCCCCCACAAGTCACAAAGGGGGATTCACAAATCAAAGGGGCCGAGAGAACAAAGCTGTCACACCCGTCCATCATGGGGCTGGAGCTCAAAATAACGCAGGCCAGGCCGGAGTCCTGGAGCAGTGAGTCAACACCCGCCAGAACAAGCACTGTGGGTCCCTGACTGCATGGAAAAACACCCTGGTAGCCAGCTGGCTGTTCTCACCCAGACCTGGGAGGTTTGGGTGTCTGTGGGTTGGTTTCGAGCTTCTTTGTCATGGTGGGAGCCCATCGAAGTGGGAGAGGAGGCGGGAACAATCGTAGCTCTGGTCTTGTCTCCCAGGGGACGCAGTCCCAGCTTCCTCCAGCCCTGCTTCAAGACCATGGATGACGAGCATGAGGCCGACTCACGTGGTGGCTCAGCACCATACTTGAAATCTTTCTCCAATTGCCAACTCTGGCCCTGCACCGTTATCAGCTTTCCCCCAGGAGCATGATGAGCCTCCGAGAGGGAAAAGGAGATAACTCAGAAGGTAAAGCATGAACTGCACGAGTCTAACAACCTGAGTGAGTTTGGATGCCCGGAACCTATGTAAAAGACACAGTAACGCACATGTCTTTAATCCTAATCCTCCCGCAGGGAGATGGGAGGCAGAGACAAGGAGCTGTTGAGGTAACAGTCAGCTAGCCAGGCATATACTGTGGCAAATAGCTAAGAGACTCTACCTCAGACAAGGTGGAAGGTGAGGACAAACAACCAAGGTCCTCTGGCCACCATATGTGCTCTGTGATGCATGCATGGAGGGAGAGAGAGAGAGTTCTATTCTCAAACCCGGGACCCATGACCCTTAGGGACATAGGGACACTTCCACAGGCATAGTTGCCTTTTCCTCCTAGATAAGCATTTCCTGATGCTGATGTTGTCTGCCATCACCCCATCCAGAGATGTTCTTCCTTCCTCTCAGCACCCTTGAGGCTTTGTGGCTTGGAAACCAGGGGAAGTTATGTCTGAAGTGGCCTAAATGATAAAACACAGAGTTGTGATCTAACTTTGTTGATAAATCATTTCTTATCCCTAGGCCTCATTGTCAAGACAGACACCCAAAAGAGATCTGGAGGAGAATTTCAGCTGGGAAATGTCAGCATCCTATATGATGAACCAACGGGAAGCTGCAGCAAGGACTCCATGCAAGGGAGGGTAAGAGACAGGAGTAAGCCCTGGTGCTGTCCCTCCTTGAGTTATTTGCCTCCTCTTCTTTGATCACTTCCCTGTCTGTCCCAGGGCTGTAGCACAGTCAGGACTGGCTGGGGCCACCTGAGTGGCAGATGGGCTGTACCAAGGTTTTAGTTGAGGGTTCATTCACCACTGTGCTCTGCAGAAGTGACCTTCTCCCAAAGTCTGGAGTCTGCTCTTTAGGCTGTTTCTTTTTTTTTTTTTTTTTTTTTTTTTTGGTTTTTCGAGACAGGGTTTCTCTGTGGTTTTGGAGCCTGTCCTGGAACTAGCTCTTGTAGACCAGGCTGGTCTCGAACTCACAGAGATCCGCCTGCCTCTGCCTCCCGAGTGCTGGGATTAAAGGCGTGCGCCACCACCGCCCGGCCTTTAGGCTGTTTCTTGAGTATCCATTCTGCACCCAGACCCTTTCAAAGTCCCACCAGCTTTGAGACTTACTCTCAAAGAGCAGGCTGCTCTCGGGCATTGCGTGCCTTATGCTTTCTTCCTGGAAGGTTCTCAGGCTGAAAGCCAGCAGGAGAGCTCACCACGTGCGATTTTGGCCCGTCTGGGGATGGGACACCCTCCCAGGGTGAAGACAGAAGGCTCAGGCAGCTGGATGAAGGCTGCCAGATTGAGTTCTGCAGATGCCTCAGAAGGTGGAGGCTTCTGGCTCCATGTGCAAGACGGGGCGATGGAGGTGCTTCTGCCTGCCTGGCTCCCTGGGCTGGGACCACAAACACTTTGAGTCTCCCTTTGTCTAGCAGCGAGCACACTTCCAGCAGCCACTTTCTAGCAGCTCCGTGACCCAGTATTTTTATACCATGTTGTAAATGTGAACACTGACTGCAAGCAAAACAAAACAAAAACCAACAAAACAACGTGAAAACCCCAAATCAACTCTCTTGTTGCTGGTGACACCCTGGAGGGCAAAGAACTGGACTTCATTCCTAGACTTTTAGAGAGGGAGGGGCAGAATTCAGCCTCAGTCCTCACCCCACACCATCGAGCTCCCTATAACAGTTGTAACTATGGCTGCCCTGGATGGGAACGTCCATGTCAGAATCAAAACCTGGTTCTAAAACTTTCAGACTCAGGTCCATTTGCAGGCTCACAGACAGGGGTCTGGTTCTTTGTTCTTTGTCTCATGCATCCCCCAGGGAGCCAGTGAACTTAAGGCGGAGGGAATTTGCCACTTAATACTGTCTACCATCTACCCCAAGGGCTCCTTTCACCTAATGGAGCAATGTGTCCTTGAATGACTCTTGCCAATTGGTTTGTGCAGACACACTGCCTTGTTTCTGGGCACCACGTCTCTGGGAACTTGGGTGCTGGAGATAACAGTGACTCCACAATGACTTTGAAAGTCCTTAAAACCATTTAACATAGCTTGAAAATATAATTTTAAAAGCAGAGGGGAAGTGCACACAATGAGCCACTTAAAAATACAAAATTGAGCAACATTTAACACACTCATGGTGTGCAGCTGACAGCTCTGGAGCTGGTAAGCTTTCCTATCTTCCCTTCCTGTCATTCATACTCCCTAAGTTATGCCTCCTTCACCTCCTGTTTGTCATCCCCTGTGCTCTCAAATCTGTTTTCTGTCTCTATGCCTTGGCTGTTCTGGACTGGTCATAGGGAAGGGAACAGATTTGATTTAATCCGTGTCTTGTTTGGCAGCTTTGACTTAGAGCGCAACCAGCAAGCTAGCATTTAGCATGTAGTTTAGGAAACTCATAGGTGTTTGAGCAAACATCAGCACTTCTGTCTTAGCGCTGAGGACCACTCCACTGTGTGGATGAACCAGCGCTTGTCTAGTCACACATCCCTTCGTGGATATCTAGGTTGAAGTGACCTCTGTTTATCTGCTCTGAGTAACGCTGCTCCACACAGTCATCTATATGGTCTTATGTGGATGCGGTTCCTTTAAGTATCTGCCAAGGAGAGGAATCATTGGGCAAGTTTAGCTTTTGAGAAACTCCCAAGCTACTGTCTGCTTTACAGTCCCACCAGCAGTGGGTGAGGCTCCCACCTAGCCTCTCAGCCTTGAGGGCCTTGCTACTGGGCCTTTCCATACTACCCACCTTAGCGGACAGCAAACGGCACCTCCCTTTGTGGTTTTGTTTGTATTTCCCTAATGGAGAACCTTTTCATGTGCTTATTGGTCATTTGCATATCTTCATCACAGAAATGTCTATTTAACTATTTTCCTCATTTTTAAATTGGGCTGTTTGGTGTTTATTATTGAGTTGTTGGAATTTATTATACATTCTGAATAGCAGACCCTCATCTGCTATCTGCTTGGCTGTTGTTTTTCAGTGCTGTGACTAGAACGTGGGGCCTCACGCATGCTGGATGAGTGAGTGGTGTGTGTGCGCGTGGCTGAACTACATCTTTCCTCCCTTCACTTTCTTTTCTTTTCTTTTTTTTTTTTTTTTGGTTTTTCGAGACAGGGTTTCTCTGTGGTTTTGGAGCCTGTCCTGGAACTCCCTTTGTAGACCAGGCTGGCCTCGAACTCACAGAGATCCGCCTGCCTCTGCCTCCCGAGTGCTGGGATTAAAGGCGTGTGCCACCACCACCCGGCTTCTCCCTTCACTTTCATCATAGCTTTCTGTCTCCTACTGGTCAGACCATCTCTTGCTGCCATCTCCTGCCGCCATCTCCTGCTGCCATCTCCTGCTGCCATCTCTTGCTTTACCTCCTCCCTACACTGCCCCCAGAACTTAATTCTCTTGGAAAAGCCCAGCCAATGACTGACCAGCCAATTTTCTTCTCCTTGTAGATGTGTGGGGTGTTAAGTGCTGCTAGAGAAAAACCAGACTACTGGTGTGTGCCCACCAGCATCATCAAAGTCCCAGACTTCTTGTTTGTCCTTAGCTGGTCCCTCACCTCCCTCTTTGCAGTCATTCAGGGAGTCCCAGACCCTCTCCTCTGAATACATGGTGTTTTTGTCCACACCCATGCGTCTTCTAGGCTTTGCTCTTGGTGATTCACTTTGCTCCTGTCACATTTTCTGTTTCCCTTTCCTTGTTGCTGATGCCTAGCTTGCTCCTTTTCCTACAGAGATTCCAAATTTGCCTTACCTGTCATAATGGCCTTCCTCATCTGCTCACTGGCTTCTGCTTCACCCTCCCAGTTAGTGTCTGCCGCCCCAGTCAGAGCCCTTTCCACCCTCCGGCTGCCATGGCTCATCTGAGACCCCAGAACATGCAGACTGCATCCTCCCTGGCCTTGTGGCAACACTCCTCTCTCAGCTTCTCCCTATAGCCCCCAACATGATTCTTCTATTTCCTTGTGGTCTCTTTTTTTTTTCTTTGATTTAGATGTTGGGTCTCTATTGACTCTGCTCTTTGCCCATCCTCTCTGTCTCTCTCTCCTCCTCAAATCCGTTTCCTATAATCTGGAGAGGCCTGAAGGCTGGCATTCCTTCCCATCGTGACCCTGTCCTGATGTGTGGATTATGAACTGCTATGCTTTCTATAGAATAGTCAGTCTGGGAACCTATGGTGGCTCTATCAGGAGCTCCACTGATTGTGTCCTTTGGTACCTTGAGCAGAAGACCCTCTGGACAGCAGAATTCTGGTAGGATCCCCTACTCTTGCAAATGTGTGACTTTTAGGGCAGCAGTATGAACATCACTTGTGAGCTTGTTAGATCCACAGGATCTCATCTCTGTAAACGAAGACTGTTCTTTCATTTTTTAAACTGCCCAGACCCCAATAATCAAACAAAAGCTATATTAATTACAACACTGTTTGGCTGATGGCTCAGGCATATTTCTAGCCAACTCTTACATCTTAAATTAACCTGTTTCTATTAATCTATCTATCACCACAAGGCTGTGGTCTACCTGTAAGGTTCTGGCTTCTTTCTTCTTTGGCAGCTACATTTCATCTGCCTGACTCTGCCTTCTTTCTCCCAGCATTCAGTTTAGTTTAGTTTTCCTGCCTAGTTCTATACTGCTGTGCCATTGGCCAAAGCAGCCTCTTTATTAACCAATTGTAATAAAACATATTTACAGCATATAGAGGGGAATCCCACATCACATCTCGCTCCAGGCTTCTAAACCTAAGTTGCCTATTAGCAGGTCTAACCTGAGATTGGCCTGAACAGCAGGGAAAGTTGCCAGGCCCCTTACTTCTGATAAGTGAAAGGCAAGGAACCTAGTTGTTTTCAGATGGTTTTGTGTCAAACTATGAGCCAGCTTCAAAGGGAAAGGTTTATGAAAGGAACCCTTTACTTGTATCTACTAGGCTCAAAGCTTATGGTCACCAATGAAATAAATTCTAATTTAAAACAAATTGTTGCCCTCTCTTGGTGAGCCCCTACAGGGTCCGAATTAGGGGAAACAAGCAGTAGTACAGACCTGGCTGTGCCAGAGGGGGGCAGATGCCAAGGCTGACCTGCCCAAAGTCACAGTTTTGGAGCAGCTGGACAGTGTCCCAGGGGGAGATATGAGGAGGGTCTGAGGACTTTGCTCTCACTTGAGTTCTCCATTCCTAGAGCAGGCCAGGTTATTGTCATTGAAGGTATTGCTAGGGCATGGCTTGGCCCAACCTCTGCTCCTCGGGCCAATGTTCTATCCCCATTGTCTGTGAACTGGGCCCACAGAAGCTGAGCACATGGGCTTCTGATGGGTTATGTGAACAAAACCAGCCTAGGCTTTGGGGCAGTGCTTGAAGTTTAAAAAAGAAAGCAAAATAAAAATCTCAAACAATATCTCTTCCTTCCTGCTTCATCTGAAGAGCGGTTTTGGTTGGCTGGTAACCTACCCATCACCAGCTCTGCTGGCATCATGAGCACCCTCTGGCTGCTGGAAAGGCAGACAAGGCTGTTTACAAGAAACAAGAGCTCCACTGTGGGGCCAGCACATCCCTGTCCCAGGCTCCAAATAATGATAGGGATGGGGAAGAGGTGAAACTGGGATGGCTTCAGGATCCTCTGGTTTCAGAAACAATAAGGCCTGATGGGGGAAGCTCCTGCCTGACTATTAGAAGGGACTAGGGTCCCAGTTCCCAAAGTCCCTGGAGTTACAGCTCTAAGATCATGCTGTGATGATCATCTTCTGACACACATGTACTGAGTTTTGCCCTAGAGCTCCCTGCTTGCCCTCCGTGGTGTCTCCCATTCATTATGTAGCCTCTAGCTCTGACCCTCTAGCACTGGGATCCCCATCTCTGTCCCAGCTACGTCATCAGCAGGATCCATGTGGTGGCATTGAAGACACTACCCTTACTCTGCCGCCCAGCTGTAAGAGATATAGTCAATTCCTGGCTGATCGAAGGTTGACTATAGCCAATCACATTCTGGGACAGCCCCGGCCAATGACTGAGAAAGGCAGTGGTCAGACATAGCTGCTGCTACCCAGTTCAAATCACCTTAATGGTTAATTCCAGCTCCTAAGAACTCTGTACCTGGCAGAGACACTTCCCTGTCTGGGTCCCACCCTCATCTTTTCAGACGGACAGCGGGAGAGATTTATACTCCTGACTCTGCCTTTGTACTCATTCCTCAGAGAGCCCAATTGGGTTAGGACTAATGCATTCTTAGAGCATGGCCCCTTTGGGCTCTCTGAAGGATCTCAGAGAATACTGGGGAAATCAGAAACAGATGGAGAAATGGCTGTACGGGTAGGCTGACGGATGAGTTGATGTTTGTGTGCTGAGTCCACACCAGTGCTCCACTGGCACACAGGATGTCCTCCTCCACCGTCTGGACTTGGAGAAGATCTGGCTGCCTGGAAATACCCATGGACCTCTCCCTTTTAAGCATATAGTTGCTGAGCCCTGCTAAGGACATAAGGAAAAGGTATGGGGAGACTGGTGGTGGAGATGACGTGGATGAGATAGGCCAAGGCAGGTGGCCATCACTGCAGCCAATAACCATGTCAGTCTCCAAAGCAGGCAGGTGATGATGAGGCCCAAACAGAGCTGTCATCACGTTGTAAAGCACAGTCCCACCTGTAGGAGAGGAAGGAAGGGGGCTAGAGGCATGTTTTCCATCTGGGATGCCAGAGGCCTATGCTCACCACTGGTATATGACTCTTATGGAAACAAACTTAGCACGTCAGAAGTATGTATTAGGGAGACATGTGTGTGTGTGTGTGTGTGTGTGTGTGTGTGCATGTGCATACTTGTGTATGCTTGTTGGCACCTGTGCGTGTGTCAGTTATACACATTCATTCAGGAGTGGATACCACAATGGTTATGGGGAGCCTGGGCGTGCTACCATAGGCCTCCAAGGCTGGGAAGTGGACTTAGGGAGGGAGCAGGGTAGAGGCCCCCCTCCCCTTGCATCTTTGGCATTGGCCAGATATGAGGGTGTTACAGAAAGCTGGAAGATTTCAATTGTATTGTCATAGGCATCTCCATGGTCTCAGTCCCCGGTGGGGATGGTTTGGGCAGTCCAGAAGAAGGCCTTGACTTTGGGCCCTCTCCTTGACTGTCTTTCAAGGCTAAAGAGTCCTCCATGGAGAGTTCTGCCTTTGAGACTGCAGGACTTCACTTTTGAGTGTGGTAAGATTCAAGACATTGATTCAGCCGTGCAAGGGGACTTGGCTTTTAATGTCCAGATAAGGCATTGACTCTGACTGTTAAGCACACTCGGTGATCTGTGACAGTGTCAGTATTTATAGTAAATTTTTTTCTAGCACTATTGATCATATTCACCTGACCCAGGGCCAGGGTTCCCTGAGTCTTGGCCTAGCTTTCTCTTTGCCTGCTGGCCTTAGCTTTCTCTAAGCATAAGATCCATGAATGGAGATGGGAGGTGGTAAGGCAAGGCAATGACCATTGACCATGACCAAAGTTAGTTTGTTAATGATAGAAGATTGTACACTGAACAACTGAGTTATTTTTACTATCTTCTCATCTTAGGCCTTATGAAGTCAGCAATATTATTTTGTTCACTTTATGAGGGACACCATGTAGTGAAGGAACATGTTCTGATGGTGGGAAAGAGCCCCACGCTCCAGGATCAGGACAAACAAGGGGTGGATTCCCCAGCACTGAGGCCAGAAGTCCACACAGCTTCTAACCACACCACCAAGAGATCTTTGTGCTCCTTGCCCCATCTGGCTTGCATTGCTCTGGGGGACTCTCACAAAGGAAGCCTGGGAGCCTGGTGAGGACAGGAAAGGACACTCTGGTCTTGGGCATCTGTTTTCAATGAAGTATCCACGTTGTCTAGACTGCAGCCTGCCTCCTTCCTGCCAAAGAACCAGCTTCAAAGGGCTGCTCAGATTGCCGGGGCAACCACCCTCTGTGGTGCTGAACTGGCCGTGTGCTCCAGCTGCTGAAGCCCATCCTGCAGGCCCTGGGCACCAGCACTGGCATGGCAAGCTTGGGCACAGGGCACTCTAACTAGAGAGCTACACTCTTGTCCCACCAATCACATGACACTGCCATCATCACCACTCTAAAGGTGAGAACATAGCTCAGATATTATGTGGCTTCGCAGTGATTTTTATTGGGTGGAAATATTTGCTTGTAGCATCATGCTGACAACCAAATAAAAGGCAGTGTGGGATAGGGAGTGGGACTTAGACTCATTACACACAAAACGTTCCTGTCCTGTGCCAGAGTTGCAGTTGTGAGTCACTAAGATCAGTCGTCACTCATCAGTGGATGCTCTGGGTGAGAATATAGACTTGAGCGTCAAGCACAGAGCCCAAGTCTATACAGGTCCGATGGCTCCCACAGGTCGTTTATTGGCTCCGGACATTTTCCTCAGGCTGGTCCTCATGCAGGCACGACTGGGGATCCAGGGGGAGGTCAATCCTTAAGCTAGAAAGTTTTTAGAGATCCCACATGCTGGTCCCTAGTCATCATTGTCTTCAAGTGCAGAACTGCCGGAGTCTGCTGACCTAATGGTCACATGACCATACACTCCTCTGCTAACTAGGAAGCATTTTAGAGACTCAAAGAGTTGCAAACCAATGGCCTGTGCCATGCTGAGTATCCCTTATCCAAAATCCTTGAGTAAAGAGTGCTTGGGACTTTAGAATATTTGCATATACATAATGAGCTATCTTGACGGTGGAAACCAAATTGAAACATGAAAATCATCCATGTTTCATTCCATATTCTCCAAAGAACCTGTAAGTCTTTTTGATAATAATCTCAGTATTTTAAGCACAAACCAATATTTCATTTTGTGAAAATGTCAGCTTGTGGCATCATGCTGGTGATTAAATAATTTCACATTTCAGAGCATTTCTTAGATTTCAAAAATTCATATTAGAGATTCCACGTAGCTTTCCTGAGCATGTGTAAGAACCAGAAGAACAAGCCAGGACCAGCATTCACTGGTGGAAAGGCCTTGTTTGTATGGCAGGGATGTTTACACGTCTTAGACAGCCCTCCTAGCCAGGGCTGAGAGCGCCTCTCTCTTCCTTGCTCTTTGCTGAGCCAGTGTCAGGACAAAGACCTCAGCAGGATGTCCTCCTGTTAGCATCCCAGTCAGATGTCATCTGGGTTTTCATGGAGCTCCATCAGGAGCAATAAGCTAGCCAGGAAGTAGATGCTGGACCTTGTGGGATGTGCCTGATCAGAGCTCTGCCTAGAGAGCTGGGGCTCGGTGGGCTGAGGCCAGAGGCTCCCCTGGAGTAATCAATTAGAGGAGGCCAGCTGGACTGGAAAGAGAGGCCATTTGGTCATTTTGCTTCATTTCAAGTGGTTACAGAGTGTGACTAGTTCTGCATGAAGTGCTTCAGCTTTGTCCCTGGGGACCTGTAAGTCCACAGAGGACCAAGCATCTCACTTGCCTCAGCTGTGGCTTCCCTGAAGGAACATGCTGTCTTTGGTAACCCAAGAAGCCCTACAAGACTTTGTACTCCCTCGGAGGAGGTCTAGCCTAGTCTCATAGCTCTGCTCTTGAACTGTGGGTTGTGACCCCATATGAGGGTGCATAACTAAGTGGAGGGGCCCATGAAATGTTTAGCAGCAATTAACATTGCTGAACATTTAATGGCCAAATTAATTCTAAATGGAAAATCTGAGATGAATCTGAGGAGCGCTGGTAGTGTACTTTCCCATGATGCACTGTGAGAGCTCTCTGCTGTCGTGTGTTCAGACATACCACACATTCACTGTGCATTGCACATACAGCCATGTCCTGCAACACTGGTGGGAAACTCTCAGGAACACCTTGGCTCAGATCCCAAACTGCTGTGTTAGGAGCTCTAGTGTTTTTACTGTACACACAGAGTTTTTTCACTCTAATAAAATCCATGGCCATAAAAAGCAAAGACTGTATTTTTCCTGCCGTTGTCCCTTATCATGCAAGTATCTGTAGAGGGAGCTGCGGGCCCTCTAGCTAGCTTTACACCCAAAATAATTACACGGAAACTGTATTCTTTTAAATACTGCCTGGCCCGTTATCTGTAGCCTCTTATTGGCTAACTCTCACATCTTGATTAACCCATTTCTAATAATCTGTATAGCAGATAATCTGTGTGGTGGCTTACCGGGAAAGATTCTGCATGTCTAACCTGGTGGCTGGCTCCATGGCATCTGTCTCATTGCCCTTCTTCCCAGCATTCTGTTCTGTCTACTCCACCCACCTAATTTTCTGCCCTATTAAAAGGCCAAGGCAGTTTATTAACCAATGAAATTAACACATAGACAGAAGACCCACCTACATCATTTCCCCTTTTTCTGTTTAAAAAAAAGGAAAGGCTTTCACATTAACATAGTAAAATTACATACAACAAAACAGCTAGATCTAGAGCAAAAGACATGTCTAAGTGGTTTTAACTGCATTCTCCAATCAGCTCTGCCTGTGTCTCTGCCAATCAAACTCCTGATTTTAACTCCCAATGGGAACCTGAAAGCAGTGTTATAGTTTGAGTTCCCCAAAGCCCCAACACTTAAATTTCTTATTTGTCTGAAAATTCCAGCAAAATCCTTGCATGAAAACCTTTGTGGCCTGACATGGGGAAGCTGGGAGACTGTGGGCTCCTCTCTTCTGAGAGAAGAGCTTAATAGTCCAAAGCTAGTGAGGGCTGCATGAGAAGTTAAAGAAAGCAGAATTCTAGCCAGGGCTTCCCCGCTGCTCCCAGGCACAATGAGGGCAAACGTGATTGCTCAGCAATGCAAAAGTTTTGAGAATGTCTTTCAAAAATGTGTAGGAGGGCATGGAGTGGGATATCATGGTCTCTTTCCTGCCTTAGACATCCTGCCGCTAGGGTCTCTTGTAAAGCCTGGGTGAATTTTCTTTTTCCTCTTCTCTCTGGTCCCTGGAGGGTAATAAATCAAAGGGGACCTCAGCCCTGGCTTGTACTTAGCTTGATCGGTGTCTAAAGTTCCAAACCTCTTTGTATTTTAAGATCTTAGGTTAATCCATAAGTCTACTGGAGACCACCCACCTCCCTTAAAGAAGCAGCTCAGCTTTCCTGCCAGAGCCACCTCTGCCAGGGAAGTGTGGCAAGCACAGTCTCACCTATCAGGCTTAATTAACCTTCAGATATACCCTCCGATCTAGGGCCCTTTCACAGATGCTAGAGCCAGGAAGCCTTACCAGTCCCTATTGCTTCCTCTGAATGATGTTAAGATCATTCTCTACAGGTAGGGTCCTGAAGGTCAAAGCTGAGAAAGTGCCATATTTAGCCCTTTGATCCATTTGGAGTTAGTTTTTGTGCAAGATGATAGATACAGTCTAATTTCATTCTTGTGCATGTGGATACCGTTTTCCCAGCACCATTTTTTTTTGAAGATGCTATATTTTCTCCACTATCTGTTTTTGGCATCTTTGTTGAGTATCAGATGACTACAGTCTGGCAAAATCATGGTTGGGTCTTCGATTTTGTTCATTTGGTCTACATGCCAGTTTTTGTGCTGGTAACATACTGTTTGTATTACTATGGTTCTGTAATATATCTTGAAGTCTGGGATGTTAATCCCTCCAGCATCATTCCCTTTTGTTCAAGATTGTTTGGCTCCCCAGTATCTTTTGTGGTTCCATATGAATTTTAGGATAACTATTTTTTTTCTATTTCTGTGAATAATGAGGTGGCGATTTTGACTAGGATCACATTGAATCCATAAATGGCCAATCCCACCTGCATTAAAGCAGAGCATGGCATCCCATCATAGGAAATGGGCTCCAATAAGCTAGCTCATGCACCAGGGAGAGATTCTGGTCCTACTTCCAGGTGCCTCACAGATAGTCCAAGCTTCACCACTGCCTCCCACATATGGAGGGCCTGTTTGGTTCCATGGAGGCTCCACAGCTGTCGGTCTAGAGTTCCTGAGTTTTTATGAGTTTGGTTCAGCCAACTCTGTAGATGTCTCCATCATGATCTTGACCTCCTTTTCTCTCTCTCTTCGATTGGATTCTCAGAGATTGGCCTGGAGTTTGGCTTTGGATCTCTACATCTGGTCCTGTCAGTTGCTGGATGAAAGCTCTATGATAATAGTTGGGGTGTTCACCAACCTGATTACAGGGGAAGGCCAGTTTGGGTCCCCTCTCCACTATTGCTTGGAGTCTTAGCTGGGGTTATCTTCGTGGATTCTTGGGGATTTCCCTAGCACCAGGTTTCTCCCTAATCCCATAGTGGCTCTCTGCAATAAGATCTCTCTTTCATTGCTCCCCCACTCTGTCCCCCTCCCCAACCCGGCCATCCCATTTCCTCACAAGCTCCTACTTTAATCAAAGGACCACAAAGGTTCTTGGAATCTCATGGTATCATTGTCAGATCTGAATGAGTATCCAGTAGACCCCATAAGGTCTGACTGTTCCGTTTCCTTCAGTGTGCAATTTCCCTGGTACAAGGTTGTAGGTTCCTATGAGGAAGGACTAGAGAAAGGCTAACAGTAAAACTCAGCATTGTTTTTAATCAAGGTCCTTTCTCAGGGGAACCTGGGTATCCCATCACTCAAAGGATTTAGGTTTGCAACCTGGTTCAAGTCTGGAGATGGATTCACAGGCTGAGATTCCCTTTTGCTATGAATCGACATAGCCCTTCTTTCGTTAGTTTGAGAAAGTCTCTGCTTATACAGCTCAAACAAAAATACAGGTAGCTTTCTTACCTGTTTTATCACTGGAAACAACATGATTGATTAGCCAGTACCAAAATAGGATTAGCCATGCCACAAGTAAAATCACGTTGACTTTGCTTCCCATTATGGATTAGGCTATCATGGATTTGGCTTTGTTTACACTGTCCATTAGGATAATTATGACTACCTTACCTTTGGTGATTTAATGCTGCCCCCGGGCCCGACTTTGGAGTCCTTTGCATTTAATTCATTCAACTGAGCAGCAGCATCTCATTAAGCTCCTCAGTAGTGTGACATATCTCCTCACAGACTATCCTTTCTACCTCCCCTCTAAGAGCCTGCTTAGCCTTGAGTCTGGTTATAGGTCTAGACGCAACTGGTGGACCCCAAGGGATACCAGTATTATCTTGCCTGGTGTCCCCTTCAGAAAAAGTCACTATTGGTTTAGCATACAATGAAGGATTAATTTCCCCAGCCAAAGGCTGAAAGACAATATTTCAGGCTTGGGGGTGGGAATACATCTTCTGAGGGTGGAGAAACCACTTCCTCCTGTGACATAAACCCTTGAGAATCTGAGGATTCAAAGTTCTCAGTAGGGTCCTCCAACACATCCGCATCCCAAGTCTGAGAACTCATTCTTTACTAGTTACTACCCTTATTTCAGGCGGAGATCTGAATTTTCCTTGTAATTCAGCTGGTCTTATCACTGAGGGCATCTGTTTGGTTTTCTGCAGCTTGAACTCCATGGCTTCTGGAGAGAAGATTCTCTACCATTAGAAACTTTTAGAGTATTTATGTGTGTGTGGAGCAGGTCAGTTTTATCCCTTAGTTCACTGTTGTCCTTCCTTGTGCTCTGAGATGCTAAAAGCTGGCTAATTTTATCAGAGAGCTCATTCCTTTCCTTTGCTATTTATCTAGAGACACTAGGACCAACAGCTGACATCATCTTTTCCCTCATTTTTTCACAAATTTTCAAAAGTTTTATATACAAAATCAGCAAATCTGTTGCCTCTCCATTGGTGAATCTGGATAATCAAATGCATTTATCTCCTTAAGTTTGTAAAGTAGTTCACACAATGGGATTAGTACTCTCAGAGCTTCCAGGACAGGCTTAAGTAACTGGATAGGCTTCAGTAACTATAGGTTGTTAGAAATTAGAAAGCCTATTCCAGATACTTACTATGTATATTAATATATAAATATATATTATATATTGCCAGATCTGAACTAGTATCCAGTAGACTCCATAAAGTCTGCTTGATTCCTTTCCCTCAGTGTATAATTTCTCTGGTCCAAGGTTGTAGGTTCCTCTGAGAAAGAACTAGAGAAAGTCTATATATTATATACTTATATTACATTAATATACATATTTACTATTTGAATAGGCTTTACAGTCATACATATTTATGGGATTTATTAGAGCAGCTTACATGCTGTGGTCCAATTTGTCCAACCAGCACAATAAAACTACATTTCCAAATATTTGCCCTTATGTCCACAGATAAGTATGGTTCTTATCCCTTATCAAAGGAAATTCTCTTTGTAATGAATGGAGACCATTACAGAAAACCACAACCAATTAAAATGCAGAGAATAAGAGATTAGTGTGGTACCAAGTCTCAACTAACATATTTATAATAAAATTTCTGTACCTGAGACTCAGGAATCATTTCAGAAGAGGAGAGAAAAGATTGTTAGAGCCAGAGAAACAACAAGCTTCCTGTGAGAGATTGTCTCTCCTAGAAGACAAAGAGGCTATACCCATAAAATCTTATCAACATGGTTGCCTA
Organism: Chionomys nivalis; assembly: GCF_950005125.1. Lineage (NCBI taxonomy): Eukaryota > Metazoa > Chordata > Mammalia > Rodentia > Cricetidae > Chionomys > Chionomys nivalis. The sequence goes on along the minus strand of NC_080090.1, from coordinate 33,644,081 downwards.
AAAAATACCTGCAGAAAAAGGATGTTGATGGACACGTGTATCACAAATAATAAAAACCCAGAGTCAGATTTTGGAGTTCAACCTGAAAGTCAGAAAAGCAAAACAGCCAGCCACTGACTTTTACCTCTACCTCAGTCTGAAATGGTGATTCTGCCTCCAGGAATCTCAGAATGAGATTGTGTCTGTGAGCTGTCTCCTTCTGTCTTATACTCCTCTTAAGGGCAGGGATTAAAGGCGTGTACCACTACTGCCTGGTTGCTATGGCAAAATAGTATGGCTATTGGGATTAAAAGTTTGTGTTATCACTGCCTGGTCTGAAAGGCTGACCAGTGGGACTCTTATACTCTCTGATCTTCAGGCAAACTATATTTATTAAAATACAAATGAAATATCACTGTGGACATGCTAACATGGAAGCCCATGAGGACTCATCCCTCTGGGAGATGCTTAGTGTGAAAGAAATGATCTTTCCAATGGAGAGCCCCTCTCTCCAGTTGGTTAGCCAATACCAAGTGGTCAGTCCTGAGATTATCTATATACACAGGTAACATTACATGTGCTAAGCAGGTGGTAATTATGCATTTAGGAAGACACATCCAACTAACAGCAACACCAAAGAAAAAAGACCAAGAATTTGAGAGAGAATAAGAGGAATCATGGGCAAGATTGGAAGGAGAAAAGGAAGAGGGAAATGATGTCCTATTACTGTTGTGCTTTGCTGTCCCTTTAAGGGACAAGCCACACCCACTCCCATTACCTCTGACCTGCCTGCACCATCTTCCCCTTCCCTCTTCTGTTTCTTCAGCGTGGCCGCGCTCTCTCGCTCTCTCTGGCTCTTTCCCTCTCTCTCTTTTTCCCTCTCTCTCTTTTTCCCTCTCTCTCTCTCTCTCTCTCTCTCTCTCTCTCTCTCTCTCTCTCTCTCTCTCTCTTCTCTCTCTCTCTCTCTCTCCCTCCCTCCCCCCTTTCTCCCCTTTTAATAAATGCTTTTATGGCTACTTTCTGTGTCCATGGGTCTGCTCACAACCACCGCGCATTGGGAACTCTGCGGGACCCACCGGAGCTTGCTGCTCCGTGCGCCCGCCGGGTGCCACGACAGGCCGCATGGTGCGTGCCCTCCCGCTGGTGGGAAACTGTCGCCGCTTATCGCTGGCTCCGCCAGCCCACCTCGGGAAACATTTTAGGAATAAGAATTACAATTTCCAAAAAATATTATAATTTCCAAAAAGATTATCATAAGAAGTGAAGCAGCAGAGGTAGCAATTATATTGGCGCCCAAGCTGGAGGATGATATAGAGTACAAGGGAGATTTCGCACAATGCCACAGAAATGGATGTAGTGTTCCCACCTGCTCTACTCAAAGTTGCCTGAGTAGGGATATGGTGGTGAAGTTTGGAAGAGCTCAGAATTTTAGCTTCAAATCTGAGAGATGCTCTTGAAATCAACTACTCCTACCATCACATCAGAGTGACAGTGGTATTAGCAGGTGACACCTGATGTCACTGCCCTGCACGCACTTATTAATTATTATCATTGTATTCACATGGGACCATGGGAAGAGCCTCTTAGGTGACATTGAGTTTACCTAGAATATAGTTGTACTTACTCCTTGAAACTGCCAGCCTGCAATTAATGACATGAAAACTTATTATCAATTATGAAAGCTTTAGTTTATGCTTGTTTCCAACTACATTATATTTTTAATCTATGTTCTGCCACATACCTCATCTTTGTACTGCAGATTCTGCTTCCCCTGCCTCTTGCTGGCAAATTCACCTGGATTCTTCCCAGAGTTCTCTCTCTGCCCAGAAGTCTTACCTATTCTCTCCTGCTTAGCTACTGACTGTTTAGCCTTAATTATACTAATCACAGCAATACATCACATGGTGTAAAATATCCTACAACATTTCCCCATTTTGTCTAATTAAAAAGGAAAAGCATTTAACTCTAATACAGTAGAACTAAACAATAAGAACAAATAATAAGTAGAATTTCATTTACAATGTACAGTCCTTTTGTATTTGACAAATTTGAAGAAATTATTATATATTCTATCTTGATGAGTTCAAAGTTTTATACCTAAACCACTTTCTATCATAACTTTTATTATCATCCTAAAATATCTTTTTAGACCTCAAAATATTTTCTTAAAAAAATAATTTAAGATTTTATGTTTTTCAACCTTTATAAACTTTGCATATCTTTTGTATGTTTCTATTTTGAATTTGGCAACAAAGAAAACTCTAAAACTATAACTATCTAGCTTTCAAACCCATCAGAGTCCTAGAAGCATATAATATTACTTGAGTAAACAGAAAGAGCAGAGAAAGCAACTTCCAAAACTATAGAAATTGCAGAAACAGTTGGCTATCTAGAGAGTCACCCAAGGTTCCTCTACAATGGTGGGGCATCCATCTTTGGCCTACAGGCCTAGACCATCTGGTAGACTTTTCTGTGAAGCAGTAAGTTTGAAAGACTGTCCTATCTTGTCTTGACAATGTTCAGCAGTCACCATCTTTTGGACAAGATACTGATGATCCAAGGTTGGGTTAATTTAGCAGTTTTTCTTCAATCCATTGTACTCTCAGAAGTGTTTGCCTTTCGCTTATCAGCACTCAAAAGAGTTAAAGCTAACAAAAGCAATGTATAGGAGTCTAGTACCCTTGAATTTTCCATCCTTATATGTTATTTTTTATTTCTTTATTCTTTCTTTAAAAACTTTATTACTTTTAAACTATTTATTTATTCATTTACTTTTTTATGACTGTCTGTATCCATATTTTTCTTTCAGTACCTAAGTACATTTTCAAGTATACTGAACCCGTATAGAGATTTTTTTTCAGTCTGGATCTGATTTTTTGCATGCCTGCAGCTGCTACTTGAAACATTCTCTCACCAATGAGAGATAAATCTTAAACTGGTAGGCTGCTTTACCACTGTGGAGTGGCCCTGCAGCTGGCTCCACCCCCTAGATTCCATGAAAGTCTAGTCTCATGCCAGCAGATACCAGCCCAGAGCTAGCTGGGAAGCGGCTGATCCTGTTTTTCAGAGTCCCCATGGGTGTCAGTTAGCTGTTGTGAGTGTTCATGGACGGTCAGTCCCTGGCAGCATGTGAGGTGGCACTGGCTGGTGTGACTTCTCTGTCTGTGTGGTTGTGCCACGTGCTGGAGCACCAAGTATGATCGTACATTTTCATCAGGACTGCAGAACTGCAAGTAATGACACAAAGACTTACCATTAATTAGGGAAGCTTGGCCTTTAGCTGAAGCTCATTTCCAATAGTTCTTATAACTTCAATTAATCTGCTTTTTTTAATCTGTGTTCTTCCATGTGGCTCATTACCTCATCTCACACTGTACACTCTGCTTCTCCTGCCTCCCACTGGCCTATCTGCCGTTCTTCCTAGAGTCCTCTCTCTGCCGGGAAGTCCTGCCTGCTCTCTCCTGCCTAGCTATTGACTATCCAACTCATTATATCAGTCACAAGAATACATCTTTACATAGTGTAAAAATATCCCACAACACTGGGACAGCATATAAAGTTGAGGGAATGAAATTAAGAGACAAAATGAGAGGGAGACACAGTTGAAAAATGTGTGAACTCGGGTCGTAGTCAGGAGGACCAAAGGCACAGCTCCCTGAAGGTCTGTGAGATGCCTCTGTTTAATATCATACCAAATTTAGCACATAAAGGAACATTCTAAGATTTCTATCCCTTCAGCTCTGGTTGGCTCTGCTGGTGGTTCTTGTTTGGGCTGCCATGAAGTGGCAGCCAAAGGCCACCCTGAAAATGGGCAGGAGTGCCTGAGAACTCGGCCAGGCAGGCTCCGGCCAGTTGCTGCTGCTGGTCCTTGGGAGGATACACAGCTGGAGCTGTCAACACCCACCTGTGACCTTTCCGTGTGGTTGGGCAGATAGGTGGGGGAGTAGCCCACGGGCAAGTCATCAGTGAGGTCCAGGTAGAAGCTGTGAGGCTTCTTTCAAACCAGCATTAGAAAGTCTTAGGCTGTTGCATCTACCATAATTTGCCATCCAAAAAAATGTAGCTATTATGGCCCATTCTCGAGAAGGACCGCCCAGAACCTGGACTATGACCAGGTCTGAGAACCTTTCTTTTCCCAACCCTGTAAGGCCACAGGATATTAAAATCCTCACCGCAATTTAGTGTGGTGATATCTTATTTGTGTGCTAACACATAAAACATGCCTGAAGATCAGAGGGCAGCGCTAGCCACTAGTAAACCATCGAGGCCTGGACGTCTGCACAGACACACAGGATGATATGGCAGGGTGGAGAGAGGAATATAAGGCGGAAGGAGACAGGAGCTCGGCCCCTTTTTGGTCAGAGGATTTTGTAGACATAAGAACTCTCGTGGCTGGCTGTTCTGCTTCTCTGATCTTTCATCTTTCACCCCCTAATATCTGACTCCAGATTTTTATTATTAAGACCAATCAGAACTTGTGCTACATCTGGTCCTCTTGGAGGAGACTTATCCTTTTAAACTTCTTCTTCTACACCAGGCCATTTTATTGAAATTTCATTTTGAGCATCTCCATGTTTCAGATTACTACAGCAAAATACCTAAGGCAATTATCTTATTAAAAGATAGTATTTGTTTTGCTTAATGGCTTGGAAGATCCAGTAATGATCTAGTGATTGCAATGTTGCTTGGAGTGAAGGCCAGGGAGGTCTCTAAGATAGACAGGCTAGACAGGGACCTGTAGGCAGTGTTTCCAAATTCTTGCACAGTCAGAGAAAGAGTAGACAAAGTCTGGAGTCAGGAGAAACTTTTGCTGGAATGGAAGCTCACACTCAAGGAGTGCAAACTTCTTAAGTGAGTTTTATATTGACACTTGGGGCTGTGGTACAAGGCCACACAGCTTGCTTGTTTTGTTTCTGTTTTTATTTTTGCTTTTTTAAAATCAGGACTATTTGACAAGGAATACTTCAATTGCCTGTCACACTGGGGTATGCGTTAGAAAGTGAGATGTGATGTTTACAGCTGGGGTTGTTTTTCTTTGAACACAAATCCCAGTTTGACAGCTGTTGATCCCACCCAGATACTATGTGATTTACAGGTTACAGGTTTCTGTTCTTATACATGCTATTTTATACATGTCATTCTTGTTTTTCTTTAAGTTCTTTCCATTTGAACCCTCCCTGTTTGCCAGTGGCTCCCATTTCACAATGCTTTGGGCCTCCAACAACAGTAACATTATCATAGGAGTATGTGGTAGAAAAAATGACCTATACTTATGATCCGGGAAGTAGGGGTAGAGTGGGTGACTTAAGGTCCCAGGGTCCCATAATCTCTTTCGTGTGCATGCACACAGTGAGCTAATAACTACTCAGGAGGCTCTGCCTTTCCACAGCACCACTCTCCACCCCAGCCCCAGAACCAAAAGTGTGTCTTTGGCATTCATACTGCCCCAAACTCAGAAAGGACTACCACATCAGGAACTGAGAACCCGTAGGGAGAAGTCATACAATTCAGGAGCCTGGGCTAGCCTGTTAGGTGAACTCAGAAACCTATTGAGCTCTTGCAAGGGGCTATTTGCATATTCAAATCTTGTTTAGCACTCTTAGCTCCTTTGAACTCCTACAGCAAGAAGAGGCTCCTGAGAAGGACTGACTGAGCTTGGCAACCCCAGCACCATACATAACCGTAGCAAGTCCTAGATCAATTTAGTCAGGACCTATGAAGGTAGAATCCAAATACTGGCGGATTATTTAATCTTTCCAGGACATTCTAATATTCAAGTAGGTATGGGAACAACAACCTGTACAGTCCTGTTCAAGTGACAACATTTGCTGGATCAGCAGGAGCAGAGTCTTGGGTCTCAGTTTTGACATCCTACCATCATCTCCTGGGCTGGGAGCATCACAAAACAGATTTCAGGCCCCTCCCAGGTGTTTGTCTGATAGAAGTGGTCTGAGCATGAGGAGGTCTTTAGAATCCTGGTATTTTCCTGGGTGACTACTGCGTGAAGCCTGGCTTGGAGGATCTGTGACAGGAGGAACAAGGGCAGCAGGATGTAGAGTGTAGATGCTCGTCCAAAGTGAACCGCTAGATCCAGGAAGGACACATCTAAGCCATAAAACTGCCTGTTCTAGAAGGCCAGGGAAGTTCTCTCTTTGGAAATCTGGGCCAATTTTTAGCACTCAGGATTTGTTGGGATGATATGTCTTCTCAAGGACTTTTCAAAATGTCATACATCTCCTTGAATTTGTAAAAAAAAAAAAATTGACAGCAAAACTTGCCTTTCATAGATTCCCTCACCATTTAGATGAGGAACATAAAAAGAATGAAAATAACCCCATAGTTTCAGGATCGTGGAAAATGTCATTACTGGCAATGAAATTCACAGGAAGCCTTGCCGACGCCTGCACTCTCCCCAAGACTAACATGAGAGCGTGTTTTTACTTCTGACGCAATAATTAATTTTGCCCAAGAAAGCGTGTCTCTGTGCACGCCTTCAGGCAGGGACTAAATGAAGCTTTTGATTCACTGATAAACGTGATCTTCTCTGTTCATGGGACCCCGCTGAGGCAGACAGGGTTCCCAGCGGATTCACTCCGAGTAGCAGGGTTCTCCAGCAGGTTCACTCTGAGAAGCGATGTGCTAGGAAGTTCTGGAGACTGGATTAGAAAGAGAATCCCCTGTCCATGTCCAGAAAAATTGACTTTGTCAGGATGTGAAAGATTTGAGACAATTTCCAGAGCTGTGGGCGTCATAGAATCAGTCTCAAAGTCAAGGAGCCAGAATGGAAACAAAGTTCAAAGTCAGCCTTGTCAGAGTACTGAGGCTGAAACCTAGATTGGCTCAACACAGTGATGAAGAAATGTCTGAGCTGTGGATGCCTGGTACATCCCCTGGAGATCAAGACCCAGCCCTTCCCATCTCCAGGGAAGGTCATTAAATAAAGTATAGATAGACCTTATTGTAGGAATCACTCTGTTTAGACAGCATGCTTAGAAAACTGTCCAGAACTGCAGATGGAAGCTAAACTTGGATGGAGATGGAGGCAGCAGATACACAAACCTCTGCAGGAATCAATCCTTTTCTTATTACAAAACATGTAATGGGCCAGGTAGTGGAGGTGTGTGCCTCTAATTCCAGCACTTGGTAGGCAGAGACAGATGAATCTCTGTGAGTTTGAGGCCAGCCTGATCTACAAAGCAAGTTCCAGGACAGTTAGTTCTGTTATACAGAGAAACCCTGTCGAGAGAGAGAGAGAGAGAGAGAGAGAGAGAGAGAGAGAGAGAGAGAGAGAGAGAGATATGTAACTATGTAAATGGACACCATAAGACAGGCAAACTTTCATTAGCTGTTAGTGGAACAAAACCTACAAGCCTTGTGAGTTGTTCCTCTCAAGGCTGGGCAATGCATATTCATCCGTTCTTCCTGCCCTGTGTATGGGATGGCAAGCAAATGTTGAACAGAAATATTCGTGACTTAAACCTGTCTCCATAGACAACGTTTGGCTCAAACAATACCCTGTATGTAAAAAACTGTAAACAATCTTGGTATGCAAATAAATTGTAAGCTTAACCTGAGCAAACTTTTCTAATCAAGCGAGTGTTTTTAAGCTAATCATAGCAGCTGAGCCTCCAGCCAGAGACTGAACTGCCAAATAAGGCAAGTATTTGCCATATAAACAAAAACAACCCTATCAAACTGTTTCTGCGTGCCATTTCTTTTTCTCTGGATGGAAATACAACTGGTGTATATAGTAAGGCAGGAGAGTCTGAATCACTTTTGATCTCAAGAGCTACTATTTCTTAGAACATTCTTTACTCTTCACTCCAAAACAAAATTAGAATTAGTCTCATGCTATTTTATTACTTATATTGTTATTTTTATTCAAAACCATGATTGACTCTAAATAGCAGAATACAAGAGATGGAAGAGAGACTCTCAAGTGCTGAAGATACAAAAGAGGAAATAGACTCATCAGTCAAAGAAAACATTAAATCTAACAAAAGCTTATGATAAAATATCCAGGAAATATGGGACACCATGAAAAGACCAAATCTAAGAATAATAGGATAGACGAAGGAGAAGTTCAACTCAAAAGCACAGAAAATATATTTAACAAAATCATAGGAAAAAAACTTTCCCAACCTAAAGAAAGATATGCATACGAAGATACAAGAAGCTTACAGAACACCAAAAAGACTGGATCAAAAAAAAAAAAAGTCCCCTTGCCACATAATAATCAAAACACTAAATATACAGAATAAAGAAAGAATACTAAAAGCTCCAAAGGAAAAATGCCAAGTAACACATAAAGGCAGACCTATCTGAATTACACATGACTTCTCATTGGAGACAATGAAACCCAGAAGGTCATGGTCAAGGATTATGCAGACATTAAGAGACCACAAATGCCAGCCCAGACTACTATACCCAGCAAAACTTTCAATCTCCATAGAAGGACAAAACAAAATAGTCTATGGAAAAAACAGATTTAACCACTACCTAGCCACAAACCCAGCCCTACACAAAGTACTAGAAGGAAAACTCCAACACTAGAAAGTTGGCTACATCAACAAGAACACAGATAATTGATGATCTCACAACAGCAAATCCCAAAGAAAGTAAAAACGCACAAATTAACATCACCAACAACGAAAACTAAAATAACAGGAGATACTAATCACTGATCATTAATATCTCTTAATATAAATGGACTCAACTCATCTATAAAAAGACACGGGATAACAGATTGGATACGAAAACAGAATCCATCCTTATGTTGCACACCAGTAGGCATTCACTGGACTGCCTTAGCAGCTGCCTACAGCTGATGAGCCTCACCAGAGGACAATTCTGTTCACAGCCACATTGTGCCCGCCCTATGCTAAAATGAACGGCACAAGCAACATTGCTCTTTCTTATTACGTTTTACCATTCAGCTCTTACACTGGGCTACGTGTCTTCTGGTACATGCTGAACAGCGGTGTGCTTTCTTCCTGCAGATTGAAAACATAGAACGATGATTAGGAGAGAAAGTGTATCAGACTTCTGTTTTTATTTTTTTAACTCAGTTCTACTATTTCCAGGTCTGTGGATTTAAGGAAGTTCCTTCTCTCTCTAGATCTTGGGAACTTCATGTGGAGGACCTATCTAAAAATGGCACCCATCTCAGGGAATTACTGAGGTTATTAAATGATGTAATATATACAAAGATCTCTAGAGTCTAGAATATAATAAAGTCAACTCTTAGTGGATTTATTGTGTTTTTCCCTAACATCTACCCGTGTCTGGTTAGGAGCTTTTTCAGACTTAGGGTACATAACATCATTATACGTACATAGAATTGCTCTACACCTGAATCTTTATCCACCTGACTGTGGTTCCTCTTCCTCTGGTATTCTGGAAGTTTCACTGCACATTCTCCTTATGGGTATATGCCATGCCACCCACATTTTTCGAAGACCCATGCCTGTGTATTTCTGCAGGCTCCCGTCCCACCACTTGTCACGTGGCACTAGGCAACTCTGTGTCCCGGTTGTCAGTCTGAAGGAAAAGATGCTCCTTTACGGTCCTGTGGCCGCACAGCTTGCATCACTTGCTGGGGCCCAAAGGTGTGAGTCTGTTTTCTAGTTTTGTCACATGTGGTTTTCATTCTTCTGTTTTTCTTTCTCCTAATGTTTCCAAACAGTTTCCAGAGGTAAAGTCAGCCTGTAGTAGTGTTTCCTGGACTTCTATTTCTGCTTTGTTCTTCTAAGTAATTACACATCTACTCAAAATTCCAGCTTAAAGAAAGGCTGTGACTGGACATAAAAGGATGAGGAGCATGTTCCAGTTAGAAAAAAGAAATCAGGCCCTCCTGCAACTGCAAGTTGGCAGGCCTGACCAGGCTGCGAAAGAGTTGATAGCAGTTCATGAACGAAAGGTGAAGCGAGGCTGGAGGGAGAAAGGTGAGAACTATCTCCCCAAAGTGAGGAATCTGGGGAGAAAAAAAGAGCTCACTAAGAACCCCTGGGCTGTGTACTTTAAAAGGGTGAATTGTATGTCATATAAATTGTATTTACTTATGATACCAAGAGAAACCAAAGAGAGACTCCCACGGAAGACTCCAAGACTTTTGACTGCCTGCATGCGGATGCATTCTCCCTCTCCTGGGCTTCTCCCTTGGACTGGATGTTTCTTTTCCTCTGCAAAGGGCTGTGAAGAAAAGAGCAGTGTCTGGTGAGGATTGTTCTGAGAGGCACAGAGTCCATGTGCGAGTGAAGAGAGGCAGTGACAGTGGAGGAAGGGAAGGAAAGGGATAGGGAAGACAGGGCCAAGGATCAGCCCCGGGATGTCGCTATGGCAACGGAAGAGTAAGTTGTATGGAAACAAGGATGGTTGTTAGAACAATAAATCAGAATGCTGTGATGGCAACTGACCCAGGCACTGGGGTATCTGACCAGAACATTCAGGGCTGCAGGAGTCCTAGCCTGTCAGTCAGACGTGGTGTACCCACTGAACCTACTAGCCACTTTTATTTCCTTTTGTCTCCATGACTAGTGAGGCAAGAAACAAATGTATGCAAATTGTCCCCAACCATGGTCCCTCCCTTTCCACTTGTAGTGGTTGGTCTCCAGAAACAGCTCCTCAAAAACCGTGCTTTCCATTGTTCATATCTGCATCCATTCCCCACCAAGCTTGACAATGGCTGAGAAGTCTGACTCTCTCGAAGCAACCATGCTGGGAGTGAGCCCTAGGGAGCCACAGGTGGAGACCAACTCCCAGCTAATCCGAGTCTTCCCTGCATTCTCAGTCTGGAACCAGGTACAAAGGTGAGAAGGCCATCTTGGAATTCCAGCCGTGGTAAAAGTAGGGATACATCTAGCCGTGAATACACGCACCTACGGTACGTTAAAGGGAATGGCTCAGCTGGGCCCAGTCAACTAATGTAACCATGGAAAAGAAGGACACGTGTCCTAATCCCTACTTTTGGAGCAGCGCCTTGCACAGCAATAGTTGACTAGAAGAAGTCCAACAAGCCACACCAAGCTCACTCTGTAAATACTGGGGTCACTTCCATTGGTTGGAGCAGGGAAACAGCTGTCACCCTATCCGTGACTTTAACACTTATGCTGTATGCTGTAGTCTCTGATGATGTTAGCCCCTTCTTCCCACATTTCCAAATTATGTTTCTAAACACAGAGCTCATGGAGTAGAAGTTGCCTGCTGATGGCTACTCAATTTCCTGAAATACCCAGTGATTTGGGGGGATTTCTGGGATTAATGCCACTTGTCCAATAGCTAAGTACCTCCTCCTCATGCAGAGATCTGAAATGCCCTGATCCTGCTTGTCCTGTGCACAAAAGTCCCCTCAGAGGGACATGGGAAAGATCTGGAAAGGGAGAAGCCTCCACAGAATCCTCAGGCCAGACTGGAACCCACCACAGTCCCTGGCTCCCTCGGCCTGTTGATTTGGGACTCATGGTGTTTTATGTTTTATTACTGGTGGCCCAAGGCCAAGGCTACAAATAAATGTTTATGCTGGCAGCAAGGGGCATCATTTCCTGGGCTGCATTTCAGGGGAGGGAAGTCATGCTTCAAGGCTTATTCTCTTTGTATGGTGTCCATTTTCTCCCCATGCCATGCCAAGGTCAAAACAGAGCCAGCTTCTAGGGCTGAAAATTCTATTCTAATGTGCACGCCTGGCCCTCTGGAGGACACGGGCTTGTTCTACAGAAGAAGCCCTTTCCCCAGCACTGACATTGTGTAGTTTCTAATGGATATGTTTCTTTTGAGTGTTGCCAGAGTGTCGGGACAAAGACCACATATAGGCACAGATGTATGACACTAAAGTGCCAGCCCCTGCCATTACTGGTATTTGTAATCACAATTTCTAAATCTCTCTTATTCTGAGATCTCCGGCCAGTATTACTGAGGGTCCTTACCTATGCTGAACGTTATGGTTGCCAAGACATTCTGACATGGTCAAGATCTGAAGGTGGTAGATTATTAACCTGGACAGGGAGTGATAAACAATCTTCTTTTGTAGTCATGTAACTTATTACACACATGCATACTTCCATGAACCTACACACATATGCATACCTGAATGAGATGGATGCCTTTGGGTATAACAAGATTCCTTTTTGTTTTAACAGCTAAAGGCCAGAGAAGCTGACAGGCTCTACAGAAAGCTGGATTCTCAGTTCTACACAAAACTGGGGGTCTGGCCCTCAGTCTTGACTTCTGTTTCCCTCGGGGCTGTGATAGGAGTCAGATCATCAGGGATGGCCAATACGGCCTGTGAAGCCAGCAAAGTAGCTCTCAGGCCTGCTCCACACTACCTGGGGCAATGCTTCTCAGCTCCCGTGCTTGATCCTCAGTCCTGGCTCCAATTCCACAGCAAAGACGGAAAAACAGAATCATAGGAAACAGATCCCAGTGAGCTGGGCCTAGGGCAAAAGGCAAGAGGCCAAGTCAGGACTGGGAGGAAGCCAAAGTTTGTAGAGAGGGGGTCTTGGGGAGGCTGAGAAAGGGGGCATTTGGGTAAGAGAACAACACTCAGAGGTCTCCTGTCTGGGATGTGGAACTCAAATCTTGTGTAAAATGACAGAAGACTCATACGGTATGAAGATCTTCACTTAACTACTTTAGCCTGCCTCTTCCATAATTCAGACAGCCCTAAGAATACTCGATCTCTGAATTTTCCCGCTTTAAGGCAATGATGTAAGGTGAAAAATGTTTTCGCATGTGGATATGTGAAATAACCTTGCCATTCTCACTGCTGCCAGTACCAACATCAAGCAGGGCCTAAAGAAACCCTCCACACCAGCCTTCCACTTCTACCTGCCCAGTTTAGGGAGAAGGAGATTTCGATTAGCTACTCTTGCTCCTTGTCCTCTACAGGAATGTGACCAGCCGGGGCTGAAGCAGTCGTGAGTTGGGGAGGGGGCTCTTGCCAACTTGATCCCTGTGTTTCTTTTATGTTCTCCTCAGGGAAACCCAGGTAGAAGGTGCCGAGCATCCTGCCTGGCTTATACACTTCCTCTCTGTATCCTGTGTGATTGCTGTCTCCCTGATCCTCAGTGCTGGGCACTCCACAGGGATGGATTCCAGCACGCCTTCCTCTTCATGAAGTACCTGACACAGCACTGACCAGCACTCATGAAGTGACCGTTGACTGGTAAGTAAGTATCGGACCATCCAGAAGGACATTGGTAAGGAACCCGATAAAGTCACACATTGGTCCTCAACTCCTCGAACGAAAGCATACCCTTCTGTTCTCACATAACTCAGGGAGACACACACGAAGAGGTCCACCAGGCAATCCCACATTCATCTTCGACCTTCATGGCAATTACACGCCTGCGTCAAGGAGCCTAAATGACAGATTTGACAGCAAAGTCCTGTCACCACACCCTTTTCCTCAGCCCAAACATGCCAATGTTCTCCTGAATCACTTGGTTCTCCCCACTGCTGTCATGTCTTAATGTCCCTAATTTCCATGGTCAATGTATTTGTTGAGTCCCTAAGGCCTATTGTGGTGGCTGTGGGGAAGGTGTTTGGGAGGTACTTGGTGTTCCTTGAGTCCATGAGGGTAGGACCTCTGATGAAATTGATGTACTCACCAGAAACTAGACCTCTCTCTGCCATGTTAGGACCCAGTGACATGGCAGTTATCTGCTAGTTGGGATGAGAGTCTGTTCTAGTTTGGCTTCTGTTGCTGTGATAAACACTAACCAAAACCAACTTGAGGAAAGATAGATTAATGTGGCTTATAGGTTCTCATCTGTCATCGAGGGAAGCCAAGGCAGGGACCTAGAGACCGGAATTGAAGTGGAAACCATGGAGGAACACTGTTCGCTGAATTGCTCAGTTTGTTTTCCTATACAACTCAGAGCCACCTGCCCAGGGGTGGTACTCCCAACAGTGGGCTGATCTCCCGACATCAATTATCAATTGAGAAAATGCCCACAGACAGCCAATCTGATGGAATCGATTTCTTAAGTGTTTCCTCTTCCCAGATAACTCGAGTTTGTGTCAAGTTGACAAAACCAACCAGTTCTGAGTTTTCATTATAACTCAGTCCAGCAACTCTCCTTCTGACTGCTCAGCTTCCAGAACCGTGAGACATAAGTGGCTGTACTTTAGATTACCTGGGCCATTCTGTGTTTATACAGCAGCAGGAACTGACAGACGAGTTCCCTCACTTCTGCCAATCTGATCCTTAGTAACACTCATGACCCGCTCCCCCATCCCACGCTGATCTGAGCAGCTGTCCCTGTCTGATAGGATAGTCTCTCTGCATGGGTAGGACGTCAAATAGCCAGAGAGGGGGCTCGGGCTTCTGACAGCAAAAGAGAACCCTGCCTGGACAAGTGTGCTGCTCAGGACACAGACCTTGCACTCTCTGTAGCGGAGAGGGGAAGAGGCTCCTGAAGAGACGAAGAAGATGCCATGAGCTCCTCTTCCTGCCTGTGTGTGGGAGTCTCTGTCCAGGGCAGGCCTCGAGCTGAGTGATGAGCATGTGGAAAGAGGGACCCGGAGGTCACTCATGATTATATCCCATGCCAACAACATTCTGGGTCAGAGGCGCAGGGAGCTCCATGCCCCGCGGCCTCGGGGAGGATCTATAATGAAAGAATCTTCAGTGTCAGAGCAAAAGGGATCACTGGGAATGGTGAGAAACAATGCTTGAGCTGTGCCTTGGGGCCACCAGGCTACCGTCCACACCTGAGAGTTTTCAGGATCTGCAAAAAGAAACCACAGAAGCTCACTGCTGGGTGGGCTCTGGGGAGACCATACTGGGGCCTCAAATCCAAGTATCCTGGACTCCTTTGATAGCTCTGGCCTCCCCCTATTTTGAGTAAATCTAAGCAATAGCTTTGGAAGCTCCTAACTCAGGCATCTTGACCCTGTCGAATGTAGAAGTCACACATGGGATGCTGGAAAAATGCCAGCCATGCGACTGGGAAGCTTAGCACATTTTAAACCCTCTCGGATTTGAATGCGGAACTGGGGTGGAGAACCACTTGTCCAAAGAATGTCTGAGGAAAAAGCAGCCTGTCTTCACATGTCACCGCCCATGAGGTGGAAAAAATCCCTTGCAAAGCCCCTTCTTTCTGCCTTGGAACCTTCTCCTAGCACTTCAAAACTTTATACATCACGTTATTAATCACAGTCATTGCATTAGCCATTGTCAGTCTCTTCAATGTAGCTCTCCCTTTTAACTTAAATTTTGCATTTTTTGGCCAACAGCTCCCAGTCTGTACCTCCGTCCTCCATATTATCGTCAGCGACACTTCTGGATGGTCAATCACCCAGCAAGTGTCAGCTTCTTAACATACCTTCCCCAAAGTAAGGACTATTCTTAACCCCCATTTTGTGGGTGAGGAAACATTCTCAGAGGTATGGCTGATCACTTAATCAAGGTCACAAACCTGGAGGGAGCCATGGCTTACTGGTCTGCGCCCAGCTAGTGTAGGGGGATTTTCTCTGCATGTGTTCCATCCTTCCATCATACAGAAACAGCTTTGTGAAGCCGATGTTGGGATGGGCAGCCAAGGCTCTCAGTGCTCCCCATCCTCCTAGCACAATCTCATGGATTTCTCCTGATCTTGCTCCTTCTTTTCCCATAAACTTGGTTTGCAGGATTCTCCTCTTGCTCTAGGGGAATATTTCAGACACACAAGCTTGACTTCCCTGCTCCACATTTCTGGGCGGTTACAGTGACTATTTCTCTCCTACCATCCGAGGCTTTAACTGGTGATTAATGATCCACAATAAAACAAGTAAGTGTTTATTGTATCACTGAACTTCTGAGTGGAGGTCTTGCCAACCTCGCATTGTGTAGAAAGAGTCGAGATGTAGACCTTTGAGGGAAACCCCACACACATCCAGCTGCGCTCATCTCTTCATGAAATCCTTAAACTGAAGTTTAGCGGCAAAGAAGCTCCTTACTTTGCTTCTTTCCATGGGACCCTTCACCAAACCGAACTGTGAAACTTTCTTGGAAATCCAGAAAATTAAATGAAACAAGAACACTGCGGAATATATTATACGTTCTGGCACGAATTAATAAAAAGCTCTTTGCTTGTAAAAGAAAAGTAAAGATTTAGTTCGTTCAAACAAGGAAAGCTCTGTGGTGAAATCTACATTTTCCATGTGGCTTCAACACCTCTGACTGCTGGGAGGGAGGAAACAGCCTGGCACACACATGCCTTCTTCACGGGTAGAGTGATGAAGAGGGGTCACCCGCTCAACCCAGGGCAAATCATCTCAAATGCAGCAGAAGATTCAAGGTGTTATTTTCACTTTCTGGATGAGGAAGGGGCTGAGAGGTGCACAGATGTACTTGGGGTGATCCAGCTACTAAGTCGTCAGGCCACGCCTCATCTTAAGCTCTGAGTTTTTCAGCATGTGACATGGCTTCTCTAGTGGGCCGACAGGTCCAAAATCTAAACAGGTTCATCCTTCAAAGGTCAGAACTCACTACACTTGAGGTGTTTATGAACCTGGGATTGTCTATAGATCATCTTCAGGGCCTGTGGTTGAGCCTGTCCTGGTGCTTTGGGGAAGCCTATGAAGCTTCCTTGGCTTGGAGTCTCTCTCCACACTTCTCTGTCTCCTTTGGGCATGATGTCATCATTCTAGTTTCTGTTACATGGAAAACAGAGTCACAGGCTCTGACTAACAGATAGGCTTTGCTGGAGTCTACATATGCTTGGTATCCTCCAGAACTCAGTCTCTCTGTCCGCAAAGTAGGAGTTTTAACTGTTGATTCTGGAACTGGGGCTGTTATAAAGATCAGTGAGATGCTGAAGACATTGAATAATCTGTTCCCATTTCATTGTAGATTCCACTCTTTATCTCCCCCAAGGCTCAGATGTTTTAGATACCGTGAGTGAGTTGTTGACAGAGGCTTCTATCCCACCAGGTCCCACAGCCATTTAGTCCCAAATAAACACACAGAGGTCTACATTAATCACAAACTGATCAGCCTAGTAGATCAGGCTTTTCTTATTAATTAATTCTTACATCTTAAACTTACCCATTATTCTTGTCTATGTTAGCCACATGGCTTGGTACCTTTTTTGGCAAGGCAGTCACATCTTGCTTCCTCTATGGCCAGGTCATGACTGTGGACTGTGTCTCTTCCCAGAATTCTCCTATTCTCATTGCCCTGCCTCTACTTCCTGCTTGGTCACCCCGCCTCTGCTTCCTTTCTGGCTACTGGTCACTCAACATTTTATTAAAAATAATACAAGTGACAAGATGAAATACCATTGTCCCACAGCAATGAGAGAGAGGAGGGTCACAGAAAAAGAGCCTGCACCCAGAGAAGCACAGCATTCTTATTTATTTATTTATTTATTTATTTATTCTTTTTTATTTTATTTATTTATTTTCATATTTTATTTATTAATTGATGTGGGATTCCCTTCTGTATGCTGTAAATACCATTAATAAATAAAGAAACTGCCTTGGCCTGTTGATAGGGCAGAACTTAGATAGGCTGGGAAAACTAAACTGAATGCTGGGAGGAAGAAGGTGGAGTTAGGGAGAAGCCATGGAGCTGCCGCCAGAGACAAACATGCTGAATCTTGCTGGTAGGTGCACAAGCCTCATGCAAAAATATAAAATAATGGAGATGTGTTAATTCTAGATGTAAGAGCTAGCTAGCAATACACTTCAGTAATTGGCCAAGCAGTGGTTTAATTAATATAGTTTCTGTGTGGCTATTTCAGGAGTTTGGGTAGCTAGGAAACAAACAAGCAGCCTCCTTACAACAATTAATAAATATAGTACACTTCTAATCTTAGAAATAAGCTTCAAGTAAAACCTGAATTGGAACTATGCCCAAAGCCCTTTGGTTTTTCTTGAGCCAATGAGGGAAGAGAGACATGAGAGATGTTGTTCTCCAGGATAGATAGCCTGGAGACAGTAACCTGATGACCTTGTGTCATTAAGATGCCCTTTGAAAAATGGGATTTCAATGGCACACAGAGAAGAAGATGTGGCCAGTTCAAGTGCCACAATCAACATTCTATCTAAATGATGGCGGAGCTATAGTCTCTCCTGGTCACAGCCAGAAGGAAATATCCTTGCCAGGCATCCTATGCCATGTATTCCCTCCTCTTTTCTGGCTCCTCTTTTAGCCTGTAACTCCCTGCCAAGGACTGAGGTCATGGCCGTCTCCTATTCCAAGCCTGCACTGTGGATGTGCCAGGGCCTTGGCATTAGCTCCTTTACACTTATTTGCAGAAGATGAATTATGCCAGGGTTAAGCTAACCATCATCTGGAGATTTTTTTTTTTGAGACAGGAAAGTTTTTACCAGCAGACATCAGAGGTTGTATAATGACTGAGCGAGACTCTTGACCACTTGAAATAGACCTGCCAAGATGAGGTCGCCACTAAATGGTGCTCGGGGAATAAAACTTACAGACTCACCTTTGGCACACGGTATGATGAGTGTGCTGTTGCCCCAGCCAGGAAGAGGACTTGCCCTCAGTTATGCTGGAATGGTCTCAGGATCTGACAGATGGAAAGAGTAGAATGAGATCCAGGAACACCTAGAGCCACACTTATGCTATCTCATCACACAAGGGACTCTGTGTTGGAGAAGTCAGGGTATTTCAGTGCCCAGCTCTGGCCCTTTTGCTGCAGTGTTCTGTCTGGTCTGTGGACCCCTAAGGCCATCTCCTACATGCCTTGTGTTGTTCTGCCTTCATGATGATGAGAAACCATGGTCATGGGCTTCAAAGTCTGATGATACTCAGAGGCCCACCTCATGTGAGTCCTTCACTGGACCCGCTCATAGGGAAAGTTGATATGTTTTGTAGACCCAAGGGGAATGTCGCTTGTAAACTGAAGATCAGGAATTGATTTCTATCAACCTTTAATGAGATTTAAGCCTTAAAAGCCCCTAGAGATGCTCTAAGCCAGTGATTTATCCAACTCACTTGAGTCTACCCTATGAAAACTGCATCAGGTATCTGTGTGGGTTTTCTGGGGCTGCCACCAACTGGGATCCTGAAATAACAGAAATTTATTTTCTCCCAGTTTTGGAAACTAAGGAGTCAACAGGGCTGATTTCTTACAAGGCCTTGCTCTTTGGCCTGAAGACAGTCTTCTATGTCTTCTTCTTATGGGTCCTCCCTGTTGTGGAACACTACTTTAACTGTGTAAAGATGCATTATATTTGTTTATGCTGCACTTGTTTAATTATGTAAAGATGTGTTGCTGTTTTTCTTTGCCTGCCTAAGGCACCCAATTTGTCTAATAAAAAGCAGAATGGCCAATAGCTAGGCAGAAGAGGGATATGTGGGGCTGATGGGTAGAAAGAATAAACAGGAGAAGGAATCTAGGGGAAGAAGAGAATGAGAGAGAAAGAAAGGGAGATGCCTGGGGCCACCAATCAGCCAGAAATGGAGGTAGGACATACAGAATGAAAGAAAGGCGAAAGGCACCAGGAAAAATGTAAACGAACAAAAACAGGTTAAATTATGTTATAAGAGCTAGTGGAACAAGCATAAGCTAAGACTGCAGCCGAACATTCCTAACTAATGTGAAGTCTCTGTGTCTTTATCTGGGATCTGGTTGGTGACCCAAAAGAAAGCCTGATGCACTTTCCCGTGTGTTTTGTCTTATTCTCTCTTACTAGGACATTAGTCATATTAAACTAGGATCTACCAAACTAAATTAGTCAGGGTTCTCCAGAGTCAAGGGAATACATACAATTATGGGAGAGGATTTATCTGATTGGCTTGCTCAGTCACGGGCTGGCTGTTTACCAACAGTAAACATCTGCAGGCCTAAGATGTTGGAAACCAGTAGCTGCTTCGTTAAAGAAACTAGAAACCTCAAAATAAGGAAGACCTGTGTTACCCTTCTGGTCCCCACTAAAGGCCTGGATGCTCCTAGGAGAGCCATTGATTCAAGTCCATCGAATCAGGAATCAGGTGTCCACAAGTAACAGCAGAAGCACATAGAATACACCTGCTGAAGAAGGCTCAAGAACATGAGTAGGGGCACTTTCCACTCCCCATTTTTGGCTGCTCAGATCAGAGCCTATCTAATAGAACTGTTGTCATTTAGGGTCCTTCCCTTTCAGTTCCCTGACCTGGATGCCAATCATCTTTGGCAATACCTTTGCATACTTAGCAAATGCTGTTCATAGCTGGTTTTCTATTACAACTCAGGCAAGCAAAGTTGACAATTCAAGCCAGTCAATCATTGCACCTCATAGTATCTTCTCAACTTAGTGCTCTCTTTTAGGCTATTATCTCCATCTTTAAATACAGTCATTTTCTGAGGCACTGGGCATTTAGAGGTGCAATTATAACAGTGACAAAACTGCATAGAGATAATTGAAATGAGCATTTAAAAACATACTTACCATGTGTCTCATCAGTTGATTTGCTAATATTTTCTACTAACTTAAAATTACCTCTGACTGTGGCCTACTACAGTAATTTTGTAACTTCATAATAGCTGCAACACACAATTTTGTAGACTGTGACCAGGGTCAACACGGTGAAGATCCACCTCAGTGCTTGTCTAAGTGGCTCAGCAGTCACTGACCAGGGCTATAAATCCTATCTCCATGATGAGGGAGCTAAGACTGAATATGGACTCCAGCTGTCCTAGCCAGAGAGTGTTAGCTGCATTGGTGGACCAGCATAGGACCAGAAGGTCCGGGCTTCTCCCTAAGACACAGGATGAAAATGAGTGAGAACCATGTTTGGCACAACATCAAGAACCAAAGTAGAAGAGCCATTCAATCCAAGTGTAAGCAAAGAACAGCTCCTTCCAGAGGTACTACCGTGGAGACCAAGACCTTAGCATGTGAATCCCTAGGGAAGAAATCCAACATCTAAACCACAGCAGATCTTACCCTATACATTTTGAGGAGGACACAATTCAGTATCTAACACCATTGTGTCTCTATCTCTTAATGTATTATCTGGCACAAAATCAAGCTAAAGGGATATTTGGAGAATTAATGAATTAAAAGTATAAATTGAGGTTCACTTCATCAACAGGCAAAATATATTTAAGGCCCAAGATTTTTTTTTCTGTTACAGCAAGAATTCTCTGTTGGGAAATCTAAAATGGTGTTAACAAATGCCCACCTTTCCTCATAAAAACCCTGGTAAAGTTCTGAAGGGGATGTCTCACTTTAACTCATGTGGCTTCCTGAGGACCACTCCAATATAAACCAGTTATTAAAAAGTACCTCTCAGTAAATAAATGAGTTGAGCCTACACTGGATCATTACCCAAACCCAGTGAGCTGTGAGTCATGGCCTTCCAGAGCAACGCCTCGGACTTCAGATGGAGGCTTTTGATCTGACACTAGCGAGATGCTCCATTATCCATTAGCTAGCCAGCCTGGGAGCCTTTGCAGGAGCAGCTCTGTTCCAGCGAAGCACGCACCCCTTTCTCTGCCTTTTGCTCAGTCGAGGCTGCAGGTAGGACACATTCTTTTCTTTCTTTTTCTCTTTCTCTCTTTCTCTCTTTCTTTCTTTCTTAGACAGGTTTTCTCTGTGTAACAGCCCTGGCTGTCCTGGAACTAGCTCTTGTAGATCAGGCTGGCCTCGAACTCACAGAGATCCGCCTGCCTCTGCCTCCCAAGTGCTGGGATTAAACGCGTGCGCCACCGCCGCCCCGTGCTAATGGGAGGCTTTCTTCTTGCCGTTCTTCACCACCACATGGAAAGAGCTGCATTCTTGTGTGGGTTTTTTTTTTTCCTGATTAACAGCCTCCTGAATGTTGTCTGCACAGAAAATGTCTAACAATTCTAAAGGTAATAAATAAAAAGACTATTCATTCAGTTTTGTTTTTATTTGTTTGTCTGCTTATATGTATATGGGTCACATGTGTGCAGGTGCCCCCAGAGGCCAGAGGATGGCATTAGATCTCATGGAACCAAAATTACAGATGGTCCTGAGCTACCACATGGGTGCTGGAAACTGAACCTGGGTCCTGTGCAAGAGCAGTGAGTGCCCTTAACTCCTGAGCGTCTCTCCAGCCTTTCTACAAAAGACAAAAACATTCTAGAAGCCTGTGGCCGTGACTATTACAATGATTCTGTTCCATCCTGAACGCTTGAACATGACTATTTGCAATTGTATGACACGGATTCACCCATCTGCGGTCCTGTGAGACCAGAACCTCAGGAATTATGGCTGTGAAGCATATGGAAACCCATAGGACTATGCTGTAGGATGCAGTTCTTCCTGGATGCTTGGTTCTTTGCTACAGAGCATGCACCAGCGCTCTACCCGCTATAAGTAGCGCACATTACGTGTGCCCACTTGACTCCTGACACAGTGCTCAGGGGAGAACAGCTGTGTGCACACGAGTGCATTCCAGCCAGGTTGGGTACGGTGTCCTTCAGAGGGCGAGCTTGGGTTCCTCCTCGTGCTCCTGAGACGGCTCGCATTTGCTCACAGCTCAACATCAGTGACCGCTCCTCTAAAATGTCTGCTAGCTTGATAGACAAAATTGTCTCATTGATAAGATACTGTGCCTTTCTTGAATGGTATGACTTGGTTTTGGGCTGCGTGTTTATTTCTTCCTTGCTTATTTAGTATATCTTTCTTTTTAAAGTAGATTTTTAGGTTAGCATAAAAAGTAATGGGTGTCATTTTGTCCTTTCCATGAATATATATCATTAGACTTCGTTGTGAATTGTTCCCCTCACCAGCTGTGCTTCCCTGTGTCCCTTCCATCTTCCAGCAGGTTCCCTTTCCTCCCCTCAGTTTCAGCTTTTGCTCTCTCTCTCTCTCTCTCTCTCTCTCTCTCTATATATATATATATATATATATATATATATATATATATATATATATATATATATATATATTATCATCCTCCTCTTTTTTCCCTCTGGTCCCCAAGATCTCTTCTTTCATTCTTATGACATGTTTTTTATGACTCTCTCTCTCTTTCTCTTTCTCTTTCTCTCTCTCATTCAAGCATGCACGCACACACAATTTTAAAGCTAGTTTTCGCATATAAGGAAAAATGTTATTTGAGATATTTCTGATTTTTTTAAACAAATGCTCATAACTGTAATTCTTCTTTTTAGAACTACCTTAGCAGTGTCCCGCAATTCTAGCAAGTTGTGCTTTCCTTTTTCTCTATGAATTATTCTGGCTGCTGTGGCAACACTTGGAGATACCAAACTGATGGAGTGTTAAGAAAAGGGAAAACACAGAGTGGCTGCGTCACCCACCCAAAGCCACACAGTAAACAAAAAGCAAGCCATCTTGAATTTGAAAACCGCAGGGGACTTTTATCATCAAGTCTCAATTATGCGATGAAATGTAATAAAAAGAAACCAGACATACAGTGACTTAAACCTATGGCGAAAACTGACAGCTGTCTGAGGTAGGAGAGCTAAGGAGGTTTTTGTTTTTGCTGAAGACTGTGGAGCCCTCCTTCCTCACATATGTGGATCAGTTTAGAAACCCAGCCCTCCTCTGCCTCTGTGTTTGTGGAAACTTCACACTGATCAAAGCTGTCTTGGGCCCAGGAGGAGCCTTGCTGTAAATTGAGCTTCTGTGAGGAGCCCTGCTGTCCCCTTCCAGCCAGGCTGTTGACACTGGGTAGGGGGTGGTGCTTCTCAACTCCCTTGTGAAGAAATATGTTCATTGTGTAGATTCCTAAACCAGGGCATCCTAAGAAGACATGGCATGAGGGACCTCAACTTCTACAACCAGGAAATAAAGCTCTCTCAGATTCTTTGGAAGGAATGGGCTTCTTTACATCAGGAGGACCAACAAGTTGGCCCAGTGGGTAAAGGTGCTTTCTGCTGAGCCTGACTGAGTTTAATCTTGGGATCCCATGTGTTAGGAGAGAACTTCCTCCTGTAAGTTGTCCTCTGTCTTCCACACACATGCCCTGGCGTGCAGACACGTGCTCCTGTGCAGACCCCCACACCATACTGAAAAAATACATCGATGTAAAATCAGGAGATGACGTAGCTCCAGATGTAATTTTGCATACAGACACTAGGTGTGAGGGTTTCTCATAAAGGGGATGTCTTTTAACTTTCTAAAATAGTTGCCTGATTGAATTTCAGCTCACTATCCATAGCTACTTGGCATCCAAACTGTCAAGGGCGTTGAGCACCGAGGGACCTCATAGGCTGTGTTCCATAGCTCTTTGAAATTGACTGTTCTGAGGCAGCTTTATATCACCCACCTGTCTCCACCCTCCCCGATCCAGCAGGAAGCGTGCATGTCCTCTGTTGGAAAGTCAGATGACAATAACACATAACTGTAACAAATCGCCTCAAAATCTCAGTGGTTTGTCAAAAGCAGGTTTATGTCTTGCTTCCCCAAGGTCAGCAGCAGCTGTGAGCCCTTGTTCAGAGTTGCCCTCCTCCGTATTAGTCTTGGCTTTCTTCTTTGGACCTTCTCACCTCAACAGTAAGCCATCCCCTCCTTGCATGCAGATGAAGAGTCTGCTAGGCTACCATGCATTTATAGTTAATTATTTTGGCTCAGAAACAAAGCCTTACATTTCCATGGTGGGGACTGCTTAGCTGTCTAAGCGCTAGGACATCTGACCTTCTCCATAACTGAGGACTGAGAAGAATGAGTTATGCAGGAGCATTAGCTTTCAACCACAGGAAGCTAGGGTCCCTTCACAGCGAAGAGTCGCATCCACTTAACCTTTGCGGGAGCCAGATCCAGGACTGTGGGACCTTAGTGAGGAAGGGAATCCACAGGTCACGAGTTCAGTTTGTCCCCAGTCACACTCCTTGGCGTCAGTCCTAACAACTGTCCCCAAAGCCTCTCTTCAGCAGCTTTAAGGGTCTCAGCACCTAGCTGTGACCCATTGATAGCAACATTCGTCTTTGATTAGAAACTGCTCTCTTTCCTGGCCAGTGCCCAGGTTTAGATCCCATGACTTTAAAATCCCTCAGGCTACCAGCACGTCTCCATTGCACCCACAGCTTCGTAGATTACAGAACTTTAGTTTCTTCTGCCACCTCCCAGGTGACCTGTCCTTTCCACTCACTGTCTTCATCACCACATGCTGTCACTTGATTTTAATGTGGTTCTCATAAATGAGCCTTTTGTCCTAAGGCCCGAACATTGCCAAATAAAGGGTGGTGATGATTTTGAGTACTAGACAGTTCAAAAAATGTTACAGTGTCATTAGTTTTCCAAGAAGCCACGTCACAAACTGGAATTATAGTCCTAGTTGTTGGGAGTTGGGACCAAAAACTTTAACCCCCTCTCCTTCCAGAGTTGTGTCTAATAGTTTTGAGAAAAATGAGAGGAAAATAAGATAAAAAAGCCTTTATAAATGGTTGAGGAAGCATCTCAAGATTGACATAAGACAGACCTCTTTGACCTATGTTATCAAAGAATTCGTTTTGATCTTGGAAGTGTGACCTCGGAGCCTTCCATCCAGTAATGAATACAATTGGTAGTGCAGGTAAGCCTTACCTACCTAACTCCATCACTGGAAGGCAAAGTTGTTGGAACACATATAAGTGCTCATGCACAGGGGACAGTTAGACGAACACTCATGCAAATGCAGTGTGTGCATATACAGAGATAGGTAGATGATAGACAGATAATGATGATAGATGATAGACAGATAATGATGACAGATAGATAGATGATAGATAAATGAGAGATAATAGGCAGATATAGTAGACTATAGATAGGCATGAGATAGATGATGATGATGAAGATAGATAGATATAGATAGATAATAGGCATATAGATAGATGATAAATAGATGAATGATAGATATGATAGATATAGATAGTTAGATAGATAGACATATAGATAGGCAGATAGATAGATAGTGATAATAGATAGATAGATAGATAGATAGATAGATAGATAGATAGATAGATAGATAGATAGATAGAACCATGATGGTCAGGCTTGCCTACAGAATACAAGTCCTAAGCCCTATTTAGACAGTTGAGAAGGACTATAAAACCTTGGGATCCTCTCTCTACTGGCCTTGAAGGAAGCCAAAAAAAACCAAAGCAAGCAAACAATCAAAAAGCAGTAAAAGGACAGAGTAGCTTTTTCTACAAGCTAGAGGCTCTTGGAAACATCTGCATTTCCTCTGAGAAGAACACTCAGCACCGAATAGAGCATCACATCACATCTCCAACTCCAAAAGCTCAGGGATCATTGTGGCTGCAGGCGGTCAAAAATATTGTTAGAGTTTGTGGATAACTACAAGGGAGCTGACTTTGCGGTATAGCAGGTCGGTGCACATATTAACTCACAGTGGTTGTGAGAGTGTGCACATTATCTGCGAAGTTCAAGCCAGATGAAAACCCCACGTGATGGGGAGGAGGTGGAAACAAAGTCCAGCCCTTAGCTAAGGAGCTATTGACAGTTGCTGGAAGAGGGAGTTTTCTTTAAGGATTTGGCCTTGGGTGGGTGGATCCTGCTCCAGTGAAGGCCACACATCCAAAACAAGTCATGCTTGATAGCTCCTTTTCCTTATACATAAAGTTGAGTGAGTGGGGAAAAGGGAATGGATCTGGGAAGGTGGTGGTTGAATACAATCAAAATACATTGTACAGTGTTCTTAAAAAAACAACCCTAGTAAAAATGAAAAAAAAAAGTATCTCTTAGGGTATTGTTCAATCCAATAAAGTCATTCTGAGTCATGGATGAGTCAGTAGAGCTTCCCCCTACTTGCATTTTCATCATTTACATCTGGTGTTATCTAAGTTTCTTGGCACAAGAGGGGCAGTCAGGAAATGAGACATACATCTTCGTATGTCTAAACAGGATGATTCTTCCTGGGTATCATTTTAGCTATAAGCTAATATATCATATGGCCCAGGCATAAAATTGTCTTAAAGAGCCTGGGGGTGCAGCTCAGTGTAAGAGTGTTTTGTAGTAACAAGTCCCCCGGTTCCATTCTAAGCACCTCAAAAAGGAAAAGAAAAGTCATCTTTGACTATGTCCTGCTACAACTACACTGTAGATAGAAAGCCCTTCCCCAAGAAGACATGAGAAGTATGCCATGGCCTGTTTCTTGGTTTTTGTTCTAAGAAGTCAGGTCTGCTCCTGCCCTTTAGAGAAACACCCTGTTCTTTGTGAACTTTTGTCCATCTACCTCTGAGAAGGCTGGGAAACTCTTTAAAGTACAAGGGACTTTTGTATAAGGTGAGAATGTTTATATTTGGACATTGGAGGCTTAATAAAATGTAATACATTTCAACATTCTTCAAAATAATAGCTTCATATGTTAACAAACAACATTTTGATGGGTGTTGGTGGTGGCTCACGCCTTTAATCACAGCACTGAAGAGGTAGAGGCAGGCAGATCTCTGTGAGTTCAAGCTATCCTGGTCTACAAAACAAATTCCAAGACAGTCAGGGTTGTTACACAGAGAAACCTTGTCTTGAAAAACAAACAAATAAAAACAACATTTTAATGACCACGCCTTTCTTGTATAATGAATATAATAATTAAACATTTCTAGGTATTTATACATCATCAAACATACTTAAGCAGCATTTCTAAGTATTTAACTAAGAGCACAATTATCTTCAGTGTCTTAAATGTTTTGTAATTGAGTCTCATGGAAGCTGCTCATGTGTGGACCTCCTCTCTGTTATGTAGATAAGAAGATTCAATGTCCTTAGCCATTGGTCAGTTTTGACTCATAGGCTGAATGCCAGTGTTCAAGGTGCCTCTTCTTGGGGTTTGACCCGCAGTTGTTTGACCCTATGTGCTACAGTAGAGTATCAGAACAGGAAGTATGCTGGAACAAGCACACTTGAGCAGAACAGCTCCACGGCAGGGGGCTGTGCTGGACCAGGCACTAAAACAATTCTGCACTTCTTTGAAGACCTGAGACAGGAAGGAGCTAGAGAAAACACACCCCCAAAGACCTGCTCCAGTGACCTACTTCCCTCAGATGGGCCCTGTCACCTGACATTTCCACAATCTCCCACAGTAACCTTTGTTTGGGAACCAAGTGTTCAAAACATCAACTCATGGGGAACATCTCAGATCCAAGCCATAAAATCCTGTCTCCAAACATTGATTATCAATAACTATGCCACCGATTATTTAGTAGTGTATAACAACAAACATTAGATATTCCATTATCACTGTGGAATGTGAATGTGGAGACCCACAGAGGTGGTCGGTGTCTCTGCCTCAGACTCTTGTGGACTTACCATGAAGACATGTGGTCTTATACAACAGGGCAGGCCCCACACCCAGGAGGCATTGTCCAGCACAGAATGAATGCAATTGTATTTTTGTAAACATTTTGTCTCATTTTGCTTTGATTGGAGATTTTTTTTTGTTTTATTGCTCTTTCACGTGTTTATTTTGATTTCTGTTTTTGTGGTTTTTCTGTATGTTTCTGGTTTTTTTCGTTCATTTCTTTGATTTTTGTTTGTTTTTTTAAAGATAGAGGAAAAGAACAAAAATTTGGGTGGATTGGGAAGCAGGGGTGTGTAGGGGAGGCATTGGAGGAGGGAAAACATGATCAAAATATATTGTATATAAAAACAATTTTTTCAATTAAACTATTTTTAAAAGATGCTGGTCTTGACAAGAGCAAGAGGGTGTTTACATGTATGACGGCTCACTTTTATGGTTGATGATATGACTTTATTTCTCGTTGTTAGAAGGAGGGCTCCATGCTACATTGCAGGGACCCTTCCATAAACAATCTAAACATCTTCATCACACGGCAGCTGACTTTCCCAAGAACAAGCTCTCTAAAACAGAACAAGTAGGAAGTCACAATACCTTCTATGACCTAGGGTCAGACATACTTGTCACTGTTTGCACAGTCTATTATATGAGACAGTAGTCACAGCATATAGGCCACATTTCATGGAACAAGATGCTGTGTCTCCATTTTGAAAGAACAGTTTGTGGGTGAGTTGTAAGACAAGTGCGCAGAGTTCTGAGAAGCTCTGTGTACAGGAGGGAGGGACTACAAGCTAGAGTGACCTAGTAGAGCAGAGCCCTCTGCTGAACAGTCAAATAGGAGCACAACAAACAAACAAACAAACCTTTGCTGAGACATGCTGTCAGGATTTAGATGTGATCTGTGATCAAAGTATAAATAGCTGTCCCTTGACCCTCAGTGATTTTGACCCATGAGATCACCACAAAGAATTCTGTAAGTTTAGATTTTTAAAAAAGATTTATTTTTAACTGTGTGTGTTTGTTTGTGTTTCAGTGTTGGGTCTCTGTGTGGAAATGCACACGTGAGTACAGGTGTTTGTGGAGACTGGAGACATCAGATGCCCTTGGAATCAATTACAGGTGGTTGTGAGTTGCCCTATTGGGTGCTGAGGGTGCAATCTGGATCCTCTACAAGAGCAGTCAGTGCTCTTAGCAGTTGACTCATCTCTTCAGCCCTGTTTCAAATGTTTATTCTCTTTATGTTTGTTGTAAGGGTTCAGATTTTTATACTCACCTTGGACTTTAGTAATTCTGTCAGGTATTAAGAATCTTAGCAGATTCCAAGGTGCATGCCACTTCAGAAGAGGAGAGCAGGGCAGACATTCTGGTCCAAGACAGGACTTTGTGTTTAGTGTGATGCAAACCAAACCACTGGCTGTGCTTCATTTGATAATGAAGTTCTGTTGGCTGCATCCCGATGGGTAAGCCTCTGCCTTACAAAATCAGAATTCAAAAGTCTCATGTTTTGAAACTTGGTATCTTTCCCAGAAATGATGTATTTAAAAAAATTTCTTATGGCTGGCAGCACCTAAACTATTGTCCTGTCATTATGACAAATTGGCCCAGCCTACAGATATTAATTGAAAACATCTGCACGTCTTATCAATATTGCATTATAATTAGTAGGGTCATTTTGAGGTTCCGTGGACTAAGAGATGAGAGATGGGTGTATGCAATGTTTAGCTAATTAGTCATCTCTGAGAAGATTAATTTAATACTCTGTGGAATTTTCAGTTTAATTGCTTACTGTGTAAGATCATAGGGCAATTGCTTGCTAAACTTCCCCACTTCCTCATTACACACTTCATAATATAATAACCGTGTTGGGAAGGATTATTTTAGTTTGTTTATTCTTTTCATGTTTATTTTTTTTTGTCTGCAGAGATAGTGAAAATGTTACTCTGTGCTTTGCAAATAGGCACAGACTCAAAATAAAAATAGAAATATACACACAAATACTCTTCTACTTAGTAGGAACAATAAAACTTAATTCTGAATTTCCAGCTCTTCCCAGATCCTCAGTCTGCTGGCTTTGGGGCTGAGGCTGTATCCTTGGTTCCCCGGGGCCTCCAGCTTGCCAACTGGAGGGCTTGGAACTTCTCAGATTCTGTTATCTTGTGAGCTCGTCCCTTAAAATAGGTCTTCTATTTCAATAGCTGCACGGATCCATTGTTCTCTTTCTTAGGACCACCCTGACTAACCGATGCTCTACCCATGACCACTCTGATGCAGGGGGCACCACGGGCAGCTGGACGTATGCATTGTTGTGCTCTTTTGCATTTCACAAGGATCTGGACCACATCCTGTCCTGCCCAGAGAAGCAGGGCAGACTTCTAATTCCTGATCCTCCCCCGACCCCACAAACCCAATTCTTTTCACAGTATTTGGTCAATGTCCTCATTATGTAAATGAGTTGTGCGGATCTCTAACCAAGACTCACTGATTCCTCCATTCCTGCCCTGTGTGACTGACACCTGAAGTAAGGCTGAATACTGAGCAGACCGAGAGCATGCGCAGTCCACTCCTGTTTTATCCTAACCTTTACCCTTGGCAATAAATACAACACTGTGGGGAAAACCCTTCCTAATCTTTCAACTCGCAGTCCCGAGGTATTCCTCAGGAATTCCAGTGGACATAATGCCTCAGACTTCCTCCTGGCTCCCAGCTCATATGCACGGCACAATGGATCTAAAGCGGTCCTATGGATCGGTCTAGAGTGCTCCGGCACCTTAGAGGGGAGTCACCAACAACATGGATATGTTCAAAAACAGCCCCCTTTCTGTTTCACCCTCACTGATTTTCTCTGAAGGACATGTAGGGGTTGAGGGAAGACGCACCATGAACAGGACAGTAAAGTGAGGAGATTTCGGGCCGGCGCTTCTTCATTTCTTTCTTATTTCGCTGTTCCATGTCAGTATTGGGAAGAGTTGAGAGTTTAGGAAGCAGCAAAATACTTGTCTGGAAGGCAATCAAACACAAACTGAAAGACTGCTAAGGATCCTGGGGACCAGGCTGCTAAAACCAGGCACACTACACATTCAGTCTGCTTCCTGTCCGGAATGTCAAAGTTTTCTGGGCTCTCATCCTTCTGGGCTTCATCAGCTGAACTAAATGGTGCATTGCCCTTTGAGAAGTCACAGAAAAGCTAAGGGTTGCCAGATCACCACAGAACCTGTCAAAAATGGATGAATTCTCTGGCCAGGAATCTAACCAAACAGAACATATAGCCTCACATGGGCAAGGGTCTGGGTTCTATTCACAACACCATAGAAAAGATGCCATTCCTGAAAATGGGGCACCTTCTTGCATCCCTAGAGGCTCATCCTGACAGGGATGGTAGAGCCCAGGCAGGCTCGGGGAGCATACCTCCCGGCTACATGACATCAGCCATCACAGGATGTATTAGAGGGCAGGCTCTTCTCCAAGCCAGTAAAAGAGCCTGATCTTTCCACCCCTTCTCCGGAGTGTCTCCCTCCCAGAACTCCGACTGGACGATGGATATTTAAAGGTTGTTTTTGGCATCAGTCAACATCATTTCTTCCAGATGTTACCCCAAGGTTCCAGACCAGTTCCAATGGCCTGGAAGGGCTCAAACAAGTCCTAAGAATTTTTAAAAGAGTCTAAATTGGTGGTGAGTCTGGCTTTAGTCTTAGGCTGCACTTTATTTGCTAAAGGCAAAAGCCTATCCTTGATGCCCTACCAGCCAAAAATACTATTTGCACTTAAAGAAAAATAATCAAATGCTTTTTCGGGTGCTTATATGAATGCTTCCCCTCTGTTTAGACTGAGGAGAGTGAAGCCCTGCTTTCAGTTCAGCTCAGCATCCAGCCTCCTGGCTTCACCTCAAATTAAAGAGATAGGACCAGTGAAAATTCTAATTTCTTAAAAATTATCTAATAAATGAAGACATTTAAATTTAACATTCTATTTGTGCTGAGTTATTCAGAAAAAAAACAGGAGAATCATTTTGCTACCCACTTCACAGTTATTAAATATCTCCCCTCTCTGAAAAGTATGTCATTCACTCCAGTGGGATGGGCTAAAGATCCTCATTTGAAATACAGCCCCTCTTTTAGCTTGCCCACATTCCTACAGGGGTGAACCAAGTGGAAGCTGGCTGTTCTTGGCTGGAAGGAATTTGATGACAGGGATTAGGACCTAGCGTTCCTCTTTTAGCTTTTATGCTTTAATCAAGATTTGGGAGATTGGCATCCTGTAGGAAAGACAGAAAATGGTTTCTTTGTCCCAGGGGTTGGGCTGCTATATTTTAAAAATCAGCAAGGTCACATGCTTGCAAAGCAGTGGTACCTAGGCATGTCTTTTGAGGCATGTGTGAGGTCAGCTGTAGAACCTTACTGGTCTTTCTCCCTGTGCACAGATCTGGATTTTTTTTTTTTTAAGACAGGGTTTCTCTGTAGCTTTGGAGCCTGCCCACCAGTCTGGCCTTGGACTCACAGAGATCCACCTGCCTCTGCCCCGAGTGCTGGGATTAAAGGTGTGCGCCACCACCCGGCCAGATCTGGTTTTGAAGAAAGGGGGTGAGGAGAGATTCTACAAAGGGAGAGTCCGCCAGAATAACAGCGAACCTTAGATCTTGTCTTAAATAATGTGGAACGCAAGGAAGAACTGCTGCCAGGATTATCCTCCAAACTCCACAAACACACAAATGCCTGTGCCTGCACTCACACACATGAACACGCACACATATGCACACTACATGTGCATACATCGTATATACCCATAAAAATGAACTTATTAATTAAGAGACCAAAGCAAGACAAAACCCTAGCAGGGCAAACACGAAATCCTGCAGCACTATTTCTGGTATCTGGAGCTCCAAAGCACTTGCTTAGCCTCATCCCCCCAGCTCTGCCTTCCAGAGTGCACACAGCCTCTTCTTTGAACTGACCCTACTCAGTGCATGCAACTTTTCCAACTAGACATCCTATTATCCTCCCATCTCCTGGGACCTCCATTGAAACCTATGCTTTACCTCCCAATTCCACGCAGTGGCTCTCCATGGCCACCTTGCAGGAAATTCAGCTTTGGCACACATTGCCTGTCATCAGTGGACTTCTAGAGCCTTGGTACAAGTACCCATCCACTTAAAGTCAATACTATGTGGATGAGGCTGCAAAGTTCTGTTATCAACTCTGGTGTGTAGCTTGCTCCCCTTGGACCACAGTTGCTAAAGCCTCTGTTTACCTTCTAAGGTTGACCCTGGAGAAAGTTTCCCAGGAAATTGCTTTTGAGCGGGGAACCCCTTTGGTGGAATTCTCAGGTTGTGTTCTCTCTTCTCAAATGAATTTGTGTTTCCACAGGACAGAGCCTTCAGTGGGTGGAGTCTTGCTCACAGGGCATCTTTGGTCTCATCTCAATGCAGGTTGTTTGCTGATGGAGCTGATCTCTGCTCATCCTCCTCCGCAACTCAAAAGCACATCTTTCTGTTCTCTCTCACTAGAGGCTGGGTAACAGGAGTGAGAACAGTGACCACGGCAAAACTCTCCTGCCTTGAAACTTCTTCCTCCAACTAAATTAACCCCTTATGTCTCTATTCAACCTCAGTCATGTTCTCGGGCGGGGGGGGGGGGCGGCAAGAGTGGAATGGAGCAGACTTATTTTTGTCAGGCTGAATTTTAGTGACCTCTAATCAAGTTTCCTGTAGGATCCTTGTCATGAGGTGGGCCTTCATTTTCCACATTTCCTTCAGGATTAAAGTCTCCCAAACTCCCATCAGAAAGGCCCATTGACTCAGAACATTTTGGAGTTTTTCTAGGTCAAAGTTTAGAACACTTCCACATTCTTCCTATAAACCAGCTCTAAATGCCTAAAATCAATCATTAGTTTTATCACAACAATGGCCTCACTTCTTGGTACCAGTTTTCTGTATTAGCTACATTTATTTCCTATGACAAAATCAGCTTTAAGAAGGAAGAGTTTATTTGTAACATGGATAATAAAAACCCAGACACAGATATTGGGGTTCAATCTGAAGATCAGAAAAGCAAAGCAGCCAGTCACTGGTTCTTACCTCCACTTCAGATGGAAACGGCACTGCTTCCACAAATCCTTAAAATGAGACTGAGCTAAGAACTGTCTCTTTCTGTCTTATATTCCTCTCTAGTGCTGGGATTAAAGGTGTGCACCACTATAACCTGGCTTCTATGGCAAACTAGTGTGGCTATTGGAATTAACGGCTTGTGCACCACTGCCTGGTCTGTATGACTGACCAATGTGACTGTTTTACTCTCTGATCTTCAGGAAAACTTTATCTATTGAAATACAAATGAAATATCACTACATTTTCCCTTTTATCTAAAATAAAAAAGAAGACTATACAAGAAAAACTATAAACAATAAGTACAATGACTATATATAGTATATACAGGCAATAAATGCATCAACAATATCTTCATTTGCTTTTGATAAATTCAGAGAAAATACTCCATATCTATTCTATTTTTGTGAGTTCAAAGTCTTGTACCTAATTTACTTTCTATCATAACTTGCTTGCTGCATGAGATAAACAAGGAAAACTATAACTATCTAGTCTTCAACTCCCTCAGAGACCCAAGAAGGAAATAATATTAACTGAATAAGCAAGAAGTGCAAACAAGTGACTTCCAAAAATTGTGAGAAATGCCTGAACCCAAAGTTCCTCTGCAATTCTGGGACATCCATCTATGGCCTACGGGCTTAGAATATCTGACAGGCTTTTCTATGAAGCAGGGGTTTTTGTTTTGTTTTGTTTTAGGATTGTCCACCTTGTCTGGACAAGGTTTGGCAATCACTCTATTTTGTGTCCTGCTTGTCCCATTAGGACAGCATACTGTCAGTAGTTGAGACAAGGGCACAATAACAACTTGTAACCAATGCCCCTTAACAATGACAAATATTCATAAATCATTGAATAGTTAAAAAACATACCTGCCCCAGCCCTTGGTGCTTATATTTACTTCCTGCTGTCTGGGGAAACAATATCTTTAGGAGATTCTGAAAAATAATATTTGGGTTAATTTTTAAGTCCTGGGAGAGGTAGCTGAATCATTTGTTGTCCAGTCTCCGCACAATGGGAAAGTGCAAGGCTTGTCTCAAGTTACGGCTAAAGTAGTCTGTTGGGCTAGATCATCTCAGCTAGCCACGTCAAATTGTTCTGAGCAGTTTGGAGTCCAAAGATGATCTTTTGGTGGTGTTTTTCAGTTTAGTGGTGTTATCATCGTCCTGGAGGAATTGTCATTCTGGGGTCCCATCCTCCTTATGGGGACTTCAAAGGTTGCTGTTAGGTATGCTCATGGTTCACTGAAAAAAATTAATAGACGCTCAAACCCAAAATTGATTAATTTCTGTATTACCTTGTGCTAAATGACCTGGCTAAATGACCTGTATGGGATCAGATGTGTGTTATGTATATGGGATGATGCCTATTCCTGATTGTATTTTGTAACTGAATAAATAATGAAGTCAATTCTGCATCATCTGGTATAAATTCATAGATTTCAACATGCAAAATAACTCTTCATATTGTTAATTGGTAACTATGTTGAGAGGTTCTTTAAAATCCCTTAGTACCATGAGAATAGCATATAATTCTGACTTTTGAACAAAATCATAAGAACTTTGTTCCACTTTACTTAATTTTTCTGATTTGTAACTTTTATATCCTGATTTATTTGCATCAGTGGAATGTTTGGAGGGTAATATGACCAAAATGCAGTGAAGATTTGGGTCCACATGGCCCTCATGTACCTTCTGTAATTTTTCTTCAACCAAAGTCAATTCTCTCTCAATTTCATCTGATAATTCCCTGGGATTATTTAAGTTCTTTTTGCCATCTAAGGTTTTATTTAAATTAATCAGGTCATCAGGACCTATCCCAATAGTGGGTTATATATGGGAAATGTCTTCTAGGAATCTTTAGAAGTCATTAAGAGTCTGTAATCAATCTCTCCTGATTTGTACCTTTTAAGGCTTAATTTTTTTGTATACCCATTTTATAGCCTAAATAATTAATAGAATCTCCTTTTTTGTATTTTTTTCAGGAGCAATTTGTAATTCCCCAACAAGGCAAAATTTTCTTTACTTCTTCAAACATTTTTCTAAAATATCTACATTTGAAACAAATAGCAAAATGTCATCTGTGTAAAGGTAAACTATAGATTCAGGAAATTGCTTATGTATAATTTCCAATGGCCAACTTACAAAATATTGGCACAGGGTGGGGCTATTTAACAGTCCCTGTGGGAGAATCTTTCATTGGCATCTTTTATCAGGCTATGAATTATTAAAAGTAGGCACCGTAAAGGCAAATTTTTCTCTGTCTTTTTCTTGTAAAGGAATAGTGAAGAAGCAATCAATAACTATAAGAGGCCATCCTTCAGGCAATAGAGAAAGCAAAGGAATGCCAGACTGTAGAAAGCCCATTGGTGGACTAACCTTATTAACTGCTCTTAGATCTGTTACCCTTCTCCATTTTCAAGATTCTTTTTAATAACAAATACAGGAGAATTCCAAGGGCTGGTTGATTCTTCAATATGTTGAGTATCTAGTTGCTCTTGCACCAGCTGTTCTAAAGCCCGAAGTTTCTCTATTGTTAAAGGTCATTGCTCAACCCATACAGGTTTTTCTGTGAACCATTTTAAAGGTAGGACTGTTTGTGTCTTTGAAATATCAGTAGTTATTGTGTCCTGTTCTTGTACAACCTGAGTGGTCCATGACTTTTCTTTATAAAACCTCCTAGTATTTTTCACAGAAACATACATTAATTTATGGTTTGTTTCTAAGATTGGGGGAATGTTAATCTGAGTATTCCCTTGCTGTAACAAATCATGTCCTTACAAATTCATTGCTGTGGTAGCCACATATGGTTTTAATATTCATCTCTGTCTTTCTGGCCCTATACATTCAATGCGTCTTGTGTTCTGCTTTACCTGAGATAAAGTTATAATCCCTAAAAACTGAACGCTTACATCCTGAAGAGGTCACTTTAGATACGATGATCCTGGTGAAATTATTGTTTCATCCACACCTGTGTTTGCCAGACTTCTAATGACAATGTCTTTTATTTGTATTTTTCATTTTAGTCGTTCATTTATAGAAGTTTGCCAAAATACTTGCTTTATGTTTTCTCCTAAATTTTTTGTTCTCTCTTCTATAGCTGTCCTATTATCCAGAGAAGTATGGTTTCTTACAATAGACAATAGATTCTTTAACTGCTTTGGGAAGGAGTTTCTTCTACAATGGCAGGAAACAACTGGACTAGATATGGCATAGCGGTCTGCCAGAGGCCCCTCACTGAGTTTCCTGATGGCAAAGGATTACCATGAATATTCTTTGCGACCTACATTTGCCTGCCTTTGCCATACTTTCCACATAATTCAGAAGTGAGGGGTATTCTGAATGGACTATTCTTAGAAAAAAACATTGCTTCTAGGAACAACCTGTCTACAATCCCTTTTAAGTTCACCTTGTTTGCCACAATTATAACTTTTGACACTTTGGTTTTTCCTCAAACCCCTGGAATTACCTCTTCTATCCATGCATCATTATGCTTCATGAGGTTCAATATTAATTGTACCTTGAATCCATTTCTTCAAAGGTGGTGACCTTGTCTTTAATGGCCTAATTATTCTTTTGCATAGAGAAATGGCATTTTCAAAAGCCAGACATTCAATTGCTATTTGTCTAACTTCTGAATTTGGTATCATTCTATTTACTGCTGAAATCAACCTTTGTAAGACATCCATAAAGACTTCCTTTGGGCCCTGTATAACTTTAGTGCATGACTCAATTTTTTCCATATTTCTCCAATTATGTCCCAAGCATTCAAAGCTGTTGCATGTCATAAGTCCAGGGTGCAGTCATCATATACTGCTTGCTTTCCTATAGTAGAAAAGTCTCCTTCTCCAAGAATTTGATCTTGGGAGATTGACTCCATTGTTAATAATCTCTAGCTTTACTCCAGTGTTCAATAATCTTAGCTTCTTCTCTGAATCAGACACTCCATTGTAATTGTGGACTAGGCTCTAAAACATGTTCAATAAATCTATCCAGTCATTAAGGATAATTCAATTACAAACAAACCATGGGTTTAACATTTGCTTCAGAAAAGGTGAATGCATACCATATGAGACTATTTCTTTCTTGAATCTTCTTAAATCTAATATTGGCAGAGGAGTCCAGTTAGCTGTAACAGGGCCTCGGCCACTTGGCAGTTCCTATAAGGTTACGAGATGTATTAAAGTTGGTTGTGTGAAAACCTTAGGCTGTTCCTCTCTTGCTTATAATGCAGTGCTGAAATTGGCTCTACATTAAATTCCTCTATCTGTATTTGAATATCTCTGTCATCTATTTTATTAGGTTTTTCTAAGGCCTGCATCTTAGCACTCAGATTAACTAACTATTTTTAGTGATAAGACAAAAATGATAATGCTGATAATGTTACAGCTGACCTTAATAAATCCCATGTAAATTAGATATCTTCTCATCTAATCATTCCATTTTCAAACTGTCTAGCATACTATCATACAGAGACCCAAATCCCCCCATTGTAATGGTTTTTCCCATGTTTTAATGTGGGAAAAACTTTCTCTTTTAACTAATTCATCCCTTTAAGAATTCCCATTTGTCTTACCAAATCTACTGATGATGTTGGTGAAGACGTGAGGCTGATTGCTGCTGCATAGAACAGTAAAAAACTGAATGGAATGGATTTCAAGGGAGCTGCCTTGTTTGGCAACATCCCAAGAAGGGGATTCAGGAAGAGCCTGCAACCCAAAGTGGAGAGAGAGAGAAAGAGAGAAACAGAGAGAGAGAGAGAGAGAGAGAGAGAGAGAGAGAGACAGAGACAGAGACAGAGAGACAGAGAGACAGAGAAAGACAGAGAGAGAGAGCTGTCTGAAAAAAACACATGGGGAGGGGCTGTCCAGAAGAAGCATGTGTGTTTGGAGGCTGTCTGAAGGCTACAACAAAAAAAACATCCAAAACTCTCTCAGAGGCTTAGGAAAAAAAGAAATTATGGGCAATTACTCTTTACTGGTCTTGGGTTAGACTTCCATTCTGTGCTTGATATATTTGGGCACCTCCTTACCAAGAATTGAATGACACTGCCTCATCTGCCTTTCCACTTCCGTGGGACTTCTGTGATCAGCACTGTCCCATGCTATCAATGGTGCTTCAATGCCTCACATCAAGTACTGATACACAGTGGAGATGAAGAGCTGGGCTGAGGAAGTCCAGAAGGCCTTGCATACCCTGAAAACTGCACT
Source organism: Chionomys nivalis (assembly GCF_950005125.1). NCBI lineage: Eukaryota > Metazoa > Chordata > Mammalia > Rodentia > Cricetidae > Chionomys > Chionomys nivalis. The sequence goes on along the minus strand of NC_080090.1, from coordinate 33,604,640 downwards.
GCTCAGGGCTGGACCGGAGAAAAACTAGCTGGATCTGAGCTTTTGGAATTAGAGCCCCGTTTCTGGCATCTCCCTAGGTACCTAGTAGGGAAGCTTTCAAACACCATTCTGTAGATGAACAGGGTAGAGCTCAAAAGGTTTGTCACTTTGAGAATAAAGCCAGGCCATTATCCCCTCAGAATTAACCCACTTGACTGTCCTGAGGAGAGGCAGAGAGTCCAAGGCTCTCTATAATTTTTCATTCATGAACATGGCAGTGACCCCCACAGCCAGCACAGCCTTGGGAACATGGAATTTAGTCTGGTGTGTGTGTGTGTGTGTGTGTGTGCGTGCATGTGCATGCGTGTGTGTGTAAATAGCATCCTCCATGCCCCAGGATTGACCAGCCTAAGCATTGCTCAGGGGCCAGGCCCTTGGAGCCAGAAGATAAACATATTAACTGAACTTTCCATCTGTCATTTCAGAGAGTCCTTTATTGCCTAGCTGTGGTTGGAAAAATTAAGTCCTCGTAATTTAGAGTCAACATTTCTCGCGGAATCATGTTAGACAGGTTGGCGGCACTCGCAGCTTCTCAGCAGTGTCACCTACAATCCAAACAAGCCCATAGTGGCATGTTGTCAACTCCACAGCCCATGGCTTAGTGACTCTCCTATGCTAGGCACAGGCACTGCAGGCCAGAGGGTGGACCTTAGCTTACCAGGCCATGGCCACGGATGAATTGCCACCAGTGGAGCAGCAGGCCAGAGTGATACCTCCCTGTGCAAACCAATCACTGGCCCTGATGGCTATAGGCTCAAGATAAAGGTGTCACCAAAGCAAGTGTCTTCTACGTCTCTTTCCTAAGCTTGTAGACGGTGTCTTCTCAATGTGTGTCCACACAGTCATACTTCCCTGTGTCTGTGTTCTGACCTCTTCTTAGAAAGACGTCAGTCATACAGGGGAAGGCCCCACCCGTAGGACCCCATTCTAACTTAATCACCATACTAAGGCCCTATGCTATGTTTCTGGGGTTAGGCCTTCAACATCTGAATTTTATGGGGGACACAGTTCAGCTCATAGCATCCTGTCCAATAGACTGGTTCACTTTACTTTTGAGAAACTGGTCTCTTGACTTGATTTTGCAAAGGGAGAGTTTTAGGCTAAAGAGGCAGGAGGTTGTTTCTCAGCCCAAAGCCAGCCAAACTTCCAGGGTCAGGGTGGAATTTGTGGTTCTTTACCTTGCACAGCAAATCAACTGTAGCTACTCACAGTCCAAGGCTGGTTCTGGACAAGTGCTACATAGTCATCAGAATCACTCCGAAGGCTGCAACACTGAAGGCAGAAATGATGGAAAATGAAATTCTAGTTCTAGATACTAGGCTCTCTGTCCTTTAGAGGCTCAAGCGGAGGTTCTGGCTCGAGTAAAAGGAAGCAGACTTCAGTGAAGGATTTTCTGATGCCCAGCCTGCTTAGAGGTAGAGATTTCCAACCTAGTGGGTAAATTGGGGAGGGATCCTAAGTATTTGGATACTAGGCAATGAAACGTTAATTAATTTTTCTGAAAAACAGAGAACTAAAATGATAGTAGATTAACCCAGATCTGGACAGGCTCATTCCCAGACCTCAGGGGTTTTAGAACGAGTTTAAACAGTCCATCTGGAGGCGGGGAACTAAGGCAAATAACACAGTTTGGCTTGTACAAAGTCACACATTGATCAGGCAGTGAAGCAGGAGCTAGAGTTCATATCTGGCATCCCCAAGGTGGTTCCACAAGCTTATAAATTCCCCTCCGCCATTGTTATGCACACTAGCTGGGCAATGAGAGTCCAGATTAGGTACGAGACTCAGACTGCTGGCCTGGGATAGCCACAAAACCTGCTGGCCCTGGAGTTGTGCTTGACTGTCCCCATTCCAGGTGGCAGAGACTGTCATTGTGAGTGTGGGTGGCAAACAAACTTGAACAGACAGAGTGTGGAGAAGAATCATATATTCAGTCCAGTTGGCCTCTGCCTCAGCTACTCCCGAACCACATCAAATGGCCCACTGCCACACAGATGCACAAAATGTTTCCTAGGGACACAGGGCCTGCTGGTTGAGAACCCTGGCTTCCCCTAACAGCCTTGTTCTTTATCCTGTATCCAGCCGCAAAGGCTGGGCCAGGTGTTGGGATGTGCCTTGGGTCAACTGTAAATGGCTCTGCCCTTGTCAGAGTCCCTGAGACTTGGAACTGAATTTCAGCTGCCAGGCAACCTTTGGGCTTGCCTCGGAACCTGAATTCTGGCCACTGGTCTAGGGTCTCTGAGCAGAAGAGATGCTGTCAAGGTTGTGGGTGTTGAAAGCTTCTGAGAGATGCCCCAGCTAAATGGAAGACACGGGGTCTGGTTCTAAGTGGTGTGGGTGCATCCTTGAAATACATCAACAACCAAGGCCCTATGCACAGCTGCTGTCACTTCCCAGTCCCAGGAAAAGAGTGTGGCTTCCCCAGGGTTCTGAGGCTTGCTGGCCCTCCGTGTATAGCATGACCCTGATCCCTGTTCTCCATCCTTTGTCTATTTCTTTTTTTAGCCAAACAGGTGGTAGGGCAGGGTCTGAGAATTGGAAGCCCTACCTACTCAGTTATCTGCTTTGGAGTGGAAGAGGGGGTGCTGACTCCCAGCACATACTCTGACTAAAAACCTCCAAATAAGAAAGAAGAATTCTTGAGCAAAACAGTAGCCTAGGCTAGCTGACTCTGTCCTGGTTGAAGACATTGAATCTGATGATTGTGTAAGGAAGGGCTCTACCACTGGGTGGATGGTGAAGTGGTCTGGAGATGCTGGACCCAGATGCGTCTGCTTCGTAACTGCATCCTTTGAGTGGGGCAATATCTGTGGCTACAATGCAGCGTCATGCTTGGGTTTGGGCTCTGTTTTCTGCAAAAGGAGGCTTTGCAGATACTAAATTCCTATGCATTGGCTTTGAGTTATTAAAAAGGGGAGATTGTTCAGAGCAGGTCTGACCTTAGTGGGTGAACTCTCAGTGACAATGTAGTAGCAGCTCTCCCACTGACCATGGAAAGAGTGGACAGGGTCCATGTGACCATGGACTTCCATGCCTGTGGAATGGTTCACGGGGCCATGGACTTTCATGCCTGTAGAATGGCCCACATGGCCATGGGCTCCCATGCCTGTGAAATGGCCCATGTGACCATGGACTTCCATACCTGTGGAAGGGTCCACGTTGCCATGAACCTCCATGCCTGTGGAAGGGTCAACCTGGCCACAGACTGAGGATGCTCTAACACACGAGAATGGCTTCTGATTTGCAGCTCCCCAGCAAACAGGGACTAGGGCTCTGACCAAAATGTGCTAAGTTCTAAGTTCTGTGAGCCACTTTAGTGAATTTAAGAGTAGAACTGGGCCAACAGATCCCATGACTTCAGCCCAGAGACACTCTGGTCCTGCATGAGGATCTCACCAGGCTATGCTCAGAATCTTGACCCTTGGCCTTGATGGGACGGGATAATACGTAACCTACACTAGAAATGGAATTGTGGCAGAAGAAAACCCACAGCTTTTACAGTTATGGAATAGAAGTGGCACCAATGGAAGTGGAAGGAAAAGGAGACAGGTGAGGAAGAGTCCGATAAAGAGAGACAGAATCAGTCATGCAGGAGTAGAGATCAGGAGAGAGAGTCGCCGACACACAGAAATGCGTGCACACAGAGGGTGGGGAATCATCGGGCTGAATAGGGCACAGCACTCTGTCACAAACAGTCACCATCATCATTTCACTAACTGAATATGAAATGTTTTGTCCTAGCAGTAACAGGAATGAAATAAACTCAATAAACCAGCCCCTATAACCCCTGACATATCCTTTCTAGGGATTGGTTTGACTCAAAGACTGGGGATAGATTGAGAGGGAGGACTCGCCCAGATGAAGAAGCTCTCTGGGTGTGGACCCTACCCAACTTCTAAATGCTGTCACCTTGCAGTCAGATAGCAAAGACAAGGGTGGGAGGTGAGCCAGCCATTGTAGTGTCTTGGTAATTATGGGACCCACAACTGGCACTACCTATGCTTGATGGCAGTCAGAGCAGAGAGTGTCAAGTTGAGCCTTTAGAACCTACAAAACTTCCCAAGGGACCTTCTTGGTGGCATGAGACACTCAGAAGGTCCTTTGCTGGCCAACAGAGTTGGCCAGTTGCTATCTTCTTCCCATCACAGATAGGCTGGCTCTCTGCAGGAATGACATCATGTGACCAGTGGAATGGGAGTGGACATGATGTAAGTTTCTTCTAGGATAGGAGATTTGAATGTGGGCGAGAGAACCCCTGTATCTTCACCCTCCCACCATCTGCAGGGGAAAGCCACAACATTCCAGGCCCAGAAGGTTGCATTCTGCGTGAGGACAGTGAGTACCAAAGTCCATGTTTGGTCTCCCTGCCATGAACATGTAATCTGAGCAAGGAATACACAAGGTTTGAAGCTACTGAGATAAGGCCACCAATGTTGGTGTGGTTTAGTGTGTCCCATGTTGACTGCCAGGGCATGCTGGATTCTCTCTGATGTTAAGGGGTCAGGTGTACAAGCAAATTGGCTTAGGACATTCAGCAGTGGCACTTAATAGAGAATCTTCTGGAATGGGTTCATGTGTCTTTTTAGGGGTGAGGAGGCAACTAGGCTTTCTGGCCATATAAGGTGCATCTAAAGCTATAGAACTCTGGAGGCAATGAGTTTATTTTCTTGTCAGCCTTGTATCTCTATGGAGGCCATATCCAAAGATGAACCAATCTCAAATTAAAAGTCTTTTTTAGAAATACGTCTGCATTGACTATGTGCAGACTTTGGGGAGCTAGTATTTCCTGAGTAATACAGTCTGATAATGACTTACGTAGAATTTACATTGTATTAGGAGTCATCCAGAGATAATAGAAAAGTCTATAGGAGAACATATGTGGTTATTTTAAAATACTATACCACATATATGAAGACAAGTATCTGAACTGGGGTATTTGGGGGAGGTCTGAGAACCAGATTTCCTGGGTACTAAAGGGTAACTACAGAATCATACACCATGTGCAATACAGTTGCCCATTTTTTCATTCATTTTAAATGTTTCCCCATGTTGTTATGGGATGTGTAAGTGACACTTTTAGCGGCTGAGTAAATACTCGGAGTGGATTATGACAGAATGTTCTTAATCCTTGCTCCCATGGTGGGACACTGAGATTGTTTGCAATTTCGCACTTAGGTAAGAGCCACCGCCATAAACATCTTTGTGCACAAAGCTTGTTTTCTGTTTGATATTATTTACTTTGGCTAGACTCCCAGAAATAGAATACTCCAGCAGAAATGTCATGAAACTGTGCCTTTTTTCAAGCACAGATTTTTAAAGCAAAGCAAAGCATTCATCCTCACTAATGTCAGGGAAGGAACATTCCTTTTACAATATGAGAAATGATAAACCAGCCCGCAGACACCCCCCTGGCTCAGGGTCATCCTTCTCCAGGACCGCAGTGACGGAGATCCAGCCCCAAAGAACAGGGCCCACCTGGGTGGAGGGGCTGACCACGGAATAGACCTTAACAACTGCAGCTCAGTGCCGTCTGGCTCCAGACCAACTCACAACATTCCTGAGGGCTCACCACTGAACCCCCAACACCTCCACTGAGGCCCAGGGTGCCTGCAGAATCTCTTGGTGGTCCAGAAGAGTCCTTGATTCTATGATGTGGATTCTAAACCCTGTTTGCTTCTCAGTCTTGACTGATGGCTTCCTCTGCAATGTCACTGTGTCCCCTTTTCAGAGCCCTGGCCTCAGCCATTGCTTCTCTCTCTAGGTGATAGAACTTAAGGCCCACTGGTAGACGCAGCTGAAGAAGGTGCTGGAGGGGTGTCTCTATCCATGCTCATGAAACCACCCATCCAACTCAACTCAAGTGGGTTCCCAGGGGGCCCTCTTTTCCCTGCCATCTTTTTTAGATCTGTTCCCAGGACTAGAGTGTGAGCTTGAGTAAGGTGTGAGTGACTTCCACAGTTCATGATAATGGCACAAGTTCTTGCCCTCTGAAGTATGTGCTGGGTATTCCTTACTGCGGAGAGAGAGATGGGCTCCAAGGAGGGAATGTTTTGTGTGTTCCCTGAGAACTCGCCTATCTGATTTCCAGCCTCGCCTTCATCCCACAGCATGGACTTACAGCCTGTCCACCTTTTCACTCAGCATAGCCTGAAGCTTATCTTAGGTCATGGCTGGAGATGGGAGAGCTTCAGAGCTGCATACTGGCTTCGATTTTAATTAATTTATTCAGCAAACGTTTCCAGAAACCCTGTCCTGTTGTAGTTTCCAGTGTCAGGACAATACCTAGCCTCGTTGTTGAATTATTAGCAACCTGGTCTCGGTGTGGAAAACAAATATCTGTGTGTTATCCACCATCCTGAGTGGGTTATGGTAATTTGAAGAGCACTTTGGGATGACACCTTTTTATCCTTCCTGTGTGGATTGCCACAGAAAATTCTTGGGGCACTAGACTTTGGCCATAAAAAAAAAAGTCATTTCTGTAATATCCTAGCAGGTGGTACCCAACCCGGATGCTACTGGCAGTCGATGATGTCATCCACTGTGATGGCTGACCTTGCTTGTCGGCTTCACTGGCTCTGGAATCTCTGAGGAGGCAAGCCACTGGACACCCCTGTAAGATTTTTCTTTACATGTTCAAGTAAAGTGGGAAGACATACCTTAAACGGGCAATGCAGCTTGCAGAGGCAGCCCAGACACGAGGAGGCTGACAGAAAAAGCCTTCAGGACTCACTGTTAGTCCATCTACCCTACCATCCTCTACTGACACTGGAACACAGCCTCCCTGGCCTTCCAGCATGGGCTGAAGACCAGTGGCTCTCCGGGAATCTTCTAGACTTTCATTCAGTAACAGATTGGAACTGCTGAGGCACCCATCCTTGTGGACTGAACAAACACTGTCTCCTCAGCCTCTCCATTGTAACAGACAGCCATCATTGAGTTACCCAGACCACATCAGGTAATCCAATCTAATAAACACCCCTTTCATACATAGTCTTTCTATGTGTTCTGTTTCTCTAGATAACCCTATGCACTTATTTTCTAAGGTCTTGCAGCAGGGGCCCTTCCCTGGGAACTGGTTCGTCTCCTCTCCGGCAAAGCCCTTCCCTTGTTCCTTTCCTCTTCTGCAGCTCTGGCTTCCCCTCTAGCCCACAGGCTTCATTCTTTCTCTGTCTGGAGTCTGACAAGAAACTTCAAAGTCAGCCTGGTCAGCTGGTGCCTTCATCACATCAGAAGGCTGTCAGTTAGACTCAGGGCTTCTAAGGCCACCAGCAACTTGGGGAGGAAAGGGTTTATTTTATCTTACAGTTCAATATCACAGTCCATCATTGAGAAAAGACAGGCAGGAATGCATGGTGGGAACTGAAGTAGAGACCCCGGATGACCGCTGCTGCATGGTTCATTTCTCATGGTTTGCTCAGAGTGTTTTTTTTTTTTATTATTTGAAATAGTTTTTAATTTTAAAAACATTCTAATCATATTCCTCCCCTCCCCCAAGCTCATCTACTTCCTCTTCTCTTCCCTATCCATCCAACTTCAAGTTCTTTCTTAGAAAACAAATGAAAAACTCAATACAAAACAAAATGCTCTAAACCTAGAAAACAAAATACAACATCACCCTAAAAGAAAACAACATGGAAAAGAATCACAAAATTTTAACCAAATAAAACACACACACACACCAAACAAACAAACAACCCCCCCAAATCTGTGGAGTCCATTATCTTGGTCAACTAGAACTGGGAATTGCCCCGGAGTAGTTGATATACCAAGCATACCAACGGTATACTCCCTTCCATTGGAGAAAACTAATTTTGCCCCTCCCAGCAGAGGCTATAGTGGAGTGCTGCTTGCTCGTCCACTTCTCATGGCTTGCTCAGCCTGCTTTCTTACAGCATTCAGAACCGCCAGTCCAGAGGTGGCACCACCCACAGTGGAATGGGCCCTCCCACACCAATCATCAATCAAGAAAATGCACCACAGTCTTGCCCGAGGGCCCATCTGGTGGGTGCATTGTTTAAAGTGAGGTTTCCTCTTTGCAGATGATTTGAGGTTGTGTCAAGTTGACATAACTAACCAGAACAAAGGGCCAGTCAAGCCATGTCTCTACAAACGTTTTCTAGGAACATTTCTGTTTCCAAGCCCTCTATAGCAGGCATGACTGCTTGGCTCACCTGCAGTAGATGACCATGGTTGCTGATGCGCATGGCACCTCCCTTCCTGCAGCTTACTGAGAGCCAGGGGATGGAGTAAGGGTCCTGATGTGAAGTTAGAGGTTAAGCCATGCATCTCTGTAGTCTAGGGACAAGAGAGAATATGCAGTCCACTGTGAATAGGAAGGACAGATAACCGCCTCTTCCCTGGGGTATGGGAGCTATAGACTCTGATCATATTGTCTGGGGTATGTGTTTACATGTGTGTGTAGATTAGAAAGACAGAGGGGTCGAGAGAGGGAGAGAGGGAGAGAGGGACGGGGAAAGAGAGAAAGGAGGGAGGTGAGGTATAGTGGAAAGGAAAAGGTCAACAAAAATGTGGACCAAGGTAAATGTTCTTGAACTCTGGCCAAATGAACTCTGCACTGCTGCCAACTGAAGGGGACTTTCTCCTTCAGGTTCTTCACCCATTTTTACCCTCTGCTGTAGAATAACTGGGTGGTGTGTGGTTGAGCACTCGGGTTTCCCAATAGGTTGGTTCCTATCCCCAGAAATTCCTCAACTCTAACACCTTCTATCCCTTAGGTCTCATCTCCCGAAGGGGCCTGTTTCCTCTCTGCTTTCAGAGTCCACAGTTCATGTGCATTTGCTCGTAACTTCATCAATTACAGGCACGCCCCTGCCATGGTCACACTTAGTGTGCACAGTGGAGCCTTACACAGACGCTGTACCCATTGCACAGATCATTCAGAAATAGGCTATCAAGGGAAGGATCCTGCTTACAATTTTCCATGGTTCAGCCTAACATATTTTTAACTTTACAATGACGTGAAAGCAAATCTACACAACCTTCTGTTCTTTACTTTTCCTGAACAATATTCAATAAAATATCTGAGTTACTCCATTCTTTATATAAAGTAGACATTGTTAAATTATCTTGTCCAGCTAAAGGGCAAAGAAAATGAAAAACACATTTAAGGTAGGCTATGCTAACTATGGTATTTGGAGTGCTAAACACATTTTCAACTAATGTGTTTTTAACATACCAGGATGTGCCTACTATAAATTGAAGAATGTCCACATTTAGCTATGAGACTGGGCTTGGATTACACCGTCTCCAAAGGGCAGAAAGGGTGAGTAACAGATCCAGCATCTGCAGTAACCCCGAGAAGTGACATGAATCTAATATGGGCCTATCTAACTACAGAGCGTCCTCTTATTAGACATGAAGTAAACTGAGACAAAATGCTCAGCTGTGTGGAATAATGGGTTTGGTTATGTTGCCATTTGTCAAACTGTTTCTGGGGTATATAGGTAAAAAGGCTTCTATTTGCTCAAAAAAATAAGCAGAGAGAAAAAGGTACACTAAGTATAAAAAGACTAAAATTCTCAGCACACACCACAGACTTTCTGGAAAGAATACCAGCTACAGCCAGGGCAGAGGAAGATGTAACACACTGAAATGCTCTTTGGTGGTAGCAATACAGAATAGCGCCACTCTAGAAAACAATGTAATAGCTAATTATAAAATTACAGCTACACTTGCTATGGGACCCAGTGATGACGTCTCTAAGTATTCTAATATTTACTTAAGAGAAAACAAAGTAAAACCCCATATGAAGACTGGTTCACAAATGTTTATAGATATTTGATTACTATAAATGGTTAGATGTTTGATATCAATTACTAAAAACTCGAGTCCACCCAAATGCCTATCCATGATAAATAGATAAGTATAGAATGGCACATCCAAATAATGGAATATATTACTCAGCAATAAGAGGATTAACTAAACTAGCAATATGGGTAGCAATGTGATTCAACAGCAAATACATCATGTTACATAGCATGGTGGGGCCTGAGTTGTCAACATGGGACTGAACCCTCTGCAACAATCTGGCCTTGCTTTCCAGATGTACTTTGTAAAGATGCTTTTGGAATCATAAGGTCTGATAAACGACTCTTCATCTTTAAAGCAAGCCCCAGGAAAGTCAACCCTTGCCCCCATACAGGCCAGGCCTCTCAGGAATGTCACACTGCCTGTCCCGGGGGTGCTTAACAAAGCCCAGGAGGAATGCAGTATGGAGTGATCCACCACCTTGGACTTTATCGGTGCAGTTAGACCCCTGCCGTTGTCTTCTGTTGGCTCCTTACTTCAGTTTGTAGTGGTTAGAATTGGGGGATCCAAAGAGGACTGAGAGGGCCCTGTGTCATGGGTCAGTTTAGCTGCCACTAACTAGGGAGAAATCCTATCTAGCAAACATCTGTCTTTTGTCTGCCCATGAAGAGGGAGCTGGTCATTCTGAAGGGCCTGGGCTGTTGGACAGTGGACAAGGCTAGAAGGCAACCACCCTGCATGCTTCCCACACCCCTGCTTCATCTGGTCCCCACACCTGTGTCTTGAACAAGGTAGCACCTTCTGGCCTATTTATACTCCATCTGCCTTATTGTGCTCCACACTGGGTGCCTGCTCTACTGAGCCATATCCTCTGTAGCTACTGTGACTTTCACTCTTGCTAGTCTTCAGGATGGCCTCGGCTCCAGAGAGCATCTGGATGATGCCTGAGCTGATCTGGAGCTGGTGCCTGATTGGTCCTGGCTGCTCGGCTATGGGGAGAGGCCTTCCTTTGCATGGCTGAAGGTCCGTTGGTGTCAGTGGTATATTCTACACTTCAGCTAGATTTTATAGTCCACAAGATCTTACTTGCTGCAGTGCCCCTCGAAAGTCAATGTTTCCCAGAGACACCACTTTGGACAGACAAAGCAAACAACCTACAGAGAAATCCCCATAGTCTATGGTTTACTCTGTGATCCTACTATACACGTCTGGACTCAGTGGAGCTGTAGAGAGATGGGTGAGGGGTCAGTGTAGACAGGTTTCCTAGAGGACACATGCCCTTTGCTCAGGGGTCTGGAGTAGATGGATTAGGAATCAGACAGAGGCCTTGATCATCTCTCCCTGACCTCGGTGGTACATACAAGATGGAGAAAGACCAGAAAGCATCAGACACCTTGTTGTCATGGTGACTTCCCTGCTGGTGAGTGGACCTCATTACCAACTTGAGGAATGGGGTAGAACTATCATCAGGCAAGTCTAGCTACGCAGATATCTGGAGATTTCCGTGTTCTCAGGGCAACCTGGTGAGGTGTGGTGGTGAGGTGTGGTGGTGAGGTGTGGTGGTGAGGTGTGGTGATGAGGTGTGGTGGTGGAGGAGTGGCAGACTACCCTTCCTGTGACAAGTGTATCTAAGGACAGATCCAAGTCAAGTCTCCTTGGATGGTGGACATGTCCACATAGCTTCATGCAGATGTTAGGCTAGGGAGGTGGCTGGCCAGTCTCCATGTTCTTGTTGCTAGGATGATGTGGAAGAGCTGGATTTGCCGTGTGACCCACTGCAGTCTATGATGACTTAATAGCTCTTGACTTTACAATAGTGTAAAAGTATATCCATTATAGCCGCTCTACTTTTCATGCTCAGTGCAGACTCCACTGAGTCATAGAAGACGATCAAGCCTGTGCTACAAAACAGGTTGTGCTGGATGATTTTGTCCACTGTAGGCTAATGCAAATGTTCTGAGAATTTGCTAGACTAGCTAGAACGCTCAGGAGCCTGGGTGAATGTGTTTTCAGCTTGTGATATGTTCAAGTTCTGATGGCTAGGCAAGGGTGTAACTGGTTGCAAACTGAGGAGAACGTGTGGGTTCATGGAACAGACTAGAGTATCTGGTATCTGGGTTCATGGAATAGACCAGAGTATCTGGTCCCTAACTTCTTGGCACTTCCAGTTTTTGGCTGCTACTTTTGATCACGCGGTACTGAAATTCAACTTTGCCTTATTTATTTAATTGAGTCTTTATAACCTATCCGCTGCCGTTGCCTGAGCAAATAAAGTTGAAAGGGAACTTTATGCCGCAAGTATAAATAGGAAACCATTAATACTTCCCATAAGTAGAAAGGAACTATATTTAAAAATTCAATGAAAATAAAGCACATTTATTCAATTCTAATAAGACATTGCTCTGCCAAATTTTTTTAGATTGTGACTTTTTGTTTTAAAGAAAACTTATCATGTGTTGGAGCAATGTTACAGATGCGCCTTTATTGTTCTAACAAGAACCACAAAGAAAAACCAATCTACAAGTGAGTGTCACTGTATTTACTCTACCCACTACACTGTTTGAGCGGCTGAGTCATAGGACTGGGCATAAAATGCTACGGCTTATTCCTTGGATTACTTGCATTCTGTCGAAGAAGACAAACAAGGAACAAGTGGATAAATTTAAAAAAAAAAAAACCATGAGCTTGGATAGCTTGGATTGTGAGATTCAGATATAAAAAAGAGAACAGAGAGGAATATATTTTAGAGAGAGTTGAGTCCTGTGATCAGAGAGGGAGGGAGGAGCCAGTTGCGTTGGGGTCACGTTGAGTTTGAAACTTCAGATGGGCAGCTGCATGCTGACTTGGGCTGGGCCAGTGCGAGAGGCTGGGACTGAAATGATTAATGTAGGAGAGTGATGGCTTTTGAGCCCAGCTGCTTGCTCACGATCACCTAGGGGCAGGTATAGAGATGGATGGTTCGGTCCTCCATCACCTATGCATTCCCAGGTCAACCAGTAAGAGGGGAAGATAGACCAGGTGGCAACAGAAAGAGGAATCTCCATGTTCTTCAAACACAGTGAGGGGAGAGTGTTTGAAAAGGATAAATAATAGATCAACCAAAAAAGTGTTGCCAAAAAGTTAAGTCAAATGAGGATACAGAATCAGTCACTGAGCCAGGGATGATGGCTCATGCCTGTAATCCTAAATGGGAGGCTGACACTTTGTGGCAAGCTTGGGATGCGCAAGAAGTTCCAGGTAAGTGTGGGTTGCATAGGAAGACCCTGACTCAAACAGGCTGTGGGATCAATGAGGTGGTAAGAAGGATTTAAGACTGGACCAGGAAAGGAACCAGACAGGAAGGACAGGTTCCTCTGGTCTTTCACAGAGCCACGCTGGGCTTTAAGCAGGCATCTGTGTAGCTACACCTGAAACACTCCATAAATCTTAAAGTGAAAGTTTCAGCCACATGGCCTGAAAATGGAGACCAGTAATCCCCCTTGGGAGAGTGCCTTCTGGGTTCATTTCCACCCAGGAAAGGTTATGTCCCTCTGAGTGCCCAGCATCTCTACACAACACAGACACGTGCAGCAGGCCAGGTTGCGCGGGGGCAAACTTGCTGCACACAGCTAGAGCCCTTGTTCTAGAACACGGTGAGGCGCCAGGGCAAGTCATGCTCGGGCACAGATATTTATTGATCTTGATTCACACGATCCAAGAAAAGCTTGGCCACAGAGCCTCCCATTCAGTCATGAGGATATGGGGGTTGGGCACCAACAAGAGAGAAGGAAATGGAATTTGAAGAAATTTGCCCTTAAGAAAATAACTCCTTGTGAGCCTGGTGTCTGTGAGCCTGAGCATGCAGTAGGGAAATGCTCTGTTGCTCTTCGGAGGCAGCTGTGAATAGGGCCTCTGTTAGCAGCTGGCAGCCTTCTCAAGCAAGGCAGGCCAGGGAGAGGGAGGAGGGAACCCCCGCCCCATCCTGACTCCCGTGAGGAAGTAGGCCTTCCTCCTCCAGCCCCTGCCTGCAGCAGGGGAGTGGGAGAGAGGAAAGCCCTTTAGTTTGTTGGTGGTGGCGACAAATGGTCTCACCAGAGAGCCCAGTTTGAACTTCAACTCTCCATCCTCCTGCCTCGGCCTCCTGAGTGCTGGAAATAACCGATCCCAACCGGATATGTATTTTTATATTGAACCAATAAAGCAATCTGAATCTACCAAGGCCAGGTCTTCATTTTCTCCCTGGACTATTCCAGTGGGCAGGCAGCGTCACGGCATGCCTGGCTTGGTTTTTGTATACTTGGGGACAAAGAAATCACCGTCAGGAAAAGGGGAAGACAGTCTGACTTATTTTTCAGGAAGAAAAAGGTTAGCTTCCGAGAATCCAGCCGGAGTTGGCTGAGGGTTTGCGATATTCCTTCATCTTATATGGTGTTCTGCTTTACGGATAGGAAATCAAGGGAAATGACTCGACCATGACCATGCCTTGACTGACAAACACAGGTCCTCTGATGTTTTCCAAACTTGATGATGCTCGCATGCCCAGGGGGAGATCTGTCCTTGGCTGAGGCTCTCTGAAAGCATAGAGGGCAAAGTCCAGAGAGTGGAATTCTAGCTCCCCGGAGATGACCTATTACTCACTTCTCTCTTTCCTGTGGCCAAGTATCTGACAAGAAGCAACTTAAGGAAGGCATCTGGCTCATGGTTTGAGGGTGTGAAGTCCATTAAGACCAGAAGGAAGCCATGTGGTGGGCGGCTCCATGGTGGCAGGAACGTGTATGGTTCACTCATATCTCAGCCCACCAGAAAGCAGAGACCAGAAGTCGGGCTGGCCAATAACCCACAAATTCTATGCCTACAGCTCTGTTCCACCAATGTAGACCCCACATCTGCAAGGTTCAACAACTTCCTAAAACAGCATCATCCATGGTGGACCAGGCGGTGGTAGGAACTCGTGGAGGACATTTCCCACTCAAAGCACAATAGACATTCTGTGCTGTTTGCACCCCACAGTGAGGTGGCTCCCCTTAGTGTTGGCAGGGCGGACATCTATGCTCTTCTCATTTCTATGCTATTTCCATAGCTCACCATTTCTTCCCACTGGTGATCCCGACTTCCTAAAGCTGCTTGGCTCATGTTAGCACTGGCTTTGTGGCACCTGACACTTTTACATTGGTTTTCCCATGTCATCCTTGCCATAAGCCCCTTTTATCCAGTTGTAGCAGCCAAGGCCCAGAGAGGAACAGCAAATTGCCTTACATTGCAGGGCAGAGACGTAAACCTGGGGCCTGGGGCCTAGGCTCACATATTAATGCCCCTTCCTTGAGCTGCACAAGTTCTGAAGAAGACCTTACACTGAATCCCTTTAGATGGGCTAAGACCCCTTAACCAACTAGCAAAGTACAATTATCCAGAAGTATGGTCTGTGACCTGCCAATAGTGGCTCTGTCACCACAACATATCACCATTTATGTTGTCCCCTCCCCCTCCCATCACTGAAGATTAAAGTAACAGGGAGAGGTTTGACCAAGTTCACTTAGTCTCTAAATGGTAGTTTTGGGGGCAAATCTGGATTCTTCTAGATCCGGAGACTACCAGCCTTGCTGTATACCTGCCGTCTGCCCTGCCAGCTCCATGATAGGGGTGAGGCAGAACGGTTCCTAGCACCTTAAATTCTGGTTTGACTACACACACTCTTCTCTCTCCACACAGACTTCATGCATCTGTTTCACAGCTGAAGGGAAAGTCTGAGCAGGCCCTGAGCAGCACATTTTATACTTTGGCTGAGGTCTTGCATCATGAAAGAGGAATACATAGCCTGATGTTTTCTGCGGACAGCGGACAGCCGGTGTCCCCTCCCTCTTTCTATTCCAAGGATGAGGCTCTCTGGAAAGACTGTTTCCTTCCATTCTTCTTGGCTACTGATACTAAGTTAAAATAGGCTGGATTCTGATTCTCAAGGATGTCCCCTGCTGTAATCCTCAGGGGATATTATGTGTTGACAGTTGGGGAGCTAATTGTACCTGTTAGCACCATGAAGTGTTTCCCCTTTCCCCTCTTGCCGTGGACCCCCCACAACACCTCCAAACCAGAAGACAAAATTAATGATTCTATGCTCAAAGTTCATTTCAACTACCTCCAAAGACTATGACAGATGAGCCTCCCTGGGTGTGCTGGATTCTGTTCTAACGCTAAGCTCTGAGGAGAGCTGAAATGCAGGATGGTGAATTCGCAGAGTTTGCAGACATTGACCTTACCCCGCCCCCATGAAAACTTCCTTTTTGAGGCCTAGAGCCTGGGCAGAGATGAGAGCCCCTTCTCAAATGATCGCCTCCACTCGACCTGGTTTCAGCGCTACAGACCTAATGTGACCCTTCAAAGACGCCAGCACACTTACGCTTGGCACAGCCCAGCTTCCTCCTGCAGTATAAATGAAAGCATGGAAGGCTTGTAAAGCTGACTCCAAATGGATCATGTGTATCTACAAACTATTAAAACGCAGCGTTTGGATGAGCTGCTTGGAGATGGATCAGAAACACATGGAGTGCATTTTCTCTAAACTGTGCGTGGGCCTCTGAAATTAAGGGAAAAAAGCTTGGTTGCTCCATTTGGGAGTTAGGGACCTCCGAACAATCGAAGGATCAGCACATGTTCCCTAGGCAGAAGAGTCTTTGGCCCATTCGCTCAGACTCGCATTTCCCTCCCTGGGAGACCTGTTAGGGAAGAAAGGAAATGAGGAATTGATGGGGAAGGGAACGAGTGTGGAGAAGGTCTTCAGAAGGAAGACTCCAAAGTTGGGGATTACGGTCATGTGGACAAATGGAGTCCAGGAGAAAGCTCTAAGAGTCTTAAAATCGGTATCTGCACCAGGATCTTTTGGCTTGTCCCTCAGTGATTCAGGCTGCGTTCCTTCTGGGCTGGTCATGGATCCTGCAAATAAGTGTGCACATCATGTAGAAACTATTCGCGTCCTGGAGTGGCCAGCGCACGTATATTGGAGCCATGCGGCCGTTTCCGTAAGGCCTGGTAATGTGTAGGCCGTGCTGCCATGAGCTGTTGCTTGGCTGGTGTCTGAGTCATGATGTGCTATTTTCCACCTGTTTACTCAACATGAAGCCTTGTTGGCTAAGTGAGCACTGATCTGTGGACCGCAAATGGTGTTTTGAGATCATGTCAACTTTTGACACTTGGCCAAGACAAGATCCCATATGTTTAAGGTTAATGACCATCTGGTCTCCAAAAGGCCAGGAAAATCGTGAGACTCATGGAAAGCATACTGAAGATAATCTCTGACAACTCTCCGGACCTATCCAAGAGCTGATGGCTCCTCACTGAGACCATAATTGTGTAACTCACCCTGATGTCCAATCGTCTGTCTGCATGTCCATCTCTGACTGGACACGGAGCTCCCTCAGGATAATCTGGTTCCTTTCGTTACTCCATGAGAAGCAGCTCGAGTGGCAGGAGGGTACCGGACCAGGCTGGTCTTGCACAGTTCAGCTGCTCTTCCAACTTTGGGATTCTGGCTGTGTCCTTTTGTGGCTCCAAAAGGTCTGATCAACTTTACAGGTCTCCTGGGTCAGAGGTCTGGGTTTACTCATTTCCCGTGAGCTCACAGATTTAAAATCAGAGTTCTCACCTCATCCCAGTCAAATGACCATAGCAGGAAGGCTACTCTGCGCTCTAACTGTGGCGTGGAATTTATCTCATGTTGCCTTTTTCCGGGGGTTTATCAGGAGACGAATCTAAGAGAAGACACGCACGTCTGGGATATTAGAAGGAGGATTACAGGCTTTAGACGGGAATCTGGAGAATGAGTGGTGGCCTCCAGTCTCTACTCCTAGCTCTCCCCTACAGATTGCTGCCAGGTGGCGCTTCTGAAAGGAGAAGTAAATCACCCCACCATGGATATCTTTGCTTATCAGAGAGTGATGCAGACACGGAGTAACTCGGGGCATGCTGGTGCTAATGGAGGTGCAGGGAAGGGCCATTCTTTAATTTATGTATTGCTGCACTATGTATTTTAGAATGAATGTCCAGCCATTGCTAACAAGGCAAAAGGAAATTAAAATAACATGCATGCAGGCAGAGTTTGGAGCAGTTTGGCCATGGAGTGAGGGAATTGACTCAGGTCAGCAAAGGCTTAGGGAAAGAGGATGTTGGTAGCTACCAGGGTAGGGTTGTCAAGCAGTTTGGAGGAGAGCGCTTCGTCATGGGCATCTGGGCATGGAAAGTATGGGTCCCCATAAAGAGATAGGAGGACAGAACAGCTTAGAAACTAATGTCAACTCTGAGTAGTTGAAGTGCTCAAGGAGTCAGAGCAAGAAGGAAAGAAAAAGAGTCAGAGCAAAAAGGAAAGAAAAAGAGATTGGAGCCTGCCCCTGGAAGTAATGTAGGACACCTTTGGCTTCTATCCTGAAGGCTGGCACAGAAGTTATCCAGGCTGGGAGCTGCCACAGGCTTTGCACTGCATTTTAGAATTTGTTCAGTGCACAGAAGATGCCCAAGGGCTACAAGGCTGGAATCAACAAACATGTTCATTTGGGACTTATTTTCAACCTGGTTATACAGGCCAGCAGGGAGGCCTAGGGTTTGCTGATGATTGTGTGCGAGGAACAGCCATGGTGTGACAGCCCCCAGTAGCATCTGCACTCCCCTAAGGCTCCTCCTAGCTTCGTCTCCCTACCGTGGAGAAGGCAGCCCAGCAGGGTCTTAGCAGGCCGTCAATCTTCATTAAGTCTATCATTGTCTTGAAGAGAGCAGGCAGGGCATGGAAAGGCCGCCCGATGGAAGGCTGTGACCCCAGACTGTTTGGAAAGCAAAGCTAATTGGCCATAGGAAAATCAAACAGATACCATCACTGGTGTTGCAGCTCCCGGGTGCTTGGACACATCTCTTGGTCATGCTCCCACCTCATTGCCAACAATGGAGATGCCAGGAGGCATTTGCCGACTCTCCCAGCCAATGGAACTATACATAGACATGGCAGATGGCCCTTTACCGGGCACATGCTCTCTTACACAGCAGGGTGGGGTGTCGTAGAGGAAAAGAGGTCAGCTTGAGGGGCACAGAAGGAATTCATAGTGCATAAGATCTCCCCTTTCTTGTTTCAATACACAACATCCTACTTTAGCATTTTGAGACATCATTCTGTTTGGTTTTATGGAAGTATAATTGATAAATAAAAGTGTACATATTTAAGGTATACAGTGGAGCAATATATAACTCAGTGTGTTCTGAAATGCACAGTGTGAGGCAATGGCAATGCCCACAACGAACTGATTGGCATCTCCACCACTGCACACACCACTTTCTTTTGTCTTCTTCTTGCATCCTAGCAGTGAAGCTTGTATACTCTTAAGTCAATTGCTTGGGCTCGAATCCCTGTTATTAATTATGTCACCTTGGCAAATCTCTACCTTCATGCCCCTTGACTGGTTTCACGTATGCACAGAGGCCTTAGATTCTACTGGTGACTCCTGTTCTTCACTACTGAAAATACTGCAGATAAACCCTTGGAAAATTTCAACCCCGTTTCGCTATTGCAGTGCAAATCCTACTTATAGAAGGAAGTTCATGTCGGAGCTATGCCAGATGTTACATTTGGTTAGATGTTTGGTAGTAGTAAACCAAATTTGGCCTTCGGGGGCCTCCATACAAGCTTTTACATACTAAACTGAAACCTAATATAGCCTGCAAACCAACTGAAGTTGAACCAGGAATACACACATGTAACCATGGTTGAGCTGCAGTCAAGCTTCAGTTAACCACAGGCTATCAAATGTCTAAATGGGGTCCAAATAAGGCAACCTCCAAGTCATAGCTACTTGGCTCTCTTTTTACGTCACAGCCTTACCTCACTTCCAATTTTCTGTCCATAAATACTTTTCTACCACAAGATAAGCCAGAGACCGTTGACCTTGCTCTGTTTCTTAGAGTGCCTGATCATGTCTCCTTCTTCCTGGGGTTAAACACTTCAGTTAAACTTGTCCAAAATTTTTTCTATTCCCATGGGAAGTGTCCGTTAGCAATGAGCTCTTCTCATACAGCATTTAACAAAGGTCTAGGAGGCTGGGATTGGTGATCCAGAGAGCACGGTCAATGTTGGTGTGTGCGTATCTGTGCATGGCTGGGTATTTGCATGTACAGGCCAATATTGACAAACAGGAATCACCAGTCCCTGGTAAAACCAGAGAAACCAGAGAAAGGGGAATGGAGGCAGAGATTTACCAAGGTGACATGATTAATAAAAGGGGCCTAAATCCAAGCAATTGACTTTGGCGTGTGCAAGCTCTGTTACTAGGATGTGCAGTTTGCTAGTATGAACATGTGGAGAACTGACCCCCGCTGTTATAGGCAGTGACTAGTACAGTACCTAAGGAGCCTAAGTTCAGGTCTGGCCTTACAACAGCTATACTCTAACATCCGGGCAATGCAGAATCTGTTCTGAACAGCCCAAGGTCGCTGCTGTAAGACTGAAGGTGCCTGGGAAAGGGAGTGTGCACACGAAGCCTTGGGAACCTCCGAACCAGCTTATTGCTTGCAGGTTGCTTTTCATTCCCCCTGCCCCGAGGCTGCATAACATGATCGCTGAATATGTCTCTTGGCAAGACCTCATATGTGCTTCATCCTATGCCTTGAGGTCATGTGACAGTGGTAAGTCATTCTTGAGATCTTGCCTGACTCCTTCATTCTGTAAGTCCCTATCTGAATCACTGTCGGTCAGCATGCTTCTCTTGGCACTGGAGGCTAGAGAAGTGAGCAAAACCAAACCAACCAGCAGAAATGCTGCATGGAGGACCAGGGTCAGAGCTGCTGTCCTAAGGGAAAATGCACCTTGGTGCCATTTATGGAGTATCACTGGTGGTCCAGACAGGGTTTCAAGTACTTCCTGTCATCTTCAGGGATGCCAGGTCCCTATCTGCCTTTCTGTCAGTTCCCAAACAGCACTAAATAGTCACTGGCAGCACCGAGGAGCTATTGAGGGCAGGGGTGGAAGGCCACCAGGATCCTGAGCCAGTGACTCCGTTAAAGGCCCCAGAGTGTGAGCTATCCAGGCTGTTGCCGCTCAGAGGTGAATGATGAGACATCCTGCCCTGGAAACTTCCTGAAGAGTATCACAGGGTGGACTGACAAGCCAGGCAGAACTGTAGGTGGAACAACCTCATAGAAGGTGGAAAAGAAAACCAAGGGGGACCTGGCTTGCTGCCACGCAGGGGACTAGAAGGAGCATGGCTTTTATCCTTGGAAGCACAGTCTGAGCCTGGCTGTACCCAAATAGCCCTAAGAAAGGGGACGCTTGAAAATATTTCAGAACAGGCATGTTTCATAGGGCTTCCAAAGAGAACTGTAGAAAGTCCTTGGCCATTGAAAAGAGTGGTGTTGGGGGGTGAGGGTGGGGTGCAGGTGTGAATCTCCACGGCAGCACAATGCACAGTGCTACAAGCCCGACCTGGAGGATCTACTGAATGTCCCAAAGGCCCGGAGATGGGTGATAGGGTTCCCATTTCACAGATGAGAAAAGTAAGGCTGGGAGAAGCTTAATAACTTGTCCAAGATCACAAAATCAACTGACAATAGAACCTGGATTAGAAACACCCATGGTCTTACACCATACACTGTTGTGGGGAGGGTAAACACAAGAAAAAAACTAGAGTCCTTTATCATAGGCAGGCCTTATGGGTAAGGCTGCTGAAACAAGCAGTTACAGGCAGCACTCATCAGAGGACACTCGAGGAGTGAGAAGGGACCCAGATCATCATGAAGTTTATTATGTTCTTCTTCACACACGATGCCATGGGTTCCTACACAGCTCCTGAGTCACCTCTGTGCACCTGATGGTGTCCTGAAAATTCACGCGCCATGTAACTGAATTAGGAGTGAAACCTTCAGCGGAACTGAGGGTGAATATGAAGCCCTGAGCACACAACTGAATTCTTACAAAAAAAAAGATGGCAGGTATCTCTCCCTTCCTAGAGGATGCCTCTGCCCTCTGGGAGAGCATGCGGTGAGAATATGACCATCTGCAACCCCTGAAGACAGCCCTTGCAAGAATCAGAAGCCCCCCTAGAACTTCGTCTTAGCTTCCCCACCTCCATCCAGAGCTGTGAGAACACAGATCGCTTCTATTCAGGTTCCCAGTCTGTGGCAGGCAGAGCAGACCATGGCAACCACATTGTGGCCGTGTGGGGAACCTCAGTCGGAGGGACTGATTACAAACATGGGCCATCAAAGGCCCTCAGAATTTGGGAGGTAGTTTTGCTTCTGCAAGCTCTATTTACCTCTATTGCCTCTACACACACAGGTCTGTGTGATGCAAGAAAGAGAAACAAATCACTAGAAAAATTGCTTTCATCTTCAGGTCCAAAACCTTTATTCAAAGCCTTGATTCTTGATGGAGACACTGTAGGTCAAGATTTTTCAAGCCTGTGTTTCCCATGTGCAGCCAGAGGACTGGACAGTACAGATTCAAATCCATTTGCTCACCGCTTGGGAGAACGTTATAATGATGGCGGCTGGTTAGTAGATTTCATGGACCTCCCAGTGACCCTTAAGTAATCAGTATAACTTGTTTATGGAAAAGGCTGCATAAGGTCAACAAGTTTTGTTTTTGAATCATTCCCCAGATGTACAGAACCTACACCATTAATCAGCAGGAATAATCTCTCAACAGAGCCTTCTATTTTCCCAGCAGTGGTACTTAGTTTAAAATCATTGTCTGTCTATCCATTCTATGCATCTAGATTGCTAGTTAGCTATCACCTCTCTGTCTGTCTGTCTGTCTGTCTACCACCTGGTGATAATCTATCTCCCATCATATATCATCTGTATCTATTAATCTCTCTTTGTTCCTTAACTTTCTAAGGAACTGTAGATAAAGAAATACAGAAGTGAATTTTTATAATATCACAAAAATAGGGATAGAACTAATTAGAAGACAGAAAAGAATGAAAGTGATATGAAAGGTGTGTGTGTGTATGTGTGTATGTGTATAGTCTGCTACAATAATAAAACTGGTAGGGGATGAAGTGCAGAGAAGAGGGAGGGAGCGTGGAAGCAGACACTTGCACTCCTTTGTCTCAAACAGTAGATGAGAAAATAGTGTCTCAGAAATGAAGGTAAAGACACAGTTCCAAGAATGTTTTAAAGACATAAAACTAAGGCCAAAAGCCTAAAATCATTATAAAGTTTGGCCCAAGTACAATATGATGTACATGATTTAAGCTTTTATTTTTTAATGAGGGATGGTGAGAGATACTGTTGAAAGTTGTCCAGCCAAGAGAGAGGGTTCTGAGCCTTCTATCTGTAGCTATGAAGGTTTTGTGGCCAGGCAAGGTAAAAGCAGATATTTTGGAAAGGTTCCTGTTTGGAAAGGATGGAGGAAAGGAAAGGGGAGCCTTCCCATAGTTTCCGCATTGTTTGGGTTTTAGCATCATATTATGGGATTGAAAAAGAAAAGTAGCCTGTCTCTGAACACTCTCAAGATGATTTGCTAACCATCTTATACATAACCTTCTGGGATGGAGAATGTAGGCAAGTATCTTTTCTTCGGGTCAAATGGTGGGTATATCTTGAGAATACAGCCATGGTCCAAAGAGCCATAAGTGTAGCTGGGCAGCATAAGTATATCATGAGAATGCAGCCATGGTCCAAAGAGCTATGTTCTGTGCCTGTGCGTCATGAGTATATCATAAGAATACAGCCAAGGTCCAAAGAGCCATGACTGTAGCTGGGCATGACTCTATGGCAACCCAGCTGACCTCAAATTTAAGTTGCAGTTTTACAGATAAACCTCATCCTAAAGGGGCTACAAAAAAACCCTCTCTTTAAAAAAGTTACCTGTATGTGTGCATGTGTGTCTATGTATGTGCATGTGAGTGCAAATGGCTGTAAGTGCCTGTGGAGGCCAAAGGTGTCAGAGCCCCTAGAGCTGGAGTTACCAGCTGTCATGAGCTGCCTGACCTGTGTGCTCAGGCCTTTGCTAAAGCAGTATACATTCCTAACCACTCAGCAATTTCTCCAGTCCCCAGATAACTCTTCAAATAAACCATCTCACTAAACATTGGCCTGGGAGGCACCTTGTTCCAAGTCAAATTTGGAGAGCTTCATGGGGATTGATTTTTATTGTGTCATTAACTGAATTTGTTTGCTTCAAATGGACAGAAACTAACGTGTCCAGTTACTGAGCAATCTGTATATTTGGAAATTGGTTGCCTATGATAGTCTGTGTAGACCTCTCTCTCTCTGAGCATGAAGCCAGAAGCCAGACCTGGCTCATGGTTGGGTATCTCAGTTTTCTCAGAATGTGGCCAATCCTTTCTCCATGCAGTTTCTTGCCAAAGTTCTTAAATCTTGCTTTTAATCAGCAGCCAAAAGCTGTGACCCACCCGGTAGAGAACAATCTTCTCTTCACTGACATGTGACAAGCATAATTTCTTAAAAGGCTGCCATTGATCCCATTCTTTGCAGTACTGTAATATCAATTCAGCCCAGTTAAGGAGTTGGACACCTGGAACTTACCAGAAACCATTGTCACCATCTTGCCTTGTTATATAATTGTGTTTATTCAGCCTGGGAAGGTGCTTTAGGGACAAAACCGATAGATATGCCCTAGGCTTTGATTCATCACTTCATATGCTATTCTTTTTAAAGTCTACCAAGTGGTGGCTAGACACAATGGAGCTTCAATCAGCCATAAAGAGAATGAGCAATGCTGTTTGCTGGAAAATGGATGCAGCTAGAGGTCACAATGATAAGTGAAGTAAGTCAGACTCAGAAAGACAAATCTCGTGTTTTCACTCATGTGTGGATTCTGATTAAAATATATACTTATCCATACACACACACACACACACGTGTGTGTATATATATATATATATATATATATATATATATATATATATATATACATGTGTGTACATGAGACATAAAAAGTGAATGGAATGAGGGCTTGGCTACTCTAAGGTGTGGTTGAGAAGAAGGCTTTTAGTATAGGTAGGAGGAAGAGCACAGCCAGAGGCATCTGGAAGAGTCCAGAGCAGATAAAGTAGTAGATTAAACATGGCCAGGAGACTGAACTGGGCCATGAGAGGAGAAGAGGGGAGAGCAAAAGGGAGGATCAGAGAGAGAGAGTGGTTCAAGAGGACCGAGAGAGGCAAGAGCCAAGAGGAGAGGACCAAGAAAGTGAATGGCTGACATGGCAGGATTGCATAGGAATTGGAAGCTGGAAGAAGGGAAAACCATGAGCTGGAGAAGTTTAGGGTGGGGTCAGTGTGAGAAGAGCTAAGAGGAGCCCTGTTGCCAATGTGGATTCCACTAGGTACCAGGTACTTGCTGGCTTAGAGAGCCTGGTGATTCTTGCTTTGATATGCTAATTGGCACCATAGTCATCCCTTCCTCCTGGCTTTCTTTAGGGCCTGGCAAAGGGGGGTCTAGGAGAAGGAGCAGCATGAGAAGATGGGGCAGGGGAATAGAAAAGATAATAGGGAAAGAAAGATACCTCACAGTTTCTCTCCTGAGGGCAATGTAACAAGAAGGCAGAAGGAAGTCTTCTGAGGGGAGGAAGTCCAGAAAGGGCGAAGGTGTGGCGGAAGGCAGTGAGCCGCAGAAATAGCAGTAGGGTGCAGGGATGTGTCTGTCTACATAGACACAGATATAAGAAATCCTCTCAGTGAAACCCACTGTTGAGTATGGTAATGAAAGCAGTGTGATAACCCAAAGATGCCAGGGGAGAACATTGGGAATTTCCTCTTTGTTATTTTGAAATGTGCACTATTTTCCTTCACCCTCTTCACCATTTGCCTCCAAAGGCAAGATTTGAGGTGGCGATTGTATTAACAACTTGATTTAATAATTTCACACTAAACTCATAGATCGCAGCTCCATTTTATATCTCATAAATGTATTTAACTATATTTGTGACTTACAATTAAAAATTCAAATATTAAAAAAATGCAGTCAGACTCAGTTCTCGCCCCTTTTTGAACAGGAAAATGGCTTCTCTCCCTTCCTCCATCTTTATATCATATTTTATTCTGTCCTGTGTACTCAGAAGCCACTGTAACCTTCTTGAGACAGAAGATGAACACGAAACTAAAAACAAGGCAGAAGAAGCCCAAACAAACAAGCCTACCACACGAGTGTCCTTGCTCCCCTTGCACAGTAAAAACATGTCAGAAGCTGTCGGCGCTCTTATCCCTATTCTAAGTTCCTGGGTAAAATTCCAAGGCAGAATGCTGCTTCCCCAAGATCTCAGAGCAGTAGGTACAAAGAAGCGTCACACTCTAGCGGTGACCACCCCCACACCTGACCTGTGTTGAGGCCAGGACAGTGAGCATGGCTACTTGCTTACGTAGCTAGGAGGGTTCCATAGCCAGGGTTAATGGACCTCCCGCCGTGGATGCGCCTCTTTGGGCAGTGCTCTTGGTGCTTTGTTTTAGGTTCCTCTTTGTCCTGGGCTGTTGTGCCCAGTGCTTCACCTTGGTAGGTTAACTGAATACCTGTGAAGTGCCCCAGTCTCTGGAGGGTGGGGAGGGAAACATGAATCTGCCTGGGTAGCCAGAGAAGACTGGAGGATCACACAAAATGAGGTCTGCTTGATCCACAGAGGGAGCTTGGAGAAAGCTCCAGGATACCCCAAACTTACTCCCTAAAGTGCTTTCCTCTGCCTCATGGGTAGCATTTCCACGCCAAGCTTGACTCTGCACTTCCTCCATGACACGCTCTGTAGCTATTTCTACACAGGTCACCACTGGTACTAGGCTTATTGCTCTCCCGGGGTTCATGGTGGTGGCTGCCTAATAAACACCCATTAGCCTGGGCGGACTTTGCTCCCCACTCTTCCCTGTGTGCATTCAGGCCCCTCAGCTCCTCCTCCTCCTGGCCTCTCCTCTCAAACACAAGACTAGATAACGCTTGTAACATAATTTATCACTACCCCCACCTCCCCCAGGCCTGAGACTCTTGGGGACTTTGAAAGGAAACAGGCACCATGTGCTTCCGATGAGCTCCGTTCAGCTCATCATGGTGTTCCGTTGGAGCTGGGGGACGTGAGGGACACCCTGGAACCGGTTCATGGCTCTGTTTAAAGATGTTTTTCTTAGAAGCAGGAAGTTACGTCCTGCCAAGAAGAAATGAAAATAAAGCCCCCGAGGGGTCACTTGGGGTTCACTGGGAGCCGCTCTGAGCTGTTGCTGTGCTGAGGCCTCTGCAGGGGAGGAAGCCTGAAGGGGCCTCCATCCAGGACTCCCAGGGCAGGCAAGGCTAGCCTTGGCAGGTGATCATCTTGGGTAAATAGTAGCTTCATACTCCCCTGCCCCACCAAGGACAACAAGCCACTATAGACACTCTGTCTCTGTCTCTCTGTCTCTCTGTCTCTCTCTGTCTCTCTGTCTCTGTTTGTGTCTCTGTCTCTCTGTCTTTCTCTCTCTCCTCACTCAGGAGACTGCACCCAGATGCACATGGAAGTTGAGGGTTGTGTGGGGAGCAGATGGAAACACAGAAAAGGCCAGGGCAACCATTCGTATGCCCAACATCGCAGGGGCCCAGATCTTGGGGAAAGACTTGCAGTCTCAATGTTATGAACTATGGAACCAGCCCAACTGTGTCTCCCTTAGACCCCCTCATGAAGATGGAACAGTCCAGGGCAGTGTGGCTGCTACCTCACCTGGACTCTGCTGTCTTCTGTACAATGGACCCCTTAGACATGGCAGCACAGGAGCAGAGTGTGTGGGCTGGTGGCATTTCTGAGCTCACATAGACAAGGGTTATATTTCATCCCTATATCTGATCCCAGGTGCGAACACAGTTCCCTGTCTCCTTGAGGGACACATAGGATGCAAAGACGGGTATGCTTAATGTCAGCCATATTTCAGCAGCATGGAGGGACAGAGGGGCAGATAAAGGCAGGTGACTGATCAGCTGAAAGGCTCTGTGGGATGCTGAAAGTAGACATGAGGCTGGGAGCCATCTAGTGATACATGAGGCTCCAAAGACTGCTCAGGTTCCCTTAGTTCCAGGTTGTGGTGTTTACTAGATAGAGATCACACTGCACAGTCATCCCTGGGGACACTGTGCAGTTAGCAATGGCACCTGATCGTGGGTTCCAGAGTTGGACATCGAGTGGGAGACACTGGGCTGTTGTTTTGGGCTTGGCTGAAGAGAAGGGTCCGCTGCTCTTGGCTGCAGTATGACCACCTCAGAGGTCACAGATTTCCCAGCACCGATGGTTTGTGGGAAGCCCTCTGAGGTGCACAACCCAGGCATGTCTTATCGTACAGTGAGTCAGAAAATCACTGAGGACAGGATTGTGTCCCAAAGCACAATCCAGGGATGTTCAGCTGAGTCTACAAAGTACATGGAACAAGTTTTGAAATCATGTGCTTTGTTTCAGTTAAATTTGATGTATGCTGTTAATTAATACAAGCAGATACATACTTTTGGCTTAAGGAGTAACATACTGTTTTATTTTGAAGTAATTATACCACATATAATAATATGTGTGGTTGCTATAGCAACTAAGACTGTTAGGTGTGGATGTGACAGCATTTGTACTGAAAACTGCAAACAGGTGGCGAGAGAAGTTCACCAAAAAAATGGAGAGAAAATCATAGATGGAAGATTCATTGAAAATGAGTCCAAGTTGACATGAAAATTTAATGTAATTCTATCAAAACTCCAGCAAGAGTTCTCTTCCCTTTTCTTTTTTCTCTTCTTCTTCATAATACTGACTATTATTTTTGCACTCACACACACATACTCACACACATACGAAAAGGCAATGAAAATGTCAAAATAATATATAGAAACAACTGGGCTCTCTGATTTCAAAAGCTATGAGTTTATGCGGTATCAGTTGGGGAGGGGAGATAGACCAGACACTAGAGAGATGACCCGAGAAACAGATCCAAGCAAATGTGCCCCCTTTGAGTTTTGACTGCCTAAAGTGATCCACAAGCTATAACAAGCCTCTCAGTAGATGATGTGGGAACATGGTGGAAACCGTTGGCTAGATTGCATGAGCAGTGAGTTGGAATACCTTCACCCTGCTTGGGGTTCTGGACTCCCATAGCCCTCGTTTGTAACAAGTACATTCCTGTGGCTCAGTAGTTGTCATTCTGTGCTTAACCCAAGTTGCCTCTCAGCTTGTCATACGCCTGGGTAGGTATGAGCCTCCCTCCCTCTGGGTGGATTTCCATCCTCTCCGTGCTCTGTCCAGGATGAGAATACTTTTCTGGGCTGTGCCACTTCCTGCATCTGCTTAATCTTCTCTCGCTGCGTGTCGTGGTGTTTTGAAGAAATCTGATGCTCTGGAATACCACTCTGAGGGATACAATATAATTTCTGGGAGATTGTTTGCCCTTAGAAAACTCTCCACTCATAGATCTATTTGGTCACCGAGGAACTCTGTCCTTGGTTCTCAGTAAACCTTATGGATATAAAATAGACTCAAGAACATGGCCAACCCTTTCACGCATCCCCACCCCTGTGCTCCTGCCTCAAATAGATGAGCTTGCAGAAAAAGCCTGACGGTATGACTCCCAAGTGTAATACAACTGCCGACTCCAGCCCCTGCTTCTCCTTGGTTAGGACTTGTTGGTCCTGGCCCTGAGCCTGTGAATGGTGTCTTCAGCTGACCCATGGTAGCCATGCTCCATGTTACATACCTTACATTCTATGAACTGGTCCAATTCCTACCTGACCCCTTGGTTATTAAAAATCCCAGCCCAGACCACAGGAATGCCTGGATAAAGAAGGTCAGTGTAAGAAATTTCAACATTTGAAGCACTTAAGATATCAATAACCCTACTATCCTTTGCTGGAGCACATCCCTAAGGACCCTAGTGTACCCAAACACCACCATGAAAAGGTAGTATTACAATGTCTCCCTTTCCAACACATTGGATGCGTTTTAGTTTCTAGCTTCAAACAAGACCAGCACCCAGTGATACTGTGCTGGCAGGGGTGTGAGGTGTCCTGGAGTTCTCTTGATTACTGACATGTGATGGCGGAGAGCTGTTGTTTCTACAACTTATTAGAAGGAGATGAAGATCTGGTGCTGACGAACGTAAGAGACTGGGAGGAAGGATAGAGAGTGCTCTCTGGTTCCATCAGTGCTCTTTCCCCAAGGGTACCAGACTGAGATCTCAAAACAAACAGAGTCTCATTATAACTCAGACCACTGCCAGAAAGCATCTTGCAGCCAGCAGAGGCCCCAAGGAGTGCTCAACTGTTCTTAACCAAATTACCCTGAAAGCAAAGAACAGGGCTTGCCAGCACCAAGACAGCACCTCAGACCTAAGCCAATCATGATGAACTGAAGTACCCCTTCAGGGAACCCCTCAGGGACACTTTACCATCTCAGCCTCCCTTGGGAAGGTGGGGTTCGGCACAGGCAGCAGTGGATACTTGGCTATTGCAAACAGTTTTGTCAGTGTCGGGGTGCTGAGAAGACGGGGTGATGGAAAGCAGACATAGGCAGGAGTTGGTGATTGGGTTCCTCCTGGGGAGCATTCCAGTCTGGGCAGAGAGGCAGCCAGGCTGGGGATAGGGGAGTGGTCCCTGTGTCTCTCTCCACCACGAGCTCCAGATTGGCTGAATTCATGGGAAATGTTTTTGCCTGTAGAGCAGCACACAGAGTGCAGGACAGCGAGTTCTGATGCTGAAGTGGCCATCCAAACACCCAGACACCCCCACTGTAGACATAGCAAGCTGGCCAGTGCGTGACCATTAGCCTCTTACTGGAACAGCTGTCCTTAGCCTCAACCCTAGGTAGTCAATATGCCTTCAGAAGAGTAAAAGGAAGCCATATGTTCAAAATCTGAGCACAGCAGTGTCTCCTGATGCATTTGTCACCTTGAAGCACTGCCCAGAGTCAGTTCTCCCAGGAAGTCCAATGTTCCAGCAACCCAGGCTTCTCTGCATTGTGTATACCTAGGCAGAAATGGCTACAGTACTCCCTACCCAATGAGGTATTCATTGCAGAGAGATTATGCCGATCCTTAGTGGCCCCTGACTAACTCAATTTCTGGTATAAAGTATAAAGTAGTGACTAAATGAACATTATAGATCCACAAAGAAATGTCATCTTGATTGTCTTGTCTACCACTTAGCAGTGGCAGTTCACAATTGGTATATAAGCTAAAGCCTTATTAAATATTCCTCTGATATTTAAGTCTTACAATAGAACCCTACTACAGCATACTTTCCAAGGAACATTATTTCTCCCGGGACTGATCACCAAGCCCCAAATCCATGGATACTCCTTCAACCCACCAGGGCAAGAAGATTATCTTTAGCCCCCACCTGTCATGTTGCCACTCTCTTCAGATGTCTCCTGTGCTATATAACCCATTTTCTGAAATCTTTTTTGAAATGCAGGAAGTTTGAGTCCAGTGACTACACTGTGTTGTTTGAGGCTGCTCCTTTGTTCCTGGCAGCCCAGAACTGAAATAACCACACAGAAACTATATTATTTGCAATACTGTTTGGCCAATAGCTTAAGCATATTTTTAGCTAGCTCTTATTCCCTGAACTAACCCATCTCCATTAATCTGTGCATCACCACAAGGTTGTAGTCTACCAGCAAAGTTCCAGCTGGCTCCGGCAGGGATTTCTGTCTCCTGCAGCAGCTACCTGGCTTCACTCTGACTCTGCATACTCTCTCTATATATCTCTTTCAGCCCCACTTTACTCTGTTAAGCCATTGGCTGAAAGCAGTTTCTTTATTAACCAATGGCAATAAAACATATTTGCAGCATACATCACCTCCCACATCAACACTGGATGATGGATTGAGGTGGGAGGCAGTTCTTTGACCCTCCTACTGATGTTCAATGCTGATGGAGTCTATTAAATAGACTTGGATTCAGTGGGTTAAGTGGTTCAGGTGAACAGCCAATTCAGTCTGTCTACACATATGCACACAGAGGCTCACCCTCATTTACATGCATGATCCCAAAACATGGTCCTAGAGACTGAGTGGAGGGACATTTAGTTTCAGCATATCATGTCATGGCCTTCTTGAGTCTGTTTTGGGAAAGCAAGTTAACCTTCCCATCTCTTTTACTGTGGATTCTTTCCAAGAGCATCGGTGTCCTTTCTTGCCATCTCTGTCCAATACAGGTGCTATATAATGTCATTGTTGGATGTCTTACAGGTTTGGTCAATGATAGTGGGAGACAGCCCAGTGGGAAGTCCTTAGGTCACCTAGAGAAAACTTAAATTCTAGCCTCCTCCTTTGCTGCTCCCTTACCCGGAGGTAACCAGTTTTGCCCCACAATTCCCTTGGTTATGTCATACCACAGGTACAAAGCAGCAAAAACAGCTGATAAGAAACTAGAAGCTCTGAAACCATGAAGCTAAATAAACATTTGATCTTCATATGTCAATTATTTTGGGCAATCTGAAATAGCAACAGGAAGTTGACTAATGGAAGAGCCACCCTCAATCCAGTCCCTAGCAGTAAGCCTCTAGAAGGCAGGGCTTGAGATCTTCATTCCTCCAGGAATACTGATGAAAAGAACAGCCCTAATGCAAAACAGTGAATGCGAACTGCTATGGTTTGGATGAGATTTTGATATTTGCCCTTAGGGGCAAATGTTTGAGTGTTTGGTCTCCAGTTGGTGGAACTGTTTGAGAAGGATTAGGAGGTGTGTAACTTGAGATGGATTTTGAAGTTTCAAAAAGCCCACACCATTCCTGGTTAGCCTAGCTTGCTAGTCTCTCTCTCTCTCTCTCTCTCTCTCTCTCTCTCTCTCTCTCTGCCTCCTGATTATAGATCTCTATTACTGCTCTAGCACCATGTCCACCTGCCTGCTGCTCTGCCCCCTCCCATGGTGGTCATGGACTCACTCTCTGACACTGAAAATCCCCAGTAAACTCTTGTTGTCTTGATCACTGTGTTTTAATCACAGCACTAGAAAAGTAACTAAGACAACAGTCAGCCTCATGTCAACAGGATGCACAGCCATACCAATCTCAGATCATGAAACTGAAAATGTACCTAGGTCTAGGATAATCACATCTGTATTGACTGAACATTCATGGGCTACTTTTCTTTACTGCACCCCAAACCACACTGTACAACAACTGTTTTCATGATACACACACGTATTGAAAGTTCTAAGTAACCTAAAGGCATATATGGGAGGAGGGACTTAGTCTGTGTGTGAATATTCATCATTTCACACCAGTGATTGCAGCATCTATGACTTTGGGGTCTGTGGGGATTCTGGAACCAGCCTTCCATTGATACTGTAAGACTACTATGTTTACTAACCTCTAATTACGAGAAAGACTTTTAAGTAGTTTGTTTTCTTGGTTGCTGTTGTTGTTGCTGCTGCTGTTATTGTTTTCCACAACTGAGTTGTCCTTGAGGTAATGTGATGTCCTCTCCGCTTCATCTTACTCAAATGATTTTCGGCTCAGTCACATGCCTCTTACACTCAGGATGCAAGTCAGGTGTTTGGAGGTTGCAGGTGTGTGCTCCAGCGGCAGTTAAGCTCAGATTGCAGGCGACAACACTCTATTCTCCTTGAGAGCTTTCACTGGGAAATATCAAGTGCATGGGCCTCCATCTGCTATGCTATTTCTGTTCAGTTCCAGCTCCATCCCTAACAGAAGTTAAAGCAGACCACAATCCAATAGAAGTGTGGCATCTTGATAAGAAAACGAAGAGCCAACGGAAGGAAGTGTGTAGAAGAAAGGCGACATAAGTACATGTGAGAAGGCGCCAAAGAGGGTGACCTCAGGAGAAGACACCCTGCCATCACCTTAACCTCAGACTTGAATTTTCCCAGACTGTAAAAAGAAATAAAAAAAAAATGCATTTGTGTTGTTGAAGTCTCCCAGTCTGAAGTATTCAATCCAAGCAATAGGATGAGGTTAAGGCAGGCACACACCCAGGGAATGCATAAAAGGGGGGCAATGAAATTAAATTTTGGAAAGCAAGGAAAGTGTTGATGTCTGACTCCTGAATGTCAAATAGATTTGTGAAACTCACGGATATGACAATACGGGGGTTAAAAGCAGACATTTTAGGAATACAGTTAAACAAGATGAATATCACCGTGGGGCAGACAGACTAGGAACTTAAACAACACAGACAGCTGCTGTAGAAACTAGTGCTGGTCCCACCAAGCCAATTGCCCCAGAAAATAGGACCAGATTCCGTCCACCTTCAGGAGTGGTCACCAATCAGGCTCCCTATAGGAAGGCCATGAGGAGGATGGGCTCTTGGGCACAGTGACCTGAAATCCAATTGGAGACATTATCTGTGGCCATAGATAGAGATAAACCTGTCCCTGGGGTGGAGGGAATAATAGAAGTGGCAAATCATCCAGCATGGAAGGCAAACTGGGGCCTGACCTGGGACACAGTGGTATACCTGTGGCCAGGAGCTGTGGACCACAAGCACCAGGGTTCGGGTAAAGGCAATAATGTGACTATTAGCAATGACTGTGGGGAGCAGAAAGAGGAGTAAAAGAAAAGCTCAGCTGATAGACACCATCAACTCATGGTAGGAGAAGCATGTACAAAAGTTATGGAAGTCAGGAACACAGATGACGAGAAAAGGTGTTTGGAGGGTTTTGAAGTCTGCTAAAATCAGTCTCTTGCTTGGGAGGAGGTCAGGGATGCTGAATATGATTAGACCATGCTCAAAGAAGAAGTATTAAGCAGAAATGCCAAAACACATGCGCTCCCTTGGAAGCACTAACTTCCAAGGCAGTTAAATGGGGGAAAGGAAGAGTCAAGATTATTAGATCCAGGAGGATGTAGGAAATAAGGGGGAAAGTACAAAGAGAATAAAGGAAGAGGAGGAGCCATTAAATGATGAGATAAGTTTTTAAAGAAGGCATAGTAACCAATGTGAATATTGGAAACTCTAGTAGAAATAAAAATCAAATGGGATTATTAAAATTAAAGCACAATTCGTCTACAAAAAGACTTACCTATATTTAAAATCTAAAACCAATAAAAGTGTGTGTGCAAGGGGAAGAAGGATTAAAAAATAAAACTCAAGCAAATTCCGATCTCATTGCAGGTTAAGACACAAACTTGTACAAACCTCACAATATGTATTATTGAAAGTATATTTAGGAAAACATACATATGTATGTGTATACTCACATTGCAATGAGTTACAAATACACTGTGGGCTGTAAGGATGCTTTTCTCAGTGGCTAGATGAATAACTATTTCAAAACTGTCACCATAGTAGATATTGTCATTCAAGTCATTACTTACTCAGTTTGGTTTTTCCTTCTAACCTTTCAGTCACTGTCTTGAGCTAATCTTTGGTCTCAAGCTCTTAAGAAACAGAGAATTCAGACCTTGGCTGTTCTGCTCGGGTTGGGACTGTAATGAGGCCGTTGGCATGCAAGTATGTCGGTGCCTAGCTGTGATGTTTCTGGGATGATTAAGAAGGAGGTGGTAACTGCATGTGGCAGCCAGGGTGAGCCTCCCTGGCGAGGAAGCCGATTTGCTAAGTCTTTAAGATTCGAGTTGGGAGCCAAGCATCTGTCATCACAAGGACACAGCTTAGAGGCTAGCCAATGGATGGCTGGCTCTAGTTGATGGAGACCACAGCTGGTGGAGGGTCTGGTACACAAAGGCACACACGCACGGACATTGTGGTGTGGTAGATGGATTACAATAATTAAATGGTGAAACTTGCTTCACTCCCATTTTTTCCCAGGCATGGAAACAGCTAGTGAGGCAATGCCGCTGATCAAAGGTTCTGTAACTAATTACGAGGTCATGATTAGACCCCAGGTACCCACCCCCTACCAAGCCTTAGCTCGGTTTGCTACTCTCCTTAGATCTCTTCATGACTGTCTCATTTTTATTCAAATAAATGATAACCAAGAAGTATTGTTTCCTGTTGAGAGGCATTTGGGGCATGTACCCGGGTGTGAGAGTTTGTGGTGAATTAGTGTGGTTTTGTCTGCTCTGTGAGCCAGATATCCATTAGCCAATCTCTAAACCATGCCTCTGTGGGTGACAGATGTTTGGATTCAATTATGGTGAAGGAAAAGCAGCTTTGTCTTCCAAGGAAAGAAGGCATTGTTTGAGGGATAGGGAAAGCCATATATAACAGTGGTGCTGAATATCGTTCATTGTAGAAACATGGTCTTAAAGTGCCTGTTTAAACGAGGGTACCGCATCCAGGAGCTTGTAACCCACTGGATTTAATTGCATCCGAGTGCCAAAGTAAACCCCGCGTTAACAAACCTCCAGCTCTCCTCGGATTCTTTACACTTGCTCCCAGCTGTGAGCAAAGAATGGGAGTCAGCTGCTTGGACCATGCACAATACACGTAAAGAATTCACATCTGAGTCTCTGGCTGCTGTGTCCTTGCATGAGAAGGGTTGTGCTGTGTCCTTGCATGAGAAGGGTTGTCTAGGCTGAGGGAGTAGGGGGAGCCAGAACCACAGCTAGCTCCGATCCCCTTGCCTAGCCCCGCCTCCTCGCACGCAGTCAAGACTTAGGAAATAACCACTATTAAATGGACTGCACTGAATAATTGGCAGCTCAGCTAAGCCTCGTTAGGCCCTAATGATTAGGGACAAGCGTTCTAAAGGGCAAGACAGATGTCATACACAGATGCTCTGTCGGATGCTCTGGGTGACTAGAACTGTTCAAATTGCCTTCTCCTGAGCCCTTACATGGAACCGATGCAGCCCGTGCAGCCCAGCACCTATGCACTTCCCCTTGACGTTGACAGCAGCTCTCAGAGTTGATTTTCTTTCCTGCTCTCTGGTTAACATTTCTTGGCCTCTTTGGCCATCCTAAATTCCATTGCCATTCATTGTCATAAGTGCTGGGGACACAAAAATAAGGAGCATACCATCTGTGCTATGCATTTTTTTTCAAAGAGTTTATGGGAATGTATGTTTTGCCTAAGAACTCTGCTGGGGGCCACTGGGTTCTGGTTTGGATGCAGAGACGGTGATACTTGAGTTCAGCTCCTTCCCTTGGGGCTAAATGAAAAGAAATGAGCCTATCTGAACAGAAGTGAGCATAGAATGAACAGAAGATGAACTTTGCCGGCGGACGCAGAACTAGACAATGTGTGGATGTCTGGACAGCTTTGAAAGTCAGGGAGTTATACTTGAGTAGCTCCAGATGCCTGGATCATCAGAGACAAAGTGAGTGTTGTGGCCAGTGGGTTAAAGCTGGAGAGGTGGCCAGGCTAGTATGAATAAGGAAGGTGTAAAGGAGCCTTATCTTTGCCTTGAAGTCAGGGGACGCTCAACATCGGGAACTTTTAAGGGAAGGAAGCGGATCCTATTTACATTTTAAGAATGTTATTTATGATGTGAAGACAATGTAACTCCTAAGTCTGGGTGATGCAGGAAAGAGAAGGATGAGGTTGATAGCAGGATGGTCCATGAGGAGTCTGCTGCTTCAGTCCAAGCAAGACCAATGGGAACTGAGGGGTGGAGTCTTGGAGGAGACAGTCCAGGCAGAGGTGGAATCTATAACACTTCTGACCCTTGATCCGGGAATAAAGAGAATGAGCCAGCAGTGGAAGCATCTTAATGCTCCATTTGCTTTATTTCTGAAGTGAACATGTAAAAGGATAGTGATTATATTTTGTCAGTTTTGAAAAGCAAATATTTGAATTGTAGTAACTCCCTCAAACTAACATGGTGCTATGAGAGGGAGCTGTGAAGGAAGCTGGGGTAGAACTGTCATCAAATGTCCACTCAGCTGTGAAACATGCCTGCTACACTACCAGCCGGTTAGTCAAGAAGCAACCACTGTGGAAATACTGTCAAGCAAACTGCTTTTTGGTTTGAATTTAAGGTCCACTCTACAAAGAAGAACCCCTGTCTGGTGCTGTAAACCTTGTCAATAGTTTAGGACTGGAGAGGTCATAGGACCTTAGTGGGGAAGCTACTGCTATTGTTTTGCTAAGTTTTTCAGCTAGGAAGGAACAGAGACAGCTCAGCATGGTCAAAGAGTCCGCTTAATCTCCCGGGGATTTCCACACAAGCCAAACTGGGATTTGTTGCTTTAACCCAGAAAGCATTTTGGGCAAACCCACTTGGAAGCAGAGCCGGAGGTTTTATGGAAGATACTTCAATATAAGTTTCAGCACAAGGGTTAAGAGACAGAAAGGCACTCTGAAGAAAATAAGATACAATCATGAGTGCAGATGTGTCTCAAAGAAAACTGTCAGAGAGGAATCCATGCCCAAGTGGAAATAAAAGTGTCTTTGAGAAAGATTCGCAGTCACTCACCTTAATGGTAGCTGTAGATACCATTGTGGCTGCATTCAAATTTCAGTCTAAAAGGTTTCTAAGAACCCTTTCCCCTTTTCTTTTTCCTTTGATAAATCAGATTATAATATGGTGGATTTGAAGATGCCTTGAACAAGGGCTTTAATGCATATCCTTTTTTTGTAAATGAGACTTTAAGAG
The DNA here is from genome assembly GCF_950005125.1 of Chionomys nivalis. NCBI lineage: Eukaryota > Metazoa > Chordata > Mammalia > Rodentia > Cricetidae > Chionomys > Chionomys nivalis. Next base: position 33,566,430 of record NC_080090.1, on the reverse strand, counting down.
AATTACAGATTTACATCCAGGAAGGGAGACCTTCCTTAAATAGTACTTGATTATTCTGAGATTTTCTTCACTGGCCAGAGACATTGACTAGATTCCCAATTTCTCCAAAACTGCTTTGTAGCACTGGAGAATCCTAGTACACCATGGCTACTATGTTTAAATGTCTCCCCAAAAACATGTTTTGAAAACAGAATCCCTTATACATATAACCCAGCAGTATTGGGAGGCAAAATTTCTTAAGAGGTGAACAAAGGTATCCATGTTCATGAATTAATTAATGCTCCCTGAAAAGGGCTTAAGAGGTCTTGCTTTCATTTGTCATCTCTTTGACCTTCCATTACATAAAGCTGCAACAAGAAAGTTCTAGTCCTCAGGAGGTAGAGGCAGGCAGAAGAGGTAGGTGGATCTCTGAGTTCAAGGGCAGCCTGATTTACACAGTGAGTTTCAAGACAGCCATGGATACACAGGGAAACCCTGTCTCAAAAAAACAGAAACAAGCAAATAAACAAAAAGATCCCTCATTGGAATTTAATCTCTTGATCTTGAGCATCACACCCTCCAGAACCATAAGGTAATACATTTCTGTTCAAGATAAATTACCCAGCCTGGGTTATTCTGTTAAAGCGGCACTAATATACTAAGACAGAGTCCAGGGGAGGATTCTTCTCTGGAAGGTGAATTCATTCCCGTGGAAAATGACTGAAAATACACAAAATTAGCTCACAATTTGGTGTTCATGTAACAAGCTCCTTGATTAAAACGGACAGTCCAAGTATGGAAGAGACAGTGTCTCACACTTGAGGGGATCATTCATCACCACTGCCCTGTGGTGAGGGAGTGAAGACATTGTTTTTTAGGTTAGATGAGACCCCGGGACTCATGGGCAGACTCTCCTGCTAGCTTGCATCCGTTCCAGAAGAAAACCAAAATATGTGGACTGGAGAGAGGAGGGGGCAGTAGCAGGGTGTTGGGTTTTCCGTGTCTCTATTCCATGTTATGTATGTTGGCGTTACTATGAATGTGCTCCCAGATCCTATAGGCATTCTTGATTTCAACTGCCCTGTCATACAAATGGTACATTCAAAAAGAAAAACGCATTCGGGATCAGCGGGAACTCAAAAGGGGTTTACAAAAGTCCTCTTATTTGGCTCATAGGTCTCCAAGGCTTCATGTGTTTTTGGTTTTTTGCACTGAGTGACGGAGAATGTAATTAAATGTGAGCATTAAAACGCCAGACAGTAATTAACAAAGGGTCTGTGTTAGCTGCCAGGGCTAACTCTTTCAGATGGGTCCAGGACAGAAGGGCATGGGTAGTAGAGTTTCTGTGAGGCTCACACTTCCCCCAAATGCACCATCCCTGCCTCAGAGGAGGAGACAGAACATCCGTTCTCCTATGAGATTAGTTGTCAGGAGTGCCTGCTTGGGGCTGGCTGCCTGGCTTGACCCAGATTCCAACATGGTCCCTGTTCTAGGTACTCAGAATTACCCCGTAACAGGTCCTCATTGGGGTCTCCAGGACATCACCAGGACCTCAGCAGGGTGCAAGATGGCCAACACCTTACCAGAGCCCACCCAAACCTCATCGCTGCTCACTGAGACTTCTCAGGGCCCCTCTCAGCTGCTTTCTAGTCTTCACCCCTTCCTCTCCCTCAGCACCAGTATCTGCCTCTCTCCACTGCTCCCCAACACCTCAAGCACCTGTACTTTACTTCCTCCAAACCCTGTCCTGTGATTTTCAGGCCCCAAGGACATTTTATCACTTACCTCCCCAGATTATAGTGGCTTTTCCAGGCCATCTTAACATTTGCCTCCTCAGATAATTCCCCAATTCTTCAACTAGGAAAGACCTTCCATCCCATCTCTTCCTCTCAAGGTGCTTTCTTCTCTTTTTCTGTGTTTATCACAGTGTGAAAACACAAGTCTCTTCCACTGGGTTCATCTTCTATCTCCCTGTTCCTCTGGCCTGTGGCTTCTTTGGGATGAGGAGCAAATCTCATCCTCCTTTAGGTTCACAGTACCAGTGTGCTCTTGACAGTTCCTGTTACAGCAGATAAAAAAGATGGTCCAGGTAGCCCTTATGTGTATATGGTGGAATATGGAGAAATTAAGGACCCTAAATAGACATCTCTCTCTCTCTCTCTCTCTCTCTCTCTCTCTCTATATATATATATATATATATATATATATATATATATGCATGTTTCCAGCAAGAACAGAGAGGTGTTGACTCTCCACACTGTTCATAGTAGCCACAGGCCATAAAAAGCTCCTCTCTTATTGCAAAACTTGTGGTATTCAAGTGTTTAAGTGAGCTCCATGGGGCCTGATAAATCCATGGTTAATACCTCACCAGCGCTCTGGGAACCCTGCTGTCTAGAAGACTGAGAGGCATATTAGACTCAGCAGGAGGCTCCCTCCCAAAGCAAGGAAAGCACAGCAAGGAAGAGACAGGAGTGCACCTATCCTGCACAGCTGGGAAGAGACAGGGGTGCATCTGTGCTGAGAGCTGGGAAGAGACAGGGGTGCACCTGTGCTGAGAGCTGGAAAGAGACAGGGGTGCACCTATGCTGAGAGCTGGGAAGAGACGGGGGTGCACCTATGCTGCACAGCTGGGAAGAGACGGGGGTGCACCTATGCTGCACAGCTGGGAAGAGACAGGGGTGCACCTGTGCTGAGAGCTGGGAAGAGACAGGGATGCACCTGTGCTGCACAGCTGGGATAAGACAAGGGTGCACCTGTGCTGTACAGCTGGGGTAAGACAAGGGTGCACTTGTGCTGCACAGCTGGGAAGAGACAGGGGTGCACCTGTGCTGAGAGCTGGGAAGTGACAGGGGTGCACTTGTGCTGAGAGCTGGGAAGAGACAGGGGTGCACCTGTGTTGAGAGCTGGGAAGAGACAGGGGTGCACCTGTGCTGAGAGCTGGGAAGAGACAGGGGTGCACCTGTGCTACACAGCTGGGAAGAGACAGGGGTACACCTGTGCTGAGAGCTGGAAAGACACAGGGGTGCGCCTGTGCTGAGACCTGGGAAAACACAGGGGTGCACTTGTGCTGAGAGCCGGCATAAGACAGGGGTGCACCTATGTTTCACAGCTGGGAAGAGACAGGGGTGCACCTGTGCTGAGAGCTGGGAAGAGACAGGAGTGTCCTTGTGTGCTAAAAGATGTTTCCTTGTTAGGGATCAGAGAATCTGAAGTAGGAAATGGGAAACTAGAAGAGGAGGAGAAAGGAACCTAGGAAAAACAGCATCATTGTGAAGACCCTGGGCAGGCAGGAGAATTGTGTTGACTATGCCAGATGGAGATGCTAAGGCGGCAGAGGATAGGAGAGGCAGAGGCTATAGGCAACGGTTGGCATACAAAAGAGTTCCACAATATCCTGGAATGGAGTAAACATAGGTTTATTTATTTGGGGATAAACTCACAGAAATGGTAGCAATCCACAGTCCTCTGCATATGCTGGAAACTGGAACTGAATCCAGCAGCAAAGAGGCCTGCACATGATTTTTGTCTGCATTGATAGTACGTGAGACCATGTCCAAAGTGGGCTGGTATCTTAAAGGCTATTGACTGAAGGTGTTCCCACAGCACCTCCCCCTTTTGTCTAAATAAGAGTTCTAAGCCTAATACAAAACTATATACAATAAGAACAAGTATCAAGTACTATCTAGGGAAAAGGAGAGGCAAAAAAGTATAAAAATTAGAATTGCAATCAGCAAGAATAAAAACAAGCAAGAAACATTCTAAATGTTTCAATAATTGTTCTATCCTAAGGAGTCTGTCTTATATTTTAAATGGCTTGACTAAGTCATGACAGGAAAGTAGTTATGGCTATCTAGTCTTCAACCCCATCAAAGACCTGAGAAGGTAAATAATACTACTTGAGTAAACAGGAAGTGCAATCAAGCAACTTCCAAAAGGTATAAGAAATGACAGAGACAACTGTCTACCTGGGCAACTACTGAAAGTCTCATCTGCAACATTGGGGCAACGAACTTCAGCCTATAGGCTCATAATATCTGGCAGACTTTTCAGTGAAGCAGGGGAAATTTGAAGATTTTTTTTTTTTTTTTTTGCCTACATTGGCAGTTTCTCAGCCACTTTCTTTTATGTCCTGCAGAATATCTGGCAGACTGTCATGGAGTAGGAACTCCGAAGGACCATTCTGTCTTTTGCAAAGTTTAACATTTTTCTATGGGTCCTGCATGTCCAGTTCACACAGCATACCATCAAGCAGCCCAGGCAAGAACAGTTTTTCCCCAAATGGCTGGCCTTGTCACACTGAAGGCAAATTCCATAACAAGTTTCCTCAACGCCCATCAACCTCTCTGAAGTAATTATTGCTGCCAGAATCAGACATATTTCACTGTTGAGAAAAGTCTAAGTTCTTAAAACATTTTAAATGCCATATTTCATAGGTCTTTGAAGTGTTGAAGATTATCTAACTGAAATATGTCTTTGTATATCTAGAAAACCTAAGTAACATAACTATAGTTTGACTATTATAGGTGACTATTTAATAATCTGCATTTTTAATTATGTATTACACTTTTAAATGAGCTGCACAAACATAATATCTTAAACAAGAGCAGAAATACATATACACAGTGTAACAAAACTGACCTTAAGTTTGTATCAATAGACCAAAATCCATACCAAAACAAAGTATTTATCTCTGTATCTCCCCTTTAAATGAAAACAAACGTTTATGAACAATCATTTTGGGAATTTCATCATAGTTTTCTCCAAACTGTTTTTTGCTGTTTTATTGGGTGAAGTATTTGTAGGGTTTATGGAGACCTTTCGGGGGCTCTTGTTCCATCAAACCACATTAACATGGAACAAATCCACAGGTTTATCTTAGCAATCCCAAGAAGTAAAGTCTCTCTGCAGTCAAAAAATTAAAAAAAAAAAAACACAACAGTATACATAATCTAGACTCTCTGTATATTTTTCATCCTTACATGGCTTATTTTTATTCTATTTTTTAATATTTATTTTATTATCTTTACTCATTTAATTTATGACTTTTTGTACTTTTTTCCCTCATAAGCCTATGTACATTTGTCCAATACTGTAACCCATTCAGAGGTCTTTTTTTAAAATCTGATTCTGTCTTATTGTGTATCTACAATCATTTTGTGATCAGGAGCACCTTTTTTTTTTTTCTAAATGCTAAGTGGGCATGTCTAGGACCAACTCTAGGGTCCTGCCTGTTGACTCTGCCCCATCCAACATGACAGAGGTGTGTTCACCACCTCTGTGAGGCACACTTGTTGCCCCAGCTCCAGGGATGCAGCAGATATATGTTACCATTAAGAAACTAGTAGCACTCTGCTCATAACCTCCATTTACATGCTCTATAGCCAGACCTCCCAAAAGAACCAGAGCTATTCATGCCAGTATGAACCAGGAAGCTGTCTCTTAGAGAAGCCACACCTCTGATTGCAGCCAGCAAACAGAACCTATCTGAAAAAAGAAATATGGCTACCAAGAAGCTGTTCTTGGCTCCCATTTTTGTAGGTCTAGAAGCTCTTTTTTTCTTTTAAGTTTTTTTTAAGTCTTATGTGGATCCATGCCCCAGACAGTGGGTGCCAATTTGTTGGCATATGAAAGAGTCCCACAATAGCCCAGAATACAGTATTACAAAGGTTTATTTATTTGGGTATAAATTCACAGAAAGGGTAGTGATCCACAGTTCTCTGCAGGCACTGGGAACTGGAACAAAATTCAGCAGCCAAGAGATCCATGCATGTTTTTTGCCTGCATTTATAATACATGAGACCACACCCAAAGTGGGCTGATACCTTAAAGACTATTGGCTGAAGGAGTTCCTACCATAGACAAAGACAGAGCAGGCAACATAGGGACTTAGGTTGGGGGAAGATCTTGTCTCTATTCCTGGAGCATCAATAAACCTAGGTGTGTTTAAAAGGAAACTGTTCACTTACATGGAAGTAGACAACTGTGTGGAAAGGGGGTGAATTGATGTGGGAAGTCCTTCTGTATATGTGTTGCTTATATTGGTTAATGAATAAAGAATCTACCTTGGCCTATGATAAGAGCTAGGTGGGGAAGACTAAACTAAATGCTGGGAGAAAGAAGGCAGAGTCAGGAGATGCCATATAGTCACCACCAGGAACAGATGAGCCAAAATCTTGCCAGTAAGCCACAGCCTCATGGTGATACACAGATTAATAGAAATGGGTTAAATTAAGATGTAAGGGCTAGCCAATAAGAAGCTAATAGGCCAAGCAGTGATTTAATTAATATAGTTTCTGTGTGATTATTTTGGTGCTGAGCAGCTGGGAACAAACAAGTGGCTCCTTACAACCAGGAATGACAAAGACAAGAGGAGGGATCAGTGCTAGAGTGGAGGTGGTGGTCATGGGCAGAGATCAGTGGATTGTGATGGTTGTTAAGGCAATACCATGAGTGCTGGGGTAAACTGAGCACTGGGCATGACTCAGTCAGGTGCCAAGGATGTACTCACTTTGTGAGTGACACTCCTGGGTTGTAGTGCCTCTGCTGACTTTGACAAGCTGCTTCCTAGACCTGGGTCAATCTCCTATCAGTAGTGGACCCCTGTGATGGTACCCTCATTATCACCTTAAATGCATTTAGAATCATGTAGTAAGCATACTTATGGGTGTTCCTATGAGGGTGTTTCCAGAGAAGTTTAACTGAAGAAGACTCACCTTAAATATGCGGATGCCATGTCGTGCAGTGAGGTCCCCAACTGAATACAAAGGGGAAAGGAGAAAGCTTGGTGAACATGGGCATCCATCCATCTCTCTACTTGATTGAGCATCCATCTCTCTACTTGATTGAGCATCCATCTCTCTACTTGATTGAGCATGTTGTGTGAACATACAGCTCCTGATCTAAACATCCCGGACTTTATCCCTTCGAGCCACAAGCTAAAATAAATCTTTCATACATTACTTCTTATCAAGTATTCAGTCACAGCAAAAGAGGAATGTAATTGATACAGAAGCAGGGCTGTGTCTATAGCCATGTGGTATGAAGTTCTTTGGGGCATATTTGTGAGAGGAGGATAAAAGAGTTAGAAGCCACAAATGAGAGGAAGTCCAGAATGCTGTAAACACAGTGCGTGGGCCAATTCGATGAGAGTTCAGAAGACCAGAACGCAAAGAGAAACAAAGACAGTAAAGATTTCATTCACAACATTGAGAGGGGAACAAAAACTCTATCAGGAACTGAACTGGAAACCACTTGTGTTTTGGTATAGGATCAGTCTGGGCTCTGAAATTCTGAGTGGGACCAACTCTGAAAGTAGCAATGAATGTAGTTGTTCGACAAAGGAAATTTCCAGATAGCATAGTATTTAATATGTGATATGATTACTCTCACTGCTTTTAGTCACAATTGTGATGAGAAAATGAAGGAGAACGATGTTAAAAAGTGTACAGTCTAGTGAAGAAAGGAGTAAGTAGTTGGTTGAAGTTGTAGATAGGATAAACAAGGTTAGTTTGAACAAACTGCAATTAAATTAAAGAGGTTCCCACTATTAAATAAAAATTTCATATTTTGCACTTGAACAACATGTATGTGGGTGGATAGAACCCACCCATCTTGAGCTGCAGTGTAATGATGGAAATTTTAAACTTTCACTTAAAAGAAAATGACTGGGAAAAAAAAAAACATTTAAAAGTCTTCTTGCCTGGGCAAGGGAACTGTACTCCAGTTTCAGCAAGGCCATCATCTGGAGAACTCTGCATCCATGAGAGGAGACCAGATTAGACCTTAAGCTGTCATAAGAATTTGGTGTCACCCACACGGTGCTAGAATGGATTCATTCCTTGGAAGTTCTGAGTGAGCTCAATGTAAAGCTGCAAAAGAAAAGCCAGAGTTGCAATGAAATCTTAGGATACTGGAGATGCCAGCTACGTGGAATTCTCTTAAAGGACTGCTTCAAGCACCAAGTGGGCCCGGTCAAAGAAAGAGGCCACATGTTCCAGAGGTGGCAGAGCTGGGCTACCAAAGCTCGTGAAAGCAGGCAATGCTGTCAAGAGTCCCAGATGCGGTACTGGGAGCGGTAGGGGTTTGATGTCTTCCCTGCTGAGGTTTGACTTTGCTTTGGTTCAGCATCTCCTTGTACAACCTCATTTCTCCTTTTTGAAATGATAATTTTATTCTGTTCTGCTGTATATTAAAAATATAAAACTTATTAATCAGGCCTTACAGTTAGTTGTGTTTCAAAGCAGACTTTGAAGATATATTTCTCAACAATGCTGAGGCTCTTTCTAACTAAGGAACTCACTGGCAAACCATGAGCATTCTGTATTGTGAATACCCATGAGCCTTTAGAAACCTTTGAACTGATACATTTGGGTGACAAGTCCAGAAAGGGTAGAATTGGGATGTTGTATCTTCATTGTCAACTTGACCACATCTAGGACCATGAAGGCCGTATATCTCTGAGTACACCTGCAAGGCTGTTTCCAGAGAGTTGTAACCAAGGAGGGAAGACATGTGGGCCGGGGACTCTGGCTGAGTAAGGTGGAAAGGGCAGAAGTCTAAGGAGCACAGCCAAGCACCTGTCTCTACTTCCTGACTTTAGACACATGACTGGTCACTTCATGCTCCTGTTGCCAACCCTGAAGCGGTGGCCTGTATTTCCAAAAACCAAGAGTTACACTAAGTCCCTCAGGTTGATTCTTGTTGGTGTTTGGTCCCAGTAGGGGACATAAGCGACACAGCTTCTAGACCTGCCAGAGGCCCTCTTCCTCACGGCTCACTCCTCCTGGCTCACTGGCTCTTCTGTCTCAGGAGATCTACTATTTGGTCTTTGACTTCTCGCCACCATCCATCACCACAACAACCGGTTCCTTCTCTCAGAGTGATGTCACTACCTTTGAGCAGCATGCAAGAGAGCTAAAATTTATGAGGTTTGTGACGTTAGCCAAAGTTAAGGGGTATAACTTCTAAGTGCCTGCCCCTCAGCACCCTCTCAGGAAGCAGGAGGACCATGTTGAGAATCTTCAGATTCCGTAAACCAAACACAGACCTACTGTGTGGTTCTGGTCCCTTATCAACCTGATTCTAACAGCTAGATGTGACACTTTGACCTCTTAGTATGCTCTGACTTTGGGGAACAAGGCTGAGCGGCAGGCTGGAGAACCCCAAGCCAGATTACAAGGCCAATTTGGAATTCTCGTTGGTTGAGAACCCTGAACACGAAGTTAGAATTTACAGGATGCATGCGCAGAAGCAGGCATCATCAGAAGTCCGTTTATATACTGCCCTGCAGCAGTCCGCCCTTGGCCTGCCCTGTCCGACACATCTTGGAACCATGAAGATAAGATTGTGTGGCTGGACATACAGCCAGAAGCCCGCTGCAGAAGGACATGCCTGCATTCCCAGCGTGGGCCAGCCCAGCACTGCCGTAAACATCCCCTGACACTCCACCTTCACTCCCTTCTGTTTTATTATGGCATTATTCACCTGGGAGAGCTTTTGAATAATGTTTACTTCAAGTACTTCCTGCATCTGGAGAGCATCAGGGGGGAATTTCAGACATGAAATCCATCAAGTTGAGAAGCTGCTGCCTCCCCTGACCCGGTCCCTCCTGCAAGCGGTGGCACCCTGCCCCAAGCTGCTTTCCCCCTCTCCTCAGTCTGCTCTGATGCTCGGTTCCACAAAGGATAAGATTGCTGACGATGGACCCTGGGGGCAGACATTTGGATTCATGCTTCTAATCTTTGTGGGCCCCAGTTGCTCACCTCTCAGATGTGGGTGGGGGTACCTATGGCACCTGCCTTGGCACTACATAAATGTAGTGTAGACAGAGGGGTTGCCACATGCAGGACACTAATACTGACAGGTGCTAATCCTGTCGATTTATGCATGAGCTGCTATTGTCAAAAACATGAAACATGCCTCAAGCACCTTCCAGGTGTCAAGCGGGAGCCTGGTGTAGTTCACATCTTCTGCCTGTCCTGTGTGAACACCCGTGGGCCTCACTGGAGTTAGGGCTCAGGAAAAGAAGCAGAACAGCGGTCAGTGTGTGGACTCCTGGTCTCCCATTTCTGGGGTCAATGGTTTCCAAAGGACAGAGGAAGGAGAGGGCGCACAGTCTAGCTCTCAGATTGTGCTGGGATGGCAGGGACCCTTTTATAGTGGGGAGAACAGAAAGTCTCAAAGTCTATTACATGCCCAGGCCACGTGTGCCAGCTGTAGAAATGAGCAAATGGCTAGCTGAGGCCTTGTCTACATCTGCCCATGTCCCACCAATCCCCCAGGCAAAGAGAGAAATAACACGGGCTCATGTGCTTGATAAAAGATGGATCTGTCTGTCTGTCTAGACATAGAGATATATCTATGAGTAGATATATAGTTACATAGATAGAATTTTCCCTCCATGTCTACCTCCTCCTTTCTCTCCTAGAAACTGAAATATAAGTTACTATCACAGGCTACAGCAATGTGGGCTAAGTTATCATAACACTCAAACTTTAGTGGAAAAATCAACCCTTCTGTGGAACACAGGTCATTTTAGGAGTGACAGCAACTCGTAGAAGAATTGCTGCAGAACTCTGTCCTTTCTCTTCTTTTTAAGCTTTTTTAAAAAATTGCTTTATTTTATATGTATGGTTGTTTTGCCTGCATTTTTTGTGTATCATGTGCATTCCTGGGGTCCACAGAAGAAGGCATCAGATCCCATGGGACTGGAGTAACAGATGATTGTGAGCATCCATGTAGGAGCTGGGAATCAAACCCGGGTCCTCTGGAAGGGCAGCTAGTTCTCTTAACCACTGAGGCACCTCTCCAACCTCCTGTGTTATCTCTTTAAATGCCCTCCGAGGAAGAAACATTATTGGGACTAAGAGTCCGTAAAATGTCCATGAGTCCATGAGCAGGCATCTTGGTAGCTGAATCTTAGCTTCCGCCCCCTTCCAGAAGGAGAGCAATGTCTTCTGCAGGAATCTAAGGGGCAGTTCTAGTGGCCATAGCTGAATTAGAAGAGCAGAGACAGGCAGAAGGAGACCTTTTGTGTTCAAACTGCCTACTGTGTGCCAGCATCTGCCATCACAAAATAGTCTCAAGGCTGACACTCTCCCTTAAACAGAGGCCCAGAGGCACTATTCCCTTGCCAGAGGCACCCAGTTAGCAGACTGGAGAGTTCAAACGCAGCCTTGGATTTGCTTCCCAAGCTGAGCCCTTGGGAAGAAAGTTGGAAAAACAAGTAAAGAATCCCTCCCCCAGATAAATGAAACAGTCTGGGCCATTCGTCTTAGGGCACAGCTTTATCACTTTGTAGATGGGCCAGGTTGAGGAGGTTGGGGATGGGATAGAGGAGGTGACAGGGAAAGAAAGGGAACTGGAGTAGGTATCTTGCTCTTCTCTTTCCAAACTTCCATTTGTGATCTTCAAGACCTGACCACACTCTTGACTCTCTCTTCTTTCCATCATTCATGAACCAGCAATCCCAAACCATATGTATGTCCTTGAAGGCTGCCCACCGCCTCCTGTCTCTGGGCCCGAGCATGTGCTGTTCTCCCTGCCTGCAATGTTCACCCTCTTCCTTATGGTGCTCAGAAACTGATTTCTCCTTTAGGAAGCAGCTTCTTTAGGAAGTGCTCCTAGAGTCTGTCCTACAGCTTAACAACAACAATAATATCGCAAGATGTCTATTGAGTACTGATTCAGTTTAGATGAGTCCTATCCCCAGATTTCTTTCTTCTTCCACCTGCTAATGAGTTGAAGTTCCCTATAAGGACACGGCTGCTTTTTTGTTTTAACAAAAGGAAGATGACTTGCTTCCAGAGCCTGAGAAGTACAAGGAGATTGGGCGATATTCATCCCAATGACGGACTGCACCAAGGAAGATGCTCTCTCTAAGCCTTGGGCATGCACTTTCTCTAAGGGGCTTCCTGCAGGTGTGACCCAGATGTGGCCCTCCCACACCATTGCTTTGGTCTGTGAAATCGAACTTCCATTCATGGCCATTCTCAAAGCTCCTCCTCCAACAGCCTCTTACACTCGAACTTCCTCCAGTCACATTCTTTCTGTCTCTCTGAACTGCTCTATTGCGTTAAATTGGGAACCAAACCCAAAAAGAAGACAAAACATGCAAGTGATCATCACCTTGCTTTATCTCCACACTAGGTAATGCCTATGAGCTACTCACAAGTTTACCTCTCTTCTGTTTTATTTAACTTTTTTACCAGTAGTGGTATCTGTGAGTCAGAGGTCCACTGGTGTAGCTGACAAAAGCGTGTGCGCATCACAGAAAGTGTCTGGAGGTCAGAAGACATCTGGCGAGACTCACTTCTCTTCCTCCTCCTTGAGTTCCGGGGCTCAAACTTGGTTTGTCAGGTTTACCCGCTCATCCATCTTGCCAGCCCACAACACCCTGTAAAACCGAACGGAACAGAGGTTAAGTAATCAGAAGCTGCCAACTATCTTATAGCGAGGGAACCTTTCCAGCCAGAAAGATCAAGCAGAGCTACTGTATAACTGAAGCCAATCATGTGGTTTTGCTTCTTTCCTTCTGGTTCACCCTAATAAATAATAAAGCCTTCTCCTTCTTGTCCCTCAGTGAATTCCCTAAACCATCTTCAGTGGGATGTTTCATAGCTCATGAATCCCTGCTAGCACAAATAAACCCTTTAAAACTTTATGTGTCTCGGTTTCCATTGTAACATCCCCCATACTGTTTAGAAACCCTTCAGGAATGTTTTATAAATACAGATGCCTGGGTCCGACCCTAGACACACTCAGTCAAACTGATGCATTATGTTAAAGGCCCCAGGTGATGCTAACATGCACACAGGGAGGTGAATTCCATGTGGCACAGCCTTGCTAGGATCTTTGGGACTGACCACCCACTCTGAGGAGGGATGTGAACATGCTGCCACTAAGCGCTGAAAAAAAAAATGTTTAATTAATGGTGTTGAAGTGGTAGTGACCAGAAGCTTGATTATATGGTTCATCTTTATTGATGAATCTCTTAATATTTAAAGGAAAATTTTATTACATGGAAAATGGTACTACAAATTATGCTTTAATACATTGCAGTTTACTTATTGAAAGACAGTATCAGGAAAATACTATATTTTTGCTGCTGTTTCTCAGAAGCCATCTCCCTTGGTTTTGGGGGGTTTTCCTGTTCCTGAAGGCTTTCTGATTAGGTTAGGTTGGATGGCCAGCATACCTCAGCAATCCACCTGTGTACTGGGCCAGCCCTGGGGTTATGGGCATGTGTCCACCATGCCCAGCTTCTTACATTGTGCTGGGGAAGCACTTGCTCCCATGTTTGCTATTCCAGTAACCACTTTACCGATTGGGTTACAACACACCCTTCCCGATTTGTGGGTTTTGAGCAACTAGTTTATTCTGAGTTGGGAAATTTCTTACAGTAAAGTTGCTCGTAATACATCCTTGTTATTCTTTAAATGACTGCATAATCTGTAGTGACAGCCCCTGTTTCCTTCCCGATTTGGTCTCAATTCCATAGATTTCTCAACCCCATTGATCTCTCTCAGCGAGCACACATTTGTGTCACTGGCCGTCTTCACTCTTTTGCCACTTTGAGTGAAGCACTGAGTTCATTTCTGAGATGGCTTATTTTCTAAACTTTTAGCTATATTGTCTTGACTGTCAGGTGATGTTATTGCTTTTATTTCAGTAATTAGATATGATCTATAATGTTGCTTTATCTTCCCGCTGCTTCAAATTCTATTCTGTGTGGTTTCTATTTTAAAGACTTCAACCATCCATTAATCTCAGGACTGCCTGTGACAAACTTTTCAACCTTTCTCTGCCTGTGAATATCTTTATCGCCCCTCCATTCTTGATGCTTTCTCTGGAGACAGAATCACAGTTGACAGATGTGTGGTGCTGTTTCCCTGTGGGTGCCAGGTTCCAGAGAACCTCTCTGTTATGCAAAAGAACGGCTCCCTAAAGGCCATGATTCTCTCTGGCTGTTTCCAAGAATTTCTCTCTTTTGCTTTCTGAACTCATCATGACATGCCTTGGCTGGGATTTCTTTGAATTAGTCATATCTTGCATTGGCTAAACCTCTGAACTCTGTGCAAAGTTTGGAAGCTTGCAGCCATTGTTTCTTCAAACACTCTTTCAATCAGCGTCTCGTTCTCTCCTGGGACATCTAGGACAGGAACATTGATCTCTAGACATTGTCCTGCAAGTTTCTGGAACTCAGCTCACTTCATTTCACTTCTGTCACTCCTCCTGGTGGGGAAGAACACGAGAACCTGGTTCACACATGCCATACATCGACTCCAACGTCCTGAAAAAACACAGAAAAGCCCCAGACAGGAGGGGCTCGACAGGGATAAGTCAGACTACAATCATAACGTTCTATTATCCTATCAGGACATGAGAAAAGAGAAACCGAGAAAACAAAATTTGTTAACTAGAAAATAGAGATTGATGGAATGGATTTAAAAACACACTGTAACCCTGGGCTGTTTTTCAGAAACCGGCTTCACACTCAATGACTTACGCTGAAAGAAAAAGAAAAGGAGAGGACAATTTGTTCTGGAAATATTAATAAGGAAACATCAGGTTAGTCTATATCAATAATGGATCAGTTACTTTCAGAATAAAGAAAATAGCTGGAGACAATAGGAACATCACATCATCACAAGAGAACAATCCAGGAGAGCGGGTACCTGAGCCAGAGCCTCTTGTTTTCTTTCCCTTACTAAGTTTTAACTTCATTTCCTTGAATTAAGAGAACTTGAATAGAGTCAAGATGATGGTATCAAGTCCACGAGCAGTCTCCCTTGTTGATAGAAGCATTTCCATCACCTGCAGACTACCGGAGGCAGAGGAGGAAGGCAGGAAGGAAACAGCTGTCCGGAGGATAGGAAAGCAGGCGTGTGTCCTGGGTCAGAATAGGACTTTTGCTAAAGAAACTGCTACAGTGAGGGAGAAACACAGTTAATGTCGCGGGGTTCGAAATTACATTGCCTAATAGGACAACTGGAGGCAGAGCAGCCTTGGTTTGGGGACCCTTCTCCATTCTGCTGCCTGAAGTCTGTTAAACTATGCGCTGACCTCTTCTGAACAGGACTGGAGTAGGATTCAGCGTTGATATGTAATTTACAGGTTTCACAGCTTTGTCTTCCTTTTGTCTAAGACCGAATTGCTTTTCTGAGTAAATGAATCACTTTCCATGACCTGCTATTAACAGTTACATAATCCAGGAGCGCCAGAGAAAGAAATGTTCACGTAATCCATGCTGTCAAAACTAGAATGTAGAATCTTTATGCACAGGTACTACTAAAATAATATGTACTACTAAAATAATTAAAGGTCATTTTCTCAAACACACTCATATCCGCTCATTTCTCTCTGGGCTCTTTGTAATGTCCTCTGGCTCTTTTTTGATGGAAAAAATTTCTCAGTGGAGTGTGAGCATACTGTATCTCTCACATTTCAGAGGGCTATCGCTTCTGCAAGCCTTCGCTCTATAAGCAATGCAAGGAAATTGAAGATAATTACTTGTGGTACAAAAAGTTCCTTGAAGTAACACACAACAGAATTAAAGTTTACGTGGAATTCTTAGTCAGTTAAGAAAGCTTTAAGAGAAGGAGAAGCCGATGAAAACTCAGAGAATCTATTTTCTAACAAAAGTTTATTTTCTCTTTGGTGCATCTTTTTAATGTTAGCTAAAATGTAACTTCATGGCCTTAAAAATAAAATCTTTGTTAGAAAAGATGGCCTCCAATCCACACCTTGACTTTGACGTACTCTTATCCATCAAGAGAGTTTTAAAGAGAGAGCAAGGAACATGTGTCTAAGAGACAAACGGTCAGCTTAAAATCACGCTGGCTTTTGGCAAAAGCACCTGTGAGTGTCGCCAAGAGAAAACGTGACTGGATTGATGACACTCATAAAGGACAGTGTTGGAGCTGTTCATGAATATTCCAAATTCGTGTTCTTTACCTGAGAATATCCTTTGCTAGTCCTTGAAAGGTATGTGTAGCTCAGTGACTCTACTGGCCTATGACACATGCACAGCTCCCGAGAGAGCCCACAAACAGACCTTTGTTCCTTCCCACTGTCTCAGGGATTGTGGTGGAGGAAAGAGGCTTTGATAGCCTTAAATCCCAACAAACTGGAAGGAACTGGGCTCTCTACCTCGATCCTCCAGTCCCCGGATCTGATGAAACAGAGCTAAAGGAATGAGAAGCAAACTGTGGTTTCATCTTTGTGCAGCCAGGCTGCCAGAACAGGTTGCTGTGGGCTTGGTGGAAAATGGGTAGCAGACACCTGGGGCTCATCACTCTGGAGTGTGGGAGGCAGGAAGTCTAAGAGGAGCTGATGGATTCAGTACCTGGGGGAGGGAGCACATCTCAGCTCATGGTGGAACTTCACGTGATAGAAAATGATAAGACAATTGTCTGGGGCTTCTTTTATAAGGGCTGTGGTCTTGATCCATCACTTTCCAAAGACCCTACCTTCTAATACCATCAGAACAGGGACTAAAATTTCAGCATACGATTGGCTTGGAGAGACACCTCAGCAAGCACAGTAGAGGACCCAAGTTCCAATCCCAGCACCCAGATAGGATAGTCCACAGCCTCCTGTCACCCCAGCTCCTGTGCTAGCACCTCCTGGCATCTGCAGAAATCTGCACTTATGTGTATTTGCCAAGAAATAGACATATGTGCACGCATATAATTAAAAACAAATCTTTAAAAAAGAATTTGAACATATGTATTTGAAGAGGACACAAACATTCTTTAGCTAGTATATGAAATCCATTCTCTCTTTGTATGAGTTACATTTACTTCATTCCAATAGTCTGTCTATAAAATCTTGACTTGTTCCATCAACTCAAAAGCTTAAAGACTACATCTCACCTAAATATTTAAATACAATTTAGGTAAGATTCAGTGTAAGTTTTCCATTCCGAGACAAACTTTTCTTATGTTCACAACCTATAGTCAAATACGTGCTTCCAAAATGAACTAGGAGAGAAGCATGGGATGGATATTCTCCTGCTAATAAGAAGGAAGGAATGATTGGGCTCCAGTGCAAAACCCGGTAAGTACAATCAATTCCCTTTACCCTTGAGAATCAAGAGCAGTTCCCGAGAGCCACTAGTTATCAGTATCCCTTGCAGCCTGCCTTGAAATCAATTCTCTTTATGGGCATTTTGCAACCTGCATTCAAAACAAATAAAGTGATTTCTTCAACACAGAAAAATTCTCAACCAAACACCCAGTTTTGCCCATGCATTTACTGTCTACAGAACATTAGGAGATGAACAGGTTTAAGGATTATTCAACAGTCCTGATGAAGAAAGATATTACCTTTCCTAAGCACCAAGAAATTTTTTTCTTTTTTTTTTGGTTTTTCGAGACAGAGTTTCTCTGTAGCTTTGGAGCCTGTCCTGGAACTCCCTTTGTAGACCAGGCTGGTCTCGAACTCACAGAGATCCGCCTGCCTCTGCCTCCCAAGTGCTGGGATTAAAGGCGTGCGCCACCACCGCCCGGCTAGCACCAAGAAATTTAAAAGTCCCAAGAAATCATTCATTTACTAAATCCTACCTCAAATCATTTGCTTTTTCCACTTTTTTAATACCATTAATGCACTTAGTCTACAGATACAACTGAGAACATACAATGGTCTAATAATTATATTCCTATAGAAAGCTGGCAAATAACTCTATAGCCATTGTTATGATTCCAGCCACACAGCATGGCCGGCACTTCCGGGTTCCAGGGCCCTGCATGTGTGGACAAGCTCTCAGGCAAAATACCAAGCCATCCCAGGGACCTTAAATGGCCCTGCATGACCTACATGTGACATGGTTGCATCATCTATGTATAACGCAGCTACGTAAGCCCTTGTGCACATGTGTGAGCTCTGTCATCTGCGTATGCTGTAGCTACGCCAACCCCCTGTGCGCATGTGCTAGGCAGCCTTTAAAAGCTGGACGCACCATCTTCAGCCCTCTCTTTCTGCACACTGACTTCACCAGGCCTGTGCACGTCTCCTCTAATAAACTCCTAAGCGGGTTTGTTGCATGCTTCTTGCTTCCTTCTCACTCGCGCCAGGTAATTTCAGCCATCAGTTCTCCTTCCCCAGGTAGGATCTGGTCAGTCTCCCACCCTTGGAGGAGTTATATGACTTTGTTGGTAGGGACAAAATGTGACTATTAGAAAGAATTAGCCTGGGTGAAAATACAATGATTGACCATTGGGCCTGTCAGGCCACACACCTTTCTCTGTCCCTCCCAATCTCCGGAACCACTGGTCATTCACAATGCTGTTCACATTCTCACCAGGAACCTGTAGCTGAGAATGCTGCTGAGCACTCTTGGCCTAAGGTGAGCATTACATGGTCACCCTCCCAGCCTCAGTGTTGCTTGGTGATGCTGCCTCTATTTTTAGCGTAGAAAACGGGAACTAAATGCAAATAGACTGAATATTGTAAGTGAAATTCTTACTTGGCAACTGTTTTGTTGTGTATAGTTTTAGTATGTTGAAGTTAAAACCTTTCATTTTTATTTAGACAAAAGGGAGAAATGTAGAATATTCGTTAAAGATGTGTTATATTTGTTTATTCTGTGGAACATTTGTTTTAATGATGCAGAGATATGTTGCATTCTTTTATGTCGTATTTGTTTAACTCTGTGAAGCTGTGTTACTTTGCCTGTCTAAAACACCTGATGGTCTAATAAAGAGCTGAATAGCCAATTAGCAAGGTAGGAGAAAGGATAGGCGGGGCTGGCAGGCAGAGAGAATGAATAGGAGAAAAAGAAAAGATCAAGCGTCAGGATAAGGAGGAAGACTCCGGGGATCAGCCACCTAGCTACACAGTCAGCCAAGGAGTAAGAAGTAAAGATATACAGAAATAGAGAAAGATAAAAAAATCAAGAGACAAAAGATAGATTGGATAATTTAAGATAAGCTGGCTAGAAACAAGCCAAGCTGAGATCAGGTATTCATAAGTAAGAATAAGTCTCTGAGTGTATTTGTTTGGGAGCTGGGTGATGGACTCTCCCAAAGAGTAAGGAACCAAAGAGTAAAACAAAAGAACAAACAACAGAAAGGATCTAGGATCATCTGGCAGGTGAGTTTCTCAGAAGATTGTTGGGATTGCATTAATTGAGGTTGGAAGATTCGCCCAGTTTGGGTACCACAGTTACATAGATGGGATGGATTCTGGACTGTATAGAGAAAGGGAAGTGAGACATTGCATGCACACATCCTCTGCTTTCCGATTATGTCCGTGGTGTGACCATCCACTCTAAGCTCTGCCACCCTGACTCCTCCATCGTGATGGACAGTACCCTTGAACTGTGAACCAGAAGAAACTTTTTCTCCCTTGAGTTTCTTCTGTCAAAATGTTTCACTATAGCAAAGCAAAAGTAAGACAACAGCCAACTTAGTGTAGTTTAAGAAAACCTGAAATAGTGAAATCTCTTTCAAAATCTGGATTTCAAGACAAGTACAGTTCACAATTCTGTGTGTCTCAGGATATCTTTTTAGTGCATGGATAAAACACGTTCTTTTCACATAAATGAAAGTTTTAAGCTAAAACAATGTGTGACCAACAGAGTTATACCATAAGAATTACTGAAGGAAATTCTTTAGGCTGACTGGAAACCCCACCAAATAGACACATACCTGGGAAATTAAGGGTGGATAATTATGAACATTTTCTTTAATATGTAAGCAGATCTTGTCAGAACGGAAAATAAAACATATTTCGCTGTAGATTGTTTGTGAGAGGCACACTTGAATTACAAATGCATGGAAATTTGAAAGCAAAACAATAAAAAGGGTTCATGGAAACAGGAAATGGAAGAATGAAGGTATGTAGATATTGAAATCAGAAATGAATGTGGACGCCAAACAAGAAATATTTCCTGAAATAGAGATGTAATGTTAAACTAATAAAAGAATCAACTTATTGAGTACAGTTAAAAATTAAAGTTTCTTAAAAATTAAAAAAAATTAAATCTTATAACAATCCAAAATATATAAATAAAAAACAAAAATAAAGGTATGTCATTATAAAGGTGGGTTTAACGTCCCCCTTCAGTAACCAACAGAGTATACACACATACACAGAGGAACATAAGCAAGGCTTTGCCTTGGTTTAACTGATGTTTATAGAACACCATGCCAAATAAAAACAGAATGTGCGCTGCTGAAGTCAGACTGAACATTCATAAGTTAGACAATATGTTGAGCCATAAATGCTTCAATACATTTCAAAACTACTTTTCTTCGTTTTAAAACAACCCCTCTCTGTGTGTATGTGTGTGTGGTGTGTGTGTGTATGTGTTGTGCATGTGTTGTGTGTGTGGTATGGTGTGTGTGTATGTGTGTGTGGTGTGTGTATGTGTTGTGTGTATGTGTGGGTTGTGTCTTGTGTGTGTATGGTATTTGTGTTGTGTGTGTGTTTGTGTGGTGTGTGTGTCCGTGCATCATGACTCACATGTGGAGAACGGAGAACAACTTCAGGGAGTTGGTTCTTTCGTTCTATCCTGTGGGTCTGAGAATTGAACTCGGGTTGTCAGGCTTGGCCACAAGCATCTTCACCCACTGAGTCATCTCACGTGCCCCTTCGATAATAAATTTTAAAAAAATTCAGTGCAGTAAAAATACTTCCTGACTACAATGACCTTAGTAATTAATAATGATAAGTTAAATATCACAAAAATTAAAAAATTAGGTAGTATACATTAAAGCACTTTATAATTTTTGTCTTTTATTAAATTTTTTCATTTATTTTACATACCGACCACAGTTTTGCCTCCTTTCTCTCCTCCTGTCCTCCCCACACCTTTCATCTACCCCTCCCCATCCACTCCTCCTCTGTCTCCTCCCAGGAAGAGGCAGGCATCCCAAGGGAGTCAATAGCTCATGGCACATCAAGTTGAGGCAGGACCAAGATTCTCCCCCTGCATCGAGGCTAAGCAAGGCAACCCAGCATGGGAAATAGTTTCCCAAAAGCCAGATTAAGCACCAGGGACAGGTTCTGGTCCCACTGCTGGGAGCCTCACAAACAGACCACGCTACACAGCTGTCACACACGTGCAGTGGGCCTAGGCTGGTCCCATGCAGGCTCCCTAGCTGTCAGTCCCGGGGTCCCTGAGATTGCACGAGCTCAAGTCTACTGTCTCTGTGGGCTCCCCCATCATGACCTTGACCCTCCGTGACTCCTACTATCCCTCCTTCCCCTCTTCAACAGGATTCCCACAGCTTGCCTGGTGCTTGGCTGTGGATCTCTGCATCTACTTCCATCAGTTACTAGATGAATGCTCTCTGTTGACAATTAGGGTAGTCACCAACCTGATTATCAGAGATGGGTGGAGAGAGTGCCTTAACAATACTTTATCATTTTGTGTGTATATTTAAAAATGAAAGATGAGGGCCTGAGAGATGGCTAAAGAGATGGTAAAGAGCACTGGCTGCTCTTCCAGAGGACCTGAATTCGATTCCGAGCGACACATGGTGGCTCACACCACCTGCAATCCCAGTCCTAGAAGAGGGATCTAAAGCCCTCTTCTGACTACCACAGACAACAGGCTTGAGAAGTATACTGAAACAAATAACCCACACACATAAAAATTGATTTAAACATTTTTAAATATGCATATATTCATGATATAAATTTTTATATTAAAAGTTCCTGAAAAGAAAGCATTAAGGGAAACTTTGGCCTAGCTCAATTCACACAATTCCTGTCTGCCATATCTGAAGTCCTGGGATCATCCCCCAGCACCACAGAAGCCATCCATGGTGTACACTGTGACAGCGGCACTAAGGAGAATCAGAAGCTCGTGATTCTTGGCTACATAGTGAGTCTGAGGCCAGTCTGTGATATCTGAGACCCTGTCTCACATCAAAGCAAAATTAAGTGGAAGTCCTCATCGAATAGAGACTTTAAAAATGTTGACAGTGGACTGGAGAGATGGGCCAGCAGTTAAGACTGAGGATCTGGATTGGGTTCCTAACACACATGGTGGCTCAAAGCCATTTGTAACTTGAGCTCCAGGGTTCTGGTGGCCTCTTTGGACCTGTGTAGGGTACCAGGCACACACGTGGTGCACATGCATACATTCAGGAAGACACTTAAACACACACAGAACAAAACAAAATGATAATTTTTGAAAAGAGACCTTTTAAATTTTATTTTAAAAATTGCAAAATGGGGAAACAACCCAAAGGATTTGCAACAGGAAGATGGATAAACTGTCCTACATTCAGTCAGGAAACAGTACCAGCATGAACAATAGGAATGAATTGTGAAAAGATTCTGTGAAAAAAATGATGTGAGGGATGAAAAAAACATATACTCTATGATTTCATTGCCTGACACTCAAGGACAAAACTGATCCACGGTGATTGCGTTCATTTTTTTTCCTTATTGTTTCCAAGTAAATCCAAAGCTATCAGCATCAACTAACAGTTGAATATTAGATCATAGTTTCTGGGAGTCAAAAGTCCAGAGACAGCAGCCTGACTGGACACCTATCGTTCGGCATTTCCCACAAGGCTTCTTCATGGGTTTGACCAGGTCAGTCATCTCAAAACGTGGTGGTGGGGTCATCTGCTTCTATGTTCACTCATGTGGCTGTGGCAAGTCTCAAGGTTTGATGGCTGTCGGGCTGGAGACATTAGTTCTTGTCTACACTAGCCTCTTCATCCTGGCCTCTCTTATAACTAGAACTGGAGGAGTTGGTGCAAAAGATGACCCAGAAGACAGAATTCGCAACGCCTTGGTAACCATCCTCAAAAGAGACAGGAAGTTTCTTGGCGCAGCCCAGGGTCCAGCAGAGGGTGTCACATGAAGTCTTAAAGACCATGGGAAAGATCGATAGGGTGTACTTAGAAACTGACCTACAGTTGTAAAATCAGGGTAACACTCCTAAACTTTTGGTTGTTGCGTCTGTGTGGGTATATAGTTATCAAGATTCTTTGCTTTATATGTGCAAGATACATACACTTTGCTGCAACTGTTCTCCCTCAATTTTGAACCAGATTTTTAAAGAAGAACCAATCTTTTCAGACACCATGACCATGATGCTGACCCTTCTTCAGCAGACTCAATAGAGACAACCACAGAAAAACACGTTCATTTATCATGCTGCCCTCCAAGTACACAGACTTCATCAAGTCAAAGCAACACAAACACTGTATTTTTATAAGGTTGTATTTACTCTCCTCTGGGACGGATGTTCAGTATGTCTGGCCAAACCTCTGAGACTTGGTCGAAGATCTAAGAACAACTAACCACAACCCCTTCACTTCAAATTCCCATCAAGGTCCCCCAAAGTGAGAAAGAGATGCAGCCCTGGACCTCAGAGGCCCTCGGGAAAATGAAAACGGGCTAGAATCAGGTTGGGGGTCAGGGACTGCCCACTAGCACTGACCCCCTGCCTCAGGATGCTTTCTAAGAGGTCTCACGGAGTTTCACACAGCAAGTACCCACTCAAAAAAAAAATGTCCGACAAATCAGGTACTGTAAGTGACTCTAAAGCGGGCAGCTTGTGTTTCTCATAAAATATGCTAAAGTTTCAAAGCTAAGAAAGATTTGGCCATGCTCTTTTGAGGTTTTCCAGGTCTAAAACTTCATCAGAGTTCCCGCCTATTTTCAAAGCCCAGGGTAGCTGCCATCTCTTAGAAATGGATCAGCTGGAAACGAATGACTTTGCTTTTCATCTCTCTGTTGTTCTTAAGCAGGGACAATAGATTGGTTCATTGCTGAGGGGTTTCGTTTTGGTTATTGAGAGCTATCCACATGCAGGACAGCATTTTAAGCATGGGAGGTAGGTACCAACTAGGCTATCAGGACAGGTATAACCAAATGAGTAGAAATGAACTCTTGCCAAAACTGATGGACTCTACTGGAGATGGGTCTCCTGGCAGCCTTGATATGTTTTCTTTGAATGTGGGCAGGAGATAATTCATAACACTGACCTCTAGTAGACCAGTGGCCCTGGGAAATCTCAGCTGCCGAGAATAAACACTTCAGGGTGACCGAACCCCCTCTCCACCCTGTAAGGTCGTTTCTAAGGGAGGTAATACGCAAAGCCTGTGTGCGTGTTTGCTGAGCCTTCAGCCAGGCTTCATCCTCTCCCTCTGCAGCCGTGGGGAAAGCTGACAGTGACGCAAACTCAAAGCGAAGTGTGGTTTTGAAAAATCACATCCAATAACCCTGTAACATGACCCATGGCTGTTTGAAAGCCAGCGGGAGTTCTCGGGGGAGGAGAGTGGCCCCTTTCAGACTTTGTAGTGGTGGAAAGAACTGCAAGAATCAGCTATGGTCCCCTGTCTAGGCTCAGCCTGGCACCCTCTGCCCTCTCAGGACTCATCTGATCCGGCAGTTGTAGAAGGCATAGCACAATCTGGAGGCAATAAAGTCCCAATACCTCTACTCTTATCACCCCCTCTCCCCACAAACATTCGCACGAACATGGAAAAAATCTGAGGAATCCATTTTCAGTTGATCCTAGACATACATGCCTTTGATGACAAACTTTAAGGGCTCATTTGATTTCTATCATATCCTTGACTAGTTCTGAGTTGCGACACAGTGGTGCAGGAAAATGTGCTGACTTCAACCTTTCTCCAGTGGATTTCTTTAGGCAAGTAGTTTCTCTGCTACTCAGATTACTGGGCATGCAAGGACTGGAAGGCAACTGAAAGAGAGGCTTAAGATTGCAAGTGGGCCACCAGCACAGCCACTTAGCAGACAGTTCTTCAACATCACGTTCCATGTGATTGGTGGCTTTGGAATTACATGACATGGTGCCTTTAGCTGTCACTCACGAGTTCAGGGACTGAAAGTTCCAAGACAGCAGGATTCTGGGCCCTTGCATAAGTTTTTGACATTCAAGCCACAAGGAACCTGCTGGATTCTGGAAATCACTTTACAATAACCAGACAGCTTACAAAGAAAATGTTTAAAATAGTAATCACAAGGATGGAACTCAAAGCAAGAAGCTAAAATGCCAAAAGTATGAAACAAGCACAAGTAAAACACTGTGAATGATAATCCAGAAATCCCACAAACAGGGGTTCACCTCCAAAGAAAATGGAAATAATAACATAGGCTGTAAATGGACTTTCAGGTCTCCACAGGGCCTCATAGAGAACACTGTCTGTCCTGGAACTCACTGTATGCACCACTTGAATGTCCTTGAACTCACAGAGGGATGCCTGTCTCTGTTTCCTCAGTGCTGTGGTTAAAGGTATGCACTACCATGTCTGGCTTAAAATAGGTCAGTTTATCTTATTTATTTTGTGAGTGTGTGTATATGAATGGGGTGCACATGTATGCACACTTGATTGTAGAGGCCGGAGCACAAACCCAAGCATTGTCCCTCAGGCACAGCCAATACTTTTCATTTTTGAGCTAAGATCTCTCTCTGGCTTGGAATTTGCCAAGTAGGCTAGGCTGGCTACCAGTAAGTACTAAGGAGCCACCCTTTCTACAAACTCAGCATTAGGATTACAAATGTACATCATCAAACAAAGCTCTTAAAAGTAGGGGCCAAATTCAGGTCTGTATGCTTGCAAGGCAAACATTTCATTCACCAACTGAGCTAGCTATCTTCCCACCAAAGTCATATACACATCAGTTCCTGAGACAGGAAGAAGATTGTGAGTTCAGTACCAGAGATCATCAGCAGTGATGGGAGCAGACAGCGACAGGTGATGTGAAGCTCCACTTAATCACACTAACTGTGGGATTGTCCCCTGAGGGTCACTCTACCCTACACATATGCATGGGTCCTCCTTCTATGTCACCATCTTCTCTTTACCCCTAAATCCACTATCTCTTTCTAAGGAAAAATGTGTTCCACACCTTTTGGAGGTAACCAATGGCCATGAAGTCTAGGTAGTAAGAGGATATTTGGTTTCCTCTGAGGCACTTCGCAAACTTCCATCTGGCCACCTGTCTGAGCTCCTGCAAAGAGCATTTTCAAAAGACCCAATCTGTAGTCACCATGTGTGTTTCTTCAAGAGTCTCCATTAAAAACTTACCCAGTCCTGCTAGAACAGCTTCATCTGATTTCTTTAGCTAACAGACATCAAAGTTCCTCTTCAGAAAGGCAGGCTTTTGATCTATGAACCCAGTTCTATGGAATTTGTATGCATGTGACCCATGTTATTAAAGTTAGGCAAAAATTAGATTTAGATCATTGGGATCCCCTCCTCTCTCCCCACCCAGAGGTGTGATTACATTCTAGATGGGGCTCAGTTTGAGGCCGCAGCCGACCTAGAGCCCTTTATCCATGCAGTTGTCAAGATACGAGTAGGGGTCATCAGAGGTCTCTACTAAGTTTCCTTGCCCTGTTACTTTGTCTCCTGTAGGGAAGAGAAGGGAAGGGAAGGGGAGGGGAGGGGAGAGGAGGGAAGGGGAGGGGAGGGGAGGTGAGAGGAGGGAAGGGGAGAGGAGGGAAGGGGAGGGGAGGGAAGGGAAGGGGAAGGGAGAGGAGGGGAGTGGAGGGAAGGGGAGGGAAGAGGAGGGGAGAGGATAGCAGGGGAGGGGAGGGGAGGGGAGGGAAAGGAAAAACAGAGAAGAAAGAAAATGGAGTAGCTTGGCAAATCCGGAAGTCTGGCTCCCAAGGTCAGGTAGCATTGGCAAACATCCGCAAAACGTGCCATGATCTCGAACCCTTACATTGTCGTCCATGTTTCGTCTGCCTTTAAGTTTCTATCTCAGCCAGCTTTGATTCGAGATGCAAGAGGAAAACCCATAAGCCCTTATCACTTCTCTTGTAACCCTCTCCCTCGCTGATTTCTCCAGGCTGTGATCATTTCTTTCTTCTACTCTTCCTCTAAGGACCGCACTGCTAGGCCGTAGTAAACTTTGGAGGTCACATGAGCTCTCTTCTATTTTGTTAGAATTGCCATTTAAAGAAATTACTTTCCCTCTGAGAATGGTTTGATCCAAGTCCATAAACTCTAAGAGTATCTACACTTCAATTGCTTGGTAAAGCTTTCTTTGAAAAGCCTCCCTGGCTGGCTGATACTTGGATGGCTATTTTTAGATATCTTGTGGTTAGATCATTCTAGGTCCCACTTTTTCTGGTTATTTCCAATTTGATTGTTTGGAGTATGGATCATAGTGTATAAAATGGGTTTTTATTTGCTTGCTTGCTTACTTTTTTCCTTTGGCATGCTTTAGAAGATTCCACTGAGCACACTTAATCCCTGTAGCTTCGCTGGCTTCGATATCCACAGCCTTTACTCTGTGTGACGAGCAAAGACTGTACTCTCTGTGGGTTTGTCCTGCTGAATCGAACTTCTTGATGAAGGAGACGGGGCAACCTCAGATAACAAAGAAGCGACAGTAGCGAAGGGTACAACGCTAGACACAGAGGAGCCAAGACGCCTGTTGCTGAAGATGGCGATGTGGAGAGGCTCAGCCCCATAGCCTGGATCCCTGAGTCAGTGCTGGTGTGAGCACTGTTTTCTTCCATTGTAACAGACTACCTCAGACTGGGGAATGTATAAGGAATAGAAGTTTGGGTCAATAAGGGGGCTCAGCAAGTAAAGGGCCTTGCCACCAAGTCTAACCTCCCAAGTTCAAGAGAGCCCAAGACCCACATAGTGGAGGAAAAGAACTGACTCCCACAAGCTGTCTTCTGTCCTCCACAGTGAGAAATGACCACACACACATACACACACACACACACACACACACACACACACACACACACACAGACACCACGCATATATATACAGACACACAGACACACCACACATATATACACAGACACACACACATACAGAGAGACACATCACACATACATACATACACACACACACACACACAGAGGCCGCACATATATACACAGACACACACACATTCACACACACACATACGCAAAATAAATAAATATTTAAAAATAGAAGCTGATTTGGTTTGTGGTTCTGGAGGCATTTGGTGAGGGTTTCTTGCTTTATCAGTGCCTGATGGAAAGTAAATGGGCAAAATGGGGGGGCTGAACAAGGCAGGGCTGCACTCTTATTTTTTTTTTTAATACCAAATCCATTTCAGAGGCAACTAACTTACTCCTGAGGTAATGACATTAATTCATTTATGAGGAAAATGCCCTTATATCTTGATGTTTGATGGTTAGGCTCCACCTCCCAGTGCTGCTACATTGGAGATTACGTTCCCAGCACAAGGTCTTTGGGAAGCCCACTCTAACCACACAATGAATGCTGAGACAATAGCTAAATTCAGACTGTCAAGGACACAGCTTGCATAGGACTGACTCATTGGAGATAGACACAGCATCTAGGCTTTGACACATCTGCCTTGGTTAGGGTTTTCTATTGCCCCGATAAAACACCATGACCTTAAACATCTTAGGAAGAGAAGGGTTTGTTTCAGGTTAGAACTCTCAGATGCTAAGGGAATTCAGGGCAGGAATTCAAGGCAGGAACCTGGAGGTAGGGATTGATGCAGAGGCCATGGAGGGGTGCTGCTTCAGCCTTCTTTTTTCTACACCCCAGGACCACCTGCCCAGGGATAGCACCACGCACAGTGGTCTGGGCCCTTCCATAAGAATCACCAATTAAGGAAACGTACCACTGCTTGCTTACAGGCCAATCTGGCAGGAACATTTCCTCAACTAAGGTTCTTGCTTCCGAAATGACTGTAGCTTGTGTCAAGTTGACATGAAACTAGCCAGCCTAACATCCGCTCATATTTCCTTTTCTATCTATGTATCTGAATATCCACCTAGTTGTATAGAGGGCTACCAGCCTCCTGCACCTTTCTGCCATGTGTTTAAACACTGCCCTGGACCCAGTAGGGAGTAGAGCACGGGGTTCTTGGTCTTTCTGGAGTCATAAACTCCTCTAATGAGGAAATATTGCTCCATTTCTGTTTCCAACACTCAAGTTTAGAAAGGCTTTGGTGCCATGCTGGGAAGAAGATACAGTGTGCCTTTATTTGCTCTCTTACCCTGTATAAAATCTCCTACCTTCTTAAGGTTACACTCAGTAACAAGCAGAGAGTTCTACCTCTCAAAATCCTAATAATCCCCAGATGGAGATAACCAAAGAATGGAAGACTGTGAGGGATCCACAAGACGGTGAGAGAGGTTGTCAATCACCAAGACTCGCCATGATGGTGCATGCCTTTAATCTCAGCACTTGGGAGGCAGAGGCAGGAAGATTTCTTTGAGTTCGAGGCCAGCCTGGTCTATAAGAGTTAGTTCCAGGACAGGCTCCAAAGCTACAGAGAAACCCAGTCTTGGAAAAAAAATAAATAAAGGACTGACCGTGTATGACAGATACTAGAGTCAGCAGAAATACTGACAAGCAATCCATGCAACTATGTGAATGTGTTCCCATGCCTGAAACAACTTAACTTTCAAAGAAAGAAGTTGGCTTTCTGTTCAGCTATTATGCCTGGTGAGAAAGGACCCCTTCCAGAGAGAATAGGTGGAGCTAGGGATGGGGCTTTCCTGTTCAGCCTTCCTCTGCTCATCTCCATTCAGCACCCTAACCTGGGTCACAGTAGGGGCATCTAGAAAAGTTAGTTTGGGTCGTATCAGAGACCACTCCTGTGTTCTACTTCTACTAACTGAATTCCGGCACCTCTTAAGATATACCAATGTTCATTTAAGAGAGGAGCCCCATCTTGTACAGCTAGAGGTCAAACTATGAATCTGCCCAAGGGAGGGTCTATGACCAAATTAAATACCTGTTAAGCATCCAAAAAGGCCAAATATTGCCCACAGCTGATACTCTGTGCTTAGTCATCATTTGTAAGTTCAACATTTCTAATATTTGCATGATGGGAATTCCCTATTGTCTGTCTAGTGATGGTTATTTTGCATAATTAATTTGCATATTTGACCAGTCTCCTTCTGCCCATTCCATGTCTTCCCATTGTTGTTCCAGAAACATCAATCCAGGATGATTCTTTCTTAGCTGCTTCTCCCCTCTCCCAGGGCCAGCTAATAAAGGATTTTTTTCTCTTATTTCAAAGCCATCAGAGGAGACCTTAAGAATTCCAAATACAAATGAAGTTTAACTGAAATTTCCTCAGGTGATTTACAAATGGAGAAACTATTTAAGTCTGAAGACTTACATGAGGGAGCTTCTGGACCATGCTAGAGAGGAGAAGTGACAAGGGGCAGGCTGGACACGCTCTATATCAGAACTCTACTATTACATTCCAGATTTAGTTATCTATCTATTTATTTTTTCTTCTGTTTCTCTCTCTCTCTCTCTCTCTCTCTCTCTCTCTCTCTCTCTCTCTCTCTCTCTCTCTCTCTCCTCTCTCTCTTTCCCCGTGTGTGTGTGTGTGTGTGTGCATGTGTAAGTAAATGAAAGTAAGGGGATGGAGCTCATTCCATCTGCCTTTTAACAAATGTTTAACCGAGTTCAAACTCTCCTGGAGAATCTATTATGGATCAACAGGGAACAACGCAGACAAGCCCTCAGAGTCCCAGACACCAGAACCAAGCCCAAGGCAGTCACTCAGAAAACCCAAGTCACCATCCCTGGGCAAATTCCCTGCTGTGCCCACTGTAACCTTCTCCAGCTCCTCTCTAGTCCCGTTCATGGGAAAGTGTCTCTCGTTCATCTGCGAACTTCCACCACGTCTGAAAGTCTCCTAAGCAACACCGAGACAACTGCAGTTTTTGGAACTACAAAGACAAAGGCACTGCCCAGCCCAGTTCTAATCCAGTTCTCAGCCCATCTAGAAACACATAACCAGAGAGACGTGCTGGGATTCTAGATTCACTGGGGGACTAAAAGGCAGTCTGTCTGTATGGAACTGTGTCGTTAACTAGACTTGGAAGATGACTTTTTCAAGAAGTTGATGTCTTCTCCTGAAGTGTTTCATCAAAGGAACCTGGAATCTAAAATAGTCTAATATAGGTACAGCCGAAGGCCAAGCCTGTAGTTGAAATTCCTCTAAATTGGCGTTTCTGGCCTTTCTCAGTCTTAGGGGATCTGAGTTTGCTCAATGGAAGTTCAGTGCAATTTTCTGTCTTAAGAAAGGAGCTTCGAAACTTTCAGCCACCCTTGCAGAACTTCAACAGCTGAAGGATGAATGGGACTGGAAGTGCAAGCCTTACATTTCGCTTGATGTGCAATAGGGTTGAAACCTTAGAAGTAAGTCCACAGACAAGGTTTTTGCTGTATCCAAAGCTTTTTATTTCAAAACAGTCTTGGAGAAGCCGTGGTCCATGGCCATTAGACCTCGAGCTTTTTTATTTCAATTTTAGTAGATCGAGGCTATCACTGAGCCAAAATCCCTTAGAATCTACAGGAAGGAAAGAGGCAAAGCCTTACTTTGCACCTGCCCTTTGTGTGAGTTACTTTGGAGTCATTTGGCTTCTAGAATCAGCTCAGGGCCAGAAAGGGACTGGAGGGTGGTAGGTGGGACTGGGCCCAGGCATGCTACAGAATCCATGGCCAACTAGCTCTGACTCTTTCTGGAATGAACCTGCTAGATAGAGCCTGGCAGACTCCCAGAGTTGCATCTGTACCATCTCCTTGGAAGCTTCTAGAACTCAGTCCTACAGCATCGCTACTACAGAACAGTCTGCATAATAATTTACCAAGATCAGTTACCTCACTCACTCCTTTCCAAAATCCGGGACTCTAAAAACAAGGTCCTGGCATCTGGGAAGGGCTTTCTTGTTCCATCATCCCGTGACACAGGCTGAAGGAAGGGCACGTGAAAAGCAAGCAGAGGCTGACCCGACTTTTGGAACAAAGTCATTCTTGTGATAAGCAGTCCACTCCCAGGGGAACCACATCAATCCATCCCATCCTTGAGGGCAGAACCATCATGACCTAATCACCTCTTTAAAGGTCCCGTCTCTCAACACTGGCACACTGGAAACTCAGTTTCTGACACATGGTCTCTGGGGAACACATGCAAACCACCGCAAGCTCCTTGCAGGAAGGAGGACCATGCCATTACACAGCAAGGAAACCGAGGTCCTGGGAAGTGAGGGCTTCTCCACTGAGACACCTCTAGTCTTGAAGCCACACTTACATGTGCCATGTCTAGAGGGAAGCTCTGACACTAGACTAGAAGCAAGGAGCATGCGTCTACACGGGGGCTTCAGCTGCCCCTGGGAGTGTGGGGAGAAGAGTCACACAGATCACAGGCAGACCATCCCCAAGCAGTTCAAACTTTGTGGTCTTGATCACTAAATTAGAATCTTTGACCCTCTTCCTTTTCAGTGGGAAAAAGAAGAAGCATGTAGTCTATATAAAGATTAAAAGTCACAAAAGACAAAAAGCAGGCGTAGTCTAGAAGTGGTCATCAGCTCCACCATGGGTACCTGCTCAGCTGTCATGCCATCTGAGGGCGCTGTACACTCAGGATTTCCCACCTGGTACAAGCAACAGTTACATTATTGTGAGTTTATCTATCTATCTATCTATCTATCTATCTATCTATCTATCTATCTATCTATCATCTATCTATCTATCTTAATGTAGAAGAGAAATGAAATCCCTGGTAAGTTTATAGTTTCCTTGTGGTATTAGCCTCTGATTAAGTATATATAAAAACCACACAATTTTGACTACAAATAGGCCCTGTAAGCCACCTCATATATTCTGAGAAAAATGCTTTTGAATGACAGAGGCATGATTGGAAAGTTTTCTAAGAATAACCACACTTCATAAAAAACAAAGTCGAAGACTCGGCTCTGCTCGGAAAATGGGGATGGGCTGAGCAGGTGAGAGTTCAAGGCCACTGGGGACTGGAGACCATTCTTCCAGGGAGACAGAGTCTTAGGTGCTCCATCAGGACAAAGAGCCCATTGGCAGACAGGAGTCTGGTAGAGAAGGCTCACAGAAGGAGGGAACTGAAATGCTGGCCTGGGACACTCACAAGGGAGGCAAAGATCGTGCAGGAAGTGTCGGTGAACATGACATATGATCCTAGGCTGTACAGATGTGCTGTTGAGGTACCAGGGAATCATGG
This sequence comes from Chionomys nivalis, assembly GCF_950005125.1. Lineage (NCBI taxonomy): Eukaryota > Metazoa > Chordata > Mammalia > Rodentia > Cricetidae > Chionomys > Chionomys nivalis. The sequence goes on along the minus strand of NC_080090.1, from coordinate 33,533,484 downwards.
CTGCAGAAGGACACATTTAGGAAAAAAAAATCCTCTTTAAAATACCAATTCAAGAGCTAGAAAAATCCAGAAAGAATGGAGGGGAACTCTGGCTTCTGGCTCCACCATGCTTATGAGTGGGAAGTCACACCACATTTCCTGCTAAGTGAGGGGAGCTGTGGGTTCAGTCTGTGTCTCTCAGCTCATAAGTCAAACAGCGAGCTGTATTACCAGTGGACGGTTTTCTGTTGCGATAACCAGGTGCATGAGACAAAACAATTTATTTTAAAAATATTTCTTGCTGCCTCTAAACACATTACAGGACAATCACACCGTGAGACAGTGCAAGCTTGTATCTCTCCTCCTCTGTTTATAAAGCCATCAATGCCATTATAGTGACCTGCATTCCAGACTGCATCTAATCCTATACCTTAGCAAAGACCATACTTCCAAACACCATTGATATATGAATCTGGTAACTGAGTTTTCAACACTTGGACTTTTGGGGAGACACATTCAAGTCTAGGCAGAGACCTTTGGCTCTTTCTTTTCACAGAATATTACTTGATTATCAGCAAAGTATGCTTCCTTATGTTTAAGGTCTAACTACTATGCTGTTTTTTTAAAAAACTTTTTATTGATTCTTTGTGGATTTTACATCATGTATCCCAATTCCACTCATCTCATTGTCCCCTCACCTCCCCTCTCTGCCCTTTTGACTCCCTCAAAACAAGACAATTTAAAAGTAGATCTTAAAAAAAAATGAAAGAAAAGAAGGGAGGAAGGAGAGAGAGACAGAGAGGGAAGAAGGGAGGGAGGGAGGGAGAGAAGGAGGGAAGAAGGGAGGGAGGGAGGGAGGGAGGGAGGGAGGAAGGAAGGAAGGAAGGAAGGAAGGAAGGAAGGAAGGAAGGAAGGAAGGAAGGAAGGAAGAATATTTCAGTGTGGAAGCTGTAGTGTGTCCCAGTGAATGACACAGTACACCCCTTAGTCTATACATCTTTACTTGTAAGTGTTCTCTGCAACTGATTGTTGGTCTGACTGGAGGCCTCTGGCTTCTGCTACTTCTGATGCTGGGCCCTCGCTGGGACTCCTCCTGCATAGCCTGTTGTCCTCCTGCGTCATGGAGATCCTGAAGCTTTTGGGTCTGCGGGACTGGCCCCTTCACACTCTCCCGCAGTTCACGTATGAGGTGGATGTTGGGGTTCCGAGCCTGGGAGGTAGCTGGGGTTAGTCAACCCTCCAGCTCTCCCTTGTCACCACCAGGGCCAGCGCTCCGAAATGGCCCCAGCTAGCTCAATAGTGAAGTAGGCAGCGAGGAACAGGGCCGGTTCTCCGGATCTCACACTCTCTCACCTCCAGGGCCGGCTCTACTGTTTTGCCTAGGCCAGGGACACGGCCTGCTATCCCAACTGTGGTGGCTGGTGAGGGACAGGACCAGCTCTTCGGTTCTGTTGCCCCTGAAGCTGGCCCTCCCACCTGCTGCAGTTGGCAAGGGGTCCGGAGCGGAGGGCCTGTTTTCCCCACTCACGCCACCACTCAGGACTAGTTCAGCCAACAAGGTCAGATCTCCAGCCCGCCACAGGTGGCAAGGGGGCATAGGAGAGGGCACCTTCACCTCACCCATATCACCATATGGCTGATGAGAGAGGGTGCGGCCAACTCTATTGTGCTGCCAAGGTGAGGTGCAGGGCCCACTCTCCAGATTGCTGCAGTTGGTGAGGAACAGGGCCAGTTATCTCTAGTGCTACAGCCAGTGAGGGGAGGGGCTACCAACTCTGTGCAGCCCGATCACTGCTTCCAGTGATAACAGGAACCATGAACATCAACACAGACACCCACTCAGGTGGCACAAGGAACTGGAATGCCACTTGGTCCCTCAGGACAGTTTTTCCATCTGTGCCTCCCAGGCTGAGCTTTTCTTCTTGCAGGAGTGACCACGGATTTAAGCTCCAGGAGACCCGATGAGGGTCAGAAAATGTGTCTGACTTTGGTACAGTTGTTTCTGGGCTTGTTCAGGGGATGGCAATGGTGTCCATGCACTAGGGGTCTTGAGGGACTAAATCGGGACAAGCAGCCAACTGCACATCAATCAGCTAAGCATCTGTTTTGCTGGTGTATGCCGTGTGGTTAGACTCACAGCACACCAGGCTGTGGATCTCTAAGGATAATTTATAATCTCTGCTCTGAATTAAGGATTCTCTTCATATTCTTTACTCTTTTTTTCCCCAGTTGCCAAGATCATGAGGGAACTTAGATGAACCAACCAGGTATCATGCTGCCTCATGCACTTCCTGGGTCTGTATGCGTTCTCTTAGCAGCCCACTGAAGAGCACTTAGAGAGAGAATTGCTGTGTGTAGGCTCCTAAAACTCAAGGCCAATGAAGATACAGCCTTGACCTTCATGGTCAAGTCCATGATGGGGAGCTATGATGCTCGGGATGAAGAAAACCAGGATTCCATGGGGGAAGGAGAGTCTCCCAATATAACAAAGATTGAATGGTGAGGCTACACCAAGGCATGGTCCTCCAGAGCTGAGTATAAAGATTATACAACCCTGTCACTGCTCATGGCCACACCTCACACTTCATTATCAGCTAAGAAAACCCAACATTCTATGTGACAGAATTTGCAGAACTCCAAACTGTTGGAAATTTTCAGGATAAAAGAAGGAACAATGCTGCATTAAAAAAAAATGTAGTTATCAAGGAGTTGACATCTCCTTGCGGTGGAAGAAGGAAAGTTGACATGCTGATTGAAATAAGCCAGGCGCAGTGTTCATGGTACTGGAAGGTGATCTTCACTCTACCTGAAGAAAATGGTAATCATAAATATCACCCAGCTACAAACTCTATGGTCTACCACAATGACCTGCCTACAAGACATACTGTAGGTGCAATCATGGGGCAAAAAAATATAGAAGTTACCAACTACTTTTTTTTTATTGGACTTAAGTTCTACTCCCTAAGACTGACCCCATACCCGACACTGCAAAAGTGGCCCAGAACCTGATACTAGACAGGCTGATCACAGGCCTAACCTACTACTATTATTCTTCTAAAGGAACATAGCAATAACTTGGCTCCTAATGATAGACCGATATACCTATAGATCAATGCCTCATTCAGAACTTATCAGAGATGTTTCTTCTTGCAGTATTTGGGAATTACAGAGATACACAACAGGTCAATGTGCAGAGTGTGAGAGACTTTGGAGCACTAAATCCTAAATGGAATGTGTCAGACTTCTGGTCATGTTAGCAAAGTCTTCTGGAAATGTCAGAACATCTCTTTAAGTTTCACCAGCATAGCTGCCTAAGCATGACCTGAACAAGGAAGACGCTGCTGATCTGCTACCATAGAAAGGGAAAGATCGTGAGAACTCAGCCCTAGGGAAAGAACGACGACAGCCAACCAAGAAATGCCGAGAGTGCGAGGGTGGTCGTCTCCAGGGTAGAGCACATCAGGTGGTTACCCAGTGCATACATATGTACCGTGTGTGTATGTATATGTATATATATGTATCATAAATATATTATGCATGTATGTGTATATATATATGAAATACTGTATGGACTGAACAAGTTGTGTTTGTGCATCTAGGAAGAATTATGATTGTGTTTGTGGTGTGTGTGTGTGTAACAACAATTAAAAATGCATTAAAATTGAGAATAAGGAGAGTACATGGCAGCATGGCAGGGCTTGTAGGAAGGAAGTGGAATGCAGAAATGATTTAATGATATTATAATCCCCCAAATTAGGATGTATATATAAAAACAGTATTATAGCACGAACACGTTAAGGCTTTATGGGTATGTTGGTGCCCTGACCAGGCATCATCCTGTCACCATTATTTTTCTAACTTGCCTGTCTAACAGTGGGCAGGTGGTTCTAACTCTGTCATGATGCCAGAATGATCCATAGTGCTTACTCAACATTGAAGGAAACTATGCCAGTAAGGACTGGGCCTGAAATCCCCTTGTATTGGCTAGTGCCTGCTTTTTAATGCTCTTGGCTCAAAGGCAAGTCTCATCTTCAGAGCATCCAGATGTAACTTTGCTGGAAGTGAAAGAAGTTTGGTTCAATCCCCCATGTCCTCCCCAGGGGGCTGAGCAGTCTTTCCCCCCAAAAGCATTCCTGTTGAGAATCCAAAGAGCAGATCCTGTTCGAATCATTTCCCAGAACCTCCACCAAACTGCCTTCTCACTTGCAATCAGCTACGCAAGCTGTGACACCCTGAGAATGGAGTTTCAAAAGTTTCACTTCCTTCTACAAGTGAGGGGAACAGTAGCCCAAGGCCAAGGGCATCCAGCCCCATTTCTGCTCCTTTATGATAGTAGCCATGTGTTCTCTCACATCCCAGGCAACCACCCGCCTGCTTCCTGCAGCTGCACATCAGTTTACCTTCCCTACAGCTTCCTAGAAATGCCTGGCTCCCCCTCAGAACATTATTTCAAGACTCATTCATGTTACTGTGTGTATCAGCAGGCCTCTCTTTTTAGGTTGGTCATACATTATGTTTTAATGCATGAGATCCATGCTACATAAATGTAATGATTTACATCCTCCTGGAAATTCAGAGTATACTGCTTAGGAAATACTCTAGGCATTGTATTAAAAAATTACAGTCAGCATGTTCTGTATAACCATGAACATGTCATTAAACTCCCTTGGTCTTGGTCTCCTCTTCTGCAGATGGGAGCCGTACCAGTACCTGACAGGCTACATGAAGCAATGTTTGGGTTTGAGGTGAGCAGCCCCCAGGCCTGCGTGTCTGTACACATTTGATAGGCTCCTGGAATTTCGGTCTGTTGGTTCTGGCTCCATGAGAAGTTGAGAAATGATGAATGTCACCATTGTCTTGATGTCATACTCTTTAGACAGGAAGGTGTTTTTAAATGTCTTTCTTCTCATATGTGGTATACATACACATTTACGTGTGTGTGTATACATTTTCATGTGTTTGGAGACATATCATTGGAATTACAGGGGGCGCCACACCCACCCAGTATTTATGTGGGTTTCTCCCATTTGAGCAACAAGCATTTCAACCACTGAACCAGCTCCCCAAATTCTTTTTTAAAATCTATTTCAGAAAAACCATGACTAGATATGAATATAAATTACCACGCAGAACAATACTAAAATCGTCTCATAGCCAAAAAATCAAATTCATTTGTGTAAATGTTTTGAATAGTTTTTTGAGGCAAAGTTTTGCTTTGGCACCAAGGCTGGCCTCAAACTCTCAATTCTCCTGTCTCAACAACCCTCAAGTGCTGGCATTACAAGTATCTGCTACCATGCTCAGATGAAAAGTCGTAACTGACCAAAGATCTGCATCGATTTCTTAGAGGAACAAAACCACAAGTAAATGCTGAATGAAGAAATTAATGTTCCAGGAGCTTGGTTGTTTCTCACCCTAAGAAAGGAATGTGTCGTTGTGGTTTGGCCCCTGCCCCATGCCCAAAAGAATCAAAATACCATCTCATTGCAATCTCAAGACTACCATGACAGGGGGAGGTGCTTGCTGTCTTGATTGTACTAATGAAAAAGATATGTCATAGGAAGTCCCAGGTGTCACAGAAAGAACTGGCCCATGGTCTAGTTGCCTGCTCAGAAATGGACTCTTTCATCTATGGCATGGCAACTCCCAACCACAAAGAGAGCAGGAAGTAAGCCATGTGGAGGAACTGTCCAAAAGACCACCTTGAGAACTTAGACACAGAGGGGTCCAAGTGTCCATGTCTTCAGTGGTTCCTTCCTTTGGCCTCCCCTGACTCCATGGATCTTGATGTGCCAGAACACAGGCATTAGGCAGCAAGAAATGAACCACAACATTCTCTGTCAACTTCCTTCTGTACCTTGAGAACAACATTTTAGTGTGAAATTAAAGAGGACCATTTCAAGCTGAGGATGTCTGCTCCCTGGGTGACTCCTTTGTCTCTGAGGGAGGCTAAGGATGCCCAAGGATGAGAATCAAGCATCAGTCTGTACCAACCAGAATCATCCAGAAGGCTGTCAGCCAGGTAAGGGAATTTAACAGTGGCTTTGATGGGGCTACTGTGGTGAAATCTCACCAACTGGGTGACTGGGAAATAGTAAACCTTTCTCTAAAGAGTCTGCTAGAAAAATAAGGTTAAAGTGTGATTAGGAGTGCTTAGCAAAGAACATTCTGGAAGAGCTTTTAAAGTAAAGGAATGGGTGAACCGTAAAGTAGCTTTGCAGGAAATTGGGATTTTGAGGGGCTCTGAGTTGCCAAATGATCCAGGAAAGATCATTCTTGGGCCCTGATACCAGAGTTGGACAAACATCTCATTAATGAGTCTCTGACCCTGGCTTCTCCTCAGACATGGAGCTGACCCCATGAGTTCAGCTTCTGTCCTTAGAGGTGTTCTAAGTTTCCAGGGCAATGGTCCCGAGTGCCACACCAGGCTGGGTGTGTAGTGAGAGAAATTGATTCTGAGCTTTGGTTGCGAGGACCTTGAATTCCATAGTTAGTTTGCCACTCTGTCACAGCCCAGCGTGCTCCTGTGTGGTTTCCACTTCATCTGGGAGGCTCCCAGCTGGAGCCTAATGAACTACCCAGTATTTAGGTGACCTGCTACACAGGGGCAGACTGGAGGCTGGTCTTCCCATGAGCTTAGGGACTTCAGGAGGAAGGTCAGCTCCTGAAAGGGTACACCTCAGGGGGAGAAGAAAACACATGTGGATTTGAGAAATAGCATCAGAGCCCAACCTGGTGGCCTAAGCGTAGCATCCCAGGCACCTCATGGGTGTATGCAATGAAGAAACAGGAACTGTGCTATGGCTTTTGGCAGAAGTATTCTCGGACCCCACACAATGGCAATGCCTCCATCTACAGCCTCTGCTTGCCAAGCAAAGAAGACAGTGTGGTCTTTCTGACACAGTGATGTGCCGAATGAAGTAGGGATGTTGTTAGTAGGTAGGAAGGAGCACTGGACTGGGCAGCTGGGCTTGCTTGTAATTTCAGAAGCCTGAGGCAGAAAGATCTCAGGTCCAAGGCCAGTGTGGGTTACACAATTAGAGCCCATCTTCCCAAACCAAATCTATGATAATAGGGGAAATGGAGGAGAGGGAGGGAGGGGGAGAGAAAGAGAAAGAGCAACTGATACTGGACAGAGAACAGCTCAGGCAGCCTCTGTCCCCATCCTCCTCTCATCTGCCAAGCTCTCTGGTTCTTCTCTGCCATGGAACACTGTCTCTCCTCCTGCAGGGACATGGACCCTACCCCAAACCCACCTGATCCTAGCTCCATTGATGCCTATGAACTCCAGCCTCCTTCGGGCATCACTATAGTTTCCTTAGTGAAGATCTGTAGCCTAAAGACAGGGACCTGCCCTCCACTCTCCACAAGTTCAGGACTAGCACAGCTCCAGATAAAACTCTCGGGAGCCTCTGAAGTGCTGCCCGGCAAAGCAATGGCCAAATGCCTCTTGCTGACAGAAGCATTTCCTGCCTAACTAGGGACTAAATTCCAGGGGCAGGAGATCCCTTGTTGTCTGGCATGTCCTGTGCCATGGTCTCCTCTGAAATAAAGAGACTCCTTTCATTCTTAGAAACTACGCACTTCTTTTTGGTATACTTTGGGGTCCTGATTTTAAGGGCTAACAACACTTTGTTCATTTTCAGAAGCTAATGCTCTTGAGCCATAGGTTGAGTCCAAATTCTCCCCTTGCCTCTGACCACTAGGCCTCTGTCCAGGCCGCCTGGCGCTGGCAGAGCTGGCAACAGCTATGCAATGTGATACAGGGCTGAACCATGTGAAATTGCTGTTTTGTAGGCCAAAAAATGGTCCAATGGCAATCATTTCACTTTATTCAGCCTAACACAAATGTTAGCTATTACCGAAGCTGGTTTCATTGGAAACCAGATTTGACATGAGGAGCAAATACATGTGAAGTATTTAGACAGTGGCTCACACATTGCAAACACTCAATAAATACTGGTTGTTGATTGATATTGTCACCAAATATGCAACATTAACAAATCGCAGCTATTATGCAAAGTTTAGCAGAAGCTGATGAAGGGTATTTTGGAATGGTTGATATTTCCTCTCTGCTGAGCCAGAATTAAACAGTGCCATGTTCAGGGTTACATTGTCTATAGAGACGGGACAAGTCAGACTCATTTGCCAGACTTGGTCTCATTTTTCTAATTCATTCTGGCTGGATGTAGCTTTTAAAGGTTGAATCATAATCTTGGGGATGAGAACCAAGCATTAATATGATCTGAATTTAGGGCAAGACTGAAGGCCTGCTTCCCTGGCTGACATAAACAAAGGATGCAATTCTTCTGTGTGGTCTATTGTTGCCAGGGCGGCCAGAGATCCTCTGGCCAGGGTGTCCAGAAAGTTGAATCAGGTAAGCCTGGATGAGCTCTGAACAAAACGGCAGGCATGTACCGGGAGACTCTCTGGGGCTGAGAGAGCCTATCAGAGAAACAGTCATGAGCTACTACTGTGAAGGACTGAAACTATGAAGCAGGTACTATATGAGCACCTGTGGCTGGAGGGTGGAGCCATGTATGTACACTGTATGAACACCTCCTATATTGCTAATGGCGTTAGGACTATTTCTAGTTTGGACAAGTGCATAAAGTTAACATTCTGACCATTTTTGTAGGTAGAAATAGCATCTCTTATACTAGTATAATGTCACAGATTTCATTTTCCAGTGTGTTGTACTTCTTGGTAGTTAATGTGATGGCTAATATTGATTGTCGACTTGATGGATTACAGACTTGCTAAAGAGATAAGCCTCTGCACATATCCATAGCAATTATCTACGTTATGCTAATTGGAGTGGGAGACCCACCGTATGTCTAGGTGGTACCATTTTGTGGGTTGGTGTCCTGGGCAGAGTAAAAAGGAGAATCCGGCGGAACACAGGAGTAGTTACAAGAAACACTTCTCTGCTTCTGCTTCTTTACCGTGGCTATAATGTCGTCAGCACCTCATGTTCCAGCCACCATGACATCCTCACTATGATGAACAGCACCCTCAAATTGTGATCCAAAATGAAAGCTTTCTTAAGTTGCCTTTCTTGGGGTGTTTCATTGTTGGGGGAGGGGGCCTGCTCATTGATTCCTGGCCGCCTGCATAGCTTAGACCTGAAATAATCACACAGAAACCATGTTAATTAAATTACTGCTTGGCTCATTAACTCTAGCTTCTTATTGGCTAACTCTTATATTAATTTAACCCATTTCTATTAATCTGTGTATCACCACATGTCAGTGGCTTACCGGCAAAGTTTTGGCATGTCTGACTCTGGCGGCTCCATGGCATCTCTCTAACTCTACCTTCTTCCTCCCATGCTATAGGCCAAGCCAATTCTTTATTCATTAACCAATCAAAGCAACACATAGACAGAAGGACCTCCCACACCATTTCATCAAAGCAATAACAAAAGTAAGAGAGTTGCTGAGAACACAGCAGTGAGAGCACCTGTGAAAGGTGGGTCCTGACTCATTTTGTCACCTCTCTGTTCTTCCTCGAGCTCTTCCTTACTTTCTCACATGACAGGGGCATGTGATAACTATTCTTGATTGTCAACATGATTACCTATACAATTAAATGAAACCCCAAAATGGAGGGCACACCTGTGAGGTAATCTTGCTTAATTTGAAGGAGGAAGATCCGCTTTTCATCTGGCTCTCTAGTTGGGAAAAAAAAATATCTTTAATCCAGATTATTTGAGCTGGGAAACCCACCTCTAATCTGGACCACACTTTCTGCTGAAAGCCTATATAAGGGCATAGAAGAAGAAAGCGTTTGCTTTTTACCTGCTTGCTCTTGCCTTGCTGGCAAGCCCATTCCTTCACTGGCATTAGAGCCTACTTCCTTGGTATTCTAGCATACACTGAAGACCAGCTAAGACATTCAGGCTTGTGGACAGAGGAAATACTCGGTTCAATTCTTAGACTTTCTTTCACAGCCAGTCATTGTTGAATTTGCTAGACTGCAGCGTGTAAGTCACTCATATACATTTATATTCCCCCCCTCTCTCACACACACAGACACACACACACACAGACACACACACACACACACACACACAGAGAGAGAGAGAGAGAGAGAGAGAGAGAGAGAGAGAGATTCATTCTCAAAGTTCTGTTACTGTGGAGAACACTGATTAACACAGGCATCTTGCAATTTTTAGATGCTGGACCCAGACCCCAGCCGTTTCCCCAGGTGTCCCTGGCATTTTAGCAGAAGACAGTATTTATGCAGAGATCAAGGACATTAGAGGGGCTGTTGTCACTGATGTCTTGTCCGTTCAGAAAGTAGATCCAGCTAAGAAGGCTGTTGGGTAGATGGGTAAGTGGCTATACATCAAGTCATGAATTTACAGTGGTATTTCCAAATCAAACGCAATGGAACAGGGTCTTTTTAAAATTAGTTTGTATTCATTGCTCCTTTTCTCATAATAAAACTCCAGTTTTCAACACTATGACATTTATGCACTCACTTTATTATGCAACAGTCCTTGTTTCATGACCCATGAAATATAATCCTTATCCTATGAGTCCTCGCTACGTGAATAAATAAGCTTCTACCCCCTCCAATATCCTCAGCCTTCCATCTCCTGACAGCAGCACAGACTTTAAAATTTCGAAGATTTATTATCATTTATAGTTACTCTGAAGCTATAATTGCATCCTGTATGGTTTATTTCTTTTGCTTTTAAAAATAAAAATCAATTAATGTAATTTGAGGTGATGTGATTATTATTCATTGAATTTTATAAATTTCCTCATTCTAAACTTTACCCACAAAAATTATGGCAATTTCCTATGGTTCAGTAATGTATTTTTATTAAATAAACATTTACATAAAGTCAAAATATTCCTCTGGGTCAGTAGTAATGTTTTCTGTTCTGCTGAGAATATTCTGAAATTTAAAGTCAGATAGATTTCCCTTCTCAAGAGCCAGAAGTTTCATAAATTTATGCCAGCTTTATTCTTGTCTCATATTTGTGCCATGACATTTTTTAAAGATGTTTTTGTTTTGTCTAGAGAATTTGATTGCTTTTAATTTCGTTTGGTGGCAGAGGGATCATTTGACTTCTAAATTACATTCATAGGATATTTGAGCTTTGAATTGTATCTGTGTCAAGTGCATTTGATTTGGGGGTTGCTGCCCAACTGCCATTTAAGGATTCTTCTTAGTCTCTGGGTTTATTTCGGTCCTCTTTAGAATCCGTGTCTACGTTTGCTTTCTGGATAGTCATCATAAAGTCTGATGTCCTATTCACTGTGGTGTGCACAGCCTGAAGTGAGACTTTCCTAAAACATCCTCCATGCAAGACTCAGGGATCTCCTCAGGATGTGGGTATCATCAAAGGCACAGTGTTTGCCAGACAGAACAAGACAAGCACACAAATAAACTCACAATGATTGTGACAGCAGGTACAGGGCTTGTGTAAGCTCCAACCAGACAAAATCCCGGCGTAGAGGTGGGAAGGTGGCTGTGAAATCCTACCCTCAGCTGAGGGCCACTAGACATTCGCTAGCTGCTGGGAGAGGCACGCGTTTTCTTTAAGGATGTGACCCCTGGTAGGTTCCACACACATCAGGGCAGGCTTGACTCCCAAGACTAGCTAGACAACACAAAGTGGACATGCTGGAGAGAGGGTAGAAGGAAGAAGAGGAAGTAATTTCAAAGTTGAGTAGGAAGGAACAGGAAGGAGGAGAGGGTGGTAATAGAGGAGTTGGGGAAAGCACAGTGAAAATATTTAAAACATATGGTATGAAATTCTGAAAGAATTAATAAATACAAAAAATTCTGATATCCTTTTATCAGGTATGTTTTGTGAATGGCCAGTTACTAAGTCTGTATATAACTGAAGTGACCTCCTTTCATTCCCACACCTAGCTCTCAGATTTAGAAGTAGCTTTCCCTTAGGATGCTGAAGGCTTTCCAGCATCAACCCAGTCCCTGCTGATTCCAGTCTGATTCCTACTCCCTTTAACTAACCTACCCATTCTCTCTAGGTGCTGCGGGATTTCCCCTCCACTCTGCTCCCACCTTCTCCGCCACTCTTCGGTCTAAAGCACTGTATTCTATTCTCCATCATTTCGTTAATGTTTCTGCTTTTGCATGGCCCCCATCCTCATTTTTGAAATGTCTCTGATCCTTGCATTTCACTCTCCAGTACACATCCCTCTTCCTAGATGGCTCTTGATTACATCGGGTAGACCTTTTACTGCATTTTCTTCTAGATATTACATTGGGTTTTGAGATTTAGGAAACCACTTTTAATTTTTCTTTATGTTTGCCTGTCTTCTGGTAACACACAAAGAAGTGTTTATGGAAGATTTTTCTTTTATGATTTGTGGATATTATGCAATCATATCTTTTATGAGTGTTTCTGAGACTAGTAATAAAAATACTATATGACATACAACTGAAAGAAAAATCACATATAGAAATGTTTGCATTAGGGCTGCAGAGATGGCACACCAGCTAAGAGCTCTTATTGCTTCTTCAGAGGGCCCAGGTTTGTGTCCTAGCATCCACATGGCAGCTTACAACTGCCTGTAACTCCAGTTTCAAGAGATCCAATACCCTCGTCTGACTTCTGCCTGCTCATACACACTTGTATTGCAATACGTACATCAGACACACATATACACATAAAATAAAATTAATAATTTTTGAAAAAATACTTGCATGGGAAGGGATACAAGAAGCAGAGAGGAGATTATGGGGACAATGTAATGTGGGAATTGATGTCTCCAAGAACTATGAAATTGAAACAGAAGATGTGAAGAAAGAAAAAGTTCTGGAAATGAAAATAATCACCCTCTTCATGTAAAAAGCACATTGTCATATAAGAAAGAAAATACGTGCAAAATTTTAAAAAAAACACTCAGTTAAGAAGTTGAATATAAGTGATAAATACACTTTAGATCAAGAAACAAAGAATGCAAGCCATTTCCGTGTGTTGCCACAGCTGCAGCAGCTGCCGGAAGACACTGCAGCAATCACCACACAGGGCTGGGGATGAGTGCATTATCCCACTTCACACACGGCTGAGGGGCTGTTGAAATATAATGGCAACAAGAAGCATTCTTCACTATATTAGAACTAGGGAAGTCAGAACACAAGATGTCTCAAGAAGTAAAATAAGTACAGGCAAGAAGAATTATGACGACGGGCTTTTGAGATCCTAGAAAATAGAAACCCAACTCTAAAATCACAAATATACAGCTGACTCAATTCAGGGTCTACACTGCCAATCACATTGAATACTCTAGGAAAGCAGGAACCTACTTCACATGTAAACTGCTTCCCTTGGAGAACTGGATTTATTGAACTTAAAGCCACCCAATAAAATCTGTTCTTCACCGTCACTTCCTCTAAATACAAAGCTATGATGAGAGTGTAGAAGTGGCCATCTTAGGTAGTGAGTGTGTTTTCCCAGTGTGAGGCTCATCTCCACTCTGAGTAGCCAGGAACAAAATACAGAAGTCAGGGAGGAGGTCAGACAGTCCCCAAGATGGGCACTAGCCCTGTTGACTGCTGTGCGTGTGAGTTTGAGTGTGTGTGTGTGTGTGTGTGTGTGAGCGCAAGCATGTATGTTGTTAGAATTCTTACTAAGGTGCTTACTTCAAAGGCCACTTTTGGCATACACATCCACTTCCCTTTCTTCTTTCTCCCCCACTCTTGTCCCTGCTGCCTTAAGTCCATACCATTGCCATTATAAGCATTCTTCGTTCTACTGGCCATAACCCAAGGAGCTGTGAATAATGCAAGACCAATCTGTCTTTGATTTGCTAAGGTCAGTCCAGACCTCTTGAGTATGGCCAGCTTGGCTGATCCATTTCCTTTTGCTGCGAGCAGGTTCCAACTTTCCCAATCCCATTCCAGCAGCCACCCTCATGGCTGCCTCTGTTCCCACTCTCTCATTGCTAACATTGGTAAAAATGAGGAACCAAAGATCTTGGGTGGGGGAATTCAAAATGGAGGGGAAAAACACTGGCTAGGGTTCTTTAGCGGGCACCGAATTTTTCAAAGTATAAGATTAAGCCTCAAAGACTCAAACAGTGTAGGAAATGAAATTGCATCCATTTTAGTGACATAAAAATAACAATGAAATAAAAATTGTAAAACAGAGAAAGAAATGAGAATAAATACATAGAAGTAATTCCCTTAAATGAAGTTAAGAGCAAAATAATGTTGAAGGTAGGACTCTCGGGAAATAGCAAATTGCTTAAACCTATATCAATAACTGGAGTAGACAAATGCACATCATACAGTCATTCACAAATACTAAACAACATGCATTGCTAATGAAAATCGTTCTAAAAGAGTCACAGGAAATGTAAAAGTGATGCTATTTGAAGAAAAGAAATGAGACGTGAGGGGGATAGACTCATTGCTGTGTATTTCTGACTGACTTTACACCAACATACGGGCACTGGTAGATGTTCTCACAGCTGTGTGTGTGCACTTGTGTGTGTATGGATATGTGCGTGTGTATCCCTGGGTCTATGTCTAAATGTGTTAATGTTTCTAAGTGTATATGTGTGTGTGTATCTATGAGTGTTTATGTATTTATGTATCAGTGAACACTTTTCTGTCGTCTGAAAAATAAAGTTCACATAATTTTAAATTTATTTTTAGTAAAAGCAAAGATAAAAACAATAAAATATTTTTCAAATAGGAGACAGCATAACAGAAGTAGTTGTCCCTGGTAGCAGAATTGTGAACCTTTTCTCTTATGTTTTATCCTCTATTTTGTATAACAAGGGACAGTATAACCTTTCAGTTAAAATAAGGGATCCTGGATCCCAATTGCGAAGTTTGGAATACTGGGAGGAGTGTTTGGGCAGGCATAATGAGCCTGTTGCTCTTCTGCGCCTCTTGCTTTTGCTTACAGTGGCATCCTCCTGCATGGGGCTTCTGTGAGAGTTAGTGTACAAGTCTGTGTTTGTGTAACAGGACCTGATACACAGGAAATGCTCGATAGCCACGGTATAAAGGACATGTTAGATGGGACTGTGTCCTTTTCTTGGACTGCATTTTCTTCCAGGGTTTTATACCTGTTTTTCGTAGTTATAACCCGCCTGCCCCGTCCTTCCTATTCGGCCATCTTTATCCCTTTGGGGAAGATATGCTGCACAGATGTCTTGTTGTTTTTGAACCCTGCCTGTTGCTTTAATTTAGACAGTTTTGTCTAGATCCTCTATGTGTTCTGATACAGTATTAAGCAATCTCCTTAAGAATTTTCCCTGCATAGTTTGAGGTCTATTTCCTCCCGTCTCAGTCCTACAGTACGAAAAGCTGAATCTTGTGCTCCTTTGCAGAGTAAGATACTGCTGTCTCTGTGCATGTGTGCGTGCATCTGTGAATGCTTGCTTGTGCATGCACATGTGTGTGTGCTTTAGGGAAGAACCAACTGGGTTCAGCATTCTTCTACAGTTTTGCAGAGGGTCTTGAACCTGGGTTCACTCCATCTTCTCAAGACATTTGCTTGAGAGCTGCAGAAATCCGGGAAGGCACTGGAGAGTCTGACCTCCGCTCTGCAGCTCTCTTTAGTGGCTCTGATCTGAGTGCTCATCTTTGGACTCTTATTTTGTTTTGGCTAAGCAGGTCTTTCCTGCTAGAACAGTGGTCCCCAACCTTCCTAAACCTACAATGCTGTAGTACAGTTCCTCATGTTCCCTCCACATCAGCCCTCACATCTGTAATTTTGCTACAGTTATGAATCATAGTGATGGTCTTAGGTGATCCCTGTGCTAGGATTATTCAGACCCTCCAGGGGGTCTCGACCTGCAGGCTGAGAACCACTGTGCTGGGGGGGGGGGGAGGAGGCAAGAACAGACATCTACTATGGCCTTGTTTCCTCTCCTCCTCCCAGTAAGAAGCCGAGGTGTAGCTGTGGCCAATTTTTATTTCCTTCTTGTTCAGCCTGACTCCCTTGTTCCATGACTGTGTTCCTGGCACTGGAGGAGGCAAATATCTGTTTCTTGAGCACCTATTCCAGGGTGCCGAGTGATATTGCCCATTCAGGGTGGCATTTAGGCAACACCAGCCCTGGGATCAAGGTTAGCAGAGAAGAGCCCTGAAGAATGGAAGGGTGGGGGAAGGAGCTAGGTCAGGTGATATGGTTCAGCATGCTTCCTCCCCTCTTCTCCATTAGCAAGCCCACTGTAGCCTTGTTTAAGCTGCATGCTCCTGAGCTTCTGTTTGTCTTAAGGAAAGCCCTGCTGACCAATGAAACAGTTCATGAAGGATTCCCTGTAAGAGGCCCCAATCCCTGCCTGAGAAAAAACCTAAGCAGGAAAGCCATTCCCAGCCTAGCTCCACCAAATTCTGTTTCACATTAGAAATCCATCCTCCTCCTTCTGGGATACTAGCCCGAGTCTTCAAAAGGAAACTGGAAAGGTGGAGAGGGGGAACAAAGAGGACGGCAGATTCTGTCTCCTAAGAGGGAGCAAAGTGTGTTTAAGGCAGAGAGCAAGGCTCTTGTATTAGCCTCAGAATTGGGGTGTCCCCAGAGCTGGAGTGTTGTACCTGGCCCTTCAAGATCTTGATAGTGACCCTCCCCTCCATAAGAAGCATTCCAAAGACAGAACCAGAGACAGCTGTCCTTGCCGGGGCCCACACCAGGGAGCAGAAGGTTCCATTTGCTTTCAAGCAGTCTCACTACAAACAAACTGGATCCAATTAGTCTTCTTTGATTGGGGGATGCTCAGATTATTTGAGAATAACACAACCACACCATGGATAAACTTTAAAATTAGATTTTCTGGACTGTTACCTAATTAGTGAGCTAAGCAGAAGAAAACTAATTGGGAAAAGAATTTTCCAGTAAGTACTACTTTACCATCCACACCCACCCATACACAGACACATGGTACACCCATGTACCCCCATAACCCTCCCATACACAGACACATGATACACCCCACATGTACCCCCATAACCCACCAATATACAGACACATGGTCACCCTGCATATACCCCCATAACCTACCCATCCACAGACCCATGGCACACCCCACATGTACCCACCCATAACAGGCACATGGCATACCCCACATGTACCCCCATAACCCACCCATACACAGACACATGGTACACCCCTCATATACCCCCATAACCCACCCATAACAGACACATGGCACACCCCACATGTACTCCCCATAACCCACCCATACACAGACACATGGTGCACCCTACATGTACCCTCCCATACACATAGAGTTAGCACTGGGGACCAGGAGGCCCCTGGGATGGGATGGCGATGGGGAACCATACCAAGTGTTCAAGCATGGACTAGGGATCCAGGCCTGTGGCCCTTCCCTGTAACTCCAACCCTTGCTCTACTATTAGGCTTCCTGTGTTCATGACAATCCTTCCCACGGACATCGTTTCTCTTTGCTGCAATTCCAGGCCCCACTCAGGGTGGAAACCATGAAGTTCTTCTGTGCCAAGGTTTCCCTGTCCCCTGCTCTGATGGCATTCACCCATGGAGCAAAAGAGGTCACAGTTATCATCTATCCGTGGCGTCTCAGGGACCCTGTGTGTTAACATTTATAATACTGGGGACAGAGGCCGGTCTCATTTGTAAATAGGTGGTGGGGACCCATCCCACAAGGGGCAGCAATGAGTCACCCTAGGGCTTGGTGGCCCCCTGGCAGGCCGCCTGAGCCCTAGGTGGGAGACAGACCTCGGTGAGAGAAACACCATTCAAAGAGAGTTTCAGTATAAAGTTTATTTAGTGGGCTATGGAGGGGAAGGGGAGAAAGGAAGAAGGAAGAAGAAGAGAGAGAGGCAGAAACTGCCTCTCCAGAAGAAGGGCAGATACAGGGGCGGGGGTCACTGGAGAGGAGGTGGGAGACCCACTTGTCTCAGCAGAAGCAGGAGGTTGAGAGTGGGAGTGGGCAGGGCTTGTCTCTTAAAGGGACAGGGTACCCAGGTGACAGACCAGGCCAGCAGATTACAACACTATGTCGTTCTGCTCACTCTCCTTGTCAAGTTTAAAAGGCAGATTTTGTGCTCGCTTGCTAGATGCAGACAGAGGAACACACCTAGTGATGCGCATTAATCAGCTTTCTGCCCCCACACAAAATACCTGATTACCTAAGATAGCCAGCTTGGAAGAGGAAAGGGTCGTCTGGCTGACCGTGTTAGGGGCTTTGGAGTCATGTGGTCTGGACTCAGGCTCTGGGACCTATGCTGCCACTGACCTTATCCTGGGGCACATGGTAAACAAAGTTCTCAACCTATGGAGACGGAAGCCAAGAAGCAAAGAGAAATATCAAGGGCTTATACTCCAATACCCCTTCAAAGCACTTCTCCAACGAGGTTCTGACTCTGAAAGGTCCCCAACTTCCCAAAGTCTCACAAGTTAGAAACCAAACCTTTAGTAATGGTGGCAGGGCAGGGGGGTATAGTTTGACATAGCCAGACTATAATGTGGGGCTAGACGCGGATAATGAGCAAGGCTCAGAAATGGCTGGACACTATTACTCACAGGTCTCACCTACTGCTTCTTCACCCCTTACAGCTCCTTCCTTCTGCAGGGGGCTTCCAGAAGCAGCTATTCAACCTGGTAGGAGCAGTTAGAGTCCATTAGGGAAACATTATAGGGCACAGGATGTGCTTCCTCCCTGACCTGTGACCTGTGAGAACACAGGGACCCTTCACTTCCCCCCTTTAGGTCCTTCCTGGCAGGTCAAAGTGACACATGTAATACCCACCCACGGGATTTGCTTGGTCTCAGATGTCTATTTCCATGGTGCTAATGAAAATGCCACCTTTTCTATCACGCAGGAAGGAAACGTTCAACTGAGCACCTCTTAGGGTGATAACTTGAGCAATAGCGTTGTCTAGATCAGTGGTTCTCAACGTATGGATGTCCGACCAACCCTTTCACGGGGGTCACATAGCCGATATCCTACACATCAGACATTTACATTACAGTTCATAACAGTAGCAAGATTATAGTTATGAAGTAACAATGAAAATAATTTTATGGTTGAGGATCAGCACAACACAAGGAACCATATTAAACGGTCACAGCACGAGGAAGGTTGGGAACAACTGGTCTAGATCCTCTATTCAGGAGTAGGCTTCTTCAAATACTGAGGTACATTATGGAGGGATATGGATGCCTAAATACAGCATTGCCATGGAAACAGACAAGTCTCCACCAGGAGCTCTGGACCACAGTGTGTCAACTGGAGATTTCTATATGATGTATACGGATGGGGATAAGGACAGAAGTTGCCAATATCTCCTAACCATAGCTTACATTTTCAAGTGGTTTTAATCTGCCCAAATTTTATATCAGCCTCACTATCCTCACCTTAAAGGAAAACAAAAATCACAAATGTGGAAAGGAACACACAGACATACACATTACTATAACCCAAGATGAGAGACTTACTAACTAAACAGAAAATACAACTATGTAAAAAAAAACAAAAACAAAAACAGGGAAATGTGCTTTCTTTAAAACATTGTATGTGTAATTAAAAACAATAAATTATAAAAAAAATATATGTGTGCCAAGACCAGCATGCACACGAGGTGACCACTCTGCATAAATGAAGATTGTCTTTCCATCTGGTTAATAGGTTCCAGTTGTCAGAATGGAACGAAATTGACCAATGGTCTGTGGGATTCTGCAGACAGTACATGTCTTCCAGGAGCTCTGCTTCATGAACAAGTCTGAAGATGGCCTCCAGCAGGATCCAGCCCAAAGGCCTTTAGAGAGCCAAAGCCAAGCCTCCCCACACCCCAGCCCTTGCCTGAAGGCAATCGGAAGGGAGAATATTCCAGAAAAGGGAACAGCTTGTGCGAAGGGTAAAAAGTCATGAAAGGGCAGTGTGTTCCCAGAATGGGAGAAGTTGATGTAATGGGGCTGAAGAGTAAGCCCTAACCCCAGGTCAAAAGTAGGGTCATTTATTTATTTATCAGCAGGCAGGAATGAATGAAGCTTGGAGGCACACTCTTGGAGAGGAGTAGCAGAAGCCATTGGAAAGCAGGGGACATTCTTGAGATAAGTGAAGAGAAACAGGGAAAGGCCAGGGAGAAAAGGCCGTCAAAGTGCCGCGCACCATTCGCTAGAATCCAGTTCGCGAGCTTCGGGCAAGGGGCTGGAGGTTGAGGAATCACACACACACAGACAGACAGACAGACACATGGACCTCCAATCACTGGTACAAAGCCCTTCTTTAATAACACTATGGAGGCTTAAATACTCTGCAGTCAGTGGCCAACAGGTGAAAATCCCATCCTCTGATCCTCTAGGCAAGGCATAGCTTTAGTAACTTCAATTAGAAGGCTCTAGCAGGGAAGAGCAGCTGAAGGCCAGGACTCCAATTGGTCCCAACACAAAGTAGGACTTGGGAGTCACTACCTGAGGCAAAGTCGACATCAATGTACGCTGTGGTGAACTCGGGAGCCCCCAGCCCCCAGATGCTATTACAGCATGTGCTATGGAGGGGAATAATAGAGAAGCAGGGCTGGGTTCTGCTCCACTTCCAGGGGGCCACGAGCACTCTCCCTCCACTCCATCCCAAAGGCACAGGATCTAACAGGACTTTGCAAGCCCAATGTGGTGGCACACACTTGTAATCACAGCAGGCAAGAAGACAAGACAGAAGCAGGAAGATCTTTGTGAGTTCAAGGCAAGCCTAGGATTCCTATCCAGACCTATCTTAAACAAACAAAAAACCAATAAGAGCAACAACAAAACCACCCTCCCAACACACACACACACACACACATACAGAGACAGAGAGAAACCAAGAACAGAACAACAAAACCACCCTCCCGACACACATGCACACACACACACACACACCAAACCAACAACAACAAAAATCACAAAAACACCAAATGGGTTTTGCCAATAGCAAAGGAGAAGAAAGGTTGTTCTACCAAGCTGTGGTATTTTGTCACCTGTACCTGGTTCTTACAGAGCTGGTCCACCCTTTTATCTCCTGTGGAGGCAAACTAGGGAGAGAATCCTGGATGCTGGGCCTTCCAGAAAGGGAGAAGTTGATAATTTTAAGTCCAACCAGCAGGGGCAGAGGGTCCAGACACTCCCTGGCCGGCACCACCCCACACACGGTTGCCATGGCGTCCCACTTATCTGACCCCTTGCCTCCATGCTACGGCCCCTCCTTGCCCCCTGATGATGTCAATAGAATTTCTGTTCTTCCTTCTGCATAGTGCTCCTGGAGTTCAAGGGAACATCAAGGCTGGGAGTGCTCTGTTCAGCAAGTGGATGGGAGCGGCAGCCTTTGAAAGCATCCAGGAACCTGCTGGGCCTTTCTTCCTAAACGCCAGTGGGCAAGGTGCTTGGCAGAGCCACAGCCTACACTGGGAACAGGAGCCAGGCGAGCCGCCAGCTGCTCAGCATGTCCTCAGAACAGTGTCCAAAGAAACTTTCCAGGAAACAAACAGAGCTGTGGAGGTACTGCTTTCAGGTTCCTGGGAGGGCTAGAATATGGAAGGGCCAGCTTGAAGGGCCAGCTTCGTGTGTCTGGGGCTGCACATATGTGCATTGGGAACACAGCAAGCATGGCAAAGATCCAGTCACAGACCACAGAAAACAGCATGATCTATTTCTGTCACCCAGCAAGGCCAGAGATGTCCTTCACAGTCACACAGAGCTCAACAGTCATAGGTGCTGCAGTTCAGCTGAGGGCTCACACAGGGGGGCTGATGTGAGGAGGCAGTTACCAGCACATCTGAAAGGCCATGTGAGGGACCAGGAGGTGAAGCCTCTAGGGCATAGGCATGTGCCACTGGCTTCTCCAAAGTCTGCTCATCTGCCCAAACAAGACCTGCCTCCCACACTCCTCTCTGTAGCCCACTCCTTTGCTAGCAGCATGATGGCCTGTGATTGCTGCCAGCGGGCACGACTTCCCAGCCTCCAGTCCAGTACTTAGCACAGCCTCCTTGCTCCCCACACAGGATTCAGGGAGACTACCCAACACCTGGTACCCACTTACTGACCTGCCCATAACTCCGATCAGTCCACTGCCCATAGCAAAGCTAAGGCTTCCTCTGGGTCGGGTAGCCAACTCTCTCTACCATACTGTATGCTACGCCAGTTTTACTCCCACTTCAGCAAAGTCAGGCCAGTAGGAAAACCCATGAAATGTCCTTAGCCATCTATACGGTGGTGTGAACTACAGAGCCATGCCATCAACCGTGAGCATTCAGCCAAATGTTGCTTGATAATCCCTCCTTCCCACCAGGCTGGCACTGTCCGTGTGCAGTGGAGTAAGGAAGAGCAAACTTTCCTGATTCACAGTTCTAGGGACAGACTTTACCTATGTCTGCAGCTCAGTGGCAGAGGTGCTAAGGCCTGCCACAGCTGAGAGGAGATAGGACATCATTGGGGAGCTGGCACAGAACCAGCCTGGGAAGGACAGATTCAGTCTCGTAGGTCCCAGGAGTAGAAGACACCAGGGAAGAGTACGACCCAAGACAGATCCTAAGAAAGCATCAGATTCTGAGAGACAGATGCCCATGGGTTAGAAAAGGGTGATCCCACAGAGGAGAAAAGAACAGAGATGCTTGTGACCACAGGCTACAAACAGCTTGTAGCCAGAACTGTATCAGCTGAGGACAGAGGGACTTGTTTGTGGCAGAGCAGAACAGACAGAACATGATAAAACTCTAGAAGGGCCCCGGGGAATAGGACCTGAGTGGGCTTCCAAGGAAGTGAGTGGCAGGTCAAGCCAGTCAGCTGCACAGCAGCCCACTTGGTACACAATCAGGAAGGATAGGAGAAGCCAGGGTTTGACAGGGACCTAGGGTCACCCTCCCTACAGGTCCCTCTATAACTACCACCACTGGTTTTGCTTCTGCCTAGTCCTAAACATTCTAGCTAAACTTAGTGCTCTCATTAACTTTTTTTACAGACTCACCTCCACTGATTTGAAAATGTTCAAGTTCAGCAGCGAGGAGGAGGGATGATGCATTTCCCTGCTCTGCTCTCTGAGTGCACAGTGGCCCTGATGCCTGCCTAGCCTCTGCATGCCCTGTGCTGCCTGTGCAGCCTGGGCTGTTGGGCCAGCCTCTCCAGCTTGGGCAGGCCCAGCTGCCGTCCCGCCACAGGGAACCCTCTGCTCTTCATGCTCGATTGAGATTTCTCAATGGACTGTAACCTTCTTTTCAGAAATCCTATTTGGCTTCAAAGTCAAGGCAGATTGTTCTCTTCAGGGACTGCGGAGATGTTCAAAGTTCGCCTCCGAGAAACGACTGAAATATGTTGAAAGTGATAACACACACACCACACACTCGCGCATGTGCACACACACATACACATTATTGCCCTTGATCTTCAAAGGCAAATGTTAAAATCCACAGACATAAGCCAACTATGAAAATTCTCACGTTTTCGCTAGAGTCGCAGCCAGAACTTAATCTGTCCTTCCCAAGAGAGGATTGGTCAGTCTGATTTGACAGACCTAGATAGCAGAGTCTGTGAGAGAGAATTGCCAAGGTTCTTGAACCACTCTAGGTCTCTCAAACCTAAATCAGGGCCTAAGAGAAGACCAGAAACCCATGAATAGCCCTGTCATGCGATCCCAAGTGGAGGAGATTACCACAAGGAAGAAAGGGGAAATGCTCCTGAGGAGGTGGCATCACTGAGAAAAGTAATAGGCAGTGTTGGGGGTGAAGGGAGAAGGAAGGTGAGATCTGAGAAGTGGGGAAGGAGATGAGGTCCAAGGGGAAACTGGGCTCAAGTCATCTAGGCAAGAGTTAGTCAGTTGTCTCTCTAAAGGACCAGGTGGTTGATAACGTTTGTAGATTTACAACCATCTCTGCTATATCTGCTCAGTTCTGCCTTTTTACTTTGAAAGCATGGTTGTAGTGATATTTCATTTGTATTTTAGTAAATAAAATTTGCTTCAAGCTCAGAGAGGAAAAAAGTCCCCTTGGTCAGCCTTCCAGACCAGACAGTGGTGACAAACACCTTTAATCCCAGTAGCCACACTGGTTGCCATAGAAACTTCTTGTCTCACAGAAAAATAAAAAAATACTGTCTTCGAAAAATCAAGAGACCTTGGACATCTAGATGCCTAAGAAGAAAAGATAACTATCAAAAAAGAATCACCAGCCAAAAAAAAAAAAAAAAAAAAACAAAAAAAACATCTGACTTATAATAACAATGTATGCTGCAGGGTAAAATCTGACTATCTAAACATACATATCTCCTTACTTCTTAATATAGTGGCTGTCCTGTCTCACTTAAAAAAATTAAAAACAAAGCTGGCTTTGGAGGTGGCTCTCCTTCTACATCCAAGCTTATTGTAAAAAAAAAAAAAAAAAAAATTGTGGAACTGGTTTTTCTGGTAAATCTCTGGATTAACAAGAGCTCAGGCCTAACTTCACATAGTACCACAAACTAGCTAGAGGGACGCTAACAAGGATGAAGGATGTATATAAACAGGAAGGCTGAGAGCCCTACTGGAATTCTCTTTCCTCCAACCTGCTGAGCGTGGCCCGTTCCCAAGGAACCTAGAATTTACTGTAGTAGGAGATCTTGCATCCAGGGGCAGAGACACTTGATCTACTACATAGCCGCCATACAGTAGAACAACTCTTTCAGACTTCAAAAGAAAATAAGTCTGGAAAAAAAAGTAAGGTGGTGGGTGAATGAAAATGTAGACATGACCACTCCGAGGCATGGTTGAGGAGAAGGTTTTTATTGTAGATATGAGGGAGAGTATAGACAGAATCATCTGGAAAAGTCTGTAGCAGGGAGAGAAAGCAGTAAACTAAGCATGACCAACAGACTGGTCCAGGCGATGGGGTGGGGCAGAGAGAGAGAGTGAGGAAGGGGGAGAGAGAGAACCAAGAGAGTGTATGGTAGAAATGATTAATATAGGAATCAGAAGCTGGGGAGAGGAAGCAAAACTCCTGAGTTGGAGAGGTTTGGGGTATGTAGGGGTGTGCTGAGAAGAGCTGAGAAGAGCCATCAGTGGTAAGGGAGAATTTGGGTATGTTCATGGGCACCACAGTTAGTCATTTGTCCTTTGGGACCTAACAGTAGGAAGGTGACAGGGAAGATGGCAGACAGAGGCTACAGATCAAAAGAGACTGAAGTGAGAGAAGAAGGCAGAGCAGTGTGGAACCTGGTTCACACGTCAGATTAAAGGATGCTCTAAAGTCTCCCTTCCGGAGGAGCTAGGAGAATCTGTAAATGAGCTGTTGTAGATGAGATGATACCACAGTGCTATTCTTAGGTGTGATAACAAATGTGTCAATGATACCGAGAAAGAAATTTAGTACAAGCTAAATTGTAAGAGTACAGAGATTTGATGTGCACCACTTGCAAACAGTTCAGCAAAAGTCAGCAAAGGAAGAGTTCAGAGGCCAAGGAGAAATGACTAGGGGATGGATAGGAAGCACTTGGGAATCCATGCTGTGCTTTTAACTTCGGGGGCATTTGAGGTATTTATGATAATGTTGGGAACAAAGACTGTCACAAGTTGATGGGCAGCACGGCATGCTGCCAGCTGGGGATTCCCCTATTGTCTCTCCTCCTGGATTGGAACAGGAAAAAGAGAACAGGGGAAAAAAATGCAGAGCCATGATAGAGCCAGAGCACAGATAGTTAGAAAAGATAACTGAAAGAAAATTCCAAGTAAGAGTTGTGGGGGTGCCGGTGAATGTGTGCATAGCTGTAGGCGTGTGTGTGTGTGTATGTGTGTGTGCTCATGAAAATGAAGTGTTCCCTGTACATTTTTGTCCCAAACTGAGGTGGCCTCTCATCGTGTTCCCTCGCCTCTCTCTTCACCATATGGACTGCTCACACTAGATGGATAAATATCTGCACATAGCTTTTATCCACTGGGTGTTTGGCCCGTGGGTTTAATAGACATAACTGATGAGAATCATAGCTGTGTAAGACGGTGATTAGCGCCGGCCTACAGTCAGTCCTACAGTGAATTGGAATTCCACAAATGCACACAGGTTATGAAATGTAATACCTGGGAAATACATATCAGTTAAGACTTCTGTGTGCACGGGTGGTCAGTCAGTACTTCACGAGAAAAAAGAGACAAAGAACAAAGACTGGGCTGAAGGTCCTGAGAACTCCTGGCTGCAGGAGCCAGTAGGGTGCCCGAAGAGCAAGAGGGAGGTGCCTGTGCCCTGACTCCATCCAGCCATAGTTTAGGATAACTGCATAGTAGGAACATAGGCTTTCACAAGCATTCACCATTTACTCTAGTATACCTCCGATTCACACACACACACACACACACAAACCTGGAGGGCCATGAAGTACCCCTGCTACCTAGAACTCCACCCACCTAGAAACCAGGGGTTTATGTTACTTTGTGGTTCTGGACAGCTCCAGAGCTTCCTGGGTGGGCTAGCCTTCTCTCCAAGAACTGTTTCACAAATTCAGGTCTCTGAGCATGGCTCTGGAACCTGAGGAGGAACAGGCTCACTCTGAGCCATCTGACTGGTCCTGACTGTCTGACATGTTTCTCAAGCAATCGGGGTCACTTAGGCAAACAGGTTCCTTCCTAGGATCTCCATCTCCCCTCTCTCCAGGGCCTCTTTGCCCAGCTGGCACCTCCATACAACTTGGGTGGTTACAGTCTCCTTTCCTTTGGGGACATTCCGAAAGTGTTTCTCTGAAGATGTAGCTATATTACATGCCTACACTCATACACACGGGCACATGTGGAGAAGACAGAATTCAGAGCCAAGTGTCGTGGGGTGGGATCAGAGCCACTAAGGCTCAATTCTGCACATTTTAACTGCAGACCTCATGGCCTTCGTTCAAGTACTTCACCTTTCTGAGTCTTAGGGGTTCACACACACACACACACACACACACACACAAAATTGTATCTGCTACATGATGCTGGTATGGCAACTAGCTGTGATGTGTCGCCACCTGCCTGACCTATTGCCAGCACCCACACATGCCAGGGTGGCAGGCTGGGGCCCTGCAGTAGCCCATACACCAGAGTTAGAGTGACAATGGAGATGTTTACTATTTTGCATTAACTTGACTTGGAGAAGACCCCTTCAGTTTGATTCTTCTGTTGGTGAAAATCCAGAAATGCTTTCTCTTTTTCCCTTCTTTCACTAGTCTCACTTAGAGTAAGGTGCCAGGATCAATCACTTCCTGTCCCTAGGGGAAGTTGCTCCTGGGGATACCTCCCCCCCCCAATGCTCCTTAACATGTTCAGTATGAAGTTTGTCCTGGTGGGGATCTTGTCCACAGCACACCACAGAGAGCAGGGAAGCTCTCTGGAGCATCTGGTAGAGATGTTCTTCTCCTTACCACTAGGGGTTGTTACGTGTGCCTTACCCTAACAGGTATCATTTATCTCTTGTTTTCCAACAAACTTCAGACTGGGCAACAAAGCACATGCTGAGCTGGGAGTTTGAACATACACATTATCCCATTCCTTCCCTACCGGCCTATTCAGTCCCAGGGATCGCTTTATGGCCATATGGAAAGTCAAGGCATAGATGTGGGGAAAGTCGAGGTTATGTGTGGGGCTCCATGTGATTGTTGCTGGGCACATGGTTGACTAGACACGGCAGCAGCTATCTGTACCTGGAGACATGACTACACCATGACATATTTAGCCTCCTGTTGACCCCAGTCTATGTCCTGGTATCTTGACTTGAAGACAGCAATGCCCAGAGTGTCTTCTTTACTGTGCATTGGGCAGCCAGTCCTAAGAATGGAAATGTCAGACTTTATGTCCCTACTTTGGCTTGGGTACAATATTTTGGTCTGGTGATTTGGGAAGGAACTCAGGCTCAAACTCTGTTCACCCCTGAGTCTCTCCCTCGTTGAACAAATGAAAACCTCTAAGATGAGAAGAGAGAGCATGTGATTGTCACACTTTGTTTCTTTAAAGGACCCCTTCTTGGTTTCTTGCATTCTTAGGCTGTCATGTCCCTATCTGTCATGTCTCCCAGGTGCTTCTGGGAGACAAAAAAAAAACTTCAGCCAAGGAAAGCTGCAGGCATGGAGTGGAGCCAGCCCAGATAAACATCTGTGTGCGCGGGTGGACAAACATGGGGACTGGATGTCCAAGCACATTGGATCTCACATCATGTCAACAATGTGCTCCAAAGAAGCATAAAAACAATAGGATTTAATTGTCTTGCTTTGATATGGCCTGCACAGGTAGACAAACATGGGGACAAACATTAGATCTCACATCATGCCAACGATGTGCTCCAAAGAAGCATAAAAACAATAGAAATTAATTGTCTTGCTTTGATATGGCCTGTAGTATCGAAGCCTTTTCCAGGAAATCCTTGCCTATGCCCATGAAGGATTTTCCATTAATAGTTTGAAAGTTGTGATCTTATAGCAAGATATTTCATTCATATCATTTTTTTTTTTTTTTGGTGCAAGGTGAGAGATAGGGACTTAGTTTCTCTCTACTACGTGGGAATAATCAGCTTCTGGCAACATTTGCTAGAGGTTGTCTTTTCTATCATTGCGTAGTTATGCCAACTTGGTCAAGAATCAAATGGCTGACTCACAGAGAAGAGAACAGCACGTAGAGCATCTCCACTTTCTGGGAAGGGAGTAAATATATTCTTCTCTGTCCCTCACTCCTCCCACGAAAGCAACTACTTAGCTCTAAGCATTAGAAACTTCCTGGCCTCTCATTATTTGGGGGAAGGGCCATCTTCAGAGCTACTGTTTGCAGATGATAAATTATTGTAGTAGTTTATATTTTTCCCTTTCAGAATGGATGCTAGAGCAGTAAAAGTAGAGATGAGCAAGCTAAGCCCATTCCCATTTCCTTTCTTTCCATGATGCTCATTTCACTGTCCTCCCAAAGAGACCCTTTAATCTTAAAGTCTATATCTCATACTCAAATGTTATATTTTCAATTCTTTCCACACTATATTCTTCATCTTTCCTTGGCAGGTCCTAATTCTGTGGATAGAGTTGAGATAACTGTTTAGTATTTCTGGGAGATGTACTTCCTTCCTGTTGGTGACTGTCTGGGGGATTTTGCATAATTAGACTCTTTTATATATTCCAGTTAATGTAGACAAACACTGACTGGAAGTCCTGGGAATAAATAAAGGTACTTTAATATACAACAAATACCCACAAAGAGCACATAAACTTTCTTTGTACCTGTTTAGAGGAAAAGGCATAAAATATACCACCAATCTAAGAAAAGCAATCATAGCCTCACGAAAGCACCATCTCCCCTCTGCCTGACATTCTCCTGTGTTCCAAAATGCTCAAGGAAATAAAGAACTTGTGATGGATCAACTTTATTTCTCAATCCGTTTTTTTTTTCTTTTTGGCCTGTTGAAATGTACAGGCCCCTTCTGCTGTGATGAGAGAAACAGGTAGTGGTTGAAAGTTTATGTAAAATGAAATTATGAAAGCAAAATATTTTGTCTATTAATTAAAAAAGAATCAGATAGCTGGGACAGTGTGTTTACTTCTGGATCTCCTGTACAACTCATGTCTATTTTCTGTCCTGACATCTCTACTCTTTTTGTAAGGATGGCCTCTGGTATTATTTGGAATCAGATGTTGTGATCTCTTCTATATGACTCAATTGCTCAGGGTTCCTGTGCCTGTTGAAGGCTGCCTGAGATTTCCTGTGAACTTTAGGGTTGTTTCTCTAGTCTGTAAAGAACTACATAGCTGGGATTGGGTATTATTCTACTGCCTGCATCACTGTAAGGGTGCAGTCCTCTTCCCAGTGTTGAACATATTCTGCCAATGCTGAACATGGGAGGCTTTTCCGGCTTCTGGCGTCTTCTTCAATTTCCTTTTCCAGTGTCTTAAGATTTTCATTGTCAAGGTGTTTCATCTCCTTGGTTGCTTATATTCCTGAGCTTTTTAACTTCTGAAGTCATTGCGAAGTTACCTCTGGCTTCTCATCTTCTTTGTTGCTAGCACATGGGCAAGTTCTTCTTGCTTCCACTGGTCTGTAACCTACCACTTTGTGGATAACGCTAATTGGATGGAGCTTTCTGCTGGAGTCTGGAGGTCCTCTGTGTGCAGTGCCTATCATCTGTAGAAGGGTCATTTGATGCCTTCCTTTCCCACTTGAATCTGTTTGCTTTCCCTCTTCTGCCCTACCACTAAGGCTGAGAATTTTAACAATGTATTGAGTAAGAAAAGGGAAAATTTAACATTTCTGACTTTAGAGAAGACGCTTATAATTTTTCCCTGTTCAGTATAACATTGGCCATACATTTGGTACATATAGCCTTTATTATATCAAAATACATTCCTTTTAATCCTCACACCTTACATCAGTACACAGCAGGCAGACACATCATGTTTTCTATTACTGGTAAAGCAGCCCCCACCCTGGTGGTCCCCTTAGAGGAGCCCACAGACTGTCCGTGAGCTGACTTATGGTCCTGACCTCCCAGAGGGATAGCAGCTGAAACTCATCTTCCATCTTAGCAACTAAGCATGTTCTCCTGTCCCCTAGCAATGGTGGCAGTAGCTAGTTCACTTCCTTGCCTTGGCCTGAGGTTATCATGTGGTTAAGCTACTGTTAGTTCAGTGGGGCAGGAGCCCTAAGATACAAACTCTTCTATTTGACTGGAGCCAAACCCTTCTTGGTCAAAGTAATCAAGTGTTTCAAAAGCATTGTTGCCTGCTTTCTATCCTTCCTGAATTATGACCGTAAACGAAGCATGCTCTGTAAGGTGTTTCTTAAACTCAGCACGCTCAGGATCAGAGTGCTTTGCTGTGTGAGTCTATCTTCCCTCTGCACTGAATAAAATCCCCACACTTCTTTTGTTGAAGGAGGGCATTGCTTTCGCACTCCCATGACCTCCTCACCTGCTGCAGGTACTAAAGTTTGCTTGCTCTCTGGCATCTCTGCCTTTCTGCCTTGCTTGCTTTGGCTTTGTACTCACCAAGATGAGAAGCCATTGCATTTGGTCAGAATAGGACCAGGAACCCAGGCATGTCCATTGAGACCATGAACAACTGTATGAATTTATAAAAATAAACACTTTTCCCAAACCCAATGTAAATGTCATACATCATCCTCCCACAGATCGCCCCCCAGGTTATGAGATGGTGAAAAGGAGAAGGGAAATAGCCATATTTTTCTTTTATATGGAAAAATCAAAACAAACCAAATCTAACCCACTTATTAACTCTTGGAGGGGAGAAGAAGCAATGATCTATAATCCCTCCCCCTCCCCTGGCTTTTCTATGCTCTGGTTCAAGACCTCTTCTCCCAGGCTCCTCCCTTCTTCACTGTTTGGACACACTGCTCTCCCTAGAAACAAGGCACAGTGCTGAACAGAACTCTCTCTCTCTCTCTCTCTCTCTCTCTCTCTCTCTCTCTCTCCACACACACATTCATACACACACTCACACACTCACACATTTACATACACATATATACATACTCTGTCTCTCTGTCTCTGTCTCTCTGTCTCTGTCTCTCTGTCTCTGTCTCTCTCTCTCCACACACACATGCACGCTCACACACACACACACACACACACACACACACACACACACATCAATACTGAAGTTGGCAGACAGCTATGACAACTGTGCATTCTGACACTGTTGGAAGAAGCTCTGTGACAGTACACAGGATCTCTTTGTGTTTCCTTTTTACAGCCCCATTTTACCTCGGCTTGAAACCAGGTGAAATTAAACATTTCAAGATCACCCATAAAATCCACAGTAAAGAAACAGAAATGCTTTGCGGGCGTTTCCATATCATCTTACTACTGGGTAAAGTGAAATCGAATCAACTCTGTCTTCCAGAAGCAGAGCCAAATGTAACCAAAGAAAAGTGAACTAGAAAAAGATGGAAGCAACTTCCCCAGGAAACTGACACAGAGCAGAAAAAGGGGCCCTTTTTACCGTCTGATCACGTGTTCTGTGTTGTCTTTTCTGGGATGTGAGGATATATTTTGTAATAAAAATAAAGATTTAGAAGAGCTAAGTGGAAAAATAAAATCATAAAAGCTTTAAAGAATAAAATTTATTATTTTTACAACTTTAGGGTGGGTATCCCTTCCCACGGAAGGAAGACCAAACACCCAGAAGCCATAAAGGAAACAGCTGACAGGCTAATCTCATGAAAATTAAACACTTCCGTGGATCAAAACACTCAATAAAGTATAGAAAACAAATAACTTGTGAAATTTCCTAACAGACAAAGGATTCATAGCCAAAATAACTCTTACAAATCAGAGAAAAGAGACCATGTGACAGAAAAGTGGAAGGAGGCAGGGCCATGCTGGATGCTGTGACTCGTTTGCTTTTGCTTGGCCTAAGACCTCAAGATCAGAACAATAGATCTGGGGACTGGGCCTCATGTGGGTCCTGCCCACAGGACCGGTTGGCCCTCCATGTCTCCTACCTCTGTAAGGGCAGAGGAGCTCCAGGAATCCTCAGGAGTGCAGACTATAGGCTGAGCACCTTCTGAGACACACGGCCGTGTACCCATGCATGTATGTACCTCTCAGCCCAGGAAATCACATGTGAGCCGAATGTCAAGACAGGCCCAGTAGAATGGCTCCTGTCATGAAAACGAACATGACAGAATGTGGCTACATCTGCTCACAAGGGCGCAAGGCAAGGCGGTTGACAGCCCTGGGAGGGCACCAAAGTCACTCCCTCAGGATGAGGTATCATCTCCACATCAGGAAAAAGTCACAAGTGGGAGCTCCTTAAGAACCCCAAAGTGTCACTCCAAAACGAGCATCAGCAATCACGTCACAGCAACCCAGCAGCCCGAGAGCCTCAAGTCCCATAACTGTGAGGCCTCTATTCCTTGTTCCCTCTTTTTCTAGAAGCTTGGCCAATGGCATTCACTCTGGGGTCAGAGGAGGGGAAAGGCAGGCAGTCACATGGAGGGTGGGGATGCTTTGCTAGGATTAGAACTCAAGGCACTTGCTAGGATTAGAACTCAGAAACCCCCCGTGGGAACCTGTGAATGGGTTTGAGTGCACAGCTATGAGCAGCAGTGAGCTCACCTCCATTCGGTCCTCAAGAATCTCGCTTGATATGTGCGAAGGGCTCTCCCTATATTAACGATCATCAAAACACAAATGCAAAGGATATTGTCCTGCCTTCAGGGGAGCAAACAAGTCTATCCGAGATGTCAAGATTAGAGTAGGTGGCTGCTCAGCCATTTCTGAGGGCAAGCATGGAAGCCACCCTTCTGGAAAGCAAACTGCTTACCTGCTTAAATTTTCCACAAAATTCCACATCTAGAAATATGTTCTAAAAGCCTATTATCTACATGCATCGAGCTGAAGATATACACACTCTTCATCAGAAAAGAGAAAGTTTAGAAGCCCAGTTCTCACTTCTACAAAGAACAAAAACAAAAGAACATGCTCTAGACAGAATAAACATAGTGGGCTTCACTGAACAAAGAAACAATACAGTGTGTGCATCAGGTCACGCTGAGAACTCCACGGTGGCAGTGCTCAGGAGGGAGGCAAAGAAAGCAGGCTTGGCAAGCCTGCAATGAAATGTCGCTCCTCAAAGGCTAGCTAGAAGCTTCTGACTGGTGAGCCTCTAGTTTGGTTCCGCTCTTTACTCTGGCCTCCCCTTATTTATGGAGTAACCAGAAATACAGGGCTATTTCGGTTCAGTGCTACCCTGTAAGATTTTAACACTCAGCGATACATATGATACATCATCAGTACATCCATGTGTAGAATGGCACAAAGCTGGTTTTAAATAGTCCTTATCTGTGGATATGGAAAAAAGCTCCTAAGACACAGTTAAGTTAAAAGAAAAAGCAAACCATAGAATTGTATCTAATGTAGAATATCATTCATGTTAAAATCAATAGTGTAGCTCTGTGTGTGTGTATGCATTTGTACATATGCAATTAAATATACAGAAGTAAATCAGAGCACCATCAAATGTTACATCTGGAGGGGCCGTGGGCACCTGGAAGAAGGCTGAAGAGGGATTTTCAGGAGCTCTCAGCGAGTGTTGACGCTCTTCGCATCTCCCGTGATGACCATGTGTACCTCGGTGTAATAAAAGTTCGTAAAGGTCAGCGAAACTTCAAAGAGAAATGCTAGTGTGGAAAATGAGTTGGATGAAGGGGAAGTCTGGGGAAGAAGCACTGGGGTGCTATATATTCTGGCCACCCAGTGTATAATGACCCCACCCTGATCTTTCAGGGAGAGAGGAGGGCAAAGAGCGGGTGGGGACGAAAAGGACAATAAACCTGCAGAACTTGACGTTCTATTGGGAAGAAACCAAGTTCAGGGACCCAAGCACAAGGGTCACAGATATAGGCCAGGACTCCAGGCTAAAAATGGGTAGGATATGAAAATCACCCCACACAATGACGAAATGGGAAGCCCTTGTCTAGAGAAGCAGGGACTACGCGTTCAGTCCTTAAGGCCTGCAGTGGGGGTCTCTTCTCTGAGGACACTGACCGCTCAATAAGATTCATGTAGACAAAGGCTGTGGGGGACCCCAGGAAAATGGCTCAGCCCAGCCATCCTCCAACAGAGTCCTAGCCAGACACACAGAGGGTATGAATGTACGGCCTTTGAGAAAGCCAGAAATGGAAACTATCAAAGGGAGAAAAAGGATTTGGAGGAGGCTGAGAAATCTCACCGAGCAAGGGGGAGACAGTGGAAAATAAACGACAAGCAAATCTCCAGGAAATATGAAGACACTGCCCCTGGGAAACAAGAACTGGTTGCTGTTAAAACAGCAATAAAATCAACGTTAAAAGGATCCTTCTGAATTTCAAAAGTGCTCAGGGAAATTAAAATGGCAACCATCCAAAACAATAGCATTAAAGCAAATTCAACACAAAGACCAAGGGAAATCTTCCAAAAGATAGAACACAAACAAAGAGATGGCGCCTAGGAGAGACGGGCTATAAAAATCAGAAGATCAGCCCTGGGGGCCCAGAACTGAAGAGCAAAGTTTCACAAAAGAGAACAGGAAAAACTGTAGAAGGGAGTCACTAATTAAATAAAATAATTAAAGGATATTTACCAGATTGTGAAGCTCATGACCTCATTTGCAAATACCCTACTGAGCCTGGTGTAATGCTGCATGCCTGTAGCCCCAGCATTTGGAAGCCTGAAGCAGAAGGCTCACAAATTCAAGACAGTCTGGGATACTCTCAGGCTTCTGTCTGAACAAAACGCAGAGCTGGAGATGGGCCTCGGTGGTGGAGAGCTTCCCAAGCATGCACAAGGCACTAGGCTTGATCCTAGCAGTGAAAAAAAGAAAGAGGAAGTCCAGGAGGAGGATGTAATGGGGAAGGAGGAGGAAAGAAATACCCCAGAAAACACCCTATGGACCTAGAGCTACACTGTGAGCTCCAAGGATAAAGGGGGACATCTGAGCATGGTTTTCTTGCTATACCAGAGGTGGGATCAAATAGCTTCCAGGCCCCAGACAGCAGAGTTCATTACTGAACCTGGAGCTTGCTGTTTTGGCTGACTAGGCTGACCAACAAGACCCTGAGATTTCTCCTGAGTGCCCACTGCCCACTTGGGCCAGCACTGGCCTTACAGACATGTGTCACCTCACCTGGCTTTTTGTGTGAATCCCGGGGATTGAACTCAAGTCCTCCTGCTTGCATAGCAAGGACATCGCCCCAGCCTGAGGCCAGAAATCTTGACCCAAGCTTCTAAAGCCATGCAAGCCTGGACTAATTCACATGTGCAAGCGCATGCTCTCAAAATATTTTCCTAGAACAGTACACTTCTCAGGAAACTGTGGAAGAAAACGCTTCTCCAAAGCTAGGAGAAAAACACGAAATCGCCAGTGAGTCGCACAGAAGTTCACAGGGCCTCTCAGACACTGAGACAGTCAAGCAGCCTGGTGGAGAACAGCAAGTTTGTACTAGAGGAATGTCACTAGGAGAGAAAGCCCAGCCAACAGCAATGGCATTTGCATAGGCTGCAAGGAGAACCCCCTTTGCAGTCCAAAGCCTAGGGCCAAATAGTGGGAACACTAAAGAAAGGGAATACAAAGAGTTGTACAAAATAGAAAACGTGCATCCCACGGCTTAGCTGTGAATAACGTGAACATAGCCATAACTATGTAAATAGCGAATATTGATGTAGCCAAACATTATTCCCTAACTACCATGACGTGATTGAGTAGACAGGAGAGCACGCAGAAAGGAGGCTTAAAGGGCTGATCCTTCTCTTCCCTCTTCTAGGAATTCATTAAATAACACAGAAACTGGAAAATCAAAAAATGACCATCTAAGCATGCTATCTTGAAGTGAGGAGGGAAGTTTCAGAAGGAACAGCAAGCATTCTCAGCAGCTGCCTCTGGGGAAGGGCTCTGTTGGACTGGGAGGGCTGGCTTGCATTACAAACCTTACAGAACAATTGCCAATTTTCAACTATGCACAACTTTGATAAACATAAAGTTTTGAACACTACCAAAGAAACAAGGAAAAAATTAAATTGCTGAAGTGAGCATGGTTCTGACTGTCAGAGCAATTCATTTTCAGCAAGTGGGTAGAGACTTAGGCAGCTGGGGGCACAGACCAAAAACAAAAAAACAAAATGGACAACTGTCCGCAACAACTCGCTTTGAAATCTTGCTGATTTATCTTTAAATTCATACTGTCCACCCTCCATCACTGACTATCTGATTGTTCTACAATACGTGCAGAGGGTCCTTTGTTGTTGCTGAATTTCCTTTCTTCTTTTAATTCAGTCACACACTAGGCCAGGACGAGACAGACTGACATTCATTCTTTTAGTTCAGTAAGATCCAGTGGATGTCAGAAGGATTTAATTGAAGGGGATAAGGTTAAACACCTCACAGTTTTTCAGTTGCTCAGGGCAAACCCTGAAAAAGCCCCTGGTCTCATCTGCTTGCCTCAGAGTCCAGGCCTGACAGCTCACAGCTGCTTACTAGAAACCCAAAGGAATGAATTGCAGCATGAGGCCAAGATGGGAGTCTTCACCAGTAGAAGATGGGCCCCACCAGTAGAAAATGAGAGTTCTAGCTGTAAAAGCTGGGTCTGGGTCCCGTCACCAGTAGAAGATGGAGGGCCTATCAACACAAACCCAAGGCAGACAA
Organism: Chionomys nivalis; assembly: GCF_950005125.1. Lineage (NCBI taxonomy): Eukaryota > Metazoa > Chordata > Mammalia > Rodentia > Cricetidae > Chionomys > Chionomys nivalis. The sequence continues at coordinate 33,496,448 of NC_080090.1, read as the reverse complement.
GGCTGTGGGAGTCAGGGAAGGAGGATGGAGGAAACCTGCCTTAGAACCAGGAGAGTCAGGTTCTCTTCCCAGCAGTGAAAGAAAGCAGAAAAACTGAAGAACTCAGTACTCCCCCCCCCCCCCGCCCATCTTCAGTTCAGGTGAGCCCTGGAGTTGGCGTCAATTTGTGCTCCAAGCAAGCAGATCTTTCAGGAAGTTTCTCTAAACAAGAGGTTTCAACAGTATGCTGTGTTTTAAGCCAGGAAGTGTCTCATGCCTTAATTCCAGCACTCTAGAGGCCAGGGCAGCAAGATTAAAAGCTCAAGAGCAACCTGGGCTACGTAGTGAAAATCTGTCTGAAAACAAAACAAGAAAACACACAAAAAGATGCAGTGATTTTCTTTACTGTTTTCTTTGTTTTGTTTTTTTTTGTTTTGTTTTGTTTTTTTGATTTTTCGAGACAGGGTTTCTATGTAGCTTTTTGGTTCCTGTCCTGGAACTAGCTCTTGTAGACCAGGCTGTCCTCGAACTCACAGAGATCCGCCTGTCTCTGCCTCCCGAGTGCTGGGATTAAAGGCGTGCTCCACCACAGCCCGGCTCTTTACTGTTCATTATTGGACAATAATTAATATGCAAAGTTTACCTAGAGGGCCAATGTCCAGTTTAAGATATGGGATTGTGGCAGGAGAGATGGTGATTGTGTGGACCTGGTGCTGTTGCCGAGATTTCAGGTTTGATTCCTAGCACCCACACGGTGGCTCACAACTTCCTGTAACTCCAATTCCAGGGTATTTGGCCTCCTTTTCTGGCCTGCATGTGGTACACATATGTACATTCAGCTAAAACATTCATGCACATAAAATCAAATTCAAAAATCTAGCAAAAAGGTAGTGATAACTAAGGAAAAAAATTGGAGTCATATTTGGCAGAACCAAGCAAGATAGGCAGATTTTACCAGTGCGCCTCTGGTAGGTTCCCTCAATGTCTCATTCTGGTCGAGAGATGATATAAACATTGCACTGTTCCCTTGCTCCTGATTGCAACAAGGCAGAGAGAAGTAGCCCAGATACAGCCAATCGCCATTTTTTGATATTCCTAAGGCTTGTATGGGGGAACAAATGGGCTCTCCCAATCTCACAGAGAGAGCTGTGACAGTCCAGGCACACGGGAGCCCCAACCTTAGGAGGTTATGTAGGCAGAGCTGTCTGCATCACATCCTTGACAGTCAGATGCAAGGCTTATCTGCTGTGCTAATATGACCCAGGGGTTTTCCTAAGCAAGGATGGACTCTCCATGGTTACAGAAACAGAACTCTGTCCAGCCAGATAGAAACAAAACCAATGGCTTCTGGAGAGTATATTGATCTCCTGCACCCAAGTTGCTCTTGTCTCTGCTTCTAGTGAGATGACGGCTTGGTTTGGATGGCTTCCAGGCAGATGAGAAATGCTTCAGACCCAGGATAAATTCAGGCCAGTGTGGGGAGTTCCGGCAGGGTGGGTCCCCCCCCCCCCCCCCCCCCCCGCAGTTCACATGTCAGGACACCAACACCAATACAATGTTTCCTGTTTGTGTCTCTTAGTCTCCATAGCTGATTCCGGAGCCTATGGTCCCAACTTGCACTGAGTGCAAATGTGTATTCCCAGTGAAGATCTGGCAAAGGCCAGGTTCCTCAGACAGAGGAGAGGGTGGAGAGAAGAGAAGAGTACATGCATCATAGGCCTCAGGAATTTCTATGATAGAGACTGCCTGGACTTAATGGACTTCCATCCAGCTTCAGACAAACCAGCATGGGCTAAGTACAGTCACAAGAATGTTCAAGCAGTGTGTCCTAAGCATACATGTAGCCCTGACCAAGTGACCCAAATACCACAGAAAATGACGACAGTCTCTAGGGTCTTGACAGGTTTGAGCAATGAGGATTCTTTTTTTTTTTTTTTTTTTTTTAGTTTTTCAAGACATGGTTTCTCTGTAGCTTTGGAGCCTGTCCTGGCACTAGCTCTTGTAGACCAGGCTGGCCTCGAACTCACAGAGATCCGCCTGCCTCTGCCTCCTGAGTGCTGGGATTAAAGGCGTGAGCCACCACCGCCCGGCTGCAATGAGGATTCTGACATCCTTGCTTAGAGCAGAGCAGAGGGAGGTGACTGGGAACTGAGATCCACTGTAGGGGGCAGAAAGATGAGTGTCCAGGATAAGCGTGCTGAGCCAGGAGACATATGGTCCTCCACACTATCCCAGCTCACACAAGCCCTCAGGACCAGGACACAAGGGTAGAAAATTAGAGATGAGGCAGTCATCAAACCAAGTTAGCTGCTGTTGACACTATGCCTAAGCCTGGCCTGGTGTCAGAAGTCCTGTGTATAAACTCTCAGCTTGCTTCCTGTCCACGGGTTCCCCCCTTCTTCTCTTGTCACTCTATGCAGTAAGGGAGTTTACATTTATAATTGCCTGTTGTTGGGAGATGGTTGGTTGTAGGTGAATACCTCCCCTCCCTGGCTTTCTGATGTCACTCCCTGTCGTCCCGTCCCCCTACCCTCAGCAATGGTATGTGAAATGTTCTGTTTTTAGTTCTTCTTTGAATGAGTCCTCATCTCTAAGATTCACTTCTTGTGGGTTTCTCCCATTTCTCTTGGAGAGTTTGACCTGCCAGCCCCAACTTTTTCAAGTGGGCTGTCCTCAACATTATGGAAGATGGAACAGGAGGAAGGCACATTGTTAGGATTCAGGTATTATGTTGGCCTGCGCCATCACCTGGCAGGATGCATTCATGCAGTACCCTGGCCAGCCCAGAGTCCTGTGGCTGCTATGTCACTCTGCAGTCTGTGCTCATGTGCTATCCCCCCTTTAAGAAACAAACACAGCCCATATCTGCTCACTTTCTACCACTCCTCTGAAGAGGCAGGCAACTCTCTCTCTCTCTCTCTCTCTCTCTCTCTCTCTCTCTCTCTCTCTCTCTCTCTCCCTGTCTCTTTGTCTCTCTGTCTCTCTCTGCCTCTCTCTTCTCTTCATTGGCCTCCTTATGTATAAGAGACATGTTGGCAAAGGGGTGGGCACACGGGCTGTTAGCAGCTTGGTCCCCATGTTGACTGGGTGCTCCTCAGCATAGGAACTTGGTAATGCTTGTTATGGGGCCATATATGGAGTCAGATAGCCACGGTGGTATGGTTGGCAGGGATATGGTGAGACCATGGCATCAGCCTGGGAGGAAAGAAGCAGAAGGCAAGGCAACTCCCATCAGGGATGTTGAAGTGGGGGTCTAGGGGCAGGATCAGGCTTAGGCACAGGCACACTGGGGGTAGGGGCTTTCATGGGGACTCCATGGAGACTGTTGGGCAAGGAGTGTCCTTCTCATCATCAACAAAGAGGGAGTGGGTCATGGAATGGTTAGTTTGTTCTGTAGTACTTGTGTGCAGTGATCACCTCCTCAGGAGAGGATCTGAGACTGGCAGGGATCGCTAGCAGGATGGGCACAAAAGAGGTGGTGGGGGACAACCCCTGAGTTCATCCGGGCTTCCTAGCAAGGAAAAGAATCCTCATCCACAAGGCTGGTTCCCACATGTTCTCTGGAGGAATCCGTGGTTCCAAGATTGCTGACTCCAGAAGTCCTCTAGTCTGGCAGACCTGACCTTCAGACCACAGGTTACAAAGACTGATTTAAGGGCTCCTTGTAGTGGGGTGGTAAGCTGCCCTAAGTTTTAGACAAAGAGAACACAGACAGACACAGCAGACAAAGGTGTAACAGACCCAGGACCCTCCAGTCAGGGAGGGACAGTTGGGGGTCTCTCCCTTGGTTCCGTCTCCTGGGGGGTCAGCCCTTATGAGAAGATGCCAGGCAAACTGAAAGTCAGAGGTGTCCCTCTCTAGTTACAAACAAGAGAGACACGGAAAATGGAAGACGGGGCCCCTTGCTTGCCTCTCGAGGGGCAAAGAACGTGGAACATAAAGGGACCAACTTACCGAGAAAACACGGAAGGGGGCGCTAAGTGGCATCTGGAGGAGAGGTGGCAGGAGCGACTATTGGTCGAAAGGAACAAAGTGAAATCGCCAGGACCATCCGGTACAACAGGGGTGAAAGGGCGAAAATCAAGGCTCAGAAAATGATGAACGCGGTCCAAGCCCTTGCCAGCACAGGTCTGGGAACCCCACATTTGGGCGCCTGGTAGTGTTTGCCTCCCGCTACCACACTCTGGGGGTTGGGGTAAGATGACAGAGTCAATGTTGCAGACTCCAGGAGTCAGGCAAGTGGCAGAGCCGACTCGTTTATTGCAAGTGTTGGCAGACCGTTATACCCCAGCCTAGGACCCGGGGGTGGAGTCATCTGGAACACTGTGTTGTCTCTCCTTCGTTGGTTTTGGCCATCTGATGTCATGGCATCATCAATCTCCAGGCTCTGCAGCATCCTTTAGCTGGCTGTTGACTTCCTTCTACATTTTATTATTTTATTTTATTTTATTTTATTTTATTTTATTTTATTTTATTTTATTTGGGGAGCAGCAGGCTCCCAATTGGCCCAAAGGTAAGTTACTCATGTGCATGCTCTACTGGCCTTGAGAGGGTTCCTTCTAAAGCAGTAATAGCTGGTTCTAGTGACTGTTGGTCTCCTCCTACACCAAATCTCTAAAACTGTAAGCCAGGCCCAACTAAATGTTTCTCTTTATAAGTTGCTGAGATCATGTGTCTCTTCACACCAATAGAAACCCTAGCTAAGACACCTCCACATACAATTGCTGCCCCCCCCCCATCATTAATCAAGAAATTGCCTTACAGGTTTGCCTACAAACCCATCTTCTGGAGGCGTTTTCTCAATAGAGGTTCCCTCCTTTTGGAAGAGTCTATCTCGTGTCAAGTTCACATAAAACTAGCCAGGACACACAGCATGGCTGTGTCCCTGCCCCCCGCCCTCCAGAACAGACTCCATTGATCTCCAGTGCCTGTTGCTCAGCTAGATGTGAGTGGAAGAGGTGAATAATGGGGTGTTATTTATGAGTCCCTTAAAGCCTCAGCAGCCATGTGTCAGGCGCCATGCCTGGTGCTTTGTAAATGTGCCGTGACATTTGATCACCACAATTCCCTGAGGTTATGATAATCAGCCTGTGAGTCTAAGCCTGGCTCTCTGTGCTTCCCATGTCAATCTCTGTCCCTTAGATGCAAAGCCCCCTGGGTAGGAGGAAGCATATTCTCAGGTCACTGGCTGGGATTGGGGAATCCCTAGGGTCTTGCCCAACTGGAGAGTAAAAAGCAAACGTGGCCTCTAGACCACGCTCCATCACAAGCTGAAGCAGCAGGAAGGGTCTTGGCTGTCTCCCCACGGCAACAGATGCGTGGTGGCCATGGCCCCGCTTCTTGCTCTCCTCAGCCCACACGTTCCCCATATATGATCTCATGGCTGCATGGCTCCAATTACTGCGTCAGATTTATGTGCCTGGCTCCAGATGTACACATCCAGCCCCCACTCACTCCCCTCCCCCTCTACACTTCAGCAGGTCCGTGCTAACCTGGGCCTCAGTATAGAACACCTTCCTGTCTGTGGACATGTGCCTCCTCTCTCGACTCCCTCGTCTAAGCCTGACCTAAGACTTGTAGGGATAGCCCGTAAATGTCACCGGCTCCATCAGGGCCTCTGCTCAGACTGAGGTGATTTCTTGCCAGGGTTTCTTTGGTGACCCCGCAGCTAGTCATTCATTTCTGCTCACATTCCCATCAAGCCCACCATGTCCACTAGGAAGCGCAATGTCTTCAAACACCAAGCTTATTGGTTCACTCCTTTGCTCAAAAAGCTTTAAATCTCCCTGCCGCATGCTGAGAGAAGTCAGCTTGCTGAAGTGGGCTCCAGGCTTGCAGGGCTGATCCCTGCCGCCACAGACTTTTCCAGAACTCCCTCACATTATCCTGCCCTGTCTCATGCCGGCCTTGCATGTGGTGGTTGAGGCTTGGCCTCTCCATCCCCACTGCTGGTCTGGGTCCTTCTCAGGGCTACTTCACCCTTCACAGCAGCCTGGGGTCTCTGCTCTTGTGGGACACTGGATGATTGAAAAGGTCCCTGCTGAGGAGAGGGAAGAGTGGTGGTAGGAGCTGCGGGGTCAGGGACATTGGAGAAAAACCCACAGAATTAGCTAGCCTGGCTCATGGAAACTCACAGTCTGAACTGGCAACCAGGGAAGCTGCATGGGACTGACTGGGCCCTCTGCATATGTGACAGTTGTGAGGCGCGGTCTATCTGTGTAGCTCCTGGCAATGGAAGCGTGGCCATCGCTGGTGCTTTGGCTGCCTCTTGGGAACCTGTTCCTCATGCTGGATGCCTTGGCCAGCCTGAATACAGGGACAGGTGCTTGTCTTATGGCAGCTTGATATGCCATGCTTTGCTGATGCCCATGGGAGGCCTGCCCCTTTCTGAATGGAAACAGAGGAAAAGTGGATTGAGGTGGGTGGAGGGAAGAAGAGAGTGGGAGAAGAGGGAGGAAGGGAGGCTGCGGTCAGGATATAAAATAAATTAATTCATTAATTAAAAGAAGATGATCTTTAGTTCTGCTCTTTTCCTCCAAATGAAATAATTTTGTTTTCCTTTATGGTTTAGACTCCACTGTTTTTTCATGAACTCACGGGCATTAAAGATGAGCCTTTATTTTGGATATTATGAAAAGTGAGACAGGAAACATGGGTGTGCAGGTATGTCTGTGCCCTGATGAAAGAGATACCTCCAGATGTGTAGTGTGCTAGCCAGGCCTCCTGATATTCCCAGATTTTATGTTTTGGATTTTGAGGAGCACCATATTGACTTCTATGGATACTGAGTAGCTAGTGCTGCTAGCAATGTCCAGACTAGCCGTGTCTAGACTAGCAGTGTCTAGATTAGCCATATCTAGAATAGCAATGTCCAGACTAGCAGTGTCTAGACCAGCAGTGTCTAGATTAGCCATATCTAGAATAGCAATGTCCAGACTAGCCGTGTCTAGACTAGCAGTGTCTAGATTAGCCATATCTAGAATAGCAATGTCCAGACTAGCCGTGTCCAGACTATCCATGTCTAGACTACCAGTGTCTAGACTACCAGCGTCTAGATGTCTAGACATGTCTAGACTAGCAGTGTCCAGCCTCTTTCTCTGTTCCCCCCTAATCTGTGGCAGAATTATGTGTTGTTTTTCTTTCAGTTTGCTATTGTTTGAGAATTTCATGCATGCACATAATGTGTTTTATCAAACCTGGCCTCCATTCCCTTTCCTTCAATGATGCCCTAACCTCCCATCATCACTTTTCCATCCCAACTTCATGAGCTCATTTTTGAGAACCACTGAGTCAGTCCATTCAGTGTTGTGCGAATGCTCATGGACGTAGGACTGTCTACTAGAGTATGGGCAGCCTCTCAGGACCACACAGATTAAGAAAACTGGCTCTCCCTCTCTTAGCAGTCATCAATTGCCAGTCACTCCTCAGGGGGGTGATTTCATGAACCCCTCTCCCATCCACACTGGCTTAATTGTTGCAAGTCTTATTGGGTATGTAATCCCAACTGCTGTGATTTCATGGACACAGTGACCCTGTCATGCTGGGCAAATACTGTTTTGCTGTTGATGTTCGTTACCTCTGGCTCATACAGTCTTTCTGTCCCCTCTTCCTCAATGATTCCTCAGTTTGGGAGATGTGGGGCTGTGATGAAAATCTTCCATTTAGAGCTGGGCACTCCGCAGTCTATTATCATCTCAATATTGACCAGTGTGGGTCTCCTTATTAATCACTATCTATTGCAAATGTTTAGTTTTTTTGTGATTTGGGTTAAGTGGTATATTATGTGTATATATAAAATGTATCTAAATAAATGCATATATCATGTATATATACATATTATGTATATCACAATAACATAAGGAACAATTATTTGTCTATTTTACAGAATAGTAATAGGTTCTCCTGTGGGTCCAAGTGAGCCCAGTTAATGGTACAAGGCATGAGCACCATCTATGAAGCATCCTTAAATCCAGTCAGAAAGTGATTGGTTACTCCCATCACATTCATTCCGCCATTGTTTAGTGAGCATTTATTGTCAGGTAAGGCAGGGCTCATGATGTTGGTAACTACTGAGTTCCTGGAGGGGCCCAAGGACATGGCGTAGCAAAAAAACTGAAGGCCAATTTCAAGATGACTAAGTATTGACCCTTAGGAATCGGGAAAGGAAGAAAACCTAGTCAGAGTTCAGGGTAAATGCTGGGCACCAAAGCCCATCTGTGCAAAAAAAGGATGAGTTTCGTCTCCAACAACTGCCTGGGGATGTGTTTTAGAGCAGAGTTTCTCACCCTGTGGATTGCCCCTCAGAACATAGCAGAGGGGAGGCCAGGGTGACTGTCTTGTGATCGGAGGAGGATACCCAGGACTGATATGTGACAGATTTATCTTGAGCCCAGTGATGTGTTCAGGACCAGGCACTTGTGGGAGGCCCTTTGCAAGCCCCAGGAGAGGCTCCAGTAATAGGAGCACCTTCTTTTTCTTTCTTCTTTGGAACTTCGCCTCAGTTTTTTCTATTATTTTACGTACCAACCAGTTTCCCTCCCTCCTCTCATCCCATTCCCTCCCCCACAACTCCTATCTACTCCTTCCTCCACTCCTCCTTCATCTCCATCCAGAACGGGCAGGCCTACCATGCGCTTGCACAAAGCATGGCACATCTGGTTGAGGCAGGACCAAGCTCCTCCCCTGCATCAAGGCTGGGCAAGGTAATCCAGCATAAGGAACAGGTTCCCAAAATCCAGCTAAGCACCAGGGACAGGTTCTGATCACACTGCTAGGAGCCTTACAAACAGACCAAACTACCAACTGTCACACAGGGAGAAGGCATAAATCGGTCCCATACATCTCCCTAACTGTTGGTCCAGAGTCCAGGTGCTCCCACAAGCTCAGGTCAGATGTCTCTGTGGGCTTCCCTGAAATTACCGGGTGTGAGCAAGAAAAGATCACAAGACACACGACAAAGCACACTTTAAGAGTTTGCTAAGAGAGAGAAAGACACGTGCACAGGCCTGAGGAAGTTGGTGCAGAAAGAGAGCCTGGAGCAGGCATGTTCAGCTTTTAAAGGCTGCCTAGCGCATGTGTGTGCACAGGGGCTTATGTAGCTGTGTCATGTATAGATCACATGACCACACTGCACCTACCTCATGTAGGGCTTGAGGGTCTTGGGTAGCTATGCAAATTGTCTAGCACTTTATGGTGCTGGAATTGCCTAAGCACATGCATGGCGGTGGAACCCAGAAGTGCCAGAGTTTAGGGTGGCTAGACATTTTGTAAAGCGCTGGGTGAAGGAAGCAATAACATGCCCCATCATGACCTTGACCCCTCCGGCTTGTACAATCCCTTCTCCTTTTCTTCAGGAGGATTCCCGGAGCTCGGCCCAGTGCTTGGCTGTGGATCTGCTTCTATCAGTTACTGTATAAAGGCTCTTTCATGACCATTAGGGTAGTCACCAACCTGATTCTAGCAGATGGCCAGTTCAGGCACCCTCTCCGTTCTTGCTAGGAGTCTTGCTGTTCACCCCCCCCCCTTTTTTTGGGTTCTTGGCATTAGTTACCAAGTGTTCTGTCACATTATAATAAAATGCCAAAAGCAACTTGGGGAAGGAATGGTTTATCTCATCTTGCAATTCCAGAGAGATAAATTCCATCACAATGGAGAAGGCACAGTTGCAGGAGCAGGAAACCAGGTAGTCACATTTTCATCCACACATTGGAAGCAGAGAGGGAGAACAGGAAGTGAATGAGGTATAAATCTCAAAGCCCATCCCTACTGACATGCTCTCTCTGGTAAGGCTCTACCTCCTAAAGGTTTTATAACCTCCCCCAAACAGTATCATCAACTGGGAACCAAGCTGTCAAATATAAGAACCTATGGACACCACTTCTCATTCAAACCACCACAACCTCTGTGCACACTGTCTAGCACTGGAGTTTTCTCAGCCATTTGGAATCAACAAAAACAACTGTGAAACAAATTATATTTCCAAATGTTGGGATTTCACCATGGAGAGGAAGGGATATATTACTAATAAAAAATAATAAGCAGGCTGTTGGAATATTTAATGATATAATCGGTTAAGGGAGGTGTGTTTTATGAAAATATTGGGAACATATTTAAATTTCTCACTTAATTAACCAACTTGGCAGTAACAAGGACAAAATGGGCAAACTTTACTCCAACATGTCTATGAGTATGAACTCCTCCTTCAGAGACCATGTGAGGTAAAGGGTCATGTAGAAAACCCTAGGCACCTGGAGTTGTGTAGCCAAGGTAGAAACAAGGTACAAATGCTTCTCAAATTCGTCAGTAAGACCCTATAATTGACATTACATTTGAAATTCATTATGCAGTCGAAAGAAACTTCATTGTGACAAGCATTTTGTTTTGTTTCTTACGTCAGAATGGTTTGATCAGCCCTGCCAGAGGAAGGGCTGAATAACTGTCTATTCTGACTCTAGAAACTGGAAGAGCATAAAAGGTCATAAGCAAAAATGGGAGAAGGAAAATGTTACTAGACCTTGTCTGAAGTCAGTATGTCTCAGAATTTGGTGACATCTTTGATATCTATCAGCTTTTCTAAAGTGTCATTCATTATAGCTCTAATATTTAAATAAATATTAACCTAGATTTGTATCCTGAATCTTGTTTTTGTCAAAGAAGTCCCCCAAATTGAATACAAAATAGTAGAACCCACATGGGCATTAATCGACATGGTGACATGCAGCCTCGAGCAGGAAATTTCCTGGTGGCCTTAGAGACAGAGTCAACTAACAACCTGCAGAAATGAGCCTCATCCAGCTCCCTGTCTTAGAAACTTCCACTGGAGCTGAGAGACCCTTGCCAGGAGACACTGTGATTATTGAGGAGTGCACGGGCATCTTATTGTGGGGTATTTGTACACCATGGGAAGATGTTTGCTGTGTTTGGTGTAATAAAGAGCTGAATGGCCAATAGCTAGGCAGGAGAGAATAGGCGGGACTTCCAGCAGAGAGAGAAGAAGTCAGAGAGATGAATTTAGGTACACGCTGGAGTCACCAACAGGTTGTAGAACAGGTTGGATATATGGAACAGAGGAAAGATAATTGAGCCACACGGTAGAGCATAGATTAAAGAAGTAGGTTAATTTAAGTTATACAAGCTAGTTGGGGACAAGCCTAAGCTAAAGGCCAAACTTTCATTATTAATAATAAGTCTCCACATTGTTAACTGTGGGCTTGAAGTCCTGACAAGAAAGTATGACTATAGCATCCGGTCATTTCATACCCACCTACCAGACTGAGTTCTGTTCACTTTGAGCTCTAGTTCTTTGCCTGAAGACTGATAGTGGGCACTGTCGGCCTTCTAGAGAGCCAATAAAGTAATCAAACGTTCTAGCAACAAAAAACTAGTAACGGACCTTCAAAGCATTCAGGCATGGCATTTATCCTTTCAGGAATCTATTCAAATAAATGATGAGAAAGGCAGACAGAAAAGCAAATGAGGCTCCACAGCCCGGGATGGCACAGCAATGAGCTAAGGGATGCGTTAACTGCTATGTCCTCCTTGTTGTCGGTTGAACCAGCAGGAAGGCAATGCTCCCACTCACTTCTGAGTGCTATAGTTTGAGGCAGTGTTTTTTTCCTTCTGTGTGTGTGTGCGTGTGTGTGTGCGTGTGTGTGTAATACAACTACAGCAGTCAGAAGAACCAGTGGGAAGAAGTTGACAGAATTCCTACATTGGAAGGCTGACAGGCCTACTGCTCAGGTAGGAATGTCTTTGGTGCTCATCGGTCTTTAAAATAAATGGCCACATGGACTAAAAACAAAGACCCTCTCTCTTTCTTTCTCCAAGAACCCAGAGCTTTTGCTCAGACATGTTGATCCAGCTCTGTTCCATGTTCCCTAATACAGAACAGCCCCTTGCAGAACCCTTGTGTTCTAGTGTGGAGGAGGCCAGAGAGTCATTACACTTCTATAAAAGCCAAGTGGTGCCTAGACCAAGGTGGCTAACCTGGCAATGCCAGGGAGTCCCTTGGCTTTTTGGTAAGAGTCACAGTGCAGAAGTAAAACACAGAGGTCCATATGTGTTGTAAGAGATCACTTGTTCATTTTCCGGCCGCCCAGACTCCCAAAATTATCACTCAGAATCTATATTAATTAAAATGCTGCTTGGCCAATAGCTTAAGCATACTGCTAGCTAGCTCTTACATCTAGAATTAACCCATTCCCATTATTTTATATTTTACCACGCAGCAAATGGTCTACCAGCAAGGTTCCAACTGACAGCTCACGTCTTTCCCCTCTGTCGGCTACATAACATCTCGCAACTCCGCCTTTTTTCTCCCAGCATTCAGTTTAGTTTTTCCACCTAGCTCTATTCTTCAAAACCACTGGCCAAACATTTATTCATTAACCAATAAAAGTAACACATAGACAGAAGGACCTCCTACATCATATATGCACGAACTCACTCCCTTCTGAATGTCCTTGGTGTTTTCATCTATAAAATGGGGCCCTCTCCAGCTCATCCCCATCCACAGCTCAGTGAAGGAGAGTCACATGATGTGGTGAGTGGTGTGGATGATGATAAAGTGGGGTTCACTCCATCTGTTGGGATTGCCATCGCTCCACCATAGCTGGGATGGATTGATCAAATCCTAAGGTCAAGCTGCCTGCTCTGACCTTCCAAACCCTCAGGAAATAAGGCCACGGTTATATGAGGATGTAAAGCTGCATGTCTTTCTTTGTGGATAACGTGTTTTAAGCAGACACAGTGTAAAGAGAAACAGGGAAAAACATTATCCACCTTCTGCACTTGTGTTTTACACCTGTGTTTGTGCCATCCAGCAGCCTGTGTACGGGCAGCACAAGCCTGTGACCTTGGCCATTGCATCAGAGTTCCCTGACATAGGAAAAGAAGACAGGCAGGTGCCACCATCCCCTATAGCACGCCTTCACTCTGCAGCACGGTGAGGGTTCCTATTCTAGCCTGTCTTTGTTTGGAGACCTCACCATGGGAGTTCATGTCACAAGAGAGCCTGCTTGAGTCCCAGCTGCGGGAAGTGGAGGACGGTATACTGGCTGGAGAGAGAAGAGGGGCCCAGTACAATCCAATCAGAGACTTCACTCTGTGTACCATCTAGACAGTTTCCAGGGCTGGGTCAAGACGTTGTGCTAATAGCTGTGCACAGGACACTTCAGAGGCAGCTGGCAAGGAAAAAGGGCCTCAAATTGGGTGCTTGAGACAGTTGGGTTTACACTCTGCCTCCCCGGACCTCTGCACCTCATATTTTCTAACCTCTTCTAGCCTTAGGCATGTTCACCAAGGGTGCTTTTTGTTATTATTATTGTTTTGTTTTCATACATTAATCAAAGGAGTTTAAATGTGTGTGTGTGACATCACTAGCCATAAAAATGGTGGAGATCAGATGTCCTCCGAAGCCCGTATAGACTTCAAGTTTTTTTCATTTTTAAGGATAGTTCAGTATCTTCCATGTGTTGCCTTCATAATTGCTTCTGGCAAACTCGGAGGTCACAGAAGAATGCCCGTGCTGAGGCCCATGCAGTGAAGGTGGGGGATTATCTTGTGCAGAGTCCCAGTTGGCAAAGGCAGATTTAGAAATAGCTAAAATGGGCACACCGCAAACAAGCATGACTTGGCTCTGCCTCGCATGGCCTGTACGTGGGCTTCCAAACTATCTGCTTGGAAGGGCCTCCTCACCTCTAATGAAGTGACTCCACGGCCTGGCCAAGTCTCCACCTTCCCTGATTACTGTAGCCCCAGGTCTAGGCCACATGCCTGGGGGCACACCACCCTGGCCACAAGAAACCAGTCGGCCAGAATATGCTGGGAAATGGTTTGCGAGGCTCTGATATTTATTACTTTCCAAATGTATCACGGCTCTGCCTTCCTCCAAGGAAAAATGTGGTTTTGATTTTAGCATTGGTGAGTCCCAAAGCCCCTAAAATGTCTTGCTGGAGGCTGCCTGGGGCCTGGAGGACTCTCTGTAGGACCGAGACTGAGGCCTAGGCTCAGAAAAGCCTGCTTCTCTGATGCTGAGGCCACTGGCCCCTCTCTGTGTGCTGGATTTTTTTTTCCCATCACACACTCCTTTGACGGCACTTCCCCATGTGTCTCTGGCAAGCCAGCATCTTTCTTGGGAGACAAGGCAGAAGCCATTGTCACCTCAAGTCCCTGAGCACCAGACGTATACCAACATGTTGAGCCCAGAACAGCCTAGTCCTATTTACTCAAGGGCAATTCTGAATTGGAGAGACGAGGGAAAGAATAGCTAAGGCCAAGGTCTGGGTCAGATGAGGGCCACAGCCAGGAACAGCTTTCGCTGTCTCCTTCTGTTTCTCCAGGCCCTTCTCTGAATTAGCTAGCTTGTCATTGCTGTCACCACAATATCCGGTGGAAGCAACTGTAGGGAGAGGAGACATTTTAGTTCCTGGGTGCAGAGACGTTCAGTCTACCAACGATCGGGAAGTCAGAGCAGAGCAGCCCCGCTCATGGCACCAGGAGAGCATAAAAGCGAGAGCCAAGGTGGTCTGCTTTCCAGTGACCCATTTCATTCAGGTGGACACCCCTTATAAAGGCTCCACAACCTCCCAAAGTAGAGTTACCTGTGGCGGTGAAGACAACACAACACCTATGGGAGACATTCCAAATACAAATACACATCGGTGACATATGCTTACCTCTTCCTTTCTGTCCCTTTTCTTCCCTTTCCCCATGTTCACTTATGCTCTATTCTCTCTCTCTCTCTCTCTCTCTCTCTCTCTCTCTCTCTCTCCCTCTCTCTCTGTTTCTCTCTCTCTCTTTGTTTCTTTCTCTCTCTGTTTCTCTATCTCTGTTTCTCTCTCTCTGTGTTTCTCTCTCTCTGTTTCTCTCTCTCTGTTTCTCTCTCTCTGTTTCTCTCTGTGTGTTTCCCTCTCTCTCTCTCTTTCTCCTTCACCCCTTTCTTTCTCCCGGTCATGGTGTCCTAGTTAGGGTTTCTATTGCTGTGATGAAACACTATGGCCAAAAACAACTCGGGAGGGCGAGGGTTTATTTTGATTGTATTTTATATCACCATTCATCATCAAAGGAAGTGAGGGCAGGAATCCAAGCAGGGCAGGGACATGGAAGCAGGAACTGAAGCAGAGGCATTGCATGGAAGTATGCTGCTTGCTGACTTGCTCTTCATGGCTCCCAGTACCATAAGCCCAGGTATGGCAGCTCCCACAGTAAGCTAGACCCCCACACATCAATCAAGAAAATGTCCCAAAGGCTTGCCCACCAGGGCAGTGTGGTGGGAACATTTTCTTGTTTGAAGTTTCTTCTCTCTAAACGACTGTAGTTTATATCAAGTTAGCATTAAACGGGAAAGCACACATAGTCAGCTTCAGCTGCCAGCTCTGCACAACCTAGTCCTGCGGAAACCTCAACTGAAGAACAGCCTCCATCAAACTGGTCTGTGAGCATATCCGTGGGGCATTTTCTTGATCACTAATTGATGGCGCGAGGTCCAGATCACTGTGGGAAGAACATGCCTAGACAGGCGGGCCTGGGCTCTATTACAAAGGCTAGCTGGGTAAGCCAGGAGAAGCAGGGCGGTAAGCAGCCTTCCTCCACAATTTCTACTGGCGTTTCTGCTTGTGTTCATGACATGGCTTTCCTCTCTGATGCATTATAACCTAGAAATATAAACTAAATAAACCCTTTCCTCCCCAAGTTGCTTTGGTCATGGTGTCTATCACAGCGACAGAGAGACTTCCCTTCTGAACTTCTCAATCAGGGACCCTTTCCTGGCAGCAGCTGTGCCCAAGGCCTTCTGGGATGCCTTCTGGTCATCTTAGCCATTCTTCCGCTTTGTCCCACCATGCCTGCCTCTAGCCCCGTGCTTGCCCTCATACTGCCCCACCTCCAAGCTTCATTCTGACCCACTGAGCCATACTGTGCCTGTTCCCTGCCTCTTGGAACTATAGAGTGCTAGAATGCCACCCGCCCTCCTGCTCTTGGGTAGTTAATGTCACCCTATAGTGAGTGTCTGTCTCAGGAGGCCTCAGGAATCCTATTTCACTATCCCCTTGCTTCTCTATCCGGGTGGGAGGAGCCATCCCCTATGTCAGGGGTATTGGTGGTCAAGTCTACTCGGAACTTTATACATGAGAGAAGGGCCTAGCTCCAAAGCATCCCCACCCATAGCAGCTGCTCCCAAAGCCACTTGTCCAAACTCTGTGACTCAGTGGCTTGGGGGATGGGGAAAGTCTTCCTTCCTTGGTTCATAAACTCAGTCCTACATTGTAAATACTAATGACATTAGGTGATTGTCATTGTGTCCCTCTTGGACAAGAGGCCAAAGTGGATGCTGACAGATATGTTGCATCATGGAAAGGGACCAAGGACTAAAGAGGATACCTATATCATTCCAGAGGCTTGGTACCCCAGGAGCTCAGAGAGACACAGGTAGGAAGCATTGCAGTAGAGAAGAGAGTTGGGGGACACAGCAGGCCTGTGAGACACAGGCTCTCTGTGGCAGCAATACCTTCTCCTAGTGTTGCCAGAACCTCCAAATTTCAAGACAAACTGCAGAGCTAGATTTTTTTTTCTATGAAAATGTCAAGACACAACCCAAACTTTTTGAGAAGCACTCTGCAAGCCAAATAAAACACACCAACAGAACAAGTATGGCCTGTAGACCCTGGTTATGGCTTCTATGCAATAGCCCCAACACCTATCCTGACCCAGGACCTCCTAGGAGCTGGCAAGAGGCTTCCCCCTTCCCACACACTGCTCTCCAATCCTACCACAGGCTTGAGACCCAGCCGTCTCCAGAGCTGTCTCCACACTCAGATGACCCACACTGTGTGTAGACTCCAGACCTGTCAGCCTGCTCTCAACCCACAGACCCGTGGTCACTCGTCACTCTGCACAGATGGTTATAAACACATTAGAAGATGCCTGTCGGGCATTAGTGTCAGAGGTAGCCCCTGAAGAACCCCACTGCTAGAAGAGTATTTTCTTGGGCTCTTGGCCTGGTCTTCTGTCACGGAAGAGCCCCCCACACAGCTACTTTCTGCCTCGTCTAAGGCAGCCAGGGACATCATACCACAGATGAACTCTAAGGTCTCCAGAGGAGGCCCCTAGGGGGACCCTCAGTGACCAGTTTTGCTTCTCACCGGCTATACGAGCTGGACTGGAGCTTGAGATCTGTGGGTCTCAGTTCTTCACCTGTAGAAAAGAAATGCTACATCCAAACTTAGATGAAATTATAGAAACCCCTCATCTGCCAATCCTGAAACAGAAAGTAATAATGGTTGCCTTGCTGGTCCCTGTGTGGAAGGCTGGCAGGCACTGATCTGCCTAGCCCTCTTGGTTACTTAGGGGTCACAGTCACCCTCACCTTCTTTCCACCACACCATGTCTATGTCATAGACAGATACAAAGCCCCACAGACAATGACTATGGAGTCCCAATATGAAGTTCTAGGGTAGGGCTTGGGGCCACCCTGGCTGAGACTCCCCCTCCAGGCTGAGACCCCTCTGACCCTTCTAATTCTCTTGTCCTGGGATTGATTCCTTTCCCCACTGGGTCTTCTGTTGGTTCTGGGGCCCAGCGTGTGTGGACCCAGAGGCCTGAGCCATAGGAGGAAGCTGGCTCCTCCGCTACCCATGGTTTTAATAGCGCTTTTTTCATACCTCATGAGTCCGCTACCATAGTGAGTGATGTCCCTGGACAGAGGTGAATCAGCTGTTGCGGGTTCCTGTGTCATCTTGGGGTTGCAGCAGATGTTCTAGGGGCTTGGTTGCTTGCTTTTGAGAGTATCGTAAGGTTTAGTTCCCGGTTCCCAAATATTCCACAGCCTTCTACGGGCTCTGATGCTTCAGGGGCCATGCTGGAAGTACCCATCTTGTTATTGTGAATGCTGATCCTAGACTTGGCCTAGCGAGCACCCCTTCATTTTTGTTTTATTTTTACATTTAGCTCCAGATTCCTTATTCCTGGGTACTCTGTGTGACTTTCTCAGGACCAAGCAGAGCTGAGGGGTCCCAGAGTCTTGGCTGTTTCCTCACCCCCCACTGTGTGACATCCTGCGGTATTATTAGCACAGGAGGTGATGAGGTGAAGACGGTTTGTCAGCTAGAGCGGGGACTAGATTACCCTCTAAGTCATGCCAGAGAGGGGCCCCGCACTCAAAAATGCACAAATGTGTATTCCAGCTGTGGCAGGGCATCCGGGCCCGCTCAGAGGCACACTGCCCTCTGCTGGTCTTGTTGAGAATATAGTGCCAGCCAGTGGGGCCCTGCTGTGTGGATCTGTGGATCTGTGTGGAGAGGAACAGATGGGGTAGACAGGCATGCACCACTTCCTCGGTCTCCCTCCCCATTTCTCATGCCACAGTGGCCTGTCTCTTGAGACTCCACTCCCCACAGTGCTGGTATTTCTAACGGACCAGTGGCATAGTCAGTCCACATGTACATAGGCACCTGCTGCGTGCCCACAGGGCTCCAAGCTATCTCACCTGGGGAACCTCTGATTCCCGTTTCCTGTGTTCAGGTTACCAGAGTTCTCTTGTCCTTACTCCAAGGTCCACCGCCTCTTTGGGACTGGCATTTCCTGCTGTCTTCTGAACATGTGACCAGGGCCCTTAGCAAGTACTCTGTTCTCTCCTGTACCCATCTACCGTGCTGACCACTCTGCAACCCAGTCCTCTTGACCAAACAACTTCCACAGACCAAAGACGAAAAACCCATAGTTCCTCAAAGTAAGACCTTGACTGTAACGGTGCAGATCTGTTCAGAACTAGCTTTAGAAGGGCAGGAGCTGGTTAAGCCAGGGCAACAGCAAACAGAGGAAGTTTTTCCCATCATTAGGTACCATCAGAGGGGACACCACCTCCCTGATATACCAGGCAAACCACGGTACCCACCCGAATAGCAGTGAACCCTAGATAGTGAGCCCAGACTCAGCATCTGCCTCACAGGTTGCCCCTTGACTCCCCTTCCCAGCATAGGGGCCTCTGCATGGCAGTTCCTAAAACCCTTGCACACTCACCTGGTTCTTGTTCCCTAACCTACTAAACAGGGATCCCCTGAAAAGCCCCCTAGAGGACTCCCAACATCAAGAAGTGTTCCCCTCCCCACAATTTCCAGGGCCCCATCTTGTACAGGCTCTTGGGGTTCTGTGTGGAAAGGAAGGATGCAAAGAGAATACATCCTTTGCCTGTTCTCCAGGGGGAGCCTTTCAAAAGAGTTGTATTCACATGGGTAGCTTTGGTTCTCTGGAGGGCAGTGACTGGCCACCAGGGCTATGCATCCTGTGGGGTGAGACTGGGCAGCCAGCAAGCCATTGTTCATGCTCTACAGCAGAGCCAGGGTGGCCCTTCCTCCAAACAAGGGCCTGGGATACAGAGTCCTAATGGTCCATTTAAGCAGCTCCCCTCGAGCAGAAGTTTCCCACATGACGTTCTAGCCAGGGCCCCAGGCATTCCTGCCTCCACAGCAACTGCAGCCTCCTCTGCTTGGCATTCTGTCCAGCCAGGGCACAAGGGAGGCTCAAAGCAAGGGAGGAGGAGAGCAGCAGAGGTTCCTGGGCTTTTCTGGGTGAGACCTTTCCTGTGGGAACTATTAGCCCTCTGGGTCTGCTTCTGCCCCTTAGCAATACCCCGAGAGGCTCAGGAGCCACATCAAGCAAGGAGCCACTCGGCTAAGTCCACGTCACCGTACCTCATCCAAGACACTGCGTGACCTCAGGTAAGTGACAGCAGCTTTGACTCCCTGAGATGTCCTTGCTAATTTAAGTTCGAACGACACGTATGCCCATTAAGAAAGAAAGTTCACGCAGGAACCCAAATGCAGTCCTGGCCACTGAGTGATGCCTTCCTTTCCAACCTACCTCAGCCGCACCCTCAGCCCAAGGACCACCTGTCCAGCCTTGAGCTTCCTGGGTCTGGCTGTGTGAAGCCCAACAAGTGTGTGCCCAAGAGCTGCCTGCCCTTGTGCTACCCCGTCTGTCTCTCCTATACAATGCAGGATAGTTTTCTTTAGTCACCCCAAGTTCCTCATCCGCGGATTTAACCAAGCACAAATGAAGAAGATTTAAAAAATACAGTTGTGTACTGAGCGAACACATGTTTTTATTATTCTTCCATTAACCATAACAAAACAGCCTTTCTCATGGCATTTGCATTGTATTTAGTGAAAGAAGTCTAGATATAATTATACAGAAGGGGACGCAGGCTGTAGTCAATACAATACCATATAAGTCACTCAGCACCCATAGCCTGCTGTCTGTAGGGAGGGCTGGGCTCCAATCAGGCCTCTACGCCCTCAGAGAGATAGATGTGCTGAACTGTGTTGGAGATGTGTCAACTCTTCTCCCAAAGAGTCCTGAGGGCAGAGGCCCTCATCAGTCTGGCTTCTAATCTTCCAGACCCCTGTCTAGTCCACCCTAGCCCTCCATCCTTTCTCTGTAACCTTCCTACACTGTGTCCTACTCATGAGAGAACCTGGCCTTCTGTCACGTTACTCACAGGTCCCAAACCCTGAGTGCCTAGATGTTCTGCACTCCCAGATCCTGTCTGCCATGGTCTTTGGAGCCTTTGTGGACACGACAGCTTCCAAGACCTTTAAGGCTAAGTGCAGGCCCATGCAGCTCACATACCCATGCAGCTCACACCTGCTCCCATGTGAGCGAGGCCAAAGAGCAAGCTCCTTATTGTTCTGCGGTTCTCAGTTGTCACTATTCCTGCGTGTATTCCTATTTCCATCACAGCTCCCTACTGGGCTCAACCATGAGAGTTGGAATGGAGTTTGTGTGACTTACAATTTAGTTCTTTACTGTGTTCTGCCCAGGGTCTGCATAGGTGGATGCCTAAAGCTAATCTGAGCCGTCCAAGACTAGATCCTTAGGAGGGCAGGGCGAGTAGGGAGGATGATGTGATGCTGGCTTCACGGTGACCAGTTGCACTTCCTTCCACATCGGAAACCTGGGCCTCTGCAGTCATGAGTTGGAAATGTTCAGGCTCGTGTTCAAAAGTTTGCTCTCTAGCTCGGCCCTATCTTGAGAGGCTGAGGAGCCTTTGGTTATGCCTGCACTCCATCACTGGGATTCTTGCCTTGAACTCTGCTTCCTCATCCCCTGTGTATCTGTCTCATGTTCCCACAGTCATCTGTGAGTTGCAGCACTGTGTCTTCTCCACAACACACTGAAATCCTCTGAACTGGGATCCAAAAGAAATCTTCCCAACCTTAGGACATCTTAGTTCCTGCTTTAGTGCAGTGACAAAATACCATGACCAAGGTAACTTATGGAAGAAAGTGTCTAATGGGGCCTATGGGTCCATGACCATCATGGCAATGAGTTTAACAGCAGGCAGGCAAACAAGCAGGCATGGCACTAGAGCAGCAACTGAGAGCTGACATCCTGACCCACAAACCCAAGGCAGAGAGAGAACTGACTGGGAATGGTGTGGTCTTCTGGAACCTCAAAGTCTGCTTCATAATATTTTTGAAAGAGTTCTACTAACTGGGGAATAAGTATTCAAATATATAAGCCTATAGGGGGGTGCATTCTCATTTAAGTAACCAATACACCCACACTCTTATGGACAGACCAAACAACAAATGGGGGTAACCAGTGGATAGACAAAATGGGGGACACCTGCTGGGACCTCCAGGCCCTAATCCTTGCCCCACAGAAAGCTCCGGAAGTCTCATGCACTGGATACAAACATGTATTTCCTCCCGAAAATGAAAACTACATACACTATCACAATAATATACCTCAGTTAACAGTATGAAATGGGCCATTTCCCTAGTATCAAATATTTAAGCCTCAAAGGAACAGTGCTTCCAAGTCATACATGGAGACACAGACTCTAAATGAAGATGAGCCAGTCCTTATGGGTGGTCAGGTCATGCTTAGCGGCATCATTTCTACAGTGCACAGTAGTACTTGGAGAACAGGGAGCTCTGGGAAGGATGGGAGGATGCTTCTTACTGTCCTCTTGGCCCTGGGAATATGAGCGCCTCCATGCCCTTCCTTGGGGCAGAAGTGTCCTATGAGAACCTGGCATGTAGTAGGTATCCAGCAAAGGCTAGTAAGTGCTCACTCCCTGAAGGAGTGCAGAGGTGCAAGGGTCACTGGTCCATGTGATTCCCGTCTGAGGCCACAGCCCTCTGGCTCATGTGTGTGTCTGCCTCACTGAGGGAGGGAATTGTGTTGGGACAACTGGGAGCCTCTTTTCATTCCTGTGCCAAACAGGCACCACGCCAGAACTATGATCCAGGGCATCCTTGCCAAGTTTCCAGGCTCCTGTCATGCTACACTCCTACCCTGGGGGGACCCCTGCTCTGTCTCACTTCTTCTGAGACAAATCAAACTGAAGAAAGTTGGCTCGTATGGAGTATGAAGACTCTTTTCTGCACACACTTCTGGGGAGGGGATGAATTCTTGTGGATCTTCTCCATGAGATGGTAGTGGAGGGCCCTGGAGGGACGTCCTGGGCACCTACCACCAACTCCCAGGGTGGAACACAACGCAGAGGAGCACAGTGCCAATTGCAGCAGGCTCTGAGACCGAAAAGAGACATGTAAGGTGGGTCTCTAAAGGCCAGTAGTGATTGTGGCATGTGTGGAACGCTGCGGCCTGCATAGTGCCCTGAGAGTCACAGGCCACAGTGGGAGCCACTGTTGGTGCTGCAGGGCTAATGAAGCAGAAAAGGCAGATCCTGGCTCAATGCTTCTCCTGGGTCCTACCACCTTGAGCTTGGGGGCATACAGGAAGCACCCATAGTCGCCGGGCCTCTCTAAATCAGTGTGGAGCCTGCTGCCCAAGTGCCAGGGTGGATGATAAAGTTAGGCTTGGGTGAGAGATTGCTCATAGTGTGGGACATCCGTATAGTAGGCTGGAGTGTGCTTCTTCTAGAACAGGCTCGTGTCAGCTGAAGGGCAAGGCCACACACTAGGCAGCTCTGGTGGAAAACCATGGAGGTTCTTTACCACAGTGGGCACAAAGATGGGGACCCTGGGCAGACCCTGAATGGTTGTCTACCTCATGATGATGTCCAAAGCATTATCCATCCCACCAGTGAAGGAAGGAATGAGAAGACCCAGTCAGAAGAGTCCCATGGGTAAAGCACTTAGGAGAACTCCTGTTAACAGGGGCAAGAATGGTCCTGGGGCAGGACATGGCTTCTATTTCCTTTTAATCTATGAAAAAAAATTATTGGGCGATATGGAATCTCCTTCTGTATATGTGTTGCTTTTATTGGTTAATGAATAAAGCTGTTTTGACCAATGGCTTAGCAGAGTAAAGCCAGGTGGGAAATCCAAACAGAGATATAGAAAGAGTAGGAGGAGTCAAGGAGATGCCATGTAGCTGTTGAAGGAGACAGACACCAGAACCTTACTGGCAGGCCACAGCCTTGTGGCGATACACAGATTAATAGAAATGGGATAATTTAAGATGTAGGAGATAGCTAGGAATATGTCTGAGTCATTGGCCAAGCAATGTTGTAATTTATACAGGTTTTGTGTGATTATTCGGGTCTAGGTGGCCAGGAAATGAAAAAAGTCTCTGCTCACAGTTGGGTTCTGCTCCCTTTATCAGCAGGTCGGCTCAGCTAGAAGCTGAAGGAAGCAGGGAGTGCTCTGGTTCCTGTCCTCCTGTGGTTCTCTGTGGGAGTTGCCCTCTCACCTCTCCTCTCCTGGCAGTCTTACCCCCAAGTCCCTTCCCTGCTTCTCCATCTCTTCCCCAGGATTCTGCGTCTATGACACTGGGTGTACCACATCCACCCAAGCGGCATTGCCCCCTGCTTGGGCAACAGGCTGCTTTCCTGGTCCCCACCACCACATTCCTCCTTTGAGTGGTTCCCTGAGTTCATGCAGCACCTCCTGGGAGGCAGGTGTTCTTCGATTCTCATTTAATAGACAGAAAATCTATAGCCCAAAGGTGCCGAATGACCTGCTGAACGCAACCAGCTGACCAGTGGCAAAGCAAGGACTCCACTCAGCCTGGTGTGGGGCCAGGATCCGTGCAGTAAATCTCCAAGTCAGTGTCTCTGATAGATTAACATGATGTCCTCTAGTGAGGGCTTTGCAAATATCTTTCAAACAAATAAATCTAGACCACCTCCATTAGATTTTATCACCGCTACCCCATACCTACACAGCACTGTGTGAAACTCATGTTATGGAACCCCAGAGCTTCATCCTCAAGGGCAAGAGATGCCTTGGAGCCCGTGAAGGCAGTGTGATCCCTGCCTGGTGATAGGGTCCGCGCATGCTGCCTTTCGGGCTCAGCAGCAGGCAGAGGGCACTGAGCACTGGGCCACAGCTTCTTTCCTGATGCAGTGTCCTCCCACAGTGTCCTTCCCCTTCCTAGCACACCTTAAAAAGCACGAAGGCCTCCACAGAGACCTCATGAAAGAGATACCAACTCGTTAGTGGAGGGAGTAAAACGGGCTGAGTCCCATGTTCACATTCAGAAGCTGTGTGACCTTGGGAAGATGATCCATGGTCTCTGAACTGCTGCTGTCTCCCTCTCCAGGGGAAGCACACAGGTGGGGCCTGTGGGAGAGGGTACGATGGTGGCACAAGGCTTCCCACCCTTCTCCTGTCCACCCACCAGGGATTGCTTATGTTAATGTCACAGCTCTACAGCCTTATCGCCAGAGGCCAAGAGATACAAAAGGAAAAGTCTTTTTCCAGAGAATGGTGCTCTGTCAGGAGCCTGGGGCTGGGTGGGAGGGTTTGCACTACCCCTGCTGGTTTGTTAGTGGAGTGCATTCCTAGGACTCCTGCAGCCAGAGCTTCCTTTAGCCTCTGCCCTCCTCCGGCAGCTGTACCCCTCATTAAAGGATTAGCAACATTGGCCATGCAAGGCAGTGAGCTCCAGGCCTTCTGCGGCCATCCCACCCCAACCCTGGGCCTTATCGGGGCTCCTGAGCAGTGTTTGTGCTGGAAAAGCCAATGCCTGGATAGGGCGGAAATCATGGATCACTGGTGTCACGAGCTAATTAAAGACTCCAGGAGGCAAGTCCAAGGGGAAGAACACAGATTTTTCCCACCCAGGACCTCTCTGGTAATGCATGGCTGGCTACAGGCTGAGAAAGCTGCTGCTGCCAATAGCCCATATGAGAGTGATAAATGGGGATGGTGGTGGGATTTGTTTCGCCACTGAGAGAGGCAGGACCAGCCCACCTTGTCACCGGAGCTGAGGGGCCGCAAGTTGGGGAGCACATTTGACAGCACCCCTTTTCAACAGTCTCTGCTTTGAGACAGGGAGAAGGAACATCATGGGCTGTGGAACTCTCTGATTGTGAAATCAAGTTTCCAAAAAAGGAGACACACCCGTGTAAAGATTCTCCTGGCAGATTGGTTAGAACTTCTGTGATTATAGTGAATTAGAATGTCGCAGGTCAGGAACCACACTCTCTCGGGTTGTTTTTTTAGCTTTTTATTGTTTGCTTTAATAATATTTCCCTTCATTTTATTGTATTTAAATAAAGTGTATAGTGAATTCATTTTTTATTCTTTGAAGATTATCTATATAATATATATTTTGATCATATCTCCCCCTTACAACTCTCTTCTGAGACTCCCTAATAACATCCCATCCTGTCCCCCTCCTTACTTCATACTTTCCTTTTATAATTATCTATTACTTATTTAATTTTTTAAACTATCAAGTCTAACAGTGCAACAATATATGGGTTTTCCACTGGGACATGGGTAACCTGGCCAAATTCCTAAAGAAAAGTAGCACTCCATCTGCTAGCAGCCAGCAACTGTGATAGCTACTCAGCTAGGGATGGAGCTTTGGGAGCCTCCCCCAACTCCTGTTGGGCTGGCTTCTTAACTGGCTTGATCTTGTGCGGGTCTTGTACAGATGCTCACAGCCGCTGGGAGTGCCTGGGTGCTAGGCTCCTGCCAGGGTCAGCTCCACTGCTGTGTTCCATGCTCAGGCCCTCAGGAGTGGAGAGCCGTGCTCTCATTACTCATAGACTAACACCTCAGGTCCTCACGTTTGAGTAATGTGCTCCCTTCTCACTTCACTGAAGTCCTTTCGGGGAATTGAGCCCAGGGTGTGATTCCCCAAGGACAGGAAGTTATGACAGCCTGGTTGAGCATGGCAAAAATCACTACACAGAACATTCATGCACACAGGATGTACCCAAAGTTTACCGTCAGCCTGCGAGAGCAAGCGTTCCACTTTGCTGCCCCAGCAAGGTGGCCACTGTCAGAGCCAACAGCACTACAAGGCTCCAACAATTCCCCATCTAATTGGTTGGGAACCCCTAACAAAGCAATCCCATTCAATTCACAGTGATGGGCAGTCACTTCCCAAGACTGTGTACCATGCCCATTCAAAAGATTCATATGATCAGTGACCTCCAGGATCCCAGGACACTCTTAAGCCTTTCTCAGGAGCAGATTACTGGAGGCAGGCCTATCTGTGGCTCATGGCATGCCAGAAGCAGAAGTATTATGGGTCACTACTGTAGTCCCCTAGGAGGTCCTTCCCCTTGCCTCTCCTGCAATTCTCTATGCCTAACTCGTGGTGAGCAATGTGTCACTCAATCCAACTTCTTCTGTTAGGTGGTACCTCACACTAATTGAATATATACTGCTTTCTATGGGAGACTTTCTGAACATCCAGCCTTCTGTCAATAAATCTTTATTAGAAGTTAATGTTCATCTGTTTCTGAATCATCTGTGACTGATCTCAAACCATAGTTGCAGAGGTGAGTGGTTGTAACAGAGACCATAAAATATTCAGCATTCGTTGTCTGATTCTACACAGAAAGTCTGTGTCTCCTAGGGGGTTTACAAACAGTTTTAGTTAATCTGCATAAAGTCTTCACATGCTCAACCCTGATTTTCATTTAAGGGAATCTACTAAGACCTAACAGAGTCCTGCATTTCTCTGGGCTCTTGGGAGAGAAGGTGCAATTCAAGTCCTCATCTCTCTTTCTGAAGTCGCTCTCAGCCTTTGTCATGTCAGCACAAGCTGAGACTGAACGTTGCCAAGGCCACTGGGACTTTACCTCTCCTAAACCCGAAAGATGCCTAGTGACAAGACCCTGACTTTGTCCTTCAAAACCTTAGTTAAAATTAGAAGACAAAAAACAGTCACCTGGTTGTCTCCCCAAAGCCTGGACCGGAGAGGGAGATGCCAGGCATTAGGCACCAATGGACAAGCTGGGTGGCTGAGGTTTCCACGTATGCTCCTCACCATGTTTCTCTTCTAAAAATTCATCTTTATACATGCGATCACCCGCCCATTGACCTGACTATATTTAAAGTACTCTAAAATGAGCCATCTGAATCAAGAGCCACATCCCTGATGGCCTTAGTCAAAGTGAAGACTCATGGTCACAGTTACCCTCCCTGTGACTCACGGAAGTCACTTCTGCTGGACCAGAGACTGTCTCCTGAGCGCAGGGTGTGTGTGTGTGTGTGTCACTTTCAAAGCCTCAGACAGGAGCTGCAGGGGGACAGCCCAACTGTGTTGTGGCTTTAAGCACAAAGACACAGATTAGTCTTCGACGCAAATGGCCATGATCCTGTGTCCATTTCCTTATCTATGACACGGAAGAAGACCCCGAGGATCCTGACCTTTAATGTGTGGAACATACAACGCACAAGAAGAATTAGGTCATGTGATTGGCACAGGACCTGTCCGCGGCAGGTGCTCCCAAAATGGCAGGACTCATTAGCATCAAGATCCACAGCTGCCGCCTCAGCTCAGGGTCACTGTCACCAGCATCAGCGTCGTCATTCACTTCCCCGCTTCCTCCATTTTACAGCCTCCTGCGCTGTCAGTACCTGCTTGCCAGGGGTTCCTGAAGGCCTGGGACAATGATTAAGAAGAACAGTAATGAATACAAATAGTTCCCTGGGCACCACAGAGGCTGTCATGGGCAGTGTGGCCTCTCAGCACTAGCCATCCCTGCTCCCTCTGGATGGTCTGTCACTCCGCTGAGGCTGGCTTGATGAAGACAGATGACGACCCGCGCCTGGGGTGACACCATACTACAGCCGAGCGGAGCATTTAATCAGAACGCTGCTCTCGGCCAGAGAGGAGTAATTGGAGGCAGGTGCTAAGAGCAATTTAAATAAAATGTTGAGTTAATAAGGACAGCTGACAAGAATGTTACAAGTCCCCATCCAAGTTTTCAACAGGAATTTGTAGGCAGCTCGGAGGTCTGAGAAATGGTGACTTAATTTTCTACATGTCTCCTAAAAAAAACAAGTACGACAAACTGCAATTTTTTAAAAGGCTTATTTATTTTCACTTTAGGGATTTAAAAATGGTCAGAGAAGCAGACAGCGTAGCTTAGACACCCAGGACGGAGCTTATGGAACCTTCCAGTAGTTCCTGCTGCGCTGCCTCCCTGGCCGTCTACCCTTCCTCTCCCAACCCATGTCTCGGCCTGGGGGCTCACCAATCTCTCACCATGTAGACGGCCTCTGCCACCAGAACAGTTCTTCTGGAGGCACACGGCACCACCCTCCTGGAGAAAGATGTGGAAGAGCTCTTGACCCCTCCCAAGCAGAGCCCCTTAGGATACTGTGCCCTGGGGCTTTCTCTCATCAGTCCTGGCTCTCCATAGCTGTTCCAGAATGGTATGAATCCCTAAAACCTTCCTAAACCTATCCAAAGGGCCCACCATTTCCATGTCTTAACACCCTCAAGGTCCTCCTTCATCTGCTGGGTGTCTGGAGCATCTCAGCGCCTGTAGTCACAGCAGGGGACCACCACCGTCTCTAAATGTTCTGCAGATTCGAGGCTGGCTCTCCTCACCAGAGAGCTGAGGTGACAGTGGACTCTGTCAGGCCCTGTGAAGCCTATATAGCAGCCTGCTAACTGTACCTCATGGGGTTCCATAGACATGGCTGCCTCTCCCTGTGCCACTACTTGTCAACCA
Organism: Chionomys nivalis; assembly: GCF_950005125.1. Lineage (NCBI taxonomy): Eukaryota > Metazoa > Chordata > Mammalia > Rodentia > Cricetidae > Chionomys > Chionomys nivalis. The sequence continues at coordinate 33,467,575 of NC_080090.1, read as the reverse complement.
GAAAAGCCCCTCAGTGCTTTTCGGATGACCCCAACAGTGTCTGCAGTCACTCTTCTCAGCCCCAGTTCATGATTACATATCAACGCTGCCTTCTGGAAGCACGCAGGTCACAGGGGAGGAAAGGAGGAGAGAGAGAGCATGCGTCTTATCAAAGTGACAGACAAGTGAAAGAAAAAGCCCTCCCATGCGCTGTCCAGGGAAGGATGTCTCTGAGTACCCTCTCAGGCTCTGTCTTCAGTCAAGTAAAGTCTTGTGGAGACAGGCTGTGAATTGTCCACTCCAGGGGCAACTCCCCAGAGTCCAGAAGAACCCCATCTCAACCCTGAGGGAACCGCCAAAGATCCACCGGACCCAGATCCTGTAGAGAGGATCCTTCCGTGGTTTGAATGAGGCTTGATCACTTTAAAACTCGTGTATTTTTGAAGCTATGGAGCTACTGAGTGGTTGTCAGGTTGTTAAAGGGATAGTACTTTCCTGAGGGATGGGGTTAAATCTCACAGCGGAGTGAGTCCTTGTCTTTCAAGACTGGATTAGTTACCATGGGAACGCGTGGTTCTAGTAACATGTCAATTTTGCAGATACCTACCCACCTGCTTGTTGCTGTGGGGCTGTCATTAGAAGCCAGGCAGATACTGGCAATGTGCTGCTGGTGTCCTAGTCACCAGAACCATGGACTACAATGCACATCGGTTCTCTTTTAGGGGGAGACACCCCCAAATCACATAAGATCAAAAATGGGCATTTCTGCATTATCTCTAAAGTTGTAACCTAACTTCACAAGACCCCTCAGAGGAGGACTGCTGTGAAAACAGCAGCTCTGAGGTGTGAAAGACCCTGGGGCATCTTCATAGTCATGGTCCCCCCATTCTTTCCAGTGGAGCAGCTGGGGCCAACTGAGAGGGAGCTACCCTTCCCATGAACAGTGTCTGTGCTCCTTCATCAGTCTCTTGGAGGAATAGTCCCTCATGGTCCCAGCCTGCTCTTTCCTGCTTAGGCAAATTTATTCCTCTCCAGGAGACCTTGTGGAATCCAAGTCACACAGAGGAGGCCTCACACCCCATCCAGACAGCTCTGTTCTCACTGGTGAAAGTGGCCCTGGGAACACACTCCTGGCAGCTGTGACCACACTGACTTACCCTGAGCTTGAAGCCTGACTCGCTGGTCACGTGAGAAGCTCTGCACATAATGTCCCAATTCCTTTCCATCTATTCAAGCCAGAGTCACTCAGTGGAATGCGTGATGCGGAGGGCTGTCTCATGGGAGGCTGGGCCGGAGCTGCACCCAGCTTATCCTTGGGATGCTCCCTGGGAGTCTTTCCACCTCCCGCTGTGCCTCCAGCCTGGCCTCCACAGTCCCATCCCTTCAGATCCTTTCAGAAGCTCTACAGAAGTTCTCAGTCAACATGTCCCAAACTGAACTCTTACAGATTCCTCCAGACTATCTTGTGCTCCAAAGAATGACACGAACACCAGTCAGACCCCACAGCAGAAAACCTGGAAATCAGAGCCAGCCAGATGGCTCAGCAGGTAAAGGTGCTGGCTGTAAAGTGTGATGACCTGGGTTCAATTCTCAGGAGAAGCATGGTAGAAGGAGAGAACCAAATTCCTGGGATGTACACCCATACCCATATATACAAACTTAAAAGTAAATACATGTAACCTAAAAATTAGAAGCTTGGAAATCATTTGAGTACCCATCAACATTATCTATGCCCAATGATTAGTTAGCACAGTGGGTTGTCTTTGATTAAATCCTATCTAGCCCCCACCCCATCCTCAATAATTTCCCCAAGCAAGGTCTTCAGTTTCATTTGTCTGGGCTACTTAACTACAACAGCCTCTGAGTGTCATTTTGATGTATTACTGAGGTAAGAGTTTGTGTAGCAAGAGAGGATGACTTTGAACTCTTGCCTCTGGCTTCTGAGTACCAAGATCACAGAGTGAGTCACCACGCCCAGATTATGTGGTACTGAAGATCCAACCTAGGGTCTTGAGTGTGCTAAGTAAGCAATTACCAACCGAGCTTTATCTCTGGTCTTGACTGGCCTTTCTGTTTCTCGGCTGGACCATTTCCAATCCACATCCAACCCCAGCTTCAGGATGATCTTCCTGGAGGGCCAACTTTTGTGAACTTGAAAGAACACTCCACACTGGTGCTGTAGAGTTTGAAAACTTGACCCCCTGGCTCAGGCCTGTGCCCTCAGCCTTTCCCTATTGTCCTCTGGACACTCCTTTCATTTCTCTATGACCCTCATAGTCTAACGCGTGCTTCTCCCTCTCCCTGCCCAGGCACACTCTAGAACAATGACTCTCAAGCTAGGATCCTTCAGGTGCTGATGAGGGAGTCAGCTGTAGCCAGGAGCTTTCATTGACTCATCATTTTTAATTTGTTTTTGTTTTTTGTTTTGTTTTGTTTTAAAAGACTCAGTCTTACTACACAGCCCAGTCTGGCCTTGAACTCAAGCTCCTTCTGTCTCGCCCTCTTGAGCACTGGAATTGTAGGCATGCACCTCCCATGCCCAGCTCTAGGATCACACTTTCAAAGATGCCGATGCTACTGCTGCTGGCCTGGGCTTCTATCAAGAGTCTCCATTACAGAGGCACTCAGAAATGACTCTGCAAGTGCCAGGTGAATGACTGAGTGCAGAGATAGCACACACTCTGGCCCGACAAAAGCTTGAAGCTAATCGTTAAGAGTCTGTTGATCAAGTTTCATGCATGTGAGCAGTCTTGGGTGGAATTTCTGAGTAAGTCAAAGGAGTCAAGTGACATCCTACTTAGCAACGGTCCTACGGACTTGTCTTAGGCTGTGTCTGTGGTTAGGGCCCAGTTGTGTGTCTTGAGGGATCAGCATCTTTCCCAGGCACAGAGGTGGGAATTAGAAGCCTTAGGCCTGGGCCCCTGTCTGGATTCCCGTTACATCATTTGGATTTCTTTATAGACTAAAGAGTTTACAACATCGTCAAAACACATGTTTTTGTGATTTTTCCAATAGCCTTGATTCCTGCTACCATGTCCTGTTCCCAAGCCACTGCCAAGCACCACCGATACATGCCAGCACACATCTGAGCTCTCAAATGCATACAACATGTCCTGTCTCATATATGGGTGGGGTTTGGAAAATGAAAAACAGCCAGAGTATGAGGCATCTTGAAAATGCCAGTTCTTCCTACAAGTGGGCAGAACAGCCAGAGACTTCATGAGTTTACGGGGTCATGGTGGGTATAGCAAAGATCCCAGTACTAGCCAGGTACAGGAAGCAAATACTAGAAGACGGTCAAGAGTTCTAGACCAGCCAGAGTGAGATCCCGTCTCCAAAGCAAAACAGGACTGGCCATCTGGAAGGAGGGAGATGTCAGGAGAAACCATCCCTGTTGGCATCTTCCTCTTGAATTTCCAACCCACAAAACCTAAAGGCTGCTGGTGGAAGCTGCATAGCTTAATTGTTTAAGGCAGCCTGGGCAAACTTCACATATGCCCAGAGAGGCAGCCAGTGTAACCCTGCCTGAAGGATAGAGAGCCAAACAGAATGAGCCTTATGAACAGTCGGATGCACTCTCCTGTTTGGGAGTACCCTTCAGCTCTAGCTTTAAAGATTTCTCTTGAGTACCTCAGGCACCCACACGTCACCATGAGTGTTTTTGTTTGTTTGTTTGTTTGTTTTTTTGCAGATACGTGCCTTAGATCCTAGGACTGAGTTTGTCTTCTCAATGACATTACCAAGTCCCAGATAGCAATGCTGTCATTTGGTCCCTTGGGGGGCTGATCTCCAAGGAAGATGTGATGCATTTCCCCATGCTGACTCCCAAGGATGTGGCCTAGCTATTTCTGTGAGAGACCTCAGTTTTCTCCCGCTTGGAGCTGTGCCACACAGTCCCAAAGGGATTCTTTACAGGATGCCACCTCTGACTCTCTTCTTGCTTCTGCCATGGGGGCTCTGGAATTCACCTGCCTCTAGGTGACCACCAGGACCTTCCGCCAATGAGCCTGGGGATTTCCCTGGAGGTAGAATGCAGGAGGGAAGTTCAGATAAAGATGCTGACCACACTTCTGCCTGCCTGACTACACGTCTGGGTATCCACACAGACCACCATCTTTGGGGTTCATGATTTGCTAAATTGACTCAAAATACTCAGCAAATGGATCTTCTCACTACCAGTCTGTTGTAAATCCAGGAAGGAAGGAGGCATGGTACAGGCACTAAGCCAGAGGGAAAAGCTCTTGCCCTGCGTACCACCAGGAATCTGTCAAGCTGCCTGGCTTCCGGAGTTTTATTTGGTTTTCATAATATAGCCATGGTTGAGTAGATCACTGGTCACAGGTGGGATGACCTGTTGATCCCTGCCCTCCTCCCTGAAGGTCAGAGATGAGAAGGGGTAAAGTTCAGTCCCCCAAGAAAAAGATGGGTTTTCCTAATGGCCACTTGCTTTAGTCCATTCAGGCTGTGTGACCAAAAGTGTTATGGTTGGGTGACTGATAAACAACAGGAGTTTCTCACAGCTTTGGTGGCTAAAAGGACAGCACCACAGTTTCTATGAGGCCTTCTTTCTGGTTTATACCAGACACCTTCTCCTTGTATCTTTACACGGTAAAATGAGGTCAGGAGAGCTCTCTGGGTACACTTCCTAAGGTTTCTGATGCCATTCACGAGAACTCTACCCCCCCCCCGACCTAAATAATCTCTCAAAGACCTTACCTCATGATTTTATCGCCTTAGGTAAGATTCAATACATGCATTGGGGATAACACAAATGTGGCAAACAGTATGTTCCTCTCTGTCAGGACAATGGTAGGCACATATGCTGTGGCCTGCAGACTCTCATCTTGATCCCACTGTCCAGAGAGTCATGACCCTGGGGTTCCCCCACATATTGCTCCTGGAATGCCAGGGCAGAGCCTCAGAGGCAAGAGGCCCACTGAAGGGTATGGCGGTGTCCTGCTCTGTCTTCCAAGAGACACCTGATGATTGGGCTAATAAAAAGCTGAATAGTCAATAGCAAGAGAAGAGATATAGGTAGAACTTCTGGGCAGGAAGAGCAAGTAGGAAGAGGAATTTAGGCTCAGAGAAGAAAGAGAAAAGATGCCAGGGAGACATGGAGAAAGCAGGAAAGTAGGACATACAGAATGAAAGAAAGGTAAAAAGCCCTTGGCAAAACATAAATGAATACAAACAGGTTAACTTAAGTTAAAAAGAGCTAGTTGAAAAAGCCTAAGCCAAGATCAAGCATTCATAATTAATATTAAGTCTATGCATCTTTATTTGGGAGCCATTTGGCAGCTCCCCAAAAATTCCAATTACAGATTCTAGCCTGGCACCAAGGAAAACTTCGTACTCCTCTCTTTCTCCCCTTTCCTAGCTGAGGTGACCTCCTCACACAGCAAAGAGGCAGGAGTAAGCCACTGACTGCAGCACACAGTCCTCAAGAACTGACCCCTTGGAGCTTTTGTGGGGCCTGATATCCAGCAGAAACATAGGCCAGACTCTGACTTCTGCTAGTATTGCCAAGAATGCTTGGGAAATAGAGCCTAAGAAGGGTCAGCGGAGGATGAAGAGTGGGTGGCTCTTGCCCTCTTCACATACCTAGATAGCTCAGGGCATAGACAGCAGGACCCTGGTCGAGAGATGTCTGAGGGCCTAGTTATGGTTGGGAGAAGACAAGAGCCATTGTAGAGGGCACGCTTGGCAGATTCAATCACAGTTATTTTTCAAAGAACAAAAACTTTAAAATCAAAATTTAGTTACTGATTTTCCCCTCTCCTGCCCTGTGGAACACTGTGCAAATAGACATGGTGACCAGACTGGCCTTGGTGATTGGCAGACAGCTGGCAGGGAGCAATCTAGCTCTTATCTCAGGGGATTATTCTCTGTGCTCGCCTCTCCCACTGGGCTTTCCGGGATCTCCTCAGGCGGGATTCAAGCCTTGGTCTGTGATGCCTGGCTTTCGTTACCTCCTGGCTCTCTTTACCTCCTAGCTCTCTTTACCTCCTGGCTCTCTTTACCTCCTGGCTGTGAAACTCCAGTTACTTAGCCTCTCTGAGCCTCAGTTTCCACACTCGACAAGTAGTTGAAAAGACCCAAAGCAATAACATGTGAAAAATACATTGGCTGGAACAGAGGAAGGCCCTTACGTTGGATAGTTTTATGTCAAGTTGACACAAACTAAAGCCATTTGAGAGGAGGGGCTCTCTTGAGAAAGTGCCTTCATAAGATCAGGCTGTGGGAAAGCCTGTAGGAAATTTTCTTAACTGGTGATTGATGGGGGAGGACCCAGCCCACTGAGGGTGGTGCCATCCCTGCGGCCTTTAGTCCAGGGTTCTATAAGCAATCAGGTTGAGCAAGTCATAATGGACAAGCCTTTGCATCAGCGCCTTTCTCCGAGTCCCTGCCCCGTTTGAGTTCCTGCCCTGACTTCCTCTGATGAACAGGGATGCTAGTGTGAAAGTGTACCCTTTCCTCCCCAATTCACTCTTAGCCGTGGTGTTTCACCGCAGCAAAAGGTGCGCGCGCCCTCTTCCTCCATGAAATTAACACCAAGCTCTAGGAAATCAAAGCATGGCATGACTTAAGTTCGTGTTCAAATATTACTCAGGCTTAATGGCAATTTAGACATGAACTCGTGTCCCAGAAGAGAATGGAGAATTCACCAGGATCCATGTTTAGAAGGAGATTCTGAAAGACCTGCTTGGCCAAGATCAGTCTCTGGTTCTGCAGTGGCAGGCTCACATGCAGAGAGTGCCACCTAGTGGATATTCTTGCTACCATGAATGCCAGGCTAGCCCAAATAAACACAGCCCACCCTGGCTCCCCCACACACTGGACACACACTCTGGTCCCCACACCTGACTGCACACCAGAGCCTAACAGGGCCCTACCATCCTTTGCACCTGCACACAACACAGCTGCCTCCCAGCCCCCTGCTTTGTGACTCACCCAGGCCCTGGCATCGGAAACCCTAAAGCTGTGCTTCTTTCTCCTTCCAACGGTTCATTTCGGTGACTGTGTGAGAGAGCCAGATGATCCGCAGTGGAAAAGAGGTGAGCTCACACTAACTAAGGGTGCAGCAATGTGTGCCAAGCTTCAGCCATGAGGTAGGTGTCACCATCACACAGCAAGGTAAAGGCACTTGCCCAAGCCCACCCAGTAGCAGGAGGCTCTGCCAACCTCAGCCTGCACAGCAGTGTGTCTTGGTCTTTACAAGTTTCACAAATGCCTATCTATGAGGACCATTTGTCTGGATTCTTAAACTCCTTGAGTTGAAATTCTACTTGGAATGGAATTACACTGGTCTGTAATTCTAGCTGTGGCCCCAAGGAAATTATGTGACATCTGAACCCCAACTCCCAATAGCCTTTATCAAACCTGCCCTTCTACTGGCAATGCTCTGTGTGTGTGTGTGTGTGTACATTTGTATATGTATGTATGTGTGAGTGTCTTATGTTTATTTGTATATATATAAATGCATGTTTATAAGAATATGTGTTACCTGGTATGTATTCTCTCTGTGTGGTGTATATTATGGGGTGTGTTTATACAGTGTGCTGTGTATGGCTATCTACATTGTGTGATATGCATTTGTGGTGTGGACAATGTAGTGTGTTGTGGTTGCTGTGTAAGTACCTGTATGGCATATGCCTATCTGTCTGCGGTGTTGAGAGTGTGTGGTGTGCGGAATGGTGTGTGGTGTAGTATGTGTGGAATGTTTTTGCTGCATTCAATGAAAGATGAGGTCAAATCCTAGTTCCTCCTCTGGCCTCAGGGTGTATCACACCCTGGTATCTCACTTTGAATCTGGGCCACTCGTAATGATGAGTTCTAATGAACAGAATAGAGCAAAAGTTAGAGGATGCCACTTCCAACGAGATCATGGTAGGGTCTTGGTTTCAATCTGGTGTCCAACCTGCTTTCTCCCTCACTGGCTCCAATGCACCTTGGCTGTTTCCCCATGGTAGGAAAGAACCAAGACACGCATTACTGGGAGCCAGAACAACCAAAGACTTACTCAGAGATCCTGATGAAAGGACAAAGGGAACTTTGGTTTCATGTCCTTGTCTAGGAGTAGACTTGGCAAGACCTAACTAACATTGGAACCAGTGTCTCAAAGGAGTCAAGGTCCAAGGTTACTGCAGGTTTGGGGGACCCAACTCTTCCTCGTGGTCTGTGGTTATCAGTCCTTAGTCAGATGTCTGAGGTATCCTGTATTCTCTTTGTTGGTATTAGTTCAGCTGACCTCAGCCACCCCAATCCTGCAAGTAGTCTATATGATGCTCTACTGCTTTATACATTTGTTCGGCATCAGCATCAGCTTATGCAAGTCCTCCTGCTCCTAGCAATAACTTTTTGGCTACTTTACTTATCACCTCTGGTCATTCCACTCAACATCCTATTCCTGTGGATTTGGGACTGGGTTTTGTTGTCAGAGGCTGCTTGTTTGTTCCTGGCCACCCAGACCTGAAATAATCACACAGAAAATGTATTAATTAAAACATTGCTTGGCCAATCACTTACACATATTGCTAGCTAACTCTTATATCTTAAATTAATCCATCTCTATTAATCTGTGCATCACTACCTACTGGCAAGATTCCGGTGGAATCATGCAGGTATCTTTTTCTTTCAGAAGCTACACAGTGTCCCCCTGATTCTATCATTTTTCCTCCTTCATCTGCTTGGAATTCCTGCCTTGCTCTATTCTGCTAAGCCACTGACTGAAACAACTTTATTCATTAACCAATAAAAGCAACACATATACAAAAATTTCCACACAATTTCCCCTTTTCTATTTAAATAAAAAGAAAGGTAAAATTACATATAGCAAAACAGGTATCAGGCAAAAATTACAGTTACAATATTTACATCTACTTTATCTTTTATCATAACTAAGGAAAACTATAATTATTCTATTCTTCAACTCCATCAAAGACTCCAGAAGGATATAATTTTACGTAAGTAAAGAAGAAGTGCATTGTAAGCAACTTCCAAAACTTTAGAATTGACAGAGACATCTCGCTGCCTGGACAGTTACCAAAAGTTTTTATGTTATGTTGGGGCATCCATCTTCAGCCTACAGGCCCACAGTATCTGGCAGACTTCTCCATAAAGCAGGAAATTTCAAAGACAGTTCCACCTATATTGGCAGTTTGTCAGTCACTTCACTTTCTTCTGAGTCCTGCAGAATGTCTGGCAGACTCTTTGATGAAACAGGAACCTGAAGGACTATCTCTTCTTCTTTAGGCAACTTCAGCAATCATTTTTCTACAGATCCTGCATGTCCAGTTCATACAACATACCATCAAGCAGTACAGGCAAGAGCAGTTTCTTGCTCAAATGGCTAACCAATGTCATAAGGAGCCTCTTCAATGTTCATCATCCTCTTGAAGTAGATCGGTGCTGCCAATGTGTCCAATGGTCATGAAAAGTACTAAGTTTTTTAAATATTTTAAATGAAATATTCTGTATGTCTTTGAAAGGTTTGGAGAATAACTTTCTATCTGAAATATATCTCTGTACATCTAGAAAACCTAACTAACATGACTACAAGCTTGACTATTATAGATGACTCTCTATTAACCAGTGTTTCTTAATTATTCTTACATTTTTAAATTATCTGCACAAACACAATACCTTAACCAAGAGCAGAAATATACATATACCAAAATTGACCTCAAATTTATATCAATAAACCAAGATCCATACCAATGCAAAATATTCATCTCTATAGCATATTTCCCTTTAAATGTAAACAAACATTTATTAAACAGTCATTTAGGGAATTTGGGTGTAGTTCTCTCCAAACTGCTTCCTGTTTTTTGGGGGTGGCAAAGTAATTTTGGGCTGCTTGTTCATTCCTGGCTGCCCAGACCCAAAATAATCACACAGAAACAGTATTAAAACACTGCTTGACCAATAACTTAGGCATATTGCTAGCTAACTCTTATACCTTAAATTAGCCCATCTCTATTAATCTGTGTATCACTATGAGGTAGTGGCCTACTGGCAAGGTACTGGTGGGCTCCTGTGGGCATCTTTCTCCTTCAGTGGTTACATGGTATCCCCCTGACTCTGCCTTCTCTCCTCCTCTATCTGCTTGGTACTCCTGCCTTGCTCTATTCTGCTAAGCCATTGGCCAAAACAGTTTTTTTTTCATTAACCAATAAAAGCAACACATATACAGAAGGACTTCCCACACTAGAATCTTGAATTTCACCAGAAACCCTAAGGGAGTATGGAGAGGAGCTGCCCCCATGGAGCTTTGAGATAGCATAGTCCTAACCAATACATATGATGCAGTCAGCTTCTCAGAGCCAGGCTGGAATCCTGAACTGGAATCAAGTGTTACATGGTAGCAATACCTAATACACTGGGTTATGTGATGCACCAAACCAAAGCTAGTCCTTGTAGCTCCACACCCCACACCAAGTGGAGCTTGGAAAGACCTTCTCGTTAGGCTAACTCCCACTGTAGTTCCATGAGCTAAAGAAATGATTTTAAGGCACTAGTTTGGAGGCAGATTTTAAAGTGGTGACCAGAGTTTATGTGATGAGCTGAGATCAGAGTTCATGGCTGTGTTCAGTCACAGCTTCCATCCTGATTCTCCTTTAATGTACCTGGAGAACTTGTTGAGATTGATAGCAATTTTCCAGTTTTGAGAACACTCTGGAGTTGGGCTACTCATCCCACCACACACAATCTCCACCCGGATACCCTTTCAGGTGCATCTTTACTACATTTCAGTTTCCCAGTGACAAGAGTGCAACTCAAGGTGACCACTAATGACCCTTCAATTAGTCTGTTTTCCATTACTATCACAAAATACCTGAGTCTGGGTATTCCCAAAGGTGACTATTTAGCTTGCAGTTTGAGAGGCTAGAAGTCTAGAGTTGGATGGTCCCATCCCTTTGTTCCCCATTGCTCTTGACTGTATCTTGACATGGCAGATACCATCATAGCAAAGGGTGTGCTTGGTAGGGACAAGTCACACAGTGAGACACAAAGCCAAAGGGACTCAGCAGCCAGCTCCCCTCTTTAATGATGATCTGTTCTGATATGAAGTAACACATTCTTCAGAACCACATTATTCCTGCACAGACTTAATCACCTCTCATTAGACTCACCTTTTAAAGGTAAATACCACCACACTGGGGGAAAAAGCCTCCAACACATGAACTCTTGGGGAAAACCACATCCAAATGGCTGCGCCCTGTGCCCTTGTACAGTGTTCTTCCCTTGAAGGTCGGTAAAACCTGTATTAATTATGAACCATGACTATGTTACTTACTTGGCAACAGGACTTGGCAAAAGCTGTTAATGGTCCTAACCAGTTATTTGGAGATGATATTTTCCAGGCAGAACCGGAGCCCTTTCATGGCAGAACATTTTTCCTAATAATGAGAGATTGAGTAATCGTATTTCAAGTCTGAGGGGCTCGGGAAACTTGGAGAAAGTTCTCTCTTCTAAAATACAGGGAACAATGAGGCCAGAACCTGAAAGACACCTCTAGGAGCCAGGACAGTCAGCCAGTATGAAAGCATGGTCCTCAACCATAAGGATCAAGAATTTTCCAAACTCCTGGGTAAAAAAGGCACAGATTTTGTCCAGCATTCCTGGATAGGATCCTGACCCAGCTTACCTTGATTTCAGTCTCATGCGAGCCAAAGTAGGTATGTCAGTCAAGCCTAGCAAGACATATGACCACAGAACCCTAGCTTATAAATAGATACTGTCTTAAGTTCCTCAAATGTAATTGGTTGTATAGGAAAAAAATCACTAGAATTCTTGTTTGTAGATGTCCTTCCTATCATATCCTTCATGTTTTTATTAGAAATTTCATGACTAATAACTAAGATAGGAGTCCATAGCCTTGGGTAAAGACCCAGAGCCAGGCTAAGTAGGAAGAGTTGTACCCACTGGCAAAGACTTAATGTCTGGTGGAGCCTCTGTGGGAAGGATGAAATCCAAGTCTGAGGGATGGTAGCATGAAGCCACAGACCCCCAGTTATCAGACTCCAGAGGTCCCGTGTCAGTAACCAAGCCAGAACTTAACATCTGAACTCTTACACTCGGACACCACTGAGTCCATCAATTTCAGACAGCAGCAGACTCACTCTCTGCTAAAGGAGTCAGCCCCAAACTTCTTCCCACAGGATATAACTTTATTCCTGTCTGCTTCCAGTCTGGGTTCATCTTTCAACTCCTCTGAACCTAGCTATACTCAAACAGTAATCCCTTGTAAGGCTGTATGCCTTGTTAAATGTAAGGATGGAACCCAATATACCAAAGACATTTGCCCACTCTGCTCCCAGTCTCCCGGCACATACCTAAGGCAGATAGTGCAGGAGCTCCCATACCTATTTATAGTATGAGTATTCTGAGACTCTGGCATAGAACAGAACTCTTAGTACATAAAGGTAGGGCATTTTTCAGTCACCACACATCAGAAACTTCTGTGTAAGTCATCCACGTTACCTTAGTTGTCTTCAGTTGTCAACTTGACATAGCCTAGAGTCTTGTGCGAGAGCCTCAGTTAAAGAATTCCCAGGTCATGTCAGCCATATCTGTAAAGGATGGTCTTGACTGAGGATTCACATAGGAGTGTACAGCCCATTGTGGGCAGCAACATCCCTAGGCAGATTTGCTTGAGCTACATAAGAAAGCTCGAGCCATTAAGCCAATAAAAAGGCTTGGTCCAGTCTCTACCTACAAGCTTCTGCCTTGAATTCCTGGGCTGACTTCCTTCAGTGATGGAGCATAAGCCAAACAAATCTTCCCATCTCAAGTTGCTCTAGGCTTAGAGTGTTTTATCACAACAATGCAACAGAAAAGCAAACTAGACACATGTCCACTGGTAATAACTTCCTCAGAGAAAACAAGAGCCAGGCACATCTCGCATTATAAGAAAAATTATTTATTAGGTATGAGGTTATATATTTATCATCAAATCAAGAAGAAATAGATGGTTTGATTCCCTGGTTCCTTATTAATTGTCTTATCAGCATGGATTTTCCATTTATTTAGCAGTAAATAGAAACCTCCCATGGCAATTGGTATTGCAAGCTTTTTTAGGACTGGCAATCTGTTCTTTATACAAGTTATGGTAATACTATTTTTACATTCCAGAGCCATATTATTAAATCTATACACTTCATAATTGGAGCTTGCTTCCGCTATGACAATGTGTTGCTCCTCACTGCCTTTAAACGCTATCTGCCTTCAATTTATTTCATCTGCTAGTAACATCACTCTGCTATTTGGGACTGTGTATCTGATGCAGTTCTTCTGTCCCTTGAGGTTTTTTGTACCTTATTTTAATTGTGTCACTTATAAGCAATAAAGGATTAGTTTCTGACTTTATAGTTTTTGTTTCTTATGATTCTCTCCTCCCCTTTCTTTTTTTTCTCCACTTTTCCCCCTCTTTTTCCCTCCCCCTCTTTCCTCTCGATTTAAGCAGCCCCTGTTTCTTCTCTGCTTTTGAAATCATCTATTTTTTTCCCTCTTCTGGTAATTGGTACCTAACTTCCAATCCACAGAGTGAACTTTCTCCTTTCTCTCAAGGAACTTCAGTTTGTTATTTCCTCTCTTCTTCAAAGTGCAGCATGGACTTTGCCAAACTTTAACCACTTCTTCATCCCTTTGCAGTGTGCTGTTTCTGTGTGGTTAGTCACACACACACACACACACACACAGCTTTTAATTTTTACAATCAAAAACGAATTATACACATGGTCTACATTAAGATCCGATGTCCACCTTAGCTTCCTGCCCCTTTAGGAAGGCAAGCAGGCTGTGTGCGCAGCTCTGACAGGTCCCATTTCTGTGCTTAACCCCATCAACCGTTGCCAGTCTCCCAACAGCACCAGTCTGCCTGCAGGTACCAGGAAACAGTTTCTGGAAGTGATTACAGAAAGTACAAGTTGTGACTGGGGACCTAACACCTCTTCGGAAACCCTTCAGGAATTGGCCACTGAGCACGCTATTTGCGTCACACATAGACACACGGCACAGGTGCACAGCTGTGCTGTCTCCTTGACTCATGCTGACATTTTACAGGACTGTTTTAAAGAAGAGGCATAAAGAAGTGGAGAGTGTTCAGCCAGGCAAGCTCAAGCTACTCTTTCCAAGTCTCTTAAATGAGCCTTCCGTTTTCAGCATTTACATTACAGTATAATACATATACTAAGTTTTCCTCTGCTGGTTACTTTCCTCCAGACTGGTTAAAATCAACCGTGGAAGACTTTGATGTCTTGAAAACAAGTTTGAGAGGTTTTACTAAATAGATGCAACCTCACAGATTAAAATTGCTTTCTATTCTTATTGTTATCTTTCAGTTTTGTCTGATGCGAGAGTCAAGCAATCACTGTTTTTGAAGAGTATTCTGTTGTTGCCAGTCCATATTCTCCTGGAGTATCTGGGCAAGGGACAGAATGTGCTGCTACTGCTACACTGACCTTAAGGTTGTATGCATGTAATCTATGTATGTATGCATGGTATGCCTCTGCCTCCTGAGTGCTGGGATTAAAGGTGTGCGCCACCACCACTGCCCAGCAGTCTCATGGCTTTGAGACATCTTTGAGATTGGTTAACACTTGGCACTTCTAGCTCTAAACTCACTCAAAGGTTCACTCTCATAGCTTACTTTTCAACATCTCTACCAAGGTGACAACTGTCTGGTCCTCTGTTTCATCCTTCCCTGGTCATTTAGTTGTGTTCCTAAGTCTCCATTCTCCTTCCCATCCTTACTCACCTGGTGACTAACATTCACCCTGGGGAGATCTCAGTGGTGTCAGCTTGGAGTCTCGTCGTACTTTCCCATCATATTGATGTTAGCATTCTCAAACCATGCCCTCCCATCTCCCCACACTGGGGATTCCTATCGCTTTGCTAATAATTGACCTGACTTCTCATGCGTACCAGATCCCATCCCATGCCAGTCCATGGCGTGGCTCTAACACTGGGAACATTGGTAGGGAAGAGAGTTCACCTCTCTTTCCCTCCATTGCCGCAGCCGTCCCATGCTTCACCACACCCGAGCCTCCCTCATCTCAGAGGACACTGCCAGCATCCCCGGCTCTCGGTTTCACTCTGTTACTTAGCTTGCAGGGCAGGGTATGGACAAGACATCAGCCTCTAGGCTGGCTAATCATTTAGAACTCTGCTTCCGTTGCCTCTGGACCACGGGTTCTACCCTTTCCAGACATATAGTGTTGCATTTCCAACTCATGTTTCTCTGTCCCCCCAGAATCACTTCAGCTGCAAAGTCATGTCCTCTCCTGTCATGCTGCTAGTCCCCATCTGCCCGTCCATCTTTCTGCAGGTCTCATTCACCCCCTCTTCAGCCCCATTCAGACCAGTGTTTCTTCCTGTAACTTCTTCCAAAACCATTTTTATCCCTGGCCTCACACTCAGCCCCAACTCCTGACCCTTCTTTCCTGACATTTTTCTAGTCCCACCTTGTCACCCGTCAACTCTGAGTCAGCTACCACCTGCCTGTCTTTCTCTCCTGGCTATGCTGCCATGCAACGGCACGGCTTGGCCCCCTGATGAAGCAGTGCTCGCTGGCCTCCATGGCTCCACCGCTGAAGATCCCCCAGCAGCTGTTCCCAATCTTCCTCCTTTTCCGGAGCCCTCAAGCCAGACCCCGCTTCCTGGACTCAGAGCAGATGAATGTGCATTATAATTTATCGAGAACTTCATTCAATAATGACGTTCTCACTTTCGCTCCCCTTCTCTGAATGTCTCTATCTCCCCCCAGTGTGTCTTTATTGGAGAAATATCCTTCCTCTTTTCAAGACAAACTTTCCCCGCTGGACTCTAGATCCTTCTCCTTCCTGATTCCTTCCTGACCTCCTTCCATTTCTCTGTCTCCTAGCTTCTTCCTGCTAAGTTTAATATTTAGTTTTATTAATAAATTCTTATGAAGTACAACATATTGCACACATCTGATGTAGATATCCCCATGAATTTGGATATATGAGTACACCTGTGATCTGTCACCATAGCCAAGTGAACATATTCATCACCACCACGAATGTTCTTTCATGGCTCTTTGTTTTTGCAGGAACACAGTGTGAAATCTACCCTCATAACATTTCAGAGTGCGCACTAGTACATTCACGTGGGTCTCTAGAACTTAACTCATCTTGCATAATAGAAACATTATGCCAGTAAAAAAAAAATCATTTCTATTTTCCCCCATCTTTGAGCCCATGGCAACCCCCATTTCATGCTCTGCTTTCATGGGGTGGACTGTTGTAGATACGTCACATAAATGAAATAATGAAGAATTCATGACTTACTTCACTTCCGTTATCCATGTCACGGTTACAGCATATTTCCTTTGTCATTGATTGATCAGTGGATAAAGCCATTGAATCGTGTATGTTGTGGGATCGGGCAAATGTGATCTAACCCATTTCTAATATTCTGTGTAGCACCACGAGCTGGCTTACCAGGAAAGATCTTAACCTGTGTCTGTCTGGAGTGAGAGAATCATGGCAACTGACTGAATCTGCTTCTTTTTCCCAGCATTCTGTTCTGTTTACTCCGCCTACCTAAGGGTTGGCCTATCAAATGGACCAAGGCAGTTTCTTTATTAATTAACCAATGAAAGCAACAGATTAGAAAGAAATCACTCCCACATCAGAGGTTTGTGTCAGGGTTTCCTGTATTACTACTACGACATACTGAGCATATGGGTGCAGATACCTCATCAAGATCCTGCCTTCCATTCTTTTGGAGAAATATCTAGAAATAGGATCATACAGCGGCTCCTTTTGCATTTCACACCACTGTAGTGGCTGTTCCACTCTGCAGTCCCGGCCACAACAGTTCTGTGTCCTCCATACCCTTAGCAGCTCTTTTTAACCTTTCGTCCTTTCTGTAGTGGTCATCCCAACCTGCGTCAAGTTAGGTATCTCTCTGTGGATGTGACCTGCATTTTACTTATGACCACGACAGTGAGCACTTGCTGGTCATCTGGATATCTTCACTGGAGAAACACCTGTTCAAGTCTCTTGTTCATTTGTAACTAGGCCATCTGGATTTTGGCTGTTGACTTGTAGATTCAAACATATTTTAGATATTGACTTCTTATCGGATAGATGATTTTCAAATGTTTTCTCCTGTCCCACAGACTGCCTCTTCACTCTGCTGGAGTTTTCCATTTTCTATGAAGCAATGGTGTCATTTAGTGTAGTACCACTTAACTAGTAGAGTCTTGTTACCAGTGATTTCTCTTTTTAATCTCAAACCCAAAAAGTCATTCAGAACCAATGTCGCGAGTATTTTTCCTTACATCTTCTTTGAGGTGCTTCAGATCTAAACCTTCAGTGTATTTAGACTTGGGTTTTGCTTATGATGTGCAAGAGGGGCCCAATCTCATTCCTCTTCTGTGCATATTCAGGTATTCCAGCACCATTTGTTGAAGAATCCCATATTTTGACAGAACTCTTCCACACAATTCATAGAAACAAAGTTTATCCATGAGATTTAATGATAAATTCAGCACTTGCTGCTTCTTGAGTGTCTTTCATTTGCCCTTGGTCCTCGGGTCCGGTGGCTGGGCTCTTGGATCTCCTGAAAGTCATATGTATGGTTCCCTTCCTTGTTCGCATTCACCACAGCCTGTCACACACGCAGCTGTCCATCAGTCTCCGAGCAGTAGTGGTCATGGTCCTAGTTCCACTCTGCCTCCCCTCAGCCCTATCCACCCATCTCCAATCCTTACTGTCAGTGAGCCCCTTAACCAGGGTAGCAGGGACACAGAGATGCTTCCAGACTGCAGGTATCACCCACCCCAGGTAGCCTGTATGTTACTATCCCGTCCATCACTCTGCAGCAACATATTTGAACGTGAACAGAGAAGGATGCTGTCTTAGCCTGGTGTTGCCATAGCAGGATACAGGGAGGGCCCTCTTCCTAGGCAGTAGGAAGCATCATGCAGAATAAGCAAGTTAGACTCTGAGTTAAAGGATATGGTGGTTTGCTGCTCTGCAAACCTTTTTGCTGGTTTACATTTGAAGGACTCTCAGTAAGGATATTCTCCCCAGGGAGGAAAACAAGGTACACAGATTTTAGGGGAGATCATTATTGCTAGTGATTTTGTTGTTGCTTATCTGTTTTTGTGATTTACTTATTTTTTTTCAGGCTCATGGGATTAGTGGTTTTGAAACTAAAGCTCTCCTTACGTAGATGGGACTCAACATCCGGTGGGTCTATAACCTATTTCACGGATGTGCAACTACCCCGACCTCAAAATCTGACAGCCATTGCTCTTCGATGCTAATATGTTCCACCTGTTCCTTCTTGTGGGTCACCCCAGAGACATAAGCTAAGTGACCCCTCCTCCCCACCCCCTCCCTACCAGTTTCAACTGAAGCAATCAGTTTGAGGTTCTCTGAGTAAAGGCAATTTCTCACACTTCCATGAATTTATTTCCCAGTACTGGGACTACAGACAGGTGGTTTTTGAAACGTGTGTATTTGAATCTTCCCTATGACCTTGAGAATACCACATACACAGAAGACACTATATTGACTTCTGCCTATAAGATTGCTCCAGAAAAGAAGGGAAAACCCAAAGAGAGAATATAGGAGTGGGCAGATGTGTGGATGGATGGATCGATGGATATATGGATGGATAGATGCGTGGGTGCATGGATGGATGAACGGAGGGATGGATGAATAATTTGGAATATCCATATTGGAGAGTCTTCTCTGATGAGAAGTAAAATATATGGCATGATGAAGATTCCTTTCTTGACTAACTCCTTAGTCTCCTTGAAACCTGCTCTTCCAGTGAGATTTTGCTGAATTTTCCAGGAGACTAGGAATACTTCCATCAACCCTTGATATCAACCAAGTTCCTCTGAACAATTCCCTGTGCACTGATCCCTCCTAATGCCCTTTGGCTCTAACTCTCAACTAGCTTTGCCCTATGTGGAGTTGAGCTCCACCTACATTGTTCTCAAGCAGTAGCTTGAATAGAAAGAACCCTTTTGTCACTTGATTTCTCCTTGATAGGTAATAAGTGTGCCTACAAAGGCGCCAGTCTGGGTGTCCTTGGCTACCCTGGGTGAGCCTTGAGTTACATGGTGTTTCTCTTTCCACTTACTTTCCGATGAAGGGGCCACAGTCTTCAGCAGCAAAGTCTCACTGATCCAAGTTTGTTATCTCAGCTTAGAGATGCCAGAATAAGAATGGGCTTGAGGCGGGCAAGTCATAGGGCACAGGAGTTGAACTCTGATTCAGTTGTCACAGCACACCCGGATTTGTGCTAAGCCTTCTGACCAGTGAGCTCATCTGGTCTTGACCACCTCCTACTTTAACAACAGACACCCATCTCTGGGGCCCGTTAGCAGGAGCTGATCTAGTCTGAGTTCCGTACAGCATGGCAATGGCTTCTCTGAGAAAGCATAAGTTGCCTAGCGTCATCGCCTTGTCCACAGCTTGTCCGTAAAGACCCGCCAAAGGTCTAGTCTGTATCTCCCAGGCAGGAAAATTGTACCTCTCAAAATGAGAACAGTGTTCATGCATTAAGGAGAAAGTAACTGATAGTGGCCCTCCCCCAAGACCATTTACAGCTCACACCAAATATAAAGTTTCTTCCTCGGCGGATGAGCCTCTGGAAAAGGCTATGCTCATTGAGATGAGAAAGCAGTTGTTGGGCGCCTTTGGTCACAGACAAGAAGTATGTCACCCATACACCTGGGCCAGGAATAGGTGCTTACAGATTTAGAAGGGGACAAGAGAGTTCCACATTGAGTTCTGTAACAAACACTTGTCTATGAAAGCTCAGACACCACAAACCCAAGCTGATCTGGAGAGGGAACTGTGACTTTCTGTCCCATGTCATGGAGAGTCCTATGCTGTAGCAACTGGTCAACCTGCCCAGGAGACACCTCAGCAACAAGGGTCATGCCTGGTACTTGCTGGTGAGGCTGAGTAGGGGTGGATGGCTATAGCAGAGTCGAAACCTCACCTTCCAAACTTTCCCAAGCAAAGCTCTGGAGGCAAAAACACCTCCTGGTTGTTCTCATTCCCCAAATGGCTATGTTTTATGATGTGTTAAGTTTGGGGGAAAGAGAGAGTTCCTCCAGCTGTGGCGTCCTCCCAGCTGAAGGCATTCCAGTCTTAGAGATTTATGACCTGCTGAGTGCCAACAGCCCACTGGCTTCACCAGAGGACCTGGGAGTACAGTGGATTTCCAGAACTCTGTACCCAGCCCTGCAGGGACTATAACTATGGCTCCCAAGCCAAGGCATATCCTCTGTGGGCTCCTGATTTATACATGCTTGTAGCCTGTTTTGTCCTGTCACTGGTAATCTGTAGGATGTTGTGGTGGTTTGAAAGAAAATGGTCCCGAAAGAGAGTGGTACTATGTGGCCTTATTGGAGTTGGTTTTGTTGGAGGAAGGTATGTCACTCCAGGGGCAGGATTTGAAGTCTCTTTTTTAAGGTTCACTCAGTCTGACAGCCGACTTCCTGTTGCCTGCATGTTGTGGGACATTTGGCTATGTCTCCAGAACCAAGCTTGCCTCCATGCCGCCATGCTCCTCGCCATGATGTTAATGAACCAAACCTCTGGACTGTAAGCAAGCCGCCACAATTAAATGTTTCCTTTGTAAGAGTTACCATGGTCTTGGTGTCTCTTTACAGTGACAGTAACCCTAACTAAGACAGATATGTCTTAGAAGAAGGCCTGGATTCCTTGATCCCAAGGCACTGATGTTATAAGTTGCCTTTCCCTTCCTCAGGACCATGGGGAGGTGGCAGCCTCTGATGAGCCTTTGATCGTCAGTATCCCACTCCCTAATATTCTCATGAGATTTACCCCCCCCACACACACACCCAAGATTCCTTTCACAGAAGGAATAAGAAATTAGATTTTGTGGTGGCCCAGCCTGGGCTGCCTGAGGTGGGACTCTTGCAAGCTCTTGAGGATGGCTTCTTCCTTAAGAGTGTACCTGAGAAACAGGCCACCTGGAAGGCATGTACAATGCCTACTGTGTCAGGGTGCATGTATGATGATGCCCCATGCATGCGTGTGAGGCAGGGAGGAAGGAGCGAGGTGGGAGAGTGGTGGCAGGAAGACCCTTCAGAGAAGGTTAGAATGGCCCAGCTAAGGTCACATCCAGAGTCCTCCCTCCTGTGATGGTGCAGATCCTACCTGCTAAAGTCTCACTTGAAGACCTCCCCTCACCTTGTAGGCTGTCTGTACTTCCTGTAGGTTAGGGAAGGTGAGAATGAAGTCCCTGATGCAGACTGGGGCTTCCGTTCCTACCACCCGTAGCAGGGCTGTGGAAGTCATGTGACAATATGGCGGGTAAACAGGAAGTGCACACAGAAAGCTCTGGCCATGCTCCTATCAGCAGAAGTCAGTTGTGTCTCCGTGTCCAACTCTACATAGAAAAGGTCCCCAGAGAAGACACTTTGATTGCTATACACACCATAAACCAATAGCCATGGCCTGGATTTGCCTGTCCTTGGGGACAGCCTGACCCACTGAGAGAGGCTGAGCTCTGATCTCCAGGTGGAAAGAAAAAGAGCAGCAGCATCTGGTTCTGGCCACCTAAGGTAATTGAGCCTGCCAGGCCTCAAGTCCTCCAATGGCCAGCAAATCTCCCTTGAGGTTTGCCATGTGCTCCCTGGGAGACGCTGGCTAGGAAGGGCTTCTGGGATCCTACAAAACAGTTCTTTGCAGGAAGCACACCCCTAAAGCCCACGAGGACAGCACTGCTCTCCCCAACAGGTCATGCAGGGAACAGGCTAATATTTAGTTAATCTGAGCTCACCCTGCTGCCTGTTTTCATTAACATTTATTTATTCAGTTATATAACAAATGTGTCAGATCCAGAAAATACACTAGGCAGCAAAAATACAGAATCAATGTGCCAGAGTTGGAAATTTTCTTGACCCAAGAACTAAGCTTATTATTAATTCAATGATCAACTTGTAAAATTGTGGTCTGTTGTTCTGAGGGCTGGTCGTCAGAGGAATTCCTACCTGAGTAATTAGACAATAAAGGTTCTGGTGGTTGGCTCGCCTGGTCTGAGTCCTAGTGGGTGCTGGTCTCTGTTTGTTCATTAGAAATTATTATAGATGCCCCCTTGACTTATGATGGAGTCACTTCCCTATGTAAGTTATGTCATCAGTCTCAAATGCATTAAATAACTCAACCTCTGAACCTCCCAGCTGGGCCTAACCCACCTTAACTATTGTGCATAAGCTGCTGTTGTTGGACAAGATCATCTCCCGCAAGCTTACTGGACAATGACACATTGAGTATCTCATGTAATTTATTGAGGATTGTAACAAACATGACAAACAAAAGGGCCTTCTGGGTACTTTCACACCATCATACAGTTGGAAATTGTAACGTACAGTCATTTTAACTATGGGATCATCTATGCATGACCAACAGGAAGACAAATGTAAGTGACACAGCGGGCCAGCTCCCTTGGTCCCGCACCCTTCCTTCCTAACAGGCAGAAAGAGGCCAAGGCTTTCTCCTAACAGGAGTGAGTTCTAGTTGGGGCTAGAACAAGACTGGTCAGAGAAAATCATGTCACCGAGCTTGCCATGGCCTGTTACTAACGTCTGTCAGAAAACAGACAGGCAATTCAACTTGATAAAATTGCAGTCCTACATGGAGGAGCTCCCTTATGAGCCACACCTGCTAAGAAAAGAAGGGATCTGTACAGGGTCAAGGCAAGACCATAATGAGAGTAAGCCAGGCAAGAGTCAAGGTTTCCTCGCCGTAGCAGTGCTGTTAGGCAGATGGCCACATTGTGACCTTTCTGTTAACGGATAGTCCCAGAAAACTCAAGCTGAGCTAGAAAGCTAGTTCTTAGCATTTTTACTGTAGTTTTTCCATACTTAGAAATTGCCATGGGGCTACAGTTGCCTGTGGTACTCATACAGTACCATGCTGCATAGGTGGGCTACCTAGGAGCCATAGCGGTATCATCCAGCCCGAGTGCACAGCAGGCCTTACATAATAACTGTGTGTGTGGCTCTGAGATGCTTGCACAGAAATGCAGTTCTAAGAAGGAGTCCTGGTTCTTAAGTGACACAGGGCTGTACTGAGGAAGGACCACACACACTGCATAGCCACTGTCTTGATTAAGAAACCACCTCTTCTCCCTCTCCTCTTTTTGATTTCCTGCTTCTAATGTTCTTGGTGAGTAGGCTGTCCCTGGTACTGTCCAGAGAGAACAGTTCCTTTTCTACAGTTCCGTGTGGTACCACCTTTTCCAGCTTTCTGTGATACACCAGACAGGGAGATGTGATGGCTAATTTTCATTGTCAACACATCGAGAAAGAGGAAGCTTCAACTGAGGAATTTCTTCCATCAGATTGGTCCATGGGCATGTGTGGGGGTATTTTCTTGACTGTTAATTAATGTCGGAGGGCCCAGCCCACGGTGGGTGGTGCCATTCCTAAACAAGCAGGTGTGGGCCATATAAGAAAGGCAGCTGAATGTGAGTCTGGGAATAAACCAATAAGAGGCATCCCTCCATCCTTCTTGCCTAACTCCCCTCAAAGATGGACTGTGGCCTGGAAGCATATGACAAAATAAAACCTTTTCTCCCCAAGTTGCTTGTAGTCATGGCACTGAGCAGAGTAACAGAAAGTCAACCAGGAGTGGGGCTTTGGGATATTTAAGCCATCACACACAAAGGGCACCATCCCCTGGAAGACGATTTATTTTAACCAGCAAATCTTTCGTCTCTCATCTATTAGCAGAAGGGGCTAAGCACAACAAGCACTCTAAAATTTGAAGGATTAAATTAACATATTTCTGCAGGGCCTGTATGAACGCAAGGTGAGTAAAATCCGACCCTGTTACAGTGCATTATGGGGAGCTTTCCTCTAGTAAGAGATGTCTTGGGAAGGCCTGGGTCCCAGGTGCTGGCCCATCTGTCAACTGTCTCTTTAACCATTTTGGCTGGCACTGTATATGAAAATTCAAATGTGTCTCTTGTCATTCTACATAAAAGGAAAGTCCCTATGGCCTCTCGTGACAACATTGCTCTATTTATTCTTTACTCTGGAGAGGTGCTTGGCTTTTTTAGAGGCAAAGGAGAAACGGTGGTGTCTGTAAGAAATTACATGATGAAAATAAGGTCTCTCTGTATTTATTTGTTCTGTGAACTGAAGCTCCGGGGGCGGGAGGGGTAGGTAGCCATAAAATTGAAGGACTCATTAGAATTTTTTGACTGTGCCGAGCTGAATGTCACAGGTCCAGAGCCAAATTATCTCACCCAATCTTTAGTCTCCTAACAACCACTCATTGTCCACCTGTGTGCTCAACCTGACATCCTTTCAACCATCAGATCATCTCTTTGGGGTATATTAACAGACCATTAGAGTCTACCAGCCCCAATACTAATAACATCGTCAGAAAGCAGTACACCCTACAGCTCCCCTTTGCTGTGGCCCACTTCACTAATGTCCCCATTTACATATTGGGAATGCCTCGACTTCAGACTTTGGTTTGTGTAACTACTTCTACATTGGAACACATTATTTGGGGCACCCCAAAACCATGCTTCTGGGCCACGATATGTGGCTCCAGGATAATCTTTCTCCTGTTCCCTTTAAAGTGAGAGCTATGTTTTGCGCCGACAGTTTTACTCACTTACAATATGAACTACTTGGAACAGGACGGGGACATGAAGAGGCCCTTGTTGCTGAGGATATTTAGAGATAGCAGCAAAATCCAAACTGCCCCTGATGACTGGGGATGTGACTCAAGCAGGGAGAGCATGTGTCTAGAAAAGTAAAAGAGAAACAAAACAATGCCAAATCGGGGCTGGAGGTGAATGAACTATCCCTGTGCCCAGCCAGAACTAACTGGTAGAGAGAAGGACTGCTGTTCCCTGGAATCACAGGAAAGCTGCTCCGGAATCCTAACAGAAAGGAAATCAACAGCCCACGGCTGAGCATCCCCACCAGATAGGAACGACACTGAGGCTTCCACAAGACTGATCAGACACCAACCTGCAATGACGGTAATGGGGTAACAAAAGGAGTTGCAGCAAGATGACAGTGCACGGGGGCAGGGCTAGGGATATTCTTGTTTATTATCCAACCTTCCTGCTGGCTCACTAAGAAGGAATCAATGAACTGTGCTCTGTGCATGAAATGTGTATTCAATACTTAACATTCAATGTTAAGACAAAAGGAAATGACATTTCAAAACCTCCAACAGAGGAAAGATTGGCACATGAATTTGACAGGGATCTAAAGCAGCACCCACACAAAGACAGCCCACATAGGCAATCAAAGAAGTCAGAGATTAGCATCCCACTTTGAGAAAGTGACTGAAGGATGAGCTCCAGACAAACAAGCCCTGCATCATGCTGACCTCGGCAACAAAATCAAATATGGTGCACTCGTCAGTTGCTTGACCTGCTCATCCCTGTTCCTACAGCCGTAATTCCATGCTGTTGACCAAGAGACCTGACACTCTTGATAAGCCCTGTCCTTCCAGGTGTAAAGACACTAACACTGGAACACCAAGAGAAATGATGCAGTGTCTCTAAACCCTTGTGATCATGAGGCCATTCTCTTGTGGACAGTTCTGGAGAAATGGGTCTGTTATGCAGTATTAGCTGAAGATGTGTTACATTTGTTTGTGTTGTGGGACATTTGTTTACTGATGCAAAGATGTGTTGTATTCTTTTATGTTGCATTTGTTTAATTCTGTGAAGCTCTCTTACTTTACCCATCTAAAACACCTGATTGCGCTGACAAAGAGCTGAACAGCCAATAGCAAGGCAGGAGAAAGGATAGGCAGGGCTGGCAGGCAGAGAGAATAAATAGGAGGAGAAATCTTGAGGAGCTAGAAAAGGAAAGGAGGACTCCAGGGACCAGCCACCCAGCTACACAGCAAGCCATGGAGTAGAAGGAAAGAAAGGAATACAGAATAGAGAAAGAAGCAAAAGATAGACAGGATAATTTAAGGAAAGCTATCTAGAAACAGTCCAAGCTAAGGGAAGTTTGTTTATAAGAATCTGCCTTCGTGTATTTATCTGGGAACTGGGTGGCAGGTCCCCCAAAGAGCAAAGAGTAAAAAAATCCCTTACATGGGTCTGTACAATATGCCTCAGTGTTGGCGTTTGGGGGTCACACTCACCTCAGAAACAAACTCCAAACTAGGCCTAAGACTCCAGGGCCATTCATCTGACACTTCCTGAAGACCCACTATGGGACCATTATGCTGGGCACGTGACTCGAAGCCAAGCGAAGTATGGGTAAATCTTTGCAAAGATCACGGGAAAGACGTAAGCGACAAACTACGTAAGGTGCTTACTGTAAAGCTCCCTGATTTGGAGTCAACTATGACAGTTCTTGAAAATGAAGAAATTTGTTATCTGGACTTTTGCCCTCCTGGCCCTATTAGTCAGGAGACATGCTTGTCCATCCCCTCACATAAACTTCACACTTCCAAGCTACTCCTCATAACAGCTAACTTCTAGCCCAAACACAACTTTGATGTCCTTCCCACTCCCATCACTGAAACCTATAAGAGACCCCTGAACTCTGCCGTGTGGACCCGAACTTTCCTCAGAGCCCCTGCCATGATGCTGTCTGCTTGTTTCTGCCATGGATACTTCTTCTAATACGTGTCCTTGCTCAATCTGCCTCCATGTTCCCCTTAAACCCCACATTTGAAACCCTTCAGACCCAGTAGCCAAAGGTCTACATTCAGATAAACAGAAGCAACCCAGCTCCAGGGTGAACCTGCCTTTAAAAGCCCTTATGCCGAGGCCTTGGTTCTGCCAGGAGCCTTGGCGGTCTCTACCTGCTGGACAAATCTCTCTCACAGGACTTCACTGTGAGGTTAGGGTTCACCACTGTGCTCTGATACTACAGGAAGTCAATTTCTATGTAGCTCTGAGAGCAGCCATGAGTGGCAAGGGGCCCAGGTATTGTTTTCCAGAGGCATTGGAAGCCTCATATTGACAAGTATGCCAGCTTGTCAGAGGCCATGGGAGTTCAGCAGATGACAGCTAGTGTTCAGATGTCAACCCACCAGAGGAGTGACTCTTTGATGGAGGAGAACCCCATTTGGGAAAGGCCTGTGGGACCACTGACCCTGGAAACTTGCCCCTGTCTGTAATTTCATGTGTGCAAAAGCAGCTGTGGTGCCTTCCAGGTACTTGTAAATGAATCCCAAGTTAAAAACTTTACGGATAGGCACAAGGTCAGAATTGCAGATGTCTAACCAAGATTAACACAAAGCAACTTAAAAACACATGCCAGCCGGGCGGTGATGGCGCACGCCTTTAATCCCAGCACTCGGGAGGCAGAGGCAGGCAGATCTCTGTGAGTTCGAGACCAGCCTGGTCTACAAGAGCTAGTTCCAGGACAGGCTCCAAAACCACAGAGAAACCTTGTCTCGAAAAACCAAAAAAAAAAAAAAAAAAAAAATGCCAATTCTTCACTTGCCAAGTCTGGCTGATAAAAATACCTATGTCTCCCAACTTGTCTCACGGGGTACTGTGCCCCCAGCCTCTGGTCACAATCTTACGCCAGGAACCTTGAAGCCTTCCATTGCTATGGTAAATGGCTCTGCTCTTATTGTTTACCTAAGGAATGAGGTATGACCAATGAGATGTAACTCTTGTAGCCTTTTTCTTATTGCCTCAAGCCTCCTTTAAAATGTGTATTTATGCTAGGTGAACAAAGAAGCAAGGAAGAATTGAAACAGAGAATTGGAACTAAAGAGAAATAGAGTTGATTAGAGCAAGGGAATTAGAACTGCAGAATAATAAAAGTGACCCTCAGATATTGTGTGACGCTATTATAGAAAACTTTTAATTCTTGCTCCTGAGAACTCTTTTCTGAGTTGCTCTGGGTTGTGGCTTGGGAGCTAGACATTCAGTCCACAAAGCCAGCCCAGAATCCCTGCAGGCCCCAGCATGGCCATCCTTGGTGGCAGCCACAACAAAGTAAAGGGTGCATGTTTGTTGTGTGGGACCAGTACTACTTAGCCTCTCTCATTTGGCCTTGGTCGACTTTCTGCTTCATACCAGCAGAATCCCTGGGAAATAAGTGCTTTGGAAGTACTTACTGGAAGAATACTTCATTGGAAGAGCATGTGCTTTGCTAAAGATGGATATTTTGCAGAATGAAACACTGCCACTATCTACATTTGAGTTTGGCCTCTGAAAAGCTTTTTGTACATTGAGTTGATAAAGGAAATGCTTCTTCCCTAGCAGAGAGATACAGCAGAGTGTGTCATGGGTACTCTAAGGGGTAGGTTAATCAAATCCACTCATTCATCTATGAAAGAGTCTCAGGCTCATCACCAGCCTGACTGTGTGGTAGAGTTTTCCCACACTCACCCCATCCATTCTCACCGTACATGAGAGACGGTACTCGAGTTGTAAGAGACAAGCCTTCAGTTTTAATAAACACCTGTGGTATATTTGCTTCTGCTTGAAGGTGGTATCTGGAGATCAATGCAATTTCCTGCTATTCTTAGTTTTCTAAGACTCCTTTTCAACATTAAAGATGGGTAACATGTTGGAGTCAAATATTTCTCTGTGATCTACTGAATTGTAAAGAAGGAGGACTCTCAGGAATGATACTCTCCCAGCATCCTCTGATATACCACTTGTGCATAAATATCAGTCTTCTAAGATGAAATCCCAGACTTTTAATCTCCCACTGGAAATTATTTTTATATTTCTTTTAGTTGTAAACCTTTACTATCAAAAAGACTGACAGTAAGCTAAGTTTCCTATCACATTATTTTTGAATACATAACCAAAGGATTTTTAATTTGTTTCAAACTTCAGTAACTTCACTAGAGAAGCCTTTGTTACTTATTCTTCCTCATGTGATATCCTCAGGGACACACTATAAACCTTCAATACAAAGATTTAAATATTTTATTTCAGGAATATTTGAATGACTATTCAAAACTGTCTTAGCTGGGAAGTGGTGGTACATGCCTTTAATCCCAGCACTTGGGAGGCAGAGGCAGGTGGATCTCCGTGAGTTTGAGGCCAGCCTGGTCTACAAGAGCTAGTTCCAGGACAGCCAGGACTGTTACACAGATAAACCCTATCTCAAAAAACAAAAAGACAAAAAACAAAAACCTGTTCTTTGGTGGTGCATTTGCCCTGACCCTTGCTTTATGCTGTTAGAATCAATTATCTGTACGCTGGTTGTCTTAGAGAACTTTCGGTCACTGTGACAAAACACCATGACTACAAGCAAGTTATAAAAGAGGTTTTTTGGGCTTGCGGTTCCAGAAGAATCCACAATGGTGGGGAAGTATATTTTATATGCACACAGAAAGCAGAGAGAGGTCATGAGGTAAGTCTATAAATTCTCAAAGACCTGTCCCCAACACCACCCTGTGAATACTTCCTCCAGCAAGACTCCATGTACCAAAGTTTCCATAAGCTCCCCAAATAGTGCCACCAACTGGGGGCCAAGTGTCCGGACTGATGCATCTATAGGGGACAATTCTCATTCAAACCACCACACTCAGAATGAGATTTTTTTTCAGGAATATTCTTTGAATCACTCTTCAGAGTTGTTCTTGAATATTGAACCCTCACTTTGGTTATGTCTCTAAGACCTATTTTCTATGGCCTTGACCTGCTCACCTGCCCTCCTCACCTGTCCTCGGTGATTATTATAATTCATAAATTCTGATTTCCTGTCCAGTGTTAATGTTTCTTCATAAGGTGACAGTTGCTGAGTTTTTTTCTGTTTTTTGTTTGCTTGAACTAAATTTGAGTTTTTCTGTTTAGGCTGCTCTTCAGGTCCTACGTGACTTTTCTAATGTGTCTGTCTGTGTAAATGTCCTTGGAAATGGGCTACGGTTCATCTGATTTTTAAAAACTATTTTTATTTTTCCCTAACATAATATTTTTATTAATTACTTGAAAATTTTATAAAACAAACCCACATCACACTTGCTTCACATCCCCCCCAGGTTCACCTTCCCACCCTGTTCCCTCCCTAAACAAACAATCAAACTACCAAAAACCAAACCTACCAAGTCCATTTTGTGTTGCCCATTTATCGCTGGAGTGTAGTCAAATTCCCAGTGGCCAGCTCCAAAACTGACTCCTTTGCAGTCCCCACCCCTGCTAGGAGTCATCAGCAATGAAGAGTTACATTTCAGCATCTTTATCACAGGTTTAAGGACTCCCTTTAATGTCTTCCAGTCTAGACTGGTTCTTTCTTGTTGGGGAGGGAAGAAGAGGTTCTCACAGAAGCCTTCACTATCTCAATGATGAGTCTACAGTCGTTGATTCCACTGCAAACGAAGCTTTCTTGCTCACAGAAGCCAATAGGCAGCATGGCTTCTGGCTACAGCACAGATCATGGACAACAACAGTTTCTGGCAGCAGCATGGATCATGGACAGCAGCATGGCTGCTGGTGACAGAAAGGACTACTGAAGTCTTTTGAGGAGACTTAATCCAGAAAATGAGACATTCTTCATCTTGATATATTGTTGCTCGTGTTGGGGTCAGGGTGATCAGCCTCTGGATAGTGTGCCCTCAGCACTGGCAGTGCCATGAGCATCCTGGGCATGGCAGTAGTGTGTGTTCTCCTCACCCAAGCCAGCAAGCTGCAAGGCCAGCAGCAGCAGGTGCTCCATGCCCCAGGCTGGGCCTTCAAATCCAGCTGCCACATTGACCTAGTGGGCAGTGACTGGACAAGGTGGGCCTGAGCCTTCCTGGCAGCCTGAGAACCAGGTCTACTCAGCATGCGACATGTTCCTTTGTCAACTGCCAAGTCTCTGGTTCCCCTTCTCCACAGTGGGCACTGACATCTTTTTTCCCAGTACCATGAAACCACTTTTTAGAAGCATCTTCCCATGAGACCTGTCATTTTTTTGGTTGTTCTACAGATATTGTATGCTTTGCCAGCTCATCCTCCACCATCTCAGTCTGAGAAGTCTCCCTGGCTCTTCAAATCTGGCCTGTAGCCCCTTGGTTGCTGGCAGCCACCAATACATTCTTTGTAATAGAAAAACCCCAAGTCGTGTTCCTTGCCACTGGACAGTGCTCTGGCTCAGGCTTGGACTCCAGTGCAGCTCCTCCATAGTGGCTGCAAGGCTGAGAGCAAACGCGGGCAAGGTTTTTTGTTGTTGTTTTTATTGAATCATACATTTTTATCCACTTCTCTCTCTTCCTCCCCCTCTCCTTCTACCCACTCCCATGACCCCCATGCTTCCAATTTACTCCGGAGATTTTTTTTCTCCTTTCTATGTATATCCTTTTGTGTGGGGGCATGTGCATTTAACTTTGGGTGAATCATCAGATCCCGTGGAACTGGAATTACAGACAGGTGTAAGCCACAATGTGGGTCCCGGGGATCAAACCCAGATCTTCTGGAGGAACAGCCTGTGCTCTTAATCACTGAACCATCTCTCTAGCCAGGCTCCCTCCCAATCTGATTTTGAGCATGATTTTCTGTGCCTTTATTGTCCACACAGGAGTGATAGAATTTCCTGAATCTTTTGATTTCTTCAACTTTACTCATAGGGTATTTGATGACAACACTTTTGTTCCCTGTAAATTTAGTCTGGGCCTTTGCTGGCTTTCACGTACCTCTTGTAATCGTCAATGAAGGCGCTGTCTGGCTATGCTCACTCTCCTCTCTTCTATTTGAACTTTTCCTTCACCTCTTTTCTCAATGTTCTGTTAAAATTTTGTTTTAAGATTTATCCTCATTGTGGGACTCTGTTAAAGTCCTTAATTGTTAATCTTAAGTACTTTATATACTTGATAAAATGTTTTGAAACATTTTGCTTCACATTTTAGAGACATTAGCCCTTTCCACTGTAGATTACACATTCAGTTTTAGTCACCACCTTCAAATGAGACTACTCCATTTTCTAGTGAGTATCTGTAAGCTGTCAGTATCCTTTGGCATAGAGCTTAGGAGGTACAGACAAAGAATAAGATGGGGACAGACACCACTGTGTAGCAATTTCCTCTAAACTGAGGCATTCTACAGGAGGGATGCTCATTACCACCCAGGAAGTGAACAACACACAAGTCTCAGGAAGTCCCTGAAACTTATCAGGTTCACAAGGTCCCCCTGTACACAAGGTTATAAAAGAAGTAAGGACTACTGAGGAACGAGGACTCTCTGACCTGTCAAGGTGCCTGCAAGTTCTGCAGAGTACCAGCTTTAATGTGTTTCACCCATGCTAGGGTGGGTTTTGGATAACACAGTTGCCTTTGAGTAGACTGTGCTCCTAAAAAGAATCCCATACCCATACTTCTGAAAGAAACCCCCAATAAACCCATTCGTTAGCCAGGTTAGATTTCAGCAGTATCATTATTTTGATTGTCATTGGTGGTGGTTTGAATGTAAATTGGCCCCCAAAAGATCAGTATTAGGAGATGTGGCTTCATTGGAGTATGTTTGGCCTTGTTGGTGGAGGTGTGTCACTGTGGAGGTCTCAACTATGCTCAAGCCATGCCCAATGTCTCAGATACTGCCTGTTGCCTGCAGGTCTAGATTAAAAACTCTCAGCTCCTTCTCCAGCACCATGTTTGCCTATATGTTGCCTTGCTTCCCACCATAATGATAATGGACTGAACCTCTGAACTGTTAAGTGAGTCACCCCAATTAAGTGTTTTTCTTTACAAGAGATGCTGTGGCCATCATAGCAACAAAATTCCTAGTGAAGACAGTCATCAACTGCCCACCTGGGGAAAGTAAATGTCGGTACACGTTACCAAGGAATGGTGTCACACAGAATGAAGAAGTGGCTCCGCAGTCAGGCGACCAAAGGTAGTAAGAACACTAGAGCTCCCCAGGGCTCAATCCTTGGGTTTTCATCTTATATTATTTGAGCAGTTCGTCCCATGCCTCGGCATCATGTTCAAGGCAAATGTCCCCTCAGATCTGAGTTTTTAGCTTGGGAATAGTTTTAAAGCAGCTAACATGGAGGTCTCACAGGTACAAAATACAGCAGTGCTCAAACGGTATACACCACTCTCCCTCCTAAGGACATGACCACATCTCACAAGTTTCATTTGCATTTAGTCCAAAATACTCTTTAGTTTCTCTAATAATAAGTTTCTTTTTCGACTCCTGGGTTATTTAAAAAGATACAAATATATATTGGGCAGGTAAGATGGCTCTAGAGGCCTCTGCTGCCAAGCCTGGCAACCTAAGCTTGATCTCTGGGACACACATGGTGGGAGGAGAGAACCCACTTCCTTTACAAGTTGTCCTCTGACCTCCATCCACATTCATACTGTGAAACATGTGCCACCCTTCACAAAATAAAAAAATATTCTGAATATTTTGAAACTTTGAAACTGACTTTTGTTAATCTTATAAAAGTATTTAATATGTTATTATGATTCTTTTCAATTTTACTGAGACAAAGAATTTATTCTTAGAGAATATCCAGAATGATTCAAAAGAATGTGTATTCCGCTACAATCTGGTGCAGTGTCCTTTTTTTTATCATGTGGATCTGGTTGACAAGTCAGATCTCAGCAGAATTTCTCACCTTTTTCCACTTGTCCTGATAATTACTAAGACAAATGTTGAACTCTCCAAACATTATTGTATATTTGTCTATCTTTTTAGTATCATCAGATCTGTTGAAATTTCCTTTAATTGTTAAACTCTGGACTTTAAATACTAACTTTGTAACAAATTAAAAAAAATATAAGTGGACATGGGTTGGTGAGGTAGCACAGAGGTTAAGAGGCACTGGCTACCAAGGCTGATGACCTCAGTTCAGTGCCTGGGCCCCATAGTGGATTCCTGAGAGCTGTCCTCTGACCTCTCCATGCACTGTGGCATGCATCCACCCAAGTACATGTGCATACCTCCATGTGCACTGTGGCATTCACCCACCCAAGCACATGTGCACACTTTCACATGTACTGTGGCATGCATCCACCCAAGCACATATGCATACCTCTATGTGCACTGTGGCACACATCCACCCAAACACATGCACACACTGATACACACAAAATAAATAATAACTTAAAGATTTTAATGTAATGACTCTGTAATTGACAATTCTATTGTGTTCCACTGATTCATATCTCTGCACACTAATTGCTTGCTTTCTTTTTTTGTGTGTCCTGTGGATCAAATTCATGGCCTCACAAGTGCTAGGAAATGCTCTACCACTGAGCTACACTCCTGCCCAGAATCATAAGTGTTCAAATCCCTTTGACTTTTCCACCGTATGTGCTTACTCTCCTTCCATCCCAATTAATTTTCTTTTTCAAAATAATCTTCTCTTTAATTAATTTATTGTCATTTAGAGCATGGTCATTAACTGCTCGATTCTTATTAAGTTTAATCTTAAGTTGTTTTGGTTTTTGAAAGAGGGTCTCACTGTGTATCCCCGGCTAGCCTAGAACTCACTATGTACACCAGGATAGCCTTGAATTCACAGACATCTACCTGCCTCTACCTCTTGAGTTTATGAGATTAAAGCATATGCCACCATGCCTACATCTGATTAAAACATTTTGTACAACTTTTTAAAAAATGTTTTTATCTCTCTATTGATGATATAGAAGGAGCAGGCAAAACACTTTAAATGGGCCAGGCAGTAAATACCTTAGAACCACACCATCCCTGATAATATGAATTAACCCAGTCGTTTCTATTACAGCACAAAGCAGCTATAGAATGTAATTTACAAGTGAAAGAGGCTACAATATTACAAATAAAAGCAGGCTATGGTGTGCTACCTAAAGGTAGCTTAAAAATCATAGAGAATTCAATTTTATGAACGTACCTTGAAGTCGGACTTTGTAATATCTTTTCTAGTATTATTTCCAAAAACTATTATAATTCTATGGAGGCAAACAAGTAATTTTGTCTTAACTGTCCAATATTATTAGCAATGATCGTACTTTGTATTCTTACACTATCACCAGCTAACTCCTTAGCGATAGTGTTGATGGCATTGTTAATGGGCTCTCCTTTTCCACCCTCAAATATAATGTGATTTTTCTAAAAACTGTTCCTTATCATGTTCAGCCTTCAACGATGACAGTTGCATGGATAGCATTTACAATACCGTCAAATTCAGGCTGTTTCGTAATGACACCATTACTCCTACTTTTGGATCACAGCTAGAGACCAAGTGGTCTGAGCCATTCATCCTCCCTCCCCAGTCCACTGACCCATTTTTGCCGAGTGGACACATTCCAACTCTTCTCCTTCAGTTTTTCAAATCTCAAGACAACAGAGGGGAAAATTAAGTCTTTCCAGGGTTTAGAAAAAAACTAATAGGAAATGGAAATCTCATTTTAGATTTTTCAAGGTGTTTTCCTTTGAGATTTTTTCAATAAAATAAATCATTGAAATGGCTTGAGTCATAAATGTGATCTTCATTGGAAGTTGAATGATACAGAGAGAATAAGAGTGAAAAGACTGAAGAAAAAATAAATTAGCAGGAGCAGTGTGAGG
Organism: Chionomys nivalis; assembly: GCF_950005125.1. Lineage (NCBI taxonomy): Eukaryota > Metazoa > Chordata > Mammalia > Rodentia > Cricetidae > Chionomys > Chionomys nivalis. The sequence continues at coordinate 33,432,133 of NC_080090.1, read as the reverse complement.
ATAAAATATGTAGTACTTATTTCTGAAAAGCCTTGGTCTAACACTTAAGTGTCCTTAAAGTATTTATTTAAAGTTGAAAGTTAACAAATATCTATGCTTGCTTATTTATAAATATTTTTAAACTTTCTTTAAATCAGCTTTCACACGCTCACAAAGTTGCCAATGAGAGTTGCATATTCCTACCCTAGGTGGAAAGTGACTCACTACTAGCAGTGTCCAGTTAACCCCAAGTTTCTACCTTGAAGTAAACCTTCAAGAACAATATCAAAACAAATTCAATTACTACTCCATGTTTATTACTTATATCCAGGAGAACTCAAAATAGTCCAGCTGTAAAGATAATGAAACACATTTTAGAAAAAAGGTATGCTCATCAAGACATGAATCACAATATCCTGATAAATAAAAATACTTCAGGCAATATATAGAAAATATTTTTAATTTAATAACATACAGTCCATCTTGGGAACATTGTTCTGTATTATATTATCTTTTAGTAACAGAATGAAAATACAGTTATAAATGCAAATATTAAAAACCAATAATCAAAATGGTATTTTTGTTCAGCATAGACTATTATGCATATAAACAGTATAAATAGCTATAATCATCAACTTGAGTTAATGTCATATATATGGCATATAATTATTTTTAAAATGAGACTTATTAATTCTAATTTAACCAATTCAAGTACTCATTTAACCAAAGCAATAAGCCTCTTAAAAGTTTAGGATTTATAATTTTAGGAATTTTCAGTATGATTCACAGCTCTTATCCTACTGAACTGACTGTATAATACCCTTATCAATTGCTCTATGGGTTATAATTAGGAATGACTGACCGATCTCCAAAACCCCTTAACCAAAGAATTACTATAACTGTCTGAGGCAGAATCCTGATATGATGAATATAATAATGGCCAGAAGTTTTTAGCAAGAATATAGAAGTTTCACTTTCACAACTACAAATTTAGTTTTCCAAAATCTAGTTCGAATGTCCAGAATCTAAATCTTTCTACAGAGGAAACAAACAACTTAATGGACCTCTGGAGAAAAGAGAGAGGAGGGGGGAGAAAGGAGGTGGGAGAGAGAAAGAAAATGAAGCTTCTTTTAGATCTTAGTTTGAAAAAAATTGGTTTAACAAGTAATAAAAAACATAGCAATATCATTATATTAAAGTTTATTTGTTAGCTAAAGATTAAGAGGCAAGCACCATATAATACTTGCTTCTGATAAAGCAGACAGAATGGTGTTATCTGGTAGGGCAGGGTAGAAAAGAAGTTTGGGCCTGAAAAACATTTCCACTGAATTTACAGATCGATAAGCATTTTTTGTTTGGGACTGTTCACTGGTGTGCTCATGTGAGGGCGAAGAGGGACTCTGTTCACCAATAGGGTGTTTCTCAGGGCAGCAGGACAAGGGCCTGGCTGCTCCAGAAAGGTAGCTGTTTCGTGGAAATCCCTAGGGCACTCTGGGACTATGCAAGTACAGGACACGAAAACCATTTATACTGAAAGTCAATCCATCCTAGTTAGAGTCCTTTTGAGTTATTCAGTTGCCAGCTGAGAGTATGGACCCTAGCTTCTCTAAAGACCATAGACAATATCTGCAAAATGCTCGTGAGAGGTCCACATATGAACCTACCATTTATTGGTCCCATGTTCTCCCAGAGTAAGGCCTGTAAGGCTTGGAAATCTTCTGAGGTTGTTGGCCACCTTTCCAAGTAAAAGCTTAATGAATATATTTCAGTTATTGAACTCTAAAATCCCTTAACCCAAACAGCTAAGCTGAGGTTATTTCATGTAACCTTTGCTCCACTGAAAAACATGGGTGGGTATTTTGCTACTGTCCAGAAAGATCAAGTGAAAACAGTTCGCTCTGTGCCCAAAGATGCTGCCTTCAGTGAGATTTCAGAGAGAAAATCAGAGGGCAAAGTGCACGGCCAGCAGTGCCTTCAGCACAAGCTTCTTGGTAATCTCAAGTGAGAGGCGCAGTCTTTCTTAACTCAAAGCCAGAAGATTCTGAAGAACTTCAAGCACAATTTCATAACAAAAGTGATACTGCTCCTGCGCACACACAAACGACACGGTTAAGCAACCAGAAGCCAAGGTCTCCTTCGGGAGTACACAGCTGTAACATGAGAAAATTCCCCTCAAAGATCAAATGTTGTCTACAAACCCTTGAGAGCTTCTTTAAGCAAGTATGTATTTAAATATGAAGAACATAAATAATCAAAATAAATGTCTTGGTATAGGACTCTTTAGCAGACAAGTATCTAAACAGAATGAAATCAAACATCCCTTTCCTTATATCTTCTCTAGCTAATCTAAGGCTCTCATGTAAGTTTAACATGTCAAATATAAACAATTGTTATATAATATATAACCAAATATATCCCTAATTATATATACATTTTATATATAGTATACATATCAGTTCAGAGGCAAGTGTTTTTATTATAAATATTCTCTTTATTTCTCCTGGTGGTTACAAACTAATCTGTGATATTAAAAAATATCTTTTTGCAATGTGCCAATAACCAAAAGACAGACAGACAGGTGTGTGTGTGTGTGTGTGTGTGTGTGTGATAGACAGAGAGAGAGAGAGAGAGAGAGAGAGAGAGAGAGGCAAGTACACATTTCAAATTACTGTCTAGAAACCTAGAAATAACATTTGATATACTGCTTATACAGAATGTGGTCAAGGCCTGTGATTTCAGTCTCAGTGCCAAGTCCTCCCCTTGTTCTCTAAGTAACCCCATGGAACAGACTCCATTGCTGAAAATCTAATGTACTTCATCAAGATTATCAGAGCAAAACAACTCCACCAAAGTTAAGAATTAATGCTATCACAAAGGTAAAAAGAGCACTATGAACTGTAAAGCGCTGCAGTACACTAATCTGTGTCTTGGCTGTCCTTATTAAGGTTTATGAGAGGAGCACCTACCTTTGTTTGGATCATGCCACAACGCTGTTTTCTCATCTGGGTCACTATGTTCATAATGTTGAACTGAAATGAGATGGCGGTAACTGAATTATCCAGACAGAGGAAAAACACCAACTCATATGTAGAGCACAAAAGTGAGCACTCTATACCTCCTTCTAGTGAAAAGGGACTTCAAGATGTAAGCAGAAAGGTCTCCTTCCCAGTTACAACGTCTGTTTGAAAGCACAGTCCGATGGCTAAGAAGGACTTGTTTCAGTCGACTTCTCACGGGGAAGAAGGAAGCCATCATTTACAAGAAAGAGTGTTCCCAAAAGGTGACCCCCTTTGTGCTACCAGGGAGAACTGAAAGCAGCACGGGCTCACATATGCTGTGCAGGTGAATGTACGTTTAGAACCCAGAGGTCATCTTTAGGTCTAATCCCTTGAGAGTTATCCACCTTACTTTTTTGACCTTTTGGGACCAAAGTTTTTTTATATACCCTAAGTCCACACTCTATGTTGAGCATTTAAGTATAAGGTTTTAATTAAGTATAATATAATTTAAATTATAATATAATTTAATAAGTATAAAGTATAAGGTTTTAATTAAGATTTATTTTACCTATTCATTTATTTATTTATTGGGTATGAATAACCATTTGTTCCAAAACCATTGTTGAAAAGGTTATTCTTCCTACATAAAGTTGCTGGAATACCTTTATTTAAAATCATTTGGAGAATTCTGGCTCTGCAGTTTGTTCCATTGATCTGTGTGTCTTATTCTGTTGCTAGTTTAAACCTTTGTATCTCTTTAACCACATAAAATATTTAATATTAGACAGAGTTATTCTTTATACTTTATTCTTACATTTCAAAATTGTCGCCGGGCGGTGGTGGTGCACGCCTTTAATCCCAGCACTTGGGAGGCAGAGGCAGGCGGATCTCTGTGAGTTCGAGACCAGCCTGGTCTACAGGAGCTAGTTCCAGGACAGGCTCCAAAACCACAGAGAAATCCTGTCTCGAAAAAAACAAAAACAAAACAAAAAAACAACAACAAAAAATTGTCTTAGCCAGTTCAGAATCTGTGTTTTCCAACATAATACTTTTTATTATTAGGTTTGTGTCTTAGGATTTCTATTGCTGTGATAAAAAGCAAGCATCTTGAAAAGAAAGGGTTTATTTCAGCTTATAGTGCCATGTCATACACAGTAAATCACTGGCAGAAATCAGAGCAGGAACTCAAGGCTGGAACTAGGGTTTCCTAGTTTCGTTCCCATCACCAACCTACCCAGAGATGGCACAACTGACAATGGGCTAGGCCTTCCTAATGTCCATCACAACTCAAGAAACATAATTTTCAAGAAAGGCCAATATTATGGAGGCGTTTGCTCAGTTAAGATTTCTTCTTCCAAGATATGTCTCTAACATCTGTCAAGGTGACATAAAACTAGTTAGCACAGCTTGCTTCTGGAATTGTGGTAAAAATTACCTGCAGTCTATATATGAATTTTTGGAGAGAACTGACAATTTCCAGAATTTTCATGAATTTAGCAAATCCATGAATATACTATATATTTCTTCATTTATTAATTTTTTTACATTCTTTTCTAGGTATTCTACAATTTTCTGAATCATGTTGTTTTTGTTAAACTTATTCTATTTCATTTTCTTTGAGTAAATTGTAAATTTACTTTTTTACTTTCATTTTTCACATACTTATTGCAATAAAAATGAAATATAGAAATGCAAGTGACTTTTTCATATTGATATTGTATCCTGTGATCTTGTCAAGCTTAACAAGTTAACAAATTAACAAGGTTAGCAGTTAATACAAGATCAAAACAGAAGAAAAGAACAAAGTTTGCTGAGAATATTTGACAAACGCTTAATGTTTCTTCAAGACAAGAACTAGTTTGCTTTCAATGTTTTAAGGGTTTTTTATCCTAACTCTAAATAACAATAAAAAGACATAAGTGGTTATGTAGTTTCCTATTTTTGTTTTGTTTTGTTTTTCAAGACAGGGTTTCTCTGTGTAGCCTTGGCTGTTCTGGAACTCTATAGACCAGGCTGGCCTTGAGCCCAGAGATCCACCTGCCTCTGCCCCCTGAGTGCTAGTATTAAAGGTATGAGCCACCACCGCCCAGCTCAAACTGTCTCTTGCACCCCAGTTTAGGAGAAAAGTACGAGATTGCTAATGTTTGGCTCACACCTGTGTATAATTCTCTCCTCATTTTATGCTAGGAAAACTGACTTTTAGGGCTAAAGAAACAGCTCCATGCTCAAGAGAGCAAACTGCTCTTGCAGAGAACTTGAGTTCAATTCCCAGTACCCATGTTGAACAACTCACAACTACCTGTAACTCCAGCTTCAGGAAAATCTGAACCCTTTATTCTCTCCTGGCATGTGCACATACCCATAAATATACACATAGTTAGAAATGTTAAATCACAAAACATAAAATAATACAGCTGATATTTGAGAGAGGATGAGCGACCTATATAAAGTCACCCAAATCTAAAGCATATAGGAAAATTGTCAGTTAAGCCTAGGGACCTCTCATTAACTCTGAGCTCAACATGTTTTCAGTATACATGCATGTCAGATTTGTTCATGGAAAGCAATCACACTTCATTGAAATTACCTAGAAAAATGCTAACGCCGCAAGTGGCACACGGAGAAAGGAAATGAATGCACACTTACAGAGTGTCCACTCCTTTCCACACTATCCTAGCAATTTACTTGTATAATATGCTTTAATCCTCCCCACTATTCCCAGGAGCCTGCAGCAAGTGCAGTGAGAATGAGGTCTCCTAAGCTACTGCGCATCTGATGTGGTCCACTGGTCCAAGTCAGTCTTGCAGTAACACCAGGCTGTTAAGAACTGTGTTTAGAGACAACATCAGTCCATCTGCTTCATCACACACTTACTGACAAGTTCTTCTCGATGGCACAGAACACGACATCCACACATATGAACACCCCCGTACGGCCTACGCCAGCACTGCAGTGAACAATCAGGGGTCCTGTGATGTGGCTCTTCCTCACATAACGGACATATTTGATGAAAAAGTCTGCTGAGGCAGGAGTGCCATGGTCTGGCCATTTTGTGAACTGCAAGTGTTTTACACGGTGACTCATTCCTGTCTGTTAAAGAGACACAGAAAGGTTTATTGATTTCTTATATTAGAGGTCTCATTTCAACTTCTAATATATCAACAACAGCAACAACAATGATGATGGAGATAACGCAAACTGGTATACAGAGCATTCAGAGTACTGGAACCTAATTTTGATGTTTACAGAAACTCTGAAAGTTATCAGAGTTGGCTTTTCTCCATCTAAAAAAGGAGAACACAATAATTAAAACAATAAAAATAAAAATGCTCTCAGGAGGCAGGAATTCAACACTTGATCCACACCAGGTAATGTGGCAGGAATTTCACATCAGTTATCTAATTTAATCCTTATATCATCATTTTTAGAGGCCAGGGTTGGGAGGTAAATATGCTAGGTCACAAGGCTTCTATAGTCAGAGCTTGTATTTGTATGTATGCCTTCCAAATCCTAAGCTACCTTTTTTTCTTCTCTATCATGAGGCTTCAGAAAAACCAAGATTTCAAAGTATTTGAAAGTAAAAAAATAGGCTGACACATTCAGAAGAATCTGCACATACTGGTACAGTAGCCAAACTTAGGCATAGTTGACATGGTTTCAAAACCCTCTTCATGTCATAAGTCACAAATCCTAAGCATTTTATTAAGTGTGGCAATTTTATTTAAAACAAAACAAACAACAATCCCACCTGTGAGTGTTTCATCCCAGTTACCATTTATTAAATTTATGTTCTTTTGAAGAAATCGGGTATGTTCCAGCTGGTCCCTGCTTTACGTTTATAGTCACACGTTATTTCTCATTGTTCCTTGATAATGAATGAATTTATGTCCCAGAGCATTTAACTTATATGTGTATGGGACTGTGTGTGTGTATGTGTGTGTGTGTGTATGTGCGTGTGACGTGCACGCCTAAGGCAATTTCTTTTTAAAATGTCTGCTTCCTTTCCTTCTCATCTAAGTCCTGCACGTTCCGTTCCGGTTGTGATGCTGCCTCCAGTCGTCCTTTTCTCCACCTTCAGGTAACACTAGGTTTCCCCATCTTAGCCCCAAAGCGCCCCATGTGAATCCAGTCACTGTGGCTGAGCACAGCAGCTCAAGAACGGGAAAATACAGATATCTCCTGGCTCACTGCTTATGGCGGAATCCAGCAGTAGTAAGCACGCTCATCTGGGCAGAAGCCAGCAAAGCACATCACAGGGCCATCTAGTGCCCACTCCCTGACCTATTCTCCCTCTCCATTTTCTTTTCTCTCCAGTTTGACTAAGCAGAAGTGAAAATTTATAGCTTGATTTTTAGAGAAAAGAGGCTAAAAGTTACTTTTATTTTTCTGTTAGAGACAGGGTCTCTCTAAATAGCACTAGCTGTCCTGGAATGCTCTCTGTAAACCAGGCTGGCCTCGAACTTAAAGAGACCGTCCTACCTCTGCCTCTGGATGCTGGGATTCAAGGCATGTGCCACCACCACCGATCACGGTTACATTTTTTCCCATTTATTTATTTATTTATTTATTTATTTATTTATTTATTCTTCATTCCGACTGTAGCCTCCTCTCCCTCCACTCCTCCCAACGCCCCCCTTACCCTATCTCAGATCCATGGCTCCTCCATTTCCCTTCAGAAAAGAGCAGGCTTCCCAGGGTTATCAAGCAAACACAGCATACCCTTAGTGCCTATTCCACCCTAGTGGAATATGGCAGCTTCTATCATAAAGCATGCATCTACTAGCGGCATTTTAAGACTTACGGACTTCTTCACAATTTGAAATATTTGAATGATGAAATATTGAGTTATCTGGCAGTTCTCCAGAAGGATGCTCAAGTGTTTCAATTCCAAAGGTTCCTTCAGAGAAATGGGCCAGTACCTCTGACACTTGATAACTCCACCTTCTATCTCTCTGGTTATCATAGCAATAACATTACAATTGTTTTCCATAACCATTTGCCAAAAGTCTTCTATAGTCTCTGGCAGTGGTCCTTGAGTAGCAATATAAAAATACTCTTCTTCATCATTTTCTATTCTAATATAACTAGCATTGATGTAGTTTTTGTTTTTTCCAAGAGGAACACGTGTTGAATCATCTATTATAGAAACAGAAACATGTGGTGAAAATATGGAAGAGTGGGTAGACAATCCATCCAGACTTCATAAAACATCCCACATAGGTAAATCCATGACCCTCCCCTCAAAAACTGGCACACAAGATTCTTTTCAAAAGGGCTAAGTTTAAATTCACTTCTCCACAAAACCTATTTGCAAGACATGAGAAATACACAGCCAGGAGCATACTGAGAGCAAGAGCCATCACAGGGCCCAGCACCTGTGACATACAGCAGTATTAGACCCAAGGGTGTCTGGTGACAGCTACTCTGCAACTGAGTATAGCAGCTGTCAGGGACAACAGTGAGTGGCATTCTCCTGAAAATCAGAGAAATCTGTACGTGTATGGCAGCAGAGACCACAGTTTTTACAGAATGGCATGATAATGGTTTAGCAACAAATTCTAGTATTAATGGAATTCCACCAATGTCCTTATTGCAGCCAGGCAGCCATATTTTCCAATCCTTCCTCAGCTTTCACTGGGTAAGGTAATGTGCCAATCAAAACAAGGTGTGGTGGTTTGAATGTAACTGGCCTCTATAAGCTCACAAGGAGTGGTTCAGTTAGGAGGGGTGGCTTTGCTAGAAAAGGTATGACCTTATTGGAGGAAGTGTGTCACTGCGGGGTAGACTTTGAAGTCTCATATATGCTCAAGCCATGCCTAGTGTCTCAGATCACTGCCTGTTGCCTGCGGGTCAAGATGTAAGACTCTCAGCTCCTCTCCAGCACCATGTCTGCCTGCATGCCACCATGTCACACCATGATGATAATGAACTAAGCCTTTGAAAATGTAAGCCATCCCAGTTAGTGCTTTTCCTTTATCAGACTTGCTGTGGTTCACAGCAATAAAACCCTAACTGAGACAGACACAAGGTAAGTGGCAAAAAGGTGGTACTGAAAGTACTGGCTCCAGATGGCATGGGACTTGTCTCACACTGTTAGAAAGTATGAGAGGGAAACTGGTATTTGGCCCATAATAAACTTCACCGTCCAGGAGCTCTTGATTTACTGCACACAGACATCTGGAGCTCTGTTCCACCACTGCTCCGACGTAAAACGCATCAGTGTGCTTTGCTCAGGGCCTTCCCTGCCACAGTGTTCTTCTCACCAGCTACTTTTCTTACTACTCAGGATGTCATGAGCAGTCATTTAGCAACTATGCTATGTTTAATGGTCACCAGACAAGGTCTGTGGAGTCTGACAGAGTCTGTCTTGAATTCCAACGTAGTATACAGAACTCTCTTATAAAGATGAACAGGAAAATCTGTTGCTAAATATAGAAAAACAAGTATTTTCAAATGGAAGCAAAGTCAGTAAATGCTGTTAACTGACAGGAATGTACTTTATATAAGCATTTTTAGTGTTGAAAAGGGAGATTAGAAGTGTTAAATAATTCAACCAAGTCTAGCTTAGAGATACAAACCAGAAGTACTCAATTCAAACTCCTGCCCTACTTGTCCCATTCTATGCAGCCTCTTGCAGGCTTCACAAATCCAAGCAATTATTGCATTCTTTGTGATTCTCAAGAAAAGAGACAGCTCTGCAGAAAGCCACCACTTGACTTGGAATAACATTGAAGAAGAGAGTTGTTAACAGCTTAAGGTCAATGTCATGGAAGTAAACAACTACTTTCTGATTGGATTAAAGGTACACTCCATAAGATGAAACCCATACTGGAAACCATTAGTGGCCCAGAATCAATGACTAGACAGTTACAGACCCTAGGGTAAAACCTACTACGATGGCTGCTAAAAGGCCAGAGTATTAAATCAACTCTTTATGACCTATCATTATACCCATATATTAAAGTATCCCTCAATCCTCATCAGAGGCACTTACATTTATAGTAGATAGTGATCAATGCACAGACCCACAATTGGGCAAAATTCCTAATTGAGAATAACAAACTGCAGAATGAATGTTCAGCCCTAAATGAAACATACACACCCACTCTTCCCTCCAAAGGCTCGGGCTCCACTGTAGAAGAGGGTACATAGGAATGTAAGAGCCAGAGAGGTGGAGGGCAACAGGAATGTGCTTTGTGGATACAGCAGGCAGTTGCATTTATGAACTCACAACGGTTGTTGAAGCAGACATAAGACCTCTGAGAGCCCAAGTCAGACCAAATGCCAGCATGGAGAGGAAAGTTGGGTGCAAAGTTCCACCCCTAGCTAAGGCGCTATTGGCAACTGATAGCTGCTGGAAGAAGTTTTCTCTAAGAGTGTGCTGAGACATAGACCATGCTCCAACAAAAGGCCCACATATTCCAGAACGTTTGGACAGACCAGTTTGGTCTTTATGGGGAAGGGGAGGACATAAGTCTGGGTGGGAAGGGAAGGGATGGATCTGGGAAGAGCTGGGGAAGTGTGAATGTGATCAAAGCATAAACAAAATCCTCAATGACCTAATGAAAATATCTCACCACCACCACCACAACAGAGACAATGAGAAGTCACACAGCCAGGAAGCAAACATTGTGCTGATGGCTTATTAGAGTGATGTTGCTCCTGTGTGTACCCCTTAGTCTCTGAACCCTGGCTAGAGCAGGTACTGTGTATACACACAGTCTCCTAGAGAATACTGTCCCAAGAAGAGAATGTCACCTATTTAGCACTGTAATTGTTTTCAAAAGGGCATCCAACCACTATATCAAGTAAGTCTCCCCAGAATGGTGAGTTCCTTTGTGCGGCACATCCATGATGGTGTATAAGGCATTCTGTAGGTCTACCAAAGGTATATTTGGAAAAAGCACTGTGTCTAGGTAAGAAAAATCCATATACCGAGCAAATTTATCTTTTGTTTAAAAAAAATCACTATCTCTTCCAGATAGAAGTGGCTCAATTATAACTTGCCATCTCAAGGAAGGGTTTCATGACAGGGACTCAGTGCTGGTCCATGCTTCTGGAAGCCCAGATACTCATCAATGGTTGCTCTTGGTAAGTGGCAGGAAGTCTACAAAACTGAATCCATACATAACCTCCAACAATGCTGAGTAGGCTGTTTTTTCATGAGCTACTGAAAACTGGCAGGGTAATCAGGGAAAATGGCTGCTGTCCATAGAACAATATTCTATCTGCATGGCTACTGCCCCTGTTGAAGCCACTCTTCATGAGTGCTCACATGAGACATCAGGATCAATGTGGGCTGTGCTCATTTAGAAAGCTCTGGCTACATACATTTTCCTAGACCTCCTCTTACTAATTTTTCAGTCATACATTTTCCGAAGCCTTGATCATCCACCCAGTTAAGGCACTGGCTTTCACCTAAGCTAACCCTCCAACCATTTCTCTCCAAGAAAAAAATGAACAATCAAGTACACCAACCAAAGTTATTCCCTCACCATTACACTTCAGAAATGTCTCAAAAACTACCTATCTATGGTGGTGCAATTGTCAGGTGACACAGCAGATCTATGGAAACAATACAGGCCACGTGGAACCCTCCCTTTGCTTCCCTTTGGGAATTCCTCATAAGAACATAGGGACAAGCAAGGGAGAGAAAGCAGTATACCAGGAATGAGGATCATAGATACTTAAGACAATTTTTTTCATGGAACTTATTTGTGCCTTCAAGGTTGTGAGGGGTTGAGTGAGGATGACCCCCATAAGCTCTTAAGTTTGCATGTCTGTTCTCCAGGTTAGAAGGTCTTGTCTTACTGGAGGTGGTGTGTTTCTGGGTAGGCTTTGAGAATTCAAAATCCCATGCCACTTCCCAGGTCTCTTTCTTTGCCTTGCACTTGTGGATTAGGTGTGAACTCTCAGCTACTGTTCAAGTTTCATGCTGGTCTGACTGTTAACATGATGTTCATGGACTCTAACCCTCTGAAATCATGAACTCCCAAATTAAATGCTCTCTTTTATAAGTTGTCTTGGTCATAATGCTTTGTTACAGCAATAGAAAAGTAACTAAGAGGGTCTACTCGACATGTCTACCATTTTTCTCTGATAATCAAGTGCTGTTGTGTATACCCAGCTTAATATCTTGCTTATTCACATAGAAGCAATCTCTACTTAGTTCTCTTCTATGCAGTCTCTGCTAAGGTGTAATAGTAGGCTAAAACCTGCCTCTCCAAAGGAAAGCAGTTCACAGAGGGATTGCAGGGCATTCCTTCAAAATCCTAAGAGGCTTTGGAGCAATGCAACAGGTTCTAAACATCACAACTGCCACCAACCATTACATCTTCTGAATTCAAGTGGCAGAGCCTTCCACCGTGGTCTACATTTGTGGCAGAGTCTTCCACTGTGGTCTACATTTGTGGCAGAGTCTTCCACTGTGGTCTACATTTGTGGCAGAGTCTTCCACCATGGTCTACATTTGTGGCATAGCCCCACACAGTGTCTACTTTTGTGGCAGGGCCTTTTTTAGAATTCCCATCTAAAAGAGGAATATGTTGCCACCCAGAGGCTAGAGAGGCTCAAGAGACATTGTGACATCATTTTTGGCTTGAGAAGTCTTATATAGTAATTCATCCTTCTTCATAGAAGAGAGTATTTCAAATTGTCCCACAAATTTGGACCCCTTGAAATTTCAACCAAAGAAGTTCCTTTTAAGTGTATTTTTCATTCTCTGATATGAAATGTGTTACGAAAAAGTCTAGACTATTTGCTACTGTTTTCTTACCATAATGGCCTATAGAAGGAAAAGACGTTGAAAGTCCTTTGACCTAAATTATGACAGAACTGAAAAGCTAATCTATCCTGAGTTCAGACAGTGAAGTGAAAGCGAACTACTTCTAGTCCATTCACCTCCTCAAAGTCTTCTCAAATCTTTTGTTCACTTGTTGTTAAATTGTTGTTCTTTGAGTCATAAAAGTTCTTACTATATTATAAATGCATATCCTTTATTAAGTAGATTTTTATACTTAATTTTTTCTAGCCTGCTATTTGTCATTTTGTTTTTAAGATGGCATAATTAAAAGCACAATTTTCTTTAAAAGTTTGATGAAGTCTAATTATTTTTCCTTTGGCAGTTTCAGAGTTTTGTGTCCTGCTGAGAAATTTTTTTACTTAATCTAATGATGCTAAAAAAATTTCTTTGGTTTTACTCCAAGAAGTTGTATGCATTTATGTTTTTAATTTAAAATATTTTATATGTATTTGTGTATTTCTCTGTGTGTCTATGCCATATGTAATGTGTGTACGCACATGTGTGTATGCATACACATTTGTGGAGAACAAAAGAAAACATCAGACTGCCTGAAACTGGAGTTACAGGCAGCTGTGAGCCATCTGACATGGGTGCTGGGAAATGAACTTGTGTCCTATGGAAGAGCAGCAAGAATTCTTAACTAATGAGCAATCTCTCCAGTCCCAAATATGACTTTTATTATATTTAGTTTTGTGACCTATTTTGAGTCCATTTTTATATAAAAGTATGAAGATCAGAAAATTTTTATATAAATATGCAGCTAACAAGAGTGTTACTTGAAATAGTATCTTTTCCTTATTGTTTTGCATCCTCAAATTCACATATTATTATCTCCCCTGCCTTCCTTGTATTTTTATAAAGAATATCCGGAAATCTGAGACACTATCTTGACCTAAAGACAAGTAACAGAAAAGATATTCAGCTTGGAGTTGGATACTTGACATACAATGTGTTTTCACTTCTTTTATAAGCCATTAAAATGGTTTGCCAGTTATAAAGTGTTAAATAAATACACTATATTGTGTTTCCACCTGGAAACCCTTGTAATAAAGGCCTTCTTTGCTTTGCATGATGGTACAAGGTCAAAATATGACTACACAAAATGAAGTTTCAAAAATCTTAATAATCAATAGAAAAATATGATTGTTTCATGGCCCTTACAATTTTTGTCAAAGCTCTAAAAATTTTCCTGTTGACTATAAATACACAGAAAAAATTAAAGCAAGATTTGTATTTATTTTGAATTCTAATCTAAAACATTAGAAACACTGAGAATAAAAGCCCTTCATTTTTAGTTTGAACAGGGTTTGCACTTCCTTTCAATGTATAACTCAGGGCGAGCCTCTTATTCTATCTTGATTGTCATGACCCCTCCTACATTTGCATTTGTTCCTATCATTTTGCCCTCTGTGTTTCCATTGTCGAGGAACTAGAGTTCCTGCAACACAAAGCTTCTAGCCAGCACACTTCTAGGTGCTCTTCATCCTGGTCATCCCAAACTTCCTGCTTTTATTTTGGTAAGCCACCCTTCAGCAAGTCCCTGGATGCAGCAAAAGAGACTCTTTTTTCAATATCAAATGCTCCCAGTCAACTATTTATTCCATAAGGTCGGGTGTGCTAAATTCTAATTGTATCCCCAGAATTATAATTTTTCTTTTCTTTGCTGTCAATGACTGGTATCTTTGTTGGTCAGTTCTATCTTGATTACCCTATTTGTAGAATACCATGTACGTTTCTCACTGGGAGATAAAGGGCACAGCATACAACTGTATGCTTTGCTGTTTGTTCACACAACACAAACAGATTTTGAAAAAAGTCCGGTTAGTCCTTGGTATGCTGCCCATCTTTTACTGACAGTAATTTGCACACTTAGGAGTGAACAGCCATATTTGCTATGTTTGCAACTATTCACAGTTAATACAATGACAACTGAAATCTGATTCATGTTTCAATATTTTAAACAATATATTATATAAATAATATATGTGTATGTTAGGTTTTGGAAGGTGAAGACTAACTGAAGTGGAAGAAAATAAATGAATTTTAGCCTTCTTGACATGCCATTAGAACTTCCTCTGTATATGTGATGAAGAAACCAAAAATATTTTCCCACCTACACAGGCTGACACTCAGATAGATTAGATTGTGTAATGGTTGCCATCTACATAGGCTGACACTCAGATCATACTAGATTGTACTATGGTTCTCACCTATACAGGCTGACATTCAGATCACACTAGACCGTGTCACAGTTTCACTTACACAGGCTGACATTCAGATCACACTAGTCCATGTCATGGTTCTCACCTACACAGGCTGACATCAGATCACACTAGATTGTGTCATGGCTCTTACCTACACAGGCCGACATTCAGATAACACTAGACTAGACCATGTCATGGTTCTCACCTACACAGGATGACATTCAGATGCTAGACTAGACCATGTCATGGTTCTCACCTACACAGGATGACATTCAGATCACGCTAGACTAGACTGTGCCATGGTTATCACATACACAGGCTGACAATCATCTTAGACTAGACTGTTTTATGAAGTATGCAAATCATAAATCAGAACTTAGTTGAATTATAGTTTAAATAAAGCAAAAACTTTAGGATGATTTTCCTATTTTTAACCATTTAAGTGAACTTTTTTTGTGTCTCTATATCTCCTTGTCAACCTTTGTGCCCAGGATAGAACTCAACCAGGATCAAGTATACATAAACTTTACTCTTAAAATGCACTTATTCCCTCTTAAAATCCTGAGAGGATCATTTTTTAAAATCTTTTTGACTTTCAATTTCCTTGATGAATAATTGCACATATCAGGATAAAAGTCAATATATGAGACCTTTGACCTTTCAGTGTAGCACCAAATGGTTTGCAACACTAAAATGTTGCATAGTGGATAGTTATGGACCTGATTTTCAGAAGTACTAGTGAATTTCATATTGTCTCACAGAAGATAACAAAGTACATCATTTTAACCATCTTGAGAAGGTACTCATTGATTTATAATCAATGTTATTTATGCTGGAATGAGCTGACAAAACACAAAGGTATCTATTTTATCTTGGCAGACAGTGTCCTGCTTTGATTCTATCTAGAGAAACAGCAAAAATCATTAAAGCATAATTTGGAAAGTGGGAAAAGTACTCACTAACAAGACACTAGGACACTTGGGAAATCAGCACATCTAGCTTTGTGGAAAACAACAGAGGCTGAACTGACAAGTTCTAGATGCCAGGGATAACTACAGCAGAGAAAGGAGGCCATTCTTGCATGGGTTGAAGATTTAATCATTTGGAGGGAAGAAAAAGAATGACTTTTAGAAACCTAAAGCAGGTACAGAGACAACCAGACAAACACCACAGAGAAATCAGCATGACTGTAACATAGGGTCACAGAAGAGGACGGCTGGGTGTCCTCACTATGAAAATCCCTCAGCAGCTCTTGTGAATGGGTAGGAAAGGGGCAGAATGAAGACGAAATCAGCTGAGAGGTGAGAGACATTCAGTCCAGGTTGGCAGCACTGTCAACAGAGAAGGGTGGGGGATTCCAGAGGCATTAGAGAGGTCAGAGGGAAAGAACTTCCAAGCACATTTTGTGTATAACAAATGACCCAGCCTTCTGGCTTGAACAGTGGATGGTTACAGTAAGACAGTAGTTAATAATGGAAGCTGGTCAAGTTATTAAAAAAAATGGTAAATTTGACTTAGAAAAGTCTGATTTTCAAAGAGATGATCATAAAATAAAATTTCCATTAAGTCTGCAGTATCTTATTTTTCTTTCTCTTCTCTGGATGATTTAGACTGACAAATATGGTGAGAAAATATACAGAAATGAGAACACCATTCTACCTTCTGCCCAATGCAGGGAAGCTACAGGTAGAACCCTGTTGATATAATAAAGCTGCTGCCTGTTGGGCAGTAGATTGATGAGTTAGCATGAATGTCTAGAGCAGAGGACATAAATAGCCCCACTGTATTTTAATGTTTAAACAAACTCCAGGGAAGGTAGCCAGGCTTCGGCTACCAGGTGACAGATGGCAGTTTAATAAACAGACTTAGTTTTAGATGGCAATCAGACTAACGGGCTGTATAAAGAACTTACTGACAGTACTCAGAAGAGATGCCACAGGTGCTTGCTACTAGAGTTCTTCATGATAAAGTTCAAAATGTGTCATGCAGAAAGTCAGTTTTTACCTTTTCCCAACTGTTAACAGGAAAATAATTTAAAATGCTCTCAGCTTACATGGAAGAATATCTCGGTATCTGTTTTTGTCTCTGTTGAGTAGTTCATTCCCGGAGTTGAAGTCATCGGGCACAGTCATTTGTTCTAACTCCTGCAGAAAGTAAAACAAACCACATATTTACCATTTAAAAAGAAGGAAACCCTCCATTTGATTAGCATTAATTATCCCTAAACTCTGTGTGGTATGACCTGCTATTCAATGTTACACAACAAACAAGAGAAACTTGAATCTTGTCTAATAAGGATAGCTGCATAGAATATACTAAGTTAAGAGAATAAATCAATGAGTTGCTTGATTTAAAAAAAAAAGGTAATTCTCAAGATAGTTTTTTTCCCTGAACACTACTGTTTACTTTTTCATAAAAAATGAAATAGAGTATTTATTATTAGAATCTAATTATAACGCTATCATTTTATAAAAGAAAATATAACAGAAACATTTCAAAACCCTATAAGAAGCCTTAAAATTTACTGCTTGAAGAAATTATAGCTGGGATACTGACTAAAGAAAGCTCTTCCTTTCAAAAGATTTTTTTCTTTTTATAAGATTTATTTATTTTGCATATATGAATGTTGGATCTGATGTGTGACTTTATGCCAGATTAGGGCATCAGACCCCACTATAAATAGTTATGGGCCACCATGTGGTTGCTGGGAATTAACTCAGGACCTCTGGAAGAGTTGCCAGGGCTTTTAATGGCTGGGCTATCTCTCCAGCTCCTCAAAAGAAATTCTTAAAGAAGTATGAATTCACCAAAATTTATTAAGCATTTAGTTCTAGATATTGGAATAAAAAGACAAACTAGAAAATTTTCCCATCCTTAAGCAGTGAATAAAGAATATTTATCAAATATGTGACTTATAGAAATAGTGTTAATGATAGTGTCTAAAGATACATAAGAAAACACCAAGAGAGTAAGCAGAATTTAGCCTGGGTCTTAGGAAACTATCAAAAGGACTATGTGAAAAGTAAAGTGGGTGGAAGGATGCAGGAAGGGTGGATGTAACATAGTAACAAGAGCTCAGGCATCTCATCTAGCTCAGAGATAGGATAAAACTAGGCGTCATTCCCTACGAGATTCATGGAAACCAATACTTGGTGGATATAAGAGGTGAGACAACAGTGGCCCTGGGACCCCATACCCCCCCCACTCCCTAAAACCTCCACGTGGGAGAAAGGCCAGGGCTTCCCCCTCCCCAGGTGCCTTCGGCATTCCTAGCACCAGCAGGGAGCTGGTCTGCTAGACAGTCATCTACCCCGCCCCCAACGCATCATTCCCTGCGAGCTCCGTGGAGACCAATTCTTCGTGAACATAAGAGACATGAGAGCTGAAGGAAGAGACGGGAAGGCGCCAATGCAAGAACTCCCCCAACATCCTAAAAAGCAACATATTACCACCAGAATCCAGTGGACACACAACAGGAAGACTTGATCATCCTAACCCAGAAGATATAGAAGAAAATGACTTTAACATTACTTAACGAAAATGATGGAGACCTTTAAAGAGAAAGTGGAAAAACTCCCTTAAAAAATGGAGAAGACAAACAAAAACTGGAAGAAATTAATAAATCCCTCAAAGAAAATCAAGAAAAAGCAATCAAACAGCTGAAGGAAACAGTTCAAGATCTGAAGATTGAAATAGAGGAAATAAATAAAACATAAACCGAGGGAACTCTGGAAATGGAAAATCTGGGTAAATGAACAGGAGCTACAGAGACAAATATAACCAACAGAATACAAGAGACAGAAGAAAGAATCTCAGGCACTGACGATTCTATTGAGGAAATAGACTCGTTGGTCAAAGAAAACACTAAATCCAACAAATTTTCTTTCTTTCTTTCTTTCTTTCTTTCTTTCTTTCTTTCTTTCTTCTTTCTTTCTTTCTTTCTTTCAGATTTCTGCCTCTTTCCCGCTACCGCCTCCCATTTCCCTCCCCCTCCCCCAATCAAGTCTTCCTCCCTCATCAGCCCAAAAAGCAATCAGGGTTCCTGCCCTGTGGGAGGTCCAAGGACCACCCACCTCCATCCAGGTCTAGTAAGGTGAGCATCCAAACTACCTAGGCTCCCACAAAGTCAGTACGTGTAATAGGATCAAAAACCCATTGCCATTGTTCATGAGTTCTCAGTAGTCCTCATTGTCTGCTATGTTCAGCGAGTCCAGTTTTGTCCCATGCTTTTTCAGACCCCGGCCAGCTGGCCTTGGTGAGTTCCCGATAAAACATCCCCATTGTCTCAGTGTGTGGGTGCACCCCTCGCGGTCCTGAGTTCCTTGCACGTGCTCTCTCTCCTTCTGCTCCTCTTTGGATCGTGAGACTTCAGTCCGGTGCTCCAATGTGGGTCTCTGTCTCTGTCTTCTTCTATCGCCTGATGAAGGTTAATATTCAGGAGGAAGCTTATATGTTTTTCTTTGGGTTCACCTTCTTATTTAGCTTCTCTAGAATCACGAATTATAGTCTCAATGTCATTTGCTGGTGGGAATGTAAACTTGTGCAACCACTTTGGAAAGCAGTGTGGCGGTTTCTCAGGAAAGTCAGGATCAACCTACCCCTGGACCCAGCAATACCACTCTTGGGAATATACCCAAGAGATGCCCTAACATACAACAAAAGTATATGCTCAACTATGTTCATAGCAGCATTGTTTGTAATAGCCAGAACCTGGAAACAACCTAGATGCCCTTCAATGGAAGAATGGATGAAGAAAGTATGGAATATATACATATTAGAGTACTACTCAGCAGTAAAAAAACAATGACTTCTTGAATTTTGCATACAAATGGACGGAAATTGAAAACACTATCCTAAGTGAGTTAAGCCAGACCCAAAAAGAGGAACATGGGATGTACTCACTCATATTTGGTTTCTAGCCATAAATCCAACAAATTCTTAACACAAAACATTCAGGAAATCTGGAACACAATGAAAAGACCAAACCTGAGAATAATAGGGGTAGAAGATGGAGAAGAATTCCAGATCAAAGGCACAGAAAATATATTCAACAAAATTATAGAAACTTTCCCAACCTAAAGGATATACCTATGAAGGTACAAGAAGCTTACAGAACACCAAATAGACTGGATCAAAAAAAAGAAAACATCCCCTTGCCATATAATAATCAAAACGCAAAACATACAGAACAAAGAAAGAATATTAAGAGCTGCAAAAGAAAAAGGTAAAGTAACATATAAAGGAACACTCTATCAGAATTACACCTGACTTCTCAGTGGAAACCATGCAAGCTAGAAGGTTCTAGATAGATGTACTGCAGACACTAAGAGACCATGGATACAAGCCCAGACTACTATACCCAGCAAAGCTTTCATTCCCCATTGACGGAGAAAACAAGATATTCAATGACAAAAACAGATTTAAACAATACATACGCATAAATCCAGCCATACAGAAAGTACTAGAAAGAAAGCCATAACCCAAGGAAGCTAACTACACTCACAATAACACAGGCATCTGATAACCCACCACCAGCATAGCCCATAGAAGGAAAACACACAAATATGACTACCAAAAGATAACCAGAGCCAACAACCACTGGTCATTAATATCACTTAATACCAATGGTCTCAATTAACCTATAAAAAGACACAGGCTAAGCGAACAGGATCCAGCATTCTTCTGTTTACAAGAAACACACCTCAACCTCAAAGACAGACAATACCTTGGAGTAAAGCATTGGGAAAAGGTTTTCCAATGAAACTGACCTAAAAAATCAAGCAGGTGTGGCTATTCTAATATAGAATAAAATTGATTTCAAACTAAAATCAATTAGAAGAGATGGAGAAGGACATTTTATAGTCATAACAGGAACAATTCATCAAGATGAAGTCTCAGTCCTGAATATCTATGCCCCTAATTCAAGAGTACCCACAACGCCGGGCGGTGGTGGCGCACATCTTTAATCCCAGCACTCGGGAGGCAGAGACAGGCGGATCTCTGTGAGTTCGAGACCAGCCTGGTCTACAAGAGCTAGTTCCAGGACAGACTCCAAAACCACAGAGAAACCCTGTCTCGAAAAACCAAAAAAAAAAAAAAAAAAAAAAGAGTACCCACATATGTAAAAGAAACATTACCGAAACTTGAATCGCACATCAAACCCCACACACTAATAATATGAGATTTCAAAACTCCTCTCTCAACAATGGACAGGTCAAACAGACAGAAACTTAACAGAGAAATAAGAGAACTAACAGATGTAATGAATCAAATGGACTTAAGAGACAAACAAAAAAGAATATACCTTCTTCTCAGCACCTCATGGGACCTTCTCTAAAACTGATCACATTCTCAGTAACAAAGCAAACACCCACAGATACAAAAAATTGAAGTAATCCACTGTGTCTTATCAGATTACCATGAAATAAAGTTAGAATTCAACAGTACTACTCCCAGAAAGCCTATAAGCTCACGGAAACTGAACAGTCAACTACTGAACCACTCCCGGGTCAAGGAGAAAAAAAGAAATTAAAATCTTCCTTGAATTCAATGAAAATAAAGGCACAACATATCCAAACCTAAGGGACACCATGAAAGCAGTGTTAAGAGGAAATTTCATAGCATTAAGTGCCCACATAAGGAAAATGGAGAAAACTCACATCAATGACCAAACAGCATGCCTGAAAGCTCTAGAAAAAAAAGAAGCAGACTCACCCGAAAGGAGAAGACAGGAAATAATCAAGTTGAGGACTGAAATCAACAAAACAGAAATACAGAAAACAATCCAATGAAACAAAGAGCTGGTTCTTTGAGAAAATCAACAAGACTGACAAACCCTTATCCAAACTAATCAAAAGGCAGAGAGAGAATATCCAAATTAACAAAATCAGAAATGAAAAGGGGGACATAACAACAGACACTGAGGAAATTCAGAGAATCATTAGGTCCTACTACAAAAATCTAGACTCCACAAAACTGGAAAATGTAAAAGAAATGGACAATTTTTTTAGATAGATACCACCTACCAAAATTAAATCAAGACCAAGTGAACAATTTAAATAGACCAATAAACTGTGAGGAGATAGAAGCTGCCATCAAAAACCTCCCAACCAAAAAGAGCCCAAGGCTGAACGGTTTTAGTGCTGAATTCTACCAGAACTTTCAAGAAGAGCTAATACCTATACTCCTCAAAGTGTTCCACATAATAAAAACAGAAGGTTCATTTCCAAACTCTTTTTATGAAGCTACAGTTACCCTGATACCAAAACCACACAAATACTCAACAAAGAAAGAGAATTAGAGACAAATCTCACTCATGAACATGGATGCAAAAATTCTCAATAAAATTCTGGCAAATTGAATCCAAGAACACATCAAAAAAATCATCCATCATGACCAAGTAGGCTTCATCCCAGAGATGCAGGGCTGGTTCAACATACGAAAATCAATCAATGTAATCTACCACATAAATAAACTGAAAAAAAATGATAATTTCATTGGATGCAGAAAAAGCATTTGACAAAATTCAACATCCCTTCATGATAAAGGTCTTGGAGAGATTAGGGATACAAGGATCATATTTAAATATAATAAAGGCAATATACAGCAAGCCGACAGCTAACATCAAATTAAATGGAGAGAAATCAGAGATTCCACTAAAATCAGGAACAAGACAAGGCTGTCCACTCTCTCCATATCTCTTCAACATAGTTCTTGAAGTTTTAGCAATAACAATAAGACAACATAAGGAGATCAAGGGGATTCAAATTGGAAAGGAAGAAGTTAAACTTTCGTTATTTGCAGATGATATGATAGTGTATATAAGTGACCCCCAAAACTACCAGAGAACTCCTACAGCTGATAAATACCTTCAGTGAAGTGGCAGGATACAAGATCAATTCAAAAAAATCAGTAGCCCTCCTACACACAAAGGATAAAGAAGGTGAGAGGGAAATCAGAGAAACATCACCTTTCACAATAGTCACAAATCACATAAAATATCTTGGGGTAACACTAACAAAGGACATGAAAGACCTATTTGACAAGAAGTTTATGTCTTTGAAGAAAGAAATTGAAGAAGATACAAGAAAATGGAAAGATCTCCCATGCTCTTGGATAGGAAGGATCAAAATAGTAAAAATGGCAATCTTACTGAAGGCAATCTATAGATTCAAGGAAATCCCCATCAAAATCCTAACACAATTCTTCACAGACCTTGAAAGAATGATACTCAACTTCATATAGAAAAACAAGAAACCCAAAATAGCCAAAACAATCCTATATAATAAAGGAACTGCCGAAGGCATTCCCATCCCTGACTTCAAGCTCTATTAAAGAGCTACAGTAATGAAAACAGTTTGGTATTGGCATAAAAACAGAGACATTGACAAATGGAATCTAATTGAAGACCCAGATATTAATTCACATACCTATGAACACCTGATTTTTGAAAAAGAAGCAAAAAAGATACAATGGAAAAAAGAAAGCATCTTCAACAAATGGTGCTGGCATAACTGGATGTCAACCTGTAGAAGAATGAAAATAGATCCATATCTGTCGCCATGCACAAAACTCAAGTCCAAATGGATTAAAGACCTCAATATAAATCCGACCACACTGAACCTGATAGAGGAGAAAGTGGGAAGTAACCTTCAATGCACGGGCACAGGAGACCACTTCCTAAATATAACCCCAGTAGCACAGACAATAAGAGCATCAATAAATAAATGGGAACTCCTGAAACTGAGAAGCTTTTGTAAAGCAAAGGACACAGTCAATAAGACAAAAAGGCAGCCTACTGAATGGGAAAACACTCTTCACCAACCCCCCATCAGACAAAAGACTGATCTCCAAAATATATAAAGAACTCAAGAAATTAGACATTAAAATTCTAAATAACCCAACTAAAAAGTGGTATACAGAAATAAACAGAGAATTCTCATCAGAATAATTTCAAATGGCCAAAAGATACTTAAGGACATGTTCTTCGTTCTTAGCGATCAGGGAAATGCAAATAAAAACAACTTTGAGATACCATCTTACAGCTGTCAGAATGGCTAAGAGCAAAAACATTAATGATAGCTTATGCTGGAGAGGTTGTGGGGCAAGGGTAATACTCATCCATTGCTGGTGGAAATGCAAACTTGTGCAACCACTTTGGAAATCAGTGTGGTGGTTTCTCAGAAAACTGGGAATCAACCTACCACAGGATCCAGCAATTCCACTCTTGGGAATAAACGCAAAAGATGCTCAATCATACTACAAGAGCATTTGTTCAACTATGTTCATAGCAACATTATATGCAGTAGCCAGAACCTGGAAACAACCTAGATGCCCCTCAACTGAAGAATGGATAAAGAAAGTGTGGCACATCTACACATTAGAGTACTACTCAGCAGTAAAAAATAATGACATCTTAAATTTTGTATGCAAATGGACAGAATTAGAAAACTTTATCCTGAGTGAGATAACCTAGACCCCCAAAAATGAATATGGTATGTACTCACTCATAAGTGGATACTAAACATAAACAAAAGGCAATGGGCCTATAGTTCAGGATCCTAGAGAAACTAAGTAATAAGGTAAACCCAAAGAAAAATATATACAGACCCACCTGGAAATTGGAATCAGACAAAAATTTGGGAGCAGGGAGAGCAGGAGGTAGAAGGAAGGAGAGAAGGGGGTTTGAAGAGAATTTGAGGGAATGGGATAGTCAAGATGGAGGAAGGACAGATATGAGAGCAAGGAAAGAGATATCTTCATTGAGGGAGCCATTATGGAGTTAGCAAGAAACCTGGCTCTAGAAAAATGCCCAAGAACCCACAGGGATGAACTCAGCTAAGACACTAAGCAATAGAGGAGAGGGTGTCTGAACTGACCTTACCCTGTAGTCAGACTGATGATTTTCTTAAATATCACCAGAGAACCTTTGTGCTACAACAGATGGGAACAGAGGCAATGACCCACATCAGAGCACTGAACTGAGCTCCCAAGATCCATTTGAAGAGTGGAAGGAGTGAGAGTATGAGCAAGGAATTCAAGATCAGGAGGGGGTCATCCACTGAGACAGTTTGCTTGAGCTAATGAGAGCTCACCAACTCCAACTGGACTAAGGGTGAATGAGCATGGCAACAACCAAGCCCCTCTGAAGGGGGCTGACAACTAGAGCAGACTGAGGGGGCCACTAATAGTGACACTGTGATGTACTGGCTTCATGGGATCCTATTCTCTTTGGATGTTAACCTTGCTCAACCTAGATGTAGTAGGGAGGGCCTTGGACTTTCCACAGGGCAGGGTGCATAACACTTCCTTAGGGTTGGAGAGGTGGGAGGAGGGTCTGTGGAGGGAGAGAAAGGGGACTGGGAGGAGGGGAGGGAATGGAAATTTGGATTTTTTTTAAGTAATAATAAAAAAAGAAAGACCCTATTTCATCATACCGTGGTATCTGATGTAGGTGGGTCTTCTTTCTATGTGTTGATTTCATTGGTTAATTAATAAAGAAAACTGCTTGGCCTCATAGGTCAGAACATAGGTAGGCGGGGAAAACAGAACAGAATGCTGAGAAGAAGGGAAGTGGGTCAGACGCCATAGCTCTCCTCTCCAAGATGGATGCAGGTTAGAATCTTCCCGGTAAGCCACCATCTCGTGGTGCTACACAGATTACTAAATATGGGTTAAAGCAAGATGTGAGAATTAGCCAATAAGAGGCTGGAACTAATGGGCTAGGCAGTGTTTAAATGAATACAATTTGTGTGTTGTTATTTTGGGTGTAAAGCTAACCATGCGGGAGCTGGGTAGGATGAAAAGCAGGCCTGCTCATGTCATCACTACAGGTATCCTCAAGGAACTGGCCCTAGGACTCCCACGGAAATAAAGATCTAGAGCCGTTAGAGTCTTGTATATATAAAATGGCGAACAGTGTTTTCATATGCCCTGTGCACATTCTTTCATGATTACATGATCTTCAGGTCACTTACACTCAATACAATATAAATGTATATACACAGTTGTTACACTATATTGCTTAAGGTATAAAAACAGGTAAGTTCAACACAGTTCAGCACAGATACAATGTGTTGCCATATTTTTTTGATCTATGATGGAGGTGGGTCTTGTATTAATCTGTTGCTTTCATTGGTTAATTAATAAAGAAACTGCCTAGGCCCATTTGATAGGCCAACCCTTAGGTGGATGGAGTAAACAGAAGAGAATGCTGGGAGAAAGAAGCCGAGTCAGTGAGTCGCCATGATTCTCCCACTCCAGACAGATGCAGGTTAAGATCTTTCCTGGTAAGCCAGCTCGTGGTACTACACAGAATATTAGAAATGGGTTAGATCAATATGTAAGAGCTAGCCAATAAGAGGCTGCAACTAATGGGCCAGGCAGTGATTAAAAGAATACAGTTTCCATGTAATTATTTTGGGTGAAGCCGTGAAGCCATGCGGGCAGCCGGGTGCCAGGGACGCAGCCCCACCGCTCTTATTACAACAGATCTACAGTTTATTGAGACCAGTAGTGTGGAAACCACAGACACAGAGGGCCAATGGTACAAAAGAAACTGGAAAATATCAGGTCCTTTTTATTCTAATATATATGAATAAAGCCTGAGACTCTGTATATTTTAAATTTTCTTTGCTAATTTTTGTGTATCCACTATTTAGCCACCAGTGCTTAAATGAGTGCCAACAACTGCTGCGATCATAAGATGGGGTTTACCTAGGTGTCAAGCACTATGGTACTATGGCCAGATTGACAATTTTATTCCTTCTGAAAACCAATTCCAAAACTAACCCAGAAAGAAATCCTTAAGAAGAATCAGAAAAAAGTCACACAATAGTAATTAAGGATAGTCCTAATATATGGTAAAATCCTAGAAATCTCGAATCAGTACATGAACAATAAAGTCAATTTTTAAAAAATTCTAAGATAAATGACATCAGCAGAACTTTCAGCATTGTCTTAAGACAAATGGACAGATATACAATAGTGGTTCCTTCCAAATACCTTAAGTCAAGTTAAAAATCTAACCGGACACTAGATGAAAGATTCAAATACTAAAAACAATTTTAATAGCACCAAGAAAATATAAAATAATTATTATGTTCTTAGAATGAAATGGATAATACTAAAAATATAAAAACTCAGAAGTTCTTTGGTCACCAGATTTCACTACTAAAAATTAGCTATTCCTTCACGGTAAACAAGTATATATGCATATGCTCACATCTATGTGTATATACTACACATTTAAACAGAAAAGGAATAGTTTCTTCATTATATGAAGTGCAATTAGTATGAGAAATAATAAGAAAAATTTTGGGTAAAGAACCACATGTAAATAGGCAATGTTTTAAAATATGGAAAGATAATTCTGTATCTAAAAATACAGAAATGACAAATCATCAACCAAAGTCATGATGGATAAATTTGAAAATGTGATAGCCCAAAATACTGTTTTTTAGGAATTTGTTCTTTAAAAAGACAAATGTATAATATACATATGAAGGATGTTTGATATTTAAAAAGCAGGGAATAGAACAGACTAAATTCCTGGAACTATTACAAGAAATGAAGACGCTTGGCATGTGATTAACTCAAAGGTTCAGCTGTAAACACTGGTCATATGAATGAAAACTGTCTGTCATAGGAAAGACTCTTTAAAGAGGTAGACACACGAATACAGAACATCCCAATACTTCACGCTTACAGGACAAGCCTATAGTCAAAGGGAACTTAGGGGGAAGTTGGGGGAGGAGAAAGGAGCATATCTACATATTTTATACCTTTTTATGCTAAGTTGATTATTTTTACCATGTACATCTATTATTTTTAAAATATGGTATTTAAAAATACAAGCAATGCACTTTGCAAAAAGGAAGAAAAAAGCAAAAGGAACTTTTGGTTGTGGTATAGAAAAGAAAATTATAAACTTTTCTTTAGACCAACATATTTACCAAAAACTCACGGATGATATCATATTCATCTTTTTTCTGGAGCGTTTTCAGACAATCCCTCATGGCAGACTGTGAAGAGTAGTTGAATATTAATGGTCGGATCTGTGCCAACTGAGTCAGCTCCTTTTCAGAGACAGTTGTTTTAACATCTGAGAAACAGAAAGAACCACATTTCTAAGTTCCACGTAGTTACTGAAGAGTTATTCTTTATTTCTCAGATTTTTTTCCTCTATAAATACAAAGCTTTAAACTTCAACAGAAGTTTACCTTTCCAGAAGCACCTCTTACTTTTAAATAGACTACCATTGTTTTCGAGAAAATACACTACCTACCTTGAAATGATGGAAAACCCATTCAGTGGTATGACAGACACAGTAGACTGCAGCATATTCTGTCTTGTAATATGAATGTGGTATGTAGACTGACAACTACATGAAGGGATATGCATACGACTTCAGACTAAGACAAAAACAAAGCTCCTTACCCTCCATGGATTTAGTATTTGGAGTATTTAGAAGTATTTGTATGTCCCTAGAGTCTAAAGAAGAGGATGCAGAGAGTCTAACACATGTCTCAATCTACTAAAATAGATCAAACAACACAAAACACATCAAAAGACAGAGTGGGTCTAAGTATTACAACCCACAAGACAGAATAGCAGATATACATCACACATAACAACAATAGAAGAGTATGTTCTTTATCAAATAGCTCATATGGAATCCATGATTTTATAATGACCTTTAGGTCACACTGTCACGTATAAGTGCCAAGTATCTGAAATTGTACAAGCATCATTTGAGGGTCAAAATGCAGTAAGCCTAGAAGTTCATAGTAAAATATATATTTTTTAATTTATTTATCTATTTATTAAATATTTCTGCCTCCTCCCCGCCACCACCTCCCATTTCCCTCCCCCTCCCCCAATCAAGTCCCCCTGATTTTCGATAAAGGAGCTAAAAGTATACAATGGAAAAAAGAGAGCATCTTCAACAAATTGTGCTGGCAAAACTGGATGTCAATCTGTAGAAGAATGAAAATAGATCCATATCTATCACCATGCACAAAACTCAAGTCCAAATGGATTAAAGACCTCAATATCAGTCCGAACACACTGAACCTGATAGAAGAGAAAGTGGGAAGTACTCTACAACACATGGGCACAGGAGACCACTTCCTATGTATAACCCCAGCAGCACAGACATTAAGGGCATCATTGAATAAATGGGACCTCCTGAGACTGAGAAGCTTCTGTAAAGCAAGGGACACGGTCACTAAGACAAAAAGGGAACCCACTGACTGGGAGAAGATCTTCACCAACCCCACAACTGACAAAGGTCTGATCTCCAAAATATATAAAGAACTCAAGATCCCAGTTTTTGCCCTGCAATCTTGTCTACTTCCCCTCTCCAGGCGGATGACTATATGATTTTCTTTGGGTTCACTTTCTTATTTAGCTTCTCTAGGATCACAAATTATATGCTCAATGTCCTTTATTTATGGCTAGAAACCGATTACGAGTGAGTACATCCCATGTTCCTCTTTTTGGGTCTGGGATACCTCACTCAGGATAGTGTTTTCTATTTCCATCCATTTGCACGCAAAATTCGAGAAGTCATTGTATTTTACCGCTGAGTAGTACTCTAATATGTATATGTTCCACACTTTCTTCATCCATTCCTCCATTGAAGGGCATCTAGGTTGTTTCCAGGTTTTGGCTATTACAAACAATGCTGCTATGAACATAGTTGAACAGATACTTTTGTCATTTGATATTGGGTATATTCCCAATAGTGGTATTACTGGATCTTGGGGTAGGTTGATCCCAAATTTCCTGAGAAATCGTCACACTGCTTTCCAAAGTGGTTGCACAAGTTTGCATTCCCACCAGCAATGAATGAGTGTGCCCCTTTCTCCACAACCTCTCCAGCAAAGGCTATCACAAGGGGCAAAGGGGAAATGGGATGAGAAACATGAGAAGGGGAGGATGGGAGGAGCTCGGGGGATTGGGATGGTTGGGATATAGGAAGGGAGGATACGGGAGCAGCGAAGTATATATCCTAACTAAGAGAGCCATCTTAGGGTTGGCAAGAAACTTGACTCTAGAGGGGTTAGCAGGTGTCCAGGGAGATGTCCCCAGCTGGTACCTTGGGCAACTAAGGAGAGGGAACCTGAAATGACCCTATCCTATACTGATGAATATCTTGCATATCACCTTAGAACCTTCATCTGGCGATGGATCGAGGTAGAGACAGAGTCTCAACTTGGAGCAACGGTCTGAGCTCTTAAGGTCCAAATGAGGAGCAGAAGGAGGGAGAACATGAGCAAGGAAATCAGGACCACGAGGGATGCACCCACCCACTGTGACAGTGGAACTGATTTATTGTGAGCCCACCAAGGCCAGCTGGTCTGGGACTGAATAAGCATGGGTTGAAACTGGACTCTCTGAACATGGCGGACAATGAAGGCTGATGAGAAGCCAAGGACAATGGCACTAGGTTTCGATCCTAATACATGAACTGGCTTTGTGGGTGCTTAGCCTGTTTAGACGCTCACCTTCCTGGACATAGATAGAAGACCTTCGTCTTCCCGCAGGGCAGAGAATTTGGACTGCTCTTCAGTATCAAGAGGGAGGGGGAATGGTGTGGGGGGAGGAGAAGAGGAATGGGGATAGGGGGAGGGGACTGGGGGGAGGGGGCAATATTTGGGGGGAGGGGAGGGAAATGGGAAACGGGGAGCAGGTGGAAATTTTAATTAAAAAAGAATAAAAATAATAAAAAAAAGAAAAAAAGAACTCAAGAAACTAGACTGTAAAAGGCTAATCAATCCAATTATAAAACGGGGCACTGAGATGAACAGAGAATTCTCAACAGAAGAAGTTCAAATGGCCAAAAGACACTTAAGGTCATGCTCAACTTCCTTAGCGATCAGGGAAATGCAAATCAAGACAACTTACCATCTTACACCTGTCAGAATGGCTAAAATAAAAAACACCAATGATAGCCTTTGCTGGAGAGGTTGTGGTGAAAGGGGTACACTCATCCATTGCTGGTGGGAATGCAAACTTGTGCAACCACTTTGGAAAGCAGTGTGGCGGTTTCTCAGTAAAATATAATTTTTAAGTTTCACAATTTTAAGGTAAAATATTGAAGTTCTCAAAAATCTCTTTCCAAAGAAAACAAAAATTCCAAAGAGAATAAAATTTAAGTTACTACTAATAATACATAAAAATCAATTAAACAAAAGAAGGAGATGACCATTTCCAAGAACCTCAACAGCCTTGGGTAGGTCATCTTGTCTTGTAACCACACACAATATAACCAGAATCCCTTTAGAGGGGCAGGAGAAAGAGGTTATTATTTAGATGAACAGCCAGAGAAACCCTACAGTTCTTTATAAATGCCTGTAGCAACAGTGAGAGAGGCAGTATAAGCAATCCATAAGGGGAAATGTAATTATCACAACAACAGAGGCTATTTTGATTACCTTTTAACCACAACAAAGATAAGCAAAAATATTAAAGTCTTGGAGATTCCAGTTGAATGACTTATCATATCATATCAAATCCAAAGACGTATGGTCATCTTGACAGATGAAGATAAAGCATTTAGTAAAATGTAACATCCTATCGTGGTAAAACAAAACATTTAAACCCTAGTTTAAAAATTTAAGAAATGTACCATAGTACAATATAAAGTTACACATTATAATCTGCAGCAAACATCCTGAAATGAAGAGCTAAAAGATTTTACTGCGAAGTCATGAATGAGATAATGTCCATTTTCATACTATTATTCAACACAGGATCCAGTGAAAAGATAAAATGGCTTTGTAAGACAAGTAAGGAGAAAGCCAGAGGTTACTCATTAATAGATGGCATGATTTTATATGTGGAAAACCATGAACTTTTCTCCTAAAACAAAATTTGTTAGAACTGATATATTTACTAAATTTACAGGATACAAAATCAAAAGACAAAAATATAATTTTATACATAAAAAAATTTGTTGATCAAGAAGTTAATAAACAAGCCTATTCATGGCAGCCAAAATAAAATAATCTAGTGGCATATTTAACAAAGGAAGTTGAGCTGATCTCTACAATAAAAAACTATAAAATATTAATGAAGAAAATGATCAGGATATTGAAAAGTGCAAAGACCTCCTGTATCCTTGGACTGGATAAGCCAATATTGCTAACCAAAGCAATTTACAGACATAATGTGATATCTAGAAAAATGCTAATGGCATTCTTCATATAGGAATAGAAAAAAAATCTAAAATTCACATGGAAGCAAAAAATATGCCTATTGGCTAATCAATCTTGAATAAAGCAAGGACATAAAAATTTGAATATCTGGCCTTTACATATTACAAGACTATATAGTAAACAAAACATGATACTGTCACAACAAAAGGGCACATAGCAATGAAACAGATCTCAGAAATTAATCCATAACATCTAAAGACAAATCATCCTCAACAAAGTTTCTGAAGTACACACTGGAAAGTAATAGTTTCTCTAATGCATAATGCTGAGAAAACTAAATCCATACACAGAAGAACGAAGCCATCTTCCACCGTCTGCAAAAATCAACTCCAAATGGACTAAATGCTTAAATGTATGACCTTAAATTACAAAACTATTTACTTCAAGAAAGCTTAGAGAAGTCTTTCAAGAAATTCATATAGACAACAACTTTTTGGATAAGACCCCTAAATGCTGTGCAAAACTGCTAAATTACGTCTGTTATTTCTCATGCAGAGAAGTAAGGTGAAACTAGATTAAAAACCTTAATTTAAAACCTGAAAAGCTGAGGCCACTAGATGAAAACATGGGACAGAGAGATAGACAGAACATTGAGAACATAATACCAATAGTACAGAAAATAGACTCAAGAATTCACAAATGGTTTTAAATAAAATAAAAAGGGTCCAAAGTGAGGAGACAACCTAGAGAACAGCGAAAACTCTTTCCAGCTACACTTCAGACAAGGTGCTAATATCTAGAATATGTACAGAATGACAAAAATGAACAAAACTGCCGGGTCAGCAAACTGGCCAGATACTTCTCAAAAGAAAACACAGAAATGTCATAACATAAGTATTTTTGAAGTGTTCAACATCCTTAGACATCAAGGAAACACAAATCCACTTTGAGAATCCACCTTTCCCCAATAAGAATGGCTATTATCAAAACAAAAACAAAACAACAAACAAAAAACACTAGCAAGAATATAGGGAAAGAGGAACCTTATTTATCATTGGCAGGAGTATAAGCTGATGCAGCTAGTCAGAAATCTGCAGTTTGTCAAAAAACTAAAAATGTTACTATCATACGACCTAGCTAGACCACTTATAAGTGTATACACAAAGGACTCTCTACACAAGAGATACTTACCCATGTTTATGAATTCTGTCTTCTTAATATTAAGGAAGCAGAGTAAGCATAAATGTCCACCAACTGATGAACAATGTAAAAGTGATATAAATACACAAAGGAAAATTATTCATGTATAAATTAAAATAAAATTATTCAATTTAAGGAAAAATATATGGAACTGGAAAATGTTATATTACACAGGTAACCCAGGTTTAGAAAGACAAATGCCACATTCTCTCATATATGGATCTCAACTTTTAATTTCTTTTTGGGGGAGCAGGATCTTGCTATGTAGCTCTGGCTGGCCCAGAACTTTCTATATGGACTAGGCTGGTCTCATACTCACAGAGATCTGTCTGGTCTGCCTCTGTCTCCCATTTGCTGGAATTAAAGGCGTGGGCTACCACACCCAGCTTTAATTTATATATAATGCATTGTAGTGAGGGACCATAGATGCCAAGGAACAGAACGGGGACCTGACAGGAAAAAAGAAGTTTTAAGGGGGAGCAATAGGAAAAGTAATAGAACACATGTGATATGATACTAAAAGGAGGACTACTTAGGATGGAGGGATTTGTTTAGATGTAGCAGGGTGAGGAGATGCTGAAGAGGGTAAGGGGAAGAACAATAAAACCTAGTAGGTATATAAGTGCCAGAAGGAAATCTGCTACTTTATATGTAAAGAGAGATGATAAATGGACAGATGATAGACAGACAGATATATGACAGGTAACAGATATAAACGATAGATAGATAGATAGATAGATAGATAGATAGATAGATAGATAGATAGATAGATAGATAGATGATAGATAGATAGATAGATAGAAAATAAAAGCAAAGGGGTGGTGGCGGGGGGACAAACAAAAAGCCAAGTGCCAGGAATGGGTTACCTCTTTAGGATGTGTTGGTCAGTGAGGTTACATAGTCCTCAAACATTACCTTCTATTACAGTCTACTGCCAATGTTCTTGGTGACCTTTTAGAACACGATAGTTAAGACCTTATTGCTTTAGTTACCACACAGTTTGGATATGGGTCATGGAGAAATCATGTTGGTCCTCACCTGGAAACCTCACCCCTACTAGATAGCATTCATAGTGTTGAAAGGTGTGGTGTAGGCTACCAGAAGAGGTCACTTTGGAATACTTAGCTCCAAACAGGACAGATATATTACATTCCTGCTTTGCAAGGCTT
Organism: Chionomys nivalis; assembly: GCF_950005125.1. Lineage (NCBI taxonomy): Eukaryota > Metazoa > Chordata > Mammalia > Rodentia > Cricetidae > Chionomys > Chionomys nivalis. The sequence goes on along the minus strand of NC_080090.1, from coordinate 33,397,618 downwards.
GTGGAAGAGGGTATAGAAAGATCATAAAAGCAAAAAGCTGTAGATGACTACAAGGAAACTCTGTTTTCCAGACATAGCAGGGTGACTGCATGTATGAACTCACAGTAGTTGTAACACCATGCACAAAGTCTGTGCAAGCTCAAGCCAGATAAAGTCCCATCATGGAGCAGGTAGGTAGGCATGAAGTTCTACCCCTACCTGAGTATCCAGCTGCAAATGCTGGGGGAGGACAGTAAGTTTTAATACTGTGGCCCCCGGTAGGTCTAAAATCACACATTCAAGAGTATATGGATAGCAAAAAATTGACTTAATTAGTTTGAAAAATGAAGAGGACATAATTTTAAGTGTGTAGGGCAGAAAGGCAGATCTGAGAAGCTAGCAGAGGGAGGTGAATATGATCAGAATACATACATGAAATTCTCAGAGAAAAATTGCAAAAACATTACAAAAAGTGTCCCATTTCAAAATGGAGAAACAGGAGCATAGCGAGGAAAAATGGGACCAAAGTAAAACTCAAGCCTAGCAAGCAAACATCAAACCCATGTCCAGAAATGGAGTTCCTCATGAACTGTCAGATCTAATGACCTGGGGTAGTCTTGCCCTTCCAGTTCTTGGTCTCTCTCCTTCTCTGTCTCTCTCTTTGTCTCTCTCTTTGTCTCTCTCTGTCTCTCTGTCTGTCTCTCTGTCTCTGTCTCTGTCTCTGTCTCTCTCTCTCTCTTAGTGCTGCAGACACTAAGAGACCACGGATGCAAGCCCAGACTACCAAACCCAGCAAAGCTTTCAATCACCATCAACGGAGAAAACAAGACTGTATTCATCCAAACACTGTCTGGCCCATTAGCTCTAACTTCTTATTGGCTAATTCTTACATCTTGATTTAACCCATTTCTATTCATCTGTGTATTGCCACGTGACTGTCGCTTTCCAGCAAAATTCTAACCAGCATACATCTCAGGCAGGATATCCATGGCTTCTCTCATTCTGCCCTTCTTCCCAGCATTCAGTTCTGTCTTCTCCGCCTACCTAAGTTCTACCCTATCAGGCCCAAAGCAGTTTCTTTATTCATTAAACAATGAAAGCAAGACATGAACAGAAGAACCTTCTACACCAGGTACTGCTCACCAAAGAAGTAAAAGACCTGTTCAACCTTTAAGTCTTTGTTTTAAAAAAATTTAAGAAAGAAATTGAAGAAGGTATAAGAAAATAGATCTCTCATGCACTTGGATAGGTAGGATCAACATAATAAAAATGGCAAGTCTACCAAAAGCAATCTACAGACTCAATGCAATCCCCATCAAAATCCCAACACAATTCTTCACAGACCTCAAAAGAACAATACTCAACTTCATATGGAAGAGCATAAAAAATCCAGGATAGCCAAAACAGTCTTGTACAATAAAGGAACTTCCAGAGGCATTACCATCTTAGACATCAAGCTCTATTACAGAGCTACAGTAATGAAAACAGCCTGATATTGGCATAAAAACAGAGAGGTTAACCAATGGAATTGAATCAAGGACTCAGATATTAATTTACACACCTATGAAGACCTAATTTTTGATAAAGAAGCTAAAATTATACAATGGGAAAAAGAAAACATCTTCAACAAATGGTGTAGACATAACTAAATGTTAACATGTAGAAGAATGAAAATAGATCTATATCTATCCCTATGCACAAAACTCAAGTCCAAATAGATTGAAGACCTCAATACAAATCCAACCACACTGAACCTTACAGAAAAGAAAGTGGGAAGTAGCCTTGAACACATGGGCACAGGAGACCATTTCCTAAGTATAACGCCAATAGCATAGACACTGAGAGCAACAGTAAATAAATGGCACCTCCTGAAACCGAGAAGCTTCTGTAAAGCAAAGAACACAGTCAATAAGACAAAAAGGCAGCCTACTGAATGGAAAAATATCTTCACTAATCCTACATCTGACAGATGACTGATATTCACAATATATAAAGAACTCAAGAAACTAGATATCAAAATACCAAATAATTCAATTAAAAATGGGGTACAGACCTAAACAGAATTCTCAACAGAAGAACCTTAAAATGCCGAAAGACACTTAAGGAAATGTTCAACATCCTTAGCCATCAGGGAAATGACTCTGAGAAACCATCTTACACCAGTCAGAATGGCTAAGACCAAAAATACTGATAACAACTCATACTGGAGAGAATGTGGGGTAAACAGACCACTCATCCATTGCTGCTGGTAGTACAAACTCATACAACCTCTTTGGAAATCAGTATGGCGGTTTCTCAGAAAACTGGGAATCAACCCACCTCAAGACCCAGCAATACTACTCTTGGGCATATACCCAAAGGATGCTCAATTGTACCACAAGGACATGTGTTCAACTATATTTATAGCAGCATTACTTGTATTAGCCAGAACCTGGAAACAACCTAGATGCCCCTCAAATAAAGGATAAAGAAAATGTGGTACATTTACACAATGGAGTTCTTTCTACTCAATGGTTTAAAAAAAAAAATGACATCTTGAATTTTGCATGCAAATGAATGGAATTAGAAAACACTATCCTGAGTGAGATAACTCAGACCTAGAATGATGAGCATGGTATGTATTCACTCATAAGTGGATACTAGCTATAAAGTAAAGGATAATGAGCCTATAGTCCATGACCCCAGAGAAGCTAAGTAACAAGTAGAACCCTAAGGGAAACATATATAGATCTCTCTGAGAAGGGGGAATAGATGAGATCTCCTGAGAAAATTGGGAGCATGGTGTGGGGGGGGAGGAAGGCAGAAGGGGAGGAGGAGGGCAGAAGGGGAAGGGAAAGAGAACTCGAGGGAAGGAGATGGTAAAGATGGGGGAAGGACAGAGATTGAGAGCAAGGAAAGAGATATCTTGATTGAGAGAGCCATTATAGGGCTAACAAGAAACCTGGCAATAGAGAAATTCCCAGGAATCAATAAAGATGACTGTTGGGGGAGGCTGCTTGTTGGTTTCCAGACCACCCAAATTCCCAAAATAGTCACACAGAAATCTGTATTAATTGCAATACTGTTTGACCAATAGCTTAAGCATCTTTCTGGCTTACTCTTATGTCTTAAATTAACCAATTTCCATATTTTATATTTACCATGAGGTTTGTGGCCTTCCGCAAGATTCCACCTGGCAGCTTGCATCTTTCTCCTCTAGCAGCTCCATGGCTTCTTCCTGACTTTGCCTTCTCTCTCTCTCTCTCTCTCTCTCTCTCTCTCTCTATATATATATATATATATATATATATATATATATATATCACACACACACACACACACACACACACATTCAGCCTAGCTATATTGTTAAGCCATTGGCCAAAAGCAGTTTCTTTATTAACCAATGAAAGAAACACATATACAGAAGGTCTTCCCATACCATTTCCCCTTTTCTGTTTAAATAAATGAAAGGTTTTTTTAAGAGTTTTATTTTTTTATTGATTTATATTGAACTTTACATTTTTCTCTGCTCCCCTCCCTTCCTCTCCTCTCCCCTTCAACCCTCCCCCAAGGTCCCCAAGCTCCCAATTTACTCAGGAGATTTTGTCTTTTTCTATTTCATATGTAGATTAGATTTATGTATGTCTCTCTTAGGGTCCTCATTGCTGTCTAGGTTCTCTGGGATTGTGATTTATGAGCTGTTTTTTCTTTGCTTTACCTTTAAAAACCAATTATGAGTGAGTACATGTAATAATTGTCTTTTTGGGTCTGGGTTACCTCACTAAAAATTATGTTTTCTAGATCCATCCATTTGCTTGCAAAATTCAAGATGTCATTATTTTTTCTGCTGTGTAGTACTCCATTGTGTAATTTACTATATTTTCCTTATCCATTCTTCTGTTTAGAGGCATTCAGGTTGTTTCCAGGTTCTGGCTATGACAAACAATGCTGCTCTGAACATAGTTGAGCACATGTCCTTGTGGCATGATTGAGCATCCAGTGGATATATATGCAAAAGTGGTATTACTGGGTGTTGAGGAAGGTTGTTTCCTAATTTTCTGATCGCCACACTGACATCCAAAGGGGCTGTACCAGCTTGCATTCCCACCAGCAATGTAAGGAGTGTTCCCTTTACCCCACAACCTCCCCAGCACAAGTTATCTTCAGTGTTTTTGATCTTGGCCATTCTTACAGATGTAAGATGGAATCTCAGAGTTGTTTTGGTTTGCATTTCTCTGATGACTAAGGATGTTGAACATGTCCTAAAGTGTCTTTCAACCATTTTAGATTCCTCAGTTGAGAATTCTCTGTTTAAGTCTGTACTCCATTTTTTTTATTGGATTATTTTTTCTTTTGATGACTAATTTCTCTAGTTCTTTGTAAATTTTCGAGATCAGACCTCTGTCTGATGTGGGGTTAGTGAAGAACTTTTCCCATTATGTAGGCTGTCATTTTGTCTTGTTGACCATGTCCTTTGCTTTACAGAAGCTTTTCAGTTTCAGGAGGTCCCATTTATTAATTGTTTCTCTCAGTGTCTGTGCTAAAGGGGTTATATTTAGGAAATGGTCTCCTGTGCCAATGTGTTGAAATGTACTTCCCGCTTTCTCTTCTATACGGTTCAGTATGGCTGGCTTTATGTTGAGGTCTTTGATCCATTTGGACTTGAGTTTTGTACATGGTGATATATATGGGTCTATTTTCATTCTTCTACATGTTGATATCCAGTTATGCCAGCACTATTTATTACATATGCTTTCTTTTTTTTTCATTTGATATCTTTTACTTTTTTATCAAAAATCAAGTGTTAGAAGTTGTGTAGATTAATATCTGGTTCTTTGATTTGGTTCCATTGGTCTTCTTGTCTGTATTTATGCCAATATCAGGCTGTTTTCAGTACTATAGCTCTGCAGTAGAGATATAAGTCAGGGGTTGTGATGCCTCCAAAAGTTCTTTTATTAACAGGATTGTTTTGGCCAGATAATCATTTTAAACAGCCTACCAGCCCTAGAGAAATAGAAGCAGTTATTGAAAATCTACCAACCAAATAAAAGCCTATGTTTGGTTGATTTTAGTGAAGAATTCTACCAGGATTTCAAAGAGGAATCTTTTTAATCCCTGATCTCTCCAGGCCTTTTCATTTTTTTCTGTTATTATTATTATTATTAAAAATTTCCACCTCCTCCCATTTCTCTCCCCCTCCCCCTCCCTCTTCCTCTCCAGTCCAAAGAACAGTCAGGGACTGATGGAGCATGTGATCAAATCAGACTCTCTGAACATGGCGGACAATGAGGGATGACTGAGAAGCCAAGGACAATGGCACTGGGTCTTGATCCCACGCATGCACTGGCCCCGTGGGAGCCCAGTTCGCCTGGATGCTCACCCCCCTAGACCTGGATGGAGGGGGAAGTACCTTGGAGCAGAGAAGTATATATCTTAATTAAGGGAGCCATTTTAGGGTTGGCAAGAGCCTTGACTCTAGAGGGGTTCCCAGGGGTCCAGAGAGATGTACCCAACTAGGTCCTTGGGCAGCTGAGGAGAGAGAGCCTGAAATGGCCTGATCCTATAGCCATACTAATGAATATCTTGCATATCACCATAGAACCTTCATCTGGCGATGGATGGAGATAGAGACAGAGACCCACATTTGAACAATGGAATGAGCTCCCAAGGTCCAAATGAGGAACAGAAGGAGGGAAAACATGAGCAAGGAAGTCAAGACCATGAGGGGGGCATCCACCCACTGAGACGGTGGGGCTGATCTATTGGGAGCTCACCAAGGCCAGCTGGACTTGGACTGAAAAAGCATGGGATAAAACAGGACTCTCTGAATATGGTGAACAATGAGGGCTGCTGAGAAGCCAGGGACAGTGGCTCTGAGTTTTGAACCTACTGCATGTATTGGCTTTGTGGAAGCCTGGCCTGTTTGGACGCTCGCCTTCCTGAACCTGGATGGAGGGGGGAAGACCTTGGACTTCCCACAGAGCAGGGAACCCTGACTGCTCTTTGGACTGGAGAGGGAGGGGAGTGGGGCGTGGGGAGTGGGGGAAGGTGGGAAGGAGGCGGAAATTTTTAATTTAATAAAAAAATGCTTGCAAGCTGAATCAAAAATACATTGAAAAGATCATTCATAATGATCAAATATTTCATCCTAGAGATTCAGAGATGGTTAAACATAATAAATCAATTAATACAATCCACTATCTAAACAAATTAAAGATAAAAACCACATAATTAATTAAGACCTTTGACAAGTTCAACATTGTTCATTTTAAATGAAAGGTTTTAACTTTAACATAGTAAAATGACATATAACAAAACAGGTATCAAGCAATAATTACAGTTACAATATTTATATATACTTTATCTTTAATCATAACTAAGGAAAACAATAACTATCTATTCCTCAACTCCATCAAAGACTCCAGAAGGATAAGTTACCAAAGTAAACAGGAAGTGCATTGTAAGCAACTTCCAAAACTCTAGAATTGACAGAGACATCTCTTGCTTGGACAGTCACCCCAAGTTCTTCTACATCATTGCAGGCATCATCTTGAGCCTACTGGCCCATAGTATCTGGCAAACTTTTCCATGAAGGAGGAAACCTCAAAGACAGTTCTGTCTATATTGGCAGTTTGTCAGTCACTTTCTTCTATGTCCTGCAGAATGTCTGGCAGATTCTTTCATGAAGCAGGAATCCTGAAGAACTGTCTCATCTTTAGGCAAGTTCAGCAGTCATTCTGTTGTGGGTCCTGAATGTCCCTTGCATGTGCAGTTCATCAAGGAGTCCAGGCAAGAGCATTTTCTTGCTCAAACGGCTAGTAAACTCCATAAAGAGCCTCTTCAATGCCCATCTTCCTCTTGAAGTAATTGCTGCTGCCAGGAGCAGATGTGTCTCATTGTCATGAAAAGTCCTAAGTTTTTAAAACATTTTAAATCCATATTCTGAAGTTCTCAGAAAGATTTGAAGAATACCTATCTAACAGAAATATATCTCTATATATCTAAAAACCTAAATAATTGACTATCTATTAACCTGTATTTATTAATTATACATTACATTTTTAAATGAACTGCACAAACACCTTAATCAAGAGCAGAAATACATATATAACAAAATTGACCTAAAATTTTTATCAATAAACCAAGATCCATAACATTGGAAATCTCTATAGCAGATGACCCCAGATAAGACCCTAAACAATACTGGAGAGTGTACCTGGACAAGACTTGCCCTGTAGTCATATTTATAACTACCTTAATTGTCACCATAGAACCTTCATCCAGCAACTGATGGAAGCAGAGACAGAGATCCACAGCAGAGCACTGGATTAAGTTCACAAAGTCCAGTCAAAGAGCGAGAGGAGTGAAAATACAAAGAGGTCAAGATCATGATGGGGATACCCACTGAAACACCTTACCTGAGCTAATGGGAACCCATTAACTCCAGCCTGATAGCTAGGGTGTCAACGTAGGACCAAACTAGGCCTTCTAAATGTGGGTGACAGTTATATGGCTGGGACAGACTGTGGGACCACTGGCAGTGAGACCAGGATTTATCCCTATTGCTTGTACTAGTTTTTTGGAACCCATTCTCTTTGGAGGGATACCTTGTTCAACCTAGATAGAGTGGGGAGGGCCGTGGCCCTACCTCAAAGCAACGTGGTAGACTTTGCTGACTCCCCATGGGAAGCCTTTCCCCTTCTAAGGAGTGGATGAGGGGTGGGATGGGGGGAAAGTGAAGGGAATGGTAGGAGGGGAAGGAGTGGAACAGATTGGTGTGTAAAAAGAGAAGATTTTCATAACAACCATCTAGCTTTACAACTTAAGGCATCCATAAAAAAAAAAAAAGAAAAAACTAGATGTATGGATTGATATCTGGGTTTTGGTTTGGTTCCATTGGTCCTCCTGTCTGTTCTTATGTCAATACCAGGCTGTTTTCAGTACTGTATCTCTGTAGTAGAGTTTGAAGTCAGGGATTGTGATGCCTCCAGAAGTTCCTTTATCGTACAGAATTGTTTTGGCTATCCTGGGTTTTTTGCTTTTCCATATGAAGTTGAGTACCATTCTTTCAAGGTCTGTGAAGAATTTTGCTGGGATTTTGCTGGGCATTGCATTGAATCTGTAGACTGCTTTTGGTAAGATTGCCATTTTGACTATGTTAATTCTACCTACCCAAGAGTATGGGAGATCTTTCGATTTTCTGGTGTCTTCTTCACTTTCTTTCTTCAAAGATTTAAAGTTCAAAAAAACAAATAATCCAATAAAAAATGGAGTACAGACCTAAACAGAGAACTCTCAACAGAGGAATCTAAAATGGATGAAAGACACTTAAAGAAATGCTCAACATCCTTAACCATCAGAGAAATGCAAATCAAAACAACTTTGAGATTCCATCTTATACCTATAAGAATGGCCAAGATCAAAAACACTGATAACAACTTATGCTGGAGAGGATGTGGGGTAAATGGAACACTTTTGCATTTCTGGCTGGAGGGAAAACTGATACAGCCCCTTTAGATATCAGTATGTCGATTTCTCAGAAAATTAGGAAGCAATCTACCTCAAGGCCCAGCAATACCACTTTTGGGTATATACCCAAAGGATGCACAATTGTACCACAAGGACATGTGTTCAACTATGTTCACAGCAGCATTGTTTGTTATAGCCAGAAGCTGGAAACAACCTAAATGCCCCTTGACTGAAAAATAGATAAGAAAAATGTGGTATATTTACACAATTGAGTACTACACAACAGAAAAAAATGACATCTTGAAATTTGCAGGCAAATGGATACATCTAGAAAGCATCATATTAAGTGAGATAACCCAAACCCAGAAAGACAAATATCCTATGTACTCACTCATAAGTGGCTTTTAGACATAAAACAAAGGAACCAACCTACAATTCACAATCTGAGAGAACCTAGACAACAATGATGACCCTAAGAGAGACAAACATGGATCTAATCTACATGGGAAGTTGAAAAAGACAAGGTCTCCTGAGTAAATTGGGAGCATGGGGACCATGGGAGAGGGTAGAAGGGGAGGGGGAAAAAGGAAGGTGAGTGGAGAAAAATATACAGCCCAATAAAACAATAAAAAAAGATGGAAAAAAAGAAAGGAATTAAGAATTAAAAGGGCAGGTATAATAAAGACTCAGAGATAATAGAAATACAAAGTTTCAGATATAAAACCAATAAAAACAAGGTAAGCATGTTAAAATACAACACCAAGTTTGGGTAGCTTTTCTTTAGATGATGTTATAACATGACTCTTAAGTGTAGCCAAAGAGCCATGTAGGAAAGTCTGGTCTCCCAGCATGACTCTATTGGCAGTGGTGGAAACTTCCATAGGCAGCGTCTAGTTGGGTGTTCTTCAAATCATTGGGGAAATATTCTCTTTCCCTTGTCTCTCATGTTCAATGAGTAACAACTTTGCTCTACCACATACATACAAATTCCACAATATGCTGCTTAAAACTAACAGTCAACCAGTCTGAGAACCTCAAAGCTGTGAGCTGCTATAAATCTTTTCTTTTTATGATTGAATTACCTTTTTGCTAACATAATGGAAATCTGACTAACACAAAGAAAAATATTCAGGTGACTAAAATCAAGAGTAAAGGTTAGAATATTAATACCAATTACTAGGAAATTAAAAATCTTATATTCAAACATATACACAAAAAAGTTAGGTAAGCTAAAGGAAATGGACAAATGGTGTAGGAGGTCCTTCTATATTTGTGTTGTTTTCATTGGTTGAATAAAGAAACTGCCTTGGCCTTTTGATAGGGCAGTTCTTAGGTGGGCAGAGTAGATAGAACAGAAATCTAGGAAGAAGGGAGTGTGGCAGATGCCATGCTTCTCCTGTCCAAGATGGACGCTGGTTAGACTCATGCTGGTAAGCCACAGACAAGTGACGATACACATTAGTGGAGTTGCGTTAATCAAGATGTGAGAGTTAGCCAATAAGAGGCTAGAGCTAATGGGCCAGGCAGTAATTTAATTAATACAATTTCTGTGTGGCTATTTTGGGAGTTAACCTATCTGAGCAGTGGGACACAGCCCACAGCTCCTACTACAGATTGGCGCTCCAATGTGATGGACTAAATCCACTTAAAAACCTGAGAGAGCTTAATTTTAAACACAGAACAAAACAAAGTTTAACACAGCTTTTTGCTGTTTGCTTGCAGGGTACCGCAGATAAATTTTCCCTACTCAGCCATAGCAGCAGTAAAAAAGCTGTGCCATTTTAAAATGAGGCTTGTGGGCCCTGCCGCTTGGTGCAAACTCGGGCTTTGGAGCATTTGTGGGCCTGGCTGGTTGTGGGCCCACTCAGGGTCGGGAGAAAAATATCTGAGATCATGTCCATGGCTCAGCTCTTTCTGCCTGCGTAGACAGTGGGGTCAGGTCTACTAGAAAGTGGCTGTTTTGAAATACCAGTTTCTGGGCTGTGCTGCCATTGCCATCTCTGTCTGAATCCTGTGGGAGACAGAACTTTTGAATGGGGTTTGTGAGTAAAGTGCTATGGCTTGCTTGATGGCAATGTGGACTGCTGTGTGCTTGGAACTGTGTGCAGCTAAAGGGCACCAAATGGCTCTGAGGCACGGCTCCACCTGCTGAACTGTGCTAATCTCGGGCAGGAACTGTTGTAATTATTATAATAACAGCACAGTTAAGGTTTAGACTGGGCAGGAAACAGGCGGTACCATATTACCCTTACATGGCACAAGCTAAGGTTTTAAAGAAGTGCTTAGCATTTTAAGAAGTGCTCCTGAATAGTAAAGAATTACAGATTCACAATAGGACAGATTCAGACATAAAAGACCTCTAAATGGGTCACACTGTTGAATAAATGTACATAGGCTAGGAAGAGAAAAGATAAAGAGCACAGAGACTCATAAAATAAAGTTAATGCTTTAAAAAATATTGGGTAAAGTCTTTAAAGAGACAGAGTAAAGTAATAGAGTAAAAAAATAAGCCACGTAAAACTGGAAAATTCACAGAGTTTGGAGTCTATGTATTATTGGGTTTTCTTTGAATTTTTTTACTGTGAAGGAGCTAAATGCAGAGAGACATTTCACTGCTAAGCTAATCCACCATGTATATTATAAAGGTATCTTGACTTCAGAAGTTGGGTCTAAGGATATGATGTTTTGGGAAAGAGATTTTTCTTTTGTTTTCACAGAGGATGAGACCCTGTGGATTGCTTCTAGACCAATATGGTATGATAGACCATGCCCTTCTGAAAGGTTGCTGTAAACACACTCAAAATAATTACTTCACTCATCTACCAACTGAGATGAACCTGACACACAGGATACACCATGAATGACCTAATTAACAGCGCCCCCATTCAGCATGAAGCTGTTTGGAGAGAAATAACTATGTCCATATTCTCAAATATTGTTTATAAATGTTCTTTTACATTTAAAGGGGGTTAGGCTATAGATATGAACAATTTTCATTGGTATGGATTTTGCCTTTATTGGTATAAATTTAAGGTCAATCTTGTTATATGTATATATCTGCTCTTGATTAAGGTATTGAAATTGTGTAGTTCATTTACAAATGTAATGTATAATTAGGAAATATAGGTTGTTAATGGATAATCATCGATAATAGTCAAGCTTGTAGTCATGTTAGTTAGATTTTCTAGATATACAGAGGTATATTTCAGTTAGATAGGCATTCTTCATATCTCTCAAAGACTACAGAATATGGCATTTAAAATGTTTTAATAACTTAGGAGTTTTCATGATAATGAGACACGTCTGTTACTGGCAGCACCAGCTACTTCAAGAGGAAGATGGGCATCGAAGAGGCTCCTTATGGAGTTTGCTAGCCATTTGGGCAAGAAACTGCTCTTGCCTGGTCTGTTGCATAAACTGAACAAGAAGAACTCACAGAGAGAGGACTGCTGAACTTGCCTTAAGGTAAGATGATCCTTCGAGGTTCCTGATTCATTAAAGAGTCTGTGGGACATTCTGCAGGATACAGAAGGAAGTGACTGAACTGTCTTTAAAATTTCCTGCCTCATGGAAATGTCTGCTGGATACTATGGGCCTGTAAGCTGAAGATAGATGCCCCAATGATACAGAGGAACTTTGGGGGATTGTCTAGGCAGCAAGATGTTTCTGTCAATTCTAGAGTTTTGGAAGTTGATTACAATGTACTTCCTATTAACTTAGGTAATATTATATCCTTCTGGAGTCTTTGAAGAATTGAAGAATGGTTAGCTATAGTTATAGTTTTCCTTAGTTATGATAAAAGATAAAATAAATATTGTAACTGTAATTCTTGCTTGATAACTGTTTTGTTTTATGTAATTTTACTATGTTAAAGTGAAAGTCTTTCTTTTTGTTTAAATAGAAAAGGGGGAAATGGTGTAGAAGGTTCTTCTGTATTTGTGTTGTTTTCATTGGTTGAATAAAGAAACTGCCTTGGCCTTTTGATAGGGCAGCCCTTAGGTGGGCAGAGTAGACAGAACAGAATGCTGGGAAGAAGGGAGTGTGGCAGATGCCATGCTTCTCCTGTCCAAGACGGATGCTGGTTAGACTCATGCTGGTAAACCAGTCAAGTGGCAATACACATTAATGGAGATGGGTTAATCAAGATGTAAGAGTTGGCCAATAAGATGCTAGAGCTAATGGGCCAGGCAGTAATTTAATTAATACAATTTCTGTGTGGTTATTTTAGGGGTTAAGCTAGCCGGGTGGCAGGACACAGCCCACTCCTCCTACTACAGACAAATGCCTAGAAACACAATGCCTACCAAGGAAAAATCACAAAGATGAAGAATATCTGAAAAGATGCATAGCTAATAATAGAACTGAATTAGTATGCAAATATTTCAAAGTAAAGCCTTAGACATGGTGACTTTACAAATAAATTTTAACATACAGTTAAAAGAAATAACAACACATTTCCTCAAAATTAATTATTCCAAAACCCCCAGCAGGGTCGAATATTCAGCAACTATTTTTATAACATCAGTTATCCTGACAATCCAGAATCAGATAAAGATGCCATATACTGACACATTTCACTGTGAACACTTATCCTGACAATCTAATGTCAGATTAAGATGCCATCAGGAAACCCTGACACACATCACTATGAACACTTATCCTGACGGTCCAGTCAGATAAAGATGCCATCATTAAATACTGACACATACCACTGTGGACATTTATGTGAAGATCCTCAACAAAATGTAATAGAGTAGTTACTCAACAGCATATTTAAAAGGTCATAATTAAGTTGGATTTATTACTGGAATTTAAGTATTGTTTGCATTAGAAATGCTTCAAGTAATATAACACAGTAATAGGATGAAGGATAGAAAAATACATGATCAAACTACAAATTATGTAGAACAAGCATTAAAAAATTAAACATCTAACATCAAATAATTCAATAATCTAGGAATATCTCTAAAATATAATGTTATAAAAGTTCTATATGAAACACCCATAGAAGAGCCACGAGAAATAGTGAAAAACCACAAGCTTTTCCTCTGAAATGATAAAAATAGCAAAGGTGATACCTTTGCCACTTCTGTTCACCATAGTACTAGGCGTCCTGGCAATCATAATAGAAATTCTATGAAGAAAATAGAAATAGCTAAACTGGAAATCCAAAACCAAAATTATCATTGTTAATGTACAGAATGACCATATGTCATAAAAAATTAAAGACAACACAAACACACATGCACATCCCCCAAAACCTAACAGAACTAATAAATCCAGTGAAGTAGCAACACAGAAATTAGACACACAAAATCAGTTGCAGTTTTATATATTAATAACAATTCAAAATGAAAATTCTATTAAGATATGTTATATGATGAAAACTTAGCATGTTGAGGACACTGTGCAATTTACAGACTGGATGTAATTTTTCACTTGCTTATTTGCTTTGAGGTGCAGTGTCCTGCAGCTCAAGCTCGCCTTAACCCAGCACGGAACTATGGATGACCTTGAGTTCCTGCTCCTCCTGCCTTTACCTCCTCTCAGGATTGGACTTGCACATGAATACCACCTTGGCTTCATGGAACTTAAAGAAATTCTCATTCTATATAAATTGTATACTTCTTTCACAGAATTAGAAAAACTTCCCTAAAAATGACATGTTGATGCCTTACCTTTAAAAACCACAAAACTACTTTGTCTCTAAGTAGGCAAATAAATTAAAGTAAGGATATTAGGGTGCTCCGCAGTCCAACATGACTAGTACCCTTGGAAGAAGAGATAAGGATGTAGACAGCTAAGAGAAGGAATTTGAAGAGTCAATCTACAAGCACCAGGAGAAGTCTCAGGGTAAGTCAATCATGCTGACACCTTGATTGGGAGACTTCAGTTCCCTGAACTGTGAAAAAATAAATTTCTATTGAATAAGCCAGCTACTATGAGAATACTTGTCACTGAAAATATAGAAAAATAATAATATACATATGCATTTTAAACCTCACCTGAATTCTTGGCCCAAGCAACTTCACTGACAAATTCTACCAAACACTTAAGGAAGTAATGATGGCAATTTTATATAGACTCTTCAAGAAAACAGCAGTGAAGGGAGCGTGCAGCTCACCCACAGACAAGAGTTCTCAGAGGACACTGTAAGACAAACATGCTTGAGTCTGAAATGTAAATTGGGGGCAACCTAACTTCCAGAGCCAGCTTCTCAGGAAGCTCAAATGGCACACAAGAATCCATCAATATAATGGCCACTACGCCATCTACCATGATAGTAAGAGATAAATTCTTAACAAAGAAAGTCACAGACAAAATCCAGCATGACCAAGTTGGTCTCATCCAGGAACACAATCAAGTTCAACATTTTAAAAAATCACCCTAAGCCAGGTGGTGGTGGTGCACACCTTTAATGCCAGCACTCGGGAGGCAAAGACAGGTGGATCTCTGTGAGTTCAGGGCCAGCCTGGCCTACAAGAGCTAGTTCCAGGACAGGCTACAGAGAAATCCTATCTAAAAAAAAAAAAAAAAAAAAAAAGCAAAAAAACAAACAAAAAAAAAAAAACAACAAAAAACATCCTAAGTGTTCAACCTTGATAACAGAAAAAGAAAAATGTTACAGAAATTCAAAAGATATTCACAAAAGGCTGATTTTTTAGATCGATTTACAAATAGGTTTCCTTTGGGTAGCTTCACACATAGTTTATTCTCTCCTTCACTCTTCCTTCTGTGCTTTACCATTCCACTATCATGCCCTTTAAAGCCTTTTCTCCCCCGACACAGTCCTCCTTCTAGTTTCCTGGCCTTTACACATATTTATTCCTACCTGGATACTTACTATTTTGTAGTTTGAGGTTACAAACAAACGGTATTTGTCTTTCTGAACTTAGACTATCTCACCTAAAATACCTCAAATTCCACCCATCTTCTTAGCGAGTTTCCTAATTTTATCTTTCTTTTCACTGTATATATATATGCCATATTTTCATTATCCATCTGTTCATTTGATGACAGATTCCATTTCCTTTCTCCTGTGAAATGAGAAGGAATGAACAGGATGTATAAGCACCTTTGTAATAGAATGTAGACTTCTTTGAGTAAAAACGGGATCACATGAGAGCACATTTTTAGAAGCCTCCACACTAATCTCTTTAGTGGCTACTCTACCTTACACTCCTACTAAAAGTGGGTAAGGGTTCTCTATTCTCACACCATTAGCATTTACTAGTATTTGTTTACTTGATGGTGGCCATTCTCCCTGGGACGAGACAGAAATGCAAAGTTGCTTTACTCTGCATTACTACAAATGCTTAACAGTTTTAAAGGTGTTTTGAGACCCTCACATCTAAGTTCTGGATCTATATCATTGCCACCACTCCTCCCATGCCCCGCTTCCCTCCCCAATTCATGACCTCTTATTTATTATTTCTGCACACATATAACCTAATGAGTCCATTCAATGTTGCTTTCATGTACATGTGTCCAAGACTGACCACTTGTGATTGTTGAACAGCCTGCACGGAAGCTTGTTTCTGGAGGAAACTGAATCTCTGTCTCGCTGCAGCGGCTGCCCACCTGAACCTCTCATCTAGAAATGGGACCTGGTGGAATTCCCTCATCAATGTTGGTCTATCCCCTGGTATTATCAGTATGTCTTGTTCAAGCAATCACATGGCTGAGTGTGCAGGGGTGCATTTTCCCTACCATGTCTGGGGAACTCTCTAGCAGCAGGCATCCTGGTCCCCTCGCTCTTACATTCTTTCTGCCTGCACTTCTATGCTGTTTTCCGAGCCTTTAGTGTAGCAATTGCATTTCATATATAAGGTGGGGCTGGACAGCCCTTAAACAGTTTTTAAAATATTTATTGGTCATTTCTATTTCTTCTTTTGAAAACTGTTCAGACATTTGTGCATTGATGAGCTGGCAGCTTTGTTTCTCTAGTGTTTAATATTTTTCAGTTCTTTATATACTCCAGATATTAACACCATGTCTGAAGAACAGCCAGCAAAGATTTGCTGTCCATTTATTCTGTTATCAGAAGTTTTTTTTAAACTTCATGTAATCTCATTTCTCAACTTTTGGAAATGTTCTTGTGATGTTTGGGTTCTATTCAGAATTTTTTTACATATACCTATGTCTTTAAGTATTTTCCTTTGTTTTATTTGATGTAAGAGGGCCTAGGCACTATAAGCAGTATCACCCCTGGGCGATGGCCCTGGGTTATGTAATGGAGGCAGCTAAGGAAGCAGCTTTCTTCCCTGGTGCAGCTTCAGTTCTTGCCTCAGAGTTCCTTCCCTGAGCTCATTCCCGGTTTCCCTCTATGGTGGACTATAACCTAAACCCTTTGCTCCTATATTGCTTTTGGTCATAAGTATATCACAACAATGGAAAGCAAACTAGGACATCCACTGATCATCTCATGAGCTCTAACTTGTGGGTGTGTGGGTGTGTGTGTGAAGGATGCATGCACAATTACAATTACAAACTTTTCTTTTAAGAATGTCTTAGAGGCTGGAGATATGAGTCAATATGGCTAAGAGCACAGACAGCTCTTCTAGAGGTCCTGAGTTCAATTCCCAGCACCCGCATGGTGGCTCACAACCATCTCTAGTGGGATCTGAAACCCTCCTTCTGGCATAAAGTTACACATGCACATAGAACATTCATACATGAAATAAATAAATAAATCTTTAAAAAAAAATGACTTAGCCAGCCTTAAAGCCCGCCCAGTAACCCCAGACTGTACCCCTGTCCCTGGGTTCCATGTTCAGGACCAAACTTTGGCAGAAGACTTCTGTTTTACCTGAGGCTAGGACAATTCTAGGAACCCAAAGTAAAACATTGTCCATAGCCTGGTAACACTCTCTCAAGACGTCAAGACCCAGCTATAACACTCCTGGGCATATCCCCAAAGAATGCGCTACCATACTACAAGAACATTTACTCAGCTATGTTCATAGCAGTTTTATTATAATAATCAGAAACTGATAACAACCTAAATGCTCATCAGCCAAAAGTGGATAAAGAAAGTATGGTACATTTACACAATGGAGTATTACTCAGCTGTTAAAAGCAATGATGTCATTAAATTTCCTGGCAAATGGATGGAACTAGAAACTAAAACACTAAAACAACAGTCCCAGATACAGAGGATGTAAGTATGTGGTTTTTCTAAGGCTCACAATTCCCATCCCTCCCCTTATTTTAAAGCCTCTTCTTTTCAATTCCTCCCTTTCTTTTAAAGCTTTAGGCATTGAACCAAGATTGTGGACTTGTACTATTGGTGCAGTAGTGCAGATCTACAGGGGTTTGTTTGTTTGCTCAAAAATTTAGTCTAATAATATTACTAAAGACTCAGTCCCAGGAAAATTTATCATAATATCTACTTATCCAACAAGAAATCAATAATATAGATTATGATAGTCAAACAATGGAGTATTATTAATTATCCTGAAAAGAAATTGTGATGTGCATAGCTATTTACTTTGAAAAAGATGTTTATAAAGGAATTTACTCATATCTTATAGGCATAATTATATTACTACTTCTGTGTTTGCCAAGTTATAGAAAACTATTATGAACATCATTCATGCCCGAAAAATATATTTGCAAGTTACTAAACACACGAAATTATCCTTTCATTGAACTTCTCAGCTAGCTGAGACAAGGGCAACTGAAAAATCAGGGGTCTGAAATAAGTCTGGGTTCTCTAAAGAGTGATAGGAAGTGGAACACTGTCTCCTCGTGGCTAGTGGGAAAGAAGAGATGGAGAACTGCACACATGGGAAACAAGAAGTGCATTGCCAAATGTGATAAGGGCAGTGTGACAAAACAGAGTTCTAATAAGTCAAGGGCACAAAGAGTCTGCACACACTTGTGGACTCAACTTCACACGTTACCCAACAAGTACTCCTTTAAAGGCCTGGGAGCACAGCAGGAATGGAAAGGATCATTTTCCAAGTAATATAGGCTTGGAAGAGAGAGCTACTACCACGGTGAAAAACACATAATCCCTGAGTAGGATCTAGCTCCCCCAGAACAAATGTTTTAACTATAGACAGAATTGCTGCCAATATTATTGTAGCAAAGTGAAGACCTACTACAAGCAGGAAAAGAGAACCCAACCAAGACTGTACTACAAGCAGATGGAAAAGAAGCAGTGCTGAACCCACTGTTACAATAGACCGATACCGTTACAAATTTCCTATCACTGAGTGGGTTCAAGAAACCTTCTCCTACAGTAGAACTGCTAAACACACTAGGCAAAGTTGGATGCTATGAGAAGATGCAGTATCACTGACATACGCACACTATGCAGACACCACACACACATACACACACACACACACATACAAACACACACGCGTGAAATTACAAATGGATTGAAAATTCCACAGAGCAGGACTAAGCCAGCAACCAGGGCCAAAGCAGGCCTGAGGAAGTGAACTCCATAGGAACAAGACTGAACCAGTGACCTAGGCCAAAGCAGGTCTAAGACAGCGAACTTGAAAAGAGCAGGACTCAGCCAGCGACCTGGGCAGGAGCAGGCCTGAGACAGTGAACTCCACGGGAACAGGAGCAAATCCAGACCAGGGTCATTTGTGGAGCAGGACTGGGCCAGTGACCTAGGCCGGAGCAGTCCCAAGGCAGTGATCTCCAGGGGAGCAGGACTGAGCCAGCTACCTAGGCCAGAGTGGGCCTGAGATGGAGAGCTCCACCGGAGTGGGAGCAGATCCAGACCAGGGACATTGACAGAGGCGGGACTGAGCCAGAGACCTGGGCCAGAGCAGACCTGAGACAGCGAACTTCACAGGAGCAGGTACACAGGAAAAACCACTCAGCAAGTGGGCCAGAGCCAGAGACCTCTGTAGGTTCGGGTGTGAGGGAGTAGACCTGAGCCAGGACCTCTGTGCGTCTGGGCGTGAGTCTAGGACCTCAGAGGAACTAGGCCTGAGCCAGGACCTCTGCAAGTATGGGACCTAGGAGGGAGTAGGCAGGAACCAGAAATCTCTGCGGATCCAGGTGTGAGTCTGGAACCTCGGAGGGAGTAGGCCTAAGCCAGGACCTCTGTAGGTCTGGGAATTGGTTTGGAACATCAAAGGGAGTAGGCAGGAACCAGAAACTTCTGTGGATCCAGGTGTGAGTCTGGGACCTCCAAGGGAGTAGATCAGAGCCAGGGACCTCTGCAGAAGTGGGTCCAAACCAGGGATGCTTACAGAAACAGGTCTGAGCCAGCAACCTAGGCTAGAGCAGGCCTGAGACAGCAAACTCCACGGGAGTGGAGCAAAGCCCAGGAGTGCTGAGAGACCTCCAGGAATATGGAGTGACCAATGGAGTAACTAGAACCGTGGCACTGAGTGTACCACAAGGAACAACCATCTGAGCCTTGGATCCACTGGCACCTAGAAGATTAATCAACAGAATCACAGGCAGCCTCAACCACACCAATTAGAGGAAAAGATAAGTAGATAAGGTAAGAACACACACAACACCACTAAGAGCAACATGACACCAGTAAAATCTAGAGACCCTACAACAGCAAGACTTGAACAACCGAATATGGATGAAGCAGAAGAAAATGAGCTAATAAATAACTTCAGGAGAATTTTTGAGACTCTTAAAGAGGAAATGAGAAATTCCCTCAAAAAAATGAAGGGAAAGACAAACAAAAAATTGGAAGATATTAGCAAATCCCTTAAAGAAAACCATGAAAAAAACCATCTAACATATGAAAGAAACTATTCAGACTTGAAAACTAAAATAGAGACAATAAAGAAAGCACAAACTGAGGAAATTACAGAAACAGAAATTATGAGAAATCATTAGGAACTGCAAGCACAGCATAAACAGCAGAATACAAGAGATGGAAGACAAAATCTCAAGCGCTGTAGATACAATAGAGGAAATAGACTCATAAGTCAAAGAAAACATTAAATCTAACAAGCGCTTAACCCAAAATATCCAGGAAATGTGGGACACCATGAAAAGACCAAACCTAAGAATAATAGGTATAGAAGAAGGAGAAGTTCAACTCAAAAGCACAGAAAATATATTTAACAAAATCATAGAAGAAAACTTTACCAACCTAAAGAAAGATATGTCTATGAAGATACTAGAAGCATACAGAACACCAAACAGATTGGATTAACAAGAAGTCCCCTTGCCACATAATAACCAAAACATTAAACATACAGAATAAAGAAAGAATATTAAGAGCTGCAAAGGAAAAAGGCCAAGTAGCATATAAGGTAGACCTATCAGAATTACACCTGACTTCTCCTTGAAGACAATGAAAGGCAGAAGGTCTTAGTCAAGCATTATGCAGACATTAAGAGATCACGGATGCCAGTCCAGACTATTATAACCAGCAAAACTTTCAATCACCATAGAAGGACAAAACAAGATGCCCCATACAAAACCAGATTTAACCAATACGTAGCCACAAACCCAGCCCTACACAAAATACTAGAAGGAAAACTAAAACCCAAGGAAGTTGGTTACATTAAGAAAAAAAAATACAGACAATTGATGGTCTCATAGCAGCAAATCCCAAAGGGAAAAACACATGAATTAACATCGCCAACAATGAAAACTAAATTAAGAGGAGATAGTAATCATTGGTCACTAATATCCCTTATTATGAATGGATTCAACTCACCTATAAAAAGACACAGGATGACAGACTGGATACAAAAACAGAATCCATCCTTCTTCTGCACACAAGAAACACACCTAATCTTCAAAGACAGACATTGCCTCAGTAAAAAGTTGGGAAAAAATTTTCCAATCAAATGGACCTAATAAACAAGTGGGTGTAGCTATCCTAATATCTAACAAAATAAACTTCAAACTAAAATCAATCAAAAGAGACAAAGAAGGACATTTCATATTAGTCACAGGAAAAATCCATCAAGAGGAAATCTCAATAGTGAACATCTATGCCCCAAATACAAGGGCACCCTCATTTTAAAAGAAACACTTCTAAAACTTAAATCATACATTAAACCCCACACACTTATGCTCGAGAAGTTGTGGGGTAAAGGGAATAGTCCTGCATTGTTAGTGGGAGTGCAAGCTGGTACAGCCCCTTTGGATGTGAGTGTGGCAATTTTCCAGAAAATTAGGAAACAACCTTCCTCAGACTCAGTAATACCACTTTTGGGTATATATCCAAAGAATACTCAATCGTGCCACAAGGACATGTGCTCAACTATGTTCATAGCAGCATTGTTTATCATAGCCAGAACATGGAAACAACCCAAATGCCCCTCGACTGAAGAATGCATAAGAAAAATTGATACATTTACACAATGGAGTACTACACAGCAGAAAAAAAATAATGATATCTTGAATTTTGCAGATAAATGGATGGAGCTAGAAAACATCATTTTGAGTGAGTTAACCCAGACACAGAAAGACAATTATCACATGTACTCACTCATATGTGGTTTTTAAACAGGAAGCAAAAACAAACAAACAAAAAAAAGCCTACAAATCACAATCCCAGAGAGCCTAGACAACAATGAGGACCCTAAGAGAGACTAACATAGATCTAATCTACATGGGAAGTAGAAAAAGACAAGATCTTCTTGAGTAAATTGGGAGCGTGGGGACCTTGAAAGAGGGCTGAAAGGGAGGGGAGGAAAGGAGGGGAGCAGAGAAAAATGTAGAGCTCAATAAAAATCAATATATTTTAAAAAAGACCATCATTCCTGACCTTAAAGAAAAGAAAATATAAATAAATTGAAGGGAAGAAATTTGTCTCATAAATAGGAAGTACTAGTGTTTTTGAGGTATGTATGTAGGGGTCATGAAACTGGAGGCGGGAGAAGAGATCTTGAAGGGCAGAAGATGTAACACAAATGGGGACCTGCTTGTTGTTGTTTTCTGCCCTGTCAGGTTCCCACAGCTGTTTAGCCCCAAAGAAAATCACACATAGGTCTCCATAAATTATAACCTGATTGGCCCATTAGCTCTAGCCTCTCACTGGCTAACTCTCACATCTTGATTAACCCATTTTTCTGGTCTATGTTAGCCATGTGGCTCAGTAGCTTTTTCAGTGAGGCAGATAACATCCTGCTGCTTCGGCGGTCTGGGCAGGAATGGGAGGAATCAACTTCCTCTTTCCCAAAATTCTCCTGTTCTCATTACATTATTTCTACTTCCTGTCTGGTTTTCCCGCCTATATTTCCTACCTGGCCAATCAGCGTTTATTTAAAATATGATTGACAGAATACAGACAATTCTCCTGCACCAAGAAGAGGCAACAGAATAGATACAGCATGAAAGCAGAAACAGGGGCACTGGTGAAGGAGGTAGTGGTCTGCAAGAGGGTTCAATGGAAGTGGGGAGGGCAATAGGGAAAGTAATACAAAAACAATATGAGAATGACTTAATGAAATCCATTTTTTAAATTCCAACTTTAAAAATGAATTGAAAATAACACATTATATAAGGAAACAAAAATAGGAAGTCCCCCGCCAGCCTGCAGATGAGAGACCTGCCTCCAGGCTGTACCCCCAGCCACACCACATACTGGACACTCCGCAGTCCAGTCCCACACACCTGAACATCCTCCTTGTGGCCAGCCCTCCCCTACAACCCCAGCAGACTACATTGGCACAGGAGCAAACCACATCAGCTGGAAAAACAGCAGACTACACAGGCCCAGGTGTAAACCACAACAGTTGGAAGAACAGGCACAGGCATAAGCCACACCAGTTGGAAGAAAAGATGAGTAAATGCAGGTGTAAGAATACATTCAACAACTGAAAGAACAATACAACACCACCAGAACCCAGACATCCTACAAAAGCAAGACACGAACATTCCAATGCAGCTGAAACACAAGAAAATGGATTTAAAAATTACTTTATAAAGATGCGAGAGACTCTTAAAGTTGTCAAGGAAAAGACAAACAAAAAAATTGGAAGAACAATAAATCTTTTAAAGAAAGCCAAGAATAAACAATCAAACAGGTAAAAGAAATGGTTCATGACTGAAAACTGAAATAGAAACAATACAGAAAACACAAATCAAAGGAATTCTGGAAACAGAAAATTTGGGAAAGTGAACAGGAACTACAGATGCAACCATCACCAACAGAAAATCTGAGGCGTTGAAGATATGAAGGAGGAAACAGATTCATCACTCAAAGAAAATATTAAATCCAATAACTTCCTAACACAAAACATCCACGACATCTGGGACACCATGAAGAAACAAGAATAATAGAGAAGAATTTCAGTTCAAAGGCACAGAAAATATATTCAACAAAATTATAAAAAGAACACTTTCCCAACCTAAAGAAAGACATGCCTATAAAGGTACAAGAAGCTTACAAAACATCAAATAAGCTGGACCAAAAACAAAAATCCTCTCACCACATAATAATCAAAACACTAAACATACAGAATAAACAATTTTAAGAGCTGCAAAGGCAAAAGGCCAAGTAACATATAAAGGCAGACCTATCAGAATTACACCTAATCTCTCCATGAACACTCTAAAAGCCAGAAGACCGTGGAGAGACATTTTACAGACACTAATGGACAATGGATGCCAGCCTAAACTACTACACCCAGCAAAACTTTCAAACAACATAGATGGAGAAAACAAGTTATTTCATGAAAATAAAAAAGATTTAATTGGTACCCATTCACAAATCCAGCATGACAGAAAGTACTAGAAGAAAAACTCCAACCCAAGGAACTCAGTTACATCAATGAAAACACAGGCAATAAATAATCTCACAACAACAAAATCCAAAGAAGGGGAAAACACACACTGCCACCACCACCAAATCCAAAAAATAACAGGAATTAACAGTAACTGGTCAATAACATCTCCTAATATCAATGAACTCAATTCACCAATAAAAAGACACAGGCGAACAGAATGGATATGAAGACAGAATCCATCCTTCTGCTGCATGCATAAAACACACCTCAACTTCAAAGACAGACATTACTTCAGAGTAAAGAGTTGAGGAAAGATTCTCCAAACAAATGGACCTAAGAAGCAAGCCACTGTAGCTATCCTAATATCTAACAAAATAGACTTCAAACTAAAAGAGATGGAGAAGGACATTTCATATTCATCACTGGAAAAAAATCCATCAAGATGAAGTCTCAATTCTGAACATCTATGCCCCAAATACAAGGGCATCCACATTTGTAAAATAAACGTTACCAAAGCTTAAATCACACATCAAACCTTGCTAATTAATAGTGGGAGACTTCAACACCCCACTATCCTCAACGGACAGGTTTGCCAGACAGAAACTTAACAGAAAATCAAGGGAACTAACAGATGTTATAACTCAAATGTACTTAATAGATATCTACAGAACATTTTGCCCAAACACAAAAGAATATACCTTCTCAGAACTTCATGGAACCTTCTCTAAAACTGATCACATACTCAGTCATAAAGAGAATCTCAAAAGACAAAAATAAATAAATAAATTGGAATAACCGCTGTATCTTATCAGACCACCATGAGTTAAAGTTAGAGTTCAACAACACAAACTACAGAAAGCACACAAACTCATGGAAACTGAACAGCTCTCCACTGAATCACCACTGGGTCAATGAAGAAATAAAGAAATTAAAGACTTCCTAGAATTCATTGAAAGTGAATCCACAACAAACTTATGGAACACAATGAAAGCAATGCTAAGAGGAAAGTGACTACATAAAGATTTGGAGAAATATCACACGAGTGACTTAACAGCACACCTGAAAGCTCTAGAACAAAAAGAAGGAAACTCAACCAGGAGGAGTAGATGTCAGAAAGTAATCAAACTCAGGGCAGAAATCAATAAAAGGGAAACAGAATAATACAAAGAATCAATGAAACAACAAGTTGATTCTTTGAAAAAATAAGATAGACAAACTCTTATTTGTAATATCTAGAACCTGGAAACAACCTAGATGCCCCTCAATGGAAGAATGGAAAAAGAAAGTGTGTCATATCTACACATTAGAGTACTACTCAGCGGTAAAAAAAATGACATCTTGAATTTTGCATGCAAATGGATGGGAATAGAAACACTATCCTGAGTGAGATAACCCAGACCCAAAAAGATGAATATGGTATGTATTCAGTCATTAGTGGATTATAGCCATAAACAAAGGACATTGAGTCTATACCACTCTTGGACATAGACCCAGTAATACCATTCTAGAGCATATACCTAAAGGATGCTCAGTCATACCACAAGGACACTTGCTCAACTATGTTCACAGCAGCATTATTTGTAATAGCCAGAATCTGGAAACAACCTGATGTCCCTCAACTAAAGAATGAATAAAGAAAAAGAGGTACATTGTAAACATAGACTTCCAATTCGTTCCCACCACCCAGACCTGAGTAATCACACAGAAACTATATTAATTACAATAATGTTTAGCCTATTAGCTCAAGCTTCTTATTAACTAACTTTTACATCTTAAATTAACCCATTTCTCTTAGTCTGTGCATTGCCATGAGGCTGTGGCCTACCAAGGTTTTTCCAGCGTGTTCCTACTTTGGCAATTACATGACATCTCCTTGACTCTGCCTACTCTCTCCATATATCTCTTCCAGTCTGGCAATATTCTGCCCTGCCATATGCTGAAGCAGCTTCTTTATTAACCAATGGTAATAAAACACATTCATGGCATACAGAGGGCAATCCCATATCAATATACCTTTACAATGGAGTATTACTCAGTGGAAAAAAAAACAATGACACCATGAAATCTGCAGGCAAAAGGATGGAACTAGAAAAAAATCATCCTGAGTGAGGCAACCCAGACCCAGAAAGACAAACATGGAATTTACTCACTCATAAGTGGATATCAAATGTAAAGCAAAGGATAACCAGGGTATAGTTCAGAACCCCAGAGAAGCTAGGTAACAAAGAGGACCCTGAGAGGGATGCATGGATCTCCCTGGGAAGAGGAAATAGATGAGTTCTCCTGGGTAAAATGGGGATTGGTGGTAGAGGGAAGGGGATGGAGAGATAGGAACGTGAATGATCAGTATGGTTGAGTTGGGAGTGGATGGAGGGGGGAAGTAATGAAAAGGATAATCTTGATAGAGGGGGCCCTTATGGGGCTAGAGAGAAACCTGGTACCAGGGAAACTCTCAGGAATCTACAAGGATGACTCCAGCTAAGTAGCAATAGTAGAGAGGGTGTCTGAACTGGCCTTTCCCTGTAATTAGATTGGTGACTACCCTAATTGTCATCACAGCGTCTTCATTCAGTAACTGATGGAAGCAGATGCAGAGAACAATAACCAAGCACTGGACTGAGCTCTGTGAGTCCAGCTGAAGAGATGGAGGGTCAAGATCATAATGGGGAAATATCATATGAGCAAAGGGGCAGTCAAGATCATAATGGGGAAACCCACAGAGACAGCTAACCTAACCATGTGGGAGCTCACAGAATCTGGACCAACAGCTAAAGAGTTGGCATAGAACTGACGACCTAGGCTTTCTGCATATGGGTAACAGTTGTGTAGCTTGGCCTAGAAGTGCGACCAGGATCTGTCCCTAATGCATGAGCTGGTTCTTCAAAACCTATTTCCTAAGGTAGGATGCCCTGGCCAGTCTTGATGCAAGGGGGAGGAGCTTGGTCCTGCCTCAACTTGGTATGCCATGCTTTGTTGACTCCCATGGGAGGCCTTACCCTTTCTGAATGGAGAGGAGAGGAGTAGGTGGGGAGTATGTGTTTGTGGGGGGAACAGGAGGAGAGAAGGGAGGGGCAATTGTGGCTGGTAAGTAAAACAAACAAATACAAAACAAAAATAAAATCTTTAAAAATTTGTCTTCACATTGAAAAATTTACTGTAGCTCTTCCTTTCATGTCTTATTAAGCATATCTTTGTGCATACCCTTTGAGAACTTACTTGCACCAATGGTGCAATAGCATACCAGGAAGCCGTGGGGAGACAGTCTTCGATGGCCCTGCAGGCTCTGTGTCCACACTGTCGCTCTGCGAGAAGTCACTGACATTCCATGTAGTCTCATCACTCTCACTAGAAAGAAACATACACGAGATAGAAAAACAGATAACATGTACACTTAGAAAGGACTCCATCACAATCTCATTGTTCAATAGACATCCACCTTCATACCATTGCAGTTCTAGTACTCCCACCCTCATCACCTCTAAGTGACTCCCTTCTAGGATAAGTCTAAACTTCTAACGCCTGACCTTATCTCCCTTGCACTGGGCTTGCAAACCCTTTAGCCAACCCACCTACTATCCTCTCTTCTCCCTTAGTTAAGCAAAAGTATAAAACAGATGGGACTCTGAAGACCAATTTGGAAGTCACTGCTAGGTTCTTAGACAATTTTTACCATCTATTCACTACAGATCACTGAATCATGTCCCTCATGCAGTCCTTATCCAATTCTCTTCCTTCCTGTAAAGCACTAACCACTCCTACAAAATATAAATCAGAACTTGAAAATAAATGCTGAGATTGCCAACCTTCCTCCTCATCATTCCTTACGTGTTCCCTGTTCAGAATTAACTATGACTTGTCTGCTTTTTAACAACTCATAATCTATATATTCTTTCATATCCTTAAATGTGTAATTTTCCTCATCTGGCTAATAAATACTACTACTGGAAATTCTCTGAGTGATTATTTTATAAGCGTTGTGGGGACCAATGGGTGGGAAAGAAGAAGCGGGACCAGGCAAGACAGACAAAATTTCCAACTACAAACCACTGCAAGTTTCATTGAACCCACTGCACTGACCTGAAGAAAGGGAACTTCCTGGAGTCAGTCCTCAGCTCACTACTGTGTGCCCGGCTCCTGCACTTCCATTTGCAGCCTCACTTAGCCAACCCTCCTCGCTGATGTCTGGACCTAATAGTCAATGTCTATAGAAGACTTCCTACAAGATGATTACAGGGCCATTCCAGAGTAAAGACTCTTTGTTGAACACATAAAGAATACTGCAGTTGCTTATTTTTTCACCATGATTTCTACATTTTTTACATGTACTTTTTGCTTTAACTATGTCTTTTTCTTTGGTTCTGTAGGAACTTTTTGTGTTTTACTATTTTCTCTTCATTTTGGAGCCACTGTAAACATGTTAGTTATTACTGTTTATTTCCTACCACTCTAAGCTATCCGCACATTTCCTCAAGTAACTTTCAAGCTGGGGGAGGAAGTAGAAAATATAGGGTGGATGGATGGGCACACAGTCAGAGGAATGAAACTAGAAATCTAATTCTGCTTCATTTTATTAATTAATTAATTAATTTATTTATTTATTTATCTATTTATTTAAGATTTCTGCCTTCTCCCTGCCACCACCTCCCATTTCCCTCCTCCTCCCCCATCAAGTCCCCCTCCCTCATCATCCCTAAGAGTAATCCGGGTTCCCTGCCCTGTGGGAAGTCCAAGGACCACCCACCTCCATCCAGGTCTAGTAAGGTGAGCATCCAAACTGCCTAGGCTCCCACAAAGCCAGTACGTGCAGTAGGATCAAAAACCCATTGCCATTGTTCTTGAGTTCTCAGTAGTCCTCATTGTCCATTATGTTCAGCAAGTCCGGTTTTATCCCATGCTTTTTCAGACCCAGGCCATCTGGTCTTGGTGAGTTCCTGATAGAACATCCCCATTGTCTCAGTGTGTGGGTGCACCCCTCGCGGTCCTGAGTTCCTTGCTCATGCTCTGTCTCCTGCCCTTGATTTGGACCTTGAGATTTCAGTCCGGTGCTCCAATGTGGGTCTTTGTTTCTGTCTCCTTTCATTTTAATTTTATAAGCCAAATAAAATATATGCGTAACTTCACAGACACTGAGTTCCTTAACTCCAGCACAGACTGGAGTTTAGTTTTAATTCTCCTCTCTCCAGCTTTCTATCATCCCAACCCACACACACCATTTCATCTTGAGGCATCCTGCTCACCATTAGAAAGATACTTTTACATGCCCTTACTTTTCTCAAACATTTCTCTGCTTGAAATTTCCTTCCCCCTTCTCACCTGCTAGGTTTTCTATTTACTTAAAGTCTAAATCCAGTAATAGTTATCTCTTTTTCAAAAAGTGCTTGTGAGGTGCTGGAGAGATGACTCATCGGTTAAAAGTGCACACTGCTCCCGTAGAGGACTGAAGCTTACTTCCCAGCATCCACAAGCACCTCTAACTCCACCTTCAGAGGACACAACACCTATGGTGTCCATGGACACCTGCACACACATACACAGATATACACACATACAGATAATTAGGAACTAAATACATCTTTTTTCTAAAGCTTGTTAAAAACTCCTCCCTGTAAGTTTTCTATAGCATAGTCTTTGGATTTTGACCATACAATACTCAGTGTGCAACCACTTGTCTTTCTACGTCTATTTGCCTACTTAAGTTATGATCCAAATGGCAAGGGTGGTATTTTGTATTGGAGTATAGAAATCATCAGACAATAGAGTCTCAAAATACTTAGAATTACCATTATTTTTTGTTTCTTTAATGCACTTCTGAGTACTATACAATATGTTTTATACAGAAACACATATAAAAATATTTACATTATTATATAATACTATTTTGGTGAATACAGCTAACGTTATTGATAAATTTCTCTGAAAACACAGTTCAATCAAATAGGTTTTGATTTAATATGTAATACATAAAATTGGACATTTTATAAACATAAAAATTCTCATTCTTATTGCCAAGCATGGTGGTGCACTCCTTTAAAACCAGCACTCTAGATGCAGAGCAGGTGGATCTCTGTGAGTTTGAGGACAGCCTGGTCTACAAGAGCTAGTTCCAGGACAGCCAAGAGCTGTTAACACAGAGAAACCCTATCTCAAAAAAACCAAGCCAGAGCAGCCCTTGGAGATCCTGTGGATCTGTGTCTTGCTTCAACAGTGTTTGGACGGAACAGACCTGGGGCCTCCCTTTGTTAGCTTCCACCACAGCTCCTCATCTGCAGTCGCAGCCTCCGGGACCATCTCCTCGCTGCCTTCAGCTCCCAGGACCAGCCAGCACCGTCGTCTCTTTGCGGGTAGCTCCAGACTGCGTCTCAGCCATGACCTCCCAGGTTCGTCAGAATTATTTCACCAAAGTGGAGGCTGCCGTGAACTGCCTGGTCAACCTGCACCTGCGGGTCTCCTACACCTACCTCTCGCTACGCTACTATTTTGATCGGGATGACGTGGCTCTGGAGGGTGTAGGCCACTTCTTCCGCAAATTGGCAGAGAAGCGTGAGGGCACCGAGTGTCTCCTCAAGTTGCAGAATGATGGCATAGGCCGTGCACTCTTTCAGGATGTGTAGAAGCCATCTCAAGATGAGTGGGGTAAAACCCAGGAGGCCATGGAAGCTGCCCTGGCCTTGGAGAAGAACCTGAACCAGGCCCTCTTGGATCTTCAGTCCCTGGGCTCTGCTGGCACTGATCCACATCTTTGTGACTTCCTTGAAAATCACTTCCTGGATGAGGTGGTGAAGGTCATTAAGAAGATGGGCAACCACCTGACCAACCTCCGCAGGTTGGCTGCTGGGCCCCAGGAGTCTCTGGGCGAGAACCTCTTTGAGCGGCTCACTCTCAAGCTCCTTCCGAGGTGCTCCCACCTCTGCTCTGCACCAGCCAGCTTCAGGACCTTCACCTGAACCTCTCAAGAAGCCACTAGGCAGCTTTGTAATGCCCTGGAGCCCCTCTCAAGTCTTGGACCAAGTAAAAAATAAAGCCTTTTGAAACAGAAAAAAGCAAAACAAAACAAAACAAAAAAACAAAAACAAAAATCAAAAAAACTTTTTTTAAATAGAAATTTACTTTCTTCTGGTTCTTCAATTTATTTTTAGACACAATATTAAGAATTAACCATTCTAGTTATACTATTGGTTAAAAACTGTAATTTTTCTTTCTGGAAACAGATCAACTGTTTAACAATCTGAGTATGCGCTGAGCTCTATGCTACTCCAAGGACAATGTCCCCTCCAGGAGCGTTACACACTTACGACACATCATAATACAGATACTAAATCTCCTGAGAACTTCTTTTTAGTGTTAATATCCCATTTATGATATAATTAAAAAAAACTTTTTCTAAGAAAGGCAAATTGGGTTTAAAAAGAATTGCATCATGAAATATAAAGGGTCCTTGATCAGCATGCCCAGTTAGAGGGCCAGCTATGAGCACAATGAGAATAAATAGAAAACTCACTCAATGAACACATTGTCCTTACCTTTCTGAAGGCTCTTGGAAAAGAAACTCATAATTCTTACTTGAGAATGTCATATGAGAGGAGTTTACCTTCTCAGAATTAACTTTTTTCTCAAAAACCTAGAGGAATAAGAAAGGAAAAAAATTTTAAGCACAATTTTAGGATAATATAGTTAAAAGAAATATGGTTGCTATTGTCTTAAAAGTAGTAAGACCTTTAATGACAATTAAAATAGTAATCACATAGTATTATTTAACTCTAAAAACATCACTTCAAATGTACATTGACTTAGTAAATACTTCTAATTTTCCAAAACAGAGTACAGACTTTTAATACCATTAAATAATTAGTATTCACCAATCATATATATTTGTGTACAAATATTTTATTTTAAATAATTAATTATAATTAATATTTATTACGTTACATAAAAATAATACTCAGGCTACCTAAAGTTAATAAAAATTAGCTTCATTTGAAAAAAATAATTGCTATAGGCTTTTATGTAAGTGCTTATGACATTTTATATACTGTGAATTTAAAATTCTTAATACTACATTTATCTTTACTTTAGTATTTTCAGTAATTCTACATGTGTCCTCACCATGAAATCTTGAACTGCCTAAGGGAAAAATTGTTATTCTTCTTTCATATATTTGTAGCACTCTGTATTGTACCTGGCTCACTAGTTGATAAAACTGAATTTAATTAGAGGAATAAAAATCACATAAAGATACTTTTCAAATCACACTTTAAAACAGATAAAACAACATGTGAAAGACCCAAACTAATCTAGAGGCTGGTGGGAAAGCTCAGGGTTTAAGAACATCTGTTGTTCTTTCAAAGACCCGAGGTTCAGTTCCCAGTACCATGCGGCAGTTTACAACCATCTGTAACTCCAGCCCCATCCTATGTGATTCAACACCTCTTCTAATGTCTATGGATACAAAGCATGTGCTTCGGTCAGTCACATACATGCAAGAAGGCAAAACACTCATGCATAAAAGAAAATAAATCTTTTAAAACTATTTTAAAGCAAACTATTCTAAATGGCTGAAATTCAATCTGAAGGCTCTATCATGTCTTTGGTTGAACGAAATGAGATTAGCTAACAATGCCAAGGCAAAAAGAAACACAATACCTTATTAAGACACTATGTCTTTGGGCAATTGCTCAATGAAATCAAACTAATAGCCAAGTAAAAAAAGAGCTGGGTAATTTTTTCTGAGGGTCCTAAGTTTTTTTACACTGTACACAAGGATATCCTTGCTGGGCAAAGTAAAAACAGCAATATAAGGAGACCAGGTCTCTGAGCCTCTAGAGCCACA
The DNA here is from genome assembly GCF_950005125.1 of Chionomys nivalis. Taxonomy (NCBI): domain Eukaryota; kingdom Metazoa; phylum Chordata; class Mammalia; order Rodentia; family Cricetidae; genus Chionomys; species Chionomys nivalis. The sequence goes on along the minus strand of NC_080090.1, from coordinate 33,364,675 downwards.
TAGCCACGGGCCAACTACTCCACCTTCATAGGTGGCAGTTTCTTCAGAACTGAAATGAGTAACAAACAAAAATTTACCCATCTTTCAGTATAAAATTTATTACACAATTCCTAAGAGGCAAAATCATATTAAAAAAGAAAGCAAGTAGTTACAGTATCAAATTGTCTTATGAAATGTAAGTTAGATGAAGTCTGGTAAAAATTAGTTAATTTCCCCTTACATATTCCAGAAGCCATCCAGGAATGTTATGAGATACTACTTAGAAGTAGGAAACATATCAAAACCCTTCCTAGATAATGCCATAAAATTTAACAAAAACAGAAGCTAAGTCACGAAATATATTCCATTTTAGAAGGACCCAAGCTGAACATGATGGTACAAGCCTGTGAGTACAAGTGCACAGGAGATGGAGGCAGGAAGAATCAAGAGTTCAAAGCCAGCCTATGCTGCATAAGGAGACCCTCTTTCAAAATAAGAATGTACACAGGAATCAAATAAAGTTGTATAAAGATAACTTCTAAAACAGATTTTTTTTTTTTAAAAAAGAGTTTGAACAGAAGTTTCCCATGTGGATGGGGATTTGAGTGCCAGGGCTCTGCTACTCCCTACAAGTTGTTCAAGGAAGTTCCTAAGACCACTAAAATAATACAGGCAATTGCCATTGCGGTTGGTTGTCACTACAACTAGATGGTAGAAGACACTAGTGTCTCTTGCTAAAGACATTCAGTCCTCTGTAAGACATACAGAAATCAAGCTATAACTTAGATGGTTAGCCCTATAGTGCTAGAGAAGTCTAATGGGAAGGTGCTGGGGAGGGGTGTCCTCAATACCATGCTGGTCCACAGACACTGTGTGCTATTCTTCTGACTGGTCAGTCAAGATGTGTCCACTGGTACAATGGTGCCAGAGCTCTTCTAGGAGTGGCTAACCACTTTCTGATCAGAACTAAGGACTGCTCCATAGGAGCAACTTCTATTTTCATAAACCTGGTCAAAAGCCGGTGGCTGAGGAAGTCATAGACCCTAGTAGGGAATCTACAGCTATGGTTTTGTTAAGAGTATACAATGTGCTCATCAATTATTTTCTCATAATTATTTTTATTCCCATATGTTAATTAGTTAATTATGTGTTAATTAGTGTTGTTGTGACTGGTCACAGAAGCTTCATTTTTGCAATGGGCAGTAAAAACAGTAGAGTCTCATAACTGGCCAAAGTGCTAAGAGTAAGTGACTGTTGAATGTTTAGCCATAAATGGGACGTTTATATCACAATCTTTTCCAAGACTTGAGGAGTGGAACATTGTAGTAGACAGAGCAGAAAGGACAGGACATGGAGCCAGAGGACAGAGCTATGGATGTAGAACACCTTCTCCTGGGCATGGCACAGACATGGAACTCTTGAGCTCACAGGAGCTATGATAACCTGCATAGACTGGACACTCAGCATTCTGCCATGGGAGAAGGAAGTTATAACAAGGCTCACTCTTCCTCATGGATTTTAAGGGGGTTTGAATTTTTAAATTTATTTATTTTTACTGAATGTGCATTGGTGTTTTGCCATGGGTGCCGAGTAACAGACAGCTGTAAGCTGCCATGTGGGTTCTGGGAATTGAACCCAAACCCTCCGGAAAAAGCAGTGCTCTTAACCTCTTAGTCATCTCTCCATCCCCTCCATGAGGATCTATTGGTAGTTAAATGGTTGCTGGTATGGAGGTTTGAATGAGAAATGTCACCCATAGGCTCATCTACACACTTGGTCCCCAGGTGGTGGTGCTATTTGAGCATCTATGGAACCATGAGGACACTGAGACTTGCTGGAGGAAATATGTCACTCTTGGCACACTTTGAAAGTTTATGACTTCACCCCACTTCTTGTTGGCTCTCTCTGTTTCCTGTGATGCAGTTGAGAATGATCTCTCAGCTTCCTGCTCCTGCTGCCTTTACTACCATTATGGACATATATCCCCTTGGAACTCTATGCCCAAAATAAACTCCCTAAGTTACCTGTGGTCGTCCCAGCAACAAAAAGATTACTGATACAGAAGTTGGTACCAGAGTGGGAGGTTTCTGTGAAGAACCTGACCATGTCCACTTTCCAAGGATGTGGAAGACTTTGACACTATGGACTAGAAAGCAGAACACTGTAAGCAGAGACGAACAGGCTGTTCTTATTGGAGCCTATGAGACAACAGCACTGAGAGTAATGCAGAGGGTGAAGGCCCAGCTCAAGAGGCTCCACAGAGGAACAACTACTCTATTAGCACCTGGGATAGAGGGTATTCCTATGCTATTTGGGCAAAGAGTCTAGCTGTCATCTGCCCATGTCCCTGAGAACTTACGTAAGACTAAATTTTAAAGTAAAGGATTGATCTATTGGGCCAGGGAAATTTTAAGTCTGTAGAACATTGAGTCTACAGAATGATTAATGATTACTCTCATATGGGTCTACAATGAAAAGGAGCAAGTAGGGCAGAGAAAAACACAAAATGTACAGTTTAGAGAGGGAAAAAGAGCACTAGAAAGCTTAATGTTGCCCTGAGGCTTGTTATACAAAAGAGGATGCTGCTGCTAAGGAGATTAGAGTCATTAAAAAGAGCAACCTAATCTACACTGAAACCATGAGAAGAGTGCCTCGGAAAGATCCCACCTAGCTAAGCTTCCCACTTGTGAAAAAAAAAGCATAGAGATAGAACATAATCAAAATACATTATGTACATGCATGAAAATGTCATAATGGAACTATTACTCTGTTTAATTAATATATGCTAATAAAAAGGGTCTCCTTGGGACATTCTGTGAAGTTGCTCACTTTAAAATCATCTTCACTAAAGAAAAAAAATCATTCTCTGTACTAGCAAACATTGCACTAAGCTAGAGATTTCAAGTCAGATGTGACTATGACCGTGATGTGCTCACCTCACGTACAATGGAAGGGCAGACAAGACTACAGACTACAACCAAGCTACGGGATTCTTTAAGCAGCACTCTTGCCAGCCATAGGTGGCAGCAGAAGTCTGAAGGAAGTGCAAGAGCACAGAACAGGACTTGCTCATTGTACAGATTGTTCTCTTCATTTCTACTGGAACTTCTAGGAGATGAAAGAGAGGGCAACACCACCATCAAAGTCCCCAAGCTCCAGCTGATTGGATAAGAAAAAAGAAAATGCAGCTGAGCACGGTGACACATATGTAATCCCAGCTGAGGGAGAAGGAGTATATAGACACAAGCCTTAGCTCTCTAGCAAGATTCCCCCTCAAAGAAAAATAAGAAGTGCAAAGCACCTATTAGCTTAAGATATACTTCCCTTCTTGTGCTGTAACCCTGGCAGCAGCTCCCCAAGAAACGCAGTATGCTGAGAATACTGGTCTTGCTAGACTCTTTGCAACCTTGTCTTTCTATAATTTGAAGACATTATACCATATTATTCCTATTGAAAAAAATTCATCATCAGTGTATAAAAGTGTTCTTTATAATTCATGAAATTTTTATTTTGTACCTGGTAGTAACACAAAATAGCATGAATGTCAAAACAAGTAAAATTTCTAGAGCAACAATGAAAGCAGTTTGCTTTAGATTGGCAAAAGCAAAACCCTCCAATCTTCTTAATCCCTATTTTGGCCACTTTTAATATCAGAAGTATTCTTTTAAAATAAGACATAATTGTGGTATGAAAAAGTAAATAAACACCTATCCCTATAAGACTGAAATGAAAGATCTAAGTACTACTTTCATCAATTAGCAGAGAATCCTGCCTTTTACTTTTACCTTTTTTGTAGGTGTCTTTTTCTGACTTGATGAAGGCAAAGTCTTTCGAAAATTCTTGTCTTTTGAATCATCCTCATCTTTATCATCTCTTCCTGAACAAAAAAGCAAGTACTTGATCAAATGAGAAGCACTAAAAGAAGTTGAAATCCTACTGATAAAAGTCTAGCTATGTGAGAGAACCTCACTGACTTTTCAAATCATCTTATCTTTATCTTTTATTATTTCTTCCCCCTGCTTTGAAAAACCAACACTGAAGAGTATTTTGCTTCTTAATATTATATTTTAAAAAACTGGTTTCTAAGTAATTCCTTTTTTCTTAATTGCCATACTATTCAATAAAATTTCTTCAAGTAAAATTTAAATATATATAACATATAGAACCTATGCATTGAGAGCTATAAAATAAAATTACTCTGTATTTCAGAGCCTATGAAACGAGGATATCTGTGAAATACAGCCAATATGGTCAACATAGTGAGTTCCAAGACAATCAGGGTTACATAATAGAGAGACCATGTCTCAAAAAGTTGAACTAAAACAAATGGAACAAAATGATCATAGACATTTGATAAAAAAAAAAAAAAAGCCAAAGAAAATTCAACGTTGTGATTTTACAACAAATTAGTAACATTTATTTTTGTCATGACCCCACAAATGCAGGTGGGTTTCACTGGGTAAGTGGCACCCTGCTGGTAAGTGCTTATAATCTGCTCTGGTAAATGATATAGCAGTTGGAAACAATGTCCAGACCCACTATGCCTAGTTTTCAAATCCTGCATATTTATTCTACAGCTGTAATTTAATTACAAACGAAAGCTATAGTTATCATTATGTGGTTCATAGTACATCTATAGTAAAAGCTAAGAAAATACATGTGCTAAGTATGGCCATAGTAAAAGGGAAAGTTAAGAATAATATATGTGCTAAAAAAGGAGAGAGCCGGGCGGTGGTAGCGCACGCCTTTAATCCCAGCACTCGGGAGGCAGAGAGAGGAGGATCCCTGTGAGTTCCAGGCCAGCCTGGTCTACAAGAGCTAGTTCCAGGACAGGAACCAAAAGCTACAGAGAAACCCTGTCTCGAAAATAAAAAAAAAAAAAAAAAAAAAATGGAGAAAGAGGCCCCCTGGTCTGTCCAAGTATAGAGGACCAGAAGGATTTCTAGAGTTGAAGCTGCAAAGTCAGGAAATGACTGGCCTAAACAAAGCCGAGCTTATACCTCTAAAGCAGTAACTACAAAAGATCCTGAAAAGCCCAAGCACCCACAACAAGAAGAAAAAGTTAAAGTCATTACACTTCCTAATTTCAAATTATTTCCAGAACTATAACTATAATGATCAAAATAGTATGGTGTCAGCATAAAAACATACACATAGACTAATAGAACAGAATGTTCAACACAGAAATAAATCCATATTTTTACTGTCAACTGATCTTTGTCCTGGGGGGTCAAGAATATACAATGAAGGAGTGGTAACATACATCTAGCCAACCACCCATGTAGAGAAGCCAAAGACTCTAGAGGAGAAGCTAATGCTGCCATTTTCCTAAATAATACAATATCTCACTATTCTGAATACTTAGCCACAAATAAGGTACCTCTGGACCCTCACCAAATAAGCTCTTTGTGCAGCAGATAAAAGCTACTAGAGATCAACAACAGGTCATACTGCAGAGAATAAGTTAGCTGTGGGTGCCCAGCTCCAATTGGTACAATAAAACCTATACACCTCAGACTCAGAGAACATTACTGAAGAGGGAGCTGAAAGATTATAAGAGTCAGATAACCAGGATGTGCTAGATAGTATCTTCTAGACATGCAGTCAGGAAAGCTGCATACATGAAATCTCAACAACAACATGGCTACCTAAATAAAATGACCATAATAAAGGTGCGACCCTTAAATCACGGGCTATTGGCATTAATGGCTGTTAACAGACGGAGAGTCTGTCTTCTACAGGATGGGCTCCCTGATAGATTACCGAATTCCAAATTATCATCTCTAAACACATGTGAGAAAATTACTAAATGAGCTCAGGTGTCTGTGTGTGTGTGCGTGTCTGTGTGTATGTGTGTGCCTGCATGATTCTGTGTCCTGAATGGTTTCTCGTAAACATGACACAAGCTAGAATTATATGGGAAGAAGAACTTCAATTGAGAAAATTCCTCTACCAGACTGGCCTGTAAGCAAGTCTGTAAGAATTTTTTTGATTAACGACTGATGTAGGAGGGACCAGCCCATTGTGTGTGGTGCCACCCCTGGGCTGGTGGTTCCAGGTTCTATAAGAAAGCAGGTTGAACAAGCCATGAGGGAAAAGTCAGTAAGCAGCTCTCCTCTGTGCTCTCTGTATCAGCTGCTGCCTCCAGGTTCTTTCCCCGTTTATGAGTTCCTGTCCTGACTTCCTTTGACAATGAGCAGTGATATGGAAGTGTTGATGGTGTTTTATCACAGTAACGATAATACCAATGAAAACAATGGTGGTGGTGGCGGTAGTAGTGGTGGTTTTATCACAGCAACAAAACCCTTAAAACTCATTCTCTTTTTCTCTCCTTACCACCCCCTTCCCGTGTGTGTGTGTGTGTGTGTGTGTGTGTGTGTGTGTGTGTATGTGTGTGTGTAAGGTCATGAACTTGAGAAGGGGATAAAAACAGGAAGAGATGGAACTGGGAAGGGTAGGAGTGGAAATAATATACAGTACTCATGTATAACATTTTAAAAACATAATAATTCTATTTAAAGAAAAGGCTAATCTCTTTAATAAGTGGTATTAGGAAAAATGGGGATCCACACATAGAAAAATAACACTCTACCCCAACCCAAACTAAAAACAAGTCAAGTCAAAATGTATAAATACAAATTTATATTAAATCTTAAATAGTAAGACCAAGACTATAAAACCACTAGAGAAATAAAATTCTTGAAACTGGTTTGAACAATGGGTTTTTGATATGACACCAAAAGTAAAAGTAACAAAGGCAAAAATAAACAAGCATCAAACTAAAGTACTCAAAAAGCAAAACAAACAACAGAATGAAAAGGAAGCCTAGGAAATGAGGAGCTATTTGAAGTCATCTCTGATAAGGGGCTAAGATCCAAAGTATATAAGGAATTAAGACAACTCAAAAAGAAGGAAGACAAATAACCTGATTCTAAAATGGGTAAAAGGCTAAATTTAGACATTTAGTTAAAAGAAGAAATAAAAGTGGTGACAAGATGTATGAAAAGGTGTTAAGAATCAGAGTCAGTAGGAAAATGAAAGTCAAAAGCACCAATAGAGTGACCACACACTGCTAAGAGTGCCAACTACTGAAAGACAGAGGATAAGGAGTGTGCAGAAGGATGCTGAGGAAGTTTTAGTTATGCTGCTAGCTGTTAATGAGGAGACACACTGGAAAGCCTCTTACAGAAAACAGTATGGCATTTCATACAAAACATAGAACTATCATAAAGTCCAGAAATTCCAAGTGCTAGGTATATTACACACAAACTAAATTAAGTAAAAGCTCAAAAGAACACATGCATTCCTGTGATCCCTACCACACAATTCTCAATAGCCGGGATATGGAGCCTGCCAAAGAAGAAACAGATAAACAGAATATGGTTTACATAAATATAATGCAATAGTCATCTTAAAAGAATGAAATTCTGCTATTTATAACTTAGATAAACCTATCCATGGACAGAGGACATTGTGCTAAGTGAAATAAGTCAGACACAGAAAGACAAAATTGCATTTATCTCAAATACAAATGAAATCCAAAATCACATGCATTGAAGCAGACAAGAGAATGGTGATTACCAGAGACAAGTAGGGTGCTGTTGGTAAAAGGACATAAAGTATTATTATATAAAATGAATAAATCCTCAAGGTACAGCGCCACTCCTATATTTTATGCCATCATAACTTAAAATTTGCAGACCTTAAGTGTTCTTACAATACACCAAAAAAATAAGAGTGCATTATGCACTGGCTAGTTTTGTGTCTCCATGGGATCCAGATGTAAGGCATTTTCTCAACTAGGAAGGCCCAGCCCACGGTGGGTGGTGTTATCCCTCGGTTGGTGGTCCTGGGTTCTATGAAAAAGTAGGCTCAACAAGCCAGGCTGAGCAAGCGAAGCAAACAGGCCAGTAAACAGCACTACTCCTTGGCTTCCACATCATCTCCTGCCTCCAGGTTCCTGGCCTGCTTGAGTTTCCGCCCTAACTTCCTTTGGTGAAAGTATAAGCAAAATAAACCCTTTCCTCCCCAACTTACTTTTTAGTCACAGTGTTTCGTCACAGCGACGGAAACCCCAGCTTAAAACACTAGCTAGAGAGGTGCTGGACATGCTCGCCGGCTCGCTTGTAGTGGTTATCTCATAATGTGCACGGATTCCAAAAGGATGACAGGACAGTGTGGACAAAGGCGATAGGAAAGGAAATAGGAGTTAAGTTGGTACAGAAGAATAAAGAGGGAAGAATGGATGAAGAAAGTATGGAATATATACATATTAGAGTACTACTCAGCAGTAAAAAACAATGACTTCTTGAATTTTGCATACAAATGGACGGAAATAGAAAACACTATCCTGAGTGAGGTAAGCCAGACCCAAAAAGAGGAACATGGGATGTACTCACTCATATTTGGTTTCTAGCCATAAATAAAGGACATTGAGACTATAATTCGTGATTCTAGAGAAGCTAAATAAGAAGGTGAACCCAAAGAAAAACATATAAGCATCCCCCTGAATATTAACCTTCATCAGGCGATGAAAGAAGACAGAGACAGAGACCAACATTGGAGCACTGGACTGAAGTCTCACGATCCAAAGGAGGAGCAGAAGGAGAGTGAGCACGAGCAAGGAACTCAGGACTGAGAGGGGTGCACCCACACACTGAGACAATGGGGATGTTCTATCGGGAACTCACCAAGGCCAGCTGGCCGGGGACTGAAAAAGCATAGGACAAAACTGGACTCGCTGAACATAACGGACAATGAGGACTACTGAGAACTGAAGAACAATGGCAATGGGTTCTTGATCCTATTGCACGTAATGGCTTTGTGGGAGCCCAGGTAGTTTGGATGCTCACCTTAATAGACCTGGATGGAGGTGGGTGGTCCTTGGACCTCCCACAGGGCAGAGAAACCTGCTTGCTCTTTGGGCTGAGGAGGAAGGAAGACTTGATTGGGGGAGGGGGAGGGAATGGGAGGTGGTGGCAGGGAAGAGGCAGAAATCTTTAATAATTAAATAAATTAATTAATAAAAAAAAAGAATAAAAAGAGGAATACTAAAAGCGGCGGCCAAGGCTGGGTATAGTGACACATGTCCCTAACACCCACACGGGGGAGGCTGAGGCTGAGAACTGCCAATTCCAGGTCACTGAATTAGTGATTTTGAGACCAGCCTGGGCTAAATAGAAGACACTACCATACAAAAGCTAAATGAGGAAGAGGAGGAAAAAGGAAGGGGAAGGGAGGTAGGAAGGAAGACAGAAAAAGGACAGCAAGCTACTGACTGAGTCTAGAGAATGACCATGTGGGCCAGCTGAGACAGGTGACCTCCATACCATATTATGAGCCAAGGCTTTAGAAATGTATATACCTTGAGCTTGTATCTAAGAAAAACTTTAGAAATAAACACAGCTTTGTGAGAAAGTTGCAGGTTTCATTATCTTCTTTGCATTCTTATGGGGTGATGTTTTGGTTTTCACAAATTCTGTCTAAAAAACTTGGTTTATGATAAAGCATATTTGAAAGAAGTCAAGTCAGAATAGAATGCACTCCTTAGTACTTTGCATATGACGGCTTCTTAGAAGGGTGCTCTAGAGTCAGGGAATTAGCCTTTGAGGTTAACGAAGCCACAGTTGGTCCCTATCCCCAGCTACAGCATGAGGCACAGCTCCAGTTGCTTCTATCCCCAAGTTCTTCCAGGTGCACAATGCATGAGAACCTACAAGACTGTCTTCTAACCTCCCTGAGTGAAGACATGTCCCCATAGCCGGGATGAGATGGGCAGAGGGCTTCTGCAGAGAGATGCTGAGCCTTAGCTCCTGGAGTCAGAGCCAGCATACAAGTGGAGCACTCCTAATCAAAAATGAACCAAAGGGTGTTCTATTAGACAACTGGGATTTGATTTCACATTTGAACTACTAAAAGTCATTGTCATCCAAAGGGCACTCAAATTCTTTAAATGCCTTATCTATGCTAAGTTAGGCCCTGGGAATTCAATACAGAATAAAAAGAATTAGGTGCAAAGCCTGTCATCAAGGTGCTCAAGGTCATTCAATATATAAAAGTCCTCATATGAATATTTTTAAATTTTCTAATCTTTGCCTTAAAATTGCCACATAATATCATGTTTCATTTTGTATATTGGCTAAAACATTTTATAGTGTGGGGTTGTTGGTCTTGACATAAAGTCTCGTTCTATAACTAAGGCTTCCATAAAACTATGTAACCCAGACTGGTCTTGAACTTAACATAAAACTTCTGCGTCAGCCTCTCAAATTCTGGAATTTTAAGCAGGAAGGTATTTTTTCATTAGCTACCTGAAAATGAATTAGTCTGAATTTAACAATGCCTTGATACAGAAATGTTTTAAATCAAGAGATATTAAGAAAAATTACTTAAAATTTGAAATAAGGCAAAAAGGCAGGTGGAATGTTTTTCCTATGTTCTGTGATAACAAACTATTCCAATGATGACTTGTGCAGGGAAATTCAAATCTGTTCAGTTATTTACTACTAAGCTGTCTAGACTTCTTAAACTTGGATAGTAACCTTTGCACTTTGTCTAGTTGTGATTCAAATACTTGCTTTCTGATAGAAAAGATAACACCCAAGACAGAATTTGCTGCTCTGTTAATTCTTAACCAGTGTTTTAAATGTAATAAGTATTTATTCCAACCTTAGTTCAAACTCCAGTGAGAATCTAGCTCTTCCAGTTGTCTCAGAAGGGCCTCTGCCATCTTCCTGCTTCCTTCAGTAATAACAAGATTGTAAGATTCTAGGTGTGATTTCTAATTAATATGAATTGCATTTTTGACTTCTTGGAAATTCTACTTTAATGCATAGGAAAAACAAACTATCTTTCTACAGAAGGAAGCTAAAAGAAGCCTTGCAGTTGGTAGTAAGGCAAAGGACATACCTGAGGACAATGCCAGAGGGAGCGCTGAGACACTAGGACTGTGCGCTAAGAACCTCTAACAACGACATCAATCCTTCACCTTTCCAAACACATAGTTGAAAATAGGCTCAAAAGCTTGTCTTTAAATTAAAGCCAAGATTAATTTCCTTTGTAATTTTGTCAGTTAAGTTCTAATTATTCCTTGGTAAGCAGAGACCTAATTTCTTATTTAAATATCAGGGCTCAAATATGCCATACCATCAAATAAGTGTGCGAAAAACTCAAATCCAGAGATTTGTTCTCTTTATATAAATATACATAAATTGGGTCTCTCTACAACAGATACAAAGAATGAAATCTTTATTAATCTATACCAAATAATCACTAGTTCTACATCTATAAGTCAACAATGCATCCAGACAATGTTTTATGTTTTTTAAAAGTTATTTCTACAGATGCAGAAACCCACAGTCAAACATTAGGTCAAGCTCAGGGAATGCTGTTGAAGAGAGGGAGAAAGGATTGCAGGAGCCAGAGGGGTGACACAAGAAAATCCACAGAATCAACTAACTTGGCTCATAGCACTCAGAGAGACTGAATCAACAACCAGACAGTCCGCATGGGACTGACCCAGGACCTCTGCACACATCTGACAGTTGTGGAGCTTGGAATTCTTGTGGGACTCCTTACAGCAGAAGCAGGGGCTGGTTTTGACTCTTCCTGGCTTTTGGGACCCTCTTCTTCATATGGACTCACCCTGCCCGGCCTTATACAAAGTGAGGTGCTTAGTTTTAATGCAAATTGATAAGCTATTTTTTGTTGACATTCACGAGAGACCTGCCCTTTGCTGAATGGAAATGGAGGAGGAGAGGGTTGGAGGAGGGACGGAAGGAGAGGAGGGAGGGAAAATTGTGGTCAGGATATAAAATAAATAAATAATTTTTTGAATTTTTAAAAATTGTTTCTAGTATAGTTGGGAGAATTTTTAAAAAATAAAGTTTTGTTTCTTTTTTAATTGGAAAGATAACTAATACTCATACTAAAAATAAAGTTACTAAGAGTACATTTCATTCAAAAAAGCATACCCATTTCTAAGATTTTTCCAAACTTCAGTAAATTAAGTCAGAGATAATCCTACAGAAAAACAAGAATCAAACTGGAGGAATAGGCAAAAAATAGTATTTAGCTGATGAACATTTAATTAAATTTTTGAGTGGCAACTTCAGTAATGCAGGAATAGTGCAAGATCGAGCCTCACTGCTGAGACAGAGCTACGGCCTACTCCTAAATTACTCCATGCTCTGTAAAACAGTGCTTTCTCAGGTCTGAAAGTAAGTGTCCCACTAGTACACTGCATCCAGCAGGAACTGATTACTCTATAGCACAGGTGTGTGAGTAGTGAGGGTTACCAGGGATGCATGAGGAGAGCAGCAAAACTTCTGTCTTATACTAACTGGAAAACAAAAATAGAAGGAGGAGAGATGAGCAATTCAAATTAGAAAGGAAGTAAGAATATCACATTTATTAACAGGACCAAAATTTTTGTGTATGATTATACTGCAAAAGGTAGATCTTAACGTAATAAAACATACTTCAATAAAATTGAGGTCAAACAAACAGAAACAAGGGCACGAAACAATTGTCAAGTCACTAATGAAAAGCATTTTTAAAAGTCATGACCCAGTCACAGACATGAAAGTAAACCGCTACCTGTGTCAGTTCCGAGCTTGTCGAGAAGTGCCGCGAGCAGACTTCGACAGAGCAGCCTCAGGTCCTGAAGCATTAGGGCCCGATGTACGTAAGACTTAGTCAAGCTGTAATCAGGGGACTAATCGCTATAAGCCAGACTCTGAACTTTTCCAGTTGGTTACAATAGCATGACTAAAAACGGCCACTCAAAACATCTTCCTGTTGTTCTCTTGTTTTGTCTTTGAGAAAGGGATTCATTATGTAGCCATGACCAAGGTGGTCTCAAACTCACAGAGATCTCCCTGCCACTGCCTCTCAAGTGCTGAGATTAAAAAAGCGTGAGCCACCACAACCAGTCATTTTTGAAATTTGTTGTTGCTGTTGTTGTTCTAAACATCTTTTAAAAGTGACTCCACAATATGCAATATTTCTGCTATTCTGTACTAAAGTGTATGATCTACTGACTCATTCATGACACAGTTCCTTTGGCAGAGTCCTTCCAACCTTCCAAACCTCAGAGCCATCTGCTTGCCCTTTCTGTCTTTCAGAAACGTTTCTAATTGTGTAAGTGTTTCATTTTAGAATACAGAGTTCTTACCTCCAACTCCAAAAAACACTGGTTCACAGGGCAGAGTTGAACCACTCTATCCTGTAGCTGATATCATGTCAGTCAGAAACATGCACACTGTAGACAAAGGCTGACACCACAAACCTGAAACTATTCTCTTAGTAATGTATGCTTAATAGTCTGACCCTTAGTTTATGTCTGGTTTAAAAACAAAAAAACAAAAAAAATATTGCCTACTCTAATACAAAACTTTCTCAAATTAAGTAGTTCACTGTGCCCAGATATTATACACAATGTGGTTTACGATGAGCGCACACCTTCATTTCACATGTCTGGAACATTGGCAAAAGCCCTGTCATGCCACACTTTGTGTCTCTCTCTGACTGACCCCAGATAAAGACTGGAGACTCCAAGCCTTTAATAAACATCTCTGTAGTAAGGAGCCACTTGTTCGTCCTGGCCGCCCAGAACCGAAATAATCACACAGAAACAGTTTTACACATCTCTTGCAGAAAATACACAAGGACTCTGCTAAGATTCTAGAAAGCTTGTATCCAGTTTCCTTTTGCTGACTTTGTCTTAGACTCTTAGCCATGAACTTAACTATTTGCCAAGTTCTGAGTCTAGACAGTCACTGAAACTAAGAGGCTTGGGCAAACCATGATGAATTATGTTTGTGTATAGCACCAGGAAACACATTGCCATCCTCATAAACAGATTATATGTAGCTCCCCCACCTTCAAAGTTCCTGTCTGACAACAGGAGAGAAAAATCTATGCTATGTTACCTGTATACTGCCTGTCCCTGGACAACCACAGAAACAGACATCTCTGCAAAAGGAACAATTAATTTTATTTATTTTTATTGTACATAATTTTGCATACAAGGCCAGTCTCTGCTTGTTCTCATATGAATGAATGTTTTAGGAATTAATGAGCCACTATTTATTTAGTATAAAAATGTATCTATCTGACAAATTTCAATTTATTCTACTATGAAGAGAGAGAATCCAGACAAATGCCTCATAATGTATGGTCTATGAGTATATGTAATTAATTTCTAAAATATAAAACTCAACAAAAGGTTAAACCAGGACAGATCCTATAGAAACTGTAAAGCAGGACTGTGTCTCCCAGCTGGTGCTCAGATTCTCCTGCACGGTCTGTCCTGCCTGTTCTCCCATTCTTTTTCACAACAGTCTCCTAAAAATAAATAAATATGAGCAAGTCACCTAAAGTACAAGAAAACATTTGCATAAGTAAGATAAAGCGAGAGTGAAAACATCCTTGCTATAGTCACTAAGTCCACACATCCTAAAGACTTGCCTTGTCTTCAGCATCTTAAAGTGCATTGTTACCCAATATGGGATTGCTTAACTGAATGTGTGAGCTGTGAAAAACTAATAATACCAAAAAGTTTCTGAGCAAGCAATGACTAAAAAGTAATTCAAACCTCTGATAATGAATCAGAACTGGAGGAATTCACTGCACCTTTGGTTCTGAGAATGGAACACCAGCCCTTCATACTGTACAAGCTAGCATACTGTGCAATGCGAATGAATGCTGCCTGAAATGCCTTGTCTCAGACTGCAGATACTGTACGTTACAACCTGCAGAACTTGTGCTCTGCTCCAAAGAAAGGCAACAGCTTAACTACAGGAACAAAGACTTCCAAAAGTTTCCTACCACCATTCCTCAGCAGACATTAGAATATTAATGTGTCTTTGTGTCATATAGTATTAGGATGCTTCATTTTTAAAACTGCTTTGTTCAGTTGCTAACTTCATTTTCATAAATATTAATAAAGTTTGTCTTGAGACTAGGCCAAAATTTCCAGCTATTTCTCTAAAGGCCCTAAATATACTTCTGCCATTTTGTGTTACATATTTATGTGTAGTGGTGTTCTAAGCATTGACAATAATAAAATCACAGTATCAACCAACACTGAAAAATGCTAAAGATTCCCTGCACCCTGAAATACTGAATATCAGCTAAGATTTAGTTCCTTATACAAAAATACACAAGCACAGATATCTTGTTGGTATGTAAGTTTGATCTCATATTTAATAGTCAAATTTTATGTATACCAAAGAACTGTTTGAAATACTTTTTATAATTATCAGTACAGTTTATTTATCTACCCAATTTGCATATACTCATACCTAACATCATATAAAAATTCCTCAGATGAAGATGGGCTACAAGAACAAAAGGCGTAAGAATCCCTGATCTAATATGTAACACATATGATTCAGCCAGGGCATCAGTAATGAGGGCCTTTTCCATATGCAATTTTAAAGTTTATAAAGCCTAGCTTTAAAATACTGAAAATCTTTGTTATGCCCATAATATTCTTCTTTGGCTGAGAAACTCTGACACAAACAGAAAAATAAAGCAAAGGCAAGCTGTACCCTCAGTGTTCATTAGACAACCAGTCTGTGAGAAATTAATAGGGAGAAAAGAAAAGCCAACCTCTGTTTAAGCTATGTCAATTAAGGGTGTGGGCCCAAATCTTCCATAGATCATTAAATAAAAGGTCAAGTTGTCTCTAGCTCACTTCTCAGAGAACCTTTCTTTCTTCTCTATGGTCTCTTAACAGGTATTGGGTGGAAAATGTAAAGTCGCTGCCCCAAGAGGGGAGAGTGAGTGAGGGACTCCATTTCTAGAAACAAACCTGTCTGTAAAGAATATCATATAGATGAGCATAGTAGTACATGACTTTAAGTCCAGCAATCAGGAAGCAGAAGCTGGAAGATCTCTATGAGCTTGAAGGCCAGCCTAGTCTATATAGTAAGTTCTAGGCTAGCCAGAGCTGGATAGTAAGACCCTGTCTCAAAAATAAATAAATAAATAAATAAATAAATAAATAAATAAATAAATAAATAAATAAATAAACAAATAAAGATGTCAAATGGATTCAGGCTTTTAAGGGTTTGGGATATTAGAAAATAACTAAACTTGCCCGTGAATTAATTCAGGAACAAAGAAAATGAAAGATGAAGGGCAGAAAGCAAGCCCTTAGCCACAATCAAATAGTTTCATTCAGAGAGAAAACTCAGTCAGTAAAGCGCTTGCTATACAAGCACAGGACCTGCATTCAGATCTCTGGAACCCACATAAAATCCAGGCATGACTGCATATACTGGAGTTGCATGTACTATGCTAGGGAAAAGATAGTCTAGTTGATAGTCTAGTTGAAACAGTAAGTTCCAGTTCAGTGAGAGACCCTGTCTTAAAAATATAAAGTACAAAGCAAGAGAAGAAGATGACTGACATTGACCTCTGGTCTACACACACACTCCCCTCCCCCATCTCTCAGAAGGAAGATCTCTCAAAGCTCCATATCTCAATTTCATCATTTTAGCTATTCACCTGCAAATCCAAGCTGACCATGGCTGCTAGAAGGTCAATTTTCACTTCTTACTAATTTCTTACAGGGAGGATGTCTAATGCCTAACAGCAAAGTAACTCACTGATTCTTGACAAGTCACATGATATCAACAGATCCATGAAAAGGCATTTGACAAAAGCCAAATTTACTCTTGATAATGATCAGAAAACTAGGAACAGAGGAGAACCTCCTTCAAATTGTTAAAGGATATTTACAAAAATATACAAAGACTTCATAAGGTTAAATTCGTGTATGTGAATAATAATTAAAGAGGTCATAAATGTAAGGGGGAGTTGGAGAGCCCGATGAGGGGGGAGATGATGTAAATATAGTACACATATATAAAATTTTAAATATTTTAATTATATACAAATATGTGTAACCTAATGAGAAACTAAATGCTTTCCTCAAAGAAAGGTTAACAAGGAAAAGGCAAGGATGTCTATCTTCTCTGACACTTCTATTAAGTACCATGAAATCCTAGATACTACAAGACAACAAGACAAGAAAAAGTACAGAGATGAATAGCTGTGGAAAAGTAAAGGTCTGCCTTCTTAGATGGCAGATTATCTGTATAAAACATAATCAAAGAATAAACAAAAGTAAAAAGCCTTTTTTAGAAGTCCCCTAGAAAGTCAATATCACTAATGAACAAGAGACCAAGTGTATTAGGATACTACAAGAAATGACAGATGAATTAGTATTAGAGATGCAGTGTGCAGGAGGCCCTGGGCTCCAGCCCCAGCACCACAAATAACCAGACAAAGAATACAAAGCTAATCTACAAAAGCCAACTCCTTTGCAATATAGCATCACAAACCCTTCAAAACTTTGGTAAGAACAAATATCTAAGTAATTGAAGAGAAGTTTTCATGTTCATGCAGATTCGCTACTATTAAGATCTCAATTCTTCCCAATTTTATTTAAAGAACGTGTATTCCCAATGAGAATCCTAGCAAGTTGCTTTGTGGATAATAACACACTCCTTCTAAGGATATGGAGAAAATAGCCAGAATTGCTAAAAATCCTAAAGAATAAAGTTGGAAGACCAATATGGGATTTCAAGACATTTCATCAGGTTGAAATAATCAATATTACATAGAACTACTGAAAGCATAGACAAACAGATCAATGGAATAGAGATGCCAATAAACTGACCCACACAAATGAGGTCAAGTAATCATTGATAAAGTAGCAAAGCAACACAATGAAAGAAGTATTTTTCAATAAATCATGCTAGAATAATTGGATATTCACATGCAAGAAATCTAGCCAATAAGCATTGTGCCTCTCACACTTCACAGTAGATCACAGTCCTGAGTGTAAATCACAAAGTTATAAACTTCTGCAAGATACTCACAGTGCCACTGTGCTTAAACTGTGAGCCATAAAAGACCTGTGTTCTCACTGTTCTGGACACCAGACATCCAGAGGGCATGCTCTCTGCAAGTTCAACACAAAGACGCTTCCCTGTTTCTTATTACTCTTTGCTGGATCCCAGCAATCCTTGGGTAGCATACTTCAACTTGTTGACACAATTAAAACCACAAAATCCTGCCTTCCTACCTCCCAAAGTCACAAATACTTACCTCGAGCTTTTAAAACACATACCCCATGTCAACATTTCCAGGAGTCCTGACTGATCCTAATCATCCAATCTGTTTCCAACTTGCAGAATACTGAAGTCTGACAACCTTTATTCTTCTCCCCAGGATACAGCAGTGCCTAAAAAAGTCACTGTAGTGGTAACAGTGAAGCTTAAGAAGTGGTGGGACTAGAGAGCTGCTAGTGCAGTCAACAGCTGCAGAAGACACAAAGGAACACAAGGGCTACGGATCCATGAGTCACTTGTCTCCTAATCTCTTCAGGAACAGCCAGGTGGCTAGACTACTTTTGCTATGCCCAGCTAGAAATCACAGTAGGAAAGGCAAGGGTCTTCCAGTGCTTGCTCCTCATGAGTCCCTTGGCATTAGACAACTATACTCAATAGCAGACAGCCTGAAGCTGCAGCAGTCTAGTGTCAGAAGGAAAACTTTGGGCAGGTTCTGGGACTCTTGGCCTTATGGTGACAAGCACAGCTTTTGTGTGGGTCTAGGAAGTCAAAATTTTCTGGTTCTTGATAGTGGCTAGTGTTATAGTGCCAAGGCCTAGGGTGTCTTAAGATCCTTGGGCCATGTATTAGTCAAGGTTCTCTAAAGGAACAGAACTGAAAAAAAGTGTTAGCATGTATCTATTAGGGTTGCTTAGAGGCTACGGTTTGAGCGGTCTAACTACAGGCGTCTTCCAAGGATCTCGTATTCATTCCTTCCATGAAACTGGATGTCTCCAGAGTCCCAGTCTGGTGCTGGAGTCCTTTAAAGCCGCTAGGATTCAGTCTACATTAGAATCCTGAGAAGTAGTTCTAACACCACTGCCACTGCTTTGCTACTTCTGTTTTTTGGGTCACTCTTGCAACTCCACTGTTGCTGCTGCCAAGGCTTCCAGCAGTTCCCACAGCTATCTCCTGCAGCTGTTAGATCCTCAGTCTCTCACTTCTGTGGCTCAGTCTGTCCATCATTCTCCACTGCATGGCTGCTTCTTCAGTGATTACACCACTTTGAAGTTTAGGCTGCCAACTGCTTCAAGCAGAAGCCACTCAGCTGGTTTCACCACCTTTTCTGTGTTTCTTTTTGTTGTTGTTGTTGTTGCTGTGGGTTGCTTTAAGATTTATTTTCATGTGTATACGAATGTTTCTCTTGAATGTAAATATGTGCACTTTGTATGTGGTTAGTGCCTGCAAGGGCCTGTAAAGGGTGCTGGATCCCCTGGAACTAGAATTATAGGTGGTTTTAAGCTGCCATTTGGGTACTGAGAGCTGAACCTGAAGTCCTCTGCAAGGGCTAATGTGCTCTTAACTGCTGAGTCATCCCTTCAACCCCCTAATGGTCTGTTCTTCAAATAATCTCACATTGTTCAGGATAGCCTCAAACTCAACTAAGTTAACCCAGGCTGTCCTTGAATTACTGAACCATCTGCCAACTGTTAGAATTATAGGCATGCATAACTGTATTTGCCTGACCTTTTCTTTACATTAACAGCACAGTACACTCTACCAATGGATTTCAAACAAAGACAAAAAAGGTTCACTTGAGCAAAGCCTCTTATTGAGCCCAATGTTGTCAACACCAAGAAAATAGCAAAGAAGCCATCAACAAGTCACCTCACAAAACTGACCTGTTTGGTTACACAGCCATAAAACAGCTGTGTGCATCAATTTCAGCTAACACACATGTGATCATAACATTGTAGACTTTATTGGATTGGTGTCTTGCTTTTGTTCCAATCAAGAAATGTACCCCAATCTGGCCTACATGGTTTTACAGGAAGGCCAGTGAAAGTCATTTGAAATAACCGTGGTTGAGGCTGCACCTTTGGGACTTGGAGCAAACAGTTGTGATCATTATGTAAGCTCCTCAATATGGTGCTGGAATAGGATAATTCACCTACTTCTGCCTAAAGTTCACTGTACAAGGCAGGCAGCTCACCGGAAAAGAGTCAGACAGCTATCCACTGAGCAGCAGACTGTCCCATCCCCCCAAAGATGGAGTGCCATTATTGAGTAGTAAGATAGCTCACTGGGTAAAGGCAGATGCCATGTAAGCCCAGCTACCTGAGTTCAATCCCCAGAAACCATGTAAAAGCTAAGAAGAACACCAACTATAGCCATTTGCTGAGTGCCATGACATGCATTCAAGCCCATACACATAAGAATATAAAGCTTTAAAATGTATTAACATTAGCCAATACTGACTTCTAACAGTACTTTAGCAATCATCAACTCTTACTCAGTCGCAAAAAGGTGAGTCTTCCTAATCTACCTCAAAGCCACACTTTGATCCTGTTTCTAAATCCTATTTTCCTGGATAGGTTGAAAACTTTCAAGTCATTTTGATTTTTGCTTAGGAAGTCTCTTTTCAACTAAGTTCCTCCCGCTCTACACTTTAATTATAAGCAACAAAGGTAAATTATGGTCCCAAAATACCTGCTTTAAAATGTCCTCAGTCAAATGTGCAAACTCATTTTTTACACAATCTTTCACCCAGCTGCTGCACAATCCAGGTGAGTTTCTGACACTCTTAAAAAAAGGACAACCTTCCTCAGTGCCAGTAACCGTAGTTATCACTCCTTTAAGATCTCATAAGAAAAACCTTTAATAGCAGCATTGTTTATCATAGTCAGAACCTGGAAACAACCTAAATGCCCCTCGACCAATGAATGGATAAGGAAAATGTGGTATATTAGCCAATGGAGTACTACACAGCAGAAAAAAATAATGACATCTTGAAATTTGCAGGCAAATGGATGGAGCTAGACAACATCATACTGAGGTAACCCAGACCCAGAAAGAAATTATCATATGTACTCACACATAAGTGGCTTTTAGACATAAAGCAAAGAGAAGTGGCCTACAAATCACAATCCCAGAGAACCAGGACAACAATGAGGACTCTAAGAGAGACATACGTGGATCTAATCTACATGGGAAGTAGAAAAAGACAAGATCTCCTGAGTAAATTGGGAGCATGGGGACCATGGGAGAGTGTTGAAGGGGAGAGGAGAGGAAAGCAGGGGAGCAGAGAAAAATGCAGAGCTCAAGAATAAAATCAATTTAAAAAGTGTGTGTGGGGGGGAAGAACCTTTAAAGTCCATGTCTCAAAGACAATTCTGTTCAGGATGATACACGCATTCTCTAAAACAAGCATATGATTGCACAATCCCTTCTCATGGGAGCCTTTCTCCAGAATCACATCCATATTGTTACCCAAGTCTTGTTAAACTTTAGAGAACTTTTGTCGTGTGTCTCAACACTCTTCCTGGGTCTACCAACCAGTTGTTAACCAATTTCAAAATCTGTACTAGATTAGATTAGATTCCAGGGCTTCCAAAACAAAATACTACACCACAAACTGGATAGCCTTTTTTAAAAATTAAAAATGAAGCCGGGCGGTGGTGGCGCACGCCTTTAATCCCAGCACTCGGGAGGCAGAGGCAGGCGGATCTCTGTGAGTTTGAGGCCAGCCTGGTCTACAAGAGCTAGTTCCAGGACAGGAACCAAAAACTACGGGGAAACCCTGTCTCGAAAAATCCCTCCCCAAAAAAAAAAAATAAATAAAATAAAAAATAAAATAAAATAAAAATTAAAAATGTATTATCTCACAGATGTGGAAACAGAAGAATGAAGTTCAAGTGTCAGCAAAGCTATCGTTCCCTCAGAGAGCTTGAAGGAAGGGCCTTCCTTTCTTCTGGTGCCTTCTGTCCACCAGCAGTCCTTGGCGTCTTGGTTGTAGGCACAGCACTCCCATTTCTGTCTCTACCGTCCTATCACACTGTCCCTGTGTGCCTATGTTCAAAGTTCTTTTGTCCTACAAGAACATGAGTTATTGGCTGGGGCTCGAGTTTCATTTACTCACTTCTGCAAAGGCCTTATTTTTTGCCTTATTTCCAAATAAGGCCACAGTATCAAGTACCAGGGTTAAAACTTTAAAGTATCCTTTGGGAAGTCAAAACTTCAAAATAAGATAATTACAAAGATAAAATCTAGGGAATCTAAGTTTGGGGAACTAATATTTTAAAAATTCATTTTACATTATAACCAAGGTTCTCCGTCCTACCCCTCCTTGTGCCATCCCACCTCACTCCATGCCCACCCCCACCTACTCCTCCCAAGAGATAAGGGCTCCCATGGGGAGTCAACACAGTTTGGCACATCTAATTTGGGGCAGGACCAAGGCCCTCCCCTCTGCATTAAGTCTGAGAACGGCATTCCCTCATAGGGAATGGGCTCTAACAAGCTAGCTCCTGCAACAGGGATAAACCTGTTCCTACTTCTTGGAGTCCCTCAGATAGTCCAAGCTTCACAACTGACTCCCGCATATGGAGGGCCAAGTTTGGACCCACAGAGGCTCCATAGATGTCCACCCAGAGTTCATGAGTTTGCATGAACAGCTGTCTCTGTAGATTTCTTCATCATGATCTTGATATCACTTGTTCATGTATCCGCTCCTCCCTCTCTTTGACTAGATTCCTGGAGTTCAGGCTGGTGCTTGGTTGTGGATCTTTGCATCTTGTTCCATCAATTACTGGAAAAATGTTTTAGCTTCTCTGGAGCTGTGGACTGTAGTCTGGTTATCCTTTAATTTGTTTTATATCATCTGTCCACTTAAGAGTACATACTGTGTTTGTCTCTCTGAGTCTGGGTTACCTCACTCAGGATTTTTTTTCTAGTTCCATACATTTGCCCACAACTTTCACGATACTGTTTTTTTTATAGCTGAGTAATAATTCATTGTGTAAATATACCCCATTTTCTTTATTCATTCTCCAGTTGAGGGGAATCTACACCATTTTTAGGTTCTGCTTATTAGGAATAATGCTGTTGTGAATATTGTTGAGCAAGTATCCTTGTGGTGTGATTGAGTATCCCTTGGGTATATGCTCAACAGTGATATTGGTGGGTTTTGAGGTAGACTGATTCCCATTTTCTGAGACTACTGATTTTCTGAATGACTGTATAAGACTGCACTCACACCAGCAGTGGAGGAGTGTTCCCTTACCTTCATGTCCTCTCTAACATAAGCTGTCCTCAATATTTTTGATCATACCCATCCTAGCAGGTATAAGACAGTATTTCAGAGTCGTTTTGATTTGTATTTCACTTATATTGAGCAATTCCCTAAATGTCTTTCAGCCATTTGAGTTTCTTCTGCTGAGAATTCTCTGTTTAGCTCACCACCCCCATTTTTAATTGAATTATTTGGTATTTTGTTCTCTTAATTTCTTGAGTTCCTTATATATTTTTATATACTTTAAATATATTTTTATATTATTTTTTAGAGGCTGGAGAGATGGCTCAAAGGTTAAGAACCTTGGTAATTAATTATTTTGTTGCTGTTTTTCTTTAGTTGCTATATTCATTTGCTTGTTTGCTTGCTTGCTTGCTTAGTTTTTGAGACAAAGCCTCACTACATACACTTTGATACCCTGGGAGTCCACATGCAGAACAGATTGGCATTAAACTGTGGTGACCTTCCTTAGAACTCTCCCAAAGTGTGAGATTATAGACATTGCCACCAAACTCAGCTGGCAATAAGTTTTTCTACTTTATTAAAAAATAAAAAAACTGTGTTTTGCATAAGACATTATTGAGAATAAAAAGATAAAAAGACCTGAAGAAAATATTTACAAATCAGATACCTGATCATTTATAATCCAAAATAGAGAACATTCAGCAAGAAAACAAACCAATCTAAAATAAATAAATGAACTAATAACTCACCAAAGAAATAAACAGATAAGTAATCACGTAAATATGTTTCACATTCAACATTATTAGAAAATTACTAATCAAAACCAGATACTCTTTTTATCTGTTATTTGTTATAGTGGCTAATTAACAATACCAAATACTAGTGAGAATGGAGACCATCAGAACAAGAGATTACTGATGGGCAGGGAATATGGTGTAGCCACTGTGATGGACAGCTTTACCATATCCTTACAGAGCTAAACACAGTATTAGCTAGTTACCATGAGATTCAACAATTGTTCAATGGAGCACTCAATATTTGTAGTTATTTTATCAAATTCTATCAAAAACTAGAAGTAAGTAAGATATACTTCAGTATTTGAATGGATACACTGTGATATGCCCATCAACAGAATATTACTGAATAACAAACAAACGAGCTTTCAGGCCATATAAGATATGGAGCACTCATAATAAATGTTAGTAGGGAAAGAAACAAATTGGCATAAGCTACATACTAGATGATTCCAACTAGGGAACACCTTAGAAACAGGGCAGCTGTAAAAAGGAGGACCAGATGCTGGCAGGAATTTGGAAGAGTAAATACAAGACTGAATCAATAGAGTGGCGGGGAGGTTAAAGAAATAATACTGTAAGTGGAGAAAGACGATATATTTTTCAAATTCTAGAGACCATACAAAGAGTAAACCACAGTGCCAAGTAGAACCTTTTGCTGGTGATAATTCACAGTGATTCAATTAGCAACAAATGTGCCAAAGCAGTAAAAGACAGCAAGAGGAGCACGAGAGGGATGCAGAAGTATATGAGCATCTGTGCTGTTGCTCAGCTTTCCTATACACCTAAAACTCCTTTTAAAAGCCTAAAAATGTTCAAACAAAAGAGACTAAAAATTTTATGATAACTAAAGCAAGAATAATAATTACACTGTGGAATTTATAACATCTATACAATAAAATGTATAGTAATTATAGCCCAATGTATGTGTGAGATGCCATGGTATAATACTAATATAAAATCATCACATTCTATGTGAAATGGGACATTATTAAATATAGACTGTGATCCAGGCAGTGGTGGCACACACCTTTAATCCCAGCACTCAGGAGGCAGAGGCAAGAGGATCTCTGCTCTTGCAGAGGACCCGGGTTCAGTTCCTAGCACCTACATGTTGGCTCACAGCCATCTATAATTCCAGTCCCAGGGGATCCAACACCCTCTTCTGACCTCCCTGGGTACCAGGCACACATGTGATGTGCGCTCACGCATGCACACGCGTGCGCACACACACATATGTAATTATCATACACATAAAATACATAAATCTAACTTTAAAAGTCTTATGCTGAAATAAAATATTGAAGTTAAAAAAGAAATCAAAACTAAAAGCCCTCAAATTGGAGGTAGTTTTAAAAAATTCACTTCTAAGAAAACTGTCATCTCAAATCAGTGACAAATGAAATAATGAATTATTTTAGTTGAATATAAATAAAGATAAAACATCAAAAAACTTTAGGCATGCATATGAAATGATGCTTCTAAATGTACAGTACTAGATTTACTAGTTTACATTGGGAAGTAACAATCTCAAGTTCATAATCATGTGTGGCCTAAGAATTTTTAAAAAGAAATGAAGCCCAAAGCAAACAAAAGAAAAAGAAATGAAATAAAGAGAGAAACCAGTAATGAAGCTGACAAATAAAAGAAACACCAATAATTTCAGAAATGTATCAAAAAAAAATCAAGAAAAGCAATAATCTTCTAGACCAGCACTTCCCAGTAGGGCCTGGAATGTGGGTAAAGCATTCTGTAACTGCACAGCCCCAAACAATTACTTCTGACTATAACATACTTAAAATGAGACCACTGTGACTGAGAAATTCCACTTTTATTTAATTCCATTTAAATTAATCACACCTAATAGCTCTACGGCTGGCTGGTGACAACCTTGAGATCAAATGTTGCACTTACACTACTGAAAGTGAGAATGACAGGGAGGGAAGTGACAGAGGGAGAAAGGGAAAGAGAACATGAAGAGAAGAGGGAAAGGGGTGAGGAAACAAAGACCCAAAACCAGAAATGAAATGAAACGGCGACTTCACTAGAGGCCTTTCTAGTGTCACTAGACAATCAGCATACAGTAAAAAAGCTATATCCCAGGTGTATAGCCCAGATAGCAAGGGCTATTTCCAGGAAGACTCAGAGTCCTGAAGCTCCCTCGAGAGAGCTGTACAGGGTCTGTGAAGGGTAATGACCCACAGCACACAATCATTGCGGGCCTATGTGCTTTCCAGCTGAACTCTATGAGACCTTGAGAAGACAATTTACACCAAATGCCCCACAGAGTAAAAGAGGAAACAATAACAAGTAATTTTATAAGACCACCATCAAGATATCAAGATCAAAGACATATCTTTACAAGCCAGTATCTATCAAGAATATAGATGCAAAAAACATTCAATAAAATAACACAAATAGAATCAATATATTGTTCTATTTTTTCAGTTCTTTAATTTCCTTCATAAATATTTTATAGTCTCAAGCATTCAATTATTGCAGAACTTCATTAAATTTATCTGTAATTTCTTCATGACACTGCAAATGATAATATGTTTAAATTTTTAGCTGTTCACTGCCAGTATTGAAAAATGCGACTGATTTCTTGTGGATTTCATATCCTGTATCTTTGTTAAAGTCACTCTTTAGTCTAGCAGTTTTTTTGTAGATTTCTTGGGATTTCCTATATAATTATGTCCACAAATATATTTTCATGTCTTTTTGAAAATCTGAATACTTTGTATCTTTCCACCTTTTTGCATTACCAAAAACTTATATTAGTATTAGGCCCTCCATAATTTTTATTCTTCTTCTCTCCTAGAACCAGCACAAGTCTGTATTGCTCAAAAGCAGTTTTATCATCCCATTTTCAAAAGACAACACTTCACTCTAAGTTCTAAAGAGAATATCTGCAAGTGTATTCCTTACTACACCCATTCAAGCTACTTAGTGCTTTCTAAGCATACAAAAGCACAAGATGTTTCACGTAAGGACTTATATCTGACCACTATGGGGACTCCTAACAATGAATAGAAACGGTGAAACATCCAGACCCCATGGTATTGGTGTGAGAACAGAAAAACACCTAAGCAAGGGAGAAAAAAAGGTAGAAATCATTCTCACAGGGACAACTAATGTTTGGGAAAGAAATCAAGACAGTACTTTCAACAAACAGTGTTGAAAAAAATTGGACCTCTCTATGCAAAATTATGGACTTCATCCAACTCTCATATTCTGTACAGAAATGAACCAAATCTAAACCCATAAAGCTGTTGGGGAAAACGAGGGGAAGCAGAGTAGGATGACACAGACCTGTCTGTAAATCCCAACACTTGAGAGGTGGAGGCTGGAAGACCAAGAGTTCAAGACCAGTCTGGACTACATGAGACTTGGTGTAAAACAGCAACAACCTAGGGGAGCTATGTAGGACACTGAATCAGATAAAACTCTCTGCTACAACCGTACTGAGCTCCCAAGGTTATAAGGAGGAGCAGAAGGAGAGAGAACATGAACAAGGAAGTCAGGACCATGAGGGGTGCACCCAACCACTGAGACAGTGGGGCCGATCTATTGGGAGCTCACCAAGGCCAGCTGGACTGCTACTGAAAAAACATGGGATAAAACCGGACTCTCTGAATGTGGCGGACAATGAGAGCTGACGAGAGGCCAAGGAGAATGGCACAGGAACTTTCATCTGGCGATAGATCGAGAGAGAGACAGAGACCCAATTTGGAGCAACGGTCTGAGCTCTTAAGGTCCAAATGAGGAGCAGAAGGAGGGAGAACATGAGCAAGGAAATCAGGACCACGAGGCGTGCACCCACCCACTGTGACAGTGGAACTGATCTATTGGGAGCTCTCCAAGGCCAGCTGGACTGGGACTGAATAAGCACGGGTTGAAACTGGACTCTCTGAACATGGCGGACAATGAAGGCTGATGAGAAGCCAAGGACAATGGCACTAGGTTTCGATCCTAATACATGAACGGGCTTTGTGGGAGCTTAGCCTGATTGGATGCTCACCTTCCTGGGCCTGGATGGAAGTGGGAGGACCTTGCTCTTCCTGTAGGGCAGGGAATTTGGACTGCTCTTCAGTATCGAGAGGGAGGGGGAATGGAGTGGGGGGAGGAGAAGAGGAGTGGGGATGGGGGAGGGGAGTGGGGGGAGGGGGCAATATGTGGGAGGAGGGGGAGGGAAATGGGAAACGGGGAACAGTTTGAAATTTTAATTAAAAAAGAATAAATAAAAAAAATAAAAAATAAAAAAAAATAAATAAATAAAAAACTCTCTGCTACACGAAGAATGCACCATGTTAAATGTGGCTTTATAGAAAAGTATTAAAATATAGACGTCATTAACATTAAGACAGTACACACACATACACTTGTGTGTATACACACAGACACACACACACACACGACTGGGAAAAGATACTTAACAAAATGTTTCCTGGGAAAGGAACGTGTACCCTATATATAAGGCTTGTGACTCAGAAACTATCTGAGCAGGCACAAGACCAAAGGAATACAGATGGCAAATACACACATAGAAAGATTCTTGCCACATTTGGTCAACCGAAAAATGAAAAAAAAATTCAGGAGATCCCATTACAGTCACTGAGTAGCCACACTCACAAAAAATGCAGAGTAACTCTAGAGAGGGTGTGAACAAGTTGCATTCATGCACTGCTACTGGGATCACTATTCATTGCACTTATTTTAATCTCTGTGTGGTGTGTGTGTGTGTGTGTGTGGTGTGCGGAGGCCAGAGATAACATGAAATGTCTTTTTCAATCACTTTCCACGTTAGTTTCTGAGACAGTCTCTCAGTCCACCTGAAGTTCACCTCACCAACTCAGCTGGACTGGTTGGCCAGCAAGCCTCAGGGATCCTCCTGTCTCCACCTTCCCAGCACTGGGATTCCAGATGCCATGTGCAGCTTGTTATGTGGGTCCTGGCAGTCTAACTCGGGCCCTCATGATTGCACAGCAAGGGCTTCACTGGCTGAGCCATCTCCCCACCTCCAGGACTTTGTTGTCTTGAAAGCACGGGCATTACTTTGAATGTCTTCATATATGTAAATCCTTATACCTATTATCTCCTTCAATGTAAATTTATAATGCTGGTGACTTGGTCTTTCTTGTCACCATTGTGACACCCAGTACCAAGAGTGCCTGGTACAAAGTAGACACTAAATACATATTTACTAAAAGGCAAGAACAGAGGGGGAAAAAGAACACTGAGAAAACTATGAGTGCAAAGATGGAGGCAGGAAACCTAGCAGAAATAGTCAATAGCAGGACAATAAAGCAGCACAAATAGAAATTAAACCATTACAAAAGCACACAGCAGACCGGCAAATGGTTCAGGGGGTGAAGGTGTTTGTCCATCAAATCTGGCAACCTGAGTTCAAGACTCAGAACCGCAGCAGAGGTGGCAGGACTGATTCTGGAAAGCATCCAAGCATGTGTCATGGCATGTGTACACATAACTCCCCTTGATAATCATAAATAAAGTTTTCTTAGATTGCCAGTCTGATGTGCACACTAGAATTAGCTCAAGAGTTCTGAAAAATTCCAATGCCTGGCCACCCCAGAATAACAAAATCAATATTTATGAGACTGAGATCCCAACACTGGCTGTTTTTAAAGTTCCCTTCCCAATGTTGAATACACACACAGAAAAATCATAAAACCATACTGGCTGGCCTGACAAATTCATGACTACACATAGGCCCTTAGCACAACGGAAATTCAATTCTGTCACCTCAGTTTCCTTTCCCACTCTCCAGAGGGCTCGGTTACAGAGTGCCCCCCAGCAATGCTTTACCCCGCATTGCCTGGCTACCAACATGATCCGCACCCATTGCCTCAGTTTCCCTTCTAGCTGCTAGCTGATTTTAAAATGCAGAACACAGTCTGTTGTAACTCTCCTCTCAGATTTTTCAAGGATTCCCTCAGGCAAAGTTCCTCTCTTTTATCTGTATCATTTCTCTCATCCTATGATCTCAATCACATTAGCATAGGGACAAATCCTAATTTCTTTTCTTTAAAAAAAAATCAATTTGACCAAAAAGTTCCTCTTTCTTATAGACTAAAATTCTGTTTATTAAAATGATTAAAATCTTCACAGTTGTCAAAAACATTTGGGGGTGAATTCTGTTTCCATTTGGCCTTGGTTTCAAGTTTGGGGTTGAAACAATCTTGTCTCAGCCAATATCTTACACAACAGCATTCAACACAAACAACTACCAGTTTTCCCCTCCTTATTTATTTCATTCTCCACTCTTCTTTGTGGAACTCTCAATTTCACTCAGTTCTCTCTAGACACCCCAACCTTCACTAGCTCTTGAGGGTCCATGGCACCCTAGTCCTCCAAACCTCCCTGGTCATCAGAGCCAGGTCTTGGAGACCCAGAGGGGCTAACTGCCAGTCCTATCAAAAGCATGCTCCTCAGCCGCACCCCCAAACCTTCCTCTACCCCACAGCCAGGGTTGGCAGACCCACACCCGTCACCCCGAGCGGTCACCCCGAGGCTAGACCGAAGCCTGCCCTCCTGCCCCCACGGTCAGGCTCACTCCACAGACCATGGGCCCCTCGGAGTCCAGCCTGCGCTCGAGGCCTCCGCGCATCCATGGCTCCTTTTCCTTCCTGAGAGGCAGAAGAAGGATGCCCCCTCATGCCCGAGCGCCACCTGACTTGGCCCACCTCTCTTCACCTGGGCCCATCGGCCCGTGGCCCCAACCGCCTTCCAGGAGGTTCGCGCCAGAGCCTCGACGACTCCAATCCCACAAGCCCCCACGAGCCTGCGCACTGCAGTCTCTTTCAGTCAGTCTAAGCCTGGTCGGGACGACAGTGCTTCCCCTGCTGGTCTTTCGCGGTACTGCAGCGCCCGCAGTAGCTCCCGGAATTAAGTTCCCTGTAGTGTTTGCCTCTAGCCTGAGTGTTTTATTTCCTTCCGGCCACGCTTACAAAGACAGCTGTTGTATAAGCATACATACCTTCTGTGGGAGTAGTTTCTAAGCCACCTACTGCGTCCCAAAGGGATGGGATGGGGAGTTCCTTTAGATTTAAGATCTGAGCAAGGCAGACAGATTAGTGCAGGAGTCCCTCGTCTGTGCCAGAATAGGAAGTCAATTGACTACATCAGCTAGAGAGGTCACATTAGAGGAACTTCAAGCAGTAGACATTGCCGGAGAATGTGAAGCCAGACGCCTTCTGTCTTGACGAGAACATCTTTCCATTTGGTTCAGTTCCCTTGAAAACATGACAAGACGTGTGTGCTGCGCTTAGCCCTGGTTACTCATGCTTGTCCAAGAAGACAGCCTACCTGAGCTGCCGTGTAGCCGAATAGCAAGAGCTACCCTTTGACCTGGCACAGGGCAGTGAGTTTCCTGTTCCAGGCTCCGGGGCTGGAAGTATTCTCTCTTCTCTGACCTTTCTTTTTTTTTTTCGGTTTTTCGAGACAGGGTTTCTAAACCTGTGTTTTGCCGGCTCTCAGTAGTGGGAAGCATCTTACAGGCCCTACTGTATTAAACAAAGTCATCGTTTTGCCTCCAGAGACCAGGACACCCCAAGAAACTTTCCAACTTTTGTCTCAGTTTTTAAAAAGGAGACCGAATTTTATGGGTGTGTGTTGAACCTAGACAGACGGACGCATTCAGCTCCAGTGCCCGCCGGAGTTCTTCCATGCTCACATCCCTGTCTTGACTTTTTCTCCGAACACCTAACCCAGTGCTCTGTCCCTTGGTCCTTCTGAGTTAGAAAGTAGGGCTGGATCCCCTCGTGGAGCAGACAATGATCCCAAAACAGAGGCCAAAACCCTGGTTACTAAGGTCCTTCTTTTCCTTAACCCAGAACTTAACCTCACAGCCACGTTCCCAAACCCTTGCTTCCCAGTACAGGCCTGGGCCCACTCTCTAGTCTACCAGCCCAGGTCTTAGCTCTGCCTATGTGAGGTCATTCTTTCCCAACCCCTTCAGCCTGGCAGACAAATGTCACTATTGATCTTTGGCCAGCTCTTCCTCAGTTACCACACCCCATTATTTTTGGTGTTAAAAAAATATGCCCACGGCTGAGTACAGTAGACACCATCCATGGGAATACTTTTCAAGAAGCACCATAGATGCCTGAAATCACAGAAGCTACCAATCCCATTTATATTCTCCTTTCTTTTTTTTGGGGGGGGGGGTTTCGAGACAGGGTTTCTCTGTGGTTTTGGAGCCTGTCCTGGAACTAGCTCTTGTAGACCAGGCTGGTCTCGAACTCACAGAGATCCACCTGCCTCTGCCTCCCAAGTGCTGGGATTAAAGGCGTGCGCCACCACCGCCCGGCTATATTCTCCTTTCTACATGCACATAAATATAGCAAAGCTTAATTTATAAATGAAGCCCAGTTAGACACAGCTGACAATGTTCATAATAAAGTAGAACATTGTAAAGATTTATCATAAAACTGTCATCATCACTATCACTCTTACACTCTGTGGCCTTTATTAAATAAGAGTAATTAAAATAAAATGTTGAGATAACATGACAGTCAATCGGAAAACCAAGAATGCTACTATTTGACCAGTGGGTGTGTAGCATTTGCTACATAGATGCTCTCGATGGAGGAATGATTCATGGCTCAAGCACGCAGAGTGGGAGAGGTTGGGCTTCTACCATACTGGAATTTTAATGCTAAGTCTATACATTATTTCGGGAGATTTTTGATTAATATTTTATCACAGTTGATCATAGGTAATTAAACTTTTAAAAAATCAAAACTGTAGATAGTGGGGAGCTTCTGTAATTTATGAAAAATGTCAATTATTTCTTATAGTTTTAGAAAATGAGAGGTCTAAAATCAGGGAGCCAGAGCCTGCCAAGGGTCTTTGTGCTCTGTCCTCCAGAAAGGATAAGCACTCTTTCATTATCTGTCAGATGGCAAAAAGATAAAGAGGGAAAGGGAGCAATCCCCCCCCCCATTTTATAGTGACATCAATCTTACTCACAAGGGCAGAGTCCCTAGCCCAATTTCACTCAAATTCCAGCATGAGAGTTTGTGTTTTCATTAAGGGGTTTTGGTGTGTTGGTTTGTGATTGGGTGGATGGGTTGGTTGGTGGGTTAGTGGGTGGGTTGGTGGATTGGTGGGTTTGTTGGTTGATGGGTTGGTTGGTTGGTGGGTGAGTGGGTCCATAGCTGGCAAAGTCACTTCTTCATAGTCTCGGAGGCCCAGGCGTAGTCTCAAGTTCAGAACTTTCCATCAAGGCTTCCAGCCTGGAAAAGCAGATAATAAAAAATTAAAAATACTGACAGAAACCTAACCATGGTAATACATACCTCTAACCCCGACGTTCAAGAATCACAGGCAGAAGGATCAAGAGTTTGTAGCCGAGTTGAAGGGGTGGCTCAGCTGGTAAAGTACATGCCATAAAAGTGTGAGAACCCGATTTCAGATCCGTAGAACCCAAGTAAAAAGCTGGGCACAGTGGCACGTGCCTGTAATGTGAATACTAGGAAAGGAGCTGTGGAAACAGGAAGATCTCTGAAGTTCATTCCAGCCAGCCTCGCCCAGTAGATAAGCTTCAGATTTAGTGAGAGACCTAATAAAAATAAATAAATAAGTAAATAAGTAAGTAAGTAAACAAACAAATAAATAAATAAATAAATAATTTGACCTCAAATAAATAAATGTGGAGGGTGGTCTGCCGTCTACCTCTGCCATCTATATGTGTGCACATGCGTTCTCAAACAGCCATCCACACATGTGATAACACCCACATTAACAATCGCATACAGCATATACCATATACATACCTCACGATATGACACACACACATGCCTACAGAGAGAGAGAGAGCTAGTTCAGGTTGACTAGGCTATGTAGTGAATTCCAACCACTGTGGAAGCCTGTCAAAGAAGAAGAAGAAAGAAAAAAGAAACCATGATTGAAACAGAATAATCCCTTGAGTGACATTTCCCCTCCACAACAACCCTGATGCAAGCCTCTGCTTGGTTGCTCGGTTTATTTTGGGATGGAATTTTTCACAGCCAGAATTAAATATAAGCTGATGAGAACCATGAGCTTGAAAGAAGCTGTGTGGCCTCTCTGTGTGCCGCTTTCTTTCTGCCTGACTTTGAGACACTTGCCATAAAAGACTCTATAAAAATAAATTGAGCGAAGTCCAATCCCAATAAAAGCCCCAGTGGAGACTGAAAACCATTTTATTTAAAGAGCTTCGGAAGGACATGCACTTACTTCGTAATAAATGCCCAGTCCCTGAGCCTGGCAGATGGCAGACACCCCACAAATATAAAATGATTGTTCCATTAGATGGCTGTTAACTCATCCACAGCTTCAATGTACCCATTGCTCCGTAAGATACACCTCGAGGAGAGAGGCTTTGCTTTTGTACCTCATTAATTGAACTTAACAGAGCACAACTTCTTTGTGTCTTTCCAATGTCAATCAAACTTGCTCCAGTGTCTTTTTTCACTAGGCTCTTGCATGTAAAGCCTCGGGCTGGTTCACGAGGTGAAGCACCCACAACAGTCCTGTTCTAGCTTACCTAACTGCTTGTCCCCATTCTGTATTCCCACCTGGAGAAAGGGAGCGCTACTGTCTTTTCCTTTCTCACCCTGCTTTACGTACATGCCCTACCCACCAGACCCAGGCTCTGGCACCTCTGCAGTTGGCATTCTCGGCAAAGAACTGTCTGGGCAGGTATGAACGATGCTCATTGCTTCTCAGGGATTTCTCTGCAGGAAATCTTCACATCCGACTTCATTGCCTGTGCGATGCCACATGACCTCCATCCACCATGGTAATTAACCCTTTCAGGGTTGTCATCAGGAGATCTCCAGCACTCACCGCAGGACAGAACTCCTACGTAGTTGGCTCAGAAGCTCAGTTATATAGTACCCAAGACCCAGGGTCCCTTCATCTTCCTGCTCGGATAGCCATAATATTAATTTCACTTGGCAGATTCTTAAGATTGGTTCTACTCTGTGGGTTCTAGAAAGACCAACAGTGTCTAGCCATTGGAGTGCATAAATAAGGACTTGTGAATTTCCTTCATAGATGCATGGAGGAACTTTTCCAAAACACCCCCCAAAATATCCCAGAATTAAATTTGATGGTTCATTCTATCACTACCAAAGGGGCATTTCTCTGAAGGCAGTCATCCAGGCAAACCCGGGCTAGGAGGAGGATGGTAAGATGCTGAAAAGGCTCATTACAGACTACTTTATACCCACAGAGAGCACACAGGAGTGATGTTAAGAATGGAGTCAGAAAGAAATTTGGAGTCTTTTGGTCTTGAGCAATCTTTTATCAAAGATGTATGCGTCAATGGCCTATTTTTTAAAATGGATTATCACCCTTTGTTTAGCCATCCATTGGTTGAAAGACATTTGGATTTTTCTGGCTCAGTGCAATTACAAATAAACTCACAAAGAATATTTGTATAAATATAAACTTTAATTTCTCTGGGATAAACTCACAATGTACAACTTCTTGGTCCTGTGGTAATTGTGTGTTTGGTTTTTATAAATTGTTATCGAGGTGTTTCTGGGTCAGATGCTCTAGTTTACATTCTTAGCAGCGTAGAGGCTGTGTATTCTTAGTGGTAACGAAGAGGCTGTGCAGTCTTAGCGGCAACGGTGCATTCTTAGTGGCTACATAGAGGCAGTGCATGCTTAGCAGTGTAGAGGCTATGCATGCTTAACGGCAGTATAGAGGCGGTGCAGTCTTAGCAGCAAGAGAGAGGCACTGCAGTCTTAGCAGCAATGGAGAAGCAGTGCAGTTTTAGCGGCAACGAAGAGGTAAGTACAGTCTGAGCGGCAACATAGTCAGACAGTTCAGTCTTCCCACATCCTCACTGGCTTTGGGTATTGTCTACATAACCTTATTTTACCATGTGGAGACATTCGTAAAACAATACTGTAACTTCAGTTTATATTTGTGGTTCATGAAATTCAGCGTTGATATGACTCTGTATGACACCTGCAGAGGAATGTCTACTAATAATTCATGTCAATTTTCTATTTGGATTTCTTTTTTGTTATTGAACTTTGAGGGGTTTTTTATATACTAGATACTAGTTCTTTGTTGTATTTATAGCTACCTTCTTTCATTTTGAAGTTTATCTTCAATCTTTTTACTAAAGTCTTTACAGGGGAAAAATGTCAATTCTTTTATTTATGGATCATCATGTCTAAGATCTCTTTGTCTAGTCATAGGTTTCAAAAACTTTTTTTCCTTTTAAAAGTCTTACCCTTTTACAGTTACATTTAAATCCATTACTTGTTTTATACAAAGTGTGAAGTTTAGATAATTGTTATCCCCATATTATTAAAAATTATTCTTTCTCCATGGAATTTCTTCTATACTTCTGTTAAAAATACCAATTGAGAATATGTGTGTGAACATATTTCTGGGTTCTTCATTCAGTCCTATGTATCTTTTTTTTTATCTACAAAATTACATAGCAAGCCTTAATTTGGGGTCCAGTAATTTCTCCCACCTTATTCTTCTTTTAAAAGATATTTTATCTATTCTAAAGCCTGTACCTTTAATATAAATTTCAGAATACATTTTCTTCATATAATTATATTGTGAACATAAAACAAAATTGATTGCAGAATAAAGTTTTCTACAGCTCCAAATTATTGTGCCAGGATTATGATAGGAACTTCAGTAGACATGCAAATAATTTGGGGAGACTTTGGTATCTTTACTATTTCAAATGAGTTAGCCAATGTTACATTGTATTTAGGACTGGATATATATTTCAGCAACTTCCAGGATATATGAGAACTTGAAATTTTTGGCAAGAAATGAGGATGAGAGGGTAGAGAAGTCACTGAGAAACCTCAGAGGCTCTCAGACAGTTGTCCCCAAATCTGGCCATATAAACAATCACCTGCTGAACTGGGTGATAGGATGTGCCTTTGGCATCACCCAGCTCTAGTGACTCAGGATTGCAAAGAGTAAGCCCACTGAGTCTGCATTTTGGAAGTTTGAAAGTGTTTCATGTAGAGAAGTATGCTGGTGTGTGCTGAGAGCCAGGGTTCACCACGGATTCACAGGACTGTACCGCTCCTTCTCATTCTTCCCCTGGCATAAAGTGACAACTGCCATCAAGTCCTTAAGTCAAGTTAACATGTTTTCATGAAAAAAAAATGGCTCAGCATGGACATACGTGCCCGAGGAGAAGGGATCCTGTCCTACAGGGAGGAAGACTATGTTTACATGGTTAGTTATCTGCCTATTTCTAGTTCAAGTATGGAGGAAGCAACTAGAGTTCAGAAGATTGGGGGAAAAAACCTGTTATTTAGTCATTTTATTTCATAGTTAATTAATTCTCCAAACTTGAGACCTACAAAACTGTTGTAATAAGAGCGGCGGGGCTGCGTCTCTGGCACCCAGCCGCCCGCATGGCTAGCTTATGAACCAAAATAATTACACGGAAACTGTATTCTTTTGAACACTGCCTAGCCCATTAGTTCCAGCCTCTTATTGGCTAGCTCTTACATATTGATCTAACCCATTTCTAATATTCTGTGTAGCACCATGAGCTGGCTTACCAGGAAAGATCTTAACCTGCATCTGTCTGGAGTGGGAGAATCATGGCGACTCACTGACTCAGCTTCTTTCTCCCAGCATTCTCTCTGTTTACTCTGCCTACCTAATTTTCTGTCCTATTAAAGGGGCCAAGGCAGTTTCTTTATTACTTAACCAATGAAACAACAGATAGAAAGATGACCCACCTCCATCACAAAACTATGCAGCAATATAGCAAAGATATATTTACTGTCCGAAACAAGGCTATTCAAGTTGCTGAAAAATTATTTTCCGTAAGTGGCAGAACAAGCCATGACCTACATTAAACATGCACCCTCATTATATTATGTGAGACCGTATCTCTGCTATGTGGTTCACATCATACAGTGGCACACCAGCGACTTGAACTGTGGTCCACCAGGTCTATTTCTTTTATGTATTTGCTAATTCCGTAAGTTTTATTGCAGCATCTACATAGCAACATCAGGAAATGTTGTTAGCTCTACTATAGTTTACATTTATATAATGAGAATCAGACATTAAGATCAAACAGAAAAGTCATTTGAAAAGAACACATGATTATTTGGAGTTGAAGGAAAGACAGAAAAAACAAAACAGAAAAACACAGAAAGTTATTCCTCCTGTGGCCTTTGAGCCAAGCCCTTGGGCAGATTCCTTCCAGTGTACTGGTGATACTTTGATAAGAGTCCTTTGACCGATGAAGACTCAACGGTGCAAACCAGAATGTTGCATCACCCATCGTGGAAAATGGTGCCCCTGTTTGGCAACCAGAACTTTCCCCTGCCGTAGTTTACCTTATCTAAATAATTAGTTCCCAGTTCCTTTCATGAGAGGAATCCCAGTCCATACACACAAAGATTTGCTTGACTTAAACCCCAGAGCTGAAGAGGAAGTCATGACTACTAAAGATGATTAGCCTCAGAAACACCAGGCACGAAGTCTTAGAAGTCAGCACTTAACACCCCATCTT
The DNA here is from genome assembly GCF_950005125.1 of Chionomys nivalis. Lineage (NCBI taxonomy): Eukaryota > Metazoa > Chordata > Mammalia > Rodentia > Cricetidae > Chionomys > Chionomys nivalis. The sequence continues at coordinate 33,326,266 of NC_080090.1, read as the reverse complement.
CTCGGGGATGCTTCTTTGATGGTAGCACAGCAAATAGGTAGGTACATTCTCTGGACCAAAATCAGCTGAGGGTTCTTCCACCGAAAGGAGGCCCACGCAGGAGCCCTCAGGTTCTGTCCCAGGAGATGCTTTGCTCAGTGTGCTCATCTGAAAGAGTGAGCAGATGTTAGTAGGTGGCTGGTTGGTTGTGCAGAAACCTATCTAAATCATATAATTCAAATCTGTTCTTACTATCCCACTGAACTGTGGTTTGGTGATTTTGTTTTTACTGGGTTTTGTTGTTGTTATTTTGACTTTGCAAAAGAAAAATGCTTGTTTGTTTTTTTTTTAAAGGTGTGAACAAGCATGTCTGTCATGCAGTGGTGTGGGCAGGGAAAGGTGCCCCCTCACCCTTCACAACCTATAATAGATGAGGGAGCTGACAATACAGGAGAGCTCACCCTGGTGACGAGGACATGGGACAGCTGGTGAGCTGACCAACCCTGCAACTGCCCAAGCTCAGAACAAGGATTAAGTGTTGACCCACCCCAAGTCCACCCATCTGTGATCTGCTGGAGCACAGGGTGCAGGGAGCAGGGGGAGAATCCCGCAGGTCCAGGACTACAGGTTCTCCATGACTCAGGGCAGCATTGGGATGTCCAGGAAGAATCCTAGTGAGGGTCCAGTGTCCATGGTGTAACAGAGACCAGAGGCCTCAAACTAGACCGGCAATTCTTTGTGATGAATACCTGCTTGTAAAAATGTGTGAATAAAGAACTTTACTGTGTAAAATTAATTAACTTTTTGTGCTCCTGAGTCCTTAAAAAAACATGTTGTCCTCCTGCTACTTGATGGAAAGATGTGTTATAGACTCTTGTGGAAAGATCCATTCTGTGAAAATGCATCAAAAGCCAGTTCTGACAGCTGTGGAATGGATCCACACAGGATGTGAACCTGAACAATTTAAATAAAACAACAAAGTCTATTGATAGAAGAGAACTAATAATACCACAAAGATTGATTAAATTTACTTATAGAAAATACCTTTTTTTCAAAAGATTTCTAAATTGTATGTGTGTGTGCATGTGTGTGTTTGTGTGTGTGGTGTCTGCCACCTGTGTGCCTGTGTCTGTAGAAACTAGAAGACAGTGTCAAATCCCCAGGAACTGGATTACAGGTGGCTGCGAACAACCTGGTATGGGTGCTGGCAATCTGCTCTCCACTGTGGATTCATCTCTCTAGCATCAGGGAAAAAATTTATTTTTAATCATCTTTGTCTAAATGGAGCAAACAATACTTTGACTATAGCTGTAAAGGATGCACTGCTTAGCCATGAGCAAAGTCCTCTTGTATCCTCCTCTCCCGGCTTCTGGGACAAATAAGAATAATAAGCAGAAGTACTCACCTTCTGGATGACTTGGACCCTTCAGAGATTTTAAGGGATGTACATGGTCCTTTTCCCAAAAGAGTTGCACTGCCTAGGGATAGTGTGATTCATTGCCCTGGGTGCTATAAAGCTTACATGTGGAACAACCACAGAGCCTTGGCCCAAGCTGGCACCATGAGCATTCAACACCTGACTTCCATCCTCCATCAAGACCTGTTCTCTTTTTGGGGTAGGATTTGAGATGATGGCATGGTTCATCCCAACTACATCCCCAGTCTATAGCTGAGGGCCAACCAGTTCATCTATTCCACACTCAACCATCGATGAGTGCTTCTCCCTGCCCCAACCTGATGTTAGGACACAGCCTGTCTGCTTAGTGCCTTTGTCTATGTGGAAAAACAGCAGAATTATCTGTGTTCAAAAGCTTGCATCATCCCACTGAAGTCTATGAAAATAATAGCTAGCTGTTACCAAAAGCACCTTATACATTCGGTATTGTCCTCTCAGCCTTTCAACGACAGCCTCAGGTAGGCGTTATTGTCTCCATGTGCAGTGAATGGTGGCACCAGGATGGAAACATTAGCTCCTCCCATGGGAATGTCCTTTCCTCTCTGCTCTCTTTCTGGAGACAGCCAACAATGACTTAGTTGGATCCCTACGGATGTCCGTAGATGACTCAGCCTTCTTTCAGCTCTCCTGCCACACTGAGATCAACTAGAAGGGTGATCTTAACATGCAACCCTCTCCCTGCTGGCTTCACAGTTCTATACACCCATCCGTGTCTTCCTTCCATATCAGGATGTCGGATTCCCTACAAGTGTATGTGAACGGCCTCTGAGGCCTCAGAATCCTCCTAGTTACTTGTTGTCTATTTCAGATAAGAATGGGACTTTTTAGCATCATATTCATGTAAGAGGGGGGACCCGCTTGTTCATCCCTGCCTCCCAGCTAGCTTAGCCCCAAAATAACGAAGGCTCTATAAGCAGCCTCCAGTAACATGACACCGGGAGTATTCTCTGAAGCATATTCATCCCGGGGCCAGGTAGGTGTAGACAAGACAGAAACTAGCCCTTGACATGCTGGTCTCCAAAAAGCTAAACCTGGGGAGAGAAGGTGTGTCCACACTTGTGCTGGAGGGCAGCAGAGGGGACACTCAACGTGTGGACCCAGGAGCAGGGAGAGAAAGGCTTGAATTCTGCCTCTCTGCTTTAGTCACTGTAGAACCCTGGAGAAGCCTCTGGTGTAGCATATGAAACAGTTCCTAGTTGGTAAAGTAGTCATCATGGAACAGGGACCACAGTAAGCAGTCAGCAGAAACGGCTTCCAGATGATACTCTAGGGGACCATTACTCCAATCTAAGTGAGTTCTGTGAAACCTCATCCCACACAGAGTGTGGTACCCATCTGAGTGTGATACCCACCTGAGGATGCCACAGACTCCTCCAGATCCTCCCAGTCACTCTCACTCCCGGGTGATCCTTCCGGAAGTGTAGACTTTGCGAGAGCGCCCCAAGAACAGAACTGTGGCAGAGGAATAGTCTCAGAATCCGCCTCTAGACATTCTTCACAGGGCAGCTGGCCTGAGAACGTGGAGTTGAGGGTCAGGTAGTCTTCATCATCCAAGGTGAGAGAAGAGGTTTCGTGAAAAAAACATGTGCCACCTTCTGCATCATCCCTGTCCGATCCAGGACCAGAAAACAGAAACGTGTGTGGTCCAGCCTCCATCAGCAATTCCTGGCCTGCCTTCTCCTTGCCTCTCAAGAACCTCATCCTGGTTCATTACCTAAGACCCGGCCAGAGGATGTCCTGAGGCCAGGGTACAAACAGCAAATACTATGGTCCCTGAACTGGTGAGACTACCAGGCACATGAGAACAAGAGCAGCCCTGAAATATTACAGTGCAGGTAGTAAGCAGAAACAGCTCAGCATATCAAACCTAGGAGCCCATGGGGGAGCTGCCAGAGGGCACAACAGTGCAGGCAAAGCTATGAGCTGGGGTCAGTTCTAGGACCCACGTTTTACACTGAGACCCTGGGTGGGTGTACTGCTTATCTGCAATCTTGGTTTTCTCATCTGAAACACTGAAATTGTTAGAATTGTTAGAAGTTATAAATTAAATGATTGTTATACATTATATGCCCTCCAGGAGTGCTGGTACAGGGTAAGTTTTCCATCAGTGAAATGCTGCTATTGTGTGCGACTCTGATGGTTTGAACTATTTCAGCAGACAGATTAGAGGGAAAAGAGCCCACGGAGACTAGGAGCAACCTTCAAAGCACTTTGTGCAAATATCAGGTCCCTTTCAGAGCACCGATGAAGTCTTTAGAGAGGCAGCCAGCTGGAGTGACATTATTCCCCATGTCAAAAGAAGGACACAGGAGGCAGAGGACGGGAGAGACTCATTATCGGGCGATGCACACGCAGATGCAAGAGAAAGATTCAGCCTTCCAGCGAGGACTCAAGATAGCCACACATGCCTTGGACGAGAAAGAGCAGTCCTGCAGACAGCAGGGTGTTTTGTGCAGCACTGCACACATGCAGAGAGGCGCTCAGAAAGTATCTGTTGCTAATCTGGTTAGAGAAGAAGAGAAGGAAATCTAAGAGAAAAGCACAGACATTTAGTTGTTTTTCTAACCAACTGCCTGGATCCTCACTTCTTAGGCTCCTGCCCACACCCAGATCAACGAGTTAGTTTCATTACATGCTCCCATCCTGGCTCCCCTTTCCCCCAATGCCTGTCTCTCTTAAAAATCAACTCTAGAGTCCAGAATCAACCCATGCTTATTCAGTCCCAGACCAGCTGGCCTTGGTGGGCTCCCAATAAATCAGTTCCACTGTCACAGTGGGTGGGTGCATCCCTCGTGGTCCTGATTTCCTTGCTCATGTTCTCCCTCCTTCTGCTCCTCATTTGGACCTTAAGAGCTCAGACCGTTGCTCCAAATTGAGACTCTGTCTCTACCTCGATCCATTGCCAGATGAAGGTTCTAAGGTGATTATGCAAGATATTCATCAGTATAGGATAGGGTCATTTCAGGTTCCCTCTCCTCAGTTGCCCAAGGTACCAGCTGGGGACATATTCCTGGACACCTGCGAACCCCTCAAGAGTCAAGTCTCTTGCCAACCCTAAGATGGCTCCCTTAGATAGGATATATACTTCGCTGCTCCCGTATCCTCCCTTCCTATATCCCAACCATCCCAATCCCCCGAGCTCCTCCCATCCTCCCCTTCTCATGTTTCTCATCCCATTTCCCCTTTGCTCCATGCCACCTCACCCGCAAGTTCCCAGTTTTTGCCCTGCAATCTTGTCTACTTCCCCTCTCCATGCGGATGACTATATGATTTTCTTTGGGTTCACTTTCTTATTTAACTTCTCTAGGATCACAAATTATATGCTTATTGTCTTTTATTTATGGCTAGAAACCGATTATGAGTGAGTACATCCCCTGTTCCTCTTTTTGGGTCTGGGATACCTCACTCAGGATAGTGTTTTCTATTTCCATCCATTTGCACGCAAAATTCGAGAAGTCATTGTTTTTTACCGCTGAGTAGTACTCTAATATGTATATATTCCACACTTTCTTCATCCATTCCTCCATTGAAGGGCATCTAGGTTGTTTCCAGGTTTTGGCTATTACAAACAATGCTGCTATGAACATAGTTGAACAGATACTTTTGTCAATTGATGGGGTATCTCTTGGGTATATTCCCAATAGTGGTATTACTGGATCTTGGGGTAGGTTGATCCCAAATTTCCTGAGAAATCGCCACACTGATTTCCAAAGTGGTTGCACAAGTTTGCATTCCCACCAGCAATGAATCTGAGCATGGCGGACAATGAAGGCTGATGAGAAGCCAAGGACAATGGCACTAGGTTTCGATCCTAATACATGAACTGGCTTTGTGGGAGCTTAGTCTGTTTAGACGCTCACCTTCCTGGACGTAGATAGAAGACCTTCGTCTTCCCGCAGGGCAGAGAATTTGGACTGCTCTTCAGTATCGAGAGGGAGGGGAAATGGTGTGGGGGGAGGAGAAGAGGAGTGGGGATAGGGGGAGGGGAATGGGGGGAGGGGCAATATTTGGGAGGAGGGGAGGGAAATGGGAAACGGGGAGCAGGTCGAAATTTTAATTAAAAAAGAATAAAAATAAATAAAAAGGAAAAAAAATCAACTCTAGAATACCCCAATAACTACAAACCCACAATGCCAGACAGTGTGTCTCTCAGCCCGAGGTTTGCTATGAAGGGACATTATTTCAAGTCCTGAAAGCCAGCTACAGGATCTGTATAAAACTGCATCCATGTGAGCATAGGCATGCTTGTGTATAAAAAATGATTTTGTCAAGACTATAAAACAACTTAGAAATTATCAAGTACTTGGGCAAAAATTTGGTTTAAAAATGTAATAGACTTGGTCAACTGTACATAAACTATGTTTTCTTATAAACATAGAGAAGGAACAGTGGGTAGTTATGACAAAAAAGCAAGAAAAGCCATGCACAGCCAAGTTGCCTGTGAGTGCAGAGCACATCTGTCTGTAGGTGCAGAGCACAGCTGTCTGCGGGTACAGAGCACATCTGTCTGTGGGTGCAGAGCACAGCTGTCTGTGAGTGCAGAGCACAGCTGTCTGTGGGTGCAGAGCACATCTGTCTGGGGGTACAGAGCACAGGTGTCTGCGGGTGCAGAGCACAGCTGTCTGCGGGTACAGAGCACATCGGTCTGTGGGTGCAGAGCACATCTGTCTAGGGGTACAGAGCACAGGTGTCTGTAGGTGCAGAGCACAGCTGTCTGTGGGTGCAGAGCTCATCTGTCTCTGGGTGCAGAGCACAGCTGTCTGTGGGTTCAGAGAACAACTGTCTGTGGGTGCAGAGCACAGCTGTCTGTGGGTGCAGAGCACAGCTGTCTGTGGGTGCAGAGCACATCTGTCTGTGGGTGCAGAGCACAGCTGTCTGTGAGTGCAGAGCACAGCTGTCTGTGGGTGCAGAGCACATCTGTCTGGGGGTACAGAGCACAGGTGTCCGCGGGTGCAGAGCACAGCTGTCCGCGGGTGCAGAGCACATCAGTCCGCGGGTGCAGAGCACATCTGTCCGTGGGTGCAGAGCACACCTGTCCGTGGGTGCAGAGCACACCTGTCCGTGGGTGCAGAGCACACCTGTCTGTGGGTGCAGAGCACAGCTGTCTGCGGCTACAGAGCACATCTGTCTGTGGGTGCAGAGCACAGCTGTCCATGGGAGCAGAGCACACCTGTCCATGGGAGCAGAGCACAGCTGTCCATGGGTGCAGAACACAGCTGTCCATGGGAGCAGAGCACACCTGTCCGTGGATGCAGAGCACAGGTGTCTGTAGGTGTAGAGCACAGGTGTCTGTGGGTGCAGAGCACAGCTGTCTGCGGGTGCAGAGCACAGCTGTCTGCGGGTGCAGAGCACAGGTGTCTGTAGGCCAGTGCAGCTGCCTGGCTGTCAAAGCTTCATCTTCACCATCATCTCCCTCCAGACTTTCAAGGGATACCTTTATCTTTGATGTGAGACTTAGCCAAAGAGAAAGTGATCTGCTCCCACACCAAAAACAGAGATGTTGGACATCCTATAATGATGCCCAAGCATAACAAGACAGGCTATGACTGTCACCTTATGGCCAAACTTTACCAAGTAGCCTTGTATAAAAATGTATCCCCAGTCAAGCCCTCCTCTTCCATAGGTATCAACCCACACCTTCCATGACAATGTCTAATTTCCGGATGTAGGATAGAGATGGGCATGAGGAAGGATAAGTGAAATCTAAACACACACTGAGCTTGCTGGGGTGCTGGCAGCCATCTGCTGTTAAGATGGAGCAACCTGGCAGAGAGTAAGTTCTGGCAGTTGACTGAGAATTTCAATCGATACGGTTTGTTCTTTAACAAGAAATTGCCCAAGAAAAAGTAGGACTCCAGAACAGTGCTGAGTCCCTACTGTGTGCTAGGCCCTGTGCTATCTTATTTCGCCTGGCTTGCATAGTGGCCTAGGACTCATGGGGCTACTTTAAGCCTGGATAGCCCTCAACTAAGGGAAGCCAGCTCTCCAGGCACACACATGAAGAAGTGGTAATGCTGGCTCTAAATGACATGCTCCACAGATTTGTGCCTTTTGTCCCAAACTACAGAACATTGGACCCAGAGAGGCCACAAATCAAAGGCCAGTTTGGCTGGGACAGCCACATCTGACCTGCAGATATTCCTAAGGAGCCCGTGGATAACCACCATCCCACTCTGGAATACTAATTAGAACCCTACTGCCAAGGTGGGGACCCTTCTTTAGAGTTTCTGCGTATATGCTACACTTTTCTTTCTTTGGAAACAGTTGCTATGAGTGCATAAATGGCAGCTAAGCACTGTCCTGTGGAGGACGGCCTGCCATGGCTTTGTGTCCTGATTTCAGAGTGAAGAAAATTCTTGAATGGAAGAAGAAAATGAGGCAAAAGTAAAACCAGGAAATGAGGGGAAGAAGAATGTTGTCATTCCCAGGACCACCATAGTGCAAAGGGATGCAAAGGGGTGTGTGGGCCCAAAGGGTCTTGCAGGCTAGTTATTCATAGCCTCAGAAGCCTAAGAAGGGGGGGGGCAGTAACCATAGCAACTGAGGATCAGACGCCTCACTGGAATGTTCAGAACCTAAAAGACTCTAAGTGACCCTCAAAAGGGAATACCCTTCAAGAATGACAGGTTTTGGACATATGGTGTAGCCTTACAAGTAAGCCAAATTTAATCTGATTCAGGAAATAAAAAATAAATGACTCTCTTGTCTAAAAAAATATCCCACGCCTTGCCAAGAAACTGTTGGCATGCAGTTGCTGCTAGGTGAGAGAAAGGCAGTTGTCTTTAATGGAACAAAACTTAGTGTACTGGTCACAATCCAGGGCAGGCCTCACACCCAGGTGTAGTCAGCCAACACAAACTGGGGGAAGGGTGGTTTGTTTGGTTGTTAAGAGAGATGAGGTTGGTAGGGTAGTTGGGGAGAATCTGGGAGGAGTTGGGGGAGGGGAATATATGCTCATAATAAACTGCCTGAAATTTTTAAAGAATAAATAAAAGCATTGTTTTCTAAAAGATGAATAACAATAAGATCAGGATGTACAAGTAAAAAATATGAGAAGGTAAATAAGGAGCCTTGTCTGACCAACAAGGGTGTGGTGGCAAATGGTGCCTCGTGCAGGAGCAAGTTGAGCATCCTGGAAACATTCAGGTAAGAGCGGGCAGCCCTTGCTGCAGGAAGCTACAGTGCACTCTCAGTGGAGTATGAGGTTAGAGTTGACCATTTTTATATGCAATCCACTCTGCTGTGCTGCCATGAATGAAGCACTGATGGCCTCTGTAATTTAACTCAGAAGTTAAAAATGCTCTTATTTAATAGTAACTATATTGAGTTAAAGCTATATGGTAAATCTAGGTCTAACTAGACTTGCACTTAAATCCAGAAAAAATTTTAATCCAGTTATCAATGATCCCTTTTTTAAACTTTCTAGTAATAAAGCTTGTAGATATCTGGGGCTGGTGAGATAGTTGCTGCCAAATATGATGACCTGAATTTGAGTGTAAGGAAAGGGATAACTCTCCCAAGTGATCTTGTGACTTCTAGACATGCCCTTTAGTTCTTATACTCATCACACATGCACACATAAATATAATTATGTTTTTAAAGCCTTTAGAAGTCTAAACAAGTGGCCTTGTGCCTATGGGAAGGGAGAAGTCCCACATTAGCTTGCTAATGGTTGGCCTTCGGTAAATCTCTAAGTTGTTCCCTTATCACTTCATCAAGCACATTGTATAATGCCCTTGATTCCATTGTAATTTAAAAAAAAACAAAAAACAAAAAAAAAAACCTGTAACCGTAACATTGTAAGGAATACACGTGAATTATCAGATGATGAGATGAATAGTATGGATGGATGTGCTTTCCCATGCATGCTGTTTCTCTGTTGCAAAGCAGTTGGGTTCTGTTTGGCTTGCACAGCAATCTTTAAACATTTGTATCTGGATGCCTTTAGGTATTAAGCCTGGCCCCTATTTGCCACAGTTCTCCCAGAGCCCAGCTGTATTATCCTGCCTTCTGCTTCTCTCACTATCCATCTGAGAGAAGTTCTAGGACGCACACGCACGCACACACACACACACACACATACACTCCACAGATACCAGAATCCCCACATGCTGGAACCCCCTATATAAATGTAGTGCATGCTTGTGTATCATCTACAGACCTCCTATTTAAATACTAGCTCATTTCTAGATTATTTATAATAACTAATACAATGAAAATACTTTATAAATAGTTGTTATACTATATTGTTTAGAAAATAATCATCAAAACATCTGTTCATGAGCAGTACAAGTGATTTTCTAATCTTTTCAATCTCGGGCTGGTCAGACACACAAATGAAGAAGCTATAGACGCAGAAGGTTGAGTACCTCACGCCACCTTTCAGTCTCTGTGAGTCTATTCTTATCATTCTACTACAGTGACCCAAAAAAGAGAGTCACTGAATCCTAACAGCTTTAATCGTTTCAAACACAAAATATTATTCCCGGTTGTTGTCTGTTCACGTCCATGCATGCTTACAAATGCCTAGCAGCCAAAACACACCCTGCCTCCGTCTAACCTTCTTCTTCTCCTTCCTCCTGTCTCTGCTGCCTAACAATGTTCGAGGTATATGTATGTAATAAATAGTCTTCCAACTAAATTTCAAAGTTTTTTCGCCCCATGGGAACAGGAATTAAAACTAGAAATGCTTCAGGGTAGATAGGCACTGAACTATACACTGAATAAAAACAATCGCTGAAATGAAAGTTTCAGCCTGGCTTTGGAGATGGAACTATGCTTTCAGGTAGTATTGATAAGAAAGGTGTATGCCATCAATAGAAACGGGAACATGCAGAAAGTCTCCCTTTGCACACCAGCTAAAGAGGCCGTGGGACTATAGGATACACACTGTGTGCTGGCAGGAAACACAAGCAACTAAAGAGGCCGTGTGGGTACAGAATACACACTGTGCGCTGGGAGAAAATGTAAGGCCTGCCATTAGCAGCCTCGAGGACTTACTGTGGATGATTGTCCTCTGGGTGGAGTTTGCTCTTCCCCAAGGTTCCCAGGTTGTAGCAGCTCCCATCCCAGGCTTCTATAGTTTCTTATTCCCCTCAAACTCCCAGAACAGAGCTGGGCACAATAATCCTCTCTATAGTTGGTGACTGCTTGATTGTAATCAGCTGGCAATGCAACGCACACAGCTTACAAAATACCTGCTAATACGGTAAAGCTTACCTTCCCAGTCTCCTGATATCACACACAGAATAGCAGTTTTGTCTCATATCCTTTTCCAAAGAGGTAGCCAACGCTGGTGCCTCTGGTTCTTGGTGGAGTTTGCACAAGTGAGGATGGGATTCCATAGGGCGCCTCGGGGACTTGGCCCAGGGTCCCTGTCTGTGTTGGTCTCCTTTCACCTCTCTGACAGCCTTGTAGGACGACTCTGGTGTGGAACCCAGGCCTTCCCCTATGTCCAGGGAGGCACTGTCCCTCCAGCTGTCCTCTTGATCTAGGCTGGGGCTCTGCTCTGATTCAGTACATGTTGCCATGGTGAATCTTTGGTCTGCTGATAGTTCAGGGGTCTATTAAAGAAATGCGAAGGGTTACCAACACTCACACTCCAAAGAAACTCTAAAATATGTTTAAGAAATAAAAAGTTTGAAAAAAAAAAGAAAGAAAGAAAAAGTTTGGGGCTTAGCTGGTCGTTGGTAGCACGCATTTTTAATCTCAGCACTTGGGAGGCAGAGGCAGGCGGATCTCTGAGTTTGAGGCTAGCCTGGTCTACAGAGTGAGTTCCAGGACAGCCAGGACTACACAGAGAAATCCTGTCTCGAAAAGCAAACAAAACAAAACAAAACAAGAACAAAAACAACAAAAAGTTTTGGCTAAAGAAATGGCACAGTGGCTAACAGCATTTGCTTGGCTTTCAGAGGACCAGAACTCAGGTCTCAGCGTCCACATTAAGCAGGTAACAATGACCATAACTCCAGATCCAGGGGATTTGAAGACCTTGGCTGACCTAAGTAGGCACCTGCACTCATATGCACTTATCCACAGGCAGACATATCCACATACACATAATTTTTAAATTAAAATATTTTGTAAATAAATCAGAAGTTTTTCTGGATGCTTTTAGGTCTGAGCTACAGAGACAGAAACAAACCCAGAAAAACCCAGAAATCAGCACCTAAATCTGTAATCATCCCAAGTCCAGATGCTAACATGCCAGCAAAAGAACATAACCAACAACAGCCAGGGCAATATGTCTCCACTAGAGCCCAGCTATCCTACCACAGCAGGCCCTGTATATTCCAACATAGCTGAAGCACAAAAATAGACCTTAAAAGTAACTATGTGAAAGTGACGGAGGTCCTTAAAGGAGACATGAATAAATCCCTTAAACAAAGCCAAGAAAACACAAACAAACAATGGAAGTAAATAAAACTCTTCGAGACCTTAAATGGAAACATAATCAAAAAAGAAAATTCAAACTAGGGGAATTCTGGAAATGAAAAATTTAGGAATTTGAACAGGAAACTCAGAGGCAAGCTTCACCAACAGAATACAGGAGATTGAAGAAAGAATCTCAGGCACTGAAGATACAATGGAAGAATGGACATGTTGGTCAAAGAAAATGTTAAATATAAAACACTCCTGACACAAAACATCCAGGAAATCTGGGACACTATGAAGATACAGAGGAAGAAAAAGAAACCCAGATCAAAGGCCCAGAAAATATTTTCAACAAAATCTTAGAGGAAAAATTTCCTAAGCTAAAGAAGGAGGTACCCACAAAGGTACCTGAAGCATACAGAACATCAAGCAGACAGGACCAGGAAAGAAAGTTTCCTCAATGCATAATAAAATAGTAAAGACATAGAACAAAGAAGAATATTAAAAGCTTCAAGGAGAACACAGCAAGTACCACACAAAGGCAGACCTGTTAGAACTACCCGACTTCTCAATGGAGACTCTAAAGGCAGAAGGGCCTGGACAGATGTGCTGCAGACTCTAAGAGACCACAGATGCCACCCAGGGCTAACATACCCAGCAAAGCTTTCAATCTCCATAGAGGAAAATGAAATATTCCATGATAAAGTCAAATTTAAACACTATCTAGAAACACAGCCTACAGAACATGCTAGAAGGACACTCCAACCTCAGGATATTAAATACACCCATGAAAACACAGGAAATAAATAATCTCAGACCATCAAAATCAAAATAAGGAAAACACACACAATACAGACCAACAACAACAGCAAGACAGCAGAAATCAACAATCATTAGCCCTTCATTTATCTCATACCAATGGTCTCAATTCCCCCAATAAAAAGACACAGACTAACAGAATGAGTGTGAAAACAGAATTCTTTCTGCGGCATCTGCAAAACACATCTCAACACCAAGGGCAGACATTACCTGAGGGTAAAGGACTATAAAAAGATATTTCAAAAAAAAAAAAGATATTCCAAGCAAATGGACCTAAGAAGCAAACAGTATAGTCATTTTACTATCTAACAAAATAGATTTCAATAAAAAGTAATCAAAAGAGATAGGTAAGAACATTACATACTCATCAGAGGAAAAATCCAACTAGATGACTTTCAATTCTTTTTGTTTGGTTGTTTGGTTTTTGTTTGTTTGTTTGCTTTTCCAGACAGGGGTTTTTTTTGTGTGTGTGTAACTCCCCTGAGTGTCCTGGAATTTGATTTGTAGGTCAGGCTGACCTCAAATTTACAGAGATCCACCTGCCTCTGTCTCCAAAGTGCTGGGATTAAAGGTGTGCACCACCACTGTATGGCAACATTTCAACTCTTAACACCTCTGCTCCAAACACAAGAGCACCTGTATTTGTAAAATAAATACTACTACAGCTTAAATCACATATTGACCCTCATACACTGAGAGTGGGAGACTTCAATACTTCATTCTCACCAATGGGTCAGTCATCCAGACAGAACCTAAACAGACAAATATCAGAGCTAACAATATTATAAACCAAATGGACCTAACAGATATTTCTAGAACTTTTCACTCAAACACAAAAGAATAAATATGCCTTCTATACTATACCTCAGGGATCTTTGTCCAAAATTGATCATGTACTTGTCTCAATAAAGTCTCAATAAATACAAGGAAAGTGAAATAGCTCCCTGCAGTCGATCAAACCACCTTGGGTAAAAACTAGATATCAGACACAACAGAAAGATCACAAACGCAGGGAAACTGAACAACTCTCTACTGAATGAAAAAAGTAGGCCAAGATGGAAATAAAGTAATTAAAGACTTTCTAGAATTCAATTAAAATGAATGCACAGTATACTCAAACTTATGAAACACATTGAAAGCAGTGCTAAGAGGAAAGTTCATAAACTAAGTGCCTATATAAAAAAACTGGAGAGATCCCATAATAGCAACTTAACAGCACAACTGAAAGTTCTAAAACAAAAAGAAGCAAACTCAACCAGGAGGATCAGATGTCAGGAAATAATAAAAAGTGGGGCTCAAATCAATAAAATGGGGGGAGAATAATGCAAAGAATCAAAGAAATAAAGAGTTGGTTCTTTGAAAACATCAACAAGATAGACAAATCCTATCCAAACTAACTAAAGGATGGAGAAAGAATATCCAAATGAACAAAATCAGAAATGAAAAGGGAGACATAACAACTGACACCAAGGAAAACCAGAGAATCATAAGAGCATGTTTTTAAAACCTGTATTCCACCAAATTGGAAAATCTAAAAGAAATAAATAATTCTCTCAATAGGTATCATTTACTAAAGTTAAACCAAGATCAGATAAACAATTTGAATAGACTTATAACCCCTAAGAAAACAGAAGCAGTCATTAATCTTTCCTTCCCAACCCCCAAACAAGAAAAAAGCAAAGCCCAGGGCCAGATGGTTTTAGCACAGAATTCTACCAGACTTTCAAAGAGTTAACACCAAGCTCCTTAAATTATTCCACAAAATAGAAACAGAAGGGACATTATGCAATTCATTTTATGGGGCCATAATTTCCCTGATATCCAAAGCCACATAAATCTCAATGAAGTAAGAGAATTAGAGATCAATTTCCCTTCTGAGCATAGATGCAAAATACTCAATAAAATACTTGCAACAAAATCCAAGAACACATCAAAAAGATCATCCACCATGATGAAGTAGGCTTCATCCCAGAGAAGCAAGGATGGTTCAATGTAATCCACCATATAAACAAAATGAAAGGAAAGAAAAAATACACATGATCATCTCATTAGCTACAAAAAAAGGAGTTTGACAAAAATTCAATACTCTCCTTCATGATAAAGTCCTGAAGAGATAAGAGATACAAGGGACATATATAAACATAATATAGGCAATTTAGAGCAAGTCTATAGCCAAGATCAAAATAAATGGAAAGAAAGTCAAAGCAATTCCACTAAAATCAGAGACAAGGCAAGACTGTACACTCTATTCATACCTATTCAATATAGTACTTGAAGTCTTAACTAAAACCATAATCCCACTGAAGGAGATCAAAGGGATACAAATTTGCAAAGAAGGAGTCCAAGTATCTTTATTTGCAGATGATATGATAGTATACATAAGTGAGCCTAAAAATTCTAGCAGGGAACTACTACACCTGATAAACACTTTCAGCAAAGTGGCTAGATACAAGTTTAACTAAAAAAAAAAATGGTAGCCCTTTTATATACAAATGACAAACATTGTAAAGAAATAAAGAAAGGTTGGGTAATGTTGGTACACGCCTTTTATCTCAGCACTCAGGAGGCAAAGTACAGCGGATCTCTGTGAGTTTGAGGCCAGCCTGGTCTACAGAGTTAGTTCCAGGATAGCCAAGGCTACACAAATAACCCTGTCTCAAAAAAAACAATAATAGGAAAAAAAAGGGAGGGGGTAGAAACATCAGGGAAACAATATCTTTCATTATAGCCTCAAATAATATAAAATATCTTGGGTAACTATAACCAAGTGAGTGAAAGACGTGAATGGTTGAAAACTTCAAATCTTTGAAGAAAGTAATATAAGACAATGTGAAAAGATGGAAAGATCTCCCATGCCCACGGATCAGCAGGATCAACATAGTAAAAATGGCCATCCTACCAAAAACAATCTTCAGATTCAAACACAATTTTTTATAGACCTTGAAAGAACAATTCTCAACTTCATATGGAAAAACAAAATATCCAGGACAGCTAAAACAATCCTGAACAGTAAAAGAACTGCTTGATGCCCCACGATTTCTGCCTTCAAGTTGTACCACAGTGCAATAGAAATGAAAACTGCATGGCACTTGCAAACAGCAGACACATTGATCAATGGAATTGAATTGAAGACCCACACATATATCCACACACATATGAACATCTAAGTTTTGAAAAAGAAGCCAGAATTACACACTGGAAAAACAAGAAAGCATCTTCAACAAACTATATGTCTGCATATAGAAGAATGCAAATAGATTCATATTTATCACCCTGTGCCAAACTCAAATCCAAAGGGATCAAAGACCTCAACATAAAACCAGACACATTGAAAGAGAAAGTGGGAAATAGCAATGAATGCATTGGCACAGGAGACAACTTTCTCAACAGAAATCCAATAGCACAAACACTAAGATCAACAATTGATAAATGGGACCTCAAGTGAAACTGAAAACTTCTGTATGGCAAAGGACACTGCCCATAGGACAAAAAGTAAACCTACAGACTGGGAAAAAAGCTTTTATCAACTCTACTTCTGATAGAAGACTAATATTCAAATGCATAAAGAACTAGATGTCAGC
This sequence comes from Chionomys nivalis, assembly GCF_950005125.1. Classification (NCBI taxonomy): domain Eukaryota; kingdom Metazoa; phylum Chordata; class Mammalia; order Rodentia; family Cricetidae; genus Chionomys; species Chionomys nivalis. The sequence goes on along the minus strand of NC_080090.1, from coordinate 33,310,057 downwards.
AGACCACTGGGAGGAGAAACATAAGCAGCAGTGTGGTGGACCAGATTTTCCAATGAAACGGACCTAAGAAACAAGCTGGTGTTGCTATCCTAATATCTAACAAAATAGCCTTCAAACTAAAATTAGTCAAAGGAGATGAAGAAGTTCATTTCATATTCATCACAGGAAAAATCCATCAAGATGAAGTCTCAATTCTGAATTCTGAACATTTATGCCCCAAATCCAAGAGCATCCACATTATGTAAAAAAAAATTACTAAAGTTTAAAAGTTTAAATCATACATCAAATGCTGTACATTAATAGTGGAAGACTATGAAACTGAGTGAGGTAGCCTAGACCCAGAAAGACAAATATAATATGTACTCACTCATAAGTGACTTTTAGACATAAAACCAAGAATAACCAAAGTACAGTCCACAACCCCAGAGAATCTAGACAACAAAGAAGACTCTAAGAGATAAATACATGAATCCACCTAAGACAGAGAGAAAGACAAGATCTCCTGAGTAAATTGGGAGCGTGGGGGAGGGGGAGAAAGGAAGGAGCGTGGGGAAAAATGTATTGCTCAGTTTAAAACAATAAAGTATAAAAAAAAGAAAAAAAAGAACTAGATGCCAAAACAACAAATAATCCAATTAAAAAGTGGGGAACAAATATAAAAAGAATTCTCAATAGAGGAATATCAAATGGCTTCAAAACAATTAAGAAATGTTTAACATCCTTAGCCATCAGGGAAATGCAAATCAAAAGAACTCTGAGATTCCATCTTACACCTGTCAGAATGGCTAAGATCAGAAACTCAAGTGACAGTTCATGCTGTTGAGGATGTAGAGCAAGGGAGAACACTCCTCCATTGCTGGTGGGAGTGCAAATTTATACAGCTACTATAGAAACTAATATGGTGTTTCCTTAGAAAGCTGGGACTCAGTTTACCTCAAAACCAGCTAATACCACTCTTACACAAATGCCCAAAGGATGCTCCTTCTTACCACAAGGATATTTGCTCAACCTTGTTCATTGCAGTTTTATTTATAATAGCCAAAAACTGGAAATAATCTAGATATACCTCAACAGAAGAATGGATGAAGAAAATGTGGTATATTTAAAGCTCAGTTTTTAAAAAATCATGAAATTTTCAGGTAAATGGAACTAGAAAAAAATCATCCTGAGTGAAGTAATCCAGACCCAAAAGATAAACGTGGTATATATTCATTTATAAGGGGATATTACCAATTTACCAGTTAAGTAAATGATAATCAAGCTATGATCAGAAGATCTAGAGAGGTTATGTAAAAAGGAGGGGTTGACGGGGTGGGGGGAATACAGGGATCTCCCAGCAAGGGAGAAATAGAATATATTTTATGGGTGGACTGGAGGAGTGGGGGATCAGGTTTGGCGGGAAATGGAGTGGAGAGAGAATGTGGGGAGAGATGGCTGGAATTGGGAGGGGTGGCATTTGTGGAGTTGGAAAGTTAGTGCAGAGGAAACTTTGTACAACTTCATAAATTAACATGCTGGTCTTTGATATCTCCTTTGAACCATTTTTATTAGTTTTAACATCTGCCTGGTTCCCTATCTGACTGGGTTATATATGTATGAATATTTAAAACCGCATGGAAATTGGGATTTTATATTTTCCTGAAAATTAGGTCAGCATTCTCACCCTACAACCAACTGCCTTCCATCATAGATCACAATGCTGAACTCCCAGTCCCAGTCTCACTGAACAGAGGAAGCTTCATATCCACACCAAGGATCCTCCCTTGGGTGAGCCTTTGAGATAGCATGTGACCCCACCAAAAAAAGGAACACCCCAAAGACTCACACTTGAATTATAAATCATAACTAGTCCCCTGCTGGTAGACTGTGCCTATTATAAAGGGTATAATAATAATCAAAATCTGAAGTGGAGGAGATTTTAAAAAATAAAGAGACAGGAGTTTCCACTCCTGGAGAGCTCCTGAGTCTCCCTTCAAGGTCTTGCTCTCACTCCCTCCCAGACAGCCTCCCGCCCTTACTACTTAAAGTTTCCTATGATCTTGATCGCCATGCCGTTTGTTATCCCTACTCCTCCATTGTCAGTTTCCCTTTGACTCTGCATCCCTAATGTCACTCCCTCGTGAAGAAGGCCCCCAGCTTCCTCCTGCACTCCTCTCAGCTTCTGCCTCTGTTACTCTACACAATGCAAGTTCTTTCCAGTTCCCAGTGAATCCACCACAGCCCTCACAGCTGCCAAGCCTCTGGCCCTATGAATGCCATAAGTGTGGCTGTAGATGCCAATGCTCATAACCTTTCTCAGCATCAGTTCTGTTTCCTATAAATGAGCTTCCATCTTTCTCAAGCCCCCAGCACCATTCTTCCATTTTCCCTCTTCATAGCAAAAACAACACACTAATTAAGAATCCTCCCTCACCCACAGAGGTCTTACTGGTCAACCTCTATCTCAACCCCATTCGCCCTTCACCTACCAGCCATCCACCTCTTTGCTCGACTTTATGGCAAACTCTGAGTGGAATACTCTCCAGCAACTTAGCTTTCCTAAATCTCAAGAGCACATATCTGCCCTTTTCCCTCTCCAGTAACAAACTCCAAACTGGTAAATCCTGCTTAGTGGAAGTGCTTTGCTCAGACCCTTACGAGATGCCTACTGCTGCCTGGTCCAACCTCTTCTCTTGCCCCATCTCCTCGACCTAACTCACACTCTATGTGAGATGCCCACTGCTGCCTGGTTCGGTCTCTTCTCACATCCCTATCTCAGCCCCAGTTCTCTGTAGCAGACCTCTCACTACTGGGTTCTTCATGCTCCAAGGAGGGGAGGGGCTCAACCATTCCATGCCTTTATGTAAGTCTATGTACTCATGTTTTCTAATCTGGACCTCATATTTGTTCTTCACAAACAGCTACTTGATAGACTTCCTTACTGAAGCCCCAAAAGCATCTCCATTATTTTCTGTGGTACCAGAAACTATTGCTTTTCCTCCATGTGCTCAGGGAAAGCAGCTGCTGGCTCATGACCACCCAGCAGCTGCATTCAACTTAAGGGATGTGTTGTATTAGAGAGCGGGCCCCTTGTTCCATCCTGCCTGGCTAGCTTATGCCTGAAATAATCACACAGAGATCTGTATTAATTAAATTGCTGCCTAGCCCATTAGCTCTAGCCTCTTCTTGGTTAATTCTTACATCTTGATTCAACCCATTTCTAATAATCTGTATGTCACCACGAGCTTGTGGCTTACTGGGAAAGATTCAGCATGTCTGACCTGGCAGCTTCATGGCGGCAGCTCTCTGCCTCTGCCTCCTTTCTCCCAGCATTCTGTTCTGTCTACTCTGCCTAGCTAAGCTGCTGTCCTATCAAAAGGCCAAGGCAGTCTCTTTATTTAACCAATGAAAACAACACATAGAAAGAAGATCCTTCTACACCAGAGATGCTTCAGTAAAGCTAGGGTTCATCCTTACCACCATTGCATACTCTAATGTGGGCGTGCTATCCTGGACAGGTGCCAGAGGCCACCTCAGCTCCAGAGCTCCCTGTGGCATCAGCTGAGGGCTCTGTCAGGTGTGTACACTGACCTCCTCCTCTGCTGAGACAGCTCCCTATCCTCCAATCTCTGTCAAAGAGCCAATTTCCCAGAGACCAAGCAAGGAGTCCCCAGCAGTTGACAGATCATTTCGCCAGGGTACCCAGATTTTTTTAAAACACCACAACTGATATCACTATCAATATATTTTGGGGTGTGAGTAACAAGTTAGTAGCTTTTTTTTTTTTCAAGACAGGGTTTCTCTGTGGTTTAGGAGCCTGTCCTGGAACTAGCTCTTGTAGACCAGGCTGGTCTCGAACTCACAGAGATCCTCCTGTCTCTGCCTTCCAAGTGTTTTTGGACAAAGAGCATACCCTCTAGGCTGTGGAGAACCTTATCCAATCAGCAGAAGTCTTGGGGAGTAAAGAGTCGCTTTCGCCCAGAAATTCCACCTCCAAACTCCCACCCTGCTCACACCACACAGCTCACCACATAGAACCTGCGTCCACCCATGTGCTGTCACCTGCTCCAGCTGCTCTGTCCTGCCTGCTCCCCTCTGTGCCACCATCTAAGCATCCCAGGTCTCCAGCATGCTGGTTGGCCTTGTAAAGTTTACATTAGCCAGCCCCAGAATTATGTAAGTTAATTCCTTATAATAAGTTTCCTATCTGTCTGTCTGTCTATCCATCACCTATCCAGCCACCCATCCATCCATCCACCCATCCACCCATCCATCCATCCACCCACTCACCCACCCATCCATTATCTTTCTCTCTTTGTTCCGTTTCTCTGGAGAACCAGACTGATATACGCATATAGGCAAAGCCCCCACGTTTCTGTGGTCCCACTGGCTCTGACCTCTGCACCAGTCATACTTGCCTGTTTCAGGCTTTAGGTGGGTGGGTATGCATTTTATTCCTCAGTGTGGAAACTCCTACAGGAAATTCTTTTTGCCTTGGTTCTGTGCTCAGAGGACACAGCCCAGAACTTTCATAACCAAAGCCTAACCTTTTTTTATATACATCTATAAGATGGCCCGGATGGTGGGAGCAATGGGAACAGGGAAGAAAACAGATACACTAAGGTTTGAGGGGCAGAAACTTTTCTGCCCCCACTGGAAAGGGCTGGTGTTGTCCCCTCCCCATCCCCAAAAGTAGTGATGACCACTTCAGGACCACCAGGTCGAAAGTGACTGAGTAGAGACAAGGACCCATATCTTACCTGCCACCCCTGCTCCATCTCAGGCAGTGTCCCAGGATGGGGTCGGCAGAGGAGCAGTGTCACTTCCTCTGGAGCCCCACGCAATAAATGGAGCACTTCCTACAAGAAACCCAGTCACAGTCATATCTGGGGTTGCCTCACTGGGGTTCCTACTTTGTACTATTCACTGCTCCCAGGAAACCTCCTCCCCTGGCACTCTGACCCACAGCTTGGCTCCAGAGAACTTGGGAAAACACCATTGTAAGCTTAACTCCCCAAATACCCAGGATCCAGGAGTCACAAACTTGGGACCTCACAGCAGCAATACACAGAGGACTTCAGGAATCTCCTCATAATGAGGCTGAGGCCCAAGGGCTGTTCCCCTGTGGAACTGCAATGACTTCATCTCCTCTGAGGATCCTTGCCTTCTCTCAAGATCCTGCCTGCTTCCTTCTACATTGTCCAGGGGTAGTCTTTCCAAAGTGCACTCACCTGCTGAGCCACCTCCCTCCTCACCCCAACCATACAGATCACGGAGTCTGCACGCGCCTGCCACTGCCTTTCAAACTGCCCTTTCCCACCGGCTCATCTTTGTAACACAGCCTAAGCCTCTACAATTCTGAACCTGTGCTTGAGGTGCCCTCTCGCTGCCAGAGCACATGGTGCCAACATGGTTTCCATTGCTCGTCTCCACCAGGATCTTTCAACCTCCCCGGCTTTCCACATTTGGGGCTAGATAATTCTTTGTGGGGACCGGGTCAAAGGGTGTTCAGCAGCATCTCTAGTCTCTCTACCCGCCAAATGACAGCGGTACATATCAGTTGTGACAACCACAATTGTCTCAGGATTCACCAAAAGTCCCACAAGACACAACACCCATCTTTCACTTTTTCCCTCCCTCCCCCTCCTTTCCTCTTTCTTTCCATCTCAGCTGCCACGCAGAGAGAAGCTTCTTTTTTCCCCACATTCCCCATCATCAAGTCTGCTTCACCAAAGATCTATAGCCAGTGGAACTAAATGATCATGGGCTAAAAACCCTGAAACTATGAGACAAACTAAGTTTCCCTTTGTAATGTCAGCTTCCTCACGCATTTTGTCACCATGGCACAAAACTCACAGCCCCTCTTCCCGGACCTTGGATGTCTACAAAAGCCTGGGCTTTTCTTTCATGATTCATCATCAGTAGAGTCTGTGGTTTTCCTGACACAAAGCTGTCTCCTCAACACCATTCCCATATCTACCGTCTTCGGGAACTGAAGTTCCCCAGCAGTGACTTAGAGATCTGCACTTGGATCACACAGACATTAGAAGAGGAGAACTTGTCATCTAAACTCAGGTGGTTCTGGGGAATGCACAGCTCCTCTGTCTCACACAATACCCTGCTTATGTGGGCGGCATGAAGCAGCCACATGGGCTTGGCTGGAGGGAGGGACAGGGAAGAGAAGGCGCTTGGTGTGCTCCTGTCTTCCTCTGTTGGGTCATCACAGGATGACTACATCCGCCAGTGAAGGTCTCACACTGCCAGTGAACCCTTGCTACCCATTCTGTCTCTTAAGGTTGAGTAGCTGCACCTTCTCATGCCCTGAGGCAGAAAAGGTAGAGAGCTATACTCCACATTACTATGCTCACCTCTAACTTCCCAATCACACGCTCACACCATTGTTAAAGTCTTTTCAATGACAGTCTGGTATAGGAAGTCCTTCTATTTTTGTGTTGCTTTCATTGGTTAATAAATAAAAAAACTGCCTTGGCCTTTTGATAGGACAGAACTTAGATAGGTGGAGTAGACAGAACTGAATGCTGGGAGAAAGGGCAGAGTCAGAGAAGCCATGGATCCTCCACCAGAGATGGACGCTGGTTAGAATCTTCGGTAAGCCACTGCCATATGGCGATACACAGACTAATGGAGATGGGTTAAACTAATATGTAAGAGTTAGCCAATAAGAGTTAGAGCTAATGGCAAAGCAGTGTTGTAATTAATACAGTTTCTGTGTGGTTATTTCAGGTTTAAGCTAGCTGGGCAGTTGGGACAAACAAGCCAACCTCTCCCCTGCAACAATAGTCCTTTGCCAACACTCCATCTAACACAGACATTTCCTTGGGACTTTGTACTACAGGTCTTCCTCTTTCTTTCTCTTCCCCACCACCCTCACTAACATATTGTTTTTATTTTTAATTATGTCTACACCTGTATGTTTCTGTATGACCATGTACATGTGAATGCAGGTGCCTGCAGAGATCAAATTAAAAAAATAAGGATCAGATCCCCTGGAGCTGGAGCTAGAGGACTTTGTGGGCTACTGGACACAGATGCTGAGAACCAAACTCAGGCGCCCTGCAAAGCAGTATGTGCTCTCACCCACTGAGCCATCTCTCCAGCCCCTCATATTTCTGATCACAAATAAAACTAAGACAGTCTATGCCACACCATACAGGCAAAGCTATAAATTCAGTGCACAAATCTCAAGGAGAGTGGAAAGGGACCCTCTTTAGTTCCTCCAGCTTTACCTCGCCTCCTAGAATGTGCACAGATTGACCATTAGCCAGAACATAAGCCAGGTTTCAAGTTCAGGTTCACTGAGGGGCCTACTGAAAAGCAATACTTACTTAAGGTCATATATTTTAAAACGAAGATAGAAAATAAGTATGGGCATATCCTGTTGATTGCTTTCTGTAGGCAAGTGCCCAAAGTATTCTCTGTGGGGATGGCCCTCAAAGAAACATGGCATATCAGCTTGCATCCAGATTATGCTCCCCACCCCCAGTTCCCATCCAGATCTGTGCTCCCCACCCTCAGTTCCCATCCAGATCTGTGCTCCCCACCCTCAGTTCCCATCCAGATCTGTGCTCCCCACCCCCAGTTCCCATACAGATCTGTGCTCCCCACCCCCAGCTCCCATCCAGACCTGTGCTCCCCACCCCCAATTCCCATCCAGATCTTGCTCCTCAACCCCAGCTCCCATCCAGACCTGTGCTCCCTACCCCCAGTTCCCATCCAGATCTGTGCTCCCCACCCCAGCTCCCATCCAGATCTGTGCTCCCCACCCCCAGTTCCCATCCAGATCTGTGCTCCCCACCCCAGCTCCCATCCAGATCTGTGCTTTCCACCCCCAGTTCCCATCCAGATCTGTGCTTCCCACCCCCAGGGCTCTGAGCACCTGGAAGGCAAGGCCTTCTATGGGCTTCCCGTTCACTGCCAGGATGATGTCACCAGCTGCAATGGCTCCATGTTCTTCAGCTGGCTGCCCAGGAAAGAGCCTCTTAATCCTAACAAGGTTGCTCTTGAGATGGCTGCCATTCCCTCTCTCCATCTGCACAAAACTGAATCCCAAACCACTGCTGTTCTTCTTCAGTTTGACTTCAAATGTAGGACCTGTAACAGGGGGATTCATGAAAATAGACCCTTTGGTGGGTGACAGCTAGCAGGCCTTGACCTGTGACTCATCATGGAGACGATGGCTTCTGTCTTACAGAGAAGTTGTTCCTGCACTAACTTAATGACGAAGTCCATCACACACATGACAAATCTGTGCTGCATACAGATAAAATCTACATTGTAAATGCAAACCATAAAGGGCCTTTTAAAGCTTTCAAGTAACTACATGCTTTTATCTATTTATTTTTATTTTATTTTATTTGTATTTTTGAGACAGGGTTTCTCTGTGTAGCTCTGGCTGTCCTGTAGCTCTTGTAGATCAGGCTCAAACTCACAGAGATCCGCCTGCCTCTGCCTCCCAAGTGCTGAGATTAAAGGTGTGTGTCACACCACCCAGCTGCTACATGCTTTTAAAAGTGAAAAAAAGGGGGCTGGAGAGATGGCTCAGTGGTTAAGAGCATTGCCTGCTCTTCCAAAGGTCCTGAGTTCAATTCCCAGCAACCACATGGTGGCTCACAACCATCTCTAATGAGGTCTGGTGCCCTCTTCTGGCCTGCAGGCATACACGCAGACAGAATATTGTATACATAATAAATAAATAAATATTTAAAAAAAAAGTGAAAAAAAAAAACAAGTAAAATAATATATATTGCATTGAACTCAATACAGGTGCTCCTCAATTTACAAAGGGATTACTCCTGGTAAATCTATGAGAAAGACTGTTGAGAGTGCACTGAATGACCCTAACCTGCCCAGCATCCTAGAATAGCAACACAGTTGCTGCAGTTTCCCTGGCAACAGTGGTTCTAAGCCACATCTTATCACACATCCCAGCATCATAATGAGAGACCCAAGTTCCAAGCATGGCCTCCTCTGAAGATGTGTGACTTCACACCCTCATCATGCTATGTCAGAGACTGTCTACATATCTAAATGACTGCCACATCAGTATGCAATCAACATAAAAGATGACTGAGGTCATCTTCATTCTTCTTGCAGACTAAATCTTTGAACTCTAGTTCACTGCATTTGGATTGCCACAATTCCAATGTTTTTAATTTTTTATTTTTACTTTTTTTAAGCTTGTTACTTTTTAAAATTCATTTTTCTTTTTTAAAATTGTTTTCATTGAGCTATATATTTTTCTCCCCTTTCCTACCATCCTCTTCCCTCCCCTTCAACTTTCTCCCATGGTCCCCATGCTCTCAATTTACTCAGGAGATCTTGTCTTTTTATACTTCCCATGTACATTAGATCCATGTATGTCTCTCTTAGGGTCCTCTTTGCTGTCTAGGTTATCTGGGATTGTGAATTGTAGGCTGGTTTTCCTTTGCTTTATGTCTAAAAACCACTTATGAGTGAGTACATGTGATATTTGCCTTTCTGAGTCTGGGTTACCTCACTCAATATGGTGTTTTCTAGATATATCCATTTGCCTGCAATTTTTTTTTTTTTTTTGGTTTTTCGAGACAGGGTTTCTCTGTGGTTTTGGAGCCTGTCCTGGAACTAGCTCTTGTAGACCAGGCTGGTCTCGAACTCACAGAGATCCACCTGCCTCTGCCTCCCGAGTGCTGGGATTAAAGGCATGCGCCACCACCACCCAGCTGCCTGCAAATTTCAATTGTCATTTTTTTCTGCTGTGTAGCACTCCATTGTGGTTGTTCCCTTTTACCTGCTACTGTGGAGATTGTTGCTTCGGACGTGCTCTGACTGAGGTCGCTGACTCAGGCCTGTTCCCACAGATATCCCTGGCTTGGGCTGCTCCCCTAGAGGTCTCTGGCTCAGGCCTGCCCCCGTGGAGGTTGCTGGCTCAGGCCTGTTCCCACAGATGTCCCTGGCTTGGGTCTGTTCCCATGGAGGCTTGGGCCCAGTCCCTAGAAGTCTCTGGCTCGGATCTGCTCCCTCAGAGGTTCCTGACTCACACTCGGTCCCACTAATCCCAATGTTTTAAATGTTCAGCAGTCAGTCACACATGACAGGTGTTTGCTGTACTAAGTCTTTAAATATCAACAACTAAATTTATATGTAAGGATGGAGCTTTAGACATACACTGTCTGCTTATAGCATTCAGGAAAGCTTGTATTACATATACATCGAGATGTGGGATCTTAATCCTGTTGTTGTATATGCAACATGAAATCTTATGTAAACAGATCAGGGAGACAATGACAGTCAACTCTGAAGAATGTTCTCCCTGCCATTTTGTTTGGCCATGTACACTGACCATACAACCAGTCTCTTCTGGACTGCAGAGATGGACACAGCGTTGGGCATCTTGGGAGTCTAGTAACCGAAGGGAGTCTCCAGGCTTCTCCTGGCTTGTCTTCACTAGTTGAGAAGGTAAGCAGTGAACAGAGTGACAGAGCCTTGGCTTGTACATTTTCACTGGAGCAAGAAAGGAAATAACTGAAGCAGAGAGTGAGGTCTGTGGCATGAGCGCGTCTGCCATTGCCACAATGACTTCAGCCGCTCCGTGTTTAGCTCATTGTCTGAAGTTTCCATTTGCAGTGAGCACATGGAGGAGTCAGGGGGAGAAGAGGCAGCCTTGATTTAAGGATGACATCATCACCATGCATCCAAGCTGCCTCAAAGTTCCTATAGCATGGCCACAGCAACCCCTACAGAAGGAGTGGGATATGGTAAGCTCCAACCCATGCTGTTCTGTGGAAACAGGCCTTTCCCAGCAGGAAACAAAATCACAAGGACATGCAGAAAAGCAGCCCAGCAAGAGATGGAGTGTGCCCCTCTAGCTTGTCACAGCTCTAACTTCTTAAAGGATGCTACTAACAGGACTAGCTTCCTGATTGCTGAGTCAGTCCCATGATGTCTAAAGGATGCTACTAACAGGGCTAGCTTCCTGATTGCTGAGTCAGCCCCATGATGTCTAAAGGATGCTACTAACAGGGCTAGCTTCCTGATTGCTGAGTCAGTCCCATGATGTCTAAAGGATGCTACTAACAGGGCTAGCTTCCTGATTGCTGAGTCAGTCCCATGATGTCTAAAGGATGCTACTAACAGGACTAGCTTTCTGATTGCTGAGTCAGTCCCATGATGTCTAAAGGATGCTACTAACAGGACTAGCTTCCTGATTGCTGAGTCAGTCCCATGATGTCTAAAGGATGCTACTAACAGGGCTAGCTTCCTGATTGCCAGTTCCAGAATGTCTCTGTTGCAAGTGCCTGGCTGGAATGTAGAACCAATTGTATTTGAAAATTCCTGACCCTTTTACCTCCGTTTCATCCCTAAATATTTGTGTACAGACATGAATATTCAGGAGGGTGATCAGGAAACTGCACAAGGCTTGGGAGCAGAATTATTGGTGGTAGTCATATGGGTACAATGTATTTTTGTTTTTCAAAGAACATTCCCAACACCTCAGACAATGATCATGAGCCACGCTGCTGTCTTTTTTTTTTTTTAACACAGAGAAAGCCTCCCTATCTTTCCCCTCTGACCTTACAATTCTACAGCAGTACATGATAATGACAATAGCAATGCTTAATTCTCTCTCCTCTTACCATCTGTCACTGAGACACAGCTTGCAGGCCTGCCAGACCGGGCTGTTACCAGGGAAACAGCCATGTGCACATCTCCCATCCTGTCATCAGCGGAAGGACTCGGTAGCGCAATCCTGGGGCTTCTCCTCTCTAAGACTAGCCGTGCCACCTAGAAAGATGAGTGGACAGACTCAATTTGCACGTTACACGGCAACCACAGAGGCTTCTTCATTTTCTGCTGCTTCCACTAAGCTGCTCTATTTGCTTCTCAAATCTAGCCTTGCCCTTCACTGGGTACAGATTGGCAGATGCAACGGTAACCAGACAAGTGCCGCTGGAGGTGATGTGTGTACCTCAGTGTCGGCACGTTCGGTGGCAAGCTTGCCTCCTCTGCCCCGAGTTTGCTCTCCCCGCCCTCCTCATTCTCCTTAAAGTGTTCCTCCCTTTGTCTATGATCCTTTGGACCTTGGAGTCATCCCCCATTAGCATCTCAAGGGGCCATACTTGGAGTCATCCAGCTCTCCCCTTCTGCCTTCCAGCTCTCCCCTTCTGCCTCCGTGCTCCTTTGGTTTTAAAGCTTATGAGTTCTCCAGCAAAAGTAACTCCCTTGGAACCTCTCTGTTCCCTCTCCACTGCCAGGGACACTGCAGCAAGCTCTAACCTGGCTTGCCGGCCCATTTCCATTTCTTTGGTCCACTCCCAGCATGGTTATGAGTGAACTGGTCTAAGACACAAAACTGAACTTGCAACGACCAGTCAAGAGTCCCCAGTATCTCTGATTATCTGAATCCCAAACCACGGGATGGTCTCCCAGGCCCATGCTGATCGACCCTCCTCTATTTTTTCTGGCTTGATTTCTTATCCTTTTCCTGACAGCATCTCATGCTGTCATTACATAAAATGGTTCGAACGCAGTGGCTGGACATCACCAGGAAGTGAATTAGAAGTGCCAAGCTTCCATTTGGGGCACTTGACCCTGATGCCATCATTCTGCTGCCACTATCATTCAGCACCAGGCCCAAGACCCCACAGGGGCAATACCTACTTGTCACTGTGCAGGTGTCCAGACATGTTTTCTCTAACCATGTACATAAAGAGGGCCTAATAAACAGACGGTGCTAAGTAATTATGAGCCCTTCTGAAGATATGAGGCGAGGCTTCAGCTGTACCTGGCAGTTGAGTAGAGGGCAACTGGAATCTTTTCCCTCCCTGTTAACTCCTCTATCACCAGGAGAAAGCCACAGAAATAAGTGGCTCTGGATACCCGAACAAATAAAGGGTTCCCATGTAAGTCAGACAACAGCCCCGTGATAATCCTGGAACTCTGCATGGGCATCACACAGACTACAGGGTGCAGTGAGCAACTCTCGTTCCCAGTATCCTGAATCTCTACCTCACTACAGTGAACAGAAACCCAGTACTACCCAACTCAGGTCCTGGTGGGTATAAGTACATGCAGGGTGACAGACAAGGACATGATCAGGGAGACACGGGTCACTGTGGGCAAAGTGTGCAAGAGTTAGGGCCTGACTGCAGGTGCTTGCCCTGGTCAATGTGGTTGGCACAGGCAGGGGTACAGCCAGAGCCAGCTGCCAGGAGCCTGTGTTCTGCCTCAGTTCTGTTCTGCTGTCTGAGGCTCAAATCAAAGCAAGCAACTATATGCTTTCCAAATCTATTTAAAGGGTGTGAGGTTTTCTACTTTAGAACATCTGTCTGCCACCTCCTGGCTTTCACATTCTCATAGAAAAATGGTGTTGAGATGAAGAGTGAGAAAGAAGGAAAAGGAGACTTAAAAAGTCCTGTTTTGTTTCTCGGCTGCCTCGCTCCTACCTGGAGACAGCTGCTGGGAAGCTCTGGGAGTAAGGAAAGGTCCCCAGGAATGACGTACTCACCTGCCCTGGACCCTTGAGACACTGCACAGCCTGCTTGTGAGTGAGGCCGCACAGACTCACTCCATCCACCTGCAGAAGCCGGTCACCTGGAAAAGGAGTGCTGGTCATGTACCCTGTCCCCCAGGGATGCTAGAAGAACTCTCTGTAAGACTCCTGCCTATGAGGTAGGAAGCAGAGCTGCCAGGTGGCCCTGGGCTCAGCAGGAGCCTGCATGAGCCTGAGCATCAGCTGCCTTTCTACTGCTGTGCCCCTGGGCCTGTTCCTGAGGCATATGACAGAGCAAGGACTTGAAAGCCTGTCTATTATTGGCTCATAGAATGGCCAAGTCAGGTCTTGTCACCCTTGCCTTTCCTCCCATTCTCCTGTGAAACTATTTTTTAAAACATTTTCAACTCACTAGGGGTAATATTTATATCCCGAGGATGTTTTCTATTTCAAATAAGGGTCAGGGAAACAATAGCTGATGCTAGAAATACTGGAGCTCAAGGGGAAACAGAGATAAACAATATCTTCAGTGGCTTTTTCTGGTTCAGTTGCACAGTTTCGGGGAAGAAAAACCACTCTTTCCTTCAGAGCAACAATAAACGATCCAGGCCAGAGAAAACACTCACAGTGCCCCTGTTCTAAAGTGGGGTCACCAATGCCAAGCGTGTTTCCTAGAGGAGGGCACCTCATGATATCCCCCACCTGAAGTGAGGTCACCAATGGCAGCTCTTTTTTTCTGGAGGAGGGCATAGAGAAAGCTCACAGCTCACAATGCCATCCATGCTCAAGTAGTGTCACCGGTATTGGCCCTGTCCTCCCCCAGAAGCAAGTTTCTCTTACATTTCCTACTTGATTTTTATTATGGGCTTTAGACCACTGCCAACTGATCAGATGGGTGAAGCAGATGAAATCCCCCCCACACCCTTCCCAGGCAAAGACCTCAGGCCCTGGAGAAACAGGGGGCTCTAAAACTGAAATGAACAAGGCCTGAGCTTCCCCTCTCAGCCAGGGTTCAAAACCACAGAAAGCAGAACTCCCAGCATGATATGGCCCTCACCCTGTAGGATCTGTCCTTCCTTGGCAGCTGGGCCTCCAGGAATTACAGACTTGACAAAGATTCCTCCATGAGGGACACTTGTGTTAATGCCACCCTACAAAACACAAGACAATACACAAAACCCATCTATCCCGTCCGGGATGCCTCCAAACTCCCTCCCAAGAGAACCCACCTCTCCCCACAATGATCTAGCCCACACTGACAGTCTTCTCCCTTCACCCCAACAAACTCTCGTCCCCAGTGAGCCAGCAGGTCAGGTTTACACAGACCATAGACCATAGCAATATAGGCTGAGTGACAAAACCAAACCAAGCCAAGCCACAGGGGGCACAAGCGGAGTCCTGTGTGGTACACAAGATCTGTGTGCTGCAAGCAGCGTAAGTGGGCTTGCCCTAAGGGCTGAGGACTTGTGTTTGGCACACCCTGTATGTTTGCATGTTTACAAATTCAGGAGGAAAAATAAGTTTAACCTATCGGTATCTTGCAACTCTTTTATTTTTTTTCCTAAGACAGGATCTATATAGCCCAGGCTAGCATTGAACCCAGGTCCTCTCCTGCGTCCTAAATCGTAAAGTTACAGGCATGTGCCACTGTGCCTGTTTCTGCAATCTGTTTTTTTAAACTTGATAATAGAGTATGAACCTACAGGTCAGAAGATCAAGCTCCAAGGCTGCTTCTTTATTCCCATTTACTTTATAAAGGTAAACATGCATAAAGACTGATATTTTATTCATGGTATTTTCATTCCTGGTCAGTCTCTTACTCCTTCCCTGCCTCCACTTCCTACCTCACTCCTAACAACACAATCATAGTGAATATGCACTCAACCACCTCTCTTTGATGTTCTCCTTACTAATTCAATCACATAGAATTGACAATGGACAGCCAAGCCAGCCTGCGGAGACACTCTGTTTATATTGGATCTTGACTGTCCCTCACAGGCCTTGTGTCATGGCTCCTGACTCGGCACTATTGAAAGGCAGTGGAACCTACGAGAGTGGGGCAGAGTGCAAGTCTTTAGGTCACAGGAGTGAGCCCTTAAAGAGGAAACCATGCAATTCTCCCATCCCAGGGAAACAGATTTAAGTCTGTGCCGTGCTATTTAGTAGCTGTTGTGTCTGATTAACAAACACAGACCAATCCAGCTCAGCTAGGTTAAGTGTTGTGCAAAACACAGGCTTGTAGGGGCTGGAGAGATGGCTCAGTGGTTAAGAGCATTGCCTGCTCTTCCAAAGGTCCTGAGTTCAATTCCCAGCAACCACATGGTGGCTCATAACCATCTGTAATGAGGTCTGGTGCCCTCTTCTGGCCTGCAGGCATACACACAGAATATTGTATACATAATAAGTAAATAAATAAACATTTAAAACAACAACAACAACAAAAAAAAACACAGGCTCGTAGTCAATATTTTCCATATGGCTTTCTTCTCAAGGAATACCTGGTGGAAACCTTTCTAGTGGGTGGAGCTAGTACTGATTCCTTTGTCTTGGGGACAGTTTGGATTCTATGTAGTGTGCCAGAGCGCAAGCAACCTTTTCTCAGCTGATCTGTACTCAGTGTCTTCAATGCGCTTGTCGCTGATGGCAACACAGCACCCGACACATTCACACGCCCAGCCTTTCTCAGTGGGATCCACATTTCTGTGTCTGTGGGCCCAGAATATGTGCATTTTTTTCATTACAGTAGATTTGCCAGCTTGTGTCCTAACGTGAATGTGTGTGTAATGATTCACATTTCCACCAGCTCAGTGTGACAGTACCCTTTTCTGTGTCACACCAGCTATATTTGGCTAAAGTGACAGTTATAAATTCTAAAGTTTCCCTTTAACTTGCCTGTATCGTCCAGTAGCTTTTCATGGGTTTCAGTGTCTTTTATTTGTTTAATGGCCATTTGGATTTAAGGGAGACATTTCAATGATGATTTTTAAATGGAACTTCTCCAGAGACAATCAGTGTTTTTGCTAGCCCAAAGAAATCACCAATCTCCCGTTGGCATGTGCATATGCATATATCTGAATATCTAAATTTTAGCAAGTTTTTTAGATGAAAAATTGCTGTGTTTGGTGTCTCATGATGGGATTGTTTGATCAAGCCAAGAATAAATTGGCCATTTTAGTCCCAGACTGTTCAGTCCCTATGGATGCATGAGCCCGTTTCCCAGTGTTAAAGTCATCTGCTGGCGGTTTAGCAACTCAAGGATCCTTGCTCTAGATGCACAAGGGAAGCAAGGCATGCTCTCTTCACTCTTTTCTTGGTTACCTGTGGAAAGTTTTCACTGTCTTTGACATTTTCTTATACACTAGAAATTTCCACTCTATTTCTTTGAATTCAACAGTGTCATCCCGGAAGTCCAGCCCTATCCCAAGGTCCTAAGTTATGGGTCATATTCAGTGTTCACTAATGCAAGCAGCGCCTCCCCAACCCTCTGAATCTGTGTGCACCACCTTTGTAGACACCACTTACTGTGCCCTTAGGAGATTGGTTACACAGGGAATCTCCCTCCTTAGACATCTGCCAGTGAAGCTCAAAAGCCAGAGTAAAAATGTCAGACGCGTGGAAAATCTCAACGCGTGGAAAACCTCAAAGACTGAACTTTGCCCTGGCCTCTGAAAGATGGAGCACAAGTTTATGTCAATCTTCCTTGGGAGGACAGTGAGTTTTCCACTCACCTTCCGTTTCCACCCATGAAGCTCTGCCTTACTGCCTCTTTTTGCTGTCCAGCTGAAGCTTGAAGCCAGACAACTTTACCCAGGTTCTCTCCCATCACCTCTTTCTTCTGTTGCTCTTCCTCAGAACCTGCCCACAGCACAAGCTCAAGTGGTTCTGTCTCCCAGCTTGACTTTTGATTCTCACTCCCTACAGAAAGCTCAGTTTCTCCCTTACTTACAATGTGCACTTAAACACAATGAGCACATTATCGGGGCAGAATGCCCTCCAAGGCTCCAGATGGATAGCCTTTTACTCTTTTCCAAGCTCCCTAAAAAGTCTTACTGTCACACTGAATCCAAGGGTCCCATCTTCTTTAACCAGCTCCACAAAGTAGATTTCACCAGCATTGGTTTCTAGAGGCGATGGAGGACAATAACCAGCAGCCTGTCCCAAACAAACAGAAGAACGAAGCCATGAGGCACATACCCTACCTCTGCAAATACTCAGTTCTCATTCGCTACCAGGAGCCAGCAGCACTGCCTCCAGCACTGCTGGGCCCAGAGAGACTTCTCCAGCTTTATCAATTCCTTCCCATGGGACTCTCTCGGACCCCCTCTCCCCCATTTCCTAATCCATATAACTGGCCTCCGAGAGTGCCTCCTACCGTGACTGTGAAAGTCCTGGTACGTGTCAGGGACTGGAGGAATGCAGAAACTTCCTGTCTGCACTCACTTGGCAAACATCCATGTCATCACTGAAGCTGTTCAGGTCCTTCCTCTATCACTCAACACATGATGGCAGCCAAGTACAGCATGCTGGCTACCAGACCTACAGCAACTCCTGGAGGCAAAGCAAATCTCAGGAGGACTCTTGACCGTTCTTAGCTAGACTGGCCATGTTGTGGTTGATTTTCAGTAGCTGAGGGGTTTATTGAAAAGATCATATCATGTAATCAGGCAATTTCCTTAGTACTTGTGGCAATAACTATATAAGACTTGTTCATCCATTCAACTATTCCTGAGACATTTATTGAACACCTGTTATGACCAGGGTTATGCTGTGGTCTGAACACCTCCTCCACAAATCATCCTTAAATTTAATTACAATTGATATAATTAAGAGATGAATCTTTCTTAGGGATTATGCCATGAAGCCTCATGACTGCATTGCTGTGAGAAGAGCCTATGCATAAAAAGGAGGAACTTGTCCCCATTTTTTCCTTCTGTCTTTCACGTTCATGCACACTCTCCCTCACGTCAGGCCTCCCACTATACATGACACAACACAGTAACCTTCACCAGATGCGGCTTCTCCATCCGGGCAGTCCCAGCCGCCAAAGCATTATCCAAAGAAACCATTGCTTGTAATTCACCCATTTTATTAGGGCAACAGAAAGGGGAACAAGGATCTGGCACTACTATGCAAGTTCCTGGAGACAGTGATGAGACCCACCTGCCCACGTTGAATTGCTGCCTAAGGGGCTTGAGTCTCTTAGCAAGAAGATTCCCAATCACATAACCAATAACTTTTGTGGTAATAAGTTCATGTAGCTATGATTAAAGGGAGTGTTATCAGCTGGACCCTCAGAGATGCAGCTGGTATAGGAAAAACTGGAACACAAAGCGAGGTTCGGCTGAAACGTAAGTATTGTGGTATATTATCTGTGCATTAATAAATAAGGCTTGCCTGAAGGTCAGTGCAAAGCAGCCACACTAGTCTGCCATACAGACCAGGCAGTGGTTGCACACACTGTTATTCCCAGCAGCCACACTAGTTTGCCATAGAGGCCAGACAGTGATGGTGCACACCATTAATTCCAGAAATATAGGAGATGGGTCTCAGTCTCAGTCTGAGGATTCGTGGGGGCAGGATCGCCCATCTTCGGTCTGAGGTAGAGGTAAGGACCAGTGGTTGGCTGCTTTGCTTTTCTGATCTTCAGGTTGAACCCCAATATCTGTCTCTGGATTTTTATTATTTGTGCTACACATAAGCTCAAGGGCACAGCTGGAGTTTCCACAGCTTGTGCTAAGCTGACTGACCATTGCCTCTAGACAGAAAATGCTCCCCTTGCTGTCCATGCTCCAGTGCCTCTATGTGCTCTATATTCTGAGATTCCTGGTCTATGTTGAAAATACTATTAACTCACAGGAAAATCAATAAGCTGAAGTAAACTAAAAATCATTATTTCAACAGAAGAGCTTCAGGAGAGTTTCGTATAGAACAGAGGAAACGTCAGGTATTTCGAGGACTCCACACTCCTTGAATCTTAAGGAATGAAACAAGTGCATGGATGAGATCCGAAGTGGGCATGTGATATCACTACATCACTGGTTATCTGGCCACAAAGCTGGTCACAAGTTCCAAGAACCTGACGATGTAGGTCCTACAGATGTTCAGTCCCCTCTCAACTGCCCCTAAAACCAGCTTGCAGGTTTCCCACCCTACAGAGTCTTCTGCTGAGTCCTGAAATAAGGGAGCCTTCTAAAGAGCAGTCTGAGAACATGGTTTCTGCTCTCAAATCCAACACCATGGATTGCGGACTCAGATCTACCACTAACTCCCTGGAGTTTTAGCACAATCCTTTTATCTTTGGGCCCTGGGTAAAAACACACCAGGAGGAGTTGACAGTCATACTACCTTATATAACTGTCACCAAGCTTTTGTGAGATCTCTCATATAAAGTGCCCAGGATACTGCTGAACACATAAGCAGGTGACTGTTGCTATCATTATTATTCTCTTTGACTATGCCCAGCTCTGACCTTAGCTTCCCAAATGCTGAGATTACAGGGGTGAACCTCTGAGTCCAGCTGCATCCAGCTCATCATGCCTGCGCTGTGTGAATGAGCATCATGGCCAACTAAGAAGATATTAACAATAAAAGATCCCTACTGCATGCCAGACCTTAGTGCTTGGGGACAGAACATACGACATAATAACAAAGCCACGCAGTAAAATGACTCCTACTTTAAGGAACCTGTGAAGCAGCGTGAGTAGGCAAGTCTCTGGCCTCCTCTGGCTCTTCTAACCTGAAGCACGTCATTGGAGCCAAGGATTTTCCAACTTTTCCCCGAACAAGGCATAAGGTCCTCATGTAAGAAGTACCTTCCTTGTGCCCAGAGGAAACTGCAAAGGCTAAGTGTCAGGGATCCAGAGAATCAAACTAACAGCCTCTTTACATGTCCCCCAGTTGACTCCTGCTTTCTGCGTAGTTACAGTTCTCTATTTACACCAAACCTCCTATAGAATACACCTCGGTTTAACTGTATCTGTGGGTCTTCTTTCCAGACAAAATCTCCTGTATAACATATATTCAGTAAGCATGTATGCTCTTTTCTTGCCAACAAGCCGGTGTCTCAAGGGCCCTATCCAATAATTCCGCACGATGCCCATAGCATGCTTCTCTGAACTGTGAGTGAGAGACCTGTCTCTGTTCAGTTCTTTGCTGTATTAGCAGCTGACCAGAGCCTCATACATATGCAGTGGTTGACAAGTATCTGTGGAATGAAAGATAACTTTGCTTGGTTGAAGCCACTGAGTCAGGAGGAAGCAGTAGCCCCACCTAGATTGGAAAGAGTATGTGGAGTTCCACCTTGTCCTGTGGCTATGCATGGCTAGCCCTCCCTTGGGAGTGGTTCACAAAATGAAAACCACTTGAATGCCACAGCTTAGCAGTGATAAGCTCAAGTACCATTTTCCCCAATACTTGGGCCAAAGTGAGAAACCCAAACAGCTGCTCACTGGTGAGTACAGGCTTCATCTTTGAAGTCCTTGTGGTCAGACATCACTCTTCTTCCTCCACGAGAGAAACATGGGAGACATAGAGCAACCTGTCTAGAAGCTCCAAAAAGAATGAGAAGGTCTACGTACTCAGCCTGGGCCAGGGAGGAGAGTTAATACCAAGTCTGTTTCAAAGGTCCTGGCAGTTTTTAGAGAAAGCAGTGAGCAGCGTCTAAGCCTGGGGTAGAAGCAGTAGATTCTGTAGCTACTCCGAACCTGGAGCAGAGAGGGGCAAGAGGATGATGGAAACCAGGAAGTCATCCCCTAGTAAATATTAGCTGGTAGGTTCTCTGTTCATCACTGAGGGGGTGCCCACCTATGCCAGCACATGGCCAGTGGCACGCTTATCCCTATTTTTGGTAGAATTTTTCAGGCTTGTGTCAAAGCTTCTTCCAGGCAGAATCAACTAAAACAGCCAATGAACATAAGCTGCAAGGGAACTAGAGCAAAAGAAAAGGGTGGACCTGAGAGGCCATGGGGGACTTGTCTAGCAGTAACTAAGAAGAGAGCAGGCAATGCAGTACAGAGACTGGAGCCAAAGCCACACTTTGTTCTCTTGCTCCAGGGGGCAATGGTAAACACGGAACTATTTAGCTACTAGCTCAAGGACCAATTAGAAGTCAAGATTATAAGACATCTAGCGGTACATGCCTTGCCCCAGCACCAATTAACCCCCTCACATTGTCATTACGAGAAATAGTTCTAATAAACGAGTAGGATTTGAGGCTCCAACTGAGCCCTGCCCCCTGTGTCAGTAGCTCTTCCTGCTTCCCATGTTGGGAAGAGGTTAAGCAACTTGTAGCTGCTTGACAGGACACATCAAGAGCACAGGACAGCATAGGATGTGGGAGGGCCACTGGACTCCACAGACTATTCTCTTTCTTCTAGATTCTAGATCGTAGACCAAGAAGATTAGCATCTTTAACAATAGAAGGGAGGATGGAGGCCCCTGCCTGGGTGATGAACTCTGCACCTGAGCCATTTCTGGTCCTCTGGCATTTCCGTTCTGGTCACGTGTGTGTGCTGACTCTCTTCCCTGGCACCCATTGCTCAGGATATCAGTACAGAATGTGCCAGAACTTGCTGTACTATTCTTTTCTTCATTGGAGATATTTCCACAAACACCTACAAAAACAAGCCAAGAGGTCAATACTTGGAAAGACTGGCATATTGGTAGCATCCTATGACACACAGAATTTTCCTTGAGTGACAAGAGCTTTTAGAGTTGCAGAGGATGCTCTGAATTCAACATTTCATGAAGAATGTTACATTCAGAATAAAGAGAAGATTTTAGAAGTGATCAGAAATGTAAATAGAAGTCATTTGTGTTTTCCAGTTATGAAAACATGCGAGCAAGGATAGTGAAGAATGTCAGCCCCTCTTTATGAAACTCCTGTCATTCATGTGATGGGAAGGGATATGATGAGAAAAGAGATGAGGAAAGGAGGGGAGGGGAGAGGAGAGAGGAATGAGATCTTTTCATCCTCTCAAGAGGCCACCAGGAAGATGTTATCTCAGTTTAATTAGAATCAGATTAATTATTTAATGAATTAATTAAAACAGAATCAAAAGGATAAACTAACTTGTCCAAAACCCCATACTCAACATGAGGGACTTCTCTTAGCTCTGACCTTCTGCAAAGCCATGAGGGGCACAGCTGTTACCAGCATGTGACAAAATGACCAACATGTAGCATCCTTGGGCTATATTTGGTAATACCAGGCTCTGGGCTCCTCTGAGAGATGGATGCTCATGGATTCCTGCTTACTCTAACTGGCATAGAACAACGAATAAAAACGTGAGATAGGGATCAATAGGTAAAACCTAGAGTAAGATAACATTTCTGGCCTTTGATTTCTTTATATCTAAAATAGATACGTCAGTAGCATAATATTATAGGGTTAGTAAAAAAGAGATTATTCATAGACTTAGGTTTCTATATGTATATATAAAGATGTGTATGTACATACATATGTATGCTCAAATACACACATATATAGATAGGCATATATAAACCAGCAAACATGTTTACTGTTGACATGCTAATACAATATTAGTGACTCAGCAGATGCGTGTTGGAGAAAGGCTAACAGAGCTCCTTCAGATCTAGAGGCAGGAACACACAGGCAGATTTCCTGCTTTGATACAGCTTACTAGCACCCAGGGAAGTGCACAAGCTCACATATCCAATGAGTTTGATTTAATAAATTTGGTCTTGAGTTATCCAAATCTAAGTTTATTTAGTACAGTATGTGTGTGCATGCGTGTGTGTATGTGTGTGTGTGTGAGTGTGTGTGTGTGTGTGTGTGTGTGTGTGTGTATAAGGGGGCCAGTCTGTAATACTGGAGTCCTCTGCCAGTGTCCTTTGGGCACTATTACAAACATCTGTTCACTTTCTCCCATGCCCTTCGTGGGAGCAGACAACCAGACTTTAGACCTGAAAAGTTGCCTGTTCCACTGTTCTTTGTAACAGAAGTGAAAGCTAGGAGTCAACCGTGTTGGTTAATCACGTTGGAACTTGATGGGATCTAAAGTCAGCTAAGAGCGGTACCCCTGGGCAGGTCAGTGAGGGCATTTCCGGGAATGGTTAACTGAGAGCTAAGCCTTTCCTCAGAGTGGATGGCACCTTCTGGCCCTGGCCCAGAAGTGGAGACCGAAGGGAAAGTAACACCGCTCCCTTTCTGGACCCTCTCTCCTGGCTTCTGAGTATCCTTCCTTAACCTTGCAGTGTGAACTGAAGACAGTGGCTTCCCAAAAGTCCTCCAGGCCTTCGGTGCAAATGGGACAGTGGAAGCCTCCAGTCTCATGGACTAAGTAAGCAGCCCCTGTCCTCATCCCCTTCAGCATGCAGGCAGCCACCATTGCCAGCCGACATCACTTAAGCCAGTCTGAAAAAAAAAACCTTTGACAATATACAGTCATTCTATCAGTTCCATTGCTCTAGGGGGCCCTGACCTTTTGTGGGTGACTACAACCCAGTTTATAATGGATTTTCATAGTTGCTCATAATGCGCTGTTAGCTGCTGGCTCCTAGGGTCCAGTCTAGAACAGCTGCCTTAGCAGAAGACCATCACTAGACCTTTTCTCCCAGCAATAGACCAGCTCAGCAGAAATACCAACTATGGAATGTCATGTTTCTGACATGTAAATGGGCCACCCCAGGGAAATGGCACATAACTGCCAGGCAGTGGACACACCTATTGTCTGGAATTCTAATACAAGACTGTGGTCGGAGCACTTAGATTTTGGATCCCAATTTTTATCATTTTGACCACCATGATAGGCTGTCCTTGGGATACCCTGAGTTGTGATTCGATCGTCTGAAATTTTTGCCCGACAACACAAGAGGAGAACTGAATGCCCTCAATGTGAAAAGTGTGAAGGAAAAGCCCAATATTACTGACCTGCCTCCCTAAGAAGTGTCAGCACTGTGACATCTAACAGAGACAATGATCTTGAGACTGGCATGATGGAAATGCTGGGGCTGGACCCTGAAGAATGGGGAAAGACCCTAGTGCAGCTACCTGCAGTGAGGGTGAGAGGAAGCCGCCAGGGGAGTGTGCATGCATGCACATGAGACTGGTTCTCCAAGGGCACAGCAGGTGGAGTGTCTGCATTAATAGATGAGTGTGTAGGCTACCTTCTGTAATTTACAAACTCGCCCAGGCTAAAAAGCATCATGATGAGAGGTGTCAGCCCCTTGCCCTTCCCTCTATCAAGAACCCACCAAAATGTCCCCAAACAAACATAACATTATTCTTTGGCCTAAACGTCTGTTGCTTGGCTATTGTTCTTAAGTCAAGAGATTAAGTAAAGAAGGCTTAGACAACAAGGACTTCGCGGGTTGATCTGGAGCTGCACAGCAAGAATACGGTGCTTGCTGTGCAGATGTAAACTAAAGACAACCTCACCCTCCTTCCCAGATGCACAGGTGACTGCTCCAGCTGAGCCCAGCTGTAGACATCTTGGACTCGAGCGTCAATAAGAACTCCCTCCCCATCATGCAAGGAGAGCAGGTGGGAACGCATATACACTGGGTGTATCCAGCCACACCTAATGAGGAGGCTGCTGCCTTTCAGAAAGACATGCAATCATGTGACCCTGCTCTGGCTCTGAGATTACACAGCATACTGATTTGTGCCGCTGGGTTGCCTCCTTGTGAGACAGGACAGGTTGCATGGAGTTACATAAAAGACCTACATGGAGCTCTGTGTTTTGTGCCCATGGTGGTAACAGAGGAGGCTGTTCCATTGCTGAAAGTAAGATGAAATGTACCTTTTGACTGTGAGATGATTAATTCTATGTTGTCAGGAGAATTCTGGATCATTCTAACTGCCATGTTGAACGTGAAGCCCTCAAGACTGATGTGATTCAAGGCTAATATCTTCCCTCCTGGAGAAAAAAAAAGATTCAATAACTCCAGCAAGGAAATAAGAAAGGTCACTTAAGACATCTCTGGTGATTTAACTTAAGGTGTACCTGGTTTGATCACTTTAGCCTTTTCTGCTGGTCCCCCAGGTATAAGGGAAGATATGAAAATGCCAGGCTTTGCTTGGTCTGTATCTTCTCCCTCCTTAATGACAAAACCTGTAATCCAAGATGGCATGTAATGATAAGATGATGTTTAATGACTTTGTGGCTCAATAGCTACCAAGTGGCATGACTGATAACTGCATCTGAGTGAGACCTCCCTTTACCAACAATAGCTAATGCTAGAAATGCAGCCCTCCAACACAGCTGGCTGTGACAGGACTTGAGGTTGTCTGCATCCATCATCTCTCTCTCTCTCTCTCTCTCTCTCTCTCTCTCTCTCTCTGTGTGTGTGTGTGTGTGTGTGTGTGTGTGTGTATTTTACATGTGTGTAAATTCTCATGCATATGTGTGTTCATGCATGTGGAGCCCCAGAGTTTGATGTCTGAAGTCTTCCTGGATTGCTCTCTATTTTTTTTCTGTTTATGGGTGTTTGACTTACATGTATGTCTCTGTACCACATGTATGTAATGCCTGTGGAGGTCAGAATGAGGCATCAGATCTCCTGAGATTGAAGTTATGGTTGTGAGCCATCATGTGAGCTTTTGTCCCTTAACTTTGTTGAAGCTGTCTGTCTGTCGCTGAATCCAAAGCTCACTGATTTCAGCTAGTCAAATTAGCCAGCTTGCTGGAGGAATCCCTGGCTCAGCCTCCTGAGTGCCAGGATTGCAGGCATAATACCACACACACCCAACCTTTTTATGTGTGTGCTGGGGAATCTAAACTCTGGTTTTACACTTGCATGACAAGCGTTTCATCAGTGGCACCATCTCCCCAGTCCCAGGAAAGATGATCTCTAACCAAATACCCCATCTCAGTGGGGTTTTTTTTCTTACATGTTTTTAAGGATTTTTAAATGTGGCCAATAATTGAAGATACAAAAGATTGTCTACTCCTCTCCAACCTGTTTATACTGGAGAAAGCCTCGTGCAAGGTGTGTGGGGAAGGGGGATTTTATTTTTATCATGTGCTTAGATGCATCCAAAAAATACAGCACTTGCAATGAATCTTTTGTACCAAAAGTGTTTGTGTTCTTTGCAGGCACTGAAAGGAAGGAAACAGTGGAAGGGATTGTTGAGAAACACAAGATAGAAGAGAAGAGGCCAGATTGGGGCAATGAATGGTGCTTGTCCCCGCTCGATGAGCGGAGGAAGTCCTCTTACCAAAGCCACGATGTGGATCACGCTTCAGCGTTACAGACACGATGTCTTGCTTGGATTCTCCCATACAGCTCTTCCTCCCGCTGTTCTGTGACCCTGGTGGAGAATCAAAGCACCATATTTGGGTTTCTCCCCCGAATCAGTTGGAACTCAACAAAACTACACACATACAAGCAAGAACAGGTCACAGCAAATCTCCCATTGGCTTGGCGAGCACAGTTCACCAAACTACAACCGAGCCACTGCCCGTCAAGACTGGGCTGCAGGAGCAGAGACCGTGGCAGGATGGCCGATGGTGTCCACTTTCTGAGTGATTCACCTTAGCCCTCCCCATTGGTGTTAGAGATGGAACCTAGGACTTTGAAGATGTGAGGCAAATGTCCTGTCACTGTGCTAAACCTCTAGTTCTTGCTATTTTTTAGACATGATCTCTCTGTTTCTCAGGCTGACCTGCAACTTATTATGAACCCAACACTGGCTTCAAACTCTTGATCACCCTGCACTTGGATTGTAAGCATGAGCCACCATGCTCACCTAACCTTTTTCCTGCACACATATTTTATTTATTTATTTATTTATTTAAGATTTCTGCCTCCTCCCCGCCACCGCCTCCCATTTCCCTTCCCACCACCGCCTCCCATTTCCTTCCCCCTCCCCCGATCAAGTCCCCCTCCCTCATCAGCCCTAAGAGCAATCAGGGTTCCCTGCCCTGTGGGAAGTCCAAGGACCACCCACCTCCATCCAGGTCTAGTAAGGTGAGCATCCAAACTGCCTAGGCTCCCACAAAGCCAGTACGTGCAGTAGGATCAAAAACCCAGTGCCATTGTTCTTGAGTTCTCAGTAGTCCTCATTGTCCGCTATGTTCAGCGAGTCCAGTTTTATCCCATGCTTTTTCAGACCCAGGCCAGCTGGCCTTGGTGAGTTCCCGATAGAACATCCCCATTGTCTCAGTGTGTGGGTGCACCCCTCGCGGTCCTGAGTTCCTTGCTCGTGCTCTCTCTCCTTCTGCTCCTGATTTGGACCTTGAGATTTCAGTCTGGTGCTCCAATGTGGGTCTCTGTCTCTGTCTCCCTTCATCGCCTGATGAAGGTTAATATTCAGGAGGATGCCTATATGTTTTTCTTTGGGTTCACCTTCTTATTTAGCTTCTCTAGGATCACGAATTATAGGCTCAATGTCCTTCATTTATGGCTAGAATCCTGCACACATCTTGAGACAAGATAAAGGGTAAGTGGGGGCTGTACTTCCTGTCAGTGACAATTGGAACTGAAACACAGAGATGAGACAGCAAAGTCTCCCCCATGAGTCTTGCAATAGCTTGAATCTCGAATGTCCCCCAATGGACCATGAGTTGAAAGTTTTGTTGCCACTGTGTGTCGCTACTGGAGGTCTGGAGGTAATACAACCTTTAAGAGAGGGTGCCTTAAATGTCTGTAGATATTCGCATGGATGGTTCTTGAAAAGGATACTCAATAGCAGTCTCTTTGTCTCTTTGTCTCTCTGCTTCCCAACTCTCATTAGTGAACAGGCCTCACCCATCATCCACTCCCACTATGATGCGATCTACCATCACAGGCACAAAGCCATGGGGTCCAACAACCTGGACTGATACCTCTGAAGCCATGGGTAAAAACAAATGTTTTCTTTCTTTTATTGTGTTTAAGGTAGGATCTTATTATGTAGCCCTGGCTGGGTCAGAACTTGATATATAACTAGGCTTGCCTCAACTCACAGAGATCCCCTGCCTCTGCCTTCCCACCTTTCCTCTTTTTAAACTGACTTCTCTCAGAAATTTGTTCTAATAACGGAAAGATAATATGGGTCTCTGAAATGAAAATGAATGAAATGTATGCCCTGGCAATGCTGAAGCATGCATGGGCAGCCAGTATATGGCTGTTCTGTTCAAACTGTCAATATTGGGTTTCATGGTCTGCGTTGATG
Organism: Chionomys nivalis; assembly: GCF_950005125.1. Taxonomy (NCBI): domain Eukaryota; kingdom Metazoa; phylum Chordata; class Mammalia; order Rodentia; family Cricetidae; genus Chionomys; species Chionomys nivalis. The sequence goes on along the minus strand of NC_080090.1, from coordinate 33,281,471 downwards.
AGGACAACTGACCTCAAGAGGGCACAAGATCTCATTACAGATGGTTATGAGCCACCATGTAGTTGCTGGGAATTGAACTCAGGACCTTTGGAAGAGCAGGCAGTGCTCTTAACTGCTGAGCCATCCACTCACCAAAGTGTAGGGACTGATGGCCCAGCTTGCTTGTCCTGGTGTACTTTCCAAATTTATGACTAGAGGAGACCCAAAGCAGAACCCTAATGCTGTTTCTAGAAAGCTGGAGTCTTGGGGTATGACATAATTCCTGTGGGAAAATCTCCCACTGGTGGCCGACCACCACAAGCAATTCACGTCTTTCCTCCCCAGGGACCATGCTTGAGTCTGGCAGGCAGGCAGTTTAGTTAATCGCAGAGAGCTGTGGTGGCTTCCAGATGTGGCTTCTGGCTTGACATCCTTTAAGTATCAGTAGTCTTCTTAGTTACAGCACCTCTGTCTTCACTTTTGACTGAGCTTGAAGAGGTAAACATACTGCCCTCCCTATGTCCCTATGGATGCTTTCTGGGGAGCACTGGGAGATACTGGGAGTCCATGAGAAGCAGTAGGGGTGATATTCCTCATACTCAACCACAGTTTTGGAAACCACCTCCCCAAAACTCTCCCCTTCTGGATTTGTGCACCACCCAAGGCCAGATGTTAACTAGGATAGGCCTTCTCAGCTCCGAAAAGTTTTGAGAAGAATTTGTAAAGCAAGACAATGGTGAGCTTTCTTTGGGAGACAAACTAAAGAGGTGGGAAAAGTTTGGAAAGAGCCACCCTTCCCACACCTGGCCAAGGTTCGGTACCTGTGCACATATTCTGGACAGTTGTCCCAGAGAGAGGCTGACTTGGCTTCTGAATCGAAGTGATGCTGTTCGGTTGCTCTCGGCCAGTGTAAGGGCTGAAGGGAAAGATGGAAACATAAAACTGGGAGCTCCTGAAAGGGGCCACCTTGGCCATTTGTGAGTGTGGCTTGAAGAAGAAAGCCTTGTGCCAAATAATTCAGTAGACCCTTAGACCAGCTACACCACAGGCTAGCCTAGTGAGCAGTACAAAACAAGCAGGAATGTTATTAGGGTCGCTGTCCCAGAGGGCTTCTCATGGTCACCCAGACCTCACATGGACCTCCACTGTCCATCTTAGCTTGTTATGCAACAACTGTAGAACCCTGATGGGGGAGAGTCTTCTGTTTTGTGTTAATTTCATTGGTTAAATAAAGAGACTGCCTTGGCCCTTTAATAGGACAGAAAATTAGGTAGGCGGAGTAGACTGAACAGAATTCTGGGAGAAAGAAGCCGAGTCAGGCAGTCACCACGATTCTCCCACCCAACACAGACGCATGTTAAGATCTTTCCTGGTAAGCCACACCTCTTGGTGCTACACAGATTATTACATATGGGTTAAAGCAAGATGTGAGAATTAGCCAATAAGAGTATGGAACTAATGGGCCAGGCAGTGTTTAAAAGAATACAGTTTCCATGTAATTATTTCGGGTAAAGCTAGCCATGTGGGAGCCAGGCAGGGGGAAGTGGCCCACAGCTCTGCTACAGAACCCCATTTCCTCAGTCATAAAATAGGAGTCATCTTCCAATTTCCCAGGCTCATGAAGTCGCCAAACTCTAGCAGTAGCCATACAGAGCTGTGGTGGCTCTCCTAATGGCTTATTGTTTGCTCTTGCTTTCAGTTAAAAGTCCCTAGAAGGGTCAGGCAACCCCACTTACGCTGTGTTCCTTGAGGACAGCATACTCACGCATCTATCAGGAGGAGTGAGTTGGAGTCCCCCTTGGTATCCAGGAGTTTTTGAGCAGGTGTTCAGCTGACTAAATGTGTACTGGCATGGTTCTGATGTCATTTCCTCCCCAGGGTTCAAGGGTTCAGCTGTTGAAAGTTTGGTCCTTCGGGGCAGGTGGGGAGATGCTACTGGGAGGTGACTGGATTTTTATAAAGAGGGGCTTAGTGGGATATGATTACATCACTGGGGATACCCTCCTTGGAAAGGATTAATTAGTTCCCATAGGACCCCAATTAGTTCCTATAGGACCCCAGTTAGTTCTATGACACAGAGTTGCTTTAAAAGGGCAAGACTAGCCTGGCTCCTGGCCCTGTCCTTCCATTGAGTCTAACATGCATTCTTGTGAAATCATCTGCTATGGGCTGGAGCAGAGGGTCCTGCAGAACTAACCATCACCATGCTGCTTGGATTATCAGTTTTCAAAATGCAAGCTGCCTAAACCCTTCTTCTCTTAAGGTGCCCAGCCTTGTTAATCATTTTTACAGCAACAGAAAACAGACTAGTGCATATATTATTCCAATCAGCAAAGATTGTTCTAGACTCTAGTAGACTGATAATGAACCAAGTGACCCAGGATCCCTCAAAAACACACTCAAAAAAAAAGCAGAGTGCAGAATTTAAAAGCAGATGCCAGTGTGTGTGTGTGTGTGTGTGTGTGTGTGTGTGTATGTGTGCAAGTACTCAGAGCTCTGGAAACAGCCAGCATTGGGCCTCCTGGACAGGCAACCACCAGACCAGTGTCATTTAGCTTGTCCCGAACACCAGGGAGGCTGCCCTTACTATGTGGATTAGACAATTGGACTGCAGCAGATACAGGTAGCCATGCGTGGACCCTCTCAGGGTTCCCAGGTTTGGGAGGCAGGGCTTGTGGGGGGGAGCAGGGACAAACAAAAGCTCTTCTTTCCCAGCAGGGAGCCGCCTCATTCTGTATTTACTCTTGTTTACATCTGGTCCTTGACAAGTCCAACCAAATTTGATTAGAACCAACTAGAGACCAGGCCTGGTCTTGTAAGGTATATGAGTAAGAGATGGGCCTGCCCTCTAGAAGCCCACTGAAGGGAGAGATATAGGCTCAAGGGAAGAAAAATATCCCAACATCCAGGGAGGACCTGAGAGAGGCTTGGGCACTGTCTCCAGGTACCCTTTGAAGAACAGCAAGGACTTATCTGGTCTGGGTTTCTGTGACTCGTGTGATCTGGGTCACCCAAGGAACTGGCTCTCAGTTGTTAAAAACCCATTTACTATTGGACACACGGGGACAAATGGCGTGTGAGTCAGTTACTATGTGAGGAACTTCGAGGAGTCACGCTCACAGCCAGAAGGTAGAGTGTGGGTACCAAGGGCTGTGTCAGGGTTAGGCTGGGTGGGAGGGAGTGCTGAGGGAAAGCGGGTTCCACGTGGGGCGATGAAGACCCTGTGAAGGATGCCCAACAGCAATGAGGATGTGCCAATGCCACTGGCACAGAAACAATAAAATAGAAGGCATAAAATGATAATGATGATACATTTTATGCTTTGTGTATTTTACTACAATTAAAGAGTGTTTCTTTTTCTCTCCCCCCCTCTCTCTCCTTCCTTTCCCCCCATCCCTTTCAAAATACCAGCATCTCAAAATCCATTTACTGAAAATTTCCACATTCCGCCTTCAGAGCTGAGGATACAACTGGCGCACTGCTATTCTGGGGAGTCTCTGTGTTTAGAGCAGAAGGTTGAAGCATGTGCTCGCCGGAGTGGGCACGCACAGGGAGGGGCTTCAGCCTCTTGCTAGGCAGTTAGAAAAGGCTTCAGATACGTAATAAAGAAAGGTGGCCAACATTCCTACGTGCAGAAGCTCTGTGGAAATGGCCTCTGTGAGTGGCGCAAAGAGAGGGTCCCCTCAGGGTCAGTGCCATAGGCTGCCCACTCTAGCCTACATGCCTTACACATCAGGCCATCAACATGAGCTGCTCTTCCCCACATCATCCTGACTGTTCATTTCTGCCTACCTGTGAGCACCAGGAGGCATTGACCCTGTCTGCACTGTGACTACCAGATTCTTAGCACGTATCCAGGACACCTAGGACAGGCATGCAGTAGATGCTGAAGACACTACTTGAGTTAGACTGGCAGGCTTGCCCATGGCTTTCCTCCCCTCTGTCTAACTGAATACGAATCCTACCTGCCCACTAAGGCCTGATGTCACACACACCCCCGTTCCCCCAATGTACCTATGCCTGACTTAGGCCTTGAACCTATCCTGACCTCCTCCCCTAGAGTTCAGGGCAAGTTCTCAGACACCAGGTGGAACTGAACCCTAGTCATCCCCAGTAGCTCTTCTATGACGTACACCCTGCACTAATGCTCCCCCTTCCAGCCTCATTGCCATGAACCCCACCTGCCCCAAGCCATGGGTTCCTGTTGTATTTCAGATGGTCACAGACTCAGGCAAGTTCTGAAATTCCCCACTTTGCCTAAAGGTCACCAGTAACCTCCCCTGACATGAGTTGTTAGGGACTGCGGAAATGGTCAATTAAAAAGCAGTGCAGAGGTAAACAGGATATAAAGAAGGAGTAGGCTTGGTGGAGGGCTCTAACCCACTTTCCTGACAGAAGGCAGGCTCACAGGCAATGCTGCAAAGTTCCCACACTGTTAAGCCCTTCCGTTCTCATGGCTGCCATGCTGTTGAGACGTTTCCTAAGCAGTTGCTAGGATTTCAGTCAGTGTCATCCAGCGCCCGGGTGCAGTCAAAGCTTTGGGCTCCTGATGTGGGTCTGTTGGGAAGTACATCCTTCAGAGGTACGGCTTGGAAAGAGGTTGTCTTAGGCAGACTGTGTTACTGTGATGTCTGATAGAGGCAACATAAGGGAGGGGCAGTTTATAAGGACTTATAGTAAAGGTTTCAAGCCACAGCCCTAGGCAGCGCTGAACACCATGGGGCAAAGGAGAGCACCATGGGGCAAAGGTGGCGGAGGCTGCTCACCTTATGAAGACAGGAAATGGAGAGAGACAGAAAAGACATGGACAACTATACTCCTAATTCCTGTCCCCAGTGACCTACTTCTTTTAACTAAATCCCATACCTTAGAGTTTTCAGCATTTCCCAAAATAGTGTCACCAGGCAGGAGGTAAGCTTTCAGTATATGATTTTTTTTTTTGAGACAGGGTTTCTCTGGAGCTTTGGAGTCTGTCCTGGAACTAGCTCTTGTAGACCAGACCAGTCTTGAACTCAAAGAAATCCTCCTGCCTCTGCCTCCTGAGTGCTGGGATTAAAGACATGTGCCACCACCACCTGGCATGATTTTTTTTTAAAGATACTTCCTATTCAAGCATTAACAGAGGTCTTTAGAAGAACAAGACAGACGACCCCCAGTTCCTTGCTCTTGCTATCTTTTCTTTGCCTCCACCAGAAACAAATGGGCTTCTTTTACCACGTACTCCTGCTGTGATGCGCTGCTCCACAACTGGTCTAAAATCATCCTGGTCAGTTGATGATGGACTGAAACTATGAGCCAGAATGAACCTTCGCTCTTTTTGAGTCCATTCCCGAAGTATTTTGCTACAGTAACAGGGAGCTAGCACAATGGCCTTGAAAAGGCTGTAGTTACTTCTGCAGTTTCTCTTTTTCTTTACATTTTAAATTACATATGCATGCACGCGCACGTGCATACACACGTTCATTTGTGGGGACACACGCATGCTAAGGTCAGAGGACAGCCTTCAGGAGTTGGTTTCCTCCTTTCACTGTGTGGGTACCAGGAACAGAACCTGGGATGTTAGGCATGGCAGCAAGCACCCCTGGCTGCTGACACTTCCCAGTCCTGCTTCTGCTCCTAAACAAAGCAGTGTTATAAAATACCATGAACCAATGGGTGACAGGTAAAAGACACCACAAACCCACTGACACTCGCACATTGAGATGAGGCCCATTTCTAGTGCCCTTGAATTTGTATGAACCTGGGAGGGACGGCAGAAGTGAGGAAATGCTCTCTCTGGGATGCATGTTTTGACCATTGGAAGCTCTTCCCAATTCTCAGAGCCCAGAGGAACACTGGAAACTCTTGATGGAGCCCCTATATGGAAAGGGCCTCCTGAGGCTGCACAGATAGGGGCGAGAGGGCACCAGTAGGAAGCATACCTCAGCCACCTCCATCCAGGGGGCACCTGCTGAGGACTGTCGCAATGCCCTCAAAACCACACAAGGTGGAATTCTACCTCCTTTTCTAACTCATAAAGTTGTGAAGCAGAATAACAAGATGGCTGCTGGGCTACGCCACTGTGCTTGGGGTGGTTTGCCATGGAAACTCAGAATGAGTTTTGCTTCCTCGTTATTGATTGATTTTGTACTGCATAGCGAGGCACATTTGCATCAGCAGAATCGGGGCAATAATTTTCTAAGCATCACTTTGAGCTATCTGTGTATATGCATGTATTTCAGTTCAAATGAATCATCCATTCTCTCCTGCTGAAGCAGATGCATAACTCATTTTCCCCCACCCCAAAGCGGATCCTGCCACCCCACCCCCTCCTCAGTACACAGCCTGGGAATCGGTGCTATTTCTGTAACTTGCCTTGTAAGTGTAATCCAAGTTCTAGGCTATTTTTAAACGCATGGATCATTGTTTTACAGTGAACACGGCATTGATGAGCTCCCTGCTTTCACATTTGAATGTCAATGGCAAGCCTTCATCCTGGAAAGAAGCGGCATGTCCGGATTCCCAGGACAGTCTCCAGGACGGACTGCTGTCTGTAAGTCCTAACCCTGCAGTTTCCCTTCTGGAAAATAGAGATAATGGGAAAGAACCAACAACTGCACGGTTGGGAAACCAGCTCCCAGAGTGGTGCCTGGTTTATGATGATAGTCCAAAGGTGATTGTTGGCATTTGCTAATTTTCCCTTCTCCGTCTTCCCATGACCACTCAGCTCTTTCTCTACCAGAAGATATGAAGAGAAGGATATGTGCGTGAGACCTGGCCTGACGGCAATCGGCCTAATCACTGTAGTGGTCTACAGTCCATCTCTGGATCAAGTTAACAACAACCCAGTGAACATACACGTTCTCTCGGCATTCAAGTCCATGGACATTAAATATGCTTCAGGTACAGACGATTCTACTGCACCATGCGCCTGGCAGTCTCAGTGCTAAAGAAAACCAAAACCCACCTGCTTTTGATCCCCTCTGTCCCGATCTCCTTGCTGCCTTGCATGTTCTCCACAGACGTGCTCAGCCGGCCTCCCATGGCATCCTGCAACCTGGGTACACACAGCTCGTTTTCTGAACGCGACAGTTTCTGAATCCAAGTGAGAGGGTTGGCCTGTGTCTGGTGTGCGGAATTCAAGTTGGCTATGTGTACAAACTTATCCTGATCTGAATTGGGGGAGAAAAAGATAGGCATACCCACAGGATTACACTGGTTTCAGTCATTGGTCTCGATACAACCATACCCTCCTGACCCTGGCTCTCCTTCCCAGTTCTTTCTCTGCACCAAGAGACTTGTCATTCTGCCTCCCATGAGCTTGGGGAATTCTTGTGCCTAGTCCTGGAAATGCAAGCCTGACTTGGGATCCCAGGTGCTTTGTTACAGGACTCTGGGATCCCAAGTCAGGCTCTGCCCTGTGGAATATAATCTTTAATCGCTACACAGCTGTATTAGTCCATGGAAGAGTCCCCTGCCAGATATATTAACACACATTAAAAGTGCGAACCCTCCACTCAGACGCATTCCTTTCCCCCTTCTTATATAGGCTTAGTAGATGTTTCCAGTGACGAGACTCTGATCAGGACAAATGCCCCATTTTACTGTCTGCATTATTCATAGAAAATTGAGATTTTATTAAAAGATCTCTTAGGTCAGCAAGGCCTTGCTCAAAACATCTATTGTAATAGTGCATCTATTGCGCTGCTATGGGGTTTTACATGCTCATTTTGTTGTTCCATTGTTGAGATAGGGTCTCCTGTAGTCCAGGCTAGCCAGGAACTCTTTTTATTGTCATGACAAACTTGAACTCCTGAACCCTCTACCTCCACTTCCCAAGTGTTGGGATTACAGGAATGAGATACCACACCTAGCTTGCACTTATATTTGGAGAAAGGAAAATGGTGACTATTTTTTGGTCACTCGCTCACTACTGAAACCAGGAAGGAAAGTATATAACAGCATCCACATACTCATTATCCATGTTTCCTCCTTCTTTCACTGTATATGTATAGTGTTTATGTATATGTAAGTACGTGGTATCTTCGTGTGCATGTGGGTAGAGGTGTACAGAGAAATGTGTATCATATGCACGGTTTTCAGTTATCTTTGTATACATGTGATGTGTGCACATGTGACATGGTTATCAGAGGTAGAAGTGTTTATATCTGTGTTGCCATGTATATGAATGCTCAATAAAACACCCCTGCAAGAACAGGGTGAGGAACATTTAACTACATAAGCAGAATTTCTCTGTCTGGTTCTTTTTCTCTGGTTCTTTCTCGTTCTGGTGTGTTGCCAGGGCAGTTACCCTTGAACAAGTTAGCCACTAAAAAAACAAATTCCTTGTTGAGAATTTGTGAGTATGGGGACTGTGGAATCGCTCCTTACTTAGAGTGAGTGAGAAAGGATGGGGGGATGTAAGTCATCTGAATATGTCCTGTAGCTTCTGCACAGATTTTATAGTCTTACTCCAGACCATGGGCCTGTCAGGAAGAAGGTAATACCAGTAGCGACTTCTGACTAAATGTGTCCTGTGTGACAGTCAGTGGCAAGCATCGTCACTTCTACTGTCTCACACGGTCCCCACCAGAACTCTCTGGGATGGATAGTGTACCCATTTTACAGATAAGAAAATTTGAGGACAGACAGCTTTTTCTGGTTCAAAGGTTGGTTAAAGTAAGAGAGCAGGTTTCACAGTTAGTCTACCAGCTCCACAGTCCACACTGGGTAGTGCACGCGGTACAGACACTGAGCCACAGACAGCAGTACCAAAGATTCACCTAAGAACTCCCAGCCTACCAAGTCCTGAAGGGACAGTGACCTTGTACTTAACACCTGACAGAGATTTTCTAGGCAGGGATGGGGAGGCTATCCCAGAGAGGCTCAGTGGTTTGAAGAGGACTGCACAGAGACTGGCATTCCAGGAAGCAGCTGTTCCCTAGGGAAAGGGACTCACAGAAGGGAGCAGAGAAGTGAAGGCCCCACATGCCTGATTCTTCAGGAGCTATATGCCCAGGGAATGTTGGGAGTTGAGTGGGCCTTAGGACAGAGGCCACACATCAAGGTGAGGGATGGAGACCACAGAGGCTAATACTCAGCCTGACAGATTCAAAAAGAACAGGACACCAGTGTCACCAGGCATGTTCCATGCACAGGACAGAGACCAGAAAGCAAGGAGACAGAGTCAGCAGGAGCAGGAGCAGCAGGGTCAGCAGGCCTACACTCCATGGTGCTGTACAAATATACCAACAGATAGGCGGGAGAGCCAAGCATGCTGGTCTCCCAGGATTAGAAGGAAGGGTTGCCACGAATGTCCGAAAGACACTGGCATGCTAAGAGGGCAATGTCTGTCCTAATTGTGATACCAGTAAAGTAGCTGAGAAATGTCTAACTCTGTCTGGATGCTAAATGTCAAGTCCAAGTTAGTTATAGCATCCCAAATACCCAAGAGGCATCCTGAGATAAGGCCAAAAGGAAAAAATCACTGAGTGAGACCCTGGAGGACACAAGAGCAGTCCTGCAAGCATGAGTTCAGAGAAGGGCCAAGCACGTCCCACAACCCAGGACGTGCCCACAAGAAGGACTGAGAAAAGATTTCAGCCCACTGGGTAGTGATGACAGATCTTGCCTGGAACTGTGCGCTTGTAGGAGCTGGTGGTTTTATTTCTCTCTAGGGATCCAAATATAACTATGAAATAAAGTGCATGTTGAGACAATTCACAGGAGAATGACTAAGAGACATTTGGAAGATGTTCAACTTTTCACCCGTCAAAGAAGCAAAACAAAGCCACAGTGAAAGATCATTTTTACCTGTCAAACGAATACACAAAATACAAGGGCATCTATTCTTCGAGAATGAAAAATAAAAAATAAATAACATCAGAATGGCAAGGAGATCCAGCATTCTAGAATAACAGTCAGAGACACAGAGAGGCCTTAAAAATTCCCTGCCTGTTACCCAAAGTTATACTTCTGAGCTTAAGGAGTGACATGGAAGCCAGAAAAAAATATTTTTCTAGTAATATTTTACAGTCGCATTTGCGATATTGAAAAATATATGTCAAAAGGAAATGATTCATTTTTTCCATACAAGTCATCCCTCTATCCATCTGTCCATCCATCCACCCATCCATCCATCCATTTCTCCATTCATCCATATTTCCACCCATCCATCCGTCAGTCCATCTGTCCGTCCATCCATCCATCCATTCATCTGTCCATCCACCCTTCTGTCCACCCATCCATCCAAGAAACAGGTATTAAAGACAGACCCTGTAGCCTATAATCCAGCACCTGAAAGGCTAAGGCTGGAAGATCATGAATTTAAGGCCTCTTTGGACTACACAGCCAGACCGTCTCTAAATTAATCAGTTAATTAATAAATACATACAGTAAAAAGCATGTGTATATCACTTCTTATTTGTCACACTCTGTTCCATACTGGAGCTGGGAAGGCTGTGTGATACTTCAAGAAATTCCTCATCTATCCCAGATGTAAGCACAACTGAATATAGCAAGGTCACAGGTGAAAGGACAGAGGTCTGCAAATGGAGGCAGTGATTCACTCCGCCCGCCTTCAGGAATCATCTGGGAAGAGCCAATCCAGAGAGGCTTCAAGATAGAGGTTACCTCTAACTTACTCTAGGAGAGGTGCACTTATCTTGGTAGCCTGACCCCAGGGGGGTTAGGAAAAGCACCACAGTGGAGGCCGCTGTATTGTCGTTCCTTTCCTCTTTTCTGTGACCAAATACCTGACCAAAACACCTTAATGGAGAAAGCTTTATTTCATCTCATAGTCCAAGGGGAAGTCTGTAATGGTGGGGAAGGCATGGCGGCCGAAGCATGAGGCTTCCCATCCCATTGCTTCCACAAGCAAAAAGCGGAGAGCAAGGATTGTGGATGCTTTCTTTCTCCTGTTGTATCCAGGACTCTGGCCCATGGAAATGGTGCTATCTGTAGTTAAAGAGAATATTTGCACTTGCTGAACCTGATCTCAGTATTCCGTCATGGCTATGCCTGGAGGCTTGTCACCTAGGTATTTCTAGATCCTGTCAAGATGATGGTTAATATTAATCATCATAGCCACAGAGCACCAAGACACAGAAGACTGAGATGTGGTTTTCCGCAGCCATTTTCCTGGCATGCAGGAGAGTTGGAAAGAAAAGAGAAGTATCAGGACAAGAAAGAAGTCAAGGCTGGGGCCAGACTGAGAAGAGTTCACTCAGAATTGGGGGTTTGTCTCTGCTGTCAGTGTGGAACTGTGAACAAGCTTTAGCTGGGAGAACACGACTGGACTGGTCCATCTGAAAAGCCGCTCCAAAGGCTGGAAGGCAGTCAACAGGGTGCAAATCTCAGGCAGATGCCTTTCCAAGAACACGTGGTGGTACCCCGGTGGGGTAGGAAAGGAAGGTGTTGGTCTAGGTTCCGGTTTCCTGGATGAGTGATAGATGACTCCATTTGCACAGGATAAAGATCATGTCAAGGAAAAGGGATGGGGAGACATGTCAGAAACGAGTCTGGGGACTGGGAGAGGTAGGGAGAGTGCAGCATTGAAAGTGATGTCTGGGGTCTGGAGAGACTGCCCAGTCCTGCAAACTCCAGGACCTGAGTCTGAGCCTCAGAACTAACAGAGAAAAGACAGGCACAGAGGTACGTGTTTGCCATCCTTGTGCAGGGGCTGGGGCCGGAGAAAGACACACAGATCCCTGGAGCTCCCTGGCTTGGCAACTTTACCCAATCATCAGCCCCAGGTAGTCAGTGGGAGATCCTGTCTCAGTGAACAAGGTAGACAGTTCCTGAGGAAAGACACCTGGGAGTGTTTTGTCCTCTGGCTTCCACATGTATGTACACACACATACAGGCACAGCACACACACACATATATACACACATGGGGGTGGTGGGTGGAGAATGGTATCTGCAGAGAGTTTCTCACAGAGATTCTTAAAAGGCAAGAGGGGATTGGTTATGTGAGTCCTTTTAGTACAAATAAAATGTTAAGAGTCCTGGAAACTACTAAGACAACAGAATTTGACGTTTGAGAAAACAGCATATTAGGAGCGAAATAGGCCTGGAAGGACCAATTTCACAAGTGAATTCAAAGCGTCTATATAAATATTTTACAGTCACTGAAATCAGGCCATAAGAACAGTATTGGTAGTGTTTCACATACAGTTTCTCAGTGCTAGCCGGAAAGTCAGGTACAACGAGTGTGTTTATCATCCCTAGAGCCCTGGAAATCTGAAACCGGCAGCCCATGGTTTCAGAGACTCTTTCACTGGTTTGCTCTGCTACAGACCGTGAGTTACTCTCAGTCTCTGTTTGCTTCTATTTCTGAAAACTCAGATCCTGTTTTCCAGTTCATGCAGGCCATGCACTGGACCCTAAAGCCCAGTGTTGAGACCTCTGTGTGTATTGTCTGGAACGGAAGCAAAACCTATCGGTAGAAGCTGCTGTCACCATGGTCACAGCACACTGAGCACTGGGCAGGGAGCTGGAAATGTGATGTTGCCCTGCTGGAGCCCAGCACAGACCTGAGATGCTCAGCGTGTTCTCACAAGAGAGGGGATGTGAGCTACCCAGAGCCATGCAGCTGCTAAGTGGCACTCAGCTGATTCTCAGGGGCTCTTCAGGCCACTTCCACAGCCAAGACTTCACTGCCTTGCATTTGTGTTGAAGTCATGTAGGGTTTTTTTTTTTCCTTGTTTTTTTTTTTTTTTTTTTTTTTTTTTTTTGTACACGTGGATTCTGGTTCAATAGAGGTAGGGCAGTTCCCGAGGTTCCACATCCCTAGCATCTCAGAGGAGCTCAGTGCATCGTTATAGCTAACTGTTCCCTTTCACAAATCGGAGAAGAAATCCATTTAGACTCCAAAGGAAACCATGATAAAGTCAGCACTCGAAGCAAAGTCTCACCCAGTAAAGGCTATGTTTGGCAAATGGTAAAAGGCAGAAGCAGGGGATAAAGCAAATAGGCTCTGGGCACTGAAAGCTTGACTCCACGACCAAGCCACCGGCACACGGCTTCACTTCACACCCTGGTCTGTCCCTCACAGCAATGCAGCTTCTAGCCTCATAAACTGACTTAACCAGTGCAGTCTGAGAAAACAACGTGTATGTTGTGATCATAAATGAAATTTTTATGTGTGTATATGGGGGGGGGGGTTGCTTGCATGTGTGTCTGTCTACCACATACATGTCTGGTGCCCTCAGAGACCAGAGAGAGCTTGGGATCTCCTAAAACTAGATCAGAACCTGTCCCTGGTTCTTGAGCTGAATTTTGGGAACCTATTCCCATTCTGGGTTGCCTTGCCCAGCCTTGGTACAGGGGGAGGAGCTTGGTCCTGCCTCAACTTGATATGCAATGCTTTGTTGACTCCTGTTGGATGCCTGTCCCTGAATGAAGATGGAGGAGTAGTGGATAGGTAGGAGTAACTGGAAGGGAGCAGGAGGGAGCAGGAGGGAGCAGGAGGAAAAGAGGAAGGAGAAACTGTGATCTATTCATAGAATAAATGAAAAAATTTAATTAAAAAAGATTTTGGCTTTATTTCTGTATTAGTTCTTGTTTTGTAACATGTGAACATTAACCACATATGAATATATGTAGCGAGCTGCGTGAAGCCACACCTGATTGGCAATGTAGAGAGCTGTGTGGAGTCACACCTGATGGTGCTGGCTCCCACCCTCCGCGATCCCGAAAGCGAGTGCTCTCTGTGATAATCAACTCCTAATATCAACTAGGCCTGACTTATGCTATTATCACACAATGACTGTCAGCTGCTTGCATATGCGTGAACCTATGAGCAGTGCCACCTGGCAATCCAGGATTGGTAGCCCAGGCCTACTTAAGGGCTGGGAGAGGTTTGCCCAGAGAGAGAGAGAGAGATTTTACAATTGTCAAAAGGTCCTGAATAAAACTGCAGTGAGAAGAGCTCTGGTGGTCGCGTCATCCTTGCTGGCCGAGGGGGACAGCGACAAATATACATAAATGAGCCATTCAAATTTAAACATAAATAACTAACTTAAGCAAGATGACAGGTTTAATTTCTAAGTTGTTCCTGCTACCATTTAACTGCTGTTAAATGGTACCCCTGGCTGGGGTCCTACCCCCCACTGAAGGGTGGAGCTGTCCATCACAATACTGCGCTCGGGTCTCCTCTCCCGCCCTTCCTCACTCAGCCCTGTACCACGGACAGTTCCACTGCCATCAACTTCTGTATTCCTTACCTCAGGATAAAGGTCTACAGTAAAACTGTGACGTCAAAGGGATGTAGAGCTCCTTCCAGTTTTTACAAAGTTAGATGGATCGACGGAGGGAGAAGGAAGGGAGAGTGAAAGGGAAGAAGGGGAGGGTAAGGGAGGAGAGAAAGTCTCCAGCTGAGTTCCAGGAGAACTGTATTAATTTCTCCTCCTAGTGCTCTTTCCACTTTTGTCAGCTCTGAGAATAAAATCTATAAACCTAAACTTCGTTTTTATTGTGTTCCTGCCATTGTTGGTGATGATTTTAGACTTTTCAGCCCTTTGGGGGTCAACTATATCTTTTCATACAAATTATTTGATGAACGAGCAAGCTGTCTGCTTGTGTGTTACTAATACCGTATACACTCACCGCTTGAAAGACACGGCAGCTGCTCGGAGTCCATCTGGGCATGAAACGAGTGCTGGGCGGAGCAGAGGCTCAGCAAATATTTACAGGTCTTGGCTGAATCAGTGACAAAGGTATATTTCTTTCCAGTGATACTGCTGGTGATGGTGAGCTTTTTTCTCTGGAGGAAGCGAGCACAGAGTTAGACCCTTGACTGCCCTCACCCATCCCTTGAAATACATGTATGTAAACAGCAATAAATGATTAGCTCCTCGGTTCATTGTCAACATAGTTCTGGAAGTCCAGGGCAGGGTATGCCCGACAAAGGTCCAATTTCTTAGACAATGGAAACAAAATCCTTCTATTTATTTTCCTCCTTCATTTGTGAGCCAGAAGTTTATCATCAAGGAGTGTGCTGGGCAGAAAGAAGATGAGTTCAGTCCGCGGACAGACCGTCTTCACAAGCCCTGTGAAGTGGCCAGCAAGCACCCCATTGTCTTTACTGCATGAGCTCCAAGCCTCCTGCTCTGACGAGACTGGGAGCCGGCAGAAACCGAGCAGGCAGCTGCACTGTAATAAGCCAGCAGAGAAAGTGAGCTGTAGTCAGTCCCAGCCACCACCAAGGCAGCAAAGAAACTGATGGAGAACTGACCCGGATCTTCATTATGCTTCATTATACTACATTAGCATAGCGAAAGCTCCCCAAGGGAGAGACAGAACAAAAATACTGAAGTGTTTCGAGCAGCGTGCAAAGTGGCGCATGCACATTAGAAGCCTCCTCCCTTGTCTGGAATGGCAACGTGGGCCTTTGTCTCTGACTCCTCCTCCTAGGGGAGGCCTGGGCTTATTTTCTGTAAGAAACTTTCGCTTTTTAAATTTTCTATCCTAGCCAAGACAAAAGGCCCCACAGATATGCTAAGAATTTCGTGAGCATTTATACATCTTGTCTTCATGTCTGCAGAATGAGAAGCCATTATTCTTTACCCTAAACACAAACTAGAAATCTTGGAATCTAGAAACAGATCTAGACGTCTCGGAATGCACCACAGGATGGGTGTGGTACCACACTCCTCTACTGCCAAAACTCAAGAGGCAGAGGCAGGTGGATGTCTAGTCTAGCCAGGGCTACATAAAGAAACCCTGTCTCAATCAATAAATCAAATTAAATAAAAATAAAATCTAATAACTATCCTCAAACAAACCTGAAAAGGGAGACACACACCCGCGCACTGCATACAAACACGCATCCCAGAGTCTTGGGCATGTGTGCACATGGTCTCCCCATTGGTAGTGCTGTTTGGGGGGCTTATAGAACCTTTAGAAGTGAAGCCTTGCTGGAGAAAGTGCAGCACTGGGGATGGACTTTGGGATTTTACAGCTTTACTCCCATTTCCTGTTCCCTCTCAGCTGCTTCTGGCACGTGGATGAAGACGTGACCATCCCGCTTCCTGCTCCTACGACAAGGCATGCTTTCCTTGACCTCAGATTTTCCCTCTGGAACCTCTAAGCCCAAATGACCTTTTTCTTCTATAAATTACTGTTGGCTGTGGTATTTTATCATAGCAGCAAAAATGGAACTAATCTGAAGGGGTATGAGAAAAAATGAAGTGCCCACTCTGTTTCTGGGCATATGTCTGATGATGCCCTTGACAGTGGGGTGATGGGATTTATATCTGCTTGCCATCACCCTGAAAAACTTCACTTCATGGAATTCATAACCACAGCTAACTTGCCCCAGGGCAAGCTGCTCCTAGAATAAGGACACAATAAGGGTATATAACTCCAACCTCAGGTCTTTTAGCACAAACCTGGAAATCTCTTAAGCCCGCTGTCATTGTAGCGCACACAGTCTAGGTGTTTTCCCAACACCATATTTATTTCCTAGCATCCCTTTCCCATGCTGGAGCAGTTTAAACCCGTAAGTTTTGTTGTTACTCTTTCTTTATTCACAGTCCATTTGCTCGCTCACCTGTTTGTTTCCCTACATCTTTGCAATTACATCCTTCTAGACACGGGCAGATGCTCATGAACCTGAAGCTCCAGCACCCTCGCCTGATCACACGCTTTCTGGAAGCAGCCCTGGCTAAGTGCATACATGCTCTGGTAATGTCAGAAAATAACATGTTTCCACAGTAGTTGACCCTCATTTCTCCTTTGACCTCCCCTCTGCTCTGATCAGGATCTTAAACAGCCATCAGAGGTGCATTGCTAAGTAAAAGCTTGGTCTCCAGAGGGGCACAATTGGGAGGTGGGTCTTTAGGAGGTGAAGCCACATGGAAGGAAGTTAGGTCATTAGGGCATGCACTTGAAGATGATACTAGGATCCCTCCCCTAGTCTCTCTTGATTTATTTGCTCTCCGGCCATGATGTAAGTGATTTCATCCCACCCAGCTCTCCTGCCAGACTGCGCTACCTCACCACTAGCTCTAAGCAGCACAATTAAGCAGCCATATGCGACTCTGGGTCAGAATAAAACTTCTGCATTTATTTATACTTTTAACGGTATTTTATAATTATTATATTTTGTAAGTAGTGAGAGAAGAAAAGCACACTCTCCTTCCTAATTTGACCCTCCCACTGGGCAGTGCTGGGCACTTTGGGAGCAGACCCCTCTAAGGAAAATCAGAATGAAATGAGGGGAAGCGGCTTTAGAGCCGGTGTCATCTGTCTTTCCACCACTTGCAGCTATCTTTTACAAAGGCTACTTTGTTGTCAGGCATCTCAGAGTGCACTCCCATTAGTCAAAAACACGTAGGTCTCGGAGCAAGGACCAGCGAACAATGAAACTAACTGCGTGCTATGATATTGAGCTCCTAGGAGGGGGGCAGAAATGTACAGAGCCAGTGGCCGCACTGAGGCAGACTTTCACAGTCAACATAAATTGAAAACTAAAATTTAGCTCTCAAAAACACCCAATCAGGCCACATACTAGGAATCAAGTAAGATGCTATTGTTAGATTGTTAGTACTTGGGACTGGGATCCAGTTCAGGGGAAGAACACCAGTCTATCAAGTATTCGGCTTTAGCATCATCTCCAGGACACCACCCCTCCCCAACACACAAACAATCCCTGCATTTGCAGCACAGAAACATGTAACAACCCACAAGGAGCAAGTGTTTCTCTGTGCAAACTGCCTGCTCTACCTAGTCTACCACAGCCATACTTAAAGATATGTTAAACTGTATTTCTATTCTCTCTAGATAAAACGACATTATAAAATGCTGTCATGTGAAAAAATAAGAAAAGAATATGCCACCCTAAATCTGAAAAGAGAGAGTTACAAGCTTTACCAGGAAGTTCATGAACGGAGTGGTTCTCTGGCATCTGCACTGTTTGAAAAGAGTGTCCTCTCCCTCGTTTCTAAAATCTTCAACTTTTGGGTTTCATTTTCTTATTCTAAACAACATTCCCTTCCATGAGGTAATTTCTATTTGCCATTTTGTATCTTTTGCTTAAAGGGGGCCATGTACAGTCCTGTATCGTCTGTTCCGTTCCGAGCATTTATCTCCATATATTAGAACTAATGCTTGACAACCCCAACGTTAACAGCACCATTAGGCTCCTTGTTCTAGATAGAATGGCTTTTGATTGAATAATCAAGTATACATAGAAGCCAAGGCAGCCAGGGATTGCACTCCTTGAAAACAGCATCCTTATTCCAGGGCTGCTTCCCTTCAGGGTGAAAAGAAGAATGAGGTGTGATTGAAGTATCTTGGCTCCAGCTATTAGCAAACAAAACCCGAAGCTAGCTTCCTAAACTAATTTCAGGTTCCTCGGATCTCGTTCACTACTGAAGAAGCACGAAGAGTCTAAGAGTCGTTTTCTGTGGAAGATGCTTAACTGGTCAGAAGCAGCTGGTGAATTAGTGCACGGGGTGATTTCCCAGCAAGACATCCACCATGCCAAGGGCAAAGTGGAGCATCAGGGTCTGGGGATCCTACATAGACAATTGTTCTGAGCTTGTGAACTTGATGGCTTCCCAGATTTTATGTATTTTTTGGCCTGGAAATGAGAAAACAAATACCTCTAAAATTAAATATATAGTTGTGTGTGTGTGTGTGTGTAAATAAATTTATGGGGACTGTTGAACTTTATAAACTCAAAATTTTTTCATGTTTCAAATTTGCTACTGCATTTAGTAAAGATGATTCTATTATATATCATATATTGACAATGTTAATTTCAAAAATCAAGATAAAAGTCCATAAAAGAAACATTCAAAAATTGAATAAAAGCAACTGTTTTACCTAGGAAATGCTAATGTCAGATAATAAAAATAATGATCTAACTAGTAGAAAAATTTAAACAATAGGAGAAAAGTAAATAGAAAAAAACTGAAAAGTGTATGAGCCAAAAGGCAAAGAACTTTGTATTAAGAGAAATCTTCAGTAAAACATAAAATACTGACCTGGACAACTCTGGGACAGGCAGGGATAGTCAGCTACCAGGTCCCAGTGCCAAGCTGATAGAAACTAAGTTGGGGAACTGGACAGGAACTGGGCTTATAATATGATTTGAAATACAGCAAGTTGGCTGTTCAGTGGGTGTTTACACATTTTAATTTTTCAATGGTCATTCGACATTGTCTGCCAGGGGACCTGCAGTCCACCCAAGACACACCAGGAGTCTGTATGTGCAGAGGAGACACAATCCCTAGGCAGAAGTTTCAAAGCCTGGCAGACACTACTCAACCTTTACTCCGTTCTATTCCTCTGGATCCCACTTGTCCCTGCTTTGTCCACAGATGGGCTCAGACAGAAGGTTATGGAGAAGGCGTGGAGGAAAATGTAGCATTTTAGGCTATGGGCTGTTTATGGAGTCTTGTTAGAAAGCTTGCAATAGAACATGAAAAAAAGGGATTTTCCTGGGGATTACCCTGACCCCACCCCCTGAAGAATTCGGTCTATTTGGTCCTCCAAAATATGTCAATATACAATGTACCAAAATACAGACTAAAGGATGGTAGGCTATATATGAATATGCCAAGACGGATCCACGTAGCCACTGACACTGAAGAGGGCCACAGATCAAAGGAAAGGGAGACATGGGTGGCTAGCAGCTGAGTTCACTCACATGAGTTGAAATCATCCCAGTTTCTCTCCATGGAAACCGTGATGTGGCGATTCTGCGCCTGTTTTTCACCTCGTAGACTGTGATACCTTTGGCACAGACCCCCAAGGCCATTTCTCCATCTGGTCTCTTCTTCTCTGGGAAAACTCGGTGAACCAGGACTCCATATTCTGGGAGTTGCTGAACAACCTGGAGGGAGGAAAAGGCCATCTTAGGACCCACGAGTTGAATGGTTCAAAATCATGACCCTCAACCCCTTCTGTGGAAAAGGTTCATTGTTGGCAAACAAGATGAAGAAATATCCAGATAGACAGTTTTACTTGCTTTGGAACATCTATACCTTTGATATGATGAAATCTTTCTTTCTTTCTTCCTTTTCTTTTCTTTCCTTTCTTTCTTTCTTTCTTTCCCTAAATAAACTTCTATTTGTAGGGTGCCTAAAAAACATTTGAGGTACATTCTTATAAATAAAGGATACACTAGGATAAAAAAGATGAGGAACAAGTGTTTCTTATGATTCAGGCTCTCTTGGGATATTTCCAATTGTGTCAATCATCTGGTCCCATCTTTTCATGTTTTAATTTCAAAAGCTGAGGCTGAGCCAAGAACAATTTTTATGGGAAATGCCTATCACTCCAGCCTGTCTTTCTGCTCAGCAATGCATCTGTATGATCCCCACAGCCCCATCTCTTGCCTCAGTTTACCAAGCTTGGGGATTGATTTCTGTAAGAGGCCCAGGGTCAATTAAAGTTGGTATCTATATCAGGTCAATTGAATTCTCAAGAAAATTTTAGTCATGAGCTCAACACAAATGTTTGATAATCTGAACAGTCGTCACATGGTCAAGAAGTCCTCATCAGAAGGTTGATGCAGATGGAGCTGCAGAAAGGGTTTCCTGCTCCAAACATGGAAGAGCCTCTCAGAAGGGCTTCTCTGGTGAGATCTGGTGTGGTATCTCTACCCTCAGCACACTTCCATGACCTGTCTATGCAATCTTCCTCATCCTCCGGCATAGTCATAGAGAGAGACCAGTTAGAAATTTTACTAATCATTTGTTAAGTTCATTGCTGACCTCTCTCCCGTTGATGAGTCATCACTGAGCCTGCAAATGCTCCGTCTCTCTGTGCGATTGTGATCAGATGTCTGGATATTGAGCCTCATGCTTTTAGCTTAGAAGAGACACTGTCATCATTGTTAGCATCATTATCATCACAGTCAGCACTGTCACGCAATAAAAATGCTGGAGCATTTGTATTGAAATACCCATGGCTGAGCAGGACTGATTAAAGTATGGCAAGGAGAGGCTGTCCAAGGCAGTGTGGTGCACTGTTAAGGAACTGGATGAGCATTGCTTTAAAGCACTGAAATAGAAAGTCACCGGGAAGCCAGGCGGTGAAGGCACATGCCTTTAATCCCAGCACTCAGGAGGCAGAGGCAGGCGGATCTCTGTGAGTTTGAGACCAGCCTGGTCTACAAAAGCTAGTTCCAGGACAGGCTCCAAAAAGAAAAAAAGAAAGAGAAAAAAATTACTACAGAGAAACCCTGTCTCAATTTAAAAAAAAAAATCACCAGGACAATAAAATGCCTCTTAAACCTTTTTTAACTGCTTAGCATTAATGTTTCATTTTTGTTTTTTAATTATTCTGAAAGGGTTATAATACTTGAGTACTGATAACACATGCTGCCAAGCACAGGCAGGTATTGTTTCATTAGCATTTAGCTTAGCTTTCATAACAATCATAACACAAAGGTGTAGCTGTCTTTTTCCAAAGGAGAAAGCAGAACCACGGAAAGGTCAGTTGAACTTGGATGAATTAAACTTTTTGTTGTTGTTTTTGTCTATGCAGGTCAAGTTCTTCAAATTCTTCAACTGAAAAGAAACCTTCACAAAATCCAACATCTTAATGAGCATGTGTTTCTTCTGCTTTTCCAGCCTAAGGAAATCACAAATACAGCTTAGACCTGAGTTTCATCTCCAGCACCTATGTAAGAAGCCAGGCATGGTGGGTGCTTGTAATACAAGCACTGGGAATGCAGAGGAGGAGGATCACTGGCCTGCTTGCCCAGGCCCCAGACAGACTCAAAAATAACATAACAAAACACAAAGAAAACCACTGTTGAAATCAGAAATTCCATTCTCTCCTGTATTTTAAATTTGAAATCGCTTTCACAAAGCATAGACCCAATAACCGCAGTGCCTGAAGAGTCTCCATGCTCCCTCTCATTCCTTGCCAGTTGACAAGTCCTGTTCGACCACACAGCCAAGCAACATCAGGACCGTGCTCGGGTGAGAGAGCAGAACTGTTCTTCACTAGGCAGCTATGGGTTATCTGGATTAAATATGGGTTATCAGTGGCTGCTCTGCCCAGGCTTCGTTGTCTGTTTTAAAGTTCATCGTTCACATTCACACAGCTCCGCCAGCTGTGGCTGCGAGGTCATTCAGCCTCCCCTTTGTTTCCAATATGCTCTGGCTACCCATGCGCTGCCAGCTTCTGTTTTCTGTCCCTCTTGATGTAAATGCCTAAAATATCAAGCCCTGTTGGAACAAATATAAAACACGGTACAGGGCTATGAGAGCCATTTGTGGTAGTACTTCGGAGTCTGCATGGCTATACTTAGTTGGTTCAATTTGGAAGCAATAGTTTCAGTTTCTTTTCACTGCATATATCAGAAGAGTTTTCTATTATTGAATGTGATGTTCAAACTTTTGACTCGGCAAGCTTAGAAAAATATTTTGGAAATAAATTCTCTTATATGTGAGAGACAGATCATTCAACTGATCCAAGTAACCTGCCTGCATTCCTTGGAGGCAGGAATGGGAATCTCGGTAGAGGTGCCAGTTTGATTCTGAGAATTTACTCTCAACAACTAAAATTCAGTTTCCCTGAAGACTGGGGACATAGACAAATAGGCGTAATGTCCTCTGGAGCATCTCAATCTGCTAAAAGTGAAATCATGTTATCTGTCTACTGTCCTCCATGGTGCCTTTCCTCACCTATCCCACCATGGATTCCTGCTCTCCCAGCAGCAGATAGCAAAGGGAAACTGGAGCCATGCGGTCCTGACTGTCCCTTGCTGCACTGAGAACTGTGGGTCACAAGCGGATTGTTCTTCCCAATTCACAGCAATCCGTGTGCTTTGGCCCCTGCAGCCCCATTTATGAGACTGTGCTCCAGGAAAACATGCTGCATAACCAGGCAAATGTTCCTCCTAATTCTCTTCCTAATTTGGTGCAGACTTGCAGGGATAGAATAAGTAAGTGCAGGACAAAATGCACGCAACACCCAGGGAATGCATTCATTAGAATGCTAAGGAGAGAAAAATACAGAATTTAACCAACTTGATTCCAACAGGTAACTGGAACTGCTTTCCTATCACATCCCAATCCCTAATTGAGTGGGAACACGTCTAGCATTGAGGATGTCTGGAAAACAGTGAGCTAACTTGGAAGGGGTTGTTCAGGGATTCACACACTCACACAGCTGTGACTCTTCCAGAAGAAGGGCGGTGCTCAGTGGTGCCCATACTGGACTGTCGCCAAGTCTGCTGCCAGCGGGAGGAAAGGAATTGGCAGAGCACAGCATCCGTAAACCAAGCCAGCAGGCAGCCACCTGGGAATGGTTCCCTCTTTTTATAAAATAGAAGAGCCTAGAGGAACTATAATTAAATACCTAGTGATTATTTGGGGTATAATGGCTTTGCAGTGGGCTCTGTGAAGCCAGGGCACTGGCATTGACATCCTGGTTAGAGGGACAATGAATGTCCAGAGATAAGTGGAATTCAAGATGCCTCAACAATATGTGGCATCAGTGGTTGAACTCAACACTGCTACCCACCTATGTGACTCCTCTCATGAGATTCTCACCTCTAATAAATGAAAGATAAATACAGCCAATGATGGACACAGAAAATACTAAATTTAGTATTAAATTTTGGGACTATTTGTATGGCAAAGAATACAGTGTTGAAGAGGAGTGTGTATTGATTCAAAGTAAGTTTTCGAATTTTTTGCAATGCAGGATTATATGAATACATAGAAGTACTTATATAATATATGCCCACTTGTAAATGTATATGCATATACATATATAAATACAGATAGAAAGATGAATATATCAAAATGTAAGTGTGCTCACTCTCGGAGGCAGCATGATTAAGAAATGTTTTCTTCCATATTTTGGAATGAAAAAGACTCATTCAGTGACATGGATGCTCCCAGAGAGAGAGCATTAGTCACTGAGATAATGCCGCCAAAGAGAAGGGTAGGAGGCAGAGTGTGTCCCGACATGAATGCACACTGTGGGAAAATGAAACAAAATCTGCCCAATGCTTTTTGTGAAAGACAGGAAGAAAAGAAATAGTCTTTTGCTTTTTTCTTCTAAGATGGGAGATATTTTTGTAGTCACTTTTTCATAGTTCTGCCAGTGGGGGGAGGAACATGACAGAACCCAGCACGTAAAGCTGGGCACGGGACAGGCCGAAGGCAGCGTTCATCTCACAGTTGTGATCAGCAGGGTGAAGTCCTATATCTCAACCCAGTTCTCTAGTTCCATGGCCATTCACCACCCAACAACCTCGAGTTCTCCCTGCATCCCTCGTCAAGGGAATGTTCCTGGCAGGGAGCGTGTGGGAGCGTGGACTGCAGAATTCAGTGAACACTGCTGCTGAGATTCAGACAAGAAAATGGCCGCAGGCTGCCCCCATGCTAGGTGTTGGGGTTCATTTTCCTGGGTGATTGGCCAAAAAGAAAAGGCAAAATCTTGCTTTTCCAGTTTGTCTGGAAAGCACTCATCTCCTTAAAAGCAAAAACAAACAAAAAAACACATGGACAGAAGAATATTTTGACTCTACTTAGGAGGCCTAGCTACACAGAAATGTGTATTCCCATGTGTCCTATGGAAACTGTTCCCCAAGTCCAAAGGTCCAGCTGCACAAACCATTTCTAGAAAATCCTCCCCATTGCACACACCTTACTCATACCCCTGTAAGGAGGCTGCTCTTGCCTCCTCCCACCAGTCACTGGCATTGGTTCCGTTCTCTCTGAGCATCTCTCACAGTGTGCCCACCTCTAGATAAACAGTTGTCATTCAAGACCTGGGACCTACCAAGGATAGGGAACATATGCTTCTTGTCTCCATTCCCCACAGCATCTGGCCGACAGTGAGGGGAGGCAATGAAGCAAAAATAAAGCATCCATCACCGGGGTGCTCTTGGCGTCTGAGACTGAAATGTCGCTGCTTTGAGGTGAGGAGAAAAGAGGAGAACAGAAGGGAGCCACACCCTACACAGTTGCATTGACAACCTCACCCTACACCTACACAGCTGCACTGACAGCCACATCCTACACAGCTGGGCTGACAGCTGCACCCTACACAGCTGCTCTGACAGCCGCACCCCACACAGCTGTGCTGATAGCCACACCCTACGCAGCTGCGCTGACAGCCACACCCCACGCAGCTGGGCTGACAGCCACATCCCACACAGCTGCACTGACAGCCACACCCTACACAGCTGTGCTGACAGTCGCTCACTACACGGTTGCACAGACAGCTGCACCTACACGGTTGCGCTGACAGCTGCTCAGAAGGCTGCACACAAGGAGTCTCCTGACAGCTCTGCCCAGCTTGTAGCCCAGTTCTCTGCCTCAGTTGTTCTCTGTGTCATCTATGAGGTCTCCCTGCACACAGGAAAGTATCACAGATGTCTCTCTAAGGCCAAAACAAGGCCCTGTGACACCCAGTCTAGGCCAATAGATCATATCCCTTTGAGGGGTCATTTCTAATGTCACCTATTACCAGAGCCTCTCCTTGTTGACCAGGGTGATGAAAAATTCTTTCTTTTGCCAATACCTCCTTGTAACTTTAATCCCTTCTGGTCACTAGATGTGGCTGCAGAGAGAACCACTGACTACATTTCCTGGGCCCTGACACCTCTTTTGGGATCCCAAAGGCCTCACCTCTAAGAACTTCAGCTCCGCATCTTCTCCCCCAGGTGCGGAACTGAGCCGGTGCATCTCAGAGATTTCCACTTGGGCCCGGATTGCTGTCATCCGCTCAGTAAGCCTTGCTGGGATGTAATCTTGAATTCGGAAATATGTTTTATTCTCTACCTGTGAGGAACAACATGCCGAGAAAAGAATTTATCCAGGAAGCCTTCCAGCCAGTTCTGAATAGAAGTGTGCATGGAACCGTACTCCCAATGGGGCGCAGGACAAGGATGTCCCCTTGAGGTGCCTCTGGGACATAGTGTTATTTCTGTCTTAGAAGTGGAGCCAAACAACAAGGAAGTCTCAGATACGACATCATTCCTCTACAGGATCATGTCTGAGGAGACCAGATCCCTTCTCCCATCCAAGACCTCAACCTTCAGTCAGTCTGCTGCTTAGGAAGCTGAGGCCACAGCCCCTTGGGAGAGGCTAGAGGATCAGTGCCGCCTAGCATTGAGTTCCCTCCACACAGGCTTGGGGACAAACACAGTATGGTGAAGCTCATGAAGGTACAAACTCCAGGTCCACTGCAACAAATGAGGAAGGCAGGATGGTGTTGGGGGGGGGGGAGAAGGCAGGATGGTGGGGGGGAAGGCAGGATGGTGTCCAGGGGCGGAGGGAGGCAGGATGGTGAGGGGGGAGCTTAGCCTACATCTGTATTTGATTCAGTCTGTCCTGATCTTGTGGCGCCCCTGCCAGTCTACCCTGTTGTGGAATAATCTTTCTTAGTCTGTAAAGATGTGTATCTGCCTAAGGCACCTTCTGATTGGTTTAATAAAAAGCTGAATAGCCAATAGCTAGGCAGGAGAGGATAGGCAGGACTTCCTGGCAGAGAGAGAAACTCGGAGGAGAAATCTACGCAGGTGGATTTTTCCAGAAGACTAAGAGCAAGTCAGATTTGCAGTACTGAGGAAAGATAAAGAACCACGTGGCAGAATTTACATTTAAAAACATGGGTTAATTAAGTTATAAGAGCTAGTTGAAAACAAACCTAAGCTAAGGCCATAATTAATAATGTCTCTGTGCCATTATTTGTGGCTGGTGGCTCCAATGAGAAAGTACTACTACACTGCTCTGGGACAAATCATTGTCCCCAGTTTTGATGGCAGAGATCCTGAAGAAGCCAGCTGAGGGCTGGGTGAATCTGACCTCTATTCAGAGGGTAGGTGAGTCAGTCTGCTGGGACTCAGAAGGGCACACACCACTACACCCCACATTCATGCTGTGGCACAGGCCTATCTAAGTGTCACCATAGACTGAGAATCCCCAAATTCTCCAGGTGACTCAGGCTGAGTCAGGGTTCAGATCAGAGGCACAAAGTAAAAGAAACATCTCAGCAATCTAGTGCATTTAAAAAAAAAAAAGTTAGATTAGCCAAAATTCAGAATACTGACAGCAACGCCAAGCACTTTTTGAAATAGAAGCAACAGGAACTCACGTTCATTGTGGGTGGGAGTAGAAAATGATACAGCCATTTCGGAAAACAGTTAGCCAACTTCTTACACAATTAAACAGACTCTCAGGCCCTGGCAGTCAACCCACAGACATGGAGACCTGTATCCACAGAAAAGCCTACCGTGGAGCTGAGAATGAAGCTCAGGGGAAGAGTGCCTGCCTAGCATGTAGGAGGCCCTGGGTTAGTGGCACTGCACACAACTAAATAACCGCACATGGTTGTTAGCAGCAGCTTTATTCATAATGGCCAAACCTTGGGAGCAAAAGCTACCCAGGGAGTGAGTGAAGACACAATGGCCCATCTGGGCAAGGGCTTCCTAGTCAGCACCAAAACTAAATGAGCTGCCAAAGAAAAGATGTGAAGGTGCTTAAATGTATGTTACTAAGTGACTTAAACCTATATGAAAGATTACATAATGTCTCCAACTATGAGATCCCTGCTACAGATATGGTAGTGATGAGTGGCTGTCAGGGGACAGACAGGCACAGCACTAATAAGGGGAACATTGGTGATTTCCAGAGCAATGAGACTGCTCTGTATGACAATATGATAGTGATTCGTGCCATCGTATGTTTGTCAAAATGCATAAACTAAATGACACCAGGAGAGAGCCCCCATGTTGACCAAGCATTCTGGTGATGACAACCTGCCAGCATCCGTTCATCAACTGTAACAAATGTGCCTCTGGTACAAGATTAGATTGTTCACTAGGGGAGACTGCAAGGTTAGATTTGACACAGCGGATCTCGCTACCTTCCTACCTGCCATTCAGCTTCCCTGGAAACCCAGCCATTCTGTTATGGTTTGGATTTTAAGTCCCTCAAGGGTCCATATGCTAAAGGCTGTCATGAGCAAGTGGCACCATTTGGAGACCCCTTCGGCAATGGGACCCAGTGGAAAGGAGGGAGATCCTTGAAGTTTTACGGTAAGTTTGCTGCTGGGACCCAAGCCCTTTCCCCTCTTTCTGTGGTTTTGCTTCCCGACTACCATGACCTACCACGAGTTTTGTTCTGTTCAACCCCTGGTGTTTGCTTGCTGCCTCAACTCGTCCTGCCTACAGTGGGGGAGCCTGCAAACATGGGCTGAAACCCGGGAAGCCAAAATAAAGCTTTCCTAATTTACGTGGATTATCTCGGGTATTCTGTCACAGTGACTGAAAGTTGACCAACGGGTGTCACAAAAAATAAAGTTTATTGAAACATTTAGGGCGGGAAAAGGGCACATAGGGTCTTTATCCCAGCATTTCTTGATAAGAACATACCTAAGAGAAGAAGTCAGCATGGACCTAGAAAGTCCTAGGCACAAGTGTTTTATATACTTGGCATTTATAAAAGTGATGCTCAGATGCAGCTAGTGTGACAATCATCACAGTTATCACTTACGTGGCACTCTCAGGAGAATGCCAACAGAAGGCATGGGATGCGTGAAGAAAGTCCCAGCCCATGTAACATGCAAGCACTCCAGCTCTGCGGCAGCCTCGGGAAGGTCACACACATGACGAGAGAGCGCAGACAGAATGCAGCAATGTCTATGGCTGTATAAAATCCCGATATGTGATCTGCTGGAAGAGTGTGTGCCCATGGAATCCTGGCCTGCTGTGATGGTGTGATTAAGGAGAATTATTTTTATACTAAATTGCCTTTGTCTCCTTCTTTAAAATGCAAATGTAATCATGCTACTTCCTCGCATAGAATTCTGTAGGGGCTCCCATCTTTCACGGCAGAGGTTTCCAGTTCTTTCCCCGCCACCAGAAGCTCTTTTCAAACAGAGCCCCCTAGCAAGACATACTAAGTCCTCCCAAGTGTGGCAGGTTCCACCTAGTCAGCCTCGTCACCTCATGGGAAGCCTGAAGCCTCTTCCTCCTGCCCACTGATGACAGAGAGGGGCTGCTCTTGCAGTCGAATGTTCAATGTCCCCTGGAGGCCATGTGATTTCTGAGCACTGGGTACTATTAGAAGGAAACAGGATCTCTAAGAGGTAGTTATGTGAGAGAAATTGAGTCACCAAGGCACACCCTGAGATACTGGGACCCCAATCTCCTCTCCTGTCCCTCTTGCTTGCCTTGAGGTGAACAGCCTTCACCTTCCCTTTTATCATGATTTACTGGGTCCCCACATCTCAGGGTGACAGAGCCAAAGACCATGGATTCAAACTTCTGAAATGGTGAGCCAAACAGATCTTTCCTTCTATACGTTGATGGCCGCGGGTACTCTGTTACAGCAATGGAAGTCTAGTGCACTCCCCCAATGCTGTCTGAAGTGCCCAGGTTGACTGATTGTAACAAACATAGCAGGAAGGTTACATTGGTTTTTTGTTGGGGGAGGGACTATAGATAGGGAGCAAGAAATCTCTGTATCTCCTCCCACTTAATCTTACTATAAAGCTAAAACTGCCCTGAAAAAAAATAAAGTTTATTGACATCTTTTTATTGAAGACAGGTATTTTTATACAATATATTCTGATTATTGTTTTCCCTCCCCCAACTCGCCCCAGATCTCCCCTACTATCTCACCTACCCAAATCTCCACACCTTTATGTTAACTTTGCAATGTCTGTGTGAATTAGATGTTGAGGTCAATGGTAGATAAGGTGATCTCTCTCTCTCTCTCTCTCTCTCTCTCTCTCTCTCTCTCTCTCTCTCTCTCCCTCTTTGGTGTTTCGAGACAGAGTTTCTTTTAGTTTTCCTGGAACTCACTCTGTAGATCAGGCTGGCTTTTAACTGACAGAGATCCACCTACCTCTGCCCCCCAAGTGCTGGGATTAATGGTGTGTGCCACTACCGCCCAGCAGTCTCTTAATAAAGATTAGCTATTCGTATTGCTGATACTGGTGATAAAAACTCAGCAAGTGTATACATTACTCTGGTTTGGCTCTGGTCTGAGTGGTCCCTGAAAGATACAGTGTAGACAGTCTTGATCTCAAGCATAGTGTTATGGGAAATGATGGGACTTTCACAAGCATGGTGTTATGGGAAATAGCAGTGCTTTCGTGGATAAGGAATTGATGGGAGCCTTAAACCATCGGAGGCTTCCCTTCAGAAGGGACCATGGGATCTCAGTCTCTCTCCCTCCGAATTCCTATTTATCATCATGGAGTCCCCTCAGCATGTGTTCCTACTATGAAGTACTGCTACCCAGAACCTATGGGGTGGCCCAACCTTGGACTTTGAGCTTCTAAACCTACAACCTTTTCTGTTTGTAAATTAACTGCTTGGAGTATTTCATTGCAGTAGCACAAACTGACTGCTATAAAGAGGGATATAACTACATTACAGTGTATGATCTTGGTATGTTTATCCTTATATAACCCAGAACACATGAAAAGTGTTCAATGAATGTTTATCTGATAAACGAATGGGTGGGTGGATGGGTGGATGGATGGATGGATGGATGGATATATAGATAGATGGATGAACATAGTTTACCCCAATCTCAATGATAGATGTTAACAGCACTTAACAAAAGCAAAGCCTCTCTCTTCCTAACAGCCTCCTCCTCCCACAGTCCTCTTTCCAGTGACCCAAGATATCACCCCTACCTCCTTAGGATAGCTGCCAAACTCAGCCTGCAGGGCAAGAACCCCCAGCTGCAGGAGTGTCTCGTCGTTGCAATACAGCCTTTCTTCTAAAACATCTTTCCGAAGCTGCAAGTAAAACTGATGTCTTGTCCGGCTGTGCCTAGCAAAGAAACACAGGGGAAAGACAGCTTGAGAGTCAGGAGAGTGCCGCACTGGAGGACTGCTCCATCTGGGAAAACAGATACAACCCAGCAGAACCGGAGAACAAAACCAGAGAGACTAATGTGGGCTCCTCCTCCAACACCGTGCCCCTCCTCCTGATGAGGGCTTCTCTACACCAGATATTCAACACCCATAAGGATGCAGTGCAAGGCATAAAACTGATATTCAGTTAGATAGTGTCTCTAGAAAACAGCAGAAAACAGAGAGGGTGAGCTGCCTTCAAAGCCAACGCTCTCTCCTGGAACTCTTACCCCTGAGCTGTGGAGCTGAACATGGCAGGCACTTAGGGAAAAGAGAACTTGCTACTGAATGGACTGTGTTTGAATCACAGGGAACAATTTCTCATTTTGATCAGGGCCTGCCTCTAAAAGACTACTTTTCCTCTTGATTCTATTACTTCCAAACCCCATGGACAGAAATTGACCTTTCCATGCAATCTACCATTCCCCACACCTCTATCTATCCACTACCTGTAATGTCAGCCTGGACAGTTATAGACCCTTTAATGATCCTAGGAACAGACTGGAGCACTTACTGGAGCAGCCCATAGTGACTGACAAAGAACTTTATCCGCAGGAAGAGTGTTAAAGTATCCGTGGAACCTTTTTGGTACTGTTCTCTCCAGCCTTCTGGGGCAACTTTGCACAATCTGGTGTCCTTGTCCAGGAAAAAGAACTCTTCACCTGAGATGGAAATAGAGTTTGGAGGAAGAATTGAGAGAGTGTGCCCCACCAGCCCACAGACTCATCCCTTGAGCTCTTCCCAGAGGGGTAGGGCCTAAGCTGCATTGGTGCAGGAGAGAGCAGATGCTCCCTTCAGTATCTGGTAACAGAGGACTCTTGCATGGGTCATAGGAGCTGAGAGGAGTCAAAGGAAAACGATCAAGAAGAAATGATCACAACTGCCTCCATATGCATAGTCTGTGTCGGAAGATTCAACTAACCACACGGGAATGTTTATTTTATATGTACTAAATATGTAGAGGCCTTTCTGCCACTGTCCCGGCTACGATATAGTATAGTACTTTGGTGCAACAGCCCAAACTGATCAAGTCAGCAATAAGCACTATCTTATTTGCAAGCTCGGGTCTTCAGCTCCAGCAGAGTTGATCCTGCAGCCCATCTAGATAAAGGTTAGATCAGTCAGAACCCCTGCATATACTGTCCCCATTCCTCAGTCAGAACTACTGGATATACTGTCCCTGTCCCTCCCCTCCCTTAATCTTGTTCTCAGCCAGACTGAGTATCACAGACCACTCCCAGGATTTCTGCAGGTCTGCCGCTCTCTGACTATATCCCACATTGTCTGCTCCTGTGTGCCACCCTCCAACCTCAGAGTGTATGACCATGGCTTATCTAGGGTGGGCTCCGACTACAGTAAGAAGGTGGGACTTTTAAATTAGCAGCCAGCTTCTGGTACCTGGGAGGTATGTGTGGAGAGGCGGGTAGATGTCCAGGTACATTAGAATAATGACCATCATCCCCAGCCCTCCACCGTTGCTGCTGGATTTGGCTCTCCACACCATATTCACTTTCCCTTAAGACAGATTCTCTCCAAGGGGTAGATGGGGTCCCAACACAGTCTGGCTAGCAAACCTTCCCAAGATGGTCTCTATCCAGATGGATGATTTCTCCATGAGGCCCCTTCCTAAGCAGCCCTGGAAATCCAGGAATCATCCCCATGAGAGCCCTTGATTGGAGGGTAAAGGTTGTACTCACCTACGCGCATGCTTGTGTACCTGTGGGAGCTTTTGTATGTATGTGCCTGTGGAGCCCAGAGGACAATTTTGAATGCCATTACTCAAACGTCAGTTACCATTTGTATTGAGACAGGGACTCTAGGTATCCTGTAAGTCCCTGAGTAGGTTCTATTGGCATGCCAGCAGGCCCCAGGCACCTGTCTGTCCCTGCCTTCCTAGCACTGGGATTACAATGACACACCATCACACTTTGATTTCCTTTGTACATGAGTCCTGGGAATCAAACTCTAGTCCTCTTGCTACAAGCCCTTTACCAGTTGAGCTGTCTCCCTAGCCCTGGCTTTTCCTTGGATTTTTCATTTCAAATAAATAAAATGCAGTGTTTTCTGCGGGCTGCCCAGTCAGAAAATGTAGCTCTCACCTCTCATCAAAGGCATTCCTTTTACAGAAGACAGAGACCTTTACAGAAAGCTACCACTGGTCAAAAGGCAGAGAACAACCAACCATGGGCACCCAACCCCAAATGGTATGTCTATAACGTAATCCCTCCACCTAAAGCACCACACAGCAAGAGAGGGAGTAAGAGGATGTGAGAGCCTGAAGACCAGGGAGTCTGCTGTAAGACTGTGTCTTCTGGGTATGGCAAGAAAGCCACACCCAACAGTATGGCTAACTAAACAAGATTCAAATAGTGCAATGCCAATTGGCATGCGAGCATGAATAGAGAAAATCTCATGGAGCTCTAAACCTAGATGAAAGGCAACAATGACTGTTGAGAGAGAAGGGAGAATTAGTTTTCCCTAGAGATGAGCTCTTTAATTAGTTATCCAATACCAAGTGCCATCCTTAACATACATGCACGTAACAATAATAATTAATGAATAATAGGTCATGAGTTTGAAAGATGGGCGTGGGGGGGTTTGGAGGGAAGAATAGGAGGGGGAAAGTGATATAACTTTAATTCTAATTAAAAAATTTTAAATAAGATGTTTTGAATAGGAAAGAATCACTTGAGTTCTTTGGGGCCAATGTGCAAAATGCCAGCAGCACCCCAGATAATTTACAAATGCTTTTAATATTTGTTTGTCTAACTTTAGATTGTTATTTACTGATCATACCTGGCAAACATTCTCTCATGACAAGCTGTTCTCACTTGACGCTTTTCACAAGGGATTCAAAGCACTCTCTGGGCTAATTTGTATTGAGGTAAGCAAAGTTAGGTGTCCTAGGATCAAGCAGCTTTTCAGGAGGAACAGAGTTCAGGTATCCATGTACCTGGTTTTCCATGAGTTCATGTCAACAGTGTCTCCAAGAAACACATACCTTTCACATAAGCCAAACCAAAGTAGGTGGTCTCCCCGAGGTTGGTGAAGGACATGACAGCATTGAAGACAGCTCCGGCTGTGGACTCCATGTCGCACTTCACCTCCAGACACTGTCCGTTCAGCAAGACCACACAGAGGTCTCTGAGAGCCAAGAAGGATTTCCCTTTTTTGGTCTGAAAACAATAATAGTATCAATGCTCACAATTAAGAGGAGACTGAGTCCAACTTGGGCAAGTTCACCAGGCTAAGTGTGTCCCATGGCTTCGTTCATTTGATTGTCTAGTTACCTATGAGTATAGTTTTGCTCCCTATTAGCAGATGAGAAACTGAGGTTTAGAGACAAAGAGGAACTTTTCCAGGATTGCACAGTCGGCAAATGACAGAACCCAGACCCAAGTCTGAGCTCTCTGAAGAATATTCGAGGTCAGCAACGTGGGGAGGTAGGAGACATATGTTTCCCCAGCTTTCCTTCAGGCTCCTCCGTGAGTCATGGACTCCTGACTGAGCCAGAGGGGTGCCCTAGTGTTTATTCTCGGAGCTACAGAGAAGACAAGCATGGGGATGACAAAAGAACCTGGAAAAAGAAAGACACCATACCAGGCTTCCCACAGCCCTGCCTCCAAAAGACCAAAGAGTCAAAAGACCGCATTACCAGACAGGTTTGGTCAGACCGGCATCTTGGCTTTAGGAGTATGGAAAATGGGAAGGGTCATCTTGCCAGATGCTCATCATTAGCTGAGAAGCTCATGGCTCTGGGCTGGGAAAGAGCCAGGAGGGCATGGACTTGACTGAGCTGGGTAGCATATTCATATAATGCCCTCCCTCTGCTAGAACCTTTCCTTAAAATCCTCCATGCTGCTTCCCTGGCTAAAGGAGCAATTTTCCCCCACCCTCACCCATCGTCTTCTGCCCTCTCCCATCCTTATGCGTCTTCTCAATTTTATTAAAGCACAAAGTACTGCCTGGCATGCTTTTCTGTTATGCATTTGTCTCCCTTTTCCTCCTCCTGCCAGACTATAGGCTCCACATGGAAAGGCATTGGTACACCAAAGCATAGAGTGGGACCTGGCAGAGTACCCAGTCTGAGATGGTCCCTGCACTTGTGCTGAGTGAGGAGATGAAGGCTAAACTGAGATTAGGGGCAAGGACAGGGAAGAAACCACAAGGAGCTCCTCTCAGAGGGGAGACTGAGAGGCAGGGGTAGAATGGCCATGCCCTGGCTGGGATCCGGAGGGACAGGGGAGATGGGAGAAGATGAGATGGATGGAAAGGAAAACAATCATCTTTAAACAGCTTTGAGAAGGCAGCATGAGCAGAAATAGGAGGAAGAGAGGTAGGGAGACATGGAGTTCATGGGAGAAGGCTCTAGAGCAGGGAGACTACCAAGATACCCCCAGAAAAGATCCCAACCAGAGTGCAGTCAGTCTTAGGTTTGTTTGACTCGATTCTCTCCTGTCCCACCCAGGCTAAGCAGTAGTTACCACGATGGATCCAGGCAAATGTAGGGTCACGGGGGCCTCTCCAGCCAACAGGATAAACTCTGGTCTGGAGAACTGAGAGAAAAAAAAAGCATCCAAAATAATCAAACACAGAAGAAAAAAATGGGTTGTAGGCTTTGAAGCTCATTTCCTTCTGCCTTCTGCAGCCCTCTGCCCATCCCCCACCCCACTCAGTGCCCCCCAAAGAAACAGGTTTCAGTAAGACAGATGAATGGACTGTCCATCTTAACAGGGGCCTAGCAGTGCGGTCTAGGAGGCGGGCAGCATGCTGGCTTTCACTGGGCGCATCATTAGAGGTTAGCATTTATACAGCAGTACATAATCTTCACGTGTGTCAAAAGCCCGAAACGAGCTGGGATAGAGGCACACGCCTGTTATCTCAGTTCTTAGCATCAGAAGTGTGATGAGCTACCCAGTAAGACTCTATCTCAAAAGCAAAAACAAACTAAAAAAAAAAAAATCAATGACTGTGAAGATTTTCAGTCAGTAAAGTGCCAAGTACAAGCATGAGGACCCAAGTTCAGTACCCCAGAACTCATGCAAAAGCCAGGCATGGCGGCATGCACCTCTAAACCCAGCACTGGGGGGTGAGGTGCTCAGGAAGTTCCCTGGAGTTTGCTGGTCAAGCAGTCTAACTGAATTTGCTGAGTTCCACATCCATTGAGAGACCCTGCCACAAGAAAACAAGGTAGCGAGCAATTTGAGTAGGCCTCTGGAACTGATCTCAGCCATTAACTAACCTCAGCAGAGGTTTTCTATGAAAAATCCACAGGAGATGTAAATAGACCACAGGGGCCTATCTATGTCCTATTAGCTTGGCCTTCAAGGCTGGGCAAGTTGGTGTGACTGCTCTCTGGCCTCAACTCCTCCATATTTTTCCAATCACACACACACACACATGCACACATACACGCACGCATGCACACATACACACACGCATGAACACACACACATGCACACATACACGCATGCATACACACACACATGCATGCACGCATGCACACACATGCACACATACACGCACACATGCACACATGCACACACACACACACCAACAAGACACTTCTTCCTAGGTAAACCACCTTGCAAGCCCAGAAATGCCCCTGCATTTTGTCTGCCTAACGGTCTATTACAAGTGCATTCTGCTTTGTCCTCTCTCTTACATGCCACCCTGGGCTATTGTTCGACACACATGGCCTCAAACTTCAGGAAAGGTGGGCCTGAAACAAACCTCACATCCTAAACAGCACCTACTGCACAGCCAGGGGTTACAGAGAGGGGAGGGGAAGCTGGAGGATACCTAGCTTCAAGTGGCCAGGTTCAGGTTTCCGTCACCGCAGATGTATGAACGTCAGCCCGGGGCCCCTGAGTACTTAAGCCCCTCCTTGTATTCTCCCTCTGTGTTATAGGTCCCAGCTGGGACCGCTCTCAACAGTGTCCTTCAGCGACAGACCTCTTTACTCGCCTTTCCGTTCCTCTGTAAAAAATTCCTTGGAGAAGATGTTGCTAGCTGTGAGCTTTCTGTTTCTGCCAAGAGCATAGGCCCAGAGCCACACTGCAGGCCCTCCTCACAGTCACAGGGATCCACACCTGCCAAAGCGCTGTCCAGGAGTAAGGAAGAGTAAGGTACTTGATGATACATCTGTCCTACCACAGACTCAGTCGCTACCTTATGTTATTTCCCACATCATCCATTGGTGAAGCTGAGACCCTCAGAGGTTAAGGCTACACAGCCACAGGCTGGGGAACTACTTAAGGTATGAGACCACATATACCCCTCACCCACCACCACCACCACTACCCCAGAACTCTGCCTCTGTGCCTGCTCACCATGATCTCAAGGTCCCAATATTCCCTAAATAGATCATGGCTCTGACTTTGTTTTTAAAATTTTGGACATTCCAACTCTTTTGACAACAAACAATCATGAAGCACCTGTTGATGCTTTGGTCAAAAGCAGGCCAACTGTGTACACAACAGGGGTCCCGAGATTCAATGAAGCTAGCAAACTCCAATCACTTAGACAGGCTGAAGCCAACAGTGTGCACACGATGTCATGGGGATGCAGGGGTAAAAAAACCCGCTCCCCAGGAGTGAAGCCTCCCCAGTCAGTGACTCAGCTGGTCACAGATGCAGAAGGTGGCCAGAGAGGCCAGGAATTCTGGCTAAACCCCAGAAATCAGCACGCCCGGGTCATGAGCTCCGAGTAACTGTGTCCAGCAGGCACTGTGCTGTGTGGTTGTGTGCTGCGTGGCAGGCAGGGTGTGCCTGGGGATCGCCATTAAAACACCAGTGCTCGTGATGTTCCATTTCTGGGCCTGAATGGGCTTCCCAGAAGATATGGGTTCCCAACAAGACCATTGCCAGCAGGCAGAATATACTTTGACTTTTCACTAATGGCCTTTCCTGGAGAATGGGCTTCTTGTGGCTAATCAGCAAAGAATCAGTTTGTGTAGACTCCCACACCAAGGTCACAGTGTGAGCTTTGCAAGCAGGAGACTCACCCATGAGGGAAGCCACAAGGACTGTGAGCCGTGATGCTCCAATGTCGCTCTGAGGAGCTCTGTGTCTCTGTACTTCTTTCTGAAACTAACCAAACAGCGCGGTAGGGAGGGTTGGTACAAACAAACAATGGCCAAGAATATGGACACCGCCCCAACTGATCAGCTGTGTGCCCTGGGGGGGGTGGTCACTAAATGCCTCTGACTCTGTGCTCCCACACTACAAATGGAAATGACAATCACAGGAGAGTATAGGGAGGTGAGATTGTGTTAGCGAGGAGGATCAACCTAAGGACAAAAGGCAAATCAGGTCCTTGGTTTAGGAACAACAAACAACAACTTTAAATAAAAATAAACAAAATAAGGCTCGGTGGTACACACCTGTGACCTTGTACTGGGAGGTTGAGGCGGGGAGGACCAAGAATTCTAGGCTACATCACGAGATTCCTTTTCAAAATGAGTAAGTAAATAAATGAGGTGCAAGGGCTAATACAGATCGACTTGACAAGATCTGGAAATGAAGCTCTGGGCATGCCTTGAGAGACTTCTCAGATCTGTTTAATTGAGATGGGAAGATCACCTAGCTAGAGTCACACCATTCCACGAGCCGGGTTCTCAGGCTGGGTGAAAAGAAGAGAGTGAGCTGAGCACCAACATCCACCTCTCTCTGCTTCCTGCCACGTAACCTTGTGACTGCAGATGCCATGTCACTCCTCCCACCATGCCTCAAACTGTGAGTGAAACCAAACGCTGCCTCCTTTGGGTGCTTGTGGCTGCTGTTACTGTTAAGTAAAAAATAATAAGGGTATCTTTGCCAGCACAAGAAATCCAATTAGGTCAAATCGAACCAAGTCAAAATGCCCATTGTTTTATTAAGAATGATGCTCTCGTGTAGCCGAGCACACGGTGGGGAGACAGAAAAGCAGGGAGCCCATGCGGACCCGAAAACCACGTGTTTCTCCTCTGGGAGCTCACCTTGTGGGAGTGGTCCTGGAGTCCAGAGCAATGCAACTCCCAGGCCAGGTTGGCTGGGATGGATGCCAAGGGATGGAGGCTATGCTTCAAACTTAACAGTTACCTCCCACAACAAGAAAAGAAACTAAAATATAACTCAGGTTCAGGGAACTGAGAAGCAGGTAAAAGCATATTTGAAGGTTAATGTAAAAACCACTCTTTGAGCACACCTAGAGTAAAATCAAACAAACAAAGCCTCTTATGAGTCACTGCTTGTCATTCCACTTAGCAGGTTATTTTAAAACCTTTTTCTGTTGGCGGGCTGGAAAGATGGCTCTGTAGTTAAGAGCACTGACTGCTCTCCTGGGGGCCCTGAGTTCAATTCCCAGCACCTATGTGGAGGTTCATAACCATCTGAAACTCCAAGACAGGGGATCTGACGCATTTGTCTGATCGCCATAGGCATCAGGTTATACACATGGTGCACAGACCAAAAACCCTCATACATAACATAAAACCTTTTTGCCAGGCAATAGTGGCACATGCCTTTAATCCCAGCACTTGGGAGGCAGAGACAGGCAGATCTCCATGAGTTCAAGGCCAGCTGATCTACAAAGTGAGTTCCAGGACAGCCAGAGCTGTTACACAGAGAAACCCTGTCTTAAAAATAAATAAATAAATAAGTAAATAAATAAATAAATAAAATTTAAAAAAAAAAAACTCTTTCTTGCTTTTTCTAACTTAATCATCAATTTGGACAACTAGACTCCAATTTAAACAGCCAATATTTAATATAATTAACTCTATTTAAGTGTTATAAGTTTAGTAGGCACACTGACCCTAGGCCCAGGCCCTTAACACTTCCTGGGAGAGAAGCACTTGCATGGGCATGCTCTGTATGTGTAGCAGGGAATATCCACACTCAGGACAGGAGACAAGGTCACTTTGCACACCATCTGTCTAAATAGGTCTGCTCAGAGCCTTCACTTACCTCTTCGCGGCTGCACACCATCAGAGGCACGATCTCCAGGGCTCTCACTGGCAGCTCGATGCAGCTTACTCCTGAGAAAGTAGCTTCTGCTCTGCCGCTCACAGGTACCTTCCTCCACAACTCGTCTCTCCACCTGAACGAGGGTTGATGGACTTGCAAGTCAACAATCAGGTAAGAGGGGTGCATACCAACACGTGCAAGCTACCTGTCATGCTAACTAACTCCTTAGACAAGTACCCTATCATGGAGCCCCTGGAT
Organism: Chionomys nivalis; assembly: GCF_950005125.1. Taxonomy (NCBI): domain Eukaryota; kingdom Metazoa; phylum Chordata; class Mammalia; order Rodentia; family Cricetidae; genus Chionomys; species Chionomys nivalis. The sequence goes on along the minus strand of NC_080090.1, from coordinate 33,241,450 downwards.
TTTTTTTTTTACGTTCAATTTCCTTTTAACTAAAATTTGGTTGACTTATATTCCAATAGCCATACATAGCTAGTAGCTCTCCAATGGGAAAGATGGATTCCAAAACTGACCTCAGAGATTGTGCCCAGCACCAAGCCCACCAGCCGACTGACGTGGAGACTGGCAGGGGCTGGGTATACAGCCACTTCTTCCTGATGAACCCGGCAGGCTTCCAGAACTGCCTGCAGTGGCCGCCGTCTTCGAGGCTGGTCTTCGCACATGGCCAGCAGGAGGGAGTGCACGGGCTCCCGAAGCTGCAGGGGCTGCAGAGGACACACTGGTGACAAGTGTGGCCGAGTGGAATGGCTGCTGCAGGGCACCAAGGCCCACATGCCCCAGAGACTTCAGGAAACACACTCATCACTACAGAAACAGATTTGCTTCTGGAATAGACATCTGATTTGTCATTGAGGCCAAGCCACGGTTTCGACATCTGCTGTCCTTGCTACTCTCTGATCTGAGCTCATCAGCTCCAATGCAAGCTTGGTAAGTTGATGAAAAGCCTGTGCCAGACATCATAGACCTCGACTTGAGCCAAATGCTTGGCCACACTAGTGGACACACACACACACACCGCTACATTGATCTGGTAGCCTGATGCTTCCAAGAGTCATTTGGTGAGGGAGGGGCAGTCATCTCATGGGGACTTCCTCCTGGAACTTGAGTGCAAGGGAGTCAAATGAGTCAAAGTGGCCTTTCATGCGGTGAGCAGCAGGCAAGGGCTCCGTTACAGTCATCATTTGTAGAACTCTATGCCATGCTCACGTCAGGCCAAAGGAAAAAGAGTCTTGTACACACACTCTCTTTATGCTCTCAGGGAGCCTTGACTATGGTGCCGTCTTCACAGCAAGAGGCCACTGTGTCAAGTAACACAGTTGCTCTTCAACCTCATTGCCTTAAAGCTCACAGTCCCACACAAATGTTATTACTCAAAGAGCAAGAATAGCTGAAAATGACAAGGACTTGACCCCGAGGAAGCACAGGACCCCACAAGTATACAGATGAAAGCTGGACCCAAGCAGACCTCAAACAGCAGCAGGGGTTTGGAAAGGCAGAATGAGCTTTCTGTTGCGCATGCACAGAGGCAAGAGGGGCAGGTGAGCTGGTGTGGAAACTGGTGTGTGTGCCTGAAAGGAAAGAACTGCAGCAGGGGCTATGAAGCCCCAAAGTCCTAGGTACAAGATGACGCTGGCAGAGCATTAAGCCAAGCACAGGATTGCAAGTCACACATCCATAAGACAAGCCCTGGGGCTGCCAGAGAACCAGCAGACAGGAGCAGGAGCCAAGTTCTGAAATCCATGTGCCCTGGTGAGATGCTGAAATAAAACCATGAGGGCAGCAGGTAGCCAGTGAGGGTCTCACTTCAGACAGAATGTGTTGTAAATAGTTTTCTGCTTAAGAGATGAGGAGAAAGAGAAAAGGGGAGGTAGGGAGAAAGGGGGGGGGGGGACTGGTGAGAGGGGAGTCAGGGCTCCATGGCCAGGTTCAGCAATGCTTCTCATAGCCCTAGTTTTTAAAGGTTTCTTACCATGTCAGATGAAAATGCATTAACACACACACACAGGCACACACCCATATAGGCACATACATGAATGAATGCATTCACATAGTGCATAAACTCATCAAATTGTGCAACATGCTTTGTCCCATCGAGTTTCTGTGTTTTGAGTCTTAAACAGTCTGTAACAAGCTAGTCTGACAGCTCTTCCAGAGGAGACAGTGCAGGGTACATTTTCTCTCAGTTACTGAGCACAGAACCCTTTTCTCAGTGGTTCACTTCAGGAAGGGCTGATTCTAAAAGCATTTGGGAGAATACATAGATAACTATCTTTGGTATATGTGAAACCCTCTAGCTTTCTACTTCTTGTGGTCCAAGAGGACGAGTGAATCTTGACTGCCAGTCCCAACTTGGATCTTCTCTGGAGTGTTTAAGAACATGCTGAAGTTGTTTATGGACCCAGGGGAATGACTGTGCAATCAGCTGGTAACGCCTGTGTAAGGCTTAGACCAGAAGGGTGTTGATAACCACACTTAATGCATGTGGTCCAGCCTAGGGGAGAGCTACTAAGCTAATCCAGATGGATGACCTGGTAATGTGGGAGGCATTCTTGTTTGCAGACCTGATTTGGTGGAACACGATACCCAGCTGACCAGTAGAGCGTCATCCCTAAGGAGTAGACATGCATCTGCCCAAGAGAGAAGCACGTGGTTAGAAGTCAGGCATGAGTCCACAGTCCCGCAAGCAAAGCACAGCAGTTTTCAGGAGCAAGGGGTGGAAATCTGGCTAGGCTAGCACGGCACCATCTGCACCTCCTTAACCTTTGCTCCCTCCTACGCTGCAGGCTAGAAATTTGTTTTCTAGCAGTAACTATGACTCCCCAGTTTGGTGAAAAATAAGAGAACATCTGTTAGGGTGCTTACGGAAGAAAAAACAAAACAAAACAAAACAAAATGAAACTTTTGCTTTATTGAAAAAAAAGTATGTGACTGACCTCACACTTGCCCTGTTGTTTAACTGCAATACCGTACGATGTGTGGAGCCACAGCAGCCATCTTGCAACTGTGTGGAAATAAGCACAGGGACTAGAATAGAAATATATATTCTGGATCCTTGTTGATATCATTGAGTTGCTGCTACCCATACCAAAATTGCTCCTTAAGTAACTAAGGACTAACTGTGACTCTGGCTGTTGTATCTCAGACTTTCTGTTTCTTGTAACCATAGCTATCCATCCACAACATGCTAGCGGGCAATTTTATTGCAAAGCCTTGTGTCTTGTCAGAAAAAGCATGGCCCAACTTCTCTGAAGCTCTGTATTTTTAAAGATGAGTGGTCTGCCCAAACCCTCATAAGCATGGAATATGAAAGCACTTGGGGTGGTTGTTATTATCAGGCTGAGCCCTATTCTAAGCCTTTTGTTTATTTAAATGTATTTGGTCTTCACAACAATCCTCTGAGGCAAGTTTTCAATTGTCCTCATTTTAGAAAAGAGGAAACAAGAGCAAAAGGAAGCTAAAGGAATTGCCTAATAAGACCCAAACATGGGATGGAACGCAAGCCCTGGAATCCCATAGCTGTGACCTCCAGACTAATCAATGTCCTTTGTTGATGCTGGTAGATTTCACTATAGGAGGAAAAGACAATAATCATGAAGATCCTCTTCAGGAAAATGCTTTTGGAGCTGTGCAAGAGAAGCCCCTGAAGTAACAAACTGTGTGTTAAACCCGTGGCCCGTGGTTACTAAGTGCTGCTGGGGACTTTCCCGCTGACCTCCAGCACTTGCTGGGAAGGCTTCACCCTCTCCATGGTGGTTTGACTCCCACACCTCTGAGGAGGTCTGGCCAGTTCTTTGTCCTAACATCCAGAGCTAGAGAAAATACAGCTCTCCCTATATTAGACTGTCTAACACAAGTGATCTGAGGTCCCATAAGTGACCCCTGTTCCTGTAAATTATTGTCTTTATTTATTTGAAATTGCTCCCCTATAGCCCAGCCCCATCCACAGACCCACTGCAGTTCACAGCTGCAGTGACCCTGAGCAGAACTGGGATGGCATCCTGGGCACAACTACAGTGACCATGAGAAGTGATATGGCATCTGGGGCACAGCTACAGTGACCCTGAACAGAAGTGATATAAGCATCCTGGGCACAGCCAGAGGCACCACTCACACCCACAACTCTCCATGGGTGCCAAAGCTCCGTCTAAAAATGTTCTGGGTGCCAAGCTGAACCCAGTAGGCTCCATACCAAATCCTAAATGCAGCTGAAACCTCCTGAAGCTGCCTGAGGATAAACACCTATGGGGGCTGGCCGGGTCATTCGGAAGGCCCTTATTTCAGGTAGCCAGTGGCCACTTTATGAAAACCATTTGCCCACAGTGTTCCCCAAGACTTCTCTTTATACTTCTTTCTGTGTGCAGTATGGAAATATACATATATGGGTGGTACTCCACGCCCACTTTATATTTTGAGATCTCTTACGGGACCTGGAGCTTGCCAGCTGGCTAAACTAGCTGGCTAGCTAGGCCCTGGAATCCCCCTCTCTCCAGCTTTGAGAACTGGGATCATAGGTATGCACCATCACACCTGGCTTTCTGCATGCTTACATGCAAGCTCTTTAACCCCTGAGCCACCTTCCCAGCCCCCAACACTACTTTTAACGCTGGTAAAGCTTGATTCACAAAGTTATATTTGTCTTGCTTAACTGACTGAGAAACTTGGTCTCAATGAAGTTGAACGGCCTTAGCCAAGAGCTGGTAAATTACTGGCAAGACAGTCTGCAAAGAACATGCATTAAACCTCAGAATTGGGGCTGGGCAGGGAGTTTGAGGTGTCTCCCTCAGGAAAGGCTTTCCCCAGGGTACTGAAGCAGGGCGACACACATCCAACCTGTGATGCTTCGGGCTGCTCATCCTCATTTGGTCCCTGGAGCAGTTCTGGAGCCTTGAATGGCGCAGCCTCTATGTGAGAAACATAGTCTTGGAAAGAAAGACTTCCAGCTGCAGAAAGCAGGAATGACCAGGGGCAGATCACATAGTCTGAGGAATCTGGAAACGAGGCAATGGTGGGGCATAAGAACACGGTCACTGTCTCAGACAGCACTTGCTTCTAGGATTGGTACTGACCAGGGTCTCTTCAGGCACGGGACAGGATAAATTCCACTCAGCACATAGAAGTGTGTATTACAGAAGGTGGTTCCAATTGTGGATAAGAATTTAGTGCCTGCATCTGGATGTCTGAGGACCTGAGCATTTTAAAATAAAAGGTCAAAAACGACCAAGACCAGCTGGGAATTGGTGAAGACTTGAGTTTGTTGTAGCCGAGTCGGGGACTGAGGCCCACTGGTCGTGGCATAGCTCTACAGTAGTTCATCAGATCCCCCAGGGCAGGAGACAGGCAGGAGGGCTCAGGAGGAAGAGAAGCTAAGCTAAGCATGCAGCCTCCCTCCACTGGCTGACACTGGGACCCGGCACCCAGCGGAGCCTATGCACTCTCACGTGACCTGAGCCATGTTCTGCAGCTTCTCAGTCTGGGGAGGGAGTCTACTGAGTCAATACCTATATGCAGCCTCCCTGTGTTTACTTCACCTGCTGACTGAACACCCCACAGCTCCAAATCGCCTTTCCATAGGGCTTCTTTAAGCATTGCTGCTGTCAGCACTATCAACGTTCTTCTCAGAAGAGACACTGCAGAGACCTCAGAGGAAGTAGGTCCTCTCCTGCCATGTTGGGAAGCCAGTGGTATGAATATAAGATGACCAGGCAGGAACACACTTGTCCTGAACTCAGCCACAGGACATGAAAGCCCTTGCATACCTCAAGGCCTGGCCTTGTGCTGTGACCACTTCCTCATGGACCTGTCCACATAGATGCTCCAGGCTCCAGTCTTCCTGCCCTCACACTCTCAGCCTGTTCATCTGAGCGTGCCACATTCCAAAGGGTCACCCCAAACTTCTGAGTCATCACCTGGCTGTTGCCTCTGCGTCACCTGGACCATGACTGTAGACTACTTCTGGCCAGATCATCTAGAGACCTTCAACATCATGAGCTGCAAGACAGTTCCTCCATAGGCTAAAACCCAACAGGGGAGGAGGACCTGTCCGTGACTCTAGGGGTCCACATAGGATTTTCTTCCACCTTCATTCATATCACAGTTTAGTGATTTTCATATTAACCCCTCATTTTTAGAGCGCACTGTAGGTTCTGTCTTCTGATGGGACAGAATAAACAGCATCTGAGGGATGGCTTGTGGGGACACCCCAGCTGTTGGGAGAGGCCTAGTTGCTGCCACTAGTCTCTCTGTAAGCACCGCACAGGTCCAAGGCAGGAGCACCACCTTTCAGCTTGGTCAGAAAGCATAGGCCTAGGGAATAGGCCACCACTCGGCAGCCGAGGCCTAGGGAATAGGCCACCGCTCGGCAGCCGCCTGGTAAGGACCGTTTGCCCTCTTGTTCGAAAACCTTAGGGTTGATCACAGATCAAGAAGCTGCCAGAAGGAAATTTGCTTCAGAAGCTTTGCCTTCAATTTCCTAGGACTCAGTTGGCCCAAATACTCCCTTACCGTTTCGGAGGTCTTCCAGGAGCCTCTCAGCAGCCATCGACAAGAGGGACCAGATTTCCTCCTCAGACAGGGCTTCACCTCTGACCTGCAGGGCACTGGCAAGTGTCACCGAAGCTGCGTTCATGTCTGTGGAGACAGAGTTCTGCACAGTCTGGGGATGCTCCATCACTGCAGCTACTTGGTAGCATATGTTCGCCTCGCTTCCATTGCCCACACCTCCGAGGCACAGGACAAGCAGAGGGGAGAATTAGAAGTGGTCACGGCACCTGGCCAGACAAGCCGGCGGCTTTTTAGTAAATGAGCAAATACACAGATCAATCGGCTCTCAGACGAAAAGTTGAGGAAATGGGTGAAGGACAAGTGACTTACAGCAAGTACCCCTCCTCCAGGGAGCTGGCTGCCCCAGGGAGTGGCCAGTGCCTGGTCTTCATCTCTGTCCTGGAAACCAGACTGACAACCATCTTGTATGCCTTTGGCCATTAGCTGCCACCATGGAGCTGGCGGCAGTGCCTGGGCAGGCAGACCCTGCTGTCAGCTCTTGCTTACAGGACTAGTGAGAATCGCTCCCCCCACCACCAAGAGTACAAGAGCCTGAATTTCAGATCAGGAAGAACACACAGGGAAGCTGGAGGAGGTGCCACCGCCAGGAGAGCAGCTCTCTTTCCTTCTAGAAGTATCCTCTAAACCAAAGCTGACATTTCCATCTGCCCGCCCCTCTTCCCCCCAATCCCACAACACACACACACACACACACACACACACACACGCATACGCGCGCACACACACACACAGAGAGAGAGAGAGAGAGAGAGAGAGAGAGAGAGAGAGAGACCCTCACTAATCCCCCAGCCCTGCTGGAGGCAGCTGGAAGGGCCAGGCTGCAGCTTTTCCTAAGCTGTTTATGGCTGCAGAGCTTGCTCTCCAGTCAGAGCCTGGAAGGCAGGCCCCCTGCCCCCTGTCCCCCCTGGTGCTAAGCAAAGCTGTCTACTCACCAACTGCTCAGCACCCTGGGGAATGGAGGTCGACTCCCAGCTTTTCCACGGGACACCTAGAGGGAGCCATGAGAGCTCCTGAAGACACCTGACCTATGAGCTGTGATTTGTCATAGGTAGTCTGTGAGGGCAACTGGGGTCCCCAGTCACAGACCAAGTGAATATCTGAGGTGTAGGTGTTCTGGTTACACCCAGGTGATCATTACATGCTATTTAGGGTCATCAGAATCACACCATACCCGTATTTGTGTGAGTATACGTGTCAGTAGAACTTTTCCGGAGATAAATTAGGACCCAACCCAGGCCCTCTCCTTCCTTTCTTCTTTTCCTCTCTGCTCCGCTATTTTCACTTTTCGTTTTCTTCTTTTCTCTCCTCCTAAAAGTTGTTACAGAACGATGGACTTAGACATTTGCATTTAGCCATATGTTTCTAACTCTGTAATCATGGTGAAGGACTTTTATTAAAGAAAAGTGAGAAATACTTTGATTCTCAGACAAAAAAAAAATCCTTAAAATCCCAGAGGGGAGCCAAGACTAGAAGAAAAACAAACTGCCCTGTCAGCTGTGCAGGTGGCAGCTCGGTGAGACCATGGCCTCATACAGCAGTCCCGAGGAGAAAGGGTGGACTTTCCAACCAACAGCCACGGCTCCTTTATCGGAACCCTGAGCAAGGGTCTGAATCACACACCTTTACAGAAATCAGTTCAAAGTGGGTCATAGATTTAATATAGTATGTAAAACTATTCACTTTTAGGGAAGCAAGGAAGAAAATGCAGGGACTAGGATTGGGGAAAAGATTTTGTGAACTTGACGCCAAGAGCATAATCTACAAAAGGATGTTTAAGTGATGTCATTGAAATCTTTCTTTCTTTCTGGTTTTTTTTTTTTTTTTTGGCTCTGAGAAAAATCCCATCAAGAGTATGAAAAAGCAAATTATACTAAGATAAAACATTTTAAAATTATATATCAGAAGAGACACACATATTTAGGGTGTCTATTTTTAAGCCCTCAGAACTCATCAGTAAGAAAACAGATTCAGAGAGAACTCAGTGGTCAAAAGCTCTTGCTGCCCAAGCGTGAAGACATGAGTTCAAATCCTCAGAGCACATGTAAAAGTTGGCTGTAACACAAGAGTCTACAGTCACCTGCAGCATGATGGGAGGTGCAGACAAGTAAGTAAAGACCCAGAAGTTAAAATGCCAGCTATCCTAGTAAACAGAGGCAGCACCGTCTGGGATAGGGTGGACCCTGCCTCAGAAAAGGTGGAAGGTGAGGACCAGAACCAAGATCATCTTCTGACCTATTTGCACAGGCCATGGTAGGTGCATGCCCACACTCACCCACATGAACACTTACTCAGATTTATAAATACACACAAGAAAATAAACAGTATAATTAGAAAATGACACAGACATTTCCCCAAAGATATTTACATAGATACCAAATTAAACCAATGAAAAAATATTAAACATCATTAGATATTAGAGAAATGCAAATTAAAGCCATAATGACATGATACTGCATACCCATTGGAATTACTAAGACAAACATTTGTCACAACCCCAAATGCTGGTGAGTGTGCCCAGAAACCAGCTCTCTCACACTACCAGTGAGACTGAGAAGGAACAGGTACACTGGGAAACAGCTTGTTGGTGTCTTACAAAATTAAACGTGCAATATCACTCCTGTACATTTAATTGAAGATAAAGGGAAATTTATGCCCTCACAAAACCCATCTGTGAATTGGCTTAACAAATCACCTTGAAAAAACAGCAGGAAGAGGTAAATCTGAACATTCATGTAAATGCAACATCAGGTACCTCACACAACATCAGGTACCACTCTAAGTGTGGATGCTCTACGCAGGGCTTTCCCTGGAGTTGGTGGCCCCAGACACATGATATGTATGTACATGCATATACATATACATACATACATACATACATACATACATACACACACACACACACACACATATATATATATATTTCAAACACTCATCCCTGCACAAAGTACATGGTACCACCTAAGAGGCACATTGAATTTCATCAGAATGCAATTGTAGAATCCAAAACAGGGAATGTGTAGGTCAAACAGCCGGGGTCCTCAACAAAGGCATTATTTAAAGAAAGCAAAGGAAGGGAGGTCACAGAACACCAAAGTAAGAACCGTCCCAAATCTTCCGATCCATAAAAGCAATGATATAATGAGCAGCTCCCCCAGACACCACAGACTTAGGCCACAGCTGTGGCTCTTTCTAATATCGTTCTTTGGCATTGCCATCCCCAGAAATCTCTCTCAAGAATTATTTGTATTGGGGCTAGGGAGATGGCCCAGCAGTTAAGAGCTTGTACTGTTCTTGAAGAGAATACACGATTTTTAAAAAGTGAAATCTTGAAACTAACTTCAAACAAATAATTGTCTGTTTTGACCCAATTCAGAGTTCCCCCAGTGACAACAAATATTCCTGTGGAGGCGCTTTTTTTTTAAATAATCAGTATCAATTATTTAATATTGCATCTGTCTGTGATTACAAAAGCATTTGTATTAACAAGAGAACCAAAAAGCCACAGAGAAGCGGTAAGGAAGAAGACTGTAGCCAATCTGAAAAATCTTTCAATATCTCCAAGAACCTAAAGAATTACTTTTATATGTAGACCTATGTCCAAGTTCTGGGTGGCGCATGTGTTCTGAAATACTCAGGACTCTAAATAGTTCACTCTGGTCCTCCATCAGACACTGAACGAGTAGGAAACAGGGGTAAGCCAGATTTGCGGGCTTCTCAGCAGATACATAAAGGCTTGTCTATGCATCTCTCAGAGCCCTGTTGGGAACACAAAGGTCCCTGTGCTCAAAGACAAGCAGGAAGGAACCAGGAGCGTTAAACAAGTAGAATATAATTGTCTCTTCAACAAGAGATTTGTATAACCTGTTTTTCCACAGAGAAAGCTGGGAATGGAGGTGGTTAAGAACCTGGTGATTTGCGCTATCTATAGGGCCAGGCCATACCAACCTCCCTCTAACAGAGCCGGAGATGGCTAATAGTTTAGGTGACATTTGCATTATCTGTATGGCCAGGGGCTCCCCCAAGCTCCCACAACCAGGACTGGAGATACTTAATCATCTAAGTGACCTTTGTGTTATCTTTCTAGCCAGGGGCTCCCCCAAGCTCCCACAACCAGAGATGAGGACCCGGACACTGTCAGTATGACTGAGATGGCCCCAGATCCTCCCATAGGGCCTGAAGACAATAGTGCACCTTATCTCTAGAACACATCTTCGTGGAAGAAATGGCGTGCACTTTGAGAAGAGTTCTGGTGTAATTATGAGTACTTGTGCCCAGGGGATTGTGTTACACCAGGAAACTTCTTTTTTTCCAAACCATGCTGTACTTAAATATGCCTACAATACACTGCCTGGTGTATGGCTTTTTTTTTTTTTTTTTTTTTTTTTTTTTTTTATTTTTTTATTCTTTTTTAATTAAAATTTCCACCTGCTCCCCGTTTCCCATTTCCCTCCCCTCCTCCCAAATATTGCCCCCTCCCCCCACTCCCCTCCCCCTATCCCCACTCCTCTTCTCCTCCCCCCACACCATTCCCCCTCCCTCTCGATACTGAAGAGCAGTCCAAATTCTCTGCCCTGCGGGAAGACGAAGGTCTTCTATCTACGTCCAGGAAGGTGAGCTTCTAAACAGGCTAAGCTCCCACAAAGCCAGTTCATGTATTAGGATTGAAACCTAGTGCCATTGTCCTTGGCTTCTCATCAGTCTTCATTGACCGCCATGCTCAGAGAGTCCGGAATCAACCCATGCTTATTCAGTCCCAGACCAGCTGGCCTTGGTGGGCTCCTAATAAATCAGTTCCACTGTCACAGTGGGTGGGTGCATCCCTCGTGGTCCTGATTTTTTGCTCTTGTTCTCCGTCCTTCTGCTCCTCATTTGGACCTTAAGAGCTCAGACCGTTGCTCCAAATTGAGAATCTGTCTCTACCTCGATCCATCGCCAGATGAAGGTTCTAAGGTGATATGCAAGAAATTCATCAGTATAGGATAGGGTCATTTCAGGTTCCCTCTCCTTAGTTGCCCAAGGTACCAGCTGGGGACATATTCCTGGACACCTGCGAACCCCTCTAGAGTCAAGTCTCTTGCCAGCCCTAAGATGGCTCCCTTAGATAGGATATATACTTCGCTGCTCCCGTATCCATCCTTCCTATATCCCAACCATCCCAATCCCCCGAGCTCCTCCCATCCTCCCCTTCTCATATTTCTCATCCCATTTCCCCTTTGCCCCGTGCCACCTCACCCGCAAGTTCCCAGTTTTTGCCCTGCAATCTTGTCTACTTCCCCCTCTCCATGCGGATGACTATATGATTTTCTTTGGGTTCACTTTCTTATTTAACTTCTATAGGATCACACATTATATGCTTAATGTCTTTTATTTATGGCTAGAAACCGATTATGAGTGAGTACATCCCATGTTCCTCTTTTTGGGTCTGGGATACCTCACTCAGGATAGTGTTTTCTATTTCCATCCATTTGCACGCAAAATTCGAGAAGTCATTGTTTTTTACTGCTGAGTAGTACTCTAATATGTATATATTCCACACTTTCTTTATCCATTCCTCCATTGAAGGGCATCTAGGTTGTTTCCAGGTTTTGGCTATTACAAACAATGCTGCTATGAACATAGTTGAACAGATACTTTTGTCATTTGATGTGGCATCTCTTGGGTATATTCCCAATAGTGGTATTACTGGATCTTGGGGTAGGTTGATCCCAAATTTCCTGAGAAATCGCCACACTGATTTCCAAAGTGGTTGCACAAGTTTGCATTCCCACCAGCAATGAATGAGTGTGCCTCGTTCTCCACAACCTCTCCAGCAAAGGCTATCATTGGTGTTCTTGATTTTAGCCATTCTGACAGGTGTAAGATGGTATCTCAAAGTTGTTTTAATTTGCATTTCCCTTATCGCTAAGGAGGTTGAGCATGACCTTAGGTGTCTTTTGGCCATTTGAATTTCTTCTGTTGAGAATTCTCTGTTCAGATCAGTGCCCCATTTTTTTATTGGGTTCATTAGCATTTTAAAGTTTAGTTTCTTGAGTTCTTTATATATTTTGGTGATCAGACCTTTGTCTGTTGCAGGGTTGGTGAAGATCTTCTCCCAGTCAGTGGGTTGCCTTTTTGTCTTAGTGACAGTGTCCTTTGCTTTACAGAAGCTACTCAGTTTCAGGAGGTCCCATTTATTCAATGTTGCCCTTAATGTCTGTGCTGCTGGGGATAAACGTAGGAAGTGATCTCCTGTACCCATATGTTGTAGAGTACTTCCAACTTTTTCTTCTATCAGGTTCAGTGTGTTCAGACTAATATTGAGGTCTTTAATCCATTTGGACTTGAGTTTTGTGCATGGTGATAGATATGGATCTATTTTCATTCTTCTACACGTTGACAACCAGTTCTGCCAGCACCATTTGTTGAAGATGCTCTCTTTTTTCCATTGAATACTTTTAGCTCCTTTATCAAAAATTAGGTGTTCATAAGTTTGTGGGTTGAAATCAGGGTCTTCTACTCGGTTCCATTGATCAACTTCTCTGTTTTTATACCAATACCAAGCTGTTTTCAATACTGAGGCTCTGTAATAGAGTTTGAGGTCAGGGATGGTAATGCCTCCAGACGATCCTTTATTATATAAGATTGTTTTGGCTATCCTGGGTTTTTTGTTTCTCCATATAAAGTTGATTATTGTCCTCTCAAGATCTGTGAAGAATTTTGATGGGATTTTAATGGGGATTGCATTGAATCTATAAATTGCCCTTGGTAGAATTGCCATTTTTACTATGTTGATCCTCCCTATCCAAGAGCAAGGGAGATCCTTCCATTTTCTGGTATCCTCCTCAATTTCTTTCTTCATTGACTTAAAGTTCTTGTCAAATAGATCCTTTACTTCCTTGGTTAGGGTTACCCCAAGATATTTTATGCTATTTGTGGCTATCGTGAAGGGTGATGCTTCTCTGATTTCCATCTCTGCTTCCTTATCCTTTGTGTATAGGAGGGCAACTGATTTTTTGGAATTGATCTTGTATCCTGCAACGCTACTAAAGGTGTTTATCAGCTGAAGGAGTTCTTTGCTGGAGTTTTTGGGGTCGCTTATGTACACTATCATATCGTCTGCAAATAATGAAAGTTTAACTTCTTCCTTTCCGATTTGAATCCCTTTGATCCCCTTATGTTGTCTTATTGCTATTGCTAGAATTTCAAGCACTATATTAAAGAGGTATGGAGAGAGTGGACAACCTTGTCGTGTTCCTGATTTTAGTGGAATAGCTTTGAGTTTCTCTCCATTTAATTTGATGTTAGCTGACGGCTTGCTATAAATTGCTTTTATTATATTTAGGAACGACCCTTGTATTCCTAATCTCTCTAAGACCTTTATCATAAAGGGATGTTGAATTTTGTCAAATGCTTTTTCCGCATCTAATGAAATGATCATATGGTTTTTTTCTTTCAGATTATTTATATGATGGATTACATTGATAGATTTTCGTATGTTGAACCAGCCCTGCATCTCTGGGATGAAGCCTACTTGATCATAATGGATAATTTTTCTAATGTGTTCTTGGATTCGGTTTGCCAGTATTTTATTGAGTATTTTTGCGTCGATGTTCATGAGTGAGATTGGCCTGTAGTTCTCTTTCTTGGTTGTGTCTTTGTGTGGTTTTGGTATCAGAGTAACTTCAGCTTCATAAAAGGAATTTGGCAATGACTTCTCTGTTTCAATATTGTGAAATACATTAAGGAGTATAGGTATTAGGTCTTCTTGGAAGTTCTGGTAGAATTCTGCATTAAAGCCGTCTGGACCTGGGCTTTTTTTGGTGGGAAGGTTTTTTATAACAACTTCTAATTCTTCGCGACTAACAGGTCTATTTAGATTGTTCACCTGATCCTGGTTTAACTTTGGTATATGGTACTTATCTAAAAAAGTGTCCATTTCTTTTACATTTTCCAATTTTGTGGCATACAGGTTTTTGTAGTAAGATCTAATGATTCTCTGAATTTCGTCTGTGTCTGTGGTTATGTCTCCCTTTTCGTTTCTGATTTTGTTAATTTGCGTATTCTCTCTCCGCCGTTTGATTAGTTTGGATAGGGGTTTATCAATCTTATTGATTTTCTCCAAGAACCAGCTTTTTGTTTCATTGATTCTTTGGATTGTTTTCTGTGTTTCTATTTTGTTGATTTCAGCCCTCAATTTGATTATTTCCAGTCTTCTACTTCTCCTAGGTGAGTCTGCTTCTTTTCTTTCTAAAGCTTTAAGGTGGGCTATTAGGTCTCCAATGTGTGCTTTCTCCGTTTTCTTTATGTGGGCACTTAATGCTATGAACTTTCCTCTTAGCACTGCTTTCATAGTGTCCCATAGGTTTGAGTATGTTGAGTCTTCGTTTTCATTGAATTCAAGAAAGACTTTAATTTCTTTCTTTATTTCTTCCTTGATCCAGGTGTGGTTCAGTAGTTGACTGTCCAATTTCCATGAGTTCATAGGCTTTCTGGGGATAGCATTGTTGTTGAATTCTAACTTTAATCCATGGTGATCTGATAAGACACAGGTGGTTACCGATATTTTTTTGTAACTGTGTAAGTTTGCTTTGTTGCTGAGTATGTGGTCTATTTTCGAGAAGGTTCCATGAGCTGCAGAGAAGAAGGTATATTCTTTCTTATTTGAGTGGAATGTTCTATAGATGTCTGTTAAGTCCATTTGATTCATTACCTCCCTTAATCCTCTTATTTCTCTGTTAGGTTTCTGTCTGATTGACCTGTCCATTGGTGAGAGAGGAGTGTTGAAATCTCCTACTATTAGTGTGTGTGGTTTGATGACTGCCTTGAGTTTTAGTAACGTTTCTTTTACATAAGTGGGTGCTTTTATATTAGGGGCATAGATATTCAGGATTGAGACTTCATCCTGGTGAATTGTTCCTGTTATGAGTAAAAAATGTCCATCTCCATCTCTTTTGATTGATTTTAGTTTGAAGTCAACTTTCTTAGAAATTAGTATGGCCACACCTGCTTGTTTCTTAGGTCCATTTGCTTGATAAACCTTTTCCCAGCCCTTTACTTTGAGTAGATGTCTGTCTTTGTGGTTGAGGTGTGTTTCTTGTAAGCAACAGAATGTTGGATCCTGTTTTCGTATCCAATCTCTTAGCCTGTGCCTCTTTATAGGTGAGTTGAGTCCATTGATATTAAGTGATATTAATGACCAGTGGTTGTTAACTCCGGTCATTTTTCCTTTCTTTCTTTCTTTCCTTCTTTTGGTAGTAGAGTTTGTGTGTTTCCCTTCTTCAAGTTGTGCTGGTGAAGGGTCATTAGATGTCTGAGTTATTGTGGGCATTGTTGGACTCCTTGGTTTGTGATTTTCCTTCAATTACTTTCTGAAGGGCTGGATTTGTGGCTACGTATTGTTTAAATTTGTTTTTATCCTGGAAAATTTTGTTTTCTCCATTTATAGTGAATGAAAGCTTGGCTGGGTATAGTAGTCTGGGCTTGCATCCATGGTCTCGTAGTTTCTGCAGTATATCTATCCAGGACCTTCTGGCTTTCATGGTTTCCATAGAGAAATCAGGTGTAAGTCTGATAGGTTTACCTTTATAGGTAACTTGACCTTTTTCCTTTGCAGCTCTTAATATTCTTTCTTTATTCTGTATGTTTTGTGTTTTGATTATTATATGACGAGGAGATGTTTTTTTTTGATCCAGTCGATTTGGTGTTCTGTATGCTTCTTGGACCTTCAAAGGAATATCTTTCTTAAGGTTGGGAAAGTTTTCTTCTATAATTTTATTAAATATATTTTCTGGACCATTGAGCTGTACTTCTTCTCCTTCTTCTATCCCTATTATTCTTAGGTTTGGTCTTTTTATTGTGACCCAGATTTCCTGAATGTTTTGTGATGAGAATTTGTTGGTTATGCTGTTTTCTTTGATGAGAGTGTTTATTTTCTCTATGGTATCTTCAGTGTCTGAGATTCTTTCTTCTATCTCTTGTAATCTGTTGGTGGTACTTGTCTCTGTAGTTCCTGTTCGTTTATTCAAATTTTCCATCTCCATCCTTCCCTCGGTTTGTGTTTTCTTTATTACTTCCACTTCATTCTTCAAGTCTTGAACCGTTTCCCTTACCTGTTTGATTACTTTTTCTTGTTTCTCTTGGTTTTCTTGGGTATCTTTGAGAGATTTATTCATTTCCTCTACCTTTTTGTTTGTAATCTCTAATTGGTTCTGGCAGTTTTTCACCTCCTGTTTAAGGTCCTCTATTATTTTCATAAAATTCACTTTTGAGTCGAATTCTTCTAATTCTTCTGGATTAGGGTGTACACTTCTCATTTCGGTATTCCTGGATCCTGGTGATGTCACGTTGCCTTTCAAGTTGTTGGGGGAATTCTTGCATTGGCGCCTGCCCATCTTTTCCTTCAAATGGAGCCAGGAGAGGCCTGATGTCTTGGACCAGTCTTTGCTGTGACTAACTCTCTAGGTGTATCTCCTCAGTGTAGGGGCAGGAACCGTTCCCTTCCAGATGAACTCCTCAACACCAAAACATGGATGCGTGGTATTCCAATGACCCGCGTAAAGAAGGCCGAATGCAAGGGGTCGGGCGGGGTCGAGTAGAACACAGGCGACACTGCAGTACAAGCTGGAGGTGCCTGCACTCCCTTTCGGGGGTTGCTGAGGCCTGCCCGCTAGGCAGGCACTCACTGCTCTGGTTGGGTAGCCTTAGTGTAGGGGCGTTTGTGCTCTCTACCGGGACCGTCCGCCCCAGGATAGTACACACTCACCCGTCCCGATGAAACTTCTCGGCACCTACACAGGAACTCCTGGATGCCACAATGAGCCAGGGACAAAGGGAAGTAGGGTGCAGGCAGAGCAGGTCCAGGAGATCACAGCAGAGACTGCAGCCCCAGCAGCAGGGGCCCGCTTTCCCTGGCGGGGACCTTGAGGCCTGCCCTCTAGTCAGGCACTCACTGCTCTGGGCTGGTAGCCTTAGTGAAAGGGCAGGAAACTGTTCCACAGCTAAGGACCTTGCAGACAAGGCAGGCTTGGGGGTGGGGGTGGGGGGCGGGTGTGTAGGAAAGAAAGCCTTGCAGCAGGAGCTGGGGGGGGGGGGGCGTTTGTGTTCTCTACCGGGACAGTGCGCCCCAGGATAGCACACACTCACCCATCCAGATGGGACTTCTCAGCACCTATGCAGGGATTCCTGGTGGCCCCAATGAGCCCGGGACCAAGGGAAATAGGGGGCAGGGAGAGCAGGTCCAGGAGATCACAAGCAGAGACTGCAACCCCAGCAGCAGGGGCCCGCTTCCCCTGGTGGGGACCTTGAGGCCTGCCCTCTAGTCAGGCACTCACTGGTCTGGGCTGGTAGCCTTAGTGAAAGGGCAGGAAACTGTTCCACAGCTAAGGACCTTGCAGACAAGGCAGGCTTGGGGGTGGGGGTGGGGGCGGGTGTGTAGGAGAGAAAGCCCTGCAGCAGGAGCTGGGGGAGGGGCGTTTGTGCTCTCTACCGGGACCGTCCGCCCCAGGATAGCACACACTCACCCGTCCCGATGAAACTTCTCGGCACCTACACAGGAACTCCTGGATGCCCCAATGAGCCAGGGACAAAGGGAAGTAGGGCGCAGGCAGAGCAGGTCCAGGA
Source organism: Chionomys nivalis (assembly GCF_950005125.1). Classification (NCBI taxonomy): domain Eukaryota; kingdom Metazoa; phylum Chordata; class Mammalia; order Rodentia; family Cricetidae; genus Chionomys; species Chionomys nivalis. The sequence continues at coordinate 33,223,693 of NC_080090.1, read as the reverse complement.
GATCACAGCAGAGACTGCAGCCCCAGCAGCGGGGGCCCGCTTTCCCTGGCGGGGACCTTGAGGCCTGCCCTCTAGTCAGGCCCTCACTGCTCTGGGTTGGTAGCCTTAGTGAAAGGGCAGGAAACTGTTCCACAGCTAAGGACCTTGCAGACAAGGCAGGCTTGGGGGTGGGGGTGGGGGGCGGGTGTGTAGGAAAGAAAGCCTTGCAGCAGGAGCTGGGGGGGGGGGCGTTTGTGCTCTCTACCGGGACAGTGCGCCCCAGGATAGCACACACTCACCCATCCAGATGGGACTTCTCAGCACCTATGCAGGGATTCCTGGTGGCCCCAATGAGCCCGGGACCAAGGGAAATAGGGGGCAGGGAGAGCAGGTCCAGGAGATCACAAGCAGAGACTGCAACCCCAGCAGCAGGGGCCCGCTTCCCCTGGTGGGGACCTTGAGGCCTGCCCTCTAGTCCGTGTATGGCTTTTGAAGTGTGAACCAATACCAGCTAGTGAGTCATACTGAACCAAATGGATCACTTGGATCGACACTCTGATGGCCTTAGTGTTTACAGAGATCTCTGCAGAGCCCTCACCAAAGGCTGGAAAGCTTAGATCCAGGCATTTGAAGTTCTTTAGACACAGTTGGTATTGGCTATGTGAAGACATTTTAAGCAGCTAGTGAAAAGTCTTTGTCTAGTAGGCCCAATGTCAGTGTCTCCTTAGGAACAATGACTTGTCTGCTTTTTGTTCTGTGTGTGGGCTGCTTAATAACAGATTCATTTATTTGTATTTATGTGCATGAGGGTGTTATCAGGATGATCATCGGGAGGCATGGAAGAGATTCCTCAGCAACCTTAAGTGACAACTGAACCGAGTGTGACCTCAGCAGCCACACACAACAGAGAATGCGGAGCCGGAGAGGAAGTTCTGGGAATTAAAGATCTGAGCAGTAGCGACGAAGACAAAGAACAACTGTGGCAGTCCTGGAGCAAAGCAGGAGTGACATTTTTCCTCAAGTGCTCACTGTACTAGTTAAAAAATCTATTTTTAATTCACCCCAGAAAAAAAAATGCAATACATGCAAAAACAAAACAAACAAACAAACAAAAAAAACAAGAAAAGTTTCCCATAGGGGCTTCAGAGACAGCTCAGAGGGTGAGAGCACTTGCTGCTCTTGTGCAGGGCCAGAGTTCAGCTCCCAGCAACCACCTGGTAGCTCACAACTATCTGTAATGCCAGTTCCAGGAGTATTTTGGACTCTACTGACTCCACACTCATCTGGTACACAAATGCACATTTTACTCATGCACATAAAATACAGATAAATAAATCTTTTAGTAAGCAGCCTATACACAGAACCAAAAGCAGACAAGCTTTATTCCTAAGGAGACACTGGCACTGGGTCTACTAGACAAAGGAGTTTTATTAGCGGTCTAAAAAGTGTTCACATAACCAACATGAACTGTTTCTAAAGGATAAAGGGAAGCCAGGCACGGTGGTGTGCGTCTTTTTTCTGCACTTGTGGAGCAGAGGCGGGTTGGCCTATATGAGTTCATAGCCAGCCTGGTCTACAGAGTGAGTTCTAGTATAGCCAGGGCCATGTACAGAGACCATGTGTACAGGAGGAGAGTGGGAAGAAGGAGGAGAAAGAAGGAGAAGAGGAAGAGGAAATAAAGAAGAAGAGGAAGAACAATAAAAACTGAGGGAAAGCAGCAGAAAGATCCCTCACTAAGCAGAGAACAGCAGTGATGAGACAGAAACTCTAAGAAGAGGAATCAAAGAGAAAAGAAATGTCTCAGAAGACAGCTGATGTTATCAACAGTAGTGAACTCACAAACAAGGGGCTGGACATTATGGGCCTAGGGAGATGGAAGAAAAAATAATGAGCAAAGATGAGCAACTGTTCAGTTATCTGCAGGACACCGTCAGCTTCACTTACTTCCTGGAAGCCAGAATCCCTGGGAAAGGAGAAACAAGAGCAGAGTGAGCTATGAGCAGGATCGCCCCGAATATAAGGAAAAACATTCAGCCACACATCTAAGAAGCTCAGGGAAGACAGAGGAAGATAAGACCAGCCAGACCCACAGCTTCCACCTTAATTAAGTGCCGAACAACAAACTAAAGGCCATAGAAAGCAGGGAGAAGAAAAGAAGGTACAGATAGCAAATCCTCAATAAGGTACACACAGCTGATTTGCCATTTAAACCCATTTCGGTGCGGGAGGTAACTGTAACATATTCAAAGAACAGAGAAAGAAGAGCTGTCAAGCATTCTGTACCAAATGAAGCAGTCCTATGAAATCAAAGGAGAGGGGCTGGAGAGACGGCTTAACAGTTAATAACATTTGCTGCTCTTGCAGAAGACCGGTGTTTGATTCCCATCACCCACATGACAGCTCACAGCCACCTGTAACTGACAATTCCAGGAGATCTAGTGTCCTTTGTTGCCTCCCTGGGCTTCTGCACACACGTGGTACACGTATTCAGGCAGACACGTGCACACACACACACACACACACACACACATAAAACAAATGAATAAGTCTGAAAAAGAAACTGAAAGGGAAAATAAGGTATTCCCATATAAACAAAAACACTAGTTTATTGTCAATAGGTTTGCCCTCCAAGAACTACTAAACGGAGCATTCAGACCGGGGTGACCAGACACTAGACGGGGATGCCAACCCACATGAGAAGTAAGAACGCCAGCAAAGGTAACATAAAAGGCAAGTCGCAATGCTCTATTTGAAAGAAGGGCAGCATCCAACAAGAAGACCACACACGTGCTAATTTGTCAAACAAGCGCTTCTCTTGTTGTCAAGGCTAAGAGACCCTTGAGACTGGAAGCTGTGGCTCTTCCTATAGAAAGTGTCATGTCAGTATCACAGCAGCCACACTGAATGCAGCTCTGTGCACCCCCCACACACCTGTTCCAAAGCCGAGATGGCTCTGCAGAAAGGAATGTGTACATGCCACTTCTCTGTGCAAACTGCCTGCCTGCCTAGCTCCAGGGCTGCAGCAATGTGTCATCACCTGCCCCAAGGGTACATGAGAGCCAGAACTGAATACAGGTGCTTAGAACCATCTGGAATCCTGTAGTCCCTGGCAGCCATTAGCCACAGTCCTCCACACCGGCTGCCTGCAGGAGACATCCCAGTGGCCAGCAGTAGCCCTTGTGGGTCTACTTCACAGACTCCACTCCAATCCAGGCCTCAGGAACCAAGCCGGAGTCACAATGTGGTTTCAGAGCTCCTTGACACTTTCCCTGAACAAGATCGCGCTTCCCTAGTGCTTCCCAAATGTCAGGCAGGGCTCAGTGTGGCAACTGAATCGACCATCTTTGCCTCACTACAGAACGTAAACTGCGCTGCTGTCAGGCCCACTTTACAGATGTGGAAAGTGAGGGGTAAGGCAGAACGACTTGGCCCATAGCATCACCTGGCTTGTGTTTAAGCTCGTGTTCCTGATCTCCAGGGCTATGCGCTTCTCCCCCACATTCTACCGGCTGTGGGCTCGGCACAAAGCACCTTACAGAGCAGCAGCCGGGAGCTGGGAAATAGTCCTGAGCCTTTCATCACACCGTGAAGCCTCTGGGCTTCTGGCCAAGTTCCTCTAAGTGGTCTGGTGGGCAGGTACTGCTGCGTGATGAACTACATAGGGTACTATTTACTATTAAAAGAACACAGGATCACATTACACAGATCAGTCTGGTCAGCCAGCCAGAGGGAATTTTCTGGAAAAGCATGAAGCCAATGGGGGCTGCTATGGCCTACTTACACAACAACACCCATCCTCATCTCTCAGGAACTCTCTGTATCTCGTCTCCAGGGACCTCATTACCTGAGGGCTTCTGGAGTCATCTCGCAACCTCAGATCCCTCTTTCCATCCAAGGCTAAGCATTCATATACTCCCAACCCTGTGCATTTCCAGGGTCGTGGTTTGGCTCAAGCTAACATATTCTGCTACCTGTAGCTGTCAGTGCTTCTCACGTGGGCCATGGAGACAGAAGCTAGAATTCCATCTGTGAGGCTATCCTGACACTGCTTTCGGAGCTGTCCTTTATTTAATAAGTATTTATTAAAGGCATAATGTGTCTCAAGCTCTCTGGGTAGGTAAGTGACCAGTATAATACCCTGCCTTTGTGAGGATTGGGGACAGGCATGGGAAAACAAGGCAATGAACAGGTAAGCAAATAAATAGCACCATCTCATAAAATGAGAGAAAATGAGGCAAGCAGGTGGACAACAGTATACAGGATAGGGAGTACTTTAGGAGACGATGAGGAGAGGAATCTTGGGAGTCTCATTCGAGCTGAGACTCAGAGGTTGAGAAGGTACCGGGACAGGAGTGATTCAAGTAAAGGACAAATATCCTCCTTTGCCAGGCTAACAGTGTTCAAGAACACAAAAGCCCTGCGTGACTGGGAAGACAGGGTTAGTTTGGAGGCAGAGTCGCAGAGATGAGCAGGCACAGTGTGCATTCTCGCCTGGCAGCAACAGGAAACTTGGCCAGCTACGAACTGCTAGCGGATAGAACAAGGGTAGCGTGCTCGGAGCAAAGGCTGCCTGGAGCATCCGTGCCCAGGCCTGCAGCTGAGCCACTGAAGGAAGTTCAGAATCTGAGCATGTGTCAGTCTGACATCTCGCCTCACCTGGGCCTCACCAGTCACGTGAGTGCCTCGTTTTCATCACTGATAAGGCCCACATCTATCTCTGCCCCCAAGGAAGAACCCTGATCGTGGGTCCCAGACAGCGGCCGAGGGATGATCACTGGATAGCTGCTTGTGACTGAGGCCACCTACCCCAACAAATGCCACGTGTGTTTGTTGTCAAGCTCCTTGGCAGTGGTTGCCAGGTGCTGTCTTCTGAAGAGGTAACAGTCTTTGCTGGCCGTATGTGTCTTTTGACTGAACAGTGAAACCCAGAGAACCTCCCAGTTCTCTCTCCAGCTTCCATCAAGGAATCATGGGGGAACTCTAACCTTGGCCCATGGCTTCTAGAAAGACATACACCCCTCTGGATGCCCTAGGAGGAAAGTTAGACCAGGTCTTTTCTCTGGCATTCAGGATACTGATGCCAACAAAGGAAGGGCATAAACATGCAGTCACAGATGGCAGGGCGGACGACACACACCACCTGTCTCGTGCGGACAGGCCAGGCCCTACCTATTTCCTCCAGTTGCTTTCTGCTACTCCTTCCTCCCTCTTCTCCTGACTTTCTCAGTGTCCATGCTGCTTCTCACACCCTCTGGAGTGTCAGCCTTCAGAATGTGTTCTCAGGCCCTTTCAGGATGTGCCCTCGGGCCTTCTATGATTTTCTTTCTTTATTATATTTTCACATATTTCCTCTATTATTTTCTTATGACTGTCATAATAAATTACCACAAGCTTGGTGACTTAAAATAACAGAAATTCATTTTCACATGGTTTCAGGGGCTGGAAGTCTGAAATCAATTTCGCGGGGCTGAAATCAGAGTCAGGACAGGGCCATGCTCCCTCCGGAAGCTCCAAGGGAGCCTTTTCCATGTTCTTCCAGTTTCTGATGGCTGTCAACATTCCTGGGATTATGACCACATCATTCCAGTGTCGGCTCTAGAGTCACACTGTCTTCTCTTCTACCTGCCCCATCTTATGAGTGCAGTGATGACTAAGATCTACCTAGATAATCTAGAATATTCTCCCATCTCAGATCCTTTAATTCAATTGCATATATAGTCTCTTCTGTCATATAAGGTAACAGTCACAGATTTCCAAAATACAGGTATGGATCTCCCTATTCTTAGTTTGTGGAGGGGTGTTGCTCAGGCTTTCTCGGCCCTGCTTTCATTCTATACTCTTTCTCTGAAAAAGATGCGGCATGTCCTTTAGACATTGAATCCCCACTTTCTGACTCTGCGGCTATGTGACCTTGTGCACTGGCATATGCTTAACCTCTCTGAGCCTCGGTGTTGTTATCTGAAGACTCGGGTCAGCAGCTGCTGCATCGTAGAACTGTGGCAGTTATATTAAAGCCCTGGGAACAGAAAAGGAGCCGAGCTCATCTTGACTACTGTCTTTTTCCAGCTCTGCAACGGCCATCCCGACAGAGATTTTCAGCGTCAGAACTGTGAGCAGCTTCAACGACAGGACTTTGAAGATACAGCGTTAATTGTTTCCATCTGCCTGCCAGGATTGACGCGCTATATAAACATCTCATTCCAACCTTAGTGAAATGCTTCAACAATCTCAGGGCCCCCAAAATAGACACCCCAGAAGGAACCAGGGAGGATCCCAAGGAATTGCAGCTTGCAAAACGATCTTGTCCCTACTCTTGTCCCACCCCCACCACCTCCCTACTTGTGCCTTTGGAAAGTCATTGAAAAGCATCCACCCACAGTCAAATCAAGACCTGATTTGATCAGTTTACCACAAGACAAGTTGCATCCACCTCTCCTCAAAGGAAAAGAGTCTTCTACTCCATTCATGCTTAAGCTCAAAAGACTAAAGACACCAGGGCTCTGTTCTTCCAGAACTCTCTGCCGTGACTTCTGCATTACTGTGACCAAACACAGGACAGGAGTGACTTACTTACAGAGGTGTGATTTTCTTTGTCTTGGTTTCAAAGGCACTCTCCCTCATGGCAAGGATAGCAGCTCTTCCCATGATGGCTGTGGTGGCTTGAATAGGAATGGCCTCCATAGGCTCCCATAGGCTCATATATTTGAATGCTTGGTTATTAAGGAGTGGTGCTACTTGAGAGGGATTGGTAGGTGTGGCCTTGTTGAAGGAAGTGTGTCATTGGGGGCGGGATTTGGGGTTTCAGAAGTCCAAGTCAGGCTGTATTAATTAGGGAATGAAGAAACACCATGACCAAAGCAACTCTTATAAAAGAAAACACTTCATTGTGGCTGGCTTACAGTTCAGAGGTTTAGTCCATAATCAGCATGCTGGAAAGCATGGTAGCATGCAGGCAGACATGGTGCTGGAGGAGCTGAGAGTTCTACAGCTGAATTGGCTAGCAGTAGGAAAAGAGAGCGTCCCGGGGCCTGGCTTGGGCTTCTGAAACCCTAAAGCCCACTCTCAGTGACACACTTCCTCCAACAAGGTCACACCTACTCCAACAAGGTCACACCTCCTAATAGTGCTACTCTGTGGTGACCAATCATCCAAATATATTAGCTTATGGGGACCATATCTAGTCAAACCACCACACAGGCCCAGCGGCTGTCTCTCGTTACCTGTTTCCTACAGATCTGAATATAGAACTCTCAACTTCTCCAGCACCATGGCTGCCTACTTGCCACCATGCTTCCTAACAGGACAACAATAGACTAAACCTCTGAAACAGCAATCAAGCCCCAAGCAAATGCTTTCTTCTATAAGGGTTACCAAGGTCATGGCGTCTCTTCATAGCAATAAAACATTAACTAAGACAGTGATCAAACAGGAAGCAGAGTGAGAGGTGGAACCAGGGGCAGGCATGACCTTCAAAGGCCAGCTGCTGGTAACTTAGCAAGGCCCCCACATCCTCAAAGTTACATACCCTTCTGAGACAGTGCCACCAGCCAGTGACCTCAAGATCTGGAACATTCCAGATCCATAACATAATAAGTATAAAGTGCCTGAAATTGTGCCACTATGGCTTCTCCACATGTATCTTTTCTGTCCTCCAAGCCGCATGACCCATCCACGTGGTGGAGACAGCACAGTAGTGACATGACTTGGAGCAAGGACACTCTTGAACCCGTCTGTCCCCATCTACTAGGCCAGGATGGCAGTTCCTACCTTACAGGTTAGGGGAGATGGCAACTCCAAAGTGGCTGCTCTCTCATCTGTACCCGGATGCATTAGCCAATGGCATCCATCTGGAGGACCAAGTTAGAGTCATTTGAGGTGGCATGTCTCCTACCCCACCCCAAGTCATTGACATGCTATCTCTCATGTTTTTTACAGTCTCATTCACTTAAGAAAAAGTTTCTGCCATGTAGATGCACTTGTTTCCAAAAGAAACCGTTTGTTCTTATAGAAATGGGAAACTTGTATCATTAGACATAACGAGAAGGAAATTATAACCATTCTTTTTAATGTAATGAATTCATGACAGGCAATATGCTCCAGAGACTCTGAGCCTGGGGCCTGGTCTTTTCTTCTGAAAGGAACAATTAGTTTGAGAAATGGGGAAAGCACATGGTTCTAAACATACTGTCTTTCTGACATTATCTGAAAGCTTTAAAGTCAAATGTCAAAAACATAACTCAAGATTATTAATACAGCTTTCTGTTCCACCTGTGCACAAACGGTCCTGCCTGCCCTTCTAGAAGCACAGCTTGAGCCTTTCCGAAGTCTTGTGGGACTGGAGCTATGTCCTCAGCATAAGCTGGCTGAAGCCTCGGTGTCACATTTGATGGTAATGAATTGTAGGGAATAGAGAACTTGACAGCTTTCAGAGTTTCCTTAAACTTTTGAAGTTTCCATGAAAATGCTTTAACCCCCCAAACAAGGCAAAGAAAGTGGAATTTAACCACTGTAGAATTACAAAGGTCACATGACTATAAGAGGGAGGGAGAAACCTGTTAGCTAAGGAGGCTCGTTAGAGCTACCCCTGTTTATGTAGCTATCATCTTATTTAGGTGATGAGTTTAAAAAGTGCTTGTGTAAGCCAGGCAGTGGTGGTGCACGCCTTTAATCCCAGCACTTGGGAGGCAGAGGCAGGTGGATCTTTGTGAGTTTGAGGCCAACCTGGTCTACAAGCACTAGTTCCAGGACAGGCTCTAAAGCTATAAAGAAACCCCGTCTCAAACAACAAAAACAAAAGTGCTTGTGTATTGAGCCTTTAAGTCAAGCTTCAAAATACTATGCTCCACCAATCCAGCGATTTACATTTCAAAAGAATCACTGCTTGTTCCTCATGGTTTGTTCATCCTGCTTTCTTATAGAACCCAGGACCACCAGCCCAGGAATGGCACCACCCACCATGGGCTGGACCCTCCCCTATTGATCAATAATTGAGAAAATACTATACAACTGGATCTCATGGAGGAATTTCCTCAACTGAGGCTTCTTCCTCCCTGATGACTCTAACTCGTGTCAAGCTGACACACAAAACCAGCCAGTACAGATGCCTATCAACAGATAAATGATAAAATGTGGTATAGAAATACAAGGGGGTTTTATTTGATCATAAATAAAAATGAAATTCTATCACTTGAAAGAAAGTGGAGGAAGCTATGTATGTAATGTTAAGCAAAACAATCTGGGTGAGAGGGGCAAGAGGATAGGACAATGAGGAAAAGGAAGATAGATACGCATGTTTTCTCTGATATTTAAAATCTAGTTTTATTTATGACAGAAGGGAGACTATCTAGGAGACAGAAGGGAAAAGGAAGGACAAGAGTGGACAGTAGAGGAGAGAACATGAGCAAAGGACAGTGATGTGCAAACATGAAAATGCCATAATGAAGCCCATTACTTTGCATGCTAAACACACGCACACCCAGGCACGCACACACACATTTGCATGCACTCTCGTGCATGCATGAGGCAAAAACTGGTAGAACTGCAATGGGAAATAAACAGTGCATTATTGCAGCTGCAGATGTCAACACTCCTCTCTCAGTAATTAACAGACTCAGCAGGCAGAAAATCAATGAAGATGTAGTTAAACTGAGTGCCTCATCCGCCGACTGGACCCAATTGACATCTATAGACTACTTAATCCAGAAGACTATATATTCTTTTCAGGCTCAAATGGAACTTTTACCAAGACCTACCACAATTGTACACCATAAAACACACTTTAACAAATTTCCAGAGATCATACAAATTATTTTCAGCAGAATTAAACTGAAAATAAGTAACAGAGGAGCTGGAGAGATGGCTCTGCAGGTAAAATCACTTTCTGCACACAAGAAGGAGTGTTGAGTGAGTTTTCTGTCCTACCTGGTTCATTCAGTTCCAAAGAAATCACACAGAGGTCTACATTAATTATAAACTGATTGGCCCATTAGCTCAAGATTCTTATTAATTAATTCTTATAACTTACATTAGCCCATAATTCTTGCTTGAGTTAGCCACATGGCTTGGTACCTTTTCCTGTGAGACAGTCACGTCTTGCTTGCTCTGTGTCTGGATCATGACTGCAGACTGAAACTTCCCTCTTCCCAGAATTCTCGTTGCCCGCGTCTACTTCCTGCCTGGCTACTAACCAATCAACATTTTATTCAAAATAATACAAGTGACAGGATAAAAGACTTTTGTCCCACAACAAAGGAGTACTGGGATTCAGAGTTCCAGCAATGTAAATCCTAAGCTGACATGGGAGCCTGCCTGTGATTCCAGTTAGACTAACCAAATTGTTGAGCTCTGAGTTCAGGTGAGGACCCTGCTTCAATATATAAGAGAGTGACTGAGGAAAACAGCCCCATTCATGATTTCTCAGCTAATCAGAAATAAAAAGAAATTTTCTCATCATGATTACAATAACAGCAATAGCAACAACAAAGGGACACAGCCAACAACTCACTGGTTTATCAGTCAATGATTAGAAAAGCAAAATACAGAATGTTCATACAATGAAATATCATTCAGTCATCAAAAGGATAAAGTAATGATACATGCTACAACATGCCTAAACTTTGAAAATCTATATATGATTGTTGATTTTATTCATAACATAAGCTTTATTTATAATATCAAAAAATTGTTAACAATGGAAATATCCTTTGTCTAGTGAGTGGATCTACATATCGTGGTATAGTCAAACCATAAAATACCTACAGGGAAATAAAAATCAGTGAGTGATATGTGTAGTAATGTGGATGGATTGCAAGGGCATTGAGCCAAGTGGAAAATGCCAGTTTCCAATGATCATGTATTGTGTAATAAGTTTAAAAATGTGTTAGCAAGATGAGGGCTGCAGACTGGGCCCACTCATAACTCCCTTTTAATCTGGGAATTAAATTTATTTGCATTTTTAGAGCAACGTATTAAAATTAAAAATATAATCCTTCAAAGCTGTCACCAACCCATCATTACCTACAGAATGTCCCTAAATGCTACACAGAACGACATGAACAGGAGGGAACACCCACAGTTAACATAGATGCGCCTGGAATAAGAATGCCCAGAAACAAGATAAACACACTGAAGGGCAGATTCCCACAGGAGCCGGGGCCAGGCAACTCTGGAAGCACCCCCAAAACAGAGAACATGATCCCCCGTCCCTGTGCAGCAACCGATGAGGAACAAATCTCTGACTGAGGGGACACAGACAGGACAGTGGCTCGAGGGTTCTCGCCCTGTCATAAACCTCACCGAATCAAATCTTGTTTTAAACTAGTCTTACGAACTACAATTATCCCATTCAGACAAACTCAGCCACCCAGCGTAGATTATTAAACAGTCGTGGCTGGGGAAGAACAGCTTAATTCTGTGTATCCCACTGACGCCCAGATCTCACTTCTGCCCAGACAGGCAACGTGAGAGCTAACAGTGGGAGCCACAGAGGCATTTCCCAGCATTCCGTGCTGTTAGGCTTCGGGAGAGAAGGTGCTGGGCTGTTTTCTGCGCTTCACCCCACCCCTACACAGGCCTCCTCAGTCCTGGAATTAGCAAGCTGTGTCTCCCTGTGGCATCTACAAACTGCAGTGCAGCAGACACAGCTAGATCGCGTAAGAGAGAAAGGTCAAGTTGCAAGTGAGTTCGATTTGAGCAGTTAGAAAGGAAGGAGTCATGGAGGTCCCAAGAGATCCTGAGATTAAGGAAAAGTCATTCTGCAACTAGACAGATGGCTCAGAAATTAAGAATTTATACTGTGCATGCAACTAAAAACTGCCTTTGCCTCCAACTCCAAGAGATTTATTACCCTCTTCAAATACGCACACACATGCATGTACACGCATGCAGATGCGCACACACGCATGCGCTTGCACACATACATCTCTTTTATGTGCATTGGTGTTTTGCCTGCATTTATGTCTGTGTGAGGGTGTCAAATCACTTGGATCTAGAATATAGATAGTTGCGAGCTGCCATGTGGGTGCTGGAATTTGAACTTAGGTTCTCTGGAAGAGCAGACAGTTATCCACTAAGCCAACTCTCTAGCCCCCACATATATTTTTCTTAAAAGAGAAGGCATAAAGAAATTATAATGTATTATTTTAAAAGCGTGACGAATTGTCTACCCTATATGAAACAAAAGATACGCAAACAGAAACAGTCGTGAGGTTGCTCCTCTGCTTACCAAGTGAGCTTTGTTGATGGGCATTCAATGCTCTGAAGTCTCCTGGAGGCTGCTGCCCTCAAAGACCTAAGATGCTGGCCTGTTTGAGTCTATACAGCCATTCGGCATTTGCAGTATGAGCCACGGACTGCCCATACCTGCCATCATATTCTTCCTTCCTGGGAATGTATGCTAAGGATGGAATTGAAAAAGAAGTGTGTGGAAAGATGTTTTCCTTGACACTGTCCCAAGGACAGCCAGATGTTTGTGGCCCGCAGAGTACTTTCTGCCTAGCAACTCTTATTGAATCACTCCACATGTTCTGAAGCTGTCAACAGTCACCCCGTCACGTTCACAGCTCTGTCCCAAACTCAGACTTTAGCCTGTGTCTATAGCTGCTGCTTAACTTTGCTTGGCTTTTCAAGAGTGAACTCTCTTTCTCTCCTCCTCCTCTACCCTTCCTCATCTAAATACATGGTGCACCCACTGCTATGGTGTGTTCAAAATGGATCCCCAGCAAGGCAATACTTGGAGGTGTCGCCTTGGGGACTTTACCCTTGTGGATGGGATTAGGTGCCTTTTAAGTTTAATGTCCTTCTACCTTCTGCTAATTGAGGACATGGCACTCTTCTCCTCAAAGGACACTGTGTTCAAGGTGCCATCCTGGAAGCAGAGACTGGACCATCACCAGACAGACAGCCCACTGGTATCTTCATCTTGGACTTCATCTTAGCAGAGCTGTTAAAAACACAGTTCTGCTCTTTCGAAAACATTCAGTCTCCAGCATTCTTCCACAGCAGTGCACAAGGAACAAGCCGACTGCCTTTCTAGGCACTCAGGCCAAACCTTCAGGTATCACTGTTGGTCCCTTCCCATCCTCAACTCCCCATCCACCTTCAACTCTTTCTTAAAAAATCTATTTTTATCTCCAGCACTGAAAACTGGCTGCCACTGTTGTCTACATCATCAGCCCCACTCCCTAAATGCTCCCCGCAATCCTCCTGCTCCACCATGGTCTAAGCCATCAGCCCCACTCCCTGAGTGCTCCCTGTAGTTCTCCTGCTCCACCATGGTCTAAGCCATCAGCCCCACTCCCTGAGTGCTCCCTGTAGTCCTCCCGAAAGGTTTCTTTCATCCCTGTCTTGCTGACTTTCCAGTCTTTTTTCTACCCTGCAGAATCCTTATTCCCAAAACCCAAATCCAACCTTCAGCAGCTTTCCATTCCCTACAGGATCTGTTCTGATCAACATTCCAGAAAAAGGCTCAGGACCCTCAGGCCCCACCCTTGTAGCTGCCCCACCCCCTGTCACCACAGCCTTTTTTATCTTCAGGTGTATCACACACTTCTTTCCTGTCCTTGCTATCCCAGCTGGAACGCTGGATGAACGGTTGAGGATATTGAGAGCTGTTTCTACTCTGTGGATATATTTTATCCAGAAATGAAGAGATAAATGAAGCCTGAGATTGTGGTTTATCCCTGTCAACCAAGTGTCTGACTGGAGGCTGAGATGGAAGCAAGACTTGACTCCTTAATAAGACTTCATCAAAACACCAGAAGAGGAATAGAAAAGGGATGGAAGGAGGGAGAGGAAGAGCAGGTAGAAGAAAGGAAATGCTTCGATGGTACTTTTGGAAATGCCCAACATTTAGTTGGTGCCAGACTACCGGGACTAGACCTTTCCACCACTCCCTAAGAACTTCCTCCCCTCTTCTGTCACCTCCCGCTCACTTTGTGTCGCCAACTGTACTATTTCCAACAACCCGGGGCAAACACAGCCACTTTACTTCCTGGAGATACAAGAATAAAGAGATCGATGGCCAAGGGAAGGAAAACTGGGCAGACAATTCATGAAGAGCGACGTGACGGCCAGGTTTCCGTAGAGTCCCCAAAGAAGACATCTGCAGAGTAAGCCTTTATGCTGTGGCAGTCACAAGGCCATGGACACTCGCAAGGAACGGGGAATCACTAAATAGAGGAGCTAGACAAACTCTGAGGTCAGCATGGAACCAGCCCTTGCTTTACTTCAGGAGAGTTATGTATTCTCTTTGCACAATAAGTCACCATGTCAGGCGTATGCTAATTTCTCAACTAACACCATCTACTCACGTTATTAACACTTGGCATGCGTGAGCACAGGAAACAATGCAGGTGTATGCAGAACTATGGCTTGAGAACAGAAATGACAGAAGTCAAATCAAACTTTCTAATATCTAGTGGGCTCATGTGACCTTAAGGGTCAGAGCTTAGGGTAGATCTGCAGAGTGAGAGAGTTAAGAACATCCATCACCAAAAAAAGAAAAAAAATCTAGAAAGCTCTGATTAACTGTTTGGGGTTTTTTTTGTTTGTTTGGTTGGTTTTTGGATTTTTTGTTTTGTTTTGTTTTGTTTTTTTGGTTTTTCGAGACAGGGTTTCTCTGTGTTGCTTTGGAGCCTGTCCTGGAACTAGCTCTTGTAGACCAGACTGGCCTCGAACTCCACAGAGATCCTCCTGCCTCTGCCTCCCGAGTGCTGGGATTAAAAGCGTGTGCCACGACCGCCTGGCTGATTAACTGTTATATTGGCACTTTAAGCTGTTATTCAGGTCTACTGTTTTGGTTCCTGCCAACTCAAATTTATATCGACAAACATGAAGGTGGAAGAGGTATGTTTTTAAGCAATATTCAAAACAGTCATTTCTGGGAAACAGAAACGTTATTGCTTACTGGAAGAATACACACTAAATGCTGCCATGTGGCTGTTGTTGTTCCCACTTTACAGATGTGGAAACTGAGTCTTGGGAACTTTAATTGTTTCAATTCACACAGAAGTCAAGCTGCAAGGCAGTAGCCGAAAGAGGGAAGAGTCTGACTACAGTTCGTGTCTTCTCTTCTGAGTCCCCCCTTTCTGCTTAGACAACAAATGCCATATTATCAGACCCTGCAGAGGCCTGTGGTAAATACTCTCCCAGGATCACTAATGCAGGACCTGACCCAGATGTATCATCCTAATTCTCCCAGTCTCCTCTGCCACAGATTCACACTTTCCCTGATTCAGATTTACAGGAGAAAAGAGAGCCATGTCCAGCGGTACCTGTGTCCTTTGTCAACGGCTGCATCCAGATATCTCTGCGAACTGGTCTAGGCCTTCAGCTTAGAAAAACTTCCCAGCCATAAACAGGATCAACGGCCTGCAAGTCTCTTTCCTGAAGGAGCAGCACAGCCTGCTGAGGCTGCCTTTGTTTACCATTTGTCTCTAAGCACTGGCTGCCCAGTGAACAAGTCAACAAGGCCAGTCACTTTCCCACCTCTCTTCTCTCTGGCCAGTAACAGGCAGAGTCGCCCAGCGGCCTTTTCAAGGCCAGTGGGCCCAAGGGCAGTAAGAGCTCAATCGGATTAGGTGCCACTGAAGGACTGAAGGCTGCAGGGGCCGGCTCAGGGAGGCTTTTACAGTGACGTTGCTTTATCACCTGGTCCAATAAAAGAAAGATCCCTGCAATGAAGAGGGTGGCAGGGGGGCCACATCTCAAGAGTCACAACTCGGTTTCATCGGTTCCCCAGTCCTCCCTGCCCCTGAAGGGTCAGACTTCTGACCTGCACCCCAGTAACCCATAAGCATAGACAATCCTACCTAGGCCCAAGATCTTGGAGCTGCTGGTGGAAAGACCAGAGGAAGCCACCAACCTCTGTTCCCTGAATTCAGGAAGGACAAAGTCGGGACAAAGAAGAGCAAGAGACAGATAGCTCTTTAGAGGTGGCCAGGAGAGAACAAATCTTTTAAGCTCTTTCGGAATTAGCAGTGTCAAACTGAGAAATATTTTTGAAAGGAAGAATATAAGGCTTTTGTTGATGGAAATAATCTAATGCGTGTTTGATCCAGCTGGTGGGACCAGTGAATGAGTGTATTCTTATCTCTTTAAGGAGTGCAAAGTGCACACCACCTTTGCAAACCCAGCCACTCAGAAGTACACTTCCGAAAGCCCATGTAAGCATCTAAAAACAGATACACCCTGCAGTCTAGCTGTTTTATTTCAATTTTTAATAACATGTAAAGTTGCTTAGTATGTCTTTGTAATGCCAAAACCCTAAAAACTATCAAGTTCCTGTCAACAGTGGGTCTGCAAACAGAGTGTGGTTCACATACAGAAGAAAAGGAAATGCTTGGCTGTGCAGAGGAGAGAATCATATCTGGGTCTCAGGCAACGCAACAGCTGCTCAGCAAGTATTTAAAAAAGTAAAAAGTGTCGCACAGCCCAATACGATTAATTTCCTTGCAAATAGATAAATATAAAAATCAGGCATCCAAGGACTAGAGATGGCTCAGTGACTAACCCTAAGCAGGTTTCACTTGCAGCATCCACGTGGCAGCTCACACCATATGTAACTCCAGATCCAGGGGGACACAAGGCCTTCCTCTGGCCTCTGAGGGCACTGCATATACCACATGATGCATAGATATGCATGCAAGCAAAACACCCCCACACATAAACTTTTATAAATGAAAAAAATAAAAATAAGCATAGGAATACATATTCTCTATTTAGACAAGTCACGGAAATGTAAAAGAAAAAATATCACCTATTCTTTCCTCCCTTGTATTTTTGTATTAAATTGTTTAAAAACAAAAAAATGCACACTGTTCTATAAAAATTTATCTTTTTCCACTTAAAATTACTTTTACTGACACTCCCAATTAGTCAGAAAATGCATTTTATGATATGTGTGACCATCTGTTTGGTTTCTCCAAAGTTTCTCCATGCATCAGATTCAACCAGGGGCTTGATAAAATGCAGATTTGCAGGCACTGCCTGGTGCCTTTTGAGCCTTTGTCTCTGAGGCACAGCTAAGAATAGGTGGGCCTTCAGCAAGTCCCTGTGTAACCCGCACTTAGCAATCCATTCATTCCAGCTACAGGCAATTGGAAACAGTCCCGGAAGGAGGAAGTGAATTTCTCCAGTCACGTGGTTATTTGTGGTAGAACACAGAGCAATACCTAAGTCGGGGTCATGCAGGTGGTGCTGGTCTGCCTAAAGTCACTGCCACCTCCATCTTCTCTCTTAGAAATGCTTGCACTAGCAAGAGAGCTCCTACTGATAGTTCTACAGGTCAGACTAAAACACAGGGGAAAGATCTTGCTTCAGTATTGAAATATTCGAATTCATACATTTTTGAATTTTTCAACTGCTTCGCTCTCAAGACCTGCTTATTCATAACTATGCACTGTCCTTGAAAGTACGGCTTCCTATAAAGAGAGACCCAACACTGTAACCAACCACCAGTTAGCAAGGTTCTCTGAGCATATGCATGTACATATACACACAGACTATAATTGTATTCAGTAGATACAGAGTTACTCCATGCAGTTATAAAGGCTAAATACCATAATCTGCCATCTGCAAGCTGAAACCCCACGCTAGCAGAAGATACAGTTCCTGTCTGAGTTCAAAAGCCAGAGACTCAGGAAAGCCAATGGGTTCAACCCCAGTCTGGGGGCAATAGACTAATGCCTCAATCTCAGTAGTTGGCCTTAGAAAGAAAGCAATTTCTCTTTATCTATCAGAATGACCCAAACTTCTATTGCTGAAAGGTCCAGGCCACTATAAGTTTGGGCTGAATTAGGTTGTTATAGTCTCCCAAAGATCTTAATCACAAGACATGGTACGTGACTTAAAGCATGAGGAGGACATTGTAAGCTAGACACAAATGCCACACTGGCACATAACTTACAACTTCAAACCAGGGCCCAGGGAAACTGACCTTTTGCCCTATTGTCTTCTCCAGTCACAATGTCAGGATCCAAGGGCACAATGTATTCAATCCTGTGATGACCCGGATACCCAACATTGGTACCACCATCCCTAATTGATGCACAGAATCCTTGTTCCTGGTGTGCAGACAATGTGCACTGCTATAGGTCTGCAGGCTCCATTCTAATTTCTCTTCCGGGTCTGTGTTTGCAGGATCCTGACAGTCCCAAGCAGAATGACCGGAAATCTGGGTGGGTATGGAAGACTTAACTATTTAACTTTTTTTTTTTTTATTAAAGATTTCTGCCTTCTCCCTGCCACCACCTCCCATTTCCCTCCCCCTCCCCCATCAAGTTCCCCTCCCTCATCATCCCTAAGAGTAATCCGGGTTCCCTGCCCTGTGGGAAGTCCAAGGACCACCCACCTCCATCCAGGTCTAGTAAGGTGAGCATCCAAACTGCCTAGGCTCCCACAAAGCCAGTACGTGCAGTAGGATCAAAAACTCATTGCCATTGTTCTTGAGTTCTCAGTAGTCCTCATTGTCCATTATGTTCAGCAAGTCTGGTTTTATCCCATGCTTTTTCAGACCCAGGCCAGCTGGCCTTGGTAAGTTCCTGATAGAACATCCCCATTGTCTCAAACACTATACTGAGTGAGGTGAGCCAGACCCAAAAAGAGGAACATGGGATGTACTCACTCATATTTGGTTTCTAGCCATGAATAGGGGACGTTGAGCCTATTATGCGTGATCCTAGAGAAGCTAATTAAGAAGGTGAACCCTAAGAAAAACATTTAGGCGATGAAAGGAGACAGAGACAAAGACCCACATTGGAGCACTGGACTGAAATCTCAAGGTCCAAATCAAGAGCAGGAGACAGAGCACGAGCAAGGAACTCAGGACCGCGAGGGGTGCACCCACACATTAACTATTTAACTTTAACAAGACTATTTCAGCCCACTAGCAAGACAGCAGAAGTCACTGATGGGCCCCATAATAAAAAGTGTCTGGCTGTACTTTAGGGGGATGGCTTTCTCACCCTCTGCCTCTCTCAGCTCAGTAAGAAACTGGGAGAAAACAAGACTACCTACCCGAGGCTGAATATTTAGCATGTGTATTAGCTGTTTTTCTCAATGCTGTAGCACAAATTCTAATTGGTCTTAATAATAAAAACTCAGAGTGAGCTATCAGCAGTGAAAGCTGAAGGATCAGAGAGGCAGAGCGGCCAATCACCAGAGAGTTCTTATCTCTACTACTGCTCAGACCAAAGGTACAACTCTGTCCTCGGACCACCCTCACACTCCATCCTCAGACTGACTCCTTCCTCAGATGGCTTCAGACTGACTGCTTCTTCAGTCTCCTCCTGCCTTCTATTCCTCTCTCTGTCCAGCCATATCACTCCTGTCTCCACCTCTCTAGTGCTGGGATTAAAGGCACGTGATCCCAAGTGCTGGGGTCATCTTTTTGTGGGCTCTGTTTCTCTTTCAGACTGGATCAATTTCATGTAGCCCAGGGTAGCCTTGAACTAACAAAGACACGTCTGTCCCCTGAGTCTTGAGATTAAAGGTGTGTGCCACCGCTGCCTGACCTCTAGTGGCTAGCTCTGCACTCTAATCTTCAAGCAAGCTTGATTTGTTAAAACACAAACAAAATATCACCACACAAATGCTTTGACAAACTATATGAGAGCAACTCCTTTCAGGAACTTGGTTTTCTTTTGATTAATAGTTCCAGAAGCATTTCCAAGTGGTTCTCTGGTGGCATGAATATGTGGTGTAGCTGCTTATGTGATAATCAGATCAGGAGGTAGACAATGGTAGAGGAAACAGGGCCAGCCTTAAACAGCTGCCCCCAGTGACCGACCTCCACTAGTCAGGCTCCATCTCCTATAGGTTCCTTAGCATCCCAAAACAATACCACCAGATGTTCAAACACGTAAGCCTACTGGTAACATTTCACATGCTTGCTGTAACAGCATGTACATCCTCTACCTGGGGATTCCAGAGCTGTTCTAGGATAGAAAAGAGCTAGCCTGCTGAGGCTTCTGGGAACATTCGGGGTTACAGTGTACCTTCACACAGGAGACTCTTCATTTGGAGGTCTTCAACATCTATGCGACAGAGATGGCTCAGTCAGTAAGTTGCTTGCCACACAAGCATGAGGATGGAAATTTGGAATCTCGATACATTTGTGGGGGAAAAAAGCTGGACATGTCATCACATGCCTGCAGTCTCCGTCCTGGACAGGTGGAGACGGAGGATCCCTGGAGCTCTCTAGTCATCTAGCCTAGCTGAATCTGTGAGCTTCAGAGTCATTGAAAGACTCGGTCTCAAAGATTAAGGCAGGAATTAACTGAAGAAGACATCCAGCATTGACCTCTGGCCTCCACATGCACAACATTCACGCAAGACACAACATACGTACATGCAAACATGTGCACCCAAAATCACACATATATGTATATACTCTACACGCACACACACACAATATATACCTTCATGCAAACGTGTGCACCCCAAAATCACATATGCATGTTGTACTACACACACACATATATATATACATTCATGCAAATGTGTGCACCCCAAAATCACATATACTTGAGTATGCTATCCACATACACATATATACCTTCATGCAGATATGTGCATGCAAAATCACATATACAGCCATAGGCTATACACAGACATGCAGGCACATTCACACACATACACACACACACACACACCTTTATGCAGATATATACACACAAAATCACATATATGTATCATGCCCAGGCACGTGCGGACACACACAAGTATATGCAGAACCAACAACTTCTCTTTCCTATAGGAACTCAGGCCTCTACTCGGCATTAGGGAAGAATCCAGGCAAGCCAGACAGTACTCTTTTCCTACCTAGTTTTAGAGTCAGGGGCTTTGAAAGAACAGGGATGTGAGGACAGTCAGTGGCGATTTTTCCATCGTTGTGATGACCAATCGTAATCACCAACTTGGTGGGCTTTAGAATCACCTACATTACTAATGCTCACCTCTGAGTGTGTGCACGGACAGTTCCAGAAAGGGGTTGTTAAGGGAGGGAGCCCCATCCTGAATGGGTGGCACCATCCTACAGACCAAGGCTCCGAGTGGAATGAGAGAGAAAAAAAAGGAGAAAGGCCACTAGCACAGTGTCATCTTCTCTTCCTGCTTCCTGGTCACCATGAGGTGACCACCACACACCCTCCTCTCCCTCATGTTCAGCCTCACCTTGAACCTAAAATGGCAGAACCCAGGCCACTACCTAAGACCTCAAAAGCAGTACCATTCTCCCTCTGTCGCTTTCTTCAGGGTTTGTCATGAGTCAGAAGGTCTTACTAATCCAGATGTTAGCTTTCAAATATACATACACATATACGCACATTGTACGTATATGAACCTATTATACATACATACATATTGAACATTATATATATGATATACAGTATGTATACATATGTGCATATATAAGTGTTATATGCATGATAGAATGCCTTTGAAGTATCTCCATGCTTGAACCGGGACATATGCTGTATCTCATGCATTAGCTAGCAAGACTATTAAAGATGGTGATTACCTAGGTATATCTGATGGTGCAAATACCTGGAGCTGCATATTTTTTACTGGCTGCTGCAGATGTACACCTTACCCTCTCACCTACAGTACTAATGCAAGGTTACACCTGCAGGCTCTTGAAAACAGAGACTGCGCCTTTAGTTTCCCGGTCGCTCAGACCCAAATAACCACGCAGAAACTGTATTAATTACAGCACTGTTTGGTCAATGGTTCGAGCGTATTTCTAGCTAGCTCTTATATCTTAAATTAACCCGTTTCTATTAATCTGTGTATCACCATGAGGTTTTGGCCTACATGCAAATGTTCATTGTAAAAAGTAATTGGTCTGGTTCAAAGTTTCTGGTTTCTGGTTTCCATAAACACTGGACCATCGCAGAAGCTCATCTTGGATAGCCTGTTGTTGCCCCGAGTCAGGGGGATCTTGCTGCCAGGGCAGGGGATCCAGGAACAGGATTCCCATGAGCTCCAGGCTACCGCGCACACACATACACACACACACACCCCACTCTTGGTGCTGGCCCAATCACTGGGCATGACCTCTTACAGCTTGTGGGCAGCTCCCTAGTCCGTGCTTGCTGCTCCATGCTACCAGCTGGCCCTCAGGCCAAGGGCCTGCATTTTTCAGTAATGCCACGTTCTTGGTCCACTGAAACCACACTCTCCCATAAAGCTCCCAAACCCTGTGTGGTTGAATGGATTTTCTCTCTATCCACTCCCAGCATGGTATTTGGATGCACTACTGACATGGATTAGAACTTCCAAAACTATGAGCCAAAACAAATATTTTTCTCTTTATAAGTTAATTGTCATGGGTATTTATTAATGTGGACCACCACACTGCCTGAGTATGAATAGTTTCTATTCTGGATATCAGACGAAGGAGTTAATATTTGTCCACTGGAAATTCACCAGAAGACACCTCCCACCAGGTATCACTGAACCACCTCCTTTTTCTTGATCAAAGTGACTGTGTCCATCACTGCTCCCTCTCTTACTGCAGCTCCCACATTCGCATCCATGTAGGTTCACACTCTGGATTTGATTGACTTTTCAGTGTCTCATCGTGTCCCAGATTTCTTCTGGGGAAGGAGGAGAACACGTGTCCCAGGGAAGCTGAGAATGCTTGTAAGTCTAACTCCAGGGGTATACACGCTGCTGCCTGGTTAGTCTACTCCACTTACAAAGTAAACAGACTTCATTTACAAAGCTCCAGTCCAAAGATGAATCTGTAAGAACTTTAAACTGCTAGCATCAGAGCAGTGAACTAAGCAAGTGCAGTTTGCTAGGTACTTGTCAACAGTCATACCCTAGAGGAAGAAGGATTTGCTTCTGTGTGGAGATTTTAGTCTCTAATCCACGACTCTACTGATTCGGAGCCCATGATGAGGCAGGACATTATGACAGCAGGAATATGTGGCAGCAGCTGCTCTCTTCAAGGTAAACAGGAAATACACGGCCAGGAATATGTGATGACAGTCAAGATACCCCCACACGACTCATTCCCAGTGACCTGTTTGCTCCAGCTAGAGGCCACTTCATAAAGTTTCCAGAGACTTCCAAAGTAGCACCACCAGCTGGAGCCAAGCATTCCTAATGCACAAGTCAAAGGCCCATGAAATCAGACCTGCTCTGAGGGGACAGCACATGAGGAATGAGATTAGTCATTCAAACACGGACATTTTAGAAAGTGTGTGACATACTAATAACGAATGAGACTAGAGTAACCCAGGACACCTGACCCAGATGCTTGCTTGCACTCAAAGTCTCATGTGATTCTTTCTCTCCCAATGTAAATCTTTACTTCTACTATCCATGAACCACACACACACACACACACACATTCCAGAAAATACCTCAGGGTGTTCTACATCAGAAACTCAAACTGTGATAGCTCATCCATTCCTTCCCTGTCCATTTCCCTCTTGCATGCTCTTCTCTGTATTTGCAACCATTCTCGGTCTTTTAAAAAATGAATTTATTTTATTTTATATGCATTATAGTTTTACCTGCATATATCTGTACACCCTTGCATGTCTGATGCCATGGAGTCTGGGAGAGGGCAGAGAATTTGCTAGAACTGGAGATATGGACTGTTGGGAGCTAGCACGTGAGTGCTAAGGATCAAACTTGTATCTTTTGTAAGAACAACTAGTGCAAGCCATCTCTCCAGCCCCTACTCGCAGTCTTTTTATTAACTTCTCATACTGTTCTAGTTTGAAGAGTAATGGCCCCCATAGGTTCGTATGTGCAAATGATTGGCCCATAGGAAATAGCACTGTTAAGAGGAGTGGCTCTATTAGGAGGTGTGGTCTAGTTGGAGGAAGTGTGTCACTGTGAAGGCAGGCTTTGGGGTCTTATAAGCTCAGCTGGTCTGGCCAGTGGGACACAGTTTCTCCTTCTGCTCCTACAGATCAAGAAATAGAACTCTCAGCTCCTCTTCCAGTACCGTATCTACTTGCATGCTGCCATGCTCTGATAATAATGGACTAAACCTCTGAAGCTGTAAGCCAGCTCCAATTAAACCCTTTCCTTTACAAGAGTTTCTGTGGTCATGGTGTCTCTTCACAGCAACAGAAACCTTAAGACATACAATAGATCCTGATTACAGCCTTTCCCGACTGCTCCTCTCAGTTCCTGTCCACCTCCTCTCCTCTCCGAAACCACTCCCTTTCTGTCTCTCATTAGTAAAGAACAGGTTTCTGCGGAATAACAACAAAACATGATAAAATAAAATAGATTAGATAAGACAAAAAGCATCATATCAAAGCTGGACAAGAAAGAAGGAAATGAGCCCCAAGAGCAGGCACAAGAATTAGAGACCCACTCATTCACACACTCAAGAGTCCCATAATAATACTAAAATAAAAGTTATATACACAAAGGACCTGATGCAGACCCCTGTGCTTGCTGCTTCCATCTTTGTGAGTTCATATAAGCCTTGCTTAGTTGATTCAGAGGCCCTTGTTCTCCTGGTATCCTCCATTTCTACTGGCTCTTACACTTTTTCTACCTCCTCATCTGCAGGATTCCCTGAGTTCTGAGGGGATGAATTTGATGGGGACATTCCATTTAGAGCTGTGTCTTCCAAGAACTCACTCTCCATATGAAATCTGACTGTGGATCTCTATATTTGTTCCCATCTACTATAGGAGGAAGCTTCTCTGATGATGGCTGAATAAGGCACTAATCTATGAGTAAAGCAGAATATCACTAAGAGAAATTTTATTGATAATTCTTTTTAGACCTGTAGTGTTTGGTTTTTCTCTGGGCTATCTAGTCTCAGGTTCTTGGTCACATAAACAATGTTGGGAATGGGTTTTGTCTCATGGAGTGAGCCTTAAGTAAATCAGTCATTGGTTGGTTACTCCCACAAATCCCGTGCTGCGACTGCCATAGCTTATCTCGGAGGCAGGAGAGACTTTAATTCAAAGGTTTTGTGGCTGAGTTGGTATTTATGTTTCCTTTTTGATAACCTGCAGAGTATGTTCCCGCATCAAAGACCCTAGAGCATAGAGGTGACAGCTCCAATAGGCACCAGCTCGACTTCTGTCTGTTCAATGAGTTGTATGGGTGCTGTCCTTAGCAATATGGCCCTCACCAATAGTTTGTGGAGAAAAAACCCTTGTCTCAGCAACATCCTAAGCAACAACCTAATGGGTTCTTTGGGGATTTCCATGGGACCCCCTTGGCCAGCAAACTAATTGAATGCAACCCAGTCCTGATATTGGAAGCCTCCTATTGTGACAAGAGACAGAAGGTTGGGATTCTGTATTATTAGGAGACCTCATTAGGATCTTAGGATCACCTTCCTATGCATAATACATATTTACACACATACACACACACACACTCTGCAGAGTTTCCATTTCATTAGGTCTCCATATCATCCCTCAAATGCCTCTTAATTCCAGCTGTCTCTCCCCACTCCCTCCCTCAACCCTATCTCCTCCTCCTCCCCACCTGAAGATTCTCTAACTCCCATCCCTACCTACCCCAAGTCCACACATAACATCATTTCTATTTTCCCCTCACAGGGAGACCCATGTGTCCTCCACTAATCCCTTCCTCTATACATAGGCTCTCTGGTTCTATGGATTAGAAGTTGATTGTCATTTATTTAACAATAGCCACATAAGTGAATACATACCATATTTATCTTTTGGGGTCTGGGTTACCTCACTCGGGATGATTTTTTTCTAGTTTTATCAGTTTGCCTGAAAATTTAATGATGTTATTTTTTTTTAACAACTGAGTAGTAGGCCATAGTATAAATGTGCCACATTTTCTTTACCCATTCTTCTGTTGAGGGACATGTTGTATATTGAACCATCCTTGCATCTCTGGGATGAAACCTACTTGATTATGATAGATGATCTTTTTAGTGTGTTCTTGAATTCAGTTTGCAAGTATTTTTTTTTAAGTATTTTTCCATCTATGTTCAGAAGGGAAATTGGTCTTTAAGTCTCTTTCTTTGTTGGGTCTTTATGTGATTTATGTGATTTGGATATTGGATAACTGTGGCCTCATAGAATGAGTTTGGCAATGTTCCTTCTGTTTCCATTTTGTGCAACAGTTTTTTTTTTGTTTTGTTTTGTTTTTTGTTTTTCGAGACAGGGTTTCTCTGTGGCTTTGGAGCCTGTCCTGGAACTAGCTCTGTAGACCAGGCTGGTCTCGAACTCACAGAGATCCACCTGCCTCTGCCTCCCGAGTGCTGGGATTAAAGGCGTGCGCCACCATCACCCGGCTGCTGTGCAACAGTTTGAGTAGTATTGGAATTAACTCTTCTTTGAAAATCTGGTAGAATTCTTTGCTAAAACCATCTGGCCATAGGCTGTTTTAGGTTGGGGAAGCTTTAACAACTGTTTCTATTTCGCTAGGAGTTATAAGTTTATTTATATTGCTTTACTGATCTTAATTTAATAACTGATACATATGTGGAAAATTATCCATTTCTTTTAGATGTTCCAGTTTTATGGAGTATAGATTCTTCAAGTATGTCCTTATGATTCCCTGGTTTTCCTTGGTGTCTATTGTTCTTTTCCCCATTCCTTTTTCATTTCTGATTTTGTTCATTTGGATATTCTCTCTCTGCCTTTTAACTTGGATAAGACTTTGTCTATCTTATTTCCTCAAAGAACAAACTCTTTGTTTCATTGATTCTTTGTGTTTTTTCTTTGTTTTTGTTTTATTGATTTCAGCCCTGTATTTGGTTGTTTCTTGACAGCTACTCCTCTTAGATGTGATTGCTTCATTTTGTTCTAGAGCTTTCCCGTGTTCTCTTAAGTTGTTATTATGAGATATTTCCAGATTTTTTGTTGGTTTGTCTTTTATTTTTTTATGTAGATCTTGTTTTAGACACTTAGTGATGTGCCTCTTAGAATCGTTTTGTGTTTTGTGTGTGTGTGTGTCTTTATATATGTACTAAGTTTGGGTTTGCTGCGTATTCCATTTTCATTTTCATCCTATTCTAGAATTTTCATTTCAATTCTAGAAAGTCTTTAATTTCTTTCTTACTATCTGTCTTGACATTTGATATCGTTCAGTAGAGAGTTGTTCAGTTTCCATGAGTTTGTAATCTTCCTGTTGTTTCTGTGTTGTTGATACCCAGCTTTAATCTGAAGTGGTCTGATAGTGTTCAGGGAGTTATTTCAATTTTCTGGTATCTGCTGCTACTTGCTTTGTGTCTAAGTTCATCGTCAGCTTTAGAAGTTCCATGAGGTGCAGAGAAGAATGCATATTCCTTTGTGTTTAGGTAAAATGTTCTATAGATATCTGTGAGGTCCGTTTGGTTTATAATATCTGTTAACTTCATTATTTCTCTGTCTCGTTTATATCTGGATGACCCTTCCATTGGTGAGAGTGGGGTATTGATGTGTCCCCCACTATTAGTGTTTGAGGGTTAATATGTGATTTAAACATAGTAGTATTTCTTTTACAAACTTGGGTGGGTTTTTCTTTGATGAGTATGCATCTCTTCTGATGAATTTTCTTTTGATGAGTCTCTATCTCTTTTGATTAGTTTTTGATTTGAAGTCTACTTTGTTAGGTATGAAAATGACTGAACCAACTTGCTCCTTAGTTCCATTTTCTTGGAATATCTTTTTCCAATCCTTTACCTTGAGGTAATGTCTTCTTTGATGTTGAGATGTGTTTCTTGGATGCAGCAGAAGGATGGATTCCATTTTCACATTCATTATGTTAGTCTGTCTTTTTTTTTTTTTTTTTGAGATTGAGCCCATTGATGTTGAGAGACATCAATGACAGATGATTGTTAATTCCTGTTACTTTATTATTAGTGGTGGTGACAGTTACGGGGTGTTTGTGTGTGTTTTCCTTTTGTTGATTTTGTTGGTATAAGATTATTTATTCCTTGTGTTTTTATGGGTATAGTTAACTTGCTTAGGTTGGAGTTTTCCGCCTAGCACCTTCTGTAAGTCTAGATTTGTAGAGAGATGTTGTTTAAATTTGGGTTAATCATGGAATATCTTATTTTTTCCACCTATAGTAATTGAAAGATTTGCAGGTATGTTAGTCTGGCTTGGCATCTATGGTCTCTTAGAGTCTATAGCACATCTATCCCTTCTGAAGTAAGGTGTAATTCTAACAGGTCTACCTTTATATGTTCTTGGTCTTTTTTTCCTTTGCAGATTTTAATATTTTTTTATTCTATATGTGTAGTGTTTGATTATTATATGGCAGTGGGACTTAGTTTTCTGGTTCAATCTGTTTGATGTTCTGTATGCTTCATGTACCTTTAAAGCAACTCTTTTTTTAATGTATGAGTATTCTGTCTGCATGTGTGCTTGCATACCAGAAGAAGATATCAGATCCCATTATAGACAGTTGTGAGTCACCATGTGGTTGTTGGGGATTGAACTGAGGACCTATCTAGAAGAGCAGTCAGAGCTCTTAACTCCTGAGCCATCTCTCCAGCCCAGGCATCTTCTTCTGTAGGTTAGGAAAATTTTCTTCTATGATTTTGTTTAAAGTATTTCCTAGGCCTTTGGGCTTCTTCTTGTCTCATTCCTCTATCCTCGTAGTCTTAAGTTTGGTCTTTTCATGGCATCCCAGAGTTTTTGCATATCTTATATACAGAGTTTTTTAGATATAACTTTTCCTTTGATAGATATATCCATTTGTTCTATCATATCTTCCATACCTGAGATACTCTCTTCCATCTCTTTTATTATGTTGGTGAAGCTTGCCTCTGAGGTTTCTATTCAAATTCCTAAATTTTTCATTTCCAGGATTCCCTTAGTTTGGGTTTTCTTTATTGATTCTATTTTAATTTTCTGGTCTTGATGGTTTTATTCATTTCCTTCCATCGTTTGTGTTTTCCTAGATTTTTTTAAGGGATTTATTAATCCTCTCTTTAAGGACCTCTATCATCTTCATACAGTCAGTTTTAAGGTCTCCTCCTTTTTTTCTGTTTTTGTTTTGTTTTGATCTTTTGTTTTTTTGAGACAGGGCTTACCTTTATAGCCCTGGTTGTCCTTGAGCTCTCTGTAGACCAGGCTGGTGTCAAACTCAGAGATCTGCCTGCCTCTGCCTCTTGAGTTCTGGGATTAAAAGCATGCACTGCTGCCACCACTACCCGACTTTAAGGCCTTTTTCTTGTGCTGCATCTATGTTGGATTACTCAGGGCCTGCTGTGGTAGGAGAGCTGGTCTCTAGTGGTGACCTATTATCCTGGCTGTTTGTTTTTAATTGCATTTTTAGGCATCTGGGATTGGGATAATTATAGGTCTAGGTGTTGGTTTCTGAAATTGTCTTTGTTAGGTAGGTATTTTCCCCCTTGGTTTCTGTTTCCTCTCTGAATTTTTAGAGTGTGGTTGCTGATAAGACATAAGTATGGCTATTGGGGGTTCCAGGTAAAATGTGTTTCTGCCTATTGGGAGCTGACACTTAGGAATGGGGTTAGGCTAAGGGTCTGAAGAAGGCCACAGGAAGGAGGAAAGCAGTTTTCAGGTGAAGCTGGGGATGTGGATCTAGAGGAACAGAAATAAGGGGAAGAGCTACAGACCGCCTACTTGTTTCCTTGACAGGAGTAGTCTGTGGGTTAGCAGGGCATGACTGCTGGAGTTGGGGATAAAGCAACCAGAGGGGTAGTGTGGGCAGATGAGGAAGGGAGGCCACAGCAGGCAGTCCATTGCAGAGCTGAGGGTGAGATTGGGTGTGGAGGGGAGGAGGGTGATGGTCTTCAGGGAAACCTCCCTGTTTCCCTGGTGTTCCTTTTTGGCTGGATTCATCCCGGGAGTGCCTGCTGGTGTTGAAGGCTGGGAAGCTTGGAGGAGATGGGTAGAAGGAAGGTTAGAGGAGAATATCTTTGTGATCTGTTAGAGATGGGGTCAGACAGGAAGGAGAAACCTCAGCAGGTTTCCTGCTACAGACCTGGGGATGAGACTGGGGGGACTGGATCTAAAGAAGCAGAAGGAGGGGTGTGGATCTGTAGTCAGCAAACTCAGTTGCTCTGGCAAGAATAGTCCTTGGAGTTGTCAGTGGGGCCATGCTGGGGCTGGGACAAACAAAAAGTTGGGGGCAGACGTTAGAAGGGGAAAATCTGTGGGGTCTGCAGGAGAAGGAAACAGAGGAGCAGGGAAGGCTGCCCAAAGTGTTCTGCTTGGAGCTGGGGATGAGGCTGGGGCTTGGGTTTAGGGGAACAGAGGGAGGCCTACCTAGTTTTCTGGTAGGCATGGCGACCATTCTTGGTCTTAAAGGACAAAACGACTTGCCTCCATGTGGATTTTGCCCCATTATCTTTGTTTTCCAGGCCCAGTCTTGTTTTGAGTGGCCTCATTACCTTAGTTACCGTAGGGACTTCCAACTGCTTTAATTCCATCTTCCTACCTAACACACCTAAGAAAGTCTTAGCTCTTGGAACCCTCGCTGGAAGAGCTGTCTCTGTTTCTCTACATGGGTTGACAGGACTGCAGAGAAATATTCACAGCTCTGTCGCTGTGAATCCCCGGCTCTTAGTCTTGACTGAATGCACTCAAGAATCCTTGAATTTACCTTGGCCTTCTTAAATGTCTTGCCTTTGGTCTATAAACTGTATGGCTGATAAGGTTGGGGAACAATCTAGTATATGACTAATTTCCTTAGGGAGATTTTATTCTGTGCAATTAGGGGTATTCCCTCCTCCCCATTTTGGGTTGAGAGGAATGTCTAAAGACAGGCTCTCAGTATTTAGTTTTCTTCTTCACCCTTATCCAATCTTCCTCTTGGGGCTTCAAATCTCTAAAATATTAAGTAAGGTTCTGTTCTGATGCCCCATGTTGCTATGAGATCAGAGTGTACCAAAGATCTGAATCTAATATTGGTTTGTGTTTATAACTGCTGTGGCAGGATCAAAGATGTTGAAAAAAAGGGGGCACTGTACCCATCCTTCAGTTTCTTAGGTGCTTGAGAGAACAAACCCCAGAAAACTGAAATTCCTCCAGGAATCTCAGAGTGGGAAAAGGTAAAAGCTGAAGCCAAAGGAGGGAGCTTATGTCTGAGAAAGACATTTCACACAATGCTGACAACTTCTCAGGAATGTTACTGGGAGAGTTAGGGTCAAAGCCTGGGCCCCGGCAGTGCTAACCAGGACAGGCCAGTCACTCAGCCTCAGTAGTCCAATTAAAGTATCAAGTAATTATGAAAAGCATAAAAGGGAGAAGTACTCAAAGTGTTCACACTAGGAATAGACAAAAAGAGGCCCAGTGATTCCTGTCACAGTTTTCACAAGTCCATCCTTGTCGTCTTGACAGGAGGGAGGTTCAGGATTATGAAGAGAAAAAGAGGTGCTGTAGGAAATCCCACAGCCAGTAGCCTTTAAGCTACCCGACATGGCCTCTTATACTATAAACGATGATGTCTCTTCCTGCTGCTGGATTCGGTTGCTGTTCCCGTTCCTGCAGAGGACTGTGATCCGAGTCTACCCTTAAATAAATAACCCTTTATTATACTCAATTCTGAGCTAGTGTGGGATTTCATTCTAGCATCCATCTTCAAAGAGGTATGCATAATTGAACAGTCCTGGTCAGGTATGGGCCTGCTCACCATAGCCAAATCATTGTCCAGGCTCCAATTTCTCCTGTGAGGTGGTCTGGCAGGTTGTAGATCCAGAGAAAATCAGGCCTAACAATGGCATAGCCTAATACTATCCTGTCTTGAAATTTCCTCTGACAAACCTTCGCATTCTATCTGGCTCAAATCTCTGGACACCTACAGAATGCAACCAGGTTCTGTGTCAGTGCTGGGCGTACAGGGGCTGGCACCTCTGCCCAGCTCTTATGTGGGATCTGAACTTGGCTCCTCATGCTTGCATAGCAAGTACTTTATGCCCTGAGCCGGCTCTCCAGGCCAAATTCCTGCGTTTTAGTTCATCTGTTTGTCAAAAGAAAAGGAAAACAAACAAACAAACAAACAAACAGGCAACAGCTGACATAGTTTGCTAATGGTCTGAAATATTCACATTTGTGTTAAAACATACAGACCCCTCGCTTTATACGTGCCAATCGGGTCCCAGCACCTATGTCCCATTGTAGCTGCCTGTAACTCCAGCTGCAGGATAATCCAACGCCCCAGCCTTCTGAGGGCACCTGCACTCAGGTGCACTTATCCACACATAGATGCATGCAGGGACATAATTAAAAACACGAAACAAATCGTTAAAGAAATCATTCATTTACAAAGGTCTACTCATCTAGACTTGTCCCTGGTGGGTGCCAAGACAGACAGGCTCAGTAGTTTCCTTGGCTACACAGATCACAGTAGGAACCCCCTCAACAACCTTGTCCCAATGACTCAACAAAGCCTCCAAAGAGCATTTTAGCTATCTGTGCCATACGATAAATTCACATTTTTTTTGTATTGTCGCTATGGCAAAATACCTGATAAAAGCATCTTAATGAAGGGAAGGTTTATTCTGGCTCCCAGTTCTAAGGATACAGTGCATCCTGGCAGGGAAGGTGCAACAGCAGTCGGAGGGGGGTCACATCACATCCACAATCAGGAAGCAAACAGCAATGCATGTTTGTGCTCAGTTTGCTTCCTCCTTTTTACCCAGGCTGGGACCACAGTCCATGGAATGATACCAGTTATATTTGGGGAATGTTTGTTCAACTCAGTTAACCTAATGTAGGCAATCCCTTTCAGATCTACTCAGAGATTTGTTGCTGTGGAGATTCTAAATCCCATCAACTTGACAGTCAGGATTAACCATCACAACTCCCAGATACTTAGAGGGAACTCCAGATAGACTAAAAAAAGCTTCTAAGTCAGCTCCCTGCCATCTAAACTGCAAAAGAAGCCAGGTAGCCCAGCAGAACTGACACAGCCTAAACAAAAGTGGTCATCAGGACGTCAAACTAAAAAGAAGGCAAAACCTGGTTGAACCAATAGTGGAGAAACCAACACCAAGGATCAGACCTTCTCAAGAGGCCAAGGTCTAGACACTCACTTCTTTGCTTTCCCAATAGAGATGTAAAGGTACCGATGCCAGCTGAGTGGGAAGAAGAGGACGCCCATGGAGTGAAGTGACCTTAGCACTTCTGTGAGCCCATTTAGTCTTTGCTTTCCATCCAGGGTCAATTTGTTATGAGAAGCTACACCCTCAAAATGTTTTTTGTCAAAAAAACCTAAAAAAAAAAATGTTTTTTGTTTTTTCTGGATATGGCTTGATAAAATAATTGTTGCCGGGGCAGTTAACACCAGAGCCTGGGTCCTAACAAGCCGGGACAAGCTTGGCCACTCATGCTTGATAAGCCAATTACACAGAAGCGGAAAAGGGAGAATGAGTCGATGTGGCCACATTAGGAAGAGGAATAAAGAGATTCAGGGACACCCTCCGAATGACAGGAAGTTTAGGATTTTTTAGAAGGCAAGAGGCAAATGTAAACTAAGCAGTCCTGGATCATCAGGGTGTGGCCCTGCTCATCACTGACCTGTCCTTGACGGGGCTCTAACTGTGAAATCTCTTCCTGGGGAACAAATTCTTCCTCTGGCTAACCCCAGGCTTCAGTCTATTCCTTTTTCCCAGGATGCAATTCCTAGGGAAATTCTAGGTCTGGAGAATAACTGTCTCAATAGCTTGAGTGCCCCAGGGAGGGGCACAGGGTTTCCTTTGAGATTTTCTCTGCTCCTGCCAGGATGCTTACAGCATCACCAGAAACGCATTTCTTCCTGGTCATGATCAGGGATGGCTTGTCCTGTAGGCATCCACTGGAGCGTAGAGTGCCTTGATTGGGGTAAGGAACACTCCCCTGGGCTCCTGAGTCGCTGTCACTTTTTAGAGCGACTTGGAAAGTTTGTAACTCTTCTCTGCCTTTTCCAGGGCCCTCATACCTTAATCTCTTCCAGCCACTTCCTAATCCCACAAGCTGTGCAGCAGGGAAGGCTGGCCAGTGAGGCCAACCTTTCTGGGAGAATAAATCCTGTATGCCGCTTGGTAAGAGAGGCAAAGAAATCTACTCACAAAAATGAGAGTGGATGGTCTGGCAATCTGCTTTGGAGCAGAATTAAGAACTGGTGAAGATTTCTTTACCCAACTGTCTTTAAAGATACTTTCTATTATTTTAGTTAACATATTATTTGTACCTGCTTGTAGAGTTCAGGCTGCTATTTCACATTTCTATACAACCTGGAATGATCAGATCAGGGTACTTGGTGTAGCAATATCTCCTCAGACTTTTATCATTTCCTTCTGAAGAAACATTCAAAATGCTTCTGCTAGCTCTTTTGAAATACATTGTTCAATGTTGGTCTTGATTATTCTACTGTACTAGAGACCAATTTGCCTTCTCACCTCTGCTTTTCTGAAGGATCTGTGTCTTTTCATTAGCATCAGCGGGCCCCAGGGCTCATCTCTGAGTCAGGGAGGTGAGACAAATTCTGTCTTAATATAGGCCCCTGGCAGTGAAACAGCAGGCATATGGGTCCCGCTTGCCGCTTGCCTCCAAACCCTGCCACCCACAGACAAAGACTCTTTAACAGGGGAAATGTCAGAATCTCCTGTTACTTAATGGCACCCCAAAGAGCAGTTTCAAATTCAGCCTCTAATTGAGTGAGGTACTTTTGGCAAAGGTTGGGAATTCATAGGGGTCCCTCTGCCACGGGTTATTGGTAGAATAAACGCTTGCCCATCTGGTCTGAGCACCAGTTTGACCTCTCAAGGATAAGGAGAGGAGTACCAGTGAAATGGATGGGGGAAGGGATAACATCAGGTCTTCCCTAAGGTTACCCAAAGGAAAAAGCCAAGGAAACGATGCTGTCTTCTTTGCCACGGGGGACACACAGTGTCTTACAGCATCGTTTGAACTATAAATAGCATTCATACTTTGGAAGAAAAAAATTTTTTAGTAAGAATTGTAGATGGAGAAGCGCTCCATCTTGAGAGATCTAGAAAGGCCTCTTCGCAATAGGACATCTTGAGAGATCTAGAAAGGCCTCTTTGCAATAGGACATCTTTTCACGATCTCAGTGTGATCATCCCTCCATTGCTGAAGACACACCAGGGCCTTCCCATCATATTTGGAATAAGACGTTTCCAACTTAGGTTTTTATATTTCTATCTGTCTTCTCATTTTCATCTTGTAATTTCTTTTTTCTTTGGTGTTTCAAAATAGCTGGCCTGTCTTCAATTTCCCCAGTTTATTCTGCTCTCTCATTAATGGGCCTTCACACAACAAGTTAACTCTGACAGAGTTTCCATCTGGTCAAACCTGTTCTCAACTCAGTAGACAGCTCCTAAGAGAACTGGTCTTATTAATACATTGGTTCCTTTCATAGTCTGATATATCCTTATAATTTGTATCATAATGTTGATTCTTTTATTTTTGTATACAGTTATTATTTTCATACCACAGGATTTCTCTGTAAGATCTATTTATTGGTAGTGCTAGAACACTGCCTTTAAGAGACTGGGCAAGTTATAAAATACCCACTGGAGAAAAAAAGGAAGAATGGAAATAAAGAATTGCTAAGGGGACTGGAGAGGGGCTCAGCAGTTAAGAGCACTGACTGCTCTTCCAGAGGACCCAGGTTCAATTCCCAGCACCTATATGGCAGCTCACTACTGTCTGTAACTCCAGCTCCAGGAGTTCTGACACCCTCACACAGACATACATGTAGGCAAAACACCAGTGCACATAAAATAAAAATAAATAAATAAAAAAGAATTGCTGAGAGAGATGAAATATGGAGAGAATGAACAAATGAATGAATGAATGAATGCTCACATTTCCTTCATGCCTACATCACTGGAAACAGCATCTCAATGTGTAATGAGAACATAATCTCTCTGACTTTATCCAATAAATATTTATATATTTTGGAAATCATGGGATACCACACAGGTGTAAGAGAGACTGTCCCCACTGTCAAAACAGCTGGCATATTCCTTTCCATGTTTTTCTTTGTATATACTGTGCATGTAATGTATTTTATATATACATAAAATCATTCTATGTGTATGTGTTTCTTTCTTTTGTTTTTTTGCTTGTTTTTTGAGACAGGGTTTCTTTGTAGCTTTGGAGCCTGTCCTCCTGGAACTAGCTCTGTAGACCAGGCTGGCCTCGAACTCACAGAGATCCACCTGTCTCTGCCTCCCGAGTGCTGGGATTAAAGGCATGAGCTACCACCGCCTGGTCATGTACGTGTTTCTTGCTTTCTCTTAATGATGTTATTTTCCCGACTTGGTAAGAATGCCTTTGAGCACATGGTCTTTAAAGGGCTAAATATATTCTACTGCATGAATGATAGTAATTTAAATGCCTTCCCATCCATTGTCATACGGTTAGGCTGCTCAGTAAATCAGTCCATCGCTAATACTAGCAGAGGCCGGAAGGCCTTGGAGATACATTAGGTAATGCAAAAGAACCTGGAACAGGAGGGTTTTAGGGAGAAGAGGAAGGAACTTTTTCCAGGGAGCTGGAGAACATTTACTTGGTTGGTGGTAGACCTTAGAAGAGTGTCAGTCAAAGTAGGATTCTACGTGGCTCAGGTGAGTGCTGGCACGCGTGCCTCACCTTCAAACACTAACAGCCCTCCACCGGCAAGCAGCCCAGCAAGCTTGGGCTGTGACCTGTGTTTCGCCGCCACGCGCCGCCACGTGCCGGCGCAGACCCGCCCCCTGCTGTTCCCGGCCACGCCCCTCACACGCGGCCTCCCCCCCCCCCGCGCGGCCCCGCCCTCAGGCGACCGCGGCGAGTGCCGCCCGCCCCCCAGTGGGCCACGCCCCCAGTTGCTGGGCCACGCCTTCGTAATCCGGGCCCCCGGGGCCGCCCCGCCCCCCAGGCTGCTCGCAGGCGCGGGGGCGGGTCCCTGCGCGATGACGTGGGCGGGCGTGCGCGTTGACGACCCGCGTCTCTGTTAGTCAGCGGAGCGGCCGAGGCCGGACATCGCGGCCGGAACGCGGAGCCGCGAGCAGGGCTAAGTAGCGGCCGCGGCCACCGCGGGACGGCGCCGCTCACCGCTACGGGCTTCCCGGTCGCCGTTGGCTGCACTGCCGGGTGAGTGCGCGGGTGGGCGCCGGGGCACGGGCGGCCGCCGCCTTCCCCCGGCCGTGACCCCCTCCCGGGAACGCGCGCGGGGCGGGGGTGGCGCGGGAACAATAGCGCGGGCGGCGGGGGCAGCGGGAGGCGTGGTCCGCTCCGCGCGACCTGGCTCCTCCACTCCGGCCCGCTTCCACGTCGCGTGGGGGAGAATGGAGCCGGCGGGCGGCAAGTTCGGAGGTGCTTCTGCGGAGATCGGGCCGACGCGCCCGCACAGACGTCTCCCGCACCCACGGGGAGCGTGTTTTGACTGTGGGCGGTTTCTTTGTGCGGACGTGAGTGCCGCGACGCTGCGGAGGGCCGGATGGCCTCGAGCGCGCCGGCCTCCGGGCCGCGCCTTCAGAGGGGCGCCTGGCGCTGACCTTTTGACTTTCCCCCACCGCTGTCTCTTTGTCTTGCGCCTGGGCTTCCAGTCCAGACGCGATAGAGCCAAGTCCATTTAAAAGTACCATAGGGAACCCCTTGCGTTTTCATTCCCGAAACTTCCCCATACCGCCGGGAATTTAATAACATGTTGACTGCACGGTGTCCAGTAGTTGCCATTTTTACTTCTGAAATTAAGTGGTCTTTTCAGTAGAATTCTGGTCTGTCAGCCTATTGTGTTTTGAGATCAGCATCCGCCAAGTACCTTTTGGTCAGTTAGGACATCTGTTTATTTCATTCATTCATTTGGCAACTCGTAGTACTGTATCCAGATTGAGAGGATGTGAAGGCCAAGAGAAAGACCCTTAAGAATAATGTACAATAGATTAGATGTGCCTTTCAATGAGACGGTTATGTAAGGGATATATGTTAAGTAAGGTATTTGGCTCATTTTACTGGAACTTCAGAAGATGATGTTATGTTAGGAAGAAGAGCTAGGTTTGCTTAAATATACCATCTGTAGTCTTAAATTTTACCACCACCACCCCAGTTTTCTTGTTAGTAATGTTGACCTCAATTCTGTTGAGGCTGTTGGACCTGGGAGGTCAGATACTCTGCATGAGCTTGTTTACTGCTGTGCCTGCCGAAAGCAAGCAATCAGAATGGTACTTAGAGGCCTGTCTTGCATCATTTCTCCAGCACCTAGCGTGGAAGCCATGCACATTAGGTTGATTAAAAGACTTATAGAGAAAATTGAAAGTTAAGCTTTAAATTCTTCCTGAAGTTTCCGAAGTGTCACTCTCAGTTGGCTGGGTCATAAATTAATAGAGGGCACTAGCTGTCAAGACAACAGAGGGTTTGGAGTTACTCTGTTTATGCTTCACTTCTAGGCCATTTGCTGTTTTAAAACCACCCTGAATTTTTTTTTTTTTTTTTGGTGTATACTTAATAGAGTAGAAGATTGTGGGGCATGTTTCTGTATGTGCATGTGTAAAAGTTGAGCACCCCTAGCACCCAAAGTCAGAATTGCTCCAGACTCTGAAACACTTTCAGTCCCTTGTAGATAAGGGGCATTTACTTGGTACTTTGTCATCAAAGTTGGCATGTTGTCCACGTCCAGTATTTTAGATAAGGGCTTTCTCCAACCATATGTATGAATACACCGAGACGTAACAGAGGTGTTTCATTAGGAATCTAACACGATTTCATTTATCTCCCTTAAAAAAAAATCACTGTTAAGGGGCATGATTGGCGGGGGTACACATGATCCTGTGTGCATGTGGAAGCCACAGAACAATTTTGTGAGGTTGATTTTCTTCTTACACCTTTATGTGGATTCTAGACATTGAACCCCATTTCCCAGGCTTTCAGGGAATGTATTTTTACCCTCTGAGCCATATTTACCCTTTTGTAACTAATACAGATAACTTGTGAATTTGAAATAATTCGCAAGTTTTTTATGATTTCTTTTAAAGTAGAAAAGTACAACACCCATATGTATTTTACAAATAGTTTATTTCTATTTAGAATTGGTTAATGTTTTAGAGTTGCTTACTTAGAAAGGTTTTAACTTGGACTTACTCACAGAGCATATGGGTTTAAAACTCAAAATACTATGAATTTATCCAAGTTTTGGCACATTTCCACTATTTAAAAAGTACTTCTTTCCAATATGACAGTAGTTCTGGTGAACCTATTTACTGTAAAATAGGAACAATAAAATAAGAAAATGATTTTATTACTATGAGATATGGGTCTCTAGGCACCAAACTTTTATTTCTTTACTTAGTTAAATATATGAGGTTCAAGGGGGGCACCTGAATAAAATCATTTGAGTGACTCACAGACAGACTCTGCATAGATTCAGTTAGGTTGTTTTCTAAATTCTGATACTTAAACAGCTTTCTTGAGATTTAACTCACATAAAAGAGTGGCCCTTATAGAGTATTTTTTAGTGGTTTTTTAGTCTACTTGCCTAATTATACACCAATCACTACTATTTCTTTCCACCCTGGAGCATCATTTCTTTGTGCCCCCCCCAAAAAAAAAGTCGTCTGGTGTTTGAAAGGAAGAGAGTATGTGTTCTGTTAATATGTTCCCTTTATGAGTTTGAAAATGGTACCCTTTAACTGTCATGGCTTATTAGGACATTGTATACCTCATGCTCCTTTGAATACTGAGAGAAATTACCGGGGATGGAAATTAGTGTAAGAGTAAGTTGAGCATGTGTGGTAGTACATGCCTGTAATCCCAGGATTGGGAGGCCAAGCAAGAGGAATTTGAGGCCAGCCTGGGATACCCAAGTTAAAGAATAAATCGTACCAAAATGAATACCATCATTTTTGTACAATTAATTATTTGTTCCATGAATGATATTATGGAAGATACTAGATGGCCAGTGAAACAGTAATTTGTTGTTAATAATTAGCCATAAATCATCCTAGTGGTAATTGAGGGGTTGCCGAATATGCACCAGCTTCTTGCTGCTTTGTTTGGCCTGTCAGTTGACAAGTTTGAGTCATCTCCATACTTGAGATGCTTTGCTGCAGGTGTGGAAGTATAATGTCTGACATTAAGGATCCAGTTCTCTAGAAGACTGATGAAGTCAGTCGTATGGATAGTAGCCTTCCTGATTCATGTAGGGCAAGGAAGTCACAACCCTGCCTATTTGAACTGTGATACCGCAGGCACAGTCACTACCTAACACCAGGAGCTGTGCATTCTTACTCCAGTGCAGCTCTCCTTTTAGGAAAAGTCAGAATTTGGAGTTTGCTAAAAGGTGACAGGAGTACTGAAATGAGTCGTCCTGTCCTTCAGAGCAGTAGATGGGAATAAAACAGTCCAGGATCAAACCCGTGTTTCCGTGGGACTTTGTCATCAGCGGTATAGCGCCTGCTGCAGGTTCTTCATCAGAGTCCTTCTTGAGTGAGGAAGACTCCTGGTAGGAAAAGTAAGAATCAGAAACTTGATAATTTGTCTCCAGTATTGGACTTATAGAACAGTTTTTGCCATAAACTAGATTTTTTGAATGAAAATTCTGTTTGTTTCACAGAACCATGTTTTTTGATAAAATACTCTCAAAGACTATGTAAGATGTGAAAATGGAGAGTTCCTTAACCCCAAGAAACTTATGGTTCAAAGACAGGACTTATGACATGGTTATACCAGTGAATTTATGTTCCTTTAAAGGAGCCTCCCCACTACCAAAGCCTACTGCAAGTCTCTGAACAGCCAAATTTCACTGAAATTTAGTTTTAGAATTTGTGTGTGTGAGAGCTTTGAGAAAATTTGTGCCTTTCTTTTCTATATGTTGGGAGTTATATAACAAATAGAGCAGATACCTGTGTCTCCTGTTGTGATTTAGAGATTTTCAGATTTCATTAAAATTTGCCAATTCTTTAAAAAGTTTAGGAATCAACACTTAGGTAATGGCCAGCATAACTCTAGGGCCATCTCTGAATTCCAATCCATATTCCAAAGGTAACTAATTCTGTGGCATAGCTAGTTCAGGTCATAGAGCATATCTGAGCCTGCTTCATTAACTACTAGATCAAAGGAATATCACACATCTTACAGGATCCTGAGGTTTAAATCATATGGTACATGAAACACTTTGGGTCTTGGGTGGTAGGTAAAACACTCAGAAAATTTTGGAGTTTTGACTTTTTTTTTTAAACTTTGAATGAGTGCAAAATATGAAGTAAATATAAAATAATTTTGTTGCAGAATGTGTATTCAGATTCTCCAAATATACTGGTTGTTTCTGTCTACATCTCTAGTGGATTTGTTAAAGTTTGAAAATCTCAACTAATCTGAATTTACTGGGATTTTTTTTTTGTGTGTTAACATTTGGACCAGTAATCCTCTCTGTCTTAAAATTTGTAAGCATTCCAAAAACAAATAATAATCTCTAGTACAATGTCATGTTGCCTTTTTTTTTTAAGCCATTTTCCGCAACAGAGTATTCCCTATGCTTTCTCAGATTTATTTTGGCAAATATCTGTGAAGTCAGAATCTAGGAACTGAGACTAATTCTAATCATGTAACACATTTGAGGAACATGAAATGCTGTCTCATCTTTATGTCTAATCTTATGGAGACCTTTGTCTTGAGAAGTTTGAATTTATCAGAGGCCTAGTACCCACAGTAGTTCATTGAACTTTCTAGTTTTCTGTATAGTCAGTAGTTTATGAGATTTATTGTTCCTTTTTAAGGGTAGCAACTATAAAGACACTGATTTTACACAAGCCAGATTTATTGAACCCATTCTATTCCACTTTAGGTAGTAAATGATTTGAGAGTCTGACATGTACCACATTAAAGTCGGTCTCCCTTCTGAATGGGGGAATGAATATCACTTCATAGGGAATAAGGACAAGCATGCATGTCCTAACACACTGAAACAATATTGTTAGCCATTTCATTAGGAATTGAGACATTTGGAAATATCCCAACCTTAACATTACTTAGCCCACCCTTAAAAAAATATGCTCACGTAATAAAGTACAGAAAACAAAGTATCTTTCCTAATGTTTGGTTATAGTTGAAAATGTATAGAAGAATCAAAAAAAAAGCAAACGTCGCTGAATTTGTTTCAAAAAGAGTATTGGAATAAGTTTATGGGAGAGAACATGCTGCTCTTCCTGGAGTCCTCTAACTTGTATTGAGGGTCTGAGAGCAAGTGATCTGTGCTTGGACCACTTTTAAAAAATAAGCCTTTCTTCAGTGTTAAGAGAAGCCACAAGAGTCTGTTAAGGGTTCTCAAGAATTTATGTAGGTATAAAATAGGGGTACTCACTGATACAGAACTGTTTAGAACTACCTTCATCCATTCATTCTGTTCAGGGTTGAAGAGCAGGTCACCTGCTCTGTTTCGACCACCCAAGAGAGTGTGGGAGCAAGAGAATGGCGTGACCCTCTCCCTAAGCTTGTAAGTTGTCATACCACACACAAGACCATGCACTAGGATTCATAATTCCCGAAAACCATTGGCTAAAGAGATAAAAATCCCACAACTCCCCCCCCCATTTTTTAAATAAGAAGGTTCTAATCCTAACATAAAACTGTATGCAATAAGAATAACTATCAAGTGTTGTCTAGAACAAAGAAAAGGTAATATAAGTAAAGATGAAGTTACAACCAACAAGAACAACATCAAGTCAGAAACAACATTTTAAATATCTAGGCCATAGGTAATTGGTAAATAACAGATTATTCCAATAACTGTGCTTAATGTGCCCTATAAAATATGAGAGGATTGTAACTGTGACTGTCTAGTTTTTAACCCTATCATAGACCTGAAAAGGAAAATATTACCTGAGTAAGTAGGAAGTGCAAGTGAACAACTTCCCAAAGATGCAAGAAATGACAAACAGCTGGCTGCCTGAACAGTCACCCAAAGTCTCTCTGCAGTGTTGTCGCAACCAACTTTGGCTATAGGCCTAGAATATCTGACAGACCATTTTCAGAAGCAGGGAAATTTGAAAGGCTGTCCTGCTCTGTCTTGACAAGGTTCAACAGTCACTTTCCCTTGTATCCTGTTTGATTCAGATTGGACATGCTTACTGTCAGTCGTCGAGGCAAGGGCAGTTCTTTGCCCAATAGGCAGTTTTGCCAAGAAGAAAACAAGCTCTTTAGGGGTGTCTTTGGTGACAATAATTCTCTTGGGAGTAGATCAGTGCTGCCAGGAGTAGTTGTGTCTCATGTCAACAGAATTCTCATTTATTAAAACATGTAGATGTCATATTCTGTAGGTGTCTGAAGATCACCTAGCTATATGGAATTATTCTTTGTGCATCTAGAAAGCCTAACTAACTTAATTATAAGTACGGCAAACGTGAGTGACTATAAACCTATAGTTCTTAATAACCTATATAGCTTAAAGACTAAAACTACACATTATAAAAATAAACAATCTTTAAACAGATGTACAGCATGAGGACAGTGACTTCAAATTGTGACAATATACAAAAATAGCTTAATCAGTAGAAATGTATAGTGTTGTATGATAAAAATATCCTTAATTTGTATCAGTATACAAAATATCTTAAGCAGAAGTAGAAACATGCATACAGTTTGACAAAAATAAATTCATATTTGTAACAATATACAAAAATATTGCAAACAGAAATAGGAACATACACAATATGAAAAATATACTTTTGAATTTGTATCAACATACAAATTAGACAGGAATGCATTTTTTTTTTCGAGACAGGGTTTCTCTGTAGCTTTGGAGCCTGTCCTGGAACTAGCTCTTATAGACCAGGCTGGCCTTTCACTCACAGCGATCCGCCTGCCTTTGCCTGGGATTAAAGGCTTGTGTCACCACTGCCCAGCTACAAAAATAATTTTACTTTTGTATCAATATACAAGAACCCTACCACTAATAGTACTAATAGTTGTTAATATAGTTTATAAGTAGATACATTAATCTACCTTATTGTCCTATCCTATCTATCCCTCCTTTTTCTGTTTTAAACGAGGTTCTTGGGTCTAATCTTTATTGTTCTGCCCCCAGCC
This sequence comes from Chionomys nivalis, assembly GCF_950005125.1. Taxonomy (NCBI): domain Eukaryota; kingdom Metazoa; phylum Chordata; class Mammalia; order Rodentia; family Cricetidae; genus Chionomys; species Chionomys nivalis. The sequence goes on along the minus strand of NC_080090.1, from coordinate 33,179,780 downwards.
CTATAACAACTTAACCAACCCTTACAGATGACAGTTATCCATAACCCAGAGAAAAAAACAAAAACCCATCCATCCCACCTATTGGGAGAGAGTAGAGGGGCATTGTATTCTTAGAACTATTTCCTGTTGTGTAGGGTGTGGCTGTATCTATGGGATCCTGTAAAAATCTAAAGCAATGGTTAAGTCTCATAGCTGTAACATTTGTAGCCAGTCTCTAATAATGGATAAAACTTATCTGAAGTTTTATCTGAACTGTTTTGGCTAGAATATTGTAAGGCTGCAGACCATCTCAGTTACCTTCAAGTAGCTGGTAGACTGGCTATGCGTTAACATAGTCTGAGGCAGCGTCTTGGGCCATCAGGTTCAGATCACATGGGTACCACTTGTTACAAGAAGCCACGAGAGTCTGTTAAGGGTTCTCAAGAATTTATTTAGGTATAAAATAAGGGTAGAGATACTTATTGATACAAAATGCTGCCGCTGATCAGCTGCCTTCATCCAGTCTTCTGTCCAGGGGTGAAGAGTAAGCCACCTGCTCTGCTTCAACCACCCAGTAGAGCATGGGAGCAAGAGAAGGACGAGACCCTCTCCCTAAGTCTATAAATTATCCTGTTCTTGGGCCTGGAGACATGGTTCAGAGGTTAAGAGCACTGGCTCCTCTTCCAGAGGTCCTGAGTTCAGTTTCCAGCTACCACATGGAGGCTCACAGCTATCTATAATGAGATCTGGTGCCATCTTCTGGCGTACAGGCATACATGGAGGCAGAATGTTGTATACATAATAAATAAATCTAAGTAAATAAATAAGACCATGCCCTAGAATTCGTAATACCCAAAAGCGATTGACTAAAGGGATCAAAATCCCACAACACTCCAGGATTGAGAAGCTTTGTCATGCTCAGAGGACCCAGCTTGCCAGCCACCATATTGCTAAGGCCAGCCCTACACACCTGCCTTGCTTGGAAAACCATTAAGGACTTAGCATTTCCTAAGGGCTGTTAGTGAGGTAGGAACTTCCTATTCCTTGACTCTTGAGAGGGTGGGTCCCTTATACACTGAAGTTATTTGAATCAACTGAAGGTAAGATAGAGGAGGGAAAAGCTACTACTGCAAAGACTAGAGAAAGGCTCTCTCCAACCACAACAAAACCCCAAACAGTCTGGCTTTGTTACACTGAGAATTTGTTTACATTTCATTTATATTTTGACAGACTTTATATATTTGACCAACTTTAATCAGCATTTCAAAGACTTAATATAATACACAGTTAAGCTTCTCACTTTGCCAGCTACCCTGTTTCTCCACTTGGAAACTATATGGCCTTTCCTGTTTATGAGTTTACACATGTGTCCAACCATATTTTTTTTAACCAGATAATCATTCTGGTGCTTCAGCATTATCTAATAAATAATTTTTTGTCCTACTGATTTAAACTGCCACTTTTATTATTTACTGAATTTCCACATGTGCTTGGGCTATTACTATTCCCTTGACTTCTCTGTGCATTTGGAAACCAAGTCATTCTGTTTTAATTGTTGTACTTTATAGTGTGCTTTCTGTTGGGGCTAATGCCCTTTTGTTAATTTTCTTAGATATTTTGCTTTTCCTAGCTTCTGGCCTGTTTGTGTATGTGAACTTTTAAAAAGGTTTTATCTTTATTTTAAATTATGTGTATATATGTAGGGGGATTGGGTTTGTGCATGGTGGAGGGTGTGTGTGTGTGTGTGTGTGTGTGTGTGTGTGTGTATGCACATAAGGTCAAAAGAGTGTGGGAGAACCTGTAGAGCTGGCATTACAGACGGGTGAGCTACCGAATGTGGGATCCCTGCAAGAATAGAACACACTTTTAACCACTAAACCATTTCTCTAGCTTGTGTGAGCTTTATAATTAATGTGCCAGGTGTCATTTCTACCCCTTCTCTGTCGATCCTGTTGCCATTTCGGTTGTTGGTCATCTTTTTATTTTATTGGGAAAACATTTACGTACACATTGTGTGTTTGCCTATGTATGTATATGTTTCCGAAACCTACAGGTCATGATAGATAACAGGTCCAATACTGAGAGAGTTTTCACACTGGTTAACATTTTCACCACCCGCACCCAGATATGATTGACTTCAATTACATACATTCAGTTTGTCATGACGATTTGGTTTTTTGTATTTATGAGAGAATTATTGCCAACAGAATAATGCTATAGAAAACATTTGCTACTTAAGTCTTTTTGGGTGTTTTAATATTATTTAAATTTTTTTCTGATTTATTTATTTACTTATGTGTGTGTTTTTTCCTGCATGTAAGCCTATGCGCCACATACCTACATTGACAAAAAAGGGCATTGTGTCCCCTGGAACTGGAGTTATCTACAGTTGTGAGCCACCAAATAGATGCTGAGAACCAAATAAATTCTCTGGAAGAGCAACAAGTGATTGTAACCTCTGTGCCATCTTTCCAGCCCTAGTTTCTTTTTCTAATTTTTTGTTTAAAATTTTCTTTCTTTTTTTTTTTTTGCCATATGTTAAATGGGGATAGTAGCAGCCTTTGATAGTGAGCTTCATTGTTTCCTGTGTGGTCACAATATAGATTGCATAGCACCTAGAGATAATTTATTTAATGTAGCTTAGTCAGCCATCAGAAGTATGCAGTCAGTTTAGAAATTAAGATCTACATAATGTGAGAAGGAAAAGGAGTGGAGTGTTTATGGGAAGTTGTTATACTTAGAAAAGTGAACTTGGCAAAAATAAACATGTCAGAAAAACATGGGTGAGCTCTTTTCTCTGTGCCTGTGCTATGTGGGCCTCTTGACTGCATTATTTAATCCTCTCTGACCTTGTTGATCCATTGAGAGTTCATCTTAACCACATTATAGGAACTGACAGATAACCTGGAAGACAGTAGTCCAGATGCCAAATTTCCTTACTTTACTAGATCTTGGTTTTTCACAGTGAGGGCGCTCAAATGGCTTCAATTTTTGTTTTCAGTTTGTGCGTTTTCCCCCTTCCCAGGTTTTCCTGGGAGTTTTTTTTTTTTTAGGGAGTTTTTTTTTAATGTGTCCAGTTTTTCTAATTTCTCCTAGTGAGACAGTTAATATGACTTATCTAGTTCACGGTTGTGAGGAAAGTGATTTGTTAGTCCAATGACATAGTAAAATTTATTGGACATCGTAGTGTATGCAAGTTTTAGTTCTTCCTCAAGGGCAGAGTTAGAGTATTGGTTCCTGTGTATTATCACTTATTCGAAAAGAAGATAAGAAGAAATTTTAATAGAGAAAGTTGGCATAGAAAGCTAATTTTGCAGTGTTCGTGAGAGATAAATGTAGGATAATGTTTTCATGTCAGTGAGACAAGGCGGTCACATTCAAGAGCACCCGGCACAATTGGTAGACAAGCTGTTAAAGGCTGTAGAATCCTATTCTTTGTGAAGGAGGCACTGAGAAACCACACTGAGTGGATCTTTAAAGATTTCTACAGAGAAATCCTTGAATGATCTCCGACTTAGTAAATGGGAGAGTCAGCAGTGGGACTGAGTGTTGTTGGGTTTTGTTTTTAACTCTTTAGGGGACCACCACCCAGCTCCCAAATAAATACATATAGACTTATTCTTACTTACGAATTCCCAGCCCTAGCTTGCCTATTTCTAGCCAGATTTTCTGACTGAAATTATCCCGTTTCCCTTTAATTCTGACTTTTTACCTCTCTATATTCTATATATCATGCTTTCCTTCTTACTTCAAGGCTGGCTGACTAGCCCCTGGCATCCTCCACTCCTCCTTTTTTCGCTCCTCTCTCTTTTCCTGGAGCCTAGATTTTTCTCCTGTTTATTCTCTCTGCATGGCAGCCCTACCTATCTCTCTCTCTCCTGCCTAGCTGTCGGCCATCAGCTCTTTATTAGACCAATCAGGTGTTTTAGACAGGCAAAGAAACACAGCTTCACAGAGTTTTAAACAAATGCAACATAAAAGAATGCAACACATCTTTGCATCATTAAACAAATATTCCACCGCATAAACAAATGTAACACATCTTAAACAAATACTCCACAGTAGCTGAATTTATAACTGTACCTTGTCACTTCCATGTCCACAGCATATCTTTTAGTAGGGTAAAACGTTGCAGAGAGAATGTAATTCTGTAGTGCCCTGTTAGATACAAGAGTTTTGACAATTTGATTTATTGTGTATTACTAGATTTATTAACTATGTATACAGTATTCTGCCTGAAGAAGGTGCCAGATCTCAATATAGATGGTTATGAGTCACCATGTGGTTTCTGGGAATTGAACTCAGGACCTCTGGAAGAGCAGCTAGCACAGTTCTCTGAGCCATCTCTCCAGCTGTGTATTACTACTATCTTAATACGTGTATTGCTTTAGGTCTTCGTGAGCTCGTTTATGTTTGTTTTTAGCCTGTTCCCATACTTCTGAATTTCAGAATCATGAATTTACCATCACCCTTGACTGCATGCAGTATTTGAAGAGGAAAAGTAGCTTTTCTCTTGTTCCTCATCTTTTTTTTTTTTTTAAGAAAGAGTTACTGAAATGTTCTGTTTTCGATGGTTTTCTCAGTAGTCTTTGATGAAGAAGCCTTTGAAAGATGAAAGTTTTTCTTAAACTGGTTGTCTTTTCTTAAGGTCTCTTCTCTCAAAGTTCCTAAGAGCTTTTCTAAGTTGCTTAGAAAAGTGTTTCTTTGTTGCACTTGTCCATAGGCTCCGCTACCACTGTTTGGTAGGTTGGTTCTTTTATTTTGGGTGCCTTCTTAACTGATCCCCTTAAATGGCTCCCAATTATTTTAGAATACTGACATTTACAAGCAAGCTGAGAGGAGCTTACAGAAACTCCTCACCTACACTGCCACTTGACAGTAGTCAACATTTCGTCCTCCCACCCCCCAATGGCTTTTTTTTTTTAAATCTTAAATAGTCTCACTGTGAAGCTTTGACTATCCTGGTACTTGACTCTCTTGAATGTGCCACCTCATCTGGTTGGTTTGTTCTCCTAAGGTCAGTTTGCTACATCCAGGTGCTGTGGAGCTCCTTGAAAAGGTATTTTCCTGTGGTAGTTAGTGTTGATTCTGGAGAGGTGGGAAACACCATAGCTTGGTGTCTCCAGCCAGAGCTGATACTGTCAGCCCACTACAGTTGTCCTTACCTCTGTTTTTCCTTCTGTGATGCTGGATCCTTGAACACACCAGGCCAGTTGTCTGGTAGATGATTCCCAAACTTTGGATTTAGTTGGTTGTTTCTTTGTGGTTAATTTGTATCTTTACAGACTGCTTCTAAAAACAGAAGTTTGGATTTACAGATTACATTGTATTTAGGGTTTTCAGCTTTGATGCTACTCTGTCCATTATATTCATATGTAAGACAAGGCTTCAGGTCATGACTCTAAAGTAAGGAGGTTTTCAGCAGACGTATTATAAAAATCAGAACTGTCCTCATGACATTGTGGTTCTCTGTATCTTGTTTCCCACTAGCATTTGCCTGCTATTTTTAGCATTCATTGATTAGCTTTGGTTGAATCAGTTATTTCATTTGATCTTGCTGTGCAGTGCTCTTTTTCTAACAGTCTTTTTGAGTCTGTTAGCCAGCTTTCAATTCCATTCAAAGACTACTGAGTCTCGTGCAATAATGCACACTTGAGATTTCAGAATTTGGGCTTTGAGATGCACAGCAAGGCCTTGTTACCCCAAAAAATATTCTTTAAAATTCTTATAAGCTAAAATTGAACTCTAAAGTTCTTCTTGACAAAGAAGCCAAATTCTAATGTCTCTTTAATGTACCAACTCTTTATTCTGAAAATTGGCCATATTGCCAGAAGTGTCCATTAACTTCTTCCTTTTCCTCCTCCTAGCACAGAGGTGTGTGTGTGTGTGTGTGTGTGTGTGTGTGTTTACATGCCTGCCCATGAAGGCCAGAGGTCAGCCTTAGGTATTCCTCACTGAACTGATACCAGCCACCCCCCACCAGCCTATGCTGCAATTACATATATGCACACCACCACACCTGACTTTTTTATGTGGGTTCTGGGCATCTAACTCAGGCTCTCATGCTTGTGAGCAAGCAATTTACCAACTAAGCTATCTCCCAGCCTAAGATTTTCATTTTTATTACTTTATAATTATTAATATAGATTTTTTTTTAAGTTTATTTTTACAGGAAATTGGAACTCATATACCTCCCATGCAGGTTCTCCTTTTGGCATATTTTATTAGTATAGTGCATTTTCTTGAACATTATGAGTGCTAGTAATGCATTATTATAAACTTTAAAGTCCATAATATACTCAGCTTTCCTTGATTTTTAGAAGTAACACATATTTACCGTTCTCCTTGTTTCTTAGCTCTGAATTTCTCAGATGCTTCTTTTTGGTGAGTTTGATAGTTTTGTGGAGTAGTGTTGAAGTGTTTTGTAAAAGTCATTTTATTGGGTTTTGAAGTTTTCTTGTGGGGTGTGTGTGTGTGTGTGTGTTTGTGCTTTGGGTTTGTGCATGTCCATGGTAGAGGCCAGAGAACAATGTCTGGCATCTTTCTGCGGGAACTCTTCCATCTTATTTTTTGAGGCAGTCTCTTGATGAACCTAGCTAGCGAGACTCGGCCAAGAAACCCCAGGAATCTTATCTCTTCCCTGACACAGGATTACAAGCATGGGCTGCCACACACACCTGGTTTTTCTGTCGGTGCTGGGGTTGAACTCAGGCTCTCATGTTTGTGCAACAAGAACCTGCTTTTTTTTTTTGTATTTAGACCATGGCTCTAAAGTTCTGGGAAGAAAATTTAGAGGTACAGTATCATTTTCATTATATTATGTCAAGGCTACACACTATATAGTTTGCAGCTCTTGCTGTTGACCTGGCTCTTCTTGGCTGAGGTGTGCTTGTGAGAGTTTTCCTACTGTAAAGTTACCCCTCACCCTTCTATCCTGTGGTGTTTGGAAGAGGTGACTTACATAAGCCTGCACTTAGAATCAGGGAGTTATATTTTAAAGATATTCTGCCTCCTAGATTCTGATAGTTTTATCATAAAGTTGTTAGATTTTTTTTTTCTAGTGCCTTTTATGCAGCCATTGCTGGAATCACATGATTTTTCTACCTGTTGATACGTAGTCCTCAGTAGATTTTAGGACCAGCTTTGTACATATGGGATAAATCCCACCTGGTCTGAATGAGTAATTGTTTTTGTACTTTATTGAAATTCATCTGTTTTGTTGAGGATTTTTCCATTTGTGTTTATTTGAGGTATTGGTCTATAGATTTCCTTATATCTTTGTCTGGCTTTGGTGTTAGGATAATGCTTTTCTTTAGAGAGGGTTAAGAAGTAGGCCTTCTACCATTTTTAGGTTATAAATAATTAGAGGACTAGAGGGATGAGTCAGTGGGTAATTAGAACATAAACCACTTACAGAGGACTTGGGTTTTGTTCCCAGCACCCACATGGTAGCTCAATCTTCTGTTATCTTAGGTTCTGGGGGATCTAACACCATCTGCTGACCTCCATGGTACTAGGCATGCATGTGGTGTACCTACATAATTGCAAACACTCATATACATAAAAAAATAAAATGAGAGAAAAATACTTCTTCTTCTTAAGCGTTTACCAGAATTCACTAGTGAAATCACTGGGGCCTTGTACTTTCTGCTTAAGAAGGTGAGTAAGTACTGGTTCAGTTTCCTTAATAGATGGAGCTCTCTTCAGGTGACTGGTTCTTTTTCTTTTGTGTATATGCTCTGTTTAGGTTATGTTTGTAAGAGCTTTGGTTGGTTGTTTCTTTCACGGAAATGGTTCGTTTCATTTCAAGCCACCATTGTGTGGGTTTGCAGTAGTTCATAGTATTCTTTTGTCATTCTTTAAAAAAAAAAAAAAAAAAAAAAGACAGGGTCTTGCTAGTAATCCAGGCTGTTGGCTGTCTTATAACTCAACATCATAGCCCACTCTGGCCTCAAACTCATTATTCTCCTGCCTTAGCATCCTGAATGTTGGGTTATATATGTGTGCCATCACGCCTGCCCCTTCATCATACTTTCAGTGTCGTTTGAGACAGTAATGATCCCTCTCTCATTTTTGTATTAGTATTCTGTTTACTGTTCCCCTCCCTTCCCTCGTCTCTGCTTTTTCACCTTTCCTCACTGGTGCTGGAAATCCAACCCAGGACCTCGCACTTGCCAGGCAAGCAGTCTGTATCCCACGCTTTATTTTTAAAAGTTAAGACCAAATCTCCCTAAGTGGATCAGCTGGCTTTAAACCTACTCTGTAGCTCTTGTAGGCCTTGAAGTGATCTTCCTGCCTCAGTCTCCTTAGTAGCTGCAGTTACAGGCCTATGCTGCAAGGCCCAACTATTGCTGCTTCCTTCTTCACCCTCCTACTTCCCCTCTTCGTTTTTTCTCCTGAACTTCTCTTTTCTTTTTAAGTCCTGCCTAGAGATATATCTGTTTTACTTACATTTTCAGGTAGCCAGCTTTTATTTTTTTCTTGATTCCATGTATTTCTCTGATTGCAATTCCATCTATTTCTACCCTGTTTTTCTTGTGGTACTTGCTTTAGGTGGTATTATTAATTTTTATGTACCAAAGGTTTCATGTTTCTTCAATGGGAATTTCTCATGATGGCTTCTCTATCACTTTAACTAGGTAAGAATGTTCCTTGTTTGCTGGCAGACTTGTATTTATCCTGCCTTAACCTAAAAACTCTCTTTACTAAGTTATCTTCAGATTTAATTTTACATGATTGTCAGTTTCTTTCTTTAAACTTTGAACTGGTTTGCTACATGGGATTTGAACAGTTTGTGCAAGAGTGACTGAGATTTTCATTTCAAAAACAGTATTTTCCTGCTCAGTTCAGGTTAGTTAGTGATTTGTAGTTTAGCAGCTAGATCTTATATCAGATGAAGAGACAGTTGAATACCAGACAGTACACCTTTTTAAAAAGTTTAATAATTCACTTTGTAATATTCTGGGTTAGCTAGTCTTAAATTTCTGTATCTACTATAATTTGCCACTTTTAAAAACATTTGAATTTTAGCTTAATATTTAAAAAAGCAAGTACATAAAGACACTTCACAAATAGTTGTTCATGTGCTCTTCCTAGCAGTCTTTTTATAAGTACTCTTGTTTCTGCTTCTTAATTTTATAGAAGGGGAAATTAAGGTAAAAGAAAATCAAGTAACAACATTATATCTGCTGCACAGTGAGACCTGTGACTCTGTATCATGCTCTTCCTTCCCTCCTGTAGATTACTGTGTTATAGGTGTTACTCCTGTTACCAGAGTGCTTGGGTATGATATTGCAAGACCCGTGTATTTAAGCAAAAGTTTTGAGATGCTTAATTGGAATTATTTAGAGCTTCTTGTGTATTTCTTTGAATTAATGTCCTTTGCTGTCATTTTCATGAATAATGACATTTCTTTCAAAAGATTGAGGGTTTAAAAAATTATGTTAAATCTAGAGTATGCATTTTAAAGCACTGTGATAATGTTAAATGAGACTAGAACACTTCATAAGGAAATGTCTGTGTGTACAATGGTATTTTATATATTTCCTGCGAGAATTGGAGGGTTGTTATTTTAATAGAAAAAGCACATTTTACTCACAGTCCTAAATTTTGGATCAGAATTTAAAATTGTTATTCTTTGATAAGTTAACATGGCATTCCTACATCCCTTTCCTGGCTTGTTTTTGCTGTATCTGTCTGCCTGAAGTTACTAGATCCTTCTGGTTAACTCCCCTCATGACATGTTGGTTTTGAAAAGATTTTTTTTTTTTTTTTTTTTTTTTTTTTTTGGTTTTTCAAGACAGGGTTTCTCTGTGGCTTTGGAACCTGTCCTGGAACTAGCTCTGTAGATCAGGCTGGCCTCGAACTCAGAGAGATCCGCCTGCCTCTGCCTCCCGAGTGCTGGGATTAAAGGCGTGTGCCACCATCGCCCGACTTGAAAAGATTTTGCGTTTTGTTTTTTTGTTTTTTATTTTCAAACCTTGTCTCACTATATAGCAAACTAGGGCAACATTTATGGAGCCCTTTTTGAAAAAGTATTTTCCAAATGATCAATCCATGCAGTTTCAAACTCAAACATAGGCAAGACTCACCTAAAATACAGCACAGATCACTGGATTTTAATATAGACTATGAAGATATATTATATGATCTCAGATTCCACATTACAATTAAGTTGTTAAATTCTTGTGTAATATAAGATTTACAAATTATCTGTGCTGTGATATGGGAAGTGTATATAAGCACTTTGCCCCAGTATCTGCAAAAGTACATAGCCACTCCAGAAAAGCGTTTGTGAGCCACTTTCTCATGGAACTCTTATTTTTATAAGAATCACTGACAGGGGGCTGGAGAGATGGCTCAGTGGTTAAGAGCATTGCCTGCTCTTCCAAAGGTCCTGAGTTCAATTCCCAGCAACCACATGGTGGCTCACAACCATCTGTAAAGAGGTCTGGCGCCCTCTTCTGGCCTTCAGGCATACACACAGACAGAATATTGTATACATAATAAATAAATAAATATTTAAAAATAAATAAATAATCACTGACACACAAACTCTGTGTGCCTAAATAAGGTGCATGTGTGTGTGCGCACTTAAGTACCTCAGATTGTACAGAACTCAGGATCCTCCTACTTCTGTCTAAGTGCTAGAGTTACAAACTGTCACGACTTGAAAGGCACAGAGAAGGTATTTTCTTGATAACGGATAAAGTGAGTCTATGACTTCAAAGGAAAGCAAATACAGTATTCACAGACAATGACAAAATTGAGACTCTCAAGTGAAAATTAAAATTTTGGGAAATTTCTATCCATTTCATAAGAGATTGGTCCAAGGATTTTGCTGCTATCAGATAACACAGCAGCTTTCAAAACCCTTGCCGTTGCCAGGTATGGGAATGCACGCCTTTAATTCTAACATTCAGAGGCAGAGGCAGGTGGATCTCGTTAGTTTAAGACCAGCCTGGTCTACAATGTGAGTCCCAGGCTAGCCAGTACTATGTAGCTCCCAGGCGTTTGCCTTTTGCTTCATACTTGGAAGTTTTGTCCTTTGCATGTATAGAATAAATAAGTTTTCAGCCAAAGCCTTAGGAGCATTACTACTGCAGAACTTTGGTGTCTTTCCTCTACCCTGTACATCAACCTACAGATTCCAGTTACCTTTGTCTTCTCTGTCTCTTAGCTCAGTGTTGTGTTCAGTGTGGCCCTCTCTTACAGTGTTCTGGAAGGAGCTGCCTTTGTGGCAGGCAGACCAGTTATAAAGAGCTTCTTTAATTTGTTTTTGTAGCTGTATCAGAGAGTTCCACAGTATCCCAGAATGCACTATAACAAAGGTTTATTTATTTGGGGATAAACTCACAGTCAGGGTCACGATCACCAGTCCTCCATATATGCTGGGAACTGGAACCGAATCCAGCAGAAAAAGGGGCTGCACATACTTTTCATCCACACTTATGGTACATGAAACCATGCCAAAAATGGGCTGATATCTTAAAGGCTATTGGCTGAAGGAGTTTCCACAAAAGCTCCCACTTTTGTCTGAATAAGAGAGTTCTAAGCTAAATACAAAACTATACAATCAGAAAAAATATCAAGTGTTGTCCAGAGAAAAGGCAAAAATATACTAAAAATTTGAATTAAAACCAGCATGAACAACATCAAACAAGAAACATGCTAAATGTTTCAATAGTTATCATATCCTAAAGAGTCATGGGATGATGTTATTTCTATGTGATCCTGTAAAAGCTAAAATAATGGTTAAGTTTCAAGATTACTATTTGGTACAATTGCAGATAGTCTCTGAGGAATGAATAAAGTCTTTTGAAAGTTCTTATTTGAAGTTCTGGCCAGAACGTTAAAAGAAGGTGCACCATCTCAGCTAACCAAGTTGGAATCACCTTAAACAGTTCGTAACCCCAAACCTATCTTAAAGTTGTGCTATCAGCATAATGACATCATATCAGCCAGGTCCAATCATTCAAGTCACTGTGGAGGACATGCCTCCCAGGAAAATTAGAAAACCCAGTGCCTGTTGTAAAAAACCATGATGCTCTGGATGACAGAGTGATCCTGGAGGATGAATCAAAAATTCCAGTAGAAAATAGGAAATGTCTATTTTGGCAGACCTGTATAAATGATCAAAGATCAAAGATAAGAGTACAAATAAATAACATCATAATTAAAGGCTTATTGGACACGGGTGTGGATGTGACTATTATTAATCCAGAATCTGGACATCCAAATTTGTAGTTGGAGCTGCGGGTTACTTCCCGCCGCCCGGGAGGGCTCCTGGCCACCGGCTAGCTTTACCCAAAATAATTACACGGAAACTGTATTCTTTCCTTGGCTTGTTGCCATGTAATAGAAAAGTCCTTTTTTAAGCCTTTGCTACTAACGTGATCTTTTAAATGAAATTCTGAGACCTTCAGCATATTTCCAATCAATAATTCCTGCATTATCTTGTGCTAGAGGATCTGGCAGACCTGTATGGGATCGGATGTGTGTTAATGTCTTTTAGATCTTTAATACATAAAAGTTCCCATTTACATTTTGCATATTCTTATGGGTATTGAGTATTTCCTGACTTTTCAGAGGTAGTAGTAACAGGACAAGTAGCTAAAACTCTTGGTAAGTCATCTCTGACTCTGAGAGGTACTGGTGATGCTAATTTTTTTTTATTAACTAAATCACTGCTTGGCCCATTAGCTCTAGTTTCTTATTGGCTAATTCTTACATCTTAATTTAACCCATTTTTATTAATCTGTATATCGCCACGTGTCATTGGTTTACCAGGTAAAGTTCAGCACATCTATCTCCGGTGGCAGATGGATGGAGTTTCTCTGACTCTGCCTTCTTTCTCTCAGCATTCTGTTTAATTTTCCCCCACCTACCTAAGTTCTGCCCTATCAAGGGCCCAAAGCAGTTTCTTTGAAAGCAACACAAAGACAGGAGGATCTCCTGCACCATTTCCCCTTTTCTGTTTAAACAAAAAGGAAGGCTTTAACATAGTAAAATTACATAAAACAGGTATCTAGCAAGAATTACAATTACAATATTTATATCTATTTTATCTTTTATCATAACTAAGAAAAACTATAACTATAAATTCTTCAACTCCATCAAAGACTTCAGAAGGATATAATATTACCTAAGTAAACAGGAAGTGCATTATAAACAAGTTCCAACACTCTAGAATTGACAGTGACATCTCACTGCCTGGACAGTCACCCAGAGTTGTTCTGTACCATTAGGGCATTCATATTCAGCCTACAGGCCAATAATATCCAGCAGACTTTTCCATGAAGCAGGAAATTTCAAAGGCAGTTCAGTCACTTTCTTTTGTATCCTGCAGAATGTCTCACAGACTATTTCATGTAGCAGAAACCCCAAAGGATCATCTCACCTTTAGGCAAGTTCAGCAGTCATTTCTCTGTGAGTCCTGCATGTCCAGTGAAGCAGTCCAGGCAAGACCAGTTTCTTGCTCAATGGGTAACAAACTCCATAAGGAGCTTCTTTGATGTCCATCTTCGTTTTGAAGAAGATTGGTGCTGCCAGGTGCAAATGTGTCTTATTGTCATGAAAAGTCTTACGTTCTTAAACATTTTAAATGCCATATTCTGAAGAATCCCTATCCATCTGAAATACTTCTCTGTATATTTAGAAAATCTAACAACTACAAACTTGACTGTTATAGATGATTATCTATTAACATATATTTCTTAATTATACATTACATTTTTAAATGAACTACACAATCACAATACCTTAATCAAGAGCAGAATTTTTACTATTGTCTTTTGCCTGTACTTCTTCTCCTTGCTTATTAATTCTTACAAGTTCCTTACTCAATTCAGATCTTTTTATTATTGTCTTTTGTAAAGTCTGAATCTCTTGACCTGTAAATATTTCTAATTATTTCATCAAATCAATTAATTTCTGGTTCTCATTCTGCACACATGACTTCAAGGTTTCAAATATTTCTATTAATGATATCTTCTCACCCTTAGAGATTATTTGGGTGGTGTGTAGATTGTTCAAAGAGGTAAAGCCAGATGCTTTGTAGAGGGTTTGAGGATATAAGGAAGTTTGGGGCTCAGCACTAATGTCCCCCAGAAAGATTTAGAAGATTGGAAAGGAATGAAGCCTGAATCAAATTCAGAGTTGTGGAACTTCATGGTTATGACAGCTGGCAGTTGATTAAACATAACTATTTTCTTTGACATTGTGGCTTTGAAGCTTGGTGCTTAGAATACTTGACTAATTTGACAGAAGTTAAAGGTTCTGTTGGTTGCAGTTTTGACTTGCCCTGTAAGTAAAGCAGTGCATCTTTTGTATATCTTCCTTTCTGTTGTAAGAAAAGGATGTAGAGGGTGGGAGTAAAGTAAGTAGAGAAAAGGTGGTGGTGCCATGCTTAAGTGTGGGGGAGGATTGCAATAGCTTCGCCAGTTATAAGCCTGGGATATTTGATTTGAGATTGCACTAGTCTGGAATCTTTTTTTTTTCTTTTTTCCATTCAATTATTTACACTTCTTCCCTCCTCCCAATCCCCTCCCGTTCCCCCACACCCCCTTCTCCCTCTCCCACCCTGCTTCAGAGAGGGCAGGGAAACCTGCCCTGTGGGGAAGTCCAAGGCCCTCCCCGCTACATCCAGGCCTAGGGAGCTGTGCATCCATACAGACTAGGGTCCCAAAAAGCCAGAACATGCCGTAAAAACAAGTCCCAGTGCCTTTATCAATGGTTTCTCTGTCAGCCCCTATTGTCAGCCACAATCAGAGAGTCCGGTTTGATCGCATGCTCATTCAGACCCGGTCCAGCTGGATTTGGTGAGCTCCCATTAGAACAGGTACACTGCCTCACTAGGTGGACCAACCCCTCACGATTCTGACTTTGCTATCTTCTCCCTCCTTCTGCCTTTCAACTGGACCTTGGGAGCTCATTAGTAGTCTGGAATCTTTAACTGATGATCCAGTGAATATTTCTAAGGTACTTGCCGTGTCTCCAGTTAAGCCAAGCTGAACTTAGGGAATGAGAATTAAATAGTTTGTAAAAACAAAATGTATCAGAATAAACAAAAGTCACATGGTAATTTGACTCCAATTATGGGTCACCTCCATGACCACAGAAGCAGTTCTGGTGGATAATATTTTGGGTTGTGTTTTAAGATAGAGTTCAGCAGATGAATTTACTATGTAACCCAAGCTGGCCTTCAGATCAGAATCATCCTGCCTCAGCCTCCCAGTTTCTGGGATTAAAGGTATATGCAAGTATGGTTAAGAAGTTAGTTTAAGAAGTTTAGGGTTAAAAGATTTGCTTTTCCCAGAACATTTTAAAGGTGTACAAATTTTGTGAGCTACTTTTGAGTTTACAGTTTCTAATACTATTTATACCTTCTGTGTTTATTCCTAAAGAGCTACCCCTGCTTAAAATTGTTGCCATCTGCTGTTTTTCCCAGCGATTCTTACTTTTTCTCATACACCTAGCCCTGCCAGGACAGTGTGGCATTGGTGGACAGATAGACGATTGACCCTTATATGATGTGGGAGTGATCTCTTTCTAATCTGTTGCTTTCATTTGTTAATTAATAAAGAAACTGCTTTGGCCCATTTGATAGGCCAACCCTTAGGTGGGTGGAGTAAACAGAACAGAATGTTGGGAGAAAGAAGCCGAGTCAGGGAGTCGCCATGATTCTCCCACTCCAGACAGACGCAGGTTAAGATCTTTCCTGGTAAGCCAGCTCATGGTGCTACACAAAATATTAGAAATGGGTTAGATCAGTATGTAAGAGCTAGCCAATAAGAGGCTGAAACTAATGGGCTAGGCACTGTTCAAAAGAATACAGTTTCTGTGTAATTATTTCGGGTATAAAGCTAGCCATGTGGGCGGCCGGGTGCTAGGAACTTAGCCTGCTGCTCTTATTACTACACTTATAAGTCAATAGAACACATTAGAAATTCCACACAATTGTTTGAGATGGGGTCTTGTTATGTTGTTTGAGTTGGCTTCTAGCTTCCTGCGTTGGAAATAGCTAGGATTACAGGTGCATACCAGTTAGCTAGGCCTCCATTTGCTTTTTAACAAAGGTGCATACAACCTGTTTGAGCTAAGATGATCTCCTCAGCAGGTAATGCTGGCATAATAGTTTGGATATTGATAGGCTACAAAATGAATCTTTACTAAACCTACTTTATACAAATTTTTTTCCAAAATGAATTACAAATCTATATATAAATCCTTAAAAACGATAAAATACCCTTTTCCCTTTTTATTCTCACAGTTCGCTCCTAGTCCCTAGCAAGAACTAGTTTTCTATCTTTTCTCTAGTTATACAATTTTTTTTTCTGTTTAAGGCCATATTTTTGAAAAAAGTTGTTAATATCTAAAATGTTTCATGTATCACATTCATTTTTATTGTGTAGGATTTTCATGGTATGAATGCATCAAAGATGTCTTGGGACAGAACTGTTCTTGAAACATTTTACTTCCTTTGCATCTTTAGTTATTCAGAGTAAAACCCTTTAACAGAAGCAACAAAAGAAATTCATCAGGTAAAAAATTCTCAGAGAAATGGGCTAAAGGAAGACATTTTCTGGAAACTTAGCCCCAGACACTTAAAATTGGCTTTGATCCAAGAAGGCATTAAAAAAATTTTTAAAGGGATTTACTATTATTTTGTGTATATGTATTCTGCATGTATGTCTGTATATCACCTTCATACATTTGCCAAAAAGGCCAGGGAGAGCATTGGAACTGAAGTTGCAGATGATCATGAAACTCCCTATGGATGCTGGGAATCAACCCTAGGTCCTCTGGAAAAGCAGCCAGTTTTCTCAATTGCTGAGCCATCTCTTTCAGCCCCCAAGAAGACATTTATTGTTTGTGTTTGAGACAGGGTTTCTCTGTGTATCCCTGGGTGTCCTGGAACTCACTCTGTAGACCAGACTGACTACGAACTCAGAACTCAGAGATCCACCTGCCTCTGCCTCCCAGGTGTTGGGATTAAAGACGTGCACCACCACTGCCTGCACTACCTGGCCCTGGAGGCATTAATTTGTTTTTTTTTTTAAGCATAGAAACTTTTCTCCTCAGCCTCAAGCAGCATTTGAGGAACTAGAATATATGAGTCTTTCCTAGGTGATGAGTTTTTAATAAACTTCCCCTTATTTATGACTATTGTAAAATACACATAAAATTTATCATTAATACACATACAATATTGTGTGCCCTTCACCAACTACTACACATTCCCAGAATATTTTCTGACCTCAAAAGGATATCCAGTGCCTATGAAATAGTCATTCTTCCCTGTTCCTCCTACCCTAGCTCCTGACTGCTGCCAATCTAGTTTGTATCTCTATAGATCTTATCTAGATTATTTTATGTAATAGAGCCATATAATATGTCTGACTTAATTTAATGTCCTCAAAATTTATCTATGCTGTAGCATGTGTCCATACTTCATATCTGAATGATATTCCATTGCATATATGTATCATAGTTGATTTATCTACTTACCATGAACCCCAGAGAGAAGACGGGGAAGGAAGGCAGGAAAACCATGTGTTCTCTGGGGGGAGGCAGTTTAAATATCCTGTGGGAGTGATCTTAAGCATCTCTGGTCATCATTTGGCGGGCTTTCTCAGGGGTAGAGTCTGGACTGAGACAACTTCCAGGGGAGGGGGCTTAGGATGGAACTTCCACCCAAACATCCCAGACTCTTTGGGTATGGGGCGCCAGCTCAAGTCTGGCTACTTCCTGCGGGCATGGGGCAAGGAGAGTTGGAAGTTGGTGTGGCTGGAGAGGCATCTGGTTATCTGCCATCCGGGAGACCTCATGCATCTGTTACTTGAGGAAACTGAGAAGGCAGGTTGCTAGGGAAAAAAAATAGGTTATCATCTGTCTTGGTTGTACTGATGAAGATGAGTGTGTTAGGAAGAGGAGCAGATAGGCGCTTCATTGTGGCATCTTGGAAAACTAGAGGGTAGAGAGTCCTAACTGCTGGACAGACAAACTATCCTGAATAGGTGCCTACTTGATCCTGGAGAGATGGCACCAGTATGGGTGTCCCAGAATCTTAGAGTTAGTATAGATGTTATTCTGTTGACTCTTGGCTATCCAGAGTGCTTTAATCAAGATGATTAATTTGGCCTTCTGTGAAGAGGTTCCCATTGGCAGGTGGGTCACTTCAACAGTTTTAGTGGAAGTGACCACTGTATACACTGCCTGGTGGTTTTCTGATCCATGTATAAGGGAGCTTCCATCAACAAACAGGGTGAGTTGAGGGTTTATAAGTGGTTGGTCTAGGAGACCTGGTCCGGGTAAGACCTCCACAGCCTCTGAGGCTGAGTGAAAGGAGTTACCAAAGCAGGAGCGAACAGGAAGGAGGGTTGCAGAATTTAGGGCAGGAATGGAGGCCAAGATAATTTGGGGGTTTTCTAGAAACAGTAAGTGAAAGTGTTGGCAAAGGTTTCTGTCTCTCACGGCCCACAGCTATTCAGTCCCAAAGAAACACACAGAGGTCTACATTAATCATAAACTGGTTGGCCTATTAGCTCAGGCTTCTTAACTCTTATAACTTATATTAGCCTATAATTTTTGTCTGTGTTATCCACATGGCTTGGTACCTTTTATTCTCGAGGCAGTCTCATCTTGCTTCCTCTGTGTCTGGATGATGATTACAGACTCAGCCTTTCGTCTTCCCAGAATTCTCCTGTTCTCATTACCCCACCTATACTTCCTGCCTGGCTACTGGCCAATCAGCGTTTTATTAAACCAGTACTACTTAAAAAACTTTTTAGGGTATAAGACCATTGTCCTACAGCATGAAAGACTTGTACTCCTGGAGGCCCAAGGAGGGAGAGAGAAGAATGATGCAGAAGGTCTGAGAGTCGGTGGGTGGAATATACCGTAATTGGCCTGAACAGGGTGTTCTTGAGAGCGACCCTGGTGAGTTCAAGCATGGCTGCCATCCACAGACGGTGAAGTCCAGCTGTTTGGACAAAAAGGTGACTGTCTGATTCTAAGACCCAACCTGTTGGATTAGAACTCTGGTGGCCTCTCCTAGCTTTTCTGTTTAAAGGTGATAAAGTCTCCTGGGATCTGGAAGAGCAAGGGCAGGGACTGTTAGAAGGACAGTGGGTGGGTGGGTAAGAGCTAGCCCTATGGGGGTCTCTCTGACTGCCTGGTACAGAGGCTTGGCTGTAATGGCAAAGTTAGGGATCCAATGATGGAAGAATCCCATCAGACCCAAAAAAAAGGGAATCTGAAGTGCTGTTGTGGGGGGCTGTAAATCCTGCAGGGCCTGGACCCTGTCAGAGGTGAAGGTCTTAGATCCTGGGCTGAGTTGAACATCCAGATGCACCACTGTGAGAGAGCACCACTTTGGCTGTTCAAATTGACATTTGCCAGCCATTGTTCATCAAATCAAAAATAAAGACAGAGCATTACATACAGAAGATTTTGTATTTTCCTTTTAGCAGCATATTTGGAGCAGACATGGTGGTGTACTTCTGTACTCCTAGCACTTAGGATGTGGAACTAGGAGAATTGTGAGTTTGAAGCCAGCCAGAACCACATATGTATTAAGTGTTGTTACTAGATAACACTTTGTCTTTTTTAGGTGGCGAAATGGGGGTCTTGATATTGTAGCTCAGACAGGTTTGTAGTAACTCTAAAGTCGACCAGACTGGACTTGAACATGTGATCTTCCTTCCTCTGTCTTTACAGTGCTGAAATTACAGGTTCAGACCACCATAACTTGTCTTTGTCTGTCTTTATACAAGTTTCTCTATTTAACTTTGAGTACTTTTAGATGTAAAATAAAAAACTATGTAAAATACAAAATATGATTATTACCAAGTTTTTTTTTAAGGAAACAAGTGAAATAACAGTAGCAGTTTTAAATGTTAAAAAGTAGTTATGTCTGCATTTCTAGCTTGGCAGTCTTTGGTCCTTTTGCTATTAAGTTGCAATGCAGTTCAAACAATTTTGGGAGTTGTTCTATGTATTCATACAAAAATAATTATAACTTCTGACTGAACCACTGTTGTGACTTTGTGCTTAATATGTCATCCTCGCCAGGCAGTGGTGGTGCATGTCTTTAATCCCAGCCCTTTGGAGGCAGAAGCAGGCGGATGTCAGTGAATTCGGGGCCAGCCTGGTCTACAAAGCGAGTTCTAGGACAGCCAGGGCTACACAGAGAAACCCTGTCTTGAGGGGGGGAGGGAAGTCATCCTCCCATGACTGTGAGTAAACTTACATCCCTCATAACATCATATAAATGATCTGACATATTGACTATATACTGAGATTTTTATTACTTTATGAATTACCAAGTATTGACAGTGTATTGCAATATTTATACCATGTTGTCTTGTATGAAAATTTCCAGACTTTGATAATTCTTGATAACCAAGACAATGATAAAGAGATTCATATTCCATCTTTTGGAGAAAATGTGTTTATCAGTCAAGAATCTTGGGCAAATTGTTTTTGTCTGCTGGTTTCCTAACATCTTAGTATTGGAAGCTTATGTAATAACCCAGAAATGTTTAGATGTAAGAAAAGACCTTCCAGCTGTCAAGCTATGAACATGTTTAATGATTCGCAGTTGTGGCATGGTAGTTAAATTATTGAGTCAACTTAATCTAAATGTTAATTATATAGTCTATTATTTAGTCACTTCTGAGTTTCATACTGCGGGGTTGCAATATGTGGTTCATCATGAGACTCAGTTTGAAAAACACTGTCATGCAGATTGACAGTAAAGTTTTAGCAGATTTGGTGGGAGTTGAGGGAAATGGTTATTTTTGTACATGTAATTTGAGGTAGCTTTGAGACACCTGAGTTTTCTGGTAGACCTTGCATATGTGAGTCTAATTAGAGAGCTATTGTTTATGGCCAAGATAAAATGCAGAATTGTAGACCGCAGCTGTCCCTAGTATACAACACAACTTCTGCATCTAAAGGCTCAGGGATCAGTGCAAAAGAAGACCCACCCTAAATGTAAATGGCACCATGACTTGGACTGGAGTCCTAGACTGCATACAAAGGAGGAAGGAAGCTGAGATAGCTGAGATTCATTCATCACTCCCTCCTGATGGACTCATACTGTGAGCTAAGACAGCCACTTTTTTCTTAAAAAAAAAAAAAATTTTTTTCCCATGTATTTTATACCAGCAGTGTGTACCCAGTACACTCCTTTCATGTTCCTGGCAGTTGTCACAGCAGTTATCTGTGTCATTTGAAATGCAGATTGTAGTGAAGCTAGAGGTTGTCTGGCCATCTTAGGTACAGCCAGTGTGGCTAGCCCACCTGAAGAGTAACTTCGGGCCCACAAAGAACATTCTTTACCAGATACAGAAGATAAGAGCAAGGTAGAAATTTATGGGGTTCTATAAGTAGTATAGAAGGAGAGCAGAGTTAGACTGGGCTTGAGTTATAGATCACTGGTAAAGCGAGCATTTGAGTAGCATCACTAGGCCTTGGGGTGATCCCTAGCACTGTAAGAGGAAAATAAAAACAATAGATAAATCCAGGGAATTCTTCCTGTATTAATATAGAAATTCACGCGTATAAAGTATTCTTATGGGCAACACAAATTGGACTTGGTGTATTTTTTTTCTTTTTCTTCCGTTTTGGGGGAGGGCATAAAGGTGGGAATAAACCTGGGAAGACTGGGAAGCATGTGTGATTGGGTGCATTGTGTGAAATTCTCAGATAATCACATAAAAATAATTATGTTGGGGGAAAGTATTCTTAGATATAAAAAGAAAATACCTTTTGAGTACCTTGGAAAATGGCACCTTCTTACAGATTAGGTCACCTGTTTTTACTCAATTGAATGTCATTGAGAAGAATTGGCATTCTTTTAATTTAATTTCAATTAAGCCTAGAACCAGCTTCTTATAATTAAGATATTTGTGTTTTGAATACAAAATAATCTTAGGATCCTGGATACCAGTTAATTGAAATGTGATAGTAATAGATCTATATTGTGTTATGTTGCTTCAAGTACACTTTGTTTTTCCCTTCTGGTGTTGTTTAAAAAGTTGCCTGTCCACTGAGGACTGCCGCTTTCTTACATCAAAGCTCCTTTTCAGATTTTGAAGGGAAGGCTTCCCTCCCTTTTGGGACCCCATCATGTTGCCTCCTAATGGTCTTCCACCTCGAGGCCCAACTATATACCTATCCCTGTAAAGTGCTCTTTCTGAAGGGTAAGTGGTTTCAGTGTCCTCCTTTAGTAACTCACCTTTCTTCACCAGTCTCTTAACTGTCTTAGCTTGGTCGTCCTCCTGTCTGTTAGAGTAGGGAAACATCCGGGAAAGAGAACTAGAAAAAGGAAGAAAAGAAAACGCTGGGTGTAAGAGCCTCTGTTAAATATTTACATACTGATTCTAGAAATTGGGTCCATACAAGGCATAGTGATAGTAAAAGTGGTCCCTTGTACTCTTCAGATATGATCAGGGCTTACACTAGCTGCCAATGCCAAGCCTCTAGTAAAGACCGGAGTACTAAGCACCCAGTTTAGGTATCTAGAACTGTAAATCTCTAGCCTCTTAGAGTCTTGAGCCATAATAAGACTTCAGGTGTCAGAGCATGGAGCTATGGACTCCTAAGTCTGTCAGTGTAGCCATAAGCTCTTAACACTCAAGCGCTCAGGTCTGCCAGCAGTAGAAGGGCTGCTTCCTCAACCACTCTAGCTGAGGAAAGCTAGAGGGGCCAAAAAGCTAGCACTTTTGTGAACTATAAGTAGCTTTTCTAGTTTCTTACTTCATTCTCCTGCAGGCTAATATCAGTATTTTGCTCCCCACTTTCCAGACCTTCCATCTGACCTTGTTACTGACTTCTGACTTGGCCTCAGGCTGCTCATGTATTTATTGAGTTATTATTTTTATTAAAAGTTGTCTGTTGGGTGTGGGTGGTATACACCTTCAATCACAGCACTCAGGAAGCAGAGGCAGGTGAGAGTTTGAGGCTAACCTGGTCTACAGGGTACAGCCAGAAGAGACAGGGCTACACAAAGAAACTGTCTTGAAAACAAAATCCCAGCAAAATTCTTCACAGACCTCAAAAGAACAGTACTCAACTTTATATGGAAAAGCAAAAAACCCAGGATAGCCTAAATAATCCTGTACAATAAAAGAACTTCTGGAGGCATCACAATCCCTGACTTCAAACTCTACTACAGAGCTACAGTACTGAAAACAGCCTGGTATTGGCATAAGAACAGACAGGAGGACCAATAGAAGACCTGGATTTTTATCCACACTACTTTAACACCTGATCTTTGACAAAGAAGCAAAAAATATCAAATGGAAAAAAGAAAACATATTTAACAAGCATAACTGGACATCAACATGTATCTGTCACTGTGCACAAAACTCAAGTCCAAATGGATCGAAGACCTCAACATAAAGCCAGCCACATTGAACCTTATAGAAGAGAAAGTGGGAAATACACTTGAATGCGTTGGCACAGTAGACCACTTCCTAAATATAACCCCAGTAGCACAGACACTGAGAGAAACAATAAATGGGACCTCCTGAAACTGAAAACCTTCTTTAAAGCAACGGACACGGTCAACAAGACAAAACGATAGCCTACAGAATGGGAAAAGATCTTCACTAACCCCACATCAGAGGTCTGTCTGATATCCAAAATATACAAAGAACTCAAGAAATTGGCCACCAAAAGAACACATAATCTAATTAAAAAAAAAAAAAAAAAAAAGGAGTACAGACCTAAACAGAGAATTTTCAACAGAGGAATCTAAAATGGCTGAAAGACACTTAAGGAAATGTTCACCATCCTTAGTCATCAGAGAAATGCAATCAAAACAACTCTGAGATTTTTTCACCTGTAAGAATGGCCAAGATCAAAAACACTGATGACAACTTATGCTGGAGAGGTTGTGGGGAAAAGGGAACACTTCTGCATTGCTGGTGGGAGTGCAAGCTGGTACAGCCCCTTTGGATGTCAGTGTGGTGATTTCTCAGAAAATTAGAAAACAACCTTCCTCAAGACCCAGTAATACCACTTTTGGATATATATCCAAAGGATGATCAATCGTGCCACAAGGACATGTGCTCAACTATCTTCATAGCGGCATTGTTTGTCATAGCCAGAACCTAGAAACAACCTAAATGCCCCTCGACCGAAGAATGGATAAGGAAAATGTTGTACATTTACACAATGGAGTACTACACAGCAGAAAAAAATAACAGCATTTTGAATTTTGCAAGAAAATGGATGGAGGTAGAAAACACTATTTTTTTTTTGAATGAGGTAACCCAGACACAGAAAGACAATTATCACATGTACTCACTCATAGATGGTTTTTAAACATAAAGCAAAGAAATCCAGCCTACAAACAACAATCCCAGAGAATTTAGACAACAATGAGGACACTAAGAAACTTACATAGATCTAATCTACATAGGAAGTAGAAAAAGACAAAATCTCCTGAGTAAATTGGGAGCATGGGGACCTAAGGGGAGGGGAGAGTCAGGGAGGGGAACAGAGAAAAATGTAGAGCTCAATAAAAATCAATTAAAAAAAAAATCGTCAGAATTTTTATTGTTATTGTCATTGCCTTAACACTCACCTCCTCTCCACCACTCTTCAGCAAAACACACACACAGCTGTTCTTTGGATTCCACTGGGTTGGTGAATGGTAACTTAGAGCTGTCTTGCTTGCATTTTGTTTATCTTGTTTTGTTTTAAATGGAGTCTATGATACCTGGGCTACTTTCAGATTCCTGGGCTTAAATAGTTCTCTGTGCATCAGCTTCCAGCGTGCCAGAATTATAGGTCCAACCTACACATCCAGTGCAGGCATTCTAGAATAGAATACTTGCATAGTAAGGAAGGAGGGATTTGTCAGTATTTTTAACATTCAAACGAGGGGGAAAAAAGGATAGCCTTTACTTTTAATCTGGCAGGCAGTTAGAAATTGTCAAAACTGAAACGAATTGTTAGGTGCTCTAAAGACATCGGAAGTGAATTATTTGTATACTAATGCATGAACCCTCCCTTCTTGATCTTACGTTTTCTATCCTGCTTCTTATTCTTGCAGCTGTTGTAGTTGTCCCAGATGTTGCTGTTGAGTGTTAGAGAATATATCACAAAAAAAGACCCTTATTTGTTAAACAGATACAATATGTGCTAATAATTTACTACCTCGCTTTTTATTGTAGAAATACTTTCTAGAACATGTTAATATAATTATTTGCTTACTTTTCTTTTGTGTGTATGGAGGGGTACATGTGTTTGTGGAGATCAGAGGTGAACCCCAGCTGTTCCTCAGGAGCTAGCTACTATATTTTGAGACATCATCTTCCTGGGATGTAGGGCTTGCTGACATGGTTAAGCTTGATGTCCAGTGAGCCCAGGCATCTTCCCATGTCTACCTCCTCCACACTGGGACTGCACACAGTGCTTTACTAAACCCGTTTTTGATGTGGGTGCTGGCGCTAGTACTCTGTGTGACAAACTCTTTACTGGCTAGCTTACCCCCCCAGCCCCTCTTTTGCTTTTTGTTTGCTTTGTTTTGTTTCTATTAGGTAAGTGTGCAGTAATGCCAGTGACTTAAAGATTAGAGAAACAGTTCATAATAAAAATGTTTTTGAAGAACCAGTCAGTAATTACTTACATGTAGCATGTATAGAGCAAAATTCTGTGGTGGTTTTGGTTTTGGTGATGCACTCTTCTTAATGAGGATGACCTAGCAGTCTGTGTTACTATGGTGGATAAAGTGAGGACCTAGATGCTAATACTACACAAAATCATTTTCTTATGTCACTTTTTTTTTAAAATTTTGCAGCCTCGGTGAATATTTGGATGAAGCCATTAAATTAATTGCTTGCCATCATGAGCAGAAGCAAGCGTGACAACAATTTTTATAGTGTAGAGATTGGAGATTCAACATTCACAGTCCTAAAACGATACCAGAATTTAAAACCTATAGGCTCAGGAGCTCAAGGAATAGTGTGGTAAGTTTTTATTTCAAAATAAGGCAGCAATCTTTAACTGTTGCCTTTTCTCCTCTTTGTAATGTAGATCCTTTGGTAAGTAATCAACTTCACGCAAAAAGAAAGGAGAGAGAGAGAGAGAGAGAAATCTATAATGTGGTAATTTTTCCTCAGAGATTACTGGTCTTCTTTATTATTTCTAAGCTGTAACTATTAACCAACAATAGTATTTTGAAATATAAAATATGATTAAATATGTACTTAGAGTCATATAGAGACATGCACTTATATCAAAAAAAAGGGACTGGCAGGCCTGTTCATTCTGTGAATGCATCTATTCCCATAGCTGATCATTGAGATGCCTGCCTCACTGAATCTTCACTTTCACTCTGTAGTGGATCAGAAATCTCATAAATTGGGGAATACATCAGCTAATACATTTTAGTATGTTTCAGAACTTGTGTATCTTTAAAGTTGATTTACAAGGTAACTTCTATAAAAAGGCCCAGGTTTTATAGATGAACATAATTCTTTATAAATTGAAGTACATACAGTCCTTGGGATAGTTCTCCTACTGACTCAGAATCACTAAGTTAGCATTATAATCTTGGGGAAATGATAAGCCAGCCATATCCAAACATAATTACATCTTTATTACTTCTTAAACAAGCAAAATTTATTTAAAATCTGCTAAAACAATTGTGAGTATTTCTGTCCCAGCATGTTTATAAGGTTCTAGAAAAGCTCTTGCATATATCTACAAATACATGTACATGAGGCTGTTCTTTATGTGTTATTTCTATAGCAGAATTTGAAACAGCATCAAGTCTGGCAACAGGAGAATAAAATGTTATGATACAGTCAAACAGCAAAGTACTGTACAACATTTAAAATCAAGTGGAGCTGTCTGTGTCAGATGGACACTGTCAGAAGTATAGACCTGAGTGTTAAAACGATCTACAAAAAACCCCACCATATTGTATTAATTTCTCTACAATATATCAGATATGCAAAGCAGTTCTATATACTTTGGATTGACTACATATGCAGAAAAGATAAAAGCTTACCTCTGAGAACAGAAGAGGAAGAAGTCTTTACCTGTAATATGTTTCTCTTTTTAAAAAACTCAGAACAATTGTGGTAAAATATTAAAATCTAACAGAATTGTATAAGTGAAATACTCTTACCCGCCCTCCTCCCAAAACATACAAAATGAATACATTTTAAAAATGCATTTAAAAAAAGACAAAAAGAACTTAGGCACTTGTGTCCACCCGTGCTGAGGGATCTTGGGTGACCAGTCTCAGTGGAGAAAGTAAGGAGTCTATGTGATTGCTTTGTAAATTTGATTTTATAACTTTGTGCTTAATGTTTATTTTTAATTTTTTATTACAGTGCAGCTTATGATGCCATTCTTGAAAGAAATGTTGCCATCAAGAAGCTCAGCCGGCCATTTCAGAATCAGACTCATGCTAAGCGAGCCTACCGAGAACTAGTTCTTATGAAATGTGTCAATCACAAAAATGTAAGTGAATATTTCATGTTTCCTAAGTATAAATGAAATCAAGATTTATTCATGAATAAATGCCTGCCAAAGGCTTTTTAAAAAAAATATTAGGGACTTTAAACTCTCTACATTGAAACATTATTCAAAATCTACAGACTTTCCCTCCATCCCTACTCCCTACCCCCATTAGTAAGTAGTACCAAAAGTGGAAAAATGAGATCTGAAATTTAAATGGTTAGTTTTCTGGCATTTAATTTATAGAAAAAAGTTTTAGGGAGATAAGTGTTTGAAAAGCATTTAATTCAGAATTTTTCTCATCTTAGTTTTTTTGTTCCCTGTAAAACTGGCATTTCACAAAACTGTACAGAGACGAAATCATTCCCATTGCACTTGGACATTGGAACTTAATAGGAATCAAAATGCAAACAACTTCTTTGCACCCAATTCTGACTTCTAAGTGGTATCAGATAACCGCTGGTATTAACAGTTGAACAAAATCTTTGGAAATATTTACAGAGAACGAGGAAAAACATTTCTAACTTTCATTCATTTTGAAAATGAACAGTTAATTTTTTTTTTTCATGCCAGAAAAGGGTATCAGATCCCATCTAGATGGTTATGAGCCATAATGTGCTTTTTGGGAATTGAACTCAGGACCTCTGGAAGAGCAGCCACTGCTCTTAACTGCTGAGCCTTTTTTCCAGCTCCACTTCAGTGTTTTTAAGTTTACATTAAGCATACTGACTGATATGTTTGTGATTATATTAACAGGACAGTCCTTCCAAACTAGGAGGGCATAAACTAGGAGAGAATTGCAGAAAGGACAGTTTTATGAAGCACTAAACTGAATTGCCAGCCAGAGACATTGTCCAAAGAAATTTATAAGATATAATGATTTCCATACTTTCTGGTGTAGAAAATACAATTCATCACATTTTGAGAGCTAGCCGTGCAAAGAACCTTTATATATTAAAGTCATCACCAATGGGAACTGTATAGATGTTGATGATTGGGCTTATTATTTGGGAAGTTTATGCTGTTGTTTTGGAGGCAGTGAAGCATGATGAGAGTTAGATACCACAAAGCAGTGATAATTTAACTGTCAGACAGTAGAGGGCGGACAGTGCATGCTGACATCTCAAGAGGGAGACTTCTGTGAATTTCAATGAACTAGGAAGGCTTAAAGGGCTCGAGACTAGACTTTGACTCTTTTTTTTTTTTTTTTTTTTTAACAGAACTTGCCTCAAGTTTATTTGTAAAAACAGCATAAGGTCCTGAACATCTGCAAATACTGTGTAGGTGTTCACACCAGTCCATCTGTTTTCACATTGGCAGACTGAGACCTTTTTTATGGGGCCTTCACAGGGGCCTGAGCACCTTTGGGAGCCTGAGCTGCAGCTGAGGCCTCTGCCTTGGCTTGAACCTTGGGCTTTGTTTTTTGGAGCCTACGACCCCTGGCCATGTAGCTTCTAATCCGCTTCCCAAGCTTGGGGTGAGCAATTAAAGCCAGGCGGGTGAGTTTGCGGGTGGGGCCCTTTGGCACCTTGGGCTTCACCACCTGGGGCTTCACCAGGGCCTTGATGGCCTCCGCACGTGCGCTCATGGCCTTTGCATTATTTGCCTGCATCTTCTTCAGGCCTTTCTTGTTGTGCTTCTTGGCAAAGCGCATGTTCCTCAGGAACTTGGGGTCAACCCCCTTGAGAGATTCATATCTTTGTGACCGGGGTTTCTTGATGCCATTTCTGTGCCATTTCCGGGACTGATTATGTGTGGTGTGGTTCTTGGACTTGGCCATGGCTGGACTGTAATCGGCGGCTCCCGAAGCGCCTGCGACCGGAAGAGAAAACTAGACTTTGACTCTTAAAGATGGAGTGAAAGTTAGATTTTTGGGAAAGGGGATGACAGAGGAAGAGGGGTTATCAAGGAAGAAATTGTAGTTTCTTGTCCGAGTTGTGCTTGTGGCCTTTCTCCTGCTAGTGCTGCTCATGCCCCTGTTAGTCTCTGGACCTAGTTTCTTTAAGGCAGTGGAGGTGTTGCCTCAGTTTTTCTTTGTTTAATTCAAATACTTCTTTCTCCACCCTGGGTGGCAACAAAGATGTTTCATCTATAGTATGGAGAGTTTGGGAAGCATGTCTTGTATGCTTAGCCATCGAAAGTGTCACCAATTGGGTGCTTACATGGTTTGTTCATTGAATGAACATAAAACTAATATGATGGAAGCCACGCATGGTGTATGCTGGATTTTATGTAATGTTTTATCTTTTCAGCACTTTCTGTTTTGCACAGATCATCTTGAAATGATGTTTCCCTACTGTTTTCAAGGTTTTTGTAATTTTTAGTTTCTCTTTTAACCTGGTCACTCTGATGAGACACTTAACACACAGTGTCTGATGGATTCCTCTATTAGCTGTTAAGGCTTGTCTCTCTATTGTAGATATTAAATCACTTGACTAACAAGTAATGGCCAAGGACCTGATAGCAAGTCACATTGTATTCTGCTGGTTTGGGAGAATTAAGTATAGTACTTTCTGTTGTTCTCATTTATATATCAATGATAAAGTGTGGCTGTCCTCCCCAGAGTATTTGGAGTTACACTGTCCCCATCTCTTCATTCTAACTTTACATTTACTGGCTTTACTTCCCAGAATTGCTCAGATTGTCTTTATAATAGCTGCACCTGTTGAATGTGTTGTAGAAATTGCCATGCATAGCTATCAGAATTGTTCAGCTACCCTAATTCTTTGTGTTCACATGCATATTATTAGAGATATTTTCACAAATACCTTTTAGAAATCTTTATATGCTATATCTAGTTGCATTATCTAGTTACTGTTCTTCTTTGTTATTGTTTTTTCCATAGAGAAAAATAATGTTTTTCAGTAAGTTTTTACTTGGTCGTGGTAATTATTAGTTCTTTGCTATCTAGCCATAGCTCATCCACTTGTCAGTCCTTGGCTTTTGCTTGTCTATCTAATCTGATTAAAATAATTTATTTATTTATTTTTTTTGAAAAATAAGACAGCTGTGTCTTCATTTGCCTAAAGTATACAGTTGAATAGTTTAATATTTCATTAATATATATATAACCAAAAAGAAACCCTATGTTCTTTTGTTGTTCTTCCCTATCTCTTACACCCAGCAGCTCTAAGCATTTATTAATCCCATTTTTGTTTCTATATTTGCCTTTAGCCTTGACTGACCTATAACTTGCTCTGTAAACCATACTGACCTTGAACTCACAGAGATCTACCTACTTCTGCCTCCTGAGTGCTGGGATTAAAGCTGTTTACCACTACCACTGGCAGTTTTTTTTAAGGGTTTATGTATTTTATGTTCGTTTATGTTTTGCCTGCATCTATGTCTGCATGAGAGTGTCAGATCCCCTGGAACTGAAGTTACAGACATGTGGGGCCTGGGAATTGAGCCCAGGTCCTCCGGAAGAGCATCCAGTGCTTTTGATCACTAAGCCATCTTTCCACCCAGTTATTCCCTCTGTCTTAAATAATTAGTTTATCATTTCTGATTTCATGTTTTTCTGAATATTTACTGGCAGATGCCTTCTGCAAGCAGAGCTTAATGCATCTATGCTGTCCCCATGAAGATTATGTCTAGAAAAGCATTCCTTTTCCTAAATTGATGTGGGATTCCCCTCTGTATGCTGTGAATATGTTTTATTACCATTGGTTATTAAAGAAGCTGCTTTGACCTATGGCAGGGCAGAATAGAGATAGGTGGGAAAACTAAACTGAATGCAGGGAGAAAGAAGGCGGAGTCAGGGAGATGTCATATAGCTGCTGAAGGATAAAGATGCCAGAACCTTACCATTAAACCACAAGCCTCATGGTAAAATATAAAATAATACAAATGGGTTAATTTAAGATGTAAGAGCTAGATAGGAATACACTTAAACGGTTTTTTGTGTGATTATTTGGGTCAGAAGACCAACGAGTAACCTCTTTTTAACCTAAATCGCCATCAGATGTTTAAAAATGTAAGTCAAATGCATTGTTGTATACTGGCCTGTGAAAGCATGTCAGCTCATTTCTAACAAAGATCTTATGTGGTCTAGGATGAACTTGTTACGAGAATAAGATTCTGTTATGGTGTGCAGAATGTAGGAATGACCTGGACAGTAACTGAGGACCAAGTAGGATAGTTGTCCTTCAAAGTCAATGGAAGGGCTTCACATAACACTTTCTATTTATGCTCTGTCAGGCACTTATTTTTTATAAATGTCTATATAATTTGTTATCGAATATTAAGACTTTTAGGACAGTTTCATAGCAAATGTGAGAAAAAGATACAAGCTTGTATGTATTTGTCCTTGTGTGTATATAGCACCCCATCTGAGTAGTGCATTAATGTATCACCCAAATTCCACAATTTACATTAGATTACACTTTATTTCTTCTTTCTTTTTTTAATGATTTATTTACTTATTATGTATACAGCGTCCGCCTGCATGTATGCTGCAAGCCAGAGGAGGGCACCAGATCTCATTATGGATAGTTGTGAGTCATCTTGTGGTTGCTGGGAATTGAACTCAGGACCCCTGGAAAAGCAGCCAGTGCTCTTAACCGCTGAACCATCTCTTCAGCAATCATTTTTTCTTTTTGGTGCCTGGAAATTTACCCAATGTCTCTGCATGCTAAGTAAACATGACAGCTGAACTATACCCTCGGCCCCTGGGGTTCACTTGGAATAAGAGAATCTATGAGTTTGAATTAGTGTGTGGTATTTATGCATATATTTCCACCTTTATAGTTAACTCATTTTTATTTGCCCCAAAGATCTTTTGTTCCTCCTGTCATTCTTTTTCTTTTCTCCAATTCCTAACAATGAAATTTTAGTAAACATGTTTATTTGTGCTTAGTATATAAAATTAGATGATTTTAAACTAATAGTGAATTATTATAGTACATGTATTTGCAGTTCTCAAATGAAGTATTAGGAAGTAGTTTCTAATGTTTTTATTTCTTTGCTTTTGCCACAGATAATTGGCCTTTTGAATGTTTTCACACCACAGAAATCCCTAGAAGAATTTCAAGATGTGTAAGTGTGGTATTTAGAATGAATGCTGTTGATACAAAGTTTAACTAGTACCTGTCCATAGATTGTTGCTATACACTTTAGCTGTCATCTTTTTCTACCCATGAAGTTACATAGTCATGGAGCTCATGGATGCAAATCTTTGCCAAGTGATTCAGATGGAGTTAGATCATGAAAGAATGTCCTACCTTCTCTATCAAATGCTGTGTGGAATCAAGCACCTTCACTCTGCTGGAATTATTCACCGGGTTAGTAGAAAAATATCACCATGTTCTTTTCTAAGGATTTTTTTAAATTTTTCTGTAAATATTTTGCTTGCATGTATTTAAGTTTACTACATGCATGCATTGCCTTCATAGGCCAGAAGAGGGCGTCGGATCTGCTTAAACTGGAGTTACAGACAGTTGTGAGCTGCCATGTGGGTGCTGGAAACCAAAAAGCAGCAAGTGCTCTGAACTGTTGAGCCATCATCTCTCCAGCCCACCATGATCTTATTCTTTTAAATCACTGAAGTAAAATCCATATAACAGACTGTTTTGAAGTATGTGACTCAGTGGCATTTAGTCCATTCACAGTACTGTACAACCACAACCTCTGTCAAATTCTAAGTTTTCATCATCTTGCCTAAAAAATTCAAAAGTACATCCCTCAAACTGTCACTTTTCATTTCTGTCAATCTCTCCACACCCTAGCAATTCAATATTTATGAATTTACTTGTCCTAGATATTTCATATAAATGTAATCATATGGCCTTTTGTCTAGTTTCTTTGACTTAGTGTAATGTATTTGCAGTGTCTATGCTGTAGCATATATTAGTTTGTCTTTTCTTTTTGTGAATGAACAATATTCCATATGTCATATTCCACAGTGTTTCACTATGAAAATTTATGTACAAGTATTTCTTCAATCTTTATTCTTTAGTTTTTCTGGGTGGAATTACTGGATCATGTGGTGTTATATTTTTAAGGAACAATCAAACTTTCTCAAATTGGGTAGCATTTCCTATTCTCAGAACCCTTATATAAGGGTTCTCTATTTTTCTGCAATTTTGTCAGTATTTAGTACCAGACCTTTTTGTGTTAGTCATCATAATGGGTATGAAGTGGTATTTTATTGTGTTCTTGATAAACATTTTTCTAATGGCTAATGAGAGTTGTCTTAATTACTTTTCTATTGCTATGACAAAACACCATGACCAAGGCAACTGACAGAAGAAGAATTTATTGGTGGTTTACAGTTTCAGAGGATGAGTCTGTGACTAATGTTGTGGGGGGCATGGCAACAAACAGGCAGGCATGGCACTAGAACAGTAGCTGAGAACTTATATCATGGTCTGTAGGCAGCAACAAAGAGAGAGTGCTAACTGGAATGGTATGGGCTTTCGAAACATGAAAACAGTCCCCAGTTACATACCTCTTCCAACAAGGCCATACCTCTCCTAACCCTTCCCATTTTCACCAACTGGGGGCCAAGTATTCAAACATATGAGCTTGTTGGGGCCGTTCTGATTCAGGCTACCACAGTGGTCAAATACTTTTTCGTTTGTTGGTTAGCCATTTCTAGGACGGCATTTTAAAACACATATTTTTAAGCTCTTGTTTCTTAATCAATTGTTTGCCTCTTTGTTAGGGAGGGAGGGAGAGAGGGAGAGAGAGAGAGAGAGAGAGAGAGAGAGAGAGAGAGAGAGAGAGAGAGAGAGAGAGAGAGAGAGAATGTGTATCCCAGTCTATGTATACTAAACCTTTACCAGACATAATTTATACATAGATTGGTTTTCACTTTGCTGATGATGTCTTATTAATACGTAAAATGCTTTAGTTTTCATGAAATACCAAAATTTTGTTATGGCATATGCCCTTATGTCTTGTATAACAATCTACTGCTAAAATGAAGGTCATAAAGATTTAAGATTATCTCTTCTTAGAAGAGTTTTATGGGTATTGTGTCTATTTTGAATTCATTTTTTACATGATGTAGTGCAAGAGCCTGTCTTCATTCTTCCATGTGTAGAAATTCAGTTGTCCAAGCTCTCAGAGAATTGTGTTGGTACCCTTTCAGAATCCAGCTGGTCGCAAATATACGGGTCTCTTCCAAAACTGCCAGTTTTATATAATTAGTCTATGTCTGTCCCTATATTGGAATCACATTTTTATAAATTTGTGTGTTTATGTTGCCACAAGGATATGGGGTCCATGGCGTTCAGAGGTGATAGGCTTCCCTGAAACTAGATTTACAGGATTTTATGATCTTCTGTTTGGATACTGGAGGCCAAACCCAGGTCCTCTGCAAGAGCAGTTAGTGCTCTTAACCACCAAGCCATCTCTGCACCCTCCAGTTACAGTTGTAACTCTGTACTTCTTTGAAATGGGAAACTGAATCCTGACTACTTTCTCAGTAGTTTTGAAACTTTGAGTGCATATGAATTTGAAGATTAACTTTTTCATTTTTTCAGAAAAAAACGCTAGACTTTGAACAAAGATTTCGTTGAATCTGAACGTTGGTTTGGTGGCTTTATCATCTTGGCAATATATAGTATTCCAATTTGTTACCCATAGGATCTTTCAGTTTCCTAAGTTGCATTAGCCTTTAGTACTGTAAGTTGTGTAGCTGGAACAGAAGGAGTTATTTTCTTACAGTTCACAGTGCCTAAAATATGGTGGTTTTGGTGAGGTCCATAAACACTCTCTTGTATCTTCACATGGTCTTTCCTCTGTCATAAAGTATGTCTAACCTCCTTTCTAACCTCCTCTTGTGTGTTTATGCCCACTGAATTTTTTTTTTAAAGATCATGTCTACTGAACTGTAACTTTATTCATTTTGGGCACCTTCCCCCTCCCCATTGTTCTAGCTAGAACTTACAGTAAAATGTTGAAGAACAATAGCAAAAATAGCCAACTTTGTCTTTATCTTGCCTGTCATCATCGATTAGTTTGTTTTTCGTTATTACAACAAATACCTAAAGCAAGGTGTTTATTGATAAGGAAAAGAATTAGCTCTGTTTTGGAGGCTGAAATCTGAGATCAGGTAGCTTCATCAACTTCTGGTGACGATCACTTAGGCCAGTTAGTTACAAGCATGGCATAGAAACAGAAAGCAAATCTGATTATGTGTAAAAGGTGCCAAGTGTGTAGGATGCTTTGCTTAACCCTAACTCCCTTCTGACAGCTAAGCCATTCCACAAAACCAACTTTAATCTCTTCTGACGATAGTGCCCATGACATAATTACTTTCTAATAGTCCCCACCCTCTACAGGTTCCAACATTTCCCTTGGGAGACACATGCAAACATTCTCAAACCATAGTCATCATTAATATGACACCAGCTGTAAGGCCTCAGGACAAATTTCAGAATTAGAGTTAGTCACACTGTCTAATTAGAGGTCATAGCCCTAGGCTCAAGGGTCCCCAGAACTACCCTCGGTTTAGACTATCTCCTCAAGTATATCTCAAGTGAGTATTGAAGGCTGTGTGCTCAAGGGCTCGCTGCTCAGCTTTCTTGACCTTCTTCCTACCTATGAAAGACAGAAGCAAAAGGGTCTTCTATTATTGATATTTGGAGAAGAAAGTTTCTTGCTGTCCTGGCTTAGCAGCTTTCTTGACAACAGACTTAAAGTTTTGTTTTTCATACTGCAATGTTTATCAGTAACTGAAAGAAGTATAGCTTTTTGATTATATGTCTTTCTAAAGCATATTTGTTAGCTGATGGCTTCTGTATTCTTGAACTTATTTGAAGCTCTCTTGAGTCTGCCTTCAGGCTTCTTTGGGCAGACTGAGGTGATTTAATCAATTCTAGGATTTGATAAGGAGCCTTCAGTTCTGTTGTGGGAAAATGATGTATAGAAACAAGCTGAGAATGTTTGTGACTTGAAACAGCACAGTGCTTGTTCAGGGTCCTCAGAGTTGACTATGTGACATTGTTCCATTTCTTGGGTCAAGTTCAGGTTTGCTTCCCAGGGACATTCTTTTCCCATGGTATAAGATATTCTCATGTTGACTCGAGTTTTGTCCAGAATTTCTCTTCAGATCTGGTGAGCATCACATTCTTTCATGTTCTGTTAACTGAAACAAGTTACAAGATAGGCATATAAAAGGATGATGCTTGGTCCGGTGATAAACTAAACCATCTGTCACCTTTTTCTGGGTTCTAGTAGAATTTAGTTTATCCAAAACGATGACATGGTTACCTTTCATTCTGCTTGCAATCATTGTAGCTAGTAGTCACCAACAGACAAAGTCTTGCTTTCCAAGAACAGGGGTTAAGGGACTTGCTTATATAAAGAGCACATTCTTAGTGTTTTGGTTTGTGGACATGGCCTCTGTCACAGCTACTGACTGGACTGTGCCCTTCTGTCACAAAAGCAGATGTAAATAATATGGGGCAAAATGACTATGTCTAACTTCACATAAAACTTCCTTTGCAAAACAAGTCATGCTCTCAGTCGTCAGCCCCTGTTCATTATGTAAGTCCTGTGCAGGTGACATAAAATACTTTTGCATCTATGTAATTAGGATCTCTTTTCCATTTTGTTACTGGTTTCAGTGCTGTTCAGTCACCAACTTAACAGTCCTGTGTCCTTGAATACATTGTCTGTAATCTGAAATGCTTGGAGCCAGCGTGTTTCAGATTGTGGAATGTTGTAGATTTTAGATATTTGTATAGCCTTTACCAGGTGAGTATTGCATCCCTAAATCTTAAAGTTAGAAATCCAAATTGCCTGAAATTCAAAGCACTGGCATGATGGGCCCTATATCCTTGGATTAATTTGAGACTACCTTTAAGTTTTCCTTAGCGTAGACATCAAAGTGGATATAAGATCCTTTTGAGGACTATCAGTTATACTCAAAATGACTTAAATTTGGGCCTTTCAGATTTCAGAGTAGGGATACTCAACTTGTAATAGTAACTCCCCAGTCCTGGGTCAGTTAACCAAAATGCAATAGACATGGCTATAATAACAAATATCAAACGCAATGTAAACGTGACTAAGGAATTCTCTCATTATGTATACAGGCAGATCATGGTGAGGGTGGGAACTTGGCTTCATAGAGATGATGAACAACTCCACTGCCAACAAAGTCTGGAGTATTCTTAATCGCCAGAGCAAGAGACAAGCCGCAGAAGGTTATGTGCTGAACCTCCTCTACTTTGTTCCTGTTCAGACACTACCTAATGGGTCTACTCATGCCTCCCTGTCTGACCCAAGAGGCTTAGAAAATCGGAGAGGAAAGATAGAATGTTGAGTTATTTCTACTCTCTCTGCACAAATGTAAACTCCAAGGCACTCTTCCATATGTAGTTAACAATATTATGACATCTGTAAAAAGATAGACATTGGTACAGAAAGATGAATTTTAGTTAATATTCTTAGAGCCAAATATTCTTGGTAATTTATTATCTTAAACTGTTTGTTTTTTAAAAAATGCATTTGTTCTTAATTATTCCATAACAAAAAGGTTTTTTTCTAGACTAGAACCAACTAGTATAAAGAGCCAATAATCTCTATCTGTAGTAACAGATATGGAAGTGATTAAAAGTTTGTAATGTTTTATTCTTAATCATGGATATTCCTTTGTTTCATATGCTGTATTTCAGAAGTATTAGCAACATTATATTTGCAGAACAGTAATGATAACCTTTTTTGTCTTCTGTTGTAAGAATCTG
Source organism: Chionomys nivalis (assembly GCF_950005125.1). Lineage (NCBI taxonomy): Eukaryota > Metazoa > Chordata > Mammalia > Rodentia > Cricetidae > Chionomys > Chionomys nivalis. The sequence goes on along the minus strand of NC_080090.1, from coordinate 33,141,618 downwards.
TTTCCTAAGCCTATGCATGATGGCTTGTCAGAATAAGGTAGAAACAACATACAAGCAATTCCTGTATGTAGACATTTAAAAAGGGATCTTTATCTTGAAGGCTTTTGCTCTGGGTGTTTGTGTCTGCTACTCATTTGTGCATGTGAGATAGTGTGACTGTGATATGAGTGTTCATCAAAGCTCACAGGCAGGAGCATGATGACTATGAAGGCCTGAGTATTATGCCACTGCCTTCATTTTAATAGGTATCACACAGATTTCCTTCTGGCCGGAACCAAGTGGCAGTTTTTCACAAAGACATTATGTAGCACTACCAGCAGGAAGGAATTGTATGGACCAGTGGCACCAGCACACTAGTTCACATGTGAACAAAGTTTATGAGCAAATGTTTGTCATTTTATGTGGGAAGTCAGGAATGGGCAGGCTGATAATCACTATTTTGATCCTTTAGAGCTGAGTATCTATTATACTGGGTTGATCCCAAGCTTCCTTCCCTTTAAAAGCAAACACATATGACTATGAGTGTTCAAATAACATATGCCAAGATTATGTCAAATTTGATCACGTAAATATTAGCAGAATGTTTCATATTGGTTTTAAAGCAATATAAAGCTTATTTTGACTTTAGGGATTTTTAATGCTATAATTTAGTGTGCAAATGAATGTAAATGATAATTTATAAGTCTTACCATAGTAGTTCTTTTATTGTCTGTGATTGGTGTTTTAAGACAGGGTCTTGCTGTGTGTCATAATTTGCTTTCTATTGCTGTGATAAAACACTGACCAAAAGCAAGTTGGGGGCAGAAAGGCTTATTTCATTTTAAATTTTCATATAACAGTCCATCTCTGAGGAAAGTTGGGGCGGGAGCCTGGATTAGCCATGAAGGAGTGCTGTTTACCGGCTTGCAACTCCATGGTTTTCTCAACCTGTTTTCTTTTTGGTTTTTCGACACAGGGTTTCTCTATGGCTTTTGAGCCTGTCCTGGAACTAGCTCTGTAGACCAGGCTGGTCTCGAACTCACAGAGATCCGCCTGCCTCTGCCTCCCGAGTGCTGGGATTAAAGGCGTGCGCCACCATCGCCTGGCTCAACCTGTTTTCTTTTTTTTGTTGTTTTGTTTTGTTTTGTTTTGTTTTTGTTTTTCGAGACAGGGTTTCTCTGTGGTTTTGGAGCCTGTCCTGGAACTAGCTCTTGTAGACCAGGCTGGTCTCGAACTCACAGAGATCCGCCTGCCTCTGCCTCCCAAGTGCTGGGATTAAAGGCGTGCGCCACCACCGCCCGGCTTTTTTTTTTTATTATTAATTTATTTAATTATTAAAGATTTCTGCCTCTTCCCCGCCACCACCTCCCAATCCCTCCCCCTCCCCCAATCAAGTCTTCCTTCCTCCTCAGCCCAAAGAGCAAGCAGGTTTCTCTGCCCTGTGGGAGGTCCAAGGACCACCCACCTCCATCCAGGTCTATTAAGGTGAGCATCCAAACTACCTGGGCTCCCACAAAGCCACCTGCCCAGGGAGGGCACCATCCACAGAGGGTTGGGCTCTCCCACATCAATCACTGATTAGGAATATACCTCCCACAGAGTTGTCTGCAGGCCATTCTGGTGGAGGCAGCTTCTCAGTTGTTCCAGGTGACTCTAACTTGTGTCAAGTTAACAACAATCCAAGCAGTATACTATGTATCTTTCTGCTCTGGTATCAAGTATTGCGATTGAAAAGGATTGGCTGCTATACCTAGCACAAAAGGTTTTTTTTGTTTAATTTTTTTTTCTTTTATGGTGTTTTATCTGTGTGTATGTCTGTGTGAAGGTGTAGAATCCTCTGGAACTGGAGTTACAGACACTTGTGAGCTGGCATGTGGATGCTAGAAATTGAACCAGAGTTTTCTGGAAGAGCAACCAATGCTCTTAACCGCTGAGTCATCTCTCCAGCCCCACACAAAAGTTCTTAAATGAGCTTTAAGATTCCTTTCCAAATCTCCTGCTCTATTTGACCAAGAATTTCTAGCCAATACTAATTTCTAGGAAATAAAACATTATTGACATCCATACTGGGTTTATGTTCATATCAATGAAAACATTTTAAATCTGACGTCTTGGGTTTGCCCATTTGTTGAATCTCTGTAGTGATATTACAGAGAAAACAGTGAACAGTTAACATTGTTTGACAGTTTATGCAAATCAGTTGAGCATTAAACCCTTTGTTTCTGTCTTAGCAATCATTTTCATGTTTATTTCTTGAAGGACTTAAAGCCTAGTAATATAGTAGTCAAATCAGACTGCACTTTGAAGATTCTTGATTTTGGACTGGCGAGGACTGCAGGAACAAGTTTTATGATGACGCCTTATGTCGTGACTCGGTACTACAGAGCGCCAGAGGTCATCCTTGGCATGGGCTACAAGGAGAACGGTCAGCATATACTTTCACTTTGAAATACTCTTTTGATTTAGTTTATCAATAAGTTTTTTATACTTCAATTGAAGTGCATGGAATTAAGCGTTCATCCAAGTTTCAAATGTGTATTAAGAATCTGAGCATTTTGCCATAATTTTTTGGGAAAGCATGGGGGCCTTATCTTAAACGTGAATACCCTTACCCCTAGATAAAGAATTCTAAAACCGGAACTTATGCCTTTTGCTTGTCTGTAACTTCAGTGTGAGCATATACTTATTAATAATTTAACCTTAGAAGTAATTCTAGTGTATATTAGTCATATTTGCTTGCATCTCCAACACCTTTACTTGGTGTTAATAGTAGCACTCACTATAAACGGAGAGCTATATTAAGATCCAATTCTGAAAGCTCATGGATAATGCAACCTCTTGTGGGAAGCACCAGTGTTTTCCTCAAAGCTTGTGCCCAACCTTAAGGAAATTTAATTTATTATTATGTGTGGATATGTTAAACTTTTTAATGTGATGTATTTCTAGGAAGAAATTAGAATAGTAGCTCACTTTGAATCAGAAAACTATTACGTCAGTAATAGGAAGATTCTTTATACATATATGTACATAATACGTTTGCATATATATGTAATGATACCATTGAAACTGAGGTCCTTGTTTAATTTTCTCTTCTTTTTTGAACTATTTAAAAACAAATACTTGAGCCGGGTGGTGGTGGCGCACGCCTTTAATCCCAGCACTCGGGAGGCAGAGGCAGGTGGATCTCTGTGAGTTCGAGGCCAGCCTGGTCTACAAGAGGTAGTTCCAGGACAGGAACTAAAAGCTACGGAGAAACCCTGTCTCAAAAAATCAAAAAAAAAAAAAAAAAAAAACTTGAGATATTAATTAATTTAAGTAAGCATGAAACTTCGTTTTCTTAGTCTTGACATAGATTTAAAAGTTTTGTTTTGAGGTTGATATTTCAGATAACCAGAGTGCAGATTGCTAATTGCTTTTCGCTTTTCTGTGAAACTTTTGATTATCACAAGTGGTACCATGTGTTGGTGTCCTTGTAAATATGGTCTTGGCATAGCTCCTTACCAGAAATTAGAGAAACTATTGTCAAAGATTGACATATTGGGCCTGGAGAGATGGCTCAGTGGTTAAGAACTCTGGCTGCTCTTCCAGAGGACCTGAGTTCAATTCCCAACACTCACATGGCAGCTTACAACTGTCTATAACTCCAGTTTCAGGGGATTAGATACCTTCACACAGACAAATGCGCACACAAAACAGATAAATACAATCTTTAAAAACAAAGAATTGACTTATTGTCCTCTCATAGATAAGAGTCACATAGATCTCTCATTACATTTTTCTGCCTGTTTCCCCACGAACCCAGTCAAATCTAATCCTTCCTCATAACTACATTAGCCAGCAGGGAATGGAGAGTGACATATAGATACCCTCTTTTCAGTCCCTCCCTCCCTCCCTCCCTCCCTCCCTCCCTCCCTCCCTCTCTTTCCTCTTCCCTCTTCCCTTTCCCCCTCCCTTTCTCCTTTCTGCTTTCCTTTCTCCTCCCTTCCCTCCCTCTCTCCTTCCCTCCCTTCCCCTTCTCTCTCTCTCTCTCTCTCTCTCTCTCTCTCTCTCTCTCTCTCTCTCTCTCTCTCTCTCTCTCTCCTCCTCTCTCTCCCTCTCTCTCTCTCTCTCTCTCTCACACACACACACATACACACATGTTTTTCATGTTTTCAGAGAATCTCAGATTATTTTGGAAAGTTTGGGGTAAACTGATCTGTTTTAAACTGCATGAAAGCAAATTCGACTCCTTGTAGCAAGTTTTATAATACAGTGATGTGCTAGGAGAGTCTTTGTAGATCTGTAGGTACTTTGATATTTCAAAATTGAATACTTGAAAAACACTTGTGTTTACCAAGTTTCTCAGCAGATAAGCTGTTCTTTCTCTGTATTTGTTGCTTTTTGGGTAGAGGTCGGTATAAATGTAAACGAAGTTGCCAAGAAAACAGCTGGCTTTCCTCAGAATATACAAAGCTTTTTCAGTTCAGTAAGCCTGTGAAATGTCACTAAGTTTGAAATTTTCTGGAAAAACTTAGACTAACATTTTATTAAATTCAGAGACACTCTGTTTTTGTATGCTAGATTATTTCTGTTTGTGCTTTTAAAACTTAACTTAGAGAGTAAAATGCACAGTCAAACCTCAAAATAGTGCATCTTATTTTTAAAATTTTATGATCTAATACATTTGTAACTTTATAAAGTTTGTTTTATTCTAGTTTATATTTTACTAATAAATTCTTATAAAATGTAAGAATTTTTTATTTATGCAATTTCTGTGCATAGTTCTCACTTTAGATATGTAACTGAAATGCAATACTTCATATTTTCCTTTGTGATTCAGAGGCTTTTTAAAAGTATTTTATTTTAAATTATTCCATTATTTGAAATCAAACCACCTTTTCTTTTTGCGATGTTCTGCAGTTTTTAGATAATGCAGTCATATTTTGCTTCTTTGATTTTAATGACCTTTTGCTTTGCTTTTCCTTCTTTTGTGCTGCAAACATAGTGGATTTATGGTCTGTGGGGTGCATTATGGGAGAAATGGTTTGCCACAAAATCCTCTTTCCAGGAAGGGACTGTATCCTTGTGCTGCTGCAGCAGACTAATTAGCTATGTGATGAACTTCCTTCTGATTGCTAATGAAAAGGAATATATTCTACATTTGTACATACAGGTTTCTTTTTTAATAGAAAGTTTGTGGCTGTTATAGTTCAAAAATTGAGCTAAGAAACTGAAGTATTTGTAGGCTGCACCTGGCAGTAGGACATACAGTCTCTGCTGGTAGTCAGAGCACATTCACTGTCACTCATTTTTATTTCGTATTGCTTTTTATAATTTTAAGTGTATATGGTGTTTGTGTTTTATTTTAATGTTTATATATTTTTCTTTTTATTTTAATCAAAATCTTTATGTTAATGTCATTGCATTTTGTTTTCAGTTGACATTTGGTCAGTTGGGTGCATCATGGGAGAAATGATCAAAGGTGGTGTTTTGTTCCCAGGTACAGATCGTATCCTTATCTTTGGCCTAAAATGTAGTTTCTAAAGGTCAAAATGTATGCTACCGTGTCAGCCTGGTCAGGTAGAATGTATTTTGTCTCTCCCTAATACAAAGTATTCTTAAATTACTCTTCCAGAATACCACCTCTTATTTGACATAGACTTCCCTTTCCTCTTTTATTGTTTCATATGGTAATTTTAATAAGTGCTCAAGTGTGATTATTCACAGTTCCTCGATGGCTTTGAATTGATTAACGACTTCCACTAAAAATTTCTAACACTTGAGTAAGTCTATAACTATATGGAAAATAGCATGAGTTTTGGAATTAATCTGTTGCTCCTGTCTGTCTTTTTGTTTAGTTCCCCCACATCTTTCTGTTACTGTTCTGTATGTTGTGTCTTATTGTCTCATTACATTAACATGCTGAGAATGTCAGCTAGAAGTTTCCTCTGTTGATAATTAGGTTGGGAGTCATGCTTTTAGTTCATCAGCCTTTACTATTTATGTTAACAGTGAAGTGTCTTTGAGTGAGTAACATTGTTTTAGGTGCAATGAGATTATTTGCCATGTTACAGTAAGAGTGTTTGGGACATTAGTCTTTGGAGGTTTGTAATATAAAGACTAGAAGGAATAAGACCAGGAAATCCTAGTCTACAGCATTCTGAGATACTAGTATCATTTTCATGTATTTCAGCATTTCATGAACATAATTAATGTAGACAGACCTGAGAATGGCAAAAGAAAATGCTACCTCTATCAGTCATCATTTTTATCAGTATTGATTGTTTTTTGTTAGTGTAGAGAACTCAGAAACAGGACAGACTAGAAATACTTCTTACTCTCTAAGAAATGCATTTACATTTTTGAAGAGCTCAGGGAAAGGCAACTTTTTAAATATTAAAGTTTTATGCAGTTTGTATTTTGAGTCTATGCATAGTAATGATAGTTTTTGAGTTATAATTTTTATTTGAATTTACTTGTGTATGCCTCTGTTTTATGGTAGAATTAATGTTTCTATATTCCTACACACATGTACACACATACATATACACAATAAATAAGATTAACCAAACTTATTTATTCATCATTTTTATTCACTTGCAATCATTGCCTTTTGCAAGGTGACTTTGAGATATAAAATATATAATGGCCACATTCTTTAAGTGTTAAAATTTTTCCATTTTTTTGTATTTAATGTGGGTGAGATTAAAGGGTTGAACATTTGATACATGGAGTATTTTTCTTAGCTACTTGATAATAGATATTGATCAGTGGAATAAAGTTATTGAACAGCTTGGAACACCCTGTCCTGAATTCATGAAGAAACTACAACCAACAGTAAGGACTTATGTTGAAAACCGACCTAAATATGCTGGATATAGCTTTGAGAAACTGTTCCCTGATGTGCTTTTCCCAGCTGACTCAGAGCATAACAAGCTTAAAGGTAAGTTGTGTAAGTGTGTGCACCAAATTCTGTTTTGGGTTTGCATGTGTGGGAAGAGTGCTTAGTCATATTTTTAAGGGACTAACTCAAAATTATGTCTGCTAGTGGAGCATAAGAAAGTTTCTGTTGCTTTTGCATTTTAGCTAGCTATAGTGACATTTGCCTTTAATCCTTGAAATTGGGATGCAGAGGCAGGAGGGTTTCTGAATTCAAGGCCAGCTGAGGCAAGAAAATGGAAAGCCTACTTCAAAAAAAAAAAAAAAAAAAAAGCCGGGCAGTGGTGGCCCATGCCTTTAATCCCAGCACTGGGGAGGCAGAGACAGGTGGATCTCTGTGAGTTTGAGGCCAGCCTGGTCTACAAAGCAAGTTCCAGGACAGCTAAGGGCTACACAGAGAAACCCTGTCTCAAAAAAATAAATAAGTAAGTAAATATTTGTGTGTGTGTGTTTTATAAATCATGTGTGTATCCTGGTTTTTAGTAAACACTATTCTGTAAATGTGGTGGTTCACAAGTATAATTCCAGAACTTGGGAAGCTGTGACTGAAGTAGTGTGAGGAGTATGAGACCATCTTGGGCTACCTTATGAGTTCCAGGCTAACTTAGGTACATAGCTTGACCTGGTCTTTTATTTATTTAAATAAATGGGGGTAGGCGGAGGGATTAGAGAGGGTTGCTTGCTGCTCTTGCAGAGAACCTGAGTTCAGTTTCTAGCACTATATGAGGCAGCTTACGACCAGCTATAAGTCCAGCTCCAGGGAACCTAATATGCCTCCCTGGGCACCTGCATTCATGTGTGCATGCACACACCCCTCCCTTCCCTCTGTGTACACATAACTGAAAATGCAACAAATCTCTTTTAATAAAAAAATAAATAATAAACAGCATTCTATTTTAAAACATAGGATTTGTTTTGTCTTAGTTTGATTGGTTCAGTTTGAAATAGCTATTTACTGTGTTATCCTGCTGACCTAGGACTAGAACCAAACTGGCCTAAACCTTGTGATCTTCTGCCTCCGTATCCTTAGTTCAGCAATTACAAGCATATGCACCATGCCTGACAAAGATAATTTTTTTAAATAAAAGATAACCTCAACTTTCTAAAGTTAATAATCAGAATCTCTTGAACATGTGTGTATTAATATCATTATTTTTGCAGCCAGCCAGGCAAGGGATTTGTTATCCAAAATGCTAGTAATAGATGCATCCAAAAGGATCTCAGTAGATGAAGCTCTCCAGCACCCATACATCAACGTCTGGTATGACCCTTCGGAAGCAGAAGCCGTAAGTTCTTAGTGTTTGAAGAGCATACTGCATTCTTAGAACTATTATTAAAACTAAGTTTGAAATACATTTGTCATTTTAAAAAATATAGGTAGAGGATGTTAAATCTTTACTAGTTCTGCATGAAGAAAACCTTAGGTTAATGAGGATAGCTAAGCTATCACACAGTCAGGCAGCCTCCCACTGTTTTTTACTCTGTTGAATTGATAGTTGATTGGAGAGGAGCTAGAATGTCTGTGGGAGCAGCCTTATTTAGAACTAATGTTTTGTATCCAAAGAAGAGCAGAATTCTGTAATACAGGTAAAATGTGACAATTTCAAAAGTTAGGAAGAAAGAAAAAAGACAGACATCATATTTCTTACAAAGCAATCTTATAGAATTACTTCGTAGAAAGTTCAAGTTACTGATGATTGATTAGTCTTTTTCTCATGATTCATTTTTACAAGTCTTTTGTCTTACTGATACTTTAAATAAGTAAGAGTATATATACTTTCAGTAAACTGACTCAGCTGTTACTGCCTTGTCTCTTGCAGCCACCACCAAAGATCCCTGACAAGCAGTTAGATGAAAGGGAGCACACAATAGAAGAGTGGAAAGGTAACAGTCACCAGCCTCGAAGACACAAATGCAACTTCCGCTTCTTTCAGTGGCTTCTTCCCGTTAAGGAAATAATGTTGCTTTCTATTTTCATAACTTACATTTGGTAATAAGTTTTTGTTTGTTTTACAAAAGTAGACAATTTCTTTCCTTCTTTATTTTCTGAAATTTTCCACCTCAGTTGTAGGCACATTACTGTTTTCTTCTTTGTTTCTGCACCCATGTTTGGGGTATCTAGTGTTCTGTGCTCACTTATTTATGGATGTCCCCATACATCTTGAAAGTGACATGCTCTTGGTAAGCACAGCTGCCTGCGGGGTTTAATAGCTAGTAAGTGATGAGCTATAAGGAAGTGTGTCTCTCAGTTTGTGATGTGCACTAAAGTTGGACCTTAACACAGCCTGTTGCTGTTACCATGTGTTTGTGTGCACATATTTGAAAATAACTAAGAGAACAGTCCAAAAAGGAGATGTGCTTGACCAAATATTTTAATTACTTCCTATTTGTTTTTAATCAAAGACACTAGTTTTTGTGTCTATCATCGTGACACAAAGGTATCAGTCCACCTCCACTCTAACTCTAATGGCTTCATTTATCATCTCTGAACATCAAATCTAGTTTTTTACTAATTTATGAATGTAGTTAATACATAAATACACTTTTTCTTTTATTATTTTATGTACAGAGTAACAGGTTTTGTCACAATATTTCCAGATATGTGTATCATTCTGTGTACATTAGCCTCCTTTGATCCCTCATGCCCTCTCTTAACCTTCTCACTTGTCCTTTTCTCCCCCAATTGGCTCCTTTGTGTCATATGTGTTTACATTGTCAAATCCAGGTTCCATATAGAAGAAAATGTTTGATATTTATCTTTCTGAGTCAGGTTACTTAACATGAGACTCTGGTTCTATATGTTTTCCTGCAAATGACATAATTTCATTCTACTTCATGGCTGACTAAAATTACCTTGCATACATATATACCACATTTTGGGTTGTTGTTGTTGTTTTGTTTGTTCGTTCATTTTTCTGTTGAGACAAGATCTCACTATATAGTTCTTGCTGGCCTGAAGTGCACTCTGCTTGTCTGGAATTCACTCTGTAGTCTGAACTGACCTCAAACTCACCAAGAACTGCCTGCTTCTGGAGTGTTGGGATTATATCTGTGTGTACCACCACATCTTGTCTCATCACATTTTCTTTACCCGGTCTTCTTTTGATGGGCATCTAGGCTGTGGGTAGCATCTGGGCTCTTGGTGGGCATCTGGGCTGTTGATGAGCATCTAGGCTGTTGGTGGACATCTGGGCTGTTGATGGGCATCTAGGCTGTTGGTGGACATCTGGGCTGTTGATGGGCATCTAGGCTGTTGGTGGGCTTCTGGGCTCTTAGTGGGCATCTGGGCTCTTGGTGGGCATCTGGCTAATATCACATATTACTGCTGTGAATAGTGTCTCAGTGGGCGTGCAGGTATCTTATATTCTGCCTTAGGTTCTTTTTTTATTTTTTTTATAAAGATTTATTTATTATGTATACAATGTTCTGCCTGCATGTGTCCCTGCAGGCCAGAAGTTGACTCTAGATTTTATGACAGGTAGTTGTGAGCCACCATGTGGTTGCTGGGAATTAAACTCAGGACATCTGGAAGAACAATCAGTGTTCTCAACCGCTGAGCCATCTCTCCAGCCCCTGAAATTTGTTTTTTGTTGTTGTTTTTTTTTTAATGTTTTGAGGAACCTGCAATAATTTCTGTACTGACTATTCTAATTTCTATTTCCACTGATATTTATGAAGGTTCCTTTTTATTATATCTTTGCTAGCATTTGTTGCCATTGGTTTTCTTGATGAATAGTAGTCATTCTGACTGATGTTGGATAGAATCTTGGTATTGTGTTTATGTGTTCTGATGGCTTGGAATATTGATTTTTTTCATATAGTGTCCATTTGTATTTTATTTTTTTGAGAAATTTCTGTTGAGTTGAAAAAGAATTTTCCCGTTTATTGGTTAGCCTATTGATTGATTGAGTATTCAGCTTCTTGATGATGCTTTTGATGGTTGGGAGAATGTTGAAATAAAAACATGCATATGGTACAGACTGACATCAAACTTGTGATCTCCCTGCCTCAGCCTCTCAGCTACTAGGATTACAGGTATGTGTCACCGTGCCTGGCCTCCAGCGGGATTCTTTATAAAAAAGAAAAAAAAAAAACACCTTGAACTTTGGGAATTAATACAAATTCTTTGGAATTCTTTACATTTTTGGTTTGGGTTTTTTCCGAGGAATTGCTTTTATGTGATTTTTCAAAGAGTGCGTGACCCAAAGGTGATTTAAATAATGGTAATGGAGAAGTCAGAATCATGTAGAAGAGTAGGGTGTGTTGTACATACTGCACCCTATGTCTTTAATCAGTCAAAGCTGTCTTTGTAGTGCTCTGCTGCTGCCCTCACTCAGGACTAAAGTGTCTTGGGATGGGGTGTTGGTGCGATGCTTTTTGTAGGCTACTTGGAAGGAGCTGAAGCTACTGCTACTTTTGCTTAAATAAAAATGTCTCCTGTCAGCCGGGCGGTGGTGGCGCACGCCTTTAATCCCAGCACTTGGGAGGCAGAGGCAGGCGGATCTCTGTGAGTTCGAGACCAGCCTGGTCTACAAGAGCTAGTGCCAGGACAGGCTCCAAAACCACAGAGAAACCCTGTCTCGAAAAACCAAAAAAAAAAAAAAAAAAAAAAAAAAGTCTCCTGTCCCATTCTAATTGTAAACACTGCTGTATATATAAATCTTTGTAACTACAGCCTTGTTGCATAAGGCCAGGACTAAAGAAGTAGAAAGAAGATAAACACAGACTCTAACCCTCACTTAGACAAAATTAGACAAGCATCTGTAAGGCAGAATGCTGTTTGGGTGATACCTTACTTCTGGCAGCAGCTGCCCATTAGCCAACATAAACAGTTACAGCAGAGAGTTGTGCTGTCTTTCAGTGTTGTCTGTGGGTGGAGGTCAGGGAGTTGTTAACATCTGTGAATCAACCTGACACTCACTTGGTCTGCTGACATTGCAAAGGCCCAGCTTGGCATACTTAACAGATACACAAGTTTTAACTTAAAATATACATACCTTCTGAGGTTCACTCTGATTTCAAAACACTTATTTTTCTTGTTTTTTTTCCCCAGAATTAATATACAAGGAGGTGATGGACTTGGAGGAACGAACCAAGAATGGAGTCATAAGAGGGCAACCATCTCCTTTAGGTTGGTTACAATATAGACCCGTTGTGGTTGTGATTGCCCTGGGACCTGCAGTTCTTCACCTTGCTCACTCAGTTTGCTGGTTACAATTTTATAGTTAAATTTGAAAGCACTGACATACTGCTGTCTCTATTTTTTCTTTTTTCTTCTTCTTTTTTTTTTTTTTTTTTTTGCTATTGTCTCTGTCATACTGATTTAACCCTGCCTTTATTGGCCTTGCTTTAAAGAATTCTCTTTGCATTCTCTGTGTTTTGATTGGAACAGCTTTCAGTTGGAATAAATAAAAGCTTCACTACAGAATTTGCTGCACACGCACGCCATCAAGTACTAGTGTTGTTTTCAGTACTTTTGTCACAGTTGGAAACAAGCTTTGGGTGAACCTCTTGTATCTGAGTGCTTTGTTCATCATTCTGCAGAATGGGGATGATCTCAGCCCCTGAGATGTGGTTCAGTAGACTTTCTACCTGTTTGCTTTCAGCATCTTGGGGCCCTGAACTCCATCCACTGTTTTTATTCTGGAAATGTGTTCTTGAGAACTTTTATGTGCTTCTAAATTACCCTTATTTAGTAAGCTTGTGGCTTGAAAGTTGCTACCTGTTGTTGAGTTGCTTTAACATACTCCTACCCTAGAATGAGGCATACCCCTTGAAAGGATTTCTGTCCATGTGTATTCTTGTCTATTTGTGTGGAAGGTTGGTTTTTTAATGCAAGAAATACTTGTTAGATACTACTCTTAGCAGAGAAAGCATTTGCTCCTGTCTCTGTTTAGTAAGTCTGTATTTGTCTTTGCATCGTATTTTCTAGAATCAAAGTAAAACCTGAATTTAACATAACTAGGCTGGGAAGGCACACAGTCTCATAGTGGACAGTTATTTAAGGTTCCTCTTAATCAAAGTGTTGCTCTTTTATGTTGACTTCTGCTTTGCAAGATATTCCAGAAGTATTATTTTGACATTGTGGGGTTTTTTTTGTTTTTGTTTTTGTAAGACAGTATTAAAAGTAATATTTTCTGTAGTATTCTAGTTCTCGAAGTTTGCTTTTATTCATTTGGCTCTTTGAGAATTCTCTCCAACAAAGGGCAAGGTAGACAGTTTTATATGTGCTCACAACTCTTCTGGAATATACCCTGAGGCCCATTCGTGAATCTTGCTAATAGGGCCATTCTCCACGTTACTTGGACTTCTGATTTCTTTTTTTTTTTTAAATATTTATTTATTCATTATGTATACAATATTCTGTCTGTGTTACCAGAAGAGGGTACCAGACCCCATTACAGATGGTTGTGAGCCACCATGTGGTTGCTGGGAATTGAACTCAGGACCTTTGGAAGAGCAGGCAATGCTCTTAACCTCTGAGCCATCTCTCCAGCCCCCAATATTTTATTTTATTTTTTTAAAGATTTATTTATTATGTATACAGTGTTCTGTCTGTTTGTATGCTTGCTGGCCAGAAGAGGGCACCAGATCTCACTACAGATGGCTGTGAGCCACCATGTGGTTGCTGGGAATTGAACTCAGGACCTCTGGAAGAGCAGTCAGTGCTCTTAACCTCTGAGCCATCTCTCCAGCCCCGACTTCTGATTTCTTGTCTTAAACTCACAATGCAGTAGAAAGGACAGGAGTATAGGTTTCTAGGCGTTTTAAGAATTCTTCCCTCATAGCTTGTGTGAATGAGAGAACACTAGCGTTAGGTTCACTATAGTTCGCACCCCGTAAGCCCAGGAGAAGTAGTATGCTGACACTGGAGGTGGGCAGCACAGTAACTGATTTGCTGTTTTGTTTCTCATAGCACAGGTGCAGCAGTGATCAACGGCTCTCAGCACCCATCGTCTTCACCGTCTGTCAATGATGTGTCTTCAATGTCCACAGATCCGACTTTGGCCTCGGATACAGACAGCAGTCTAGAAGCATCCGCTGGACCTCTAGGCTGCTGTAGATGACTACTTGGGCCTTGGGGGGGTGGGAGGGATGGGCAATCAGTTAGTCATGGATAGAACTGCTTTTAAAACAATTCAGTGGTCATATTTTTGAGTGATTTTTCAGAAAATGTAGAATTCATTTTGTAGTAAAGTAGTTTATTTTTTTTTAATTTCAAGTGTTGTAATTTAAAACCTAAGTTGTGTTTTTAAACAGCAACAAAACTGTATTGTATTTTTGCTGTAATTAACTGTATAATGTAAACCTAATTATTTTATCATGGTTTAAATTTTTTGCATATTTGCTTTATCTTATGCTGCTGATTTTTTTTTTACTGAATTTGTAAGATTTTTGTTTATCAAAGCAACTATTATGTGGTGACTTGCATATATCATGAATTATTTAAGATGTTTATAAGTTTTTTATTAGAATTTATTTCAGATGTTTGTTCATGATGCTATCCTTAAGGGTTATGTGCTTATCAATGAAATAACCCCAGAGGAGTAAGGGAAAATAACCTGTAGCCAGTTATATTCAGGAATAACTACTGTAAATGATGAACGTGTCAAGAAACCTCCAATATTTGTTACTTGCCAATCCCAATTTAGTTACAACAATTAGTAGGCAACCTTACCTAAATTTTGGCAAACACCCTGCTCTCTAAATGGCAGGATAACTCAGAGCATGTCTTTAAAGAAGCTGAGCACATCCTACTACCATTTGGAGCTCCCCACCCTAACCCAACAAAAGTTCAAATCAAGAATTGTGGTCTGTTCTGAGTTTTGTAGCATGCTCAAAACTTTCGATCAATTGTATACAGTCAAGAGGATACTTCATGAATATACATTTCAATGCAAATCAACAGCTGTTTCCCTTGTACTATGAACCTGCTTCTTTATACACTGAGTTAATCTCAGGCTATAGGTCCTGGCATTGGTCAAGAGTCTGGACTTCTCTTTTGTATAGCTTCTGGCCTCTGGACCTTTCCCAGTTCCTGTTCTTTGGAGGGTCAGTCTGTTGAGCACCAGTTTTTGGTGTTTCTGGCCATTTGGTTCTACCTGTAGCATAAGTCTTTTTTTACTAGCTGTCAGGAGGTTCCAAAGCCTACTTAAATTTGTGTAGGTGATGTTTAAATGAGCAATATACCGTTCATCTGAAAATAGTAGCACACAGCCATATGCAGGATGTCATTTTCTAAGGACTGTTTCTTCACAGTGAGCAGAGCAGGCATAGTGGTGGTTCTTCAGTCTTTGATTTTTTTATATCTGATTTCCAGTAGAATACGCAGTGTGGGCGTTGAGTAGTGTAAGAATGGTGCTGCTCCTGACAAGTGTGTGTTAACTGTTTACATTTTCTATCTACAGAATCCTTTCTCTGTAACTGAATTTTCCTAAGTAAAATGTCATCAAGGTCTCATTATTTCTGAAATGATGTCTGTAATGCCCAGGCACCTTTGGTATTGTCTGGAACAAGAGGGATTTCATGGATTGAACTGGGAAATACATACTTCATGAGCTGCAAGGTTGTAGGGAGGAGCCATTTGGAGTTCACAACCAACAGGACTAAGAACAGGCACAGCTCAGCAAAATTTCTGAAAGTTTGCTTAGCTTTTTGCTTTTTTTTTTTTTTTGTATATTTAGTGTAGAATTACCTTTAAGTAAGGTATTTTTGGTCATTGTTAATGTGCAATACTTAAGATTAAAATACATTAGCTTTTTTATACTTTGAAATATAGCAAAGTTAGTTTATCATGATTTCTAGCTTCCCACCTTTTAGTGATTCCTTTTCTCTTCATTTAACATGGTGCATTAATTTTTATTAGGCAAGTATGAATTTGAGACTTATGCCTCTTGGTCTGTAGAAATACAAGATTGGAGTCAGGATTTTAGCAGAAATTGGAGTGTGAGTGTGCTCTTATTTTATATTAGTTCTACAGCTAACTGGCTTTGTTTTCCCAGGATAGAATGTGTCACTATTGCACTTTAGCAGCTGACATGCTTCGTTAGTTTTCTGTATTTTATGTTTGATTGCTGAGAAGCCATCTTTCTTGATGCAGATTTTGGTTAAGTGAGAAATAACAGTTGCTCTGATTGTACATTTGTTGTAATTGCCAGCTCCCACTTGCCAGCCATGTTTCAGTTTCAATGCTTAATGTAAACTAAAATACTTAACAAAATTATACCCTAAAAGTAAGTTCTGTTTGTTAAATGTGTGTGCCCTAGCTTTTTAAGATTCATTGTTTACACAACTCCCCCTCTTTGCTTAAACCTGTTCACATAAATATTGGTACTTTTAGGATCTTAAAGCATTTTAAGTATTTTTTTAAGAATTTACAAATAACTTTTCTGTCTAGCAGTACTTGTTCAGCCATCCTATAATTTGACTTTTCAATTATATATGCTTAAGCTACCTGTTGTTTAACTGAGAATCAGGTTAGGAAAGAGATGTGGATTCTTCCTAAATGTCTTCCTGGTTACAGTTCTCTTATCCCTACTATACTGACCTTCTCTAAGATGACCATGTTGTTGGGATTGCTTGTTACAAATAGAGCATCTCAACTCTTTCAAGCTATTTGCTAAGTGGTTTTTACTGTGTCATGCCATGCTGCTGAGTGCACACCAGGAACAAAGCCCAGTGCATTCACACCCCACTTGTAAGAGAAGCCGTAGTCCCCACCAGTACAAAGAAGCTTGATTGTGTACAAAGCAGCAACTTTCCTGTAAGCCTGTAACCCTTCTGGGCTCGTCTCCCTCTGTTGACCCCAAGACATGGAGGCAGAGAGGCCTACTGACAAAATGAGCAGCAGGCGAGTGAAGCTGTTTCCTGAGTTACAAATAGAACTTGGTTTACACTAGGTTTACACTATTGGCCAGTTTCTGCCACACACATGAAGACAACCATCAGTCTTGCCTAGGCACTAGCCTGCACAACATTTTGAGATAAAAGCATAGTCTATTTTCAGAACTATTGTAGTTTGTGAGTGTTGCCCATTAGACACACATTAGCTGTAGGGTGGATGCATGATGCCCCAGGACCCCACTAATTGTTCCCAGTGAGTAGCAGACCCAGCGCCGTCTCATCCGTAGCCCTCTTCAGCATTGCTCCATGGCCTGTTAGATTTTAGTGCGCATCGTGTTTCTACTGATCTCTTAGGCTTTTCCTGGACCACAGGAAGCAAATTTGTCTTAATAGCACAACAGATGGATGAGATAAAGGGCATTGAAGCAGAAATGTGTAGTTGAGGTAAGATAGGAAAACTTGTGTCCTAATTAATTTCAAAGTAACTGCTCTTAGTCAAAGTGCTCTTAAGGGGAGTCTAGTAAGAATAACCTTCTGGGCATTTCTGGGTTAGAGTCTCGTTACAAAACTTCTGAGAAATAGCACCTGTGGATGAGTTTTGCACAATGTCCTATTCTCACGATGACTTAAATTAGACTAGGTTTTTATTGAACTACCTCACACTGACTTTCTATGCTTTCCCAAGTAAGCTGTTGCCCTCAATGTTAGATCCTTTACTGAGTGTGAATTATAACTGTGTGTCGCATACTTTATGATCACTGTTGACAAAATACCAGTAAGTATGTGAAGTGCATGCCTTGCATCAGTAAGAGACAGTCCTGTGTAGTCTTCCACTGTGTCTGGGGAATTGTGCTAGCTGTGCTTATTGACATCATCACTGTTTTTGTAAGAAACCTGCTCAAGATATCAGTCCATGCTTTACATTTTACAAAAGGAGTAAATCTTAGTAAATTTTACGAAGAAATAAATTACTTTTGTAGGCCCAATATTTGGTATATTTTTGAGAAGCTGTTAATCTTATAGCTGAATGATGAAGTTAAACTGAAGTAGCTGTCTGCCCGGACTGTGACATCTATTTTCTCATTACAGTTTATCCTGTTAATAAGGTTTTAAACGTGCAAACCTAAGGGTGATAATTAGAATTTCTTTCTCTCTCTCTCTCCCTGTCCATGCCATTACTTCTTCGTCCTTCTCCTTTATTTGTGTTTGTTTTCCTCTCCCTCTCCTCTCTAGACAAAACAGAATGGGGCACTTTGTAGGGAATGCTGAGATCATTATTGTGGTTTACGTGTTCATGCCCTAGTCATTAAACATGCACCACTGGATGTAAACAGTGTTATCTAGTATGTCAATTGGTTATAATATTTTAAATAAAAAAAAGTGGTATGAAAGTAAGAGTTTTTCATTGAAAGCAAAACAAACTTGTGGTTTTTCCAGGTGGTTTTAGGGTTTCCTGTGAATTGAAGCTAGATTATCAGTAGAGCAGCAAGTGTCTTAGGTTTGGGTTGTACACACATTGTTATCGTGGTTATCACTGCTGGTGTATAGTTTGATCTAAGCTTGCTATTCTTGTGTCTGAAATCACTATAGAAACTTTAAGAAAGGAACTTGCTTCAGTGCCCTTGATCTAGTAACTGCATAAAACAGCTGCCATTGTAGCCACTTGGCAAAAGTCAGTATCATCTGTCAAAGCAAGCAGGAGATTTGAGCTTGGAGCCTTTGTCTGTTATGTGCTCAGGGTCTCAGCATTGCTGATGGGTGAGCTACATGTACGTGGACAGGGTCTCTTCCTGAGTGCTAGACAGCCTATAGAATTTGACATCAGACTGTTAGCTGCAGGCTTGTTTTTAGATGAATGATCAAGATTTCCACCCAGTCATAAAATGTAGTTCTTTGTTTGGCTAATATAGGTATTACATATTTTAAAATATTGTTTTAAAAATCTGTCAGATATATCTAAGTGAGGATGGTTTACTTGTACTGATTTTGTGGTTAAAAATATTTTACATATTTAAGGTTATATACCAGTATTTGAACCTCATTTGAAAATAAGATTCTTCAAGTATGCTTTGAAAATGTTAAGTTTCCAACACAAGTTTTATTTCATCAGTTAATGAAAACATACTGTGAAACTGCTGGAAATTGGAGTGAGAGGAGTCAAAAAAAAATGGATGGAGAGCAAAGTCAGTGTCAAGGGAATGGGCAGGTCTGAGGAGAGGAGAAGAGTATTGTGCAAAGGAGGTGAGCCTTTCTGTGAAATGACTTGAGGAGGAAGGGTATTCCAAACCAAAGGAAAGTCACAGGTTTGAAAGTAAGAGCCGGCTTGGAAATGAGGGCTGATGGGCAAGCCTTAGGTGTACAAAGATAATAAGACTGGAAAGCTGAGGTTCAGAATTGGAACACTGAGCAAGAACAGAACACCAGGACTTGCTTTCATTCTCTGTAGTCAGAACCCATTGCAGATGTGAGATGAGACCTTTATCTTAGGGTCACTTATGAGGACAGATCCAGTTAAGCTGGAAGTGTGAATATGGGCCTGGAAGCCAGATATCTTGTTGAGAGAGCAGTGAGATGGAAAAGGGGGCTCATTTAAGCATGTTTCCAAGTTTGGCATGGGGAACTGAGAGATGTTTTGAGCCCTTTATTGCTCGGGGACCATTCATTACAGTGGGTCTGTACCCAGTTCATCTTAGGACTTGTACCTCCCCCTCTTTACAGGATCTATGATAGAGGGCAGGGCAGGTATGGCATCAGCTTTCTGTTTGTCTTAGGAAGGGGACAGGTGATTTGCACCCTAACTAATCTCATGATTTCCTGCATGAGGCCTGTGACATCTACTTATCCCTGCCCCACATCCTCTTGTATCGCTTGGTGGACAGTGGGAAAGGGAGACACTGCCTAGTGAGTAACATGCCTGAGAACACCCAGGGTGTCTGATTGCTGCGGATGCTGGACTGACCATAAAAAAAGCACTTCAAAAGCGGGCTAGGAAATGGAAAGAATCTTACAGATCAGAGTGAACTAAAAAGGGAGAAGCCAATTTGCATGTGCCCCCTGGCAAGGTGAATTCCAAGCATCCGGGTTTGCTTGAAGAGGGACAGTTGAATGCTCTCAGGCAAGTCTCGGTGGTCATCTGTCACCTGAAAGTGGTGTGCTCTCAAGGTGTCTGCTGATTGTGTGTACTTTTATGAAAGGCAGTGTAAGCCAGTATAACCTGGAAAGAATCGGAAGTGGTGTAGCAGAATGCTGCCCTGAAAGGAAAGCATTTTATGCCGTCCCACTTCAGAACGACCGTATCCCAAACCCTGAGCTGCCTTCTCCATGCCCCACAGTCCCAAACATGTGGCTGGTAAGATTTCCTTGAAAGACGTACCACAAGGTCAACTTTGAGTTTTCATGGAAAATTGGAGCGTGCTGTATTCTGGTGCTTTTTTGTGTCATTCCCGCCAGATCCTGTCAGCTAAACCACCCTGTTGTATATACTCTATTGTACTCTGAGTATGTGTCCTATACACCCACACTTGCCCAGGGGCAGTCATTCTGCCTCTGCAAGCCTCTGGTTATCTCTGTGTGGAAATCCGCCCTCCAGGAATGGTGTGGCTCTTGCCATCTCTATATCCCAGCAACAATAACCTAAGATTCTCACAAGGTGGAGGATGGTTGCTGGGCAAGTGGAGTGCACTTCTCCAGTGGGGTAGCTGCCTCGAAGTTCCCTCAGTTAAGGTCACTGGGTCAGTGAGCTAGACCTGGGTGGAGTTCTTTGATCTGGAGGTGCATTGTATGTAGTAAGTGGATGTCTCTGCATGTCTTCCCTAGGAAGTAATGCAACATAATTGCATAATTCTTGCTTACTTTAAAACAAAACCAAAGAAGTTTGTGTGTGTTTGGTCAGAGGACAACTTGCAGGAGTCAGTTCTTACCTTTCACCTTGCAGAGCAGAACCTCTCGTTCCTGAGCTGTGCTGCCTGCCCCAGCCTACCTGGCTTGAGAACTGGGTGATTCCCCAGTCACCCACCGCTTCCCGTCTTATTGTAGGCATGCTTGGGTTACAGCTGGTAACTACCCTGTCTGCATGTTTTGCCCTCATGCCTGCTCACTTTATTCTCCTGTAAAGATGACTGAGTAAGGCAGCATGTTCACCTGATCTTTGATGACATCCCATGCTCTGCTACTGATTTACCCCACAGTGCCTTGGGTGAACAGAGCCTGGCCACTTGGATGGAGATAGTTAGCATGCAAGTGCTGTGTAAACCCATGACAGACTCCTGACAGTGCAGCATAGTCTTCAACATGTGGCACAAGACTGCATACAATGTGAAATTATTGCAGCAATAGAAGTGTAACACTCCAGAACTGAATCCTGGCTTCTAGTCAGAGTGTATGACCTTACCCACTCCATGGTATTCATTGTTTTCTCATAAAACAGGGAGTCACAAGTCACTGTGAAGGCTCAGCATCCACACAAGGTTGAGCAGTATATAGAACACCCTTGGCAAATAGTTGTCTTTTAACTTTCAGCTAGAGGTTCAGTCTCTAGAGGTCTTTACAGTTCAACTCAATATTTTCACTCTCGCTTGAACAGTAGTCAGGTCTTAAGGTAAATACATACCAAAAGAATCTGATACACAGCAAACACTACTTCCCTTTGGTGTTCTGTGCTGGGAAGTGATTCTAACATCCGGAACTCGTCCTAACAGTGCAGCAGAGCCAGTAGACTAGGCATCCTCAACCTCCACATCACTTGGGTCCTGCCCCTTGTTTCTCTCTAACACTGGACCAACAGACACCAGAAAATAACTGAAGGAAGAGAAGAGGATGCTGATAGGGATGTCTCAACTCAGCGGGGCAGCTTATAGCTGCTGCTGGCTGGCGTGGGGTAGGGCCAGGGTCGTGATTTACAGCTTCAGGATTGATAGGGCTAGGCTGTGATATTTCAAGTCTGACTCCAAAATGCAATCCCTAGTTTTCTAGAGACAGGTATCAGATGCCATCACAGACATACATTGACCTGTGCCAGAAGCAGCAGCTCTCAGCTGCCAGTCGGTTATACCCACTGCTGTCAGGCCCTGCTCTGAGGGCAGGCCTTCATCTGAGAAGGTACTGTGGTCACATATTTCCTTTTAGGATGCTAAGGTAAGTGGCTCTCTCCTTTGCCAGGACCCCAGAGACAGCTATAGGTATCTCCCCTGCCTGTCTTCTGGCTCCTGTGTCTGCTCAGGCCAGCTTCTCAGTTCTACCATTTACTGACTCCCCGTAAGGTCTGTCTCAGGTTCACCCCTACTCCTCTTCAGTCAGTATGCCACCAGGCCCTGTTAATGTCTGCCTTTAAAAGCCCCTGCTTCTCTGCATTATCTACATCAGAATGTAGAAGGATGTGCTGGCATTTCACCCCCAGCCCCCACCCCGTCTTCCTCCCCTTCAGCCTTCTGCCGGCCTCCCAGCGTCAGACGTCTTTGACTAGTGTACCTGCATCCACTTACCCACTCTGTGCAGTGGCCAAAAATGCAGGCTTTGTTTAAATGCAAGCCAGTTCATGTTAGTGGAGTGAATGCCTGCTTGCTTGCTCCATCTGCCCCCTGCAGGTCTACCCACCAGCAACTGCATTCTACCTGCCTTGGTCAGCTCTGCATCACTATAATGAAATACCCTGGGTAATTAGCATATTTATTTAGGCTCACAGTGGGGGAAGGGGACTAAGCCATAATTTGTTAACTAGGATGCTTTGGGCCTATGGCAAGGTAGCACATCATAGTAGAGAACATGGTGGACAAAAACAACTCATGAAGCAAAGAAAGGAGAAGGGACCAGAGTTCCCAAATATCCCTCAAGGGTACCTGGCCGTCAGGGATAGTATCCAAACTGTCAAAGCATCCCAAGCTCTTCTTGCTTAGGGGCACAAGCACTCCTTCACAGATGTTCCTGTTGGACTGGGCACTGTCTTGCATGCCTGCCTGTTGTCAGTGTCCATCTTTGCAATCTTCATTCACGTGTTATCTTGGAAAGGCTTCCTGGTCAGCCTCCCCCAGGTCTCTTACTCAGAGCATATGCTAATCAGATGTGTTTTGTGTTCTCTGTGTTTCCTTATGGTTTCATACATAACCTATCGGGGCTTGCATACTACTTTCAAGCTAGCATCTCCACACAGACCAGTAGGAGGGATGCAGGCTGAGATCAGCTTCTGACTTTTAACTTCACTGCCTGTATGTGGTTAGACCATGTCCTTAACTTCTCAATGTTTCCTCTTCCTCAGTTTACATTGTCTGCACCCCTAAAGAGCAAATGAGATATGTGTGCAAGGTCCTGGGACCTGGAATGGCTGGCCTCTGTAATACCATCGTCTTTTAAGCGGGAAGGAGGAAGATTCAGGGCACGTGTTCCTCACTGTCTCACAGCATGGGGAGGACAAGCCCAGACTTGTAGCTGACAAAGATTTCTATGGCCATGCCTTCCAACTTTATTATAGACCACAACATGTCCTGAGATGGCATGGGTTCAACTGTTCCAGACCTGACTTGAAAGACTGGGACTCCTGGGCACAGGGATAGGTGACAGTGGCAGCAGAGGCAGTAAAACATGCTGTTAAAGGCTCAACAGGCAGGACTGACATGAGCACATGGATTCCATTCCCAAATCTTACTGTGCTGGTTTATCGTTTAAGCAGTTAAAGAAGGGCTCATCTTTCTGGCTCATTCCATTAAAATTATAGTCTTAAAATACAGATTTCTCTTTCCTGGGTGGGGTGCTGGGCGTCAAACCTATTTGTCAAACTTAGTATATAAGCCAACCTTTTACTTTTCCATGTAAAGTTTCTAGTTTTCTGTTTCCCCTTCCAGGAACCTAGGGCCTTGCACCTGCTAGTCAAGCACTCCAACCCCGGAGTGATTCCCCAGCCCCTACCTACAATTTTCAGTATTCTCTTTAAAGTCAAACCCAAGTTTTACCTTTGTGTGTGTGTGTGCACTCATGCATGCATGTGACCACATGTGCATGCATCTGTTATATGTGTGTATATGCATGCTAAGAAGTTGGCTTGTTCCTTCTGCCATATGTATCCAAGATACTGAGCTGATACCTGATAGACTTGACAGTAAGCACCTCTTACCCAATGAGTCATCACACAAACCCCAAACAAGATTTTATTTTTTAATTTTCTATGTGTGTAGGCTGCATGTATGTAAGTGTACTACCAGAGGAGGCCAGAAGCAGAGGATAGATCCCACTGAACTGAGGTTACAGACCATTGTGAGCCACCTGTAGGTGCTGGGAAATGACCCCTGGTCTTCTGGAAGAGCAGTAAGTGCTCCTAACCAATGAGTCATCTCTTCAGCCCCCAAAACCAAATTTTAAAACATGTCTGAAGTAACCTGTGATCTTTTTAACCAGCTTTCACTTCACCATGATTCATCCCTGCTTAACTTGGTGATGTTTTAGCAATGGCCTCTGATCTTTCATTGGTATGGGAGGTCCTTCTGTATATGTTGCTTTTATTGGTTAATGAATTAAAGACTCTGTTCTCGGCCAATGGCTTAATAGAACATAGCCAGACTGGAAGATCGAGAGAGAGAGAGAGAGAGAGAGAGAGAGAGAGAGAGAGAGAGAGAGAGAGAGAGAAGGTGGAGTCAAAGAGAAGCCATGTAGCCCCACCAGAGACAGCCGCCAGATGGAACCTTGCCGGTAAGCCACAGCCTCGTGACAATACACACAGATTAACAGAAATGGGTTAAATTATGTGCTAGCCAATAAGAAGCTAAAGCTAATAGACCAAGCAGTGATTTAATTAATACAGTTTCTGCATGGTTATTTCAGGGCTGAGCAGCTGGGAATAAATAAGCGGCCTCCTACTACATGTCATTATAGAGAACTTCACCAGATTTAAAGAAAACAACTCATTCCTTATCTGCTTATGTTCATAATTCATTGTTTGACTTAATATTAAGTGAAGCTATTCTAGTATGAGTACGGCAGGAATCTTGAGGCTTGGAACAGTTTGTATAAATATAAACTAAAGGGTGGGGAGGGAAGGATGAGAGGTTCCGGGACAAAGACCCATCATGGATGAGTCTCAGGTGCTCAGTGCTTCACACTCAGATGTGTAGACAGGTGGGGAGTGTGCATTACACAGGCAGAAGGCTGACAGCTGCAGTCCATTAAATTTCCCATAAAGGTTGTAGATGCCTAGATTAGTCTTGCCAGCAGGTGGCAGCCTTGGCTTGCTAACTGTCAACCCTGTCCGGGGCTGGCAGGCAGCCGGCCTTAACTGTGGTCAGAAGGCCTTTCCTCTTGAGACTTTGATCCCAGAAGTTCTTTTAGTGAGCTGGTGGCATTTTTCGCTTGAGACAAACTCAGCAGAATTCTACAGCTGTGGTGAGGGAACACAGCAGGGTCATGGGAATGCCCTGGTGGTTCCACCTCACTTCCCTCAGGCTCTGTTTCCCCTCTCACGGAGAGAGAGAGGTCCAGTCTCTCTAGTCTCATGTGGGAGGTTCTGAGGAATCAGTCGCTTTAGCCTTTCCTCTCTGAGCATAGGGAGGGTGGTGGTTAACGTTTGGCAAGAAATGCAGGCTGGTTGTAGCAGCGTGCCATAGCATAAATTAACATCCCAGGGACTCACTGACCCCCTGACCTCTTGGCAGGCATCCTAGTTGTAGAAATCTCCAGTCACCTTCCTAAGGACAGTAAGAGGTCAGACGTCAGTCTGCCTTACCACTGGGGTGGGAGCATATGGCCTTGTGTTGGTAGCCAGTGCTGCCCAGTAGCAGTGTGACCCTGGCCATTCTACTGCCCAAGTGTTGTCAGACATGGTACCTGAGACATTAGGGGCTTAAGGACTTTTCCACGTAGTAATCAGAAACCTGGCTACTTTAATGACCTCTTTAGCCCCCAACCCCACCCAGATCATCCTAGGTTACTGCTTAAGAGGGAAACAAAACCGCACACAGTGACACTGAGTAGGAGCAGGGGCAATGCTGCTGCCTGAAAGGCCAGTCCTCAGCCAGGCCTGCAGGTCAGTTTGTATTGTCTGCTTGACTGGATTTAGAAACAGGAGAGAGACCCGTGGGTCAGTGGATATATTGTGGCCATCTGTCTCGGGCTCCGGTTGCTCCAGGTAGACCAGCTCTTGTGCCACACCAGCTGGGAGCCTTCCTAGATGGTTAGGTATTTTAATCTGGCAACCAAAATGCGTCTGAGCTGCCTGTAAGCTGAGTGGGTAGGGGGACACATGAAGTCTGAGGATTCCAAAGGAGTGAGTAGACATGGAAATTAAGTGACTCTCTCACTCCCAGATCTGGAAGGTGGACCAGGCCCAGTATAGAGTAGGAGACACCCTGAGGACCCATGAGCTCTGCTCTCCTGCAGGCCCAGGCCTCTGGAGCTGAGCTGGGCCCCTGCAGAGAAGAGCATGCTACAGAGGGCAGCCCAGAAGACCCTGCAGGGCAAGGAGGAACCACAAAGGCTCTGAGGTGGGATAGCTTAAGGGGTGGCTATGGCTCCCCAACCACAGTGCTGGGACTCTCAAAAAGCTTCCCCCTGGGGACGCTCAACCTTTCTAGAATTACTTGATAAACTCCACTGGCATAGACATGAAGAATGAGGCTGGTGACAGGTGCTATGTTTTCAGAGTACATTTAATAAAGACTGAGGTTCTTGGCGGTGGTCCTGCTCTTAGGTGCCATTCCTTTGGATGGCTATTGGGAACTTTTCCTGGATGAGAGGCTAATGCTGATCTTGGCACTGTCCCCTCTGACACCTGCTGGGACCCATAGGTTTGAAGAAGCATCCAGATCCTGCCTGGACTATTTGGGGTCCTGACAGCCCCTGTGGGGTATCAGGCTCTTTCTATCTGGCGCTTGGGGTCAGATGGCCCTGCTGGTGGCCTGGCCCAAACTTGAAGCTTCTAGCTTCTCTGCAGCCTGTGGCCAGCCCCTGAGGGAGAGTGAGCAGACATACACAGACATATACTCTGCTCCTTTCATTCTGGGGCTCTGGCCCCTTTGGTCCCGACAGTCAAGCTTCCTAGGGTGGCAAAGAACTCCTCCATCTCCTTCTGCAGCAGCTGGTTCCTGCGCTCTGCATCCTCACGGGCCCGCTCTGAGTTCCGGAGCTTTATCTCCAGCATGGCATACTTCTTCTTCTCCTGGTCCAGCTCCTCTTCCAGCTGAGACATCTGCTTCCGCAAGTCAGCACTGCCCTCCTCGATGCTTAAAAATCAAGAAGAGGGAGTTTCAGACTCCAGCTACTGGAACTCTGTCACAGCAGGAATGACCAAGGCAGGGAGGACAGAGGCCTGCGGGGAGGGATCTCACAGCCCGTGGGGGCTCCCTGCAGGGAGGCTTCCTTGGATTTGGGACCCAGAAAAGCCACCCTAAGGATTCCTATCTTAGCACTGAGCACTAGATATAGCCTTTTGTCCCTCCAGCCCTGTCAACTGTCCTGGTGAGGGATCCTTGCCACTGGCAAGGGAGAGCAGAGGTCCCCTGAACTTTCTTCATGTGCTCGTACCCACAGCTCCTGCTGCTGTCTACGCACTGCTCCAGGGGAACATAAATCCAGAGGAAATTCCTGTCTGCCCTTCATGTCCTCCTTGGGGTCACCTCCCATGACCACCCTGTAAGTCTAGCCATACCAGAGCCTACACAGCAGTCTGAGCTCCACGGCATTGAAAAGACAGATGACAATGGGCCTAGCATCCTCTGAAATGCAGAGGTGACCCCCCTCATACTCCCCAGAGCACAGTCACCACACAGGGACAACATGCATGCATCACTGACCACAGTGAGTCTGCCCCCTCTGCCCCCAGGCACAATGCTTAGAGAAAAGTGACCTCCCTTTACCATAGCAACAGGCAATGCCATCAGAAAGGGGCCTCATGGAGGATGGCACTGAGTTCTCGCTTGCCTTCTGTCCCCTGTCCCCAGTCCTTGGTTTTTTTGTTTGTTTTGTTTTTTGTTTTTCAAGGCAGGATTTTCTGTAGCTTTGGAGCCTGTCCTGGAACTCGCTTTTGTAGACCAGGCTGGCCTCGAACTCACAGAGCTCTGCCTGCCTCTGCCTCCTGAGTTCCCCAGCCCTTCTTTGCTACCCTCTCCTTGCTTAGGCCTCCCCACTCTGTCTATGTTATGCTACAGTGACCTTGTCAAGTCCTCCTACTAAGTTGAGCTGTTCCCACCCATCAGTGAGCAAGGCCCATTCAATCCATCATCAGAACATGCACCAAAGACTCCTGTTTCTCCCATCTCCCCTCCTGACCCTGTGGCCCATGTCACTCCCATGGGCCGGAACTTCTACGGTCTCTTCATTCATTCCTACCGGACCTCCAGTAAGCTTTCATATCTGAGGAGCCAAAGTCCTTGAGACAGACGCTCCGTCAACTTTTTCACACACTGCCCTCTGAATAAGACCAAGCATCACCCTGGTTAAAGGCCCTGCCTTACGACCCTGCTCAAGGCTGGCACAGCTCCAAGGTGTGCTCCCCTAACCCCACCCCAAGCCTCCTATCCTCTCCTGAGGAGGGTCCCCTTCCATTCCCAGTGTGATTGTCCTTTATCCACTTCCAAGCATGCCATGTATTTCTAATGAACCTTGTGCATGGCTTCATCCTGACACCCCAAACATGAGTGAGGCAGAGAATTCTGGGGAGTTTGAGACACAGCTGTGCCCCCAGCATCCAGAGCAGCATCCATATTTTCACAAACAAAAGATTCTCTTAGGGATATACTGGAACAGGAGAGACTGGGTTTCAGGAAGCAGAATGGGGCTCCATGTATGCCAATAGAGGCATATTTCCAGAAGCCTAATGGATGGGACATGGTACAATGTCCTCTCCCCTCCTGTGCTGAAGACCACCCTCATTCTAAACTCCTTCCAAGTGGCCCAAGTCACTCTGTCAGGGCCTCCACTGTGCCCCCCAATTCTTCCCAAAAAGGGGCCTGTATAGGTAAGGAACAGAGATATCGAGGCTTGCGACAAGCTCCGGGAGTAGGCTGGTTTGCAC
Organism: Chionomys nivalis; assembly: GCF_950005125.1. Lineage (NCBI taxonomy): Eukaryota > Metazoa > Chordata > Mammalia > Rodentia > Cricetidae > Chionomys > Chionomys nivalis. Next base: position 33,112,889 of record NC_080090.1, on the reverse strand, counting down.
ACTGGGCAGTGTGGCCATCAGTGATACAGTCATTCAAAGCGCTGTTCTCACCCACTGCATCCTAGAGCACAGCCACCTGGCTCCTGGTGCCCTCGGCAGGCATCTGTGGATCCTGACCCACCAACCCTGAACATCCTAGGGTGTTTTTCCAAGGCAGGCAACCTGGAGGCTGGTTGCTCTGAGCCCCGCCCCTTGCAGCTTTGTTATCATAAGCTCGGCCCTTACCTTTTCAGGCTCCTCTCGTACTCAGTCTTCTGTTGACTCAGTTCTGCCCTGAGCTCGGCTACCTGGCCCTGGAGAGCCCGACAGCGGCGGACATGAGCCTGTGTGGGGCTTCCTGGATCATTGGGCTCACTGCTGCCACTGCCCACACATGTCTCCTCCAGGCTGTGGCCCAGGTCTGGTGACCTGTGGTCCTCACTGCTGCTGGGGAGGGGAGAGGGCTCAAGAGCCCACTCAGTGTGTAAGGAGCTGCAGGCAGAAGAGTCGCTGGCCCGACAGGCTGTGCAACTGCTGACAGATGCCTCTCGGGAGGATGAGGCTGCAGACCATGCCATGCTGGCCATGCTGGCAGTGCTAGGGAAGTGGCTGCATGGGGGCACATTGTCATAGGTGGAGAGTCTCTGTGACGAGCCCGTATCCTTGAGCCGGTCCCCTGATGAAGCCCGGCGGTGGCCACGTAGAGAGGATAGCCCGTTTATGAGCCAGTTCCCACCAGAGATGATGGGCACCTCTAAGGATGAACTGCCCCCTTTTGGGCTCTCCGATCGTGACCCCTGCCTAAAGGAGGACTTCCAGCCAGGCAAAGTGTGCATCCTCTTCCCAGGGCTGGTGGCTGCAGGACCAGTCTGGCTGCCAAGGCGTGGGGGAGAAGTTCTAGACAGTACTGCTGCGGCTGGCCCATCCAGAGATGAGGTCCTGTGTGTGGGCAAGCCAGGGCTGCCAGGCTCACCCTGGTGGTCCTGGGGGACCTCCTCAGAGCCCCACTCTACTGTGCCCTGGACAGTACCACGTGGCGAGGCAGGTTCTTCCAGGGAGGTTGCGGCAAAGAGCTGTCCGTGTTTGCGAATGAGGACAGTCATCAGATGCTGAACCAAGGAAGTGCCTATGAGAAAGAGCCAGGGTCAGCTACGGCTCAGACACAGGATGCCCGTTCCTGCAGGGCACCTTCACCTGGGTCTGAGAGAGGACTGTCACACCAGCCAGAACCAGGCACAGACAGGGCTGTGCCCACAAATCCCCTGAGCATGGAGGAAGCATAGCACTGCGCACCTAGGAGGTGGGAGATGCCATGCAGACACGATGCTCATCGAGGTCACAGGATGATGGAACTGGAAATCAGAACCTAGCAGGTTCCAAAGCACATCAACAACTCAGTTTCTCCTGTGCTATTGCTGCTACTGGCTGTGCCTTAATGAAGACCCTCTGAGGATACAGGGCTCTGGAACAGGGTTCTCTCTCTCTCTCTCTCTCTCTCTCTCTCTCTCTCTCACACACACACACACACACACACACACACACACACACGCGCGCGCGCGCGCGCACACGCATGCACATACATGCACACACATGCATGAGCATACATCCTTTTAAAAATTACTTATTTGGGGACTGGGAGGATGGTTCAGGAGTTAAGAGCACTTTTCATTCTTGCAGAGGACCTGGTTCAATTCCCAGCATCCAGAGAGTGGCTCACAACCATTTATAACTCGAGTTCCTACAGATCTTTCTGACCTCAGCAGGCACCAGACATGCACACGGCACACAGACATACATGCAGACCAAACACTGATACACATAAAAAATGCAATAAATAAATCTTTTTAAAAGTACTTATTTCATGTATGTGAGTATTTTGCCTGCATGTATTTATGTGAAGCACACATGTGCCTAGTGCCTGTGGAGATCAGAACAGAAAGTCAGATCAACTGGAACCAGAGTTACAAAGTATTGCAAGTTGCCACGTGGATACTAGCAACCAAACCTGGGTCATCTGCCAGAGCAGCAAACGTACTCAACCACAGAGCCATGGCTCAGCCCTGATAAAATCTACTTAATGTGTATAGAGATATGCATACACATAAATGCACATATGCACAGTGTTGGCCACCCAACCCCTCCATCATCCCTGAGATGCCGGGCTCCCAATCTGGGGGCACAGCTCCCATGTGGTGGTATGTGGCTCAGCAGTAAAGATAGGCTCATCCAAAGGTCAACAGTGTCTGCTCTATAGCCGTGCTCCCTCCAGCAGAGTTGGGAAGAGAGATTATGGCCTGGATGGACTTCCCATGGAAACCTAGTGGTCCAGGAGAATCACAGAAGACTTCTCGGCCAGAAAACTCGGCCCTCGCAGATTGGGCTGTGGGGCTGCTGCTGGCATCCAAGTTTGGGCCCATGTCCTCAGGTCTAAACCAGGACTTCAGGAGTGTCCTCACCAACTAGATGTGAGGCAAGCAAGTGTAAGGACCAGGCAGCAAGGTCCTTGCACTGGCTCTGCTGGGGACAGGCTTCCCAAAGGCTTGTGCATATAGGCTCTCGTTTCCACACTGGCCTCTCTCTACGTGGGCCCTCTGCAAGCTCGGCTGACAGGCCCTGCTGAGTCATCGCACCTCACGTGGCCTCCGTTTTATCATCTGGAACTTAAGGACTATAATCACACATAGGCCGGTGTGAGGACTGTACCTGAATGGCACAGATGAGCTGCAAAGCGGAGACTGTCTGGTTCCTTATTCGCCTCTTCCTCGCTTCCTTTTTCTGAGACCATGTCTCATGTTGTCCAGGCTGACCTCAAACTCCTGGACTTATGTGATTCTCCCGCCTTAGCCTCACTATGTTGCTCTTTTTTTGGGTTTTTTTTTTTTTTTTTTTTTTTGGTTTTTCAAGACAGGGTTTCTCTGTGGTTTTGGAGCCTGTCCTGGAACTAGCTCTTGTAGACGAGGCTGGTCTCGAACTCACAGAGATCCACCTGCCTCTGCCTCCCGAGTGCTGAGATTAAAGGCATGCGCCACCACCGCCCAGCGGGCTATGTTGCTCTTTTAAAACATCATTTTATTATTACTTATCACAAGAAAAAAATTCCCTGGTGCTTGCACAGGTCTATCCTCCAGGAACCTAAGACGATCACTTCACTGTGGCGTTAAAGCAGAAAATATCTGTGTGGGATCAAGGACAAGGACTCCGGATTCCCAGCTGCTCTGCCCTCTCTAACTACTGGTCATTTTCATTGTTTCCAATAACCGGTTGCTACCAGCCACAGAGGGAAGGAGGGTATGTCCCTAAAGATGGAGACAGGACATTTAAGCTATTGTTCCCCCTGGCTGTGCTAAGCATGTGCTGGCAACTCACAAGAGCCCAAACCTCCCAGCTTTGGGCACCACCAAGCCACCTCCCTTTTACCTTCCATGATGGTTACTGGATCCTCTATCTGTGGCCGAAGGATGTTAGGGCCAAAGACTGTTGCCAAGTTCTGGACACTCATCTTGTTGACATCTGAGTGGGCCTGCACTTCATCCAGAAACCTGCAAAAGAGAAAACGCCACTAGTGAAGCAGCAAATTCCGAACTCCAGTCTACCGTGAGCTCTGAGCCCCGCATGGCCACGCCCACCATACCATACCCCACCAAGCCCAGCCCGCACCGACTTCACCCTGCACCACCACCCACCCACCACACTAACACTCCAAGCTGCACTTCGCAGACATACCCACCATACCATACTGCTGATGCCCACCCCATACCAGTCAGCACCCCGCATTACTACCCGCTCTTCCATCAGTCCACATACCACACCTTACATACCTATGCTTTATGCTCCCGCATCTGTCACAGCTATGAACAGCCAAACCCTAGCCATATCCACACAAAACCCACCCCATCCATACCCACTCAGCTACCCTATATCCAACCACTCACTACGCTATCATGATACCTTCAATATGCAGGCATATCCCATAGCCACCCAACCCTCAACTTCATATAGTCATGCCCTCTAGCCACGCCCTATACCTCCAACCCCACCACATGGCCGCCTCTTTGTGCCCTCAGGCCCCCTTCCATCCCCACACTCAGCCAAGCATCTCAGACTTTCTATGACTGCTGGGTACAGTCAGCTGCACCTGTATGTGTTCAAGGAAGATAGCTCCTGAGATCTAAGACTATCCTGAGAAACAAAGGCCAAGGAACAAGATATGGCCATCCTTAGTGTAGAAGGCAAATGCACCATAAGCTTGGACCCCGCCTGGCACTGGGTGAGTGTCATCCCAGCAGACCCCTGCCAGCACCCAGCATGTGGGGAAGGGAAGTGAGAGGTACCCAGAAAGGCAGAGCTTGGCAGGGTCCTTCTGAAATGATTCACGACCGACCGCCTCCTGCAGCTCTGTGTTCTTACACACTCCTTGCCATCCTGACCCTTGCTGAGGCAGCATTGAGGGGGTGAATGGACCCTCTGTACTTTTGTCTCTCCAGAGGTGGAGGGAATGAGCCCAGAGCCAGAGGAGGCCCTCCCCAAACAGGCCACTTACCTGCAGATGTATCTGAGCAGGTTGTAGTTGGCCTGAGGAAGGTTGCTCACTTGTTTAGCTAACTCCAGAGTCCCCTTGTGAAGAAAGAGAACAGAGAATTTCAGACACCAGCAGTATGGCCTCCCCTAACTGGAGAACGGCTGGACAGGAGGAGGGAGGGATGCATGGCCAATCCCAGCTGACCTTCTCCTTCCCTCCAAAGTGTGGCTGTGACCTCTTGAGGAGACTGATTTCATTTCTGGGAGCTGGAGTGAGGGGTGGCCTCTGCAAGGCCACAGAGGAATGTCTCGGCTCACTTATCAGGGCACAAATATTTGCCAGATAACAACTCTCACCCAGACACACTCACGGAGAAGGCAAACAGTCTGTCTGCCGCAGCAGCCCAGAGCTGCAGATGGCTCCAGCAAGGCCAGGAGGGCAGAGCGTGGAGGGGAGGGGACTGAGGCCTGTCCTGGTGGCTATCTCAGAAAACAGGTAACAGGCTCCTCGGTCTTAACACCGTGAGAGCCTGGGAGTCTCAGCCAGGTGTGGGAGACCATGGGGAAACAGAAGTGTGCGTTGTGTGGTGGCTAGAACTGGGTACGCTGTGTTAAGAGGGGTCTGCCTTCCACCCCACCCCACTTCTACTCATGCGGAAACTATCAGAGGAGAATTGGAGTCCTACACAGACTCCACAGCTGAGGGTCCTCCTTCCCCGACATAGCAGCCTTGCAGTCAGAACCCATGTGCCATTGATAAATCGACTCCACAAGCCTGCTGCCCCCCCCAAGCCCACCCCCAGGATGTGTCCCGGGAGGCACTGACCTCCCCCTCGTCCTTGGTGAGCAGCTGGGCGCAGCTGAGGAAGTCCTCATACCTGGCGAAAGGGATGACGGGCTCTGGGAGCTCCCGAAGGTAGAGCTTCAGCAGGGAGGCCACTGTGTGCACGTCTGTGGTGCTGGGGTGAAAAGGGGGACATGAGTGAGAACATGACCCCAGGAAGCTGCAGGACTAACACGTACGCTATGACCTCCCAAGAGACCAGGACAGTACCCGGTCTCAGGTCGAGGTGTGTGCATATAGCTAGCTGCAGACCCTGGCTGCCTGCAAGCACAGAAGGCAGGACCCCTGCATCGGGGGAGGGTGACAGAGAGACCAGAAGTTTCAACTTGCATCTACTCACCAGCCTCACATCACTGGCTCAAATCCAGTCTCGTGTCTAAGGGGTGAAGAGAATTCGGTTTTGTGTTCACAGTGTGGGACTTGGCAGATGTTCTACTGCAGAAGCCACAGCACATGGCTAGTCCTCTCACAATGAGAATTCTGCTTTGTGTTCACGGTGTGCGACTTGGCAGATAGTCTGCTGCAGAAGCCACAGGGCATGGCTGGTCCTCTCACAACAGCTGCTCAAGGTAGAAGGAATCACCTGTGACCTGGATCAGCTCACAGGAAGTTCTCATGGGGTACAGTCAAGTCTTTGCTTGAGCTTGCTTAGTTCCCGGGATGAACCCTGGCTGAATTGGGGAGTCTATATCAGAGGGATCCCATCAGGGCTAACCTTCCTGCAGAGAGCAGCACCCAGCACTGGCTGGACAGGTGACAGGTCAGGTCCCTGCCTCTGGTCTCAGCGCCTTGCTCCATCTCTAGGGCTGTGGATGGCCACAACTGGACTTAGTCTCCACTATGGGTTCAGAGACGCCTAGGCTGAAGTGTGTGTGTGCTGGGGCCAGGGTATTCAAGGGTATTCCCAGTTCAGGCTCACTCTCTCTTTTCCTATCTGCCTTGACTCTGTGGGGCAGTTCTGGCCACAGCTGGCACCCCTTCCAAGGTGGCACTTCAAGCTACACCTGGGCCGGCAGATCTTGGCTGCCTAATAAGGTGGCACTTGACCATGTACCATGCTGGCATCATAAAGCCCTGGGTTCTTTTGGCAGACATTTGATATTATGGCCTCCATATGACCATACATTCCCAAGATTCACACATGTGGGCTTCTTCTTCCTGACCTCCTTTCGGGAGGCAAGCTGCTGCTGCTGCTCACTACCCACTGCCTCCTCCTAGGTCACTTTCTCTATCCACGCTGGAAGCCAGTGTCCTTCCCAGATGGGACTTCTGGGTTGGCAGCTGCTGCCCCCTCAGAGACAGGAAGTGGGACTGGTTACATGCTAGCCCCTTGCAGTCCACAGACTTCCTGTCTTCATTCTTGCTCAAAGTCCCTCCCACACTACCCATTGCCCATGGAGACCTGCAGCTCAGCTGCACCCCATGGCCACTGTTCCTCACACTTTTGCTCTCTTGTGGTTTCCTCTGCAGCCTTCCATCCCCCACTCATTGCCGGTCTTTTCTTTAACGCTTGACTCCAGTGTCCCTGAATTCCGTTCCCACACCACTGCTGCACACCCATCACATTCTCACCAGTACAAAGAGAACATTCCAAGCCAATGCCTGGGTCCATCAGCCTGGGAGTCTCACAGGACATGCTACATGCGGCTGGTGGGCTGAGGCAAGGCCACAGCAAGACACTGGGGATCAGCAGACTGCTCCGGTCAACTGAGCCATTTCCACTGACCACGCCTCCACCTGAGGCTTCCCATCCTCTCTTCGTCCTCAGAGTCACCCTCTTGCCCATGTCAACAACAACATCCGTCCAGAATGAAGGTCTTACTTGGAGAACACACACACACACACACACACTCTTCCCATCCATTCTTTCCCCACTGGCTCATAAGCTCGTATCTGCACCCCCACCATCCTAATCTATTCTACACACACACACACACACACACACACTCACACCTAGGGCTGACTATTCCTATGGAGAAAGAGTAAGCAGATGAAAAGGAGTTTAGTGGTAAAGGAAGCCCAAGGCCAGAAGCAACACCCATAGGCAGGCTAGTACAAGGGGGGTGGGGGGCCTACGGCACAAGACAGAGTAAGTCTGGGAAGGGAATCCCCATCGTGCAAGCCCAGTTGGTTGGTGGAAGGAGGACTCCCTGTGAGGAGTTTTAGGAGGACTCCCTGTCACAGAGTTGTGGGGAACACAGCTCCAGTGCTCAGAGTAGGCAGGTGGGCATGGAAGCAGAGCCCTTGGGCCTCTATGATTGAGGGCAATAAAGCCCTGAGATGTCCCTATGAGTGAGCTTGGGGGAAAAGAGCCCCAGGGCACACTTTGAACCAGGCTGGACAGGGCCGCAGATCCCTGGGGCCCTGTGAGTTGGTGGACACAGCTCCTCTGTGAATAGCAGAAACTGGACGAGAATGGTCTCGGAAACATGAAGGGGTTTCTGAAGCCCTGCCCTGCTGGAGAGACACTGCTGAGATGCCTGCCTGGGAGGAGGAACCGTTAAAGCTGCAGGAAGAAAGGTACCATAATGGAAGGGGCAGCTAGGAGCCATGGCCTGGAGGAAAGGGCCTCGTCATGCTGCCCAAGCTGAGATGCAGGTCTATGGAACTGAATGCAGGGATGGACACCAAACTGGGCTCGGCTGGCACCACACATTAAAACAGGAGGCATGACAAGATGATGATACCAGAGGGTGGGTTAGGCCCGAAGGCTTGGTACCTTGCCAGGAAACCCCAGGGAGTTTGAATATGGCGGTTCAAGGTCTGATGATTTTCCAGTGTCTAACACTGCAGCAGGGTGTCTGACCCTGGGAAGTTTCTAAAAGCCCCTGCCCCCAGGTCCTACCAAGACCGTGATTGCTGGAAGCAGTCTCTAACCTTGATGCCTACAGGAGAGACAAGGACTGTCTGGCAGAGATGGAGAGAATAAGCCATAAGCTTCTACAAGCTGTGGACAGGCATTCAAAGGCTCCAGGTATAAGGGACTCCAAAGCCCCGTGGTTAGTCCTAAGCACCACAGGTAAGGAAAGAAATGTCACAGCTCTGGCTATAGCCATGGTTCTGGGAAGAAACTGGATGGATGAGTGTTACACTCTGTAGGACCAGGAAAGCCCAGGGCTGTAGGCACTGCAGGGCTGGTTTGTCCTGTGGTAGTAGGATCTTTGTCTGAGGGAAGATGTCAGAAAAGGCAGCTTTATGGATGTCTGGTTTAGTTTGATGGCTTGATACAAGAACTCTATGCAAAACTGATCTGTATCAAGTGGGGTCCTGGCAGAGAGAAGCGAGCCCACACAACCCCATGGAGTTCCCCCACTCTCAGGCCCAGGGAAGTGGATGTAGTTTCCACATAGTAGCCATGGGAAAGTCCCAGCGATGAGCACAGATCCAAGGCAGGCAGAAGCAATTGTCTTCTGACTGCGATGGAACTCAGCTGCTAGGCCACCATACCACTGTGGAAGCTTGGGCTGGGTCACTAAGAAGAGGTAGAGCTAAGAGGCACACTTCAGGAAGCCTGGACTCCAAGATGCAGCTATGTCTAAGCCATGCCGGCCTGGCAGCCAGCTGAGGCCTTCTTCCCTCTACCAGGGTCAAGGAAGAGCTGCGAACACTACCACATGGCTGACCTTGTTTGTGGCAGACAATCTCAAGAAGACCAGGGGACCAGCGTGACTCTGTGCACTGGCAGTCTGTCCTCTGAGCAGACTGGCTAAACGCTCATGAGTCATAGCAGCAGCCGACATACCAGGCAGGCCCTGCTCAGAGACGCTCGTGTCAAGGGGAAACTACAGCAGGCTTAAAAACTGGTCCCACCTCTCCTGCTGTCTCTCAGAGCTCACCTGTCAAACAGAGGCTTCTCCCCACAGTCGAAGGAATCCTGCAGGTCCCTCACCAGGTTGGCCTGGCCCGGCATACGGAAGAGTCCCTCTTCACCCAGTCCTCGCTCCCGGATGAAATCCACACACTGTTCCACCAGCAGAGGTGCCAGGCGAGGGCCATACTTCCGCTCATGGTGTACTGTGTCCTCCAGCCGCTGCCCAAAGATCCCTGGACACAGAAAGAGACTGTTTAGATTCCTCTGCCGCTCTGCTCAATGGCAGGTGAAGGGTGTCTGGGACAGCTGAAGGCAGAGAAGGCTGTGGGTACCAAAGGAGGCTCTTTCCAAGGGTACAGATTAGACGCTGGGAGGGCACCCCCAAGTGGCTAGGCAAGGCTCTTAGCATGGCTAGCCTGGCCTGAGGGAGCATGTATTTGAATTGTGTTCATGGATTTGGAACTCACTCCAGATGGGAAACCCAGGCACATGAGAATGAGCAGATCCTTCTTGGGTCAGTCCCTTGGGCACTGCTGTAAAAGGGAGGCACAGGACAGCTCACGGGACAAGACTGTTGACACACTGATGTGAAAAACATCATCCCATTCAACATCATTCATCAAAATGATGCAGTGAGTGCCGGGGTGCTAGCTCAGCTCAGTGGGTAAAGCCTCTACACGTAAGTGTGAGGACCTTAGTGCAGATCCGTGTAACTCTGGACACAGTAGCACCCATGTGTAATCCCATGTTCCTAGAGTGAGATAGGAGGAACTCTAAAAACTTTGGCCAGCTATGTTGTCATACACAGTAGTGAAGAAAAAACCCTGTCCCCAACAAGGAGAGACAACCAAGGTTGCCTTCTGTACACACACACACACACACCAGAGAGGAGAAGAAGAAAAACAACAACACTACAAGACATTGCCTCACATCCCTCAGGCTACTGTCATCAGAAGAGAAACTGGGGAGAGCGGGCAGGGAGGAAGAGGAACCGAAAGTCTCCGCACTGCTCAGGGTAGGGGAATGAAGCACTGTGTACCACTAGCAGGGACAGGAGATGGTGCTGCTGGGATATCCATGCAGTATGGTATCTCAGTTTAGTGAATTGAGAACTGAATTATTGTGCAAGCAATTCCAGTGCTGGTTAGATGAGGGAAAAGAACTGAAAGTAGGGTGTCAAAGGTGTGTGTGTGTGTGTGTGTGTGTGTACGTGCACAGCAGCTTTGCAAACAGCAACGCAAGGTGGGGGGCGCTCCGCCGGCCATCAGCACATGAAACGTTCTGTGCCTGCATAGTGAGACGTGGTTCCACCCTGCAAAATCAAGAAATTCTGAGAGGCTTCGACAGGGATGAATCCAGAAGATACTGCAAAAGAAGGCTCTCCCAAAGGGACGAAAGCCGTGTGACCAAACTGGTAAGGATTCCTACATTGCCACTCTCAGAGGAAGGAGGTAGAATAGTGTGGTCGCTGGGGACTGGGAGGGAGGTGGACGGAACTGTTCAGGGGTATAGCTTCAAAGATAGGGAAGGAAGGTTCCACCGCCATCTGAGCTTTAAGAAGGATGAAGCAGTCGAGGAGTGGTGGTGCTCGCCTTTAACCCCGGCACTCGGCGAATCTCTGTGAGTTCGAGGCCAGCCTGGTCTACAGAGCTACCAGGACAGCCAGGGCTCCACAGAGAAACCCTGTCACAGAATGGCACTGCAAATGCTGAACCTTAAACTGCACAATCTGGAAATAAAGCACTCAGAGCTGGTGAGGAAGATGCCCCTGTCCCACATGCCTTTTCAGGGAAAGGTGTGCACCATATGCACACACAGTTTGGGATTTTTTTTTTTGTTCATGTGAACATGTGAACATGTCAACTTGTGTGTGCCTGTGGCAGGGTCCAAGTGAAGCCCATTCAGTGTGGCTCTGGATGCAGTAAACATCCCAGCTCTTCTGCCACCACCATGAAGATGGGGGCGCCCAGCAGCAGGCCCCATGAACAGGGATCATCAGGTCACAGCAGAGGAAGTGGTACTGGAAAAGATGGAAACCTCCCTCTTCTGGTACTTGGCAGGCTAGTTCCCTGACTGTGATTTTGGGGAAGGCTGAGAGCCTGGAGCCCAGGAACAAGCTGGATACTTGGGCAGCTCAAAGCAGGCCAGACTCAGGCCTAACAGTGTCCTAGCCTTTGCGGTCAGAGCTGGTTGGTCCAAGGACACAGAGACCCTGCTCTTTCTCTCTCAGGACTCAGTCACCCACGCTCAGGACCTAGGCTGCACAAGTTTACCTCCTCCTGTCACATTGAAAAGTTTTTTTTTTTTTGGGGGGGGAGGGGTATTTCAAGACAGGGTTTCTCTGTGAAACAGTCCCAGCTGTCCTGTAACTCACTCTGTAAACCAGGCTGGCCTCGAACTCACAGAGATCCACCTGCCTCTGCCTCCCGAGTGTTGGGATTAAAGGCATGTGCCACCACCATCTGTTTTTTTTTTTGGGGGGGGGGAGGTGGAACATTTTTTAAATTAGCTTTTTTTTTCTCCTTCTCTCCTTCTTTGTTTCGAAGTGCATACGCTAGGTAAGCTTTTTGTCATTGAGCTGTACCCCAGCTCTTGAGTTTCTCTTGAAATATCTGTGCTTAGGGCAGCAACAGGCCCAAATCTCCACAAGGCAAGCGTGATAAAAGACAGAAACCCACTGCCGATTCCCTGTTGCCTCCCACTCAACTCGGCTGCTTCCTGCTTTGAGGCATTTGTGACTACAGACCTCCCGAAATGACACTATAGTCTGTATAAGTGGGGAAGGGGTTCCAGCCCACAGAAGGAAGCCACGGGAAGTCATGTCTGTTGTAACCAGAAGTACCATTACGTCAAATGAGCAGGCACGGAACACAGAGAGGAAGAGCCCATGGATAAAGTGTCCCCAGGTGGGGCGGCGGCAAGTTTGGTCTGGCACCTGCCTCCTCCCCACCACCCATGTGGACCTTTCCTTCAGCTTTGCCCACGCCTCAACCTCGCCAGTGTCAGCTTCCACACAGTTATGCCCATGTCTACCTGGGGTTTTTTTTTGTTTTGTTTTGTTTTGCTTTATTTTTTAATCTTTGGGGGCCTGCCGTAGCTCCCAAAGGGACTTTTTTACTTTTGAATGTCCAGCCTTAGCTTGGCTTGTTTCTAGCTAGTTTTTCTAACTTAAATTATCTCATTTCTCTTTAAGTACATTTTACCTCTGGGCTCTTAGCCTTCCTTTAGTCTTTATATGTTCCTTTCCTTCTTACTCCACGGCTGGCTGTGTGGCTGGGTGACTGGCCCCTGGCATCCTCCTCTCCTCCTGTTCTCCTCCAATTTTATTCTCTTTGCCTGGCAGCCCCGCCTATCCCTCTTCTGTCTTGCTACTGGCCATTCAGCTCTTTAGTAGACCAAATCAGGTGTTTGCAGCAGGCAAAGTAACTCAGCTTTATAGAATTACACAAATGTGACATCAAAGGATGCAACACACCTTTGCGGCAGTAAACAAATGCTCCACGGCACAAACGACTGTAACACATCTTCAACTAAAACTCCACAGCACCCGTGCACATGCAAGGCCTTCTGTGTCCATTGCTTCTCCCACCCCCAGGGCCATAGCAGTGTAAAGACACTCATTTCTGCAGGGCCACGGGCAGAGGTGGAGGACTGAGATTATGGGAAGGACAAACACAATGCAGTGCTTTTGCCTATCTCAAGTCACTGGACTCAGCTCCTGGCCTCAGCTCCCAGCGACTGGAGACCAGTCAGGAAGACAGAAGACTTGCCAAATTCTCTCCACAGACTCACAAAGCTCAGGTGAGTCCAACCAGCCTCCTTGCTCCCCACACCCGCCTCTCACTGTGTGTCCATGCCTGGCCCTGTTCTAAGAGCAGAAGTCCCCCTATTCTCAGGGGAGGCAAACCCAGATCCCCAGGGAAACTGTAGACAACACCATTCCCTAAGTAGAACATGCATGATCTAAGGGTAAACTGAGGATTTCGGCACCAGACATAGAAAAGGAGATCACGACTGCTCCATAGTACGCTTGAGGGGAAGATTTTTATTTTATAAGGGAGCGAACAGCCAGAGGCATCCGGAAGAGTCCAGAGCAGGGAGACAGAGTAGATGTGGCCAATAGACTGCACTTGGCCACAAGAGGAGAGAGAGGGGAAGAGAGGGAAGGAGAGAGAGAGTGAAGGCAAAGGGGACCAAGAGGGAGGGGCGGGAGGGGCGGGAGGGGCAAGAGGGAGAGGATGAAAGGGGAACAAAAGAAAGGGCATACCTGAAATAGCAGTTACAAGGGGTGAGTGAGGCACTTGGGGAAGGAAGCCCATGAGTTGGAGAAGTTTAGGGTGGAGCACAGGGTGAGGAGAGACAGGATGCAGCCTTCTTGTGGTACTGAGGGAGCCTGGAGGCGGCATGCACTGCTTTGGTGTGCTAACAGGTACCGCTGATAGACATCTGTCTCTTTAGGACCTGAACTAAGGAGCTGGCAAAACAGAACAATTTTAACAATGTACCAGTGCGGAAGGTCCCTTCCGTAGGTGCCCTGCTCCCTGTACCCCTTCTCCGAACTCATCTCTTTGTACTTCAGCATTTTCACTTAAAGGAGCAGCTCCTCAAATGGCCAGCGCTACTCTTGTGCTTGGGTCACTGTGGAATAAGATAAAGGCGGTGTGAATACCAGCACTATAGTACCACAACAACGGATCTGATAGGCAGGTGACATAAACAGAACAAACACCCCAAAACGATGACTCATATCCCAGACACGGCAGAGTGGGAGGGTTCGAGATTTCATCACAACCCACAATTTAAAACTTATGAGCTGTTTGCTTATGGAATTTTCCACTTTGTACTTTCAGGTGGCAGGTAACCCCTGGAAGCTAGAACCCTGGAATGTAAAAGCTGTGGATGTGTGAGCAACACCAGGAGTCTCAGAGTCATCCCGGGTTGTGAGCATGCTCCCCGATCCACCCACTGTGATCTTCACTTTACTAACCAGGCAAGCTCTGCCCTGCTGGCCTCCACCAGCCCCTAGGCACAAAACTTAGACGAGCCCATCTGTCCACACGGCGGCACCCAGTCTTGACAGGTCTGTCTGTGACAGCCCCTCCCAACCCTGCCTCCCACTGAAGCCTTCCTGAACATTCTCACTGGCCCCAGATAGGGGCAACGGGAAAGTCACAAGGTCTCGGCACTTCAAAATAGAAGAGGTTTGGGGAAGGAGGTGACAGAGGAAACAAGCAAGTACGAGGAAGGGGACTAAGGGGTCAATGGAGTAGCTGTGATGGAGAACACCTGGTGCTGGAGGGCAGGGATGAGGAAGGATACCTGGAGGGGAGACAAGGTTACATGAGCACTGGCCCCAGATGCCAGGAGGTCGGGGCACGGGGGGCGGGCAAATAATAAGACCAAAGAGACCCAGGTTCTGGACACACATTTGGCTAAACCAGTGGACCACAGGCCTCTGTCTCCATCTACCGAGTATAGTAGCATCTATGTTCACAGAGTGCCCCAAGACCCAGGATGGTCCCGCATTCCCAGGCCATCCCCTCTTCCATTAGACTTTTGAAAGGAAAAATCCAGACCTCATTCCTGCTCAGCCTCCTGATTCTTCCTTGCCAGCTGCCCCCGCTGTAGGCAAGCCACGATCAGGCCTCAAGCAGCCTCCCTTTCCAATGGCCCTGCCCACTGCTTTCTTTACCACAGTCTGCCTCTCTGGCAGACCCTGTGTGGCCTGGCCCCACCTGTTGAACTCCCAAAGCCCTCCTGGCAAGTCTCAGAGGGGAAATATGCCAAGAATCAGTTCCAGTAGGCTTGTCATGTTGCTGGAAACCCAGCCAGTACGTGGTTCCTAGAGGTCCCGGCCCACGGTCGTCACAAAGTGCCCACTCTGCCAGCTGAGAGGAAGCTGTCAGGGATGGCTTTCCTCAGGGTAGACCTGCGGTCACAGCTTCTGTCTGGCCAGCTGTTCCATCCAGCCTACGTGCCTCCAGTAAGTACCTCTCAGAATCTCAAGCAGGAGTGGAAGCCACAGTCCCAGCTGCTGCTCAGAGCTCATTCTAAAACACCTTGGAAGTGGCCCTCAACCTCCCTGCCGAGTCCTGGAGCTATGCCCACGGGTGAACACGCAATAACAACACAGGGCACCTAGTGCCTCAAGAGAAGCGGTGGTGGTGGTGCGAGGGGGCCAGCGTCCTGCCACAGCAAGAAAGGGAGGTCACTGGGATTCCCTCTGGATCTGGTCCCAGAGCTGAGGCAGCAGGTCGGCTTGGCTGCTGTCTATCTGCCTTTGGCTCTCCCCAGTGGAGAGGAGGCCACAGTCGGGGTGGGGGGGCGGGGGGAGGACAACGAGAAAACAATTCTCCAGAGGTTTGCAAACTTTGGGGAAACCTACAGTCTCCCTCTTATCTACAAACTTTTCTTGCTCTTTGGTTCACTCCCACCTGCAACCTGCCCTGCACCGAATCCTGGAACATCCACCCTCACTTTGATTGGACCACCGACTTCAGGTCCTGCTTTCTGAGGCAGTCTGATATTGGCAAGAGGCTGAAAACCCTTCTAACTTGCCCTCAGCGTGGCTGGAACACCACCAGAGGTTAAAGCACTAGAGGATGGGTTTGTCCAAGGCCAGTAAGGCCCCAAGGCAAACCTATTCCCTCCTCTGCTTGGTGGCGATCCAGAGGCCAGCAACAGGCCAGCAACAGGCCCTGGAGTCCCAGCTTTTGACCCATCTCCTTCTAGGTGTCTAGGCAGTCGGGGATGGGGAAGATATTAAATTCCTAGATGTAGTTTCCCATCTCTCCAAACAGCTTTCACTCCTGCCGGAAAGGATAGGGGATCCCCAGTTCCTCTTCCCCGACACGCACATGCACATACATCCCCGCAACCCCCCGGGACCAATCTAGGATCCCCGGGCTCCGTAATGCAGGCCACCCTCCCTGTGATGCGGGCCACCCTCCCTCAGCCCCCATCCCCCAAGCCCCGCGTCCCGTCGAGCCCCTACCTGGGGCGGCGGGCGCGCAGCAGGAGGGCAGGCGGCAGGGCGGCCGTGGGCAGGCGCAGCTGGAGAAGGCCCGAGCAGCCGGCATCAGGCCCATGGCGCGCCCGGGCGCGGCGGCGCGGCAGCAGAAGCAGGAATGCCCGGCACGCGCACAGGTAGCGTCTTGCCCGCCGCCTGCCCGGCCAGAGCCGCCCGGGGCCGGACCTGGGGCGAGGGAGGGAGGATCGAGTGCCTGAGATGCCTCCCCGCGCTAGGAGCTCCCGGTGCGCACCCCCTTTTCTGCACCGCTGTATCAGGAGCCCTGAGTTGGCAGCAGCTCCCCACGCGATCACTTCCTAGCTGGGGCCCCGCTTCAGGAGCACCCAAGCAGACCAAGGGCCCAGAGGCACGAGTTTCAGGAGGTGCAAGGGAGGCCAGAGAGGATTGAGCAACTGGTTCTGAATCACCCTGCCAGCAGAGCCTTAATGCCCAACCTAAAGGGGATCCCACACTCCAGGTCTCCTACCTCCTTGAAACCAGGTTTGGATTTGACCTTGTCTCCTCCCAACAGATCTAAAAGATAATTAACAACTCATTTTTACAAGAAGCTGTGAAGCCTCAGATAGGATGCGATTTGCCTGCAGTCTCCTAGCTGAGAACCTATAGATCATTCCAAAATCATCTTTCTGCAAAGCCTAACCTCTCTGGGTTGGTCTAGAAGAGCTCACAATCGTGTGTTCCGAGTGGTGTGCAGGGTCAGCCTACACCAGGAGGCCGGTGGTCAGAAGGAGAGAATGAAGAGATGGAGAGAGGGAGGAAGAAAGCCCTGAGTTTGGGGGAATGGGGTCCCTCCTCAAGCTAGGTAGACGTACAAGGGACCACCACTTTACCTGCTCAGGTTTAGTAGGACATAGCTGGGAGTACGGACCACCGAGGGAAACTTTAGAGCTGCTCTAAGAACCAAGATAACCCATTGAGTAATTTTAAGAACACACCTTGAGCCAGGCAGTGCTGTCCCATGCCTTTAATCCCAGCACTCAGGAGGCAGAGGTGGGTGGATCTCCCTGAGTTTGTGGCCAGCCTGGTCTACAGACTGAGATCCAGGACAGCCAGGCCTATGTAGATAGACCCTGTCTCAAACCTTAATGCAAAAAGATCCATAACAATCAAAGTATCAAAGTGGTAAATAAAGACAGACTGAGCAAGTCTCAATCACGTCCTGTCTTTATTCCAAATGGGGTATTTTGATGTCATGTCCTGGTGACTTCCTCACCTTACACACCCCGAGGAGCTTGGTTAGGTATGAGCTGACTGAGGGTGGAAAGGCTGTTGCAGACTTTCAGGGTAACTGCAGGGTGCTTGAACTACAAGAGGAAGAGGAGATAAGGGGACTTACCAGTCCAGGAAGTGGAAAAGGCAAGGGGTATATCCTTACGCTTATGTCCCTGGGGAAAGCACACACTCCCAAAGTTTCGAGCTCTGGGACACTGAGGCTAATGTTAGCGCAGGCCCTGAACCTGAGCGTGGAGCTGAAGTCCTCCATCCAAAAGTGCGTATAATCCAAAGTGTCCAGTTTCTCTTCTCAGGTCTGAAGGTGGGAAGGGTGGGGGCACCTTCAATACTCCCTGCTAGGGTAGACAATGGTGATGGCTTGTTTTTCTCCTATCTGAACCCCAGTTTCCCAACCTGGAGGTCCCTAAATTAGACCTACCAGCCTAGGAAATGTTCAGATAAATGGAGGTTTGCAGTTACCTCCTGCTTATTGGTCCTCACCAGCCCCACTTCAGTGAGTTCTAGTCTGTTGTGTTGGGAGCATCTGGGGCGGGGTGGGGAGCAGGGCTGGAGAGCTCAGACATGATGATGGTTCTCTTCTGTGAGCAGCCTGGTGCCAGGTGCGCTCTTCAGCTTGGATGGCGTCCCTGAGTGGCGTGTGCAAGAGCGCAGAGCTCCGTGTAGCATATATGGAGACTGGTTAATGGCTGCCAGAGGAGGAAGGGAAGACAGACAGGGTGGCGGAAAGCAGAGAGGGAGTTAAAGGTGGCTGAGCAGGGGTTGCTGCGGGGAGCTCCCAGATAAAGCAGTTGCTCTGGCCCTGGCTTTCCTGGCTGACAGTTCAAAGCCCGGGGCTGGAGCCTGGAGCAATGACTGCCACCTGTCTCTCCTGACTTGAGGATCCCAGATCATGGGCTCCTGTATCTCTTTTAGGGGTGGGGCCTTAAGTGCCTCATGGAAGATCTGAGGACACTGTGAACCAGTCCCTAAGCCTGGTGTCTGAACCTTCATGTCTCACTAGAAAGGTCACACAGCATCAGAAGCAGATTCAAGTGACTGAAGCTGGCTTGGCAGGGTGACAATCACTGGAACCGGAAGTAAGACCTGTCTTCAGTGAGGCTGAGATATGGAGCAAATGGTGCCGGGGAGAAGCGATCCCCAGCCCTCTGACTCCTACCTTAGCTGCCTATACAGATTCACAGACAGCCCACACCCAAATGTGCCCAGACAGAGCCGTGCTCTCAGGATCCCCGCCCCCTCTGGCGCCCCCAGTCTGCTCCTCTTTCACCGTCACTGACCTCCACCCTTGCAAGATGCTCGGCATGACTCCTGAAGTCAGTGTTCACACGTCCTTTCCTCACACTCAATCCTGGAGATCTCATCACCCCTAGTTCCTGAACAGAGTTGCAATCTGCTCAGTTCACCAGCCAGGCCCATGAGAAGAGCTGTGCTCCTGCATGAATAGTCCAGATTCTGGACCTCCCCTCCCCTCCTGCCTATCCAGGTAGCAGACAGAAGTCCCCTCCAAATCGCATGTCAGATCACCACATTCTCTGCCTCAGAACTCTCCAATGCTCTCTCCCCATCTCCCTGAGGAGTTAAAACCCATATCCGGAGGGGGACCAGGAGGCACTCACCCACCACCTGACTCGCAGCCAGAGCTTCCTCTGGCCCACATCAACGCTCCCCTGTGCCAGCCAGGGCTGGCGGGTTCTGGCAGCTTCCCACCAGACATCCTCCTGGCTGCCTCTAGCCTTCTTGCAACACTTCGTTTCAACAACGAAACACCACTTCACACCCACCAAGGTGGCTATTAGCAAACCCAAAACAAAAGCTTCTAAGAGGCTGGGGGACTGACTCTCCCTGGCACCCAGAACCGTTACAATCACTACAATCACGGTTGGCACTAATGATAAGTTCTGGGGCTTGGACTGCAAGCATTCCTTCTGATGTTCATTTTCCTGTAAATAAGCAAAGGCACCAGGAATAAGGAATCTGACTAACTAGCAACTGCTAGGCTCTTGTGTTGTCCTGGCTGCCTTGATCAAGAGGACAACAGGTCACACTGCCGGAGCAACCACTCACGCCAGCACCAGCTGTTGGCTGTCCATGAGTGCACTGAGCCAGCAATGCCACAATTGGTGCTCATTCTCTTGGCCCCTGAGGCCCAGCCCCACACAGGGCTGGGTGAGACAGTGTGACTGGGCTTTTGCAACCAGGAACCTTCAGGAACCATTTCTGCCTTGGCACTTCCCTTGGTAAAGGGAAAATTGTGACTGGCAGCCAAGCCATGATTGGTCCAAACATAAGGTTCAATGCCTGTGGGTGGCGCTAGAAGCAGGATGTGATGGGCTAAAGCAATGGTCCATAAGCCCCTTCTTGGTCTGTATCAGCAGGCTGCTAGTGCTCAGAGTTGATGGACCAAAGCAGTGGTCCACATGCCCATTCTTAGGCTGTGTAAGCAGGCTGCTAGAACTCAGACTTGGTTGGAAGACCTGTTCCTTTGCTGCCTCTGCTCTGCTGTAAGATCTCAGCAGCTGCATCTCACTGGCAGCTTGATCCTATGATCACATGCCCTACACACTATACCAATCCAGCATGCTGGGCCTATGTCAATCACACCCTGGTGTGAGGCGACACCGATACCTGAGTAACCCTATCCCCCTATTCTCCCACCATCATCCAGTGCTGAATGCTGTCCTTACAAAGGTACCCCAGTCTTTCCGGTGGGTGCCACTGACAACAGAAGGGACAGCTGAAGAGTTTAGTGTGACCAGGACACAACAAGAAGAGAAGGATAAGCAAAGATGACCAGAGAACACAGGAGTCCAGGGGTGGGCTGGGGTGGGCTGGGGTGGGGTGGGGTGGGGTGGGGTAGGTTGCAGCCATCACAGGGTTCCAGAGAGCTGTCAAGGGTTCAGAGCAGCAGAGCTGATGCCAGGTCTTCTGCCTGTCACAGTCAGCTTTCCTAAGCACCTTCCAAGTGCACATTCAAGGGGCTGGTCACCCATCAGATCCTGAGATAGCCCAAGGGACATCTGACTGTTATCTCTCCTTACAGAGCGCTGGCACGTCCTTCCCCATGATTATTAGCCAATGTGTGCTCCTTTAACTTGGTGCAGAAGTTCAATGGCTGGGCTGGGGATTTTATTTTTATATGTGCATGAGTGTATCTATTTGTGTGTATTATGTATGTATGTATGCATGCATGTATGTATGTATGTATGTACATCTGAGTCCAGGGGCTTGTGGAGGTCCAAAGAGGGCATTGGATCCAAAGAACTGGGGTTGCAGGCAGTTGTGAGCTGCCTGGTATGGGTGCTGAGAACTAAACTCAGGTCTCGCAGCAAGCACTCTTGACCACCTCCCCAGCCCCAAATGCTCCCTCTTCTTAATGAAAAGCATTTGATGCACAAACATGCGCTATCTGTTCATTGACGTGAAGACTGAGGAATTGGATATGAACACAGAATGGTGTGGAGCCCACCTGCAGTCTGGGGGAAGAGCACTCAGCACTCAGCAGGGTGTCTAGATGGAAGGAGACGAGCGTGTAAAAGCCACAGGCCTCTATTTGGAGGCTTGTGTCCCCTGCCAAGGGGCCACGTACTAGGTGGGAGGCATGACTTCCAGGATAGTAGCAGAAGGAGCAGGCTGCCATCAGACATGCAGGATACAGTCAGCAAGTCCCAAATGAGAAAGAACTTGTGAGTTCAGGGCAAGAGAACAAGATTACCTGTAGACAAGGGTTCTACAGGGTGGGCATGCGAGCTACGGGAAGTACCTCCGCCCAGCGGGGCCCAGATGACACGGCGAATGGCCTGCACCCAGTCCTCCATATCACGCTGGGAGCTGGCCATGAGCAGGAGTGCCTCAGGGTTGGCTGGCACCTTCTCCCGCTCCCCGGCACCACCTGCAAGACAGACAGACAAGGTTTACTGCGGGGTCCCTGTGCAGGACAGGAGGTCCCCTCCAGACACCTGGGAACTCAGATCTTGCTTCCAGTTTTGCCCAGGCCCTTTCCACACCTCACACGGGGGTCCTTTCTGGTTTTTCTTTTTTTCTCCCTTGCTCTCACTTTGGTTTGTTTGTATTTGTTCATTTGCTTCCATATCAAAACTGAAATCATTAAAAATCTAACCAGACACTACTGGGGGAAAATGCCTATCTCAGAGCAGCTCAGAGAGCTTCAGTCCCTCAAATGGCTTCACTGTGCTTTGTGTGAAGTCAGCCACTGTGTTTGACACTCACTGTGTGCTTTATTTACCCTTAGTGTAACTGACCTCCCCACACTCCAGATTCCCTGTTCCACGCAGGTTACAGAGGCCGGATGGTAAGCCTGATCAGGAGTCATCTACTCGAGGCTAAAAGGCACAAGGGGCGGAGGAGAGCTGGGTTCCTTGGAGCTAACTCTCCACTCAGCAACTCTACTGGCTCCCAGGTTGCCCTTGCAAGTGAGTTCATCGCTCAGATGTTCTAAAAACCACTTTACACTGAGCTCTGTGGGCAATTTAAGGGATTTCTAAGGCTGTTTTCCTCACCCTCCACATCCCCCAAACATTGTTCCTTGTGTAGGGTAGGATCCCACGCAGGACAATGTTCTGGGGATAAGTCCCAGAAACAACCTTGTGCCCAAGGGAGAGAAGGCAGACAGGGATCATCACTAGCCCAGACTGTCCCCTGCTGGACTACGGTTCAGGGAAAGAGCCCAGATGGGAACAGATGCTTCTGAGCACTAGAAAGTTCCAGAACATTTCTGCTGAGCACACAACCACCCTTGGCCCATCTTCACAAGAACCAAAAGCAGTTACCAAGTATATGTTGAGGGGACAGGGTCTCTTACCACTTTACTCCCGAGCTAGCTATACCCTTATCCCACCCTTCTTCTTATTTTATAGACAGAGAAACTGAGGCACAGCCCAATTCAGTATCTTGCCTGCGCTTATAGTTCCTAAGAGCTGGAGACATAGATTCCAGGTCCTGGTGCTCGGCCACCAACCCCTGCTTCTCACCACCTCCTAAGAGACTGTCAGCATGTTAGGGCCTCAGCAAGCAGCCCGAGGGAGGTGAGCAGACTCCTGTGGGAGCTGTACCCATGGCGGACATAGACCTTGCTGAGGGTGTTATGAGCATGGAGCATGGGACAACAGACACTGCAGTGGACAGAAGGACCCCAAAGCTCAGCAGGGTATCGAGCAAGACACTTCCAGGTACAGACAGACGAGCCCTGCTCACTGGGGCTTCCAAAATGACCAGACATGAGAGTCGTCGCGGTGGGGAGCAAGGAACTGGAGGCCCATCTCTGCTCCTGTGGCCGTGGCCTTACACATGGACGCGGCACTGACAGTGAGCTGCCAGCTTAGAGCAGCTTGGTAGAAGATACCCATCATTTGGGCCAGGCAGACTGTGAGGGTCCTCGGTGGTGAGGACCTGAGGCCACCAGAAGCTTTCTGTATGACCTCAGCATTGCAGCACAGACCCGAAGAAAGAAACCCAGAGATCCACGGACCTAGGAATTGACCAGCATGTCGTTTTCATACCTAATTGTGAATTTCTCTTTTTAAAATCCATTTTCCCTAAAGAAGGTCACCCATGCAATACGTCATTCTACAAAATGTGCGCCCACCCATCTCAGAAGTGGGCAGACGTCCTTGTGTAGATCCGTATGCCTGGCCAGGGGCCTGTCCCAGGGTGCCATGAGTCTGCATATTATACAGTTCATGTATTTCTTCATGTATGTTCATGTGCATGTATCCTTCAGCGTGCATTACTTTTCAAGAAACAGCCCATAACTGTTTTCCAAAGTGGTTCCACCATTTATTTCCAGCCCGGCCCACACCATTCCAGTTCCTGTGCCCTCACCAATGTTTTCTTGTGTTTAGCCGTTCTAGTAAGTGTGCAGGTGGAGATTTGATTGAGCAGCTCCCAAATTACTGACTGTTGGATATTATGGATATCATTTTATTTACTTAATTGGCACCCATGGACCTTCTCTGGTTGAAAAAAAAAGCATCTGTTCAGGATTTTCACCCATTTTTAAGATTATTTATTTTTTATATTTATATTATCTTTATTTTATGCATGTGCCCAAATGTGTATATGCGTGCCATTTGCATACCTGGTACCTATGAGGGTGTTTAGATTCCCTGGAACTGGCATTACAGAAGGTGATGCACTTTCATATGGGTGCCGGGACATAAACCAAAGTCCTCTAGAAGAGCAGCCAGTGCTCTTAAGTACTGAGTCATCTCTTCAGCCTCAAAATGATTTATTATATATTATATGTATAGGTGTTTTGCCTGCATTTAGGCATGAACACATGTGTGTTTGAAGTCCATGGAAGCCAGAAGAGAGTGTCGGAGCCCCTGGAACTTGAGTTGCAGATGGTTGTGAACTGCCATGAGGGTGCTGGGAATTGAATCTAGGTCCTCTGCAAGAGAAGCCATTGCTCTTAACGGCCAACTCCAGCCCCTTATCCATTTTCTAGAGGAGTTGTTTCCATGACCAAATTTTTTTAAAGTTTTTTTTGCATATTCTCAATGCAAGTTCATTAGATTTGTGTGTTACAAACCTCTTGTGGCTTATTTCTAAGAATAAGAATGAAAGGTTTTAATTTTGCAAACTCCAATTTATCTTCCCCTGCCCCTTTTATCACTTAGGTTTCTTCATTGTAGCTAAGAACTTGTGGTTTAAGTCTTTTTCTAAGCTTTCTTCCAGCAGTTTTATGGTTTAGGGGTCAACATTTAGGCCTACGAGTTGGAGTTAACTTCTGTACACAGCGGTCTGCTTCTATGGCCCTGCTGCTGCTGAAGTCTCTTGCTCTTCGTTGCGTTGCCAGGCTCCTTTGGTGGTCAATGCACTATACCAGAGTAAAGAGGTCTTCACTTAACCAGACTTCTCCTCCTGGAACATCTTCTCCTGGCTACTTTTGCATTAATCTGTTTGTATACATGCTATTCATCACTGAAGGAAGTCAGGACAAAAACTCAAACAGGGCAGGAGCTGATGCAGAGGGCATGGAGGGATGGAGGGGTGCTGCCTACTGGCTTGCTTCCCCTGGCTTGCTCAGCCTGCTTTCTTATGAACCCAGGACCAACAACCCAGGGATAGCACCACCTACCATGGGCTGGGTCCTCCCCTACTGATAAGTAATTGAGAAAACACCTCAGAGATGGATCCCATGGAGGCCTTTCTCAACTGAGGCTCCTTCCTCTCTGACGACTCTAGCTGTGTCAAGTGGATACACAAAACCAGCCAGCACAGATGTCTTTGTCCAGCTTTGGTTCCCGGCAACACAGGCCTCAGAGGATTGTTAAGGAGTCTCTCCTTTTCAATTTTCTTGGGGGAGACTTCGTGTAGAATTTTTACTATTTTTTTCTTAGTGTTTGGTAGATTTCAGAAGTTGAGCTAGTTCCAGGACAGGCTCCAAAAACCACAGAGAAACCCTGTCTCGAAAAACCAAAAAAAAAAGTCACTTTAAGAGCCGGGCGGTGGTGGTCCACACCTTTAATCCCAGCACTTGGAGGCAGAAGCAGACAGACCTCTGAGTTCAAGGCCAGCCTTGTCTACAAAACAAGTCCCAGGACAGCCAGGGCTACTCAGAGAAACCCTGTCTCGGGGAAAAAAAAGTCACTTTAATACATACATATTTTTTTCTATCCTAACCTGCAAGTATTTGCGACTTTAGAGAATTTGCTTCATCTGTGTTACTAAACAAACCAGCATAAAGTTGTTTGTCATCGTCCATGGTCATTTTAGTGCCTGAAGGGTCTCTGCGTACACACACGCCCCTTCGCAGCGGTCTTGAGAGGATGGTCACCTGTGTCTTTCTTTCAGGTCAATCTTGCCAGACCAAAGCTCCTGTTACTGACCTCGAACAAACAGCCTTTGTTGGACTATGACCATTGTTTTGCTCATTAGTAAGCTTTATTTAAAGGTTAGATGGTAAATAGTTTAGGATTTTAGGACAGACAGTCTCTGCAACAACTCCTCCACTCTGCCAAACTAAAACGAGTACTGAGCCAGCAGGGCCAGGATGGGAGCGGGAAGGCCTGAGCATGCTTGTGAGAGCTGATCACAGAACGTGCCAGCTAGGCTGCAGTTTGCCACCGCGCTATTGGTTGCTTTTCCGTGTTTGTTTTCCTTTGCTAGATTTGTTTGTTTGTTCTTCATTTCTTATCCTGTCTAGTGCTATTGTTACCCCAAATTCTGCTTTAGAGCTGGTCCCCAATTTGGGGTGTATTTTCACTTTAATTCAGTTCAAAACACTTCCCACTTCACTTTGAACTACCAGTTTTTAGAAATGCGTAAGTTTCCAAATTCGCAGTTCAGATTTCTATGGACCGTTTCTGTTACTGATTTCTGACTTAATTCTACCGCAGTAAGAGAACATATGTGTAAGACCTGAGGCATTTTGTACTTCTTAAACTTTGATTTTGGCTCAGACCATGGTTTGTCTTGGTAGCTATTCTGCGAACCAATTAAAACGGTCCTGCTGGCTGTAGCATGGGGTGAGGTGTCTGCTGACATCAGTCAGATCTGCTTGGGGAGTCTGTTCAGGTCTCTGACCCCTGTGTGGGCTATCTTTTCATTTGTTCTATCAATTATTGGGGTGAAGCCGGGCGGTGGTGGCGCACGCCTTTAATCCTAGCACTTGGGAGGCAGAGGCAGGCGGATCTCTGTGAATTCGAGACCAGCCTGGTCTACAAGAGCTAGTTCCAGGACAGGCTCCAAAACCACAGAGAAACCCTGTCTCGAAAAACCAAAAAAAAAAAAAAAAAAAAAAAACAACAACAACAACAAAAATCAATTATTGGGGTGAGCCATTAAAATCTCTGCTGCAATCTGGGTTTTGTCTATTTCTCTCTAGATTTCTATCTGATGTATAATCAATCTCCTATCTTCCTTGCGATTGCTGTCAAGCAGGTAAGACCTTTTCCCATTTTAAAACAACTTATCTGGTATCCCTACATGCATTTCTTGTCAGGCAAATGATGGGAACATGCTTTTCCTAGTCTCACCCAGGAAGATTTATGATTTAAGATTTATGATTGTTCGTATGCTTGTGTTTAAGTCCCTCTTCTTTTTAATGGGCTCGGTGTCCCTTTACCTTCCTTTTTATACTTTCTTTTCTTTGAGGTACTTGTGATAGTGCCTCGTTATGTAGCCCAGACACTCTTGATTCTCCTGTCTCTACCTCCTAAGTTCCAGAATTACAGATGCGTGCCACTTCATCCAGCTGCTTTATCATTTTAAAAGTGGTGTGTGTGTGGTTGTCTGTCTGTCTCTCTGTGTGCATGTGAACATGAATACAGGTGCCCTTAGGGTCCAGAAGGTGTTAGATTCCATGGAGTTGGGATTAGAGCAGTCTGTGAGTGGTCCAGTTTAGCGCTGGGAACCACACTTGGGTCCTGTGGGATAACCGCAAGCACTCTTGGTCACTGAGTCAGCCCTCCAGCCTCCACTTTCCTGTTTTTATGATTCCATTCTAGCTCTCATGTTGCTGTTAACAAAGCCTCTCCCCTTCTCCCACCACGCAGTAGTGCAGCCTCAGAGGCTACAGCATATATCGTTCATTACCACTGTCTACACTGAAGGGTATTACACCCTTTGCAGGCATGTAACCCATGTGCATACCCAAGGAAAGCTATGGATGCAAACAGCAACTTCCTATCACAGGGCACAGGTTGGACATGTGGGGCCTTTCGGGAGTATTTCCACATCACCATTTCTCAAAGACACTGCCACACCACAGCTTGTGGCACTGTTTCCACTTAACAAGACAGCGTGATTTGGAAAGATTTTAGTGATAAGGGAAGGACTTTTATCTGTACTCGCATCTCTCCACAGAATCCAGGTCCTGTATGGCATTACGTCGCCTCTGCCTGTAACCCCTCTGCTGGATTTCCTAGTCCTATGCAACTACTGGCGAGTAACTCTGAATCTCTGGTGGGAAGGAGTCACGGTCTCATCTCTGAAAGGCAATCTCACAGGGTAAGACATCAGGTTGGTTTGGTTCCCTCTGCCTGTTTTCTGGATGTCTCTGCACAGCCCACTCACCTGCCCGTGCTTCAGCTGGCTGGCACCCTGTTCTCTATTTCTGCTTCGCTGACTTCGAGCCGTTTAACTCTGGCGTGCCTCCGTGTGGGTTCCTCCTGTTCCTCGTGAATGGGGTTTACTGGGTTGCTTAGATTTATGTGTCTGTAGAGTTCACAAAGCTCAGGCCCTTTGGTCTTTAGTGCCGCAAATACACTCGTCCATCTTTCCTCTGCCCCTCGGTGACTCCAATTACTTGTGCGCTAGACATCACGGAGCTCCTCCCACGGCTCACTGGTGAGAGATGTTTGTGCTAAGAACTTTTCCTCTATACATTTATTTTTGGGTAGCATTACAGCAGAATAATACCCCCTCTCGAAGGTACTTCCATCCTAATATCTGGAACCCATGCACAGGTTAGGCTATATCAAAGAAGAGTGGCAATTTTGCCAATGGAATCAAAATGGCTAATTGGCCCAGTGTAGACCTAGTGGCCTTTCAAAGCAAAGGAGAAACCAGATAAAAAATGGGTGCATACAAACCAAAAATGACACACTAAAAAGACTTGATCAATCATGGCGGCCTTGAAGGTATAGGGAATTGAGGAACTTGGGTAGCATCTAGGAGCAGGTGAGAAGCTGGCTTCTCCCCTACAGACTCCCAAAGGTGCTCAGCACTGTGACCCCTTAACTTAAACCAGACCTGTAACCTCGAGAACCACAGACATCACACAGTTTGAGCTGTTATCTAAGCCATGGATTTCGTGGTGACCTGTCACAGAAAATGCCCACAGAGACAGGCATGGTGGCACACATCTGTAAACCCAGCATTCTGGAGGCGCAGGTAGGTATGAAGGCTCATAGGTATGAAGCTGGCCCAGGCTACACATTTTCAGGTTAGGGAGAGCCTGTTCTCCTGAGCAAACAAAACCCCCTATTTGTGGTTTCTACTGCTTAGAGCTCACCAACCTTTTGTCTTCTGTGTTCACGTGAGCTATTTTTTTCAGTTCAGAAACTGACGGTTTGCACGCCGGAACTATGATTTGGGCTTTCATCATCATTATGATTTTTACGTATCTTTCATGTCTCAACTGAGCCCTTAGGACACAGTGAATTCAGCTAAAACAAAACTGCTTTAATGTCTCGGTCTGCTCATCTTGAAATGTGTGTCATTTCCGCTGTTCCCAGCTGTCGACTTGTCCTCTCATTCTGGGCCTTACTTTCCTGCCTCTTCGCATTCCCGATGTTTTTGAGTAGGTGCCTGGCATTGTGGTTTCTCAGTGGTTGAGTGCTGGGAACTTTATCTTCCTGTAAGTACTCTTGAACCTTTCTCTGAGACGAAGTTAGGGTCATGGAACCTAGAGGGCTCAGGGCAGAGCTCATGGTTCCCCTGTGGAGGGAAAAGCCCTCTGTGTGTCATGCCCACTGTCTGTGCCATGGCGACCTGGCTCTCCAGTCTGGCATGTGGGAACAGGCACCGCTCCATCCTGTGTCAGGTTGGACATGACGACCTCAAACCCTTCCTTCCTCAGTCTCAGGGGTTCCTCAAATGCATGTGGTCACAGGTCCACAGCTTTGTCATGGATGCTCTGTCTCTTTACAGCCCTTCCATTTTTCCACGCACCACCCTGCAAGCCCTCATGTTTTGATCGCCCAAACTCCAGCTGTGCTGTCTCCACCCGTGGAGGCCAGTGGCCTCCACTTGTGTCCCTTTCCTATATCAAAGTCTGGAAACTTCCTTAAAGTAGCCAACTAAGACATATGTAGGGCTCACTGTTTCTCAACTCTGGAGCAAAGGTCCTTCACTATCTAATGTCCGATGTCTTGACGACACGGCTTCAAATATACATATGTTGGGGCAAAGTTGTGTCCATTGCTAGGGAATTGGTCCCTCTTGCTTCAAGCTGTTCAGAAGTGACAGTCACATCCCTGTATCTAAGGGACCCATTACATGTGACATACGTAAGAGGTATCGACATCCACAGCCATACACGGTCCTCACTGACACCACAGGAAGGAAGATTACTAAGAGCATTTTACACATGCGGAAACCAGGGACGTTAGATGCTGGACACATGAACGAACAAGCAGAGAGCCTAGGGCAACCACAGGTTCATTCACCTGGGTGCTCTTTTTTTTTTCTCAGTATGAAACCTTTGTAGTAACTGAGTGGAGTGCAAGGAGGATCAGATGGTTGTTGCTGCACCCAACTGTTTATGCCTACCTTTTTATGACAGCGAGTATTTCAGGAATATATGCATCGTGAAGGCGACAGCCTATATCTGTTGTTCCTGCTCCTTCCCTCTTATTTTTAAACATTTTTATTATATTTTGAAAATCTTTTTTTAAAAAAACTCTTATTCTCTGAGTGTTTTGCTTGCATGTACGTATGCACACTGTGTGCATGCAGTGTCCAGAGGCCAGAAGAGGGGGCCTGATCCCCTGGATTTGGAATTACGATGCTCCCTGTCCAGGGTAGGTTTTAGTTAACTTGACATAAGCTATCGTCATCTGGAAAGAAGAACTTCAGTTGAGAAAATGCCTCTACCCAGGTTGCCTGAAGGGCATCGTTTTGAGTAATGATTGAGGTGGGAGGGCTCATGAAGGGGCCCTCATAAGGGGTGTGCCAACTCCTGGGCAGGTGGTCCTGATATATATATCCAAGCAAACAAACAAAAAACAGGCTAAGCAAGCCATGAGAAAGCCAGTGAGTTGTGTCCCTCTATGGCCTCTGCTTCAGTTCCTGCCTCCAGGTTTCTGCTTGGAGGTCCTGCCCTGATTTCCCTCAGTGATGCAGGATGATCATAAAGTGTAAGCCAAATAAATAAACCCTCTTCTCCCCAAGGTGCTTTTCGTCATGGTGTATATTCACGCATGCACATGGATGTTCATATTGGGTCAAAGGACAACTTGTGAGATTCAGCTCTCCCACCACGTGAGTTCTGGGGATTGAATTCACATCGTCAGATTTGTGCAGCAAATGTTTGCCCCCTGAGCTGAGCCATTCCTCTGCCCTCCTTTTTAAACAAGTCCATGTGGTCACTATGCTGCCTACCATGCATCCTGGACATTGGTAGCCCCCCTCCTAGGGGATCAACCCTCAGCTTAGCTCAGATCAACCCCATGTCGTGAGGACCTGACTTTGCAGACTCCGTTTTAAAGAAGGGGCTTCATCTTAAGCCCTGTAATGAGGGGGCGAGGCGATGTCAGAATGTGCGGAATTTGAGTGGACACCCTAAAAAATCACCTATTAAGGAGCAGGACCATAAAATTTAACGAGGACCAAATGTTCCTGAGAGGCATCCTGTCTTTGAAGATACCCTGTCAATAATTTATGGTTCTTTGTTGGGGTTTCAGAAACCACCTTCCCCTATGCCCTCCTTACCCAATCCCTAGACGACAGGACATGAACTCCCCTGATTATGGCGTTCCCTTTTCAAAGTTCTCCCCTCCACAGATTCTCCGCCAAACACTTTCCTCATCCACAGCTCTGGGGTGCTGGAAAGGCGTGGTCCAAACTCAAGTTTGTATATTAAAGACCCTAGCGTAATTTGCATCAGAAATGGGGCTCTGTGAATCCATTTGGGGATCAGTAATGGGCATAACAATGTGTGAGGAGCACGTGGAATTAATCCACAAAGCATCCAAGTCCCACGCCTTGGGGGTGGAGAAAGTGAAGGTGCCATCTTGTTAGGATGAAAGGGAACACCAGCTTGGCTTTGCACCTAGGCCAGCCAGCAAGGCATTGCGTCCACTTTTATTACCACATCCAGTTAAACACACGGAGAGCGGGCTCAGTCCCAACAGGAACGGCACTTGGGGCCAGACGGTTCTTTAGGGTGGGTTGGGTGTGTTTTGCACACAATAAACAGGATGTTTAAAGTGAGCCTCTGGGCTCTACCCACTAGACAGACTGGCAGCAATCTCTCCCGCCTCGCCTCGGAGGCTGTGACCACAACAAACACCTCCACACATTGCCAGATGCTCCTTGGGGGACAAAACTGCCATTGACAGAGACCTATCCAACCTACAATGTCTGTGAGTCTGACTGACTTTAATTCCACAGCCATGTGATACGGCACAGGCATAATGTGGCAGGTCCACGAGAGACCCCTACCATCCTATCAAACCTGGTTCCGTTCAGTGTCAGGCAGCCAAGGCAAAGAGCGGGGGGAACCTGGGTCCTCCTCTCCTTGCCCTTACATAGACTACTTGGGGGTGGGTGGGGTACTCACTGACCTCACACAAGGCTTTAGTGCTGGCTGTATGGTCTTGACTTCCAAACTCACCACTGTCCCACCCTCCAGACCTGAACCAATCCCATCTCTGGGCATGACTTGGCCATCCTCTCGGCTGAGGGCAACTCCAGCTTTAAGGGACTCAGGCTGGAAACAGGCACAACCTCCGTTCTAATCTCACATCTCGTAGTGTGTCAGTAAAACCTATTTGTTCATCTTTCTGAATATCTCCAGAACTGGATCGCTTTTCACGGGCTACCTGGTTGAGATCACAGTCATTTCTCAGCTGGAGGGCTGGCATGTCCAGGAATCTCTCTTCTGACTCCATACATCTGTCCCCAGTACAGAAGCCACAGGGACCCGGTGAAGACTGAAAGCACCCGATACCTTGCTCGGTCCTCCCAGGAGCCCCCACACCAGCCACAGCCCTGCTAACATCCTCAGGGTCCAGGCCCCACTCCTGCCTTTTTGTCCCTGGTCGCCTCCTCTCTGAAAGTGGCATTATCAAGCACGGTCTCTTGTTTCATGGTTTGTATCTGCTCGTTCCCTGTCCAGTGCCCAGAAAGCTGCTCTTCCAGACACTGGCATGGCTTGGCCCTCGCTTCATTCATGTCTCTCTTTGAAGGTCACCTTGGACCTTTCCTGATCTCTCATCTCCAACCATGCTCCTTGTCAGCCACCACTGTCCCATAGCATCCAATATTTGAGCACACAGAGTATGCTGACATGAGAAACTTAGGCTGCTTGCCAGACCACCTTCACTTTGTCCGTATCTAGCGCCACGTATGAGAAGAGTCTGGCATAGAGAGCGTACACACAGAATACACAGAAGACAATAGATGAACAACAAGGGCGGACAAGATCAAGTGACAGAAATGCTCACACACCCACTGTTGACAGACAGGCAACCTGCCGATGTGCGTGTGGCCAGCTGTGGACAGTGACGCAGCTGAGGCACCCACATAGAATCCGCAGGGTGCAGCCTCAGCTGCCCATCCTGCCGGGCTGACCAGGCTGAACTTGTCCTCCTTCGTTCAGCTCTCTTTACTGACTCGGGGGCAGTGAATATTGCTTGCCCTGCAAGGGTGGCTTTCCAGGTCCCCAGGTTGCTAGACTCCCAGTCTACCCAGGATTCTGGCTGTCCACTTACCCCTGGACAGGCGCCTGTTCCTCTTCAGATACTTGGAGAGGCAGAAAGGCATGGTGAGGTGAGTGAGGGACCAATGAGGAAAGGAAGACTGGGCACGGCTGAACCTGGAGTGACAGCTAGGTGCCCATACAGCGGGCAGCAAAGCCGGAGGCTGCTCTGTCTAGCTGCCGAGCAGTATAAGCTGTGGGGACTAAGGTAGGGTCTTTCATCTCTCGCTCACAAGGAACTTCTGCATTTTGCAGGACCTGAAAGCTGGGACTGTCCAAGGCGGGGATCCCCATGAGCACTTCCCAGAGTACACAGCTACTGGGGTGAAATGGGGGGATGCACTGTGGAAATCACACCGCAGGCTGGTCTGCATCTGGGCTCCTGTCCTGCATGCTAGCCCAGAGCTCAGCAAGTTCCTGACTTTGGTCAGCTGCAGGGTCAGCCCGGAAAGGTGTGCTGGGAACAGGGCTCCAGCTGAGGGCTGCTGTCTCTGGCAGTATTTGCCGATGAATGAGCACAGGGTAAAAGCTGGACCACACAGAGCTTACTGCAGCCAGGTGTGAGCCACTTACTTCGCATTTGCTTCCTTTTAGGTTTGTTTGTATGCTTGTTGTTGCTGTGCTCTTTTGGTTTGCTTTCTCTAAACTTAGTTTTTTGAGAAAGGGTCACATCACATTGTTGATCTAGACTGGCCTCGAACTCACTAACTTGTCCAGGCTGACTTCAAACTTGCCATCCTCCCATCTCGGCCTCACTCCTCAGGCTGTCTCCCCTTTGTGAGCAAAATGTGGCCAATGATTGAGCCTACCTCTTGAGGTTCAGGCGGAGACTATAAAGAATGCTTAGAAGATGTCCTCCTTCCTCTGAGGTGGACGTCTTCCCGCTTTGTCACAAGCAAGAAAGCCAAAGTGCCAGGAAAGCTCCATCTCTGGGAAGCGCAGCGTCAGGACCTGAACTTAACTGGA
Organism: Chionomys nivalis; assembly: GCF_950005125.1. NCBI lineage: Eukaryota > Metazoa > Chordata > Mammalia > Rodentia > Cricetidae > Chionomys > Chionomys nivalis. Next base: position 33,079,123 of record NC_080090.1, on the reverse strand, counting down.
TTCTTCCTGAGAAAGAAGTCACCACACTGGTGCGTTTCCCGCACACCTGAAACAAAGCCGGCTGGCTGGTCCAGCCTTGCCTGCTTCCCCCAGCATCATTCTCTCTCCCAGGACATGGGGTCAGACCTGTGTCTTAGGGTTATCTGTGCTATAGTGAAGCACCATGACCAAAAGCAAGGTAGGGAGGGAAGGGTTTATCTGACTTCCACTTGACTGTTCATCACTGAAGAAGACAAGACAGGAACTCAAACCAGACAGGAACCTGGAGGCAGGAGCTGATGCAGAGGCCATGGAGGGGAGCTGCTTACTGGCGCACTCAGAGTGCTTGCTTAGAGGACCCAGGCCCACCAGCCCAGGGATGGTCCCGCCCACAATGGGCTGGGCCCTCCTCCATCAATCACCAGAACCCTATAGGCTCGCCTGCAGCCCCATCTTACTGAAGAATCTTCTTAATTGAAGTTTCCTCCTAACCAGGGCAAAACTCTCCAGCACAGCCTGTGGCATTGACCAGCTCCAGAGAAACTTCCCGAATGGCTGTGGCAGGAAGACATGCTCCAGGTTTTGGTGAAGAGGGACACAAGAAGCCATTTATTTGCCCACTTCCTTCAGAAGCAGCTCTCCTCCACCTCCTGTCACCAACCATTCTGCCTTGCTCCCTCCTTTCCCCTCAGGGCCCCCCGCAGGAGTCGCCTCCTGCAAACTACACCACTCTCCTCTTCACAGTTCACTCCGTGGGAAAGCGACTTCCAGCTCCGTACAGGTGGTTATTGCAAGTCTGCCAAGGGGCGGTCCGTCCATCTCCTGAAAACAGACGTAGCCCAACTCTCTTGTTGAGTGAGTAGAACAGTGGGCCCTCCCTACCTGAGGGGGTCTGGGTCCAGACTGTGCCGCCTCGAGACCCCCTTATAAAATGACCTGGCATTTGCATGCAACTTGCACACATCCTCTCTGGACTACTGTAGTATCGAATCCATGGCAACATGCTGAACATTATTTAGGGATGGTTGCCCATATTCTAATAGGAATCAATCTATCATGGGAATATTTTCAGCCTATAGCTGTTTGAATCCAGAGGCAGGGAAGCTGCAGACTCAAACGTGTTGCTTAACTACATCATGTACACACATCCAAACAACACAAGGTGGTGAAGCTGCTCCAGGGGCGTAGGATGGTCCAGGGTGAGAAGCATGCCGCCGCCTGCCTGGGAGGGTGACTTGCTACCAGTAGAGAGTAAGCCTGCTTACTTCTACCAGGACAGCAGGACACAGGGGCCTAGGTCTGCTTCAGGACAAGAAGGGGAGGCCCAGGCACACGGGAAGAGAGACTGACCTCTCTAGAGACTGTAAAGGGTGCCCATGTGTTAGTACTTTCTCTTCCTGGTAAAAGGCCCTCATCGGTATGCTTGGCCCTGGGGAAGCTGGGTTAGTCCTGCTCTTGCAAAGGCCAACGCGCTCCCAGGAGCCTCTCTGCCCATCAACAAGGCAGTCTCACTCCTTCCAGCATCTCCCTGGGGATTTCCTCAGGGCTGAGGGGACATTTGACTCTGCAAGAAATCTGCAACTGGCCTTCCCAGGGGCATTTACAGAAGGGGTACAGGGGCCTGGCTCAGTAGCAGTCCCTGAAATGTAAGTCAGATCTTCCCCACCCAGTGGGAAGTCCAGAGGTACCCTCGGTCCTAACCCTGATTTCACCACAGATCCTGTTTGAACTGCAACCACCTTTGCAGCCTCAACCTCAAATCCCCCATCTCACCCTGTGTGTGCTTGTGCCTGAGGCATTCCATGCACTTCCAGCCCTGCTCAGTTCATCTTTCTCTGTCAAACAGACCGACTTCCCATCTGCTCACCTGGTCAACTCCTGCTCAGCCCAGATCCAGATCAAGTGGTCCCACTTCTCCTTCAGCTTCCTTTAAATTTCCTCCACACCCACCCCATCCCCACCCATTTAAAAAAAAGTTGGGTTGTTGTAAAATTTGTTTTGCTTTTATTTTCTGTATATGAGTGTTTTTGCTCACGTGTATGCCTGTGCACCACTATCTGCATGGTGCATGCAGTACCTGTGGCGGCCAGAAGAGGGCATCAGATACCTCTGGTACTGGAGTTTCAGTCGTGAGCTACCATGAAGGTGCTGGGACTCAAACCCAGACCCTCTGGAAGAGCAGAGTCAACCCTCCCACCCCTCCCTTTTTTTCTTCTATGTGTGGTTACTGAAGCTCTAGTGCATGACAGACATTGTGTCATGTGCTAGGGACATAAACTGATGTCAGCCTCAGAGAGATTAACTAGGCCCCAAGGGCTGTGGTTGCCCATGACAACCATACCACCAAGCCACCAACCTGCTCATGCAGCATTCCCTGCTCAGTCATTCTGTAAGCTCGCTGCCATTAGCCTCAGTGCCCAGAGTTTCCGAGGCCCAGGGGGGTAAGCAAGCTCTGAGTACCCTCTTCAGTTTAATGGTGCCACAGGTCCTCTCTGATGCTCTGTCTGGGTTTCTGGGATGGAAACTGGACAGTTATCCTAATCCTCTCCATACACACCTAGAGGGCTTGGTTTCATGTGGGTGCCCAGGAAGGCCTATTCAATAAGAACTCACAACTACTCCTATTGCAACTGAGAAAGACAACCCCCCATTATTCACCGTGATCTGAGGTTCCTATCTCAAAGCCTGAGCAAGTACACCCACATGGAAGCTATCCCTCAGAGGGACAGATTGGCCACTGTGGTGGTGACTAAGCACTGTCCTACCAGCGTATCCTCTACTACCAAGGGTGCTCCTGAAGTTCTGAGTGCCCCCCTGTGGAAAGCTGGCCCAGTCAGAAGTGCCGGAGTGGCACTCAGAGACGTCTGCAGGGTACGCCTGACGCACACAGTGGCCCTCCACTACAGAACTGAGGAAAAGGGTGCACAGGGTTTAGGTGGGGAACCAGGAACACTGCTTCTCAAGTGGAGGAGGTCCAGGAACACCACAGCCAGGGAAGGGGCCCTAAGCTGAAAAGGAGGCTGTTAGTTCCTACCACAGCGGCTGAGGTGGTTACATCATCACGGTCAGCTATGGGAAAGCGTCCATTAGCCAGCCAGTCACAGTTCTCTCGCTTGCTCCTCTTGCTTCTTTTGCCGCCTTCTTGCTCTCTCGTCTGATCTGTCTGTCTGTCTGTCTATATGCCTGCCTCTCCCATGTCCCCACTCCCCCAAACAGTCTTTCACTCTTTTGCCGTCCCCTCCTCCCCCAGTGAACCCCTTGTGCTAACTCCGCTGCACGCGGAGTGTCCGCTTAGTGGTATACCTCGGCAGGGCCCGCCACAGGAACCCATGTCACTGCCCTTTTATCCTTTCAGAGTTGACATGGGGATCGCCTTTCTGGGAAAGGTCTGTGAGGCAGGGAGATCTGACAGAAACACTTCCGATCCTCTGAACTGAGAAGAATGGGTGGGAAGGCCGTTGGGGATTGAGAGGTGGATAGGACATTCTGCAGGTACCCAGGCTAGAAGGGCAGGGTGGCTCTCTTGATGGGACCACAGAACCTGGCCATGAACTAGGGGTAGGAAGGGTCTGGATGGTGATGGGGAAGCAGCCCTGGAGCCCAGATCAGCCTGGGCAGAGAGGAACGCCAGGCCTGAGTAGGAGTGAAGTCTAGATAGGCAGAAGGATCCTGTGAGTGAGAAGAGGGCTCCAAGCCTCGCTCTGCTCGGCGAATTTTGTTTCTAGAAACGACGTGTGAGAGTAAACAAAAACCACTCTAATTGAGGCATCGAACACTTAAAAATTCTGGAAACGCTTCTCACCCTGTGCCCTTCATTGACCCCAAAATTGGGCACAGAACTAGCAGCTTACTAACCATTGCCCCAAACCTAACCCTACCTACAGTTTCCCTGTGCCCCTTCCCACAACAGTCTGGCCTCGGACTCTGATGCTGAGCATCATCATCCTGGTGTACCGGGTACCACCCGTGTCTGCTCAGTTTTGTCCCTGTGGCTGATGTATGCCTTCATGACAGTGTTTGAGACCTGTTGTCCAGATAGAGGGGCGTTACACTAGATCTGGGGATACAAAAAATGGCAAGACCCCACCTGAAGTCCTCGGCAGACAATCCATGATAAACAATCAGGCTGCAAACAGAGAACTTGCTTAAGAAGCCAAATTAAGTTGTTTCCAGGTTCTGGCTATGACAAATAATGCTGCTATGAACATAGTTGAGCACATGTCCTTGTGGTATGACTGAGCATCATTTGGGTATATACCCAAAAATGCCCCTCCACCGAAGAGTGGATAAAGAAGATGTATGTTTACACAATGGAGTACTACACACTGAAAAAAAAAATAATGACATCTTGAAATTTCCTAGGAAATGGATGGATCCAGAGAACATCATATTGAGTGAGGTAACCCAGATCCAGAAAGACAAATATAACATATACTCACTCATAAGTGGTTTTTAGACATAAAGCAAAGAAAACCAGCTCACGATTCACAATCCCAGAGAACCTAGACAGCAAAGAAGACCCTAAGACAGACACATATGGATCTAATCTACATGGGAAGTAGAAAAAGACAAGATCTCCTGGGTAAATTGGGAGTGTGGGGATCATGGCAGAGGGTAAAAGGAGAAGGGGAAATGGGGAGGGAGGGGAGCGGAGAAAAATATGTAGCTCAATAAAAACATTTTAAAAACAAAAGAAGCCAAATTTAAGGGAGGCAGCAGACATCAGTTCTTCAGTACCCAGCTGGACCAAAGGACTGAAATTCTGTCCAGCCCGTCCTTTATTATGATGACACAGCTGACCCCCAGCACAGACCCCAGCCCAGTCCCACAACACTAAACCTTGGACCCCTGGAGGAAGAGAACTGGCTGGCCTAGCCAGTTTCTTCCAGAAAACCTGAGGTAGGGGAAGGGAATTGCAGCCTAAACTTCATGCACCTGACTTTGGTGGCTTCCAGCCCAAAGGTGCAAAGGGAGTGGGTCAAGCTGGCTGCAAGAGGGAAGAGATGAGATGCAGTTAAAGGCCTGTAAGAAGTTCAGCAGTCTGGAGAGGAGGGTCCAGTGGATACAATCCCAGGGGACGATGACATGCCACACAGCCAGGGCCCAAGGGGCTCTGCAGATAGGTCACCCCAGTCCTGCACCTCTCTGGCTGGGCACACAGACACTGCTTCCTGGTTCGATGGCACCCACCACACATCTGTCACCAAAGCCCTGTTTCAGGACGGATGTATTCCACCCCCACAGCTGTGAGGGGCCCTGGGGCTTTACCTGGCACATTTCCCACACTTCATTTTCAAGCCAAATAGTTCTGTTTCTGCATAGCTTCTCTAGCTTCTCTCCTGCCTGTAGGCCAGCTACACAAGACAGGCAGGAAGTCTCCATGCTAGTGAAGCTTGTAGGTTCATTCTACTATGAGTACCAGTTCCCAGCACTACCCCAGAAAGCTGCCATTCACCTTGTAGGCTAAATGAATACAGCGCCCTCTAGAGGCAACCATTTATACTGTAGGCTCCATGGATGGTATCCTAGATGGTCTTACATGGTCTTATCTTTCTGCTTTCGACAGAAGGAAACTGCTAACGCTGTTCCAACAGTAGGACTCTGTCCAGTGGTCTTCAGCAAGGCTCAGGGGGCTGAGAGCAAAACTCCATTCCTTCAGTCCTGTCCTCCTCAGGCCCAGTCAAGGCGGGGCTGGGTACTGGCTTTAGGGAAGGTCCCAACTGTGATCTGATTCCCAACACTCTCCATCACCTTAGCCATCCTCAGTGTGAGGCCATGACTAGTAGAGTCAATCACCTGGCCCTCCATGTACAGATATCACAGCAACCCCATATTATCCAGAAGTGGCTTCCCCAATTAAAATTATCTGTTGTTGGGGATAGAGGAGCAATGAATGGGAGGGAGGAAAAAAAATAAATAAAAACCAGGCAATGTGTCAAGTCCAGGGAGCTTCTGGGTGCACTTCCTTTCATGTTACACACCCTCGTGTTGTGCAGGCTTTACCGGCTCCCTGGAATATGCTGGATTAGACCAGATCATTAAAATTGGACCGAGTGTGCCTGGGAAGCAACATGAGGACTGGAGTTCAGATCCCCAGAACCCACATAAAAGCTGGATGGGCATGGCGGCTCCCTGCAGCCCCAGAACTTGGGAGGCAGAGGTCAGGGATCCCCGGGGCAAGCTGGCTAGCTATATTAGGCAGCGTTAGTGCACAGATGCACACACAATCACACCCACAGACTGCATGCTGACCACCACAGACACAACAGCAACAGCTGACACCAAGGGAAGAAAGAAGGGCCCAGAGCTCAGAAAGGTACACCTTCTGCACGCCACTGCCAACAGATACCTACTGTCCAAAGTGTGCCTTGGTGTGCCAGCTCTTTGACCACAAAATGGCCACAAGGAGTGGCCTTCTGCATATCCTCATATAGGACAGCCACCTCGTGGATGTAGCTGTTCTGAAGATACCAGGATGATACGTGGTCCAGCTGAGAGGACCTCAAGAGGCATGAGACAAGATGGAGGGAGTCACAGAAACTCCCATTAATTCATGAGGCACTTAAGGCTAAGACGGGCCGGGGACAGGCCCTGCTCAGCTAGACACACTCATCACAAGGCTCATCAGATTCCCATGGCAACCCTGAGCCAAGGCATCAGGGATCCCACTGTAGTGATGGAGAAACAGCCGCAGAGACAGAACTTGCTGGAACCATGTGGCAAGTAAGTGGTGTGGACCTGCCTGTTGAAGGGTGCCTGCTTCCCTCTAGGTGGGTTGAGATGCAAAGGCTAGGGCTCCTTTTCATGGGGATGCAGGCTTTTGTTGTTGTTGCTGTTGAGAATCCCCAAACCATCCTTGTTGCCTAACTCTTGCTGTTCCTTGCCCCAGCAGATAAGCACTGCCAGGCGAGGGTGTCTCCTCAGGTGGCCCTGTGTGTGTCAACACCCCACTCTAACCAGGGAGAGCCCTTGTACTTCCTGACTACCTATTACTGGGGCTGAGTCAGGGGCCTGCTAAAGACAAACACACCACTCAAGGACGCTACAGTGGTCTTGGCTGGCCTAGCTGCCGGAGAGAGAGGCTCGCTTGCCCTCCTGCACATACTTCAGGTTCTTATCCTCCAGAGACCTAAACCAGCTCCCTTAGGAGTGGTTTTCAGTGCAACTTAAGATCCCTCTGGAAGGGACAAAAACATCAAGTAACCTGCACAGATGGTCACATGGCCTGGGGCTCCAGCCTGAATGTCTAACAATGTCTTACAGGAGCGCAGAAGGCCCTAGCAGGCAGCGGGAAGAGGGTAGATGTGGAGTCATGTGGGAGTGGCCAGCACACGGTCTATTTGCATAGAAAGGCTCTACCCATTAGCTCTGCTGAGCTTGTATCAGCCCAAGACTCACTAATAGCGTGCCAGATGATGGTGGGCACATACTTGTGAGTGCTTAATGTCACGGCCAGAAGCACAAGCACTCTGGTGGAGGTGCTGAGACAGAGAAGAGGCCTCTGGTGGGGACACTAACTGTCTGTCTAATAAGGAAACTGGACACTGGCACTCACGAGGTGCCAGGAGCCAGGGCAGGGCCTTGGATGCTGGAGGCTATGGGCTTTGTCCTCCTGAGTCCCTGGCCACCTGTCTCTGTAACTTGTTACATTTTAGGCCTGATGTCACTCAGGACTGAGCATGACAGGATGGATAAGGTGTCTTCTGAGAACACCAAGGGAACCCAGAGTTCTTCCTAAACAGAACGTCACGCCTGGCACTCCGGTGGCTCCCTTAGCCATGGTTTTGCCCAGGACGCATTCCCAGCCAGGGTCCCTCAGTAGACCCTAGGGTCTGGCCTCAAAGCACCCAGGATAGGGGGTGTGTGCCCTGGCGGAGGTCCTGGAGGATGCCGGCACAGGGGCGCTTTGTTCTGGCCTTTGCAGTTCATGCTTGGGCAGACGCTCTGTGAATGGCACTGTTGTGGTATTTTAAGAAGATTCTACAAATAGCGCTCCCTCAGAATGGGCTTCAGAACCCAGCTCATGAATACCCCCACCAGGGCTGCTGCAGGGAGCTCTAGCTGGACAATAGGGCCTCACAGGGAGCAGGAGGATGCTGGGTGACCTAGCCACACTTCCCGGTCCTCCCAGTGGCTGCCCAGGAGTTTATTGGGAGGTGTGGCTCCCTGTCTGGGTAACATCCCTTCAGCACCACCTCTCTGGATCTCCAGGGTAGCAGGCTCTGAAGCTGTCTGTGTGGGTCACAGTGGTGGGGGCGGGGTACTGGAAGGAAGAGTGCCTGGAGATTTCCTCAGACAACACTTTATTAGGTAGCCAGAGAAACCTCAAAGACCCACTGTGCAGGCAGACAAAGGCTATTAAACCGCGATCTTTCCAGAAATTTATTCTGGAGCTTTGGATAGACAGTAATGATCTAGATGCTTAGAGACAAGCAGGAGGGTCACAGGTTGCATTCCTGAGACTATCTGCAAGGCTGGGATTCAGTTAGTCACCCCTGGGAACTTTGGAGTCTCACTCCTTCACAGAGCCCTTCCCAGCCCAGGGAGGCTGAGGAAGGAGGCTCAATGTGCACTCAGACACAGCCAGCACTCAGCAGATGTAGCCTCGCCCCTTCCCAGGTGAGACCATTCATCTCCCATGCCTGAAGCATGCCTCAAACATGCCTGAACTGCTGAGGACCGGCAGGCATCACGGGAATTCCTTGTGACACCATTGAGTCTACACACCTCAGGCTATGGGGGTCCAGCGGGCAGGACGTGGGGAGCCTGCAAGGGATGACAAGGGTAGACTTGGCTAGAGGCAAAGTGGACTAAGTTCAGACTTGGAAAAAGTCTGAAATAAGAACCTCTCTCAAGGGAATGGAGATGACTCGGAGGTTAAAGCACTTGCTGCTCTTGCAGAGGCGTGGGCTCAATTCTCTCTGCCCTCCATGGGCATCAGGCACACACGGTGCACATACATACATATAGGCAAAATATGCATACAATAAATAATAAACTAGACAATTCTTTAAGTTTAATTATTTTACAGTCACACCCCCCCCAACTCCAAAATATGCGAGGCTGGCCAGCCAGGGGACAGGAACCACCTCCTCTGAACCTATAAAAGTTCCACATCATAGAGGCCACTGTGACATCACTGATAATAATCAAGTCTGTCAAAGTCATTAACAACCTGATGGAGCCCCGAGTAAAGGTACTGTATCTGAGCCCTGGCACAACTCTGAGTTGTACACCTTGCACACTGTTGGTGCTACGGCTCCTAGGGTCCACCTAGGAGGGCTTGTTAAGGGCCAGAATCACAGCAGCCCATAGATTCCCATCCAGTCATCAGCTTATGCAGACTGGGGACTGGCTGCGCTCAACACCGCAACCATCTGAAACAGACCCTGAAGGCAACAGACCCTGCAGAGAAGAGAAAAACCTGGCTGCTGGAGCCACAAAAGAGACCTGGATGGTCTCTTCCTGACTGCCAACACCTTCCAAACCAGTATGACCAGGGACAACCTAGCCTTAGTTTCAGATTTTACTAGTAAAGGACACAGGATGCTGTTCGCCATGTTCTAGACCTCTAGAGAGCTGCTGTGATAGGTACACGGGGGGGGGGGGGGGGGGGGGAGGGCACGGACAAGCAGCTGGATGGGAACCCATGGCTGGCTGGCCACTCATGGGAGGCTGCACCTGCTTCCTCATCTCTAGCGGGAAACCAAGAAGGGACTTCAGGGTTTCACAGGGAGTGAGTCACTTCCTATAGATGAGGTGGCTAGGTCAGAGCCTGGCACATAGTGCTCTCTGGGTTATGAAGGTTATCCTGGAAGCGAAGGTACGTCGGGTAAAAATCATTTCCCTTACTGGGCATCTTCCAGAAGCTAACACCACAGTTATACAGATGCTAATTCGGATCTTAATGAGCTCGGTGAGACTTCTGGAACCTCCTCTGCTTACAGACAAAGCTATTCCTCTTTGGCGCACAGAATTATGCTGGCTGCTGGCAGGCTGGATCCAGAGCCCTGCCCGTCCCATCTCTGGCTGCATGATCTTCCATTGGTTCCCGACCTCCTTGAGCCCAAGCCCTTGGCTTGCTACACCCTTGACACCTCCAAGTAAAACTTAAGTAAGAAGGACAAGACCCTGCCCAGAGGAGAGAGTACTTGCTCACATACCTTGGTAGGAATCAGCTTCTCCAAAAGTCCCCGTCCCCAAAGCACTGTCATCATCCGACCTAGTCTGAGTTCCCTAAGAAATCCTCGTGACAGGGCAGTGCCTTCATTTAACCTGACTCCTGCTTTACCCTGCTTTCAGGGCATTTGTCCAGAAGACTCAGAAGTCCTGGGCAGTGATGGTGCACACCTTTAATCCCAGCCCTCGGAAGGCAGGGGCAGGCGGATCTCTCAGTTCGAGACTGGCCTGGTCTACAGAGTGAGTTCCAGGACAGCCAGGGCTACACAGAGAAACCCTGTCTTGAAAAATAAATTGAAAAAAAAAAATCAGAAGCAATTCTTTCCCATTAGAGCTGTGATACAAACTGGGCAAACACACTCCGCCAAAGCTAGAAAGTAAGTTGTATATTTTTTAAGTTTTAAGATCATCCAGGGAGCTTGCAGGGACGGTGCTTAGAGGCACTCAGAATGGTCCAGCATTTGACATACCATTGTAGACTTTCCTACAATACAGCCTCTAACAAAACTAGGCTGTCTTGAACCCCTGGCAACACGATTGTTTACCTTCATACCAGGAAGGCTGGAAAAGCACCTAAATTGTCATGTGATGTGTGCCCAGGCAGACTTCAAGGGGTTCATGCTGTGAGACCGAACTGTGAGTCCTTCTGAGATTGTCTAAGACAAAGAAGCATGTCAGCAGGGCCTACGGTAGCTTCATGTGCTCCAAGTGTGTCCGTGACAGGATCAAGCGTTGATGGAGGTGGGTCATCTTTCTATCTGTTGTTTCATTGGTTAAGTAATAAAGAAACTGCCTTGGCCCCTTTAATAGGACAGAAAATTAGGTAGGCGGAGTAAACAGACAGAATGCTGGGAGAAAGAAACCGAGTCAGGAGTCGCCATGATTCTCCCACTCCAGACAGACGCAGGTTAAGATCTTCCCTGGTAAGCCAGCTCGTGGTACTACACAGAATATTAGAAATGGGTTAGATCAATATGTAAGAGCTAGCCAATAAGAGACTGGAACTAATGGGCCAGGCAGTGATTAAAAGAATACAGTTTCCGTGTAATTATTTCAGGTAAAGCCATGCGGGCGGCCGGGTGCCGGGACGCAGCCCCGCCGCACATATTACAACAAAGCGTGCCTTCCTTATTGAGGAGCCGAAAATTGTTGTCAATTTTCGTGCTTGTGTGGAAGGCACAAGCACAAGGTAGAAAGCGAAATAAATACGCAGCTTTTTAAAATAAAGGTAAAGGCTTGGTCTGTGGTGGGAAAAAAAAAAAAAGACCATCCAGGGGAAAGAAATATTGACGGAGAACTGCACATTCCTGGAGCTCTAGAAGATCACATGTGTGCCCTTGCACAGGAGAGCCTGGGAAGGGCCAGTGTCCTGTCCCTTACTGGCTTTGGGTCTCTTCCCAAGCAAAAAGTGGAGGCTAAGATAGCGTTGCAAACTCCGAGGCCGAGGATGTGGGTCTGCCATTGTATCTAATTTTCATTAAAGATCACAGTGAGAGCCGGGCGGTGGTGGCGCACGCCTTTAATCCCAGCACTCGGGAGGCAGAGGCAGGCGGATCTCTGTGAGTTCGAGACCAGCCTGGTCTACAAGAGCTAGTTCCAGGACAGGCTCTACACGAAAAACAAAGTAAGGGCCACGCACAGAAATTAGTCTACAGAAAGTACCCTCGACCAGCTCCAAACTTGACAGAGACTGCGAGTCAGCCATTGTGAATATGTTCAAAGAAATGAAGGACACCACTGGGTTCCCCAAACAACTTTTATCCCAGCAGACAGGCAGAGCTCTGTGAGTTCAAGGCCAGCAGCCAGAGCTACATAGTGAGGCCCTAAAGAAAGAAAAAGAAAAGGGAATTGGGTATACTGATATCTCACTAATTGTGTAACATTAACAAAAAGATGTAAATTATAAAAAGAATCAAATAGAAATTTTGTGGCTTAAAAATATGCTAACTTAGTATAAGACCTCAACAACAGATCTGAGGGAAACTGAAAATATCTAGTCTGAGGGAAATACTTTTAAAACATTGAGAAAAAAGAACAAACAAACTTTAGAACCTGATGGTACATGATTAAGGGTACCAACATCCACATAACGTGAGTTACGGCAAAGAGGGATGCAGAAAGGATACAGATAATGAATGATTCAAAATCTTCCAAACTGGCTGACAAGCCTGGCTCTAAGAATCCCAATACTGTAAGAATGCTAAACTGGGCTTCACATCTTACAAATGCGCAGACAAGCAGTCTGAATCCAGAGAACCTTGTAAGACGCAAAAGCAAGCGAAACCACACATGATTCCTAGTGAATTCAGCTAGCCGCTGTCTTCTCAGGAAACCAGCAAAGCCTGGAAGCAGTGGGATTCTATTCCAAAATATAGAAACCAGAAAGCCATCAACCGAGAATTATATATCCAGGAAAACCATTCTTGAAATATGAGGGGAAAATGAAGACTGACCCAGATGGACAAGAACTCCAAGTTCCCTACCCAGCAGATCTGTCCTATAAGAAATACTACCTTGAGAGCTCTGTGGACTAAGAAGGCATTAGACGTTCATCCAACCCACATGAAGAAATAAAACCCATATAACTAGACATATAAAAGACAGTTCAAATGTATATTTTTGTCTAAAAAAGTAACTCCACAAACCATTGCCTACAAAACTGTGGTAATTACAAAGATGTAATTAATAATGACACAAAGGACGAGAAGGGAGTAGAGATACATGGTACAAGAGTTTATGCTACTGAAGTGAAGACTATTAATCAGAATTTGAAGAGGGGGCTAATTTTAGTATCAGTAACAGATTTTAAGACAACTAAAATAAAATGCTAGAAGGAAACAGTACACTAGAAAGTTTCTGTATAACAAGAAAAATCCAGTAATGCATAAATAAGACACAACAAACAACCAACAATGAAAACAAGAGGAATGGGGGGGAAAAAGGCAAAACTAACTCTCTCTGTCTCTCTGTCTCTCTCTCTCTATATATGTGTGTGTGTGTGTGTGTGTGTGTATGTATATATGTATGTATGTATACCTTGCCATGGTTGATGGTGGTTGATTATATTCTCAGAATTGCCATAAGTTCAAGGCCAGTCTAGGCTATACAATTCCAGGCCAGCCTGGGCTACAGCATGAGAATCCTGTTCCCCAATAACAAACAAATAAAATAACAAAGCTACCATAGTAGCAATTACATTCACTATAAACTTCATAAAGACTGACTACTTAAACAAAGAGCAAAGATAAGTGAACATATTTTTTAACAAAATAAATGAACATCAGAGGAAACATTAGATCATCTCCTACACGACATGAAGACATGAAGAACACCCATAGAATCGGGAATATAAGTCAGCAAAAATGTGTACTTAGCTCAGTCACCAAGAGGAATCAATTGGACCAAACGCATCTATAGAACACCCAAGCCAGCGATAGCAGACTACACATTCCTCTCAAGTCAACATAGGATATATTCCAGAACATACAACAGACTAAACTGTAAGCAAGCCTCAGACATTCGGAAGTATGTGTATTGACTCATCAAATTGGAAACGAATAAAAAGGAAGTTTGGGGGTTAGACAATGATGAGGGGACTAAATAGAACTCTCCAATACTCAGAGAAGACACAAACAATGTCCTGAAAAGCTTAAGAGCCAAGTGTGACAGCACATGCCTGTGGTCCCAGGACTGAGGAGGCAGAGGCAGGAGAATTTTAACTTCTGCATTGGGTATATATTGTGAGATTTTTGTCTCAAAACTAAAAATCCAACCAAGCCAAACAAAGACACTTTGAAGCAGAGGAAACTGAAAATACAACACACCAAAACTTATGGGTCGCAGCTGTGAACGTAGAAGACACAGCCCTAAATGTCTATGTGGGAAAAGAAGAGAGAGCTCAGTAACTTAATCCTACACATGAAGACGCTGGACAAGGATAAGCCAAACAAGATGGACAGATGAGATGAAACTACAATAGAAATAAATGATTAGGAGACAGCAGTGGAAATTAACAAAAAGATGCTTCTTTTAAAGGATGCTGAATTCTATCAGGCATATAAAGAAAAATTAACACCCACTACTCATAGACTTCAAATAAATAGAAAAGAATGTACTTCTCAGTCCCTTCTACATAGCCAGTATTCCTGAGATACTGAACACACACGTATCCTGAGAAAACTTTCAGTCAATATCCCTTATGGATGCAGACTTAAAAACGCCAGGTGTGGTCCACACACTTTTAATCCCAGCACTAAGGAAGAATGCTGAGATTAAAGGCAGAGGCGTGTGAATCACTGAGTTTGAGGCCATCCTGGTCTACAGACTGAGTTCCAGGACAGCCAGGGCTACACTGAGAAACCCTGTCTCAAATGAAAAAACAAAATTCAAGAAGAAGAAGGAGGAGAAGGAGGAAGAAGAAGAAGAAGAAGAACAAGAAGAAGAAGAAGAAGAAGAAGAAGAAGAAGAAGAAGAAGAAGAAGAAGAAGAAGAAGAAGCAGCCAGTAAAATACAATCTAAATCACCTGATGAATGGATAAACAAAATGTATACTAAGGAATATCCACACTAAGGAATATTATTTTGCCATAAAAAGGAACAAAGAAACTACTTAAAACTAAAAAGCCTTAAAAGCAATCAAAAAGAAGTCAGTCCCCAAAACCCACTGGCAGGAAAGAAGTTTAACCATCCTGTGACTGTTAGGCAAGGGTGACAGGGTGAGGGACAATTGTCTCAGAACTAGAAGTGGCTAGCTGGGCATGAAGTTTGTTCTGGGAGTGTTGAAAATGTTTAAACTAAGGTTATGACCACGCAATTTTATGACCACATTATAACTGTTGAGATGCGGTGTACTTTAATGGACGGGGTCTATAAAGATGTTCAAGGGTTAGTGACAGAGTGTATGGTGAAAGAGTCTGTCTGACAAAATACATAAACTCCAGTGGATGGAGTTAGGGGTGCTGTGGAGAGTTATTTTATGGGGTTGATTCATCTGAATGCTCCCTACTTTGGTCCCAAGATCCCCAGAGGTGGCTCTCCTATCCTCACAAGGACCCATGATCTAGCAGGATGGGAGAGTAGATTTACAGGCAGCTCAAAAGTCTGAAGGTGTCTGGGAGGCTTTTAAAGGAACATCAGGCCTCCTTAAGAAGGTTGGCTCCTTCCCAGGACAAGAACCCCCACCCCTCTCCAACCTGAAGGCCCGCAGTGTTGACCTCGACCGTGTGCTTGGTAAGTAGACCTGCTTTTAAGCATGGCCAAAGGAGGGCCACTGACCCAACTAGAATCTTAGCACTGGTGTCCTAGCCAGACTGCTGCCAGCTCTACGTAAGGAAGGAAGCACTGGGCCTATTGCTGGCCATTGCTAGGAGCAGAGCAGTTGTGAGCTCAAGCTGCCGCAGGCCTGGGCAATCACCAGAGCCTGCTTATTCCTCTTTCTAGATGCACATGCTAAAGTCCTGAGCTGTAGCCAGAAGAGGGAAGAGCTAAGAAAATCACTGCGCTTCCTGAAACATTTCTGAAGCCTCTTGAGATTGGCGTGCACGTCTGAAATGTAGGTGGCAATGGAGAAGCTTGGAGCCGGGAGGGGAGGGCTGGCCTGGTTAGGAAATGGAACTAAATCTCTACCTGAGACCAGTTCCTGTTTTAAGAAACCCACAAGGCTGCCGCCTGGTACACTTGAATGGGGAAGAGGTGACTGAGGGTGGATATTTCTCAGAAACACAGTGGAACCCGCTCAGACCCTGAGCCACAGGCGGGATGCTATGGGGCCTTGTCCTCTACACCGCCACCAGAACCATGGGGCGCTGACCTCCTGGCCATCGGTCACAGTCTGTTCTCCACCCACATCCTGTTCCACGGCCTCTGAAGCTAAGCTGAATGCAAGCTGCCCCAGCCGCTGGCCTCACAATGTCCATCCCTAGAATTCACTACTGGCAGTGTGGGCTGGATTCTTTCAAACTGTCTGCCACTGGGATTTGCTGGGTGGCCAGAGTCACACATTGGGCCCTACCAGTGGGGAGACAAAGTGTCACCCTGCCTTCCTACACCCTGCTTTCCAGTGTTCACAAAACACACAGGTACAGTGTCTTTACAGAGGTTACAAGAGAGGGCCACTGGCAGCAGCCAATCAGACCAACCCCTCCCCTGCAGAATGAAGTGAATGGGGCCCACAGGCCAGGGGCTCAGAGACAGCAGTGGGTGCAGGCCCCCCGCCAGGTTCAGTCACTCTCAGCCTGGCTATAGATATACAGAGCAATGTGTAGGACCAGCGAGGTTTAGGCAGTATGGGAGGACAGGCTGGCCAGGCACTGGAGAGAAATGTCACCGGACAAAGAAGCTGAGCTTCTTCTGTATATAGAGACTGCAAGGTAGACCTGAGGAGGGACACGTGTGACTGGGACTAGAACAAGCATGGGATGGCCAGCATGGAAGCCAGTGCAGGTGACAAGTAGGAAGGTGATCCAGGAAACTGGATCACAGAGCACCCAGCTTTCCAGTGTCAGAAGAGAAGAAGACAGTGGAGAGCCAGCATCTCTGCAGAGGGGCAGGAAGGTACGAAGGGCTCCAGCTGAGAGCCGAGCTAAGCAGCGGCTGCACCTGCTGGTTCAGATGGATGCTGCAGAGGAGAGTTGGAGCGCGTGGGTCTGCTTCCACTCAGTCCTGGGGTCCTGGAGAGACAGAACTCAGAAAGGATGGGAAGCAAACGAAGTGAAACCAGGCAAAGGGGTCAATCAAATACACATAGATGAAAGGCTAGATAGGTGCAGCCACCAGCAATGAGGGAGGACAGAAGGGGCCTGGGGTCATCAGGCACTCAGAGCACCAGAATGGCTCATTGGTCCATCAAAGGCAGAGGCTACCAAGAGTGTGGGGGTTCAGTGGGGATAAAAGGAGGCAGGCAGGGCAGACAGGTCATGGGTGCTAGGATGGAAGACAGAATGATGGCTAGGTCCCACGGGGTACCAAGTGGACACAAGACTGGCAGTGGTGGTGGGCGGACTATAGTTTCTGATAAAAGACTTAGGCTTCTAAAGATGTAAGGAGGCACAAGGAGAAGGGGGTGGGGGGTTCTGGGAGCAGGGAGGCCTTCTGACCAACAGGAAGAGTGAGGATCAAAAGCCCCAGAGAGAGCAGGAGATGCAGCAGCAGCAGGGTCACAGGGCCTCTGCCTCCTGCTCTCGCTGCTTCCCAGCCTGGATCCAACTTCGACTCAGTGCCAGGCTCAGGGGCATCTCCTTCTTCCAGCCCCGGTCCCGGGCAACCATGCAATACTGAGGAGCTAAATAAATATGTCCCATAGACTTACACACAGATGTAGCTAGAAACACTCTTAGAAAGAATGACATCAGACAGGTGCCTCAGGGTTCAGAGCGAGTACCTCAGCCCTCTGCTCAGGCACACACAGCCTCTGTAGAACAGACACTGGGGCAGGACCACTCATTTCTCTGGGAGCACCTGGAGCCCAGTTCCACCTCTGCAGCAGCCACTCACACAGAGGACACCACCACTGCCCTGAGTTTGACTTGCAGCCAAGTTCAGCCAGCCGATGGTCTCTAGATGAACCCCAGCACTGGGTTTTAAAGCCACAAGGATATTGCTGCTAAACCAGTCTCGGGCACTAGGGGAGGTTTTGAGGCTCTCTTCACCAGATTCCATTCAGATTATTGGAATTTTTCTACTTCTTCAGACACACTCTCACACACAAACAATCAGCTAAAGTATTCTGTTGTAAAAATGTATGTTCAGGAACATCCAGAAATTAAATCAGTAAGAACAGCGGCTGCTTTAGCTGTTGGTCTGGTGTAATATGAGTAACTAAAGGACTTTTCTGAGTGCAATGAATTGTGTGTGTGTGTGTGTGTAGATAGGGTTTCACTGTATAGTCCAGACTGCCCTTGAATTTATAGTAGTCCTCCTGCCTCGGCTTCCCTAATTCTGAGATCACAGATTTAAGTCTCGTGCCTGGCTTCCTTTTTAATCTTTTCTAAACAGCAAATACACATGCATTTTGAGCTGCGAGTCTGAATCTTCTCAGGTGACTAGCAAGCACACACAGCCATGGAAACCAACTTGCTGAGTTACTGCTATGGCAACTGAGCTTAATATCTAAAGCAGAGATTCGTAAAGTGTATCCAATGGTATGTGCACCATGAGGTTCTGTGCAAAGCAGTTTCCTTGGACACAAGCCTAGAAGGCGGACCCAAAGTCCACCCAACACACTGCTGCACAACTGTGCCCAAAACCCTGAGAAGGCCAGACAGAAGAAACCTTCCAAACTTTGATAAATGGTGATGTCTTGGGTTATTTGACCGCATAATGTTCCACTTCTTTCATTGACTGCAGAATTCATTGCAAATAATGAGCCAAACTGCCTGCCACCTAGCCCGACCACATACATTCAAATGTGGTAAATGAGTCACAAGCATGTAAAAACATTTGGAGATTATTACATTAAGAAGCCAAATATGAAAAAGGGAAGAAGGAGGAGGAGGAGGAGAAAGAGAAGGAGGAGGATTTGAGAAGGAGGAGAAGAAGGAGAAGGAGAAGAAGAAGAAGAACCTTTCTTGAGCATGGCCCTCTAGCTGCACAGGTTTCCTTCTGCTAGGCACTGGCTCCTTCCCTCTAACTCTAAAGGTAACCAGCCCTGCTTATTTCCGTAGGCTGCAGAATCTCCGTGAATGCATTCCACATTGGGTCCCTGCTTCCAGCTGTTGATTGTCTCTTGTGGTGGAGGCGAGCAGGATAACACTGCCAGGCCAGGCTGCCCCTCACTTGGATGGGCATAGCCAAGGGTCTGGGGTTCTTTCAAGGTTACTTGCTGAACACATGCTCGCCCTAAGCAAGTCTTTGCAGATCTACCCGTGCCCCCCGCCTCCCCCCCCCCACACACACACAGAGACTCACAGGAGCCTTGTTTACCGAGGAGGGCTCAGAAAAGACCAAAGCAACCTACTTGGCCCCGCCCTCACGAAAGTCCTTGCCTTTGGACTCTGACCTGCCCGCAGTAAGCCCCTCCCGTGGAATCCCATTGTTGCCCTGGCTAAGTTGGCTCTCTGCCTGGGCCCCCAAGCATGAAGCCCCACAAGCAACATTCTTTCATTTTTCTTTTAAAAATAAAATGCTAAGAAGATGGTTGCGGTGGGACAGCCATAACACATAACACATCAAAGTCCATGAGGGGTTCTTTTTGGTTCTGGCTGCATGTCTGGATGCTTGGTCCCGTCTAAACTGCGATTAGGTCTGTTTAGTAATATTGTGGGACACCTCACACCCTTCCTGGAAGGACTTCTGTGGAATAAGGATCACTTGAGCAAGAGTTCTTCACGCTGTTCGACAGGTCCATGCTTTTCCTTTATCTGGGTCTAGAATATGCTTTGTAGACGAATAGGACTTATTGCTTATTCTGAGAGCGACCAGCAAGTCTTATTTGCTGAGCTCGGAGGGACACTTAAGTCACGTAGGGACACTCCTCAAACACTGGCCCTGGGGAGATTTCAATAGGCAGGGCGGATGAGAGTTAGGGTCAGGCAAGTTTGGGAACTGAAGTAAGGACTGTACCCTGTGTCTAGAAAGGCTCCTTTTGGCGAGGAAAGGGTTAAGTCAGACGGCCACGGCCACTGCCTAGGAAGGCCGGACCTCGGGCAGTCGCCGCTGTCCCGAGCGTTCAGTTTTGGGCCCTCTCCAAGCCGGCTGCATTCCAAAAGCAGCTCTGGTCGCAGGTTCCGCAGCGACTTTGGAAAACTCTGAGTCAGGCCCCCTTAGTCCAAGTCTGTGACAGAGGCCGGTGAGAATGAATGGCCCAGCCCCCTCCAGGCGGTTAAGCCGCAGAGGAGTCCCGGGCGCTGGTCTGGCTGGCGGTGTCGGGGACTCGCCGGTTACTGCTGTGCTCCTCGGTCCCCCACCCCCTACCCGGCCCAATGCAGCAGTGGACCTGACGGACCTGCCTCGGTGCCCACCGACCGTCCGGATCCCCACGCTGCGCTGCTCCGCGCGTATCCCTGGCTCCCTCCCCGCGTTCCGGAGTTAGGGGAGGCCCCGGCGAGAGTTAGAGGCCGGGACCGCGGGAAAGCTGGGCAGATGCGGGCGGCCTCAGACACTGAGGACCCCCGCAGGGATTGTGCCCGCGGCTGCAGCGCGGCGCACGTGCGCGCCCGGAGTTACCTTTGGGCGCTCGCAGGTGTCCTCTCCAGTCCTTGCAACAGCACAACCCCATGGCACCACTGCTTCCCCGCTGCTCGCCTCCGCTCCACGCCACGGCCCGCACCCCCGGAGCTGGCGTGCACTAGACAGCTGAGCGTGGGGAGCGACGGGACCTCAGTTCCCTCCCAGGTCCTCGCGAACGCGCAGATCACGCCGCGCGCCGCTTTTATGCGCTGCCCGGGCGGCGCCCTCCCCACGGCCCGTTACTCTTCCCTGGGCACCGAGCAGCGCGCAACCAGCGGCCGCCAGGGGGCGCTGAGCAGATCACCGCACTCTCCCTTGTCTGCCGCCAAGCCCACCGAGGGCGGCGCGACCTCCGAAGTCAGGCCGCTGCGCGCACGAGGAAGAAGAGTCCTCAGGGACACGGCGGCTCCTCCCCCCTCCTCCAGCATCCTTTGAATAGTCACCTCAACCTCTGCAAGACTGGAAGGGGGCGTGGTCCAAAGCCACTTGGCTCTGTTTTCTCGTTTCACCTGAACTTTGGGGCAGCAGTCAGAAAAGTTTGTACAGACACCCCTCAAATCTGGCTGAGCTACCTATAAACCCTGTGGCTGAGTTGATCACTTATCCCTCTGGGACTGTTTCGCCATCTAGAAGACCACTTGGCTTATTGTAAATGCCAGCCCCCACCCCACCTCACCCACACACACCCGTATAAGAAGAAAATACTGGAAACTGCTCCATTGGGTCGTCATAAGGATTAAATATCAATGGAAGTGACCTATCACACAGCTAAGTGGTTAGCTGCTGTGATCCATCAGCATCAAGTGGCAACAAGGATTTGGTAGAAGGGTGTTTTTACCATGGAATGGGGGAAGGTAATTACTGGAAGGTAGCATGGGTCTCACTCAACAAAATTAAGAGCTGGGGCTGGAGAGATGGCTCAGAGGTTAAGAGCACTCTGGCTGCTCTTCTAGAGGTCCTGAGTTCAATTCCCAGCAACCACATGGTCACTCACAACCATCTAGAATGCGATTTGGTGCCCTCTTCTGGCGTGCAGGCATACAAGCAGACAGAACACTGTCTACATAATAAATATTTA
This sequence comes from Chionomys nivalis, assembly GCF_950005125.1. Classification (NCBI taxonomy): domain Eukaryota; kingdom Metazoa; phylum Chordata; class Mammalia; order Rodentia; family Cricetidae; genus Chionomys; species Chionomys nivalis. The sequence continues at coordinate 33,057,723 of NC_080090.1, read as the reverse complement.
AATCTTAAAAAAACAAATGGTATTGATGCTTTCCACCAAGCCGGAAGACCCACGGCTCAAACTCAGGGATCCACGTTGCAGAGAATTCCTGAAAGTTGACATCCAAACTCAGGGATCCACATTGCAGAGAATTCCTGAAAGTTGACATCCACATGCAGGGGTAGGGGTGGGTGAGGGTTGGAGAAAAGAATAAATATAAGAACTCTAATACCTGCTGGATATTACACCCCTTTAATCCCATCACTCAGGAGGCATAGAGGCAGGTGAATTTCTGTGAGTTCGAGGCTAGCCTGGTCTACAGAGCCAGTTCCAGGACTACACAGAGAAACCCTGTCTTGAAAAACCACGGGACCCAGCAACTCCATTCCCCAGTATGTGCCCCACAAGAATTCTTGTTCACATGTCTAGGAAAACTATTCATTGCAACTCCGTTGGCAACGCTTAACACTAGAGCCAGCAAAATGTTTCTCAGTCAAAGAATTTTCTCCTGCGTGGTGATAAAGTGCAGTGTGGTGGTGGGGTTGATCAGCTGAGATGTAAAACACCACCAGGCTCTATGCTAGGCACTTGGGAGGAGGCAAACCAGGAATGAGTCCTCTGGGGGAGAAGGCCCAAGAAGGGGCAATGTGGATGTCAAGAGTGTTCTTATGGTGACTTTGTTTCCTAAAGGAAGGTGTATTTGTGAGCCGTGTAACACTCAAGTAAGAGAAGTCATATTCTCTCATGTTTTTGTCTGGCACAGGTCCAGATTCTTTGCTTACTTTTCTGTGGTGATGGGGATGGAACCCAGGACCAAAAGCCCATCCCCCATCCACTCCTCCCATCCCCCATCTCGCCCTCCCCATCCCCCACCCCGCCAAGAATCCTCAGTTGTTTCCTCTTGCAGTCCCTAGCTTCTGCCCCTGCCTAGCTCTGGTGCAGGGCAGTAGCCTTAGGCTAGACTGGGGCCTCGCCTTTCTTCTCCAAGTACCGAGGTGGTCTGGGAGCAGAAGAGGTAAGGTAACAGGGGAGGATTACTGACTGAGACAAGCCAGGAGAAAGTTTTCCCAAGTCTTCATTCAAAAGGGAGATTAAAAGTAGCAGGCAGAACTCGGCCCCCTTCTCCTTTGACTCCCTGGAAAGCCCGGGTGGGGCTCTGGGAGAGACAGGGTGTCCAGCAGCAGATTGAGAAAGAATGTGTTCCCTCAGGATGTGGAAGCAAGCTCACAAAGAGAGTAACAGAGAAAAGGCAGCCAGCCCTGACTTCTGGTTGCTGCCAAGTCACTTTAGACAGTGTTAGCACCAGGCAAGATCACTTCGTCACAGACGGCTTAATGAGGCCCTAGGAATTCCAGGCTGGGGCTCCCGGCATTCAGGGAGAGCATCCTCGCAGCGCTTGGGGGGGGGGGGGCGTGTGGGAGAGCAACCCCCAGAGGGAGCTGTCCAACGGCCAAGTCCTACGTTTGGAAAGCAAGATTTAAAAGAAAACATCATAGTGGCCATTGTAGATCGCTTGTTTATCCTAACAGGAAGCAGCAAAGCCGCATCATTCAAATGAGCCTATTACCGAGGGTCAAAATCCCGTCCCCACTGAACCATTCAAATATATTTTGGGATACTCGATTTTTCAAAGTGGTTTTAAATACTAGCTCCTAGGCAGTTGAGCAGGCAAATAGGAAGGCAGGAGTTTCTCTCATTTCTGCCTTTGGTTTCACACTCCATAATTCCTGGATATATTTTGTGGTTTTTATAGTTTTCCTGTTGTATGTCATTCTCAAGGGGAAAGGAAAATAGCATTCACTATGTGCTTCCCACCGTGTGCCACGCAATTCACAGATGTTATTGTCTGTTAGCCACAGAACAACTCCACTGGGCACACGCTATAATATTCAATTTACAGGAAAAAAAATACAAAATTTGGGGAGATGAAGAAACTTGCCTGATGAGAAGCCAAGGACAATGGCACTAGGTTTCGATCCTAATACATGAACCGGCTTTGTGGGAGCTTAGCCTGTTTAGACGCTCACCTTCCTGGAAGTAGATAGAAGACCTTCGTCTTCCCGCAGGGCAGAGAATTTGGACTGCTCTTCAGTATCGAGAGGGAGGGGGAATGGTGTGGGGGGAGGAGAAGAGGAGTGGGGATAGGGGGAGGGAAGTGGGGGGAGGGGGCAATATTTGGGAGGAGGGGAGGGAAATGGGAAACGGGGAGCAGGTGGAAATTTTAATTAAAAAAGAATAAAAATAAATAAAAAAAAAAAAAAGAAACTTGCCTATAGCCAGCGAGTTGAGAAAGAAGTGACCAGACAAGCGGGTAGATGGTAGATGGACATGTGTGTGGATAGCTTGGTGGAGGGTGATGAATGGATAGATGGGCAGATGGATGTGGACAGGTGGGTGGACAGGCAGAGGGACATGTAGATAGGTGAATTAATGGATAGATGATTAGATGGCTTTATGAATAGATGCATAGATAAGTGAGTGGGTGGTTGAATGGACAGATAGTTGAATAGAAGGTTGGATAGAGACTAACTGGCTAGATAGATATGCGGATAGGTAAGCTAATGGATATGGATGGATGGATGGATGGATGGATGGATGGATGGATACATAGATTAATAGGTGGACGGATGGCTATGGATGTGAATGGAAGTGAACAGATAGATGTGAATTGGTCAATGTTTATTTACAAGAGATGGATGGATGGACGGACAGAGAGAGGGATAGATGGTATTTTCCAAGTTTGGCCAAGGGTCTTGGGTTACAACTGAAAAAAAAGTCACATAGTAAGCAGGGAGTTTGGTTAAGAAATATAGTTTATTGAATATAGCTCTGCACCCCAAATTGACTGTGATCCTAAACTCTCTGGAAATGAGCAAGTATCAGAGCCCCAGTCAAGTCTGTAATGCTCCAGCTCAACACAAGCTGCTCCACTCTGGGCAGGGCTGAAGGTGGCAGGAACCCCTAAAACACACCACAGGGCTCAGCTAAGGCTGGGGACTCTAGGAAGAAGGCCAGATGACAGCAGAGGAAGGCAAGGCGTCCTGGGAGTGAGCAGCGGAAGGCGGCTTCTGAGAGTAGGAGTTGCCCTTCTGCCCAGAGCGCCTCCTACTGCCGTGTTCCATTTTCCTCAAGAACCCACAGTGCAGTAGTGAGCGTGCACAGTTGTTCCTAAGACTACTGCAATCTCAAACCCCTGATGCAAGACAGAAACCATGCCACACCCTGCTTAAAGCGGAGTGGTCTGGTGGCCGGTTCTGGGAAACCATCCCTTGGGAGGAATATCACTCTGCCTATGCAAGGAGCCCTGCCTAGAACCGAGTCAGAACAACTCACATGCCTGAGAGTGAGGCCACCTGGATGCGTATCCCCTAGTGATCCCAGAGAGAGCAGGAAGTGCTGCCCTTCCGCATTCTGAAACTGCAGGACAGCAGAGACACCACCAACCTTTGGGACAGTTTGTCACACAGTAGCACCTAATTAAAACCGTGTTCAAGACTAAACACTGCCTTGCCCAGGCCATGCGCCAGCATGAAGTCATAGGTGTTTATCTTCATAGAATTCAGAGCAACATTAGGCCTGGCTTCATTATTATGTCTGCCTTAAACAGTACGGAAAGGGGACCGGAAAGGGGAAATCATTTGTACAGGATCACAGAGCTATTCAGAGGCTGGGTTCACACTGGAATCCAGCCCATTTGGCGTTCTCCAGGACTTTCTGAGTCACACTTTGCAGGGAGAGGGGACAGTGCAGGATGTTGAATTTGGTGTTCTGGCGCTGTGGCGTGCAGTCCGTGGTGGAGCCTTTAGACACAGTGCTCTCCCGGGAGAGCTTCATGCCTGTGTCCTGCCAGCTTTGGTAGTTTCTAGAAGATGGGCCTGAGGGAGACACTTTTAACAGCTTATTATAAGTCACATCTCTGGGGACACTAACAGCAGGATTATTCTGATTGGCTTTCCCTGCCGCCCTGGCATGGTGACTGGTCATCACATGGTTCTACAGGTGATGATACAGATACAGGGCCAGGTTAGGCGGGTGAGATCCGAAGCCACAAGCTACCACACCACTTCCTCTTGCCTTATGCAAAGGCCATCCGGGCCCTACCTTCTATCCCTCACCCTCTCCCCCCATGGTTTTCCATGGTGGTAGGAGTGTAACTTCCCTGCACTGGTACACACTGTACGTTCACACACTGTGTACATCTGTGTACATGTATGTACCAGAGAATTACGTCCTGAGGCTAGCAAGGCTGGCTAAATGCTTGGTTGGAGGTATTGACCTGAACCTCTCTCCCCAGGGTGCCCCTATCAACCGAGCGCAATTACCGTTTAACTTCACCCCCTGTTCAGGCTCAATCTTGTTTTCACCTAAGCATGACTCTAGGAAAGAGAGGGGCCATGCTTCTCTGAAGCAAGCCTCATTCAGATTCATGGTAAAAACAAACAAAACAAAAAGTCACAGGGTCTATCAGAACTATGCTTATTAAGACTTTCTCTTAATAAGATTTCATTCTGATTTTTCCTCTTCCAGCTTTAGGAAGCGAAGGGGATGCTAAAAGTTTGTCTTTGGCAAGCATGACGATCCTAAGTAAACCTTTGTGTTTATGTTATGGTTCCTGGTTCTGTTTTTTTAACTTTTATCGTCGCTTTCCCAGGTTCTAAATTGTTCTGTTACTACTGTGCTTTCACTATTTTATTAAGAATGTTTCCAGTAGGAGTGGCTGCAAACCCCTTGAGGATACGGAACACCGTGACTACGTAACGCACTGCTAGTCTTTCTTCTGCTAGCCACTCTTCTCTTCGGGTGAGGGCCTAGGTCACAGTGGCAGTTTGGTGTACCAAGAAGGAAGGAATTGTGGTAAACACAGGACCTTGTATGGTGTTCCCCCACCCTCTGGAAAACAGTGATGGACTGGAACTCGCCAGCACATCGAGTGTGGCAGATAAAGAGGCAGCCTGTGAGCCTCGGCCACTGTGGTTCCTGTTCCCTGTGGCACTGTGAGAAGAGGGGCTGGCAGGGCCGGGGTGATAGCACCATTTCTGCTGCCAGAGTCAAGCCGCCGAAAGACCGAAGGAACAGGAAGACTGCAGAAACACTGCTGTTCGAAACATCCCCAGACTGCAGTAAATAGGCTATTTTATGCAACAATGAAAACATTCATTTTTAAAAATGTGTATGGTGTCCCACACCTGAAATCTCAGCACTGGGGGGTGGAGGCAAGAGAATCATAAGTTCAAGGCCATCCTCAGCAAAACAAGTCCAAGGCCAGGCTGGGATACAAGACATCCTGTCCCAGAAAACAACAGACAATTTTATAATTAATACACAAAACCATAAGAAGTATGCAAATGGGGTTCCATGTACACACACACACACACACACACACACACATATATGTGTGTGTGTTTAAATCAAACTCTTTTTTTCCCCCCAATTAAATGTACTTTTGAGACAGGGTCTCATAATGTAGCTCAAACCTGTCTTGAATTTTCTATGTAACCTAGTATGGATTTTAGTTAGAAATTCTCCTACCTCAGCACCCCCAAGCACTAGGATCCCAGTCATGTACACCCAACTCAAGTTAAACATATCACTTCATAGCCCCATATCAGTTCTTTATGGTAAAGACTTTCAAAATCCTAGCTTTTAAAGTGAGCAAATTATGATTATGTGTGGGCACACCACTGATCAACAATACCCCAGAAAATTCCTCCCTCCCTCCCTCCCTCCCTCCCTCCCTCCCTCCCTCCCTCCCTCCTTCCCTTCCTCCTACATTCTCCCTCTTTCTTATCTCTCTCTCCCTTTCTTCCATCTGAACCCGGAAGGGTTCACTTGCTAGGTTCATGTTCTCCCACTGAGCTACACACATCACAATGTCTCATCCTATCTGAGCGTCACTTAATAGCCAAATGTAGTAGGACCATGAAGTTGTGGGTGGGCTTTCTGTAAGCAACAGACAGCAGGTAGAACAGTCTAGCAATATAGCATGAAGTCAGTCACGGACAAGGTATACGTGAGAGGGTGTGCCCATGTTCCAAAAAAGCTCTGTTCAAAGACAGGTGGCAAGCTAGGTCTGGCCTGCCGACTAGCGCTTCCCCGTGTTTTAAAAGAATTGAAGAGTATCTGGGAAACTGTTTTCTCTGGAATCGGGAAGTACTTGGCTTAGAAAAAATTCCCATCTCCAAGATGATGGGCATTCTATCCAAGATGTCCATCTACCGCTGACAACCATCTGGCAAGAAGCCGCTGTGGAAACTCTCCGGGTGGGTCGCCTCTGGAGAGAAGCAGGTGTGTCGTAATGGGGCTGACCCTGAGAGGGGGCCGTGAGCTCTGCCAGGACAAGATCATTCTTGGCACATCTGTAGTGCCCACCGACAGAGAAGGGACATGGGGGGCAGGGTGCTAGCATAGCTGGGCCAGCGAGGTTCACCAGTCCTGACCAAGGGCCCTTTAGTGCAGTGGGGCGGGAGCTGGTTATGGAAGGAATGCCTGCAGCTCCAAGTCCTCATGGAGAAAGACCAGGGCTATGGTGGCAGAGAAATTCCTAGGCTACATTTTATTTTTCTTGTTCCTGCGGCCTGAAGCCACAACAGTTGGCCAGACTGCCAAGGGAGGGCTCTTCCAAAGCTCGCTGTCCTTTCCCCAAGTCTCAGCCTCACCAGCTTCTGCCCTTGCCTGCTGTTTCTGTGTTTCTCACTTTCTTTCCTTCCCTGCTCCCAGAACAAATGCTGTTTGGGAAAAGGCGAGCTGCTATCATGGCCCTTGCAGAGAGGGTGTTTGCTTCCCGTGGATGGCTTTAGCCCGTTCCGGTATTCAGCATGTCTCCGGCCTTCCTGTGTACTAGGGGATGGGAGGTGGTCTAGGCAGAAATCTTGCAGTGGCCCGTGTGCCTCAGTAATCAAGGGGACGCATAAGAAGCACCTCCTGTGAGCCAGCCACTATGCTGAGACTTCTGCATATGTGACCTTATCGATATCCACAAGAACCCTATTCTGGCCCTGATTTACAAAGGGGGAGTCAGGCACAAAGCGCCCAGGCACCTGATTCCCCATTCACTGCTAGGACCTGTGGTCCTCAACTTGGCAGGCCGTCTGTGGACTGAGGCCCCCCTAATAGCAGGGGTCCCCATTTCACACACAGGACTTGTGTGCCTTTCAGGGCTTCAGTGGCACTCCCAGGGCAGACACTGACGATGACATCCTTCACTGTAAACTAGTTCTATCTAGTGTCAGATCCACGGATCAGGGTCCCAGGACTGCTAAGTGGGGTGTCACTAGTATGCCTTGCTTCTGATGCTACAGGAGGGGTCTTGGTAACCACATGAGTCTTTGTCATGTGCCAGCCCTGTGGTTGGTACCTTACCTACTGAAGGGATGGGGAAACACTGAGACCAGCTTACAGCATGTCATGGACAGGGCAGGGCCCTGAGCACATTTTCAAGGTGACTGATACGCACTGCCGTGATGAGCACCCTGGCACCAACCTCACTGGCTTCATCCCATAAAGACTACTTCCTGCTCAGCCCCCATCTCTTAATGAGTCACTGTGAGGAGAGGAGGACAGTACTGCTCCAGGCACTCAGAATTCAGGTTCCTTCCCGGAACCACACTGTCCCGTTCTGGATTTTCGGGACCAGTGCTGCCAGCGACGATGGCAGTTCAAGTGAGCACTGGTGTAGAGGGAAAGGGGACACCTGATGCCCAAGTGCATGGTTTGAAATCACTTTGCCCTGACCAAAGCTGATGCCAAAACTGATATTCGATTGTTTCTTTATCTGGACAATGAATGGGACAGAAGGTCCTGAGGACGGACTAAAGAGACTGAAGACACTTGCACAGCCACGAATACCCTTTCCTTTCTTAGCAGAACAGCGGCCATAGTTAAGGGTGAGGCAGGAGGGCTGGGCTGGGAAAGAGCCCCTGGTGCACTGTACTCCCTGCTGCCACCTCGTGGTGGAAGAGGAAAAACCCGGGGCAACGTTCCAGGGTGTTTGTCTCAGGCCATTTGTCTGATGCCCAGCAGGCTGCCTGGCAGAACTGCCCCCTGCTGTGTAATCAGTGCACAGGTGCACCACTGGGAAAAGGCTCTGTTCCCTGGGGTTTTCTTTGGAAGTAGTGAGGCTCAAGTGTGCTCTCTGGGAATACCTTAACAGTTTCCTCACTTTGGATGACATTGGTGTTGGGCCTGATGGGCAGGAAGTAAGGTCCTTCCCAAGCCAGCCTTGGTTTTAATAGTGACAAGTTGATGGGAACAGCAGAACACCAGCTTCCCCTGAGGGACAGGGTTTCCAGAACTCTCCAGCCTGACCTCCCTGAGAGGGTGAGGCCACCCAGTGCTCGGTGTCTGAATCCCACCCTATTTTCACCGTCACCCACCTCCGGTTCATCAGCATCAGGAGGGTTCACTCAGCAAGGGCTCACTTTCCACAGCGTATCCATCCCATAACCCTCTTGAGTACCCAACCCAAGAAGTATTCTGTAGACCTCCAGACTGTGGGCCTCCTGGGAGGCGTAAAATCAATTCTCTAGAACTTTAAACAAAAATGAAATCGGAAGTGAGGTCTCCTTGGTGGTAGAGTTCTGGCCTAACATATGCTGGGCCTTCAGTAATTCCCTAGCACATATGTATAAACACACACACATGGAAGAAAGAGAGAGAGTTTGGAAGGCACGGAACCTAAGCATAGAACTGTTTTGTCAGACCCTTGACAGTGTATGTCTTGTTTTGGGATACAGGTAATGTTTATTGCTTATCAAAAAACCATAAAGATATTGTGCTGGTGTGTCTCATTTCTTCCAGAAGAAAACTCTGTGTAAATCAGCCCTCAGATGGTTCCTCCCCATCTCTCCCAGCAGATCAGTCCTTACTCAGCCTGCAAGGGAAATTCTCCCAATAGTTGTCAACCACTTAAAAATAAAAAAGCAAGCCCGCCACCTATGGCCACAAAAGGCCCTCTCTACAGGAATCTGAGGACGCTGGCTGTTGACTGGTCTTGCATTTGCATATCCAAGAGGGTCACTTAAGAGGCCCTTCACAGGACAAAGATCAGCTTCTCTGGGCTTATGGGAAAAAAAGGTACTCTCCGCTCTCCACATTCCTGCAGTGCAGACCCTCACAGAAGGCTGTTTCTTGAACACATCTGGGGGGCTGCCTTCTGCTTCTCCCACGACTCTTCCTGCTACAGTTACTGTGGAGAATGACTGCACCAGACACGGGAACTCTCAGACCAGAGATGCTCCTGGTGCTCCTGACAGTTCACAGGTACTGAGATCAGGGGATGGGGGATGGGAACTGGGGGGTGGGCGGTGACATGGTGGGGGGGTAATCCACTGGCAGACTGCAGGTCTGCCTCCCATGACTCCCCAAGCTCTAGTATGACCACAGAACTTTGTGAGAGACCCTATTTCCCAGCACGACAGAATGCTCCATCCTTCCTCTACAGGGGTAACGAGGGAACTGTCGATTGAATGTGTTGTCCAACAGCTCATCTGCTGGATCTGGCCTTCTTCCCTGAAGTCTCTGATGCCATACTGGGATCCCACCCTCACAACGCCAGTATTTAATTAAAGGTTGCTTTAAATTTGGCTCAAAAATTGTGGAACTGGTCTTTTTCTCATGATTCTCAAGTTTAACAGATGAGGCTGAAGACCACTTTCAAGGGCACACTCTCCTGTGGAAGAAGGTTCTAGCAGAAGGTCTTCCATGCACTTCAGTGGGATTTGGTGGGAACTGAGACCCTTGGGGAATCATCCCTGAAGCTCATGCTGAGCAATCCCTCGGTGGGAGAACCAGAGCTGAGGTAACTGGTCCAAGTTCTCCCAATTAGTGAATGGCTAATGACTGGAGAGAGAACTCTGATGGGAATCAGGCCTGTCTGACTCCAAAGCCCAGGTCCTCAGCACATACTGTCCTGCTTCCGGACTTCTCTTTATGAGGGTCTTTTTGAGAGTCTAGCCTCTACCAGAAGGCACCCTGGGCTCCTCCTCCTCAGGTCCGAGCTCCCCAGCAAGGCTTCTTTAGATTTATAGTTGCCAGCACCTTAGTGTGGCTGGTCCAAGGAAGCAATCAAAATATTATTTAAGTTAACTTGTTTACATTTCTGTAAAAACATCTGACATTCCATTCAGTCATTAAAAATCTCCAAGTATGTTTGGAGTGACTTAGACATGTGTGTGCTAATTGAATCACATATCTATGAAATCCAAATTTGGAGCAAGTACTTCTGATGAAAATTATTGTTTAAATCGATGAGAGAGTGTTTAGCCCTAAATGAGACATCTATATCCCTCCCTCCAAGGCTCAGGGAACAACAGGGAAGAAGGGAGAGAAAGACCATACTAGCAGAGGCTGAGAAAAACACCAACCGGGCACACCGTGACTCACATGGACTCACCGCCGCTACGGTCTCCTGCACAGACTGGACCTGACAACACGCCATCACTGGGGTCCCAAGCCCTCCCCAAGACACTGGTAGTTAATGCTTGCTGGGGGAGGGGTGTCATTTTCTTCACTGGTGTAGCCGCTGTCTCATGTCGCCCATGTCTTAGTGAACAGCTCCCCGCCCCCACCCCCAGTTAAACTCAGAGGATTACACACAGAAAACAGATAAGAAAGCAGGTGGGGACTCATTGGCAAGAAAAGGGGTTTCAGAGGGAGAAGAGGAGCCGGCTTGTTGAGAGAGGGGAACGGAGAATAATGAAAACTATTAAAATTAACTATAACAGCATAGGAAACTTTTGAAGGACAAAAATATATAAAAAGGAAAGAAAAACAGAAATGTTAATGTCTAAATTGAGAAGTGCCCAAAGTGAAAACCACTCACTAAATTTAGAAAGAAAATTAAAATACTTCAGTGGGGTCTAGAGGTATGACAGACGGAGAGCTGGCAGGCCCTCGGCTTTGGGTTCAACCCCAGATTCTGAGACCCTCCCCAGCATTTTACCAAAGTTGAAGTAGCAATGCTTAGGACTTCACGGGCTGGATAAAAATGTTATTCAAGTTCTTTCACCTGATATCATTCAGTTTCTTCTTTTGGTGATGGTGGCTACTAGCAAGCAAGTTAGTGACAACCCCAACTAGCTGTTGAGTGTTGGTCTAGATAAGTGTTTTTCATCCTGTGGGTTGCAACCCTCTAGGGTTGAACAACCCATCCACAAGGATCACCCAAGACCATCGGAGAACACAGATATTTACATTATGATTTATATTTATTTATTTTATTATTATTTTTTTTCCAAGACAGGGTTTCTCTGTGTAACAGTCCTGGCTGTCCTGGAACTCACTCTGTAGACCAGGCTGGCATTGAACTCACAGAGATCCGCCTGCCTCTGTCTCCCGAGTGCTAGGATTAAAGGTGTGAGCCACCACCACCTGGTCTACATTACAATTTATAAAGTAGCAAAATTACAGTTATGAAATAGCAACAAAAATAATTTTATGGGGGAGTCACTACAACACGAGGAATTGTAATATTAAAGAGTCACAGCATTAGGAAAGCTGGGAACCACCGCCCTAGAACACGAATTGAGCCAAAGGAGTCAGCTGCAGGCTCCGCCACTTCCGGCACTGCCACTTCCGGCACGTTTCCCCAGTGGGCACCAGTGGGCACCAGTGGGAGTCTCCTCCATCAGGTCCCGTGGGTAGCTGAGATGCTTGCGTCTCAGACAGCAAGGAGGAGGCCAGACGGAGAGGCAGCAAACTGTAAGTAGTCACTCTAGAATTTGCTGATTCTTCACGCTTGCTGGTGGGAGTTTCTAATTTCATTTCTAGAAATGCCCCAGCTTCTGGTGCTCTGCAGCCAAACTTCGTGGGACTGCACAGAGTCAAGCTGTGATGCAGGCTGGCTGGTACCAGGTGCGGAGATAGGAGCATATCAGCACCCCACTCCCCACCCCCCAACCTGCTGCAGCGATCCAGGCTGTTTCTGGCATGTCAGACACACTGTATCTCTCTCCTACAGAGCAATCCCCCCCACGCTGGCTCCCTTTCAAGGTCAGGTCTTAGAGATAGCAGATTCCAGCCCTCCTGTCTGTTCCAAACTGCAGACTGCATCAGGACAGGCAGCTGTAAACTCCAGGCTGGAAGGCAACTCCACAGCATTCAACCTCCCCTGAATAGGGCAGCCACCTCCATGACCTCCTAACCTCCCAACAGCCCTGCTGCCTGGTCCTTCCTTACAGCCCACGGTGCCTGGTTGATTCTGTGTGGTCCGGTTGCTTTCTTGTCAATTCTCCCTTTGCAGGCCTTACCTAGAGCTAGCTTCTGGGACCTGCCCCAGGATACCTAGGAAGCATGCTGAGCAATGGAGACTTAGCCCAGTCATTTGGCTGTAACCCCAGGGTTCTGGTCTACATCCTTTCAACCCACAGGCCTCCCTGCGGAAGGTGAATAGGGGTTAGCAAGCGGCTACAGGGCTTTACTGACTATTTAATTCATGAGCATCACATGGAGATTGGCCTGCCCAGTAGCTGTCAAGCCAAGCCTCTCAGCCCTTTTTTGTGGGTTTAGAGGGAGGCCTAAACTGGGCTTAGGGCCAGACATAGGGGATGCCAAGAAGTCCTCATAGGATCAAGTATTCAGGGATGGGCAGTACAGGGTTTACCAGGATATTGTTGATGTGAGAGAAAAATCTAGGCAGAAGATACAGAACCCTCAAGTGCAGCCTCTGTAAGGGGGACCTGACTCTTTCAGGTCTCAGAGAGCAGATCAGAGGCCGGGCTCTAGCCCAAAGCTAGCTCAAGGTGTAGTTCTCTTCTGCTCTCTGGGTCTGGGGTTCTAGCAAATTAGGCTTGCTGGCGTGGAGGTTCCTGAACACACCTGTGGAGTGTTTAGCACTGGTGAGATCAGATGGCAGTGCTGGGCCTCCATATAAAGAATGGACACAATAAATATTTACTTCTCTGGCACCCAGATCCTGCTCTACTACCCCAGAAACCCAACAATGAGCATTTATTAATCAGGAAGAAGTCCTGCTAATTCTGCTTCTGAGCTTTACCCTCCCAGGTCAGTACTAGGAGAGGTGAAGACCCCCTTTTCTGCCCAGAAGAGGACTAGGGTTTTTGGACCCTGGTGGCCATCTGCTGATCTCACCTGCTGTCCCTCCCCTTACCTGCTTGACTGCAGTGCATCTGTCTGGGTCAGCACCTTGGGGCCTGCCCTGCTATCTTCCTGTCAGCTAACTTCCTTTGTGGCATTACTTGGTCTGTTATCTTGGGATATGTCATCTTCCTGGGCACTGCCAAGATATGGGTAACTACTGTCTTTGCTTCTCCACTACAGATTCCACCGGGAGAAGGGTACAACTAGGGTATTAGTGCCCTCTGAGGCAAGGGGCCCGAGGAAGCGTTCTGCTTCTAGTGTGGTAAAGGAAAAAGTCAGGGTGACCATGGAACAAGCCAGCATCACTAGACAGCCACCTAACTCTTCCTCTGTTAATAATCACAAATGGACCACAGCCGTAATTACCCCATTACCAGTTAGGCCTTCCTCGGTCCTCTCTCGAAGATTCTAAGTCTCTCAGTCATCACACTAGGGCAGCCTACCCACCTCTGCTCACGGCCAGCTCAGCAGCCAGAAGTTCCCCTGTGGAGGTTTGAGAGTCACCACAGGGGACTGGTTTCTAATCTGGCAGTGAGCTTGACCCCTGTGGGTTTCAAATTCCATTATCCACTCACTGAGCACTTTGGAATAAAGAGATAGATGGGTGTATGGGCAGGAACGTCCTTATCATATTCTGTATTTTAAAACACCATTATTCATGTCTGTGTACGGGCACATGCGCACATTCCACAGCGTTCAAGCAGAAGTCAAAGGACAACTTTCAGAAGTTGGTCCTTTTTTCCCATCGTGCAGAAGTTTATCTTGGATCAAACACTGGTCCTGTTATCACACTCTTTGTGTTGCTGTGGGAGTGAGAATGTGACCCCGTGACTCTTAGATAGGTAGCTCTTTAAGCAGCATGGCAGATCTACCAGCTCTCGTAAAACCAGCCTTGTCATGGTACCCGGCACAGGTGAACTACACTTCATGAATCCCTTGCGCTGATGTGAGGTCCTGTGACTTCCTTCTGGCCAGCCAACCGGGAAAAATAATACAGCCATTTCTAGGATAGAACCAGTGCCTCTCTGAGGAGTGGTGCCTAGTTTGGAGACAACTTTGATGCTCGGACAAAACCATAAGGCAGGAGGATGCGTGGGGACCAACTGCCTGCCAGTCAGAAGCATTCATTGTTGAACACCCCACAACACACAAAAGCTACGTAATAGGCAATCCAAAGAAGACACAAAGCGCTGGAAACCTTGCTTTTCAGCTCTCTAGAATTCAGTAACCGGTCACCTGCATGTTCTGTACACTGAGTAGGGAGACATGGAGCCACGAACCACAGTCGGACAAGAAAAGTCCTGCTGACACTCATGCCCCCAGTGACACTGTCCTCCTATGCTTTGCTCAATCACCAGAGGTGAAGCCCAGAGGAAGGGACTCCTTGTAGAGGTCAGCAGCACAGTGATTTTAGCATTGGCAGGTTCCTCCACTAGATGGCGCTGGCAGCATTGTTTTTTTCCCCCCTTCATTTGATTTTGTTACACACTTGTCACTTTCTATAGGGTTGAAGGCCACAACAGGATCTATGAATTAAACTTAAGTAGATGATGCAATGTATAATCTTGCTAAGAATGATCACTTTTCCCAGGGCTGTTAAACTTTCCTTCTTAGAGGGTGAGGGTCCCCCGTGGAGAATGAGGAACGGTTTCAGGGTCCTGTTTTGTCAGTGTTCTGTAACAGAACGTTGTCAACCAGTCCTTCCTTTCTCCTCCTGTCCTGACATTGGTTCCAGAGGCACTGAACCAGGCTTCGCTATTAGGTGTCTTTTTGTTCTTTTCAGCTTTCTGTGCCCGAGACCCGTCAGGCAGGCACCCTCAGAATGGTCGGCAAGCCTTACCTGTACAGACCACTGTTGTGGAAAATTATCTTAAGGTGTGTGACTTTTGTTTATGCTGCATTTGCTTAACTCTGTGAAGCTGTGATTCTCTGCCTGTCTAAAACACCTGATGGTCTAATAAAAAGCTGACTGGCCAAGAGCAGGGGAAAGGACAGGCGGGGCTAGCAGGCAGGGAGTATAAACAGAAGGAGACATCTGGGAGGAAAGGGGGAGGAGGACAGCAGGGGCCAGCCACTCAGCTACAGGGCAAGCCATGGAGATAGGAGTAAAGTCAGGCATACAGAAACAGAGAAAGATAAAAGCCCAGAGGCAAAAAGTAGACGGGGATAATTTAGAATAAGACAAGCTGGCCAGAAACAAGCCAAGCTAAAGCCGGGCATTCATAACTAAGAATAGCCTTCATGTGTGATTTATTTGGGAGCTGGCTGGTGCCCCCCAAAAGCAAAGAGAGTAAAACATTACATTAATGGACAATCCCTGCCCTATCCAGTCTTTTGTTCATCCACTTCAATGCTGGGAGACACCAACGTGGACCCTAGCAGCCACACTTCCTGTCTCTAAGTTCCTGCTCAGGTAACTGGCCTCAACCTAGAAAGTACCTATTTACCTTGTCTTCAGCTCAGGATGGCATTTCCCTCTGATTTTTTCAGGACAGAGGTTGTGCCCTGCCCTCTCCAGGGGACCTGGAGGCCAGCTCAAGATCAGGCACATACCAGGGGCTACTGAGCCTTGAGTGAGAAGGCTCATTGAGCTCCTGGTTGATGTTGTGGTTTAAGGTGGGGTCACTCACCCCCCTTCTTTTACTCTTTCCTTTCTTGTCCATGCTGGCCTCAAAGCTGTAATTCTCCTGCCTCAGCTTTGTAGTAGCTGAGATTACAGTACTTATTGTCATTCTGGGCCCCACTCTTATTACTATCATAATTATTGCTTTTCTATCCACAATAAGGCCCAGTGCTCTGTTGGGAACTTGGTCACATAGAGCTTAGTCTAGGGTCTGTGGGGAACTGTGTCCCTCCTGCCGTCCTATAATTTGTCTTTGAGATGCATAATAAACCTATGGTGGGCTTCTGAATGGACTGTGATCCTATTTCCATGTGAATGTTTACATCTTCACCCTAAGGCAGTTCTCAACCTGTGGGTTGTGACCCCTTCGGAAGTCACATATCAGATATTCTACATATCAGATATTTACATTACGATTCATAAATGTAGCAAGATTACAGTTATGAAAGAGTAACAAAAATAATTCTATGGTTGGGCGTCACCACGACACAAGGAACTGTGTCAGAGGCTCATTTTCTCTTATTCAAGAACTAATTATCCAAACAACAGATTGGCTTTTCTTATTTCTTCCCCTAGTTTTTCTAGCTTTTGGCCCAAGTTTCTGCCTTAGCTTGGGTACTTTTTCTTGCAATCTTCCTGTAAGAATTAGGATTGTGGGGGCAGGAGCACAGTCATGCCCCCATGGGGCCACCAGGACCCCTTCAGCACACAACAGCCCCCGGGCCTACCTGGAGTGATCTCAAACAGGTGTCTCCCCGGATCCTCAGGATCTGGAAGAAGTTCGGTCACTTGTGTCCCTTGTAGAGAAATAAATCCCTGAAATGGAAACAAACACAAACAGGAAAGCTGAGAAGTCTGGGAAAGGGCTTTTCGTAGTGGAGGGCAGTGCTAGGACGGGTTCAGTCCTCCACCTGGCAAGGCAGGTTGGGTACCAGGAAGAAATGCGTGCTTCTTTTCTGTGGCAGGGGACCAGGCACTGAGGACACCCCCCACCCACAATCTGAGCACACAGTTGGAGGGTGGGAGGCGCTTCCCAGTGCAAGACAAGGCAAAGCAACGCTGAGGCCAAGGGGACAACCGGACTCTTCTCCATCCCTCACCTCCCCCTTCCAAAGGCTCACGGTGGTCTGCTGAACCGATAGGAGCGAAGGTGTGGAGAGAGAGAGAGAGAGAGAGAGAGAGAGAGAGAGAGAGAGAGAGAGAGAGAGAGAGAGAGAGAGAGAGAGAGAGAGAGAGAGAGAGAGAGAGAGAGAGAGAGAGAGAGAGGAAGGCTCGAGTTCCAGAGCTCTGGAGATGGCATGGGCAATAGACAGCATCACACAGCTGCGTGAATATAATCTGCCATGGCCAGGCAGGATGTGATTTCATTCATTTCTCTTGGTTTTATTTATGCATTCAATTTATTATTGTTGGTTGTCATTGTTATTATTATTTCAGTTTAGTTTTTTTTGTTTTGTTTTGTTTTTTTTTGTTTTTTTTTTTTTTTTGAGACAGGGTGTTTCTGTGTATCCCTGACTGTCCTGGAAGCCACTCTGTAGACCAGGTTGGCCTCAAACTCAAGAGATCAACCTGCCTTTGACTCCAGAGTGCTGGGATTAAAGGCATGTGTCACCATGTCCAGTTCAATTAATTATTAAGAGATTTCTATTGCAGTACTGGGAATCGAACCCAGGACCTCTCATATTCTAGGCACATGCTCTCTCATCGAGCTGCATTGTCGGCCTGAGGTTTTACTTCTACAGAATAGGAGGCAACAACATGTACAAAGTCACCAGCCTAGACAGTGCCCTCCCTCTGTCATAGGCGAGCACAGTTGTCCCTTGGAATCCACAGTGTATTGGCTCCAGGACCTCTTAGATGCTCAGTCTATATGTCTGTATAAAGGGACATTGACCCTCACTCCTCAGGAGAGTTCCACAAGTCAGATTCCTGCTTGGTAAGTTGTCCCCAAAGAGATGAGGTGTTGCCTCATCACAGGCTAGCCAGAGCCCTCTTTACTCTCTGGAAGAGTTCCTTCAAGTCATATGTGCAGCTTTGCTTAGCTTTAGACTACACACACTTCTATCCACTCTATGGAAAACCATTCTCAACTCCATTCCTGCAGTCAGCTCTCCAGGTTCAAATCCTAGCTCAGCTGCAGATAAGCTGTATCATTTCTCTGTACCTCGGTTTCTTTATCTGGGCATTGAGACTTATACTAGCTTCTTGTAGGGCTGTTCTGAGCATACATGAATTAATACCCAAGATGTCCTTAGTGTGAGTCCTGGCACACAGTGAGAACAGCTGTGTGTGTGATTTGTTTTGAGACATGGTCTCACCATGTAACCCTAGCTGATGTGGAACTCACTATTTAGACTAGGTTAACCTTGAATTCATAGAGGCCCATCTGCCTCTGTCTCTTGAGTGCCACAGTTCAAGGTGTGCATCACGCCGCTGGGCTAAGAACTGTGTGTAACTAAATAAATCTCTTTATTATGGCTCCACATCATCCATGAGTCTGCATTTGATTAGTTGAAAAGGTCAGGGTCTGCTTCACCACTTCCCAGCCCCACTCCTATGCCTGCCAGCAGACATTCTCCTCCTGGACCAGTAACACTGTAGTCCTCACAACATCCCCACTATAGTCCTGTTGCGTAGATAAGGAAGCCGGGGGTGGGGTGGGGGGACAGAAAGGTGAAGCATTAGCCTGCAGCTGACTCAGGCCTTTTCTGGCAGACCCTGACCACAGCAGGGTAACGGGAGCCTTATGTCTGCTGGCATCTGTGCTTCGGGGACGTATGGAAATGCCTCTTGTCATATAAGCAACCTCCAGGCAGGATGGTATCTGCACCCACAGATGCTTGCTCCAGGGAAATTATAGCAATAAGCCAGGGACCCAGCTGGTAATTTCTGTAACTGAATTACTGGTTGTGCTCTTGCTGGGAACCTGGAACTACGGGGAATAAATTAGGACAGCAGCCCCAGGACGTGGGAACATGCTCATTAGAGGGCGTGCACGAGATTCATCACTGAGCCCCGGCACTTGCTGCTTCCGTAAGCGACTGACGGAAGCTTTGCTGTGTTTTCCCTCTGCCTCAACGACTGTCGTCCACACAGTAGGAGTAACAATATCTATCTTCATTGACATGACTTTCTACAAGGCAAAAGGGAAAAGGCAGAAATAGCTTCTCTGGTGGGAACTGGTGCTCTGTTCCTGGCTCTTAAACCCACATGATTGAATTTGATCTAGAAGTCCTGCGGGGCAGGTTCCGCTATTGCCGTCTCCTCGCACCAGAGGATAGAGGTGGGGAAGACAAAGTGCAGGCTCCTGTCTCTGCTGCTAGCGGGGGTAAGCAGGGATCTGCGCTACAGGGGCACAGTCTGATGAAGGCCTGTGGGACACACAGAGAGAGCACACAGCTCGAAGGTCCTACCTCCTTTCCCGGGGTCTGAACCCATGGGCACTGGCTATTGGTACATCTGCTCAGCCTGCGTGTCTGAGTTCATCCCTAGAAGTTACAGCTGACTTCGCTCATCTCTAGCTCTAGGCCTGCAGAGTTTATTGGTATAGATGACCCATGCGCTAAGAACACAGCATTCTGTCTGTCTTCAGCAAGGCCCCATAGCCAGGACTGTTGCTGTCTACACCATAGTGCCCGCCCCAGTTCCCCCAGTTACCAAATTCTAGAAACTGCATACAGAGAACAGAGCTCTGGGAAATGGGTAGGACAAGCCCAGCTGAGGGGCTTTTGGGAGGGATTAAATTTCAAAGACAGCAGCAAATTAAAATGCTTACTTAAAGATCCATCATCTACCCGGGCAGTGGTAGTGCATGCCTTTTATCCCAGAATTGGGGTGTGGGGCAGAGGCAGGCAGAGATCTGTTAGTTCAAGGTCAGCCTGGTATATATAGTGAGTTCCAGGACAGTCAGGAATATACAGAAAGGCCCTACCTTAAAGCAAACAAACAATAAAAATCCATCATCTATGTGACATATTAAATGCAAACCTCAGAAGCTCCTTAGGCTGAAAAACAGTAGTTTAGTGATGAGCTTCAGCCCATCCCATGCGCCTAAACCTCACAGTGAGTAACTTGGGGTGCAGGGGTTGTCTGAATGCAGAAAGTCCCCTATACCAGCTTCTGTGCATGTTGGTTATCTCCTGCTATCCAATACACCTAAAAATTAGTAGCCTGAAACTATGGTACTATTTTGTCAGACAGCTTCTGTAGGGCAGGAATTTGGAAGCAGAGTCGTTGGATAGTCTGCGGCTTTATAAGGAGACAGTTAAGTCCAGAAACCTGAAAGCTTGAAGAAGACCAGAGGTAGGTTTTCAAGCTGGCACACTCAAGGGAAGCTGTAAAACACACCCAGCCTCCCGAGGCACAAAGTAGTGTGTGAGTGACAGACCCAGCTGGGAGAATTATCCATAATTCAGCTCTCCAGAGAAAAACATACTTAGAGAGCTTGGAAACAGGAACCCGGAGAAAAGATAACTTTTTCTGAAAAAAGATTTGTTTATTTATTATGTATACAGTGTTCTGCCTCTGTGTATGCCTGCAGACCAGAAGAGGGCACCAGATCTCATTCTACATGGCTGTGAGCCACCAATTGGTTGCTGGGAATTGAACTCAGGACCTTTGGGAGAGCAGCCAGTGCTCTTAACTTCTGAGCCATCTCTCCAGTTTCCAGAGAGAAAAGATAATTTTTAAAAATGGGCAGAAGGACTGGGAATTAAACTGAGTTGACAGAATGCTTACCTAGCGTGCTCAAGGCCCTCAGTTTGACCCTCAAGGCTAAGTTAACATCACTTCTTTAACACTAACAGTGATGGTGCATGCCTGTAATTACAGCCTTTGGGAGGGGAAGGCAAGAAGGTTAGAAAGTCAAGGTCACCCGCAACCCAGGCCAGCCTGGATTACATGAGATCTGTCTTTAAACCACAAAGCACATAAGGCAGCATTTTAGCGAGATGTAGGTCGATTTCACAAGATCAGATTATGTAATCACCTTTACAGAAGGGGGAAGACTGAAAAATGTTTAGAGAAATGGTCAGAAACAAACGCTCAGATTCATGGACTCCAATAAGCCTCAAATATAAGAAACAAACCGAACTGAAATGTACGTGAAGCCACGTCAGAATCAAAAGGCTCAAAGACAATTATGAAAAGGAACCATTAACAGGAGCCAGTAGAAAATGACATTGTGCCGGGCGGTGGTGGCGCATGCCTTTAATCCCAGCACTCGGGAGGCAGAGGCAGGCGGATCTCTGTGAGTTCGAGACCAGCCTGGTCTACAGGGCTAGTTCCAGGACAGGCTCCAAAGCCACAGAGAAACCCTGTCTTGAAAAACCAAAAAAAAAAAAGAAAATGACATTGTGTGTTCAGAGGAACAAGGAGGAAGATGGCAGCAGAATTCTCACCAGAACAGAGCAAGCGAGAAGCCAGCTTAGCAATGTGTATTTCTGTACATGCGCAACTACAGTAAAGCGCAACAATGCAACCAACCTCACATTCTGAATTTAGTGGAAATGACCTTCAAAAGGGTAGGTTAAATAAAACAAAATAAACAAAGTCACGGGGCCGGAGAGATGGCTCGGTGGTTGAGAGCACCGGCGGCTCTCCTACAGGACCCGGGTTCAATTCCCAGCACCCATATGGCAGCTCACAACTCTCTCTAACTCCAGTTCCAGGGATCTGACACCTCACAAGACATACATGCAGGCAAAAACACCAATACATATAAAATAAAAATAAATTTTAAAAGATATATAAAGACTGAAAGAAACTGTTAGAGACAATCAGTTGGCAGGAAAATAGTATTTGATAAAAATGAGAAAGGTACCCAGTCTCTAGACTTTTTTTTTCAGTTGTTCGAGACAAGGTTTCTCTGTGTAGCCCTGGCTGTTGAGTAACTTGCTTTGTAGACCAGGTTGGCCTTGAACTCACAGAGACCCACCTGACTCTGCCTTCCAAGTGCTGGGATTAAGGGCATGTGCCACCACTGCCTATCTGTTATTATTTTATTTTTATACATGTATTTATTGTGTGGAGAGGTCAGAGGATAACTTGTTGATTTGGCTCTCTGCTTCCTGAAAATTTACTGATCTAATAAAGACTTATAGGAAAGGTGCAGGAAACACAGCATACAGAATCAGTTACTTTTCTACAAACAAGTAATAAACTTGCTGAGAAATTAAAATAAAACTGTACCATAGCTAAAAACGTAAATACAAGAGTCAGGCAATGGTAGCACATCCCTTTAATCCCAGCACTTGGGAGGCAAAGGTTGGCCTGGTCTAGAGAGTGAGTTCCAGTACAGCCAAGGCTATATAGAGAAATCATCTCCAAAAACCAAACAACCATAAAACAAATACAAATACACTATGTTCATATATGAGCTTCTCAAATAAAAATGACAAATACCTAGGAGTAAACCTAGCTAAGAGATGAAAGGCCTCCACAATGAAATGTTAAGATAATGACAAAGTGGCTAGAGAGGTGGTTTGTTTGGCAAAGCGCTTGCTGTACATGTTTGAAGGCATCTAGAAGAACCAAGCATGGTAATGCATGCCTGCAATCCCAGCGCTGGGGCCGTAGAGACAGGAAGAGCCCTGGGGCTTGATGGCCAGCCAGTTTATCTGAATCGCCAAGCTCAGGTTTAGGGAGAGACCCGGTGTCAAAAAGCAAGGGGAGAGCAATTGAGGGAGACCTCACTGTCTACCTCTGCACACACATGTAGGTGGAGAGTGACAGAGGGGGACACCCCTTTAGCCTCCATGTGGAGTCTGTGTTCACACACACACACACACACACACACACACACTGCAGCATTAATATATCCGCAGCTCTCCTGACCCCTCTTCATTGGACAGAACATGTTCATTCGTTTAGGTGATTATCACAGATACATTTTGAGGGGGGCCATTTGTTTGGACCACTGGTCTGTGACTCTACTTCACATAGGTATTTTATGAAATCTAACGGTAGCTCAAGTACTTTCCTTTTTTTCTTTTCTGTGACACTGGGCCTTAAACCCAGGGCCTCTGGCACCAGAATGCTGTGCAAGTATTCTACTAACAAGCCACACCCACACCCCACAAACCAAGTAGTTTTGTTTAAGTTTGGTGTATAAATTGAAAAACACAGCAATGAGATTTCAAAGGCAGCATAAAGAATATAAAATACCCCAATAATTTTATATGCTATCACATTGAAATAAAAGTATTTTGATATGTTGGCATAAATAAACTTTATTACTAAAAGCAGAAATATAGGCTAAAGATGGCTCACAAACATCTGTAATGAGATCTGGTACGGCCCTTCTGGCCTGCAGGCACACATGCAGACAGAATACCGTATATATGATAAATAAATAAATCTTAAAAAGAAATCCATAGCATAGTAACCATGGTTTGAGTGTTGAGTCTCCCCCAAATTCCTATGTTGGAATGTCCCAAATATCAAAACTAAGAAATGTGGGCCTCTGGGAAGTGATTAACAGTGTGGAGCCCTCCAGAGTGGGATCAGTGGCTTTAGGAAAAGTGCGTGAGGGGCCCCCACAGATACAATGTGAACAGATGCTCACACTGTAGGATTTGCAAAACAAAGATACATCCTCCAGTACATACTAAATTGTCTCAAGACTCCTTATAAAACCCAGCACAGCGAAGATGCTGGGTAAACAGTTGACATAATACTGTTTGGAGAAAAGAAAACAAAGGAAAAGGCTCCACATGTTCATACAGGCATAGAGACTTGTCTGCTCCAATGTTGTTAGTCTGCAGTCAGGTAAACACGCAGTCTTCAAATATGGAGGGCCAACTGTGTTCAGGGAGGGCACAGAATTCCTACACATTGGGAGGGAACGGTGAGGCCCTTTTCATGTTCTACCCTGTAATGTCTGCACCCAGATAAAAACATTAAAATAATATTAAAGTTCAAAAAAGGCAGTTAGATAATTGAAGGGCTGCTCAGGCCTGAGGAATGGGCTGTTGGCATGTGTCTCCTCCCATCACCCATCACCCATTCCTTGCACATCCCCCTTCATGTCAGGAGCAGGGCAGCCTGCTCAACCCTTCCGCAGCCAGAATGTCCATCCCTCACTCCCAAACAGAGACTGATAGCCTCGTCATCTGCGAGCATTTAGTGAGGCAGGCCTCTCAACTCCCCTCAGACTAAAATCAAGTGGTGATTTCCTTAACATCCTTCGGCCAGAGTCTGCACAGCGGCAGAACTCTGCTTGCCTGTCTCTAGTCAAATGTCACACCCAGGACCTAACTCGCCAAGACAGACAGCGTCATATCTGCTATGGGACTCACATGGAAAGAGGTCAGGTCTCAGTCCTGGCCCACTGTTTATTGGTATCAGGTACTGGGGCTTTATTGGTATCAGGTACTGGGGCTAGCATTTCCCTCTCTGTGGAATGTTGTAGAGGCACCTTTCCTCTAGATGCCTCTGATGGGATGGGGTACTCAGAGGACCTGGGTTGGAGCTGAGCTACATAGGTGCCCAGGACCTCTCCAAATAAATAAATAAATAAATAAATAAATAAATAAATAAATAAATAAATTAGACACTACTGAACAATCTTATGACTGTGGCTTGGAGGTCACACTGGGCCTTCAGGGGATGCCTGTGTCACCCAGAGTCTCAGTTTCCTACTCAGTAATGTGGGGCTGTATGAAGATTTCCTGAGCTAACTCTTGGGCGTCTCCAGGCCCAGCACCTGAAGAGAGAACTGTTGTGATTGGTGAGAGCTACACTGTCAAGACTGCTTACGGTCGAATGTTGTAGGATGCAGCATATATGCGCGTGTGCGTGTGTGTGCGCGCACAACACACACACAGACACACACACACACACACGAATGCTTAAGAACCATCACCAGGAGAGATGTGGAGATGGCCCAGCAGCTAAGAGCCCTGGCTGCTCTTCCAAAGGATGAAGGTTTGACTCCTAGCACCCATTCTGGTGTCTCGCAACCATCTGTGACTCCAGTTCCAGGGAGTTTCCAACCAGCTCTTCCGGTCTCCACCATCAATGTGCACATGCGCCACACAGACACTCACCACATAACAAAAATAATTTGTAGAAAAAGTTCTGGGGTTTGTAATGTAGTAGTATAGGTCTTGAAAAGATGACTTCATGGGCTCAGGTCTGATTTTCTGACCTTTAGACATGAAAATATTTCTGTGGTCCCCCATTGCCATATTTTATGTGTCATGAATAAGGTAGGACACAGATTTGGGGAGTCTGAGGTGACAGGATAGGGTCCTTCTCTAGAGTTTATGACACTGTAGGGACTCCCTGCCGAGCCTGGGGTGTCTGCATCTCCTCCACTTCCCTGGATCCTGGGTTTGCCCTAGTGTTGAAGCCTTTGCGATCCTAGCTCAGCTAAACTTAGCGAAGGGAGGCTTTCTGGGAAGTCTTCATTTTTCACCGTGACTGTGTGAAGTCCCTGTAATGAAGGTGAAAGATAAGCTCCTCACAGGCGGAGTCTTGCAAAACTGCAGGCTGGTTTTCGAGAGCAATTGCTCAGGTTCCTTATCTGGTGTAATTTTGATGGGGTTTCAGATCCATCTTCAAAAGTTTTAGCCATCTGACACCTAGCCAGGAACCAGATCTCTCCGAACTTGACATAAATAATCCAAACATGAAGGAATCTCATTGCCAAGTGGGGAAGCAGCCTCCCTCCCTCCTTATCATCCAGGTCCATGGCCAGGGGCCATCACCCTCCACAAGACAGAGACCTGGGCAAAGGACAGAGACAAATGAGTGTTTGGGTGAGACCCTCACATCCCTGAGGAGAGGGGGAACTCCCTGAGGAGTGAGGGGCAAGTCAGTTGTCTGTCTTTGCTAAGACACTGTCTTGACTGTTCAGATTTCCCCCGGATTCTGGGTGTTCTCCCACCTGCATACCAGAACTGGTCCAGGGAACACTGTATTCCACATGATGTGTTGGAACTTCTTCAGTTTTATCCAGAAAAATCTTAGACCCAGGTTGGAGTGTGCCTTAGGATCAGAGTCCCAAGAACAGACTCTTCTGTGGAAGGTTGGGGTTCCCCATACCTTATAATTCCCCAGCTGATCATTTCCAGCCCAGTTCTGAACCACTGGAAAATGCAGCTGAGAATGAAGGGTGAGTCTAGGCATGAGGCATGGGTAGAGAAGGCCCTCAGATAGCAAATAACAGTTCCTCCCAAGGCCCCAGAAGGTGCCCTTCCCAAGGTGGGAAGGTTCTGGCTTGTTGTGCAATTAGTTATGTGACAGCTAAGAGGCTGAACTCTAAGCTAGACTCCCCAAATTGTGTGCCCTGATTTCACCCCAAGTCACTCTGAAGAATTCCCTGCAGATAGGAGTATTCTATTGGCTGTGGATAAGCTGTACCAATGACCCCAACAGCACCCTGGGAGTTCCCCCTCCTTCCTTGGCCTGTCACTGTCTCTTACACTTCCTCTTCATTCTAATGCCTATTGCCATGTTCGTGAGCTAAGATGCTGTTGCATGTTGGGAAGAGTCTGTATGGACCCAGAGCTCTTAGGGGCAGCCTGAGTTAGAGTGCTGAGTTGGGTCCCAGAGTGCTAGTATTGTGGAATGCTAAACCAGGGATTGCCTAAACTCTCTAGTGTTTGTCCTGCCCAGCAGGAGGGGGAGAGGCAAAATGTCATGCTATTTTGTCATAGGCTTGGAGAAGGGTCTCAAGCCATGAAATCTCTATCTATTATAGTTTTTGAGAGGTCTGAGGGTGGGAACACCCGGTGAGATAAGGTTAGTGGACCTGGAAGGCAGTGGTGTCCACTTCAACATTAAGCACCCTTTCAAACATGACCGTGACCTTCTCTTTCTCTCTCTTCCTTCCCTGCTGGGTCAACCTGGGAGGCCACAGAGACAGCTGAAGCCTCAGCCTCATCCACAGCGGATGTTGCTCCATTAAAAGGTAAACTTTTGGTGTGTTTATCAAGACTATCTCAGAGGACATCAGTGTTAGTTATTTTAACTAATGAGATACTATTTTGAGAAAATAAATATTGATGTTGTCTTGAACTACTTATGCCCCCACACATGCACACACAAACGCGCATGCACACACGCGCGCGCACACACACACACACATACAAAATTTTGAACACTATTAAATATTTATTTCCATATTGGTAAAGCTTCTTAATAAAACAATTCCTTCTTATTCCACTTCATCTTCTGCAGTTTCCAGTAACATTTGGTCAACCATAGTCTGGAAGTACAAAGTGGAACACTCCAGAAATAAACATTTTAAAATATATATATGCGCACAAAATTACATATACATATACATGCATATGTATGTATGTATATATGTATGTATAATTTTTGTTTTTTCTTTTGTTTTTCAGATCAGGGTTTTCCTGTGTAGCCCTGGCTGTCCTGGAACTCACTAGAGACAAGGCTGGCCTCAAATTGAAGAGCTCTGCCTGCCTTGCCTCTGCCTTCCAAGGGATTAAATTAAATAGCTGGATGAACTCTCAAGCCCCAGGCAGCATATGACAGGTGTCTTCTTCTAGCATAGCCATGGGGTATACTCTACCCTCACATCTTAGTTAGGGCTTCTATTGCTGTGATGAAACACCGTGACCAAAAGCAGCTTGGGGAGGAGAGGACTGATTTCTCTTACACTTCCTCTTCAGCCAACCACTGAAGGAAGTCAGGGCTGGGACTCCAGAAAGTGAAGCTGAGATCCTATGGAGGAACATTGCTCACTGGTTTGCTATGGCTTCCTCAGCCTGTTTCCTCACACACCTCAGGACCACCTGCCCAGGGGTGGTACTATACCACAGTGAGCTGGGCCCTCCCACACCAAGTACTAATCACAGCTACACCCAGAAGACCTGCTTACAGGTTAGTCTTATGGAGGCATTTTCTCAATTAACGTTCCCACTTCCCAGATATCTAGGTTTATGTCGAGTTGACAGAAACCGAGCAGAACACTCCCTGTGAGCAACTCAGTGGCTGTCTTAGTTCTTAGGTTGACTGGCATGCGCAGTAGCTGGGTTCTAGTTCTTAATAATGGCCTCAAGCATGATATTGAATTATAGAATGATATTTTATTCTACTTTATTGTCTATTGCTATTAACCTATGACAATGTTTGATTTGTAAATCAAACATTATCACATATTTATACATGTAGGAAAATGCCTGGTGCATGTGAGTTTTAGACTATAGCTTCAGGCACTCCTGGGGGTCTTAGACTGCATCTTTTGTAGTGAAGGGGATCAGCTATACTCATTGTACTTTGCTCCTAGGACTGGATATTGAGAAGTAAAAAGGAATACAAGACTGGTCCACCTATTTGCAGTATGCTATTGGGGACGAGAGTCAGTGGACAATGTCTGACCCTGATGGTCTGCAGGGCATGACTCTGGGCTCCACCTTCAATGGTCAAGAGTGTCCCCAGCTGCCTGAAAATTTGAACTGGAAAATTGGAAAAAAAAATCTGCTAAGGGTTGACATAGGTCCAAGGGGATGTCATGCCCTCCTGGCCTATTGCAATGCTGATGTCCGGGGGAATATGGTGTTGTTGGGGATGCTACTGCCCCATCAGTGGACAGACTGGCCAGAGACACATGGGACAAACACAACTATCCCTCACCAAACATCCAGCCTGTGATGGCCTAGCCAGGGTAATGTAGGGTCCTAGGAGTGACTCCATTTCTTTCTTGACTCTCTGGATAAGGTGGAAAGTGCTTGTCTCCTGACATGCCTAGTGTTTCAAGTAGAGGAGCTGGAGGAAACTGGGCTAAGCCTAGTCCCCCCTGCCCTCCATGGTATGTGGTGGCAATGTCACAGCTGAGGCAGCTGACTTCAGAGACAACAAGCATCCTCAGGCATCAGCTCTGGCCTTCTCTGGAACTGAGAGGCTCTTTGCTGGCCATCTATAGCTTTCCAGAATTTTCTCTGATGTAGGACTCAGATGGACATCCGTGTTAATTTCTGTCCCAGTACTCTGCACTCATTTCTGCCAGGCCAGCCTGTGGGTTTGGTACCAGAGCTGGAAGCTCTTGGTGGTGCTGTCTTGCTTTGGTCTCTCACCACGAGGCACCTATGGGGACACACCCTCTCTTGGTTAGAAATGGCTCCATCCCACAGGGTTTCTGCAATCCAGCGGCAGTGCTGATGCCCTGGGGTATATTGGGTTGCTGAGAGGGAGGCCTCTACACTATCAGTGGACAGGCTAACTGGAGACACACAGGCTCAGCTGTACCACCCTGACTTGATGAGTTGGCTGCAGCCAAGAGCACCCGCTGCCTTTATGGGGCAGATGGAAGTCTTCTCTAACTTTTGCAAACACTGCACACTCTTTAGGAAATATACCTATTTTTCTTGGCAGCCTAGAGAAGGCATCGGCTTGACAGAAGCCATCTCCAATCACCTAAATTATGCTGATCAGTAGTCTACCAATGCATTAAAGAACGGCTAAACACTAATGCAGCGTAAGTCAGGCTCAGCTAAACAATGAGCAAGGTATCCTTTCTGCGGCCCCAACGCCACCCAATTCACTTTTCTGCCCAGTAATTGACAACGCCCATGATTTACCAGACAACCTTCCAGCAATTACCGTAAATCAACTGGGTTCAACTTAAAGCCAAAGGATTGATCTGCTGTGAGAGGCACTGGAAGCTCCGTGCTGAATTAAATTAGCAGACCAAAAGAAGGGCACTTCGTTTTTATGAATGATCAGGGACACTGGAGGAAACACAAAAGTTGGGGATTGGTTTTGTTGGAGAGGTCTCGATATGCAGCCTTGAACTCCTGGTCCCCTGCTCCCACTTGCCTCAGCCATGTGACACCACTCGGCGTTCACAGAGGTCAGTTTCAGAAGATAAAGTGGCCGAGAAGTGACAGTTCCTTTCCTATAGGAGTGGCAGCATATTCGCATATGATTATTGGTGATAGTAATTATCATTATTATAATTATGTTACCAGCTAATTCCACTATTGCCTCCAGAGATTCAGGAAGGTGCAAGAAAAGTTATTTGATTATTTATTTGTTTGTTTTCAAGACAGGGTCTCACTGTGTTGTTTAGCTCTGGCTGGAATTCAGTTTTTGATATGTATAGACAGCAGGAGTAATGATTCTTAAATGGCTGGAAACATAGAAGAATCTCATGGAAAAACCATAAATTCTCAGATTTAGACCTAAATAACTAATACTTCTCTTTTTATAAGAGTCTAGCAATTCTTTACAAAAGAGACATTTGAAGTTGTCTCCAAGGGCATTTTAAATGAGGAAAAATCCACAGTTTAATTTTTCACTGCCCTGCTAACAGATACCTATTGACAGCCAATTAGCGCAAGGTCATGTTCACTGCCAAATACTACTTGTGGGAGCTGCCAGCTTCAAGGCCCCCACGGTGTCCACTATCGACTCTGTCTCCTCTGAGACTCTCTCTCATCAGGCCTACCATGGAGCCCAGGGTCCAGATGCTCTATACAAGATGGCAGCTGAAGACCATGATGTCATCAACAACTGGAACTCTGGGAAAAAGTGCCTGCCCTGGACAGATCCAGAGCTCACCAGCTTTTCCTCTGGTCCCAGTTTTGACTCAAATAGGATATGGCTTTGGAAAACTGTACTAGTTTAGCTGAATCCTGGTCTTCATTCCTTGCATCCCTTTTGGCTTTGAGATTTGGAAAGGCCCTTAAAGACCATGTCTGTTTAAACCTCCCCACTCATCAGTCCCAGAGAATGGTGCTCACTTGCTCCAATAAGCCACACAAAGGAGCGGAGTGGTCATGTCGAGCACGTCTGCTCATGTTTTCCTATGAGGATGAATGTCTTATATAGTACTCTTTCCAAGACTTCCTTGCCCCAGGCAATGTACTGAGTTGTTTCTCTGATCTGTGGAAGTTCAAGCTCCTCATCTTCCTGGACCCTGTTCCTGCCATGATGAAAATGCAGGGCTTGAGGGACTACCTTTCTCCAGATGGACCTTGTTTGACCATGGCCAAGCTCATCAGGGCTTCTGCTCTCCTGTGAGAATTTGTATGTATTTGTAATATGACTGGGCCCTCATTAGATTTTCACAACTATATCTCACTATTAGTTTCTACTGAACTTTCAACTAATTCAAACCCTTAACTCTTCACTTGACTTTTAAAATATGTGAGCTGTGTGGTGGTGGCGCACGCCTTTAATTCTAGCACTCGGGAGGCAGAGACAAGTGGGTCTCTGGGAGTCTGAGGTCAGCCTGGTCTACAGAGTGAGCTCCAGGACAGGCGCCAAAGTTACAGAGAAACCCGGTCTCAAAAAACCAAGAAAAAGAATATGACTGTGGATGTGGATGCATGCCACGTGTGCAGACATCCTTGGTGTCAGACAACGGTGTGTGATAGTCTGGAGTTAAGAGTTACAGGTGGCTGTTCACTGCCTGATGTGTGTGCTAGGAACCACGCTCCAGACTTCTGCTACAGCGGCAACCTTTCTTAACCATTGAGCTCTCTCGCCAGTTCTGACCTTGTTTGTTTATCTATCTATCTATCTATCTATCTATCTATCTATCTATCTATCTATCTATCTATCTATCTATCTATCTATCTATCTTTAAGATATAATCCCACTCTGTAGCTCAGGTTGGTCATGAATCTTCTGCCCCAGGCAACAGCCTGCTATGCAGCTGTGTGAGTGACCCTATACCACACCCTGTGGAACAAAACTTTCCTGAGCCCTGCTGCAGAATCATAATTCCTTCTTTCCAATCCACTAAGTTTCAGGGTTCTTTGTTCTACACCAGCAAATAACCACAACAGTTAAGAAATGATTATGCCCACTTTCCAAAACCTGCAAAATGTGCAGATCCTCTTCTAGCCAGACGGGAAAAC
This sequence comes from Chionomys nivalis, assembly GCF_950005125.1. Classification (NCBI taxonomy): domain Eukaryota; kingdom Metazoa; phylum Chordata; class Mammalia; order Rodentia; family Cricetidae; genus Chionomys; species Chionomys nivalis. The sequence continues at coordinate 33,026,190 of NC_080090.1, read as the reverse complement.
TGATGTCACATAGAGCAAGGAGGAAAGTGCTGTGGGGCCACAACTCCAAGAAAATAGAGTGTTTCTAGAACCTACTCTTTCGATCACTGATGCGGCACGCCATTTATGACACTCTTGAAAACCAAAGGAACGGATAATGAGTTTGCAGAGCTGCAAGGGGCATCTCTGTCAACTGGCAGTGCTGGCTGGGAGTTCTCTACCTGCACATTGTCCCTGTCCTGCTGTGATCTGCCCAGGCAAGTGCACAGTTTAGCTTCTTAGGGGTGGGGACTGGAATGCATGCAGCATCACTTCTGGGTCATTCTAGTGGCAAACTAGTCACAGCCCTGCTTGTATTCAGAGGAGGGGAGATGCCATCAACTTGTTGCAGGGAGCAGGGCATGTGTTCAGGAAGGGAAGAATGCAGGTGGTCAGCCTTGGAGACTACAGAGCATGCATGTGAGCATGCAAGTGAGCAGGGAAGGGAAGAATGCAGGTGGTCAGCCTTGGAGACTACAGAGCATGCATGTGAACATGCAAGTGAGCAGGGAAGGGAAGAACGCAGGCGGTCAGCCTTGGAGACTGTAGTATGGGACTGGGAGAGCCAGAGTAAGTGGACAAAGCTCAGTTGGGGACCTGGCCTGATAGCCCACAGAATCACTGGCTTTCAGTGCTGTCCATCACACCGAAACATGACAGAGGTGAGGTCAGGGGCACCTGCCTGTCATGAACCCCTTTCTGTTGGCTGACTTACTAAAGCTTCGTTGAATGCAGTTCACTTAGGCAGGAAAGGATTTCTTTGGGCTGACAGATACGGAGAGATAGAGAGTCTACCACAGTGAGGGAAGTGTGATACAGTGGCTGGAGCTGGAAGCTGTCTGATCACATTTTCCACCCACTTGCAGGAAGCATAGATGGGGAGCAGGAAGTGGGGTGAGGGTATAAACCCCCGAAGCTGGCATACTTCCTCTAGCAAGGGCACCAAATATTCAAATATAAGACCTATGGGGGATATTTTTTACTAAAAAATGTATTTTTATGTGTGTGTGAGGGGGGGGTTGAGGAGAGAGAGAGAGAGAGAGAGAGAGAGAATGTCAAATGTGTAAACGTGTGTCCCCACAGACACCAGAAGAGGGCGTGGGATCCCTTGGAGCTGGAGTTAGAGGCAGCTGAAGCCTCTTGACCACTTGACTTGAGTGCTGGGAACCGAACTCAGATCTTCTGGAAGAGCAGCAAGTGCTCTTAACTGTGGAACTATTTCTTCAACCCCCAACATTTCTTTTTCATTTAAATAACAGCAAACGTCTTCTCTGGTTATGAGCTAGTGAGCTTGGAGCCCAAGTTCAGAAAGCTTCCGTATTCTCTGCCCCGCCCCCCAGATGTGGGGCACTGGTAAAGTGCCTTGCTGAAGCCCAAATACCAGGCATCCATGGCAAGTGTCCTGATCAACTTCAACTGTCGAGGTGACACAACCTAGAGCCACGAGACTCTTAGCTGAGCAACTGTCTAGATCAGACTGGTCTGTAAGCGTGTCTGGGGGTGGGGGGACTGTCTTGACTGTTAACTGATGGAGGAGGACCACGGTGGTCCTAGCAGGTGGTCCTAGGCTTTATAAGAAAGCTAGCTGTGTATAAACTGGCTTCAAGTCAGGTAGCAAAGTGCTCCCTCCCTGGCTCCCGCTGTGGACACCTTTGGCTGAGATGAAAGGTCTCTCTCTGCCAAGCCCAGTTGTCACTGAAGTTGTTCCGGCTTTTAGATGCTTTCGGGGCACTCGTCAGCCTAGGCAAGATGCCATGCCCTCACATCCCTCACCTGAATTTGAAATGTTCCTGTTCTTGAGGTGAGGTGGGAGGGAGGGGTTCCTAATGGCTTTGTGTTGAAAAGCTTGGTCAATGTTGGCCCCAGGGAAGCCGGACACTGGTTATATATTGGAAATTCCTTATGACTTTCAAGCTATGGGATTGGATGACCGTCCTAACCCCCACATAAAGTTCCCTGTTTTGTAAATATTTCTTACTCTGATTGGATAATATACTTAGTTTACTATACCTAACACATAATTAATATTGCAATATTAAGATTTTTCTGTGCCTTTTAAAATGAGTTTGTGGCACAGAGACCGTGTGGCCACACACACAGGACCTGAGCAGGCTCAAGCCAGAGGAGGTTCCAGCTCTGAGAGGGGAAAGTGGACACAGGACAAGAAGCTATTTGCAACTGATACTTCTAGGAAAGGAAAAATGAATTTTCTCCAAATGAGTACCACTGGGAATAGCAGCCACACGACAGGGAAGGCTCCATGGCGCTGGCCAACACAAAATGAACTCCTTGTTTGCTCCTTGTGCGAGTTTTGTTTCATTTTGGCACGTTTCATTTTATTAGTTTCCTTAAAGATTTCTGATTGTGTTAAAGCTCACTCCCACTAGAGCCCCTGTTTTCCATCCATCTTGTCTTCTCTCAACTCCAGGCTTTTGTGCTAAATTAAATCAAACTTTAAATCAATTTTCTACTGCTCAGCCTCTTGCCACTTATTATCCTGGAAAAGAGGAAAGAAAACAAAACAAACAAAGAGGCAAAAATGGAAACCTTGTCTGCTTGAAAATGGCTTCTCAGATGTCCTGACCAGAACCTGCAGCTGCCTGAGCCATGCTGGTGTCCCTCAAATGCCACAGCCTCCCACACTCTGCCCTGCTACTTTCAGTACCCACAGGCCCTCTCTCCAGGGCAAGCAGGGCTTCCTGCCCTGCCCCACCTCCTGTCTGTACCCTCCAGTTCCTGCCTATGCTGCTGAGAACGACTGCCCCTGTGACGAGTGTGAGCTCCTCAACCACAGTGGATCCCCCAACACTGGGACAGAAGGAAGGCCCTGCTCCCAGGTCGAGCCACACCCGATTTCTGGCTAATAGCTGCTGCTTCTGCTCTCTGTGTGACTAACCTCACGTTCTGGCCTCCTGGCCCTCCCTGAGGTAGGCTGCCACACACACACTGTCCATGACTACTTCTGAGCACCAACATTAGGTCAAGACCTGCTCTTCAGAGGCCATCGGGTGACTCAGTGGTCCTTGGTGGCCCCGGTGACATGTCTAGTCTCTCACCACTCCTTTTCTAATTATCTGAAGATCACTTAGGCCTGTGGCTCTGTTCCATTCTTTTCTTTGGTTTTCATTGTTTTCTCTATTGGTTAAGTTAAAAGTCATTAAAAAGGTGGATGTGAGTGGACAGGCCGCTGTGAGAAATTATAACATGACACAGAAATCTCACTGGCTACTGTTCTGCTGTCTTCCCAGTCCAGGTCCGCTGTCCTCCCAGCTCATTCCCAGGTCTGCTGTCCTCCCAGCTCACTCCCAGGTCCTCTGTCCTCCCAGCCCAGGTCCTCTGTCCTTCCAGCTCCCTCCCAGGTCCTCAATCCTCCCAGCCCAGGCCTGCTGTCCTCCCAGCTCCCTCCGATGTCAGCTGTCCTCCCAGCTCATTCCCAGGTCCGCTGTCCTCCCAGTTCCCTCCCATGTCCGCTGTCCTCCCAGCTCATTCCCAGGTCCTCAGTCCTCCCAGCCCAGGCCTGCTGTCCTCCCAGCTCCCTCCCAGGTCCGCTGTCCTCCCAGCTCCCTCCCATGTCCGCTGTCCTCCCAGCTCATTCCCAGGTCCTCAGTCCTCCCAGCCCAGGTCTGCTGTCCTCCCAGCTCACTCCCAGGTCCACCCCCAGCCTTACCAATCTAGCTTATTTGTATTTTCAAACTCCGTATTAATCATTTCAGTTTTATTTCACTGACTTCTAAGAGCAAAGTTACTCAAGGATTAAAATAGTTCTCCACCATGCCTGCCACAAGACAGCAATTCATCCCTCCCCCGTCACTTCCAGGATCAGCACTTTCAGTCTCTTAAATGGGATTTTCTTTCTTTCCCCAAATACCATGTTTATGTTACTGCATCTTGGCACAATGTTTTAGCCATTATCTGGAGGATTCCAAGCACAGCTGAGACCTGACACTGTGCCTCTAGCCTCCTCCCGCTCTTCCCCCTTCTGCCCCTCCCTAGCGCTGCTTCATCAGCCCCACCCTGCGTGCTCTCCAGCAGTGAGAAGCTGGCTCATGGCAGTATTCCTCTGAGGACACATCCTCTCCCTTTTCTCTCTCCAGAGCTCCTGATCAGATGGTTTGTCTGTCACGCTTTTGTCATTTCTTTCCTCTTCTAGGTGTCTCAAATTGGAAGTCTCACTTCTGAAGGTTTTGTTCTCTGTCTCCTCCGGGTTCGCAGTCTTTCTCATAGGAAGTGAGGGGCAGTTCTCTGTTGTTGGGATGTGCTAGGGATTGAACTCAGAGCTGGCACAGGCTGGTTAGTATTCCTCCCCTGAGCTGCATCCCCTTGAAAAGGGGTTCACAAAGTTGCCCATGCTGGCCTTGAACTTGTGATACACTGGCCGTAGGCTCCTCCAGAGTAGCTAGGAATTCAGGCCTATACTACCAGGCCTGGTACAGAATTTTAAATATGGAGCTTCTCCCCTCTGCGTTTCTGTTTCTATAGCTGACACCTTCTCCTTCCCCCAGCCTTCCTCGTTTTCCTTCTCCTCCCTCTTCCTGTTTTCGTCTGAGTTTCTTTTGCCATCTTGGCCTTTACTGCTAAGAGGCTAAAGTCCTGGAAGTTTGATGTGTTCCACCTGGACCACTGCCCTCGCAAGCCCCGGAAGTTCTTCACTTTCCTCTCTGGACCAGGGAGGGGGCTGCTCCTAACCGGAAGGCCCTGAAAGCTAAGTGTGAAGTGAATTTTTTGGAGACAGTCTCTTGCTGAACCTGGAGCTGGCGGCCTGATTCAGCTACACTGGCTGCCTAGCAAATCCTGGGACCCACCTGCTTTCTGTGTGGGTGCTGGGGATTGAACTCAGGTCATCACAGCACCTGACTGAGCTGCCACCCTAGTCCTCTGACAGCTTTTGAAGCTGACTCTCAGCCCTGGCTCTTGGTCTTTGCTCCTCTTGGTCTGTATCCAGTGCCGCCGGTTCCAGCCAGTTGGGACAGGCCTGTTCTGCAAGTCTCAGGCTCCTGTGCAGCCCTCAGCCCTGCCTGGGATCCAGGTCAGTCAAACACAGCAGCTGCCTCTGGCCAGTCTGCCCAGCATCAGAGGCTGTCTCCCTCGTCTTAACTATGACCATAGTTGTAACTTGTTAGGGTGTTAGGGAGTTGAAACAGTTAAATTTGATTTTCTACATCTGCTACCCTTACCTAGAAGGTTGGATTTTACTTCATTTTTCAATAAACTAGGAAGGAATTTTGAAGTGTGTGTCCCCATCTCAGATCCTGGTTTCAGGGACCCTGCTCAGTCTGCTTCCTTTTTTGTTCAAAGGTCCTGGTGTAGACTTCCCCCATTCTTTTTTTTTTCCTCTCTTCAAGACAGGGTTTCTCTGTGTAACACTCCTAGCTGTCCTGGAACTCACCCTGTAGACCAAGCAAGCCTCGAACTCACAGATATTCGCCTGCTTCTGCCTCCCAAGTGCTGGGATTTAAGGCGTGCCCCACCACTGCCTGTCCCCCCCCCCCATTCTTTTGCTTATTTTTGCTTCTCATTTTTAGGCCAAATCTCCCCAAACTTCCTGTCTTTTAAGAAGCAGATAATTCTAGTTTATTCTTGTTTATTATGAGTGCTAAAATGTCAGCACCTACTCTTGATGTCCTGTGGCTTGCTTTGGACTCTTTCTCTGGCACTACTGTTTTTCTGTCTTGTACTTGCCATTGCAATTCTGGTCCATCGCTACTCAGTGCCAAGAGACACACAGGTTAAGGCCTGAGATCACTAAAGTGAGTCTCCAAGTAATGGAAACGCACAGAGCTGGCCACCAAAGCGCACGAGGAAGCTTCATGCCATGAGAAAACATTCCGAACAGAAGTTGAAATTACAACTCAAAAAAGACAAATGATAAAGTCATGGACCCCTTCCCTGGAGAAAGTGCAGAGTCTGCCGACTAGAAAACTTCGGAGCATGTTCTGGGGAAGGCTGGAGGGATGAGGGCAGACAGGGCTCTGGAAAGCAGCCCTGCTGGGCCTTTTATGTCTGAGCTCATGAGAGCCACCTGCCTCATCTCTGTGCAATCAGTTGCTGGCCCTCTTGGCCTAGGCAGGAGAAAGAAGAAATAAAGGCTTTGAGAGGGAACAAGGACATGGGCTATGACTGATGCTTATCTGAGCTCTGGGCAGTATCACAGGCGGTTGGATGTACCCTTTCCTGACAATTACAACAGCTGGCTCAGGCTCTCCGCCGAGAGGGACTGACTCCTGGGCCCGGCTGTCACTGTGAACAGTGAGCAGGGCGTATTTTATAGGAACCAGATACTGAGAATTAGTCTATTACATGTACTTCATGAAATTAGATAGGGATCTGTGGGTTGACTGTGACAGCAGTTGGAGATCACACTGTAGAAGCTAAATTAGGAACTTGTATAGCAAGGCTGCTTCGGGAGTCAGAGTTGGTTATGGAACGTCGGTTAGGTCCCAGTACCATGGAAGGGTCAACAGACACAGAAAGTCACAAGAGGAGTCTTGAGCAGAGACTGGTATCTGTTGAGGTATGTTGGCTCCTTTCACAGATGTGCCGTTCTCCCTGGAGATAAAGGACCTGCACTGACCTGGGGTGGGTATAAGGTTACTATACCCTTATGCATCCAGGCCAGTGAATGGGGGATGTGGTTACTGTCATTTGATTAGCTGCTCTCACTAGAAGCTGTCAAGGTCTGGAAAAGATGGCAGCAATGGGAAATCTGGGAGAGACGTGCTCTAGAGCCGTTTGATTGGAGGTAGGGATGCCTGGTTCACTACAGGGTATACAGTAGGGAACACATGGGGGAGCCTGGAGTAGAGGGGTCTTCACCCAAGGGAGGGGACCTCAGGGCTGCCAGCACCTAGCATCATGCGACATCACAATGAACAACTTCCAAAGGAAGCACGGCAGGCTGAGTCGAGCAGGGGGTGACAAAGGAGTCCGGTGTACAACGGTGAACTTCTGGTAAAGAGCAGCTAGCGGCTTCATCTGTTGGGCATGGCCTCATCACAGCCGGATCACACAGACACCAAAGCAGGGTGCTCTGCAGACAGCTGGGCCTGCAGGACTGGAGCCATCTAATCCTTGCAAGAAGTAAAGCCAGGAGTCTGCAGTCATGGCCTCTGCACCCATGCATTGAACCTCTATGGATCATTAATATTTCTAGTTATATCTAGACTGAATTGTGTCTTCTTGTCATGAACTGCTAGACAATACTGCATAATAACTGCTTATATTTAGATTGCCCCAGGTATTATAATCAACCTGGGGATGGTTTCAAGTTTATCGGAGGGGATGCAAAGACTACATGTGAATAAATAAATCACTGTACACAGGGATTTGAACACTGATGGAGGGTTCTGGAACTATCCCTGCAGATAGTGTGGGACAGCTACTATATTCCCTGGGGAAAGAATACAGAAGGGAGGATAAAGAACACGTGCCAAGCCATACCCCCTATCAATGCTCCAACTTGGAAAGGACACTCAGACCCCCTCATTCAAAGCCAGAAGTTACAGGGCCTTGGTATACAGGAGACTGTGCATGTCCCAGTGGTTCCCGCAGCATGGGAAAGACCAAATGGTCCATGCAAGCAAGATGTGAATTTGGGTGCAGGAGGCTGTCAAGTTCTGTCACACCTGTGTTGAACAGTCTGAGAATGTCAGAAGTGTCAGTTTGGCTTGCTTGTATCTTTTTCGCATCCTCAACACTAGCTTGAATAGAAACAGGGCTGGGGGTAGGCTTCATCCCACAGCCTGCAGTAATGGAAGGAGCTGGCTACAAGTCAATCACTTGGTGGCTTCACCTCATGTATTCCAATGGTTACCTCCATTCATGGTTTCTCTTCTGTGGTAGTTACGTTACATTGCCTTTCTGAAATTCATCCGCATTCAAAATGAAAACATATTGCACGGTAATGTGAATGAGCTTAGTCCACTGAATTATATGCTTTAACAATGGATACTATGGTATCATTTATGTCATGCAAATTATACAATAAAAATAAATACATAGGGTTGGAGAGATGGCTCAGTGAGTAAGAGCACTGGCTGCTCTTCCAGAGGACCCGGGTTCAATTCCCAGCACCCACCGGACAGCTCACAAGTCCAATTTCAGGGGATCTGACACCTTCACGCCAATAAAGTTAAGTAAATTATAAAAATAAATAAATACATAAATACATAAATGATTAAAACTGCTTGAGGAAGATGGCCACATAGGTAACAGCACAAATGGACAAAACTCATGAGGGTGGACCAAACTACAGTGAACAGGATGAAGACGGCTCTAGTCCAAACTGGGAATTCCTGATCTCATCAGTCCAGTTTTACATGGGAGGAAAGCGAAGTCGTGAGCTCAGTGGATCTGAAATGGTTTGGAAGTCCATCTAGCGTGCTTCCCATAGGGTTAGGGCAGTCACTCTTTTTTTCAACTTAGGTTTTATTTGCAAAATAGAACAATATTACCTACATGACAAGGATGATACTGGAATCTAATTGCACAGCAATTCTATAACCAAGGGCCAGACTTAGCACACTGAATGCTTAATGCTTAAATTTGAGCCTGGTTGTCCACAGGCCTCCTTCCCCGTGAGTGAACTGAGGCTGGTCTGAGCGGATCACCCAAATGGGGAGGTCCCCAGTAGTACAGGGAATAAATACCTCTATTTGAGGCAGAGACTGCAGACGTAGAGTCACACAGGGATTCAGATTTCAGTGTCAGGTTAGATTGGTCTGAAGCCCATTTTTCTGGATAATGAGAATGAAGTATGTGCACACATGTCTTTGTCAGAAGCGCTAAGCAGCTGAGTGGAAGACGGGAAGTGCCTCTTCTTAAGCTAGGCGGGGATGTACTCTGCCAATGTTAAAAGGAACCGTTTTCATCTCAGAAGTTGGGAGTGTGCTTTAGGAAAACAAGCTGTGATATGGGAGTATGCACAGGGGTAAGACAAATTGAGTACTGTCCTTGCTTGCACTCACACTCAAACCTTAGCCCCCATGCCCCACCTCGCTGTCCTGGCATAATGCCCACGGGACGCAGGACCTTCACGCCTTACCTGGGGCTTGTTCTCATCTTTGTCTTTGTAATAGAAGAGTTGATCACCACGCAGCACGAACCATCGCTGCTGCCAGTTCTTCATGATGCTCCTCTGCTTCTTCAGCCAGCCGGCCTTGAGTACAGGGCCCAGCTTGTGGGGGGCCAGGGGCCTCCCTGGGCTCCGGTTCTGTTCCCCCATCACCAGGCTCTTGGAGCGAGCTGGAAGCCAAGAACACACAGTGAATGTGGAGAGACCTAGGTCAGCCTTGCAGCTCCCATCTGCTCCCCACTGGATCCCAGGCTACCCCGGGACCAAGGCCTGGGGTCCAGAATGGCAAGACAAGTTGGATCCACTTTCTGCTTGGATTTCCGGGGCATATGCCAGAACACTTCAGAAGGAGCATGGGTTTATGTACTTGCAGGGAGGCATACAGCCTTCCTTCATGAGTTTCCGCTCTGCCACTGGGATCCAGAAGTCTCCACTTCTCTGGGTTTAATCCTTATGGATAAGCCTCACCCCAGGACCAAAGGTCCTTATCCTCCACATCACTACTCTACTAGCGCAGACATTTTGTTTTGTGTTTCTCGCCCATTCAGATCTTGGCTCTGGCTGCTGGTGACGTCCGACGCAGCCTTTAAGACTGAATTCAAAAGAGCCACCTCTTGGCCATTGGTACTGACCTTGCCAGCCTTGTCGCAGCAGAGCTTTGACTGAGCAAGGAATGCGGCCACCCCTATGCTGACCTCCTACACTAAGAGAGAACGGTGGCCCCACACAGTGTGCTTTTCGAGGGAAACTAAAGAGAAATCGGAGGGGTGCTTGGGAGCAGCACAGCCTTGCTCCTTCCCACAACACAGCCACCGCTGTCTTCCAGCAGCACCGGGCACAGGGGTGAACATGTTGTGTTTGTATTTCAGATGGATCTACATCCTGCTCCCATCTGGCTGCTGGGCCTGGCCTATGCTGCATGATACAGAATCAACACTCTTAACCCTGATCACTGTTTAAAGACATTAATCTGTCTGGTTATGGATATGCCTTTCCTACACATGATGTTTCTGCCACATACCACCTGTGGACTTCTAGAAGTCCTTATCCACAGTCATGACAGTCCACACGGTATTGCTTTGGACCAAGAAACTCAAGTCACAGCCAGAGAAGTGTGGCAGTGTGCCCTTGATAATAGGATCCACCAGTCTGACCATGTTTCTACCATCCTGAAGCAGCTGCTCTGATAGAAAAACAAAAGGGCCTTTTGAAGATGCAGTAACAGCCAGTTACAGTGCCAGTTATGTGGCAGTAGCCTGGAGGGCTAGGGCAGGGCTCTCCAGAAGGCAATATATGCTTTGAATCAGCGTCCATTATAACATATTGTTTCTCCCATTTCCAGGAATCAAGGGGTGGAAAAGGGAATAGTTCCACTCACGATCACCTCTAGTGATAGGAAAAGTTTTGCTTCCTGTTCCTGTGACCTTAAGTTCTGCTGGCTTAGAAGTTTTGGTTCTAGAACAGGGAGCACTCCTGCCAGGAGACATAACATTCCATTGAACTGGAAACTCAGACTTTACCCTGGCCACTTTGAGATTCTGATGCCCTTAGGCCAACAGCCTAAGAAAGAAATAAGTGTTAGGAGGGGCGGTTAATCTAGACTACCAAGCAGAAATTGGATTTATTCTCTACAATGGAGGTAAGAAAGATTATGTCTGGAGTACAGGAGCTCCTTTAGACCACCTCTTGGCGCTTCCATGTCCTGTTAATTAAAATCAATGGGAAACTGCAACAGCCTAATCCAGGACAGATGACAAAGAACACAGATATTTAAGGAATGAGGGTATGGTCACTCCTTCAGGAAAAGAGCCAAGACCTGCGGAGGTTCTTGCGGAAGATGGAGGAAATACAGAATGGGTAGTAGAGAAAGGTGGCTATAAACACCAGCTAGGGCCATGTGACCAGAAGCCAGCCAGGATTATAACTGACATGTTTCTGCCATATTTTGTTAAGAATGTGTTTGCACAGATATTTGTTTTCTTTCCTTGATTTCTCGATCATGTAATGTAACATCAACAGAGAGACTATCAGTGGTAATCAGACTTAAGTTTTACAAAAAGAATTACTAAAAGAACATCCCTTGGCCAGGCGGTGGTGGCACAGGCTTTTAGTCCTAGCATTTGGTAGGCAGAGGCAGGTGAATCCCTGTGAGTCTGAAGCCAACCTGGTCTACAGAGTGAGTTCGAGGACAGCCAGGACTGTTATACGGAGAAATCTTGTCTCGAACCCCCCTCCCCCCACACACACCAAAATGTCCCTCAAGGGACAGTACTCCTCTTCTAAATTTATAGTGCATTTGTGGTTGTTTGAGGGACAGTTATATCACGTCAAACGTAATTCCGACCTGCTTAAATACATAATTTGTGTGCAATTGTATGTGCGATAGTATATTTCTGTTTTCGTTAGGAAATTAATCATGTCATAAGGAGATATGATTGTATGTCATGTTGACATAGGGTGAACTTATAACAACTGTTCTTGTTTGTTAACAGCTTCATCTGGAATTAACTAAAATGCAAATGGCTGGGCACACCTGTGGGGAATTTTTTTCTTAATTAAATCATTTGCAGTGAGAAAACCCACTTCTCAGCCGGATCTTTGAGGTGGGAAGATCCGCCTTTAACCAGGGCCACACCGTCTGCTGTCAGTCTATACAAAGGAAGAAGGACGCTTGCTCTGTCTGCCTGCTTTCTCTCCCTCCTGCTCGCAGTCCACGCCTTCTCTGGCATTAGAGCAGATACTTCTTTGGGATTCTGCAGTATACTGAAGACCACCTGAGACATGCAACTTCACGGACTGGACAACCTCCTGGATTCTTGGACCTTCTGCTGGTAGGAAGCCATTGCTGGAGTAGCTCGACCACAGCCTGTGGGCCATTCTTATAAACCCCTTTCTATATATATGTAGACTCATTCTATAAGTTCTGTTCTTCTAGAGACTCCTCACTAATTCAGCAAGGAAGGCGTGGCAGCAGGGGCATGAGGCAGTCAGTTACACTGTGTTCTCGCTCACTAAGCAGAGGTAATGAATGCCCGTGTTCAGTCCAATTTTCATTTAGGGCCCAGTTGAGAACCACAGCCCATTGAATGGTGCCAAGATTAAAGGTGGATCTTTCCACTCCTGTTATCCCGACCTAGGAACTCCTTCACAGACATCTATGTGCCCCTAGATCTTGTCAATTGACAATCAATATTAATCATCAAAAGTCCACCGCTTGTTGATCTGATACCAAAGATACTGTGCTAAAGCTATAATCTTCACCCCTCATCATCACAGGCTCACAGCTATCTCATAGTGAAAAATGCATCCAGTCCAACTTCAAACATCCCCACAAATCTTCAACAGTTCTAATACATCAAAGAGCAAGTTACACACTTCCAATGCACAATGGCACAGAGTAAACATTCCTGAAAGAGGGGCGTGAGGACATGGCAAGGAAAAACTGGACCATAGCGAGACCAAGACACAGCGGGACAAACATCAGATTCTGCAGTTGCATGTCCGTCACTGGGACTCAAAACGAAGCATCTAGGCACTAGAGAGCATGGGAAGCATTCCACCTCGAGCTATGCCATGGCTCTCTCGGGCCAGCTCCAGTCTGCACTTGCATTTTTCCTTGGAAGATCTCTTGTGGCCCTAATATCTCCAAAACCCCAAGTCTCATTTCAACAAGACTTTACCTTTACAGTTTCACACAATGGACCCCTCAGGGCCTCACTGCAAAAACTATGACTCCCACCACACATTGTCTGGCTTCAGCGGCCATATGGAACCGTCCCTCAAGTGACATTCTCAGTTTTGGCTCCCCTCTGAAATTAATTTGGATTTTCAGAAAACAAAGCCTCTGATCTACGGGTTCTTATCCTTAGGGTACCTTTCATATTGTTCTTGTACGGAGATGTAGATTTCTCTTTAATGGTGATAATCTCTTCAACAATTATAGCTATTTTTTTCAGTTCCTATCTATCATGTCTGCAACTTTACATTTTTCTTTCCTTGCCAGACAGCACATCTTTCTGTACTTGTTTTCTCTCCACTTGCTGTCTTTCTCTGTAAACCTAGGGAAGAGCAGTGAGAAGTAGCCATGACACATCCTGCATGCTATACTGTCTAGAATTTCCTCACCAAATCACAAATCAGTCCATCACTTTTGCATTCAGCATTACTGACATTCTCAGGATATGGGAAGGTTGCAGCTAGATGGTTTTCCAGAATATGTTCTTAATGACTTGCAGCTCAGTTCCCAAAAGACCTTCTTCTCCTCCAAAACACATTGTTTATGATTCTCGCAGCATTCTGTCCTTCCCCTCACTCACCAGAGTGACTCACCAAACTCTCATCACAGCACATTAGGGATTTTCTAGTTCAAACACCTAAAAACCTAAAAGTTTATCACAGCAACAGCCCCACTCCTGGTACCAAGTTTCTGTATTACAGCCACATTCCTGGTACCAAATTTCTATATTAGTTATGTTGTTTTGTTGCTGTGGCACAGTTTTTGGCCAAAGCAACTTAGGGAAGGAAGAGTTTTACTTTAGTATACAGTTTGAGGGTCCAGTCAAGAGAAGCCAAGGTAACAGTAGCATGAGGCAGCTGTCACATTGCACCTGAACTCCAGGTACAGAAGGAAGCAGATGATGGGGTTTGGTTTACTTTTTCCTCTCTGTTCAAGCTCTAGAGCACCAGTCAGTGGAATGGTTCTGTCAATGTTTAGAATGGGTCTTCCCAGAAATTCCATTGCAGACATGAGATTTGTCTCCAAGGTGAGTCTAGAAGTTGGCAATTGAAAATATATAGACTTCGGGGAAAGACTTGGGTTTACCTCACTGCCAGCACTATGAACTTCTCCTCAGTCTACAGGTCAGCAACTCCAGACTATATAGGTTTACAATGCCTGCTGCAGAGCAAGTGGGAGGAGGAGGAGGAGAAACTGGCACAGAGGAGGAGAAACTGTCCCAGGGGAGGAGTGATCATCAAGCCCTGCCGAGTACTTGGCACATCAACTGGTAGCCATGGTGATGATAACCGTGATAAAGGGAATAGGAGGGTGAATGCTTACACGGATAATTTGTTTCCTGAGTCTGAGCAGCAAGCAGTGGGCCCGCATAACAGAAGAGGTCTTTCTATAGCTATTGGCGCTTCAAGTGCCTTTATATACGGCTTCCTCAAAATCGTGTATGGCTGTGATTGACACACCACTTTCCTCATGGCCAAGTGTGCTGCAGATCACACTTTGCGGAGTCACACTCCAGAACTCAGGAGGTGCAAAGGACAGTATTAGTTCCCTTCCTCTAGATGGTTGATCAAGTGGGACTCCCTGCTTGACCAACTACGCACAGGAGACACCTGATTCATCACTGATGGGGAGATCCACATGCCTGAAGGTCTTAGTTTCTTAGGTCTCTTTCCTTGCCCACATGAGGGCATGTGTGCCCATTTGATTGGTGAGTTTTCTTTTCTACGTGTCAATGTGTACATCTCCAGAGCTTTTTTTAAAATCAAGTTCAATAAGATTAAGACATCCAGTGCATGGACTTTTGTGTTTTGATTGCCTGATGTGTCTAACTAAAGACTCGGCAGGCGGTGGCGGCTCCGTGAGTGAGGATTCTCTGTTGGAGTGGGTGACTTAATCTCCACCGACCACTCTTGAATTCTTCCTTTCAGGAGGCGCTTAGAACCTGCCCTACTCCACGAAGGATGAAATAGACCCCGCAGGTGTCTTCAGTGGGACATGAGGCTCTGGACTGTTTTCAGGCTGTATTTATAGATCTGTCTTTATACTCTGTCACAAAAGATTCTGATAGTTGCCCTTTCTACCAGACAGACATGTTCTCTTCCTCCCTCTAGCATACTAGGGCAGCTGGCAGCAGAACTTGACAGTCTCAGGGACTAATCAGCATAGATGGGCCCTCCGGAGTACACTGGGTGGGGTCTACAGATGCCAAATGGCTTCTCCAGGAAGGCTGAGCTTCCTGGGCCCAGGTCAATGAATGCAAAGCTTAGCAATACAGGCAATAAGTGATGGCTGCCCATGTTATTGGCATGCATGTCCCTTGACATGTCAACACAAAGGGAGAGGCTTTCCCTGATTGTCAGGCTGTAGACACCAGCTCTCTCGGGAGCTCCAGGTAATGGAAAGCAGGCCACACTGAAGCCACATTCCAGGGGGCGGGGAGCATCTCCAGTCCTGCAATTCCTCTTGCACGGGCCACGTGGACTGCCACCCCAGCACAGGTTCTTCTCCCGAGGTCATCAATCATGCATATATTACTTATCAGACCCACGGAGTTTCTCACAAGAAAAACAGCCACTGGCATGATTTATTAATAACCACTGTTCCTGTCCTCAGCACTTCCTTTAATCAATGTATCCAGTTCTGTAAATATTTAAACCAGACCCTGAATCAGGGGGCATTGAAAAGCTAAGGCTTCGGAACTGACTGGACTTGGCAAGCCTGAAACCAAGTTGGCCCCGGGAGGATGGTAACCTGACGTTAGGGGCTCTCTACTCACCACAGGATACCAAGACGCTTCCCCCGTTTGTCCTCCCTCCCTCATAATCAAAGAGTCCTGGTAAGTACAGGGCAGGATTCTGAGTGGAGTTCCTGACGGGTGAAGGGAAGGAAAATTAAACAAATGTGTAGACCATGGGGCCGCAGATCTCTGCAGAGCCCCTGAGAGGAGGGACAATCTCCACAGAGCCAGAGGGCCAGGCTTTGAAGGGCAACCAGAATGTGAATCGCCTCAGGTCAGGACAGGCAGGGCTCGTGATTTTTAAGGAGGTCAGCACAAGCATGGTGTTCGTTCTGCTATCTACCCTCACCTCAGCATGCACAGCAGGTGTCTGCTCTCGCGGCTTCTCCCAGGACAACCCACGCAACTGCTTCTCATCTTCTCTGCACTCGCACTGGAAGACATTGGCCCCTCCAAACCTTGCTCTAGCCAGACACCCCTGAACATGGTTTCGGCTTTCAGATACCATCACCCCCAACACCCCTTCCAGACCTTTTCCCTCCACTTTAAAGAGCCTTCTTGCTAAGACTGTACTCAAGACTCACCAACTGCTATGACTCCCTCTGTCCCTCTCCAGAAGTTCTCGCAAGATTTTTTCACTGTTGCCAGGTTGTCCCAGCTTCCCCCTCTCCTATCAGGAGTCCTCATTTATGAATGGGAGGCTCGTGTGTCCAGCCATCTACAAATGCTCCCCAGAAGGTCTTGGGTCTTTCTGGTATGAATGAAAAACTCAGTGTGAAGCTCTCCCAAACCTGCTGAGCCTCATTTCTCTTCCAGGACTCCACAGCTAGCAACGTCACACGCTGAGGTACTGCCCCCAACTTCGTGAGTAGTTACTTTCTAAACTCATTTTCTCCTGTGTTCCCCCCTTTCCTTTCAGTCCCCTTACTGACTCAACTGAGATATAACCATCCTTGCCTGGGCACCACCTACAGGCCTTTCCCAAAGGCCTGTGCAGTGGCCAAGGAAATGCTCTGTTTGAATCTTGAATTCTTCCACTAACAAGTTACATTTTACTGCTTGCAGATGTGCAAACTGAGGTCTTCAGAGACCACAACAGTGGTTGAAGGCTGGCAAGCGCCACAGTCTGAGATTCTTAGTTTGGCTGGCCTCATGTCTAAGCAGCAACCCTGTCATGAAACAGTCTTGTCCTGTCTCCAAATGCAGTTATGCTCTTGTGGTCCCCAGAGTCAGCCTCATTCCTGCCATGAACCGTGAGTCACAGTATAGCCAACATGATCACATATCTACCACCAGACCCAGCTGCTCAGCTAACAACTGTTGAATGGTGTCATGACATGTGCATGCACCCAGGGTGCTTAGGCACCCAAACTTCTGGGCAAATGGTTTAGAATCTGGATTTCCAGGCCGCTGATGTGACAGCAGTATGGTTACTGCCCTGGGCTCATTACACTGTAGGGTCTGATCTCCCACCCAGGTAAGCCTCCTCCATGTGGTCCTCCACAATGTCACCCTTTTCCAGTTCACCTTTGACATCCTATGAATAACTGTCTTCCGTGGGATATTGCTGTCTGCTCAGCTAGCTGCTGCTCCCTGGGGGCACAAGAATGGTGTAGTCACCTCTGCACCTGGAGCTAGCCAGAGGATATCTTTCAGTCTAAGGAATGATGGGGCCTGGAGCAGAGGGAAGTGGGCTGGAAGTGGGGGTAGAGGGGGGGACCAGAAACGGAACTAGGAGATATCCAGCCCTCTTGTGGGGTGCTTTATATGTCGTGTGTGTGTGTGTGTGTGTGTGTGTGAGAGAGAGAGAGAGAGAGAGAGACATACACACAGAGAGACACAGAGAGAGGGAGACAGAGACAGACAGAGAGACAGAGACGTACACACAGAGAGGCATAGAGACAGAGAGATACAGAGACAGACAGAGATTGGAGAAAGGTTGCAACATACTAGATTATAGATTATGCAAGATGTGTTCAATAATAATTGTTATAAAAGTAGCACCAGCTGCAGTTCACGTGAACTTAGACATTACATGCTGTGCATGGGCCTTCGTTTTCTATCAGGATTATTATTATGTTTTTACACAAGCCTCATCACTACTTCCATTTTGCATGTGTGCAAGCTGAGGCCTGCAGAGGCTGAGACATGTCGCCTGAAGTCCCAGCACTGGTAGGTCATGCACTTTGCTCTGGAGTCTGCATTTGCTGGCTTCAGGGCCAGTGTCCTAACTCCTCAAGGAACTGCTGTGGGCCCTGATGACCTCTCCAGGAAGCCTGTGCAGGGAGAGAGAAGGGACTGTGAGTAGAGTCCCAAGAACTCTCCCAGTGAAGGGAGGGGTGGTGCAGTGTGCAGGAGAGCTGGCTTACCCCTCGAGCCCTGAGGGAAAGGCTGAAGAATGCAGGAAGGACATGCTCAATGAAAGCCTCTGGCTTCCTGTTGGATGATGCAGTGAGAAAGGCCCTATAGGGAGAAATACGGACCTGCCTGGGTGAGGGAGTGCGAGAGGAGGGAGCAAGATGTAGAGGGGCTGAGGGGCTTAGGACGGTAGGACCTGTATGTGACAACAGCACACACAGACACACACACACACCACTCACATGTACACACATACACATGCATAAACACACACAAATACACATGAGTCTTAAAAGAACATAGGGAAACCTTTCTAAAATCCTCCTTGTAAGGACAGGAAGAAGGGGAGGATCTACATGCCCACAGCTAAGGGCATGGCTAAGGTTGGGTGGAAGGATTCAGAGAGGGGGTTTCCAAAAGGTGCCAGTGTGGGAGTCTGCACTCAGGTAGGGCTTGGGGGTGGTCTGCCTGGGCTGGTGGGAAGCCATCCCAGATTGTGATGGGAGGCAGAGGTGTCAATGGGTCGGGGCAGTCTTACAGCAGTGATCAGGCCCTCCACTTGGAGATCCCCGCAACCACCTGTGTCCCTATAGTCCTCTGTGCTCAGGCTTGACTGTACTGGAGCTTCCCGGAGCCAGGGTAGCTGGGCACAAACTATGCTGCACACTCCACAGTCTGGTGAGGAAGCATGGGCTCTCTAGTCGTACTAGTTCTGATCCAGCTTTCCCGAGAGGTAGACAGGGGAGACATGGCTTCCTGCCTGTCTGAGATGGGAGAGAGAAGAACACCACTGTGTGATTAGTGCTGGGGTGGAGGGGTGAAGGATGGGCAAACATAGGTGTCTGTGACTGCCAGGGCTGAAGCCAGGTGGCAACAGGAGTCATGTTGATCCTGCCCTCTCAGACAGCACTTCCTGCACTGGCCTCCCAACAGCACCCTCTTGCCTTTCCTCACTGGGTGCCACATGCTGCCACTGTCTCATGGATTTACATGACTTTACAATCCTTCTCAGAGCCCAGCCCCCACCACAGTGTCTTCGGCAGATATGGGTGTGATCAGTCCTGTGTCCTCCCTTGATACCATTAGAGCTTCCTCAATATCTCAGCTCACTCCATTTCTCCCATAAATGCCTTTCTTCTGAGGTCAACAATAATACATAAACTCCTTACCTCGCATTTCCACCTTTCAATTTCCCTGCGACATTGTCACACCTGGGACTGATTCTGGGACCACCCCCTATGGGTATTTCAAACCCTTTAGAGGCTCAATCCCCTCATATAAAATGACAGTATTTATCCACGACTTTCACAATCCTCCCAGATACTTTCCTTTTTTCCTAGATAACCTATGGAACCTGGTACAATGTGACATCAGCAGCCACCACACCGCATCCTTTGGGAAACAATGATAAGACAAAGTCTGTACCCGTTCAACACACATAGAGCTGTTTTCCTCAGCCTGGCGTCGGTTGTATCTGTGGCCACGGGGCTCATAAACATGGAGGGATATATGTTTAAATACTGTGATGGAACTCAAGGAAAGCAAGCTGTAGAACATTACAGGAAACATAAACTCCTCAAAATGGGGGAAAACCACCAGCCTCAAACAGAAGTTTTCAAAATCACAATCGGGTTTTGGTGGCTATAGGTTTTTGAATAGAACAGGGTCTGTGAGGGACATGTCCCACCTAACAGTTTACATGTGTGAGGGGAAGAAGAGAGCTCTGATACTGATGGATTCAAACCATTTATGTAAGTTATATGGAAGCTTTTTAAGTGAAAGCTGCCTGGAAGGGAGCTGAACCCCTTGGGATGTCTAAAACAATAACAAATATAACGCTAATTTGCGAGACGTTTGAGCTTTTCCTGTGACAAGCACCATAACTAAGAGTATAAACCCCAGTCCTTGTCTGTGGGCCACACTAGGCAGGGGACAGGCTAACATCAATCACATACAGCGCTGGGCTGGAGGAAGCCTGGGCCTGGCCTCTCTACAGACCTTCCAAGGACCACAGTTAGGGCTGTTGTATGGATCTCCCTGTAGGTGAATCCTTGGTGTGCTGGGGTTTCCTTCAGCCTGTGGAGGTGTGCAGTGTGGGCCAGCAATCACCTACCTGGGGCGACTATTGATGCTAAGGAATTCTTCTGAGAATGGTCAAAGATGCTTTTCAAATCATGTTGTGCAGCAGCCCTGCCCAGATTCTCTTGGGTCCCTTTTCGGATCTTCATGCTCCCTCTCTTTTAGGAGGCTTCATATTAGACACAATCCGTTCCCAGGAGGATTCTCAGGATGGCCAGATTGTTTCAGAGCGCCCTTTGACTGCTAGAGTCTGGTTTAGCCTGAACTGGGACAACCAGGAGTGCCTGGGAATTTATGTCATCCTCAGCAGGTAACCCTTGGTCAGAGCCGAGCTCCCTGAGGCTTCGGCAGAGACCTCCTTTTATGGCTTGTGTCCCATTCCTCCTCTAGAATTGGTCCTATTCTCCGATCCACTCCCCTCACTTCTCTCCCAGCCAGGGAACCTCTTTAGTAAGAACTGCGTGGGAGTCCTGTTTTTAAGGTCTACTTTAGAGACCCTCACTGGACATGTTCAATAACTTTCAGGAGCTTTGGAAAGGCTCGAGACAGCCCAGCTGCAGCAGCCACTGACCCATTTGCCCCTGGACCACAGGCTGGGGTTGGGCGCCCTGCAGCAAGCCTGTGGGTGTCTGCGTCTGCAGCTGTGTCAGAGCAGCACCGGCGGAGTATGGAGTACAGTGCAGGAGGAGAAGGGGAGCAGAAAGTGATTTATGAGAAGTCGGTGACTTTTTAAAGTGGCCGGGGGAAATGGCAAGATGAATCTCAGAGCTGAACTGATTTAAAGGGTAAGCACTGAGGTCAAGAGATTGATTGGGAGGAGAGGGTGAGGTAATGGAAGGGCACTGGGGAGGGGTCAATGGGATGTTTTAGAAACTTAATGCGATTTGTAGACAAGGTTGAGGGGCTCTGCTGAGGTCCTGTGCTGTCCCAGGAGTGAGCTGCCACAGCAGATGATTTATCGTATAGTGGTCCTAATGCCTCTACTGTTTTTTTTTTTTTTTTTTTTTTTTTTTTTTTTTTTCCTTTTGAACTGTTAGTGTTCCGTCTGAGCTCTGTTTGGACGTCTGTTCTTCCCTGAGTCCTTCCTCTACCTAAGGTCTTGAGATCCAGCTGGGTGCTCAGAACAAGACTGCCTTCCCTTCTTCCCTGCCTAGAGAACTTCAAGGCAACAATGTATAAACCTATTCTCTAACCCCATCAAGGCAACAATGTATAAACCTATTCTCTAACCCCATCAATGGAAATCTTAACTTTTAAAATAGTGATGAGGTAGTCTGAAAACTCTGGCGGCTTTTCATAAAGATTGTTTTAAAGATTTAAAGAGTCAATATAAAAGATTACATTCTTAAAAGTTAGCCTCCTTGGCTCAGTTGACCTGTCTTTTGCTAGGCTGTGTGGTACAAAGGCTGGGGGATATTTGGACTTCTCTTTACTTCCATGCAAGTGCACCCCAAGATTCAACTGCATACAGCCGCCATTTTCATTTATCCAGTCCTCAAATTTAGGGGCCTTCTCTGTGTTCAGCATTGGGAGACTCTGGGGGAGGATGACTGCCAGGCAGAGCTAGACAAGGAGCAAACACTGCTGGTATCTCGGCACACACAGAGGAAAGGGGCGCATGAAGCAGGCAAGGCCGAGGTTAGGCTAGGGGGACAAGGCAGTTGGAGGAGGCAAGAAGGCCATAGCGGAGGCCGAGGCAGAATAAGTGGATAAAATGAAGAAGCAGTGTACATGGAGGGCCAGGGAGCAAAGGGAATAGCCCAGCAGAATGAGTTGACATGGGGCAGGGGTAAGGCTCTTAACCTTGATCTTGCAGAAACCATTCCCGAGTCCCCATCAGGATTCTTAGTTGGTCTTCTACCAACAGCCCCCATCTATACAATGTAGAAGTCAAGGGCACAGTGAGGTTGGTGATGATGTGTGTGTTGTTGGAGACTCAACAGGAGCCTAGAGACACAACACTACAGTTTTCTAGAATTTCCTAGCTCAGTAGCTCAAAAAAAGGCGCAAATGCTAATTGATCACCTCCTAGACGGACAAGCATGTGTACAGAGCAAAGAGCAGCGGTGTGCTTAGCGCCGATTCTCTGCTCTGCAGGCTGAGCCTCTCGAAGTTTCCTTCCCCTCTCCTGAACCCTGTCCGGGAACTGCTGGCCCAAGGGCCATCCGTGATGATTGCTCTCATATTCCCATTCACCAAAAGCCTACAGTCGGTGAGTCGATGGGACTCAATAGCAATTATAAATTTCATTTTCTGCCGGCCTACAAACCATTAGCTTCGATCAATACAGTCTCTACCCTTGGTTAATCAACCGCCCGGGTTGTTGATGATTTCAGCAGATGTAGAGCATGGTCCCAAGCTGCCTGGGTCAGGGAGACGAGGCAGCATCCTGGACCAGGTCTGAGCCAGTTCAGGCCTAGTTTGCAAATCAATTACTGTCCTCTTCAAACAAGGTCATGGCCAGTGATCAGGTTGTCTGGGACCTCAAGCTCAGCCCAGTTTTCTTCTGGCCCTCGTCTGGCAGTACTTATGCCCTGAGTGGCTAATGATGTTACAGACATTGGTATCTTCTGTGTAGGAGAGAAACCTCTTTGCCTGTCAGACAGACTGATGTATTTTGGAAAGAGAGCAAGAGCGGGGAGGGGCTTGAGTCTCCAGTGCCTGTTTCCTGGATACAACAGCAGCCTTGGTACATGGCCGTGGGCAGCAGCAGTCCAAAGGCCACAGGCCGGGGTAGGGAACAGAGCAGAGTATATGTCCTTATCCTATGTTCTTAAATACTCTGGTCCTTAGAGACTGGGCATGGCTTATGGAGAGCTGGTTAATGGCTTCCAGCCCTGCAGGTGGTACTCAGGACAGTGTTCAGATAAGGACGAAGCTGGCCGGCTGAGGCCAAGGCTGAGGACTCTGGGCAAGCCTGCTCTAATAGTGGCCCTTTGACCCTTCATTCTTTGTGTATGGGAAGCACCCTTGCTCCTTTAAAGTAATAGTGGGAACAGTGGCCTGGTCTTTGGAAACTCGTTATCCCAGAGTGCTCATAGTTGGCATGGGGCCTAGCAGGCATGGGCAGGGAAGGCCTATTCCCAGGACATAGAGCACATGACTGAAGTCACTTCCTGAGATATGCCAGCTCTCTAGTCATGTAAGTTCACCAAGCACCAACAGTGGGTATTACTATCACTGTAAGCATTGAAAGTGCTGGAACTCTCAAAGACGTATCCAACCCCAAATGCAGGCAGGAAGGGAAGTTTCCTGAGTCTGTACCATCTAAGAAGGCTATACCCACACATTCCCAAAATATGGAAGTCAATATAAAACAGAAGCCAGTTAGACGACAGAGGCCTGCTTGCACAGGGTACACACTTTTGTCCCCATGGCCAACACTGCTAGAATCTGCCCTCATTGCGACCTGGGAAGCAGTAACCAATCCTAACCCTGGCTCTTCCTAGCCTGTGGTTCAGTGGGCGTGCCTTCCAGTAAAGCCCAGCTGAGAAGGCCAGGTCAGAGTGAATGGCATGGACCTCACCTAGCCTTGGTTCCTGCACTGCTGATGGCATCCTCGGGCCCTATGGGAGGGAGCAGGTGCTTGGTGGATTCGAACCAGCAGCTGCTGAGAGGCTATGACCCCCACCAGTCACAGACACAGCTGGCACTGGGAGGAACCTGCTTGGACTTCAATGTCCTGGATTGAAGCTCAAGACGGTCTAGGTGCTAGGACATTGAGCGCTTAGCTCCTTGTTCTCTCTCTTAATACGGCTGGTGACAGGAGTGAAGTCAGAGATTTTCACGTGAATAGAAAGCTCAGATACACCCAGCACCTTCCAAACCTCCAAGTTTTCCCTACTTTCCATAAAAGAAAGAAGAAAGATGATGGAGTGCAGCAGTGTGGACAGTGGGAGTTGTACCCATGATGCCAGTCATATCCATGATGCCAGGCATACCTATGATGCCAGACACACCAATGATGCCAATCATAACCACAATGTCAGGCATACCCACGATGCCAGGAATACCCATGATGCCAGGCATACCTATGATGCCACTTACACCCACAATGCCAGGCATACCCATGATGCCAGTCATACCCACGATGCCAGGCATACCCATGAAGCCAATCATACCCACGATGCCAATCATACCCATGATGCCAGTCATACCCGTGATGCCAGACACACCCATGATGCCAGTCACACCCATGATGCCGGTCACACCCATGATGCCAGGCATACAAAACTTAAAGTGACTAAAGAGGAACACTCTATGGGGATAAAAATGGAGTCACCTTGGGAGAACACAAGAGGGGACTTCTTGGAGTTAAGGAAAATACAGTGTGTGTTGATCTGGATGACAGATAATGGGGAGACATTTAAGATAAACATTTTATTGTGTATCAATGCCTCTTTATCCTTAGGGAATGACTCTAAGATTCCCCCAGAGGATACCTCAAAACATCAATACTATAAATCCTATAGAAGCTGCTTTCTCCTTTATGTACATATATCTACAATAAAGTTAGTAATGTCTACCTTCTCACATAGCCTTTCTCTGTCATACTAACTTGTTCAGTATCAGTATTCTTGTGCCTTAGAGTTATTATTAAACAAAATAAGGATTGCTTAAATATACGTGTTGTGTTCCCATGCCCACCAATCTGATACTCAAGATGTCTTCTGAGTGACTAGTGGCGAGATGGTCCACCCGGAGTGGACACACCGGACAGAGGATGATTCGTGTCCCAGATGGGCACAGTGAGAAGTTGCGAGACTGTGCCATGCTACAGCAGAAATCAGAAGCCACAGCTGGAATCAGACAACAGCCACGATTTAAAATGCATCAGTTCTTTACTTCTGGATTTTGTTTGTTTGTTGGTCTTGTTTTTCGAGACAGGGTTGCTCTGTGTAACTGCCCTGGCTCTTTTTGTAGATCAGGCTGGGCCTCGAACTCACAGAGATCCACATACCTCTGCCTACCAATGCTGGGACTAAAGGTATGCACTGCCACACTGGTGACTTCTGGATTTTTTAAAATTTAATTTGGAACATGGTAGATTATAGGTAACTGAAATCTCACAGAAAGGGGAACCATGTATGAAAATTATGTCTCAGTAGAAACAAATAAAAAAATAGAAATAAACAACACAACCCTAAACAACAGATTAAAAATCCATTCACAATGTACTTTGAGGCTGCTGTCATTCAAAGATACTCAAATTGGGAGCTTTTATCTCCTCTAATTAGATTCCCTGGGCTTGTCCGGAGTCCTTTGATGATCTGAGCACTTCTCTAATTTCATATTAGTTCTGGAAGGCACATTTGGGAATCAGTGTATTCTCTGTGTGAGGTAGAGGGTCTGGGCATCAACGGAAGACATACAGGCTTGGGCACCTCTGTCACCAGGGTAGAATTAGCTATCAGCAACAATGCCAGGTCATGGCCTGGGTGTAAGGACACAGGCAGGTGAAGGAGACCTGTGAGTTCCCTTCTTTCCTTCAGGATTCCAGCTTTGAGGTTTCTGCACTCGACTGAACTCTGGCCTGTATCCTGTGTCCTACTTAACTTTAACCTGACACAGCCTAGAGTCACACAATAGGAAAGCTGACTGAAGAATTGCCTAGATCACACGGGCCTGTGGGCCAGTCTGTGGGGATAGTCGTGGGTACTTACTGTTAAGGAGGACCTACCTCACTGGGGGTAGTCGATCCCAAGGTAGGTGGGTGATCTTGGGTTATATAAGAAAGCTATCTAAGCATGAACAAGTCAGAGTGAGCCCCCAAGCAGCTCAGTGAGCTCCCAGGTCAGAACTAAGGCTACATGGAATAACAAGCAGTTGTGCCCTCAGGGTCCTGCCTTGAGCTTCTGCCTTAGCTACCATGCACTCCTCCTTGGCATGGCTTAGGAAACCCTCTGCTGTCTTCGAGCCCCTCTCTGAGTGAGATACAGGCAAAGCCAGAAGCTACATCACCTATCTGATTACATTTCTTTATGGCTCTACACTCAGGCCTGGATGTGATCTCTCCTAGAAATCCTCAGTGTATTTGGTCTTTGTGGGCATAGGCAACATCGGGTCACCATGGGCATATTCTGTGAAGACACACCACTCCGAACGAAGCAATCAGAGGGGGCTGTGGACCCCATGATGCCCTAAGACCAGAAACCTCCAGGATTCTGAACAGTTCTCTCGTCAGCTGGGATGAGTCAGCTGGCTTCTGGGTTACCATTCCCTGGCAACATCTCAATCCAGAGCCTGCATTCCCCACCTTCTGTCCTTACCTCTAGAGGAAGCCACATTTTATCTTTGTACAGCCCTGTGATGCACAACAATAGCTTGGTCACAAGGGGCTACATGTAGTCGCGGTCCCATATTACTGTAAAGATGAAAAGTTGTCAAAGCTAGTGGCACAGTAATGGTCACAAGGTTGTATAAAACACCTTGGTCATGTTTTAGTGATGCCAGTATTAACAAACCAATTTTGTGACCAGTTGTATAAAGGTATAGAACACACAACTATGTTCGGTACATAATATTTGATAATCATTAAAACTCACTGTTTGTGTAGTTAGTATCCATATTTCTAATCATTATTTTAGAGTATACTACAACTTACTTTTCAAAGCAGTTAACTAGATAGCATTTGCTGCTCTTGCAGAAGACCTGGGTTCAGTTCCCAGCACTCACATGGCAGCTCACAAACACCTATAATAACAATTCCAAGAGATCCAGCACCCTTTTCTGGCCTCTGAGGACAATGTGCACATGTACTGTACATAGATCCATGTATGTACAATGTATTGTGCAACATATTTTGTAAATCAGGTAGTCAGTGATGTTAGTGAGCCCATGCAGTGTAGGCTGATATGTGTGTAACTGCATTAGTGTTTGATCGTGAATCTAGTCTTCAATGGCCAACCGTCTCTCTAGCCCAGCATGTTAGTTTTTCAGAGAAAGTCTAGAGTATACAGAAACTAAAACCAGGAAAAAGCTCATGTGACAAGGGTGCAAGGGATCTTTTGTATGGATTCTGAATGTGTTTGTGTTTAAAGCTGTCAAACAGGGGTCAAAAGGCTAACTTTAAAAGGTTTACAAAGTAAAAATGTCACGGCAAATTAACGTTAGCTTACTATTGAAGAAGGAAAAACTCTTTTCATTGAAATCTAGTGTCCAGTGAAGTGCAGTGGTGACCTGGGCATCTGCACGCTCTCCCCGGTCACTCCCTGACTCACCCAGGGCAACTCCAGTCATGGCAACCCGCACGACAGACACAGTAAGAGCCCCAAACGGCTGCAGGTATCTACCTTCCACATCATATCTTATTATAGTTTATATGAGAACTGTTACATAATTACATATGATTGCCTTCAATCATCCGTAAAATGTGGCATTATGTTGTACCCAGGAGAAGCAGGGTGAGCCATGCAGCATAGGTGTCCACCGAGCGGCATGTGAGTATGTGGTGTTGGCAGAATGACGGCGTCACCTAATGGTGAATTTCTCAGGATGTATCCCTGCCACGGGGACACAGGACTACAGTCTTCCCCCAGTGGTTATCACGTGTTAAAACAGTATTCATTTATTGACATGGGCGTCACCTAATGGTGAATTTCTCAGGATGTATCCCTGCCACGGGGACACAGGACTACAGTCTTCCCCCAGTAGTTATCACGTGTTAAAACAGTATTCATTTATTGACATGTCTCGATTTTTCCTATGTAAGTGCTATCTATTGACTTTTTAGCTATGGAAGATGATCCCCCCACAAACACACACACACACACACACACATACACACACACAAATATCGTCCTCATTGGTCCCATACAATTATATCGTAAGTTGTATTAGATCAATATATAGAACTTCCATCGTTAGTGCCATGTGACTGCCAGGCCCCTGTGAGCACTGTGCTATATATACCATTATTGTTTTTCTGTGTTTGGATATTACTCTTTGTTTTCCTGGACTTGTTCTTGTTTTTCCATTTGCTTAGTTCTCTGTTAGGTGATGTTTTCCCAGTCTTAAACACTGCATCAATTGCCTACATCCAATGTTTGTCCAGTCATTGCATTTTGTAACCCTCTCGCTGGAGGCCTGCAGGGTGATTGACAGAGGTCTGTAAGTAGCTTGGGCTAAGGACAAACAAAGGATTTAACATTAGACAAACATGAATGTCACTTCCACCATGTTTGTTCAGGACACTCAATGATTTTCTTCTCATACCTTTCAGAATGACGTCAAAGGTGCTTCATTTTAGTGTAGCCCCAAGAATTGAGGAATTACAGCAAAAAAAAAAATGCCTTCCTCATTGAGGGAATTTAACAAAGAAGTTTACTCTCTTGTGGGAAAAAGTTCTAAGAACAAAGCCACCGAAAAGACTCCCTCCCACCCACCGGCGCTCTCTTGCTGCCCTGCAGTAGAGGGGCTCTGCGCTCGTGGAGGCCCTGGGAAGTGAGCCACAGCTACTTCAGCCTCACTCCGTAGATTTTTTCCGAAGGAGCACCGACAATAGACACAAATTTACTCTGAACTATTCCAAACAAAGGCAGAAATTCCAAAGGAAAATGACTGCAGGATTGGTGACATGAAATAAAAACTTACAGATGCCTCAAATTAAAAAAAAAAAAAAAACAACTTAATATCCAACCATAGGATAATTGGAGAACAGGTAAATATTTGTAACATACGGTCAAGGTAAGGATAGGTTTTCCTAAGAACCTCAATGAGTTAAAGCAGAGACAAGAGCCAAGCCTCCTAAGCTAATCCCTTCCTATGACTGATTTACTTATTCATCCATTTAAAAATATATTCTGAGTGCTTACTAGGCACCAAGGGCATCCATAATGCTGTTCAAAAAGAAAATGGTCGCCACCCTCATGAGCTTAGAGTCCAGTGCAGGTGACATACTTAAAAGCCACCCTCAGAAATATGTAACTGCCACCAGACGGAAAGACTGAGGAATGAAGGTGAGCAGAGCATGGGGCAAGGCCCCAAACTGGAGTAGGGTGGGGCAGGATTTTCCTGGTGGGAGGAGCTGAGGGCTGGGAGGTGAACAACAGTCAAAGAAGTGTGTTTATGTGTGAACGCGAGTATAAAAGGAAGTCCAGAGGGAACTTGTGGAACACAGAGCAGCGGGGAGAAGGCCAGCGTATCTGGGACGTAGTGTGTGAGAAGTGGCTGGAAGTGAGCTGGGCTGTGCAGGGACACTCAGAGCCATTGTCAGGAGTGTGGGGTTTGATTAAAAACAGCAGTGGAGACTGCTGAAGGATTTCTAGTAGAAGAGGGGGACGGATGGAGAAGGGTACAGGGTATGATTGACATTTGGGGTGATGGTTTTGACCAGGTTGGAGGTAAGGACGGCCACAGAGGACTTAGCCTGAGACAAGTGGAATGTGTAGAGAGGAGAGCACTTTGGAAGGCATGCTTCAGACGGGTGCCGTGGGGCAGGCCACAGCAGTAACCATTAGTGTGGGAGGGTGTTCATGGATCTCAAGGAAGCTGCATCAAGACTGGTAAAACCATCATGATAAGCTCTGTGACCGCAGGGTTGTAGAGATGTAGTCATCCTAACAGGGTTAGAGGATGGAGATGAAGTAGGCCCCGTGTTTGCTCAGACAAGGGCCTGGTCCCAGTGCTACAGGCAGCTAGTTCTTGCCATGGTCAAGCTGAAGGGCACAAGTGTGGCAAGTGTAACAGTGAGCGTGAGTGTGCAGCCTGGTCTCCGAGCTTCCTCCGGACTGTTTGAAACCACCCCATAACTCCGAGGAGAGGGGGGCCTGCCTTGCATTTTATTTTTCTGTCTTGAAAAGAAATAGCTATTCTATCTGTGTCAAACAGCACATAGTCTTGTGTCCTGCTGTGGAGGGTTAGTAAATGCAACCTTATTTTCCCCTGTGAAAACTGGCAGAGACAGGGTGAGCTGCGTTGCCCTTTCCCAACCTGGGAACATGGGTCAAGGGAAGATGAGCCCGCTGGGGACAGGGTAGATCCAGGGACAGTACCACCTGCTTTCACTGGTCAGAGCTTCACCAGTGTGTGTGTGTGTGTGTGTGGTCTGTCTGTCTGCCCCATCTGCAATTAACTTTTTGGAAGTTGAATCCACCCAGGGAAGGACAGTTGGCCTACTTCATGCTGTGATTTGGATATGGTTTCTATCAAAACACATGGCGAAGCCCAATTTCCCCATGTGACAATTCTAAAGGTGATGGTTTTAAGAGCAAACAGTCGCCAAGGCTACCTCATAATGAAGAGATTGATGTGCTTCCCAAAGAGTGGGTTAGCTATAGTGAAAGCAGGTTACGATGCGCCTAGCACCTCCACTCACTCTCTCTCACATCCGGCTTCCACACGCGTTCACTCCAGCCTTCTGCTTTTTGCCATGAAGTTCTTACTGGAAGCCTAGCACATGCAAGTACCATGTTCTTAGCCTTCCAAGCTATAAGTCCAACAGCCTTTTAAACATTGTCTCCTTTAAAATATATTTATTTTTATTTTTTATTAGGGTACATGTAGAGGGTAGTGATTGGCTTTGAGGAAACTGCTTCTTCCTTTCCACCATGTGTGTTTGGGGGGTTAAACTCAGGTTGCCAGGCTTGGCAGCAAGTGCCTGTACTTGTTATCCCTGCCTTGCTTCATTATCACTACAGCCTTAGGTATTCTGTTATAGCAACAGACTAAGGCAGTTCTGCAGTGGGTAACTGACAGTGTGGCTTCTGTGAAATTCTTAATTCTCACCTCTCCTCCTGTCCCTACAAAGAGATGACAAGGACACCCTCCATGGTCATGGGTACCTTCACCTGCTCCTTCAGGGCTGGCCTGTTGAAATTTGCCAAAACATTAGCAGCCAATGTGGCTTCTGAGGAGGGACCCCAGGAGCCCAGGAGGTATCAACATCCCAGGGGAGCTGCTTTTCAGTCAGGCCCCAAAGCCCTGGGAGCCTGTTGTCCGGGTCTGAGTCTATGAACTCTTCTACAGAGGAAGCCTGATCTTTTCCAAGTGACACACACTTGGGCATATTTCCACATAGGAGTGGCCTGCAAGTGTCTAGTTCAGACGGGGACTGGACAGCAGGGCTTGGAGTTTGTGATGCGAATGCTCTCAAGTGGTCACGGAGACCTTGTCCTGGAACCAAAAGTTTTAAATAGGGGTGAATTTTGGTGAAAAATCTTCCATCTGCCAGAGTCCAGTTTCTTTGAAGCACACAGATGTTTATTTCCTAACATGCTGCAAGTCTAACTTGCTTCATATATACATACATGCATATACAAACACATACATACATACTACATACATGCATACATACTACACACACCGCACTATACATACGACACTGGGAGAACTACATGTGATGCTCCCAGGCAGCTGCTCAGCCTCCCTCTGTCATCCCATCCCTGCTCAGTCCCCTGTCATTACTCAGCTTACAGATCAAGAATCATAGCTCACTTTGAGCACCTCTTGGTACCCTGTGCATAGCAACCTCTGTGTAACTCATGTTCTCCCAATGTCTCTCTCAGGATATATGGTCAGACAGTGTTTTAGGTAAGTAATTCCTATATTAATGTCCGAAAAACTATACTAGAAATTTAAACTTGTTACATTATCCTCAACCTTGGAACTGCTGGCATTTGAGATCAGATAATTCTGTGTGCTAGGCCTTATCCTGGGCACTGTGGGTGTTCAGCAGCGTCCCTGGCGACTACCTACAGGAAGTCAGTAGCTCCCTTGGTTAGAATGGTCAACAGATGCCCCCAGACATTCCTGTTTCTGAAGGGAGGAAGGGCTGCTGATGTTCATGGAAAGCCACTGAAATCAAATATATAAAAGGGCTTTGGTGGGGTTGGGAGGTGGCTTGGTGGCACTAAAGTGCATGCAGATATCAAGATCTGAGTTCAGATCCCTAACACCGTATACAAAGCTGGCTACAGTGGTGTGGGTCTGTGTGCTGAGGGTGGGGGAAAGAGGCAGACCTCTGGTTAACCAGTAGAGTTCTGGGTTCAGTAGGAGACTCTGTCTCAAAGAATAAAATAAAGAGCAACAGAAGATACCCGAAGTCAGTCTCTTGCCTCCACAGGCATGTACGCACACACACGTGCACACACACACAGACACACATACACACACACACACACACAATAGTGAAGTTTGGGATTCTACAGACAGTCTCCTTTGCTGAAGCATTGGTCTCTTTCCAGACCAACAAGATTCTACAGAAATATAAAAGGTCTATCATGAGCATGTAACCACGGAACTAATCCAGTAGCTGTTCTCAAAGCCAGAGATTAATTTTAACAATATGCTTCTTTAACCCACCAAAAGCATTGTTATTCCAGCAGGCAATCAAATAATTATTAATGGAGTCATCAAAAGCCTGTGTGTATTTTTCTCTTAGGACCAGCACATGCCGAGTGCTTATTAGCCTCACGTGACTACTGCCTGTGTCTTCGGACAGAAGAAGGAAATGGCTTGCTGAGAGGGGTCCAGCCCTGCTCATCTTTAGACCATGCCTTCACCTCTCAGCAGAGGCAGGCAAGTCTGTCCTCCCTCATTTGACTCCCACTTACCCTACATCCCACCAACCTACAGGGGAGTCTGGATGGCACTGAACACACTGGAAAAGTCACCAAGTACCTCCAATCTGCTAAAGAAATGGGCACCCCTGAGGAGGTACAAGGATCCTCAGTGCCCCGACCCTCCCCACACAGCAGCCTCTAAAAAGCACTCCCATGCCCCACCCATCTCCAGACCCATCTTTATACTCTCTGCTAAGAAGGCAGGTTGTCCCAAGCACTAGCAAGTGCTGGTCTTCTGAAAAGCTGTTCCATCTTTTTTGTTTGTTTGTTTTGGTTTTTGGAGGGGGAGGACGAGGTTTCTCTGTAGCTTTGGAACCTATCCTAGAACTCTGTAGACCAGGCTGGCCTTGAACTCACAGAGATCCGCTGGTCTCTGCCTCCCAGTGCTGGGATTAAAGGCGTGTGCCACCACCACCTTGCTTGCTCTTTAAAGACAGGTATTTTCATCAGAACCTCACTCCTGGCCAAGAAGTTGCTGCCTGGGGGAAATGCTAGTCTCTTTTCCTGTCTAGTGGCTGGATCAGGAGGCTACATCGCTGGGATACCAGTTGATGGCCGAGTCCTGAACTACAGATTGTAATCTCTTGCTTTATTTGATTTTAGTACCCGCCCTACCCTCACCCCCCTCCCCCACCACCTTCCCAACTGTGCGGTTCCGTAAGGTAGGCAGGCTTGAGACACACTCTACCTCTGCCTCCCGGTTGGCTGTGGGTGGAGTTGGGGGTGGGGGTGGGGCTGCTCCCAGCAGGCTGGCCTCAGACTTGAATTGCAGATGGCTAACCCTGGTAGGGTCATTTCAACTTTTACTGTGAGTGAAAAGTAAAGTTTTCCTCCAGTTGCCACCTGTTTACCCATAACGACAGGGTGGCTGTAAAACATAAAATGCAGGGTGGAGGTGCTCACCACCTACACACTTTAGATAGATAGCTACTGCCCTGTACGATCACACTTTAGATAGCTACTGCCCTGTACCATCTCGGGTCTGACCCCCGCCCCCCGCCCACCGCCCCGAATTTCACCAGAACTACAGACACATAGGCTCAGGCAGACACTCACTGCCCAGGTGCCACAGACCCAGGGTGCCTTCCCCCACCTGTACCCGGGCAGGACAGCTCCTTGAGTGTCTTCGCGTTTGCCAGGGGAAACACGCTGTGTGTCTAGAAATCCGAAATCCACAGGAATTTGTACTCACCCCTCCTGGCCTGTCTGATCTTTGGGCTCAGCATGCTGCAGCCGCCTGGCCAGACTTGCTGGGCCGATCATGCTGCCATCCGTTTCTCTTTTCTCTTCTTTTTGGCCAATGGCCCTTCATGCCTAGCTTCTTTGAGACCCGGGGGCCACTGGACACCCCTTCGGCTCCCGCTCCTGGCTCCGGTTTGCTTTGGACTACATAAATCCTGATGCATTATTTATCCATTCCAGAATTAATTTCCATCCAAGCGGACCATTAAAGTCACAGTGATGTTTGGTAATCAATCACTGACCAGGGCGGGGCCCGCCCGGCTGTCGTGTTCTCCGGGCTACCCATTCCTGAAGGAGGAGGCGGAGACTTGGCCTCAGGGGTGGGCAGGTGGGTGGGGCCATCTGAAGCCCAGTGTAGACTGCAGCTGGCTACAGGTCCTCAGGCTCTAGAGATCTGTGCGCCAGCCGGCCTGCCGCTAAGAGGGCGGAGGACACACATAGCACCGTGGTTGGCTGGGCTAGCATGCCCTACTTCAGATTAGGGAGTGGTGAGACCCCTCCAGGCCCGCCCAAGGGGCCAGGCATCTCAGCTCACTGCCTTTCTTGGAAGGAGCTGGCATTCTGCCATTGCTCACATCCTCAGCAACTCCACTATCAGAGGGAGTCCTACTGAGGCTATGGACCACCTCCGTAGTAAGGGGAGAGAAACCAGTGCCTGAACAGGGTCACAAAACTTCCCGAGTTGAGTAACAGATCTCTGCTAAGACCAGCATAATTCTAATGGGTCTTTAGACCCTTTATTGGGCCCCACCTCAACCCTCTAAAAATTGGGGAGGGGCAGAGTCTTGCTATGTAGCCCAGGCTGGTTTTGAACTTTTGATCCTTCAGCACCCTCTTGAGTGCTGAATTACACACAGGTCTTTTTATACCCTGGCTATAAACTTACGCTATTCTATGAAGACTGTTTCTCAAAATACTCCAGTTCTGACCACTGCATGGTAAGAGCTCCCACCTTGAGAGTGTCCCATGAACTTGTAATGTTGTGACACCCCCCCGCTTTAATATTTCTATGTACCTCATGTTCGCTGAGTCTCAAATGTCCCACTGACACCTAATCAACTTCAGCAGCTGCAAGGGAAGCAGGGAGACCTCTGAAGCAATCCAGAAAAGGTGGGCGAGTCCAACCTCAGTGTGTGTGGGGCACTAAGAGCAAGAGGGAAGTGTGCAGGATGCAGTAAACCCCACATCCAGTCAACAGGAGGAAGAATACACAGGGCAGACTCATTCGGCTTCAAGCCAGTTCTTCTGATCTTAGCTTACTCCTCAGAATGTGGAGTAGGGATCCTGACATGACATCCAAAGCCTTCCCCAGGCCTTCCTTCCTTCCTTCCTTCCCTCTGTCCCATGCCTGTTGCTCCTGTGGTCCTCTGTGCAGGTTATACGAGGTCCTTGTATGTCCCCTTTCATATGCGGCCCTGCTCCCATGGCCTGTGCCTCTGTACAGACAGTACCCCACCTCTGGAAACCTTCCCTACATTGCTTTAGCTTCAGAGGTCTTGTCTTGCCATGCTTTTAACACCCTCCCCAAACCCCACCCCCGCCACCGTAGTGAAACTGCCCTGATTCTACCAGTTGGGGGAGACATGAAGCACTTTTCCCAAGCCCTCACACACTTTCCTAATCTTGTCCTCTCAGCTGCGAACCCCAAAGGGCTTCATGAAATGCTCTGTGAAGGACGGTGTGCACAGAGGATGGGGAGATAGCCCGGTGGGTAGAATGTCACCATGGAATCGCAAGAATCAGATCCTTTGAGCCCACATAAATCCTGGGTGGACATGGCCGCTTGTCTATAGTTCTAATACTTGGGGGGTGGAAACAGGATCCTGGGAGCAAACTGCTTAGCTGGACTAGCGCAGTTGGCAAGCTCTGGGATCAAGTGAGAGACCCTGCCTCAATATACGAGGTGGAGATGATCGATGCCCCACGTTAACCTCTCCCCTCCATACCCAGGTACATACATGTGTACTCACATACATGGGAACACACATACATGCACTAAACACACACACCAACACTCCATATGGACAGATCAGAAACACCGTTGCAGGGTTCCTCTCCTTTAAGGCCAAGCACAATCCAGACCAGGCTAGGACAGAGCCCACCCAGGAAGGATGACAGAATATAGAGCTGGACAACTCACATGTTGACACCAGGGTCACGGGGCAAGTCCCGTGGCCGGTGACAGCATCTTGAGCAATCCGGAAACCATCTGTGAGTAATGCAGCCTGGCCAGTGTTCCCCTGAGCCAAGGGTCAGTGAATGCCAGAGCCTGGGTCTAGCGCTACTCACGATTGTTTGGCTTAAGAAACCACCTCCGGGAGCTCTTCCTGTGCAGCTGTTTCCCGAGGACTTGAAGTCATTGCTCTCATCTGCCTGCTTTTCTGGCCATTAGAGAAGGAGAAACAAACCACAGACTCTGGGTTCAGACTCAGAAGCAAGCCTGCAGGGGGCTGGAGCTAATCTGGTTGGGACCACGGGGTCAGTGGGTGGAGGGCAAAATGACTCTTCCGCTTTCTTGTCCTGACCCCGGATTCCGTTCCTAGTCCTTCTGATGCAGGATTCATGGCAGCACCTGGAAGGGGCTGTAGTACTCCCCCATGCAGCAGTGGATGTTGGAGGCCTCCAGATCCTTCCAGAGCTTTCAGGTGACAGTGGGGCAAGAGCAGGGCTATGGGGTTTGTTGAAAGTGAAGACTTCAAATAGCTTGTATTTGAAGAAACAGTGCTATTTCTCCAGGTGTAAGTTGAACACCAAGAACAGGAAATGGGGTTACTGGTCAGTATGGCAGCAGACACTGGGAGTGCCACTCCCTCTGCCTGTTTCACAGTGTAGCCCTCACCCCACCCCTACCCCAGCACTGCAATCCCAGTGGCTCTGCTCTACGTCTGCTACTCTCCTGCCTCACATTCTTCAGCATCTTCTAAGGGCTGCTCAGGAGCAGGCACTGAAAGGCCTAAGGGGACTGAGGACAGAAGTCTCCAGAACTACCTGTTAAAATGCACATCCGTTGATGGAATACCTGCCCATCAACAGCCAGCCCAGAGCCAGGGTGCTTTCACTATTGTGGCTCTCTCCCTTGGCTGAACCCTGGAGACTTTGCAGAAGAGTACCTGCTTATATCATACTGCTGCTCTTCTTAACCAGCGCACATACACAGTCATCCTGGGGCTTGTGGAACTGCGACCTACATGCAGCCAGGGCAAGGACCCACTGCCTTAGAAGACAACTCTACATGCCTGGGGCTAGGGCTCCCGAGGTGACCTTTGCCTGCTACCATCCCGAGAGAGATGCCTTCTTATGGATAGGTGTCAGTGTCAAACCTTCATCCAGCTAGAAAGAGCTCTGATGAGAAACAAACCCATTGCATGCAGAGCCACTGGTGCTATTGCATAATCTGGGCACAAAAATATTCAAAAGGGAGTGGGAAGGTTGGGTTTGGGCTGGACCAGCAAGCATTGAAAGTGGCAGTTGGGATGGGAAACTTTAATTTTCACAAAGACAGTGGATCCCTGCTTCCCTGTTCCACACACTTCGGGATTTTAGATAAAAGCGTGTCCTTACAGAGGTCAGTGTGCAAACAGCGCTGACCTGGCTCTCCAGAGCCTATTCCCAATCACCAGCACCACTGTTCCCTGCTGTGAAGAGGCCACTGCCCTCTCCTTAGCCTGTCACTCAAGGTCATCATTTCTGCCTTTCCCGCTGCCTATCCAGTGGGGTTCCTAGCCAGCCAGCTGGTGTTAATCTGTAAGGAAGCTGATGGTTACATTTTCAGTAGGTTTGCAAAGCCGCTGGTTTATGATGGGCACCGTCAGAAATTGAACAATATAAACCTGTAATTAAGTAAACAGTGTTTCAAAATTTATTACTTCCTAATCCATTTGAGTCATCCATATGGAAAATACAATATGTTCTCGCTGCCATGCTGATCCCCCCTAGTTCAGCGCTATCATGCTGGGAGAATTCACAGCGTGGAAATCAGGCAACCCTGTAATTCAGAGCATAGGAACCCCCTTCTCTCTTTTCATCTCCCTCTGACCCATGCCAGAGACCCCAGGAACCCTCTATAAGGTAGCAGAATGTGCTCCTCCTGCCCATTTACCAGCCGGTCTCCATGCCCTTCTTTGTCATCTTTCCTGTGTGCCCTAGTCAGTATGTGGCACTCCTGGTCTGAGCAGAGAATGCCAGGTCACTATCGCAATCAGCCCCTTCTTCCTCGTGGATGTGCTGTATTGTCAGCCACCAACAGTTCAGTGTGGCTGAGTTCTGGCCAGAATAAATGAGTGGAAGGGATGCGGTCATTCCCAGGCCTGGGATACAGCACTCTCGCTCCTGACAGCCTGCTGTCTGCTCAATTAGGATAGGGACACTTTAGAAGTCTTATGTAAAGGTGGTAAGAGCCACGCAGAATAAGTCTTGAATGGCTGTGTGGAGCTGAGCCTTCCCTGCCAGCCCGGAAGCACTCTATGTGCATACGAAAAGCAGAACGAATGTCCATGGCGAGATTTGTTAAATGGCTAGTCCTCTTGGTCACCAGAGCTGACTTTCCACGGGATCTAGTGTCACCTGTCCTCTGCCCGTGAGATTTTTGTAACATCCAGTGTCAGCTCCCTGTTCATCTCCACGGTTGGAATGAGTTGCCCCTGAGGCTCTGGGGATCTTCTTCTACAAGGAGAGAGGGAGAGAGAGTGGGAGGGAGCTGGGGAGAGGAGAGACTGGTAAGAGTATGAGCTCCTGTTCACTCCCATAATTTAAAATACTAATTTCACATAAATCATCAGGTTGGACTGAAGTACTCCTACTAGATTTTAAAATTGCAAAATTGTGTGGGAGTCATCACAGTGAACTTTTGGGCCGCTTTGGTGGTCTTGCTTTGTTGGTGCTATGGGCATGCCCTTCATCTGTGTCACCACTAAGAGGGTGGAGGCTTCAGGACTCTCCGCTCCTGAGGGCAGGCCTTCCTCCCTGCCTCCTCCCTCTGACCCTTATTCTGTCATCACTGGCCTTTTAGTTGGTGCTTTCTCTATGTTGCTTCCCATGCCACTCACTGTCACAGCCGGGTCCTTGGAAAGGGTTCAGGGTCTTAGATTCCCACTTTTCTGGGAGTGATCTATTTAGTGTCTTGGTACCCAAGTCAGGATAAAGATGCAATATCTGAAATCACACATTGAAAAACCGCCTAGACACACTAGACCAGGGCAAGACAGCCAAGCCCAAAGCATGGAGGTTTGCTTACAAAGCCCCTAATTATGATGGTCAGTCAGTGCTCACTGTCAGTTTGGAAATTCCTAGGACACAGACCTCTGGGCAAGCCTATGGTTATGTTTCAAGAGAGGAAAAACTGAGAGAGGAAGACAGCCTCCAATTGTGGGCAACACTATCCCATAGGCTG
Organism: Chionomys nivalis; assembly: GCF_950005125.1. Classification (NCBI taxonomy): domain Eukaryota; kingdom Metazoa; phylum Chordata; class Mammalia; order Rodentia; family Cricetidae; genus Chionomys; species Chionomys nivalis. Next base: position 32,987,001 of record NC_080090.1, on the reverse strand, counting down.
GGATCCCAGACTAAATAAAAAGGGAAAAAGTAGGCGGCCAGCTGTGTGTTATTATAGTGATATATTATTTATGCTTTGACAAATAAAGCTTGCCTAAAGATCAGAAGGGCAAAGCTAAGCCACTAGAGATCAGGCAGTGGTGGCACACATCTTTAGTCACAGGATTTGGGAGACAGAGGCAGATGGACCTCTGTGAGTTCAAGGCCACACAAGATCAATACAGAAACAAATCCAGGTGGTGGTGGCCTATACCTTTAATCCCAGTACTAGGGAGTCACATACCTTTAATCCCTGCCCTAGAGGGAATATAAAATGAGAGGAGAGATAGGCTTAGTCCGCAGCTGCCCAGCCTTGGTAGAGGTACGACTCCTCTAGTGGCTTAGATGCTTTGCTTTCCTGGTTTTTGGGTTGAACCCCAGTAACTGTCTCAGGATTTTTATTATTCATGCTACATGTGGTGCTCAACATTTGAGGTATGCATTCATGAAGAAGCTGTTTGCCTGAGGCTTTTTAGCCACCAATACAGGCCAGGGCTGCACTTGGACAGTCTCATGTCTTCATCAACATCATTGGGATATTTTGTAAGACAATTGGGAATTCTTAAAGGGAGGAATTAGTTAAAAGAGAGAGCTTTCCCCCCACATTAAAAAAGATGGGAAAAACCATTATAATGGATGGATTTTTGTCTCTGTATGACGATATGTTAGACAGTTTGAAAATGGAATGATTAAATGAGAGGATATCTAATTTAGATTGGATTTATGTAATGTCAATTGTAAACATTATCAGCATTACAATTTTTGTCTTATTACTAAAAAAAGCTGATTAATCTGAGTGCTAAGATACAGGCCTTGGAAAAATCTAATAAAATAGATCACAGAGAGATTCAAATCCAGACAGAAGAACTTAATGGAGAGCCAATTTTAGTATTTCATTATAAGAATAGAGAGGAACAGCCTAAGGTTTTCAGACAACCAACCTTAATATATCCAGTAACCTGACAGCAATTGCCAAGTGGCAGAGGCTCTGTTATAGCTAACTAGACTCCTGGGCCATTGTTAGATTTTAGGAGATTAAAGGAAGCAATAGTCTCATATGGCATGTGAAACATTTTCACCTTTTGTAAAATAAATGTTAAACTCATGGTCAATTTGTAATAGAATTATCCCTAATGACTGGGAAGATTTGGTTAATGGTGTCTGAGAGCCTGGTCCATAATTATAATGGAGTACCTGGTTCAGAGAAGAGGTTAAAATTATTGAACAATGGAGTTAGACATAGGGAAAGCTCCCAAGATCAAATTCTTGGAGGAGACTATGCTACTATAGAAAGGCAGGCTGTATATGAAGACCACACCCTGGATTTATGCTGTGCAGTTGCTTTAAATGCTTGGGATAAAATTGGAGAAATAGGAAAGAAAATTGTATCACTTACTAAAGTCATGCAGGGCCCAAAGAAAGCCTTTATGGATTTATTACAAAGATTGATTTCAGCAGTAAATAGAATGATACCAAATTCAGAAGCTAGACAAATAATAGTTGAAACTCTGGCCTTTGAGAATATCAATTCTCTATTCAAAAGGATAATTAGGCCATTAAAGGCAAGGTCAGCACCTTTAGAGGAATGTATCTGAGACACAATTAATATTGAATCTCATGAACATGATGATAAATGTATAGGAGAGGTGATTTCCAGAGGTTTGAGGAAAAATCCTAAATTAAACATTATAATTGTGGCAAAAAGGTCACTTTAAAAGGGGTTGTAGGTAGGGCATTTCTAGAAACAATGCTTTTTTTTCTAAGAATAATCCATTAAGAATGTCCCTCTCTTCTGGATTATTTGGAAGATTCAGCAAAGGCAGGCATTGGACTAATGAATGTAGGTCAATGAGGAATATTCATGGTAATCCTTTGCCAATCTAATGTCTATTGTAAGAAATCATACTGCTCTGGATAATAGCACAGCTATAGAAGAGATAACAAAGAATTCAGGAGAAACCATAAAGCAAGTATTTTGGCAAACTTATATAAATGAACAAAGACCAAAATTAAAAATACGAATAAATGGCATTGTTATTGAAAGTCTGGTAGACACAGGTGAAGATGAACAATAATTTCATCAGAATCTTGGCTTCCAAATTTGCCACTTAAGGATGTAAATGTTCAGTTTTTAGGGATCTGAACTTTATCTCAGGTAAAGCAGAGTGAGATGGATCAAAAGTATAGGACTAGAAGGTCAGAGACTAACATTAAAACAATATGTAGCTAGTTAACATAGCAATGAGTTTGTGGGGATGTGATTTGTTACAGCAATGAAAAACTCAGAATAAAATCCCGCCCAATCTTAGAAATAAACCATAAGTTAATGTCTGTTTCTGGGAATAATATTAGAAGGTTTTATAAAGAACAATCACCAGCCATTCAGTTTGCACAAGAATAGGGCACATAGCTGCTGATATTTCAAAGACACCAACAGTCCAACCTTTAAAATGGCTGACAGACAAACTTTTATGGGTTATGGCCTTTAATAACAGAGAAACTGTAGGTTTTAGAACAGCTGGTACAAGAGAGAATAGATGCTCCGCATATTGAAGACTCAGCCAGCGCTTGGCATTCTCCTGTATTTGTTGTTAAAAGGAAATCTGGAAAATGGAGAATGGTAAGAGATCTAAAAGCTATTAATAAGGTGATTCAGCCAATTGGCTCTCTGTGGTCTGGCATTCCTTTGCCTTCTCCATTGCCTAAAAGACAGCCTCTTATAGTTATTGATTTAAAAGATTGTTTCTTCACTATACCTTTACAAGAAAAGAACAGGAAATTTGTCTTCACAGTGCCTACTTGTAATAGTTCTCAGCCTACTAAAACATATCAATGGAATAGCCCTACCCAATGCCAATATTTTGTAGGTCAGCCATTAGAAATGATACATAAGTAATTTTCTGAATCTATACATTACATAGATGACATTTTGATATCTAATTCAAAAGTTGATACTTTAGAAAGAATTTTGAAGAAGTAAAGAAAATTTTACCTTGTTGGGGATTATAACTTGCTCATGAAAAAAATACAAAGAGGAGATTCTGTTAATTATTTAGGTTATAAAATAGGGTATAGAAAATTAGAGCCCAAAAGATGGAAATTAGGAGAGATCAATTTCAGATTCTTAATGACTTCCACAGATTGCTAGGAGACATTTCCCAGCCCATTATCCCAATAATGATAAAACCTGATGACCCAATTAAAGGAAAGCTTAAATGTTGACAAGGTCTTAAATAGTCCAGGGAATTATCAGCTGAAGCTGAGAGAAAATTTGCTTTATTGAAGAGAAATTACAGGAGGCACATGTGGATCATGTGGATCCAAATCTTAACTGAATTCTGGTCATATTACCCTCCAAACATTCCCCTACAGGAATTTTAATGCAGAAGGAAGATGTTATCTTAGAATGGATCTTTTTACAACATAAACTGAATAAAAAATTAAAAACTTATGTAGATAAGGTCTCTGAGTTAATTCTAAAAAGAAAATCGAGACTTGTCAATTAGTAGGAATGGACCCTGCAGAAATTGTAGCACTATTCACTAATGGTGAAATTGACAAATCATGGGAGGGAAGTGAACCCTGGCAAAGAGCTTACAATAATCCTTTGTGAGGGAGGAGCAACAACTCTCCAAAAGCAAGAAAATTTGACCCATAAAGAGTGTTAATTGGATTCTTTTTCACATTGTAAGGAACACACCAATAACTGGAGCACCTACATTCTATACTGGTGTAAATAAATCAGAAAATGGAGGCTACAAATCAGAAAACTTAAGTAAAGTGGATCAAAGCCCTTATGAGTCTGTACAAAGTCAGAATTATATGCTATTCTCATGGTACTAAGGGATTTTAAAGAACCTCATTCCTAGTTACTGATTCACAATATGCAGAAAGAGTTGTTTTGCATATTGAAATTACTGAATTTATACCAGATGATACAGAATTGACTTTATCATTTATTCAAGTACAAAATATAACACACATACAATCCCATACATGTCTACTAGGTCCTCTAGCACAAGGTAATGCATAAATTGATCAATTATTGATTGGAAATGTGCTGAAGGCCTCAGAATTTCATAAAAAAGCATCACATCAATAGCAAAGGTTTAAAAAAAAGGTGTTCCTCTTCATGGAATAAGGATACACGGAGTATCCAGGTATTGTCATCATCCATGAAGCAGTATGTGGCGGAGATAGGGGAGGGCTGCCCAGTAGCTAAGAGCACCCCTGATATCACAGGGGTTCAGTGACAGTCTGAAGTGACTTCTCCTCCCTGAAAGCAAAGGTTTCAAAGGGAGGTCAAAGGTTATGTTTGAGAAAATAAAGATCCACTGTTTTGGTCAGTTTTGCATTGTCCGTTAGCAAGCCTGATCCCTAGTAAAAACACCTACCTGCAGAGGAGAGACCCCGATCAGATGGCAAGAGTAGATTGTCCCAGTGTCCCCTTCTGTGTTCATGCCCCTCCTACAGCCCCCATCTCCCTACTCAGATCTTCCAAGAGGAAGCCCCTCACCTTGCCATCTTTGCTTGCTCCCATTCATCTCCCTGCCTTTTACACTTGTCGTCCATCCCTTGCTGGGTCCTTTCTCCAAGACCACAGACAGCCCAGTCTTTTTCTCTCCTAGTTAGAACTTGGTTGCTTGCTGGACACTATCCAGCCCATTGCTGACTCAAAGAAACTTCACAGGTGCCTTTTTAGAAACCATAAAGAACTGATCTGCTTGGTCCCCAGTAGGCAGTCAGACATGGCTATATGACTTGGGTCTGGCTAATCTGGACAGAGTCAACTTTACAGTCTGCAGCAGAGACATGGTTCTGCAAGGACAACAGGACTCTGTAGCATGGGGAGTTGTCTTGCAGCAGGGTCCTGCCTGTGCTGCTAGAATGAAGGCCGCTGTGCACTGTCATTTCCGTTCATCTTCCAAACTGGCTTCAACTCCCGAAGAGTCTCATAAACTTCCAGTGAATTCCCCTTATTGCCTCCAGCTGCCTTGGTCGCCTTTTCATTGACACTGAAGCCTGCGCGATACCCCTCAATCCAAGCCTGACTGGTCCTCGTCCCTCTGGCCTTGTTATCTTCCGAAACCAACACAGACACACAGTCTCGCCCTTGCCCATTCTCAACTGAAGTCATTTCCTTCCCTATTTGCCTGGTTTCACTACCAACTTCATCTCAGTCTAGAAACCAAAGGTCATCTTTCCAGACCTGGTTCCCCTCTAGTCCTTTGTCCTGTTTCCTCTGGAGGTTCTTGTCGGACAGCACTGACTCAACTTCTATTGGCCTAATGGATGCCTCTGGGTGAGGTCCTACTACCCACCTACTTTCCTCCCAGACTTTATTTTATCCTAATCTTTTTCAAAACCTAACTGCGGCTTAGCTAGCTGCCTCTCATCTCTGCCAGAGTCCAGTGTTTGCGTACTGCTCTCCTTCAGGGGACTTCCAGGGACTATTGGGCTCCCTGGTCATCAGTCAGTATTCTCCAAGGCATAGTTTGTACTCAACACCACTACGTAGTCTGCGACCACGACCACTGACATGTGACTAAATGATTTTCTTGCAGGTCATCGATAGGCATCTAGCTAATGAGTTCTGTGAGTACCCATTTTGTTAGCGAAACCTGCAGCGCAGACTTCTGGAATGGTAAGCTCATAGCCTTAGCTCTGAACTCAAGCCCAGCACAGTTCTGCATGGTTTCCCACCCACTTTCCCAACTGTTCTGCTTTTCTCATCATTAGTGGAGCCACTAAGGCAACTTCAGCCAAATATAAGCGTCACTCTTGCTAGTCCTTAGAACGAAACCAGTCTCAGAGAGTCATGTTCGTGGGGTCTGGTCTCAACCACAGAGGGACATTAGGTGAGACACTGATTAGAGACATGGATATAAGAATGTCAAAAGAAGCCAAACCAAACTCAGAGAAAGAACCGCAGCACCTCCACATTGGTAGAAGGAAAAGAGGAGTTTAGTTAAGAGCCCTCTAACAGCACAGGCAGAGCCGGGGGTGGGGGTGGTGGGAGAACCCAGGCAGGAAAGGCGGGCAGTGGAAGAGGACAGCGTGCAGACGATTTGGCCCATGATGCCGTGTGTGACCCAAGAGCAGATTCCCTGTACAAGTGAAGGAGGAGGCCAGAATTTACAATGACCAGGAATTTCCGATTCTGGCAATATTAATGACCTTCCCATTCTTAAGCCGTCTCACAGACAAATCCAGACAAGACACAAAGACTTCCAACTAAAAATGTTGCATAGAATATACGAAATGCATGTTTAAAAATGAACAGTGGAGATGGAGTCAGGATGGGGGTGTAAGATGAAACCATGCGATCTACATGTAGGAAGCATCATTTTCTACAATGGCCAGACCCAATTAAAACAGAGAAAGTAAACAGATGACTGGGAAATGAAGTGACAGACGGGTTTCCAAAGCCTCCCCCTTCCCCCAGCAACAGTAACAGCAACAAAAGCTGACAAGAGCTGGCAAGACGACATTTTAGAACTTTAAAAATTCATGAGGATGGTGAGTCTTAATTGCTGGGAGGGGAAGGCCAGTTATCTTAAAGAATGTAGTTCTGCTAAGTCTACCATGCTCCATGGGAAGTTCACACATCCCAGAACATTTGGGCAGCACAAATCGGCCTTGATGGGGCAGGGGAGACACGAAGTATAGACTGGGGAAAATCCTTAAATCCTTATTTAGAATCCTGAATTTAGAGATCATGGCTTTGCAACACTTGGTCCAGCCACACTCAGGCCTGTTCCAATTCTCTGGGTCAGCAAAAATCTTACAAAAATGCCAGCCTGCACGCCTGCACGGAGTGTTGAAACTCTGCCCTGGGCTTTGCCTTGATTTCACTAACCCAGGGCTCTCCCACACACATCAGGGAGCAGGGGCTTCCCCTCAAAAACTGTCAGAGGCAAATGTTTTGGTCACTGGAGCTTCCAGGCAGTAAACAATGGGACAAAAATTAGCCTGACATAAAGCTTTGGAGAAAAGGCTTGGAGATGGGCTGTTCTGGACAGAAAGAAATGAGACAAAGTCCATGGTATTGGTATTTGTGCCTTGTAACCAAAATGCCCAATAGAGACAACTTAAGGGAAGAAATGCTTATTTTTGCTGCTAGTTTCATAGTGATCTCACTCTGTAGTGGGGAAGGCAAGGCAGTGGGGCATGAGGCGGTGGATGGTCACATAAAGAGGATCCGGAAGCAGAGACCACAGATAGAACCAAAGTATAATTTCAAATCAACCTACTCTCACCTGCCAAAATCTACCCTCAAAAACCATGATGGCTTTCGAGAAAGTGCCATGAACTAGGGAACAAACATTGAAAACAAGCCTGTGGAGAATACCTCAGATCACAACGACATGCTCAAGAAAGCCCCGAGCCATCACTTTCTTGTGGTCTTCAGGCTCTTCTCAGCATGAGGTAAAGAGCAAGGCAGAGCTGCCAGCGGAGGGGCTGAGTGTGGAAGGCGTGTACAAGACACCACAGAGGCTAGGAGATTTTTTTCCATGCAGTGTTTAAAATCTCTCTTCAATTACCCACTAGCCTTTGAGATAATAGGGTAAACTTCCACAGCCACACGTGACAAGAAATATGTAGGTAACCAAATTTGTTGAGCAAAGCTATGAGACCAACGAACAGGAGCATCCACACATTCCAGGAGGAAAAGGAAAATCCCACTTCCTGACCTGCCACAGGGAGGTGGTGGCTGCGGCAGGGCATGGATGGCATCACGGTTGGCATCTCGCAGTAGATATGGATGGCAACACCAGGCTTTGTCAGAATGTCTGTGGACAGGGGATGGCTCTCTAATGCATTCCTCAGACTTGGTTCTCTGCCTCTCTGCCACAGGGTTTCATCTTTCCAACCAAGGCTGTGGTTCCTATTCCAGCATGGCCCTCACACAGGCAAGATGACTCCACAGGGGGTAGAAGGATGGTGAGCAAGAGGGTGGAAATGGCTTAGGCAAGACATGATCAGAGACTCATCTAAAGCAAGATGGGGCCATGGGGGTACAGTTTACGGTAGAGCACTCTGTAGCATGCCCAGGCCCTGGGGTCCCAGGGTGCCTGGGGACGCAGAAGATGCCATACACTTGGGGCCTAGAAGCTGAAATGCCACCAGACTATCCATACCTTCCAAATTTGGCCTAGGCCAGAAGTGCCAGTCCCCTCTTTATGTTTTTATTTTATTAAATTTTTAAGTAGAAAGTAGAGAAAGATTTACTCAACATGGCCATATTGAGAATAGGTGAAAATAAAGAGGCTTCAAGCACTATGTTGAACAGAAGAGAATAAGCATCCTTCTTGTTCCTGATTTTAGTAAGGGAGACAAAAGACCCACTCCAGACCATTTTGGAGATGTTGACCCATGGTCCAAATTCCAGTACAGGGCAAGAGCTAGCTTCATCTTTAAAAGATCAAAAGTTGTTGGGCCCGGGGTGGTCTCAGTGACCTGATCCCAGGACCTCTAGCTGGATGACATTGTCTCATCACCTCTGGGGACTGACTGGAATCCTGTCTGGTCCTTAGCAATGAGGTTGGCATTCCCCTTCTGTACTCAACCAGCTTTGGGTGAATGCTCTGATACTCTTTTGGGTGGGGCTGTGGCTCTCCCGCCTACTCAGCTAGCAAGGGCACAGAGACCTGGGGTGTTGCATGACAAGGAGCAGCTTTAAGGGCAGTTGTTGTGTGCCTAGGTTGTCCACTTAGGAAGGTCTCTTAGGAAAAGATGCATCCTCTTGCATAGTTATGTCTTCAACAACCATAACGCCTACGGATTAAGTGAGCAATTGCATCACATCAGGTGGACTTCAAGGGAGCCTGGATTGAGGTCAGAGACCGGAGTGGGCTCTGCATAGCTGTGTATTCCCCTCCAAATACAGCGTGTGGACGAAATGTCCTAGCAGGCCAGGTGTGTGGGTTCAAGTCTGGGACATCTCTCTCCCTTCACAGTTCTTAGAAGTAAGGGAGTGACCTGGTTAACAGGAGTCCTCGCCCTGTCACCAGGGTGGGTTTGGCTTCACACAGCCACCGCCACAGTGTCCACAGGCACTTAGCCTTGAAGAGGAAGCCAGCACCCTGGGACTCATCTCTCATACTGCTCAGAGGAAGTCAAACTGATCACAAAATACCACTTCCTGAAACTATTAGTGGCTCAGGGATTTTTTCTTTCTCCATGCGAAACAAGATTGTTTCAGCATTGGGCCGTGTGAGTAGCTCTCAGTTACTCATCTCGAGTCACTGCTGACATTCAGTATCAGCGAGGTCACTGCTGAGCTTGGCTGGACCCTGTCCCTGTCTCCTGGTCCTTCTTTAAGATGGGGAGGTGAAATACCACCCGTCACGTGTGAGGATCAAACGAGAGCAGTTGCGCTCATCAATTCCCAGGCAACGGTTGCTCTACCGGGAGAGGCTCAAGATGAATCTTTATACTTGATCCCTAGCATGGCGTTCCTCGGAGGCTCCGGCGGGGAAGGAGTGAGAGGAGCCCCTATTGCTTTTCAAAAGCTTCTGAGTCTTTAAATTTTTATTCTGTTTATTAATATTATTATTAGTGTGTGTGAGTGTGGGGGGTGGGGGAGTGTTGATACACAGCCTGTGGAGGTCAGAGGACAACTTTGTGGCATTGGTTCTCGTTGTCCACCTTTATTTGGCCTTTGGGGACCTAATTCAGGTCATCAGGATTGTGTGGTGGCCTAGCACCCGAGTCTCTGTTAATGCAGTAATTCTGTGCAAATAGGGTCAGGTTGTCAGATGAACCAAGTAGGTGACGAGCTGAGGGGTGGGGCTGGAGATCACATTTAACCACCAATGGTGAGTGGCTTGATCTGGTCAATCAGGCCCATCTATGTATGGATGAGGGGCTTCAGGGAGCTTTCGAGTCGGTGAACCTTGGAGGTTCTGGGTATATGGCACATCCTGAGGCGTGTGGCGACCCCCCACCCCTTAGCCCCCCTCTTCCGTCAGGCTTTTCAGAGGTGCGTCTTCTCTAGTAACTCAGTGTGTTCTTGAGTTTGTGAGTCATCTAGGGAGTTACTGCACCTGAGGAGAGCAGTGGGAACCTCGGCTAAGGAGCTGAGAGGACAGAAGGGTGGCCTAGGCATCCGTTGGTGACGGGCTCTGAAGAGGAGACACTTTTGTGAGTGAGTCTACAGTCGGCAGTCTCGTAAGCTGTGAGCTCACTCTGGGTCGTTCATGCTAGAACTGAACTGAATTGCCGAGATACCCTACCGATACTGGAGAATCTGAGAGAACAAGACAGAGGTCCAGAGACAGCGGCCATCCTTCAAGGGAACCGCTCTTGGTGATGGAGCCAGGGACCACAGCGGGGTTTGGAGTGAGCGAGCGCTGTGTGTGGAGCAGGAACGTAGAACTGTGAAAAGCTGGATGCAGAGGAATCGTGCTGGCTCCCGCCACGGCATCTCCATCCGCTTCAGAAGTTTAATTCTGGGTGTCAGTGTCCTCTGATATGCCAAAGGGCACGTGATAACTTCTGATCTAACCATTGTGGACACATGCTAGCATATGCTGTGGGTGAGGCTGGGTACTGTGGTTCCTGTCTACAGTGTGAATGGCTGGGATGGTATTTAGGACATCATTCAGGCCATCAGTGTCACTGATCAGCAAGTTGTAGGACTGGGCACGAGGTTGGCTCAGCCTGGGAGGAGGAAGAAGAGCGCCTTGTCCCTACAAGAGGCACTGTCTAGACTTGGGGTGAGGGTCCCGCATGTGGCTTATGTGGAGGGTCAGCCTTAGGGAAAGGAGGGACACAGGGAAGGGAGCAGGAGCTGCAGATAAACATTGGTTCTTCTCTCTTCCTGGCAATGGGAAAGCTGACCATTCTGGAGGGTCTTGGGACAGCAGCTCTTAGTTATCCCTAGACTCACGACATCCCTGCCTTCTAACTCTGCACATGATGTGGCCGGGAGTGCATTGTGCCTGAGTGGTAGTGTCTGCCCTTAACACATAGCACAGCTGTAAGGAGTATTTGCTGAGCACGTGCCACACGGTAGGAACTACCGCCCTTCATTACAAATGGAACACACTTCTTCATGTCGTAGAGAACAATGGGGTCCAAAGAAGGTGCCTGATGCATGAGAAGTTATTGGCTAGGAGGTGGCTAAGCTGGTATCTCAAACTCAGCCTGCATTTTAAGCAATACTAGGTGACCCCTGTCTGTCTCCACCAGGAGGACAAGGCCTCTGGCTCCATGATGCTGACCTAACTTTATGGGGAGACATTCTTCAATAGGAAATTCTTACTTGAGATACATCCTCAACACCGATGGCTGGTCTTACTGGGGCTGTAGAGCCTCGCCCTACGTTCCTTAACACAGGACAGCCATGAAAAGCCCATCTGGCCACAGGGCTACAACTGGTCAACTGAGGCTGCTGTATGCCTGCGTTTCCATCCAACTCCTCCCTGGGCACAGTGCCTGGTCTCCTACGATGTCTACCTCAGTCCACGTTCAAGGTCCAGCCTTGCAAAAGCCTGCAGGCTTAGTGAGCATCAGGGTGCTGCTGAGGAGTGGACACAGTGACAAGTACCATGCCCAGGGCTTGAGCTGGTTCTTCATCCCAGCATGTTCAGTGGTGTTCCTACTCAAAGAGCGAAATGTGTGGTCAGGGTCCTCAGGAGATGGTGAGAGCTATTTTTGTCTCCTGGGAGGGGAGTTTGGAGTGCTCGATACTCCTCTACGCTGCCTGAATTCTTGCCCTGAGCCCACAACATCTGGCAGATGGCATGCCAGGCTCCAGATAGGGTTTCCTATGTCCAAGGCTCCACCATTCCTCTCTGCTTTTTTTTTTTTTTTAAATCTGCAAAAGGACTTGGTGGGAGGAGGGGCTCAGCTCTTAAAGTGCTTGTTTTACAACCAAGTGGACCTGGGTTTTATTCCCAGAATCCATGTAAAAGGCTGCGCATGGTGATGCATGCTGGGAAGCTGATATAGGCAGATTTTGGGGGCTTTCTGGCCGTCCAAATTAGCCTATTTGGAATATGAGAGACTTTGCCTCAAAAAAAGTTGGTGGCTTCTAAAGAAGGACACCAGAGGTTGTTCTGTGCATGAAGCAACACACACACACTCACACATATATGCGCACACACATGCACACACAAGTACACGCACATGTACACACACACACACAGACACGCACATGCACACCCCACATTAGGGTTCTCAGAGATCATCTCAGCGTCTTATTCTCGGAAAGAAACTGCTATGAATTCAGGACCTACTCTGAGCCCTCTGTAAGCTTTGCTTTTTATTAGGTATTCTATTCCCACTCCAGACCTCTAAGGGATGGTCTGGTGTGGAATCCTTGTTCACACCAAAATGGACAGTGTAAGATGATGGAGCAGGCATCAGGGAGCCGGCAGAAGTGGGGCAGATGCAGAGGGCAGAGGGCAGAAGGCCAAGGGCCTGCTGTGGTTTGCATTCTCCACCCACCTCAGGGATGTTTTCCCAGCTGGGCAGAACAGAGGTTACCACAGGAAGCTGGCTCTCTGAGAAAGCTGCTGACTCAGCCCTCCGTTGGCTCCCCAGAGGGCAGTGTGCCTGGCACAGTATCTGTCTAGACATTGGCTGAGGGCTCTGTCCACACTGTTTTTTGGGCACAGGTTCTTCATGGCTCTTCAGAACTGAGGCGAACAAGAGTGTTGGCCTGAGTCCCCTTCAAATGCACAGGATAGAACTATGAGCCCCAGTGTCCCAGAAAGTGCCTGCTGGAGACTGGGCCTTTACAGAGGTGGTTAAATGACTGGTATCCTTGTAAGAGGAGCATGTAAGAACACAGTCATAAGCCAGGTGGCAGTGGGGACACACACCTTTGATCTCAGCACTTGGGAGGCAGAGGCAGGTGAATCTCTATGAGTTTGAGGCCAGCTTGGTCTACAGACTGAGTTCCAGGACAGTCAGGGACTGTTACACAGAGAAACCCTGCCTCAAAAATAAAGAAAAAGAAAAAAGAAAAAGAAAAGAAAAGAAAGAAAGAAGGAAGGAAAGAAAGAGAACACAGCCACAGACAGAGGAATGAGCCCATGAGACACGGGGAGAGGATGGAACCTGAAGCCGAATAGAGGGGCTGAAGGGGCAAAGAGGCCTGCCAATACCTTTACCGTGAACTTCTAGCTTCCAGATTGTGAGGAAGTAAGTTCCTCTCCAGGCACACTTACACCTCTCTCCCAGCCTCCTTTTGCGAACAAGGGACTTCCAGGCCAGACTTTACCCTGCTCCTGGACCCCTCTCTGCTCACCACTTCCTCTCACTTTTGCACCAGGCCAGGGGTCCCCTGAGCCTTCCTTCAACGTGTCCTGGGATATTCAGTTCACACAGTGTCCTACACTGGGTGAGGAGAATGGTTTCTGCAAAGCTTAAATATTCATGTCTGTGCCTCGGTGTTTTCTGGCTTCAGCGGCCGTTATGAGTGCCCTGTTGGGTGAATTGACTGCTGGCTTCCAGTTTCCGGCTCCTTCTGAGCCTGTGCAAATGAATTCAGTACACTGGGGAGGAGGCGCTGAGTGGCCATGGCCCTTGTATAGAGGCTTTCAAGCCATCTCTAGAGTCCTTGCAAGGGGACTGTTGTTTGCAGAAGTGGTCTCCCCCATTCCCCAGAGGTGGACTTCCCTCCTTCTGGTCATTTTCCAGTCACAGCCCAGCTTCCTGGCGCATCTCCCCAGTTACCACCTCCACCCTGACCCTTGCTTAAGATGTGTTTTGGGGCACCCACATTTATACATGGTTTCACTGCTTCCTGACTGGGGTTCTGGTTCCTCCACCTTAGAGCCAAGTTCATCCGCTGAAGGGAGCTGGACACAGGACAAAGTGATCTCAGGGCTATTATTATCATTTTTAGTTTGGTTGTACCATAAAAGGTAGAAAGGAAAGGGGAAAAAAATCTACCTCCTGACTCATTTCTAACCAGGTGTCTGGAACTAAGGAGTTACTGACACTGCCCTGTCCCTTTCCTTGTCCCCTCCTCACACAGCCCCAGAACATGTTAGTGGTCTTCTACAGAGAGTTTTCAGAGGCTGGGGAGGCAGCTAAGTTAGCAAACTGGTGCACCTAATGTTGATTTCCAGAACCAGTGTTTGTTGTTTTTAAAGCTGGGTACGGTCGCATGAGTTTGGTAGTGTCCTCAGGAGCTGACTAGACAGCCACTGGGTACCAGTCCCAGTGAGAGACCCTGTTTCCAAAAAACAAGCTTAATTGTCCCCAAGGCATGCCAAGTGCTATTGACACTCCCTCTCCCTCTCTCGTAGCCAGTTCACCTAAAGAGCATAAAGTAGCAGTCAGGCCTGTTATCTGGCATTGCTCTACTTCTGTGGGCCTTCACGAGGTGTCTCTAACCTAGGGGCGCCGTGTGTGTGAGTGTGTGTGCGTAGTCATGTCTGTGTGTTTGCTCACCGTCATTGTGGAGGGTGCTGCCTTCTGTAGGATCATCTTGCATCACTCAAATGAACCGTTCCATCATCCATCCAGAAGCCCCAGGTGCCTCCCTCCCTCCCTCCCTCCCTCCCTCCCTCCCTCCCTCCCTCCCTCCCTCCTCCCTCCCTTCCTCCCTCCCAGTCCAGCACTGCTAAGCATTGTGCAATGTTTTTATTCCCAGTGTTTTTAATCTTACTCAGGGCCTCTGTAAGGTCATCTGACCTGCATTACCTTTCTTATGCTATTCATTCATTCATTCATATAGTCACACATTTACTCAACAGTAATTAAATACACATTATATGGCAGGTATAACTTTAGTGATCAATCACTGTGCAAACAGCTCTAACCGGCTCTTCCTCCTCACTTCCTCATTCAAAGTAATGCTCGCATGAGCACCTAAGGGGTAGCAACAAAGCCAGAGGATGGGGCCGCTATCCTAAGGGGAGAACAGACTCCAGGAAACCTGAAACACAAAAGTATGAGGCAAGACTCTCAGCTACAGTCGAGAGATGCAACTATTAAGCTAAACAAAACTGACAAACCTAGCTACTTTTGAACTTCAGAAGCTTATCAAATGCGGGAAAACAACCAGAAAATTCTTCTCATTGACTTAACGGCTGGACTTTTGAGACAGGTCAGTACAAGCCTGTGGTTTTCCTGCTTAGGGCTGCTCTTTGCCCAAGACCTCCAGCTCAGTTCTCAGAGAGGTTGTGCCAGGATGGGGCCATCATGGAGACCAGGCACAAGGCAGGAATGGTTCGTTCAGTTGTAAGCAGTCAGCAATAGCCCCACTCAGTGGAAGGCAAGCAGCCTCTGTTGTCTTGGCAGCCGGAATTAGAAGATAGCCACCCTTGTTTGAGGCTTACATTTGCGCGGGGACTGCATGCAGGTACAGAGGAGGCTAGGGAGGGCCCCGGGCCCCATGTGCTCTTGCCAGTCCTGCGCCTGAACCAAGGGCTGACATGGAGGCTCAGCAGGAATGGAGAGCTGGAGTGAGCTTAAGGACTACTTGAATTGAGAGAATCCCCTGTCCTCTCACAGAGCTCCTGGCAGAGGGCGGGGCCAACTACCAGCTAATCCTTAAATGGCACTGGAACAGGGCAACACTTAGAAGCAGCACTGAAAAGTAAAAGCAAGAATAAAATGCAAACATAACAGAGGCATTAAAGGCAGCATATGGGAGGGACAGGATTTACGGATTCAGCGCAGGCAAAGGATTCAACCTCTTATCTAAAGTGTCTACTTTTAGCAGGTGTGGCGGCGGCTCACTTCTGCCTGTAATAACAGCATTCCAGATGCTGAGGCAGGAGGATCACAAATTGGAGGCCAGCCTGTGAGGCCCTGTCTTAAAGCAAAGCAAAACAACAACAACAAAACCTAACAAAAATAAACGTTACAGTTAAAGATGAAAAGGCCCCATTTGTGCAGTGTTTGAACACTGGTTCCGCTGGGGGCACTGTTCTGTCAGGCTGTGGAGCCTATCGGACTGCAACTGTTTATGGCAGATGCTGGACCATTGGGAGCGAAGTTGAGTGCCCCAGACTAGCTCTGCTTCTAGCCCGAGTGCTCTACTTCCTGATTGTTTGAGACAAGACTAGTTAAGTCCCCACCTCACGGGACAGAGCCCGGGCCTCCCTCCGACCTCCCGTGGTGAGATGCTGAAGCAGACAGACCCAGCTCCCTTAAGTTGTTTCTCGTCAGGGGTTTGCAAAAAGTCATGTTGTAAGCAGGTAAACTGTCCGGTTCTTAATGACAGCAAAGAGTTGTCTAAAACCCAAGGGAGAGAGAGGATGCTACACCCTCAGGGATTCTGAGTTCCGCAGAACATTCCCACCACTGACTCAAGAAGCTAAAATAAAAATGTAAAGAAGCGCAGGAGACGGGAGGGTGATGGGGGCAACAGAATTTCAGGAAGACAGAAACAGAGGGCAGAAATCCCTGAGCTGGTGGACCAAGGACTGAAGACTAAATCCCCTCCCCCACCTGTCTGGGAGAGCACGACGGCCTATGCAGGGGGATAGAAGAAAGAGTAAGTGTTCCTGGGAGTAGAGATATGGACATAATCCAATATGGCTGGGGCTGGTAGAGCCAGCCTGCACCTCCAGATACTCAGCTGTGGCAGGGGGCTCAGAAGGTACAGAACGGCTGGAGGAAAAGGAACAGAGGCAGAGATATGGAAAACAGTGGCAATCATTTCTGCCAAATTGCTTGTAATGCATGCCCCAGGCAGATGGAGACAGGAGAGACAGGAGCAGAAACATTATTTGGAGAACAAAACAAGAAGACTGACACTTTCCAATGGATGGAAAGCACTCTTTTTCACATATAATAAATGCAAGGAGGATAAAGAGAAAGAGAAGTGCATTCTAGTACAGAGGTGGATGTGGACAGACGGACAGTTTAGTGCCAGGGTTGGTTTTACGGGGAAATGAGATGACAGAATTTGCAATCAAATTGTTGAAAGACAGAAGAAAAAAATTAAGGCTTGAAAGTAAAGGGAACGAGTGGCCTGGTGACGCGGAGGAGCGCCTAGTGGCCTGGTGATGAGGAGGAGCGCCAAGTGGCCTGGTGACGCGGAGGAGCACCGAGTGGCCTGGTGACGCAGAGGAGCGCCAAGTGGCCTGGTGATGAGGAGGAGCGCCCATGTAATTAGCAGTTGACAGCACCTCTCAACAATGCCAGCCAGAAGTAGAGAAACTGAAAACTGTTAATCAGTGCCAACCTATGTGAAAGCTGACTGTCAGAAATGAGAAAGGCAAAATGGCATGATTCCCCTGAGGTACAGAGATGGAGAGGTCCTGGCCAGCGGATCTGTGTGAGAGGAAACACTGAAGAAGTGTCCCTGGAAGAACTGAGGAAGACCAGGGATGACAGAAACAAGGAATCATGGGAATATTCTTCAAACCCATAGTTTTGTTTTGTATCATTTTCTTCTTATGCTCCCAAAGACTATATTTTTTTTAGAGTTACCTATGTGACTTGATGGGTACACACAGCACACCTCACACAGATGCGGAGGGATTTTGTTCACATGGGCGTTTGGAATGTTCTTCAGGGTAGATTATACACTGGGCCATAAAGAAAGTCTGATGAACTTGAAAATGGAAATCATACAAAAACATGATCGGACTATACTGGACTTAAATTAGAAGAAAAAAACAACAGGAAGAAAATTTTGAACTTGTCAAATACTTGAAAGTGAGCATAATTTTAACTCCAAGTGCCACCCTTAAGATTTCAATAACACACATTTCTGCCTTGAGAAACTGGTAAAATCAAGCCAGGTCCAAAGGAAATGAGGAGGAAGTCATAGAGATGAGCATATTCAGAGACCCCAAAACACAGAAAAAGCAAAACAGGAGAGAAAAATCAATGAAGCAAAAAACAAAACAAAACAAACAAACAAACAAACAAAAACCCCAAAAAGACAAGAAAACAAAAAACAGTTCTCTCAAAGGACTAAAAAACCTCAGCAAACCTTTAACCAGACAGAGCAACAATAATAAAAAGAACCAGAACTGAAAAAGGAGCCGTCGCATCCACACCACAGCATGTGCGGCGGCTGGTAAGGACGCCGGGAGCAAACTACATGGAAAATGCTTGTGGGGCACCTAGAAAGCAGACAGAACTCGAGGATGACGATTACCCGATGTCCTGGACAGCGATGCTTCCCAAAGTCTCTCCTAGAGGACTGTGCTGGTTAGCTCTGCTATAAACTCTACACAGCCTAGAACTGCGTCTCAGCCTTCCTAATGCTGTGGCCCTTTAACACAGTTCCTCATGTTGTGGTGACCCCCAACCATAAAATTATTTTGCTGCTACTACATAACTGTAATTTTGCTACTGAGAAATATCTGAGAGGCAGAATGCCTGATATGTACTCCTAAAGGGGTTGCGACCCACAGGTTGAGAACCACTGGACTAGCATCCCCCCCCAGAAAGCAGAAACCTCAGCTGAAGAATTACCTAGATTAGATTGCCCTTGCAGGGCCAAGCCATCTGTGGAAAGTTGGTCCTGGGCTCTGTAAGAAAACTCGCTCTACATGAGGCAGAGGATGAGGCAGTAAACGGCCTTCCTCCATGACTTTTGCTTCAGCTCCTGGCCTAATTTCCCCCAGGGATGAACTATGACTCAAAGTGTGAGCCAAATGAGTGCTTTCCTTCCCAAGGAAATTGATTTTGGTCATGACATTTATCACAGCCACAGAGAGCAAACTTAGACAAACGTTTTATGTCAATTCAACATAAGCTATAGACACCTGTAAGGAAGACAGCTCAATTGAGAAGAAGCCTCCACAAGATCCCGCTGTAGGGCATTGTCTGAGTTAGTGATCGGTGTCAGAGGTCCCACTGTGGGTGGTGTCCTCCCTGGGTTGGTGGTCCTGGGTCTATAGGAAAGCAGGCTGAACAAGCCACGATGAGCAAGTCAGGAAGCACATTCCCCATGGCTTCTGCCTCAGTTCCTGCCTTCAGGAGTTCCTGTCCTGACTTCCTTTGATGATGAGCAGTGATATGGAACTGTAAGCGTTAAGCCCCTTCCTCCCCAGCTTTCTTCGGGTCGTGGTGTTTCATCATAGCAATAGTAACCCTCATTAGGGCAGACAAAGGAAGGGGATTGCTTCCCAAGCCACTCTTTGAAGTCGCTATGGTTATGTGGAAGACAAAGTATTTTACAAATGCTGCCCACCGTTCCTCAGGAACACACACAACAGTGCTAGCAGCAATGCCAGCAAAGTCAATTCGAGTAAGATGTAAAACATAAACCAGCTGTAAGTAGAGTTCACTGCAGGAACTCAAGCTAAGTTTGACACCTGAGAGATGCAGGACCTAAATGTCTGCTCGTCTGCTAACATCAATAGGATCCAGGAATAAACTATGTGACCCTTCCACAAGGCACGAAAGCATCTGGCAGAGTCAAATAGCTCTGGCTTCCTACTACAAGGAAAGTTCCAGCAGGTCTGGCAGAATGGTGCCCGAAGAGGTGGATGTGAGGTCCAGCAGAGGGATTTAATCCTCAAGAATCTCTGCAAACATCTATCAAGGGGAAACTCATGTTCCTTAGTCATATTCTCCAGGTGTGATGACTAATCTTGGCTGCCAGCTCGACCACATCTGGAATCAACTAAACCCAAGCAGCTGGGCATGACTATCTCTGAGAGAGTTCTCTTAACTGGATCATTTGAGGTCAGAAGACGCACCCTAAACCTGGGCTACACCTTCTGGTGGCTGTCCACATGAAAGGGCAACCAAGAAGGAAGCTCTTGCTTTTGGCCTGCTTGCCCTAACCCTCACTGGAAAGTTCACCTATCGTCCTGCTGAGGCATGCAGGATAGTATTCTGATACCTTGCTGGGTTTAGAACCCACTTCTTTGGGATGTCGACATAAACCAGCAGAGACATCCAGACTCATAGACTGCACGACTACCAGAGTCTTGACCTTTCTTTGGCAGACAGGTATTGAAGGACTACTGGATCACAGCCTACAAGTCATTAGTAAATCCCGTATATATTCTTCCTGTAAAAATCCCTGGCTACTTTCAGTTTGCTGTTCTGAAGGAGCAGGGACTCGGCACAGAACTCACTTTGAATGGAGCTGAAGGAGAGCCCTCCACCATGTGAAAGAAAATAGCTGTAGTCTTCATTCTAACTTTTAAAACTGTTTGACTTCCAGTTAATTTGAATGAGAGTAATGATGTTTTTACGTGGACTCAGAGAGTAGGGGCATTAGCTCTCACCACTGTGATGTGATGTGTGCCCTCCCCTTGGATGTCACAACCATTGAGTTCCCTGTGGGCCTCATGGATTTGCTCTTGTTAGTTCAAGGAGCACAGGTGACCATGTAGCCAGCTCACCAGTGAATCTAGTGACACCCACTTAAAAATTCGGTTTCTTCTTCTTTAAGTTTATGAAGTTGATCTTAAAAGTTCTATTACTTCATCCTAAATTAAATTAAGATGTGTTTAGTTCTACTAATCAGAAAATGAATTAATAGGAAAAGGTTGGTATAGAAAAAAATTACCCCTTTCCTCTTTCCTTAATGTATATAGTTTAACTCTTTCTTTGTTACAGTTAAACAATGCTCATGGATGATATCAGTCTGTTTTGGACTCCTGCTAGTGTTAAAGATGGAAATAAAACAATTTGAAACAACAACAACAACCCCCCTCCCCCCCAAAAAAATCCTGAGTAAGGGAGCTGGAGATATCGTTCAGCAGTTAAGAGCACTGTCTGCTTTTCTGAGTTTCTTGAGTTTAATTCCCAGCAACCACATGGTAGCTCACAACCAAGGATGATGAGATCTGGTGCCCTCTTCTGGCCTACAGGCAGAATACTGTATACATAATAAATAAATCTTAAAAACAAAAACATCCCCTGACTAATTCAGGAGAGAGAGAGAGGAGAGAGAGAGAGAAAGAGAGAGAGAGGAGAGAATCAGATAACCCGATCAAGGCTGGGGAGAGAAGTTGTTTCCACTGTTCCCATAACACCGCCCCTGTCTGAAGCCTTTTGTGCAACAACATTAACATTTTCTTCAACGTTGTCTAAGAGTCTGTGATGATCGTTACTTAAAACCAGCGTAATCAAGAGGCGACAGCACAGACACCTGCTCCATCACACACAAGCCTGGATGAGAGCATGCTGAGTGCAAAGGGTGGGCACAGAGGGACACACGCACTATCAGACCTGTGCAGCAGCTAAATCACCACACACAGACATACTGGCTGTGCACGGGGACTGCTAGCCCATGCAGGATGCATGGACGATGACAGTGTGACCACACAGCATGCTGCATGCATGGACTGCCACTGAATTTTACACTCCAAAACGGCTCACTCTCTGCCACGTGAGTTTCACTTTCATATAAAAATCAATGTAATCTTATTCATTAAATTCTCATGTAACATCTCCATTGCCCTTTCGCAATAGGTTGGCACATGCCCTCTGGAGATGAGGGGCACAAACCATCATTATCAGACAAATGTGGCAGCTGACCCTCCCACAGAAGCCAGGGGTTTTCATTTGGAGCTGAATGATACTGTGACCCCAGTTGGAGGAGAGTATCAGCTGCTGTGACCTCAACGCCCCAGCCCGACTTCTCCCCTGATTTCTGTGCATTGATTCCGGTGGAACTTCCACCTAGACTCTAGCCCAGACTCAGAGCCCAGTCCGGATTCCAGTCCACCCAAACCTGCCTCTGTGAAAGAGAAAATTTTCTCTTCATCCCACACATGCCAGCTCAGGGCACAGCAGCGGCACAGCTGGGGTCCAAGCCCTGTGGCTCTGTTTACTTTCTCCCCATGCTCACAGTGACATAAAAATGTCCTGAAGCCTGAGGTCCACCTGAGACAGTTAAGCAGACGTCTCCAGAGGAGGCTGGGGAGTTTGAAGAGCTCCCTCAGTTTCTAATGCAGGACGAGAGGCCCCGAGGGTGCCACAGACGGCATCTGCTTCTGTAATCCAGCTCTCGGGTCCTTACAACCAGAGAACATCACCCAGTTACAAACACAATCATCTCCTTCCTGTCTGGGGTCCAGACAGTGCCCACAGATTTGAGTATGGCAGCTCCAGAAGGGCTTAGCATCTGAGGGGGACATCTAGCCAGCACCTGCAAGGCCTAACACCTATATGACCCAGCACCTGCTAGGCTCGGCACCGGCAAGACTCAGCACCTGCAAGGCTCAACACTTGTATGACCTTGCACCATCTGGACCTACATCGGTGTGACCCAGCACCTACAAGGCTTGGCTCTTGAAGGGACCAGCACCTTCAGGGCACACCTGACCAGCATCTGCCTTTGACTCAAACAGACAATAGTCCCACTGTGGCTAACGGCTTCCTCCCCAGCCCTTTCCAGGCTCAACCTCCACATCTTTGAGCTCACTGCCAGGCTGGGTTGTTTCCTGGTGCAGACAGGGGATCCTTGGGTCACACAGCTCTCACTGTGGGGGTTTACCTAGTGTCCAAGCAGGTTACGGTCATGGTGGTCCTCATGGACATTAAATGTCATTAGAGTCCTCAGCCACTGGAGCCCAGGACCCCTGACACTTGCTGTCATATTGGAGCCCGTTTTTCAGGCAGACACAGAGCAGATGCTGGGGTATACGGGTGAGTGCTGGGCCACCAGTCAGTTATGAAAGCTGAAGGAAGATTGAGCCCTGACTGCATGGTGCCCACAGGACCAAGAAGCCTCTCTCAGAGGCCCTGAGCAACCCCGCCCTCAAGCAAGGAGTCAAACACACAGTCATTCTCCACACAGAATCAAATCCTTACTGAAGTATTTGGCAGCGAAGGTTCTTCTTTTGCTGGAAGCCGTCGGCAGCATCGCTAGGCTGGCAGTCGGCAGATTTCTCCCGTGCCTTCTTTCGAAGGCAGCAGCCACGTCCTCAGGCAGACAAGCTAATTCCTGGTTTCAGTAGCAGGCGATCAGCATCTATAGTAAAGAAATATATTTAGAATGCCCTTTAAGGCATTTGCCTGGATTTCCAGCGTGAAGCCCTGCTATGAGGGATGAGTTTCTCTGTGGAGCGTGTACCTTGGGGATCTGAGAGCAAACTTGGGGAAGTATGGGTATCAGTTCCTCAAATCTGTAAAATGGGACCAGCAGCGACAACTGCCTCGCAGAGGGAAGAGATGCCAGATGTGTCAGCGGAAGCGAGGACTTTGAGAGCCAGAGGGCTCCAGCAGCTGGATTCGATTTTTCCAAGGAGCCATTTGCACAAAGGAACATGTGCAGATTTCTCTGAACATGTGGGTGGTTTCTGGTTTGCGCCATGGCTTCTGGGGCTTATGATCCAGCTGCAGGGGTAGAACCCAGGAAAGCTAGGTCACATCCTCAGGGTGCCACTTCTCCATTGTATTTTTAGAAATTTTGTCATCTTTATATCTTTAAAGCTGTGGAAAACTGATAAAAAAAAAAACAAACGCACAAACGAATTGGTTATAGCGAGCCAAGTGGTGTTTTTGCAGCCATCAACACTCTTCACACCGTAGCCCAAGTGACGTAAGGCAAAGATGGGTGGCAGGCACAATGTCACCTGTCTTAGTACATCTGACGTACCTGCAGATGGAGCCTGGAAGGACAAGCCCAAAATGTTCTTCCCCTACCCACCTTGTCACTACTCCGCTAACCTCTATAAGCTGAGCTTGTATCAGGCCTGAAGTTACAAAGTAAGCCCTGGCGGATCTTTCCAGCCTGGGCCGGGGGAAGCCGGAATGTGGAGGAGATAGGGATGTGGGCCTTCATCAGTTCATCACCACGCCACAGGATGGAAACTTGGGGTTCTGGACTAGTGGCTGGCATTCTGTGGGTTATGCTGGGTCAAAGTGCTTCTGGCACACACTTAAGCATTTGGGCACATTCCCTGTCAGTGACTGGTCTCCACTTGGAGTGTAAAGGGCAGACTGCCTTTGGGATAGCCGGGAGAAGGAAACAGTGGGTAGGTAGTAAATCTGCAAGGGCCCGAGCCCAAGATGCCAGCATGACTTTTTGTCCAGGAGCACAGATAGCCTAGAGTGCACAGCTGAGAGCTGGAAGCCTCCAGGGTGAGGGTAGAGACAGAGCTGGGGCTGGGAAATAAGGACTCTGGAGCTGGTACTGATCTCAGAGACCCTGATGGGTCTAGAGTGACACCTTCCTTCTGTCCTAGAAGCATGCAGGGCTTGAAAACACAGTGGACTGGGATGGGGTGGGGCACCTCCAAACCCATTGTAGCAAGGCTTAGCATGAAAGTTCTGGGTCCATACCTGAGTAGTCCCTAGCAGGACACAAAGTCAGGGGTGGTGTGTATCTGTAATCCCAGCACTCAGGAGGTGGAGGCAGAGGATCAGAAGTTCAAGGCTCCCCTTAGCTACATAGTAAGTTCAGAGCCAGCCTGGGCTACATGAGACTCTGTTTTTAAAAAATGAAACAAAAGACTAAAGTTAAAGTTGAAATTTCTGTACTGGCTCCGTTAAGAGGAAGATCCTCATAACCTGGGTGGCAGGCATGGCTGGATCCAGGTTGACTCTGTCAACCAAGTCTGGGGGTTTCTCTCCCCTTCTGTTTGCTCCTGGGGTCTCCTCCCCCTCTTCCTTCCTTCTCCCTCCCACTCTTTCTCTGGGTGGCATCAGCTTCAGGGGCTAATATTTTTTTCTCTCCCACCCAGCAGAAGGAAAGAGTAGATTTTCCAGTCTCAGAAGAACCAAGGGGCCTCTCCCAACCACTGTTAAAACCCTTCTTTCTCAGGGCTTGTTTGGGGACACTAACCAACCCACCTGAGATTAGATTCATCCAAACCAGTGGGACTTGCTGATTGGCTAAAGTCAGCCTGGCCTTGGGCTGGAGTTGGGGGGCTGGGCGGCGCTGCTTCCCACAATTCTAGGAAGGGCTGGCAGAGGAGAGAAGTGGATGCTGAAATAGACCCTGGGGGACGGTAATGGGGCGGGGGTGGGGGCGCCAAAACCCCTATGCTACTGTGGGAATGCGGTAGAGAGGGGCCACCTCTGAAAGAGAAAGAAACTGCTCTGACCCTCCACCTTGGCCTTCCCCTAACCCACCTTTCTAAGCTAGGTCAAGAGCAGGCCACACCCAGCCAAGCCAAGTACAGTGGGGGGCCTGCCTTCAGAGAGTGCTGGACGCCTCTCTGAACGTGACTCAGCTCCAGCCATGGCTCTGCACCACGCTCACAACAAATTCGTTTGCCCTGGATTCAGGCCAGGGCCCCTGTGGCCTACAGCGCTCCATCTGCGGGTGTTAATTACAACCGCCATAGGACTGTATACTAACCAAAAACATTTATTTACCTGACACCCGCCAGCACCCTGGGCAAGGGTCTCACTGTGGAAGCATGGTGCTCCGAGCCACGCATAAATTTAATGAGGCCTAGGAGGGGCTCTTAAATCCATTTTTAAAGTATGAACTCACAGCCCCATAGTCTGGAAACAGTGTGCAGCCCCGGCTGTCCACTCACCCTGCTAAGGGTCGCTGCTGGGTGGGAGCCCTGCTGTGTGTGCGAGAGTCCTGGCTCACCTGGACCTCACCTCTGTTCACCTGAACCTGGAGAGCATGCTTCTCTGCCTCTGCCTGATCCTCCGGGGACTTCTTCTTCGGCGCCTGGAGGGAGCACTCGGGTTGAGGGCCCCTCTTCTCACCCCGTGGGCGCCCTGCCTTTGGCCCTGCCCCGGGTTCCCATGGGATGAGCCCGCTGGCAGGACCAGGGGATGCAACCCAGGCTGAACATCATCAGGCAGGATGCAGGTTTCCTGTCTCCTCGGTGCCTCTGGGGATGATGCTCTGACGGCAATCCTTGGCTGGGCTCTTAAGGCTGCAGCAGCCTCAGCGGCTCGGAAAGTGTTCTGGCGGAAGGCTGACCTCTGCGGGGAAGTGCCTCGCTGAGGAGGGTCTGGGTTGTCTGGTTTGGAGCGCCCTCTGGTGGTCATTTGAGGCGCTGTCGCCCATGCTCCGAGACCCTGGCTTTGTTTGCTGAGTTTTGCTTTCCTTGCAGGGTCTGGAGGCAATTTGAGCTGGTCTGCGCTTCCCTGTGGCCTCCAGGTACTGCTTTCCTACCCTTCAGGAGCTGCTAGTGAGTTGTGTGCAGTTCCTGGGACTGCTTAGATCCTTGTTCTCATCAGATCAATCCTTCCGCCTTGCCTCACGGTTAGGCCCTAAGAATTGCAGCAAGGGAGAGATAGCTCAGCAGATAAGAGCACACTAGCTATTCTTCCAGAGGTCCTGAGTTCAAATCCCAGCAACGACATGGCGGCTCACAGCCCTCTGTAATGAGATCTGGTGCATCTTCTGGCTTGCAGGCATACAGGAAGACAGAACACCGTGTGCATAATCAATCAATCAATCAATCAATCAAAGAACCCTTGGGTAGCAGAGGAGATTAAAAACCAAGGCCCAGGAAAGAAGTGGAGAGATGCTCACACTGATGGGCCAGCCTCCCCACTCACCAGGGCTCAGCAAAGGCACTGCTTCTGAGCCTCTGATTTAGCTAACATGCAAAAAGGCAAGAATGTGGACCGCTGTTCTTGGACCTCTCAGCAGCCCCCAAGCTACTGGGAACCCCACTGGAAAATACCCACATCAGGTCTCCTTTGTGCACACTGGGGAAGGAACTCAAGTCTGCCAGCTTGCTGGAAAAGGTGGCTGGGATTGTCTGACTTCCGTGGTGGGTGGGCTCCCTGAGCCCCCTTCCCTGTCTGTGAAGTGCTGGTAGGGATATAACTAACCCCGTGGATCTTCTAGAGGACCAAACGCAGTAGGTCACATCGGGCAGTTTGCTGAGTGACGAGTTCACTCCCAACCAAGATGCTCTGACACCCACTCAAAGGGAAAATCAGTTTTCTTCAATGGAAAACTCAAGGTTTGAGAGCCCAGAAGTTTGTTCTGATTCTTTATACTTCTTTTTTTCTTATTCTTTCTGTTCTCCTCATTTTTTAAAAAATTTTTACTTTACCTTATTTTCAAACTATTTCTTTTGATTTTTGAGATTCTAATGTAGTTACATAATTTCCCTTTCACGTTTTTCCATTATTGGGCAGACTTTTTTTCTTTTTTTCTTTTCGAGACAGGGTTTCTCTATGTAGCTTTGGAGCCTGTCCTGGAACTAGCTCTTGTAGACCAAGCTGGCTCGAACTCACAGAGATCCGCCTGCCTCTGCCTTCTGAGTGCTAGGACTAAAGGCATATGCCACCACTGCCTGGTGCGCAGATGTTTTTAGCTGATACTTGCCTCTGCTTTTGTAGCATTTTGACTTTCTTTGTATTTTTAATCGTCCTTCATGTTTTTAACTTCCATTACTCTTCTTTCATTTATGAAAATTTTGTTTATGATTTTAATTATACAAAATCATGAATTATTATTTTAATCCCTTGTTCTTTCATCCTTTTCCAATCTTTATTTCATTCTTTTTTTGGGGGGGGTATTTTTCTCCCCAGGCATCGGTGGTGCAGCCGTGGGCTCTCATCAGGTTTAAGTGTGTTTCTCTGTCTTGTGGCTGTCACAGCATCTGCTCTTCTGCTCTCAATGGTTCTGAAGAGGAAGCCCTCAAGAGATGGTCACTCCTGAGGGGATCCCTTTGAGACAGGAAGGAGACCCAAACCAACAGAGGTGCAAGTTACAATGTGGAAACACAAGGGGCACAGTGAAGGATGGTAAGGGACATGACCAAGGACAACGATGTCACCGCTCCATAAGATAACTCAGCTGCCAAGTGTGAAGACACAGAGCCAGTGTAGATGCCAGACGAAGAATTCAAGAGTTACTTATAAAAGAATCAACAACAACAAAGGGAATATGTATGAGCAGACACATGAAGCAAGGACTCAACCCATGGTCTGAAGAAGACAATCAGCAACAGGGATGAACAACGTTATCTTTTAACATTCATGAAGACATCAAGACATATCAAGATGAACATGACACAAGGCAGTTAATAGCCACAAAGCCAGCATTGCCGAAGACACCTCAGAACTCTAAACACAGAGGAGGAAGAAAATCCCAACCAAGAGGACACAGCAAAGAAAACACTTCCTAAGTGGGATGATGAACGGGATGATGGACTAAGAAGGAATTCATTGTGCCCAACACAGTAAACCAGCAAAGCCCTAACGCAAATAGGAGAGAAGAGAAAGCAACAAATAACCCAGCCAGAATCCAACCCAAACTAAGCAACAACATTATAGGAACAAGCAAACTCTCTCAATAATGACTATAAATACAAGTGGATACAGCATGCCAATGTAGTTGAGACCATCTGATGAAGTGAAGACTATGATCCAGTTCTCTGGTGTCTCCCCAAACCACGCCCACTGGCATTTTCATCTAGAGATACTAGCAAGCCTGGATATCAGTCCTAAGAACAATGAAGGTAGATATGCATCT
Source organism: Chionomys nivalis (assembly GCF_950005125.1). Classification (NCBI taxonomy): domain Eukaryota; kingdom Metazoa; phylum Chordata; class Mammalia; order Rodentia; family Cricetidae; genus Chionomys; species Chionomys nivalis. The sequence goes on along the minus strand of NC_080090.1, from coordinate 32,958,660 downwards.
CCTGTCCTACACTCAAAACATTCTGAATCCTGAAACTGCTAGAGGAAAGCAGGGAAAACATTTCAGTGAAGGCGTGGTGAGGGCGTTCCAAACGGAGCGTAGGAAACACAGCAGCATAGGAGACAATCCCAAGAACTGAGGGTGAACTGCACGAGATTATTATCTAAAGTTTCTGCACAGTGGAGGAAGTCATCACAGAGAGAAGAGACAGTCTGCAGAGTAAAAAGTCCCTTCCAGCTACGCATTTAACAGGAGTCAACATCCAGAATAAAGAACTCTAAAAACGAAACACCAAATCATCCGGTCAGTAAGTGGACAGGAGAACTCAATAGGTAATTTTCAAAAGGAGAAAAACAAACAGCTGATAACCATTTGAAAAATGGCCAACATCCTTAGACACCAGAGAAATCCAAATTAAAACTGTTTTGAGGGGTTGGAGAGATGACTCAGTGGTTAATAGCATTGACTGTTCTTCCAGAGGTCCTGAGTTCAATTCCCAGCAACCACATGGTGGCTCACAGCCATCTATAATGAGATCTGATGAACTCTTCGGGCGTGCAAGCAAACATGCGGACAGAACACTATATATAATCAATAAAATAAATCTTAAGAAGATCCTGTTTTGAGATTCTAACTCACCTTAGTCAGAAGGTTATCATCAGAAAGAAAGAAAAAAAAATACTCCACAAAAACAACTATTGATGAGGACGCAGGAAAGCGAGAGCCCCATTGGCTGCTGAGAGGGAAGCGAAAGCTCATTGGCTACTGACAGGGAAGCAAGAGCCCCATTGACTGTTGGCGGGAATGTGAAGTGGTGCAGTCGCTATGGAAACCAACATGGAGTTTTCTGCCGAAAACCGCTGAAGGTACCACCCAGCCATCCTCCTGAAACACCCGAACGTGTGCCGTAGTGAGCCTTGTTGCCAGCCTGACTGAATTTGGAATAGGCCCAGGAGACACATCTGTCAGCGAGGACATGTCCAGAGGTTTTAACTCAGGACTAAGAAGTGGAACGCGAGCGCAGGGCCAGCATTTATCTCTTCCTGCGCCCTAACAATGGGTGCAAAGTGATCGGCTGCCTCACCCCTCCCTGACTTCAAGCTGACAGCCAAAATGAGCCCTTGTCTCTTTAAACTGCCTTTTGTCCGGCGTTTTATCGCAGTAATGGGGAAAGTGACCAATATGGAGCCAGTCTAGATGTCCATCAGCAGACGAAGGAATAAAGAGAATGTGGTCCGTGTATACAGTGGGATTTGATTCAGCTGTAAAATGGAACTCTGGGCTGGGGAGAGAGGATTCTGGTGGCCTGAAGACACGAGCTTGACCTCTGGGACCTGTGGTCAGGTGCCGGGGTTTCAGTTTTCATCTGTAATCTCAGCTCTCCCATGTCAAAAATGGAGGTGGGGACGGGAATATAGCCTGGAGATGGTGGGGCAGCTGGACTGGGCTACCAGCACAGTAGGCACAAGAGAGGCCGTTTCAACAAGGAGTCATGTGATTTCCACATGTTCAGTCATGGCTCACACAGGTCTCACCCCTACAAATCGCACACACACACATCATCATCATCATCATAAAATAAAAACCTGAAATTACAGCACTGCAGGAAAATGGTTAGATCTGGAAATCATGTCAAGTGTAAGATAGACAAATAGCACAGGTTTTCTCTTTTATGCATATGTATATTAATATTTACATATTCACATTTCATTTACATATGACACATAGTATAAATGCAAAAGAAGGAATGAAAAGTGGTGGGGGAGGCAAAATATGACACTTTTCCCCCTGATGTGCAGAGTGTATTAACTTCAAATAATATAGTTTCTACTCTCACGTCGTCTACATGGGAAGGAGGCTATTTGGCATGAGAAAGGAAAAGAATTGATGGAATTTTATACTGTTATACATGCATAAGACATCAGGTTTTGCTTGCTATCTAAAAGCAGTATTATTCATCTGTGAAGAAAATTGTAATTATGAATTTTCAGGAAACGGATGGATCTGCAAAGTGTAAGGTGACCAAAACTCAGAAAAAAAAACCCACCACCACCACCACCACCACCACCACCAACAACAACCCCTATGTGCTCCCTGTGTGAGGATCCTCGCCCACGAGGTGTTTGTGTGTAACAGGTGTAAGTCTGGTTGAAACCTAAAAACCCAGAAACGAGCCCATCTGGGAGTGATGTACCTTGGCGAAGGATGGGAGGGGACAAAAGGACGCAGGGGACGTATAAGACACAGCATCAGTGAGAGCCTACGATGAGGGAACAGGGACTCCAGAGGGGTGGAGGGATGGGGGAGGAGAATCACAAAGACATCCTTTATTGAATATCATCATAATGATATCTAACAAAGTCTGCATGGATTTGGAAAAAAAAAAGGAAAAGGACATACTAAACATTCCTGAGTGTAATTGACAATAATGACCACAAGATGGCGCTCTAAGAACGCTCTTTAGGGTGTACGTGGCCTCCCGTGCCGCCCCTCCGTCTGTGCCCGCTTCCCCCAGTGCTTTGGCAGGGGCACTAGGAGTTCTCAGTAGGACAGGCTCCGTGTTCTCCAAGTGGCGCAGGGGACTAGCTGGAAAAACAACTAGGTGAAGCCCATATTCCTGCACAGGAAAGGCTAGGGGCAGGATAAGTCACGGAGGACGCACACTTCGGGCGCAGTCAGCTCCTCCCTAGGTGCTGTCCTGTCCTGTCCCCATTCCCACTGGGCCTCAGAGGCTATGGTGAGCATGGCCAATCTCAGGTAGCCAATAGAGATGGAGGCTGAACGATGTATGCCTTGGACGGTCCCGTCTCGGCTCAGGCTGACCTGCACAGCGCCAGGAGGTCCCGAGTGAGCCAGGTAAATCAGAAATATCTTAATGTGGACGGAACAAAGTGTGGCTGGACAAGACTGAACTGCGATCACACCGCAGTTCCTAGAGCTGGACATGGGATGCAGGGATGCTTCCGTTGCCCCAGGCAGGCTTCCCGGTTTGAACGGTTGAGGGTGGCACCCGGGGCCTGGCACATGGGAGACAGGTGTTTTACGATAAGTAACCAATGCCTAGGGAAATGTAATAGAGATATTCGTGCCATGTGGGGTGAAGGTTGCTACTAATCACGTAAAAAGAGGCAGGAGAATTCAGTTTCCTAACGGATTCACGCGACACAACGCTCGCAAAATGTCACCTCAACATGTCATTAGTATAAATACTGTTGATTGAGGAGTATTATATCATCTTTATACTACATCTTCAAACTCTGAGGCGTATTTTACGTTCATTCAATTTGTGTGCCAAATTTCCATGGAAAATCTCTTATCTTTAATTGACTCTCACATGATTTTGAAGTGAGAGAGAAGGTTTGCCCTTGTTTTAAGCAAAGTCACTCGAGTCTGGGGTTGGAGAAACGGCCCAGTGGTTAAGCACACTCTGTTCTTACACAGGACCAGGTTTTGGGTTCCAGTGCCCAGAGAAGGCTCACAATTGCGTGCGATTTACAATTCAAGGGTAATCTTCTGGCTCCTGTGGACACTGCATGTATGTGTTACCGGACAAAGACAACAAACAAACAAACAACTGAAACGACGTGCAGAAACGTAAGACACACTTGCTAATATCTTGGCGCCCCTTGGAAACCTGGCACAGTTGTCTCTCCGCTTATGGCAAGCAGCTCTGATGGTAGGCAGTGCAAAGGTCCCTTTAAGAGACAAGCTCTGGCCGGGCGGTGGTGGCGCACGCCTTTAATCCCAGCACTTGGGAGGCAGAGGCAGGCGGATCTCTGTGAGTTCGAGACCAGCCTGGTCTACAAGAGCTAGTTCCAGGACAGGCTCCAAAACCACAGAGAAACCCTGTCTCGAAAAACCAAAAAAAAAAAAAAAAAAAAAAAGAGACAAGCTCTGCCCACTCCCGGTCTCTCTTCCTGCAGAGATAGCTAGCTCATCTTGGCTTCTCTTTCTCCCCTCTCCTCTCCTCCCCTCTCCTCTCCTCTCCTCTCCTCTCCTCTCCTCTCCTCCCCTCCCCTCCCCTCCCCTCCCCTCCCCTCCCCTCCCTTCCCCTCCCCTCCCTTCCCCTCCCCTCTCCCCCCTCTCTCTCTCCTCTTTTCCTCTCTTTCTCTGTCTCTTTGTCTCTGTCTCTGTGTCTTTCCCTTCCCTACCTCCCCTCTCCCCTCTCAATACCCTCTTCTCAGTAAAACTCCACACTCAAGCTCTCTCCGCACAGTGTATTCTGTCACCCACCACGATCCTCACCAGCAATGTGGATCCAACACTCGTGCACAGACACGCTCACAGAGACACAAACATAAACACACGTGTGCAGGGATACACAGGCTTCTGATCTTCCTGTGGCGAGATTACAAGAGTAATTACTGCCATGCGGGGTGGTTATGAGCGCTTTTAAAGCAAGGGTTTAGCACAGATCTTTCAGAGTGAATGCCCACCAGCTGCCCTGCCGTCTCCTCTGACCTACTGTGTGCACATAGTGGGAGCTGTCATGCTGCTGTTACTGTTACATTTAAAAATATTTCCACGAGCCGGGCGGTGGTGGCGCACGCCTTTAATCCCAGCACTTGGGAGGCAGAGGCAGGCGGATCTCTGTGAGTTCGAGGCCAGCCTGGTCTACAAAGGGAGTTCCAGGACAGGCTCCAAAAGCTACAGAGAAACCCTGTCTCGAAAAACCAAAAAAAAAAAAAAAAAATATTTCCACGAGAGTCAGAAGGTAAGTGTCGGACCTGGAGATGGCTCAGCAGTTGAGAGCACTTGCCGCCTGTCCTGTTCTCATTCTTTTTCTGTCAGTTTGGTACAGGCTGGAGTTACCTGTGAGGAGGAGCCTCAGCTGAGAAAATGCCCACATCATGTCGTCCAGGAAGTTGGAGGGCCCAGATGACTGTGGGCAGTGCCGCCCCTGGGCTTGTGGTCTTAGGTGGTATAAGGAATCAGGCTTGGCAATTAGTGGGCCAGTAGGCATTGCCCCCCCACCCCCCCAGTCTCTGCCCCAGTGCTGGCTTCCAGGTTTTTGCCCCGACTTCCCTCCAGGATGGGTGTGACTGGGAGTGGAAAATGAAGTAATCATTTACTTCCCAGTTGCCTTTGGCCCTGGTGTTTCACCGTGACAATAGACCCTGCCTTTACAGAGGGCCAGGTTAAGCTCCCAGCACCAGCATTAGGTGGCTGGTGATCACCTCTAACTCCACTTCCAGGGGAGCTGACGCCCTCTTCTAGCAGTCTTGGGTACATACACACAGGGTATATTAGTACCTGCAGGCAAACACCCACACAGGAAATAAAAACAAATAAATCAAAGATCAATAATCTGTGATGGTTAATATAAAAATGTAAGTAAAATTATTTTTAAGAAAATAAAGCTATAAAATATATAAATATTTTATATAGAATATAAAATGAATATAAAATATTCATTTAAAAATATATAAATGATTATATTTATTTAAATAAATATAATCATTTATATAAATAAATATAAAATGAATGCACATGGTGTGGATTAATCTACTGATTATTCTCCCTCCAGTAGCCAGTGTGGAGGGCCTCTCTGTTGAGAGAGGAAGTGAGCTGTTCAGTCGTGTGAAGCTTCTCCAGGCTGCCGTGAAGGACTAAGCACTGTCAACACTGCCGTGACATGCATGCACCTGTCCCGTGCACAGACTTGTTGGCTGTACATGCCTGTCACATGTGAATTTGAACGTGGGGTCTACTATAATCGGAAAGTGAGACTTGCCTGTGGAGAGCCTGCGAAACTCAGCCGGTCTGAGAGGAAGGCGTGGAGGGCTTCGCTTCCGTAGTTAATTTCCCCTGGAGACGGAAGCACTGCCCCATCGGAAGCACAACCTGCTTCTCACTGCTGAACCTGATCCAAATCCAGAGCACTCGAATCCAGTCATTTCTCCTCTGGAGGGCGCGCACAGAACCAGATGAAGGACACTCTTGTCCACCGTGCAGACATTTGGGTCAGCAGCCTGTGTCAAGGTAGCACTGGGCCCACATCCCGAAGGGCAGAAGAACGCATCCTGTGTGCTGTGTTGGGGTCCCATGGTCCTCTGCAGCTCGAGGCTTTAGATGGGACACTCTTTGCTCTCCTGGGCAGGTGGCAGTTTGTTCCAGTACTTCTGGGGCCAAACAGACAGGGGTATCTCTAGCAAGGCATTACCAGGTTCGTGCCTAGAGAGCATGCGAGGTTCCTGGAGAGTGTGGTTGTCCGTCCTGCTTACACTGGTCTCCACCTACAGGGCACGGCCCACAGGAACCAGCTTAGGGTCCTTGGGGAAGCGAATGACAAGGCTTCTTCGCAGCTCTGTGGTCACAGTGTGTAAGGGACACAAGCTCTCTACTGAGGACTTCTGGACTCAAGGCTCCTGGGCTAGGGAGCTGCGGTCCCAGGTAGCCTGTCCTTCAGTGTTCTTCCCTACAAAACAGCTTGGAGAGAAGGAGGTGATAGTCTTCGCATTCCAATGGGGACGCTGGAGGGTAAACAGCTGAAGTGACACACCCAGGGCCAAGCTGAGGAGGGACAGAGGCTGCTCAGACCTGGCCCTTTGAAGCCAGAGCGCGTGCGTACAGCCAACGCTGAGCTCTATAACCGAGCGCTGCAAACCGAGCCGCGACTGTAACCTCTGCTGTGGAGCCCGAATGACGGCTGAGCGTGCAATTTTAAAGTCTCCTGAAATGATCCCCTTCAGGTTGTCTCCCACACTCAGAGAACATGGCTCCACATAGGAATCTGCTTTTCATATATAGTCTCAGTTTCCCGCCACTGACAAGCGCCTGAGGTGAATACAAAAATCCCCACTGGTACTGGTTCATGTCCTCAGGATGGATTTACACCAGGAGAAATAAGGGTGATTTTTTTTTTCTTCTCAGAAATGTCTAGAAGCAAAAGGCTATCAGTGTCCGAGCTGATAGTGACAGGGTCACACTGAGTCCACAGCTCCTCTGGAAGCGGTGAAGGGGTCTTTTACAGAAAGCCAAGACAGCTACCATGAAAGCACCCACATTTCCCCTCAGAACTTGAAGTGAGCCTGTGCTGAGGTCTGAGAATTCAAATTTGCTCCTTGGGCTGGTGATTCGGTGGCCCCGAACAGAAAGCAGAAGTGGCTTTGCCTCTGTTCCATCCTCACCCTTCAGAACTGGTTTAGGCTGGCTACTGCCCAGCATCTCCCGGTGGGGCCAGCCTCCCATGAGTGGCCATATTGTCATGAGTCACTTACTTTATGGGGGCTTGGTGGTGGAGATGGTGAATCCTCTTGTGAGAAGAATTATTACCGCTGCTCTGCCTTCCTCTGGGCCTGCATATCCTCATCCACAGCTGTGACATTGTCTTAAGTCTCACAAGCATGCCGAGAGGCTGAGAAAGCTACAGGCAGGCAGTCCTTTGAGGGTAGAAGGTCCTAGGGGGTGGCTGGCCCCAGCCTCCCAGCCTCTGCTTCTGCAGTCCTTTGGGACTGTCCTGTCACCTTTGGACCACGTTGGCTCTGGGAAAAAGAGGAAGGGCATTTCTGTTCATTTCCTTCTGCTTTCTTAGGTGATGTGATGGGAAGGTCAGATAAGTCCCTGAGAAAGCGGTATCTGGTCAGGGCTCAAGATTTTTGGTGGTAGCAGACCGTACAGCTCCCCTTCTGTTTCTGCAGGTTTGTACCCTTTATTCAGATAAAAAGTACCCAGAGGCATGTGTACCTCTCTGTACTGAGCACAGATGCACAATTTTTTTTGGCATTCATCTAGCTGAGAGGCTGTATAGGAAGGATCCACGTAGTGTTTACATCGCATTAGGTAGGAAAGTCATCTGGAGGGGGTTTCAAATACCCGAGGCTGTGGGTACAGTTCTATGCAAATGACTTTGTAGAAGGGACGGTGACATATGCAGGCTTTGGTGACGATTGGGGCTTCCAGATCTAATCACCAAGGAAGCCAAGTGACAAATCTGTCTGTCTGCGTATCCAGAACAGCTGAGTTTATCATAAACTTACTGATAGAGCTGGAAATGTGGCTGGGTGTAGAATGATCATCTAGCACACAAGGCTGTGGGCTCATTCCTTGGCAGAAAAAAGAATAAATAAAAATAAATTGAAATAAATGTGCTAATATAAAAGATAGGCAGCAATTCTCTACAAACAATGGAGCATGCAATGCTCTTCATTAGAAATTCTGCACGGCTGATTGATTCTTAATGCTTTCATTTATTTTTGCCTAACTCTTGTGTCTAAGTTAAGCTATGTCTTCATTTGTCCATGATTTGACAGATAGGCCTACATCCCAGTCCACACAGCTTACCCAATAGATTCATAGGCATAAACCCTGACCTGCAATCCACTGGTGATGAGCTGGCCTTCTCACACACGCTACAGATCTCAGATGGAAGACACTCGCACCTCCAGCTCCGTGTGGGTTGGGTTCCACTCATTTGTCCATGGTACAAGTCGCTTTGCTGATTTGGGGTAACAGTTTCAAACACTGGACAATACTCCCCCACTTTCCTGTGGCTTTCACGTTATAGAGTTTATCGATGCAGAGCAATTGAAGTTTCATCTATCTTATTAGTATATTCCTGCTACCTTCCCCATTCCCCAAGGCTCAGGAATCATTGTGGAAGGGGTGAAATGATCACAAGAGACTGGGGTGTTTGTTTTCTGGACACAGCAGGACGTGTACGCTTGTGAACTGAGACAGCATTCACAAGATTTGGGAACGCTGGAGCCAGACAAAAACAGCGTGGAGGGGAAGGCGGGCACCAAGTTCCACCCCCAGCCGAGGAGCTATTTTCGGTGAATGATAGCATCTAGGAGAGAGAGGGTCAGGGTTTTTTGCTTTGTTTAGCTTTTTGAAGGGAGAGGCCTACGGTGGGTTGACCACCCTTCCGCAAAGACTACAAACCCGAGAATATGTGGGCGGCACGAATTTGACTTGTTTCAAAAACAGGCCGGGCACAGTTTTGTGGGTTGGGAAGGGGAATGAATCTGGGAGAAGGGAGGAGGGAGGGATTATGATCGAAATATATTTTACACACAATTCTCGAAGAAACGGTAAAATGAGAAAAGAGCTGAAACAAACAGAATCCAATTCTTTATCCATTTTTTTAAAGTCAAGTGACCAAAACAATAAACCAAGCCCTTGTTTGTAGCATTTGCCGATTCCTACAGTGTAAATTCTCCCAGCATGGCCAATTTTAAGCTGCCCACTGGCATCGCCACACGCGGAGCTGGGAAGACTCATGACTACACCTCGAACTTGTCCCCGGTGGCTAGACCTAATCAATAAATAATTGCTGTGTACTGCCTTTGTTTTAATCTACATTATTTAGTTATAAGTTCCCACAATTTAAAGTGTGAATGACACAGGAATTGGATCAATTATAGAGAATTCAATTCCACGGATATGGGCTGGAGAGATGGCTCCTCAGTTCAGAGCACTTGCTCTTCTTCCAGAGAGTCCAGCATCCACATTGAAGCTCTTGACTGCCTGTCACTCTAGTTCCAAGGGATGTGATGCCCATTTCTGGCCTCTGGGGTCACTGCAATCACTCAGTGCATGTACGTACATGCTGACAAAACACTAGTTCCCAAAAAAGGACCTACATGCAGAACAAGTAGTTAACATAAAAAGTTTTAACCATGGTGATATAAACACAGTAAACAAAGTAAGATGAGAGGGGGAAGAGGGAAGGGGAGCAGCTACGCTGAAGTCTTTGCTCTTCATAGAACAAATATCTTAACTGGGTATCTGTAAGAATGAATGTAACTACTTAATTTCACAGAGAAAATTACTGAAAAGCCAAATAAATATAACTAACAAAATCAGAAAGTCGGTTATGAGAAAAGTGAAGTAAAATACTATAGACCACTCAGGAGCCAGGGGAAGAGAAGACTGTGCAAACCCGATGGTTTTTAGGTTCATTTTTCCTTGCCTCTTCTCTTTTCCCCTCCTTTCCCCTCTCCTCCCCTCCATTCTCCTCTCTTCCCATTCCTTCTTTCCAGGGTTAAAGATCTGCCCCAAGGCCTTGCACATATGAAGAACCTGTTCTCCCACTAAGCCTCACTCCAGGCTGTTTCCTGAGCTTTTATATTTAAGGCATTGTCTGACATGAATAAACCCTAGAGGAGAATTGGTTACAAGACTCACAGCAAACACTGCACTCTAAAGTCATTCATGCCTAATGACCATTTGTGCAAGTGGAGAAAGGTCACAGGACAAGGCAAAGCCCTTCCTTACGTTCTCACAAATGGAATTTTGTTTGCCACATGGAGGAATAACTTCATGAACAAACTGCACTGTTTAAAAAAACAACTTTTACAGGAAAGTATATATCTTAATTAAGGGAGCCACTTTAGGGTTGGCAAGAGACTTGACTCTAGAGGGGTTCCCAGGTGTCCAAGGAGATGTCCCCAGCTAGTTCCTTAGGCAGCTGATGAGAGGGCGCCTGAACTGGCCCTATCCTATAGCCATACTGATGAATATCTTGCATATCACCATAGAACCTTCATCTGATGATGGATGGAGATAGAGACAGAGACCCACATTGGAGCACTGGACTGAGCTCCCAAGGTCCAAATGAGGAGCAAAAGGAGGGAGAACATGAGCAAGGAAGTCAGGACTATGAGGGGTGCACCCACCCACTGAGATGTTGGGGCTGATCTAATGGGAGCTCACCAAGGCCAACTGGACTGGGACTGATGGAGCATGTGATCAAACCGGACTTTCTGAACATGGCAGACAATGAGTGCTGACTGAGAAGCCAAGAACAACAGCACTGGGTTTTGATCCTACTGCATGTACTGGCTTTGTGGGAGCCTAGTCTGAATGCTTACCTTCCTAGACCTGGATGGAGGGGGGAGGGCCTTGGACTTCCCACAGGGCAGGGCACCCTGACTTCTCTTTGGACTGGAGAGGGAGGGGGAGGGAAGTGGGAGGAGGTGGAAATTTTTAATAATAATAATAATAAAAACAACTTTTACTTTCTTCAGTCTGGATCCTGTCTGCTTTGCACTAATCCCATCCACAGAGTCTTTTACTTTGCCCACATGTACTGTTGTTCTGAATGGCCCAAAGTAATTAATCTCGCTTTTGGCTCTGCCCTCCGCCTGCCAGGCAGGAAGGACTGGATTGGCTACACCAGGTACCTGTCAGCATCACAGATACACACGGTGTGTTGAACACTGCCTTTAGCAATACGCTTTGTTCTTATTTTTATCTCTACTACTCCAGATTTAGACTGTGAAGTCCATGCTCAGGGTCCTACAGTGTAGTAGATTAGCCAGGCAGGCAGCTTCCTCTTCTCTGCAGCAAAGGGTTGAAAGAGATAAACTAGTGTTGGCCAGCATATTGTGGCCCACTACCCCATACTCCCTCTGAGCAAGACACCCATGGAGGTAGCTGACATCACGTCAGTCAAGGCATGCTGGATACACAAAGACAGGCCTCACACTGTGAACGCTGCAACCACATAAAGGAGAACGAGATGACCTGAACGGAGCAGAGGGTCTGGCTGGGAAATTCAGAAGGAGGGCATGGAACAAAGGACCTGGACCAAGGAGGTGCTTCCCTCTTGCTGGGCCCTTGAAGGCTCTGGAAATGCCCTCTACGGAAAGTCTCTGATGTGCTCCTAAGTAGGTGCCTATGAAATGTGGCCCAGAGCAGCTGCTAGTTTACAATATTTGATTTCACAGACACAAAGTCTGTATGGACCAGTGATGAGTTCCTCCATTTCAGATGAGGAAACAGTCTCAGTGTGGTTAAGTGTGCAGGCCTTGGTGAGAGTATGCACCCTAGCGCCCCTCTTCCCCCAAGCTGGAGTGTGGGCCAGCTCCTGTCCCTCTTCCTCCAGGCCTCCTGTGGCCCTCTTCAGAACAGGTGCGGGATATCCAGAAGGAGCTGATGGTGCTGAATTTGGGGCAAGCTTTTTGTGGGTACGCTTGTTGGGGAGCTACGCTGTTGGCATGAGAGGCAGGCCCTGGAGCAGGCCCCACCTAAGGTGTCACAGCTTCTCTTCCTAGCTATTGCCCCTGGACAGAGGGGTTGTGCCCAGCAGAAGCCCCAAGCTGAATTCTGTCCCTGCAACTGAGGTTGTCCCTGAGGCAGGGGATAGGCAAGCCCCTTCCTTTGGCCATTTCATCGGCCTTCACATAGTCTCGAGGGAGATTCCGTGTCAGAGAGGCTTCCAACCTCGACCAAGCTCACATCCAAGACCAGAAATATACTTGGTCTTTCTGCTCTATCACCCACAACACACTGCTCCCAGGGAGGCTGCTTACTGCACAGGGTATGTTGTCCCTATTAACTCCTGCCTCCCAGAGTCGCTGATCGTAGCCGTTGGTTCCCTCTGGTTTTCTCCAAAGCCAAGCTACTCAAAATGTCTGATTTGTCTCTTTCAACTGTCAGCGAGGCAGGTCACTGGAGTGTTGAGTGACAACAGGGTCTGCGATGAGGATTCTGGCATCTGGTCCCCAAGGGTCCCTGATGAAAAATGCTCCGGCCACTCACCCTCTCCCTCCCCCAGGTTTCTTGGAGCCTGCAGTTGGGTGTTCTGGTCTGTGTGCTGCAGCTGGGTGTCCCTGGCCTCAGGGGCCTGTTCACAGGGCAGAGCTGAATTACACAGCTCTCAATCTCTATCCCTTGCCTCTCTGATTTTGACAAGTTGCCTCGTGTGTAGAGTCTGAACTGCTCTGAAGCTGAGAGGTAGACATATTTTTGCCACTTCAGAAAGTTTCATGGAAACAAGGGCTACCGGGCTGGAGAGATGGCTGGGCAGTCAAGAGCACTTAACTGCTGCTCTTTCGGAGGATGCAGGCTCAGTTCCCAGCACCCACATGGAAGCTCACACCTGTTTGTTAACTCCAAGATCTGACGTCCTCACACAGACATACATGCACGCAAATGCACATAAAATAAAAAATAAATGATTAAAAATGTTAAAAAAACAAAATCACTACCATTTTACCCACTTGAAAATTTTGCTTGAATTGAGTGTTTTTGTACATTAAAAAATTAATTGCAATGTCTGTGTGATTCATTCATTTTTCAATGTGGCTCAATCATTGCAATCTTTTTATTGCTAAGCTAACATATTGAATGAATTTACCACTATCTGTTTACCCATTACCAGTAGGATGGACATTTGGGTTACTTCTGTTTTTCAGCCAAAATGATGAATCTCTTATGAATGTTCATGCATTATCATCTTGAGAGTGGAGTTCCTGGGTCACTCAGCACTTGTGTAAAAGTCAGAGACTTATAAAAATTATATATTTTTTGTTTTTGAGAATGACATGTATGTATACAATGGAATATGGTCATATCTGCTGTATATTCACCTCATGAGGAGCTGCTGATGCATTTACAAAAGCTATGATGTTCACATAGCCTTACCAGCAATGCGGAAAGCAGGAGAGACCCGTATAGCTCAATGCGGTTTTAATTTATACTTCTCTGCTAAGTAACAGTAGTGAGAACTTTTCCATGCCCTTTCCAGTCTTTTCTGAATCTGGATGCAAGGTACATATTCATGATTTTTGCTTATTTTTTGATGTTCACAAAACTAGTGTGTGTGTGTGTGTAGATGTGCAAGTGATGGTCAGAGACAACTTTTGGGATTCAGTTCTCTCTTTCCACTGTGGGTTCTGGGAATTGAACTCAGGCTGTTGGGCTTGCAGGGCAAGTACTTCTACCCACAGAGCCATCTTGCTGGCCCAAGTAGTTTAGCTTTTGATTATCAATTTGCTGAGTGATGAACTCTTCCTCCTTCTCCTCCTCCTCTTCCTTTTTCTCTTCCTCCTCTTCTCCTCCTCCTCTTCCTCCTTCTCCTCCTCCTCTTCTCCTCTTTCTCCTCTTCCTTCTTCTCTTCCTTCTTTTTCTTCTCCTGCTCCTCTCCCACTTCCTACTCCTCTATGGGATTGGAATCCAGAGCTCTGTGCATTGCAGGCCAGCTCTCTGCCCCTGGGCTACCACCCGACTCCCAGTTCTGTATGTATTGGGCTCTGGCACTTCCTTGATTAACTAGCATGTGCTTTCCCTTACTAACCGTGTCTTCTTTTAACCAGAAGAAAACAGATCTGGATGAAGCCAGATGCACCCCCCCCTCTCTCTCTGCTCTTTCTTTCTATGGCCCCTCTAAGAAGTCTTTGTTCTCAGCTGCACAGATATTTGTTTTCTTCTATAACTTTATTTTAAAAGTTTATGTTTAAATCCAATATAAACACTCAAAATTCCAATGTGATTATTCACAGAAACGTACAAAAATCTTGAAATGAACCCAAAGAAGACTTGACTTTTCGGCATACACACACACACACACACACACACACACACACACACACACACACATCCTCATGATGTCAAATTTCAAAGTCAGAATAAGCAAATATCACAACACTGACATGGAAATAGACACATCTATAGGTGGAGAAGGATAGAGCTCAGAATAAAGTCATGAAGGTCGGTTGATGTCTGACAAAGGTGCCTTAATTTATTTTCTTTGTGGCTCTCCATGCTGTTGAAAGAGGTTTAACTCCCTATATGGCCCCTACCATGGGCCATTTCCTGGTATGGGAAGTCCTTCTGTCTGTGTGTTGCTTTTATTGGTTAATGAATAAAGAAACTGCCTTGGCCTGTTGATAGGGCAGAACTTAGGTAGGTGGAGAAAACTAAATGGCATGCTGGGAGAAAGGAGACAGAGTCACTGAGGAGACGCCATGGAGCTGACAGAGACAGATCCTGGTTGGAACATTAGCAGGTAAACCACAGCCATGTGGAGATACACAGATTAATAGAAATGGTTTAAATTATTGTAAGAGTTAGCCAATAAGAAGCTAGAGCTAATGGACCAAGCAGTGTTTTAATTAATACAGTTTATGTGTGATTATTTCGGGGCTAAGCTAGCCAGGTGGCCCGAACCAACAAGCCGGCCTTCCTCCTACAATTTCCCTGTGAAGCCAGCTCCCCCCTATGTCCCACTGTGGATATCCTAGATTTCCTGATACTCCTTTGGTAGGACCCTTTTTTAGTTGGGTTTTGATTATGATGACAAAACACCATGACCAAGAGCAACTTGGGGAAAGGAATGGCTTATTTAGCTTACAGTCCGTCATCAGGGCCAGCCAAGGCAAGAACTCAAGGCAGGACTCTGGACACAGGAGCTGAAGCAGAGACCACGGAGAAGTGCTGCTTCCTGGCTTGCACACCTGCTTCTTTACACACCTAATTGCCAGGGGATGACACCACCCGCAGTGGGCTGGACTCTTCCATTTCAATCAGCAATCAAGGAAATGCCCTATAGCTATGTCCACAGGGCCAGTCAGATGGGGTCATTTTCTCAGCTGAGATTCCCCTCTTCTCAGATGGCTGTCTCTAGCTTGTGTCAAATTGACAAAAACCTAAACCACATAGACGCCATTTCTAGGAATGTCTCATGAGTAACAAGGCTTTAAACAAGCCTTTAAGAGTTAAAATGAAGCTTTGGTTGTCTCCTCCCACTTCCCCCAAAGAAAACCTGAGGTGTGTGTCGCTGTGCGTGGTGTTTCAGTCCCAGGGATGGGAATGATGTCCATGAGCTTGGCAAAGGCAGGGGATGTGGACCCTGCATAGTGCCAGGCCCAGGGGGCAGTTAAAGAGGACAGGGAGTCTCTGGAGACAGAACACTTGAGGCTTTTGTGGCCCCTTCCAGTGCAACAACACACACAAATGTGGGGAACAGAGCAGAAGACAGACCCTGACTCCAACACTTTAACAAAACATAGTAACGAGACAGAAACATATGCTAAGGCAAACCCAGGAGAAAGTGCAGTGTCCTCACACATTTGGCAGCCGTCAGCAGGGCAGCAACTTTAGATCTCATTTCCCAGTCTTTCCATTATTACATAATGTGTAGAATTAACATGTTTTAACATGACATAAAATAAGTCAGCTGAGGCTGCAGATGGGCTCTACTGCACCCAGTTTCTACATGGGTTCTGGGGATGCTAGCTCGAGTGCTTATGCTTGTACACCTAGCACACCACTGCACCGTGTCCCCAGCCCCCAGCATGGAGGCTCGTTAGTCCAGAGCGCTCGCCCCCAAAGCCTATGGACACAGGAGAACTGAGCAGCTCGTGAGATGATCCAGTATCTACATCTGAAAATGCTCATATGGCAGTGTACCCCAGCCTGCGTTGTTCCCCTCACAACTGCTGGGAGCTCCACTTCCTGTCGCCGCCTAGAATCATGGGAGAGGACTGGAACACACAACTCCAGCTTGGGACAAGATTTAAGCCTTAATCTGCTCTAAGGCTTCTGTTGAACACAGTGGTTTTGCATCATTGTAAAGCAGCACAGTTGTAGGCTGGAGAATAAAGTTGAGAACCATCTCCATATAATCTATAAGTAACGTAAACTCTAAAGTGCATGATGCAATTTTTTCCTTTAAATACTCATACTGTTTTAGAGAAATCAGGGCGAGAGCGAAATCCCCTCACGTGTTGATAGCAGCAGTGCTCCGGCTGCTGCCCTTGGTAGAGACATTCTCCTTTAGCTTCGAGGAGGTTTTTGGAATTCTTACTGCAAGCCCTCTGGACATGAATGGCCCCAGCTCTCATTTGTCTGAAATAACTATTTTATGCTCAGTCTTCTTCACTGGCTATAGAAAGATGTAAATGGGCTAACTTTTTCTTACTATTTTTCTTAAAGGAGGTTAAAGATATCTTTCCACCGTCTAAGTTTTTATTTTCCTACATTTTAAGACATTTATTTTTCAGAATTTCATATGCGCATGCAATGTACCTCTGTCATCTCCATCCCCTCCAGCTTCTCCTGGAGTCCATATTTTCTTCCCATGTTCATGCCATTTCTCCTTTCCTTTTGTCTTTCTGTCTCAGTTTTAATCCCTGAGATTGGTAAGTGCAGCCCATATACTCCTAGCTGTGGGGTCATCTGCCAGAGCATAGCTAACCTACCAGGGACCTTCCCTCCAGGGGAAAGCCGACTCTCACTTCCTGTAGCAGCCACTGTCAACTGTCTATAGCTCAAGGAACCTCATTGGAGAGGGGTAGAAAGATCGTAAGAGTCAGAGGTCATGGAGAGCAGGGGTCTAACAGTGCCTTTGGACACGACAGGACTCTGTACTCATTAGCTCCCAGAAGCTGTGACTGCCCAAGATCAAGCTAGTCAACAGTCTGACACAGATGGGAGGCCCAACGAGCCTCCGTTGTCCTCTGACTTCTGTTGTTTCTGTTATAACATCAACTTCAGGTGGATCAAGTTGTTCCCTGGAGCCTTTCTTTGTTGTCACTTTTGGTGACGTTATTTTTTACCTTCAGGACTTTGACCATGAAGAGCCCAAGTGTGTTTTCCTTCCATGCATCCACCTCTGGAAGGAGTCACTCTGCTCCCTAGTGGGCAGCTTCTGCATTGGGCCTGAATTATTTGCTGAGCACAGTTGTGAACCACTGCATAACCACTTTCCCCCAGGAAAAGGTGGGGTTATCAGAGCTTGTGTATTCTAAGCACATGAAGCAGCAACATCAAAATTAGAGACACCACTTTGTCTCTGTGAGTGTCCAGGCTCTGCCCTTCCTCTGCTATCCCACATCGTCCTGTGGGTCACCTGGGCAAACATCAACCAAAAGAATGAAGACACTGTCAGGAGAATGTGCACTTTCTGCTGGTGTGGTTCTGAACCTCACACTCCTGCCCCCACCAGCCCTTGGCTTTGCCTCTCCTTCTCCCCGAGTGCCTGGCTTAGGGGTATTTCTGACTTTTTCTAACCTCTGCTTCAACCCAGTCTTCCCCTTCAAGTGGAGACTCCAAGAGCTCTGCTGGGGTCTTAGAAAGCCATTCTCCCACATTGGTGTGCCACATGTCTGCTCCCATACTGTAACCGTTTGGAGAAGGGAAACTATTCAACTTCAGTTCCTAGGGATTTGAAATCGAGTTTCAGGCAGGTGAGGGTTAGGACTGGGAGCCATGTGGACCTAAGCCAGCTTGGCACAGATAGAATCCAGATGTGGCAGTCAGCTCTCCTTTCCTCTTTGGTCTTTGGTCCCACCTGGCATTGCTTGACCACTGAGCACACAGTCCCACAGGACCTTTCTGTGAAACCCAAGTTGTGCTGCCAGTCATCAGTGAAGCAGCTCTGTCATTGGCTGGGCGAGCAGGGCAGGCATCTGCAGACTTCCCACTTCTGCTTTCTCCAGGAAATGAAGAGAAACTAACTCAGTCCAAGTGATTCATAATGAAACACTGTTGATGGCCTGCCGTGTGAGGCCAGGTCTTCCCTTCCCCTGAGCTGAGCCATTGGAGGCCGGGGATGGAAGGACCCACACCATGTGACGTCAGCAGACTTTGAATGCCACCCATCCAGGTACGACTTCCTGCTCTCGGACAAGATAGGCCAGCCTGTTGGGGCCTGTGTGTTGTGGTGGGTACCTCACTGCCTCCTGCAAAGCCAACTGTGGGGCACATGGGTGACCACGGGTACCTAGTCTGAGTTTGGGGTGGTAGAGAGGAGAGCTGAGTGGCAGGAAGTAGGCGGTGAGAGAAGCTGTTGTGATTAGCGCTACTCAGTGACCCTGGTTTTGTCACTTGTGGGCTTTGCCAAGCTGACCAGGCAACGACTCATTCCTTATTCTCTGGGCACAGGTTAAGTCTCCTCTTTGGGCTCTGCTGGGGGAGTGGGAGTCTGCCACAGCTGGGGAAAACTAGGTCTGGCCTATGCCAGGTGTCAAGACATAGAGAGGGGGCACTGCCTGCGACACTCCCCCTCTTTGTCTCTGTGACCATCCTCGCTGGCCTTCAGGACAGCTGGCAGACCCGGTCCTGCCCTTAGCTGGCCCTACCCTCGCTTGCCCCAGGATCTGGTAAGTAGAAGTCCCTTTACGCCTCATTTCCTCACCTGAATTGTCACACCCAACCTTTGAATGTCAACCTTTCTGCAGAAACAGGAACAGTTCTCTGATTGAGGACTGATTCTCCTTCTTCAAAATTCATCCTTCTTGAACCTTTGTCCCAGTCTTTCTGAAGTGGTAACTAAGGCATTGTGCACTACCTTTCCAGGGAATATTTGCATGTCAATATAATTGTCTATGTGTCTCCATCCGTTTAATCGTTCAATGAACTCTCAAAGCTGGCAAAGGGACAATTCACAGACAGAGGCCTGTGGTGCTCTGTGCAGTGATGTGAGGTAGGTTGGAGGTGAGTGTGCAGGAAGGACAGGCAGGGCTCTCGTCTGCCGAAAGGAGACTGGAGGAGCTCGAACCTGCACTGTGGTTTCTGAGAATTGCTCTTAGAAGCCTTTGGACCCAGCTGGGCTGAGGTGCAGGGCTCAAGTGTGGGAAGATCTTCCTGCCTGTCCATCCTGGATGTCTTGTATGAACTTCTATGGGCCTGGAAGAATTTTCTTTCTTTCTTTTTTTTAAAATATTTTATTATTTTGTGCAGACTGTGTGCATGTCTGTGCGGCACCTGCATGCAGTACACCCAGAAGTCAGAAGAGAGTGTTAGACCTCTTGGGATCCAAGTTACAGATGGTTGTGTGCTACCATGCCAGAGCTAGGAACCGGACCCTAGTCCTCTAGAGGAGCAGCTAGTGCTCCTGACAGCTGAGCCATTCCCCACCCCCAGGAGCATTTTCAACATTGGGTAGATGGAGGAACAGCTTAGACAAAGTCTAGAGGCCAGAGGGTTAAGAATACCTGACCCCATGTGCTGACCCCTGAGTTCTGTATTTAAAGGCCACCACTTCTTTGAGGCCCTTTGTGCATTCATTCTTTTCCTTCAGAGGCAGCTGTTGTCCCAGGATGGGCATGACTGTCCCACTCTTCCCTTGCTTTTATTTCTGGTTTCCCACAATCTCTGCATTGTTTAATAATGTGTGGTATTTGAAGGAGAATGCCCTCCATAGGCTCATATATTTTGATACTTGGTCCCAGTTGGTGGAACTGTTTGGGAAGGGTTAGGAGGTGTGACCTTGTTGGAGGAGGTGAGTCACTGGGGTGGGTTTTGAGGTTTCAAAAGTCTCACCCTGTTTCTGGTGTGTGTGTCTCTCTCTGCCTCCTGGTTCCATCTTAAGATGCATCCTAAGCTCTCCACTATTCCTGCCGCCATTCCTTTGCTCTGCCATCCTGGACTCTAACCCTCTGGAACTGGAACCCCCAAGTTAGCTGCTTTCTTTCATGAGTCTCCTTGGTCATGGTGTTTTATCAGAGCAGCAGAAAAGGAACAAAGACAGTATGTGGTTTTGTTTTAAACATTCTTGAACTTCATTAGCCTGAACACATTATATATAGTGTGTGTGTGTGTGTGTGTGTGCACGTGTCTGCAGGTGCACTTCCCTGAGCATGTACATATGATGGGAAGACTTTGACATCATGTGTCTTTCTCTATTGCTCTCCATCTAAATCATTAAGACAAGGTCTCTAAACCTAGAGATGCCCTTTTGAGTAGACTGGTTGACCAGCAAGCCCAGGAGATCTGCCTATCTCTGTCTCCCAGATACAGGGGTACAGATCTCTACTGCTGTGCTAGCCCTTATGTGGGAGCTAGGAAATTGAACTCAGGTCAACATGTTTACACAGCAAGCACTTCTACCCTCTGAACCATCCATCTCTCCAGCCTGAGTTAAATATTTTGAAGACTTACTTGTCTCAAAGCTGTTTTTGAAATTTGCTTATATTGCTGCATGTCCCTTTAATTTGTTAATATCTAATTCTGTGTAGCATTCTATCCCAAGAACTTTGTTCTTTGAGATTCTGCTCACAGGCACATGACATATTTCTGATTTTTTTTAACTGTTACAAGCAAAATATACTAGGTTATATTTAAGAATTGCTCTAACTTGTAGATTCTAGAAATGGAATGGGCCACAGGTAAACTTATCTCCAGTCTTGGTGTGTATTCTGAAGATTATTTCCACGGCTCCCCTCACATGTAGATCTGTAGATGTTCAAGACCATCCTGAAAATTGGTACAGTATTTGCATGTTACCTCCATATCACCCTCCTCCTGCCCCATGTATGGCTGAACCCAGAGACGTGGAGCCTGCAGATGTACCCTGTGAACCATTTTACCTCCCCACCAGCAATGCAGCAGAGCTGCTCTGCTCCACAGTCCTGCCAACACTTGACAGTAGCAATATTTCTACAAAGTACTTTAGCCTTCTATTTTTCAGCCTTTTATCCAGTTGGAAATCAGTTTTCCCCTACTCATTGTGAAGTAGGAGTTAAAATGTTTTTTTTTTTTTGGTTGTTTTTGTTCTTCAGCTTTGTCTTCTGAGATTTTTGTATGTGAATGCCATGTTCCTATCATTCCCACCTTCCCATCAAACCCCTTCTGTGTCTCCCTTCCCCAAATCTATGACCTCTTTATTATTGCTACATATACATACAGGTATATATGTGTATAAATATGCATACATGTATATATAACCTGATTAGTTCACTTAATGCTGCTCATATGTGCATGTGTCCTGGACTGAGACTTGGGATTTGACATCCTAGGAGTGAACTCATCCATGGGGGAAACTGTTCTCTCTCTCAGAGCCTTTTCTGCAGTTCTTCTTGTAGGGTTGGAGCCCTGTGAAGTTTTCTCCATCTATATTGGCATGTCAGCTGGTGTTACCATTTTGCTGGTCTTGTCTAGGCAACTGTATTGCTGAAATTCATATGCATGTTTCCCCTGTCATGCCTGGGGGACATATTCAGCACAGGCATCCTGGTCTCTGCTTCTTACAATCTTCCCACCCCCTTCCATGATGTTCCCTGAGCCTTTAGTGTAAGGATTGCATTATTGAGGCATGCATTGGTGTGGGTCACCCGCAGTCCCTTATTCTCTGCACTGTGAGCAGGGGTGGCTTTCTTTAATGCTCTCTGCTGCAAAAAGGAGCTCCCTTGATGAGGGGTGAGAGCAGCACGTATCTGTGTGTGCACATAGAAGTATTTAGGGTGCAGTTAAAAGTCATGTTGTTTAAGAAAATGACAGCAGTTTAGCTGGTTTTTATCTTTATTTAAAATTCTAGATGCGCATCTACTTAGTGTCGCACCTGCGCCCTTTTCTCCTTTTTGTGTTAAGGATGCTTTCTTTCAAGTCCATCATGACATTCCCCACATCCACATCCTGAGATCATCCCATTTTTCCCACAATTTTCTTCTTTGCCCCAGATTCTCTTACGTCTACTTTCAGATCATTTATGCACAATCATTGGTTTTCTCACATGGATAATCAAGGGTCTCAGTTGCATTTATTATGAAGGTCACCGTTATGTAAGAGCTTTGCAGTGAGTTAGGTCACCATCCACACTTGGCTCTGTTTCTGGTTGTTTTAGCTGCCATTTCCAACACTATCGTCCGACTATCATTGCCAACACCAAGCAATATTGTTTATTGGGCTTTATTATGAATCTTCATGTCTGGAAAGAATCTTGTTATTTTCTTCCTTCTTTTTCAGTTCTTTGCTCTTCCATGTAGATTTCAGAATTAGCTTATTGAGTTCAACAGAAAAGCAATGCTCATTTATAAAGACAAGACTTCTCATCCAGTTCATGAACGTGGTTTGTCTCCCTATTTAAGGAGGTATTTGAAAATATTCCAGTAAAATTTAATGCTTTATCTCTTAAAAGCAGCATACATTTTGTTCAGATTGACTCCTAAGTGGTTTTCATTTTATATCATTTTAAGGTTTGTTAAATAAGAAGTTTTGTATTGTTGTTGATGAGTCTTTGTTACGATGGGGTTGTTTAGATTCTTATTTGGAGAAGAGGCTGTGGGAAGCAAAAGAGAGCAAGAGAGGAACTTAGGCCTACCTCGACTTGATTTGCTCTGCTTTGTTGATACTCATGGGAGTCCTGCCCATCTGAACAGAAACAAAGAGGAATAGATGGCGTATGTTTGGGGATGGGAGGAGAGGAGGGAGGGGAAACTGTGGTCAGGATGTAAAATAAATGAAAAAAATTAATTAAAAAGAAGAAGAAAATATGAACAAGGCTTTGGAGCTTGTGCCATCATGGAGGCTGGGGTGATAGTGGTTTGCCACAAAGAGATAGGGTCAGAGATAGTGGAGGTTGGTGAGATTTTAAACCATACTTTGAGAGTGGGGTTTGAACACATTCTAGAAAAGGCAAATGGATGAAAAGCCCAGAATGTCAGGACTCCTGGGTTGCTATGCACAGAGTTGGGCCAAGGGCATAGATACAGATTTGGGAGGTGGTGGTTCAGGAACATGAAGATGGAGATAGACAGGGACCTGAAAACCAAGTGTTGGTACCACCCCTCTCCCAGACCTAGTTTGTATTAAGTGAACAAGGCAGTTTGGCTAACTGTGGAGGGAAGAAGAAGATGCTACCAGGTTCACCCTACATCATGGTGGGGGCATCTCTCATTGCACTTACGATGAGGCCTTTGCATTTGTTATCTTCCTGTAACTGTTTTGAACCACAAATGTCCAGATGGAATGATGTTTCCAGACAATATTTCTAAGCCTTTGAAACTTGGGCAGTCCAAATTGAGATGTACTGTAAATTTGAAAAGCATACCAAAGTTCAAGGATATTATGAATAACTATTAAAATCTGAAGTGTTTCGCTAACACTTAAAAATATTGGTAACTAATAAAATGGAACTATTTTGTACATGAGACCCCTAGAACCAAGAATCTGCAAGGTCCTAGGAGCCACCGCTCATACCAAAATCCAAGGACGTTTAATCCATTTACATAAAATGACATGATAGTTGCATACAACCTATTTACACCTCCCTTATACTTTAAATGATTTAAAAATGCTTAACTTATCTAATGCAATACAAATGAGATGTAAGCAGTTGTACTACATTGGTAGGGATCGATGACAAGGAAGTCTATACGCGCCTATTTGCAGATGCAAATTTTCCCGTAATATTTTGTGTTTCAAGTGTAGAACCTGAAGATGTAGGGAGCCTACTGGGAAACATATTTTCAAATGGATTTAATCTATTTACTTTTAGTTTTCTTTTATGGCTATATACATAGCTTGAGCTCATGGCAGGCTTTATGTTTGCATTGATGTTTGTATTGCATAGTGTCTGTCAGAGGCAGGGGAATTCTTGTTCGGTGATTTCCATGAGGAACATGATTCAAGAAGGATGAGAAGCCAGAGACGTGAAGGGCTGCTAGCCCACCTAGTTCTAAGAAGGGCGTATTGATGCTAAGGAGAATGGAGTAGGGCCCACAGTGACCAGGCGGAGGTCATCTACACCCCAGGGCGAGACTAGTGTCACCCCATTCTACAGAGGCTCATAGATGGTGAGTGAGCTGGGATTGATCCCGGTCATACCATGCCCTGGGCATTGGACAGCACAACCACTAAGGCATCAAAGGACTAGGACTCCAGATGACCGTCACCGTGTGGCAGTACTGTGACGCTTCTCTTCACTCCGGGGAAATGATTAACTAAACCATCCCTTAAGAATTCACAGTGTCACATGATGCGAAGGAAGCAGAATCACCGTGGCAAGCGTCCTCTGCCAGCAGCCCTTATCAAAGTGGTGGGGACTGACACTGGGCTGTGGTGGAGGCAACTCAGGTCAAGAAGAGGGTGATTCAGGCCGATAACGTAAGAAAAATGTCAACGTACCGTAAGTTTATGATAGAATGTGGGTGGTTACATAATTAAGTCAACTTACCCATCAATTATTCAGCATGCTTGGATGGGAATAGAGCACGCAAAATATATTTTGTCATGTTTCCTATTCAACACAACTAGAAAACTTTCTAAATACACATTGACTATTTTTTAAATTAAAAAATTGTCCAAATAATACTCTAACATCAGCTTTGAAATATCTAAAACATCCTTAATGCTAGTTACTCCTCACCCTATCTTCCACCCTCCTCTCCCATCCTTCCCTCTGCTTAAACCCCCCTCTTCTGTTGGGAAATATTATTTTCAGGGGTGTGACTTTTGTTTATGCTGCATTTGTTTAACGCTGTGAAGCTGTGTTACTGTGCTTGTCTAAAACACCTGATGGTCTAATAAAGAGCTGAACGGCCAATAGTGAGGCAGGAGCAAGGATAGGCGGGGCTGGCAGGCAGAGATCATAAGTAGAGGGAGAAGCAAGAGGAAGGGAGGAGCAAGAGAACAAAGAGAGGAGGACATCAGGGGCCAGTCACCCAGCTGCCCAGCCAGGGAGAAAGAAGCAAAGAAAGGTATCCAGAAATAAAGATAAAAGCCCAGAGGCAAAAGATAATCAAGTTAATTCAAGAAAAGCTGGCAAGAAACAAGGCAAGCTAAGGCCAGGAAATCATAAGACTAAGCCTCTGTGTGTGATTTGTGTGGAGCTGTGGCCCTCAAAAGCCAAAAGAGTAAAACACCTCACACAACACTACTACCCATCTTCCCTCCCGCATCTGCAGGGCTCTGTTGTGGTCCTCTCTCCACCACCCGTGGTCCCTTTCTGGTTCCCTGGGTTCCTCGAATGTTTCAAACCAAATGCACAAATCGAAGGACCTGCCCCTGAGGTCCACATGGGAGCGAGACTGTGTGATGTTTGTCTTTCTGGGTCCGGGTGACTTCACTTAGGGTGATGTTTTCCAGCTCAACGGTTTACCTGCGGATTTCAGAATTTTGTTTTTCATTACATCTAAAGCAAATTTTCTCGTGTGTAGGCACAGCATTTTCAGCATCCACTCGTTAGCTGGTGGGCTTCTAGGCTGTGTCCCCGTCCTTGCTACAGTGTACAGTGCAGTGACGGACATGGATGAGCCCGTGTCTCTGTGGCAGGAAGCAGTCTTATGTATCTGCCCGGGAGTTGTACAGCTGGGTCACGTGGTAGATCTATTCTAGTTTTTGGGGAACTTCCACACTGATTTTCACGATGGTCGCAGAAATTTGCATCCCCATCAACAGTGAACACGAGTTCCCCTCCCCCCACACCTCCGCCAGCACTGGTTGGGTTTTGCTTTCTTAAAATAGCCATTCTGGGTCAGATAAAGCTCAGAGTAGTTTTAATTTATGTTTCCATGGTGGATTGTTAAGAATGGCAAACATTTACAAATATTCCTCAGGTGCCAGGCGGTGGTGGCGCACGCCTGTAATCCCAGCACTCGGGAGGCAGAGGCAGGTGGATCTCTGTGAGTTCGAGACCAGCCTGGTCTACAAGAGCTAGTTCCAGGACAGGAACCAAAAGCTACAGAGAAACCCTGTCTCGAAAATCAAAAAAAAAAAAAAAAAAAAAAAAACAAAACAAAAAAAAAAAAAACAAAGAAAACCAAATATTCCTCAGCCGTTGCTACTTTGTCCAAGGACCCTTTGTTGGGTTTCATAGCCCACTCTTTAGTTGTCTCTCTCTCTCTCTCTCTCTCTCTCTCTCTCTCTCTCTCTCTCTCTCTCTCTCTACCTATTTTTGTTCCTGTGCATTCCTCTCTCTCTCTCTCTGTCTATCTATCTACCTATTTTTGTTCCTGTGCATTCTAGACACTAATCCATTGTCAGGTATATATCTGACAAAGCTTTTCTCACACTCTGTAGGCTGCCTCTTCAGGCAGTTAACTGTTTTAGCAGAGAAGCCTTTTAAGCCCTTATAGTCCCACTTGCTGATTGCTGGTCTCATTTCCTGGGCAGTTGGGATCCTATCCAGAGTCCTCTCCTGAACATCTATACTGAAATGCACACTCTGCTCTTTCTTCTAGAAGTGTTAGAGGTTCCGCTCTCACACTGAGACCTCTGATTCATTTGGAATTGTGCAGGGTGAGAGGTAAGGATCTGGTTTCATTTTTCTGCTGGTTGAATTCTAGGTTTCCCAGTACCATTTGTTGAAGATGCTGTCTTTTCTCCCATGCATGTTTTTGGCATCTTTGCCAGCTCCTGGTATCTATGTACGGGTCCTCTATTCCATCCCATGGATCTTTGAGTTTGTTTTTATGATGTTACCATTGTTTTGTAGAACAACTTGATAACAAGGGTTTGTCCAGCAGTGCTTTTATTGCTCAGGATTGTTTGGGGGGTATTTGAGGCCTTTTATGCTTCTATATAAATGTTAAGATCTCATTAGGGAAAGTTCTTTGTGCTGTGGATTGTGGTTAAGGCAGAAACTCACACCTGGTCCAAGGGCTCAGTTATAAATGAATCACACGCACCCTCCGCTGCGAGGCTCAGGGATCACGGCAGAAAGATCATAAGAGTCAGAGATCTGGGAGAACCAGAGCGGAACAGTGTCTTCTGGAAACAACAGGACAGCTGCATTTATGAGCTCATGGCAGCTGTGTAGGTGCCTGCACAAGATGGAGCCAGTCAACATTTTAGTATGGTGTGTGTGTGTGTGTGTGTGTGTGAGATGTCCCCAAGCTCTGACCCGAGTCTCTGTGGACTGCTGATGGTTCCGGGAGGAGGCAGGGTCAGGTTTCTTCAAGGGCATGGCTCCTGGTAGATCTGTCACTCGCCAGTGGGTGGTCCCACACCCAGGAGTCTATGGGCGACATAAGCTGGACTGAAAGGGCTATAAAAACATAAAAGGATAGGGAACTGCAGCGAGATGGGATGTGATTATAATAAAAGTACATTGTATGAAATTCTCAGAGAATTAATAAAATATATTAAAATATATCTGCAAAGCCGTTTATATATTCAGTAAACAATAAATGGGGAAAAAGAGAGGGAAAACCATCCTGGAGGCTGACTGAAATGTCTGCCAGTGTCATAGCGTCACAGAGAGCCGACCTATCTGCCCCTGGCTCCCTGGAACTGTAAAGAGAATCTAGGAGATAGGCCCCCGATGCAGCAGGTGAGGTGAGGTCGATGTGACCAAGGTACGGTCAAAGGTTTTGCCGCTCTGTCCCCCGTGCCTTTTAAAAGAGGAAAGACAGCCTTTGGCAGCTCCAGCCAGGGATGCTTCAGGAGCAGGGAGCAAGGCCTGAATGAGCACTGGGTTTCCTCTCAGGAAGGGGCAGGAGTGAGGGTGGGATGAAGGTGGGGGAGGGGAATCTGTGCCTGAGCCACAGCCCTGAAGAAAGTAGGAAGGGCCGCCTGGGCATGGGTAGCAATGATGAGAAGCTCCTCCATCTTCAGATGGAAGATGTCCTTCAATCAAGGGTAGTGGGTGGAGTAGGGACTTCAGAGCCACTCCCTTGCCACCAGAATGCAGGGCTGCTCCTTTCATAGGCCAGTGGGCTGTGACAGTTACTTTAGCTGAGTGTCCAGACAGTGCTTGGCAGAGGGGACGGGAGATCTATGCCCTTCAGAATGATTGTGCCTCTGCTCCTGACAAGAAGGTTATCCCAAATGAGTGCCCCAAACAGGGCTTTCCTACCAAAAGATTATGTCTTTGCTCACATGATTTAACATCCCTGAACAGGTTGATTTTTGATTGGCTTAATATGACTCATCCCCAAAATGTGTTAATGAAATCATTGTGACATTTCATAATTGATAGAAGCATATTTGAGGAAATATGAGCCCTAGAAAGAATTCTGTTCATGAGTCATGAGAAGTAGGGAAGAAATTGAGAGAGCCCCTGGCATCGCAGGCAGTGAGGGGACCCCACACTTGAGGAACTGGGGGCTGGGGAGGTGTCTAGGAGACTGCTAAGAATAGTCTGGAAGGCTGTGTGATTTGCTGTGTGCAGTCTCTGCTTTGCAGAGGCTGAGTAAAGGCAGAGGGTCAAGATGGGAGGATGTGAACAGTCACCTTGGCCAGATCCCATTGGGGACGCAGTGGGAAACTAGACAAGGAAGACAATGGGTCAATATTGCTTTAGGCTTGGAGCTTGGCTCTGCTCCTGGAGGATACGGGAGCCATGTAGATATTCGAGAGAAGGAGCAGTAGCGTTATGGATCCACATGTCTAAGTCTGACAGTGTAGGGTAGAGTAGAAGGCTGTAGGCAGCCAGGCTTGCCATGGTAAGGTGGACGAAGGGCTGTGAAGCAGGGATGGACAATGTAGCATCTGCCCCCACTGCCTGGAGATGCCCCAGAGAAACCAGACACCCGGTCAGCCTTTCACCCGGCTTGAGTAGCATTATTGGTTCTCTTGGCACTTCCCGTTTCTCATGGGTTCCACTCTCGCCCCCTCCTGGACACATAGAATGATTGGGTCTGGCTTAAGAAATAATGCTGGCACATTAACATGTCCTGGGAAACTCATTCTGGTTAAAGAAGCATTCAGCTCTCAGAGGAGAGTCTGTGAACAGCATTGGGCTTCCTAGCGAAGCAGACCTGCATAGGCAAACAGCTCCTTAGAGAACATCTATTCAAGCTGTTGTGGTAGGAACCTGAGTTGCAGAGGTAGGGAGAATCCACCCGAGACTGATTCCTACCTTAAATGGAGAGAGAAGCATCTTGGGTAAAAGGTGCGTCAGGAAGGGTCTGGTTCTCCATAGTGAGAGAGTGGAACTTTTCAAAAAGCAGTGTTCTTGGGTCCAGAGTCCCCTGGTGCAGAAAAGAGGAATTCTCTTACAGCATGGAAACCAGAACTCCCAGTGACTGAGGGCTCTGCTCTTGTTTTGTGATGCGTTTGATGGTCTTCCAGGTGATTTGGCCTCATTTTAAAGGGTTTCATGATCTCTGAGAATTGAGAGGTACTCAATTCTTTTTAAAAAAGATTTATTTATTTTTATTGTTTGTTCATTGGTGTTTTTTCTGCGTGCTTGTCAGTGTGAAGGTGTCGGATCCCTTGGAACTGAAGTTATAAACAGTTTTGGGCTGGCATTTGGATGTTGGGAATTGAACCCAGGTATTCTGGAAGTGCAGCCAAATGCTCTTAACTGCTGAGCTATCTCTCCAGCCCCGAGAGGTACTGAATTCTTAAAAGGTCAATCATGTGAACTTCCAGACATGCTTTACAACTGAATCTTTTTTCCTATATTCTGAACAAGTTATATGAGCTACTGAATTAGCTAAACAGAATGGTTGCACAACTATCCAAGCTCTCCAGTAAGGTCACAGATCCTCCTAATCTGAGCCAGTGACATCAGAGGTATAAAGGTGACAAATGAGGCAGGGGGAGCTGAGTCTGGAGACCTGTGTGACCTGCTCCTGCTTTCTGCCCCACACCTACCCTACACCCTTCCAGTTGCACAGAAGCAGACATATTTTAGCTCAGCCTCTCCCGTGCTGCCTTAGGTACTGTTCTAGTGCTGCCAAGAGATGCCATGAACCAGGCAATGTATAAAAGAAAACATTTAACTGGGGGCTTTCTTAAAGTTTTAGAGGGTGAGTGGTCCATGATGATCATGGAGGGGAGCGTGACAGCAGGCAGGCAGGTGTGGCACTGAAAGTGGCAGGGTGTAGACACACACACACACACACACATGAGAGAGAGAGAGAGAGAGAGAGAGAGAGAGAGAGAGAGAGAGAGAGAGAGAGAGAGACTGGGATTCGAGTGGGCCTTTGAGATCTCAAAGCCCACTTGCAGGGACAGGCCTCCTCCAACAAGACCATACTTCATAATCCTTCCCAAACAGTTCCACCAACAGGGAAACCCTTCAGACATGTAAACCTATGGGGGCCATTCAAATTCAAACCACCCACACACCTTCAATTTCCCTGACACACATCCATGTGGCTTACTTCTGCTCCTGATTCTGCAGAGCTTCTTCTGTCTCCCACTGTCTTACCAACTCCACATCATCTTTGACAAACAGCTCCTTCTCTGGGCTCCCCAGAGTTGACTCTGTTCTCCTCCCAAGGCTACTTCAGTCTTTGTACCTGAGTATCACTTTCCCTGACTCTTGTTCCTGAGGCTGTGAGCAATTAGAGAATAGGCCTGGGTCCACAGAAGCCAGGAGAAACCAACAGAAGCCAGGAGAAGCCAGTGGAAGCCAGCAGAAGCCAGCAGAAGGTTGCTGTTAGAAACCCATCTTATTGTTTGCTGAGATCACCCCAGAGAAGGTCAGCTAGGTCACCAGGGCCTGTCAGCTAGGCATTCTCAGCCCTATCACGTGCATGACCTCTCCAATCTCGGCTTTCTCTGCTCTGGTTTCTCTTGAGAAACAGAACATGTCCTCAAATGCTTACGCTGCCTGGATTGCCTGTCCCCTTGCCACAGCTCCTCACCCCAATCTCACAGTGCCCATCATGGCTCTCAGAGCAGCCTTTCCAGATGTCCAGGCCATCCACAGGTTGGGCCACAGGTCTCTCCATGTCCTCGATAGGTGTCTTTTTGCTCAACATCTGTTCAGCGGTTTCCCTGACTGTTCTGACAGCGAGTGTTGAGGTCCAAGGTGTGGATTTAGATGATTGTTCTCTTTCTATGACCAATAATCCAATACAGAGCCTGGCAAGTAGGGTTTAGTCCATTGACTTAGGCTGCAAGACAGGGGCCTGTGCTAAATGTTCTGGTGCCTCTGGAGTGGGTGGGGTTCCTGCTCAGATCCTGGTTGACTGTGGTGTTATCTGGGGTCAACAGCATTTGGTAAAAACTTTGTAAGCTTAGCCTGGGTGTCCAAGGAGGTCCCTGTCATATTCTTTCGATGGTTGACTACTGTGTCAAGCCAACCTGGAGTGAAGGAATGGGAGGGTTTGCCCTTGATCCTGATGCTTGTTAGCAGTGTGATTTCGGGTCTATTGCTTCCTCTCTAGAGTCTGGGATTCTCAGTCTTCCAAGGCCCATCCACACACATGGGAATGATGACCCTCAGCTAGTAGATTTTCTGTGTGTAGAAAACACGCATCTCTCTGCTAGAAGATGTCATCTATGTGTGACCAGGCTTTCCATGGCAACCTTTCCTAAGTCTCAGTGAGGCTAAGTCACATGTCAGCTTCCATGGTGGAGGGGCTGAACCTCTTGTCATTGAGCTGCTCCTGACATATGCCATAGCTTAGCTTTAGGGTCTCAGGCAGAGGAAGCACTCCTTGGCCATTTTTGCAATGTGGAAGTTGGTACACTCACCAAGCAAGATACAAAAGTAGCTCCTTCTGCAGGGTATGGAGAGTTCCTGTGTTCAGTTGCTGTTGCAAAAACCACAGAGGTGTGTGTGCTAGCCTTGAGCGCTTTATGGCCTGGGATTAGAAAAAGGAAGTCCTCAGTGTTTAAAAGTTTCTGTCGACCCAACTGGTTCCTGGCAAGGGTGACCCACTTACTTTGTCTTTAGGGGAATTCCAGAGCTTCTGGGAATAACCTGAGCTATCTCTCTCTTCTGGGACCTGTGAAGCAGACTGCAGGGCCTGGCTCTGCTATTGTCTTCCTGAGGTACGTGTGTGGTGCTTGCCTTGGGTAGGAAGTGGGAATGCTTGTTCACGGCAGGGCTGTGGGGAAGCACCAAGGGGTTTGATGGGGTCATCTGAGAGGTCAAGTCCTGCTGTGGTCTGGTGCTTGCCCTGTTTCACCTAAGAAGCTGAGCATCCAGACTCCTTGTGAGCACCCTTGGGGATCCCCTTGCCTTGCTCCCCTTTCCTGCTCCTTAGTATGGCCATTTGCTTTACTACTCCTCATGTGTCCCCTGACAAAGGTTCATAGTCTTGGGGACTGTCCTCCCATTTCCCGGAGCTACCCACTTTCTTCAAGATAGTAAATCCTTACTTCCAGCCCTGGCTTGAACACTCAGGGTCACTTGTACACGACATCCATTCAGACCAGCTCCTTGCTGGGAGAAACTTAAGATCTGACAGACCCAGTGGCAGGCGAGGAGGGAGCGATGTAGGAGAGAAGTGGGTCTTGGGTGGGACTGGGACAGTTTACCTTGCTTTCGGGCTGGACCCTAAGGATTAATCAAATATCACTGTGCAGAATGTGGGAGGCACTGTGTGGGGTTATTGAAGGCTGTGGGTAAGAGGAAGAAGTGTTTCTAGGACTGAACACATACTGGACTCAGGAGCTCGTGTCTGGCCAGCCCAGCAGTGTCTGTCACAGAGCAGGAGAGGTCTAGAGCTCAGTATGTAAGCCCAGCAGACAGTTCAGGCCCCAGAAGCCTATGCTGCATTTGGCCCTGGACCACATGTGACAGGAGTTCCTAGGCTCTCGTCCATTCTGCAGTTCTCCTCATGTTCTCCAACCCGGCCTTTCCCTACTGATCTGATCTCAGTTGTGTGCTCATTCTACTTTAGAGATGTCTGTTTGACCCAGAGCTAGTCATTCATCAATCAATAACTGATTTCCCCTTACCCCATTGATTTAATGCCTGCCACAAATGTGGCAAATGTTACTGACTTCTCAGACCATATGAGATTTCGTATCTCTCTGTGAAGGAGAGGGGTTTGTGACACACCTAGGGATTTGCTTTATGTCAAAATGACCCCCATGCATCCTCATCTTTACAAAAAGGAAGGGAAGGGCATTCTGTAATTTAGGGAATTAAATCCAACTGCGCACACAAGCTCGTGTCGTGGGCCCAGTGTGGAGAACTCACTAGATGAATGGGAAGGAAAGCAGACACACATGGACGGTCACTCTTCTACTCTGTGGCTCCTAGTTAGATAGGGCCATCCCTAGCTCTGGGGAAGACCTGTGACACAGGCGACCAGCACCTATTCCAGGAGCGTAGAAACTGGAAACAGTCACAGGCAGACACGAAAGCAAAGAGGAGATTTTTATCTTCTATTTTATGGAATCGAGTTTTCGTCCCCAGGCTTCCTTTGGCTTCACCCAGCCCACCCTTGAGGCTGTTTCCCGTGCTTTCTTGCTCCAGAGTCTACAGTCCAAGACTAGTTTCTCCCTAAAGCACCTTCTGGAATCTTCGTGTAAAAGGCTGATAAGTCACAGCACACAGCTAGAAAGGTCTGCCTGCCTGTAACTCAATAGAAATTCAGAAATGGCAGTAGGATCCCCCCTACCTCTGGTGTATATGTGTGTGTTAGTGTGGGTGTGCTCACACACGTGTGTACGTGAATGGAAGTCAGTGGTCGACCCTGGGTGTCTTTCTTGACTATTCTCCACTGTATGTTTTGAGTTTGGATCTCTCATTGAAAGCTGAGTTCATTGGCTGTGGTTGTACTAGGCTGGCCCCACAGTGAGCTCCAGCCTGGGGCTGCAAACGTGTGCTGTGGCTCTGGCCTTCACATGGATGCTAGGAAGGTCCTTCTGCTTACATGACAGGCACTTTACTGATGGAGCCATCTCCCCAGCCCTCAAATGTTTCCTTAGCAGCAAAACATCAGCATCTCAGGAGTTTTTGTAGGTTCCAGTCTTTTCAAGATGGCAGCTTGGGGAGAAGAGACAAGAAATGCAAATGCTTTGTTTTTAAAATCCTGCCTGAGCTCAATATTTCTAGCAGGTCTAGAAACAGTGTGCTTGCTGAACACACTTGGTTGTTACACGTATACTCAGGCGCGCGCACGCACACACACACACACACACACGCACGCATATACACACACTGGAATTAAACAAACAAAATCTTTGAATTTAGTGTGTGTGGTGAATGCCTTGTGCTGGCCCTGTCCCAAGAGATCTCTCCAGTGGCCCTCACCCAATACTGGTTCCTTTTTTCTCTAGGTGGGAACCAGTGTTGGAACTTCCTTATGATATTTGCTTCCTGGTAAAGGGCCATTACAACTGTTTCTTCTTGATGGTCATTACCCTGACCAACCTCACCTGCTCCACCCTGGTTTTCCTTCCCCTGACAAACAGAACTGAAGCGACACAGGTAAGGGCCAGGAGGCTGAGGGCTGTGGCCCCAGCTTCATATCTGAGTCAGAAACTAATTCCATGGATCCGTATTTGTTAGAAACTTCTGTTTCTCCGAAGTCTCCGTGTGTTTCTGAGAAGGTGAATCACATGTTTCAGTTCAGCAAACCCTGCTCCTCCACCCAGAGGGGACAGGCTATGTCTGGGGCTTGTCAGACCCCACATCCTGCATTCTTTGTTGTTTTGGTTGTAGCCTTGGCTGCCCTAGAGCATGCTCTGTAGACCAGGGTAGCCTTTAACTCACAGAGGTCCTCCTGCCTCTGCCTCCTGAGTGCTGGGACCAAAGGTGTGCACCACCACACCTGTCAGGCACATGCATTCTTTTTTAAAATTACTTTTTAAATAATACCAATCAAAATTCCCACTTCCTCCCCTCCTTCCACTTCCCTCCCACTCCTCCCAACCCCCTTTCCCCCCAACCCCCTCCAGTCGTAAGAGAGGGTAAGGCACCCTGCCCTGTGGGAAGTCCAAGGCCCTCCCTGCTACATCCAGGCTTAGGAAGGTATGCATTCAAAGAGAACAGGATCCCAAAAAGCCAGTACATGCAGTAGAGACAAATCCCAGTGCCATTATCATTGGCCTCTCAGTCTGCCTCAATTGTCAACCACATTCAGAGGGTCCAGTTTGATCCCATGCTTGTTCCTTCTCAGTTCAGCTGGAGTTGATGAGCTCCCATTAGCTTAGGCACACTGTCTCAGTGGGTGAACCTCTCGTGGTCCTGACTTCCTTGCTCATATTCTCTCTCCTACCCTTCTTCAAATGGACCTTGGGAGCTCAGTCCAGTTTCTCCAATGTGGGTCTCTGTCTCTGTCTTCATTCTTCACTGGACGAAGGTTCAATGATGATATTCAAGATAGTCATCAGTCTGATTATGGGACAAGGCCAGTTCAGGCATCCTCTCTTCCACTGCCCAGGGTCCTAGCTGGGGTCATTCCCGTGGACTCCTGGGAACCCTTCCACAGCTAAGCCTCTTGCCAACCCCAAATTGACTCCCTCAATTAAGATATCTCCTTCTCTGTTCCCATATCTGTCCTTCCTCCATCGCAACCATCCCACTCCCCCAAGCTCTTCCTAACCCTCCCTTTCTCCCCTCTCTCTCCCCTTCTCCCCTTCCCTCTTCCTCCCGCCCCCCTGCTCCCAACTTTTACCTGGCGATCTTGTCTGCTTCCAATTTTTAGGAAGATCTATATATGTTTTTCTTTGGGTTCACCTTATTACTTAGCTTCTCTAGAATCATGAACTATAGTCTCAATGTCCTTTGTTTATGGCTAGAATCCACCAATGAGTGAGTACATACAATATTCATATTTTTGGGTCTGGGTTATCTCACTCAGGATAGTGTTTTCTACTTCCATCCATTTGCATGCAAAATTTAAGATGCCATTTTTTTTCCCGCTGAGTAGTGCTCTAATGTGTAGATGTGCCACACTTTCTTTATCCATTCTTCCATTAAGGAGCATCTAGGTTGTTTCCAGGTTCTGGCTATTACAAATAATGCTGCTTTGAACATAGTTGAACAAATGCTTTTATAGTATGATTGGGCATCTTTGGGGTATATTCCCAAGAGTGGTATTGCTGGATCCTGAGGTAGGTTGACTCCCAATTTTCTGAGAAACCACCACACTGATTTCCAAAGTGGTTGCACAAGTTTGCATTCCCACCAGCAATGGAGGAGTGTTCCCCTTACTCCACATCCTCTACAGCATAAGCTATCATTGGTGTTTTTGATTTTAGCCATTCTGACAGGTATAAGATGGTATCTCAAAGTTGTTTTAATTTGCATTTCCCTGATAGCTAAGGAAGTTGAACATGTTCTTAAGTGTCTTTTGTTCGTTTGATATTCTTCTGTTGAGAATTCTCTGTTTAGTTTAGTACTCCATTTTTAAATTGGGTCATTTTTTAATTGGGTCAGGCACACACATTCTTTTACAATCTGATGCCTTGTCTCCCCACTGCTTATCCCCGATGTTGGGTGCTGTGTGGGTCCTCAGATATAGCCTCTACTTAGGCTGGCTGGTGGAGCCTGTGAGTGTGGTAACAGTGTGACTGATACATAGGATAGTGCCCATGCTTAAGACTATGTGTTGGATTGGGTGGACCATCTGGATATGGTCCAGCTTCATAGGGATAGCAGTTTGACTGACAGAAAGTGTCTCTCTGTGTTTGGGAAAAGCATATGAAAATCTTAGAGTGAGGTTCTAAAGAGAGACACAGGTGAGAGAGAGAGTGTGTGTGTGTGTGTGTGGCACAGTTTACATGGAGGCTGATTTATTCATTGGCTCTTGTATTCTTTCACGTACTTCGTCAATAACACTTTCTTTATTAAGTACCTTAGTGTTTAGACCCGACACTCCTTAGACATGTGCCCTTGGGAGTTAAGACCACAGAAAGTAGCTGAGCCCCTTGCAAGGAAGCAAAAGGCAAGAACATACTGGAATCTGACTGCAGAATAGCAGCCTTGGAGGGACTCTGGAGTGGACTGGACGAGTAACACCCACAGCTCCTTACTTTGTAGCAGTCACAACCAGAAGCTACAGGCAGGTGTTTGCTTTGTATCTGTTGTACTTATAAAATCAGCAGGACTTGAGAACTAAATGGTATTGGGAGGATTGGAGACAAGGGGAGGTAGTTAGGGTGAACGAGACCAAAGTGTACTATGCACGTGTGTAAAAATGTCATAAAGAAATCCATTATTTTATAAAATGAATATATGTTAATAAAATAACTGGGAATATCCAAGACATACAGTATGCCCTTGTGCCCAGTGGTGGTAGGGAAAAGCTCACTGAAAACATGATCCAGAGCCTAGACAGTGTACTGACTTTTAGAGCTGGCTCTTTCCTCTTAGGAATGTAGGAAAACATTGTGGCTCATCTTCTAGATGGAAAGATTGTTTGTAATGGTTAGTAGCTGATCTAAGTGTGTGGAATCATTAATGGTCATCACTCTTCAGCTTCCATAGCCTTGACAACCTCCACAGCCAGCAGAGTGAGGATCCTTGGGAAGGCAGTTCAGTTCAAAAGGATCCAGTCCAGGGGCTGGAGGGATGGCTCAGTGGTTAAGAGCGTTGCCTGCTCCTCCAAAGGTCCTGAGTTCAATTCCCAGCAACCACATGGTGGCTTACAACCATCTGTAATGAGATCTGATGGCCTCTTCAGGCATACATATAGACAGAATCTTGTATACATAATAAATAAATAATTTAAAAAAAGGGATTCAGTCGGTCTAAACTTCTGAAGTCTGACCCTCAGGAGTTTATTTTAGGCATATTTAAGCACAGCGCAATTTGGTGAAAACTATTCTGGTGATGATAACAGCTATTCTGTTGGTAACTCAATCCCATGTGCCCGACAAAGCATGCATTAATCCCCTGAGGAGCAAAATAAGCTAAATGCAGATCTACATCGAAATTCTTTGTAAAGCCCACGAATATAGGTCTTGTTTGTTTGTTTTTTAAAAAATAATTTATTTAACTTTATTTTATATGCATTAGTGTGAGGATGTCAGTTCTCTGGAACTGGAGTTACAGACAGGTGTGAGCTGCCATGTGGGTGCTAGGAGTTGGACCTGGGTCCTCTGGGAGAGCAGCCAGTGCTCTTAACCGCCGAGCCATCTCTCCAGTTTGAGGATAGTTTTTATAGCCACACAGATAGTGCAAAGGTCGGCAGGCAAGAAGCACAAGCTCTGTTTTCCACCTGCCTTTCAGGTGGAAAACAGGTCCCCGATGTACTTAACTCCAGCGTTCCCTAGAGCTTGTGTGTGAACACAAAGACCTTCACGCCTCCTGCATTCAGTCTCCATGGAGACGTTAAGGGGAATGAAAAAGATTCATTATAACAAAACAAAATAAATTATGAAGCAGTTTATAAGAGAAAAATATCCCTAGAAGATATTTGTATTTTTCCTTGTGTGTATCTATGTGTATTTGTATGGGTGCATGTGTGTATATGCATGTATATGGAGGTCAGGGGTCAGATTTCAGTATCTTTCCATTTTTTTTTCAAGAAAAGGTTTAATTATTTTTATTTTTTTATGTGTATGAGTTTTGCCTCCAGGTACACACGTGTACCACATGTGTGCTTGGAGGCCTTGGAACTGGAGTGATGGAAGTTATCAGCAGTCATGTGGGTGGTGTGAACCAGACTGGTTCCCTTTAAGAGCAGCCAGTGTTGTTCACTGCTGAGTCATCTCTTCTGCCCCCATCATATATTTTTTTTTTTTTTTTTAGAGATAGGGTCTCTAATTAGTCTGGAGTTTACTGAGCAGGCTGGTCAGGGAGTCACAGGGCCCACTGATCTCCACCTCCCATTTTTTGGGGATTACAAGTATAAGCCACTATGCCTGGGTTTTTTGGTTTTTTTGGCTGTGACTTTTTTAAATTTTTTTTTACATACCAATCTCAGTTTCCCCCTCTCTCCTCTCCTCCAGTTCCCTCCCCCATGCCTGGCTTTTTTAGTGGGTTCTGGAGATGGAACTCAGGTCCTTAGCTCCAGCACTATACAGACTGAACCATGTCCCTGATACTTACAATTTGCTAAGCCACCAAGCCCGTCTTCTCTAATATACTCCTGGAAACAAACAAGACAAATAAGCAAAGATGATGGGTAGCCAGCTCACCACGGAGGAGCCGGAAGGCCGAAAGGCACAGGGAGTAGGTTTCTACTCAGGCAGACACACCAACATGGCGACAAGGCACCCCTCAGTTTAATGGCATCGTCAACCACTAGAATGAGGATAATGCCAATCCAGGGGGCTGGCTGTGGAGTGAGAGGGGAGCCTCCAATGCCTATTGGAGGGGGCATACCCCATGCCTGGTTTCTGGAGGCGTTTTTGGTAGAATCTGTTCGAACTGAGCATGCATAGGGTTCTCTACTCAGCGCTGATGCTTTGGGGTGCATACCAATGCCATATAGTCCCCTGAGGTCACCTGCATGATCTGCCCCCTGACAGCAAGGTGTGCAGAATTGGAGGCTGTGAGTGATTTAGCCCTCTGTTACTGTGGCAGCTGTCAAGTGGAGGCACATGGAACACCACTTTGCAAACAAGTGGCAGTCGGAGGACAGGGACATGACAAATCCACGGCTACACGTTCCTATTTGAAGACACCATGTCGAGTGAGATGCTGACAAGATCTGGCCATCAGGTTGCTTGAAAAGTAGACACTGTGGGCTATGCTTCTGGAGTGTCCATACCAGGAGAACATTATCCACTAAGCAAGCATGGGGATAAAGGGGGCAATAGAAAGACAGGGACTGAGAAAATAGACTACCAGAAAAGCCTGCCAAGGTCAGGGAAGGGACTGACGGGTGTGAGGGACCCCACTGTCTGGTCTGAGCACGTTAGGAGTCCTCTCCATCCCAGCAACAGCTGTGCCCATTTTAAACTCACATGCTAAGTGTATGCACTCACGTAAACTAACTCTGTGATCAACAACGAATATTTTCATAGTCGCAAAAATTCCATTATGTCCCTGCCTAGGGGCATTTCCCCCTTACCCGCAGACTCAGGTGGCCACTGACCAACTCGGTCAACAGAGATTATGAATGTTTTAATGTTTTACACACATGAGATCATTTAGCTGTGGTGTCCAGCGTCCTGATTCTTTCATCCAGCATAACTGATACTTAATATTTATCAGTTTGTTCATTGTGTTTGAAGTGGATTAGCAATATTCCACTGCATGGATACATCACAATTTTTTTAACCATTAAAAAGCAAGTAAAGATGATTTCTGGGAATGATGTCTAAGAGTATGAAACACATGTGACAGAAGAGGACCCGGGAAGCACAGATTTGTACCTAAGCAAGTTCAGAATGTTGTACGGGGGGAGAGGGGCGATGGTTAGCTTCACCAGGTAATGCAGGGACAACATCTAGTCCCCATTCTTTCTCCCGATGCAGTCAAGTGTAACAGGCATGCCTCTGCATTCGAGTTCAGGATGGATTCTGACAATCTAGATATTTTGGTCTTTATTTGGAATGTGTTTCCCTTCAGACAAATGGACCATAAGCAAGCCTGGTTTGTGCTTACATTTAATCTGAGATGTTTAACAGTGAAGCCAAGGATATAAACAAAAGCAGCTTCTGGTGTGTGTGTGTGTGGTGGTGGGGGGGACGGCTGCCTGGTGACTTGGATATAGCGGCTACCATCCCCAAGGCTTTGTTCTTGTGTTTACTGACTTGTGTGGTGCTGGCTCCCATAGACTGTCCTTGTATATATTTACAGACCCCAGCATGCTCAGAGCTTCAAGGGTCATTTTGAGGACACAGTATTCTAAAAATATTGACTACAAAGCAAACAATGCTGAGAGTGAATGGGGAACCTACCCTTTCGAACTTAAGTGATAGAAGCTATGACTTAGATATAGATTCCATGCCAAGAAAAAAGTTTTAGGCATTGCTAATGGTGATGGTTGTTCAACTGTGAACATTTCCTTTTCTCTCTCTTCCTGGATCTCTCTCTCTGTCTGAGGTAGGATCTTACAATGTACTAGGCTTCCGTGTAACTCATTACACAACTCAGGCTTGCTTTGAGTTTGTAATCCTTCTTCCTCACCTTCCCAAGTTCTGGGATTACAGGAGGGTGCATCAGACTGTCCCTTAGCTTTACTTATGGCACTTAAATGCTTCAAAATTGTTAATATGTCATCTGTTTATAAATACATACATGTATTCCAATTGTATATACTTGTAACATATGTGTCTATAACTTAGAAAATTTGTAAGTGAATTGTGTGTTGTATGAATTATATCTTAGTTAACATTTTAAAGGCGCCTAAGACTTAAATGTTTTTAAAGATGTATTTATCTTATTTTGTATGCATGAGAATCTTGACTGCGTGTGTATATGCGCACCACATGTGTACCTCATGCCCACGGAGGACAGAAGAGGGTGTAAGATCTCTGGAACTGGAATTACAAATGATTCTGAGCCACCATGTGGGTGCTGGGAATCAAACCTGGAGCCCGTGCAAAAGCAACAAGTGGCCTTAACCTGTGAGCGCTCTCCAGCCCCCAGACTTGTTTTTAAAGCCCCTTCTCCCTTACAGAAGCAGCTCAAGAGTTCGCATATCTCCTGTGCTTTCACAGTCTCTTAGAAGGGGAGCAGCTATAAGGCTTCACCTTATCAGCCTGATGTCTATTCCCCCTACACCTCTGGTCCAGCGGCTTTCCTTAGGTATCCGCAGAAGAGTGTCAGAAGCCCCTACCCCCACCCCCAGTGTCACTGTGTGAGAATCTGTGCAGTAAAGGCTGCCCAGTGCCTGGGACACTTGGTATTGTGAACTATGTGTGTGTTAGTCATGTCTAAACCTGAATTTTTTGGGCAGTCCTTCCTCATTGTAGTAGGTTTCAGATACTTTTCCAGAAGCTGAACTGAGTAATGTTGGACCTGTCTCCCAATCAGTCTTCAGGAAGGGAAGTAGCAGCACTTTTCATTTTCAATTGTTTGTTCTAGATTCAGATCTGCTTTGCTGAAGATGGAGGCTGAAGATCTCTCAAAGGCCGAGGACAGACCTGAAGATCCGGGTTTCCAAAATGAAGGCCAGTCCCCTGCTATGAAGCCTGATTTCCCACTAGAAGGACAGTGTCCTGGCCCCACTGCCCTCTGGGACACACTTGAAAAGAAATTTCTGGAATACCAGCAGCTGACGCACAAGAACCCAGAAGAACGTCGGAAGAACCTGCTGAGCCTGCTCCCCCTGTTCTTAAAGGTCAGAACCTCAAATTTCATTTCATTTTATTTAGCCCATAAGGACTCTAGCTATTTGTGGGGCACATTGTGGGGCTGTGATACACTCGCCAGCCAACGGTCATGACTGTTTAGTAAGCTGTGCGTTTCAGCCATTTACCTTTTGTGTCTGGCAAGATTGTGAGGAAGCCCCATTTCTAGCTA
Organism: Chionomys nivalis; assembly: GCF_950005125.1. Lineage (NCBI taxonomy): Eukaryota > Metazoa > Chordata > Mammalia > Rodentia > Cricetidae > Chionomys > Chionomys nivalis. The sequence continues at coordinate 32,916,212 of NC_080090.1, read as the reverse complement.
TCTGGAAACGCATGCCACTGTTAGCATGAGGACCTTGCTGGTCTTTGCCACTATACCCTGATACAGTGCTTTGAGGACTCTTGAGGCTAAGAATGGAGCTGGTGGTTTGGATAGCAGCACAAGGATCTCTGATGAGTCCGAAGAAGGCTTGTCTTAGTTCGTTCATGAGCTGTCATGGCTTATGAGCAATATGGAAATCACTTCTCCATTTATTTTGAAAATACATTGGTAGATATAATATCAGTAACCAGATAGTTGAAACTCCTGAGTGCATATAAAAATCCCTGGATGGCTTTAGTTGATGGAGCTGAAATGTCTAAACTTGATTCTTAATTTTTTGCCCAGTGAAAAATAAGCTGATCTAGAATGTTCTTTGAATGAAGGCATTGAACACACGTGAGTCTGAGCTGCTCCTGCTTGGAAAGGAGTATTTTCTGAGGTATGAGGTCACGCCCAGCTGGACTTCTTTGTCAGTTAGATTGACATTGAAGGGGCGAGAGCTTTGTGGAGTTAAGCTTGGAAGGTTAGCAGTTAGACATGCTTTAGCCCAGGGACTCTTGAGAATGGCAGAAGAGTACAAAATAATGACAGGGGCTTATATTAGGGGCAAGTCCCCTCTACGATCATAGGCTTGTCCCTGTGGTTGGGGCTCATGTCCCCTCTGCACAGAAAGAAGAGGTTATCAAGCAGGCTAAAATCAACAGTGTCTCAATCCTGATCTAGGGTCACTCTTCCCCTGCTCTTTATCTTTCTTTTTTAGTATTACCTTGTTTTGTCTTTAACAAGCACTTCCAAAACTATATGAAGATGCTCACTGACTTACCGTGGTTTGATTTATGATGTTTCAACTTTATATGCAAAGTGTGGTCAGCTGAAATTGGATTTTAGATTTAAGATCTTGATCGTCCCTGGGCAGGCAGTGTGTGGTATATGATCTTCCCTCTCTCTCTACTGGACTTCCGCTGTGAGTCCCAGCTCCTAGTTAGCCTAGGCATGACAGCTGAGCAGCCAAGCTGAGCATGCTCAGTAGGTTAGCTATGTTTGATGTATTTTCATTTACAATGGATTTTTGGGGATGCAAACTCATAGTAAATCCAGTAGCATAATAGAAACAAACAGCACCTGAAATAGAGTGATGCCCCAAGTTCAAAGACTTAGCAAGGGGCAGAAGTAAGACCTTCAGACCAGTGTTGTGATGTCAACTGAACACACACTGTCATCAGTGAGACCTAGACAGCACTCACCACCATTGTATCTGACCGGGCCACTGGGCTAGGGGTTTACAGGTTCTTACCATAGCCCTGCTATGGACAGGACCTAAATTTATGCCAACTCTATGAGGAAGTCTACAGATGTTGAGAAACCTGCCTAAGGTTATCCAGTTGGGTGGTGGGAGCAGAACTGAACTGGAAAGGCTTCTTGAAGGCAGCATTGCTAACCGCTGGGTTCCCTTGCTCAGTGCTTGAGTCTGTAGGACGGGCCTGTCTGCTTTCCCTTTCCCTGACCAATAATGACTCACAGTGTGAGGACTTTGCCTGGCTAGGATCTTACTTTTCCCTTGGTGACAAAATGATTGTCATTCCCTGCACACATGACATTTGGGCAGCTGACTTCAGGGTGTGGCAGACAGGGAAGAGGTGCCATTGCATTGCATAGGAAACAGCACAGGGCCAGTGGCTTCTGCCGCACGTAGGGCGATGTTATCAGGACTGCTGTCCAGGCAACAGTGGCTTTGATTGATGAGCACTTTCCCCATCACAGGGTCTCAGGCTGGAAGGAGAAGTATGCCTGGGGGAAGCACGGATGGCTGGCTGGCTTCTAGCTTTTGTCTGAGTTTGTTCCAGGAGATGGGAGGCATGCCAGGAGGGCTAACACTATAGGTCTTACTGTTGAAGACTGTTCTTAGAATTTGTGCTTTGAGAAAAAGAGGAAGCGAGGCAGAGAGAGCCCAGAAGTAACTGTAAAATCCTTCACTGTATGGAACTGGGGAGGCACATGGGGGAAATGGGGGATGTGTGGATGTGGTGAGCTAGGGTTCTGCCAATGGGTTCATTCCTCCATAGAAGAGGGGAGGTCCGTAAAACTTATTTCTTCTAATTTTTGAGATTCTATTATAAGAGTATCATTTCCCCTATTCTTTGCTCCCTCCATTCTCTCCCATATACCCTTCCTTGCTTTCTTTTAAATCCGTGGCTTCTTTCTCATTAATTGTTGTTTAACACCACACACGCACATGCACGCACACACACACACCATTTTTTGTTTCAGCAAAAGCTTTGATGTACCACTTTAAAAATCACAAACACACACACATCTCTAAATACATAAATATAACATGCTCAGGCCCTATAATATTACTTCCAGGGTTGACCATTTGGGGTTGGATAATAATTGCGATTCTTGGGGAAGACTATTTCTTTTGGTCTCAGCGCTCTTTAGTTGCCTGTAGGTCATTGTATAGGATTATATACCTATAGACCTCTTGGTTATAGGCCTCTTGGGCTTTTCTCTGTGCACACAGTGTATTTATTGCTGTGTCCTTGTTTATCTCACGTTTGGAGAGTCATGTTGGTGAGATTGTGTGAGTATAGCTTCCAACAGTCTTAGAAGAGACCATCTTACAGCAAACTCCCCGACCCTCTGACTCTCACTGTCTTTCTGTCTCCTCTTCCTCATGATCCCTTAGCCTTAGGTGTGGGAACTCTATCGTAGGTGTGTCTATTGGGACTGCCTCCACATCTCTGATTTTACCACAACCTTCTTCTTGAATCTAGGTAGGTTTTGGTGGCTTGACTAAAAGAATAAGGAAGAAAAACACTTCTAGGCACAGGGCTCAGGAAACTCAAGTGTCTACTTCTTGTCCCTTGGAATGCTGGGATACTCACTCACTTCCTGTGTGTTGCTGACGAGTAGTAAGAAGGTCAGACAGTCCTGAGTGGAGAGCCATGTGCACAGGGATATGCTCATTCTCCCTCATCCATCTGCCCCTCCCTGTGTGCGTGTGTGTGTGCGCGCACACGAGTGTATGTTCATGCATGTGTGAATGAGTGTGTGTGAATGAGTGTGTAAATGAGTGTGTGAATGAGTGTGTATGTGCGGGTGTGAGAGTGGTGTACCCAAGTTTATAACTAACTACTGAGCTGACGGAGTTTGTTTCATTGAATGTGGTCAATTATAAAGTAAATCTACTGGTAATATTTAAGAAAGTTAAGTAACGCTGAATATAATAGAAGGGTTAACTAACAATTATTTCTCTAGTGTGACTTCCAGAGGGACACAGAGAGTCATTGTCTCCTGGTTCACTCCTGCGTCTATCTACCTCGGGCTGACTCCTGAGTCTGCCCTACCTTGGAGACTGGCCATGGCTCTTTCTCACCGTGGGGGACCTGCAGTTCTGCCGTTTTATCAGAAGCTTCCCCGTAGCACTTTTACTTTTGTTTTTGATTTAGAAAGGAGGTGTTCTCGGTCCCACACTAAGCAGAAAACCCCACCTAAAGTCTGGGAATGGCTGGAACTGAAAGGCAAACCTCCTAGACCACAGTGAGAGTGATAATACCATGGTCAGGCAGGAAACCCAGCCACAGTTTTTATTTTTGTCCTCAGAAGCTGGGGTTTTTCTCTTATCTCCTCATGAACTTTTGTCTTTGTTTATTCTCCTTTGGAGAGCTTAACACCATTTTCTTTCCTACCTGGAAAGAGAAGGGACAGCCACAAGGCATGATGGTGCAGCCTAGATAATGTTAGTAAATAAACGTTTTTGTTTTTTTTTTTTTTTAAATATTGAACAATATTCTCTCAGCATGCAAGTCCCAGTTTGGGGGAAAAATTAGGGCCTTTTGGAAGTTGCTTTAACTCTTTGGAGTCTCCATGGTACCATTCAGTGACTGATTGGCTTTGTACATCAAATGGCACCCTGGTGGCCAGAAAGAGTTAAAGCAGCCGGAGAAAGCGCCCATCATAGTCCCAGGAAGAAGCTGTGCCTTGGGAGGCCCAGCTCTGAGTACAATTACTGCTCAAATCACAGCGGCCCTATCTGCTTTATTGCCGCGTGCCTCCAGGAGTCCCACTGCTCCCGAGACAATATCCAGGCTCCAGAGTCAATGGCCTGGAAATTGGTCTTTGAAGGCTTGGGAGTACAGGGAGGAGGTAAGGAGCTTATTTGAAAGTTTGCACCACCCAGCTTGTGTTCCTGGGGAAGGGTAGTACCCTACCTCATTCCAAGCTGAAGCACTACTTTCCACCTAGAGATCATGTGACTGAGGGACCCTTGGTTTCCAGGTGGTGGCTGCCATGTTCATGGACATAAAAAAGCTACTTGGTTGGGCTCACCATGTGTGAAATAATTCAACTCCTCCTCTTTCTGTTTTCCTTCCAGAGACAGTCTTATTATGTAGCCCAGGCTGGCCTTGAACTTGTGATCTCAGGCCTCAGTCCCTGAGTGCTGGCACCACAGGTGTGGACTACCCTGTCCAGCTGAAACAACTGAACTCTTGAGTCGGCATCTTAACTGATTCTTTTGTTTAATCCTTCCCCCACATCTGGGATTCTATCTAGTTCTTTTTCTGTTGTTATGACAAAATACCCTGACTAAAGCAACATAGGGGAAAAGGGGTTTATTTGACCCATAATTCCAGGGTACTGTCCATCACTGAGGGAAAGTCAAGGCATGAACTCAAACAACTTAGTCTCCTCTGCCTCTATTGTCAAGGGCAGAGAGAAACAAATACACTTACACTGTCTGCCTGCTTGCACTTAACTTTATCTAATCTTAATCTTACTTTATCTAATTGGGCTGAGTCTTGCTATATCAATTAAGAACCAAAACAAATCCCCATAGACACGCACCCAGGCAAACTTGATTAGAAAATTTCTCATCCAGGCTTTCTTCTCAGGCACTAACCAGACCACTCCATTTCTGCAGGGTGGGGCTAAAGGCAGTGCCGACATCAAAGGCTGGTGTGATCAGTGGGAATAGGACCATTGTATTAAGCATCTGGCCATCATTATTATTGTGTGTTGTGGTTATTATAATCATTTTCCCTGCTTGTCAAGTATTTGCTGAAGACATACTGTGTCCAACAGTCAATAGCAGTTTTGTTGTTTTATCAAAGTTCCAAAGTGCCATCTTATCTCCTGTTTACTGTCGTTTGTCAGTTAGGTTGGCATGCATAGAATAGAAAATTTAAAATACAAAACTAAAAATTCAGACCCCATGCAATATTTAGCTCAAAAGATCATGCACGAATCCCCACCACCTAGTATATGGAAAATGAAGCACAAATCCAGTAGGTTCTGTAGATGCCTACCGGGATGAACTTATAATTGGTTCTCAAAACATTACATTTCCGGTGTTTATCCATGGGACTACATCAAGTCTAATATTTTCAGGACTTTTTGTGACCTATTATATAAGCATCCCACAATGTATTTACCCACCGTCTTGTTATTCATAGCAAGGTTTTTCTCCACTTCTCTCCAATCACACATAAAGCTGAAGAAGTATTTCGTGTCCAACGCCAACATTTCTCTGGGGACTATGTCTAGGAGTGGACCTGGGGTTCTCTAGGGTGTGGGTCCCTTTCAGTTCATTGATGAGTCTGCAGTGTAAGAAGCAGAAAAAGCGCTTCTGCACGCCACAGTCTGAACTTGAGACAAGCAACATTTCATTTGCTAGATGACAGTAACAAGGACGGTCAGGAGGGCTGGGTGTGGAGAAGCCCATGGTGTGCATATGGCAATTGTGTCAGTAACGTTTCTGTTCCTGTGATAGAACACAGAAGATGAGTGGCTTATAGAAGGATTCATTTTGGCTTAAGGTTCCAGGGGACTAGAGCGTCATCATGGCAGGGGAAGCATGGCAACAGGCAGGCATAGTAACATAGCAACAATCTGAGCAATCGTGGCTCAACTACACACACACTGTCCCCACACATTTGCAAGAATGGGATCTACGGTGTGGCCACAGGATTTGATTCATTTCTTATATACGAGGTGGTGAGGATTCATATGCTACGTTTTGAGCTAAATGTTACATGAGGTCTGAAGTTTTGGTTTTGTATTTTAAATTCTCTGTTCTGTAAATGCTGACCTAACTGACAAAGGATTGTAAACAGGAGACGCAACAGTGCTCTCGAGCTCAGCCAGAACAGAATGCTGACAGCTGTTAGACACAGTATGTGCGCAACTGAGACGGGATTGCTCAGCTTCTTGTTCCAGTTACTGTGCCCGCCTGTCGCCATGCCTTCCTTTCCCTGCACACAGGAAGCAGAGAGAGCAAGCAGGAAGTGGGGTGAGACTAGGAACTCTTAAAGCCCTGTCCATGCAATGTACTTCCTCCAGCAAGGCTGTACCTCCTAAAGGTTCTGTACCCTTGCCCTCAAATGGCACTACCATCCAGTGACCAAGTATTTAAATGCATGAGCCCATGAAGACATTTCTCAGCTGGAGGAGGTAATGACATTATACAGTACTAAACCAAAGGCCATGAGATAGCCTGCAATACCACACCTTTTAGAGTTTAGCTGAGTGACATAAGTGAGTGATTGAAACTGACATGTGTAAGATTTGAAAACTGTATGCTGGAGTCTGGACATGGTTTGAGGTCAGGTTTGAGGTTCAAGGGCTCAGCTGTTGGAAGCTTGGACCCAGGGGAGGATCCTTTCAGAGGTGGGACCCAGAAGCGAGTGAGTAGGGGGCTTTGCCCTTAGGAGGGATTAATGCTGGTCTCTTGAAGTGGCTTCTCATGAGAGTAAGTGGTAGAGGGGCTGGAGAGATGGCTCAGCAGTTAAGAGCACTGGCTACTCTTCCAGAGGACCTGGGTTCAATTCCCAGCATCCACATGCCAGCTCGCAACTGTCTGCAACTCCATTCCAGGGGATCTGACAACTTTACATGAATTCACAAAAGAAAAAGATTAAACTATTAAAAAAGAGTAAGTTGTTAGAAAACAATGTTCCATGTCTTGGTCCCTTCTGCAGGTGCTTCTGCATGTGCTTTTGCTATTTCTACTTTTCTGCTGTGCTGTGTCACAGAGGAGTGGCCCTTACCACAGTCCAAACAGATGAAACCACATAGTCTTGGCCTTTCAGACTTCAAAACTATGGGTTTAATAAACCCTGTTTTGATGTAAAACTCAGGCATTTTGTTATAGTAGCAGAACACGCACACTTCCTGAGAAGATAATCAGTGTGATAAAACAATGACTGGGTGAGGGAAGGCAAGGAAGGAAACCTGAAGAACCACTTATTGGGCAAACTTTTCTGAAGATGTGTGAGTGAAATGTTTTCTCACCCCAAATAGGATGCAGAAACAAACAATTTCTACTCAAGTTCAGCTTGGAGAGGCTGCAAGTTTAGTTAGCGTTCCTTAGGGTGGATGAATAAGAAGGAAAAAGGGAGCTAACCAAGAGCGTTCATCTCTCTTGCTGCTTATTGTCCTCTTTCTTATTCAGCCTGGGTCCAGTACACAGAGAGCTGATGCTCATACGTATGTTCTCCCCACTTCAGTTAAACTAATGTAGCAAATCCCTCGAGAAACACACAGAGGCGAGATGCCATGTGGATTCCAGATCTTGCCAAGTGACAACCAAGACTAACCATCCCAGTGGATGATGGGAAGCCTTTTGGATACACCTGGGACTGAAAGCAGAGCCTTTGGCTGGCTGGAGGCAGGCCAGGTGACTTTCGCGCATTGCTCGTTGCATGGCTCCCTCTAATTGGAGTCTGTCTGCTGCCTTTCAGGCCTGGGAACACTCCGTGGGCATCATCTGCTTTCGTAGTCTCCAGAGGCTGGCAGAAGATGTGTCCGACCAACTCGCCCAAGAAATACAGCAGGCACTTGCAGGAAAGCCTGCAGGTAAGAGGAGAGGTGGTATAGGATGTGCACAAAGTTGTACAGGATGGAGAACAGAGTTGACTGCAAACCCACTGACCCCCGGAGCTCTCTCTCTCCACACACACAGACACTCCATCTGCACAGACACACATGGTCACTACACCTGCTTGCAGAGACACAAAACACAAATACTTAGCACAGAGATGTTCACAGCCACACACAGCACACTGTACACATTGCATAATTCTGCACACCACACAAAAAGACACTAAACATGGATACTTCACTCATGCAAATGCTGCATTCACACACACACACACACATACACACACACACACACACACACACACACACACTGGGTCTCTGGGAAGATTTCCTGGGTTCAGAGGAGGACCCATGTGTTCAGTGGAAAGCTTGGTCTGATAAAGATGCTGAGGCCAGAGAATGCATCCTTTTTTTGCCGGGGGGGGGGTGCCCAATTAGTGATCTTCCAATTATGTGAGCCAGCACTTGGAGGCTGGTGGGGGTACCACAGGGTCTGTGAGATGAGGGTTGGAATTTAAGGTAGAAAGAAGTTTGATCATGTCATGGGTTACTGGGTCTTCAGTGGTATAAGTTGTTGGGTTAATCATGAAGTGGGGTGAGAAGTCTGGATTGTAGGGGTCCAGTGTGAAGGGCTAGTCATTACCCATTTGGCAATACAGAACCATGGGTGACTACTATTGGTACTAAAGTTCCCCCCAACTAATCTTGAGGAGTTTGGGGCATACTCAGGTGGCCTTGAAGCTTGGACAAGGAGGACTGTGTTTTTCAGCAGTACATAAGCACCTCTTGGGGAAAGAGGAGGTCCTGGAAGCTGGATGGGCAGGATGCTTCACCAATCAGCTTTTTGACATCTTGCAGAGCAAGCCCGGACTGCAGTTGGACAGCTACTGAGGTGGAAGGGGGACACGGATCAGGATGGCTACCTGCTTCTAAAGTCGGTGTATGTGCTCACGGGGACAGACTCGGTGAGTTCCAGGCTTTTGCCCAGGGGTCCCCAGTGCCCCTTAGCTGTGGACAGAGAGAATTAAGGTCCAGCACAGGCTAATGTATGGTCCCCTTCCATAGAGTGACTCATTATATTCAGCTCCTTTCTTCCTTTCTGATGTCACACATGGATTTCAGGACCTGAGGTTCAGGCTTGGACCCTGCCTTCTCAGTGGACGAGCAGTGTATTAGTTCACGTCTTCTGCTTGCTTGTGTTGTTGCTTCTGATTTTAGAAGTTGGGTTAGTCATGCCTCTCTCCTAGGGTCAGTGTGAGAACATTTATGGCTGACTTTATCCATAAAGGCCAGGCAGGGTGTGTCCCAGGCAGGGTGCCAACTAGTCTTCTCAAGGACCCTGAGTTGGGTTACTGAGATGCATGAAGAAGGCGTACTTCCTGTGTGAAGACTCCTGTCCAGAGTCCCTAGAGCTCCTGATTTGGGCTCCATGTTGCTTCCCAATTGGTCTAATGGGAGTGAGGTCCCCCATTGACCCTTGTCCTGAGTGTGCTGTGCCCTGTGCTGGCTGTGACTGTAACCTCTCACCACGGAAGTGAGTGTCGCAGGCTTCCTCTCGTGTGGTTAGTGGATGAGCGGCTAGTTCCCTCTCAGGGACACTGGCAGTTGTGGTCATCAGAAGAAATGACCACAGACCCTTGCAGGACAGGACAAGAGATGTACAGAGGTAGTGGGAATGAGTATCCTGTAGGGGCTATGGCAAGGGACCTGGGGTGCAGCAGCCCTCGGCATGAAGTAGCAGGTAGGTATTTGGATGTTTGGGTGGAACTGGGGTGGCATAACCTGTCATGGCTGTCTGGGACAGGCTCACAGCCTTATCATAGATGCCAACTGCAAGGGAGCCTATGACTTGTACTCAGTGTTTGTCCTGGGCAGGGACTGTCTGCAGTCTAAGTGGGGACTTCATGTCCACAGAAATAGACAGCCCTGAAGCAGCGAGGGAAGCTAAAAGTTTGCTGTTGAGGAGGACAGGGACACCCTAGGAAATCAAGAACAACCAGGGCTCCAGCAAACAGAGGGAGGGCATTATCTTTCAACAAAGCAATCCCCATAGATGGGTCCCATGATCACCTACATTTCCCAACTGAGGGCATGGGATGCAGAGAGGGGAAGTGGTTTCCCCACGGCTCCACAGATGTCCTCACATCGGTGCATGCCAGAGTTGCCTCTGCTGTGGGTGACCTGTGCTCTTCCCTTGCAGGAGACGCTGGGCAGAGTGGTCGGGTCAGGGCTCCCAGCCCTGCTCCTACAGTGCCTGTACCTCTTCTTTGCTTTTCCCGTGGAGAAGGATGAGCTCTTAGAGGGTGATGTTCAAGGGCAGAGGATGTTTGTGCAGGTGAGTGAGCGGGGCCCTGGCCTTCCCATGCCTTGAGCTTGCTTGGCCGGGGCCAGGCTCCTGAATTTTGCTCATCTCAACCGTAGCTTTCAAATGCCTTGTCCTCTCTAGGCTCTGCTCTTTCTGCATCTCCACTATGCAACATCCGTGTGGCTGCAAGATGGTTTTCTCCCTTGTTCTCTTCAGAGCATCCATGTATCAATATCCACATTCCCCTGTGCTCTCTATGAAGAGTGGGATTCTCCCCCAACTTGGTTCCCCTCACTGCCCCAGCTCCCCTTCCACCTGTACTCTCAAGTTCCACCCCTCCCTGGCATATGGGAGCACATCTCTTTGTACTTCCCCCTCTCCAGTTTGACCTGCAAGACAGGAACCAAATTTTTAAAAATGGAGTCACACGGCACTTGCTACATCACTTCTGAGAGGTGAATCGCTAGGTGCCATGATTCATCACTGTGTGAGCATCATATTGTACAGGTGCACAGGCCTAGACTGTCCACCTCAGTCACCCAGTGTGACCTCTCACTGTGTGAGCATCATAGAGTACAGGTGCACAGGCCTAGACTGTCCACCTCAGTCACCCAGTGTGACCTCTCACTGTGTGAGCATCATAGAGTACAGGTGCACAGGCCTAGACTGTCCACGTCAGTCTCCCAGAGTGACCTCTCACTGTTTGAGTACCATAGAGTACAGGTGCACAGGCCTAGACTGTCCACGTCAGTCTCCCAGTGTGACCTCTCACTGTTTGAGTACCATAGAGTACAGGTGCACAGGCCTAGACTGTCCACGTCAGTCATCCAGTGTGACCTCTCGATATGTTTAAGAAGGATATGTTTTACAGGAAGTTCTTTTTGTAAGCAGAAAGTACGTCCCTTTCCTAGCTGACAGTCCTGGCTGGGCCAGAGGGTGGTCGTGTACTCTCTTCAGTGCCTTCTGCTGAGGCAGGGCTGTCAACGCTCCAGAGAAGCGGGGAGCAAGCTGCCATAGAGCGCCTGTCCTAACCAGATTCCTCACTTTGCATCCCTCCCAGATGCTGTTAAACATTTGCAGCGAGTCACAGGGTCTGGAGGGACTTCTCTCAGGAAGCGAGCTCCAGTCTCTGCTGATTGCTACCACCTGTCTGCGGGAACACAGCTGCTACTTCTGGAAGGAGCCCACCTTCTGTGTGCTGAGGGCTATCTCCAAGGCTCAGAGCCCGAGCGTCATCCAGTATCTGCGAAGTAGGTTTCCGGAGACCAGGTGTGGGCTGTGGGTCACTCAAGGGGTTCCTGCAACTCAGAGCAAAGCTCCACCCCCCACCCCCCCACTCCCCCACCCCCTGCTCTTTCTGCATGTACCCAGTACATGACCCCACTTTATACGGCTCCATTTGGGAAAACATGTGCGTCGCTCCTCTTGAGGCTGCACTGGAGGAGGGAGGAAAGGGGGCCTCGTTTACCACATATGTTCGCCCACACAGAGAGTACTCAGGGCCTGCGTGTTCCTTACATCGTCAGTCCCTTGGAGGTAGGTATTGGCACCGTGAAAGTGGAGCTCAGGAGTGGCAGAAGAACTTGACAAATTCTGTTGTTAAACGTGGAGACATCTGATTCCTGCACCTTAGTGCCTGTGTTAGGGAGCGTGCTGGGGTGAAGGCTGGTGATTGGCACCACAGCCAGGCTGTGAACTCCAGTGAATGATCTCAGGGCTGTAACCACAGGGGTATCCTGTTTGTCTTATCTCTAAGACGGGCAGTAGGATAGCGCTGACTGCTTGTGTTCTGATTTTCAGTGGTTGGTATGCCCACAGTGCCTAGACAGCACCTGGATACTGGCCTCAGCATCACATGCATCCCTGGGGGGTTTATTAGAGATGAAATGTTGCTGTCAATCTCTTAGCTCTCTCAGGGACCTTCCTTAGCATCCACTGCCTCTGCAGGAGCCAGGTAACACTCCAGATAAGCATGGAGACTTTTGAGACTGCACACAAGTCTCCGGAGAGGTGCTTGGTCTAGAGAAGAAAGCCTTCTAAACCCAGCTCAAAGGAGCACATGCCGAGAAAAGCTCGCGTTCATCCCTGCTCACCTCCCACCCTCTGCCCAACATTTTATGTTTTCCCAGATGAGCACAGCAGTTATCTTGGAACACAACACTTCTTATCTTGGGCTGATCCCAGAGAATGGGCTCTTTGGGAACAAGCTGGGTTTCCGAGCTTCTAATATCACCTGCATGTTCCCAAATACGTGCTCTGATCTGTTCCTTTTTCTGTGACAAGGGACATCTGCTGGTTAGAATGGAGAATGCCCACCAGCCTTTTCTCTGACTGTAAGCCAGTTCCTAAGGGGACACCATGGGGTTCGAAGCCTCCCGCTAGCTCAGCCTAGGCCTATAGTTGAAGCTGAGTCATGCCTTGACATTTTGGTTTCGTTTACCCTTGTCCTAGCTAGAGGCTGAGTGGCTGGGGAAAGGCTGCAGGCAGGGACCGCAGGGGTCTCTGACTGTTACCCTCTGCTACTACGGCCAAGGCCTCACAAAGCTTCTCCCCTGGAGGAAATTTTTTTATTAGATTTTTTTTTTAAATACCAGTCCAAATTTCCATTCCCTTCCTTCCTCCCATTTCTTCCACACACCCTCCTACCCCACCCACCTCCAATCCTAAGAGAGGGCAAGGCACCTTGCCCTGTGGAAGGTCCAAGGCCCTTCCCACTACATCTAGGCTGAGCAAAGTATACATCCAAAGAGAATAGGATCCCAAAAAGCCAGTACCTGCAGCAGAGACAAATCCCAGTGCCACTGCCAGTGGCCCCTCAGTCTGCCTCAGCCATACAACTGTCAACCACATTCAGAGGGACTAGTTTGGTCCTATGCTTGTTCCTTCCCAGTGCAGCTGGAGTTGGTGAGCTCCCATTAGCTCGGGTAAACTGCTTCAATGGATGACCCCATCATGGTCTTGACCTCTTTGCCCATATTCTCATCCCAGAACCTTCTTCTAGGCCTGGGTAATTGCTATAGGCTATGGGCTAGAAGGTGCTTAGGAAGGAAGGCGGGTGGTCACTACATCATCAGTACTCTTGGGTCCTCTCTTGCCAAAGGTTCCACTTCCGGCTTTTCTGAGTCCTTACAGCGGATGGTCTGTCTGATCCTGTATCCTCTCAGTTCCACTTTTGTGACTTGCCTGCTACTTAGGATAGTCTCCACTCAGTGCAAATGTCACTCTGAGGACATGCTTCTTCTGCCTTCCCACCACTCCAGGTGACCGACAAAGTCAACGCAGGCTCCTCACTAGTGGACCCCACCTCCCTTTTCCCCCACTGCTCACACTCTGCTTGAATGCCCTGGCTTCTTGAGTTTCCGGAACATTCCCTCTGAGGCCCTCCACCTCCTCACTCATCTGCTGCCCCTTCCTGGGATTTCTCATCAAGCTGATTTTTGCTCAGCACCCCATGGTGGCTCCATGTTTCTTTTTGAGGCCTTCCTCTCTGCTCCAGTCTTATGGGGCATCTCTTGCTCTCTCTCTCTTTTTTTTTTTTTTTTTTTTTGGTTTTTCGAGACAGGGTTTCTCTGTAGCTTTGGTGCCCATCCCAGAACTAGCTCTTGTAGAACTCCCAGAGATCCGCCTGCCTCTGCCTCCCGAGTGCTGGGATTAAAGGCGTGCGCCACCACCGCCCGGCTATGGGGGTATCTCTTATCTAGGGACTGGATCGCTCATATTCTAGGAAGGAGGAGCTAAGAGTCTGCTTCTCATACCCTAGTGTCAGTGGCTCCCAGGAGGGCACCTCCCACAGGGAGGGAACCTCTTCTTGAATACAAGCGGTTGTAGAAAACATTCTCAATTTGTTCTCACTCAAGTCTTGCCGTACAAGTTGGAGTGGAGGTGGATGGTGGTGAGAGGGGGCAGCAGCTGGGCCTTCGGCTTCCTAGCTCAACAGGGCCGTGTTCTCTCCCACAGCTGCTGACTGTGTCAGGCTCTCAGTTCAGAACCTCTCCAAGTTGGCTGACACGCTCCCCGCACCCGAGGTGAGCCAGGCAGTGAGCCTCATCCTGAATTTCGTGAAAGACTCCTACCCCATCTCCTCTGCGCTGCTCCTGGAGTTTGAGAACAGGGAGGGCTACCCTCTGCTACTCAAGGTACTGCTGCGGTAAGTGGCTGGGCCTGGTGAGAGCGGGGAGAAGCTTGACCAGTCAAGCTGTGGTGCTCAGAATCATCCCACTCCTTCGGGCAAGACAGACAGCAAGAGTGTCTAAGTGTGTCTTATGAAATCCAAGGCTCCAAAGAGCATGACTAGAAACACTCTCTCTGGGCAGCAGTAACTCAACATGCAGACAAATGTGGGAACCACTTCTTTAAGGGAATCAATGAGCAACAATAATCACCACTTCAGTAAGTCTGCTGCATCGGCACACACCACGCATGTTGCTGGCCTGGTTTCCACCTCTTAGAGCTCATGTGCCTCTATGCTTTTCTTAGAAGCTTTCTGGGGTTTGCAAGTTGCCCTTGCTCAGGGTTTGGAGGACTGTGTGTGGGTAAACCATGCCTCACCCCTGGCTCCACCGCCCACCATGGATGCTTCTGCTCCACCATCCCAAATCCATCAGAAGGACAAACATAGTAGTCTGGGAAGGCACCTGCTTGAGAATGCATTTCAGGGAGTTCCCTTTCTTTTTTTACTTTATAAGGCCTGCCCCCTGCTTGTTCTTTCTGAGATCAACTTCCAAGGGAAAGTCTTCCCTCCCAGACCCATGAACTTTGGGAAAGACACTGTGCTTCTGGGGCTGGATCAGCTTCTCCACTCTGGTTATTGTGTTGCATTCAGGGGGTGAGTGCTAATACCTAGGTATTAGCAAGAACAAATGATGGAAATAAAAGAAACCCCATTGTGGCACAGGCTCTTCCACTGAAGCTGGGGGAAATGCCTTAGAGCAAGGCTGTGCATACTCTGTTGGGCTCTTCTTGGCATCTCAGTGAAGTGGCCCTTAGCAATGTCTTTTACAGACTTCATGACAGAACCAAGCTTCAAATACATTGAAGATGATTTGGATGAGAGAGATTTGAAGGCCCTGAGTGTAGTCTCTATTTCTACAGGGCTTTTTTTTTTTTTAAACCCTCCTTCAAAACAATGCAAAGAATACACTTTGGGTATTACCTACAGAGCACAGTAAGCAGTCTGGCTGATGGTCAGTTGCCTTGGCCATTATGGTGCTCTGGATTGCAGTTCCTACATGTTTCTTCTGTTCACTGCATGGGCAGCTTTTCCTAGGCTTCTTATAGAAGACAGAAGGAAGAACCAGAATGAGGAAGCTCACTGCCTTCCTGCCTCCCAGGAGCCTTGTTTCATGTCTTCCTGATCTAGAAAGAATAGAGCTGGACAGAGACTCCAGGGGCCCTGTCCCATGAGCAGAGCAAGGCACTACCTGGCCATCACCATATAAACATGGGAGCAACCATCAGCCATAGGCTAGGTATGAAGAAGTTACAAAAGTCCACATCTTCCCCATGCCATCTGGGTTTTCTTTTTCCTCCTTGGAAGCATCAAGTCTTTCATTCCAGAGGTGCTCTCTGCTTTGTGAGCCTCTTAAATTCATGCCTTTTGGGGATCCACTATGGAAAGCAGCCTTTCTCTACACAGGACTGTGGTTAATCTCCAGCAGGTTCCTCTGTATAGCATCTCTGCTTCCTGGAAGGAAGGATGCTCTGAGGATCTCCAGGGGATGTTGGCAGCAAAGGATCCCATGGAACCTCACACATGCATGTTTCCTCCTGCACATACATACTTATAATCAGGTTGAACTTGCAAACTGGGCACTGTAAGAAGCTAACAACAACGGTTAATAGCAAAATACAATATTTGTATATAGTCATACTATAACAAATTTAATTTGAAGAATGAATTTTTCTATTTTTGGAATTCTTTGTTGATATGTGCGTGTGTGTGCGTGTGTGCTTTTAAAGTTAGTTTTATTTTACTTAGATAAGGTCTCATATGACTCAGGCTAGTCTCAGTCTCTCTGTACTACCAATGATGATCTTGAATTTCTGATCCTCCTGCCTCCACCTTCTGAATCCTGGGATTCTAGACATACATTACCATGACTGGTCTTATGCAGTTTGCTGTGGATGCTTGATCAGCACCCTATCAACTAACCTATACCCCCAGTTTCAGCTGATGTTCCAAGGCTGCAGCTGACTAACAACAATGGACATTTTAGAGAGCAAAGCGCTAAGAAGAGGGAAGTGTTGCAGCCAGAGAGGTGGCTCAATGGTTAAGAACCCTTGCTCTTGTGGAAGACCTGGTTTCAGTTCCAAACACCTACATGGTGGCTTGTGAGCATCAGTAACTCTGTTCCAGGGGCTCCAGTGTCCTCTTCTGGCCTCTGCAGGCACACACACAGTGCACATACAGACATGCAGGCAAAACACCCATAACATAAACTAGATATAACTGAGTCTGATTACACTTCTCTGGGTGAAAGATGGTGGATTGCAGATGGAGTGATGTTTATCCAGGGCTTTCTCGTCACCTTTGGTGCTGAATTCTCCCTGGTCTGTCTAAGGAGTACCACCTGCAAACATGGCTGCTCCATCCAGGAAGTCCGAGGAGCTGACTCTGTTTGTCCTGCAGGTATGACGGGCTGACCCAAGGTGAGGTAGAACCCCATCTCGAGGAGCTGCTGGAGCTGGTGATGTGGCTAACCACCTGTGGGCGCTCAGAACTGAAGGTGTTTGACAGTGTCACTTATCCCCAGCTTGAAGGCTTCAAGTTCCATCAGGAGGCTTCTGGTGGGTCCTCTTGCATCTCCAAGTACCTGGGCGGTCAGAGTGGTGTCCTTGACAGGGCCCTGTGTGTTTCTGATTCATTTGCACCCGTCAGTGATGTTGCATGGTCTGATGCCTCTGTGACCTTCAGAGTCATGACCCAGGCCTGTGGATAATAAATATCCCCTCAATCTACATTTCAGCTGTGTAATTTTGGCTTTGTACAAGGAAGTTTATTTTGTGTGGCAAGTGGGGGGAAATATTGCTTAACATAGGCAAAGGCCCTGTCAAGTAACAGGCAACCTCTGGATTCCAGCCCTACCCGTGGGTGATTTACCCTGGATCATATACCTCCATTATAATGGAGACTAATACCCGCAGTAGCTACCCGGGCTACTCTCTTCCCGGGATGCTGAACATGAATTGATGATGCCAGCAAGTGCACTGATGCTTTCTGAGTGACAGGTACTCTGTACGTTACTGGGTGCTGGTGCGAACAGCTAGTGTGTGTTCTCTCATGTCCTCTGCTTACACTGCCACGCACACATCACACACAGCCTGCTGGATGGAGAGCACCGGCACACGCCTGACCTCTAGTGGGTCGGTCAGGAATCCCTGTGCAGAGCTGCTGGCGAGGGAATTCTGAAGGCTAAGCTGCCGGTTGTCCAGGATGAAGGTGAAGGGAAGCCTTTAATGGCACAGAGTACTGACCAGGGAAGAAACGCGGTGCTCTGAAACAGCCGGGTGGGTCTGGAGATGCGAGCTGAGGCGGGAAGTTACAAACTGCGAGAGGAGGGAACTGGTGCAGCAGGCCGCAGGCGGAGAAGGGCATTGGGTGGGAGCTTGGGCAGACACAGAGGATCAGAGACGATTGGTAATGGAGATCCTGAGTTTTAGCAACTCTAAGACAGAAAGGGGCTTTGGACTAGGTGTCCCGGGGTGGGAAGAAAGAGTAAATGGGGGAAGTGCCAAGGGGCTAAGGAAGGTGTATCCATTGACCCACCTAGAAGCAAATCTGACCCTGTAAGGTCCTCTCCAGCAACATTTGATTCTAGTAGATTGAAACCAAACTTCTTGGCCCAGCTTTGTTCAGTGGAAATATCTACCTTTGATTTTAAATGAGAAGAAGCTGGTTGAGTTACTTCTGACCACATGTTTTTATCTACCTCCGTAGGTCCCAGATACTATATCTTAATGTACAGTTGAAGGCAGAGCAGTTAATGAGACTCCTGCTTCCTTTCTTTTCTGCCCCTTGGGGATCCTGTGTATCTGACCTGCATGGGCACCTTTTGGTTTAGAGCAGCCATAGCTGGAGCACTCGGTTAGCTAACCTGTCTCCAAAATGCTGATGTCGCTCTTTCCCCACCACAGGCTGGAGTTTGTAGGTTTTCTAGACATGTACTCATTGGAACTATAAAAATGAAAATCTAAATACCGTGTCCTGAGGAGAACACATGCATATATTTCTAGATAGACAGAGAGCTCACTTGCAGAACTGTCGCTTTTTTCCATCTCCAGGGGTGACCGTGAAGAATCTCCAGGCTTTCCAGGTGCTGCAGAATGTTTTCCACAGAGCCAGCGACTCTGTCCTTTGCACCAAAGTGCTGTTGGCCATCAAGACCATGTGGGCCTGGAACCCTCGGAATTTCTTCCTGCTAGAGTGGACCCTGCAGCCCATCTCACAGTTTGTGGAGCTTGTGCCCCTGAAGCCACCCCTGGTGCAGGTGCACTTTTTCCAGCTGCTGGAGACTCTGGTGTTCAAGCTTCTCTACGTGCCCCATGAGATCCTGGCTAAAGTGCAGCATCTGATCAAGGAGAGCCCTGAGCAGCCCTGCACCCTTGTGGCCTTGCAGAGCATCCTCAGGATCACGGCTAGTGATCAGCTTTTCACAGACATCTTCCGGGACTCAGGCCTGCTAGGCCTGCTTCTGGCCCAGCTCCGGAAGCAGGCCAAGATCATGAGGAAGTCAGGTGGGTAGATGCGCTGTCGCCATTGTTAGCCAGGCTGGGTTTGCTGATTAACCCACCCTACTATGCCACAGAGAATGTGAGCCTGTGCATCACACTGGGATGGAGAAAGAAAGGAACTCTGGCACTTGTAACTTCACAAAGATCAGAAAGTTTCCAGGTCTTCCCTGGTAGAGGTGAGAGGGATGGATGCCACTTTGAGGGAACTCCTGAAACTGACTAGGGGAGCTCACAGTTCCTCCTTGTCTTTAATTGCCTCCTGCATGAGGTTATCAGCTCTCTTGCTTTCCTTGGCATTCACAGGGCAGTTGGTACACAGTCTCCTTCAATGCACCTGTGGTACCCTGAACAGACAATGCCTTTCAACAAATCTGCTCTTCCATCTGACCTCAGAGTTACAACCATTCCCAGAGGGGTTTAGTTTCTTTCTGTGAACTAATGTTTCCAATCTTACTTTGTATTTTTAAATGTGACCTATTGATTCTTACATACTCTGTCTCTAATAAATAAATTCTTCTTGTTCTCATTCATTTAGTTATTTTTAATTTCCCAAATAGGAGGTAAACTTGCAATTTCTGTTGGTAAGTCCCAGCCATGAGAATCAGCGGTGGATGAAGAGACCCAGTTTGGGTCTCGAAGATCTAGTGGTCCATCTACCTGTTCCAGATTCCCTCAAGTTGCTTCTTAGTTCAGTCAATAAACTGGCAGCCATACCCCCTAGACACCAGTAGCCTGTAAGGGGAAGACCAAGAGAGCAGGGCTTGGATTGTCATCGAGGGCAATGTTTCTCAGAGAGTGGTTGCTGCAGTAGGCCCATCGGCCTCTTCTGGGAATGTGTTAGAAACAAGAATTACCTGGTCGTATCCAAGATCTCCTAACCCAAGGAAGGGTTTCAGCATTGCCCTTAGTATTTTCAGGCTTCTGATATGCTCACGTCAGAGAGTCAATGTGGTTAGAGTTTTCATGGCCATCTCTTCAGGGTTGGGATACCTGCTCCCTTCTAATGGAGGCATTGCACTAGCATCTCTGCAGGACACCTAAGGAGGAAGAGATTGTTGATTGTACCGTGCAGACTTAGTATATATTTATTTATTCTTAAATGTGGCAGGAAGCAAAGTGCCCAGTCCAGGTGTGCAAGATCCAGAGAGGGAACTCACCTGTGTGATGCTGAACACTGTGGTCGCACTTCTGCAAGGCTCTGTTCGCAATGCAGGTAATGATGGTACTAACTGTGCTGCGTCAGTCTTCAACAAAGCAAGAACTATGAATTACCTATGAGTGTTCAAGGAATGGTCAGTGTGACCATGGTGGCTAATATCCATGTGCTCACTGGTACTTGGTGATCATCTGTAAAATACACACTTAAGTTGATATTTCCTAATATCTTATAATAAAGTTGGTGGCAAAGAAATGCTGCTCAGTATAGTATTTTCTAAATTAATGAGACCATTGAAATTCCTTTCACCTCTTTTTAAGTAAAATGTGTTGGTACCCTGCTTCATTAACTAGAGACACTGTTTTTTTTTTATATAAGCTACAGAATAAAACATTGAACGCATTAATCTTTTAAGAAATACAATTTAAACTTTGGGGGAGGTAGCAGTTCAATATTTAGAACTCAGAGGCAGGTGGATCTCTGTGAGTTCAAGGCCAGCCTGGTCTACAGAGTGAATTCCAGAATAGCCAAGGTATAATTGATCTTTTTTGTTGGACCACCAGTTCCCCAGTAACAACACAGAGACTTATTAATTCTGAAAGCTTGGCCTTAGCTTAGACTTGCTTCCAAATAGCTCTTACAACTTCTACATTCTGCTATGTGGCTTTTTTTTTAACCTCTCTTCCATTCTGTATGTCTGACTTGTTCCCTGTTTTGCTGGTGTCTCTCCATGCCTAGATCCATCTCCTCTTCCTCTTTTCCCCTCAGAAATCCCACCTATCCTCTTCTGCCTAGCTATTGGTCATTCAGCTCTTTATTAAACCAATCAGAAGGTGCCTTAAGAAAGACACATCTTCACACTGTACAAAAAGATTATTCCACAATACCAAGGCTACACCAAGATAAACCCTGTCTCAAAAACCAACCAAACAACCAAACATATGTGTGTGTGTGTGTTATATACATACATACATACATTCCCCCAGTCAAGGATAAATTCAGCAATTATATTTAGCTTTGTTTTCGTGGCTTTGCTTTAGTTTTCTAAGATCATGTGGCTTTTATGGTTTTCTTCTTAAAAAGGCTCCTCTTTGCATATCAGTGTATGACAAGAAGCAGCAACACAGATTCCTGTCATCCATAGGCTTGGTGATTTAGATCCCAGGGGCATTGAGGCCTTTACAGAGTGTCTATGCTCTATCATTCCAGCAGAGGAAAGCCTACAAAATATTCCCCATTAGTGCTGGTTAGAATTCACATTTCTAAGGTGACTTTCAGACCCTGAGGTGGTAGCAGACCGAGGTCAGTCTCAGGAATCTGCATTTAAACAGGCTTCCTAGAATGATTTCCATTTAGAGGGAATGTGGCCATGATTTGAATATCCTGACTCAGGAACATGCAACTCTCAAATCCTCACTCATTAAGCTCTTGGGTTGGCAAGTCAATGCTGAGTCTTTATTCCACGAGAATGAACCTGAATGCTAGTCCTGGGCAAGAAAATACCTGTCCTGAGGTTGCCCGTAAACAAAAACAAACCAAAATTAGATTCCTTTAATTTCTCCCCAAGGAAAGACCTAGGATATTAAATATGTTCCTAACTTAAATTCTTGCTTGCATTGTATAGAAGACAAGATCCCAACCCCAGCCAAGAAGCTATTCTCAATTGATAGCTGCTGAGAAAGGAGAAAAAAAAATCAGTTTTATTTTCAATAGAATGACAGTGGGTCTATCAAAACACCCAGGGCAGGCCTCGTGTTCAGGAGCAGTGGCCAACAACAAAATATATGACATCAGGAAGGTAGATAGGTGAGTTGGAGAAGGGAAATAATATGATCAAATATATTGTATGGAATTCCCAAAGAATAAGTCAACACACTGAAAAAAGAATCTTGGCAGAGAGGATGAAGAATTGGTGTAGGCCCTGGATTAGGGAATGAAGGTAAGCAGATGGAGAGTGGACTCTCAAGGGCTGGATTACTTAGATTTTGAAGTTTTTCAAAACCACAATTAGTCATTATCTTGCACAGTAAATCTTTTGAATTTATCCCTCCTATCTTGAACTTTCTCCTATGGGAAGATGTTGGCCAAATAATTCCCCCCCCCCAAGTAGAATCCTCATTGGTGAAGAATATGGTTTTTTAATTAATTTATTTTTTATAAGTAATCTTTTCTCATTTTACATTCCAATCTCAGTCCTCTCTCCTTCCCCTCCTCCTGCTTCTCCCACCTTCCACTCACCCCACCCCTATCCACTCCTCAGAAAGAGTAAGGCTTTCCATGGGGAGTTAACAAAGTCTAGGCGGAGCAAGGTTTGAACTGGTTTTTCTTCTTAATTCTCAACACCAAAATTGCTCTTTCCCATTAATCCATATGGGTGCGAATTATAAAACATAAAACTATGTGCCAGAGGGTCAAAGAGAGAATGCAGCATGATGAATTTGGGAAGCTGAAAGAAAAAAATAACTTCCTTATGATGGAACTGCAGTACCATGGTCCACCTTTCTCTAGTGCTGTCTGTCTTGTTCCCAGTTGTCCTGAAAGATCATGGCATGGTGCCCTTCATCAAGATCTTCCTGGATGATGAGTCCTATCGAGGGGCTTCACTCAGCATCTTGGAGCAGCTCTCAGTCATCAACGCAGAGGAGTACATGAGCATCATTGTGGGTGCTTTGTGCTCCTCCACTCAGGGGGAGCTGCAGCTGAAGCTGGATCTCCTCAAGGTGAAGTCAAGCCCTTCTTTGTAATTGGATTTCTCATGTGTATGCTCTGAGTGATCTACTTTTGTTTGTGCATTGGTTCATTGTGTTGGGTAGGCGGATAGTTGGGCCAGGCAGTTTGAGCTGCTGTAATAAATAAATACCATATACTTAGTTACCTGACCCAAACATTTCTTGAGACAGGGTGTCATGTAGCTCTGGCTGGCATCAGACGCATTGTCTAGGATTACCTTGAGCTTCTGATTCTTTTGCCTCCACCTTCCAACTGCTGGGATTGCAGGTGTGCACCCCCCAAATCAGTGTGTGAATCAGTGGCGCCCTGACAGGGGCTCTGCTGACTTCTGTTTTTGAGCATCTACCAGTGACCAGGTCTGATGACAGTGCTTGGGACACACATCGAATGAGACATAACCCTTGCTATCTGAGAGCTTAGGGAGCAGTGCTCACAATACATGAGTGTTGGCCACATCAGGGAAGGTGGTGGGCACTCTGAGTAGATGCCCAGTGGGTACTGAGAGCTGTGGGAAGAGGGTGACAGGCCAGACTCATCTGGGGACTCCCAGAGAATAGCGGGAGCTGGAAAGGAATCTCACAAGAGTCAAAGCTGAAGGGGCAGGGACACAGATGGACATGAGAGTCTGGGTTAGCACATGTGCAGAGCAGAGAGGATTTATTTTTGTAATATGATCAATAGTCATCACATTGTCTTAAAGGAGTCCAAGAAATGCATACTCTATTAATTTATCATTATTTTATAATTTTTTTTGCTGTTTTTCCCCTTTATTCTTTTGTGACCTATGCCTTTTAAAAACTCTCTTTTGAGGTTGGTGAGGTAGTGCATTCCTTTAATCCCAACACTTGGGGCAGGTACAGAGGCAGACAAATTTCTATGAGTTCAAGGCCAGTCTGATCTATTATAGAGAGGTCCAAATAAGCCAGAGCTATCACTATACTGTGACCCTGTGCTTCAAAAAAAAAAAAAAAAAAAAAACCAAAACAACAACAACAACAAAAAACTTTCTAATTTTTCAATATTATTTATTTAGTTTTTTTTTTTTGTGTGTGTGTGTGTGTCTTTTCGGTTGGGAGCCTGAGACTTTAATGGATGAACTATCAGCTGGTATTTTTTTTTTTTAATTCTCTTTGTTTTATGGTGTTTGAATGAAGGGACATAAATGCAAACACTCCCCTGGAGATCTAAGCAGAGCTGTTGTCTCTATGTGTAACACAACACAAAAACATTCTTGCTTCCCAAACTTGTTATATTTGGTTACTGAGGAACTTTAGGAAAAATATACAATTGCCCTGGCATTGAACCATACTGCCTTGGCTCTGGCTCTCTCTCCACTATCCTTTTGAACGTGAGGAGTGTGGTGTTTGAGTCTCTGCAGAACACATGCCAGGCACTGAAGGAGTCAATGTTGTCCCATGACCTACCTGAAGTCCTAGGTACACAAGGCATCCCAAGAGGCAAAGGAGAATGACACCGTGATCATAATTATGCATTTCATGGATGGTAAGAACTCAAGTAATTATCTAATTACAGAGCAAGAAAACGAGTGAAAAAATTTACTAATAACGAAAAAAGAAAAATAAATGTCTTTTGAAAGACACATTAATGCTGTTGTAATTTGAACCAAAACAAAGATTAATGAGGGTTAGGGTGAGGCTCTATGGTAGTGAGGCTCTGGGATCCAATAACTGGCATCAGAGAAGGACAAAAAGTTCATTGGAATTTAGCACTGAGAAAGACCTGAGAGTGATATGGGCTAGTTCTCTCCTGTTTGAAGCAGAAGCATCCAGAGGTCTTCCAAGACTAATGTCACTCAAGATAAGCCCAGCAGCTGAGAACGGGGCAGCCACTCCCTGTTGTTAAGCTTTTGCTGGCTGGATTTGTGTGTTCTGATAGGAACTGGGAAGGTAGGACCGCAGCCAGAACTTTGGTTTTCCATGGGGTGCAAAATTATTTCTGAAACGTTCGTAGTGAAATCCGATCAGACCCACAGAGAAGAAAGCTACGCTCTGACTGTTCTGGGAAACTGAAAGGAGCTCATCCAAACTGGAGGAGAGCATTCTGTCTTATTCACAGCAAGTTCATCTCGTTTACTCTGCAGCCCAAAGGCGTCTTATTGGAGTGCTAGCCCCTGGGTAATAGGACGGAACTTCTAGAATTAGCAATGCAAAGCCATTATAGTGTTTTACAGATTCAATATAATTTCAGAATCACAGCGTCAAGAGAGTTCATAAGGAATGAGCCCTCTGTGAGCTTATTTAACAAAGTCAGAGCCCACAGCCTCTCCTCCCGCTTTTTCCTCATTCCAGGGCTCTGCTGGGTAGTTCCGAGCCCCCAGTGGAGTAAGACCTGCTATACTCTGCTGTGCAGTGGGTGGTAGAGAGGGCTGGGTCCCCAGAGCCTAGCCCAGGTTCTGAGTACACGAGTAGTCGCTAGTGAATGTTCCCTGGAAGCTGATGTGGGATCTCTGATTGGTTTAAAATCATCTGAGAACCCTTTGCAACTTCACAAACATCCGTGTGAAATGAGCTCTCTGCCTGGATTGCCATTTCAGAAGCTGAAGGCTGGCTGTGCTCAGATGATAGGGTTTCCATAGAGGGTCAGATAGAGGATGTAGGGGACCCATCGTGGCGTGTTGGGACCCTAGGGAAGGAGGCAGATAGCGTTTTTTCCAGTCTCTGGAGGGCAGTCACAGCACACACATGGAGAAGGAAGGCCACCTTAGGGGCAGATGCTTCCAGAATCCAGTGGCACTTCCGTACCAACACCAGAGCTGTGTGACTACACCACTGATTCTGGCAAAGGATAACGGAGTTAAAGGATAATATAAGCGAATGAATTTCCTCCCTGTGGCCAGGGGACTGTGATTGGGTTATGCACAAATTCAGATTGATTTGCTAATATACATTTAGCTGTTCAACTTGGAGCTTAATCACATTACCTCACCAGTCTTCCAGCATGACACATGGAAAATTATGAGGAATAACAAATAATAGGATGTGAAATAAATCCTGTTAGTCCTAACGCAGTTAGCACCGTGCCGCAGACATCCATTTTAGAGGTTCGGGCTAGAGGAATACTAACTCAGAGCCGATGACATGGTAAGTGAGTTAAGAATGAGAAAATGCGCTTAAAGGCTGACCTTTCTTGAAATGTGTCAACCCTACCCTGATTACTGTGACTTCTGTTGATTCAATTTATCCCTTTCTGCAGACTTGGAACCCTGTGTGATGCATTATCATGCAAAGTTGAATGACAGTAATGGAGACCCCTCCTCCTGGGCCCCCAGCTCCTGACAAATCATTTCCCGAAGTCCCGAAATATTTATTTTCCTTTATGATAGAAATGTTTCTCTTTAGTTGCTATGAAATTAAGCCTTTGTAATTGGATTTTGGACTCTTTACCTTATGACTCTGCAAATATGAAATTAACCCCATCCCAAGAAATAATAGAGCCGTCTACATTCTAATGAGATTACCCCCATTTTAGATAATGACCTGGAATTTAATAAATCGAACAAAGCAACAATTAAGGGCATCCGTTTCTCCTCCCCCTCCCAACCAGAGGAAAGAAAGTCGCCATCTAGGTGACACCCACTGAGAGACACAGATCATGGGTAAATATTATTGTTGGATTGATTCTCCTTTGAAATATATGTTCCCACCACTCTTGGAAGTTTAGATGAAACCCTTCTTAGCCATGTCTGGCATATCGTTGGCTACTGAGATTTGCTTCCTAAGTGGACTAGGGTCCAGTGCCCAGACAATTAGCTACAGTCTATTAAGTCTTCAGTTTTAATCTTTCTCCCCCTTTGCATTTGCTTTGGCCTGTGTCACGTGACAAACAAAAGGGCTTTCTTCATTCCTTTTGTTTGAAACCAATCTCCTAGTGGTCATGAGCCACTAGAGGTTCTCATGGAGATGTGGACTGTTGGATGTGAGCCTTCATAAGGCTTTCTAACATCTTGGTGACTGATTTCTAACATCTTGGTGACTGTTTTCATGACATGTATCACATGACCAGGCCCAAGGCCAGTCTCAGTTACAGGCCAATTTTCGTGTTCATACAGCGGTGTGGATTATCACTTAGAAGGACAAGGCTTAAACTATCACCTACTTTACAGAATGAGTTCCCTGTTTAGTTGAAGAAATGCTTCTCAGTTGGGAATGAGTTGCTCACGCAGACCAGGGTTTCCAAAGCTGTGACCATGTCTATACAGACAGGGGCCTAGCCCAGAGGTAATGGCAGATAGTTGTGACCCTGTCTATACAGAAAAGGGCCTTGCCCAGAGGTAATGGCAGGAAGCTGTGGCCATATCTCTACAGACATGGGCCTTGCCCATAGGTAACGGCAGGTAGCTGTGGCCCTGTCTCTATAGACAAGGGCCTTGCCCATAGATAATGGCAGGTAGCTGTGACCCTGTCTCTACAGACAAGGGCCTTCCCCATAGGTAATGGCAGGTAGCTATGACCCTGTCTATACAGACAAGGGCCTTGCCCTGGGGTGTACCATGAGCTTTCATGTTTACCGAGCACTGTCCTTCTGAGAGAACCTTGTTCTGACCATATACATGCTTGTCTTGAAGGACTAGTCTGGGTCTTTTGTTTCTGAGTACCCAGGTTTCCCTGTCTGTTGACTTCCACCTGACCAGCTTTGGGTCATCATCTTAAGCTGTGTCATTAAGTCACAGCATCGGTTCTTAGCCCAAAGTGTGAGTCTCTTTCAGTTTTGACCTTTGAATCATATCTCGAGTGTCCCAGAGTTGATCCTGAACTGTGCTCCCTTTCTTGATTCAGTTCAGCGTTGACTTTCTAAATAAAACAAAGTACCTCAAACCTCTCTCCATAGTCTACTACACAAAGACCATAAGCTGTCCAAAAACATGCCGGAGACGACGTCTGGTCTCAGATAGGCTCCAGTGCTAGCTATCATAGAGGTCAAGGGCCGTGGGGTTTAAATATGTCTATAAACTTGGCCATACCTGCTTCATTTTTTCCTCCGTGTCTTCCCTCTTCCTTCCCTCCCTCCCTCCCTCCCTCCTTCCCTTCACCTCTTTCTCATCCTTCTCATCCACGTATGGAATATCTATCAATTGCCATGTACTAAGGGCAGAGAATGTACTGTGTAGGAGCCCTGTGAAGGTTTGATTTTGTGAGAAACACGCTTTCCTGCAGAAGTCTCAGCCAATTGGAGGGTGGGAGATTCTGTGTACGCTCTCACCCCTTGAGCTCCGTTTCCCACACAGGGTCTAGGCTGTATGGTAGCCATGGATTTTGTTCCATGGAAGGTTTGTCCTCCTTCTGGACTCATCTTTCCAGCCTGTGGCTGAGTAGACTGCCTCTGCTCTCTCCTCGTGTGACGGAACCCGCTGCTCACAGGGAGAGGGAGATAGAGGGTAGGAAGCTGAAGCTTTACATTGTCACTTTGGGTCTTCTACACATCTGAGGGATGTCGCATCCCTCACAGAGAGAATTAAATAGGACTGGATTCTCTTGGGGTGAGCAAGTCTGGTGTGGTTCCTTAACAAATGTAGCCCCAGTTTGCTGGCAAGCTGAGACAACTTCCCAGCAGTTGTGTGTGTGTATGTGTGTGTGTGTAAGAGTTTTGTTCTCAGGATGGGGTGAGGGCTGTGGGCCAGGGGTCAAAACTCATTCTAGACCAGTGGTTTTCAACTTCCTAATGCTGAGACCCTTTAATACAGTTTTCCATGTTGTGGTGATCCCCCACCCCCAAATTATTTCATTGCTACTTTAGAACTGTGATTTTGCTACTGTGATGAATTGTGATGTAAATATCGGATATGTAACTCCCCAAGGGGTCGTGATCTGCAGATTGAGAACTGCTGTTAGGGAAAAATATTTCCATAAAGATGCGAGCAGGTAGATAGACCTCCCTTTAAAGAGCACCCTTTGAGGAAAGGTACATACAGACAACCTAAAATAACAGCTGAAACGAACAAGACTGCCATCATAATGCTTGAGGAATGCCCGTCTTGCTTACCTAGTTTCTGGTGTCCATGATTAACAGGGCTGAACCTGGATGGATGTGCTTGTACGTGACCTTGATCTGCCTCTGGATTTCACTCATTTTATTTGCTTGCTTTTTCAGTCTCTGCTCCGGATCCTGGAGACCCCCAAGGGCCACGCTGCATTCCGAGTCTCCAGTGGGTTCAATGGACTGCTGTCTCTGCTTTCTGACCTGGAAGGGTCCCTCCAAGTGCCTGTAGTGCCAACATGGGGTTCTGTGTCCCTCAGCCAGACCCTGGAGCTGGTGTTGCACACTCTTTGTGTGATGTCTGCTGCACTGCACTTGGACCCTGTCAACGAGCACTTCTTCAGGACCAAAGGGCTCTTTGAGAAACTGGCTGAAGACCTCTGTCTGCTGGGCTGTTTCGGAGCTCCAGAGGAGGAGGGTGCCCAGCGGCTCTCCTCGTCTGACATGAAGGCCAGGCCCTTTGTGGATTTGCTGAGCTGTGCCTTTTCCTCCAGCTGTCCGTTCCCACCCAGGTTGCAGAGCTGCCTAAAGATTCTGAGCTTCCTAGACAGCATGGCCAGTGGCACCCTCCACCTCCGCAGGGACCTGATGGAGCCGGCCAGGGCTGAGCAGGAGCCCTCTGTGGATGCTCAAAAGGGAGATGCCAGTGGCCGCCAAGGCAAACTCAAGCAGTGGCCAGACCTGGAGGAGAGGTTAGCACTGAACTGGCTGCTTCTGCTGTGTGTCACCAGTGTGTCCGGGGCCCGTTCCTTTCTTATACAACTATCCTTGTGGGTATAGTGGGAAGGCAGGTCAAGTTACAGACTGGGTGTGCTAGAGTTGCCAGAATTTAAGTCCCTGAGAGGACTCCAAGCCCCTCTATTCTGGGAGCTCATGGCAAATTTGACTCAAGTCAGCATAAGGCTGGAGGAGTCTGTTGATCTATACAAGAGCCTGCAAGGCTTCTGGGTACCTTGAAGGCAAGAGCCGGCCTCCAGGGAGACAGACTTCTTCTTCTGGATCCTCTGTGCTCCTGGGCATTGTGGGTGTTTAGGTGGAGTATTCCTGAGTGTTCAGGTGACCTTGGCCTCTATGACCTTGTCATCAGAGTGCTACCAGGGCTTGGTTGAGCTTTTTCAGTTTGTTAAGACACAAACCACAGGGCTCTTTCTTTCTTTCTTTTTTGTCTTTTGGATCACTTCTATTTTTCCTAGCAAAGACATCCTTCTTTCCACAAGTCATACCTCTTCATGACTCAGACTTCTGCAAAAACATTTAACTGTAGAATATAGTTCCACTAACGCAAGGAATGTGAGGACCCATTCCCACCTAGTTTAAATATTACTTTAAAAATTCTTTTGCAGTGTGTTAAAAAAAATCATAGTTTATTTATTTTTATTATCCAAAAATATTTTTAGTGATGTAAATTCTCTGCACACAAGATTAGGTTCTACACACTGGGTGATAATGGCGCACACCTTTAATCCCAGCACTTGGGAGGCAGAGGCAGGCTGATCTCTGTGAATTCAAGGCCAGCCTGGTCTACAATACAGAGTGAGTTTCTAAGATAGCCAGGGCTGCACAGAGAAACCTGTCTTGAAAACCAAGCAGACAAACAAAGAATTAGGTTCTTCAGAAAGCATTTCTCTCAAATATTAGGCACTTTTCCCTTCATCCCAGGGTCCTTCAGCACTGTACGTACGCTGTCTACTGTCCCCGCTTTCCAGTTTTCTTTATTCCTCCTCTGCCCCTTCTGTATTTTACATGTCTTTAAAGAAGCCTAGGACCCACACATTAGAGAAAACATAGTTTGTCTTTCTGTGCATGCTAAAATCATAATACCAGTAGCTGATGCCCTTTTACACCACACAAGCAACAGAGACAGATGACATTAACACTGTAGGGACATCTCCCGAGAGACTCTACAGTTTGTCCAGAGAAGGTCCACATTTTCCAGAGGTGAGAGAGATAGCTGTTAAGTCTCCACAAACTGAGGCAGTCATTAGACAGTTTTGTTTTGTGGATAATTTGGTCTGTTAATGGGCTTTGTGTTTCTAATCATGCATCCTGTCTGTGGCCATTCCATCCTTAACATACCCCATCGTGTCTACTGTTGCATTACTGCACAAATCAAGGTATTCACAGTATACTGATCATGTCTAGTATTGCATCCCTGCACAAATCAGGGTATTCACAGTATACTGATCGTGTCTAATATTGTATCCCTGCACAAATCAAGGCATTCACAGTATACTGATCGTGTCTAATATTATATCCCTCCACAAATCAAGGTATTCACAGTCTACTGATTGTCACACCTGATTTGCTAATTTTCGGAGGGATTTTGTATGTGTGTTCATGAGAGCATTTGATTTTCTTATTCCTTTCTAGATGTTCTTACTGTTAAATGTAAACTCCAGGCATGAGTTGTACTTTCATCTGTTCTCTGGCAGAGTTGGTGGGGAAAACAAAACAAAAACAAAAACAAAAACAAAACACTTCTAGACCTGGGCTTTGTGCTAGGGTTTACTGCCAATCTGCTGTGGGCCTGTGTTTTCTTGTAAGAATAAATCTTACTGGATAACAATTTTATTTTGAACTTACCAAGGTAAGTTACTGCTCAAGATTACCCCTATTTCATTCATCCAAATTTCAATTTATTGGAAAAGGCTGCTTTTTAAAAAAAAATTTCTTTCCGGATTGGAGGTGGTATATGTATTACTGTGTTGCCCAGGCTCTCTCCTCAAACTTCTGGGCTCAAGGGATCCTCCTGCTTCAGCCTTGTGGGTAGCTGGGAATTCAGATGTATGACAGCAGGCCCTGTTGTCTTCTTAGCATTTGTGTTGTGATGTTGGGTTGTCCCCATCTCATCCTGAATGTCCCACATAGTGATTGATGCTGAGTTTCCCCCCATCTTATCCTGAACATCCTGCATAGTGATTTCCTTGGCTCTTCCTCCCTCAGCACTTCAGTCAGAGGTTCGTCTTTAATTTGCCATTTGAACAGCTTTTGACATTTTCTGTTTCTCTTACTTGAGTATTCCAGTTTCTTTTGATTTGTCATCATTTTCTCCTTTGGGGCTCATTCTGGACTCCTGTCCTTGCCTCAGATGATTAGGAGATTAATCTCGGTCTTCTTTAAACACGTGCATTTCTCTGTCATCTGTTCCATGTTCAGTACAGTTGATTCTCCATCATTGCACAGCTCTGTGTCCTGCTTTCCTTGTGATCTGTGCTGCTTGTCTTTGAGTTTGCAGTGCTGCACACCAGCCCTGCTTATCCTTTTTTGTCCACTGCTACCTCCATGGCCATACATGTGGTGAATTTTCATAAATACTCCAAATGGGTTTGGGAAAAAAATGCCCATCCTCTAATTGTTCGAACAATATTCAGTTTTTGGATCAAATTTGTAGTTGTTTTCCCATTCCATCAAATTGTTACGTCAGCTTGGCATGATACTTGTCAAGAAAAATACATTAAAAACCACTAAAATGGGAAATATATATCTATTAATGTTTTAGCTTATTTTTAATTTGCATGCAAAGTAATGTGTTTCCTTATGGCAATTTCTTATATAACTTACTTTTGACTGATTCTCCCCACCCCCATCTCCCTGGCCCATCTCTCTATACCTTCCCATTCCCAACCTTCCCCTTCCACTTTTACATCTCATGTGCTCCCCAACTTTCCATACTTCCTTCCCTGAAATCCCCTGCCCATCTCAGAGACTCTTCTATTTTCCTTGTCTCTTCTCATATTTACTAATACACACACACACACACACCTCAGAAGCATTTGTCTTTTGAGCCTTGCTTACCTCACTTAGCAAAATATTTTCCAGCCATTAATTTTCCTGACATTTTCACTTTTCTTTATGACTGAATAAAATTCCATCGTGTACATGAACCACATTGTCATTCTCCATTCATCTGGTGACAGAAATCTAGACTTATTTAGTTTCCTTGCTGTTATAAAAAAAAAAAAAACATCAGTAAACATGGATGTGACTGTACCTCTATGGTAGGACAAGATCCTTTGGGAATATGTAGAAGAATGTTATAGCTTGGTTTTAGGTTAGTTCTATTTGTTGTGTTTTGGGAAGCCTTCGAATTGATTTCCACCGTGGTTGTACAAGTTTACGTTTCCACAATCAAGTAGTTGCCAGCATGTGTTACAGGTTTTTTTTTTTTTTTTTTGAGTTGGTGTGTGTGTGTGTTAGCTATTCTAAATGGGGTGAGATGGAATCCTATAAAAGTTTTAATTTGCATTTCTCTAAAAGTTAAGCATGTTGAACATTTAAAAAAGATACTTATTGGCATTTTGTGTTTCTGCTTTTGAGAACTGTATATTCATTTACTCATTTTATTGATTGGGAGTTTTGTTTCTTCATTGTTTAATTTTTGCAGTTCTCTGTGTATTGCAGTTACAGCCTCTGAAAGACAGCTGGTAAAGACTTTTTGCCTCTTCTGGAGGCTGTCATCATTTTACTTGGACGAGAGTGTCCTTTGCCACAGAGAAATTCTCTAATCCTGTACCATCTCACTTGCCAGTTCTTGCACCCACTTCCTGTGCTACTAGGCTTCTGCTCAGAAAGTCTCGCCGGGACCTGTAGTGTGTCCCCTTTAGCAGTCTCATGTTGTAGATGAAGACATTTAATTTTGAATTGATTAGCAGGGTGAGTGCTGTGGATCTAATTTCATTCTTCTGCAGGTGCATATCCAGTATAAAATGATGAAGGGGAAACTTGATATTTTCTTATTTTATATTTGACTTATTTTTCTTTGTATCCAAGTAGCTAGATTTTTAATTTAACGTTTTCCATCAATTAGTATTCAGTATATACCCTCTATGCTTAGTATTTTAGTGATTGCCCAAAGTAATTTAATAGGCATTCTAAAAAATGTTTAAAGTTAAATCTTTTCTTCTTTTTTATTATACAAAAAGAACCCAAAGATCTTAGCGCTACTATGCAGACTTGTATGTTAGTGTTGATTTGTAGTTTAGTTCCACTTTAGTTCAGTCAGCCTTGCAAATCTGTTATCTATTGTTTTATCCAAAGTTTATTTAACCGGGTGGTGGTGGCGGCACACGCCTTTAATCCCAGCACTAGAGAGGCAGAGGCAGGCGGATCTCTGTGAGTTCGAGGCCAGCCTGGTCTAGAAGAGCTAGTTCCAGGACAGGAACCAAAAGCTACGGAGAAACCCTGTCTCAAAAATCCAAAAAAAAAAAAAAAAAAGTTTAGACTTTCATATATTTATTTAGACTCTCTATATAATTTAAACTCCATATTTAGACTATATATGTCCCATACCTCATTCTTTCCTGAACTTTTATCTTCTAATGTGGTATTTTGTTTCCCTTTAGAACACCATTGGAATTTTTCATTCTTTAGGTCTATTTGTAATAAACTCTCTTAAGTTTTATTGGTTTGAAAAAAATACATGAATTCTCTCCTTAATTGTTGGATGATAGTTTTTCTTGGTATACACTTTTGGACCAACATTTTTTTCCCCCTTGGAGCATGTAAAAAGTCCCCTTAGCTATAGATTTCAATTGTGGCTATTAACTAATTTTCTTTTCTTTGGAAAAATCTTGGCCAGCAAATAGAAATTATTTTTTCAACTTCCTTTGGGGTCTTTAAAGAACTGCATCATTTCTGCTTTGTGGTTTCACCTCATGAATCCTGGTGGGGAGTATTTTAGGACTTTATTATTCTTCTTGACATCCATTGAGCTTCCTCATCAATTATCCATGTAACTTTATTACCCTTTTCTAACCTTTAAAAACATACACTACAGCCTGCCTGGTGGTGGTGGTGCACACCTTTAATATTAGCATTCAAGAGGCAGAGGCAGGTGGACCTTTGAGTTTGAGTTTATGGCCAGCCTGGCCTACAAAACAAGTTCCAGGACAGCCAGGGATACACAGAGAAACTCTGTCTCAAAAAACATATAATTAATATATATTAGTGCATACTTATAATAGATGTTAAGACAGATAAACATGTGCCTCACTCTCCCCTCTTATCCTCTGCATCTCAGCCACTCTCTCTTTCCATCTCCTAATCTCTAGATAGTCTTTCTGTAGTTTATTTTGGTCTCTCTTCCAACTCACCACGTTTCCTATTAATTGTGGCTAATCTGATGTGCACTATTAGCTTTTTAGGTTTTGTTTCAAAATTTAAAGGCTGCAGTTCACACACACACACACACACACACACACACGATTTGGTCTTTTATAAATCAACTTTATGGTCTTATGACCCTTTTCCTTGGCTCACATTTCTGTCTCTTCTATTTCTTCAACCACATGAATCACAATAATTTTGTCTTTTGTGTCTTTTGAGAATCTGATTCTATGTCTGTGGCTGTTGTTGAAGGCTTCCTGTGTGGGTTGTGATTGTTAATCATGCCTTCTAAGGTCTCCACGAAAGCCATGTCTTCCTGGATACCTTGACTTTCGGACGCTGTAGAAATGTTTGTTGGAGTTGGTAGCTTTCCTATATCAGCCAGGCCTTGCCAGACACCATGCTCTGCTCTCTTGCGGTCTTTCTCTTGGGGAGCATTTGTTCTCAAAAGATCTAGATCTCTGCATTTCACGGAAGTGCTCTGAGGGACAGCTCAGGTGACCTGATGCCGTGCAGGGTTAAGTTTTTATCTTGGTCAGGAAGCTTGTTCAGTTTATTCTACCAGCTCTTGGTGGGCAAGGCATGTTTGTTAGCATCAGAAAACATGGAACAAGTGAGAAGTTCACTGATGGCTGTCCCCAACACTGAGCTTCAGTGTTTATCTTTATTTAACTTCCTCCACAGGCTAGAAATTTATCAATGAGGAAGCCAAACCTGAGAATGAGGAACAGTCCAAGGCCACATGTGAGGGTCAGAGTGTGACCCAGTTGACTTCCAGTGTGTGTGTGTGTGTGTGTGTGTGTGTACATGTGTGCAAGCATACACATGCTTTGAGTATGTTTTCTTCCTGCCCTTCCCTGACATTGCACAATAGAGGCGATGAACTGCCCAATCGGTCTCTCAGTGTGGCCTGAAAAGCTGATGTTTAAAGTTCAGGCTCATTCTACAGGACACACAGCCCTGCTTCATTATAATGACACCGATGTCTGGTGTCATCTTGGTTTAGTGAGTAATTTTAAGATGTGTTAAGAGTTATGTTTTGGTGCTGGAGAGACGGCTCAGAGATTAAGAGCACTAGCTGCTCTTCCAGAGATCCTGAGTTTAATTCCCAGCAACCACATGGTGGCTCACAGCCATGTATGGTGAGATCTGACGCCCTCTTCTGGAATGCAGGCATCCAAGCAGGCAGAATGTTGTACACATAATAAATAAACAAGCGAACAAGTTACATTTTGGATAGAACATTTTCATTTGGTTAGCTTTGACCTTTCTTGGTGTTTAAGAACAGGAAGTGAAACACCAGCTCTCCAGAAAGCCAGGGTGAGGACAGGGCCATGGGCAGGTTGGGAATCACAGGCCGTCTCTCCATCTTTGCCCCACCCTGACACTGACTCTGGGGCAGGAGGCCTCTCCATTCTCTCCTCTGCAGTGACAGTCCACTCTCCAGCGATTAGAGGAAGAGGCTGTGGGAGCTGGAGTCAGGCTGGCTCTGTGCCTTAGTGGCAGGTGTGTTCCCTGGGACCACCGTTTGCATGCTCCTCTTCTAGACTGGGTGGGAGATCCTGCTGAGGAGAGGGTTACGGAAGCTAGCGGTGTCAGAACCATCACAGTTGTTGCTTCTTGAGCATGTGCACACCAAGGGCCTTGCTTGCCTCTCTTCACAGCAAGACTTTATTCCATATGTGTAGCTTCTATAATTTAAGAAAGCTTTTTTTTTACAGAATAGAAGCTTCCAGAGAGATGATTGTGTGGGTAATGGCGCTTTCCACCAAGTCGTAAGACTTGAGTTTGAGTCCTGGGACTCACATGGTGGAAGGAGAGACTGATTCCCTCAAGTTTCTCTCTGACCTCCGCATGCGTGCCAAGGCAGGTGCCCCCAACAGATAAATTAGGAATTCATTAGCAAAGATCTTTAAAACATCAAAATAGAAGTTACATATTACATAATCCCGAAGCATAGCTGTAATTTCCAAAGTCCATAAAGCATCATTTCTATGAACAAACATCCTATATAAAAGATAGGAGTACATATACACAGGACACTTGTGCTACACACGTCACATACCACAAAACACACACACCACACATCACGACACATCACAGAGCACAAGCGTTTGTAAAGCATGTGGGCACACTCCCCGCATGCAGATGCGCTTGTGATGTCGAACAAACCTTGCTGGAATTTGCCAGATGATGTTGTCTGGGAGGGATTATGG
Source organism: Chionomys nivalis (assembly GCF_950005125.1). Classification (NCBI taxonomy): domain Eukaryota; kingdom Metazoa; phylum Chordata; class Mammalia; order Rodentia; family Cricetidae; genus Chionomys; species Chionomys nivalis. The sequence continues at coordinate 32,879,098 of NC_080090.1, read as the reverse complement.
ACTTCTCAGTAGCCAGCGGACAATGCAGAGGACATGGGTGGAGCAGGACAAGGAAGGTGGCGCTGGGATCCTTTCCGCCTCCTCACACAAGCCTTTCTGATTTCCATGGACAGTGTTGGACATGGAAGTCTGTAGAAAGGATTGTAATGTGACAGGATGGGCAGTTCCAAGAGTCACCATCTGTGACTGTTCTAAAGTTCAGAAGGAAATCCTTTCAGCCAGGGACTGCCCTCTCCTTCCTGGTTTAGGCCTCACCCAGCCTTTGTTCTCCTTGGCCCTGGCCAGGCCTTTGAGACTAATTTTGATTCCTTATGTTTGCCAAAGTAGCAATCCCAGACACTTGTGACTGGGCTTAAGTCATGTCTATAGTTTGTGTTCATAAAGGGGGTGTTTTTTTTTCAATGACACTTTGGCATGCACCGGACAATGGAAAGGTTTCAGTGGGTGCTCTTCAGGGCAGAGCCCATGAGCAAGTCCCTCGCTTGTCTTCCTTTGCTGTTGGTCATTTTGTGACCTTGTCCTAATCTGTCCTGCTCAGACAGTGTCTTCTTAATGATATAAATCAAATCTCCTTGTGTGTATGTGTGTGTGTGTGCATGTGTGTGTGTGCATGGTGTATGCTGTATGTGCATATGTCTAGCATATTCTCATATCTGGTCATACACACTGGCTTGATGCCAGAGGTTAACGTGAAGTGTCACATGTCCTGTTTTCCTTCTCAATGCAGGATGGATGAGGGTGACGTCACGATCATGCATCCTGGGATCATATGCATCATGGTGAGACTGCTGCCTCGCCTGTACCTTGACGACCACCCACAGGTATCTCTTGATGAACACATGGATTTCGTCTTTGCTGCCCGGCTTGTCTATAGAGTGCCATCTGGTGTGAGACTTTCTTCATTTTATTATACAGTAATTACTGAGTCACCACTAGGTAGACCCTCTTGAAGGGTGGCGTCAGTGTTTCTAGGACTCTGGATAGATTTGTGACCAGCCTTCAAGGGGCATTCAAAGCAGTCACTCCTGGATTAGGTGGCCTTCTCAAAACAACAGGTGAAAGAACCTAGTTAAAGGTAATAGGATCAGCCTTGCTTCATCCACGGAGGGCATCTGTTTTGGGAAGAAATGGCAGCCAGTTGGTTTTCACGCCATCTGAATGTAACTGTGACATGGCACAAATTTTCAGGTCTCTGAAACTTGAGAAAAGTGAAGTGGAGTGGGAGACTCTTGCTGATAGAGATGAGACTGGTCTTAACTAAGAAATGGTGGTGTCTGGCGTAGGAGTGAAAATAGTCCTACTATGTTCTATGCGCATTTGTTCCCTGGTGCCTTCGCTTCTCATTCTGCATGCTGTTCTCCTGAAGAGCAGCGACACAGTGAGCATAAAGCTGGGGAAGGGGGAGGTGCATTGTAACGGCGTGGAATGGACGAAATACATGGGCTACGGGGTTAGGGATAACTATGCCCTCACAGTCCTGGGTCATGGGGTGATACTCCACCAGGGACAGACTTCTCCTGTGTTCATGTGATGAAGTGACCTAAGAGGGTGTATCCCTGTTTTTAAGCAGCACATGACAGTATTTCTCACGACACTGTGTGTCAGCAGGGATGGGAACATACTCCCCGCGGTACTGGCTCAGGTGGAACCCCACAAAAGGCTCCTTTATGAATGGACTCAACACTTCAGGGGGCCAGCACCTGTGACCAGGAGCCACTGAAGAGCCAGCTCAGCTTGGTCATCTATCTGTGCCCTTGTCTCAAGCTGTCAATTTGGTCTAGGTCTTTTCTACAGGGTCATCTGCATCAGGCCTCTGCCAGTGTTTCTGTGTGGATTTCCAGGAAGGCACACAACAGCTTAGGGTCCCTAAAGGCACGGAAACAGAGGCTTCTAGGCTTTCTGGAAATTCAGGTCTGGGACAAGTCAACATTGTCTCCACAGTGTTTCATCATTCCAAGTGAGAAAGTCACAAGCTCAGCTTAGCCTTGGCACATAGGGAACTAAACACCCCTTTATCAATGTGGGTGCTCTCAAGTGTGCACAGGAAAGGGGACTTTAAAGGGGACCAGATTTAAAGACCAACTTCCTGAGGCATTCTGCCCTTAAATCAAATGCCTTGTAGTCAATGAGTTACCTAAACTCTGAGAGCTTTCCTTTTTTACCTTAATGCCTCCATATGCCTGTCTTAAGCATACTGGAAACACATACATCAGACAGACCCTCTCTGCCAAGAGTGCAATGTCAGCCATATTCTCCAGCAGTTCTTAAAAGCCCATAAGCAGCCCTTCCTTGCCCCATTGTGCAAGTGCTTGAGGTTCAGGAGAGTTACGTGACTTCCTAAGATCTTATAGTTGGTGAGGAGAAGATCTGCAAGACCTGGCCCCAGCGCAGGCTCAGTGAGTAGGCTCTGATCTTTGCAGCTCCTGTGAAGTGCAGGGATATGTGCTGGCATGGTGCATCTTTCCCGGGCATTCACCTCCCCACGAGGCTGGCTCCTTCGGCTGTTTCATACAGTACTACGAGAATGGCTATGCTAGTGGTCTGGGTGTCTTGACAACCAACCTGATGGCTATGTTCTGCAGAAACCCACTCCAGTGACAGACAGTGAGGGGACAGAGCTGACGTACAGAGGACTGTCTCACTGCTGCTTATCCTCACGGATGTAGCTGAACCTGGCATTCAGATGTTTGCTCGCTCCGTGGTATCAACCACGCAAATTAAATATGCAAACAAGAAATCCATTTGGCATGATCCTCTTCTTCTATTCAGGTCAATATGTAATTGAGGGAAAGTCCCGATTCATCTTCACCGTTTCTCAGATATGCAAATGAACACAGTGATGCATTTTCTCGGATATTTTCTGCAGATGCCAAATCAGCAGCTATTAAAAGTTAGATAATTACAGTAATTAATTTCTGAAAAGGGGGGTGGCGGTAGGGGAAACCTCATACTATCAGATAGAACAGTAAATCAAAGGAGAAATGAAGCCACACGAGAAATTGCTGAAAGCGAGCTGCTTTTAAGCTCCTGCTGACCTTGTTGCCTGGAAAGGAGAGGACTGGGTGTCTCAGTAGAGGGCAGTGTTAGGAAAGGATGGAGAACGGCTGCTGTTGAGCTCCCGAGGGTCTGCCGGCTGCTCCTAGCCCTCACTGTGCTCTTCATCTTACTCTGACCCTTCCTCCCCTTGACTGAGAAATGGTTGATGCCAGAGGCCACTGCTTAACTAACTTTATGGGTGTCCCGTTCTGGTTTATTTTCAATCACGGCTACATTAAATTTGTTCTGTGTCAGCCCTTAGAAATGCCAGTAGCGCAGGCTGCTCTTGGAAACAGATAACCCCGCTCTTTCTCTGCCGCTAGCGTTTTCACCCATATTAAAAACGGTAGGAAATCAGTGGTGCACAAATGCAAAAAAAAAAAAAAAAAAAAAAAAATGAAATTCACCTCAGTTTCTTGGGCTCAGAAAACCCCGATTCATTGGGAAGATGCCTTCGTTTCCCATCGCTCTCAGCAGCGGTGAGGATCTGACGCTGCAAGGACATGGCTGTGGGTGGGAGCTCTAACCAGCTCTAAATGCCTCTCTACTTCCTCCAGGGCTGTGGCCGGGGGCCGTCAGTCAGCTGTTGGCATGGAGATATTGCCTGTGCATCGGACAGCTGTAGTACAGAGTAGGATCCAACTTAACAAAGTTGTCTGTAGCCCAGTCTGTGTTGGAGCAACCAATGGGATGGCTTGCTTCCGTGACTAACTGGTATCCCCTAGTGTGCACCTCCGGTTCTTCACAGATGAGTGGCATGAGAACTCGGGCTCTGGGTTGAGGATGGAGGGGCAGAGGTCACAGAAGATAGGTGCATAACACTGACCTGGTGGTAGGATAATTCCTCTACAGGCCTGGGGGCGGAGAGAGAAGGAGGGACACTGGTGCGAGGCTTGAAAGGAAAGACATGACTTTCCTTTTTTGGGAAATTGGAGCCTTTCTGCAGACTGGTGGATGTGTGGATTTACCGGCTGTTCTGAGGTGGGGTAGGGAGCTCTTTTGGGCTTGCCTCAAGGTCGGTTCCTCCCACTCAAATTATTTTACATATTTATGCAGACAAGAAGGGGCCTGAGACTGTGGGGTGGTATTTGTTATCCTGGCTGAGGCTATGGTGTGTCCTGAGGAGTCCCAAAACATGCCCATTTCACTGGGCTGGCAGGAGCAAGCACCTCTTCTTTCCAGCAACTTCATAATCAGACACTTGGTATTTCTCTTATTCATTTTCTTTTTTAAAAAATCTTCATGTGTATAAGCATTCTGCCCTGCATTCCTGGTGCCCATGGAGGCTGCTGGATTTCCTTGAATGGAAGTTACAATTGCTAGCCATGATATGGGTGGTAGGAATTGAACCCGAGTCTTTTGGAAGAAGAGCCAGTGTGCCTAACTGCTGAGCTGTCTCTCCAATCCTTTGCATTTTTAAACTAAAAGAGGCAAGGTTCCCTTAGGCAGGAGAGGAGACAGCAAGAGCTGCAGAGTTGAATGCAGGGGGAACGGAGGGAAAAGGACAGACTGCTAGCAAACAATGGTTCTGAGAAATGCTTCCACAAATTAAAGGATATTTCGTTACCAGCTCAGAATAAACCACTGGGCAGGAAGGCTCAGTGACATTTGCCCGGTCAGGCAACACGGACAATCGAGCAAGCGCCTGTGCTGGTGCCTGGCACTGATCCAGATGGCTCCTTTTGTGAAAATGACTTGTCCTTGGGCCCCAACCCAAAATTTCCCTCAAGAGAGTAAGAAGTAGTTTATTCTGAACTGAATGTGGCTTGGGATCACAGTTCTGGGCTTCCTGCAATGACACGCTCCACTGTGAGTGCGATCACATGAACTGTTATAGGTGGAGCATGCATAACGAGATAAAGCATTGCATCTGGCAAAGACAATGAGTGAGCATGGCAGGCAGGTGGGTCACAGCAAAGGAGGGAAAGCCTTGCTAGAGTTGTAGATGCTATTCGATGGATATTCGTAACTTTTGAGTTGGTGCAAGCTAGTGGTCTGCTAACTTATAGGATGTTAGGTCAGATACAGAGGTGGGCGATAAATTGGCTATTAAGGGGACTCAAGGTAGCCCAAGTCAGTTTTGGCTCTGGGTCTGTAACATCCCAACTCTACAATCATGAATATTTTAATAGGTCAATGAACCTTGTAGGATGTACAGTACAGATATGATCTTTCTTCTTGGGAGCTTCAAAAAGCAAAGGGCAAAATTAAGATCATTGCTGAGTGTTTGGTATATATCCCAAAGCAAGGCTTGAACCACTTGCTCCTGGCCAGGTTGCCCTTTTTGCAAGAGGCATGGCCGTGAGAAAGTATGGAAAGCAGTGACCTGTCCGGATCCAGGCATCTGAGAGACCTTGTCTGTCTCCAGTGAGTTAGTGCCACGTGTGTTCCAGAGACCTGAAGGCTCTGGACAGGGCAATGGCTATGGAGGCAGAGAGGAGGGACATGAGATTCATGTATCTGTGATCTCATTTGTGTCTAAGTTGAGAAATGGGTGTCATTTTCTGGAATTTGCCTTTGTATTTCAAACACTTGAACTAATACCTAAACATCAAATTTCAAATACCTAAAATATCGACAGTGCTAATAGCTGTGGATAGCATTACATGAGGACGAGTGATTGAAAAGGGCTATTTTGCCCAACACGGAACTTGGTAAAGATCTGTGCTTGTTACACTGTACCGCAGTCAATAGTCTGTGTTTTCTGCCTTTCCCACAAAGCCCAACCTCAAGTATTTCCATTATTCTCCCATGAAAAATTTCAGGCTGCATTCAAAATCCAGGAGGCTTCTTGGGGTGATCTGTTAAGCAAAGCAAATGGACCTGATCTTACATGGAGATGAAGAGAACGAAAAGCTCACTGGGACCCGGGGTGATGGGGTAGACATTAAAATTAGTGGGATTCATGTGGCCCAAATGGCAGCTGATCATTCTTCTAGTTTCTTCTGCCATCTTACCATGCCATTTCTTGTTTTTGCACCTCAAGTTTAGTGCCTCAAATTATGTACAAGTCACAAAAATTGCAGACTGAATTTCTTGGGGCTAGGGATCATGGGAATGTATAAATAAAGGCAGGTGGTAAGGAGTAGTAAGGCCTCTGGTCACAGAAGGTAAATTTATCCACATAATGGGGTTTACATTTAATTAAGGGGAAAAGTAGAAATAAAAACAAACTGCACCTAGCAAACCCAAACACATCTGTGGCCACCTTTTACGTCCCTTGTGAGGTGCCAAGTTCTCTTTACATGAAGGCAGCATACGCGGCGAACTACCCACCTTCAAAAGACAGCTAGAGACAGTGCCTGTTCTGACGTCATTATCATGACCTAAGGAGATGGATGGAAGCATTTCAGGCCTCAGGGCCTCACCTGCAAAGTGGGTAATGGCTCCTATTGAAAAGACCAGTGGAGAGGGAGCCCAGGAGGCCTGAGCCCCGTGCCCTTAGCATGCATATGCCCGGCGTGCTCCTCATCCAGAACTTCGGCTCTTGGGAGCTGAGGTCATGGCATTTCCAGCTCTGCAAATGTTAACCTGAAGAAAATACATTTTAGTTTAGCTAAGATGTAAACTGAACCGAGATCACGAATTCCCACATCTAGGATTCTGTAGGAATAGCACAGAAGAACGTGGAACCATGGCAAGGCGCCAGCTCCATGCCACGAAAGGAGAAAAAATTGATTCTAAGTAAGCAATTTGAGAACAAACAAAACCCCCACAACTTATCAAGAACTGCTTTCCAGACGACCCCATCCTAGCAACCTTCTTATAATTTTTAGTAACCAGAAGAGTGAATGTCATGGAAAACCCGTCACCTTGCTCCCCAAGTAGGAGAACATTTCAACCAAATTGGAGTAAACAATGAATCCAATATGAGTGACTAAGAAAGCCCCTGGTTCTGTCAGAGTTCTAGAAGAAGCCGACTCTGGGTGTAGAGGTTTTGTCTCTCAGGTCATCAGGGTTAGTGTTGGGAAGGCACCCTGCGGAATGGAGTGTTCAACACTCCAGCCTCCTTGAACAGGCTTAGCTGTGTTAGCCCCTTTTCTACGGCTGTAAGAAAGCAAGTGGTGCTGCAGGCTTTGTAAGAAGAGGAGACTCAAAAGCCTCTGGCTGCAGAACTAGAATTGCTTCAACTCTGATAGGTCCTCTTGGCAGATGACATTATAGTGGAGGGAAACATGAGAGAGAGAAAGCGCCCTAATGGTACGAAATTGGGGTCCCACAAACTAGGCTAACTCTGAGGGCATGACCTCCAGCGGCTCATACAGCTCCCACCAGGCCCTTCTCTTCAAGGTCTTACCACATCCCAGGCCGCCATCCTACAAGCCAAGCTTCCAGAATGTGGCCCCTTGGGGTACAAACCACATCTAAAGGATGTCACCATTCCACTGAGACCCAGTTCTTTCTGGACACTGTGACTTATTAATGTGGACCAGGAAGAAAGTTGGGAAGGTGGGGGGGGATGAAAAAGAATAAATAAGCCAGGAAGGACCCAAGTCTTGACTGTTAGGCGGACAAAGCAGAACCTTACTTAGGGCCACCCCACTATCGCTTTGTGAGTTAGCTTTGAGAATCCAACCCACCAGCTTGGTGACCCTTGACCTTACCACAGAGTCCTAATTGAACCACCTTCCCCTTTCCTGCATTGGAAGTACAATGCGTTAGGGAAATCAATCCATTTGCAGGGGGAGAAACCAGACTGGTTTCCTGCCACTGCTCATATTTTCACTAAAACCCTATTTTACTGGAACCAGCATTGAAAAAAAAAGCCAGCACATTTTATTCCAAACAAGACAATATTGGTATTGATGGGGCTGCCGTGATCATGAGAACAATCAATCTCGCCTCCTCCATTATGGGGTATTGAGCAGTTTTGGAGTGAACTTGTGGCAGCATTAGACAGGATCAGCATTTCCCCTCTGAAAACTTTCTCTGTTTTCCTTTTTGCATATTTAGATTGTAATTATAGCTCTCTGGTGGGGGAAGGGAGTCAAAAGACAAAAAACAGAGTCAAAGTCCCTAAAGCAATAAGTAAATACTTACTGGTAATGAAAAATTAGAGATTGGAGACATTTCTATTTAATTCTTATTAATAATACATTCTGATATTATTTTTGCATCTAGCTTCATGCAGACTGTCTCCCCAACTCTTACCCCAAATTAAAAGAATGCAGTTACCAAATGATAGCCCGACTCTGGTAGAGAGGATGGTCACGGCGGGAAGAGGCATGTTCTCTCTCTGCTATCAGGAGTGCAGAGAAAGGCAGACAAGGTTCACATGGATGCAGGAAAAGACAGCATCAGAGGAAAGATGTGGGAAGCAAAGGCAGGGAAGTTGATGCATTTCCACACAGATGAGGCCCTTGATGTACCAGCTATGGCCCGGGACTTATTTGATGTACACCAACTTAATCATGTCTGCTTTTAGACTCTGATCCCTGCTTGTCTAAGCGTGGGTATCAGCAAGCTCAGACCAGCTGTGCAGAGATCACTTTTAAATAGAAGCCTGTGATACTTTAGAAGTGGTCTGAATGTGTCCCTCAAGGGTTCCTGTGGTAGAAGCTCCATTCCCATTGGGGCAGTGTCCAGGGGGCTTTAAGGGACAGAGCCTAGTGGGAGGCCATGGGCATGCTGCCTTTGACAGGAATTGACATAGCGACCCCAGCAGGTTGTCTTAAAAGAGAAAGTGTGCCCCTTCTGTCATCTCTGGCTTCTTGTCTCACTTTGTGATCCACCTCCCTTTTCCTCTACCTTGCCATCTGAACGTGACACAGACAAGTAGGTATAACATAGCCAGAGCTAAGCAAATGCATGTGTCATGCCCTTGAGCCTCCAGAAATATAAGCTAAATGGACCTGTTTTATAATATACAGTGCTAGTCATTTCCTTAGAGTAACAGAAACCAGGCTAGTGTTAGCAGCATCTCCTCCACGTGATGAGACATGTCTTCAATGTCAGTCAGTGGTGGTGTTGGCAAAGCTGACAGTTTTGAATGACAAAATTCTGCCCAGCAAGAAAGTCACTATTAAAGTCACCCACACATAGTGGCATGTCCCCAAATTTTAAGCCAGAAGTATTACTCAAGGTAACTTAGACATGGGGCGTTAAAGGGCTAGAGGGATCTTCAGGATAAAAGAGCTGCTTGTAGAAGCCTAAGAACCTGAGTTCCAATTCCCAGAACACAAACATCCGTAATCCTAGCACTCCTTCTACTAGGAGATGGGAGGCAGAAAACGTCAATCCCTGGAAGCTGGTATGTCATCCACAATGGAAAAAAACAGCAAAAGATCCTGTCTTAAGGTAGAAAGTGAAGACAGAGATTGAAGTTGTCCTCTGACCTCCACGTGCAGGGTGTGATGCATTGATGCCCGAATTCACACACACATACACAAGTGCTCTCTCTCTCTCTCTCTCTCTCTCTCTCTCTCTCTCTCTCTCTCTCTCTCTCTCTCACACACACACACACACACACACAAACACACACACACACACGGGTAGAAAGAAAGGGGGAATTACTGAATGTCCTAACTTTGAGACAGGAGTTTCGGGAGCTTGGCAGGTAAGTCTTGAGGATGACGTAACAACAGGAAGGTACTATCTTTTGGCACAAAGCTACACAAATGACTAAACCTGGCAAGGAGGTGATGAAGTGATATGCTTCCGAGCATGAGTCCCAGGGTCATCATCAGTCCAGTCCCTTGCCATGTGACTCTGGGCAATTACCTTCTCTGAGTTCAGCTTCCTCGTGTACAGAGCAGAGCCGGCCATGATGCCGTGATTACACACTCTGTCCTTGTTGGAATGCTGAGAGCACATCCTAAGTACCCAGAAGTTACTGCTGTCACAGGTGGAACATGACCCTTAAAGCAAACATCATCCCTGGCCTCTATTTTACCTTTAAGAGTCCATGAAATGTACACAGGGCCACGGGAAACGCCTTCTCTCCCAGACACTGAGTTGTGTTAGAGCATTTTCCTTACTGTGTATAAATGGTCTCCCTGGCTTCTCTTCCATATCACTTTTAGTCTGTGACTCTCTTGAGAGTAGGCAGTGTCTGCATTACCAGTGCAGGGCCCCTTAGTATCTGTTGGAGGAACGAGACAAAGAGAATCTTGGGAAGGTTCCAGGGAAACCTCCCTAGAGGATGGGAATAGCACACATCTGTGGCTTGGTGAGATCAGATGCCAGTGCTCATGAGAGAGGTATCACAGCCGGCCTCCATATCAGCCTATTCCATGGATTGGAGACAGTAGAATATGCTGCATGTGTACCGAACGTGTGGACTTTGCTTCTCGTCATTATTCCTGGTAGAACAGAATGTTGATGGTACAGCATTTGCATTGTATTGCATGTCCTAAGTAATCTAAAAGTGATTTAATGGGTACGGGATGATGTCCATGGGCTAAGCAAAAATACCATGGTACTTTATCTAAATGGCTCAAACATCTGTGGGTTTTGGCACCCGAGGGGAGTCCTGGAGTCCCTCTCTCGTGGGATGGGTGGGGATGACTATATTAGGTAAGTGCCATTGTGGTTTCTCCTGGCCTTGCTCTGGTATCCTAACATCATTGACACTGGCATAGACTTCTTGAAACCACAAAGTAGAACAAAGACTTAAAATATTTAAAGGATGGTGTGCATGTGTGTGTGTGCACGCACATATGTATATATGCATGCATGTGTGTGTTGACTGTTTTGTTCATGCAACTAGGTGGATCCTAGCTTTGGTACTCAAGTACAAACTAAAATTTAGAAATTTCTTGAATAAATTCAGCTTGGGGAATGTGGGTCCACTTAGTGGCATAGCCACTCTTCGGGACCAGTGACTTCCTCAGAGAAAGTCAGAAAGCTGTATGACCAGATTTTCCTGCCTTTTGTAGGAGATGTAAGTCTTGATTTTGAAATCCATAGACATTTTAGTGGTAGCAATCAACTCAGAAAGTTTCCTAGTGTTAAATGGTTCTGACATCACCTTTCTGAGGAGGACCCAGATTCCTGCATTCCTGTGTGCAGCCTGTATTCTGAGTTGGTAGCTAACTCAAGTAGTCGACTTTCCATGGCCTGTTATTGCAGGTGAAGCTAGCATTCAGAAGAACGGCTGAGACAGTGGGTATAGGCAGTTGTGGGGGGCGCAGGTGGCCTGATAGAGCCACCCAGAGGACATTCCGCTCTCCCAGACTCACTGCTTGCTTTGATTGCCTCCTAGCTTTCTGAGGAGGTCCAGTGCTCTATGGCCAGTCACCTCCTATCCCTGGTGAAATCGGAGAAGAATCGCCAGGTCATGTGCGAGGCAGGGATGCTTCGGACACTTATGACCTTTTGCAGCAGAACCCTCAGCACGGGGGGCAGTGTCCTGCACTCGCTTCTCATCAGAATCTTTGAAAAGCTCGGCTCCCAAGCCATCGAGCCAGACGTGCTAAGGTACTGCATGCATTAAACATCCAAAACCATAGACCCCAAAGCAGGATGGATAATGAGTACCCTGTGCACAATCAAGTCACCAGGGACAGGTGTGTGCATCCTCCTCTCCTCTGCACCAGCATTGGATGTGTATGCACACAGAGCAGGCATAGTCTCATCTGGCATTCTCTGGGGAATGGAAATGTCAAGGAGGTAAATCTAGAGTTAATACTGAGGCCTGTACTGGATCCAGAGTCAGATTGCAAAGAGCCAGACTTTCAGGGGCAGTGGCCTGCATGAAGAGGATCAGATGCAGGAGTCCATTGTACCCTGCAGAGGTCTTCCTGCACACAGGAGAGATAGAAAAGACTCAGGAGAAGGGACAAGAAAGCAGGGGAGGGACATGCATCATGCAAGAAATGTTAAGGCCCTTACTGTGCTGGAGCAGCACGGAGAAGATGGTTCAAGTTCACACTCAGCAGACTGCTACTTCCAAAGGAGCAGAGGGAACAGAGAATAACCCCCCAGACAGTGGCTCTGGGACCCAGGTTCTGGAGAAGCCTCTCAGGTACTCTCAGGCCTGTCAGACCAGGCCACAAAGCTAAGTACACAGGAAATACATTTATAAACGTGTAAATAGTGCATAGAATGAAGTCCAGCTTGAAGTCCTCAGCTTCACCAACTCTGCTGGATAGATAACAAGGCAGGGGCACACAGTTTGTGTGTTGACTTTTGGAAATTGTATGTCAGGGGTGGAGGTTCTAGGGAAGAAGTCTGGAAAAGTTTGCCTGTAATGTGACTTTAGCTGCCTCTCTTGATGTTATGATGTTCAGGCAGTTCCTAGGCCTTGGAATTCGCTCACCACAGCCAGCTGCCTGGAAAAGCCTCCATTCGTCTCCTGGGCATGAAGACAACCCTGGAAACTCAGGTGAGGAGACAGAACAGGACTGGTTGAGGAGTGAACAGTTAACTGATGTGGGGTTCCCCTCTGTATGCTGTGAATACCATTGGTTAATAAAGGAACTGCTTTGGGCCTATAGCAGATCTATAGCGGAACAGAGCTAGGTGAGGAAAACTAAACTGAATGCTGGGAGAAAGAAGGGAGGAGTCAGAGAGAATCCATTTGTATTACTGATGAATGATTGTTATAAGATAGAAAAGTGGGCAGATTTTAAAAGGTTTTTTTCCTTGCTACTCAGTTGGGTAGGCGAAGTTTGCTAGGGCTTGGGGTCCCAGAACCTCTTCCAGCCTCCACGTGAGACAGGTGGCATTAGGCAGCTGCCTGACCCTTTTACTGAGGTCACAAAACAATGGTCCTCTTTTCTTTACAACCCAGGGGTTCCATGTGCTGAACTGGGCAGAGGTGAGCAGCAAAGCTTTTTGTAAAGTTCGCAGCTCAGAAGCAAAGTGGGATGCTGGGAGTGGAAGCATTGGACAATGCCCAGAGTCGAGCCAGCTATCTGAGAGCTTGCCATGCTAGGGATCCAGTTTGGAAAGAAGGATGTTACAGACACCGTGAATGTAAGACCACACACGGAGGCAAGCAAAGGCCAGCTCAGAATCAAAGGTGGAGAGCTGGGCTTGAAGCTGGCAGCCAGAGGCAGGCAAATATGGAAGACAGAGCTGGTCAAGTCACTGTGAGGCCAACAAGGAATGGCAGCCAGGCAAGCAAGACACTGGCAGCAGCTGCAAATGCTATGCAGAGAAAGGAACATGCTAGACTTAAAAGAAGTCACTTAGAGGTGGTTATTGCCACCATTGCATGGAGTCTAAATGGGCAGAGTCCAGGCTGAGGGTCCACTGTATTTGGAAAGTACTGAGGGACTTTTGCAGGATGCTCCATTAGGCTGTGGCAGAAACATCAGAGATACTGCCAGAACAGGAGTGGTACCTCAGGCAAGCACACATCTTTTTCTTGTTCCCTGCCTCAGGGTCATGTGCTGATACAACTGAAAAACATACAGATGCCAGCCCATGCCCTGGAGAGTCTCAGGACCACAGATCCCTGTGGACCTCTCAAGATTCAGCCACAGCCCTCCAGACAACATTGAGCCTCATTTCCATGACTTCCCCTCGCAATCTGCAGCCTCAGAGGGCAGCTCTGACTCCATCCTTTGTGGAATTTGACATGTCTGTTGAAGGTTATGGGTATGGAGAATTCTTATATATTTGGAAAATGATTAATTATTTTCCCAATACCTCTGATGATATATAACACTGGCTACACAATTTTGGCCCCTATTGGTTCTCGTTGCTCAAACAGAGGTGTATTTAAGTAGTTACACCTCTGTCCAGTGGGGAATGGCAGAATCTCTATCCATGGAGGACCAGAGCCCTCTTCTTTCCTACTGTACCTGCTTCTAGAATGTTCTCCATGTTGTCTGACCCCCAGGGATGATTCATCCTCTCTGGGTATCCCATCAGTGCCAACTGTTTTCTGTTCTTGGAACCCGATGGCCTAAGAGGGCATACTGCTGCTGGAGTAGGGTGGAGCAGGGAGATGTCACAGCCCAGACTGCTGATGCCATCCAATGACCAGCAATTCTCTCCTATTTCCAGCTGCCTCTTTATTCCAACCTTGTCTACGGTCATGGGGTCCAGCACAGAGCACTCCATCTCTGGAGGGACTGGATCAGGTAAGCGTCTCCCAAGTCCTTAGGGGACCCTTTCATCAGTCTCGAGTTTCTGCAGATGAGGAGACTTCAGCCTACTGCATCTGCTCACGGTCCCTTAGAGCAGCTACCCTATTCATCATGCACTGCGTGGGTTCACTCTACAGCCAGCTCTCAGGTAGCATTGACAGCTGTGGAGTAGCTGCCTCTGAGGCTGAGCCATTGCACGGAAGCCAGGAACTGGCTGAAATGGAGCAGTGTATGCTGTCAGCTTTCTCTAGAGAGGGGTGTAAGCTCTGGGATGGGGGGACATCAGGAGGAGGTGAAACCATGGTAGGTGGTTTCTGGGCATCAGCTGTGAGCCTGGTCATGCTTTCCAAAGCCTTTCACTGAACCTACAACACACTGGGCAGCACGGCGCAAGAGCTCAGACTGACCTGAGGTCAGCGTTCCCTATTATCAAAGCCTGGTTCCTGGTGGTTCATGGCTGGCCTGTCAGTTCAGGACAGACTTCCTCTCTACGAATGGTCCCAAGTGTGCTAACACGGCTGCAGCTGCTATGCTAGTGGGGACAGTAGTGCCATCGGTATTGCCAACTCTGCTGCAATAAGGACGTGGTGCTTCCTTGGACCAGGTCATCTCTTCACCTTAGGTTCAGCTGAGCTAGGGTCCTCACCTCCACGGGGCCCCAAGCCTGACTTGAGATCAGTTGCAGAGGCTTAGATATAGAGAAGCCTCAGGGACAGCGACTTCTCTGCTCCCTTGGCAAGACCACATGCCCTGCAAAGGCACAGGGCAGCAGGGCTCCAGGTCTGGGAGCCTCCTTATCCTGGCACAAATAGTGAGAAGCACCCCAAGTTTGGTGGAGTAGGATTGAGTGCGGAGTGTAGAGTAAGCCAGATACAGAGCTGGTTCCTGGTAGGCGGCCCTGCAGGGTGGAGTCAGAGCTGCCTGGTGTCTGTGTCTCAGTCGCTTCCTTGGCAGGACAGAGTGTAAAGCTATGTTGTGTTCCGCCCCCAGGCACCCCCAGGCTGTTCCCTCCACCAGGAGGACTCACCTTCTCCTGCTGGTTTCTCATCAGCCGGCAGGCCACTGTCATGGAGGGCCACCCACTGCGCTTCCTGACCTTGGTGCGCCACCTGGCCAGGACTGAGCAGCCCTTTATCTGCTTCTCCGTCAGCCTCTGCATGGATGACCTCTCCCTGGTTGTGTCCACAGAAGAGAAAGAGTTTCAGCCCCTGGGTAAGGCCCTGGATTCCAAGGCCTGTGTGGCTGTTGTGTGGGGAATGAGGCCCAGCCAGATGTTCTCACACAGATGTACATGGAAACTTGGTGACACCCTGTATCTCTTTATCTTTTTAAATGCTCCCTTGACTTCTGTACACGGTGAAAGGTCTAAGTCAATATTTGTAGTGTGCCACTCTGCTCTGGGCCTGCGTGGCTCTGGAGGTCGTGCTCATTGACCTTCCAGAAAACTAGTTCTGCCCTGACAGGAGGAACACTGGTGGCACTTGGGGTCAGTCATATGGAGCACAGACTGCATCATTAGGGGAGGTTTATGAAGAATAGACTCAACTTAGTTGTAGCTGAAGTAGCCCTAGACCTGTCCACAAATGACCCAAATTCAGAGGGCTGACAGCTCTTCACGTGGCAGGTTGGTAACTCTGGGTACCTGGAAGCCTGATTGGGCTGGCTCAGTAGAACCAATGGCTGATCCTGGCTCTGCCCGTCAGACTCCAGCATATCCCCAAGCTCACCTCCCTTAGGGTCAAGCCCAGATACTTCAGCCATCACTCCTGTGCTAAGAGTCACTGCCTCCCAGCTAAGTCTATGGGAAGTCCTGAAAATGGCCACATTCTTGGTGTTTAGTCAGACTGCTTGACTCCTCCTGCTTGCCTCCTCCCTCTCAGGTCACCTGACAGGTGCCTGACTGAAGCTGTAAGAGCTGACTGGGTGATTGGCCTAAGCTCTCTGCCTTAGGGTAGTAAGTGGGTGCAATGACGGGGACCACGCTCCACAGGGCTGTGGATGTTTAGTGAGGTAATGCTGGTGGCCATGTTTAACTAGTGTCTGGTACAGAGGCTGAGCTCGGGGAGTCTGCAGCAGCTACTGCTGCAGGGAGTCTGGTCCACAGACATAAGGCCCACGTGGGCTAGCCAGGGGTATCACCCTCGTCGCTGCTCTTGGGTCTCTGTAGCATATTGCCTCATGTGAGGTCCACTGTTCTCTTCTGCAGATGTCATGGAGCCTGAAGATGAGGCCGAGCCCTCTGCAGGACGCCAGCTACAGGTCAGGTGCAGCCAGCTGCTGACCTGTGGCCAGTGGTATCACCTGGCTGTGGTGGTCAGCAAAGAAATGAAGAGGAATTGCACTGTGACCACGTATCTGGACGGACAAGCTATTGGTTCAGCCAAGGTCAATGTCAAAGCCAAGATGTTGCCTTGATATGATCTGCTAATTACTTACCTCACCATTTTTACTTGTTATTTATGTATATATATATATGTGTGTGTGTGTGTGTGTTTGTGTATATTTATGTATATGTGTGTGTATCTGCATGTGTGTATACACGTGTGGATGTGTGGATGTGTGATATCCTGATGACCTTGCATTGGCCTACAAGCCAATGAGAAGGAATGTGACATCTTTAGCATGTTGAGTCTTTCTATCCGTGATCATGGTGTATCTCTCCTTTAACATAGATCTCTGAATTTTCTCTTATCAATTTGGAATTTTCAGTATGCAGATCCTGTTCATGTTTTATTAAATACACCATTTTCTTCCTTTGAATAATTGTGAATGGGTTTGGTTTCACTGTTAGTTTATAGATATGCAGTTGATTTTTGTGTTGGTTGGATACCCTGTGACTCTGATACACTCAGTAGTTCCAGGAGATTGAAAACACTCATGGGCATGCCATCTGCAGATAGAAACCTTTTATTTCTTCTTTTTGAACTATGTAGCAGTAATTATTGTAAGTACATGCAACTATTAATGTTCCAATAATGGACCTGGTGCAATGTTCTTAGTCAATGAGTGGGCCAAGGAAGTTGGACGTCTATGTTTCTTGATATTTCTTGTCAAATTTGTTTCCAACAGTGACATTGAAGTGCCACGCCCCTCCACATCTACACTTTCTGGGGTGTTCTGCTGTGTGCTTCCCAGATTTGAGAGCCATCTTTCTGACTTTTTAGATAAAACAAAATTTTATTTTGGTATGG
The DNA here is from genome assembly GCF_950005125.1 of Chionomys nivalis. Classification (NCBI taxonomy): domain Eukaryota; kingdom Metazoa; phylum Chordata; class Mammalia; order Rodentia; family Cricetidae; genus Chionomys; species Chionomys nivalis. Next base: position 32,861,832 of record NC_080090.1, on the reverse strand, counting down.
GAAATGAGCTTCTAACATTGTATCATCACATACAACTTTGATGGCTCTGGGGTAAGTGCTGCTCTTGTTTTAACAGATGCTGTATGTTCAGGCCTTGCCAGGGACTTTCCTTTCAATGGACCCATCTTCATTTGTGGATGTTTATGGCTACATTGGGACCCCTAGAATTTGGAAACAGAAGTCGTCACTAATCTGGCGTCTTGGCCCCGCATACCTCTTTGAAGAAGACATATCAGTAGATGCGTTAGCTCTTATTATCAAACTTGGCCCGAGGTACTGTGGCAACTTTCAGGCTGTGCACCTTCAAGGTACGGAGTGTTTTGATTTAGAACGGTTCTGCTCGTACGAGTTTTTAAGTGGGTACCCAGTTATTTATAGCATATTTATAAAGAATAAACTCAGTAGAGGTCAATCATTAGGGGAGGCCTTTGTAATTGGAGCATTATATATTTACAACCCAAGAGAAACTGTCACAGAAGAGGAAATGACAATAGCCTTTAGATTTCAACTCCTCAGTGCCTAATGGAGGAGGGTAGGTGAGTGATACTCTCGGCAAGGAAAGGGAGGGGGAATGGGATAAATAAGTTACATTCCTTTTAATGAAGACGCTTTTTAACTAAAGTATACTGTTGTCTTCAATTATTAAACAGGCAGACAGCATCCCCATTTTCTTTATTGATTGTTGGCTGTTCAAGCAGGGAGCTTGCTCTCTGAGCTCTGCCAGGTCCAGGGGGTCAGTTCCCATCTGGAAATAAAGACAAATGCATCCGCGTTTGAAGGCCTTATGTGCGGCCAAGGCGACTGAGTGCTGCTGAGTGCTTCAGTTTCCAGGACCAGGTCTGGTGTGGCCTTCATTTCCTGTGGCCAACGGCATTGACCAGAGCCACTGGCTCGGGTCTGGAGCCTGAGGTTCACTGATTCTGTAGTCATACAGCGTTCCTTTAGTAAGGGTTTGCTGTCAGTCACCTGAGAACCAGAATACGCATGCCAAGTGGATTGTTCACAGTAGCCATGCAGCTCTCAAAGTCTTAGGTCTGTCAGTCCCACGTTTTTTCTCTTTCAGACAAAGTTACTTAGCCACTTGGAAGTGAAGCGAGAGCTTTGATAGGTGTTTCTATTCTTCTTAATTTCATACCTGCAGCACCTTCATTTTCTAGAAGAGTCCATCTTGAAAGCTTGCCGTCTGTTTATTTGTTGCCAATGTTTTGTTTGTTTTTGTCCTTATAGGGTCTCACTATGTAGACCAGGCTAGCCTCAAACTCACAGACATCCATCCACATGCCCCTGCTTCCCGAGTGCTGGGATTAAAGGTCTGCCTCACCACACTTGGTTCCAATCTCATTCTTATTAGGAACCAGAGAAGCATAGCTGGAGTAAAACTTCTGACACACAGATATACAAAATGTAGCAACATGCAGACACCGGTCCAGTGACGGCTTTAATGTGTGGTGGTGGGCATTAATGGTCAAAGGGTCAGTTTCTTTCTCTGTAAAGGGAACTGACTAAAGATATGCTGTCCTAGGAGAAGGCCCGGATGGTGAAGCCACACCCCTCTTTGCGGAAGAAAGGGTTTCCTTTGGCCTTCATGTGTCCAGCTCTTCCATCACCAGCATAATGAACATCAGAAACACCTACAACGAGGTGGACAGCCGCCTAATCGCCAAGGAGGTACAGCGTCGCATGTCCCTGCCTCCCTCTTCCCCACTACAAACTTTGCTGTGTGGCTTTTGTTGGCTTCCAGGGCTTCAGTAACTATCCTGTGCTTGTCCATTTGTGGACGGACAGACAGGTGCACGCACACCATACTTCTCGCCCCATTTGCTAGGACACAGCCGGCTTCCCCACCAGGACTAAGCCTTTTTAAAATTGTTTGAAGAGGAATATGTGTGCCCCTCCTGGTGACGGACTCAGAACTCTTTCAATATCATTTTGATTTTGGAAACCCTACAACTGATCTTTGCTTTGAACACTAGTGACCTTACAGAACAACAACCAAATGCATGGGTAAAGAAAGATGCTGTGTGCCTCACCATTTCTTAATCCCTGCATTAATATCTCTGTTGAGTTCGGTGCTGAGGACTGTTGGTTGGTTGGCTTATATTCTCTTCACTCTGATGGGCAGAGGGCCCCAGGAGTCAGGATCGAGACCCTGGCATGCATCAAAGTTGTATCTTCCTGCATATCCTGATTACGGAAGGCAGGATTCCTCTCCTCCTGGGTCTCTGGAATCAGCAGTAGAAACGGGGCTTTGCAGAGCCTGAGCTGAGATAGTCTTTGTACTTGGTTTTTTGAGACAGGGTTTCTCTGTGCAGCCTTGAGTGTCCTGGAACTCACTCTGTAGACCAGGCTGGCCTTGAAACACAGAGACCAGCCTGTCTCTGCCTCCAGAGTGCTGGGATTAAAGGAGTGTGCCACCACTGCCACCCAGCTTGATAAGGCCTTGGTAGTGCTGCTTCGCTTTTGTGCCTGGGTTCCTCCTACCCATGGCCTCCTCTTTGTGAGAAGACAGGGTATACAGATTGTGTGCTTGTAGCTGACTCACTTGCCATTGCCCCACGAACGAGGAATGGGACAGTGATCCCACACTTTAGCTTCAGACCCCCAAAATGGCTAATCCTCCACTAATTATCACACATGTCACCAGCCTTGGGCGTTGGGGTGTCTATCCTCTAGGTCTCTTGAACCCTTCTCTCGCAGGGGTTTTGTGGCACTGACTGCTGTCACCTCCTCTAGATGAATATTGCTTCCCGTGACAATGCCACGCCTGTGTTCTTGCTGAGAAACTGTGCTGGCCACCTCTCAGGGTCTCTTCGGACTCTCGGTGCTGTTGCCGTGGGCCACTTAGGTAGGTCAAGCAATAGACTCTACTTTGGGAAGGAGGGCTTGTGCATGTTAGAAGTCTGGAGTGGGAGACAAGATGGAGTGTCCTGGGGAGTTCTTGTGAAGAGGGCCAGAGCCAGAGAGTGACCAAGGAGTGAAGCTCAGCTCAGCTTGCTGCTTCCTGACTGACGAGCTCAACTACCCGCCCCCCCCCCCGCCCCCGCCGCCACCACCATACACACACACACACAGGACCCTTGCTCTGGAGCACAGTGTGGTCTGTGAGCAGGAGCCATGGCTATATTAGAGTGAAAATAACAGACATGTTGCCAAGATTTCTGGAGCGCCAATCTCTCTTCCCAGCCCTTTCTTCCTGTACGTGGGCAGAGAGAGACACAGGCGGCTGCCAGGAGTTGCTGCAGTGTAGGATTGTTGTAACATACTAATGACATGTCCTTTTTGGCTCCCTCAGGGGTGAGGGTGTTCCATTCCAGCCCTGCCGCCAGCAGCCTGGACTACATTGGAGGACCTGCCATCCTCTTGGGCCTCATCTCCCTGGCAACAGATGATCACACCATGTATGCAGCCATGAAAGTCCTACACTCGGTTCTGACCAGTAATGCCATGTGTGACTACCTGATGCAGCACATCTGTGGGTACCAGGTAATCCCACCCTCGCAGCTGACCCTGCAGCTGGCCCTGCAGCTTCCCAAAGAGGTGTCAACCCCAGGATGAGCTTCTCTAGTCCCACTAGCATTACAGCAGGTCTGGAGTGACTTCTGGGAAAGAGAATCCCAGCTAGTCTTGCATCCCTTGTGACCTTGGCCACCCAAGCCAATAGATTGCTCAGCCGTTCATTGACAGAAGTGCCGAGGTGACAGCTGCAAGGAGCTCTGTCTGGGCCAGTTTGCTCTCTTGTCTGCTAAGTAGCATTCTCCTCGATGATTCCAGAATCACCTAGGATGCCTCATTCTGCCTCCCTCACACTGGCTGAGTCCAGATTATAGACCCAGACTGATTTGAAAGCCCGCCCCATCTTCTAACTTGCTGTTTAACCTTGAAAACAATTTACTTCTGCCTCAGCTTCTCCACCTATAAAATTCATATCATTCCTCCTGTTTCTTAGCTTATAGTGAGGATTGAAGGATCTCATACAAATGAAGGACTCCGATTAAGCCTGATCAAGAGTCAGGGCTCAGCAAATATTTTCTGCTTTGAGTTCTTAATCTCCTTGTGCTGTTCTCTCATGTATAAAACAGGACTACTAGAAGATATAGAGATACAGATGACTGTAACAGGCCTACTAGCAGATATGGAGATGGGTATGGTTATAACAGGACTACTAGTAGATATGGAGATGGGGATGGCTATAACAGGGCAACTAGTGGATACAGAGATGGCATGGTTATAACAGGACTACTAGTAGATACGGAGATGGGGATGGTTATAACAGGCCTGCTAGCAGATATGAAGATGGGGATGACTGTGCCTATGGACATATGTGGGGAACCTTGAAGAGTGCCTACTCAGAAAAGTTGCTGCAGACATATTCATGTCGTTGTCATGACTCTGCAATTGAGAAGGTTTGATGGAGATCTTTCCTGCCAGTCATTCCCAGATGGGTTGCATGGGGAGTTTGAGAGGAAGCACAGTGAGGTCTTTTTTGGGGGAAAAGGGATGTCAGATTGAAGATGTATCAAAAAAAGACCAGAAAAGAGTGAAAAATGTCACATATTTGCCGACCATGAGCAGCGTTTTCAGAAGGAGTATTGGAAGGGGAACAGGGATGGTTTGGGGGGACAGGGGCAGAGAGTAAGCTTTGTCAGAACTGGATGTTGAAGACTGAATTATGTACAGTGATCTGACTTCCGAAGGGATAGGTGACAACGGCTCAGATGTTAACAGGTGGTTTGATTTTTATGTCACCAAGCTCTTGAGAACACAAGGCTTTCTGGGAAGTCTCTTCCTTAGCTCTGCAATGCATTTTTAGAAACAAGGGCCTTGTCTTCTCCATCCTGGAGTGGATGGTATGCCTTGCTCACCTTCTGGCATAATAGCAGGACACACCCAGGGGCTGTAGCCTGAGCAAGGCTGTGCGATCAGATGTGGACACATAGTGGCTTCCTGATGATGTTGCAGCGCCCATGAGAGCCGATGGTGATGAATGCATAGATCCAGTGAGAAATGAGGAAAAGCGTGGAGAAATGAGGGGTGAGAATGAGGGGGAAGCAGAGGTCCCTGTGAGAGGTCACATCTCCGATAGCCAGTAAGACGGGCATAGAAAGGGAAGGTGCCATAGAACTTGGTGCAGGTGAGTCTTGTGGGAATATGTAATGAAGGAAGCCATTCCAGAGAGAGGGGTGTGGCTTGGAGCAGGGATGCTGTGGGAACTAACGGTGATAGGAGAGAGGGGTCCAGCAACTCATCTAGGAATCCCATGGTGTGTCTCTCCTTTCCAGATCTTAGCCTTTCTCCTGAGGAAGAAGACAGCCTTCCTAAACCACCGCATCTTCCAGCTGATCCTCTCAGTGGCTGGCACTGCAGAGCTGGGCTTCCGACCATCTGCTCTCACTAACACGTGTGTCTTCCAGCATGTGCTCTGCAATTTTGAGGTAAACTGGAGACTGACGCATAGACCCTCAGGGGTGTGTGTGTGTGTGTGTGTGTGTGTGTGTGTGTGTGTGTGTGTATGAGAATAAGACACACTAAGAAAGCCTGGCACCTCACCTTCTTTCATAATCATATTGATAGTAGCTGGGAAAAATCGTAACAACTTTCGAGCTCATAGACCTGGGTTTATAGTTTAGCCCTGGTATCTCTGATGAGTGTGACCTTGGCCTTGGGATGCTTCTTGATTACTCTGATCTCGTTATTACTTTTCTTTTGAGATAAAGTCTTGGTATGTATCCCGGGCTGACATTGAACCCATGATCCTCCTGCCTCAGCCCATCTAGTGCTGGGATCCCAAGCAGGTATCTTTATGCCATGATCTATTCTGGTTAGTTATGAAACCAAGCTTTTCATTTCTTCCTTGCAAGCTGGCATAAGGGTTACATCTGATAGTGTCTTGGAAAGGCTTTTAAAGCCATGAAGCACAATCTGATATGAAGATTAAAGATAATATCCCAATCCCCCTTTACATGGTGCTTTGTTGTTCCAAGTATTCTTTAAAGAATGACCTGAGAGGTGCACCTAGAGACTCTGAGGACAAATGGAAGGATCAACAGACCTCTGGATGGATCAATCCATCCCAAGCAATATTTACTGAGTGTCCATGGTACCCAGGTGCTGTCTATATCCTGAAGATGCCATAATGCCCAGGCCTTCTTCACTACCAGAAGGAACAAGAAGACACTTTGACGCCCCCCCCCCCACCTGCCCAGTACCACAGAGAGTCAGACACAGGGTTTTTGAGGAGTGAAGGCCAGTTATACTTTAGGGACCAGGAACCCTGGGCCATGTTAGCAGAGTTCGGCGGGAAAAGGCTTTGTCAATAGAGGGCTTATTTGCAAACATTCAGCATGAGAGCATCCTGGGAGAGGTGGTTGATAGATGTCCTTGATGAGAATCCAGACCCACAGTGAGGCACTAGGCGATGGGAGAGATGCTTGGGATGCCCCTTAGGGATGGTCTCCGTGCCTGCTCAGTGTCAGGGTATTAGCCTGACTCCGGAGCAGTAAACCCATCAGCAACCCCAGTGTCAGACTCAGCAGACCCTGCTACACCCATACCTTGGTCTTATCAGAAGATTGTTTTGTCTTTCAGCTCTGGACAAACACGGCGGATAACCTGGAGCTTGCTCTCTTTTCCCACCTCCTGGAGATCCTTCAGTCACCAAGGTTGGCTGGGTTTCAGTAGCTCTAGGGTTAGAACGAATGTCTTTCATTGTGTTGGGACTTTGTCTTCAAACAAATAGTAGGGGCTAAGGGGACAGGACAACCAGTGGTCCAGCATCTGTATTGTCTGCAACCTCCCAGTATGCTGGGTCCTCACCTTGCCCTGCGGAGCAGCAGGAAGCTCTTTCTCCTCTGATAGATCTTGGGAGGATGGTGCTGGGGACTAGAGGTCTACAGCCTAAGGACTAGCCCTGAGTTGGGCCAGTTAGGGCTCAGCTAGTGGTGAGATGGCCTGCAGAAGGTATAGCTGCTCTGGGCCCTGAGCTGCTCTCTGTCCATTGTTTCTCTAACTGACCTCTCCAAGTCACTTTGAAACAGCCACTTGGAGGTTCCAATGGCAGAAATGAAACCTCAGAATTTCTGAGGAAGACAGAATGCAGGGAGGAGGGGGGCTGGAAATGGAGAGGCTGGAGGAAGTAGTCAAGAAGTTCATTAGCATCTGTTAAGTGGAGGGTGCATAGCCTGAAGGATGCTAGGGTACCACTTACGTACCCCCCTCTGCCCCTCTTGACCTTGGTTCAGTGTGCACTGCTTCATTTGGGCAGATGTTCTTCTGTGGTATGGCTGTGGGACACCTCCTTGGGTCTTCCTCTTTGCTGGGCACCCTTCATGGGCTTTACTCCATAGTCCTAGGGCAGGACTGAGTCCTGATGGACCACTGCGGTCTCACGGCCAGCCTGAGAGCATGGCTTTGCCTTTCCAGAGGCTGAAGAATATTAGTGAGGCCTTACAGCAAACACAAAAGGGCTGTGGAGGGAGAAAGGGGCAGCAGAGCTGTGGACTACCCCTCTGCCTGCGACCTAGTAACCGCTACGCCCTTCTTATCAATGTGTTCGTAAACAGAATTTTCATCCAAACTCCTATGACTGACTCTCTGCCTAGGTAGCCCCAGCTTTTGGGTGGAAGGTTTGGGGTCTTTCCTGTCACACAGTTCTGTGATCTCTTCCCATTTGTTTCTGGGATGCAAAACTCTGCAGAACTGAAGATACTAATGCCAACAAGAACGGGCCAAAGGAGCACCCCCCCACACACACACATCCACCTCCCTACCCTCTACATTCTCTACTTTCTGTACCTGTTGTCTAAGTAACAGACATCGCCCCTGTGGCTCTTGTCTTTAGAGTAGAACTTACTGGAAATAAGATCGTGATTATCCTGAGGAGGGGTGTGGGCACTTGAATTCCATCTCTCTCCTCTGGCTCATCCACTTTGTGGTTTAGGGTGGGCAGGAAGATCAGGCATGCAGACGGGCTCTGCAGGTCGCTGCTACTTGTTGGGAAGTGCTCTTGGGTCACATGTGTGTCTGTTGTCTTTGTTCTGGGTTTTCTGAGGCCGGCATTAGCTCTCCCCGAGGCTCAGAACTCAAGTCAGTAATTGGGGTTGTCTTTAAAGGCGGTTTCCCGGGATGGGAAGGGACAATCAGCACATGCTCCAGTAACTCTGACACTCGGCAGACACATACCTGATGGGCGTCTTCTAGTGTCTTGACTAGTTGCCAGGAGAACACTGGAGTCCGAGGGCCATGGAACAAGCCTAGCTTGGAAAACCTTTTTAGCAGAAACAGAATTTGGTTCATTCCGGCCAAAGCTTTTACTGTCTCTCTCCCGGGCTCACCAGGGAAGGACCCAGGAATGCTGAAGTAGCCCACCAGGCACAGCTGGTACCCAAGCTCATATTCCTCTTCAATGAACCGAGCCTGGCCCTGTCCAAGGTCTCCACCATCATCGCCATTCTGGGCTGTCAACTGAAGGGCCACTTTAACATCCGGGACTTACTCAGGTACTTGAACAAGCTCCTGGGAGTGGTGGCCGTACAGGTGGAAGAGGCTGGAACTATTTTACATGGGAATATGCCTACCCTCACCCCTGTACTTAACAATACCTAGGCCTTTGTAGAGATCTGTAGCCAGGGAGGAGCATTGGGACAAGAGTAGATTTACTCGATTCAGGGTGGAAGAGGCTGATTTCCCAGCCTCAAGTAGTCACACACCCATCCCAAGGACTCAGGATCATCCTTTCCCACAGTCAACCTTAGCAGCAATGGCCCCTGTGTCTACCTGCTCTGAGCTCCCTCAGGATGGTCAAACGGTTCCACATCCCATCCTTCCTTCTTCACTCCTATCTGAAAAGCTGACCTGGAAGAACCAGAGTTAACTTCTTTGCCCAACCCTGATAGATTTAGAGATTTAGAAGTCTCTAGAAACTCTGTGCTGATCCCAGCAAAATCCCATTTCCCTCAGACTTTCACTAGAAGCCCCACTTGAGTGGGTCATGTAGCGAGCACTTACCACAAACCCAGCGGGCACAGCTGAGAGCCCTGCCTAAGTGTGTCCTTCTCTTGCTGCACACAGGGTCGGACTGTTTGTCATATACACCCTCAAACCTTCGTCAGTGAACGAGAGGCAGAACTGCCTGGATGGAGCCCAGGACCCCTCTGTACCTGGTGAGATCCCCTTCTTCAGATGCCAAAGCATCAGATGACCCTCAGGGCACCCAAGGCACACACTGGGGACCACCTTGCATGTAAATGAGCTGTAGGAAAGAAGGGGAAACACCCACAGCTGTGAGGGCAAAACAGTGACCGAGGAAGCTACATTTAATAATTCCGGTTACACAATCCACCAAGTCATATATTCCTGCCTCAAACCCTGCACCCTCCTGTGGGTTTCCAAGGCCCACAGCACAGACAGTTCTCTGTCTAGGCATCCTTTATATGCTAGCCTCAGGCTCCTTTCCTGGTTGAAACACTGGTCCCTCAGTATCCCAAGGAGCCTCAACCTGGCCCTCTGAAGCAGTACACATAGCTTTGTATGAGGCGACAACCTCTGTTCATACTGGGGGCATGCTGTCTCTCCAGGAATGCCACCCCCTGCCTGCCCCATCCCCTACCTTCTCTGATAGACTGGTCACTTCCAGTCCCACAGGCTTTTTATTTCTGAAGTCCAAGGGCTTCTTATAATGTATAGTCTGTGATATTTTTGTTTTCTGAGACAGGGTTTTTCTGTGTAGACCTGGCTGTCCTTGACCTCACGTTAGCCTCAAACTTACAGATATCCACCTGTCTCTGCCTCCTGATTAAAGGTGTGGGCCACCACTGCCCAGCTTTTGATGTGATTTTTGAGCCACTTTCTTACCTATGCATAACAATTGTCCTGTCTTACTCAGTATGGCTTTGCTGGGGGTGCATAGGGCAGCAACTACAGCCACTTTGCCCTGGGCCCTTTGGATCTGCACTGCTCAAGATGGGGCCATTTAAATGTAAAATTTAACTGATTAGGGGCTGGAGAGATGGCTCAGTTGGTAAAGTGCTTACTTACAAACACAGAACCTGAGCTTGGATCTCCAACATTCGTATGAAAAACCAGGCACGCCTGCATGTATCTATAACCCCAGTGCTGGGGAGGCTGAGACAGGGTGATCTCTAGGGTTCTTGGGTCAGCTAGTCTAGCAGAATCTGTGAGCTCCAGATTTAGTGAGAAACCCTGTCTCTACAAATAATGTGGAGAGCAATAGAGGAAGATTATTCTGACATTGACCTCTGGCCTCTATCCATGTGTGCGTACATAGGCATGAACACGCAAAAGCATGTTCGTGCACACATACCACATACACAAAAATAAAACAACAAAATTCAAATGGTTCAAATTGGAATTTTGGATCTTTATATTGGCCACATTCTGAAAGCGTAGTCACCACATGGGGCAAGTAGCCACTGCTTTGGACAGGGCAGATCTAAAACAGCCTCACCATCACAGAATGCTCTCGGGGCCTCTTCTTAGTCCAAGCCTCATAAGCAGAAATTACTGTTCCCATCTCTCAGATGACAGAACCAAAAGGTCAAGAGATAGATCCAGAATCAAATAGAAATATGACTCTTCTCTCAGCTTCTGCTGTATGGTATGTGTTCCTTGAACTTGTCACCAAGCAATAGCCAAGCGAATGAGTGAATGGATAGGGGGTCAAGAGTGACATAGTTTGCCAGCTTTCTTTCTCACATGTATTTCATGCTGAGATTTTTAACCCATCCCACCCTTATTTTTTGAGAGAGGGTCTCACTGTGTAACATAGCTCTGATTGGTCTGAACTCCCTAGCTAGACCAGGCTGCCATAAACTCACAGAGATCGACCGCCCATGCCTCTCTACTGCTGGGATTAAAGATGGGCATAGCCATGCCTGATATGAGTCTTTGATTTAAATCCCTGTTAAATGTCATGAGTTTGTCCTTTAGAGCTTTTCTGACGCTTGAAGAGTCAGGTTGCTTCTCGCTGAAAGGTATTTTTGACCTTATCATCTTAAAGATTGTTCCCCAAGAGTAAACAACATTGAATCTACCTCCAAGTAAAGGGAAACAGAACAACATATTCCAAAGCTCTTTTCAAGTGTCTCGTGGAAGTCTAGAATTCAGTGCCAAGATTTTGAGCCCTATCTGTGCCCAATTTCTAAGTAAACTATGTGTTTGATGAATACAATTGCTTGCTGTAGCAAATATTATGTCTCTTTACATCTGTTTGCTCTCAAATCTGAATTTTCTTTTTTTCCCCCTTCTTTAGCTGGAAGCCAAACATCTGGAAAGGCAATCTGGCTTAGAAACCAGTTGCTGGAGATGCTGTTTGGTGTAATATCTTCCCCCCAACTTCATCTGTCCTCTGAGTGAGTACCCGGGAAGAGTGATTTGGCTTGGGGTTGCCTCACGCAGGGTAGGGTGTTAAAACCTTTTCTTAATGAAAAGCATCTCCGAGCCTGCTTGCTGCAGTGTGTCCTCACTAGTCAGAATGAAAATAATATTCTCTCCACCCAATAAACCAGACCTTGCCCTGAGATGTACTGATGCAATGTTCCATGGGCACAGAGAACTAGAAACTGATTTGAAATCATTTCAATAAATCCTTTTGTCACCATCATATCCTATAATGGCTATTGTTTTGGCAGTTGTAACCACTGCTGTCTTTGATGTCTTATGCTTGGCAGACAACAGAACAGAGAAATGGCTAGCCTAAATAACATCTATCAGAGAGAAGGTTTGCCAAATTCTTGTGCTGTTCACTTAGCAGTTTAGTTAGCTCTTCCAACTTGGATAAAAAGAAATATCTGACTTCAATTAACTGTCAGAATAATGTTTAACCACAAGACTGAGTACATTACTTTTCCTGTTGCCTGCCCGAGACTCTGTAGTCATTCTCTTAGCAATTATTTGTTGAGTACCTTCTGTATACCAGAATACTGTATACTGTATTCCTGGCTCGTAGGATGCAACCTTAAACCAGCCATTCCGTGGTTTTGTTCTCTCTTTGAGTTTAGGAGTCAGTAGGTGTATTTGGTGATGTCGTGGAGAGGAACACCCCAGCACAGAAACTGAAAATAGTGGCTAATCACTTCAGTTTGGGGCTGGAGAGGTGATTCAGTGGGTAAAGCACTTGCTTTGTAAGCATGGAAACCTGAGTTGGATCCTTGGCTCTCACAAGCAGATGCATGTCGTGTGTCCATAGCTCCAGTGTTGGGGAGCGTGGTGGAGGCACATGGATCACAGGTAGCCACTGGCTAGTTAGTCCACTGAACTGGTGATCTCCAGATTCAGTGAGAGACCCTGGTACCAAAAATAAGCTGGAGCATGATAGAGGAAGATTCTCACATCAACTTGTAGTCTTCACACATATATGCACACACATAAACACACCACACATATGCATGTAACACACACATACATGCAATAACACACATGCATACAACACATACACACATTCATGCACCAAACATGCATGCATATACCATACACGTAAACACATGCATTCAACACACATGCATATAGCATACACATATATACACATGCATACACCTTCATACAACACATATGTATTTACACATGCATACAACACACATGTATACACACCACATATGCACACATGACACAAATTCATGTGAACACACACATACACACTAAAGCCAATCTCTCAGTCTATAAATCTATACATTCTTAGAATCAGGACACCATCTGGAAAGTGTCTTAGAGGTGAGTGAGTCCAGCCCTTTCCCTTCCTGTCCCTTCCTCTTCTCTTTGGAAGAGACTCTGTCTTGTGTGGTTCTCACACATCTGCACTCTGAAAACTGTGCAGACTGGAGTTTTGACTCTTTCCCCAAGGCCCTGAGGAGGTTCCATGACCTTTGTGTGTCTCCTTCTACTCATTGTGAGAATGAAAATGCAGTTTTCACAGAGGGACAGGGTGAGAATAAAGTGAATTACCAGGTAATTCTGAGAAGGGTGCCTAAGATATCATGAAGATTCTATAAGCTAATTCTCATCGCTATCTTCACCACCGCTTTCCCCACCACCGTTGACTTCCCCACCACGACTATCATTGCTAGCATCATCATGGTTCCCATCATTACATCATCACTATCATCATCTATAGTACCATTACGTCCAGCACTATCATCTGTATCGTCATCGAATGAAATGGCAGAGCACATTAAGAGCCCCATCAAAGCCACCCAGTTAGAAAGCAGCAAAGGCAATACAAAGAGAGGCAGTTTCTTCACATCTAGTCCAGTATTAGCTCGTGTTGGTAGTCACCAGCCATCCCCTCAGCATGCCTACTGTGGCAGCTGATGCTGAGAGCCTGCCCTGCACAGACCAACCTCTCTATGACTCTTAGATGGTTAGGGCTTTTGCTCTCTATTGTCATTTCTAGACAGGCTTCTGACCTCCATGCCACCCAGTTCCCTCTAGCAGATCTAAGTACAGCATTTGAAAGCCCATGTTTGGAAGTGACAGTTCATCACAGCTAACCACTGGACATTTCTGATCAGCTTTGACCAGAGACAGACGTAAATAAAAGTGTGTTTAGATTACTATGCTGTTGGTAATGAAGTGAGATGGGAGAATATGAATAGCAGCGAGTAGAGCTGCAAGGAGCACACTTGTCTTCAGGCCTGTACTTAGTTCCCAGTTGCCCTGAGAAGCTCTGGTTGCTTGCATCTCACTGTTAAAAGATAAATCTGTGGTGCAATGACCATGCCAACCTTTTAACATATTCCTTCAAAATATAATCCATACTCCATTCAATGGCCAAGCATTGCCTTACTTCCCTATGTGGGGTGACTTGTGAGGCCACATTTGTCTTTCAGGGCATGCTTCTTGTTCATGGGATGAGAGATAACCTCTTGTAATGTATTGCCTCTTTAGGACAAAGGAACAGGTGTTTTTGAACCTGGGACCCGACTGGTTCCTGCTGCTCCTACAGGGTCACCTGCATCCCAGCACCACCACGCTGGCATTGAAGCTGCTGCTGTACTTTCTGTCGAACCCTTCTCTCCGTGGGCGATTTAGAGATGGCCTGTCTGCTGGGTGCTGGGTGGAGTGCAGCATGGAGGGTGTGGACATTGTGATGGGTGAGTGTGTGGCTGCCTCCAGGAAACCACCACCATTTTGCCCTGGATATGAGCGAAGATCAGTCCTACTCCACCATACCCATTTAGGGCCTGTGTAGCCCTATCCCCAAGGCCTGCTTCTTTAGACTGACTTTGCTGAATGCTTATTAGTTCTTGCAAGCTGCCTTCTGCTCCTCAAATCGCCTTGTCTTTTTATACACTGGGTACATTGCTGGACGCCTCTGCTGGTGGATGCAAATTTGTCCTTCATGTCCCAGCTCAATACCACTTCCCCCAAGACAGGAGTGGACAAACATGAGTTAGGAAGAGATTGGAAAAAAACACTCTGCTTCTATATAACATCTCTCTGATGCCCATGACAATTCATAGACACATACCAATTTATATGAATGGCTTGATGCCTGTTCTTCCCACTATACTGTCTGCTGCACATGTACCTGGAATCTGTACATCTTTTTGAAGTGTAATAGCTCTTTTGCCAAGTACAGAGCTGCCTTGTTGCTTTCTGCACAATTGGAATTTAGTATCTGCTTTTGATGAATGAATATGTGTATGAGTGAGTGGATAAATGGGTAGATGGATGAATGAAGGGATGAGCATGTGTATAAAAGAGTGATGGATGGATAGATGAATGGGTATATGGATGAATGAAGGGATGAGCATGTGTATGAAAGAATGATGGATGGATAGATGAATGGGTAGATGGATGAATGAAGGGATGAACATGTGTATGAAAGAGTGATGGATGGATAGATGAATGGGTATATGGATAAATGAAGGGATGAACATGTGTATGAAAGAGTGATGAATGGATAGATGAATGGGTAGATGGATGAATAAAGGGATGGGCATGTTAAGAACCAGCAGGAAATGATCATGAAGCATTTTCTTGTGCTCTTGTACATGAAGCATGTTTTGTCACAGTGCTTCTGTGAGGTAACCAGTGTGTTAACTCTGTAGCTGTATCTGTTCTTATCTGACTCTTATGCCTCCCCTACCTGATCAACAGACAACCTGAAGAGCCGCCCTGCAGTGCCTGACCAGAGCCCCTGCCTGCTTCCTGGGTTCCAGGTCTTGAATGACTTTCTGGCCTACCATGTCCTTATTCCAGAAGTGTACCTCATTGTGTCCTCCTTCTTCCTCCAAACACCACTCACAGAGCTGACTGATGGACCCAGAGTACGTTCTGGGTACACCCCAGGGGAGGAGGGGCATACTTGGTTTTTCTGATTCTGTATGATTATGGCTGTTCCCTAAGATTCTCTATCCCTCTACTTCTTCCTATTGGAACTATGTCTGACGTTTTTCATTCATTGCACTCCCTAGATAGCTTTCAGATTCCCTCTTATTAGCTTTAGAGCCTTTTTTTTTTTTTTTTTTTTTTTGGTTTGTGACAGGGTTTCTCTGTGTAACAGCCCTGGTTGTCCTGGAACTCGTTTTGTAGACCAGGTTGGTCTTGAACTCACAGAGATCACCTGCCTCTGCCTCCTGAGTGCTGGGATTAAAGGCTTGCACCACTACCACCCAGTATTTGATTTCCTTGCCCCTTTTTTACTAGTGACTTTCTTGGCTCCCACTATCTCTCTTATAATACCTGATGTGATCAATCTAATATTTCTCTTCCTGGACATGGCTAGAGAAATTACAGGACTCTAGACTGGCCATGCCCCAGTGCCCTGCCTTAGGTCTCAGCTCTGTTCATCACAGAAGCTCCCACTCCAGTGTCACTAGGAGATGAAGCTTTTGTTTTTTTGTAGTCCCGAGTGGCTCACCCTATACAGCCTTTTTCTTCTCTCCCATTTAGTCTTTCCTTTTTCATTGACTCTTCCCCCATAGACCATAAACAAGTTCAACTATGTCCCACTTAGACCAGAAGTTGTTCCTTAATTCATACCTTTGGCTTACTCCTGCCCCATTTCTCACGTTTACAAATTCTTTTGCTAAATTTCCCCAAAGAAGAGCCCACACCCACTGCATCATCTCACCATCTATCCACTCTTACTCATATTGGTTCGAGCTTTTCTGGGCTTTTCTACCTACGAGGTGGATGTGGACCCCAGCCAGCACTAGGACTCCTTCAGTGTGGTGACTTGGCTAACCTTTCCACCTGGCTTCAACTTACCTGCCCTTCCTACTGTCACTCTGCTGAGTCATGTCTAAAGGCAACTGCTCTGTGCTCACCTGTCGTGTGTCTACCTGTCGTGCCCTTCTCCTTTCTCCCACTGTCACCTGCCACATCTGCTGACAGCTCTCGACAAGTCCTCCTTGTGCCCCATTGTACCTTACATAGCATTGACCTTACATTAGGGGGTGCTGCCTCCCAAAACCCCGAGAAAGCAGGGAACAAATGTGACCTTTAGCTCATCTTCCTGGGTCCCTGATGAATGGCAGGACTGGAAATCACTTCTTAGCCTTTAGTTGCATTGTTCTGAACTAAATTGGAATGGGAAAAGACATGGATAAGACATTCAGCCCATTTCCTAGTCCCATATTTTATGGATTGGATCTACAACTTGATAGGCACAAATAGTATGTCAATCACTTCAGCACAAGGTTCTGAATATGCTGTGTTAAGTTCAATGAGACCCAGCGTTTTGATTTCTCTCTGTATTATGGGAAGCAAACATCTAAGGGTCTAAGACCCGGAAGAGACACTTTACATATTCTATTTCACTTGATATTTAAACAATCTCGTGGGAGTAGATAATGTGAGCTTTCATTTCATAGAGAAGGAAATTGAACCGCCAAAAGGCTGAGTAGCTTGTCTGAGCTATTAAAAGGGCAGTGGCAGGTCTCCTGAGTCTACGCCCTGATCCCTCTCTGCTCTTTCCCTGAACCTTGGCATCCTTCTTGTCTTCTATAAGTTCATTTATCATGCCCACTGTACTTGGCTGGGACATTGAGTATTTTTGAGATTAGAGCCCAGGGCCGTGAGCATTCCAGACACGTGCTGCTCCCTTGTTCTACACCCTGAGCCCTGAAGAGTTCAACTTGCTGCAAGTTGCTGGGAGATGTAGCACCCCTAGAGTTGTGTGTTTCTGTGAAGGCTTCATAAGAGCTAATGAACTAGCCTATTTTTTGTCCTCTTACGTTTTTCCTACTGGGGACCCCTGGAAAATGCAATGCACTGTGATAAAACTCGCCACCTTAGTGGGCAGCCTTATGATTCTTCCTCCTCTACCAGGAGAGCTTGGACTCAATGCTTCAGTGGCTTCTACAGAAATATCACCAGCAAGAAGTCCTCCAGGTGGGGCTGTGCACAGAAGGTGCCCTGTTGCTACTGGGAATGATAAAAGCCATCATGAGCCAGGTGAGACCTGTTCCCCCACACAATATACAAGAAGGTTCCAAGGGGAAGGAGTTTGGAAGGGCCAACTTATTTTGTTCCAGAAGCTTCCCAGTAATGCTGGTATTATTAATCCATTCTCTGTTACACAGAAGAATGCCTGTGACCATAATTTACAAGGGATTGAGGCTGATTTAGCTCAAAGATATGAATCATGGAATGTCCATGAGCATGGTACCAGCACCTGCTTGGCATGTGGCGCAGGAGCCACTTGATTTTGACCATCAAGGCTCATGACCAATGGGGAGGAGGGATTATTTTAGATGTGGAGGCAATTGTGACCAGTGAAGGCTATTAGGTCTGGGAACAGGAGTGACCAACGTCAAGCTAGGTCAGCAAGTCAATTTCATTCTGCAGAAACCAAGCCTGACGAGAGGTTTGTTGTGTGAGGAAACATCACTGTTTTCGTTAAAATCGTATGTAATTATCATCTTTCACATACAAACAAAATAGAAACATGAACCTAAAAGTCATCTGAAACCCCCTCACCTAGGCATGGCCACTGTGAACTATAGTGGAATAGTTTGACACCTTTGGAAGTCATACAATGTCCTTCTAGAGGATAGAATCACATAACAAATTTCCTTTTATTTCTCCAATATTTTGTGAACATATTTTTATATCAATAAAGTAGAAAAATGTAAGACTTATGTTTGTTTAAAATAGGTGTGTCCGAAATACATGCATATTGCGTTGCTTGGTTTTGGCTCACTTAGAGCCTGCATTGGTGATTAGGAGGCTGCCTTATAGCTTTGCGGCTGTGATGTCTGTTCATGGCAGGAGTGCATGAGAGTGAAGCTATGCCCCTTACGGTCAGAAAGCAGAGACAAACCTCACGTCCAACAATCCCCTTTTGGGCTACACTCCCAATGACTCAAGACTTCCTATTTGTCCCAAGTTTGTGAAGTTTCCAATACCTTTAACAGTGCCAATCCTTTAACACACGGGCCCCTGAGGGACATAGGAGCTCCAGGCAGTGGCTGGTCTCTTCTAACTTATTTTCTGGGGATTGTTTCCACTTTCTTACTCTCAGTTCTGAGTTCATGCTTTCTTTCCACCAGTTTTTCTATTTTTTTTAAGAACCTGAAGACCTTTGGGTTTATTTTGAGAACACTATCTTGGATATATTGATCAATATGCCAATTTATTTATATCAGTTTCTAAGATTGCTATATTTGACATCTTCAATTATTATTTCCCAGAATTCCTGTGGTTATGTGTTTAAAGATCTCTTGGTTTCCAATTTCCATGTGGCTGAGTGTATGTATACACACACACATATGTACACACACATACATACACACATATATTTACAGTTTTTGTCTTTTCTAAATTTACCGATTCTACTGGAGGACTAATATGCAGTTAATTTTTGGAATATCCGAGATGTATATTTTCTGTTTGTAGCATGAGGAATCTGTTGTCTACCAAGAGCAATGATAGGTACTCATGTAAAAAGGTGTAGAATGTGCTGAGGGAAATGAAAGGCCAAATGTTTTTAATGCATTAGCAAATACATTGACTCCACATATTAAGGATATTAGTTTGATACATAAATAACGGAGACAAAGCCACTCAGCGACTGATCTAATACTGAAAGTGCCTGCTTTGAAAGTAACATTTGCCAATTTCAAGATTTTACACATGGCAAACATTTAAAGGGATGCAGGGCAAAGTCCGCAATTTAAACACAAGAATAACGCTAAAAGCTAGCTCTGAAACAGTTCTATTTTATTTTCGGTTAGACATTTTCTTTGTTTGCTATCACACTCTTGTCAAGTAGTGCTATAGATCAGCTTGCCTATTCTTGATCTTAGCGTAAATGGAAACACAGGGCATACGTTCTGCAGCTGGCTTTCACTCACCGTCGTGTTCCAGGACCCACTCCCATGGTTCTGGAGGTCATGGTTTTCACTGCTGAGGATTATCCTATAGTAGATAACCACTACTGATGCTGAGATCTTGTCATTCTGAAGTACCATGAATGATGCTGTTGCAAGCCTGTAACACGTGTGTTTTGGCAGAGGCACACATTCTTTTCTGTTGGAAATGTACTTAGGAGGGAAGTTATGGGTTATAAGCTTACTTCGCTCTATAGTACCAAATTGTTCTCCAAGGTGGAAGAGCCAATGTGTGTGCTCACCGGGTCTTACTCTGGGCTGGCTCTGGCTGTTGTATGTCCTTGACACGTTTTTTTCATTGTTAGGTTTGGTGGTTGGTTTGATTTTCATTTTGCTGTGTGGGACAGTTGACAACAATGTCTCCACTGTGGGTATGTCAGAACTGAAGCTGTGGGGGTTAATTCACCCAAGCAGAGTCCCTAGCTGAAGGGCAGCAAAGGCACATGCACTCAGCTTTAGTGCCGTATGCCCTGAGCTTTAGGGATCTCTGTTGAGTGGCAGAAAAAAATCCAAGTTCCTCTTCCAAAAGCCCAAGTCTTGCATATGTGTATCTGACCTCATCTTCCAGCTGCTTCTGTGTTTTCCCCAGGCCAGTCACTTGAAAATACCCACACGGCTACACTTTCTCATTTATTCTCATGGCAACAATCTTCCAAAATGGGCCTAGCATGGTTCTCAGATGACAGAACTGGAACCCATGGTGCAGGGAGGGTAAGATTCACCCCCAAAGACACAGCGTTGTTAAGTGGTAGAGGAAAGGCTCCATCTGGAGGGAGCCCTGGGAACTCCTTTCTCCATATTCACCTCTAAACCCAACATTGCAGAACTCACAGGAGACCCAGATGCAGGCTGTTTTGGGGAGTTCCTCCGTGCCTATCTGCTCCAGCCCACCTCCAAACTCACTTGGGGCCTGGACGCGTGATTCCGGGGGTCTCCCATGTCTTGTTTGTTTCTTCTCCATACACTAGATTTTAGTTTTCCAGCATGAGGCACAGTCCAGACCTTCTGGAACACAGGCCATTCCCACCCAAGCCCACCAGGTCAGCACCAGTGGGCAGGCTGCTGGGGAAATAAGAAATCCATGTATGAGAGGGTCTGCCGCTGAACAATCAAGGCCCTCAAAGGAAGGGCACCAGTGTCTACATAGGAGTCATCTGTCATAGGCGGAGTGTTGATTCTGGGTTGGTGAAACTCTATAAGCATGAGGCTGATCAATTTGAAGTTCCAGGTGTCTTTTCAGAATAGCAAGACCCCAGACAGTGGTTGGATGTCCCAGCTGGGGCATACGTTGGCTTCTAGATGGGCAGCTGCGCACATTAGACAAGGGAACTGGGGTCCAGGAAGACACAGGGGTTGGTCAGGACCCAGGTGGTGGAGGCTCATCCGTGTAGCCTGGACCAGAGAAGAGATAACATTGTGGGAAGAAACTCATGTCCAGATATGGCACCGGGGACCAACTCACTACAGCACAGAACTCCTGGCTCCTGGGTGGCAGGGCTAGGTCTCTTTAAGCCCTGCTCAGTCAAGGTGGGCCCCGGTGTGGGTCAGGGTGGAGTCTCTAGTGGGAAAATTGGCTCTGGGTTGAATAAGGCTGGGCTGAGCACTACAGGCATATTCTCCCGAGTCCAATATGCCAAGTCTACTAGAGCAGGGATAGTGTGGGGACCCAGAAGACCCTAGCACACCTCCTCGACTCACTCTTGAATTTCACCTACTGGGTGGTCTTTGGTGGAGTAGACCTTTCTAGGCCTATGTGTCCATCTGCAAAACAGAGGTAAACATGGAACCTATTCCCTAAAGGTTTGGGGTGTGTGAAGGGTGTGTGAAACACTTAGAACGATGTCCACACCTGTTCTCTGAGCAGTGCCTGCTGCTGCCCAGCTGCCTTAGGCAACTGCCAGCAGCATGTCATATGAAGTCTCTGGAAGGTGTCCGCCCGGATTCTAGCTCCTCCGTCTCTAATACAACTCCCCTGCCCCTGTCATGCTGCTGTATGCTATATCACAGCCCATGTCTCACAGAGTGTGTCCTCAGCCCCCTGCAGGTTCAGGAGATAGTGCCTGGGAGCGAACCTTCCCCAGGAGTATTCTTCAGTTCCTCGGCCTGGTGCAACGCTCCTACCCCCAGGACCCAGCATGGAGGACCCCTGACTTCCTTCAAACCTTGGCCATCATCACTTTCCCCCTGGAAGCCCAGAAGGTAGGACTCGCCTTGTTCTGCGGCCTCAGGGTGAGCAGCTATGAACAGCATCACCCTTCACGGGTGAAGGACTGAGTACCTTCCTGCCTCCCAAAGTTAAAATGCACGTTAAGCATCTTGACTGGACACTGAATAAACAATGTGGGTCATTTCCCTTCTCTTAGCTGAGGTGCAGCTCAAGGTCAAGTTCAGCTCCAGAGTCCAGGTTTTTGTTTGTCTCTTTTGTTTGTTAGGAACCTCGATACTGAGATATTTGACCATAGTTCAAGTTCAAATATATATGGAATATATACCAGCCTGGTGTTGGGAAACTATTATCCCATGCCAGAGACCTCTTGGCATCTGTGCCACAGACAGGGAGTAGGTGGTGCCATTGTTTTGCCTTCCACCTTCTGTTTTTAGCACTGTTTGTGTCTTTGTCCCCCTTGGGCTTGATCCAGATATTTTCCTGGGCAGTAGATTTGTGAGGGCCCAGCTCAGAGCCGGATGGACCAAGAAGAGTGAGGACACTGAACTCACTTGGGGCGAGGAGAGGAGATCTTGAATATTGATTGCTGGAAGGTTAGAGCTGAGGCTTTGGGAAGATGTGTGGGTTTGAGGCACAGAAGCAGTTCCAGAAGGTCAAAGGTGGGTGCGTCAGAGCTGTGTGGGAGCAGGTGAGTCAAAAGCCTTGGGGAGGAGGTGAGAGGAGGGTCCGAGGACCTAATAGAGGACTTCTGTCATGAGCCTGGTGAATTAGGAAGCAGAGACCCAGAGGGAGCTGAGATGTTTCTTTGCATATTGTAATGAAGGCCAGCAGGGCATATTAGAAGCAAAACTTACGCCCCCCCCAACTCTCACAGACTTGGGCGTGGAATGGCTGTGCATCTCCGCATGCCGAAAAGCCAGTGTGTTGAGTGAGGTGCCCTGATCCAGCCCCTTCTTGAAGTGTGTGCATGGCGACAGCGCTCATCTCCTGAGCCCCCAGTACACAGGCTTGACCCTGGTGCTTTGTATAACCCAACAGCACCAGATGAAGGCAATGCCAGTCAGAGAACACAGTGACTCATAAAGCAAAATGGCCCTGTGTACCCTTGGGCTGAGCGTGGCGTCCTGAGGGTCCATCTGGCCAAAGGGTAGCAAGACTGAGAACCACTGCCTTTCCCAGGATTAACAAATGCGGTCCTCCAAACCTATGT
Source organism: Chionomys nivalis (assembly GCF_950005125.1). Classification (NCBI taxonomy): domain Eukaryota; kingdom Metazoa; phylum Chordata; class Mammalia; order Rodentia; family Cricetidae; genus Chionomys; species Chionomys nivalis. Next base: position 32,839,106 of record NC_080090.1, on the reverse strand, counting down.
CCTTTCCATTACGGTCAGCTGAAAATAAACAGCGGACTAGGACTGGCGTCTAGCCAGTGCTCTATATCAATGGGCTCCATGTTTGGGAGTGTTGCCTGTCTCAGATGGAAATACTTTTAGACATTAAACTTGTTCTTATCTGTCGACAACATGCCCAATTCTTCATCCATAAACAATGCATTTTAACAATATTAATGTTACATTAAGCACTGCCACCCATGCGGAGATGATGAACTATTAGGGCGGGGCGGGGGGAGATATGGGCAGGATCTATGCAAACACTCTATCATTTTCTAGAAAGGAGTTGGACATCTTGGGACTTTGATATCTTCAGGGATTCCTAGACTCAATATCCCATGGATGCTAAGGGACAAGAACATTTAGGTTAAACAAGGAGGTTAAAGATAAAAGCTAGAAGATATGTAAAAAATGAGAAAGTGATCATACAGTGGTTTGACAAATTCACATAAACTTGAGTGAGTCACTAGAAAAATAAGTGAAAAATCCAGGAAAACCCAAAGAAGCCCACAGCTGGCTGCAGCTAGGAGAGGACTACATTCCAGAGTCAGGTGACCTGGGCCAGGCAGGGAGAAGGATGGTGCTTCAGGCTGCTCTGACTCTCCTCAGCCCCCCAAAGTCCACGGCTGGGCACTGTGGCCCTGGTGCTGTGTCTGGGCCAGGTTTAGCCTCTGCTGAGCTGGGGAATTTTGGCCAAATACACACTGACCCAAGGGGCTTCCTCCATATAGTCACAGCCTTCTGTGGGAGGAAAGTAGAGGAAAAGAGTCCCTCCCTCCACAGTCATTTCTCCAGCCAACAAGCCCTTCTTAGGGCTTCCGGTCTGGTTTCGAAGTTCTCTTCATCCTACCTTGCCTCAACTAAGTCATCCTCGCCAGGCCTTTGTTGCACAGACAATGCGGCGGAACCTCCCCTTGCAGGCGGCGGGTGGGCAAAAGTTTCCCATTTGCTGTGAATTTATATGGCACCTTTCCAGGCGAGACTGCACGGAGCTAATTAATGCAGTCACCACATCCCTAGGTGCCATTAAATTCATTTTATGGCTTAATTAAGAATAGCTGCATTAATTTTATGAATGAGCAGAGGGAGGTCCCAACAGATGAAGGCACATGAAAAGTTCACGGGGCGGGAGTCCACAGTCCCTGGCCATGTGTCCTTGGGTTTGTCGTTTGGCTTCCAACATCTCCATGTCATCCTGGGCTATCTAGGGGAATGAGCTCTAGCCACTTTTTTTTTTTTAAAGCAAGTTCCAGACATCTTTGGGGATCTGGGAAAGATCCTCCAGCTCCGGCTTTCTGTCTTTCTCACCTGGAGGTGCTGTTTGTCAGCATTAGCAGGGCGGGGGCAGGTGGAGGCCTGGAGACTCAGGACAGGAGCTGTAGCCCAGAGCCAGACATCATCACGGCCAGTACGGCATTTTAGACCTCCTTGCTGGTCTCTGACTCTGTGGCTTTCATGGGGCATCTCAGACAGCTGTGGCCACAGTACAGGCAGTTTAGCCCCAGGCCAATCTTAATACTTCTGCAGAACAGGTCTCCATGCAGGAGCTGGGCTTGTTGAGAATCCTACCCACACTGTTCTGAACAGAAGTACATGGGGGAAAAGATTCCAGGCCAACCATGCTGCTGTGTGGCTTGTCTTCCAGGAGCCAGTATCTGAGTCCTCTGGAAACACCAGCAGTCCTGGGACCTCCCCTGAATCCACCAGTACTGCAGATGCATTCCAGGATTCTTTCAAGTCACATCCAGCTCGAAGGCAGCTGAGAGAGTTCATGCAAATCCTCCTCAGGGAGCTGCTGCTTGGAGTGTCCAGCCCCAAGCAATGGTTGCCCTTGGAGGTACTCCTGGAGGTAGGTTTAAACGGGGTGTTTGGGTGTTTGTGAACTGTGGGAGGTGTGAGGGGACTGGCCCTCAAGGGCAGACACTTCCTGACTGAAGGGACCAGCTGGCTATTGGGAAATTGACTGTTAGTACTGCAGTGGCCTGGTGCGGAGCCTGTGAACCTCTAGTCTTGGCGGAGCAACAGATGCGAGGTCCTTAGAGCGGAGTGTTTTGTGGAAGTGAATTCTGGGGCAGAAGTCTGTTCAAGAATGCTCTCAGCTCCAGTCCCTGGGGGAAGTGGCATACTGTGTCCCAGAGTCAATTTCACCTTGAGATATTTGCCAGGTGCCCATTGGCTGTGCGCTCCTAGGACTGGCTTCTTCACTCTGGGGGAGGATATCACTTCCTGGGTCATCAAAAGACAGTGCCTCCACACCTCAGAGAAAGGCAATCCTGACCAAGCAGCAGCCCACACTAGGCAGGCAAGGACATGTGGTCACTGAGAGGACATGACGACTCAGTGGCTGCTGTCTCAGTCACAGGCCATGTTTTCAGGCTTCTCCGGATGGCATCACCAGTCAGCAGAAGAGGGACTTCCAGTCTGAGGTCCTACTTTGTGCCATGGACATATTCTATGTCACAAGACAGGGTAGCATGCCTACCCTAAGAGGTGAGTGGCTTCTTCGTTCTCTGTTCCTCATGTTGGGCAGCACATTGGGTCACCAAGATCCCAGGCTGAGCATTGCCATCCCCTGGCATGTCCATCTCTGGGTGCATCTTCAGCAAGAATCTGCTGACCTCTGTTGACACAGATGGGGGAGCAGTTTCTATTTTCCATGACATCCCTGCGATAGTTGGGCCATTCTGAGATAGAAACTCCTTCTGTCTTCTGGGTTCACATCAGTCTCCTCCGATGTCATCAGAAACCCAACTCATTCCTGCGCGAGTGTGAGGTAACTGAGCCCAGCACGCTCTGATATTCCTTAACCATGCTGATGATGGAATCACTGACAGTAAACATTTCTTGAATCAAAGGGCCCAATGAAGGTGCTGCCACTATCCCTCAACACTTGAGGTCTTCATTACAGGACAGCTGAGACTTCTCAAAATCAAGCCCATGTCCCCACAGAGTTTTCTGAGCCACAGGAATCCCATGTGACATGGCTTGCCTCTAGGATTTTCTCCTGTGGCACAGTGTTGAAACTTGTTTGTGACTTTCTTTTGGTATCTGGCACAGAGGAGGGTAGGGGACAACAAAGGCAGAGTGTTGACATAGTAATCCCATGGTTTGTTTTGGTTGGACCTGGATGGTGTGGAGGACAGTCTTGGCTAGCTCAGGATGATTCTAGGAAACATCTGAGATCTCCATACACTGAGGAGAACATGCTGCCTGCTGTGTAAGTGAGTCTGGCTGTCTGCTCTTGCCTCGGTTGTTCTAGTTTGCTTTCTATTCTGTGGTAAAAGACTATCACCTATTGCAGCTTGGGGAGGAAAGGGTTTGTTTGCCTTACACATCCTGATCAGTCTGTCACTGAGGAAGTTAAGGCAGGAACACAAACAGAGAATATGAAGGAATGCTGCTACTGGCTTGCTCCCCATGAATTGCTCAGTTTGCTTTCTTACTCAGGACCATGTATCCAGGGGTCCTACTACCCTCAGTGAACTGTGCTCGCTCACCTTAATCATTTTTTTTTATTTATTATGAATACAATATTCTGTCTGTGTGCATGTCTGCAGGCCAGAAGAGGGCACCAGACCTCTTTACAGATGGTTGTGAGCCACCATGTGGTTGCCGGGAATTGAACTCAGGACCTTTGGAAGAGCAGGCAATGCTCTTAACCACTGAGCCATCTCTCCAGCCCTCACCTCAATCATTAGTAGAGAAAATGTCCCACTGACTTGCGACCAGGCCACTCTGATGAAGGCATTTCCACGACTGTTGATCTCTCATTCCAGACAGCTCTAGCTTGTGTCAAGATGACTAAAATCTAGCCAGCACATCAGTCCAACATGACGGCATGGTCTAGGGGACCCTCCTCATCTGTCTTGAACATTCAGCTCCCTTGTTTTCATGTCAAAGAAGCCCCCGAAGGAACATTCTTTCGCGTGTCTTCTCATCCTCTGATTTGTATCACTGGCTCAGTCACGATCTGTTGGCTTTAAGTAAATACGTGCTCACTGTGCACCTACTAGGGGCTCTGTCTTCAGAACACTGGAGCACACACGTGACTAGGACATGGTCTCCACGAGGGACTTGTAGACTGTGGGTTTGGAGAAGCCACTGGACTCTAGTATCCATCTGTCTCCTTACCCCATCTAGGGAGCACGGAGCCTCAGGCAAACCCAGAAGCTGCAGCTGTTCCTTCCCTTGCAAGTATTTCCCACTTCACCCAGAAGCTGGTGGAGAAGCTGTACAGTGGGATGTTCTCGGCAGATCCCAGGCACATCCTCCTCTTCATCATAGAGCACATCGTGGTGGTAAGAAGCCACCTGCTGGTGGGCGGAGAGGCCTCCTGGTTCCTCCAGATCTGTCCAGGAGTTGAGATAGAACCCAAGTCGGTACGGAAGTGGGCGCTCTTTAAATGTGGGGTGTGCCTGGTAGTCACCGCATACCCTGAAGGGTGGTCCCTCAGGCCCAGTTCAGCTTTCCTGCCTTTGGCCTTCCACACCCACAGCCCTTAAGCGTGGTTTGAGAGGTGGGGACGGGATGATGATGATAACACGAACCCTACCTATCAGCAGGCTGCAGGCAAATGAAACTTCACAACTGAGAAATAGGGCACTAGCCATTCTGCTCCAAGGGAACCCAGATAACAAACCAACTTTGTAGAATGAAAAACTGCCCATGATTGACCTACAGCCTGTAGAAGATGGATGGAGATGAAGTTGTGAAGTCCCCTGTGCTAAGGCTACATTCTCTGGCCCTCTGCAACCATCCCTGAGTTGCTAATCAATGGGATAAAATCCATTGGTTCCAACTCTTTTAGGGAGCATATGAAAGAAAGGCACAGCTCAGGGGTCCCAGGTGACCCTGCTGACTACCTAACTACTCTGACCTCAGGTTCTCATCCTTAAAGTGAGGTCATCTAATTGTCTACTTCATGATATCATGCCATTTAAATAAAATGATACATTTAAATATATATACGTATATAATCTAATTATATATGATATATAACACCAAACAACAAAATATGTAATATTTTGTTATATATAAAAATATATAAATATTTTGTTATATATAATCTAATATATTGTTACGTAATAACAATACTGTGATTGTTAACTACATTTTCAATTGTTAATATTGTTGTGACTATTATTAAATGTGCTTGTTTTCAAACACAGATATTAACAACATATTTTCTCATACTGAATATCAGCCACATGGCCAGTGTTTCTGAAACTTCTGGTTACTAAATTCATTTCCCAAAATATGGCTGTGGACCATTCTTAGCATCTTTGTGTTTACATGAGTTTCTACTTGAATTCTGAAAATTACCATTATGGGTCCTCCTCTTCAATAGAGGCTCTGTTTCTAAAGAGGTTTTTGTTGTAAATTGGGTCTGTGTGTAAAGTTGCAAACTGTTCATGAGTGTGCACGTGTCTTCTTTTGGTAATTCAGGTCATTGAGAGCCCGTCTTCCCAAAGGGATACTGCCGTGAGTGCTTTATACAGCAGTTTGAATAAAGTCATCCTGCACTGCCTCTCCAAGCCCCAGCAGTCCCTGTCTGAGTGTCTTGGCCTCCTCAGGATCCTGGACTTCCTACAGGAGCATTGGGACATTATCTTTGCCACTTACAATTCCAATGTCAGCTTCCTCCTGTGCCTCATGCATTGTCTTTTGCTGCTGAATACCAGGAGGTAAGAACTGGGGCCTTCTTCTCTGCCAGTGGTCAGCACAGAAGGGAAGGCTATCTGGTCATATCAATACATAGGTCAATATAAACGGAAGAAGCTTTCTGTTGAGCTGGACTGCAAAAGCTATGTGCAGTGTTTTATAATTGCCAAGTCATCCCCTAATCTGTGTGACTGAGCAACTAGAGGCATCAAAAAATAATAATAATTTACCTTATTTCCACAATTCTAAGATATTTAATTGATTTCACTTTTTGAGACAGAAGAGGGCAAACATTAAGCATATACATTGATTTTTTTAAAAAAGCCAGATTTCAGAAACATTAATATTTGATAAATGCACTCTTAGTATGGGAAAAAATTCATAATTCAATGTACCATGCAAGCTAGAGATAATTTTCTTTGCAGAAGCTACAGGGATCCAAACAATATCAACAGACACATTCATCTAAGAAACACTGATAAACTGCTGGGGAATAGGCCCTCTTTCTGGAAGTCCCACTTGAAGCCATGATGCTTGACCCCATGTACGCTCAGCTCAACTCTCTGGAACTGTTGGGTCCACAGGACTGATGCAAAGAGGGGGTAGACTACCAAAATCTATTAAACCAGAAGCAAACTTTATTCCAGGAAAAAAATAAAACTAGAATAAAAAAAAATCTCCATGGGCACAAAAATCTTATCAGCTAACTGAGACCACACCCAGAGATAGACTTGTAAGGCTGTGGCAATGGGCTGTTTCCGACTTCTCCATTTTATGGGAAGAAGGCATGAGCAAAAGAATTTTTACAGTTTTGAGGTAAAACTCAGATACAATTTGCCTGTGAGTGTGTGTGTGTGTGTATGTGTGTGTGTTTAACAATTTCCATTAACTGGGTTTTTAAGTTAAACTAGTGTTTGTATTTAGCCCATTGCTTCTTCTGGCACTTTCTGATGGTGTTTACCAAAGCTCTACTCTCCCCTGATACTGCCAGTTTTGTGTAGCAGGGTAGGGTGTGGGAAAATGCACAACCAAACAGTCAGGTATATCCCATCATTTAGAAGTTAACTCAGCTCACATTACTTGCTGGTCATGAGTGGCTGGGGGTGGGAGGTGGGGGGCATCTAAAAGCTGACCCTCAGTTTGCAGAGGGCCACTACAGCTTTGCAGACAGAGCTATGGGTTGTAAAGCAAAGACCCCCTGTTAGCAGTTAATCCTTAAGCTGCTGAGAAAGCTGCTCTCATTCTCCTAGGCTTACAACTGTATATTTCTTTATTTCTACATTATTATTGTTGGAATCTACATTTCTATATTTTTATTCTTGGACTCTTCAGGGGCCATTTGTGTTTCATGTTTTGGATTTTTAAAAAATTTGAAATATTTGCACTCATTTCTAGGTATATCTATGTCTGTATCTCTCTACATATATGATGTATATGCATATATGTATTCATATAATGTATGTAAAATTAAATATAATGGGGTTGGTATCAGAAGTAAACAACATGTTCATTTGTTTCAAATATGCCTTACATATGTGGCCTATGTACACTATGCTTACTACATGTTTGTTCCAATTGGGAAATACCACATGAGGTCAAGTGTAGAATTTTCCGCTTACAGTATCACTTTGTTTTGAAAAATTTCAGATTCCGGAGTTTTTTGACCTCCAGCTGTCAGGCTGGGGATGCTTGCTCATACTGAGGCCGTGAATGTGGCTTCTCATCAAGAGAGCTGTGTTGAGTGAAGTGAGAAAAGACAGCAGGGTATTAGACTTGGCTCTGTCATTTCACCTTTTCTCCCAAGCTGCCTCAAACTCTCAGCAGTCCCCCTGTTCCAGCCTCTTGCACGCTAGGAGTACAGGTGTTCACTGCTTCCCAAGCATCTCTCTTCTGCTCTGGTTTTATTTTTATTTTTGAGAAGTAGCTTAGTCTGGCCTCAGTCTACCACTATGCCCAATGTGGTAGATCATATTTTCTGGATCATATTTGTGTCAATATAAATTGTAAGTTTAATCACTTGAAAACAATGGCTTCTCTAAATCCTGAAGCTATTCCTATTGAACATCAGCTGTCACTGGGGCTGGCTCAGTTACGACTCTCTAGCAAGCCAAGCATTGTACCCGCAGGAGGTTGAAGCAGCAAGGTCGGGAGGTCAAGGCTAGCCTGGACTAAATAGAGGCCTTGGGGAGCCCCGGTGAAGCCTCTATCTGAGAGAGAACACTTGTTCTTCCATTTTTTTATTTGTAAAACATTCATTTTCAGTGCTTGCTTAATCTGGAAGCTTTTCCTTGTCACTTGATGTGGGAGCCCAGGTGAGGGGACCTGAATGCCCTTTTGCATATTGGCATCCTCCTCAGGCCCCTCTGTGGGACATCTTATTCTCAAATTTTCAGCAGTGGTCATTTTATACATGGGAAGATTTTAATTTCTATGTTTGCTATTTTATATTTGAACTGCAGATTATAAGTACTTTTTGTCTGCTTCTGGAAGAAGGCACAGGGCACTAGCATGAATGGGTTTGCCACCCTGTAAGGTTTTTGGGGAGTCCAATGTGTGAATGGTTGGGCTTCCATTAGAACTGGATGTGTGAAGTGTGGAGCCCTCATAAAACTAAAATATGAAGTATGTATTTACAAATCACTATGTTTCCAAGGTGGTTATAGCAGAGTCCTTCAGAGTGTAGGACCCAGTACAGACACAGGCCCTGGGAACCAGCCCTGGCACTGTAGGGTGGTATCAAAGTTCAACAGGGTCATCAGTGCTTTAGGAGTGTGGTTCTGATGACAGGAATGAGGCACTGAAATACGAGTCGGAGTCTCTACTACAGGCACAAGTAAATTTCATAAGCTAGGACAACCTATAAGGATAAGGCATTCTCCAGCTGACTGGAAAGCCATTGCTCAATATTAGTTGTGGACATCATTATGATGTATTTGATTTAGATTGACTTGGTCTGTTTTTCTATGTTGATATATACTGATTTTAAGGGGTGGCCTTTTACCATAAAGAACCATGGTGTGGTCCTGAGGAGACTTGAGTTTGCATTGAAAATTTTCCTGTTTACTAGTTATCCAGAAGGATTTGGATTGGAGCCCAAGCCCAGAATTACTCCTTATCATCAAGTCTTCCTTTCTCCAAGTGAAGAAGTGAAAGACAGAAAGGAGAAAGGCCTCCCAAGTTTGAGCGATGGTGCGTTTTGCTGGGTTTTCCATGCGGGAGTGGGCTTGGATAGCAACAGTTTGCAGTGTTGCATTTTCCCATTGATCTCTCCCAAGTGAAGTGTGCAAAGAATATGAAAGAAGCTTCCAGAGTCAAAAGAAACCCTAGGAAATCTTAGAGGGGTGAGAGAGCACGGCAAGCTGAGAAGAAAGGCACTGGAGTGGTCTGTGTAGGCTTGATAGAATGGAAATGGATGGATAGATGTTATAACTGGGGGATAGAGGCATGGATGAGAGGGTAGAAGGATGGCTGGCTGGATGGCTGGATGGATGGTGAGATAAAGGGATGGATAAAAAGATGGAGAGGAAGCTTAGCTTACATCAATCCATTGACTCTTCATTCTTAATTTGAAACTGACATGCCATATTAACTAGTTCAAACCAGTACCTTGCTACCTCCCTGCTTTGTTCCTCAGAACTGAAAGTTTATATAAACACACACACACACATACACACACTCACACACATGCATGCATGCACACACACACATGCTCATACATGACAATCACATCTAGGAGTTTAAAGGACTTCATTCTGTCTTGATTGAGAAGTCCCAAGTTTCTGCCACTTGATTTGAAGTCTGTGACACTTGCCTTGTGTCACCTTGTAACATAAAGCATCAGATTGAACACATCTGGGCTACAGTCACAGAGGTTCCTAAGCCTTCAGAAGCCTGTGGCTTTAAACTTTGTATGAACACAGTGTTAATTACAGCATGAATAAGTCCACTCTAGAATTTGGTTAAGGTGAACAGGTATCCATCCCTGTTGGGTTAGCCAAACAGACTCTAGGCCTGGGGAGTATCTCAGTCAGTAAACATTTGCTAAAAAAGCATAAGGATCTGGATTCTGGTCCCTGTTGCTCATAAAAAAAAGAAGACCACAGTGGCAAACCCCTGTCATCCCAGCAGCAGGGAAGTAGACACAGGAGTATCCTAAGGGATTTACTCATTCTATCCAAACCAGTAAGCTGGTTCAGTCAGAGAAAGGTAGAGAGTGATGAAGACATTTAACATTGATCTCTGACCTCCACATGGTCACACATGTCTGGATGCACCTGCACACACACACACACACACACACACACGCACGCACGCACGCACAGAGGGAGGGAGGGGGAGGGAGAGAGAGAGAGAGAGAGAGAGAAAGAGAGAGAGAGAGAGAGAGAGAGATTGAGACTCTAGGATTATCACCAGAGAGGGACCAGTGGTTTAAGACTAGAGGAGTTTCAGATATAGTTCAAGGGACTAGGGACTTCCATGTACCAGGAAGAGCTGGCTGGAGACAGCTCTAGGTCTCAGATAACCCAACAGCACTGAGAAGGGCAGATTATGAGAAGCAGATCCAATGTGAGGATTGCATTTGTGCTCCATTCTCCAGAGAGACCAACATGTCTAGGGAGGTTGTGGAGAGCTGCTTAGGCTAACCCTTAAGCTACCAAGGAGTCACACACGGGATACCACTGGTGTCAGACAGAATTGGAGATTGGAGAGAGGCTCCTTGATCCCCTCATTTCATGTTCTAGATGTGGGCACGAGAGATAGGCAGCACTTTGTGGTATGTAGTGAGACATGAGAAGAAGGAAGAACCCAGCTGACATGGATGTTGGTAACTTTAGCTCTACGTACTGACTCCTGGGGGGAATTTACCAAGCTGAGGCAATCATCAAGATAACATGTAGTGATGTTCTGCTGCGGCCCTCTTGGCGTTCTTTGGGGAAGGCCACCCTCACTGTGATATGTACTCTCTCTGTTAGTCCAGCACAACATCCAGAAGTCAGTGCGGACACTCTGGCAGCAGCTGGTGGCACAGAGGCGACAGACACTGGAGGATGCCTTCAAGATCGACCTCTCCGTGAAAGCAGGGGAGAGTGAAGTGAAGATCGAAGAGGTCACCCCACTCTGGGAGGAAACGATGCTTAAAACCTGGCAGCATTACTTAGGTCTCTGTCTACTGAAGTCCAGGAATGAAAACCTCTGGGTTCCATAGAGCCAAATCTTCCAAAGTTTCACTCAAGGGCAGAGCCTTTTCTATCCAGGGTTCTACCCAGGGCCAGGACCTTTTCTATTCCACACCTTTGGTGGGTGTGACATCACCGAAACACTCCTATCTGTCCTTACAGAGAATGAATGCTGTGTTTGCCTGCTGGGGGAAAGGAAGGCTGGAAATACCAACCAAGCAGGCATTTTGCAATAGTCTCTTTGAGGGACTGGTCATTGGTTCATGGCTCTGGCTAAGACTTGGGAGACTGGAGCACTAGGTCTGACCCTGATCATCACTTCTCAGCTCTGAAACTTTGCTCCAAGTTACACATCAGTCTTGAGTTTCAGGCTTTGTCCTGTCACTCATGAAGTGAATGACTCCCTTTAAGACAGGAGCATGACAGTAATCAAACGTTTGCCTTCACAGTTACCAATTCAGCAATGAGATTTTAATTCTGCTTTGGGGGAGGTTTTGAGATGGCTTCTTCCAAATTCATATGCTCCTTCAAAGTCCTTCAACCCCACAAAGTTACAGCATCTCAAGTCTTAGCTGTTTCATGTCAATTGCCTTACTGTTCAGAGGTCTAGAGCCCTTGTCTAACTGGCTTTCCAAAATGGTCCAGAAAATATGCATGAATATGTTTATCTTAGTTAATTTGTTCTGCTTGAATAAAAGCATAAGTTGAACAGTTTATGAATAACAGAAATTCTATGTCTTAGAGTTCTAAAAGTCAAGAAGTCCAAGATCTGGGTGTATGAGATTCACTGTCTGCCAAAGTCTTTGGCTTTAATAAGTCAGGCCTTTTTGCAATATCCACCAAGGTGTGTTTGTGCGGTTGTATCTTTACCTAGTAGAAGGGGTGGAAGGACAGAGAGCGCTTGAGCCCATTTTCTGCAGCCCTTTTATAAGGCATCCATCCATCCGTAAGGACAAAGCCTCATGACTTTGCCACTTCTCCAAATCTCCCTAGCATCGTAGTGGTGACAATACTGCAGCATGAAGGGAAAATCCTCAAGCTGCAGCAATACGTGTGCATGCAGTTTGGAGTCACAGCATCAGACTGTATGCCAAAGAGAAGTGCAATAAAACAAGACACATATACCCATGAGGATATAAAGTAATGCAACGCTGAGGTTGACTCTGAGGCTCTCTTTGCCTAGCAGTCATGTACTGAACACTTAAAATGTTCCAGGTCCTTTAAGCGCATTATTTTAGTCCACCCTCATGACACACAGCGGGTCTGGGTTCTTCCGTCCCTGTTTCACTACGAGAACACTGAGGTTCAGTAACTCTGGGAGGTCAACATATGTTCTATGTCTCACTAGACACCAACAAGCCGTGGAGTCAGGAGTTTAGAGCAGGTCTAGGGGCCCCACAGGTCACATCCATTTCTTAGTGAAAGGAACATCAGAAGATGGCAGTGTGTGCCCGCGGCATGGCTGCTTTTCTCTGGCGGCAGGCAGGCGACATCCAGGCCTTAGGGGGACACTCAAACCAGCTGTGGAACTGATGTTGTGCTCTTTCTTTCAACTTCAGCTCTGATATCTGTTTCCTCCCACAGCATCTGAGAAGAAGTCACTAGCCAGTCGCTCAAGTGTCACATACCACAACAAGGTGACTTCGTGGAGTGGGAGTCTGTCCTCAGCCATGAGACTGATGCCAGGGCGGCAGGTGAAGGACCCTGAATGCAGAGCAGAGGTGAGGCTTGTCAGGGGAGACATCTCAGGCATCTCCAAGCCCGGCTGTGGTATCTCCACTTTTCTGTCTGCCACTTGTAATCAAATTCTACGATCTCTGAGTGTTTGAAGGTGTGTATGTGGCTTTCCAGATGGGACCGCGTATAGAAAAACCAGGTCAGGGGCTGACAGTAACTGGAAATGAATCTGGATTATTTTTCAGTACCAAGAACGGGTGTTCTTGGAACCTACATTTTGAAAAACAAATCCATTTTGAAACAAGGCAAACCTGTTTTAATTTTTAAAATCAGCTAGACTTTCCTATACTGGTCACCCAGTTGGAATGGGCACAGAAACAGCCACAGATAAGGCTACTAAAGAATGGGCATAGAAGGTTCTGGAAGGAAGGAGTAGACGGCTCCTGATTTCACACTGCATTGAAGCTCAGCAGCTTCCACACCCCACATCCATCACTCATCTCCACGCGCCGTCTTTGTCGTTACCAGAAGGCACAGTTCTCAGGTACATATGTACACTGTGATGTCATAAGATAAGAGCATCAACTATTTGCCCTGGGGTCTGTTTAATTATTTTTAAAAATTAATTTTGATTATTACAGCTGATTACACCTCAGTGAGCAATGTAATTGATATTTTCTAATGTATCCCAAGGAACATTTTGTATAACACGCTTTTTGTTGTTGAAGGTTAAAGACTCTGTTATTGGTTTTTCCCTAAATATGCCCACATCATTAGTCCCTCCAGTGAGGAGGTCGCCATCTGGAAAAAGCAGCATGGAGACATTATTCAGGCACAAGTGCATGAAATTGGTGTTTTCGCATCTTCTGTCTCTCTTCTGGAAAGAAGAGGCTTGTAATTAAAGGAGTTGGTACTGGAGGAAGCATTATTCATTTGGTGTTACGCCTTATCATGTCAGTGCTGACAGCTCTATAGCGCTGATAAATTGTTCCTGGGAGTGAGACATGTTGAGGTGGGCTTCCTCATTTCTTGACTTCTTTTCCTCTTCACAAGAATATGTACTCTTCCTGACAGGGAAGCTGAACTTTGAGTCAAGGCCGATTTGATTGATGTCACTTATTTTGATAGATGTCATTTCTTCCTTCTTTCCTCTGACCCCATCACTGTCCCTTCTGGGACCAAATTGTGACATTGGCTGGCATGGTAAAGACCTGAAGATTTGGATGGGGGCTGGGAACTTGGACTCTCCTAGGGTCTCCAAAAGCCAGCTCAGGGAGCTTTGGAAGCCATTTTACCATGTCCACTGTCTTCTTGGAGAATCTTGGGTGACACTCTGGCCAGCCATTTTTCTCCATAGCAGAGGATGTTGCTTTCTTGTCTATGTGATTTCAGATGCCCTTATTTCAGAACAGGCTGAGAAGTTCCCTTTCCACCTGGCATAAGAAGGTTTTGTTTTGCTTGGTAGTTTCCAAGGATTCAGGACATGGTGACTTGGTCCGTGAGCTTAGGCAGAACACTGTGGTAGACAAGGATGTGTAGTAGAAAGAGCTGTTCAGATAGGCCTCACCTCCTAAGTTCCTAAAGACTTCCTAAAATGATGCCTCCAGCTGAGGCCCAAGTGCTTGATGCAATAAGCCCATGGGGGCAGAGGCAATTTGTGTTCAAACCATAGCAGTAATCAAACACCATTCTTTTTTGGCAGGTGGACATTATCATGACATATAGTATTGGCTTATGTCATGGAAAATCGGGTGAGGGTCAGGTAGACACCGATGCTCTGTATTGTCTCCATAGTTAATCTACAGTTAAAGTTATTCCAAAATGCAAAACATATCACCTTCTACTGACATGCATGGAAAGAAAAGCATTGGCAAACAGAATAGGGGTCTGGACCCTGGGATGCACTGGGAACTCATGCAAGGGAGGTTACTTTAGGGTGGAGGTGAGAAGAGGAGAGGTTTGGAAAATGGTGTAGGTCAGGGCTGCCAGGCAGGACAAGTCCAAGAGTACTGTCAGGGGCAAGACAACAATTAGCACCAGATAAGGACCACATGACTGTTCTCGATGTATCCATAAGTACAAGGTTGAATGGGGATATGTGGTGGGGTCTTGTTCATGTACAGGTTAGGTAATGGGTGATAGTTCTGAGGCAAAAGAGTGTCCAGGAGGTGTCCCATTGTTTAGGTGGGTAGGGCTATAACAACAGTGGTTGGAGTGTCCAGTGTCAAAGAATACAGGAAAATCCTGCTATCCAAGGCTGGGACCAGTAAAGACAGAAGTCCAGCAAGGCCAGAAGAAATGATTGTGAGAAGGGGGAAAGCCTGGGATGTGGGAGGAGAGAGTAAAGCTTAGAAGCATCTGTTGGCAAGGAGACAGATGAGAGTCAGAAGGCATGGCAGGGGGTGGTGTCCTTGAAATGGGAGCTCATCTGAATGCATGCATCCACCAACCCATGTCTTGTTGGGTGGAGATGAGCTGGACTTCTCCCCACTTGTCGTGGGAAACCACACACATGCTGTACACCTGTGCACAGCTTCCCGGGTCAGCCTCCACTGTGCCCACTGCAGGAATGAGACCTTATATTGCTGGTATCCCATCAAAGCTGAGGGCTTATGCTAAAGAAGGATACTCCAAGTGCTGAGCCCGTGTCTACCACATCTCCAGTGCAACACAGCTGCTCACACTTCTAGTTGCTGTTTTCATTATCATAGAATAAAGGTGAAGTGGCCTTGTGGAGGGAAAGAAAGGCTGGGTGAGGTTTTCCCTGGAGTTGCTAAAATACCAAAGATAAGCTTTGGGGGCAGCACTTGGACTTCTGCCTTGCCAAGACCAGAAGAACATTTGATTTTGCTCCAAGTGCCCCAAGGGTCCTGTGAAGTCTGTCCTTGACCACATATACCGGTTGCATCAACATCACCATAAACACCATCAGGAGCCATGTTGAGGGCCTTGGATATCTTAGGACAAGGCACTCATGTGAGAACGTGGCTGTGGATCTGCCATTCATAGCCCATCTCCTATCAGCTCCATCCCTGATCATATACCACACACACTTCCTCCCACGGAGCAGCCTTACTCGTGGCCAAGAACAAGATGCATACCCCAACCAGCAAATTGGTGGCAACCCCATTGAAGGGCACCCTTGCTAATGTCTTTGGCAAAGGAAGCGACACTTTTGACCATCTGCTCTGTAACTATGGAAGAGATAGCAAGTGTACGGAACTGGACGGTGTAAGGGAGTTGTCCATGGGTTCCTTGCTGTCATGCTTATGCTAGTGTTCCCTGATGAGGGGCTGAGGATGCTGTTGCTCACGCAGAGCCTAAAAGAGGAATGCAGTCTGCTGGTGACAGTGCCACCTTCAAGTTTAAAGCCTTGGCTCCTCCATATTTGGGAGAGAAAGCACTCTGGGGCAAACCTCAGAGTTCAAGCCCTGATAGGAGATTTCAGATCGTGCGCGTCCAAGGATTGGACTCGATTTTCAAAATTAGCTAGGGTAGGCTTTGAAAAGAAGTAGAAGTGTGTAATGGCGTAGAGAGTAAGAGCTGAGGAAGTGAAAAGGCAGTTGCCAAGTGAGCCAGAGTTCTCGGATGTCCTGTTGTAAAGAGCCGGAGTCAGAGATGCCAAAGAGCTAATGAAAAGCTCAGAACATTTGAAGCCCACAAGGTCGTCACACTGAATACTATTACATAAACGCATAGCAAATGCAACTTACTGTTGGCAGGCAAGAAAGGACTTCCACAGTACCCAAATATGACGTTAAGAGATGCTTAGAGGTAGGTAGTCTAAAATGAGAGAAAATTAAAATGCCTAAAAACTTCTAAAATGGAGGTGCAGAGGATCTAGAGAGAGGGGTGGTCATGGGGACATGTTCTTGCTGGCAGGCAGAAGAGTCACACTGTGTCCACAAGACAAGAGGTGTGTGGGGTACTGGAAACCAGAAATAGCCGCTCCCAACCTGAACATACAGACCTTCTGAGGAATTAATGGAAAACTTGGTTGTGAGGAAAGAAATTGTGAGAGCAAGCAATTAAATAGGGCTGTCTGTTAAGGAATAAAAGTCATCTGCAAAGAAAAAAACGTGTTAAACACATTTGGAAAAAATGTGTTTTAAAATTTTAGTGGTGTAAGCTCTATTGCAAGACCTTGTAAATGGGATCTTGGTTTTCTTAATTGTGGTGGGCCAGATGGCAGGAACTCCTGACATGGAGACAGTTCAAATGAGACCAAATCATCTTATGACCAGGACAAGGAAGCCTCATTTTATGGGGACTTGAACCAAAGAGGCCTGGAACTGACCAAAGTTGGCCAGACTGCTCTCTTGAACAAAGAAATGGAAGGATTTTATTGATTTGAGGCTGAGATTAATATTTGATATTTGTCCAGTGGTGATGGGCATGGTTTCAAAATGTGTGTGTGTGTGTGTGTGTGTGTTTGTGCATGAATACATAAAAGGTGTACACCTTGTGATAAAATAGAGGAACTGTAGGAATTTGAACTCTCGGGAAAGAACAAGAGTGGAAGGAGCACATCCCAGATCGAATAGACAGCAGAGTAAGTTCACCCTGTGCTGAAATGGTGACTTCTTCCTTAGATCAACGGCACACGGCAGATCATTGCTGCTGCAGCCCAGCGCGCTGTCTGCAGGAGATGGAGTAGAACATAACACTTAGAGCCACAGTTAGTTACGCTGCCTGTGACTAGTATCAAGGAGCTTGTGTGTGCCAGTGCTGAGCTGGTAAAGGTTGGTCGCTCAGGCTTGTCAACCTCAGCACCACCACCCAAGTACATTGGGGAGACTACAGTGCCATTAGGCCATGGGGATGCTGCCGTTCCGTTACGGTTTTACAGACCGATGGCGTACATGTTGTTTTACTTTTACTCTAACATTGCTATGCGTGTGTAGCTGTAGTTTTGTACAGCAGACATTTAGCAAAAAAACAGCGGTCCCATCACGGTGTTGTCACCCAGAATACAGGGGACGATTAACAGCAAGCTGAAAGAAGGCAGTGACTGCCCCCCCTTCCCAATTTAAGCAAGTTTTACTTGTCACCGTTTATCATAAGCCGGTTACAGGAATTGGAAAACTAGGTGTAAATGAACAAAAAAGCAAACACGGAGGCCTTGAATGATGTTTCTTCACTGAGTACATCATTTGTGAGACATCTTTATCTTCATAATAGAAGGATAATTAACATCACTAATTATCTAATTAAGTTCATTAAGCATCCACCAACAGTGCACCGTGAAGTTGACATTATGTTCTACTGTCAACAAATGCTTTGATTTCTTAGGAAGTAATTAAAATGTAAATTAGCATGCAATTATATGCACAGGGGAAGTTTTGAATCAGATATTCATTTCAAAACTGCTTAGAGCAACATCGTTTTTATTTTTTCTTCATCTTCAATAAAAAGAACCATTTTGCTATTAGCAGTGAGTATTAAGCTTGCCATTGTGCTGTTCCGTATTTGAATTACAGCAAGGACTGCACACCACGACACTCAGCTTTGAATTGATAGATTTGTTGTTGTACATTGTAATGTTTTTTTCCTGTTTGATCACTTTATTTAAAGTATTTGCTTATTGTTGTGCTCTTCATGTAAAAAAAAAACCACAACTGATTCTTTTCTTGAAAAATGTTCATAATTCATATTTTAACTTTTCTCAACAAACTTACCTTTTAAAGACATTTTAGAGAAAACATTTTAAAAGATCTATTTTTCTTTTCTTTTATGTGCCTGAGTGTGTATATGTATGTAAGTACAACATGAGTGTTCAGGAGACCATGGAAGCCAGGAGAGGGTGTCAAATCCCTTGGAACTGTAGTTGTAGGTGATTGTTAGCTGCCCAGTGTAGGTGCAGGGAACCAAGCTCAGGCCCTCTGTATAAGCAGTAAATGCTTTTAATTTCTGAGCCATCTCTTTTATCCCATTTTTAATGCGTCCTTTCTGTCAGCTATGTTTGTTGTGAACTTAACTAGTGCGCTGAGTTCAGCAGGGTGCAACTGTTCCTCTCCCTACCCAGGAAAGAGAGACTGCGCTTCTCAAACGTGTGGTCCAGTGGTCCTTGCTTCCAAGTTGACATCCTCGTGCTTTCTTGGATAGTCTGTGGTTTCTGATGCAATATTAAAACTGAGAAGAGCCCAATGAGGACTAAAATCACTCACATCCTTTGATTAAGACCACTCTGAATCACAAGGGTGTCCCAAGCTTCTCGTGAAAGAAACCTCTTCCCCCAAAGTGCCAAAGCTTTCAGCATTGGGAGAATCCAGATTAGATCCTATGTTTATCTCCTAACAGAGCACACGGCCCTAAGTATGCCTTCTTGGCATCTTTATACATGAATTTCTGGGTCATTTGAGGGTTCTGTTGAAGACGCCTGCCTCCCTGATATAGTATCTCATCCTGGTATCAAACTACATCAGCCTGTTCTTGGACCACGGCTCCAGTGGTGGTTAGTGGGATTCAGGTCTCTTAGGTTTAGGTAGATTTCAAATGAAGGCAGAGAACACAGGGGTCAGAGACTGTCTTGTTGATCGAGGCTGCAAATAAAAACCACAGAACTGCCCACTTACTGCTCATCACTGAGGGAACAGACAAATACCTGATGGTTGAAACCCAGAGTGGCTTGTTTTCCAGTGTTGATGGCTTCATTAAGTGCATATTGAATGACAGTGGCCCTGAGGTGGCTGGCCAGGGTGATCAAAGCATCCAGGCAGGGGCTCCACAGAGAAGAGATGGTAGTCTGTCTCCCTGAACTCCGCAGAAACCTGTGATCTACATCGTGCTCGTACCAACTTAATGAAGGATGGCTTCCCCTCATATATCCATTAAAACTGGAGCCCCCTTAGCTCATTCATTATGCAGACATGGACTAGCCAGCCAGATCCAAAACTGACCAAGGAATCTGCAGCCAAGGTCAGAGAGTGCCAGGTCGATTTGCAGCAAGCGTCTACCTTACCTACCCACTACAGTTCTCTACACCGTGATTTTTCTCTTAATCTATCCGAAGAGCTTCTCTTAATATAGCCTGTCTCATTCATAAATTAAGCTTGCAAAGTTCACCACCTAAATAATCAGTATGACATAGCTTGCCTAATCACAGTGGCTTGCCGTCCTTCTCACACCTGGTTATGCTCACCCTTGTCTGGTCTGCGTCTTTAGTCAGGGTAACGGTTATGTACTCTGCAGGAAATTGTCTCTTTGACCAGCCTTTTGATCATTCAGCCTTACACAGAATAGGGTGTTTGTTGGTGGGGATGGAGCAAGAGGGCAAAGCCATTCAGCAGCAGGCACAGAGGTAATGCGGGGCTTGTGAATCAGTGGCACATTCTCTACCTGGGGTCACCACTGCATACTGAAGGACATATCATTTCTAAATCATCCTTGGGAAAGTCCCCAGAGAAAGATGCTCAGATCTTCAAAGACTTCTACAGAAGCAGAGGCGTCTAGTCTGAAAAAGGCTAGCTAGAACCATACCCTTAATTAGTTACAGGTTCTTTTTCCCTTCGGCAGTGAATTATTTTATCACACAGTCGAGCTAATTGTCCCTGACGGCTGTCATAAAGGAATTAAGAGTTCAAGGGTCTTAAGACTCAAGCCTGTAACTCAACTCGGGATACTTTTGAATATGTATTGAAAATGTGCAATTTATCAGTGTGTGACTAGCATTGCTAAGTCTATAGAGAAGAGCCTCATGCTCCCTAATTGAAGCAGGCCTTGTAGTGTAGCTACCTTCCTGGTTAGACAGCATATAAGAAAAATCAGAGCAGACAATTGTCAGACATAAAAAAAAGCTCAGTGTACAACAATTTTGTAAATCAAAACACTTGAAATCCTTTCATCTTACAATTCTGGCTAAAATCCTTTTGAAGCCTGAATATGGTCCTTGAGAGGCTAGTCATTACTAAGGATCTCTCTGAGGTACTGTTTGCCCAAGGACGTCCTAGTAACCTTATAACCTAAAAGCTGGGGTTATATTTGGGGCCAAGTGACCTCATCCCAGGAAATGCTTTCAATTTTTAGATATGAATTTTGGAGTGGGGCAACGTACATTTTTATTGATTTCTCTAAATTCAAATTTTAAAAACTTAAATGTATTCATCAAAGCAAAAAAAAAATTGCTTTATTGTTCCCAAAGACAGAAGTGTCCCCAACTATATAAATGATAGAACGGCAGATGGTCGTGGAGTGGAGAATCAGGCTGGGGCCCTCCTGAGGCGTTGCTGCCATTCACAACCCGCTAGGCGCCCCGCTAGCAGCCCGGCCGCTGGGGCGCCTGTCGCGTGAGTTACAGCCGCGTTCTCGCCCTGGGACCCATCTATTATGAGAAACCATTTTGATTAATTAAAAAAGTCTTTCAAAGTCTCAGAACGGGAAGTTCGGGAAATGCTTTTGCTTTGCCGTGGTTGATGGGGGTGGATGGAAACTTGGCTCGTTGGCCTGACAAAGAAAAGAAGAGAGGTTGATCATAGAGTATGCGGAGAGTATAAGAAAGCCTTCGAGCCTGGTCCTGACTGGGCTGAGCATGAGACCCGACGACCTCTGGGTACCAGTTTACCACCTAGTCCTACCCTAACAGAGCATTAAGGTAGTGGCTGAGAACTTTAAGCAAAAGGAACAATACAAGTGGACAAGCTTGGGTTGGACCAATTTTGATTCAGAGACTTTCACATCAGAGACTCGGTCTACAGACAGGGGCAATGAAGCAAAACAGGCACCTTCTCTCTGCGGGGAGACAGACTAATAGCCAAATGGAGCAAATTGTTTAGAGGCTAGGAATAGAATAAAATAAACAGAGGAGAAGCACCCCGTTAGAGTGTTCTGGAAGGCTTCTCAGGAAAGTGGCAGTGGGCTAAGAGCAAAGAGAGTGCCAAAACTGTAGGGTGACAATGACTTCGTGTGTGGAGGACATGGACAAACCCCTCTGGCTGATTGTGGACGTCAGATGGAGGTTTAGACCAGGAGGAGGGTGATAGGGACACGTTTTTCTGTATTTTTGCTTCTGGGTGTCCATCTTCATCCACATGTAGCTCTCACTGCCCTTCTCCATTAGTCCTTCCTCCAGCATCCCACACACATTCACTGATGTCCTACTGTGCCTCAGACGCCTAGTCAAGGCTGGGGATGCTAAAAAGAAAAAGCATAGTTCCCTCAAGCTAGTGGCCCTCCTGCTGGGTAGGTAAAGTCATTGTGGCATGGTAAGAGGTTTTCAAAGGAGAACCCAGGCCTAAGCATGGTTAGGGAAAACTCAGCCTGAGTCCTACAGGAGAAAGAGGGTCTGAAGGCAGGTTGGTGGGGAAAGAAAGCCCCTCCAGGTGTAAAGCAGCAGTCAGTTATGACTGTCCTGCCTAGGGGCCAGCTGCCAGCTTGGAATGACTCAAATACCAGAGATAGTTTAACACATTTAACTTTTGACCCACTCTCCAAATCATTTATGATACATTTAGATGAAGATGCACTCAATAAAGAAAAGAGCTTAGGAAACAGAAGAAGTGGTTTCTGATGAGTTAGGACCATAAATATAAAGTCTATAAAGTCCAGCTTGGGTCTGGGCCCACAAGAGGTTGGAAAGTTCACACATTAACATCTCATCCACTGACTGTGCTTCTACCCAGATGGGGGCCAAAGCCTGAGATTAGGCGAACAGGAGAACACGGCAGACAGACCTTGCCTAGCAGCTTAGCCCTGCCCCAGCTTACCTTCACTCCCCTACTGTGACCTTTTAAAGGTCACATCCAAGGGTTGTCCTATACTCGCCAACACCCATCATCAGGTCCCATGATGTCTGGAACAGTTTCAGATCCAGAATCGCTGGATGGGAACTCCTGTGCAGCTGGTTTCCCTCCCATTTCCAAGTTCATCTTAAGTCCTCCAGGTCCTCCTCCTGCTGGACCCTCCCATTGTAATCATTCACTCTCTTCCATCTCTCCCCATCGGCTTTCGAAGGTCCTACTTGGAGCCTTCTCCTTCTGTCGGCCAATCCTCTTTCCCATGCTCAAAGAACACTGCTACTTCTGGTAGCCAACTAAACCTTGTCTAGACTGACTATGACCCTGGGCTATTTCGCCTCAGTCTTATTTACTCTCCTCAGAAGAGTGTAAAGTCCATGTTGGGAAAATACTATGCTATGCTCATCTCTAAGACTCTGGAAACGGCACAGGGTCCAGATCAGGGGAGCTCTTGCTTATACATCCATTTCCCCACAATGGCTGCCCCTGTGAGGACCCAGATGAATGAGGAGGCTGGTTGCTGACCATGTGATTTGGAGACATGGTGTGGATCAATAGTGGGCACCTACTAGTAAGCCCTGGTGTGGGTCTCAAGAGTGCCAAGTAGACAGTTTTGGTGAATGTCCTATAGGTAGGCGTGTGTGTGTGTGTGTTCCTCAGAGAACTCAGCTGGGTCCCCAGGTAGCAGCCAGTCCTGTCCTGAATATTTAGAGCAAAGTTCTACTCTGAGGGGAAAGCAACAAGCAGCCTTGGCTAAGGGTCCTCGGTAAGCCCAAAGCAGGCATGTTCTCCATGAATTCCAGCCATGTTTTTTTCCTTTCTGTGAATGTCAACAGAGTTGTCCAGATACTTGAATGTCACGTAACCTTGGAGTGAAAACACCTGCTATAGACTGAGCCTCCACAACCAAAACCTTCCAAGTCCCCAATCCTAAACCCTTTTAAGACCAACATGGCTCCATAAGTGGGAGACTTCACTCATAACTCCCTTTTAAAGGGTTGGAGCCCAAACCCAGGTGCTCTGAAAACACATCACCTTGCCCATGAAGCTACAATTCATGCAAAACATAAATCAGTTAGTGATTTATATGAATGTGCTATCTACAGGATACCCCATCATGAATGTGCAAATATTTTAAAATCTGCCAAGTATGAAATCCGAATCACTTCTGGCATTTGCAAGAGGGACGCTCACAGCTCAGGCCAACGTAACAAAATGTCTGTGCAGGACAGCCTCAACTACAGATGTTTAGTCCTTCCCTGGTCTGGGGCTATAGCAGAGGATTGTTTTGGTTTCCTGTTCTGTCCACTGGGTATCTATTCCTCTTATATGGTCCTCTGAATAACCGGAATAAGAACACACTTCAGTCCCTAATAGTGTCTTAAACCTCAATTCATGTCTCCTTGAGTAGCAAATTCTCAGGCAGAACTGATATTCATTCTTTACTTGGGTGCCTTCCTGTAATTCCTAAATGTCTGTCCCTTTCTGAGGAGCAGTCTTGTGAGTGTGACCTCAGAGACACAGTGTTAGAGAAAGGCCAGTCTAGTGACATTTCCCAACTGTCTTGAGCCACACAGAAGCCCTGATACCGTGAGGAAGGAGGGAGGGTGGGCTTCCTCTAGAAACCTTGCTTCTAACAATTTTAAAGTCTTTACTCTGGCTACACTAGAGTGCTGGTGTTCTTTTTTTTTTTCAAGTAGTCATTCTCTATGTACTCATGACGATTGAATTTAATAAAAACATCACAGTTCAAAAATAAGACAAATTAGAACCCACTGTTCATCTTAGAAATTAATATGTGAGTGAGTTTAACCAGAGATGAATTGCGCTGTGGTGAGCTGGTCCCTCTTCACCCACTCTGGGCCCCAGTTGTTTGTCATTATTGCTGGAAATATGATTATTACTCTGGTATTGCTTGACATTTATTAAGGTTCCAGGGGCTGAGCCTCCACAGCAGAGAAAAGTGCAATTATCTGGGCACACAGAGAAAGAAAATCTCTTGCCCTGTGTCATCCAAATAGAAATCCCCCCAAAGACCCTCAGCTGCAACTCTGGCTGACACAGAGTCCGGGCTCTACTGCCATCAACACCTGCACGTCTTCTTCACAATGGTAGCTAGGGTCAAAGGGCACAGCGGCAGACATGGCAGGTGATTCGTCAGCAACCTGGGGAAACATTACCTTTAAGTTTTTCTTTCTTATTAATTGCTTCTCTTATTTGCCCTCATTCAGGTCTTCTTTAAGAACTCACACTTTCAAGGTCCCTATGCCAGCTTTATTTGCAAGATGTAAACTATAGGAACTGTTGAGGTACTGCCATCCCCCTTATCCTCAGTTTTGCTCTTTGTAGTCTGAAAATACTGGGGCGAAAATTCTAGAGATAAATGATTTCTAAGTTTGAAAGTCCACACCGCTATACTGGTGGTGTATGCATGGTGAAGACCTTCACATCCCATTCTGCCCTGCCCCGGGGTAGATCACCCCTTTGTCTGATGTCCCCCATACTGCAGACACCTATTTCCCATCAGTTACTAAGAAGCTATTTTGGTTGTGTGATATCCTTATTAACTTCAGTGGTCTCTGGCAATCACTGATCAGACAGACTCAACTGCCGGGAACACTGAGCTTGTGTTCAAATAGCCTTTATTTGGCTTGTGAACAGCCCTCATCATGCGCCAGTGAGGTTGGTGACTCGCATTGCCAGGGAGGCAGAGAAAGGGGAAGCTGTCAACAAGACAGACAAAGTTCACATGTCCAGGATGCTAAGATCTGTGGCCGTTGACACCCTTCTACCTGTGAGATTGCAAGCAGGCATGGTTTGCCTCTATTCATCCATCAAAGCCACGCGTCTCCTGCTTCACTTTGTCTTCTGCATTTTACCGTTAATCCGG
The DNA here is from genome assembly GCF_950005125.1 of Chionomys nivalis. Lineage (NCBI taxonomy): Eukaryota > Metazoa > Chordata > Mammalia > Rodentia > Cricetidae > Chionomys > Chionomys nivalis. Next base: position 32,813,952 of record NC_080090.1, on the reverse strand, counting down.
GACACTGAGGAGCCACAGGGCACAGGGTTGTCATGGCTCCTTCACCTCCTCTGCTGTGACAGTTGTTACATAGTCTTAGCTGTTTTTATGATTTTGATAGCTTGAGGAGTCGCAGGTATTTTGTAGAGTTTCTGTCAGATTTGATTTGTTTACTGTTTTTCTGGAGGCATGGCATTTTGGAAGGACGAAGACAGAGGTCGGGTAAAGTCTGTTAGAATTTGCGATAGTCAGGTGAATCCATCACACAGATGTCAAGATTGTATCTGCCAGCCTACTCTACTGCCATTTGATCATTTCTGCCTCCGCTTGTTCCCTGGGATTCAACTCGCAAGTCCACCCCACCCTTAAAATGCAGGGGCAAGTGAACCCCACCTCCTGAAGGAGCAGGGTGAACAAGCTAATCATTTGAGACTCTCCTTCAAGGAAGGGTTATCCTTTCTCCTCCATCTCTTTGTCTATTCAGTGTTTTGTTTATCTCAGTAGGGAATCATCCATGCTTATTTCAGAATCAGGAGTAGGATCCATTAAGTCCATTAAGTAGCTTATCTTGTTTCTTGAGTTGTTCTAACACACCGCCCATAGTATCTACCTGGCTTCGCCCTTTACCGTAACCCTCTTGGTCTCTTTCCCTGCCCTCAGATATGTTTTTGTTTCAGTTGTTATTGTTTGGTTTGGGTGGGGCTTTGCTGGAGTGGCACTCAGTGTTTCTTGCTCAATGAAGATGGAGTCAACCACCAAGTTAAACTTCCAAAACTCGCAAATCTTTAGACACAGTTGCGTTCTGACCAATCCCATTGTTTCTGCTCTGTATATAACTCTGAAAAAGTCCAGTGTTGCCCCAGTGACAGGCACTCTCAGATCCAGCTTGCCCAAAGCAGCAATCTCCTTTCCCACTTACACTACACGTGCATTGCAAACTGGTCAAGGATTCAGTGCCTTAACCTCACTTGGTTACACTAGAGCAGTTGCTTTCTTGAATGTTCTATTTTATGGTCCATTAAAGAAGAGTTTAAGTATCCTTCCCCCTGATCTCACATAACCAAGAGTTAGCAAGAAGTGTGATGATACCACAAAAATACAGGAGGGGAGAGCTAGAACTTGTGGTCAAAGAGCACTAATTCCTGGATATCTATCTATCTATCTATCTATCTATCTATCTATCTATCTATCTATCTATCTATCATCTATCTATCTATCTATCTATCTATCATCTATCTATCTATCATCTATCTATCTATCTATCTATCTATCTATCTATCTATCATCTATCTATCTATCTATCTATCTATCTATCTATCATCTATCTATCTATCTATCATCTATCTATCATCTATCTATCTATCTATCTATCTATCTATCTATCTATCTATCATCTATCTAGATATTCATTTTCTTTTCCATGCAAATGTAATTGTTGTTTTAGTTATCATTGTAATTGCCTATTAGTTTTTAACTCCATTTTAAAAATCTCACTATGGTAGGAATGTCTTTTTCTGACACTAAGGCTACCGTGAACTGTTGTATAGAGAATCCAGTTAGGGGTGGCAAAGGGAAGCTACAGTCTCGCCTTTGCTGTGGAGACTTGCGACATTCCTTTATGCAGTCTGCAATGGCTGCATAGTATTCTGTGACAGGGACAAAGCATCCCTTTATGCAGATATGCAAATTGCTTCATTTTCTGCTTCTATAAATAGGTTACAAAAAAAAAAAAAAGCAACCCGCCAACTGAGTGTTTGTGTGGATATCTGATGGTGTCCTTGGGATAAATTACCAGCAATGAGAAAAGTGGTCAGAACGCTAAAGGCAGCATGGTGCTGGGCTGCAGAAACCAGGACTCATAACGGGAGCTCTGCACCAAGTTCCTAAGCAGAGTCTGAGCTTCAACCCTCTGTTAGCGGCCTTTCCCTTAGGGAGACGACACATCTGTGATTACAGGACTAATGACCCTTTGCACAAACGAGCATAATGACTCTTATCAGTGGAGAGCGGGTGCGTCCCATTTGGACAATCATGTCACCAGCAACTGGCCAGCCCCAGGGGTACTCCTGGTATCACCAAGCTGTGGTCAGCGACTTAAAAATGATTTCTATGTGTTATTTAATCCACCCCCCATCTTGAGATCAAGCCTGTATCCTGAAGCCCTTGCTTTGCTAAGGAGACACCCAGAAAGCAGGGCCCTGCGTACCTGTTCTATCCCCCTTAAAGGCTTAAGCAGCCTTTGGAGTCCCTTTGCTCTGCTTCAGGGGTTCTCAAGTTCTTTAACACACTGCCGGCCGCTAAACAAAGGCTATTCAGTTCCAATAAGCGACACAAAACTCCACTGTGAATTTGTCCCTAATCAATATGTCCTATGCACTGTTGTCCGAGCAGATGGTCCTCTGACCTGGAATTGACCCAAATCTCCTTACTCTTATTCCTGCATCCTGTAGACAGCAACTTTCCAGGGCAGAGAAGGACTCTGAGGTCACAGGCTCTCAAGGTTTGTTTAGCACTGGGGAGATGCCCCAGATGAAGATGTACATGCGGAAGATGCTTGTGGTACAGGGTCCAGACCCATCTTGCTTTCCCATTCCACCTACAGTCCCTCATCCCCACATTGCCTCAGTGTCTGATTGGGCTAATGGGAGTAATAACGGCACGGGCTTATGAGGAAGCTTAATATTAGATATGCTTTGTACATGCAGATCCTTTTATCAGCTGCAAAGTGCTATGTGCCCGTCAGTTCCCTGAGTATAAGGTAGAGGATAGTACAGCATTTGGATTCTCCATGCTCCTAGATAAATCACGAATGTGCTCCAGGTCAGTCCCCTCCCATTTGCCATTCTACTCGACTCCTGCTCAGCTCTCAGGGAGAAAACACCGTACTTCCCTTCTCTGCACTGGAGGTGGAAACAATCAGGGTGAACCCCCTCACTCTCCAGGTGCCACCAACACCTAATCCATATAGGCACCCATCTGCACCCCTTCCCTCTGTGTCCAAGCAGGAAGGGCCTCTCTTTGCCATTGCTCACATCCTGTACCGCCGGGGACCTTTCTCTCACCTTTGTGTTTTGACCTCGTCCTTCCTATCGCCATGTTCCCTTCCGCTACTACATACAGTCAGCCCTTGGTCCATGACTGACTGCAGGACCCTCTACTGAGACCCAAACTCACGGATGCTCTTCCATGCTTTAGAAAGTGGTGTAATGGATATTTGTGCCTAACCTGTGAACGTCTATGCACCTCAGATCATCTTTAGCTTACTAACGACACCTGGCTGCATTGTTGGTGCTGTGTATGTGGTTGTTACACGGTACTGTTTAGAAAGTGAAGACAAGCTGGGTGGTGTTGGCATGCACTTTTAATCCCAGCACTCAGGAGACAGAGGCAGGTGGATCACTGTGACTTCAAGGCCAACCTGGTCTACAGAGTGAGTACCAGGACAGCCAGGGATACACAGAAAAATCCTGTCTTGAAAACAAACAAACAAACAAAAGAAGTGAAAACAAGGAAAACATCCCCAAATATTCAGAACAGGCAGATATTCGTTGCAGACAGACCTGACTATATAGGGCTGTATATTATAAGAATATGTATTTAAAACCTTTGTTCTTCATTGGGTTGACTCCTAGGATGTTGGGGTCTTCTTATCCAACATCTTATTGAAAGTTATCTAGTCTTATCTTATTGGAGCCTATGCCTTGTTTTCATCTCTGCTTCTTTTCTCTTGCAGAATCATGCTTCTTAAGTGAGTTGCTCACACTCATTACTCCTGTATGATTCTGTTCAGTCACCATTATCAGCCCTCCACTTATTCTTCTGAAAGGACTCTGAAACGTAGCTTCCTTCCTCAGGGTGGATCCGGGTCCCCTTCCTGGCCTCGTCTCACCGCTCGTCTTCTGTGCTGAGTTTGAACCCTTAGTTTTAACAAAGAGTCTCCTTTTGGTTCCCTTTCAACTCTCTGAGCCTTTGGCCTGACCCTTCTCCAGGTTTCTGACCTTGTCCCATCAGCCCCCACTCTGTCATTGTTCTTCTGGGGGATCTTTTACTGGGCCTTTTCTACACTGCTAATAACTCACAGATTTATATGGGCCTTGACCCACTTTCTGAGTTTCCGTCTGCAAAGACCCAGCTGTCTTTTTTTTTTAATCATACAATCAATTTTGCTCTTTCTTTTTAGTTTTTCTAATCTCTTCTGTTTTTTTTTTTTCTTTCTTGGCTTATCTGATTTAATTCACACAGGTAAGTAAACAGGAAGTTTCAGAGTTATCCTCACCCTCTCATACACTTGCCAGTTCCTACCAGCAATTGTTACTGATGGTCTTAAACTTGATGCTTCTGTACCTTGTGGCTTCTCCCCCGCAGGGCCACGGTAGTAGCTTCAGGGAATTCCCTCTACCAAATTCAATCTAAAATTGCTGCCAGGATGACCACAAAAAGCACTAAATCAAAAAATGCTAAAAATGAGGAGAAAAATTGAATTAAACCAGTCTTTTATTTAAATCCTCTCTGGCAAGACTGAGGAGGAGCAGGATTCAGAAAACCTTGCCTGTACATGGGTTCAGGGTGTTTCCCCTTCCATGTGTCTGGGTCACCCATCACTTGTGACTTCACCCTGGTTGTTCTGGAACTCACTCTGTATACTAAGCTGGCCTCAAACTCAGAGAACCTCCTGAGCTGTTACTAAAGGTGTGTGCCACCACTAGGCTTAAATAGCAATGTTTTTAAAGCTCGCCTGAAATCTTAGCCAGTGAAATCGTTCTATTTTGTTACATTAAATTGTTTTGATCTGCCTAGCACTTAGAATAGAGACTGTATTGTATATATAATATATATTGATATTGTATTTTGGAACAGGCATTATAGTATGTGTGTCCCACACAACGGAGATATTGGTTTCCCGAGTTGTGTTTCGTGGTTGTTGAAACATTTCATTGTTCAGAGTGCCACTGGGTCTTTGTCAACTCAGCACAAACCTAGACACATCTGGGAGGGAACCTCAATTGAGAAACTGCGGTGTAAGAGCCAGAAGGGGTGGGGGACACCAGGGAAACAAGGCCCTCTAAATCCACATGAACAAAGATCATATGAACCACAGAGACCGGAGCGTAAAGCACAGGGCCTGCGCTGGGTCCTTTGCGAATATCTTATGGCTTCCAGTTTTGTATTTTTATGTGATTCCCGAGTGTGAGAATGAGTGGGTCTTTGCTTCTTGTGGCTTCTCTTGGGCTCTTTTCCTCCTGTTTTTACATTTTGTCTAATTCCAAGTGTTAATTTTTGTTTTATCTTATCTTATTATTATCACCTAGAAATCTGTTTTCTAATGAGAGATGAAAAAGGAGTGGATCTTGATGGCAAGAGAAGTTGGGAGGAGCATGGAGGAGTAGAGGGAGGGGAACCAATCATCAGGATATAGTAAGTGAGAGAAAAATCTATTTCAATAAAAGGAAAAGTATAAAAAAACAGAAATAGAAAAAAAGGAAGGAATGAAAGAAAAAAGGAAGGAAGGAAGGAAGGAAGGAACGAAGGAAGGAAGGAACGAAGGAAGGAACGAAGGAAGGAACGAAGGAAGGAAGGAAGGCCGGCCTGGGTTGAAACATTGGCACAAAAGGGATTTTTACAAGAGAATAAACGTTGTTACAGTCAGAGCCATGGAAAATGCGCTGTTTAGCACTGCCAGCACTCGAGTAAACAAATCCAGATTTAGACTATTAAAAAACATTTTCATGAGATTTGTCTGTAAATAAATTTGTAGGTTTTGATTGTGATCAATGAGAGGGCCTAGCTCTGGACAGTGGCCCCCAGGACAGGTGTTTCTGGGTGCTATGAGAGAGCCCAGTGTGTAAGCCACCAGGAAGTCAGTGAACAGAGCTCTTCCGTAGTCTCTGCCCCCTCCAGCCTGCTGTCTTGAGTTCCTGCTCTGATTTCCTTTAGTGGTAGGGTGGTATCTGAGAGCTATAAGGTGACATAAACCCTTTCCTCTCCAGGTTGATTTTGGTCACGGTGTTTTATCAGAGCAATCAAAACTCTATGACGAGCCAGGCAGTGGTGGCGCACCCCTTTCATCCCAGCACTTGGGAGGCAGAGGCAGGCGGATCTCTGTGAGTTCGAGACCAGCCTGGTCTACAGAGATAGTTCCAGGACAGGAACCAAAACCACAGAGAAACCCTGTCTCGAAACCCCTCCCCCCACCCCACCCCCCAAAAAAACTCTATGACTCATGCACAGACAAGGCAGGCTTGAGTCCCCAGTCATCTCACCAGGGAAGCCTGTGGCAGGTGGGAAACTGCTGCCTTCCCAGGGCAGAGAGAGGGTTCCAGCATCCTGAAGCTTGAAGTCTCAGTTTTGAACATGTTTTGGCAACAAATGTAGCCACTTGTTTCATTGGAGATGGCTTGTTCCGTTGACTCATTTTCAAGGGACTATCTGCCAAATACTCAGTGTCAATAATTATGGTTTTGTCGTCAGTCATTCTTTCAAACAAAAGCAATGCTGTTCTGTGATGGAGACCCCTAGCTTTGCTCGGAAGCATGCTCACCTATCCTTAAAACAGCCATCAGTTGTTTTAGTCTCCGGGAATGCTTTATGTAGACTTCCCATTTTAACACACCGACTGTTGAACCAGTGAGTCTGAGAAGTGAAACCTAACAGAAATCCCACCTTTAAGTCTTCATTCAACACACATCTCCAAACTGAGGCTGCGGGAGTCTTTACTCACCTCAGCTTCTCCATTTCACCCCGTTTCTCAGTTGTCAACTTCTCTATGAGGTCACGGATACAGAAAGCTATGTGTAATTTTCCTTACTGCCCTATTTCCAGGACCTTGATTCTCTGTGGTCTGAATACCTTGGTGGACTCGGAGGGTAACTCTCCACCACCATCACCCCACCCCCACCCCCAGGCGATGCAGCCATAAGCCCCACTGAGTTCAGCTGTTTAGAGTCTACTTTCTGTTTAGCGGCCCAATCCCCTGTTCCATTTAAAAATATGCAAGTATCTCAAAGTAAAACGTGAAGATATTATTATTAGGTACACCTTGGTGAGCTTTCTTTCTTTCCAGGACTGAGAACCACATCTCTCTTGGCCACCTCTCTAACGTCTGTTATGAAGTAGATTGCTCAAAAGCTACATTTTGGTGATTATTCGAAAGAGGGAGACAGAGCCTGTCACAGTCAGAAAAGAAAGGCATACACACGTGTGTGTGTGTGCGTGCGCGCGTGCGTGTGTGTGAACATGTTAGCAGATCAGCACAGGTGAAATTACTGTTCAGAAGATTATGACTGTTTTAGACCCTTAGCCAGCAATTCCTGTCACAATTGCTCAGAGTGGAGACGTGGATGTCATTCTCCTATGCATCACTAAACGGTGGCTGCTTTCTCTCCTCTCCAGGATTTTGTGTCCTGTATCGAGAATTACAGAAGAAAAGGGCAGGAGCTGTATGCATCTCTGTACAGAGACTATGTGCAGGTAAGAAACGAGATATGCCTTCCACTACAGAGCATGCTCGCAGCTACCCTGAACCAAGAGAAAGAAAGGGAAAGAGAAAGAGGAGAGAGAACCAGGGTGACTTTGAAGTTTTAGAATGGAAAAGTCGCCAATGATGGGTCCAGGTTTCTTGGCTTGTCCAGTGGGCACGGTGCCCACAGCTCAGCAGCAGAGGGCCTGGTTCTGTTGCTATTCACCCTTTGGGTCTTGCATCACGCAGAAGGTGGACATTGTGAGCTCAGGTTCCTCAGACCCTGCTGGGAGCTGCAAGTGCTATTACAAAACACTGAACTGGGTCTCGTGTTCGGATGGCTTCACTATAAGGGGGAGATTCATATTAAACAACTTAACAAACTCAGTAGCTATCTGTGACTTATAGTGGGGATTTAACAAGGAGATAAAAGATGTTAGCAAAGGGAATAATCTAATTTGGGCAATTTAGATGCCTTGTCTGATGAAGGGAGTGTTTAAGCTGAGGCCTGCAGAGGATGGCATGGGCTGAAATATTTTTAGGGAATTTTGGGAAATGTGTGTAAGGATCCCGAGGGAGGAGGGAGCTGGATGTCACTGATTTACTGAAAGAACTGGTAGGAAGGGCCTAGACTGGGAGTCACAGAGTGAAGATGAATATGGGACCAAACCACAGACAATTCCTGGCACATTAAGGTTTTGCTTTTAAATGTAGAAAGCTGCCAGCAATAAGGGCGAGTTTTGACATCTGAAGCACCCACACAGGTGTGACTTCTGTATAGTCTAGGCAAAGCACTCTAGCCATGTTAACCCCTTCCCTGACAAAAATATTTTTCTAACCATAAAGAAGGCAGGAACAAGGATTATGTCCTTAGCTTGTGACTGGTAGACAAGAGGTATTTCACACAGGACTATGCAATTGCTAAGACGTTAGGGTTTGGTTGATATTAAAAACAGAACCTTTTCACTGGGTACCCATTCTACAACATGGTACTCAGTATCAGAACTCACCAATCTCTCCTTTATAGAGGAATGTGTCTGGGCCAAAGCCTGTGCTCTGTACTGAAAACCCAGCATTTGTAAAGCCGGCACTCTGCCTTGAAGGTGTTTCGAGCTTAGCACGAGGCCAGGGGTGAAGGAGAATCTCCAGGACAGGGTGACTAGGCTCACATTGGAATGTTCCACTGTGAGGGCACAATGGGTGAAAGAAGAAAGCATTAGTATACATCGTGCAGGCGTTGGAGTGAAGACCCCCAAAGGCTGACACAGGAAGCCTGGGACTGGGAGTCAGAAGAGCCCTGACCTCCCGGTCTGTTTGTGTACTGTCTGTGGCTGTGGGACGAGACCCTTGGACATCGGTTCATCCTCTGAAAGGACTCACTGATTTTGTCCGGAGTGAGCAATGCTGCTAACACAGTCAGTTGCCACCGAAAGGGAAGAGAGATGAGTTCAGGTTGCATTCTCTTTTAGGGAAATTCACCTCACACTTAGGCCATTTTGTGGCAGAGGGTATATACAATCAGCATCTCACCAAGAGCCTTCTATTTTTGTTGTGAAAACCTGGTCCACTAATTTCTGCCAAGGAGAGAGCTACAGTCTGGGCTTTCTAAGTTCCTGCTGACTCTGCAAAGTCAAAAGTCCTATTGGTAGGACTAGGACTGCAACAGAGGTGCCAGCCAAGAAGGAGGGCACCAGTCTTCTGAAGCGCCAGCTTGGCTTGGTTTCATAAGTGGGACCTGACTAGGGGTTCAGAAGTACTTGAAAAATTTGTGTGATTTACTGTTGGTTAATCTTTTTAAAGAAAAATCAGCATTTTTAAGGTATTTTACATTTCCAAGTCTTTAAATATTTAAAATGTTTCGATATTTAGAGGAATGCAGATGTGATCATGTCTGCTGGAGATAATGGGGCTGGAGCACTCACCCCACTTTTCTGAGGGCTGGCACACTTACTCAATACACATCACATCCACAGAAGTCAAGCTCAAAGTCTAGTCTGTTTTGAGACCGAGTTTTGCTATGTAGCCCTGCCTGGCCTGGGACTGCCTATATAGATCACAATAGACCACGTTAATCTCACAGAGATCTGCCTATCTGTACTTCCACAGTGTTGGGATTAAAAGCAGGAGCCATCGCTCCGGGGACAAGCTCAAACACTGACAGAAGTTGGCATTTTGAAATCTGATGGTTACTCTGGGTCAGTTTCCACTAACTCCATGGTTCTCAACCTATGGGTTTCAACCTTCTTGGGGTCACACATTAGGTGTCCTGCATATCAGATACTTACATTCTGATTCATAACAGTAGCAAAATTACAGTTATGAAGTAACAACTAAAATAATTTTGTGGAGCTGTATTAAAGGGTTGCAGCATTGGGATGGTTGAGAATCACTGTGCTAAGTGAACCCAAGGAGACCCTCTCCCATGGAAGTGGCAGTGAAGCCAGCAGCCCCGCCAGCAGCCCCACTGCAGAGCTGCCAATAACAAGCCACTAAAGAAGTCCTCAACATTCACTTTACTCAGAGGTTCACAGAGATGGAGGGAGCCCAGAGCATCCCTGGTTCTTCCACCCAGAGTGCCCTTGAAGGTCCTCCTCAACATTGTCATATCAGACAGTAGCTTCCCTAAATGTCTCTGCCGACAGCAGTTCTGCCAGCATCGCTCAGTTCTGACTTGCTCACTTGTTCCTCTGCCCTGTCCAAACTCTGCCTATTGTCTTCTCTGCAGATGTCTGACACTCTGCCTCTTTCTGTTCTCTGCCTGGCCATGCTGTTACCACGCCAGGGCCTTGCCATGATGCACAGATGTGCCTCAGCCTGCCTTTGCTGTCTTAAAGTCTTGACAGGATGCCTGTCACCCCAGACGCTCTTTTTTTCACATGTGAGCCATGTGCTTTCCTCCGGGCTCCTTAGGGACCAATGGGCTAATTCATTCCTCTCTCAGGCTCTGTCTCTAAGTCTTTGTATAGCTTCTTCAGGAGCAGGGGTCGGGGCATCAACCCTACCTGGCTTATGCAACTGGTAAAATGATAAAGAAAACTCAGGAGAAAGGTTGGCTTCATGCAGAACTAGATCCAGATGACCATCGTTTCCATTCTCTTTCCTCCCCTCCTCCATCCCTCTTTTCCTCTCCCTCCTCTCTCGAATCTCTCTTTATTGTTTTTCCCTCCCTCCCTCCCTCCCTCTTTTTCTCCCCCCTCCCTCTTTTCCTCTCTCTCTCTCTCTCTCTCTCTCTCTCTCTCTCTCTCTCTCTCTCTCTTCTTTCTGTCTCTCATTCAGTATTCCTCTCTCACACATTGGCAACAAACGCCCACGTGTGAAATTGCTGGTGAGTTTGAAGCCCAAGAGCACATGGGTAAATGAACGAGCCTGGGGTGAACTCACTCTGCGCACCGAGCCTCATCCTGAAACAAGATAGTTTTCCAGTTCGTTCAATGCCAAGTCACATGTCTGCAGGGCTGTCACTGTCCAGGGGGAAATGCCCCACATAGGTAGAAGGGCCAACCTGCTTTCTCTGCTTGGGTGGGCTTCCGAGAGTACTGCAAACCTGACCTAAATCATGTACACACTCCCTTTCTATTTATGTTAAGTTTTAAAACATCTGTTGCTTCCATTACTGTATTTACCTGTCCATTTTCTGAAAAATTAATATTTAGGACAATGCCATCGAATATTTGAATAACTACAAAAGTTTATATGAAGTTAACCCTGCTGTTCAAACTAGACAAGTGTTTCCTTGCTGGCGTGGTATGAACCTGAATGTGGCCTACAAAAACAGTGTGGCGTGTCAGTGCGCTTTCAAAAAGACTTAAACAGAGGGTTTCCTGAAGGCCATGTCATTTGCATGTACACTCACTCCAGGTTTCCCTTCCTTGACTATTCTAGAACCCTTCCATACTCAAGAATCATATGACAATAGGATGTAAAGGTCCTCACACACCATGCGGGCTGAGCCTTTTATTATGTAATCACTGTGGATTCTGAAGTCCAGAGATGAGACTGGCTCTCTCAAGCCGTCACTCATCCCAGGACTGCTAGTTCCCACTCTGCCACCCGTCTGGGTCTCCCAGAGGAACAGGCTTTGTTTCAGAAGTCAGGGGCCATAGGAAAACCCCACGTCCTCAGCTCCTGCTGCTGCCTGTACAATCCCAGCAACAGGCTAGTGGCTCAGGAAGCCAAAGGCTGCAGTTTTCTCCTTCCCCACCTGATTCTGAATAGTCTTGAAGCTGAGAAATTATTTCCTTCTCCCTGGCCTGATCTTGGCCCCAGAGAGGATGTTGTATAATCCTGAGGGCTACCTAGAGGGCCATTTTTTCTCCAATAACCACTTCAGGAGCTTTGGGGCAGGCCTGCAAGGGGAATGTATCTAAGCGTGGTGTTATATCTCTGCTTCCCAGAGACGGAAAAGTGGCAGCATCAAGGCAGCCATGGCCTGGGCCAGGATTCAGGAACAGCTCTTTGGGGAGCTGGGATTGTGGGGCCAAATGACAAAATCCACACCCTGCTCCCAGTGGGAACTGGACAGGAGAGAAGGACCAGCTCGAATGAGGAAACGCATCAGACGCTTATTTTCCTGGGAGGCCCTGAACCAAGGAGGGGGCACGGTAGGTACTGGGTATGGTGGGAAGTATACGGGGTAGTGGCTGTGTGGCCTTCATGTCTTGTTCTTTTTTTTTTTTTTTTTTTTTTTTTTTTTTTTTTTTGATTTTCAAGACAGGGTTTCTTCGTAGTTTTTGGTTCCTGTCCTGGAACTAGCTCTTGTAGACCAGGCTGGCCTCGAACTCACAAAGATCCATTTGCCTCTGCCTCCCGAGTGCTGGGATTAAAGGCGTGCACCACCACCGCCCGGCTGGTTCTTTGTTTTTGTTTTTTTTTGTGTGTGTGTGATTATTTTGTTTTGTTTTGTTAACCAAGATGACAGAATGTACCTAGATAATTTCAAAAGAGTCCTCAAGTTTATACTTAAAGCCATTTAGGAGGGGAAAGAGGAGCACTCACCTCCCCCGAGCCTGAATGAGTAGTCATTCTCCTTAAGCCCTAATCCATTCTGCAATACAACCCACAGAAATCCAGGGGAATTCTGCTTGGCAATGCCACTGTCTGCCCACATGAATCTTTTCTCATTGAACACTTGGTATCTGCCCTTCTGGGAATTAGTTACACACACACACCAAAAAAAAAAAAAAAAAAAAGAAATCCTGTAATAAGTTTTACAGTGGAAAAATCTCTCAAACACAGCAGTTCTGCAAGCTCAAACCAGTGACCCACTTAGTCCACACAGCACCCAGGCTGTATTGGCTTCTGAGTGGAGGAATCAGGAAATACCTGGGAGTTGACTTTCCTGAAGCTTACATAACTAGATCATCAGATACACATTTTGCATTTTAAGGAAGAGAAATCATTTGGCTTTATTTTATAGTAGTTTTTTTTTTTTTTTTTAAAGTAGCAATGATTTTTCTTATCCTCATCCCCAAACACTGGGATGCTGGGTATTTTTCTTCTCTCTCTTCCTTTTCAAGATATGGAGCTAGTTTGATTTTGAAGTCTCCAGCACCTTTACCCATTTCTAAGCCTGCCCTCCAGAAAACGTATGAGAAAATTATTTTATAAATATATGATTATTTATTCAGTAGACCTTGTAGTTTTAGTTATGACTAAATGACTAGAGGCAGGTAGCATTTTTTCCCCTCAGAACGTTTGTTTAGGATGTGGAGGTAGGAGAAAAGTTGTCTTGTTGGCTGTGCGGATGAGAGTGCTCTGTAACCTGGTCACATCGGCATGCTGTCGAATCTCCCCTGGCACCTCATGGAAACTACTTGAAATGCTACTTAACTGCAGTCTCCGCTCTGACTGCAACAATGAGCACAGGCATTTTACATGATCCCTTAAGATTTAGTATATTCTTCCTTTTGTACCTTAGTCCTTTTGTACCTTAGTCTAGACTAGCATGAAGAAAACACAAGTTTACGCCTGTCTGTAACTTTATGGAAAAGGAAAGGGGCACAAACAATGTCTGTGAGTTTATTTTCTCTTCTCTTTGGTCCTATTTCAGGAGAGCCAAGACAGAAAAGATGGTCTTTCTCAGACAAATGCTGAAAACCAAGGTATCAAGTTTATAAATTTATCTTTTTCCCTTCAATAATTAAATAAGTTTTTCTCTTCAGTAATCAAAAACCTATTGCTGATTTCCTTTAACATCTCACTAAAGCTATTACTATATGTGTAGGTTTGGGGAGAGAAAATACTGAGAAACCAGAGCAGTTTGCACACAGCTCTTCAGTACTGTGTGTCAGAACAAAGGGGACTTATTCCAGACCCAGGCCTCTGGAAGTGAGAGAGTTTTTAGTAAGCTTAAAATAGTAACTTTGAGTACCTCATCAATTTGTTTTATTGAGTAGACTTTAAATAACCTTAACACAATTTAAATACATGTTTAGTATGTGCTCAAAATATGTAGATGAATAATAAGATGTCTTAGAAGAAAATAGATCGTATATATGTTTAATACTTTCACATTAAATTATTCTATGTCGTGACCAACATGGCAGTCCCTATATACCTTAGGCTTAAAGACAATGTGTGGAGTCATTTATGACTTGCTTAAAATCTAGGATATGCACACACATGTGAGAGAAAGAGAGAGAGAGAGAGAGAGAGAGAGAGAGAGAATTTCAATTCTGTGTTTTCGCTTATGATTATCTTTGAGGTGCACGCTCCCAGCATGTGAGTTCCTTGGATCTTAGGGGCAGCCAGTGGTTGCTCCTTGCCCTGTGGCAGGCATCTCTGCACTACTAAGCCTGGCTCCTCTGCTGCCTGAGTAGCAGGGCTGCTGTTGAGGTTGCTGCCTGCCAGTATGTAGTAACACAAACTCAGACTGAGAATCTCAGGTTCTGATCCCAGGTTGACTTTGCATTCTACTGTGCACTGGGACTTGAGATGACAATGTGCCCATTGGCTTCTTTCCTCTACACTCTAAACTCCTAGCTCCAAATCACAGCATCCTCACCTTCTCCACCTCTCCAAGTTAGGAGCTAAGGTCTGGGAAGTGTGTGCTGGGTTTCCATAGATGTAACCTTAGGTTGCTTCACCCTTTTGTTAGATGAAGAATCTATGGCTATACACAGCCCTGAGCCTCCTTAATATTGCCAGCACAGGCCCTACTTTAAATTTCTTATAAAAAAAATAGTAAGGACCTTCTCAGATACTTGTCCCTACAGAAGTATGCTCTGTGCAGAGCCTGTGGGACTGGCTCTGGGAACAGCAGGTACTTTCATCCTTCCTCATGTGAGATTCCCAATGGGGAGGTGGTCAAAGAGCTGAACTTTGTCACAAAGAACATGGCTCATAGCTTTGCAGTCATGACCAACATGCCTACTCCAGACAGGAACACACTCAGAACAAGTGAGGAGAAAGGAGTAAGATGAGGACATCCATGCTGTTGTCCCTTAGCTCAGACATCCATGCTGTTGTCCCTTAGCTCAGACATCCATGCTGTGGTCTCCTCAGCTCAGACATCCATGCTGTGGTCTCCTCAGCTCAGACATCCATGCTGTGGTCTCCTCAGCTCAGACATTCTTGCTGTGGTCTCCTTAGCTCAGACATCCATGCTGTTATCAGCTTAGCTTAGATCCAGATGTCCTGGCTCTTGCCAGACAAATCTAGACTACGAATGACAACAAAACAGAATATTCCTGGTGGTACAGACATGGAAACCATCATGTTTCTAAAGAACAGGAAAGGTATTTGTTGATTATGAAATAGCCACACAGTGTAATACTTCAATACCATTTAAATTATTGAAAAAATTTTAAAACAGATTGGGAAAATACTTATGACATAATCTTGAATGAAATTTTGTAAGCACAACATTATTCTTATGTTAAAAATCACATATACACATATATACAGAAAATATACCAAAAGCTGTTCAGTCACTTTGCCGAATAGTGGGCTAAACATATGGGGGTAGACCTTACATTGTACCCAGGAGATCTGCTTCCCATCCCTCAGTAACCATATGATCTTGGGCAAAGTCCCAAGCCTTATTCAGATTTTTCATTTGCAATCTGAGGGTGGGATATTGTAGCTGAGATAGAACTATATAGACAGATGCCACTGCAGTGTCCAGCCCAGAGCACTTACTGGATGGAGGCTGACACTCTTCATACCCCAGGACACACAAGCATGATATTCTTCATTTATTAGTGCAGTATGACTTTCCCAACTCCTTTAAGTAAGAAGCCAGGGTTTCTGGAGTTTAGACATATCAATGGCATTCTTTTAGAAAAGAAAACAAACAGGCTCAGAAGGAGCAAATCCTAGACCTATAGAGATACATTTCATTAATCAGTGAGGGTAAATTCCAAAATGTTGCCTTGCATCATTTGAAAGCTGTAGAGTAGCCAGGACTGGGCACACCCACGCTGGGTGCAGCTTGCAGGAGTGTGAACTGTAACACGGGGTCAGGCAGCTGTATTCCTTTCCAGAAACAGTGGAAGGGCACGCTGGCCACTTCTGCCTCAGAGCTTCCCAGTTCTCAGTGGCAAAGGCGTGTGCTGTGTGTTCTGCCTTGTGACATCGTGTAGCCCGCACCACAACAATGTGTCCATTTTATGCTACTGCAGATGAGCTGACACTGGAGGAAGCTGAGAACAGGCCGGACGAGGTGGGGGTGGATTGCACACAACTGACCTTCTTTCCTGCTTTGCATGAAAGTCTGAACTCAGAAGATTTCTTGGAATTATGCAAGGAAAGACAAATCATTTTACAAGAGCTTCTTGATGGAGAAAAGGTAATATGTGGTCCAAGCAAAGGTAATCCATGAAGACTGTCTGACAGGACAGTCTGGGGTGTCATTACGGGTGCAGGGAGTCTCCAATAACTTCCACACCTGCCAACTACATGAACAATGAGCAGAGGGAGCAGGCTCCTGATTTCCCTGACGTCCTATATGCCCTGTGTTAAAACATCCACAAGATGAGATTCAAGCTAACAAACTGGTGTATGAAATGCCTTCTAAATGCTTCCCTTGACCTTGTAGCTGTTCCTGGGTCTCGCATTAAAATGTGGCTGCCCTGAAAGGTCCATCTACACCTGGAGGGACACTATATTTTGACATGCCCACCTGTATGTCTAAGTTGCCTCTATACCATGGCAACTCTGTGACATCACTCACGCCTAGGGGTGAGTGGTGTGTGGTATCGTGCATCTTCCATAGGATTGTATGGAGGGGAAGTATACACAAATCTTGGAGACAGGCCAGAGCTGGATGGCAAAAAATTGGGGTTCTGGTGGGTAGTGTTTGGGGATCCCAAGTTATTGTACATGTCCCTGGCATGGCCACAGGAATATATATTAGCTTCAGATTGCTACAAAGCAATAATTAAGAAAGGTTACTTATGAAGATAAAAAGTTGTTTAGGCCTAGAGTTCTAGAGTTCAGGTCCAAGACTGAGCATCCCCATTGGTTTAGAACTTTATTGGAGTCTGTAGCATGGTGGGATGGTGGACTGATCACATCTAGAGAGAGGAAGAGAAGGAGGACTGAGACGGGGGGGGGGCAGGGGGAGACACAAAGGCTAGCATCCCATAATGCTCTTTCAAAGCACAGTCTCAGGAACGTAAGTTCCTCTCACTGGACCTTTCCTCTTAAATACATATAGCACCTCCTAGTATTGTGACCCTAGGGACCAAACCTTGATATGGAACCTTTGGTGGATACTCATCCAAAATATACTGAAGTGTGATGGGGAACACAATAAAGTTAAGGTCCCAGGAAAGGGTCCTTTTACCCAAGTCTGAAGACAGAATGGAAGATGAACCACATGTCTTAGAACAAATCAGATCCGAGTTCAAGTTTCCTCTGACCACCTTTGTGGCCCTGCTTTCTCCTCTTTCCTGTGGACCTTGGCATCCTCTTCCTGCAGCTCTGGCAGGCTTAGACCGGGTAGCAGAAGAGACTAATGAGGATGGACCACATGGGAGGTACTCAATAAACACTAATCTCTTCCCTTTGCAAAATGCTGTGGGCTTCAGGTCTTGAGCAGAAAGCAGGTTCTTCCGTGGCATGTAGGCAAAGGAGAAGCCCCAGACAAATATGAGGGGGGCAGGGTGAACCCAGAAAACTGGGTAAATATTTTAAGGAGATGAATGTCTGAGACTGAGGGCCAGGCTGCCCCTGAATTGGTGAGGGTGGATCTAACTGGGGCCTGCTGAGTGAGCGGGCTGAGTTTCTAGGGACAAATGACAATCCGGAGAGCCAAGGACAGGCATGCGCAGGTTTCAGGGATTGTAGTACTTTTCTCAGTCTCCTTGCAGGGACTCCTGGGGCTTGTAAAGCTGCATTGGTCTTCCCCAGGGTTGGCTTAGAGGACTGGCTTGAAATGCTGGCCACACTGGCTGCTGCCAATCTTTCAGCAAACATTTCACCTGCACAACCTCCAGTCCCAGCAGGCTTATGGTCGTCCATTGTATCAAGCTACTGACTTTGGTCATCACACAGGCGGTCGCCTGCAGTACTCTGCTTATGGGAACCTTGCAACCAACTCTTGCAGCTAATCTTATCTGCTCCCTGTTCTAGAACCTGAGAATTGGTGTGTCCCTTTTTGTTGTTCCTACTGCCTCCTGCATTACCTCCCACATTTGCCACTGACACCCAAGCTACCTTGACTTGCCTGCCTCTGTCATTGCTGGTTCTCTGCATATGTATATGTATATTCATCATGACCTATAGCTGAGGACTAATTGGAAACAGTTGTTTTCTATTAACATGCTCACAAAGGCAACTGAACATTAGGTAAACCCCTAGTCAATTGATGAGCGCTAAGAGACCCGGGTTTTCTGTAGAAGCATTCTATTACCTTACATCCTTAATGGATTGATTATATAAAGTAGCAGTTTTGGGGGAGGGGTAAGTTTCCTCCCCAATGGGTGTTTCCCAAGGCCTGGAGACATGTTGTCGTGACTGGGGCCAGGGGATTTAGTGCCATCAGAGTCCAGGAATGCTGGTACACGCTACAGTGCGTGTGGGGAGAAGGGGAACACCAGGAATGCTGGTACACGCTACAGTGTGTATGGGGAGAAGGGGGACACCAGGAATGCTGGCACACGCTACAGTGTGTGTGGGGAGAAGGGGGACACCAGGAATGCTGGCACACGCTACAGTGTGTATGGTGACATGGGGAGACCCTAGGGGTGGAAGGAGCACATGGGATGGGAAGCAAGCACCACTTCTTTCTGTTTTCCTCAAGAGAAAGGGAAGCTGACTTCATGCCATCTCCATATTGATTCTTCTCAATGTTTTGGTAAGAGGAGAATCATGTAGCTGGATGTGGCAATACAGACTCCTAACACCAGCACTTGAGAAATAAAAGATATAATAATATTATATTATAAAATAATATATAATAAAAATTAAAAGAGGCCAGCCTGATCTATAGAAAGAGTTCCAGGACAACCGGGCTACACAGAAAAACACTGTCTCCAAAACAAAAATAAATAAAGACATTGGGGATGTTCTATCGGGAACTCACCAAAGCCAGCTGGCCTGGGTCTGAAAAAGCATGGGATAAAACCGGACTCGCTGAACATAGCGGACAATGAGAACTACTGAGAACTCAAGAACAATGGCAATGGGTTTTTGATCCTACTGCACGTACTGGCTTTGTGGGAGCCTAGGCAGTTTGGATGCTCACCTTACTAGACCGGGATGGAGGTGGGTGGTCCTTGGACTTCCCACAGAGCAGGGAACCCTGATTGCTCTTCAGGCTGACGAGGGAGGGGGACTTTATTGGGGGAGGGGGAGGGAAATGGGACTTGATTGGGGGAGGGGTTGTGGGGAGGAGGCAGAAATCTTTAATAAATAAATTAATTAATTAAAATAAATAAATAAAAATAAAACAAACAAAATAAACATGAAAGATGCTCAGCCCTGTGATGTTTTGTATTAGTTTTCCATTGCTACCAAACAGCCATGACCTTAGTAAGAATCCAGCACCGTGGGACCCTCTGGTTCCGGTAGAGCCCTGCAGGATAGGGATGCTGACAAGGACTGCAACCTGGGGGCTTTGGAAATGTATTCTTTCCAGCATCATTCAGCTGCTGGGAGACTTTGGTCCATGTCTCTGTATGGCTGAGGTTTGATGACTGTCAGCTTAGACATCCTCAGCTTTCTGGAAAGGACCTGCATCCCTGGCCTTGTGGCAAGCCAGTCAGCAAGATGAATTGCTCTGCTTCTCCTTATCCAGTCTCTGTCTTCTCTTTTGATGCTACTCTCTACTGGACTCTTCTGTTGCTGGAATCAGGGCTCGCCTTGGCCTCACCAGATGGTCCAGAAAGATCTCCAGAAGCCAGACCCCCTCAGAGCAGCCGGCTAGCCTACTGTGTGTGGGATAAGCGGCCTGGGATCCCTGGAGATGTTTTGGGTTGTAACCTACTGCATGGGGTATCCCCGGGACTCATGACTCACCTAAGCTCCATCCTTGGCTTCTGGGAAAACCTCTCTAGACACCTGGGTGTTCTTATTCTTCCAAGACCAGCAGGGTAATGGTGGCAGTCAACGCTTTGTGGGCACGACTGTGGGAAACCTCCGAGGTTTATAGATCTGACTCAGAAGACTTCCAGTTCCAATCTCCTGCAGCCAACAGAAGTCCTTAACACGTTCCCTCTGTCTGAGAGTCTTGTTTTTGCAGATTGTATGGTTTTCTCCGGCATATCCACCACCCAGTGACAGCTTATTTCTTGGGGTCTCATTTGGGTAAACAAGGATCTGGAACACACAGGAGGCTGCCTTTCCCACAGAGAGGCAAGGCAAACAGCAGGGACTTTATCCTTCCTGGGGTCTTACTTAAGCTTCAGTCTTTTTTTCGTTTCCTTGTTACACAGCAGGAAGCCGTGGCAGTGCTGGGGGCTGCAGCAGCAGGGGTCCCCAGGATGTGCAAATAAGAGTGTTTGAATTCCAGCAGGGGTAGAAAGGAATTGGGGGGCGGGGGGGGGGACTGAAACTGCCAGTGCCTAGTTAGTGTTCTCGTCCCTGTGCCTGCAGGGCAAGGCGGTGGGGGAGAGGGAATACAGCACCAGCAACCTGGAACCGGAAGCAGACTTTTGTACCAGAGGATTTTCCTCCTGGCTGGGTAGTGGGATTTTGCAAGTGTCACTCATATTGGTCACTCTTGGGTTTGTGTTGAATTATTTGTTCTTGATGCTTCTAGTCTCAGTAGAAGCAGGGAAGGGCTTAGTGCCCCTCCCTCCACGCCCACCCAGGTCACTGGAGAAGCAGGTCAGTGCGAGAGCCCTGGGTGGACAGTACACTCAAGGCTGTGTATAGAGCCCTCTGCGTCCCAGCCTCACCTCTCCACTTTCACCACCACCAAGCTCAGCCACTTTGATCCTTAATGGAACTTCCCAGAACTTCATCTTCAAAATGGAGTTTTCTACTCCTTGTCTATTGGCTTGGGGCAAAGCTGCAAGAGGTGCTGCATGCCTCAACCTGAGACTCTCTGTGCTGAGCCCTCTGTATCTAGACCTCAAGTGGAGCTCGGTTAGGTTCTCCTTAAGCCGAGCCTCTCCGCCGACGCAAATAGCTCCAACCAGACCGAATCAGACAAGATGCCCATGTTTAATGCAATGCTCCCGGGTGGCACTGGGAAGGCATGGAGAGGGAAAGAGAGAGAGGAGAGACCACTTGTTAGTTCTCGGGGCGGGGGGCAGTTTAAGTAACCCCCTCCCCACCCCAGTGGTGGAAGTGGTCTTATTCCAGGAGCTGATGTGAAGCCCCCAGGCAAACAATCCAGACTTCTTGTATAAAGGCGTGTTGGGAAGCTAGGGTGATACTTCCAACCAAACACTCTCAGCCGTAGTGATTGCTGTTGCTGCCCTTGTAGTGGCCTAGCTGTCAGTTTGTTCTCATATTCCTAAAACCCCTAGGACCTCTGTCATGGCCCCGAGGATAGGAAAAAGTAAATGTCAAGGGATCTATGAAGCAGGAATGCCTGTTTCAGATGGATGATCTCATGAGCCAAGGAATGGTGTTAGGGACATGCTGTGGAGAACACGCTTAGTAGGCATCCAAAAGAAAGAGTTCGAATGGATCTTTTTGTCTTGCCAAGATGGTGGTGAATGTATTAAAGGTCAGGGTGGGACCCGAGGAAACTTTGGCCCGCTGGAACGGGGCCTCTCAAAGTTTGAATGCATTCCATAAAATGTGCCTTTTCTAAGGAAGAAGAAACTTCCTGAGGTTGGAGTCTGGACTGACAGGTGGTAAAACTAAGGGGGCCTTTGGATTTAGAGACTGAAGCAGGGAGGAATGTGAGGAAACAGGCCCTGGGAACTCACATGGGGCTGCAAACCTATGGTTTGGAGGAAGGAGACTGCTGTAAACCAGGGACAGCTGGGTAGAGCTGAGCTGGGCGGAGCTGAGCTGGGCGGAGCTGAGCTGGGCGGAGCTGAGCTGGGCGGAGCTGAGCTGGTGGTGCTGGCTCTGGGACTGGATCCACTTTTCACACAATGGCCACCCAGATGCATGCAGTCTTATGTCTAGAGTTCATCACCACACCTCCTGCTCTTCGCTTCTGATTCATGTCATTTTTCTCCTCTCTCTAATGTCTTCTGATTCTCTGTATTGGGCAAGTGACATAAATTGTCCCCATCTTGATTCTTCAGTAACTTTCCCACATCCAGCCTGGAAATAGTACTTTAGGTTTTGGGTACTTCCTATATAGTCTTTTCATGTTAACGTGGGGTGGACAGGTGTCTAAGTCAGCACCAACCCAGCTCCACTACTAGGACTCACAATGCTAAGCATGCGCCCTGTCCTGCTGCATAGGTCAAGTTCCTGGTCTCCAGGACATCCGTTGTTACTGGTCCATGATGGTCTTACCCTGTTCTATGAGGACCTCATCCTCGGTCTGCCATGGTCTTATCCCTAGTCCACCATGGCCTAATGACTTCATCTCTAGTCTACCATGGCCTATCCTTGTGCATGATGACCTTATTTCTGGTTTTTCATGGTCTTATGCCTGGCCAACTGTGATATCATTCTTGGTTCATCATTGTTTTTGTCAAGCATGGAACTATAGTTTCATGAGAAATGAGTGGGAGCAGGGTTCTTCGAAATATGAACACACTCAAGCAAATATGAAGATAAATCCTTGTCCTCACAAGACACTGGGTCTCCCACATGTTCTAAATCTCTAAATGCTCCAGGAAAGTTCATGGCAGGGTATCCATGTTTGCCTCTCAGAATCCCTATTCTTCCTTCCTTCTGCTGTCTGGAGAGCCTGTATTCTTAGTTCGAGAGGCCCCGTGCGTAACCTCGAGAAACCTAGTCTGTCTTTGCTGAGACCTTTGGAATTGTACGTCTGTTTTGGATGCAGGGAAGCCAAGGCACAGCCCTGGAACTCCAGGGTGGCTTCAGCAGAATTCATTTCCTTGTGTGATCAACTGAGCCCTCATTGCCTCGAGCGATACCTGGGAAGGTAATTACTTTGTTACTCAGCTCTGCCTTTGCATCATTGATTAGTGATTCCCAGAACCACAGCACATTTCCCTGCAATCATCTCCATTTGTCTGTGTTTGTGTGGTGGAGTTAATGCATGTTAATTGTGGGCCCCTCAGTCACTCCATTCTGGGATAGTATCTCATGCCCTTCCATGCAGCTTCTGGATCCATCCAGACTCAGACCTATAGTGCTGGCTTCTTTTTGCTGTTTGTTATTCTCTTTGACTACATGACAAATTAAATAACTGGGTTTTTTTTCATGCAAACTCATTGTAAAATGTGATTTTGACCTTCGTAGCGAGCTCAAAGTGAGATATTTTTGTTCTCGACAGCGCATCTCATATGCTCTTCCCTGGTATCTTTAACTAAAACTGCTTGCAGGACATTAGCAAGAGTACTAACTTGGTTGTTTCCAAACTTCCTGTTTCACTGACTCAACAGGACTTGGTAAAAAGCACAGCTGCCCATGTCATCCCGGATTAATGTCTTCTGAAGCTCTCTGTGGCATAGTTTTTACACAAGGCGACCCTTGAGTTGACTCATAACTCATTTCTGTATGTGCATAAACTCACATACATGCACACACATGCATGTACACGGTTGACCTTTTACCTAATTGCACAGAAGTGCTACCTACCTACCTACACACACATACACCCCTTTCCGAACACACACACACACACACATACACACACACACACACCCCTTTCCAATCCCTAACTCACCCTTGGGGTCACCTCCTTGTGAACTGTTCTCCCATGCAGCTTGTGAAAGATCCCCTCACGGTACTTTCAAAAGCCTGTTCTTTCCCACCACTGCTGTCCAGCAGCCTCAGATCACACACGTCTTGAAGGCGTGATTCAATTCCTTTGTGTCTCCAGTGGGTGGGTACTTGCTAATATGTTGTGCCGGAGTTAATGAATGAAGGAGAAAAGAGATGAATGTGTTCCAAACAACATGCTTAAATCAGATGAAACAGTGTTTCTCTGCGTAGCAGGAATTCTTGGCTCTCTGTACTTGTCAGTGTGTGCTCTTCGGGTCATCTGTACCAGAATTTTCTAGGCGTGTTCTCAAAATGCTATTTCTAAGGCCCAAGGCTGCACCTGCTTAACTGAGACGCAGCTTGGGACCATGACATTTGTGCAGCAGCTTTGGTAACTCTTGATAAACATCTGTCTTTGTCACCGTCTTTGAACACTTGAGGAAAACAGCTCACAGTTTCAGAGTTCATAGGTCTGGCCCTGCTGCTTCAGGTCTGAGAGGGAAGAACATCATGGTGGCTATAGCATGCGGCAGGGATTGATTGTTCCCCATACGGTTACCAGGAAGCAGAGAGAAAACGTGAGCAACCAGAGAAAGTCATTCTCTTCCAGGGGAGGCCCAAAGTTACTTCCCTTCTCCAACTAGGGTTCCCATCTCAATAAGGCATGGACTAGGCCAGAACCCCCCTGTCCCGACTCAGTTGCCTCTCAACTATTCCATCAACCAGCTGGCTACCAAGCCTCCAACACACCAGCCTTTGGAATATTTCAGATGTCAACAGTAACAATTCCCAAGACCCTCAATCCAGGGTTATAGTACTCAGAGATCCAGGCTAGACACACTCCCACACGCCACCAATTGAGTGTCAACAAGCTTACCCTCAGGGACGGCAGTGGTGGGCACTGAGCCTTGAACTGCCTTTGGGACTCGTGTAATGTTTACATTACTCTGGAGCAGCCATACAGTGCCAGAGTCGCCATCCTTCCACCCGGTCCCACAGCCTGCAGAGAAAGGAGGGCGGCTGACATAACTGTTTATGGTAGAAGTGGCACAGCCAGGCAGGCAGGGGGCATCCCTGCTCCTTGTCTCAGAGAGAAGCACTCGTGTAAAAAGGCCCAGCATGGTGCTGCTTCATAGTGTTGCCGTATTGACACAGGCAGACACGCAGAAGCTCCACGTTGCCTTAGAAATCTTTCTCTCATCACTGGTGTGACTGAAGCTCTAGGTAATTGTGATCCATGAGGAAATGTAAGAGCTGGGGTTTATGGGAATCAGCACAAATATGGCTTTTGCAGTCTGTCTCCTTTTTCATAGTTTTAGTTTAGTTTTTCTCAACAATCTTTTTTTTTAAATTAAATATATAACCAAATTCTCATGCTTCCAAATGCTATGGAAGCATCGATTCCAAATCGATGGAGCCAACCACCTGTGAATCAAAAACTATCTCTGAAGCATTGTGTCTGTTCTGAGATCTTGCAGGCTCCAACCCTGACTTGACTTTTCTCTAGACAATATAATACAACAGTGTAGACAGTGCTGGCATTATATATATTAAGTATTAAAAATCATCTAGAGATGATTTAAAGCAATAGGCTCTCTATTTAATAGAGATAAAAGGGACTTGAGTATCTGTGAAATTTGGTAGCAGTGGACAGAGGTTCTGGAATCATCCCCAAGAATACCAAGGAATAGCTGTACCCAATCCGTTTCCTAGTGCTAATAGCACGTACTGAGGACACAAGACGGGGTGGGGGTACATCATTCACCCGCTCAGAAATAGAAGAGAGAATAGACAAATCGGGCAGTTCCTTTGCTGGCTCCGTGGCTCCAATGGCCTCTCTGCATCTCAGTTTTTCCTCCTATGAACTTGAATACTGCACTAGATTACAGACTAATGCTGCCACACACAGCTTCCAGAAATGTGTAGTTGTCCTTGCGCTTTCTAGACGTACCCCAAGACGAAGCCTTGCTTTCGGGCCATGTGTCCTGGTGAGCTGCTTCCCAGTGATTTTGTCTCCAACCTTTCTGGTTTTCCGGACAACCTGTTGTCCATCGTCTGCAAATGGAGGTGTATTTACTTTCTCAGTTATCCACCCGCTGGGAATGACCATACATCATCTAGTAGGTCTTTAAAAAGTTCTTCTGCAGAAACAAAAGTTCCCCTTGTCTCAAATGATCGATAGCATCGAGGCATGAGGGATTTCTTAGTCGTGAGTAAACACGAATGGAGCCCTCTCTGGGCTAATTTAAATGGAAGAGCAGGTAATAGTTCACTTGGGCTCATCTTCTAGTTTTTAAAATGCCATTTCTTTTCTAACAGAATCAATTTTTAAGCTATTAACCCAGCTCTCTTTAGACATTTTTCTTGTGGTTTGGTTTATTCTGGTTGTTACTTAAGCCTCCCCAAAGGGAAGCGTCCGATCAGATTTGGCATGTGCTCCAAAACCCCACTGCTGGAACTGTGAAGGCTTTAATGGGGCTGATGCCTGGGCAGGGGAGTGGTTCTGGGGGTGCCTGTGCCAATGTTAGCATTGTGACTTCACATATCACCTTATAAACTTGAAGGTGGTATCTCTGAATTTCACCTGTAAAAGACACAGGGAAAAAAAGTTTAAACAACCTAGCATAACTCTTCATTATCAGTATGTATTGTGATGCTATGCTAAAAGACTTGAGGCTTGGTTATTTTATAAGGAAAAGAGGTTTCTTTAGGCTTATGGGTCTGGATGGCAGAGGGTCCATATGGATGACATAGTCTCGGGTGAAACAGGGTATCGTGTGACAAGATACAGGGAGTCTGTGTGAACGCAAATCTTCTGATCTTTTTCTTTTAAGGTCAGCACTCTTAGAGATTCCATCCTGCTGAAGTTAATGATGCACTAGCAACCATGTCCAAAGAGCCCCTCCTCTCCACCCTCCTGCCTCACTATGGGCAGTAGACTTTGAGTCCTTGGGAAATACAGTCAAACTGGATTCAGGTTGTAGCACTTGTCTTACAATGTTAGCAATCTTGTGTCACTCTGCACTGGAGTAATTGCAACAGCTGTGAGGATTTAAAGCACCCTCACCCCGGCCCCTGCCTGGCTTCCAGAACTTTATTCCTCAGACGTACCTGTCAATTCAAAGAGACCCGTGCAGCGTGAGGGAAGCTGGCACAGCCCTGCAAATGCCAGATATTTGAAAGCTGAATTCAGGAAAAACTGGTCAAACAAACTGCGCTGGGATAGTCTGTCACTATTACTGAAAGCCAGACATGTCTACACGAGGCCGGTAGGAAGGCGCTCCACGGGGGCTGCTCAGGGAAAAGACTAGCCATAACAAGGTAACTGTGGAAACCTGGTGCTTGTGTCAAGACCAGAGCAGTGTAAGAAAAGCCTGACTTGCATTCAGAAGACCGTTGGGAGGCACAGCCATTCCCTGATTCCTGGCCAGGTTCCCCTCCAGTCTCCACAAACTGTGTAAGATGAAACACCAAACAAACAATAATTTGATGGGATCTACTATGAAGCCCTAAGTGTCTTTCCCAATGGCCCCAATGGCTGTGACTGTGGGAAATTGACCTCAACATGGGTTTTGCTGGAACAAACCGCTGTTTGCTGGTGACTATGGCAAGACTTCTACGTATTTCCTTTTAGAAATAGGGGTCTCATTTGTAGTCCAGGTTGGCTTCAAACAAGTCTCTCAACTAACTATTCCTCCTGCTTCAGCTCCCTGAGTAGCTAGGAATACAGGTGCATGCTGCTTTCAGCCTTTAGATTCACACCCCCGCCCCCTACACACCTTCCCTGCCTCAGAATTTAGCACTGGCATTTCCTGGTATATGCCACATTCAGTCTTTGTGTTTTTTTTAAAGATTTATTTATTAATTATGTATACAACATTTTCCCTACATATATGCTGCAGACCAGAAGAGGGCATCAGATCTCATTACAGATGGTTGTGAGCCACTATGTGGTTGCTGGGAATTGAACTCAGGACCTCTGGAAGAGCAGTCAATGCTCTTAACCTCTGAGCAACCTCTCCAGCCCCCAGTCTTTGTGTTAACGTCTCTAGACACCCTTGCCCCTTCATTCCTCAGAGTCGGCATTGCCAATGTGTACCACCTCTACCTGTCAGTTATACATTTGAAAGGATGGAAATACTTGGAGAAACAGTAGCTTTGGCCTTACTCTTAGCCCCTTTGGGTTTTATTCATCATTTATTCCTTCATGCTGGACTCTGAGTCATTGTTACAAGTCAGAATCCCTAGGATCTCCACATGCATATGCTCTCGGGAAGGATTTTGGTGCGTGGAACTCAGGTCTGGCCTGGCACAGCTGTGGTGCAGTGGTCTCAGCTGATCACACCCAAGCAGTGACTCAGAATTGAGGCAAAGAGGCCCTGCCTCATGACTACCTGTTGCTAGGGGCAAGTTGTCACTGGGAAGGGCTGTGCCCCTGCCCCAAGTGCTATCAATCAGTGAAGGAGTATGAACTGTGGTCCAGGAGCAAGCGTCGGTGTAGACGCTGAACATCCTGAACTCACACTTGCCTTGGCTTTGCAGAGGCAACAGTACCAGGCTTGTACTTGATTTTGGACATCCCTGGGTTCTATTCCTGGCTCAGCTACTCATTGGCTAGTACCAGAGGGTCCCTGGACAATTGCTTGTCCCCAGTCAAACTTGCCTCATTATGAACTGGGGAATGTTTTGTTTGTTAGGGAGCTTAATGTAAGAGAAAGGACTTGGGCATGCTTAGGATTACAGCAGTAAGTCCCAGCAGATACATCTACAAAACACTCCCCAGTGTAAGGCTCAGGGAACATTGCAGAAGAGGGGGCAGAGTAACGGGTAAGGAATTCTGGGAGCAGGAGAAATAGTCTTCCTCAGGGAAGAGCACACCAACTGCTTATCCAAAACCGAATGATCAGCCCTGGAAACACGCAAGTAACGTTGCACAAACCGAACAGATTGTATTTAGGAATATGTGTGTGTGTATAGATGTATATATGTAGAGAGGTGTATGTAAATACATACGTATAGATATATTTATATACATATACATTCTATGTAACAACAATTAATGGCAAAAGAGGCCTTGAGTTTGAAAGAGAGCAAGGAGGGGCATATGGGAGGGCTTGGAGGGAGGAAAAGGAAGGGAGAAATGGTATAATTAAAATATATATTGGTTTTTCGAGACAGGGTTTCTCTGTGTAACAGCCCTAACTGTCCTGGAAGTTGCTTTGTAGACCATGCTGGCCTCGAACTCACAGAGATCCATTTGCCTCTGCCTCTCAAGTGCTGGGAATAGATGTCACCCAGATGGCATGATCAGGGTAGTTGTGTCTCTGGGTAGATTATAAGTGGTATGAGGTATTTAGTATAAACAAAGCACATGGGTTGCAATTGGGATGGTACAGCTTGTCGTTCTTGCATGCCACCACCACTGTTACCTCCTAACGTCCTGGGAGTGACTGGTGACTGCCCCCTGTTCTTCATAAGATTCATAGGCACGTTTCACTTGCATCCAACCTGACTCTTGCACACTCTCTCCCTCCAGGTGTCACAGAAGGTCCCCCTGGTGATTGTGCAGGGCCACCTGGTCTCAGAAGGGATCCTGCTCTTTGGCCAACAGCACTTCTACATCTGTGAGAACTTTACCCTGTCTCCCACAGGCGATGTCTATTGCACCCGCCACTGCTTATCCAAGTG
Organism: Chionomys nivalis; assembly: GCF_950005125.1. Taxonomy (NCBI): domain Eukaryota; kingdom Metazoa; phylum Chordata; class Mammalia; order Rodentia; family Cricetidae; genus Chionomys; species Chionomys nivalis. Next base: position 32,784,575 of record NC_080090.1, on the reverse strand, counting down.
AGTTCTCACTTTCCCCGGCAGCTTCCTCCCAGCCCTGCCTCCTTCCAGTTCCCTCTCTTCCTCTTCCCCTTCCAACTGTTTGCTGAGGGTTTAGAACCCACGGCTATGGCTCCCCAAAGTCAGCTTCAGGGTTGGGTAACATGTTGCGTGGCAATTCCTATGTCTCTCCTTCCTGGAAATGTGTCATAGCACTTGGGGACCTTACTTCAGGTTATTTGGATAAAAGACTTTATTGACATCAGGTTACACATGCAACAACTGGCTGGCTGCCCGTCGTCCTCTATGAGACAGTGCTGCTGGCCCTGTATGCAGAGGCGTTCAAGTGCTGTAGACAGCACAAACAGGCTCCATGAAAAGAGCTTGAGCACACTGTCATTCTGGACCAAACCATCTTGGGAGACATATTGGCTCTGGTGTGATAAGGGAGGGTTGCCTGAGGGTGTGGCTAAGACCTAACAATGGGTGAGCCTTGGACAGGACGTTTGAGCCATCATACAGATCAGGTGGCACATGCATTATCCCAATACTCAGGAGCCTGAGGCAGGAAGATCCCAAGTTTGAGGCCAGCAAGGGCTACAAGTGAGAATCCTATCTTGAGAAAACACTACAAAACAACCAAATAAGGAAAGAAACTGGAGTCTCCCGTCTTTTCCCCAACTGGTAGCAGACATCGCCGGCAGGAAATCCTAAGACCCTTCTGTAGTGACAAATGTTTGGTCTTTTGGGATTCAACTAGCCCCTATTGGCCATTCTGTGCTCATGAAAGGATGGCCCCCCGAATTCAAACTGTGCAAGTTGACAAACTGTGTGTTTTCCTGTGGCCCTTGCTTTTAATGGATGGAGAGGTTTTTTTGTTTTGTTTTTCAACATGGTTTACAAAGGTTCCTATGGTGACCAAGTAACTTCTTAGCATACTGACTAGTTACTTTCAGCGTGGCTTACTCCAGAGTCACCTGGAGCGATCATTAGAACACAGACTTCTGGACTCTGCCCTATCTCTAGTTTCTAATGCAATAGATGGTAGGATCTGAAACTTTGCCAGCTCCTAGCTTAGGCTGATTCAACTAGTCACTGGGGACCATACTTTGAAAACCATTGTTTTCAGATGTTGGCAAAGAATTCAGTATTGACCTCTCAACAGTAAGAATCTGAACTCCCAGTGGTCATGATCTCCAATTTGGGTCAGGAAGGATATGTCAGGAAGGTTAAAGGATATGTAGAAAGAAGACTGCGTGCAAGCCCACCTGATTTAGAGTAGGGTTGAAATTTGCTTCATTATCTTTGCTGACCAGTCCTCTCATTAATTTCCATCTTTTATTCATACTGAAACTTCTTCTATTGCTGCAAGTCTTTGATGATTTTCCAAAGCTGGAGGAGTATAATTAATACTTGGCACACTTATCCCATCTTCTTGCTCGTGTTTTATGGATACCGATCAATACCAGCAGTGGGTCTGTAGGCTGGTCTTTCTAAGCTGATGGAAGCTCTCTGTTCTTTCTAGTTGCTCAGCATGCCCATGAAATGACATGTGCAGCCCATCGCTTCATACTTCACCTGAGCTTGGATTGAACTAGCCTTAGCTAAAAGCCTATTGACCAGCTACGTTTTGTTTTAGCATCAAGTTGTTTATCCCCATAGTCGCAATGGAAACCCAGCGGTTGGGTATTTGATTTGTGTGGCAAGAGTGACTTCCTTGTCTTGAACCGTACTTTTGTAGAATACAGGGAGAGTGGAAACAATTGATTACCTTGGGGTATCTCCAGGGAATTGCCTGGGTATTTTTAGTTCACGCTCAGGAAATGTTTGTTAATCAGACAGTCACACACACACACACCGCCTGCTCCTGGTCTCGTCTGTGGCCTGGGAAAGTGCTAGCTCTACTAAGGAGGCAGCTTTCCCCGCCAGGATCACAGATCATGTCAGATCAATGGGGATTAGGCCTTATTTTGACCATGGAGACTAAGGAAGATACATAAATAAGCCTGTTAAAAATAAAGCTGGGCCAGCCCTGAAATGCTTTTCTAAAAGTCATCAAGTAGAGCACAGCTGAGCATTAGGCCTTGGAAGAGGTTCGCTGATGCACCATAATAATATCCCCCAGTCAATCCCAAGAACACCATGAGTGCCCCACCACTGGACTTAGGCATGTTACTTACACTGGGCTCCCTCCATGACTGGAAATTCAGCCTTAGTTCATTAGGGTTGTCAAGAATTAAGTGGCCTAAAATAACAAGATTTTTATAGTTACACAGCCACAGGTCAGTGGTGGAATCTGTAGCTTGGGGTAGCTGAAAGGAGAGAGATGTGAACAGAAGAGCTCTGGGAAAACTCTGAGGCCAGCCTTTCTGCCTCCAAGGACACTGTTGCTTGAGCTTGGGCTTATGAATCAAGGGGACCTGGGTTTGAATACAGTAACAGAATGTCACCTTGGGGAAGCAGCACCTCTGACAAGCAGCTTCCAGGTTTAGAACTGGCTCTTGCTCAGGGGAGACTCATCTCAGACCAAAGTAAACCCTGGATGGGGAAGCACTGTGCAACTGGGGAGCATGGCAGTCACTTAGCAAACATGCATAGGGTTCAGGGGAAGATGAGGGCATAGAAGCCAAGAGCAAGGCCTCTGCCTCTGCCTGCACAGGAGATGCTGGCCAGTTCTGTGGAGGACCTAAGGTGTAGAGGGGGTTTTCTATGGCTCTCATAGCAGGAGCCTGTGGGGGCACAAACAAGATTAGTGGTTGTCCTTCCCACCAGACCTTGACCTGGATGCTGTTTGGTTTAAGCCAAGGGTGGTAGCTAGACTTTCCACTGCTGCCCCTTTGAAAGTCAGAAATACTTAGAAACAGCTCAACTTATCATGGCACTAGACATGCACAATGGGCCTCGGCCAGCAGCAGCTTTGAATTAAAGCTCCGTGGCCAAGGCTTCCAAAACCCAAACCACATTTTCTCTCTGATTAACCCACAGCGATGTGGCTCAGAGCAGAGGGTCCAGGAAGGCTGCTTAGAGAAGGGCTAGCAGGGGTTGCAAAGAGATTGACTTTGCATCTTCAACACTATTTGTATAAGGAGCTACCCAGGGGGTCCAGGCTTCCTCCCTGACCTGTGGGAACCTTCAAATAATATTAAAGTACAAGCTCTTCATAAAGTGAACCTGGTCCACCGACTAGACTAGAAATCCCCACCATGTCTGTGACAGTCTGACTCCTCTCAGCTACAGAATGGTGGCATGGAGGCCTCATGAACTTCCTGGGGAGGGGGCAACACCAGGAGGAGATGAAACAGTCCCCCCTCCATATCTCCATCTCTGGCCTCTCTAGGTTTGTGATCGGAGTATGAATTTCTGTAGCACTGATGTATGGGGGCAGGTGTCATTTATCTTAAAATGGAAATTTTATCAAAATGGTCAGAAAGTGTGTAGTGGTGCACACACAGTTTAAGATGAAATAAAATCTAAATAAATGTGAAATACTGGCTACATGACCTAGCTTTTCAGAAGTGGATGTGTCTGTAAAGGGAGGTAATTTTATTTCCCAAGATGCCATCTGTGTGGGTGCTGAAAGCTCCCCTACTCAAGGTTCACTAGTGATTGAAACATAGACTGTTCTCCTCTTTGGGAACAAATATTCGGGCATGTCCAAGGTTCTCTGCCCTCTCCTCTTCCTTCAAGGATGAAGGCTCATTCTGAACTGTTCAATAATTGATGGATGGAAAGCCACCTGAGATCTCTGTGTGGTCCCATTCTACCTTCTGGACCCTACAGGCCACCCCTCCCTGTTGCAGGAGGTGGGACTCAGGTCACATGTGGCTCTGCTCTACTCTCTGGTAGGCTGCTGGTTGACCCTCCAAGGCCCAGTTTCGGAGAATTTGGAAGGTACTCTATTCTCTCAACCAAGGCTGGATCTTGCAAACCAAATCATTTCCAGTTAGTTCTTTTGTCCATTGACTCTACTGCGTCTTCTAATTCAGTGGACCTCTGTCTCAGAGAGGCATATTCGACAATTGGGTGGTCCATATGAAGAGCTTCCGGGGCCATTAAAGATACAGGATGGGGGAAGTGGGTCAAAGGTACCAAAGAACCATGTGGTGTAAGCAGTTTGCAGACTTCTGAACACAGGGGCTGTTTTCACACACCCAGCCCCCACACCCTGGGTCAACATGACTCCCCCAATGAGGCTGGCACTTGGTTTACTCCTCAGGGGCAGAACATATGGGTTTCTGGTACTCGGCTCATCAGATCATCAGAGGCCAACAGAACAGGAGGCTGGACTACATTCTCCTCCAGTGAGATGGCAGTGGGTGGGAGGAGCCTAACACCACATGTCTTGTTCCCTTTTTAGCATCAGTGATCCCTTCATTTTCAACATGTGCAGCAAAGACAGGTCCTCTGACCACTACTCCTGCCAACGCTATGCGTACAGTGACCTCAGAGAGCTCCGGCAGGCCCGCTTTCTCCTGCAGGTGAGTTGAGGGGCTCTGACCCACCACGGTTAAAGGAGGTGGTTCACTCATCATGACAAGTGAACTGGGCATCATCAGAGATACTTGTCTTTGACTCCTCGTGGCTCCTATATACAGCTCAGGACTCTTATGAAGAAACCATAAGTATCATTTCCCTGGGCATCATCTGGTTGTCAACCAACTTGGAGCTCTGGCAGGCTCTCCAGGCTCTCCAGCCAGGCCTTTAACTGCTGAGCTATTCTTGCTCACAGGGTCATCTAGGAATAGGCATCTTTCCTGTGATACACAAATGTATTGATGATTTAGGAATTTGGGGACATCACTTAGAGCTGGTGATCCTGAGCACATGTCACCACTCCCCTCTCCTGACTTTCCCTAGATCTTGTCTAGCTCTGAGCTTCTCATTATGTCCCAGACCAAGTGATTTAGGGACCTGGTGGCTTTCCCCTCCGATATACCTCCCAGAGCCTCCCCATTGACTACAAGGCCTTTTTGTGTTCTGAACACAGATGGAGGCTCCTGTGAGAAAATGCACTCAGTCATGAGCTCCCACACCACTTTCTGCCTAGAACATTCTGTTTAGAATCATCACCTGCAGCATGGGTAGGAAGAAGAGAGCTCTGGAGCCCAGTGGCCTACACCCTAACTTACCTGTATCAGAATGGCCTCAGCAAGGGCAGGGCTGCCTCCAAGGCCTTCAAGGCAGCCTCGGGACACAGGGATGGAGAAAAACACTATTTGACTTGGAAGAATCTACTAAGGGCTCCTTGGATTTGTGACTTCATTTGGGGTGTGTGGAACACTTTAATTCCTCATGAAAGCCTCCCTAAAGCTGAAGTTTGGGAGGCCCTCCAAAGGGAGTAAATTCTAGAGTTGCAGCTACCTGTGGACCAGGGTCTAGGGCTCTATTAAGCCCCCTTTCCTCCACTGTTGCCTGAAGAAGTTGCTTCCTATTTTTTCTGACCCTGAGCTCTTTCCAAAGGAGAGGAGGAAGTGAGGAGGCCGAGTGTGGAAGAGTCTCTTCCAGCGAGATCCTAGACAAGGTTCTGGGCTTTGTCCCCAGTATGGCTCCCTTGGTCAATTCTCCAGGCCACCTCACTCTCCAGGCATAGGAAGCCATGCCTCGCCTTTCCCACCCTCCTCATACAGCACCGAGCACCTGTCAGACACACAGAAACCTTTCCTGGGTTTCTGTGCTGGCCTCACAGCTTATGCGCATAGGAAGTGTTACCGGCAGTGGGTTTCTTCTTTTCCAGGAAATAGCGATTGCTTCCAGGTGGTTGTTTTTTGTATGGTTGTGGAACCCAGAGGTGGGGGAGCATCTGTGTCACCAAGGGGCAGGGTGGCTGATGGAGAAGTTTCTCCCAGGAGAGCTAGAGCCTGTCACTCTAAGGATCTGAGGAAGCTGTCCCCTCTGTCTTCTCGTCATTTCCGTTTCTCTTTGTAGAGCTCTTTTACGTCTTGGTAGAGGACTTGGAGGTGCCCATACAGATGCCTCCCCTTCTGGGAGAGCTTGCTGACCACCAGGAGAAGCAAGTGCTGCTTGCTGCTGGATGCACAAGCCTAGGTCCAAGTCTGGCCCTTGGCTCCCCATGTCCAGGCTTCCGTCTCCCTGGACTTCCCTCCAGTACTGGGAGTTTTCCGTCCCAGATACCATGTCATCCCTGAGGCTCAGCTCATCTCTGGCGTTGTGGCATCCCTTATTCCAAGTGTGTTATATGCATATCCTGGGATAGAAGGAAGGGAAAGAGAGGCGGAGAAAGGAGAGGAAATAGCCAAAGGAAAAGGCAAGAGAAGCATGTGGAGTCCACTCATCAGGCATTACACTGTGTGGTCACGTCAGGATGACTCAGCACCCTGGGTGTGGGAGGCGCCCGAGAGTAGCATGTCGACAGATGAGCACACAGTGGGGCTCACACAGAGCGTCATCCCTCCTCCGTAGCTTCTGGGGCTTCTGGTGGAGCTGATTCCTGCCTTAGGGAACCAAGCCCATGACACAGAAAGGTCACGCAGCTTGAGGGCGCAACTGCGCGTGCTCTCCCTCAGTCTGCTCTTCCTGTCCTGCAAAGAAAGCCTCCACTTCCTGCTCCATCAGCAGGTGCACTCTGTGGTCACCCCCCGGGCTACACGAACCATATGGGTTTCCTACCCCAGAAGCCACACGGCAAAATGCCAGCTGCTCTGTCATCCACGAGCACCCATGTTCCAGGAGTCATTTGTAGTGACAGTAGTTTCTCTGCATAGGACATCTCCCTGGAGATCTTTTTCCAAAATGGCGACTCTAAACTCCTCGTCTTCTACAACAGCGACCGGGGTAAAGCCTTCAAAAGGTAAGGGCCTGACACACTCTCCTTTCCAAGAAACCGACCCAAACCCTGGGCAGAGAAATGGAGATTTCCCAGCTGTGTTCTTGGGAAAAGGCTTCCCAACCCATAGCAAGCAGAACTTAGGTGAGGTACAAGGAAGAACTTCCTGACTTTTGAGACAAAGTACAAATAAAAGCCTAGCTAGGAGTCTCATCTCTGTGGACTGAGGTAGCATGGTGGTAATGGCTCCAGGAAAAAGTCTTGCAGACAGAGTTCTTTAAGATGGTGACTGTGTAATGGACCTTCCAGAACATTTTTGCTATATTTTCTAATTTTCCAAGTCTTTTTTTTTTCTTTTTGGCTTAGTCTGTCTTTTGGATTCCAATAGCCAATTTTGGTCATTCCAATTTCATATTTTAACCGGAAAGAACTCCAAACCCTGATTCCCACTCACATGCTGAAGCATCTTTCCTAAGAGAAGCCGTTGTCACAGTTCGGCTCCTTCTCTTCTCCAAAGAGATGAATCAATCTACGCAACGCCAGCCTGCGACTGGATCCTTAGCACGCAGTTATCCATTTCTGTTGTTAGGGACTTACAGAGGCAGGGACAGGTCCACAGAGAAACTAGGCAGAAAGGAGGGTTGTGCCCTGGCCACCAGCAGAGCAAACAGACTCAAGGGAGAAGGTGGCCTCTGACCTCTGACCTGGGGAGCTTCGGGATTTGTCCTTCGGGTGCTCCTGGCTGGTAAGTGACCCCAGGGCCGGTTGCCTTATCCAGGACTCAGGAGTGGAATGGAGGAAATGGGGTTCACAGGTTTGTGTCTGCCAGAGCTACCCACTTTGGGTCAGCCGCCTCCTAAAAGCCACCTTGTCTGCTGGCCTGAGCAGACTTTTGATGTTTGTTGCCCATGTGCTCCTCTAGCTGCTGGGTACGAGCTGAGCTTTCCTGATGCTTTCTAGAAGCCTCACACATCTCTTTTCTGCCACGCTAAAGGTGTCTTTGAGGTACCCATTTTACAGTAGGGCTGTTGATTTGTTGTCGCGTGTTAGAGGTCCCAGTACTTGATCAGTTGGCCTCATCACTCTGGGCCTGTTGTCAAACAGTGCGTCATACATACAGCATGTGACAAAGGCATCATTTCATGGCAGGGAAGTAAACAGGAGCAAATGAAGGCATCTGGGGTCCCACAGGCCCAACAGTGACCTAAAGGCCTTCATTTCTTCTCGTCTCCCCAAAGTCCCATCACAGTCCAATAGCAGCAGCCTGGGAACCAAGTCTTTTCTCCAGGTCTTGTGTGTGTGTGTGTGTAGGATTGTAATGTTAGCTGAGAGTCCACAGTGATACACAGAAATGTGTGAAAGGAGTTATCAAATTGGTCATGGAAATGCGAGACCCTGAAAAGGACTTTCAAACCCCTTGATGCGATAATGCAGAAGCTATTGTTTCCTGCTGTCGCTGCTGTGGATGGACCTGGCCTGTGAGGCTGCCAAACAGACGCCTCAGAGGCACCCGAGGCCTGGTGATCAGGACTGCAGGGCAGGCTGGTAGGAGGGACATGGGCGGGAGTATGTGTGTGTGTGTGTGTCTTTGTGAGTAAGCTGGTGGGAGGGCAGTGACTCTGCTCACGAAACGATTTATTTTTTTGTTTAGCTTTTGCACTTTCCAGCCCAGCTTGAAAGGAAAAGGCAACGCAGAGGACCCATTCAACCTAAGGTAATGTCAGGTCAGGGTGCACTCTGTCCTGGCTCTGTCTTATTCTCCTGCTCAGGATCCATACAAAGGGCACAGCCATTTGTTTATAAATTTCTTTCCAATCTTCAGACATCCTTATTATCACTCCTGACATTTCTGCTTTCAAATTAACTTCTACAAATAGGCCTGGAGTCCACCCGCACAGTCCCTGACAGTCTCAGGCCTGAAAAGCTCTCATCCCCCGCTATAGAAGGGATAACTCCAGCACAGCCTGATCCAGGCCCTCAGGAATGGGTGTGCACCAGCCATGAGGGTTTCTGGATGTTCAGAAATTAAATCAATGCAGTCTGAACATACTTATTCGGGAAATCCAAAACTCTTCAAATCTGAATCAGTGAGCGCCAATGGGTTGTCACAAGTAGAAACATCTGTGTGTTACCTCAAGTGACACGTGGGTCACAATCCAGTCAAGTACACTAAAAAGATTGTGTAAAAGTGCTCAGGCTTTGTTAGAGGATCTATGCAACACGACCGTTGAACCTGCTGACAAGGGAGTTGCACAGACTGTTAACAGGCCCATAGGAATTTCTCGGTGACAGTTATGTCCCAGACACCGTATTATGTATATGCAAATATACAAAACTCAAAACATGTCCAAACTCCAAGATTTTCTGGTTCTAAGCATTTTGGATATAAGGGAGACTCAGTATGAGTGGTGTGTGAATTAGATGGGAACTTAGAAGCCTATTGTGTGGGTCATCTTGCCGGTCAACGGTAAGGTTTCCATCCCCAAGCGTAACACCTCCTCGGCAGGCTCCAGCTCCTTGGAAGCCCAATCTAGGGCCAGCAGATGTTTTTACTTCTGACGGCAGTGAGACTAGGAAGATGGGACTAGTTTTATCCAGAAGTATGTATGGGCAGGGCAGTTGCCATCCCAGGAGGGGTATTCAGTGAATTCGTATTAGCTATGGGTGGGTCTTACCAATTCACTCAAAATATCAATAGCTTGTGATATGTGGTGTCTGGTGCTCAATCAAGTGACAAGCAAAACAACCCCAGACTCCCTTATGCTGTTGAGACTATTATATTCTCATGAGAAGGATACACATCTCAATTTTGTCTGGGAATTGAAAGAAGGTCTGGTGAGGGAAAGTTTAATAAGAGAAATCAACTTGAATTAAGACATAGTCAGTGACAGGCCTGTCATGAGGGAGACTGGGAAGAAGCTTTTGGGGGTCAGGAGGCAAAGTGCAGCCACACAGGGAGCTTGGCTAGTCTGGCGAAGGCTGCTGCACTGGCATGCAGGGAGCTGCAGGGACCAGACAGAGGCTCAGTGGTGAGTTTCTGAAGTCCTGGAGGGACCATGAGAGCGGGGCGATTTAATGAGTAACTGGGAGGAAGGGGGCTAATGGTCAGCAGAAGGAGGAGGGGCCTGGCTTATGTCTGAGAAGAATTATCTTGGCAGTTGGGTCAGGAAAAGAAACTAGTAAGTCAAGGACAGAAGAGACTGGGGTTCGAAGCCTGCTGCAGTGACCTGGGGATCGGTGCTGGTCAGAGCCAGCAGAGCAGTGATGGGAATGGTCAGACAGCAGACAGGGCTGAAGGGACAGATGACAGGATCTGATGACAGGTGTGAGGTGTTGGTGAGAGGGGGCACTCAGTCCTGAGTGGCTGGAAAATGCACCGGGGGCAGCCAGGACAAGTCGCTGCTCTGTGGCTGAGCTGACTATCAGCAGCTTTGTTTGGGATGCGTGAATTTAGAAATGTCTGCCACACTTTCAGGAGGGGGTCATGGGGCACCATGTAGAAATGCGAACTTCCGAGTTTAATGGGGGAGGGGGGAGAGATGGCAGGGATCTTGACTAGATGTAATTTGGAGTAAATGGTATTTCAAACCAAGCAAGTGGACAAGAGCAGCCGGTGAAAGCATGCGTGTGGAAAGAGGTGGAGAGCCATGAGCGGTGCCTTGTAAGCATACGGGCCTGCCGAGAGGATGCACGTGGGATGGCCCACTAGAGGTGAAGCGGGGAGAGACAGAGAGCTAACTAGCCCAGGCTGTGTGTGTGGAAAAGCTCAAAAAAGCCTGCTGAGCGCTGCAGGTAGGAGTGATCAAACAGTCTCAGTAGGCCAAGCAGGATATAAACTGAGATACGACCACTGATCTTGGCAACACGGAATCACTGGCAGCTCCGACCGATGTCAGTTGCTGCTGACAGAAGCAGGGCATCAGCTCCTTCGCTCACAGAGTGGGATGTCACGGTGAGTCGGGGCACTACTGTGGGTCTTCAGTGGTAAGGTGGCTGTTTGCCATCTCTACTGGACATAGTTCAGTAGTTGATGAAGATAAGCTCTAGGATATCACCGGCTGGCTGATATAACCCCTGGGCATCTTACACTGCTCTTGTGAGAGACTTAGTGCCTACACTTGGGGTCCCCAGGTCATTTCGTTGGAAGTTGTAATTATCCACCCAAGTGAATGAATAGAAGCAAAAAAGAGGACTCATCGCTTCGTTTGCCTGGAGACAAAACAAAACAAGCAACAAACAACCCAGCTCACCTCCGTGTGTGACTGACTCTTCTAGGCTCATCAAAGTCTGCTGGAAGCTATAGCTTGACCTCTAAGTGAGGACTTCCCCTTGGCCAGTTCTGGTCTAGGCAGTCTTTAAGAACGCTTTGGCATCACTGCCCCAGGATCTCCCAACCAACAGTCACATAGGAGATCTGCCTCATACCACACACTGTATCCAGGTAATTTTAGCAAAATAGCCTAAACTGATTTTTTCTGAACCTAGTTTACATGTTCACCTTAGAACCAACCAGATGGTTTGGTCGGTCAGGTCGGTGTGCTCTTAGACACACATCCTGTGAAACACACGGTGATCCCTAGCCATCTCTAGCTATTCTCAGGCTGTTGTGTTCAGACTCTTAAGGGGTTCTTCCCCAGCAGCACCCCCATCTGTCTCAGTTTCTAGCTCAGCTAGCCAGGAGGCAGACAAAATGGGTAGAAGGAAGAATGTGGTAGACAAATTGACCGTACCCCCTACCCTGGGGATCCCTACAGAAATGGCTGTCAGGTGCTAAACGACAGTTCTCTGTGATGGGTTAAATATTTGGAAATTCCACCCTCATCCATAGGCTGATAATGACCTTGTGTGCCTCCTCCCATGTATGGAACAGCTGCTTTTAGGTCCACTGTGATGATTTTTCACAATATGGCAGGATCTGCCTGGGCTATGCTTTGTCATGCCTGCCCAGCATAGTTCCCACATAGGCCCCAGAATGGAGACCCTCGTAGAAACCTTCTATCATCCACTGAGAACAGTACACAGTGCTCTAGAATTTATAACAAAACCCAATTTTCAGCATAGTGTTCTACCATTGAAGAGTTTCTGTTTATTTTCTTTATACATTGTCTTTAAAAATGTTTAGAGTATGGGTGATAAGAAGCTATGAAATCCCTATAAGATGGTGATCTTTTGGGATGGGTGACAGTGCCAAGGGCACAGGCTCAGCAGCCTCAAGCTCAGAATCAAGTCCCCTTCTTACCATGCTTCAGCCTCCAGTCTCTCTCCCTGGAGATCAGTGTATCTGTAATGTACATAACCACTTTAGGAAAGCTCACTTTGGCTCCTCCCTGAATGGAGCAATAAGGTTCTTGGATGTCTTGATCATATGAAACCCTGAAAGGTCCATGGTGGAAGATGACTCAGTCCATCCCTCTGGGTGTAGGGAACATGAGTTATAACCAGAGGTAGAATAAATGCTGCCACAAAACTCAAAACGAGCGTGACAACCAATATTCTAGCACTCCGATGCTCCTTACACATTCCTAGAGCAACATGAATTGTGCAATAGGCGTGTGAAGGTCTAGGAGTGGTGGGAAGCAGCTTACTGGTTCATCCTCCCCAGAGGCTACATGTACTCAGCTAACTCCAAGAAGCCTAGAACATAGACACAGATGCCATACTTTTTTTCAAAGCAAGTTTCTTAGACTCTGCAAGGATACAATCAATAATGAGTATGCCTAGTGAGCTGAAGGTAATATGTTCTTTTGCTTGAATTGCCTTAACTCTATGACATGGCTGTAGAATTGCAGCTCAGAGCCTATTCAGTATGCTAGAGTCTCACATTAACCATGCCATAGTGACTTTTAAGTTTGTACTGGAGAAATGTGCAAAGATCTGCCTATTATTGAGTTTAGACTGTATTTTTTTAAATTTTATTCTAAAAATAACTGTAGATTCACAGAAATTTGCAAAAGAGCAGAGTCTCTATAATTGTCTCATTTACTTTCCACCCTCCTGAGAGCATGCTTAATCGCTGACTTAAACAGTTTGAAAACCAGGACTATTCCATGTATGTCTACATCTTTGTGATTTTTGTCATGTGTGCAGATTCATGCAAGTGCTATCTTTCTGTCATTACAAAGACAGCTCTTGCACTGACTGTCACTTATGCTTACTTCCTTTCACAACTTTCATTTGTTATTTAGAGACTGTCCTATAAACTTAATCACAGTTTGCAATATTTGAAGACTGGCCCTTTAAACCCTGGAGTAATATCACTGAGATCTGACTAAGTTGTTGCATATTCAAATAGTATGCTTCTTTTTAATTGCTGAGTAGTACTCTATATGCATGGTATGATACCAGAGTTTGCTCAGCTACTTGTAGATTGAAAGCCATTTGGTTGTTTCTAATTTGGAACCACTACAAATAAAATTGGCCGTTTACATTTAGTGTAATTATTAAAGTGTTAGAACACAAGTTGACCATCTTATCTTTTGTGTCTGTGCTTTTCTTGATTCCTGTTTTTTCTTTTTTTTTCTTTTTTTTTGGTTTTTCGAGACAGGGTTTCTCTGTAGCTTTGGAGCCTGTCCTGGAACTCCCTTTGTAGACCAGGCTGGCCTCGAACTCACAGAGATCCGCCTGACTCTGCCTCCCGAGTGCTGGGATTAAAGGCGTGCGCCACCACCGCCCGGCTTTTTTTTTAAAAAAATAATATTTATTTATTTATTTTGTATGCAATATTTTGTCTGTGTGTATGCCTGCAGGCCAGCAGAGGGCACCAGACCCCCTTACAGATGGTTGTGAGCCATCATGTGGTTGCTGGGAATTGAACTCAGGACCTTTGGAAGAGCAGGCAATGCTCTTAACCTCTGAGCCATTTCTCCAGCCCCCTGTTTTTTCTTTTGCTGCCTTTTTGTGTACAACTAAGGGGATAGTTAAAATTTGGCTTTAACTTATCTATAGTATGTTTGAGTACATTTCTCTTTGTGCATATTTTATATGTTTTATCTCCTGATAATTACATGTAATTATGTACATGTAATTTTTACAAGTTACTGGTAATGAGAATGTACCATTTTGACTGAAACTTTCAGTCTTAATGTAGGCTTTTAAGACTTTAATTACCTATTAATTTATAAAATCTTTGATTTTCTTAGATGCTCTTTTTACGTACATGCAGAAAACCACACAAAACCTCTTCCAAAGGCATTTCACAAGGAGGGAGCCTAGAACCAAGGGAAACAAAGTGAAATTTATAAAGCAATTCAATAATTTGGGTAGCATCGGAGAGCCTGTCTTCCAGAATGTTCCCTCTGCCACTCTGTCTTCTAATTTGGGACTTTTCCTCTTCAAAGTCGTTTATTTCTGTTGGCTGATTGGTCTTCATGTTTTTGCCATAAGGTACTCTAGGAGGTAGATGGTGAGCGCATCCTGGGGAATAGAGACAGAAGAAACTAAGGCAACTGCTCCAGGCAACCAGGGCAAAACACAGGTCACACTGTGATCACACCAGGGCCACCCAGGCTGGACCTGGCTCTGAGAAATGGGGACTACTGTCACAGTGGACGGTTTCTGTTCTACTTGGGAAAAGAGAAACCCATGGCTTTGTATCAAGTAATTCCAGGCTTAATGCAAGTTTCAGGGAATAAACATGGCAGTGGCATTTTATAGAAGGAAAGAGTATTAATATTGAATAAGATGCAGAAGATGGCGGATAAGTGCTCAATCCAATCTTTGCGCTGTCTGGTACCCAGCACTTCCTAGCTAACAATGGGTCTGATTGGAGTGCATGCCAGACAAATCAAAGATGTCTGCCTGCTTGGTTCTCAATCCTAATGAAGTTCAGTGTGCTTAAACCCCTTTTAAAAGTGAAAGTGGCAGGAAGCACCTTCGGTGAGGATGGAAAGGAAGCATCATTGTGTACACTAGCCCAACGGAAGGCTGCAAGTCCGCGAGGTGATTCTGAGGACCAGTGATAAGCATGCTGAGAGGTGGCAACTCTAGTGGGGATGAGGCAGGGAGAGAACAGTAGAGACAGCAGACAGGAGAATCCAGTCAAGACCCAGACCCTTCTCGGCATGGACTGTAGCTGCAATGTTTTCCTTAACTTCTCTTTGCTGACTCCTCTGGATACCTAGGAAAGGTGGTACCCATCCTACAGAGAAAGAGCTTCAGGAGGAGCAGTAGGACTGGGCAGCATCCACAGACTGCTGCTCTCTCCTAGATCATGTTTCTGTGTGGATCCTGAAATGCCTGAGTCAGAGAGAAAGAAACTGTAGTTGCGAGCCTGGCTCCCTAGTGGGCACATCCGAGACTCTACCTCCTAACTGGGGTGCTCGGGGTAAGGATTCCTGTAGAAGTCTCCATGCCTGGAATGAAAATGATATGTCCTGAGAGCCTTGGCTAAAACTCTGAATTCACCCAAGACCTCAGAAAGGTACAAGATATAGTAGCCAGGTGTTCTGCCAGCCACTTCACCCAAGACCTCAGCAAGGTACAAGACATAGTAGCCAGGTGTTCCAGACAGCCATTTCTAGAAACCAAGTGCATCATCAGAGTGGATATTAAATCACTTGTGCCATGCAGTTCTACAAGAATGAAGTAATCACACCTCACCAGCAAGCTCAGAAGAAATCAACACTTTGGGCTCTCCTGCAGACCACAAAGAGATGTCCAAATAGCCCTGGGCCTCTAAGTTTCTCACTGTCTTTGCACACTGGCACCAAAAGCACAGACTAAGAACAATAACAACAGCAAAATCCAAACTTTCTTGACAAGCAGTTCCAAGAAGAACCCCAGATTTGGGTGCCAGAAAAGAACCACAGAAGCCTCCCAAGGAGGTCACAAACTGCGAAAAGTCACAAGGGAAGAAGATGCGGAAGAATGAAACCTCGCTGTGAACAGATGGGATTTACTGGGGACGTAGATGTCTGTCATTTCCAAAATATTCCTTTTTAAAAGAAATTTATACTCTTGCTATTTAATCTTGGCTACCATCTAACTCTCAGCAACAACGCCTTAGTCTCTCAAGCCATGGGACTGCAGGAATGCTCAGTTTTTCCATTTTATCACAAGCTAGGCAGAAGGTATTGTTGATGCTAGCGAAAGAGAAGAGAGGGAGGGAGGGAGGGAGGGAGGGAGGGAGGAAGGAAGGAAGGAAGGAAGGAAGGAAGGAAGGAAGGAAGGAGGAAGGAAGGAGGAAATACTAGTTTTGACAACTGTCACTATCCCAGATTTCACCCATAGCCACTGAGCCACAGATGGAAGCCCTGGAGGTTTCCCTTCTAAAAGGCAGAACTCTATGCTCTTGCTGAGGGGCCAGACAAATTCTGTCACCAGAGCTCACAACCTGAAGACCTGGCTAGTGACTTTATAAATGAAATTATTTGGAGTTTTGCCTAAAACTTGAAAGACAGAAATTCTAAGTA
This sequence comes from Chionomys nivalis, assembly GCF_950005125.1. Lineage (NCBI taxonomy): Eukaryota > Metazoa > Chordata > Mammalia > Rodentia > Cricetidae > Chionomys > Chionomys nivalis. Next base: position 32,768,405 of record NC_080090.1, on the reverse strand, counting down.
TCTTTCCCCCATAGCAGTGTTAGAACTTGTAGGAAAGAGAAACAGCTTGTGGGGTGGTCCCTTTAGTCCAAGCACTTGAGAGGAAGAGATGGCCCAATCTCTGCTAGAAGACTGACCCCAATAAGAACCGAAATAGATGGGTCTAGTTAGGAGAAGGCAGTACACTGTGCTCTGATCCCTGATTCTACAGAGAAAGAAGCAGGGTAGCAGAGAGAAGTCAGGGCATCAACAGCAGCAACCCACAGCAAAGGCCATCTCTTGAGACATCAGTTGCCCAGATGTTAGAGATGCAGGGCTGGACAGAAAGATGCTCAACACTTCACTTTCTATCTCTGGCTAGTGTCGTGGTCTACACAGTGAATTCCTGGCTAGCTTAGAGGAAATGTTGCGGGCAGGATGGGAAAAGAAGAAAAGAGAAGAAGAAACAAAAGCCGGGAAACACATCCATGCAGAATTAGCTATGGGCCCCATCAGCAGACCTGATGAGAATATTTTTTTCCTAAGACCAGAGCTGTTTGAGTGACCATTTCTGCTCCCAGTAGATATGCTTCCTTCACGGATCCTTGTGCCCAGGGCTCTGTTGTAGTGATTCACATCTCAGATATAACATCCCCTTTAGATGGCTTCCCAATAAATCATCTGTGATATTAAAGGAAGAGAAAGCACCCACACAGGGGAGCATGTGGCGAGTGGTTTTGTGATGTTTATTGCTGGTGGGTAGAAATGTGTAAAGTCTACTTGATGACATGTGTCGCAGCTATTTAAACAAAGACCCTTGAACACACTATTTGCAGTGATGCAAGACTGCCAGGAAATAATCTAAACCATGGTACGATGTGTTAGTCATCTGGGCGCTCATCACAGAACCATTTCCATTAGTGCAAAAATTAGAAACAACTTAAATGCCCACAGGAATATATAGTTCTGCATATCATGAGAACGAGCGTCTTGCAGATGTTTGCAATGTTAGCTTCAAAGACCATGTGACAACGTGGGTTTCAAAACAGGGTAGAAATTATATGAATGCTCTGATTTTAGCCATGTGGAAGTGTACACACAGAAAAATAACCAGGAAGAAAGCATGCCACTATTACAGCTGGCTTATGCCACAGAATGGTAGACATGATCAGCTATTCTATTTAAAACTAGACTGTTTGGGTTATTTTTGTAATGAAAATATTTAATAAGCAGGGAAAACTGCAGCAGGAATTTTGAATCTAGATTATTCTGAGATTTTAGAAGTCTAAGTCCAATAGGGAGTGTTGCAAACTAAGCATTATGAAAGGAAAATGAATCCTAAGGAGCTGGAAGATGAAAGATGCTGTCTACTGTGGCTTATAGTGTAAAGAAATGAGCCTCTCCCCTGCACAGAAGCCTTAAGAGCTGTGCACTGGTCACTGCCTGTCCCCTGCATGGAGACCTCCAGAGCTGTGCACTGGCTACTGCCTGTTCCTTGCACGGAGGTCATCAGAGCTGTGCACTGGCCACTACTGCATAACTTGCCACCCACTTAGCCAAGTCAGTGGAAGGGCCTTTTTGCAGGGTATCTTTCTCAGTCCTGTGTTCTCAGGCCTATGAAGTTGTGAATGAAAGGGACACATGGTAGGGTTGTGTGTGTATTGAGGGTGGGGCCTTACAATAATGGGAACATTATCACCACAACTGCTATTTTTGCCTGAAGAACTAGTGTGGCTCCTGACTCTGCCTATGGCAGTCTTTTGGCTGTACTCTAGGCTCTTGTTTGTGGATGGAACTGAAGTCTCCTGAGTGTCTGCTCTGTGCTACCTGGCTTAGAAGCTAAAAAGTCCCTGACTTGTTAAGTTTCTCAGGTCAGAATGCTCCGGCCAGCTCCTTTCAGATGGCCTCTTTCCAGCTGGCACAATACCAACCAAGCTTTCTCCTTTGCACACGGTCCCTGCGTCTACTACAATGACATCTTTCATTACCTAAGAGTCCTAAAGGGCACTGGGCGCATTCACAGTCCATCAAGGGCCTTCAGGAAAGCTCCTAGAGCAGCTGTGCAAATGTAGTTGCAAGTGCTGCTTCTGGCTATTTCCTGGCAAAGTTTAGTGGTAATGCCTGTCCATCTCTGGGCCGTTTGCTTTTCTACCAACCCCTAAGAGACTGCTGGCCTAGAGGCCTACATCCAAAACTTTCCCATGGAATGAGTTCCATATTTGGGAATTGACAATGTGCCCCCAAATGCTAGTGATAGAATATGTTGGTAGCATTAGTTCCCTGGGCAATGGGTGACACCAGGAGCATTCGGGACAGAAATGAGATGGACAGATAGATGAGGGCTTCTTTGTTCCCTGAGCTGCATGTATGGAAAGAAATAATAAAGTATGCAGAATAGCAAGAGACAGAAAGCCCCTCAACCAACCAAACCATAGTCAGAGAGGTAGGGAAGGGTGTTTTATGGTTTGGATGAAAAGACCCCTACAGTAACACAAGAGTCCTTTCCTTTGGGTGCAGCTCACTGCCTCCCCCTTACCACCTCTTCCCTTCCTGCCTCAGGGTCAGGGTCCCAGGTCACCTCCAGTCCTCCTGGGAATCCTTGGCCATTGAGTTGGGGGAAACCAAATTGGAAAAGATGGCCTTTCTTGGTGTCATGGGGGCCATGCTCTTGATTTTGTTCAACTTGTCCCTGGCCTGTTGGCATTTTTGCAGGCACGCTGTACACAGATCCTTCTCTTCCACCAGATAGAGGTTTTCCAGCCTTTTGATGGTGTCCACAAATGCGTCTGTCTCATCTGCCTTTGGAAAGGGGTTCCCTTTTATGTTGAGCTTCTTCAGTTTGGGGAGCTTGGCGATGCTGGCAGGGATGGTATTCAGCAGGTTGTCATGTAGCCCCACCTCATGGAGCTCCTTCAGTGCCCCCAGCGTGGTGGGCACACTGTCCAGGTGGTTGAGGCCCAGATTCACAGTGCGGATGTTCTTAAGCTGGTTCAGCTCCACCGGCAGCCCGTTTGTGGTCAGCCTGTTGTTGCTCACATTGAGGAAGAGCAGGGAGGTCATCTGACCAATGGACTCAGGGATCTTGTCGATGTAGTTGCTGTGCAGATCCAGCCACCGCAGGTTCTGGAACTTGGAGATGGAGTCTGGGATCTTCCTGATGAGGTTCCGGCTGAGGTCGAGCTCGTCCACATCATTGAGGCGCAGGATGCACTTGGGAAAGGTGGTGATTCCCATCTTGCTCAGATCAAGGCGTTTTTTCCCATCAAAGGTGATTTTGATGCAATTCTTGGCCACATTGAGAGTGATCTTCTTGCCCTTGGGGCCTTTCCCACCCTTGGCCATGGTCTCTTAGTATGAGAGTGTATTTGAAAGATATTTTTCTGAGTTGATGCTGATGACTTTGAGGAAGGAGTCACATAAAACTGCTAGAAGGGAAGCTCTGATAAGAAGAGAACAAGATAAATCTGGTTAGTAGAGGACACCACACTGTGCTGTGACCCCTGATGGTACAGAGAGAGAGAGAGAAAAGAAAACAAAACAAAACAGGGTAGAAGAGAAGAATCAGGATAGCAGCAGTAGATCAGAGGTCTTCAACAGTTCTCATCTCTCCAGATGTCAGTTTCCCAGATGGGAGAGGCAGTGCTGAGCTGAAGTGTGCTCGGTGCTGCTCTCACTGTTTTATTCTCTGGCCATTTTCCTGGGAAGTAGACTTCTGACTCCAGGGTGTGTGTGTGTGTGTGTGTGTGTGTGTGTGTGTGTGTGTGTGTGTGGTGTATGTGTATGTGTGTGTGTGTCCTTCTGACTCCAGGGTGTGTGTGTGTGTGTATGGTGTATGTGTGTGTGTGTGTCCTTCTGACTCCAGGGTGTGTGTGTGTGTATGGTGTATGTGTGTGTGTCCTTCTGACTCCAGGGTGTGTGTGTGTGTGTATGGTGTATGTGTATGTGTGTGTGTGTGTCCTTCTGACTCCAGGGTGTGTGTGTGTGTGTATGGTGTATGTGTGTGTGTCCTGACTCCAGGTTGTGTGTGTGGATTGTATCTGTCTGTCTGTGCCTGTGTGTCTGAGTGTGCATGTATGTGTGCATGTGCATGGGTGTGTATGCTTGGCTATGTTCTAATTTCCCAGACTTTCACATACAGAGTCTCCTTAGCATTGTCAAAAGACCACCCTGGGAGACTGCGGAGGGAGGGGCTGCTGCGTCAAAGGCAGCAGAAGCCTGGAAGGGAGGAAACAGTGAGTGTTAAAAATGGCTATCATATCCCTTTCACATTTGGGACCCATAAGAGCTAGCAGGCTTTGGTTACTGTAACTACAGAGTGGTAAGAGCAGCCCTGGGTCTGGGGAGCAGCATCCAGAGTGCCCCTCCTCTCCCTAGGTATGGAGGGTGCCAGGGTGGGGCTGCCAAGCCTTCTAGAGAATGCTCTTTCATCTCCACTGCTCCACAGCCTCCCCCACATCCTTCACACCAACAGTCACCTATAGATTGTTCTGCATAACTAGGTTTGGGGGCAGCACAGAGAGCACCACACAGAGCCTAGAATGTGGAGAGTTGTCTTGGAAGTCCAGTTCAGCAGTTAGCAATTTTCTTCAACTCTCTGCCCCAGTCTCCTTATTTGTGAAAACAGTCCCTTTACAGAGCCGCTAGGGGATATAGATTGTCTAATTCTGCATAGCACTGGTAATGGGGGTTCTTAACCGTTAGTTACTAAGTACACAGAGTGTTCCCACTCTTCAACAGTCTCAGGAGACCCAGTGTTGTCCCTGCTGTCTGGAGAGGGAGACTGATGCTGAGCAGTGAGGGAGGCGACAGCCAGCGACAGGCTCTACACAGTCAGCGACAGCCAGCGACAGCCAGCGACAGCCAGCAACAGCCAGCGACAGCCAGCGACAGGCTCTAAACAGTTAGCAATGGAGCAACACATTCCCAAATCTCCAGTCTGGACAAGGGAAAACAGAACAAAACCTAGGAGAACCAAACGCAGTCTAAGGCAGCCCTGGAGCTCTGCAGGCTTGTATTAGGAAGGAAAACGGGATGTGGAGGGACCTCTCAGCCTTTAAGAGCATTTTTTTTGCTCTTGTAGCAGACAAGTTTAGTTCCCAGTACCCACTTGGGCAGCTAGTTACCTCTTGTAATTCTAGTGCCAGGGAACCTAATGCCCTATTCTGGCCTCTGGGGACACTGCACTGAGGTGCACACACAGATATACACATAAGTACCTAATTTAAAATTCAAGTCTTCAGGTGTTTGAGTAAGACAGACGTTTGACTGTACCTATCAGTTTATATTGGAAATTCTAGGAAGTGAAATAATGCAAGAAAATGAAGGGTAAACAGAAAAGAATGAAGTCAAGATACCTGTATGTGCAGGTGACCCGACGGTCCACATAGAGACAACCGTGAAATGTTTAGGACAGTCTTTAAACTGATAACTGAACTTAGTAAGATCATGGGAAGCAAGGTTAAGACACAGCTGCCCTGCCAGATATCTGCATATTAGCAAGTAACAAGCAGAAGCTAAAACCTGAAAGAAAAAAAAAAATGTTCCCCAAAGGAAAATGCATTCTTATTTCAGATATATATATATAGATAGATAGATATAGATATAGATATAGATATAGATATATATACTAATGAGGAGTTCTATGATGAAAATTATGAAATAATGACTTAAGAAAAATATTCTTCATAGGAAACCATAGCATGCATGAGTTAGACAACCCAATATTGTTAAGCTACTTCTCCTGAAATTGGTCGACATAAGATGATTCCACTTGAACTCTCAGCAAGATTATATACATATATCTATGTATGAATAGATTTTTATTTCATGTTTCTATGCATAAGAATGCCTAAAACTTTGAAATTCTGAAATGTTGAAAGATAAAGGAACTAGAAGTAAAGAGCAAATTTGAAAAAGGGAAAACACTGAAGGAGGATTCATTTAAAATAATTTTAAAACTTCCCATGTAATTAACATGTGTTATCAGTCAAGGGACAGACACATAGACTACCACCCAGACATAAGACACTGCCCAGAAAGCAGATCTGCACAGATGTAGACAACACAGTCAACTGTGTTCTAACAAAACTTCAGTAGAAAAATAAACTTTTCAATAAATGGTGGTGGGTGATTGGTCATTCATACATAAAACAATAAAATTGAATAAACCATTAACTACTTAATGGAAATAACTATTAACACAAAGTGGATCATGGATACAAATATAAGCCATAAAACTTTTAAAAGAAACTGGAGAAAAAATTTATAACCTATAGTTTGGCAGAAGTTCATTCCTCTAAAAGATAATGTTAAAAAAATAATGGGCTTGAAAAATTAAAAATTTTGCTCTGTGAACAAGCCATTAAGCATAGAAAGATAACTCAAAGAATGGAGGGAAATAGTTGTAAGCTACATAGGCAAAGAGGCCTGGAATCCAGAACAGAGGAAGAAGGTCTGTAGTGAAAACCAATAGTAGACAATAGAGGGAGGCCATGCAGCCCCTCGTGGAATGGACAACGGGGCAGCCCCTGGAATGTTGGGCGATTTCTTACAAATTAGCCGCACTCTCATCATCAGCTGTTTCATCCTCCCCAGCAGGTACTTAGGACAAGAAAAGCTTCTGTTCATGTAAAAGCTTACTCCTGTGTCTATCAGTGCCACGTTCATAACTGCCCCACAGGGCAGGTGCATCCTTCAGGAGATGGAGCCCTTACACTAAAATGTTGCAGAGCATAAAGGAGGTGGCTATGTTTATCATCTCTGTCTGATTGTTAGGTTTTGTATGTGTGCATTGAAATGCCATACCTCATTCTATAAATGCGTACAGTTATGATGTATCAGTGAAAATAAAAATGCATTTCAAATATCCATAAAGAACATATTTGTTCATGTGTGCAATAGCCTAAGTGATTCCTAAGAGCACACTGTTGCCAGAAGCAGCCATTGGAATGGTCTGCATGATGAATGAATCCATTTATGTAGCTGCAGGAAACAGATCCACCAGGGCAGGGGCTATGGGCTGGGGACAGTAGATTTCCAGGAAGCAGTGTGGCTGAGTGTTCTGGAGATGGCTTTTCTGGACGTGCTTTGGGGACAGTTACATGAGTCTGTATATATTTAAAGTTCAGAGATTTGCCTCCCCAAAGGGGAGATGCTATGTAGCTACATTTTAAACTTAAAAACTAATTGTAACTCCATGGTCAATCTCTGTGACTTTCTCTCTGTGCTTGCTTGTTCAGACTAGGTTGGCTCTCGAGGATATTGTGTGTGTGTCCACAACAGTTCCACTCTGTCCCTTAAGAGGAGGCCGATGTGCAGCATCTGAACGTTGCTGTGAACACAGGGAGAGGTGTTCACGGGAGGCATGTCAGAGAAACTGTTCTGCACTTGAGTTCACCAAACAGATGAATTCAGCGCAAGAAAACCTATATACTCATAAACTTCTGTTCATCAGTGCCTCTCGTAGAGTGCCCAGACATTGCAAATAAAATTAAGAGTCACTAGTGAAACTTGAGTTCAGATGAAGAAGAGAGAGTGTTAATTCGAACATCTCAAATCCTGCATAGGGCTGTATTTTAGGTAGCCGTAGCCTGGGGCCTGAACAAGCAGTAAACAAAATTCCCTTTGTCTGAAGGCCTTCTTAGTCCTTTGAGACTGATTTAAACCAAGTCCCTTTGCTTATTCTTGCCTGAATCCATCTGTTTACTCCTTGATTGAGTGTACCGGGGCCTACCTGGTATCAAGCCTCTGAACGACATACATTGTACATGAACTCACACCCTAGTTTAAATAGTTAAAATCCAAACAGTCACTAATTCTGGCCACCAGACTGCCCTGCATATTCAAAGGTTGGCTGCCATTTGGTTTTCTTCTTAAGATAAATTCAAACATGAGTTTGAAGGCTCCTAGACAAGACAGGATGCTTCCAGCAGACTGGGATCCAGTCAGGCCAGCTGAACCTCCCCCACAGCCCACCCATGCCGTGGGAAGAAGCCTTCCCAGGTCTGAGTAGTGGGGGCAAGGGAGTCGCTGGGGACCGGCTATAGAACTGGTCCATTAAGGAGCCTCTCTCCAATGGGCCCTTTGGCTCTGAGCCTACCCATCAATCAGCTTAAGGCAGAGTAGGGGGCTGACTGGCCTAATGCACTTTGCCACCTCCCTAGTGAGTCTGGATCCCCAGACAGATCAAGCCACATGGGAACATCAGGATCCTCTCCCCTTTTATTAATGCTCTCCTCAAGGCCACCATTCACTGGCTGGAATCATCAGTTGTAGGCAGCCTACTACGCTGCCTACAACGCTGTGCCAATAAAGACCCTTCTGATCCCCGAAGCTGCTTAGGATCACTGGAATTGGGCAGGGTCATGAGTTCTGTTTCAGAGGCAGAAAAATCAGGGACTTATCCCCTGTCACTTTTCTGTTTAAGGCCAGGCCTGCCCACCCGTGGAAAAGGAGAGGAAGCGGTGAAGGTGGAAGAGAAACAGATAGTCTTTGATCATTAATTAGATCATTAATGATCTTTCATTAGCAGATGATCAAAACTTTAACTAGATTTGTTCTTGTGAAAGTCTTCAAATATCATAGTGTGGCCAACCCACACAAGGAAGAACATACATAAATACAGAAGACAGACAGATGGGTTGTGGATGAGGGGATCTACGGATGGAGGGGGTCCTGTTGCACATGCGCAGACTGGAAAGCCCAGTACGAGAGGGTTCCAAGGAAGTCCTATATTTTTTTTGTCCTCTGCATCTGTGTTTTATACTTGGGGGTAAGTGGGCCAGTTGGTCTGATTTTAATTTCTGAATAATTTTTCTATCTAGTCATTGTGAATGAAACAGCATGGAAGGACACCCCACGGATATCTAAATTAAAAATGTAATGGCAACCTATATTTTAATACCACCAAAACATTTGCAAATGCCTTCAGCTCTAAGCGCCCTGCAATCATAATAATGCTAGCATGTGTCTGGTGCTTCACACTCCTGAGTCTTGGACTTCATTTTTAAGTAACATTGACTGTTTTCACAGGTTTAATATGTCTCAATAACTTCCTAGCATAGAATCACAATAATTACTTCATTCTTTGACTGATGTCTTAAATGTAGGATAGAATATAATCGAACTGGATCTGCCAAATTACCACTGTATTTTTTAGCCAGTGTTTTGGGGAAACTTCATGTCACACGGATGATAAATACGAAATACCCTTGGCTTGTGGGCCCTCTTAGGCAGTGACAAGAACTTCCCTGAGAAATCCATTAACCCCTAAGTACAGCTGAATCTTAATGCAGCATAATGTTATACCCTGACGATCCCTCCTCACTTGTAAGAGAACTATGCATGGGCTCGACCCAGTCTCCCAAACAGCCCAACTTAGCAACACAACACCTGTGGAGTGCTGGTGGGAGCTGCGCACCACTGAGAGAGGGGTTCATGTGTCACACTACTAGACTGGGAAAACAACACAATTTAAAATAAAAAGAAAAAAACCTTCCAAGTATAATGCTGAGCAGTTATTACTTTTGCCCCCACCTGGAAGTCAAGAAATCTCAGGGTTAATCGTCCTAGACTGAGCATCCTTGGAACTACATTTGTTCTTTTGCCCATCACATTTACTAGGCAGCGAACGAACGGGCTCACCTGCTTCTGTGGTTGCCCACATGGCTTCCTATCATTCCCCCAAGCAGGTGCTACTCACTCCAAGGAAGGGCTTTAGTGTCCTATGAAGAGTCACTCGGGAGGCAAAGACAAAAGTCCCTGAGTCCCCTTTGTGGAGACAAAGTGTCTGGAAGTCCTTACAGCTTTCCCCCAGGTCAGCGCTGATTCCTGACTTAGGCGCAGTCTGGGCTGGGAGAAAGGATTACTGCTTGTCCAGCACCCTTTCTGGACCAGGAACTGTGTGTTATTTGTTTCATGGTGTTATTTGGAGTGTTATGGGAATGGAGCTGTTAAATGTTCCACGCTTTCCGCTAACTGCCCCTGCTTTGGAGAGAGTGGACAGTGCGGATGGAATCTTCCAGGGTTGTTGTGATCCCAAAATTTTCCAATGTCTGTTGTGGAATGCTGCCAGCTGTCCAGAGTTGTGTGCTATTGTTAACGAAGTGAGATGGGCTAAGGTCCTCGCTGTGAACATGCTGCTGGGCCCTCATACATCTCCGGTCCCTATAGCCATTAAACCAGAGATCAACCCGATTTATTAAAGAAATAGAGTTTAGACTCACAATAGTCAAGTGACTTGCCCCAGGTTACACAGGCCACAGGCAAAGTCAAACCTAGATGGTTCAGAATTTATAAACAGACTTCCACTACAATCTGCTGCCTGACCCTCAGCCTCTTCTATCTGTGCTACAGTGGTGGTAAATGTCTCCTGTGGGGGTCACAGTGCTGGTTTCCACTCCCTCCAAAATGAGGAAGACATTCTGCAATCCTAGTACTACCAGACTAGAACCCCATCCAATCTTCTGCAGCAGAATATTAAGACCATGCCCCAAACCAAGAAGGTGAATTCTTACTAGTGGGTTCCATGACAGTGGGACCCAGGAATGTTAGGGTCTTCAGATTCTAGGTGACCAGATACTGGCTATGGTACATGTGAATGTTCCCTATCTTGATATGAGAACTGTTTGAAGGGAATGAGCTCTTTGCCAACTACATAGACAAGAAGTTTGGCCTAAGATTCTGAGTGGGTCAGCTATGCACATATCCCACTGAACTTCTGAAGGGAACATAGAAAGATGGGAATTGTAGAAACCATTTAGGCTGACCCTTTAACCACTTCGTAGATATGTATGTATGTATGTGTGTGTGTATCTATCTATCATCTAGATATATACAAAGTATAAATTTTAGTAATGTTTAATGGTCTTGATGTGGTAGTTTAACTCTTAAAATAAAATGAGAGAGAGGAGAAGGGGGTGTTTAGAAGTCATACACAAAGAAGTCGTACAGCAGCTCAATAAATATGTGTGCTTGATTGTTTGCTTATGTGGGCAATGATGAAGACAGGGATTTTGTCCTTCAGCCCTTTCAGTACCCATGGAGCTGACTTAGTGTGAGCATCTTTTTATACTGAATGAGCCGAGGCTATAAAGAGACAAGATTCTCACCCAGCCTGACCTGAGCTAACATCATTCCCGGTTCCTGCCTAAGCAGCCATACTTTTGCTCTGGAGAGTACTGGCTGCTCTTTTCCACACGAGCTCACATGAAAAGCCAACCCTTCTGTTCTAGATTTGTAGAGGAGGAATCTCCTTCCATCCTGTCCCAGCTCCTCCCAGCCTGGAGAATAGCAGCGTCAACACTCTCTACATGGGGTGACCGTTGACTCGGCAGTTATCTGGTTAATATGATAATGCCGGTCTGAGGATTTTTGCTGGGACCTTCTGTGTTTGCAGCCCTGCCCACCCTCGCATTATTTACTTCTCTCTCTGCACCAGCGTGGCTTGGCATACGTACTGCCTGAAAGTGCTATCTGTCAAACTGTCCTCTTCCCCCTGGTGGGTAACAAGAATTCAACTTTTATTTGGAGCAAAAGTTCCCCAGGGGTCACATGGCCCCATAACGAAAGATTATGATTTCTTATTGGCTTAATAGCATCTATTTTGTAATTTTGAATGTACTCTGTTTTAATTGGATTTGTTAAAGGAACAAAAGGGAATAGGTGCCTTACAATTAAAATAAAATTTTAAGATTATTAGTTTAACAGACTAGAAAGGCCTTGTTCATCAACCACATGTTCCAAACACGCAAACCAGCCTGAACACAAGCAGAGGACAAAGGGCTCATGTCAGCCTGGTAGCTTCTAACGGGGTTTCGAGGTCTGCTCTTGCAGGCAGGCGTTGCTTCCATTTTGTTTTGTTTTGTTTTGTACAGATAACCCTCCCCTTGCAAAGCAGAGAACTGGGGTTCAGAGAAGTAGCATAGTAGAGCGGGTAGATGTCCAGAGCTGTTAGAACAGGGTGCTAACCACGTGGTCCCTCCCTGCTCATCCTCCACGTGAAGCTGGACAACCTTCTGAGCCTTGTGAACTTTATGCTGGTAATAGATACCACAAAGGCTGATTCCAGGGGAGGGGTGCCGAGATACAAGGGAAGAGCATGTAGCCTTGTGAGGAGTGGGGAGACAGGCTTGCACAGTGGGGTAGAAACTGCCCATAGTGTACTCTTGCTGGGTAGAAATCCCCTACAAACTGCAGCCTGACCACCCCGTGTACCACAGTGGTTCCTGACCTTCCAAAGGCTGTGACCCTTTAATAGAGTCCCTCATGCTGTGGTGACCCCTAACTATAAAATTATTTCGTTGCTACCTCATAACTGTAGTTTTGCTGCTGTTATGAGTGATAATGGAAGTATCTGATATGCAGGATATCTGATGTGCAACCCCCGTGAAGGGTCCTTTGGTCCTCCCCCTCAAGAGTCACAGCCCACAGGCTGAGAATCACTGATGCACTATGAGAGCCATCCCTGTCACCTAGGCTTTTCTCCATCCTGGAAGACAAGAGGACACATGGAGCTGCGCAGGGCTCATGTCACGTGTGGCCTGTAATACATGCATTTCTGTTATTGCCCCAACACATCTTGGCCCTGTATAACTAACTTAATTCATTGTTTTTCTATCCATGTAAAAATGATTCCTGGAACACAATATTTTTTCAGAGTTTTGTGGGTGGAAGGGGACTCGGGCACTCAAGTGTTGGCTGATCACTGAAAGCGATGGCCAGCCTTGCGTGTGATGCTCTTGGGGTCAGAAATACTTTGGGTTATTTTTCAAATTATAGATTTTTAAATTTGTGTTTGTGTGTGTGTGTGTGTGTATGTATGACATATGGTGATGGAGGCCAGAAGTGGGTGTTGGATCCCTTAGACTGAAATTCCAGGTGGTTGACCTACCCTACATGGTGCTAGGAACCACCCTTGGGTCCTCTAGGAGCAAGTGTGCTTAATTAATCAAAGAGCCACCTCTCCATCCCTATGGTAGTGTGTGTGGCTACAGCAGAGTGTTCTGGGAGGGCTTGGCAGCTGGAGCTGGTTTAATGGAGTTAAACCTAGAAGAGAAGGAGAAACACCCAGAGGGAGAGATGGCCTACAGGGATGGAGTGAAGAGATGGTGCAGAGAACAGGAGAGATGCACCCAGCTGTTGGGAATGGATGGAACTCTTTCTAAGATCCCCTTTTTAGGAAACAAAGAACTCCTGCATACAAAATAGTTAAAAGCAGCTAAAATGTCAAATAAAAGATGATAGTGAATAATTACTATACAGTCACAGAATGAATCAAATATAAAACAAAGCAAAAACCTTTTTTCCAAAAGTGAAGATGTTTAAGATAATGTTAGCAAGAAATGAGTACGTATATACACACACACACACACAGAGAGAGAGAGAGAGAGAGAGAGAGAGAGAGAGAGAGAGAGAGAGAGAGAGAGAGAGAGAGAGAATTAGCAATGGAAAAAGCAGCCAGCAGCAACAATCATACGCTCTGGAGAGTACAGTATTGCTGTCGGCAGTTTCTGGATTCTCTGCAGTGTTCACATACACTCACAAATATGATTTTTTTTTCATGTTCCACAAATTTTGATCACTTTTCTACTCTGTTTTAAATGTGTATGTGTGTGGGCATGTATTTGTGTGCATGTGTGTGTGCATGTGTATGTGTGTGCATGTGTGTGTGTGTGTCTGTGTGTCTGTGTGTCTGTGTGTGTGTGTGTAAGAGCAAGACTCTCAAGATGTTAGGCATATGAGTGGCCCTTCCTGCTGACTTTGGACAGACATGACTGTTACTAAGACTCATGTCAACTATCTCTGCTGTGTTTAGTGAGGGCAACTTCTCAGATCTCTCACATACGGGGGCCATGTGGTCTGTCCCTTTCCTGATGTATATGAGAGCACTGTGGAGCAGGCAACGGGAGTTGTCATTGTCAGCTCTGGCCATGTGACATGTCTGGAATCAGTTTGCCTATCTGCAAAATATATCAGTAAGCTGATAATATAATTTGTTATAAAGAAAGAAAAGAAGGAAGGGGGAAGGAGGGAAGAAGGAAGGAAGGAAGATAGGAAGGAAATATGGTGATTTGTATATGCCAAGGACTATGGTGGGTATTCAGTGATGCTAGCTCCTGTGGACTGAGATTAACCTGGCAGTGCCATTCACCATCTCCCTCCCACCAGCGACCCTGGACACTATTATTGGTCCGTTATGTCAGGTGTAGGTTTGGGAAACAGTCTTTGCAGACTCCCAAATGAAACAGCTGCAACTTTTAAACTCACACTGTTACTATCACCAGCAATACAAAAATATAAAATCAACTTACAGATGTGTTTACTGCTTTTAATCTCTAGAGTTCTCTATAGTGCAAGCGAATCATTCATTCATTCATTTGTTCATCCATCCCCGCATTGGTTTTTATTGGGGCTGTGCTATAGGCCAGGTCAGGAGACAGACACTGAATGACTAAGGCAGACAGTGGTGTGCTTTTCATGAATTTCCCACTTGCTGAGCGATCAAGTCAAGAAACCCAGGGCCATTTCCAATGGTGTAGATGCTCTACAGAAGATAGAAGTGATTGCGGAAAAGAGAGGCCTGGAGTTAGGCTGCAGATATTGGTGTATGGGGATGGCTAATCTCAGAGGGGGCTGAGAAGTCCTCTCTAGGAAGGTGGCATTTGCCCTGCTGAATGCTTAGGAGACATCACATGAGAACACTGGAGGAAGAAGAGTCCAGGGAGAGCGGTGTCTCCAGGACAGACGTCCTGAGAGCTGGGAGAAGCCTGGGCTGTTACGGGAGTTGTGAGAGCATCTTGAAGAAGAGAGAATGAAGAGATGGAGACAGGGGAAGAACAGATTGTGGGCGGGGCCTGGCACATGGAGAGAGGTGGAGGACTATGGCTGTGGCTCCCCACTTCCTGCTAAGATGGGACTTTGGGGATGAGTCACGCTTTCCTAGACTGAATTTCTTTACATTTACAGGCGGTGGAAAGATCTCAGGGTGCAAAAGCATGTGGCACAAAGGATACTTAGTATGTGTGAGAGGTGGGTACCTGCTTAGGAGCAGGCCTGCCTGAGTCTAGCTAGGAATAATTGGCTGCTGAGGAGACCGAAAAAGGGAAAAGACACACAGGGTAGTGGCAGAGGAAGGTAATGTGTGCCCAGAGGTAGGTTTGATATCTGTAGTATGAGCAGTAGATGGAGCCTTAGGGGCCTTGGCATTTACTATTCCTTTTCCACCCACCCCCCTTTTTTATGCAGTATAAGTTATGTCTGAGCACTTTGTGAACCTCAGCTCATTTAACCCATATACACCCCACTTCCCAGAAGAAACCTCCAGGCTTGACAGCCTCTCCTTTATCAGTCACACACTACTAACTTAGAGCCCGCGTCTCTTGTTTCCTTGTGTTGTGAACCTAGCTTCTGATTGCTTTGCCAATAGAAGTTTGACTTTACAGTAAACTGCAATGCATTTGGCTTTCTGAGCCTTTCTAGGAGCTAGAGGGAGCTCAGCTAAGTGATGCGGGAATGTTTTTCCTGCCCAGGCCAAGGTCTATCCTCATGGCTTAAGGCATGTGTGCCTCACACACCTAGCCATGGTATTATACAAGTCTCATTACCTGAGACTGAGAGAAAGCTGGGAAACATTGATCTGCAATTGGCGGTGGATCAAACTGGTGATAAACTGAGGTGGCTATCGCAGTCACCTGTCAGGATGAGGGGCCGCTTCAGTTACGCACCTTGGGTTCGGTAGGCACAGGAAAAGGTACCTGGAAAGATCACCTGACTTTCGCTTTTCGGCCACTCTGCCAACAAAAGGGGGCAGTGTATTAAGTTCTCCCCCTCCCAGCCCCAAAAGACCCTGTGGAGACCCACAGAGAAGCTAGTGGCACCAAGCACTAGCATTGACAAACCAATAGACAAGCTTGGACACTCCAGGACTCTTGTGAGACAAGGTGGCTTTCTCAGCCCCTCCCTTCTGCTCTGAAGGCTGAGGACAATGTATCTTTCTTACCTGCACCAGTCACTGCTCCACTCCTCTCTCTGTGTGACTTTGTACAAGTCTCTTGCCCTTTCCGAGCCTGCATGTTACCTCCGCCTGCCATGGGCCAGCAACAAATGTCCAGAGAGACCCAGCTTTTAGGAAGAACCAAATTGTGGCTCCGTGTCTCCCTTGCCCAACTTGCCCATGGCTCCAGACACCTGAAAACCAGCCTGTATCCCCAGCTAACTATTTGTCCTGGCCAGGGCTCAGGGTGTGTGGCCTCCTCCCCTAAATAATGCATTAGCTGGTGTCTGGGCTCTGTAAGGAGGCAGCCGGGAGAGCAGGCATTTGCGAGCTGTTTAATGAGAGCAGAGAGAAGCCCATTTCAGGCAGATGAGTAAGCGCAGGCCACCAGGGAGCAAACCTTACCTGCCTTTCCTCCTGGTGCTCCTCCTCTGTGCAACTTTGTCACCAGGCAACAAGGGTCTTGGGACTTGGAGTTAATTAGCATACTCTTGACTCAGCCTACACAGGGAAAGGCAAAGGCTGAGGTTACTTACTGGTCTCCCAGGGAGAGGAAACCTGATCTCTGTGTGTTTTCCCCAGCTTCAAACAGCAGGGTGGCGAAGGGCGAGAGTTTCCAAGGAAGAGACTTTCCATGGCAACTGCCCCAGCAACACTGAACAGTCCACATGGCACCCTTTAAGGAAAGCCATCTTCAGTAGCCTTCAGCCCCACAAGCTATCGTTCGAGTTCCTTCTTATTTCCCATGTATTTGTGGGTGTTCCTGCTCTTCTGTTGGGGGAAGGCTGTCCTTTCAATGTTTATTTACTTGAATTTATTGACTTCTCTTGCAGCTTTGTTTTTCCTTTCACCCGATTGGAGCAAAGCAACTCCAGTGCTCATGAGGTCACACAAGCATGCAATCACTTTCTGTCTGGTAGCTGTTCTCAGCCAACGTTGCTGTGCTGTCACTGGGATCTGTATCTTGAACTAATGCACTAAGTCAAGCCTGACCTGGATGGTGTCACGTTGAACTGACACCACAGCTGCAGTTCACATACCTGCGTGTGCATTGGCTTTGTTTGACAACTTGTGTTTTCCTTTAGCTCAGTGATTCTCAACCTTCCTAACACTGTGACCCTTTAATACAGTTCCTCGTGTTGTAGTGACCCCCAACCATAAAATTATTTCCATAGCTACCTCATAACTGTAACTTTGCTAGTGTTATGAATCGTAATATAAATATCTGTGTTTCCTGATGGTCTTAGGCGATCCCTGTGAAAGGGTTGTTTGACCCCAAAGGGTCTCTGCTTTAGATCAAATTTCTCTTATTTAAGAAAATCAGTCAAACAACAAGTAAGAGCATCATTCTGCAAGTAAGAAAATGACATTGTAGGAATGACATGGAGGAATAAAATTATTATTGTAGTGTTAATTCCTCATACTGAACATGATTTAGAAAACAAATAGAATGGCTAACAGTTAAGTAAAATATTTTAATATTGATCTATAATTGATCCAAACAATGAAAAATTTTGTATAGAGAAGCAAACTGAACTAATTTTAAATTAAAAATATAAAGAAAATTCACCATTAAGTAAAGATCTTGATGTCATGATACTACTATTTTATATTTTAGCCTAAAGATAAAGGTAATATAAAATGCATTATTGAATCTACACAATAAATGATTTAACTGAATTAAAAATACAATTAGAAAAAATTTAAAATACTCAAAATTTTACTGCATGGTATATTTATAATCTGAATACATACATATATGAATTCTTAAGTTAGAAAACATAATTTAAAAGTCATGAAATTAAGATAAATGAAAACACAAAATCAATAATTTTTCATATATATATATATAAAGAAAAACATCTTTAAAGTACTGATACATAAATTCGTATGGAAAGGGGAAACAGGTGTAACTCTGGCAGCTAGCTGTAGTAGATGCAGTGAAATAGGCATTGCCTTTACTTATGATGAGGAAGTGGGCTATAGTGGGAAATCAGACAATAGGTGAGACATCCCTGTAATCTGGAGCAGGCCAGACAGCCATGACATCCTATCATTAAGTCTAGAACTGTATGCAAGGTGTGTGCGCTAAGGAGGGCTCAGGAGGGAGCAGAGAAGCCATGAAAGAAAGACCCATTAATCAGAGCAAAGGTCTCTAGTCTGAAAAAAATATGTCTTCTTGTGGATTTTTTTCTTTTTTCTTTCTTCTTTTCTGTTTTTTTTTTTTTTTTTTTTTGACAGGGTCTAACTCTGTAGCCCAGGATAGCCTCAAACTCTGTGATATTCTTGCATCAGCCTTCCCTATGGTAGGTCTACATGCATGAACCACTATGCTGAGTTCTCCTCATTGATTTCTATTGATCTGTTACCTGAATATGAAAACTGGGGTTCAGGTTAACCTGAATTTGCTTCTGGGGTTCAAACAACAAGACAACTTGGGAATTAGATTTCCAATGCCAGCCTCTTGGCTTCTTGGTAGGTGACTGCTCATGGTAGACACTGTCCCTAGCGTCATTTGGCACAGAGAACCCTACCAGGCTAAGAACTGGGCTGGACACAGGCTCCCCTGTCCTGAGGCACACAGCAAACCCACCAGCAGAGATATAGTTCCAGTTGCTGAAATTAGTAAATCTTCTTCATTGTGGATTGGCTTTTTTTTCTCTAGATGATTGAGAATCAGATCTCCCAGCTCCCTGCTAACCCATCCTATCGGATCTCCCAGCTCCCTGCTAACCTATCCTATCGTGTCTTTCCAACTGTTTTCTAAAAGACAAAACATCATAGAAGGAGTTGGGCATTAAGATGTTTTTTCTTTGAGGCAGAAGCCATGTTAAACTTTGGGCTCTCCTTGAATATCTTCCAAATTGGGATTAGACCTAGGGTTGAAGCTTGGAAGGAGACTCCAGGTTCCCTCCTGGGTGGAGAGACTATAGATTCCAAGCAGTCAAGTAAATGGCAGAAAGTTTGTTCTGGGAACTAACCACCACCTTTGAAGGCCCAACTCTAGGGAGCTCTGTCGAGCCCTCTAAGGAGATGTAAATTTTTGGAATACAGCTAGGGTACCATTCACCCTTCCAGAAGATTGGCTTCCAAGTGCTGTTGGGATGCTGGTCTGGTGGGCCTATCCCAGGCCAGTAGAGTCTAAGCATAGCCATGAAACAACATTGATCTATACAGCTTTTGGGGTCTGGAAGGCCCCTAAGGTAACATGTGATCACAAATGGAGAAAGCCCCATTGGAAATCCCTTCAGAATAAAGAAGGGAGAATTTGAAGCAGATCCAACATGCAGCTCATGAGAGATTGCTCTTTCATCTTTGAAAGTCATTAACAAGAAAGTGAATATTGATGCCTAGAGATGAAGAGGTGATAGATGAGCTGTCTTCTGTGGGGACCAAGCTACACCACCCTCAGCCTAGACAAAGTCATACTCTCTCATCTTTAACAGCTTTAACTGAGAACTTCTCTTCTTCTAAACTCAGTTTCAAGCTGCCCAAGGGCCCAGGCTCATGCCTAGTAACTACATTCATTCAGACTCCCAGTGAACTGTGGGAGCCAACTGGGTTGAAAGAACAGGTTATACATTATTCCAGAATCACCTAGAAGGGATGGGCAGAACGGAACCCATCTTCATCAGAAAGCAGGTCCCACTCTGGCCGCCACACTCCTCTTCCTTCTGGAGCATAAAACAGTCAAGCCACCATTCTTGACGAATGCCAGTATCTGTTACCATCACACCCATGGGGGATGTTGGGCCCACTCCTGCTCCAGCCTTATCCACACTGATGCTCACACTTGATTGCCACACTCCTATGTAAGTCCAACTAGTGTGTAGGAAGTACAAGCTAAGAAAGGTTCAGATGGTCTGGGTGTCCATACATCTTAGTCAAATGGGGCAGAGTGACTATGAGTCCAGGCTTTCTCATCTCCGAAGCCAAATGTCTTCCCATCACCGCCTCTCCTGTAACTCAGGAGGGCTTTAGAAAGTCAGGAGCCACATCTGACATCATATTTACTCCCAAACACATCTTATTATGATGGACAGTGCAGTTTTATCAATTGAAGAAATGGTTTTTATCAATCACCAGGTATGGATAGCAGTGCCATGGACTATTTCAAGAGATAGACTTATTTTTCCGATATATTATTGAGAAATAATATGTTTAAAAGTATAACTCACTTTTGGCTAGATGTCTTATCACCATTGGTAATGGTGTTCTTCTACGATGGGAGCAGGAGTGGTGGACCTTCCTTGGAGCTCATAGCCGGTGATCTGGGGCTGTGGACTAGGGAAGGCCTTCTTTTCTCCAACATCATTCCACTTGAGAGAAACCTCACAAAGGCCAGCAGAGTTCTAGAATGTTTTCTGAAAGAAATGATGGCAGAGGCTCCTCTATTTCCTGAACTCTGAAAGACCAAATTTTATCCCAAATTCTCACTCTTCTTTCATATTCTAAAATAAAAAGTAAGCTTAGAAGGGCTTCAGTATATCGGGTCCATGCTTATGGCTCTGGAATGTTCCTGAGGGTTCCAAGTAGCAACCCCTCACTGTTGCCAGCCTGGTTCTGCTCCCTTTTACAGCCCTCAATGAAACTGTCCTCCAGGAGGAGGTGAAGGCAGGTGATGGGGTGAGGGCAGGGTCAGAGATAGAACCCAACCAAAAGAGGCTTCACACAAGGCTCTGCTGCTAGGTCACTAAACCTGAGAATGCTCTGCTCCCAGAGTGTTGGTGGTTTTCCTGGAGAAAAAAAATGGAAAAAAAATGGAGAAAAAATTCTAGCCCAGGAGTTGCTCCCTTGTAGAAAATTTATCAAGTAAAAAAAACTGAATGCAGAGGGGTGGGTGCTCATGGCAGATACTGCAGTGGTGGGGCTCTAACGGGAAGATGGTGAGATGCTGTAGAGTTCCAGTATCCCTGTCCTGCTGCCCCCCCCCCCCCAGCCCCATACCAGTTTCTCTCTGCTGGCCTGTTCCTGAATAACCACTCAGAGGCTTAATGTCAGTTACAATTGTCTGGCCAATGGCTCAGGCTATTACTAGCTCACTCTCTCTTTAAATTAGCCCATTTCTATTAGTTTATATTTTACCGTGAGGCTCATGATTTGCCAGTAATGTTAGGATCTTCTTCTTTGGCGGCTGTATGGTGTCTCCTCCACCCTGCCTACTCTCTCTCTATATCTTTGTTTGGATGTCCTGCCTAGCTTTACTCTGCTAAGCCATTGGCCAAGACAGCTTTATTCATTAACCAAAAGCAAACAAATACAGAAGGACATCCCACATCATCTCCCCTTTTCTAATTAAAAGGAAGGCTTTAATTTTAACATAGTAAAATTGCATATAACAAAATGGTTTCCAGGCAAGAATTACAGTTATAACATTTAGTCTCTTTGTATTAAGCAAAATTAAAGAAAATGCTTTATCATCTACCTTATCTTTGTGAATCTAAGGCTTTAGCTCTGTCTCTGCTGGGAACTTTTTGGCATCCAGGCCTGTTTCAGCTGAGGTCTGGGTGGGGGCCATCCTGGTAGGCCAAGCATGGCAGGTAGCATTGTGGGAGTTGGCATTTATGAGCAGTTCATAAAAATATGGGCAGTCCTAGGAGATGTGATGTGGTTTGGACTTAGTGGAGTATCTTGAGCAGAGAATAGAACTCTCATGGCTACGGCATGGAGGAAAACAGGTGGCAAAGGAAGGAAGGGACAGCAATGGGGCTCAAGAATCAAGCTTTACAAGTCTTGGTGAATGACAAGGAACAGGGCTCCTTTCCCACACCTTTCCCAACATTGTGTTTTGATGCACTTTTCAATTCACTCTTCGAGCTGGGCCAACCACTGTTCTCACCTTCCTTGGCTCTGTATGTCTTAGTTGCAGAGAAGTGTAAGAGAAGGGTTTGACAAGGTGTAATGAAGCTCAAAATATTCCTTACCTAGTAGTGCTGCGGCTGGAAACCCACCCGTGTGGCACAGTCCTGAGGCTGTGACACAAACCCAGGGCAACGTGAGTGCGTCTCTAGGAGCCTCGTTGAACACGTGAGGTGGGGAACTTGTGCATGTGACCTGAGTCCATGTCTGATCAATTAAACACAAAATACACAAGCATATGGACATAAGCATGGGAAACCGCTCTCTGTGCCAACACAACTAGAAATTATTAATTAAGCTTGTTAGGTTCAAGCAGTAGCTTGAAGACCTATGTTGTATAGTTTCCCTTATGATGTTCACATTTTTTTTTCCTGAGTAACATTCATATTTATATTTGGCATCCAAGAAAATGTGTGGCGTCAGGGAGACTAACTCATATGAAGCCATGAGAACCAGGAGGGACAGTGAATGAGGTCTGGAGACATGTTGGGTTACACTTGATAACAGTATGTGATAGAATGTGTGTACTGTGTATAGTGGTGGTGGCTGTGAAAAACTAACCTCAGTAGGGAGGGTACGCAAGA
Source organism: Chionomys nivalis (assembly GCF_950005125.1). Classification (NCBI taxonomy): domain Eukaryota; kingdom Metazoa; phylum Chordata; class Mammalia; order Rodentia; family Cricetidae; genus Chionomys; species Chionomys nivalis. The sequence continues at coordinate 32,746,013 of NC_080090.1, read as the reverse complement.
TGAGCCCAGAAAATGATTGATCTGGGCTGGCCTCTGACAGCTGTCACATGTTTGTGAAAGTCTGGGGATTTCCAGAATCCCCTGGCCTCCCAAATCTCCAGGAAGCCTTATCTCCCATATTCAAGGTCATGTCTTAGAACATTTGGTCACACTATGTTTTTCTGTACCACAGGAGACACCCGGGCTTCGACAGGACCATGCTGCAGAAGTGGCAGGTATAGCCATTCCCCAGTGGTAGTGCTGGTGGGGGGACAGCCTGCATAAGCAGAAAGGACCCAGATCTGTTAAGAGGAGCTGTGCCATGTACTTCAGGAGAAAGTTTGTGTTTTAAGTGTGCTAAATTCCAGCTCTTTCTCTGACAAGACCTCAGGGATGGAAGATTAGTCTTTGAGCACTGGAGTAGGAAGCGGAGGATGTATAGATGCCTCTATGTGTATCCATCCTCCCTTCCTTGAGGATGTGCACACATGCACACGCTGGGGAGAGGGGGGTGCCATGCAAGTCACTTCTTAGGAGACATGCATGGCTCCAACACAAATGAGTCACAGTCTGGAGCTCTCAGTGCAGAAGAGACCCCAAAGGGGTCAGTCCTGCACAACTTTCCACATGGAGCCTGTACCTCTGTCTGTGCACATTCAGCTTAAGCCGGAGAGCCCTGTGTGTTACCCTGATAAAGACAAACAGGGAAAGCCCTTCCCAGAGCATCAGAGGCAGACCAGTGAGGACTCCTTTCTTTGTAGCTATCATCTTTTAGCTCATTTTTCTAACAGTGAGAGGGCCAGCAACGAGTTCACCGCCAGCATGTGTGCTGGCATTCAGTCAGCATTTGAGTGTTCCAAAGAAAGCCATACCCTTTGCTTTGAATTGCTGGTCTACTTATTTGGCTAGTATAGCTTCCTAAATATGCTCACTTCCTTTCACACTCAGATCAGTGGGTGCTAGCCTGCCATGGTGCCGGCTCTGTATAAGACTTGGACAGAGAGCTTAGGTGCCACCTGCTTGTTCTCCTGCAGTCCAGGCTTCCTGTTGGGGGCTCAGGGTTAGGTCCGTATAGCCTCAGATGGTTATCAGATGTGTTAGACTTGTCCCCTTTTGTCTCTTCTGACAGAAAAGGGAGCTCAGCAATTTTGAATACCTCATGTACCTCAACACCCTGGCTGGAAGGACCTACAACGACTACATGCAGTATCCTGTGTTTCCCTGGGTCCTTGCTGACTACACCTCAGAGGTAAAGTATTCTCCAGGATAGGCGTCAAGGCTTCGGGGATTTCCTGTCCCTATCATGAGCACACAGATCCTTACCGTTAACTTCAGTTCCCTGGGACTCAAGGCTGCTAGGCTCTTCTGAAGCCATGGCAATCTTTACCTGGGTTCCTGCTGCAGATCCAGTGAGAGATTATCACCACGACTGGGATTATGTTAATCAACACATGGGTGGCGTGAGACTCAGAGTGCTTCCCGTCACCTCTGAAGGAAACTGTAGCCTCTCTGCTGAGTCAGCACTGAAGATGCTGCATTCACAGAGAACCTCTTTGTGGGCTTCCTTCCTAGAATCAATGGGTACAGAGAGAGGGAAATGGGGTCTGAGGCAGAGAGATGAAAAGGAAAAGACAGTAACCCATTCTGCCTAGTAAGACTGTGGAATCTGAGCTCCACCCCAGTGCCTGAATAAAGACATGACATGGCCAGGGAGGCTTATGGCAAGATCAGACCACTCATCTCTCTTGGCCTCCATTCCTAGATCTCAGCATGTAGGAGTCAGGAGGGAGAAAACCCTCACAGCAATATTTGAGTGGTGTGTGTGTGTGTGTACAACCTGGTGGTGAAGTAGGTCTGGGCCCTGATACTCTGTTTATCAGGGGATGTATTGAGTGTGTGTGAAAAACAAAAGTTCGTGAGTCATGGGGTCAGAGCAGCCTGACCTGCCCTGACCAATTCTACCTATGGATGCTTATGTGGAAGAGTCTCAGGTTTGGAGGATGGAAGTCTTCCTGTCTCGTGGCTTCCCATCTCCACTTCAGACACTGAATGCAGCAACGTCTTCTCACTGGGCCACTCCTTGTTTTTTCTCACACTAATGGTTCACCTGAAAGCGAAGGCCTTACAAATAGGAACCTTCAAAATTCAAGAATCAAACCATGCTTGCAAAGCAGTGTTTGTAAACATTCACTGTTTAATACATACCTGGGGCTTAAAATTATGGTTATTTTCCTGTGTTTAAAAATTGGGAAATTTAGGGGGCCATGGAGATAGCTCAGTGGATTAGAGCACTTTCTGCACAAGTATGGGTGTCTGAGTTTGAACCTTAGCACCCATGTACAAAGCTGGGCATGGCTGGGTGTCCTATAATCCCATAGATGTTAGCTAGCCAGCTTTGCCAGAGCCGTGAGCCTCTGGTTCAATGAAGAGCTTCTTCTACCCTCCACCTTCACACATGAGGGCATGGGCACCTGGACACTTGCAAGCCTACAACCACATACATGCAACACACACATACACACACTGGCACACACATCCACATATACACTCATATACCCACAGATGCCCACATTCACGCATACACTCAGATACACACTCACACACATTCACACATGCACTTGGAGGATTTCTCCTGAACATCTGGGAACTTGGGGAAAATTGGAGCTCTGGCAGCTGTGAACCACTGCCTGGAAACTGAGCGGGGGGCTGCTTCCCTTTTGTCTGGGACTGCTTTCTGCCTGCTTTTGCAGTTGTGATAGCACTGTCCCTCGATCAAGGGACTGTGAAAAGAGATTTGTGAATGTCTAAGTCCAGGGATACTTAGTGTCCCCACTGCCCCCCCAACACACAGAGCAAGTCTCTGAAGACACTGAAGTCCTTCCCATTCCCACTGAGGTGATTCTCAAGGTCAGGAGTGTTACGCCCAGATCACAGAGTCCGCCAAAACTGACTAGGAAACCAAGTCCTGTGTGTAAAAGCAAAGAGCCTTTATTCTTACACAAGTTTGCAAACTCGGACTCTCCGTGTGTCCAGCGTATTGGAATGGTAGGAGAGCCCCAAACTCAATTGGGGTTGGGTTTTTATAATAGCAAAGGTAGGGGTGAGGGATTTCTAAGATTCATGACCCCTGATTGGCTGGCATATGTCTAGGGGGTGTCCTGGTGAAAAGCGATGGCAGTGTGCTGGCAGGTGATCCTGTCTACAATGGTTGGAACATTAGGAATTTCCTTTGGATGGTCTGTTCCTAGGTGGTGCCTGGGTAGTCTCAGTTTGTGATCTTTCTTGGAACCAGGTATTGTCTAAGGGTAAACTACTGAGAATCGGGCCTCTATTGAGCTTGTCATGGCTGGGTTCTACAAGGAGCAGGGCCAGCATTACATGCTTTAATTGCCCAAAAGATAATGGACCTCAAAAAAAAAAAAATGAACATGTTCCTCTCATCTCCCTCCTCCCCCACCAGTCCCATGACCTCTAGCTTCCAATAAAATCAATTTGACTCGAAGCAGGCCCCTGAACTATTGCAGCAAACTATTTAGTAATGGCAACAGTTAAAAGTCTTACAGGCAATGAGAATTCTTTTGAATGTCTCTTTCAGAGCCTGGTCACATTCTGATTTGGGTCATCTAGGAACAGGCTCGGCTTGAACCCATCTTCCCTCCTCTCACTTCCCATCTCTGCCCTATTAAGTCTTTGTGGATCACTGGCTTCAGGGCCATAAAACTCCAGGTAGCTAGCTAATCACCACAGGGGTTCAGACCAAATGACAATAAACCAATAAAGGGAGCCATAAAACTAAAGAGCGTGGCTCCTGGGGCACCAGGGGACTGGGGGAGTTAACTCAGCTTCACTTCTGCCTTCTAGATGTTGAACTTGACAAATCCCAAGACTTTCCGGGATCTTTCGAAGCCAATGGGGGCTCAGACCAAGGAAAGGAAGTTGAAATTTACCCAGAGGTTTAAAGAAGTTGAAAAGATTGAAGGTGGGTACATACCTTCTTAATTTTGGCTGAGTGTGTGTGTGTGTGTGTGTACACAGTTATACATAAGTGTGTGCAGTGCTGTTCTCAACTTCTTGAAAAGATCAATAACTTGGTTGGTCGCACAGTCCACCAGTGATTACGTTTATAAAGAATTTTTGAATCCAGCCGTTAGCATTGTTAGCTAAGACCTTGTTAGCTAAGGGGACTGGAGACATGGCTCACCAGTTAAGAGCGCTTCCTGTTCTTGCAGAGAATTCCAGTTTGGTTCCCAGCACCCACAAGGCTACTTAAAGTCATCTTTAACTCCAGCTCCAGGGGATCCAATGCCCTCTCCTGGCCCCTGTGGGCAGTGCATGTATGTGATTCACTTCCATGAAAGCGAAACATCCATAAGCATAAAATAAAAAGAAATCTCTCTCTCTCTTTTTTTTTTTAAGTGTGTAGTAAGGCATAGCCTGGGTGATTTTTATGGCCATCCTGGATGGGAAAAATATGCTGAGAGCTGGCAACTTCACATCTGGTGGTAGGGAAGCTAGAGGGACACTGCACTCCTCTAGTGTTTCTGTCTGGCACAGTTCTTCCCAAAGCGCAGAGAAAAGAAACTCTGAGTTTAAGCAACCTAATCACCTCTCAATGATAGAGTCCACTGTTGACTGGCCCTAGAGCTCAGTCCTCAAACTTTGCAATCCATACATCACCTTTACAATCCTTGCCATATTCGTATGCCATTCGAGCCATTAGTGCCTTGATGCTTTTCCTTACGTCTACTCGCCTGAATTTCAATAAATGCACCTTAAAATGCTCTTCTCAAGCACAGGGAAGCCTGTCTTCTGCTTTCTGGCGGGCAGCCACCCTCAAGCGTGTCCTTTTGTTGTAGGCGACATGACCGTCCAGTGCCATTACTACACCCACTACTCCTCAGCCATCATCGTTGCTTCTTACTTGGTCCGGATGCCACCCTTCACGCAGGCCTTCTGCTCCTTACAGGTAAGCTACTGTCGTTTCTTCCTGAATGCAAGGGCATGTATACACAGAGTCTCAGGTTTGGCTAAGGAGGGTGCCTCCTCTCCGAAAACCCAAACCTTAACTTGGCGCCTATACTTGTAGGAAGACTGCTTTTTATTCTAAATACTTGCACATCTGACTAATTTGTTAAAAAAAAAATACCCCAAAGAGCAGGGAATAAGAAAATTTCTTATGAAAAAAATGTGAAAATTTAATACAAATAAGATAGAGTGAAAAAGAAAAGTAAAAATTGTTAAGACTAAAAATGTCACCATCAAAGATCAATAAAGAAAAGGGACAATGAGAATCAAAATGCAAATGAAAGGCTCCATGGAACAAATCAATTATTTAAACTAAAAACAAACAAGCAAACAACAAAAAACAGCTAACTCAGAACCCATCCATAAGCTAACAAGCCGCTACCTTGCCAGCCTAGGATTGGCAGGTTTCACAAATGAGAAGCAGATACCTAACCAAGTCTGCTTCTGGATAGTCAGCGACTTCCACTTAAGCAAGGACACACTGCAAAGTTATCTGCTGCTTCTCCGAGAGTTAAGTTATCTGGGTCACCTGTGTTGTTTCATCTGGCCATCCTGGAGGAGCTGGAGATGAGCCAGTGCTGGGATCCTGGTTGCAAAATTTCAAAGTCAGAGTCACTCTTGGGCAACACTGGGACAGTGCTGAGATGCTTTGTCTCCCTTACCATGAAACCCTCCCCTGAAATCCTGAACCCAAGGATCCCATCCAGAGGCAGAGCTGTGGAAATGTGGAAAGCTGCCAGGTAGCCCAGCCTGAGCCAGCCGGCTGAGCTCACTACAGGGAGAATGCACTACAAGACCGAGCTCGTGGCTGACATGTTCACCACCTTGCAATAGTCCTGTGAGAGAAAGCCATGGGCCTCATGATCAAGGGGCCCACTGAGCACACATAACCTCACTTTAACTCGTGAGCCTTATCTCAGAGAAGTTTTAGTGTCCCAGAAACTGTGAGTTTGGATCACTCAAAATAGATGACCCTGAAAGACAAGAGTCACCCTTAGCTGGCACTGACATGCACCTAATCCCTGGGAAAGAATGGAAAGGCAAGGCCAGGCATCTTCTCCAGTAAGGAGTGAACCCTCGCATCATTTGTTTCTTGGCACTCATCCCCCTTTCCCTGACTGTGTGGCTTGTCTAGACTTTGTATAACCCCCGTATCTCTGGAAATCCACTCAGAAATAATAAGTGTGCCCCCCCTGGGCCTTTCTCAGGCAACAAGCATCTTAAGTAAGTTTAGTTTGGAGAATGAATGGTCCCAGAGCTCTACCCCAAGCCAGGAACTTCTTCCAGATGTTGCTCATTAATCCACAAGAAATGATGATCACTGCTGTTGATGATAATGATGGATTCTGCTGCTGCTTCCCAGCCAGGGAGCCGAAGCCGTCAAATGTTCAAGATGCTTTCACAGCTTCCCTTTGGCCTTCACGCCAGATACAGTAAAGGCAGAGGTCCCAGCTCGACTTGTTTCTAAGGGCCTTTCCCCACAGGGAAGAGATGGAGTGGAATGGAGACAGGCTGTGCTATGAGACTTACAAACCTTCCACTTAATAGATACAGACAACCCACGTGATATGTTACCTCTGGAAATGAGGGTTTGTTTTGCACAGATCACTGGATCATTCAGAAGAGCAAATGAAAAAACATAAGGAAAGCTGCTAGTGCTTGCGTTGAAGCCTTACGCCAGCCCCTGGCACTTCTGGTGGTCAGCCATGACTACTTCCCCTCTTCCCTCTGTGACCAACAGATCTGATCTGAGCAGAACTGAACTTGTCCAAGCTGGTCTCCTCTGGCTTAAACTACTTTAAAGCAGCCTAGACTACAATAAAGCATCCCAGAGCAGACTGAGCCAGATTAAACAGGTTCTGCGAAGCCCACAAGAATATCTGGGTAATGATGCTAATCATTAGTGTGAGCTCTCTGCAGCCAGTTTGCTTCAATAATAACTAGTTAGTTCCAACTATTTGGGATGGTCTAGCCCAGGGTGAGATGACCAGAGCCAACTTTTTATGTATTTAGGAGGCAGCTGAGCAATTATTAGTGTGACCGCGCTGGGAATCTCAAGTGTGACTCTTAGTTTTTTCTGGCTCAAGTTTGTCTTTTGATAGATTGGTCCATCCAAATTGTAATCATGTGGGCTCCCTGTGTAAACCCTTTGCTCTGGACCAGTGAATTTCCAGTTGGTCATCACTGCCCTGAAGAACTAGGCATCTTTTGTCTTATCCTAGAACAAAACAAGAACAGTTTTAGTTCTTCAGTGGATGAGTAACATCTGTGAGAGAATCCTCCCTGGGCCTCACCAGATCTCAGAAGGAATGTTCTGGCATCTTGGTTTCATCTCGTCTGCTCCTAGGGGCAGGCCTGTCTCTTCTCAGGAGACTTTTGCCTGCCCTCCTACATGGTGACACTGTCTCCTTCCTTGTGGTCTCACCCACCAGAGGATCTGACTTCTAAGTTGGCTGTGGATGAGTTGGAGGGTTGAGAGTGGGAGGTTTCAGCATGCCTGCAGAGAGGCCTTCTGTATTTGCTGGACGCTGGGGCTCTGAGCTTTGAGGGTCAGCATGCTCTCCATTCTGAGCTGAGCAGAATGCCATTCACCAGCTAATGTGAGTGAGTCACTGGGGCCTCAGGGCCCTGTGTCCTGGCTCTGCCCTCTGATGTGGAACAGACCATTGCATTTCTCTGGATTTGGTTTCCTTATTCATGAGATAAAGACGGAGGGTAAGATACGGCTTATTGGAAGTTCATTTCATAACAGCACTAGTCTGGAACACACTTCCAGATGATGCCAAGTACCTTACAATCACCACTAAAAAGTTTAAGCTTTCCTATGTGGCAAAGTGTCCATCACGTGGTATCTACCCTGTAGCTATGTTTAAACATAGAGCTCGGTGGTATGAAGTGCCAGAGTAGTGTGCCACGGAGCACATTGTCTGCCATACACTGTGTGCTTGTGCGACACACCTGGTGTGGCCTGCTGAGCTGCTGGCAGGCTGACACGGGACACTGTGGGCTCTACTGACTTAGCATGTGCTGGCCCAGAGTGTGGACAGCACCAGGATTTCCACAGTTTCAGGACTTCAGTGACCTGTGTCCTGACTCTGTAAGAGGCTCCTTACGCCCCTGTGGTTAAATGCTCCTACATTTAGGCCATTTTTAGAATTGATGCTCTTCAGTATTGATGCTTTTCTCTTTCTACTCAAAGTTGTCAATACAACGATAGATTTTTATAGTCTAGAAGATATTGAATAATTGCTCACCCATGAGGTTGGTTCCAGGCCCCCTCTCCCATACTGTAATCAGAGGATGCTCAGGTGGTTTAGATAAAAGGGCATCGTATTTGCATAGAACCTCTACATCCTCCCATATCCTTTACCTCTAGATTATTTACAATGTCCCTACAGTGCAAATGTCCTATAAGCTGTTGTAATACTATATGGTTCAGTGAACCGTGAGAAGAAAAAGCCCATACACTAGAGAGAGACATGATCTATTAAAATATTTCCTGTCTATGGTTTCTACTTTAAGTGTGGCTCCATCCCTCAGATACGGTCTTCCAACTGTAGATGTGTGTGTTGTGTGTGGTCTGAGCAGGTGGGAGGTGGGATGTATGTAGACTGTGACCAGACTTGTCATGGTCACGTGTTCTATGGTTCACTCCTTCTCTGGGAGGGATGGACCACTGTGTTCAGGGCAAGTAGCTGCTACCCCATATTAATGACAATCCCAGTATTCTATAGTTCTCATGAGCCTAGTCTACGCCTATCTGGGATCTATGAGCTTCCTGATAGCCAAGTCATTGTGAGGCTACACCCCTGCTGTGAGACCTTAGCCCTGGCCTGTGTTTCTATCCTAGCAAAAGTGCTGTATATTCTCAGGCTTAAGATGAGATCTCGCCTGAGTGTTGCCCAGCAAGGCAGCCTGTTCCCAGCAAGGACACAGTGTGGCGGCAGCTGCTGTATTTAATAAGAAATGGAAATAAAACACTGTGCTAATTAAGTCCCACCCCCGTGAAGTCAGCTGTTACCAGCAGCGGGGAAGGGTTTCCCAAACCACCTGAGGCGTGATGGCGGGAGGGCAGGATGGCAGAACTTAGTGCTAGGCATTGCTGACTGCAGGGAACTGAGAATCTTGGAGTAGGCTCAGCCTGTGCTGTGACCTCCCAGCTTCAGGTAGGTACCAGGGTCACAGTAACATGAGGAAGACAGAGAGCCTGTGTCAGTGAGCACTGCCTCTGTGCCTCCTACCTGATGTCATCACAGCTTCCAGGTTAGGCTCCGGCCCCCAACCAAGTACCTTGCCCTTGGTACCAAATACTTTGTGCATAGTAAGGATAGGGCTGAACCAGAAAACCTCCAGTCACACTTTAAACGTATCATCAGAACTTGAAAACATGGGGTTTTCATGGTCCTAAACTATGACCTACAAGAATTTCAGGGTCTCTAGTATGGAATCATTTTTTTTTTTTTTTTTTTTTTTGGTTTTTCGAGATAGGGTTTCTCTGTGGTTTTGGAGCCTGTCCTGGAACTAGCTCTTGTAGACCAGGCTGGCCTCAAACTCACAGAGATCTGCCTGCCTCTGCCTCCCGAGTGCTGGGATTAAAGGTGTGCGCCACCACCACCCGGCTGGAATAATTTTGATATATGACTTTATCTAGGGGTACTGGAAAAGGCACTGGCAGAGTTGATGAGCCCAGATAAACTGGCCCTAGACTTTCTCCTTGATAGTTGAATATTTGAGCTGCAGTCTCCCTATCTTTTTCAACCCCTGACTGATGAGGATGGAAGCTTGGCTTGACTCACAGTAAGAAGCATGGATGTCAACATGCTTTGGGGTACTTGCTTAAGAGAAAGGTCTCATCCTACAGGAAGGAGAGCAGCGGCTGCTCTAGCTCAGACCAGTCCCTGTTGAGAGCAGCACTGACTAGTGCCTGGACTTCCCAAATGTCACCCATAGCATTATATTTTGGAGTAGGATGTCGAGATAGGCTGTTTGCAGAGGCTCATGGGATGTCCAGCTAGTTTCCTCTTACCTTCCCACTCTTTCCTCTTTACTTGGTACTATGACCTGCCCTAGAAATGCCCCTCTTACTTCCTGTCCCCATCCTAAGGTGTCTTAGCCTTTTCTACCCTCCTGACTCCATCCCAGGCACTGGAGACACCTGTCCCCCAAGACTCGACGTTTTGTTTCCAATACTTTTCACTCCATTTCTCTTTATTCCTTTGGAGAGCCCCAGGTTTTTTTCCTTATCTACTCTGAGATTGAATCTTAAGACTGGGATCCCATCACAGTCCCTGAACTATACAGAATAAAAGATATAGGACTAGGACTGGAGAGATGACTTAGTGGTTAAGAACACTGGCTGCGCTTTCAGAGGACCCAAGTTTGATTCCTAGCACCCATGAGGTGGTTTATACCTTTTGTAACTTCACTCCAGGGATCCATGCCTGCTCTGGTCTCTGTGAGCAATGTAAGAACACGGTGCACAGACATATATGTGTGTTCAAAAACCCATATAGGTAATTCAATACAAATTTTAAAAAAGATACAGGACTCATTCCTTTGATAATGCTTTCTTTATACCAAGCTTACCACCTGGAGGTGGTATATCTTGCCTTCTCATATATATACTTGCTGGGGCATATACATTATTGATTTCACAGCCAAAACAATCACTCAAGCTTCACTGAGGAGGGGATAGGTGATTAAAGCGATTTTAAAAACTCCTATTCACCCTCCAAGTAAGCACGGACATTCTTACCTAAGTCAGCTTAATTCCAGAGCACAGCATTCTCTACCATGGCACACTGCCTGATGGACAGATGGTCGTTGAAATCAGCTGACCCAAGTAAGCAAGTGCACTGCTTACATGATACTTCTCAACTATTAAGAAAAAATGCCTACACAGTGCTAATAGGTCATCAATCCGCTCCCAGAACCAATTCAGTTTTTTAGCTAGATGTTAGTGGGCCGGTCTGTATTGGTCCCTGTTGGAAGGGTTTCAGTATATACCATAAGGATATCTAGGGGCTGAAGAGATGGCTCCATGGTTACAAGTGGGTACTGCTCTTGCAAGGGCCCTGAGTTTGTGTCTGAGCACCCATGCTCACAGTTCACAACTGCTAGCTCTAGTAGAATCTATTGCCTCTGACTCTGTGGGCATGAACACTATGCACATGTATGTACATGTGTGTGTGTGTATATCATTTGTGCATATATACATAATGAAAAATAACATATATTAATAGAAAAGAATGTATGTGTAGTCACATGTCCTTGAACACATGTAAGGTCTGAGTTTCTTCTGAGTATGGGCTAAAAATTGAATATTTGCCCTCTGACATTCTCTTCCTGCCCAGGCTAGAGAGGGGTTTAAGAACGCCATGACTAAAAAGTTTACCCAGGGATGACAGCAACCTAAGGCTCATGCAAACGGAGCATTTTGCATGCATGCTTTCACCAATATGCATTATGGGGCAAGTCATTTACAACCTATGTGCTTGCGCAAGGACCAACATTTCCTTGGTTTTAATTTGATGTTCAGAAACTCCCCTTGTCACAGCCTCGCCTCTCCACTACTTCACTCATAATTTTGATTTGTATCTTTCAGTATTGCTGAGTGCTTCTTAATATTATAGATAAACAAGATACCGCAGATAATCTTCTGATCCCTACTATATTCAAAATACATTGCCGGTGATTTTCCATGTGTGTGATATCATGTGTGTGAACCTTTTCTCTCTGAGCTCTGCGGCCTTAACTTGGCTCCACGGCTTTCCAGCTTTGAGCAGCACGCAGGACATCATCTGCCGTTGAGCAGTTATGTTACTGATCCTCACATATGATCGTCACTGGTCATTTGCATACACATTATTCATGACAGGCAAGGGCAGCTGCAGGATGGACAAGGGGGACAATCTCAGCTGGGAAGCTCTTGCCCATCACTTTCTTCCTCCCCATTCCCAGACTACATTTTGCTGTTGCTTACTCCACTTGGCGGATTTTCTTCCTGTGGGTCACTCTGCAAGGCTGAACCGCATAGCTCACTGCTCCTCAGTCTTGCCCTCTCTCTTGTCATCTCTGCCTGCTTGCCTAAGAACCAAGTTCTGTCTGAGAATGACTGCCAGCGGGCACTGGAGTTTATGTCAACCCGCACACTCACAATGCAAGCAACAAAGCAACTCCACTTTTTCTTCTAGGGAATTTGGTGTTTTCTTTTGTATTGCAGAAGTGAGAAAAGCCATTAATTTTGAAACAAATGTATGCAAATACATTTATTAATATAGGAAATAGGAAAATCAGTTATTGCTTCCTTTATAAATAATACAGGCTTAAGTTTTAAAGATATTACTTTTGCTAAACTGCATTAGACAGCTGTGAAAAAATAACATTTTTCTTTGTGGTAATATCTTTAACCAGATTTGTAGCACTAACAATATTTCCTATGTATATATTATTTTTATTTAATACAGGTAATCTTTTTATTACCAAATCATATTGTTTCTCAGGAGATTACCATCAGCACTTATAAAAGCTGCAAAAGGAAAAAATGGGACCAGGAGAAGACATCAATCTCCCACGATGTGAGGTTCAGACTGCAGATTAAATATACAAAGCTCTTAATACATTTCAATGAGCAACTCGTTAGGTGAAGATTTATTTAGATTTCCAACACTTCATTTCTATTTCCATTTTGATTTGATGGTGGACATCATCTCTTAATTTTAACGCAAAGCAAAGTGACCTGGGTGGGGGCACATCTTGAAGCTGTGTGTTATGGTCGAGACCTCATGGGGACCCGGATATCTTAGTGTTTCTGTCTTTGTGCAGAAAATGATGTATGGCTCACAATGGATCAATACCTCTGGCTCAGAAAATGGACCACCCAGTGTTTGGCTACCAGGTTGCCCAGAGGTGACATGCCTTAGATCTGTACAGATCCTCTTCTCTCAGAAAGAGCTGAGTCCTCTTCAACCTTCCGCGTCCACATAGTAGGCCAAGTTTGTGCTGGTTCCAGCGATTTCCTTGGGGACTGGCAGAGTAAAACATACCTTTTATAGCTGTACCCATGGGCTTGGCTCCAGCTCTGGCATCCACTGCTTTGGTAGCCTTGGGGAAATCAGTGCACTTTGGGTACCAGTTTTCTGGTCTATAGAATGGAGATGCCAATTCATTCCTGACTTCAGGGCTCTTTCCTCGGAGGCCTAGTGGATAGAGGGAGACATACATGTGGCTGATGGCGTCTCCCTTCCTCCCACAGGGCGGAAGCTTTGATGTGGCTGATAGAATGTTCCACAGTGTGAAGAGCACGTGGGAATCTGCCTCCAAGGAGAACATGAGCGACGTCAGGGAATTGACCCCTGAATTCTTCTACCTGCCCGAGTTTCTAACCAACTGTAATGCAGTGGAGTTTGGTGAGCAGAGGTGTGGGAGAGCCTGCTGGGGGAGGCCAGGGAGTCTCCAGGAAAACACTGATTTCATCAGTGTCTTTGATGGAAACCACACTAGGCCCCTAGTCAGGGCTGGTGCACTGAGGTGTGGGGGGTAAAGTCTCTGCTGGATAAGTGTCTTCCCAGGAAGGGTGCTGAGTCCCAGGTTTCAGCACCCAGTACCTATCTTGGGCAGTTGCCTTTTTTCTGAGGATGCCAAGAGATGATGTCCGTAGTAAGATAGTAGCCAGGAATCCAGAACCCTTGCTGACAACTCAGGTCTAGCACTGCCTACCCACATTCTCCCCCCCCCCCTTTGCTTTTTCAAGACAGGGTTTCTCTATGTAAAAGCCCTAACTGTCCTGGACCTAGCTCTGTAGACCAGGCTGACCTTGAACTCACAGAGCTCCATCTGCCTTTGCCTCCTAAGTGCTAGGATTAAAGGTGTGCGCCACCACCGCCGGCCTCATGTTCTTATTTGAGGTTCACTAGCCCCATTTCCACTGTGGCTGACTGCCGTGTGGCACATTCTCTGTCCCGTAGCCTAGGCTGTGTCAGGCCTTCTTCCTGCTTCAGAGACAGCACAGACAGTGACAGAGACTCAGGGGCCCAGGGAGGCCCTGGAGACTGCACATGTGCCAGGGGTCTCTCCCGTGTGTGTGAGAGGAAGGTGCAAGGAACCATATTATGAGAGGATAAATGATCAGAGCTGGAGCAGACAGTAAGCAAGCTCTCTAGCCAGATCAAGAGAGGCCATGGCTGCTGCAGACAACCTGGAGGTGGATATCGATATCCTTCAGGCCATGGCTGCTGCAGACAACCTGGAGGTGGATATCGATATCCTTCAGGCCATGGGTGCTGCAGACAATACCTGGAGGTGGGTATCGATATCCTTCAGGCCCACCCACCCTTAGCCTCTCCCTTTTCCTTCAAGCAAGGGTTCGGGCCTGGATTCAGGCCAAGTGAGATCTCATGTGGTTTCCAGCCCTGGGCATGAAGCCACAGTGCCATGGAGCACCTCAAGTCTCTTCAGTTCTGGTCCAGCCAGCAAGCCTGACCTGGGTCCTTGGTGAGCCTGGCAGTGTTTTGGTTCTCAGATGCCTAGCAGAACCTTGCAGAGTTCACCTCTGCCTTTGGATTACAGCTGTGTCCTCGAAGGAAGATGTGACAGGCTTAGATGGAGAAACAACAGGGTCAGAGACAGCCAGGTGTCATTAGGAGAACACGCGACCATATAGTATCTACTGTGCACAGGCACCTCAGACAGATGTGGTTTATCCTAAAGACATGTTCCAGGTGAGGGGACGGGATTTACATTATAAACAAATAAAGACGTGAAATTATCAGGGCCATGATGTGAGAATGAATTGGGGGCACCTGTGTTATTCTGTTCCCCAGGGAGATCCTGGAGTCGAGTGTGGGTGATGAGAAAATGAGGGTGGGCATGGCCTGAAAGCCCCAGACCAGAGGGGAATGTTGTTCAGCTTGCATCGTAAGTGCTCTAGAGGGCTCAATCAAACCATAGGAGCGTTGCTGAATGCTGGTCATGGCTGGTATTATTTTGTGAGTGCTGTATGCTTGCTTTTCTCACCTCGTGTCAGCCCTGTAAGACTTGGTCAGTACCTTCACCCTTACAGATGGAGAAACTGAGTCCCAGGAAGGCCAAGCATTTTGTTCAAAGTTGTCAGCTGGTGGAAAGGGGAGACATGGGCTGGAAGCGAGGCTGCCCTTCTTGCTCTCTTGGAATTTGTCACTAAAAACCCACTATAAGTGGTTGAAGACTTAGGAAGACGGTGTGTGCCAAGAACTTCGAGTGGTGCCCGATAGAGACCTGGGTACTTGCATGCCTGGGTCATCATCAGCGTCTTCTTCCTCTGTTTCATTCCCCCAGCGAAAGGCATTGTTAGTGGTGAGGCAGATGTACCAATAGTGGTAGCAGTAAGACTGTGCGACTTGGAAAGCTAGCTCTAGTGTCGTTTGGGAAGCCAGGAGAACCTCATGAAGGATGCCAGCTGTATGGCCAAGCTGAGGAAGACTTTGGCTCTGTGGATAGAAGTGGCGGGAAGCAGTGTGATCTGGTCGGATCCAGCTCATATTCCAACCTGCAGGGAGTTGGCTGTTGTAGACAACATGGTTCTGAACCTAGTGTGGTCTCACTTATGTCTTCTGTTTCCCTTCACACTCAGGGCGCATGCAGGATGGAACAACCCTGGGGGACGTGCAACTCCCTCCCTGGGCTGATGGGGACCCAAGGAAATTCATCAGCTTGCACAGACAGGTGAGACACTCCAGTCTATCCTCATGTGCACTTCGGCATCCCCGCAGGCTCCGTGTAGTTTTCTATCTCACTGGTGGGGACAAACCTTGAGACTTTGATGTCTGGAGGAACCAGGGAAGAGAGCACACCAGGGAAGTTTGTGTCCTTGGATGGTTGAAGAGCACCGGCTTGCTCTGTGATTGTACTAGGTTGCTGTGATGGGCATCGTGCCAGCATGTGTCGTGTCTGATGTTTTCAGGCTGCTCTGGTGGCATGTCAGTGTCCTCTCCAGCCCCACCCCCACCCCAGTAGTGCCACTTACCCGAGCTGTGTTCTCCGTATTGCTCAGAGATGGTTTGGAGACCTCATAAAGCTCTCACCTACCACAGGGCTTTCTAATAGTGGAGATGATTGAGCCTGCCATCCAGAAAAACTGATGAAGATGGAGGCCAGAGACTACGTGGGGACGTCTGTCTTGGGTCCCACTTCCTCTGGGTTAGCCAAAGGAAATGAAAACATGCTCGGCATCATTAGTCATCAAAGAAACTCATTCAAATCAGAATGAGATGCTACAACATACCCATAACAATAAACACTGGGTGTTGTGCACATTTGTAAGCCCCGTGTTAGGGGTGTGGAAACACAGAGATCCTTGGGCTCTCTGGGGTCTAGCCAGCTCTGCAAATTCCAGGCCTGTGAAAGATCTTGTCTTAAAAAATAATAATAAAATTATCTGGGTAGTGGTGACGCACACCTTTAATCCCTGCACTTGGGAGGCACAGACAGGCGGATCTCTGTGAGTTTGAGGCCAGCCTGGTCTACAGAGCTAGTTCCAGAACAGGCTCCAAAGCTACAGAGAAAGCCTGTCTCAAAAAACCAATATATATATATATATTAGAAAAAAGTTTTAAGTGGGGGAAGGACAGCACCTGCAGAAATGCACCTGCATTTGACCTCTAACCTCAGTATTCATATACACACTTATGAGCACACATATACACCAACCCATACACACAGTGCCTTTAAATTTAGAGAACTGAATTTTATAAAAACATTAGTTAGGATTTGCTGTTCTTCGGGTTTCAATTTCAGGCTCTGGAGAGCGACTTCGTCAGTGGTAACCTCCACCACTGGATAGACCTGGTTTTCGGATGTAAGCAGCAGGGACAGGCTGCTGTAGAGGCAGTGAACACTTTCCATCCCTACTTCTATGGTGACCGAATAGACCTCACCAGCATCAGTGACCCCCTGATCAAGAGCACCATCCTGGGGTTCATCAGCAACTTCGGACAGGTACCCAAGCAGGTAGGTGTGACAGGCCACGACGCTCGTCTTCTTTATCAAGAGCGTGGACAGCACAAGCTTGGGAAAGAGGACAAGGATGTTCTATGCCTTTAGGAGTGAAGGTTGTGGTGGGGGCGAGAGGAGATTCATCCCGTTTTCAGAACCAGAGCTCCACCCACTTACCACCTGAAGAGGTCAGATGACATCATTAATACGGGGCAAATGCTGTGTTCCTCTGTTACATATTTAATAGATACCATAAATTATTATTATTATTATTAATTTCCTAATGAGTTAAGATTGTCAAGTAGCTGAGAAGGATCTCCTAAGGACCTCCCTCCTCAGCAAGGGCAGCTTTTGCCCAGGCAGTTTGGGAGAGAAAAGAATTGACAACTAGCAGAACTTGTCCTGTGACTTGGAGAAAACAGTGGCCATTCTCTGAGCCCCAGGCCCTTCATTTGTAACATCCAAGGACCCTGCTGACACAGCAGTTCTGCTAGAGAAAGGCCAGCCCTGAGAGTGGCCAGAGCAAGGGTACAACTGTGATGTGCATGGCTCCCTTCTAAGGCATCCACCTCCTAGCGACCTATGTGGTGTGTTTGTATGTATCTCCAGATCTTCACTAAACCTCACCCATCCAGAAACAGCACAGGGAAGCCACCACTGCCTGGAAAGGATGTCTCCTCCCCAGCGGGCCTTCCGGGCCACTCCCAGTCCTTCCTCCACAACCTGCCAGCACTGAAACCGTCTCAAGTCACAGTCAAAGGTGATCGCCTGTCCTTGCATTGTCTCAGGCTTCTCTCTTTAGGGACTGAATTCCTCTAGGGCAGTGCTTCTCAACCTTCCTAATGCTGTGACCCTTTAATACAGTTCCTCGTGTTGTGATGACCCCCACCACACACATACACAACCATAAAATTATCTATCTCATTACTACTTCACAACTGTAATTTTGCTACTGTTATGAATTGTGATGTAAATATCTGATGTGCAAGATATCTGATATTTGACCCCTGTGAAAGGGTTGTTCAACGCCCCCACCCAAAGGAATCATAACCTATAGGTCGAGAAATACTGCTCTAGGAGCTCAAGGGCGTGCATGGGCTTGGGACTTAGTGGATTTTGTAATGACTGTCTCCAAATTCAATGGGTAGTGAAGGGTGGTCTCTGCTGGAGGAGTCTAGTACTTCTAGGTTAGACCCACATGTCTGTCTGCCTGCCTGCCCGTCTGCCCCTCTGTCTGTCTGTCTGTCTGTCTGTCTGTTCTCTCTCTCTCTCTCTCTCTCTCTCTCTCTCTCTCACACACACACACACACACACACACCCTTCTCTCTTGTACACGTGTACTAACACATTCCATACACACCCCTACAAAAACAGTGACTGGCTCTGCACCGCTGTTGCTCTCAAGCCCCCAGATGCATGCAAGCACAGAGTTCATAGCGAAGGACATGTGTCCTGGGGCAGGTGCCTGTGAAGCCCAGCCTCACAGCTTTCCAGCTGTGTGAACTCTGCTCTGGAACAGGGTGCTTTTCTCGTAAGAACTTGCACAGGGTAAGCGAGGGGCATCCGCCACCATGATGGAAGGCAGGTCCCGTGACTGAATACGCATTGCACACAGTCCCCTCCCATAGCATGAGTACCTGTGCTGGCCGGTTGGCAAGCTTACTCTGAGAGGAGATCATTATTTTTGCTTCTCCAAAGAGACTTTGCAGAAAGAAGGGTCAGACTTCCCTGGGATAACAGGCTTGGGATATCAGCTGGTCATCGGCAAGCTGAATGCTGAGCTGGGTTCCAAATGGGGCCAGGAATGGCTTCCAGAGTTTGACTAGTGGATCTATGGTAGGAGTTAGGCCACATGCCAGAGGTCCCTTCAAGATAGTGCAGGAAGGGTAGGTAGACAGGTAGATCCCTGTGGCTTTGGATCATCTGCCTCAACAGACTGTCTGGGCTTCTTCTGGTATCCCTGTCTGAGAGTCACTAAAACGTGTGAGTCCCAGTTAGAGGAGCTGAGGAAGGGGCACCTGGGCTACCAGTGGGAGAAGAAGATCCTGGGTGAGTGGCTCCTGGCCAGGCCGTGTGCAGGATGAAGCTCTTTATTCTGTAATATTGTCTCCCTGGGCCCAGAGAAAGTGAGTGCTTTCCTCATTGCATACTCCACCGTACTCACTGGGGAGCAGATATGTACCTTTTCTCTCTAGGATCAGAATCCCCCAAAGGGGCCATTGGCCACATCGTTCCTACCGAGAAGACTATCCTGGCGGTGGAGAAGAACAAGATGCTGCTGCCGCCTCTCTGGAACAGGACCTTCAGCTGGGGCTTTGATGACTTCAGCTGCTGCCTGGGGAGCTATGGCTCTGACAAGGTGGGTGACAGGGGCAGGGCTCTGGGGTCTTGACTCTCTCCAGGGGGACTTTAGGCTGGTAAAGCACACCATCACCTTCACAGCCCACTCTGGTCACAGGGCTACACAAGGCCCATCCAGATGTGCTTTCAGTCTGGGACTTCCTGGGCTTCTGCTGCCACAGCCACCACTCATGTGAGAGCAGCTCAGAATGAACATTTAGCAACTTGCAAAACCTCTCTCTCTCTCTCTCTCTCTCTCTCTCTCTCTCTCTCTCTCTCCTTAAAGATCCCATCCTTAAAGTCTTCCAGTTGTCTCTGACCTTTTCACAGAGCCCTCCCTGTTCAGACCCCCTCCTACCCCACCCGATTATATACCATGAATCCTCTATATCCCATGTCTCTAGCCCTTCTCATTCTAACCTGGCCCCACCATCTGCCAGTGGCAATCATCAAAACTATCCTGCTCCAGTTCTATTTCCGGTTCTACCACTGTCTCAGGCTGAGCTGCACCCCCATCCCAACTCCAAGGGTTTTACAGCATCTGAGTAGCCGCTCAGATGCCTGCTCTTCTCCCCACTGGCTGGAGTAGGAGCTCCTCTGTGGGGACCCGTTAGGATGGCCTAGACTCAGTCACCTGGGTCTGGTAGAACCTAGAGCATGGCCCCCATTCCCCGGCCCCCCTACGTTCACTTGTGCGCCCCCTACTTCTCCGACCTGGTTTCTCTGTGTCTGCTGGCCCCATGTCAGCATCCGTGGCCCATCATCTCTCACAGATCCTGATGACGTTTGAGAACCTGGCTGCCTGGGGCATCTGTCTGTGTGCTGTATGCCCATCTCCTACAATGATCGTCACCTCTGGGGCCAGCGCAGTGGTGTGCGTGTGGGAGCTCAGCCTGGTCAAAGGTCGCCCAAGAGGCTTGAACCTCCGGCAGGTATGTGCCCGTCATTGGTGTGGTGTCTCTGGCAGTTGTGGTGCCAAACCACAATCCGGTAAAAGTGTTGCCTCTCTCTAGTGCATGGGATGCAGGTTCAGTCCGCAGTTGTCACTGGGGAATGGTTTCAATGCCGGTGGGTAGATCTGCTGAGCAGACAGAGCAGGGACCTCCACGGAGGCCCAACTGTAGTGCAGGATGCTGGGGGCACAAGCCGCTGCTTCCTGCCCAGGGTCAGGGAAGCAGAGTCTCCTGAGCCAGGCCAGGCTTTAGCCTTCTGCCCTGGCTGCCGACACAGCCTGTTCACAGCATCCTGTGATTTACCTTCTAACAGTCCTGGGAAAGGAGAACCGACCATTATCCCTCCCCACCCCCACAGCCTTGGTTAAAAACAAAAAAGTTACAAGGAAGTTAAGTGGCTCTTCCCAGTGTCTAGATCCAGAAAAATGGAACTTTTTCCAAAGGGGAGTGACGTAAGCAAAGGCAGACCCACAGCAGGCTGGGAGCAGAGACCTCCAGCTCCTCATCAAAGAGGGTCTGCCCTTGACCTGTATTCCTAGAGGTCGTTATGAAATGGATTCAAAACAGTTCAGAAACTGTTTAAGGATGTGAAACATTAAAGACAAATTTAAATTCACTTTAAAAATAAATTCTCTGCTTCCCCTATAAAAATTGTTTATTGTTGCATACTACCAACCCCTATATGCATATTTATACCTTTCTGAATCTTATATGAATATTTTTGTTACATTTTCTGTCAGCTTATCAAATTGTTTCTGTTTTTCTATGGCCTGTATAATTTGCATTTCAATTGTTGCAGATTATTCCATTTTCATAAAATTACATTTCAATTGTTATGTCAGTATACCACGACTTAATAAACCATTTCTTCTAAAACTAGACAATTAGGTTATTTCTAACTTTTAACCATTTTCAACAGTGCCGCAGAAAACATGTTATATATGTGCTGTTTGCTTCTGACTAATTGTTTCCTTGTGATGTATTTTGAGAAGAATTACTGAGCAATGACACAAAGTTTTTCAAAATTACTCTATAGCTCTCCAGTGCTATCAAGAGTTTATTGAGACTAGCCACCTCACCATAACCACCATTATGGAGAATTATTTTGAGAAGTTTTATTTTATTGCGTTGTATTTATATTTTGCTACTTAGATGATATAGCAAAGGTTTTTTTAATTGACATATCTTCTGCAAAAAAGAAAGAAGGAAAGAAAAGTGCACATTTAGAACTGTGGGCTCTGCCTTGATTTCCTTGCCTTCCCAGATGACAGGGTACTGGGTGCCTTCTGATGCTGCAGTTTCTGGGCCGATGGGTGACAGTAAACCACGCTTATCTCGGCAGTGGCATACCATGCCATGCACATGGGCCCTCTCTGCCCAGCACAGGCTAACTTGATTCCACAATGCAGCCTGCGTTGCCACTCGGGCTCCAAGCTCTTTTCTCTGAAGCCCCAAGTGTTTTGTCAGGGTCCCTTTGGCTGTGTCCTTTGGAAGTGTTATATCATTTGTGGTCAGAACTTACTTATCAGACTCAGGTTGTTCTGGAAGATCGGAGAATTCTTATCAAGCTTCTTCCTTTCTCCATTTCCACACTCTTGAGGCAACTTAAGTCTTCTTCAGTGAGTCATGTCCAGAGATTTGCCACCACCATCTGGCAGGTGTCACATTAGGCTCCATTGAGGACAAATGGGAACCTGTGACAAAATGTTTAATAGCTGTGACCAGGCAAGATGTCAGCTTTGAGAAATGATGACCAAAATGAGTCAGCAGTTTGTCTCTGCCAGGGCTGGAGCTCCAGCGTGGTTGAGCCAGGCCAGACCCTTTCTGTGTGCCACCTCTCCGTTCCTCGATGATTCCAAGGCATGTCAGGCTTTCTGGGTATCCTCTGGCATGCTTAGGAATCCTCACCATAGCCAGGAGCAATGTCCCCAGAAGGAACTTGGCCTCTTAAGCAGTCTGGAAAGAGCTGTCTTCACAGACATCCATGAAGCAAGCCTGAAGGCCAAGAGTAAACGGTCCAAGCCGGAAGGCTAAAAACAAGTCCCCCGAGACCCACAAGACATGCACTCACATCCGTAGGTTGGAAAAAGTAACGTTTTACACCAGCGAGATAATTCAGCAGGTGAAGGTGTTCACTGCCAAGCATGTCAGTCTGTGTTTGATCCATATCTTTAGGCAGACCCAGTGGCTCATGCTGATAATTCGAGCTCTAGAATCCCAGTTTAGACTGAAGGTTCATGAGTTCAAGATTCACCTAGGCTGTGTTGCCAACAGCTCTGTCTCAATACAAAAGATTAAGCTTTTTAAAAAAAATGTGATTTTTTTATTCTTCTCTCATATATTACACCCCAGCTGCACTTTCCCCTCCCTCAACTTATCCCAGCCCCTTCCCTGCACTTCCCCTCTCCCCTAGATCTACTCCTAGGCAACCCAGTGTGAGGAAAAGGGTGCGAAGAGGGTGAAAGAGTCAGAGACAACCTCCATTCTTACTGTTAGGAGTCCCACAAGAACACCAGGTTACACAAACATAACTTATATGCAGAGGGCCTAGCTCAGACCCACGCAGGCTCCCTGATTGTCGAGTCCCTGAGAACCCTGCTTTGTTGATTTTGTGGACTGTGTTCTTGTGTTATCCTGCGGTCTTCCCAGTCTGGTTTAAGGACTGTTTTGTTTCTGAGTCTCCCATAGTGCAGTACATCTCCAGCCTGAATACGAATTTCTTTGATGTGAAAGAATACAGATTCCAGGGCTCCATCACCAGAGTTCCTGATTTGGAAGACCAGGGGCCAATTCACTAAGCTCCCAGATTTGATGAGGCTTCTGGTATGGGCATATACTTTGCCCTTTGAAACCTTTGCATACTAACTGTGCTAGGAGCTGCTTCAGATACAAGAAGAATTCAAAAAGGGGAAAAAGCATAAGGAAACTCTGGGCTGGATTACTTACTACAAAAGGACTATCTCTTCTCTCCAGCTAGATCTCAGGTCCTAGAAATGGATGCCACCAAGAGGCCAACACACACACACATGCACTCCCCCGCCCCCTTCATCTTTAAAATCATTGGCTCGCTCTGAATTTTCATTTCCTCATCTGAGGCCCAGAAGCAGCAGCAACCCACTAGTAGCTATACTATGAGTCTCTCTCATAGCTTCTGGTTATGCCTCCTGTTCCTAGGCCTTGTATGGACACACCCAGGCTGTCACATGTCTGACAGCCTCAGTCACCTTCAGCCTCCTGGTGAGTGGCTCCCAGGATCGCACTTGTAACCTCTGGGACCTGGACCATTTCTCTCGAGTGGCCTGCCTGCCTGTCCACCGGGAAGGGATCTCCGCTATTGCCATCAGTGATGTTTCGGTGAGGCCTTTTTCATTTCTGCGTGTCTGGGTTCACTCACCATGTCTTGGGGTCTACACAAATACTGTGTTGGATAGTACCGCAAAACCCAGGGACAGACATATGCCGGTCATTCCCAAATGTGGATCAGGCCCCATGTGTGCCAACCATCCTCTGCCAGTGGAAGGTAGGCACTAGGGGGTCTTTGCTCTGGTATAGGTACAGCAAGGTTAAACAGGAAGATGTGCCCAGAGTAAGTTACACTCAAGATATAAAGGAGTATTTTAGGAGGCATTAGGGCTCGCTCTCTCCCTGAAGATTACTTCTGAAAGGACATTGCAAAGTTCTATGAGCCACTTGCTGTCACTGGCACCTCTGTGTGTCCTCCGCCAGATGAAATGCACATTTTCTTCATGGAGGCACTGCTGGACAGCCAATCAAAGGTCTCTTATCCAGAGAAACAGGAGCAGTCTTCAGGCTGTCTGCTGTGAAAGTCAAGATGTGGTTAGGAATCAGGATCTTGGAGTAGCCCAAAGCCTGGGCCAGTGTCATAACGCACAGGTTTATTGCGGCTCCATTTCAGAGGTTTCAGTCTGGGCTCAGCTGGCTCGATTGCTTGAGGTCCAAGACAAGGCAGAAAAATACTTAGATGGGGCGTGGCGGAGCAGAGTTGCTCATGGCATGGTATCCAGGAAACAGAGTGCCCCCAAAGAACAGAGACAAGATATACCCTTCAAAGGCATGCCCCCAGTGACCTGTTTATTCCAACTTAGAAAAACCTAGTTTCTACTACATCTCAACAATGCCATCAAACTGTAAATGTCTAAGTGGGTTGATGAGATTTGAAGCCTTGGAAGAAGATAAGTTGGGGTACTTTGGTATACAAACTGGGGGACTGAGCTGGAGAAAGTGCTGGTGAATCTTGCATAGAATAAAGCCAACTCTCACTGCTATAGGGAACCATTGTCTCCTGTGCCGGAGCCCATTTGTCCTTGTGGGATGTCAATGGTCAGCCCTTGGCCAGTATTACCACAGCCTGGGGCCCAGAAGGAACCATAACATGCTGCTGCATAGTGGAGGGACCAGTGTGGGATGCAAGCCATGTCATCATCACAGGGAGTAAGGATGGCATGGTCCGGGTAAGTGTGTTTGGGGGCGCAGAATGAGTACACGGGAGGATAATTGTGTTTATCTCATTTCTTCACTGCCTCCATGGGCCAAGTACCGCATATGAAATTTGAAAGTATTCCATACTAGTTACGTATAGCAAATCAAGGGAAAGGTGGTGCTTTTTCACGGCCAAGAGAAAAATGAGAGACAGGGAGAGAGAATACGGCAC
Organism: Chionomys nivalis; assembly: GCF_950005125.1. Classification (NCBI taxonomy): domain Eukaryota; kingdom Metazoa; phylum Chordata; class Mammalia; order Rodentia; family Cricetidae; genus Chionomys; species Chionomys nivalis. The sequence goes on along the minus strand of NC_080090.1, from coordinate 32,721,074 downwards.
TGCACACACATACATACACATATAGTAAAGTATTATAAGGTGTGAAGGTATGAATAATGAATGGTCCAGTTCAGCAGATGATAACACAATACTGAAAAAAAAACAATATGTGAAATGAATCAACCCATTTATCCACTCACTAATCCATCTACCCACATACCTGGTTGTTCATCCCTCGACCCACTGACTTATCCATCCCTTATCTATCCAAGCTTTCAGCAATCTTTCTATCCATCCATTAAACCATCCCATCCAACTATCTAACCATCCGTCTATCCATCTACCCACTTACTTAACTCTTAATCCTGTGCCAAGGATTTTGTATAAGCCACTGCCAGGCACTTTTCCCTGGGACACTCAGGTTTTTGGAAGAGTACATGTAAAATGTTACTCATGTGGAGTGTCTCGTGGCTGAGATAATCAAGAGTACCATGAGCTTAAGAAAGGAGTTTCTGGAAGCCACGAAGAGAGGGAAACACTGAAGCCAGGGGATGAGATCGGAAGAACAGGGCTCAGGTTGTTTTCTCTGAGACTGGCATGGAGGATGAAAGAATGGGAGACAACTGTGAATAACTGAGAGGCTTGCCCACAGTGCTGACCTGTGAGAATACGGGGCTTCTGGGGGAGAAATGGGGTGATGCAGTAGGGCTCAGGAGAAGCACGTACTTCCCTCTGCCAGACAGACCTCGGGAGAGGTGGCGTTTTAGCTGAGCTCTAAGGATGCGGAACAGTTGCTATATTGGGAGTTCAGTCGGCCAGCATGAATGGCAAGAGATGAGCCTGGAGAGAGATGTCCCCAGGAAGATCACCGACAATGTTCTCAGTGAGGGGCACATGACCTGCGTCCTTACCTGGCCAGGAAATAAAAGGTCAAAAAGACCTTGCTTTGGTGGGTATGATCTGAATGCAGACAAGAAAGAGGAACTGGGATGACTGAGCGGTGAGTGCTTCTTCCCTGAGTCTGTAGCAGACACACGGAGGAGGTGACTGTGAGCTCAGCCTTCATTCAGTCAGGGTAGTGACGGGGCTCCTGGAACCTCCTGGCCCCAGCTCTGTGAGGTGCTGGGGAGCACACAGAAACCTTTGAACCGTTGCTGGTTTTGCCTTCAGCGGACATAAGCCACCTGTGATCATCCTGAGGGCTCTCACACACAAGGTTTAGGATCAAACCCAGAAGACAGGTGGGCCTAGAAGATGGCAGAATAAGAAGGCATTCCCTCAGTGACAGCAGGAAAATCGACTGTAGGGTCTAAGTGGTTGACTCAGTGACAATATGACAAGCAGACGGCAGGGTTTAAGGTTAGATAAGGTATAGGAGGAGCTTGGGAGATGGGTCCATGGCTTAAAATATGTGCTCAAGCACGAAGACCTGAACTCACATCTCTGGCACCCATGCAAAAGCTAGGTTTAAAATAAAAAGTGGTTTGTGTGTGAAATCCAGGCATTAGGGGGTGGTGACGAGAGCTTGTTAATTAGCTGGTCTAGCTGAAAGGGCAAGTTCTTCAGTGAGAGCTTCTGTCTCAAAACAGAGGAAGGAGAATGGAAATTAGACACCCGAAGGTGACCTCTGACCTCCACAGGCTTATACATGGGTGCATGTGCCTTCACATCTTCACGTATGCATGTCTGTGATCTCTCTCTCTCTCTGTCTCTCTCTGTTTCTCCCTCTCTCTGTCTCTCTCTCTCTCTGTCTCTCTCTCTCTCTCTCTCACACACACACACACCGAACTGATAAAGGATTGCAGAGAAGAGGAGGAGGAGGAGATCCACTTGAGAGCCTCAGGGAAGAGAATAAAGCCATCCAAACTGCTGTTGTTACAGGCTGAACCACCACAGGGAGGCTGGAGCCTAGATAACCGTTTTCCTGATAATAACACCAGAAGTGAATACTCAGAGCACATCCCCATCTGCCAGCACCCCTTCCCCCAGATGCAAGAGAATGGGGTGGACCACCCTGACCCTGAAGACAGGTCCATTCTACAAAGCATGACATGTTCTCTTTTCTGGACAGATCTGGAAGACAGAGGACGTGAAGATGTCTGTTCCCAGGAAGGCAGTGACAGAAGAGCCCTCCACTGAGCCCCTAAGCCCCAGAGGTACCCGTTTGAGGAGCTTAACTCACGCTGCCCTCCTGTACTCCTCTCTCCCTGTCTTGGTACCAGGGCTGCAGCCCACCCAGAGCGTCTGAGTTTAGGGAGGCCACGGGTGCTCTAGAAAGCGCTGCCAGGGTGGGGACTAGATCCATGACTTTTTGCATTCTGCGATCCCATACGCGACAGACACAGGTCAGAGACAGGATGGTTTACTTTGGCTCATGGTTTCAGGCATTTCAGTCCCTCACTGGGGAGAAGGCACAGTGGCAGGAGTGACTCCATCTGTGGCGGAGGATGTGTGACACGTTAGACGTCCCCATGCAACAGAGCAGGGAGCAGAACATTAGAGCATGACCAGCATTGGGTATGACACAGACAAGTGCCCACCCCGTGACATGTTCCTGCCAAACAGTCTCCATCCCTTACAGGCCCTATGGCCTTCAAAGCAGTGCTGGACTCCGAGCATTCCCAGCATGAACCTGAGAGACACTTCAGATCCAGACAGTGGCAGGGAGGGTATCAGAGAACACTTTGTGTCCTGCAAGCATCTAGTGGATCATGAAGCACCATGAAAAGCCCCACTGAGTCCTTCATTTGGACTATGGTACCCATTGGACAGTGGACAATGACATGGTGGGTGTCAGGTACCCAGGTCTTTGGGGTGTGCATATGCCCTCGTGTTCTTCTTTGATGCTCCCCGATGGTACTGGAAAGCCAGAGTCCACAGCCCGGGATCTGGATGTAACTGGTTAGCATCCTGTAAACAGAAGGGAGGGGCTGTTCTCCCAGTGAGGAGGAGGTGGCTCTACTGTGCCTCAGATGCCCCATTAGCCTTCATTATGTTTCCCTTCCCATTTAGCCATGGGTTTAATACAAATGTAGTGCTCCATCCTGGGACTCAGCCCACGCCCCTGAAAAAGTTCAGTTGATGGGTTGAAAATATCACATGTGTTCCCAGTTATATGTACAACAAGAGGACCTCTATCTGGTGGCAAAGCCTTCTCGTTATAGCAGGTGAGACTGAAACACAAAACCCTTCTGCCATCTCCACCACCCAGGATACCCAGGGCTGAGATTCAGAGAGCATGAGACACTCTGAACCCTCCTACACACCCCTCCTTTCTCATTGCAGTCCTGCACAGCAGACTGTAGCAAGCTGCCCAACATAGAGATAAAGAAACTGAGGCACAGAGCAGCTCAGTAACTTGCCTAAGGTCATCCCCAAAGCTTGCCACCATCCTCACTTCTGCCACTACAGCAGCCACAGTCACCCTGACCTCAAGTGCAATCATGCCATCACCACCAGCAGCACCTGCAATACAATGCAGGTAAAGGCCTCGTCCTCATAGCTGACACTACTTCACTTCCGTCTTTGCCATCATCCCTGCCACCATCACTCCCTCCACTGCAAACATTCCCCCTTTCATCTCCTTCTTTAGAAGACTTCAGTCCAGAGCCAAACTGTCCCTCCTCGGCCCCCAATGAAGGAAGCACATTACCATACTTGGAGAGTTCCCCAGTCGGCCAAGTACTCATGTTAGCTCCAGACCCATGACTGTCCACAGGATCAGACTTTCTCCGACCCCACAGAGCTCCCTTGGCCATGTAGTGACCATTTTCAATTAGTTTGCCTCTATTGCATGTTTTGTGCCTTCCTGATTCATCCAGGCACCCATTTGTGAGTTCTGTAAGCACTCACGGATGTTTGCTGGGGCTCCTCTCTGTCCTACACTCTGTCTAGACTGAAAATCCCATCCTTCGGCATTTCCAGCAATTGGCTGGTAATCTGGGTTGAGTCAGAGCATAGACATCATCAAACCAAGAGCCGTCTCCAGGTCAGTGTCCTTGTTCCTCCAGCGTGACTCGAGGCCATGAGGAGGGCCTGGCCGTGTGCTCTGTGTTTCTCTGGAGAGCAACATTTCCACCCCCTCCCCTGCTTCTGTCCCCCTGGAAGGATCCAGCTCAGGCATCCTTTTCCCTTGGCTATTTGTGAAACGCGTCTCATGTACACATGTATGACACTGAAAGTCACAGGACCTACATAGGTCTCGGGATCAACTGCCCTTCAGAGCCAGAAGTGTGAGCTCAGGTCCTGGCCGACAGATCCTCAGTGCATGGTGGAGGACCCCAGCTTCTCTTAGGTACCAAGAGTAACGGCCATGTAGTCTGGCGAACAGGAAGGAGACTAAGCTGGAGACCCAACTCCGTCCCTCACAACTGGTGTGGCCCTGTTTCTTTTCGGCTAGTTGAGAATATCCCCCTGTGACTCCAGTCATGCAGGGTGCTGGGGACAGAGAAATAGTAGACAAAAATCTACTCTACAGAGTTCATTCCTCAGACCTCTAAAACTTTTCTCTTTGAATATAGCGATGATGACATTAGGGGAATTACAAGATGGTTTCTGGCTGGCAGGGAGTTCCAGGATCCGCATTGTCCCCCTGCTGTCTGTCCTGACCTGGGGGTCACAGCTGCCCTGCGGAACTGACAGTTAGGAGCAGGGTTACAACTCAGATGAGCCGACAAGGTGGGGGTGGGGCACACAGAGTTAACAGAAAATTGGATTGCGCCTCTGTTGAAGTCAACAAATCTGAGAACAAATTTGTGAACATAACCCACTGGAGGTCTCTAAGAAGGAAGCACGATGCCCTCATCATATTGCTCAAAGCCGTTTTGTTGGGAAGGGATCAGAATTAAGCACGGCATGCGAATATTTGCATATGTGTCCTATTGGTGCATATGTTATTGCACCCCTCAAATGTCTTAAGGGGCACGAGAGGAGATCTGTAAACGCTGAGGATGCGCACTTCAGGCAGCCGTAATCTCATTTCTGCCCGGAACGCATTTATTCCTCATTTGCAGTAAGAACACCACCACCGAAAGTATGATCTGCTTCCGAAAGCAGCTCCTAGATCTGGACTCAGGGAAAGCGTGATGTTTGGAGCTGTGCTCAGATTTCCAAGTGTCTGTCCCTTCCTACGAGCCGTGTTCTCTACTCATATCCTCGTGTGTCCCCTGGTGCACTGAACCTCTGCACCCCTAAGTGGCCAATTCAGCACCACTGGGGGTGCGGTGCCATTCAGGCCCTGAGACAATGACGTGTCTCGTAGGGACGTGCCCACATGCTGTTTCTCCATCTCACCCTTCACGTTGAAGGAATTGCTGTCTGTCTCCAAATGTAGTCATTAGAATGAGTGAAGTAACAATCATTGAGTTATATTTTTTTGAGAAAATTCTCTCAGCATTTAATTATTGGTTGGGCGTGAGAGGATTTCGCTAAGTTGATAATGCAGACTTTATGTAATTTATTTTTACTAGGCAATTACAGGCTGCATTACACCCTGGCAGCAAGGTATTGTGGGGCATCTTATTAAGCATAAAGCCAGTAAACACTGATGAGCAATTTTGCTGAACTAGGCATGCAATTTAGAAAGCAATAATACACAAATCCAATTTGGTACACAATGGATACCGCGGCACGTCAGCACATGTAACTATCACAGCCTGCAAATTAAATTGGGACGGCCCTTTTTGCAACAGCACAGGCCAAGATTAAATATATTTTCCCCCTCAATTTAACAAGTTGCTGACCACAAATATAAATGTTAGTATCTGTGTGGTCCTATGCATGGGGTGCATATGGGCTTGTCCGTGAAGCCACGGGGCACTCTAACTTTTTCTTTCTTGTGCTTTCCACAGGGCACAAGTGGGCCAAAAACCTTGCCCTGAGCCGAGAGCTGGATGTCAGTGCTGCTTTGAGTGGCAAGCCTAGCAAGACAAGCCCGGCTGTGACAGCTTTGGCCATAACTAGGTAAGAGCAGACGGCCTTCTCCAGGACTCCAGCAGAGGGCGCTACAGTCAACTTTGCCAATTTCCAGTATTTCCAGCTGAGTTTAAATTATCAGACCCAGGAAGGTCACATCACTGCAGGGACCCAAGCAAACCCATCTTGTTGTTAATCCCTATATGTCCTTGATCTCTATTTCATGAATATGCAGCTTCATGAAGAACTGCAAATGCTAGGGAAGTATATTGTGTAGTTTTGTCTTGAAGAGGTCCTGTTGTCCTGAATCCCAATAGTCATTATAACTTACTGATGACGACCATTGTACTTTGAAGTCCCTTATCCAATGAAGAGTAGTCTCAAAGATGACATTGGGTTCTCGTTATTTTAGCTGTCATGGTGACCCAGTTAACCCTTCTAAGGAGTTTCAATCTCAAGAGCAGCTGGTTTTCTATCTTTCTTTCCTCTCTCGCTGGCCTACCATCGCCCTCTGAAGTCCTCGGTGTGAGGAATTCAGTAGTTTGGATGCCAGGCTTGCCTGAGTGGGATGATATGGTCGTGGGACTAGAAAAGAGCAGACCTGAGGTCCTCGCTGGTGCACATGCTAATCCTACATCAGAGATGTAGCTCCATCCTTTCTCAGCCAGATGTTCTCCCAGAGATGGAGAGATGGAGGGAGAACTCAGCCAACTCCTTAGAACCTCGGCTTTCCCCCAGGGCCTCTGGATCTGCAACAATCCCCTCCCAAAGCTCCCACCCCCATCCTCGGGTCCATACAGGGTCCATTTCTTCCACTCCCCCATCAGCATCAGAGGAGACAGGACAGAGGAGCTTCCACCGTGTCCTGGATACAGCCCCATACACTGTTTTCCCAGGTGCTGGCTAGGATGTGTGGGTCTCAGACGATGAACTCCAATGTTCTTATCTTTTCTTTTTCTTCTCAAGAAACCAGACCAAGCTCTTGGTTGGCGACGAGAAGGGGAGGATCTTCTGCTGGTCAGCTGATGGGTAGGAGCACACTAATGCTGAAAGCACTGGCATTGAAGCTGGGTGTCTCAGGGCCTGCAGCGGCAGGCTGCTGGCATCCAGGTGATGTGTCGCCTGGCCCTATACCCAGAGCAAGCTTTTTTGGGGAACTCTCCTCCCACAGTTCTCAAGGACACCTGATGATTTGTACTGTATACCCCAAACATCTCTGGGGTTCACAAGACTTCTGTATGAGGATGCTGGTAGACATTCCTGTGGAAACTGACCAGCTGGTGACAAGTTGTGCAGGAAATTGATGTGTGACTCATCTACAAAGGCTTACTGTGCTAGAAAAGAAAGGAGCGGGTATTGGTTCATGGAAGCCTTTCTGCGGTCTATTTTATTAAAACACCATTTCCCAAATGGAAGGCTGCTTAAGCGTCACCTCACCCTGTTTTGTCTGAATTCTTATAAGTCAACAAGTTCACGAGTTGTGTTGACCGCTGCTCAATCAAGGGCCACACACGACTGTCACCTGACCCTGACACGGGCGGCCTCAGGCAGGGCAATACACCAGGCCTGGGCATCCCTACCCCAACTTTACAGTAAAAGCGGTGGTTCCCAGCCAGGCCCTGCCTTGGCTAGCTTGACCCTCTGTCCATTTCTAACTGGACACCAAATGTCCCCAACCCTCACATTGATTGTGAGCTGTTCCTCATCTTGGAGAAGTATTTAATGGACTAAAACTCAGGTAGCTGGGCCGGGCATTGGTAGCGTATGCCTTTACTCTCAGCACTTGGGAGGCAGAAGCAGATGGATCGCTGTGAGTTTAAGGCCAGCCCCATCTACAGAGCGAGTTCTACGACATCTAAGGCTACACAAAGAAATCCTGTCTCAAAAAAAAAAAAAAAAAAAAAAAAAAAAAAAACACAAATCAAAACCAATAACATCAAGAATCTCAGGTAGCTGCAGGTACATGGGGAGGGGGGTTGGAAGCAGCTCAGCTCCTTTTCTGAAAGCATATTCTTCTGGGGCCCAAGCAGGGATATGATTCCTTTGCATGTTTCTCCAAGCCTGAAGAGGCTATGGCGGTTGTCTTTACTCCCTTAAACCCAGCCCTAGGGGTGGTAGGAAAATGAATTTGGTGTCTGGTGGCTTTGGATCACCCCACCTTTAAGGAGCAGTGAACCAACTTACAGATAAATATTAAGGAAGGTGAGGTGGTATACGGCCATGGCAAACACAGCAAAAGAGTGCAGTTAGGGCATCCTGGTTTATCTCTGAACTTCAAGGGCTTAGCAGTGGGGAAAGCTGGGGGACGAGCCAATTCATAAGTCCAGGATACCCCTCTCTGGATGGGAAGGGCTCTTGTCTGACCCTGGGGTCAAGGATCATGCCACCCCCCACATCATCTGCATGCACTATTAGCAAACAGTCCATTTGCAATGCCGTGTCCGGCTGGGACTGCGCCAAAGGGCCATAATTATAACATCAGGGAGCCCTGCTCCCCAGGAAAGCCAAGAAGTATGCCATAAATACCAGGACTGGGTCTGCTGTCAGTTTTCAAAACACAATCTATACCATTATCAGGGCTGACAGGCTTGTTGGTCCAAAGTCTGCCTTCCATTCATTCATGCCAGTAGAATTTTTACCTTTCATTTGCCCCATTCCAAATGGTTCTGGGATTCCCCACCCCAGCCACAGCCTCCTCCTGCTGTGTCTGTTCTCCCAAGGGGAAAATGGGGAGACAGGTTTGAGTCTTCTTGCTAGCGTTTTTGGGCTGAGATGTCAATGCAAACAAATGGGACTTGGGTGAGAGAGATAGCATAAGATATCCCATGCCATAGGTAGGTACAGGTGACATTTCAGCTGCCTGCTTGCTTAGGCTGCTTGCTATCAGAGTACCCCATCCTGAGTGGCTTAAGTGGCAGAGATTCATTTCACAGTTCTTGGGGCTGGAAGTTCAAGATTAAGGTGCGAACAGGCTTGGTTCCTTCTGGGGCTTTCTTCAGATAGCACTTTCTCCTTTACCTCTGTGAGCCTGTGCCCTGCTATCTTCTGAGAATGACACCAGTCATAGTGGATTAGACTCTGGGCATGTTGGGCTGCAGAAAGGAAGAACGGACCAAGGGAGAACGGATGGACGAAGGGAGAACAGATGGACCAAGAGAGAACGGATGGACCAAGGGAGAATGGATGGACCAAGGGAGAACGGATGGACCAAGGGAGAATGGATGGACCAAGGGAGAACGGATGGACCAAGGGAGAATGGATGGACCAAGGGAGAAGGGATGAACCAAAGTGAAAGCTGTTGCTCTGATCAAAGGCTTGGAGGTTGTTGAAGGGCAGTGTGAGTAGAGTAAGAAGCCGAGATGGATGTCCTCTCCCAGGGAGCAGGTCCCCAAGAGTCAAATAGGCAATGATTGTGTCACAAGTAGATGTACCATGGTAGCAAATGGCCTAGAGTCGATGGTTCCAGGAGCAACACAGCCTGAGTGCCACCAGCAGGTCCAAGCAACCACCCCTCTCTGTGTGGAGTGAAGTAAAACAGAAAGAAGGTTGGGAGGAAGTTAGAGGAGTCGTGTGTGGATGTTAGCAGATGTTAGCACAGGGCTAGGATGTGGCCAGTGGAAGGCGGATGCTGGGGCATCCAGGAGCTGATGGAGATGCTGTGAGGACACAGAGGGGCTGCAAGTGGAGAGATCACTATGGAGAGGAACGGGACAGGCTGGAAGAACTGGCCACCGCTGTGTGTCTGGGAATATTTGGTGACACCTGGTAACAGGGTTCTGGGGGGCTGTTACTTGCAGGAGGAAAATGACTTTGGGTTGACCTGGAAGAGGACATAAATGTCCCTGAAGCATTAAACATGAGACTTTACTGCAGGCTCATGAGACGTTCATCTGCTGGTCCAGGGAGAGAGGGTTACAAACAGCAGAGCCATGCTAGTCTGAGATAGAGAAGCCCCATCTAGTAGAGCTAACACCAGAGATTCACAGCAGCTGTGGCATTCATGGCGGCTCCAACAGTTCATCCCGCTCATAGTAGACATCTTGGTTGGATAGAGGGAAGTCAGGGCAGAGGCCTGGAAATGGATGAGAGGGAGAGGATTTGGCAGCACGCCCACAGGTGAAGGACATTCTGGCAGGACAGGAGTATCAGCTGCTGGTGATAAGGACCACACAGATCCCGGCCACCGTGCAGGGGTCTGAGCAGGGGACATCACAAACCTTCAGGCACAGATGGCACCTGAGACTGAGGTAGAAAGGTAGTTCCGTTAAGTGCATGGGTGACAGAGCCTGACACCATTCATTCTTAGGGTGTCTGCTTCCTATCCATTTCAGCTTGTTTTTGTATCTTTAAAACAGGACTCTGGTGGATGTCCCAAACTTGTGAGATTGAAATAATAAAATGATGGACTGTAAAGTAAGGAATATTATGTGATATATTATTTATCATAAATTTAATGAGATTCTAGGAAATAGAGCCAACTCAGACTGATGGCCATGCATGGTGCAAGCTTTTTTTTTTTTCTCTTTTCTTTTTCACATGTCTGCTCACTAGTTTACCTTGCTGAGCCTGCCCTGTGCTGGAGTTCAGGGAACAGAGTTCTGTTACTTGACTGAGGAGAGACTCAGGGGACAAGAGGCAACAGGGGTGAGGGCAGCAGGTACGCTGGCCTCCCCAGCTGCATCTCAGGCCACTGCAGCCCTGCACACTGGATAGTATTGCCCAGAAGCATGCTGGGGTGAAATCCAGGCTTTCGGGAGTCCTGGAATCATGCAGAGGTGGCTGTCTCCTCATCCCACCCGGCTGGCCAGATGGCTGCAGATCCAAGGCCTCAGAGGTCAGAAACCCACATTTCACCAGTTGTAGGAGGAGGGCCCACTTGTTCATCCCAGCTGCCTGGCTAGCTTGCCCCAAAATAACCACACAGAAATTGTATTAATTAAATCACTGCTTGGTCCATTAGCTCTTATTTCTTATTGGCTAACTCTTACATCTTAGTTTAACCCATTTCTAAGCTGTGTATCGCCATGTGGCAGTGGCTTACCAGAAAAGTTTCAGCATGTCTACCTCTGGCCATGGATCTATGCTGTCCCTCTGACTCTGCTTTCTTCCTCCCAGAATTCAGTCCTGTCTTCTCTGCCTACCTAAGTTCTGCCTATCAGGCCAAGGCAGTTTCTTTATTCACTAACCAATAGAAACAACACACAGAGGGGACTGCCTCCTATTCAGTTGAGCTGCCTTTCATCACAACTTCCTAAAATTGTGGCCCCAACCCCATCCCACCAGGTGATTCCACGGCTCCTGCTCATTCCACTGAGATGAGCACCTTTGTTCCCCAGAGAAGTGTCAGCTCTGGTCACACACCCCCAGAACATGCTCCTGCCCAGTCATTTGACACAGAGGCATACTCGGGGCCTCCCTCAGTCTGCTACATCCTCTGAGGAATGAGGAAAGGCAGCTGGGCAGTTGGACTCTTTCTAACTCTAGGACTGAGGAGAACAGGGCTCACCAAGAAAGCACAAGGTTGGCATTATGGTGGGCATATGAATTCTGGGAATGGGCTTCATCCAAAGGCTCAGGCCAGACCCCTCTCTGAGTCTGGACAGGCCTGACTTTACCTGAGACAAGCACACACAAACCAAGTATTTCCCAGGAGATTCAACTTTAACCAGGTATCTTGTGTTTCTACTTGCCAAATGAGGAAGCTGCCGCCTGGACAGGGAGGTGGCTATCGTAACACTATGGATGACAAATGAATTGCCTATGTAGAGAAAACTGGCATTTAAAAGTGGAAGCCCAAAGAGGGCCCCATGAGGTCTTGGTACCACCAAGCTACTAGTACTTCTAGGTTCCTCTGGAAATCTTTTAGGGGCCACAGCATCCTGATTGACACTGGCCCCTGTCCTTCATTCCTTCATGCTCCGGAAGAGAAATTCAATCCCTGCAAGAGACAGCAACTGGCTGGTCCAAGCCAGCAGCAGGAGCCAGTTTGGAGAACTCGGTCACAGGACCTGGAGAGAACTCAGGGATTGGATTTGCCCACATTAGAATGCAGCCAGACAGGGCATGTTTGGGGATGAATAGACCCTTCGGATGTAAATCTAGATAAAACTTACTTAGTATGAAAATCAGATCTCTCTGAGCCCAAATCAGCTTTCCATCAGTAGATTCTCGGGTACACATCACATGTCAGTGCGAGGTAGGCATGTGTTTGAGCATGGGGGTGTGTGTCCACCTGTGTGCCCTGGAGGTTTAGAGAACACGGGTGTTTGCCTTGACCTGAGATCTCTGACTGCCCCCAAACTGCTGTGTCCTGTGACATCCTTATCCATGACGTTTCCCTGTGCTTTGCCAGGACTGCTTCACGTTATAGTTACGGTGAGAAAGGGCAACAAGCCACCCCACCGGTGCCATGAAGTGATGCTTTGCAGCCTGAGGTCTGCACAGGCTCTGGGCACCAAGGAGTTCTCACTGGCATAGGGATAATGTTACCTTCCTCTGAAGCACCTGGTAAGCCACTCAGACACTCACCTGTCTTGCACAGGGTTCATTGAGTATATGGTCTATGCCAAGCTGAGAGGCTGATGTAAAAGGACCAGGTCCAGGCTCAGATGCCCAACACACAGATCTTCAAAGTCTGTGGCCATTGTGGCTCACACATGACCCCAAGCTCTGTCACTTCAAACATGGAGAAAGACACAGAGGAGAGAGGCCTTGCTCAAGGCTAGAGCACAGGACTGGACAGAGGCCGAAGTGGTCAAATTTAAAGCCCAGGATGCCCTCTGCAGTGCACAGGAACACTGCCCCTTGGTGAACCATGGGCAGAGGAAACTCCAAAACTCTGCATGTAGGATCTGGAGCCTCAACATTGCACCTAAGAATGACTGAACTTACACCTCATCACAGAAAATCTCTGCTTGGTACATAGGCACACAGAAAGCATCTCAATGTCATTGTCATTAGGAAAATGCAAAGGAGAGCTGGGCATATTGGCACAGGCTGTCTGTCGTTTCAGCAAGTAGAGGCAAGAGGATAAGGTCATCCTTAGCTACTTAGTGAGTTCAAAGCCATCCCAGTATACTTGAGACTCAAAATATTTTTTAAAATAAATGTTTGGTTAGGAATTTTTCATGACTGTTTCTATTTCCTTAGGGATTATAGGTCTATTTAAGTTGTTTATCTGGTCTTAGCTCAATTTTGGTATATGGCTTATCAAGAAATTTGTTCTTTTTTTAAAGATGTTCCAATTTTGTGAAATATAGATTTTTGAAGTATGACCTAATGATTTTCTGGATTTCCTCAGTGTCTGTTGTTATGTCCCCTTATCATTTCTGACTTTATTAATTTAGATATTCTCTCTCTGCTTTCTAGTTAGCTTGGATAAGGGTTTATCTACCTCGTTGATTTTCTCAAGGAACCAGCTTTTTGTTTCATTGATTCTTTGTATTGTTCTTTTTGTTTTTATTTTATTTGTTTCAGTCCGTTGAGTATTTCCTGCTGTCTACTCCTCTTGGGTATGTTTGCTTCTTTTTGTTCTACAACTTTCAGGTGTACTGTTAAGTCACAGTATGTGATTTTTCCAAATTCTTTTTGCATGCATTTAGCGCTATGCACTGTCCTCTTAGCGCTGCTTTCATTGTGTCCCATATGTTTGGGTACGCTATGCTTTCATTTTCATTGAATTCTGGGAAGTCTTTAATTTCTTTCTTATTTCTTCTTTGGCCCATTGGCAATTCAGCTGAGAGTTGTTCCGTTTCCGCGAGTTTGGAAGCTTTCTGTTATTTGCGTTGTTTATCGAACTCCAACTTTAATCCATAGTGATCTGATAAGATACAGGGAGCTATTCCATTCTTTATAAATCTGTTGAGACATGCTTTGTGACTTAGTGTCTGGTCAGTTTTAGAGAAGTTTCCATAGGGTGCTGAGAAGAAGGTATATTCTTTTGTATTTGGGTGAAATCTTCTGTAGATGTCTGCTTAGAAAGAAATCAGAGAAACATCAACCTTCACAACAGCCACAAAGAATATAAAATATCTTGGGGGAACTCTAACCAAACAAGTGAAAGACCTGTATGACTAGAATGTCAAGTCTTTGAATAAAGAAATTAAAGAAGATATTGGAAGATGGAAAGATCTCCCATGCTCATGGATCAGTAGGATTAACATAGGGGAAATGGCAATCTGACCAAAAACAATCTACAGAACCAATGCAATCCCCATCAAAATTCCAACATAATTTTTTACAGACCATGAAAGAACAATATTCAACTTTATATGGAAAAACAAAAACTCAGGATAGCTAGAACAATCCTGTACAATAAAAGAACTTCAAGAGGTATAACCATTCCTGATTTTAAGTTCTACTATGGAGCTATAGTAATAAAACCAACATGGTATTGGCATAAAAACAGACAGACAAAATAAATAGAATAGAAGACCCAGATGTTAATCCACACACCTATGAACACCTAATTTTTGACAAAGAAGCTAAAATTATACAATGGGAAAAGAAAACATTTCAACAAATGGTGCTGGCATAACTGGATGTCAACAAGTAGAAGACTGAAAATAGATTCATATCTATCCCAGGAACAAAACTTACATCCAAGTGGATCAAAGACCTCAACATAATCTAGTTACACTGAACCTGATAGAAGAGAAAGTGGGAAATAGCCTTGAATGCATTGCCACAGGAGACCACTTCTTGAATAGAAAGCCAGTAACACAGACATTAAGACTGACAATAAATGGGACCTCCTGAAACTGAACAGTTTCTGTAGGGCAAAGGACATTGTCAATGAGACAAAATGGCAGCCTACAGAATGGGAAAAGGTCTTCACAAGCCCTACATCCAACAGAGTGCTGATCTCCAAAATATATAAAGAACTTAAGAAACTAGACATCAAAAGCCAAATTCAGTTTTAAAATGGGGTAAAGATTTAAATAGTGATTTCTCAACAGAAGAATCCCAAATGGCAGATACACTTAAAGAAATGTTCAAAATTCTTATCCATGAGGGCAATACAAATCAAAATGACTCTGAGATTTCATCTTACACCTTTCAGAATGGCTAAGATCAAAAATACAAGAGACAGCTCCTGATGCTGGAGAGGATGTGGGGTGAAGGGAACATGGCTGGTGGGAGTGCAAACTTGTACAGTCACTTTGGATATCAATATGGAGGTTTCTCAGAAAATTGAGAATCAACCTATGTTAAGACCCAGCTATACCACTTTTGAGTATATACCATAAGGATGGTCAATCGTACCACAAGGACATGTGCTCAACTATGTTCATAGCAGCATTATTAGTCATAGCCAGAACCTGGAAACAACCTAGATGTCACTCACCCGAAGAACGGACAAGGAAAATGTGGTACATTTACACTATGGAGTATTACTCAGCTGTTAAAAACCATGAAATCAAGAAATTTGAAGGCAAATGGTTGGAGATAGAAAAAAAAATTATCCTGACTGAGGTGATCCAGACCCAGAAAGACAAGCATGGTATGCACTTGTTTAGAAGTGAATGATAGTGGTAAAGGACAGCTATGCTATCCACATCCCAGGGAAGATGGGAAAAAAGGAGGGCTCAAGCAGGATGCCCAGATTTCCCATGGAAGAGGAAATAAAAAAGATTGTGTGGGAATGTTGGGAGCAATGAGACCCCAGATCCTGAATTTCTTGTAAACTACTTGTTTTCCCCTGATCTAAGTGTCTACACTGCTCTGAGCAGGAGACCTTCAGGAGTTCCTGATGGCAGGAGAGTGGTTTCTGGTGGGCTGGCTGGGGGCGTGGCTATCTCTACATAATCTGGCCCTGAACACAATAAAGGGGGCATTCTTGGGGAATTCAAGGATGACCCGTGTCACTATCTCTCTGTCTGTGTGTGTCTGTGTATTTTAACCTCCAGCCCCCTTGCCCGAAGCTCGCGAACTGGGTGCCAGTGCACAGTGCAGACACAGGGGCGCGATGTGCGGCATGGGAAGACTAGGGGCAGGTAGAGATGGGACCCCGAGGGATAGGGTTGGGGTAGATGAGGGGATACTGAAAGAGAGGACTGGAAAAGGAGCATTTCGGGATCAGGTAGAAACCCGAGGCAAGGGAAACTCCCAGGAATCTACAAAGATGACCCCAGCTATGGTGGATGTGTAGTCTGAATTGGTCTTCTCCTGTAACTGGGTGGGACTTCCAGTGGAGGGAATGGGAGACTGGCCAGCCACACAACCTTTGACCTACAGTCTGTCTGGCCTGTGGTATGTGCAGGGGTAAGGATGGTGCAGACATTGTGGGAATGGCCAACCAAAAATTGGTCCAACCTCAGATCCATACCAAGAGAGTGAGCCCACCCCTGCCACTGCCTGGTGTGCTAGGTACCAGAGGTCAGATGGCAAAGAGACAGAACCAAACATGATTAGAAAAAAATATCAACATAGTGATGCCTAACGATATTCTGCTATACTTAGAAAATGTTGACTACCCCAATTGCCATCAGAGAGCGTTCATTCAGTAACTGATGGAAACAGATGCAGAGACCCACGGGCAAGCATTGGGCAGAGCTTGGGGGATCCTGTTGAAGATAGGGAAGAGGGATTGTACCAGCCAGGGGGACCAAAAACATCATAGGGGAACCCACAGAAACAACTAACCTGGGCTCATAGGTACTCCCAGAATCTGAACCCCAAGCCAGGAAGCCTAAACGGGATCAACCTAGGCCCTCTACAAATGTGTGACAGTTGTGTGGTTTGGTCTACTTGTGGGACTCTAGCCGGGGGGCAGGAGCTGCCCGTAAGGCTTTGGCTGGCTTTTAGGAACCTATTCCTCAAACTGGGTTGCCTTGCCCAACCTTGGTATAAGGGGAGGAGCCTAATCCTACCTCAATTTGGTATGCTGTGCTTTGTCGATATCCATGATATCCACGGGAGAAGTGGGTTGGTGGGGGAGGGGCAAAGGAGGTTGGGGGGAGAGTGGGAGGAGCTGGGGAAAGGGAAACTGAAGTCAGAATGTAAAATAAATGAATAAATTGAATTAATAAAAATGATTAGAAGTAAGTAAGGGAAAGAGAAGGAAGAAAGGAAGGAAGGAAGAAGGGAGTGAGGGAGGGAAAGGAAGGAAGGGAAAAAGAGGAAGAAAGTGAGGAATAGAGGGAAGGAGGAAGGAGAAAGGAAGCCCATGGAACCGAGTGACACCGTGCAGCACTTGTACAAACAGCGAGCACTCAGAAAACAGAGCACACTGAGAGCTGGCCAGGGCCGAAGGGACCCTGGGCTCTGCACAGCCCTGGGATGTAAAATGGTGCAAACACCTGCTTGAAAGAAGTGCGGTCTTCAGAATGTGAAGCAGCAATAGAAAAACCGCAAGTGCTGCTGCGTGGGTGATCCGGTTGTGCCTCCCAAAGCCACAGTGAACAGAAAGCAGAAGTCTAGAATGCATAGACTCCCCTCAGCCGGGAGCACCATTGCTGCGCAGCTCTGCAGACTGAGCATCCAGGGCTTCAGACTGGAGCTGAAGCTACACCGTGCTCCCCAGTATCGCATGAGCCCAGGACCAGAGTGAAATCCGAGTCTGAGGTTCATTTTCTATGTTCTGCATTTCATGCCCACACATGAAAGTTGAAAACTCCTCCCCTGAGCATCACATGGTAGATGAGGGTGGCTGTGTTCTGTATTATGGATAAAACATAGAATTTTCTATCATTTTATGTGACAAAATGACTGTCTTCAAACATTTAAAAATGTAAAATAAATAAATAAATAAACACTTTTTACCCTTGGGCTATATTTTCAGGGTTGAGACTGGGTCAGTGTCCAAGGCAACATGAGAAACTCTTTAGAGAGCTTTAAAGATTGAGATGGCAAAGTCAACTCCAAGTTGAGGGGGTGTCATTACTTATTTCTGTGTGCGGTATGGTGTAATTTCGGTCAGCAAGGTTGAGGAGCACATGCACAGAACTCAGAAGGCCCTGTAGCAGGGCCAGTGGGTAAAGGACACTTCAGGGACTGCAAGTAGGTGACAGGCACAAGAAAAGCGGTACAGGGGTCCCCTCTGCCTTTGACATGTGTCACCTGGACAGCACAAGGCAGGGGACACTTTGTATGTTTGAGCAGCCCCAATGCTCACAAGGGTAGTGCTTTCTCTCCGCAGTCCTTGTGCCAAGCTCAGCCAACTGCGACAGAAGGATGCTGACTGGCTGCTGCAAAGAGCAGGAAACTCGGGCACCCCTCACTTGAGCTAGATGATCAGAAAGAGTGCGTCCCCGGCATGGGAACAGCCAGGTATACATCTTAGTACAGATACAGGTTGCTGCAAGAAACAGAAATGCCCAGTGGGATCCTGGTGGGACATGGTAGTGGCAGAGACCAGGCCAGAGAGAAGAAAGAAGACATTGGTGGCCATGTCAGGTGACCCTATCCACACATGTTGAACAGGTAACTCTTAATACTGCTGAATGACATAGGCAGAGCGTCCCACTGCCCTAATCCCGTTGACACTGGCTTACTTCTTAGGTTTTTCTTCTGTCTCTGGGTCCTTCCACCTGACACATGCGGGTCCTTTGAGGCAGAGCACGGTGCAGCTGCAATCAACAAACCGGGAGGTGATGGAGGAAGGTCATTGGCTAATAAAGAAACTGCCTTGGCCCATCTGATAGGGCAGAATTTAGATAGGTGGAGTAAACAGAATAGAATGCTGGGAGGAAGAGGAAGTGAGCTCAGATGCAGGGCAGCTCCTCTGAGAGACAGACGCCATGCTCTCCTCTCCAGAGCAGACACGATGAAGCTCTGACCCAGGATGGACGTAGGCTAGAATCTTCCCGGTAAGCGCACCTTGGGGTGCTACATACATGAACAGAAATGGGCCAAGCAGTGTTTAAAAGAATAGAGTTTGTGTGTCGTTATTTTGGGGCATAAGCTAGCCAGGCAACCATGAGCCGGGCTGTGGGAAGAGGCCCGCAGCTCCCTACTACAGATGGCGCCCAGACGTGGATGACTGAATCCACTGAAAGCCTGAGAAAGCTTGGGAAAGAATAAAGCATGTTTTCTTGGTAGCAGCAATTTCTTGGTTTTGTTCTGCTTGCTAGAGGCAAGCAAGCGCTCTCATCTAAGAGAGGCTTCCTGACTCAGCTTCAGCTGTGAAACTTTGCAGCTCATTTAAGAGGTCCTGCCACGAAATACTTAAAACGGTGTTGGTGAAAAGCTGAAGGCATGCTTTTCGGTTTTCAGCCGTAGCAGGAAAAAAGTTGTGCTGTTTTAAAATGCCGGCTTTCTGGGCCATCCTGCCAGGGCAAACTCTGACTGTTTGAGGCAGGAGGGCTGACTACAGAGAGAGGACTTGAATGTTGTCTGTGGATATAGTATTGCAGCTTGTTTGCTGGCAAGGACCTTGAAACGCCACAGAGTTGTGGTGATAAACATGGCTACAGCCAGTACCTCAGCCATGAGGCTGGAAAGCAAAGAAATGGGCTGAATCCAGCCGTCAAAGCCACGGCTTTCGTCCTACTGATATTGCTTGGTAAATTAAAGACTCATGTGGTCAGAAAAAGAGAGATATACAGTAAAGAGAGATTCAAAGACAAAGAAAACTTTAAATGATTTACAGTGTGTTTAAAAATATATGCAGGCTGAAAGTTAAAGTTCCTAAAAGTAAAATAAGGAAGAAAGAGAGTAGTTGGGTGTGGTAGTATACACCTTTAATCCCCAACACTTGGAAGGCAGAGGGAAATTTACCTCTGTGACTTTAAGGTGTGGTAGCACACGCCTTTAATCCCAATGCCTGGAAGGCAGAGACAGAAGGATCTCTGAGAGTTCAAGGACAGTCTGGTCTACAGAGTTATTCCAGGACAAATATATACAGAGAATATAAAACAAAAGTAAAAGTAAACAAAATAGAGTTAAAATAAAGCTGCACAAAGATGGAAAATACACAGAGAATCTTGATACTGTATGCTATTATGCTCTCTTTGAATTGTTTTAATGCTGAGAAAGGAGCAACAGATGCTAAAAGATATTTGTTTATAAATGCTGCTGAACTAATCCAAGATAGATATTTTCAAAATACCTTGACTTCAGAATTTGGATCTAAGGATATGATACTTTGGAAAAGAGTTTCTTTTTTTGTTTTCACAGAGGATGAGACCCTGTCGATTTTTTCTATTCCAATATGGTATGATAGACCACGTCCTCCTGAAGGGTTGCTGTGAACACCTTCAAAAAATTACTTTTCTCAACTGCCGACTGAGAGGAACCTAGCACACAGGTTATACCATGAAAGACTTGATTAACAGCGCCCCCATTCAGCAGGAAGCAGTTTAGAGAGAAAAAACTGCGCCCATGTTCCCATATATTGTTTATAAATGTTCTTTTACATTTAAAGGGGGAGATGATATAGATGTGAATAATTTGCATTGATATGAATCTTGGTTTACTGATATTAATTTAAGGTCAATTTTATTATATGTATATGTATTTCTGATATTAAGGTATTGTGATTGTGTAGTTCACTTAAAAATGTAATGTATATAGGTTGTTAATGGATAATTATCAATAATAGTCAAGTTTGTAGTCATGTTAGATTTTCTAGATGTGCATGCATATATTTCAGATAGGCATTCATCATATCTTTCAAAGGCTAGAGAATATGGTATTTTAAATGTTTTAATAACTTAGGGTTTTTCATGACAATGAGACACTCTGCTCCTGGCAGCACCAATCTACTTCAAGCAGAAGATGGGCATCGAAGAGGCACCTTATGGAGTTTGATAGCCATTTGGGCAAGAAACTGCTCTTGCCTGGACTATTGCATAAACTGGACACAAAGAACCCACAGAGAGAGGACTGCTGAACTTGCCTAAAGGTGAGATGATCTCTCAGGGTTCCTGATTTATGAAAGAGTCTGCGAGACATTCTGTAGGACACAGCAGATAGTGACTGAACTGCCTTTGAAACTTCCTGCTTCATGGAAAAGTCTGCTGGATACTATGGGCCTGAAGGCTGAAGATGGATGCCCCAACAGTACAGAGAAACTTTGGGTGACTGTCCAGGCAGTGAGATGTCTCTGTCATTTCTAGAGTTTAGAAGTTGCTTACTTTTTGTTTGCTTAGGTAATATTGTATTCTTCTGGAGTCTTTGATAGAGTTGAAGAATAGATAGATAGTTATAGTTTTCTTTAGTTATGATAAAGATAAAATAGATGTAAATATTGTAACTGTAATTCTTACTTGATAACTGTTTTGCTATATGCAATTTTGCTATGTTAGAGCCTTTCCTTTTTGTTTAAACAGAAAAAGGGGAAATGATGGAGGAAGGTCATTGGCTAATAAAGAAACTGCCTTGGCCCATCTGATAGGGCAGAATTTAGATAGGTGGAGTAAACAGAATAGAATGCTGGGAGGAAGAGGAAGTGAGCTCAGATGCAGGGCAGCTCCTCTGAGAGACAGACGCCATGCTCTCCTCTCCAGAGCAGACACGATGAAGCTCTGACCCAGGATGGACGTAGGCTAGAATCTTCCTGGTAAGCGCACCTTGGGGTGCTACATACATGAACAGAAATGGGCCAAGCAGTGTTTAAAAGAATAGAGTTTGTGTGTCGTTATTTTGGGGCATAAGCTAGCCAGGCAACCATGAGCCGGGCTGTGGGAAGAGGCCCGCAGCTCCCTACTACAGGGAGGTCCTCTCTAGCCTCCTCCCTGTGATATCTGAAGTCAGCTCCCTACCCTCCAAGGCCCTGCCATCTTCTCTCTCAGGCAATAGCTGCTTTCCCTGGCGAGACATCCCTGTGGACTGAGACCAGGCCAGGATAAAAGCTGCGCTAGAGGACGGCTGTGAAAAATAACACAGACGGCCAGCTGCGCCATTTCCTGTACAACCCATAATTAGGTTAGATAAGAAACTAGCTGTGTCTAAGTGCTATAAATGTCTATATTAAGCTCTTTTGAAAGTGCCGAGCACTTTGACATTTGAGAGTTCAGAGTAATTGAGGTATTGAAATAAAATTGCTTCTGTTATTTAAAAGGTCATTACGGTCTTCGGCTAGATATACGACGACTATTTTCCACTCTAGTGAGCCGTTCTCTCTGGTACAATTAGTGTCGCTTGAGTAGAGGCCTGCCAGGGAGACTCCCACACAGCAGCCCCCACCAGAGGCCCGAGGTAGCCAAGCAAATGTGTGGAGAGGAGGGAAGAAGGAAAAGCCTCTGACACCCCAAATCCACGAACTCAGCACCTGCTGACAGATGCCTCTGCACTGGTTCAGTCCGTGTAGCTTGTGCTCTCCGTCATCCCAAGGATGCCACCACAGGCAGAACAGTGCAGAACTGGCCACCCCCAGGTAAACAGTAGGGATGGGATTTGTGGGGGAAGGAAGAGGCCTGAGGGATGGGATTGGGGGGGGGAGGCCTGAGCAGGCCACGATAAGCATGAGCAGGCCATGGGAGTCTGTGTCCCTGGCTTATGTCAATCTTGTGAAGTTTATCACTAGCCCGTGAAGAAGCCCCTCTCATGACAGGATGGGAAACTGGACACAGCACAAGAATGGCCAGAAATGCTAGAAGATTCCATGACTGGCTCTTATTCTCTCCCCTTTAAAGCTTAAACAACTCCATCTGCCTCCTTCCTCTTTGTCCTGAGCCTTCCGCAGTCTAAGTCCTTGTGATTTTAGTATTTGTTCCACTAAAAGCATGGAAGCTAGGGTCACAGCTGCCGGAATGCGTGAGATGGAGGAGCAATGGTTCCTGGGAGGGAGATCAGATGGGCAAGTGTGCTGACTCCAACGACAGCAAGAGGCCAGCACATCTGGCCGACTGTTGGTCACCAGCCTGAGGCACACTGTCCCTTCCATGGTCATCAGTGTCACTGTAATCCTGAGGGTCTAAGCAAATCCAGATCTCCAGCCATGCTCTACAAATGCGGTTGTTGGAATGTCCTACCAGAAACGTTCGTTGTCACAGCTTCTTAATGTTCTCATGCAAGTGATCACAACTCTCCATGCCTCCAATTATTGAGTTAAACAAATAGATGCTTTAAGCTATGGTTTACTATCTAAACCAGTAAAAAAAATTATCCTTGCTTATTATCAATTTACTATATCACAACTTTTCAGTGTCTCTCAGAGACACTTAACTTACAAAGGCATGTTCTTCAAAACTAGGAAACCCATTGCTCTTGGGAGGAGACAAATGGGGTCTGAGTCCATTCTGTGTGGCTATAATAGAACACCTGAAACTTGGTTTATCAAGAACAGAGTGTTATTTTGTATGATTCTGGGAGTTTGGAAGTCCAGGGTCAAGGAGTTGATATCTGAGGAGACTTTCATGCAGGAGCTGGCATCTAATGTCTCATTGTCCCACAGTGGAAGCAGAAAGGTAAGAAAAGACACCTGCCACATAGCTGACCTCACAGTCTCTAAGTCTTACATGAAGCATCGATTCATTCATGAGGCGAGAGCCCTTTTGAGCTCAGCACCTCTCATTAGGCCCCACCTTTTGACACTGCCGGAGTGGGAACTCATTCAAAGCACAGCAAATGCTGGGAACAAGTCCTCCATGGTATATTCATGTAGACAATCGCTCTTTAAGAGACTCTGTGCTGAGGGAGACATGAACAGCTTGAAAACAAAGGCTCAAACAGGTACCGTACACCCTGTTCCCAGCAGCACTGTTCATGACACAAGTGTCTACGGACAAGCGAGTGGACACACACAGTGGATCAGCCTTATAAATTATGGTCTAATCTGTGCTCTAGCACTGAAAGACTTGACTACATTGTGCCAGTGGAAGTAAGCAGGACACGAAAGACAACATAATCTCACTTAGATGAGGCCTCAAGCAGTCACTTTTCTGGGCACAGACAGAACAACAGTGGCTTCCATGGTCTGTGGGTTCAGCAAATGGGGAATTGTTTACCTTTGGGAAAATAAAACTCTGCTAGTGATAGTGGTGGTGATATCTCCACATCAATATGAATAGCCTTAATGGAATTGTGCCCATGAAAATTATTAAAGCGGAAAAGGCTGAATTAGGTATATTCTCCATGATAAACAAAAAATTTAAGACTAAGAAAAATAAAAAATCCTGCATTCTAGTGCGACTAATATTGCATGGAACTCAGAGCAGCAGGCTGGAAAGCAAAGGAGGGGTACAGAGTCCCCCTGGACATTTGTCTTACCAAGACTCATCTGTGCTGCGGACTGAGACCTGTGTCAGGAAGCTGGTCCAATAGCAGTGTGACGTCATAATAAGGGCGACTGAGAAGACCACCTGGCCTGGCTGAACCAGGGGGAAGCCGTGAGGTGACTTCTCAGACTCCTGAAGGCAACTTGAGACGATGAGCAGGAGAGGTCTGAGCCCTGCTGGCATGGGGAGGGCAGCACCATAAACACATAGGGAGCTTGATCCTTCCTTGGAAAGAATGCTTAAATAAATGTGCTCTCAGGCTTGAGCTATACCTCAGGGATAAAGCATGTGTTTGGCATGGCCTTTGGTCTGATCTCTGGCCCATTAAACATGTATATTGTATTTAGGGATATATGCACCACTCGGCATAGGCCTCTGTGAACTAGAAGCTACCTGTAAACAGAAACTACCTCTGCCTTCTCCCCAGAGTGGCTACTTCACCCAAGAAATTACAGTAGCGTATTTCTAAATCTTAAACAGTTTCAACCAGCAGTAACTGAGAATGGGGCTCAGGGCCCCCCACTTGCCCAACAAGGGCTCTCCCATTGAGCAGCAGCATCAGACCCCCTGGCCAACTTAGAAAACAGACCCAAGAGTTACATGCTGGCTTGTAAGTAGATGCTAAGACTAGCTATCTTCTTAAGTATGGGCATCCCCCCAGGCCTAAGAGTCTAAGCAGTTTCCTGACAGAGGTTTCCAGGCACTGTTAGGAAGTTCCGAGTCTCTGGGTTGGCCCTGATTGGCCCCTTGGTTCACTGGTCCTGTGCTTCTCTGGAAAGATCTAACGCTTTCTTCTTGAACCCCCCCCCCCCCCAAAGGAGGTGCTTCTGCAGGCCCTCTGAGTGCGGGCTTTCTGAGTGAGTGCAGGCCCTCTGAGTGAGTGCAGGCCCTCTGAGTGAGTGCAGGCCCTCTGAGTGAGTGCAGGCCCTCTGAGTGAGTGCAGGCCCTCTGAGTGTGTGCAGGCCCTCTGAGTGAGTGCAGGCCCTCTGAGTGAGTGCAGGCCCTCTGAGTGAGTGCAGGCCCTCTGAGTGCAGGCTTTCTGAGTGAGTACAGGCCCTCTGAGTGAGCACTCCCAGGAGTCCCAACACAGACACAAGCCCGAGGGTGCCAGAGGGCAAACCCATACAGCCTGTTGCCACCCCCAGACAAATGTGCTATTCCAGGCCACTCTCCCATGGAAACTGCCAGAAAGTCTGCCAGCAGGCTAAATATAGCAGTGTCTTTCTGCTGAGTTTGGACCCCGGATGGTGTGGTTTGGGCAGAAGGCTCAGATGGTGGTTTTAGAGAGAAATAAAATCTACAGGAAAAAAAAAAAGAACACCCACCCCATCCACCCCTGTGCACGGGTCGTCTCTTTCCTCAAATTTTCATTTCAAAGCATATTCATATTCCTTTTGCATGGGTTATTGAGAAGCTAAGCAAGCGATTAAGCCAGTAGGGTTATATGGTGACAAAGCAGACAGGGACTGCCCTCAGAAGGCTTGCTGTTCTAGCCGAGAAGAAAGCTGCATTTCATAGCCCTGTCCCTAGGGGAGAGAAAAGGATAGCATGCTAGGGAAGAAAAGCAAGGAAGGGGTCAAGAAAGGTCAGCAGGGCCTGACCTTGGTTGAGCAGCCCCCAGACTGGCACAGCGTTTTGTGTGTTCTCAGGATGTAGGATTGGATCGGGGAGTTTTATCTCCAATCTCCAATGAGGAAAAGCTGACAGTGGATATAGGCTGGCTAGTAGCCCTGTCAACATGACCGCTCCCTGCCCCGGTCTTGAAGGCAGCTTGTCCCTGGGTTACAGCTGTTACAAGTCTCTCACAGGCCTGTTCTTCCCTGAAATATCTTCATACATCTCTGTTCCTCTGAGGCCTGTATCACCCTGGAGGTGGGCCTGCTCCTTCACAGAGAATAAAAGAGGTCAAATGGCCTCCCAGTACAGAGACAGATCCAGGTTCGGGCCAGGTCTCATCACCTACAAAGCAATGTTCGCGCTGTTGAGTGGGAATGGTCAGGATAGCAGCAAATGAAAACAGGCATGGAGAGATCCTACCAGACACTGAGCCCCACTGGGGTTCTAATGCCAAGTCTCGTGACCAAGTCGATAAGAACCGTTTGCACACAGTTGGCCAGCCCCTAGCCGGTGAGGACTGCGAATAAAAAGTGGGGAGAGAAGGAAAGGGAGAAGACAGAATCAATGAAATTAAGAAGGCATATTTGGATGGGTTAGATTAAGAAGAGAATTGTGGGAACATAAAGGGAAGCAGACGAGACTGAGCCTAGAAGAGACGGGGAGGAGGCCATATAAATAGCCAGGGAAGTCTGCAATCTCCAAATATGGGCCCGAGGATGCTCCCAACACCAAGAAGCATATCTGCTGTCCAGAGTCCACGGAGATGG
Organism: Chionomys nivalis; assembly: GCF_950005125.1. Lineage (NCBI taxonomy): Eukaryota > Metazoa > Chordata > Mammalia > Rodentia > Cricetidae > Chionomys > Chionomys nivalis. The sequence continues at coordinate 32,694,676 of NC_080090.1, read as the reverse complement.
GAGGAGACATGGGCAAGAAGCTTCCTGGGCTGGGCTCCACAGAAGGCCAAGGACACAGTATATGTCTACACACCCGTGCCCACTAAGTCAGAAGTTTCCAGTCTACACATGAATAAGATCCCCGCCACCTGCTCCACATCCCAGAATGCCAGCTGCATCCTGGCAATGGACAGAAGGAGTTTATGCATTAGTAATGCCTCCATTTTTATGCGGATATTTGGAATAGCATGTGGATGAAAAAAAACTGAACCATGCCCTAATCTTCCAAAACCCGAAGAGTAAGAGTTAAAACTAGCGACCCACCAAACTCCCATTCCTGGGCGTGATTATGTGAAGTATTCCAGAGTTAAGAATTTACTTATGAGTATGATGCACCCTCCCCCAATCTCCCCTCCCCCTGCTGTCGTCTTGTGGGCATGCCATAGCATCCTTTGCACCCAGACATTTATCTCACCTTGCAAAGGGCCTCTTTTCCCATCAAAGAACAGACAATCTCATGATCCACAGTAGGGATAAACATGGACTATTCAATGCAGTCTTATCTGGCTCACTGTTGGAAGTCCCAGTTAAAAATCTCATGGCCCAGGTCATTTTCTAGGCAGTCTCTAGTTTTGGGTCTCACTCTATACTCCAGCCCCTTAGAGGGACTACCAGAGACCTGGTATTCCTGCTCCCATTTTCTCCCAGTGGTTATGTGAGTCCCTGCCTTCTACCTCTGAGTTGCTTCTCATCCCTTCATGAAGTCTTCCTCACTGGAAGGCAAGGAAGCGAAGAGAAGAGGTGCTAAAGGGGAAAGGTTACTGGGCAGCTGCGGAGCTCAGGAGGGTGGTTCTGCAGGAGCAGAGTCCTCAAAGTTCCCAGGCTGCATCTGGGCCATGGTCAGAGCGTGGTTGTGAATGAAACAGAAAGAGCTAATGGCTGAGTAGAAGAGTGAGCGCCACAAAAGAATGTAACTGTTGTCCCAAGCAAAGGAGAGGAATGTGTGACCAAACAAGAGAGTTGGCTTCAAAGAGTCTCTCTCTCTCTCCTCTCTCTCTCTCTCTCTCTCTCTCTCTCTCTCTCTCTCTCTCTCTCTCTCTCATCTCTCTCTCTCTCTCTCTGTGTGGGGGGGAGCTTTAGAACACATGTCAGCAATGATCCTGGAAGCTGGTAAGCACAGCCGAGCTGTAGAAGGGTAGTCAGCAGTTAGCTCTGGAAGAGGCTAAACAGAGACTGGGCCTGCAAGGAGCAGAGCTGGGTGGTAGAGGGAGGGAGCAGAGGAGGACGCTGGCAGCATGGGAGGAGGTCTATCCTGGGGAAAGATCCTTGTCCATTGGGAGACTCCGGGAGAAGTTGAAGATGAAAAACGTCTCAGCAGAGATGTTCCCTGTGAAGACACCCTCCAGGAGAGAGAGTAGGAGATGGAGCCCAATGAAGGAGACTAACAGATATGGCAGCCTGAGGTGAAGTCCAGGACTCTGGGGTGACTGGGGCAGTCTGAGGGAACTTGAAACTTGCCTAGGCTGAGGGAGGAAGGGAAGATTGAAATGGAGATCTTGCAAAGAGGATGATGGGCCGTCAGCTTCAGCTGAGCCAAGTGCAATTGCGGGACAGGAATGAAAGAGTGTACCAGGCAGGCTTAAGGAGTAAAGGAACTCAGGACCACGAGGGGTGCACCCACACACTGAGACAATGGGGATGTTCTATAGGAAACTCACCAAGGCCAGCTGGCCTGGGTCTGAAAAAGCATGGTATAAAACCGGACTCGCTGAACATAGCGGACAATGAGGACTACTGAGAACTCAAGAACAATGGCAATGGGTTTTTGTCTTTTTTGTGGTTTTTTTTGTTTTTTTTTTTTTTTTTTTGGTTTGTCGAGACAGGATTTCTCTGTGGTTTTGGAGCCTGTCCTGGAACTAGCTCTTGTAGACCAAGCTGGTCTCGAACTCACAGAGATCTGCCTGACTCTGCCTCCCAAGTGCTGGGATTAAAGGCGTGCGCCACCACCGCCCGGCGGCAATGGGGTTTTTGATCCTACTGCACGTACTGGCTTTGTGGGAGCCTAGGCAGTTTGGATGCTCACCTTACTAGACCTGGATGGAGGTGGGTGGTCCTTGGACTTCCCACAGGGCAGGGAACCCTGATTGCTCTTCAGGCTGACGAGGGAGGGGGACTTGATCGGGGGAGGGGAGGGAAATGGGAGGCGGTGGCGGGGAGGAGGCAGAAATCTTTAATAAATAAATAAATAAATTTAAAAAAAAAGGAGTAAAGGGCTTCCTGGAGCCAGAGTTTAGTTACGGAGTGTGGGTCTCATGGTTAATGTGTATGAGATCTACAGTGGTATATGTGTATGAACATGGAAAATGTTGCTATGAATTCTTCTGCTTTATGCACTAGCTAAAATAAATGAATAATAAAATGAACACATGTGGGAAGGCCACAAGACCGAGAGTCAAAAACCCAGGTCCAGTTGGCTGTCCATTCTCTTCTTAGTCTTTACAGTTCATCATGGCAATAATGGCAGTGGGGACCCTGGTGTGAGGATCCTCTCTCTAAAAGTCCAACATCTTCTAGATCACGAATCCCTTTAGAAAACTAAAGAGAAGGAACTTCAAACTTTTAGCCACAACCCAGAAATCTGCTCCAAAGCACCAAGCTGTAGGTGGACTCTGAAAACCCACCCAGGAGTCTGAGGCTCTCATCCAACAACGTGAGGAATCCCATTCATCTGTCTGCAGCAGCTGCAAGCTGCAATAAACACCTGCAAGTAAACACCTGCATTTCCTTCAGTAGCAACGCAGCCCCCGCACAAACCAGGGGCTAATGAGCTTTGCCCCTGTTTGCTGATGGAGAACACTTGTAAAAAAGTTTACTGTGGAAGAACAAGGTGCATATAACCAAAGAGGTAAACACCTCTAATTCTATTTAAAACCATAGGGTGCAGTGCATTAACGCTTAACAACCAGACACGGAATTGGTGTGGAACTAATCAAGCTCTGTTTATTAAAAAGCAGCTACCACGTCATCTTTACCAATGACCACAGAAGGGGCAGAACTCAGTTAGACCATCCCTCATGCCCCACCTTGTGCGTCCATTAGAGTCTTGTCCAAATCACAGCTTGAAAAGATGCAGATTGCTTTTCTGAAAGAAATGCTAGGTAAATTCATAGTTTGAATAACTCCAAGTCAAAGCCTCATGCATCTGGGGACATTTTCCCCTGGATAGCACATTTTTAAAATGAGAATCTTTCAGAATGTGCCAAGGCACAACTTCTCCTCCACTTTGTCTCTGAGTTCCCACCACTGAGTTCTTCTGAGAAGAGGAATTCAGAGCATCTCTGGCTCTCCCATGCCCCTCTGCTCCTCTGGTTTCCTTACCTTCTCTGTACCTGTCATTCTAGACTCTTCTCACCATTCAGAGCTTGCCACCTTGCTTCCTCACTGGGTAGTATCTCCCTGAGGATTTTGTCCAGTGTCCAGGCTCCAGCTTTGGTCTATCACTCAGAGGACGCCTCAGTCGTATGGAGCTCAGGATCCATAATTCTGTTTCCGATACTCAATATCCTTGCTATTATATCAGTGTGGCCTTGGGGTCAGAAGTGGGACATTCTCTCTGGGAACTATTGAGAAACTCAGAATCCCAGGTCCCATTCCAGACCTCCCCAACCAGGATCGTCAGTTGTCTTAGTTAGGATTTCTATTGCTGGGAAGAGACACAGTGTCCATAGTAACTCTTAGAAAGGAAACATTTAATTGGGTGGGTAGTTTCAGAGGTTTAGTCCATTATTATCATGGTGGGACATGGCAGCATGCAGGCAAACATGGTGCTGGAAAAGGAGCTGAGAGTTCTACATCTTGATCCATAAGCAACAGGAAGTGAACTGAGACACTGCGAGTATCTTGAGCAAATATGAAACCTCAAAGCCCACTCTACAGGGCCATACTTCCTCCAACAAGGCCATACCTACTCCAACAAAGCCGCACCTCCTAACAGTGCCACTCCCTATGAGACTGTGGTGGTCAAGTACATCCAAACCACCACAGAAGTTTACTAAGGCTATATATGATCTATGCACTATGTAGAGAGCTAATCTAAGGCCCAATCCCCTGCGTACTTGATTGTAAAAGCAGCTCAATGAGACCACATTGAATTCAGATCTTTGCCCATGCCTTAAATCCCTGCTTTGTTTTCAATAACAAGGAACAGCTTCTGCTCTGCACATGGGAGTTGGGAAATGATTCTGACTAGGGTCTTCTCTACCATGTGGTTACCTAGCCTCACAAAAGGACTGACTCCAAGTAACAGAGCTAGTCACCTTCTCCAACCAGTGTCTTAGGTCAAGAGTACTGGAAAGGCATACTGTCATGGGGAAACCATTTTAAAATTCAGAACCAACACAAAAACACCCTCCATTGAACCTGACATAGTGCATTGGAGTCAATGTCTCAGCACTACTCCAGATGTGGCATCCCGACTCTAAACCTGATGGTCCCTTCCTTTGGAAGTGCAAGAGCACTGAAATTCTCCGTTGAGAACGATGTCATTCAGGCAGTAGGGGGACACAGAACAGCGGGGGTTCACAGTTACAAGGACAGCCCACCTACCACACCCATTGGTGACTCAACCACCTATAGATTGAAACTATGCTTTTTTTAATGTTGGTGCTAAGCAGGTACACTCTTGTTTTCTGGTGATTGTAGATTGTACTAGAAGCTATAGGTGAGCTAGAAATGACTTAAGTATTCAGAGGATGTAGTAGGTTATATACGGGTGTTATATTTTATATGAAGGGTGAGCACGGTAGCTTTGGGTGGCCACCAGGGCCTTAGAGTCAACCCCAAAGAATGAAAAATGGCTGTATAGCTTTTGGTGAGATGTTTATAAGTGGGCTCTTTGAGTAAGGGGTTTTTTCAGTCTTCCTATCCAGGAAAATTGCCTGACCCACAAACCCTGTCAGAACTATTTCCATTGCTATGTGTCTAGACAGGGCAGAGGGTGGATTTAAATGGTAGGATAATGAGGTGGATTGTGTTCAAAAGATATGGAGAGAGATGAGTCTGGGGACTTGGGGACCTGGATGGGATGTGCTTGCAGGACATTTTCACCTGTTTCATATCGCAGCTTCCATGGACCTCAGACTGTTATCATCTAAAGGAAAAGACCGTTTCTTTCTGACCAGGTCTGGCTGGCTGAGATGAGCTTATGTGTCCTTTGGACCATATTTGTGGGCAGAGGCACAAGCCCCATTCTTGGCCCATTGAGGCTATGGTCATTTAGATCAGAGTGACCAAGAACCATCTCTGAAGTTAGCCTTGAGCCAACCCACGAAATTATGCACTAAAACCTAGGAAGTATCCTTGTCACTTTCATGCCTATTAGGAGGTGACAGGCCTAGTGTGGCTTTTGTTCCCTGAGCACCGAGGAGATTTAGCGCTGTAGTGATGAAGGGATCCATCAGAATCCCAGCCCTCCCCATGCCAAGGCTGTTTCAGCTCAGGGCTTTGTATGCAGCACATCTTCACTAGAGCTTCTCTCTGTTTCCCTTTCATGCCGTTTATAAAGATTTCTCGCCATCTGTAGCTTAGGCCAAAATTCTTCCCCAAATCTGAGCCTATCAGCACTCCATCCCTGAGAAGCCATGACTACAAACAATGGGTCCATGCTTGCTTTAATTGATTTGAATAAAATTACTCAACGATTACATCATTCTCCTATTGATGCCTTATAGCAAGAAGTCTTTGTACTTTTGAGTTGCTGGATGTTTCCCCTCACTTAGCTTCACAAATGTGAATTCATGGTGAGTGGTCTATCTGGTAAAGAATGAATGACTAGACACATTTCCTAAGCAAGAACGCCAAAAACTGTCACTTTAAATCAGCCGCAGGTACAAATCACTCATTACCCTTGCTTCGAAAGTGCTGGTGTGGCTTCCCTTGGAGATAGCAGAGACAAGCTCTGCAGGGATGCTGTGAGATTTCTTCTCCCCTTTGAGGGGGATGTGCAGTAGGTTCCCCCACTCTCACAACTTGGTGCAGACTTGTACAGCTGTGACTGGAACTTGAGAGAAAAAAGGCTGAAGTAAATCTGTAACAGTTACAGCTTCTGGATGTGTCTTAAATGCATGACTGTTCTTAGTAGAATGTGTTCATCTTCATGTCTGATGGCCCTAAGATTTCACTGTATTCAAAGCAGGGTGGAATTGAGGGTTTAGAGGTCTCAGAAAATATTGCCTCTTATCCTGTTCCTATCACCTCTTCATTTGCCCCATTCTTGACTCCCAGTTGGTTCCTCAGTGTCCCTCTTTTGCCTATATGGCTATGTGTGCAAATTAGTAAATCACTTTGTATCCTCAAAAAACTATTATCCACCTGTTATAACCCTGTAATAAAACAATGCAATATTTTCTATGATAATCATGGTTTCTATTGTGAATTAATTGTGGTTTTTCCCCTTCCAAAGATGACCTAGAAAGTTCTAGTACATTATTCTAAACAGCCTTTCCTTCTTCTTCCTCTTCCTCTTCCTCTTCTTCTTCTTCTTCTTCCTCTTCCTCTTCCTCTCCTCCTTCTCCTCCTCCTCCTTCTCCTCTTCTTCTTTCCGTTCCCCTTCCTCTTCCTCTCCTTCCCCTTCTCCTTCCTCTCCTTTCTCTCCTCCTTCTCCTTCTCCTCCTTCTTATTCTTATTCTTACCATGTATCAGGCACAGAGAAAGGGAGTGTCATCAGAGAGGATCGACTTCCACATCCATCTCTGCAGGAAACCAAGAGCTGCTCCGTTTGGCCCCTTTCCGATAAACACAAGAAATACTCACACAGAAGCTTGGAACTGTGTGGATGCTATAGCTTTAGGACTAAGTTTACAGGTAAAAATTTGTGTTTGAAAGCTACCAACAGGCCTAGGAATTCAGCTTAGGGGTAGAGGGCCTGTTAGATCATGGCCAAAGCCCTGGGTTCAAACCCAAACTCTGCAAATAAAAGTTTGGTTATTTTGTTTGTTTTAAAATGCAAAGTGCCTTAGCAAAGTGGCTTTTACAGTTTCCAGAATGTCACAATGTTTATTGTCCCATTTAACTTTCAAGAATCCTAGAAAGGATTAAATTCTTTTTACACACACAGAAAGTCTGAGGTGATTAGAGGCGAGAAACTCAAGTAAGTGCCACAATGATATAAAAGGCAAAACTCACACCCAGCTGTGTTTAAAATAGATAATTTATCATATATACATGGTAAATTACATAACCAGACAATGCTTATGGAGTGTAGTAAATGGCCAGCAGAACACACATATGTCAAGAAGCATCCTGAACAGCACTCAGATTATCGAGGTGACTCTCACAGAACAGATCTACTTCCATCAAGTCTGACGGCTCTCTATATTGTTTAGGTCCACAGAGGAACACCCCCACAGTCTTAAGTCCCAAGGTCCCCTGACATCCACACAAGGCCATCATAGCTCACATCCAAGGCTAAGATGGAGAGAGCACTTGCCAAGAGTTGAGTCTTCCTGGATATAGTTTTCCAGCATGGCTTGTACTTTGGCTTCTACATGGAAGAGACAGGGAGAGATCTGCTCTCTCCTGAGTGGGAGGTGACCAAGTTTGGCACACTTTACCCACTTCCATGATGTACTCACTGGTCCCACAGTTGAGTCTTTGGGAAAGAGTGGACAATATGTTTTCCTGTCACTCTGGGTCCATGCCAAAGGGGGATAAGCACTTTACAGTGGTAATTTTGTGGCCCTGGGGAAGGATGGGTCTAAAGAGGAGTACCAGAATTTCCCAAGGCAGACCTCAGCACCCATGCCCTTCTGTGGCCAGCTTCAGAGCACCTACTAACAACAACGGATGCCTTCATAAGCGGCTGCTTGCCGTCACCATCAGGGGCTTGCTGTGCTTTGGGTGTCCCAGCAGCGCCACCTGAACCTCAGAGAATCCATGAGTCCATCTATCCCACAGGCATTTTCTGTGGCTACAAACTGGGTGCTTGATGTCTTAGACGCGGTAAGGCTGGCAGATTAAAATTGAGATTTAATTTGTTTTCAAACAAATTAAGATTCAAGAAAAGAAGGGAAGGTGATAAGGGTTGGCTCAGCAGATGCTCTTGGAAGCAGAGTCCTTGCACCTCGGGATCAGGCCAGGGACCTCTTGTCTGAGGAAACATGGCCAAAGAATGTTCCCCACTCTTTCCTGAAGAGTGTGTACCTCTCAGAAGCCACGAGAATGTCATGGGAAGGGATTCCCCATCACACTGAAGGCACAAGTGATGATACAAAAATAGGGCTTTTGTTTCTGTGTGTCGTAAGTAGGAGCAAGGTGACAGCCAGAAGAGAGGCATCACTACAGCTGGTTCTCCTCGAAGAGGATCTGGGCGTACACAGTGCTGCTGGGGACACCCTTGGCAGCGCGGTGTGGTTTGATCAGCTCCAACTCAGCATACGTCAAGTTTTCCTCAGCAATCTTTGGCTGTATGGAGAAAAAAAAAAAAAAGCAAAAGGCAATGAAGCTGACCACAGTCAAGTTTTCTACCAGGTACTCATGGATCAAGTGCATGTTTTCACTGTGTTGATAAGAGAAATGTGTAGGCAAAAATAAATAAAACACAGGCAAAACCAAGCAACATAAAAAGATATAGCTCACTGCGTCAGAGTAGAATGTCATACTCTGCCAAGAGACACTGCCATTAATGTTTAACTTGGTATCAAGTACTCACACAAGCCATTAGACTCTAGCCCACAGACAATACCTAATTCTGAAAAACAAAACAGAGTACCAACAGTAGCCAAAAGGAAATGCACAGTAGACAGAAATGCGCCTAATGACAATCAATAACAAAGTTAGAAAATTTTGCGATTGATGAAATTACATAACTAAAAATTCAGAGTATCTGGAAAATAATAATGAAGAATATATTTCTTGTTACATGCTAAAGAGTATAGAGAGAACAGTGGTCATGGAACATTAAGTGATTTATTCTTTAATAACATGGGACTCAAACATCAAACTTCAGAGGTTAAGAAATGAACAAAATAAGCAAAAATAAACAAAGTGATAAGGACAAAAATATCTAAAATCAAGTCCTTGGAAAATATATTTTTTTGTAAAAAATGATCATCATAAAAAGGAAAAATATAAGAAAGCAAGAATGAATAAAATGGAAACAAGAAAGATAATAAAATATAAACGAAGGCCGTTTCACACAGAAGACTGCTTGGCTCAACACACTGAAGAGGAAAACTGAAACGCAGGTAAAACGATAATGTCCCAGAAAATATAAATGGTAAATGCTAAGTGTAAACAATCTGAGTTTGCTAACTGCCTTCAGGGGGGCAGCAAGGAAGGGTTGCCTCTTGGCAGCACAGGGAGAGCTATTGGCAGGACTCTCCGAAGGAAGTTCCCATGGAGAAGGACCACCTCATATCATCACGCTGATCAGAGAGCACGAAGGAAAACTTGACGTGTTTTAGAACAAACTCTGTGTTCATATAGATTTTAACTCAGATTTACTCAGGAGAGGGAGGAGGCACATCAGTGAGAGGTAATCATGTTCAGGTTGATTGTTACCCTGGAGCACAGACACGGTGCAGTATTTTAAGATGATTTATACTAGTAAACAATCAAAGGAGAAAAACCTCATCATTATCTCGAGAGATGCTGAAAAAGCCATTCAATAACATTTAAAAAGCACTGTTGACAAAATCAATCTTTGAATGACACAGGCACAGCTGCATGCTTTCTTAATATGATTAAGAGATTGCTATGATTAAGATGTTAAGAAAATGAATAACTCGCAGTCCAAGTCTGGTGATATTAAAACTATACAACTGAACCAATTTGAATACGGTACTGTTGGCAGATGAATAGACACACTTATCAGTGGAACTGGCTAGAGACCCCAGAAGTTATCTTTCAGTAAATACTGTTGGGATATTTGAGAGAAAAAATAAATCACACTCTATATTACCCCAAATTAAGTTTAAAATATGTAAACTCCTAAAACCATTAGAAGAACATATGGAGAACTTTTAGGAAAACCATCTTAGGAGTAAGACCAAGGAAGATGTTTGCAGCTTTTATCTAAGGGGTTAACAGTTCAGCAAAGATCCTGACCAATAAATCACTGGGAAACAAAGCAGAGGAGGGCAAAGGCCTCCCATGGGCCCTAGGGAAGGACACACAATAGCTCTTGCACAGATGAAGTGAGACAACCTTGTCACCCGGAGAGATCCACAGTTTGTTTGTTTTCAGTTCTTTGAGAACTTCCTACAATGTGTTTTAATCACAACCACCCCTTCTCATCTCAACTTCTCCCAGATACCCCTGCTCCCTAAATACTCAACTTTCTCTCTCTCTCTCTCTCTCTCTCTCTCTCTCTGTGTGTGTGTGTGTGTGTGTGCGTGTGCATGCATGTGTGTGTGTCCATCAAGTCCAGTGTGTGCTGCACATATAGTCTTGGATATGTGGCCTTTACTGAAGCATAATCAAATGATAAGTATCCTCATTCTCGAGGAACTGTCCCTTCCCTAGGATCTGTCCGTTTCATAGCCCCTTGGCTAGGGCTGGGACTTCGTGTTCCCCTCCTCTCTTCACGCTTGGATTTGGTCTGGTTTGGGTGGGCTCATGCATGCTGACACAATCACTATTACTGAACGTCACAGTTTTAAATCACACTAAGTGTGCCTTTTCATCTTTAAGTTTCCAAACACCTTGAAAGTTGCCCAAGCTGTCATATTCTCTCATTTGTTCCTGTTGAGATTATTCTACTCTTTGGAGAGAGACAGAGAGACAGAGAGAGACAGAGAGAGACAGAGACAGAGAGACAGAGAGAGAGAGAGAATTTAAGTTCTTCAGTAGAAACCTGGGCATCTGTAGAATGGAACACAAGATGGAGTAATCTTTTATCGCCATGGAGCTGGGACTGGGGGTGTAGCTCGGTTGTATGCTACTTGCCAAGTTTATGCAAAGTCTAGGGTTTTACCCTAAGTATCACAAATATCATTCAAAACTGATGGAGCTGTACATGGTCTGTATGTAGTGTTATTTAAGAAACTATTTGTGAGCTGGGCAGTGGTGGCACACGCCTTTAATCCCAGCACTCGGGAGGCAGAGGCAGGCGGATCTCTGTGAGTTCGAGACCAGCCTGGTCTACAAGAGCTAGTTCCAGGACAGGCTCCAAAACCACAGAGAAACCCTGTCTCGAAAAACCAAAAAAAAAAAAAAAAAAAAAAAGAAAAAGAAAAAAGAAACTATAAGTGCCTACATACAAGTAAGCAAACAAATACACGTGTTACCCTTGGAAATCAGCAACTGGAGAGCCCAATAGCCATGCACACCAAGGGGTATAAACTTGTGATTGTGAAGATTCATACTTTATATTTTTTGCTTAGTACTTTTTCGATGTTACAGTAGGAAATCTATTTACCTGATGCACGGATTAATTTAAATTTGTAATTAGATAAGGAAAAGCAATCACTGATTTAGAGTCATTTCGACAGTTTCACTTCAGTAACTCTGTGTTTCTAACCTAGATGTTAGATTTGAGGCTTAGGTTTTCAGTTTTTGTTTTATTGTTATTTTGAATCACACTCTCTAAAAAACAAAACAAAAAACCCATGTGCCTCTATCTTTTTTATCTTATAGACGTCCAGGACAAAGAAACCATTGATTGGATATAAGATTCTCAAATGGAATGTCAAAGCAGAGAGCTTTTGTTCTTTTGAGACAAAATAAGTGAGGGAGCAGGAAATAAGGGGCAAAAGGGTGGACAAAGAACTGAAGGCCAGCATATGAGGCCCAGGAGGCTTCGGAGCAATGTGCACAAGGGTCTAGCCATTTTTCAAGTTCAAAGTTAAGTACATATGTAGGGATGTGGAGCCTCTGTTTACCTTTCAACACCAAAAGCCTTTGTATTGCTTCTAAGTCATCCACATTTTAGCAGCCAACAAAACCCCACATAGGTTCTCGCCTTTTGCTTTAATTACATTTCACATTGTAATGATTCCACCAAGGATCACCACGTGTCTTCCAATAAGTACTCAAAACCCAACTCATGTAAATTTTAGAACCCAGGTTTATGAAATCATATTGTCCAGTTGTTTTATTACATTACTTCAAAACTGTATTGTTTTCTAGCGTAGATTATCTGTTTATTCTTAAGTTATTTCATTATGTTTGGATATGAAAAATAACACCAGCTTTCTCAATACAGGTCACCAGGCTGGCTTGGCTGATCTGTTGTTTTCATACATTTTTATGATGTTCCTATAGTAAACATAATTTAATAAAACCAAAGCACACTAAATAAATAATTGCATCTAGAAAAGCAATAAAAACAAATAAAATTAGTACTTTCATAAGTAGAAAAGGTACTTCAATTACTGCTACAAGCAACAACCCACCATAAAATGTGTACAATCATTTCCCTTATGCATATTTCTGGAGTGTAATAATTTGATTGAAGATATGAGGCCGCACACAGGAGGCTGAGGGCTGTGAAGTGTATACAGTTTACAGCAGAAGATGCATAATACCAATGCTTGGCACCTTTAAAAAACCTATTGCTTTTCTGGCAGGCACAGTTGGCTAGCACCATCAAACATGTGCTTAACTATGCTCCCCAGCTTGATCAACTGGAAATAAAGTCCTAACAGCCAAGAAAAATGGACCAATGTATCCTCACTGTTTTTCACCAACCTGCCTTTGTTTACACTGATGCCTCAGGGAAGCTCAGGTCTACCTAAGGAGTACTTTAGCAATGGTTTCTGCCTTCTTAGGATGACTAGGTAAGACTAGCAGATATAGTAAAGCCAGGAGCCAGGAACAGAGTGTCATGTAACCATCACAGGTAGCAAGGGCTTTGTCATGGGACTGAACCAGGTAAGGGACCTGTGGCAAGGCCTCAATTGCTATAGTCCAGGTACTCCCACTGCAACCTTGGTTAGACAAAACCAACATAGCTCAACTAAGACACCATTCCTGGTGTCTACATCAATTCCAGTCCCAGACTCTATGAGTTCTCTACAGACCACCAGCTCTTAAAGCAGCTCTTTCAGGCCTGTGTGGTACTCTGGATGATACAGTTAGTCATCTATATCTGGGATTCCTGCAAAAAAAAAAAAAAAAAAACAAACAAACAAAAAAAAACAAAAAAAAAAACCTGTGGGTTGAAAATGTTTGGAGAAAAGTTGCATCTGTTCTAAACAAGTGCACATTCCCCCCATTGTTCCCTAAATAATACAGTACACTGACTGCTTATACGGTATTTGCATTATATTTAATATGATAAGTAATTTAGAGATGATCACGAGTATATGGGAGGATACAGGGAAGCTATGTTGTGATGCAGATACGCAATCAGAGGGAGACAATACACAGGCCACCTTAGAGCAGAGCTTCAGTCAGCTTAAGCCTCTGGCAGCCTTAGGCTGTGCTGAAAGCATTAACAGTCACTTTCCCAGTGGGACCCAGGCGCCTCTCACCTAACCATGCATCGTACACAATGCTGCTGGATTTTATAAAGCAGGTAGTAGAACTTCGGGACTGATCAGCAGCAGCAGCAGCAGCACCTCTTCAGGGCACTCTGGCTTTAGGGATTTTTGTCTTTTACCCAGACCTCAGAAATGCCTGGTCAGATTCCCTTGCTGTTCCTCAAAGATTCTGACTGCATGTACAGCCCTTGATTTCTTTCTTTCTTTTTTTTTTTTTTTTTTTTTTTTTTTTGGTTTTTTGAGACAGGGTTTCTCTGTGGTTTTGGAGCCTGTCCTGGAACTAGCTCTTGTAGACCAAGCTGGTCTCGAACTCACAGAGATCCGCCTGCCTCTGCCTCCCAAGTGCTGGGATTAAAGGCGTGCGCCACCACCGCCCGGCCTCATGTACAGCCCTTGAAATCCACAAGGTGTTCGTTCCAAAAGCTGCACAGCCATCAATGTCCTCGGGTGCCCAAGGCCCTTGTGTAGAACTGTCATGCTCTATGTACACATGTTTGTATACACACGCTCTTGTACACTTTAAATGATCTCTAGATGAATTATAGCATGAGGTACAGTGTAAAATCTCTAAAAACCATTGCTACACTGTATCATTTGGGAAGTCATGAGAAGCAAAAAGGGAAAAGTTTGTCCAAGTTCAGTATAGATGCAATTTCTCCCAAATATCGTCAGCATGGAACTAACTGGTTGAGTCTGCAAGATGCAGGATTGATCTGCCATCTGTGTGTAGTCACCTGGACCTTATACACCCTCAGTCCTTTGTTGTTTATCCCCTTTGATCTCCTTTTCATACATTTCTTACTAGTAAGAGCGGCTCCTTCCTACCGTTGGGGGAGGGCGTTCTCTAATCAGAGGCGACAGAGAAGACGCAGTGAAGTACCAGTCCACTTAAGGCAGCAAATTCTTCTTGAGTCATTGCAGTCATGTTCATGGAGAGGGGGAGGAGAGCTTTAGCATGGTCCTCACCTGCCCTCAGAGCTGAGGGGTAAGAGAAATTTCGACGAGATTCATATGCCAGTGGATACTTGACTTTGGGCATTCCTCCCATCGGTGCTCAGGAGCAATAGTAACTAGTTAGTTAATTACTATTATTAGTAACTGGTTAATTAATTACTATTACTAGTAACTAACTAGTGAGTGTGTAAAGGAGATGCATGTGAGTGTTTTGACACAACTTTTGCCCCACAGAAGGTGCTAAATACATGTGTGCTGAGTGAGTCCACATTCTGGCGTCATCACTTTCCATCCAGTCAGCTAAATGCCTTCTACCTACGTACACTTTGAATCCTTCACACATTAGCAAGAACAGTATGGACCATGTAAACCAGGATCTTTTTTTGACAGTAAGAGATTCTGGGAAATTATGGGCTGAATTATGACACCCTCCCCCCACTGTCAAACTCTTATGCTGTTTATCCACCAGTACCTCAGAACGTGGCTGCATTTGGAGAAGGGGTAAGACAAGGTTGATAGAGTTAACACTAAACCGATGCGACTACTTCTTTACAGCAAGCACTGGAATGGTACCGTGAAGGAGAGAGGAATCAGAAGTCATATCCACTGCCATGTTGATCCTGTTGGCCTTGAACTTGTAGCCTTTTAGGGAAAATATATCTCTGGCGTTTAAGTTACTTTGTTTATGGGATTCAATTATGGCATCTTGAGCATACTAGCCTACTGATCACAGAATAGAGGGAGAAGAAACGCTATTTTGGGAAAGAAGAGATGAACTGCCTTCCCATGAACAGGTACACACTAGGTCATGTCATGCCAACACTGGAGAAGAAAGAGACGGATGTCTGGTGCTATTCAGTGAGGAGGCAAGCTGGAAACGGGAGGTTTAAGCACCCCTCAGGCAATCCTCCCAGACACATGCCTTCTTCCCCCTGTCTCATCCTCTACAGCTTGGCTTTAACTCTTGAATTGCAGTAAATCCAGCCATGTGCTGGGCAGCTGATGTTCACTGCCAGCCATTAGGAAGAGGCAATAGGGATGTAGGTATCTCTGTGCTGCCGGGGTGGTGAACTCCAATGCGAGTGAAGAGTCAGACAGCAGCGGCAGAGGTGCACTGCTTCCACCTGAGCTAAGGGGCCTGGCCTCCAGGTGACACGGACCCCAGCCTTGGAGTGAACCCTAACTCATTCTCACCTTTCTTACTGAACACGTGGGCTCTGAGGGAGGAGGCAGATATTTTCTGCCAGGACCCTGTGTGCCCACCTGCCACCCACAACTCAACGAGGCCACTTTGCATTGTTACCTCTCTTCTCCTCATGCTGAGTGCCTATTAGGAGCTCGAAGGATGTGTTGTGACTTTCTGTGATCCATGGGCTACAGCCTGGATGCAGTGGGAAGTCTCTGCATTCTACATATAAGCATGAATGAGAATTTCTGAGCCCCGATGGCCGCCTAGCCTCATCCTTCTGCTCCACCCATGGTGAGGTGCTGCTGAGGCCAAGATACCAGCTGAGGCTGCCTCTCTGAGCTCTAAATTAAGCCTTTCTCTGCCCCAGTTTAGGATGATGGTTATGGAAAGTACACCCATAGGGAAGGAATGACTTGAGCCTGCTGGCTCCAGGAAAGCCGACCTCAAGAGATCCGGGAGTCATGCATTTCTTCACAACACTTACCTCAAGTGCCTAATGGGCACTTTCTGAGGATTTCAGCTTGTGTACGGATCTCCATGGAGTCAACTGAAAGTTACCCTTCCTAGGTGAACAGGGGTTTAATGATCTCTTATGCAGCCTCCTGCAAAACAATACTTTCTTGTAGAGCTTGCAGCTGGGTGTGCATGTTGAATTAAGTTTGCAGGAATAAGACAGAAATGCAATTGCAGCGGCTGCCCATTGCCAATGCGAAGAGTTCAGTGAGGTAATACCATTACCACAGCAACAGATCAATACCCAGGACACAGGAGCTTTGCGCTCACGTCACCTTAGAGCTCCAACCTAGCCAGCAGTTCTACAGAGTTGCAGGATCAGGAATCCATTTCCCCAGGAGACCAAGAGAATTGTCAGGGGCAGACTTCCTCTTCTCTCTTCAAGATAAGTGCTCATTTTTTATTCAACAGAGAAGGAACTGGTAAAAAAACAAAGTCTCCCCGAAGTCTCTTCACATACTACCATGGCCAGTAAGGATACTGAAGCCGAATGTTTAGCAAACTCTGCTGTCCCCCACCCAGAACCTCAGTGGTCTCTGAACACCCATACTCAGAGGGAAAAGTATGTCTTAGGCCCATCAATCATGCTGCCACCAACATGCCTTGGAGATGAACTTACACTATTGAGCTGTGTTGGTCGCTTCTAAACATATATGTTGATATTTCTGAAGAAAGGATCTGGAGTTTTTTTGGTATAGTGTTAAATAAAAATCAAGGAGGAAAACCAGCAAAAGAAATATTTTTCCAAGACAGAAGTGGTAAATGTCCCAAAGTGGCTTTGGGAGGTAACTCAGTGTGGTGGCTTAGCCTTGGTCCTTTTGAGAACAGAACTCAGCTCATTGACAGTTAACTTTCTCCACCCCATTTGGTTCTCACCTCTGTCCTGTGAGGTGTGGCCATTGCCTTTGAAAAGGCAAGAACTGCTAGGAGTGGTAACACACCTATGATCCCAGCTCTTGGGAGGGGGAAGCTGGAGGGGGATGAACTGGAAGCCAGCAAGGACTACCCTATAGCAAACTAATCAAACAAAATTGCAAAAATCTGTTTCACAGTACCAGGTACATATGAGGGAATCAGAGCCATCCATCCTGCCATCCATCCTGCCTGAGATCTGGTCCCTTGGAAAATCAAATGAACAGCACAGTACAGTACTTCAAGTCAAGGTAGTGCCCATGGCTGGAAGTACAGGCTGGTATCTAGGGAACCCAGACAGGTGGGCAGCAGTCCCTTTCCCTAAAAGCAGGTAGTGGTGGTTTGAAAGAAAATGGTGCCCAATGAGAGTGTCACTTTAAAAGGTGTGGTTTACTTGGAATAGGTGCAGCCTTGTTAGAGGAAGAATGTCACTGTAGGGGGGCTTTGAGGTCTCCTGTGCTCAAGCTACACTCAGTGTGGCGCACAGTTACGTCCTGTTGCCTGTGGGTCAGGATGTAGAAGTCTCAGTTTCTCCCCCAGCACCACGTCTAGCTGCACACTGCCATGCTTCTTGCCATGATGACAATGGGTTAAACCTCCGAACTGTAAGAAACCCCCAATTAAAGGCTTTTTTTAAAATAAGAGTTGCCATGGTCATTGTGTTTCTTCTCAGGAATAGAACTCTAACTAAGAAGCAGGCATTAGACACCAATGGGGAAAGGAGAGAAGGACCATAAACCGCATAAGGCTTGGCTAGAGACTCCCATCACACACCAGGCAGTGTGAGCTCCAACTGAAGGGTCTGAGGATGAAGGGTGAGACCCACCTCATCCTCATCAGATGGTAGGCTCGGTGTGAAGAGAGGGAAGACCTAAGGCCACACAACACGAGGCCATACCAAAGTGACATCATTGAGAGGAGGTGATAAAGGGACAGGGAAGAATTCTGCTAGGAAGCCCCCAGGCTCTTACCTCCCTGTTCTCACGCAAGACACGAGGCTTCTGGAACAGGAGCAGGTACTGACCAGTATGGGGTAGATGGAGGTCACAAGAGAGAGGCTCTGCCTTGGTCAGCACGTGTGGGAAATAGCTGCTGGATAGTGGCGAGATGAAGCTAAGAGTTGGGAAGAACTGGAGAAATTCAAGTAACTGACTCTAAGTCAGTCACCAGAACATACTACAATTCCTGGTAGTAGGGGTCATTCATTTACCAGGGTCCCCACTCCAAGAAAAGTGTCTACTAGTAGCCTCTGAGATGACTTATACCGCTGGGGCCAGAGGTCCAGGTGGGCCAGTAGCCTCAAGACCTTGAATGATTTACATTCCCAAAGCTAGTACGGAGCTGCGACTGCTCACCAAAGAATGCGTTGATGATCTGAGCTAAAGTCCAGAGACACAAGGGACCTACAAGTCTACAGTACAAAGCACCCTCTTGTTCTGCTGCCTTGACCTGAAGGGTCATATGTGTGGATCTAATCTCCATTTTAAACCTCTGTGGACTTACAGTGTTCGATGACTATGGAAGAGAGAAAGTCTGAGCCCAGAAGGTTCTTGCCTCCGTTTCAAACCTCTGCGGACTTACGTAGAGTCTGACGGCCAACAGTTCAATGTACTCTAGGACTACAGAAGAGAGAAAGTCTGAACTCAGAAGAGAAGTGGAGACAAAGATTTCATCTAGTGTAGTTTGCTGATATCATGGATTAAATGAACTTGCTGGGAAGTCTCCAGCCAAGCAAATTCGCACAATGCTCTTGAGTTCAAAGAGTTCAAAGGCCATTTGTTAAAGAACATGCTCAGTTCAGTACTATAAAAGGCCACATGCCCAGGCTAACAGCTCTTGGAATAGTCACAAGTCACCATTTGTGTACGTGACACGTTGAAGCCAACATAGAAAGACCAAGGATAAACCTTATAGGTTCAAGATTTTGCAAGCTGACAGATGAATGCCTCCAGATTTTACAAGCCACATTTTGCAAACAGAAATGTGGTTGTGGATAATGGTCGCAGTGAGGCTCCCGTACTTGAAACTCCTCCTGGCTACACAGCGACTGCTCCATAAGCTGACACAATTACTCATCTTCTTTCCCACATGAACCAGGGATGCATGAACCTCCAGCTCCTCTCCCAAAGTGCCTCTACAGGCAGCACTATCAATGATGGTTTTGCCTAGGAAAAGAGAGAGTTTGCTTATCTGCTCCAACCACGAGGGTAACCTGAGAACTATCAATGATGGTTTTGCCTAGGAAAAGAGAGTTTGCTTATCTGCTCCAACCATGAGGGTAACCTGAGAATCTGCCAGTTTTAACCGTATCATCATAAGACTTCATGCACTGGATCACTCAAGGGTCTCTCCGGTGATGCTCAAGAGCCTGGCTCTCAGAAAAAAAGAAGGCTGCCATTCATAAGCCGCATGGCTCCGGGCAATGCGTCCAACCTCTCTAGGCCTGTGTTCCTCATCTACAGTGCAGGATTTATATAATGTCTCTCATACGGGGTGACATTCAAGGATGGAACTCAATGACACACATGACGCGCACAGAGTAGTAGTTCATGCCAGGACTAATGCTGTGTGTGCGGCCCTACTGCCACCATCAGGGCCATCACTTTTATAGAGGTTCTCCCAAATTGTTGACTTCACAATTGGTTCCTTGGATATACTCAGAAGAGGAGAGAAAAAAAATTCATAGTCCTTGGAAGCACTGTGTGCTAGGAGCTACGGACATCCAAAGCCAGTCAGTACCAAATAAACTCAGTATACAATAGACCCTTGCCAAGGAAGAAGCTAAAGCACTGCTGGGAACAAGTTTCCAGAGGTGACCTGTAAAGCTCACAGTAAGACTCAGCATTCTCATCAGGCTCTGAGGACCTCACCCCGTGCCTCTCCTGCTTACTCCATGTGTCCTCCTCCTTGCCGATCAGAATCCAGCCATCCTAGTCTTTGCGCATTTGTTGGACACACCTGAGCAGTGCTCCTTGCTCAGGGATGACCTCAGGGCCTTTGCTCACACCATCCTCTCTGTCTGGAAGTCTCCTCTGTACCTTGGTGGACCCCTCCTATGATCAAACCTTCGCTCGGATGTGGTATCATCCTTATCAAGCAAAGTTCCTCCCTGCCCCCTGCCCGAGTCTACTGCTGTCACAGCATGTCATGTTCCTTGGCATTATAAAGTTCTGTCTTTTTCCATATCTTCTGTCTTTTTCCATTAGAATATGACAATAGCACCTTGATACTTCTTGGTGTGATGACAACCCCGTGCAGAAGGTACTCTTAAGTCATCTTCATCCCACAAGTGCAGAAGTGTAGACAAACAGCCTGTTTGTGACCAATGGCTAATAAGTAGCAAGCATGGTCCTCCATCCCAGCATCTAGTGACTTGAAATCTGTTCACGGCTGCGTCCAGCAAGTGTTCAGCCAAAGGATAAAACAAAAGCAGTCCTGAAGGATAGCTTTTCTGGTTGACTTGTGCAGATGTGCAAAAGCCCATTGTGGCTGACTAAGCTGCCAGAGACATCTGGTCTCTCTAGTAAGGTAAGAGTGGACTGGAGCACACACTGGCTTTGCACTGAGCTCCAGAAAGACACATGTCTAGGGAAGCATGGGTGTGTGTACACGTGAAAGAGAGGGAGGGAGAGAGAGATGCAAATGTTTCTGTGTGTGCATATGTACTGGTGCGTGAAGGCCAGAGGTTAATATTCTCTGTCTTCCTAGATCCATCATTGCTTTCTTTTTTGAAACAGGGTCTCTCACTGACCCCAGAGTTCACTGATTTGTCTAAACTAGCTGGTCAAAAGCTTTGGACATCTGTTTGTTTCTTTCTCCCACACCTAAGCTATTTATGAACGTACTGCATTGTACCTGAATGTATGTGTGTGTGTGTGTGTGTCTGTGGTGAATCCATGTGCATGTGTAGCGCATGTGTACTGCATGTCTTGTGTGTAGTGCATGTGTGGTACATGTGTAGTGCATGTGTATACACATATGTGTGCAGGTATACATGAAGGCCTAAGACTGACAGCAGTAGTCTTCCACTATTATTCTATACATGATCTTTTGGAGACAGGACCTCTCACTGATCTCAGGGTCAAAGGTGTGTGCAAACATGCTTGGCTTCTATGCAAGTTCCTGGGTTTTGAACTCAAGTTTTCAAGGCTTTCAAGGTGAATAATTTATTGACAAATCCATTTCCCCAGTTCAGAATATGCATCTACTTGTGTGAATTGACTAAGACAATGAAAGAAAGCCAGTCTGTTATCATTGAAAATACTTCCAGAGGTCTCCCACCTTAGGAAGAGGGCCCAGACCTGTCCCTCATGAACTCCTTTCTCTCTTTAACATCTTCAGGGACTTTACTGTAACATGCTACTAAGAAGTGCAACAACTGAGTTCTATGTTTGGAGTAAAACATAGGCACATGATTTTCAGGCTTAAAAATGTACATATATATACATACATAAAATATATAAATATACATTTTTAGAGATATAAACAAAGATATGGATAGGCTTTTGTGCTATGCAGGCAATACTTAGAAGAATATACCAGAGGCCATGACAGAGAAATGACAGCCTAGGAAAGGGACTGCATTTTGTATTGTAACATGTGGAAATTCTAACTTGTCAAAATAGTCCTACCTGTCCGGTGAGGTCAGGGCAGAAAATAATGCCCTAGAACCAACTGACTGAACTAAGTGCTTTTGACAGGAGGAACAGACTCATAGTAGGGGAAATAGGGACTTGTCACCAAGCACCTGGTTGGATCAGGTCTGACATGCCAGCGAGGGAATATGGACTTGTGTGCGAAGGCCAGAGGTTAACATTCTGTGTCTTTCTTGATCCATCACTACCTCATCCCATCTGTGAAATGGAGACAATAAGGGGGTTGTCCCAGAATTAAATGTGTCTCCTTATTGATAAGTATTAGAACAGGGTCTGAACATGGAAAAGACCACTGAAATATCATCATCATCGACGTCATCACCACCACTATCATCACCAGTACCACCACCACCATTCTCACCATCATAACCAACACCATCACCTTCGTCACCATTTTACCATCACTGCTACCATTACCATCTTTATTATCACCATTGCCACCATCATCAAAACCATCAAGGCAGCATCAGGCCATTGTCACAGTACACAGGGACACAGGGATACAGTCTAAGTATTAAGGTCAAATATCAAATGACAATGAGGATGCCTGATCATTTGTAAAATTTACATTAGAACATGAAATGTGGGCAATGAGTGTGCATAGACTATATTAATAAGTTGCATTCTTCACCTTTATGCACACTCCAAGCTTTATACAACTGACTTTGGCCATCATATGTATTCATTGATGAGTTATCAATTTAGGGGTTGAGAATTTAACCCATCGCTAGAGCCCAAATTTGCCTTGTAAACAAAAGTCCCTGGGTTCAGTCCTTATCACTGGCGGGGGGGGGGAAATAAATTTATCTCTAGACACATATAATAATAAATTATAATTTAATCCAGTCAGAGGAAAAGGAGCCCTCAGATGCACCACTGTTTGTCTGTGAGCTCAGAATTTCACACAGAGATTTCATGGTACTGTGGATGCATGTCTTAGATGTGTTGATGGTTTGTATTCTCTTTTTTCCAAAAATGGCACTTCATTTCTCGAGTTCTCCATCTGAGATTGAAAAAGTCTTTTAATAACAACTCCGACATACTCTGTTCAAAATCGAGCTTTTAAATGAAATAGGCTTAAAAGCGTCAAATGTGAGCGCAGAAATTATATTGTTTCACGAGATTACAAAAACAACATAGAGCAAAAAAAAGTTTCTTAAAAAAATTTCCCAGCAGTGCAATCATCTCAGAAATGAAGTGCCCAATAAAGGCAGCCAATCAGCTAGGCTGAAATGGAAGGCAAGCCAGGGCTCTTCAGGGAAGGGACAGCCCCTGCAGACACAGGGGATAGGCTGCCCAGAGTGGGGCCCAGCTTGTCCCTGAAGCACTGGGTAGACTAGACACCAGGAGAAGTCATCTATGGGGTGGGACCTGGGACCTGCTGGGCTTTCAGGCCCGCTTGCCACCTGGGCTGTTCTACAGGCTGGCTCATCACCTTTCCCAGGTCGTTCCAAGGCTCAGGTTCCGCCTTGCCCAGCTCCTTACACACTGCCTTTCAGTTTTCAGTGGACACTGGGGAGAATGAGGGTGGAAGCTGGAAGGGTGATCTGAATGGACCAGCCATGCAGTGAGTAAAGGAGTTTGCCTTCCTTTAGAACCAGTCTTATTGGCCTTCACTACTGAGAGACGGCCTCCGTCTGTGGCACTTCTACAGCCAGGACTCACACAGCCTCCCCCCACCCACACACACACAGTGAGGTTCACAATGAGTCCCTAGTACACTACCCTGTCTTAGAAGCTTCCCTTCATCACACACACATACACACACACCACCACCACCACCACCACCAATCATCAGCGCCTCAACCTACTGCTGCTGGCTTCTCAAACAGCAGAAAGGCACCTGACTTGCCAGGTGCACATGGATACCGACGCGTGACTCAACGCTCACTCTGTGGCCTGCTGCGTGGAAGTAACCGCCCCGCGTCCCGGTGAACAGACTCCCTAAGCACGAGACTCACTCATTTTCACTTGCTCTTGATCACTTCCGGTTTCTGGAAGCCCCAGCGCCTACTCTCTCTGGAGGAGCGGCCCATGAAACCAAACGACTTCTGTGTTCCCCACTCTCATCCCGCTCAAAGCTTCAGCATGGATTCCCCCTCCAGTCAACATACATAACTCCCTGTGACAATAATGGGTTGTGCATGTGCACCAAGGGGGGCATAGAAATTTTATCTCTGTAAAAATGGTACTAGCTTGGTACAAGCAAAGTTTTTGTTTTTTTCCCAAGGCTTTTACTTGGGGCAATATATTGTACATGTGGTTGTGGGTTTTTTCCTTCTTTTTAATTTTAAATTGAGATTATGAACATATTTTATGCAGGTTAATATATCCTTTTCATGTAAAATTTAGCTGAAACCAGTTCTAGCACATTAACGACAACAAGAGAAATTCTCTGGCTTATTATAAACATCCTTCAAGAAACCTGAAAAGCATGTCCTCTGGAAATAATTTTGTTGGGATCTGGAATATTATTAAAATCCTCTCAGAATTCTATCACTGACGCCTAATGGGCCTCAGAGCCCTTTTCTACGACTGAGGGAAGGAAACGTCTTTTTTGGCCTTGGCAATATGTTCTGGGTGATGAAAACAGGGCTCGAGGAAAGCGCCGTGTAAACAAAGAAGCAAGGGGCCCTGGCTGATCAGTGCATGGTTTTCACCAGGCACAGAGAAGCAGACTCCGTGGACAGGGTCCTTCTAGCTCTGGTGGGAGGAGTGACCTTGCTGACCACTGAGCATTTCGATCTTTGGGTTTCTATGAGACGGCGGAGTTTACTGAAGACTTTGTAATGGGTAAAACTAATGCCAAATCAGCTATATGATGAATATTTAGTGCTCTGAGCATAAAAGGAGCCTTCCAAAGTGCATGAACACACACACACACACCTAGTTCAACTTAAAAATGAACAAAGACCTTGATTAGTATTTCTTCAGAGAAGGCAAAAGTAGCCAGCAAGACCCTGGAAAGATGTTCAGCATTACTTATCATCAAGGAAACACATATTTTAAAACCACAGTGGAATGATATTTTATATATATTAGGATGCCACTATGAAAAATGGAGAAGAGGAGGGTAAACAAAGAAAAAACTAGAGAAAAAGAAAGGAAGGAGGGTTGAAGAAGGGAAGGAAGGTTATTGGAGAGCAGGAAAAAGGGGAAGGAAGGGAAGAAAAGACAGGGATGTGGAGACATCAGAGTCCTTGTGTATTAATAGTGGAGGTGTAAAATGGTGCAGCTGATTTGGCACAAAAATGTGGTGAGTCCTCCGACCAAAAATACGTCAGTCAATCTGGCAAACCTACATCTGTATTCATACTTTACAGAAATAAGAGAAGAGACCTAAATAGACGTGTTTATATTTATAGTATTCACATGAGTTGGAAATGGGTGTCAACTCACTGAGTACTGACTGCACAATGGGGGCACAAAATGTTACATGATACATCCATGCAGTGGCGTGTAGTTCTGTCTTAGGAAGAAAGGAACTTTTAACAGGTTACAACATGGAATAAAGACCCAGATCCAGAAGGCATGGTATTCAACCTTACAAGGCAGTCAAATATATTCAACCAAGAGCCCAAATTAAAATCACAGGTGGAACCAGATTTGTGGAGGAGTGGGAGCAGGAGGCCTCAAGGACAAACCTTGTGGGGATCAAACAGTAGTTCTGGGGGGCATGAGGAGGGCGGCAGATGCAGGTAGGAAAGCCTGGACCACATGGGGTCTCATGTTCCAGCGGTGGAGGGGGGACGAGACCTAGGAAGCAGTGACAGACGATGACAGGCCTCCACTCTCCCACACACAGGAAGCCATGGTTCATGCCAGAGGCAAAGGGGAGCCATTGGAATATTCTAGCCGGGGAAATGACGGGGTTGGAGCAGTTTTAGGAAGGCCCCAGGCAGCAATGCTGTGGATGGATCGGAGGGAATAAGACAGTGGGAATGAGACCCACCGGGAAACTCGTGGTAATTAAGCCCACGATGTTCCTGTTTTCTGTCTTCATTCTCTTGCTCACAAGAACTCATTTTCTTTTGGGACAATAGGGGTGGCCTGACCCCTCAGCCACCCTGGCACAGGGGGGTTAATAACAGGGAGGAGGACCTCGCGGGCATGCTGTAGAGGACAGGACGCTGACTGGGGCACAGTGGGCGCCAAACTCATTCAACCCTGAGGATGATTCTCACTTTGTTTCTCATTAATTTGGGGTGCTACGAACGTCACCCCTTACCAATGTTCTTTCTCCCTCTAAACTTGGGTTTGCTTCCACACCAGACACTGTGTTTTCTCCCCCTGTTCACCCTCTACATCAATAAACTGGCCTACCACAATAACCAAACAAATCAGATGCACTAGGGGAGAACTTTGACTCTTCTGAAACAAAGAAGTGGTCATGGCTTTCCCTGGAAGTATGGGAATGAGTTCACAGGCTCCCAGGCAAGGCCACGGCTGTGCTTGACTAGGCTGAGAACACCAGGGGTCCCCAGAGGTTTCAGTGAGTTTGGGGTCCATAACTCAATTTACAAAAACAAACAAACAGGTACCTCTGTTTCCAGAGTGTGTTGAAGGCCCAGAGGCTTGTTGTTGTTGTTGTTTATTTGTTTGTTTTATTTATTTGTCTGTTACGGTAGTGGTGAGACCCAGGAACCTAGGCCTGCTAGATAAGTGTGCTGCCTCTGAGTTTGTCTCCAGGAGACACTTCTACTTTCTGAGTGTGGTCTCTCTCTCTCTCTCTCTCTCTCTCTCTCTCTCTCTCTCTCTCTCTCTCTCTCCAGACGATGAAGGACGCCAATATTAGAATAAAGACTCCTTGTAAGCCTGCAGAATTACCAGGCAGACCGCAACATCAGAGGTCAGGAAGAACCAGTGCGAACCGGGCCTCAATCCCGGCTAGCAAAATTTGGAAATAGATCGTCACATTTGGTATTGTTTAAATAAGCCAAGGGGAGAGCAGTTTTGATACCTTGGTTTTAAAAGGCCTCTCCCTAGCTTACTTTCTTGTTCCTTCACCATTTACAAAATCAACAACAAAACTTTCCAATCACCATTCATCTCTAACATATGCATTTCTTGTAAATGGTCACGTTGTCTTAGAAACATTAAAAACATAACCCGACCTCCTAGTCACTTGAGTGCTGCAAACACTGAGATTAATGCATGTCACCTGGCTGACACTATAGTGAAGACAAGTGACAGGAATCATGAAACACCTAGCAAAGAAGTTGGTATACAGTAGGTGATCAATCTAGAAGAGAAGCTGGCATACAGTAGGTGGTCAATAAGTGAGTGGAGGTTCTTGGACCTTCTTCTCAAAGGAGAGGGTAGGTGAGTTTCTAGAAAGGACTGTGGGGTACTGAGCCTAGGACCCAGCCAGGATGTACCCTTTTACAGTGTGTGTGTGTGTGTGTATGTGTGTGTGTGTGTGTGTGTGTGTGTGTATTTTTAAGTTATTATCTAAATTATCCATTAAGGCCTATATGAGGCAACAAGTAGCTATTGACTTAAGTTTCAGCTACCATCAAGACTTATTGATCTGAGAAATAAATATCGACCAAATTGGGACTGAGGTCAATGCTAGCGTCCTGAGGCAATAAATCTTAATATGCATTCAAGTCTACAGATACTAGACCTGGTAATTTGACTCTAAAATATTGGCCAGACAGTCCTGGTTGAGGTCAGTTCTTTTTTTTTTCCCCCTGTGATTTGTTATTTGTGGAAACAGGTATCAAAATTAACTCGACTATAAAAATTTGATATAAATTTTTTAAAAATTCTTTACATTTTAAATGATCAAAAGATAGTTTTGTATTTAAAGATTTGTTAGTAAAAAAAATCTCATTGAGGCTGGAGAGACAACCTAGAGGTTAAGAGCACCTGTCGTCCTTGCTGAGGACACAGTTTCTGTTCCCAGCATCACACGGTAGCTCACAGTCATCTGCCTCTCGAGTTTCAGGGGGTCTGATGCTCTCTTCTGACTTCCACAAGCACCACACACACACACACGTACACACGCACATGCACACACAAGCCAAACACTCGTGTACATAAAATACATAAACTAAAAAGTGGGGAAGATTTCATCAAAAACAATTATTTTGAATATTTATAACCACTTTAATCTACTTTTTGTGAAAAGAGCTTCATTGACCATTTACACATATTTTATTACATACTTTATATCTTCACATATTTACGCAAAATTTTTTCTATGAAGTTTTAACATCAATAAAGAAACCCTGGGGCTGGAGAGATGGCTCAGCAGTTAAGAGCACTGACTGCTCTCTGAGAGGACCTGGGTACAATTCCCAGAACCCACAAGGCTGCTCACAACCATCTCCAGTTCCAGGATCTCTGACTCCCTCTTCTGGCCTCCTTGGTCACTGCATGAATATAGTGGACAGACAGATACACAGATAAAACACCCATACATTAAAACAAAATAAACTAAATAAAACAAACACACACACACGGAAACCTTTAGTTGAAATACTTCTTAAAAAACTTTGAAATAAGTTTTATTTTGAATTTCCTATGCCCAGTCCCCATCTACAGAAGCATATCAGTTCGTACAAACACACAGACAAAGGGGTCAGCAAAGAACCCTTGTGCTGGGACTGCAGTCAGTATTTTAAGTGCTGTTAAAACCAATCCTCTGATAAGTCACAAAAATAACAACCACTTAAGACAGCATTTTGTAGCCATGCACTGCACAACCAGGTTTCTGTTTAATGGATAAAGGAGAAGGGCCCAGGAGGCCATAGACTAAAGGAAGTTTTTGATTCAAGACCGGTGACTGTCTCCCAGCTGACTGGGGAAACACACCCATCACTTCCCTTAAATGGAGTGTCCTCACAGACAAAACTGGCAGATGAAGGACAAGTCTTGCAGTGAAAATTAAATCTGGTGACATGCAGAAAGCAAAAGGACATGCGTGAATTATTGTATGCACACCATCGGATGTCCAGTGAAGAACACACAGAGAGCTCCAATAAACTGCTGCTTGCTGTCGTGGACACTGGAATAGCTTGACAATCTTTTTCTTTCACACACACAGCATAAGTACAGCTGCTTAACAATGTTAGCAACAAAACAAAGCACAGAGGACACTAAAAACACCACGGAAATGTCCACGCGTACACTGGCATCAAAGGAACCAGCGGATGAAAAGTGAGGAAAGGGGCCTCTCTTTCTTACAGACCTCTAAGTGACCAAGATAGACAGGCTGGGGGAAGTAGAAAACTGTCGTTGAAAATGCCACCGCAGAAAATCCGTCAGACAGAGGCCAGGCTGAGTGTGACCCAAGTGAGCCAGGCCTTACGCGGCTCTCTAAAACAATTTGTAACCAAGTCCACAAATTCTGATTTCTTCTCCTCTGAAAGACTGCGCCTAAGTTCTTCTGCCTGCTCTGAGTGTTAGCTGGACACTGGGACTGGCTTCTCACAGAGAGGTGGCCAGACAGGAGAAAACAGTGAGGAACCTGGCAGGCATGGCCTTCGCCATGGTTTGAAATGGACGTCGCATCTTAAGGACACGCTGCTGCCCCTCCCCCATCATCAGTTTCAGTTACAGGCAGTTAACCTCCCTTCGAAAATCTTAAAAGGAAAATTCCAGGACTGAATAATTCATAAGTTCTTAAATAACCATTTTAAATAAATCTTATTATAACATGTTATAATCACTCCATGTTAGAATTGGCCACTATTACTGTACTGTGTCTGACTTAGAAACCAAACATTATCAGGGTTATGTGTGAAGAAAATGGAGCATGCGTTTGCAGGGTTTGGCACAGTCTATGGTTTTCAGGCATCTATTGTGGGGTGCTGGAATGTATCCAAAGTGGACAACCAGTGGAAGGGGTGGATAGACATCATACTGAGGTTAATACCTTAGAGCAGTGGTTCTCAGCCTTCCTAATGCTGAGACCCTTTAACACAGTTCCTTCTGCTGTGGTGACCCCCAACCACAAAATTAGTTTTGTTGCTACTTCATAACTGTAATTTTGCTACCATTATGAGTTGTAATGTAAATATATAGCCTGTAGGATATCCGATATGTAACCCCTGTGAAAAGGTCATTTGACCTCCCCAAAGGGGTCATGACCCACAGTTGAGAACCAGTGCCTTACAACAATTCACCCCAGGTATGTAAGACGTTAACAGCAGTGGGTGAAGGACACACAAAACTCTGATACCTCAAAGATGACTCCTCAGTCTAAAGTTATTACACTATAAAAAGGGTTTAGCCTGTTTTACTGGAAAGACCCTAGCAGATTCTTCAGATCAGGTATATTGATGCAAAAAGGTCCACTTTCTGTTTTATACCCTTCTGTATGTGCCGTGTTTGCTCTTGTCTTTGAAAGGTAACATTTATAGAGGAAGACAGTTCCTTTTGGATTTTCTTGGAAGATCACTCAGAGAAGGAATTAATCTGGAGAAAAACGGACTCAAAATCTGATCTGAGAAGAGAGTGTGCTTTTGGGAACAAAGGTAACAGAGTTTTTAACACATTTAGAGCCCAGAGAGGTACTGTTGGACCCTTGCACTCTTTCTTGTGTTAGAGGGAGCAGAGCGACAGAGAAGTTACTCACCAGGGCGACTTTCCTCTGTGGTTTCAGCAGCTTTGGTTTGTGGAAAGTGGTGACTATTGGAGCTGTGGAAGGATACCAAGTGTTAGCTTGAAATTCCTCCAAGGCCCCTAATGCCCACCTTCCATGACTATCACAGGCACCCTGTGTGCAGACCGACAGAGCCTTCCTACCCCAAGAAGAGCTCAAGCTTCTGGAGCAGGTATCCTTGGGTACCCCTAACTGGAAGAGAATTATCCCCTCATCTTTAGACACGGCACTGCCTCCCTTGGACTAGGTCATGACAGTCCTGTACAGGCCTCTGCCACCTGGACAGAAGTCAAAGGTGTGGGAGACAACCAGGAGCCCTTGGTTAATGCTGAGGTAGGACTTTCCCCTGGAGATGCTGATCTCCCCTTGACCCCAAGGATGACAGCTGACCCTGACACAGTCCCATGAGTTCATCAAGGAGGAGTCCCTCCTTGATGTCCCCGTTTAGTAGAAGCACACAGAGGCTCTTCCTCAAGTGTCGTAACTAGTCCTGACTGCCATGCCTTGAACTTGGAGTTGAAAGCCCAGTTCTATGACTTAGTTTAGAAAAGTGCAATTTGTATCTTTTGTCACTAGCACAGTATCTACCCTGCAGTGACTGACACAAGAGAGAGGCGTGAGTACCATCTGAAATGACCTGCGTCCCTTCCTGCTCAAGGCCTCACACCTCCCAAACTTCCTTCCTTCCAACTACATCTCTTCTGGCTTCTTCCACAGGGTTCAGTGGGATACCAGCAGAACCCAGGGAAAAGATAAAATGCACTTAAAGTTTTCTCCTATAGCCATAATTCAAATTTGCTGATGCCTGAGCATCTAGATAGGGCAGTCTAAGTATCTAAACAGGATGTGTCCACAGACAGTCTTGATCTTTGTAAGAGCCACACCTTTCTTTCTTTTAAGAAACCCCTTTCTTGCTCATTCCTTTTGCTCTAAATAAAAATAGCAACTATACAATAACCTATCACAGAAAGAGCATTTCGTCAGTAGAATACGTCAGAAATGGAATGCATACATCTTTAAAACGTCAGAGGTGTTCTTTCTTTTTAAGAGCCAAGAAGATGTTGCCAGGCCCTACCTCACCTCACAGTAAATTCAGTATGGGCTTTCCTGTGCATGTTGAGTTACCATGATGCTAATGGTCAAACCTACATTTCCCTGCTTCCCACCTCATCGCTATGTCTAGAATCTCGGTGGGGCTGTTTGCACTATCGTGGCACTGAATGACAAGTCCTCCATCCATCTACTGTTCCTCTGCCCTGATGCGACATCTGAGTCCAGGCCCACCCCTACATCAATCAAGGTGGCTTTCACGTGAGAAACTGCAGGTCCTGTTCTTACCTTTGGCAGGGACTGCAGGTGGGACATCTGCCTTCTCCTTCTGCCTCTTGCCCTTCTGTGGCTGCAGTGGGACCAAGCTGGTCACACTGGTGACAGTCTCCCCTGAGCTGCAGAAAAAATTGGGCTCAGATGAAGCCAACGTCTATTCATTACTGAAAACCAGAATGGAAAAGGAACTAGCGTTGCTCAGAAGCTCTTGAAGGCTCCCTGTGGAAGTGCTCAAGGAAGGGCCACTTCACAGTTAGACAGGAAATGCTTGACATTGTCTCCAGAGATGTCAACAAGTCTCCACTCTCTCTTGGCCAAGAAAAAGATGATGAGGTGAGATGGTTTGAGACTTCTGATGGGCTGCTCAAAATTCAAATTCTCTAGACAAGCCAGCTTGCTCGCTCACATTACTTAGGGATGTATAAACTGATGGCTTATATCTACATTAATCGGGCACAGTGTAGCCAGCTACTTACTCCATGATTGGCTACTAGCGACATCACCAAAAATATACATGTACTCAAACTAGCTCCCCTAGAGCCAACATTCTTTGGCCATGTCTTTGGGTTCCATAATCTCCAAACCAAATGTCTCTCAGCCCAATAAGAAGGGACTCATGAAGCTGCACCTTCAGTACAAAGGGTTTGCTTCTATGGCTACTTAAGTATCTCTTTCTTTCTAGGTACTGTCCATAATAAAATGGTGTGATGGGAATGGCAAACCTCATATTAAAGAAAGTTAAAGCCTATGAAACCTGTTAACAAACAATGAACAGGGAGAGCTAAAGCTGTTCTCGGCTCTTACCTAATTCTCTTATCTTGCCGCTACTGAACGCAGTATAAGGAAGAAAGAGTTTATTCTGGCTCACAGTTTGAGGCCCAGTTTACTGTGGCAGGGAAGTCATTGCAGCATCCGTATGAGGCAGCTGGACACATACTCAGGAAGCAGAGAGAGATAAATGCTGATGTTCAGCTTATATTCTCTATTTATTCAGTCAAAGGCATTAATTAGCCCAAGGGATGGTGGTACCACATTTAAGGTGAACTTTCCACCTTAGTTAAATCTCTCTGAAAAGGCCCCCATTGATGTGCCAGAGGTGTGTCCCTGTTGATTCTGAATCCCCTCTAGTTGACAATGAAGGCTAGTCATGTCAGCCTTCCGAATGCACTGAGGTCCACAGGCTTCTCTGAATGACCATTAGTCTTGTTTCAAAACTTCTATTGGCTCCAGCAACTTACAAGGAAGTTCCCCGTAGAATCCTTCATGCCCAGGCACAGGGCCAGCTTAGTAGATATGGTTCCCAAGAAAGTCTATCACTTTAGGCCATGAAAAATCTCTGAAGTGGGCAAGACCATGATCAATCATCAAAATGAACAGTCAGTAGAGGGGGTAATTTGTGTCCCAAAGGAGAACCCCACATGTGTAAACATGACAAACTTGTCATTAGAAAGTAGAAAGAGAAGGAACTTTCTTTCTCTGCATGCCAGAATGGCAAGAATCAAATCTGAGTAAGTGTTCTTGACAAGTGTGCAGAGTTTCACTGAGTACAGACCTTCCCTGGTGGAAAGAAACTTGGCAACATCTATCAAAACGACAGAACCTTGGACTCTTTGACATGGTAGTCTCACTTCTGAAAATTCCTTGCGTGAATGTCACTGTGTACATGTGAAATGATGTGCGGATAAGACTCCAGCATTATAGCACTGCAAAATTCAGCCATCATCAGAACAGCCCAGTGGTCACCAACTGATTGGTTAAGTAGACTATGGTTTTTGTTTGTTTGTTTGTTGGTTGGTTTTTTTGAAACAGGGTTTCTTTGTGTAGTAGCCCTGGTCCTGGAACTTGCTCTGTAGACCAGGCTGGCCTCAAACTCATAGAGATCTGCCTGCCTCTGCCTCCCAAGTGGCCACCACCTCCCAACAAGTATGTTATTCTTATGCTGGTCGTCTATGGCTGGAAGCAGGGATAAAACAGTGATGAAGTAAGATGCATTGTTGAGAGAAAAATTCCAAATGTTAGACACATCTCTAAGAGAAAATCTACTATGAAACACTCCACACTCCATAAAAAAAAAAAAATAGGGGAAACGAGATATAAGCTAGGATAAACTTACCTGTGTATAGAAACCTTAGAAATAAATAGTCAAGGGTATTGAGAATAGGGATGCTGGGGCAACCACACAGACAGGAGACAGGATAGAGGATTACTGCTGACACACTTACAATTATACACATACAAGTAAGTGTAGACATATAGTTACAGGCTATTGTAATGATGGTCCTAAATATTTAGAAACAAGTTGAGACTTGCTCATGAAGTGTGGGAAAAAGTCTAAGGATGTGTTTCCACTGAGATTCCCCAAGGATGACTTATTTTCTTTGGGAACAGGCTAAGTGGTCATAACTGTAGAGTGCAGGGCCCACTGTATAAATTCACAAACAGCTAAAAGGAATGGGAGTTTACGAAACTCTGACTGCCAAGAGCAAACAAGGGATTGTTTAAACAGATAAACACATAGAGCTAGGTTCTGCAGCCTTTTAAATGCTTGACATGTTTATTAATTTTCTTTTCAAACAGAAATAGGCAGGTTTGTGGATTAAATGGTAATTGTAGGCATTGAAAGGAAAGGAAATAAGCCCGTCATGACCAAAAACGCGACCTTTGTAAATAGCTCCACAGCTCTTTTTCCTTTAAAAAAAAAATGAGTATTTTTAGAGCAGTGTTAGGTTCACAGAAGAATTGAGAAGGGACAGAGATTTTTCCCAGTATTCCCAGGCTCTGCAACAGGGAAGCCTGTAGAGAATCCTCAGGAGCACCCACAGTCTACAGGTCGTGTCAAGTGTCACTCTACTGTGTCCTATGGGTTTGGACGAATATAAGGTAACATGTACGCAACATTATATAGAGGGCTTTGCAGTCCTAAGAGTCCTCTGTGCTTTGCCTGTCCACACGCTTCAGGCCCCAGAAACCGTCCATCTTTGCTTTGACTGGCTCCGTAGTTTTGCTGGTTCCAGGACATTGTAGGCTGTGAACACACCGTATTAACCTATTCAGACGAGCTCTTTTCACGTTGGTAATAGGTACTGAAGGCTTTTTTTTCTCCATGTTTTTTCCTAGTTTGGTGGCTCATTTCTTTATGATGTATATAATTATATATGTAATAAAAATATAATTTCTTTATAATATTCCAGTGTATGGTTGTCACTCAATTTTCTCATCTAGTCACCTAAAAAACTATTGTTTCTCAGTTTGAGGAATTAGTAATAAAGCTGCTATAAACAAGTCTTTATATGAGTAAAATATTTAACACTATATTTTATAAGTTTTTAAAAGTTGCATTAAATTGTAATATGATATATTCTTTTTACTTAACCTATATTTTTCAAATTTTTAGATTTTTATTCTAATGAGAAGATAAGCTATAGTTTACAAACCCACTCTCTAGCGTATGAACCACTGATTCATTTTCTAATATATTTGTGCAGAATGTTTTCCCACTTTGAGGTTTAAACCTGAAAACTGGAATTACTATGTCAGAGAGGACCATCTTCCAGGCTATTTCATACCTGTTTTCAAAGCAATTTCCAGATTTGTTAGTTAGTTTATGGCTGTCCCGGCAGTGGAGAACTGCACCGTGTCACTGTCCTTACCACCTAGTGTTTCCGTTAATTTCGTGCGGAACATGTGACCTCTTTTGCTACGTTTCTTGGATTGTCATGGGATGGCCATGGCCTGTGTCTGTCTCCACAGTGACTCATACTTATTACTTTAGGCCTTAGACTTTTCATATTGATTTACATAGATCTCTTCCACCAAGCTAACACATTGATTGCAGTTTTTCCCAATGTCCCTTTAAGCCTAGACTTTTATTAAATGCAATTCCCCCCCCCCTTTCTGCTAAAATCTTTTGATATTCTTTCTTTTGTACCCATGAATTCAGATAATCTCCCCAGGGCACCTCACACACTAGAGAATTAAATGTTTCCACTTTCTCTCCTTTTTACTTAATTCTTCAGCTCTTTCATGCACAGCATAAGTTTCTGGAACATCATTTTTATGAGCATATGCCACTATGCCCAGGGGTTTTAGAAAGCTGAAAAAGATCTGTCTTGTCATCACCATTTTCCTCCAAACCAGTAGGGCTGCGTCCAACTAAATTTAGTTCTAATTCATAGTTCAACAAGACTTCAAGTATACAGTGAGTCATCGTGGTGACATGTGGTCTACGGTTGTCCCTCCGAGTCTCT
This sequence comes from Chionomys nivalis, assembly GCF_950005125.1. Lineage (NCBI taxonomy): Eukaryota > Metazoa > Chordata > Mammalia > Rodentia > Cricetidae > Chionomys > Chionomys nivalis. Next base: position 32,658,809 of record NC_080090.1, on the reverse strand, counting down.
TTTCTCCCACTGAGCCAGGACCCCACCTTGTGATTAACTTACAAGAAAAGTTATGCTGCATTTTGAATTGGAACAGGGCTACAGTCGGGCTCTCACACAGAAGAGTTCTGCCGCTGGCAGTCAAATCAAGGGAGAGGGGAAAAGAGGCCTGGACCCTACTTCAGTTCGAGGGCAGTGCCGTCAGAGAGAAGCGCTGTTTGTGGGGAGCTTGTTGTTAAATGGGACTGTTTGTCTGGCTCCAGCATGGGTGAGGCAGGCGGCGGCACACGTGGTATGGGTCTCTTGAAAGAGGGGCCACTTCCTGAAGTCTTTGTCCCACAAGAACACAGAATCTCTGCTCCAGAACTAGCAGAAGCCGGATTTAGCGAACAGACGATGGAAATGGGGTAGAAGATGACAATGACCCTGCAGAGGTGATTCTGGCTGAGTCATTCATTTCCATGGGCCTCGACTCCTCAATCTGCTGGATGGGTGACCAGCCCTTGCTAGCTATCTCTTGGGGCCATTATGATGTCAGATGGAGTAGCATGCATAAATAAGATGGGGCATTGTATCGGTTGCTTCTCTGGCTGTGTCAGAAGCAATGTGAGAGAGGGAAGACTTGTTCTGGCTCAAGGAGCGGAACAGTACATCCCAAAGTGCGGCAGGAAGCAGAGAGGGGAGATGGCTGCCTCAGTTTCTCCTCAGCTCCCTTTTATTCAGCCCAGTCCCCCAGTCCATGGATGGTGCCGTACACACCCACAGCTACTCTTCCTTCCTCAGATAATCCTTTCTAGAAGCTCCATTATGGACACAGCCAGAGATGTCAATAATCTCCCAGCTGATTCTAAATTTGATGAAGTTGACACGGAAGGAGCTACCCCAGGCACTCAAGGGCTGCATAACTCAAACACCCGTCCAGCGCATGCGAATGATGTGGACATTTCACAGCGTCTCATTGGAAATATGGTGTTGACACTAGGGGGCGTCCCGGTGCCCATGGTTCAGCCCTGAGGCAGGACTGCAAGTTCCAACTTGAACACTGATGAGGAACTTTTCTGCCCAGCATAGTGTACCAGGCTCTGCTCTGACACACGCTCTCCCACATGGTGCTATTTAGTCAGGTACAATGTAGGGCAGACCAGGCAGGTAGTAAGGGAGGAAAACAGACTCCCCGAGTCTGCATTGCCTCCTCAAGATGCCAACAAAGCATGTGACCTGGGTTATGCAGGGCTTTGAACAAATTCTTAGGAAACTTTGTGTTTCCTTTTCAGAAAGCAAAGTTAGTAGTAGTTGCTGTGTTTGTGCCTGTTCGGTGCAAGCCACTGCAGAAAGGGTACCTGTTATCTCTAACCTTCTCGGTAAGAAACTAGACCTTATGAAGGCCCGGGCCCTTCCGAAGGAAGGGATGTGGGATTCAGTCCAGGTTGGTCTGACTCACTAACCCTGAATCAAGAATCTTGCGACCAGCCTGAACAAAAAGGAACTAGAAAATTAAGACAGAAAGATTGCCAATTGAGCTAGATTAGAACAGTTGCTCTGGGATTAAGCCAGTTTCTTAAAGAGATGGTACCAGAAGGTGGCATTAACATCCTAGTACATTCTATGTTTGTACTCAATTGGGTATAGTTGCTTAACCTCCTTTTCTCATCAAAAGAGGGTGGGTCAACAAAGTGCTGGAGTCTTGAGGGCTGGGAACTGTGCCTGGTGCCCAAGACCAAAGTCGTTTTGGCGTAGGAGTGGGCAGAGGACAGCATGTTCCTAAAAATCGTCTGTAGTGGATGATGTCAGCTACCCAGTAGTGTACATGGCGGGCCAGATGTGGAAACTCTGTGTCTGCTTCAGAGCTGGGAGCATTTGGGACAACAGAGAGGAAGGGGAAAAAAATCTACCATACACCAAGTCAGTTCCTCCAGAGAACATAATTACAGCGAAGCCTTCTACACCCAACCACAGACTTCTTTGTTAACTAAATCTTGATCTACCGCATGGGTCCGTCCAGGGTGAACTGGCAACCAAGTGATCATCCTGATACCAGGCTCTGTGAGGCAGGCTGGCAGTGAGAGTTGAGGAGCTGCAGCCATGGAGCCACACTGCAGACAGCTGGTGTTCGCCTTGGCTCAAGGCCATCTTCTTGTAGTACCCTACCACTGGGGGCTCATTGGATGAGCAGTGTTGTCATCACTGGGTAGAGATGTATGTCACATGCTACATGGAGATATATTATAGTCTGAAATAAGACAGCCAGAGACCAAAGATCTGGACACAGAGAGCCCTTAGCAAGTGGGGTTCAAGGAGCCATACCGCCTAGGTCCTCCCAGCATCCTTCTCAGCCTCCTGAGTGCTTCTTACTCCACATCATTGTGGAAGGTCTTACTGATCTGTCCTACCACCAGAAATGTCCATGTCCTTTATTTCTCAGTCCTGGCAAGGCAAATGCCCAACTTGCAGTATGAGAAGGACCTATCTATTCCTTTCTAACAGGCTCTCTGACCACCTACCCAAGATACTACAGATACTACATGCACCATACCCATGAAATCTGTATTGTAGGATCTTAAAGACTTGCTGGTTTCTATAGTGACAGTGACAGCTCTCTGTCACCATTAGAACAATAATAAATGTTAGTAACCACAAGCACTTCCCTCCCCGACAATGTCAGTTACCATAGAAAAAATTTCAAGAGCTCATACAAATGGGGTGAATTTCTATATGTCTGCCACTAGGCTCCAGGGCCCTCAACTGCCATCAAAATACTCAAGGCCCTGTTGATATTGCCTGCCAGGGGCTACCTAGTGATTGTATAACTTCCCTTTTAAGATAGGTATATAGTGCCACCTTCCATGTTCCTATACCATGATAATTACTAAACAAGTAATACACACCTAGCATCTTAGCTGTGTCCGTTACATGACAATCACTTAGCAATTGTCACCCATGACTGTCTTACAGAATCAGTGTCCTAACTATGTGTAGTATGGAATCTGTTCTCAGTGCCTGAGTTGAGAACAGGAAAAGCTGCGTTCTGTAAGTGTTAAGTGGCAGCCAGTGCCACTCGCTTTTGTGGCTGCTGCCCTCTCTATGATCTTTTTGTGTGTATATTCTGAGCAACAGAAAAAAAAGCTGCTCCTTTATGAAGTGGCTCCCAAAGCATTTCCTCATGACCATTCGCAAGTGGGTTGCATCACCCCAGTTCATGGTTAGCCCTATGGCAAAGTGGTCCTGGGCCGCTGGATCATCTTCTTCTCTCTCAGCCCTTCCACCATCAGCTCACAGACGCTGCAGCAAAGGCTTCGTCAGACCAATATTTAGTTTGATCTTAAAACTCCTGAGTGCTAACTTATAAGATTTCAGAGTCTAAAACTGCATCTCGTCCTTCACTGGGATCCTGGTGTGTCACTATGGATGAAGTCCCTTGCTTTCATTGTCATGGGATGCTTTTTAAAAAATCTCTGATGGGGGTTGGAGAGATGGCTTAGAGTTTAAGAGCACTAGCTGCTCTTCCAGAGGTTGTGGGCTCAATTCCCAGCAACCATAAGATGGCTCACCACTATCTATAATGAGATCTGATGCCCTCTTCTGGCACGCAGGCATAATGGAGGCAGAATTTTATATACATAAAAAACAAATAAATCTATCTTTAAATAAAATCTCTGATGGTTCAGAGAAATTTGGAAAAGGCATTAAAAGAAGCTCAGAAATCACCTTGGATTGTGCCTCTAACACATCCTAAAAATTAGATGCAACCCCAACCCCAGTTTGACCAAGAGGCAGTGTGCGCCACACACTTGAAGAACATGTTGCTGCCTTCCTGGGTCTGCAAGCCTGTATAGTCTTATACGCAGGAGATGACCATGCTGGGAACTGCCTTTTCTGCACTCCCAACACTCTCTCTCTCTCTCTCTCTCTCTCTCTCTCTCTCTCTCTCCAGCCTTTTAAAATTTTGCCAGTACAAGAGGCATCCCAGCTCTGAGCAATCACTGGCATTTTGCTTTAAAGCTGGGCTTCAGGGACACTTTTGAACCATTTCATATGAACTGAACTGCTCTCATTGCTGACCCTTCCAAAGAAGGCATGTTGAAAACCCCAGGGAGCCCTGAAATGCTTGCTTTGTTCTGGGTCATCTGCTTCCTAAGGACACTGACTGGGGGAGGAAGAGTCCATCATTCCTAAAGGCCAAGGCCACTCCTCCCAGACCATGGCAGCTTTTTGACTAAGGACAGGACATAGTCATGATAAGCTTTGCTTTTTTTCTTTGAATTTTTTTTTTAAACCATGGAACTCCCTAGAATCTCCATCTTGCCCCGGTCACTTGGCAAGATGTTTCTCTGTGACCACAGTGTTCTCAACACCAGCATTTGGCCTCTTCCTGAGGGTCCCTCCCTTGCCTAAAGGTTTCCTTTCCTGGCTTCTGGCCTTGGTCCTGTGATTTCTGCCCTTTTCCCTTTAGAAGGAAGTGGTCATAGGACAGAAAAAGGACACTGATCATGAATAGAAATTGAGATCCAGGGTCCAGTTCCCACAGAAGCAACCAAAAAGAGTACCAGACCTGGTCTCTGTCATGAAAAGAATGGGCTGAAATTCCCGGGCTTGTAGCCCAGGACACAGGTCAAAGTCATGCTGAAGGAAAGAATTGACTTCTTCCCTAGTCAGGCACTGCAGGAGGGAATCAGAACTACATGAGGTCACATGAGGCTAGTGAGGAGGGTGAGTGTCCCTGGCAGATCTATGGTCAGACTTGACCCCACCATGGTCTCAGGCTGAAGGAGGAAAATGATATTCCAGAGACTTAAATGTGTGTCTTAAACATGAAAGGTGTAATTGGTTCGGCAGGAAGCATTTCATGGTGAAAGTTTTGGACTGGGCACCCCACTACATCACTGGCAGTCCCCAGTGTGGGTACAGAGACAGAAACAACATTTGGGCAGAACTCTATGACCCTGATATCTGGGTTATAGTGTGGATCTTAAATGTTCTCTAAAGACCACAAGCCTTTCCCCATTGTGAGCTGGTTTTCTCAAGTATTTTGTGGCAGCAATAGAAAGATGACTGATACACTTGTATATTCCAGGGCTAGGTATACTGAACTCTAACGTCTACTAAACAAGGATGACATTCTTGCTGTACCCCCCCCTCCCAGTAGTCCCCAGCTTAGAATGTGACTGCTGTATGGGGAGAGGTAATGAGGAACAGGGAGGAGGACCAAACACAGAAGAAACGGAAAGCCCTCCATGAAGCAGAGCCAGGTATCCCAGGAATAAAGAGAGGCCGGTAGGCTGGCCTCTTGGCAACCATGACTGACCCAGCTATAACCCTCTCTCCAAATGACGTGCCTGATTCACCCTAGTCTTAGAGAGTGAGGGGAGATGGTCTTAAAAAAGAGGCAGCTTCACTGAGACTTCGTTGATTTCCAATACAATCTGTAGCTCAAAATCATCAATTTTTGTAGACCTACAAGTTGTGCAGTCATCAGCACAACCCATTTTTAGGACATCACAATCACAGCCCCGCAAAGTTCTACATTTAGTCCCTACCGCATTAATCACACCCGCAATGAGTTTCCACGCTCAGCCTCAGCGATAAGCAAGCATAGCTCTATTTGCTGGCTCCATAAATCTCCCTTTTCCAGGCATTTCATTAGCACCGCACACAACCGTACATTTTGCACCTGGTTTCTTTCACTCTGGTGTTTTGAGAATGGGCTCTTTCCACAGCCTGCTTCATTGCCAAGCAGAACTTTACAGACTGATCTGTTGCAGGTTGCTCACTCTCTCGCCTGCAGATGAACATGTTTGGATTGTCTCCAGTCTCTGCTTATTCTGAAGAGAGTGGATGTGAGCAACCCCACACAGGTCCTTGAGTAGGCATGTGCTCTCATGCTACTGGGTAGATCCCTATGGGCACAGTTGCTGGGCCATATTATTAAGGGTCACACCTTAAGAAACCACAAAACTGCATTCCCTATTGGGTGCTCCGTTCTGCAGTGTACAATGATCCCATTTCTCCTTATGCATGCCAACACTTGGCATCATCTGTCTCTTGGATTGTAGGCATTATGGTTGTGTTATGCTGGAATCACATTATTGTTTAATTTGCATTTCCCTAATTAATGACTAAAGATATTGGGCATCTTTCCCCATTTTTATGAACCACGGGTACATCTTCTTTAGGGAAATACCTATTCTAATCACTCTTGCCTATTTTAATTATGCTATTTGTCATCTTATTATCTAGTTGGAAGAACTCTCTATCTGGAAACACATTCCTTGCCACCTATCTGATTTGCAGATACTTGCTATTTGGTGATTTGTCTTTTCATCTCTATAATTGTGTCTGTGGAACTAATTTTTTTTTACCACTCTCATTTATGAATCTTGCACAGTGTCACTTTACCTAATCCAAGGACACAAGAATTTTCTCTGAGAAAATATTATTGTTTTAGCTTTTCTACTTAGGACTACAACTCTTTAATTACGCTTGCTGATGTTGTGAGAAAAGGGGTCTCAGCTCAGGTTTCCATCCGTGCATGTCTATGGAATTCACACCACTTGATGGAAAGTACATGTCTTCTGTTTAGAGTTGCCCTGGACCCATCAGAGCTCAGTGTGGAAGCTTCCTTCTGGATCCCGTGTATCCTCTGATCTCTGTACCGGCTATGCTTCCCTGATTGCTGTGCCTGTGTTTTCACTGGTCCCTTGCTGTCGAGACTCTGCGTGTAACTTTAAATAAATTTCACAATGAGATTTCCCTGCTGTTAGTTCACTGCTGCTTTCAACTGCGGTTTGCTGTCGTCAAAGATTAGACCATACGATTCCAAGCCTTTCAAGCTGTTGAGCTTTGTTTGTCTCGGCATAGGATATATCTTGGAGATCGCTTCATGGGGATATGAAAAGGTGCTCTTCCATAAGCTGATTGCTGTAGATGGATCAACTGAGTCTTATTGATTGACAGCATTTATGCCTTCAGTGACCTTGAAGATAGGGGACCTAAGCCAAGCCTACTTGTCGCTAAAAATCACCATGGGTTTTCCTGTCTTCCTCAGCTCTCCAGTTTTAGCTCTTTGAGTTCTGGGTCTCTGTTGCTTAAGGCATAAACAATTTAGGACCTTTGTTTTCCTGGTGGATTGGTCATTTTACCACCTAATGTCCCACCCAATCCTTCCTAAGTGATTTTCTCTGTGTTTTACATTATGAGCTGTATGATATCTGCACATAGACTGTTTACTGCATGGTGTCTCTTCTTCCATCCATTTGCTTCACCTTAGCTATAAATGAGTATGGAATGAATTTGTTATAAACAGAATTTATTTGGGAGACATAGTTATTGACTATGCCAGGCTCTGTGATTCAACTGATGTATTTAGAGCACCAGTTGATGCTCTAAAGATAGGTGGATGGAAGTAATTTATTATTTATCTTCTCCTTTCCTATGGTTCTGTTTATTCTATTTCTTTATGTGACTTGAATATATTAAAGAATTATTTTGACTTGTCTATAGTCTTTTTATGATCAAAATATATTGTAGACATATGTGAAATTCTCAATGAATTAATAAAAACATACACATTCTTCAAGTTGTTTCTTCTTAATTATTCAAGGTTGCTTTTATTTTGGGTTCAAGAATTTCTCTTAGATGTGATTTTTCAAGTAGGCAACTGTTAGTACCTAGTGAGCTATCAACAAATCATTTAAGTTTTCCTGAATTTGAAAATTTCTTTTTTTTTTTTTTTTTTTTTTTTTACTTCATTACTGAAAGAGAGTGTTTCTCAGTATAGAATTTCTGGCTGTAGTTCTTTCAGATTCCGAGAAGAGCATCCTTTCTTTCTGTCTGTCTTCAGTCAGAGAGGGTACTTACAGTCAATTTACCTCTTGTCTAATTGTGTCATGTCTTCCTGTAGATTTTAGTACACTTATCCTAGCTGGAATCAACATTTTAGAATCTATGAATCTTTATCTTTTGCAAAATTTGGGAAGTGTTCACTGATTATTCCTTCTAACAGATAACTAATGATGAACCCCTCTAGATTTCACTCTCTCTCTGTAACCTGACGGTAGGAATCACCCCTGGCTCAGATTCCTGACAACTAGCTGTTCATCCGTGTTTTTAGTCTGTTTGTGTCTGTGGCTCACATATATGACTCTACGACTCTGTCTTTCCCTTTCCCAATTACCTGCTGACACTGTCACCCTATTAGTGAGTCGATTCAATAAGATCTGTATTTGTTAGTCTATTTTCTCCGTTCTATACTTCTACTTGATAAAATAACTTCGCTTTGTTGGGTGGCACTTTTACTTACCATTTGCTTTTAAAAGAATTTTCATTTCTCAGTTGATTAAACAGATTTATGACATCTGGTTTAAAATCCTTATCAGGTTATTCCAGTGCCTGATCAACCTCCCTGCTGATCTGATCAATTATCTTTCCTCATTTTAGTTATGATTTTGGTGTATTTTCACTGTCATTGGGTGATTTCAATATCATTCCAATAAGAGGCTCTGTGTCCCATTGACTTTTTTTTTTAATTTGAAGTCCCCAAAATTGCTATGAGTTTGAATCTATCTTAAAATTACTACATTCCCAATGAGGTCTGTCAGCAGCTAAAGCAGAACACAGGCCACGTCAGTGCTTGTGGGAAAAGAGATTAGTTAGTGGTGAGGAGGTATTGAGGTGGCTCAGACCTGTCGTAAGTTCCCACATGGCCCTACCGGACACCTTTTATGCTCCTCAAAGATACAGGCCAGCATGAGCTACATGCCATCTGGACCCTGTGAAGATTATGACTGTCATGTGAACTATTCACATATGCAAACATATGCAGAACATACATTCTTTGACTTTCTTGTGACCAACATCTTTTAGTAAAAATATATACCTAACCAATTTCTTGAGAGTATAAAAAGAAAACAAAAGGTCAAAGGGAGATAGCAAAGAAAATATTCTTACCTGTTTTGAGGACATTTCACCAAATAATGTCTCACTGTAAAAGGAAACAGAATAATAATTGGTAAATACAAGTTAGTCTGGCATTACCTGAAAGGCAGGGACTCAGATCTTGCTCAGGTAATAGGGCTGCACCAGTTAACTCGTGGGTCTTCTTGTCTACAACTTTGGGGGAAATCATGACAGAGACATCAGACGGCACCCCCAATGACTTGATATTATTTCATTTCTGGACTGTATGTCAGGTATGAAGCCACATATTCCAGACATCATAATATTCATCTTCGTCCAGGACAAGTTGCGTTGCATTTTATGCTACAGAGTCCTGGAGTGGCGAAGTCCTACAACTTGTGAGTTCTGAGTCATGAAGACAGCCTTTGAACCAGATGAAAATGGGATAAAATTCCGTGCAACAGCAGATGAAGGGGAAAGGAGACAAGGACAAGAGGGCATTCCTATCAGTCGCAGCTTCTGTGCGAGGACTTCTTCATCCTCATTTCATAGGTTGCTTTTTACTTCCTTCATGGGGTGCTTGAAATAAACAGGGCTGGTGACTGAAATCAAGAATACAAAAGGCCACGCACGCCTTTAATCCCAGCACTAGGGAGGCAGAGGCAGGCGGATCTCTGTGAGTATGAGGCCAAGTTGGTCTACAAAGCAAGTTCCAGGACAGTCAGGGCTGTTACACAGAGAAACCCTACCTTGAAAAAAAATAATATGAGCAAAGGGGTCAAAACCATGACGGATAGACCCACTGAAACAGCTGACTTGAGCTGGTGGGAGCTCACTGACTCTGGACTGACAGCTGGGGAACCGGCATAGGACCAGATAGGACCTCTGTATGTGGGTGACACTTGTGTGGCTGGGGCAGACTGCAGGGGCCACTGGCAATGGGATCAGGACTTATCCCCAGTACTTGAACTGACCCATTCTCTTTGGAGGAATACCTTGCTTTGCCTAGACACAGGGTGGGAGGGACTTGGTCCTGACTCAGAATGATGTGTCAGACTTTGTTAACTCCTCATGGGAAGCCTTACCCTCTCTGAGGAGTGGATGGGGGTTGGAAGGAAGGTGGAGAGAGTGGGAGGAGAGGAGGGAGTGGGAACTAAGATAAGTATGTAAATGAGAAAAGATTGTTTTAAAAAAGTAAACTAAAAAAAAAAGATTTAAAAACAAAGAAGGATACAAAAGGACGTGATGGAGTGGTAGCCTCTCAAGATGGCTCTTTCTGCCATGTTCTGGAGAGCACTGCCCTTGAAACAAGTCATGTTTGTAATGAAAACATTGAGAAGTCGACAATGCATAAAGTGAAAGACCAAGGTCATGGAGTTTGTTTGAAACAATTATTCAGGCAACACATGTTCAAAACTCACAGCTCTGGTCTCCAACTTTACAATAACCTCTTTAAACATTGTTCGTGCATTGCAATGAAAGAATCAAAAGCACAGAGAGAATTGAAAACTTATCCACAGTCACACAGTAGGTGTTATGGACCAAGCTGTGCTCCCTCCAAAATCCATATGTTGACGACCTAATCCTCAGCGCTTTGTGATAGGCCTGCAAATGGATATAAGATCTTAAAGAGTTTAGTTAAATTAGGGTGAGTTCTAATTCAACAAGACTGGTGTCTTTAGAGCAAGGGACCAGGCCACAAATGCAGACAGAAAGCTAGGTGACCCATAATGAGAAGGTGCCAGAGAGAGAAGCCCCAGAGGAAACCAGCCCTGATGCTACAACACTTCAACCTCAGGCCTCCAGTGTCCATGACAGTGAGGCCACGCAAGTCCTTAGTGCAGCCCAGTCCGTCCTGTGACAGCAACCTGACAGCAAGTGCTTCCAGGTCACCGGCAGAGTGACCTCTGTACCTTCTCTATGCCATTCTCAGAGAAACTGAGATCTGGTATCACCCATAGACAGATATACTGAGTCCCACAGAACCCATGGCTTGGATACACCATCCATGCTGCAGCTGCAGCTGGCCGAGCAGGGCTGAGACCTGGCAAATGCCAGGAGCTTCCCGGTTTGGGGAGGTGGAATCCAGGTGCAGGGAAAGGAATGGGGTAGATAGCGACCAAAAGTGAAGAGGCAGGAGAGAAGCTGGGGAACCTCCTTCAGAGTGGGGGACTGCCTAAGAAGGGCCACCAGCCTGGTGGGATGTTTCAGGAATACGTTTGATAGATGACCAAGAGGTCTGTGCTGCATGGACACTGGGCGGATACTCCCGCTGATGGAGATGGGCCACCCAGGACTACGGGTCACTATGGGCAATTGTAAGCTTTTGTGAAGTGGATGTCCCCAGAGTCCCTTGTCACTAGTCACAGCAATATGCCAATCATATCTGTATCCTAGCTTACCCTGGACTCTGAAAAGACAGAGCCCACACAGCAAGGGTTCAGGAGTGTGTGGGAGGCTGCTCAGGGAGAGAGGACCCCCTAATTATGGTACTAGCTCTAGAGGTTAAGAGCCCAGATGGAGAAGAAGCCCATTGGGGTGACTGAAGGAGCAGTCATCCATCACTGCCTCCAGGCACCTAGTGCATTTACCCTCAGAGATGAAAACACAAGAGACATGGTTATGTTTGGGGCGACCTCTGAAGGTTCTGGAAGGAAAGCGGTGCTTCTCATCCCTCCTGAGGAGACACTGTAGTCACTAGCCTCTTCCTGCCAACCACTGTTTTCCTCCTTCTCAGCTAGGTACTCACTGCTCAAAGCCACCACCGGCATTCACGCCCCCAAAAGTGTGTCAGGCCTAAATCAGGCTGTGGCTGCCCCAGCTGGGTCTCACGGTCACCCCCTTCACTAGAAGTGGGAAGACAGGCTGAAGAAACCACACGCCATTTTATCAGTTCCATTGTAGTGTTGGGCCCACCAGGGTGTGGCTGACTACACACACACACACACACACACACTCGCATGCACATGCCCACAAATGCACATATACACGTGCACACACACACACACACACACACACTCTTCCCTTACATTCATTTTGGTTTCCTAGGCCTTGTAGAGACCCTGTTAGGCCTGTGGGCAGTTTTGCTCTGCTCACAGGATAGCTCCTCTCACAGCAGAGCAGCCCTAGGACAGGCTCTCCACCGCACCCAAGGTCATGTGCGCAGAGAGCAGAGCGTTTCCTGCCCTCTCAAGTCCCCAGAGGGAGCCCCAGAGCCCGGGAAAGCACAACCTGACGTCTAGGCCCAGTCCACAGCCCTGCCTACATTTCCCAGGAGTCAAGGCAGGTTGCAGCCCTCACTGTGCACAACACTGTCCTTTCACCATGTAGAGCCCAAGAGCTCCCACCTCCAGGAAGCAGACGTGCCCAAACAACCCCTCAGGGACACTGCAGCCATGAGGATGCTGTCACCTGCTTCTGTCACACAGGGGAAGCTGGCCAGGAGTCTTAACACTAGGCTACACCTGGTGAATGAAAAGCACCGCGGGCACGTAAAGCTGCCCATCTGCTGGGTTCTGCCCCACGTGCTGACCAGCAGCCCTCACTATGACAGGAGCCCCAAACAAGGTGTGCAGCCATGCCAGGCTTCGCAGGTCAGTGTGCAATATGCAATTCAAAACGCAATTCGACTGTATTGTGAACATAATAGATTAAAACAAATTTTTACCTGGTTGTGTTTTAAAACCTCGGCAATGAGACAACAGATTATATCTACGGTTCACTTCTGTCTCCTGTGACAGTGTGTGTTAGCCTTAGCAGTGGGATGGCCAGCATGATACGGAACCTTGTGACCAGGGAAGATAAGGCCATCACTGGAGAGGGTATTTGTTTACAGTTATATCTGGAATGTCCCCAAGGGCTCAGGAATTGAAAGCTTGAGCGTTGTCTTAGTCAGTTTTAACACTCAACTTGACACAGCCTAGTCACCTGGAAGGGAATCTCAATTGAAGGATTGCCTAGATTGACCTGATTTATGGGCATGACTGTGGAGAGTGTCTTGGTATTTTTAGATTGGTGTAGGAGGACCTAACCCACTCCACCATGGGCAGTACCATTCCCAGGGCAGCTGGTCCAGCGCTGTATCAAAAAGCTAGATGAACAGGAGCCCATGATCCAGCTAGCAGGCATACTCTGCCATGGTTCTCGCCATCTTTGGCTAGGAAGGAAGTGAGTTCCTCAGTTGAAGGAAGTGCTGTGTGAAATACCAAGTGGGCGTGTCTTTACATTCCAGCCTTGAGTTACCCCCCTAACTTCACTCAGTGATGGACTGTGACTTGTCATAGCAAACCAAATGAATGAGCCTGGTATCCTCCAGAGCTGCTTTTGGTTAGGGTATTCGTCACAGCAACAGAAATGACACTGAATGACCACCAATGCGGGAATGCTTAGAGGTAAGGCCTTGGGGGAATGATTGGATCACAGGGGTTCTGATGTCATCAATGAATCAATCTGTTAGCTGGTTCGTGATTGGGTGATGACATACTGTGCGGTGATGGAAACAGGTGGTAGAGCATGGTTGAAGTGGTCTTATGTCATGTTCCTGGCTCCCTTCTACCTTCCTGCTTCCAAGATACCACAAGATGAGCGCTCTGCTCCCTGCATGCTTCCTGCTATGAGGTCCCGCCTCCCTGAGCATCAAAGCCATGGGGCCAAGTGATCATCAACTGAAAGCTCCGAACTGGGAGCCAAAGGAAACCTTTCCTCAGGATTTCTCCAGTCACGGGAGGCAGAGTAACAGGATTCCCACTCTGCTCACACCCAGGACACCCACAGTCCTGAACGGAAAGAGGAACACTCCTCCTGGTATGCAGCTGGGGGATTTGTGGGCTCAAAAATAAGACTTGCTTCATAGATAAAAGAATTTGAAGGTAGGCTCTCAGTGCAGAACTCTAAAGGAAGCTACCAGGAGGGTCACAGGCTCACAAGGGTAAGATGGCCTCTTTTCCACCATTCTCAGTGGGCCTGTCCAGAACCAGTAGGATGAAAGCCTAAAGTGGGGGGTGAAGTTGATCTTGGGGCTACCAGCTATCTCTGACTCCAGACTGCTGAGCCCTTTGACCTTGTCAGGTCATCCTTCTGGTCTGTCACCCCAGTCGCCCATTCTGTCTGCTGTGGTCTCTTCTCCCACCCCAGTCTGGCTGTGAGTGGGACCCAATCCCTAGTTCCTTTTTTCTTGTACCTCTGGAGGAGAAGTCCATATACCCTTTGGCTCTTTTTGGCAAGGAGGCAAGCATGGGAGGGATAGGTTGGAATGAGATTTGGATTGTCCAGTCTCTGGTCTTAGAAGACAGACTGCAAATGGGAAGGAACAAGAACTCCCTGTGAAGAGTTCAGAATGTAAGGAAAGGCTGCCACTGCTCCTACCTGGCTCCAAAAGGCCTTACAGACTGTACTTTTAGAAGTTTGGGCACAGAAGGCTGGGGGATCACTGGAAGCTCCCTGGGCCAGCAAGACTAAGTGGGCTCCTGAAAAGCAACGGCCTTAGAAAGCAGTGTCCTGAGAAAACATCGGAATTCAGAGCTCAGTCCTGGACCCCAGGACTAGTATTCTCCAGGGTGACCCAGCTAAAGAGGCCCTGAGATGAGGTCCTGGGCACCGCAGGCACTAACACAGAGCAAGGACAGAAATTTGTGCTAGGGGGAAGAATGGTGTATGTTTGTGCTGGACTGGTAACACATGGGTACAATTAGCTTCGCTCAAAGTCCAGCTGGGTGTCCTGGAAACATAGCTGAGGCAGAACCGCAGCCAAAAAAGCTGGCCTGTTGCCCTTGGTTTCGGAAGAGCCAAGAGTGTTGCAGGGTCCTCAGGAGTGGGTCCGCTACTCTGATGGCCTCTGTCCAGATGTTGCTGCAGGAACCAAAAAGCACTGTTGGGTAGGAGCAACCTACAGACCTCAGTGCTCTGCGATGCCTACAGGAAGGGCTGGCTTCCACAACTATGTGTGCAAAAGTCTAAGCAATGTATTTCAAGGGGAAAAAACCCCAAACCAACAGACTCACAGCAGAACCCCCCAGTAAGAACTGGATCTTCTTAAAACCAAACACTGTTCTCAGCCCTTTATTTACGGTTTGGCTTTCGTCGCAATGATGCAAATTTGTTATAACTCAAGGCCTGGGAAGTGAGACCATGCTATACAAAATTGACAAGTGTCGTTGGTTTTTAGTGTCTGAGGGTCACACAATCATTTGGACACATGTAGTATGACCCACAAAATGCTTAATGGTTCTCAATGAGATTCATAGCTAGCCCACAACAGGGGCCACTTCCTGTGGGATACCCTGGCCAGGTAGTTGCCATGGAAACAAACCAGGATTCCATACCCCAGTTCCATATAGTAACTGGGCTGTAAGCCTTCTTTCTCCCAAAGCTGGTATCTACCTTGCTTCCAGTCTGAGAGTGGGAGAGACGGCAATACTGGGGGAAATCACCATCACTCTGCACGCCCTCCTCTGCAGGAGCTATAGGGGCTGCTCTTTCGTGGATCTGCCCCACCCCCCTCTGCTGGACTAGTCTGCCAGTGTCTCAAAACTTGATATCCTTGAACTCAGGACACAAAGGATCAGAGCTAGAAATACTCTGCTCAATGGCTTTGGTATTCAAGGAGAATCCACCAACTGGGAACAATCTGGATTTGTTAAGGATAATTCTGTTTATGGTACTGATGAGAACTATACTTAACTGGCAGAGGACAGGGGTGCTGGACATGTGGTAATAACACAGTTCACAAATGATTCGTCCCAGTTTAATGACCTTCTGGAATTCACATTATAAATGGGAAGAAATCTATTCAAAAGATCCTAGAACCTAAGTTCATTTAATTTAAATGAAATGTCTCTAAGTGTGCTTTTGTTCCCTTTTAATATACTATAGATGCTACAAGGGTCCACAAACCAAGCATGTGGGCTTTGTTATGCACTTTCCTGGAAACTGTACCAGCAGCTGCGGTTTTAGGAAGAGCCCCGCCCCCAGATTTTAAGGCCTGTTTGCAACCATGCATACTTGTTTCTGTCGCATGTACATCAAGTGTGTTATTGACTTTTTATAGCTGTGGCTAAAATATCTGGAAGAACATTTGAAAGGAAGGAAGGAGTTCCTTGCTCATGGCTGCAGAGGGCCCAGCCAATGATTTCGTGACCTCTTGTGCTCTGGCGGAACACCACGGAAGGGGCAGCAAGTGACAGAGACTGCTCTTTAGTTCTTGGTGAACAAAAGCATAGAATGAACCAGGACAGGGTCAGTGACGAGAAAACTCCAAGAACTGATCCCAGTAACCCACCTCTTTCAGCTACGTGCCACTTTCTGAAGTTCCCAGAACCTCCCAAGATAGTTCTGTCAGCTTGAGGCCCAGCCTCAACCACATGTGTCCTGGGTGGAGACATTTTATGTCCAAATCTTAACGTCATGTCTTCAAACACATCCCATGCAGCCTTTAGGAATCGCCAAGAATAGACCACTGTCCTCTCTGAAACTCAGACATATCAAAAGATGTACCTGGATCCACAGAGCCAGGCAGATCCGTGTGGGAAGAACCTTACTCACAACCTCCCCAGAAAACTGGAGGTAAGGTCCTTCATAAAAATCATCCTCAGATGAAAAGTAGGGCGTTTGAGATAGAGCTAGAGACTGAGCCTCATCTCTGCCACTGCCTACTATAGGGATAGTATCACGCTCTCTATCTCATGGGGGCCATGCAGGCCACACACAAGGACATGGAGGTGTAGAGCCATATGCCTGAGCTATAACAGGTGCTCACACAATGCTCTTGACAGCTGAGTAGGGCTTTAGATGCTAAGCAAAGGAGGTCACCTTCAAGCCCACCCTGGCTGGGGATGATGATGTCATCATCCTCATTTCTTGAGGTCTCTCTGTGAGGTCTGGGGGAAAATGTCAGGCGCCCCTGTGTGTCCAGCCTGCCATTCTTGGCCTTTCTTTGATTCCTGAAGTCCCACAGGGTCGGCAGCTCAAGTCTGCCCAAGCCCTGGTGGAGCTGCCCAATGCACACACCCGGCCTAGAAACTGCTGGGGCCTTCTAAGCTTCAGCAGCTGGAAGCAGAGCAGCTGGGAATCCGCAAATCTGTTTGTTCACCATTTGTGGAGCATCTGTCATGAGCCAAATTCCAAGGAGGACGGATCACGTGCACGGACTCTGCCTCACACAGAGTTCTCTGGAAGGGGGGCAAAGGGCCAATACCGCGAGTAACATTTGCCACAAGCTCGGAGAAGAGCTGAGGACCGTGAACAAGGGAAATGCTGGGACAATTTTGATGGGGCGGCAGATGCCATGAAGAAAGGTACCCAAGGGCAGAACAGTGAAACACAAGTCATGTGGGAAACACTCGGGCTCTTGTGGAGGGAGAGCTGGCCTGGACCCTTGGCTCCCTTTCAAGGGCTGCATGCTGTTCTCTGCTCCCTGTCAACCCCATCTAGACCCTGGAAGCTACCGATGGCACCTTTGTCTTCCATGCTTGCTGGCTTTGGTTTAACTTCAAGGAGAAAAAGCACCCAGGGACTCGACTCCTGTGCTAAAGAAGGGAGGCTGAGAATGCAGGATCCCTGGGCCCTCTTGTTGCCCCAGCTGGACATTGGCAGAACTGCTCTTGGGTACTACTTCTCCCACAACAGCAAATTCCTGTTATTTTATTTTATGTGCCTGAATGTTTTGCCTGGATATATGTCTGTGCACCATGTTCATACCTGGTGCTAGAGGAGGCTCTGAAAAAGTGTCGGATTCCCTAGGACTGGAGTTACCGACATGAACCGTCATGTCAGCGGTTAGAATTGAACCCAGGTCTTTTGGAGGAAAGTGCTCTCAGCTGCCACACGCTGTGACAACAGCAGCTCTTCCAGGTTCCAGGCCCTCTCCTCCTCACCCGCGAGGGACAGTCTCCTATGGTATCAGCCCCTAGATGTCCATTTCTCTTCCTGCTTTTCCCCAGTCTTGTCCACATCTCTGGGGAGCGTCCCCTTCGTGGCTGTCACTCAGTTTCCCTGTGAGCACAAACAGAAGCCAAGTCTTCCCAGATTCACAACCTAGGGCTAATAGTGACAGTGATGTATGATTTACTGCTATGTCACCAGAGATGTGCTCAGGCTGTGAGCATCGCTCCTTTCCCAGCTCTCAGACAGGTGCACTCCCATTCCTCAAGTCTCCATGAGGAAGGAGGGGGCAGAAGCTGGGTCCTTGGCTGCTAAGTGAGGAGGTGTCATTGAAACTGGGCTCAGTCTTTCTTGGTCACCTCTGAGAGCAAATGTGTCTCCAATTGGTTATGAAAATTCTGGGGCAGGGTGTGCATGAGGAACATTCAGAGGGGGCTTTAAAGGAATAAAAGCTTGAGTTGGCCTCTAGGAGGAAGGCAAGACCCTGGACAAAGGCCCACTGGGCCATGGAGAAGAGAACAGAGGCACACATGTTCTCGGAACCACTGGACTTGGGAAGCTGAGCTTAGAGAAATGGACTGTGGTTAAGATCGACAGTGTTTCTAAGGAGATAGTCATGGATTGCAGTGCCTGGGAAGGAAAGCAGGAGAGAAAGGACTGAGGACAGACTCCAGGGATCAGGGGCACTGACAGGAAAAGAGGAGGCCCCAGACAGGGAAAGAACAGCGGGAGACTCTCCTGCCAAGAAGACATTTGCAAGTCTCTTGGTTCAGATACTTGGCTCCCAGGCTCACTCTTAAGAGGGGGAGCCAAAATGCAGTGCCAGGCTGCTCCAGCCACCACCTCCTCAGGATGAATGACATGATAGTAGTTAAGGGACCCAAAGCCACAGGAAGGCCGAGATGTGTGGAAGGGGAATTTAGCCGGTGTGACAGAGCTGAGTTTACTTCAGCAGCACCTGGGAGAAGCAAGTCTCGCTCACTTCGCTGCTTTCCCATTCCAGGCAATTACTGACCCAGGATACTCTCCCACCAAGGTGATACTTTGCCCGCCGTCTTCCGCCTGTGTGTGGGTGGCTACCCATTCCAGACATGACCTTATCTGTTTCCTTACCTCTAGATTTCCTCTTGTGAAACACAGACTGCCAGGCGATGACCAGGGTGAAGAGCAGAACGCTGAGGATCCCCACACAGCACACAAGGACGGCATACATATAGAGATCTGAAGAGCACATCGTCATAAACATTAATTCAAAACAAACCACAAAAAGGATTTCAAATGTAAATTACAAAGATTTTTTTTTTGGAAAAAAAAATGCACAAGAAGAAAACGTCAGATCTATATCTGAAGAGTCCCTAGACTTGTAATCAGAGGCGTTCTCCCTATGAATAAACCTTGATGGTTAGGGATAGGGTTCAGAGATAGGACACCCACCCAGAATACGTGTTCCATCATTAGAAAAGGTAAATCTGATTCGCCACTGTTGAAAACTCATGAGGAAGGTGAAAAGTCAAGTTGCAGATTGGAAAAGAGGATTTAAAACCAGAGCTCCAAACAGGGAGTAGTATCTAGTGTACGTCAAGAGCTCTCAAAAATCAACTCTGAAAAGTCAGCAAAGAATCCTCCGTGGAAAGTGGGCAAAGAATGCAGAGACATTTCAGCAGACAGAACACCCAGATGGTAAATAAACACATGGCTATATCCAACTTGCGCAGTCATGAAGACATGTAAAAGGATGCACAGTGAGACTGTCCACATACCATTCAGAATCCTGCTAAGGATACGCCTAAATTAGGCCACTCCAGCTGGGCTGGCAGTGACTGAAAATGGGAAGTGCTATTTTGGAAAACTTGAAGAAATGAAAATAGTGAATTCTTTTTTTTTTAAAGATTGTATATGTATGTCGGTATGTGTTTGTGCGTGTACGTGTGTGCGCGCGCGCACGCGCGCGTGTGTGTGTGTGTGTGTGTGTACAAGTACCTCTTGTAGAGGCTAGATAAGGGCATCAGATCCCCTAGTTACAGAAGGCTGTGAGCCACTCTATGGGGGTGCTAGGAACTAAACTCCAGCCCTTTGTAATAAGAGCAAGGGCCCTTAACCACTGAACCATCTCTCTAGTCCCCTAAATGGTTGTCCAAACCATCTCCCATGGGTTATTCATTGTTTCTACCTTTTCCCCATGACAAAGAATTCTAGGTGGAGTATTCATAAATGTGACACTTTGTTCATCTCATAGTATGTTCTAGGTTTAGTATTCATAAATGTGACCTCATTCATCTCATATTATGTTCTCAAGATTTGAGTTTCTAGAAGAACCTCTGAGGCAACAGGAATGCTCCCTTGCAAAACTCTTGGGCTATGGTGAAGCAGACAGATAATTACTTCACTGAAAGAAAACCAGTGTCCCGGGGTGGCGTGACATAGGTACGGCAGTGAATGGCTTCCAAGAGGAACTTGGAGATGCAGGTGACCAGTCACAGAGAAGGGAGAGAAAACAGACTTACACATTCGGGTTCTTTTAAGTCTCCTACTTGATCAGAGACCTAGGGAGACTTGGCGGAATCCATGCCTGGAGTCAGTAAGCCCTTTCATGTTCTTAGAGTTTGTCAACAGTTTTATCTAAGCTAGACTGAGTAGATTTCTATTCCAGGCTACTTAAAAGCTTGAACTGAAATTTAAGCATAGTTGTGTCTCCAGCTTCATTATCCACAAAGCCAGTCAATTGTGTACTAAAACTATTAAAATAATAACAGCAACCTTGGGGCCTAGTGAGATGGTTCAGTGGTTAAAAATATTTGTTACTCTTGCAGGCCACCTAAGTTTGGTTCCCAGGACCCACATCACGGCTCACAGTTGTCCGTAACTCTAGTTCTAGAGGAACCAGCACTCTCTACTGGCCTTTGAAGGCACTGCACACATGTGGTGCATAGATGTACATGCAGGGAAACAGCTATACACACAAAATAAACATAAGGAAATGAGACGGTTTGGATGAGAAGGCTCCTAGAGGCTCGTATATCTGAAAGTTTGGTCTGGTCACAGTTGATGGCACTTTTGGGGAAGGATTAGGAGGTGTGGCTTTGTTAGAGAAGGTTTGTCCCTGGAAGTGGGCTTTGAGGTTTCAAAAGCCCACACCATTCCCAGTTAGCTCTTTCTACCTTGTACTTGCGGATCAAGATGTACGCTCTCAGCTACCGTTCCAGTGTCGTGTCTGCCTGCCTGCTACTATGTTCTCCACCACCATGGTCATGGACTCCAGCCCTCTGGAACCACAAACCCCCAAATTAAATGCTTTCTTTTATAAGTTACCTTGATCATGGGTTTTTGTCATAGCAACAGAAAAATAACAAAGGCAACAAATCATTTTTAAAAACTGACTGCATTGAACAGTAGACATTTTTCTTGTCATACTTGGCTAAATAACACAGTATTAGAACTATGTATGTGGCACAGCCATTGTACTAAGTATCATATGTCATCTAGAGATGAAGACATTCATGGGTTATATTCAAATACTACAAGAGTTCTTTAAAGCACTTGAAAACCCATGTGTGTTTGGTATCTTTGGGTTGGAGAAATCATGGTACAAAATCCCCATGGATACCGAGGGAAGAGTGTAAGTATTGGAAGTACCACGGGACAAGGAGAAATGCTTGGTTTTTGTTGTTGTTGTTGTTTGTTTGTGTTTCTGAGACAGGGTCTCTTTATGTAACCCTGCCTATCCTGGGACTTGTGTATAGAACAGACCACTTTTATTAGCAGCTAAGAAAGTCAGTAGATGGTGGGCAGAAGGAGGGCTCTTCTGTGAGAATCCTGGCGCTACAATGGAAGCAGAGGGGAACTGGAGGGGGAGTTCTGAACACAAGAATGGAGCACTGTGGGAGGGTTGCTTAGTGCATCCAATGCTGGGCAGAAGCAATCATGGGACCCTCCCCCACAGAAGCTGCTGGGAAACCCCTGGTGGAAGCCAGGCTACAGTGGGTGGAAAGTCATGGGGCGTGGGAGGTCTTGTTGGAAATAAGAGTGGCTTCCCCTGTAGTAAAGTCCGACTGCTTCTGTCCAGGGACACATCTGTCCTTGTCTCACTTCATAGGCTGCGAGGTCGGGATCCTTAGGGAGGACGGGCTTGTCCCTCTGCTTCAACATGGAAACTCAACAATAAGACACACGGATTCTGAGAGAGATGGGCCATTACCAGCTAAGGTCACAGGTCCAAATAAGGACAGGGTACCAGGATACAGGACAGCCCCAATCCTGTGCCCCCACAGCCAGTCCTGATCTAGTCATTGTTGAGCAAAATACTCCAGGAACTTGGCTGGCATGGGGGAAAAGTGTTAAATAACTCAATTGCCTTGCTGGACCAGACAGAACTGGGGCAGATGGAGACAAAGCCTGCCTCTAAGGGAGTCCGGTTTCAAGCCTGGTGAAAAGGCAGGGTAATTTGACTTCTATTTCCTTCTTGGATGAGAGGAAACTGGCTTGCTAGAGTTTTTATGCCCCAAGATAAAAGCATCCTCACCCACCAGTCCATGCCTTCATACGCTCTCTCTATGGTCTCCAGGCTAAAGGGACCAAGAAGAAACAAGGCTGCAGGTGAACCCTCAGGTTTGCCATTCCCGCCAGATGTCCTTGTAATGCATCACACACATTGGGGGCCTGATCTCTCCTGGTGGGAGGCAAAGAACTCATTGCTGATCTCAGCCTAGAAGTGGTGCAGAGGGAGCTGGTTCTCCACAGGCAGCTGTGACTGCAGAATCATAGAACATCTGCCCAGTGTGTGATGCTCCTCTGTTCCACCAAGCACGAAGGCCCTGGGGGAAATGGACATTCGCCAGTAGGCACCATCTACCCTCACGAGGGTCCTAATGTGTGAGTGACGGTGGATGCTCTCTGTCCGGCTTGGCTCTGCTCTTGGAGCTATGGGACCCTGAATATGCCACTTCACAGGAAGGGAAAAACCGCACCCTGTTTTCCCCAGATCAGGCAGCAAGAAGTGCTGAGAAGTTCTGATTTCATCTCCTATTCCAAGCACTTCTTTTCCTGCACAAAGGAGGGTGAACCTGTTCAAAACAATGACTCTGTCACTGGCCCCAGGTCTCTCTGTCAACAAAGGTTAACCCAAAGCCAGGGCCACAAAATCAGAAGACTCCAGGGTCAGCTTTTTACAGTGACAGCTCAGTTGCCCTGTGCACTAGAGGCTGGCATTCTCTCCTGATGTCACCCTATCCTCACCCTATCATGTCCTTTAGTTATTGTTTTTAAAAAATCGATTTCTAAAAGATGGCTTAAAAAGTTTCAAAATTGAGCCTAGTCAAATAGCATTGTTTGGAGAATAAAACTAAAACTTTAAACCTAAATTCAACAATATCAGCTTTTAAACAGCTCAAGGGAGGGAGGCTGGATGTGTAGTTTGGTCGCAGAGTGCTCATGGCATTCATGAGGCCCTAGGTATCAAATGAATAAATAAAGGAACGAATGATTACGTAAGACTGGGGATTTAGCTCTGTAGTGAAGTGATCATCTAAGGTCACAGACCCGAATTAAACAGACTAGGCAAGGCACTGAATTTCATTCTGTCCAAATAAATAATAAAATAAATGGATAAATGTGTATATAAATAACAAAGTAAACTACTACCTATCCCTGCACACTCAACAGCAATATCAAATATCACGTTTTAGTTCCCAAATCTGTTTGCAATTCTATTTTTTGCCTGAACTGCTAAAGACATCACTGTCATTTTTAGACAAGTGACAAAAAATCCAGGTTTCCTCAAAGCAGATGGAGGGACCAGCAGACTGCTGTGACTGTGCACACCACAGGGAGGCCAACACAGGATGACAAGGTTCCTGTGCCAGCTCCTGCCCATCCTCCCAGTCTGCCAAACAAGTCGGGCAGGACAAAGGCACCTGTTGCCTGGCAACAGAGCAGAGTGTTCAGTGCTGCTTTGAAACTGGGTGACCCCAGCATTACTTAGTCCTGCCAAGCACCGCCCTCTCCCAATACACACATCACACACACACACACACACACACACACACACACACACACACAGAGTCAAGAAAGCCAGGGTCGGTATTCTACACTTCTAGTTCTAAGGCAAACGCCTAGGGAATAGCTGTTCTGGCAATAAAACTCTGTGTACTTCCACTAGTTTTTAATGTAGCCTGTAATACCATCTTGTTCAGGGCAACAGACCTGAGTGATAGCCCTGAGGGATTTTAACTCGCTCCAATATCTCATCCAGAGCCCTGACAATCAATGCTTGCTTTGTTGGGCAGGCACACAGCCAGGCCCAGTTAAGCCCCAGGAGGATGGATATCTGTCCACAACCCACATTGAAGCTCTTCCAATCAAGAACAAAAGGGCAAAAGGCCTGAGATCCTGTGCCAAAGAGTTTCAACTTACACCCTTGACCTTGCCAAAGCCGTGGCGGGTTAAAAAAGCAGAACACTGGGACATTGCTACTGGTGCTGCCTCCAGTGCCATGACCATCACAAGCAGCAGCAGCAAAACAGGGGAAGAAGACATGGAAACCGCTTACCTGGGGCATGCATGGTGCATGGTGAGAATACCAGCTGCCAGTCTTTGATAGGATCTGATTGTCTCTACTGAAATGGAAGTCCATGCTGGACCACAAATTTCACTTAGTGTCTACATCTGAGGAATTATAAAATGTTGACACTTATACAAAGTATCTTTGAGATTCAAATCATGCTGCAAAGCGTGTCAAGACTGACTGCTATAGTCCTTCCAAATGGTTATTATTATTATTATTATTATTATATCATTGCAGTTTTAAAATATGGTCCATCAAAACCACCTCACACTCTTGTGAACACTTGACTCCTGGTGTGACCATCAGAACTGCAGAGGCGGAGTCAGGACTCCCTCTGGCACATTCTCCTTAGAGAGTCCCACAGCCTTCCCATCATTCTATCCCATCTTAACACCAGGGCTTAAGACAGCTTCGGAGAGATGGGGTAAAACTCAGCCAGGTTGTCTCAATCTTACCCAACCTCAATGAGAAGAGAAAACCTTGCTCCTTCTGTTCCACAACTTCCCTCTGCGGGCAAGGCAGCCACTTTTATCTCTGGCCACAAGAAAGCCAAATGAGAGGCAAAGGAAGAGAGCTAGGGACTGATTTGCTAGGATAGTCTTCAGATACAGACAAAGGCAACTATATAGTGTAGAAAAAAAATTCCAGAAATACAAAGATTCATTATTGGATAAAAAGTGGACTGAGAAAAAAGAAGAAGAAAGAATAAATTACTTGCAACTATAAAACTAAATAATAAGTCCTGGCAAACTAGAGATTACGTCACAGTGAATGGTTTGCCAACCGCAATTAGAGTCGAATTTTTTCAGATACAGTGTCTGTCTAACACACTATGGAAAAGGCTGCTTTGAATTCCTGTGCTTTCCCACAAGACTGGTTCTCCTTCTGCCACCTACTGTCTTGTTTGCCTCGCGGATGTGGGTAGGCACACCTCTTTTTCATCCCTGTGACTAGTTCATTCTTCATCAATCAACCCAAAGGCTTCACAAGACAGAATCCTTCCCAAGGTCCTGCCCCCATTGACAAGCCCTGTCCTCTGATCAAAGGCTCTGACTGAGTGCTTAGAGTGCATGATGTCATTGTTTATGGTCATAATCTACAGTTATTTTGTGATGACCATTTTTCTATTGTCTTTTCTCTGGGGCAGAGACCTGGAAGCTCCCAACTCTTAGCATTTGCGGGCAGAATCATTTGATGTGGAAAGGGTCTTTTGCATTGCCTCTATCTTCAAGTTCCTAATG
This sequence comes from Chionomys nivalis, assembly GCF_950005125.1. NCBI lineage: Eukaryota > Metazoa > Chordata > Mammalia > Rodentia > Cricetidae > Chionomys > Chionomys nivalis. Next base: position 32,633,261 of record NC_080090.1, on the reverse strand, counting down.
TCATTCCCACACTTGAGGCGACCAAAACTGTCTCCTGACATCAGCAAATGTCCCCCGACAGGGGCAAAACTACCCCCGTAGAGAACTCCACTCCAAGACTCAAACTTGAATGTTTGCCAGAGGTTTGCATTATACAAAGTGTCTTAGAGATTCAAACCATGCAGCAAAGTGTGTCAAAACTGACTGCTACAGTCCTTCCAAACGCATAGGGCACCACCTCAGAGTTCAGCCTGCATTCATATCAAGCTCCCTGGTGGGGCTGCTGCCAGGAACCGTCTCTCAGGTCGTGGCTCCTAGCCTGCTGCGTGCTGGAATCAAATGGGAGGTACTAAAACATTTCAACTAAGTCAGAATCTCCTGCAAGCAACCTTGTTTTTAAAGCTTCTTGATTGGCTCTACCATAGGGTGAAAAAACATTGCTTGCAGCTTTCAAACTCTTCTAGAACCCCAAGCTTTTGAAGCAACTAAGAATTAAAGGTCGCTTCAGTAGGCATATTCTTTAATTTTACATCACTTGGGAGTCCCTCCTTGGTATCACCCAGGAAAGGGATTTGGGGGGTGAGAGACAGAATTGGGCAGCATAAGGCTTCACACCACTTTCTCTACTAGGGATTCCCCAATCAGTCCTGCAAAGATCAGTCTGGGCACATGACTTGATGCTATGAAACAGTTAAGAAACTAGAATCCTTGTTTTTCCTATTCCCTTCTTACTGTCGAGAAATGAGGCTGCATCAAGGTACCAGACTTACCTTCAAATAATGCCCAGGTCGCTTTCTTTTTCTCAAGTGATGAATCTTCAGTAGCTTTGAGAGAGATCACTGAAAACATAAAGAAACAGGACAGCGTGACACACAACACCTTACGGTCCTGACAAGCTATAATCTCCAATGGGCCACGTGGTACCAATGTCTCTTAAATTTACAATGTCCATATTAACAAAACTGCCTGAAGTCATCACAACCCAGATACCAAGAAGAAACACAGCAGCATACACACACCGCACAGCTGAGAAACCTGGGCCCCACGACATGGAAAAACAAAACAAACATAAACCTGAGTTTAAAAGCCTGCCCCACATGCTTCAAACATAAATAGATGGTTGATGGGGCTGAAACTGAATCATCACTTCCTTAATGATTTTAGCATCTTCCATGGTGCGGTGCTGGGTGTTTATTTCCAAACAGAAACACCTGGGGTCCTACAATGGCGGGGATCAGAGCCTGTGCACCACTCCGAATGTAAGACACTCTGAAATACCACAGGCTCCTAGTCTTGAGATAATTTTGTTCTCTCCTATTTGTACTAGGAGGCTGCTTGTTTGTTTCCCGGACGCCCAGCCCTGAAACAATCACACAGAAACTGTATTATTTAAATCACTGCTTGGCCCAATAGTTCTAGCTTCTTATTGGCTAACTCTTACACCTTAATTTAACCCATCTCCATTAATCTGTGCATCACCATGAGGTCATGGCCTACCAGCAAAGTTTTAACGTGTCTGTCTCCAGTGGAGGTTCCATGGCTTCTCTCTGATCCCGCCCTTTTTTCGCCCAGCATTTAGTCCAGTCCTCCCCATCTATCTTAGTTCTGTCCTATTAACAGACCAAGACAGTTTTCTTTGTTAATTAGCCAATCGTATTCACAGCATACAGAGGGGAATCCCACATCACCTATTTGTTGGTTGATAACTGGATTTACTCTGCTTCCAGTAGCAAAAGTTGAGCTATAATATGTAAAACCTTGAACATCATCACAGACGACAACAACAACAATGAAACACATACAACATCAGGGACTGATCTGACTGTTCAATGGGACTTTCTGTGTCGACAGGAAGGTTCCACGTGAGTGTCACCCCGCAGCTACGTGTGGCTGTGGAACACTTAAAACATCGGTAGTCTGACCAAGACGTGAAACTGACAATTGGATCCAATTTTTGTAATTTAGATTTAAACTCTCATACACGAAGAGCTCTAGACAAGAGAACCGAGGACTTGAATTTTGAAAAGACAGGGGGAATGCAGGTGGAATTACTTTGAGAGATGAACAATAAGGTGGGCATGGTTTGTAGGTTCATTCTCTTATTGCACTTCCTGTATGTTTCTGAATTAATATTGTCATGGATCTCCATTCTTCCTAACCTCTTGCCCTTTTGTACCTTTATGGGATATTTAATTTTGAGGTCTTCTAAACAGCTGGTCTTTTCTTCACGTATGGTGGAATCTTCCAGCTCTTGATTATCCATCCAGTTCTTCACACAGCCCGGTTCTCCAGTGAATCCTCAAGTTTCTCACCTAATTTCCTAGCCAAGTTCATTCCAACAGCCACGCCTGACATCTACATGTGACCCGCGGTCTTGTTCTCCCATCTAGGTTTGGTTTTGACATCGTCTCAGTATGCCTGAGAATTTTTCCAAAATGAATGTCAGACATTGATAGAAAAAAATTACTGATTCTCTAGAAAAGTCTCCAGTTCCCCGAGAGCAAGAGGGAGAAGATTGACGATCACCTTAACCCACTCAGGAATTGGGTTGCCTAGAAGCTGTAATTTTAGTCTGGTCCATTTCTTGCTTTGGGTTTAGTCCCTCAGGCTCCCATAGCAGAAAGCCTGGACTGCTTGCCACAGGGCTCACATACCACAGTCAGGAATACCCCAAACTCGTTTGCCTTCAGAACATCCTGGCTGTGGCTTTCTCTGCGCTCCTGCCGAGCAGCTCCAGATGGACTTCTGGAAGACTTATGTGCCTGATAACTGGACTCCTCTGTAATCTTCCGGCCTTCTAAGAACAAACATGACAGCCGAGGTACAGAAGGTCATAAATAAAGCAACTGGAGAAGTAGTTCGGTGGTGAAGAGCGCTGGCTGCTCTTCCAGAGGAACCAGGCTCCATTCCCAGCACCCATGTGCCAGCTCACCACTGTCTGTAGCTCCAGCTTCAAGGGACTTCACACCCTCTTCTGGCCTCCGTGGACATCAGGCATGTGCATGGTACACAGACATAACTTACAGGCAAAATACTCACATACATAAAGTCAAAATTATAAATAAATAAACATGTAATTGGGGAACACACAGAGATGCTGTTGAGAAAGCAGAAATTCAGAGGGATTTCTCTCCCCTCCTAAAGGAAACCCCTGTCCCAGAAGAACCCAAATTCTTTAGAACAACTAGTTGTTTCAGCTTCACTTGATGTTTTTCTAGAGTAAGTAGTCTCTCTCTGTCTCTCTCTCTCTCCCTCTCTCTCAGTGTGTGTGTTAAATATATTATCCAAGCTCAATTTCTTCTTCCTGCTCAATTTATTTTAATCCAGAATTCCTGCACTCTACTGACAGAGCAACCAAGATTCCAGAACTTAAATAATAAGCATTGTTTATTGAGCTGTGGTGGGGTCTGACGGGGTTGGTACATTTTAAGTGTAGTGGTTATGTCGGAAAGGTGGGGAGCAAGCTGGAATGGATGAAAGAAGCAGTAGAGAGGAAGGTATAGGTGGAGACCTGAGCTTGATGGGACTCAAGGTCCAAAGAAGCTTGGTGTGCTGTCTATTCTGCGAATTATCCGTGCACTTTGTACCCTTCAGCCTTCCAATCATTTTCTGAACTACCCTGAGTGGTTTCACAACCTCAGTCTTCAATCTACTGAGCCTGGGAAAGGGTCCAATGAAGGGTACCACAGAGTCCAATGAAGACAGCAGATAGGTGTTAAACACCCTCTGAATAACTTAGCTCCAGCAGTGGAAAGATGGCCATCATGGCCCAGAGACTATCCCCTAATGTGGTCCTGCAGTCAGCAGCATCAGTGTCTCACTCCAATGTGGTCCTGGAGTCAGCAGCATCAGTGCCTCACTACAGTGTGGTCCAGGAGTCAGCAGCATCAGTGCCTCACTACAGTGTGGTCCAGGAGTCAGCAGCATCAGTGCCTCACTACAGTGTGGTTCAGGAGTCAGAAGCATCAGTGTCTCACTCCAGTGTGGTCCAGGAGTCAGCAGCATCAGTGTCTCACTCAGTGTGATCCAGGAGTCAGCAGCATCACCATTGCATATGATAATTCACAGTGGCTGTGAGGACATGTACAAGACATGCACTCTATATTAGGACAGAGCCAGCCAAGGTCCCAGGATTGGGGCAGGTCTTATCCCTGTCTGAGGGGCTACTGGCAATTGATGTTTTCTGTGCTAGGGAGAGTGGGTTTTCTTTAGGGATGTGGCCCCTGAGAAGCTACCCATGCGCCCATAGCTGGTCCCACACCCATGGATATTTGGGCAGCAATAAAGACTCAGTGGCTTTAAGAAGACCACACCAAGTTGGCATGGGAAAACAGTGCTGAGGACATAGAGTAGAAATTGAAATGGAGTGAATGGTGGGGGTTGGTTTGATCCAAACATTATAGGCATGTATGAAATTCTCAAAAAAATATGAGCAGGAGAAATATTCTGGACATAGCAAAGCATGCTTGTAGCCCCAATGCTGGGGGAGATGGAGACTTGGGATCTCTGAAGCTCATTGGTCATCCAGTCTAGCTGAATCCATGACCTTCAGGCACAATGACAGACTGTCTCAAAAACTGAAGGTGGAAAGCGATCGAGAAAAGACACCCAACACTGACCTGTCCTGCACATGCATGCATCTGTGCACACACTTACAGTAACAAGTACAAATGCCACACACTCATACACACAATGTTTAAAACAGGAGATAAAGGATATAGAGAGCCCATACACACTAGCCTGAAGGGTCCAACTTGCAGGGAGTGGGGGTTCAGCTAAGTCAGTGAAGTGTCCGATGCCTTTAGTTTTTAAAGCAGCGGTGATGAATACTTGTGACATCAAGGTGAGGATCATATGAATTAGAATACATCAAGTGCTTACAATTGTGTTCGAGATGTCACGAACTTCTCTATCCACAGGCAGTCCATCCCGTAAGAGCAGAATGTTGCTTTTATTGACGACTACCGTTCCCATGCCGAGAAGGGTTCTTTGCCTCAGAGTCCTTTACATGGAGTGAATGGACAGTTGCCCAAATGGCCAAAATGAAAGTGTTCTTCCCTCCTGTGACTAACCCTGAGTTGAAACAGGTTTCCATCCGCTTAGCCAAGGCGGTGCCCAGAGAGCACCTCCATACGTCTTTCAGGAAAGGAACCCATTGTTCTGATTTGATCCAAGTGCAGGTCCTTCTGCCTCATGCCTGACAGCAGGGAGCCAATTCCACTTAGTACAACATGGAGACGCATCTAAGAATTCTCATAACTGGGGATTTCCAAACTATGGCGACTCTCCCCTGCCTTCTCAGCCTAAGCAATTTGATGGGAAAAGACAGTCATTTTGCTTGGTGCCTGAAAACTAGCAACACTTATCTGCTTCTACAAGAGAGAAAAATTGCATAGGAACCATGCCAGGGCTTCAGGAATTTCCCCCAAGTTCTGTTGTCCTTATCTTATGTCACTGTGAATCCTGTGCTATCTCAAGTGAATTTGACACAATGTCAAACTCTGTGTCTGACAACACAGACTGTAAGGAGCCCCGGCTGTCTGATACAGCTTGTCCCACAGCGAGGGCTCTGTTGTGGAGCCGCCATGGCTCTGATCCCTGCTCTGATGTCCCTCCCTCTGTAGCACATGCACAAGGCCAATAGAAACTGACCTTGGCCAATCTTTCCTATGGGCACGGAGTAAAAGAGGCCTCTCCAGAGTGGATGGGCTGAAAGAAAAGACCAATACTTGTAGACTGTACTTTGCTGGAGGCTGGCTATCGCTCAGTCAGTGGTCAACATCTCAGTATGTGTGTGTGAAGCCCTAGGTTTGACTACTCCCACCACAAAACACAGAGACAGAAAGAAAATGTCACACTTGTTCCGCCACGGATTATTCACGCTGGCCCAAGACATTCTAAAATAAAATGAGTTCATGTCCAGTGAACTAGATAACTATCAGAAGACTGCATGATCCTTAGCAGAAGTCAGCAAGACTGAGTTCTTTGGCTATTGGTCTCCTCTCCTTATAAACCAGCTGTGCAGTCAGACAGGAGTGGTGGGGAGGGACAGCAAACAGCCCTTGTGTTCACATTGCTTGGATTTCTGTAACCTGACAGCCACTAGTAGGCGGTTCCGTAGCTGGGCAGAGGCTAAGCATGCCTTGAGACAGCTTACCACACCAGCTCCTTCAAGTGAGAGGCTTTTGCCTGCCCCACGCTGCAATTATTTATGTATTGTATTTTCATCAATCCTACCTGTATCCAGGAAAGTCAGGTGTAGAACCCAACCTCCTGGCCCTACAGAATTTAGGGCCTCTAGTTCCTCTGTGGACCTGCGAGAAGAGGGATACAGAGATGGAAGAAAGCTTTCTCAGTACAGCTACATCCGCTACAGAGATGACTTTGATCTACCAGACCACTATGACTATTGGTTAGTTGGTTCAAAGATCACAGAAAAGGAGAAGAAACAAGATTGTTCCTGCCCCAGTCAACTCCTGACTGCTGGCTGCTTTGTCATTGCCTTGGGACCTGCCTGGGACCTATGTATCTTCTCAAGGAGGCAGTGGCCCAGACAACCAAGTTGCTAGTTATTCTAGACCCTCCCCAGAGAGCAAAACAGGACGAAATCTAATAAGTTGTGAGATCCACCACACTGCTGCCCCTAGGTGAGCTGCTGGCTGAGAGCAGTCATAAGATTAAAAAAGAAGAAGAAAAGAAAAAAAGAAAGAAAAGATTGTAGGAAGTACGTTGCAAGGAGAGGGGAAAGAATTTTAGTGACATCCTTTGATAGGGCCTTAGGGAACCTGGCCTAGACAGGGGCATCAACAGCCTTGAATCTTAACTTGAAAACAAAGCCACAGAGAAGTCCCTCGAAGGGTGTAGGGGGAGACCCACCTCAGCCTTTCTGTCTCTGCTTCTTAGCCAGGCTGGCTAAAGTATTAAACTGGATTCTGCATGAGTGGCTCTCAGGGGAAGCTGCCTGGTACCCAGTAGGCCAGGGCAGGAAACACTTAACATGCAAGGCAATCAACTGGTTCTTGGGAAAATGAAGATTCTCTGGGAGTGCCCCTGGGTTTCTGGGGGTGAGTGAGGAGAGGAGCAATTTGTGAACACCTCTCAGAAGGGTCAGACGCTCCAGGTCTCAGGACCCCACATGGAGTAGCCCTGTTGGAAGAGACATAGGAGCCAAGCCCAAGAAGATATGGGAGGGGAAGTTTGGGTCGTGGGAGCCTTGGGCCTTGGCCTCTTGTCCAGCTCAGGGCTGGACTTAGTACCCAAGTAGAACAATATAGACAATATCTCCTTAATACAGCCCAGAGACAGACAGAGTAACAGCACCCAGGAGTGAGCCTGTCACAACAGTGTGTTCCCAAGGATGCCACGATTCATGGGTCACGTGCCAACACAGAAAACATGCACAAGAGAGCTTTAAGGAAAGTTACATCTAAAGAGCAGTGAGGGTATCTACAAGGAGGATACATCTCTGCTGTGTACACTTTCCCTGGGGAGATGTGAACACGGCTTACTCTCCTCAAACAGGGCCCCAAGGACCAACTCTACCCAAGCCTGTCTCAGTAAACCAGGGAGTTCACTGGGACCACTTATCGGAGCATAAACGGCCTCAAAATAGTCACAACACAGGAGAGTCTCACCTAGCAAGGAGGGCAACTTCCCCATGGCTTTATAAATTGAGTTCCCTTTAGTGAACTTTCCACTTCTTAGATACTTGCACTTCCCAAGACCACTTGCAGTTGGGGTAAAATTACATACAGATGGGGGGAAATGTAGGAGGAACATGTGGTCAGAACCTCAGATAAGGGTCCAGTGAGTCTCTCCATCACTCCTTCCATGAGAAAACACAACCCTGGATATTAAGGGTCTCCTGTGCCAATAGCAGCTGCTCTGGTTGAGATAACAATGGATGCTATGGTAGGACAGCCTTCCCCGATCTCCCAGAGAGAACGGACCTCCAGGCTTGGGCCCTAAAGACATCCTGAGTCAGAGAATCCTTCCTCCAGGGACTATCCACCTCCTCAGTATCTCACTCCTGCTAAATGTACTGCCTTAAAATGCGTCACTGCCTGCAGAGTGTGTTCCAGCTGTGATGTCCCCTTGTATTATCTGCACCTTTGTCCTTTCCTTCACTTTCTAGGGTTCTCCTTGGTTATTTCACAGGAGTGACGTGATTCTAGAGTCTGTGCCTGGAGCTCTTGGCAAAAAGCAGGAGGATCCCTGGAGCCTGGGAGCTGGAAGCAAGGCTGGGTAATATATCAAGACTGTGTCTTAGTAGAAAACAAAAGAATGAATGAATCAATTAGTCAGTCTATGATATGGTACCATACTGTGTGGCATGGTGTGGTGTGGTATGGCATGGCATGGCATGGTATGGTATGGTATTGTATGGTATGACATGGTATGGTATGGCCTGGTGTGATATGGTATGGCATGGCATGGCGTGGTGTGATGTGGTGTGGTGAAGTATGACATGGTATGGTATGGTATGGTATGGTGTGGTGTGGTGTGGTGTGGTGTGGTGTGGCGTGGCGTGGCGTGGTGTAATGTGGCTATATACAGTACAGTGGGGCATACTAGAGAAGTAAGCTACTCAAAAGGAACTGAAAGCAGGACCATGACATCATTACATGTTGGAAGCATTGGGGAAGAGGTCAGGGCAGAAGCCCCATGCCACCCAAGCCTTCTTTCCTCTCTGAAACCTCAGAAGCCATGGAGGCCTAGCCACACATCTGCCCCAGGGCTCACTGTGCCCACACGTGCTGGCCCTGGCCCTGCCCCTCATGGACGTTTATTTACAGATTTCTACAGGAAGGAAGCAGGATTCCTTAAGCAGAGGATGATCCATAGCTTCTGCCAAGAAGAGAAGACGTCTAAGATCTGCTCCCTGATATGTGAACCTTGCAAACGTGTACCAAGCAGGGAGCAAATGCCGCCCTGCCTCAGTTTCCTCAGACTGCATTCTACACAGATCCATGTGAAGAAACATATACGTAGGTGACAAGAAAATAAAGGACCGAGTCAACAGCCCCTTTGCTCCCAGTTCAGAGTGAAGAGGCCTCACTGTTGTCTGTTTCCAAGGGCCCAATTCCCAAGTGGAGGAATGTTAAAATGGAGCTGTGTTCCACTAAGTACAGATGGACCCACGAGATGGAGAAGGAGCCATTGACACAGAGACTTCTGTGATAGGCTTGCCTGTCACTTCCTTTCCCCTTTGCTTCTGCAAGACTCAGTTCAGAGGCAGCCCCTCTGGTGGTTCTGACAGAGCTGGACTGTGGGAAAGCCCACCCAGTGACCTGCCTGGGCCACCGTGATAAACACTGAGATTCTGCTTTGTTCAGCTTCAGCCCCTCTTGCCTTTTGCACTCAGACTAAGGCAAACTGTAGCAAACAAAACAAAGGATTAAAAATAAATAAACTTCCCAGGGTGCCCAGGCAGTTACAAAGGAAGTTCACATTCCTCAAGGGAGCCAGCTACAGAACACAAGGGTCAGCATTTTGTACAGTTAGGGAGCGGGACTTCCTCACTGACTCAGCCTCTCTTAGCATCTGCCTCAGCACCCGCCTTTCTGTCCCTTTTTGCCATTTCAATTGGGCATTTTACCCAAGAGTTTAAATCATTCATTCACTTTTTATGTGCCAAATATGTTCTGGAACCTCGTCTGTGCCCAGGTACAGAGTCACAGGTGAGTGACCTCAGAGTTGGCAGGGTGCTGAAATCCCTGGCCAGGTCACCTCGCCAGCCTGTCTGCTCATCACTGCCCACTTTCCTAACTTGCATCCTCTAGATTCCTAGAGTTTCTCTTCTTCCTGCTTCAGCTTGCCTGAGCTGCCTTTGGTTCTGACATGCGGGGCCCAGCATTTCTGTTGAAGCCCTCCTGTGATCTCATATGCATCCCAGAACTGTATCCCTGCCTTCCTTCCATGTCAAGGGCACCTGCTATACAGTACTGCCTTTTCATCCTGTCTCCTCACACCCTTCCCCTAGATTAGGAAGCTGTGGTCCAAGGTCAGCAGAGATGCTAGCTGTCTACCTCATGCCTCTTTGGGCACAGTGTCCCAAGGACAGCTTCATAAATGAAAGTTTCCTACATGTTTGGGAGTTTGATATTTTAATCTCCTGGAGTTTTGCAAGACTGGTGGTTGGCATGTGGTTTAGTCCAATGAAGAATATGTCTGAGTGTTGTTTAAATTACACTCTGGTTGTCAATTTGTTTTTTCTGAGTGTCTGGACCTGTTGACACTGTAAACACCATGATGTGTGCTTGCTTAACTAAGCAGTAGCCCTAAATGTTTAGTAAATCTCATTCCTAATGATCTGTCCCATGTCTCTAGAGAGAAGGGATTTAGTTAACTTCTTCCATGGAAACCGGAAGTATCTATTCCCTGTGGTGTTAAGTTCAAATCTAATTATTAAGTCCCCTCTCACACTGTGGGGTCAAATGCTCAGATGATAATTATGTTCTGATTTCATCTTTGCCCCCAACATTTCATTTTTTTTCTTGTAAATAATGCTCATTCTCTCTCTTTCTTTCTCTCACTCTCTCTGTCTCTCTGTCTCTGTCTCTCTGACTCTGTCTGTCTGTCTGTCTGTGTGTGTGTGTGTGTGTGTGTATGTGTGTGTGATATATCCAGGCATGGTTAATTCATTCATGTGTTCACATATGGGCACACACACACACATACACACACAAACACACACACACACACGTGCAGAGCTCATGTGGAGGTCGAAGGAAGACCTGGCTGTTGTGCCTGACTTTCTGTGCTGTTGAGGTGTGATCTCCCGTTTGCCACTGTGGAAACCCAGGTGACTGTCAGAAAGTTCCGAGGATTCCGCTGTTTTTGCCTCTCATCTCCCCAGAGATGTGCTGGGGCAGACTTCCCTCTGGATGCAGTTTTCAGGTGGGTTCTGGGGAATGGAATGCAGGTCTTCACATTTGCCTGGCAGACGCTTTACACACTGAGTCATCTTGCTAGCTCCGCCACTAAACTTTTAAGGTAACAGCATTTTCCCATTGAAAACTGACTTATGTAACCTTAAATCAACCAACAGTCTGGCTCCTTCCGCTGTGCTGTTTGTGGTTAGTGTAAAACCCTGGTTAAACTGCAGAAGTCTGCAGGTTGCTGCTGTTCCGAGCATTGCACTGTTGATGAAGGGAGCTCCCTCCGAACACGGGGCAGAGGGAGGGGAAGTATTCATCTCAAATGTTGGACTGCCTCTGATTCCACAGGCTGCAAAAACTTGACTGAAAAACCACCAAAGGATACTCAGTTGACCATATTTCTCACATGTATGAGAGATTTCGAACCCCTTGGAATATGGAGTCTTAGCCTCATTTCCAAGGTGATCTTGGAATTTTACCCTAAAGAGAACAAGCATGCTTTGTCTCACTCTTAGGAGACATCCAAAGCTCTCAGGTTTTGTTGTTGTTGTTGTTGTTGTTTTGACAGAGATATTTAGGATGATTATCCAATCACTACCTACCTTGGTAAAACCCTTCGCAGCTCTATTTTGGTTTCTTCATTTCTTATTTTGTTTCATTTTATGCCTGTGGGTACCAAAAGCCAATGGCATTTGGAAATATACTGGGCTATCTATCATGTTTGCCAGATACAAAAATCCATTCCAACTTAGAACACGCTGAATACCCCTGTATTGGTTCACTTTTTGTCAACTTGACACAGCCTAGAGTTACCCAGGAAAGAGAGCCTCAATGGAGAAATTGTCCAGATCCAATTTACCCATGGCCATGCCTGTGAGAGATTATCTTGACTGATGATTGATTGAGAGGGCCTGGCCCACCGTGGGCGGCACCATCCCTAGGCAGGTGGGCCTAGGCTGCATAAGGAAGGCAGTTGGGCATGAGCCAGTGAGCAGCATTACTCCATGGGGTCTGCTTCAGGTTTCTACCTGATTTCCTTCCCTAGCTTCAGTTGATGATGGATTGTGCCCTGGAAGTGTAAGCCAAATAAACCCCACCTTCCCCTAAACTGCTTCTTGTTCAAAGTGTTTTATCACAACAAGAGAAAAGCAAATTCTACCTCCCGACCAAAGGAGCCCATGCAGCGGACACCAAGCCAAACTGTACCCTTCCATTGCCCCAATACTGGTGTTTCCCACAGCCCCATCTTTGACCACCTTACCCATTCCTAGAAACCTTCACCCATTCAAAGCAGAGAGATCAGCTCACAACGGTGAGACCACGGGAAACTGCAGGCCCACATATATGGGTACCCCGGGAGGAACCTTTCAAACCATACCTCTTGTCTGGGCTCCACCCAACCCTGAGGTCGCAAAGACCTCTCTCATAACCCCAATCGGTCCATTAGCAAATGTTTCTCACCTAACACCTTAGCACCGCTCTTTTACTTTGGCCAAATTTAACACCCCTTTGAACTATGAAAAACAGTCTCTGCCCCTTTCATCTTGTTCCTCAAACCCATGTTTCAGTCAGCCAACAGGTAGAGCTACCTGAAGCTGTGGGATGCATTACAGTTTTCCATGGTGGAAAGCGCCTCACACAGTTGGGAATCCACACCCTCCAGTAAAGCCTTTTATCAGGCAAGGCTGCGACATCCAGTGGAAACTCATTAATGTTCTCTACAGGCACCTTTGTGAGCCATTCTGTAATCCCCTAGTTATTGATACCCCATCATAAGTCATCAGTGTCAGCCCCAGCACTGCCCCCTCTCTTGGCTAGCAAGGGGCCCTCTGAATCTCCATGGTGTCCCGTGTCCTTCACCACTGAACTCACAATGGACTGTCCACTCTGCAGAATGAATCCACCCATGTGCTTCCAGACCCCCAAGAATTTTAATGGCTTAGTAACTTTATTGATGCTGCTGTGATCTGACTGTATCCCACAAAAGATCTTGCATTGGCTAGTTGGCCACCAATACAGCAATGCTGAAAGGTAGGACTTTCGAGAGGTGATTGGACAGGGCCCTCCCAAATCCATTCACTGATCAATGACATGGCCAATAAGTTGGGTTATACAGGGATGGCTCTGTTATAAAAGTGAGCCCTCTGCCCTGGACCATATTGATGAACAGGAAGCTCTCAATGGTGCCAGCAACATGCTCTTGACTTCTTGGCCTCTGGAATCATGAACTAAATGAATCTCTATTATTTATGAGTTACCCAGTCTCAGGCAATTTCTTACCATGACAAAAAAAGTGAACTAAGATACATACTCAAAGAAATGAGCACCAGAAGGCATGTTTCCAATGCAATTTCTTCACTAAGCCAACCACAGCTTCATGGACTGAAAGAGCAGATTCTCTCCCAAGGCTGTCCTTCATTTTCTTACCTTGATCTTTCTTTTTTGGATTGCATCTGTGTTTTTGCAAATGTGTTCTCAGAGTTCATTGCATGGTCTCACAAAATGTCACCCATACAGGGCCTGGCCCACTTGCCTGACTTCCGAGAGATGTCAGGCTAATTCGTTCAAGCATACAAGTGACAAAGCTGACACACCGTGGTGTCACATTGCACAAGATCATATAATCGCTTTCCATTATCCCTTCATGGAGGCAGCCTCCTGATGACAATCCTACATTGCTTAAGATTCATGTGCCCCCAATGTATTACTCTGCCTGCCTTCAAATTGAATCTCATTTTGTTATTTCCTGCCTGCGTTTCCTACCTCCCTGGAATCATTTTTATTATGCTGTACTCCTCGTCAATTTTTTTAAAAGCATTTCTCAATTTTGTATTTTCTGAAAATTCATTAGGGTGATATGAGCACCCTTTTTAAGACCATTGATAAAACAGCTAAGTGCACTCAAACCTAACATTGACCCTGATGTTTGCACAGGGTCAGCAGCACTCTGACACCCTGCACCACGGAGGACGCCTTAGTCCCAGTTCTCTCTAGGCAGGGTTTTTCACCCAGCAAGTGGCACATGGCACATGGCGCCTCACGCTTTGCCTTGGCTTTTGCCTTCTTACAAGAAGATTCGACTCACACGTTTATCAGCTCTGATGGATTTTCTATGATAAGCCGAGCCTGACTTCACGGTTCTCGGGAGGCGCAAGTGTTTACTCATCATTCCTGCCTATGGATTTGCGTCACATCACACGAGCAACCTTGAGAGCATCCAGGAGCGACTGCCAAACTCCAGCACATGGTTTCCTGACAGGGCCCCTTGTCTATTTCCCCGCCTTTCAAAATCCCTGATCTCTGTCACAGCTTAATAATTTTCCACTGAAAATGTAAAACAGCAGCTCTGTTAGCATAGGGCTTACTCCGCTAAACTGCTACTCCTTTCATGCACACAGGCTCCAGGGTCTGGCCCGACCTAGGGAAAAAGCACAGGCACAGACACAGAACAAAGTTAGGCAAGGGGAGCTGCAGTTAGTGGGGTGTGCTGATTGTTTGTTTGGAGTCGTGACTTCTCACTGCTGTTGCTCCCGTTTTTATTGTGCATGATATTCGTAGTGCATTTAACAAGCACAGGAATCCACCATCCACAGGATGCAGTGTGGGTGTGGGTAGGGAAGGGTGAAAGTTTTGCAGTCTGTCCCTGTATATCAGCTTTCCCCAGCTCTCCCACTCAAAGATGCAAACCAGAGCCCCGTGATATGAATGGTGCCGTGATATCAGACCCGACTGCATCGTGAGACACATAAACACTTTGAGTACTACCTAAGTGCCCTACACCACGGGCATGAGCCTTGGTTGTTGTGCCCCAACAATATCCATGGCTTTCATCTACTCAGCGGCCTGGACTGGGCTTCCTAGCAATGACCCTTTACAGCCAGGAGACTTCCTATTCTCCTCCCTCCAAAAAAACACACAACTCTGTCTTTTCTGTGGGATGGCCACTCACAGGCGCAGAAGTAATTATAGCTAAGGAAGATGGGAAATCCTAGAAAAGAGGAATGCCAGATGGTTGAAAGAGTGTGAATGTCAGTATACCTGACAGGCTTTCTCTCGCTGACAGACTTAGAGAACGGATGTCTAACTGAGGACTTTAGAAACTCCAGAGGGAAAGATTCTCCAGGACAACCCCAGTGACCTTTCTGGTGAGTGGATTAGTAAGGATCACAGATATCTCAAATCTGGCTTTCTTTCCTAAGGCAACTGAGTCTCTAACAGTCTCTAATAGAAAAATGTGATCGGGACGGAAACCCAAACAGAGAAGTTAAATTCATAGTAGAATTGTCAAAAAAGGATGCAGGCAAATGGTTTAAAGTACTGGCCACTGGGACACAGATTAAAACACACATACACACACACACACACACACACACACACAAAGTCACAGACACACTGATAAACAAATGAAAAGAGCACACCGAAGTACGCAGAACCCCATGTGCTGCCAAAAGCAAGTCAACAAAAGTCAAACTCCATACTTGCCAGGAACCAAACTGTGTGTGCACACACATGGAAGGGAGGACTGGATTTTAGTTACAAAAATGAAAGATTGAGGAGTAAACAAAATAAAAATGCTCAGGAGTCATATGTGGGTATTTTTTTTCATAAGGTGCTTAAAAAGTTGGAATAGACAAAGGAATACAGGGCTCCTGGATAAGAACAGCTACATAGCAAAGATGTGCAAAATGTATCTATGATTATGAATTTTCTCTCCAGGAATTTGGGTGCTAGAGGCTTGGTCCCCAGCTAAGGACTTTCAGAGGTATTGGAACCTTGAAGAAATGGAGACATTTTGTAGGTTACTGGGTGGTACCCTCAGAAGGGACTAATGTTTTTGGTTTTTTGTTTTTTTCAGGCCCTGGTTTGTTTCCTTTAAAGCTGACTGTTACATAAAAAAAGCAAACATGGCTTAGACTTTCCCTCTGGTTTCATGTCTCACTATGTAAACACTGCTTCTTGCACATGTGCCCGTCATGATGCCCACTGTCACACTGTGCTGCAGCCAAGCAGATGCAGCCACCCAATCTTGGACGCACAGTCTATAAAGCTGTGAGTTATATAAACCAATTTCCTTTTCAAAACCCCAACCTCAGGCATTTTTCAGAGCAGCATAAAACACACAAAAAATATAATTGCACTTATCAACACAATAACAGTTTTAAAAGTCAACATACCAGTCAAAACACTAAACAATATCCACAAAACTAGGTAAGTTGTTTCTCAAGATTATCTTAAAGAAAAATAAATCACATAAGAATAATGAAATATATAAGAAATCTGAAACACTGACAATTGGGGAACCCATCTTACTCTCTAATAATTGAAATAGTAGGAAACAAAAAATAATTCATCTTTATGTAAAAATGGATCTTAAGGAGATAAAAAATAACGTTTTTAACATTTAAAGTGTAAGAGAAAATTATAAATACTTTTATAAGCGAGCAATTGGAAATACTTTCCAAGATTAAACACCAAAGAGTTCTCTGTATAATTAATCAAGTGTAAATTACAACTGCTGAATAAAAACAACTTCTGAAAAAGGAATACCACAATGGAAAATAATGACAAGTTAGACTACATAAATCACCATAAAATATGAAGGATTTGTGTGGTTTAGTATAGTGCTCGAAGTCTTAGCTACAGGAATAAGACAAGAAATGAGAGGCATACAATTAGGAAAAGAGGAAGCCAAAGTATTCCTATCTGCATATGATTTGATTCTATACATAAGAGTTCATAAACATTTCACCAAAAAAAAAACCGGCTGATAAATACTTTTTAACAAAGTGACAGGATACAAAATTAACACATAAAAATCAGTAGCCTTCATATACATATATATATATGTATCTCTATATATATATACACACATATATGCGTGTTTATATACATATATATATGACAAACATACTAAAAAAGAAGTTAGGAAAACATAACAATTCAATCCACAATAGCCGTAAAAATTAAAACAAAATACATTGGAATTAATCTAACTAAGGAAACAAAGGACATTTGCAGTGAAAACTTGAACATACTAAAGAAATCAAGGAAGATACTGGAAGATGGACAGACCTTCCAATCCATGCACCAACAGAATTAATACTAAGAAAATGGCTGCTCTACTTGTGGAGGCTTAAATGAGAATGACCCCTTAAGCTCATATACTTGAATGTTTAGTCACCAGGTAGTGGAACTCTTCGGGGAAGATTAGGAAGTGTGGTCTTTGGTCTTGGAGAAGGTGTGGCCTGGGAGGAGATGTGTCACTGTAAGTGGGCTTTGAGGTTTCTATAACCCATGTGTGCCAGGCCCAGTGTCTCTCTCTCTGTGCCTACTGCCTGCATATCAGGCTATAAAACTCTTAGTGACTGCTCCAGTGCCGCATCTGTCTGTCCTGCCATGATGATCATGTACTAACCCTCTGAAACTATAAGCCAGCCCTGAGTTAAATGCTTTCTTTTATAAGAATTTTCTTGTTCATGGTGCCTCTTCACAGCCATAGAACAGGAACTAATACAGTACCAAAGCAATCAACAGATTAGATACATTGCAATCTCAATCAAAATACCAGGTCCTTTCTTCAAAGACATAAGAAAAACAATCTCAAAATGTGTGTAGAAACACAAGAAGATCAAGTCAAAGCAATGCTGAACAAAAGGAGGTGTTACCATGCCTGATTTCAAATCACACTACAGAGCCATAGCAACAAAATCAGCCTGGTACTGACACAACAGACACGTAGATCACTGGAAAAGATTAGAAGAGCCAGATACACTCTACATGGTGACAGCTACCTGATCTTTGACAGAAACACCAAAAAATACACTGGGGAAAAGACAGAACCTTCAAAAAATAGTGTTGAAAACCAGGACTGCAACATACAGAAAAATAAAACTACATCCTTACCACCCTGCACTAAACTCACCTCCAAATGGATAAAGAACTTCAATATAAGACCTGATAGCCCAAACTTGTTAGAGAAACAAGTAGGGAACATGCATAGATAAGAATCTTGTGAATAGGACTCTGGCTGTACAGGAATGAAGACCAACAGTTGACAAATGGGACCTCGGGAAACTAAAAAGCTTCTGCCCAACAAAATAGTCAACTATGTTGCGGAATATTTGTACACTGTGTGAAGATTTGTTGCTGTGATTGGTGTAATGAAAGGCTGAACGGCCAGTGGCTAGGCAGGAAAGAATAGGCACAATTTCTGGTTTCCAGGGAGAGAAAGGAAGAGGAGAAGGACTCTATGCATGCTGGGAGTTGCCAGTCAGACACGGAGGAAGCAGGATGGGCAATATGGAGATGAGGTAATGAACCATGTGCCAGAATGTAGATTTAAAAATATGGGTTAATTTGTTATAAGAACTAATTAGAAACAAGCCTAAGCTAAAGCTGAGCATTCATAATTAATAATAAGTTTCCATGTCATTATTTTGGGGATGGCGATCTCAACAACTAAGTGAACAGACAACCCACAGAATGGAAGAAAATCTTTGTAGCTATACAGAAGATTCATGTCTGGACCATACCAAGAACTCAAAGAATTAAACACCAAGAAAACAACACAACTGAAAAGTGGACTGTGGAACTGAATAGAAAGTTCTCAGAGGGGGAAGACAATGGTCAGTAAACACATTCACACGTTCAAGATCCTTAGCCACCAAGAAAACACAGATTAAAACCACATCAAAGGCTCCATTGCAGCCACTCAGAATGGGCCTGGGAGCACAAATAATGAAAACTAGCCCCTTGGACATGGGGGAGGGGATGCTTACATGGTGTTGGTGGATGTCTAAAAGAGCAAAGCGTCTTTGGAAATCGGTATGGAAGTTTCCCAAAAAAAGCAAAAATAGATCTACCATATGACCTGGCTCTACCGCTCCTTTAGGCATATACCTAAAGGTCTTTATATGCTCCTGGGAAGACACTTGTTCGGCCATCTTCATTACGGCCCTATTGACAGTAGCTGGTGAAAGAATCCACCCATATGTCCGCAAACTGACAATGGGTAGTGAAAATGTGGAACCTACACACAATGAAATGTCACTCCATTTAAAAAAGAAAAAGAGAAAAAATATAAAAGACAATGAGCAGAGGGAAAGGGAGCCGAGGAGGAGAAATGGGAGGATCGAAGATGGGAGGAGGAGGAAGGAGAGTGGGGAGAGGAAGGGAAAAGATCCTTATTTCTGGGGAAGTCTTGCAAACTACCTCAGAGTTTTGGAATAAGTTTTCAAATAAACATTGTGGAAGGAGCCTGGCTTCATTCACTTAAAGCAGGTTCACATGAAGTAAATAAACTTACTTAAGTTTGCTTACTTAAAGGCAGGAGGCCTTTTTACATAGGCTAATTGGTAGCATTTGCCACTGCCAAGAGATTTAGCACATGACTCCAGGATATACTGGACACGTGGACATGCACATTGAACACATACACACATGCACAGGCACACGCACACACTCATGATCTCATGTTGTATCACCGAGACACCATCTTTGTGGCTTGCGTCCTCAGCCACTGAAGTTCTTTGGTCTTGTTTTCTTTGCCAAAATACATATTTATATTAGCAGTCATGAATTAATTTGCTTAAGGAGGGAAAGTGCACAGCATTTTTGCAAATACATCATACCACAAACCATAACACCAGGCCCAAAGACAAGTTGCTGCTTCAAAGACCTCCCACATGGTTTAGTTCCCTTTAACATGCCCCTTATTACATGGGGCTACAAAAAAATCCTTCCACAAATTAAAAAAAAGTCCCCTTTCAAAATGCTCACCCAAACAATGTAGCTTAAAGGCTTTAGTATTATATATTGTGTTTGATAAGATTAGCCTCCCTCTCATATTTTAAACAATCAGCTTTTCTCTGTGAATCTCCTGATCCTGAATGGAATTTAATCCAAGTCTGACGCTATCAAAGACACGATTTGAGTGCACAACAGAAAGGCATTGAAATTGCCAGAGGTGTCTTCGTGATTAGAACATTGAACATTGGAGATAAAAATGACAGCCTTCCCACATGGTGTTTGGTAGCCAAGATATTTGGAAAATGCAAACTCACTCCCTATCTGCCTGTAGAAGGGAGGGCCAGCCTGGGGCCTTTACCCTTCCTGACTTTCAAACTTCACAGCTAGCTGAGAGACAAGCCTGGCAGCAGATCAGAAGAATGTGGCTGCTCCATTTACAGGGCTAGAAGTTTACAGCAGGCCCTCCCATCATGCACCTGTTTTAGGGTACCATGTAGCCCTAGCTAAGGCGGTCACAGAGACATAGCCCTGAACAATGGGCTGAGCATTGACAAAAGTTTCTTTCCTAATTAAAGCCTAGTCTAGTTCCTTGGGACGTTTCCCAATTAGGCTCAGCCTTGGCTTGGGGACAGTTGAACAGACAGGGTTACTTACAGTTCAAGGCCACTGTGTCTGTGATGACACACTTGGCAAACAGTGCCCACCTGAGAAAACTCAAGATATCCAAAGACCAGACCTACCTGATCATATCTAAAAGTACCTCATCTTCCAGCCTCTGTGGGAAGGAAGGATAGTGCTTCTGGAAGCTTCTTATATGCTTAGACACTTCCACATGGACCAAAGATCCCACTTACTTTCCAATATCATTATCCTTTGAATCTGAAATGTCCCCATAGGATTAAGTGTTGCAAGCTTGGTCCCCAGCTGCTGCAGGTGCTAACTGAGGAGCTAGTAGACACCGTGGGCAGTAGAACCTAGCTGGAGAAAGTGGGTCCCTGGAGGTGGTCCCTCCAGGCTACCATGCCCAGCCCCACTCTATCATGCCCTTGGCTTTGTGTTCACTGCCTGTGAGCAGCTGTCCTCCACCACCCCATCCCCCCACTGCATGACGATCTGGCCTGCCGCATGGGGTCAAGCGGCTGCATCCTGAACACTGAAACAATAAACCATAATAAATCTTTCCTCCCTTAAATGATTTCTGTCTGGTATTCGGTCACTGCACCAAGAAAAGCAGCAAAGACCATTGCTCCCCGTAACCAACTCAGTGTACGATGTCCCAAGCAGTCACCTCCCCTCATCTTCCTCATTCTCTCCCAGAACCACAAAGTCTCAGAAGTCCAAGCAAGCACAGTTCAGGCTGACCTCTAACAGATACTGACCGCTGTAAGTGAGGTCCAGCTTTCTTTATCTGACAGCACACATAGCCCAATATTTCAGGCAGGATGTGCACGGGGGTAGTCACTCGCTCCTGTGTCCTTACTTCCACATCTACACTGTGCATCAGCCACAGTGTCCAAGGTCCATCTTCATCTGCATGGCTTGACTCACAGACCTGTGGCCACAGAGGCTGCGAGACTTGTACTGTGCTAACAGAGCCAGTGAGCCAACCAGCATTTACATTATGACAAACGCGGGTACCGCCAACCTCCCACACTCTGCACCTCCTCAGGGACTCCGGTGCCACTCTTACCTCTCATTGCTGTCGCCGAGGAGCCGTTGGACCAGGCTGTCCACTTGTTCCTGTATTTGCTGATCTCTTGGACTTTGCAGACATACTGCCCTTGATCTGCCGGCCGGAGGGTCAGGACAGACAGCCTGTAGAGTACGCCACGACGCTCCTCGAGCAGGCGCAGCCTCTGTTGGTTGGCAGTACGGCTGAAGTTCCCATAGTACTGAATAACCCGCAGCTTGGTCATCTTCACCATCAAGGCCTCCTGGGAGCCATCAGGGGCGAAGAACCAGCGCACAGCCAGCAAACTGTCCTTCCGTCTCTTCTGGGAGACGTGGCAGAGGAGAGTGGCATTTTCCCCTTCCAAGTAGTCAACCACAGGTCCTGGGGACACGGTGACATTGAGAGCACCACACAGTTCTGCAAATGAAAAGAGTAAATGGATGAAGATGAATGAAGGCTGCAGCCTGACTTCATGCAGCTGGGCCACTGCCAGGAACAAGGGATATGCTGCATGCTGCTGGCATCTAGGTGCTCTGTCAGGTCAGAGGCAAAGGACTCAGGACTCCTGCACTCATTCCCCAGTCTCTCTACGACCAAAGGGCCAGCAATCCTTTGGGCCTCATGGACACCCACCTTCTTCTCTATGCTGGTTTCATTCATGTGATTTGTCAAACACTGGCCATCCAAATAGACACGCCCTCAAAAAGATGTTTTAATCTGCCCCCAACATTCAGATTACATACATGACTATGGACTTGGAGAATCTCTTGAAAACTTAGCTCACACCCCAACTTCTCTACTAACCTCCCCAAGGCATGTTTTAATCAATGTTGGCAGGGCCGCATGTCACAGTTGTTTAAGGCAGGCCAGATCTGCAACCTTTTATGGCTTGTCCAACCAGGAGACTGCCTGTCTCTCTCCCTACTCACTTTCTTAGTCTCAGTGTGTCCATCTCTAGGCAATAATGGTCAAGCAGAGGGCTATACTATGCTAGTGAACTGGAGAAACTCAGGATTCTCGGTGGCTTCTTTGGACTCAGGATCTATGGACTCAGAACAGAAACATACAAGCTAAAATAAAACATGAAGGAGTCCTTGGAACCAGAGGGATATGGGGTTGTCCCAATAACCCAAAAATGTTTCAGAGTTCCGGGTCCTGTTCCCTACAACCTGCCCTTTGATTTTTTTCAAATCATCTGTGGGTTGAATTGAACTACAGTTCTACTCCTGAGTTGACTGACCTCCATTTGGGTACCCCAATACCTACCAGGGTACCCAGACTACCTGAACCTAAAGAAGCTGAACACTGGTACCTTTTTCATGGACCACTTTTGTATTTGGTAAAGATTTGTCATTCACCATGGGTGATGCAATACAGCCATACCACCCTGAAACTCGTGGGAAGCACCTTCTCACATGCGGTTCTCCTCAGAACCATTCTAAACTACAGCTTTCTGCAGGGTCCCAGGGTAGCACAGGAAATCACACGTCAAGACATAGGTGCTTAAGAGATCTTACCATAGACTGGATAGGAGGTAACCTTCTTGCTAGAAGAATCCCCACCTTAGCACAGGATATCACAGGTCATGACAGGGGTTCTTAAGAGAATGAGCAAATCCATCCATTCATGAGGACAGAGTTCTAACCACTTCCTACAAGTCTCATCTCTTAGTATTTCACAATGGAGATCAAATTCCAAATCGAGTTTCTGAGGGGAAACACCACATTCAACCCACAGTAGCCATGTTCTTGATTATTTTAAACAATATTCGGAAAGTTACATTCTGGGGATCAATCTTCTATCCTTTGGCCTCTTAGAAGCCAGGTGTTACACTCAGGATCCTCCAGAAAAATGTAAGAACTTTAACTCAGTTGTATCTATTGGTTCCTTTTGTCATGCAAGGTAACATTCGCCAGCAGGGTTAGGATGTTACATATTGGGTGCATTATTCAGTGCTCCACACCATGACAGCCTTTGGTGAGGGCTGCTGGGTGCTATGCACCTGTGCGAGGTCTCCAATCCTTCTTTCCAGCAATGAGGTTCAGAGCCAGGCCGGGATAATTGAGAAATGCACATCACCAGGGATCTGAGAAGGTCCACCTTAGGCTTAGGGACCTTGAGCGTCACTTCACATGGCAAGGGGCTCTCTACACTTATTCAGTTAAGTAGAAGCTCTTGGCTATCTGGGAGTGTCCTAGGGCTGCTTCCTTCCTTCCCCAAAGACAGTGCCCTTGCTGTCAGAGGCCAACCACAGTGAACCAGAGCAGTGGCCTACACCTTCCGTGCATCCTGCCCACCTGGCTGGCACCTGGCCATATGGACAACACTTCCTCTTGATGGCTGAGGTGCATCTGAAGTGCAGATAGCCTCATGTGGGAGTTCCCTGGTGAATAAGGAGGCTTCTCAGACCCCTGGCTGACCCCTATTCCATTAGCCCCCGAGAATTGGACAGAAGCGAGAGCACCAAACTGCAGCAGCTGGCTTCCAGAATCCAAGGCCAGCCTGGCCCACCCCCTAAGGCTCCCCACTGGAGCCAGAGGGGCTGGGAAGAGAGGAAATGGAAACAACGTGGGTGGGACGAAAGCAGACTGAACCCCTATGCTCCAGGCTCCCCGTTAGCGCCACATGAGGAGGGGATTATTTACAGTGACTGAAACGAAGAGAATGTGCCAAGTGTTCCAGTCCCCATGGGAGGCCAGATTCCATCCTGGAGGCAAACTTGTAACCCCTCCCCTCCTGTCCGGAAGCAGCGAAGGGCCTGAGTTCAGAGGGCACCCTTTCCTCTCTGGCAGCAAAGGGACTGTGCTGACCTCCTCAGAGGGCACCCTTTTCTCTTAGCATGCCCTTCTGCCTTTCGTTCACCTCATGTTCTCTTACAGATGGTCCTAACATAGCTGTCCCCCATGGGAGTGCAAAGGCATTCATCATGGGCTGAATTGTGAAGAACCCTAGGCTATCCATACATCCAAATACTAACCCCTAGTACTCCCAAATGTGGGTGTATTCAGAGGTACAGACTAAGTCAAATGACATCCTGAGGGTGTGCCCAGAGACAACGGGAACCACTCAGACTGTGGTCATGTAAGAATAGATACGTGGAGAAGACAGAACACACAGGGAGAAGATACTGCTGCAAGCTAAGAAGAGATGCTTTGGGAGAGCCAGCCCCCCCACCCCCACCCCACACCAGCCCCAACACCTTGATCTCAGATTTCACCCTTTGTTAGTCAATGCATGTCTATTGTTAAAGCCACTTGGCCTGGTAGCTGGCAACTGCATACATTCCCATTGATGAAGGCTCACCCTAACCTTTCACCTGCCACCTACCCTGATCCTTGCACTGGCTCAGGAAGGTTTGGAGACATTGAACCTGACATGGCCAAGCGCCTCAGGCTCTGTCAGAAAGTCACAGACTTTCAGAAATGGGGTCCCCTGTCAAAGCCAGGTGCCACGAGCAAGCAGCCCCCAGCACTGGAGCTGGAGGTTTCTTATGCCAAACTCATACACGTGGAAGCTCAGCTTATGTGCAGACCGCGGGAGCACAGGCCCAGCCAGGAAAGGCTGAGCATAGGCAAGCAGAGACTTCTTAAGTCAAGGAACTTCTTTCAATGTGTGGAAGCTTGACAGTTCCTGTCCCACCACGGTCACTGTGTCCCCTGTGGTTCGTCAGAAAGAGGGGGAGCAATAGGAAGAATGATGGTGGATGCGGGGTGACACACAGGTCAGACAGACTGAATGGCAGAGCATGTACAACCTGTGTGCTGAAAAGGTATCCTGAGGAACTGCTGGCCCAGCACGAGGGACCCCCACAGGGTAGGTGTCACTCACCCCTCCTCCTCCAGCTGACACAATGTAGCAGTTAGACAGGGATAACTCTCACTCCCTGACCTAAAAAACTGCCACAATAGCCTGAAGCAGAAGGCAATGTTCACTGCCTGCCGAGAACTAAGGTAAGCTCCCTCCGCACTAATCCTCCTCACTCAGAGTCTCTGCCGCTCCTTTGTCTCCACAGCCTCAGTTGACCTTCTGAGCTAATAGGATAGTGGGTGAGACAGTGTCTCATCAGGATAAAGGATGAGGAATGCAATTACAGTGTCACTGGCCATGGAGGAAACATGCAGGGTTTAAGAAAATCCTGGAACTACACTGATCCTGGCCTTGGGGTTAAAGAAACCTAAGAATATGGCCATGAGCGGAAGTCTATCTTGGAATCAGGGAAGCAGAATTCAACAGCCAAGAATGACCTCCAAGAGAGAGGGTCTTACTGTGCAGAGTTCCCTAGGCAGGAAGAGCTGGATGGAGGCTAGAATTGAAAAGATGGCTATCCTTTTGTGACCTTTGCCCCACTGTTGCCTAGACTGATGCCCCTTCCTGCTCATAGTCCTCTTTACCCCAATCAAAGGCCAGTTCATACAAGAGAAAAGCCACAATGGATGGCATACAGAAATGGGTGACACTGATTCAAGTGGAAGGACAAGATTCCTGCAGCCATGATTCCATTCCTTCGATATGCATGTGTTTTGACACTAGAAATCCCCAGACATCCCTTAAGGGCTGGTCACTGGAAGTCACACGGTCCCAGGCCTTTCCAGTTATCAGAGAAGAAGCAGAGAGCAAAGAAACGATGGGTAGAGAGCCTGGGTTGTGTCCTATGGTGTCCTGGCTCAAAACCTGCCTCTGTTAAAAATGGAGGCTGGGCAGTGGTGGCATATGGCTTTAATACCAGCACTTGGGAGGCAGAGGCAGGCGGATCTCTGTGAGTTCAAGGCCAGCCTTGTCTACAAGAGCTAGTTGCAGGACCAGTTCCAAAGTTACACAGAGAAACTCTGTTTCAAAAAAACCAGAAGAAGAAGGAGAAGAAGGATGAGGAAGAGGAGGAGGAAGAGAGAGGAGGAGGAGGTGGAGGAGGAGGAGAGAGGAGGAGGAGGAGGAGGAGGAGGAGGAGGAGGAGGAGGAGGAGAAGGAGGAGGAGGAGGAGGAGGAGGGATGGTGGGAAAGTGACAGTTTTCATGGCAAGAGTAAGTGAAGCACTGTGGTGAGCTGTAAGTCTGTGTGTCACTTGGGGGGCATGGAAAGTGACCTCACACTGCCCTGGAGCAAGAGAGGCTCCATACATGCAAGAGCCCACTGCCTTTAGCCTTTACTGGTCATTGCTTGGAAGTCTAATATATTTGAAGAACAGCCCCTAAATTTTTGTTTTGTGTGGGATCCCATAAGTTACACTGTAGTTTGTGTTACTGCATGAACCTCAGTCTCCCGAGTCTAAGCACTGTTTTGTGTTTTGGTGAGGCCATGAGAACTAAACTGAACACACGCAGCAATGACATTAAGAAACATCTCCATCTACAGAAGGAAGTAAATTACAGGATACGGCAATGGCGCTTGAGATACTTCGGCCATGTTATGAGAATGAAGAACGGTAGATACCCAAAGATAGCACTGCTTGGAAGACTGCATGGGATAAGGTAAAGAGGAAGCCCCCCTCCCCCAAAAAAAAAGCTGGATAGACAACATAAAGGAAGATTGTGGAACCTCGGGTATGACAGTCACACAAATATCTAGGACTGCCCAGGATAGGAACAACTGGAGAACTGCCCATGCATGCTCAAGCATTGCCAGGGTATAAATGATAATGATGAGGTCATGAGCAGGATGAACACAACTCTCTGGGAGAAAATCCCTGGAGCTCCAGATGGTGCTGAAGCAGCAGCAGCCTTCAGGTGCAGGAACCAAAGGCTTCACCCGGGTTACAGATGCAGCCACAGCTCTGAGCAGGCCAGAAAGGTGGGCATAGCGCCATGTGGGTGCGGCCTGTCTTCCTCTCTGCCTAAAGAAATGCTCCACTCATTTCCAGGAGAGAGGAACTTCTAAGTGACAGCAAAGTGATGTCTGATTCCGGACAGCACATCTCTGAAGAAGTCCGCTGCCTTGCTTGAGTGGTTTGCGGCATTGGGGCTGCACCCAGCAGAGGTGTCTCTAGACCTAACCCACATGGCTCTCACTGTGAGCCAAAAACGTCACCTAAGAATACAGAGGTGGACATCTGCTCAAGTGAACTTCAGGCCCAACACTGTTCTAAGGCAATTAGAAGTATTTTCTTGATTTATCTGCATTGACTGCTAATTCTCATTTACCGCCAAGTCAGGCCCAGAGAAGCTGAGCAGTTTTTTCAAGCTCGCACAGCATATAGCCAGGATGAAACTGAAGCCTGGGAGATCTGACTTCAAATCATAACCACCACTCTCTACCACCGCCCGGATTTAGGGACTTCTTGAACTGACAGTTTTCTTTTCTGTAAGGTGAAGTAGGATGGCGTGACCAACAAACTACCATTGCACCTCCCGCATGAAGGTGGTAGACTGCCCAGGCTAGGAGCATGGGTTTATACTTAAGCCAATGTGCTGGGCTTTCCCTTGCAAAGGGAGGTGAGGAAACCTGGAGGAGACATTTTTTTTTTCTTTTTTTGGTTTTTCGAGACAGGGTTTCTCTGTGGCTTTGGAGCCTGTCCTGGAACTAGCTCTTGTAGACCAGGCTGGTCTCGAACTCCCAAAGATCCGCCTACCTCTGCCTCCCAAGTGCTGGGATTAAAGGCGTGCGCCACCACCGCCAGGCTGGAGGAGACATTTAAAAGAGTGAATGGCCGGCCCAGGATGAGGGTCACAAAAGCAGGCGCTACAGAGTGGCCCTAGGTTCGTCCAGGATTCTGCTTTTCAGGTCTGTGTCTCTGCTCTTTATTTTAAAAATAGGGGAAAACTGCACAACCCTCAGAGGTTGGTAGGCTGGTAAACCGCGCCAGGGATTTGCGAAGTACTTAGATCAATAAACACTTGAGGTTCTTACTTCGAAATTCCATTGTGATTAAATGGGGCGGTGAGCCTCAGGCACTGGTAGTCGCCTGGGAAAGAGGAGCCACTAATGTATCTATGACTATTATTCTAGCCAGCATGATCCTGGGGAACGAAGAGAAAGTTCTTTGGCGACCCTAAGTGGGAACAGTAAAGCTCCATGCAAGCCAGCAGAGGTACTTCCCAGTGCAGTGTGTTTGTGGGAAAGGACCCCGCTGGATGAAGCTTAGAACAAACACCCTCTCTAACCAGGTCTGACCATCTCAGAAGACTCGAATGTAAGTGCTCAGTGCCCATCCGACTGGGACAATCCGGTTTCCTGGCCTCATTTTCGGAGCGTCTCCAAAGATAGTTGAAGGGAAGTTGGTGCTGGCAACAGCCACGGGTCCTGACTGCTATGGAAGACAGGAGCCGCCAACTTAGGGCTCCGATCCGGCTGGCTTCTCCCTGTGCTCCGCGGCCTGTGGCTCAGAAGGGACCGGGAGCTGTCCCGAGAGAGGGTCCCCACCGCGGGACGCCGACAGGACCAGGGAACCGCGGAGACCTGGATCGGAGCTCTTGCGCCGCCTAGATCGCCCAGGAGAAGAGCGCCACCAGGACCCCGCGCAACCCCTGGCCTCC
Source organism: Chionomys nivalis (assembly GCF_950005125.1). Lineage (NCBI taxonomy): Eukaryota > Metazoa > Chordata > Mammalia > Rodentia > Cricetidae > Chionomys > Chionomys nivalis. Next base: position 32,604,516 of record NC_080090.1, on the reverse strand, counting down.
CGTCTCGCTCGAGCCCGGGCCTCCCGCGCAGCCACCCGCCACGCCGCGCTTACCGGGGGCCGGACCCAGCAACACGGCCGCCGCCAGCGCCAGGAGCCGCAGCCGCATCTTCCCGCCGCCGCCCGGCGCTGTGACCCGGGAGAGCGCCTCCGCCCGCCGGGCCCGGCCCGCCCCTCCGCCTCCTGCCACAGCCCTGGCCAGCGCTGCTGGGTCCCTGGGTCCGCGCCGGGCTGGGGGAGCGGCCTCTCCATCAACAAGCTCAGCCAGCCCATGGTGTCCCCTTTCACCACGCCCATGTCTCAGATGAGAAAACTGAGGTGACCCAGGAGATTCAGGGCATACAGAACTGAGGACGTTGTGGTCTCCTGAGGCCTTTTGGTCTCCTTGACCACCCCCCAACACGGTCATTCCTAAGAGGGGTCCAGGCACCTACAGGCTGGATTCATTCACAAACCCTGACCCTGAACCTCACACATTCTCTCCCCAGGAACTCTCATTGAGGCTTATAGCAATTGAGAGAGAAAGTTTTCTATTTCTACCTTGACCTTGCAGAAGGAGCTGGGTGATGAGCCTTTGAAAGTTAAAGGGTTCACACAGAAAAGTTTGAAACTATGGATAAGAATAGCCATTTAGGGCTCTGCTCCCCTGGGCCTGGCTTGGCAGGTGTTAAAGAACTTTGCAGGGGAGAGCCTGGAACGAACCTAATCTTCCACATGCCTCTGGGTCTTCGGACCTCCGTTGCAGGGCAACGATCCTGGACCAACTAGTGGTGTGTACCCAACGCCTCAAGGTGAACATCAGCAATCACTTTGTGTCCGTTATTTGGGGCTTCTTTGTGGGGTTTCAGAAAATAAGAATAGCCAGTAGGCCCTTGTGGGTCCCTGGAAGCGGGGAGAAGGGGGAGGGGGAGGGGGAGGGAGAGGGAGGGTGGGAATGGGAAGAGGACGGAGAGGAGTGGAACAAGAGAAAGCAGAAGCCTCAAATCCTTTCACTCAAAGGCTGTGAGGAAGACTGGGGGAGGCATGGAGAGAAGCAAGAGAGGTATCGTCAGCGGGTACCGGAAGCCAGTGGGTACTGATGCCCGGACAACTCCAGGATGGACCTTCCATTCTTACTGGCCAGGCCAACAGGCTATTCCTTTGGGGCTGCCACCTGGGGGATTACCCGGTGGAGAAGAGCTTCCCAGGGACTGGACTGACCACTCAGCCAGCCAGGATGGAAACAGCCCCTCCCCCTCCGCTACAGAGCCAGGTCTGCGGAAGTGCAGGTGACCTTGACCAGGAGGTAGTTGCAGAGCTGCTGAGTTGGCACCAGGGCAAGAAGTAAAAGACTAGCAGGTCTAGTGACTGCCAGCCCAACTACAGGGGAAGCTGAGACTGGAGGATTTTCAGCCTTGTCAATTTAACAAGATCTTGGCTCTTTATCCCAACCCCTGAAAGGATGGGGACGGGTGACACTCAGTGATAAGATGCTTGCCAAGCACATGTAGGGCCTTGAGTTTGATCCTCAGTAACACACACACACACACACACACGCACGCACACACGCACGCGCAGACACACACGCATGGGGTGGGGTAGAGTTCAGGGTCAAACAGAGTCCTACTGTCCGAGAACGCAAACATCCCTCCAAGGCTTCCAGAAAATAGCACAGAAACTACTTTACTTGCATGAATGCACCAGTAATCTAATCCATCCCATCCCAGGGTTGAATAAACGGAGATGCAAAGTGGGTCCAAGACATTTCCAGGGTTCTGTGGACCACATGATTTCTTTTCTTTTCTTTGTACGTGTGTGTGTGTGTATGTTAATGCATGTGAGTGTGTGTGTGGATGCATGTGCTTATGCATTCATGTACAGAGACCACAACATTATCATCATCTGCCAAAACAGGCCCACCAGCTGGGATCTAGGTTTTGACACCTCCCTGTTGGGGACATTTTGTACTTAAACAACAATGTCCTCAGCAATGAGTGTCACTAGTGCCAAGGACTCGGCAGGCTTACTAGATACAACAGTCTGCGTTGGTTCCCAGGAGGCAGAAAAAGGGAGGCCCAGAGTCAGAGACTCTAGAGGGAGGAGATTAGAATGAAACATGTAGGGATGGGACAGGCCATCGGTACCTACGCACGCTGTGCCTTCCAACTGACCATCAATTCTCAGATACTACACTAAGCTCCTCAGACCAGTCCTTACACTTTCAACAAATAAAACACTTGCTGAGCAAAAAAAGATACAGGAGTTACACAAAATAGAGGTCGTTAAAAAGACTCAGTGTATGATGAATCAGAAAATAATTGCCTATGTGTGGTGGCTCACACCTTTAATCTCAGCATTCGGGAGGCAGAGGCAGGCAGATCTCTGTGAGTTTGAGTCCAGCCTGGTCTACAGAGTGAGTTCCAGGATAGCCAGGACAGAAACTCTGTCTACAAAAATGAAAACAAACAAACAAACAAAAAAAGCAACAGTCAGGAAAAAAATAATTGCCAAAAAAGTATTACTGACAGTATTGGGAAATTTTACACAGGCAGAGCAAACCATAGAGTATGTGAACTGACTTCCTACATGTGGTTCTGGAAGACAAGCTGCTGCTGATGGCACTTAGTGTTCGGCCTTAACAGACATGATATTGCCAAACTATTCTTAAATCAGCAAGTAAATGATATAAAAACCAATATGTATCTGTAACATGTATTCTAAAATATCTGTAGAGAGACACACTTAGAGAGAAGGCCCAAGGAGGAGCATAAAGACTTTATTGTGTTGCTATTACAAGTTTTGTTCTGTTTTGAAATAAAATTTAGAAATGAGCATCAGATATGGTCAGTGTGCTGGCATGTGCCTATGGTCCCAGTTACTTGGAAGGCTGAGGCAGGAGGATTTCTTGAGTCTAGGAATTCAAAGATAGCCTGGGCAATAGCAGATCTCATCTTAATTAAAACACAGAGACAGACAGACACACACACACACACGCACACACACGCTGAAGACATGGCTCAGAAGGTACTGGGCCTGTCTTGTAGGCGTGAGGGCTAGAATACTGATTTCTAGAATCTGTGTAAAAGCCGGCAGGTGTGGCAGTCCACCTGCAATCCCAGTCCAAGGGCTGCCTCAGTGTAAAATGGAGAGGGTAATTGAGGAGGACACTGGATAGCACCCTTGAGTGTCCTCTCCCTTATATACACACATGCATGTGCACCTTCATACACATGTGCCACATGCATGCACAATACATATACACTTATGAATACGTACCACACACATACACTCAAAATGTTTGCAAACTATTTAAAATAATCTCTTTAACAGTTCTTTTTTTTTTAAAGATCTATTTATGTATGAGTGCTCTGCTGTACTTTGTGCCAGATGAGGGCTGTGAGCCACCATGTGGTTGCCGGGAATTGAACTCAGGACCTTTGGAGGTGCAGCCAGTGCTCTTAACCACTGTACCATCTCTCCAGCCCCAAGATATTCTTGCTTTTATGTGACTGATAGTTGAACACAAGCACCCTATGGTTATCTAAGATGCCATGCAAATTTTCATAGTTCAGTTATTTTAAGGTGTCATTAAGTATACAATCCTCACTCTAATTTCAGAGATGTTTTCACACAATGGATCACCTAAGAGATCTTATATTATATATATTATATATATATATATAATATGTATATAATATCCTGACTATCAGAAAGTTCCCATTTTAGCCTCCTAATAATCTGGAAATAGAAGACTGAGACATCTTATTATGTTTGACACAGTGGTGCACACCTGTTGAGGCAGAATTATGATTATCTGTTTACAGAAGTGGAGACTCCCAGCTTGGAGTAATTCCAGACTGAAAGGCTTATGGAAGTAACAGAGGTCAAAGAGGGGCAGGGTGGCCAATGGAGTTGGGCCCAGGAAGCCCATCAGCTTCCTGCTAGAAGTGACAGCCTCACTATCCAGAACATGGTGGTGAGACACCACGAATCCTGAACACTCTCTGCCGTGTCCAACCCTTTCACAAGTCATCATATAAAATTAATGTTGTTAGTTTGAATTTCATTGTTAGTGTAATTGTGTGTGTGTTTAATGTATAAACGTGTTGGTTTACAGTTGAAAGGCAACTACAAACTCGGATTTCTATGTCTGTGCTACTTAAATAGCTTCAGCAGCAGCAATTTGAGGCAGTGCAGTTGTAGTAAATGGGTTCTTGACCCTAAGAAAGGAAGGGCTCGACTTCACTTGACATTGCTCTGGGCAATTCTTTTAAATTTTATTCCATGCGCATCAATGTTTTGCCTGCATGTATGTCTGGGGAGGGTGTCGGAACCCCTGGAAGTGGACTTACAGACAGTCGTGAGCTGCCATGTGGGTGCTGGGAATTGAACCTGGGTCCTTTGGAAGAGCAGTTATTGTTCTTCACCGCTGAGCCATCTCTCCAGCCCCTGGGCAATTCTCCTAGACCTCTTGTGCTCTTCTCCTGGGGATGACAGTACCTTAGTTCACACTGCCTTGTTTGCACTTGGAAGATTCCAGAAAACCCTTGGGAGCATGTCCCATCTGTGGACCTTCCATAGGTCTGTGCTCTGCCCCAAGCCTCAAGTTAGTGTCAGTGCAGGCCAGTAGGATGTCACACACATGTGTACACACTCCCAAGCATACCAACACTCAGCCTTTCCTGCACACACACTCTCACACCTACCAACACAGGAGCACCCGGGCTTTTGTGCTCACACACACTCACACAACATGGGCTTGCCAGGCTTTGGGATCTAGACGTGACACAGATCTCTTCACTCTGTCTTCCTTTCAGCTCAGCACAACCTCCTCATCCCTGTGTCTGGCTGCGCTCTCGGTGAGGACCTCTTGAGCAGGCTCCCCAGAGAGGAACCATGAGTGTCACCATGCTGTCACTCTTACAAACATTCTGACAGGGGACGACACACACTGCTTGCTCTAGACTTGAGGCCACTCAGAACTGAACTTCATCCACTTGTTCCGTGAAGTTTCCGTTATCTCTAGTGTCTACGCCCACAGTTACTACACAGCACTTGCTTTGTGCTTATCCTGAGGATTCCCAAGCAGGAAGGGAACCTTACTCATTTCTGGCTGTTGCTGCCATCCTCTGGCTTCTGCTTCTCGGATTCTCAGATTCAGTCGCATGGGCTGTCACAGAGAGTCACACACAGGACATTTAAAAGAAGACAATGCATTGTCTCACAGACCCAGAGACCAGAAGTCTGAAAGTAAGATGTGAGTCTCCGGACTTGATCACCCAATGTTGGTTTCTTCTGAGTCCCGCCCTCCCCCCTGGGTTATAGATGACCATCCTCTCCTATGGTGTATATCTTACATGGTTCTGCAAGGCCCATATGTTAAAGGACTGACCTTAAGGTTGGCACTATATGGCGGTGGACTCTCTAGGAGGTAGAGCCTGTAAGGCTGGGAAAATATCCAGTAAAGCGATTGCAGTGCAATCATAGCACTATGAGTCTGATGGTCAGCATCCACGTGAAAAGCTGGGCACTGTAGTGTATCAGGAGGTGGAAACAGGAGGATCCTCGGGGCCATGAATTTGTAAGTCCCAGGTCCCAGTCAGAGACCCTGTCTCAAAAACCAGCAAACAAGATGGGCGACTCCCTTGGAAAGACGGCTAAGGTTAACCTCTGACCTCCACAGCCACACCCAACCACACATGTGCATATACTCATAAATATGCACACATGCATGCCTACAGACACATATACTGCATACAGAGAGAAGAGAGAGAGAGAGAGAGTAGAGAAAGACAGACAGACAGACAGACAGACAGACCTAGAGGGAGGCTTTAGAGCCTGGCTGTGTGTCTTTAAGTGGTGTTGTGCGACCTTGTCCCCTCCTCCTTTTTCCCTTTCCTATCCAGCTACCAAGTAACCAAGTTTCTTCTACTCCGAGTCCACATCATTGTGATCTGCCCCACCATAGGCCCCAAAGTAACAGGACCAACCAATATGATAAGCTGAAATCTCCAACTCTGTGATTCAAAACAAACCTTTTGCTTTCCTAAGTGGATTATCCCAGATATTTGTCATGATAAAGAAAGCTAACTGCACTTCTTTTTCTGAGAAGGGGCAGAATGACTATCACACGTGGACTTCTGTTTATGCCTTCACCTCCTCTTCTTGTAAGGTCATCAGTTACGCTGGATTAAGGCCCATTGCTGACCCACCATGGTGGTTGTGTTTATTAACTCTTATTAAGATATAATTCATACCCATAAAATTTGGCTTTTTCAAGTTTACCACTGAGTGCCTTGTTACAGTTACAAAACTTCATACCCATTGCTGCTAATTTGGAAATGCATTTATATGCCACAAAGTAGCACCATAGAGGTTAGCGTTGCTCGCCTGCCTCCCCTTGGATGATTGTTTGACAATTACTCATATGCTACCATATCTGTAAATTCACCTATATGGATATTTAACATGTGCAAGGTTGCACATTAGGAAGCCTTTTATGCTGGCTTCTTTCACATTTGCACAGGGCATTCAAGTGCATTTATGCAGTCAGTGCATGCTTTATGGCTAGATCATGTCCCACTGTGTACCTATACACTACATTTGTTCATCTATTCACCATTGGGTGCACATGCAGGCTGTGCTTTCATGTTTTTATACCATGAGTAATATTGCTCCTGAATAGCCACATGTAAGCTTCTATGTACACAAGTCTTCAAGTCTCAGGTTTTACATCTGTGGTTCCTGTGTGTGTGTGTGTGTATGTGTGAGTGTGTGCATGTGTGTATGACATGATAGGCATCCAACTCCACTATTTTAAGGACTTATTTTTATGTGCATGATTATGTACCTGAATATATGTATGTGTGTCATATGAGTTCAGGTGTTCATGGAGGTCAGAAGGTAGCATTAGGTCCCCTGGAGTTACCGGAAGTTGTAAATTGCCATGTAAGTGTTAAGAATTGAACCTAGGTCTTTACATGAGCAGCAAGTGTTCTTAACCACTAAAGCCATCTCTTCAGCCCCTCAATGCCAATGTCTGTCTACAGATACCCAGCTGTGTCTGGTTTTGAATGCTGGAAATATTAATTTTCCCCCGTTGGATTATTTTTGCTGGACGCATGTATCAGAAAAACAATTGATCACAAATATATATGTTTACCTCCACTTATGGTATCATCTTTTATATTTTTTGCAGCAAGACTGGGGTTTAGTAGGAAAGGATTTAATATAGATTTAACCAAGACATCATGAGAAAGGGAGACACATAAGTGCACAGTTGTGCATTCCTGGAATGGGCGTGGACTCAAGAGGCTGCTTTTCATGTCCACTTCATATTTATTGAGAGAAATATGATAATTCTTTCAATACTAATTATTGCCAGATGTAATAATTTTTTAACTATCCTGAGTCAAGAGATAACCCGAACTTAGTCAAGGTGAATTATACCTTTTATACTTTGTTAAATTTGATGATCATGTGTGCGTAGGAGATTAATTCATCATTTGACTTTTAGTGCCATCCTTTCCAGCCTTTGTCATCGGCTTTATGTAGGTTTTGAAACATGAGTTCTATTTCCCCCCCTATGGCTTGGGGAAATAAAGAGTTTGAAATGATTTATCATTTCAAATGTTTGTGACCCCTTTAAAACGCTAGAAGGGTTTTTCACTCTCTGGTACAAGTCCTATGTAGAGGCCCCAGGAGGTCTCAGATCTCTGCAAAGGGGTCTGCAGGGGCCGGTCACTGTGCACAGCATCATTTCATCTTCTCTCTGTCCACATCACCCACTATCCTTTTTTTGTCCTACATCCCCTTTATCTCCTCTCTGTTATCCGGCTGCTGCTATTTAATCTAAAGCCAACACAGCCTGTGAGGATGAGCACCTTCATCTATGTTCCCATCCAAGCTAAAGTTCAGTGTCATGATTCAGGAAGGTTTGGAGTCAAGCTGCTGGAAGAGAAACCTTACCCCTCCATGCATAGCCATGTGACCTTGTTGAAGCCTTGGGTCACTCACCAACATGAAAAGAGATGAGGCTGCTAGCTACATTTTGTGGAGGTGTAGAGAATGCACACGATTTAATATGAATACAGCAATTTAAACAATATAAAGCCTTTAGACTGTCAGGGGTAAACACATGATTTAAGTTTTAGACTTGAATCACTGTGTCTGACTTTAGTTGCTTTACCTACTGAAATCGATAGAAAGGTATTTCCTTTCTCACTAGTGTTTTTGGGGCTCAGCAGTCTCCTCTTTCCTTAGATTGTCTGTGGGTTCTACCTACCCATTCAGCCAACTGAGTCCCCTCAGAAATAGCTTTTCTATGACTCACATCTAGATCCCCTAGCATCTTCCAAAGTACATTCAGACAGCCTTTTAAAATGGATTAGGCTCTCACGGCAGATTCTCTGCAACCAACAGAGGGAATACATCCTACATGAGGCCCATGGGGCACATCGTGGGCTCAGTTAACCATACGTGTGTAGGTAGTCACAAATCATCTCTATTGGTAAGAACAGCTCTTCCACATTCTGCGCCTTTCAAACCAGCTCCCTTCTAGATGCCTCCGAACTTACCATTCAGCATGCTAGTTAATCTTGCTCCTCCTTTCCTCAACCCCCTCTCCATTGTTTTAGCGGTAACATTCACCACCAGAGTGCTGCCCAGAAAAGACCCCAGGTCACCTCCCTCGGCAAATACTAGGCAGACTCCATAGTTACAGTCCTCTGAATTCCCCTTGAGTCCCTTCAGCTTCCAGATGACCTGTACCCCTTGTCCACAGCCACGCTGCTCCTCTCCTCCACCATATTTACCAGCATCTTTCACAAAGGCAGTCTGACATGCTTAACACTCAAGAGCTCCTTGGTATTGCCAGGGGGTGGGAACTAAGGATCCATAATTTACACTCACAAGCCCTCCTTGACCTAACTAGCACCCACAGGCAACAGGACCCAGAGCTGATTACTTCCAGGCCAATTTTTACTTTCTTTTCACTCCTCCCTGTCTGGGTCCTGGATTTCCCTGACTTCTTCTTGCATGTCTCCCTCTGCTAGGTTATTTTCCTTAGTATACATGTTTGTTTTTGTTCTCAGTTTCCTTCTGGCCCATGGTTGCTTTGTCATCAGCGTAGTTTCAGCCTGGCCCCTAAATATTTGTCTTATGTCTTCACCTGACCAGTGTTGAAGGAGCTATGGGTTGCATTCCTGCCACCCGGCTCCCGGCCGCCTGACTAGCTTATGCCCCGAAATAACAACACACAAACTGTATTCATATAAACACTGCTTGGCCCATTTCTATTAATGTGTGTAGCACCACGAGATGGTGACTTGATGGAGGAAGGTCATTGGTTAAATAAAGAAACTGCCTTGGACAGAAAATTAGGTAGGCGGAGTAAACAGAACAGAATTCTGGGAGGAAGAGGAAGTGAGCTCAGACTCGATAGCTCTCCTCTCTGGGGCAGATGCGATGAAGCTCCAACCCACAATGGACGTAGGCTAGAATCTTCTTAGTAAGCGCACCTCGTGATGCTACACACATTAATAGAAATGGGCCAAGCAGTGTTTATATGAATACAGCTTGTGTGTTGTTATTTTGGGGCATAAGCTAGCCAGGCGGCCAAGAGCTGGGTGGAAGGAATGCAGCCCACAGCTCCCCCACAACAGTGACTTATCTTGCCTAACCCATATTTAGTAATCTGTGTAGCACCAGTCTTACCGGAAAAGATTCAGCATGTCTCACCTGGCGGCTTGCTTCATCGCGTCTGCCCTCAGAGAGCAGAGCTATGGTGTCTGAGCTCACTTCCTCTTCCTCCCAGCATTCTTTTCTGTTTACTCCACCCACCTAAAGGCTGGCCTATCAAATAGGCAAAGGCAGTTTCTTTATTAGCCAATGATCTTCCTCCATCAGACCAGTGCCCATCCGACCCCCCACTCTTCTCAGTCACTGAACCTGCTTCCTAAAACCCAGAGGAAGTAACACAGCTTCATCTTCGGCTCACTCAACTTCCCCCAGCAGCTGGCACCACTAACCACCCTTGAAGACCATATTTCCTTAAATCAGTTGGCTCCAAAGAAAAATCCTGTGACGTATCTCCTCCCCATTTCCTGACCTGTTAGTTGGAAGCCTCGCTTTCACCTGTTGAGCCCTCTCCCTCCCCTTACCTACCTGGTGCTACTTCCCAACCCACACAGTGTAACTCCACGTCAGCCCCCTAGAGTGTCATCTGTCCCCTGCTGGAATTCTGTTAGCATCCTCATGTGCAGTTCCAACTCAGACTTGTCTACTGTTCTGTGTCTAATTCACAAACCGCTTCATAGTCAACATCTCTACTGAACTTGCCATTAGCACTGAGAATTCATATGCCCCAACTGACCACTATGGCAGAACTATGTCCATGTGGAGATCATGCTCACATGCAGACAAGGTCACATAAGGCATATGTGCGTGCTCACAACATGTTCACACATGTCTTCACAGACATACTCCAATCTTCCACCTGAGTCTCCCATATCAGCCAGCAGACTCTTTCATGCTATCAGCTGGAGACTCCACCTGGGTGTGCCTTTTCCTTCATCTCCAAGTCCTTCACACTTGATTCCACAAATAGGTTTCAAATGAACTCACTCCTCTTGCCCCATCCAAATCACCACCTTTCTTGGCCTAGACTCCTGCACCAGATTACAAATCTTCCCACCTCCCTCTTTCTCCTTTTGCTACTTCTCCCAATCTCACACTCTACACTGTACGTTTAAACATGTGGGCCTGATCCTGTCACCTGCTTTCTTAAACAAGCACATGGAACGAGGAATGAGCTATGGTGACATGAAGGATAAAATTCCAGAGCAGAGCGGCATGTCAGCCAGAAGACAGGGGAAGAACTGCATCCCTCTTGAGTACGTGTGCCAGGGCTCTGAGGTTTGAAATCTTAGTTTAAGCAAGGTCAGTGTAGCTAGAACACAGCAAGCGAAGTGGCTAATGCTAAGGCAGATGGAAAGTGCCCCGGGTGAGCTCTGCAGGGCCCAGCAGGTCAAGGAAAAGCCCTTTTGCTATTATTTTGAATCAGTGTACCCTCCCCACTGGCTTTACGGTTCTCCAAACAGCACCTACACCTGTTTTCATTCCTTGTCTCCTCTTCTCGCTCCTGGGCCTGGTCAGTCTCTGCCATGTGGTCAGTGTTGTCCTCACTGAAGGGGTGCAGAGCAATACCTCCAACCTTGCAGCTGGGTCAAGTGGCTGGCACTTCTCTGGATGCACTGAGGCGTTCTCTCAGCCAAGGTCCTCATTGTACCTAGCTCATGGGTTCTTACCTCTGTGGCACAGTTACTACCTGGGTATGTTTGATTCTCACAGGAAGGAAAATGCCTGGCCTCCACAAAGAATCATTTAGCTCATAGTGTTGACGTCGCTGTCTTTGTGAAAACTATATGGTATTCTGCCTGGCTTGTGTTGTATTCGAGCACCTTCTGATCAGACAAATTGTCTTAGGGCCCCTCCTCTTGGGTCCTTGGACATTCTTGTTGAGATTAACCCTTTGCTTTGCAATTGACTTTGTCATAGGCAGCATGGAGCTTGCATACAGGTTGAGCATCCCCAGCCCTAGAAACCAAAATCCAAATTGTTGAACTGCTCCCCAGTCTGAAACTTTCTGAGCACTGACATGATGTCACAAGCAGAAAACGTCACACTTGACCTCGTGATTGAGCCCAGTGACAAACAAGGGCAGTACAGATGCTAAACAGACCCCTTCTGGATACATGTTATGGTGTTTATGAGACAGATTTTGTTCACACTTGGGTCCCATTCTCAAGACATTTCACTAAGCAAATGCAAATAGTCACACTTCTGGGAGGGAGGGAAATATTTCTGATAAGGGTTACTCAACCAGGTAACATGGTTCACTCAGACACTTGGAACCACTTTGTCTTATTCAAGTTTAATCCCAACAACATAAGACATAGAATTAGGGCATATGACAGATTCCTAACAATGAAAAAAATAGGGCCGAAGCTTCATTTACAGTTGGCTCCCCTGTGAGTCACATGCGCTTGAGCAGCAAATGCGGACTGCATCGGATCCGGCAGCAGAAATGGAAACCCCTGTGGCCACCTGCTTGCATGTTTCTTATTTTGCATCCACCGTCAGGAATTCTTGAAGCCCTCTTCTTTGGATTCTGGTTTGGAAATGGACTCTGGTGGAAATGTTGCACCTTTGGGAAAGGCTCCTACCCCTCCCACCTTTTTGCTACACATGCCACGTGGATGGTTTTCCCCCCACCACCACCTTGGTCCTCTCCCCCTGCTCTGGTGGCTCTGGTCCTGCTGGCTGGAAAAGAAACAGCAGCCCATGATGCTGGAGGGAGGGTGGGCACCTCACCTCCAATCTCTACTTCCCCTGTGGATGCTGCTTCTGCTGCATCTGCTGTTTCTGCTGCTGCTGCTGCTGCTGCTGTTTCTGCTGCTGTGGCTGCTCTTGTGGTTTCTGCTGCTGTGGCTGCTCCTGTGGTTTCTGCTGCTGTGGCTGCTCCTGTGGCTTCTGCTGCTGTGGCGTCTGCTCTGGCTTCTGCTCTGGCTTCTGCTGCTGTGACTGCTGCTGTGGCGCCTGCTGCGGCTGTTGCTCTTGCTGCTGTGGCTGCTGCTGCTGCTGCTGTTGCTGCTGTGGCTGCTGCGGAAGATCCTTGGAGCAGGGCTTGGAACATTCACTACTGTCAGAAGGGCTCTGCTCCTCCTCTACAGGCTGTTGGTCCTGCCTTTGATCCCGGGCCCGCTTCCTTTCCAGCATCTCCTCAAAGAATATCTGGCAGCTGAAGCCATCGCGGATGCCATGCTGGGCGTGGTCCAGCAGCGCCTCCAACGTGGGGAAGACTCTACAGCAGGCAACACAGCGAAGGCCATGGTTGGTGGTGACCAACCAGTCTGGCGGGGCCCGCAACTCCTGCAGGCAGCAGTCCACAGAATCCTCAGGCTCCGGGCAGTAGTGCTTGCAGGCTTCCAGCTCCCAGCGCAGGTCTGTGTTGGAGGCCATTTCGAAGGAGGAACCTTTCCGCCGCTGTCGCTTGATGAACTCAGCCTCACGGATAAGGGGCTTCCTGGTGACGGGCTCGAAGCCATCGTCAGTCTCCCAAGCCACTGCCACACCGCGCACGGTCTGCACATACGTGTAGAGCGCACACACGCTCTCGGGTGGGGCATCCTGCTCCTCCTCGCTCCTGCTGGAAGCCCAAGACTGGTACTGAGAATAAGACTGGTACTCTGAGGACGACTGGGATGATGGAGAGCTGCTCCAGCCCAGCATCCTGTGTGTCCGGGCTGCCAAGTAGATGTCGTCCTCTGGGAGGAAGGCAGGCCCTGGCCTCGGAGATGATTCGTTCCTCCTCATGGTCCCTGAGAAGTGCAAGGGCAGTTCCATCAGTGCTCTCAAAAGTCACCATACGTAACTTTCCCCATACGTAACTTTCCCCATACGTAACTTTCCCGAGAAGCCACAAATAGAATGGTGCAGGCTCTGGTGGCTTTGGGAAAGGTGCCTACTATTCATCAGAGATGACCATAACGCTACCTCATTGGGAGGTAACGATAAAAGAGTGTGTGCATCTTATCAACTGATGTGTAAAAGGCCAGCACCCAGGAGACCAAAAAAGTAGATTGTGGTACAACCACAGGATGCGATTGTATTCATGGATAAAAAAAAAATGAACCAGGGATGTGTGCAGAAGAGACACATGAGATAATACAACTTCAAAATGGAAAAAGCCACCACACAAGTCCACTTAGGGACAGAATAATTACTACCAAGAGCTGAAGGGATGGGCAAGACATACGGGTGCCTTTGGGAACGTCCAAGATCATGATAACACTGTGTGCTTTGGTTGCAGCTGCCACTCAGATGGACAACATCTCAGTTCTTTCTACTGTACACACCGTGTATGCAACACCAGCTCAATAAAACTCGCTTGAAAATCAAGAATGGAGCTAGTGGTGAAGCCCCAGCTTCTCCTCTGTGACTTCTCTCTGCCTCATCCAGGGGGCCTTTCATCCACTCTGTGGACACACATTATGTCCCTTTTACCATCCAAGTGAATGCCCTGCCTTGAGTCCTTTAAGATTTAAAACAAGCCTAAGGAGTCTATTTGGAGTTTTACCCAGCCGATAAGGAAATTGAGGCAAAGAGGATGTGCATGCCTGGCAGAGTCTCTTGACTCAAGAGCAGATCTTATCCTAAAATGCTGCCCAAAGGCACATCCAAGTGGCCATTGAGTTGGTGTTCTAGATTAACTTACTATAAAGGAATGTTTATATTACTACAGGATTGACATATTTTTTCAAACACATTGAAATGAATATATGAAGGAGAAGTTACATTCTCATCTACACATCTCCTGAAATAACTCCTTAGATGCACAGCAGCCTAGGAAGAGCCAGCTTTCCCCCAATGATCTCTTTCTTCACCGCTCCTCCCCCATCTACTTCATAAGATCAACACGGCTCTTTGATAACATCAGAGACCAACCTGCCCCTTCCCCATCTACTGAGCACCTGGCCAGCATACGTCCGTGTTCTCCTTTGTGGACTCTGGGCTGGCCCTGCCGATTGTGGTCCCACTGATTGGTGTCTGTTCTCCCCTGCGTTCCATAAGATGGTGTTTCATGACTTCAAACCAGCACCCAGAATCTCAGTGAGAGCTGGTGTGGGCTGGGCTGAAGCCCTCCAACCAGCCCCAGCCTGAGTGACCACATGATCACTAGGATCCTGGCTTTATTCTGTGATGTCATCAGTGACACGGGTCTGTTCTGTGACCTTTGACAAGGGTAAAGTCTTTCGTTGTCAGGTTACCAGGAAAGGGCCCCAGTGTGAGCTCATCTCCCTCTGTGATAGCTGTCTGGGGTGTTCTCAGGAACACAACTACAAACACAGGCACGTTCTCTCAAGCCTGTGTACAAACATAAAGACTCAAGCCCAGGGATTGGGGAGGTGGCTCAGAGGTTAATAGCACTGATTATACTTTGAAAGCACACACATTTCATTCCCAGCAATCACATGACACTATCTGTAATTCCAGCCCCAGGAAATCTGATGTCTTCTTCTGGTCTCTGCGGGTACTGCATCCATAAAGTGCAGAGATATGTGCAGGCAAAATATCTATAAACATTATATGAAAAGAAGAATTCAAACAAACACTTAGGTTCTTACACACATAAATGTGAACATCCACAGAGACATGGTACGTTATATATATATAAGTTTACAGCATCCACACTGACAGACATACTCAGCGTGTGAGGACCATACTCTGAGCCACACACACACATCCACACACATGATCTCACACTATATGAACCGAATCATAGATATGGTCACGAATAAACAGCCATCCCCTAACATCAACATGGCCTAACCACACTACTGAAGCAGTTTGTCAGAAGCTTGTCTCTACAGTGCCCACCTGGCTAGTGTAGGCTCCCTAGCACTTCCTAGCTTCCTAGTAGTGCTACACTGTCCCTTTCTGCGCGCCTTGTCCACTTCCTGCAGCTTCACCTCCTCTTGGCTGCCCACACATCCTGGAACCTCTTCCTCTGGGCTCAGGGCTCTTGACCTTGTCACTCCTGTCTGTCCCAGGCCCTAAGATCTTTGTTTTTCTTGATGACATTATACACACACACACACACACACACACACACAATTTGTTTTTGGAGATAGGATCTCCCTATGTAGCTGAAGTCAACCTTGAACCAGCCCATGCTGGCCTCAAAATACCCATCCCTCCATCTTAGTGTCCTGAGTGTGTGTGGGGTTGGGGGGATTAGTTACCACAACAGATCCAATCTCTCTTCAAATGCAGACTCTGAGAGGTCCTTCATCTTTCTCATATGGCTAGTACTTAAGCAACATTCAACACATTAACACGTGCTGTAGAAGTACTTGCCAAACTGGTGAGTAAATAATGAAGACATTGGTCTGACTAAGCTAAGACCTACCTCCTGCAGCTGCCTGCTCTCAGCACCCCAAAGCTCTGAAGCTCCCAGACATAAAGACTTAGAGAATCACCTTTTCTTCCAGCACATCCTCACTCCTCGTACACTTCCGGCAGCACGCCCACCAGTTGCTCAGTCTCACCAGCTTTAATCCTTTGAATTCTAAATTCCCAGCGGTTATAAAAGGTGATGGATTTATGAGACCATCATCGGCACATTCAGCATCCTCTGGCAAACTCCTACTGAGCCAGAAAGTCACACCTGCAGCAAGTTCACAGTTGGCAGAGGAAACGACCAGCCCTTTCTTTCTGTATAAACACAAAGGCATGCCTCATAAGAAACAAAGGCACTAGCAAACATTTGGATTGACAGCAGAAGAAAGTTAGAACATTTAAGCGATAACGCAAATAAACAACTGTCTGGTGGGAAAGAATGCTCAGCCAGTAAATGATCCTAAAAATTTGTATTCGGTAGGTAAAAAGATGAGCTTAGGTCTTGCCTCATGTGAAACAATTACAATATTTTTCAGACAGCTCAGAGGTTATGTCTTAACAATAAGTGTAAATAGAGAAAATTTTAGGGAGCTTTACTAAGTGGAATCTGTTCACGCAAGCACCATCTGTCTTTTTTATTTTAGATTTTTATTACAACCTGCTTATTTATTTTGTGTTGCAAGTGGGGAGCAGGGAAAGGGGTACACATGTGTCATGGCATGTGTGTGGAAGTCAGAGGACAGCTTACAGAAATCTGTTCTCTCCTTCTACCTAGTAGGCTGCAGAGATTGAAAACACAGGTTGTGAGGCTTGGTAGGAGTTGCCTTTATCCCCTGAACCATCTGCAAGGACCCTTTAAGGGTCTCTGTCATCACTTAGTGGTTAACCAATTTCTTACTATTTACAGTGGTAGGTGGTTTCTAACTAGAGTCCCAGCATTTGAGAGATAGAGTCAGGAAAATCAGAAGTTGCAGACTAGCCTGGGATCTTACCTCAAAAAAATTTAAAAAGAAAATTAAAATTTCAATTTGTAGTTGCTTTTCTCTATGTCTTAGCAAAATGAAACAAAGCATAAAGGCATTTCCTTTAATAGGCATTTCCCCCAGAATTAAATAGAAAGTTAAGAGATGTGGCAGCAGCCATTCCGCCTAGCCGTCATTAGCCGCTTCAAAGCTTGCTTGACGACTGCATCAGTTCCTGATGATAAGAGGCAAAAATGAGGAAGATTGACAATAGCAAGTGCTGGTGAAGATGAGGGGGCAGCCACACCCTCATTAGCATAGAAACTTAACATTTCATATAAAAGTTCTGCTTCACCAATCACAGCACTCTGTGGGTGTCAGTGGGCACACTCCACACTGTGGACGCTACCCTCATATCAGTGGGCACGCTCCACACTGTGGACGCTACCCTCATATCAGTGGGCACGCTCCACACTGTGGATGCTACCCTTATATCAGTGGGCACGCTCCACACTGTGGACGCTACCCTCATATCAGTGGGCACGCTCCACACTGTACATGCTACCCTCGTATCGGTGGGCATGTTCCACACTGTACACACTACCCTCATATGAGTGGGCATGTTCCACAATGTACACACTACCATCATGTCAGTGGGCATGCTCCACGCTGTAGATGCTAACATCATCTCTTTCCTAGGAAGGAACCACACTGCATTATGTAAAACGACGTAGAGAAATACTGACTTCAGCTTTGGCTAGCGATACAGAAAACAAAACAAAACAGGAAACATTCAGAAAGCCACCAAAAGAGAGAAATGATCAGATAAATCACAGTGCAACCAGGCTATGTAATACCATTCCCTAACGAGAGCTTCACTTCCCAGCAATTAAATGTAGTGATGATCTCATTTGTGTAAAAACTAAGTGTGTGGCCTTCTCTACAAAAGTCCCAAATAGGATTCTGCTCTGAACATATATAAAGGCACAAAGAGGACTCAGAAACAACATACCTAAGTGTGAACAGCCCGCTTCAGAAAAGAATAAGTTGGAACTTGTGAGGCTGACTTTCCCACAGATAGCAGACTAGTGAATTTTCTGTTGGCACGATAAAATATCACAATCAGAAGCACGATCTTAGGGAAGAAAGGATTTGTTTTGGTGTATCTATAGTTCCAGGGGTTGAGAGCCCATAGGAGTCAAAGGTATGACAGCATGTAGAGCTCAGGGGAAACAGAGAGAAAGAACAGGAAACAGATCAAGGACATATGGGTCCCAGGCCTACCCTTTTCCTCCAGCAAGTCTCAACTTCTGCACTGGCTAGTTTTCTGTCAACTTGGCAAGAAGGAATCCATAACTAAGAGAATGCCTCAGTAAGTCTGACCTGTAGACAGGTCTGAGGAATCTAGGGATAGATGTGGGAGGAGCTCAGCCCACAGAGCACAGTGCTACCCCTGCACATGTGGTCCTGCCTGAGCTGTATAAGAAAGCATGCTGATGAAGTCATGAGGAGCAAGCCAGTAAGCAGTGCTCCTGCCTGGTCTGTCCCTCAGCTCCTGCCTCCGGGCTCCTGCCTGGAGTTTCTGCCCTGAAGTACTTTCACGATGGACTCAGACATAGAAGTATAAGCAAAATGAACTCTCCTCCTCAAATTGCTTATGATCATGATCTTTATCAGAGCCACAGAAACTCTAAGACAACTCAAAGGTCCCTCCCAACTGTGGCCAAGTGTTCGAATACATGGTCCTACAGAAAGCCTTTTTAATTCTGAGCACTACAGATACCATGCCAGTTTCAACCTGCATGCTCTTCTTGCATAGTGTGACAGGGTCCTGCATCCTGGGCCAGGGTAGCTTCTATAATTGTCTTAGGCAGCACACTGCAGGGGAGAAGAGCATGCCAACTGGCGGCACTCGGCTAGTGACAGCGGCCTCCTCTCCACCCTCCTCACTCTCCTTTCCAGTCATCCACCATGCTCCGAGAACTCTAAGACAGTATGGGAAGGCCACGCAGACACTCCGTGCAGCAGCCTCCTCCGTGGGTCTCTGTCAATCACTAGATGCTAGAACCAGAGTAACTTCAGACGGCTTTGCTGCCTGGCTGTGGAGTGGTCCAGGCGGAGCCCTGGACGTCTCCTTGACCTATTTGAATTCTCTGCCCCCAATAAGTGAGCTGGTTTGTTTGTTTTACACTGTATTAGAGGGCAAGTATGTTACCCAGCTACAAAGGTTCAGTAGGCATTGATTTTCCCTGTAGTGTATGAATATGTCTGGATAAAATGGCTCACTGGCCAGCATCTGATTCCGTGGGCCTCCCTGGACCCACCAGGGAATTCTGGAACCAAATAACCACTAAGAACCAGGTGATCATTATGGTGTTCCAGGGCAGCCTGGGAGGACACCTCTGCTACCCTAGCAGTGTGCCTCTGTGTTCAGACCCAGTGTTCTTGTCCGCGACTTCAGCGCCGTTTACCTTGCCTCATAGAAAACTACCAACTGGCAGACATGATTTATAGATATTTGGTTTTGTCTTCAGCCTCACAGTTCCTAGCCGAAAGAATGCTTTCTAGACTTTGTAGTCAGATCCTCCCCTCCTCCCAGTATCACCATGTGACCTTGGCTAAGGATTGTCCTTAGCCCCAGCAGGAAGGCACTGTTCACACTTCTTCTCCAGAGGGAGATTGAGGCACATGTGGAAGGGCTGTCTGTGGAAGGGTTCTGATCCTCTAGGCGTGCAAGGCCAGGGGCTCTGTCCTAGTGTGGTACACAAGGGGGCTTCCTCCTCGGTTGCTTACACCCTAAAGATAGTGTGCAATTGTCCTTCACCGGCACAGGGTCTCTGAATTGTTCGTGTGTGTGTGTGTGTGTGTGTGTGTGTGTGAACTCCCACTTACTCCACGCAGACACTGAGCAGAGAACACCCCCACGGCTCTGCTCAATCCTCTCCAACCCCCTCCATCCCCTCCCCTCCACCCCACTTCAGCTCCAAAGTTTTCCAGCTGGGTCTTCAGTCTTGCCAGAACCTCCTTGCTTCTCTGAGGCAGCCAGCAGGGGTGGTGTGCAAAAGCCCAAAAGGCCCAGCACAGCAATTTTTTTTAGCTCTGGCCGTCTCTTGGCCAACGCGCTGCAAACATTGCATGTGAGCCCTGAGCCTGGTCCCGAAAGGCTGCAGTATTTTCCAGCCCTCTCTTCTTCCAACCCCTGCTCCCCCCTGCTCCTCCCTGCTCCCCCCTGCTCCTCCCTGCCTGGGATCAGCTGAGAAGGAATCAGGAAACAAAGCAGCCACAACCGTGCAGATAGCAGAGACTCCACACTTGCCTTGCCTTGGCTTCTAATTCCAGGGAGGCTTGTGTTCTGAAACAGGCTATGGGAGCGTCAGCTCACCCACCATCCCACACAGCCAGAGCCAGAATTAGCCTGGCTGTGCCGGTGTGGCCGCCTGTGTCAGGTTGTGGCTGTGGGATTTCTGTGGTCAAGCCATGGTGTAAAGGTGTTTCGGGGGTGAGGGACCTTTTCTTCCCACTGAAATGCAAATGCCTCCCAGCAGTGAGGTTCCCTGGGTCCCCTCCTCAAAGCAAGACCTAACACCCAAGGGAGAGAGGCGAATGGCAGCAGAACCAGAAACTGGGCCAGGAAAAAACTGGAGGAAGCTGTGTTTTGCCATGAAGGGATTAAAGATGACTTCACCCTTGTGCTATGTGGACAAAGAAAGTGCCAGGCAGGGAGTTCAGACAGGTCGAGGGTCCAGCAGAGAAATGTTGCCACGGAGCTGTTTTTTGGTTTTTTTTCCTTTTTTTTTTTTTTTTTTTTTTTTTTTACAAAGTTTGTAGACCCACATGGAAAAACTCACTTAGCAATGAAGCAACAAGAGTCGGGTCTCCAAAGGCAAGCACAAACAGACGGTACAGAGTTTAGCGACCGTTCTTCCGGTTTTGCTCCTTGAGCACAGTTTAAGGTTTTGACCTCCACCTTTGGGCTGCTGCACAAACAGCTTGGGCTTTCTCTATCTAGGAGCAGGGAGCAGTTGAGGCCTCAGGCAGGACAAGTCCACCCAAGAGCCTCGTGCGTGCTGCTCAGCAGCCCAAGCTCAATGAAACTCTGCTGTGTGCAAAAGTGGCTCTAACAGCTGGGCTCCAGCACGTGACCCAGGAGCTGACGCCCCGCAGCTGACCACACCTTCTGTGTGTTCTTAGAGAGTCACGCCGGAAACACTAAGATAGATCTGTCTTCCCCCTCAGCCAGGCCCTGGCTCCCAGGCTGCTATTTGTAAATTAACTGGGTTGATCTTGCACTTGGACTTGACAGTCCTAAAGGCTGACTTGGTTCGCTTCCAAGTCTTCCCGTGCATTGGGCGCGCCTTTGGCTCACACCCGAGGCATACGGGCGGCGTTGCAGGAAGATGACCTGAAGTTCTGGATTGGCCCCCATACTTTCAGCTCCCGGGATCATGAGCCAACTCCTCTACTTTCAAAGATCTGCATTCTCACACCGTTTTTCAGAGAGATGGTGCAGTTGCTTAAGGAGCGGGAGAGGGATCCCACAGCTCTGTCCCACCCCCAGCCTAGACTCCAAATCTCAGCAATGAAGGATGGTGGAGTGGGGGCTTCTGGGAAGGCTGGGTCAGGTCGCATGAAATGCCCACCAGGAAGTTCCCAAGAAAGGGATCTGAAGCATGCAGCAGGGCTTTCAGTCAACTGCATCCTCCGCAGGGTGACCTGTGAATTTTCCTCCTTAGGGAGTCTGATGCTAGGTGCTATTAGTTGCTATTGGTGCTCATGACCTGAACCTCATGGACAGGGAGAACTGGGATCCCACACATCCCTAACAACAGGGATCAGCCCCTCCCACCATCTACCTGCATCACCTGCGCCAACCAGCACCACTTAGGGAGAAAGAACCCTGGCCAATGATGTAGTGATTCAGCTTTGTACTCATGAGGAAAGATGGCTGCTCTGTCCATTTCGCTGTAACAAAATACCACAAGCTGCATATTTTATAAGCAAAAGAGGCTTATTGGACTCAGGAGCTTGGCAGCTGGAATCTGAACAGCCTGGTGCTTCCATGCCATCCTGACATGATACAGAGATGGCAGGAGAAACTGCTGCCATGGGCTGGTGGCCTCACTTTTTGAGAACTCACTTGGTTTTCTCACGGTTTGAAAATCCCATACTTGCATGCGGTGTGTTTGAAAGAAATCCCCCCTCATTCCCTTCACTGCAGTTTGTCCAATACCTCCCACCAATATTTCCTCCCAACTTCAGGGCCTTTTTTCTTGTTTTCTTTTTTCTTTTTAGTTTTTCAAGACAGAGTTTCTCTGTGTAGCTCTGGTTGACCTAGAACTTGCTCTGTAGGCCAGGCTGGCCTCAAACTCACAGAGATCTGCCCGTGTCTGCCTCTTGAGTACTGGGACTAAAGGCGTGCACCATCACCAGGCCACTTTTTTTTCTTTTTTCTTTTCCTTTTTTCTTTCTTTCTTCTTCTTTTATCTAACCAAACGAATCGGTTTAATGTTGCCTGTATATGTCTGGATCATGGGGAATCATTTAGAGACTGTGTCCCTGAAGAAAACTGAGTTCTGTCATGGTTTCTCTGTGAGGGATGGGATTCCTTGGGCATCCCCCACCTCATCCATGCTCGGATTTTGGCTGAATTGGTCTTGGAAGGTGAGGGGACAGTTTAGCTTCAGCTGGGGACTGTGTTCATAATCAGAACACATCACTGGGTACATTTTACTTTTGGTTTGTTTCTCGGGGATTTTTGGCTTTTTGCCTTTGCTTGTTTCTGCCTGTCCTAAACGATGGGTCTGTGCTGTAAATTTTTGTTTCTGTAAGAAAATAAAGTTTAAATGCTATAAGGTTGGGGAAAAGATACAGGCTCATAAGTGAGATTTGCAAAGCCTCCTGTGAGACGCTGGTCCACTTGAGGCTCAACACTAGCCCCTCCCACAGGCCCCTCAACCTGGAGGCCTAGCATCAGTACTAACCCCCTGTGATCGAGAACAGCTCTCCATCCCTGGGTGCAGCTAATGGAGCTGGGCTGAGAAAACCAGCCCCAGGCACAAAGGGTTAAAATGTCCCAGCCACATAGGGTTAAAACCTCACAGGCAAGAATAGGGCCCTGTGGGAAAGCCGTGGCATGCATTTGCCAGAACACATAAACAAGGACAAATGAAGACAGGACATGCTGGGGGAAAACCTGATGGAAACCAGCTGGGCTGCAGGAAGAGCCACGCCCAGGGGTGGGCTTGGCCAATTAGGCTCCGGACGTCTGAGCAGCCTCTACAGCTGTATGGACTGGAGAGCATGGCCTAGAACTCAACACTGCCTGGGAGGCTGGGCATGATGGGCACAGATACCCGAGGGGTGATTGTTCTGGCTGCCTGGAGGAGGCGCACAGATCTAGATGTCGTCTAGGCCTCACCCTAACAGGGCAACAAAGCTGCAGCACACCCCTACCACTAAGTGGGCACTGGGGTAAATGGACATGGGTGGCACTGTTCCCTGGGTTTGGGAGGGGGTGAGCTGAGTAGTAGGGGCGTGTATGCATTGGAGTCTCTTTGCTCTGGCTCTGGGCGTGAGTAGCTGCTTCAGGATCCTGCCTTGACTTCCTGCAGTGATGGGCAGTGACCTGGGAGCGCCAGCTAAAACCAGACCTTTCTTCCCTGAGTTGCTTTTTGTAAAGGCATTTTATCGTAGCAACAGAAAGGAAAAGAGAACACGTGACCTTGCACACATATGAAGGTCCCTGAAGGGATGCACTTGTCTCCCTCCACACACCCCACACACCCATTTCTTCCTTGTTTTCTGAGCTCAAATAGCTGCTGAGCCATGAAGTAGACATCATCACGAAAGGTCCGTGTCAGCATCACAGACAATTGTTTTGCTGCCAGGGGCTTTCTAGTACCTGCCTTTCCTCCTGTCCCCAAACACAGCTCTGCCATCTACCCCTGGACAAGAGAGTCTCCAGGAAAGCAGGCCTGAAGCCAGACATGGTGCTACTGGTATCCCAGTCTGAGACACTTGGACTCACACTTTAGTGACTTCACAATGGTGAGCTGCTGCACCCCCTAGCCTGGGCCTCCTCTGGAGCTGAGCATCCGAAGAGAGTCCACTTCTCTGAAGTGCGATGGATTGCTAAATAGGCGAGTGTCGTGTTAGGTGCACTAAACGCACCTGTGACTTAGTGGCGTTTTCATTTTTCAGTGGGGTTTATTGGGTCATAGTCTGGCCTAAGTGGGGAGTCTCTGTTTCCAGCCTAAAAAGCTAGAGCCACCTTACAGCTTTTATCTAAAATTGCCATAGACAGTGTTGTAAACTACTCTTAGCTGAGGAGACGTTCCCTCCTGGAAGACGGATATCCTAGAGACCTTGCCTATTTTTCCACTTGCGTGACCCAGAAATGCTCTCCTTCTGCCCCCTTCTCTGCCATCAGAGATGATTCAGACACAGATTCTCAGACAGAATGTGAAGGAGACTGAGGGAGTTCCCTTAGCTCCAGCGGCTTTCTGAGGATACCCTGCAGGTCCCTTAGCTCCAGTGGCTTTCTGAGGATACCCTGCAGGTCCCTTAGCTCCAGTGGCTTTCTGAGGATACCCTGCAGGTCCCTTAGCTCCAGTGGCTTTCTGAGGATACCCTGAAGGTCCCTTAGCTCCAGTGGCTTTCTGAGGATACCCTGAAGGTCCCTTAGCTCCAGTGGCTTTCTGAGGATACCCTGAAGGTCCCTTAGCTCCAGTGGCTTTCTGAGGATACCCTGTGGAGGGAAATCTGCTTTGCTCAGAGACCACTAATTTAAAAAGCAATCTCACCCACTACCAAACCCTTGCGTTTATTCAAAATAGCTAAACCAAAGGTCCAGGTGCTTTGACACATACTTAGAATAAACTATCACCCCAAAGCCCTGAACTTGGCAGGATTTGAACCTTGCCCTCCTTCCTGTCAGTTGTAGGCCAGACACTCACCTCTCTGCTCGGCTCTTCTGAGCCTCCAGCGTACGTACTGAGGCTGGGGGTCAACCAAGAACTGAAGGAGAACTTGAAAGCAGACCTACTCCATCCCTAAGTCAGCTTCATTTCTGGTTTTGTTCCCCAAATCTCAAGGGCTGTGATGACAGGAAATCAAGGCCCACACCTGCCCTATGTGCAGTGTAACTGGGGTGCATCTTTGGGAAGATACTGGGTACATCTGAGGCTCCATTCTCTGCTTTTCCGTGGTTTCAGCGGCTCTGGGAGGCCCTTTGGCCTCTTTCAAAGGCTCTTCTACCGCTCGTGTACAGAGTATATTGTGGGCACAGGTAAAGGGCTAAAAATGAGGCATAACTTGGTCACCCCCAGTGTTAGAATCCTGTGTTACGTTTTAATGTCTTGCAACTTCCAAGGAAATATTTTTGTTCTAGCATTTACAGTGTGCGTGCCTGTCACTGTGTGTGTGTATATGCATGAGTTGTGTGTGTGTTGTGAATCTGTATGCATTATTCTTGTCTTTGAATAGAAGCCTCCTGTGTTTATATTGTGTGCTGTGTGTATGTTGTGTGTTGTGTATATTGTGTGTATGTGTGTCAGAGTGTATTGTGTATATATATTTGTGTAGTAGTGTTGTGGGATATTAGTTTAAGATGTGTTACATTTGTTTATGCTGTGGAATATTTGTTTTAATTATGCAAAGATGTGTTGCAGAGAGAGAGAGAGAGAGAGAGAGAGAAGGAGGGAGAGAACATTGGCTGAAACTCAGGACCATGAGCGCTTGAACTTATGATCCACTGACCAGGGAGGCTGGGATCCTGTGCTCTGCTTCCACAGCCTGGAGATGAGCCACCTGCTTGTCATCCAATAGCAATACCCTTCTGAAAAAGGTTAGTTTTGAAGGTTGATTAATTAGTATGACAAGTCTGAGATTGTGACAAATTGCCCAGGAGGAGAAGAATCAGCCCAGGCAGCCCCTCGTTCAGACTTGCCCTCACCGGCCACTTCTCTGTTTATGCCGTGGCTCTGCTGGGCTCAGCATCCCTCTGTCTTAGCAATCCCACTGCCTCCATCATCTCCTCCAGTCCGCTTCTCCTCTCTCCCCTTCTTGCTGGGATCTCTAAGCATATTCCAAAATAAAAATCCCACATGTTTTTGACTCTCATTATCAGGCACAACCTCCACAGAACTTTTACAGAAGCCCTGTGGGAAGTGTGAGGTTCACTTTGTCCAAATGCAGCCAGCCCCATGCTGGGCTCCGAAGCATTGGCTTAAAAATACAGGACTCAGCTGCAGACCTTTCCGAGCTAGGTCAGGTTTAGCCCACACCAGTGGCTGCTGACTCTAGGAGTGGTCCGTCTTCCTTTTTCTTCTCTTTTCCATTCTTCCCCAACCTATCCATCCTCATCAACACTGCTCCCTCATTCCAGTCCCGGCTACATTATAGCCCTGCTTGAAGGGGGCAAGGAGGTAGAAGGGCACCGACTGATTTGGAAATCAGCCTGACGCTTCCACCTCGCCCATGTAACTTGTCTCTGTGTCGCTGTTCTAGCCTTTGATGCTATGAGGGGGTCTAGAGCAGAACCCAAGACACTCACACACTTCCTGTGTCACCTGTGTGGGCTCTTAGTACACACAGAAAACACACATGTATGTACACATATCTTGAGCTTCTTTAGGAATTAAATATCAATATTTTTAACTTCTCAGTAGATTATCTATTGCTAATTTTTAACTTGCTGACTTCTCTCACCTTCTCTTCTCTTCCTCCAGGTACCAAGTCCTATACAGGTTCCACACCACAGCTAGACTGAGCATCACTTGTCTCTGATCTTTAAGTGCAATGCTCTCCATCCTGTGAGGGAGATATCAAGGAGACTACAAGTGCTTTGGGGGCTCCATGGTCTCCAAGGCCAGGAAAGTAAGGTTTACCTCACCCATGGCCTCTGCTACAATGTCCCCAAATGGGGGGGATGAGACAACCAGGTCTGAATGCCCCTATCCAAGGCACTGACCCAGCACAGTGACTCACTGTGGTTGTCCCCAATACCTCCAAGAGTCACTGTCCACCCTGGAAGCTGATCCTGAGAAGGGGGCTGTCAAGAGGTATTGTCCTTTAGAGTCGCATCTCTGGAAGCTGCTCTCAAGAAGGGCCTGAGAGTTTCCCATTAAAGATAGAACTTCCAGACGGAAGCGACTGAATTGGGGTTTGGGGAGAAAGCCAGAGAGGTATCATGGCCAATGGTTCCCCGTCCATGACATGAGTCCCTTGCCACCTGGGGACATGCTGTTGGTCAGATAAGAACAGTGCAATGGCACTTCCGTTAAAAGGGCCCGCATGTGTGGCAGTGTACCACAAGGCCGCATCATCTAACGACCTTACAGCTGTCTTAATCTGCCTCACGTAAAGCACTCTGTGTGGTGCCCACCCAAAGCTGGCAGCACGGAAGGGTGTCTTCCTCAGAGTTTCCCCATCATCGGGTGTCACATGACTGTGCTTCTGTTTGCTAAATTCTATGTGGGACAAGGAGACAAAGCAAACCCATGTCTGGAAAACATGTCACAAGGTGCCGTGGTGGGGAGGACCCCATGGCGTGTGTGGAAAAACCATTCACCTTCGCTCACGAGTGATTCTGCCATTCACAAACCAGATGTTTTCATTAAAATGCTGCTAAAAGAAGCAAATCAATTACCAGCTCCCGTACACGATGATTTATTCTATCGCAAACACGGAAGAATGCTTATGAGTAGCATGTAACTGCTTGAGGTGATCAGCTAGCAAAAGCTGCTAATGAGTAGCCCTGTTGTCAAGTCAGACAAAAGACGCCCTGGGACTCCAGACATTATTGTAACGTGGCACTTGGTTCTGAAAAGCGAGCTCGTCTTCCAGCATAGTATGATGGAGGGAACCCCATCTGAGCAGACCCAGTCCACACGGCCACCTGTCTTCTCGAAGAATGGAAAAGTAGAGTCTCCCAAACCAGAAAGGATGGCAGCACGGGAATGTTCACAGAGCCTGTGTCCTGATCTTGTATCGGGAAGAGTAGCACGACCAGGGGTTGTTTCCCGAGGCCTTTCCTGCAAGCCATGTGTACGCTGTAACGAGCACCACAAAACCACGCTATGAGGGCCACAATGCCAGCCTGCATTCTTGTGCTCTCTGTGAGGCACCAGGCCAGCTTGCTCTTGACCACACCCCATTCATTTGCAGCACTTCAGGTCCTAGGCCTTTCCCAGGGCTGTTGATTTTCTTCATCTCACTCCGGCTTGGTTTGTCCTCTCCTCCCTTACAAGGACAGTCTTTCACTGATAGCACTGGACACTGGCTTATCAGTTCCATGCTCCCCTGAATGTTCACGTGGTTCATCTTAGAAGTGGGAGTCTCCTGGCTGCTAAGACTGCGAGGCCTGAGTCTAGAGGGTTATAATCCCATGGTACTGAGGAAACTGTCTGAGATCCGTGTGGGATGGATGGTTCTCCACTGATGTGGAAACAATGCTGTTGTACAAGAGTGCACAGCTCCCACACAAGCACGTAGGATGGGAACTATGGATTTGGGGTTTCTTTGTCCCCTGCTGCCGAATCATGTTCTCCCCCTGTACGGACACTCCTACAGAACAGGAGTGATATTGTCCTTCAGGACAGAGGTGCTGTTGATTGTAGTCCTTTTAGTACCTGACCATGTAATGATCCATCACCAGCCTCGAGTGTTCAGACCCAAAACACCTAAAGCCTCTCCAGATGCAGCTGGCCACTCACAGCTCGATCACCTGGGCATCTCTAGAAAGGGAAAGAAACATTGGAAGCCACGCTGTTAGAGTGACGGTGGCCTTACAATTGGCTTTACCTGCTGGCAGCACAGTGAGCAGGTGTGAGGAGCTCAGTGGCAGGTGTTAGCACCATGGGGCCTCTCCTCAAATTACACAGAAGGATGCCTATGGTCCATGCTGAAGCCAGATAGCAGCCATGAGGTCGTTTCTGCCAGCCGGACTCAAAGCCACAAGACTCCACTCAAGTCAATACAGTGTTGGGCACTCCAGTATTCACCAAGGTGAATCAGAAAGTGCCCAGGGCTCATTCCTCGGGGTTGATTGGGCTATTTGGGGAAAGCTTCACTGTATATGAAGACCGTGTTTAGATCTGGGCAGAGGCTGAGCCGAGCAAGGCAGGGAGGCCTACAGGGATGTTATTAAAGACAGGGCCCTCAGCTCCACATCACGAGTTGTTTGCTTCTGCACCAACTGAGACGGGGGTGGGGGGGAGGAGGAAGACACTGCCCATGGATTTTTTTCAAAACAGGAAAAAAAAAAAGAAAAAATGAAGGCACTAAATCAGGCCCTGACACAAATTCCTGACCTCCCTGATGCCTTGTAAGCTGTAAGTTGAAAGGAACCCTTTCCTCCCCATGCTACTTTTAGGTGTGGTCTTCACCGCCACACTAAAAAACAACCTAGGATGGGGGGGTGGGTGGGGTGGATCTGTCAGGAAGAAACCCATTAGTTTGTAAATTTAATATACACTAATTAAACCATTAAAAAAGAAAGATCTAATGAAGGAAGCAGGGGCAATTGAGAAGGAAATCTAAGAGGGGCATCCAATGCTGTCTAATGCTACTGTGTCTCCCTAAAGCGGATAATGGTTCAGAACACGGACTCTGTAGGACCTTGTCTAGACAGTCAGAGGCTAAGCACAGAGTTCACTCCATTTGTTGATTTTAATCACCTGCAAGCTAAAAGGCTCATTCAAGGTCGAGGAGAGGATTTTCAGTGTCTGGGCCTACTCAGCAAAAGAGCTTAAGATATTGATGACCCAAGTAGACAAGGAGGACAGCCTCCTTGCCATGGTAACCCTGAGCTAGGGAAGGGCCTCCTGGACCAGGACACGGGAGTCATGACTACACGAATGTGTGGGTGTCAACAGCCTCCTAGAAGCCAGGCACGGACTGCAGTAAAAGGCAAGCTAAGCAGACTAGAGAACAATACAAGCTGGCTGGGTAAGTAGCAGAATTAGGCTGTCCAGCCATGTGATAGCATGAAGAGAAGGAACAAAAAAATCTGGACATGATACAATCAGAGTGATTGTTAGGCTAAAATATTTTACCATGTTATCCAAAAAATCACATATAGGTTAATAAGGAAAAACAAATAGATAAATAAAATCAATCTGTGCTTCTGTGTCTGGTGAGCCAAGGAGAGCCTGGAACACTTATTATTGAGTTTTGAAAATAGGAATGGGTCTTAGATTTTGTCAGAAATGTCTTACTGATGAGAGAGTGGCCCAGTAAATGGCATGGGTAAAGTCCTTCTCTGACAGCCCACTCTAAACCCAGTTTGCTGTTCAGTGGATGCTGAGCGGTTTTCCCACCAAGATCAGGAACAAGGTGTGTAGTTCTCCATGGCTCCTACCACATAACAATGGCAATTTAAGATGTATCAGAGAAGAGGGAACAACAATTAGTGTCATAAGAACTGGGAAAGAAGGAATGAGTTTGGACAGATGAGGGGGTGCCATGGAAACTCAAAGGGACCAAAGCAAAAAAAAAAAAAAAAAAAAGCCAATGACCCAAGCATCTATGAGAGCATCCAGTGTAATATATAGTCAATGACCAGGTCAGCGAAGTAACATGAAAGACTGTAAACATACAAGGTATTTAAAATACTTAGGATTAAATTTGCAAGGAAGGTAAGAACCTTATGAATAAAGCCCAAGGGCTTTCATTGAAACACACAAGAACAGACATGTTAAGTGTCTTTATAGCAAGACCATGGTACGTATATCCACAGAGAATGCAGCCATAAAGAACGAAGAGAATCTGTGGTGTGCAGAAACGTGAACAGAGCTGGAGGGCATGGTGTCGAGTGAAGTGGGCTAGACACAGAAAGCTGTCACGCATTCTTGAACACAAAAAAAGTGGTGTGGAAAATGTCAGCCTGAACACAGACGACTGAGTACTGGAGGCTGGGATAGGGCAAAGCTGGGTTTGCATGTCAGATGCCTGGACTGAGGCGGCATACTAAACCCACTAAGAGTTGTGATTAACACATTTGCTAATCAAAAATAAAATAGACTTTTCCCATGGATTTCTGGCTAATGTTACAATGAAATTAATCAGCTCCAATCTAATGTATAAAAATTATATATCCCCAATGAAATACCAAGACATTTGTTTTTATAATAAAATTCTGAAGTTGACTGCAAAGTCTTGCTTAAAGTTTAAAGAACTAAACTAGCAAACGTTTCCCTGAGGAACAAGTGCAGTGTGGGTTTGCTGGGGGCAGGAGGAGCCAGCCTGACAGATGGCAAAGCACATCTGGAAACACAGTGTGGTACTTGTCCATTACTGACCACAGGTAGCCAAGTCCAGAAACATCCACGCATGTATGGCACCCAAGAGCAAATCAAATGATAGGAATAGAGGGTGGGACCAACACTGCCATTTGTCTTCTGGTTTGCTCTTCTTTAAGGTTTATTTTGTTGGTGGGTGTGTATATGCATGTGTATGTACACACGTGTGTGTGCCTTTGGAGGTCAGAAAAGTGCATCAGATTGTCTTGAAGCTTGATTTATAGAGTTACAAGCAGTTGGACATGGGTGCTGGCAACTGAACTCAGGTCATCTGGAAGGGCAGCCAGCACTTACCTGCCCAACCATCTCTCCATCACCATTCGTTCGTTTCTGAGACAGGGACTCACTATCGAGTTCAGGCTGGACTCTAACTGGCAACCCTGCCAGCACTGGGATTAAAGGTTTGCACCAACTATATTTAACCAATGCTTTTAATGAGGTTGTTATTTGTCTAAAAGACCAAATTGTATCAATAGCTCACCTCACACACCAGAATGAATACTAGCGAATTAAGCAAAAACATCTTAAAATACCACAAAAATATATCTGAATAGATATAAAAATATAACCTGACATATACATAACATAAAAATATCATGATTAAATATAAAATTAAAACTGATTATATGTGAATGTTTAAAATTTAATACGTTTTTGTGGAAGAGTCAAGGGTAGGGGTTTAGCCAGCAGAGACATAGCAACAGTCTGGAGAGAAAGAATTCTCTGTGTTCATGTTGAACAGTCTCATCTTTGGCTTTGGTCTTTTTTTACCTGTTCAAAAATAAACTAAGGATTTTAAATAAAACATTAAGCTCTCCTAGGCCATGAGACCAGTATCCCTAATTCTGTATCAAATGTCAGCAATAATCACACATAGAAATTTATTATTTAAATTGAACATATTGCTCTAGCTGTATTCACATGAAAAGCAAAACTCTACAGGCAAAAGTGCTGAAGAGATGTCTTCATGCTTACTGGGCAGGATGTGCCAGGACACTGCTGGGATTCAGGTAGCATCGTGTGTGATGGCTGGAATCGAGCAAAAGGGTAAAAATCCTGCTATGGTAGAGAAACAGCCTCTCCATGTCAGAGGAGGCAAGACAGAAACACAGACAGGGAAGCTCTGGAGACCTTCAGAGGGTTGCCTTTGCCTTTTACACATATACATGGAAAAAGCCTAGGGAAAATGACACTCTGGTGGTCATGAGAGTGATACAGTCTGTCCAAATTTAGATTTCTAAAACTCAAACCCCATAAAAATAGAAGGAAACTCAAGG
The DNA here is from genome assembly GCF_950005125.1 of Chionomys nivalis. Taxonomy (NCBI): domain Eukaryota; kingdom Metazoa; phylum Chordata; class Mammalia; order Rodentia; family Cricetidae; genus Chionomys; species Chionomys nivalis. Next base: position 32,572,039 of record NC_080090.1, on the reverse strand, counting down.
CCAGGGCTGAGGGGTAACTTTGGATGAGAAAGGTAGAAAAGGAACCTGAGATATTGTGTGTGTATGTATGTACATATGTATGTATGCATGTGTATTCATGTGTCTATGTATCTATGTGTGCACATGTATGTGTCTGTGTGCATGTATGTATGCATGTGTATTCGTGTGTCTATGTATCTATGTGTCCATGTATGTGTCTGTGTGTATGTATACATGTGTGTATGTATTATGTATATATATGCATATACATATTGTGTCTTTGTGCATGTGTATATGTGTGTCTGTGTGTCCATGTATGTGTCTCTGTGTGTGTCTGTGTATGCGTGTGTGCATATATGTGCATATGTGTCTATTTGTGCATCTGTGTATGTCTACATGTGTATATATATGTGCGTGTCTGTGGATGTGTGTGAGCATGTGTCTGTGGATATATGTGAGTATGTGTTTGTGTATATCTATAGTGTCTGTGTACATCTGTGTATACACATGTATGTGTGTCTGTGTATATGTGTATGTATGTGTGTCTGTGTATATGTGTATGTATATGTGTCTATGTGTATATGTGTTTGTGTCTATTTATGTGTATCTGTATCTGGTGCTCACGTGAATAACTACATCCACAGAAAGCCTGAGAAAGCTTGGGAAAGAATAGAGAGAGTAAAGCATGTTTTCTTGGGAGCAGCAATTTCTCGGGTCTGCTCTGCTTGCTAGAGGCAAGCAAGCGCTCTCATCTAAGAGAGGCTTCCTGACTCAGCTTTAGCTGCAAAGCTTGCAGCTCTTTAAGAGATCCTGCCATGAACACTTGAACGGTGTTGATGAAAAGCTGACTGCATGCTTGTTTGTTTTCAGCCGTAGCAGGAAAAAAGTTGTGCTGTTTTAAAATGCCAACTTTCTGGGCCTTCCTGCCAGGGCAAACTCTGACTGTTTAAGGCAGGAGGGCCGGCTACAGAGAGAGGACTTGAGTGTTGTCTGCGGACGTACTTTTGCAGCTTGCTTGCTGGCAGGGATCTTGAAACGCCATAGACTTGTGGCAATAAACATGGCTATAGCCGGTACCTCTGCCATGAGGCTGGAAAGCCAAGGAATGGGCTGGATCTAGCTGGCAAAGCCACGACTTAAATCCTACCCATATTGCTCAGTAATTTAAAGGCTCGTGTGGTCAGAAAAGGAGAGATATACAGTAAAGAGAGATTCAAAGACAAAGAAAACCTTTAAATGATTTACAGTGTGTTTAAAAACATATGTAGGCTAAAAGTTAAAGTTTTTAAAGTAAAAAACAAAAACAATAAAAAAGGAAGAAAGTAGTTGGGTGTGGTAGTACACACCTTTAATTCCAACACTTGGGAGGCAGAGGGAGATTGACCTCTGTGACTTCAAGGTGTGGTAGCACACGCCTTTAATCCCAGTGCCTGGAAGGCAGAGACAGAAGGATCTCTGAGAGTTCAAGGACAGCCTGGTCTACAGAGTTATTCCAGGACAAAGATAAACAGAAAACCTGTCTCATAAAGTAAAAATAAACAAAATAGAGTTAAAATAAAGCTACACAAAGATGGAAAATACACAGAGAATCTTGATATTGTATGCTATTATGCTCTCTTTGAATTGTTTGAATGCTGAGGAAAGAGCAACATCTGCTAAAAGATATTTGTTTATAAATGCTGCTGAACTAATCCAACATAGATATTTGGAAAATACCTTGACTTCAGAATTTGGATCTAAGGACATGATACTTTGGAAAAGAGTTTCTTTTGTTTTCACAGATGATGACACCCTGCGAATTGCTTCCATCCCAATATGGTATGATAGACCACGCCCTCCTGAAAGGTTGCTATGAACACCTTCAAAAAATTACTTCACTCAATTGACGACTGAGATGAACCTAGCACACAGGTTATACCCTGAAATATCTGATTAACAGTGCCCCCATTCAGCAGGAAGCAGTTTGGAGAGAAATAACTACGTCCATATTCCCAAATACTGTTTATAAATGTTCTTTTACATTTAAAGGGGGATATGATATAGATATGAATAATTTGCATCGGTATGGATTTGACTTTATTGATATAAATTTAAGGTCAATTTTGTTATATGTATATGTATTTCTAATCTTGATTAAGGTATTGTGATTGTATAGTTCATGTAATAATGTAATGTATATAGGTTGTTAATAGATAATCATCTATAATAGTCAAGTTTGTAGTCATGTTAGTCAGATTTTCTAGATGTGCATGGATATTTTAGATAGGCATTCTTCATATCTTTCAAAGATTATAAAATATGGCATTTTAAATGTTTTAATAACTTAGAATTTTTCATGACAATGAGACACTCTGCTCCTGGCAGCACCAATCTACTTCAAGAGGAAGATGGGCATCGAAGAGGATCCTTATGGAGTTTGATAGCCATTTGGGCAAGAAACTGCTCTTGCCTGGACTATTGCATAAACTGGACACAGAGAACCTGTGGAGAGAGGACTACTGAATTTGTCTAAAGATGAGATGATCTTTTGGGGTTCCTGATTCATGAAGGAGTCTGCGAGACATTCTGCGGGACACAGCAGATAGTGACTGAACTGCCTTTGAAATTTCCTGCTTCATGGAAATGTCTCTGGATACTATGGACCTGTAGGCCGAAGATGGATGCCCCAATGGTACAGAGGAACTTTGGGTGACTGTCCAGGCAGCGAGATGTCTCTGTGATTTCTAGAGTTTTGTAAGTTGCTTACTTCTCATTTACTTAGGTAATATTATATCCTTCTGGAGTCTTTGATGGAGTTGAAGAATAGATAGATAGTTATAGCTGTTTTCCTTTGTTATGATAAAAGATAAAATAGATGTAAATACTGTAATTGTAATTCTTGCTTGATAACTGTTTTGTTATATGTAATTTTGCTATGTTAAAGCCTTTCCTTTTTGTTTAAACAGAAAAAGGGGAAATGATGGAGGAAGGTCATTGGCTAATAACAAAACTTCCTTGGCCCATCTGATAGGGTAGAATTTAGATAGGCGGAGTAAACAGAACAGAATGCTGGGAGGAAGAGGAAGTGAGCTCAGATGCAGGGCAGCTCCTCTCAAAGCCAGACGCGATAAAGCAAGCTGCCAGGTCAGACATGCTGAATCTTTCCTGGTAAGACTGGTGCTACACAGATTATTAGAGATGGGTTGATCAAGATATGAGAATTAACCAGTAAGGGCTAGAGCTAATGGGCCAAGCAGTGTTTATATGAATACAGTTTGTGTGTTGTTATTTTGGGGCATAAGCTAGCCAGGTGGCCGGCAGCCAGGGCGGCAGGAACGCAGCCCGCAGCTCCCACAACAGAATGGTGCCCAACGTGGGGCTCAAACCCACAACCCTGAGATTAAGAGTCTCATGCTCTACCGACTGAGCTATGTGTATGTGTGTGTGTGTCTTGTGTATGTGTGTTTGTGTCTATGTATGTGTGTCTGTGTATATGTGTATGTGAGAGTGTGTGTGTGTGTGTGTTTAGTCTGGAAGGTGCTTGAGAACAGCCAGGATGTTTTCAATGGGGCCCACTTGTTTTCATAAAATGATTTGCACATCCCCCCTCTCCAGCTCTTGTTAGCCTTTGGTAGTTGGGAGAGCTGTCCCTGAGGTCATGAGAGCAGGAGAGCTGTCCCTGCCCCTCACCAGTTGCAGCAATCAGAAGAGTTCCCCCTGCATCTCTCTTGGGCAACACAGTAGAGCTGGACCTGGTTATGTAGGTATGTGTAAGGCAACCCCCAGGGCCTGAAAGCAGGAAAACTTGTTCCCTCCTTGCTCCTTGCTGCATAGGGTAAACTAGCAGGGGCAACACTGGAGAGCTCACCCTGGAGAGAGCTCTGCTGGGAGAGGGTTGGTGGGTTGACCAACCCTGCAACCACCCAGACCCAGAACCAGGGCTATGTGTTAACCTATCCCAACATCCATTCCATCTATGATATACATGTACATGATATATGGAATACGTGAAGGGGCCAGTCCTACGACTCCAAAGCTGCAAGATCTCCACAGCACAGGGCAAAAATGAGATATCCAAGAGGAGAACCAGCAAGGGCCCAGCATCGATGGTGTAGCAGAAACCAGGGGCCTCGAACCAGGTCAATGACTCTTTGCAATGACACTTGCTAGTAAAGATATATGGACTAAATGGTATATGACAAGATTTTTCTTCTTTTTTTCTTTTCTCTTAAATTTTATGTTATTTTACGGGGGTGGGGGTGTGAAAGGACCTATCCTTCTGGTGGATAAGAAGGGGGGATTGCAAGGACAAGGTGAATAAGAAGGGATGGGGAGATGGATGAGATCAAGAAAGACACAAAATAAATAAATAAAATATTTTTAAATGAAATACATTCCATTTACTCAACTTGGGATACTTTGAGCAACAAAGAATTAAGACGGTGATAGATTAAAAAGCATTGAAGTCTAGTACAACAATAATCACTGAAAATAAAATATGGGAAAAGAGAGAAGTATAAAAAGTCCTTCCCAATTACCCCAAAAGAGAATGACAGGTATTAAATGCAGAGGAGGCACCAGGATTGTGCACTCAGTATTTTTGTGACCACCAATGACAACAGCTGACTTAGACATGGGCTATGAATAGGTGAGATCAAAGGGTGAGGATCTCTGGGGGTCAGGCTATGTTCACAAGCACCAGCTTCAGCACATTCACTATTGACAAAGAACAGCATTGTCTCTACAGTGCTGAGGGCAAGAGATGGCTTCCTTAGCCAGTCTATCAAAAGACACATCACCAACAGGGAGCCTGGCTGGAGTTAGGTATGAACTGGACAGTGCAAGATAGGCAACGCCCCCCCCCCCAAATAAAAGAAAGAAAAGAAAGCAGGACATTATACAATTTTAAACTTAGGCAGTTCAAACTGAGAGATGCCATGGGAAGAAAGAAAAGGAAAAGGAGATGGGGGGAACAGATAAGTTTTATTTGCAACTTCTCGGCTTTTCTGTGGATTTCAAGATTTCTTTTTCTCAAACAGAAAGAGGACAGAAGAGAAGATGAGAGATGACTCCAGACCTAGAGTGGCCAACCCATGCAGGGTTCAACCCAGGACCACAAGATCATGACCCTCAGCATCTGCTCCCAATATGAAGGCTTTCCCACTCTCGGATCCCCGCAAAGCAGTATGAGGAGGCAACCATCAAACACACTGAAGCCTGCAGAGTAGTGTTTTGGATTTTGCTTTCATTAAATGAGCTAAACTGGCTAATAGATTGGCCACTGTCAAAAGGAAGGGTTGTGGGAAAACCAGATTCTCCTGTGGCTAAAGCCCAGTTCTCTCAGCTTTAATTGAGCAAACGACCACAGCTTTTCTTTTTGTATGGCCAAAGGCTCATCCCTTGAGAACTCTCTGCAGTCCTAAAGGAATGCTGTCCAAGTTCAAGGTCTCCAACTAGTGCCAGCATTCCCACCGGGGCAAGAGGAAGTGCCACAGCTGCTCCCAGGGCAATGCCAGCCTTCCTTCCGGTTAGGACAAGCTTTGGAGCAGAGGAAGATGCTGTCTGAAAGTCTAGTGCAGAGCTGGAGGTGAGGCCAGGTCGCATGCATGCCCTGACTCCTTGTGCTCAGCTGCTTCCTGGGGTCTCAAGTTGGCTAGGTCTCCAGACTTCATCTCGTGTTAGCTGGAGGAACTTGGTCACCTCCCTCTGCGGCAGTCATTCACCCTCTTCCTTCACTGCCCTTGGTGGCTACTTTTGAAGGTTCCTTTTTGAACAGCTATTATAGCCTCTTTCCTCCTATAGTCCTGTGTCTGCGGCCTCTTGGCTGTGGTTCAGCGGGTGTCCCAGGAGAGTCCGAGCTCTGGGAGACTTCCAGAGGGGCGACCATCTGCACAGGCCCTCCTCCTAGCCCCAAGAGGATGACTGTGATCATCCAGTGCCCTTCTCCTCTCCCAGACCTCAGTGCTAGACAGGAAGTTTCAGGACAAGGTTTCAGGGTCATTCCCTTAACCCAAGGCTCTCACGCCCCAGGAGTTGAAACCCCTTCGACATCTTCCCTCCCCACACCATGGACTAATAAAGCATCTGCTCTCACCATAAGACTCCTTCTCTGGCCAAACGGCCCACTGGGGTCCTCCTTTCTCAGGGCTCCTGGGTTTGTATGGGCTCCTTTTGCTTCCTCCCTGCACCCTGACACAATCTACTTCCCACTGAGTGAGCAGCCCTCCAGACAGCCAACGTCACACAGGCCCTTCCTGTCCCACCACTCTCAGAGGGCTGTCACCTGTGACCCCTGTCATTAGAGGGAACTTGTCTTCCCTCTTTTGGCACCCAGCACCTGTCTCATAGCCACATGGCTATTCATTCATTCATTCATTCATTCATTCATTCATTCATTCATCACAGACACAGCTTACGCTCTGTTCTAGGCACTGGGCTACCTGCTGGAGCTACAGCAATGAAAAGACAGACCTGCTCTCAAGGAGGTTACATTTTTAGGAGAGACACAAACAAACAAAAGACCCAGAATTTAATGACATGTGATACGTCATGCATCTATGGAAAAGAGGCATGGAGAAAATAAAGTCAGAAATGGGGAGATGGCAACAAGTAAGTTCTCGAACAAGCAGGAAGAACTGTTTGATATCCAGCACCCATGCAAAAGCGGGGCACACACCTGTGACCCAGCACTGGGGAGGGAGCCACACGGGTATCCCTGCACCTTGCTGCCAGTCAGCCTAACCAAATCAACACACTCTGGGCTCAGTAAGACACCTCGACTCAAAAGACAAGGTGGACCATGATTGAGGAAAATACCCAACATGCGTGTGTGCACATGCATGAGTGCAAGCCTGGCACACACGAACACATCCACGTGCACACATGGAAAGGAAAGAGAAGGGCAGTGTGGGGTGCTCCTACTTAAAGCAGGCTATCTCAAATCACTGAGGCAGAGGTGGAAAGAAAATGAAGGGCAAGGCTTGTATCTACCTGAGCAAAGGGTGTCTCTGTTAGAACACAGTGAGGGCAAAGGTCAGGCAACCCAAGAAGATATGGGCTCCATGCAGAAAAGCAAAGCTGCTGGATGCCAGTCGGGGTTATTTAACCTGGGACAGATTCTGATCATGGACGAGCTGCCGGCTTTATTCTATTTATGCACGGATGGTTCTGAGCAGAGTGTTGGGGAGGACTCTAAGCCAAGCTATGCAAAGACAAGTCTGGGCCCCTTTGGTTGCTGTGTTCTGTGGCCACTATTCTCATGGCCCCTCCTGGTCCAAAGAAAGAAAGAGTAGCAGGCAGGACCTGGAGGATGCATTCTGTCCCCTATGGAGACATACATACTGACTAGTCTGCAGTGAACTTACCTGGGGCTTCTCTTCCTGGGGTTTCTCTTCTTCTGCAACATGGGGTCTAAACAGATAGAATAGAGTGTTAGGAAGGAGAGCCTATGGCTCCTTTGCCTGGTTGGCATGCTTGTGGGAGTGGGACGTCAAATTCAGCCCAGTGGATGAGCTCTAGGGTGGGCCGCTCACTGGGAACTGGTTCGGGGCACATCTTACTGCTGTTGGAACTTCTCTGTCCATGGTCAGTCCCTGAGCCCCTTCGCTGGTGCACAGGCATGACTGAGTGTCCCCCATACCACCTAAGGCCCACATCCCCTCTCTACTTGCAGCCTGAACCTCCCAAAAAAGGGGCTAGAGTTCTCAGGAGAATGGAGGCCAAGGACTGTGAGATAAGGAGACAGCTTCCTTTACTCTCATTGGTAAGGAAACAAAATCAAAGTCAATGCCTGTGACCAGTGATGTCCATTTCCAGAAGTTTCTTTATGTCCCACACCACCCTTCCCATGTATCTCTACAGGTCATGCCATATTTTGGAAGAGAAAAGAGCCTCCTTCCTCCTTGTCCTCAGAACCACTCCACAGAAAATCGCACCATCATCTTGGTTGTCTTCAAGGTGCTTTGTGTGTGTCTTCCAGAGAGAGAGAGAGAGAGAGAGAGAGAGAGAGAGAGAGAGAGAGAGAGAGAGAGAGAGAGAACTGCATATAAGCATTGCATGTTGCTATATAACTTATAGTGAAACTGCCCAGACCCTGCAGGGAGGTCTTCCCTGACACAGAGCAGGATGTGCCATTCACAGACTCACTCGAGCCCAGCCACATCTGGATCACACTTAACCACTCTTCCCTGTTCTGGGTATGACCTGCTTGTCAACCAGCTGAGCTCAGAAACACCTTGGGCCCTCCTGGGATCAATTTTATCTGACCGTATCCCAGGGACAGGGAAACAGAAGTTCTGTTTGGAAGTAACTTCAGTTCTTTCCATCTTTCTCCAGATAGCTTACTTCTCAGCATACCAAACTGACTACAGAATTACATAGTGACAGAGGGTTAGGCAGGGACGCAGCGGAAAAACAGACTCAGAGATGCCCCATTTATTCTCGGTGGGAGTTCCCGGGCTGTGGGTTTTTGGGTTTGCTTCACAGGATGCCATCTGCTATAGCTTAGGTGTAGCATGTTCTCCAAAAGTCCGTGTTAAAGGCTTATTCCTCAGTACATGGTGCTATTGGGAAAGAGGACAACCTTTAAAAAGTGGGACCTACTGGGAGCTCTTTGGCCTTAGGGGGCACATCTTTGAGAGGAATTGCAGAGTCCTGGCTTCTTCTCTCCAAGAAGAACCAGCATCCTCCTCTACACACTCATGATATGTAGTACCACCACAAGCCAAGAAGACCAATAGAGCATGGACCAAAATCCCCAGACTGTGAGCCCCGAATGGAACCCTTTCCTCTCTTTAAGTTGATGGCCTCTGATGTTTTGTTACAGTAACACAAAGGATCAACAGACAGCCCTTTCTTCCACAGAGCAGTGCAGGCTCAGTTTGTCATGGGTCCCTTACCCTGGGGCGTGTTCTTCAGGTCTGCAGAGTCACTATCAGACAAATGTCTCCGGATCACGCAGATCTTCAGGGCAAGGAAACCTGCAGATATGGCTACTCCCAAGGCCATACCAATGAGGGCGTATTTGAAATCTAAAGCACAGGGAAGAATTGAACTCAATTCAGCTGCCAACCTCCAGGGGCTTTTCATGGCTTTTCATGCTGTCCAGGCTCATGTTCCTGGCCCTTAACCTTCCAGTGTCCACCTGCTGTGCTAGCCTTGATTTCCATTGTCCATCCCCAGCCCCTCCCCACCCCCAGAGCCTCCTCCCTGGGCTCTCCAGCTCTCAGAACTGTTCCCATTTTTAAGGATCATTCAAGTCCAGCAGGACCTGGCCCCTTGAGCTCTGGTGGAGGACAACTTAATCCTCCGGCTTCCTGTCATCCTACCTCACTTATCCCTTAATTTATTCATTGACTCGTCTGTTGAGGACGTGAAAACCATTGCTATGTGGTGAACCTAAAAGCTAATGAGGAAGGTCCCACACTGTCTTAGAGGACCCTGGAGTCTGCTGAGAAAGTCAGGCAAAGGGCTCACATTAACGTCACATCACAAGTGGTCTGGACTGGCCTAGGGCCTTCTTAGAGAAGGTGATGTGTGCATTGTTCCTTGCTAGTGAACACAATCCTCAGCGTAGGGAGGACAGGCACTGTGGGAAGGGGGCCGATGAATAGGTGAGGACCAGAGAGAATGGTAGAGCCTGCCGTGGTAAGCCCATAGATACAGGATAAGGCATGGGACAAGCTAAGGCTGCCGATCAGAGACAGACAGCACAGAGGTGGCCTTATGGCTTGTGTCCCCAGGATGAAGTTATTTTGGCCACTAAGTGGGCCTGTGGGCAAGACATGTGTTGGCTAGCAAGAATGAACACCAGAATCTAGCTACATTCTTTACAGGGTCTTACCGCAACTCTGTACCAAAACCAGCAGGGAGGCCACCTACCAATCTCAGTCCCAGCAGATTTGTCTGTCGTCAGCACTTGAGCTCCTCCAACACCTTGAAGAAAACAAGTCCAAGCCTTGTTAGAAACCCAATCTGGGCCTGGGGGCATAACTCAGTGTAAGAACAATTGCTACGCAATCATGAGAACCCAAGTTCAGTCCTCAGCACCTACATTTTAAAAGGGAGGGAAGGCATGGCCACACATGTGCCTGTGATGTTGACGCATACTGGATGGTTATTAGATCTTACTGGCTACCAGCATGGCTCTAGGTTCATTAAGAAACCCTGTGTGGTGGTTTGAAAGAAAATGGGCCCCAAACGGAGAGGCACTATTGGGAGGTGTGGCCTTGTTGGAGGAATTATGTCACTGTGGGGGTGGTCTTTGAGGTCTCCTATACTCAGGCTATGCCCAGTGACACAGTTCACTTCCTGTTGCCCGAAGTCAAGATGCAGAGCTCTCAGCTCCTCCTCCAGCACCGTATCTACCTGCACACGGCCATTCCCTGCTATGACAACAATGGACTAAACCTCTGAAACTGTAAGCCAGTCCCAGTTAAATGTTTTCCTTTATAAGGGTTGCTGTGGCCATAGTGTCTCTTCACAGCAATGGAACCCTCACTAAGACAGCCTGTCTCACACAAAGTGACAGAGCAATGCATGCCGTGTCCTCCTCTGCCTTAACCTAAATATACACAAGTGCATGTGTGCACACTGCCAGCACACACACAGAGACACACTCAGCACGGGGTGTTACACCAGAACTACACTAAGGATAACTGTGTTCTCTGTTCAGTGGAGAGGGGATCCTCATAGCAGCCCAGGACTTGTTCTTAAAGGTTGGCTTTACTTCTAAGTGTGTACAGGTGTGTGTCCAGGTGAGGGCACATGCATGTGTAAGTATGCATGGCTAAAGAAGCCCAGTAGGTGCCAGATCCCCTGGAGCCAGGGGTACAGGCAGTTATGAGTTGCCTGGCTTGCGTGCTGAGAATTCAACTTAGGTCTCTGGAAGAGCAGCGAGCAATCTTGACTATCAGGCATCCCTAGTTCTGAAGTTATGTCTCACCTGCTTGATGGGTGAATGAAGCCTAGAGATTCCCAAGCAAAAGCACACAGCCTTGTTCTGACCACAGCTCCTGTGCAGACACACAGATGTCCCTTTCCTACAGAACTCAAGCTTACACACTCACACACACACACACACACACATGTGAGCACACACCTGTGCATACACATAATGATTCTTTTTCTCTAATGGGTGAAGCCCCCAATAAACTCTACTTCATTAACGTTTCCTTAAATGATACCTGCTGCCCCAGCTAGATTGAACCACTCATGGACCGAAAGATCCAGAACTGCACGGAAGGGCTATAGATGAGAGCAGGGTTTCAGCAGACACTCTAACCTCAGAACCACCGTGTTTCCTGTTCACACCAAGTTACACCCTCTGCTGACAGCGGGGCCTCTTTCTGTCTGTATTGGACAAAACGCAGGAGTCGGCAAGGGCATCCTCTAGGGAGGTTAGGCCTCTAGGGGTCAGCCTGCCTTTGCTGTCCCATCATCAGCTTCCGGTCCCCATCTTTGGGTCTCCCCCTTGGTGACCAGAGCTCTTAATGGGAGCATTTGTTGTGAACACTTTACCCCAGCCCCAGATGAAACGGACAAAGAAAGATGGACACAGCTGAGAAAGCCAGCTGCAGAGCCCATAGCCAGAACCACAGGACCCAGAGGTGTGACAGAGTGCCTCAGACCACTGTGGAGGAGTGAAGAGAGAAAGGAGGGAAAACCCTGGGTCCGAGCACCAAGTCCTGCCCCAGCATCACCACAGCAGCCTGGATCTGTTCTCCCTAGCTCTCGTCCTAGTCAGCGATCCTACCCAGGTTCACTTTGTCCTGAACACTGGGCTCCATCCTTGGGTCCTTTTATTCCGCTCAGCCCTTTGCAGATCCTTGAGACACCACACTCTCTGTATTATGCTCAGATCACCTCTAAGCCTTGAGACTTTCCACTAGTCTCTGAAGCTTCCAGCTTGGGGACTTCCTCCCTGAGGTCTGCATTACTGCTGAGCAGACAAACTTAGTGGATCTGGATGGAGCTGTGCACTGGAGCAATAAGTCCTGCTAGCCAGCCCTCTGGCCACTCGGCGGCAGCCTTTCCCCTCCTCAGGGAGAAAAATCCTCCCAATCCGCCCTAGCTCCTTTGCTCTCAGTGTGTCATCAGGAGGTCTAACCCTGCTTTCTAATGAGCCCCCGGGTGAGAATCCATCCTCAAGGCAAACTGCCCCCTGCTAGGGTCACTAGCTGGGGAAGTCCCTCTTGGGCTGTAGACCCTCGGCAAGCCCCTAGCTCTGCAAAGTAGCTGGAGGATGGATAGCCCTAGCAGGGCTTGTCTTCCAGCACAGCCAGAGGATTGCCGGATGCCTTGCTTTGCACAGGGATGTGTGAGACCCCAGGAGGAAGCTGGAGGAAAGCCAGCAGAAGCGGAAATTCTCAGCAGGAGTCCTTATAATGTAGAGGCAGGGCACAATACTGGAACACAGGCTCTAAGACCCTCAAGCAGTTCAGAGGGGCTGGGCCTGGATGTATGTATGTGTCACGACTGCTGTCCCTAACGCAAATATCACCTGTTACTAGTCCTGTGAGCCTGGCTGTGCACGCGATTCTACTCTTGTGGGTGCGCGTGCACACACACACACACACACACACACACACACACACTGTGCCCCAGCACTGTTCCTGATGAGCCGAGTACACAGGGTAAGCATAGCCTTTGCCATTGCCTTCTAGATGGACTTGCTGAGAACCTGAAGCTTTCCGGAGAAGCAGCCCACATAGCCTTCAAGAGGAGTTAGGTGGCACGCTGCATGTAAGGAGTCTCCTTCAGAGAAACTTACATCAAGACACTCACTGTCCTTTCCACACCCCAACTGGACCTGATGCTTTGCCTTTCTCAAAGCAACTTCAGAGAAATTTGATGAGGGCATGAACAAGTAGTCTCTCTCTCTGCAGCTCTCCAGCCTGGGGCTTGCTCGGCAGGTAGCTTCCAATACTGCAAGAGTCAATGGCTCTTGAGCTAGGGGCACAGGTAACTGAGTGCCAGAGTGGTTCCTTAGCATGTGCGAAGTCCCTCATCTCGTTGTCAGCACTGAAAAGGAGGAAGCGAGAAGAGCAGATGGCCCTGCCAAGTGGCTTAGCCTCTCCTCACACAGAAGAGAATGGGACCGTCTCTGGAGAGCCAAGAAGAACGAGCCCAAGGCACGGTTTGGACTTGCCCATCTCGGTTGGAATCTGACCCACTAACAGCCCATCCCTGGCATCCAGGCCTCTTTGTGCTATCCACCTGTTGGGGCCACCCTCGCTGGGGGCTAACGCTCCCTGCCACCTTATTTGGGCAGAATCAGGGTGTGTGATTCCCAGTTGTGGGCTGGTCGCCATGTGTCATTCTATAAGTATCTGAGCTAAAAATAGGGGTGGCCACCCTAAGTGTTTGTCAACTGATGCCTGGTCACATTCATCTGGGTACTTAAACATTACAGGGTGGGTGGTGGGTCCTAACTTTAGATCTCATGAATTCCGACATTCCGGACTAGAGGAAATGGGCCTCAAATGTCAGGACCAGCATCCACCCCGCCATTAAAGAGTTCACACACCAACAAGGAACCAGCATCAGGCCAATCCAAAGTGCCCTGAGGAGATCATGAGCTGCCAAAGAATGACCAAGGATACTTGAATAAATGTCTGTCACCATCTTTGTTCGCTTGTCTGCTGGTAGCGTCTTGATGTTCCTTTGAGGGAACTACTTTACATGATTTTTGTTGTGTGCATGGCGGAAGCGGGGCTGGCTCCAGGACAGCCTTGTGAACTAAGGGAATAGTCCGGATGTATCATCATCATGGAAAATCAGGCTGTCGAGTGAGGTGGCAAGGGAGAACACAGGCTGAAATAGGAAACCATTTAGGATAGCTGCAGAGAAACCTGGTGAGAGCATGCAAGCAGCACAAGCCCTCATGCCCCCTGGGCCTTTACAGCTGGGCCTTGTACAATGCTTCCCCATCGCCCGCCTCTAACAATTAGCACAAAAACCACTTAGAGAAGTCTGCTCGAAGTCTCCTATTGGCTCTGTTGGTCCAGAATCACTCCTGCACCCTCCTCAGACCTCTCCCCTTGAGACTTGTTCTGTGGCACAGAGGCTCCAATAATACAAGGAGAGCTATGTTCCCTGGAACCAGGATGATACCTGAGCCCCCTCGGAACTTGGATTCCTCTCCTGATTGGCAGAGAACAACAGTAGAAGGCAGAGTCCTGAGCTGACCGAGTGGCCGCTCCAAAGCTACTCCGTGTGAACCTAGAAGCAGTTTGAAGACTCAAAGTGATAAGATCAGGTTTGTAAAAAGCGAAGTTGAGTTCAACCACAGAGACAAACGAGCAACAGCGTTGCGCATGTGCCTCTGAGGCTGGTGCCAACTGCGGAGCACACCTCCATCTTCTGCAGTGGACTGAATCTTCGGGAGCCTGGGGCATGCTGGTACATGACTGGAACTGTGTAGCAGTTGAAGGAGGCTCAGAAAGGACCCTGGGAATGTGAAATTAAAGGGACAGTCCAGCTGGGTTTCATGCCACCGTTTGAACCTGAGCCTTGCTTTTCTCCTGGGAAAATGGGTACACACAACCCTGTAAGTGTGTAAGAATCTCTCACCAGAAGTGCAGGGAGGAAGAACCGGAAAACAAAGCCCAGCACAAAGCACTCCTTTTAGGTCGGCCTATTTGGGTGGTGTGAGTGTGACAGTAGCTCCTCCCCTTCCTGGCTATTCATGAGCAGGTGGGCATCTAAGAAAAACGAGGCCAGGAGCCCTGTCCCTTTTAGCCCTCCACGGGGCTGTTTGAACGTGACAATGACACTCGTCTGCCATTATGTGGTATGTTGAAACTTTTGTCCCATTAGAACACTGGGGACATGGTGTCTGACCCTAGTTATGTGGGCTCTTCACTCCCTGTGTCTGTGTGGCTTCCACTGGGGTCTAGAACCTTCTGTGATGCCATAAATTACAGAAACCTCAGGCACCCTATCACGAGCCCCAAAACCACCAGAAGCAGCTTTTCCTGAGTCACCCTTTCTCATATCACAACCAGACCTTAACCCCCAAACTTTAAGTAAACAGGATGTCCCCACATCCTCCCATGACTCGGTATGCCCCAGTCTTTCTCTGAAAGGACCAAGATTGGAGATAGAGAGGTACAGATCAAAACAAGAGAAAACAGTAGAGAACAGAGCACACAGGCAGAGAGGGCTACAGGCAGCAAGGGGGCACGATGGCGGTCCCTGGTACCCAGGGAGCCCTACCTGTGGCAAGAGAGTCCCCAAGGACTCAGAGCAATCTCTTAATCCACGCACCTAGCCAAGCCCTTGGACTTGACACTCAGGAAGATGGGCAGGGAGGGGGTACGGTCACACACAGGAACTGTCTGTCCATACATTCAGTGATTGGGCAGCAAAGACAGCCAAGCGGACACTCAACCCTGCCTGGGGTGTTGAGAAACTTCTACAAGCTTACAGTTTAAGTAAAGATAGGAGGACTAATGGGAGCCAGTGAAGAGGGGTAGGAGGGGTGACAAGGGCAGTGGAGGAGGCAGGGATGAGGGCCAGGAGGCTTGAGAAGGGGGTGGGAGTGTGAGAACCAAAGAGGAAGCTCAATGGGGTATTAGTTCTTAGGGTACTGACTTAGAGGTTGTCATGGTGACCTCAAACAAGCATTGGGACAGTCCCCCAGGTCTCCTTGTTGCAGTCCTGAGAGCCGGAAGGCATGATCTTTCCTGTGTTTTTGCCCAGCTAGGACATGGCTGCCCTGGGCAGGAGGGAGAAACAGGAAGCCATAGAGGGCCACCAGACTGATGAGGAGGCCATGAAACATGAGCGAGTGCCTCCGCCTTCCAGAAATAGTACCATAATTAAGAGGGGAATGATAACAGTGGGTGACCAGACAACATCAAAACTTGGGCACATACTGTTTTCCCGAGCAATCTTGGCTAATTAATTCTTAAAGATTCACACACTGGGATCCAAACACTCAGCTTACAGCAGCCAAAGCAATCGATAGCTTCTCAGACTAATGGAGGGGCTGGAGGTGGGAGCTGGCTTTGGTCTGAACGAGAACTTTTGCAAAACTGGGGAGTCCTGAGAGGGTCTGGGTTCATTCTTACCAGGAGGTAAAGACTTGTTCTAAACCACACTTGGCAAGGGAGTGGCTGCAAGCCTGGGTTGGGGGGATAGACATTAGGAGAAGGGGAGCATGGTGGGTGTTAGCAAGGTAGGCAGTGCCCTCCAAGGGATTCTGGCCCTCACCAGGCCCACACTCACTAGGGAAAAGGTATATTACATGTCCAAACCCATTAGCGAGTGCCTAAAAGCCTCCCTGTGACCTGAGGAGGGGAGGTTACAGGTAGAGAGAAGCACATGGAGGATACTCAGAATCTGGAATTCCCCTTCTGCCGCCCTCCGCTCTATCAGTGACTGGGCTCAGCGTGGTGGTGTGATGAGCTCGGTGCCACCAAAAGAGTGTGGCTGTGTGAATCCCCTGGCTATGTGTGCCCCAGTGAGAGGCAGGCAACAGCTGTCTTTGCACCTGTAAACAAGCTACCCACTTAGAGACTGTCTTCCTCTGTCCTGGTGGGAGAAAGATGGGGCTCTCAAGGGAGTGCTCAGACCGGGAAGAACGGTGCTCCCAGCAAGGGCAAAGACTTAAAGAGGAGAAAGGCCTGCAACCCCATCTTGGAGCTTCAGCTCAGAGTTGCCTTTGTGGGGCTGTTCTTGGCAGTGAGCAGGGAAGCAGCCTCAGTGCAGAATAACTAATTAATGATGGTAAAGTATCAGGAAAGAGGGAAGCGCTGTATAACCGCTAAGTGGTGGGGTTATTATTATTCATGCAATATTCATACTGTACTCTTCAGCCTTGGGAAGCTTTGCGAGAGTCCCGTGGGACCTGCTGAGGGAAGCACAGACTCAGGGCAGCAGAGCTGTGGGATGACAGCTGGCCTGGCCCACGCAAAGGGCCGTGACACTGCAGAGAAAGCAGCCACTAGCAGCCCATATAGGAGTCCCAGGGCGAGGCTGCCAGATCTGCATCTGCCTCTGTTTACCAACCGAGGCTGTTGAGTGAGCCCTGCTGTGCCCTGGCCATCTTGCTCTAGGTGTCTCTGCAAAGACAGCTCCTGAGAGTTCAGGGTGTGTCCCGTATTTAAATATTTAAGTTATAAATCAAGCCACTTGCTATGCCTGCCTCACCCTACCCCTTCACTCAGAGACCCATAGTCCCCTTTTGAAGACGTAAGTATTGCTGTAACGCTTCCAGAGGCAGCATGGCAGAGCAGAAAGAAGTGGGGCTTGGTCCCAGTTAGCTGGGGCCCCAGACCCTCAGGACTGGAGATGGGGCCTACTGCTCGTAGATCCCTCACAGAATCCTTTGCCCAAGTTTGGCTTTCCTCTAGACTTCTGGTTGATGCTAAATCATGTTCCATCTCCATCATTTGGGGAGAAGAGACCCTGTCTTCTGGATAGCTAGTCTGCTCGTGGCTGGAAATAAAAGCAACTTATCCCTCCCTCTCTCGTCTCCAGGGCAACCACTACGCTGAGGTTTCTCCTGTCTTCACACATGCCTTTGCTTGCATTTGGGGGCTCCCATACCCACACATGCCCTTCCCCACAACTGAGTGCTGACCTAAGTCTTGAACTTCACAAATATTTCCTGGCAAGATCAAGAAGAGGAAGCACCTTTGCATTGTACATACATACGCGTGCATGCATGTGTGTGCATGTATGTGTGCCTACAGTATCTGGGAGCACAGAACACAGTCCTCCCTGGTTGACTGATCCCAGGAGGAGACAGAAACTGTTAGGCTCACATGTCCACATATGAATGATATTAGGTATGAACCTGAGACAGCCCAGCTCTGCGAAGGTCTCACACCAGCATGGGAAGCAGACCATTATGGAGTTGACCTATCATCAGAGGTCACACATAGCTCAGTGGTCAGGGCTTGTCAATGTCACAGGAATCCTTGATGTTCATTGCCCCAGGGCAGCTCAAGACTCTTCACTGAGTCTCTCCAGGACCCTTACTACTTCAGCTTAGCTGCCGATGGCTGCTGTCACACAACAGTGTGCCCGTCCTGCCCAGCATTGTTCTCCAGTGAAGCTAGACCTTGACTGGCCATCAGCTGTGACAGAAACAACCTCTCGGCCACACTCTTAGCCTTGGCCTGCACACTATTTCTTGTGGAAAAGCATGCATGAGGAGTGCAACTGGGTCTCAAGGGGCCAGTGCTGGCCCTGATGGCTCTTGCACAGTTCTGGCCAGTCTTGGGGTTGGCGCAGCTGGGCACCAGGCAGACCCTTAGGAGTGAGCAAACCCAGATTTCCCTGCTGAGAATCTAATGGAATCAGATGTAATAAAAAGATCAGTTGAAACAATTCTTGTAGATAAATGAGGGTCTGGATGTGAGATTAGGAGGAAGCGCAGACAGTTTAGCTTGGGAGCTGACGAGAAAGCTGACTAATCTATGCAACCTGCTGTTAGCCTCTCAGCCACCCTGCCCCCCATGGGGCATTTCTTCTCTTCAGGATCCTCTGGGATCAAGGATATTTGATGGAGATCTGGTAACACCAACACCCTCTAGGATAGTATTACTCCAAATCAGCCGCCCTCCAAGTGTGCTCCTCTGAGTCTGGGAAGGTGGAATGTGCTTCCTTATTCCAGTTCCTCACACTAAAAATAACTAAAATCCCTCTGTACCATATTTCAAAACAAATGCAAGTGGAACCTGAAGTGTAGAGAGAAGGCAGGGTGCTCAGGACTCCGAGATTCCTGGAATAAGTAGAAAGTGGATTCCCTGGGATTTCCTGCATGATATATCTCAGCTTGGATACTAGTAAAAGCTGCAGTTAAAGGTACCCTCATTATCAGTTCGGCAGGGTTCAAAATCGCCTAGGAAATGTACAATGGTGTGTCTGTGATGGTGTACCCCCTGAAGGCTAACTGAAGATGAAAGATCCACCCTGAAGTGGGGATCACCCCCATGAATTGGGAGCCCAGACTTGGGGAACAATAGGAGAAAGGGTGATGGCAGATGAGAGCTGGTATCTCCACTGCCTGGTCAGCTTCATGATCCCCCACCATGAACTCTGCCAAGATGGACACTATCCTGGCAAATCGAAAGCCAAAATCCATCCTTTATCTCATGAGTTGCTTTCTGTGGTCATTAGGTTACAGCATCAAGAAAAGTAAACAATTCACCCAGGAGCCAAGAAACACCAAGAAGCACAGGCATGAGAGTCTCAAGGAAAGCCAGTTCTCCTCCAGGCATGGCGGCACATTCCTTAACTCCGGCTTCCAGGTGAAGATGGGAGGACTTCGAGCTTGATGCCTGCATTGTGAGTTTAAGAACAGCCTGAGCTGCATACTAAGAGCCTGTATGAAGAAAGAGAGAGCAAGCAAGACGGAAGGGAGAGTCAAACAGAAACTAAGAAGCTTAGACAGCGAGGTACTTGCAAATGTAAAAGACAATAAAAGTGTATGTACAAAAGGGAATTCTCAAAGACATAAAATATTTGTCAACTTAATGAAAATCACAAACCCAAACATGTGAACCATAGCTAACACTGCCCGAAAGAGAAAATCACATCACCATCACTAAATTCTTGGAAAAGAAAGGCTTTAGTCCATAATCTACCATTTCAAGAAACTCAAGGACAGACAGCTAAAGACGCTCAAAGCAAGGAGAGGAAAGTTAGGTGATAGGATGGTTATCAGAGAGAAATTGAGTTGAAAGCAGAAAAGCAACACTGAAAATCAGTAAAACAAGGAATTGTTTCTTTGAAAATATGATTCGGTTGAGAAATCCTGACAAGATTGACAAAGGACACTCTAAAGCACACGCTGCCAAAGTAAGGAATGAATTAGGACTATCATTCCAGAGTCCGAGGCACCAAAGATGATGTTGATGGTCACAACAGACAATAACAAGAATTAATAATAACAACAATAAGAAGAAAATGTTACAAAATGTTCTACATATAAAATTTTGTCAGTTTAGAAAAATGTATCAATTTCTCGAAACTTACAAACCACCAAAATTCACTCACCATGAACTATATATTCTAAATAGCCTTAAGATACATTAAGGAAATTGGACTTATTTAGCAAACTCCCCCAAAAGGAACACATATGTCCATACTTTTTTGTGAGATAAGTCTAGCAAGATTTGAAAAAGTTAGCAGCAATTCTTTATCATTATTCCCGAATATGGAAGAGAAAGAAATGTTCCACCCATGTTTTGAAGTCCACCTCATCCTAATATTAAATCCAGACATGGGCAGCACAACAGCACACAGAACCTCGTGAACACGGTTACCAAAATCCCTGACCGTTATCAGCCAATGTAAAAGTTAAACATGGCAAAGTGGAGTTTTCCAGGACATAGACTGATTCAATATTTGAACACCAGTCAGTGTCACCTGCCATACTCACAGGCTACAGAAGAAAAGTCACATGACCATGTAAGCAAGGCAGCATTAGGCCACATTCTATGATGCTACGCTCATCCAAGACAAAACCTCTCTTAAAACCAGAGATGGAGGGAACCTTCTTCACTATCACAGAGACCATCTGCAAGCTTACTGTCAGCTAACAGCACTTGTAATCAGCAGTTCTCAACCTGTGGGCTGTGATCCCCACAGTGGTCATATATCACATATCCTGAATATCAGATATATACATTATGATTCATAAGAGTAGCAAGGTTGCAGTTACGAAGTAATCTTGTGGTAGGAGTCACCACAACGTGAAGAACTGTATTAAAGGTTCACGATATTGGGAAGGTTAAAAAGCACTGTTCTTAACGGTGAGAAGTAAGGTACTGGTCCACTTAGATCAGGAACAGTGCAGGGGGATCTGCTGTCATTGCTTCTTTTCAGTTCCGTACTAGAAGTCCTAGCCAGGCCAGCAAGATAAGAATAGGGAGTGAACATGGGGTGGGGTGGGAGGAAATCCTGACCTCATTTGCATATAACATAACGGTCAGAAGAAAATCCTAAGTAATCAAACAATAACTCATAGAATAAGTGAGTTCAACAAGGTGCTGAGACTCAGAACCACACATACAAACAACGGGGCTTCTTTACATTCAACTATGCAAAGGAGGAAAGACTTGAAAGACAATATAATTCGTAATCACTCGAGAACACTCAGACGTGAGTCTAAACATGCACACTCATTCATGTGCTGCACACTGAGGAGAGAAATCAAGAATATTAGTGAGTTCCTAGAAGCTTTTTCCTCACCATTGTCCTACACCTTTATGCAAATCACATCAAAAAGCACAGTAAGTTTTTCTGTGGATATCCAAAGACTTTTCAGATTCACATGGCTGGAATAATGAGAAGGGACTACTGGACAAGCTAAAGATGTTCTGTAGCTTGGGACTGCTCCCGTGGCAGAGACAGACATGTATCAGCAGAAAGGAGCACCAAAATCAATTCCACAAGTACAGCTATCTGCTTTTTGACATAACAACTGATTCAGGTCAATGGAGGAAGGATAGGGTTTTTTTTTCCAGCCAATTGTGCTGAAGCAATCAGAGACCTGTAGGTCAAAAAACAGTAACAAAAAAATACAATAGCAAATATAATACACCTAGATATAAATTCTTAACACACACAATAGGACCAAAATGCATCATGGGGGCTGGGGTGGCACCATATGTATAAAGTTCTCAGATGCAGGCGTGAGGCCTTGAGTTCAGACCCCTAGCACCCACATCCAAAGCTGGGCACAGTGATATATACCTGTAATCCCAGAGCTGGGGAATTAGAGATGGGGTGCTAGGAGCTCACTGCCCAGAAGGCCTAGCTGAACTGGTGAGTTCCATGATCAGTAAGAGACCCTATGCCAAAAGAAGATAGAGTGTAATAGCGAAAGATACCTGATGATAACAGTGGCCTCTAGTTCATTCATATAACTTGAACATCTGCACACACTTGTATATACACACATACGAACACATACCTACATACAAAACACCCACATACACAAAACAGATTTAAATGCAAAGCATGAAACCATACAAGGTTTTGGATGGAAATCTTGAGGACTTAAGGTGAAAATTTCTCGAGGTTTTTAATCAAAAGAAAAGCTTGTCAAAGAGAAGTAAACTAGAAAGTTAAACTTCACCAACATTAGATACGTCCAGGCTGGAGAGATAGTTCAGTAGTTAAGACCTCTTGCTGAACTTCCAGAGGACTACAGATTGGTTCCAGAACCCATATCATGTGACTTACAACCTCCTGTAACTTCAGCCCCAAGGAATGTGACATCCCCTTCTGGCTTCTGTAGACACAAACACACATGTGTCATACACACATGTAGATACACACAGAAACACACACATAAAAACAAAAAATAAGGCCAGATATAGTTCTGCCCTTGCTCTCGATACTCAGAAGGCAGAGGCAAGCAGATCTCTGTATGAGTTTGAGACCATCCTAGTCTATAGAGCAGGTGCCAGGCCAGTCAGGGCTGCATAGTGAGAACTTGTCTCAAGTTTTTAACTTAAAAATTAAAAAACAAAAAAATAAGCCTTTACAATATTCAATATTTTCTGCAGTCATGGTACTCACACTTCTATATGGTTCAGAGAACACCTGAAAGTCAACAGTAAAACCCAGCAACCAATTCCAAAGAAAAAAACTGAAGCCGGGGAGTAAACGGGTTAGAAAAAGGGACGAATCCCCAAAGCTAGTCCTGCGGTCTTGCTCTGTGGATAAACTGGCTCTGCCCACTTGTCCCAGGCTCTTCCCTTCCCACCCGCCCGCTGGCTAAGAGGCCCTGGTGGATGGCTCCCTTTCGGCTCCTCCTGATAATCTGGCAGCAAAGGCGAGCAAAACACACTGATTCTCTCTCACACACATCTCCTCACCGCAGAATCTAAAGCATTGTCTTGGCAAGGAACTGGAGCAAGGGAAAAGCTGTCAGGAAAGATTCGTACAAAGATCTCAGGGACTAAGAGCCAAGGAATAAAGTGATGAGTTTGACTTTGTAAGATAAAAACGAATTTAATTCTCTTTACCCTGGCCTCTGCCATCTTTTCATTATAAATTAAGGCAGTGGGTGGAGAAAGCCTCTCTCTTTCAATAACTCTGGCTCCTTCAGTGAAAGATGTTTTAGGCCCTGGAATGTAATTAAAGTGATATTGTATTCCTTTTAGTCTCATAATTATAATAATACATAGAATTCTGCAGATGCTCCAACACCATTAAAACAAAGACAGATGGCTGACGTTTCTGCTGGAATTTAAATCCTTGGGAGTGTTTCGTATGGCGGCACTCAGAACACAGATGATAAAATGCTGAGGACTTCTTACCAGATAGTACTACTGGGTATTCTTCGGTCAATATTTAGCACAACTTAAACATATTGACCATCTAGTATTTAAGTAGAAGTTTTGATGACCACAGTCCAAGACCTAGTTTTGGGTTTTTTAATATAAGGTCAACAGTGCTTCAGCCTTCCTCTTGCAATCTGTACCTCCATCCACGAAGTTGAAGGTAACAGCATTGCCATGTTTTGGTTAGAAAAATGGGTCATTTGAATTCAGTCATTGGGAAGGATCAGGTAACCCCAAAGTGAGGATTGCTGTGACCGTTTTGGCTTGACAAAAACATCACTGGATTGAACAACCAAGTCCATGTGTACCTCAGCCTAACGGAGGCTAAAGTGATATGGCTACTCCAGGCAGTACCTGCCCCTACATGAAGGTGGTAACAACCATTGTGGGAAATACTGAAATGCCATTCACAGATGATTAAAGTATTTTGTTAGCATTACAGTTCCTAAGGCTTGTGACTGTATTATAGTTATGTAAGGGAATGATTCAGTCTTCAATTTCAATTGACATGGTATGTTTGTATGTCTTTATAGGACACAGTATAATGATTCTACATACATGTACAATGAGCAGTGGTCAGCTAGGGAAAACTCGCAGTGACATTCCCTCTTCTCATGTCCCTGTAACTGGAAACTCAACACTCCCCTAACTATTCTGGAGTGCTCCACAAATTGCTGCAGATTGCAATAACCCTGTTGTGTAGCACAACTAATGAAAACCCAGAGACAGATATTGGGGTTCAACTTGAAGATCAGAAAAGCAAAACAGTCAAGCCACTAGAAAACTCTTACCTTAATGAAATCTTCAGACTGAAAGAGAGCGAGTTCCTGTCTCATACAACTTTATATTCCTCTCTAGTGCTGGGATTAAAGGTGTGCACCATCACTGCCCATCCTCTATGGCTAACCGGGGTAACCGCTGGGGTTATAGGTGTGTGCAACCACTGGCTAACCTTTATGGATGACTAGTGTGGCTGCTATTCACTGACCTTCAGGCAAGCTTTATTTATTAAAATACAAATGAAATATATATTTCCCCTTTTTGTCTAAAATAAAAAGAAGGCTAAAACTGATAAAAGAAAAACTATATATATATAATAAGTACATGACTATATACAATATATAGAGTAAAAAATTCATCAACAATGTCTAGTTCATTTGCATTTGACAAATTCAGAGAAAATACTCTGTCATCTATCTCATCTTGGCCTCATTAGTATTTAGAAAATTCAAATTTAATAATGCTTTATGCAATCTACTTCTAGGGGTATTTATCATCCCTTTCTGTTTATTTAACATATCCTTTAGAGTTAGATTTGATCTTTCTGTGCCTGCCCTGTAGGATTTTGTAGTATACCTGTAGTATGCTTTATACTATAATAAGCAAAAAACTGTTCCATTTTCTTATAGACATGTGCTGGACCATTGTCTGTCTTTATTTGTGCAGATATACGCATGATGGCCATAACTTCTAGGAAATATGTGATTATCCAATCAGCCTTTCCAAACTCAAAGCAGTTGCTCATTGAAAACCTGAATAGGTATCAATGGTGTGGTGTACATATTTTAGTTTTCCAAATTCGACAAAATGGAACATCCATCCACCATACTTCATTCCTTTGAATATCGTTTGGGTTACTTGGTAGTGGTGTTTGGTTGTATAAAGAACAAGTAGGACATTCCCTTATAATTTCCTTGACTTGTTGCCATGTAATGGAAAAGGCCTTGACATGATGTTTTCTTTATGAAATTCTGAGGCCTTCAGTACATTTCCAATCAATAATTAATCAACTTCTGCATTACTTTGTGCTAAAGGACCTGGCAGACCCATATAGAATCGGATGTGTGTTACGTATATGGGAAGATGCCTATTCCTGATTATATCTTGTAACTGAATAAGTCAATTCTGTGTCATCTGGCATAAATTCAGCGGTTTCAATATACAAAACAACTGTTTCTGCAAATTGTGAATCAGTAACTATGTTGAGGGATTCTTTTCAATCCTTTAGTACCAGGAGAACAGCATATAATTCTGACTTTTGAACAGAATTATAAGGGCTTTGATACACTTTACTTGAATTTTCTGATATGTAACTTGCCTTTCCTGATTCATTTGCATCACTATAGAATGTAGGGCCTCCAGTTATTGGTGTAAGGGAAGTAAGATAATCTTTAATTAGGAAATAAAAATAATTCAAACAATAAAACCAAGCTATTGGTTGAAGAATACCTTTTGCTTTATTACTGATAAATGCATATAGAAAATTACTAGTAACTACTTCATAATGAAAATTTTCAACCATGCATTAGAATGTCAGCGTTCTAGAATCATTATGGGCCTGCTACTATTGCTTACACTTTCAACCGGGTCTGATTTTAATCGACGTGCAAACCCGTTGATTCAGAACTGTGGGAAAAGCCATGATACATGCACAGCTTCAACTGAATATGCCAAATTCCTCAGAGATGTGGTCAGGCACACTGCATCTACTACAAGGCTACTTCTCAACATAAACAAGTCATAAAGGATAGAACTTAAGACTTCTATTTAGTTCTAAAAGGCTTAGCTGGAAATCCTGGCCCTTTGAGGGTAAAGAATAGGTTTAAAGCCCTGGGAAAAAGGAACTGAGATGACCGTCTTTACGAAGCAGTGTTTTGTTGTCAGTAACTCACTTACTGAGAGCTATATGGTTGGTGAGGGTACATACGCAGACTGATTTCTGATTCACATTAGTGAACAGCTCCACGGGGAAAGTTAAGGAGCAGAGTTACAACAAAGTAAACTCAAGTAGTAGGGCCCTGAAATTTAGCAGAGCCCCCTGCATTTTAAAACTCTTGGCCAAGGGGTTCTTCCAAAATGGTATAATAAATAGCCCAGCAGTGTTCCAAATAAACTAGAGACAGTTTGCTTGCATCCTGGAGGCGGGAGGATCTCTTCATAGTTTTCATATCACAGGTACATAAAGAGTAAACAAAAGACTACAGGAATATTGAATACTAATTAGCCACATACTTTGAGACCACAAAATCTCATAGCATAGTTTTACACTCAGAACCATAAACATGGAGAGGGTAAGAACACCAGCATCACTTCTTGCTCTGGACATCACACTGTGTCTGCTCTTCAGCCTCTCTCTAAGCCCCCACCCACTGCTCTGTTCTTCAGGATGACTCTCAGAGCCTGCAGGTGTGGTCACCTGTGGCATCTGGTTCCTGTGCCCCGCCTTCCTCATGTCACGTGATGTCCCTCCAGCTCCACCCACACGGCTGAGCCTGTTTCTAGGCTTGGGAAACACACACTGATGCATCTAGGGGTTAAAGAGAACCTTGATGTTATGTAGCCTGGCCTCAAATGATTTATAGAACAAGGCACACAGAAAGAAACCCCGATGAAGAAAGTGGGGTGAAGTGCTCTCAACAGTCAACCCTTCTGAGTATATGCGTACTCCTTATTGTTCGCACTTTTCTTTAAGTTTGAAATGGAAATCTGAACAATGCGTTTTAAAAACTGTGGGGGTGTTTTCATGGTGACCCCATTTCCATTCTGAGCTGAGAGGCACGTTGTCGTAGGCTGTTAAAGGACAGCTTGGAGGTGTCAGAATGCCCCATTTTGAATCTGAGCTCAGCAGCCACTTCACCATTGTGTGCTTCTCTGTCTGCATCTGTCCAAATGGGCATGGTTACAAGGACAGCCCCTGTTGGGTTGTATTTGAGAGGCAAATAAGGTCCGTGGGCAGCTCTTAGGGAAGCATAACACAGCTTAACTCTCAGGAAGTGAGCTTCACCATGCTTGTGAGGAAAAGTTGCAGAGAAAGAAGAAGGAGTGACCAGGATCAAGAAGATTCTATGCAACCTTACTGTACATGACCAAGAGTCATGAGCTATTTATCAAACCTGCACTACAGTATTCAAATATAGACAGATCCAGAACCAGGGCTCAGAACAGGCAGTTTTCGTGACTATTAAGTGGGGACTGAATGGCAGCAGCATTGCAAAGAGGTCATAAATTAAAGACTCTAAAGCAAATATTAGGGGTGTTTATGTTACAGACAGAAAAATAAAACTAGACCTTCCAGTGAAGGCACACACAGAAATACATTTCAGATACTAACGTTGAATGGCGCAGCCTCTTTGAATAAGGTGACTTTTAGAATGTTTCTCAGACAATGCTCTAGTTTGCTTTTTTGTTGTTATAATGAACACCATGACCATTACCAACTTACTAACTTAAACAAGCTGCTTAGTGGCTAACTTCTACCTGGTGTTTGCTAGGCTTTCTGACACAGCCCAGATCACCTGCTCAGAGGTAGCACCCACAGGGAGACCTGTGACATCATCAACCACCAAGACAATTCTCCCACAGACATGGCACTGACCAATCCCATCTGGACAATCCCTTCGTTGAGATTCCCTCTGTGTGGAGTAACATCCTGTCAAATGGCTCTGGGAAGCTTTCACCCCGTTATTTTATTAGAGTAAATTCTTTGACCTGGAATTTCTGGGTCAAATGCTGTGAACAGCTTCAGCTTCTTCCCCACCCACCAAATGCCTCCATGAAATTGAATCAGTAAATCCCCCTAATGCCTGATCCTGTGTGGACACCACGAGACACTGAGCTAAGAAGACAGAAGGTGATAATGGGGTTAATTCTCTCAACTTCAGTGGGAAGTGGGATGGACCATTAGCTGCCGCTGACAGATGAGAAGACTGAGCACAGGGAAGACAAAGAACATTCTGGAAGTCTAGAACTAACCTTGGAGTCCTAAGGACACAGAGTACCTGAGGTGTCTTTCCACATAGCTGGGGGAATTGACTGAGCCAAGGTAAATGTTAGCCCATACTTCTCAACCCAATAGCACCAAAACCTGCCACACGCTATTACTTCTTTCAGGGTCTGCCAGCCTGAGCATCCCCAAAGCTATTGTCCGCAATTCTTCAATGAATTGCCTGATTATGTAATTTTACTTTATTTACTGCTTTTCTTAAATTCACAACTCCCTCCCCGGTTCCCTGGGGCAGACCGGTCTGTATTTCTGTTGGCCCAAAGCAGAAATGAGAGATTGAGAGATTCCGCTAGCTCTGGCCCTCTGCTCGGCAGGAACACCGAGTTAGCTGTCCTGAGAACTTTCACTCACTGCTTGCTGGTTCCTGCCATCTCATCACTGTCACTACCAGGGAGCCAAGCCCACATGTAGATGAGAGTGCCTGTCTTGACACGCTAATTCCCAAGATTTAGGTCTGTGCTGCCCCTGCCTGGCACAGGCACACATGGAGGGAAGCTGTGGGAATCTTTGTCTACTTAGGAAGCAGTCTGCTTGGCTCTCGTTTTTGTTTAGTTTTCTGGAAAAACACGTCTTAAAACATAAGGCTGCTGTCTTTCCAAAGAAACAAAGGTGGTGTGCTGCTGGACATGAGTATAGCTGCCTTCCAAAGAAACAACAGTTGACATCCAATCTGCATCCCTGTCACTGCAGTCCACATCTCTGCATCCCCATCACTGTGGCCCACATGTCTGCATCCCCATCACTGCTATCTACATCTCTGCATCCCCATCGCTGCTGTCCACATCTCTGCAAGTTTCTAACCATCTTGCTGAACTTTTCTCCGGTTCTCCATATTTCCTCTCTATGCTTCTCTGGATATTTTTTTTCTTTCCTGTTGGGACCACTTTACCCCCGACTGTCTCCATCCTTCTACCTTTCAGGGCTTAGCAATAAAGGTGATTTCTCAAAATAAAGATGCTTCTGGGTCCACTCCACACCAAGTCACCAGGACTGGGGCGGCACCATCTGCCTCTCTCTGCTGTGCAATTATCTTGATTTGGGTCACTTAAGTTTAACTCAATTCCCTTGTGAGTCTACAAAGTAAACATTATTATCTTCCATTTCATTAGGTCAGAAACTGAAATTCAGAGTGTCAGAAGCATATCCCAGTTTGTGATGAACAAAGCCACAGTTGAAGCAGATTGTTCTTAGATAGCCTGGCGCTCTCCCCCCACGCCACCCTCCTCTCCTCCCTCAGCCCAGCCAACACTTGTTTGACACAGAGAGACATTGCTCACTGTCCACCAGAGTCAGCAAAGCCACCTCCTATCCTGAGGGATGTGTAATGATTCAGAGGGGAAGCCTATGGCTGTTCTCTGCAGCTTCTGCTCACTAGGCTCCTAGGTTGGCAGAGGTAACACCCGCTTCCATTTCCACCACCTGCCTTCACTTACCCAAGAGGACCAGGAGGGCTCTCAGTGTTGGGACCCTAGAGCTCATGGTGGTGTTCTGTTCTGGCTCCCGAGAGAGCAGCCAAGTGAGCCTAATAACCTCAGCTCCAGGGATGGGAGCCGAGCCCCACGTGACTGACAAGGAAGGAAGCTCCAGCCACTGCGGATTCCTCTTGGCCCTCTGCAGGCAGGGTGGGTGGGGTTTGGGGGGTGGTGAGGGAAGTCCCTGTTATTTGGTCTGCTGGGTAGTGAGAAGTTAGCATATGCTGATGAGGGTCCACGCTGGACGCTGAAGCAGTCACTATAAGTACTCTGGCTCTCTCCGTAGCTCTAAGACTGAAGCATCACTTCAGGTTGGTTTCTTTCCCAAAGGCTCCCCGCTGGCAAGTCTTAAAGAAGGACCTTGCCTGCTGTGTAGAGAAAGCCAGACCTTGAGCGACCTCTCAGCCCTAGGGCAGGAACAGTAGTGTTGGCCTCTGCAACCTCCCCTTCAACCCTGACTCTGTATCCACACCACGGGCACTTCAGAATCTGTGAGGCCTTTTATTCTCCTTTGAGGATGACAGGCTTGGCTGCTGTTTTCTTGGGCTGCTAGGGTCAAAACCAGGACCTCCAGCATGTGAGGCAAAGACTAGCTCTGGGCTACATCTTTGACTCCTGTTCTGTTCCGTTCTGTTTTCCAGAGATAGCTCATTGTGTAGCCCGGGTTGGACTTAAACTTTTGATCACCCGCTGAGACCTTTTTGTGCTACAGATGTGTGCAACCAGGTCCAGCTGAACGACAGTTTAGATGCCCACACGAAAGTAGATAAGGGTTGTGAGCTGAGTCAGAAGCATTGAAGCATGGGTGTAAATGATTTCTGAAAGGAACTCGTGATGAAGAAGAATGTGTGTTTCTTACTGTACAGCAAACAGCAGGATCTGTTCATAGATAAGTGGGGGACACCACCTCATACTTTCAAGGGCAAGAGTATGAAGTAAAATTCCTGACTCCTGCTCATAACAGTCACCCACATGGTGACCTCTCTGCAGTCCGAGTGTGGCACACTTCTGCACTGACGGAAGAGAGTGTGGACTTCCTATTCAAGCTCTCAGACCTCAACTCTCGCTGCCTCTCCCCGCTCAGCCAGCTGACTTGAGGATCCAAGTACAGTGGGTAAGCAATGTTACTTTTTAGGTGCCAAATCCACGTAATAACAAGTGTGGAGCCTCCGATTGAGCTGGCAGAACATGGCTTATCCACTGGGCTCCCCCGTCAAACCTCTAAGCGGCAGCCAACTACAGCAGCACTTTCTCCTGTCCCTGGTGCTCTCTGAGGATGTGACAGTTACTTGACCCCATCACAGCCTCTTGTGTTGACTGTCAGTTCTGACCAGAGAGGAAGAAACCAAACCACAGTCTACACAAAGGTATGTGTGAGTGCGAGGCTTGAGCATCCCAATCAGCAGCCTGTGTCACCATCCTGCCTGCCTCTGACAACTGACAGAGACCCAGATGTCTACATAGAGGTGGTCAGACTACCGTGGTGGACAGATGTCCATTAGATCCTTTGGCGTGGTCACTTTTGCTCCTTCCAGGCATGAAAGAACAAGAGGTTGCATCGGGAGCAATGCAGTTTGCATCATTTTAGCAGCCTAAAAATGTCCTATCTTCCTACCTCCACACAGAATAGCAAATTTATATGGTCTTAATGTATAATCCCATGTGATGCTCCTGCACAAAGGTGAGAAAGTTTCAGGCCATCTTGGGCTCCATGGTGAGACTCTACTGCTGTGGAATGATAAAGATTTTTCACTCATATGTTTAGTACAACATTGATTGACCAGTAACCAGGCAGGACTTGGGGGGGGGGGCAACCAGACTAGGAGAATTATGGGAAGAGGAAAGACAGAGATGCAGAAACAGAAGAAGCAAGATGAGAATGCCTTACTGAGTATAGGTACCAAGCCACGTGGCCAAACATTGATAAGAATTATGGGTTAATTTAAGTTGTAAGAGATAGTTAATAAGCTTTAACAACAGATGAGTTTATAATCAATGTAAACCTCTGTTTATTTTGGACTGAATGACTGTGGGACCAGACAGGACAGGAACTTCCATCTACAAATGTTGCCAAATGTAAGGAAAGAATTTCCCCAAAATGCCTGAGAAAGCTTTAAAAAAAGGATTCTAGACAGACAAGAACAGAGTTAAGTGCAACTTCTGGGTAAACTCAAAGGTCAAAATAAAAGCAAAAATTGAGTATGAAGTTCAGTGATAGAGCATGTGCCTAGCAAGCCAGTGGCCCTGGGTTTGAACCCCACACCCAAACAATTAAAATGCTCACACTTGTTTCTCTAAACACATATGAACCTCAAAATAATCCTTCTTATTAATGGTGCATAGGAAAAATATTTCACCTACTCTGAGAGGGCTGTAAGAAATTGTGGGAGCTTGAGAGATGGCAGGGTAATTAAGAGCACTTACTCTCCATGCAGAGGACCCAGGTTCATCTCCCAGTACCCACATGGTGGCTTACAACCACCTACAATTCCAGTGCCAGGAGACCCAGCAACAAGATGGAGCAAGTGGTTCTATGTTGACATAAATACACTTATTTTCCAATTTCCAAGTGTCTCCACACAGCAAGTTAACACAGACAGCAGCCTGCCTCCTGCCCCTCCTCCCAGGGCACAACCTGTCCTTGCTACCCAGGAAGGCACGCAGCTTTGGCAACTTCTGCTTTTCACTTGCCCTCACTTCCTGAGCTGGAGAGCTGAAGCCTGCTGGTTGCTAGGCTGGAGAAAAAAAATGGAGCACAGAGACCGAAGATGCCTGCTAGGCTCAAGCCTGCAATGATTGATTGATACCTCCAAGGACAGAGCCTTTGCCCTTCTGGTGTGCCATGCTGCCCCCAGCAGGAGCAGCTGCCCTATCTGATATGGCTGACATGCATAACCCGTGGTTGTGTCTGTTGCAGGTATCAAGGTGGCTCCCACTACACTAGCTCATGAGTGTGTGAGAGCAGAGTCAGAACCTCACCTGGTGCCCTACACAGCTGGGGCTCAGTATTACAACTTCTTAATGTGGGAACCAAAGCCTGGACCAGCTCGCCATCAGGTTCAACAGGCAGAAATGGGCTAAAACTTAGGTGAGGCTAGAGAGGTCACCTCACCAGGAGTCAGAAGAGAGGGTACCACTTCAACAGTCACGATGCTCTGCCCTATGCCCAAGCTGCTGCTTACCTCCAACTCCATCATGCCAGAGAGTCTCCTGCCCTCCTCATGTGTCCCCATCCCAGCCCCATACACCTTCCGTGTAAGGTGGGAGGAACTGTCAATTGCCATGTTAAGGGATACTTGCAAAAGTAAAAGTGTGCTGTTAGATTGACTGAGAGCTCATCACCTAGTGTTTAGAAGTATCCAGGTCACAATCACCACTAACCTAACCCAAAATGGCCATACATGGGCTACAAGGTAAATCTTAAAAATGTCAGAGGGACTGTGACATAAAGGTCCTTTTCCTTAGCAAAGTAGAACTGAGTCTGGACTGTGGCAGCAATGAGAAGCTAAAGTTCAGCATATTGGGAAATTCAAAAACATTTTTAAGTGACGCTGAGGTCAAAAGTAGCTGGAGTCAAATGGTGATGAAAACATTACATATCAAATTTCATAGAACATCAGAGTTAATAATTAAAGAAAACGTGTCAGTGCTAATGCCTAAAGAAAGGCAAGAGATTACATGCTAGTGTGTGACCTCCAGCACTCAGGACACAGGGGCAGGAGGGTTACAAACACCAAACCAACTAGAGCTAGTCAGCAGGATCCTATCTCAGTAGAGTAAAAAGACCAAAACTAAAAGGGAAAGACGGGCAGAGAAAGCAAAGAGCTGCAGAGCTAGTGTTGACAGGTGATAAAAACACACCCTTTCTCTCCCCACCACCCTCTCAAGAATAAGTAAATTAGGAAAACATAAAATAATGAGCCAGAGATGAAAGGCTCAGCAGGAAGGACTGGCAAACTCTAGCGTCTTTCTCTAAGAAAACTAATAATATGACAAACTTCTCAAAGAATGGATTCAAAGAGAAAACAGGGTTTACAAGCATAGGATATAAAGAAGAAGGGAGAATACGAATACAGGAAGCGACAATCATGTGCTGCTGGCATTATTAACAATCTTAAGATTTAAAAACTTGGGGGAAGTGAACACAATCTCAGGAAAATATAACTTCCTGAAACACACGAGAGGCACAGGAAGCAGTAAAACCCAGCCACCCTTCAACAGATGGGACCAAGTAGTTAAAAACTTTGTTACTGATTAGAGTTTAAGTTTAAAACCTTTAAAGAGTTTTAAGAAAATTTTAGAAATTTTTTTAGGAGCAAAAAACTCCACTGTTAACAAAATAACATAGAGAATATTTTTATAAAGACTACTATCCGCCAACCGGGCATGGTGACACTCACCTTTAATCCCAGCACACTTGGGAGGTAGAGGCAGGTGGATGGATCTCTGTGAGTTCAAGCCCAGCCTAGTCTGCAGAGTGGGTTCCAGCATAGCCAGGGCTACACAGAGAAACCCTGTCTATCTCAAAACAAACAAATACCTGGTCTACAAGAGCTAGTTCCAGGACAGGCTCCAAAGCCACAGAGAAACCCTATCTCGAAAAACCAAAAAAAAAAAAAAAAAAAAAAAAAAACAAAAAAAACAAAAAAAAACAAACAAATAAAAAAACAAAACAAAAAACAACCAAAAACTAAAAGTGATACCATTATCATGAACAAGATATATAGAATGTATTACATGGATCAGATAGAATACATGGTGGTCCAACAATTGTTATCCTAGATTAGTGTCAAGAAAATTCTGGTGTGCAACAGAAAATAAGACCTAAATAAATGAAAGCTATGCCCTCATGGAAAGCAGCGAGGCCTCAGAAATCACAAAGACCCTGACAGAGCAAAGTCCTACACTCAGGGGTTAGGAATTAGAGACATGAAACCCACGAGTACACTGAGGTAATATTTCATATATTCTTTGATTGCCAACATGAAAACCCTTAGATAATGCCCGAGTTAAGTGAGAAAGCAAAGCAATATGCTATGCATCTTTGAAAAAAACTTTTCCAGCTCTCTGGATAAAGCTGAATACCAGCAGGTCCCATGACACAGCCACTCTCCCGGATGTAGTCCAAGGGACTCTTGCCTGGGCATTCAGCGATATGGGAAAGGACATGTGCAAAGCATGGCTTGTGCTGCAAAGAAAACTTCACCTCAAAAGAATGTCAAAGATCCAACCGTGGGAGAATGGGTAGATTGGAACAGCGTGCAGTGGTAATAGTGAACACACGG
The DNA here is from genome assembly GCF_950005125.1 of Chionomys nivalis. Classification (NCBI taxonomy): domain Eukaryota; kingdom Metazoa; phylum Chordata; class Mammalia; order Rodentia; family Cricetidae; genus Chionomys; species Chionomys nivalis. The sequence goes on along the minus strand of NC_080090.1, from coordinate 32,537,232 downwards.
CAGCCACATAAGACATGGAGGGTAAACCTCAGAAACAGAAAATGGTGTCAGAAAACAAAGTGTAGAAGGTGACAAGATGATCCCACTTTCATGAGGCATAGACGTGAGCAAGCTAGACAGCAGAGAGTCCAGAAACACTTCCTTGAGTTGTGTATGTTTCCGGGGTGGGGTTCTATAGGGACATAGGGACTACTAGATTCAGAACTGGAGGGAGGACCCTCTGGGAGTAAGGTTGAGAGAGGAGACAGAGAAGGCAAGCAAGAGCCTAGGCTGCTAAAGTGATGTTCAAGCCCTTTAACGGTGCAGTGGGTACACCGGCATTGTCCTATGCTCCCTTAAGGGGAAGGTTGCTGTTTCCTGACAGGGCCTGGAGCAGGATCACTGGCTCTGTGCAACTTAGCACGCCACTTCACTTGCGAAAATTTGACAAAAGTCTGGTTTTGGTTAATTATCCATGTAACACATACATGGCAAGTCTGTATTTATTACAGGCTCAAAATTAAATAATTAAAAATGAGAACAAATATCAAGGTTATGTAACAGAAATGTAACTCCAGTAGGAAGCAATGGCTGCTTTGAAAGTTTCCCCCAAGAGTCTAGGACAGGACCTTAGGGGTGGAACAAGTCCTTAGGGTGCAGGAGGTACTGGGTCCGTTCCCTAGAACCACGGAAAAAGAGGGTTCCACAAGATTTCACTCATGAATCCCACTAGAAGAAAAGCAGTTTAAAGAAGAAACTGAGCTGCTGGTTCTGAGGATGTGTTGTGTAGCCGTGTCCTTGAGGGTGAAACGTTCCATCCTGCAGGGAGAGCTTTAAACAGGAAGACAAACATTTCAAAATAGCTTTAGGAAGTCCCTGAAGCTGACCAGGTTCACTAGCCCCTCCCCCTCCGCTGGAGCAAGCAATAAAAGCTGGGAGTCCCTCTCCAACTAATGAAGCTGAGCTGCAAAGAAGACGATGGGACCAGACCAGCTGCCTGAAAGCAGAGGTTTAGACTACAGTCACCTGGAAAGGACACTCTCCAACCTACTGAACTGCCTGCAGTATGTTTGAGGTTTCCCAACATTTGTGACCTGTCACCCATGCAAGGACAGGTAATGCACCCAGTTGAGTCTTTTCTGCTCTTATAAGTACCCCCTCAGCCACACTCCTTGTAAGTAACCCCAATGAAATCCACTGGTTTACCAAGTTGGACTTTGGTACTCTCCGTCCTTCGGCCTGTCATGGGATCCCTGTCCGGGGTGCACAGATGGGGTGCTATATATCCCCAGGAAATCTTTGTCACACAGTAATCACCAGTAAGATGGTTCCTTTCGCTGAAAGGGACCCGCTTTCCAGGAAATAAGGAAAGTGAAGATTGGAAGTGGGATTGGCCGGTGGCTGCAGCCTGCCTGCCCTATGCCCTTGCATTGGAAGAGCACTGTGACCTTGGAGTGTGCTTAGCAGGAGTAATAAGGTGAAATAAAAATGTGAGTGCACTTGGGAGCAGCCTCAAGGGAATCTTACACATAAATGTGCTCCCAATGTACTGTGTGGACATATATATGTGTTTTATTATTACTTCCTGAGTGTAAAAATTATATTTATGTCTTTACATATCCATGGCTTAATTTCTTTCCCTATCCCTCATGGCTATGCACACTTCTGTTGCTGACCCAAGAATAATATTGTGATTCTAAATTTCCTCAAATACGGCCAGGTCATGATAAAAAAGTATACAGTCCATTAAGGTATTAATACAAGATTCATTATTAAAGCCATCCATCCTGAAATAATGAAAGCACCCAAATCCAAAAGCTACTTTCACCCTCAATTTTTTGCCAGGGACCAGTGAGAGCCAATGAGCTGGTCGTCCACTGATGTCACTTTGGGGAGGCTGCAGACCCAAACACATTTAGTGGTAGAAGGGGTTACATCCAAGGAGACATGTAACTGGGCTCTAGGGCAAGACCTTCTGTGCGCTCAGTGCACAGAGAGGCTCCAGAGAGCAGAGCAGCACTGTCAAAAACTGTGTATCTAGACCGTCACACTAGCCATGGTTTGAGATGAAGAAGAAGGTAAATTTTTAAGAAAAGTAACCAGTATTTAGCTTGAATCCATCTCTCTCTGTCTCTCGCTACACACACATGTTCTAATATACATATATATATATATGTATGTATGTTGTAGTATGTCTGTCTGTCTGTACATATAGAACCAACGCTAATGAATCAGACCACAGACTGGAGAAGCCAGATGCTCTTTATCTTACTCTGCTCCATGCCTTGTTTTTTTTCCCCATCTGTAAAAAGAGAATAGAAACTGTACTCCTAGGGGTGACAATGAGACAATTACTCACCAACAAACCTCCTAGGCAGTGATTGGCACACTGTAAATCAAGGCATAAGCCATCCATGCTGTCTTTGTTGTTAGTGTTTCTTGCAATGTTGACTTATGGAAATAAATTCAGTTTTCATATATACCTGAATGTTACAAATCCATTCTGGGAGACAATAGGAGACTTCAATAAATGCAGGTTTAGCACTGCTCCAGCAGAGACTAATACAGCGTTCTTGGTTTAGCAGCACAGGGCTTCTAGCAGAGAAGAGGGGGATAAGTGGATCGCTCCAATCTAAACTGAAACTGCAGGAAACCCTGTGGCTCAAGTGTGTTTGGGTTCCAGCATACGGTTGTAGGAGCCATAGCAAAAGCAAAAGCTAGTTGTCTAGAGCCCTCCACTTGCTGTCTTGACTCAACTGCTTGGCTGAGGCAAAAGCTCATCATGGCTAGCCCAGTGGTAGGAGAAGATCATGAGTTCACGTCAGGGAGACTCTGGTGAAGGGACAAACACTGCAGGCGGATGCCAGCTGGCCTGCCCATAAGCATTTACTCATGAAGCTCGCCCTCCGCATCCAACATCCATCTCTGAGGCTTTGCTTCCTCTAGATACAAGCCCTGAGAGTAGGGTCCAGTGCAGTTACTGGGACAGTTGTTTGGGTGTATTCTGCCGGGGTAGGATTTTAGGAGGTACAGCCATTTAGAGGGATTGTCTTTCTCATAAGAGTGGATAGTTCTCACCGAATGGCTCAGTCCCATGAGAGTGGCCCTGCTGGAGAGCTGAGCAGCATCATAGTCCCTGGCATCACAGTCCCTGACCCCCATCTGCACCCACTAGTGCTCACTCTCACCAGGGTTTCACCTTGTGATCCCTTTCAACCCTCTCCATGCAGTATGAAGCCCTCGTTGATGCGACCATGGAGCTTGGACTCTGCAGTGTAACTGGAAGTTTCTCTCCTGCCCACCAGTTCTCGAATAACCACTCAGAGGCTTATATTAATTACCTATTAACTCAGGCTTGTTATTAATTAACTCATATTTAAATTAACGCATTCCTCGCAGCCCGGGGAAAGACGGCAGCACTGAGGGCTGTGTGCTGCCTCCGCGGCGTCGGGGCTCAGGTGCTGCGGCCCGGGTCTGGGGTCCTACGTCGGCCCGGGTCTGGGGTCCCACGTCAGCCCAGCGGAGGCGCTCGGCAATGGCAGCCAGATATAGAATGGGCACAGCAGTTTGCAGGAGCTGTCATGTACCCCTCCAAGGAAACCAGCCCACTGGAAGCCTCCTCCTTAGAATGGGCTGAGAGATGGCTCAGCAGTTAAGAGCATTGCCTGTTCTTCAAAGGTCCTGAGTTCAATTCCCAGCAACCACATGGTGGCTCACAACCATCTGTAATGAGGTCTGGTACCCTCTTCTGGCCTGCAGGCATACATGTAGACAGAATACTATATACATAATAAATAAATAAACATTAAAAAAATTAACGTATTCCTATTATCCTATATTTTCCCACAAGGATTATGGCTTGTTACCTTGCATCCTGCTTCTTTAGAGGCTGCTGGTGTCTCCCTAACTCCATTCTTTTTCTCCCTGTATCTCTGTTTGGATTTCCTGTCTGGCTCTATTCTGCCTGGCTATTGGCCAAATCAGCTTCTTGATTAGCCAATTGCAGAGATACATATTCACATCATACAGAGGGGCATCCCACATCACTGCTGTCTTCAGAACCATGAATTACGGTCTCCTCAAAAACAAGTCCCCCATCTCTATAAAGCACAGATAGAGGAACTGGAGATAACAGAGCAGGAAAAGTTGTAATCTAACATAAGCACATGCACACACACACACACACACGATGAGACAAGAAAGAAGACTGGAAAGGTTAGGTGCAACAAACACTTATGAAGATGAACAATAACAGCCCTCCCTCTCCACAGCAGCAAGTCCACACCTGGTACTGGAAACCTGCTCAAAAACTCACAGCAGAAGAGGTCAGGTCATAGAGACTGGGTGGACGGGCTTGATACTATTGTTTAGTCAAATTGCCCGAGCCTCAAACTTCTTCATAAATACATGTGTGTTTGCGCTGGTAGCATGTTCAGCCTTCGACAGAGAAACCCCTCTTTCCAGTGAACTGTAATGGATACAGACCCATGTCTACACAGGGTACTAACAGTCAGTGGCTATTGATGGCCTGGCCCTAAACAAGACCTAAATGCCATCTCCTTAAAGTTCAGAGAAGATGGCAGAAGAGGAGACCAGGAGCCTTTCTGAGCAGAAAGATAGGAAGATGGACTGCAAAATGCCATCTTCAAGACAATACAAAGCCCTTGCAGCCATGAATGCCCAACCACTACGGGTGACTGGACTTGGGCTGCATGAGAATGGGGCCATAGACAGCCAGAAAAGGACGAAGGAGGAACTCAGGGGCCCTGCACCTCTCTGCGGGGCTGTTTCCTGGGGACGCATTCAGGGAAAATGGGAATTAATGTTTTTACCTGTGAACCCACTGGTGACCCGTGGACATTCCTAATCCAGTGGTCAAACAGATGATCCTAGTTAAACTAAACGGGTCACACAACAAAGACAAGATTCATAAATCTGGAAATGGGACAAAAGGTAGGAGCGAGGGCAGAGATGGGCGGGAAGGTGGTTCAGAAGGGCAGGGAGAAAACCATCAGAATGCAAAACGTATATGTATGAAACTGTCAAAGAACTCACTTAATGGAAAAACAGGGACTAAAAATTGGAGCCTCTGGGAATGAAAGCATGTAAATAAGGAACATTTCTGGGGAGAAAAATAAAAGATTGAACACGGCAGGAAAATTAATTAGCTTCAGAGGAATGAGTCTCTTGTTCTTCCAAAACATATCAGCTAGCAGGAAAGGCTGTGGGAAGGAGAACTGAGTGTGGAGGAACTTGGGGCAAAACACCAACATTGCTATAACTGTATTAGAAAAAGAGAGAAAGCTATGAGAAAAAAGAAATACATGGAGAAATGATACATGATATTTCGCGATAATAAGGAAGAAAGATTGCAAAAGAAATAACTAAAGAACATGGTAGGAAAACGAATTTATTCCCATCATAGAAAAGGATAATTCAGGAAGCTTTAAGAGGGAAATAAACATTGTGAGTAAAACTTAGATTGTATTGTGTATCTTGGCTGAAGCAGCAGGGCAGGGGTGGGGGCAGCTGTAAAGCAATAGCTGGAACAGAAGATTGAAGTCAGGGCTTCACACCCAGGCAAGCGCTCACTGGAGCCAGGGCTTCACACCCAGGCAAATGTCTCTTGAGATAAAAAGATACCGTCTCAGTGGTGCGAAAAATCTGAAGATAATCAGAAAAAATTTCAGAAAACCAAGGAAGATAATTGAAATTCAATTTGTTGCTATTTTTAAAGGCAACTTTAAAAAGCAATCAATTCGTCAATTAGCAAAAGAATGAAGAAAATAAATACTTCTTTTCGAAAATCCATTTTGGGGGGTGGAACAAAATGGATATAGCTGGATCAATAGATAGTCATTTGTATGCAACCCATTCCAAAAAGATGAAGGCATTTTGGTTTAGTTTATCAGACTTCAGAGACTAAAAGAAACTAATTTCCAGTCCCACCGGGGACATTTCCTCTGAGTATTTGGCTTAACAAAACTCCAGAATAAGGTCATATCTCTGAACCTTCATTAAAATCTGTATTTCCTACTTTTAAAAAAAAAATCAAATTGTTCTACATTTTCATTCTACATTCTTTTCATCTTAAGAATGATTGCAAAACACCCCTGTTTTCAGAACTAAAATCTCAGTGATGTTTAATTCAGGTGTGGAGTAGGAAGCTGGGATGGTATCTGAGAGTTTGCATGTGCTAAAGCCACTGATCTCCATATTCCAGGAAAGATGTGAGTGTTCCTATGCTCCAATGATGAGGAGAGTGTCGTGGGAACAGACATGATAGGCTAGAGACAAATCCTAAGGCTGAACTGCCTAAACTGTAAATCAACAGCGGAAGACTAAGTCTGTGCAAAGAACTCACTACACTCCCCAACAATAGAGAAAAAGATGAACAAAAAAAATAGGAAAAATAAAAGGGAACCTGACAGTAATAATTACATATAATTAAATGTAAAGTGAAAGAACATATTGTGATTTTTGCAATAGGAATTTATATTTATTGTACTGGAAGAAATGGATAAATTATATTTTACTGAAATTAAGAATGTCTGTGTAAGCTGGGTGGTGGTGGCACACACCTTTAATCCCAGCACTCGAGAGGCAGAGGCAGGAGGATCTCTGTGAGTTCAAGACCAACCTGTTCTACAAAAGCTAGTTCCAAGACAGGCTCCAAAGCTGCAGAGAAACCCTGTCTCGAAACCCACTTTCCCCAAAATAAAAGAAGTCTGTGTATCAAATGACATTTTTAAGAGGACAAATAAAAATCGAGTTGGGGGTTGGAGAAACAGCTCAGCCTTTATGAATATTTGCTGCTGTTCCAGAGTACTGGAATTCAGTTCCTATCACCCACATTAGGAGGTTCACAACTGCCTGTAACTCCAAGGTATCAGGCGCCCTCCTCTGGCTTCAGCAGACACCTGCACTCCTGTGCATGCAGCCTCCACAGGAGCTGTCTGTGCCTCCCTCAGTCACACGCTGCTTCTGTCTGTGCACTAGTCAATTGTCCTCTTTCCTTTATGAACCCCTGGTCTCTTCTACTAGGGCTCGACTTGGAACTGAGTGTATCCTTTCTTACGCCACACTCTTCCTGCAAATCAAGACAACTTTAAGATACCATCTTACACTTGTCAGAATGGCTAAAATCAAAAACACCAATGATAGCCTTTGCTAGAGAGGTTGTGGAGAAAGGGGTACGCTCATCCATTGCTGGTGGGAATGCAAACTTGTGCAACCACTTTGGAAAGCAGTGTGGTGGTTTCTCAGGAAAGTCGGGATCAACCTACCCCTGGACCCAGCAATACCACTCTTGGGAATATACCCAAGAGATGCCCTATCATACAACAAAAGTATATGCTCAACTATGTTCATAGCAGCATTGTTTGTAATAGCCAGAACCTGGAAACAACCGAGATGCCCTTCAATGGAAGAATGGATGAAGAAAGTATGGAATATATACATATTAGAGTACTACTCAGCAGTAAAAAACAATGACTTCTTGAATTTTGCATGCAAATGGACAGAAATAGAAAACACTATCTTGAGTGAGGTAAGCCAGACCCAAAAAGAGGAACATGGGATGTACTCACTCATATTTGGTTTCTAGCCATAAAGGACATTGAGCCTATAATTCGTGATCCTAGAGAAGCTAAATAAGAAGGTGAACCCAAAGAAAAACATATAGTCATCCTCCTGGATATTAACCTTCATCAGGCGATGAAAGGAGACAGAGACAGAGTCCCACATTGGAGCACCAGACTACAACCCCAAGGTCCAAACCAGGAGCAGAAGGAGAGAGAGCATGAGCAAGGAACTTAGGGCCATGAGGGGTGCACCCACATACTGAGACAATGGGGATGTTCTTTCGGGAACTCACCAAGGCCAGCTGGACTGGGTCTGAAAAAGCATGGGATAATACCGGACTCTCTGAACACAGCAGACAATGAGGACTGCTGAGAAGTCAAGAACAATGGCACTGGGTTTTGATCCTACTGCACATACTGGCTTTGTGGGCGCCTAGGCTGTTTGGATGCTCACCTTACTAGACCTGGAAGGAGGTGGGAGGTCCTTGGACTCCCCACAGGGCAGGGAATCCTGACTGCTCTTAGGGCTGATGAGAGAGGGGGAGTTGATTGGGGGAGGGGGAGGGATATGGGAGGCGGTGGCGGGGAAGAGACAGAAATCTTTAATAAATAAATTAATTAATTAAAAAAAAGAACATAGAGCGTAAAAGTCTTCAGAAACTGTGTGACTCATTTTCATTGGCTAACTGGCTGAGGAGACTGTATGGGACTCTCTTTCATGAACCTGCCTCATGCGTCATCACATAGCAATGTTTATTCGAGCAAAGGTATACATGTCCACTGCTTTGACTGAACTTGAGGTTCCAGTATTCTTATATATTGCCTATAAAAGTTTCTTTAGCGTGACTTTTATTGTCAATACATGAAGAAGTGTGCATAGCATTGCCAAAACTGGGAAAACCATTTCACATTTCTTTCTTATGTGAGCCATGAGATTTGGAAAGAGTTTCACAGGCTAGCTTCTGAATTCTGTACATGTAATAATCTGTGTTCTTGTTTGTGTCTGCTGTCTACATACCTACAGTGCCCCAAGATACGCTCCACGCTAAGATACGACCTTCAGTGCCAGCCAGAGAGTGCTTGTAGAGCAATCATGAAGACCAGAGCTCAGATCCCAGACCTGTGTAGCAAGCTGGGCATCCCTTGCACACACAACTGTCACCTCAGTGCCAACAGGCCTTGCTGAGAAAATATGAGCTTCTGGTTCAGGGAAAGACCCTGCCTAAAGGAATAGTCACTGAGTGAGAGGACAAACCCCAATTCCTTCTTGTGACCTCTGCAAGTATGCACAGACACATGCAGGCAGACGACAGACACACACACACACAAATCTTAGCCTATGAACTACTTCAGCTCACACCCATGTATCATGATGGACCCTCGCAACAAGTACTACAAGAACCATGGAAAACCTTGCCTCTATCACAGTGACCGGTGTACAAGTCATGATCACAGTCACCCTCTGCAGGATGACGGGTGTGCGGGTGACGATCACAGTCACCCTCTGCAGGATGACGGGTGTGCGGGTGACGGTCACAGTCACCCTCTGCAGGATGACGGGTGTGCGGGTGACGGTCAGAGTCACCCTCTGCAGGATGACGGGTGTGCGGGTGACGGTCAGAGTCACCCTCTGCAGGATGACGGGTGTGCGGGTGACGGTCAGAGTCACCCTCTGCAGGATGATGGGTGTGTGGGTGATGGTCAGAGTCATCCTCTGCAGGATGACGGGTGTGCGGGTGACGATCACAGTCACCCTCTGCAGGATGACGGGTGTGCGGGTGACGATCACAGTCACCCTCTGCAGGATGACGGGTGTGCGGGTGACGATCACAGTCACCCTCTGCAGGATGACGGGTGTGCAGGTGATGGTCAGAGTCACCCTCCGCAGGATGACAGGTGCACAGGTAGTAATCGCAGTCACTTTGTTCAGGGCCTGGTTGTTTTTTAATGAGTCCCTTAAACTAAAAAAAATTATAAAAGCTAAATAGCTTGAATCCTAAGGTCATGCTTTCTCCCACTGGATACCTGTGTCTTTAATCATCTTCTGACGCTTCTCCTTAAGACTCCAACACCTAAATACAGTTTCAGAGTACAATAAATGAATTGGACTTCGTGCCTTTGAAGGACTCCATGGTCACCATTTCTGCTAAGACTTTCCCTTTGTCATCCTGGCCTGAAACTAAACATGTGACCAAGTTCTGAAGGGCAGCCCTCAAGAATCCCATCCCTTCCTTACCCTGAAGCCTCTTGCTGCCTCTTCTGGGACTAGAGATGCTTCTAGAAGAAAATCTTGTCCAATTTAAGACTGTTTTTCGTTTCTCATTATAGATGAAATTCCTACCTTTCCTTGCTTTAGTAGGTCTCTGATATCTCCAAACAGATGTTTTAAAAAAGGTTTTGTGACTTGTTCCTTTGGTCGTTCTTAAGAAGGACAAAAGAACAGATGACATAGTGTGTGTTTCTAGAAACCCGAGTCAAATTTGTTGCAGCAGATGTCAGTATTTGCAGCTATGGGAGCATCATCCCCGCTCTCTGTGCATGGAGAGACAGATCACAAACAGAGGCATTCACGAAATTACTGAACCACTGCTGGAACACTCAAAAGTCTCCCTATTTACATGAATCCAGGTTGATCCAGTCATTGATCCCTTTCAAACTAGAAATTCCAGCCACTATCCCTCAGCAGTGTTCTGGTGATAATCCCGTCTCTAGTCTCTAGAAGAAAAATAAGCTAAGATTGTTGAAGTAGTAACCCAGTCCCTTCACTTTGCCTAGCCTTTCTGTAATTGTGGTGGGCAGTGAACTGCATCAGGAGATCCCACCTTTGGAGGACACTCACCCACCCCATGTCCTGCATCAGGAGATCCCGCCCTTGGAGGACACTCACCTACCCCATGTCCTGCATCAGGAGATCCCACCCTTGGGGGACACTCACCCACCCCATATCCTGCATCAGGAGATCCCATGCTGCATCAGGAGACTTGAGCTCATATGCTTTCTTCCCATGAACTCCCTCTCCACCTATCCATTGCATCTCTGAATATATACATTTAATTAATTAAGTTTTACCTCCAACCTGTAAAGAGTGGGAGAAGCTTCGGATTTATATGGTGGATAAATAACAGTGGTTTTCCCTGGAGACTCCATCCCGGTGAAAGAGGGTAGTTGTGATTTTCAGCCGTGAGTAATTGTACATAATATAATCCTAAATGATTTTTCTTCTGTAATTTCATTAGAGTTTAGAAATTTAATTAGATTTTGAATCACTCTGAAATAAAGTAGCAAAATACCGAGAGACAGAGAGCAGTGGTTATTCTGTCCTTGGAGGCCACATTCTTGGTCTCAAATTGGCATGTCTTCATTAGGAGGAAGTTCGCAGAACTTCTTGATATATTATTGTCTTTCCGAATGGACTTTGAATAGGTCTTCAGAGAGCATTACAAGAGTACACAATTATTATGCACACTCTTCTTGAGGTTTAAGATCATCTGCCTTGCATATACTTAATAAAAATATGTCTCTGAAGTTGTTTAAGAAACTGTGGAGATAGGGAAGCTGCTCCTTGAATGCCCCAATGCTGTTCCCGGATTATTAGCAACTACCTGTACGTTATGATGCAGTGCGGGGCTGTTTGCTTAACTTTAATGATTATGTAAGGTTTATGGTTATTTTTATTGCTACAACATATGAACTGTCATGGTGGCTGTAATTAGAGGGAAGCTAAAGTGTTACTGTTACAGTCTTCTGGGGATGAGCAGAGCTACTTCCTCCTTATCAACTTTGCCTCTGTGCAAGAGCTGAGGGAGAAAAAGAATCAAACTGAATGAATAGTCCCCGCTCCAAAACAGGTTATGACAGAGAAGAACTAAAAACACGTTAAAACTTCGGTCCAACAGCTTGAAACTAACAAAGCAACAAGGAAGCAATCTTCTGGGTCCAGAAATATCCATGCATTGGATCCTCTGAAGGGCACTTGGCTCTTCCCAAGTGTGAGTTACAGAGCAACAGTGGAGATGTTCTACAGGGACTCTGTGCCTTGGTGTGTTCTGTTGTAGCCTCAAGGAGGATAGGCCCTCTGCATCCTTTCCTGAAGGGAAAGGACTGACGGACTGACACAGCTGCCCGTGAGTTCCAGTGTGGAGAAAGGGACAGAAGCTATGAAAGATAAGACGGGGCAGACAGTCCAGCCTCACTGCCAGTCTGAAGACACTTGCATGGCTAGGAAGGAAGCAGGGGACATAACCAAGGACCTAGGCAAGTGAGCATTCTGTGACTGGCATACAAGAATCTGTGACAGGCAAGAAGTTAGGTATCAGTGTTTCTGCACCAGGAAGAAGTATGGAGGTCCCTTAGAGGTATTGTGACTAGGGAATGGGATTCTGGGGCTTGCAGAGCAGGGCCTGAAAAACATGAAAGAGTTTCTTTCCCACAACTTTACCTAGTCCCCATCCTCCTTCCAACAGACGGGTCCGTATGGAGCAGAAATGTACTCTCCAGTCTTACTGTATTTCTCAAGCTCAGTAGCCCAGGCTGTCCGCAAACTCAGACTCATGGCTATCCTCTGGCATCAGTCTCCGCAGTGCTAGGATTATGGCTATAGGTACGTTCCAGCACACCCAACTGAAATGTTCATCTTTGTTTCTACTGTACCCCACCACAGCAATGCCTGGTACAAAGAGGAGGAGGAGAGAGAAGGAGGGAGAGAAGGAGAGAAAAAAGGAGAGAGGGGGGCAAAAGAGAAGCCAAAACCAACACTGGAAGATCTGTTTAAGGCTTAGCACTGGTCCATGGACAGCAGCAATGTGCGGAAGCTTATTTTACTCATTTAGAGAGTACGGCCACCATGGCAAGGACAGCACAGCAGCAGGAGATGGAGGCAGCTGAGCGCGTTGAATCCACCGTCAAGGAATCAAGCGAGATAGGTGTTGATGCTCCCTTTGCTTTCTCCTTTGAATTCTGCCTGGGACCTCAGCTCACATTCTGGATAGGTCTTCTCTCTCCAGTTAAATAAGCCCTTTTGGGAATAATCTCATAGAAATAAGAGAAATAATCTCATAGATGCGTGTCTACAGTAAATCTAAATCCCAACAGGTTGACTATCCTAACCGTCGCAGGCTGCGCGGCTGTAAGCAGGCTGTCGTTAGGCAGGCAGGTGCTTATTATCAACAAGTAGGTATGCTCTTCAGCATGCAAAATTTCCTTCTGAAGGGGTCTTTTCTAAAAAAAATGCTCCAGTGTGCAAACATCATCATAAGATTGGGTAACTCAGCTGGACACAGTGGCTCCTGCTTCCAAGACTGTAGGGCTGGCATGCTTGCTCCAGGGTTCTTGGCTTCTTACTTAGTAACTGAAATAAGTACCACATTGATTTGCAAAAATTCCAAGGAATTTTATTTAAATCAAAACAACAGAAAATATAAGAGGACACTGCAAAGGAGCAAGAGCCTCATGAGTGAACATGCTGAAGGCCCCAGTTACTGCTTGGGACGTTTTAAATGGGGTTTAAGAGAAGGAGGTTACTATAGTGACATGGTTCTCTGGTTTGATTGTGAGATTGGGTCATACAATAATTTTTCTACTCTGTATGTCTCTTTGCATAATGTGTCTGATTTTAATCATATATCCTGAATTATACATAGGTATAAGAAGGCAATAGAGAATTTTTCCTTAACATTTACTTGAGGACACAGGTTTTTCTTATTGTGAATACCCAAATCTGTTTAGGCAGGATCAGCCTTCCTATGTTTTGGTACCTGGGTACACTAGAGATACACATGAAACAAGACATCCTAAGTTTTCATGTTATGGGTGGAGAAGTTTATTCCATTGTGAAGGGGTTGTAGGTACGGCCCAATGCAAGGCCTGGCCCAAGGTTGCTCGGTACATTGGGATATGTGTGCATAGTTTGTGGGGGCAAAGGAGCTAGACAATCAAACACGTTATTGGAAGGGGGTTCACAAACTGATCCAAGTTGAGCCCAGACTGAACTATTCCTGACGCTTGCCTATCTCAATCCAAGCAATAAGAAGACTGAGGCAAGAGTATTGAGAGCATTTTAGGCCAGCCTGGAGCATATAGTTCAAGGATGACCCAAGGGCATGGTAAGACGTCTCAAAAACAAAAGGGGTGGACAAATAGAAATAACTCAAATGTTCAAAGACTCGTATACACACAGCAAACAGTACAACTAATAAGATAACATTTACAAAATTATAACAGGAAGAAAGACCCTTTATAGGTAAAATAGTGTGCACAACTTGTTAATACAGTGTTTCAGATATACATAAAGAGAAAAAGGCCGCTACAAAATAAAGCTGTGCCAACCACAGGGTTGTGCTATATAGGTCCCTGCAAGGACCGACATTTCTTCCCTCCCCCAGGTTTTCTATATTTTTCTAAACTCTTACAATGCATCATTGGTCTCATTTGGCACAATCCCACCCAGTGGTGCTATCTGCAAGCCCAGTTGTCCTAGGGATTAGCTGGTCCTGGGAACAATTTTCTAGAGCCATCTCTGACTTTATTGCTTTTGTAACTTCTGCCTACAGAAACACATTCCTTGAAATCTGGTGGAGACTCTAAGCCACAGAGTCGAACTAAACTTTATAACTGTCCCTGGCTTTTGAGATTGCATCCCATTTTGCTAAATACAAGTTTCCAAGGCTCCATTTGTGTCAAACTTCTGCCTTAAGTCCTCTTTGGGGCCATTATCTTCCACTGATCTGCAGCTTGCTCTCGTTTCCCCTGGAACTGAGTCCCTTCATCACAGGCTGCTCTGAATGCTGCCTGCTCCGAGAAGTTGAGAAAAGCTTTTACCAAGTGTCAAATGTCACCTTCTAGCTCTTCTGGCCTTGTGGCTCTGGGTGTAGAGTGTCCCCAAAGGTCCTCTGGCCAATTACCTGAGCTTGAAGCTGTGGAGCTCTCTTTGGTCATCTCTGCAAGAGGCTGAGAGACAAGAGCACCTGAGCCAAGGGAACTGGTTGGCAGGATGAGCTCACAAACTGATCATAAACTCTAATTAAAGTTGGGGGTGGGGTGCTACGGGAGTGCACAGAGCCCAGGATCAAAAATAAAAAGGCAGAAGAAAGGGAGCTGCACTGGCCTGGAGGGACAGTCTCCCAAAAGCACGGGAAGCTAAGCTCTGTCCTGAGCATCTGACCGACACCTCAGGGATCTAGGGTATACCTGAGGCCTGAAGCAAGATGCTAAGCTTTGGAGTCCTAAAAATGTGGCCTGTGCATTCTGGCTCCATTCCTTACCAGCTGTGTGTGGGATCTGCCCAGCTCCCTGTGGCACAGGGTGGGACAAGAGTCTACTACAACACTGTCATCTGCTGTGCCAGCACACCGATGGATGGGACATGTAGCACATGGGGAGGAGCTCCACCCCTGAGCCGAGCTTCTCGGGTCCCTCATACCCATGCTGTTGATGGCTTAAACCTTGTCGTGAGAACTTCCTGGGCCTCACTTTCCTTGGGATAACGATAAGATCTGTTTGGCCCTAACTAAAATGACATACTTACAAGATGGTTGGGTCCCCGAGTGCCACAGATGGAGCATTGCCGTGTGACCTAATGTAGTGCCTGGAGATGTGAAAGACACCCCAGAGTGACGTTTCCTGCCCCTAGACCTTACTGTGTCCTAAGCAGCACAGGAACAACATCCACGGTGCTTCTCTCATGGCTCCTCCACACCCCAGTCATCTTTGATTTGACTCACCTTTGAGCCACTTCCTTTGAAGATAGGTCCCGTGGCACAGTGATGGTCACCTGAACTGCCTGACCTGGCTCATCTCTCATTTTCATTTCCCTCATGGAGCAGAGGTTGTGGTTCATGGACCTCTGAACCAAGCTGGCTGTGGCCCGACAAGCAACAAAAGGTTCAAAGTCCCAGTCCCTTAACACACTTGAACCCCATGGCCAGGGTTGTAGTATCACATGGCCATCCCATGTTCAGATGGCAGCAGAGCACAGCTGCTCACTGGTCCTTCCTCCACTCCAAGAGACTCCTCGCATCACCATGAGACTATCACACATCACTCTTCCTTGTGCAAGTACTGAGCCAGGTAAGGCATGGAATCTAAAACTTCATAAACTCCGTAGACACAATCGCCTACTGCTGAGTGAGGAAAGGCTATGGTCTTTTCTACTAGGAGATGCAGAAGCTTCTCTCTGGATCCCATAGTCTCATGAGCTCTGCTACTGCCCCAGACATCACGTATAACATGATGATCTTGCCTATCAAAGGCCCTGGAGACCGAAGCTCACTTTCTAGATATGACAACTGGCTTCAAGATGCCTTAGTTGGATTACTCTTGCTAAGGTGAAATATCATGACCAAAAGCAGTCTATGGAGAAAATGTTTTATTTGGCTTAAGTTTCCACACCAATAATCCAACACTGAAGGAAGTCAGGACAGGAACTCAAACAGGGTGAGAACCTAGAGGCGGGAGCTGATGCAGAGACCATGGCGGAGTGCTGCGTACTAGCTTTCTCCCCATGGCTTTCTCAGTCTGCTTTCTTATAGAACTCAGGACCATCAGCCTAGGGATGATCCCACCCACAGTGGACTGAACCCTCTCACGTCAATGATTAATTAAGAAAATGCTCTACAGGTTTGACTACAGTCCAATCTTCTGGAGGCATTGTTTTTAATTGAGGTTCCCTCCTCTCAGATGACTCTAGCCTGTGTCAAGTGGACACAAAATTAGCCAGCACAAGGTGATAAGCAGTTTGCCTAGGGTCAATGCACCTAAACCTGAGACTCTCACACCTATTTTATTCTTATTCAAAAATGTCATACAATGCTCAAGGGGAGTTTGGGGTTATTCAGAACCAGATCCAGGGAATCTCAAAACCTGTCAGAGCCATTTGGCTACTTTCGCTAAAGTTTGGTATCTAAGTGCTGATTGGGGTACGAAAAACGGACTTTGGAATTTGCCTCGCCACTTAACTAACTCCCATCACTCAGCAGGTTTCCTGCCAGCTCAGCAGACTCATGCATTCTCCTCTTCACAGAAGAGCTGGATTTCCCTCGTCCTGGAGTCTTTGTTCCACTGTAGAAACCCCAGGTAACCTGCGTTTTTCCCAATGTTCTGATTGAAAGCCTCATTCACTTGTCTTATCATCCTGGGAAGTCTGTTGGAAATGCCCCTGATCAGACAGAGGGACTGTGTAAGACTCCATATGTTAGACATATGGAGACTCACGAAGGCATCGTGTGGCCATCATCAACCAGGTTACTGTCCTCATTGCCGTGACCAAATGCCTGACCGCTTAAGGGAGGACGAGTTCATTGTGGCCCCTAGTTTAAGAAGGAATTCTAACTGCCATGGTGACAGGAACATGAGGTGTCATATCTCATTAGCAATCAGGATGCAAAGAACAGACGGGAGTGGAGCCAGGGTATTAAATCTCCCAAAACCTCATTTCTTTCAACGAGGCTCTGTCTCCTTTAGGTTCCACAACCTTCCATGACAGTGGCACTAACTGAGGACCAATTGTTCAAGCACATAAGCCTATGCAAAAGATGTTTCAGGGAGGATCCTGGGATACATACACCATTAGTCAAGCGCTCATGGAAGAAAATTCCCCTTCAATCTACTCAGTGTTGGTACAAGGGCCAGGCCTTTGGCAGAGGGCAGTACCCGGGAAAAGGAGTAGGAGGAGGCGTAACTATTACAACAATTCAGCTGCTCACCTACGTGCCTCACAGGGCCTGATGCCATTTTCCTAAAGTCTGGTCTTATGTGAGGAATGTTCCTTTAGACTTTGTCTTGCCTTTGTTACTAAGATGGTTGTTGAGAGAACCAAACAAACTCCACAATAGGCTGCTCAGTCTTCTCTCAGAGATGAGGCCTGTTTCAGTCACCTAAGATGGAACAGGTAGTTTCTGAAAGAGCCTTGAACAAAGTAATCCCCAACAAGGAGGAGGCCTGGTCATGCTGTACCAAGCTAGGACTGAGTCACAGACAGCAGCCCAAGAGTAATGGCTGGGACCTGTCCAGGCCTGCCCCAAAATGGAAAACTGTAGCCCTGACCAGCCCCTGGCTAACCCTGACCAGTTAGAATGCAATACTATGGTTACCACTTGCTTGAGTCAATCATATTTAAAATGACCTAACTATCCTAGGACCTCCCCTTTTGCTGTGCAAGTCCTTCTCGGCGTCTTTCGCCATCTTGTTTCTATGTGCGGCGACACCCCAGCATGCATGCTGGAATAATAGAAACACTCTTGCTGCTTGCATACGTGGATGGTGGCATTTTGTGAGACATCTTCAGAACCCTAACAGTTGTCATACAGAAGGAATTGCAAGGAATCCCGCTTCTAGTATAAAGGTGGCAGCCACTGGCTTGGTTTAGTCCCATCGTCAGCTAGAGTGTTGCTCAACAGCCTTTAAGTCAAGTTTGTAGAAACTGCTTTCGAATTCAAAGACAGCCTGGTCTTCATTCAGGTTGGACTCAGGCCAGGCAATTAGTTGTCTGGGCAATAAAACTAAAAACCTGAATCTTCAATCAGAGGATCGGGGGTTGAACATGACCTCATCACCTCTCTTGAAAATCAATTTCCCCTATGACAAAGAAACTGATAGAAGTTTCAGGATGCATCTAATGGAAGGCATTGTCCAGGATGATTCGATCTCATCACAGTCTTTCTCAGAATATGGAAAATTATACAAAGAAAAAAAATAAAACTATCCATGAAGAATTAAGCTTGGGCCAGTTTGCTATTGCTCTTGACCAAAAAGCCCATAAGATTTACACTGAAGAGCTAAAGAGCTCTGATCTTCCCAGTGGCTTGGGGTTATAGGGATCAAATGGTTTTGAGAGTCTAAATAGAAAAATATTTGGCATTTCACTAGCCATTCATAAAGAGTTCAGCACAGATCTACCATGCTGATTCACTAGAGCTTCTGGAACCTCTTTCTGAAGAGCCACTGCTCTTTGTGGTCCAGAAGCTGCCCACGTCTCCAACAACAGATCTAGTCTTCTGTGCCACTTTCTGTGAGTGCTGCTTAGAACATAGTCCCCAGGGTAAGAGAACCCTGGAGGATCCACCCTGTTCCTTTACAGATGGGCAACAGCTGTTCTGACTCTTGGAGTTGACTACGAAAATGCCTGAGAGTTCAAATAGGTCTCTCCTGCAGCACCAAGTGTGGCGCCTCTTAATATCTGTCCTCCACTGTTTACGCAAGGCTCCTTGGCACATCATCACACATGGTACAATCAACTGGCTCCCAAATACTTAACGTTCATGAGCAGCCTCCCTGGGAAAGATATACATATTGACTAGACAGGAGAAGACCTTAGAGAATACCTAAGTTCCCCCACCTGAAACAGGTAAGCTGCCCAGAGCAAGGGACCC
This sequence comes from Chionomys nivalis, assembly GCF_950005125.1. Lineage (NCBI taxonomy): Eukaryota > Metazoa > Chordata > Mammalia > Rodentia > Cricetidae > Chionomys > Chionomys nivalis. Next base: position 32,518,307 of record NC_080090.1, on the reverse strand, counting down.
ATCCATACCATAGTGCCACTGACTATGTTATACTGTGGGTCAGGGTCTGCACCTGCTGAGATTTGCAGATTCTTGTGTCCTAGAACAACGAATTGGACAGGGACACATTGGAAGTACAGAACTAGAGACATTTCATTAAGAAAGAGAAAGGCATTCCTGAGAAAACAGTGGCCTGGAAGATGAGGACAGGTTGGAAAGCCCTGATCTACCCGCATCCTGATTCTTTCTGGGTCATTTATGGAGCATTTGGCTTCTCCTGATTCAGAGATCTTTTCTCACATATGTTCTGTTTTGACATGTGTAGCCTTTGGTTGGAGAAGTCTCCAGGCTTCCCTGATATCTTTGTTTGCTTCAGGCCTGATGCCTTTCATCCTGAAGCCTCTTTCTCCACACTCTGCCCTCCTCTCTATCCTGAGCCTCTTTCTCCACACTCTGCCCTCCTCTCTATCCTGAGCCTCTTTCTCCACGCTCTGCCCTCCTCTCTATCCTGAGCCTCTTTCTCCAATGCTCTTCTCTCCTGCTCTATTGCTCTTCTTAGCTCATGTCTTATCAACACTGTGACTGGGTGGCTTCCGCTACTTTTGTTCAAAGAAAGTCAGATTTTTGTCCTCTTAAAGTGAATCATTTGTGTGTAGGAGGGAGGGGAAGTCAATGTTCGCTTAGAGTGAATCTAGAAAACCAGGTGAGTGGTTACAGTAAAACGCAAACTGACTAAACTTTCCTGCGATTTCTTTGTGGTCAGCTTAGTCGCCTAAACTTCATTTCCACAAAAGTTACACTCAGAAACTAGCCTTTAGTGCTAGAATTGGCTTTCAAATTTACCCTTCATCCATCTGGTCTACCTCTCAGGATTCACTGGTGTCGAAAAAAAGTCGTACTCTCTTCCTCTCCTTTCCATGGATAATCCTGATCTTCCTTTCTATTTGCTTTCTGCCCCTAAATTCAAGCTTAATTGGAGAGACAAGTGGGCTTTTTTAAAAAAAATAATTTATTTTTAAAATTTATGTATTTTATTTTTATAATTTTATATTATAGATATAATATAATTTTATATTTATAAGAATATTTTTATAAAATGAATAGATACTGCCTTGGTGGAACTCTGAACACTAGTCTTTCACCAGTGAGCATACAGCTAATGCCCAGACACAAAAACTAACAAGGCAAGAACAGAAACTGAGCTTCTTTCAGTTCTTCCATCGGTCGAGTACAAGCTGAAGCCTTGGGAGGAAGGCATTTACGTTCATATGGTCTTTGTTGAAATCCTGGCCCTACTGGCATCTCAGGATGTGGAATCCATCAGAAGAAAGGCCAAAGGCATGGAATGGAGAGGAAGGATGGTCTGCTGAATTCCTTCAAGGGCTCGGCTTCTGTGTTGCCACTCTGGAAGATGCTATGAACATCTCACTCCCTGTCAACTCGGACTCCTCCAATTTTAACCATTAAAAGGAGAAAGTTCTACTCACACAACCCAATGCAGCCCAAGGTATAAGTCTTGGGTAGGTTTGACTTTCTGCTTCTGATCTTTCTCTAAAGATAAAGCAGCCAATTTGAGTTCATATGTAGCCTAGAGATGTAGGAGGGTCAGCTTTTTGGCAACTCAGATAAAAAGGGATAGGATACAGTGAAGACTCCAGCTCCCGAGGGAAATTCTGTATGTCTCTTCTCAGAGAATTCTGGGCTCCACTTCTATAGTCTATGGAGCATTTTTCTACTAAACATCTGAGGGGCTTTCCCCTGCTTTACCTCCGCTACTGTGTGGTTTCCGTTCCCAGGGGAGTTTTTTGTACCCAAGGATGTCTTCTAGTGAACTCCCGGGACATCAGAATTCAGGCTTTTCTGACAGATAAGGTAGGGGGTAAATCTTTAACCTTGAGCTTAGGGTCACTGAGTCCCTCTTCCCCAGGTGACTCATCTGAAGTTCTGCCCTGGTGCTGGAAGGCTCCAGACACAGACTTAAAGATGTGGCTGCCCAGGTACTGGTCCAGGTTAGCATGAAGGGCAACCAAGACCCAAATAAGAAAATAAGTGTCCTTAAAGCCTGTGCTTTTCACAATGTCTTGATGCTTAATTGGAGATATTATGAAGGAAGTCTGTGGAAGCGTCAACTCGAGAACACCGTGTCTCTGGGTGTTTCAGGAAGGGCAGTAGGAATGGAACATTATTGCCATGCTGTATTTTCAAGCATGCTGCTAGCAATTTGGCCACTTTAGCTCTTCATGGCTCCTGAAATAGCCCTTGATGCCTCCTCTATTAATTGCTGGTTGAGAAAATGAGAGCTGGGGTGTCTGGCAAATGCAGAAATGAAACCAAATGGCTGTTGAGACTCGATTAGTGCTGAGACAGCGAGGAGCTCAGACCTCGGGTCCCGTGAACTTGCTTGAGCTAAATAGAATCCTCTTTCCCCTAAAGTGGGTCACCAACATACCTGGCAGATGGACTCACAGGTGTGGTTCTGCATGCATGGTGTGCACACCAAGGGGGTTCCAATATAAGTCTTCCAATACAGGGGGTTACTGTATCTTGTGACACCTGTCATTGGCGTGTCTTAGACACACCCCCAATGACCTAAACGCCTCCCACTAGGTCCTACTTCTTAAAGGTCTCAGATCATCTCCCTCAAGACCAAACCTTTAAAAAAAAATAGGCCTTTGAGAGACATGTATTCAAACCATAGCTCATTCCTTCAGTCACGTGGCTAAAGAAGGAAGATGGTGGATCTGGGCTACAGACACGGGTGATATGATCTAAATACTTTGTCTGTTCTCATCTAGGAGTACCAAACGACGGTGGGTCAGGTCATAACTCTCACTCTCCAGCCTGAGAATGGTGAATGCTTCTAGAAAACCATTCATCCACTGCAACTTTTTACTCGTTTGGGCAGCCAGAAGAGAGCATCACAGATCACATGTCGGCAAACAACAGACATCTGTTCCTTAGAGCTCTGGAGGCTGAGAAATTTCAGATCAAGCCAACAGCTGATGTGGAGTCTGTGGAGGGTTCACTCCCTTATTCATAGATTGTTGTCTTGTTTATCATCGTGTGGTTATGAAGGAAGGCAGTGCTCTGGGGTCTCTTTGTGAGAATCCCATCCATGAGAGAGCCATCTTTTACAAGGGGCCTCGCAACACCTCCCCTTGGGGAGTATCATTTGAACATTGGATGGGAGACACAGATTTGAAGCTTAGCATTGAGCAGTTTCAAATCTGATCAATGGTGCCTTGTTGCCCACTGTCCAGGGAGAAAGAGGAGGAAGTGGGCATGTGACTTCATGAGATTGGAGGCCACCAGGGCCGTGGAGGTACATGTTTTGCTGCTGTGGAGGGAGAGCTGGAGAGTTCTCCTCCACAGTCGATAGGCCTAGAACACCACCAGCTGTTTATAATCAATCTTTAGATTGGAGCAAGGACAGGCCCAACAGAGGCAATCTGAATGGGACGAATACCAAGGGAATAGCAGTCACAAGCATCTATAAATCTGTGAGGAATCAAAGGTAAATTATAAACTACTTTAAAGAAAGTAGAGGAGGAGGAAGACCTCCTCCAAGAGTACATCTATGCAAGCGAATGTGGACTTATTGCTAGAAATGATGGGACCCTGCAGGTAATGGAATTACATCTTCAGTGTTCCAAGGGACAATCAGCTGCAGACGTAGAATTACATAACTAAAGGAAAAAAAAAACCACCCACTACTTTGAAAACCATAGCTAAATGAAGACATTGTGAAGCATAAATAAATAAATAAATAAATAAATAAATATAAAAAATCAGAGAGTACCGCCAGCAAGAAAGACTACTAAATGAAATGCCTGAGTCTCTGTTGATAAAGGAACTTGATTCCACACAGAAGCAGAGATGAAGAGAAAATGATAAGTTCCATAAAGGGAAATCAAGCATCAGCTTAAAAATAATTCTTCACTGTGTAAAGCAGTAATAATATCTGTTGTGTGGAGCTGCAGGCTGTGTTCCTGCCGCCCCAGCTCCTAGTCGCCTGGCTATCTTATGCCCTGAAATAACAACACACAAACTGTATTCTTTTAAACACTGCTTGGCCCATTATATCTAGCCTCTTCTCGGCTAACTCTCGCACCTGGACTAGCCCATTTCTAATAATGTGTGTAGCACCCCAAGGTGCGCTTACCGGGAAGATTCTAGCCTACGTCCATCCTGGGTCGGAGCTTCATTGCATCTGCCCCAGAGAGGAGAGCTATAGAGTCTGAGCTCACTTCCTCTTCCTCCCAGCATTCTGTTCTGTTTACTACACCCACCTATGTTCTAACCTATGAGGGCCAAGCATTTCTTTATTTTTTAACCAATGACCTTCCTCCATCATTAACGCCGCATGGATTTAAACAGGTATAGAATTGAACTGCATGGCAGAAAGAGTGCATAAGACAAGAGGGGTGGATGAAACCAAGGAATAATATCCTTGCATTGTGGGGGAAGTGATTAGGAAATTAATCCATATTAGGCACTAATAAGTCAGTGATGAATGTTCTAATCCCTAGGAGAGCCACCATAATTAGTGAAATGATAGGTGAGAATTGGCTAATAAAGGAAAAGGGGCAATCATTTTTGAAAAACAAAAGCTAAGAAATGGAATAATTATAAACCTAAATAGATTTGTAGATGTTGTAAGTAGGATCATTCTAAATATTTCTGTAAAGATACAGATATTTAGATCAAAGGGTGAAAACCCTGTCTATAGGTAGGAAATCAGACTGTGTAAGCCAGGGGAAGCAAGCAGTAAGCAGCACCGCTCTGGCTTCTGCATCAGCTCCTGCCTCCAGGATTCTGCCCAGCTTGAGTTTCTGTCCTGACTTCTTTCAATAATAAACATCAATATGGAAGTGTAAACCAAATACACCCTTTTCTCTGCAGTCCCCCCAGCAAAAGAAAAGCTGCTTATAGATGCATTGTGGGTGGCACAAGATTGATAAAAGTAACTTAAACGGAAAGACAAGCAAAAGAAAGCAGTATGGAAAATGTACATAATCTCCAATAGCATGACATTCTGACCAGATCAAAATTATAAAGACAATTTTAAAAAGACCCATGGTTGCCAGGATCTGGTGAGGTGTGGGGATTAATAGGCGGAGCCCAAAGGACTTCCAGGGCAGGGACACTGTTTCGTGATCCTTTCCTGTTAGATGGGCATTATTATGAATTTGTCAAAACCCACAGAACGGCAATGACAAGACCAACTCCTACTGAAAAGTATAGGCTAGCATACATGGTGGTAATGCACAGCCTCCACCTAGCCCATGAATATGGTCCCTGCTCAGCCAGTGGTGGAAGTTTGAGAGAGATGTCCTCCTCACCCCGTCCTGCCCCTCACTGCCTGCAGTAGGCAGGTGAGCTGGCCCTGCCAGTTGGCAGTGTAGGACAGTTGGCTCAGAAGGCAGGAGAGTCAGTAAACGGGCCCCACCCCTCACTGATGGCAGTACCCAGTACCTCACCTGGGCAAAATTCCTCGAACTGAATTCAAGAGCACGTTAAGAAAAACATATGCTGTACTCAGTGTGTTTTATCCCAGGAAAGCAAGGTTGATTCAACATACACAAATCAATAAATTGAATACACCATTTAAATAAACCTAAGAACAAAAGTCACGTGATCTTCTCAGTATTTGCAGAAGAAGCATTTGACAAAGGTCAACATGCCCTCATCATAAGAGTCCTAGTGAGATAGATATGTAGTCTGGGTACATATGTAGAAGGGTTTGGATGTGTAGAGTCCCTGTTCTGCATCCATGAAGGCCTAGCTTAAATTCCCAGCACTAAAAACAGACAAACAACAAAAAACCCTCCCACACTTATTCTGGGCCAGCAAAAACAGTTCATCGGATAAACGCAACACTGATAGTGCATGTGGAAATCTGTCCGTTTCCACGGTTTCCCTACATGGAACCTTATATCCTCTCTCAGTCTCTTTTACAGTCCTGGGTGTCAATTTCTAGGTGCTGTTCTGCCTCCCATCTGAGGGTTGCAGATTGGCATTGGTGTGGCTTAGACTTGGCCAGTAGGTCCATTGTGACCAGTTCCTGTGGGTTTGAAGAAGTCACAGCCAAGGTCTTTGGTACTCTGTGCGTCAGGGAGAGAGATGGAGCCCTCTCTTGATAGATCAGTAAACAGGGGTTTGACCACTGGTCAGCTTAACAGTGGACTGACTTGAGTCCAGGCTTTTCCCATTATGTGAGACTAAGCAGGGTTATACTAATCTTGCCTACGTAAACCCAATTTTAATAAAAGAGCTAACAAAATGGGCCGTATTTACTCAACATCTAGAAGATAATCTGCAGAGTGTTTTAGGTACAGTATACCTGGTTAAAACATTCATTTTCAAACAACAACAGCCAAACACACTCATCTTCTATATATTGTTGGCTCTCTTCCTTCAGGGACTCCACATCTATGGATCCATTCAACCAAACATTAAAAACAGCTGTACCACCCCCTTCTCATTTTTATAGTTATATATGACGTCAGCCCTCAACTGCTTCGATTCCCATGGATTCCACTAAATTAGAGTGGCAAAATGTTTGAGGAAGAAGCATTTGGACTGAACATACCCAGACTGTCTTTCTTGTTATCACTCCCTTAATAATGCACCATAGCAACTATTGATGCAGTATGACACTGTACAAGGTATTATAAATTAATCTACAGATAACTTGAAGTACACGGGAGGATGCGGGCAGTTAGTTTCTGTGTGATGCCATGCCGTTTTATAAAAGAGACTTGAGCATTCTCGTAGTTTAACCTTGGGAGATTCTGGAGCCAGTCCTCTGTGGACAGTGAGAGCAGCTGAAAGAGACAGTGGAAGGCACCTAGGGAGTGGGGTGAGGGTTACTGCCGCAGTGAAGGTACACACTGGGATGGGAGAGCGAGGCCTGACCTGTGTCAAGGCGCTGAGAAAACCAAGGGCAGGGCTGCATGCAGGGCAGGAAGAAGTAGGCGCTGGCCCAGGAGAGTAAGAAGTGGTGAGACCACTTATTTTGAACACGTCCACAAGAGACTAGATGTTAGCATTTGATGTGAAATGTGGGTCTGTGCCCTCTATAAAGGGTTCAAAGGACGCTCTAGGTCTCCAATCAAGCAGGGAGGGTATGGAGAGTATGCATTACTTCATCAGAGAAAAAGGCCCAATGAGATTGTGTGATGTAATGGGCCACACAGAGGGGAAAGAACCTGATGTTTTCCTATCTTTCACAGCCTAGATCAGTGCTAACCTCCTGGGTGGAGAAGAGGATAAAGGGCTGGGGTCCCACCGGTCATGCACACAGCCACTCTTACACTCAAATGCTCAGTGTAGCCCAGTGTCTCCCAGCATGGCAAATGGGACCATCTCTCTTCCAGAGATGAGTTTCCAGGCTGGACCACCAGGTCAGTACTGAGAGCTGGGTCATCTAAGGCTTGCTCAGAGCCCCTGATGAAATACAAAAGGAACATAGCTCTGTGTTCTTATTCAGGAACAGACTTGCCAACGCCTGACTGGAGCTGGAACCAGGGCCTTGAAGAAGGTACAGTTTTGGCTATTGGGAACTCGGCTCCCCCACCCCCGCCAAAGACATCCCAGAAGGAACAGGAAATGTGTATGTAACACAAATACTAGAGGCCCGGGTTCCAGAAGGTGCATACTCTACCTGTTTGCCAAGTAGCACAATAGTCCTGGTAGGAACATCTTTAAGAGCCTGATAAAGTCTTTGGTCAACAAACCTAGGCTCAGAACTTTATGCTTCAGGAGAAAGTTCTGAATTTATCTGCTAAGTGTAGGATAAACCAATACTATGCAGCCGTATGCTCCCAGGGGAGACCCCCACATACAAAGGGCTACTTACCTTGGGGCTACTCCACACTCACATCAGGACAGCCTTGATATTATTATCTATAATAGTCTTATGTATTATATCTATAGAGAGAGATATAATAGATATATTACATCTATAATATATAGATTTATAGATATATATCTATAATATCTATATCTATAACCACTCTGAATGCTTCTCTGAACGCTTCTTCCAACTTAAGATGCCCCACCCTAGCCCTCCACTGGTCCTTCCCATCTTTCCCATAAAAATCATCTTTCTGGGTGGCAAAGCAGTTGTTTTCCAGGAGGTCTGGAGCACCAGGTAGCGCGGATCAACCTGCTGGGCTGCTGGGAAGGAGAGCAGCTTCCGCTCCAAGAAAGAGCAAAGCCATTTGGTTTAAAATTCTCATAAAAGCAGCAATGTTCATTTCCTATATTAGGTTGTATCTCCTAATTACTGTCCCCAAGGAGAACCTAGGGAGGAGGAGAGGGGAAGGAGCCTTCGCCTTCGAAGCCACAGCCTTCATGTGTACATTTAAATAAAGTGTGATTAAAAAGCACACTCTGCGCTTCCTGAAGTACTTACCTTCCATCGGCGGCCATTGCTCGTGAACGCAAAATGGAATGGCTTGAAAAAAAAAATTATTAGTTCATCTTGAAAGTAATTGCCACTTATTTTGTTTATAAGACAAACTCTGCTGGTGACATCGGATTAGACTTAACTGCATCCTGTTTTGATGGTAACTAATATTTGCCCTAATACTAAGCATAAATAAGTAGGAATTTCTCCTGAGACGCCACAGATAATACATCTTTAATGGGACCTAATAGTCAGAGGCAAGCCAATTGCCCTGCTGTGGGATTATAATTATGTGCGCTCTTTTCCCCCCTTTTAAATTTCACGAACAGAAAGGAGTACTTCAAGCCATTAAGCTATCTCCAGAAATACGGGGTAAAAATAAAACCGGCCGTGTGCGAACGCCAGCGTCATCCATTCCGGAAGGTGGAGGCAGACATCTGAATGTGCCCTCAAATGCATTGCCTTTGCCGAGGCTTCCCGGTAGGAGGCTGGTGCCACCACCCCTGGAAGGAGGTGGCAGCTAGAAGTGTGCCCTCCCGACTGAGGCCGGCAGTTTGAGCTTTCTTTCAAAATGTGTTCCGTAACCTCATTGGTGCCCCTGTTCTTGACCCACTGGTGTGCAGAAAGGGGTCCCCCACTTGTATTAACAGTTTGCACAATTGTTCTGTATGAGGGTGCTGGTGGGAAGGCCCCCGAAGTCCTGACTCAAAAGACAGTCAAACTACCTGAATAAATAGGACAAAGCCCTTACGGAACGTGTCCTCAGGTTCCTCACTTAGAATCTGCCCTTCAGTCCTGCCCTCCCAAGCCACTAAGAGCCTGGGGTCCAGAGACCAGCAGTAGGATGATCCCTTGAGAAACAGACAAGCACAGAAACCAGTGGCTCTCCACATTCCTACTGCCACAACCCTTTAACACAGTCCCTCGTGTTATGGTGACCCCCCCCCCCAGCCACAAAATTATTTTCGTTGCTACTTCATAAGTGAAATTCTGCTACTGCTGTGGATTGTAATATAAATATCTGATATGCATATAAGATCATGGGGTCGCAACCCACAGGTTGAGAATCAGTGCCCTAAAGGCAGCTAAGAGCTGACAGATGTTACCTCAAGGCAATGGAAGCAGATGAGATGATGGACAGAAGCGCTGGACCCTCGGCCCCCGAGGACCTCACTCCCCTCAAACCTGAGAAGCAGTGTGCCCGGAGGGTAGCATCTGCCAGCCTGACAGACCGGAACAGGAGGGCCAGCATCAGGCACCTCCGCCCTGGAACACCTTGCTTGCAGGCCTGTTCCACAGAGACAGTGTCCAGGGACAGTGAGCATCCCTGGGATGAGCAGGAGCCTGGGGCCAACAGAGGGAAGCAGAGGATGCTGCTGGTGTCTGCTCCTCCTTTCCCTCCGTGGCGGGAGTTCCCGGGTCAGCTTGGAAGTGGCTCTGGAGGGGACAGTTTCTACAGTCAGGAGCATGCTTCCATTTGCCTTATTGAAGAGTTCTGAAGAAAATGGCCTCTTCTCATCCTATACTCTCCTCCACCCGAGAAGCCCAGATAGTCCTCCGTACCTCACTGTTTGGGTCCATGGGAATCTGCAAGCCGAGGAAACCCATTTCCAACTAGGGCCAGTAGATGGGAGCTGGCTAGCCTTTGGCTGGCTTCTCTTTTCTCTGGGCCTCCATCAAACTAGGCTCTGGTTAATACTTCAACTCTGTCTGTACCTGACATGGAGGAGTTTGGTAGACAGTAACTATTGCTAAATTATCACTTAATACCAGTGCTGGAAGCTGTGTGGACACACGGAGGATCACACATGACACATGTTCATTCAGAAGGCAGACAGGTTCAGGGCAGAGCAAAGGGAGAAGACAGCATTCCAGATGAAGAGTTTGTCAAGAACAAAGACCAGGGCTTGGAGTAGGGGGGTCAGAAGTAAAGCCCAGTATGCATGGGGCTCTGGGCTCCATCTCCAGCATTGCCAAAAGCAAGGAAATAAGAACAGCAAAGACAAAAAGAGACCCGGTAATAAGAACAAGATGGATTTGGGAACCTCCCTGTAAGTGATCTGGCTCTCCAAAGTGGATCTTGTTAGGAAGGTAACAGGAGAGGAGGAACAATGGAGAGAAGGGCGGTAGAGGGACAAGGGTCGGGGAAGACACAAATGCTAAGCTCGTTGAAGCTTGACCTCGTCCTAGGAAGTGACCACAAAGCTTGCTTGTCCTGATGGGAACAGACACAGCCTGCTATTTAGGAGGCTGACTAGAATCTCCTATGGTGTAGAATGGAGAGATGGCACTCGTGGTGGAGAAAAGGTGGCCGGTGAGCAGGGAAGCAGGTGCTGCCGGGCTGCAGGCCCTATCAGGGCCTGGGTTTTGCTGTTGAATAAAGAACAGTTAAGATTGGATCAAAGGACAAGATCGCCTGAGTAAATTGGGAGTGTAGGAGGTAGAGGGAGGGTAGAAGGGGAGAGGGGAGGAAGGAAGCAGAGTGGGGACAAAATGTATAGGTCAATAAAAACAATAAAAAAAGAACATTAATATAAAAAAGGAGTTAAAGGCCATTGTAGCCAAACACCCTGGATGTAGTGGCTCAGGCCTTTAGTTACAGCAATTGGCAGGCAGAAGCACTTGGATCTCTGTGAGTTAGAGGCCAGCCTAGTCTACATTAACAATTTCTAGCTCTGCCAGGGTTACAAAAGGAAAAAAAAATTGGATCACCCAGAGATGGCTTTTCATCAGCTCAGGCTGAGGCTGCCAGTGCTGGGGAGGGGGCTACCAGCAAACACTGCTCTCCTGGAGCTGCCGCGCCCCCACCCAGCGAGACCAACGGGTGCTGCCCGCCCCCAACAGGATGTGGAAGCTGCTATCCCCTACGGAGCCTGGTACACACAATATCTTGATATTTTGCTGTAAGCAAAGTACAACCCCTATTTATTTTCAATGCTCAGGGTTTTAAAACACTGCAAATTCCTAGGGAAATAACTCCCAGATCAGACCCCAGAACTGACCTCTGCTGTATATTTCCCCCATCTGATTTTGTGCTGAAATAACTTTTTAAAAATTTGTACGAGTAACATTTTAAGTCAACAATAGAAAGTTTCAGCTAAAATTAAGTTCTTTTATCCTCACCTCAACTCAGAGGCCATCTCTCTGAGCACCGTTCTGCCATTACTTATGTTTATAGTTATACAGAACTAAGGGCTTCGCATCCATTCAACCAACTACAGCTGGGAACTAATTGAATACACAGAGACCTATTTCCTTGTTGCTATTCCCTAAACAGTGCAGGAGAGCAATTATTTCCATAGTTGACACAATGCTGGACATTTACAGGTCCTGCAGACCAGGCAAAGAGTTTGGGAAGATGCTCCCAGGCCAGTGCACACTCTGCACTATTTTATACAAGGAACTTAAACCACGAGGGACCTGGGAACCAATCCCCACTGAGACGGAAGGATACCTGTATAGTCAGGTGCACATATATTCACGGAAAACTGAAGCATCAGTTAGCGTATTTACATATTTACAACTGATCTGCAAATGACTTTTCTGCACCTACATATTTATTCTTCACTTAACGTTAGACTTTTCATATGCATGCGTTGACTCTGACAGACTCGAATCCTGGCCTTTGTCTGCTCTACAGCGTGCCCATGTGCCTGCTTCTTCCTTCCTCACCCAGGCTGCCTGCAGGGTATTGCAGGATATTGTCACAAGAGTTGCTGCTATGAATGCCCTGAGCACCCCTCCAGTCTAATATGCCCAATCAGTTCTGCTTTCAAGGCTATGAAGGCCACTACCCTGAAAAAAAGTAACTGTTCTGTGGGAGCTGATACCTAAAGTGAAATTGTTGAGTGACGGCATATATGCATTTAAATCCCTTCTGTCCTGTGAGGAGATTAAACTGGCTACACACATTCCCAAAAATAACCCCCTCAGAGTTTAGGAACTTCAACTGTGCTCTCAAGTGGAGTTAGTCAAGGGCTATCTGGGAAAGTAGATTAAAAATCGTCCACCAGGATAAAGCCATTGGCTTCTGCTTACTGCTGCTGTGGGCATGAGGTTCCACACTTACACATTTATGCTTTTAATTGCAGATACAGTGTAATACTTTATCAACTATGAGAAGAGATAGAACGCCAAACACATGGAACGAACACATAGTTTCGTTGTATCAAGGCAATGAGCCTTTTTAAAAACTAACTTGTTTAAAATTGACACACAGAAATTTCCCATGGTTATGGGGTACAGTGTGGCATTTTGACTCAAGCACATCATATGTAATGACCAGACTGGCACATCTGTCACTTCAGACACACACCATCTCTTTATGTTACCACACTGAAAAGTCTCACCATGCCCTCTGTTTAACATGCTCAGATAATTGTTGTCAGCCATAATCATCCTACTAAAGAGGAAGGTGAAGAGTTGGCAGAAAAAAAGACACATGAAATGTTTTTGAATCCTGATTAAAACAAGCCAACGGTATAGAAAACAAGGGAAATTTGAACACAGTGTTCACAATGGTTTGATATTCTTGTACTAACCAGCATTGTGATTTGACTAAATCTAAATTTCAACACAACTTAGAAAGAAAGAAAGAAAGAAAGAAAGAAAGAAAGAAAGAAAGAAAGAAAGAAAGAAAGAAAGGAGGGAGGGAGGGAGGGAGGGAGGGAGGGAGGGAGGGAGGGAAACCTGATGAGTTGATTGAGCAAGTGACATATAACTCAACAGGTTATTATCTACTAGTTCTGTTGATTATTTGGGAATTTAATCATTTCATATTATGACAGCAGTAAGACAAATAAATTACACAGGACATGTGCCTCTTAAAATAAGAAGAAAATACCCAAAGCTAAATGACAGGCTAGAACAACAAAATAAATGCACTCTGGGTAATAAAGCGTTGTGGCCAGAGAAGAGAACGCCAAAAAGAAAGAAGGGGAGAAGGGTCCTGAGCCCTACAGTGTGAACTGGAAATAGAGGCACCAGCATAAGCTTAGGGTTATCTATTTCCTTTATAGATACAACAGCTAAGGGAATATATAGATGTGCATGTCTGTAAGTGGGTGTACACAAGCATGTGCAGCTGGAAGCAATGCCATCCTCAAAGCAATGAATACACCGGGACCCAGACCCGGACCCTAATACCCGCATACTGTCACTGTTTATAGAACAAAGGGAGCCCTGCTTAGTAAAGGAGCTGATTCCAAGCCCAGTCCAGCACGTGGAAAACACAAGATGAGAGTGGAGCATCGTCGGCTTGAAAGTGCAGCAAACACTATGTGGTGTCTCAGAGACCTTGGCTTAGGTGTGCCAGGCTCTTCCTGCTGTCATGACCTGAAATGATTAAACACCCAAGTAAATAACCTGCTGAGTCATACCCCATTAGCTGAAAGAGAAAGTTCTTAAAGAAGAAAGACAACAAACGTAACGATCATAGTAGCCATCACAAAGAACTGAAAGACAAATGACAAAGTAGGAAACATTTTGAAATTAGAAAAGACATTAATTGTCGATCATCATAATTTGTCGGGCAGAATTCATCAACTGATGTGGGAAACTAGTGGTTGAAATGGGAATTACAAGGTCTTTAGATACTCAGTGTATAAAATAATATCTGACAGATTCCTAGCTGATCGAATTTGACATTGCTCTTAAGGATACAAGTCCAGATTGTGTGACTCCTAATACGAAACACTAAGGAAAACACACAAGCACTTCTAGAATATTCCTATGAAATCTGATGTTTCCTCATTACCGGACTTAAGCAAAGTCTAAGTCCCCAACAGAGGCCAACAGGCCCCAACAGATTACTCCTGTAATCTTCAAAATTGTCAATAATGTCACAGACGACACAGGGAGCTTGAGATAGTTGAATAGACCTAATAATTGAATGTAATTATTGTGATTTCAAGGTAAAATATGATTTTGAATTTTTTTTCTAATATAAATAGAGTCAGAAGGTCCAACACCTCTGGGAATCAGTAGGGAAAGTCCTCAAAAAAAAAAAAAAAAAGAAGGCTGAGGATGGCTCCGGTACTTGCTGAACAAGCAAAAGGATCTAAGCTTTGATCCCAGGCACCACACAAAGCACAGGGCACAGTAATACTCCTGTAATCCCAGTATTGGGAGGCAGATACAAGATGTTCCCTGGAGCTTGCTGGCCTGTTTGGCTATCCAGTCAATAAACTCTAAGCTCACTGAGAAGCCAGTCGTCTCTCAAAAATTAACATAGTAAGCAATTGAGGAACATAACTGTTGTTACCCTGGCCTCCACCTTCATGCACACATATGAACCCCTGCACACACCCACAACATACACAAATAAAAATGGAACCCCCATGTTACCCAGCTATACCACTTCTGGGTAATTCCTGAAGGAATCTAAGTACAGTACAGCCATGCCTGCACAACCGCGTTTTTATTCAACTACGTAGAAAACTCAAGATAAGGGATAATTCTAGATCCTATCCTACAGATGAATGGACCTAAAACGTGGGTGTGTCGTGATGGCTAATCTTGATGTGAACTGATGGTACGTAGAATCCCTTAGGGAACATGCCTCCAGGTGAGAGCTTCTCCAGACAGGCTGAACTGAAGAGGAAGCTCCCCTATGAATATGGGATGACAACATCCAGAAGCTGGGGTCCTGCACTGAATAGAAAGGTGAAGGCGAGTTAGCACCCGCATCTGTCTCTCTCTCTCTCTGCCTCTTAGCTGCAGATGTCATGTGACCACCTGCCTCTCGCTGCCACAGTTATAGCTGCCCTTCCCTTCCTCGTGCTCCCCTGCCTGATGGACTACACACTCACACTGAGCCAAAATAGACCCTTCCTTTTCGGGCTTATGCCAACAACACTAAAATTAACTGATATATTTATAATGAATTTCTATTCATCTATAAAAAGAAGGAAACTGTGGGAGTTTTGCAGAGAAGTAGAATGAACTAAACATCATCATATTAAATGAAATAAGCCAAATTTACGAAGACAGATATCTGCTTTTTTTCTCATATGAGGAATCTAAGCTGGGCGATGGTGGCGCATGCCTTTAATCCCAGCACTCGGGAGGCAGAGGCAGGCGGATCTCTGTGAGTTCGAGACCAGCCTGGTCTACAGAGCTAGTTGCAGGACAGGCTCCAAAGCCACAGAGAAACCCTGTCTCAAAAAACCAAAAAAAAAAAAAAAAAAAACCAAAAAAAAAAAACCAAAAAAAAAAAAAAAGGAATCTAGGAGTGGGGAAGAACATGAAATTAAAAGTAGGCAATTGGGGCAAAGGAAAGTGGGGACAAATGACAGGGACGACAGAGGAGATGAGTGTGACTAAAATATCAACACACCGGCATGTGTCATAATGTCATAAATGTCCTAATGAAGCACAGCGTGACGGTTCAGCATAGAAAGACACTTACTGCCAAACCTGACAACCACGGATGGAGACCTGGAATGGTACTCACACAGTAGAAGGAGAGAACTGACTCCTATAGGCTGCCCTTTGACCTCCACATCTGTGCCACAGTGCATGTGTGCCCATACACAGTAAACATACACTAAATAAGTATAAAAAAGAAATGTCATTAATGAGACCCTTTACTTCGCATACCTGTTTTAATTATTTTAGATTTCTTTATTGTGTGTGTATGAGTGTGTGCCTGCATGTATGTGAGTGTATCACATGTGTGTCTGGCACCTAGGGAAATCAGAAGATTTTGATCCTTTGGAATTAAAGTTAAAGATTATTGTGAGCAGTAATGTGGATGCTGGGAGTTAAACCTGGGTCCTCTGCAAGGACAGAAAATATCTCACTGTTGTTTGCTTGTTCTTTGAGACAGGGTCTCACTGCAAACTCTGGTTTGTTTAGAACTCAATCTGTGGCTCAGACTGGTATCCAAACTTGCAGTAATTCTCCTGCCTCTGTCTCCCAAGTGTTGAGATTACAGACGCACACCACTATGCCAAGTCTCAAGGCTACCAAATCTGGAGTTTCTTGCAAGCTACACAGACACTCTTCCAACCAAGCTACACCCCAGCCCCCAAGTGATTTTTTTTGTTTTTTTTTTTTACACACACAATGCCATCAAGCAAAGTCTGATCAAAGACTACATATTAAATAATTGTATTGTATCCAGGTCAGTCATATAATTTGTGGCCCCAGGGTGAGATGAAAATATGAGCCCCTTTTTCCAAAATTATTAAGAATTTCAAAGTGTCTACAACAGAGCATTAAGTCAGACAGGGAGTCCTTCTGAGTGCCAAGGCATGTATGACTGTGCAGGTCACATGACTGTGATTGTATGGCATTAACTTCCTGGTTGCAACCTATAGAGTGAAGCTATGCAAGGGAATGGCTTCACTGTGATGAAATATTTGATGTCGAATTTAGAGACTTAGGACTAGCATGGAAGAAACTTATTTCCAAATGTTGCAAATAAAAGTAATATGTATGAGGTGAATAGGGATGAGAAAACAATGAGATGTCACATGACCTTCTGGGATCCTAGAGCAAGAAGGAAGAGGAGGAAGTCAATTCCACTAGTCTCCAACTTGTCTGCAGGTCTTGGATCACAGGAAACATTTTCAGAAGATACATCCTTGAAACAGTATTCCCTTTGCTGACTGCAACTTCATGTTAGTTATGAGTTTTTAAATGTCAATAACTATTAGGTCCCTCTCTCCCACATACACACAGATGAAGCAAATGTTACGAAGTTGTTGGTTCTGCAATCTCATTCATTGGTGGTTTGTGGGGGCCACTTATCTTCTCCGTTCTGTCTGAGTTTGAAATTTTTCGTAATAAAAATGTCTTCAGCTGTTCTTCATCCCATCTGGCTTTGTTTTGTGGATTCCGTTCCAGTCCTAGGAGTGATGTGCACAGTTTATGTTGTATACACCACTTAAATCTTGCCTGATCTGCTTTTGATATTGCCAGTCTTCGAAACTGACTCTTCAAAGCCTGCATATTAGTTCATTAGCCAGTGTCCCAAAACATCCTTTCACTCTGGCAACTGCGGCTCAGGCTCCCGATGCTTCCCCCTCTGCACGGCCTCCTCTCAGGAAGGATTACCAGGTGTAAAATCTCTGAACCATAGACACGATCCTCTTTGTGAATCTTGAAGCATTTTGCCAAATTGCTTTTTAGAAAGCGGTACCAGCGCACTCCGTACGAGACGAACTGTTAGGAGTCGGCATTAATTTTTCAACTCGCGCTGGGGTTTGCTGTGTTCATCATCCTCATCTCTCTTTTGTGCATTGTTCTGTCTCTCCGCCCCTGTTGGGGAGCTGATGCACTTCCAAATCTGCATGAGCTCTTTGAGTGATAAAGATACTACGCCATTGTGCAGCGTTCGCCTCCCACATTTCTCCTGAAACTCACCCCGGATGGAAGGAGAACGCAGGGGAAATACGGGAAGCCCTTACGCACACTGCCTCTCTCAGGCTAAGAAGAGCTTCATAGCCTGCTGAGGCAACCATGTGTTTAGAAACCATGACATTTATCGAGAACATAAAATATTACAAAAGAATCTCTTGAGGTTGTTTTTCCAGAGATGAAAAAGACAGACTAGAATCCCTGGCTATGTCTTCATTCACCAAAATAACCAGCTTTGCAAGTGGTCGATCTGGTCTTCTCACTGCCTTATTTTGAACAAGTCAAAAAGCATCATGACCAGAGAAGAGTCACATGGTAGCCAAATATGGTGAATCCCTAGGGGGAAATGACCTACCATCTATTTCTACCCTTAAGTGCTTCTCTGGCCTGGATATCTAGGTCATTCCAAGCTGGAATGGGCAGAAAAGAGTGCAGACATGGGCTCTGGCATCCATATCAGTCCCAGCAAGTAGTGGCTATTGATCAAGTATGCAATACAGGCCTAAGCCATGGAACATGATGGCTGCCCCTCCCCTGACACATAGGTCTCCACTCCGAGGACCCTCTTCTTCCTCATCTCTTCTCTCCACAATGCTTACTAGGTAACTGGGTACCAGTGTGTGGCAAAGTGGGTGCTAGTGGGAGAAGCAGAGCTTTTCATCTGTCTGGAGCGTCTTGATGAGCAGATGAAGGCTTCCTCAAGACCAACAATCCCTATGCCCTCAGCTACATCCCAAGCGACAGTAGGCCACTTCGAGCACAATGCTGCTCCTGTCCTAGTCAGATGACTGTCGTGTGAGGAGTTGCCTGAGTACCAGTGATGAGGTTGGACACCACTCTGTGCTGGAAACTCTCTCACTGGCTGCTCAAGGCCCAGGGTCTCTCTGCCACGAGGGGCACAAAGCACATGCTCATATTCACCAGAAAGACACTATTCATACCGGAAGCGTTTTCGCAAAGTGCATGGAAGCAGCTCGTATCAAACATGGCACAGCCCAAGTGAAACCTCTGTCCTTCAGGAGGACTCTTTTCTCCCAATCCATTCCACGTTCAACCCTCCAGGGTCAGCAAACGCTGTTACCTGTTTTACTGGGTACAGCCACACCCATATATTACATATTATCTAGGGCTACTGTTGCACTACAACCTAGAGATGAGTGTAGAGATACACCTTAAAAGATGTATCATGTGACCCCTTGAGAGAATGTGTCAACCTTGGCTCTAAATGCCCTTTGACCTAAATTCTACTTCTAGATTTTCCTTGAGATCACCTGTTACCATTCTCTTCCTAAGAAAAGCAAGTGACGATTTTCCAGTTTTTGCCTTTAAACTTACACACTCAAAGTCAGTCCTGTGTTCAGACTTGGGAAAGTCCTCACACTGAGCAGGATAACTGCCCACTCATCAAGCAAACCTGTGTCAGCAAACCCACTTTTCTTAGAGGGCAGCACAGAGGGAACAAATAGAATAAAAGACACTTTAATTGATGATCACAATCAGTACTGTATGCCATCTGTTAAGACGAGGGTTTGCCATATTTGGAGGACTTTTAAGATCTGATGCAAGGAGATTTAACCTCTAGACTCCCTTCCCTCATCCTTCTAGACACCAGCAGAGGGGCTCTAGCTTCTCTTACTTGGAAGGAGAGATGAAGAGGCCATGCTGGAATGCAGAAGAGACAAAGTCCCAGAACTAGTAGAAGAAAGAACCAGAGCTGTGAGTAACTGTGTGGCTCCTGCAAGCTCTGAGGGGTCCAGGGAGGTTGAGTAAAATTTCCAGATGCATAATCTCCAGGTAGAAACTGTAAAGAGAAAGCTATATCTTATTTGCTGCAGAGTTTGACCACGGCCAAATGTTCCTTCCCAGATTTTATCAGTTAAAAAATGCCAAAAAGGATGTTTGACATCACTAGCCATCACGGAAATGAAAGTCCACAATGACACCATGTCAAACTCACTGGAATGGCTGCAGGTCAGATAAAGGCAAGATCTGGCGTGAGTATGGAGAATGTAAGAACACCAGTACTCTACTGGCAGGAATGATAAGTGTGCAGCCACCTTGGAGAACGGGCTGGAAATTTCTCAAATAATTAAACATGCAGTGATGATGTGAATCAGCAATTCCACTCCAAATTACCTATCAATAAAAAATGAAACATGTATTCACCTACACACACACACACACACTCCTGGTACACAAACATTCATAGAAACATTTACAATAGCCGGGCAGTGGTAGCATGCACCTTTAATCCCAGCACTCGGGAGGCAGAGGCAGACAGATTTCTGTGAGTTCAAGATCAGCCTGGTCTACAAGAGCTAGCTCCAGGACAGGCTCCAAAGCTACAGAGAAACCCTGTCTCAAAAAAAAAAAAAAAAAAAAAAAAAAACAGAGTACAAAAAGCTAAAATATCCAACAATGAATGAATAAACAAACAAAAACTGGTATATCCATTCAATGGACTATTATTCAGCCATGAAATACTGAAACTCGTTGTTGCAAGACATGCTATGCTCAACCTTATGAGCAGGCTCCTGGGTGACTTCCTTCTCACGAGACTCTGGTACATTGGACAGTCCCATGGGCCAGAAACTGTATTTCCTAGGCTCCTTTGTAGATGAGGTTTCACATGTGACTCAGTTGTCCCCAAACTGGCTCAGGTCTCCAAGATTTGAGAAAAGAAGGGATCAGAGTCCCTGGCCACACAGAAGGCAGCACATACTATTATTATTATCCAGAAGGCCCGTGGGCTCTTCTCAGCAGCCAATGTGGGTTCTGAGTCCCTTGGTGACCTGGGTGTGGAGCAGTGGGTGGTCACGCCAGTGGCATTTGGTGAGAAAAGCCATGTATTGCTTGAGCAATCTTCCTGGCTATGTAGCAGCCAAGGCTTGTTCCCAGTTTCCCTGGAGATCCTGGAAGCAAACAAATATGATTTTTAAATCTGCTTTCTGATTAAACTAACTAGTATGGATTCTGCCGTCTGCTCGTAAAAAGTCCATCCAAACAGGTGGGGAGCCCAGGGCATGAAGAGTTCCTGGAGATGAAAATACCTCAGAAATATTATCCCCTTCAAGAGCGCTCTCTGAATCTAAGCCAAGTAAATTCATAGGCATCTTGCTGAGACTGTGAGAAAAAGATACTTTAAAGTTTCCAGAGGAGACAGGATGGTAAATGAAATTAATTATAAGCTTCCTGCTATCACAAGAGGCCGAAGACTTTGTCTCTGTTTTACTGTATTGAGGTTTTTAGGTTTTTTTTTAATGTATAAATAGGCAAGTGCCTCATAGGTTTGTTTATAACTTCAGCCCTCACCCTGATTTTTCTTAAAGGCTTCTCAACAAGGGGCTTCAAGGAAAACACCTTCAGGACTGTGCACAGACTCTGAGCTCTATGTTGTAAAGATGGCATGCCCGGCTATTGAACTACACATGGCGTGGTGATTGCACCATTGTCTTGAGCCACGGTGAGAGAGAATCTGGAGATGGAAAGTTTCTTCCAGACAGCATTTTGCCACTCTATAAATAAACATTATATGCTCTGCCTTGAAAGGTTATTTTTCCACCAGACTCCCACTCTTTCCCAGCCAGGATGCCCCACTTAGAGTGCCCCCAGATTCCCACACACTGTCTACCATCCAGGCTCTGATAAGAGCTGAGGAAGGGGATCTAGGACCCAGAGAGACTGATTTCATTCTGGGATGAGTTCACACAATATGAATGGCTTTCCCAGAGACCAGGTGGATGAGAAAGGGGGCTAGCCCTCCACCACTACTCCATGAGTAAATTCCATGAGAAAGCTAAGTAAAGAATGACCTGCTGGATGGGAGAAGCCCATGGTCTACTGCGCAGTCTCAGGAAGCAAAGCTGGTTCCCAGCACAGATGTCTGGCCACTGAACCCCTCACTGGTTGTTCCCTTTCACCGTGTTGGGTTCATGAGTATAGTGACCACTAGAGAGTGAATGTGAGACTTTGAACAGGCCATCCAGGAGCTTACAGCCATTTCATAGTTATATAGGTCTGAGTGAGAAGCTGCCCTCCTGGAAGCTTCCCCAAGCACCCTTGCTGGTGCTACACACTACAGACAACATGCCTACCTAATAAAAGGCACTTGATTTCTTAAAGCCAGGACCAGAATATGCCAACATAGCTAGATCTCAGACTCTCAGTTCCTGTGCGGTTTGATGACATCCAGGGCAGCAGGAGAGACCACATCACAGCACCTGCAAGGGCAAAGCAATCCTCCACCCTCACTTCGGCATTCAGGGCTTGGCATGGACTGCTCTGGGCATCGTCACTGTTTTGACATTTCCTCCCTCACTCCAGCTCCCATAGTGGTGGTCTTCCCTCAGCGCCTCCCATATTTTAAAGCCTCTCCTCCCTTGGGGTTAACATTTACCCTCCCTCCCATCTCCCCTCTGCCAGTCATCTTACCAGCTATGTCACTCTTTAAGCTGCTGCCCATGAGACCCCAAATTATTAATACCTCTCTTGTTCACTAACAAATCCACTCTTAAAGTTGTGCCTGCACTATGGTAGTTCCCCAGGGTAACTACCTGTCAGTTAAGAAAACTAGGAAAAGGAAACCATGGAAACATATCAGAGCAGAGTGGATTCCAACAACGTGACTCATTAACACCTTCATTAGTCTCAACTGTGTCCTTGTGACCCAAATACCTGACCAAAACAACTTATGGGAGCAAAGATTTAGTGACTCTCTCTGATTCCCAGTTCCATCATGGGGTGGTTGGCAGAGACACGGCAGAGTCCATGAGGTGGGGGAGTGTGGAAGGCTCCTCGGGTCCCCTACATCACAGCAAACCAAGATCAGGCACCAAGCTATCATATTCAAAGCGCCCCCACCCAGGCCTCAGGACCTATTATACTAGCTACCCGCCTCTTAAAGGCTCCACAGCTTGCCCGAAAGGTGTCCTCAGTACACAGAATATGAAGATGTGGGGAATGTTTCAGATTCAAGCCATGACACCACTTAAGAGAAATTGTGGCAGGTGTGGCCCTTTTCTCTTGCATTTCATCCTACTGACCACACGCCTGCTCAGGTCGTCTTTGAAGCTAAAGAGGTTCAGGCCACCACAGTAATTAGAGTTCAGGGTGTTGAGCCAAACTGGCTCCTTTTGATTTTTTTTCAAGGCCTTCACAACAGCCGTGCTCACTGATGTCTCCCCAATTCATAGCCGAGGACCAGGGCTTCAGGATGTTAGCAAATCTGCTTAGCATCTATTCTTGTAAATTGCACAGCTAGCTTTGGACTCTAATACCAGTGCTCCACCCTTTATGTCCGAGCAGCTTATCACTCTAGGGTGCCCCTGGAATGTCACCCAGGCACTGGTGACAGCAGTCCCTCATAGGGTGCCTTCCTGGAAGACTCACAGGTTGATGACAAGCCTGTATGAATTGAATTACGAAGCTAGTTCCAACGTCCAGGCAGAGCCAGCAGCAACTCAGGCCCATAGCTGAGCCGGGTCAGCGGGTCAGCAGTGGGTCACCATGGGTTAGACCCCTGCCTCCCCTAATCCCAGCAACCTCATTTCCAGGCGGGAGAGGATGGCAACTGAAGTCTGCTGACAGTTCCAGAGTGCTGGGAGAATTAACTAATAAATGATTGGGAAGCACTCTGCAATGTAAAGTGCTATATAAATGCTTAATAGTAACAACCACCCTGTCAGGCATCCAGGGCTGCTTCGGAGCTCTGTGGTCCCTGTGTAATGATACCGAACCCTATAAAGTGCTTTACAAATAGTGAATAATTCATTCTCAGGGCACCCCAGGGAATGAGAAAGTACTCCTCTTACTTCAGAGGAGTTCAGATCCAATATTTTCTGGGGATGCTCAGCTAGGAGGCCTTACTAAGCCAAGTTTGGATCTCTGTGGCCTCTGGGTTAGGCCAGGCTGGGCCCAGCTGCTTCAAGCTAGGAAAGCCAAGCTCAAACCTGCAAGCTAGCCTATACTCCCTGGGGCTCTGGTCAGGCCTTGGAGATGATGGTTGTGACTTGGAAGAAGGAGAAGCTTGAGAAATGAATGATTGTAACCTGGAAACAGCATAAGAACACTGGCCTCCTGCTGGCCAGATACACAGCCTCTAGCAAGATGGGTGCGTCCAGGGCCTTGTGGGAAACACCAATCAAGGTGAAATGACTTAAGAATGAGATGGCCGGAGAGAGACTACAAAGACTTTAGCCACCTCATCTAAGGCCTGGTGGTTTCTTTCCTATCAAGGACAGATATGTCCCTGGCCTAACATACAGTCTAACTTCGGTCAGAGAGCCAGAGCTGGGGTCAACAGGAAGTTCAGCAACACAGACCCAGGGCAGAAACTCAAACTACAAAAAGACTGTCCAACAGAAGCCAGATCTCAGTCTATCAACGGCAGCATGGACACAGAAGAAGAACAAAGGCACCCTAGAGGCTGATCTGGGAACCCAGGAAACTTGAGGCTCCAGGTCTTTTTGTCTCAGAAAGGCCCACAATTCTGTCTGGATTCCTTTTTCCTGAAACTGGGGCTCCAGACCCCTATACACCACTGCCTCCAGAAGCAGAAAGACAATTGTAGCTGTGGGGTCGTATGTGGACTGATGTCTCCCCAGCATCCTTGATGCTGAAGATGCGAACAAGGGGTCTTAGATCAGAATACACCCAGCTTCTCTGAAACAGGACCCTGAGTTAATTGGAGATATTAAGAACTGTTTCTTTACTAGCTCCCCGCAGCACACGGGCAGAAGAGCTCAGCCTCCCTCTCAGCAGTAAGGCAAGAATAAGTTCTGTTGTCATGTTTCCACCTCTGCAGGAGGCAGATGCCCTGACACGCTAAGGGGCAGTGATCACAGCGTCCTGGTGTCTGGTCAGCCCCTTGTTCTGGGGCAGCAGTCACATCCCTCTTCCCAGGCCCAGTGTGTGTCACGTAACAATCCTAAGACCTCAGACCCCCCTGCAGCCCATTGTGAACCTTCTAGCAGGTGACGTTCTTATTGTTGTCCTTCCCTTTGGGGCAGGACTAGACAGCAGCCTTGGGGATGTGAGACGGGTTCAGTCTCACATGCGTGACCTCTCTTTCCTCACAGATAGAGGGAAGCAGGCGGGTGAGTGAACTGGCCAAGCTTGCTGGACACACTTCCAAGCCCAAGGCTGCTTCTGGTTTGCAAGGGCAGAGATGCAACGAAAGAACGGGCCAGTCAGAAGTGGGTGCAAGAGAAGGTGAACTGCCTTGCTGCTCATGTATTGGTAGGATTAACATAGTAAAAATGGCCATCTTATTAAAAGCAATCTACATCAATGCAATCTACATCAAAATTCCAACACAATTCTTCACAGACCTTGAAAGAACAACCTTCAGTTTTATGTGGAAACACAAAATATTCTGGGTAGCTAAAAACAATCTTGAATTATAAAACAGCTGCTGTGTTGTAATAAGAGCGGCGGGGCTGTGTTCCACCACCCGGCTAGCTTTACCCGAAATAATTACACGGAAACTGTATTCTTTTAATCACTGCCTGGCCCATTAGTTCCAGCCTCTTATTGGCTAGCTCTTACATATCGATCTAACCCATTTCTAATATTCTATGTAGCACCATGAGCTGCCTTACCAGGAAAGATCTTAACCTGAGTCTGTCTGGAGAGAGAGAATCATGGCGACTCCTGACTCGGCTTCTTTCTCCCAGAATTCTCTTCTGTCTACTCCACCCACCTAAGGGTTGGCCAATCAAATGGGCCAAGGCAGTTTTCTTTATTAGTAAACCAATGAAAGTAACAGATAAGATACAAGAATCACCTCCATCACTGCTGGAAGTATCACCATCCCTGATTCCAAGTTGTACTGCAGAGCTATAGTAATAGAAACAGCAGAGTACTGGGACAAAAACAGACACAGCAACCAATGGAATAGATTTGAAGACCCAGACATAAATCTGCAAACCTATGAACAACTGATTTTTGGTAAAGAAGCCATAAATATACACTTGAACAAAATGCCAGTATCTCAGATGTTGCTGATCTAACTGGACGGCTGCGAACAGAAAATTCAAATAGAGCCATGCTTATCACTCTCTACAAAACTCAATTCCAAGTGGATCAAAGACCTCAACATAAAACTAGATACACTGAACCTGATAGAATCGCCTTGAAGTCATTGGCTCAAGAAAAGACTTTCTGAATAGAAGACCATTAGCACAGGAACACGATCAAAAATTAAGAAATGGGACCTCATGAAACTGAGAAGCTTCTGTAAGACAAAGGACACCATCATTTGGACAGAACAGCAGCCTACAGAATGGGAAAAGATTTTTACCAACTACACACTCAAGAGAGGATTAATATCCAAAATATATAAAGAACTCAAGAGCTAGGTATCAAGAAAACAAATAATGTGATAAACATGGAGTTCCCATCTCAACAGAGAATTCTAAAAAGCTGAGAAACACTTAAAAAATGGTCAACATCCTTCATCATCAGGGAAATGCAAATTCCAACCACTTTGAGATTTCATCTTACACCTGTCAGAATGGCTGAGATCAATAAA
Source organism: Chionomys nivalis (assembly GCF_950005125.1). NCBI lineage: Eukaryota > Metazoa > Chordata > Mammalia > Rodentia > Cricetidae > Chionomys > Chionomys nivalis. The sequence goes on along the minus strand of NC_080090.1, from coordinate 32,492,022 downwards.
ACAGTAACAATTCATACTGGTAAGCATGTAGAACAAAAGAAACATTCATCCACTGCTGGTGGGAATGCAAACTTGTACAGTCACTAAGTCAGTTTGGTGGGTCCTTAGGAAGATGGGAGTCAATCTACTTCAAGAGCCGCTATACCACTCTTGGATATATACCCAAAAGATGTTTCATCCTGCCGGAGGGCACTTTCTTGACTGTGTTCATTGCTACTCTATTCATAACAGCTAGGCTCCCCTCAACAGAAAAAAAAATAGATAAAGAAAATGTAGTACATTTACACAATGGAGTATTATTTAGCCATTTAAAAATGAAATAATAAAATCTATAAATAAATGGATAGAACTAAAAAAATCATCCTGAGTGAGGTATCCCTGACCTAAAAAGACAAGTATGTATTCACTTATATGTGGATATTAGCTACTAAGTCAATGACAACCAAGCTACAATCCATAGAACCACAGAGGTTAGGTATAGAATAGGGGAACAGATAGATCACCAAAAAAAGAAAGTGGAATATATGGAGAGAAAGATAAAATTAAGAGCCATTTGAGAGGTAGTATGGAAGCTGAATGCAGTAGAAACTTCCTAAACATAAATATATGAAGGCAATCTAAACGAAATTGCTAAAAAATGAGGGAGTCAAAGCCCCAACTGGCCACCTCCTGTCAGAAAATGAAGCTTTTAGTACCAGGACTGGGCTATCTTGAGTTTTTGGCTAGCAGGGTCTCATGGGAATCTCCAAACAATCTAGGCTGTTGCCGAGACTATAGGTTGCTCTCCATAAACAGACATCGAGGCCCCATTGCTGAAGACAACACCCACACAGTTCGTTGTGTAGAAGAACTCGCTGTGGAGAAACTGAGCTGGTGCCCACATAGAGCCTTTACCCTTACCAGCTAGTGTCTTTGGTATAGGAAGCTACCCTGCACACTACCAAAGGAGAAAAATAAACCTCAAACTGGCCCAAACCCAGTGACCTACAATGGGGTCCTGCCTTCAAGGCATGCTAGCACAATGGCGGCACAGAGTTTGTGAGAGTCACCAACCAATATCTGTTTCTACTGAAGGCCCACTCCACAAGGCGGACCCCATACCTGTGGCTACTTCAGTGACCAAGGACCTAAACTAGATAACCCAGAGACCTAGGGTAAAACCAAATGCTACTGTTCTTAAAAAAAAAAAAAAGAATCATGCTGCAATAAAAAGATATTTTGCTATACTCATAGAGTAGCGCCTTACCCGGCCATTATCAGAGGAACTTCCTCCCGCAGCAATGGGAACAAATACAAAGAGCCACAGACAGACATTAGGCCCAAAGTGAGAGACCTTGGAACAGTGGGTCCTAAAGGCATGTCTCCATCAAATCCCTCCCTTTAGGGCCCAGGGAACCCTGTGGAAGAAGAGGCAGGAAGAGTGTAAGAGCCATGTATGGAGGCCAGAGAGAGACTTTTGGAGTAGGATCTCTAGGCAGTCTCCTTTGATGTTTCTGTCAGGCTCCGTGCTCTGGGATGCTGACCTCTGAGCTCCCAGGCAGTTCTCCTGTCTCTCTCTCCCATCTGCCTTAAATTCCAGGGACTGAAATCAGGTCATCGGGCTGTTTCAGCAAGCACTTTGTCCTCTGCGCCATCCAGAAAGACTTTCGACAATCCTTTTATATAAGTGCTTTAATTATACTTTAAAACAGAGAGCCAGGGAGGCAGAGAGATGGCTGAACAGATAAAAGCTCTAGCAAACAACCTGAGTTCAACTCCCAGGACACACCTGGATGGCTCACAAACACCTGTAACTCCAGGTCTTGGAGGCTGGCACTTCTAGGCACTGGGAGTACCTGCACTCATGTGCACACACAAACATACACAACACACACATACACACACACACATGCACACACACACACATATGCATGCACAGACACACACATAATTTTAAACATTAAAGATCAATGCTAATCAAAAACATGTTAATCAAAAGCAATGTCAATCAAAAAACAAAAATCACAGGAGGCAGTACGTAAAAATTACTGAAATAAAAGCAGACATTCATGCCACGAGCAAAACAAATCATCAGAAAAGAACCTGCTAAGATGGGATAGGTGACAGGTGACAGATCTGCCTCCAGAAATCTTTGGGAAGAGTGGGGAAGGAAAGAGAGAGGCACGAGTGGACTGATCAGCTCCCTGCAGTGAGACGTGCTGGGGAAGGGCCGCTGTAGCTGTGAAATTCCACAAGGAAACCAACTACAGCATGGAAAACCATGCATATAAAACCAGGAAGTTTTCAGGGGGTAAAAATCAGATTATTAAAATCAGCCTTAGAAAATTAAGAACCCCAAGTGGTAATGATATTCATGTTGAGTTCTTTAAGATTTTTTTTAGAATAACTTTTCAAGAATGTCATATTCAGATGGCCATGCCTATATGCCCTTGCATATTCCCAGAAATAGCTAGTCCCATGACAGGTAAACTCCCCTAGAGGGTGGGAAAGAAGCTGTGTTCATTTTTTTTAAATTAACATAAGCTTGAAATTAAAACTTGACTGATAGCATTCCTGGAATAACTTCAAAGTTGTGTTTAAATATATATAAAAAAAATGGGAACCACTTCCTTCTACTGGCCCTGTGCAGAAACATAGGAAGGACTGACCCTATGCTTGGTTGAATCTCTGCTGTCACACCTCAAATTCCTTAACAATGTTTAAACGGGGCTCCCATTTTTGATGTTGTACAGGGCCCTAAAAATTATGTAGCCAGTCCTGTTGGGTACTAGAAAATCAAATCATAATACAATATAATAATCTCTACCTTGATTGGAATCACAGTATCTAAGAAATACAAGAGAGATTAAATACATAGTACATCATTAAATACATAGTATAAACATTAAATAAATAGAACATCAGTGAATTGGATTATATGTTGATATTAACAGTTACTAAAAAGGCATGATTGAAACTACACACAACGTTGGCTCTCCTACACATTTAAAGTTTGAGTAAGTGGGTGGGGTGACTATCCACTCAGTAAAAGCGTGAGGACCGTGATCTGTTGCCCAACACACACATAAAAAGCTGCACATGGTGGCATATTCTTGGAATCCCAACCCTGGGAGACAGAGAGGCAGGGCCTAAGAGCTTACTTGCCATCCAGCCTGGACTAATCAGTGAGCCCCAAGTAGCAGTTAAAACCCCAGCCTCCTAAAACAAGGTATGGAGAAGCATGATGGCACATGCCTTTAATCCCAGCAGTCCATAGCAGAGCCAAGTAGCAATCTCTGAATCTGAGGCCATTCTGCTCTACATAATGAGTTCAGGATAGCCACCACTGTGTAGAGAACCCTGTATCAAAAACTCAATTAATCAATCAATCAATCAATAAAGGTGAGCAGCTCCTCTGACCTTCATATACCTACACACACACACACACACACACACACACACACCAGAATGAAACATTCTGGACTGGAAAAAAAATCAAACCTTAATACAAAACACTTCAGTAGCAGATGGCTTTCTATCTTTTAAATGAAACACAAAAAGACGACCACAGGGGCATGGTGGTACACAGCATTGCGGTGCACACCTCTAGTCCCAGTCGTGTGGAGGCTGGGCAGGAAGATCATGTGCGCCCAAATGATGAAGGAAGCTTGAGCAACATAGTAAAACCCAGTCTCAAAAAATGAAATGGGGTGCAGGGAAAAATGGTTCAGTTGGTAAAGAGCCTCCCAAGCAAGGATGAGGCCCTGAGTGCAGTTCCCCAGAACCTACATACAAAACTGTATGTAGGCATCTGTAGCCCTGACAGTGGGGGTGGGGGTAAGAAAGAGACAGATGCCCACAGTTCATTGGACAGCCAGACAAACTGATGAGTGTCAGAGCAATAGGCTCTGTCTCAAAAATAAAAAAGGGGAACAACTGAGGACAGACACTGAATGTTGCCCTTTCATCTCCACATGCAGGCATGCACACGAGCACACTAACAAATACATACAACACACAACACATATCCACATATAAAAAAATGAAAGAGAGTGAAAAGAAGCCATTACTGCCATGGTGACAGAGCACAGTGTGTGGTCCAGGCTGGCAAAGTATGGCATGGGGAATAGACACAGGGTGATTCCAAAGGACAAGCTAAGCATTATGTCATTACAGTCAACATAATTATAAACTACCAAGATTCAACACAATGAACCAATAAATTATAAATTAGTAAGATTGTTGAGTTCTGGAGGAATAAACAAATTAAGAATATCATTAAACACAAACAATGATTATTTAAAAGGCATGCACATTAGAGTTTTCATAGCTGTGACAGAATTTATGAGGGAAACAACTTAAAGGGAAGACTGATCAGTTTCGGAGGCTTTGTGGTGCCATTTACTTTGTACATTGGTGACCATGAGAGTGTATGGCAGAGACTTTGTGTTGGATAATGAATGAGAGCCATAAAGCCAGCACAGTAACACAATGACCCCCTCATACTAGATTAATAGAGTTCTGCTTTGGTTTTGGTTTTCTGTTTGGGTTTTGTTTTTTGTCTGTCTTGTTTTGATTTTTTTCTCCCAAGTCATGCCCAGGCTGAACTTGAACTCTCAAGCCTCCAGCTTCAGCCTCCTGACTGCTCAGACACTGACTTGTGCCATCCTTGCTAGTTTCAGAATAGGTTTATAAAGCAGGAAAAATGGCCGTGTCTCATATGTGTCAGCAACACAAATAACTGACAAAAGTCAGCAGAATCTATAAAATAATATTTTAATATATAAAGAAATTTCAAGTATATTGCAAAGTTACCGTAGAGTCTCATTAATAGGCACCAATAGATAAAAAAATTGAGTGAGTGCTCACTGCTCTCCAATTACACAGTTAGTAGAATTCCGACCAAATACCAGTGGACTATTTTAATGAAACAAGTATTTATAAAATAATTCTAAACCTAAAAAATTAAACAAATGAGGAAGGTTGGAAGCATTTTTCAAAAGCAGGAGGAGTTGCTTTGCCAAATTTTAAAGTGTGCTGTGCAGTTCCAGCAATGGAGTGTTTTATTGGCAGGAGAATGCGCAAACAGATCAATGGAACAGGCTAAGCGTACACAGAAGGAATGTCAGAAATATGTAAGACTCGGAAGATGATAAAAGGAACATCACACCCAAGAGGGAGGGAGTGGATGAATCATCAAATAGTATTTTTATTCATAAAGGAAACCTTAGGAAAAAAGAAATAAGCATATGTCAGTGATGACTGCTACTGGGTGTGACCATGCTTGCAGAATCAACAACAGAAACCACACATGGGAAAACACTGGTTTACTAACCATGGATCTATATAGATCATGGACACAGCATATCAAAATTAGCTCACTTCAAGTAAAGATGAGAACATGGGTCCCAGGATGCAGGCCAGTGGTACAGCAGGTACTTAGCACCCAGAAGTCCTTGGATTCGATTTCTAACATCAAAACAAACCAAAACCATAAAAATGGAAGTAAAATTTCAGTTATGATCTTCAAGAGAGTAGACAAGAACTAGGACCCCTGCGGGTCTGGGCATGAGTCTGGGACCACTGAGAGAGTAGGCCTGAACCAGGACATCTGCAGGTATGGGCTTCGGTCTGGGACCTCCAAGGGAATAGGCATGAACCAGAAACCTCTGCAGGTCTTGGTATGAGTGTGAGACCTCTGAGGGAGTAGATCTGAGCCAGGTCCTCTGCAGGTCTGGGCACACCTGAGTCTGGGACCCTCCGAGGGAGAAGATCAGAGCCAGAGACCTCTGCAGAACCAACCTCAAGCCAGGGACCACTGCAGGAGCAGATCTAGTCCAGGGACATTTACAGAAACAGGTCTGAGATGGAAACATAGACAAGAGCAGGCCTGAGACAGCAAACTCCATGGAAGCAGAGCAAACTCCAGGGGTGCTGAATGACCTCCAGGAACAGTGGCCAACAGGATAACTAAAACACCATGGCACTGACTGTACCATGAGGAACAACCATCTGAGCTTTGGATCCACTGGCACCTAGAAGATTAATCACCAGAGTCATAGACAGCCCCAACCACACCAATTGGAGGAAAAGATGAGTAGACAAGGTAAGAACACACACAACACCACAAAGAGCAACACGACACCAGCAAAATCTAGAGACCCTACAACGGCAAGAGTGAACAACCAAGTATAGATGAAGCAGAAGAGAAAGACCTAAAAACATAACTTCAGTAGAATGTTTGAGATTCTTAAAGAGGAAATGAGAAATTCCCTTAAAGAAATGGAGGAAAAGACAATCAAAAAATTGGAAGACAACACTAAATTCCTTAAGGAAAAAAAAAGCAATCAAATATATGAAAGAAATTATTCAAGACTTGAAAGCTGAAATAGAGACAATAAAGAAAACACAAGCCGAGGGAATTATAGAAACAAAAATCATGAGAAAATAATCAGGAACCACAAATGCAAACATAAACAACAGAATACAAGAGATAGAAGAGAGAATCTCAAGCACTAAAGACACAATAGAGGAAATAGACTCATCAGTAAAAGAAAGCATTAAATCTAACAAAAGCTTAACACAAAATATTCAAGAAATATGGGACACCATGAAAAGACCAAACATAATAATAGGTATAGAAGAAGGAGAAGAAGTTCAACTCAAAAGCACAGAAAATATATTTAACAAAATCATAGAAGAAAACTTTCCCAACCTAAAGAAAGATATGCCTATGAAGATACAAGAAGCTTATAAAACACCAAATAGACTGGATCCAAAAAGAAAGTCCCCTAACCACAATAAAAATCAATTAAAAAAAAAACCCTGAATGAACCAAGAATCAACACAGATAGAAATACAGTTAGATGTGAAGGCAAATCCAGAATTCCATGAGTAGATCACAAAATGCCTCCGCTCCGCCTGCACCTCAGACCTCTGGACAAAAGCTTGGTTTTCATTATTTTATTTTAATGTTTAGGAAGTTGGGATTCCCGTCAATGACAAGATAAAATACAGAGAGATCCCTGGGCCCTTCACTTCCCGTGTCATCTTGTGTGACTCTACTAATTGGGCGGTGGACTTGTGACAGATTAAAGAGCTTGGGACAGAAATGCCGTGACACAAACTCTAACACTGTGGTGGTGGCGATCAGCTTCCCTAAAGATCAAAAGACAATCATGCTTTGGAGCTTTCCCACCAGGGCCCCATCCCTCTGGAGAGTGAGTGGATGGGGCCTCTCCTGATGCCACAGTCCATGAGCAAGATGGAGCTAGGTGCTACCCTCGGGGAGTGAGGCTGCTGTGTGGGTGTGGTCCCCTAGGCTGACAGGACTGCAAGTCTTCACAAAAGAGCATGGCAAAGCTGGGGTGCACAGGATCCTAAAGGAGCTCAAACCTCCGTGGACTAACGAAGCAGCAGGAAGGTTGAGAAAATGCAGATTCCAAACCAAAATGAAATGAAAACAAAAATCCCACAACCAAACAAACAATAACAAAAAACAAAATACGGAGTTCATTTTGTGCTGGCCAATTACTCCTGGCATGGAGCCTGCCCTGGAGTGTAGTTGATATACCCAGTGATGGCCCATATTGAAAGAACATGAAGTGTGTGGGGGAGAATCATAAAGGAGAGGGGGGAAAGGGGAGAACATGGTCAAAATACGTAGTATGAAAAGAATTTATTTAAAAATGCAAATTACCAGCCCTGGCTTCTGAAGGTGTGATTCCCCTGTCCTTGCCCCAGGTGAGTCTGCAGTCTGTTTCATGACCCCACTCAGGAGCACTGCTTGGGATCTAGAAAGACCCCCTCACCCCAAACCCATCCCTAGAGACACACCCCACTCAGGTGAACTGCTTCAGCTCTGGAGGAGTTTAGGTATTTCACAAAAATGGTGGGCTCACTCACTGACAAAGTCAGTTTCTCATGTTTTCAGTTCTCTGAGGCAAGCAGTTTACTGGGATCCAAAGGCCTGCTAAGTATTGCTGCTTGGACCATTCCACCTGCCCCCTCCACCTCCACCAGGAAGCAGCCACTCGGGAATCCCCCTTCATAGGAGAGAGACTTACCCAGAGTCTCGCACCCTCAGGAACCAGGCCCTTTATCCAAACTAGAAAATGAAGCCATGGTAGACCCAAGGGACAAAGAGAACCTAGAAGATGCAGGAGGAAAGAGGACCTGGAAGATGCATGGGGAAAGAGGACCTGGAAGATGCATGGGGAAAGTGGACCTGAAAGATGCATAGCATGAGGCGGTGAGGAGGCGGGGGGCGGGGGGGACCAGAAAGACTACTCTCACCCACTGACTTTCTCTAGGATTGAGTCTGCATGTCTAAAGATGTTTGAAGGTCTAATTAGATTTTATTTATGATTCTTTGCTAAAGTAGAATGGATATCTGGCGGAGTATGGCAGGAAAAATGGTGAAGGGAAAGAAATCAAATGATTTTAAACTTTAAAATTAGATTGCCAGGTTCCCAACAGGCCATTTATTTTTTCTTGAGACGGCTACGACAGATGGGGCCTTTCTTTTCAGGCTCAGTCAGGTAGAACATGCTCATTCTGAAGAATTGCTGAGGACCTTGTGTTTTGGGGGGAAACTGGTGTTTGAAGGGATCTGGAAACTCCTTGAAGTTTCATCTCGGTTATATCGAAGCTGGCATGGGAAACTCCATGTTGATCTGGCCCTCTGGGGCCTGGCTCAGAAGCTCCGTTGGCAATAGTACGCCCATAACTTGTTCAGCACTGGTGTGAAGTAGCACTGAAAAACCCTTTGGCATCACAGGTATCTCACTGTTCTTGGAGAGTCACTGGGCAGATGGACTCTGCATGAAGGGGAACAGATACAGACAGCATTTTCTGAGAGCTCGCTTTCCCAGTCTATGACAACTCTGATCCAAGGAGCCTGTCATGCCCGCAATGTGCAGTCCCACTAGGCCTGCTGGAGATCACGGTAATAGCAGAACCTCCACAGGTAATCCTGGTCACTATTTCTCACAACAGTCTTGCAGGGCAAATGCTGCCATCCCCACTGGGCAGATGAGGAAATGTGCTGATGTCATTCTTCGTGGCTTAAAACCAGGACTCAACTTGTGCCTCTTGCAAAAGCCCAACCCACCCACCCCAACTTTCTTATGATCACCAGCACCAGTGGACTCAGTTACAGCAGGACACAACTGAACGCATCAGGGACTCCACTCTTGGAAAGCCACTGAATGCATCAGGGACTCAACTCTTGGAAAGCCACTAAGCAGCAGAGGTCAGAAGCAGATGGTCCCAGAGGTGCTGAGTCCACTCAGCAGAATGCCCATCTTGACACACTGGCCAAGTCCTAGAGGAAGGCTCCCTGAGAGCTGACCTACCTCACTTGGAGCCCCCACCACCACAGTGTAAGCCTTTTGTAAGTGACTGCTGCTTGAACAAGAACTCAGCTGCTGCCAGGAGTTCCGTGTATGACTAGGCATGGCCCGTCATCCAGTGGCAGAGACAGTGGTTGTCTCCACACAGCATCATTGTTCTTTTCTTCCTGGTCACAAAGCTTGCTCCGTCAGGGAGAAAAGGGAATGTTAAATCTTACTGACCTCTCTCCCTTCTATGGTAATCATGTAACTGATGCTGGCAGACTGAACTGAAGCAAACCGACTGGTGGAAAATTTGTATCCGCCCAGAAAAGCAGCCCCGCTCTCCACCATCAACCTCCTTCTTTCTGCCAAATCCGTAAGGCAGACTTGATGGCTGGGGCTTCGTCACCCAACTTGGAGCATAGTGTGACTCTGGAGAAAGCTACTTGAAGGTGCAAAAAGAGGAGGAGAGGCTATTCTGTGATGCTACCTTCAGACCGCTTTCCTGTGGCTGCGCTTCCTGAACCAAGCTTGTTCAAAGCCCTAAAATGCTCAGTTTCTCTCTTCTGTTGTAGAGAAGGCAGACCTCAAATGATCCGGCCTGACAGTCACCCAGGAAGTGGTGTACATTGTGGAACTTCCTACTCCCATGAAACTGTAACTGTGGGGGACTTTGGTCAAGTAGGGAGAATCTGCTTCAGGTGCTGTAAACAATCCCCCAAATGTCCTGGGCATGTGGTCTTCCCTCATATCAGCGAATATGGCGGCTGATGTTTGATGCCCCGTGAACCTGTTCTTCACCTCCCTCCATCAGCTGCCCTGGGAATAAAAAGGCGAGAGTTACTATGTTTTGTGAGTGTGTGTATATGTCTGTGTGACTCTGTGTGTATATGTCTGTGTGACTCGTGTGTGTGTGTGTGTGTGTATGTCTGTGTGACTCGTGTGTGTGTGTGTGTGTGTATGTCTGTGTGACTCTGTGTATGTATCTGTGTGTGTGTATGTCTGTGTGACTCTGTGTGTGTGTCTGTGTGTGTGTGTGTATGTCTGTGTGACTCTGTGTGTGTATCTGTGTGTGTGTATGTCTGTGTGACTCTGTGTGTGTGTCTGTGTGTGTGTATGTCTGTGTGACTCTGTGTGTGTCTGTGTGTGTTTGTGTGTGTGATACTTGCAAGGCCAGTGCTCTCCCTCTGAACTACATTCCCAACCTCTGGACTTAATCTTAAAGTAAAACGGAACAGATACTTAAGTCATGCCTCTGCCACTGCTCTCAGTTACAGAAAAACTAGCCACCATTAATTACGATAGTGATAATTACACAATACATAAAATATACTTTGTAGATCAAACACGCAGCTAAATAATGGCCATTTTTACAAGCTCTTATGGGATAAGGAGCAAGGTTAACTGCACAGGGAGATGGAAGCTGGTGTTGCAAGCTTTCTCTGTTTTATTCGGGTCTATGGGCTACACCCTCAGCCTTGTCAGATCGTCCCAACTCAGTTAGTTAATAAGAAGCCTGAGATAATAGACCAAGCATTGTTGTAATTAATATTATTTCTGTTTGATTACTTGGGTCTGGGTGACTGGGAACAAAAGAGCAGTCTCCGTTTACATAATAGTGCCAAGGTAGGCCAACTACATTCACATAAAACCTGAGAGAGCTTGGGTTTGTGCTGCCAGCATGGACTGGGAAGACATCTGTTAAAGAAATCATGCAAGTTTTGCTGCTAATGCTGAGTCAGGAAGTCTTCTCTTAAAGGAGTTGTGCCTTTGCTTGCTGCCAGCAAACAGAGCCTATCTGAAAAAATGTGGCTACCAAAGAAGTTGCATTTGGCTCAGGCTTCTTATTAACTAACTCTCACACCTTAAACCAACCCATTTCTATTAATTTGTGTATCTGCACAAGGCTGTGGCTTACTGGTAAGGGTCTGGCATCTATCTCCTTTGGCAGCTACATGGTGTCTCTTTGACTCTGCATACTCTCTCTCTATATTTCTTCCAGCCTAGCTATATTCTGCCCTGCCATAAGCCAAAGCAGCTTTATTCATTAACCAATAAGAACAACATAATCAGAAAGACATCCCACATCAATGCATGCAAGAGCAACTAGTGATTCTGCCAGGGAAGTAGCAGAGTGGGTAGTGGGGCCCTGGCCCACTTGGCTCTTTCAATCCTAACCGGAATTAAAGCAATGACTTCTCTCAAGAACAAACAAGCAAACAAAAACCCAAGAACTTCGTCAGGGTCAAGGAAGAATGTAGCAACCAAAACTGCAGGGGACGCTACAGTGTGCCATCAAGAGCCCCCTTTGAGGAAGGACCTGCTGATGAGGTACTGGGGTTGCTATTGGTGAGCAGCCTGTAGGCTGCCAAGGCTCTGCCCATTTTGAAGGCATCTCCATTCAGTGACGGATGAAAGTTCAAGAATGAAGAATTGGTGACTCCTACCAACCAAGACACTCTGCAGACCACTCCACCACATCTCTCAGCAATATCAGCAGAGTCTTCGTTGGTTAAGAAGGACTGACTTCTCCCTCTGTCCACATCTTCCCCCTTGCCCTTCTTGCCACAGGGTGGGAGTGTGGTTCCAGGGGCCTTCCTTACTAAATATCTGTTCACTAAGTCCACCTTAGCTTCCAAAGTCAAGGGGGCACAATAAAGCATTTAAATTTTTTTCCCATAGAACTAGAGAATTTCTGGAGTATATTTAATTTTTTAATTGAATTGTATGTATGCATATATGTCTTGATCAACCACCCCCTATTCCCTCTCCCTCCATCTCCTACCCTACACCAACTACCACCATTCCATTCCCAACTTCATGTGTTCTTAGGACCCCTAGAAAGCAAATGAGACTAAGCGCTTGGCAGGATGAAAAAAGCACAAAGGGATGGGTCTCTTCCACTGTAAGCGGTTTGGAGAGAGTCACGTTGCTTGGAAAGCAGCCTGCTGGCCCCCTTCCTTTCCCAGCCACAAAGTGTATTCTCAGCAGCCTGCAAGGGGTGCCCATCCCAGACAGAAGCCTGGGTCCCTTTGGGGGCTAAGGGTAAAAGAATTTCAGTACCCAAAGGACCTCAGGGCTCCTGTCTACCAGTGTCTGTCACTAGTGCAACAGCGGGGAATCTCATGTATCCCAGGCCCAGCTGACAACACCCCAAGTTTCTCTGAGCTCTCCCAGACTCTGCAGTAGAACCCTTCACTCCAAACCACTAATGAACTCCTTCCAGCTCCAGGTTTAATTAGTTTTCATTGCAATATTAATGAGCCCAACAAACCATTTCAACTTCGCTGGTTCACAGCTGGAATTCCTTTATTTGGCATTTGGTCTCTTTATAAGAGAGTCCCAGGCGCCTCTCCTCCCTGTTTGCCCCAGTGAGGGGGAGCAAGATCACACTCCTACTTTGTTTATCCCTTGGCCAGCCCAGGGACAGTAGCTTTAATAATTTTGAAGCTGGGGGCATTAAACACATCACAAACTGCAATACAAATAACATATAATATAACTCCAGGATTTTAATTACAGTGACTAATATATGTACCAAGCATGAAATCTCTACGGTACCATTAGGCCACACGCATGGATATTATTGAGGCTTAAAGTGTGCACAAGGTGTGTCGTTAGTTGATCCAAGACCTTCCAGGTCCAGAGTTTTCACCTGGGATTTGGAATTCATTTCTTGGGCAGTTTGAGCCACCCACCGAAGGCAGTGTTTCTTTCATTAGTGGCGATGAAAAATGATTAAACTTGGCCTCCAGCTCAGGTCAGCTCGTGTGGAATGTTGAGCCTGTGTGGGCTGCATGGCGGAGCAGTGAGGCATTCTCCATAGGTTCCTCTGGGGGAGAAAAGCAGTAGCAGACATGGAACTGTGGTCCTCCTGGAATGTGCAAGCCTGGTCTTGACGAGAAGTGACCTGGATCTATGAGAATCCTCCCGATGCTCTGTGCAATGAGAATCCATCCCATGTTCTGTGTGACGTTCTTCCAACCAGACAGGCGTGTGGATGGTGATATTGGAGGACGCCTGCCAGGACTTGAACTGGTCCATTTGGTGTTGCTGGAACAAAATGCCTGAGGCTGGGTATCTTGTAAAGCAAAGGAGTTTATTCAGCTCATGTTTTAGAATCTGGATGTCCAAGACAGAGTGACTCCATGTTTGGGCTCTGGAGAGGGCCCCTCTGGGTACAGTGTGGTATGGCAGAACTACTGTCCATCGAGAGAAACAGCAGTATGCAGAAGGGACAAAGAACACAGGTGACCTCACTAGTAACCATGAACTCCCATGAAAACTGACTTACTTCTTGAAACTAGAACCAGTCTTTCCAAGGGTGAAGCCCTATAGCCCAGTGACCAGCCACTAGACCCAACTCTTAAGGACGCTTCTTAGCACCACCACCCTGGGGACCATCCAGCACAGACACAGTATCCAAACCGTAACATCCCCCACTGGGCCTTCCCAGCAGGAGGCCAGCTCAAAGTCTGAAAAGCTTAGGGAGTCATGGTTCAGCATGGCCAACACCAGCAGCCAGCAGCCATGCTGTGGAGTCAGCAGTAAGAAAATCACAGAGATGGTACAAGTCCAGAGGTGTAATCAGTGTAAGTAGATTCGGGCCAGTGCCCGAAAAGGGAGCAGAGCAAGGGAGAAAACTGGCCACACACAAGGGAACATGGAAGGGGGTGGTCACAGCTCACACTGGGAGCAGGGAAAACCTCTCAGAGTTCATTGCCAGCAATGAAGGAGCTTCTTTCTCTATCCCAACAGCAGGAAAGCTTATTGCCCACATCTTGAGGTATAACTCCAGACCTACCAATGACGTGGTGACCATTGACGTGATGACCACTGACGTGGTGACCAATGATGTGGTGACCATTGACGTGGTACCATTGACTTGGTACCATTGACGTGGTGACCATTGATGTGGTGACCATTGACGTGGTGACCAGTGACGTGGCTTTCATAGTAAGATACCTCCATACCTGTTGTCCACGAAGGGACCATAGCCATGACAAGTCTCCAAGCCAGTGCCCCTACCTTGCAGGCTTTTATATGCTCCATCCTTGAAGCATACATTCACTGTGGCCAGAAGTTTCTTCCTTAAACAGTATACCCTTCCCTGCCATCTCTCAGACCCACTAGAAGGGACAAACTGGCTCCAGAAACCGTAGCAAGAACTGTTTATCTTACCTCCCATGGGCTTGTAAATGGCCTCATAGCTCCTGGCAAGCTCCCAGTAACAGGTCAGAAAGTGGAAAAGAATTAAAGGAACCATGTACAAAATCTTATAAAATATTTATAAATAAAATAACATAAAACGTATAAGACTTGCATTATTAAGTTACCATTTTGATAATAAAATTATTAAATTATTTATGTGTTTTATGTGTATGGGTGTTCTACTTGTGTGTATGTCCGTGCACCACGTGCATGCCTGGTGCCTGTGGAGGCCAGAAATGGATGTTTGATTCTGTGGAACTGGAGTTACAGATAATTGTGAGCCACCATGTGGTTGCTGGAAATTGAATCTGGGCCCTCCGGAACAGCCACCAGCGCTCTTAATCACAGACATTTAAGGAAAAAGAACCCTATCTGACATCGTGGAAAAACAAGTCAAAGCTGATTAGAGACTTAAATGGTGAACCAAAACCAAAAACATCCTTAGAATAAGACTAACCACTCCAGTGTAAACCTAGCTGACAAGGTTTGACTTGATCCCCAAATCACCATTCATATGAAGAAAAAAAATGATAACATAAGCAACATCAAAATTAAAAACTTCCCATAAAGATCCTTAAAAGAATAAATGGATCTACACAAAGCTTTCATATACATAAGAAAGAACTTAAAGCTAATATATAAATAGATTTCAACAAGAAGCAAGTAACCCAGTCAAAGACGGGCCTAAGTGCACACAGTTACTTTACCAAGAAGAATGCACCCATAGGCCTGCAAATCAGGCCGTTGATTTCAGAGTCCTGAGGGATGTGCAAAGAGAAACCACTACACGTTGTCTGAGTGACGAAGACCATGGTCTGTAGAAAGTGATGGAGAGGATTGGTCCCTCACTTGTCGCCAGGGGACATAGGAAGTGGTGCAGTCGCTTTGAAGCTTCTTCAAAAAGTAACTGTCCTCTACGAATATTTATAGAGAATATAAACTTACATCCGTACAGAGCCCTGTGTACAAGACAGCCTGACGGAAGGCTCAGGGAGGGTGTCGGTAATATGGAAACTGAGCGATCCCAAGGGGGAGTGACTGAAGAGGCATTCCAGGCTCTGTTGAGAAGGAAGGAACCAGCTTGACACCTATCTCATCCAATTCCTCAGTTCATCTTGGTCCGTGCCCAGGAGCACCTGCATAAGTGTCACTGACAATTGTGTGTGTGTTTCCACTGCTCAGGTCACTACTGCCCTCAGTCTGTGACAGTTAAGCTCCACCTGCTCCAGGGACTGTGGGTCCTCTGTCGGGCCCCTCAGCTGCCTCCCCTCCCTGTCTGAGACATTTTCCGGTTCCAGGGCACCTGACCACATCTGTGGCTTTCACTTAGGGCCACCCTTGCCCTGTAGAAGGATGGAATCCAAATGATGAGCTAGCCTCAGGGGGCAATTGTAAATGGTACTTCAAGGAGCTGTTAGAAGATTTGTGACAGATTGGCACATTAGCAATGGGGAACCCTCAGCCACAACCGTGAAGTGACCTTCACTGTCTCCCTGCCCACCTCTCATCTTAAACTCTTGTGGACTTTCAAATGGACTATTTGTCTCTGGCTTTATCTTAGGCCCTGATGAAGGTACCCAGAATAAGATGCTGCAAAAGATGAACATGCTAGAGGAAGTCCCTTTGGAGCCACTGGTACCAATATAAGGAAAAACTGATGGATTGGGTATGGTGGGAAGGTGGGGACTGGGCTCTAAGCTTGGCCAAGGTGAATGTAAAATCCAGGTCAGAGATCAGAGACATCAAGTCTGGATGGGAATGGCAAGGTGTCACTTCCAAGAGCCAAGACCAGGTCAGACTAACAAATGGATGGCAGGTAAAATAACAGAATCAAGCAACTTGCAGGAACACTTCTCTGGACATCAGGATATGACTAGTTTTCTATCAAAGATCTCGACAAGCTGGTGCACCCCTAAAATGACATGACATTCAGGGGCCCTGTAGCCCATATAAGAAATACAACTGGCACTTGGGCTTTGAGAGAAAGAGAAGGAGCCGAGGTCATAACAGTTGGCTTTGTACGTGAGGGTATGAGCTGGCCTGAAGGCTTTAAGCTACTGTTAGTAACTCCAGGGCCAGAGGGACCACTCACAAGGATTTAGTAAGGCTGTGGCCTTCCTGATCCAACAGGCTGGAAATTCACTTCAGGTGGAAAAGAAACTTCTGAAAACCTTGTATGTCCTGTAGCAGAAGCTGAAACACCACATGGAAAAGTGTCAGTACTAACAACAATGCACACCTCACCCAGGGGCATGAATAGAGACAGGAAACTTCTATCAGATTGTATGAGCAACACCGAGAGTCTGAATGAAGCTCAAGCTCAGGAATAACAGCTAGTCCATCCAGTCATCCGTCTGCCCATTTAACTGTCTGTTCCTCCATTTGTCCATCAGCCTCTCTGTCTGCCCATCTGCCCATTCACTTGCCTCCATCTGTCTGCTTATATACCCATCCCTTCATTCAGCAGGCCCTTGTAGCATTCCCCATCCATCCATCCCTCTGTCCATCCATTTATATACTCATCCATCTTCATCTGACAGGCCCTTGCAGACTTTCCCATCCATCCATTCATGCATCCATCCATCCATCCATCCCCTCTGTCCGTCCATCTATATACTCATCCCCTCAGGCCTTTGCAGAGTTCTGGGAGTCCACATGGTGCTAGGCCCTGAAAGATATCCATGACTGACACATCCTCATGACCTCAGAGGAAATGGGCTGATGTTCCCCCGGCCCCTAGACAGTAAAGAGATTCCATCTGCCTCATTGATCAGTGCCTACAAACTCCATGACATGTTAACACACATAGTACCATCTCAGAACTCTGGGTGGATTGATGCACAGCCACCCGAATAAATAGGAACTACAGAGCTGAGGAAAAAGAAGACCAGAGAGGTGAGGCGATTTATCTGAGATCACACAGGAAACTCAACATAAATACTTATGCACTCCATCATGGCCTTTGTTGCCTAGCAGGAGAGCAGGCTGGGGCTCTGTTTACTGGGAAGAAAGATCTCAGAAGCTAGAGAGGTGTCAGGTCACCTAGAGCCTCAGCAATGAAGTTATAGGAATCCAGTCAGATCTTAAAACATCAGTGCAAGGAGCTTCAGGAGGAGGCACCATATGCAGACTGACATTAAAGCCAGGGAGGGCAGAGGCGAGGTGAAGAGCGAGAAGGGAAGAGGAGAGAGTGAGGGGGGGGGGAGGGGAGGGAGGGCCTGAAGCTCCTGGTCTGCGGTGCACAGTCAGAAAGAGGAGCAGCAAGGCCCACGCTTCTAGGCCCAATTCACCAACAATGGGCAAAATCAACACATCCAGGGAAGCTGGCAGCTCTAGAGCTCCCAGATGCTACAAGACCTCAGTGAGGCCACAGGCAGGGAAAAGTCAATACAGACAACTTGGGGGGGGGGGGGGTGCGGGGGGAATGAGGGAGTGAGACGATGCCATCTGACGAGTAAATTATGCTGCCCCCACCCGAAGCCAGAGCAACCACTGCGTAAGTCCCCCCTGCGTGCAGACACTGCACACTTCACTGGCCCCGGGGATACAGCCTGTCACCCCCAAACCCTGCCAGGTGGGGATACTCCTCTGTTTTGCTGAGAAGGGACCTGAGTCCTTGCAAGTGTCCACAGGCAACTGTAATGGAGGAGCTAGAACAAGCCCCAGGCACCGTGTGAGGACGCCTGAGTCACCTGCAGTCAGCAATGAGCAGGACATGGTGACAGCTGATCAACTTTGTGAGCATCACAGTGGCAGAGTGCCAAGCTACAAATCACGCCACATCATCAAGAGAGCCACAGTAGCCAGCAGGCGTCTCTGTGTGGCCTGCCGACTCCAGCTGTCTTAGCTCAACCGGATCTATTGACGATTCACTAATCCAGCCGATAGCTGGGCAGCTGACCCACCAGCTCCACACTGCCCAGCCCAAGGTGACACCCAACCTCCTCCCTAGCCCTCGGATTAGACGGTGTTAGCCACCACTAAAGAGCTGTCTTCAGAACTGGCACTATCTAGGCAGCCTGGGGCACCCCCAGACAACAAGGCAGGGGCAGCCTGTGCTCTGGGTGCATCTGTATCTTGTGCTGATTTTCTCAGCTTTCCTGACGTGATTCGCCTGTTAGTGACTGTCTTAGCAAATATCACTTCTGACAGGTTGCAGATGGTGAACCCTGCCCCTTCCCAAGAACAAGTCCAGACTTGGGGACCATGACCTTATTCGGAGAAAGGTGTGATTAAGATACAGAGATGATACCACCCTCCTGACCAGCCCTGACCCCATCCGCACGTGTGCTTTCCTTGGCAGGAGCTAGGGGCATTAGAGCGAGGCAGAGGCTGAAGGACAGCGGAACCCCCAGCACTGGGATAGGTGAGAAGGATTCCTTGCACGGAGTCATGTGACCTTGCTTGATTTCCAGCTTCCACCCTCCATAAAGCAAGAGAATACCTCTGAGTTGGGGCGTGTGGTCATTTAGGGCAGCCACGGGTGGTTATCACACATGGCTGGCAGTGTCTGGCCCAGAGTGCACTGCTATTTGCAGAAGGAACTGCAGGAGTTGGCCGGGTCCTGCTGTCTGTCCTTGGCTGGGAAGGGAATCCTGACATTGCATCTGCCAGGGTGTGGAGCCCAGGGCAGGGGCAGGATGAGAAATGGACCTATTTATAACTGCACGGAGCCACAGGGAGGGCACAGGGTCAGGAAAGGGCTTCACCAAGGTCAGAGGCCTGGCCCCAGGAGATAGGGGATTATGTAGGGAAGAACCATGCCTGAGAGCAAATCAGGGTACTCTATGCCTCTCACAGTGCTGGGCCATGGTCCCATTCTAAACAAGAATGTCCAGCCTGCTTCCAAGTCATATCTGGTGTTGGGCAAAAGGCAGGCTCCACTGGGTTGGGCATGACCAGATTCCTTCCTGCTATCTCATTGCCTCTCCGAGACAGGAAACAAGAGTATCCCGGAGGAGGGCACCCCTCTACGCTCGGGCTGTGGACCCCTGTGCCTGCCCTGCTTCTGTCATTTTGAAGGGGTCACCATCACGGTAAGTGGGCCACTGTGCCCTTAGGGTTGAGGGATTTAGTGACAGTGGTGGTGCTCAGTTTGGGGCCATCTCACAAAGGATGCGGTGCCAGGAAGCTTTGCTCAGCCCCGGGCAAATGTGGGCCAGAAGACGCTCTGCTTTAGGACTCCAGGCTTCCTGAGAGCCGGCTGCAGCTGTCCTCCACAGCACCAGCAGTCTGGTCAGCAAGGAGGCCTGGGTTGGCTTCCAGCGAGAGCCTTCTCTCCTGGGGCTCTTCTGCCTATAGCAGCCCAGGCAGGAGGTATTGTGGCCCAGTCTTTCCTGCTCAGATTCAGGGCTGATGGGGTTAATTAATGAATCTCAAATTCTAACTTGAATCGCTTCTTGGCTGTGTTGCCCAGAGTGAGTCTCTCAGTCTCTCTGAGTCTAGTTTCCTTGTCTGCAAAATGAGGCTAATAGGCCGACTTCAGTGAGGTCTAGGGGGCAGCGTTAGATGGGACTGCAAGTATAACCAAAGCTCTTATGTCATTAGAGGACATCTTTGAGCAATTTATTTTCTGTTTAATTTTTCTCCCTGAGAAAGCATACTAGGGTTGCTGAGATCCACTCCACTGAGCCCCCAGCAACACAAAGGGTGCCTCTGGGGTTGGCCTCTATAGGTGGAAGAGGTTGTTGGGGCACTCAGACACCTGAAGCTCCTCCCTGTGACTCTGGGCCCCGCCCTGGCTATTCATAGTCAAAAGACTGGAATTCTGGACATGAAATCAAATTGTGCTCTCATCTATGCATGGCCACAACATCTCGTGCAGAAGCTCCTGGTGAAGCAGACACAGGAATGTGTGGTAGTGGTCACCTATGGAAAGGGCCAGCCTCCGTCACCAGGAGACATGGGGTGCTGCTTCCAGCCTCTTGCATGGTCTTGGACAGGACCAAGAACTAACACGTCATCACACACCCAATACAATACAGAGCCAGTAATGGGTCCCTCCCCAATATACACACAAACAGGCAGAGGCACACACACAGACTCACACACTCAGACAGCCACTCTCACACATCTATCTATACTTACATACACTCACACACATCCACACAGGGGCACATGCACCAGAACACACAGACACATCCTCACAGCCACTGGAAGAACAAGCAAAAGGGAGGGCCTGTGTCATCCAGGTGTGTATCTTGACCAGCGGATTGACTGAAGAGTGTCATCCCCCAACAGAGAGAGAGAGAGAGAGAGAGAGAGAGAGAGAGAGAGAGAGAGAGAGAGAAACCATGTGTCCATGTGCTCCTCCACACCACAACCCTAAAGGCTGCCAGACAAAACATCCAAGAATGAACTTACTTCTAGGAGGGGTTGAGGGTGATCACCTATACGCATTGAGTTGTACTGAGTAGGGCAACTTTTGCATGTGGGGAAGGGCTGAGAGGAATAGCCTGTGCATACTAGGAGGGGTTGAGTGGGATAGCCTGTGCATAATGGGAGGGGTTCAGTGGGATAGCCTGTGCATACTGGGAGGTGTTGAGGGGGATAGCCTGTGCATACTGAAAGGGGTTAAGTGGGATAGCTGTGCATACTGAGAGGGGTTAAGTGAGATAGCCTATGCATATTAGGAGGGGCTGAGGAAGGAAGTCTGTGTGGCTGGTTCAGTCTTCCACTGCTGTGCCCAGCACCTGAGAGTGTGTCTGGGGCCCGTGCAAGCTAGGTAAGATGTGGCGAAGTTCTGCTTATCAAGTTAACCGTGAAATGTTGCCTAAGCACTACACAACATGGGATAAAACATCCCACGGAGACTCGCGGAATCTTGCCACCAAGGAGGAGTTGGAATAGACACGGCACTGGGCAGGAAGGGAGAACACCCGGTCTGACACCCGCCCACACTTCTCACTCGGTGGACCAACAGTGAGAGGACCTTAGGCTTTACTCTGAGTGAACACATCACTAACTCCAACAAATCGAACTCCATGTCTACAAGCCTCTCTTCATCACAACGGATGCTGTTCAAGGAGAAAGCCCTGCCTGTCTGCCACCATCACTCCTGGTCCTGATGCTGTTCAAGGGGAAAGCCCTGCCTATCTACCACCATCACTCCTGGTCCTGATGCTGTTCAAGGGGAAAGCCCTGTCTGTCTGCCACCATCACTCCTGGTCCTGATGCTGTTCAAGGAGAAAGCCCTGCCTGTCTGCCACCATCACTCCTGGTCCTGATGCTGTTCAAGGTAAAAACCCTGCCTGTCTGCCACCATTACACCTGGTCCTGATGCTGTTCAAGGGGAAAGCCCTACCTATCTACCACCATCACTCCTGGTCCTGATGCTGTTCAAGGTGAAAGCCCTGCCTGTCTGCCACCGTCACTCCTGGCCCTAAAGGCAACACTCTGTCATCTGTGAACTGAGCCATGGCATTGAAAGCAGAATCCTGCAGTGCTGCCGCCCAGGAGACAGAGCTTGGAGTCAGGTCTCACTGTCACCCACCGGGCCTCCATGTTTCTGACTCTGATCCCAAAATTTTAGGATCTGAACCTGGACCTTGACTCAGATGCACACAGCCATAAAGCACAATGAGCTGAGAATTCTGGGAGCTGTGAGGGAAACCCCAGTCCTACAGTCAGTTCTTCTCATGTCCACCTTTAGGAGAGGCAGCAACTATCCTGCTCAGGTCTTTCTTCAGATATGCAGAGCAGCGGACAGAGCACGGTCACCCCAGGGAGTGGAGCTATCAGGATACACAGAGCACTGTCTCTCTGGCACCCTGTACTTCTCAGAAGCTCTGGTCTCAATGGGAGATCTGTAGGGACTAGGAGACTATAGGGACCATGGCCTTGGTGGGTGAGGAGGCAGGCAGCCCTGCTCAGGAGCTAAGGGACCTTCTCTAACAAAGAGAAGCCTGAAGTGTACAGGGCAAGGCTGTGGGAAGTGGACAGTGGGCAGGACTGGCAGGAATCAGAGGGGCTGGAAGTATCAGCACCCTGTTAGAACTGAATCGGCTGGTTCAGTGTGAGGACTGCAGAGCCAGCCTCCAATGGTGGCCAGGTCTGGAAGAACAAGCAGGGGAGAACCAGTGCCCCCCAACAGTGTGGTGGAGCCAATCATGACCAGAGATGCCGGTGGATGTGCAAGACGTTTGGACAAGTTAGCACTCTAAGGCCTGGCTGGGCTTCACCACCTGTGTCCTTTTGAACTTGATCAAAAGACTCACTTTCCTGGTTGATGTGGGTCAAACTGTGGCCAAAAGATGTACCCCAGTCATGCACTATGATCCTGAGTGGGCACTTAGTGGAAAAGGGAATGCTCGGATGTTATTATGTCAGGAAACTTGAAATGAGTAACTCCCAACTACCAGGAAATGTGGAGTGTGATGGATCCTAAATCCAGTGACAAAGACCTTATGAAATATGGACAAAAGAGGGAAACACTAGGAAGAAGTCATATGCAGATGACATCCTAGTGGCGTGAGTCTGGAGAAGCCACATGCAGACGGACGTCCCAATGGTGCGAGTCTGGTCCTTCCTGCTTCAGAGCCTTGGGGCAGCACAGCCATGCTGACAGCCGGATTGCAGACCTGGCCTCCAGGGCTGTGAGAGAGTAAAGTGCAGTTGCTTTAAGCCCCCTGGCTTTGGCAATTGTTATAGCAGCCACCAAAGACAGAAATAGGCTCAGATCTGCCTGTTGGGATTACAGGCGAGGGTTTTATAGGGGTTTTGTGTAGTGTTGTGTTTTGTTTTGGCATCGTTATGTGGAAAAGGACATGTAGATGCCTCCATGGAAACTAGAATGTGTGCCGCACATCAGAGAAGTGGACAGTCGTCGGCAATGGAGAACCAAACATTTTTTACCTTGCTTGTCATTTTCTGTTTCCAAGTTCTTCCCAATGAGTATGTTACTTTTATTATGAGAAATAAAAAAAAAAAAAAAAAAGAACTGTTCTTAAAAACAACATCTTTCTGTGGTTGTCACAAGCGTAGAAGCTGGAGCCCAATTTCTTCCCATCTGGCATCTCTATCCTCACAGCACCCCCGGCCCCCTGGGGGTCCTGCTGCCCTCCCATGTCGTAGGTAAATCAGAGGACTCCATGCAGCAGTTAGCTCATCTAAGGACAGGCCTGGAAACGGAGTACAGCCTGTCTGACCTGGAGCCCAGAGGAGGAGGCCATGTCCTCCCATCAGCAGACAGGCTTCTCTGCAGATGCCACCTCCACCCTCCTCCTTCCTGACCGCACCCAGTGCCTGGCTGTGTCCTTCAAGTCAGGTGGTGGGTGAACGTCTCAATTGCCCTCCAGGCAGAGATAAATATCAGACAGCAGGATCCTGGAATTCGGTTTCTGATCTTCAAACGGAATGAAAGATAAATCATTTCTGCTGACTGTCTTTACCTGGCTGCGGGAGATGATGCATCACCATTTTTTAAAAGAAAATTAAACCTTTAATTCCATGACATGTGTAATAAAATGGTACTTCAGCTCTCTGCACTGAATATATGGCCCATCGTGTCCTAATTTACTATTCTGACACTACCTAAAATGTTCTGGAGCTTTTAATGTGGCAATATATTCAAGCACCAAATCCAGCCTTCATACACAGCTGAAGCACTTAATCAACGCAACGGATGGCTGTGGGAGCAGAACGGGGTAGCAGCAGAGGTGCTGGGTACATTCTAGCCCCGCACTGATGCTGAGGTCAGCTGGTGGCTGCAGATCTTATTCTGAAAGGCAGAGATGACAGGACCTTGCTGTCCTCATTGGGCCCAAGGGACTATCATCTCTCTTTCTCCACTAAGAATTCCTTCATGCCATTTCCTTTTTCTGACAAGGAATGCCATGGCTGCTTACATACACACACACACACACACACACGCACACACACACACAGATGCCTAGCACATGCACAAACATACACACATATGCACAATCATGGAACGGTTCATCCCAAGGCTCTGAGCTGTCATGTGTTTCGGATTCTAGGCCTTTACGGCCACAGATATGACCTGATGATCCATACAAAGGCACTAAGGCCAATGTCATCATAAGATGAAGGGCAGGGGCCAGGGGATTCTAGACCCATACTTATCATGTGCAGCTTTCTCTTCTGCTTGCTTATAACATTGACTAGTATGACCAGAGCCAATATATCAGCTGGCCTTCCAACCCTCCCATCCCTTGGCAATTGGAACAACCGCTGCGTGGGTACCTTTGGATGTACGAATGGGATCATTTGGAGTGGCAGCCCTTCCCTTCTGTCAAAACATCTGAATGAATTCACAAGGTCAATGGCTCTAGCTCAGCTCCCAAACAAAGCAAAATCCCATCTCATTTTATTCAAGGGTCAAGTAATTGGAATGGTTGATTTAACTCTTAGAAGACTTACACAGACATTTGGAAGCATGCACATCTTACAACAGGCATGAGCAAGGCTTCTGACAAAAGTCAGCTGAGACGAAGATAATAGCTGTGCTGAGACTGACTTTCTGAAGGAGGCATGCTGTTATTAGCCAAACAACCTTAAACAAATTCTGTAGCTGGCACAAGCACCTTCCTCATAGGGGTGCTTGGTTATTCAAATTCCCCCACAGACTCAGACCCACACCTGACACACGTCACAGTCACTGTGTGTTAGCTGCGGACTATCCCCACACATTACAGTGGCTTCCTGAACTTGAGTGACTTCCCAGGTCCTGCACAATGAGTGTTCAACATGATAAGGCTCACGTGTGCCTGTGGTTCCTCGTCCCTAACATTCAGGCCTTCTGTAAGTGTGTGTGCACTCCCTGAGAAGGGCACTTCGACTCCCAGAGCCTCCTTCACTCCCCTTCCTATGTCCCCTTTCTCACCCAGCTTCTCAATAGCTGCCTCACCCTGCTTTTAGAGTTTTCCATTCAAGGACAGGAGTGTGTGTGTGTGTGTGCATGTGTGTGTGCTAATGCACAGTAGGTTCTATAGGCCCTTGTTTAAACCTGCCATTTGCTTCCTGTGAAACTGAGTAAATGCCTTGACCTTTAAGCCTACGGAGATCCGGTCCTATGTGTCCCCAGCTCTCCTCTCACAGAGATTTCGACCCTAAGTTTAAGTCCTGTGCAATGAAGGACTCTATCTCCTTTGCGGACTATGGTAGTTAGAAAATGAACACTCTTTGGAAATAAAGAAATAATGAACAATCAGATCCCTGCAAACTACACATAGAACCCACACACCCCTGAACAGCAGGAAAATAGGCTAAGAAAATGCATCACTTTAACTATAACCTTTTATCAATCACTACACAAAGTCTGGGAACAAGTGGCAGTTACAAGGAGTTGGTACAAGCCCAGGCTTCATCTCTAAGAATCAAAATGGTCCTGGAAAGATCACTGCATTCAGCTGCAAAGGCTCCAGATTGTATAAATCCAGATTTTAGACAGGGCAGTGCTGCAGGCCTGGATCCCCAGACTGCTCCATCAGAGTGAATCCCCACTGAGCCCCCTTCCTGGGTCCTGCCCAGACGCAGCTGTGTTTCTAACCCATCAACTGATTGCTTTCTGAAGATTCCCAAGCCATAGCCAGAAAGCATAACTTGAGCATTAGGTAAGAATGGAGCGCAGACCAGAAGAGGAGACACTTCGTGTCATTGAGTGCAGCCTTAAGCCCTGGCTTCTGCTGCTGCTTTGAACCATTTTTTAGAGTCTTGGGCTTTCAGCACCTAGAGACCCTAAACCACTTGACCTTAATTCTACTGGCTAACTGCATGGATGGCTGATAGGGAGACTCTTCAGCAGACCCTTGTGCTGACCACGTGTGGATTCTGCCTGCGGGAGGCTCTCCTCCTCACCTAGAGAACAGCATGCCCCGGCTTCCCTTACTTTGCCACGGTGGGAAGCATAAGATATGGCCGCATGTAAGACCAAAGAGGTATGATGCCCACTGTATGCTGCTGAGTGGCAGTGGGAAGGTGGACAGACATCAACCATGGCCCTACTGACAAATCCTTCAGCTCCCACTAGGCAGAGCTACTGCCTGAGGCTGGTAGGGGCAGAAGAGTCAGACGGTCGCAGCCTTGTGGCCCATTTCCAAGTCAGTTTCCACTCCCCCATCTCCGTCTCTCTCCCTGGTCTCACCGGCCTTCACAGTACCTAAGGAGACAGGATTCATAAGAATAAATCCCCACCCCATCCATGGCTGGGTTTGGCTGTTAAGTCAAAGGCTGCCATAGCACTAAGACCAAAACCTGGGGACAGTGCTGCTGACAGCCCCATGACAGCCCAGCGGGGAGGACAGCTATTTTTAGCACATGCTTGACCTAAGATGCTGTCTACCAGGAGCAGAAGCACAGCGAGGGGGCAGAGAGGAGTGGAGGAGAGGCCCTGGCGCACCCACAGGGCCCCAGCCTGGTAGCCTCAGTTAGCTACTCAGGCAAGTGTCGGCTTTCCAAACACAGCTTTGTTTGCAGTGTTAGGGAGGCCCCATGACTCGCCAGGAAGCCTGATAGAAGTCAGGGAGCATAGCAACCTTGTTGGGAGTGGAAGCTAGAAGCAGCTGGCTCTGTCTACAGCAGGAAGAATTTCACAAAGGAGTTGATCAATGTGCTGGCTCCAGGTCACAAAATCAGTTTCCTGGGAGATCACAGAGTTTGTGTGTGTGTGTGGGGGGGGGGGTTGCAGGTGAACTGGGAGAACACAGTGGGGGAGGGGTCCAGGTGAACTTGAAGATCGCAGTGAGGGGCAGGGGTGAACTGGGAGAGTGCAGCAAGTGGGGGAAGTCCAGGTGATCTAGCCATGACCAAGTTCTTTGTAAGGAAATTAAGATCTACAAATCAGGCAGTGGTGGTGGCGCATACCTTTAATCCCAGCACTCAGGAGGCAGAGGCAGGGGGATCTTTGTGAGTTCAAGGTCAACGTGATCTGTAAAGTGAGTCCCAGTACTGGCAGGGCCGTTACACTGAGACACCTTGTCTCAGGTGGGAGGGAGGTAAAAAAAAAAAAAAAAAAAAAACAAAAAAAAAAAAACAGCTACCAATCCTTCAGGTGGTGATTTGGGGTTCACCCCCATTCAACAAAGGTTCAGAAGGTGACCCAAGAAAATCAAAGCTGGAGTGGGGGCCTAACTTCCCAGAAGCAATCTTAACCTCTGCCCTTTGAAGTGCCTGAAATTGGCCTGAGCCTGCCCTGTCAGCACCCTGTGGGAGGCTATGAAAAACACAGTTAGAGCCCGATTACACAGGAGGCCTGTCTTCCTGCAACTCATGAGCTCATCCCAAAAAACAAGGAGTCCTGGGTAGTTCACTCTGGACCCTCACCCCTAGAAATAGCCCGCTGGAGAGAAGTGTCTTAATGGAGAATTTGTTCTGGTGATGACTTCAGAGAGTTGAGTCCACAGTCAGTCGACATTCAAGCAGCACATGGGACCATAGGTAGCCTTTACTTATCAGGCCGAGAAGATGACTTAGTTGATAAAGTATTTGCTGTCAAGCATGAGGACCCAAGTTCGATTCCCTTGCACATACATAAAAAGCCTCCTCTGCCTGCTTCTCCGTGGATACTGTCAGTGCCGCTGTCATGGAGGCGGGGAGTGGAAATGAAGAGGTAACTAATAGTCCCAAAAGCCGCCACTCCGAGTCTCTGTGTGTCTCCAGCCCAGTTGCCTGCTCTACTCAAGAGGTCTGCTATGCACTCTGGACTGACCCGGCATTTCTACAGCCATAGCTATTAAAATTGTTCTCCAGGGTGTGACCTGACCTTTGTGGCTTTATCTTGCTCCAAATAAAACTATGGTCACTGGCCATCCATTTTCTCATGGACGTCGTTCTCACAGATGCCCTTGGTGCTGGTGACATCAGATCTATATCTGAATTGCCTTCTTGTGCAAGTCCTTTTTGCCTTAAAGCCTTGTAGAATCCTCTGCGCCATCACTGAGATCTCGGCACCCCAGTCAATGGAGTTTTCTTGGGGACGCAGGTGTCTTTAGGTGGGGGTTGTCTATGAGTCTGCACAGAATATCTTCACTCTCATTCCTAGGTCTCCACATGCCTTCCAGCAAAGTCAGAACCAGGGTCGAGGGTCAAGGGTCAAGATTCTTATATTCTCAACCTCAAGCCTCTGTCTACACAGTGTGTGTTCATTGGAAAGGAGGTCTTAGAAGCATTCTTACTTGGAGGCGTTCTATTTGGACTTGACTTCCAGTTCTGTCCCTCATTTGCTGTCTAGCTTTGGTAGGTCATAGTGTTCTAGTTATCAGCTTCTCCATCTATACATCATGAGGGTCAAAGGAAATAATGTGTAAAAATGCTTGATTCAGTCCAGTTCTTCCAGAACAAATGGTCCCCTGCAGGGCTTGTTGAAGCAGAGGGTCTCTGTCACACTGAGCCCAAGAGCCGACATTTCCAGCAAACTCCAAGCTCCTGTGGAGAATTGATTGAGTGCACACAGTGACCTGTGCCAAGAGATATCCTTCTTGTAGTGCAGGACAGTGAGCAGCCAGCCAGCCAGTCAGCGGAAACCACCCAAACATCCCACTTCACCCAGGTAGTGTTTCCTGACCCCAGATAAGCACCAGCTCCAGCGCTTGCTTAAAAACAAACCAGAGCAGACGAACAGGCCTCTGTCCAGACTCCGGCAACTGGATGTCCCAGGGGAGAGAGCTGGTAATCCTCACAGTGATGGGCCTCTGGGATAGAGTGCTCCTTCGCTGGGCAGAGGAACACTGCAGGCCCACATCTCGTTCTGTTGGCAACAACTGTATGTGGGCGGAAGCAACCCGTGTCCTTTCCACATAGGAATGTGACTACGGAGCCACTGCAGGGTTTCCCGGAGGAAGAGGCCTCCTGCAGCCTGCAAATGAAGACCTCTTGAAGTGTGTGTGTGTGTGTGTGTGTGTGTAGCTGGGGAAAGTATCTCAGAAGCAGGCAGGCTAAGGGGGACTTCCTAGGAGGAGCCTCACTGCTGGCACAGGAGAAACTGTCCAAAGCAAGGCTTATTCACAGTAGCCCTCACAGAAGAAACCAGGAACATATATCAGACTCTCCTGGGAGGCGTCGTAACTCCTCTACCTAAGGCTGGGTATCAGCCCTCACCATTGCCCAGAAACACAAAGGTGGGGTGGACACATCTGCGGGGGTCCAATGCTGCGTGGACAATCGCTATGCACAGCACTGGCTAAGAAGCCAGGCTAAAAGGAGGGACTCACACCCTGGCTCGCCTGATGCCTCCCATCAGCACCGGGTAAGAGAAGTCCCATTTCCACAAGAACTCTCACTTTAAGTGAAACTATGAAGTCATGTTTGGCTGCATCTTTAAAACCTGTTTTGGAAAAGTTGCTCAACATCACTAATGATTAGAAAGATGCAAATCCAAACCACAGGGAGATACCACCTCACACCCATTAGGATGGCCGCAACCAAACAAACAAAAGAAGGAAGTGGGGAGTAGCAGAGGTGGGAAAACATCAGCCCCCATGCAGTGTTGGCAGACCGGAAAGAGGGGCCATGTCTATGGAAAATAGTTAGGCAGTGGGCCAAATATTAAACATAGACTCGACATATGCGTTTGCAATTTAATCATTCATTTTTCCGTGCATGTGTGTGTGTGTGTGTGAGAGAGAGAGAGAGAGAGAGAGAAGAGAGAGAGAGAGAGAGAGAGAGAGAGAGAGAGAGAGAGAGAGAGAGGAAAGCAGGCTCTCAGGCATTTGTAGCACCAAAGGTATCCCATCCACAGATGGGTGGATGAACAGTAAGTATGCAGTAAGCACTCTTCTGCTTGTAAGCTGGGGGAAATTCTGGCACATCCTACGATGCGAACAAATCTTAAGGACGTTATGTAAATGAAATATCCGAGGCACAAAAAGACATATTATTATACTTATAGGAAGAAAAAAAAACAACCAAAATGGGAGTCGAATCCATAAAAAAGGAAGACGAATAGAAGTTTCCCAGACACTGAGGAAGGGGGTGAAGGAATAGAGAGATGTTGTTGAATAGATTAATAGTCCAGTTTTGCAAGATGAGAAACTCTGGGAAGCCAGCTCCACAACTTTGGGAGTGTGTGTAACATCACGCCATAGCACGGCGTAGAACTAAGACGGTACATCTTATGCTGTGTGTGGAACATCACGCCATAGCACGGCGTAGAACTAAGACGGTACATCTTATGCTGTGTGTGGAACATCACGCCATAGCACGGCGTAGAACTAAGACGGTACATCTTATGCTGTGTGTGTAACATCACGCCATAGCACGGCGTAGAACTAAGACGGTACATCTTATGCTGTGTGTGGAACATCACGCCATAGCACAGCATAGAACTAAGACGGTACATCTTATGCTGTGTGTGGAACATCACGCCATAGCACGGCGTAGAACTAAGACGGTACATCTTATGCTGTGTGTGGAACATCACGCCATAGCACGGCGTAGAACTAAGACGGTACATCTTATGCTGTGTGTGGAACATCACGCCATAGCACGGCGTAGAACTAAGACGGTACATCTTATGCTGTGTGTGGAACATCACGCCATAGCACAGCGTAGAACTAAGACGGTACATCTTATGCTGTGTGTGGAACATCACGCCATAGCACAGCGTAGAACTAAGACGGTACATCTTATGCTGTGTGTGGAACATCACGCCATAGCACAGCGTAGAACTAAGACGGTACATCTTATGCTGTGTGTGGAACATCACGCCATAGCACGGCGTAGAACTAAGACGGTACATCTTATGCTGTGTGTGGAACATCACGCCATAGCACAGCGTAGAACTAAGACGGTACATCTTATGCTGTGTGTGTTTTATCCGGATTCACAAAGAGAAGCACAGCACTGAAACAAAAACTTGACACAGTGTGGAAATGATGAGATCCGCTCACAGTGCGGGGCTTTTTGTTGTTTTGTTTTGTTTTTCTAAACCCAATGTTTAAGTCAGGGCTGGCAAGCAGAGACACCGAGCCTTTGTGTGTCGGCTTTCAAAACATCTCCAACAAAGGTGCAGAACACTTGGAGGACATTAGTGTTCCTTTCCCAGACACAGAAAGAACCCACTAGGGGACCATTGCAAGGGAGGAAAGTGGGCCACAGGACTCCCAGGTGCTCACCAGATATGGCTCGTGTGGTGCTTTCGACTCCTATGAATGTGGTTCATTTGTTCCCCTTTCTCCTCTCTTCATAGTGGCCAGGCTCTCGGCTGTGGAAGCACAGAGCAGGCAGGAGTCCAGGAGGCAGAAGAAGTAAGACTAGAAAGAGAAAACTAGGGGCGGAAGTGGCTGCACATCCCCAGGGCTGGCGAAGGAGTCTCTAATGGACAAACTTCATCTGGGCCTGGAGCTGGGAGCGAGCCGCTCACAGGAGACCCTGACTGTAACCACGTCTCCTTTACAGCCCTGGCCAATCCACAGTAGGGAATGAGCGAATGACAGTTTGCACCATACCACAGTGGGGCTACGTTTCCACGAAGTGTATCTCTACCCCGGCTTGTCTTTGCCCAGCTGGCCTCCAGGGACGTCTAGCTCCCTGTCTGAGGCCACTTTGGGAGGCTGTATTTACACATTTGTATGCCTCTTCTAAGCAACTATGGACCTTTTTTGTTATGGAAAAACTAAACCAGGCCCAATTTTTGATCAACTTCACCTTTCAGGCTCACTCAGGGAAGACAAAATCCATTAAATGCCCCTGCTCTCCTGTGAGAGGCACGGAACCCCCATCGCAGTGAGACGGGAGTTCTTGAGGGGACAGACACGTTTATGTGGATCAGTGTCTGGCTTATTGATGGTGCTTAATAAATATTCGATCATAGCAATCTTAATTACTGGATTACATCATGTCTGTCTTAGGGTAGGAGATAAATAAATAATGCCACCATAATAACGAGGCACTCATGGAAGGCTGCTCAGTTTCAGCTCCCACCACTACACAGGAGGTTTTTAATAAATTTGGGTGTATTTCATATTTCATAAAGAGGTATCTATCTGCTCACTGCAGGTGAACATTTCTGATGATAAGACTTATTTAGTATTAATAAGTGCAAAGCTTCCTGGTTGTTTTACATACTCATGTTCAACTCAACATAGGTCATAGGAGTTCGCCACCAATGCCAGAGGGTGATTAAGTGTGCTACAGTATCCGTACTGCAGGGGGGCGAAAGTGAGCAAACGACATTGGAGCCTAAGCCAGGTCCTCTAAAGACAGAGCCCCAAACTCAGACATCTTCCAGCAGCATTCCAGAAGGTTCTATATGAGAAGAAAAAGAGCAATGGTCAGCAGTAGGGAAAGACCCTGCTTGGTCTAAAGGAGTGACCTTACAAAGCTCCAATGGCCCTCCGCAGGAATAACACCCAGAGGTGTTCAGTCTCCCCCGTAAAAAAGCCAGGAGTACAGCTATAGCCACACAAATGGCTTCATTTCTAAATGCTACTCATCAATCCATGTTTCTCTAAAGTCCACTGCCTGTGACTTTACGGACCTCATCTGGCCCTGCACTGGAGGGGAGATCAGAGGCTAATGCTGAGAACCAGAGCTGCTCCTTCTGTGAACACCTGGACAGACAAGGGCAGGAAAGATCTGAGCCTAGCATCACCCACCGCAGGGTGCAATGGCACTGGTCCTTACCTACCACACTCCCCATGGGATTCCCCGTAGTCTCTCCTGCTCCTCTGCTTCAGGTGGGGAGGCTGGTGAGACTGTGGGTCTCCACTGGGCACCAGGGCATGCTACAGCAACAGGAAGCCATCTACTTGCTTGCCAGCACCATGCTGTACCCGAAAGCCTCATACTGTGGACGGAACTGATTTCAAAATTATATGGAAAACTCTGGAAGATTCCAGAAGCAGAACTGGTTTTCAGGAGCATGGCCTTAAATGCCAGATATCAATCTGGAAGGCAAGATGGTGAGCTGCAAAACCACTTCTTCAAAGAACACACATTCTAACTTTGCCCAACTTTATACTGCAGTTAAGCCAAGTCTGGTCTTCTGGGCACTGAACCAATCAGGAGAATGAGATGGAAACTTCTCTAGTGTCATTCATGGGGTGGGGACAGCCTTGGTGTCCTCCATGTCCCATGCATCTCTGACAGGAAGGTGGATGGATGCTCTGAGCAGTTGTCCATGAACCTGAGAACTTCTCTCCCTCCTGGAGTCCCAGGACCCATAATGCAAAGGCCCCTGCTCTGGAGGAATCCTTGACTGGCCCTCAAGAACAAACAGACAGCACAGGGCTCTTTCACAACACCCCACCCTGCCATGCCTCCATTCTATCACAGTGACATTAGCCACTAACTCTATGTGGTTTTAGCACAAGGACACACGTGGGGTAAAAATTGCAAAAAGCCTCTTGTTACGTGTCTTAATTACTACACTTAAAGTCACCGGCATGGCATAAACACACACACACAAACACACATGCATGCCCAGCTTACAGAACAGTATCTACTGGTTTCAGGTTATTTTTGTATTTAACACAAGACAGCAGAGTATCTGAGTGTGTGTGTGTGTGTGTGTGTGTGTGTGGTGTGCTTTCTTTCTTTCTTTACATGTATATGTAGAGTTTTAAGTTAGCGTACGCAGTCCATTTTTACATGGTTACATAACAGCCCACACTAATGATTTTCTCCCATTTCAGTTTTCTAATTTGGAAGAACAGCCTCAGACAACCACACTCTCAGCTTGGACCTTTAACTGTTTTTGATGTTTGTGGGCTTGCCAATATTTGTAGCGATGTTGGACTCCCTGAAGCCACTTAGTATCAGATAACCCTAAGTGAGGTTACCAGACAGCCTGGAGTCTGCAGGACGGGCCAGGCTGGCCCAGGTGCCACCGTCTCTGCCACGTGGTGAGAGAAACAGACACAACTCTGCCCCATCATGGTCTGCCTGTGTTTCTGGTTCCCTGATTGCCTCTCCTTCCCTGAGCCCTCAGCCCCCACCCATTCACACAGATCGTCTTTTTCTGTCCTCCCCTCTTGGGGAATTTTTCTTTCCTTCTTAATTTCTGGCATTTCAAATGAATGCATACAAATCTCAGAAGACAGGTAAACAAGTGACCAAATTCAGATCTTCTCCTATACCCCAAACCCTGTGTGACTTTGATATCCCAGGCGCCATGAAGTCCCGTATCTGCAGCTCCACCTGCATGCTTCCTGCTACTTTATGCTACTATCACACTTAAAGATTCCTAGAAATTCTTTAATATCAAATCTCTGAGAAGTGTCATTGCTGTGTCTGTGGGAGTCTAGTGTAGACTGGTGTACACATGGTATAGGGTCATTGTTCCTGTCTGCTTTGCTCTAATACTTTGTTATATAAATCTACCGCCTTTACTCATCTAATCATTTCCCTTTTTTTTTGGGGGGGGGATAGGTATTAATTTTTAAGTCAGCAAGGAAAGTCATAGGTTCTGTTACAGCATCTTCATACATACAGGAAACCGGTCTCTCTACCTCCAGATCTTTCCGCAGACATCTTGCTTTCCCTAGCGCATCTTGCTGACTGCAGCCTCATTGTTGTGCTTAGTACTTTTCTCTACCTGTGTCCACCAAGGGTGGGGTTGTTAAACTAGACTTGGGGGCTTCTTCTAAGGACGGCAAGAATCCTCACTGGTTTCCATAGGCAGCCTCCTCATGGGCAGAGGTTCCACTGGTGTCTGATGATCTAGAATACTTCATTTCCACCCACCCATCATTAGGGGAACTTTCCTTCACCCATCGCTTGTGGCTTCGAACCATTTGATACAGTTCAGGTGCAGGTCAGGCTATGCCTGCTGCCTTGCCCCATTTTTCAGAAGGGTAAGTCGATTCCTGTGTCTTTAAGGGCATGGAGGGCTGTATGAATAGCCCCTTTTCTTCCAATCATTATGAACTAATCACTTTAAAGACATTTGATTCTTTTTTTTTTACTTTTATATTTTTTATTTATTTCTTTTTTAATTAAAATTTCCACCTGCTCCCCGTTTCCCATTTCCCTCCCCTCCTCCCAAATATTGCCCCCTCCCCCCACTTCCCTCCCCCTATCCCCACTCCTCTTCTCCTCCCCCCACTCCATTCCCCCTCCCTCTCGATACTGAAGAGCAGTCCAAATTCCGTGCCCTGCGGGAAGACCAAGGTCCTTCTATCTACGTCCAGAAAGGTGAGCGTCCAAACAGGCTAAGCTCCCACAAAGCCAGTTCATGTGTTAGGATCGAAACCTAGTGCCATTGTCCTTGGCTTCTCATCAGCCTTCATTGACCGCCATGCTCAGAGAGTCCGGAATCAACCCATGCTTATTCAGTCCCAGACCAGCTGGCCTTGGTGGGCTCCCAATAAATCGGTTCCACTGTCACAGTGGGTGGGTGCATCCCTCGTGGTCCTGATTTTTTGCTCATGTTCTCCCTCCTTCTGCTCCTCATTTGGACCTTAAGAGCTCAGACCGTTGCTCCAAATTGAGACTCTGTCTCTACCTCGATCCATCGCCAGATGAAGGTTCTAAGGTGATATGCAAGATATTCATCAGTATAGGATAGGGTCATTTCAGGTTCCCTCTCCTTAGTTGCCCAAGGTACCAGCTGGGGACATATTCCTGGACACCTGCGAACCCCTCAAGAGTCAAGTCTCTTGCCAACCCTAAGATGGCTCCCTTAGATAGGATATATACTTCGCTGCTCCCGTATCCATCCTTCCTATATCCCAACCATCCCCAATCCCCCGAGCTCCTCCCATCCTCCCCTTCTCATGTTTCTCATCCCATTTCCCCTTTGCCCCATGCCACCTCACCCGCAAGTTCCCAGTTTTTGCCCTGCAATCTTGTCTACTTCCCCTCTCCATGCGGATGACTATATGATTTTCTTTGGGTTCACTTTCTTATTTAACTTCTATAGGATCACACATTATATGCTTAATGTCTTTTATTTATGGCTAGAAACCGATTATGAGTGAGTACATCCCATGTTCCTCTTTTTGGGTCTGGGATACCTCACTCAGGATAGTGTTATTCTTAACCATGTACACAGCGCTGCTTCCTTTCCCAGTGAGAGACTCTTCAAACCAATGCCTCAATTTTTTGATATAATCCTGGGGGATTTTAGATGGCCTGCCTGTCTTTCTGAAGTGACAAAGTGTTCCAAAAGCATGTTTTCTGCTTCATTTATTTCCCTCTTAATTTTTTCTTTTTAAATAAGAAAGGGTGCTTGAAGCAAAAATCTAGGCATAAATCACAAGCATCATTATTATGTCAACTAGAAGATACTTTGCTTTCTTAAAAGAGAGTTATCAGAAGTCACTGCTGATGTTCCAGAAAAGGAATGCAGAGCTTTGCCTGATATTGTCATTTCTTACCATGTTCATCTCCTTTCTCTACTACAAAAAAAAAAAAATAGCCTTGCGTTCTAATGGCATCAGCACGTCCACTGGTGTGCTTCTAAGAACAGCCTAAGATTTTATTTTATATTTGCTCTGATAGGTAGATCCTCATAGATACTAAGCCGAATCACTGTATTTTAAAACCATTTGATGTGTTTCCCCCAACGTGCTACCTACACAGTAAGTTCATTTGTTTCAATTTTGATATGTTTGTTTGTTTGTCTACTGCAGCTAGAAGCAGAACCCAGGTCTATTCACACTGAGCAAACGCTCAATTCTAGGCTAAATCCTAAGCGTCCCCATTTGTTTCACTTCACTGGGACAAATGGCTCCTCGGTTTTCCAGATCTGATGTTTTTTACCTTATTGTTTGAGGCTATTCGTTTATTTCCCAACCACCCTGACTTGAAATAATCACACAGAAACAATATTATTTGCAATACTGTCTGGCCAATAGCTTAAGCATATTGCTAGCTAGCTTGTATATTCTAATCTAACCCATCTCCATTAATCTGTGCATCACCACAAAGTTTCAGCGGACCCCAGCGGAGGTGTCTATCCCCAGCCACAGCTACATGGCTTCTCTTTAACTCTGCCTACTCTTTCTACATATCTCTTCCAGCCTGGCTATATTCTGTTAAGCCACTGACCGAAAGCAGCTTCTTTATTCCTCAACCAATAAAAGCAACAGATAGACAGAAGGACTTTCCACCATTTCCCCTTTTCTGTTTAAATAAAAACAAAGGTTTTAACTTTAACATACTAAAATTACATATAACCAAACAGGTATCGACCAAGAATAATAGTTACAATATTTATATCTACTTTATCTTTTATCATAACTAAGGAAAACTATAATTACAACTATATATTCTTCAACTCCATAAAAGACTCCAGAAGGAGATATATAATACTACCTAAGTTAACAGGAAGTGCATTGTAAGCAACTTCAAAAACTCTAGAATTCACAGAGACATCTCACTGCCTGGACAGTCATCCAAAGTTCTTCTGTAACATTAGGGCATCCAATCTTCAGCCTTCATGCCCATAGTATCTGGCAGACTTTTCCATGAAGCAGAAAATCCAAAGATCTGTTCTGCCTTGTAATGGCAAAGTCCATCAGTTACTTTCTTCTGTGTCTTGTAGAATGTTTTATGAAGCAGGAACCCCAAAGGACCATCTCACCTTTAGGCAAGTTCAGCAGTCATTTTTTTGTGGGTCCTCCATGTCCAGTTTATACAGCATAACATCAAGCAGTCCAGGCAAGAGCAGTTTCTTGCCCAAATGACTAACAAACTCCATAAAGAGCCTCTTCAATGCCCATCTTCCTCTTGAAATAGATTGGTGCTGCCAGGAGCAGATGTGTCTCGTTGTCATGAAAAGTCTAAGTTCTTAAAACACTTTAAATATCATATTCTGAAGATCTCTGAAAGATTTGAAAATACCTATCTAACTGAAATATATCTTTATATCTAGAAAATCTAACTAACATGACTAGAAGCTTGACTATTATAGATGATTATCTATTAACCTATATTTCTTAAGTATACATTACATTTTTAAATGAGCTGCACAAACACAATACCTTAATCAAGAGAAGGAATATATAAGTAATAAAATTGAACTAAAACTTGTATCAATAGACCAAGATCCATACCAATGCAAATTATTAATCTCTATAGCATATCCCCCTTTAAATGTAAATAAACATTTATAAACAATCCTTTAGGGAATTTGGGCATAGTTGTCTCCAAACTGCTTCCTGCTTTTTGTTGGACAAAGTATTTGGGGATTCACAGAGACCTTTTGAGGGGTCTTGGTTCATTAAACCACTTTAGTCTGGAAGGGTTCCACAGATTCTCATCCTCTGTGGACACAAAAGAAGAGCCATTTTTCCAAAGCAACAAATCCTTAGACCCAAAGATTGAAGTCATAATACTTTTAAAATACATATATTGGTTTAGCTTAGCAGCCCATACAATGAAATATCTCTCTGTACTTAACTCATTCATAGTCAAAAATTTCAAAGAAAACACATAATAATATGCATAATCCAGACTCTCTGTACATGGCTTATTTTTCTTACTCTATTACTTTTTCTACAAGTTTAATATTTATTTTACTATCTTTACTCCTTTAATCTATGACTGTCTGTATTATTTTATATTTTATTTACTGTCTCTATACTCTTTTTCTTCTCTCTACCAAGCCTACATACATTTTTTAAACACACTGTGTCTTATTTAGAGGTTTTTCATGTATGAATCTGTCCTATTGTACATCTGAAATCCTTTTCTGTCCAGGAGCACTTCTAAAAATGCTAAGTGGTATTAGTAGGACTAAGGCTGCTTTGCCCAGTCCAACATGGCAGAGGTTTGTTCAGTGCAAGCCATGTTCACAGACCCATTTTCAGGCACACAGCTGGTCTATGTTGCCATTAGGCAAACTGTAGCACTCTGCTCACAAGCCCCATGTAAACATTCCATTGCTGTACCTCCCAAAAGAGTCAGAGTTGCTTGTGCAACTAGCACGAACGAGGAAGACTTCTTAAAGGAACCATGCAGTTTTTGCGGCTACTGCTGAGTCAGGAAGCCTTCTCTTAAAAGAATTGTTCCTCTGCTTACTTCTAACAAACAGAGCCCACCAGAGAAAATGTTGCTACCAAAAGCCATGCTTAACTCTGTTCTTTTGTGTCTAGAATTCCTTTTTAAGATTTCTCAGGTTTTATGTGAATTTAGCTGGCACATGTTGGCATGTCAATTTATAAAAATATAAAAATATTTAGCACATAATTTTTACGCTAAATATAAATATATTTAGCGTAAAAAATTTAGTGTATAATTCCATAAAGTATTTTCATGTCTCCAAACTAAAGGTACCCAAGAAAGGGCAGCTTCTGAGCTGTCTAACTTCCATCCCTCTCCCCTCACCCTGTCCCATTCCTTCTCCACTGGTAACCACTTCTGGTTGTTGTCTATTTATGACGTCCTTTTAGAATAACAACAAAAGTGTCATTCATTCACAGCCCCCTCCTTGAATTGATAATAAACCACATTTCTCTCCCTTGTCCTCAGGATTAGAAGCTACAAGGACAGAGAGGAGGCCTTTATCTCTCTCTACAGTTAGTACTCCAAGGCAAAGAGGTATGCAGCTTCTTGATAATTCCTCAGCACGAACTCCTAAGGTTGCCATTCACAGCAGATCTGCCATCACCCTAACTAGGACATAGCCAGAGCAGTCATTATGACAAATAATGTCATGACCTGGCTTCCCTAGCCATGATTTAATGCCAGTGTAAACTCATGTTCTGTCTCATTAGATACTTGCAGATATCTGGAGGCACCAAGTGGAGAAGGAATCAAAGCAGGTGCCTAGGTTGGTCAGCGGTTGGCGGCCTGAGAAGAAATGCCTTAAACCTCTGAGGTCAAAAACTACAGTGCTGGTAGCTTGGCTATGAAGAGCCCTGGGAGCTTCTCAAGGGCTCTGCAAAGACTGTAGAGGTGAGAAGTGGAAAGATCAGGGCAAAGTGTTCTACGCAGAGAACCTACTGGGAACAAAGGATCCGAGGCAGGGGAGAGGTTAAAAACAATCCTGTCTCCATAGAAATGGGTGACAGTCAGTTAGACAGTGACTTTTCTCTCTATAGTTTTCTGCAGAACAGAGCTGAAATACCTGTGGGAGCAGCCAACGCTCACCTATGCTTTGTGGTCCATGCCTCATGTGCAGCAGCCTTGGATGCTATAAGATCAGTTTTGTACCAGCTGCGTGGAAGCAAGGTCTAACAATAGGTTTTTTTTTTTAAATCCACAATATCCCAAGTATGATGTTCCCCAACTTACAATGACCTTATGGTCCAACAAGCACACGGTAAGCCAAAAATTCATCAGATGCAAAACAACAAGCTTCAACATGCACAGTCATGTGGGGTGCTCCTTTCATGACTGGCTGAGAAGTACAAATTCTTGTCCCTGCCCAGCACCTCCACAATAGTGAGACCAGATGCTACTAACCTGGAGGAGATCAGCATTCATACCACCAGATACACGCCTTGTTGTCACAGATATAAACTGGAAAACTCCAAGCAGGGTCATTGTACATTGTAGATCATTTATATTAGCATCACAATGTGAAGGACACAGGACATGACTGAAGTCTTATGTGTCACGGGAATCTCTCTCTTTCTCTCTCTCTCGCTCACACACACACGCTCACACACACACACACACACACACACACATACTTCACAAACGTTCGTTGTAAAGTCCTTACCAAGGAACCCTGGAGGTTAAGCCTCGGGGAGGCTGTCCCACCCTCAAGCCAACACGTCCCTCCAAAGATGACAAGCCCCAGCTATGTCCAGGCAGGAAGAGCAGCAACCCCGTGGAAGAGTTCTTAGCCACATGGGTCTACTGTTTTCAGACTGTGAGATACTAACGGAGCCCTCATTCTGAGTTTAGCAAGCAGTCAGCATCTCTCTACATCCACACAGATCCATGTCCTGAAAGACTATTAGAGTCTGAATCTGAAAGGTGCCACATGGGCTCATGTTTTGAGCATTCTAGCCCAGCTGTTTGGTGTGTCTTGACCCCACCCCCAGGCCTGAGCTGGGATCAAACCTAGGGCCTCATACAGGCTAGGTACTTACTTCCTTTCTTCATCTTTTTATTTTAATTTTGAGACAGCAGCTCACTAAGTTGCCTAAGCTGGCCTTGAACTCACTCTGCAACCCAGGCAGGCCTTAAACTTGTGAACCTGTTGCCTAAGCTTTACAGGCTTGCACCAACAAGCCCAGTTGTGGCACAACTCAAAAGGCTATGGAGCCTTTAGGAGGTGTGACCCAGCTATTCTTCACTACGGGCAGGGTGAGTGTCCCTTTTTCTTATCTCCTCCTGAAGCTCTGGGATTGAGAACTCACTAGTGTAAGGACATTGAATGGTACAAGGCACAATGCAAGTGTTCTGTATGGGCTGGCTAGCTTTTCATTTTGTTATCAAGCCAGGAAGATGCCTCAGGCTCCTGAAGACATTGACAGAAATGATTCCCAAGGAAAGCTTGGTGCTGGCAAAGAAATGTCTTCTATGTCCAGGTCACAGGGGTAGAAGAATTGGGTGAGTTACCTCCTGATCTTTGCAGGGATGTGAGCTTCAAATAACCAGAGCCAGAAATCAGCTACAAGAGCCACCCTGCACTGCCCTCAGTCCCTGCTTTTGAACATGTCTAGTTATACACGTATAGCACAGGTTAAAACTGATGACAGGTGAAGCTAGTGACCATCATATGCATCAAGGCCACAGCTCGGCCATTTTTCCTCCTGCCATTAAGCAGCACTCTGTCCTGCTGTGTTTCTGAGGCCTGCTGAGTGTGTCCTTGCAGGGGCGGGACATAGTAGCACACTGCCTGAGGACAACTTTATTTATGTTCCTCTGAACGGACAAGCAGGCCTTGTTTTTCTAGACCATTCAGAGCACGGTGGCTCACATAGCGCCCATGAGTCTACATTTAGAATGGTGTCTTCATCCACATTCTTTCCATGCAGCTCATGGCTCCTGGGCTGGAAGACAGTGGTCACTTCTTCTCAGCCAGGAATCATGCGGGCTCTGGGCTACGGAGACCCTGTGTTCTTGATCCAAAGTCTAACTGTTGTCTTTGCCGGGAGTGGTCTGTGTCAGCGTGCCCACAGTAACGAAAGCAGATGTGGGATCATGGCTTGCCAAAGGTGGAACTTTCCTGGGGGCAACTGAGTTCTGGAGTGGAGAACAGTGGCCTGGTTAGCTTGCTAGGCGGTTCCTGCTAGGCAGATTCTCTACTGTTCTCTCCCAACACAGCTGACGAAGCTGCCCGTCACTCCCTGGACCGCCAAAAATGCCCCAAGTCTCTTGTCAGTCCGTTACTTCAAGCAAACAGTATCAACTCTTGCCTGGGAGCACAGATCACCATTTCCATGATCCCAAACCAGACATGAGGTCATGCTGGCCACCTGTGAGGCATTAAGAGTAAGCTGGGAAGAGCGACACGGAAGACGACAGCGAAGAGAGCTGAGAAATCAGAAGCCCCACTGAACGGTTCAGTTCTTGTTACTCACCCAAAACAAATTCCACGTAGAATGAGGTCTCGCAGTGCACTTGCCTAAAGCTGGGATGAAGTGACTCTAGCCACATATAGACAACTCGGAACTGACTAGATTTGTTTGCATATGTAATAGGAGAAAACAATTGCTAAAATATCAAATTTATGATTTCTTGGGTATTGTTTAAGAGAAAGCTCTATTTTTTAAAAAAGTAAGTTGGCTTAAGTTTTAAGAAAACTAATAAGTAATAATTTAGATGGTTGAGGCTGTCACAAAAAAATCATGTAACAATAATAGATAAGTGGCTAACATTTGGGAAATGTGACAGTGCAATTATACATGCATCAGCGCTCCTCTGACAGAGCAGTGGGTACTCTTTCCGGTTTAGGAAAAGGAAAACAGAGGTTTAGCACGGAGGAGTGATTTGGGTTGTGTCAGAGAGCTAGGAATTAATGGATTCAGGGCTTCCCGGGTCTGTGCAATGCTTTCACTCCCATTTCAAGTTGTTGTTTGTCTTGGGTGGGATGGATAACATTGAAAGGTCTTTTTCAAACCATCTCTAAATGCTGGACCAGGAAAAGTACAGCCTTGCCCACCTTCAGAGCCTGATATTCACGACTAAGGTTCAAGGCTGGAACAGAGGTGACTGCCCTTGAGGTGCCCACAGAGTCAGGACAGGCAGTCCACAAATAGATCCAGGGGTATAGTGCTCTAGGGCTCCCCCAGGGCATTGAGCTCTGCATGGAGCCAGATATCTGACTGGACAGGACAACTTGAAGCCTTTGGACCACAGATCAAGGGAGCTTAGAAGGGGGCTTTAGGCAAAAGGGAAGAAATTCTTGTATTGAATCCTGGCAGTAATTGAGCTTACACAGGACCCGCTTGGGGAGGACAAGGAGGGCAAGAGACTAG
Source organism: Chionomys nivalis (assembly GCF_950005125.1). Classification (NCBI taxonomy): domain Eukaryota; kingdom Metazoa; phylum Chordata; class Mammalia; order Rodentia; family Cricetidae; genus Chionomys; species Chionomys nivalis. The sequence goes on along the minus strand of NC_080090.1, from coordinate 32,448,221 downwards.
CATGGCAGAGGCTGAAGGAAGCAGATGGCCGAGGGCCACTTAGAGGTAGAGCAGAAGACCCCGGGCCAATCTAGGATGCAATCCATAGAGAAGGCAGGTGTGACCTCATCTGGGGACTTTGAAGTGGGGGAGGCACCCTTCCCAGAGAAGGAAAGGGGAGACCTGGGCTGACAGGAAAGATTTGTCATTGGTACTCAGGTCTTGCAAACTCCAGGGCCAAGCTGTCAAGTGGACACTTACCTTCTTCTCCCCTGGTTAGTTCACATCCTTCTGCACCTCTCCCCCTTGAAACCCAGCCCAGCCTTCCCCCAGCCTGTGGCTGGCCAGATTCTTTTGCTCCAAAAGCACGGCAGAGTACAGCTCCTTACTCGAGGAATGCAGGCTGTGGTTGTCCAGAGCCGATGATGAAACAAGCTATTTCTGCTCTAGGACATCAGCAGGCCTCCGCGGCTGACTTTAGGGCACACACTATCATGTTCTTAACGTTTCTTGAGACAAGTGTTTTCCTTCCCACTTGGAGACACTTTTATTCGAATCTAGGCTCTGGGGTAGCTTTAGAGACCATTCCGAACTGAAGCTGGAATCGTGGTGAGGGTCCAACTGAATCGGCAAACAGTTTTCATTCCCCCAGTTATCTATCACTCGTGGCTGATCTGGATGTAAAAATAGCCTCTGAGGCTGTTTGTTTAATCTGACTGTTACTTGACACCACGCGGGTGTTGCAGAGCAGACTGTTTGCCTCTTCCCCACCAAGAACACCATTTGGTTTCCCCAGGCCAGTCTCTGGGTAAGCTTCTGGGCTTTCCATATCTAGCAGCTTCTGGCCACTGATTTTGCTCAAGTGGGTAACTTGGGTGAGACGCAGGCAGTCTGAGCGTTGAATCCTCATTCCTCTCCTCTCCGGGCAGCGTGGCTAAGGAGGACAGAAGTTTGGACAACTGAGCAGCGCCGGGTACCCTCCAGATCCTGGGAAGGCCTGTGGAACAAGCAGCTGGGACGCACGTGGAGAACGGAAGGTACAGTCTGCACACTCGCCTGCTCCTTGGCACGGTCAAGGGAGTCTTAAGCGGATAGTGGAAGGGGTGTCTGCTTGGGGAGGGCTGCAAGTGTTGAGGTGTGCAGGATGGCATCTGCAGGAGAAGAGCACACTGAGGGCTCGGGCTCTCGGGGGCTGAGTGTGCTTTGTGGACCATGAACAGAAGATTTAGGGCATGTGTGTGTGACTTTGTCCTCCCACATCTCTGTCAGGGTACTCAGCTTCTCCACGGCAGAGCGCGCACGTGCTCGCGTGTCTGTCTGATCCTTGTGCTGCCGAACAGGACCACCAGGGTCCCAGGTTTTACAGCAGAGTTGAAGGAGATGACTCCCTTGTCACTCCCAGCTATAACAGAGAGAGACGCTGGCTTATGGGACACTTTCTGGCACTCTGAGTGATAGGCTTTGAAAGCACATGGGTCTCCAACACAAAGCCCTTAGCAGACTGCCTGTCCTCATGCACCCCAGGGAGCCCAACCAGATTCCCTAGGAGTCAGGCTTGCCCAATGGAAAGCCATCTTTTTTCTTTTCTTTCTTTTTGCTTTCATTTTTTTCTTTCTTCCTTTCTTTTTGATGGAGAAGAATTAGTGATGAGAATACTTTTGAGTATAAACATATGAGAATGTAATAGAATTAAGAATTATTACTCAGTACTTTAAACTGCCTCAGTAAACCCAGGAATCAGATGTGCACGTCCAGCCCTGGGAAACAGTGCTGACTGAATGCTCTGTGACTGGGAGCCTGGATTTGTAAATAAAGCTCCGTTGGCACACAGCCCAGCGCCTTCATTTGCATACAGCCAGGCTGCTTTTACACACCTGCCCAGGCCGTGCAGCGTGAAAACACGAAATCAACTGTGTGATCTTTTACAGAAAAAGGTTGCTGACTTGCCCACGGGGCAAGTGCTCCTGGAGTCAAGTAGAATAGTAACCCACACACACCCACAACAGCAATGCAGCTCATGCAAGCGAGTCTAAATTCAGTAGTTCACCCCGAAACAAAAAAAACAAAAAGACATGGAGGTAGGAAGCTTGAAGCTGGAGGAAGGAGTCAGCTGGGACGGGAGAGTAACGAGAGAGGGCAAAGGGGGTAGGAGTAATGGAAATACACTATACCTTGTCAATGGGTAAAAAACTAAAAACAAATTTAGGAAGAATAAAGAAAAGTTTGAGAGTAGGGCAGTGAGGGCCAGCAACTGGCGGGTCATGAAATCTCCTCTCCTAGGCCTGTTTGTCAGGGTAACACCGGAAGTGTTCGATTTTGCCCTGTAGGGCTGAGGGTTACCTTAGCCTCAGAGTCACCACCAGTCGTGTGGAGCATCCGTGTGGCCAGCTGACCAGAGAGGACTGTGCTTATTGGGGATTTATAAATAGCCATCTTTGGGTGACTCGAGTCCAACCCGTGTCTGCCTCTGCATCTTTGGGCTGGGAGTAAGGGTTGCCCGCTTTTTTGGTGACCAGAAGCTGGTAGGAATGGGAGCAAATGCTCACACTAAAGAGGAAGGGGCGTGGGGTGATGGGAGGCTGGATCATTGAGGTAGAGGGAACTGTGAGGTGACAGGAAAGGCAAGAGGCAGCCTTCTGGCCTCAGAGGAAGAGTCCATCTCTTTGGCTGACTGCCTTTTCTCAGCAAGTATCTGTGCTTCCTGCCTCTCTGCTCTTGTCCCTGACTAACAGGGGGAAACCCCGTGTTCTGAAATAGCTTACTCCTCCAGTCATAGGCAGTCTCAGTAACAGCCCTGCCCGTGACGCCAAGGCTAGGCTGCCTTACTTGCTGCTTTTGCTGCTTTGTGTGGTTTTAGTCTGCGTGTGCAGGGTTACTGGTGAGGAGTGGGGGGGGGGGCTTTAAGGGAATGTCCTGGGGGAAGGTGAACAGGACTGGCAACCCCTAGGAAGATCCAAGCAGGCTAGAGTATGTAAGCCTTGTTTCTATTGGTGGATTTAATCTGTAGACCCGTGATTCATTTTCATTTGTTTGTGGTTCCTGCTATTTTTTGTTTTAAAACATAGACTGTCCTTGAACTCCTAATCCTCTGTCTCTATCTCCAAAGTGCCAAGTTCTGAGGGTACTGGAATGTCCAACCATACCAAGCTCCAAGTGCCTCTGGGCCTCTGCTTGGTTCCCAGGGGCTTACATGACTTGAGCCGGTATGAGTGGCTGGAGGGGAAACCAAACGATCAATGGAGGTCAGAGATCAGAACCCAACGGGGAAACTGTGGGGTACACACCAGTACTGAGGCACATCACACAATGTGAGCCACAGGGCCAGTGTGCAGCGTAGCTGTATGTGGTATAGTCGTGCAGTATGAGCATATATAGCCTTCTGGAGTCGGGGAAAAGTGGAGCACAGTCTTGGCTTGAGGAGCAGCCTCAAGTGGCAGATGGAGCTGAGGTGAGCCAAAACACATTCTGATCTGGGCCTGTGTAAGTTGACCTTAGAGGAATCTGACAGCGAAAGAGTTTGAAGAACCCAACAAGTATCAGCGTGGCTTCTCTAAGGACTTGAGAGACAGTGTTCTCAGCTCCCCAGGGTCCAGCTCAGACAGGATGTGGACCCAGGAAGGGCTCCCAAGAAACAGTTCACAGTTCTCACACTAAGCTCCAACGGGACTCCCAGGCTCTTGTCAGCCTCATGCGGTCCTTTTTTTCTTTGCGAGGGCCCCTTCTTCAGAAACTGACTGGCTGGGGGAGACAATTACCACCTCAGCCATTTCACATCTTAAAGCCTTTGCCCAAAGGAAGGAGGGGGTGCAGGCACTCAGCTGATGCATCTAGAAGCAGGGTTTCTGAAGCAGCTCAGATCTTCCCCAGCCTCTCCCTGTGGTGACTGTTTTCACACCTGGTGCTGCTGAGCCCCACCCTTTGAGGAGCAGGTGACATTGGAGCAGACCCTTGACTGGATCTGAGACGACCAAGGTGACATGCAGCATTGTGTTTTGGGGGTCAAAACCTGGGGCTTGGCAGCTCTACCAAGCTAGGCCTGACCACCTGTCCTCAATATGCCAACTAGAGAGACGTGCTGTGAAGAGATTCAGTCCACGTGACCACATTGGAAAGAGCAACACAGAGTCCCAGAGATCCCCAAAGCTGTCTTGGGGGATGCTAATATGAAGTTTAAATGTAAACACTATGTGCATGCCCAGCTAGCTCAGTTAGTGGAGCAAGAAACTCCTAAATTAGCCGGGCGGTGGTGGCGCACACCTTTAATCCCAGCACTTGGGAGGCAGAGGCAGGCGGATCTCCATAAATTCAAGACCAGCCTGGTCTACAAGAGCTAGTTCCAGGACAGGCTCCAAAGCTACAGAGAAACCCTGTCTTGAAAAACCAAAAACCAAATAAAAAGAAAGAAAAAAAGAAACTCCTAAGTTTAAAGATAAGAATTAAAATCATTGACCAGTGTGATAGGCAGTCTATGTGGTCATAAATCTCCATGAGAGAGCAGATTCTCCTTTGGCTGGCGCCAGGCTTTAGTCCTTCCCTTCGACTCGCATGAGCTTTCTGGGGAAATTTCAATTCCCTAGAGACCTTTGTTTCTCCATCCTAATTTCCAAAGAAAGGGCAGAGGTGCCTTTCTCTTTAGATCGGCTTCGCTCCTGCTAATGTTATTACAGCACCAACAGCTAACGCCTGTCCCCAGTCTGGCCTTGTCTGACTCTCACAGGACGGAGGGCCCAAGTGCTCCAAAATTCAAAGACATAGGCCTACACCCTATCCTCAGCTCCCACCGAACAGCCTTCATGCAGTGACTAGCTACATGTTCCCAACAGATAAGGCCTTAGCATGTCTGGATTTGTGGTTGAGGTCACCTAGCATGATGAGTCCTAGGATCTCCTTCAGAGATGCAGACATTGAGGCTTAGAGAGGTTAAATAACTTGGCCAAGACTGTACAGCTATTGCAGCAATGATAGAATCAGACCAGAGAAAGCCGATGGAGGAGATCCCCAAGACCAGGGAAGCCTCGGGAGCTCTGGTTGGCCCCAGTTCAGTGACGGAGTTCTCAACCATTCTGTCTCCTTGTATTTTGGGGAAAAGCACAGCCCTCCCAGTGACTCTAATGACTGAGAGTAAGCCTGGATTAACCAAGTTACCAATGACCATGCTGTCTCTGCTTCACACACACAAGAACTACTTCATTTTCACAGTGACCACAAGAGGCAGGCATGTTCCATGTATCATGTATGAAGAAACTAAGGCACAGAGAAGGGGTTGTTTGTTTGTTTGCTTTGTCATTGGTTGAGGGTCACACACAGCTAGTTCAGCTAGGATCCAAGTCCAAGGGCATCTGGAGTCCATCCATGTTCTTCCTATTGGGTTATTCTGGCCCTGTGTGGGGATTAGAAGTGTTGGGAACGACACTGAGTGAGCACTCACTGTGTGCTTTATGGGTGTGAGCTCCTCTGACACACTTGGCATTCCGTTGGTGAATGCGATTTCTATCACTAAATAGGAAATTTCTTCCTGGCACTGTGCTCCAAGACCCCACGGTCCCCGCCATAGTCCACTCAGGTTAGCCTCTGAAAAATACACAAATGGCTTATAAACAACACAGTCCTCGCAGCTGCAAAGTCTGAGGTGAAGGCACCAGGCCTGCCCAAGAACCGAATCCTCACATATAGTTTCCCCCAGGTCTCCCTGTGATGCTGCAGTTTCCTCCAGGTCTCCCCGAGGTCCTCAGTTCCCCCTCCTCAGTCTCCCCATGGTCCTGCAGTTCCCACCAGGTCTCCCCATGATCCTGCAGTTTTCCCCTAGGTCTCTCTCCCCACGGTCCTGCAGTTCCTGCCAGGTCTCCCCATGATCCTGCAATTTCCTCCAGGTCTCCCCATGATCCTACAGTTTCCCCTTGTTCTCTCCACAACCTCCTAGGGAGCTGACAATTGCTGCAGTTGATCGGGCAGATGCTCAGAGGGGTGAGGTAGAGCAGCCAGGTGACTCGTCAAGTTCTCGCAGGACTGAGAGGTGGAAGCACTGAAGAGCTTTGAGTCTGACTCTTGACCTCTACTTCCTGTTCCTGACCTTAAGGAAGTCCTTCAACCTCTCTGAGCCTCAGTTTCTACATCTGAAAAATTTTGACACCAAACCTACCTAACCTTCTAATTGGAACTCCGAACAAGGTCATATATTTGAAGTGTGTGGTGAGGATCAGGAGTTAAATCAAATTCAAGGACAAATGGCCTTGGAGTGCTGTGCTTAGTGAGCATCCCAGGGTACGGATGATCGGTGATGACTGCCCTCTCTCTCCTATGCATCTCTGCTGCATCACCCATTTCCTGGGTGAAGCAATTGTCCTCCAAGAGGGTGTGAAAGGCTCTCTGGCTCCCCTTTGCTTCCCTGAAGAGGTACTGCCTGAGCCAGCTGCTCTATCTGACCTGGAACACTCTAGATTCTTTCAGGGGTTCCACCTCACCTTGTCTGGCTGTCTTCTGGGAGCTAGAAAAGGATGATTGCTGGGTAGTGACCTAGTCCCAATATAGCCGCAAGCCTCTCCTAAGGGACCATCACCATTTGCATCAACTGTGCTGTAAAAAGGCACCTGGGTGAGCAAGGTTCTATGGGGTGGGACCCCCTCTATACAATCTCTGTAGAGTCAAAGTGGGTCCCATGAGTGCCATAATGTTGGGGTTGCCAGCAAGCCAGTACCAAATAAGGATCAGAGGAGTAGCAGTTTGGGTAAAATATGTTGTCTTCTGAAACGGTAATCTAGAGAGGTAGTGTCGCTGTCTTTATAGTATACTACAGGGTTTCAGGGTTTTTTAGAGTCTGGTGAGTGGGTGCAGGGAGCAGAAGGACATCCTGTAGCCAGAGGTCCAAAATCAGCTCTTAGGAAACTCAAGTGCAAAATCGGAGCACAGAGCACGAGGGGCAGAATGGCACTGAGTCATGGTGCTTGGGCTAAGTGGACGTCCCAGAAGCTGCTGGAGATGTCCACATGCAATGTGCACGTGGCAGGAGCCTCCCCCCGACAGTACCAGGTCCAAACCCCACACGGTCAGATGCTATGCCTCTCTAGACTTCACATTCCCTACCTATAAATAAGAGAAAGTCCTGTCATGTGTTGTTGTTGTATTAAATGACAATAAACATTGATGATATTGGGCCATACAGTGCTAATCTAATGCCAGGTGCACAGCCAGTGGGAATGTCCCCCATCTATCCATTCATTCCATTGACAAGTAAGAGTCTTGTCCCTATGCTAGCACAGGCACTGTGGGGACAGTGAGCATGCAAGCCTGTGCATAGACTACCAACAGGGGAAGCCTGCTCCTTCCCAGTGAAACGTGTCTGACCTTGCCGGTTACGGGGCTGGGAACTCAGGGTTCCAGTCCCCACTCAGATGAACATCACTATAAACAGAGTTAGTGTGAACTGTTTTACAGTGACAGTTAGGAGCTATGTCCAGAATGACACTGTCGTAGAGCCAGGCAACTAGTCCTTCCTATGGCCGAGATCCACCCCTGCTGCTGCTTTCCAGTGTCCGTTCCTGAATTCTGTGAATCCGGGGCAGGACGCCCACGGAGAAGGTGGAAGGGGAGCATCGACGAATGTGAAAAGGGCCAGATACCACCCCCAGGGGACTGCAGTGTCTGCAGTGGCCAGGTCAAGCAGCCCCTCTAGGAGTGCCTCCACAGTGTACCCAGCATTAAGCCCACACCTCAGAGAGGAAGCTCCTAGTTCTAAGAGAGTGGTTCTCAACCTCCCTAATGCTGCAACCCTTTAGTACAGCTCCTCTTGTTGTGGTGACCCCAACCATAAAATTATTTCTTTGCTGTTTCATAACTGTAATTTTGCTCCTTTTGTAAATCGTCATATAAATATCTGTGTTTCCTGATGGTCTTAGGTGACCCCTGTAAAAGGGTCATTTAACCCCAGAGGGTCTGTGACCCACAGGTTGAGAACTACTGCTCTGAGGGGCTATGACCCACAGGTTGAGAACCACTGCTTGAGGCTTGCTATCTCTTAGTCATAGTTATGTTGGTTTGCGGACTTACATAACACCAGGCTTACATAACACGGAATCTTGGTGTGAGCCAAGATCCCATGTAGAGGCCTGTACCGGTGGACCTTGTGTGTCTTAGAAGCTGTGTGGCCCTCCTCTGGTGGCTACCCTGGCGTTGGGCATGGCCCTGAAGTTTGGGTGAGGGGCAAAGTGATCAGGTCCTCTTTGGAAAATACTGGTTGATCAACACTCTCCACAGTTCCGACAAAAGCACAAGGAAGGGGGTCACAGAAGGTCCAGAGCGCTTCTGCTCCCATCTCGGGTACTAGTATCACTGCTTCTATAAAGAGACCTCGGAGTCTGAAGGGAATGGAGGCCCCTAAGGCTTGGCACCTGCATCTGCCAACACAGTGGCAAGGCCAGTGCAGGAAGAATACAGAAACTCTGCTCTGGCCAAGTCTACCAGGCACCCAGAGGAGTGGCATCTAGAGCCGCCCTGCCTGAGGTGGGCAAGAGCAGCGTAAAAGTGCAGCTGCTGGCTGGAGGGTAAGTGTCCACAAGTGAGACTTTACTCCAACAGCAAACACAGCTGGAGCCTCCTGGGATTCAGAAGGATTTCTGAGTCCCCTACCCTTGCAAAGCCTGCTGTGCACACCTGGTCCCAACTCTGCCTTGGGGACATCAGGCTGGCATCAGGAAATGAGCCAGTGCCTATGCCCTAGAGAGCCAGCCAATAAACACGGTTCGGCCTGCCATGGTCATCAGAGATCCAGGGCAGAAGCTGGAAAGGGACAGGCTGCTGGAAACCCCTCAATCTTAGTGTTCCCTTCTTTTCCCCTAACCTCTCATTTCTCTTGAGACTGTATCCTCCCTTGGGTCTGTGATGCCCAGAATCAGTTTTCTCAACTCCCGGTTAGATTCCTAGAGACTCAGCCCTGGGTCTAGGCAATGATTAACCCAGACTGAATGAACTCCTGGCAGGCTGAACTGCGTGAAGAAAACGCCTCTGCCCCAGGCTATCCCCATCAACAACAGGCCTCAGGCAGCAGGAGAGACCACACACTTAAAGTCAGTACCTAGTGTCTGTTAACTTCTGGGCAACTGCTGTCTTCATCTGAAATCCCAGCAGTGTGTTGGGTGCTTAGCTGCTGTAGGGCTGAGAGACCCCTTCGTGGGGGATGTGGTTAGTGAAAGAGTCACACCTCAGCTAAGCCAGTGCTACTGTTGGGACCTGGTACAAACACTGCCTCCCAGGGCTGGGGAAAGCAGCAGCAAGCAGTGGCGTACTTCACCAGAATACTGGGTCAGCTTGAGAGCTCTTGACTTTCATTACCAATCTCCCAGCTTGAGGATTACTCAAATCAGCCCAAGCCTTGAATAGTACAGTTAGTTTGATTTCCGTTGTTGTGATTAACACCATGATTAAAGGCAACTTGGAGAGGAAAGGGGCTGTTTCTCCTTACAACTCTTGGGTCACAGCCTGTCAGTGTGGAAATCAGGGCAAGGACTCATGGCAGGAGCCTGGAGGAAGGAGCTGAAGCACAGAGGGATGTTGCTCACTGGCTTGCTCAGCCTACTTTCTTATACAACTTAAGACCACCTGACTAGGGTGGCACCGCCACCGTCCTGCATAAATCATTATTCAAGCCAGTCTGATGGAAGCATTTTCTCAAATGAGGTTTCCTCCTCCCAGATGACTACCGTGTATCCAGTTGACCAAAAAAAAAAAAAAAAAAAAAAAAAAAATCAGCACATCTAACAAATGTGAGATCCAGGGAACCAAACTGGCAAATGTGGATGCAGATATACAACGATTCTTCTACTAATCAAAGGTCTGCTGTTATACACATAAGTGATAACATCAGAAAGCAAGAGACAGAGACCAGTCTAATGACATCCAGAGTACAAAGCCACCCTCCCACTATTCTCTATCCCACAGTGAGAGGACTCTGATCTCAGATCAGCCCTTCCCAGGCTTTGCCTCCAGCACCATTTACAAAGAGCATAGTAAGTACTGAACCAGCACTAATGGGACTGACGCATGAAAAAAAAACTTGAGGCTCCATTCATGGCTTTTCTCGGCAGAGCCTAAATCTCTGGTTTTCAAAAGCTAAAGGGATGACAAGACACAGCCATTGTGACGTTGTGACGTTAGGCTGATGGTGGAGGAGAATCACCGTGGCTCCAGAGAGGTGGACCCCTAAGGCTAAAGACAAGGTGCTATTCCACTCCAGAACCCAGGAGCCTTGAGCAGGGCCACGCAAGAACCCTGGAAGCCTCCCTCTCCCCAGTATAAGATGGAGAGGAAATCCACCCTACCGAGTCCTGTCAGTGATTCAGTAAAGATAGGTGCATACAGGGATGCCTTAGGTCTCCCGTCTTGTAAACACCCTGCTTGCCCCATCTTCTATCCTCCCGTGAAGGAGACAACCTAAAGAATCCAATTTGGCCATTTCATTTTTTCTACTATGGACTGGATGTTTATGTACCCCAAAATTTGCATGTTGAAATTTCAATTCCCTATGGACTAGTGTTCAGAGTCAGGCCTGTGAGAGATAATTTAGTTAGGAGGGTAGAGTCCTTATGAGTGCCCTTAAAAGAGGAGACCAGAGAGACCTTTCCAATGTCATTGCCATCCCTGTGTGTGTATTCAAAAGCCAGGAATGAAGACAGCATGTCTTCCAGCGCCTTAAACCTGAACTTCCCGATGTAAGGGCGTCAGTGTTGGTGCTTAAAGCACCCATGTGGTTCTTCTGTCATAACAGCCAAGTCAACAAAGACAGCCCCCTACAAGTGTATAGAACATAAACAAAGGCCTCTAAAGAGCAGGGCTGTCGAGTGTTGCGCAGAGCCCAAGAGCCTCACCAAAGGCTGAGCAGTGAGTTGTGGCCCCGAGTGAGGGACTGGGAGGGGCTGGGAGAGGCTGGGGGAGGTTGCGTGTTCATTTACGACTGGAACAAGGCTTTGGGCCTGGGCACAGACCAGGGAAATGTCATTTCAGTGCTCCAAATGGCTCCTTGTGGTATGTGCGAGCTGATACCTCCAAACACCACCCCAAAGCCCAGCAAGAGGCATCAATTCCAATCTCCTAGGGCCTTCTGGGTGTGATAGAGTCAACCCGCCATCTCTCCTCGTTTCCTGCTTCCCTTACTCAGAACGAAAAACGCCATTCAATTAAGGCCATTACATCCTCCCTAAGACAACGGGCTTGAAAACCACACCACAGCAAGTGGTCAGACTGGTGGTGGGACAAACCCCAGAGGCCTCCTGTGGCGAGCAGCAAGCCAGGGAGCAGAAGACAGCAGCACCATGTTGGCCCTGGGCCAATGGAGACGGCTCCAGGCCTAAATAGACAGAGTCCAATACCAAGGTCCCAGAGCACTGAGCTTTCTCCAAACAGAGGGACCCATGTCCCCAGCCCTATTAGAACTTCTATTCATGTGACTTCCATGAGAAAAAAAAAAAAAAAGGCTAAGATGCCCAGGAAAGGGAAATGAACACCCCGCTCCATCCCTTTTCTCCACCCATGCCTTCAGTTCTTCCCTGAGTCCTATCTCCCAGGAGTCCGGAATAGCAAGGAAACCTCCCAGCATGCATCCACCGGAGCCTGAGCCCCATGTTCTGAGTTCCATGCTGTAGAAAACACAGAGGAGAGCAGTGTTAACTGGAGCTGAATCCCAGCCTGCATTCTTCCTCTCCTTTACGAACTGTCTGATACTTAGAAGTATTCTGTACCCTCCGAGCCTTCTTTCTGCACCTCTACAGTGCTGACAAGGTCTAGTAAGCCTCCTCAAAACAGTCCTAAGAATCAACTAAGATAATGGGTGCCGAAGAGAGCCAAGAACCACGGGGTGATGTGCAGGAGTAGCCGTGAGGTCTCTCTGTCATTTTAGGGCTGATGCCACACTGGCTTCCTCTGATTGTCATCCACTTTGGGTGCTAAGAACTGGAAAACCCGTTGCCAGACTGAAAAACCAAGAGGGCAGTGGGATTCCAACTTCAGGGTAATTTTGGTATAATTATTCCCCACGTATCCGTACTTTCATTTTAGAAGGTGTTTACTGGCTGTCTGAAATTCCATTTCACCAATCATGCCGTACTTTAAATTTGTTCATTCTGTCATCCTAGGCATGTCAGCCTTCTGCTATGCACCCCCCAGTCCCCACTGCTGTGTGTGGATCTCAAGGTCACACGGCCTGGGTGACCAGCCTAATTCTATCACTCACCAACTGGAAGACACAAAATGTCTGTGTCGCCTCTCGGAGGCTCTGTTGTCTTATCTCCGGGTCAGTGATGAACGCCCAGCATCACCCATCAGGGCTCTGATTGATGAGACAGCTATGCTCCTCATTGCTGGGGCCGGGGGTAGCAGTGAAAGAGTGGCTAGCTATATGTAGAGCTTCCGGAACTAAAGGTTGACACCCGCAAGTCCGGGCCATCTCTTGTGCTCCCCAGCTGGATGCAGAGAGGTCAGGGCCTGCCACAGAGGCGGCGTTGTGTGGCGCTCTCGGTCAGGAGTCAGCAGCCTGCCTGATCTCTGAGGGAGATACGGAGAGCATGACGCCTCTGCGCTCTCGGCCTGCGCCCACCTGTGTGCCACACACTCCAGTGCCCTTGTCATCACGTCCTTGTGGCCCCATAAATGTCCCCCACCACAGCCACTGACAGCTTTCGCACAAGGCAAGCAGGCACTGGACCCAGGGTAGAGGGCATGCAGGCAAACTGGACTCACTGCAAAGTTCTCAAAATGTGGCTGGAGGGGCAGGTTCACACAGAAAATGTGGAATAACCAAAAAGAATAGCGCCTACAAGGAATAGGTCCGATGGGGACCAGGTAAGCGGTGTGGCCAGGGACAAAGAGAGACATTCTCTGCAGAGGAACTACCACTCAGACAAACCCATCTAGGACATGTGTCTGTAGGTCCCTCAGCCAGTGGGTGGCAGGCCGAAGCACTTGGGAGGGGAGTCACACTTGTCCTCCCAGAGTGTGCAAGGGATCTGGCAGGAGGCAGCAAGGCCATCTTCAGGATAAAGTGACAACTCATCTTGAGACACAGTGAAGAGCATCCCACACTTAAGGTGCACCACGCCTGCAGAGAGGACCTTGGGGCTCAGCTCCAGAGAAGGCTGCTTCAGTGTGCGCCCTCCCATTTGGTTTGAGAAAAAAATAAAATACACCCTTGCGTATGCTTCTCCCCCTGTAGGCTTGGTACATGACTCACCTGTCCGCACATTGACCAGGGGTGTGTCAGCAATGTGCCATTATCTACCTGGGGAGATTTTCCCCAGTGTGCTCTGGAATTGTTCAGGGTTGGCTGTGCCATTCCGGGCAGATGTCCCGCTGTGTGTTATGATACCCAGCATCACACTGGTGTCACTGGGTGATCATCAGCAGTGTGACTGTCAAATGTATTCACTCCAAGGACATCAAAACTACCCCCAGCGTATAGTACTGGGAGCAGAGAGAAGTGGAGAGTTGGTAAGATCAGGGATTTCTTCTGACTCGATCCTGATCTATACATTGCAAATGGGGGCCTGGAATGCAGGCAGCCTGTGAATGACCTCTGAGAATAATACGGTTCACTTCCATCTTTGATTACAAGCAAACTCTGTACATTCGGGGACTTGAAATAAAAACAAACAAAAACCCACTTGGATTTAAAATCCTTTAATTTATAACTCGTGGGACTTCTGTGATTCCCAGATGATGAGTCACTGAAAGAAACCCACCCAAGTCAGTTGGCAGTGGAAACAGAGTCACTGTGGGAATGGGAGACATGCTCGTTTGTTTACCAGGTCACATGCACTGTTGATGCGAGAAAGACAGTTGGGGAAGGAAGTCAGAGGCAGGAGTGGTGATGTGCACAGATTAACAGGACAGACACGGGCGCAACAACAAATCACGAGACCCTACGGCTGCCTTTGGGAGACTGACATACATAGAGCCTAGTGAAGGGCGTAACTCAGGCATGACATGGCCTGGAGAAACTGCCTTGTTACAGGGACACGTGATCCTGGGTTCTGAAGCATGTGTGTAAGTTAACCATGTAGCAGGGACCAGAAGAGAGAAAATAATTCAAGGTACAGAAAGCAAAGGCCTCAGAGTAGAGCATCGGACAGCGTATTGAAGAAGCTGAGGAATGATGGCGGGGTAGGGGCAGATGGTCCAACGTAAGAATTCTCGGAAACATGAAAGCCACTGAGGGTTTGATTCTTAGAAGCTGGGTGGAGTATAGAAATATCTATTGTCCCCTGCAGTGGCCCACAAGAGCCATGATAGCACCTGGGTCCAGGTACGAGCATGGAGGTAGAGGGAGGCAAATTGGGGAAGGAGATCTTTAAAAGAAATCTCAGGGGTTGAGGAGCTCGTACAGTGGCTGAGGAGCACCTGAGTTCATGTCTCCAGGAGCCATGTAAAACGAGGTGTGGTTCCAGTGTGCCTACATTACTGCAGGGGAAGTAGAGATGTGATAATCCACAGGAGTCCCTAGACTGGCCAGTCTGGCGCACACAGCTCAAGCAGCAAACAAGAGACCCTTCGAATAAAGTAGGAAGTTAGAACTGACTCCTGACGTTGTCCTCTGATCACCACATGAGCTCTGTGGCAGGCACACTCCTGTACTCACACACTTAAATCTACAGACCCACACCACACACCACAGACATACACATAACACACGGGGACACACATAACACACCAACATATACACACGCACATATATACATATAACACACAAACACACACAACATGCAGACACATGCACACACCACAGACATACATATAACACACAGACACACCACACAAACATACACACATGCACACATACAACACGCACACACACATAACATGCAGACACACACAACACACATACACACATGCACATATATACAACACAAACACACACCATAGACATACATATAACACACAGACACACAACACACAAACATACACGTACGCATACAACACACAGACACACACATATAACATGCAGACACACACACACACGATAAATCTCAGGGCTGAGAAGTGGAGAGGATGGAGGACTCAGGAAGAAGGAGAAAAGGAAGTTGCCCGTGTTCTGTGTTTCTGAGGTTAGTGGGATCCCCAGAGGCAGCAGTGGCCACAGACATCAACTGGGTGCTTTATGAAGCGTGAGTTTAGAGGGAGGGAGACATAAGCATGGAGCTGGCTGTCTGGTGGCTGGAAGTTTCGGCTGGGGTCACTTAGCTAGACCTAGACACAGACTTGGTATGCTGATGCTTAGGTGTGAGCGAAGTCATGGTTACCAAATGTCGAGGGTCACACCTGTGTCCCACCAAGCCGAGTTCAGCCATCTGAACAAATCCTCACTCCTTAATAAGTTGATCAAAAGAGCCTGATCAACAGTGAAAAAGCAGAAAGGGGAATTTTATTCAACGTGACATACTGGGAAGAGTACAAAGAAATCCAGAAACTTCCCCAAGTCTATCTTAGGGAGGTTCTGACATGGAGGTAGAATGTCAACAGAAAGCAAGAGATATGCAAAGCCGAACAGCGTGGTCAGGTGTGTCTCCTGCGTTCCCTGACTTTAGCTCCAAGTCTCTCCTGCGAGGCCATTTGGTAATTCATAAAATCTTTCTCCAGGAGACAAGCTAACCCTAGGCTCTCAGCCATTTCCCCTTCCTTTTATGCCAATCCCTGCCGTGTTTCAGGAGAGCCGTTGGAGGCAGGATGTATTTTATTTGATGGTGCAAACTAGTTGATCGAAACCTTTAAGATGGCCCTGAGGCCTGAAGTCAGGGCCTTTTGTCACCAAGTTCTCTCTCATTTTGCTCCCCTGACTGTGTGTGCCGTGGTTTGCTTGGATGGGGTACGAATCATGATAAAGAGTCTCCGTCAGAAGCGTTGCCACATCAGGGCGGACATGGTCAGCATGCAGACACATAAGATCCTCTTCCCAGGTTCAAGGAACTTTGGAGTTTGTAAGAGAAAGAATCAATCATCAATTTGTAGAACATATGGGTCCTGATATCTGATCTGTCACAGCGCAGTGTGCTCTGGGAAAAGCAATGGCAGCATGCTGTGGGAACAGGAAGGAGACCCATCAAAGCCAGCGAGGGAGTCGGGATGGGCCTCGCCGTATGGCAGTAGACACAAAGCTCCTTCCTGATTCTCTAAAGAAATATGCTCCCCAAATTTGAGTTATTATGATTATTAATATTATTAATAAACTAGCTTAGGCTAGATTAATATCCAGGAGCTACAATCTGGAGAGGGTCTGGAGGAAGCCCCATGGGCCTGCCTTTAAGATTTGCATAGTGGCTTTATTTTAATTAGTTTACCTACATCCTGAGCGCTCTGGAAACCCTCCTGGGCAGCTTTGGGGTTCTTTTAGCTGTCAAGATAGATACTCACACCTCCTGCCAACAATAAATCGAACGCCACAGCTGTCTGACGAGTGGACTTGAAGTGGCGGTTCCATGTCCCTTTACCGCAAAAACTAAAGTACTGATTTCATTAGGAAAGGGCTCCTTGCTCAGATTTCACTAGGAAAGAAGAAGTCCATCCCTGGTTCACTCCTGTTAGGAATCCCTCACATTGGCTATCAGGGGTATCAGGAGATTCCACGGATCACCAACAAATTCATGAATGTTAAAAAGAATATAAATTATGTGTTGGGTTTTTTTTTATCAAAAGTGTCTTTCTTTGAATTTCAATGCACAGATGTATGAATTTTAAGGAGTTCATCGGCCATCTGCCTTACAACGGTACTATTGCCCTTTGGAGACGGTTTTTCTATTGAAGACTCTGCAATTGGTTTCATGAAAACCTATCTTCTTCTTCATTCTAGATGGGCAGTGATGGTGCCAGGTCGCAGAATGAAAAAATGTTTGAAAAACACAGGTCCTAGAAGCCAGCAGGGCAGGCACCTGCAGCCTCCACTGCCATACCAGGTAGGTGTGTGAGTCCGCTTTCCGTTGCTGTAGCAAGCACCTGAGATGACGGCCATACAAAGGGGTAAGTCTGGTCTGGCTCGCCTGAGTGTCCAAACACAGTGGGCTCCATGGGTTTAGCCCCGTAGAGAGGAGTGGGTCATGGAGAAATGAGCGGTGAAGGTGGATGCTCACCTCATGGCAGCCGGTAAGAAGTACGGAACAGGACGGAGCCCCTGCCTCTCAGAGTTTCTAACTTCTTCCAGCAGTTCCAGGCTCCTCGAGGACTAAGCCTTTCACATGAGGGTTTCCAGGGGACATGCTGATCCAAATCAGAGCCCAGTGGAACCAACCCAAAAGCCAGCGCTGGGAAATACTTTCTGTAGTTGATGAATGAGCCGGAAGTACCACTGGGGAGGGTCGGACTGAAGCTACTGGTGTGACTATTCCATTTGACTCCAGGTATCATATAGAATTGAAGAAATCTGCATGAAGCTGGTGGGCAGAAGTCATGTGGCTATTTTCTGACCATCAGTGAGCATCTCCCCTGTCTGTTTGGAACAACGCTGAGCCCAAGATCAGGTAGGGTTACCTGAACACAAACACAGAAATGGTTCAGGGTGGACAGGGAACTCATGCCAGCTGTGGTAGTGTGTGCCTTTCATCCCAGCACTTGGTGGATAGAGGCAGCAGGTTCAAAGTCATCCTGGGCTATATGAGAACCCGCCTCAAAAACAGAATAAGGCACTCGATGTGGAGGCTGAACTTCACAGAGAGCACCTTGGGCATTTTCCTGCAGAGAACTCCCTGCGCAGCTGCACGACAAACTGCAATAGCTGCTTGTCCCTCTGTGAGCTCAGCATGACTGTAACATCAACCTCAAGGGCATTATGTTAAATCAAATAATCCAGCAACAAAAGCACAGAGCGCTGTGTGATTACAAAGTAGAACCGAGGGCTGGGTGGGTGGCAGAGCACTGACCTCGTGTAATTAAAACTCTGCCTTTGAACTCCAAGCACCACAACAAGTAAAGCATTCTTGGCCAAATATACCGGTGTATTCCTGCAATCCCAGCATGACTGGTGGGAGGATCCCCAGCTGTAAACTTACACAACAGTCTCATCTCAAACAAACGAATCAGAAAAACAAGGTGAAATAGAGGATGTGGGACCTGGAGAGATGCGAGGAGAGCCGGTGTTTCGTTGACAGAGTGTCACTGTGAAGCTCAACCCATGCTAGAGAAGAGGGGGAGAGGGCTGCACAGCAGGAGTGTGCTAGAAATGATTAAGACAGCAAACTTTATTTTTGTTTGTTTGTTCGTTTTGTGAGACAGGGTTTCTCTGTGCAGTCTTGGCTCTCCTAGAACTTGCTCTGTAGACCAGGCTGAGCTCGAACGCACAGAGAAGTGCCTGCCTCTGCCCCCTGAGTGTGGAATTAAAGGCGTGCGCCACCACCACCCGACTAAAATGGCAAACTTTATATTCTGTATATCTCTCCACAGTTTTTAGAGAAGAGAATGTGATCAGTGGTATTACTGAGAAACAGGCAGACGTGGGAGAGCCAGGGAATGTGGAATCACTCAGAAAGAACAGAAGTCAGTATCCTGACAGCAGTGGGAAGAGATGCTTTTGGAGCCCAGGGAGTAGCCAGAGGTCCAGAGGGCAGTGGTGCCTTCAGGACTCCTGCAGGAATGGGGTAAGGGGGAGAAGTATCTTCTGGGCAGGATTTGGAGATGAGTGACAACTGGTGAACAGACTGCCTGTGCTCCTAAGCTCCAGGTGTACACCGTAGAACAGGTGGACACGAAACAAGGAAAAAGAGACTAAAAAGGGACATGCCAGTAGAAGGTCAGAGAAGGACATGGCAAACATGCATGCCCCACCTGAACTTCTGGTGTCTGATTCATCGGGCTCTCCAGAACAGAAGCAGTAAAATTCCAAATGATAGAAATACAACCTAAGGGCTCCCCCAGCACACTTGGAAGCGCAGCGTTGTCAACTACAAGCACTCCTGCCCCACAGGACAGCTCTAGGTTTTAGGCACCTTTTTGAAAACATTCAAAACTTTGGGGTTGACAAGATGGTTCAGTAGGTAAAGGTACTTGCCACCAAGCCTGACCGGCAACCTGAGTTTGATCCCATGTACCCATGTGACACAAGGATCCTTGAGAACAGACTCCTGCATGTTTGTCCTCTAGTCTCCACACATTCATGGTGGCACCTACATGCTTACACATACATACATACATACATACATACATACATACATACATACATAGAACTGATTTAAAATCAAAACTTTGATTTATTTGACATCACGCTTCTGATAACCCTTCTTGAGCCCAGCTCCTGATGCCCACCATCCTATCCTCTGTTTCAAGGATTCCCCACAGAAATGGTGTCACATCCACTCAGTCTTCTGTGATTGATTTATTACACTTAGCACGATGTCCTCCAGAGTCATCCATGTTGTCCCTAACAACAGACTCTCCTTTGTTTTCAAGCATAAACAACATTTCCCTTTCATCCGTCTGTCCAGCAGATCTAGGCTGCTTCTGTATTTAGGTTGTTGATGGTAGTGTTGCCAAGAACGTGGGAGAGTGATGTCTATGCGGGCCCTGGTGCATTGCATGTGCATTGCACCGGTTACATGCACATGGCTGAACTGAAGAATTTAGTACATCTTAATGTACGCATTTATGTGCACGAGTGTTCTGCCTGCATGTATGTATGTGCATCATGCCTGGTGCCTGTGGAGGTCAGAAGGGGACATCAGATCCCTAAAACTGGAGTTGCAGGCAGTTGTCTACCCTGTCAGTACAACCTATACTCTTAACCACTGAGCCCTCTCTTCAGCCCCTAATTTACACTTTCAACACCGGTGTGCACGGGCCTTCTTTCCCCCATCACATTTTTTTACATTTCATCTATTGTGTGCACTGTGTGTATAGGTACGCTCAGGCGATGGTTTGAGGATGGAGGTCAGAGGATATCGAGTAAGAGTTGGTTCTGTCCTTTCACCATGTGGGACCTGGAAACCAAGCTCAGGTCCTCGGCCTTGTCAACGTATATGTTCATCTGCTGAGCCAGCTCCCCATGTGCCCCCTTTTGTTCCTGTTGGTTGACTCTGTACTAGTTAACCTAACAAACACGGTTTCTCACCGTGGTTCTAATTTGTTGCTCCCAGACGGTAAGTTCCTATACCTGGTCACCATGAATGTCTTTTTTGGAGAAACACCTATGTAATTACTTTCCTTTTATCTATTTATTCTATATTTTTATAAGACAGAGTCTCTCTACATAGCCCAGGCTGTCCTAGACCTCACTATGTAGACCAGGTTGGCCTTAAACTCACAGAGCTCTGCCTGCCTCTGCCTCCCAAATCCTGGGAGTAGAGGTGTGTGCCACCATGCCTGGTTTTCTTTCCCAATTTTTAAATTGGGTTCTTTGGTTTTATTTTTTAGGGTTTGATGTTTTGTTATTCAGTTATAGACATTTCTTATGTATTTTAGATGTTAATCCTCTGAGATATGCAGTTGCCTTTTTATTTTGTTGACAGAAGCCTTTTAGTTTAATGTAGTCAGCTCAGCCAATTTAGCATCTGCTGTCTGTCACCTCAATCATCTTTCTCTTAAGACCTTGAACTGATTAGGTAGCATTCACTTGACATTACACAAGGCAATCTGCTTTGCCCAAAGTCTACTGGTTTTAAAGCTACTCACATCGAAGAAATACTGCCATGGCAACCTCCAGACTAGTCATCAGTAATAGTAGAGTTGGTTAGCCAAGTTGACACATGAAATCGACCACAGAGACCTTTATCCACCTAAGACTGGCATGTAGTGTGTGTAAGGATGGATTAAGCTGGGTAGCCTAACCATACCCTGTGCCTCTTTTACAGAGAAAAAAATCCTCACCTTGCTCCTGCACCTGGTCAACTCAAAGCTCTACCTTGTGACGGGCAGGTTTCTCTTATCTCCATCCAGAATTTCACCAAAAGACACCGAACAGCTGGTGGAGACTGTCCTCCTCAAGTCAACAGACTATGCAGGGAAACAGGAAGTGCACAGATGGGTTCAGTGACACCTCCAGCATTGGCAGCGTGCTGGACGATGCAGACAGGGAGGTGAGCAACCTCACAGACCGGGCATTCCGGAGTTTGTGCATCTCAGAGGACACTTCCTTCCATGATTCTGACCTGGCTCTGTCCCCAGATGTCACCAGCCAGGGGGTTGGGACTTTTCACCAAGAAACAGTGAGCCACAGTAACAGAAAAAGTGGGATTTGGAGCCAGCTTCCTTTGCAAGGCACAGAGCATTCTGGCTGGGCAGCCACCTTCCAACAGCAACCAAAATATGTTCAAGGGGAAGAAAAGTACCCCAAAAACAGTCCCCCGACCACACCAGCCCAGAGGAGACTGGAGGTGCCCATTTCTGGACTGAGGAGCAGCAGCAAGCCCATCTCCAAAGTCTCATCATTAATTAGGTCTTTTGACAGGACAGAGAATCAACCTTGTGACAGCCGACCTCCTCCCAGCAAACCTCCAACTCTCAAAAATCCCCCCAAGTTTGTGCCTCCCCCAGAAGGTGGTGTCAACTTCTGCTTCGATTCTGCCTTTTTGACTGTGAGGAGGGTACCTGCTGAAGTCTCCAGCACCCATCAGAGCAGCCACCAGCCTAGCAGGATCCCTGGAGAACAAGAATCTCCCAAGAACCCAGAAGCAACCTGCCACAGCTCAGACAGCCTCCTCCGGACACCTGACCATGTGGCTGACTCATTTGAGCCAAAGTTCCCCTCTCCGCCCCTCAAGCCAGCCAAAGCTGAGCCAGGAAGAGGCAAGGAGTGGGTTCCCAGGGGGACTTTTCTGCACAGTGAAAATAGTGCTTTTGAGTCATGGAATAGCCACCAACCAAAGCTCCCGGAGAGAAAGGATACTGCAGAAACAATCCCAGAAAGCAAAGCTCCCAAACATTATGAGGACACGCCCTTGTTAAAGGAGACCTACCCTCCTGAGTCCAAAGCTTCCCCTTGCCAAGCCCGGGCTACATGCACTCAGGAAGAGACTGGATCCGCATCAGGGCCTCAGTCCACATCTGGAGCCTGGGGTGCCAGGGATCCAGGATCCCAGGCATTTCCTGTAGAGGGAAAGGCTTCACAGATTGACCCTCAGATGAAGCGGAGCCAGCCCCCATGGAGGAAGCCAAAGATTGGCAAAGGAGGAACAGATGGTCCATATGATGCTTTGGAAGACAAGAAACAGTTCAATAGGAGAAGCCTACCACCTCTGTATTCAAAGCTCAACCCTCAGGGTCAACTTCCAGAAAATGGTGTTCCAGACATGCCAGAGGATCCCAATGGCCATTACAGCCCCCCTTTTAACATCAGTAAGCTCCTCACCCCAATTATACCCACCAAGCACATCCTGGAATCCTCAGACACCCAACCAGCGGAGATCAACCCATCCCCTCCAGAACAGCTAAATGGGTACCAGGAGAAGGAGCCCAGTGAGTCTCAGTCTCGGGATAGCTACAAATCCAAAGCGCCCAGCCTGCTCTTCAACCTTAAGGACGTTAGGAAGCGTGTCAAGAGTACATACAGTCCCTTGCCTCTCTTAAAAAGCTCTGATGAGAAAACCAGAGGTAAGCTTGATAGTGAACAAGAGCCTTTGAGCAATGGGGTCATCCTTCCCAATGGGCAGGAAGAAAACCCTCCCGCAGAGCTTTTGGAGGAGATGCCAGCTAGCATTTTGCACAGCGGTACCCAGAAGGATCCTGCTATTAACTCCTCTGAGTCCTTTGCCGACAGCCACCTGACCGTTGGCTCACCTTCAACTGGCTCCAGAACCCATTTCTGCGCCAATGGGGAGGTGACAGAGGGGAACAGTAGTGAGAAGGGAGATGCTGATGGGACATCAGAGCAAGGTCCCTCCGAGCACAGCTGGCACCCAGACTCCAGGGGAGGCCTTCCCCGGAAACACCTCTCCTTGAAACTCTACAGCAGTGAGTCTGAAGCAGGGCAGGCTACAGAGAAAATGAAGCCCCACCAGCTGGAGAATGGGCTCTCGAGGTCCATCTCCCAAGAGACAGAGCCTGAGCAAGAAACGGGGCTCCAGAACCTACCCTTGAACCGGAAGTACTCCCCAGGGCCCCTTTCTCCTGAGGAGGAGGATGTTTTTTACAGCGACTGCCAATCTGATTTTACTCCGGGTCTCCAAACCAAGGTTAAATTCAGCACCAGTTCTTCGGATCAATCCTTTGCTTCTTTTGATGATCAGCAGAAGATGTGCTTCACGGAAGGCCCCTGGGATGACAGAAAGAATCATGGGAGTGCAGGTGACAATGAAAAGGACGAGAAGGAGACCGTGGTGGAGAAAAATGAGCCACAGCAATGTGCCGTAAGTAATGGACAGAGAGGTGTGGAAGCGCACAGACAGGAAGAAATGCAGAGAAAAGTGCAAGGTTGGTCAAGAGGGACACCCCGGAAGGAATCAGTGGAGGAAGTCAGTTTCAGAGGTTCTTGGGCGGGGGCTGATAAGGAGACGGCTCTGCTACATGCCAAGGACTCAACTCCCTTGCCAGCTTCTACCAACAAGCACAGACTGTTCCCAATTAAAGACAACACACTCAGGGCCACCCCGGTGATAAAACCTATCATCCTGCCTCTCCTGAGGACAGTGTCCTCAGAGGACTCACTTAGTGGTGGACACAAAGAGAATGAATTACCAAGGCAACGGTGGGGCGAGGATGCTGGCGGCCTCTGTGCCTCAGAAAGTCAGGAAATGTGTAACACCGCACAATCCAGAAACATGCAGGGCCCACCGTGTGTGGTGTGTGAGAGTGTGGAGGAGGATCCAGCACACCCTGCAGCCCAGGCTGAAGCTTCTCAGCAAGCCCGGAAGGGAAGTTTCTCTTTTCTACCACTGGTAGAAGAGGAGAGCAAGATGAAGCCACCATCCCCAGATACAACAGGAGAAGTGCCAGCGCATGTTAAGAGCAGACCTGCAGACTCAGGGAAGCTGGCTGCCCCACAGCACATCCCCACCATTGCTTTACCTACAGATAGCTTAGAAGACCCGCCCCCGTCCCTGCCACTCGACACCTGCTGGGAAGAACAAGGTTTCCAAAGCCACTTTCTGTCAGCACCCAGAGCAGGACCTCCAGGAAGGAGGCTGGTCCCCAGTGAGGTAGAGACTTCCCCCAACCCCAGCTCTCTAGGTGAGAGCAGCACGTGTTCTCCTGTGGCCAGCAGTGTTTGGGAAGAAGCTTCCCAGGCTGCTGGGGAACAGTGGCCGCGCCAAGAGTTTCAGGGCCCCAGCCCCTGGACCACCCCAGGCCCGGCTAGGCTTACCCGGAGGGAGGACATGACACACGGCCTCACATGGGATGCTGAAGGCTCTGATCCCCAACTCGAGCGGTTAACAGATCTCAGGACCCTCTCTCCGAGAAGCGCCTTGATGGCAGACGCTGCTGAGAAACCCGAGCCCCCTGTTCTGCTGGAGAGGGCAGCGGGCAAGCCTCCTGCAGTCCCGCCCAAGACGGAGAAGGCCCTAAGGCGGGCGAAGAAGCTGGCAAGCAAGAGGAGGAAGAACGATCAAGCGCCAGAGAAACACATGGAGGCCTGGGAGGGCAAGTCCTTCACAGAGGATGCGCAGGGGACAGAGAGGAGGCCGTTGTCTCCGGGGAAAGGTCCTCAACCCAGGTTCCCTGCAGTCCGCTCCCTGCCCCCACCCACGCACCGCCACTCGGTGTCCTGCGGCTGGGAGCCAGCGGGAAGGCGGCCCTGGGGGTCCCAGCCCCTCATGCCCCTGCCCCCTTACCCCGCCACCCAGAAGGTGCTCCAGGATCCTCAGTCGGGACAATACTTTGTCTTCGATGTGCCTCTCCAAGTGAAAATCAAGACTTTCTATGACCCCGAGACTGGCAAGTATGTCAAGGTCTCTGTCCCATCCTCGGAGGAGGCCTCCTCAGAGCCACCTCTACAGGATGCCCTGGCTGCTCCCTACCTACTGTACCCAGGCTTCCAGCCAGTGCCTGTAACCTCCTTGATGCCTCTGCGCTGCTCCTCTCAGCTAGCGGCTCCCACCTTTCTCAGACAGGGTTCCGGCCACAGACCCCAGAGCTCTCAGGGCGCTAGGCTGCAGCCTCCTCCCAGTGAACATCTGAGTGAGTTCACCCAGCATGCCTCTGCCCAGAGGCCCCATGAGCCTCCCCGTGGTCCAGAGGGTGCAGAAGCTCCAAACCTTAGCATCATCTCCACCGATGACCTAGAGGACTTTGCCACCGAGGGTATTTCTTGAGAATTGCAACAGATTGCCTCCCAACTCCCCCCAAACCAGAAAAGCTTACAGTCACAGGACCTCTCCAACAATGCCCCTATTTACCTACCTACCTACCACCTATCTCTGTCTACCACACACACACACACACACACAATTTCAACTCATACTTAGCCATTTGAGTTCCCTATAGTCCAAAAAGAAGTGGCAATCCCTGTGGGCTCCCTATGGCCGAGATTCATTCCCCTCTTTCCCTAGCCATCCCCCTGCCCTTCTCTGATCCCGTAGTGGGGTGGATATGGCATTGGACATCAGCCATCCTGAGAGTTACTGGGGTCAGGGCACCTCCACATTCTCCTTCTCAGGGGTGGGCTTCCTCAGCAAGGCTCCCAGAAATGCTGAGCCCCACATTGTGTGGAAAGCACTCCACCAGGTGGACTCCACCACACCCCACCTGGGGTCATCGTAACACAGCAGTCTTAGGTCCCCTCTGGTGGCACTGGCTAAGGACAGACTCACTGCAATCTTGCAGAAGTGATCACTTACACAGGGGTTTTCCTCATGGCAGGAACTTTGTCTCTGAAGGATCTTCTGATAAAGCAAAGGATACTATTGAAAATGAGAAACAGGTTTGCCGGTGTGGTACTGTCCCTGGGCTTCTTGTCTTTCTTCTGTGTGGGTTCTCAGCTAGGAGGTGAAGGGTCATAAATCCTGCAGCCTCTCCCCCTAGAGCTGCCAAGAACTTCCTCCTGTGACAGAGACTCTGTACCTTCTCAGTGGAGGTTTGCTGCTTCTGTGCACAGGGGTGCCATTGCCACACGGGAAATGGGCAGTGTGGGCACAGCTCACCATGTCTAAAGACAGAGTTTGGGCGATATTCTGAGTCAGAATTTGATTTCAGGATTTTGTATCTAATTATTTTCCTAGCATGTGAAACCACACCTGGATCTCACAGTGGCAAAAGCCCCACAGACCTCTACCCCACCCATGCCATTCAATTTGACTACACTAGTCAGCCAGATGATGATTGGTCAGGTGTTCAAGTCACTTGTCCCAACAAACATGGCTCCTCCCAGTCACTGACAAGAGACAAGACGGAGGAGGTTCTGTTTGGGTGATGCTACCAAATCACCTCCAGGGCCCTCTCCACTATCTCCTCATCGGACTAGAATATGAAAAAAAAAATCTCATCTTGAAAGTCTCAAGGCCCCTAGAAAAGAAGTACCTAACCAAAATTATGTTCCAAGATTCAATGTCACCATAGTTAGAGAAACTTTGTCTCCCACAAGGAAAACTATCTGGGGCTGTTGTTTGGGGAAAGCAGTCTTGAGGCAATATTGGCAGGGCTATAAACAGAAGCCGAAAGTTCATCGGGAGGATGTTTGGAGGTCAAGGTCACCTCTCCTGGGTTGTAGTAGAGGAACAGGGCTCAGGCAAAGGGTGGCATTTACTCACACTGGGGAGCAGGGATGTCATGGCTCCAGGCCCCCACAAACGAATCCTCATTCACATTAAAGCTTCAGTGGTCCTAACTTCAGAAGATAGCTTAGAGAGAAAAGGTAGTTCCCACCCAGGGAGACCAACTCACTGATTTGTCATCTCCTTCAGTCCCTCATTGTCAAGAATGACAAAGCTCACTTACACGTCTCTATATTCTGGTCGTGGTTGTTGCTATTTGTCTCTTTTCTTCCTTCTCTTTTCCTTCCTCTATCCCTCCCTTTCCTCCTGCCTCTCTTCCTTCCTTTCTTCTTCTCTCCCCCCTTCCTTTCTACAAAGCTTTACCCTATGATAGACACTTCAGTTGGACACTGAAATTGCCATGGTAAGATCTGCTCTCTGCACACTTGGAGTTCCAGCATAACAGGCAAGGAAGACAATTACCATCCCGTATGTTCACTAATTTAGAGGTAGCTCTGAGGAGCACCTAAGTCACCGCAGAAGGAAAGGGGGCTTCCTTGGGCAGATGGCATCTGAGCCAAGTCAAGACGCCCAAGGTGTCGCATTGGCCCATTAAGACTGAAGGCCTCCCCTACCATTTGTTTAGCAAAGATGACATTGATCTAATACTGAGAGATTTGTCATACCATACCAAAGTACATTAACTTAGCTAATTATTCATTATTATTTCTAATCAGAGCAAGAGCTGAAATTGTAGCCTCATGGGATGGAATTGTTGATACATCTTTCAGCTTTTGAACTGATATTTCACCCACTTGGTTGCCCAAAAATATCCCGCCTTCTGCCACTATATCTAACAAGGAAGTGGTAAGAATATGAACAGGTGTAGCTTGTGGAGACTGCGGGCGTTACCTACATTTCCTGTTTAGAAGGATGGCCCTCTTCTGTGAGCTGGAGCCACTGTGAGTGTCTCCTGAGAGGGGACCTAAATAAAGAACACCTCTCAAGGGTACCACTGAAAATCCTGAGGCTGTTTAGCTTAGCTAGACCGGCCAAGAGCTTACATGGTGTAGTGTGTTCTCCCCCGCTGAGCCTGATCTCAGTTCCCTAAAAGATACCTCAATGGCCTCGCTTTACTACAATGCAGTCCCACCGTCACTAGGGAGAGTCTGTGCCAAGGGCCACCCTCTCTTCTGTAGGTGAACATCCTTAGCACCTACTTGGTGCTTCAGAATGTGCAAGTCCCCATACCTGCCAGCACTACCTCACCAGGGAGCCGACTTGGACCTAGAATTCCAGTCTGCGTCATCCTTCGACTAGGTGACGATGGCTTCTCTGCACAGTGAGTTGCGAGAGGCCTGCTACCCCTGCTGAGCCCCCTGTCAGGTTCACAGAGAGGGCTGCTGATCTGCCTCCTGCCTGGTGAGAGAGTGGCCGTGAGTCTGCTTTACACTCCGTGGGAGAACATCAACTCTAACAACCTGAGCTGCCTCCACCTAACTTGAGTAGCCGGGATCATTGGTTCCTTATGTCTGGGATGGACAACAGAAGCCAAGCATCTCTTTACTAGGACAAGGATGGATTGGGACATCACAAGGGACCTGGCTTTCCACAACCCAAGTCCTTTGTGTAATGAGCTGAAGTTTAACATTGTGGCCTTATGCAAATAATGGGGATCATTTACATATAAAAGAGATCTCAGCCCAGACTGAAGCATGAAATTGAGCACAGCTGTCATGAAGGTCTTCCCCAATATGCAGGTATAAAGCCAAGCTGAGCAGACGGCTCTGGGCCATCCCACCAGAGTTTGTCACCAGTCCACTCCAGCTTGGCTTCCTCTGTCACAGTTACAGACCCCTCTGAGTAGAGGGCCCTCTCTTCCTTCTTCCAGGTATCTTGAACCATGGTTAGGGAGGAGATCTTGCATTCCCAGCATTCTAACCAACACAAGTCGATGCTGGAAGAAGAAAGGATTCCACTGACCTCTCTTCCAAGCAGGGATGTGTACTAGTTCATTTTCATGAGGATGTAAAAAAAGCCTGAGTCTGCATGCTATACAAAGGAAAGAGCTTTGTTTGGTTCAGGTTTCTGACATCTGGGAGGTCCAGACAATATCCCAGTGAGAACCCCTGGACTGCCAGCCTGGTGGAGAACCAGGAGAGGAACTGGAAACTGGCTGTACTCAGAAGAGGCATATTTCCCTTGCAGCTGTGACAAAACATCTGGCCAAAGCAGCTTAAAGAAGGAGCATTGAATTCTGGCTCACAGTTGGAAAGGACATCTCATCAGGTCAGGGAAGGCATGTTGGCAAGAGCACCATGCCGGTGGTCATGTCACATCTGCGATCAGGAAGTAAAGAGAGATGCGAGCTGGTGCCCAACTCTCACTTTTCCTTTACATCCAGTCCAGGACCCATGTGTCACTTGCATTCGGGTTAGGTCTTCAGTTAAACCTTTCAGAGACACATCCAGAGATGTATTTCCATGGTGATTTAAGTATCAAAGTCGATAGTAAGAATTAACTTGTCACAGAGAACAAGGGTCCACATCCGCTCTTCTATAACAGCCCCTCAGGACCAAGCCAGCAAGCCCTTGGCAAGACCAGCATTAAAGCCCTCAGCAGGCGTGCTGCTCTGGTGACCTAACTGTCCCCTATTACGTCTACTTCCTAAAGAATCTCAATCCCACCGTGAGGACCAAACTTCAAGCCCACGAATCTGTGGGGGACAAGCCACACCAAGCACTGCTGCTCCTGTGCTAAGACAGAAGATGAAATTGTTTTAACCATCTCGTCCTCTTTCTCGGCTCAGGTGTCACTGCCAACACTGTCCTTGTTTTTCTGTCGTTGGTCCTCTTGGGTCTGAGCCCTGACTCCCCTTTCTCATATTCATCCCTCCTGTGTGTTACAGTCCTTCTATCCCCTTTAGAAGACTGTCTCTGGAGGCCTTGCTGACTCCTGCCCACCTGCCTCTCTGCCTCCATGTTCGTGGCTCTGTTCAAATTCCCCTGAATTTGGAGACTTTAAGCCAAATCCCTTCTTTCTCATCTCTAAACCCCAGAGTTTTCTGAGTGACTTTGATCTGGATCTCTGTGCTTTTACCAGCTCTCTGTTCCTCCATGACTAAAACTGAGTGTCAGGAGGGCATTCCAGAGTTACCCCAATGGTCAGAGTCCCATAGGCTCTCAAGCAAAAGCCTACTCAAGCAAGTCAAGGCTACTCAAGCAAAAGCCATGGTTGTTCTCACTTATATACATCTGGCCCCACTGGGTAGTTCTCCTAGGAAGGAACCACTGCACATATGAACACTGCAATATGATCTCAGTGGACCTCTGCCCCTTCCATCTTGCCCACAGTTACCATATTGGCACTGTCCAGCACACTGCTTTTGTAGAAGATGGATATTTTCCTTTTGACCAGCGCTCATCATCACTAATCATCAGGGAATGTAAGTCAAAACCACAAGGAAATATGACCTCAGCTCACTGTGTTAGCTGCCACCAAGACAACAGCGGAAAGAGGGGGGACCCTCTTGGAACCCTTGTGCTCCATCAGGGAGAGTGTGAAGTGGTGTTGTGGTTTTGGTCAGAAAGTTTCCCAACGTGAAAGTGAAAGACTGCTCAGTCTTGGGATATGAGACCTAGTTGGAGAGAGAGGTCATTGTGTGGAGTGCCCTTGAGGGGGCTATGGGAACCAACTCCTCCCACCTCTCTCTCCTCATCCTGGCCTCCATGAGCTAAGCAGTTTCCTTTGTCACGTGATCTGCCTCTCCATCGCCACAGTTCTGAAAGCACTGGGGTGGACTGACCGCGGGCAGACACCTCTAAAACCCTGAGCCAAAATCAGCCTTCCCTCCTGCAGTCTTGCTTTGCACAGGTGTTTTGTCATGGCAACACAGAACTAACACACATGATGAGACCATCAGGCAAAACAGTATGGTAGGTCCTCAAAAGTTTGAATATATAGTTACCATACGGTGCGGTAATCTGACTATTGGCGGCTCGTGCTTATTGAAGTGTTGCTAACAAGAGCTAAACATGAAAGCAGCTCAGGTGTCCACTGGTCAGTGAATAGACACAATACATGGCATACCCATACAGTCGAATAGCATAGACCTGCAAAAGGGAAGACATTCTGATACACGCTCTAATATAGACCAACCTCGAGAATCCTACAATCTGTGAAATAAATCAGCCACAAAGGGACAAAAGTGTGAGATTCAACTTCCATGAGAGACCTAATACAGTGATACTCACAGACAGGGAAAGCAAAATGATGCTTGCCAAGGACCAGGAGAGAAAGTAGATGAAAGTTGCTTAGTAGGTAGACAGTTCAATTAGCGAAAATGAGATAGGTGTGGAGAAGGATGGATTTACTTAATGGTAGCTAATTCACACCAAAATATTGTAAAATAATAAATCATATATATATATTTAACACAATTTTAAGAATAACAACATGCACACACATGCACATACACATGCACATACACACATGCACATACACACATGCACACACACGTGCACACATGTACACACATGTGTTCACACACATGTATACTAGTAAAGCCCTTTTGCCTATGTAGTATTTCTATTCACTTGTGCAAAACATGCCAGCACAGCCTCGAGCCTGGAGGAAACAGCCTTCCTTCCCTTGCCCAGTTCATCTCCACTTCTTCCCCAGATAAAGGTGTAAGTTGCCAGGGCAGTCCTAGATCCAGGCCTCTGAAGCAAAGGTAAGGTGAGAAGCCTGCTCAGTGCCACACTCTGTGACACTGGGGAGGGATGAGAGGCAGCGACTGGCCTGACCCCACAGAGCAAATGCCAGAAGAAGCTCTTCTTCCACACCAGGTCTTCCCCTTCTTGGCCCCCATGTTCATCAACTGCCCTTTCTGGTGGTCCAGCTCCCTCCTGACACTCTTACGGCACTCCCAACTCAATCCAGCCCCAAACTCAATCATTTCTGCCTAAAAATGTCTCCATCCATCTGCCCTTTATCCTTACTACTTCCTCCAACTGCTGGGCTCCTCAGTGCCCCTACTGGCAATTTCTGCTTTCACAATGCTCCATGGGGTAGCCCAACGTCCCAACTGGCACTAACATGTTCATGCTTACCTCAAGAAAAAAAAAGGAACTCCTTGACACCTATCTGTCCCTGAAGCTCTTCAAGACGCCAGCTTCCCTGAGCCTTTTTTGACTGATGATATACCATACATGCAGAATTCTTCTTACTGAAATGTTAAGATGGGTCCCTATTAGAAGGGAAAAATGTCATACCGCTCCTCAGAAATTTCTCAGCTGCCACAAACATAATCCACAGTCCAAGGCCACTCATCTATGGAGAAGTCTGCCAGCCTCTGTGGAGATATGGCCTTGAGAGGCCACGAGACCATATAGCAAAAGAGGGAAGAGTGCCCAGCTCCATCTAGAGGTGGTCATATTCTCCTCAGAGTCCACATTCACAAAACCATGAGAGATAATAAAACAATGTGGGTTTAAGGAATTCTGGGCTTTTTTTAAAAAAAGATTTATTTCCTTGTTCGTTTGCTGGAGGCATATGTTTATGTACCTGTGTAATGTATGTGTGCCACATGCTTGCAGGTGCCTAAGGAGGCCAGAAGAGGGCGTCAGATCTCCCAGAACAGGACATACAGGTGGTCACAACCCATTGAGGGTGTTAGGATCCTGGTCCAGAGCAAGAGCAGGAGTCACGGAGCTTTCTCTCCAGCCTCTGGGGTTAGGAAGGCTGTTACAGAGCAGCAGCTAAGCAGGTCTGCTCTTCTACTTCACCTTCCTTTCATCCCTGCTCCCTCCCCACCCCAGCCAGTCTTCTGTCCACTCCCTACTTCCTGTGTGTCATAACCTACACCCCTTCCTTCCCGGCTTCCTCTGAGTCCTATCCTTATAAACACACCCATTGCTTGCTTTTTGTAGCTCCTGATCTCTTGACCGCCTCCTGGCTACTCTCTGTGTATCCTATCTGCAGAGCTTTTTCTTGTCTGCTTCTTGTTTGTCCTGCCCGCACTGCCTCCTCCTGTCTATGGCCTTGGCAGATAAACCTTTTTAAATATATTTCTCATGTATATGATAATTTTTGCTTACTGGATTCCTACAGATCCTGATTTTACAGCCACTTCCTATGAGCCCTAAGTTCACCACTTTTTCTTAACTCCTTCCTAGGTAACCTAAAGTACCCTACCTTAACCTGTCAGGTGCCTAATTCCTAGACATACCTAACTCCTGAGTCTGCAGGCACCATGGACTTCCCACATGTCGCTGATATTATAATAATGTATGCAAGGTTTTACGCTGCCTGCTCAGTGATCAGTTTTGAAGTGAGAAGCTGTCCACATACTGATTCATCTTCTAGGGTCTATCACAGGGATAGATTCATCTGCCACATGGGAGCCTGCCAGAAAACCTCACCAAAGTAAGTGGAATTCTTCTTTTAAAGTGTTAGGTTGAAGATAGTGAAAGGAATCCTTTAGAAAAGTAGCCATTGTCACTACATATTACCCCTTCTTCCAGCTGTGGGACATCATGTAGATAAGTCCTAGGCCCATGACAAAGCCAGCACTTCGCTGCTCTGATTCTTGTGTTGGATCATCCTGTACCCTGTAAGTGGGGTCTCAGTGACTCAAAGCCCATGAACAGATGTCCCACGATGTAGCCTGTAAGCACTCACACTCTCCTAATGCTCTTTGATGAGAAATCTACACCTGCCAATGAAAGGAGGCCAAGAAGCCTGCCCAGCAACCAAACGACATCCAAAACCCAAATTAGAACCAAATAATGATTTGGCTTTGTGATGACGGACTGATGAGGACATTAGGCAAATTTTATTAACGTGAAAGTGTTAAACGTGCCCGAGTCTTGTGTTTATTACCGTGGGAGACCTCTGCATTAGAATTCAGTCTTCTAAAGTATTTCTCGTATTTCATTGCCAAGTGGGGAGGTCAGTTAACTCAGGTTGGTTTCAACTTTCACGTCACCTACGAAGATCCACTCTTCACACAAGAAGGTAGGCTGAAAGTCATCAAAACCAGAGAAAGGAAGGGACGAGGAGGAGAAAGGAGGGAAGAATGGAGGAGGGAGTGAGGGAAGAAATGAACCTCTAAAAACACAGCTCCACATTTTCATCTAAGCTAATCCCTAGAGGTTGTTGACAGAAGATGCTAAGTGCACATCTTCTAAGTAAATCTGAACACTGTGTGGATGGCCCTCTTCCACACAGGCAAGGATTCCAATAAAGCGGATGAAATGCGATGTCCTAATGGCATCTGTAAGTCCATCCATTCCCTCTTTTCTGAGTAATCCAAAACTTTCTGGACTTTCGGGGAAACTCAGTACCAAAAGAAAAATACTGAAAAATAATTTCACCATGCCCATGATAGTGGTATGTTATTTGTATTTTAATAAATAAATCTTGCGTAAGGACCAGAGGCCAAACTAAAGTCACTAGAAGTCAGGTAATGGTGACACACACTTTTAATTCCAGAATTTGGGAGACAGAGAGTCAGATGGCTCTCTGAGTTCAAAGCTACCCTGGGCTACACAAGTTCAATGCAGAAACAAATTCAGGTGGTGGCGGCTCCTTTAATCCCAGTTCTAAGGAGTCACGCCTTTAATCCCAGCACTAGAGGGAAATTAAAACAGGACGACAGAGAGTCTTAATCTGCTTAGGCCACTTAGTTTGTGGTCACCTAGCCTTAGTAAAAGTAGGACTTCTCTCGTGGCTTGACTGCTTTGATTTTCTGGGTTTTGGGTTGAACCCCAATTTCTGACTCTGGGTTTCTTTGATTTGTGCTGCAGCCCACTGTGGTGGCTTGTTTTGTACATCAAGCTAGCTTTGTATTTGCTGGTAACCTGAATTAGTTACCATCCCCAAATAAAGTATACATTATGAAAACGGGCTTCTTAATAGCTTTCATCTTAACAACCAGAAACCTGCAGGAAACTCTATCATGCTAGTCCCTGAGCATGAGGCAACGTGAGGTCCTGAAGAGAAGGAACCAAGTCATCATCTGGAAGCAGTTTCCAGACAGAAGAAATTTGGAAATCTGAATCAGTGGTCACAGAGATCAGAGTCAGAGGAAGCCAAGAACATCAGCCTTACCAGGGGAACAGACTAGACAGATAACAAGATAAATGCAGCTCAGTTGGAGAAGAATGACTCTCTTCTTCCTCATGCCAGCCCCAAAACTGGCATTCACAGAACTAAGAACGGCAGGGCTGGCGGGCTCCAGAGGAAAAGCTGGGAGGTTTGGTTGTCTTGACCAACAGAGTCCAGCTCCTAGGATGATGTCCAGGGCTTAGGGCTCAAGTGCTAACCAAAGATTCTCTGAGATGCAGGTTCCCTAGGCTTTGGAAGCAAGCTAATGTAGGAAAGTCCTTGCCAGGAAGAGCCCTAGAGTAGGAGACAGACCCGACAGTGGCTGGCACGCCAGTATCCCCACCCACTCAGAAGGCCTGCCACCCCTCTCTGCCACCCGTCTCTGCCTCTTGCCATCGCTCTTTATCCTGGTCTGCACGTCCAGTTTGCCATTCTTTGTCCTCATTTCCCCCCAGTACCTGTCCACCTAACATGAAGCAACCTGAGATTATTAACTGTTGATTGTCTGCTTCCTCTATCAAGAAAATAAGCCACCGGAGACTGGGGTCTCTATTGGGTTTGTTCTCTCTGAACCCAAAGCATACAGAGCATAGCATCCTTCGTGATGATCAGTGAGAAGCAAGAGGACGGGAGCAAGAGAGGGCTGGGTGAAAGTTATCCGAATCAAAACAGAGTCATTCAGCCACCCCGAGCAAAACAAAACCAGCAGGTCACAGAGACACAGCCCTGCTGTATGATCTGCCCAATAACAAGAGCATCCCAGCAGAACATCAGAACCACAGCTTTGTATAAACAATATAGTGCTTCTATAGGAGTATCTACCCAGCAGCTGCCTATTCAACCATATCAATCATTGTATTAACCTTGGAGACAAGGATACTTGTTTCAAAACAACTCTGTAACTTTCCCTACTTACCTTTAAAATGTAGCTTATTTTAAAAAGGCATAAATTATAACGGGGGGATTAAAGGGGTGGAAGAAAGGAGGATGGAGTGGGAGAAGAATGGGAGGAATATCTAAGACTAAGGCCTTTTGGAAAAACCATGTGATAGCCTATTGCTATTAGAAGCTTACTAAAATATATATTTATATTAGGGGTATTTAAATGGAATCACCATATAATGGGGAAGAAAATACCCCACTAGACATCCTATTACTACCAATTAAACCCCCAGTACCAGAAATACATCACATCTTTTTTGAGTTGTTAGTCAAACACTACAGGCCACTGCAAAGGCAATTTGTTACCCTCCACAGCTTGAGAGTAAGACCCTATAAATGAAGATACCATGCATTTATGGCATAGAACATGGAGAAATCCAGATGGCACTCAGCTGGAAGCACACCCCTGCTGGCTGGCGTTCACAGAGCTAGAAGGTGCTGTGCACACTGTCAGAGGGGAAAAGCAGTCATCAGTCTCACCCAGCTGTGAGCCTTGCAAGCTATAGCAGCATGCCTGCAAGACACGCACACTGGTGAAACAGCAGCACGACTGCGGAGGGGGTCATCGGCCACTTTTGCTTGGATTTAAGGCCCAGCCCATAAGACAAAATCCACCCTGGTACTATTAATTAGGCCATGAACTCAAGACTAGATAAGTCATGAGCCCAGAGCAAAGCCACTACTGCTAAACAAACATAGCAATAAAATGAATCCTAATACCAGACTGCTCTAAACATAGAGCAAAGCATTGCCTGACCTTCAGCCGAGAAACTGCTTCTTGCAGTAGATGGGAATTAGCAAAGAGACCCACAAGTTGACAATGTGCAGGGTGAGAGACTCTGGAGTGTGTAGCCCTGAGTGTGATGTCTTTATCATGCCCCTCCCCTTAAGGCTCAGGGCAGGGGGGTGCAGATGTGGAAGAGGGGGAGAAAGAGTATAAGGAGACAAGATTGTAGATGATTTGAGAGAAACAGAATTTTCCTGGCACAGCAGGGAGATGCACACATGAACTCAGAGATACGTAAAACCTGCACACGCCGAAAACAGATAAAAATCCCTACGTGAGGGGGGGAATGTGGGTACAAAGTCTCAACCCTAGCTGAGAAGCTATTCTCAAAGGATAATTTCTGACGAGTAAGAAGAATCTCCTCATCTTGTCCCTGCCCTCTGACTGCCCAGAGTAATAATAGCATGTGGTAGAAATGACCCTATGCGCTTTCTGAGGCTGGGTCACAAAAACAGTACAACTTCCTCTCGTCTGTATCTGTCTTTGCAGCCTAAGATTGCCCGACTCAAGGAGGCCTGAGTCAACCATGCTGTGAGGAAGCCCAACTAGCTAACAGGCTGACCTGACTACATGGAGAAACTCCGATGCCACCTTCAGCTAGCCCAGCCCTTGCCCTGCGGCTCCGGCCACTGTCTTAGAAAAACCACGGGGAAATCTAGAGGCCAATTAACTAAGACACACACACACACTGGTCAAGGCTCAGAAAAGAGACTTTGAAGTGCTCAAGTCTAAACAGAACACCCACATCACACCCCCTTCCCCAAGGCTCAGCTATGATCACAGAAGAGGGGGCAGAAGGATTAAGAGCAGACGTGGACGTCTGGAATAAACAATGTTGCTGGGCGTGGCCATGCTGCTGCACACGTGAATTCACAAAAGTTGGGATAATACACAAGGAAGACTGCACACAATTCAAGGCATGAAGATCCCACCGTGAATGGGGGATGGATTCCTGAGTCCTACCTCAACCTGAGGAGCTATTGCTCCCTGATGGATGCGGGGGGGAAAAGAAAGTTTTCTTCAGGGATGCAGTCCCTGAGAGGCAGCCCGTGTTTCAGAAGATGGTCCCACACCCAGGCACATACATATAGTTGACACTAAGTGAACTCAATGCATTTGTTTAAAAAAAAGAGGGCACATGAAATTTTGTGGGAAAGTGGGGAGTGAGGAAAACCTGGAGGGGAAGGAATGGAATTATTTGATCAAAATGCATTATTTGACTATATAAAATTCTCTATTTAAGAAAAACAAGCAAAGCACAGTCCAGAACTAGAAGCACCAAGCAAATTGCTGATCACAGGCCCACAGGATCAAAGAAGGACCCACCCTTGCCCTGGTTGGCACTGGACACTAATATTGTCTTAAGCTACCAGTTCTCGGTGTACTTTGTCACTCAGCAATAGATAACCAGATCATTCCAACTTCCGCTAGGCCATACCACAATACCAGGAATGAGGAAAAGGTGAAGTCTCTCCTCTGGGGCTGAAGGAGAAGAGCCCTTCATCCCTGGGGTCAGCATATAGAGGAGGCAGCTTGCGTGTTAGAGAACAGGTCCAAGAGCATGCAAGGACAGGAGTGGATGTTCCTATATGAGCTCTGGTCGGCCAGCCTACCTTCCATTCAAGGCTGGCTTCACTTTCCAGAGGTATAGTAAACCCCTCATTAGTGGATAACTATTGTGTCTATTGTACTGAAGAACAATCTAAGGTCTACACAATCCCAGACATACCAAAGTTATTCTATTTAGCCAGTGAGCCACTGGGACCCCAACAACAGGCAGGTCCAACTACAAGCATTGAGCTGCATTCCTACACCCAGTGTCCTTGAGGCCATCTGTGCAGACATTAGGGTGAGAGGACCTGGGGAGGAGTTCTGAAAGGAGGGTCTTTAGAACTGCTCCAGGACCCTGCACGGAGGGCTGGACCACACCGCTGTCCATCTAACCTCCTTCACGAGCACAGTGACTGCATCTCTTCGCCTCAGAAACCCCACTGCCAGCCTGCCTCATTCCGAAGCTCTCCACACACTACCCACATATGAGCACCTTCACCAGTGGGCCGGATGTCTTATGTCTAGTTAGACTGTAGATGAAAACCTTGACCTATCCTTGAGTCCTGTAGACTTTGTTTGGTTTTTGGAGTCACTACTGTCACTGAGGATCACTTCAAGTGAAGGTTCATAGTCACTGGAAGTAGAAAAGGTCCATCCTTGGCTCCTGAGTAGGGACAGCAATGGAGGGACAAGCAATGGGTATTCTTGATTGGTTTGGTAACAAAGACAAACTGCTCACCCCAGATCTGTTTCAGAAGCATCGTCCCAGGTCAGAGCTCCAAAGCATTAACTACCAGGAGATAGTGCTGGGGTGAGCAAGAAGGGAGTCTGGGGTTCCATTCCTAAGCAGAAAGAAAAAGTGAAGTTATTTTGTAGCCACTGCCTACTGACGCAGCCTTGTGGGCAGGAGACAGAGCCCAGCCTGAGGGCATCTGAGCCCAGGCAGGATGGTGAGGATGAATCTTGCCATGAGTGGCCCCTAGTTTGGGAGGCACTGGGGTACATGGCACTGCTTGGTGAAGGAAGCCTGTGAGGGGCTAAGTCTACCCCAGCAAGCTCCCTCACTCTAAAAGTACCCCACTGTGTAAACAGAGATGAATCTTGCCATAAAGAGGGGCTCCAACTGATGCCATTACTAATTGCTGGCAATAAAACTGCTAAATAAAGAACAGAGACGAAATGATGCATCTACGGGAGGCACGCAGACGGAACAATTAGACTTGAGAGATGAATCCGTACTCACAGGCTGCACAGCCAGGCGTGCATTATTAATAAAACAGACAGTGAGCCCAAGTCCACAGCAGAGGAAAGGGCACCCCAGCATCTCCACCCCCATGGAAGCCATCAAACTCTCTTAACCCTGGCGCACAGCAGTATCTGAAAGGTGGCTGCTGGGCAATGCCTGCCACCAGGAGGCGCTAGACTCTGGCCCATCCCACTTGCTTGTTTGCCGGTCTAGCCCTTCTCCTCTGAGAATCTGATGCTAGGGACAGCAGGGAGGGTAGTTCCTGCTGTGACTCAACACTGGACAGGTACTAGCACCTCTCCTTGGCAGGGCATCACTCAGCAGCCACTTTCAGTTAGCTTTCTGCCAAGGTTAAGAGACGATGGGTGGAAGTGGCCCCCACCCTGCTGTTACATAACAAATTAACCTGAAACTCAAGGCTTAGGCTGCTGTGTTGTCTGAAGACCACGAGGAAACGGGGCACCTTCCAGCCTCATCCAAATGGATTTGTATTCTTCTAAGACTGTGGGCCCTGAGGCCCTTCAGTACCTGCCTGGTCCTGCCAGCTTCTCCTCCCTCTCTATCCCTACTAAGCTGTCCAAGACAGGGCTATAGCCTGCATCCAATGGAGGAGTTGCCATTCTCTTGCAGCCCATGTTGGAAACAGTATCCCACAATCCTGAATTACTCAATCCAGTGTGCACACAAGAGGAAGGAATTGATTATGCAGGAGGCTGGGATTGCCTTAGAGGCTGTCTGCTGCATCCTATACATGCTGTCTGCTGCATCTCTATACATGCTGTCTGTCTGCATCCCTATACATGCTGTCTGCTGCATCCCTATACATGCTCTCTGTCTGCTGCATCCCTATACATGCTGTCTGTCTGATGCATCCCTATACATGCTGGGGTGACAGACGATAAGATGAGGCAAGTGGAGAGGAAGCTAGAGATCAAGATAGTTAGGAGGAAAAGGAGAGAAGGGAGGGGCAAAGGAAGAGGAGTGGGGAAGGAGGAAGGTGTGGAAAAGGAGTCCTAATGTGTCTTACCAGCTTACCATGACTCTGAGCATATACCTGGCACAGACTGCTTAGACAGTAAAGAGATTTATTTTGACTCGTGGGCCTAGAGAATCAAGTCCAAAATGCAATAGTCTCATTGTTCTGACAAAGGCCATGTCCCTTTGCAGAAGCAGGTGTCTGAGAGCAGGCAATTCTTCAGGAACAGGCGGCAGAAATTCTGGAGTCTGGCGCCCCATCATCTCCTTTAAAGGGACACCTTCAGTCACCTAGTGATGTCTCACCAGGCCCCACTTTAAAGGGCCTAGCCTCGCCGTCCTTGGCACCAAGCCTTTAGCAAATGAACCATAGCATCCTGGCACCTCCCTGACCTTCTAGGTGTAGCGCAACTTGGCAGTTCCTGAGGTGTCCAGAGGGAGCCATGCCCCTCTGTCAGTGGGGTCCCCTCACTTCTCCACCTGACCACTGCCCTCAGTGGGCCTGCGCTGCTCACTCTCAGCACCCCAGTGCCTTCAGTGCTGTTCTTTAGACCAGCTTGCTTTTTTATGTAGATCAAATATTCTACAGGAAACTACCTCAAAGGCTTGTTGGACAGTTACCCATTTCTTACACGCTTGACTGGTACACATCCACAGGGCAGCAATACTGCCACACCAATAACCAGGTATTTCTGGGCCAGTAATGTACTGCAGCCTACAGCCCAGGAAGTTGGCTCCATGCAGGGGACAGTCTGCATGCTGTCAGTGTAGCTCAGTAGCTCAGGAGCAGCCCTGGAGGGCTGAGGAGCAGGACACACAGGGAGGCTGCCATCAGCTTTGCAATGGGCAGGGATGAGGGTCCCTGTGCTCCAAATAGATGCTACTCCAGTCCGCACTGTTGATAGCAGCAACTTTTCTCCACCCCTAAGGCAGGAGGGTTCCAAACAGGGCCCTGTCACAGGCTATCTTCCCTGTGGGCCAGCAGCAGCAGGAAGGCAGGGAGTTGGAGTTTGGGTATCACATGCTCCAAGTGGGAATTCTGGCTGTTGGTCTCTGGATATGTCGTCACTCAAACCTGTGAGCCCATTTTCTCCAAAGAAAAGAAAGGAAAACCCACTCCTCTGACTTGAATGTGTGTCACAATTCTCCCATGTTGGTAACTTAATCTCCCTTGCAATGGGGAGGGATGGGGGTTTTAAAAGTTGATGAAGGGGACCTTGTGGGTAAATTAATGTCCTTGTCACAAGAGTGGGCTTGTTAGGAAACAACCCTGACTCACTCAGCTGCATAGCCCCCAGCCTCTCTTGCATGTACCATGTGATGTTTTCTGCCTCGATGAAGCCAGACCAGGCTCCTTGGTCCTGAACCTACTTACCTTCCCAATCTGCACAATTATGAGTTCATAAATGACTGTTCTTGATAAATTGGTCTTGGGCATTTCATTCCAGCAGTGCAGAGTAAACTAAGACATCAGCTTTACAACCTAGCAGGGCCTGGCACCGTGCTAGCAGGGGGACAACACCATGAATAACCTCTGCTTCGTAGTCACAGCAGTCTTGACACCCCAACTCTTCTGCCTCCCCCCATTGACGATGCCAAGACTCGTACCCTGGCTCACAAGCCCCTGGTCATGTGCGCTTCCCTCTGTCATCTCCACAATTCCTTTGCTCTCTTGGCTTAGGAGTATTGACTACTTTTAAAATTATTATCATCTTTCTCATGTTAATTTTAAGGACACATATTGATTACACATATTTGTAGGAACCATATTTCCATACATGAAACCAAATGTGAGGATAAGAGTGGGGTGACGGGCATATCCATCGCCTCCGACATCCTTACTTCTTTGTGTCTGGATACAATGGCTCTCCACACATGTACATCAACCTTTCCTCAAACTGAAGCTTTCACATGTTGTACAGGCACCCATAGATCAACTTCTTGAACCAAAGCTAGACTTTGAAACACTGGTCACTGAATAGACATTTTAAAGAAAGCCTCATTTTAGTAGATTTGTGTATCCATGCAGAAGTGTTGGTGCTCTACCATGCTACCAGTTTTTATTCTTTCTCTCCCTCTCTCTTCCCTCTCTCGCATCTCTCTCGCATCTCTCTCCCCTCTCTCTTTCACACACACACACACACACACACACACACAATTAATTAAAGTGGAGGAAGAGTGAGGAAGACATCCAACCTCTGGCCTCCACACCCACGAGCACACACACGTGAACACACGCACTTGCGGGAAGAGGAGACCAATGAACATCGTTGGACAGGCCGCTGCTATAAACGCTGCGCTCTCGCTTGACAGAGAACACCGGGCTCATCAGTAACGAGTGAACAGCGGAAGAGTCCACGTCACAACTTATGAGAAGTTTCTAGAAGCAGAATGTACCAGTGGAGGGTATAGGATCACATTCATTTTGAGTGAGCTGCCAAAGAACCACACATGAGGACAGGGAACTCTTCCCAAATTATATGCTTCGGAGGGAAAAAAAGAAAAAAGCAAAAACCAAAGAGTATGAAGGGCACGCTGATTTCCGCCTGAAAGGGGAGCATGGTAGCATGCACCTCTCTGCCAGCACTCAGATCCTGATGGAGGAAGGTCATTGGCTAATAAAGAAACTGCCTTGGCCCATCTGATAGGGCAGAATTTAGATAGGTGGAGTAAACAGAATAGAATGTTGGGAGGAAGAGGAAGTGAGCTCAGACTCGACAGCTCTGCTCTCTGGAGCAGACGCCATGCTCCCCTCTCCCCGGCAGACGCGATAAAGCTCCGACCCAGGATGGACATAGGCTAGAATCTTCCCGGTAAGCGCTCCTTGGGGTGCTACACACATGAATAGAAATGGGCCAAGCAGTGTTTAAAAGAATACAGTTTGTGTGTCATTATTTTGGGGCATAAGCTAGCCAGGCAACCATGAGCCGGGCTGTGGGAAGAGGCCCGCAGCTCCCTACTACAGATGGCGCCCAGACATTGGGGCACTGAATCTACTGAAAGCCTGAGAAAGCTTGGGAAAGAATAGAGTAAAGCATGTTTTCTTGGTAGCAACAATTTCTCGGGTCTGCTCTGCTTGCTAGAGGCAAGCAAGTGCTCTCATCTAAGAGAGGCTTCCTGACTCAGCTTTAGCTGTGAAACCTTGCAGCTCATTTAAGAGGTCCTGCCACGAAACACTTAAAACGGTGTTGGTGAAAAGCTGAAGGCATGCTTTTCGGTTTTCAGCCGTAGCAGGAAAAAAGTTGTGCTGTTTTAAAATGCCGGCTTTGTGGGCCATCCTGCCAGGGCAAACTC
Source organism: Chionomys nivalis (assembly GCF_950005125.1). NCBI lineage: Eukaryota > Metazoa > Chordata > Mammalia > Rodentia > Cricetidae > Chionomys > Chionomys nivalis. The sequence continues at coordinate 32,404,762 of NC_080090.1, read as the reverse complement.
TGACTGTTTGAGGCAGGAGGTCAGCTACAGAGAGAGCATTTGAGTGTTGTAGCTTGTTTGCTGGCAAGGACCTTGAAACGCCACAGAGTTGTGGTGATAAACATGGCTACAGCTGGTATCTCCGCCATGAGGCTGGAAAGCTAAGGAATGTGCTGGATCCAGCCGTCAAAGCCACTGCTTTCATCCTACTGATATTGCTCAGTAATTTAAAGGCTCGTGTGGTCAGAAAAAGAGAGAGATACAGTAAAGAGAGATTCAAAGACAAAGAAAACTTTAAATGATTTACAGTGTGTTTAAAAATATATACAGGCTGAAAATTAAAGTTCTTAAAAGTAAAATAAGGAAGAAAGAGAGTAGTTGGGTGTGGTAGTGCACACCTTTAATCCCAACACTTGGGAGGCAGAGGGAGACTGACCTCTGAGACTTCAAGGTGTGGTAGCACACGCCTTTAATCCCACTGCCTGGGAGGCAGAGACAGACAGATCTCTGTGAGTTCAAGGACAGCCTGGTCTAAAGAGTTATTACAGGACGAAGATATACAGAAAATATAAAATAAAAGTAAAAGTAAACAAAATAGAGTTAAAATAAAGCTGCACAAAGATGGAAAATACACAGAGAATCTTGATACTGTATGCTATTATGCTCTCTTTGAATTGTTTTAATGCTGAGGAAGGAGCAACAGATGCTAAAAGATATTTGTTTATAAATGCTGCTGAACTAATCCAAGATAGATATTTTCAAAATACCTTGACTTCAGAATTTGGATCTAAGGATATGATACTTTGGAAAAGAGTTTCTTCTTTTCTTTTCACAGCGGATGAGACCCTGTGTATTTCTTCTATTTCAATATGGTATGATAAACCACGCCCTCCTGAAAGGTTGCTGTGAACACCTTCGAAATTACTTTGCTCAACTGCCTACTGAGATGAACCTAGCAGACAGGTTATCCCATAAAAGACCTGAATAACAGCGCCCCCATTCAGCAGGAAGCAGTTTGGAGAGAAATAACTACGTCCATATTCCCAAATATTGTTTATAAATGTTCTTTTACATTTAAAGGGGGAGATGATATAGATGTGAATAATTTGCATTGATATGAATCTTGGTTTACTGATATTAATTTAAGGTCAATTTTATTATATGTGTATGTGTTTCTGATATTGATTAAGGTATTGTGATTGTGTAGTTCGCTTAAAAATGTAATGTATATAGGTTGTTAATGGATAATTATCAATAATAGTCAAGCTTGTAATCATGTTAGATTTTCTAGATGTACATAGATATATTTTAGATAGGCATTCTTCATATCTTTCAAAGATTATAAAATAGGGCATTTTAAGTGTTTTAATAACTTAGGGTTTTTCATAACAATGAGACACGTCTGCTCCTGGCAGCACCAATCTACTTTCAGAAGAAGATGGGCATCAAGGAGGATCCTTATGGAGTTTGATAGCCATTTGGGCAAGAAACTGCTCTTTCCTGGACTATTGTATAAACTGGACATAGAGAACCTGCAGAGAGAGGACTACTGAACTTGCGTAAAGGTGAGATGATCTTTCGGGGTTCCTGATTCATGAAGGAGTCTGCGAGACATTCTGCAGGACATAGCAGATAGTGACTGAATTGACTTTGAAATTTCCTGCTTCATGGAAATGTGTGCTGGAAACTATGGGCCTTTAGGCCGAAGATGGATGCCCCAACGGTACAGAGAAACTTTGGGTGACTGTCAAGGCAGCGAGATGTCTCTGTCATTTCTAGAGTTTAGAAGTTGCTTATTTCTTGTTTGCTTAGGTAATATTATATCCTTCTGGAGTCTTTGATAGAGTTGAAGAATAGATAGTTATAGTTTTCTTTAGTTATGATAAAGATAAAATAGATGTAAATATTGTAACTGTAATTCTTATTTGATAACTGTTTTGCTATATGTAATTTTGCTATGTTAGTGCCTTTCCTTTTTGTTTAAACAGAAAAAGGGGAAATGATGGAGGAAGGTCATTGGCTAATAAAGAAACTGCCTTGGCCCATCTGATAGGGCAGAATTTAGATAGGTGGAGTAAACAGAATAGAATGCTGGGAGGAAGAGGAAGTGAGCTCAGACTCGACAGCTCTGCTCTCTGGAGCAGACGCCATGCTCCCCTCTCCCTGGCAGACGCGATAAAGCTCTGACCCAGGATGGACGTAGGCTAGAATCTTCCCGGTAAGCGCTCCTTGGGGTGCTACACACATGAATAGAAATGGGCCAAGCAGTGTTTAAAAGAATACAGTTTGTGTGTCATTATTTTGGGGCATAAGCTAGCCAGGCAACCATGAGCCGGGCTGTGGGAAGAGGCCCGCAGCTCCCTACTACAAGATCCTGAGGATGAGACGAGCCTGGCACTATCCTTCCTTACTGTGGGAGTGGATGGGAGCAAGAAGACCAAGTTCAATGAGAGTGCACAAGGCCTTGTGTTAAGCTTGCAATACACTACGGATTGCCTTGCCAAGGCGAGCAGGCTGGCATTCCCTCTCCTCTTGATAAATTGTTCCAAAGCGTTCATAAGACATCGCCACAGTCAACTTTGCATTCTTCTGCTTCACACTTTCAGGATCCCTATTAGCTAAGTCTGGCGCCCCATCACTGAAAACAATTTCCTCCACTCAACATCACTAATCATTACGGGAATACCGATCAAAGTCACACCCGTTAGCATGGCCACTTTGAAAACAAAACAAATGCCAGAAGGGACAAGCACATTGAGAAGCTGGGACCCTCGTGCACCGCCACGAGGGATAGAGGGGGGTGTAGCCCAGACAGGATATAGTATGGAGTCCAAGAAGAGCACCCATGAGACTGGCAATCCCACTTCCATTCGGAAGATGTAAAAGCAAAGACTTGAACAGCTGTGTCCCTAACAATGCTGTACACAAAAGTCAGTGGTAACCCAGAATCCAGCAGCAGGAGAATTCACAACCTAAATCTGGAACCTACCTGTGGTAGAATATTCTTGCATGTTTATTGCCTCAGAAAAAGACAAGATAAAGACCAAGTCTAACTTGATTGAGAGATGGGATTTGGGGGGGGGTAATTAAGATAGAGCCCAGATCTGATAGAATTAATGTCCTCATAAAAGATCGCAGAGACAGCACCCTTCCCACCCTCTCTGCCCTTGCCCCACTCATTTTCACGCATGTACAAAGAGAACAAATCACACAGAGGCCAGGACTGTCTACAAGCTGTAAAGAAACCAATCCTCTGGTACCCTCACCTTAGACTTCCAGATCCACGATGATAAAATAAACCCCTGCTGTTTAAGTCTTGTGGTGTTATACGATGGCAACCTGAACTAATAAATGTCTGGTGTGGTTAATGTTAACTTGCTGTGTTTGATGTCTTAAATTACTGTGAGTAACAAATCATGCTTAACACTTTGTAAAACTAGTTGATGGCTCCTTTAGAATTCCGTGTATAAAACCATCTCAACATAAACTGGGTTAATAAGGAACAGGCCTGGCTGCTGGGAGTGGGGTTGGGATGCAGGAGTTCTGCACCCCAGTCCAAGGACAGTGAACATGAACCTGCACATGCACGGTACATCATCCAGCTGTTGTCCGACCACAAAACGAGCTCGAGTAAAACCTGAGAAATCCTGATGATGGGTAGTTTGCCAGCGCCACTGTTAGCTCCCTGTCCAAGCCTGTATTGTATGCTTTGAGGGAAAATGGGTAAAAAGAACACAGAAACACCGTGCCACTTCTACAAATTTTATACGAGTCAAAAATTATTCCCAAATAAAAGGCCTTTTTCTATTGGATTTATTTCCAGGAATTCCTTGCCTGAGCTTCCGTTTTGAACTGCTTTATCTGTTGTGTTTTGTTTTGTTTCGTTTTCTCTAGTGGCGTCAGGGTCTTCGGTCTTACATGAAGATTTGTGGTTCCTTTGGAACTGATGTTTGTGAAAGATGAGCGATATGGATCTAGTTTTGTTCAGCTAACTGTGGCAAGACAGTTTTCCTAACCTTTCTGCAAAATATGCTTTTGACACTTTTGTCAAAATCACCTGGCTATAGGTCTGTGGCCTCTAGTCTGAAAAGTCTGACAAGTTTGTTCAAGGACCGGAGAGATGGCTCAATGGTTAAGAACACCGCCTTCTCTTACGAAGGACCCAGGTTCAACTCCAAGCATCCACGTGGCAGCTAATAGCTGTCTGTAACTACAGTTCCAGGGAACGCAACACCCTTCCACAGGCAAAACAAAACACCAGTACACATGAAAATAAATAACTAAAAAGAAAAGGTCAGGTGTGACCAAAGTGGCACAGACAAATACGAGTCCTCTGTGCTATTCTAACGGTCTATATGGTCTATATGTCTGCTTCTGTGTGAGTGCTACACTAGTTTTTCTACCTTAGCTCTGTTTAAAAAGAAATAGCACTGGATATAATCCCAAGATTTTATTAAATAAAAAGTTTCTTCACAGCAAGATAAACCATCACCAACTGAAGAGGGAGGCCTAAAGAATAGGGAAATAACTTTGCCAACTGCCTAGCAGGCATAAGCAGATGAGCTGTTCTTCAAAAACTAAACACATACACAGAAAAAACAGCTCATCCACTCAATATTTGGGCTAATGAACTGAATAGATGGCTCTCAAAAGAAGAAATGAAAATGGCCAGTAAATATTTGAAAAAGTATTCACCGATCTTCATTACCAGGGAAATGCAAAGTAAAATGGCCTCTGGGTTTTCTCTCACCTCAGTCAAATAGTTGCCAAGAAACAAGTGACAGGATCAGAGAGACAGCTTGGCCATTCAAGGTCAAAGTTCACCACCAAGATGACAACAAATGCTGACGAGGATGTGGGGAGAAAAAAGCCCTTACTCCCTGCAAATGGGAGTGTCAGCTGGCGTAGCCATGTGGAAGTCTGGGTAGGGATTCCTAAAGAGGCTAAAAAGAAAGCTAACATATGACCCAGCTGTGCCATTCCTGGGTAGACAGCGGAAGAGACTCTGGACGCCACACACCTGTGCATCCTGGGTAGACAGCGGAAGAGACTCTGGACGCCACACACCTGTGCATCCATGTTATTACTGCACGTTTCACCATAGTGAGGAGCTGCATGAATGGACTGTGAAAATGTGGCGTGTGTACCCAGTGCAGCCATAAAGAAAAATGAAATCATGACATTCTCAGGAAAATGGATGCAACTAGAAAGCTTTATGTCAAGTAAAATAAGCCGGACTCGGGAAGATAAACACCATGTTCTGTTGGTTGGTTGCTCGGAAGAATCTCGACTTTAAATTATTGGACAGAAAAGGTAGTACAGAGGTTAAGAGCATGTACGCTCTTACGGAGGACCCAAGTTCAGGTCCTACCACACATACTGGGCAGCACAACTGCTTGACATTTCAGGGCCGGGAGATCTGATGCCTCTGACTTCCAAGAATACCTGCATGTACGTTGCACACATACATAAACAATCAAAATAAAATGAGAGTGTGTGTGTGTGACTGTGTGTGGTTGAGTCAGTGTGTGTGAGTGTGTGGGGGGGGGTTGTGTGATTATGTGTGTGTGGTTGAGTTGGTGCATCTGAGGGTGTGTGTGTGTAAGTGGATGCGGTTGTGTGTTTATGTGTGTGTGGTTGAATCAGTGTGTGTGAGTGTGTGTGTGGCTGCATCAGTGTGTGTGAGTGGGTGTGTGTTTATGGGTGTATGTGGTTGAGTGTGTGAGTGTGTGTGTGTGAGTGGTGTGGTTGTGTGTTTATTATGTATAGTTGAGTCAGTGTGTGTGAGTGGGTGTGTGTTTGAGTCAGTGTTTGTGAGTGGATGTGTGTTTATGTGTGTGTGAGTGAGTGTGTAGATTACAAAACTAGAAAGGGAGGAAGGGATCTTGAGGGTGTGAGAACACACATAGCAAGAGAACACAAGAGGGAAGACCAGAGCTGAGGGAGAAGGAACCAGCTGGAGAAGAGAGTGATCGGAGGAGGACCGTCGGAGCAAAAGGAATAAAAACAAAGTTCAGTACCCTGTGTGTGAAGACACGTGACCACATCTATTACTTGTGTGCTAACCTAAAGAGTAATCTTAAAAAGAGGAAGGAAATCCTGACATTTGTGGAAAATAGGTGTAACTGGAAATCGCTATATTAAGTTAAATAAGTCAGGCTCAGAAAGACAACACATTGTCTCTCACATCTAGAACTTAGATTTAAAACGCGGGTGTTTCTGTATGTATGTATGTAGTTCCTGAGCTGGCAAAGGGGATCGTGTGGAGAGGGAATTGAGAGGTGACGGAATTCACTGCTTATGAGAGAAAAACAGAGGAGGTAACCCTCTGTAAAAGGGGGAGGGAACCCACAGATTAGGGGAGGAGCACAGGGGAGGACAGAAGTATAATGGTGCATACATATGAAAATGCCATAATTAAACCAGTTTCTTTATATGCTAACCAAAAGAGCTACTAAATGTTAGGCCAGTAAGATGTTCAGTGGGTTAAGCATGTGCTGCCAAGCCTGAGGACCTGGGTTCAATCCCAAGAACTCCTGTAAATTGTCCTCTGCCCTCACACAAGTGCACATGCGTGCACACACAAAAACTTAAATTGAAATTTAAAAATCTATGAGATAAATATACTTTTGTTTTGTTTTGGTGCATGCAAGCCTTGGGAAGGTAGCAGTCTTTTGTAACTCACCGCACAGTGCACAGGCTTTGCACAGCTCCAGAGGCGTTCCAGGAGAACACTTGGTGAACCCATCTCACAGATGGGAAAACTGAGGCTTGGAGACTTCAAGGGACTTGCCAATGACACAGTTAAGGGATGATGTGGAATCCTGGTTTCCAGGGTAGAGCTCAGGCCATCCCGCTGTATTCCCAATCACCTAATAGCCACCTTGACTGCCACCTGCAGGCTGGCCTCTGGCCGCAGGTGTGCGGCACGCTGATGGGAACTGGGAGCTAATTCGAGGCTGTGGGCGGAGCAGATGTTCCTGAGTACAGCAGCCCGGGGCCACGCTGCTCTAACGTTGTCGAGGATAAAGTGCCCCACTTAGGAGAAGCTATCGCCCGTTCCCCTGCTGCAGTCATTAGCTCACTGACTCCTGGAAAAACCATTTGGCCCTTGCTGACAGATGCGGCCATTACAGGATCACTTAGCCCTCTCTCTGCCTCTCCCGACCTTGGGGGAGGGGAGAGCTCAAGGCAGGCAAAGCTCGGGGGACGGGTAGGGCCATTCACTTCCTGGCTCTGCCTCCTCTCAATTCCAGGCTGGCTGCATTTCACCAGGCCACACTGAAGCAGCAGGAGGCAGCTTCAGACTGCCTTCAGTAGTAAGCTGCCGATGACTTTGTCCTCCTGAGAATCCGGTCCAAAGCTGCCTGCATCTTCATTATCTCCTTGGTCCCTCACAACACCCCATATATGCTGGAAATGGGGATTCTAGTAGTCACTCCACAGGTATAGAGGAGGAGCAGAAATGTTGGGTTGCCTAAGGTCACACGGGTAGTAACGTTACACCTCAGATTCCCAAACCCGGCCTACTTCCCCAGCCCTAGGTGCCAGTTCTGTAGGCATGCTAATGTCTTCGGGGACTTCGGTGGGGGAGTCCAGGACAGGGCTAGGGCAAGGGCCACTTCTCTGAATCCAGAAGATGGAACCGGCTGCTGGACCTGGTTCTGAAGGGAGAACAGCTCACACTGGGAGAGAAAATGGGGCCACTGCTCAGGACAGAGAAAATGCAGGCCCAACATGTCACATATGGTGATGCTGTGGTCCCCTGGGTCCATCCTCCCATGCAAGGGCTTTGCTGTCGCTGGGAGGGCCATCTGAACTTAGGTGGGCAGCTGAAAACAGCTCATGGCAGCAGCTGGGTGCTGTATGCCACAGAGTCCGTGAGCCTCCTGGGTTAGGGCAGGCATTTTGCACAGTTCATGCTTCTATATGGACTCGTAGCAGTGACCAAGTGCTGATTTGCAAGGAAGTAGATTTCCTGTGTCCTGGAGTGGAGCCTGGGTTGGGGTTGTGCTGTCTTCTTCTTAAAGCGGGAGTGGGTCAGCTAGTCCAGGCTGGCCTTGAACTCGCCACGTAGTAGAGGACAACCTTGAAGGTCTGATCCTTGGCTGGCACTTCTTGAGAACTGGACAGGCATGCACCACCACGCCTACTCTCCTGTGGTACTGGGAATCACACCCAGGGCTTCGTGCATGCGAAGCCAGCATTCTGAGCTTCATCTGGAGCCCTGAACTGTCATTTTATAAATGGATCTCTCAAGTATCGCTCTAAGAAATGTATTGTCCTCGTGGTGGTTCGTCCCACCACATCTGTGCCTACCCTTGCCTGTAATGCAGCCTGCCCTGAGAGGCACATTTCCTGTCTCTATCTAGATCCCTAGGCTCTGTCTTGCTCCTCAGGTAAGGTGGAATCTGGGCAGCCCTGATTGGCCACTGAAATTACCTGGCGTGAGTGAGAAAGAAACACGGAACACGCAACAAACCTGCTTAGTTTATTAGAGGGGGCGTGCACAGGCCTGGGAAGTCAGAGTGCAGAGAGCGGCAGGAAGATGGCATGTCCAACTTTTAAAAGCTGCCTAGTGCATGCGCACAGGTGTTGACGTGGCTACGTCATATGCAGATGACGGGGCTCACGCATGCGCACAAGGGCTTAGCTGAGTCATACGTGGGTGATGTAATCCACGCATGGATGCAAGGGAGTTAAGTTGAGCGTGGATCATGTGGGGCCCTTTAACATCCCCGGGAGCCATTAGGCACTTCTGCCTGAGGGCTTGTCTGCACCTGCATGACCCCTAGTACCCGGAAGTATCAACCTTATGTGGCTGAAATCATTACAGCCACACTCCACTGGACCAGGAATATCTGCCAGGCCCTGGCTGAACTGATCACTTTCACCACCCAGGCAGTCCAGGCGAAGTTCCAAAACTACCATGAACCAATCAATGTCCAGGTGAATGGGACTAACAGATGAGAGGTGAAGTAGAGGGGCTGTGTGGCCCAGGGCAGACATCAGAGGCCTCTGCCGAGAGCCACAGAAAGGAGTGGGGAGAACCCCAAGGCTGTCTGGTTCTTGATGCCTGCTCCCCTGATATCCACGATGAGTCTAAGCCATATGAAGTCACCTGGTATCCTTTAGACTTACTGGTTTCAACTTAACATGAAACTCAGCCTGTCCTGGCATTCTCATCCCTCCCAGAACCCTGCCCTCACTCATCTTGGTGCCGAGGGTCAGGTGCAAGCCTCCGCTGGAAGTCCTGCCCTTCCATGAAATTCACTGGAAAAGGGTGAGCTCCTTCATCCCCTTTCCCACCTCTCCTTCTTGAGGACATGAGATTTCCAACTAAGAAACATCTTCCAGACTCTGTTAGCTACGAGGCATGGTGGGAAGAGAACTGGCCTTCACACTGTACCAGGCACCATTCAGAAATGGATCCAACCATCGCCTTCAAAAAAACCCCAAGAGTCGGTTGCCATGGTTACATAAGAATTAAAGCACAGAGAGATCAGATGACTTGTCAGAGCCACACAGCCGAAAGAGCTGGTATTTCAAACATGTGAAACGTGTTTCCAGCAAGACCCTGAACTGGCAGAAGTTTGACTGTTTCTAGTGAATTCAGAAAATTTCATCAAGAGGATTGGTTGAGCCTCAGCCTAACTGGTGGTAAACACCTAGAAAAACCACCTGAGGAGCCCAGGAGCTCTCATGCCATTCTGGTGGGAATCCCTGCTGGGTCTGTCCCCAGACAGACTTGCACACACCAGAAGGCTGGTCCACTGGCCCAGAGGCAAACCTAAAGGGAACAGGCTGGCCTCTGCTCTGCTAGGCCGAACCCAGGGAGGCCTTCTCCCTTCCCACAAGCCTTCAGGCCAGAGTCCACAGACAGCAAGCAGAGGAACACAGCTGCCTTACCTGCCATCTGCCAGATTTCTGCCACTCACCTGCTCTCGTGGGCCACATGTGAGCAGTGATGTGGGCTCAGCCTCGAACCCCATCCCTCCCACTGAGCCTCACCAGACAGTATTACTTTAGAGAAGTTGCCCAACCTTCCTGCCCTTGATTTTCATATCCATTAAATGGGAATAGAAATAGATTCCCAGATGCCTGTGGTCAGAAGCATTCGAGATTTGAGATGTTTTTAGATACTGGGCTGATTTTTTTCATGAACGTAATGAGATGCTTTGGGAAAAGGACCTAAACAAAAACAGCAGATTCGGTGTTTCATAGACACTTGGCATAGCCCGTACAGTTGTTTTAACGATTTTATGTGTGAAGTATGGAATGGAATTTTCCACTTCTGTAGCGTCAGTGCTCAAGAGCTTTGGGGTGTAAGAACATTTGGGGCTTTGGATTTTCAGGTAGGGCCGGACTCAAGCAGTACTTACCTTCTGGGCGGATTGTGGTGGCGTGATACATTAACCCCTGTCAAGTTCCCAGTGGTGTCTAACAAAGCCCTTGCTACCCAGTTGAGAGAGAGACCCCTGCACTGAATAGCCCTAAATAAAATGCACTGAAAGAGGGAGGAAGCCTCCTGGGATTGGAGGCTTATTCCCAGGTTACCCACCATGATTTTCATCCCTGTGGCCCAGCTATTGCTCCTCTTGCCAGGACCATCCCCTTGACCAAGACTGGCTGCTGCCCCAGTCATGACTACAGTGGCTTCTAAACTCTATTGCCATAACCTGCAGTGCATTAAGATACACTCTTTGGAATGTTTCAACTAATAAATTAATAATAGTTATTAATCAATCATCAATCAATCCCTGGGGCCTGAACCTCCTTTCCAGACCTAATCTGTCCATCTTTTTATAGCCACATTATGAACTTCTGCAGACAGGGCGGCCCACAGGGGCTCCAGCCATAACTGCCCCCAAAGAGCAGTTCAGCCATGATGGCCCTAATAAGGACAAGGTGGGGCAGGTGACCAGAGTCCTGCTGAGGGAGAACTCCAACCTGCCCCAGCATCCGCTAAAAGGTTCTTGTGCCTGAGGCTTCCAAATCCTTCTGCAAGCTTCAAGAACATTTCCATTTGAACGCTGGCCCAAATGGAGTATTAGAACAGACTCCGCCCAGCCGGGAAGCTTAGGGCTCAAGGACCAGGAAGGAGAAAGAGAAGCCCACGGAAGTCTTTAAAGTCTAAATTTATTCAGGTGTTGAAACGAACAGAAACAATGTCATGCATCGGTTACTTTTCCCCTTTGTACAACGAAACTAAGTGCTCAGATGTCTCTGCAGAGGTTTGGAGCTCGCTTTTTTTTTTCCTTTCTTTCCAGAACGTCAGGCAGACTTTTCAATGTGATCCAGTTTTGCACAGTCACTGGAGTGTCGCGTCATGAATTATTAAATCAGTGCTTCGTGGTAATACATAATTTCTTATCAATTATTCATGCTAATGTGTGTGTAGTTTACTTAATTGTGTTATTGACGATCAAAAGTAATTTCCTGAAAGTCCTCAAGGACACAGAATTTAATCAGCATAACTACTTTTCGGATGCAATGCTGTTAAGTATTCTTAATTTGCCCAACAGTTCACTTATTTATGTACCTTTCTGGAGGAAATACGAGTTTAATCAAACAATTAGATTGAAGAGTTAGTGTGCATAAGGGCTGGCGCATACATTGCTCGACCAAACCTTCATAATCACAGGGAAATGAAAGCAACTCGGCCGCTTTTTGGCAAATCACTTCATCTTTGTACTCAACAAGCAAAATACAGCAGGAACAAGGATCTGGCTTTTTTTTTTCTTTTTTTCCTTTTTCTTTTTCCTTTTCTTTTTTTTTTCTTTTCTTTTTTTTTTTTTCTTTTTTTTAAGGAGACAGTGTTCTATCAAATGCATTGCGGTAACCGTAAGTGAGGCACGATACACCTAGGAGCATTACAGGGCAGGGGCGCCTGAAGAGTTAAGGGGAAGGCAGACAGTCTGAAAGCAGAGCCTTCTGAGGATCGGAATGGAAATAAAAACAGCCTTCATGAAAGCAGTAACTGTTTGCGTGGAAATACGGCAAAAAGTTGCCAAAGACCCCCTTCCGGTAGCGGGAGGGGGCGGGGCTCACGCTATTGCACTTCTCCCCTTTGACCTCTTCGAGGTCACCATCCACGGGAGAGAACACAGCCGCACTAGCCAGAGGGAGAAAAGAAATCTGGCCCTTCGGAATCCTTTCTCTTCCTCCATCTTTCTGGGTTTCCTGTTTGTGCGTCCACACATCGGCCAGTCCTGTCTCATCGCCTCTGCAGATCCCCCTAAACATGAGGGGGTTACGAAGAAGGGCAGTTTACTTGTTTGTAAGTATTTCGGGGACCTTCCTCTTTGAGGGGCTCTTGTCCTCTCTTCGGCCACAAAGCTACTTTCTGATTAGTGATCTCCCCGCCATTGTCACCATTCTTCTGAAGAGACGTAGGGTCTGCAGGTGAACACTCGAATTGCAGGGGACCCACATTTGCTCCCCGGGTCGCAGAACTGACAGGCCATCTGACTAGAACCACAGATGTGCCCAGAGAAATCTGCCAGGGTCAGGACCACTGCGGACTCATTCCATACTCTGTCACTTTCTACCCAAAACCTCAGCTAATACCTTTAAACAAGAGGAAGGGGCTTGTCGCCAGAACTGGCTGAGAGCGAGAACTGGTAGATACCAGTTCTGTGGTTCTTAAACAGTATGAGAGTGACTGTCTTGTTCCTTGTCATGACATGTCACTTGATGTCTCTCAGAGATGATTCATGCCACCGTCCTTGGAGTTGACTTAAGATAACTTAAGAAGGGTGGTGGGGTGAACAAATTTGCCTAGCCCCTATGCTGCTTGACCTGAAAAACAAAAAAACAAAAAAACAAACAAACAAACAAAAAAAAAAAACCAAGGGCTTCACCACGAAGCAGTTTCCAGAGCCACTAAGTGCCATTGGGAACTGTCACCGAGAGAAGCTAGAACTACACTCTCCTCAACCAGCAGAGTTCTAGAGTGATCCAGGTCACTAGGACCAGCCAGATGTGCCCAGAGATGCTGCAGGCCTCGCGTTCCCTGCCAGATCCATGAGGAGGTGGCTACTCCTTATGGCACAGAGAGTTGCAGGGCTGAGGCTGAGAGAAGCAAGGGTGGGGAGGGCTCCAGGCTGGACACTCCGGACCCTCATACGCTCTTCTCTCCCTCACTCTGTTCCTTGGCTGAAGAGGCCTTGTCCGGGCTGCCTTCTGGAGGTGCCTGCTTGGAGGCGGGGCTGGGGCTGCTGCTGGCCGACGGTAGGAGATTGGCTGACTGCAGAACAGCTTCTGAATGCTCCCGGGCCTTCATGCGCAGGGCCGCCACACTAGCCGTGCGGTTACTCTGGCAACCGTAAGTGGGGAGGAAGGAGAGCCCCATGGAGTCTGGGACACAGCAAGAGCACAGTGGGCCTCCTAGAGGAAGGAAAACAATAGGTTCCATCAGTGTTCAGACCCTGTTTCTTAAGGCCAAGGAGGGGCTGGGCCCCAAAAGAGGAACATTGATTCCACTTGGTTCCGGGTACTAGACTGAGGACAAAACCCCAGGTTCCCAAGGATGCAGGACTCTAGGCATCCAGTTGGTGGTTCAGAGGACTAGCAGAGCATCAGGAGACCTGGTCAGTCTTGGCTCTCTCTCTCTCTCTCTCTCTCTCTCTCTCTCTCTCTCTCTCGTCAGCCATCTGTGTTGTCTTAATCTAACATTGACTTCTCTGAACTTGGCTTCTACTTGGGTGACATGGAATGAGTGTCATTATGAGGTCTGGTGAAGTCATCCCATGCTCCCAAATCGTGTGCCAAGTCACCCCTAACAGCTCAGTGTGAGGCTCTGCTGGGTACCCAGCCGCTCTACCTGTTGCCGGCTCAAAACCACTCACAACGCATCCCACTCAAGAAGATCAAATGTCTGTGAAGTGTGACTTTGCAGGGACCATGGGGGGGAGGGCACAAGAAGCCACATGGGATATACAACGAAAGTGCTGGTCTGCCTGCCACGTTGGAGCAGCTGAGCAGGGCTCACCATGTGCGGCAGTTCATTTACGGGGTTAGCTCTTTAAACTGATTATCTTTCCAGCTAGAAGAATTCTTTTCCAAATGCCTGCAAAGTTGCTGAGAAGACATAATGCTTACTAAGTTATTTGGATCTGGCCATTTAATGAAAAGAACTGTTGACTATTGCTTACGGCCCCAGGGCTGAAAGGACTGAGGTCTGGGGCTCTGAAGTGGTTGCTGGAAACACATTTAGCACAGACCCAGGTCATGAATTATTCTTCTCCTTACTCGCTTGTGACCTCTTACCTGGCAAAGAGGAGATGTACTGCACTGGAATATCTGAAGGGGCTCAAGTCAGAGCTGAGAAGCGTGGGAGGAGTGGAGTTCCCTGTGTCCCTGGTTGCCCTGCCCTCTCGGACATGCCCATAAGTGTTCATGAGCCGATTTTCTACTGTCTGAGCCCGGCTTGAAGCCCCCTCTTCAGGCCACCTCAGAGCAATAATCCAGATAGAATGCCACTTGCTTTCAAAGCCATGAAGGCCCGTGTCTCACAGAAACCAGCCTCTGGGGGTGGCCTCAGCACTGTTAGGTGTGTAGGCAGTTGGAAGGCCTCCACCTTCCTTTCCCAGGGACACACTTTGCCGCTCAGTGCCAGAGCCGGGAAAACCTCCTCCTCTTCAGCATACTCAAGAATTTTGCTCTTCTTTTGCCCGTCCTGCTCTAAAGCAATAAGAAGATCCCCTCGGCCCCATTCACCGCTACCTCTCATCACTAGTAAGGCCCTGAAAGGGTGAGTATTCCTCCTTGCCCTCTCCAAATAAGGAGTCAGAGGTTCCATGCCTTATAGAAGTGGGAGCAGTCACTTCTGGCACCTTAATGCAATGACTCAAACGCAGCTGCAGCTTCCTGACTTGGTTTTGAAACAGGACCTATACCCAGGTAGCAGCTACCAAGATGAAGGAGAGACGTACCACCAAGACCACATGCACAAGGGAATTCTGAGAACTGTTTTCCAAACCCTGACTGCCTGGCTGGCGTCTAACCTGGCATGCATTTGATCAGACTCTGAGGCCTACGTGTTCCCAATTCCCAGGGGCTTCACACAAAATGTTATGCCGACACAAACCATAGTGAGATATCACTGCAGGCACTCAGCTTTTTCTTGGAAGGATACCTGTGTGGGCACCATGATCTGGGGACCCCTCCTAGGTGACCTTTTCCCCTCCAGGTCCCCTCCCCAACAAGGCACTAGTTGAAGAAAACCGAACGTGTGAAGAGACCGAAGTATTAAGAATTGTGGTCCCTTTGGGGAAATGGATAGCAAAGAATTGGTGGGTTTTCTCAGTTTGGAATGTTTATACTCTTCGATAATGATCATAAACTTCATTTAAACCTAGAAACCTTCTTTGTTAATGAATGGAGAGAGAGAGAGAGAGAGAGAGAGAGAGAGAGAGAGAGAGAGAGAGAGAGAGAACACCCAGGGCCTCATGCAAGCTGAATAAAATTCATTAAGTATACTTGCCATAATTAAAAATAAATTTAAGAAACTGACATGGTCAAAGGATGGGTCCAAGTGGTCCAGGAAGATGAGGGCCACAAGAGGCTGCTAAGACTCCTCTCAAATTCCTGCAGTGGTTGAGGGCCTCCAGGATCCCTGAGGCCACCCTACACCAGCCTAGCATACAGCTCTACACCCACTAGCTAATTCCCTCAATCCTGTTGACTTGGTACTCTTTGACTAAGCAACATTACAGGGTTCTAAACCTCCGTCAAGCTGGTACACGCCTGTAGATGAGGCCATGAAGCAGGGCATCGACTCTGATATGAACCCTGACCACTGAGTTCCTGAGGCATTCATCAATGATCAAAGTGTCTAAATGAACTCACAAATGCCAGAACCGCATTCATCCAGAAAAGATGAGGAAGGAAGCCTTGGCAGAGTAAAGGATGTCCAATAGGGTACCAAAAAGGGCCTTCCCTGCCCTGAATAAAAGCATGTGACTAGCCTGGATGGAGTATGTATGACACAGGAGAGAGGCTACCTCTGAAATAGAATCAAAGGCAAGCAGAAGATACTGGAGACAGGATGGGATCTAATAGTGTAGAATCCATGATCTGTGCCTAAGGATCCAACTGCTCAAAGTGAAGCCTGGTTTTTCCATGAGCACAGGAAAGTTGTTGTGACCCCATAATGTTATAAACTGTCTTAATAGCCAGGCAGTAGCCGGGCGGTGGTGGCGCACGCCTTTAATCCTAGCACTCGGGAGGCAGAGACAGGCGGATCTCTGTGAGTTCGAGGCCATCCTGGTCTACAAGAGCTGGTTCCAGGAGAGGCTCCAAAGCTACAAAGAAACCCTGTCTCGAAAAACAAAACAAAACAAACAAACAAATAAACTGTCTTAATAGAGACAAAATCCACACGAACAGGGAGCGCAAAATCTTCTTCTTCTTTGGTGGCTGTACCCTGCCTTTCATCCTATCAACAGATTCCTGTCATCACTCTAGGGAAAGGGGGGGGACATTCCAGATTGCTGGGACACACACACACATTCTTCAAAATTGCCATCAGCCAACAACTCCCTTAAATCTCACAGCCACTTTTAAACAAAGAAAACAATGACTTCTATGTAGAACCCCTATAAAACTAACTCTTGATTTCTCAGTAATCTTGCAAATAAGACAAGCTATCAGATGTCTCTACAAGCCAGCATCCCAATATCTTCCTAGGCCAAAGCACTCCTAAGAACCTCGTCCTTAGTGATTCCAGAGTGGCTGGTTATCCAAAAGCTATGGTGGAGGGCTGAGAGATGGCTCAGAGGTTAAGAGCGCTGACTGTTCTTCCAGAGGTACTGAGTTCAATTCCCAGCAACCACATGGTGGCTCACAACCATCTATAATGAGATCTGGTGGTACCCTCTTCTGGCCTGCTGGAATACATGCAGACAGATGCTGTATACAAAAGCTATGGTGGAGAAGATTCCGTCCAAGACTCAGACAATGCCCTGGAAAAGTCCATTCAAAGTCTTTTCCGGGTGCTTCGGGCTTCTGTATGCGCATTTCTGGCTAAAATTCTCTGGTTTAGAAGGTTGTCACAAACAGAAAAAAAAGGTGATTGTTGTTTACAAACATGTTAGTGGGTTATAAAGAGGAGAAATCTTACATAGACAACCTTAAAAAAACAAAAACAAAACAAACCTCAACAGATGTAACCTACGGCTGTTTAATACCAGGAAAGCCATGAGAAATGCTATCTGAGGACTAGGGAGTGAGCCCAGGGGTAACATGCTTTCTGAGTACTAATAGAAACCTGAGTTCAGAACCCCACAAAAAAGCTTGATTCAGTGGTACATGCCTGCAATTTCAGTGTTGGGGGACAAAGACTGGGGCCTCACTTCCCAACTGAACTGTGAGGCTCCAGGGTCAGTTGAAGACTCTGTCTCAAAAACCGTGGTAAAGCGACGGAAAAAGATAACTTTTGACTGCCACTCACTCTTGAACAAGCGAGGACACACATACACATGGACAAACATATATACATATTTGTGTGGATACTTATATATGTATATATACGCATATATATAAATTTTAAAAAGAAAGGAGAGAGAGAAGGGAGGGAGGGAGGAAGGAAGGAAAGGAGGGAGGGAGGGAGGGAGGGAGGGAGGGAGGGAGGGAGGGAGGGAGGGAGGGAGGGAAGGAGGGAGAAAGGAAGGAAGGAAGGAAGGAAGGAAGGAAGGAAGGAAGGAAGGAAGGATAACAAGAAAAGAGCACACACAGCTGCTGTCCACAGTATCTATGGGGAATTGGTACCAAGACTCCCTGAGGATACAGAAACTCATGAATGCTCAAGTCCTTTAAATAAAGTGGCCTACTGTTTGTCATTTTCCAGACTCCTCCCCTAAACTTTAAATCATTGCAAAATGGTTTTGCAACAAATACCTAAGAAAATATTAGTGCTGTGAAGATAACTGCACAATGACAAAGAAAAAAGTCTATGCATGCTAATATAGACATGCATGCTAGTATAGACATGCATGCTAGTATAGACAGGTTTCTATTTCTTTTTCTGTGGGGTTGAATCTGTGGGTGTAGAACCCTTAGTTACAGAAAGCCAATGACATGTAGATAGAGTATTTGCAAATATATGTGGCATGTTGATTTTGTATCATGATACATATAAATTTACAACATTTAAAAATTTTTAGAAACATAACACTTATTAATTTTAATAATAAATTTAAAATTATAAATAAGTTACAGAGTTTTCTAAAAGTTGCATAAATGCCAAAACAAAGCTGTTTTGTTTGCTGGCTCTCTCTTATTTGCGTTCTATTGTATTCCCTACGTTTTCTAAGTCCCCAAAATTGTTTTGTTTGGGAAAATACTACCTCCTGGACACTAAATTAAAACATACAATTAGATTTCCATTAGTTACAGCAAATTCTGCTGAACTGATCTAATCGGCCTCTATCCCTATATGACATCATGCTTTAAAGGCTTGGCCTGAACATAAATACTTAATGTAATAAATACAGTCTGAAATATTTGATCTTCTTGGCAGCTTAATTGATCTACTACAGAGACTGACAGGAAAAATTAAGTTAGCTCTGTCTCGTCTCTGCCAATAGCACCGTTTCCTCCTAAAGGGCCGTGTGATCTGGTGTGGATAGTAGATAGTGTTCTGTGTCACTGGACCATATTTCTGAGCCCCATTACCTAGTCCCTAAGTCCTTGAGGAGAGTCTGTGTGGGCCTATGAGTAGATCTCCGTGATATTTTCAGCCTGGTTTTAGCAGTGGGTATGTTTGTCCTACCCAGATAAACTGCAAAGCCAAATTTATACTCAGACACCGATTATATGTTCCTGGTCCTACTCTGTGGGGCTCCAGGCTTTCACTGTGAGATATTTGCTTGTGTGTACAACACACCTCCAAGCTTGCTTTAAGAACCCTTCTCCAGTCACTAATCCCAGACCCAAACATCCCATTTTCATGCGAAATAAACACTGAGTGAATATGTTGGGGGTGGAGAAAGAGAGGCACGACCTGTCCTTCCTGGCGAGTTGGCATATGTCAATCTCTCAAGATTTCTCCTATCCGGGCTGCAAGCCTCATCATGGAATGAGAAACCCTATGGTCATGGCAAAATTACAAACTGTGATTGGAGACTAAGAGCATTAAGTAACTTTCGCAAGTTCCTCTAGTGCTGCTAAGCCTGACTCAATGTACGACCTTGGTGCCCTCTACATATAAACCCAATGTCTCCACATTCAGAAAACATGGGCAGGGACCAATCTTACAACTGCCACTGGGTTTTTGATGCCGTTCCAGGGTTAATGAAGATGTCCAGTTTCTGCCTGAATGCTTTTCCAGAGTTTTTGTTTGTGTGTGTGTGTGTGTGTGTGTGTGTGTATGTGTTTGTTTTAATACATGAGCAGCCCCCAGATCTGAGAATCCCCAGCACAGCCAGAGCAGATGCAGGCACATGTCTAAGCTGCTTTTTCTAGCTGCCTCTCTCAGCCTCTGGCACTAGCTGAACACTTCCTCTCAGCTCCCTGCACTCCGGGGCCCCATTGATTAGCAGGAAGGGCAAACCTATCAGCACCCATAGGAAATGACTTCCAGAAAATGAACCATAGGTTTTAAGCTAGAAGATGACAGCAGGTACCTGTCAAAGAAATAGAATCAATCCAGAAGCCCAGCGTGGGGTCTCTGAGAGGGCCACTTAGGTGTCCCGCTGACTTGGTCTACCACTGTGGAGATGTCCTCTCTGACCTTGACTAGTGCTATTGCTTCTGCTGGCCTCAGTTTCCCCCACTTCTACAAGGAGAGATATTCACCAACGGGTTCCTTATAAATCGTGAGTGCCAGGTTCTCTGCCCCTCTAGAATTTGAGTTTGAATGTAACTCCCCCCCAGAGGTCCATGTATTATTGAAAATTGGTCCCCAGTCCATGGTGCTGTTGAAATGGTGGGGCTTTTAAGGGGCAAGAGTGTAAGAAGAAGTTAAGCCATTGGGGACATATCTTTGAAAGGGATATTGAAACCCTGGCTTCCCTGGTCTTCCTTCCTGTTGCTTCTCAGCTACTGTGGATGAACAGGCCTCCTCCACCACATGCCCTGATGTAGGAGGTCCTTCTGTCTATGTGTTGCTTTCATTGGTTAATAAAGGAACTGCTTTGGGCCTATTGCAAAGCTGTAGGGGAACAGAGCTAGGCAAAGAAAACTAAATGGAATTCTGGGAGAAAGAAGGTGGAGGAAGAGATGCCATGGGGCTGCCACTAGAGTCAAACATGCCAAATCTTTGCCGGTAAGCCACTGCCACATGGTGATACACAGATTAATGGAGATGGGTTAAATTAAGATGCAAGAGTTAGCCAATTAGAAGCTAGAGCTAATGGGCCAAGAAATGATTTAATTAATACAGTTTCTGTGTGGTTATTTCAGTTCTGGGCAGCCAGGACAAACAAGCAGCCTCCTCCTGCAACATGCCTTTCTGTGGCCTTCTATGCAGCCAAAGGCTCAAGGCAGTAGTGCAAAAAGACTGGAACTTCAGAAACCATGCTCTGAGAAAGACTCCTCTTCCTTTGTAGTTTAGTGTCTCCAATATCTGATCACAATCCCAGAAGCTAGCATTGATTCCAAATAATGAACAACAGCTAGGCACACAGGGAGCTAGGGCTGACTCCATCGCTTCTCTCATGAGAAATGACCATGTTCTGTCCCCCTAAACTCCTGCATTCTAGGATCCTCCACTGTTTCCCTGGGGCACTGGGCACTGTCCCTGCAACATGGGCCTCTATCACTACCCTCCCCCAGAGGCCAGGAGGCCCTTCCCTGGGCGATATAATGTCCTTTGCCGCAGATATCTAAACCCAAGCTCTTATTAGACCCAAAGTGACCTCTGCTCCTTGTCTTGACCCTAAAGGCAATTGCTATTACTAACTGGAATTGCTGTGCCAGGTTTGGAGACACACCTGCTTATGACCTCCTTTCACAAGTGAGCCAGTAACAAGAAAGAGGGCCACGTGTCTTATGCATGCCTTCTTTCATCCCAGGAAGCCCTCACCCATGCCCCGAGGAATCTCCTATACCTCTTTCAAACCTTCCATACTCCTCTGCAAAATGAGTTCTTGTCCTCTGCATGCCTTTGTTACCTAACTCTGTTACTAACTCAAGAATTCATAGCCAACTTACCTCCGTCTCCCTACCCAGCCCCCCAGCATATGGATATGCCTAAGGCATTGCTGGATGCTTAGAGCATTCCTTAGAACAGAGTCGGTGGTACCCTGCTGATACTGGGTGATGAACAAGAATGCTCAAGGTTTCTGAAGATCAGAGGCTACAGTTCAGGCTAGGGTCACTATCCCTACCCTTTCCTAAAAAGCCCTTCCCCACTCCCAGAGTACCTTGGTCTTCTTGCCTTTTTTACCCAAGCTTCAACACCTTCCACTCTACAAAGACCATGCTGAGGCAAAGGTGAGTGCCTTAGAAGGATCTAGAGCAGTGGTTCTCAACCTGTGGCTCACAACCCTTCTACAGGGGTTGCCTAAGGCAGTCAAAAAACAGATATTTACACTATGATTTGTAACAGTGGCAAAGTTGCAGTAATGAAGTAGCAACCGAAATAATTTTCTGCTTGAGGTCACTGTATTAAAGGGTTGCAGCATTAGGAGGGTTGAGAATCACTGATCTAGAGGTGAGTTCAATATGACCAACACCCTTAAAGTGTGTATAGTTAGGACTGGAAAGCAAGCTGAGTTTAAAAGCAAATGTCCCAGTTCATCCCACAAGATCAATATATCCCATCTAGCTTTGGTTGTTGGTCTCCAAAGAAAGCTTTCAATGAAACATAGCTTGCAGTACTCAAGCCCTGGGAAATTCCCTCACTCAAGTCTGAGTTGGTCCTGGGACTGACTTTAATCACCACACTGTAGCAAAGACAATACCTGTCCTGGGTGTGGTGTGGCAGGCTTGGCAGTCCTGCTTTTACACTCTTGGAGCCTTACCACTGCCAAATTCGAGCCCAACCTGGAATGAGCAGAACTGCAGAGAGAAAGAAAGGGGGCCCCTGCTTCTTCCTGGTAGACCTCAAATGAAAGTAGCACAACCACCCATCAGAGCCCAGCCGGTGCTCAGAGCTGTAAGAGAATAGAGCATGTTTATTACGTAATGGGCCCACTGTATCTGTTCCTGGATTCAGCAGAAGAAAAATTCTCTGCTGAACACATCTAGATATTTTTCTTGTAACCACTCCCCACGTAACAATTTGCTGAGCATTTAAATTGTTTTAAGGATCATAAGTAATCTACTGAGGATGTAAAGTGGACAGGAAGGTCTATAGGTTAGATGCAGACACTACACTATTTTATTGAAAGGGCTTAGTGTCTATAGACTTTTGTATCCATGGAGGATACTGCAACCAATCCTCTTCAGAAACCAAAGAACACGTATGCTAAGATTTGGGGTAGTGATGGCTGAGCAAAGCTAAACCAAAACCTGGATTAGAGATTTGAAGAAAATCAAACCAGCAAATGCTGGTGAAGGTGTGGGGAGAAAGGGTCAAATAAACACTGGGGAGGTCACTGTGGGAGTCAGTACAGGCGCTTCTAAAAGAAACCAAATAGAGCTATCACAGGGGAGAGGCCACGAAACCTATGGGAAAATGCCTGAAGAAAACCTGCTACTTTGTAAACTAATTGTAAATAAACAGAAACATGCGGATCAATCGCTTCATGATAACAAATGCAGGAAGCCTAAGGAAAATATTAGCAAATCAAATCTAACAATCTATAAAAAAGGATAGCATGCCACATCTAATTTGGGTTTACTCTGGGAATGTGAAGCTGATTTAACATTTTAAAAGCCAATCAACAGAATTCATCACATTAACATAAAGGAAAAGACAAACCATGGGACCATTTCAGCAGCAGCTGAAAAACATCTGATGAAGTTCTGCATCCACTCCCAGCACTGACTTTTAAATAATAAATTAGGGCAAGAAGGGAATAGCCCTCTTTGATGAAGGACATCTTGAAAAGTAAAGACAAGCCAGGCATGGTGGCACATTCTTATAATTCCAGTGTTTGGGAAGCTGAGGCAAGAGGATTTTATATCGAGGCCAGCCTGAGCCAAAGCATATATAAAACTCTTTTCTGGAAACATCAGAAACCAAAGAACAGGTATGCTAAGATTTGGGGTAGTGACGGCTGTAGACTGTAGCTTGGTGGTCGATCATGTGGTTTGTGTGCAAGACCCTGCACTCAGGCTGAAGCACCACAAATAGTTAAGTAAATAATAGGGATTGTAAACAGGATTATAAGGCCTCAAGAGCTTTTCCAGGGGAGCAAGAATAGGACAAGACAAATGGAGTTGGGTGAGCAGACACATGCCTTTAATCCCAACACCAGGGAGGCAGAGGCAGGCAGAACTCTGAATTCAAGGCCAGCCTGGTACATAGTTCCAAGTCATTCTGGACTGCATAGTGAGATCCTGTCTCAAAAAAAGAGACATAATATTGTATGAGTCTGATCATTTTTAGGGTCTTCAGTAGCAATCTCAAAATGTCTACATCTAAGGAGATGGGGGTCTCAGAACTGAGGAAAACAGGAAGTTATTGTCAGTGGAGACAGAAAGAACGTTACATGAAGGCTGGGCAACACAATGAGTTGCATGATATGCTAACTATATCTCAACAAAACAGTTAGAAAGTCAGAACAGCACAGGACTGCCAGATAGCATGACTTCTACTCAAAACTCTTCAAGAAGCAAAGGCAGGAGGACAGCATGAGCCCAGGAGTTCAAGGTGGTGGAAGCAATCTAGCAAGGCTCTGTCTAAAAATAAAACAATAAATAAATAAAAAGAAATGAATATACCAGGAATTCTAACCAGCAAATTTAGACAAGAAAAGAAAGAGTATACAATTGTGAAAAAAAACGAGACAAACTATACTTACACATGACCTTCTCAAGTATATGAGCTGCTCCAAAGAGTCTATAGCTAAACCTAATTACAGAGCTAACTCTCACTAGCGTAACACTGAGCCTGAGAAAGCAGGCTCCCCAAATGCACACTGTGTGATTTATCTTCAGTACTCTGTCACTTAAAGGTGAAAGTTTATTCTGAGAACCATTTCACCACAGAGTGAACAAACATCACATGATGCACATGTGATACGGTGTGTGTGTGTGTGTGTGTGCGCGCGCGCGCGCTTGTACGTGCGCGCACATGTGGATGCACATAATTCAAATGGCAAAGACTACAGTATTCCAGAATGCCTACTTCAATGGGAAAGGTAACATCCTAACAACCAGCAGGCTCACTGCATTTAGTGTGGAGCAAGGCAATGGGACTTCCTCTGGGAAGGTCTGCTGTGATGCCACTGCAAGCTTGCTGGGCAGAGCACAATATGAGTCATGAAAACTCTCTCCTGGCACACTCGGTTCTGCAAATCACAGGTTAGAGGCATCCAGCTAAGCAGCTCAGCACTCTAGGGCTCGCCTTCCTCTCCTGTCGTTGCCAGCAGTGCCCGCTCACCTGCGGCCAGCACTTCCCCGGAACAAACCCAAGTGCTTCTGTGGCCAGTACAATCTCTTCCACACTAATGAATCATGATCACAATGCTGTCCAAGAAAAATTCTTGGTGTTGTCCTCTGGACACCTTCTGCTGTTCCGTAAACCTTCCCATCAAGTAGAGTCCTGTGACTTTGTAAGCTGACAGTTGTCGTGAAACAGTCAATGAAGAGCCACACGACGTGGGAGCCAGGCCAGCCTGTCTAGCCAGTGTGAGGCCTCTCGAAACATTCCGTAGGTAAAGCACATCACCTAGAAAGCTCCACGACGCTATACGAGGGTTGTTAAAACCCTATACATTGCCAACACTTAGAGTTATGGAAGATATGAGGAAAGGGTCGGTGGGAGGGGCATTCCGAGAGCAACAAAACCTCAGGACATAGAAGTCTCGGACGCAGACTTCCTGTGGGTCTGTGAGAGATGAGCAGGCGTGCCACAGGATGAAAACACAGGACTCTGAGCACTAGTGGCGGGCAGGATTCAGTGAGTACCTCTCATGTGCTGTCAGCTGTCCTCACACATGGCCTTTGCATTCCATCCCACGTGCACACTTCCCCATGCTGCTCACACACACACACACACACACATACACATGCGCGCGCGACTTACCAAAAATTCTAGAGAAAGGGACAGCTCATGCCACACCAGCTAGGCCACTTCAGAGCCCCGACTTGGAATCCATGCCAGCCGCTGCACACTGATTAAGGAGGACCGTACCTGGATTCCATGGTCTGATTCTGGCCCTTGTGAACAGGCTCCTGGCCAGGCAAGCCAGCTCCTTCACTCTCGTGACTACCACACTAGAGGGCCACAACCCCCTCCTTACCTACTTTCTATATGCCTGTTTCCCATCACCTGGGTCCCCAGCTGACCAGCACAACTGCATCCTTCTAGTGCACACTTCGTCATCCCTAATGTCACACAACACCGAGCCTCCTGTGTAGGCATAGAAACCTGGGGGGCTGCAGAGGACAGAGTGGGAGGCACGGGATGCTTTTTGCCCTCACCTCTGGGTCTGAGACAAGACCAACAAGACCAATCTTCAGCACATGCACAGAAATGATGGGATGTAGGGAGTTTTCAGACAGTGACCAATACTGGCTTCTCCAGCCTTCTAGCCAAGTTCCAGGCTCTGCCCCCAACAGAAATTTCCTAAGAGGCAAAATTGGTGTCTCTGATTTCCTAAGGAAGCCACCATCTAGAATTCCCGGCTGCCGACTGCTTAGACTGCATACAGTCCAGAGCATGGCCAGAAGTTCCTCTCAGATGAATACTTTCTGGATCATTCTCCCCTCAGTGACCTTAACATTCAAGAAGCAGGTGGAGATAACTCCATAGAATTTTCCACAGGATCCAAGGAAAGCTCAGGACTACAGACACAGAGCTGCTGGTAACCAGTAATGGCTTTGCCTTAGCAGTGTCCTTCACCTGCATCTGCTAGAGCTGAACATCTGCCCCCAACACTGCCAGATGTGAACAACTGACTACCTGACCCTGAACTTCAGCTTTCTGTTTATAGAAAGCTGAGACAGATTCTCTGAGCACCTGTACGGTCTTCCCAACTGGCTGACTTCACACCAGTCTCCTGCAGGCCAGGGCCAAGAGGAGGAGACAGTCGAGCCAGCATCTGGGGTCACAAAGTGGTGGAAACTGAGTCACAGACCAGGGATCCTAGAACCCAACCAGGCCCTAGAAAGTTGGGCTTCCCTCCTGGTCCAACGTTGCTATTCACTTCATTTCACAGGTTGTGGAAAGTCTGGGAAGAAATAGGATGGTCTTTGAGAGTTGGGAATCTAACCCCTCTCCAAAGCATTTAATGCATGCCCCACAAAACAACTGAGTGCTGAATCTCAAGAGTGTTCAAAAACCAACTTACAATAGACAGACATGTCTCACCCTGTATCCTGGTTCAGAGTTACCCCCAAGCAAACCTCAGGAGCAGCAGAACCCACCCAGATTTACAGCAGACAATGGTGCAGCCCTGGGGACATGTTCCAGCTCAGAACGGGTCCTATCTGGAAGAGCCATCACAGGAGGAAGTGACAAATTGGCCATTACTTCAGCCATCCTGTCACCAACACATCAGCTATCTATCCGACTGTGTCACTACAAGAACTTAGCAGATGAGCCTAAGACGTGAGACTGCCTGGCCAACACAGAGCAGATTTTCAATCATTGCTTATTTTCCTCTCTTCCCCATGTGGCTTAGCTTGCAAGAGGTGAGAAAGCCAAATGCTCAGAGAGGGTGGGAAGGTGTGGGGCCACAGAGAGTGGCCAGGGAAAGCCCCAGGAAGAGGCTTTGCTGGAGGGGAGTGAGAGGAGGAGAGGGAACAGGAACACAAGGAGAATTCAAGAGGAAAGAAAAGTTCTTCTCAGCTCAGTGGGGACCACAAAAGGGCAGGTCCCAGTACCATTCATGGCTGTGCTGTGTTGACCCAAAGACTTTGGAGGCAGCATTTGAAACACAGAAGCTATTATGAGCTGAGTGACTGTATTCCTCCAAGTTCAGGTGTTGACATCTTAGCCCACCAGCAGACAGGAGGGTTAGGAGGGGAGGTAGGGCTCTGGGAGGGACAAGGACGTGAGCAGAGCCCTCCTGAGGGGAACCTTGCCCTCTTGAAGGAGACCTAAGAACTAGTTCACTTGTTCTCTCTGCCTGTGTATGCCTCCCAGAGCCAGGCCTCAGTCTGGCCCATGCTTCTGGAACCCTGACTTCTAAGCTTCTAGAGCTACAAAGAAACAAATGTCTTTTCTTTATAGACCATGATCTACAGCAGTGCTTCTCATGTTTCCTAACACTGCACCCCTTTAACACAGCTCCTCGTGTTGTGGTGACCCCCCAACCACAAAATTAGTTTCGTTGCTATTTCATCACTGTAACTTTGCTACTCTTATGAATCGCAATGCAAATGTGTGTGTTTTTCAATGGTCTTAGGCTACCCCTATGAAAGGGTTGTTTGACCCCTAAAGAAGCTGCCACCCACAGATTGAGAGTCACTGGTCTACTCTCAATATAGTTTATAGTTGTCCCAAAGGAGTAAGGCAGGAATATTCCAAATAAAAACACATTTCCATCTATAGAAAATCCAGAAATTCTAGCAAAACTGCCCATTTGCCACTGTCAACTGGCTTGATAGGCCACTGGCCCCTTGTGGGCCAAGCCTCCTTATCTTTCTGAAACCCTACCCACCTCTGCCCAGGCCAATCTTAGGGCACCTCAGCATCAATTCTATCATCACTGTTTCAGTAATGGAGAATTCTGTCTTTTACATATGCCTGTCTCGAAGCAGGAAAATGACAGATCAAAGGGGTCCCGGCTTCCAGAAAA
The DNA here is from genome assembly GCF_950005125.1 of Chionomys nivalis. NCBI lineage: Eukaryota > Metazoa > Chordata > Mammalia > Rodentia > Cricetidae > Chionomys > Chionomys nivalis. The sequence goes on along the minus strand of NC_080090.1, from coordinate 32,376,923 downwards.
GTAGGCAAGAGCACGTTTGTACCTAGGGAAGCAGAGAGTGCCTACGCTGCTCCATTTCCTCACCTTTGCCTGCCTCTAGAGCAGTGGTTCTCAATCAGTGGGCCTTGACCCCTTTAGCAAACCGCTATCGCCATATATATATATATATAGATTAACAACAGTAGAAAAATTACAGTCGTGGAGTAGTAATGAAAATAATTTTATGGTTGGGGGTGTCTCCACAAAATGGGGAACTGTATTAAAGCATCGCAGCATTAGGAAGGTTGAGAGCCATCGCTCTAAAAGTATCCCAGCGTGCTGTGGGTTCCAATAGGTCTTGCTGCCCACGCTCTCTCCCTACTTCATCCTGAACTCCCAGGAAGAGTGGGTGTACAGGAGGACACTATAGCTACCAGGCAGGCCTCCACAATGGGCAAAGATGAGTCCCTGTCTGGTGAGCGCAGCGGGATTCCCGCCACCTCAGCAGGGTCCTGTCTGTCCTAGACCTCCCAGGCAATGGCGCATCAAAGGAATCCAGTTCCTAAAAAGGCGGGCACAGGACAGCCTCTGGGGGTGCGCGGCCCAGCCAGAAGGGATTAATGAAGGGGTGTGGGCGGGAGAACAGGAAGAGGACAACAGGGAAGTAGACAGGTGTATATAAACAACTGTCCCAGTTCAGCGGCCCCTACCAGCCCTGCCCTCTGCCTTAGGACATCACCAAGGTGGATGACGCCTGAGACACAGAAAGCGCAAACCTCAGCTGACCCCGCTCGCCCACTGTTGTTGGGCACCTACCCTTCAGGTCCTGAAGTTTAGCTTTTGCCCACCCCACCCTACCTCCAGCCACTGCAGGCAAAGCTCCACAGCAGAGTCCCAGCTCTTTACTAAAGAGAGAGAACTCAACTGAGAGCTACAAGCGAGAACCCCCCCCCCCCCAGAACTACGAGAAAGGAGAAACATGCAAATCCCTCCCACTACAGGGCTGGGTGGAGCGAGTGGGCAGCATTTGCTAGAAGCTGCTGTTTGTTGCTCCGCTGACCCTCACTACAGCTGATAGCGCTTTACAGACAGATGGATCGGCCCCTTGGATAATGCCAAGCTCCTCTGGGACCTTGAATTGGCTAAGCAACCCATCTCTGTGCAGGTTGCACGTCCCTTATCTGAAATGCCTGAGACCAGAAACATTTCTGATCTGGAAATTTTTTTTTAGATATGGGGAATATTTGAATGTCCATATTACAATACCTCGGGATTGAGCCAGAAGTCTAAACACAAAGTTAGTTAGATCTCATGTGCACTTGTACACTGAGCGTGAAGGTAATCTCGCATAATAATTTTAGTGCCTCTGCCTTTTGCCAACCTCCTGTCACACGAGGTCCATGTGGAATTTTCCACGTGTTGCATCACCTCTGGATTCAAGTTTGTGGTTCTGGAGCATTCTATATTTCACAATTTTGAACTGGGGTGCTTGGCCTGTAGTACTTCAGCACAGCCTGCTGCGTCCTATGAATATGGCTGGAGGTTCCTCAGTAAGTGGACACATGAGGGCGTGTGTGTGTGTGTGTGTGTGTGTGTGTGTGTGTGTGGGTGGGTGGGTGTCTACTTCAACACACCAGCTGTAGACGGACCCCTTGGAGGCCAATGATATTTGATACCACAACACAAACAGAACAAGCAGCAGATATCCTGGGGGGCCTCCCCGACTGTCTATTCTATGGGGGAAAGCTATAGCCCACATCCACGTGCCCATCCCCCAGACATCCACGTGCCCATCCCCTGGGCCTCATGTAAAAGCCCTGAGGACAACACTCACAACAGCATCCCAGATCCACCACCAGGCCTAGTTTCCCACCAGCCCGCACAGCTGCTGGACTGACTAAACAGGGTTTGGTTTTGTTTTTATGGCCTGGAATTAAAAGACACTAGATAAGCCCTTACTTCTGGAGACAGTTCCCCCAGAAACCCTCAAATAATAGCCCTATAGAGTCCTTTGTTCTGGGCCTGACCAAGCAACTCTAGTAAATTTCTCCCCTCCCATAATGCTAGCCACTGATAAGACATCAAAAGTCCTATGGCCAGCACTCGGGAGGCAGAGGCTGGAGGATCTCTGTGAGTTTGAGGCCAGCCTGAACTCTATAAGAGCTAGCTCTAGGACAAGCACCAAAGCTACAGAGAAACCTTGTCTGGGGGGAGGGGAGGAGGCCTACGGATTCAGACCTCTGTTCTGAGGAATCTCTAAGGAGCAAAAATAAGCAAGATGTACAGATGAACAGGTCCTGGAAGATGAAGCAGCTGCCCCTCCCAGACCACCCCATGAGCTCCAGATCAGCACCTTAAACTGTAACCAGGGTGAGGGAGGAGCCTGTGGAAACATGGCTCCTTCTGGGAGCGCTGCCTCTAAGAAAAGCCCTCAACTACTTGGGATGAAGCGTGGTGACATTCATCTACATTCTCAGACTGTGCAAAATCAAACAGGCCAGCAACCGAGGGAGCGGGTGGTGACTGTGATCCCGGCTGTGACCACAGCAGCAGAAGGTTGCCCAGCAGAGACAGCAGGGAGGCTAGACAGTCCCCACCCTCTGCACCATCCCCACCCTCTGCATCAGGCCAACCAGCAAATCTTACCTTTCAGAGATGCCACATGTGACAGGGCCTGGGCATACGTGGCTGTGTTCAGGAGCGTCCCTGGCAAGCAGGAGGGGAAGAAAGGTCCAGCAGGGCCCACAGTTCGTCCCAGGCTGGCAAAAACAGAACATTCCATTGAGGTTTAGCCTGTCTACAGAGCTACCCCAGACCCACAGTCCTTAGGCCAGCTAATCTTACCTCTGCTGGGCCTCCAGGGCTTCCTTCTTGCTCCGGGCCTGGTCCCCTGGGGGTGGAGAATTGATGTTCCTCACTGGGGGTGGTGTCACCTCTGCCATGGGCTCCTTGGCCCCTGGTTCCTGGTCAGAGGCCCCTCTCTCTGTCTTCCTCCATTTGGCTCTCCGGTTCTGGAACCAAACCTGAACCCCATAGGAAACACACCCAAGGAAGGCAGACAGTCAGCCAGGAGGGGCCAGCCATGACCCAAGCAGGTACCCTCAGGAGGCCCATGCCTGCATCCTCATCTCTCTGCCCCGAACTTCAGACCACAGATGGATCAGCTTCTGACAGGCACTTTTCCGTGACTAGTAAAGAGTAGAAAACATCAAGGGCAGTCCCCACAGGAAGGGAAAGCATCATCCTGCAGGACTTTGCGCTGCCGAGCTGCCTGTGAGAATGCGAATCTGATGTGAAAAGCATGATTTGCAAAATGCTGTTTCTGGGCTTCTCATCAAAAAGGCACATTCCACTTTCCAGCAGGCTCACACCTGTGCACTGCCCTGAAGGACCAGGATCCTTGTGCAGGGACCTGTTCCTGACCAGCCGCCTACCACACCCAGGAGAAACCCTCTCTCTGGAATCAGTGTGGCTTAGAAATTCGGAATCTTGGTTAACAAACGTGGGTTGGGGTCCAAAGCTGTGTATCCTCAGAGATAAGCAGCCCTGCCATCCCCGTTTCACACACAGGGAGGGTCACTAACTGAAAGTCATCCAGGTGGTAAATGAACGAGCCACGACCAGAAGCCCAGCGGCCTGGCTCAGTGCTGGGATCCACACTTTTGTGAAAGAGGGCATTGCTGGACCCCTAAGCGCTGTTAGAAAGATGGACATAAGGGTAAGCTAGAGCCGAGCGCCTGCCCACAGCAACTGGACCCTGGCTAAAGAGTGATCGCTGCCTCCTCTCCTTCACCCTTGAGTCCGAGAAGGTCTGTGTCTGACCTTGACCTCAGTTTGGAACCCGCCTTAGAAATTAGTGGCAGGTAATTCCTAAATCTTGGGAGGAGAAAAAACGCATTTGTCTGATAGAATCCAGGCAGTTCCAGCTCAAGAGGCTCACAGAAAGCAACAAAAGCCCATGGATCTTTTCCAGAGAAACCGCCTCTCTCCTCACTTTTTCTGTCTAAAATCTAGGTTTGGCCAGGCTCCTCTCTAACTCCCAGAGACAATGTCCCACCCCCCTCTGGCCCTGAGACACTGGCATGGGGGAAAGAGCCTGGGTCTTTGGGGCTGAGTCCTCTGCTGGCCCACCCTATCTATTCGTTTTCTTTCTCCTCCAACTGAGTTTCTTTCTTTCTTTCTTTTTTTTAAATCGTGTTGGCTTTTAATTGCACATATCCGCAACCATTGAATAATGATTTTATCTATATTCTAAATTTAGGGCAGTTAAATGCAAAGCAAAATGCAGACACTTTCTTGTGTCTTAATTGAATGAAGGTCACAGCTATAACAACATTTAATTGAGCTATTTTTCATTATCATATTTTAATGACTTTGCACTGACAGTTCGCCTGCTTCTGAGGAAGGAGCATGATGGAGTCGTTTATTTCCCTATTTAGTTATTGTTTGACAACATCAGCTTCGATTAAGACCCTGCTTTAGAGAACATTAATCATATTTGAATGAGCAAGTGGTATAAGTGTAAACACATCTCCCTTCCCGCCACCAAAGCTCTTGTCCCCACATGGAAGCTGGCTATGCACAAGCTCTGCTGCCATTGTCTGCCTGCATAATAGCCAACAACAGCCTGGACAACAATTCTCAGCTTCAATTGTCACCGCCCCTATCTTACCCTTGCACCTTTCAGGGAGAAGTTATGATCTTCTACTTCTGAATGCTCAATAATTGTGTCATTTATCTCAATTTGCAGTCCAGTCTTTAGGCAGCTATTGGCAAGCTGGCATTAAAGAAAGAAACTATAGACGAGGTCTGGGCCAAAGAACATTTTCATTCCCAAATAATAATCAGTTTAATTTGCCCGCATATGACCAATGATTCATGTTCAGATTTAATAATCAGGATCACATAATCTGATTATAGGGGAAATAATTTGTTTACAACCCCCAATTTACTGCTCAGAATTCCATTATCTCTCTTCAGCCATTGGTTTTTAAGAGATACTAACATGACCCAAGGGAACAGAAAGCAAACTATTATATTTCCTACAATTAGATCTTTGCATAGTCTTAACCCCAAGCTCCTACATAAAAAGAACAGAAACAGCATGGAGGAAACCCCATAAATAAAATGAATATATAATTGTGCTCAAAGAAGAACTGGCCTGGAGAGGCAGCATTGTGAGTCTGCCTCCCGTACTCACTCAAGCAAGGCCGCTGGGCTCCGGCACTTAAAAGCAACTTCCAGAAACGCAATGCAGCTTAGTGGCTGCCACCCCCGGCTGGCCAGCCCATATCTGCTCAGTCCTTTCGCTGCTGCTGTCTAAAGATTTTTAAATTGCACGTGTTGTTCAGGCCCACTTTGCTCAAAGAGTCCGTGTGCAGGGGAAAAGTTGGGCATGATGCAATTTCTGGAAAGCAGATCCTGCCCCCTGCTTCCCATCTGAAAACGTGGTTCCCTGCAATTGACCGGCCTCACCCCAGAGCGGTCAGATTTGCTTTGCGAATAGCATCTCAGCTTTTTTTTTTTTTCTCCAAAGCAAGGAAATGGATGTGCATTGATGTAATTTAGTACCTTAGAGACGCGGACAAATTAGTGTAGAACATTATCACTAGTTAATTATGAATGACCGATTAATCAACCTAATCTAATATTCCACATTATGTTGATGTTATTAAAGTGCATCATGAAAATGACAGATAGTCTTCATTTGCTTTCTTTGGCCAAATGTGCACTCTGCAGTCATGATGTCAAAAAAAAAGTTTGCCAGTTTTAATATTAGAGAGTTAAATAATTTAAAAGAAGGTTTACCTGCACTCTGGCTTCTGTGAGGTTTATTTTCATGGCTAGCTCTTCCCTGGTGAAGACATCTGGGTAGTGTGTTTGGGCAAAGACTGCCTCCAAAGCTTCCAGCTGGTAAAAAGGGGGGGAAAATGTTTATGGGTGAGAGGCTGCGGCTAGGTGAGGGAAAGGACGCATATTTCAGAGTTGCCAGCAGTGGTGAGGAAGCAATTTCAAAGATCAAATCCAGGAAGGAAATGGAGAAAAGAGCTGTCTGAAAAGATTCCACAAAGGGAAGAAGGCTCAGCTCGTAAAGGCCCCTCTGAGCCTGAGGAACGGAGCATGATCCCAGAGGCACATACATGGAGAGAACCAGCTCCTGCAAGTTGTTCTCTGACCTCTTCATGTAGACAGTGGCATGCATAGGTGTGAGTGCGCACGCGCACGCGCACACACACACATAAACAATAAATAAGTAAAATAGAATTTTTTTAAAAGATAAGGAAAATTCCACAGAATGACAGTTTAAATCCCAGTTGATTTTGCAGCCAAGGCTGCTCACAACCACAGTGTGCCCTCCCTGAGACATAGAAGTAGCCAAGTGATAGAGATTTCCATGTGTTTACATTTAATTTGTCATGGGAATAAATAGTCTAGGGAGCCTCATAATTCTCATGGTGCCACCATGGGAGTAGAAAACTCTCTCACAGGTTCGACTCATGGAACCCTCGATGAGTCAGTCCCACAGAGCCTTATAGGGGTGTGGAGGTCGCCTTCGCTCTGCTCAGGAAGGAGGATGCTCTTGGGGCACTCAGCTCTGGGAAACCCAGTAAAAAAGTTGTAGCTGCCGCTCAGTCAACAACATGGTCTGCTCATGAGTCAACCTTGTAGGTCAGTTTTCCCCGTCTGTCTATTTGGGGATAAGAATGCCCGACCTGAGACAGGGCGTAGGAGTGTGTGCTTTAATCCCAGCACCCAAATCTCTGCGAATTCAAGGCCAATGGGGTCTACAGAGCAAATTCCACGACACCCGAGGCTACACAGAAAAACTCTATCTCGAAAAAAACTTTTTTTTAAAAAAAATGCCCCACCTGCAGTCTGTTGACAGGGAAATGTGCCTCCGGTCATCTAAGATACATGGAAAATCTCACAGCTACTGTTTTTCTGATCATCCAGAGTTACAAGGCCCAAGTTAACTACCCTTTCCCCCAGCAAACACGTAAGTTATTCCGGGAAAACAAAGACCTAGTTAAATCAACAGTTGGTCTCCTTTTAAAAGGCAAGAAAGAGTGAGTGAGTCCTCTGTGACTGTGGGGGAGGTGGGAAGAAGCTGGCTCTCACACACCAGGAATCTGTCCTTACTTGCTGGAGAGTGAAGGTCGTCCGGTTCCTGCGCTGTTTTCTTCGAAGAAACCCATCATCAAAGTCTCCTGTGGAGTGGTTGCCAAAAGGTGCGGTGCCTACAGGGAGTGAATGGATCAGTCTGGGCAGAGAGATCAGGGCTTCAGACCCTCCTACACGCAGCAACACCTTCCGTGCTCCTCCCCAGAGAGCCCATCCTTCCCATGTGTTTCTCTGTGTTCTCTGAGTAAGACCCCCCTTTTCGTTATCCCTAGCTCTGTGTCTTCCCAAAACCTTTAGCTGTAGGAGTAGGTTTCCCTATTGCATAGGACAATGGTGACCAAGATGGTCAAGTCCCCTCCCTGTGACACTGTGATCTCTGAGCCAGGAGGGGTGAGTGGGTTTGAGTGAACTCTGCTCCTCACCTGCCTTCCTATTCCTGGGTGTCCCTCTGTCCCCTATCTGCTCACTGCCCACTTTGAACCCTCCCACAGAACCTGAGTTCCTCCCTTTCCCCGCCTGAGCCTGATGGCTTACTCCCCTTGTTACTATAAGCACCAATGGTTAAAGGCTGGAGAAGAAAAAAAAAAACACCAAGATATTTTCATACCACTTTCCTTCTAGAAGTGCAGAATTCAAGGAGGTAAGAAGTTTATAAATGATTATTAATTACTCCTGGTCACAGCTCATCGGTACCACAGTGGATCTATTGCATAGACAGCAATTAACAAAAGGCCTGCACCAATAGAATGCCAAGCCAGCTTGCTAGGACCACTCTCCAAGGGCACTCCACTAGGTAACCAGGCCTTATACAACATCCTGCTGTCCCCAGTTCCCCGGAAAAGGAAAGAGATTGTTGTCGCCAGCAGCCTCCAATGCTCACAATAAAGCCGGAACAGAATCTGGCCCCAAACGTGCATTTGGATCATTTTCCAAATGTGCACTATTTACTTGATAGTCCACAATGGCTTCTTAGGAAAACAAATGAGTAGGTTTCCATTAACCAGTGCGCATTTCACCTGCCATGGGCCCTGCTGTCTGAATCACCCAGTGTTCAGCACTGGCTGTCGGAGCATGCAAACAGCATTCTTCACCGGCATCTCGGCCCTAGAAGGCCAAATCCTCCAGGTCTTTCCATATTCCATATACTTCAGAGAGTCCCACTGAGTGATATCTGACCCTACCCCCACATGTCTCATCAAAATACTGCCCCCTTCCCTACTAGAACTTTCTCCCGTCGTCTTCCTATCCAAATTGCATTCTTCCTCAAAACCCTAGAAACAAGTATTTCTCTCCATCTTGATAGCACTGGAAAGGGACTGATTCAAAGCAGTCTTGTTTGCATTACTTTGCAGAAGGCCATATTTTCTCTTTTGGATGTCGAGTGTTTTAACTGGTCAGCATGGACCACATTCTCAGACTTCCTGGTCACTGTCTCCCCCAGTCTCCTCCCTTATACCTTGCTTCAACATTGTTCACAATGCTTCCCAGCTGAAGCCTACAAAAGCTGACTTTAGCAAGCCGGGAAGAAAAAGACTGACAACCTAAGAATAAAGAAAAAGAAATGAGAGCGGCTTCTTGAAAGAAATAGAATACTTGATAGAGTTATGCACAGCTCCTCAAACAGAATGGAACAGGACAATGAAACAATGTACTCATTGTTTTGTCCCCCCAAAAAGTGCATAATGATACCCAGAACCAATAAATTGTAATAAATTGTGCATGTTCATTTATTATTCATATGAGCATCAATTGGCGAAAGTGTATTAGAAGGCAACTGAATAGTCACCATCAAAAATTTAAGTGCACAGGTTTTTTAATCCATGAGTATAGTTATAAAGTTTGCTGAAAGACAGAGGGAAGAATTTCTTGGAGATGTCGTAATAAGATATCAAACAAGAAACAGAGAAAGCACACATTAGTGGATATATTCTGCAGAACAAATACAGGAATACTACTCAACAGTCTAAAAGAAAATAAGTAAATCCATATACACAACCATGATGAGAAAGATCTCAAAGATGTATTATGAAGTAAAAACAAAGTCCAGGATGATGAGGCAGCATAATCTTGGTGCAAAAAAAGACATTAACAGGCATGGAATGATCAGCTCTTGAGGTGGAATCATAAGAGACACGCGGTATCAGATGCCTTTATGGGGGGAGAGGAGGGCTTTGCTAGCCAGTGTGTGGGTTCTTGTTCTTAAAAAAACTTTGAGACCTATGCAGCACTCGCTAATTAAATCTGAACAAAGTATCTGAGAAGTAAGATTGCATTCACATTTTGTTTTTTCCTTTGTACCTCCCTAGAGTCCAAGGTCTGTCCTCAGCCATTCTCAACTCTCCCATCTACAGCACATCAGCCTGCCCCAGCAACACTGACCTAGACATTAACTCCCCTCCTGAAAAGCTGGCACAGTATATATCTATAAAAGTCTGAAAGGTACTTGAAGCACCCCCCCCCCCCTTGTTCTGGTCACATCAGTCTGAGTCAGCGTCCTGGCTGGGCCTGCACAGAACACGAGTAGCAAGTGCAAGCCCCCCCAGAAATAAGCCAAGAGCAGTAAGCCAGTCGGAGAGAGTGGGCTAGGGCATTCTGTAAGTCACTTCTGTAACCCACCCTTACAAACGGGTTCTCTCTTAGGTCACCAGGATGTACACAGCTTGCTAAATGCCCAATCTCTTCCTTTTCCACTTGACAAAAGCCTGGGCTGGGTACCGGCAATCAGTGCTGAGATTGGAGTCTACAGCACTTAGAAACTACACAGCACAAACCAGCAGGGGCTCTTTCAGTCCTGGGGTATTGTTGTCAAGAATTGCACCTCCCCTGCCTGGGTCTTTCCTGGTGTTGAAATGCAGGCATGCAGAGCTTAAACACTGTTTCCCACTTGCTTTCTTTAGCAAACTCTGCTGGATGTTTAAGGGCTTTAATAGGGAAAATGAAAACAAACTCCCGAATCATGAATGAGACTGGAGTTACTTTAAGGCATCCTACAACAAGGTGGACAAGTGTCCCAAGGTTATTAAAGTTCCATCCGGGCCACAACACGAGTCAGAGTGTGGGGCAGCATGCCCACCTGATGGCCACAAATCTACACAGCCAGGGAGAATTCACCCTTGAGTCCCCCAGGTCCTGCTTAGGTACACCCAGAGACGGCAAGTCTTCACTTCTCACTACCCCTGCCCCACCTAACAACTGGGAGCCGACACCATACAAGGAATAGGGAAAGGCATGTTTTTTAAAAAAGATATAAAGACCTTAAACAACCAGACCCTGGTCCCGGGACTGGTGAGAGTGAACATTTGTAGTCAGAAATTCCGTGGGTCGCTGAGATGAAGCTATGCCTAGACACTCCGGGCAGGTAACCAGCAGAAAGCTGGCCTCCAGGGACAGCTTTGCCTCTGTAAGATCCCGGAGCACTGGAGCACTATCGTCAACGCCCTGGATGAGGGCAGCCTAGCAAACAGGCCCTTTCTGGCGTGCGGTGGAGCCCGGGACGCAGCGGGCAGTTCAACTTGCTCTGGCTTTCTAGGATGTTAGCAAAACACCGTGAAAGATTGATGCGGGCCCCCTGGGTGGAGGAGCCCCGATTAGAGGCGTGACACCAGCATCTGTGCTGGGAGGACCAGGCGTCCCCGAGGCACCCATAGCCCGGGGCAGTGTGCGACCCAGGCGGAGAGGGAGGTGGGAGGCAGGTGGCACCCGGGCGGAGGGACGGAGCTGGGTGTAGGGAGGGGGCTAAGGGCTCCCCTAAGCACTGCCATGCGGCTGCCACCTCGTGGGGCGAAGACCCCAACACCCATCAGTTCTGCTGCGGCCCGACTGCTTTTTGCTGGCTTGGCCTGGCCAAACAGCCTGGAAAGCAGCGCTTACTTACCCTCTAGCTGTGGCGGGCAGTGGAAATAAAACATCGCCGACGGTCGGATGGGCTCGGACGGCTGGACCAGGGCTGGTGGCGGCCTGGCAGACCTGTTCCTGTGCGTGGCTCCGGCCTGGCTGCAAAACAAACAGTAGTAGAGCCTGAGTCTCCTGCCCGCTCACCCCGAGGATCACCGGGAGTGCCCCGCCTTCAAAACCCTTCCCGAAGCCCTTGGCCCCCTGGGGCCACCGCGCAGCGGGGGAGGGGGGTGTTGGGGGGAAGTGGTTGCACCCCCAATCCCAAGCCATGACCCTACGGTCAGCCTTTCGTGTAGGTCCGGCTGCTGGACAACCGCGCCCTCACCAAGCTGGGCACAGTATGGCTCCTGTTTCTCAGGGGTCCCGGCCGCAAGCCCTGCACTTGGCCACCACAGCGAGGTCAGGCGATCGCGCAAGGCCATCTGCACGCGCAGTAGCTCGGTCCAAGAAAGCCAGTGGAGCCCCAAGGCCCAGAGCAGGGAGCCGGGGGAGCGGGTCGGGAACCCTGCCTACCTCTGCGGGAGGCGGGCGAGAAGGCCCGAGTGTGATCGCCTCTTGTCCGCACGCGGGGCTCGGCTGGCGGCGGGCGGGGCTTGGCGCTGCTGGCGCCCGTAAGACCAGAGAAGTGACTGGGGAAGTGGCCAGATGTCTTGCTGTCTGTCTACAGCGCGCGCCGCCGCTCAGCACTCGCCTTTATAATCTCACGCATAATTGGCCTTAATCTGATTATTTCCAGCGCTGTCTACAGCGAGTAACTTGGATAGGTCTATTGGGCCTTACAAATGGCCCACGTGGTGTAAAAAAAAAATCCGTCACTTCTCAGCAAACATCAGGAATCTTTTTCTTCTTTTCTTTTTAAAGAAGATAGAAACAACAGCTACTAATACCATCTCTCCCCAAAGAGATCATGTTCTAAACATTCGCCCCAACTCCACCCCTCTGGGTCCCCTCAGACTCAAACCTTCTTTCTCTGAGTGAGATTGGATTTGGACTCGCCCTTGTCAGAGGCCTGGCGACTTCTGGACTGCAAAATTACCAAAGCGCTGCTAATTGTCGCCGCCGGATGGGTTTTGGGGGTACTCTTTGCACACGGCTTTCCTTTCCAAGCGATCGTACAAAAGGAAAGTTTGATTTTGTTCTCAGCAAGGGGTCCCTGAATTTATGTTCGCTTCTCCCTGCAAATGATATGCAGTGGGACCCTTCGCAATTACTTTTAAAATGCATCCGAGGCAGACACTCAGCAGAGAGAGACCGCCCTTCTCTCTGCCTGGGTGAAAATTAAACTCTAAAGTACCGGGTTGAAATTTTCAAGTCAGGGGCGCGGGATTGGATCAAATCACATAAACTGCAAAAAAAGCAAGTCTAATGGCGCATAATTGGTTCTGTAATAGCATTACACCAGGATAATAGCCCGTTACGGCCCCCTGCACTATTAAGTGCTTCCCTGGCGGAAAGCCTTTATGATATTAAAGGGGGAATATAATGATATTTTGGTTATTAAATGCGTGTAATTAATTTATGCACCACTGAAAATAAAGTTGGTATTATGACCCACTCAAGATGCATCAGAAAATACGAGTCAGACAACTGTTGATAAGTTCTGGTGTCTGTGTTCCGTCTAGACTGCCGATTTTATTTTGGGACGATGGCTTCTTGGACAGACTGCATAAATTGAATATTTTATAAACATTCTAATGCTGCGTTTGAGAGGCTTGGCGAAGCGGTGGGTCGGGTCCCTGCCCGGCCTGGGATTCAGCCTTGATCTTAAAGACACAGAGCTTTGGAAACAAAAGACCTGGCGGACCCACTCGTGGACAAGCGCCCGGGGCGAGTAGCGCAGAGCTGGAGAACTGAGTGTTGAGGCCCTGGCCGGGCTATGGACACCCCAGGGAAAACAGCCAGGAAGAAACGCCATACCGCTCAGGCCGACGCAAGTCGAACCTCTTTCACTGAAACGGCCCTTTCTCGGCTCAGTCGCCTCTGACCAGAATCGGCCCTGCCAAGAAAAGGCTGGAAATCCCTTCTTGGCTTGAAGCGGACAGACCCGGTCGCGCCACCTCTCCTCCAGGGCCACACACTCCGAGAGTCGCGGCGGCGGGCCCGGATGGAAAGCGCGGGCGAGCAGGGTGGGCCCCCGCGGTGGATGGCGCGACCAGCGGGGCAACGTACAGCTTCGAGGCCGAGAACAGACCCTTTTTCCGTCCCCCGCCACTGCTGGCTCGCGGGCTCCGGCTTCCCTCCAGGTCCGGCTCAGAGAGCACCCCTGTTCTTTGCAACCAGTTCCAGGAGCCGAAGGCCCCCCGAGCTCCGGAGTCTGCCTAGAACCTTCTCGGACGCCCTCCTTCCCAGGGCTGCAGCTTCCAGCGGGCGCCCTGTGCGCTCCGGGAGTCCAGAGCCCGAGAAGCGAGGTGAGTCAGGGTTCCCGGCCAGCTCGGCTTAGCGCGCACTTGCGTTATCCGCGGCCCCAGTAAACTAGCGCTGACTGCCACGTTGGCCCCAGAAAACAGTGACTTCCAAGCTTCGAATCAGCTCCCTGTAGCGGACAACGAGCCGCGGAGGTTCCTATGAAACCCTGACCTGTCCCGGGTCGGAGCAGACTCGCCCCGGGTGTCTGAGCCTCTCTCCGAATCAGCCGACTGATCAGAACCTTGGACAGCGGCAACCGTCGTAGCCCTGCCCAGCATTTGCTGGCCAAAGAAGTCACCAGTCCCCAGGGCCCCTGTGGAGTCCTGCACTGAGCCGCGTCAAGGCCCGCGCAACCGATTCCAGACGATCCTAATCTTCTCCCGGTTCAAACCTTAGAAAGTTATTTGGGATGCGCGCTTAGTGCTGGGAGCAGGAAGAGAACTCCCGACTCGGAAGTCTCAAATGCGCAGTGTCCTACCCGGTGGCTACAGCTGAAAAATACCCCATAACCCCCTTTCCTCCCGGTTCGGCCCTCTCAGCCTCCCTTCACGCGAGGCTGGCCACGTCCTTGCCTGGACAACCAACCTAGCTCCAAAAAAAAAACACCCACCTTCCGAGGGGCGCCAAGTCAGCTCGGGACCCTCAGCCTCAATTCGCCTGATGTTTGTTTTCCGTAGCTATTGGGCTGGGTGCATTCCTATGACAAAACGGAGAATAAACAACTAACCAAACAACTGCAGAAACGGAAAAGCTACAGTAAACTCTGATGACATGAACCCCTTTCCCCCCAGTTGCCTCTGATACTCGGGACCCGGGAGAAGGTGACTGATTGGTATTATGGTCTCCCCTCACTAAAAAAGAGGGGGTGGGGGTGTGAGCTAGGAAACTCTTATTTTTCCTTAATTCTTGCGCGGTAAAATGTATTTCCCAATTAACTAAATTTGCCGATCTGTCCCGCTTGGACACTCTGATAATTTACAACCTAAAAGTGTACTTTCTTTATCTAAAGACCAAGGTGACTGCTTTTAATTTTCTCTAACCTCTTTACACTTGATGTTCACCAGACTCATAATGTTAATTGGCTTCATATACGGATCATCAGTTTAATGAAGAAATAAATCCTGTGTTGCTTTATGTTTTAACAGTGATTGCTTTAATGAGGAATGTGACGTGTTCCAAAATCAGAGCTGCAGGAGACATTAGATGGGACTTCTATTAGAACAGAAATGCTTATTTAAAGTTGAAACACGGGGTCATATTTCAACTCTTTTCTACTGGGGTCCTCCCCACCCCCAGCTACCTGGGTTGCTTCCAGCCTCTACAAGGAGATACTACTGTGGTTCTGGAGGCTTATTCTTGTAATATTTAACTCCATCAGTTTCAAGCTGCCTTTGCTATAAGGATCATATTCTGGTTTTTGCATAGGGCATGCTAGCTTACCTCTTGTCCAGCAGGGCATAGAGAAGCCAGAATAGGGTGGGGAGATCAACTTTCAAGGTTGTTCATGTTTTCTAAATAAAGAAGGAAGACCACACACACACACACACACACACGATTTGCATCCAGATGCAATCTGAATCACAAGATGTGATTCAGAGAAAGCTTCCCCAGTGCAAACATATTCATATCACTGGAAATCCAAGGCTGAGTTCCTGAAAGGCAGACAGCTTCCAGAGTAGCGGAGTGGGCTACTGATGACCAAGGCTCTGCAGGGGAAGTGCTGGCCTCCCAGATGGTAGGAGCTTTACATCCCCTATCAATTAATAGAAGAGTAAATCTGCTTCCTCTAATGTGTGTTTGATTTTTCTAATTTTAAATTGGTCCTATTGAAGGGAAAGCTGTCATTGCAAAAACACTGAGAGCAGCAATAACATTCTGGAAATGGGAACATCCTACATGCAAGACCTCGACTGTTTGCAGTCATGTTGTGAGTCATTTTAAATTGATTCCTGGAAAGAATCCTATATCCCTAGAAAATGGAGAAGTTTAGGATGCTGGTTTGAGATCTGAAGCACTTCTGTGCACACCTTGTGGTCCCTAACCCATGAGTATATTCTGGACCTGAGAGCTCACCTGTGCTCAGAAGAGATATTGTTAGCTTCCCTTTTAAATGTTATCCTTAGAAAAACCAATTCTAGTACACACCACTTAAATCTATAACAACGGGGGCAAATAAAATACTTCAATTAACCAGGAGAAAAAGAGAAAACACACTGAACTCCTAACTACTTACTTTTGGAGAGTCTAAGATATTTGCATTGTTGTTTGAGTGATAATCTTAGAAACCTTGTTTCAGTGCTATCCTGAGTGAGCACGCAGTGCTCCGGAAAGGGAAGAGAAGCTCCAGGTGTGCTCCATTGTGTGTTTAGAAAGAATGAGCATCCTTTCTACTTACAGGCAAAGGTGGGGTTATTTTGTAGTTTTGAAAATGACCAATAAAGTTTGGGTCAGCTATATGTCGTAGAATATGCTTTTAAAAAAAATAGTGGCTAATTGAAATTCTGGATGAACGGTTAACTTATGAACAGGGTGTGCG
The DNA here is from genome assembly GCF_950005125.1 of Chionomys nivalis. Taxonomy (NCBI): domain Eukaryota; kingdom Metazoa; phylum Chordata; class Mammalia; order Rodentia; family Cricetidae; genus Chionomys; species Chionomys nivalis. The sequence goes on along the minus strand of NC_080090.1, from coordinate 32,361,007 downwards.
TATAAAGGATTAGTTATGCTTTTTACTATCTTAGAAATTCTCTGTAACTCACAAGTTTATCTGTCATGTGAAAGCAGTAAAAAGCTGTTGACAGGCAAGTGAAGATCTAGTATTCTCCCTTGCCTCAGCTAGAGCTCTTGTCCTTGGCCTTGCTGCTGAGCTCAGAGGGTGGACCAAGGCCTCCAGTCCTCAAATAGAGGAAAGCAGGCACACCGCTAGTTCCATTTGCTCTGGCCTTTAGAAGATGGAGGAACTCATTTCCGGACCCTCGTGGCACAGTCTGTGAGTGGGACAGCAGTGCCTACCTCAGGTGCTGATGAGAAGACCACACTGGGACATTCTATTGTCTACAATTCTGTAAGGTGGAAATATGTCATTTGACATTTATATAAACCACACAGAACGTCTAGCATGGAAATATGTCATTTGACATTTATACGAACCTAGCACAGAGGTTGAGCTGTGTTGTAAATCCTGAACCTGGATGATAAAGATGTGTCACCATAGGGACCAATGGACCCTTCTAGGACTGGGTATCAATTATAGAAGAAAATATGTATTTTTCAGGGTATGGGAGGCATAGGGGAATGCTCCTTAGTTTCTGTTTAATTTTGTCATTTGTAGAAAATAGTTCTAAAAAATAAAGACTATTTTTTTAAAGTTTTGGAAATACAAATTATACGAAATGCCCAGCACTGAGCAATCACTCAGTGAACTACATCATCATCGTTATCATTGCTGTTTGTCGTTGTCATTGTCCTGCCACAATGATGATGTCTAATTCTCTAGGCTACTAGCGGCTACAGCTCTAGAAAGAGCAACTTGGCTTTGGGTGGTCAAGATGATTCCTGAGTCTTCTGTGATCTCCAAGATGAGCTTCCCATGGGCCGAGGCAACAGTCTCCTGTGAAGAGCACTACTGTGCTTTCTCAACCTACTCCTTTGCTTGTCTGTCATGCTGGTTCCCTATATTTCCTCCTTTGTACGTTTAGTTACATTTGTTCCATCTTATTTGGCTTATTTATTTGGCTAGAAAATCCAAACAAGGGCCTTTGTGTTAGGTTAAAGGTATTCTATTTGGCAATAGAATACCTTTTTAAAAGTATTTTAGAAGTATGGGTTGATGCCTTTGACCTAAGCCTAACACATCTGCTTGGATGCAGACCTCACTGTTTTGTATGTCTTTCCGCCAGTGTATGACCTCCTTACAAACTATGGGACTCTCATGATTCCCTCACTGATAGTGACCTCTCCCCAAGTGTTAGGATAGGGAACCTCCTGCCGCTCTGAGTGGAGACGATCACCCAGTCTTTCTGGAAGGTCAAGAGAGCTTGGCAGAGCATCTGTCAGTCTCCTGCCTCCTAGCCACAGTGAAGTTTCTGAAGGCTGCATCCTTTTGAGGTTTGCTGTCCTAGGGCTTCGCCTGCAGTCAAAAGGTCAGTGCCCACATCCAAACATTTAGGGTTTCCGTTGTCGAGCTGCTGGAATCACTGAATAGAATAATTATCATTCCAAAAGCATTTAGTTAACCGGTTTCAACTGTTATTAAAAACCTAGTCAGAAACACTAGTAAGTAATGAAATCAATCCAGGGAAATCTCAGATCCAATCCAGCCAAGCATAGGAAACAGCTTACCTTCAGAAACCAGGAACTTAGAGGCAGCTCCTGGAAACAGCAGGAACAGCCTTGTGAATGTGGAACTGGAATGGCTTTCAGAGTCGGTGAGAGACAGAGACAGGCTAGAGCTGGGTTTCCCAAGCCAGCACCCTCACTCCCCACCACACCTCTTAAATAAGACATGTTTCTCCTAGAACATGAGCGCGGTCAATTGCCCATGCTAAGTGCTCAATAAACACGCAGCGTTTAATTGAAAAGATTATTGAACAAATGAAGTAAGTTTACTACATGAGTGATTAGTAAACACAATGAAGCTTTCCCATTTCTAGGAGATTTAAATTATGTAAACTGTGGGGGAGGCAGATTTTCAATCAGGCAGACTTGGGGTCAGATCTGGCTTCTTAAACCTCCTTTATTGGAAATGCTTGCTGTTTAGTGTCTGACTCAGCATTTCCCAAACCACCCCGCTCCTCTCTCTCTCTCTCTCTCTCTCTCTCTCTCTCTCTCTCTCTCTCTCTCTCTCACACACACACACACACACACACACAAACCCCTACCCCAGACATACCCCTCTCTCTCTTTCACACACACACACACACACACTCCTCTCTAACATATACCTTCTGTTAAACTCTGTTCTCCCCAACACATACACATACTTTTCTCACACGTGCTTTTCTTGTTTGTCCCTCCTCATGTACACATACCTCATCCTTCTGCCACAGACAGACAGACACACACACATGGGGTGGGGATGGGGTCTCCACAGTTCTGACTTTTCTGTGGTGCTCATGGAAACCTAGACTTGAAGACCCTCCTCGTACCCCACAACCAACTCACTGCATTGCTCCCATCTGGCTTCAGGCAAACCATGAGGATGTAGTCCACCACCCATGCTCCACTACTCTGTTCCTGCTGAGGGTCTCGACATGGTGATACACAGGCTCTTGTCTACCATAGCCATACCATGACAGGACCTCTCAGTGCACTCCAGAGGGGGTCACTACCTCTCTCCCAACCCAGTGGCCTCATGCGACCGCAGCCTCTGTGGAGCACATGTGGATCCCAGTAAAAATACTAAGTGAGACTGGCTAGTATCTGGGCCCGGCTGGGTCGGCCATTTGTCGCTCTCAGTCCTTCAGCAGTTAGCTCACAGCCCCACTGCCCAGGATGAAGAGAAATTAGGCTCAACATGACCATGACCTATGGGGAACATTACTTTATACTCATCTTGCTGATTCCAAAATGCTGGGCACCTCTGTGGAGCTGCATAGCACCTCAGAGATACCCTGGTGGACTCTCAAGATCCACGGAGGCTAGGCTGCCAGGACACTTTATGATCAAACCCAGATCTCAGGCTGTAGCTGTGGGCTCTGGCATATGTGCCTAAAGACTGTAGCCTCAGAACCCTCATTCCCCAGCTAACCTAAATGGGGAAGATGAGGTTCATCGTAGGACCCAACATTTGTCCTCTGCTTCACCTTTTAATTCATTCAGCAGATGCGTGCCAACACCGTGTTCATACCAGCTGTGGTGGTTTGCATGAGAGCAGCCCCCTTCAGCTCTGCTATTTGCATACTTGGCCCCCTAAACAGGTGGAACTGTTTAGGAAGGAATAGGAGGTGTAGCCTTGTTAGAAAATGTATGTTAGCCGGGCGGTGGTGGCGCACGCCTTTAATCCCAGCACTTGGGAGGCAGAGGCAGGGGGATCTCTGTGAGTTCGAGACCAGCCTGGTCTACAAGAGCTAGTTCCAGGACAGGCTCCAAAACCACAGAGAAACCCTGTCTCGAAAAACCAAAAAAAAAAAAAAAAAAAAAAAAAGAAAATGTATGTTACTGGGGTGGCCTTCGAGGTTTCAAAAGACCATTTCCAGTGTGCTTTCTCTCTTCGTGTGCTTCTCTGCTTCCTGCTTGTGGTTCAAGGTGTGAGCTCTCAGCCCTTGCTCCAGCCCCAATCACCATGACTTTACTCTGCCATCATAGCCACTAACCCTCTGGAACCATAATCCCACTTAAACTTATTCTTTTATGAGTTGCATTGGCCAAGCCGTCTTATCACAGCTCAGATTGCGTTGGAGCTGCACGAAATGTTAGAGGTGACAGACCCATGGAATATCTGCCAAAAAGGACTGCACACAGGGAGCGGAATAAACCCGAGGCAGAGTTTGTTGCCATCAACAAAGCTGGAGGGGAAGAGCCATCAATCCTTTGACATTGGACATGGAGTTACAAGATTTGGCGTTTGCCCTGGTGAATTTTGGTCTTGCTTTTGGTCCAGTATTTCCTTACTATGCCCCACTTCCTTTTTGGAATAGTGATGTATAGTCTATGCCATTTTTTTGTTGGAAGGATGTAATTTCCTTCTTTTTATTTTACAGGGGTTACAATTAAGAGCTTGCCTCGAGTCTCCAAAAAGACTTTGGACTTTCAACTTTTAAATAGTGCTGAGACTGAAAACCTATGGGGGATTTTGAATTTGGACTAAATGCATTTTACACAATATGGTCACCAGCCTGTGGGGGCCAGAAAGTGCAATGTGGCTCCTGAACAAGAACAGACAGCCCCCAATGCCCCATGTGTTCACGCACTAGGTCCTTATTGGCAGTACTGTTCAGGAATGACTAGAAGGTGTGGACCTTGTTGGAGGAGGTGTATCCCTCGCTCTGAGTTTCCAAAAGTCTTACATCATTCCCAGTGTACTCTCTGCCCCTGCTTGTGGATCAAGATGCGACCTTTCAGTGGCTGCTCCAGCCACCTGCTGCCGTGCCTTCCTTCCACCATCATAGACTCCAGCCTTATGGACTCGTAAGCCAAATAACCTCTTCCTTTTGTAAGTTTCCTTGGTTACAGTGTCTTGTCACAGCTATGGAAAAGAAACTAATACACCAAGTGTAGTGTGCCAGGTGCAACAGAAAGACCCATCTTTTTTTTCCCACAGTACTTTTCTACAACACGGAGTGTGTATGCACGTAATATGCACACGTTCACATGTGTGTGCAATCGTGTATGCAAGTGCACTCATCTGTATATCCATGCATGGTGGCCAGAGGTCAATGTCAGGTGTCAACCACTCTCTGAAGCACAAATTCTAATTGGTCTTAATAATAAAAACCCAGAGTCAGATAGCGGCTAATGCTAAAGATCAAAGAAGCACAGCAGCCAGCCGCTAGTTTTTATCCCTACTGAATCTTCAGACTAAAGTAGGCAAATCCTGTCTCCACAAATTCTCAGACTGACTGCTCTGAGCTCCTGTCTCCTCCAGCCTTATATTTCTCTCTCTGCCCAGCCATAGCCTTTCCCGTCTCCACCTTCCTAGTGCTGAGATTAAAGGTGTGTGACTCCCAAGTACTAGGATTAAAGGAGTGAGCCACCACCACCACCTCCAGCTCTGTTTCTCTTTTAGACTGGATCAATCTCATGTAGCCCAGGGTGGCCTTGAACTCACAGAGATCGGTCTGCCTCCCCTGACCCCCAGTGCTAGGATTAAAGGTGTGTGCCACCACTGCCTGGCTTCTATGGCTAACTAGTGGCTTAGTTCTGCACTCTCATCTTCAGCCAAGCTTTATTTGTTAGATCACAAACAAAATGTCACCACAACTTTCCACCTAATTTTTTGGAGCAGGATCTCCCACTGTACCTGGAGTTCATCAGTTTGGGTAGACTGGCTGGCCAATGAACTCCAGCAATCTGCCTGTCTCTGTGCTCCCTAGTCCATGGGTGAAGCCCATGCACACAAGTCTGGGTCTGGCTTTCTGTGTGGGAGCTCAGGTTCTCAAGCTTGTGCAGCAGGCACCTCACTAACTGAGCCAACTCCCTAGCCTCCTTATAAAGATTTCGTGTGGTTTTTCCTTAACATTAGAATTTAAGGCTGTGAGGGTGGGGAGCAGGGCGGCCTGTGTTCACCAGTGCCCACACCCAGTATATACACAGTAAAGAGACACAGATTAAACAGAGAGCATGACTTGACTCTACAGCCTCAAGTCACTGAGAATGGGGACATGAACAAATCATGCCCCCTAGCTTATCAGGGCTTTACTTTGCTTATGTAATAAAGAGAGACCTTCAGTCTATCATCTCTTTCCTGATAATTGCTGCTGAAGGTTTTGAATAGTAAAAAGGTGATGTCTCAAGGCTGCCTGAAGGACACTGAGTTCGCAAACAAAGAGACCACCCTGTCTGGTCCTGCAGGAATGGCAGGGAATATGCCCCGCCTCCCATTTCCCCAACTTTCCCACAAGCCACTCCGGTGCTCCTTCCCCGCCCCACAGCCTTCAGTGAGAAGATGGAGCTGGTACCTCAGGCTCAATGTCCCCGTGGCTGTTTTCCAGCTCCAGGCTCATTTTAACTTCCTGAGAAACACTCTTCCCACCTAAAAATGAGACCTGATTCCCATCCAGTTCTTTATGAAGTGGGAAGTGTCCGCCCACAGTGGCGGTGGGTAGCTAGTGTTATCGCTGGGGTCTGAAAGCCAAAGACAGTGAAGGCACCAGACGCTGTCAGCCCCCCACCTCCGTAACCCCTGCCTGGTACACCTGAAGTAAAGGACTGCCTCGCCCCACTATCCCTGGCGTTCTCTTCTTCTCCCCTCCACTTTCTTTTACACTCTTGCCTAGCATTTCTTACCTTCCCCACCACCTCGACACAACACAGCTTCCCCCAGGCAATACCTGTGTTCAGCCTAGCTGTGCTAGTGACCCATGTCCTCTTCTCTCCGCTGTCCCTGGAGCTCCTGCCTGGCCCGCCTACCTTTACTCTTTCAGTCAGGAAATTGCTGAGAGGGGAGAAGGAACAATGGAGGCTACCCCCTCTTCTGTGTCGCAGAGAAGATGGCCCTCTTGTTTGGCTGGATTCAGGATTGGCTTTGTCTTAAACCTGTATTAGCTTTGTGTCCACACTAGGAAACATTGCACTTTGAAAAGTGGTCCAGTCTCATCACACGCTGCCCCTGTGCAGCATCTCGCCACTCAAATAATAGTGATTGCTCTCTGGTGTCTGAGAACATCTAAACTTACAGTCCTTGAATAGATTCTAGGGGCTAGGTTCATGTGCCTTTCATTGTGCTCGTTTGGAAAGAGCTTCTAAAGAAAATGAACCAATCAATGAATTAACTCATTCACACCTTCCTACCCAAAGATAAACATCACTAACGTGTTATCAGGTAACTTGCCAATATTTTATCACATGTATCATTTTAAAAATAAAAATGATGTGAGTTCGAGGCCAGCCTGGTCTACAAGAGCGAGTTCCAGGACAGGCTCCAAAGCAACAGAGAAACCCTGTCTCGAAAAACCAAACAAAGAAAAATGAGAAGGCGGCACCACCTGTTCCCATCGGACTCTTTTCCGTTTAAGGCCATATTGCAAATATCTTTCTGTGTTGTTAACTGTTCATGAGTGCTTCTATGAGTAGGTAGGACATGCATCCAATTGCTGTAACTGAGGCCATAACAATGGCTTAAATGCAGTAGTTTATGACCCTGTGAAGTGGATGCCAAGGGCACCATAGCTCTGCTCTGCCCTGAGAGCATGCCAGCTTGCTTATAACCTTTTCCTCTACCATACCTAAGGCAGAGCCACTATCCATGGCTTCTAAGAGTTTACCTCCAATTTGCATTGCAACCCCCGGAGAGATGGGAAAAGGGCCCCGAAGGACACGGTCATCCTTAAAGAACACACTCTTTCTAAGCTCTGAAGCTGTTATCTATTTTCATCCCATCAGTCACAACGATGACCACACCCCAGTGGTAGGGAAGCTTAGCAACCATGTCTTGCATGCACGCACCCTGACACAGATAGGCAGACAGACCAATCAGCAGAGACCAGCAGTCTGGATGGAAACCGCTGAGCCCCCAGTGTAACACAATTACTAAGAACCCAGAGACAGAAATTGGGGTTCAACCTGAAGGTCAGAAAAGCAAAACAGCCAGCTACTAACTCTTACCTCTACCTCAGTTCAAAATGGTGATCCTGCCTCCAGGAATCTCAGAATAAGACTGTGCCTGAGAGCTGTCTCCTACCATCTTATATTCTCTAGTGCTGGGATTAAAGGTTTGTACCACTACTGCCTGGTTTCTATGGCAATTAGTGTGGCTACTGGGATTAAAGGTGTGTGCCACCACTGCCTGGTCTGTAAGGCTGATCAGTGCAGCTGTTTTACTCTGTAAACTTCAGGCAAGCTTTATTTATTAAAATACATATGAAATATCACTACACCCCAGATATCCAGAAACTGACTAGGGGAGGCCAGGAGTCGGCAATCAGCAGTTCAAGGTTAAAGGACCCCAAGTAGGAGGTTTAGAAAGCTGTGGAGATAAGCAAGGTCAAACACTACAGGAGCAGAGCTCACGCAGTGTCAAATAGCAAAGTTCAACAAACCGGTACACCGTGGGCCTCTGAGCCCATCGGTGCCGTTCCTAGCTCCAAGGGGTTGTTACCAGCCTACAGTTCTGATGAAAGATCCCCCCCAGCAGCCAGAGTTCTTGAGTAACGAGGCAATAATGTAAACCCTACAAAATGTTAATTTAGAATAGCAGCCAGTGGCAAAGTGGGATGGGGGCAGTCATCTAGCTAACCCTATGTTGGGGAGCACAGGAGTGGAGACAAACAGGGATTTCTATATCCCCGGCATTTTCTCCCCTCCATGTCCCCAGATGGGACCGAAACAAAGGCACCAATCAACTGTGCAAAACGCTGCAGCCCTAAAGTCAAGGAGTCACCCAGCTCAGAATCACGCTCATCTGTCTCACTCATAACCACAAGCTGCCACTAGATGGCACCAAACTGCAAAAGGGAGTAGTTTTTCGTTTTGTTTTTCTTTTCTGTTTTTCTTAGCAGCAGCTACTTCAGGATAAGGCAGAAGTTCCTTTATTCAGGTGTTCCTAGCTCCTGTCTTGACCCTGGCACAGAGTGGAGCTCAGACAATATACAAATGTCTGTTGACTGGAGAGAGAGTGGATGGGTGGAATGGGTGGATGGATGGGTGGATGGATGGGTGGATGGATGGATGGATGGATGGATGGATGGATGGATGGATGGATGGATGGATGGATGGATGGATGGGTGGATGGATGGATGGGCAGATGAACAGAGTTGATTTTTCTCCCTGAAAGAACTGGACACCTACTTCTCCTTTAAGGTAGACACTATAATGAAGTTCTGTATGTGCCTAGACCTTTCTAGATGTCTTACCCCTCACTTCACAATGGTGCCCAGATCTGGAAGAGGGTCATGGTTGCACAAACAGATGGGGACCAGGTCTACCCTTTGTGCCAGAAGATAAAGAGCAAGAGAGCACTGGGGTATCCTCATACTGCATCTATGTCTCCTGGGGCAGCCAGAGTAAAAGGCTCCCCTGCATCCACACAGCTGGATAGCCCTGCTGAATATCCCTCCTCCCCACCCTGCCATTAGTCTATCAGAAGGTCACCTGTGACTGACCTTCTAGGCCCTGGTTGTTGGCCCTCACTTTATCTTGTCTCAACTCCAACCATCTCCTTAAGATTTCCTGCACGTTTCCTTGCCTTCCTCCCCTCTGTGGCCTTTTTCTGTTTTGAGTTTCTTCATGTTTTTCTGTTTTGAGTTTCTTCTGCATGTTTTGTGGGTCCATACTGTGACAGTCCTTCTCTGGTGGCATGCCAGCTGCATGGTGTACCCTGACATCTACAAGAGAACCCTGCACACTGAAATTTGTAATCTAAATAAACCCCCAACCCCTTTCTGACAGGGCCAGCATGAGGAAGCCCCTGATCCCCTCAACCATCCTTAACCAAAACTCCCCACCACAAGGTGAACATTTTGGGTTTTGCTTATTTGCTTTGAAGAAAGAATTTCTAATTTTATTGGTCTGATCGAAAAATTAAAAGTGGTTTATATTGAAGGTGTACGGTGTGTTGCATGCAAATACATTGTGACTTGGTATCTAGTTAATGTAACTGTCATTTACAAGTTCCTTGTTTGTTTTTTGGTTTTTATTTTGTTTTGTTTTGTTTTGTTTTGTTGAGACAGAGTTTCTCTGTGTTGCTTTGGAGCCTGTCCTGGAACTAGCTCTTGTAGACCAGGCTGGCCTCAAAGTCACAGAGATCCGCCTGCCTCTGCCTCCCAAGTGCTGGGATTAAAGGCGTGAGCCACTACCACTGGGCTACAAGTTCCTTGTTTTATAAAAAAGGTTGCATACTTATGATACCCTCACTCCTCAAATGTCAAACATCTGACCCAATGTTTTTACCTCCAGTCTCCATGCTGAGTGCTCTGGAATTTGGTGGTTCTACATACAGAAATGTGCCCCTGGGCAGACAAGCCCCATTTCTCCCAAACTGCAGAGGCTGCCAAACTTACAGTTCCATCTGTATTTGAGTGTGGCTTTCTGACTAGCAGGAGAAGCCTTCACAGTACACAGATGCGGTCTTGGGGACCCTATCAACCTTGAGTCCTGCGGTCTTCAGTCTCATCTCCTACAGCGGCTAGAATAAACAGCCCAACACAGTTGCAGTTTCATTTTCTCTACTCAATGAGCCATTATGAAAGTAGACAAAAAGGTGCCCTTCAGCGGCACCTCCAGGGCCAAGGCCAATGGGGAGGGACCAAGAAGGGTCACTGGTGATAGGGGCCTTAAGATTCGGGTTCCATCAACTGCTATTCTGGCTGGCTCTGCCCAGAAGTCCCATCATTTATTCATTCCTTCGCCTTTGGCTCTAAGCCTGCCACCCTGGCCGAATGGCTGCTCTTCTGGAGAGCCACCAGGAGCCCAGGGACAGGGAAAATGGAAATTTCCCAAGGGCCAGGTGCCTGGAGCTGTTGACCATATTCACAGTCTATAGACAGCTTGGACAGTAAACTCAGAACACCAACAAGCTGTGTAAAAGGTACTTCCCTTTTCTCATTTTTCTCATTTTTACGGGTTTATTAGCTTTATTGTTTCTGTAGTCTAATATATTTCTCTCTTTTTTTGCAGAATAGGGAGTCTTTTACCCCATTTTCTGTTGGAGTGTTCACAGTGTGCCGGAGCTCCTCATGCTAGTACTACGCCATTGTATTAAGGGTCTTGAACATCCATGGATTTTTGGCGCATGTGGACATCTGGAAACCCAACGGATCCTGAGGGGTAAACACATGCAAATAAAACACACAGACTGTCCCTGCAATCACCAAGCGTGATGACTTGCCTTCACTTGTAGCCTTTTATTTTTTTAAACTTCTGCACACTGTGGTGTTCTGTTGTTTAATGAGGGGTGGGTTGGAGGTGGCCGCTTCTCTGGGTATCTGCCATCCAGTAGGATTGGTGGAGTTGGAGAAAAGGTGGGCAGAGCCTGGAAAAGTGTCCACAGGTGACCCTGGGCTCTGAAATTTCACCCACAGCTGATCCTAAAAAGTCCAAGGCCAGAAGAAGAGCCAACCTCTCTGTATGGATTTTCTGGCTCAGCCAAGAGCTAGTCTTAGGCTCGTGAAAACTCAGAGGAGGCTGTGGCAAGCAGGGTCTTAACTGGCTCCTAGTAAGGGTCAAGGGGCTACACCGTACATGCTTTTAGCTGTTGAATCAGAAAGTTGTAGTCACATCCGAGGAGTGAAGAAATGCCAAGGTATCTGACGTGAGATGCCTTCTGTATGTGTGTTGCTTTTATTGGTCTGTGAATAAAGCTGTTTCGGCCAATGGCTTAGCAGAGTAAAGCCAGGTGGGAAATCCAAACAGAGAGATAGAGAGAGAGTAGGTGGAGTCAAAGAGACACCATGTAGCCGCCAAAGGAGAATGGCAAGCCGGAACCTTACTGGTAGGCCACAACCTCGTGTGATACACAGACTGATTTTAAAAGGGGGGGGGGGTAATTTAAAATGTAAGAGTTAGAAAATAAGAAGCCTGAGATAATAGGTCAAACAGTGTTGTAATTAATATAGTTTCTGGGTGATTATTCGGGTCTGGGAGGTTGGGAAACGAAAGAGCAGTGCCCAGGGCACTTCTGCAATGGGTGATAGGGGCCTACGTAAGCCTGCTAAAGAAGCTGTCCCCTTACTATATCCAGTGACCGAAGAAGAGGCAGAGATCCACAGATAAGCACTGTGCTGAGTTCTGAGAGTCTTGAGGAAGAAACGAAGGAGGGATTGTATGAACGGGGGGGGGGGGGGGGGGAGGCATCATGATAGGAGAACACAGAGACAGCTGACCTGAGCTCACAGGAGCTCATGGATGTTGAACCAACAGTCAGGGAGCCTGAATGCTATCGACCTAGGCCCTCTGCATGTATGTGACAATCGTGTAGCTTGGTTTCTTAATACGGCTTCTACCAGTGAAAGCAGGACGGGATACAGCTGCATAGGGGGAACACAGTCCAGCGGATGGCAGGCAACACTGTGATGTGACCTCAGCTCACAACTCATGAGTAAGCTTATGAACTATGTGGAGAGGAAGAGCTCACAGCTTCCTAATACCTGATTTGATCTGTACATATTATGTACCAAGTACCCACAACTATTATAATGATCATGTGATAATTAAATACGTAAGATGGAAAGAGACAAGTAAAAAGTCTTTAATGGCAACCAGTTCTTCCTAAGGCAAACTGAAGAGCGAGTCCTGGCTTCCTGCCTCAGCAGACTCAAGCCCATACACATCTGTAATGGAAACACAACCCCAATGTGCACTTCATCTCTGAGTATCAGCCATGCAGAATACCATCCGTTTGTGCTGCCCAGTGTGCCACTCTCCAAAACAGAAAGCCAGGGGGCAGCACTCCAGCACACCATGACTAATAAGTTCCTGTAGCACCAAGCAGCCCTGTCTCATTTTGTGGCCTGTGCCTCAGTTTCTCCATCTGTAAAACAGCAATTGTGCTGGTTAATTTTTGTCAACTCGATACAACCTAGAGGCACCTGGGAAAACAACCTCAAATGAGGATTTGCCTTCGTCAGATTGGCTTGTGACCGTGTCTGTGGGAAATTTTCCTGAGTAAGTATTGATGTAGGAGGGGCCAGCCCAGTACAGATGATGACATTCCTGGGCAGGAAGGATTGAACTGTACAAGAGCACATCAGGGGAACAGGCCACTAAGCAGTCTTCCGCCATGGTATCTGCTTCAGTTCCTGCCTTGAGTTCTTGCCCTGGCTTCCACAGAAGATGAACGGTCACCTGTGAACCAAAGAAACCATTTCCTCCCTCAAGATGCTCTTAGAGTGTTTCATCACAGCAACAGAATACCAACCAGGGCGGTGCTGATGTGGACACCCCGTCGGCCTGTGGAGAGTCCTAGACTCACCTGCATGGACAGAAAAGCGCTACATCTCTCGGCCCACGTCAGCTTTCCCAACAGCTGGATGCATGCTGCTGTGGGAAGATACTGAAGTGCCTCTTTGTATTAACAAATGAGTCCACAGTATAGGGCCCTGGGCTTATTCCTAGATGTCAACCCCCCGTTCCACCCTGGCAGTGTTTATCACATCCGAGATCTATTACTGACGACATGTTTTTCTTCCAGTTCTTTCCACTAGTCATCAAACATTTATTTTAAATGACAGATGCTTTATAACAAGATCATAAAACTCAGTATCCTTCAGTTCATGAGGACAGATACAAAATAAACACCGAGGTGATAGTCCAATGGCAGGGAGCACACAGGGCAGGGTTTCTGAACACCGTTCTCCACTGAACCAGGAGTCCGTCTTGCACAGGCTATACGAATTCAATGTTATGCCAGAATAAACAGTGTGAACTAAGGAGAGGGAAGAGCAAAGGGAAGAGGAAGAGACAGTTCCTTAGAGACGACTGATGGTAAGAGCGGGTAAGGACAGCGCCAGGACGGAAGGAGGCAGCCCCCACCTGCAAGAGCCAGCCCAGAGCAGCCATCACCACAAATGGGTCTATCTGAACCTCAAAATTAAAGGCAACACCAATGGATTATAATCTACAAATAACATAGGGTGCTAAGCATCCGTTCTGATGTAAGTACACAAATAACAGAGCCAGCTCCTCTTTCCAGTAAATGCCAATAAATGTGAATGATAGAGTCAGAGGATGCTTTGGCAAGCGCCATGGTCATAATGGATTTAGGAAAGAGCATCAAGAAGGTTAAAACAGTGGGTAAAAGTCCAATGAGGAACAAAATATTCATTTAAAAATTTTCCCCTACATGTCACCTACTAAGCTCAGAGGGGACAAGAACTGCTTGATGGTGAAGGAGTCCTGAGCAGCCCACCATCCACAGGGCCCAACAGGAGCATCAGCAGTCCAGGACAGATGGACACAGCACTGAAGGCACCATGCCAGCAGTGTGCCCGACGACAAGGATGCACATCCTTATCCTACGGTGGGCACACGGGATGAGGACAGTGGGTGCTGTCTTAGCCACAGGTAGCTGCAGACAGGTTTTGTGACTCTGGGCAGACAGCAGAGAGGCTGCAGAGGGAGGCCAGGGAAAGCTGACTGTAGCCTGCATCTCAAATGTTAGGATGGCCCCAGTGTTTTCTGTGTTCATCTGCCAACCACTGTGGTTATTTAAGACACTGCCTTGTTCTTGAAGAAAACAGCACTGAAGCGTCAAGGGGCAAGGAAAGCAGTCTGAATTGGAGCCTGTAGTGTATCTCCGAGACTCAGGGGAGTGGGCTGTAGAGGGAGGATGGGAGAAAAGGAGAAGAGGGAGGGCAGCAGGAAGGGAGGGGAGAGGAGAGACCTCTAGAAGCTGAAAGTCGGGCTCTCTAAAAGTAAAGATTTGGGGGCATATGTTTTGTTATTCTTTGACAATTCCATCCATGTATACAATGTATCTTGACTGCCTCTACATTTTTGCTTTCCCACTCCCCCACACCCACAAACAGGTCCCCTACCTTCACATCCCTTTTCTCTCTTTGTTTCTCTTAGCCTCTTTTACAGGAGTTTTTGTTTTGTTTTGCATTGAGTAATATCTGGTAATAATTTAAGTTCATTAATGACTTTTCCACTGCATCTCTGTCATTATTTTCTGTGTGGTTGTTTCATCCTAACACCATAACCTACTGAAAACTGATACTATTTTAACAGCAAAAATGTACAAAAATTTCATAAAGATTTCTCTTTCCCCACTTTATATATTTTGTTAAAACAATACATTTTGATAATTATTACTTCATCAATTATCATTTAATCAAACAATTTCATCATTTTTGCCCCACCCACCTCCTTTGTAATGCTTTAGCAAGTGTATTAAGGAGGTGGTTGGGGCAAAAATGATGAAATTGTTTGATAGAGGTTTGGTTATATTGTCCAAACAGACTTATAAAGTCCTTCCTCCTGCTCAAACATGAAACAAAAAAGTCATCTTTAACGGACTTGTGCATACTGCATATTCCATATTTGTGTTACTGCAGATATGTATGTTACCTTTAAAAATGCGCATGTTTTCAGAAAAAGGATCAACCACCAATGAAGACAAGTATCCCAGGTGATCCAGTCTCTCAGACTGCCTCTATTGCAGTTTTCTCAAAATCCTACACCCAGAACAACTACAAAGCTGCTAGATAAGATGGTCCAGTCTCACAGACTACTCTAGTCAGGACTTCAGATAAGTCTTGTACTTTCCCATCACACCGAGACTAGACAACAGCTAACTATCCCAGGATTTGACTGTTATCCCAATTTTCTCAGGGTCCCCAAAGGATGTCATCACCCCCAGACAACAGGAAGCAGTCTAGAGAACATGACACCCACATTTCCAAAAGGTAGGGTGGATAGTTTTTGGTTGTTCCATGGATTACAGATGTCTATCATTGTTTAGGAGGTTTGGTTGCAAGTTGTTGTTGGTTATGGTTAGGGAGAAAGCTGAGCTAAGGAGATTAGATTCATAGATCTTTTTCTGAAGAGAAAAAGGGGGAATATGGGAATTTATAGCATAGAAGTGACGGGAAAAGGGGCTGGAGAGATGGCTCAGAGGTTAAGAGCATTGCATGCTCTTCCAAAGGACCCGAGTTCAATTCCCAGCAACCACATGGTGGCTCACAACCATCTGTAATGAGGTCTGGTGTCCTCTTCTACCCTGCAGGCATATATGCAAACAGAATATTGTATCCATAATAAATAAATAAATAAATATTTAAAAAAAACAAAAACAAAAACAAAAAAAGAAGTGACGGGAAAGCATAGATTATTGAATCTACTTTTAAACTAAAAAGCAGCTATTAGTCGTAGATACTTTTCATTGGTATGGATTTTTGTCTATTGATACAAATTTAAGGTTATTTTTGTTATATTGTATATATGTTTCTACTCCTGTTTAAGGTATTGTGCCTTTGCAGCTCATTTAAAAATGTAATGTATAATTAAGAAATACAAGTTGGTAGTTAGTCATCTATAATAATAACTTGTAGACATGTTAGGTAGTTTTTCGAGACAGGGTTTCTCTGTAGCTTTGGTGCCTGTCCCGGAACTAGCTCTTGTAGACCAGGCTGGCCTCGAACTCCCAGAGATCCGCCTGCCTCTGCCTCCCCAGTGCTGGAATCGATTAAAGGCGTGCGCCACCACCGCCCGGACAGATATATTTTAAATAGATGGTTGGTCTTCAAACACTTCAGAGATCTACAAAATATAGCATTTAAACTGTTTTAATAACATAAAGCTTTTCATTACAGTGAGGCACGTCTAATCCTGTCAGTACCAATTTACTTCAAAAGAGGATGATGAACATTGAAAAGCCATTAATTTGTGGCAGTTAGCCACTGGGCAAAGAAACTGCCCTTGTCTTGACTGTTGACAGTATGTTATCCAAACTGGACAAGCAGGACACAAAGAATGGAACTCCCTAACTATGCCAAGACAAGGTAGAACAGTCCTTCAAAATCCCAGTCTCACAGAAAAGTCTGTCAGATATTCTAGATATGTAGGCCAAAGATGGATTCCCCAATGTTGCACAGGAATCTTGGGTGACTGTCCAGGAAGTCAGATGTCTCTGTCATAACTTAGTTTTAGAAATTGCTTGCTCTGCACTTCTAATTTAAATTTAAGCAGGTAATATATCCTCAGATTTCTGATGGGGTTAAATACTGGGTAATTATTGTAGTTTTGATAGAAATTAAATCAGGTATAAAACTTTGAACTCAACATGATAGGCTAGGTATTTTCTTTGAATTTGTCAAATATCAAATGGGCTGGACATTGTGAATGTATTTCTTACTTGATAATTGTTCTTAGTGACTACAGTCATCACACTGAGGGGCTGTGGTTCACATCAGACTCACTGCTCTCACCAAGACTTCTTGGTTTGCTTGCATTATACTCATTTTCTATATGCTCTACAAACAATTTCCAAAGATGTCCCATGGTTTTGTTTGGGAGGGAGTCAGTCTTCCACTTTCCCCAGTAGCAATTGATTTTTTGGCTCGTGTATCTGTACATCACCCCCACTCCACTTCTAAACTGGTAGAAATTTAAGAGCAGTTTTGATGTTGGAAGATTTGACTGTGTACTTCACTAACTAGGAGAGGGTGTTAAAGAACACCCTCTTCTGTTTCCATACAAACAGAAGAAATATTTAATGAAATCCAGCACTGGATTCAAAACTAGGAAGCGTAGGTGGAAGTTTCTATCACCAAATAAGCAACACAGAGGTACAGAGGTTTAATATTAATTACAAATGCTCAGTCAATAGCTCACGTTTATTACTAACTAGCTCTTATATTTTAAGTTAACCCATACTCCTTATTTATGCTCTGCCATGGCAGTAGCTTTATTAGCATGGAACATTCATCTCCTGCTCCCTCTACAACTGGCTGGTGAGTCCTCACTTCACCCTTCTCCTTCCCATCATCCTGAGTTTGGTCACCCCACTTATACTCCCTGCCTGGCTGCTGGTCAATCACCATTTTGTTATACCAATTCAAGTGTTGTACAAAAGTATTATTCCACAGCAGGGAAGAATATTCTTTTAACCCCATTTAATCATGTATTAGAAGACAGCAGCAACTGTAGGTTTTAAAGCATCTCTTCAATGGCAGGGAAAAGAGATGGCTAACCAGGATGTCAACTGTGAGTATTGGTACCCCTTAATCATAGAGTATATGGATTGGAATAACTGAAACACAATCATCACTATTGTAGCTGATTCAAGTGTTACAGAATAACTTACAGATCATCAGAGAACAAGTTCAGCAAAGTTGCTAGATACATATAGCATCAGTTAGCAAAGCCAACTTACAGAGAACCAGGAGACAGGCCTTTGTAAATGAGAACATGTGGGGTTTCAGGTGTCCTTAACTACAAGGAAAAAAATCAGGGTTAGGACTAAGGCTAAGTTGTACATGACTCTATGGCAAAATGTGAAATGTAATGCAATTATTTCTTTATAAACAGGTAGTAAAAATAATCCTCAACCAGCCTGCACATTCATTATAATCTCAAAACACAAATGTGACAAGATGATCCATACATACAGAACAAAGGTCTAAGAGTCGTCCTATAACTTCTGACAATGACTTAGACACACACATGACTAGAAGTGGCTTATTGGTAAAGATGAATGGACAAAACCACCAAAATATAGAACCCTGAAACATTCCCATAATTATATGAACATGGGACATGATGGCAATGGTGACTTTATAAATGTAATGTATAAATCCGGAGGGAAGGGATGACCTGCTTTTCAAATGTTGAGAAAATAACTATTTATATAATTGTATTTAATCATTTTCCTCATTGCTGACAAAATACCCAGACAGAAGAACCTATGGAAAGAAGGGTTCATTCTGGCTCATACTTGCAGAGGCTCACTGATACACTGCATCCGTCGATAGTCGGAAGAGAGTGGAGTGGGAATAGAAAGTGGGGCTGGACTAGGAACCTCAAGGCCCATACCCAGAGATCCACCTCCTTCAGCAAGACTTTACCTCCAGTTTTTACACAACCTTCCCAAAGAGTCACCAGCTGGGGACCAGTTGTTCAAACACGAGACTGTGATGGGGCACTTCACATTCAAATCACATAGGCAACTAACAAGGGCATTTAAAAGATTGTATTTATGATCTTGTTTTCTAAGATGGGTTTCTGTGTACAGCCCTGGCTGTCCTGGAACTCACTCTGTAGACCAGGCTGTCCTCGAACTCAGAGACACACACCTGCCTCTGGTTCCTGAGTGCCGAGATTAAAGGTTTGTGCCGTCAGTGCACAGCTAAGTAGCAGCTTCTTAAAAAGAAAACAAAACAGAAAAAAACTAAATGTAGACACTTCCAAGTGATAAGCAACACAAAGTTGATACAGGAATGTTCCAGTTATTCAGATTTTTATGTGAAAATAAATGATCCTTAACCTAAACTGAAATTCTGTAAAACATCCAGAAAAAAAAGCTAAAGTAAAATGTGCAAGACCCTTATGAGAAATGTTACCCGAGTATATAAATGACTTAAATAAAATGAGGCCTATCATAAAACTAATGGGAAAATTATATTCATTATGAAGAAGTCTATTATCCTCCAATTAATGGATAAACTAATGCAATCCTGGTCAAAAGAGCAACACAACTTTAGAGGAACTTAATAAGCTAATTCTATCATTTGCTTGAAACAAAAAAATGCACAAAAATAAGTCAGAAGAAGAGATAGAAAGGAACTTTCCCACTGGTGGTAAAACCAAATAGCAGTGTGTAGAGTGTGAAGAAAAAACAGACATCTCTACATCTGCTATGGACACAGCACAGTGTGATGAGTCAAAAGCTGGTGTCTCAAATTGGTATGGACAACGGTCTGTATTCTGTCAATTGTACTTTAAATAAACGCTGATTCGCCAGTAGCCAGGCAGGAAGTAGAGGTGGGACAACCAAGCAGGAAGTAGAGGCAGGGTGAGAAGAACAGAGAATTCTGGGAAGAAGGAAGTCCTAATCTGTAGTCCTGACCCAGCCACAGAAGAAGCAAGATGTGACTGCCTCGCTGAATAAGGTACTGAGCCATGTGACTAACATGGACAATAATAATGGGCTAATATAAGTTATAAGAGTTAATAAGAAGCCTGAGCTACTAGGCTAACCAGTTTATAACTAATGTAGACCTGTGTGATTTCTTTGGAACTTAACGACTGTGGGAACTGGGCAGGACAGAAACCTCTGGGGGGCGGCTATTCTATAATGACTTTTCATTTTTGCCTATTTCATAATTGCCCTTCATTTCAATCTAGAGAACTAGGTGAATATGGTATGAACAAGAAGATACAGCAAATTTCTGCACATAACCAAGAAACACGGGGTTGTCTGATGTTGAAGAAGTCAGGGAAATACATGATGCGTGATTAATGAAAACCCAGAGACAGAAATTGGGGTCAGAAAAGCAAAGCAGCCAGTCACTGACTCTTACCTTGGTATCAGTCCAAAAATGGTAATCCTACCTCCAGCAATCTCAGAATGAGACTGAGCCTGAGAGCTGTCTTCTCCCATTTTATAATCCTCTCTAGTTCTGGAATTAAGGGTGTGTACCACTACTGCCTGGTTTCTATGGCAAACTAGTGTGGCTACTGGGATTAAAGATGTGTGTCATTGTTGCCTGGTTTGTAAGGCTGGCCAGTGTGGTTCTTTGACTTTTCTGATCCTCAGGCAAGTTTTATTCATTAAAATAGAGTGAAATGGGGCTGGAGAGATGGTTCAGAGGTTAAGAGCACTGACTACCCTTCTGAAGGCCCTAAGTTCAATTCCCAGCAACCACAGGGTGGCTCACAACCATCTGTAATGAGATCTGGTGCCCTCTTCTGACCTGCAGGCATACATGGAGGCTGAACACTGTATACATAATAAATAAATCTTTTTAAAAAATAGAGTGAAATGCTACTACAAATTCAGGTTAAAATAAGGCCATTTCAATCACAAGATTGACTTTAAAACAATCTACCAAAATGGACCTACCTGCTGTGGGCAAGTGTGGGGGAACGGAATCTGTAATGGGTTTAGAATTGAGTAGTTCAGTGAAAGCAGTTGTATCATAGGAGTGAAAAGGCCTATGTAATGTGAGAGTTAGATATAACAAGAACTTCTTATTCCATTAATATGTGACATACATGAAACAGACGAGGTGTTAAAATCATTTCTAAAACAGTTAAATAAGTTCATTTATTTCACTCTTTTTTTTTTTTTTTTTTTGGTTTTTCGAGACAGGGTTTCTCTTGTGGCTTTGGAGCCTGTCCTGGAACTAGCTCTGTAGACCAGGCTGGTCTCGAACTCACAGAGATCCGCCTGCCTCTCTTAAGTAACAGGTCAAAGACAGACATCCTCGACTGGTAAAGCAACTACTAAAACCTCAGCACACACCCTCTCTTGGAACATAGGAATCCTCTGAGGCTCTCAAACATCCAGGCCACAAAACAGGGAGCTTTTGGGGGCATGCACACCATGACTCTTACGTTAAACTGAAGTTTTCCATCTCACTGCCTACGACTGTCGAATGGCCACAGTTACCTGCCAGGGAGGCTGAGAAGCAATTATTAGCTGGGCAGTCATGTGTCCAGGTAAAACTCAGAGATGACACTGGAAGGATCAGCCCACGCCAGCAGTCACAGAAAAGCCCAGGCTACTGCACAGGCTCTGGAGCAGCAGCTAGACTGGTGTGGGGTGGGAAGGTGTGGGGTGGGAAGGTGTGGGGTGGGAAGGTGTGGGGTGGGAAGGCCGAGACTGTTTAAAGACTTTACAAGCACCAATACAGTAACAAGCTGTTATCTTTAAAAATTCTTTATTTTTAATTATATAAAATGTTTAATACATTTAATCTATTTACACTGCACAAAGTATTTAACGATCAAAAATTCAGATTGCAGCTCAATGTATAAAGGTGCTGTATATTATTTAAAAAACTATTCTAACTCAGAGCTGGTCTTTAAGTTTCTCCCGGGTTGGCTGGATGGCCATGTTTACAGAGCACGGCCCTGGGACTCAACCTACCTAGGTTGGGCAGGGCAGCGGCAGAGCTGGAACATGGCTTCCTTGCCTTACTGCACAGTCAGAAACTTTAACTGGCTATTTTTAATTAAAGGGATGTCTATACCTTCTCTAGCTTGCTATGACTTAGATCTCAGACATTACAGGCACAATGCACTAATGCTCCCACTGATGAATCAGGTCAGTACTTGGGCCCAAGGACAAGGGCATCATCATTTCCCTGCAAGCTAATGACTAGAAGAAAAATAAACAAAGAGCCCCCCAGAAACAAAAGGCCTACGAATGTTTATAACTTATTGACCTAGTTAAATAAATATTATCTTTAGATAATAAAACAGAATAGAAACTAATAGACTCTTCCTTCTTTGACATATTTATGTGTGTATGTATATGTGCGTGTATGTATGTATATGGAACTGGGTGGAACCTGGCGGTAAAGCACAGACTTAGCATGCACAACGCACCAGAGTCTGTCTCTAGCACCATTTAAAACAAACAACAAAAACTGAACTGCTAAGCTAACAGTGTTGTAGAGAATTATTTATAGGTAGTTAATGATTTGACAGGTAACAAATATCTTTCTGTATGTGGCCATGGGACAGAAACATTTACAGTTCTCTATCAAGGTACTGAGGTGACCAGATGACATATGGGCAAGGGTGGGATAAACAGAAGACATGTTCCCAGCACCAGTAAGAACTGAGGTTTCTATCCTCAAGTAGAGTGTGCTCCCTGAAAGCATCTTTTGGATTAAGAAACACATTTGTTCCAATAAGCAACTGTTAGGTCCCTGGTTTTATAACATAATTCATTGTGCCACCAAAACAAAATAAAACAAAACAAAAAGCTCTCCAAGTATTTTCTTCTTCAAGTTTTAGCCTTGAGGTAGATAACACAGTAAACACTTTCTGCAGCCATGCCCTTATGCTTACACACACACACACACACACACACACACACCCCATCACTAATCACAGGATTGGTGAGCCGAGATTTCCATTTGAAAAGGTCTAGGAAGCATTGCTGTTCAGCAGTATTCTGGCTTCAGTTTCCAAATCCCTTCACCACCAGGAGTTCTGTGGAAATTGCACAGATTTCTCAGTAGTTCTCGGAAGACACAGGACTGTGCTGCAGACAGCTTGGATTCGAACTCCTGTAAGATCTCCTGAGTGCTGGCCTGGCCATCCACCTGGGCCTGGAAAGCAATGAAGTTCCTCATCTCCACCAGAAGGTCATCATGTTCTGTGCTGGAGGGAGGCAAGGCAGCAGCCTCGGTGAGGTGTCCGCTGCTGCTCTCCAAGCGTTCTGGCAGAATGAGGTGGTTTCTTGCTCGCATTCTGGCCAGGAGTGAGGAGGAACTGGGGGCTCCAGACAAAGAAGTTCCATCTTCTCTGCCACTGAAGTGCTCAGGGGCGGAAGCTTTCCCCTCCTTTTTCACAGTGTTCTAGAGAAACAAGACTACCCATTAATAAACTGAACTTCCAGCATATTCCCCAACCTATTTCCCCAAAGGCTATGAGGATCCACAGCATAACCCAAACGCCATGTGCTGAGAGGTGGGAGCAAGGCTGGAACCCCAAGGTAAAGGATCTGCACATAAATCCCGCAGACACGAGCAGGAAGGAAGAGGAATGAAGTCATCTCCTGGTTAGCAGAGAAAGCATGGGGGCTGAGGAGCTGAGGGAGCCCTGCCTTGCAGGCCCAGTGCCGTGGCAGATCTTCTAGAGGCTTAGGGTAGCTTCTTTCTCCCACATGCACCCAACCCACACCGTGGGACAAGGGGCAGCTGTCACTCTCTCCATTTTTCAGCATTCTTTCTCTCTCCCGCCCTCTCATACCACAAATCTGACCCGGAAAGTGCCTCAAGCGCCTGCTGCTGAAAGCATGGACCGCAGGAGACTGGAAAGGGCCTCTGTTCCTGAAGGAGTTCCCATGCGTCTAAAAATAGAGTCTTAGCCTGGGAGTTTTCACAGCCTTCATCAGAAAGACTGGCGTTTGCCCAGTTCTGCCACTGCTGCAGTGTGGTGAAGGGTAGATGCTCTGTCCAACATTCAAGAAGGTTCTCTGGCCACTGGTTTAGACATGGAGCCTTGAGGGCTGACACGCCCTCTCCAGATAGGTGCATATTAACTCTAAGCATGGAATAGAGGGTCTGCGAAATTTTGTGTTCGAGGACGTTAGCTGGTCCTTCAATTCCAATGTGAGTACATTACAACCCAGAGCCTACGGTATCAGCCGTCACTATGGCAGTTACAACCATTTTCCTCAACATCTAAATGACACTCTCCTGGCCATCTAAGTAAATCTCAAACAGGCAGCTAGGCTACCCTGTTACCTGACACTTTTCTGTTCGTGATGAAGGACGCTGCACAGGGAGGTTGGAGTTCCTCTTCTTACCGAACCTGTTCCTAAACAAGAAGAGAGTAAGGCAGACAGAAGGTGAGGTGCTGCAAGAGAGGAGGCCATGGACTATCTCCAACTAAACATTTCCCAGGAAAGCTGCTGCCTTCCGATCCCCACACCCCTGCTCTACCCGCTTGACTTCTACACTCAGCTCTTGGGGCGTAAGCACTTCCTCTCAGACTGAGATCCACTCAGCATCCTCACTCAGCATCCTGGCTAATAATTACATAATAATATGCTAATATTATAATCAGCATAATAATCACTGATGGCTATAAACTGGCTAATTATATTACTAACAGTCATTATTTATATTTTTCACTAATGTAAACATCATCTCTCAAGCAAGACTGATTGCTTCTTCCCATGAAAAATTGTCTCAAGAAAGCAGGAAATGAAAGGGAAGAAAGACAGCAGCACCTTCCACGCCACTCAAGTCTGACCCATACGACCCTCCCCGAGGGAGCTTCTTGTCCCACAGAGACAAGTCTGTCTGCCTTGACTGTGCAGCTAGCCTCAACCACTGCTCCTTGCAAGCGTGTCAGGTGGTCTCTTACTTCATTCCTGCTGGTGCACCAGAAACACCCCTGTGGCCAGTCCAGGTGGGAACACCAGATGCTGCGCCCAGGCATTGCTGCCGAGAAAACTTCAGAGCTTTCAAGGCGTCCTGAGCCACTCGGCTGGCTTCGGCCTCCACCAGCACATAATCCGGGTTGGCCCCATCCATGATGGCATCATGCTTCACAACGCTGTGCACTCCCACTAACCAGAGTCAGAGAGAACGACAGTGAGGACTCAGCCTACACACTGCAGTACTAGTCTCACCAGAGAGAAAACATCATAACACTTTTGGCTGCGACTTTCTGGGCAGCAATTATGACTTGGGAGCTTCACAAATGCTTTCTGTCCACGGTCATCACTAGCCTACAAGGGACAGTTATGAATTATCCTTGTTTTAAAATACCTGAAACAAATGCTTTTAATCATAATTTTAACATTTAATCTCTTTCTTCCTATACTGTAAGAAAATTAAAATATTAAACTCTTCAGTGGAGGGAAATATAGAATTTCAAAAAAATTAACATTCAATGAGAATGCTACATATCAGAATCATCAAAATACACTTAATAGAATAATCAGTGGAACGTTCATTGTCCTGAGTGTTTGCATCAGTGAAAATGAAACAGCAATGCAAGGTGATGCAAGCCTACAATCCCAGCCCCTGAGAGGCTACAGTAGAAAGATCAGAAACCCAAGGCCGGCATAAGCTACACAGTGATACTCTCTCAAAAATAAATAAATAACCAATAATAAAATTAAGTTAAAATTATGTGAGGATAAAAATGAAATAAATTTCTAACTAGACAGAAATACAAGAAAATAATTATGCCCAACCCTCTCACCAAAATAAAATAAAAACAAAAACACTAGAAGAAAATCATAAAATAATGAAGTGGAGAATAGGCCAACTATGGATCTATTTATCTGTTAATAAACAATAATCCTGGATTATGAGAAAAAAGCAGCAAAATGGACAACCCACTTAAGGTTAAGAGAAAGAGAAATGTATGGAATAAAGTCAAAAGAGAAGCTATCTTTGTAAAAAGGCAAATCTTAAGACTCATTATAGGCACATTATGTATACTGCCAATCTGAAAACCACACAAAATAAGTAATTTTCCAGGAAAACAGACAAGAACTGTATATAGAATTGTTACTCACAATAAAGCTATAGACCAAAATTATTATGAACATCAGTGAGAAAATACTAAGTATAACACGAAAACACAACAACCAATAGCAAAAAATAAAGTAAAATAAAACACAGCTCTCAGGTAAGAGTCGTGGGAATTCACGGTTGGTTGCTGTTAAGCGCTCCACTGTCTAATAAGTTTTACAATGTTCTTTTCAGTGCCATCCACAGATGTTTCTACAGTGAAGATGCCTTTGACAAACTTCATGACCCATGCCTGTAAAGCCATTCCCCAAATCAGGAACTTCCGAGAAAACACGTGCCTTCCCCGAACTCCAGAATCTTACTTAATGAGCAGATGCTATGGTTGTTTCTATGGCAGTGATGGTGTCTAGCACCTCTGACACTCAAGGAACATTCTCCTAGCCTTGTTGGCCAGTAAACTAATAGTAACATAAAATCGAAGATGTGACAGAAAATGAAAAAAAGTACAATTTTCCTTTTAAAGTTCTTTCCCCACCCTACCCCCCACTTCATTTTCTTTCTTCCCCCTCCCTCACTCCCTTCTCTTTGTAGACTACCGATGGCTCAAGGCTTCATGCATGTTAGCCAAGTGTTCTGCCACTAATCAATACACAACCCAGTCCCTCTCTTTTTGAAGTTTTTAATGGATACAAACCTAGAGGACTCTAGATAATCAATGATAAATTCAGGAAGGAATGAGATATAAAAGAAACCTACAACCTTCCAATTAAAAAGTAGCTAAAGAAGATAATGGTGGGGAAACTCCATATACAATAACAATGAACATAAAACAATTACATAGGAACTTTTATCCAATTTCACTAGTAAAATAAATGAAAACTAAAGTAAAATGAGATGTTACTTACATCAGGACAGAAGGAAAGAGAACTTACGGGAACAGAGAAGAGAAGGGAGTCTCCCCACTCTGATTTGACTGTGGTCTGGCCTCTCTCCTGCTGAGAGGGAAGAGGCCCAGACAATCCACACGTGCCTTAAAGGCTGCTGACACAATGAATGTTCCTTCATGCCTGTCTACTTTGTGACAAACAACAGGGACCCTGGCTCCAGGCCTGATGTGTAAGACCTCTTAGCTGGGGCCTCATTCCTCTCCCTGAGTATCTCAAACAAAATCATTGCCTTTGTTTACAGGAAGACAACCTAATCTTCCTAGTCAGCAACTGTAATCTGACAGCTGCCCTCAGGTGGTCTCACTGGGTTTCCTAACAACCCTGTGGAGACAGTGAACTCACGCCCTATCTGAATCCTACACATCTCTATCCTTTCAGAGGAGATGGACGGCGGTGGCCAAAGCCCGCATTCGTGCTCGTCAGTACCTTGCTTTGAGCAACTCCCTTCCTCATGATCCTCTCACTCGCACCTAGAATAAAATAGCTTTCTCAAGTCCCAACTCTCCTTTATACTGGCTAGAACTCCAACTCGTCTGCATAATGAAGCCACCGATCTTAGCTTAATCTGTGTCAAGGTCTCTAAAAGTTTAAAGAAACTACTCAGGCTGCTGTGACTGCCAGATGGAAGCTGCCCATCAGATGTGGACTTCTGTTTGTCTATCTGACCCTCAGACATGGAAAACTTCTATCTATGTATCTAACCATCATCTACCTACTACCAAACAACCTGAGACGGAGTCTCTCTGCAGCTCTCTCTGGTCTGGAACTCAAGAGTCTGCTAGTCTCTCAAGTGCTGGGATTAACAGCATGTGCCACAGCTTCTGCCTTCACATATTTATAATGGCAAAAAAAATAAAGACGTGACGCACAGTCCTGACATGGCTGTGGAGACAAGATCGCTAAGAACACACGGACCTGACATGGCTGTGGAGACAGGACCGCTAAGAACAAACGCCAATAGAACCCTTCTGCAGCTTATCTTCTGATGCAGCGACCTCACTTCTAAGAATTTTCAAGAAGCTGTGTCTACCAGCAGAACAACACATGGGCACAATGTTGATGAAAACAAGACAGAAGAGTCAGCTCCTTGGATTTGCTTCATGGATTTACTGAACTATATAATGTTCTGACATGGATACAGCATGGAGCTACTACCAGTCACGGCAATGACATCACGACCTGCAAAGTCCTCTACATGACCCATGGGCACATGGGACCCAACTCTCCTACCCCACAGCAGAGATCATGTGGACTCTGTCCTTCATCCTCTGAGGTGACTCACTCATCTTTGCTTCTTCTAACCCTTTCCTGCTTATGGAATTTCACCCTCACCGCTTCTCTGTGCCGTCTGCTCCGGCTGCTTTATTATTATGCCTTGGTATGTTTTTCTTCCATTTCAGGGCTTGGGTTTTATTAAGTCCCTGCAGTGTGTGGATATACAGCTTTCATCTAATTTGGAATATTCTTTTCCAGTATTTCTTCAGATTGATATATTCTCCTCCTCTCTCTTCTTGGTCAGAACCTCAATCACCATTATAATACGCTGTTGACATCTCACGGCCTTTCTGCTTCTGGAATTTACTGTGTTCCTTTCTGCACAGCTTCTGCTCGCTCATCAAGCACACTACTCTTTTCTTCTATGTCTAATATGCCTTCATCTCCTACCGGGGACTCTTCACATCAGACACTGCGTTTTCATATAACTTCACTTTCCATATATGTGTGCATCTTTCATGCCGCTTTTTGAATATATGGAAGTTATAATTATTTAACGTCTGGGCTAATTTCAACACTAGTGTGTCAGTTCCAATTCAGTTCCTCATTGTGAATCACATTTTGCCGCTCATTTCTGTGCCCAATAACTTTTAAATTTGATGCAAAACATCATACATTTTATCTTGTCCAGTATTTATTATCTGCACAGTCCTGTAAGAATTCAGGTGAGGCTGAAACAGTGCTAACTACGAGACAAGACTATACTTTCTTCTGTAATATAATAGGCTAGCTGGTAAAAACAGGCATTGTCTCCTGCTATGGTGTGCACAGAAATGCTTCTTCTCCTCTAACTCCTTTGAGTGGGCCTTTCTGCAGTCTCAAACAAGACAGCTTCCTTCCAGACTGTGCTGCTCTCACTCACCTGGATGCTCAGTCTGCCCAGGATTCCATCTCCTCTCATGTCTCTCAAGGTAACAAGTGCAAATTCATTTCACTTGTGTCCCATCTCAGAGAGATCACCACCCTTTGGTGCCCTCTTGGTACGACAGCTTCACACATGATAATTTAACTGTGGTACCATGGGAGGTAAACATCATGCCATCCTTATTGGAATCTAAGTCCACGGCCCTTATCCACAGATATATGCATGTATGTTTGCAGACGTGTTTACACATGCATGTGAATGTTAGAGCGAATGCTGGAAATGTTAACAGTGGTAAAGGCTACAGAAGAGTCTGTGTGCTCTTCATGGAATTTCTTTGACAGGCTTTCTTCAGCGTACAGAAACTGCCTTCTCAAACAGAGCGTCCTGACTCGGTCTTTGGTGACTATGACCATCACTCTGAACATAATGTGCAAAGAACAAAGACCACGACTCCTGGGAGATACCAAAGCTGAGCAGGACATGCTGATTCCCACTATCTTCTGCAGCTGTTTGTTGATTTCTCTACTGCTTTCTCTCTTTAATCTTGGCTATCAGCTTCCCTTTCTGCCTGCCCCCAGCCACAGCCCCCACCTCTCTCCTATGATCTGTTTCTCTAACCTCCTGTACTTGGAAAAGCATAGAAATATACCATGTAAGGAAAATGCCTATTAACATTCAGGTAGCGCATGTCTATTTGTGGTATCTGACCTGCTGTAAGTGGTCATATGCTAAGTAGTATTGTTTCCTAAGTTCTGAATTCTTTCAGGTTTTCAAAAGGAAGGATAAATGCAAGTTAGTACCATTAGTAAAGACTGCTGTGCTAGGAATGGCTCCCACATTTGTTGCTCCAGGCCCCCAGGTGAGATTCATCAAAACCATTACCTGATTTTTTGAAAAGCTTTTCCAAAACATAGTCATCACTGCTTCGTTCCTCAGCCTCGCTCGCCTTCTCAGAGTTCTGCTGGTGGTATCGCCTTTTCTTCACTAGGTGTGGGACCCGAGTTCCTTCAAACTTGGCATCTCTACAATGCTTGGTGTGCTTGCTCTTTTGCTTGGACTGCAGACATTTCTCTGGGGTCTCTTCTTTCGCTACATCATGTTTCCTTTTTGATTTGTGCTTATAAAAATGCCCTTCCATTCGTTCACTCCCGCAAACAGGTTCTGGCTGAACCTGGCAGCATTCCCCTTTGTAGGAAGGACCCTGCTTCTCATTGGTGCTCGCCTCACCAGATGGCCCGGATGTTTGGTCCACGGTTGGAACATCTGAACACTTCCCATCTCCACTCATCACTGACAGCTGCTCCAGCTCGGACCCTGCACCTGTCTTTTCTCCAACTGCAACAACACTGCTAGTTCTGCTCACACTCGGGTGACAGTCGCTCTTCAAAGGGCCACTTTCTCTACAAGTTGCATTTTCTGCTGCCCCCATTGACTTAGATTTTTCTTGAGTCAGGATGGCACCGTTTAAAGATGTGTCAGAAATGGAGACCTTCTTGCATTTGGGACCTGTTTCTGGGGCTGGTGGAGTCTTTTTTTTTAAATGGCATTTGGGTGTCTGAACATCGGAACCAGTTCCTGTAACAGGGAAAACACGGCTAACGTTGCACTGCAGAATTCTCATGCAATTGGTTAAATCAAATGACTTAATGTGTTACCTGCAAAAATAGCACTCGTTTCAGTGCTCTGGGATGCATCAGGACTACTCAGAGTAAACAGTTCATAAAGATCATTGGATTTGAAGAAGCGCCTTTGTTTTGGGTCTTTTAGCACTCTGTTTGTCAAAAATTGCTTGAAGATTTGTCTAAAAAGATAAAATTGCACTGGTATGAAACAATATTTAGCTGTAATTCAAAATTCTAGTTTTAAAACACAAGAGATAGGGCTGGAGAAATGGCTCAGAGCAATGGCTACTCTTTCAGAGGATCTGGGTTCAATTTCTAGCACCAACTGGGCAGCTCACAACTACTCATAAAAAAAAAAAAACAAAAACCAAACTCCAGTCTCAGGGAATGTAATACCCTCTTCTGGCCTCTGTAGGCACTGCATGAACATGGTGCACGGACATATATGTATGTAGAACACCTATACATAAACATAAAGGTTAATTTTTTTAATGAGAGAAAGATGCTTAACAGCAGATCTACGAATAATTAAAAAGCCAACAAACTTTCAGCCATGGAAAATTACAACTCGACATATATAATACATCAGGTGGTCTCATAAGTTTTATAAATTTTAAGTGAGAAATGATACTTTATTATTTATGCCAATGAGATTTTTTCTTTTTAACCTCCAAAGACCTATCACACTTCAAGCCCACCTTTCACATTTACGTGCCCCAACCTCTACTAGCTGTAAGGAGCCAGTCAGTCTCCCTGATTAATGGGCCAAGGCCTGCCTGGCCCGACTTGGCACCCTCTTGTGATGGGTTCAGGGCATAGCCCTCACCTCCCTGCTCCCCAGCCCCACCTGCTGGTCCAGGCAATGTGCTTAAGGTCATACACTGTTGTCCTTCCACACAGGAACTACCGCAAAGCAACACCACCCCTCCTACCCACTGGTGTTTCAGTTAAAGCTTCTTTCCACAAGATCACAGCATCTTCAGGCCCTACAGTAAGCCGTTAAAGACACACAATGCTTCTGGAACAGTCCAGTGTTGGTGCAGGTGTTGGGATATGGGATAAGAATGAAGTCTGAGGGGCACAGGGAAGCTGGCAATGTTACCACTGCCTCAAGCTGCCTAGTTACAAGAGGAAAACCAAAGGGAGGGACAAGCTGCCAGCCTCTCCAGAGGTCACCTGACTGTACTGGCTTCACTTCTGGCACTTCGTAGTTTTATTAAAAGCAGTTGGCACACTATAGTAGTTGGAAAGTTTCCCTCAGAAAACAGTATCAAATTTACATATAAGGAGTCCTTGATTTAGATTAAGGTACAATAATTACCAGGTTCAGAATTTTAAAAAACAGTATGGTTGGCTGGCTGTGGTAGCCCATGTCTTTAATCCTAGCACTCAGTAGGCAAAGGCAAGTGGATCTGAGTCAAGGCCAGCCTGGTCTATATAGTGAGGTGCAGACAAACCAAGAATACATTGTGAGATTCGTTCTCAAAAACAAAACAAAACAAAAAAGAGAAATGGATCAAAATATATTTTATAGCAAAGAAAAAATAACAAAAAACAGTCAGTGATACCCCTTAAGTTATATTAATTATTCCTCTAAAATGAAAGAACATTTTAAACCAACACTTGCAATAACAGCAGCCCTTCTTGGTGAGAGCTCCGCAGCTGTCTGTACTGACCGGTGGTAGATCTTTTCCTCGATGGTGCCGGCTGTCAGGAGCCTGTAGACAGTCACCTGTTTCTTCTGACCTATCCTCCATGCTCGCTCCCGGGCCTGTGGCAGAGAGGTCCATTAACAAGGGCCCTTCCAGAGCAAAAACCAGTAAGAGACAAAGTAACTGACCACTGACTTCTAGCCCCTAGTCACAACTGTCTGAGAAGAAACATGCAGTTGAGCCTATGCGTGCGGATGAACAGCCAGGTGATAAGGAGAACCGAGACGGCCTGACTGAAGAAGTGATCCACTTTCGTGAGTACTTTCCATACCATAGCTTGCAATGGATGAACAGCAGAGGACTCTCGCAGTCTGTATGACTGACTACGTGTCCTTCACGTGAAAGAACAAGATGTGACCAGAACCAAGACTGTACTTGCGGCCAGGCAAACACTACAGCTCCTGAAGAGAGCGATAATAACAAGCTGTCTTCCCGCAGGGCTCTTCTCTTCACGGAAGACAGACCTGTGTGTCGGTGCTGGGGTTCCAGTCAGGGTCGTAGATGATGACTCTGTTGGCCCCGGTCAAGTTCACTCCTATGCCACCCACCCGTGTGGTCAGAAGAAAGACGAAGATGGACGTGTCCTGCAGGAAAGATCCAGAACAGAGTGGGCACAGCTGAGAGCTGCTGCAGCTCGGCTCTTCCCCCACACCATCAGCTCTGCTGCTTTCCAACACACCCAAACCTCACATGGCAGAATCTGTGACTCAACCTCACCTCAGACTTCCTACTTGTCAGATTATAGTAACTGTATCAAGTGCAGCTCATGCAGACACTCACACTGGCCATGCTGCACCGGGTCTCAGAAGTGCGGCTCATGCAGACACTCTCACTGGCCATGCTGCACCGGGTCTCAGAAGTGCGGCTCATGCAGACACTCACACTGGCCATGCTGCACCGGGTCTCAGAAGTGCAGCTCATGCACACACTCTCACTGGCCATGCTGCACCGGGTCTCAGAAGTGCAGCTCATGCAGACACTCACACTGGCCATGCTGCACCGGGTCTCAGAAGTGCAGCTCATGCACACACTCTCACTGGCCATGCTGCACCGGGTCTCAGAAGTGCAGCTCATGCACACACTCATACTGGCCATGCTGCACCGGGTCTCAGATCTCGGTATTTCATTTCTAATCGCGTATGCCCGCTTCTCAAACCCTACATGCACAGTCAAAGGCAAAATGTCGCCAGGCATGGTGGGACACATCTTTAAACTCAACACTTGGAAGGCAGAGGCAGGTGCATCTCTGTGAGTTTAAGGACTGTCTGGTCTACACAGTTAAGTTCCAGGACAGCCAGGACTACAAAGTGAGACCCTGTCTCAAAAAAAACAAACAAAACAAAATATCCAAAAGGATAATGTCCCCCTTCACATGCTAGCTAGACAGAAAGACCTTTCAGAGGCTGTGAGAGCAGATACACACACTTTCCTCCACACACTGCCGCCCCTTCTGCCTCCTCTGTCACACTCCTTGTTACCTCATTGTATTTTGTAATCAATGGCTGTCTTGATGCTATGGTAGTGGTCCCATCCATTTTGAGATAGGAATACTTGTGGGCTCTCAGGAACACTTCCAGTATGTGTAGCATCTGTTGGGGATGAGGAAAACAGTCTGCAAATCAAATGTGATCCAAGCGAGTGCTTCTCCTTTGTAAGCAGTGTGCCTTCCCCAGTGGGCCCATATTGAAAGGGTTTCTTGCTTTGAGGGAATTAATACTGCTACAAAAGAATATTTGCTAATTCCTTATGATGTAAACATTCTACCCTTACTAGGATGCCAGAATCCGCTACAAGGCTTGTTAAAAAAAAAAAAAAAAAAAAAAAAAAAAGCCAACTCCTGTGGCCAAGCTCCCACACAGTCCTAGAAGTAAGCCATGGGCTGCCACCTCAGCAGAGTGGCAGATCTCCCCTATTTTTTTTCACTTGCAGTCACAGTCCTGGGAACCGAGCTGTCGGCGGGCTGCAGCTTGAGCTCACCTGCCTCGACTGGGAAAACAGCAGCACTCGCTGACCCTGCTTATGCCATATTTTCAGCAGAGACTCAACAACGATCATTTTCCCAGAACGTTTCCAGTAACCAAACTGATCTTCTTCTAGTTCATCTTCTGGAAGACCACTGAGATTCTTGGGACCACCCGAAAAGAGATCAGGGTGGTTGCAGATCTTCCTCAGAGCTACAAGTCCAGAGAAAATCTGTGATTTAAACAGCAACAACACACATGAGCTCAGATGACCCTGTGTCCACAACAGGACAGGAGGGAGGGAGGGAGAGAGACAGGTTACATGGATTACAGTCATTTTTACCAGCTTGTCGATTTCTTCTCTAATGTCAGCATTATGAGAAACAGTCTGGATCTTGAATGTCCTGTATTGAAGGCTTGGTCCCCAGTGTGGCAGTGTCTAGATATGGAGCTTTTCGGAAATGAAGGCTCTGACCTCATCAAGAGACTCATCCACTGACGGGTTCATAATCTCATGGGCTATTGAGAGGCGGGAACTAGCTGAAGGGAGTGCGCCTGGTCCCCAGCTCCCTTTCTCAGACCGCTACCTCCCAGCCACCAGGAGGTGAGCAGTTTGACCTTCATGTGTGCTTCCTGCAATGATGTTCAGCTCCACCGAGGGCCAGAAACAACAGTCAAGTGAACATAGCTAAAACCCTGAATCCATGAGCCCTCAAACCTTCCTTCCCTCCAGTCAATTTTCTCAGCATTGTGTCTTAGTGACAAAAGGTGACTACCATAAGCTGGAAGAAATTAACTTTCAGCCTTGTTCTTACCCTGACTGGACAACTTCTCTAGAAGAAAGCAATTTCAGTGGACTGAACATGTCCACAGAGGTCAGAGTCAATGCTGATAATTCAATTTCCCTCACTAGTAAAAAGGGTATTTAGTTCACAGCACTGTACAGCTGATAAAAAAAAAAACCCCAACTTACCTTAAAAACACTGGTCTGAAATATCATGCTATCTGTGACTTACCAAATGTCTCCCAACTTTACATACCTAAGTACCCTTAAAGCCCTGTGGTTCAGTGTGTGAGCCAAAGGCTGACGTTCCCTTTACCAGCATGACATCAGAAAGGAGATATGCACGGCAAATACAGGGTTGGTCCAGAGGCTGAGGTTTGCTCACCTAGACCCCAGGCCACACCCCTACCGTGTAAGAATGATTCAGGCAGCCAGGGCTACAGACTGCAACCCTGTTGTGGGTGGGGAAAGGGAGGTTCAGTTTCTCTAATGCATTCAGGCTGTGACTGGTTTGAAAGTTTAAGTAAAAAGGTAGAATTGTAAATTAAGCCAATTTTTCGGAGTATGGCAGATTCAACTAAACAAGTTATACTAACAATAGGAGATCTTGTCAAACCTCTTCTAAAGAGTCATCTTTAAATCCCTGCTCTTCCTCTTGTCTTGTGCTATGCAATACAGCATCCACTAACCACTAGACACATGCAGCTACTGGGCACAAAAGCGTGGGTAGTCTAACTTGGGATGCACTGCACAAGTAAAATAGACTCCCAGCTACCTGGACCTCGCTAGGTAGGTGAGGATGGCCTCAAACCCACAGAGATATGCCTACCTCTCTACCTCTCATTTTCAATTTTCATTACATTTTAAAATATTTTGAGGGTCAGGTGGTGGTGGCGCACGCCTTTAATCCTAACATTTGGGAGGCAGAGGCAGGCAGATCTCTGTGAGTTCAAGGCCAGCCTGGTCTACAAGAGTTAGTTCCAGGACAGCTAGGGCCGTTACACAGAGAAATCCTGTCTTGAAAAACCAAATAAATAAATAAACAAACGGGTAAAAATGAAACAAAATGAGCCTGCAAATGAAACAAAATACATGATCTTCATTTTACTTGTTTTTCTTATTTAAACATGAGTCTAGAGAATTTAAGCCTTGCCTTGTCTATCTGTGGGACAGAGCAGCCTAGACCACCCAACCTAGAGGCACGTGAGAGAGCTGACAGTTGAGGAAATGTGAGTGGTTGGATCATCCATTTGGAAGAATAAGAAAGTGCTTGGACTGGAGAGAAGTTCAGCAGTTAAGAGCTCTTGTTGTTTCTGCTGCTCTCTCAGAGGACTCAGATTCGGTTTCCAGACTAAATGGTCGTTCTATCCATCTGCAACTCCAGTTCCAAAAGATCTGATGCCTTCTTGTGATCTCCATGGGTACTAGGCATACATGTGGTCTATGGTGAACAAACATACATGTAGGCAAAACCTTCATACACATAAATAAATATAAAAAAGTGGAGCTGAGAGTTGACTTGGAACTTAAGAGCACTAGCTGTTTTCCCAGAATACATAGGTTCAATTCCTAACACCCACAGGGCTCCAGTTCCAGGTGATTGGGCACCCTCTTCTAGCCTCCAGAGGCACCAGACACAAACGAATGCAGAGACACACATTCAGGCAAAATATCCATACACATAAGACTGAAAAACAAAGAAAAAAACTGCTGAGAAGTGACTAATAGGACAAACTGACGAAATCTGAAAGTATAGGCCAGAGCGTAAGGATAACGGGAGGCCGCTGCAAAGCCTGCGAGCAGGACAGAGTGGACTTAGCAACACACTCAGGTGCTCCACCATGGGGCAGAGTGGGGACCATCATTGCAAGGCTCGGCATGCATTTAATGGCATGTAAGCATGTGTCTGCTGGGGAAAGGCACAATACCCAATGCATTGAACTGCTAAGGCTTGTTTTGAAAGCACTCACAGAAACAGCTCTGCCTGGATAAACAGCAAGAAGAACTTGTGTACTTGGCCCTAGGAACGTTATATGTCAAGTCAGCAAAACTATGTAAGGGTGTAAGTGTATTGGCAGCTTTAATCTACCGTATACACTCACTGAACGAATGCACACTTGTACTGAATGTTGACAATGCCCCTACAGAAATGTGTGCAAATGTCCTCTTCAGTATCTCCCATACCCCAGTGGCCCGGGTTTCCCTATACTACGCGTGGGAGTCCTAGTCCTGCAGGGCCCATTCCCAGCGATCTTCTCCCACTGGACCACAGTGGAGAGGAGCAGCGTGCTCTCTGGTGTAATGAGCTCTCTCTCCTGGAAGGACTAGGATTCAGTTAAATTCTCGCAAAATGTCCATGTTCCAGCTAGATAAAATTCAGACGCCCGTCTTCCAGCACTCATGACTCAACTGGTCCATGATGCTCCTGCCACTGAGCAGTCCCAGCATCACATTCTCATGTCAAGCGCTTGGGGACACACCAAGATGACAAGGTATTCTAGAAAGCCAAACTCCACATCTGTGTGATTTATCTAACAGGATTTTCTGAGTAGACACTGTCTAGTAGCTTCCAAATTCTGGACAATATTAGGAAATGCTTTCATAATGCTGAGAGCAGAACAACCAATTCCTCTCATACACTGGGGACAGTAAGAGTCAGAACCTGAGAAAGCTGGTCTGGAATTTCATCTGCTTTCTGAGATGGCAGTGCTCTGCAGGTTTATTGGCACGAGACTCACTGAGAAGCTGATACAATTTACAAATCTTCCTAACTACGCCCTGGTAGTATAATTTGGTCATAATTTCTGAGAAAGCCCAGCATGGTGCTGGACATCACTCCATACTGGGTTAAAAACCTTAGGTGACAGGACTCATGGTCACACCCCCACCTTGGATCCAGATTCCTAGCTCAGGGCACCACCCTCTTACCTTGCTCCTCACACCACACCTGTCTCCAGCTGTGGCTGACTTTACCCCTCTCCCCCCACACACACAGCAGGCGAGAGAAGGAAAGCACACAAAGCCCGGCACATTTTAAACACCAGCCAACTCTCCTGCCCCACCCTCCTTGGTAACAACTTATTTCTCCAGGGTCTGCTCTTTGGCTGACCTGATTCTCTCCATTGAGAATCCCGTAAACTTCTTTGGAATCAATGAAATTCTGGTAGACTGTATGCTGCTCATCGGTTAGACGGCAAAATAAGACCTGCAAGAGAAGAAAGAAAACAATAGCTTTAAAAATACATTAAATTATCACTAAGATTCCCTAAAACATAGTAGAATGTACACAATTTTAACTACAATGATACATCTCTCAGCTACAGAGACTTCTCCCTTCTCCAGATCCTTCCATCTCCTAGTTCCAGTCCATCACCCAGCAGTCCCTCCAGCCTGGCTTCCTCCTCACAGGCAGCCTCAGAACCCAGGTGCACAGCCATGCTTCCTTTCAGCTCACTGTGAGGAGACACTCTCCCCCAGGCCTCTCACCTACACTCTGCTTGGCAGACTTTGTGGGAATCTTTACCTCACCTGGAACCAAGTTTACCAGGCCCTGCCTCAGCCCCTACCCTCCCAGCCCACTGGGTTTAATTATTCCATGCCATCACATTGCCCATTTCCTGCCTTCCAGTCCCTTCTCTCCAAGTCTATCCCCTCCACTTCAAGGCCTGACTGTCTTCACAGCCCATCATGTTCCCGTGGGATGTTTTTAACTACCCTTGTGCTACCCACATGCACCATCATCCCCACCTGTCCCGCAAGATTCCAGAGCCAATCAAGTCATCCACCCACCTGACTGCTTTATCGTCAGTGCCAGCAGCAGCTCCTAATCCCACGGCAGCTGCCAGTGTCTGCCCCAAGAGGTACCTCCCCTGTCCAGCACCATCTAAAAGCCCAAATGGCTGTGCTAATGCCCTGGGGCTTCCTAAACCATTCGTCTACCAGCAATCTTTGTCTCAATATCTGCACACAAACAATCAGACAAGTAAAAAACAACAAAATCAAGAAGTTTTTCCATAGGAGTTTGGATCGCATCCCTAAAATGGCTCCACTTTTGCATCTACCTCAACTTATCTAAGAGAACAAGACAGTTCAGTGCAGGACCAATCCTTCAATCTCGGCACTGGATCTCAACACCTACCTGTCTTCCTCAGGACAGTCCCCTACCCACTAGGCTCTCTGGGTCCTCCTCTCAGGGGAGAACATCCTGAGAAAACATGAGACAGCCTCACCTGCCAGGTGCCACCCACACCTGCACCTGGTGTAAGTCACCGATGCCACTGAAAATGCCCCCCAAAGCATCAGAATTGACTTCAGAGCTGCCCAGTGCAGCAGGCTCTTAACAGGTCAGCTTCTTGTCCTCCACTCTGCCAGCTCCGGCCCTACCTCCTCCTAGCTCCTCCAGCCTGTCTGTCTGAGTGTCTCCAGTCTTCCCAGCTAGTTCCTCTTCTTCTGCCCTCTCCTCTGATGCTGCTAAAGAGAACAGCTGTTTCTCCTCTTGGTCTCCATGTGTTCTTTCAGCAAACCAACATCTGCTCAGAACTGCAACACTCTACCAGTTCGCTGTTAGCTATGTGCAGCCTGGAACCTTCTCCCATCTCTCTGGGTGCTGTCTAAGTACTTCAGCATGACCTAAGTTTAACTGGTCATCAGCTGCTTGTCCTCTGGAAGCCTCTTCCACAAGGGACCCATCCCACTGTCTAAGGGCTTTGGGAGAACATGAAGATAAAATAAGATATAGGGGAAGAAAAGAAAAAGGGATGAAGGTGGCTTTGGTGACAGATGTCTGAGATTCTTCAATATAAAAATCTACAATGTGTTTAACTTGAAGGCCCTGGGCAGAAGGTGCAATCATCTATTAAGATTCCTATCGGAGGCCTTGAGTACCAGCCTCAGTAACCCTCAGGGCTCAGAACTGGATGTCTATGGCAGGTGAGGATCTGAGGGTAAAAAATTAACTCAAGTACATCTGCATCTTCTTTATTTTTCATGCAAAGGGAAAAAATAAAATGAAGGGGGCATGGAGGAGAGGAGGAATAAGAAGAGGATGGAGAAGAATTAGGAAAAGAAAGAAGGAGAGTAAGGGGAAGAAGTAGAAATAGCAAGGAGAAGAAGAAGAGTAAGAGTAAGGGCTGGTCTCTATGAGGTTTCTAATTTTTACAGACATAGTTGGAAAATTTCATAGGCAAGGACAATAATAATGTGTACATCAGAATCACACACACACCAAAATTAAAAAAAAAAAAAAGGCAGGTAAAACCTGACAAAGCAGTACTCCGGAACAGTTTCCCAACTCAGGAAAGAGTTAGCATTCAAGGGGAAGCACCTGACATTCCAAACCATTAGATAAAGTTACTAAACATCCCCAAATCCTATATTCACCCATTCTCCTCACCCAATCTTTTTGGGGATGCCCAGATTTGTTCGTTAGCAAAAGTGGGTCATGTTGTCTTCCTGCTCAGTGCCTGTCTTCTATAGAAATTTCTATGTGGTCTGTTAGCAGGTAATTTTGTGGGATTGACTCTATGTAAATTTGACTGTTAGAACAAAGAATGAATGTTATCATTCTAAGGCTTTCTGGTGTGGAGGAATGAAGCAAGGTCACTCCACTGCCCCAGCAGAGGTTACACTGCTGAGGTGTTCTGGGAATGAATCCCATTTCAAAAGGAAGAATCATGGCTTCACAAGATTTCCACAGATATGACAGTGACTTTTCCAAAAGGCAAGTGTTCCCGCAGCTCTGCAAAACGGGTTGTTCGACGTGGACGTAGACACTTCCCGTGGATCTGCCGATTGGTTGTCAGCTATGCATTCACTGTGTAGTCTTGTGGGCTCCAACAGACTACGGAACACCATGATGTCATCCTCGTAACACCAACTCAGACGCCATCAATCCCTTCCATAGTATGTTCTCAGGAATATATTCACAAAGAGTAAAACCGGTCCTTCTTATGACCAGCAGAACCCCAAATCTGACCATGTGACTACCTCCTTAACTATGCTCTTTCTTGATTCCAGTTACAGCCACCCTATCACCCCGGCTGGCCACGAGCACCAACACACAGCCCACCCATCATCTGCAATGCTCTTCCTCTCATTCTTTGACCAGCCTTAGGTCCCAGAGTGATTAGCGGATCAAAGGTCTCCTCTGACCATTATTAGAAAAGGCCCGCTTCTTCAACATGTCTTATCCCCAACTTAGTGAAAACACCACATAACCCCCAACACCTTACTTATTTGTGACCCGAACAGGTTTGCGCCAACAAGACCGCTCTGCTCACTGCTGTGCCCCAGTACAATGTGTGGCGGAAATGCATCAGGGGCTCAGAAGACATGGAGATGTTTCAGAAGTTGAGGTTAGGCCCGTTTGTTAACAGAGGAAAGCAAAGCCTACGAACTAGAGGAAAACACAGCAGGACACCACAGATGGATATAGTCACTGGCAGAGCAGGCTGTCACAGCACAGGACAAGAGCCGTAGACCCGGTCAGTTACACAGACACACTCATGCTTGAGGAATGCTTGGTCACCTCCCAGACTCGCAGACCTGTTCGTTTTTATCCGGCAAAGAAAGGCTCATCTTGACATCTGACTTCATTCTCCGCAGTAGGTATGGGTTAATGGTGTCTCTTAAGACACATGCACACTTATAAGCAGTTTTAACCTTTAACAAAAGAAAGAATAAGATATTAGCTTAAGGAATACATTTTCCTCTCCACTGACTCCATGTCTTAAAGTTAAAGAATGATCAACAGGTATATAAGTTCATCTTAGGAAAGCAAAATGAGTGCTACACGCTCTAGGGGTGACAGCTCTCAAAATAATTCCGGGAAAAAAATTACCTCATTAACCAAAATAACAGGTGAAAAACTTACTCAGTCTGCTCTATCTCCTCCCTGTACTCACTCAGTCTGCTCTATCTCCTCCGCTATACTTGTTTTAATTATTACCATACTATTTAGGCCTGAAAGTAGAGATTTACTTGGTTACTGACGATCGTCTAGGGGAAAAACTAGTTTCAAACAAATCCCTATTTATAATCTTGTATTCTCCAAAAGCTACAAAGGAACTGGCTTTGCAAGGGCAGAGATCAAAAGCCAAGTGTAGGGGGAGCCGGAGCAGTGGGAGCCACCAGTAATAAGGGGAGATTAGGCTTCAGGGAATAAGTTCAAGAGAAGCCTTAGGATCCCAGAAATGGAAGGTCACTCTGGCCTACAATGGAGCATATGGCTCCATAATGGACATGGCCACATGAGAGGGTATTAACTGTACACAGAAAAACAAAGACCCTGCAGCCCAGGAAGCCACGCCCTCTGCAATTCACTTACAGGCAAGCAAAGGCTTCAATTAATTATTGATACTTTAAGAAGTTCTAAATAGGTTTAACTATTTAGCATATTATCATTTCATAGACCAAGAAAAATCTCAAATTTAAAGGTAAGGAATTTAGTTTTAAGAGACGTTTGAGCACAATAAACACAGACAAGTTCAAGTCAAACACACTAACATGTTAAAAATAGTGTTTGGAAAGACCTAAGCACTCCTCACTCATGTCTGCATCGTGTGTGCACACCTGTCTTCATGAATGGGATGAGTAATTATAAAACAGGCAGTACCTAGAACACCAACAGGCTAAACTGATGACTTCTGGTCTCAAGGCTGGATGTGACGTCTCCCGTGGTTACAGTCCTCACTGGCTTATTCTAGATGCCCCTTACCATATTCACCTTGCTGTATGACACTGGATTCCTAGGGAGGCTTCTAGTCCCCAGCCACTGCCCATCATATTAGCCCCAGCCTGCCACATAATTACCTGTGGGCAGACTATCTTCACAGGATGCAACAGCATATGGGAAACATGGCCTTCAGCAAAAAGAACAAATAAAAGCAAAGCTCCTTTCACAAAACCTTGCCACCCGGAACTAAGAACGATGTGCTCAGCAATTTCCTCTTACCCAGTTTTGCTTTCTGTGAAGTCAACTGCTACCCAAAAATATTACATGAAAAATTACAGAAGGAAACAGTTCACTACTTTAAATTGTGTGTTGTTGATGCAGTTTAATAACATCTTGTACAGTTCTGCTCTGTTCAAGACACAAATCACTCCTCTGCCCAGCATACCCACTGTGTATGAATGCACCCCTCAGCCATCAGCAGTGAGTTCAG
Source organism: Chionomys nivalis (assembly GCF_950005125.1). Classification (NCBI taxonomy): domain Eukaryota; kingdom Metazoa; phylum Chordata; class Mammalia; order Rodentia; family Cricetidae; genus Chionomys; species Chionomys nivalis. The sequence continues at coordinate 32,318,124 of NC_080090.1, read as the reverse complement.
TTATCAGACTGCCTGTCCTGTACCGTGGAGCTCGCAGAGAGGACTGGTAGTCTCCTCAATTCCCAGCATCCACCTGCTGTCATAGACATATCTCCAGTACACAAGGAGGTAGTAGTGCACACAAGCTCCTGAGACAAGGATTTCAAGAAACACCATATGCCCTTGTTCTCAGACTATCTTTCCACAAATTACTTGTCAATTCTCAAGCAGAAATTAAATCCAGAGTTCAGAAATCTGAACCAAACAACTTTACCAAGCAGTCCTCAGCAACAGGACAAAGCAATCGACATACCGAGAAAATGATGCTCCTGCCTGCCACAAATGTGCAAGCCACGTGAGACAAACCCAAGAGAAGGGTATCATTTAACAAAACTATCAAGGTCACAACAGGTAAAGATGCTTAGAACTGTTCCTCATTAAGAGTGAACGAAGAAGCAGAGATACTGGACACCACTGGCAGACTATGAAGAAAACAGGCTAGAAACAGAACCCTGACCTGCCTCCTGATGGATGTTGTCACTGTGGGCACGTGAGTGGCTGCCATTGCTTTTAAAGGCTTCCTGAAGGGCTAGAGAGATGGCTCAGCACCTAACAGGGCACTGGCTGCCCTTCCATAAGACCCTGGTTTTTATGAGGCACCAAGTTCTAAGACTGGCCATTTCCCTAACATCAATGACTTGGCTACAAAGCCTAAAGTTTGGGGACATGCCAAAGGTTACCTGTACTGGGGAAGCATTGGAATATCCCCCCATAGTGATGGGGACAGAGAACTGCTCCATAAACACAGGCAATGTGCCTAGCTTTCCTGGGAAGATGAAGTCGAAGAGTGACCACAGCTCTCGGAGATTATTCTGCATGGGTGAGCCAGACAAGATGATCCGATGAGGCGTGCGGAACTAGATGGGGAAATGAGACATCCTTTTATGAAACTGACTTGGTAACAGATAAGCGACATCCAAGCCCAGGGCACTCCCAGATAACAGTTACTCTGCGCATTTGGTCATCGCTTGTTTGTACATTGTTCTGGTCTTTTCAAATTGTGGCATTTTGACCACTTTTCTAACTGCATACGGATGAAAATATTGGAAGAATTCTATTTTATTGCTCAAGATGAACACCACTGACTACAGTTGGATGTGGCTACATTCTAATGGTTGGTCCCTGAACAATGAAAATCACCAAGGACAGACATTGGGAACTTTCTACATTAAGACAGAATTCAATAACTGTGTTCATAAAGCAAAATACTCTATTCTAAAATTAAATGCTACTGCCCATGCAAAATCTCCCCCACTGTAAGTAGCCATACCTGTTTGCAAGCAAGGGTGACTGCAGCATTTGGATTTCGAATTTTGTGTCCTTCATCTAGGATCACATAGTGCCAGTCGTGTCTGCTAATGTCATCTTGCATCAGTCGGATGTAGGAATAAGAGGTTATCAAAACTCCATGACAACGTACAATATCTCGGATCAACCTCTCCTATAATAACAACATCAGAAGGGCAGATTTAAGTAAGAAGCCAAAAAAAAAAAAGAGTCTAAAAAAAAAAAAAGCTAAGCATGACCTACAATGACAATCTACAGGTTAGATCTGGATTATTGTGAGACCACCTAAAGCATATTTACAAATATACATACAATCTAATAATACACATCAGTGCTTTGCATTTGGTTAATCTGCAAAATGAAGTACAGCCCTCAAAGAAAGTAGTTTATAATAATGCAATCATTTACTAAATTGCTACTTTTCTAAATCATCCCTTGTGTCTGTCCCTGTTACATTTCAAAAACAAAGCTCTTGAAAAAGGATGACTTTACAAGAAAAGCAAGAAAATGTCAAAGATATAAGACACATTGAATGGTATAAGGTGAGGGGGAAAAATGTAAAGGCAATGATTTAAAGAATAATAGAAAAAATCCAGGATGGGCTCCAAAAGTTATAGAGAAACCCTGTTTCGAGCCCCCATTCCAGAAAGAATAATAGAAAAAAAAAATCCCACACAAGTATGAGACCTGTATCTGTGGGGCGAAAAACATCTCCAACCGTCAAGCAAAAACACGAAAAGGCCTTATTCCAGACATATCTGCCGAGATGACTGAATCCTAGAACTACAGAACAAGAGAGAGAAATGTCTAGGCGTGGGAACACAAAGGAAGGCTTCCTTCTCAGGAAATAGTCCACATCAAGCCTCTTTTCTGAGACTACAAATGTCAGAAAGTGAAGAGAAATACAGATTCCTAGCAGAGAAAGGTCAAAACCTAGAGACCTGCCTGATCCAGGTTTCAGTCAGGCAAGGGTTGGGTAGTCTCACAGAAAGCTACTGGGCCAGAGGGGCCAGAGTGCTGCTCCCCACAGGGAGCATGGCCACACCAACTCCTGGAGCAACACGGAGTGACTGCCACGAACTTCCCTTCTACGAATGGACACCGGCTCGGATCCGGCCCGCAGCCGGTGAAGGGAAGGACGGCCCACTGCACTGCCAGTCACCCAGGGTCAGGCTGTACTGCAGAAAAGAACCAGGGAAGGAGCAGATGCCACTTCCCAGCCTAACCTTAAACCCCCTAACTCTGAGATCTTAGAGCTAATTCCTTCAGTCCCTCCACATCCATATTTCCGACCAAGACACTAGGCAGGCAGTACCCCAGATCTGTCCCTGCTTCCCTTTAGGAGAGCAGGAACACCCCAAAGCCTTGAGAGTAGGAAGAGCATGGAGTAACAGCAATGGACTACTCCATGACTGACTCCTGTCCAGGGGGAAAGAAAACAATTACAGTTGCCTGGGGCTTGAAGTAAGAGCAGAAGTTAAACCACCACTCACATTTATGGAACATTCGTTGACTGTGCTTGACTACACCCTGCAATTGTGGGTTCACTTGCTCATGAACCCTGGGACTTCCAACTGTTGCACAAGCTCATTATAGTCATCCCAGTCACCCCTAAAGTACCCAATCACAAAATGAGTTCTTGGAATCACCTGATGTAGCTAGAAGCTTTATCACTGTTAAACTAACGAGACACTGAGCCTGCTAAATGTATGCCACTAGAGCAATGTGCAGCTTCTTGTGACTGCTTAAGAACTTACGTGGGGCGCTCTCCATGTTAGCTAGAGAATCGCAGAATCCCTATTTCTACTGTGTTGACAAAGATGGGTAATGATTATGACGAATTAAGAAGATGCTTCACAGAACAAGAAGTTGTACAAAATGTTCACAATGAAAACATGATCTCTACTGGGTAACAATCCATTTATGACTATTGATGTTCACCTGATTCAATCTCGGAATTCTATAACTGCCTGGACTGGAGTTTCAATAATGGTGAACTGTTGAATATTATGGACGTCTCAATCCAAACACTTAAGACAAATCATCTCGGGCGGTTTCAAATTAAAAGCTTGTAAAATATGTAACCTCTCCTAGTTTTTGCAATTAATAGGGTACATCTGCAATTAGCCTGACTTACTCAATGTAGTGCTGTTGTCATTAAGAGATGTCTGAGGAAGTGCTGCCGTTATTATGGAGGCTCAGGAGACCAATCCCTCCTAGAGGGCAAACAGTGGACTGGTAGAAAACAACAGCCATAAATCACACTGTCAGGCAGCGGGGAGAACAGAGAAGCACAGGCACATGAAGGCCATTCACAGTAAACACGGCGGGCAGCTTCCCAGGCAGGATTTACTGCACCTGTAATTAATTAAAATTTCCTTCAAGCTAAATCTTTAATAAACAAGGATTTGTGCTGACAATGAAGAAAAAAGGGCTCCAGCAACATAATTTTACAGTATACCTCACAGAACAAACCGAGCATCTATGGCTTCTTGTATCAGGTGCATACATCAACTCCAAAGTCAACAGGAAACACAACACTTTGCTTTATAATCGTGTGCTTGGAACGGATGTGCAATGTTCAGGATGCTTGATGGGGCACATGGCCACCCCCTTCTCATTATGACTCTTTCTTTTCACTTTTACCTCTCCCTTTACACGGTTAATACTCTCATTGTGCATGTGTGTCTGTCTGTCTCACGGCCACAGCATGCATGTGGCAGTAAGGGACAACTCTCTGGAGCAGGTTTACTCCGTCCACCTTGTGAAGCCCAGGGACCCAGCTCTGATTGTCAAACTTGTGTGAAACATCTACCCAGTGAACTATCAGCAGTCCTCCCTCTCTGCTTTGTCTGTTCCAGAACACCAGTCTTTTTAAAGAATATGAGTTGGCAGTTTCATCCGATTTGCTTTTGAACCATCCCTAACCTTGTACTCTCCAAAAAGAACTGTAACATTCTAATTCACTCTTTCCAATGAGGACACGAGACAGTGGCCAAACAGTTTTGATAAGAAAGGTATGAACTTTTTATCTAGAATGTATACTGAACAGTCTGCCGGGCCATCTTTTCTCAACTACCAAGATCAAAGCCTGTGATACATTATGCTACTGTCAAGAAAATAACTGAATAACTGTTACCAGGGAACACACAGTGTTCTTCATGCATGTACATCAACTCAATAAACCTTCATAAAATCATCAAAACTCCCACTCTACAAATCATCACCAGGCTCAGGGAAGTCAAGCACACCATCAGTTTCAAATTTCCATGACGCTGGGCATGCAGCTCAAGCCCTGCTGTGGTACAGACCTAGTCCTCCCGGAACTTTAGGAGATGGGTGTTTGCTTTTGCTTTTGTTTTTTTCATTTCTAGGACTTCAGTGGCATGGGTTGATCAAAAGGAATAAAACTCTGGCTTATCAAAAATGTCCACAAAATCACTAGACCGTACTGTCAGGAAAAGGTGGGAGACAGAGACAGAGACAGTTATTTTGGAACACAAGCAATCTCTCATTACAGTCTTACAGCAAACTGCAAAGAAGCTCCTTAATCGTTAACTAAGCTTTTCAGCACGGTGCTAATGACACCACCACCCACTGTGCGTTGTGGGATAATCACCACAAACTGCCTCCTTTCATTAGCTTTCAAGGATGTTCTTTCCCCAAGAAAAGAGTTGGTTTTCAAGGTTAATTAAAACATCATAGCCTCTTTTTTCCTGAGACCTAACAATACAAAACACCTGGAATGCAGCATTTATAGTTGTTCTATAAATAAATATTTACCAACTCATATAATTTTTTTTTCTTCTAGAAGACAAGAGAACCATAAACTGTAATGAAAAGCAATGAAAAAAAAAAAGTAACAGCCACGTGCATGCCCCTGAGTGTGGATAAAACTCCCTTTGAAGGAAAACCTCAGCTTGAGAGGGGAAGACAAGAATGTCACAAGTTCAAAGTCAGCCAAGGCTACAAAAACACACACCCATAAATGAAAACAGTGACAAAGCCACAACTACTGCAAGCCAGGGCCAACATTATCCGTTCTCAGGCTCTGTCCGCCAGCTAAGAGGCCTGAGTTTTTCCAGCAGGCTATCAATTATGTTTCCAATACATGTGGTACACAAGAAGACTACTCTTTACACAAGCTTGCAACAACAACATTGAGAGATGTCAGGAAAGAGTAAAATGAAAACAGAAAGAAAATTTTCACATGAAGGCTAGGCAGTTAGCAGCTGAGAGTCTGACGAGAAGAACAACTTCAACGGTTTCTATTTCATCCTGCTAAGCAGGTCACTTCTTTCTCACCACAACACTTGCTCTGTTCTCCTAATTCTCTCAACGCAATCTGTTTTCTGCTTAGCTTTAGGAACCCCGGGCAAAGATAGGTGGCTGTAGTAAGTGACACTCCAAATCACCTTACCTGAGAGACCACATCACAGGTTATTTCTGAGCTACTTCTATCAGAAATTCTGCTTTACCACAATCATGAGTGCATGGAAATTTGCAGGAAAAAGAAGAACACAGAGTAAAATTACAGAGGCCCAGCAGTTCTGTGGTTGCAGAGTGCTTCTCGATAAAAAGAAACCTCCGGGGCCCTCATGGCAAACACTGCAAGGCTGTGGGGCAGAGGAGCTTGCTCAGGAGCTGAGCCCAGAGAATAGCGGGGCAAGAAGGTGACTGCTTTTGGAGCCGGGAAGCAGGAAGTGAGTGGTGGCGGGTATTTCCCCAATTGCATGTGATTTGCCTCAGGTTTTTATCTTTGATATTTGTCCAAGAGTTTTGTTTCTTAATAAATGGTAAAAGAAATCCCTTCACTAGAAGTCCAATGTGCTATCCATTGCGCCACAGACCAAGGCCAGCTGGACTGGGACTGAATAAGCAAGGGTTGAAACTGGACTCTCTGAACATGGCGGACAATGAAGGCTGATGAGAAGCCAAGGACAATGGCACTAGGTTTCGATCCTAATACATGAATTGGCCTTGTGGGAGCTTAGCCTGTTTGGATGCTCATCTTCCTGGACCTAGATAGAAGTGGGAGGACCTTGGTCTTCCCGCAGGGAATTTGGACTGCTCTTCAGTATCGAGAGGGAGGGGGAATGGAGTGGGGGGAGGAGAAGAGGAGTGGGGATGGGGGAGGGGAGGAGGAGGGGGCAATGTGTAGGAGGAGGGGGAGGGAAATGAGAAACGGGGAGGAGGCGGAAATTTTAATTAAAAAAGAATAAAAAAAATGAAAAAAAAAAAAAGAAATCCCTTCAATGTCCAGTACATTGTGATGCAGGAGGGCAAAGCAAGAAAACTAAACTATCTATATCTAAGAAAGTCTCAAAATAGCAGGCTGTCTCTCCTGCATCAGAAACACCTAAGAAGCATAATTACAGATGCATTTATCAATCAAGGTTAAATATTTATTATTCAGGATACATTGGGACCAGGGGGTATGTCAGATTTTGGGGTGTCTACATATGTGTTAAGGTTTGGAACCTGAACCCAGTCTAAACACAAAATTCATTACATCTCATACATATCTTCTCCAGGTTGCCTGCTGGCAGTTTTAATGCAATAATTTTGGTGTACCTGTATTTTCAGGTGACCTGTCATGTGTCAGGTATGGACTCTTCCAGCTTCAGCACCAGGGCTCCAAGATTCACATCCTAGAGCATTTTGGGTTTCCGATTAGGAATGCTCAATCTGTATGTTACTTTTCAAACCCACTTTTCTCAAAGCTTAAAGAGGCTATGACAAAAGTCCCTCCTCCAGTCAGCTGCCATGCAGAGCACCTGATCTATGATCCTATGCACACGATCAGCTTTGTGGTCCCGGTCTGTGCCCAAGCATCACACCACTACTTAGACTATTAGAATAAGAAAGCTTTTGTTCAGATCTGTTTTATGACATGGAGCTTCAAGTCAATAATTAAATTAAGATAAAAGAAGCATATGTAGACACATTTGAGAAATGTGTAGCTCAAAAATAAAATAGAAAAATGAAAGGAAAAAAAAAAACCAAACCGTCAAGCACTGTACTGTTACCTTTTTGTGAGCATAGGAGCCTGTTTCATGCAGAATTGCCACTCTGAATGGAGGCCACCATGTGTGGAATTCTTTCACCCACTGGTGCATCACTGTCGTTGGGCAGACAATCATAGTGGGGCCCAGTCCCTCGAACCTGCATCCAGAAGCCCAAGAAAACACAACCGTGAAAGACAGTGGAGAAAGTGACCACAAAACCAAACACCGTGAGTGGTTCAAATAAAACAATAATCTACTGATGCTTTCTTTAAGGAGAAAAGCTAACGAGGTTAGGGTAATTCGAATCTGCAGGAATCCATTCATCTCTTAGCGGATGCAGGAATTAACAGCAGCAAATGACACAGTGGAAGTCAATGTCTGTAGTAAAGGACACACAGAAAACATTTCCTCTCTCTTGCTAAGACAGCTAACGTCTGTGGAATGCTTACAACAGTGTCAATTAGTGCATACTCAAAGGGCTTACTGAATAAGACAGAATATCAGATAACCAATAAAATTAAAGTCATTAAAATTTTCAGTGTTTGAAAATTATTTAATAGCCTGGGAAAATGCTTATAATAAACTAAAAAACTTACAGATCACTGCAATCTCCTAACACCTGGGCAGTGGGAAGCAGGAGGAGGCATTGATCACCATGGTCTTCCTCTCTCCTGCCCTGCTTCCCTTAGCCTCACCAGGAGGAGCGTAACTCTGGTTCCCAGAGATTTATTTGATGGGGTCCTAAGCACCTACAGGGTACGCCATGAAGTGGGAATCCCACTCATCCACAGCCCAACAACACAGCATGCCCTGAAACTCCCACAGGAGAGCTGCCTGTCATAGGAAGGAAAAATGCACACTCCAGGTTAGGGAGCCATTTTTCTTGCTCCATCCTGTGTGTGTGTGTTTGGATGCTATTTGGTGCTTAAGATGAAGCACCAGTCAAAAATCAACAGTGACATCTGCACATGCTACCCCTCCCTCAAGGCTTTCCAATGCAAAGGACAGAACTGTAACCCATTCTTCAGGGCACCAAATCAGAAGTCTGTTTTGTTCCTTGATCAACCTTCTTGCTTCCCACCAGAGGAGACCTGTACAAATTCACACCCCCTTTACCTCCTAAGTCTCTCCCGTCACCTCCTCCCCTGCAGTCACCATTCATTCAGGTTCAGCAACTATCATCTCACCTATGTTCTGAGAGTAAAATCTGGATGTCCAGGCCCTCCCTCAAGGCCTCCAATAGCTGCACACTGCTCTCGGAACAGCATCTGCACCTTGGCCTGGCCATGAGGCCGTGCAGATCCGGCTTCTGCCTCACCTGTCTTTTCCCAACACTGTTAGCACCTGACCCAGAACTCTGCCACCTGCACTGTCCTCAGGCCCCGTGTAGCGCACACTCTTCTAGACCTTGCCTCTTCTCCCTTTTCCCACCACCTTATACTTGCAGGAGCTGCCCTTTCTCTCCAGACAGGTCAATGAGCCTCCCTTGAGGCACTCACGCTAACCCCGCTATGGTACACAGTGCTCCTTCTCAGCTCTCTAGAAGTCTGGACAATCTCTTCATGGTATGAGCTCAGGGCCCAGCCCACAGCATGGAAAAGATGAACATGACAAAACATGAATTTAAAGACTGGAAGGAGCCGGGCGGTGGTGGCGCACGCCTTTAATCCCAGCACTCGGGAGGCAGAGGCAGGCGGATCTCTGTGAGTTCGAGACCAGCCTGGTCTACAGAGCTAGTTCCAGGACAGGCTCCAAAGCCACAGAGAAACCCTGTCTCGAAAAACCAAAAAAAAAAAAAAAAAAAAGACTGGAAGGAAATGTAAGTGTGAAAGGCATTTAAGTTGGGAAGACAAATAATTTTCATTCTCTTGTTACAGCTGAGGACATGATTCCTAAACTTAAAATGTTGAAAGTTTCAATGTGAGCCACACAAAACTTGAAATTTTAAAAATCATCTATGTAACTGAAAGAAAATGGGTCTAGTGGAAAAGTAAGATCCTGGCCAACTCTGACTACAAGCTCTACCCCTGTACTCCAACATGGCAGAATGCTCTGTCCACTTACGAGTCCTTCGCTGCCTGCTCTATGTGACCCTCAGGGTGGGAACAGAGAATCCAGAAGTCATAACAAACTCAACCCTTCCCACCAAGCCATGCTGTTACCAAAGGCAGGGCCCAGACAGTTGTCTCTCACTCTCCCTAGGGAGAGCAGGGCTCTGCCCTGGCCCCTGCCCCCTCCCATGACAGTATTCCTTCTTAAAAGGATTAAATGTGCCGGCTTCTTCATATCCTCCAGTGAGAACAAAAAGGAGCTGTCATGGAGACATACTTGGCAGGGATTAGGAAACAGCCAATCAACAGCTGTCTAAAGCAGTCTAAAAGAAACTCACCTTCAAGTAAGTGTGACTCTGTGTGTGTGTGTGTGTGTGCGCGCGCGCACACGCGCGCGCATGAGTGCGTGCATGCTTTTTCAGGCTGTACGCATTTTTCTCTCCTTTATAATATACCTTCTATGAACTGCTATGCCGATGAAATATACACTCACTAGGACTACTATTTAATCCCAGCTGATCTATCACCTGGTGTTACAGTGTCCTTTAATTTCTATCATTCCGCCCCATTAGAATTACAGAAGGTTCTCATGCAGAGTTGAAATCCCACAGCTGAGGCAGGCTATTCCCGGACCACAAACCCATTTGGCAATCAAACCCATTAACAGGCGAGTGAACCACTTTCCCAGCCTCAATACCAGCAAGATGACGCAAATTGGCTAAATGTACTAGAGTGATTAGCATCAATTACCAAACATACTATAGCTCCTTTCATCTTTGATTACCATTGATTACTTACTGAATTTAGGACAAGTCAATAGCTCCATGGTCACTTCAACTTATGAGTGGGAAGCCTACTGGTTATGGCCTAGAACTTACTGGGAATTACAAATTGTAATGTTTGCCTTCCAAAGTTCATTAGCTGTTTTTGGACATTAACTCTTCATCAGAAATTAATTAAATGACAACCAAGTCAAGTATTAACTGAAATGTGAGAGGCAAATTGTTTACATTTTTCCATTATAAAATTCAGGGTACCCATCCCTATAATAATGGTCAAGTAAAGTCAGTGTATCCACTGGGATCTGGAAATACAGCTGCCAGCACTCACTTATTCATTCATGTAATATGCTTCTTCCTTCTCTAAAAACAGCTGTTCAACCTCTATCAAAACATAAATTAACAGAACAAACTGCATTTACTACAAGGTTCTTGATATCACAGAGATTTGCAGTTTCACAATGTTCACAGACCTTAAAATTAGGTCACTACTTCCAATGAGGACTCCAACACCTCTAGCTTGGAAGAATTTAAAAAAATAAAATAAAAAAGGTACACAGTCAACAACAAGGCAATATCAGATTACAAAGACGTCCCTGTCGCTTTAAGGGCTATTTTTCTTTAAGACTCAAGTTCACCTAGTACAGAGACACTTTCCACCATGACTCCCCATGGAGCTCCTCAGTGCCCCCCTCCTCAGCCGGCCCTGTGGTCTGGGTGATGTGGTACCACATTCTCAGAACCCGGTTTCACCAATACTATTTTAATAAAGATAGCCTGGGCGCTGGTCCAATGCGCCACACTATTTCATTATGGAAAGAGAATGTGAGCACTGATAGTTAATTGATTGCAGCTGATGCTCATCACAAGCCCTAACTTCACTCCTCACAGGACTGCCACCACTCAAGAGAACATGTTTTAATTTTTAGATCAAAACTACACTGCAGGGATGAGTTGAGGGTTCCCACGCCCAGGACGTTAAGACTCCACACGATAGGGCAGGAGAAGAAAGAAATGGGGACAAGAGAAAACTGCAGAAGCCGTACGAGGAGAGAGAGTCCTAGGAACATCTGCACATCAGGACATCCGAACTACCAGAAACCTCAAGGGTGGCAGAGAGCAAGCCTGAGTGCACAGAGGAAGTAATCTTTAAAGGAGAAATGACGGTCACAGAGGGAAAGCTTAGACACCCATTTCCAGCTGACTTCGGGGCTGGAATGTTTTCATATTTCCAGGCAAATCTATCCTACATCTAAAAAAGTGTTCTGATAGCTACAGAAATTTTTCTGCTTCAATAAAACTTCCCTATAACAACAATATGATGTTTGGTTTTTAAAATTCTTTTTAACACATTTCCTCCTTCTACAGGGGGCTTTCAAAAGTATCTAGGGGTTGAGATGGCTCAGTGGTTAAAAGCACACACTGCGTTTATAGAGGACCTAAGTTCAGTTTCCAGCACCCACTGGCATGATTCACAATCTCCTATGGCTCCAGTTCCAGCAGATGCAACACCCTCTTCTGGACTTCACAGGCACCTACAGTCATATGTACATACCCCCAACACAGACACACAGGCACCTGCAGTCATATGTACATACCCCCAACACAGACACACAGGCATCTGCAGTCATATGTACACACACCCAACACAGACACACAGGCACCTGCAGTCATATGTACACACCCCAACACAGACACACAGGCACCTGCAGTCATATGCACACACCCCAACACAGACACACAGGCACCTGCAGTCATATGCACACACCCCAACACAGACACACAGGCACCTGCATACACTAGCACACTAAAAATAAATATTTTTTAAAAAATCTGAAAACTTGAAACAACACTCCTCACAAGAAGTGTTGCCCTGCTAACTGAGCAAAAGAGTAAAACATTTGTAAAAAGAGTAACAAATAAAAGCAAACCAGGATGCCCGGGAGGCTCAATAATAGCCTTTAGTCAGGAGCTTATGGTCCACATATACTCTCTACTGCACGTTTTTGTGACAGTGCCTTAGAATGTGGGCAAAGGTTCTGCAGTTGTGGACTTTGAACACATCAACACTGTTTCAAAGACAATTCCAGACTGTACATACTGGCTGCCTCAAATCACAGGACACACCATCACAGCTACTCATTAGATAGACCTACCGAAAGAAAGATAGGGCTCTTAGTTTATCTGTGTCCAAGATGAAACATCCTATGTAATTTATCTAGCAACATTTTAACAATATAGGTTTCCACGAAGCTAATTTACAACTTACACAAGGCTATCCTCATAGCTCTTTATTGCAAGTACAAACATTCAGTGCCATCTCCAAACAGATTATAAACACCAATTTTCTCACAATTCTAGTGCTTTACTCCCTACACTTCATGGAAGTCACGGAGGTGTTGACCTTGGGGGCGGAGTCTAAACCATGAGAAACTTCACTCCAGAAGCGTGAGCGTGTTCTAAATGCTATCACACACAGGCTCTGAAGGAAACCACAGAGAACGGCTTCTTCTGAGCTCCAACTCTGCCCAGGAGCAGACTCGTACTTACTGTAATGCTCACCTGGTCTTCTGCCAGAACAAATATTTTAATGTAAAATTTAATAAATGGGACTAAAGGTATTATGTCTAATTTAAAATTCCATATTGTGTAAACTATTGATATTAACATAATTGAGTTTGTAAACAATCCATTTGCAAGAGCTAACCTTAGACATCGTATTGACCCAAAATATCTAGTGGGGCCCATCTGCAAAATGAAGCATCAACGCCTGGAATTCATTACAAGTGTTACATGTTTAATTTCTCCTGCCCTACAGCTCCATTGTCTCGTAAAATTTTTCCTTTGATGTCCCCCACTAAAAGAATTAAAGGAATATTGTAATTGAAATGTCATCAATAATTCACAAGCCCCTCCTCCACAGCAATACATCTGATGAAATATTAATTGAGCTCCACAGACTGACAGTCTGCAGAGGAGCACTTGCCTGTAATTTGAACCGCGAGTCCTGATCTTGCTGTAGCTCAGACCTGCCAAGAAGGCAATTATCTGGATGGTCTTGCCCAATCCCATTTCGTCTCCCAGAATTCCTCCTGCCTGCTGGCAGTGCAATTCCCACAGCCACCTAACACCTGTCTGCTGATACCTACAACAACAAACACCAACAAGAAAAGAGAAAATGGCAAATGGTGGGTGATACAGATTGTAACAGAAAGTGCTCATGAATTAATCATTCGGTTAGGTTCTAGTACCAGTCAGAGAAACATACCGGATGCGTGTTTTATATGATTATTATATTTATAAGGTCATACATTTTTGATCACTTAGGCATAAAAAAATCGTAATTTTTTGTTATAGAATGTTAACACATTTCTAATTAAACTGGTAGATGGGGTAATTAAGGACTATTTTATGTCTTTTACAACATTAAATATTGCTTGATAAACATGCATAAAACTTACCAGCTTTAATTTACTTTCTGAAAAATAAGAATATCAAATATTCTAAATACATAAAGTTCCATAAGTTTCTTCTACAAAAAGAAGTGATACTTTAATCTAAACAGCATCAAAAAAGCAGGGCAGAGAACACCACAATTTACAGCTAACACAGTTGTAAAATCACTTTGTAGACATATTATCCTTTTATAGGGAAAATTAAGTTAAATGTTAAGGTCATAAACAAGTATGAGTAATAGGGTTGTTCTTAAAATTAGTGTCTAACAGATGCCTCTGCTGCACGATTAACAGCTGTGAAGAAGAACTCTTTATAAGGCCAAACAGTGTAGGAGGTCGCCAGTACTTCAAAGCACAAACTGATTCAAGAAGTTTATCAAAGCCGGGCGGTGGTGGCGCACGCCTTTAATCCCAGCACTTGGGAGGCAGAGGCAGGCGGATCTCCGTGAGTTCGAGACCAGCCTGGTCTATAAGAGCTAGTTCCAGGACAGGCTCCAAAACCACAGAGAAACCCTGTCTCGAAAAACCAAAAAAAAAAAAAAAAAGAGAGAAGTTTATCAAAGATACAAGATTGGGGCTATTAAATTTTTAAATAAGGAATGCAAAATATAAAGAAACAGTCTCTCCCTGACCTCTCCCTCGCAAAAGAAAAAAGAAAAATATGTAGCTGGTATCTTCCTTTCTTTATCAATCAAACATTCAACTCTATCAACTTTAAGGTTTTCTGTTTGTTTGTTAATGACCTGATATCGAAAGATAGAATGGAAACTATATGCCATAGTAAATGACTTAAAGCAAAATCCACTTATGATAGAGCCAAAGTACAACCCCACCCAAAGAAAACCGCATGGCCACAGCGCTACCCCTAAAAGACAGGAGGCTAATTTACTGCCCCACAATTCACTGCTTGTATCTGCTCCGCCTACTAAAATCCTGAGCCAGGTGTGGAAGCATCTAAGTATAATCTCAGCACAGGAGAGGCTAAGGAGGAGAATCCCAAGAGTTCCACCAGGTCTGTCTTGAAAGAAGGAAAGGAAGAAGGGAGGGTGACAGACACGCAGAGAGATGAGTAAGTCATCTCGCTGTGGGCCACGGTTCCCGGTGGACCACTCCTTTCAGTAGCTATGCCCTCAGTAACTGACGCTCAGTATTGTGTAAGGCAACTTTAACAGCACGACTCTAGGTGGTAACGCTACTACACACAGCATAAGGAAAACTCTGGGATGTTTCCCGCTTATTAGTTTGGCTAGTCATAATTATATTGCATATGCACTTTGGAGAAAAGGATTCAAAACCAAAACCCAATGCAGTATGAAAATAAGACTGATTAAATTGAGGAGAAAGACAAGTTCCATAAAAGCACGGCACGCCCTAGAGAACAATGGCTCTGGACCAGGTGGTCTGGACAGGACCTCACAATCAACAGACACAGGGGTCAGTGGCATAATTTACAGGCAGGAAGCAAAGGCTCAGGAAAGGAGGGGCTAAGAGAGGAGAAAAGGGGAGAGGAGGAGGAGGACAGGAGAGGGGACAGCAGAGAAGAGGGCATAACACACAAACAAGAGAAACTGAAACCCAGAATTGTATGACTCCAAAGTGATCCCACTTCGGAAATAATCCAGCACAGTAGCCCTGATTTGCTCCCTGGGGGCATCTGGCAATGTCTACAGCCATTTTATTTTTCGAGTGGAAAAGAACAATTAAGACTTAATGGCCAAGAGTCGGAGATGCTATTCATTCTCTAGTGTGGTGGTCAGTCCCTACGGAAAATTATTTGGCCCAAAATGTCAAGTGTGTCAAGGCTAGCCCTGACTTGGAAGACAACCTGGTGCCTGAACTAGCTCTACACACCTATAATCCCAACACAAGGGAGGCTAAGGAAGGAGGTTCCAAGTTTGAGGCCACCCTGAGCTACATGATGATACCCTGTCTCAAAAGAATAAAAATTAAAAATAAAGAAAACAAAACAAAATAGACTGCCGTTTGCACTCAAGCTCCAGAATGGCTGGATTCTAGCCATAGGCCTTCTACCAAAGCAGAGAAGCCATGGGAGCAGCTCCAAGCAAGCCCTGGACCTCCTTGTGACCGCCTGAAATCAATCCACCCAACACAGAGCCAGCCAACATTCTTCTTCCCTAGGGCCCAAATTTAATTAAAGTGGGAAGAACTGGAAATCAGCAACTGGGGAATTATGACAGAACTATTTATCAGTTTGGTGTCTCTCAGCAAGAATCCGGAAGTGAACTGGACACTGACCCCAGAGAATCAGCAACAGTGGGCCTGGTGTTTGGATATCTCCTACCCTAACACTCCAAGGGTTTTCACAGGGTACAGAATGACATCTTTACAAATACGGGTGAAGTCCTACAGAAGTAATGTAAGAAATACCCCCAGGGCTGCATCTCAACAGCAAAGATTGTGCAGACTGGGTAAGGTACCACACCATAAACAGGGCCTCAGATTTCAGTTGGAAAATATTCGTTGATAACACCCTAGTCAGCAGGGCTGTGTGATGGGTGAGGAATGAAAGGCCTGGGCTCTGACTCCACCGGAAGTAGTAAACACCCTTAGTTTCATGGCTTTACATTCTGAACAGTAAATGCTATAAAACAACCACACCATTAAAATGCCAACAGAGCATGGAATCTAGTTTCCAAAATCTTTGAGAAGTATATAAAATTTACTCCTTACAAAGTTAAACTGTCTTTTAAATTACTATACAACAGTAAGGAAATTACTGAACTCTGATCCCTGTGGGACCAAAGCATCAGAAACAACCACAGATAATGGTTAGATCTTGGCATTGTCACACTAACCCAAGATTGCAGTTACCAGTTTGGGAGAAGGTAAGGTCAAAACAAATTGAAGTTTGTCGTAAGGCTGTTAAATTATACAGATGAATACATTTACTGGGCAAACTTTCAAAACTGAAATTTAGAAGTTAAACATTATCTTGCAGAAAATAGCACATAAATGGAAAACTGTGCTTCCTGACTCCCTGGGGTGTAACTATACCCCACTGACTCAGTTCCACTGAGTGTAGTAAACAGAATAAAAATATATCCACAACTTTAAAGTAAACGGGCTTGGCTAAAACTTAATCACAAAAAAATGGTGGCAATGGGCTGGAGAGCTGGCTCAGCAGTTAGGAGCACTTACTGTTCGGTTTGGCTTCCAGCACCTACACAGCAGCTCACAACTGGCTGTAATTCCAGTTCCAAGACAGCTGGCGCCCTCCTCTGGTCTCTGTGGGCACTACATGCACATGATACACATATATAAAGTAGGCAAAATACCCATACACATAAACTTTTTAAAAACAGGGATTCACTTTGCCCTCCTTTTTCTTACAATAGAAGATATAAAATCTAATAACATTTATAAAGTATTTTAAATTATTTTTATAAATATAAAACAATACTTTCCAGGAATATGTAATTAAGAAAAATTTAAAACAGTAACAAGCGCATATTTATATTAACTATGATAAAGTTAATAGCCAATACAGTGACTCTTAGAGCAACTCAGTAAAGTGAAGTTTGTTTCTTTTGCCTGTGAAACTGCTTTGCAAGAAAATCTGACATTTACACAACACTGTACATCCAACCTGACTCCTGAGGACAGTTACGAATGAGATCATTCACTAAACATTCAAAAGAGGCCTGTCCTTGTTAAATCAGCTTAACCTATAGTTTAGGTATTTCTTTTTGCCAGTACAATATGGACACTATTTTACTTGTTCCTAAATAAACAATTACTTCAGAGAAAATAAAAAGAGTGGCCACTAAATGTAGTCTTTACTTATCTTTCTACAGTTAATTTTCATTGGGGAGTAGCAATACACAAACACTTTCCCTTTCTGGGCTGTGAACTGATTTCTTGGCAGAAATGATCAGAGAGGTAGAATTGACCTTCTATGTGGTTCATCATCTTGATCAAGTCAGGCCATCCAGCCATGTAAGTTCAGTGAGGACCTGGCTTTACTCTGTGTTTAATGGTATAAAATAGGACTTCTCCACCCCTAATGCAAAGAGAAATTAAATTTATAACATAAAACTGTAACGGGGGGCTGGGTGAGTGCTAGAGCACTTACCCACCATGAGCAAAGCCCTGGATCCCATCTCCCTGGCATGATAACTAAATAAATATGATTTGTAGGTCCTGATCTTGCCTAGTGATGTTGCTCAGTGCTTGTCGTGAACACACACCCCACGCACACGAAAGCTCTGAGAAGAAACGGGATAGCATGCTCTTTCTAAGCAGGTATCTCTAAGTGAAGGGCATGGCCGACAGCGACTATAAAGAACACTGAACTTCCCCGTCTCCCAGAGGTTTGCATCCTGCTCTATAACAACTGCTGCTGCAGAAAAGAGAGAAGCTGCCCGGTGCATGACTTCCTCTGTACCTCTAAGGAGGCCTTCCTAAAGCATCCATTACTAAATCCGCAGTGAGGAGATGGAAGACGTCCCTCGGCATTCACACCCATATGGGAGTCCTGCCCTGCCGTACGGACAACGCAAGCAGGCATCTGACATGTGGCCCGGAGGGTCGGCATGGCACTTGGACATTTACACACGGAGCTTAGTCAGCTTCCAGCAGCAACCTAAAACTCGAGGTGTTGTATATGTCTTCTTTTGACATTATGCAGAAAGACATCCACATAAAATATTTAGATGCACATTTGGTCAGCTCAAAAATATTATACCCGTAGGTATGATACAAGATCCTCAGAAAACAATCAACAATTTTTATTTCCATGAAGAAGTGAAAAACCAAAAGTAAAATCCTCCCCAAGGTTTGGTTATAATATATATAAAACTCCTCTTAGAGATTTTAATAAACAAATATTCTTAAAGAAATTACTCTAATATTTACAATGAACGGTTTGGCACCTTAAAATTACCAAGAACAAAAGCATAATTTGATGGAGAGGCTTTTAAATGTGTTGCTTTTAGTCTGCTGAGACAAGTCCACACAGATTCATCTGTTTACAAAGATACCCCATGCGTACCTTCGCCAATTTATTATCATCTAATTTTAATGAACAGCATGTGGCTAAAATTTCATTTGACAGTGTCTGGATTTGCAATAAATTGCTGCAAGTACCTTACGGGCCCACAGGTAACTACTGTATAATTTCTGAGTGTTAATGTGCACACAACGACTCGACGACAAACATAAAGGACAGAACAAATGGCACGTACTTAAAGAGCTTTTTGAAGAGGAAGCCTGGCACTCTGAAGCCTTCATCGAATTCGGCGTCACTTTCCTCAGAGTCATCGTCCAGCTTCGGGCGCTGCTCTTTCTCCTGCAGCCTCAGCTGATTCCACCTCCTACAGTGAACAAGAAATCACAGAGGTGAAGATAGGCATTGCACCAGGAAGACACGGAGAATCGCAACGGCCTCTCAGGCCTCTGCCACCATCACTACTTGGCAGCACTAACAGTCTAGGAAAATCAGCTCTCCTCCCGCCGCTCAAGTCAATTCATACTTGAATTATTACCACTCCTCTAGAAAGATTCCCACACTTCTCGTTTCATTATCACAACCACTTCCTCCTCTTCAGCACGCCCTAAGGGAAGACTTCTCTACCAGCTCCTAAGATACATGACTCACCCTATAACAGACTCAGGAGGTCGCAATGTAACTGAGCATTTCCAACAGTAATACAGTTTAATAAGAGCATATTTTATTTAGAACTAGTATTTCTCTGCTAAAAATTACAGTCTCAGGATTGAAAACATACTATTTTGAAAACAAATTTTTGTTCCAAATTGCTGTATCCGGTATTTTTTCTAATTATTCAACTGAAGAGGATCAAAGGTGCCATTATACTGACAATCATACCACTCAGAATATGTTAATCAAATAAAGTTAAATTTTGAAAAAGATGAACATTTGTATTTTGGAAGCATGACGCCATGTTTGTGCAACAGACAGTGACAGCTACGCAAGCTATGACGGACAGAGAACACCACAGCTGGACAGACGGTGCAGCTATTCAACCAGGCTAATTCTATATACCCACAGCTAAAATGAACTATGATATTGTGAGCAAAAAGAAAAACAATCACCAAAGTAAATAGCTTGGACTCCATTATTTTCATTAAAAGTCAGCTGACATCTAAAGGTTAAAAAGTGGCAGAAATGGACTAGAGCACGGACTGACAGATGCCCGGGACCACAACTCACAGGGAGACAACAGCAGCACACATTGCCACTGACTAGCAGAGACTGAAGGAAGGCAACACGAGAGGCTAAGATGGACACAGTGTTGGCTGGAGAACCAATCATAAAAGCTGCCGAGGCCAGGCCAGAGTGATGGGCAGAAGGTAAAGCACATCCTTCAAGAATTCAGCTTTTCAAAGTAACTGACACTTGGGCTCAGCAAGAAAGCACTAGATGGTGATGTGGAACTGTTCTCTGTGGTGAGAACTTAGCAAAACGAGCAACAAAATCCTGGCAGCAGTTTCTGGAGAAGGGCGGCAAACATAAGAGGCAATATCCAGCCAAGTCTAGAGGAACAGGGGTCACACACCTATGTACAACTACGGTATTCCTTCACATAAAACACTTCCAAAGACCACCCCTTCCCCCTGTATTAATTTTCTTCCTTAAGAATCACCTCCATGCAGCTGACCAAGTGCATTTTCTGGGTGGCCACAGTCTGCTGTTCTTCCAATTTCTGCGGCATTTACGGTATTAGCTTGGTGAAATGGTGCCCTGCAGTGGCTCTCAACAGGGACAATGCACCCCCCCATTCCCACCCAGGGAATAACAACGCCTAGAGACACATATGGTCATTATGAAGGTCTTCCACAGGGGAGTAGGGCAAAGCTACAGGAGTACGGTAATATTCTTGCCTATCATGAAGGCAACTGGGGTCCAAGTCTTAGATGAGGCGACTACAGATAAATTAAGCCAGGATGGCAGACTTAGGCCAAGATAATCTTCCAGTAAAAATGTTATCTATCTTACATAGCAATAGCATCAAGAAAGCCTCGTGAGCAGGAATGTCCAGAGAACATACTGGAAAGGTGTAGTCATTCTCCCAACGCACATCTACTGTTTCAGGTAATGAGATGATCCTTGGTACCCAGACCCCGAGCATCAGATATCATAAAGATGCCTCTGTTCTACTCAGCAAACTCTGTGGGAATCACAAAAGTTATCACCGGCACTTAAAGAGACTTCATCAGGCCATTTTTCTTCAATAATATAACAAGGAGGGAACTAGAAATTCCAGAAGGTACTAGCTTCAGCAGTTTGGCACAAGCTGAACAATGGCTTTTCCATATTACACTGTACATTTCACTCACAGATGACCACTATTTCCTTAGACTCCATTACTCATTGTTTGTGGCTGTTAAATTTCCCACCACATCATCCCGCATTGACAGGATCACATCTTCTCTTGCCTTCCTCTCTGTCCTAAAATACACAGACATCACGTTGCCACAGAACTCGGTACCTAGGAAACCACACAAGCCACTACAGAAGCGATTGCATCCGAGAGCTTTCCACTTCATAAAGAAAGATGAAAGCCCTTAACACTCACTCAGTTTGGTCAAAGAATGAGTAAAGGTGGTGGGGATAAATCATTATGGTCAACAAGCGCCTGAACCACTGTGAAAACAAACAGCCTGAGAAGAACCGAAAAGACAGAAAATACAACCTCATGCACGTGTGGCTTGGGGATCAGACGGCAATACTACCTTGTGTGGCTTGGGATCACCATCTAAGAAGTGTCCACAAGAAAAGGGCACACCCAGGAAAGGTAGGAGAGCTGAAGCCACCTAGATACAGAAAGAAAGATGTCATGTCGTGATAGGGTGCTTGTCTGACATGGGAGTGGGAGTCTCAGTTCTACACCTGTTCTTCAGAAAGAGAAAGCAGCGGAGCACAGAAGCAGTGGCTTCTCCATCTGAGGTGTGGCCAAGAGTCCTTCTGTTGTTGTTGCTATGTATTCTGCGTGTATATGTCTACGTGTAGATGCACATGCACTGTGGTGTGCAAGTGGAGGTCAGACAACAACTTTCAATAGGGGGCTCTCTCCTTCCACTTTTGTGTAGGATCAAACACAGATGGTCAGGCTGCTGCAAGCATTTTTACCTCCTACGCCATGCCACCAGCCCAAGAATCATCCGAAGATGCTCTTCTCAGCATGTCCTCTAGAATCTAGCTTGTCCTGCAGCCTATAACAGGCTGGCTGGCAATCTGTCTGGCCAACACGTGCTGGACACCTACCGTGCAGAGACACCTGCTAGACACCTACCGTGCAGAAGACACGTGCTGGACACCTACCATGCAGAAGACACCTGCTGGACACCTACCGTGCAGAAGACACCTGCTGGACACCTACTGTGCAGAGACACCTGCTGAATAACTTTTTTTTTTTTTTTTTTTTTTGCCATGGACTAGGGATGTGGCTCAGCAGCACAGCACATTCTTAGAATGCACAAGGCTCTGGATTCAATCTCCAGCACCAAAAGCAGAAATCAAGATCTGACCATACATTCGTAGACTGTCTGACTCACACTTGACTTTTATCGCGGCTGCCTTTTTAACAAAGACACAAGCAGAATTACTAAAAATTGTCTGGTGCCAACAAATGGTCCAACATCTGCATTTTTCAGAAGAGAATTAACTTTTTCATGTTCTCAATCCTCTCATTTAAAAAAATCCACACATGTAATAGTCACAGCTGCAGCCACATAAAGCGAAAGTGCCTGGTGTTCCCTGGCAGAGCTTCTAACTCCTCATACAACTGCCATGTTCAGCCCACTGCCGACTCCATTGGCAGCCACTTAAGAGGGAAGCCAGTGAGAAACATCAACTTAATTCTCATCAGATGCAGGCACAGAAAACACTCTTTGGCTTCCCTACATGCCTGAAGGAATGAGACCTGGCCCAGGCTCTGGGGCCTGGGGCTGATGCTGCAATAATGTCTGTCAGAAGCAACCCAGACCCAGAATAACTGGCTGAACTACAGCAAGGCTCACATTAGCTACTGGGGTGCTTTGTCAATGGAACCCTAAAAATATACCTGTAAGTTACGTGCCACCATTTACTGTTTGTTTGTTTTAGAATTTCTAGCATTCCAAAGACAATCAATTTATGTAAGTAGAGAAACACAGTTGGCCGCATTCTGCCATGCCTTTCATGTGGCCTAGCTTCTCCTCAACTGCATAGCCAGTTCCCAGCCTGTCCTGCATGCACATCTTCACCCTTGGCAGACCCTCAGATGCCATGCTCCCTTCCCTTAGAGGAAGCTTTTCCCAACCAAGTAGTTAGGTATGCTGCGTACCAAACGCCACCCTAATCCTACAATATCCTAGGCTCACCAGGAGTCTCGTCCACAGTGCCCACAGAGTGCCAGCACATAATGAAATCTGCATCTATCTCCCAAGTCGAGTGGGAGCCATCAGAGGACAGGGATTGGCATGAAGCTCCAGAGTTCACAGCAGATAGTGAATGCTGAGCAACGAACAATGCTCAAAACTGGACTCAGGTTAAGGAAGACAGACACGGGGAAGCTTTATTTGACAATTATCCAAGTGGGTCATCCAGAAGTGCTTCTAGAACCTTCCTGTCCTACCTCACTTAGAGACTAGCTCTTGCTTGCTTTCTTAATCCCACTCATATTACTCTAAGGCTCCATACCATACTCTGTTACAGACTGGGACAAAGAGTGACCCATGGAAGAGGGCAGCTAGTTACAATGTCAGAGAAATTCTTAATTTAGAATCTTAAAATAATAACAATAACTTAAAAAGAAGTAAAGGGAAGCTCATTATTTTTAACAACTAAAAACAAAATACATAAAACAAAATTTCTTATTTTCAAAACTGAGCTGCATTTTCAGAATCCCTAACTGGTCCACTTAACAACAAAACTGGTTTCTGTACCCTGGCCAGTAGGAAGAATCAGGGGTCCCAGTTTTGATCCCAAGTTTGTCCAGGATCAATTGAAAAGGATAAGTAAAATATTCCTTTACTTCAAAAAGGAATTCTTGGGACAGGAATGGAGCTGCCAGCTCTAATCTCTATTTCTATGAGTAGGAAGGGAATGTTGTTTTCATGAATTCATCCTCTTGTGTTCCTTTATGTTGTTCTTGTGGCACTTGCTGCTGCAAGCAAACCGGACAACGTGGTACTGTATCCTCTTGGGGTGGCCCTACTTCCTGTCATCTGTCAGACCCCAGTAGCGGCCACCTACAGTAGAGACCACTGATGTGAGCCGTGGAAGCCAGACGGAGACAGCAAGCTGTGTTAGAGGCCTTTAACTGCAAGAGGAGGCCTGCTCCCCAGAATGTGTCATTCCCCTGTTGCACTTAACTCCTTGACCAAGAGCCGAAAAGAGTCTGTGACAAAGACTAAATGAGACAGGATATGCACAAAAGATCAAATAGATCACATACCTAGTAAGTGACATTTGACAATTCTACTAGGTATCCAAGGGCTAGAGAGATGTCTCAACAGTTACGAGCACTTCTTACTCTTAAAGGAGATCTACATGGTGGATCACAACCATCTGTAACTCCAGCTGCAGGGGACGGTGCCTCTTCTGAGTTCCATGGGCACCAAGCACATATATGGTATACATACTGTTATTCAGCCAAATGAAACAAATCTTTTTTAAGTTTTTAGTTTAATTTTTTAAACCCTTATTTATTTACATTTAGTTTATTTCACTATTTTACGTGTACGGGTGTTTTGACTACACTATCTGTCTGTGCGCCACTTGCATGCCTCATGCCCAGAGGCACAACAGGTTATTCTTCCTGCGGGAAACTGAATCCAGGTCCTCTGGAGGATTAGCTCGCTCTTCTGCTAAGCCATCTCTCCAGCACATTTTCAATTAAAAAAACAAGAAGGAAAAAAAAACTAAAATCAAGAAAGATCAGTCAACTGTAGTTTAAGCATAAACAATAAATAAATATCAAAACATCTATTGCAGCTGGGATCACAGTACAAGTCCCTAGGCTCAGCACTTACACCCTCCCTGCTTGAGCAGGGAGGGTCAGGAGTTCAAGGTAGCCTCAAATACATTGTTTGAGGTCAGTTTGGTCTACCTGAGCCTGTCTCAAAAAAAGAAAAGACAATAAACAAACAAAACAACGAAGAATAAGTAAACAACAAAAAACTATGCAATGTAATTCTGGGCCAGTGGGGTTTAAACTGCACCCCCAAGAATGGAAGACTGCTTTGTTATTCCACCTCATCTCAGTATGTCAAATGCACAGGGCACTGTAGGTATGCCATCCTACATTAAAGGTGGCAAAGGGTCTGGAAATCGAGCCACAGAAGATAACAGAAGAGCCTCAAGGGAGTGTCCCTTAGAACAGAACTGTAGGGACTCACAGTGCAACCTTGACCTACCTGGGCAGCAGTCTGGTGCCCCCTAATGTATGCAAAAAAGAAACAACTACTGGTAACTGTACTTATGTTCATAATCATATACACAGAAAGTACAGAAGATGCAAAAAGCAGAACAGCAATGAACAATTTGTAACAATTATTATTTATCCATACATACATGCAATTGTTAAGTGGTCTTTTACTTGAAAACGGTCACCTCAATGCAATGTCTGAGGACAGTCACCTCAGTGCACATCTGAGAACAGTGCACAGCATCTGAGGACAGTCACCTCAGTGCACAGCGTCTGAGAACATCACTTCAATGCAGTGTCTATAACGTCTTCACAGTTCTCCTAGAACCTCTTTTCAAGGTTCCTCCTTGTTTGACAGAATCTTTGCCCACAGTTTTAGCTTGTGACATGGGAACTCAACAAGAGCCAACAGTTACAAGCTCCTACATGTAGTCTTGTCACGTAGGCGGGGTACTCCTTGGATCCCTGCTTTACAGATGAAAACCAAATCCACAGCTACCAGTTGCAAATCTGACACCCTGACTTCATGGCCTACAACTTCCAGCTCAGATGAGGCACTGACTAGCCTTGGACAAGTTTTCTGTTGGTAGTGGTAGAGTTGGTTTGTTTTCGATTTTTTTCTCTTGGGGGGGGGCGGTACAAATAACTTTCAGAAGTTGGTTTCTCCGTCCGCCTTGTTGAGGACTTGCTTGTGGTTTCTGCCATCGTCTAGGCGGCATCATACCCCAAGCTACCCACACTGTGCACTCCCAGCAGATCCTGTCTCTACCTCCCTTTTACTGCAGGAGCGCTAGAGCCCGGATGCACAGCATCCCATCCGACTTTTACTTTGGGGAACTAAACTCAGGTCACGAGATTTGTATGCCAAGAGCTTTTACCCAATGAGCCATCTCCTCAGCACCCTGGGCAAACTCTGAGATTACACATACATTTTATATAAAAATTTACATATTTTAAAAGTATTTCTATATTTCAAAATTTAGAGTCGGAAGACAAGGAGTAATGACTGAGATTACTGATATCCACTGTATTTCAGGCACTCATCTAAGGAATTCACTTTTATTAAGTCCTTTAATCCAACAGGATAGATATTTTTCTTTTTCCCCAGAGAGAGGCAGGCTGAGGGAAATGAAGGTGTACACTGGAGATGGGAGAACACCAGCCCAGTCACACAGGCCCTCTGTCCAAATGGCTGTTTTCCTGCTCAATCTCTGTGTATGAACCTTTTACAAGATTTTATAATAAGGCTTATTATTATAAAAAATCAGCAATACGACAGATTGCTTCTGTACAGGAGCATGACTCCGCCCTCATGCACCAATGCACAGGGAAAGTCACAACCCACTGTCACCTGATACCCACAGACTCTTCAAAGTAACGAAGAAGCTGCCTGGCAGTTCTGACTACAGCTGAGCTGAGCTGAGCCATCCCACGAGACACACTTAACACCAGACAAATCGATGGACACAACTGCCCACAGCAACCCTCTAGCAGGACAAAGTATCCCTATTAATGGGAACCAGCAAACATGAGGAGCCTCGGGTTCTACAGTCAAAACATGAGCATGCCCTCCCCAACTCCACGGTCCTCATTCTCTAAGCTCTTTTTACATTATAAGGATCACTGGGCCTAGCACAATTAAAGACCGGAAGGGGGGAGGGGGGACAAAGACGCATACCATACAGTCAAATCATGTTAATATTATGAAATTCCAAAGTCAAGATCATTCTCCACTCATTGCAATTTCCATGAAGGAAATTCTACAACAGCAGCACACAGAGTACAATCTGATTTTTCAAGGTATATCCAGACACCAACCTAGGTATTTAATACAGTTTGTATTTGTGTACTCTGACGGGTTCTCTGTTTCAAACAGCTAAGACTCCCTAGCAGATTAGCCTCATTTGTGAAATTGAGGGACCCGGCGCTTTACTTTTTTTATCTCCCTTTTTACGGTCTATCTGGATGGACTTAATTGGTCTATCTGAGCAGACGAAATGCCCTCAGTTAGGAGCCCAGCCCTCACGGGGTAAATTAAGACTGATGCGGACAATTATGCCCCAGCCGAGAATGAAAGGTGTGCACAGAGCAGAAAGTGGAATTAGTCTTCATTTGTGTCTTGGTTCTGTCATTTCAAAGCCAGCATGCTCTCTAAGAAAACATACTTGGGGGTTGGGAATCTTTCTTCTCTCTTTAAAATCTAGATTACTAAGAAGAAAAATATGGGCTTATTTCTTTGGCAAAGAATGGAGCTCCCGGAAACACGCAAAGAACAATCTGAAGATCACTATATTTAGGTTTCTAGACCAAATCTTGATTAAACTTTAATCTTAGTCTTTCTGAAATTAAATTTACTGGCACCTTTATACAAGGAAAACAATGTGGTTTCTGCTTAAGTCTGCACAGTCTAGAACTGCCGAATGTCCACCTCCAAGCAAGGATCCAACTGAGGAACAGAGACAATCTAATGCAAACTGGATGCTGGCAAACGGGAAGAGGCTCCATAGCACCAAGGCCGGGAGAGCAGGCCTTCTGAGAACACAGTCTTCAGCAGGAGCTGGACCCTCACTTCTCCCCACTCTCCCCCAAGTGAGGAGAAAATCCATCTTAGAGACAGTGTTGCCAATCCTCTGCAGAAGACCCAGAAGTTGCTGAATTCCTCACCCCCTTCCCCTTCCCTGAGTTCTTCCCATCAGAACTCAGCCAAATGAGCTCTCATCTCCCAGGGCTGCGCCCATGAGGTGGAGTGCAGCTCCTCGGACTGGTCCTAACCCACCAGCTGCCACCCTTCACAAACCAGAGGACTCTGACCTTCCAAACAAGGCTCCTCAAAGTTCATCCGAGCTTCCTTTACCCCTTCCAGGATCTGACCCTTGACGACACAAGGGACGACCTGTTGCCCCTCAGAGATGTCCATGTGCACTGTCAAATTTCCACACTAGGATCCAACTCAGCAGCCCACAGAAGCTCAGTCAGTGCTTGGGGAGGGCAGCAGAGAACATGAGCTTCCCTGAGGATTAAGACTGAGACAACTAGAAGACATCTTATAACACTTACACAATTAATGGAGCCTTCATCGGCAATCTCAACTCTAGTTTATTCACATAAAATAGAGTAAAAAACTAGGGCATAAGAAGATAAACGCTTCAAATGAAAAGAATGCACTAAACTGAGTTAACTCTGTGTCTGAGTCTCCGTCTCTCACATGTAGCTCCGAAATAAACCACCTCTGCTGGTCTTTCCAGGTAAGAGCTATTCCTATCGGTGACAGAGAGCAAAGTTTAAGAAGCCATCTCCCTAAACCATCTCCAACTCTCAGATTCCAGGTTTCTGGTCTTTCTTGGCCATCAAAGAGGAAGCTATGAGCTGCTTCTTGGCACCACCTTGTGGTAACATGTGGACACTGCACTTTCCACCAACCCCACAAAAAAAACATTTCCAACATTTCTCAGCTTCCAGCCTCTGCTTAGTAGTAAGACCATAGGCAAGTAGATTATAGCATATTTGTGAGGGTCGCTATAACTGTAACAAGACAAAAGAGGTATGTACAAGCTCAAAGTCTGGAATAATGAAGAAAAATATGGAAGGATTTAGTCTATCTTAATATTGCTAGATATTTACAAAACAAGTGGAAGACAATGGAAAGTTTAAGTCCAGTAGGAAGATCAACTGGAACCGACTTCAGGCGGCAGCCCTAGCATTCCCCAGTGTGCCTCATGGCCTGAGGAGACCATCACTTGAGACAGTATGTTTCTGGCCTCTCCCTGTTTAACTACCTGAAGGTGAGGGCTAGAGGAGGACTATCTCAAAAGCAACGCCATATGGCTTTGGTTGAACAGAGAAAGCACTGCACCTCAGACCCCAATGTCCTTACCAATTTTTTCCAGTGGCCTCAAAGGTGGTGACTCTTCTCTGCCCCAGGCCCTCTCTTACATAAGCACAATTATCAAGGCACACAGGAAGGAGTTCAGGAAAATCAAATCGGCCAAAAGCTGCGGTCTCGGAAGGGCAACAGCAGCCAACATACACAGCTCAGCAGTCTCCAGCTCAGACAGAGTCACGTCACACCTGGGCAAGCTTCTCGGCAGGATTCCCATGCCAGACCTGCACAGTCATCTCCAGGGGTCCTGCAGCCCAATCTGTGTGCTATTGAGCTGCTCTGTCCTGCTCCTTACTAAGGACATATAGGCAGTCCACTTAGCAACTTGAATCACAGCTGGCCAGAGTCAGAAGTAAGAGGAGCTGGCTATGAATGAAAGCTGAATGATAAATGCTCACCCTACCCACTGACAGGAACCAAGAACAAAAACTCGTTGGAAACTCATGCATCTGGGCCCTATCTGAGCAGTGCTGACCACGACTGGGGAAGAAGGCCAAAGCCAGGAGCACCTCTGTTTTACCATCTCAAGGCTAAAGAGCCAACAGGAACGCTGCTGACATCCCTTCCTCACCCAGTGGAGCCAGGATGAACATCGCTGAGGGACTCTGATAGTCTTCCCCAGCTAGGAAAACAGACAATCACGCCCAGAAGCTGGAGCTGGCAGGTCCAGGTGATGCTGAATTTCTGTCCCGACAGAGAGAGCTCAGATGCCAGGCCTCTCCACAGACCACCAGCATCACCCACATCTCTAAGACAAAACAAATCAGACCCTTAGGACCTGTTAGCCTTCAAAGCACACAGTGAGACAGAATAGAAAGAAAGCAAACTACAAGGACATGGGAAGGGAAAGAAGGCCCTCAGCTAGGATCTCACCCATCCTGCCTGCTGGCTGACAGTCAAGGATGTCAACACTGGCAGAACCAAGAGTAGCAAGGAGGAAATGTTTCCTAAAGCTGCTAACCAGACATTAACACAACAAATAGGATGAGCTTCCTCAAGGTCAGGATGTCGGCAGCCTTAACTCCTCTCTCATCCTTAAACACAAAACTTCATCAAACTACAGTACTTACAGAAATTCTTTACAATAAATAAGTAAACCAATTCATGTCTTTTTACTTATTTTTTAAACTATTTAAACTTTAATTATATCCTTTGAACACTTTAATTTAGAAAGTCACACAATCACATACATAAAAACTATAAAGACACCTAAGTGCTCCCCTCTACTGAGAGCCCAAATCCATGTCTCAGGTACATATGCTCTTGCGAACCATCTGTCTGTCGTGCCGGAATGTGAAGTGTGCACTACCTCCTTGCCTTCGCTCTAAACATGCTAAGTTTGTTTCTCTGACTTCTCCTCAAATGTTTTTCTGTGGCATAATCAAGGGTCTGGCTTAACTGAGTAAGGTCCCTGAGGGATAAGAGTGTTGGGTTGAATTTCCTAATGTTGCTGTCACGAACTCTTTCCTTTCCAGTGACACATCCGAGATTCAGAGGCAAATTTAACGCAGACCACAAGGACCATGCCAGCGTGTGTGGGCTAGAGAATAGACGACAAGGCCCTGTGCTGCAATGCCCCTTCTCCAGAAAGACCCCCCATTCTGATCTGAGTGCACTGCTCCCCACATACTTAGTAAGGACATGCATCAGTTCATGGCCACTAACACACAACCTGCGGACTCCTTGCCACTAATCCTCAAAGCCGGTCCCAGGATGCAGACATGCATTAGCATGTGAAAGCAAAGACCAAGCAATGGGGCTGATCTCACATCACAAAAGGGAAATGAGCACACAACACCCAGGTAGCCAAGTGCCAGGCACAGGCACAGCTGGCCTGGCTACCATGCTGGGAAAGGTTACTTATTCGGTCCTAGCTTCCACCCTTGACTAGACAAGCAGATCTGCATCTTGCCAGGGCAGAGATAATTAAAGCGTGGACTGTGTATTAGCTCCAGGAAGTCTAGTTAGCTTGGAGATTGGTGAAGCACCAGCATCACACTAAGAAAAGCAATGCTAATGGATACGTGCACACATCCAGCAGTAGTAAGAGCCCACGCATACCAACTCTGAAGCATCTGCTTAGGAAATTGAGAGATATGATCTACAATAGCTCCTGGGTCCCACCGGAGGATCTCAGCACATGAAGGAATAAGAAACACACAGAAGGGACAACGTAGACAGTTTACAAATGGTTAGAACATCTAAGGCTGAGCTGAGGGCTTGGGGCTAGCTGGAGAAAGGAGGAGTATGACTGCTGTTGTCCAGGGAAGGTCAGCTGCAGAATGGCACGCTGGACTCCTCCAGAGCATCAGACTAAACCAGTGGTTCAAAACCTATGGGTCACCACCCTTTGGGGGTCCAACAACCCTCTCACGGGGGGGGGGCACGTATTCTGCATATCAGGTATTTTCATTATGATTCATAACTGTCGCAAATCAGTTATAAAGTAGCAACAAAATAATTTTATGGGTGGGGTCACAACATGAGGACTGTATTAAAGGGTCACAGCATTGGAAAGGTTGAGAACCACTGTACTAAAGGGTCACAACATTGGGAAGGCTGAGAACCACTATATTAAAGGGTTGCAGCACTGGGAAGGTTGAGAACCATTGTATTAAAGGGACACAGCATCAGGAAGGTTGAGAACCATTGTATTAATAAACGGTCGCAGCATTAGGAAGGCTGAAAATCACTGTATTAAAGGATCACAGCATTATGAAGGTGGAGAACCACTGTATTAAAGGGTTGCAGCTGCATTAGGAAGGCTGAGAACCACTGTATTAAGGGTTGCAGCATTAGGAAGGCTGAGAACCACTGTATTAAAGGATTGCAGCCGCATTAGGAAGGCTGAGAACCACTGTATTAAAGGGTTGCAGCCGCATTAGGAAGGCTGAGAACCACTGTATTAAAGGGTTGCAGCGTTATGAAGGTGGAGAACCCGGCACCAAACACAGACAAGGTAAAGACGAGCCCGGAGCTAGTGAAAAGCCTGTGCCTCTCAAGCTGAGAGCCTCTGGCCTGAGATGCTCATTCTAAGGGCTTCCCACCCTCACATCCAACAGTAAGAGAGCATTGTAATTAGCAGGCTATAACCAACATGTACTTGTTAAGTTCTGTATAAAGTTCTTAGACTGGATACATATGCTTAAACTTTAACCACTTTTAAAAAGCGCTTTCTATACTGGAAACTATGGATTTATTCTGGTCATTCTAGTCATTCTGTGATTAGCAACCCTGAAGCTCTTTTTCAATCCGAG
The DNA here is from genome assembly GCF_950005125.1 of Chionomys nivalis. Classification (NCBI taxonomy): domain Eukaryota; kingdom Metazoa; phylum Chordata; class Mammalia; order Rodentia; family Cricetidae; genus Chionomys; species Chionomys nivalis. The sequence goes on along the minus strand of NC_080090.1, from coordinate 32,285,975 downwards.
GACTACTTCTACAATCCAATCTGTCTAAAAAGATCAGTAACATAACAGAATTCGGTGACTGGCAAATTTCAAACATTAATATGCTTCTCAATACTTAGCATTTTATTTTCTTTTAACTCCCCCAATCAAAAGAGCACCGAAGGAGATGTAATATAAACATTTCAATGTGTATATCTGCAGCTTAACAGCCTTAATAACTAGCTATAAAATTTTAAGAGCTATCATATTTTGGTGGCAATTAAGAGTTATTGATATTTCTAAAATTCATCTGAGATTATACTGTAAATTTAGCAAAAAATGGATCATGATATGGCTTTGGAAATAATAAATTGTTTTACAATCTTAACATTATTAAGAAAAACTTATTGCCATGAAATTAAACTATATCCATATTTAAAATTCAATCAAAATAAATTGCTATGTTTAAAATACATTTAATATTGACCCAGTTTAATGAGAAGACTATATATTGCTCCACTTATAATCAATACCTTATGATTAACACTTTTATTAATTTTCTACAGTAAAGACTGACACTATTCACTCTTTAAAAGTATCGAGCAGTATCCCTCAACACTGCAGCTATTAGGTGTGCACACTAACTAAAGTCACAGTGGGAAATGAAAACACAGGCCCTCCCCATCAACGTACTGCCATTCAACAAGCTACTAAAATGGCGTGTAACTGGGCCTGTGAGTTCCAAGAAACTGGGCATGGCAGCACACACCTTTAATGCCAGCACTTGGGGGTAGAGGCAGGCCATTCTCTGTGAGCTAGAAGCTAGGCTGGTCTATAAAGTGAGTTCTAGGACACCCAGGGCGGTTACACAGAGAAACCTGTCTTAAAGAAAAAGAAATTCTGAAAAGGTTATGCAGTGTACGTAGATCTTGGATTAGAGTTTACGCGGTTCTGATCTAAAGAAAATCAGCAGGTCAGTATCCCCCGGGACGGCCAATGTGAATCTACTGGAAACACCATCAGTTAGGTCTCCTTTCTTATTTTTATTGAAAATAAAAGCACTGTTGACTTGCCAAAGCCATCCTGATAGTAAGTATTTTCAAAGTACTGTGGTTCCTTCTCTCCTCTGACCTCTGCAGACTCCCTACAGAGCTCACAGGGAAACACTGTGCCTATGGTGTGAGGAGAGCCTTTCCTGGCTCATAGAAACTGCCCAGACATGGCAACTGTAACTCCATGCGGGCTCTCACCTGCCTCTTCTCACACCAGTTGCTGACAAAGTCCTGAAGGTAAAAGCCAACTCAGCCTCAGCAACGCCAAACAGCAGCTGGGGACTGTGTGGTGTGCACACAGCGTGTCTTCAGCACTACCTAGTCTATACTATGACTCTCAGACAACTATCTTCTCAAAGTCAAGGAAGAGGGGATAATGGGAGAGCATGTTCGCTCACATGCCACAGCGCTAGCTTCAGCTTTTTCTGAAGGGAATTTCTCTAAAATAAATATCCTAACTCATAAAGAAAAAAAAACCCAAAGGCACAGCACCACCTTTTCTTTTCCTGACGCTTCCTGCAGGGTGACCACATAAAGACCACACAGCTCATGTCAGTCCTCTCAGCTCTTGCCTAGCCTTCCTCTCGGCTCCTCATCCCAGATTTGCCTCTAAATTAGAATAAAGACTCTGATGTCTTTGGGGCCAGCTCCGCTAAGGAGTCCATGTCGAGATTCTCACAAGCTAAGGCTGCAAGTCCAGCTTCTGAACATGTGGGTGTCTAGTGCAATATGGACTAGAATGCTAAGGTCTTCCAAAGACCCGTAAGTGGCACAAGCCCCTGCACACTAACCTTAACCGCTGCTTATAATAATCTTCATTACCATCGTCGGGGCACCTCGCTACCTTGCGACCGCCTCCTCTTGCTTCCAGAGCTTCATCTTCTTCCCCAGAACTTGGGACAAAGTCATCATCAACCTCCTGCACTGGGGTTTTCTTCTGGCGTTTCTGGCCCTTCTGCAGAGGCTTAAGTTCATAGCTGATGTCGTCGGAAGACAGATTGGCCACCTCTTCCTCCTCCTCTTGCTCTTCCTCCTCCCCATCAGAGGGAAAGGACCCAGACTGTTCCCCCTCAGTGTCTTCCTCTGCCTCCAGCCTCCCCGCAGGCTCCAGAGGTTTCTTGCCCCGTGGCAACCCCACTTTCCCCTGGAACTGCAGCGCCCTCTTCTGGAGCTTCCGGATATGCTTCTTCAAGCGCTTATCTGCTTGGCAGAGGCCTTGGTTTCTCTGGTCTGGTTTGGTCTCATTTGGTCCTGCGCTTGACTCAGATACGACCATGTTTTTTCTAGCTACTCTTCTGTTAGCCCCTCGTTTCTTCCTTTCAAAAGACAGTTGTGCTTGGTCTGCCAAATATTTTTCAAAGCCTGATACTTCATTGAGCATTATTTTTCTAGGCTTTTTCTCCTGTTTCTGAGGGGCTGGGGTACCAAACGGTGTCATCTGGCCAGTGCGGATAAGCTCTTCCCAGGCGGCCTCCTGGGCAGGCATGAGCATACTGCCAAGACATGATGGCCCTGGCTCTGAAAGGTAAACAATGGAGATTCAAGTAAAACTCTCAAAAGGCAATCACTCATTCACAGACAGTAAGAACTTCCAAAAACTCACAAAATACATCAGTGGAATGAAGCACAGAGTAAAGATTACTATGGCATTTACAACTCACATAGAATATATTCCTGTTTAAAAAGGCAATTTCCCAGGAACTCGCCCCAAAGTGTGACACGTGTGACTGTGGTGCGCGTGCACCATGGGACATTCTGCAGCCGTCTACTAAATGAAGAAACCATCACACCGGGACAACACAGAGCTGGAGACCGCAAAACCAAACAGGCCAGGCCTAGAAAAAGAGGCACAGAATGCTCTCCCTCACATGTGGGATGTGGCAGAGAGCAGGATGGTGACTATCGGGGCTGAGAACATCAGTTAAAAAGACGCAGAAGTCTGTGGTGCCGTTCCACAGCGAGGAGTGCAGAGACCATAACTACTCTGTGTTTCCAGGGCTGGAATAAGGGTTCTAGATGCTTTCACCACAGAAAAAAATGATAAATGTTGAGAAGACAGCTATGTTTAACCTAATTTACAGACTATACAATATGTATCATTGAAATATCACACCTCATAAATACATTAAATGTTTACCTCACTATACACTAGTTCTTTTGTCTAACTTTGAATAAGAATGTATCAGTTACAGTCACGTTCTCTGTACAAAGGCAGGCTTATCTCCACATTGTTGGTTATAAATAAACAATCCCAGCTGTGTTTCCTTCCCAGTTAAGAAGTGGTCCACGAGAAATGATCCCCATGTCTCCGTATCAGTGCCCTGGCCAACTCTCAGATGGATCTCAACGCAGGAATCGGCACACCTAGCACAGACACGAAGTGCTAACTCTGCTGCCTGCGCATCACCACCAGCCACCTGCTTCAAACTGTCTACCTATCGACACTGCCACAGGGCACTGCAAGCTACAAATGTGCTGGGCTGCACTCACAGCCATCCTCAGACACATGTGGTTCACAGGACACAGGTGGCACACGCCTGGATCACTTCAGATACGGGAACAATGCATTCCACAGTTGCAATATGAGTGATCAATAGCTAGATGTGACCAATGGCCAGCACACTGACCAAAAAAAGAGATTCCCTCACTGCATAAAGGTCCATCAGAGAGCTGGGAAGATGGCTTGCTGTGAAAACATGAGGACGTCAGTTTAGCTGCTCAGTCCCCATGCAAAGCCAGGCATCGTCACAAAATACTGCAGCAAGGCGGAGGCAAGAGGATCTTGCAGGCTCAGTGCCTAGCCAGCCTAGCTGGATCAGCAAGCTCCGGCCGGGTTCAATGAGAAACCCTGTCTCAAGAAATAAGGTAGAGAATGACAGTGGGAAATCCTGAGAGCCTCTCTGGTCTCCACACACACACACACACACACACACACACACACACCCGCACACACAGAGCTACTGGATGAACATGTAAAGATGAACTAAACATGAAGATATGCCACATATAGTCACCCAGAAACAGCCCTCTAACTGAAGCTGATCTCCAGCAAAATACTTATCATGTGATTGAAAAATAAAAGACCTGCCAGGCCACTGTCACCACAGTCAGTTTTTACTGACCTTGCACTAAAATAAAATAATACGTCAGAGTACACAAATCCTAAGTTTCACAAGATCTACAGTCATATATCAGCATCCAGATCAAGTAACAGAAATTGCTCGTATTCCTGAGCACCCTCCCCACCACCTGCTCAGCCTCCTGAGATACTGAGAGGCCTGACTTGAAGGGTGACTCATGCATGGCTGCATTCATGTCTGCCTCTATGCCTGGCATTCTGCATGTGAGATCCACACGGATTTGCTAAATAGAGATGAACTTTATTAACGTACTGTTACTACTAGTCTATGATTGTTCTACAATGTAGTTTGGGTGGTCTCTAGGTTTGGGGTGCTACATCTCAGAACAAGGCTGCCGTGGACACTCTGGTTTACACCCTTTGGCAGCACCGCGCACCTCTTCTTCAGCTTGTTAAGCTTCAATGGCCACTGATGAAGAGATCGCACAGCGGCACCAGCCTAAGTTTCAAAGTGTTCAGGAGTTCCATCTGGTCCACATTCTTGCCATTCCATCACGTCCCTGATTCCCACCGAAAACAGAAGGCCTTTCAGATTCACTGACCTCATGGACAACTGATTTTGTGCAAAAATCTTGAACCCACTGTTCTTAGTCTCTATCTTTAACCTTTTCTCTATTATTTTAAAATGCATCATAAATTCAAGCCCTTTGCATGTTCTACAAACATCTTCCCCTTCTCCCAGTCTAAACACTATCTCGACAAGCAGAACCTCTTGACTGCTATTCGAGTCCATTTCAAACCACTTTCTGCCATGTGCACATTCCTGGTCTTGTTTCAGTCTTTCAGGAACATGACAATGTTTGCCCTGTGTTACATTCTCACAGGTTTTTATCATTACAGTCAGATCTATGATATACTTGAGATATATTTATACACCATATAACGGATCAAGATCCATTTTTATTTTCACGTAGATTAGTATTATTGATCAAAAGACTGTTCAGCATAGCACTGCTTACCATCTTTGTCATGATCAAGTGATTATACGTAGGTGGCCCTGTTTCCTGAGTCTCCTATTCCATCTGTTGGTCTGTCTCAGTATCCTTGAGTCAATACCACACTGTCTTAATCACTACAGTTTTATAATAGAGCTTGGCATTATATTCTTTCTCTTTTGGGGGGGTAAGGAGAAGTGAGAAAAGGTCTTACTCTATAGGCTAGGGTGGTCTCAAATTCAGTGATCCTCCTAATTCAGCCTCCCAAGAGCTGGGACTGCAGATTTTGGCATCACCTTGTTAATGACCTTCAGCCTACATGTCTTACACATGCCATTTGCCACTTTTTTAAAAAAGGCTCAAATTTGCATTGGGGTAGCACTGAAACTACAACTAGCTAGAAACAACATCTTTATAATACTGTATCAGCCATAGAATATCTTTTCATTTACTTATATTTTTCTTTGTCAATAACATTCTGCAGGTTTTAGCTGTATAAGACATTGCAGAACTACCTTTTTTACTAAGATTTATTTCTAGACATTTGGATTACAACTGGTACCTTTATTAAGTTTTAGCTTTTATTTTTCCTGGTATATAAAAATAACTAATTTTTATGTGCTATGTATTCAATTACTAAAAGCATGGGGTAACCCACATCAATTCTTTTGACTTTTCTACATAAACCATCATACGGGTATGAGTAATGATGGACTCTTTTTTCCCCACCTTTCCACTTCAAGCTTCCTTTCTTCTATTCCTGCAGTGCCCAGTAACCTGCTGAACAGGAGAAGGCGAGCAAGCATGCCCAGTATCTCCAGATCACACTGGCAAAGCCAGATCTCGCTGTGTACAGTCTGTCCTCATCGCCCTGCATCCAGGGAGGGACTGCTTCTTAACCCTCAGAGTCACTAAGTGGAAAGTCTCGGGCAGCATGTGGGCAGCACACTTCCCTAACCCATGATGGGCCGAGAGGTTCACACCCAGCAATACAGAGCTGGGCCCCAAAGTCTGGACACTCAGACAGGGCAAAGGACAAAGAGAGGAACTAGACTGCAGGAATGGCCATTGGTCAGGTGGAAAAGTATCCTGGGAACCAGAGGTCAGAAAAAAGGAGGCTACAGATTCGTAACACATCAGATCCTAGGTGGCTGCAAAACCCATGGGAAACGAATGAGATACCCCCAGGGGGAGGAAACAGAAAAGGAGCACTAAACAAGTTCCAGCAATCTCAGCACTTAAGATGCTGTTGGATAAGCTAACCAAAATAACAAACAAGAACTAACCAGAGGGCAGAGAAGAAGCCAGGATACAGGCAGCACCAGTTGCTGTCAATAGGCTAAGCTCAGCAGAGGTGAAGAGGCTTCAGGATTTGGGGAGGTATCTAAGAACTCTGCACCAAGCTTTACTGAAGCATCAACAGAACTAAAGAACAACCGGCATTAGACAAATGGACAGGAATAGAGTTCCTTTACTAGTGGGAAAGCCGGTGCCCAAGTGGCAGAAAGCACCAAAGTAAGACTGGTGGATCATACGAACTGAACTTCGAAAGCAAATCTAAAGCCATGCGTCACAATTTTGAGGCTAGTCTGGGCTACACAGTGCGATCTTGTTTTAAGAGAGATGGGGGAGGAAAGCACATTTATTTTTTCTTCTGTTGTCCATTGTTACAGTCTTCACACCAATCTACATGAAGAAAATGTTTTAGAGAATAATAGAAAATGTTTGCTTCACCAGCTAAAGTCTAAGAAGCTTCAGTCTTTATATTTCAAGCAGGCATGTCCCTAGCAACAGCCAACAGTATGTAATACAGATACAAAGAAAAACATTTAGTTCCAGAGTTTGTATATTTTCCCAAGAGATTTTCCAAAGCACAACCATCCTGAAGAGTACTTTAAAGGAATCCTGGCCATGGTCTGATGATGCTGACAGTGAGAGCATCCACAGAGTCTGACTGTCATGCTGACAGTGAGAACATCCGCAGAGGCTGGCTGTGATGCTGACAGTGAGGGCATCCACAGAGGCTGACTGTGATGCTGACAGTGAGAGCATCCACAGAGGCTGACTGTGATGCTGACAGTGAGAGCATCCAGAGTCTGACTGTGATGCTGACAGTGAGAGCATCCAAAAGTCTGACTGTGATGCTGACAGTGAGAGCATCCAAAAGTCTGACTGTGATGCTGACAGTGAGAGCATCCACAGAGTCTGACTGTGATGCTGACAGTGAGAGCATCCACAGAGTCTGACTGTGATGCTGACAGTGAGAGCATCCAAAAGTCTGACTGTGATGCTGACAGTGAGGGCATCCACAGAGGCTGACTGTGATGCTGACAGTGAGAGCATCCAGAGGCTGACTGTGATGCTGACAGTGAGAGCATCCACAGAGTCTGACTGTGATGCTGACAGTGAGAGCATCCACAGAGGCTGACTGTGATGCTGACAGTGAGAGCATCCAGAGTCTGACTGACGATGCTCACAGTGAGAGCATCCACAGATGCTGACCATGATGCTGGGGCTACAAAATGAACTCAATCACAATGCTAGTTTTCTTTATCAAGTTTCATGTACAAGAATGTTTAAATTTCCAGTGTGTTAAGCCTAACACTAAATGTGCGTCAGGAACTGCCAGAGAACTGGGTTAACGCTTTATTTCAGTCTCTAAAATGCTTCTGTCACTTAAGAGCTCTGGTTCTACAAAAGGACAAGATTTCCCCAGTCCCATCCAACACTAAGGAAGGCAATGTGTTATTCTCAAACCTCAGAAAAAGACTCCCACTGAATACAGGCACCAAACAACATTTAAGAGCATGGCAAGCTGTCCCCAGCATCCTCACCTGCATCTTCCTCCTCCAGGCTGGCAGGATCCAGTTCCACTTGGGCCCCGGCCACTCCAAGGATGGCCTGAAGACGTTTCTGTTTTGCAGTTATCTTTTTTAGCTGTTGTTCCTTGAATGGTAAGCCCCAAATGCAAGACATAAAATACAGTGATTTATTGTTAAATACAAAAAATTGCACCACAAAGTGTTAAAACTTTAATCAAGAGTAAAATAAACATGAAACAGAAACCACACATGGTGGCATCACTATAGAGAGCCGCATCTGAGTAACTTCCAGTGTGCCGCAGCACAAGGGCCTTGAGCAGTCTTGGGTAGTCAGCCATGCCCACAGGCCGCCCTCACCCTTGGGCCTGAGCACTGAGATCACATGCACTAAACTGGGAGGTGCAAATGTTCTCTGGGTGCCCTCTTCACATAATTAGGTCATACCATGACCCAGTCACCTAAAGTTTGATTCTCTCTACACTAAAATCTCAACCCACAGAAAGCCAAATGCCCCCTTTCTGATTTATGAAGACTCTGCACTGAACTACTACTGTTGGCTCTGACATGTGGGTGAAATAATGAAAAATAAAAGGAATGTCACATGAATTGAGTCTACACACAGCCTTCACAAGGAACTTAAAGCACAAGTATTTCACGTGCTGCAGTGAATCGCCTGCAAGACAAGAACAGAAACCACCAGTGTCTGCCGTTCCTAGTTACTGCTGTGCATTTTCACAAGGTGGTAAACAAACCCCAGAAAATTCCAGCCTTCACAAGGTCATATACAAATCCTGCTCATCAAAGTTTCAAGTCTCAGAAAAGCAGGATCGTAGGTAACAGATCCTTCCTACTATTGAGTTCTTTGCCTCTAAAGGCAGCCCTGATGTGGCTGTGCTGACTAAACCCAAAGTAGAGATGGAGCCTGTGAGGGGTGATGGCTGCACCCACAGAAAACAAAGCGAAGACTCTGATAAGCGAGACAGCGAAGCCCAGACAAAATGAAGGGACTGAGCAAGAGAACAGATCCCAGTCAGAGTCTGGAATGGTGACAGGGAGACCACAAAAAAGAGCTCAGAAGAGAGGAAGTATGCAGAACCACAAGAGAACTGCCCACAAACACGTATGTACATACAGGGATATGTGTCTGTATGTATGGGTTAATAAAATCCTAGATAGCAGAGCTGACGGATCGCAAGTATAAAAGGCACCCCAGATGTTTCTATTGTGGAGCTAAAGAAGTGGCTCAGAGATTAAGAGCCATTACTACTGTTACAGATGACCTGGGTTCAGACCCCAGCACCCATATGGTGGCTCACAACTATCTATAACTCAAGTTACAAGGGATCTAATGCCCTATTCTAGCCTCTTCAGGCACCAGGAACACACATGGTACACATACACAAATGCAAGCAAAACACCCATACACTTAGAAATAAATCTTTTCTAAAATTTATTTTTTAATATTGTTTCACATAACACATACTCTCCAGAATACTTCCTAAACTGTTAAATGATCTTGCATTGTAACTTTTTTTAAATACAGTACTTAGTATATCATTTAGCATCACCTTGTTATACTTCTGCCGTTTCACAGAATCTAGTTTCCTGTTGACATCTCTGTTGGTGGCAGCTTGAGGGCTAAGTTGCTCTATAATTTTATTGATTTGCCTCAGGGATGTTGTACATGACCTGGAAAAATAAGAATTGCCTGTTTTTCTCCATGGTAACATTTTCACAGCATAGAGAAAATGGTATCTATTTTACTTCTTATGATCTGAAACATAAACAAAACTAAAGCAGAATGCATTCCTAACAGCCACAGATGGATTGGAAGCACAGGATAAGTACTAGTGCTGCTCTCTGGGTGGTGCCCATTTGCAAACTCACTCATTCTTCTAAAAGCATATTTTCAGTGTCTGCTTTATTTATGACAGCAGGGTAAGGACAGAACACAGTCTAAGTTTTCTTTCATACATGAAGAAATTCATAAAGATGAGATTCCTCCCAAAGTCCAACAAACACTAAAATTCCTTAACCATTTTCCTGAAGTGAGTCATTTATCTGTGAAAATGAAATTTCTCTGCTGTGACAGGAAGCTTCATGGTTGCAGAGGAAAGAACAACTGAAAATTCGTTGCTTCTCAAATGCTACAAAACGGCTGCTTCTAATTTTTAAAAGAGAAAACCAATCTCATAATTTGTTGTCTGTGTTCTTTGCAGATTTCAGGGTAACAATACAAGTTACTATCCATCTAGGGCAGTAACTCCCCAGCATTCTCTGATACCTTTATAGAATGGACACAGTTCCAAGATGGTCGCTGCACTGAACACTAAAGGTTTCAAAACACAAAGCAAGAAGACATGCTACTCAAGGGGCCAAAATTAAATCATAACAATAATAATGATTTCAACTAAAACACATCAACAATTAGAGACAAAAGAACCTACTAAGGAGCTGTTAACAGAAAGCTCGTCCTTTCCGCATCTACAGAAGTCAATCATAGCCTCCCCAGCTGGTAACACCACCATCACGCTCACCTGCCTGCCTCCTTCCCCAGCCATGCACTGGGGTTGCCCTTTCCGCCACCCAGGTCAGTCCTTAGCTGCTCCTGCTTCTATGTCTGACCCTACCTAGACATCACCCAGAAGGGTAAGTGAGCGCCACACTCCACCACCTCCCAGCTGATATGGGAGTCCCCTCTGTGTGCTGTGATTACCATTAATGAATAAAGAAACTGCCTTGGCCTGTTGATAGGAGACAGAATTTAGGTAGGCAGGGAAAACTAAATGGCATGCTGGGAGAAGGAAGGTGGAAAGGGGACGCCATAGATCCGCCGCCGCCGGAGATAGATCTGCTGAAACTTTGCTAGTAGGCCACGACCTCATAGTGATGCACAGATTATTAAAAATGGGTTAAATTAAGATGTAAGAGTTAGCCAACAAGGAGCTAGAGGTAATAGACCAAGCAGTGATTTAATTAATACAGTTTCTGTGTGGTTATTTCGGGGCTAAGCTAGCCAGGCAGCTGGGACAAACAAGCAACCTCCTCCTCCACCCAGCCCTTGGCCTCTCCCCAAGCTGGCCTACCACTTTTTCCCACCAGAATACTTCACTCAGCAGAACCCATGTCTTTCTCCTCTACAACACAAGCGAAGTCTCTACAGGACTGAATCTTTCCTTAGAGCCAATAGGACAAAGGAAATAAAGGACAGGGAATTTATTCTCAGTATTTTTATAAATGAAAATATGAAAAATTGTCAAAACAACCCATTAAGTTTGGGAATAGCAAACTACAAACTCTATATAGGAGCAAGAGAAAGGCAATGTTGGGTGACAAGGGTTCCCGTGATCTCAAGTGTGAAACTCCCATGTGTGTTTCCTGAGAGCACTGTGCAAAGGATTTCAGGACAGCCTTCCTCTTCAGGACCCGAGGTAAGGACAGGACTTAGCGTGATCTGAGCACCTACCTATAAGCAATGTTGTTCCTGAAGAAGGGCAGGAGGAGTTCAAAAGCCAAATCAAGGGCTGCTCTAACCAACTGTTTCCCAAACAAAAGGTTCTACAAATCTCAGCTTTCTATTACCTGAATCTTCCTGTCATATTAACACAAACTCTGAAAAAAGAAGGCCCACACTCACATAAGGTCATCCAGGACTGACTGGTACTCCTTCTCCGCATCGGCAACCTGGGCCACACGGCTGGCCTCGTGCATCGCACTGTCCACCTGCTGAAGCACGCCCTGCTCCAGGACCGCCTGGTCGTACACATCCACACCCAGGCCCTGGAGCTCCAGGGCCTGAGCACTGGGCTCCACTGCAGGGATCTGGTGCCGATCAATGTGTAGCAGGGGTGCCCCTCGCCTTGTGGCTGCCAACACACAAGCTTCAGCAGATGTGGAAGGCCCAGACTCACAGGACATAGAGAGGCACTCCCCAGCCTCTGCGTCCCCACCACTCTCCTGTCCAACTGGCATGTCTTCAAAAGCGCTGACATGCTGACTTGGGGAAGAGTCTTGCTCCTGGGGTTGAGGTGAGTTTGGGATTTCCTCATGGGGCATCCTCTACAAACTACCTAAAAGGAAAAGGAAAACACTGATAAGCCTTTTGGTTATGTAGAATTCATCAGTATACAATTTAAGTATGTTAAGTGTACAATTTCTCAAAACATCAATAACCTTTCAATTAAATAAATTCATGTTTCTAAGTATTAATTTCTTTAAAGACTACAAATGACAATAAACAAGAAAAGCTAACCAAAACAAATATAGTACCAGCAGCAGAAGACACAGGGGCAGCGAATGAGGTCAGCAGCCCAATTCTGAGTCAACCACAGGGTGTTCTTTTTTTTTTTTTTTTTTTTTTCAGTTTTTTGAGACAGGGTTTCTCTGTGTAACAGCCCTTGTTGTCCTAGAACTAGCTCTTGTGGTCCAGGCTGGCCTCACTGAAACTCAGAGATCCGCCTGCCTCTGCCTCCCAAGTGCTGGAATTAAAGGTGTGCGCCACCACCACCTGGCTCACAGGATGTTCTCAGACGGGTGAAATGACCCAGTTAGCACTTCTGCTGGGCAGTGTGTGGATGCTTTATTTCAGGGTGGGACGGCCAACAGCACTACACAGCATCAATGAGAACTTCTGGGGAACAACAATAGAAACTTCTCAACTCAACAGCCATCCAGTAAAGGAACATAGCAGAATCTCAAAGGCTAAGCAAAACACCCTCAAAAGAGAACTCCATTTCAGAGTCTATCAAATCTCTGCCCTCAAGGCTCAGAGATCTATGTGGAAGAAAAGGAGAGGCTGTACGGGTCAGAGGTGGTAGACGACTCAGGGAAACACTGTCTTCTGAACACAAGAGGATGCACAAATGAACTCAGAAACTGACAGCACAAGACCCACACGGGTCAAAGTCAGACAAAATCCCAGCTCTAAGAAGCAGAAGTAGGCACAAGTGCCACCCCTAACTAAGAAGCTCCTAGCAACAATATCTGCTAGGAAGGGAAAACTCAGTTTTCTGCAATGCAGTGGCACTGGTACATCAGCCACACTGTAGGCTCCAAGGGTCGCTAACGAACACAAGGTGAACTCCATGGTTTTGTGCACTTTTGTTTTGTCCTGTTATTGTTTGCCTTATTGATTTTTTGTTAGTTTGTCTATTTTGACTTTTGCTGGTTTTCTTGGTTTTATTTTTTTTAAAAAAAAATTATTATGTATACAATATTCTGTCTGTGTGTATGCCCGCAGGCCAGAAGAAGGCACCAGACCTCATTACAGATGGTTGTGAGCCACCATGTGGTTGCTGGGAATTGAACTCAGGACCTTTGGAAGAGCAAGCAATGCTCTTACCCTCTGAGCCATCTCTCCAGCCCCTTGGTTTTACTTTTTTAAAGAGAGAAAACAATATGAGGTTGGGAGAGTAAAGAGGTAGGGATGATCTGGAAGAGCTAAAAGAGGGGAAAATAGTATCAAAATATACAGTATTTCAAAAAAATTTAATACAAATTTAAAAAAGAACTCCATTTCAATGCACAACCTCACCTATCAGGTGGGCTGGCACAACAGACACTAATATAAGCAAGTTAATGCACTTGGCATGCTATTAGTGGGTTATAGTCAAGGCCTTCTCAAAGACAATTCAGAAATACCAGTCAAAAGTTCAGATGTACCTAACTTTTGCCCAGCAAGTCCAGTTCTAGACATTTATCCCAGATAAACACAAAACACTATTTTCAGTTTATTTCAGCTGGTTTCAGTTGCTCACCCCATCATCATGTGACTGGCTAAGAAATGCAGCTCGCTGCCACTGGCCAGCATCATTAAAAGAGGACTGGACCACATATCACTAGCTTGACAAGAATCAAATTCAAAGTGCAGTTTCACCAAAACATGCTCTGCTTTATCCCATCATCACATCAAGGAGTGTGAGTTATGGACAGAGACTGTCTCTGCTCATACACAGGTCCAAGAATGCCCAGGGTGACATGAAGGTACCAGCTAGTTCCTACACTGTAGATAAAAGCCGTGCAAAACGACAAGGCCATGAATGTAGCAGGACTGCGTCTATGTTGAAAGAAACGTGTCTGTGCATCTGTGTGCATGGAATGAACACAGAACATCTGAAAGGACCCATTCTCTAGCTAGAGGATGCTTCAGAGGGGAAGGGGAAAATGATCTCTCACATCTTATCACAGACTCAGGAACCGCACACAAGAGAACACAGTCACTGTATTACTGGTATAACACCAAATAAATACATTTAAAAAAAAAAAAAAAAACCCAAGGGGGCTGAAGAGAGGGCTTAGTGGTTAAGAACATTAACTGCTCTTCCAGAGGACCCAGCTCAAGTTCCAGCATCCACATGGCAGCTCAGAACTGTCTGTAACTCCAAGATCTAATAATTGAAAAGAAAAAAACAAACAAGCAAACAATCAAGGGGCAGTCATGTTTTTTATTTAGCTGTAGAAAGACTAGCAAACTTTCTTTAGGCACTCAAACTTTATTTCTAAGACATGATCATAAATTCTGCTCCCACAAGCACAACCCACTCATTCTTCAGGGAAAAACTATCCCAGAGACCAAACACTAGCATATAATAATGCCGACAACTGAGCAGCCTCTGCCTTTGGTGGCTCACACTCTACTGGAGAAGCCAATGAGTACGAGTCAGTTCGTGGGAGAATGGAGTGGACACCACATGAGCTCGGAACGGGACCCACACACTTTCTCTAGGACCCAAGAATACCAGAGATGAGCTCATCTCTGGCATTGAATCCCTGGCCATAGATTAATATGAGGGACACTCAATATCTGCTGAAAGGAAGACAAATTTAAAGAGGGGTCCAAAATAAAAGCGTGGCCTGGGCAACTCAAACACACACACAAACACACATTATATATGTATGTGTATATATAAATCATGGTTTTCAAATTGTATATATATTCTAATTATATGTATGTAAATATAAAATCATGACTTTCAAATGGGAATGTATATAATATTCCCAGTAGCAAGATATTATATATATTATACATGATATATATGTACCATATACATACACATACATATATATATTTCAGACTGGCCCTGAACTCACTATCCTCCTACTTCAACCTCTTAATTGCTGAGATTACAGTGTGTGCCACCATGCCCAACCAGAAACTTCTTTTACTACAATCCCCAATGAGCTGCCAGTGTCCTAATCTACTGAATTCTCTTTCCTTATTCAATCTACTCAATTCATTCATTTCTCTTAATCATTACTTTATTCTGTTTAAAAATCATCAGCTTCCTCAAAAATTTATTTATTAACTTATCTTTGACTATAATAACACTATTGATAATTTTGGTTTAACGGACATATTTTAACTTAAAAATAAATTTCTTTATACATAAAAGATGAAAAAAGCTTCTTTAAGCTCTGAGTATGTTTATCTTGAATTCCAGCTCTTACAAGGCTCTGAATGAAAACATCACCCCTCTGTTGGAGGGCGACCTTCCCTCTGAACACAATCAGAAAGTCCCTAACAGGAGGAATATTCTCCATTTGATGTTAACTTCTACTATTCAGTCTCCAGTGTTAGTTTCTTCTTACCATCCTCAGCAATGATCTCTGGCACCTGTCAGAGCTTTAAGATTTCTGGGGCTGCTTGCTCTTAGAACTGTGTCCACATCTGCCCAGCCCTTCACCCGTGAACTCAGATTTGCATTCAGACCACATGGTGTTTCATTGTTGTGACTTGCAACAGACTCCACTTCCAGCTTCCTGTCTGCTTCTTTTCAAGGTGTTCTTGTGATTTCAATATAAATACATACATATGTATATATACATATGTATGCGTGTATGTATTTCGAACTGTGTGTATATATACATATTTTTAAAATTATGTATGTGTATATATATGTATATATACATACACAATTTAAAAAACAAGCATCAAAAATGAAGAAATCAGTGAAAAGCAACAGACACAAAAACTAAAACCCAGATTGTCTGAGGTCAGCAACAGGCAACAAGGCAAAGGCCACAGGGAGGCAACCTACCCTTTAGAGGCCTTGGCTACATAAGGGAGAAAGAGTAATAAAATAATGAACGCAATGGTTTGCTGGAAAGCAAAGAGAAAAAGTTATGAGATGAAGACAACATAGCATGATGGATGGAGAGAACACAAGAGGATGATCTGAACAGAAACCTGAGTAGAAGTGGCCAGAAGGCACAGCACATGTTTACCTGCCTCGGGCTGGAGAGTGATCCCTGATGTGACTAAGTCTACAGATGCGAAGGTGAGTTGAGGTGGACTACCGAGAAAAGAACTCCATCAGGAAGAAGACTAGATGTTTCCTCAGTCAGTCACGGCTGCGGTGGTGATGAGGGAAGAATGAGCCCGGAACAAATCCCTGTAAGGACAGCTGGTGATGAGAAATGGATACTGCTGCTGTGTGCTTTCCAAAATTATGGACGGCCGACACTTCAGCACTGCACAGTTGCCTCCTCCTTTATAAGCAGGCCTTGGGGAAATGTCAATTCTTGGGATGCTCAGAGTAGGAGCAGCAGAACAAACGAGTAAAAAAATGAAGATGCCAAGAAGAGGAATTGAAGTAACAGCCTGGCGTTCATGGTGGGGTGGGATTTTTAATTTTCTTTTATTTTTAGTCGGAAAGGGATTAAAACAGAGCAAAAGGCCACTTAGCTTCTCTCTATAGCCAGAAGAGCAAGTGGAGGGGGGTGTTACTTGAAGGCTTTGACCCAAGTGTTGAAAGTTTCAGAGGTGAGATCAATCATCCACTAACAAACCGCTACCGACTCAATTACACCAGGCATTCAGCACACCGGTTCCTCTGTCAGAGCTTAGACTCTTGGGAGCTCAGGCTTTTCTTAATGAATGACATTAGTATAGATACATACAGGTGCAAATGTGGTGATGGCTATAAAAAGAAAGCACAGACCTCTACAGTAAAAGAGACCAAGTGAAACTGTGAAGGTGGGTGTGAGGCGGAGTGGCCTCTGACAAAGCAACGTCCTAAAGAATGAATAGGATTTATTCCAGGTCAAAAGCAGAGTTAGTGTCTTGCAATGAGATAATTGGAAAGAGGCTGGAACGCCGTGAGAATTTATTTGTAACCAAGTCAGATAGCTGATTATAGTCTCCCTTTCTCTGTAAATATTAAAGAATCACTTCAGATACATCCAAGACATTGAAGGCTGGGAAGATAAGAGTTGTGTCTCGGAGTTTCTGTCGCCACGATTGAGCTGGATTAGGAGCTGGAGAGCTACTTGTAAGCATGGTTTTGAGAATGGGCAAGCAAAAAGGGCAAAGTCACAAAGGTCTGGGGGGAAAAAAAGCTTGAAAAAAGGTTTTATTTCAAGCGTGCACTAAAATGGTTCTCAAAGAGTTTTAAGATGGGTGACAACGGCGGGAACCAATTAATACTCGTAAAAGACGAGTTAGACCGCTGTATGGATAATGGAGAAAGAGCAACGTGGTGCTAAGTCTAAGGCGGTGGTCTAGCAAAAACAGGTTATAGGACTGGTCAGGAGAAAAACGACGAGCACTTTTAAGAGGGCGACAGCGGGAAAGATGACACACGAGGGAATCCAGGTCACGGCATTCACATCTCAATCCCTCTCACTCAACTTTGCATCAGTGCCGAAGGCGCCGGGCAAGCACCGGGCATGCACCACCCCGACTCTCAAGGGACGCCTTTATCGTAATTCATACCCGTCAGTGTCTGACCCGACAGTGCCCTGCTGGCCCTGCACGCGGAGCCCCATTCACAAACCCCGGGTCTGCACTGGCACCGCCACAGCCCCCTGCCCACCCGCCGCCGCGCAGGTGGGCGCGTGCGCACGCGTCACTTCCGGCTGCGGGGAGCCCGCCGGAAGACAACCGGCCCGAGGACTGGAGAAACCACCGCTGGCTCCGATGGGCTCCGCGGCAGGAGGCTAAAAGGCCACGGCAGCACGGGGAGCCCGAGGCGCAGGCACCCCCACCTGACCTTCAGTCCGGCTGCCGAACACTCACCCAGGACCACGCGGCTGCCCAGACGAAAGCTTAATCACCACAGACGCTGCGGAGCGTTAGTAGAGACTTCAGCGCACGCGCCCTGGGTCTGTGAGAAGCTCCGCCCCGGAGGCCGGCTAGACCAATGGCGCATGCGCTTCGCTGTGTCGTTTGTTTGTAAGCAAGGGCGTGCCACGTGCATTGGTCGACCAAAGGGACCTGCACCCCGACCTTTGTCCCCGGGCTAAGTTGGACTGTGTGGTCGACCTGTAGTCATT
The DNA here is from genome assembly GCF_950005125.1 of Chionomys nivalis. Taxonomy (NCBI): domain Eukaryota; kingdom Metazoa; phylum Chordata; class Mammalia; order Rodentia; family Cricetidae; genus Chionomys; species Chionomys nivalis. The sequence goes on along the minus strand of NC_080090.1, from coordinate 32,267,797 downwards.
GGGGCGACTTGAATTATTCTCGCTAAACCTCACCTCGTTAATAAATTAAAAGATAGATATAGATATATAGATATATAGATTTTTTTTTTTTGGTTTTTCGAGACAGGGTTTCTCAGTAGCTTTGGTGCCTGTCCTGGAACTAGCTCTTGTAGACCAGGCTGGCCTCGAACTTACAGAGATCCGCCTGCCTCTGTCTCCCGAGTGCTGGGATTAAAGGCGTGCGCCACCACCGCCCGGCCTATTAAAAGATATTTTTAAAGAAAAGAAAGGGGTATGCCAATGAATGACTAGCTTCAGGTGTGTGAATCGTTTGCTTTGTTGTCCTCACCGCTTTAGTCATCTGGCACGTCTTTAACTGGACGAGTTAAAAGAACCCCTAAAACTGCTCACCACCCCAACGCATATGCACACACACACACACTTGCGCAGAGCTTCTGAATGCATGCATTTCGGGCACAGTGGATCCACATGGATAACTTGATTGCATTTAGTCGTTTGCTATTTGCCCCAAAACTCGGTAGTCAAAAGAATTCTTAACCCAACCAAGAATTCTAGCTTGGAGAATTTACAAAGAGGAGGCTTCCCGTGAAGTAGCTGTTCCAAACTGGGAACTTCTCAGCCCAGGAATGCCAACAGTGGAGAAGATGGAATTGTCGGGGTCCGTGAAACAAAATTCTTTGTGAATGGACATGATTGAGGGAGGGGTGCTTGGGACTGGGTTATGTAGTCAGTGGGAAGCTCCATACTGCCACCCTCAGCCCAAGGTTCCTAAACCAGGATTCTTGCTTTCAGCGCTGAAAAGAATTTCAAAACTACCCAGTTGATGAGCAGAGTTGAAAGACTTTATTAAATATGTTTTTAAATTTATTTTTACCTTTATGTGCACTGGTGTTTTGTCTGCATGCATGTCTGTGTGAGGGTGTCAGATCTTGGAGTTACAAATAGTTGTGAGCTGCCATATGGGTGCTGGGAATCAAACTCTGGTCTGCAGCCCTAATTAAAGATATTTTAATAAGGGCTTAAGTTCAAAACTTAAGAAAAGGAGAAACTCTCAGAAGAAAAACACACATGAGGGCATGAGTGGGCTTCTCAAATCCGTGACTGTTCTCAAATCCGTGCAATGAGTTCTCTCTCCCCTCCCTCTTTCCTCTTCCTCTTAGTAAACAAAATTATAGGGTAACTCGGGAGAGGCCTTGGATAGATTCTTGAAATAAAAACAGGCTGAGCTGACCAGGAGTCCAAAGAGGTAGATTCTTGCCTTAGGACCTGATTTCTGTTCCCAAGAGCCACATGGTAGGAGAGAACCAACTCCCACAACTTGTCCTCTGACCTCCACGCATTAAAATGATCTTTGTCCTCTGCCTGGTCTCCGCCTAGGGCTTATGATGTTAAGCTATACAAACTCCTGCCTGCTCCTGAAGGGATAGAATCATGCCCCTTGTTCAACTTGCTCCGATTCTGCTTCTCCCTTCCTTTTCTCTCGCTGGTACTCTTTGTGCCTTTACCCAGGTGCCAGCCAGGGACTTCCTTTCCTACCTCCGCCAGGATATTAGCACAGATGGAACCACTGATGTACGTGGGAGCTTCCTTAGATAGGTCTGATGGAGGAGCAGCCTAATTGTATTACCTGATAACCCTACCCAACATTAAAAAGAGATGGTGGTGGCACACACCCTTAATCCCAGCACTTGGAAGGCAGAGGCAGACAGATCTCTGTGAGTTCAAGGCCATCTTGGTCTACAAAGTGAGTTCCAGAACAGCCAGAGCTACACACACAGAAACATGTCACAAAAAGCCAAAAGAATGTCTGTGTGGATGTCTGTGACCTGTGTCACCTCAAGAGGCCTTAAGAACCATGGAAGATGAAATCAGAGGGCCATGCTGAGCTGGCCACGCCCTTGACTGGTCCTGGGAAAGCTGACGTTGCCCCTTGCTGAACTCTACAGCAAGATAGCTGGCCCCTGCACATTGGAGAGATGGCCTCCACCCCGCACCACAGGCCAGGGTGAACCTGAGAGCATACATGTAAGGTAGCTGAGCCCCTTGCCCAAGGTCTGTGGTCTTGGGGGCCCAGACTGACCAGCTTGGCTCCCATCCAAGGCCACAGTTGGGCCTTAGATTGACTCGCTCTAGCATCTACCCCATCTAGGACCTGCTGAAGCTGGTAAAGGAACTGGTCCGGTGGAACAATACCAGCAAGGTTCCCAAGACTCCCAGAGGAGTTCCGGTGAGGATCCAGTCAGTGATGGTGATATGCCAGAAACCAGGGGCCTTGAACCAGCCCAGTGCCTTATTGCGATAAACATTTGTTGGTAAAACTGATGGGGAAACGAGGTATACTATACAGCACCCTGGAGCATCCATTGCCACCAGGATGAATGCAGAGGTGCTGGGGAGGCAGGAAAGGAGAAGCAAAGAGATTTTCTCTTGTGGTGGGTTTTGTTCTGTTTAGGTTTGGGGTTTTTTTTGTTTTGTTTTGTTTTTGCTTTTGTTGGCTAGCTTCCTTGTCTATCTACTTTCATTTGTTTCCTTATGTGGGGTGTGTGACAGAGATGAGGGGAGAATGTGGGGGGGGGACTGGGAGGTGAACAGAATTGGGGCGCATGATGTGAAACCTCCCAAGAGTCAAGATAGACGTCATTTTTTTAAAAACAAAGTCAAAAGAAGAGGAGGAGGGTGGCTTATGGCAAGAGGATGACTCCTGTGTCCACCTGAGTACTACAGACATCTGTCTGGTGCCACCTGTCACTTACAAAAGCCAATGCGCAGAGACAGGGTTTAATCTTGAAGCTGTGCTTTATTCAGAGAGTCTTGGCTAAAAGCCAGAACTATCTTTGCTCCTGTGAATAGCTTCATCCTTGTCAGAGGCCAAAGATGCCACAACCGTTTAAGCCAAAATATCTCTGCCCTACCTTGCCAGAAGTCGGGGATGTAAGAAGGGAGGCCTTCTGTTTTTCCCTACTTCTCCTCTCCTAAGCCAGCACCCACTCCTGGAGGCTCTGTCCAAGGATGTGATTGAGACTTTAGGCCAGCGCCTTCCCTTAGGTAAACAACTTTGGAACTGGCTCTCTCGATTTTCATGTTGAAAATGGGTTAGATCCTGATCTGCTCCAAAAACTAGAACATTGCATACATTGTCTCCTAGCTTAAACATTAAACCAGCTGGGCCTGTCAGTCACCCCTCAGGAAGGCTGAGTCACCACCTAAGGAGATGGGTTGAGTCACTATCCCCTTGATGGTATTATACGGATGGTATTATACGCTTAGACTTGGAGGAAACCCTCCTCCCTTCAGTCACTTGCCAAGCTTTCATTATGTGGCCTGCATACTCTTTCGAGTAAGAGTAACTTTTCCTTTTTTCTTCTATCTTTTTTTGTTTGGATATTGGTCAAAGCGTCAACTTTTGCTGACACTTTGGGCTTTGTTGTTCACCCTCTAAAACTTGACTGACCTAAGCCCCCCCCCTCCATCTTCTCTATCTCCCTTATCACAGCAGTGACTAAGGTGACCAACTCTTCTGCCCTGTTTTCTTTCTCTTAAATTGTCCTCAAGCTTCCTTTGGAGTCTGATTCAAAATTCTTTTATTAACATGACTAAGAACCCTAAAAACAGAACCCCAAATTCCCTAGGAAGGTATCTCGGTTCAGGTGGTGATGTGCACCTTCCTCACCTCGAACCCCACATGACGAAAAAGAGTTGAGAAGGATGCTTAATCATTTGGTAACAGCCCCAGGGATCTTGGTCTAAAGTCCCCCTAACTTTCCAGTCCTTCAAATGTACCTCAGAATAATTTAGAGTTCACACAGAACACAGTTATCTGCAGCGTAGAGCAGAGAAGACCGTCAAAGAATGAGTGGACAATGGCCGAAGGGACCGCTGTGCCAGACTGCATTTCTGACGGGCTTCATACTGCATCTCAAGTCTCTAGAACACACTTTTCTGAGGGACTTTGTCATGTCCAGATAACCAGTTGACAAACCTTTTTGGCTTAACTCTTTCAGGAAAGACCTTCTGAAAACAAGTATAGATATTTATGTACTAGGCCCTGCAGGCAGTTCAGAATGCTGTCTTCTCCCAGGGTCAGAGGTGGCCTAGGTCCTATTCTTCTTATCCATTATTAGAGTCCCCAAGTCCCAGTCCTTGTTTTTCCAGCTGATGATGAGGGAGGGCCTCTGAAGGGTTAATGACCTAAAAGCCTAAGGCTAGCTGAGAAACTCCAGACTGGAAGTTGTCAGGCTGATAACCTCTACAACAAAAGGCAGCTAGGATCTGGGAAGCTCCCAGCTAGGTCAGTTTATCAGGAGAACAGATCTACAGATGGAATCTTCTCCCTCTAAAGTTGTCTTTTTTGACCTATAAAGCCCTCAAGCCCCTGCACAAGGGTGCATGGTCTCCACTTCTGAGGAGACTGCTGCCCTTCATTGTTCTAATAAAAGGATAACATGCTTCTGTTGAGGTGACTCTCCTCAAGTCTTGCTTTTAAATTCACATTGCCGAGAGCAGTGGTTCTCAACCTTGCTAATGCTGTGACTCTTTAATACAACTCCCCATGTTGTGGTGACCCCCCCAACCATAGAGTTATTTTCATTGCTACTTCATAACTGTAATGTTGCTACTGTTATGAATCATAATGTAAATATCTAATATGCAGGATATGATATACTACCCCTGTGGAAGGGTCTTTCAACCCCCAAAGGGGTAGTGACCCAGAGGTTGAAAACTGCTGGCCTAGCTCAGTCCTGATCCCCCAGAGTCCAGCTCCAGTGTCCTCCATGCTAATGTCTGTCCAGCTGCCCAACGATACCATGTTATTACTTCTGTTCCTCGTTACCATACATCTGCGTGGATCATCCCACATGAAAATGTAATGTGTTTTTAAAAGGAAGTAAGAATTCTGATCTCTTCAATAAAACGAGAACGGGTGCTGATTGATGAACAAAGTGCTACTTTAAATTCCCGTCTCTGCTTCTGGATTTTCGTGACAGGTAGCACAAGCCAAGTTCTGGTTACAAACTCTGTAGTACTTGGGTGGGCACAGGAGTCAAACGGTCTGACTTCTCATTGCTTATGGGCCCTCACTGTTACTCAGGCTAGATAGGGCAGCAGAAACAGGCTTAGAGGAAGCATACATATTTTTTTTTTTTTTACTGAATGTAAATCCATTTTGAAAGCTTTACTGAATAAATAGTGACTCTGTTATTCTGAAAGGACATTACATTTGTGTGGGGAAGCCCGTGTGGGGACACAGAGTGAAGATGGCTCTCCATGAGGCATGGCGAGAGACTCTGGAGAAAGTAACTCTGCCAGCAACCTAAACTCAAGACTTCAGGCTGCAGAACCACGGGACAGTAGATTTCTGTTGTTTGAGCCGGTCAGTCAGTTCAGCAGCGCTATCAAGCAGGTCTGGGGAGCAGTGTGGAAGGCTGGAGCCCCAAACAGAAAGTACATATTATTCTCTCTGCAGATGTATTGTCCTTGCACTGGCCCACAACTTCTGAAAACACAGAATAACAGAATGACTATTCAGAACTTGGTTTGTGCTATGTGTCACTTTACAAAAGCTCAAAAGCAGAGACGAGAATTTAATCTTAAAGTTGTGCTTTATTCAGAGAGCCAGCAATCTGAGAAGACAATGGGTTAGCATCATAGAGCTTTGTCTATCTTAGCATCCTAGAGCTCTATCTATCTTAGCATCCTAGAGCTCTATCTTAGCATCCTAGAGCTCTATCTTAGCATCCTAGAGCTCTATCTAGCATCCTAGAGCTCTATCTTAGCATCCTAGAGCTCTATCTTAGCATCCTAGAGCTCTATCTAGCATCCTAGAGCTCTATCTAGCATCCTAGAGCTCTATCTTAGCATCCTAGAGCTCTATCTAGCATCCTTGAGCTCTAACTAGCATCCTAGAGCTCTATCTATCTTAGCATCCTAGAGCTCTATCTTAGCATCCTAGAGCTCTATCTCTTCAGCAATGGAGCTGAGATGGTGGATGTTCATCCGCAAAAGAATTGAAAATGGAAGAGCGGATAATGGGGAGTGAAACCAACTCAAAAGAGAATGGATGTGGGACCCTATCTCACGCTACAAAGATTAACTCAAGAGGATCAAAGAGTGAAATATAAGTACTAACACCACAAGACCTTTAAAGAAAACTCAGGAGTTAGCAATTGTGACCTTGGACGACTTGACAACGGATCCTTAGATCCGACCCAAAGCATGCACAGCAAAAGAAAACCAAGTCTCTTGTACTTTATAAGCACTGTCAGGGTGTTCTCATGGGACGGTCTCCGTGTGAATGAGCCAAGTCACCTCTGTCTCCCAAGTGGGTACCACATCAACTCAGGATGTGTATATAACCGCATTTGCATATGGCTAGATTAAAACTTCCCTATTCAGGCAGTTTCAATACCTCTCTCATTTTTCTTTCCCTAATGTCTGGAGCTAGCACTGTGCCTGTACCTCAGAGAGTGAAGGGATAAAGGTTTGAGCCTTTGCTCACTTTCTTCCAGGCAAGTTGTCGGTCCAGGATGCTCCGTGAATCCTCCTCATGGCTCGCTTCCATTTGGAAGCTTTCCAGCAGCTTCAGGCTGTCTGAATCAGTCTTCCTGGTTTTCTGTCCAGAACTGCACTGAAGCGCTTCACCGTGCTGTCGAGGAGACCCTCCATGGCCCCCCTCATCTTTGTAAGGTCTGTGGTTAGAGACCCACAGATTCCTCAAGGTCCTTTTTAAGGCTTCCTGCTCTGTACTGGCAAATTGTTAATCAGTTTGTGGCAGCATAAATAAAATTAGAGGCTTTAATTAAAACTAATGAACGAGTGAGCGGAGACCAACCTGGCTGCTCTGCTCTCTGAGCCTCAGAGCAGTAAATAATGAAAGTGTCACACATCAAATGATGGGTTGTGGCAAAGTGTAAGGGCAGCAGAAAGGAGGCCACAGAGCACTCCTCCTCCTGGGTGTAATTTGCAAGCTAGTGAAATCCCCGTTTTGATGTTTCTTAGTAACCAATTCCGCAGGAGCTCTTCCAGTTTGCTGGCTGGCCTTTGTTCTGTGCTTCTCTAACAGAACCCCACACACGGGGTAATTTATAACAAGCAGACATCTGTTTCCTACAGCTCTCGAGGCTGGGCCATCCAGTCCAAAATCAAGGCCTGGCAAAGGCAATGGCTTTCTGTTGCCAAACTCACTTTTATAATAAACCTACTTTGGCCATAACCAACCCATTCCTCCAACCACAGCTTCAGTCCATGTGCGAGAGAAGAGCTCCCATGACCCAATCAGCTTCTTCAAGGGCCCTCCTCTCCACACCAGTGCACTGGTGACTAACTTTGTAAAATACAGTCTGGCCCTCCTCCCTCCAAAAGGAGGTCTTTACAAGACGCCATTCTCCATCCTCATGAAGGAGCAGCGTGCACAATGATAGATCCACACCATAGATTTTAGGGGTCAGGAATCAGGGAGTCTAATTTTTTCTCATTGTACAGGATGCCAAAAGAATTACCTTGCATACTGCTTGATGTTCAAGTATATTCCTAGACATTCCTGCAGGTGGGAAACATGTTTATAATTATCTAAGCATAGCCTTGAAGTCCTTGCAGGCATGAAGTCCCTCTGAACAGCTTTAGTGTGGAATGAATTTTCTAGAAATGCAACTACTCCATGAATGCAGGTGATCTGGAAGTCAGGAAGAATGTTTTGGTGTTTGGTTTTTGATGAAGTGTCTTAAGTAGCCCAGGCTACTTGAAATTTGCAACTCTCCTGCTTCAGCCTCTGATAGTTAGGGTTACAAGCATACACTACCACTGGTATCATTCTAAAACCGCAACTGTAGTGAGAGCATCCCTCCCTGTGTCTACAGCTTCTCACTTCCATCGGTCTGCACTGGGGCTTGTCACTACGCGTGTCATTATGACTCTACACACAAACGTAGGTGACTTGTTACTCATTTTGTCTTTGAATGTCTTTGCAAGCATTTATGTGTTGAGATTAATATTCTTTATTATAAGTTGCTTACCTCTTATTTTCTTCAGTCAAGTCGTCATGCTGATTTTACTCGCTCTCTCCTCTGTGTGTGTGTGTGTATGCGTGCGCGCACGTGCGCGTGCGTGTGTGTGTGTGTGTGTGTATGTGTGTGTATGAAAAGAAACATTTGCTCTATCAATAATAGGTATATTAGACAGACGTTGCCATGATGATTATACATATAAACTCACTACACTGATCAGGCTGGCTTCACAGTCATAGACAGCCACGTGCTTCTGACTGCAGACATGTGTGTGTGTGTGTGTGTGTGTAGATACATAGGTGATAGATAGATAGATAGATAGATAGATAGATAGATAGATAGATAGATAGATAGGACATTTAAAGAACTGCTGGCTCTTGATCATCAAATCTAGTTAGCATATTTTTGTCAATGAGGCAGAAAAGCAGAATTGACCCAATTTTGAGAGGAGAGGATGAGTATGGATGTCACTGGCCCCAGCAGTTAATATCTAATCATTTCTGTTGATTCCAATAAGTAGATACATTTGTAAGTTTCACATTACTGCAGTGCAGTACCTATGCCAACTAAGGAAACAGTCTTGGAGACTAAAGGGCCCTACATCTGGCACTTCCTACGAGGACCACATGACAGCGGGAGGAGCATGTGTCAGGACAAGCAGTTCCACCTTCAACAGGAGCACAGAGGAGGACAGCTGGGATCCCACGGTGACTTTAAGACGATACCTCTGTGACTAGGAACCTCCTGAGGGCCTCCAAGCCTCCCAGGAGCAGCACTCTGGGAAACAAACTTCCACAAGGAGATTTTTAGGACAATCTCACTGTAGGCAAAGCATAGAAACAGATATGGGGTCAAAAGTACCAGTTAGGTTGTCAGCTCTACAACAACCAAATGCTGTTATTGTCGAGTAGAGCCTTATATCTGGGAAATGGCAGTGATCTATCAAAAATTTACAACAATCCACCATAGTCTCATCTATTCTCCAGCTCCTTCTATTTTCTTTACTTTAGATGGTGCCTTTCTATGCCCATGCCGTTCTGAAGCTTACAATCACCCTGCCTCCACTTCTAGAATGCTGAGATTGGGGACATGAGCCACCAGACCCAGCTGGTTCCTTTGACTTTTTTCTAGGTCAAACTGTTGAGATACATGGAAATGCAGAGCCATCAGTACTCCTGTTTCTCTTCAATATTATACAATGCCACCAATCTCTGAAGTTCTCCCAGGGATGTATGTATGTATGTATGTATGTATAAATATATATTATTGCTTTTACTTATTATTTTTCTATATATAACATTCCATATTCAGAAGAAACATTCCTTTTAATTTTTATTTAGCATACAATGGAACAGGTTTCCTTGTGGCATTCACATACATGTTTCTGGCTGATCCTCTCCACCCTCAGCTCCTCTCCACTACCTCCCTGTCCCCTATGCCCACTGATATTCTCCCTTCTACTCTCCTATCCCACATGCTCTATTTCTCTCCTCACTCCTTCCTCAGATCTCGAGGGTCCTTTCCAGTTCCATAGCCTCCATCAACACCGATTCCTCCTAAACATACAAACAGTGATCGGAAAGACCCACATACGAGAGAGAGCAAGTGGTATTTGCTTTTCTGAGTCTATGTTACCTCACTTAGTATAATATTTACCATTTCCCATAAATTCCACCTTTCTCTATGACTGGAAATTTCCTGTGTATGTGCACCGCATTTTCATTATCCATCTGCCGATAGACTGATGTCATTGCCTTGCTATTGTGATAAGAAGAGCAATAAACATAAATGTGCAAGTGTTTCTGTGGGAGGAAACAGTCCTCTGAGTGTGTGGTAGACCACCTTACACCAGCTTACACCAGTTGTGAAGAGACCGGCCAGCAATTCCTGTCACAATGATCTTCATCTCATGGGCTTCACCTTCTGCATATATGTTGTAATTATCCACACAAGAGATGGGGAATGTTGGAGTCAGTGTCTGCGGATTCACCAGGTTCACTGTGAGTCAGACTTGGGCTCAGGTTCCATCTCCCAATTACCATTAACCCTCACTCTCACTGGTGAGTCACTTGGTATCTTGGGTCCCCAGGAATTAGAGTCAACTCAGGGTTAAAGTCTAGTAAGCTCAGAAACACCTAGAAGTGTCCTCTTTTCAACAGCCACCACTCTAATAAATAGAATCTTTTGGAGATGACCTGGCATAAGATTTACTCTTAGATACTGGACTTAGAATATTTTATATCAGTTGGCGGGTGGTGTCTCATGCCTTTAATCCCAGCACTCGGGAGACAGAGGCAGGTTGATCTCTGTGAGTTCAAGGCCAGCCTGGTTTACAGAGCTAGTTCCAGGACAATTAGGGCTGTTACACAGAGAAACCCTGTTTCTACTACTATAGTGGCATGTCTGCCTATTTAATTTCTACGACTATCATAAAGAATTGGCTACTGCTGCAGGTCTCTTTGGAGCACAGAATTCTGAATGCATGTGTATTTCTGCTGCCTCTTACAGTAAAGATCTCTTGGCTGCCACTGTTATGGACTCTCATCTCAGATGAAAATAGAGAACTCATTGTAGTGTTTAATATTGATATAGCTGACCCACAAAGAGAATGAGCACACAGCTGCTCGAGAGAGCAGGTATCATGTTCACTAACGCATTTATCAATGCCTTGGTGGAGGACATGTCTTCTGGGGCCTTCACTGGGCACGTCAGTCGGGGCAGATGTTACAGTTTGCTCATGATAAGCCTTATCTTCCTGTCTTTTGCATTCCCATCTTTATATCATGCTAAGGAAGCTGTAGGATTCCATCTTCTTTAAATGTAAGGTAGTGGTGTGTCCACATGTCAATCAACCAAGGAGAAAAAACTGTGAGAAAGACTCTCTGGTAAGGACCATTCCCATTGATATTACATGTCCCCCTCCTCGGTCTAACATCCTTAGGTTCCACTCACACCTTTTCCAGGTGTATACACCACCAATATCTTGGAATTCTTTTGGTGTGTAAGCTATTTGGGGGTGAGAGTGGGTTATTGTTTGAATGTGAATGCTTCCCCACAGATTGAAACACTTGGTTCTCCGATGGCGGCACTGTTTTGGAGGTTACGGCACATTTGGGTAGAGGAAGGTTGCTAGAGTCAGGCTCTTGAGGATCAAAGCCTGACCATGCTGCCAGTGCTGTTTCTGTTTCCTGGCTTGGCAGTATATGGGGGAAGGCCATATCTGTCTTTCCTGCCATAATGGACTTCCTTCCCAGAAACCGGGAACCAAAATAAATCCTTCCCCATCCAAGTTTCTTCCACCAGAGTTGTTGTTACAATGATGTGAAAAGTAGCTCACAAAAGTGTGCATAGTTGGAGCATACTGATATTTGAAACCAGCTCTGGGCTCAGCGGCAACAGCTGGTTTGGTTTTGAGAAGGGTGAGGGCTGCCCTTGTAGGCATCTCCCTCAAGTAAGGCTAGCCCAGGAGTTTCAGGCAAAAGCAGGCTGGTGTTTCAGGTAACAGAATCATTTGTAGGTTCAAACTTTACAGTTGCTTATAGGTCTAAGCAAATGTTCCCTTTCTAGTTTCCAGAATCACATCCTTTCACAGAACTCAAATTCCAAGTACAATTCAATGAAATTGATTAATTAATTGTGTGAAACAACTTTTATTGTTTCAGTCCAGATTTTTTTTTAAAAAATGGGGGGATTCTCTGGTTTCCAGGTAAAGTAAAACTATACTTCCTATTTTCTCTTGGTAAATGCTCAAGAATGATTAAAAATGAACACAATCTCACATTCATCAACCAAAGAATGGATAAAGAAGAGATGGAGAGATGGCTCAACAGTTAAGAGCGCTAGCTGTATAGCTCGAATTCTAATTGATAATAATAATAAAAACCCGAAGTCAGTTATAGGGGTTAATGCTGGAAGACCAGAGAAACAGAGCGGCCAGCCACTAGAGAGTTCTTTTACCTCTACCAATGCTCAGACCAAAGGGGCAGTCCTGTCCTCAGAATGTCTCTTCAGACTGACTGCTTCAGACTGCACTGAGCTCCTGTCTTCTCCCACCTTATGTTCCTCGCTCCGCCCAGCCATATCACTCCTGTCTCCACCTCCCTAGTGCTGGGATTAAAGATGTGGGATCCCAAGTGCTGGAATCACCTTTGTGTGAGCTCTGTTTCTCTTTTAGACTGAATCAATTTTGTATAGCCCAGGGTGGCCTTAAACTAACAGAGATCCATCTGCTTCTGTTTCCTGAGTGCTGGGATTAAAGATGTGTGCCACCACTGCCTGACCTCTAGTAGCTTAGCTCTGCACCCTGATCTTCAGGCAAGCTTTTTTAGAACACAAACACAATGTCACTACAGGCTGCTCTTCCAAAGGCCAAGTTCAATTCCCAGCCCTCACGGGGCAGCTCACAACCATCTGTAACTGTATTTCCAGGGGATCTAATGCCCTCTTCTGACCTCCATGTGGCACTTCTGACTAGGCAGTCGTGTGGTGCACAGACATGCATGCAGATAAAACACATATACGCAAAAAAAATAATAAAACATTTCAAAAGAATTGATCAAAAAGACATGATTTAATTTCCTTTGGGGGACCTACCTGTGGTCTACTGTTGAAGGAGAGAGAGCCTGCTTTTGGTCCCAGCCACCCGGCTAGCATACACCCAAAATAACCACACAGAAATTGTTAATTAAATCACTGCTTGGCCCATTAGCTCTAGCCTCTTACTGGTTAACTTTCACATTTCGATTCAACCCATTTCTATTACTCTGTATCACCACCTGGCAGTGGCCTACCGGGAAAGAGTCGGCACGTCTGTCTCTGGCGGCTCCATGGTGTCTCTCTGACTCTGCTTTCTTTCTCCCAGAATTCAGTTCTGTCTTCTCCGCCTACCTAAGTTCTGCCCTATCAGGCCAAGCAGTTTCTTTATTGATTAACGAATGAAAGCAACATATAAACAGAAGGAGCTCCTACACCAGTCTACATGGAAGCAAAGACTCTCGGAAATTCAATACCCAGAAAACCTGTTTATCTGTCAGTAAAAGAAAAATTAAGCACAATACAGCTGATTGACACCGCTAAATCCTGAAAAGGGAACGCCTCAGTGATTCACATTTTCTCCCCATGAGCCACACCACCGACCTGAAAGCCAGCTTATTGAATAAAGACAAGGTTGAATTAGAGAGCAGAAACTCAGCTTCCAGCTGAGAAGAAGCATCCAGAACCCAATAAGGAACCTGAAGCAGCACTGTATGAGGAATTGCAGGCCTCCTTGGAGGGCTGGCCAAAATGAAAATGGAAGAAGCATTTTCAACCAAGGGAGTTTGTGAACTAGAGCTTTGGCGTCACTGGGAAGAGGGCAACAGCTCCTGTGTCACATGTGTGCACCGGCTCTGGCAGAGCTGACACACACTGCCCTGCACCCCAGGAACCAGGCACCCTGCTTGCGACCAGTCTCCGAGCTCCAGGCCCTCCAGGCCACTGGCTAGACAGTCACCTGAGTCAGCCAGGCTCTTTTAGGGTCTTGGACTCACTGCTCCAGTCCCTGCAGCCTCTCCAGGTTAGTGCTGTAGCTACCGGCCCCGCCCCCACCTGCCTTGCCCCGCCCGCAGAGAAGTTGCTGCGCACGAGCACGGCAGAGTGAAATAAATGAGGCCGGGGAAGGATGGCTGAGGGTCTCGTTTTGTAAACTACGAGATCTTTACATCACTTCATAGCCACACAGGCAAGCCCGAGTTTCTCATTTTTACTTCGAACCTGTTGACTTGTTTGTTTTTTGTGGTGCTGGGAACCAAACCCAGGCTTCCACACAAGCTAAGTACTCACCCACTGGGCCCCATCTCCAACACTGTGCTTAAAATCTGCAGTTGAGTATATTAGCTCTGCAGTTATAAGTAAAATCCTACAAAATTTAGAAGCTTACAATTTTGTCAAGTAGGAGAGACAGCTTAGCAATAGCGCATGCGCACACACACACACACACGCGCGCGCGCACACACACACACGCACACATCTGCACGTGCACACATACATGCACGCACACACAAATGATAAATCGTTTAAAAATTATTTTGAAAGAAAAGAAAATGTGAGTTGTATACACAGTGTAATTTTTTTTCAGTCATGAAGGGTATGTTGTTTGAATGAAAATGGATTCAACTGGGGATAATAATTTTAAATTAATTAAGTCAGTTACAGAAAGAGAAAGGCAAATATATTTTTCTTATTTGCAAATTATATATAGGCTATCATGTATGTATATTTGACATCAAAGTGGAAGAAAACTACCTTGGGGGGAAAGGGACTAATGGGGGGGAGCAGGCAGAGGGGGAGGAATGCTTAAAGTACATTCTATATTAGCATAAAATGTCCCTCTGAAACCCGGTGCCATCACAATGAACATCTGCTAATCAAAAATATTTTTAAAACAAACGTTCAGAAAAAGATACTAAACAGGATGACCAAAAATTTGTCTTATCAATTTAAGATAATTTTTTTAAAAAAGAAAAGGAATGATGGAACAAGACTTGGCCATTGGGATTGCCATTCTATAAATCCCTTCTGGGATTTGCTATGACCATTTGCGCATGAGAGACGTCTTCAGATCCTGACATAACGCAGCCGCCTCCGTAAACCTGTTCCAGTATCTCTAAGTTCACTTGAGTGCAGAATGGTTTTTACAGCTAGCATCTATGATTTTTTTTTAAGGGACGTGCCTATCAGACTGTGCATAATTTGAAAGATGTGCTTTAGAACAAAGAATTTGGAAAATATAAGCACTTTAGTGTCACAGCCTAGAGTGTAGGGTTACAAATTTCCCAATGGACAGCACTGGACATTTCATCAGAAAAGCAGACACTTGTGCTCCCAAAAGCTGACTTCCAAAGACACATCCCTGTTAACCATAGGCCACCCTAACTCCTGATGGGGCCGCATCACCAATAGAAGACATTACCAGCTGGACGTACTTGGTACAGCTAATATACTGAACGGACATCCTAGCTTCACACGTAATGCACTGTATAGTATCAGTGGTTTGCTCCCTCGATGATGTAATCAATTGGCAACCATATCTCCCAGAGAGCGCACACACACACCCAAAAAACAAACAAACAAAAAAAACAGTGCCATGCATTATTAGCCCCAGAAAAGATCAACATTCAGAACCTGAAGTATAAATTATTGCTTGCACTAAGTGTAAAGTTGAAAAATCATTAAGTCAGGGACCACCTCCTTATGAATTCGTAGGACGATGGCTGGTACAAAGCCATCATAAAACATGGGGCATTATTACTGCTACCGTTAAATACACATTCTCAGGTCCCGACAGGCCACTAGAAACAGGATCCCCAGGGTTGGCAAGATGAAGGCCTTGCTCCCCAGTTCTCTGGAGAGATGGTGTACTGAGAGGTGGCCCCCAGAATCCAGCCCAGGTGGCATGGTACCTGTGCTCTAGTGTCTCTTCCTTGCTCATCCACACCGCGGCTTCCCTGGTTTGTCCGGTGTTTCCCTAGGTTCTCTGTACTTCCTAACTCTTTTCTACTACTTTCTTGGCCTGTCTCACTCTTCAGAATAGTTATAGTGGTAGTTTTCCCTCAAAAGCCCCCCTTTGACATTTCTCACTGGAGAAATATAACATTTCTATTAGTAGCTAGCTGTTCTAGCCCATGAGTCAGCATGGCAGTGAATGGGTCAGAAGCAGAAGTCAGGGTGTAGAAATCAGCAAATGTCCTAGGGAAAGTCCTAACCCCACCAACAGTATTGGAGGAAAGAACACAACGCACTCTCAAGCACCAGGGACCACAGCTTTAACTAAAATGTTTAAGCAGTAGTTCTCAACCTGTGGGTTATGACCCCTTTGGGGTCACCTATCAGATATCTTGCATATCCTATATTTATATTATGGTTCATAACAGCAGCAAAATTACAGTTATAAAGTAGCAATGAAAAAATTTATGGTTGGGGGTCACTACAGTTTGAGGAACTGTATTAAAGGGCCGTAGCATTAGGAAGGTTGAGAGCCACTGATTTAAAGTCTTATAGGGAAGTGAGACCTGGGAATCACAACCTGTGTGGCGTGTGTCATTTCCTGACTGATAAAGGAATTGAAGCTTTTGGTCTAGCAGAGAAAATGCCGGCCTCAGCAAGTTCTTCGAGTGGGAGCAATTTGGAAGTGATTTGGAAGAGTTCAATTCCCTGCCCAAAAGGTCTAAAGGAACAGAAACTCAAGCTTTTTATACAAATGGTTAGAAATGAAAGCAAAAAATTTCATCAAAGTAAAAGTGTGTGTGCAACATATTGGCCCCTTGGTGTCATTTGAAGTAAATTAATGTGGAGGACCAAAGCAATGGAGTCGGCAATATGCAACGCTCCGGGGACTTACCTGTGATTTTGTTCCTCATGTAGCAAAAATAAATGCTCCCAGCAAGCCTTGAGGGAGACATACGACAGCATGCGTAAGTAAGATTAATCAGTAAAGATAGCATCTGCCTAATGAGTTATCGTTGACATCACAAGGCTGGAAAAACACAGGGCTGTGTGCTCTCAGAAGACTCAAGCAAGAACCACCCATGTGCATGGGTGTGGGTTGCTCCTGAACACATTGGTCTCAGCAAAGATGGGGTGACAGAAAGTGACGTTCTCCTGGGCGCTCTTGACCATTGTAGGAAGGGAGGTGGGTGACTACTAAAGCAAGATGTGGGGGGTCCATGTTCCCTTGGCAGCTTTCCTGTATTTCAGAGAAGCTCTGAAGAACTGTGTTCCTTTTTTCTGTTGTTTTTGGTTTTGGTTTTTTATTGTTTTTATTGAGCTATATACTTTTCTCCACTTCCCTCCCTTCCTCTCCTCTCCCCTTCAGCCCTCTCTCATGGTCCCCATGCTACCAATTTACTCAGGAGAGCTTGTCTTTTTCTACTTCCCATGTAGATTAGATCTATGTATGTCTCTCTTAGAGTCCTCATTGTTGTCTAGGTTCTCTGGGATTGTGGTTTGTAGGTTGGTTTTTCTTGGTTTTATGTCTAAAAGCCACTTATGAGTGAGTACATATGATATTTGTATTTCTGGGTCTGGGTTGCCTCACTCACTATGATGCTTTCTAGATCCATCCATTTGCCCACAAATTTCAAGATTGTCATTATTTTTTTCTGCTGTGTAGTTCTCCATTGTGTAAATGTATCACATTTTCCTTATCTATTCTTTGGTTGAGAGGCATTTAGGTTGTTTCCAGGCTCTGGTTATGACAAACAATGCTGCTGTGAACATAGTTGAGAACATGGAGGGACTGTGTTTCTATAGGCAAGTGCAAGTCTCTAAACAGGAAAGATATTACACACCTATAATCCCAGAGCTAGTTCCAGGACAGGCTCCAAAACCACAGAGAAAGCCTGTCTCGAAAAACCAAAAAAAAAAAAATTTAATGGGGGTGGCACACTTACAGTTTCAGAGGTTCAGTTCATTATGGTCATGAAGGTGAGCATGGTGGCGTGCAGGTAGACATGGTGCTGGAGCTGAGTGTGCTACATCTTGCAGCAACAGGAAGTCAACTGACAGCCACACTAAGAAAAGCTTGAGCAAAAGAGACCTCAAATCCTATACCCACAGTGACACACTTCCTCCAACAAGGTCATACCCGCTAATAGTGCCACTCCCTTTGGAGGCCACTTTCTTTCAAGCTACCACAGGCCCCAAGAGCCCAAAAACAGTCCTCAGTGGTTAGAGGCCAAGGCAATGGGTACTTTGCACAGACCCTATGGTGTAATGTCTCTGCCTCCAGAAACCACTGCCAGTCCAGTATGCCCCTGTCTATGACACAACCGGCAGCTTAGCTTCCTTCCAACTGCAGCATCCAGTGTGTTGGCATGTGGTCCCCTGGTTTACCCTGACAGTGACTGGCAAGGATGTCCCTTGTGCTTTCTTCCTTAGGTCATCTGAACACAAAGGGAACCACAAGAGGGCTTCTGGAACTCCCCCTCCATGATGGTTATTGGGTGGTCAAAAAGCAGGAGGTTTGGAACCAATGTGGCCACACACTCAGGTTGGTGCCCTGGGTCAGGAGCTAGTGTGCTGCCTGCCAGAAAACTAACAGCTCCAAGCCACCATTTCTTCACTTCTGGTGCTGTCCTGGGACTGTTTGTTGTTATTGCTATGCACTGCACTATTCTGGAACACTGAGTGTTGACAGAGGTTTCTGTCCCATCCAGTCCCACAGTTGTTCAGTCCCAAAGAAACACACAGAGGCTTACATTAATTATAAAATGGTTGGCCTATTGGCTCAGGCTTCTTATTAACTCGTACATTAACCCATAATTCTTGTCTGTGTTAGTGACGTGGCTTGGTACCTTTTATCAGTGAGGCATTCTCATCTTGCTTCCTCTCTGTCTGGGTGACAACTGCAGACTGAGTCTTTCCTCTTCCCAGATTTCTCCTATTCTGGTTGCCCTACCTATACTTCCTGCCTGGCCACTGGCCAATCAGTGTTTTATTAAACCAATACAAGTGACAAATCTTTACAGACTATTGTCCCACAGCAACTGAGGACACAATAGCAAATCACAACAATACAACCTCTACTCAGTCAGACTGGATTTTGGTAGAAAAACAAATAAGCCAATAAATGCAATCAGGTCAAGACAGTGATAAATGTTGCGAAACAGAGGGACCACAACTAGTCAGATGGGAGGGGACTTGGATAGAATGATGAAAGAAAATTACTGACAGGTGAGTTTTGAAGTGAGGCTTGATCACCAAGAGGAAGTCAATTCGGGAAAGTCTAGTGAGGTGTGGCAGAGAGGAGCAGAGGTCAGAGTAGATGTAATGCCTGCCACCCAATCTTTAGGAATGCATTCCAACACCCAGGGGGATGCCTGAAACAGAATCTACATCCTGTTATACATACCCATGATAGTTTAATCCAGATTTAATAACAGCAAAAGATTAACAATGTAACCAATGATAAAATAGAGTGAGAGTAATATAATATAAGCTATATGGATATTCTGTCTCTCTCTAAATATCTTAATGTATTGTACATCTTAATGTCAGCATGTAATTTTTTCTTTCCTTACTAAGTTGAGAATTGCTGCTTTTTTCCTTACAGCAAGCCCTTCATGGCTATTCTTTGATATATTTAAATTATCAGAATCAGTGTTCTTGGGCTTTGGGGCTATACCAACCATGATATTGATCTGATCACCAAGATGGCTACTAAATGAAAAATGAGTGGGTCATGCATACAGCTCAGATACACTGCACAAAGGGATGACTTATGTCTGGACAACAGGGATAAGAATAGTATGATGTAAGAGTTCATGATGCTACTCAGAACAGTGTGCAGCCTGAGAATTACCAGTTGTTTATTTCTGGAATTGTCTACTTCATATTTTTAGAGCATGACTGGTAAATGCATAACAAATCGCGGATGTGAAACCATGGATAAAGGAAGGCACCAAATTTGGTAAGCAGAGGGAAGCAGTGGGGTGAGGGAGGGGAAATGGGAAAAATTAATTGGAGACATGGGTGCGATAAGATTACGTAGTCTTAGAACTTGTCCTAGTCAATTTTACTATTGCTGTGATGAAACATTATGACCAAAGCAACTTGGTGAGGGAGGTTTCATTTGGCTTACCCTTAAACATCACTACTCATCAACTAAGAAAGTCAGAACAGGAACTTAAGCAGGACAGGAACCCTGAAGTAGGAACCGATGCAGAGAACATGGAGGAGAGCTGCTTACTGGCTTGCTCCTCATGGATTGCATAGGCTGCTTTCTGATAGAACCAAGGACTTCCAGCTTGAGGGTCGTCCCACCAACAATGGGCTGGGCGTTCCTCCAATTAATCAATAATTAAGAAAATGTTCTCCAGGCCTGCCTACAGCCCAGTGTTATGGAGGCATTTTCTCCCTTGAGATTCCCTCCTCTCAGATGATTGTAGCTTATGTCAAGTTGACATAAATCTAACATGCACAACTAGAGTCCTTCTTATTTGAATTTTCTTCTAGACTTAATAGAAAACCAATGGATGGTTTTAGTAAGAGGGATATTAGGTTTTGGTTTGGAACTTCAGCTCCCTGTCTGCCTACCATGGGATGAGTGGGTGGTGGGGAGCAGGTGGAAGTGAAGCCTGCTACCTGGAGACACCGTGAGTCATTCCCATATATCCAAGGGTTTTAAAGAAGACAAGTGCCAGATCCTTCCTGAAACCCAACAAGAGCGCTGGTGGGCACTAGGGGGCAGAGAGCAAGTTTTGTCAAACAGAGAGATACCAAAAGCTCATTAGGAAATCAGAAGCATGCTTTACCTAGTGAAGACCTATCTACACAGTGATTGCTATACAAGGTGGATCAGTACAGACTTCTGAGCAAGGTTTCAGCCACTGGTCATTCACAAAAGAGGAAACAGGATGACAACATTAGTTTAAAACAGCCCTGTCACTTCCAAGGGTCTCTACCACGTCTCAAGTTAACAAACCACACACACACACACACACACACACACACATGCTTGCAATCATAAACTTTAAGTATTTAACGCTTGGCAGGGAAGCATGCATATCCATAGTAGAGCTAGAGAAAGATAATTAAACCAGGTGATAAATTAGCTTTTGTAAAATCAGATTCTCTGTGACATAATACTCATCACAAATCTCTCCCCTCCGTTCCCTATTTTACTCTCCCTTCCCACCTGCTTCTTTCTTAAAGTACTATTGCCATTTAAAGTTTGACGTGTAAGTAAAAAACTCTGCCTGGCTAAATAAGATTCCATATTGTATTTTTCCATAGCAAAATAAACCAGAACATCCAAATATATTACAAGCATTGCTTTCAATGATCAGAAACCCCAAAGTTGGTCTAGTTTCGGAGCTCTGAGACAGCCATAGTCCATAATTAAGAGTCTACAGTGGTACCTGTGGGCATGTCTTTAGACTTCAGAATCAACCCAGTACATTGGCTATGCTGGGACATGACAATGTTCTAGCCCCGTTGCCCTTTGTGTTGTTTTTGCAGTGACACCATGGACCTGCTGGCTCAAGCTCATGCCCATCCCAGCTCTCTGCCTCTCTTGGTTTAGTATCCACTGTCATTTGGTCTGGACTCCAGCCACTGCAGCCTGCTCCAGCCTCTCCCTAGTCCTTGGTGCTGGGCATTGTCTTCCTCAGTCACTCTCTACATTATGGATGATGTCTCTCACTTGAACCCAGAACTCACCAGTGCAACTAGTGCAGCTAGCCAGTTTGTTCACCTCTGTCTTCTGAGTGCTAGAGTCACTGATGGGCCATCTCACACTTGCCTTACACCACCTACGGGGGTGCCAGATTCTGGACTCTGGTCCTCACTTGTGCAGCAAGCACTTTGCCAACTAAATGTTCATGGTGCACATTTGTTTTTTGCTGTACCCTGTAAGTTTTGGTACACTGTGTTTGTGCTTTTGTTCATCTGTGAGTATGTCTAGTTTCTCTGTGATTCGGGCATCTTTTGGTTAAGTGCTTACTTTTTCATTCACATGTTTATTTGTGACCTTCATGGGTTGTCCCTTCTCCTGTTTCTAGTGTCATTGAAATGCAGTCAGAAGTGACTCTTGGTAAGTCTTCAAACTTTTAAAACTTATTGTGGGGCTGCAGAGATGGCTCAGTGGTTAAGAGCACTATCTGCTCTTCCAGAGGTCCTGAGTTCAATTCCCAGCACCCACATGACAGTTCACAATTGCCTGTGACTCCAGTTCCAGGGCATGTGACCCCCACACCAATGAACATAAAATAATAAAATTAAAAAAAACAAAACAAAGAAAACTTACTGTGATTTCCTCACCCAAAATATGACCTGTTCCAGAAAACACTCTAGATTTACTTGAGAAGACTATACATCCTGCAATACAAAGTCCTCCTTTGTGTGTTGGTATACATGTTTATAATTGTTTACTTTCTTTGGTTAATTGACCCCCTTTCTTTTTATATTATGATTCTCTTCTATAGCACCTTTTACTGAAACACTGTTTCTCTCTCTCTCTCTCTCTCTCTCTCTCTCTCTCTCTCTCTCTCTCTCCCTTCCTTTCTTAATTTCTCTTCTCTTCTTTCTTTCTTCTCTATTTTCTTTCTTTCTTTTTTCCTTTTTTTGGAGACAGGGTTTCTATGTGTAGCCCTAGCTGTCCTGGAACTCCCTCTGTAGACCAGGCTGGCCTCAAGCTCAGAGATCCGCCTGCCCGTTTCCTGAGTGCTGAAATTAAAGGTGTGCGACATCACTGCATAGCATGAAGACTGTTTTTGTTTTCCTAATACTATTGCAGCCAGTCTGGTTGGATTTGGAGAGTTTTCTTTTGAATGGAATTGTTTTAATTGTTAAGGAAAGTCAGGAGAGAGAGAGAGAGAGAGAGAGAGAGAGAGAGAGAGAGAGATTCTTCACTGCAATAATAAAACTGGAAATGCACATGTAGTGTGCAAGCGGGTGGAGGACAAAAGCAGTTAGTTCTCTCGTCATAGCACCTATATAGAAAAGGATGAGAGGGGACCAAGAGAGACCCCAGGAAGCTGAGGTCAAGCACCAAAACTCCAGAGATGCTGAAGCTACAATGACCAATATTGTCTCTTTAGAGAACACTCAAGGATGCGTTACAGTGGCTGGGAATCCACCGGTGGGGAGTCTACAGACAGCATCTTCAATTTAAAATTTTGATTAAAGTTCCTAAATTTAGGAAATAAAACTTGGATAGTTACAATATCACAAAAGTAATGAAAATTCATTAGAAAACTGCAGGGCTGAGGAAAAACACCAACACGGGTCAGGAAGTAGACTTCAGATGCCCCGGCTGGCCCAGACAAGGGCACCTGTAGCGCCCAGCTTTACAGTGGAAGGACTTGGTTTAAAAGACAGTGGACGTCACGGGGCTTAGAGAAGCTAGTAAAAGCCAGTCGGAGAGCTAGGCTTTCCTGCTCCCTCCTCCCTTCTGTTTGGACATAACTTTGAATCTCCCAGGAGAACCTCCCTCACCCTGGGGAATAATTCAGCCCTTGGTGGCATCTTAACTCTGTTGCACAGTAGTAGCAAAGGTGTCTTTATGTTCATCCAAAGATCTAAGCAAACAAATCCTGTAAACCCCAATTCCCACTGTCAATTCCTAAAGTTAACCATTGTGCTGTTGATACCTGGTGATATACTCAGTTGCAAATCTAATTCCGAAAGATTGAAATTGAATCTTTACCCCCCCAAACAAAATTAGAGGCAGATTTTTCTGTCCCACCTGCCAGCTCCCAAATCATGACACAAAGACTTCTTATTAGTTATAAAACCTCAGCTGATAGCTTAGTCTTGTTACTAACTAGTTCTCACAACTAAAGTTAGTCCATTTCTACCCACCTATATGTTACCATGTGGCTTGTGGCCTTTAACCTGTCCTCTGGCACATCTGTTCCTCAGCATCTGCTGGTGACTCCATCCATCTTCCCAGAGTTCTCTCTGGCTTGCCCACCTATGCCTCCCACCCAGCTAATGGCCATTTAGCTTTTTATTAAACCAATCCGAAGGCACCTTGGCAAAGACATCTTCACACCGCACAAAAAGATTATTCTATAACACAAAATAAAATAAGTAACAAGGGTTGTAGCACATGGTCTACATTCATACACACACAGGGGAGAGGGAAAGAGGACAGGGAGATCTCAGAAGCAAAGCTGAGTGACCAACACACTAACTACACAAAGAAGACCCCATGCCAATACGGTCATCAAGACCATTTGTACCCCGAGGATGACTTTCCAGCTTCTCATAGGGTCAGAGCTTTCTTACTGTCCCCACACTGGGGCTGAAGATGACCTATAAAATGTTATGGGTCAAAGGGAGAAAGATAAAACCTCCTTCAAGAAACCTCAGAACACAGAGAGGTACCAAGGCCAATCATCTAAAAGACATGCCAGCGTGCCGTCTGCATCACGCTTAACACATGTTCAGAAAGACAAACCCAGTGCTTCTCAGACCTTCGCTCCCTTAGAAAAATAAAAAGTGCTGAAGGTTTAAAAAGAATGGACGGAACTTCAGGAATGTTTAAAGGTTAAAAAAAAAAAAAAAAAAGCACAACTGTCGAGAAAGCCTTTCAGTTTGCTCAGTGTGGTCCAGGTCCCTGTCCCTCATCTCAGGCTTTGTCAGTATCTGAGATACATACAGGAAGCTCCAGAGACGTCACGCCACAAAGTAATGCACGTTTGTTTGGAAAGTGACCCAAAGTCAAATTTCAACTACTTTATAGCTTGGCACTCAGTGCTACCCCTTCCCCCAAAAGGTGTAAGAATGCTTATACTGGGAGCTCCTGGGGAAATGCAGATTTGAGACTGATACTGCAACAGTATTAAGAAGCGGTGCCTGTAAGGGATGATGGGGCCAGGAGAGCTCTGCCCTCGCTAGTGAAATAAGCTATCTTTTATTCAAAGTGATGGACAGAACGAGGTCATCCCTCTTTTACATGCCTTCCAATGGGTAAAGACACCTACAATGGCATAATTCTGGAGGCAGAGACTGGGTCTTCACAGGACACCAAATCTGTGATGGTCCATTCTAGCATCTAACATTAAATCCGTTTCTGAGAAGTAAGCATGTGTTGCTTATGAATAGACCCAGTTTTGGGTCATTTTGTGTGACAGCACAAATATTGCTGTTAGAGAACGGTGCTAAGTTTACCTGGGAAATGATGCCCCTACTATAGACAGATGTCTGCTAAGCCTTCCCCTGTCCCTCCTTGAGGCACATCAAGACCTGAGAATCTTCTCAAAGACAGTCTGCAAACCTGCCATGATAGAGGAGGACACACAGCTTCTGCAAAATCTCAGGCCTTCAAGCCTTGCTCCGCTCCTGGGCCAATTAGAATAAGCTCTATAATTGGACGTAGAGACTCCAACTTTGGAATTCTGCTTGCTCGCCCTTTTGTTATATGTCTTCACAAACAAAATGGGGCAGAGGAATAAGCAGAGGTAGAGCTGAGGACATGCTTCATGACTGTCACAATTTTTAGACCCACAACTTTGCCCAAGGGGAAGAGGTTGGAACATTTCCCAAGTGTTAGTAAAGCTTGGTCCAATTGTTTAGGAAGGACTGCAGGCAAAACTCCTTGGTTTCCCTATGCAATTGGCAAGCAAGTCCCAGAGTCCATCGACCAGAGACATATGACTCTTCTGTACTCTGCTTGCGCTGGCTGACTGCGCCAGGGTGCGCTCGCTGACTGAGCCCATATGTTACAAGATCCGACCCTCAGCTTCACAAATCAGAGTAAAGCCTTCCAATGCTACTCAATCTCCGTGGCTCTGCTACCGTGAAAACATAGCACAGGCTAGTCCAGGAAGGGAGACACAGCCCAGGTCTCTGCAGGACCCAAACCTGGTTTTAACCAAGGCTTCAGCAGATGGAAAGTCAAGAAAACCAAGAGTTCACTGGAGGTGATATGGCAAGTGGCAGACCCTGAATTCAACTATAGGATTTACATTATTCTTAGATTCTGATTTTGACCAAATTGCCTGGAGGAGAAAGAAGAGCTATTAAAATAATTTGCACCAAGTATAACGAATACAATAACATAAAGGAGGGAGGGGGACAAGAGATAACAACGAGGGATAGATACAAGCAAAGCACATATGAAAACATAATACTGAAACCCATTATTTTGAATGATAAATTTTAAAGCATAGACACAACTTTAATTGCCTGAATTGGATAAATTAGTAATCACCCATAAAGAAAGATCAGAGGCTGAAGCCACACAGAATGTAAAGCCTAGAGATAAATCAAATATTCACTGGGAAATGTAAAAGTTAGAATTTACTTGTTATGAAATATAGATTAAAATGAAACTGGGTGCGCATACACTCGATTATTAATCAAAGGAAAAGCCTGTCATTCTTCACTGTGACCACACGGTGGCAATAAAGACTAGCAGTGGTGCTGTCCCAGGCATTTGCACCCATCAAGCTGCTGGAAGATTTAAGATACAGCTCCAGGCAATGGCAGAGGAACTCAGAAATGCAAGTCTCAAACCTAGATGCTCCCAGACTCTCCCATGCACCACCGGTTTCCCTGAGAATCACCAGAAACTACCTCCAGAAATGATTGTGAATTTCTTTATCTAAATAGCCTTGCCCTAGTCACAAAATTGTTTAGTGCTGGAAGAAAACAACACAGCCAGCTCTGGTGAGAACACTGACCTTCATCTCCAGTAAGGCCAGGGACAGGAAAAAGGATGGAGCCCTGAGTCTTCTCCTACCTGGGTGACGTGACCACTCCCCTGCAGCCTACACCCCTTTCTGTCTTGACACCTTATTACCCAATGGTGGACTTTTCACTCTGTGTTGAGAAGGAATCAGGCTCTATATTTTTGTGCCTTGGCTGCTTCTGAATTCAGAGGTTACCCTCAATGGAGTTCTCTCTTTCCATAATATTCTAACATAAAGATTAGAGCAGAAGTCCAGACCTGGCCCTCATATACAAGCATCTCTTCCTTGGTTCCTCCTCCAAATGTCTGGTGGTTCCCAGTCCTCACCCCTCTCAGCCCCCCGCCCCCACCACACACATACACACCATGCCTGGCCACTTGCCAGTGTGGGCTGTCTACCCATGCCGGCTGGAGACTGGGTGACAGCATTGCTCTGAAGAGGACAGACCTACCCTAGTCTTAGCCCTGCTACTTAGAGCAGGCTTTGCCCAAATCACCAAGCCTCAGCTGTAGAACGGAGGCAAAGCTACATTCTTGCTTTTCTCTAGCTCATCTGGCACCCTTTGTAGGTTCCTGAGAAGTCTCCCGCTTCTCTCAGAAGGAAGGGTGTTCCCATGCCTGGCAGTCTAGGGACTGAGATGTCCATTTTGTCAGACCGTGTGAAGCAAGCAGAGATGACAGGCGCAAGTGTCTGCAGGATACAGGACACACACAAAACCCAGCACACTAGCTGGCTGGACGTGGGCACAGGAAGCTGCCTACCCTTCTGAATGAAGTATTACTTGGACTTTAAGATAATGGCCTAAGTTATCAGAGTCCCAAATGATTAAACAGCCACCTGTTGCAATCCCCGAGCCAAAGAGAAAATAGTGTACAAAACCTCAGTCAGTGTGGTCACATTAGGAATAAGGGGTTCAGGTGTCCCAAGTCATCTCTGGGGTAATGACATGAGGTTGGCTTCAGTAGGGGAATAATTGGGGCAGGGAGCAGGAGCATGCAGGATGAATCAGCTCTTGGTCAAGAGCTACAGTTTGGTTGAATGGTAAACCTCAGCTGTGCAAAGTGGCGCCAAGGCTTCCTCGCTTGAGAAGACATGCCTGTTTCTGTAAGATGGTTGCTTCTGCTTAGAAAGTGGATTCTTCTGCTGGGCTCTGCTGTTCCTGACATTCAAGGTCTAGGACCAAAAACCCTTCAGGTGACTTTGGGGATTCGTGATCAGGACACGGGGAAAGCTGGTAAGACGCCTCCGTTAGGGTTTTGGGACCTGCAATCTTGAAGGGTGATGAAAGAGCCCAAGCGTTAGCGGTGCTCACAGAGACACCGCTCGAGGAACCAGCATGTCTGTGGACCCAGCTGGACTCTGAGGGGAGGCGGGATGGACACCAAATGAAGACAGAGAAGTCAGGCTCTCATCCTGCTCTTAGTTACCTCACAGACCCCATTGGTGCTTTTGTCTGTTTGTTTTCACGAAGCAGCTTATAAGCACAGTTTGGGGGGAAGCCACTAATGGTTCGGCTAATGGACAGAAATTGGGGTAAACTATAAACATTGGGGTTCGCATGAAGCTCAGGCAATGGCCTGCTTCTTGAGGACTCTGGCAAAAGATCCATGCTTAGTCTGGGCCATGCACGGCTGGAACTTACTGGCACCATCATATTTGAGAGACTGTCTGGAAGTCTCTAACTAGTCAGTGTTAGAAACCCAGACACAAAGCCAGGGTCTAGCCTCCTCTCAAGCTTGCCAGGCTGCCCGCCCCCAAGGCAGAAGAGACCAGCTATGTAGTTCTAGCAAAAGGCCTTCAAGCAGTGCCGTGCTGGGGAGCATTCTGTGGCTGATACCCATCTGTGAAAACTCTGAGGATGTCGTACTGAGAAATCCTGTTCTCTAAAACCACAGATGATCAGAGAGGGCTGTTTGAAATTGTGACCGAGAAGAGGATAGCCCAGCTGTATTTTGAGGACTTGAGCCAGGAGTCACCAAGGCTTAGAGAAGCCAGGAGTCGCCAAGGCTAAGAGAAGCCAGGAGTCGCCAAGGCTAAGAGAAGCCAGGAGTCGCCAAGGCTAAGAGAAGCCAGGAGTCGCCAAGGCTAAGAGAAGCGGTTTCATGTCCAACTCAGATGCAGAGTCCTAGGTCAAGCCTTGGACCCAGCATGGTATACGAATCATAACTGTGGTTTAGGAGAACAGGAACCCAACTTGCTTCCTAGTACAACTCTTTTCCTAACGCCTGCTCACATCAGTCTTCTGTGTTCCATCCAGACCTGCAGGAGCTCTGCTCTCCTCTTGTAGGAAGCCACAGGTCTCAGGTGGACAGCCCATCTTTCTGCTCCAGAAAAGGGAGAAAGGTAACTTTGCTGGGCTCTAAGGACTCATATCTGGTGGTATTTATCAGGTAATTTGGTTAGCAGGACAGACTTACACTGGGGTCTCAAAGTCCTCTTAGAAGATGGATAAAGTAGATGTGATAGCCATCTATCTCCATGACTTGGAGGAAGAGGTCTCTGGGGACAGCTCCATTGTGTCCCAGCTCTGTCTCCTTTGTTCAGCCATTCTCAGATTGTCAGTGTGGGAACAGTACAGACCAGCCACCCTTTAGTTGCAATGTCAACTCTAAAAGACACTGAAAGGCAGAAGACTTTTTGTAACTCATATGGCTCCCAACACTGTCTGAACTTACGTCATTTGGTGGCAAAACTTGACCTGAAATGACATGAGTCTTTTCATGCTCTATTGATCTTCCAAAATTAGGAATATTTGTTCACTTTCCTGTACAAATTTTCCACACTATTTGATGTTAGGTAAATTACCCCAAATATTGTGGAGGAATGAAACAAGGCATATTATATGTTTTACATGCATCATCTTATTTCCCTAAAATATTTAAGATGCTCCATTCCAAAATCAATGAAGGTCCAGAGTCTTCAAGAGGAATTTGTGGATCTTTGAGGCTCTCACACAGGGTGGTCAGGGTCACTTGGGAGGCTGGGCTGTGCTCCTTTCAGTAGAGACGCAGTTGTCCTGGTGTTGCTGGCATGGCAACGTGTGGTAAGCAGCACACCCCCTCCCCATGGCTCCAAAGCACTTTTTCCTTTCTGATCTCAATCACCCTCTAGGTGTCACTAGTCATGCACAGTCCCCGTGGATTGATGGGTTCTTAAAACTGCCTTGTTAGCTGATCTAGTGCTCCTTTGCCCTGTCACATCTTTAAATAATGTCCTTCATTTCACACCAGTCACCGGCTGGCCCCAGATCCCCTGTCTTCCTCGTCCCTACCTCCTACACTCAGAAGAAAGGCAAGCCGACTTGTGGCACTGGCATTTCACACACCATGAAGTTGGTCCCTTTCCCTCGGGGGTAGGACCAATCATGGCCTTCCTCCTAGTTGCTGGGGCAGAAACATGAAGACTTTGCAGGAATTCCTGACTTCAGGAGTCTCCAGGTCTTCTGAATGCACCATTTAGAGACCTATTTGACTGTTGGAGTAGCCAGGCGGTGGTGGGGAGTAGAGGACAAACCCAGATAGGGAAGTCAGGCCCAATAGAAAACTAAGCTGGCTGTGTAAGCAGCGCTCTCTACCTGAGATAAACCCCTGGATTCTGACTTGTTCAAAGGGCTCACACTGGCTTCAGCTCCCTGTGGCCAGGACCATGAACAATCTAAAATGAGGACTGGAAGACCTCTGACCCTTAGGAAGGGGGTTTCTTCCCCAGTTTTCTTTGCATAAATGCTTTCAGTTCAGGAGTAGGGAGTCCTCTGTATCTCTCCTACAGAGGCCTCAGAGAGAGAGGGAGGACAGCTTGGGCCACCCTTTCCTAGCACGACCAGAGGGGCCTTTCCTGGAATCTTCCATGTAGGGTACAGCCTAGGTACTTCTAGAGCTCTGGGCACTTGCAATAATCCTGTCCCTCCTCTGGGGGGAAACTTAAAAGGGCCAATCCTGAAGAGGCATGACCCTTCTGTTCTCTGTCCAGTCACTTAGAGGCTGTCTGAACCAATCATCCACCACACAGCCTGAACACTCCACAAGGGAGTCTGGAACTGAGTGACTCAATATCCGGGATCAATGAGAATGTTCCAGATCATGAGCTCTGCTCCCAGATGGCATCTGAGGAGTTCAAATGAGGAAATGGCACCTGTCGTTTGCACATCTTCAGGTAGTTCACTCTGAGAGGCCACCTGGCAGGGCATGGAGCCAGCCAGTGGCCAAACACATCTCAGTAGACTTCACGCTCAGATGCTCAGGACAGGCACTCTCCTTTGTGATAGATGGATGGATGAATACATCATGATTAGTTTGACACTAACTTTAAATGAAGCTTGATCAATCGCATCATAATTACCCAGGACACAATTGCTCTTGTTACTCTTCTTGACACATGATGCTTTCATATGAACTAGAGTGTCTCGGTGACCTTCCCTGAAGCCACCTCTCTCTGCTGCCTGGTCCCCACACACCTGTGGGAGGAAAGCTAGGCCTGCATTCCTGTCTCCAAGTACAAAATCTGAGTCCCTGCCCACATCACCACTCCAAGCTCTAACACCATTCCAGAGAATTCCTTTCCTCTGTCCAGCCACCATGGGTCAAGTCTAGCAATGGAACTTGATATTTGTGTCTAATCTGGACAGTCAAGGTCCATCAGAATCATGCACCACACTATCATTCCACTTAGATACAGTGTCCAATACTAACATGCCTAATGCTAGCAAGAGTTTAGAAGACAGACTCTCTCCGCTATCAGTTCATCAGCCCAGACCATTTTTCCCTGGCAGAGACCTTTGCCATGTGAGCACAGTGTAACACTAAGATTTTTCAGATAGGTTTAACGATTTAGACCCTCAACAAGAAAGAATCAGGATGCTGGACATTTTCCTCCCTGTGAGAGATTCTACACATGCCAGGAATGGTACCAGATGCTAGAGACGCAATGGAACAGTATCGGGCATTGAACAACACTCATCTGCACCACAGTACTGACATTGCTACCCAAAACTACACACCAGAAATAGTTTGTGATCTGTTACTCCCTCAGATCGATCACCATAGTGTCCCCAGCACCTGGCAGGCTCAGTGTGACCTCCTGACCTATGAGTCATCCAGCTTCATGAACCACCATCAGGCATCACTGCTGTGTGTTGGGGATGGACCTCTGAAGCCAAGCCTACCCTTTTGTGCCTAAGGTAAGATAATCCCCAACAACCAGTGGTGATGGCAATGTGGATCCTGCACTAATGAAGAGGATATGAATGTCTATTTTGTACTTCTATGTAAGTACCTAATGAAATCAAAGTATTACTCTATGCTATGTTAGCCTAGTTAAAATCTTTGCCTAGAAACTACAGGGTTTTGCAGAAGTAGAATGAATTAATGATTTACCTAAGTGCTGATTTCTGCCCACTTGTTGAAGTCCCTATCCCTTACACTTGGAAGAAAATTTGTTAAGGAGTGACCCCCAAAGCTATGTCTTCCCATAGTTATTCTGTAGATCTTATCTGTTAAGAAAGAAATTGTTTGTATTACTACCTACAAATAGTTATGTGCTTTTAGTTGCTACCTACAAAACATCTACCTGCAAATGTTTGCTCCTGCTTTTGCTGTTCCTATAAACACGTGAAATTTCTTTTGGTGGGCACAGGACTCAGAGACCACCCTCAGGTGGCCACACTGTTATCTGACCTCTAAAAGCTGTAAGAAATTATGAGATGCTGCTGGACCTTTCAAAAGCATTAGTTTGAGTCCCAGCCTGCATGTAAAAAGTATTCTGCCTTCAGGTTGCATGGTTTTCTTTGGAGGCCCCAGCAAGATTACAGTCATACCAGCCCTTTGCACCAAGGAAACAATAGCTCGGCCAGGCCAGGCTGAAGGATTTCCAAGTGAAGGTGCTAAATACTACCTGACGTTCCTCAAAGCAGCACTCTGACTCAGTACTCTCCAGACAGCCAGTCTCCCTGACTAGACTCACTGAAGGGAGAGGAACAAACTTGACAGGAAGAACTGGCAGGATAAGGTAAAGCACAGACGGCTAGAGACCTAGTCAGGCCCACTCATGGGGTAGAAGAGGACCCGGATCACATCCTAAAGACGCCATCATAAAGTCATCAGGTCAGGATCCTCCCAAAGGGGCAAGGGAACATGATCCCCTCTGAATGAGTGTGTGGATTATTGGCTTGTACTTCAGGTTGAAGTTTGTAGTTCCAAGGCTGGGTGCCCTTAAAGAACTCATAAGCCTGTGGATTACATGAGGCTCATCTAAGGGTGACACCACATTAAAATCTGGCTGCCCATTAGGAAAAGCTGGGTCCTCTTGTCACCAAAGTTTCATAAAGGTACGTGGACAGATGAGTAAATGGTGTAGGAGTTCCTTCTGTTTGTGTGTTGCTTTCATTGGTTAATGAATAAAGAAACTGCCTTGGCCTAGTTGATAGGGCAGAAGTTAGGTAGGCGGAGAAGACAGAACTAAATTCTGGGAGGAAGAAAGCAGATTTAGAGAGAACCACCATGGAACCCACCAGGGTCAGACATGTGAAATCTTTCCCGGTAAACCACTGCTACGTGGCAATATACAGATGAATAGAAATGGGTTAAATCAAGATGTGAGAGTTAGATAATAAGAGGCTAGAGGTAATGGGCCAAGCAGTGATTTAATCATTACAATTTCTGTGTGATTATTTCGGGGCTAAGCTAGCCAGGCGGCTGGGACAAACAAGAGGGCCCCCTTGAAACAAGTAACCGAATGGTTTTTCTCTTTGGAGGAGACTCCTTGTCCTTCTCTGTCTGTATCACATCATCAACATAGGAAAGGAAAACCAAGAAATATGTAAGGTAGAATCTACAGAGACCTCTCAGCCCTCGGCACTTGGGAAACTGTTCTTTAAGGAAATCAGCCTCCTGTCTGGTCAAGACTGGGGGTCACTGTCACCTGCAGGTCCACTGGTGTCCCTGAAGCCTGCCCCTCTGTACGCCAGGACTGAGCTGCTGGCCTGTAGGTCTCTTTTCATCTGACACAAAAGGACCAGTTGACATTTGGGGACTCTTTCCTTCTGGGGACCCCTAGACCCTGCCCAGAGCAAGGAGACAACTCTGGTTCACTTGTCGTGACCTCACTGTTTGTCCTTCTAGTTCTCCATTAGGTTCTCAGTTTCCTGAAGGAAGTTTTACCATGGGCCCTGCAACCTGCCTCGCTGTCTGAGAAGCCTGCCACTGTGTGGTAGCACCACAAGAATGGCCAGAAAGGGCTTGTAAAGACTCAGGGGGAAGTGCAGGAGCTACCGAGGCACCTGTAATCCGGTAAATTACAAGATTAAAATTAATACGGTTTCTGGTGGCTTGAAATTGATGCAGTTTTTATCCCAGCATGCCATTTTTAGTCTTGAGACCATGAAGTTTTATCTTTGAAAAATTCTGTAGCATAACAAAAAGGCCTCTCTTGTCCATGGAGGGATTAAAAGGAAGAATGTTTTCCCCTTGTCTTCCAAGGTCAGGTAAGTCCCAGGGACTTTGGGACAGCTTTTGACAAGTTCTGTCACTGTGGGGACTCACCTGTTCTCCTGGGCAGGAGGTCTCCCCACCTGGTGAACGCTAACCAGTGTCTAGTCTACTAAGAGGAGGACCATTGCGAAGGAATAATTTCCTCAGTGCTTCCAAGGCCTTCGATGCACTCTTACAGAACTGGCGAAAGGAAGTCATACCAGTGGACAGAGGAACCAGAGGTTTCTCCCAAGACCAAGTGACCCTGAAGGTCAGATCTCCAACTGACCTTGACAGCAAAAACAAGTGATTACTCTTGGGTACCTACACTGTTTTAGACCCCCAACTTTAGGAAAATAGAGTCAAAGATTAAATGCTAGATATGGTCCTTTAATTGGGTATTTTACTTAACTATGTGAGATTATATAAAGAATTATTTCTCTCTAATAATTTTTTTTCTCGATAAGAAAATTTCTGCCCAGCTATAGGACATCATGACCTTGACTCAATTCAACTTAGCAGTGTCTACCTGCACCCAAGAAAGACAGGCCCTCATATGGGAATTTTGGTTGCTCCCACTGCTGTTAAAACTGTAGGTGTTGGGGCTGGAGAGATGGCTCAGAGGTTAAGAGCATTGCCTGCTCTTCCAAAGGTCCTGAGTTCAATTCCCAGCAACCACATGGTGGCTCACAACCATCTGTAATGAGGTCTGGTGCCCTCTTCTGGCCTTCAGGCATACACGCAGACAGAATATTGTATACATAATAAATAAATAAATATTAAAAAAAAACTGTAGGTGTTACCCCATGGATCTTTCATACATGGGTTAAATGGAAGATACCATCAGAAGACAGAGACCTGGACTACACGCCCAACCCAGATCAACCTCTCTGAGTCACCCTCCAAGAACAATAAGCAACTGCTTGCCTTAGTCACACCTGGAGCTGGCTAGTTTACACAGGGCAGACTTGCACAGTAACAGCCTGAGGTGCTTGACGTGGTTGTTCGGTAATGGGGGTCATGATGTTAACTCGCTCCAGTGGGAGTTTGGTGATATTGTCCCCTTTATTTTCTAGAGGACTCGTCACCATGGCTCCCTGAGACTGGAGCCCGGCACAGAAGATGATTTTTTGCCATGCTTTAGAAAGGACTAGCAAGTTTGCTAAGAGGAATTACTTGCTTTCTCTACCTGTGGATGCCTTGTTGTGAATTCAGGTAGGAGTCCTCTTGAGGTCTTCACATACCCACATTGTAGCAGACAGCCTGACACCCCCAGTGAAACTAATTTCTAATGGCCAGTTAGAGTCTAAACTCTGCGGGACTTGACCAGGTTTTATACAGCAGGGTCACAATCCCATTGACATGTGTGTTACTTCTCCAACCTCTTATATTAAACACCCAGATGATGTTATCCTCTGTGAGAAGCTCTGCTGCCAGAGGAAAATGTTGTATTCTAGCCAACAGTCAGAAAGCATATGTTGCCCTGTTGTAGGATGCCCTCGCCACCTGACAGCCAAGTGATGCTCATACATACACAGGACACTTGTACTCCTAATCCCTAGCAATATGATAGATAGCCATATAGGGCTTCCGGGTGCCACCTTTCAAGTCCTGAGCTTGTCAAATCCTAGCCTAGCTGGGTACTACTGACTTTTTCTGCCTCTTGGGTTGCCCCAGCTGGTTGCCATGGCAGGAGAAGCACATGGATGCATTAGGAGAGCTGTACGAGTTGTGCCTTTGTTACTGGGTTTGGAACAAAGCACTGGGCTGATATTGGAGGACTAGCATCCCCTGGGATCCAATATAAACAACCGGCCACGAAAGTGATGTAAGATGTGGAACAGGTAACCCAGGCGTTGCAGACGATAAGAGACCAGGTAGCTCTGCTGCGGAAGTTGTCCCCCAGACTAGAAGAGGCTTAAGTTTGCTGATTACTAAGGACTCTGTACTCTTAAATGAGGAATAGTGTTACTTTCCAGACAGATCTGGAATAATAAGAGGTATGATCAAGCAACTGAGAGAAAGCAATGCAAAAAGAAGGGGGAAATCCTAGTGGCTAGAGAAGCAATTATTTTCATTGTTACCTACGAATGTTTGCATGGTTTTTATTGATAATCTATAAAATATCTACCTGAAAATATTTCTTCTTACTTTTGCTGTTTTTGTAAACATACCAAACTATGACAGAAACTTTTTTTTGGAGACGTGTGACGTAGAGATATGGAACAGAGGCCATACTGTTACCTGACCTCTGGAAGTTGTGAGGAATTATGGGAGGCTGCTGGACTTTTCCAGAGTATGAGCTTGGTTTCCGGTCTATGCAAAAATTAAATAAAGTTCTCCAGTCTCTCTGGTTGAGTGGTTGGTTCTATGCTGACTGGAACTTCCATAGTTGGAACTACCTATGGGAGACCGGGAGAACGTCAAGGAAAGCCTGCAGAGGAATCCCATGAAATCCCAAAATGCTGAAGACACAGGAGCAAGCAGATGAGCAACAGAGGGCAAGTCAGACTGTCCGTGGCTTCAGCTCATCATCCACACCGGTGCTGCTCATCTGAACTTGGTCCAGTGGACTCTGGAGGACTAACCTCCCAGAGGGTGATTTGACACAAAGCTTGTAAGGGTAAAAGTCTTCTGCTAGGCTGGTCCTGGGCATGGCTGCGGTCTCTCCTACTGCTGGGCTCTTTCTCAGTGGACTTGCCTGGACAAGGCACCAACCAGAAGCCTTTGGAAGGCCATTCAGAAAAGCAGACTCATTGAAAAAGTGCCCTCTCTGGACTCCAGTTCCCAGCTCAGAGACTGCAGAGCGCAGGCATTGCAAAGCACCACCTTGCCACTAGAGGGGGTGTTCTTCTTACGTCTCCGCTGACTACACTCACTGAGCAGCTGGATTTCAGAGGCTTCCAGACAATCTTGCACTATACCAACATTAGCGGAACTTATCTCGTAGATGGCCAGTACCGACCTGCTCAGAGGTGTTAGTTCTACACCAGCCCTTTCTTCAGATATTCAAGGAGTCTTCCACCCGCACTGGGCTGCACTGTGCTTGGTGATACTTGTACAGTGTTGATATGTCCTTCTAGGACATGGAGGAGCCCATGGCCCTGTTCTCCAGAGCCCCTTCCCCAAATCCACACTTTTCAAAACAAAAATTAAAGCAATGGCACCTAATCAGACCTCTTTTCCAGTCACAGCAGGCCTCGGCATCTAGGAGAGACAGCTGGCAGCCTCTATTTATCCTCTGCTTTCCCTGACAAAGGCAACCCTAGATTGTAAAATGCAGTTTCTTGTCTTAGCTTCCTCAAACAGTTCATGGAGATGTTTCCTGGTTCTTCCCATCATGTATCTGGGGTATTTTTTTTTTTAAGAGATTTGTCATCTACTCCCTAAGTGTCCCCTTTGGCAAAGTGAGAAATCCTTGATTCTTTTTGAAATAGGCAGATCCCACAGTCATCTGTGGAGGATGCTCTGCACCCGGCAGGGGGCCAGGCTAAGCTACCCCAGACCCCACTCTTAGCACAAGCAAGGTGCACTGATGTACCGCGATGCCATCCACACAGTGAAAGGCACATGATCACAACACAAGGTCAGTTT
Source organism: Chionomys nivalis (assembly GCF_950005125.1). Taxonomy (NCBI): domain Eukaryota; kingdom Metazoa; phylum Chordata; class Mammalia; order Rodentia; family Cricetidae; genus Chionomys; species Chionomys nivalis. The sequence goes on along the minus strand of NC_080090.1, from coordinate 32,230,564 downwards.
TACTCAGAGGTTGGTTTGACCGTAAGCATTGAGTACAGGCCACCAGGAAGGCAGGAGTGATGGGCACCATCTGTGAGCTCAGTCAGTCTATCGCAGACTCTATGAGCATCAGAAATGCACCCACTGCATAAACATACATAAGGTCTGGTGAGCTTGAGTAAGCCGTGCAAGGTCAGAGGTTTAGATGCACACAAAGGAAGAACAAGTCTGTTGGGTTTTTTTAAATGGCAGGTGCTAAATGCAGAGCATTTGAGCAAGTTTTTCCAGAGAGATAGAAGGTGTGGAATCAGTAATTGAATCTGGGCACTGCATTAGAGCGGGGCAGAGGGTGGATCAGATAGAGAACCTTTTACATCAAGCTAAGGAACTTGAATTGTCTCGTGTCAAAGAGGCTCTTAGTATACAAGGAGCCTCACGTTCGCTCTGCCTTATCCTGGTCGAAAGGTATAAACTGCTAAATCTGTGATGGTTTAGCAATAATTGTCATCTATAATGGGCGTGTCCATGGTGATGACAGCACATTTAAAAATTCTTCTGGTTCAGAGCTGGGCAGTGATGGCACACGTTTTAATCCCAGCACTTGGGAGGCAGAGGCAGGTGGATCTCTGTGAGTTTGAGGGCAGCCTGATCTACAAAGTGAGTTCCATCCAGCACAGGCTCCAAAACTACACAGAGAAACCCTGTCTCAAAAAAACAAACAAAAAACAAAAAAAAATCTTATGATTTAGGAAGTAAAGGACAACTTAAAAGAAAAATAGGGACATGAAACAACAGGCAATTCATTCACACACACACACACAAGATGAAAAAGGAATGCAGATGGCCTATAAACATACAAAAAGTTCTCAGCCAATTAAGCATTTAATGATTGAAATGACAGTGAGCACTGTCTCTCATCAAACTGACAAAAGGAAAAGACTGCTAAGACAAGACTGGCACTGCCTGGGCTTGGGGGTGTGGCTTTATGCAACGATTTGGAGGGCAATCTGGAAATTTCTTTTCAAGCATAAAGTGTGCTTGGTGTGAGGCAGCATTCAGAAGGTCTAGGCAGGAAAAGCCTCCTTGAGTTCAAAGCCAAGCCAGGTCCACGTACACAAGAGACCTGTCTTAAGAAATAAAATTAAATAAAAGTGCATAGATTGCTGAGTTAGGAATGACAATCCTGCTTATTTGTTTCTCAATGGGAGAAACATCTCCCCAAGAGGAAGAAAACATTCATTACAACATTGTAGCATCAGGAAATCAGGAAAAGCCCAGATGCATCTATAGGTAAGTTGTCAGTGGGAAATTAATACTGTAATTTTTTTTTTACAACAGAAATGTCCCATAGTATAATATCAGCTAAGAGAATGGAGCACTTATTATTTCTGCAGAGGACCAGAGCTCAGTTCCAACACCCACAGAGGAATTCACAACCATCTGTAAGTCCAGCTCCAGAGGACCTGGCACCCTCTCTTGACCTCCATGAGCTCTATCCTTGCACTGGTGCACAGACATACATGCAGGCAAAACACCCATATACATAAGAAGAAACAAACCTTAAAGGAAGGGAGAAAACAAACCTTCTTTGTATAAACTAAAGTGGACATAATGTAAGTAGAAAATGAGGGATTCCCAGAATGACACATACATAACAACACACATTAAAATACACTTACTAAACACAACATCATTTGTTAAATTTTATATGAGCTCATATCTATGCATAGAAAGTTTAGAAGGGGCTTGCTTGGAAATATGCATAAAACAGTAGAGTCAACGGGGGACTAAACATCAATAAAACTATGATTTCCTTTAGCAGGATGCATTCCTGTATTATTTGTGTGGTTTATTTTCATTTCAATAAGTGTTGAGGTGAATGTGAAACCCACTAACACGCCAGCTCCCATGCAGAGCGCTGTGGCCAATGCAGTACAGATTCCCTAACAAACAGAGCCCATCTCTAAAGAGCTCTCCAAGTGGTGTGAGGATGGCTCCCGTGACGTGATGGCACACTCTCAAAATGCCAGCACTTGGGAAGCTGAGGCAGGATCATTTGGAGAGTTCCAGGATGACAATAACAACCACAGACTTGCTGGCTCGCCACGGGGTGGCCATGAGCTGCTGGGACTGATTAGGGACAGTCCAAGAAGAGAAGTCTGTGAGGTCAATATGCCAGGAGAAGAAGTGAGGCCCAGGTAGAAGGTGGTGGTGAAGCTCTGGTGACAAACTGGGAACTGGCCTAAAGTGTGACTGAGTAAAGAAATTTGGAGCTGTACCAGTATACACTGGCTAGGTGAGGAGGGAAGAGCCCAGTTGAGAGCTGTTGAATGCCCCAGTCTTGGGGAAGATGAAAAGTCTAGAGTGGTGGTTTTCAATCATTCTAATGCCATAAAATCATTTTTGCTGCTACTTCATAACTGTAATTTTGCTACTGTTATGAATCATAATTTAAATATCTGTGTTTTCTGATGGTCTTAATTGGTCCCTGTGACAGGGTCATTTGACCTCCAAAGGGGTCACAACTTATAAGGATTGCTGGTCTGGGGCAAGATTGATTTATTTATTTATTTTTTGTTTTGTTTTTTTTGTTTTTGTTTTTGTTTTTCGAGACAGGGTTTCTCTATAGCTTTGGAGCCTGTCCTGGAACTAGCTCTTGTAGACCAGGCTGGCCTCGAACTCCCAGAGATCCGCCTGCCTCTGCCTCCCGAGTGCTGGGATTAAAGGCATGCGCCACCACCGCCCGGCTGGGGCAAGATTTAGAAGGGAGAAGTGAATCTGAGGAACTCATTGAGTTGAAATGCAAAGTAAACCTGAGGGCTAAAAGCGATTTGAGGCCAGGCTTCCTATGGAATTCATGTGAGATATCTACAAGGCAAAGGGCCACGAGCTGACCATCTCTTTCTCTGGGAGCTGTTAGAGCAGATCAGGGTCTACTCACAATGTAGGAGACACTGTCCTTTACCCTACTGTGGCTACTGTATTGTCCATGTCTGGCCCTCGGGATGGGCTGGCCAAGGGCAGTCAGGCAGACACATAGTCCTCTGGCTTCCAGCCACCAGGCTCACAGGTTTCCGGGAAAGGCTGACACGGGCCACTCTGTTCTTTTGAATCTGAGAATATGTGGCTGTGGAGGCCTAAATTAATTAAGTAATGCTGAAACCCTGAGGCCCTCCCAAGACTGCAGCACACGGGGGAGGGGCTAGTGAGGCCCAAGAACACTCTACCCCACCCCCACCCCCAGTGCTGGAATCCAGAGGCTCATGAACGTCATTGGAACCAAGCCTGCACTTAAGTGCTTCCACGGAGACAAAGAAATAATAAATCAGGAGTGGGCACCCCGCCCACACACTGCAATCCACCACACCAACCTGCTCCTCCGCAGACACTCGGGCAGTTCCACTCTCTGGGATGAATTCCTCCAGAAAACAACGATGGTGAAGCTCTGGAATTGATGTGGCCTCTTCGCCCACCTCAGAAATAAAGCCAGGCCAGGCTGATCCATCCTTCCACAGCAGCACCCACAGACCCATGACCTCAAGAAGGCACTGGTGCAGGGTGACTTGATTCCCACCCTCTCCACACTTCCCCTACACCAGGACTATTCCCACCCTCTCCACACTCCCCCTACCCCAGAACTCCCCTTGGCACTGATCTATCAGACTAAGATCACAGCTGTGTCCACTGAATAAAAGGAGAAGAAAAGTTGTCATCCAAAGCCCACCAAGCCATCTGAAGAAAGCCATTCAAAGTAATAATGACACTCCCACTGCCGATCAAGCATTAGCCCCTGAGACCACGTAGTGAGTCCCTCATGCTGTCTATCCTGCTACAGTGGGGCAGCACTAGCTGTGACCGGGGTGGATCGCTTCGCTGCAGTGTCCCTGACTACAGAAAGCCAATACAAATATACGAATGTTAGCAAGGTGATTAAATGACTTAGTTCATGCTTAGTACACTGCCTGGCACATTGCTATCTCTTTTTACAGATCTAATAGATAAACCCCTTCCTTCACTCAGTCAACATATGTATCCTATAGTAACAGTTTCTTCATTTCAAGAAGTGGGGGGGGGGAGACACGCTTCTGTTTTTTTCTCCATGATTGGAAATTTCCTCTCGTTTATAAATTATACTCAGACACAGGAGTCTCAGGGAAGGAGTTTGCCAAGCACTGGGGTGAGGGAAAAAAGCCGCAGGCCCAGAAACACAGCAGGAATGCAGCCCTTGGAGGCCTCTGCCAGTGAGCAAGCTGACCAGCACCATGGACAGTTCCAGCGTTTTTTGTTTTTTTGGTTCTTTTTGTTGTTGTTTTGTTTTGTTTTTTTAAATTATTTTCCCCTCCTATGCCTGGAAAGGAGGGCTTTTTGCTGAAGGGATCCTCCTCTACCTGTAACCCTTGTACCCCCATCCAGATGGAAAGACTGTTGCCTATTTACTTGGAAGCTAAGAAAAAAAAAAAAAGACCCCGAAGGAGCCAGCCCGGTCTTTATCTGCCACTTGCCCTTCCCTGGCCAAGGTGTGGCAAGTTGGAGTGACACAGGCGTAATAAACACAAGGAATAGACAGGCACTATGAAGACTATGGAGCAGGTCTCAACAGCTGGGAATCTCGGGCAAGTGAGAAAGCTTCTTTCTCCATGCCTGGTTTCCTATACAGGGGGGGACTGTAGCATCTCCACTGTACCAGGATTGAGGGGGATGAAGGAAGAGCATACACGTGGTCCTGACACAAAACCAGTGACTCTGCATTCTACCATAGAGGAAAGGAGGAGCAGAGAGTCGGGCGTGAGTCCCGAAATGAATTGGCTTTGTTCTCAGGGACAGCTATGGATTATTATGTGGGCTGGAGAGCCGGGAGAAAGATCTGCTGCTGGCTAGCACTGGGAAGTTTCTTTTCTGGAAGATTCCACTGCCCATTAACCATTAGAAAGGAAACTTCTGCCTCCAGTCTTATCCTGCCTTATGATTGTATTCAGAGTGACAGTATATGGATAAACAATATCTTGTTAGAAACCATGAGGCTTTGATAGAAAAGCCGGGGAGCTCAGAGTTCTTAAACTCAAATGTCTGGAGGGCCAGGCAGGTGTAAAAGTTCATGAAGCAAGCTGAGGGAAACTGGAGAATGTGCAATGAATCGAGGGGGTGGTATAATATTTAAAGTAGTTTTCCTACACTTTCTGCAACGTGCATTTCGGTAACCTCTTAATGAACAGAGGCCAGGCGGGCCAGACTGTGGCTTGCCCAAGGCCATCCACAGCCGTGGTGGTCCCCATATTCAGGGTCCTTCCTTCACATAAAGGGCAGTTGAGCCACCACCGGGCATGTGATGGCAACAGCCTAAATATATGAGTTTCTCTTCCTCTCATGGGCACCTATGTGTGGGTTGACAGGTTGGGCACTAGACAACAGGATTGCTGCCTTTCACCCTGACATTCTGGTCTCTATCACCTCATCTTGCAGATGGCTTAAGAATAGAAGCCAACTTTCCCGTTCTTTCTGTAGCTTCCACCAGCCCAGACAGGGCCCAGGCTCACAATGCCTACCAGATCTGAGGGATAAGTCATAGACTCAGGATGCTCTTGGCATCTATCAGCTTTTCACAAGACCTTCCACTGCGACGGAAACACAAGGCAGCACATGCTCTGACAGTAATGACAAATACAAATGTTTCTTATTGTTTGTGTACCACTCCTTAAGCGGTAAGTACTACTGTTCCATTTAGATAAATAAAGGGGCACTGGATCAGAAGGAGGAAACAGTAATTCCCTTGGCACTTTTATCTAGTAAGGGGCAGAGCTGGGAGCCATCCTGTCTGCCTCTGAAGCCCAGATATTAGGATGTCTCCTTCTTGGTGGGAAGCACGGAGGAGGAAGCTGGACCCCATGCTACCTTGGGATCTAAAGACTTGAAGTATCTGAAGGCTCCTGTGACTACAGAAGACAGAGAAAGTGCAGTCTCAACATCAGTCCCTGCCCCCCCTCCAACCCCAAATCTCAGCTGACTGGTACCCTCTCTCCTGCCAGTCTGTGGACTGGAACACGGGCCTCACGGGCCGTCTAGGGTCAAAGTTTGTGTGAGGGCAAACCGAGCCCAAAGCATAATTTGATCTGCTCAGCTTGTCGGCTGCAAACCAGGAGTCTCAGCCTGTGCAGCCCGCCCGGAGGGAAGGTGAGCCTTCCTGAGCCTCTACTGACAGCAAAGCTGCGGAGGCCCTGCCGCGTGAGACCCAGAGGCTTCCACGCGGGGCTTCTTAGCAATGCCACACCACTTGTGAGCCCACTCAGGGCTTGGTGGAGGTGGGGGGTATGCAGAAAAGTGGGCGGAGGCTCGCAAGAGTCGAGCAAGGGCTTGGTCTGGGAAGAGGACCTGGGAGGAGTTAGAATGAGGAGAGGGAGAGGAGAAAAAAAAAAAAAGGAAAAGAGGCGGGGTCAAGGGTAGAGGGGACCAGCGACCGGAAAAGCGGAAAGGGAGAACCCCGGTCGGGGGGGGGGGGGTGTCAAAAAGGGTTAACGCTGACGTCTAGGGCCCTGGGTGCAGAAAACGACTCCTCCCCTCAGTCCTCACACGCGCACAGTCCGGAATTCGCTGCCAAGATCTTCTGCCCAAGGGCAGGTGGGTTGGAATCAGACCCTGAAGTCTCTGTACCTTCTCCCTCCCTTCCCGGCGGAGGGCGATGAGAGGGGCTGGGGGCGGGGTCGAGGAAGGGGGTTGTGCGCGCTGTGTCCCAGGGTCCCGGCTGCGCGTTCCAGCTGTGAGAACAGATGGAGGAAGCGCGGCTCACCTCGGGGGCTCCATGCCCGCTGTGCGCCGAGGTCCAGGCTGAGGAGGAGGTCTAGAGCCCCAGGCTGTCCGGTCTCCCACCAGGCTGCGGGGAACCAGCTGCCGCACCCCTCCTACCAAGTAGGGGAAGAATAGGGCCTCACTCCTATAGGTCCCGGAATTGGGGGGGAACAGAAAGCCGGTTCCTCCCACGACGCACCCATTCCCAAAGGCTTGTCTGGGACTCTTGCTCCCCAAGACCCTTCCCTTGGCTTCCTGCCTGGGCGCATCTGGGAAGCGGACCCCTGCCCGGACGCGCCCCGCCCCCGGCCCCCGCCCCGACGACGTCGCATTAGCATGAGCGACGCCAGTGGCCCGGGCATCACTCGGAGGCCGAGACTCACCGCGTCATAGCCCCAAGTGGAGGGAGAAAAAAAAGAGGCGGCGGAGGAAGAAGCAAGAGCGGACGCGCGGGGAGGGGAGCGCGGCGGAGGGGCTGAAAAGACGGCGGGCGGTGGCAGCATGCCCCTGGGCGGGCGCACACGGCCTCTCTGCGCAGCAGGGGCTGCTCCTACGTTCTCTGGGCACCGCGCGTCCAGTCTCCCGCCTCAGCTCCTCTGCTTGCCCGCCTCCGCCGTTGTTGCACCTGTAACAGAGGCAACTGGTCCCTGGAGCAGCTAAGAGCAGCGGCGCCGCGCGGGACAGTCCTTGCTTTTCTCTGAGCTCGGGGATATGAGCCCCACAGCCACCTGAAGCACAGGGGGCGCCACGCGGCTAGGACCGCGCCCCCGAAGTCCTGTCCCCCTAGCCTCCACACTGCGGGACGCCGGCAGCCGACTCCGGCGGAGGCATCTTCGGAAGAGCAGCGGGTGGGGGCATGGAACCCACCACGCCAACCAGTCAGGCCCGGGCGGCGGCCACCAAGCTGTCGGAAGCGGTTGGAGCCGCGCTACAAGAGCCCCAGAGGCAGCGGCGCCTGGTGCTGGTCATCGTGTGCGTTGCACTGTTACTGGACAACATGTTGTACATGGTCATCGTGCCCATTGTTCCCGACTATATCGCCCACATGCGAGGGGGCAGCGAGAGCCCTACGCTGGCCTCTGAGGTGTGGGAACCCACCCTGCCGCCACCCACTCAGGCTAATGCCAGCGCCTACTTGGCCAACACCTCGGCGTCCCCGACGGTTGCCGGCTCTGGTCGGTCAATCCTGAGGCCTCGCTACCCCACAGAAAGTGAAGATGTGAAGATAGGGGTGTTGTTTGCCTCTAAGGCCATCCTGCAGCTTCTGGTGAACCCCTTGAGCGGGCCTTTCATTGATCGCATGAGCTACGACGTGCCGCTGCTTATTGGCCTGGGCGTCATGTTCGCCTCTACGGTCATGTTTGCCTTTGCAGAGGACTATGCCACTCTCTTCGCTGCGCGCAGTCTACAAGGCCTGGGCTCAGCCTTCGCGGACACGTCTGGCATCGCCATGATCGCCGACAAGTATCCAGAGGAGCCTGAGCGCAGTCGTGCCCTGGGCGTGGCACTGGCCTTCATCAGCTTTGGAAGTCTGGTGGCGCCACCCTTTGGGGGCATCCTCTACGAGTTCGCCGGCAAACGTGTGCCCTTTCTAGTGCTCGCTGCCGTGTCGCTCTTCGACGCGCTCCTGCTGCTGGCGGTTGCTAAGCCCTTCTCGGCTGCGGCTCGGGCGCGGGCCAACCTGCCTGTGGGCACACCTATCCATCGCCTCATGCTGGACCCTTACATCGCTGTGGTAGCCGGCGCGCTCACGACCTGTAACATTCCCCTTGCGTTCCTCGAGCCCACCATAGCCACGTGGATGAAGCACACAATGGCGGCATCCGAGTGGGAGATGGGCATGGCTTGGCTGCCGGCTTTCGTGCCGCACGTGTTAGGCGTCTATCTCACCGTGCGCCTAGCGGCGCGCTATCCACACCTGCAGTGGCTGTATGGCGCTCTCGGGCTGGCGGTGATTGGAGTGAGCTCGTGCGTCGTGCCTGCCTGCCGCTCTTTCGCGCCGCTTGTGGTCTCGCTCTGCGGCCTCTGCTTCGGCATCGCGTTAGTGGACACGGCGCTGCTACCCACGCTCGCCTTCCTGGTGGACGTGCGCCACGTATCAGTCTATGGCAGCGTCTATGCTATAGCTGACATCTCCTACTCTGTGGCCTACGCGCTAGGGCCCATAGTGGCAGGCCATATCGTCCACTCCCTTGGCTTTGAGCAGCTCAGCCTTGGCATGGGCCTGGCCAACCTGCTCTACGCACCGGTCCTACTGCTCTTGCGTAACGTGGGTCTCCTTACACGCTCGCGTTCCGAACGCGATGTGCTGCTTGATGAACCCCCGCAGGGTCTGTACGATGCGGTGCTCCTGCGTGAGCGTTCGGTGCAGGGCACTGACGGCGGTGAACCTTGCAGCCCGCCTGGCCCTTTTGATGGATGCGAGGACGACTACAGCTACTACACCCGCAGCTAGCAGACCCGCTTCTCCAGGCCACCAACCCTCCCCATTTAGGTCAAGGTGGTCATTCTGCAAGAGCACTGGCCAACTATGTCTTGGGGTCCACCTCCTCCAGCAAGTACTCTAGTACCCTCCCCAGTCTTGACTTCCCTTGCTGGAGTCCCTTCTCGGTGTCCCATCTCAATCTAACTCCCCTCCCCATCACAATCTCTTATCCGTTGAGGGAATAAAGTGGGGGGGGCATGAGAAGCTAGCTATTGGCCTCCTGGCAGAGGCGAAGAGGTGTGCGGGCGAAAACCGACCACCGACCCAGTGCCCCAAAATAGTCATGCAACTGTTTGTCCTTCCTGTGGATCTTTCCAGTGCCAAACTTGGTCTGCTGCACCCCGGTGCTTCTGGCCTGAATTAATAAACCATATCTGTCCGAGGAGGCTGTCTCTTTACTGATGAGGGGTGGGTGGTGTGGTACAAAACCTGAGGAGAGAGAAGGCTGGCCTGGGTTTCACGTATTCAATCCAGGCCTGAGGAGAAATGAGAGCCCATAGGCTCCTTTGCTGCCTAGTAAAAGAAAACAAACTCAAATAGGGCTCTTCTCGTAGATACCTAGAAACACACACACACACACACCACACTCACCGTATCCCTCCTTTCCCAGCTCAGTGCAGCACCTAGAGGTTCCACCCGAGGGAGCCTGAGAATATGTCTGGCCTTGAAGGACGCCTGGCACCAGGAGCTCTCAGTTCCTGAGCTGGGTTTTCCTATACACTGGGGTCTCATCTTGTCAAGCAGGGAGCAAGAGGGAGCTATTTTCTGCAGAGAAGGGGGGGCAGTCCCCAGTGTTCAGGGCTCCAGCCTGAGGTCAGTGTTCCTTAAGAAGTTAGGTTCTATTATCTGAGCAATGGGAGAAGGGTTGCCCATGGGTCTGACTTTTCTCAGTTGTGCCAGTTTAAATGGAGAAGGAAGGAATGGGGTTGTGGGAACAGGTGCCAATCTCTCTAGCCTGCCCTGTCCCGAATTAAAGTGACCATTCAAGGATGTCAGGGAAGTTTCCCACCCTTCATTTCCCATGGTGGAGACCTGGATTGCGGGCAAGACACTCATTCCTGGATCCTGCTGCCTGTTCGTGGAGCCCTCTGGGTAGAGAGGCAGTTGGGTTAGGGTAAGTTGTGTGTGTACTGTTGGTGTGTGTGTGTGTGTGTGTGTGTGTGTGTGTGTGTCTGTCTGTCCTTGTCTATGAGTCTGCTGGTGTGAGATATATATATATATATATATATATATATATGAATGAGGGGGGGTACTTTGCCTAGAGAAGTGCGGGTGGACCTTTGATTGAGTCCCTGCCTGTCACCAGAGTGGACCAAGTCTGTGTTCCCTTGTCTCCTCTTCCTTTCCCAAAGAGTCTACAAGAATGGGGTGGTAAAAAGAAAGGAAGGGAGGTCCCAGAATGGCCATTAAACTCATTAATAATAATATTTTAAAGGGTGCTGAAGGGTCCCAGTCTGGTCTAATTTGCTGGGGGGGGGGGAGGCAAATTTTCTTCTGACCCAAAACTCTCTGGCAGGGTTCTACACAAGCAGCTGCACACGAGACCATGCGGATAGGGGAGCGTGGGGACTGGGGAAGGCTGGGGTGGGGTGATCGGCATCAGCAGGACAATGTTCTGTGCCCCTTTCCAGGGCCTAAACGCGATGCCAGCGCATGAACTCATCCGGGAAGCTGTCCCAGACAGGTTTTGAGGACAGAAGATGGAAATCTCAGGGCGGGGCGTGGGGTGGGGGGAGCAGAGGACAGTGAGGAAGAGAGGGAGGGACAGGGGAGGGAAAAAAGAAGGGGAGGGAGGAGGAAGCGGAGGGAGCTGAGAGAGGTGGGGCTGGTTTGCAAGCTGTCAGTCCGGCGGCTGCTGGGACCCGGCAACGTCGTCGGAGGCTCTACTACAGACCTAGGCTGCGGGCCCCAATCTCTGGCGCTGCTGCCACCCCCTCCCCTGGTTCTTCTGGCTCACACAGCCGCCTCCAGCCCTGCTTGGTGTGGAGCAGCGCCGGTTCGGCGCAGAACAGCCCAGGAGAGCAGGTGAGGAGGGCTGGGCAGCCCTGAGCTGGCACGAAGAGCTGAGCCTCAGAGCTCTGCGGACCTAGGCACTGTCCCTCCGGTGGAGCTGTCCACGGAGGGACAGCTTCCAGGCCCAAAGACTCCGAGATTCTCAGAGTCCCCAGCGTCCCAGGCCGTCGGGGTACAATCAGGAGACTGCGGGATTCTGCTTCCTGGAAACCTAGGTTGGGAAGGGCTTGGTTATCAGGGCTCAGGGCTCTCTTAATCTTTCCCGCCCACCTACATTATTTCTTCCTTCAACTAACATTTACCAAACCCAAGGTTTGTGGCTTTGGTGTCCAATACTAGGGGCCGTCGCTGTCATCCCTGGGCCCCAGTTTTCTCCAGCCATTCTTGGGAAGGTAGGGAATGCCAGCGGGGCAGGTGGTACTTCTGCAGGAATGAAAGCAGAGAGCCTGGGCAGCCAGATCAGACTGGTGTTGGACCTTCAGTGCGGAGCAGAGACCTCTCCCAGTAGCCCTCAAGTCAGGTCAACAGAAGCAGAAATGGGTAGAGTACCAAAACACAGGAAGACAAAAACATACAAACTCTCTAAACCTGGACAAAGGAGGAAGGAGCTGGGGGATTTGGGGAAACTGGGGACACCCATCAGAATCTCAGCTGGCAGGGGTCCATTTTCCTCCTAAGATCTGGCCAGTTTTCCCCCTTCCCACTACTGAGATGGCACAAGATAAAGCATTGGCTGAATAATCTATAGAACCTTTATCAACTTGACCTTGGCTTGGTTGACCCCTCAAAGTAACCAACAGAACACCCGCATATTCATCAGCAATTTCTAGGCACAGTTGGACTCAAGGACTATTGTGTTGGTGGTGCATGTACAAACCTGCAAGGCCTTTACACTCTCTGTGTACCGAGGCCAGGCGTTCACAGACGTTTCTATCTTTGGGTCTGGTTCTTCCACCTTTCTGATCCATGTCTCCCCAGGATGAACTGAGTCGATGCCAGCACCTGGTTGTGCTTGACTCTGAGTGAGGCTGCTGCTGGTCTCTGCTTCAGCCTCTTGGGGGAAAATAAAGGGTAGGTTAGCAGAAATCTCGACTGTGCATGTGTGCAGGTTTTGGTTTAGTGGGGCGGAGGATGGATTCCACAGCTCTAAAACAAAATTGACCCGTGCCCTTCTTAGCGTAGTTTATTTCTACTTTACCTCCCAAATTAATCTCTTTCCCAGGTCAGGAAAGCCTAGGGGTCCACCGCCTACTGTTTGGTGTCATGTGTCATGCCCTTCCATATTCCCACTGTCCCCACTCTTGAAGCCTGCTGTCCAGAGACTACCCAAGTCACCATTCTGCCAGCAGACCTCAGAGTCCTCAAGCAACCCAGAATGTCACACAGAATACAGGGTCTCAGAAGACTTGAGGGCCCTCAAACCTACACACATACATATTTATACACCTGCAGGGGAGGGGGAGCTTTCTGAACTCATATCCCTTCTACTCCATACCTGACCCAGGCCAGGCATCCTAGAGGGAGATCTGAACACAGTTGGTAGGGCTTTGCCCTTTGAGGAACTACGGCTTTGGGTAGAAGTTGAGACCAGCACAGTGTGTATAAGTTGAATTCCAGGCGAACCAAAGCTAGTGCCCTGAGCCTGGTAGGTTGGGAGTGGGCAAGTCCAGCTCCTCCCAGGGTTACTCGGAGTGGTCAGTGAGCCTTAAGTCACAGCAGTTCCACAGAAGCAGGTTCCAGCTGGCGGCTCAAGGAGGATGCATTCTCTCTTGCCTCAGGATTCAGAGAAGTCACTGTGGTCAGGAACACAGGGCTGAGGTCTGAGATGCAGTCTCAGAGGCACTGAGTTCCCGACACACGAGTGTCAGGATCTGGCTTCCTTCTGGTGTGGTTGGATGGGTATGGGAGGTAAGGGCTTCATTCTGACCTAGGTGGCTCTCCGTGATGCGTCTTCTCCTCTGTTCCAAGGTCTACAGCTCTGCTACTCTGGAGCAAGGATCACCAAGATGCCCATCCTGGAAAAGGTCTCCCAAAAGATGGCTGCAAAGCCTTCTAGCAGCGAGGAGGAGCTGGTGAGTTCTTTCTGAGCCATGTGTCTTAACCCTGTCTCTCCTCTCACACACTCTTATTCCCAGAACAGTCTTGAGGGGACCAGCCCTTCGATTGTTCCCCAGCTCTGTATTCTCCTAGGCAGAATGCTAGAGTGCAGCCCCATCCTGTTCTTTAGAGGAGTCTGATTGGGCCTGAAGGGTTAGTAGCCCTACTACTGGAGCTCTGGTTCTAGTAGTTCCTACAGGTCAGACTGAGCCATCTGTCCTCAATATATCAATTAAGGAGGTAATATGGCCAAAAGGCAGATAAAAGAGACGAGCAACTGACACATTGGGAAGATGAACAGGTAAAGGGGTCCAGTGATTCTGTCTTCAAGGTATGCTCATAAACTGGAGGTTTTCCTCCCTCCTCAGCCCAAAGAGCAAGCAGGTTTCTCTGCCCTGTGGGAGGTCCAAGGACCACCCACCTCCATCCAGGTCTATTAAGGTGAGCATCCAAACTACTTGGGCTCCCACAAAGCCATTACGTGCAATAGGATCAAGAACCCATTGCCATTGTTCTTCAGTTCTCAGTAGTCCTCATTGTCCGTTATGTTCAGCGAGACCGGTTTTGTCCCATGCTTTTTCAGACCCCGGCCAGCTGGCCTTGGTGAGTTCCTGATAGAACATCTTTGGGCTGAGGAGGGAGGAAGACTTGATTGGGGGAGGGGGAGGGAATGGGCGGTGGTAGCGGGGAAGAGGCAGAAATCTTTAATAATTAAATTAATTAATTAATAAATAGTCAAAAAATAAAAAAGAGAAAAGGAAAGAAAAAAAACTGGAGGTTTTCGAGGAAGGACCAGCAAAGGAGCAAAATTATGTGCAATTCAACAGTCCTGATCCAGATCAAGATGTGGTCTTGTTGATCATACCTATGATTCTGCAAGATGGTCAGAAGTTGCTTCTGTGGCCATTTGGGGGAAGCAGCTTGGTTTCCAAGTTTTCCTGGTCCAAAGGGAAGCTTCCTTATTACGGGTAATTTCCCTGATTTGAAGGAGCATCTGTTCTGGAAGACTTAGGCTGGTGCTGTTTGGGGAATGGCAAGGTAACTGGTGTTTAGAACAATGACCCGAGAGAGTTAGGCACCGTTGTAGATTCTGGAGCATTGGAAACTCTGTGAGAGATGGTAAAGTTCCTCTTTGTTTTGTTTTGCTTTTGTGAGACAGGGTTTCTCTGGGTAGCTCTGGTTGTCCTGGAAGGCACTCTGTAGACCAGGCCGTCCTCAAACTCAGAGATCCACCTGCCTCTGCCTCCCAAGTGCTGGGATTAAAAGTGTGTGTGTGCCACCATCACACTTTCAGCCATGCAGAGGGCTGAGTTAGGTTAGGTATTGCTGCTGTTGTTTTGTTTTCAAAGACAGATACTCCTTGAGTGGTTATCGTGCCTTCATGCAGAACCAGGCAGGAGTCCGACCCAAAGTAAATGGAACACACTCAACATGAAGGTCAAGGTGCCAGACTTTCATCTCATTCTTAATTACCTTGTGGGCCAAGTGAAGAATCAATGCTTTGGGGCAAAAGCAGTTTCTACATGCCAGCTATAGCCTCAGGCTGCTGGGGAATGCAGGTGACCACACTGCTTAATCTCAAGTCCAAGGGGAGGCCCCAGCACCAGTCAGATGCCATCTCCCTCCCCCTCTCCCAGCTTCACTGTACCCCAAGTTTTACTTCAGACGGCTTCAAGTTCAGCATGCTTGCCTAGGCAAAGCTGAATCCCCTCCCCAAGCCCTGGCACATTCCAGTTCCAACTGCAGCCACTGGCGCGGCCCAGGAGCATTAAGCATCATCTTTTCCACCGCCTTGAAACAACACTGCCCTTCTGGGGAAGCCTCCCTGAGAAGGCATCCTCCCTCCCGCTGCATCTAACCTTCCAGAGATAGAGCAGGGCATCTCAGTTCAAGTTCCTACATGAGCTGGCCCCTCTGCCACACCCTTCTTGCTCCTCTGCCTAGCCTTATCAGAACTTTCTGTCCCTGTCCTTGAACTTGCTCCTAACATCACCCCAACTCCTATAGCTGACCCTATGCTTCTGCTGCTACAGCATGTTCCCCTTCTTCCCCTGCTTTGGGGTGAAGCTTCCTGGAGGACAGACTCTGTCTCTAAGACCAGTGCAGGGCCTGGTTCATAGGAGTCAGCCAAGGAAATATGCAGACTGCAGGATTCTGAGTCTTCACAAGGCAAGAGGTCAGCAACAGTCACAGGAGGAACCGTGCTGGGAGCTGAGATGCCCGGAGCTGAGATGTCTAAACTGAGATTTGTACGTCTTGCCATTCACTGCTTCCTGTTCACCCAGACTGCACAAGTGAAAGCCAGACACTCTAGTCAAACCTGCCACCACTCTTGGCCACACGACCATGCTTCCTGGAGATATTTGCCTGCCCCATCCACACAAACCCCCACAAAAATAAGAGGAGGAACAAGAGTGGCTGAGGGGAGGTCAACCTGGTTGGCCTGAAGTGGGCTAAACTGTCCAGACCCACCCTTGTATTTGTAGTCTTCCCTAGGACAGCAGCACTGGAAGCTGGGGCTGACATTCCACCTCCAGCCAGAGCAGTGAGTTCCAGAGACAGGATCGGACAGGTGGGGACACATTCATGCATCAGTACCTGTTCTGCCACCACCCAGGGCTGAGCCTCAGGAGAAGACAGCTACTTTCAGCAGCCCACTGGGGTGGGCGGAGGTGGGGGGGGGGGCGCAAGCCTTTGACTACCCTGGAGAAACTTGACTCACCGCCTCACAGACAAGAAATCCCTGAAGAAAGGCACCCTGCTGTGTGCCAACAATTGAAGCAATGGCATTAAAGATGGCTTCTCTGTCATCAAGGGCTGATAGGGAAACAGGAGGGAAAAGCAGAAAGGGGAGGGGAGGAAACCCCCAGAGAAAGGAGGAGACCTGAACTGGGGCTGTAGCTTAACAGCAACGTCTACCTAACACGTGCAAGGCCCTGAGGAAGAGGAGGGCAGGGCAAGGAAGGAGAGGGCAGGGGGTAAGGCAGGGCAGAAAGGGGGAGAGCAAGGAAGGGGAGGGGAGAGCATAACAGGGTAGGGGAGAAGAGGTGAGAAAACACATTGACTAAAAATTAAGATGTGACCCTAGGATTAGTCTCTTCACACTGTGGGTCACAGTTTTCTCATCCGTACCGACAGAAATCCTCGCCCTGGTTATGTAACACACTGAAGACACAAGCACACAAGACCCCTAAGCAAACATGGTTGATTAACTTAACAGGCCATGCCCCTACTGGAGGATTCCAGCGAAGGTTACTTTCTGTCCTCATCTCCCCTGGAGCCCAGAGACCACAGATTTCCTCTTGAGATTCCCTTTGGATGGATAGAGCCAGTTAACCAATCCCAGTAGATGTTTATCTGAGAACGTTACTTTTTTGTTTTCTTGCGATCCATGAGGTAGGAAGACTTACTGTTCATATCCTATGGGTGAAAATGACCCAAGGCTTGGAGAAATCTGAGTAGGAAAGATTTCCACTGTCCCCTACCTGACTCCAGTCTCCACAAGGAAACAGCCCCCTGCCTGGGCTTCACACCTGGAAACACGAAACAAGAAGCACAGGGCGGAAATAGCCACTACCCCCAGGAAGCTGGGTCCTAACCCAGTTGGCTCTCTCTGTAAGAGAGCTCGCAGGCCCTGGAGCACAGCTGGGAAGAGTGACCAGCAGCCAGCAGTCTCGCCAACGATCTTCCATCCCAGACCCATCCTTTATGGGCTGTAAGCACGTCCACATCTGTCATCCCTTCCATCCGGTGAGAGCATCATTTTTCATGTGAAGAGCCCAGCCCCTGCCGAGGAGGAAACTTTCCCAAGGACATACAACTGAGCAGCAGCAAGGTCAGGGTGTGAACCCAGACCTGTGGATGCCAACGGCAGGGGCAGGGTGTGGGTCCAGCCCTATCATTTGCGTTTTGTGCTTCCCTGAGACCTAGGCATAGTACGGTGCCAGGGACAGCAAACAGGAGGATTTTAATTTACGTGAGTGCTGAACTAAACCCAGTAAACGGGTTCCAGAATGGGGAGTGGATAAGACAGAATGGGACCTGTCCTGGCATCAACTCAAGGACAAGTATGGACCACATTAAGGAAAGGGAGTGAGTGCCCATGAATGCTCTTTTTCAGGACCTACCCAAATTGCCAGTGCCCTCACTGCAGCAAACGCTGGCCACCTACCTGCAGTGCATGCAACACCTGGTACCCGAGGAACAGTTCAGGAAGACCCAGGCCATCGTGAAGCGATTTGGGGCCCCTGGTGGCCTTGGCGAGACTCTGCAGGAAAAACTCTTGGAGCGGCAGAAGAAGACAGCTAACTGGGTAAGGACAGCTAGATGGAGCTGATAGGAGATCCCTGGAGGGGGAAGGAGGAAGATGAGATGATGTGGATGAGGATAATAGTTCGGTGGGACTGGGAGGAGATTGGGATAGGACGTTAGATGGGAACAGACTGGTAGCAAAGGAGAGAGGCCAGCAAGATGAAAGAGAAAGGGAAAGCGTAGAACAGAGAAGGTGAAAGGTGAAGACAGAGGTGGGAAATAGGGAGAGACGAGGCCCAGATCTAGGGACAGGGAAAGAGTGGGATAGAGATGATCTTAGAGGCAGAGTCGGGTGACAGGTAGGACTGAGGCAGGGCAGGGATGTTATCACTAAAGATGGGGAAAGAGGAAGGAATAAAGGAAACAATATGGGGTAGAGATAAAGGGCAGGCATGGATGAATGGCAAGATGCAGGCTCAGCACAAGCTGGAACTTAGTGCATTTGTGAATGAATGAATGAATGAATGAATGAATGAATGAATGGATGGATGGATGGATGAATGAATGAATGAATGAATGAACGAACGATCGATCGATCCACAGGGCTGGATGCTGATCCAGGGTACTCAGAAGAGGGCTGATGACTTTTGCCAGCATGGTGCCTGTTGTTTATGAGAGGTTTGTTGGGGGTCAGACGTAATGCACCCCTCCTCTGTGCTCCTCGGCAGGTATCTGAATACTGGCTGAATGACATGTATCTCAATAACCGCCTGGCCCTGCCAGTCAACTCTAGCCCCGCTGTGATCTTTGCTCGGCAGCATTTCCAGGACACCAATGACCAGCTAAGGTGAGGCCATGGTGCCACTGGGATACAACAGAGGAACCACTGAGATTTGGGGCCTTGTTTCATGCCAGGAAGGAGAGGCCAGAGCTTGTGCATTGGTTGAGCTTGCTGGGCCAAGCAGTACAAGACATTAGCTCCTGGCACCATCAGGCCAGAAGGGCAGTTAGGCATGGTGGTTCTCAGTAAAAAGCTCATAGTCTTGTCCCCAAACACATTTTTTTTTGATGGCACTAATGGGGGTCATGGGCCTTAGGGACCCACACAGCGGTTTTGACCCAGCTGGGTCTATGAGTTGTCATTTAAAAGCAGTCCTGGCTGGGATACCCTGCTCCAGGTGCCCCCTGGAGCCCTGCTCCAAACAGACTCCTGGAGGAGGGACGTCCCTCCCCACCTGCACAGCTGCCATCTGCTGCAATTTCAGAGCTCAGTGAGCTGCTGGAAGGGCCCCTAGGTGCCCCGAGAATGGTGGCAGTGGTGGGTAGGGGCAGGGGAGAAAGGCCTCCCTTTTGGAATCTGTCAGAATTTCGTCCTCTTAATATTTCAATGGGGGTGAACATAGGCACAGCCCAGGCTCCCACTTGCCTCCCTTCCCCCAAGAAGAAAGAATGAGAGTGGATAGAATCTGAGGACAGTTCCCTCCTTGCATCTGAGGGGCATTTCCCCCACCCCAAGCAATTAAGCCAGGCCTCATCATCCATGGACTGTTAAGATGACACTGTCCCCTGGCTCTGGTCCCTGAGGCTTTCCTCCTAGGACTCACTTTCCTTTTCATTAGCCACTAAAAGGATCCAAATTGCAGGCTTGCCCAGGAGACTGCATTTCCCAGAAGATCCAGTCGCACAGGGCTGGCCTTGCCCAGGGGAACCCCATCCCTCACCTTCCCTTTCCTACCACTCCTTTGGGCACCTCTTCCTCCTTAAGGTGATTCTGGTTTCTTCTCCCCACCCCCAGAGCGAAGCCATTCCCAGTCCTCACCGAAGGACCATTTTTAATCCAAGACTGTGGTGGGATTGACAGCAATGGGGGGAAGGGCAGCGGGACCCACATCCCATTAGTGCACACGGGGCCTGGCATATGGCAGGCGATAGATGAGTGAGTTTGAAGCAGAGGGAGGGGCAGGGAGAGCGCTGGAGGAGAAAGGAAGGGAGGAGGAAGTTAGGAAGGAGGAAGGAAAAGTGAGAGAGAGGAGGGGGTGGGGGGCGGGGAGTGTGTGATGGGCTCACAGGACTCCTAGGTCTCTCCATGTCCCTGCAGGTTTGCAGCCAACCTCATCTCTGGTGTGCTCAGCTACAAGGCTCTGCTGGACAGGTAGGCTGGGTGCCTAGCCTGGGAGGGGGAGGGCCCCCGCTTGGCGGTCTCCTCCCACATCTGTCTTCCTGCTGAGAGATATGCAGGGAGCTATAGAGAGCAGGGAGCTGGTCTTTTATCCAGCTGTGTGGTGTCCCTTGCCCACTGCCCAGCATCAAGATAGCTTGAGCCCAGCCCATCTGGCCATTAAGGATTCTTTTTTCTTGAGTAGGCGTTGCCTTCCTCTGACCTTTGAAATTGTTCTTCTTCCTGCCTGTGGCATGAATTAGACACTTTGGGTCTGGAGCTCCCAGGAAGGGTGGAGAAGGAAGCAGTGTGGGAGGAGGTGGTGATAAGCGAAACGATGCCAACAGGATGATAGTCTCCCTGCTTCGAGCCTTAGTGTCCACATGCCCCCCAACTTAGTGAACATGGGCTACTCTGGTAGGTGGTTGGAGCTGCTCAGGCAGTAAGTTCTCCATTCTAGAAGGAAGGTCCCTTTCCTAGTCAATCCCAGGGCCCTAGGGACACTGGGAGAGCAAAGAGCCACAGGGGCTGGAAGAAGGAGGGGTTGAGAGCAATGTCCTATGCATAGACATGGAAGGAAGCTCAGAGGAATTTCACAACTTATCCATGACCACACAGCTAAGAAGCAGAAGGGCAAGGAGGGCACAGGGGTAACCTTCAATCTGTTTTGTGTGGATCCAGGTCAGTGTTTACCCATCCGTGGGGCAGAAGCTAAGACACAGGTTCCCTCTGGGGAAGAGGGGAAGAGAGGCGAGGTTCTGGCCCTGGGGTGGGCACACTTGAATCTGAATTGTTTCAGATAGTGGTAGGAGCATTGACTTGGGGCCAGTCTGACAGCTCTCTATCCATACTGGGCACCCTTTCCTGCCGTGTTTCTGGAGCGCCTTCTAGAATGCATTCTTCATTCACACGCCATCTCTGTTTTCAGAGAGTTTGCCCCTTTCATCACCCTTACTGCAGAGCAGAGGAGAGAAGATTCCCACCCTGGCAGCAGAGCCCAGGAATCATTGAGCCATCCATCATAGCAGGCTTGACTCCCAACTCTCACACGAGTATGCAAATATGTGTGTGTGTGTGTGTGTGTGAGAGAGAGAGAGAGAGAGAGAGAGAGAGAGAGAGAGAGAGAGAGAGAGCACATCACATGCACACACACAGACATCTGTTTCCATCCAAGCTCACATAAAGGTTCCTGTGTCCTGTACTTGCAAATCCCATAAAACTGGAACATTTGGAAGAGTGCCTGGCTAGGACACTTCGGTCATTTACTTTTTTAGTGTGTTGATGGGGGAAGGTGATCGGAAATTAGGCCTCTTACCTGCTCCCAACAGGAGGCATCCCCACTGGAGCATCTCCTGGTCATTACAAAGGGGCCCAGTGAGCTCTGTTTGCTTCTCCCATGTGCCCTCAACCCTCACCCATCCTGCTTTCTCAGTACAGGCAGTAGTACACCTGGACTGGCAGATCCACGAGTCTCTTGTGACCACTCTTCCTCCCCCCCTGCCCCCCCCCAGGACATCCATGGTGCTCAGAAGTGGCTACCACCTACCCCAGCTGGCCCACATGGCTTCCCCATCTTGACTACAGCCTTCTTCCTGGTGCTTCCGGGGACAGACTTGGTCCTCTCCCTATAGAAGTTAGGCCGTTAAGAATAACAAAACAGAACAGGACAGGACAGGGCATGCTGGGAATAGAGCTCAGTGGCAGAGCACTTAGAGCACTTGCCTCGCATGGGTGAGGCCCTGGGTTTAGTCCCCGCGACTGACAAAACCAAACCAAATCACATGCACACACACACACACACACAAGTCAGAGCTGGGAGTGCTGTGTTTTTGTGATGGTGTGTGTGCTTAGCATGGGTGAGGCCCTAGCTTCAACCCTTAGCTCCAAAAGAAAGAAAAGCAAACGGAATTCAAATCATGCTCCTGCATGTCAAAGCCACAGGGCCTTTTTAATGTCCCAAACATAAGCTGCCAACCCCTGCCTGGTGGCCCTGCTCAATTTTGCAGCCTTTTCCTTCACTCTTCACTTGCTGGCAACCCTGCCAGCTTACTTTGTGCCTTCCCCTGGCTCATTGGTCAGTCTCAAACTATCTCTGGAGAAGGGTCTTGATTTCCAAATTTTGTGAAATACAACCAAAAAGTAGTCGCTAGACAAGGTTTATGAAGGTGTAGAATGTAAGACCGCATCTTTTAGTATTGAATTCAATCTGCGTAAAATCCCGAGCACTGCGACAGGTGCTTTGGGATCCTGGCATTCATCTTACCACAGGTCAGTCGTGACATTTCCATGGAATATCCTCGCTTTGTGTGGCAGTGCTGTGGGCACTCCAGCTAGCCCATCTGTCTGGAAGCTTCTTACCCTTTGGGCTCAGCACAGTCAAGCAGGCCTTCAGGAAATTTCCCCCTAGCCCTGGACTCCTGCCCGAACCTATGGTGAAGCATTTCTCATTCAACCCACAAAAGACAGATAGATGGTGGATTAGTGAATGGATAGGTGATGGATAGATGGGTGGATGGATATATATATCCATATGTAATAAATGGATGTATGCATGCGTGTTAATGTGTGGATGAATAGACATGTGTGGATGGGTTAATGCCATGTTTCTAAACCTTCCTTATGCTGCAACCCAGTTTCTTAAGCTGTATTGATCCCCCAACCATAAAATTATTTTCATTGTTACTTTATAACAGTAATTTTGCTACTGTTATGAATCATAATGTAAATATCTGTGTTTTCTGGTGGTCTTAGGTGACCCCTGTAAAGGGGTTGTTTGACAGCCCCCTCCATGGGTCGTGACCCACAGGTTGAGAACCACTGGGTTAATGCATGACAGAGATGTAAGAATGGGTGTAGATGGATGGATGGATGACCAGATAGCACACGGATAAGCATATGATGGGTGGATGTTAGGTAGATGGATGTACCAGGTTTTCTCTTTTGGCCACCAACCAGCTCCCAAATCATGACACAGAGACTTAATAGTTTTGAATTAAGTTTTGAATGCTCAGTCTTACTTAGGCTAGTTTCTGACTAGCTCTTTTAACGTAAATTAACCTGTTTCTCTTTACCTACCTTTTGCCTCGGGTTTTTTTATTTTTCTTTCCTTCTGTGTAAATTACTTTCACTGCTTCTCACGCCTGCTGGTTGGAAGCTGCTTGGCTTCTAACCCTGGGCATATCCCTCGTTCTTTCCTCCTCCTTCTCTCATTCTTCCCTCAAGCCTGGATTTTCCTTCCTATTTATTATCTCTGCCTGGAAGTCCCGCCTATCCCTCTCCTGCCTAGCTATTGGCCATTCAGCTCCTTTTAAAACCAATCAGGTGTCTTAGCAAGGGGAAACAAATGCAACACATCTTTATAATTAAACAAATGCAGCATAAACAAAAGTAACATACCTTTACACCGTTAAAATAATATTCTACAGCATAAACAAGTGTAATACTTCTTTGCCTACTTAAAGTAAGATTCCACAGCAGATGCATGTATGTATGGATTGATGACGGTTGTGGTTGGATGGTGGATGTATATACGGATAGATAGGTGCATGGTGGGTGTGTGAGTGGTTGAATGATAGATGGAAAAATGCATGATAGACGGATGGATGGGCAGATGGATTGATGAGTGGATGAATGGATGAACAGATGGATGGAAGGGTGATGGTGGTAGTGAGTGAATGATAGATGGATGAATATTTGGAAAGATGGATACATGGATGAATTGATAGATTTGGTGGATAAATAGGCAAATGGATAGATGGATGGCTTAGCTGTGCATAATGTTGGATGGATGGATGGATGGATGGATGGATGGATGGATGGATGGGTGGGTGGGTGGGTGGGTGGGTGGGTGGATGGATGGATGGATGGATGGATGGATGGATGGACGGGTGGATGGGTGGGTGGCTGGCTGGCTGGCTGGTGGATGGATGGATGATGGATGGATGGGTGGGTGGGTGGATGGATGGGTGGGTGAATGGATGGATGGGTGAGTGGATGGATGGATGGTGGATGGATGAATGGATGGATGGATAGATGGTGGATGAATGGATGGATGGATGGATGGATGGGTAGATGGGTGGATGGATGAGTGAATGGGTGGGTGGGTGGGTGGGTGAACAGATGGAATAATAGATATATCATTCATAAACCATATGACAAAAAGAACTTTCTACTTTGAACTTTAAGAAGGTTTCAAGAAGAGCTAATAAAGAATCGAGTCTTGAAGGAGGAGTTTTCTAAAAAGACTATGGAGTACAAGGGTAGGGAGAAAGGTGTGCCAAGAAAAGATTAGTGTAAACAAAGGCAAGGGGGTTGGTTAAAAGACAAAAATTACTCATATATTGCTTGAGAATGGGATGGGGGTGGAGCTGTGGAGATTTGGGGAAAAGGAACATTCCATTACTTCACAAGCTGAAGAAGAGCTCTGTCACAGTGCAGCTGCACGTTTGGTGCACCTCTAGCCTAGTCATAAGAAAGCATGGGGTAGTAGCCCAGGGGTAGCAAATTTGCTTAGTATGCACACAGCCCTGGGTTTGATGCAAAAACCATAGAGCCCATCCCAGCGCCTTCTCTCTTCCTCCATCCTCTCACACCTGCCTGCCTCCCTCTCTGTGCTCTCCCCTTCCAGCTACTCCCTCCCTACGGACTCGGCCAAGGGCCAACTCTCAGGGCAGCCCCTCTGTATGAAGCAGTACTACAGGCTCTTCTCCTCTTACCGGCTTCCTGGCCATACCCAGGACACACTGGTGGCCCAGAAGAGCAGCATCATGCCTGAGCCTGAGCACGTCATTGTGGCCTGCCGCAACCAGGTAAGTGGCCCATTGTCATGGGATCTCAGACTCTGAGAGGGTGGGGAGCAAATAGTGGCGCATGCAGGGGGCATACAGTGCCCATCCATTCCCGCTCCTTCACAAGTACACAGGCTGGTCCCCTGAGTCATCCGCTGAGCTTGGGGCATGGTGACCCCCAAGTAGGACTCCTTATTCTGTCAATCTATTTTTCTCTGGCAACTGTGTTTTAAGAATGAAAAGAATATTTATTTAGGGAATGCCCCCCCTGGGTTCTTATCCCTGAGAAGCCATCAGGGTGAAGACCCATCTAATGGGTCTTCATCTCCACAGCTATTCATTTCCATATAGTCCCTGTCCTTCACGGAGACCAGTGGATGGACAGAGTATGGACTAACAGAAAAGACCTCTCACGTGTAAGACTGTGGGTCCGGAACTTACATTTATTAGCTTCATTTAATTATTTGCAATGACGCTGTAGAGGAGGCCTTTGAGTCTGCATTGACAGACGAGAAGATGAGGTTTAGGGAGGCTGATGGTGTGTGTAAGAGGAAGAAGGATGTCAAGTTCTACCAGCTGTCCAAGGCCAGGCTCTATAGCCTAAAGTACAGGATTTCAGACACAGTTCCACAGGGCTGGTAAGGGTCCCCATGCAAGGGAATAAGCTGGGGATGAAGGTTACTGACCCTGTCGCAGTGCTCAGCACACTATCTATCCTGTACGCTGATGGTTCACAAAATATTTCTTGTGACAAAGAGTAGGGTTCGGGGGGGAGGGGGTAGGTCCTTCTGCCCTTTTACATTGAAAGTCTAAGTTTGGCAGTCATCCCTGCCTCCCTATCCACCCTTTCAACTTATTGTGTAATGGTTTCTTCCTGGGCTCCTTTCAGTAAATTGTGAGCTTGGGGAAAGTTTATTATCTGAGCGTAGCTGTGACCACTGTTTGAGGGTTTCAAAGTTAGCAGGATGCTTTCCAGTCACGTGACACTCTGAGCAGCCAGTCATAAAGTGAAATCCTTTCTTCACCTTCATTCAAAGAAAGTCAGACCAAGCATTTCTGAGCCTCCATACGGCACGTTATTCAAGCCTTCTGGAAACAACCATAGTCCAGACTTCATGGACCTCCCTGAGGGTGGCGGGTGGGGCGATTACTCGTGTCCATATGCTGGAAAGGAGGCAGCAGGCTGTGTCAAGAATGACTCTGTTTACCAAGTCCACACAAGGCCCTGACTTTCAAAGCTACCGCATCTCAGCATCACAGGGCATACATGCCAAGCTCATGCATACACAGATGCGTGTGCACAGATATACCGAGTGCTTTGTGTGTTGGTTTTCTATTTTAACATTTGTCTACAACTGTTGGTTTGTTGTTGGTGTTGTTAGTGCTGTTTAGATCTGTACCCAAAGCTCTGCCTGTAGCTGTTTGTTCTCCTTCATCGTGCAATGCATTTTACTTAGCCAGTCTACTCCAAAAGAACACCCAGGCTCTTCCTATTGTTTTGTCAATACAAAAAGTCTGATTCACACACACTATCTCCCATTCTTCCGGTACACATGAATGTGCTTCCCTAAGCCCTAGGCTAAACTCTGCATACACAAGTGCAGCTGCTGAGTCAGAGACAAGCACTTCTAGTTTTGATTGACAGGGACACAGCCCTCCCACAGTGGTTGTACCAGTTTATACTTGACTCTCTGCAAACACGATGATTTTGCATGTGCTAGAAACCAAAAAAAGAAAAGAAAGAAAGAAAAAGAAAAAGGAAAGGGAAGGGAAGAGAAGAGAACAAAAGAAAAGAAAAGAAAAGAAACTCTTTCTTGTAGCTAAGCTTAATCAGGCCCGTGCTAGGGAGAGCTTGGAGTCAAGTACAGTCAACAGATTTGGGTGCTCTCCAAAATAAGACAACTCAGAAACATTAAACACCTTGGGAACCTTGAGCCTGAGCTCCATGAAGGTCTGGAGCCTTGGGCTGGCTGCCACTAGTGATGTGTTTGACCTGTTTCCCCTACAGTTCTTTGTCTTGGATGTTGTCATTAATTTCCGCCGTCTCAGTGAGGGTGATCTGTTCACTCAGTTGAGAAAGATAGTCAAAATGGCGTCCAACGAGGATGAACGCTTGCCTCCAATCGGCCTGCTGACTTCAGACGGGAGGAGCGAGTGGGCCAAGGCCAGGATGGTCCTCCTAAAAGGTTAGCAGCAGCACCCAGCCCATCCTCCATCTCATCCTCCTGCCCATCAGCTTTTCCTCCTCCAGCATTAAGCACACGATCTTGTCTCCATCAGCCATAGTGGGGAGCTCAGGACTCTCTCCAGCTCAGGATGGGACAGTGGGGAGATCCCTTGAAACAGAAGGGTCCTGTTATGCTTTTGCATTCTATGTGATGATACCCTAGCTCTCTAGCTTTCTTGATGAGAGAAAGGAGCCCTAGAATTTTGGGTCATCTGGGAATAGCAAGTTCTGATGACAGTCAGCAGTTATGTCTTACTGGGGTGCTGTGTAATGTTCATTTGGAGACTGGAGTCCCTGGAAAAGAAGGCAGATGGGAAT
The DNA here is from genome assembly GCF_950005125.1 of Chionomys nivalis. Lineage (NCBI taxonomy): Eukaryota > Metazoa > Chordata > Mammalia > Rodentia > Cricetidae > Chionomys > Chionomys nivalis. Next base: position 32,203,469 of record NC_080090.1, on the reverse strand, counting down.
CTGGTGTAGGGCCTCCCTCTGGAAGTATAGCTGGGCTCCTTCTTCACCTGGTTTCTTGGTCATACGAGTTTTCATCTTCAACATGATGCATGTTCCTCTGACTGTTCTTATGATGCTTCTAAACATCCCTGTTAGAAAACTAATTACACCGCCCCCTCGTGTGTGTGTGTGTTCATGTGTGTGCAGGTGCACATGTTTGCATGTCTACATGTGAAGGTCAGAGAACAACTTTAGCTGTCATTCACCAGGTGCCCCCTGCAACACACACAAACACACACACACACACACACACACACTTTTCTGAAACATGATCTCTCTCTGTCCTGGAATTCAGAAAGGAAGCAAGACTGGCTGGCCACAAAGCCCTAAAGATCCATCTGCCTCTGTCTCTCCCCATGCTGAGACTACAAGTGTGTTATATTATGCCCAGTGTGGATTTTGTTTTAACTTTACATGGTTTCAGTGGAACCAAACTGGTCCTTTGTGCTTGCAAAACAACCATTTTTATCAATGTTTTATCAATTTTTTTTTTTTTTTTTGGTTTTTCAAGACAGGATTTCTCTGTAGCTTTGGAGCCTGTCCTGCAACTCCCTTTGTAGACCAGGCTGGCCTCGAACTCACAGAGATCCGCCAGCCTCTGCCTCCTGAGTGCTGGGATTAAAGGCATGCGCCACCACCACCCGGCTGTTTTATCAATTTTTATCAACTGTCTCTCTACCCCCAGTCCCCCAGTTTTAAGTTTCTAATCATCTTCTAGAAACTACTTTTGGAACCAAAGCCAGCCTTCATTGAAGGAATGAATGGCTTCCTTTCTTGCCTCTGTTGGATGTCATGTAGCAAGAAGCCAGACTTTGGGTGTCTTCACCCACTGCTAGGGATTACAAAGGACCAGTCAATAATTCAGCCTGTGCGTGTATAACTGAGGAGCCTCCCACACACCTGGGGAGTGAGAGTCAGAAAGGACAAAGCCTCTGCCCCCATGCAGCCCAGTGATAGGAGAAGGCATGAAGAGGAAGTTCACGTACACAAGAACGCCATCTTTACCCATATGAAGAAAAGGGAGAGCAGGTCCCACATGAATGCCCCAGGGCTTTGGAGAACACAAGAAACACTTCCAAACAGGACTTGAAAGGTCTTGTTGTGAAACTGTGAGTGAGAGGGGCAGGTGGGACTGAGGATGTCGCTTAGGCAGACAGATTAGTGTGGACAAAGTCAGTCACGCTGTAGGGACACATTGCCCTGGACTCACAAGAAGAGAAACAGGTGTCTGCGCTGGTCAGGTGGATGGGGGTCTGGCTTCCAGGTGATAAGTGTTTGCGTTTTCTAGTTCCTCTTTCTAGAAAGTTCTTCCTCCAGACCTGGTCAACCCGTGGCAAGCTCAACTCTGGTGTCAAGGCTGCAGGCCCTCCCTAAGCTTTCTTCATTACTGTCAGCACACTGTCACCCAAGCCATTTTTTAAAGATTTGCTTTAATCTCTCTTGCCCACCCCTGCACGTGTGTGGGGGTATGGGCACATGAGTGCAGGTGTCCATAGAGATGCGAAGAAGGTACTAGAACCCTGGAGGTGGAGTTATGGGCAGTTATGACCCACCATACATGGGTGGGTCCCGGACCAAACTCAGGTCCTCTGAAAGAACAGTAAGTGCTCTTAACCCCTAAACCGTTCCCGCAATCCCCTTGACCTATTTTCTTATCTTGAATGACTTGCCAAGCTGAAGGAAGCTCTGCTCTTGTCTGGTCAGTGCTCTGCCTCCATGTCACCATCTATAAGGTCTGGTAGGACAGGGACCTCATGGTTTAACTTCGTTATCTACAAGGCCAACCACAGAAGCAGTGTGATTACACACGTTAAATAAAACAACAAAGGCCTTCTAAGGATACTGGGCCCAGACGTATTTACCACTTACCAATTAATTATTGTTTCATCCAAATATCGAGCACCTGCTGGATATTTGGTTCTATATAGAGGGCTACAGAAAGGTGTGCCCCAAACCCATTTTCACGGACATGACTGCCATGTTGGGGAATTAATAATTTAGAATTTGAAAGTAGTTAATTCCCTTGGGAGACTGTGGTGAAATCACATCCTACTCTTTTTCCCTCTGGGAATGGAGACAGGCATCAAAATAATCACCTCTGCTGCCTAGATAGTTCCCACTTTATTAGGCGGCCAGGCCCAAGATGACTGAACGGGATTGCCTTAAGGTTTGAGTGCTTGGGCAGCACTAATCAGAATTAATTTGTTAATGGTACTTGATCTGGCTTTCTGAATGGAAGTGCTGTTTTTAAAGGAAGTTCCACAGAAAGGGATCACACACACATACACACACACACACCTCCCCTTGGGCAAATTAATTAATCCAATTAGCGCCACTGGCAATGTCCTCGGCACAGCAAGAAACCAATTCCTCCCAGAATGGCACCCTCTTCCCCAGACCACCACAGAAGGGAAACAGGGACACCATTCCAGAAATTATATCTGTTTCCAGACAGCGTGGGCAAGGGGTGAGTGTGGAGTGGAAAGCTTTGGGCTTTGGGGAGTCTAGACTAGTCACAAGGCCTGTCAGGAAGGAAAGGGATGAAGGGGAGAGCCCTGAGTTTCTTATTTGAACCACTGAGTGGACACTGGGATCATTTACTGAGCTGAGGAGATCCTGTCTAAGCATACTTGATTTGAGGCACCCTGAGCCATCTAAGTAGAGGTGTCACATTAGATATATGTGTCTGCAGCTCCAGGAAGGAGAGAGAGAGGGAGAGAGAGAGAGAGAGAGAGAGAGAGAGAGAGAGAGAGAGAGAGAGAGAGAGAGAGAGAGAACAGTTGTAAATTTGAGAGGCATCAGAACCTAAGTGATATTTAAAGTCATGGGCCTGGATGAGATCATCCAGAAACAGAACAGGGTCTCAGGGGGTCAAGTCGATAAAGGCAAAGGGAGCAAGAAACAGCCTGCCAAGCACAGGAAAACCAGGAGCCAAGTCAAAGATTGCAAGGGGAGGAGGCGGGAGCGTTCAGTCACATGGAAGGCTGTTGAGAGCTTAAGAAAGGGGCTTTTCAACCTTGACTTTGCATTGTCTGTGAGTTTGACGAGGCCATGATGAGAGGGTAGAAATTACCAGTACATATGTGGGTAGAAGCAGCAGCAGGGGATTGTTGATAAGTGGTCAGTGACCAAACCCAGCATGTGTGGGTGACTGTTCAGAAACTAGGAAATGTAAAAAAAAAAAAAAAAAGCAGAATAGCGGAACATTTCCAGAAGAGGGTAAGGGCCAGGGAAGCAGTATTAGTAGGAAAGACGAGTGCATAGTTGTGGGCAGGCAAGTGCCATGCAGGAACGGAGTAAAGAAAATTGACGGCGAGGAGAGGGATCGAGGGCATGGAATGTTCACAAAGGTGAAAGCAGGAGATGGTAAAGACCTTTGTTAGGTCCGAGACCCATCCCCAAGGGTCCACGACTGGCATGGTGAAGGGTAAGGAGGCTCCTGGGGGTGGCTCCTGGTTAGGGATAAGCAGAACCGTAGCATGAGTTAGAGGTGAGGATGGGGTTCTTTGAAGAGATATGTAAATAGCCTCTTGGGAAATGGGAAAGGAACTTCCTCTGGACACGGAGATTTCTGAAATGTTTGGGGCCACACACACACACACACACAGAGTTCAGCTTCTCAGATTCGGGAAAGGTGGGTGCCTGTACTTTGGAGACAGGTAGGACAAGCAGAGGCTATGACGCTGGAATCTGAGTGGAGTAAGTCTACAGTGGCAAGCTCAGGCTGCCATGGCCAACTGTCACAGACTCTGGTTAACAAGAGAATGGACTACTTCACAGTTTAGGAGGCTGGAAGTCCACCGTCAGGGGATCCACAGGGCTGTTTTCTCCTGAGGTATCCCTTTGTGCCTTGCGAGGGACAGCTCCACACAGTCATTCTTCTGCGTGGGTTTGTGACCTAGCCTCCCTCTTCTGTTGAATTAGGATCCATGCTGATGAGACCTCATTTACTTAATAAGCTCTTTCAAGGCAAGGTGCTTCTAATAGACAGGTTCCCCAATGGGTGCTGTGTTACTCTGTCAGAGACGAGTGGTTCCAGGAAGAGAGAAGAGACTGGTTCATCCAGATGGATGCTCAGGTCGCAGAGAATGAGGGTGGAGAAGGTGATACAGGAGCCCAGACACTCATGATAAGAGGTTGGAGAGAGATTGTCACAGGGTATTGACAAGCAGACAATGCCTCGGGGAAGGGTAAAATTAACTCTAGGCTCTAGGTCCAGATGGAAGGGGATGAGGGGCAGGGGTTGCTGAGAAGGCTGCCACCCAAGTTGGCCCTGGATACATGTGTGTGAAGGAAAACAGCAGTGTGCTATGCAGCACACCGGGGTGGGAGCCCTTGGGAGCATCAGGCTCCTGTTGAAGCAAGTGAATGGAACATTGATAGCAGGGTTAGCCATGCTGAGAACCCAGGGCAAGAGCAGTATGAATCGTTCGGGAAGTAACAAAGGGCAGGACACTATGACCAAGTTACTGGCTAAAGTAACTCAGTGTCATTATTATTTTTTTTTGAAACAGGGTTTCTCTGTGGTTTTGGAGAACTCAGTGTCATTATTGAGCCATTTCTGGACATCATAGACCCCAACTGTCCATTGAAGCCTAAGAGTCCCGCCTCCCTCTCATGTGTTGGCACAGGGCCAGAGAGGTGCTGTCCAGCAGACTGACTGGAACATTTCACTTCTCCCCCTGGAATAAGGGTTGACCATGGACACTGGACACTGCTCATAGGAAAGGTGCCCTGTGGTTGAAATGAGCCCTCCTCCAGCCAGCTGAGAGTCAGGGGGCAGGGACTTGGACACTTGAGCCCTCTACATTGTCAGCCTTTCTCCTTCTAGACCATGTCACAGATCTTCTACATGGCCCTCAACTAGGACTGTCTCTTCTGTGAACTCCCCTGACACTGAATGGGGCTCATGTGGATCCAGGGACCACCAGGAAACACAACCCTCACAGGGGAGCAGCCTACCCACTACACAGTCCCTCTCTTCCCTGTGCCCACGCTGCTTCCTCTTCCAAGCTTACCCAGACACCACACCCTGGCAGTACCATTGGAGGTCCCAGCACCTAGGGGCCAATGCTAAGAGTCCTCTGTGAGGCCTTGGTGCAGGGTTACTACCAGAGAGGCATCCTGAAGGAACGTGGAGCCACATGCCTGGTCTGTCATAGCTTAGAGGCCCAGGAAGCCACACAGTGAGGTTGACTGATGATGAGAAGGTCCTCTGAAACACTGCTGGGGGAAAAAACAAACAACAAAACAAGATTCCCAAGCCCCAGGGGATTCCATTTTAAAGTCATACTGTCACCTTCAAGTAAAGCTATGGTTGGGACCCACTTCCTCAGACATCAACTTCAGCCACTCACCAAGCTCCTCCTTTCGTTTGTGGCCGCAATCTGGGCATTTCTCTCCTTTGTCAGAGTTTCCATGTTGCTTATGAAGTAGAGATTTTGCCCACACGACTTGTGTAGTGTCCTAACCTTAGAGGTAGTGGCTGGGGACACTAAGGACCCAGCTACCCAGCCTGAGGTCCACACTACCGGGGGCGAGGGTGGAGTCTGAAGATGACCTTAGGGCCTCAGGAGGGTTTGCTCATCCTTACAGGCCTTTCCTCCCCATCAAACTGTGAAACCGTGGCCTCCTGAACCCGGGAGGAGCTAACACCATTATCGTCGTCTGGAAATTTAATTAGACATTCAGCCCTGAGTCTGGAAGACTACAGCGCTTGTCAATTTGTAGGAGAAGTATGGCCAGCTCGGAGAGGCCCCCGGAGCCCTCCAGCTTTCTTGGGCGCTGTGCGGCAATCCTGGGAACAGACCTCACAGGCAGATGCTCTCCATTTACACAGCCCCGTAAATATTTATCCCCGGCAGCCAATTAGAGCCAGGGCACTGCTTCCAAGGAGGGAGCTGACAGAAGGTGGCTGCAGCTGCATAAGGCCATTGTCATGGTTTACAAGAACCACTCAGGAAGGGGGCAAAATGCTGCTTAAATGTTGTCATCCAGAGCTCAGCAAGTCTGTTGGCTTTAAAACCAATTACGCATTAGCAATAACAGCATCTCTGATCTAATTGGCCCAGAAATACCTCCTGAGCTTTCGGATTGGAATACAATTTTCTTTCTCCAGGGAGGGAGAGTCTGGGGCTACACCACCCTCTGCGGTAGAAGCACAGAGGCTTTTGTGACATCCAGAGGGGGAGTGAGGGGTCCAGAACAAGAGGTCTGGTGTTGACCCGTCCTTCTTGTCTGTCACAGCCTGGGATCCTATTCCATGGTGGAGAATGCAGCCCGCTCCATGGTATAATAGGGGCAGATGGCCTGGTACCTGGTGCGCCAATGGTGTTCACTAAATGAGAGCTCTTATTAGATATAGGGGAAATCTCTGGGTCTGTTTGCCCAGGGTCCACATGGGCACTGCCCGTGTAGTCAGAGACAATGGCCTGCAGACTTGTAGGCTGCATGGCTTTCTTCCTTACGTGCCATCCTAACTTATAAGCCTTTTACCTTGGGGGCATTTTGTGTCCTAATGCCTTCTACATATCATATTCTACACACACACACACACACACACACACACACACACACACACACACTTTCCTTATGTTCTCTCTTCTTGGAAGGGAGGTTAGGACCAGGAGAAAGAGCTCTGCCTGATTCTTCTTGAGTTCTATTTCTTCTTCTTCTTCTTCTTCTTCTTCTTCTTCTTCTTCTTCTTCTTCTTCTTCTTCTTCTTCTTCTTCTTCTTCTTCTTCCTCCTCCTCCTCCTCCTCCTCCTCCTCCTCCTCCTCCTCTTCCTCTTCCTCTTCTTTAAATAAATGTTAATAGCTGGACATGGCCGGGCGGTGGTGGCGCACGCCTTTAATCCCAGCACTCGGGAGGCAGAGGCAGGAGGATCTCTGGGAGTTCGAGGCCAGCCTGGTCTACAAAGGGAGTTGCAGGACAGGCTCCAGAGCTACAGAGAAACCCTGTCTCGAAAAACAAACAAAAAAAAAAAACAACAAAAAAAGCTGGACATGGTAGCACACACCTTTAGTCCCAGTACTCAGGAAGTAGAGTCAGACATATCTCTGTGACTTAAAGACTAGCCTGGGCTACATATTGAGTTCCAGGACAGCCAGGGCTACATAGAGAGACCCTGTCTCAAACAAACAAACACAAACTCCAAAAAAGAAAACCATTTTTTCATACAGTATGTCTGATCATGATTTATTTTCCTCCATCTCCTCCCAGGTCCTCCCCACCTCCTCAGCATCTCTATGCACACCTCCAATCTCTCTCTGTAGAAAACAAACACACAAATATAAAAAACAAATAAGCTAGAATAAAAACAACAGCAACAGCAATGAGAAAGCACAAGAAACATTCATACAGACACACACACATACACACACACAGACACACACATATAGATACACACAGAGACATGCATACAGATACACACATGTACAGAGACACACACAAACACACATATAGAAACACATGCAGATACATATATAGGCACACACACATATATAAACACACATGCAGATACACACATAGACACACACATACATACCAGATACAGAAACATGCACAGACACACACACAAATACACACATACAGACACATATACAGATATGCACATACACATACATACAGACACATATACAGATATGCACATACACATACATACAGACACACAGACATACAAAAAAAACCCCACAAAAACCCAAAACCCATAAAAAACCAAAATAAGAAACTATAATATACAAGCAAGGGACCAGTAAGGAAAAAAAATGCCCAAACAGAGCAATATGAGACAAAAAAATCTACAAAAATACAATTGAGTTCATGTGAGCCAGCTACTGGGTTTGGGGCCTGCCCTTCCGTGTGGTTTATATACCCAGTCAGACTCTATCGGAGAAGACTAATGTTCCTTTGCAAGTGGTTTTCAATTGGACATAGCTTCTTGATTAGGGATGGGGGCTCATGCCCACTTTCGTTCTCAGTCATGAGACCCCATCTGTCTTGAGCCTGTGTAGACACTACATGCTGTCACAGTCTCTGTGAGTTCATATGTGCTTGGTCCTGTTGTGTCTGGAAGACACTGTTTCCTTGTTGTCATCCATCCCCTCCGACTCTTAAAATCTTTCTGCTTCCTCTTCCTCACAGCTCCCTGAGCCTAAGGGAGGGGCTCGATGGAGACATTTAGGACTGAATGTTCTAAGGCCTCCCACTCCCCGTAGATTGTCCAGCTGTGGTCTCTGTATTAGTTCTCATCTACTACAAGAGGAGGCGTCAGACAGAAAGTATTTCCAGGTATCTGAGGCTGACACAAAGAGAGGCCTGAGAGGGTCCACAGAATAAGTAAGGAAAGCTGGGTGTACACCAAGGCTAGGCAGGATCTCCAGGAAATGGAGATAGGGTGTGGTCTGCAAGCAGTCTGGACCAGGCATGACCTGAGACTCCCAGACTGCAATAGAGGAGAGGAGGAAGAATGGGAAAGAGTTCTTTCTCTTCCCCCCTATAAGAGTTAAACTTATTTTGGCATAAGTATAGGTGTTCCCAAGGTTGCGAGACATAACATAGAGAGAAGCCACTTGTCTCTGCTTTCCCTAGAGCTGACTCTCGCAAAGCTACAGTACAGCCAAACACCAGCGTGCTGACAGGCAATTGCAGGGCATCTCTGTCACCTCAGGAACTCCCGAAGCAGACTTCTGAGCCACACTTGCCTTCTCCCAGCTCAGCTCCTCTTTAGCCCCTGGCAACCGCAGATCTCTCCACTTTTATAGCGTTGTTGCTTTGAGAATATTACAGAAATTAAATCCTATAGAATATGTGGTTGTCAGATTTTTTTTTTTTTTTACTCAGTATAATTCTCAAGCGACTTATTTAAAATTTTTTTGGTGGTTTTGTTTTATGACAGGGTTTCTCTGTGTAGCCCTGTCTGTCCTGACACTTGCTTTATAGACCAGGCTGGTCTCGAACTCAGAGATTTGCCTGTCTCTGCCTCCTGAATACTGGGATTAAAGGTGTGCACCACCACCACCCAGTTTAGCATGTGGGGGTTTACAGGAATGTGTTATTATTTCCGGGGAAATGTTCAGGCATAAAACCAGTAGGACACATTGCGATTGCTTGGCAAGCTTTTATTTATTTATTTATTCTTATCTTATGCATACGGGTGTTTTTGCCTTTACGCATGTCTAATGACACTGAGTGTCTTTGCATGTGATAATTTTCCGTGTGTGTCTTCTTGAATGACGCATCATTTCACATCCGTGACTATTTGCTAACTGGGTTTGTTCTCATCATGAGTTTGGAGAACTGCTTATATATTCTAGACTCAAGTTGTTGGATACATGGCTTCCAAATATGTCAGACTATAGCTTATCTTAATGGAACATTCTAATGAGCAATACGGTTTTATTTCGCTGTGGTTTAATTTATCAATTATAAGCGTGGAGTGTTTTTTGTTGTTTTGTTTTGTTTTGTTTTGTTTTTTGGTGTCAAGACTAAGAATTCTCTGATTCAGCCTAGATGTGAAGGCCTTTCTCCTGTGGTTTTTTTTTCCCCTGGAAGTTTTGTAGCATTATAGCATATGCTATTAAGTCAGAAATCCATTTTGAGTTACTTTCTGCATAAGATATAAAATTCATGTCACAATTTTCCTTTCTTTTTCCTGTGAGGTCTAATTGCTTTGAGACCCTTTGTTGAAGATGGCTCACCTCTCTCCACTGAACAATCTTTACACCTTTTTCAGTACCTGTGGGGCATGTTCAGTGAGTCTGTGTTAGGGAGTTCTTTGTATTATTCCATTTATGTGTGTGTTTATCCCTTTGCCAATATGATATGGTGGTGTTTATATAGCTATATTGGCCTTGAAATTCAATACGCTAATTCCTCTAATTCTATTCTTTTTCAATTTATTTCAACTATTTTACTTCTATTGGCTCTTCATACATTTTTTTCAGAATAATCTCATGTCTATCTGCAAAAGAAGTCCACTTTGAGCTTGATAGAAATTCTGCTAAACCCATGTATCCACGTGGGAAAACAGAGCTTCACGATATTGGGTCTTCAAAGGGAGAGCATAGCATAGCCCGCCTCTTGTTTTGAGCTTTCTTTCTTTCATTTATGGTTTTATATTTTCAGCCTAAAAGTGTCCCATATATTTTTGTTAGATTTACAATGAGGTATTTAATTTTTATTTAATTATTGTAATTGGGGTTTTATTTTTTATGAATGTTTGTCATTGGGATACAAAACTATACTGACCTTTAGTGTGTTGATTGGGTATCTTGTAATCAGCCGAATTCCTTTATTAATTCTGAGAGGGTTTTTTTACATCGTGTGTGTGTGTGTGTGTGTGTGTGTGTGTGTGTGTGTGTGTGAACACATACTTGCTTCTGTAGAGATCAGAAAACTATTTGCTGGAATTAGGCCTCTCCTTCCACTATATGGGTTCTGGAGATAAATCAGGCTGTCAGGCTTGGCAGCAGCACCTCTAATCACTGAACCATCTTGCCAGCCGTCTGAGAGTTGTTAATAGATTATGTAGGACGTCCTAAGAATTACTAAGGATAGCTAGCTGTGCTGGGTGACAACGGCGACAATTTTCTGTTATTTCTATTTCGTTTTCATCATAGTCAGTGAACAGAGTGCTATTTCATTCTTTTCTGTGTCTGAGGGCTGTTCTGTGGCCCTAGATGTAGTCTGTCTGGGCATAGGTTCAGGAGGCACTTCTTGTCCACTCTGTTATTCTTGGGGGAAACATTCTGTAAATGTCAAACACATGCTCTTGGGTGTTGGGATGGAGTTCTGTGTCCTTGCTGATTTTATACCCAGCTCTTCTGTCCATTGCTGACAGAGAAGTGCTGATATCTCACCTCAACGTCTGTGTATTTTTCCTTCCAGTGCGGTTAGTTTTGCTTCAGAGTTTGTTACCTATAACATATGCACTGCCCTGCCATCTTGCAGATTTATCCTTATTTATGCTCCTAGGTCTCTAGTTCTGTTTTGATTTTAAGTGTATATCGCACTAATTCAAATTCATGATTTCTTTTGATTAATGCTTGCATGAAATAGTATTTTCCTTCTTATATTTATGTTATATTTGATGTGAGTTCTTTGTAGGCAGCATGTAGCTGGGTAACATTCTAATATATTCTACCACTATTTCTTTCTTCTTTTCTTTGTTTTCTTTGTTTTTGGGGTGTATGAGGTGGGTTGGGGCAGGGATAATGTTTTTCTGTGTAGCCTTTGCTGTCCTCTGTATACCAGGCTGACCTCGAACTCAGAGACCCCCTGCCTCCTAAATGCTGGGATTAAAGATGTGTGCCACCACCACCTGGCTCCTACCACTATTTCCAATTGGTATATTTAGATTATTTATACATAAAATAGCTATTGGCATGTTTCAACTTAACTCTTCTGTTTTATATTTTTGTTTTCTCTGTTTTTAAATTATTTTCCCCTGGATTCTAATTCCTTCTTAGCTTTCTTGCCTTTCTATAGATTACATGGTCTTTCAAAAAATAATACGCTATCTGTTCGTATGACCTTTTCTAAATGTTCATGTAAGTATTGCCTTGAGTATACAGAGTTTATCAGTCTTGTGTTGAATAAATCAGCTCTGGTGACATGCAGGAAACTTACCACTTTCCCTTTATGATATACTCATCTTGTCTTCATAAGTATTTAGAACCATGGCAAGTATTGATATACTTAGCTTCATACTAAAACAGAAAAACAAAAAAAATTAAAAAATGAACTTTTCACTCAGGCTTTTACTCTGGCCAGTGTCTTTTACCCTGGGTGATGTACCAGTATTCCCTTCATCACAGCCCCTGTTTTTTTATTTTTTTTATTTTTTTGAACATTCTTTAGTCACTGTTTTATGGTAGACAAGCTAGAGATACATTTTCTCCCCTACCCCAGGATCAAAGGCAAGCATCCTACCAATGAGTTGCACCCCGTTCCCCACTTTTAAGAATGCTTTGGCTTCTCTTCCTTTTTAAAGGGCTTTTGTTTGGATGTAGAATCCTGTGTTGACACATCTTTCATTTCTACTCCTACTTCCTTCCAGCCCCATGGGATCCAGTAAGAAGTCTGCTGTCACTCTGGTTTTCTTCCATAGATCACGCCATTTCTGTCAATACTTTCCTCTGCTGCTTCCTTTTTTATTGTTTTGTTGCGCTACACATTTTCTCTGCTCCCCTCCCTTCCTCCCCTCTCCCCTTTTAAACTCTCCCATGACCCCCATGCCTCAGGAGATCTTGTCTTTTCCTCCTTCCTATTTAGATCCATATGTGTTTCTCTTAGGGTCCTCTTTGTTGTCTAGGTTTTCTGGGTTTGTGGATGTGGTTCATTTATGCAATGGAGTACTACTCAGTGATAAAGAATAATGCCATCTTGAAATTTGCAGGCAAATGAATGGATATAGGAAATAAACATATTGAGTGAGGTAACCCAGACTCAGAAAGGGAAATATAATATGTACTCACTCATAATCAAAGAAAAACCCGCCTGCTCTTGCTTTTCATACTTTCAGCATGATATATGTCGGCGTAGATTTCTTTTGATTTACCCTGTTTGGATTGCTAGTCTCTTCAGTCTTTAGACTGAGGGGTTTACTAATTCTGTGAGTTTTAGCCATTGCTTCTCTGAGTATTTCTGTTCTGCCCCCTTTTTCTCCTTCTTCTGGGAATTTGATGCCATTAAAGTTACATTTTTTTGTGTGTGTTGCAGGTCGCATAGGTGCTCTTCTCTCTTTCCCAGTCTCTCTGCTTCTCTCTTCTCTGCCCCCTACCTTCTGATCTCAAATCCATCTGCTGATTTTATATTTACTGGTATTATGTTTTCTATTTCTAAATTGTCTATTTGGTTCTTCGTAACTTTTTTTCTGAGAGTTTCTATTAATCTGCTGATACATTCTGTCTTTTTTTAAAAAAAACTGTGTTTTCAAACATGTTCAAAGTTACTTGTTGATGCATTTCATGAGTGCTGTATTTAAAAACATGTCACATGACTTGAACACTTCTTTCCCTTTGCTTAAGTCAAAATTTCCCCAGTTCTTGACGTGGTGAGCAGTTTCTACTGGAACTTGGGTGACTTATGTTATAAGGCCCTGGGTGTTATATTAACCTGCGGATTCAATTGTCTAATTCACCTACTACTGCACCTGGTGATGGGGGAGATGCTACCTCATCACACCCAGGTAAAGACAGAAATCGAAGTTCTTCATTCTGTTGATATTCTGGTGGGAGAATAGTCCTTATTACTGCTAAATAATAACTTGTGGTCTTGCCATGCTTTCTTTGGGTGCCGTGTGAAAAGTGGCAGGGTAAACTGGTCACCGTGTGGTGGAGATGGAAGTTCCAACTTCCATAAGAGACCATGGCTTCTCTGACATCCACAGAGGGGGAAGCGCCTCAGTACAGATCAGTGATGCAGACTAGGTTCTCCATTGACCATGAGCTGGCAGCAGGAGGTAGAACAACTAGGTGTATATAGAGTTGGGGACTTGTACAGTTTTTCTGGTGATATTTGTTTGAAATAGAAAGGCTGTTATCCAAGCACTTTCTTTCTTTTGGAGGGATTTTTGGTTTGTTTTGTTTGATTTTTGTTTGCTTATTTTGTTTTTTTGTTTTGTTTTGTTTTGTTTTGTTTTGGACAAGGTCTCTCTATTATGTAGCCCTGGCTGTCCTGGAACTCACTGTGTAGACCAGGCTGGCTTCAACTTCAGAGATCCACCTGATCTGCCTCCCAAGTGCTGGGATTAAAAGCAAGCACCAATCCATCTGGCTTAACCCAAAGTTTCCTATTTTGCTATGAATAGAGAGAGTAGGTTGGTGTAGGGTGTTGTCTTTGTATGTGTGTGTCCCCGTTTGTATTTTCATGTTTTTGATTTCCTCCCTTCCAGAAATGGACTGACTATTTTAGATGAAAAGGAAGGGGGAACTCTCTCTGTGTTCATTTATTTAAGAAGCAATAAGAAAAACAGCACAGACTGGCTGACTCGGAAATGCCTTTCTAGCTTACAGAAACTGGAACCCAAGAGCAACGTACCAGCAAGGATGGTTTCTCCTGCAACCTCACTGCTTGGCTTGCAGACTGCCACCTTATCACTTAGTCTTTAAAAGGCCTTTTCGCTATGTCCTTATCGTTGGTACCTCTCCTTCTATGAACCAGTCCTACGGGTGGATTGCAGCCCCTGCTAATGACTTTATTTAACCTCAGTTACTGCTTTAATACTTCTCTCTCAAAATTCAGTCATAACGGAGCTTGGAGATTTAATTTATGATTTGCATGGAATACATTTTAGTCCAAGTCAACGGACCTGTCACCATGCTGCTTTTTTTTTTTTAGGTTATGAGGGCCCTGTCTGGCATGCTTTCTTCTTTCCCATCTTCCAGAGCCGCCTTATGTTGTTTTAAATATTTAGGTTATGAGGGCCCTGTCTGGCATGCTTTCTTCTTTCCCATCTTCCAGAGCCGCCTTATGTTGTTTTAAATATAATAGTTACCGAGGACATTCAGTGGGATGAATGGGGATAAACCTAGTCCATTTTCCTAGAAGACAAGACTCTCTCTTTTGAAAAATTTAAAGAGGTTTTATAACTCAATTCAAATTGGTTCTGATTCACAGGAGAGAGGTTTCACTGATAAAGACATACTTTCGTTGACATCTCAGCCACTGGGAACTGGAATGATAAAGAGTACCTCCCCAAGTCCATAGATTAGGGGAAAATATCGGCCATTTGATGGAAAATTTATCTCCCAGAAATGTAATCCCTCGTGCTGGGAAGGAAAGGCGTTATGATGGACATGGCGAAAGATTAGAAGCTCTGTCTCTCAGAGGAGTCTTCAGCTCCTGGAAGGAAACGTGACTTGTACCTTTCCTGGTACAGACCAAGAAGGTGGAAGTCCTGGAGAGGGCTGAGTATGTGTTTGCGTTTGTGCATGACACATGTGCACACATGTCAGAGAGTGGGATCTGAGAGTCTTGCCCTTTCGAGGCAGAGGCATGAGGTATATGTTGTTTCTTTGAACACCTGAGTGAGTCTAGAAGCTTCTAACTTCCAGGTCTCTGGAATTTCCACACCGCTGATGCTGTGAGGGTCAGGAGAAACTCCCTCTTGCTCAGCTCCCACCTCCTACTAGGAAGTAGGGGCTTCTTGAGGAAGATTGATGCACAACATTAGTCAAGCCCCAACGTGCCCCGAGAGGAGGTCACAAGACAAACAGCCCCTGCCACGAGCTTCCAGCCCACCACCCAGCATTCCTATTACACTTGGGCCACAGGCATGGTAGATGAGTGTGGGTGTACTTCATTTCCTGCCTCACACAATAAACTTGTCAGTATTGGACGGATCTGCGCTTGCATTCAGGGAGTTCATTTGCAAGGCCACCTGGCTTCCCAGAGCCGCTGTCCTGCTCCCATTTCATCCTGCCTAATGAGCCAGGGCCTGGTTCCTAGTGCACGGTGCTGAGCTGCGGGGCCAGACATGGCCAGCGTTTGCTAGTGAGGCCTCAGCAGCTCCTCGGGGATCCTTACCGTCTGTCTGAAGGAGGTCGAGCTACTAGCATGCAGAGGAACAGCCGTTTTGCTGCCAGCCTGTGCTGCACAGCTGGGAGGGGCATGGCAAGCTTTCACTCTTCCCTGTAGAGGTAGTATCGGGCCTGCTGCAGCTTCCTGGCTGGACAAGCTTGTAATGGACTTCTGGAATGCCTGTCTGTCACACCCTGGTTTGGGTGGGTTTCTAAGAATTCCTGGTTAAGGAAGGTATCTTCCTTAAAAGCCAACAGGGAAATGACGTATAGCATTTGCGCTGCCCATTGCCCCGCACTAGCCAGCACGGTCTTAGTCTTCCCATGTCTGCAGGCATCCTTGACTCTACTCTAACCATATAGCCTCGGTCCAGGATCCTTCAGTGACTCTTGTGAGGACTCCTCATTCCCAAGTCTGACCTTCTTGGTGCTCTGCTCCTGACCTGGGCCTGGGGCTTACATGATTGGAACAAATCCAGCCTTGTCCAGTTACTGGGAAATTATTATCAGACCTCATGCTTAAGTAAGATCTTGGAAATGGCCCTACAGTCAGGTTATTTATTTTCTTTTCCCCTTCTGCAAATGGGACATGATAATGTTGTCAGTCTCCTATTACAGTATGCATATGTATGCATGTAATATAGTAAGCATATTTATGCATGTATTGTAGTATGCATTGTATGCATGCATTATAGTATGCATATGTATGTATTATTATAGTATTGTATGCATGTATCTCTTACTTGGCCATAGCTCTCACTCCTATCTGAGCCTAAGCTCAGGAAAGTGCCCTGATATCTGTTACTAACAATGGATCCTTCTTTGCCCACATTAAATGGAGGTCTCACCTTCACTGAGTCCACAGACATGGAACACTAACCAGATCAGAGCCCCCGGAAGGTTGCATGACAGCCAGAACCTTGAGGACCAAGGACGGCAGACAAGGAAGGGTGATATAGCCCCATGCTCAGGAGTTACACAGTGTAGAGGAAGGTGGGAAGAGTGGCAAAGAGGACTTGCTGCTCCTCTATAAGGTAGCTCCCTGGGAGTAAGGGAAAGAATATGAAGCGCATCCTCCCTGTGCTCTGAAGGCACTGGTTAGTCTGGGAGCCCAAAGGCCACCCTGGCTGCCATAGAGCACACAGTGCAAGGCTAAGCACAATGATCATTTCCCAGCCAGAGACACAGTGGGGAGGGAGGCACAGTGAGGAGAATAGGTGCTTGACTCTCTTACCTATAGATTTTATTGGAAGAATTTAGACATTTGCTTGCTTCTAGCTGAGAGGAGGCTGGAAGTTGCAGCATTAGCCAGTAGTCTATGTGCCAAGCTATTTGCAGGGTCCTCTAGTAAAGGGAGCAGGGAAGCTGTAGGATACGGACAGCATCCCCTGCCACAATGGTGCATGATGGTGCCTAATACTACATCCCAAGTCTTCTGTGCATAGAGCACTCTCACCCTGCCCAGAGGCTGAGGGTACCTGTCTCCATCCTGCCACTGCATCCAGCCCCAAGTTCAGAGACCCCAGGCTATGCTCAGCCGTCTCCTCTGGGTCTTGAAGTAGCTCCTTGGAATTTTAGATCAAAGTTGTGAAGTTTGGGCTTATGGTGGACTTAAAATTTTGACAAACTTTAAGGCAAAAGATGTGTTATTACACCCATAACCAGCATGGGATGGTGGAAAACGGAATTGCCTCAAGAAAGACACCTGTTTGGAAGAAGGAAAGGTGGCAGCCACAGGTGCCCATGGTCAGCACCACCTGCCAGGTGGACGTGACAGTCTCTTGGGAAGTGTTAGAGGCTGTGTGTAAGAATAAGCTGTAGGTCAGCTGGGCTCCCAGATGACATGTGTCCTGCACATCTAGTGGCTTCTAGCCCATTTGCCCTGATAAGTGAGTTCTATGTGACTTAACCAGCTCCAACCAGCTCATTAAGGCTTGCCCATCCCCCTTCAGCTCAGACTCTGAACCCACACCCTCGCAGGAAATGGAGGGCAAGCAACACCTTTCTCTCAGCTCTTCATGTGAAACTGCCTAATTTAAAATTTTCAGGACAAAGTTGAGTACTTGGAAAAAAAGTGAATGATCAATGTGCACAGATACGGTAATATCCATGTCAGGGTGAGGGTGTTGTTGCACAAGGGAGTAGGATCCTGGACAGGACTGAAGCAGCCCCCTTCATCTGGGCAGGCAGAACCAGTGGCCTCACACTGGGTACTGCTAGATTTCAACAGCCTTCCCGAGACCAGTGGGGTAAAGCAGAGGGTCAGGACAGGACATCTGACTGCAGGGTCCTGCCAAGACAGGCAATCTGCCTGCGGTGTGTGGGACTCTGTGGGTGCCTCAGACCTGAGGCCACACTCTTGCCTGTCCTGCAGACTCCACCAACCGGGACTCCCTGGACATGATTGAGCGCTGCATTTGCCTGGTGTGCCTGGATGTTCCTGGGACTGGGGAGCTCAGTGACACTCACAGGGCACTCCAGCTCCTTCATGGAGGAGGCTGCAGCCTGAATGGGGCGAATCGCTGGTACGACAAGTCCCTGCAGGTAAGAAACTTGGTGGTGGTCCTGCAAGTGCATAGCCTCTTCTGGAGCTGGCTGCCAGCAGACGCTCTCACTGGCTTCTGCCACTCAGACTGTACTAGCCATGTCACCTACAGACTAGCCAGAGTTCTTTTCAGGAGCCGTGTGCTAGAACCCAACTGAGACTCCCTGACTGCCATGCCACTGTGTTGGAAGAGCTTTGTTACACCTGGGCTCATTCCCCACCTCCATGGCCACCCTGGGGTGGAAGAGCACCACACAGTCACCCAGTAAGTCCTCAACAGTTCGTTAAACGGGATAATTCGGATCTGACCAGGGATGTCAGCTTTTCTGAATGCCCACCACCTGGTTTGACTATTTCAACACACACCGAGAAGCAGGGCAACCCAGCACTTCCTAAATACACCCTAAGTTACAATCACATAATCCATGGCTTCTCACTCACGTGCATCAGGACATCTTATGCTGACTGAGAGGAAAACGCTCATGCAAATGGGCTGTACTCTAGCTTGGCTGTTTGGTTCAGACCTCGACCCAACCCCCATACACCCTGCCTATCCCACAATTTGCCAACATCTAATACAATCTTGTTTATTTAATACCACCACACCCTCACAGTGACCACATGAAAGCAAGTTAACCGTCTCTCTGGGTTGGGACAGCCCACCCCCATAAGTATTTCCCAGAAGAAGCACATTTTCTCCTCTCCCCATCCCTGCGTTTGGTGGGTTATTTTCTTTATTGGTTTGCATGGTGATTCTGTTATTTCTGATGAGTGCTGGCTGTTCAGCCTCCACACTGGTGCTAATGGCTTAGGCTCACTCACAGAGCTGTGCTGGGAATGAAACTGATAGAATGGATGTCCAGGGCACAGAGCAGAGAAAGCACTGGGCGCAGTTTTTCAAAGATCTCTTTTCCTCCCTTCTTTAACTGACAGAGACAGAAAGGTGCTCATAGGGCATGGGTACAGATTCACCATTTTGTAGACAGGATGGAAAATAGGTGAATCAGGGTGCTATGGAGGTGTCATAAACCTGAACTTGAGGGGATGGAGAGTGAGTCTTCACAGGGAAAGAAAGGTTGCTGGTCAAGGGAGAGAGAAAGGAGAATACTGGGAGTCTAAAGGGACTCTGTGGGTGTGTGACTGTTGTTGGCTGGATTATTGGAAGACATTGAGATTCCAGGGTCTGGCACAGATAACCAAGACTGGGGGATGGTATGGTAAGAGGCAGCTCCAAGTGTGTGTGCTGTGGTTCCAGGCCATGCTTTCAGGAAACACCCTAAGAACTTGTCCATTACCCAGGGCAGTCTGAGTGTGAGGAACAACAGAGAACCCCACTTCGCTTGGGGTATACCCCAAGAGTCAAGCCTTGTCCTTCTCATAACACTTTTGAGCTCCGAGAGCATTCCTTTCCCAAGTCAGCTCAATGCAGTCTTTGGGAAACCAGGTTTTAAAAGGCCCACAGAATCTTCATGGTGTCTGTGGGTCCCCCCCCAGAGCCTTTCTCTAGAATTTGTATCTCAATCCTGTAAGATGCTCTACTGGGCAGGTTTAAATGAGTCAAGCCCAGGGGTTCAAAGAGTCCTGAGGACGTCTCCTCCTCAACCAGACACAACAGCAGACTGGGAGCTGGTGTCTGGTTAACAGGACGTTCTCCCCACACCTCTCCTGCCAAGGAACCTGTTATTTCTCCCTACAAATCCTCTCACCACCAAATCACATTGTTATTTTTATTCATTCATGCAACTCAATTACCGGCAGCTGCTCTGGGGATGGACACTGGTCTAGCTCCCTGGAATAAAATCAACAGTGGCTCAGAGAAGCAGAGGCAGTCCATTAGGCAAATGGTTACAAAAAGCGGCAGAGAATGGTGTCTGCTGTGCACGCCATTAAGGACAAACAGGTCTGAGCACCACTCAACCCTATAGACCATGCACCAGATGATGTGAGCTTGCTAAGACCCAGGGACTGCTGCAGTGGGGAACTGGGGCTGCCCCTTCACTGCCTGAAGTCCTGTGGGCGCTTCCCTGAGACTCCTGCACTCTCAGGCATCTGCAGCATATCCTTTTCAGAAGGTGGGGATCCTAGGTATCCTTGAAGGAGAAACACCCCAGTAGTCAGGCTGTCCGAACCCAGGCCCAGAGCCTAGTTGGAAATGTCCACTGCAGGGTCAGCTTACCCGCCTCTTTCCTGTTGCAGTTTGTGGTGGGCCAAGACGGCACCTGCGGTGTGGTGTGTGAGCACTCCCCATTTGATGGCATCGTTCTGGTACAGTGCACGGAGCACCTGCTGAAACATATGTGAGTCTGGGGAAGAGCAGAGGAAGGCCTCAGAGTGCTGCCATAAAAAGCCAGGAGAAACTGGGGTGTCAGTCCAGAAAACGGCTGAGCCAAAGATGGATTTGGAAAGCAGCTTGAGAACTGCGAAATGAGCTTTGTGCACCACAGACGAATGGGAGGTCCAGATCGGGCAGGAAACTCAGGGCAGACAGGAAGACGCAGGGGATCCAGGCTTTGATCCAGGGAAGCTCAGATTCGTTCGTCTTTGTTGTTGGTCCTGAGACCAGCAACAGGTGCTTGGTGGCCCAGCACAGAGGGAGGTCCCCTCCATCACCAGCTAGGTCCCCAGCCTTCATGCTGGCTGGGGTGAAGCCTTGCTTTTCTGTGCCTTAACCACACTGCATCCCTTCTAGCTTTCCTGGTTTTGTTCATTCTCTTCCAGCATCTCCTTCACCCGTGTAGGTTCTCAGTCTCTTCCAAAGAGTCTTTGGAGTGATTGAGACACAAACCAACCTTTGGAGACGGAACAACGCAGCTCATTACGTCATTCCCAAGTCTTCCACAAGCCTGAACATGGTTTAACACTAGGGCATATAGAAGCAAGCGGCGCCCTTGGGAGTCAGGCGGAAGCGGATGGGCTCCTGGCTGTCATTCGCTGAGTTTGTTATCGGCTCGGTGCTTCTGTGGGCAGCTCAGACCCCCTAAACTCCAGGAGCCATGCACAGAAGCAGCCGAGATGGCTGCACGGGAAAGCAATGCCATCCACAGTCCCCAGCTGCAGGGTCTCAGGAGGTTGTTGTCCCTTTGTGTCTGCAGGATGAAGAGCAACAAGAAGCTAGTCCGAGCTGACTCGGTGAGTGAGCTCCCTGCCCCCAGGAGACTGAGGTGGAAATGTTCCCCAGAAACTCAAGGTCACCTCGCCTCCTCGGCAGAGAAACTTCAAAGGTGAGGGGAACCCTAAGTTTCCTTTAGGGGCCCATTCTGCCCCCTCAACAGCTGCTGAAGCACCCTGGTTGATTCCAAAGGCCCTTGGGACTCTGTTCCCCTTCAGGCTCCACCCACTCTCACCCCTCACTGGAAAAGCAGTCAAGCTAAAGAGGAGTCATGGCTCTCAGGAAATAACCTTGCTCAAATATCCACCATTTTCATAAAATGCAAACATGAAGCTATTTTTTTCCTGTAGGTTTCACCTGAGTAGGCAGAGTCAAGGCTGGGAGTTGATGCAATAAACAACCACTTTGAATAGTTATTTGAATCCAAGCTATTTCAATTTGCTTGGCTTTACACGGCAACTTGACAAGGGGGCCTTTTTCCCAGGAGAGGGGCTGGTTCGGGCCTTAAGGGACACAGGCAGAAGGACTGTGGGTGTTAGTCCCTGCCGGAGATGAGCGTGAGAACACTCATTTACTCACTCCTCAAATTTGTAGAGCTCTAGTGTGTCCGGTCTGTGGCAAAGCACTGGGAACTGAGATAGGAACGTGCCCTGGGCTTATCCTCCAGACTTCAGTGGGAGAAGCAGACCCCAGAACAAATGAGGTAGGAGGCATGAAGTGCCCGAAACAGAGACAGACGTGCAGACCCTAAGCTGACAATGGACAAGGGCTTGATCTCTGCCTGGATAACAAGGGAGGCCTCCGAAGGATGAAAGCAGTTTGAGGGGCTAGCAGGCAGGGAGGAGGCAGACAGTGGCTTGTTTAAGCCTCTGAAGGTTCATAAAGATCCAGGATGCTATAGAGACAGCAAATGAGAAGCTGGCTGGAATTGGGACATAAAAGAGAATCTGGGCCAAGCTGCGAAGAGCCTTCCTTGGTTAGGCTGAGGAGCCCCTCCTCAGCAGCAATTGTGGGGGAGCCAGTGAGGAGTCTATGGGGATAGCACGGGTGAGCAGGACAGTGTGGCCAAGCTGGGAAACCTAGAACGGGAGCATTCCTCACGTAGAACTGCCGTCAAGGCTGCCTAGCTTTAGTGAGTGTGGAAGGGGTTTCCAGGGGTCCATGGAATGATGCTGACATCTCAGCTTTTACGATGGGGATCCACAGTGGGTGGGTGGCCAGAGGGGGGTCAGAAAAAATGGCTGAAGGATCAGCAAGGATCTGCTTATTCTCAGGGACCTGAGGTGGCCCTGTGCGCTCCTAAGTCCCTCAGCTTCTTCCTAACAGGGCCTGGACCTGAACAGTCTGTGAGATGTGGCAGGTCTAGGTGAGCCAAGTGTGGGGAGGGGGTTTCTGAGCAGCCATGGTGAAAGAGAAATTTGCCCAAGGAATCTGTCAAAAGGTAGGGGTCTTTCCTGTCCCAAGCTGCATGACTCCTAGGAGCTCGGTTCATGTGAGGCAGGAGGACTGATTTAAGGTGGGCCGGGGCAGCGGATGGCTACCGTCCTCCTGTAGGTTACAGGTTACTCCTGTAGGACCTGAGACAATGGCATACACCTTGCAGGCAATACCCCCACGACAGTCAGACCAGACCCCTAACTCATTATAAAGGATGGCACTGGTCAATACGGGGGTGGCATAGGCGTTTCTGTGTAGACACAGGGAAGCTTTGGGACACTCTGAGAATGATAGGCATGCCCTGGGAGACCTAGCGGCAGTCACTGGGTAAGTTGGGATTTCTGTTACATGTAAAGCAATAGATGAGCAAAGCCCCCGCCCTCGCTGGAGCTACCATGACAGTCAGATATGAAGTCCTACTGTCCATGGGTGACAGCAGGCTGAGAAATTAACTGTTAGGACAGCTGAGGATCCACAGGGACATTGGACCCTTGTTCCAACCCAGTCTCTTTCAGGCTTGTTTTTTTTTTTTTTTTTTTTTTTTTTGGTTTTTCGAGACAGGGTTTCTCTGTGGCTTTGGAGCCTGTCCTGGAACTAGCTCTTGTAGACCAGGCTGGGCTCGAACTCACAGAGATCCGCCTGCCTCTGCCTCCCGAGTGCTGGGATTAAAGGCGTGCGCCACCACCGCCCGGCCAGGCTTGTTTTGTAGGCAGCCAGCAGGTGGGAGTGTGTGGGTGAGGCTCACCCTGCCCATGCAAATGTCTCATTTCCATGCTCCTCCCACCTCAGTGCAGCAGCCAGGAAGCTCTCCCTAGAAGGCCCCTTTAGGCTGAACTTCTCAGAAAGGCATGATAGGTGAAGGTAGGTCTGATACCCTAGGGCATTTCTGGAGAGTAAGGGCTGTGCACTCACCTTCTGGACCACAAGGGCATGGGCCAGGTTCAGAAAGCTTGGGTGGGCTCTGTGGTAGAGGTGGCCCATCTCACATGCAAAATATCTTCTTTCTCTTCCACAGAATAGTAAAGAATCTGGACTTCATTGTTTATAAGTTTGACAACTATGGAAAAACATTTATTAAGAAGCAGAAATACAGCCCTGATGCTTTCATCCAGGTGGCCCTCCAGCTGGCCTTCTACAGGTGGGTGAAGGCAAGATGAGCCTGCACCCAGGTCAACTGTCAAATCGAGTGCCTTAGAGTCTAGAACATCCCAAAGGGAGGTGTGACTTTCACGGTTGAGCAGAGCGCTGGAGGTGGTCAAAGTCAGCTCTACGGAGATGTTGCCGTCTGAAGTAGGTTTCAGGTCAGAATCAACTCCAGAAGAAGGATGGTGTCCTAACTGGGGAAACGTCTGAGCTGGGACCCAAGAGCTTGCCATGCAGAGCAGGGAAAATCAGTTGGGTTAGGAAGACCAAAAAGCTGCAGAGACTGTCCTCCACCTGATTCCCTCCACCCATCTGAGCCCCTGTAGTGTGACCCCTATCTCCTTGGTCTTCCAAGCCTTGTTCAAGGCATGGAAGCAATGATACCCACGCCACCCCAAGTTAGTCTAATCAAAGACTAGAGGCTCCTTATTGATTTTTCCCTTTATTGCACCCACATACCCCGATATCAGTTCTCCAGATGTCTCTCAAGTCTGCTGTCTGCCCTCCCTACCACCACCATCCGTCCCTCCAAAACGATCAACAACCTTTGCTTGACCAGCTGCCTCCTAGGCTCCATGGAGCACTGCTCCTATCTATGCTCCCCACAGTCCTGTATTCACGAAGAGAGGGCTTGGACATACACAACCAAGACTAACGCTTGCTGTCTGGTACTCCTGGGGCCCACCCCTGTGCTTTGCGGCCCTCCTGTAAACTGTTTGGCCTCCAGACCTTGGCCTTGGCTGTCAATCTGCTCTCTCACCTGTCACTTCCAATGGAAATGTCACCTTTCAGAGAACTGTCTGGAGATACTCTTAGTAGAAGCAAGCATCTTGAGCTCTGTTGTCGCCCAGTTTTCTATCATATCAAAATGTCCCTCCAGGAGCTGACACACCCTATAAAGGTAGTAAGACGTAGAGCCACGGCTCATTGTGTGACACCAGGCTTTCATTGGTCTGAGCTCTGTTGTCTTACCCCTTACCCGCAACTCCACAGACGTTACTGGTTGATGGGAAGTGGGGATTCTACTGGTCAGGGATGCAAGCCTGTTCACCTGGTTTCCATGCTCAGGGAGAAGGGCTTTGTCACCATCAGCATGAGCTCTGCTAGCACAGCCAGGACACGAAAACAGTGGGTGGGGCTGCCAGGCACAATCCTTCCCATGAGACGCACCTTGACATGCTTGTGGGTCTGGGCATCCGTCCACACTCCCCTTCCTCAACTGCTGGTTAGAGGCCATGGCTGATCCATGTAAAGTAAAGCAGGCTTCCCTAAGAGGTGTGATGGTGATGGATTGCCTTTCATCTGTGCTGTGGCATCAGTCAACACTCACTGGGCCTCACAGAAAACTCCAGGTTTCCTACAGATTGGTGGTGTTTGTTTTTCAAAAGCAACCATCACCTCTTCATTTATATCAACATGGTGTCCCCAGTGTATAAAAGTGTACACGGTTCTTCACATCAAAGACTTGCCAGCATTCATCTTTGGAGTTCTCCTCTAGAATTCTATTAACATTAAAATGAAATACTACGCCACGTCATGTCGGAGCTATGAAAATAAAGCCTGCCGGGGCTATTTCTCTTTCAGTATTTATGACTCCCTGAGAACAAATTACTGTTTGCCATCCATCTTTTGTCTTGTTCAGGCTGTATCGGCGACTGGTGCCCACCTACGAGAGTGCATCCATTCGCCGGTTCCAGGAAGGCCGGGTGGACAACATCAGATCGGCCACGCCAGAGGCTCTAGCTTTTGTGCAAGCCATGACCGACCACAAGGCTGCCACGCTGGTAAACCCCTCTCTGCCTTAAGGAGCCACAAGGTGGCCCATGAGGCTGCCTTGGCTGCCCGCGCACTCTGTTCCATGACACGATTCTCTGGCTCCGGCTGCCCTTATGCCCTCTCCTTTGTCCACAGGCTTTTGAGAAACTTCAGCTGCTAAAGTCAGCCATCCAGGCCCAGACTGAGTACACAGTCATGGTGAGTGGTGGTGCCTCCCCAACACCAACTGCTCAGTGACTCAGCAAGGCTACTGACCCTGATTTTTATTCATTTTAAAGTTATTTTGTGGCACTGGGGATTGACGCTGTGGTCTTACACGGGCTAGGCAAGTGCTCCGGCACTAAGCTATAGGCTACGTCCTTTTTTTCTTTTTTAACTTTTTCATTTTGCGACAAAAGTCTCATTATGTTGCCCAGGCTGGCCTTGAATTCACTATTAGCCCAGGTTGGCCTTTAATGTGGGATCCTCTTACTTCAGTCTGTCTAGTGGCTGGGACTGGTTACAGACTTCTACCACTAGACAGGTCTTGTTTCTACAACATGGGCAGCACAGCCTTCCTGCCCTCCCCAGGTCCCACCAGAGAACAGTGAGTAGTATCTGAAATCTGTTGATATAATCATAACTATGAATACTTGTAGCCTGGTCCCTGGAACACTGGGAAGGAGTCAGAATTTATTATCACCCAGGGCTACTTTTCCCTCTTGATTGCTATATGTTCATTTATGTTGCCTGTGAACTGAAGGTCTTTGCTCAAAATTAATAGGGAAATCAAAATTGTGGGGGGACTATTTCTCTAGTTTGAGGGAATAATTTATTTTTTAATATCTCAAAGCCATTATTTGCATATAAACAATGGGGTTCGAGCTACTGATCAATATGCTAATTACAGATTACTCAAAAACAACCAGAAGGGTGGCAAAAATCTATGAGAAGAATTGATGAAATTTTTCTCTATGTACTTGAAAGCAAACACAAAATATGTCTGGGTTTTAGAATCATCAGTGTAGAATTTCCTCTAACTCCATCCCTAATCATCTTAATAGCTATGCTTGCTCTGTTTAAGCACTGTATTAGCCTGTGTTCCAAGTACTCAGGAACCCAGAGCAGGAGAATCACAAGACGGTGACTACCAACACAGACCTCTGGCCCTCTGCTGTCCATGGTAGCAGCGTCAGGGATACAGTAGCTCCTGGAGGTCCAAGATGGGGAACAAAATCCGGAGTCCTTGTACCCATGGCTACCACCCCTCTAAAGGACTGTTGATTGACAAGAGCAGCAGGAGCAGGCTGCTTTGCATAACAACTCCCTGGGTGGACCTTCACAGTGAAAGGATAGAGAGAGGTCACCAGAGAAAGGAAAAGTGTCCCCTACCAGGGAGGGCTTGGAGTCCTTCCTCTCTGTACCAACAGGGCATATAAGAACCAAACCATGGGACCTGGCTGTAGCTCCCTGGTAGAACACTTGCTTAGCATGTATGAGGTGCCCGAGTCCATCTCCAGCAACACCTCACATAAATAAATTAGGAATAAAGTTAACTGACGTTTTATAACTTGTCTTTTCAGACTGTAATTAGATAACTTCAGAGAGACAGGAGCCTCTGTGGCATCTTTATGCATTTGTTCTTAACGGAGGGAGAGCAGTTGTCAGATATGAATACGTGCCTTGTAAACCTAAGCAAAGGTCACTGGGAAAGGACGGTTTCAACCTGAGAGGGACTGAAACGGCTAAATGGCCACCATACATAACCGAAACCCCAAAAGTTTGATTAGTCTGGTGGTAACCAGGTTATGACTACTGTCTAGGAACAGTCTCCTGAGTCTCCCCACTTCTGAGATTGCCCCACATAAAGACAGAATCACAAACAAAAAGCAAATAAAAGAGTGTAGATGCCATCCACCCTGCCTCAAGGTGGAGAGACCTAGAAGAAGGCTCTGGCCCTAGTTCCAGTCCCTGCATCCTCTCCTCAGGGCATCCTGGAGTTCTCCCTCTTCCACTCCACCTACTGAAAAGAGTTTAACCATATCCGTGCATGTGTGTGAGTGTGTGAGTGTGTGTTTGTGTGCGTGTGTGTGTGTGTGTGAGAGAGAGAGAGAGAGAGAGAGAGAGAGAGAGAGCCCACATCATTCAGCTAACATTTTTGCCTTTAGCATCAGCAGAGCTTTTGCTCAGCAATCTACTTCCTGACTTAATTACTGAGATTATGAATCAAATTTAAGTGAGTCTACACATTGTCCCAACTGGGTGATGAACCCTGTCCCAGCTTTGTGTTGGAGGGTGAAGAATTAGTTATGGTGCAATTCTAACCCTGACAGTTTTGACACCCCTCCCCTATTTCTGGATCCAACACATGAGCCAGCCTTTTCCCCATATACTCTTTACCTGGCCAGAGCAGGCTGGTGCGGGGAGCAGGCTCACCCATACTTGTGTTATAATAGCATGCTGGCACAGCTGTGTAGCAGGCAATGGGCTCACCTACCTTCCATCCAGACATTTGTGAGGTAGATCCCAGCCCTCTCTGGACACAGCCTGTGTGTGCGGCAGTATGCAAGAGTCCAGGAGCAGGGTCTGGCAGCAGTGGCGCACGCCTTTAATCCCAGCACTCGGGAGGCAGAGGCAAGCAAATCTCTGTGAGTTCGAGACCAGCCAAGAGCTAGTTCCAGGGCACTCAGGGCTGTTACACAGAGAAACCCTGTCTTGAAAAATCAAAAGAAGGAAGGAAGGAAGGGAGGGAGAGAGGAAGGGAGGGAGAGAGGGAGGGAGGGAGGGAAGGAGGGAAAGGAAAGGAGTGGAGTCCAGGAGCAGAGGCTGCATATAAAACAGTCAGCCTGAGCAGAAGATCATACAGTCATACCGACTATCTACCCAGAACAGTTTAAGTAAGGGCTGTGACTGCTGGAGTCATCCCCGGTCTTGAGGATACAAGAAGGGGAGAGAGGTAGAGAGAAGTGCAGGTCTCATTGTCTTCTGTGTTCCTGACTTCTAGGCCATAACCGGCATGGCCATTGACAACCACCTGCTGGCACTGAGGGAGCTGGCACGGGACCTGTGCAAGGAACCACCTGAGATGTTCATGGATGAAACATACCTGATGAGCAACCGGTTTGTCCTCTCCACCAGCCAGGTACAGATTCTGTATGTGTGACCAGGGCCTCGTAGTAGAACCAGGGAGTTTCTGAAGACATTAATGACTGGGAATCTGTCTTTGTCTCTGTTATTTTTAACATACATACAACACATACATTCTCTCTCTCACTCATGAGTATATTTGCATATTTAATATATGTCAATTATGCAAAAATTATACATCCTTACAGGGTACAGTGTATGCTGAATTATTTGCATATAATGGGTAGCAGTCAAATTAGCCTAATTGGTATATCTATCATCTTAGTGATTTAAAGAACATTCAAAGTCCTTTCTATTAGCTACTTTGAAATATTTGAGTTATTGTTGTCAACCATATCCTTTCTACTGTGCCATCAAACATTGAAGTCAACACATATCCTCTTCACTCTCAACCCCATCGCCCGGCTCTTCTTTTTATTACTTGTGTGTATTTCTAGGTATGTGTACATGTATGTGAGTATATGCTCTATGTCTGCTGATGCCCTCAGAGGTCACAACAGGGTGTTAGATCCCCTGAAGCTAGAGTTACAAGCAATTGTGACCTAACTGTCTGATATGAGTGCTGGGAATTTAACTTGGGTCTTCTGGAAGAGCTACAAGCTCTTTTAACCACTGGGCCATCTCTCCAGTCCGAGGCTCTACTTCTCAAGTGTTCTGTCCCCTTCTGTAGGATGATCTAAATGTTCAGGGAATTGCTATTCTCCTACCTCCTAAGCAGAAATGGCCACAGGCTTCCTTAGCCAAGGTAGGCAGCCTGAGAACACACCCATCTGGGGGCTCTAGGGGGCATGCAGTACTGTTTTGCCATCTGTCATGTGACTTTATTCCACTGCAGAGGACCCTAGGATCTGAAACCTAACAGGCCTGCTTGGAGGGTCCCCAGTTAGGTCACGGAGATTATGATAATGAACGGCCAGGCCACCAGCCTGGTGCTGAACATATGCCAATGGTGTTAAAGGACCGCAACCACAGAGACAAAATGACATTCTTTAGTGGGGAGCTGCAGGGGAGGGGAGGACACACGTGAACACGCCAGCCTCCTGAAGTCACCCTCTCTGCAAACCGCTGGACGTGGGCGGCAAAGGGGGCCGACAAAGCAATGTTGAGGGTAAAAGCCCACTCAGTAACTTAATCTTGTCATTAGAGCCGTGAGCTTGCAGACATGAATAAATGAGAGCAGAATACTACAACATAAATTCTTCAGGAAACCATCCATGGGCAGAGAGCGCTCTGGAATGGCTTCATGGCCTCAGGCATTGCACGGCAAATTTATCTGACAATGCAGTGACTCTATTAGCAAGACTGATGGCTTGTTCTGCCCCATTAAAATGGCCAGTGTCGTTTGAGAAGGCCCAAGAATGCAGCACCAAAAACCTGTGGAGTGAACACGGACTCTGTCCCACGTTACTGGAGTTCAACAATCCCTTCTCCTTTTCCCTAAAACCAACTGATAAAATGAGGGTGGGGTGTGAGCCGTTCTTTCCTGCCCGAAAGTGGCGCTGATGGCCTGGGCTTTCAGAGACACACTTTCTTGGTCGGAGATCTGTATTGCAAAGCCTCAGTCCTCTGAATTCAAAACATCTTAGACAATTAACTAAATTTCCAGGTGACAGCAGGTTTGGAGGTGCCCGGTGCCGAGTAATTGTGCACGGAAGGGCCTTGGGGAGGAAATCAGGCCAGCCAGGCGGTACTGACAGTAATTACGGATCTGGGGGAAATCAACAGAGAAGATGGGCCAGATTTCCTCCAGTTCATAAATTACTCCCTGTGGGAAGCCATCTAATGGTTGGGTGCCACCAGGGTGCTGTTTAGTAAATTAGCCTGATTGCCACAGCGCCTCAAATGGCCCCTAGATGAAGGAAAGTCTTGGCTCAAGCCGGAGCAGCAGGTCGCCCTGGGAGCTTCCAGCTCTACGAGCAGAGCCAATTGCACACTGGGGAGTGGGTTGGGGTCTCTCTCCCTCGACACCATGCACCTCGATGGCTCCTCTTTATTACCCTAGCCATGCCCATTCATTCATACCAACACACTCAGTCTGGTCAAATCCAGGATGAGACAGACAGGGGAACAAACAGCACTGAGGTCTTAGGAACTAGGGACTCACCCACCACATCTTATCAGGTTCCAGGCTGAATGCCCCAGTAAGCTGCTTCTGACCTGTGC
The DNA here is from genome assembly GCF_950005125.1 of Chionomys nivalis. Classification (NCBI taxonomy): domain Eukaryota; kingdom Metazoa; phylum Chordata; class Mammalia; order Rodentia; family Cricetidae; genus Chionomys; species Chionomys nivalis. The sequence continues at coordinate 32,172,610 of NC_080090.1, read as the reverse complement.
CCTTCTCCAGGTGCCCACGACCATGGAGATGTTCTGCTGTTATGGCCCCGTGGTCCCCAACGGATATGGAGCCTGCTACAACCCCCAGCCTGAGGCCATCCTCTTCTGCATCTCCAGCTTTCACAGCTGCAGAGAGACCTCTTCCATGGAGTTTGCAGAAGCTGTGGGAGCAAGCCTTGCTGACATGAGAGATCTCTGCAGTGCACGGCAGCCTGCTGAGGGCAAGCCAGCAGCAACAAAGGAACACACTAGAGACCCAACCAGGGCAAACAATCTTGATGCCGGCCACTAGCCTGACCTCCTGCAGGAGCCAGACCCTACCAAGCCCTGCTCCCATCCCCCCCCAGCCCAGCTTTTTGTTGCTCCCCTGTCCTCGTGGGCCCAACCCAGCAGGCTGTGTGGGGAGGCATCACACAAACCTGGCATGTTAGGAGAAAGAGTCCCTCATTGTTTTTCAAGGTGGTCTCTGGCTTTTACCAGTGGAAATGAGACTAGCTCAGCTTGGAAGCAGCATAGGATGGCTGGGAGCCTCCTCTGGGATCTGCAAAAACTTAACATTTGTACTTCGTTCCCAGCAGCACCCAGCGGTGCACATGGTAGTTCTGCCTAACGATAAGATGTGTCATCTCGTCACATGGTATGGACCCAATAAGACATGAAAGTAGAGGTTAGCCCTGGATTGTCATCTGCCACCATCCCTCCACACACTCACAGATACACATATAGCCCGAGGCCAATTAAAATACAGAGGCCCACACCCCCAAAGACCTTTCTCCTATGGTCCACAGCAGTCTTCCTTGAGTTCAGATAATCTCATGCAGATATTCAGAAAGAAAAACTAGAATGAACCAACTTTCTTCATTTGATAATGGAGGAAACTAAGTCTTTGGGCAAGGCTGTGAAGATTAAGGGTTGGGTTGTGAGTAAGGGCTGCATGGTCGCAGAGCCCTTTGGGATGACACTGTCCAGCAGGCATTGTCTGTGTGATCTTCTTTGAACTACTTACTGATCTGGACGAACCAAGCCTATACTTGCAGTTCTCTATCAGGAAATAAATTCACTGTATTTACTGGATATATCAAACCATGCACTGTGAGGGTGTCAAGACTTATGAGTGGCAGACCCTTGGCTGGAGGGAACACCTCCTCCCTTAGGAAGAGACTGGAAGCTGGCCTTCCCCCTCCAAGAACAAAGGCAACACTGAGCCATGGCCACAGGCTGCTCTGTGGGGACCCTGAGAAAGGAGACTGTTCCATGTGTCCCTAAAGAGATGGAAAACGAGACCGTTGTTTGAAGCAGTGATGCACTGAAAGTATGGCCACCTTATCATACTGCTACATTGCCAAATTATATATGAAGTTGATGCTTGGGTTCTATTTTTATAATATAGTTCTAGATTTATGGTAATATATACATTTTAATTTATAGTTCTGTGCTTTAAAGAAATACGTGTATGAATAAAGAACAGTATATTGAAAGTATTCTATTCCAGATATTTATAAGGACTATAAGTCTGTATTCAATAAAATGTAATGCCATGAAAGGTGACGATGTTACTGTTCCTACCGACAGATGGTACAAACTCACAGCTCAATGGCCTGTAGCTGGATGCTGCCAGCACCAAGGTCAGAGAATGAGGCTTGGAACATCACATGAAGTCAGGAGTTTGAAGCCAACCTGGATAACCTAAAAAGATTCTGCATCTAAAAATAAGATACTGGGCCATGGAAGAAAAAGACGAAGGGAACTAAGTCTTTGCTAATGGAAATGGCAGGCCATATTGTGATTGAGAAAGACACAGGTTTCATATGTCATTCTGACTGATTGACAGGAACTCAGTATAGAGATGGGTGTTCCCTGTAAGCATGTCCAAACATGTGTACAGCTAGCATAAAGAAGAGATAAAACCTCCAGTCTCAGAGGCCAGATGTGTGGCTAACAAGCCCAGGGGCACTCCACACTTGTTAAACGTCCTGGGGAGTGCTATCGGCCTTCGAGAGCATAGAATCCCAACCTGTAAAGTGGGAACGTTGAGACCAACAGTAATTATCGTAAAGACCTAGCATTCTTGCTATAGGCTCACAAATGCATGCTCATCCTGGTCCTGGCTGTAAGACCCTCTCCACAGGTGAGCAATCCACAGTGCCAGAATGGAGAGTCTTCCAGATGGGGACCCCAGGGTTCTCCCAGCAGAACACTGAAGTGCACAGGTAAAGGGAAAAGGGCTTAGAACACCCCAGGATGGCGGAGAGGATGAAAGCAATGTGCGCTGTTCCTACCTGTCACACATACGGCAGATGGCCTCCGAACGGTCAGACATGAAAATGCAGACAGCACAGAGAACGGGAAGTAGAGACAATATAAAATTATGCCTCCTTTCCATTGGGTGGATGCTGATGTCCAGAGAAAAAAGCAGATAGAATCCCTCTGAATGGCATGGGAGCAACCAGATGTTTCCAAATTATTCTAGAATAGTAGTCTCCTTAGAGGGGAAACACCAGTAGCTGTTCCCTTGGTCAGTTCATCCTATTTAAATATATATATTTCAACATGTGTGGATATATATGTGTATGTGTGTATGTATATGTGTGTGCATTTTTCTGAGCTTTCCTTTCAAAAATCCCTTTACATATTATGAAGGGTAAGCACAAGGCTCTCCTGGGAAGAGCTGGCCTCACATCAGGTGCAAAGACCTTTCTAAACCAACTCTCTTTGGTTCCACTCATATCATGTGCTCCTTCTAGCTCTTGAAGGGATTTCTGTTCCTACCTCTGTCCCTTATGCCATGGATCCAAGAGTTCTGTCTATGCTCTCTGTTTCTAACTGAGAAGTAGTGATATGGCAGGCTGAGTTGATGCAGAAGGGCTCCTCCAACTATGAAAACATATATTTAAAGGGAAAATATTTACGCTATATACCGGCATTCAGAAGATAAAAAAATATTCCATCACTTGGGAAGCAGAGGCAGTGAGATCTCTGTGAGTTCGAAGCCACTCTGGTCTACAAAGCAAGTTCCAGGACAGTCAGGGCTGTGTAAAGAAAGCCTGGCTCCAAAAGAAAAAGGAAGGAAGGAAGGAAGGAAGGAAGGGAGGGAGGGAGGGAGGGAGGGAGGGAGGGAGGGAGGGAGAGAGAGAGAGAGAGAGAGAGAGAGAGAGAGAGAGAGAGAGAGAGAGAGAAATGTTTGCCTTCCAGAAAGAAGGGCGCCATAGTTAGCAGGAGCTACAGGTTTACACATGACCTATAGCTTCACTCTGTCGCTGTGTGAAAGACCCTGTCCAAGAGCAACATGCAGGGGGGAAGGGTTTATTTGGCTTCCAGTTCCAGGCTGAGAAGTCAGGAGGTGGGAACCTCAAGCACCATATCTGCAGTCAGGATCAGAGAGAGAAGACACACACGGACCCCTGCTGTGCACTAGCAATGCTCAGGGCTTCCTTCACTCTGACACAGTTCAGGGCACAGCCCATGAAAGTGGCCACTCATGTTCAGGGTGGGTCTTCCCACCAACTGTCAAGACAGTTCCAAGGACGTCCCAACAGGCTGACCTGATCTACATAATTCTCAGCTGAAACTCCTTCCCAGGTGAGCCTAGGTGGTGACAAGTTGACATTTAAAACTAGCCAGCCCAAGACCCCTCCAGCCCATCTGCACACCGCCCCTTGGGGCTGACAGGATGTGCAAGCCCACGGAGGGTGGATCCCAGAGGCATCTTCATCCTCCAAAAAGGACTAGAAAAACTCTTCCCATCAGGCCCCTCCCCGCCCCAGGCGAGGCAAGAAAGCCTGCCATCCACTCAAGGTGGTCGATGTAGGGGGAAGAAAGGCATGAGAAATTAAAACCACAAACTTTGCCATGTGAAGATGAAAAATCTGAATTTAACACAATCATTTTAAAAGGTCAAATTGGCCTGCTACAATAGGACTCAGAGAGACACATAGAAAACCACTTCCCACCTTGCACACATCAAACACCCACAGTGGGACACAGTCCATTGCAGATGAGCTCACAGTCAGAAATACAAAGCGAGGAAGTAATATACATGACAGGAGCGCAGCGGAGAAAGCAAATAGGAGTCAGGACGGCGGCAGCTTCGGGGAAACCAATAAACAGATGTGTCAAATATTGCTAAAGACTTTGTTGAGTGAGACAAGATAAGGAACACGGAGGACATGTGGGAGCTGTTGGGGAAGCATCCTAGTTTGCTTCCTGCTGCTGTGACAAATACCGTGGCCAAAGGCAGCTTAAGGAGGAAAGGATTCCTTTGGCTTACACATCTCGAACACTCCATCACTGAGAAAAGGGAGAGCAGGAACTCAAGGAAGGAACCTGGAGGCGGGAACTGAAGCACAGGCTGTGGAGGGGTGCTGCTTACTGGCTTGCTCTCATGGCTTACTCAGTTTGTATTCTGATGCAGTGCAGGACCACCTGTCCAGGGGTCATACCACCCACATGGCTAGACCCTCCCACATCAATTGTTAATCAAGAAAATGTCCCCCTGAACTGGACCGCAGGCCAATCTGATGGAGGCAACTCTTCAACTGAGACTTCCCTCTTCCCAATGACTCTGTGTCTGTGGGGCAGACAAAACAAAACAACAAAACAAAAACTAGCACAGGGGTATATTAGACAGAAAGTGGGAACGCACTTGTCAATGAGAAATGACTGAGAATATTCCAGAATCTAGAAAACGATTCTAAAAATCATGGGTCAAAGAAAAGAAGATAGGCCGGGCGGTGGTGGTGCATGCCTTTAATCCCAGCACTCGGGAGGCAGAGGCAGGCGGATCTCTGTGAGTTCGAGGCCAGCCTGGTCTACAAGAGCTAGTTATAGGACAGGAACCAAAAAGCTACGGAGAAACCCTGTCTCGAAAATCCAAAAAAAGAAAAGAAAAGAAGACAACATAAACTTTAAAATACTTAGAGAATGTTAAAGACATAACATAACAATGCTGCTCCCAGAACGTCCCAGGTTCATTAGGTCATAGGATACCTTATGATGAACTGCCCCCCAAAACAATACAGGCCATTGCCATTGTTCTCAGTTACCAACCAGATGATAAGACCCTATTACTTGATTTGGTCTCAGGATACCAATAAATCAAGCTAAACATGAGCTGGAAGTGTGCTAGCTTTCATACTGCTGGAATGTGCTATCTGGTCCGCTGCTGGAGAAAATGCGGTAACGCTCTGATCTAGCTATGAACCCTGCGCACTATACAGTACCAATTTGCCAGGCAAGTGTGCTCATTGGTGTCTGATATGGGAGTGTCCAATCACTTTATTGCTGGATTTGAGGCTCTCTCCACAAGAGGAATTCATGTCCGATACTACATACAAACCTGGTTAAAAATGGTGGTTAGGGAGGTCCTATACCCAAAGATGGGAACCTACTACTATTGTTTGGCTGAATGGATATTGTGCCAAACTGCCTCCCGGTGTTTATACGCATAGACTAGCGCCCCTCTCTGAAATGTTCAGAGCAGCTTCTATTTGTAGTTGATGCAGACAGGAAGTAACCGCTGAGTGCCTGTATCACTTCCTCCAAGGAATATTGTGGAAAAGGATGTGGAAAGAGTCTAAGAGCGAGAGGAGAAGAAAGGGTGCTATGAAATGCTATTTTCTAAACATGGTGCTATAAAAGCTAGCCAGGGAAGGCACTTCCAGCTATTGTGCCCATGAATTCCTAGCAGCAGTGGCTACCTGCGTAAGATCTTTGGGGTGTCAAATGCTCAAGCCAGGCCCAGTGTCATTATCTCTTCCTGATGACTAAAGATCCAGGCGTCTAACTCTCACCATCTCCTCTAGCATCAAGTCTGGCTGCACTCCGCCATGCTTGCTGCCATGATGATAAGAGACTAAACCTCTGACCTGTAAGCCAGCCCCAATGAAATGGTTTCCTTTATAAGACCTACGGTGGGCATGGTGTCTTCACAGCAATAGAAACACTAAGACACCAGTCTAGTCAAATCACTGAACTCTGGGTTCAGTGAGAGAGATGGTATCTAGAACCAAGGCAGTGCCAGGCATGGTGGCACACACTTCTCACGCCAGCCCTCAGAAGGCAGCAGTGAGTTCAAGGCCAGCCTAATCTACATAGCAAGCTAAAGGATGGCCAGGGTTATACAGAGAGACCTTGTCTCAAAAGACCAAAACCAACAGGAAACCCCGGATAGCAGGCTGATAAGAGGACTTGGTGAATCCAGGCTCTGGGCACCAAGGCTGATAACCCTGGAACCCACATAGAGACAGACAAGCCCCACACGTTGACCTCTGACCTCCACACGCACACCACAGCGTGCACACACATATAATTAGGCACACACACAGACAAGGAGGAGATGAAATATGAAAACAGATTAGCAGTGAAATCAAGAAGAAAGTCCTTCTAAAGGCTTTAACAAAGAGTAATCCAATCAGTAGTACTCCAGTGAAGAGTAGATTTTTGTCTTCTAAAAGTACACAAAGTTTAGGGAAAACCAATCGTTAGTGTCTTAGGGTTACTATTGCTGTGATGAAACATCACAACCAAAAACAACTCAGGGAGGAAACGGTTTATTTGGCTTACACTTCCACATTGATGTTCATCATTGAAGGAAGCCAGGACAGGAACCTGGAGACAGGTTCCTCTGATGCAGAGGCCATGGAGGGCGCTGCCTACTGGATTGCTCCTCTTGGCTTTCTCAACCTTTCTTTTAGAACCCAGGACCAACAGCCCAGGGATGACCCCACCCACAGTGGACTGGGCCCTCCCCGCTCCATCACTCATTAAAATGCCCTAAGGCATACCTGCTGGTCTTCCCTAGGCATTTTCTCAACTGTGGTTCCCTCCTCTCAGATGACTAGAGCTTGCGTTGACATTGTAAGGACATAAACAATTTTAAAACTCTGCAACTTCAAGAGTTAGTTGAAAACAGCATATCTAACTAGGAACCTGAGCTCAAGCATACACCATGAGATGTTCCTGGTGGCAGGCCACCTGTTACTTACTACCTAGCTCTGTGGTCTACCAGGGAACAGCAGAAGCAACCACTTTGGGGAGGGGGCACACTAGAGATAATTCACACCTGCTGTTATGCGAGACCAACTCCTTTGACCCAAACTGAACCCAGCCTGTGGTTTTTGCATATACATGTAAGCCCCAACTGAGAACGGCAGGTGGGGGTGGCTCTCCCTACTGCGCTGTGTTGTGTGTGGTAGTTGAGCTCCCATCCTGGCTTGGACTTTGCACACTGAATAAACCTTGCTTTTGCATCCTGGACTTGACTGGATTCCAGTGGTCTCTCTGGGGATCTCAACTTGGGCACAACAACATAAAACGAGCCAGCACAATTAGGTCCTTCCAAAAGGCACGAGGCCATACTGACCAGGATGAAGAGCTGGTGTCACGGACTGTGCAGCCCTTTCTCTGTAGACTACTGTGCTCAGCTGTGTTGTGAGTCACTTCCTGCTATTCAGTGGTGCTGTAAACTCAAGTTCCCGGAAAAAGCTATGCGTATGTGTAAAAGATTCTGCATGGCTGATTGGTTGATCTGAACTTCATGGTTGTAGAGAGTTGCAATGTTCGAATGGAGAACCCACATTATCTTGGCTTATTGTTTTCCCCCTTAATACTTATTCATTGCTCAGGCCCCTGTCTGACCTAATGTCTCATCAGCCATTATATCAAAGTTTTGGAATATATAAACAGACAATTAGCTTTCACAACCCCAAATTCCTATTTGGGGGAAAGTTGTGCCTTGCATTGCCAGTGTGAAACAGACTCAGGGGAGATTCTTTGTGCCCCTCCAAAACTCAGAATCCTACTGGCAATGTGGATCAACCCGTATGTGTCACGGAAGGACAGGCGACACGTGGAGAGAACTGATATTAACACACAACAGTAGCAGATGTTGGGAGAACTCATGGGAACGAGTTTTTAAACCTTGCGCTTTTCATGACCCTATAAAAATATTGACCATGTTGGTTTTCATAAATGTGTGTTGCGCTCACTAAAAAGGTAATTGTTAGGCTTGGCTAATCACTGTGGGGGAAAACAAAACCCCCCTGAATCTCAGGACTATAGAACAAATGCTTCTGTCTACCTCGGTCAAAATAAAGCAGGCTGTGAAGCTGCCCTGTCATGGCGTCTCTCATCCATGGGGCCTCCAGGTTCTCCCTGGATTAAGGGTGGGGGGGGGAGAAGGGGGAGAGAGAGAGAGACAGACAGAAGACAGACGGACGACAGACGGAGACCCTTTTGAGTCTTTATCCCAACCCCAGAGCTGAGTGAAGGGTGAGTTTGGTGAATCAGGTTTTGTCTCAGCCAAACAAGTTAGCTAGTAAGCAGTGGAAACCTTCCAAACAGAGAATGGACTAATTGAAAACATGTTCGTACACGTGGGGGCACATGCCTGTAAATTCCAGCATTCAGGAGGCTTCTTCAAAACAAAGACACAACTATTTGTATGTATGAATAAACAATCAATCAAACACAGGGCAGAAAGTAGAGGAAAAGCATCGACTCTATCCTGCACGGCCTGCCAAGGCTCCTGAGCCTCTGCCGAGTAAACACAAACCGCAGGCAGCAACCCACCTTGAGCGACGGTTACTGACAAAACGAGGCAACTTTGGAAAGCGTAGCTTCCTATAGCTGGTCAGTGGTAGACAGTCCCCCTTTCCCTGCCAGCACTCACCACAGCAGGGGGAGACTGAGTAAGTTTATGAGGCTATTTAGCAACTGGGTCCTAGGCCTGAGGACTTGGGACAAGAAAAACTTGGCTCCGCCCATCTCATGGCCACGCCCACACCTCTGAAGGGCAGTTGCCTAGCAGCAGGTGTTGCTCCAGTCCTTGACAACCTCCAGCAGCCAGGAAGAAAGAAGCACCATGCCCAAGCATGCGGTAGTGACCTTGCGCTATGGACCCTACAGCGCGGTGGGCCTGTCCGTGGAGCACCGCACCTACCGCCTGGAAGGTCTGCAAGGTGGGCCACCCCACTGAGTGCCTCTTTTTGAGCCTCAGCCCCCGGGACTCAAGCTGAGTCCTCTACCTAGGCCTCCCTTCCCTTTTCAGACCCCAGGAAGCCTTCATAGGATAACTTAGCCCCTCCTCCCTCTGGTCCCCATTGCTTGGATAGAAACCTGAAAACGAATGTGATCTGTGGGCACCCTGAGTGTTACCAATCAAACTACACAAATAAAATGGCTAGGAGAAAAAAGTACCTAATCCCACATTACAATCTGGGAAATTTAGGGTCAGAATTATTATAAGTGACGTTCATGGAGTGACAGGACTGAGATTCTATCCTGTGCTTCTTCATCTATGCAGCAAGGCCTGTGTTAAATGTCTGTCTGCATAGACTCAGGCAGATGGGCTCACTGTTGATCAGGATGTATGTGTTCAGGAGAGCTTTGATTGTTGAGAGTCATACCTAAACCTTCACAGACTAGAGGGTGCATGGGAACCCACCTACAGTGGAGTTACCAGCATTTCACGGCAAAAGCCCCAGCTCCAAGAACCCAAGGGACTAAACAGCCACCACTTGTATTAGTCAGGGATCTCTAGAGTCACAGAACTTATGGGATATGTGTGTGTGTGTGTGTGTGAATTTGTTGAAATGACTTATGTCTTACAGGCTGCAGCCCAACAATAGCTAGTTATGAATGGAAAGTCCAAGAATCCAGTAGTTGCTCAGTCCCATGAGGCTTGGGGGTCTTAGAAAGTCTTCTGTATACGCTGGGGTCCCCAAGTAGGCTCAACAGCATGCTGGCACAGTGAGGGCAGGTAGGTGAACAAAGGAACCTTCCTTCCCCATTGTCCTTACGTAGGCTTCCATCAGAAGGCCTGGCCCAGATTGAAGGTGTGTCATCCGCCTCAAGACCTGGATCAAAGGCGCATTTCTTTCCAGCGCACGTTCTGAATCACAGGCGTGCCCTCCATTTCTGATTGCAGTTCATTCCAGATATGCTCAAGCTGACAACCGAGAAGAGCCATCATATCACCCAAATATGATAAATAAAAAGATACGCTGAGAGAGCAGAGAAATTTTATTAACGTGGCAGAGTGGGGGGGAGAAGGGATAAAGGGTTCAATGAGCCCAAATCCATCCCCGGGCTACTGACTAAACTTTAGGATTAAATGGAGAAAGGGCCCGGTGGTGGTGCACACCTTTAATCCTAGCACTTAGGAGGCAGAGGCAGGTGGAGTCTGTGGCCTATGGAGAAACTGTCTCAAAAAACAACAACAAAAAGAAAAATTGAAGGAAGAATTGGTACAGAGACGTGAGATGTTCATACACTCAAGCCATCCTGGTGGATTGTGTATCGCCAGTGCTCAGGAAGACCCCTTGAGTCTAGTTAAGCAAGCTGGTGACCCAAAGTGAAGGCAGAGATGCCAGACTTTCATCCCACTCTGACTTACCTTGTACAACCAAGTGATAAACTGGATCCTTTAACAAAAGCAGTTTCTAAGTACCTGTCAGAATGGCAGTAATCGGAGGTGATTGAGGACGCGTTTGAGTTGAGTTTTAGTGAACAGGTGGAGATTGGCCAGGTACAGGCCAGGGCGTTGCAGGCAGAAGACCTGACCCTTTCAGGAACTGGTGGTCTGAATAAGTGTTGAGATGTTGAACTGATGGAGGTTACGCCAGAAGGGCAACACATGCAGGGCCATCTGAAAGCTTCAGGCATGAAAATGAGCCCTCAGTTGCTCTGAACACAAATAGAGGGTCACGGGTGGAAGGGGGAGAGGCATAGAAGGACTTTGGTAGTGCCCCCTGCCCTGGGTTATAATGAGAATCTCTTGGATCAAGACAGCCATAAAGGGAAGTTATGCCAAGTAACAGCAGTAAACTCCCTAGGACAGGGGACGATGGTAAAGAGGATGCCACCAATATCTATCCACGTCTGGCTAGCAGCAAATGCATGGCAATGCCATCTACCAAACTAGAAAGCACCAGCAGGTGTGTGTGTGTGTGTGTGTGTGATGGTTTCATTGATCCTTTTCAAACACATTAAACTTCACACACTTTTAGCTCCTTAGTTAAATGTACAAAGGATAAGAAACTAATCCTGTCAGACCAGCCCGCCCCCCATGACCTCGTTATGTCCTAAAGGCCCTGTCTACAAGTATGGTCAGAGAGAGTTTAGACTTTCAACATACAAAATCGGGAAAGCACAATTCAACCACAGCAGCAGCCCTCATGTTAAATTTAATGATGCGAACACGTATTTGAGTAAATAAAACTTACCTGTGCTCTGGAGGCTGCGTCAGCAATAGCTGACAGGAAGTAGTAGGGAGGAACCAGATGGAGAAGGGTTTATAATGGGGGGCGAGGAGCAACCCAAGGATTTCTTGGGAGATGTGAGGAGATGAGCTGCTTGCTATTCAGCCTCTCTGGGAAGCAGGGTTCTACCTCAGCCTTTGAATCTTGGATTCTTTAGTGGAACAGAGACTTAGATAAGTTCTCTTAGTAGTGTTGAAAGAGTTGGTGCCTGAAGGAACAGAATTTCCTCAGGCTGCGGGTGGCAGTGGAGTTGCAGTTGCTGACTAGGATCGCCGTGGTTTAATAGGCAGACAGTTAATGCTACACACCCCAGGAGGGCATGTTTTGAGGACATAACTACTCAACAGAAAAATAGAGCCCCATGTTTGCAAGGAGAGACGGAACCAGGCAGCTGGCCAGGGATGGGCAGTGCAGAGTGGGAGACAAGGTAGAAGTACCAGAAGGTACGTGAGATGGTTCCAGAAGGAACGGGTCCAGAACTGTTGAGCCTGAGTTATCTCCAGAGAGAGATGCACTCATGGCTGTCAGTCATGGAAGGATTAGAGAACGAATGTTCTCTTATGTTTCCAATTGGAGGACAAATGGGTCAGCAACCGTGGAGGAAGTGTCTATGAAATGCAGCCCACACCACAGAAATCAAATGGCTTCATTTCCAGGTGTCTTCTTAACTGAAAAAGCCCACACACGGGTGGCATATTACCAACATTTTTGGCAATATTCTTGGTGAAAGAAAAACGATAGAAACAACCAGAAACTGCAATGGTTTAGATAAATTGCAGCACATCGGTCATGTGACATGGGATGGTGGGTGGCTGGGTTGGGTAAACCCAGCACTAGGGACAGAGCCTGCCTCTGAGTTCCCTGCATACCACAATCTCTCTTCGCTTGAACAGGCAGATAATGGAAGAGGCACAAAGGGTAGAATCAGAGTAGTTTTTAAAATTTTGTCCTTTTCTGTAATTTCTAAGGTTTTTTTCAGATTCACATCTGCCTTACATTTATAATCTGATATTTTAGATATACTTATTTTTCAGCAAAAATCTACTAAAGAAGAAAAGAAACATAGAGCCAGTGCATATCTGTATTGTGGCACTTGGAAAGAAACAGAACCCAGGCACATCTGTAATCGTAACTCTTGGAAAGAAAGACAGAACCAGTGCACATCTGTAATTGTGGCTCTTGGAAAGAAACAGAACCAGTGTACATCTGTAATCATGGCTCTTGGAAAGAAAGACAGAACCAGTGCACATTTGGCAATTGTGGCTCTTGGAAAGAAACAGAAACCAGTGCACATCTGTAATCATGGCTCTTGGAAAGAAACAGAACCAGTGCACATCTGTGCACAATTGTGGCACTTGGAAAGCAGAGTGAGGATTAGGCATTCAAGCCAGCCTGGGCTACATGAGACTCTAAAACAGGGAGAACAACAAAAGAGGAAGATGAAGAATCAGTCAGGGTAGCACCAGCATTCAGGTGAGATAAGAGCCAAGGCTAGCCCCCCCCCCCCAAAAAAAAGGAAGAGGGGTTGGGGAAAGGAAGGGTAGATGAAGGAGAGAAAGGAAGGAGAGGGATAGAGAGGAGAGGAGAGAAGGCAGATATGGATTGGAGAGGGATGTGGGATGGGTGAATACTGAGTGTGTGGTTCTCTGACCTCAGAGAGGCAAGCAGTACAGAGGTAAGGGAACTGGCAGAGCCGAGCCCACAGACTCAGGCTGCTGCTCCCTCTGGGGAGGGGAGGGTGTTTTGAGAAGATGACAGGGAACATTTGGATGGCAGGAGAGGTTTGTAAGGTATCTGCAGGTGGCTGATTTGTAGAGTACACCCATGCTTGATAACGCATCTAATAACAGCTGCCAACTTTTACAGAGGACCTGGTGACAAGGGCCAAGGTGTTAATAGCAACAAAGCAGGGAATATTTGCTCCCCCTCCCACATCCCCCACTTTAGATCCAGTGTTAACACTGAGCAGGCAGATCTACCTGTAGGCCTTCCTCTGTAAAATCTGCATCAGAATTCTGCATCTGACTTTTAAAAACACAGCCCTTTATCGTTTCCCGAAGCCCCGCTGTCTTTGGAAGGATGCCTGATCTTTTCTGAACGTACCATGCCCTAAGCAATCTGAACAGTCCTGTTCTTTATTACCCATGAATTATAATCGCTCAGCAAAAATGTCTCCACTAAACCAGTCCTTAAAAGAGAGCTAAGTAATTGCCCTGGCCACAGTCGCTCCTTGTCTACTGTACTTGAGCCTGCCAAACGAGCCATTCAAAGGGATTGGAAGGCACTGAAACTGACCATTAAAAATAGAATCCATCTTTATTTAGTCAAGGCTCCCAAGTGATAGCCTCCATCCCCAGTGATGCATTAGCTGTATTCATTAATGGTCGCTGGCATCATGTCTGCTCTGTGTAAAGGAAGGAGAGAAGCCAGTGGACTTCGACTTCCTACCCAGAAGCATTTACATCATCTACAGATACCGTATGACTCCGTCAGCTCAGTGAGGACGGAGCCTCTCCTGTCGCCTCCACTTTATCCAGGTCTCCTGTGAGGAATGAGGTGCCACTTCAAAGAGGCGGGTGTTCTGCGGGTGGCTTACCACTTCTGGCTGATTTATGCTGAAGTTTAGCTACTGCCTGTGCACAGACTTTGTTTTACGGAGCGTATTTATCTGACCTTTCTTTGAATAGACAAACCAGGCGCAACTCAGGAAACCGTGGCCCCTCCATGCCGAGTGGTGGCATTTGGTGAGCTGCAGGGATTCCAAAGTGTCGTCTTCTCCCATCCCTTAAGCCTGCCCCAGCCATGTTACAGCCAGCCTCACTGTCACGTGTCACTCCTCTCTGACAGGAAGGGGATGATGTCCTGAGACAGACAGCGTGACCACCTCTGAAGCCATTGTCATTTGAGTACAAACCAGGCCCGTGGCCAATAGCCACAAGGGAAGTGGGTGTATACTCAGCTTCAGTTTATGTTTGCTGCTTTGGGGAGACAGTGTTGATCCCAGGTACCCAGAGGTGGGCTGGGTCAAGAGACCTGCCCCTCCAGAGCTCAGGTACCTATACCTGGCAGCCTCTAGAAGGAGAGATGACCCTTTCTTTTGTAGATTGCAATCTAAGCTCAGTCAGATGGGAGTCAAGGGGCATGCATCGTCAGGGGCAGCTGGGAGGTGCTTATTCCTGAGGTCTCTTGAGGGACCACCTGCCTAGTCCTGGTAGCCCCAGCCTCTCAGAGTCCCTTAGGCCTTAGAAATCTGGCCTTGGGAGTTTGTAGCAGAATGACAGCTAGACTCCTGAGTTGTCTCTGTCAGGTTCCTGTCCACTCCCCAGGAGGGTCTACAGACCGTGCAAAGCCTAGGGTCCTAGAGGCCATGGGACACTTTCCCATGTGCAGCTACTTCCTGTTAGGGAGAAGGGTGCTATGGGCAGGGGAAGGTGAGGCCAGAAATCCCCACCATGGACTGATGTCATGTCTCCCTGGAGGAGGAGCTGCCTTTCCAAACCAGCTGGACCACTTCCATTTAAAAAGTCACTGGTCCAAGCCGAGTGCCCTCTTGAAAGATGTTTAAGATCAAGACACTCGAACAGGATACAATAGCATAAATACGCCAAAGGAACGATGCAGGCGTTCTTTGGAGAGAGGCATTAGCCGAGGCAGGTCAATTAGGGCCGCCTCTGGGTGCCTGAAGAGTGTGACCATGTTAATGGAGACCCTCACTGAGTCTTTCTCAAGTTTCCTTCTAAAAGTGAAATCAAAATTATGCAATTAAAATGCTCACAGCTGGGGCTGGATGCTCTCGAGCTGATTGAAAGATGAAGAAGTGGACAGGACAACATTTTGAAACAGCAATTGTCTCTGTAATTAAATGCAATTAGCTGGCAGAAATGTCTGTTTTTCCATCCTGAAACTGCTGGCATGCTAAGACTTGAAAATAAAAACATGACCCCATCTGATGCCTTGTTCCCTCTAAACCAGAGATATTCAGCGCCGCACACAGAACGCTAAAGGAATGGGACATACCAACTCTAAGATGGATGGGGCAATGGGCACATCAGGGGAACTGGAAAGATGGCCCTGGGCAGGCTAGCTGACTAGGTTGCCAGGCTTGTTAACCACAGACAAGAGACTTAGTAGGCCAGGCTGTAGTGGAGACTTGCCTAGCACACTGAAGACCTTGGTTCAATCCTCAGGGGAGGGAGAAGGAAAAGGAAGAGAGATTAAGTCAACAAGTTATATATGGCTGACCTCTGGGAAAGAGCCACCGGCTGTAAAGGCTAAGCAGGCCCCAGACTCATAGGTGGGAATAACGAATACGCTTTCTTTTTAAAAGTTTTCTGAGCTGGGCAGTGGTAGCACACATCTTTAATCCCAGGACTCAGGAGGCAGAGGCAGCTGGATCTCTGTGAGTTCGAGGCCAGCCTGGTTTACAGAGTGAGTTCCAGGACAGCCAGAGTGACACTGTCTTGGAGGGGAACAAATTTACCGATTGTTGTAGACATTGTAGAGAGCGCTAAGAGAGTAAAAGTCAATGTTTCACATAATCTCACTGCAGAGACAAAGGACACTGAGTTCCCTTGCTCTCTTCCTTGACTTTTGAGACAGGCTCTCATTTTGTGGCACAGGCTGGCCTCTCTAACTCAATATCCTTCTGCCTCAGGCTACCTAAAAGCTGGGATTATAGGTGTGTGCCACCAAACAGGGCTCTTCTTTCTTACATATTTTAATTAATATTGCATATATATTCTTAATATATTACACATTTATAACCTTATTTTTGTTGTAATCACAAGTATTGCTCTATTTCAAAAGTCCCCCTTTTTTTTGTTTTCTTGAGACAGGGTTTCTCTTTGTAGCCCTGGCTGTCCTGGAACTTGCTCTGTAGATCAGGCTGGCCTCAAACTCAGAGATCTGACTGCCTCTGCCTCCCGAATGCTGGGATTAAAGGTGTGTACTACCACTGCCTAGCTAACTCATGTTCTTCACTTAGGCACCTTTGCCAACTCCTTGATGTCAAGGGTAAAACAGACCCAACTCTCTTGCTATACACCATCCTCTACCAGCCCAAACAGCTTACCATTCCTCAAAGGTCCTGAGAGACCCCTCTCTACCGCCCAGCTAAGTTCCTATTTAATGTTTACATGTATATAGTATGTGTGTATGTGTTTGTGTGTACATCATGTGTCTTAAAATTGGGATTTCTGTTGTCATTACAAGACACCATGACCACAGCAACTCCTATAAAGGAAAACATTTAATCAGGGCTGGCTTACAGCTTCAGAGGTTTAGTCCATTGTCATCCTAGTGAGAATCATGGTGACATGCAGGTAGACAGGTACTGGGGAGGAAACTGAGTTCTACATCTTGCTCCACAGGCAACAGGAAGTGAACTGTCCACATTGGGCATGGCTTGAGCACATGAGACCTCAAAGCCCACCTCCACAGTAACACACTTCCTCCAACAAGGTCACATTTTTCAACAGTGCCACTCAGTATTGGCCAAGTATTCAAACACAAAGTCCATGGGGACCATACCTATTCAAAACACCACATCATGACACACACGTGCACATCAGAGGACGGCTACAAGAGTTGGTCCTCTCCCACTTCAGGTTGTAAGTCTTGGCAGTAAGCACCCTTAACCAATGAGCCATCTCACCATCCTAGAATGGTAAATTTCCAAATTAAAATCTCATTATGAACACACAGCATTATTACTCAATCATGCTTTTATTATCAGACTTATGAATTGTTCACAGAATTTTGGTATTATATGATAAAAAGAACATCATGTTGCAAAAAACTACCTGTATTTCTGATTTTTTTTTTCTTATATGGTTTCTTTTATGTGCAGTGTTCTCAAAACATGTTTTTGAAGGTTGTGGCTTATGCTATGGATTGCCCTCTGGAAAGGCAACCAAATTATATCTCCATACTCAGGAAAAGATCTACTGATCATTGTCTCTATAAGGCTAAGCTGTGGAATACGCAGCGGCCACTTCTGAGAGATGGGTTATTTCCTAACAGATCCTCTAAGTCTGGGTAATTCAACAACCTAGATGTGTTCACTTGGGTATCTGTCTTGTTTTCCTGAGACTATAAGGATACATGGAGATCAGAGACCAATTAAGTACCCAGCAGGTGACCATAAACAGCAGGGAGGAGACCAGCTGCTGTTATCTACGAGGACATAGATATAGGTTAACCTGGAGTCACTCCATGTCACCCCATGTCACCCACGTCACTCCCTGTTTTCCAGCTGTGTTGGCCAAAGATGGACATGAGATCATCTTGGAGCAGATTGAAGACTGGAATCTGGTGGAGCTTGTGGTAAATGAAGAAACAGTCTTCCAGTGTGATATCCAAGACCTGGAGTTTGGTAAGGCTCTAGGAAGCCTCTGCTCTGCACCCAGCCTCTGCCGAGAACTCCCTCAGTTTCTAGCTGAGTTGGTCAGGGAGTCATGCCTAGAGCCAAATTAGGGTTGTTTTTGCATTTCAAATTCACATCAAGAGCCCTGTTCCCTGGGGCACATGAAAGACAACAGCACACACACACACATTCATACACATACTATGCCACATACACATATCACACACATACACACACACACACACCATGGCAATACACATATCACACACATACCACACACACATGTGCACACACACATACCATGGTACATACACATATCACACACATGCACACACACCACACACATACACAGTCACACACGCATGTGCACACATGAACACGTGTGTGCGCACACATACCATGGTACATACACATACACATATACATATACCACACACATGCACACACATACACAGTCACATACATGTGCACACATGAAAATACACTACACACATGCATACACACATGTTCCATGACACAGACACACCTCTATATGAATGATAAGATGATAGATTATTGAATCTACCTTTAAAACAAAAAGGAACTACTAGTCTTAAATATTTTGCATTGGTACAAATTTAAGGTTTTTTTGTTATACTGTATATACGTTTCTACTATTTAAGGTATTGTACTTATGCATCTCATTTAACAATGTAATATAAAGTTCTAGTCCTTAAAGCTAATTTTACAAACTGTTCAGGATAATTAAGGAATGTAGGTTAGCAGTTAGTCGTTATAACAAACTTGTAGTCATGTATGTATGTTTTCAAGGTTAAACAGATATAATTTAGATAGATAGGTGGTCTTCAAACACTTCAGAGATCTACAGAATATGGCATTTAATATGTTTTAACAACATAAGATTTTTCATGATAGTGAGACACATCTGTTCCTGGCAGCACCAATTTACCTTGAAAAAATATGGATGATGGGCATCAAAGAACCTCCATGTGGAATCTGTTTTCATTGTGGAAAACTTAGCCACTGGGCAAGAAACTTCCCTTTCCTTGACTGCTGACAGTATGTTGTTCAAATTGGACAAGCAGGACACAAAAGAAAGCAACTGCCAAGCCTTGTTAAGACAAAGTAGAACAGTCCTTCAAAATCCCTGCTTCATAGTAAAATCTGTCAAATATTCTAGGCCCATATGGCAAAGATGGATGCCCCAGTGTTGCAGAGGAACCTTGGGGGACTTCTAGGCAGCCAGCTGTCTCTGTTGTGTCTATGGTTTTGAAGTTGTTTGTTTCATGCTTCCTGTTTACTTAGGTAATATCATATCCTTCTGGGGTCTCTGATGGAATTAGAGCCTAGACAATTATAGTTATACAGTTTTCCTTGCTATCAAATTCAGAAAAAACTTACAAAAAAAATGTAAAGTGTATAAGGTTGAGAAACATAAAAACTTAAGTTATTTATCTAGAAAAATGTTCCAAAGTTTAAAAAGATATTTTTAGGACAGTCATACAAGTTATGATAGAAAATTGTTTTGGTATAAGACTTTGGACTCATCAAGATAGAATAAATAATAGAGTAATTTCTTCAGATTTGCCAAATAAAAATGGACTTGACATTGTGAACGTGAATGTAATTCTTATTTGATAATCGTTCTTATGGTATATAATTTTACTGTATAAGAGTTAAAACCTTTCCTTCTTATTTAGACAATAAGAGAGAAATGTAGTGGGATATTTTTACACTGTGTAAAGATGTATTGCTATAATTGGTGTAATAAAAAGCCGAATGGCCCATTGGCCCATTGCTAGGCAGGAGGTGTAGGTGGGACTTCTGGGCAGAGAGAGACCTCTGGGAAGAAGAAAGTGGAATAGCCAGCTGGACTTGGAGGAAGCAGGATGGGCAGTACAGAGATGAGGTAACACCACATGGCAGGATGGAGATTAATATAAATGGGTTGATTTAAGTTATAAGAGCTAGTTGAAATAAGCCTAAGCTAAAGGCCAAGCTTTTATAATTAATAATAAGTTTCCATGTCGTTATTTGTGAGCTAGTGACCCAAAGAAAAATCTGACTACACATACACACAGACACATATACCATGACACACACACTACATACATACACACACACACACATATACACACACACACACACATATATACACACACACACTCACTCACTCACTCACACTGGAGTGCTGTGCTGCCCAGCTTCTTCTCCAAACACTGGAGACAGCAGAGGAATGAAAATGAAGCTGGGCCAGCATTCATATATGATTGAATTGGAAGAAAATAAGGTCTGTGTTTAGTTTCTTTTTTAACTTTAATAATGTGTTTCATTATTATTTTACTTCAAAGTGATTTTTGTTCCATTTATTTATTTCACCTAGACTTATGAGACAATTAGAGTATACCCACAGTATATCAGCTATTTTCTGCACATTTCTTTGCCCTGAGGGGTCTGCTGGCCCATAGGTTGGCACTGTGTCTATCTCCCTGTGCCTGAGAGTAAGAGCTTCAGAAATCCACTAAGACTCTGCTAGAGGCTACTTCATGTTTTACCTGCCTGTAGCCTTTGAAAATAGGCTCCCAGTGGAAGCCCAAGGTATATTTAATACTACATCAAACTGTATATAAATCTGGCCAAAAGGTGTGTGTCATTTATTTCCCTAGGGGGTGACGGCAAACTAGACCCACTGTGT
Source organism: Chionomys nivalis (assembly GCF_950005125.1). Lineage (NCBI taxonomy): Eukaryota > Metazoa > Chordata > Mammalia > Rodentia > Cricetidae > Chionomys > Chionomys nivalis. The sequence continues at coordinate 32,152,293 of NC_080090.1, read as the reverse complement.
GAAGAGGCCAGGATTGCTGTGCTAGATGCCTTCTGATCGCATGGAGCAGACAGAAGAAAGCCAGCTATGCCCTCCAGTCTGCAATACCAGCCAAAGGGGCTTATTGGGCACACGGACAATGGGATACACCAGTTAGAACATGGCAACGGCACCTGTTCTCTAGTCTGGACAGTTTGAGTTTCTCATCTGGCTTCACAGACATTCACAAAGATAATAAAACCACCTTTCTGGCAACATCTCTCAGTGGCGACCCATAGGGAGAGTCCACCAATATCAGGTGCATGTGCATCCGAAGGAAATAATAAAATGCAATCTAATAACAGAGCGCCGTCCCCTAATAAAGTACTGTTGCCAGAAGCATTAGACATTCCATCTGAAGCAAGCCAAGAACTAGGAATAGGTGAAATTAAAACACGCCTAGGTAGGAGGTGGGAATGAGGCCTTTGAAAGCCTGGACCAAGCCAGTGTCAATGAAGAATCTGGAAACACGGCTGTCCCTACAGATTTATTTCTTGTGAATACTGGAGTACATTTTTAATCTCTAGTATAAAATTAGATGAGTTCAAATCTTCACTTGTCCCTGCTGCAAACAAGGAAAGTATCTGCTTGCTTTCCTCTTAGCCAGCTCAGCTGGCCGCACTGAAGGAGGCAAGAAACAGTCTGGGGCAATGAGAGTGACTCTCAGGCTCTCTGTTGGAGAACACAGCCTCATAGAAAGGGACTTAAGTGGCAGGCATTGTAAAAAAAAAAAAATCAATCATGCTTTCCAAGTCCTATGCTGTGTGTATGTGTGTGTTAAATTTTTTAGGAATATATATTATATATAGTTATATATGATATATAGTTATATATTATATAGTAATACATTTTATATATAGTTAAGAATATACATATATGTATGTTATATATAGTTATACAGTTAAGAATATACATATATTTTATGTATGTATGTTCTTATACATATATACATATATGTGTGTATATATGTATATTCTTCACTATAAAAGCATGGAGAGGAGGGAAGTAGACACCACTGTATGGTGTCATACATGCTGCCTCTCACATTTGAGACGACCCCAGCGGAAGTCAAGAGACTATGCAGAGAGAAAGGTGGTTCCACACCCTGCAGGGACCTACACCACCTGGGAAACTGTCCTTCCCACCACCCTGGGAAGTTGCAGGTTCCCCAACACCCCTAAATTACAAAGGCCAGTAGAGATTCCATGTGCTAAATTACATCCTTGGCCCAAGCTTCATTTGTCAGAGTTGATCAGATTACAAATCACTCAGACCTCTTCAGAAATATTTAATCATCCTCTTCGTAAGAAACTCGGGATCCAGTGCACTTCCCTCCTGGTGTCTGATGTTGGCTTCCAAGTGCCTTACTCCCTTAGTCAGAAGCCAGCTTCATTACAATGCATGTAGAATTTCATATTTATTTCAGTGTAGAATATAGAATTTAGAGGCATATATTTTCACTAAAGAACTATGAAAAATACAAAGTAACAAGTTAGACATCATTTTGGTCTATTTCCCGTCTGAGTTTCTTCTCTTCAGGGCTACATATTCACAGAAACAAACATACACAGAATTTCACTGTGCCTGGTCAAGATCACATTGCAGTTTCTTCTTTTAACTTACTGTTTCCTATTGAGCTTGTTCCCAAGTGGCTGAGCATTGACTAACTGTCTGAGCCTCGTGTCTCAACCAGAGATGTTGTTCTTCCTCGTGTGTCAGGAGTTGTCTGAGTCCATTTCGTGTTGTTGTAACTCAGCAGCTGGCCATAGGTAATGCATGAGGAAAATGAGTTTATTTGGTTCATAATTCTGTTCAGTAGAAAGTCCAAGCAGCATGGTGCTGGTGTCTGGTGATATGTCATTACATGGCAGATGACAGCCATGTGAGAGATGAAGCCAGAGACAAGGGATGGCCTAGCTTTTATAAGAACATATTCCTGAGGACTGCGAGACCTGGTTCATGATACCATTATGATATCATTATGACTCTTCCACAAAAAGCAGTCATGACTCATCTCCTTCTTATTAGGTTCCACCTCTCAGAGATTCCACCACTGCACTAGGGACCAAACTTCCAGCACATAAACCTTACAGGAAAAACTTTTTTCAAACCACAGGAAAAGAGCTTTCAAGTCAACATTGAAAATAAACTTAAGGGGTAAGCAAGATAACTCAGTGGATAAAGGGGCTTGCCACCAAGTCTAGTGATCTGAGTTCAATTCCTAGAGCTAGGAGGAAAGAATCAACTCCACAACTGTCCTCTTACACACATACACACAGGCGTGCACACACGTGCGCACACACAGAGTTAAAAGCTAAATAACACTTAAGACTTTGGTATGGGAGCCATCTATCCACATGGTCCCTCTTTGGAAATGACTGAACGTGTCCCCTGTCACTCTGTCTTATCTTCCACCTCCTTGAAGACACTTCTCTGTAGAGAAACCTGCTTGCTCCCTGTCAAGACAAAAGTGCTCTGTGCCTCAGCAAGCTAGACATCCGGGTGCCTTTTAATGCTTTAAAACACCACTTAATTAAATCACATTTCAAGATTTATGAAATGACAAATTGATGCCACTGGTAGTGGAATCCATAAAGTGTCTTTTTTTTTTTAGAATAAAATTAAAGTCATGGTTCTGTCTCAACAGTTTAAAATGAAATTTGGAGTCTCTAAGCTTTTTTCATCATTTTAAAATTGTTTAATGAATAGGTTGGCTGGGGGGGGCGGGGAGTGTTTGCAGGACCACTCTTGAAGGCCTGCTGACTATACCTACTTCCTCTGTTAGTTTTACCCTCCAAACCCATGTCCCATGATCCTGTGAACCTCAGCTTACGAGAACAATCACAGGACCATCTCAGCAGTGTGATAGAGAGATGACCCTAAAGAGACCCTTGTACCCTCTGGGTTGAGATACTTCCTTGGACATACCTCCCAGACAAAGTAATCCTAGGATGTGATACTCAAATCTTCCTCCTTCAGACACTGACTTCCAGCTGGTGCCTTTGCGGGTGATTTAGCCTTACAGGAAAACCATGTCAGGTGATAACAATGCATGCTCGCTCTGGGTGCCAAGTTTCCGAGAAAAACAGACCAGCTAGCCAGATCCGGGTGAAGGGCAGGAAGATGCCAGCAGAGGGGTAGTCTTCCTGACTGATCATTTAAAGGGAAAGGAACGTGAGGCGGTCGTGCAGCCAGGTGCTCTCAGCTTGGCTGTGAGCTAGTGTCCCGAGTCACGGGAAGTGGATAAGGGACCTTCTCCAGGTAACTCACGATCTGGAGCTATGGAGGCTGACAGTGCTGAGCTCATCTAAGAAAATGGACCAAACAGCACAGTAATGCTGCCAAGTGAGCATGGAGAGCACTGGTATAGGAGGCCCTTCTGTCTGTGTGCTGCTTTCATTGGTTAATGAATAAAGAAACTGCCTTGGCCTTTTGATAGGGCAAAACTTAGGTATGCGGGGAAAACTGGACTGAACGCTGGGAGCAAGAAGGCTAATAAGAAGTTAGGGCTAATGGGCCAAGCAGTGATTTAAATAATATGGTTTCTGTGTGATCATTTCGGGTCTAAGCTAGCCGTGTGGCGGGAAGAACAAGTGACCTCCTTCACCTACAGAGCACCACGTTCAGGCTCTGGTACCACCATCCCTCACCTCCCACATCACTGTTGCTTTCCAGGAGACAGGTCTGAGGCTATTAATCGTCTAGACATTTCCAGAAAGGCTACAAATCTGGGTTTCCTGGAGGCAGTCTGAGCCCCCTTTTTCCTTAATGGTTGAAGGGTCTGGGATGGGAGGGGATTGAGAAGCCTGCATTGGTAAATGTGTTTTCCAGCTGATTCTGGTATTCAGCATATGCGTGCAAGCACACAAAGATACACAGATGCACACACACACACACACACACACACACACAGGCACGCACACCAGGGAAACAGTTGCCTCTGTTAATCGCCCTAGGAAAAGCAGGAAAGGAGAGGGGAGGGGATGGTATTGGAAAGGGATCAAGAAGGAGGCGGAGGAAATAGGGCCACATTATCTTGGCAGTGTCCATGTCAAATTGACTCATAAAGTCACAACCTGCCACTAATGACCAGGGTCAGTCATGCCGTTGAGATGTTTCAACAGGCAGCTAACCTTCCAGAACAGAGGCAGAAAGAAGGGGCGTTTTCACGGCAGAGCCTGTCGTGCAGACATGTAAGAGGCCATCAAGCCCCATGATCCTCAGAATGTGTGCCACATGGCCAGCAGTGACTGTGATAGGTGAGCAAGACCTAAAGGCTGAGCAAGTCCCGTCAGTCAAACATAGAGCACGGGAATTCCAGGACGAGGGAGGTAGAGACCAGGGAAAGGCTGTGCCTTATTTTGAGGAACCCTGAGGAATTTAGGGTATCCTGATAATATGTGTGGTGGTTTGAATGAGAATGGCCCCATAGACTCATATGTTTGAATGAGACCAGTTACTGGGACTCTTTGGGAAGGATTAGGAGGTGTGGCCTTGTTGGAAAGGGCGTGTCACTGGGGTGGGCTTCCAGGTTTCAAAAGCCCATGCCATTCTAGTTGATTCTGCCTCTGCCTTTCTCTCTCTCTGCCTTGTGTTCGTGGCTCAGAGATGAGCTCTCAACTACTTCTTCCTGCCTGCTGCCATACTCCCTACCACAAGGGTCAGAGACTCTAAGCCCCTGGAGCCACGATTGCCCAGATTAAATGTTTCCTTTTGTAAGTTGTTTTGGTCATGCTGTTCTGTCATGGCAATAGAAAAGTAACTAAGATGGTATGCATAGGATAAAAGGTAGATCAGTGGTAGGACTTACATGTCATGAAAAACAGTAACCCATCTGAGGCACTGCATGCAGTGCAGTAGCCGGAGCAATGCAGACATCCGGTGGAAAGTGATAGAAAGACCCGGGAGAAAGAAACACAACAATTGGAACTGGTTCTCGGCTTTCTTCATTCATCACATGGCCATATCTTTATTAGGGGCTCAACAAGCTGCTCATCCCCTAACTGGGTACCACACTAGTCTTCACTGAGACCAGATAGAGTTAGAAATGGAACGTATCCCGGAGACGGTCTCAGCCCCACTCCTTCACAATCTCAGCTTCCAGCCACCTTCGGCTGGAATACCCATCTCTCCTGCTTTTTATCCCAAGTAAAAGACTTACAAATATTAACACAGAGATACTGTAGGCAAGTGAGTGATTTTCAGGTCCACCGCCCAGGTCCTGGGGGTTCTTCCTGGTTCGTAGGCTTATGTGGAGGATCAGCAATAGAACCCTGTTTGCTCAGAAGTGCCCTCTTGCATGGTTGTAGGACAAACCCACACTTCCAAGCCGGATTGTCTCTAGACAGGAGTGTCAAGGACTGTACGCACCAAAGGTCTTCCATGGAGACCCTACTTACTGCCCGACTCACCTCCAGCAGGTTCTGCAGGCCATGACCACAGCTGCTGCTCCTGTTCTATTTGGAAACACACTGGCCCTTATCTCTGTCCCAAGAGCAGACAGAGACCCTGCAGACCTGCCTGCATCTCATGAGGCCCCAGTGTTCCTGCCGCTGTTAGCAAGTGCTGGCTGGAAGCCTGGGGACAACCGGTCATGTTCAAAGATTACCAGCCTCCAGAGTTTTCCCAGTCTAGATCTCAGCCTGGGGAGCAGCGACTCTCACCCTACAGGAATATCCCAAGCTCTTCCAAGCTCCTTGGAATCTAGCCACCAGCATCCCTCCTGCTGACAGGATGTCCCCTACATCCGAACCAGAGGGAACCTGGTCATCGTTTAGGGCTTATGACTTGTGATGAACAAAGTATTTCAGGGCTGGGGACATTTCCACATAGCTCTCTCATTCCTCATCCTGTCAAGTGCTTCAGGCAGATTCATTGTACCATACCAGCTCTCCTATGAATCTAGCGTTATGCCAATAAAAATGCCAGCTGGGCTGTTTGACAACAAGACAAGCTAATTACAATGTTTATATTGAAATGTTATCCAGCAACAGTGACCCCCAAGGTGGAGTAGAACTGAAATTTGACCCACCCAGGAATGCTGCCTACGGTACAGCCTTTTCAAGCCACCCGAGAGAATCGTGTTTATTTGAAAAATGGTAGGGAAGTTGGGCAGCAACCAGGAAGAACATTGGTATAAATTCTAGGGATTTCAATGTAACAAATAAAACACGAATCTGAAATTTTTGAAGAAAGCTTTTCTTTTTCAAGAATTTGTATTTATTTGCTTTCTGTGGAGGGGATATTCATACCACAGCACACACGTGGAGGGGGTATGCATGCCACAACATACATGTGGAGGGGATATTCATGCCACAGCACATGTGTGGAGGGGGTATACATGTCACCACACACATGTGGAGGTCAGAGGAAAAGCTAGTGTGTTGGTTCGCTCCTTCCACCATACGAGTTCTAGGGATTGAACTCAGGCCATTGGGCTTGCAAAGCAAACACTTTAATCACTGAACCAAGCACCTCAATGGCCCCATAAGGGAGGCCTTTTGAAGAAAGTATGACTCAATACCCTCAAACATATAGAAAGATAAATGGGTAACTTTGATTCCATAAGAAAGAAAATTTCACAGTTTTTTATTTACAAAGTAGCAACTCACATCAGAAGTTAAAAATACATGTGGAAAGGGGCCTTTTCAACTCATATATTTAATCAATACAAAACTCCGACAAACCAATAAAAATTCTACCATCTAACATGGAAGAAAGGCGAAGAAAATGTAGAGAATGTTCACAGAAAAGGATACATAAATGGTTCTTCATCACAGGAAACGATGTTTTAACCTCATTCATAATAAGATTAGTGCAAATTAAAACTGGGCTATTAAATCAGAGGAGATGGCACTGTCTGAGGCGGGTGTGGAAGAGGCACTTATTCCTGGATAGAAACAGCATGCTCCTGAGATGTCTGCATAACAACTTGGCATTATTTGTCAAAATGATAGGGCATATATCCTTTAATTCAGTATTAGTCCCTTTCAGTGATTTATCCTAACAGCATCCACATATCAATATATATAGGGACAAAGAAACTCTTTAAAACATGGTTGTGATGCTGGAGAGATGACTCAGGGGTTAAGACCGCTTGCTTTTGCAGAGGACCTGGGCCAGATTCCCAGCACCCACAAACATACATAACTCTGGCTCCATTAGATCCAGCACCCTCTTCCAATTTCTAAGAGCAGCAAGCATGTACATGGTACACATACATACATGCAGGCAAACATGCACATAAAATAAAAATAAATCTTTTTAAAAGGCCATGTATCATATAAGTCTATTAGTATGAAAGAATTCAAGCCAGATGAATATACTGGGACAGAATGTAGATTAGTGGTTGTATGGGGCTGACACAGGGCACTGAGAAGGTGATAGCTAAAAATTAAGGGACTTGTTTATTTGTTTTTGGTTTTTCAAGACAGGGTTTTTCTGTGTACCTCTGACTGTTCTGAACTCACTTCTATAGACTAGGCTGGTCTTGAACTCATGGAGATCCACCTGCCTCTGTCTCCCAATGCTGGGATTAAAGGCGTGCACCACCACGCTAAACAAAGGGCTTACTTTTATAACATGAAAATTTCCTATAATTGATTGTGGTGATGCTTATACCAGTCAATGCTAAAATCCACAGAACTGGGCACTTAAAATGGGCTGTTAGCAAAAAAAAAAAAAAAGCAGCTATGGCCTCCCTTAAATTATTTGAAGAACTTAAAAATGAATTTGTTTGTTATACTTTTTTATATGCAGTGGCTTTGCAAAGATGTCAATGTCATAAATATGTTCACAATGGCCTGGTATGTGTGACGTGTGAAAGGATGTGTGCACATGTGTGTATATCCGTGTGTGTGTCATAGATACACAAATTCACACAGGGAAAAGTGCAACTGAGAGAGTAGTCTTTCCTGAGACCCCAAGAGCAACGTGAACAGGGAGAACAAGAAGGACGCTCCCTTTTACTTATTCAAGTCTGTACTGCCCAGCTGCTACCTGCACTATGAGCGCATGCGGTATGGTTTGTAAACAATTAAAAAGTAGTCAAAAGTCAACAGTGAGCTCTTTTGGAGCTGGAGAAATGAATCAGCATTTAAGATGTCCTTAAATGGTCGCTAGCTATCTCTGGTGACTCAGCAGCATTGGGGAAATGAATGGAACACCTCAAGTCCTAGCAGAGAAATACCCAAAGTACATATTATCTCACGCACTTTCTGCAGTCTCAGAGAAGTACAGTGACATCCCCATGGCAGGAACTCTGAAAACGGTCTATAGGGGAACCTCCCTTTTCCCCCTTTCTAAAAATGCTTCCAAAATGTCAGACTGTGTCTTCAGTACAGAACAAAATGCTGGTGCTATTGCAGAGAGAGAAATGGAGAGAAAGAGAGAAAGAGAGAGAGAGAGAGAGAGAGAGAGAGAGAGAGAGAGAGAGAGAGAGAGGTGAAGGTGTATGTGGAGGCTGGAGGTTGACATTGGTTGTCTTTTCTATTGCTCAGCACCTTACTAGTTTTTGAGACAGTGTTTCTCACTGAACTTGGAACTTGCCAATTCAGCCAGACTAGCTGGCCACCAAAGCTGAGTCCTCCGCTGTCTGCCTCCCCACTGCTGGCATTACAGGTGTGTGCACTCGTACTCCGCCACACCTGCTTTTACCCAGGGGCTGGGTGTCCCAACTCAGGTCTGCATTCTTCCAAGGCAAGCACTTTACTATCTGAGCTGTCTCCCTCCCCAGGCCCCTTCTTCTGTCTTAAAGCATTTTCTCCATCTGCTCCAAACCAGTGCTTTGTAAGAGTGGTGCATTGATAGTGCTTTGGAGTTAGATGTGTTTCTGAGCACATCCCTATACAAGCTCCCAGACCATAGCTCGTCCCATGGTTCTGTCCACACCCATCTTCTCCCCTGCAACTCTGAGGTCGCACCTCCACTCTAGCACCCCAATGTCTTCCTCAAGCCCTATTTCCAGAGTCCAAATCCCTCTGGCTGAGCCGATCGGTTTTAAGTCAACTGCAACTGACTTAAGGAAATGGCTGTATGTTGCTTTGTGTCGGAGAAAGCCAGCTTCAATTATGGCTGGCCATGAATGCTTCATAGGTGACAATCAGGCCTCTCTTGCCACTGGTTGGCTATGCTTTCCCAAAACAGTGACAAAATGGCCACCAGCAACTCAGACTGGCTAGGGTTCTCTGCCTGGGAAGCCCTAGTTTTTCCTTCCCAATTAGTTCCAGGAAAAGTCCTGTAACCTAACTCTGATTTGGCCTGATTGGGTCATGTACTCATTTCACATTGGTCTGGTGGCCTGGGTTGGCCATCCCCCCTCCCCCCCTCCCCACACACACACTTCTAGGACAGAGAGGTGGAACATTTGATCCTGTTAGAACCACAGACCTGGTATGGAAAAGGGATGAGTTTCCAAAGGGAAGACTAGAGTGGCCAAAAAGAGCAAAATTCCACGTATCCTCTCTATCTCCACCTGGCTATCCCCAGACACCTATTCCTCATCACTGTCCCCGTGTTGAGTTATCAGTGGCTTACTCTGGAAAGTTGGGGCCGGTCACAGTTACTCCCTTGCCATCTTCCATTTTCCTGAACCGTCACCCAGTTGCCTTTCTTACCGTGTGTTATTCATGTCTCTCTCCATCATTGTAACGAACAGCTAAGAGAATCAATTTAGAAGGAGAGCATGCTTGCTTTGGCCCACGCTCTGGAGTTTCCAGTCCCCTGATCAATCTCCCCCATTGTTCTCAGCCCTGTATGTAGCGAAGCAACACTTCCCAGAAGGTGTGGGCAGCAGATCAAGTCACTCACACCGTGTCTGGGGAGCAAAGCAAAGGAGGAAGGGCTGGGGCCCACTCTCGCCTGTGAGGGTCTGCCTCTCCACTGTGACAGGGAGAACACCCACTGGGCTCCACCTTCCAACAGTGCCTGTCTGGGTTCTGGTACCTTGAACACACGGGCTCTGCAGGGACAGCTAAGATCCAGGCTGCAGTACGCAGAGGTACTATCACCTCTGCTTTGGGTGGTTGGGACGTCTCCCTCTTGAGCTATTTCACTTGCCTCCTGTCTCATAAAGCAGCCCCCAGGGCCTCCGCCTGTAAAGCACTCTCCACATGGCTACCAAGAGTTCCTCTACACTCCTGATCACCCGTTCCTTCCCTAGGGCTGTATTTCCCTTCCTATCCTAATGTTGTTTGGAGGAAACCTGCATTATCATGGATGCTCAGTGACATGAGCAAAGAGCTCATGCTTGGTCAGTTTCTGCCCTACACCTTGACTCTAGAGTGTGACTCAGGGTAGTGGAAAAAGACGTAGGCTCCTCTTGTCTCACACAGCCTGCACGCTCCAGGGTCTCTGAGGAAATATCTGACACAAGGTAGCTGTGTCCCTCTCCAGACAGGACCAAGAGCACATAACAGTCACTGCCATGTCATTTCTTACCCAAGATGAAATCACGCAGGTATCACCTCATCAACTCTCCAAAGTCGTACAGCGAACACCAGAAGGCACGATGGTCCATCTCCAGTGTCAGCTTGACTGGATTTGTCATCACCTAGGAGACACATCTCTGGGCATCACCGTGAGGGAGGTTCCAGGGGTGGCTCACTGGAGAGGGCAGATGCACCCTTGAGGTAGGTGGCACCATCACATGGACTGAGGGGGAAGCTAAAGGTGAGCTGAGCCAGCATTCATCTCCATTGACTTTCTGACGGTAGACACAACGTAACTATGTCACAATCTAGTCCTCATGCCTTTGCTGCCACAATCCACTGTTGCCCTCAAACTAGGAGTCAAAATAGTGTTCCCTTCAGTTACTTATTGTCAGGTGTTTGACCACTGTGACAAAAAATAGAAACTAGTAGTCACACTGACAGGTAACTAGTACAAAAAGCAACCATCCACTACAACTTACCCAAACTGAGCTGGTACCATTCATAGCCCAAGGGTAGTGTAGTATTCTTTCTTAATGGCATGAAGCATGTTTGGGAGTGTCTAAATGTCCCAGGAGAAGTGCATAGTGCACATAGTTACTGACAGTTACTTGGCATATCCTTTTAGGGAGCAGTTGACTCCTTGGGGAAACTGTTTCCCTTGGGTCCTGGTGTTTGGCAGATCCCTGACTGTGAGACATGGAGGCTGGACTCCCAAGGGGCGTCAGCAATAGCACTGGACAGGGGCTGTTTCTCTAAGCAATGCTCCAGCTGTTTGAAGCCTCCCCCTCTCCTCCCCTTGGTCTATGAGACTCCATGCCATCCTGTTGCTGCTACTGACTCATGTCTGGTCAATCAGAGTAGGACATCTCCCAAGACACAGATTTTCTTAGGCCAGCTTGAATTAATTAGATCCTATCACTTGGAACCAAAATAATTTTCCTTCAAACCAGCTCCAAACATAATACAGTGCTATGCAGCCAGCTGCTGAGCAGCTGGAAGGCCAGTGTACCTCTACACAGGAACCAGCAGCTTCCCACAGCTCCTAGCATGCTCCACTCCAGTCCTGGACTTAAATCGCTCACACTCCTGTAGGAAATGGCTATTGATGCTCCTCTAACTTGGGACATCTTCCAATCAGCCCCCCTCCTAGAGGCCCCCATGGAGCTAAGCAGAATTTCTTATTGCTTGGGTAGGCAAGATGGGGATTCTATGCTATAGTCACAACAAGGGTTTTAAAGATTTATTTTTATTTTCTGTGTATCAGTGCTTTGTCTGCATGTATGTACATGCACCATAAGCATGCAGTACCCAGAGATGCCAGAAGAGGGCATCAGAGCATCTGTAACTGGAGTTACAGTCGTCAGCTGCCTTGTGGGTGCTGGGAACAGAACCCGAGTCCTCTGCAGGTGCAACAAATCAAATGCTCCTCACTGGTGCTCCTTCTCTCCAGTCTGCCCTCCCCACTTCCCTGCCACCCCTTGGAGCACCAGAGCTTTCTCCCCCTATTTAACCATAACTTTGTTGCAGCCACTGACCTACCCTAAGGGCAAACATAGTTTACCACAATATCTTGTACATTTCAGTTGGAAGACATGATTTTAAATGCTCCTACCATGAAGAAATGATGACTGTTTGAGGTGGCGAATTTACTAGTTAGCCTGATCTAATCATTACATAATCTATACATATGTATACATACACAGAGACATCATACCATGCCTCACAAGAGTATTTAATAATCACATACTGATTAGGAATAAAGTTTTAAAATAGAAAGCAGAATGTCTTCCTCAAGTTTATGTAACTATTCCACCCCAACCCCAGCTCTCACCTGTCTTACCAGGCAGTCCCACTCTTCCCTCTTCTCCTCGTTTCTCTCGGACTCTGCCACCTCCTCTTTCAGAAGCAAACACTGGTGACTTCTTGGGCAGCCAGCCACCCCCTAGTCTCTATTCCAGACAGACGCAGGCTACTGTTCTGGAGACTTCATACTGTCACCAGCTGTGAGTGAGGAGGAAATACCAAGTTTTTCAAATGTGTTCATGAGCTCCCACTGACTTAGGTGCTAACTGTCCAGATGCTGTTGCTCAATAGATAACAAGCATGTATCTATCCGGGATGCAGTAAGAATGTTTTTTTTTCTTTTTTTTTTTTTATTCTTTTTTAATTAAAATTTCCAACTGCTCCCCGTTTCCCATTTCCCTCCCCTCCTCCCACACATTGCCCCCTCCCCCCACTCCCCTCCCCCATCCCCACTCCTCTTCTCCTCCCCCCAGTCCATTCCCCCTCCCTCTCGATACTGAAGAGCAGTCCAAATTCCCTGCCCTACAGGAAGACCAAGGTCCTCCCACTTCCATCCAGGCCCAGGAAGGTGAGCATCAAAACAGGCTAAGCTCCCACAAAGCCAGTTCATGTATTAGGATCGAAACCTAGTGCCATTGTCCTTGGCTTCTCATCAGCCTTCATTGTCCGCCATGTTCAGAGAGTCCAGTTTCAACCCATGCTTATTCAGTCCCAGTCCAGCTGGCCTTGAAGAGCTCCCAATAGATCAGTTCCACTGTCACAGTGGGTGGGTGCACGCCTCGTGGTCCTGATTTCCTTGCTCATGTTCTCCCTCCTTTTGCTCCTCATTTGGACCTTAAGAGCTCAGACCGTTGCTCCAATTTGGGTCTCTGTCTCTCTCTCTCGATCTATCGCCAGTTGAAAGTTCCTGTGCCATTCTCCTTGGCCTCTCTTCAGCTCTCATTGTCCGCCACATTCCGAGAGTCCGGTTTTATCCCATGTTACGCCACCTTTACCCATTGCTTATTGGTCAACTCCGGACGTGCACTCAAAGAAATGACAACATTCAGAATTCAGTCTTCTGGATACGCTAAATTATGCTGCAAAAGGTATTTCAGAGAATGAAATTTCTCACACCCCACAAGCCCGTTAGAGGCAGAATCTAGCCTCAAACTCAGGTCTGTGTAACCCAGATGGAATCAGAAGAAGGCTGGGGTGAGCATGGTGCTGACGAGTGAGGGTGAGCACAAACGGGGCGCTGAAAGCACTTGGACCCTCTCCATCCCATGTGGAGGTGCGGAGCAGGTTGGGGCAAAGGAACAAGAGTGTGCTGTGGCACTTTCCCTAGAAAAACAATATGTCACCGAGAAACGTTCGGGAAATGAGTACCCTTTCCCGCACACAGTTCAGTTTGTCGCAGTGATGGTTGCTGTCTTCCAAACAGCATGTCTAAAATGTAGACAAGTCCTAGCCCCAGCCAGAATGGATGAGCACCATCTTGTTCAAAACACGCATGTCAGCAAGCTAGATGGTAGTCCCTCAACCCCCTGACGGCACAGGACAATCTGTGCACTCATGAGTCTGGGAAGCATTTCAGTGGTTGCTCATGTAGAAGCATGTATGTCCTATGATGGGGTGGTGAACCAGAAAAAAAAAAAGAGAATCTTGCTACCTGGATTTTTGATCACCCAATATATGCAGCTCCAGGCAGAGATTCAGAATGCCCACTCCTCTCTAGGTGACTGAAAACTATTCAGCCTCAGTTTGCTCACCTATAAAATGGGGCAGTATAATGCAGCCCCTCTTGGGTTCCATTCTTGGCATCACTAATTAATTAATTGAAACTATGAAGTCCTGGCTTTCTTGGAGGAGGGTCATCTCTAAGACACCCCACAAGAAGGCATACTGCAGCATGCTGCTCTGCTCCCACTGCATCACAGCAACAGGTAGAATTTAAGAGAGGAGTCCCCCGACATAAAGTCAGCTCAAAAAAAATGATAAACATTCCAAGACCAGAAACAAGACCAAGTGGAAAATCATAGATGGACCAGAGGCCACAGGGCATGTGAGCGCTAGAGCCAGGGCAAGAAGCTTGGCTTTTCCAGGAACAGGACTGGAAGTATTGGAAGTATCCTGTGTCAGATGAAAGACCAGCACCTATTTCTGTTTACACTCAGGTGCTGAGTGAGTATCCATTAGTCAGGAAATGGAGCCAAAGCAAACTCTACCTAGATGCCTGCACCATCAGTCTCTTTGAGCTTCTGGACCTAAAGAGGAGTCTGGATAAAGAACCCAAACTAAATGCAGCTCTTCGTGGCATCTAGTCTAGGTTTTGCATCACTCCTGCATTGCCATAGGATAGAATCCCTCATCTCCATTGCAGCGATTTCCCCCCCCTTGGGCTACATTCCAAAATCTTCAGAGGTTGTCTGAAATCAGAGACAGTTATGAACCCTGTTTGCAACTCAGTTCTGTGGTCAACTGCTATCAGAAAAATATTACCTGGAAAATTCCAGAAATAAAGACTTTGTTTGTAGCATAATTCTCAGTGGTGTGATAACGTCCCCTGCTTTCTGTTCCATCACGGTGGCCATCTTTGTCTAGGAAATCTGCACTGTGCACACACAGCCTCACAGTCTGCTGTAAAACACCTTGGTGATCAGGCTGGATGAGCGTTCAGAGCATCTGCATCAGGAGACTTCTAGTGCACTTAAAAATGTCTCTAAAGTATGGGGCTACTGAAGCCTGGAAAATCAGATCTTCCACACGAAATGCAAAGGGTTTCCTTTAAGCAACAATGTGTTTAATAAGAACAACAGCAACACCCGGGCTATGGTGGTGGCACACTCCTTTAATCCCAGAACTCAGGAGGCAGAAGCAGGCAGATCTTTGTGAATTTGAGGTCAACCTGATCTAGAGAGCTAGTTCTGGAACAGACAGGGCTACACAGAGAAACCCTATCTCAAAAAGCTAAAAAACTAAACAAACAAACAAACAAACAAACAAAAAACCCCACAACCACCAAATCCTATGTTGGGATTGCTAGTCTACGGCTAGTTACTATTGCTAATTTTCTACTGTGCCTAATCTGGAAGTGAATCTTTAACATGGCTAGGTGTGCATAGGGAAAAATACAATATACTTAGGGTTTGGTAACATCCAAGGTTGCAGGCATCTACTGGAGGTCTTCAAATGCATCCCACAGGAAAGGGGATGTGTGCTGGATAGTTTTATGTCAATTTGACATAAGCTAAAGTCATCTAAGGGAAGGGATCCTCGATAGAGAAAATACCTCCTAGGGACAGACTGCAGGCAAGCCTGTAGGGAATTGTCTTAATTAGTGATTGATGGGGAGTGCCCAGCCCATTGTGGGTTGGGGCAAAGGGCAAAGGGTGAACGGAGGTCTGTGTGATTTCAAGATCAAGGGGAGTCGGCAGGCTTAGGTAGGCTCCTGTGCACAGTGGTGGCACGGAGCACTCACAGGGCAGAGAGGTTCTAGTTGCCTGGTGTTCGGCAGAGGAAGTTTAGAGGAGGTGGCTGGTGTGGTATTATTGTGGGTTGGCATGCAAAAGGCCAGCCTTCTGGTTGTATTTATTTAACTAAAGAGCGGGTAAACACAACAGGGAGTACACATCAAATCTCAAGGATCAGATTCCAAAATTGACAAACATTTCTTAAAACTTGATATGAAAAATAGCAGAGCTGGGCAGTGGTGGTGCTCACCTTTAATCCCAGCCCTCCAGAGGCAGAGGCAGGTGGATCTCTGTGAGTTCCATGCCAGCCTGGTCTACAAGAGCTAGTTCCAGGACAGCCTCCAAAGCTACAGAGAAACCCTGTCTCAAAAAAAAAAAAAAAAAAAAAAAAAAAAAAAAAAAAAAAAAAAAAAAACAGCAAAAAGAAAAAGCAAAAGAAAGAAAAGGAAAAAGATCAGATTTTTAACTATATTTTCTATGCTTTATTTTCTTAAAATAAACATGGCAACACTCAGTAGGGGGTGTGTGTGTATGCGTGTGTGTGTGTGTGATATAGAAGAAAGGGGGGTCTTTAGTTTGAGGAGAGAACAAAGAAGTTGGAGGGCTTTAAATAATGTGAATACAGTGTATTCATGTATGAAATGCTCAGAAATTTAAATAACAAACATTAAAATAAAAAAGGAAAGCAGGAGATGGGGAGTTAATCATGATAAGTGATCCATGGGCTCACTGGTGTCTGTTCCTGTGGCCCTTTTCTGTATACTCAAAATATTTTTTCACCTAAAAATCAGAATGACTCCTAAGTGTTGCAGCAGAATCAAATGCATACCTATTCAGTCAAATGCATGCCTGCTCAAATGCATGCCTATTCAGTCAAATGCATACCTATTCAGTTAGATGCATGTCTATTCAGTCAAATGCATGCCTGCTCAGTCAAATGCATGCCTATTCAGTCAGATGCATACCTATTCAGTCAAATGCATGTCTATTCAGTCAAATGCATGTCTATTCAGTCAGATGCATGTCTATTCAGTCAAATGCATGTCTATTCAGTCAGGTGCATACCTATTCAGTCAAATGCACGTCTATTCAGTCAAATGCACGTCTATTCAGTCAAATGCATGTCTATTCAGTCAAATGCATGTCTATTCAGTCAGATGCATACCTATTCAGTCAGATGCATGTCTATTCAGTCAAATGCATATCTATTCAGTCAAATGCATGTCTATTCAGTCAAATGCATACCGATTCAGTCAGATGCATGCCTATTCAGTCAAATGCATGTCTATTCAGTCAGATGCATACCTATTCAGTCAAATGCATGTCTATTCAGTCAGATGCATGCCTATTCAGTCAGATGCATGCCTATTCAGTCAAATGCATGCCTATTCAGTCAGATGCATGCTATAGACAGTTATGAGCTGCCATGTGAATGCTGGGAATGAACCTGGGTAAAAAAACAAAAAGCTTCCATTTTTCATTTTCTTTTATGGAGAGTGTCACCTGAAGGTGTGGCCAGACTTAGGGTCGGTCTTCCCACCTCAAATGATCCAATCAAGATCAGGTATGCCCAGAAACTTGGGTGTTCGTTGATTTCAATATAGTCAAGCACAAGACCACTTATGTGATGAATTACATTTCCTGATTTAGTTACGTTGAACAACACTGTATGTCTGGAATAAAGCCATAAATATCTTTTTGGTATGTTCTTGAATCAGATTTGAAAATATTCCATTGAGAATCTTTGCATCTATGTCCATATGGGGAGATCAGCCTGTAATTCTCTTTATTTGCCTGAGTAGCGGGGCAATAAGGGCTTCATAAGGAGGATTTGGAAGTGTTAGCATTCCTTTTTACATAATAACCTGAGACATATTGTGGTTTTCTTTAAAAGTTGGGTAGAATATTGTACCAGCTCTCAGATGACCTACATGGAGTAGGATAGGAAGCCCTGAGTGATTGTGTATTATTGGCATGGGCATCGCCATTATCAAAGACATCAAAGGCTCTGACCTAGGGGAATGGCAAAGCCTTCCCCAGATGAGGCTCACAGACATAGTAAAGCCTTTCTCTGGTTCAAGTGCAACTGTCGACAGTGTGTGCAGAAACTGTCAACCACAGCTTCCTCCTCCAGGATGACCCCGGTTGGGAGCAGTGAGACCCCAGATCCTGAATTTCTTGTAATCCCCTGATCTGAGTGCCTACAGCTGTTCTGAGCATGAGACCTTCAGGAGTTCCTGATGGCAGAAAAGTGGTTTCTGGTGGGTTTGGCTGGGGCGTGGCTATCTCTATATAATCTGCCCCTGAACACAATAAAGGGGGCATTCTTGGGGAATTCAAGGATGACCCATGTCACTGTCTGTGTGTGTCTGTGTATTTTTACCTCCAGCCCCTTGCCTGAAGCTCAATAACTGGGTGCCAGCGCACAGAGATCAGACACAGGGGTGCGGGGTGTGGCATTTGGAGGTCCCACCGAGATATCAGGAACTAGGGAATGCTGAGAGGTCGCCCTCAGAAGTTGAGGGTGGGTTGGGGTGTATGTGTTAATCCTGACTTCCTTCACGAGAAAGAGGAGTAAGCAAACAGGGTTGTCCCCGGCTGGAGGGGATGTATGTATTGGGAAAAGATAGAATGTATATAGCTTAAAAAGATAAATGTGTACAGATATATGATATGGTGATTGTGTTGTCTTTTGTGTTCTGGACTGGAGAAAGACATTTGATTCTAGGAACTGCTAAGATAGGTATCTTGACTTTAAAATATGGGCTTAAGAATTTGATGCTTTGAAAAGGAGGTTCTGTTTTTGTCTCCACAGATAATGAAAGCCTAAGGATTTATTTAAATTCTTGTGGTTTGAATTACCGAGACCTCCTGAAATGTTGCAGTGGAGTGTGAGTGCCACTGTTTCCTGGTTGTTTGCATGGAATATCTTTTCTGCCATTTTAGCCTATGGTAGGGTTTATCTTTGATAGTGAGATGTGTTTCTCGAAAGCAGAAAAAAAATTTAAAATCCTGTTTTCTAATCTAATCTACTAGGTACTTATCTTTTGATGAGGAAGCTGATTATTTAATATTCAATTATTATTGGTTCCCATCATTTTGTTTGATTTGTAGCATTTGGGCATTTCTTGGTTCTTGTCTGCTATGGATCATTATTTTGTTCCTCTTGGCTATGCTTATCTTTGTCTTCAGTCTTGGCTATTCCATCCAGCATCTCCCACAGGGCTAACTTGGTAGTCATGAATGAATTCCTTTAGCCAACTTTTACCACGGGAGCTTTCATTTTCACTTACAAGAGTTCTACTGAGTATAGTAGGCTATGTGTCCAGCTGTGATCTTTCAAATCAGAAATACACAGTTCCTCTAAATACTCAGTTGTTTTAAATGAGATTATTTAATATTACCACTCCTCTCCTTGCCCTCTAATGGAGTCACAGTCCTTCTGAAGAGTTTATTTCCCAGTCACCGTTTACTAAATTGGGTAGGAGTCCTTGGTTCATGCAGTTTCCACCCATTTAGTGATCTAGAACTCACCTCTGTACAGGAGGCCCCTCCAGTCTGCTTGCACCCTTCTCTGTATTCTTGTGGCAGAATTATTAGTGTACCCAACAAGCTGACTGTAAGGCTCACACACTTTACACTCACCCATGCAACTTCAGCTTGTTTATCTAAGATATACCCAACCAAACCCCATGGTGAGTGCCCCTGAGTCCCTTCCAGGTAATATCTTATTCCTCTGGGACAACTTCTCCTTCAAACAAGGAGCCTTTCCTGACTCCTGTAACACCCACACTTTGCTCCAGAAAGACTCGTAACTCAGTGGATTAAACTATTGTCGTGGCTGGAAACACACTTCAGGGGCAAAATGACCACTCAACCACACCAGGCTCTAGGCTAAATTCCCAGTACCAAACAGAGACCAAACAAACAAACAAAAATAAAAGAAGAAAAAAGAAAAACTATATATACTATCAATTGATTTGGGAAAGGTCTCAGTCTTTAACTGTATACCTGGTCCTGGCCCATGAGGCTCCATTGGATAGCTCCCAACCCAGTGAGAAAAAGAACCATGGTTGATTTTGATGAATCACCAAACAAAACAAATAGATTTAGATATGAACTTGAGAAATTCATGAGGATGGGAAGGAAGAGCATGCATGGGAATGGCACGGGAGCATGACCTAATGCAAGGCAGGCACATATGAAAGTGCAAACAACATAATAAAATACAGCAATCGCTGCAGGTGTCACTCTGCCTTGGATTCTGTAAGAAAGGAAAGTGACAGGGAGGGAAGGGGAAAAAATAGAGGGAACCACATGTATAAACAGAACCCCAAGTTTGAAGAGGCTGCATGAAGCTGCGACCTTGCACCTGGAGGCCTGGTACCTAGTTCCAAGGAGGCACTCTGGGAAGGGGACACATGAACAGATAATCTGTAGAAAGTAAGGGCCACAGCTCCCAGCATCTTAGCATGTGCAAGTTCAACTAGGGTAACTTTAGAGAAGCCAAAGAGGAGCGGGGAAAACCTGCCTGCAGCTCAAGGGAAAATCTATTGTGTGGACACTGACACACTCTCTACTGCTTTTCTTCCTCCCTATTCTCCTTCCCTCGCCACTGCAGCCACCGCGCCCGACTTTGTGATATGAACGGAGAACAGCGGGTCTTTCCCAAGCACGTCTTTATTCCTCTGCTCTTTGGTTTCCTGCTTTGGTTCACACGTGTGCGCTACATCTCACAGAGTTTCCCCGGGGCGGTTGAGCTTCACCTGTCGTTATTGCTGAAATTGCTACTTCTAAGAGCACAACAGAGAGCATCTCTGAATCTATGGATGGAAACAACAGGGGGAATAGCAACAAGGACAGCCAGGACGAGAGTGACAGTGCACAGCTCCAGGGGCTGGCTAGAGACCAGACCAATACAGCTAGAGAAACCACGGAGAAAGAGAGAGAGAAAGGGGGAGAGAGCGGTCCAGAAAGGTCAGCAGAGTAACAGAGTACATCTATCTCCCTTTTATCTAAGGAATGCTAATTCTTGGTCCTGACCAATTCTGAAATAACACGGAGACCAAAGTTAGCAATGCTAGTCTTTGGTCCCAACTGCTACATAAGTGTGGTTTAGCTACATGAGTGTGGTTCGTCTGGGGCCCCCAAAGTTCCCAGACAACCTCCCTAGGCAACACCTGAACAGGTTTGGCTTCATCCTAAAATGTCTTGCCCTCAAAGGCCTTCAGGTTGAAGGCAGTATCCAGAAACTTCCTCAGCGACACCAAGTGAGCATTCTTGTTTCCAGTGGCTGGTGCAGCTGCTGGGTCCCGGCCAACATACCTGGAGGAGGAGAGACAGCTGAGGGGAGGACCCAGACTAGCTGCACACACGATCTAGAAGTGCAGGGTCAACCCCATGAGGAAGACAGCCTGTCTGGGCAGTCCTCTGCGTGTACCGTGAACCCACAACAAACTCAGCTATCCAGACCCAGGCCAGGGAGAAGACGATCACTCCATGCTCATGGAGACAACAATCGTGCGACACCCCAGAGACTTTGGGAGCAATCACGCTTTTGGCTTGTCTACATTTCTCATTCCTGGCCCCACCATCACAAAGACAAAGATGCCTACACTGAGCACCAGGGGCTGCCACCTGCTAGGCACCTCAGGAGGCTGCCCTGCACTTAGCCTATGCTAACATTCTCTACCAGAAGGGAGGCAGTACCAAGGCTAGGGGCTAAGATTAAAGGGAGGAGATCCAAGTCATATAAGAAGGTCTGTAATTTGATCCTGGCTACAGAATACTAAGGCTTACTCTCTTTGAAGGTAACACCAGCAATACCCCAACCCTTATAGGGATGCTAACCTGTAGACAGAGAACTCAGAGTCTGTAGGGACTCCAGTGCTTGCCAGAGAAGGGCAGAGGCTAGTTCTGGATGGCACTGCCAACAAGGCAGGAAAAGCCAGTATGGGACTGTCAGGCTCAAGAGCCAAAGGCAGGCTAGCAGCGGTGGGAGGTAGCCTAGTACCATATGGGCCGGGAGCGGCCAAGCAGAGTCATGAAGCGTGGACTGATGTAGTCGTAATAGCCCATGTTCTTATGTTCCTCCTGACACCACACCAGCTCGGCACCTGAGTACTTCTCTGCCTCCCGCATGATCAGGTCAAAAGGGAATGGCGAGATCTGGGGAGGCAGAGATACAAAGGGCACAGTCAAGGAAAGACAATACGTGCAGGGCCTGCTCTGGACCTTGGCACCCACACAATGCCCACAGCCAGAGGCTGGCGAATTGAACCTGTCCATCACTACCATACCAGCGCTCAAGAGACCCAAGCAAACCTGCTCCAGGCGTGTGATGGCCACCTGCTCCTCCAGGCCCTGGCTGCTGCGCTCCTTTACCAGGTCATAGTACACCTTTCCTGTGCAGAAGATGAGTCGCTGGACCTGCCCAGGAGACCGTGCTGCAGGGCCATCTTCTGGAATCATTCGCTGGAAGCTAGTTCCTAGGGGATGGACCAGGTACCTCAGGGGTATCCACACCAGCACCCCAGGCACCCCTGGCTCTTCCTGGCTAGTGAGCTGGTTCGGGTCACACTGTTTACATTATGCAGCTTTGGATTCCAATGATGGAATAAAGGACAGGTGATACCCTAAACTGTCACAGGGAGAGAGTAGAGACAGACCTGTGGACAACAGCAGAGCCCTAGGGACACAAACATTCCAAGTGTGGGGTACGGGAATAGGGAGGGCCCCTGAAGGACAGAGAAAGCAACATGCTGGACCCATGATAGTGCCATCCTGCTCCACATCTGTCCCCTCCAGCTGTGCCCACATTACACATGGCACTCAGTCTGCAAGTGCCATGGTGAGAAGCTGTTGGGAGGCCACTGTACATTCCTTTTCCCTTAGCCCTGAAGCAGAGTCTCCATCTCCAGCCCTGGCCATCTCTCCTTCCTGAAGTCAAGAAAGCTGCAGAACTTCTCAGGAAGCTGTTATAATGGCCCTATAATGCCACAGCTCACGTGAGGACCCTGAGGTGCAGAGGGCAACTGCTGGGGGCGGGGATGACGACAAGTTGCCAGTGCACTGGGGGTCCAGCGACACCAATGGAGCTCTGACAGCCCACTCCAACTGGACACTCACAATGGACACACACAGATGAAAACAAAACAAACAGCAACAACAAACCCCATAACTATCTATGCTGCTGAGGCCCTGACTGGCTCAACC
The DNA here is from genome assembly GCF_950005125.1 of Chionomys nivalis. Classification (NCBI taxonomy): domain Eukaryota; kingdom Metazoa; phylum Chordata; class Mammalia; order Rodentia; family Cricetidae; genus Chionomys; species Chionomys nivalis. The sequence goes on along the minus strand of NC_080090.1, from coordinate 32,129,375 downwards.
CTGTCCCCACTGCTACTCAGGACTCAGCCAAGACAGATCTGCTCTGCTAGCCACTGGGCTTCGTTCTTAAGCCTCCCTGATTCCCTACCAAGTCACACTTCAGGTCTTCATGTGCTTTGCCTGGCCCCTGCTTCCCAGGTCAGTGAAACTGAGTGCTTCAGAGAGGGCAAGCAGGTTCCCAGCAATGTTTGTTCAGTTCATGGGTGAAAATATAGGGAGGGAAGGAGGGAGGGAGGGGAGGAGGGAGGGATGAAGGGAGGGAGGGAGGGAGGGAGGGAGGGAGGGAGGGAGGGAGGGAGGGAGGGAGGGAGTGATAGCAGCAAATCAGACACTGCTCCACCAGCGTCATGCCTCCTGGCAGCCCTTACTGACGGGCTAAGTAAGTCCACTCACTCCTCGGACACTGAGCTTATTCCCAGTGATCTGACCTAGCCAAGGTGCCAACATCCCAATGCTATGGCAAGTGAGGACCAGGACAGGAGCTGCTGAAAGGTCAATGAAGACAGAGCTGGGAGCTCAGGGGCAGAAACCACACAGCAGCCACGAGCCTCACACAGACGGCCATCCCAGCGGATAAGGCACATACCGGACACCATCTGGTCAAAGCTGGACTTGGCGTCAGGGTGCCTCAGCAGAGACTTAGGTGTGAAGACAATGAGCTGGAAGGTAAAAAGCCAGCTGCTAGCAGCCCCTGCCCATCCCAACCCTCACACCGCCCCGGGGCCAATGGGCTGGGGCAGCTCACTGGCTTGCGGAAGGGCAACAGGATCTGTCGGCGCAGCACGTGGAAGTAGCTGGCTGGGGTGGAGCAGTTCACCACAATCCAGTTGCAGTCATAGAGCTGGCTCACCTCGAAGTCCTCAGTGAACACCTGCAGTGGACACTGGTGGCTAGGAGCGGCAATCTACACCTAGGCTCCACTCCATGCCTGGGGAGAGCAGGCGGCACTCACCGGATAGGCATCGGAGTCATCATTACTCATCTGCAGGAACCTCTCTGGCCTTGCCGAAGAGTGCTCTGGACCCTGGAAGTACATGTGATCCAGACAGAGACCGCAGAGACCCCAGACGCGGGTGCCTGGATGGCTTCAAGGAGCAGATTAACCCCGGCTGTACCTGTTCCCACCTTGCCCACAAGTCTGGCCCCCAAGTTCCAGGGGCCCAGGAGGCTCTTCAAGGGACCAAGGGGGTGCCCCTGCCCCTCCTAGCTAGGCCTGCGACAGCCTCTAGACCTTACCATGCCCTCCATGCCATGGGGCAGCAGGAGCACGATGCCGTTGTGCCGCACCCACTTGGCCTGGCCAGTGCTGATGAACTGGTCGATGACGCACTGGGCCGTGTTGTGGAAGTCACCAAACTGAGCTTCCCAGAGGACCAGGGCATTGGGGCTGGCCATGGCATAGCCCAGCTCAAAGCCTAGGCAAAGGGCACCAAGACAGAGCTCAGTACAATGCCGCCAAGCAGCAGCAGTTCCAGTTAAACCCACCCTTCCCCTCAGTATATGCTACCAGTCCTAACCTGGCCTTCCCAATAGGCCAGACACTGGGCCACAGAGGTCTGGATGTGTCTTCCTGGATGTGGAAGCATGCCTCTCTTTTTTGGTTTTGCTTTATTTTCAAAACAGTCTATATAACAGCGCTGGCTGTCCTAAATTCACTCTGTAGACCAGGCTGGCCTTGAACTCACAGAGATCAGCCTGCCTTTCTCTCCTGAGTGCTGGGATTAAAGGCTTGCAACACCACACCTGGTGGAAGCATGCTTTTCTTACACCATATGCTGCCACATTCAGTCTTATGTGGCTCAGGAGCCAAGTCTAAAAACAACTTGGGGACACTACACAGGACCATCAATCAAAAAGACCCCTGAAAATATGTACGGAGTTCCCGAGAAAGGGCAGGCAACTCCCCATGTGTGGGGCTGAACCCCAGGAAGAGAAAGTCAAAGGGAAAGTATGCTGGCTTCAGGTAAACTGAAGGGAAGCATGTCCCTGTGGAGTCACAGCCTAACCTCAACACAGGGCTCTGGGGGTGCAGGACAGAGAAGATAAGAATGACTTAGGAGCATGTGAGTCAGAGACAGGCTCAGCACCAAGCAGTCAACAGCTATGTGCCGCTGTGGATTCTACTGGACTTCCTGTCTGGACACTCTGTGTCTGGTATCCAGAAAAGGGTTTAGGTGTCACAGAGAAAACAAAGCAACATCCCCTTCCTGAAACTGAGATGCCCATTAGACTACGTGAGACGTGATCTCACCTCCAAAATGTTAATTTTCAGATTAGGAAAATGAGGCTTAGGTACAGTGAATACTTCTGATAGATTGCAGGGTTCGGTGAGGCCGGAGTGTGAACCAAGTGTTGTAATAACAAACAGTTCCAGTCTGTCTCCTGTCCCTCTACTGTCTGATCAATTGTTAGTGTCTCCTGTTCTCTGCATAGTGCTTGGCTTCTGGGGCATCTGGCAATGTCAGCCAGCCCAAGGTGAACGCTTACTAAATGGAATACAAATGAATTAGGTGAGATCTAGCAAAGCTCCAGAAAGGAAAACTGTTGAGATCTAAACTAGGATGGAATTATGCACTTTTTGTTGTTGCTTCTTGGACTGGAGAGATAGCTCATCTGTTAAGGGTTTGGCTCACAACCAAAAATATGAAAGTTTTGGGCTGGAGAGATGGCTCAGCCGTTAAAGGCTAGGCTCACAACCAAAAATATGAAAGTTTTTGCTCTTTTATAGTAGAATAACCATCACATGTAGACATTTGCTATTCTTCAATCTTTTCATATGTTTTTCTAAAATTGCATTATGTTATCCAAAACGAAACTTTTTTTTTTCTATTTAAAAAAAAAATCATGATAGGGTAGTGCATATCTGTAATTCCAGCACTGGGTAGATGGTAGAGGCATGAGGGATGCAAGCTCAAAGTCAGCCTGGGCCACGTAGTGAGACTCTATTTTAGAAAGGAAAAAGGTCTTCAGAGAATAGCAAAGCAATGGTTTAGTAGAGTTTAATGTATTTATCCCTTGCATTTAGAATGAGTCGGGAGCTAATAAACTTCTTTAATAATATAAAAAAAAAATGGTCCAACCACAGTTGCTTAGGACATCCTAGTATCTGCTCTCCCGCTGCACCTCTGAGATTGCCTACCCTCCCAGACCCAGGGCACCCCACCCACCTAGAACTCCGTACTCTGAGAGGGAGCTGTTGCACACAGTATAGGGGGCCTGATCAGGCCACAGGTGGTTCATAGGGACACACGTCCTCCGGTCAACTTCCTGGTCATGAAGAACATGGTGCCGGTGGCTAGGGAGAGAAATTGGGACAGAAACAAGAGCAGGTAGACTGTCATCTACTCCAGACCTGGGCAACAGTAGGTAGACAGGTCCTGTTATTGTCCCATAAGGTCTTATGGAATGGTCACACCAAAGAGAATGGACAGCAACATTCTCCTTCCCTGCTGTGTGCTGCTGAGTTAGGAAATCCATGGGCTCAATGAAGACAAGACAGTGACTGGGAGGTCAGGGCCCCTGCCTGCCTCAGCCTCACCTGAATGTGCCCCTCTCCACATCCTGGCCACTGAGCCGCACGTGGATACCCTCCTTTAGCAGCGAACCGAAGGCCATGTACTCTGCCAACGCCCAGTCCACTGTGCGCTTCTTGGTCATGTCTGCCCGGCCACGCAGGATACGAGAGAGACCTGAGAGAAGGGCCGCCCAAGGAACACGGAAGTTCAGCCACCGGCCTGGATGGCTGAAGCACCAGAGCCCTGGGGTTGAGTGCTCAACAGAAAGCAAAGTCTGGAGGTGGGTTCCTGTGGCCTCTCCTCCCCTGACCACAGCCATACCAGGGCTGGTCTGGGTTTCCCCACAAAGGAGAAAGCTGTAGTGGACGGGTCAGGGTGCTCTATGACAATCCCATGGAGGTCTCTCCCTGCTCTCCAGAAGAGAGGACGAAGGTTAATGCCACACACCCAGCGAGAGCCCAGCAATGTGTGCAGAACTCAGCACTAACCCTTGGTGCCATCAGTGGGTACCTCATGCACATTGGGAGAGTTGTGCTCCCAGAAGCTATCTGAAGGAGACAGACATCCTACCATAGCCATGAGGCCCCAAGCTTCTCAAACAGAAACTACAATGGCCACAGCTAAGGGACTGGAATTAGTGACCACCTACTAGCTAGGCTCACAAGCCAGGAACTCATGGGGCTACCCTTTGGTTCTGAGCTAGGGGCACAGCAGAATTCTTCCTATATTCCAGGTTCTCCTCTATACCCTCCACAGATGCAGGGGCTTCTCTGTTCTCCTACATGGTCCAGGAATACACTAGAAACTGCCTTTGACAGATTCAAGGTATCAATCTAAGACCACACCCTGATACCCAGTTGGAATGTGGTATTCACAAATGCCTAACTTCCCAGACCCAGTGGAGAGGAGCTAGTAACATGGGAAGGAGCCCACATGAGGCTTTGAGAGCTGAACCAGGACACCAAGAAGTTAAACAGGGAAATTCCTTCCACAAGCTTTGTCCCCACTTGGTATCCCAACGAATCTCCCTGAAGGGCACAGTCTCAGCTCGGAGAGTGGCCGTGTTGGAGCTTGCACGGCAGCCTTACCTGTGTGGATCTTAAAGTCCTCCAGGGGCACAGAGCTGGCCACATTGCCAATGTGGGTCAGCATGTCCTCGGGGATGCCCGTGGTTGGGCACGTCATGCTCTTGGGCTCTCCATCCACATTAAAGAAGCCTGAGGGGACAGAATCTATGCAGACACTGGTGGTGGGACTTTTGACAGTCCTGGTCAGTTTTCTGTGCCAGAACAGGAAAGCTGAAATTCCTTCCCCCAGACGCATTGGAATAGGAATATGCACTCTGGGACCCGCCTCAACTGAAGACTCACAGCTGTAGCCTACACCTGCCCCAGCCTCCCCTGAGTCCTGGGGTCATAGCTGACTCAGCTTATCCCCAGCAGAGGGGCCCTCTGAATAGATACCCCAGTACTTCCCACCCCCGCCCCTGGCAAGTCACAGGTGGCCACACTTGCTCTAATGTCACCTCCTCCACACTGGCCTGCCTCTGCCTGCAGGAACAGCTCACACCTGCATGGCAGGGACGAGTCTCAGCCTCTAGTTCCACAGCAACTGTTTCCCAGAGCCATTGCATTGTTCCTCGTCAATGACGAGGGCCACTGAGCCGCATGTGCCCCACTCACCAGGCCAGGGGGAGTCTAGCCAGTGCTTTATATGCAGGATCTTTTTATCCTTGGACCTGCCATACGCCTCCTCACAGATCCGGTCGTATTTGGCAATTTCTTCCTGGAATTGAGAGGAAGGCGTGGGCAGACAGTTGACATCCTGGGCATCCAAGGTCAGTCAGTCCAAACTCAAAAGCCCTGCTCTCCATCACCAACTTCTAGAACTTTCTGGGTTCATAGGGATGCCATGGTCAGAGGCCTGGGCAGATACTCCAATGTCTGATGAGCCTGAGCATGCTCAGTAAGGAGATCCAGGGAGAGAGAGCAGGGACTCGGACCTTGTTTTCAGAGGTTCTGACCGTAAAGGCAGAAGGGCTAATGTGTCTATAGACAATTCCAGGCACGAGTCTAGCGCAAGGTTACCTCTGAGAGGACCCTGAAGAACACCCCTACAGAAAGACCCCTTCCTGTCTGAAACTTGGTTTCTCCCCATCATGGCACACACCCGGCTGTAACCATATCCTTAATTCCTCGAGCCCTGTTAGAACCAGGGACTTTCAGGAAGAAGGAACACCAGTTACTCCTTTAAATCTACACTGTCTAGCACTGGGCTGATGTCGTCTGCAGCCATCCCATGTCCCCAGTTTGTCCATCTGAGATCTGTCCCCATGCCCAGAAGTCCCACCTCCCTACCTCAAACTCCTGTAGAGTGACCGTGCCCTCGGCAATGAGCTTGTCCGCATACTTCTTCAGCACGGGTACCTGCTTGTGGATCTGCTTGTACATGAGCGGCTGTGTGAACATGGGCTCGTCCATCTCATTGTGGCCACGCCGGCGGTAACAGACCTGCAGGGGCAGCCAGGGGGTTGTGTGCTCAGTGTACACGCAGGCAGTACATCATCTGAAGCACCCTGAATAAGCAACTCTCGCCTGTCACCAAATGAACGTTCCATGCCAAGGCCTCTGCACAGATGCTTCTTGATGACACTAAACCTCTGTCTCAAAGAACTAGCCCTTACTGAGGATGTGACTAAAGACCTAGCCAGCATGGCATATCGAGATGGGCCATCGCAATTCTCTGACCCCAACACCCTCAAATACTCCAAGCTTGTACAGCAAAGCAGAAAGAGCCCCCTTCCCGGCTCTAGCCCCAGTACCTCCAAAGCACCTGGTTTGTTTGGTACTGGCAAGGATGGGCTACTAAGCCTGCAATGGCAACAGTACCCTCAAACACACCTGACTTTCTTGGCAAGACAGGAATGGGCTACTCACTCCATCCTTGGCTCTAGCACCCTCATATACCCCCAGCATTCCCAGCATAGCAGAAATAAATCATCCACCCCAGCCCTGCCTTGGCCTCTGTCAGTGCCCCAAGCCCACCAGGTCCACGACAACATCTTTGTTGAAGGTATTCCTCCACTCAGCCGCCACACTGCACACATAGATCACGGCCTCCGGGTCATCTGCGTTCACGTGGAAGATGGGTGCGTTGACCACCCGTGCCACGTCAGTGGGGTAAGGTGAGGAGCGAGCCATTCGGGGGTCTGTGGTAAAGCCAATCTGCAAGGACAAGTGAAGCCAGATGTGCCCCTGTGGACTTTTTGTTTGTTTTTGGTTTTGGTTTTGGTTTTTTTTGTGTGTGTGTGTGTGTGTGTGTGACAGATTTCTATGTGTAGCCCTACTATGCTGGAACTTGCTCAGGTCAAAGAGCTGGGGGAGGGGTCTATTGGGGTACCTAGGACATACAGGGGACATGAAGGGGCAATAGTGAATAAGTCCTTGGCCAGATATGACTGCAGTGGCTATGGGGTGGCAGTGGCAGCAAGGAAGCCGAGCCTCTTCTCCACTGGTCCCTTTGCTGCATGGGCATCCGATCTACCAGAGTGACTACAGTGCTCTGGGCAAGACGTTCCCGTTCCCAACTTCAGCGTGCTCATCTAGACAGCAGTCTTATTAAAGTCCTGCCTCCCAGCAAAAAATCAAGAAAGATTAAATGCTGCTGCAAATGCGGCAGAGAACACAGGGTTTCTAACTGTATTAACCTCAGCTGCCTGGAAAGAAAGGGATGCGACTGCCAGCTAAGACCAATGTGCTGAGGGGAGCCCAAGGTCACCTATGGCTACTATGCTGCATCCTTCCGTCCTGGCTGCCCCCTCTACGCTGCTACATGTGGTACCTGTCAGGATTTTTTTCCGGACCCCCCCATACAAAACTCTATAGTATTTGCATAGGATCTATGCAATTAGGTATGTTACTATACCTTTAATCATTACCTAAGACAATGTATGTATGCAAATAGTCACTATACATAAACTGCAGAGGACAAGAACATAAAAAAGCCCATTTGTATTTCGTACAGGTTTAGTTTAGTTTTGTTTTTCCCTGAATACGTGTGTGTGTGTGTGTGTGTGTGTGTGTGTGTGTGTAGTGTTTGGGCCAAGGCATGCATATCTAGGCAGGCACTCTCTGAATTTTCTGAGACACATCTCACTATATAGCTCAAAGTGTCCATGAACTTTCCACGGAGCCCAGTGCTAAAATGACAGGCACGTAGCACCATACCTGATCTGAATATTTTGGATCCATAGTCAATTGAGCCTATGGATGTATATCCTCCAGCTACAGTGATTACAAAACTATCTATAAATGCATATAGATGTATGTTCAATACATATATGTATTTCTTATGTCTCTACCAATTCTTCAGGTCAGGATACAGGGCTGGGGGTCGGGTTCCCTGCCTAAGGTTGCATCCTGAGCTTAGAGATCATGTTCTCTACCTGAGGTCACATGTGCTGGGAAGATGCAGGACAGTGGGATGAACACAGGGCTGGCTCACGTTCCCACCAATCCATAGCCTGGATTTATAGAAATGGGCATGCAACCTGGCATGGAGACCACACCCTTACCTGGTTGTTGACCACAACATGTACTGTGCCATTGGTGGTGTAGGAAGGCAGGTCACTCAGATGGAAGGTCTCATAGACAACACCCTGGCCAGCGAAGGCAGCATCCCCATGGACCAAGATGGACATGACCTGCATGGCAGGGTTTAAACCAGCAGGATCCTGCACCCCAGCCTAGGAAGCCCACCCTCCTTCCTCTTCCATGGAGACCCAGGATCCAACTCTTTAGTATCTAGTCTCTCAAAAGCTGACCTTTAGATGCTACCCTAACCCTCTGAACCCAGACAAGCTCACCTTCCTACCCTGGGCATCCCCACGGTAGAACTGTTCTGCCTTAGTCTTCCCCTGTACCACAGGGTCCACAGCTTCCAGGTGGGAAGGGTTAGCTACCAGCGACAATGTGATGTTTCTGTTGGTGACACGGTTGATCCTCTCATGGTACATGCCCAGATGGTATTTGACATCACCAGAGCCCTGAGGAGAAAGGTGGGATAGGATGAACCTAACACCTCCCTTGGCGAATGAAGGGCAATACAGGAGAGAGCTGAGCCAACCTGCCAGGCTTCTTGGAATGTACCAGAGCGCAATGGCTACTTTACTCCTCACACCAATGATATCAAATGCATAGAAGTATTGGAGGATGTTTTAGAATCTAGGAGTAGAGAAAACTTACTTCTAAACAATATATAAAGTCCCTCTGCAGTAAGACAGCTAAGCCAGGACAAATCTGCCATTAGCAAGGGGGAGAAAATCTAGGCACACCAAAGAGGGAGGCAAACTGGTAAGTCAGACGCAGGGTAAGAGCTAATTGCCCTCAATATGCAAAATGGCTTTGCGAAGTAGTAAAGTGAGGTTCCAAAGAGCCAAGAAAAATAAACAAAAGCTAAGGAAAGGACTTTACACAAGAGATTCAAAATACTCAGCTGATTCATATCAAAAGATGTTACAAATAAATCATTTTGTACCTATCCAACTGGCAAAGAAGAACAAAAAGAACAAAAAAAGACACAGCCTTGGGAGGCACGTGCTGTGGGTGGGCCCGTGGGAGGCTCTGTGGTGTCCGCTCCTTGTCCAGGTTACTGCACTTCTCAACACCACCTGACTACAGTCACATGCTCACTAAAAGGGCGAGGATGCTCGTTACAGCAAGCAGAGTCCTGGCACAGAACACAGGAGCAGCAAGAAGCCAATAAACCAATCTCGTTAGGTGCCAACATGGAAGGATGATGACTTCGTGAGTGGAATAGCCAGGTACCAAGCTGTTCTCATGGCTCCTGGACAAAAATACGTGTGTGTGTCTACAGAGAACATGCCTCACCACAGACGTGAGCAAGCACACACAGATGTGTCACAAGAATGAAATCTCATGGACTTGTGCCTACTCTGTGGAAGAACAAAGGCTTACAGGTTTGAAGGTGTCTGAGGGCCATGAAGATCAGGAAGATCCTGGGTTAGAAGCCAGGGATGTGGACCCTAGGCCTACTCTGATACACAGTGATAGGTGTTCATGGACCGGTTACTTTAACCAACCAAACACCTATGCTGGGTGCTAGTGCTTTGGAGACAAAGTTCTTCCCTTATTCTTGAAAGGAAAACAAAAGTACATGTAGACATGAATGGACACGTGGGGTTACACATACACAGGCACACCCACAAACATACACACTCAAGGCACACACACACAGACATGCTTATATACACACTCACAGACACACATATACTCACACACACAGACACATAGGCACACACACGCACAAAGACATACACACAGACACTCAGACACACACATGCACGCACGCACGTACACACACACCCACTGAGGCTGAAAAGGCCAGAGATAAACAAAGGGAACAGAAGAGCGACAGACAGACAATGTCCAGATTAGGAAACTCAGGCAGAGCCTTGAACCGAGGCAGAGGAGAGGCAAGGAGGCAGTAGGGCTGAGGGTTTGGCATGGCCAGGAGCCTCGGTGGCATGCAAGCCACAGGGTGGGAACAAGAAGACATGTCCTTGACAGGTTAATGGGTACAGGAAGCCATCAGCCCACTCACGTCTCTCTGGCACCAACAAGGCATTCCAGGTTGATAAAGGGACTGTGGGCACAAAGCCTCAGCAACAAAATCTCAAGAGAGAAACTGCTAGGAGGCCCCTGCACTTTCTCTGAGCCTCGGTTTCTCTAGCTGGAAACAGTGAGGTTGGCCTGGATTATCCAATGCAGCACCCAGTCCCCAAAGCCTTAGGGACCTTCTGCAAATACCCCAGCCCTTGCCGCTCTTCTTCATGTTTATTCAGCTCCATGTCTGTTGGTCCGGAAGCTCAAGCCCCAAACTCTCCCAGTCCACCTCCCAAACACCAGGCCCCTCTGGGGTGCCCCAGGGCCAGGGTATGTCACCCACCTCATCTGCTGCTTCCAGCTTGGGATCAAACTGACAGAAGATTTGCTCCAGGTCCTTGCGGATCACGTTGGCCAGCACATTTAGCCTGCCCCTAGGACCAGAATGTCCTGGGCTGGTATCTGATACCTGGCCATCTTCCTATATTGGCCAAGTACAGCCACTCCCCCTACCTGCCATGGGACCTATCAGAACTCTTCCTGCTGGAGCCCTGCTCAAGCCCAACCCTCCAGTCCTGCCTTAGTCTATACTGGGCACAGGAGTAGTTCCAGTCAGCTTCCTTCAGGGGGACTCCCTGCAACACTAGTGATTTAGAAAGCCTTCTGGGGAGGGCAGGAAGCCACCGAGTCACCTAGCATGCCCCCACTCATCCCCTCCCCATTGAACCAACAACCCATTACCTTGGCATGCCCCCCCCCATGAACTTAATCTACTAAGAGTTGCTCTATCCAGAGAGCAGCAGCTCTGAGCAGGATAGGGCAGAAGGGACTCAGGTTGGGGGGAACACTGAAGGGGGACAGTGTGGAAGTCATGGACCAGACTCTTTAGCCCAGCCTGAACTTCCTATTTGAGGGAGTTGCTGCAGGGTGGGCACCAGCCTGATAGGAATACGCAAGTGACTTGAAACTTACCCAAGAGCCCATTAGTTTCAGGTCAACAGTAACCCCAAGCCCGACTCCTAGCTGCACACAACTGCAGGAAGGGAGAGCTCCCTCCAGGTCAGATACCCTCACACTCCCCCCCACCCCCTGCCATGGAACCTAAGGAGCATTCCTCAGCTGCTCTGGGCAAAGCTCTCTACAGCCCAAAGGTTACCATTCACACTGTGGAGGCCTGCACTGGCCTAAGATGGCCCCTCTATTCAGAGAGCCCTCCAGCACATCTCATGGATGTTTGAGCCATCTGTATCCAGGTGCCATCTTTGCCTGCTGTTCTAATAGCCCGAGACACAAAGCCAAAGCCATGTGCTCCATGCCACCTTGGCTACAGGGTCAGCTCTGCCTAACTTCCCACCAGACACTGAGTATTTCCAGGCCCCTGAAAGGACCATGGTAGACAAACCTCAGACCCCTGGCAGGCCTGCCAAGACAGAAACTCTTCACACCATGCGTCTATAGAGTCCCTAAGGCAGTACAGCCCTGCACCAGCCCAGCCACAAGCAGCTTTCCACACTACACCAGGGCTTTGGCCCACAGATCACAGGGAACGAAATTTGGAAGTCTTCATCAAGGGAAACATGGGGTCAACTTACAGCTAGACCGCCAATCTCCAACCCATCTCTGCAGACCTACGTTCAAGGGATGCCAACACAGGGCCACCTACTCGCACATCCCTGAGCACATTCCCTTGACATCCCCTCATTCTAAGGACTTTCTAGTAGAATGTGTCCCAGCCTGAGGTCCTGGAGAAAGCAGCAACATGCCAAAGAATCTAGCTGGGCCCTGGCTGCCTGTGGCTTTAGCCAAGCATTTGGCCCTTGCTGTAACAAACAGCGCAGACCAGGGGCCCTGAGAACCCATCAAGTTCCCTGCTCCTTGCCTCAAGTCCCACCAATGCCCCTCGCCCTGACTTCCACCTTCTCTCTCTCTGCAAGCACAGGGGCTCGGGAGTCCGCAGTGGTCCTACCTGTGTGGCATCCCCAGAATGACGTTTTCAATCCCCATCTCACTAGATTTGTCGATAATGGTCTTAAGAGCAGGAATCATGACCTCACAGCCTTCTAGGCCAAACCGCTTCTCTGAAGACCACTTCCTAGCCAGGAAGTCTTCAAATCTGTTTGGAGAAAAGAGAAGAGAAGAGAAAGGGTAGAAAAGGAACGTTGGGATTCCTGGAAGCTTTCCACAAGCTCTGGGAGCTGAATGCCCAAGACAAAGGGACCAAGCCACCTCCGTTCTGTAGAGTCCAGGTCCCACACTAAACACCACGTCACACTCACCCAACAAGAAGCACATGGCAGGGCAACCTGAAAGTCTTCCCCAAACCTCAGCTGGCACCCATTCCCAGATACCTTTCCATAGCCAAAGATCCATATTCTCAATATTCCTGCCCCGCCACCCTCCTGCTACTATGTAAGCCCCAAACACTTCTACTAAAGTCTAAGCTGAGCCCACGCCCCACTGCTCAGAAAGTCACGAGTCAGATGCATGGCCAGGCCCCTACAGCTCTGGAAGGTCCCTTCTTCCAAGTCATCAATGGGTAGCATTCCACTGCCCTGCCAAGGATGCCATCATGCTCACCCATGCCAGAGACAGTGCAGAGACAGCATTCTGTCACGTCATTCCCATAGCCACACTCTTGTTATTTCTGCCCATGTGCAGTGTGACCTCTGCTGCAGTATTTCTCTGGAGTCCCACCCCTGCCCACCAATGTGGCTCTGATGGTCAAAGTAACTGAGCATGTCTTCCTGATGCTTCGCCTAAGGGCTTCTTCGGGCCTCCAGCAGCAGGAACAAGTGGCCTGCTTTCCCTTGCTAGGTGTCGCTGGTTTCCCAAGTAGGTTACCAGGCGTGCCCCTCCAGCCACACAGGCTGTCCATCAGGTGGTGCTGACCTCATGGAGCGCACCAGCCTGGCCAGCAGGGTCCGCTTCTCCTCGCTGGAAAACTGCATCACACCAGGAGTCTCAAACTTCTGTCGGATCCACTGGCACTGCTCCACATCGTTAATAAACATGAACTCCAGGCCAATGTGCTGGCAGTAGGTGCTCTAAGAGGGACGGGGGAAACGTCTATGAGGAACCAGCAAGAGGGGTGACAGGACCAGAGTCTGAGACTAAACAGGAAGCACCTTCCCCCTCCCCACATGCTCAGAGTGCCAGAGCTAAGCCAGGCATGCCTTCCTGGGCTCACCTCCAGGCGACGAATGATCTCTCGCAGAGAGAGCATGTTCTCCGAGCCCCCAATGAAAGTCGTGGTGGGCAGTTGGAACTCTTTATCCAGATCAGCCTCCTGCAGGTCGTAGAAGGCTGGAAAGGAGCCCAAGGCAGCAGAGGAGGAAACAATGGCGTGGGGTAGGGGATGGAGAACACCGTAGCAGGACCCGCTGCTCCCACCCTTCAGGCCTGTCTGCAAGCCCTGACCACTCATCAGGGAGGAGGAGGATGTGCACCCAGCTGCTACCATGACAGTGGGCTTGGGTAAGTGGTGAGCCTGGTGCAGGTGGGAACATGGCCCTTTGTGGGCACTGGGTAGCAGTAACTGGAACAGGCAGAAAGAGCCACATGGGCCCAGGGGCTCCTCACCAGCACCAGCTAGTATGGCACTGCCAGGCTGACAGGGAGGTGACAACTCTTACCCAATTTATCAATGGTTGTTATCAAGTCTGAGGGCACAAAGGAGTCCAGGTCTGCATCCAGGATGCCCAGGGGGTCCAGCTGGGCCACATGGTGGCCTCGGATCTGGGAAAAGGGGAAATAGCAAGGCTGGACAGATCTTTAGTCCAAGGGAAGCCAAGAGCCCCACCCGACTTCCAGCTTCAGAGTTTCAAGCTGTCACACATCCTACTGTTCTGTTGCCCAAGAATCCCTGATGACAGGCGACAAGAGCTCCAGTTCAAAAGAACAACACAGGGCTGGCATAAAAAAAAAAAAAAGGCAAGAACCTATACAGGAAGTTGGACACTGCACACCATTAGTAAGTGTGATTTTCCAGAAACTTCCAAAGGGTCTGGCATATGAACTAGGAAAATACACATACGAGTAAGGAAAATTCCCATCTGCTGTTGTGAAATCACTTCCATGATTTCCCACGCACTTGGCATGTACACACACAATAATAAAAAAATTAGTAAGGAAAAATTTAAAAGATTGATTACCATTTTAAAAATTAATAGATATCGGCATTAGAAGAAATCAAGCTAAAAATAATCTATGAAGCAAGAAAAATTACTGTACATAGAGATGGAACAATATAGGAATTGTAAAAACTGTATTGAAAGAATAAGATTTCAAAGAACCAGATTTTTAAGAATAGCTTGTTGGCCGGGCGATGGTGGCGCACGCCTTTAATCCCAGCACTCGGGAGGCAGAGGCAGGCGGATCTCTGTGAGTTCGAGACCAGCCTGGTCTACAGAGCTAGTTCCAGGACAGGCTCCAAAGCCACAGAGAAACCCTGTCTCGAAAAACCAAAAAAAAAAAAAAAAAAAGAATAGCTTGTTGGTGCACACCTTTAACCCCAGCACTCAGGAGGCAGAGGCAAGTGGATCTCTGTGAGTTCGAGGCCAGCCTGGGGTCTACAGAGTGAGTTCCAGGACAGCCAGGGCTACACAGAAAAACTTGGTCTTGAAAAACCATAGGAAAAAAAGAATATCGTGTTTTGAAGATTTGAGTAAGAAACTATATTTTAATTATAAATTATAATGACAAAACTAAAGTAAGATTTAAGCACTAATAGTAAGATGTAGCAAACAGTAATATTTCCACAGCAGCATGGCTATGCAGAGAAGAATGATTCCATTTGGCCAGCGGAATAGTCCCTCAAGACAAACAGAACTACAGGGGAAATTTCCTACACTCTGCTATTGCCAATCAGCAGCAACAGTGGACATTGTTATTCTAAGACTGTGGTGTGTGGGCTATGAAAACATCACATAAGCCACTGCACCGGCATCTCTGAGAACATTTATTGTTGGCATCTTTGAAAGGAGATGGTGCCATAAGATGGATGAGGTCAAACCCTTAGTCCTACGTTTGAAGTATAAAGCTGCATCAGAATAAATCCATAATGCATGTTATCTTTCTAAAAAAAAAAATACACACTTCTCAGCTCTGATCACTGCAATTGACAAGACTTATAGAGAACATTCTCAGAACTTCCTGGAAGCCTAGACGGTTCTGGGAGGGAGAAAATAAAATATCTGACTATTCCAGTTATTTTTCTGCTGTTGTAATAAAACACTGATTGAGACCAGTTTGGGGAGGAAAGGGTTATTTGGCTTACAGGTTACAGTCCATTATGGAGAGAAACTGAGAGTAGGAATTCAAGGCAAGAACAAGGAGGCATAAATGAAGCAGAGGCCAAGGGAAGGATCCAAGGATAGGAAGACCACCGCTCACTGCTTGCTCAGCTACCTTTCTTATACAACCCAGGCCAACTGCCTAAGAGACACCGCCCACTGTAAGCTGGGCCCTGGTACATCAATTAGCAATTAACAAAATGCTCCACAGACACGTTCGCAGGCCAATCTGATCAAGGCAATTCCTCAATTGAGGAATTCCCAGGTGTGTCAAGTTGACAACTGAAGCTAGCTATGACAAAGATTGACTCGGGGAATCTTATTAGTCAGAGAGCAAAGGGGTGCTGACCACTGCCAGGGTAGGGAATAAAGACACACTGTAAGTATGGCGGGGGTGTACGGGGGAAGGAAAGGGGACAGCAATTTATAACAGAATAAAATTAATCTAATATGTTAAGTGTGTTCATTAATGAGAAACTATAAAAAGAAAAAGTTGGGGGTTAGAATGATGGCTCAGTGGTTAAGAGCACTGGCTGCTCTTCCACGGGACCCAGGTTCAATTCCCAGCACCCACATGGCAGCTCACAACTGTCTGTAACTCTAGTTTCAGGGAATCTGGCACCCTCACAGAGATATAACATTTAGGCAAAACACTAATACACATAAAATAAAAATGAAAATAAAGTTCAGTTTGGTGGTACACACCTGTAATCTTAGCAACTGCTGAGGCAGGAAGATCATGAATTCAAAGCCAGCCTAGTCTGTAGAGAGAGACTATTGGGGCCCGGGTTGGGGGGGGGGGAGGGCGGCGATAACAACATTCACTGGTTACTTATGAAGGATGCACACATCTTATGTCTGAAAAGCAGTCAAAGGGGAAAAGTGCCTCCCCCGACCCTGCCTTTGCTTTGAGATGCACCCACAATGTGCATCTCAATGGACAGTGGACAAAGGGAGCTGTCCCATGCTGAGTGCCTCAGGTAGAAGGAAAGCTAGACAGATACCACTTACCATCCTTGGTGGCTCACTGCAGAAGTGCCTATCTCATCCCCACCAAAAAGCTGAGTGGGGGAAATCAAGTCCACACTGGGTGAAGCCTCAAGAGCACAAAACACATTGGCACGGACAAAGGGACTGGAGAAATGACGCTATGCGGATGACTCAGACAACCTCTACAGGGAAGCCACCATGGTTCATTTCACAAACATTGGCAAGAAATACAATAAATGGTGATGGAACTGCAGAGTGCAGGAGACACGTCAGTCATCGCAACACGTGGTTTTATTATGATCTCGCTTCACATAGGCAATGCCTGAATCCAGAGGCTCCTGCGTCTGGTACTGGCTAACTGAAGAAAAAAAAAATCAAGCCAGATATGGTGGTGCAAGGTTATAATCTCAGCACTTGGGAGATAGTGGCAGAAGATCAGGCATTCAAGCTCATCCTTAGCTACAGAGCTAGTAGCCAGATGTGCTACAGGACAATATGGACTGAAGAGACAGCTGAGCCCTCTGCAAGTTCAAATCCCCAGCACCCACACAAACAACTAGACATGGTTTCCCATGCCTGTAACCTCAGTTAAAGATAATAGAGTCAGATGGATCCCCCAGAGTTTGCTGGCTAACCAACTTAGCCAAAACAATAAAGCTCTGGCTCAAGGAGAGACACTGTCTCAAGGCAATAAGGCAGAGAGGAAGAGGAAGACTGCAGACATCCTGCTCTGGCCTCACCAACACACACACCTACACACTCACACGCAAGTACCACACATACATAGATGCTAATGGACTAAGAACTATGCTGGGATAAGACCAGATAAAGGCCCTCCAGTAACACCACAGACGTCAGTCTCCATACAATATGGTTCTAGCTGATGTTGTTTGTTCTTATCAAGATCAACCATGAGGTCACACTTTCTGCATCTTTCACCAGTCAAGAAAACACAATGAACTGGAAAGATATTTTGGAAATTCTTGGGACCAGCAGGATTTGGCATTTCACCCTTTTCTTGATTTAGGGATATTTACAGACATAATGAGATATGTTGGAGACAGGACCCAAGTCTAAATATGAAATTTGCTTATGGTTTCACAAACACCTTAGAAGCAGAGCTGCAATGTGGTTTTGTGCAATGGCCTCGGGATGCCTGTGTTTTGACTACAATCCATCACATAAAATTAGGTATGGAATTTTCCACTTCTGACGCCACATTGATTCTCAAAAAAAAAAAAAAATCTCAGACTTTGGAGTTCTTTGGACTTTTTTTTTTTTTTTTTTTTTTTTTAGTTTTTTGTTTTGTTTTGTTTTGGATGCTCTACTGGTCCAACAATCACTGTGCTGCCCATGGGTTCTCAGGCTAGTTAGACCCCCTGAGACACCATTTCACCTCATACTCCCACACAGAGGGTGATGCCAAGTGGGAGATAGCGCTGTTGTTTCCATTTGCCAATGCCCTGGTGTTCCCAGGCCCATGTAGCAGCTCGCTGCTCCCTCCCACCAAGTCTCTTCAGGGCCCAGGATCCCAGGCATCACCCTCTGCATGTCACATTTCCCTTGTGAAATGCCTTCTGCTGCCAGTTCCCACAGATATCCTCAATGACTGCGCCTGTTATGACATCAACACCAGTGTGGCCCTCCAATTAGTCTGTTCTGTCAGGAACATGGATCATCAAAGACACACTGTCAACGACTGGGCCCAGCCTAGGGATCCAAGCCTTCCGAACGAACAGCTGGTGGGGGAGCCGCGTTTGGTAAATTATTGATTCATGCCATCTCCACTAATGGAGCTCCTGCTGTACACAGTCCCTGTTTCCTGGAATGCCCAGACTAGAGAACAGCTACCAAGTGTCAGAGTGTTCCACAGTCACTTATCACTAAATGCAATTGATTACCTACTAAGTGTCCCTCTAGGCACTCAGGGCATCGTGTGTGCGAGGTGGACAACAGCATGGGGAAACAGGCAGGCCAGCAAACACATTCGAAAGCTACCAGGGAGGTGCTCTGAGCTCTAGATGGCATATGACAAGGCTGCTTCTCAATGGAAGTGACATCAGAGCTCAGACTCCCACTTCTCTCGCCTACTGCACCCTCCCCACACCCTCCTTGCCCAGGCCTCGATCGACCAATCGCTCTCACCTGGTAGGCACGGATCAGGGACTGCACTGCCAGGTGGTCTTCTACCAGCTTGCTGGTCTTGGTGCAGCTTGAGACTGATGGCCTGATCTCGTGGATGCCAGCAGGGGGCTGCGGCTGAGCAGGACCCAGAGAGGCCTCCTTACTAGCTTTCTGGAAGAAGCTGTCCCAGGACTGGGTAGGGAGAAAGAAAGACCCCAGCCAGGTCAGGACGTGAAGAGTTGCTATCCACAAGGCACTCCGTGTTCTTGGGAACCATGGTGCTCAGGGCGTCCCAGAGCCTCAATTCAGGGACCCTCTACTAGCGCAGGGCTCCTACCACTGACCAGGATGCAGCACCTGGGTGAAGATTCAGCTACAACAGGGACTTCTGCCCTGAGGGAAATCTGTCCTTGCACACTGGGTTGCAGGTCTTAGGAGATGGCAGCATAGTGGGCACAGACCATGAGATCTATGCATAGGTTTTTGTTTTGATTTCTTTGAGACAATAATCCTACTACTGGTAATATATTCACAAATCTATATACACAAGTGTGTCCAGGTGTTTCCTTCAGGGTTGTCTGTAAAAATGGTGATGTCCAAACAACCTAAATGACTATCAATAAGCAACTGGCTAAATAAATGCAGAAGCTGGACAGCTATGCAGTCTGCAATAAAAAGGTGCATCTATTAGGGTGCATACAGGATACTTAGTACCAACACACAGGGCAGGGAGGACAAGCAGAAGAGGACCTGTGGCCCAGCTGCTTCACAGAGAAGCAAGACGAGGCATACAAACAGACACTTCTGGGCTCTAGGAGAGTAACAGTGTCCTGGGGAGGGTTGCTCGTCAGGCTCCTGGGAGAAGCCTGTGTCACATGCGAGAGGCCTCAGGTCCCATTCTCAGCCTGGAAAAACCCTGTTACCTTCTACTCAGTCCCTTGTAGTGCCAGTGGGAGAATCTGTCAACAATCCTCATGGAAAGCAATGTGACAAGACATACCAAAATTGCACACATATATACCCTTGGATGGAAGAAAATTCTTCCTACAGCCAGCTGTGTGCACACATACAAGTACACTCTGCAGCACTGTTCATGACAATCGAAACAGGAAGTGGACCAGAAGCTTGTTACTGGGGGCAGGGTGGCATCCATGTGATAGGCTATTACACAGGTGAAAATAAACAAGCAATGGGGCTCTTCATGCATGGACACGGAGAGAGCTGAAAGAGCCAATCAAAGCCAAAGAACCCAATAGGACTGCTGCCTGTCTCTTTGGTGGAAAAGTGGGGAAATTCCATTATCTTTACAAAAGGTTTACATAAAGAAAAATCTCAGAAAGAGAAGAAACAAAGAATAAACCGCGTGGTAGGCTGGGAAGGACCTCTTGATTTTTCATACTTCTTGAGTCTGGAGCATGTGACTGTTACCGGCCTCCCACGCCACCTTTAGTTGTCGATGGGTATTAGTTTATCAGATGCTATATCAATAGGCATTTATTTCTTGACTTCACCTCAGGAGCCATCTGGAAGGAGCTCAGCATAACCAGGGAGGACTGGTCTCTGGCATGCTGGGCAAGGCATCCTCGTGGAACCACCTCCCACCAGTCTCATCAGCAAGAAGCCCCTCCCTTCTTCCCCACACAGATACACAGGGGCTGAGGTCATGGCTGCTTCCCAGCAACCCTCATGCCACCACACACCCCAGCAGCTTCTCGCCCATGAAATGCAGAAGGCAGATGCCAACCTTGTGAACACTCTGTGGGTTTTCCAACCAGGCAAAGTACATCTCCTCCACGTAACTGGAGCTGACTCCACTTCTGCTGGGGACGGTGGTCGGTGGCCCAGAGGACATCCTGTGCCCACTGAACACTGGGATGTCCCGTGTGGCCAGGAGCTTCATGGCCTGTGGTCCCAACCTGAACGGCAGCAGCCTCAGCTGACTCATTCTGAGCATGGGAGATGAAGCAGAGGCATAAATCACAGGACGAAGTCAAGAGGAAGCTCAGATAGGTGCAAATTCACTCCTAGCAGCTATGGTCCTGCTAGATGGTGGCCCCAGACTAAGCCAAGGTGAGACACAGGTAACACACTCTTCCACCTTCATTTCTGAGAAGGAGGTTTCAGCTCAGCAACCTTCTCCAGTGCTCTGAACCCCAGTGCTCCTGGGCCCTTTCCCCCAGCCTAGGCTCCCTCTCTGTTGGTCCCAGGACCCTCCTACCCTGCCCCATATACAGCCCTGCTTCTGAGGACACTTAGCTTAGGTCCTGGAGCCCACTCAGAAGATCATAGGATATATGTGGGCAGTAACCCAAAAAAGGGCTGGGCACATAGCCTACCACCTTGGAGGTGGGGCAGGAGTCTTCCAGGCACTGTGAATGGTTAGAAAAGGCAAGGAGAGGACACTGGGGAGCAAAGACTCAGAGAGACAAGGGGGGACAAGACACACTATGGCTAGAGTTGCTGGTCACTGGTCAGAAGTTACCAGTGACTCCCTATGAGTGCAATACTGGGTCAGGACACCCTTCCTCTCAGGCAAAACCATAAGGCAGGAGCCCAGGCCTCACCAGCCCTCGCTTCACGGATGTGAGGACTGAGACTCTATGTGGTGGAGGCAAAACCAAAGGAAGCAAAGTGATGCTTCCTGCCGCAGCTCCTTCTCGGGCTATGAATGCTGCCTGGAACTCACACACGGGACAAACACCACCCAAAGCACTGTCAGCCCAGGGTGCTTACAAGCTGGAGGCCACCCACGCACACAGACACAACACTGGGTTCCCTTCACTTGTCAAATTACTTCCCTTTGCCAAGGAAGAGGCTTGAATAATGGGCAGGCAAGCTCTCAATGAAGAGACTTCCTCAGCCACCTCTCCCCAGAACAGGAGTCTTAAAGGTCCCCTCCACTCCCAGAGAACCGCCAGGCTCCCCACTCAGATGCACCAAGGCCCCCTGCAGGCCCAGTGTCTGGCCACCTCATGGAAAGTGGGATCTCTGTTCTGACCCCATGGCTATGAGCAGCGGCTCGTCTCCTGCTCAGCCCTGCCCAACCCAGCCCGCCTGAGCAGATCCCTTCCTACTGAGAACTACTATGGCTCTTCTGCCTTGGCAGGCCAAGCCTTGAAGCAGAGAACAACCCTAGAACCACTCATCAGAGTCCAGAAGCCCAGGCCCCTTGTGCAGCTTTGGGACTGAGAACACATACACTCTAGGGCAGTGGCTCTCAACCTTCCTAATGCTGCACCCCTTTAACACAGTTCCTCATGCTGTGGTGACCCCCCCGCCACAAAATTATTATTATTATTATTGTTATTATTTATTATTTTGAGATAGGGTTTCTCTGTGTAACAGTCCTGGCTGTCCTGGAACTCACTTTGTAGACCAGGCTGGCCTCGAACGCACTGAGATCTGCCTGCCTCTGCCTTCCAAATGCTAGGATTAAAGGCATGACCACTGCCCGGCTCATAAAACTATTTTTTCTTGCTACTTCCTGGCTGTAATTTTGCTAGTTATGAATCATAACGTAAATATCTGATATGCAAGATACCTGATATTCAACCCCTGTGAAAGGGTTGTTCAACCCCCAAAGGGGTCATGGTTCTAGCCAGCATAACTGGGTCCCGGGTCCTGCTTAGAGTTGGCCATAAATAAATGCTCCTAGGTGTGTCCAGCCAACTGTTCACCAACTGCACCTCTCCACCCTAGCCCTGCCATGAGACATCACTGGCTGGAGCTCCTGCAAGGGATCAAGTCCACCAGAGGACAGGTATGGCTCTCTCTGGCTGCCTCTTCTCAACAATGTAAACTCACGTGAGTTGGAGGGACAGGCAAGTTCCTCAGCCAAGGAAGAAGGGTGGTCTCCTGAGGTGACCCGCAGCAAGTCTGAACAGAGAAAAATCAGTAACTAGAAAATACATTCTCCTGCAGGAAGGGAGGGGGCCTCACAGAACTCCCGAACTTCAGGATTCCCTCCCACACACAGTGAACCACAGCAGCTTTCCAAAGGTAAAGCATGGGCCCCAGGGTCAGACAGCTGGGGTCACAACTCGGAGATATCACAAGAACCCAAACCACCATGGGGCATCGGCACCTGCATTCTGCACAGCAAGACAAATACACTATAGTCAGAGAAAGGGCCTGCAGCCAGGTAAGGCTAGGGTCACAGTGTTCACTCAGCCCCTCAGCGGGGCGCAGAGGCAGAGAAGTCTGAGTTGGAGACTGACCAGCTGTCTGCTCCAGGACTTGTGTCCTTCTCACAGCAGCACGGAGATCTCTTAAGAGGCAAGGTCCCAGTTACTCCATCTGCCAGTTTTACCCCCACAGAGGGATGGGACAATTCAGGCCAGATAGGGACAATGCCTGGCTTTATCCAGCCTGGCCCTGTGTAGGAACACTGTGTTTTACAAACGCGGAACAGTCTGGGCTGTTATGGCCCTCACCCAACCCACAGGGGATGCCAGCCCTTCCTACCCCCATGCCAGCTGGGCTGGAGGACCCCAGAGCTCTACTGGGCTCTAAATCTACAGACAGAGCCCTAGTTAGCCCTGCTAGGTGCTGCCCATACAGGGCAAACTGGCAACAGGGACCCCAAAAGAGGGACCTGTGCAAGCTTCTAATGGACAGATCTTGGGGACATCTCTCTCTGGAACCTGTGCAGGCAACCTGCTCCTAAGTCTCTCACAGGTGCTCAGGTGAGGCTGCTCCATAATGGCTCCCTTGGGAAAACAGAAGAAATCAGAGCAGGGAGCCCCCTCCCTCCACCCCCAAGACCTCAAACAGAGCAAAGAATCAGAATTTGCATTTCTCTCTACTCTTGGAAACTGGACGCCAAGGAGCTAGGCAGCAGGGTGGGTCAGGGAGGGGGTACAGGAAGGGCCAAACTAAAATCCAGAACTGGGAAAAGTTCAAAGACAGGTGAGGCCTGTTTGAAGGTTACAGGTGGATGTGTGGCGGGAGCTACACAGACAGGCATGGGCTTGGACCCTGTGGGTCTTGCGGTTTCAGAGCTGGCCTTTGCAGAGTATGGCCCTTGGGGTCAGGTAAGGCCTCTTGGGGCCTTGGAAGGGTGGGGAAAGCACCTCCCATATTGGCTGAGACTTCGGACTACTTGAGCCAGAAAATCTGGCCAGCCTCAGTTTCTTCAAGTGGAACACAGACAGCAGTTAAAATGTATAGGGCCTGTCCCCGTGAAGTCCTGGGACTTCGAAGCTGCCTGCTTATCTTGCGCAACCCTGGGGCCTACTCAACTTCAGTGCAGCTCTGGGCAGCCCCCTCTCCCAGGAAGGGTATCAGGCAGGCTCCTCCCCGGACCACGGGTTGTGAAGAATGGGAAGGGGTCTGCAAGCATCCGGCTGGTGACCCAGCACTGAGGCCGGAAGCCCCCCTGTGGGCGCTGCACTCCTTTCCACGAAATCTGCACTCGCCTGCTGAACCGCACAAAGGGCCAGGGGTCCTGAGGAACTCCGCACTTAGTCAAGGGCGAAAACAAGGTCACGTCCCCCCCCCCGCCCCACCCCCGCCTCCAAGGACCGGATTCAGGGCAGTGGGTCGCGGGCAGCGCTGCCCCAGGATCCAGCAGCGAGAAGCAGAGAGGCCTGCCCGCGGGAACGGGGGTCTCGCCGCCCGCGCTCACCGGCTGGCCGGGGTTCCGGGCCCCGCGGTGCTGGGAGGCTGCGGGTCCAGGGGCTGTGCAGAGGGGGAGGCGCGCGCGCGGAGTGCTGGACCAATTACCTGGGTCACGTGGCGCAGCCGCCCGCGAGCGCGCACCCCCGGGATTCTGCGCGTCGTGACGTCTCGGCAGACGCCCCGCCCTGTCTGCGGCCGGCGCTGTCCGCGGTGCTGACCCCCAGATCCAAAACAAGACGCGGCCCCCAAAAAGGCAAGCAGGAGTCCAGGCCTGCCCTGGCCATGTGACTGGAGACCCTCCTGAGTCCATGAACCTCAGTGTCCTCCACTTGAAACTAAGGAGAATGTACCAGAGTAAAGCAGACGTGTGTGCGTTTGGGGCGGGAGGAGAGATAATTTCCACTCTATAGTCTGTAAAATGGGAATACTATTAAAATATTAAAAGTTCTGCTGTCTTCAGGCTGTTTGGAAGAAAGGTTGAGTCACTTTTTGAGTGACTGTGGCCGGGGCTTCCTTCCCCTCAGAGCACCATTGCCACAAACTATGCTACAGTGACTATCTATACGGAGACTGTGGGAAATTTCCCTGCACATACATAATACAGGTGGGTGACTCTTAGGTGTTGCTGAGTGGTGCGAGTATGTGCTTTCTCAGGCCAAGGAAACAGTGTCCTCTCTGCTGGGATTTTTACTCCCACTGACAGTGCAAGAGGATTCTTAAGTCCTTGAATCTCAGTGTTAACTTTCTAGTTTTGCTAGAATAGCAAAAGTGATGTCTTATTATTATTTTAATCTGTACTTCTTTTATTATTAGTGATTTGCAGCTCAAGGTGTTTGTCAGTTTGGGTTTTTTCCTGTTGTAGTTCTGTCTGTTTTGGTTTTTTTGATCGGGTTCGGCTTCATTTATTAGCAGGTGGTCCTGGGGCTGGATTCAAATGCTGTATACCTGTGCCCTGAAACGCCATCAGCTGGACTTTACAGAGCTGTTACTGTAACAGCCCCTCACTGGCTTCTGTGTTCGCGTCCCTGAATCCTAATTCAGCATAGCAGCCATAGATTTCCTTGTAGCGCACAACTTCATGCTACTGCTCAATTCAAAACCCTCCAATGACTCCCCATTTCACTAAGATGAAAGGCCAGAATCCTTACATCAGGCATACTGCCGTGTACCGCTGTCTGGGGAACCAGCCTCCAGCAGCACAGGGCTTTGGCAGGAATCCACAGTGAGGCTAAACTTTTCTCTCTGAGGAGGGCGAGTGAAAGAGGCACTCACAAACTGTCTTGGTAGTTTCCTTCTTGATTCTCTTTTGCCATCTCATGTTGTTTCACAGCTTTTATACCCCAGAAGAATCTTCCAGGCAGTGGAAGAGTCAAAACAGTTGTGTTCCACTTTCCAAGTGAATGATTAGAAGTCAAAACATGTTTTTCATCTCCCTCACATGATTAAACATTTTATGTATTACAGGTGAAAGACAAATTATCCCAAGAACCCACATGCATTCATACCCAAGCAACGTGTTGTAGATTAACTACATGGCAAGCAAGGTGTTCTTGTC
Source organism: Chionomys nivalis (assembly GCF_950005125.1). Lineage (NCBI taxonomy): Eukaryota > Metazoa > Chordata > Mammalia > Rodentia > Cricetidae > Chionomys > Chionomys nivalis. Next base: position 32,103,658 of record NC_080090.1, on the reverse strand, counting down.
AGGTCTTTCACTGGCAGGCTACATTCTGCAGTTACAAAGAGTGGGCCAATTACTTTATTACTTATCTTGAAAGGAATCTTTAAGAAATCACAAACCTAAGCTTCTTTATATGACAAAGAATCAGTCAGTTTTACTTAAATCTTTAGGATACATATCCAGTCGTTAATAGTTTTTTATATTAGGAGATTGAGGACATAAATGGGTATAAAGAATTAATCATCATCTTTGGTCATCAACCAAATCTAGCAAGAAAAGTACATCAGCCAATAATAATTGGGTTGCCTTGTTCTTGTTCCCTGACCTTAAAGAATTTCACATTCAATTATGTTCCTGTCTAAGACTTTAGATTGTCTTCTTGGGTTTTTCACCACAAAGTTACTTAACAAAAACATCTTAGTCTAACTTTGCTATTTCCACAGCTTTGTTTAAGCTGTGATGCACTCTGAGACCTGTGACCATGTCTCCCAACATTTAAGCCAGACTATTGGGACTCAATTGTTAGTCATTAACTTGAGGTCCAATCCATGCAGCTCCTTAGGTGGGACTCACAGACCTTGGCTGTGAAACATCCTTGTATTTATTTTTATTCATCAAAACACTGTATGAGCCAATATTATTATTATCAAAGTAGACAGTACAGCTTAGGGAGAGGTTATCTTTTTGACAAACCACAGGTAAAAATGCCCAATAGAATGGGATGTTTCCAAGAGATAAACAACACTTACAGGCAGTGGGGATCTCCCCACGTCCACTCACACCATGCTAAACACCAGAGAAAGGGAGCCGCAGCAAACATGTAAAGGCACAGCATAAGCAAAAGACATTCTAGGGTCTGCAGTCCCATGGCCTTGCCTAAACGAGATTGGCCCATCGGAGGATTCCCTTCTGGTGTGCTGACACCTGGAACTTCCATTGCAACTCGCAGCTCCTCTGGCATAACCCATGGCAATCATGATTGAAACAAATGTGTGATGTAATTAAAAGCGCATGCCCACAAAACTACAAAATACATTTCATAAAAAAGAATTAAAACACATGTCAAGTACATTCTTATAGCTGCCTATGAAGGAAAATAGGATGAGATGTGCATATAATAGCTCAGTTATGCAGACCGGTGTCTATAAAGTACTATGAGCAGATGAATTTAATTAACTCTTTCTCTATATCCCAGTAATTATTTGGAGAGAACTGGTGTTCATCTGGCCAAAGGCCACACCTGTTTTCACACAGGCCCAACTCAGCATTATTTATTTTGTTTTGTTGTTGGGTTTTGTTGTTGTTGTTGCTGTTTGTTTCCCAAGTCAGGGTTTATATAACATTGGCTGTCCTGGAACTCATGCTGTAGACCAAATTGGCCCTGAACTCACAGAGATCCACCTGCCTCTACCTCCCAAGTGCTGAGATTAAAGTTGTGTGTCACCACTGCCCAGCCCAATTCAGTATCATTTTAGAAAATACTTGTTGACTGAAAAAACCAAGTTAGTAGACACTAGACTTGTGTCTTAGGGTTTGTATTGTTGCAAAGAGACACCATGACCATGGCAACTCTTATAAAGGAAAACATTTCATTGGGGTTGGCTTACAGTTTAGAGATTTAGTCTATTATCATCATGGCAAGAATCATACAGGCATACAGGCAGACACAGTGCTGGAACAGGAGACTGTACCACACTGGCTGTAGTTTGAGCATATAAGACTTCAAGCCCACCCCGGCAGTGACGTATTTCCTCCAACAAGGCTACACCTCCTAATAGTGCCACCCCCTATGGGCCAAGCATTCAAACACATGAGTCTATGGGGCCATACCTATTCAAACCACTACAACTTGGGTTCTTAAAAATAAGCAGAATTTTATTTCGTGTGGATGAGGGTATGTGTCCAGCATTTGTGAGGCTCTGGATTTTGATCTCCAGAAAATTTGACATGGAGAAAGAAACTCTTTGGGAATTCTTTTACTATGCATTCTCACAATAAGCCAGCTTGCTTAAACCCAAAGAGGAGTTGATATAAAGGTCATGTGGAAGTCAATCACGGAATAAGAAAGCTGAAGAAATTCCGGCCAGGACTTAGCCAGAGAAGAACTGTCTCTTCACAGCTCTTAGACTGCTTAAGTTCAAAATCCAGAGCCTCCTGTTTGCTTGTAGCCCCTCTGCAAAGGCGTAAGTGAGACATGAGGGAGAGGAGTCACTCACAGAATGGGATGCTGAAGAGGCTGCCAGGGACAGGAACCACTGCCTAGGGAGCCTGCTGGCGGACCAACCTCCCGGCTTAATTGTTGCTCTGCTAATCATAGCAATTGAAACAATCATTTGGGAGCAATCAAGGCTCCCGTGAAGGTGGCCATCATTCTTAGAAGCCTAAAAACTTGTGGTAAAAGAGGCTGAAGCTTCACAAAAAATAGTGGGAGCAGATGCCTGTCTTTTCTTCATCAGGTTTGGGGTACAGTCACGTGTGTTGATTTTTTTCTGGTAGTAAGAACTAGTTAATTCAGGAAATATGAAGCTAGAGAAGTAAAAGTCTTCCTTTTCTTGTTCTGACCTCCATTTCCCTTCCAGCAGTACCCCTGGCTAGTCTGGTGAACATCTTCCTAAATTGTTTCATATATTTGCATACATGTACGTGCATACATAAACACACAATAAAAACATAATTATCGCCGGGCGGTGGTGGCGCACGCCTTTAATCCCAGCACTCGGGAGGCAGAGGCAGGCGGATCTCTGTGAGTTCGAGACCAGCCTGGTCTACAAGAGCTAGTTCCAGGACAGGCTCCAAAACCACAGAGAAACCCTGTCTTGAAAAACCAAAAAAAAAAAAAAACAAAAAACAAAAAAAAAAAAAAAAAAAAAAAAAAAAAACATAATTATCACTAGAATGTAAGTCAACAAATATTCCTTCTGCCTTTTTTTGAGGATCTTTATTATTTAAATCTTAACACATACAGGACGCCCCCAATTTTTAGTGGATATTGAACTCATTGTATAATGACTGCATTTTACTTCTCATTGACTAAACATTTCCTTTTTTTCCACTTATAAATAGAGAAAAGTGTGTAATATTTAACCGTGTTCTGACAATAAAGCCTGCTTTGAATCAGAGGAAAGAGCTAGCCACGAGCTGATCAGAATTAACCTAAGATGTTTTGGAGGACTGAGGACAGACAGACAGGATGTAGTAAGGTAGGGCTTAGAGAGGATCTCACTCCTTTTAGAAGGAGTGGAAGAGAGAGGAAGTCACTGGTGGCTTCTCCACCACTTCTCTGATCATTCAGGCTCTTACCCTGATATCTGACTCCTGATCTTTTATTGATAAAGAATAATTAGATAATGCATCATCTGGTGTCCAACTTGGGGGCATGACATCACGAGATAGCTGCTTGCCCCTGACTTTGCAGCCACCACAGCAGCCACCTCCGGTTGGCGTTTCTTCCCTTGGCCCAAACCCTCTGAGGAAGTTTGAGATTTTTTTATTGCAATCTCTACAACATCCTCCAGCTACAGCCCAAACTGCAGGGGCACCAAACTCTGCAGGCGCTTGGGCTCCAAATGCGATTGGGGGGGGGGGGGGGGGTTACCAGCCCAATGCCAGCTGACTCTGCCTTCAGGCAGGCAGTGTCCTCACTTCCCAAAACACGTGCTTCTTCTACTCAGTCCCGTGTATGCTTTTCAGGCAACTAACTCCTCACTGCGGGCTGTGGTCTTCCCCTGGTCTCCCTCCTCAGGGCCGTTGAAAATAGACATGTGGTTTTCCGGTCTTCCTTTCCTGTCTCCTCTCTGGGGGTCTGGAAAATCATCCGAGAAGCATTGTATTCTTTAAACCTAGGCTTTTTCTAATTCGATTTGATTTGGTCTGATTTGGATTATGGCATCGGCCGAGAGGCTTATCGGGGCACAGAAACCTCCAGGGCATGCGCTATACCGCCTTCTAAAAGGAAAGCCCTTCTCACCCTCTCTTTCCTTCTGCTCTCGCTCAGAGGAGCCACCTCTGAACCTCTCTCAATAGACCTCCCATGCGAGCTGTGTTGCATGGTGTGGTTTTGTGGTGCCCCTTGGCTCCAACTGCCAAAGATGCCTTCTGCCATTAAACTATTCCATTTATTGGTGCCAAGACTCAATCGGCACTCCTGGCACTTCCTCCTGCCCACCGGCAATCTGAGGCACACCAGGACTCTGTATATAGTCTACCTACAACAGGCTCAATTTCCATGGTCCTACAAGCCTTCCACTGAGTCAGTGGATTCTGTATTCTTCTTTCATACATTCACATAGAGAAATTCATGAGCTCTTGGGTTATTTCATAGTCCTCTGGTATCTAGTTGACCTTGGAGGGCAAGGGACAAAACACCCAGGCACCTACCAGTCCCTTGTTCAGTTTCTAGCTTTTTCTGTGTCTTTTTAATTTTGAAAAAAATCTAATGATCTTTCTCTCTCTCTCTCTCTCTTTTTCTTTTTTTGGTTTTTTGAGACAGGGTCTCTCTGTAGCTTTGGAGCCTGTCCTGGAACTAGCTCTTGTAGACCAGGCTGGCTTCGAACTCACAGAGATCCACCTGCCTCTGCCTCCCAAGTGCTGGGATTAAAGGCGTGCACCACCACCACCCGGGCAAAAAGTCTAGTGATCTTAATTCAGGTCAAAGATATCTTTATTTCTATATCCTTTTAATATTTCCTTCTTTTATTTATTGGTTCCTTTTTGTTCCTAGGAATGACACCTCCACAGTGAACTGGCCCCTCCCACATCAATTAGCAACCAAAAAAAAAAAAATCCCAAAGACAAGTCCACAGGCTAATTTGATGGAGGCGAGGTTTCAATTTTTGTTCCATCTTTATCGGTATGTCTAGGTTTGTGTCAAGTTGACAATAAAACACTAAACAGCACACACACACACACACACACACACACACCTAGACCTGTCTCCTGACATCCAGTACGCTTTTTTAGAGACACATCAGGGTTGTGGTATGTTTGAGTTGTTTATCTGCTTGGTGGATGAGCAATACTTCACAGTATGCGCCACAGATGGTTGGGCATTCACTGATAAAGGACAGCAACATCATTTCCTGCTGTTGACCTAAGGCCTCATTTCACAAAGAATAAATGCATAAGTGATTAATGGCTGGGTCGTATCAGATAATCATATGATTAATTTTTTAAGGAACTTCTCATTTCTTTTCCAGAATCTGTTCCATTTTACATCCTCACGGACCAAATATGTGGGTGACTCAGTTTCTTGGCATCTTTGCCAAGATATATGTGTGTGTGTGTGTGTGTGTGTTTACTACCCATCCTGATGAATGTGTCACAATATTTTATCCTGGCTCTAATTTGACTTTACTGAATGGCTAACAAGTATCTTTTCATACACTTGTTTGTCATCTATATGACCTCTTCAAAAGAATGTCTGTTTGTGTCTTCTAGCCTTTTCTAATCAAATTGCCCTTGTTCCTTGTTTTTCTTTCCGGTGGAGTTGAGAGTTCTGTGGATAACCCAGACATTGTTCCCTGTCAGACACACTTCTCACTTGTCTCTTCGTCCTCTTAAAGGGTCTAATGCGGCTAATTCTAATGTGACCAACTTGTCACTTATTCCATGGTTTGCATTTCTGATGCCTGCAGAAGGTTTCTTTATTAGGGGATTATCAGTGCAAGTGGAGTACCTGGGAGGGAGGAGGATGCACCAAAGAGACCTGTGTCTCTCACCCTAGCATCTAGACTACTGAAACAAGGTACACCCCACCCCGTCCCAGGAAGTGGAACTGGAATTTCCCCTAGGAACATCCTGCTGGGAGAAAGAAAGTATTGAAACCTGGTGCCAGTTTGAGGGCTCCCATCTGCTGGGAAGACCATGATGGATGAGACCACACACAACTCAAGAGCCTAATTATGCATTCAAATGCCTTCTATTTAATCCTCACACTGGGATCCAGAAGATGGACTGGAGTGTGTGGGGGTGTGGGTGTCACTGCATCTATTTTGACCTCTTTCCTCTATCCTGTGTGACCACATTGGCTAAGTCTCCTTTTCACTCTTAATTTGGCTCTTTTATTGGCTTATCAAGGATGGGTGAGCAATCTTGATGTGCCGGAGCAGTCAAAATCCAATAACACCATGTCCTTGTACTTGCTGTGCTAGGCAAATGTTCTGCTACCATGTGCTGGACCCACCCCATCTAGGAAATTTTCACATCACTGTATACTCTGAATGTTTCCTCCCAGTTTTCTCTGGAAGGCTGTATTATTTTACATTTAAACCCCATCATCAATTTTGAGCTAATATTTGTATAGGGAGTGAGCCTCAGGTTGAGCCTTTTCTTGTCTTTCTAGGCATACCAACACTCCATCACCATTTGTGCAAAGAAATAACCGCCTTTCCTGCACTGAGTTACTTTTGTGCCTTATCAATAACTTATCCGGGCATTTTGTATGGTCCTTTTTCTCTGACCACATTATAGAGATATAATTCACATTCTAGTCATGTCATCTGTTTAAAATGTGCCTCTGGTGGTTGTTGTTGTAATAGCCTCAGAATTGTGAGAACACACTAACCCTACTACAACGATTCGAGGGTGCCCAAGACCAGTGGCCACAGGAAATTTGGGGGTGTCTTTGAGTCAGAAAAGGCCTCTCCTCTTGTCTCAGGTAGGTTTGACTGGAGTTAGGGTGTCAGATGTTGACAGTCACACAAAATGTCTATAGAGTCAGTGGCTTCTAGGTGCTTGTGAAAATGTGAGGAGTGAAATTCATGGACCGTAAAAGGCTTGGTTTGGTTTGGTTTCATTTGTTTTTTGTTTTCTTTTTTGGTTTTTCAAGACAGAGTTTCTCTGTGTAACAGTCCTACCCGTCCTAGGTGTTGCTCTATAGACCCGACTGGCCTCAAACTCAAGAGATTCACCTGCCTCTGCTTCCCGAGTGCTGGGATCAAAGGTGTGCGCCACTACACCCAACTATGGGTGAGTTTTATAAGGAGTTTATTAGTTCATTACAGAGTCACAGGCTGGAGTTTAAGGGGTCCAGGGCTCCTGTACAGCAGAAGGAAGTCCCAAGAAATAGGGTATCATGGCATTGCTAGCCTGGGGTCTTTTTAAAGAACTTAGGCAGAAACCGAGGAGAAACACGGGTGGGGGTTTGAGCTGACCAGTCTGGTCGGCACAACCACAGGCATCCGGGTGTCTCCTCTCAGCTTTGGTCACATCCTCATGTAGAGCTTCCAGACAGGGGTGAGAGAAGAGACAGGACCTGGAATCAGAACACTTGTCTGGCACACTGGCTTCCAGCAAGGCATTGTCTCTGCTGCTGCTTTGGGGTCTCTGCCCTACCTGACCAGTGACTATGTCCTGTTCTCACCAGAGTGTGGTCCTCAGCTGACAGGCCTGTGATGTGAGGAGATGAGCTCCACCTGAAGGCTCTAAAGTTCCCTGACAAGTTCTCCAGGCCACCACTGCCATCCACAGGCCTCATCAGCCATTAGCATTGGTCTTGGCCACTAAACTCCAGAGAGCATGTATGAGTTAGGTTTCTGTAAGTCCAAAAATACCCAAGACACTCAGCTCAGAGAGAGAGAATACGTTCTTTGGCTAGTGGCTTCGGTGCTTCTCCATATGGTGGGGCTGTGTGATGGGTCCTGTGGCAGTCCATCTCATGTGCAGGGGCACAGCACACCTCATGGCGAGGAAAGAGAGGAAGAGGCATGGTCAGGGTCCCATTATCCTCTTCACGGGCATCCCCAGCCATCTCTAAGACCTCCAAGTAAGCCCACCATCTCTTAAATTTTTAACTACCTCCCAATAGCACCATGGGAAGGAGGCCAAACAATTCAAAACCATTGTAAGATGGACCAAGGGTCCCCTCCCTAGAAGATGGATGTCCCCTTGCCAGCCCCAATTCTTCGCAGACTTCCAAAGACTAGTCAGTGCTGGGAAACAGTGACTGCCGACCGGGTAGGTATCTGTTCAGAGGCTCAGAGGTTGCTCATCTCCAACAGTTCGCAGATGGATACCAGCATTCCCATTACTTGGGCCCCTGGTGGCTTACCTTACAGGCTTCGGAATTTTCTGGTCCCTCTGAGATAATGTGGGTTCATGACTCCCTGCGTTGCTTTCATGGAAGGAAGCATCCCTGCTTGTAGCCTGGGGGCTAGTCCTGGTCTCTCCGGAGAGGCCCAGTTCTCAGCGGTCTCCTGGTCCTTACCTCTAGCTTTACCGCTTTCCAACACCTAGGAGGTAGGATTCCATGTGGCCGGGCATCTTGTAGGTGATCCCTCTCATTCCAGAACAACTCCTTGACTGCATCTGTACCTGGTCTGGCCTAGGGTGAGGGGTGGGGGTGCCATCATCAGTCTCTCGGACATCCAGGGCTCAGGAGACACTCCGCCGGAAGAGGCGTGGCAACTGTGTAAATTAACGGCCTATGGCCTGGAGTCCTGTAGTGCGAAGGAGAGTTTTCGGGTGGACGTTAGAGTGTGCAGGCAGAAGTAGTCTGAAGGAAGTGCCCTGAGGAGGTTGAAGGGCTGGGCTGCCAGGAGTTTTTTGGAAGAACAGGGCCTGAGGGGCTGTGCGGGTTTTGAGACGTACTGTACCAGGGTTCCCGCCTTGGGCTGCCCTTGGGCCCCCTCTAGCAGGAGTTCCTCAGAGTGCCCTGGGGCGCCCTGTCCCACCTCAGTGCAGAAAGACTCTCCAGGCTCTGCTCCTCCCAGCCCAGGGTGACAGTCAATGCCCAGTGCAGTTAATCCTCCCTCGACACAATTACCCAGCTACAGCTGCACCCATGGGTGGTGGTAGACGGTTGTATGAGAGCGGGTGCTGGCAAGACAGCCATCCTGCTGCATCCTCAGAGTTCGATAACTTTCTAGAATGAAGGTTCTGCAGGCAATGAGAAAAAGCTAACAGGTCTTAGTGGGGTTCCTGAAAAATGGAGAGAAGCCGGAGGAGTCCCATCCTGCACAAGAGCAGCTGGATAGCCAGCCTGACAGCCCACGCCTTTGTCTGATCTCTTCAGCACGGCAAATGGACCAGGCAGGGACTTCCTGGACCAGAGGGAGTGTTGATGACAAAGGCCTGGAGGCAGCAAGAATCTGATATTCTGGGAGGCCGGGAGTCTTACCCAGACATCAGGTGCTCGAGTTAGCCAGGTCCAACCAGGGATCTTGGGAGTGCTCAGAGCTCTAAAGAGCCCCTTCAGGGTTCAAGTGAAGGACCAGTCAGTCTATTTTGGAAAAGTCATTCTGGAAGTTGTTTAAAGACTGGTAGGAGGTCCAATGAAGGTCAAGAAGAGGCTTCCCTCAAGGGAAAAAAGGTATCCGCGGGGCAGGAAGGGGGAATGGGAAGAGTTACAAGGGGGGGTGGTAAGACTGGGAGCACCTTAATGGTGGGTACTGAGAGGGTAAGAGTCAGCATGCCTTCAGGGAGCCTAGAGGTGCATTCAACACCGCTGCCCCTGTATGGGGGGCAGGGTGCAGCGATGAGCCCTATCATGCATTTCAGACCAAAATAACTATTTGCTCAGGACCCTTGGAGTGCAACCCAAGTACTCGGCCAAGGAGGCCTTGCTTTGGGGACTGGTTCAGGGTGTGGCTCACTCACTTGTAGCTAGTTCCAGGAGAGTTTTAAGCCCTGCAGAGGCTCTAAACAACACGAAGACATGGGAAGAGAATTGAAGGAACGCTGAAGTGACCAGCAAAGCAGTCAGAAGCTGGGTCTCTTCTTTTCTCTCTCTCTCTCTCTCTCTCTCTCTCTCTCTCTCTCTCTCTCTCTCTCTCTCTCTCCCCCCCCCCTCGTTGTTGTTGTTGTTATTTGGCTTTTCAAGATAGTGTTTCTCTGTGTAACAGCCCTAGCTGTTCTGGAACTTGGCTCTATAGACCAGGCTGGCCTCAAACTCAGAGATCTGCCTGCCCTGCCTCCCATCTGTTGGGATTAAAGGTGTTCAAGCACCACTGTTCAGCAAGACTTTCTTTTTGTTGTTGTTGCTATTTTGCCTTTTCAAGTCATGGTTTCTCTGTAACAGCCCTGGCTGTCGTGGAACTCACTCTGTAGACCAGGCTGGTCTTGAACTCACAGAGATCTGCCTGCCTCTACTTCCCAAATGCTGGGGTTAAAGGCCTGCGCCACCACCGCCCACGAAGACTTTTTAAATTGCATCAGGACATGTTTGTTATAGAAGTTGAAAGGCACAGGAAACTATAAAAGAAAAATTTTCATCATCTCACTCCAACTCAATCAGTTGAATTTATAATGTAAAATTTTCTGTTGTCTCTGTTGTGCTTTTCAAATGTTTGACAAAACTGTAGATGTTATCTTCACAATTTCAGTTTCCCTTCTCTTACAATGGCCAGAGGCGTTCTCACTGTGTAATGATCTCCTGGGTCAGCTGTACATCAGCACTGAAGAGGTCACTCAACATCTGACCTGCCAGGTTTAATATAGGTCCTGAGCCTCAAATTCCAGTGAATCTACAAACTGCAAATGCAAGTGCCACCTGGTTCACTTGCTGTAACAGAAGCTAAGGCTGGCTCCCTTACACTTAAAACCCTATTCTTTTCTGAAATCTCCTCAGGCAATTGTACACAGAATAACTTAGAAACCCCGGCAGGATAATTAACTTCCAGTAGAAGCAAGGAGGAAGTGTGGGCCGCGGTTAGTTAATAAGACTGGGCTAGGCTCCTGTATTATATGAAGTGTGTGGGCTGGAGATGAGGGCCTTAGGGAATAATCAATGTCATTGTTGTTTGAGCTTAGAGTTTTTCATACACAAGAACTGAGCTCTTGAAATATCAGATAGAGCCACCACCTTGCTGTTTAAGAAAAGACTAATTCATTCTCTATGGTTGTTCCATAAGAGAGGTAAAGACATGTCTGCCATCATTCACATCGGGATGACAGCAAGAAGGACAATCTCTGTGGACCCCTCAGGAGATACTGCCCCAGAGACACAGGAGTGGATTGCCTGGCATCTTCCGTGAGTTCAGCTGCATCGCTGTCTGTATGCTAGCTGTAGAGGAGATGATCCAGAAGCCTGGCACCCTGGCATTACATGGGAGCCTGTCAGCAACACAGGATCTCAGTCTAGACTTACCAAAGTAGAGTCCACATTTCTGTAGCATTCCCATTAATGTACCCATTAGACGCCATATTTCTTTTTTTGTAGACAGTGGTCTGCCTGCATATGCCTGCAGGCCAGAAGAAGGCACCAGATCTCATTATAGATGGTTGCAAGCCCCCCACCATGTGGTTGCTGGGAATTGAACTCAGGACTTCTGAAAGAGTGGCCAGTGCTCTTAGCCGCTGAGCCATCTCTCCAGCCTCATGTGCAGCATTTTGGATCATGACTTTTATGAAAGATCACAGGTGCGAAGGTCTTGCCTGTGTGTGAGTCCCAGGCAAGCCATTTCTTCTTAGGAAGAAACGTGTATTAATGTGATTGTACGTTTTAATTTGAAATGAAGCTTTAGACATAGCTGTGCACATATGTGCAAGTCATCCTGAAAGCCACGGAGGTGACTTCCAGGTTTGGAGTCCTGAAGCCTTACAGACTGTGCAGCATGTCACTTAGAGATTAAATGTGAGGTAAGAGACTCTTGACTTCTGGCTGGGCTGGAACAAGAGTTTCACACTCTAACAACACAATGCGCCTGGATGAATGGAAAGACAATTGAGAAAGGATGAAATTAGAAGGAAACTTCTGGAGTTCTACCAATTCCAGGATCTTTAGATAGATACAACTGGTTGGTAGCAATCTGTCATTATGTCCACTGTTCAAAGGCCCTGTGGCTGGGGTTAACAATTGTCTCCAGTGACAATTTGTGATTAACTTATTGTTTTTGTTTTTTTGAGACAGAGTTTTTCTGTGTAGCCCTGTCTGTTCCAGAACTCACTCTGTAGACCAATCTGGCCTCGAACTCAGAGATCTGCCTGCCTCTGCCTCCTGAGTGCTGGGTGGCATTAAAGGCGTGTGCCACTACCACCCAGTTTGTGATTAATTTTTTTTAAGCTTCCAGTTTTATTCTTTGTTTTTATTGAGCTACACATCTTCCCCCTCCCCTTTACCCCTCTGTCGCGGCCCCCCTCGTCCAGCAAGGATGACGCGACCACCAGAGCTCTTCTCACTGCAGTTTATTCCAGGACTTTATTCACAGCAATCTTTTCCCTTCTCTTTCTCTCCTTCTCTCTTCCTCTCTCCCTGGGCAAACCTCTCCCAGCCCTTAAGTAGGCATGGGCAACCAACCCCGGATTGCCAGGTGGGCACTGCCCATAGGTCCATGCATATGCAAGCAGCTGACAATCATTGCGTGATAATAGCATAAGTCAGGCCTAGTTGATATTAGGAGTTGATTATCACAGAGAGCACTCGCTTTCGGGATTGCGGAGGGCGGGAGCCAGCACCATCATGTGCGACTCCACGCAGCTCTCTACATTGCCATCAGGTGTGGCTTCACGCAGCTCACTACACCCCTCACACTCCCAATTTACTCGGGAGATCTTGTCTTTTTCTCCTTCCTAAGGGAATCCATGTATGTCTCTCTTAGGAGCCTCTTCATTTTCTAGGTTCTCTGGGGTTGTAGACTGTAGTCTGGTTATCCTTTGCTTTATGTCTAATATGTGCTTATGGGTGAGTACATATTATATTTGTCTTTCTAGGTCTAAGTTGCCTTACTCTGTATGTTTATTTTTATTTATTTATTTATTTATTTATTTATTTATTTATTTATTTATTTATTGGATTTTTCGAGACAGGGTTTCTCCGTAGCTTTTGGTTCCTGTCCTGGAACTAGCTCTTGTAGACCAGGCTGGCCTTGAACTCACAGAGATCCGCCTGCCTCTGCCCCCCCCCCCCCCCCCGAGTGCTGGGATTAAAGGCGTGCGCCACCACCGCCCGGCCCCATATGTTTATTTTTATTCTGTCCATTTGCCTGCAAATTTCAAGAAGTCATTATTTATTTTTTTTTACAGCTCAGTGGTACTCCATTGTGCAAATATACCACATTTTCCTTATCCATTCTTTGGTTGAGGGGCATCTACAATGTTTCCAGCTTCTGGCTATTATGGACAATACTGCTATGAACATAGTTGTGGTATGATTGAGCATCCTTTGGGCATATGCCCAAAAGTGGTATTGCTGGATTGAGGTAGATTGATTCCTAATTTTCTGAGAAACCACAATACTGATTTCCAATGTGACTGTACAAAGTTTGCAATCCCACCAGCAATGGAGGAGTGTTCCCCTTGCTCCACATCCTCTCCAGCATAAGCTGTCATCAGTGTTTTTGATCTTGGCCATTCTGACAGGTGTAAGATGGAATCTCAGAGTTGTTTTGATTTGCATTTCCCTCATGAGTAAGTGTTGCGGGAGCACCTACCGCTCCTTCAGTCAATAGCCGCTGAGATACCAGCCTATTGGGGTGTGGTCTCTCTCTAAATCAACCAATTTATTTCAAAGATGTGCTGACCTCTCAATGGAAGCCAGGAGATGTGCTACGTTGGGGAAGGGGTTTTGCTCTTGTTTCCACAGGAGAAAAAAAAAATGTGGAAACCATCAAAATTAATAAAGTTTCAATTTAAAGAGGAAAAACCTCTTGAAAAGGAGAAATGGCAGCTCATCCACAATGATGAAATTCATACAGGTGGTAAGAAAAACATATAGAATGGGGGCAGGGTTCTCTTCTTATCTCTGCAGGAAAACACTCATCTTCAAAAAATTCAAGGGACTCTGGATGTTTGAATACTAACAGATGGAAACTATTTACAACCCAATAAGAATCGGCAAGAAAATCAAATAGGTCCCGTAAGTAAAATTATTCTACACTTATCTTTAAATATGTATTAATGTGAATTTATTTATAAATATATAGAGCTGGTTTTGAAGTTGGACTCTGGCTCAGTCCCTCTCCAATTCCAAGCCTGTTGGTAAGAGAAAAACCCAAAGTTTCTGGAGTTTCTGTCTCATGTCAAGAGCCATGTGATGGGACAAAAAAAAAAAAATATGAGTTTAGAAAACATCTTTGCTTTTCTTCATATCTATCATACCTTTCATTAAATATATCTATCATGCCTTTCATTGAATATATGTATGTCTATATATGTCTATATGATTAATGTTTAAGTTTTTCACAATGAACAATGAGTTTTTCCTGCAGTGACATTTAAAGTTTCCAGGAAAAAGATGGGGCCCCATAACAACAACTCCACCTGGTTGATATGACGTCATGATACTGATAGCGCTACTACAAGACCTGTTTTGGGTACCAGCTGCACAAGATGGTTCCAACTTGGTTAGCTGAAATGGTGCACATCTTGTACAACATTCTGGCCAGACCTCCACAAAATACTCAGAGACTATTTACAATTTTAAAAGACATTGATCTTAAAATTTAACCATCATTTTACTTTCACAGGATCCCCCAGAAAGAATGTTGCCCCCATGACAGCTGGAAGTAATTCTAGAGGACGACGTCCCTTCTCCCAGTAAAGTTTTCCCTTAGGTTTAGGGACATCAATTAGGGGTTTATTATAATTAGTATACGGTTGAGGGTTGGGGGGTTGGGGAGTTGGAGGAGGAATTTTATAAGCTCAGGGATCATTTTTTTTTTAAAAAAAGAGGGATAATTGGATGATGGGATAATAGATTGGTACTTGTTGGTACTTATGAGTTATTGTTTTGAGACAAATATATTGGTATCGATTCTTGTATATTGATACAAAGTTAAATTATATTGACTATTGTATGCATGATGCTTCTACCTATGTTTAAAATATTTTCTATGTATTGATATCTACATTGTATTGATATTGTATATTTACCATATTGCAGTGTTTCTGCACATTTCTACCTCTGATTAAGATACTTATATATTGTTTGTGTATTGATATATATTTATCATATTGCAATGTATATTTGTACATTGTTTATATTTGGAGGTCATTGTCCTCATTTGTTGCACAGTTGTTTACTGTCTTAGTCTTTAAGTTAGATAGGTTATAAGAATTATATAGATCAATAGTCATCTAAGTTTGTCATTTATAATTAGACTAATCAGGTTCTTTAGATACATAGAGATTATACTCAGTATAGATAATCTTCAACCTCTTCAAAGAGCTGTAGAAAATGGCCTTTAATCTAACTCAGAGTTTTGTGGTAGTGAGACACAATTGCTCCTGGCAACACTGATCTATTCCCGTGAGAATGTTGAGCACCAAAGACACTCCACCTGGAGCCTTTCTTTTTGGCAGAACTGGCCTTTGGGCAAAGAAATGCCCATACCTCAACCACTGACAGAGATATAAAGTATCCATGAATGGAAAAAACAGGACTGTCATATCCTGCCAAGACAGGGTAAGATAGTTTTGAGAAGTTTCTTGCCTTTGAAAATGGTATGTCAGTTATGTTAGGCCTTAGCCAAAGTTGGTTGCTTCAACGCTGCATACGTGACCTTGGGTGATTGCCCAGGTGCTAGTTGTCTCTGTGATTTGTTGCATGTTTTGGAAGTTGTTTGATTGCACATCCTAATTACTCAGGTAACATTCTTTCCCTTCTCAGATCTTTGATGGGGTTAAAGACTATATAAATGTAGTTACTTTCCACTCATGACTTGGCCAAGCTATTTATTATATAAGATAGTTAGAATAGGATATTTGTACTTATTGTACATAATTTCATAGTAGGTTTAGAACTCTCTTACTTAAACAAAAGGGGGAGGTGTTGCGGGAGCTCCTTCCACTCCTTCAGCCAATAGCTGCTGAGATACCAGCCCATTGGGGTGTGGTCTCTCTCCCTTTAAAAAAGTGGCCACTTCCCTCTCCTCTCTCTCTTGCTTCCTGCTCCGCTTCCGGCGACTAGACTCCTTTCCTGATTGTGCAGAGGGGTGTTGTCTGGGACGGTGATCTGTAAGTTTTCCCCTTTAAATAAATAACCATTCTATTAATCATAATTCCAAACTGGTGTAGGATTGTTTGTGACTTACGACTTCAAGTAAGGATGTTGAACATGTTCTTAAGTGTCTTTCAGCCATTTGAGATTCTTCTGTTGAGAGCACTCTGTTTATGTCTGTACCATTTTTAAAAAATGGATTATTTGTTCTTTTAATATCTATCTTCTTTAGTTCTTTTTATATTTTGGAGATCAGCCCTCTGTCAGATGTGGGATTGGTGAAGATATTTTCCCACTCTATAGGTTGCCTTTTTGTCTTGTTGACCATGACATTTTCTTTACAGAAGCTTCACAGTTTCAGGAGGTCCCATGTATTAACTGTTTCTCTCAGTGTCTGTGGTACTGGGTTTATATTTTGGAGGTAGTCTCCTGTGCCAATGCATTCAAGTGTACTTCTCACTTTCTCTTCTATCAGGTTCAGTGTGGCTGGTTTTATGCTGAGATCTTTGATCCACTTGGACTTGAGTTGTATGAATGAAGATAGATATGGATCTATTTACATTCTTCTACATGTTGGCATCCAGTTATGCCAGCACTATTTGTTGAAGATGTTTTCTTTTTTTTTCCATTTTAAAATTTTAGCTTCTTTGTCAAAAATCAAGTGTTCATAGGTGTGTAGATTGATATCCAGGTCTTCGATTCGATTCCATTGGTCCACCTGTCTGGTTTTTTTTTTTAAAAAATATTTATTTATTATGTATACAATATTCTGTCTGTGTGTATGCCTACAGGCCAGAAGAGGGCACCAGACCTCATTACAGATGGCTGTGAGCCACCATGTGGTTGCTGGGAATTGAACTCAGGACTTTTGGAAGAGCAGGCAATGCTCTTAACCTCTGAGCCATCTCTCCAGCCCCACCTGTCTGTTTTTATGCCAATACCAAGCTGTTTTCATTACTATAGCTCTATAATAAAGCTTGAAGTCAGGGATGGTGATGCCTCCAGATGTTCCTTTATTATACAGGATTGTTTGGCTATCCTGTTTTATTTCCCCCCACATGAAGTTGAGTATTGTTCCTTCGAGGTCTGTGAAGAACTTTTTCTGGGATTTTGATGAGCATTGCATTGAATCTGTAGATTGCTTTTGGTAAGATTGACATTTTTACTATGTTAATTTTACCTACCCAAGAACTTGTGAGATCTTTCCATTTTCTGGTGTATTCTTCATTTAAAAAAAGATTATTTTTATTTTATGTGTATTAATGTTTGCTTGCATCTATGTATGTGCACCATATTTGTGCTGTGCCCGTGGAGGCCAGAACAGGGTGTTGGATCACCTGGAAACAAGGAGTTAGAGATAGCTATGAACCGCCATGTGGGTGCTGGAAACTGAACTCAGGTCCTCAGCAAAAATGACAAATATTCATAACCATAAATCCACCCCTCTGGCCCCATAATCACTCCTTTAATGATTATTTTCTAACCAAGTTGGCAGAGGGAACCAATGGGCAGAGATAAGATTTGTGTTTGGCTCCTCCTCGCCAGTGTCATGTCTGTGACATGGATTGTTACTCCTCATGTGTCACGTCTATAACATGGATTGTTAGTCCTCGTCAGTGTCACGTCTGTGACATAGATTGTTACTCCTCATGTGTCACGTCTGTAACATGGACTGTGACTCACTGGCAGCAGCCCCTTTTCCCCGTATGTGTGATGCTTTGCAGGAGCATACATTATTTTTTGCCCTTTCTACTCTAGTTGAAATTTTGATTCCATGATATTATAAATAATGGATCTAGAACATTATAGTGCATATCTATTATACTCTAGTATGAGTAATAGACACATTCCCATGAGGTATATCCAAGAGCATGGTAGATGCTGCTAAAGTTTTCTGAAAGTGGTTGTACCAATTTACAATTGTATTCTGCTTCTTTATTTTTGTATACATTTCCTGTTTATTTAAGTGTGTGAGTATATGTGTGTGCGTGCATGCTTGTGTGTGTGCATGCATGCTTGTGTGTGTGCATGGGTGCCTTGTGTGTGCATGCATGCCCATGTGTGTACATATACGTACACATGCAAAAAGAAGTGGAAAGCAGAATAAAATGCTAGCCTTGCCATGGAGTTAGCCATGTATTATCCAGAAAGCAGGAAATCTCTGAATTTCCTTGTCTCACAAAGGGATGAAGGAGGCTGGTGGTCACATGACACCCCACCACATAAAGCTGTCCCCTCTGTAGTGAGACTATATTGTATTGTCACCTCCACACTGCTAGATGCTCACCGTCAATCAATGCCACACTACCTTATCACAGAAGAGAAGCCAGATCTGTCACAGAGTCGCTCTGGTCACCCCTTGTGTGTAAATCACGGGGTGAGCAAGCCCTGCTGTGCCTACGGAGTGGGATGAAGGTGTATAAATGTCCTACAAGCCACTGTTTTCAGTCATTAGGATTAGGATGAGGAGGCGGCAGATGCACAGTGGCTTTCATTTTGATGAATTATGGTTTTCTTTTCCATTTCTGAAACCAGTGTCATGTCACTGACTCTGAACCCCAGCAACGATTTATGACATGTATGCATCATCACGGGAGAGACAGAGAAGAGCAGGGCCTAAGAGAGACACCTCTGGGTCACAGTTCGATAGTGTTCAAAGGGATGAGCTAAGTCTGCAGTGGCTGCCAAAGCAGTCTGGATGCAAATGTGGAGGCCACTCAGATGTCAAAGGCTCTCCTTGTCGTGACCGGTTGATTCTGACTCCACTGAGACTGTGTAACACGCACTCTGCTCAGGATGCGGTGCCTGCTATTAGGAGTCTAACGATCTGCACAACAGACACAGGCGAGTAAATGGGGAAGGAAGGTCAAGTGGATGTCAGGGTTGATGGCAAGTGTAGGGCTTGGGGCTTGAGAAGCAAGAACTCCACCTACCTCCTGGATCTAAAATCCACAGAATGTAAGTTAAAAAGAACAAGAAAGAGGAGCGGTGGGGCTTTGGAGAAAGTAGCAACGATGTCACTGGATCGTTAAAAATGAGCCAACGACTTCAGGCTGGAGTGGAAACCAGCGGTAGAATACTTGCCTCATGTGTGCAGGACCCGATGCCAACAACATCAGAAACTTACTGGGAGGATCTAGTCCTTAAACTTGAAGTTGAAAAGTCTTTCCAAAACCAGGGCTGGCTTCTGATCCTAGCTTAGCTGCTCTCTGCTAGTGGGTCCCTATCTACAGAGAGGGAGGGAGTTTGGAAATATGGATGAGTGGGCTCGAGTGCTTGCTGTTCTTACAGAGGACTCGGGTTTGAGTCCCAGGACCCACATCAGATGACTCACAACTGCCTGTAACTCCAGCTCCCAGGAGTTTGTCGCCCTCTAAGAGCGCGTACACACATGCACACAACATTTTTAAAAAGTCTTTCATTAGAAAAAAGGAAAGAGTTAGGATTTCTGCAAGCTTCTTAACATCTCAGAGTGGTATCAGCTCCATCACGTCGAATGCTTACACAGGTCACCTCCATGATGAGGGTTATCACGCTACAGAGCCCAGGCTGCTCTCTGCACCCCAGGCTGACATCTCCAGACTCACCAACTGTCAATCAAAAGCATCCAGAAAAGCGCTGTTGTTAGCTCTGTGGTCAGAGCTAGAATCAGAGACTAAAAGTTGGTCACTGATGCTGTTGAAGCAGGAAGAGGACACACAGGCGAGGACAGTATGCATCATGTGACCCCAGTGCAGCACCCGCAGAGGTGCATTGGGCAGGAGGTTGTTAGAGATGCAGCCCAGGGCTCCAGGTGAGAGTGGACACACTCTCCACGTGGTGCCAGGCCATGGGCAGCATGAGGTAGGCAGAAGGGCTGTCTGGAGTCAGGAAGGCCTCGCCAGGGAAGCTGCACTTGGAGTCTTGTAAGATGCCAGGGAACTTACTGGTTTGAGACAGACAGGAAGAAATCCTCAGCAGAGGAACGCTGAATACGAAGAGAAGAGCTGACTTTGGCGATATGGATCTACTATATTAAGGAATTTAAGTTTTCTTTCCTTTCCTGAGCACAGGTCAGGCAGTGCATTACAGATGTGCCAGTGACCCTGTTCTGAGTGGAATTTTGTTTGCAAGGGGGGAAAAAGTCAGTGTCCTTCAAGATTGCTCCAGAGGGTGGGAAGGCCCATGACTTTGAAAGGAAACATACAAACATGAATTCCCACCCAAGGCAAGGAAGATCACAAAGGTAAAAGAATTACTAACTGTTCTCAATAGTATGACAAAATAGGGCAGTCATTTTTCTTGGAGGCAAAGTAGCAACTGACCCTTCTCTCTGATCTTCGGGCAAGCTTTTAGGAATGGCAGAAGATAACAGTCCTATTCTGCTATTATAATATTATTGGTTTTTTTTTTTTGAGACAGCGTTTCTTGTAGTGATATTTCAATTGTATTTTAATAAAACTCGTCCAAAGATCAGAGAGTAAAACAGCTGCACTGGTCAGCTTTACAGACCGGGCAGTGGTGACACACACCTTTAATCCCAGTAGCCACACTAGTTGCTATAGAAACTGGGCAGTAGTGGTGCACACCTTAACTCCAGCACTAGAGAGGAATATAAAATGGGAGGAGACAGGGGCTGGAGAGATGGCTCAGAGGTTAAGAGCATTGCCTCCTCTTCCAAAGGTCCTGAGTTCAATTCCCAGCAACCACATGGTGGCTCATAACCATCTGTAATGGGGTCTGGTGCCCTCTTCTGGCCTGCAGGCATACATACAGACAGAATATTGTATACATAATAAATAAATAAATATTTTTAAAAAAATGGGAGGAGACAGTTCCCACACACAGTCTCATTCTAAGATTCCTGGAGGCAGGATCGCCATTTCGGACTGAGATAGAGGTAAGAGCCAGTGACTGGCTGTTTTGCTTTTCTGATCTTCAGGCTGAACCCCAATATCTGTGTCTGGGTTTTTATCAGTCATGCTAAAGTTTCTCTGTGTAACAGCCCTGGCTGTCCTGGAACTCACTCTGTGGACCAGGCTGGCCTCAAACTCATAGATCCACCTGTCACTCACAGAGATCCACCTGTCCTGCCTCCCAAGTGCTGGGATTAAAGGTGTGCATCACCACTGCCTGGGAACATTACTGATTCCTTAAGTGGGTGTATGTGTCTGGAAAATTCAGCCATTCAATCCAGCATGGGTAACTCAGAGACGGCCAGCATCCAAATATGTCTTGCTGCAACACATCCTTGTCAGAGCGAGGAAGCCCAGATAAGTCCTCAAAACGTCACGGCTCCACCTGCTCTTGGTTACTTGCTTTTGGTTGACTTTTCACATCACCCATTTATGTGGCAGACTAATACCTCCGAGGGGCGAGGACAGTGATGGCGAGGACGGCTTGCACATGCAGGAACCCTGTACTACTTCCTGCTCCCCACTCACCTTTCCTACACCTTGGCTCATGAGGATCCCCAAACTCCCTCTGTAGAGAGATGAATTTCGACATATTCTCCTATCTGGGCTTGGAGCCTCCTTGCGAGAAAATTCTCTTCTTCAAAACTGGCCATGTTAGTGACCTGGGCATGTGGCATAACAGGCAAAATGCACCTGTCTCAGTGATACATCAGCCATTGGGAGTGTGAACTTGGAGCAGGGTGCATGAACTTAAAAGTGAAGTATTTGCCATCAGGATGAAAGTACATTTCAGTGTGTACAGGGGCAAAAAGAAAGGGAAAAGGGGAAGGAAAACTGGTGAGAAAAAGGAGGCCTTTAATATTAGTACCTGCTAGATGCTGCACCCTCCCGCCACGCTCATTAATGGTAGTACATGTAGATGCTGCCTTTTAAGGCCCTCTTTGCCCAGGATGCAGGATTTGCATGGTGGTCCCTTTCTCCTTGATATGCTATCCCTTTCTATGGATGGAAAGTATGGATTGGCAGGGCTCTGGGGTACCACACGGCTGTGTATGGCTGCGTACAGTTATGTATGAAATGGAAAGAACTAAGTTTCCTTAGTATATGTTTAAAACAATTGACTAAGAAATAGAAAATAGAGGTCAGAGTGACATCTAAAATGTCCAGAGTTCCAGGAAGGGAATATCCTGGTACAGATTAGTGAAGCAGCAGGGTCAGGAAAGCTAACATACACTGAGCAGAATGGACAGAAACGAAGCCAAATAAGCTGCCGAGAAGCGGGGCGGACGCAGATCTTAGCAGCAGAGAGGAAGGCCTCAAGAACAAGACTGATGCTGCCATAGCCAGGAGTCTGTTCCCCCCTCCCCTACCCTCTGCCCTGTTTCCCTTCTACTGTTGACTCCACGTTTCAGTGTGGCACATTTCTAATGAGCCAGTCTTGATATATTAGGATTCAACAAATACTTACGCCATGAATCTATTATTATAAACTTACATAGAATTATGGTCTCATCAGTTGAAAATCCCCACTATCAGCTTTTTAGCCTTACCCCGTGTCTCTCTCTACCCTAAACCTCTAATGCATAGCTATCAATTATAAATCATCTACCCAATTTATCATCTCTATATTTCACCATTTCCAGAAGTCATATAATTTGAAACACACAGTATAAGCCTTCTCAGACTTGCTTCTTCTACTTAGCAATATGCGTTTTAGATTCTTTCATGGCTTTTAGTGATTTTATAACTTTCTCCCCCCGAATAACATTCTAGTCCGTGGATGTATTACAATTCGTTTGTCATTCACCTAGTGAAGGACACTTACTGTAAGGATAGCATCATACCTATGAACAAAGGTGTTGAGATGAAATGTTCTTTGCCTCTGTTTAATCCATAGGTCAAATCAGGGAAGATGGTACTTCAACAATATTGAGTCATGCTATTCGTGAGCATGGCATAACTCGATAGTGCTCCCCTGCCACCCCTGGCCCTGAGACAGGGTTTCTCTGTGGACCAGGCTGGCCCAAAATCACAGAGATCCACGTGCCTCTGCCTCCCCAGTGCTGAGATTGAAGGCGTGTACCTCCATGTCTGGCAATAGCTCTCCTTTGATAGCACTTTGACTATGTACGGTTTCTCATAGCAATCTTAATACATAATTTGTTAGACTTCTGTTTCGTTTTTAAAGACACTAACATAATGTTCTAATTTTAAATTATACCTGTACATTGTTGGTATATGAGTGATTTGTGTGTGTGTATTAGTATTGCATTCTGCAACTTTACACAACTGTTTATGCTGGTATATGAGTGATGTGTGTGTGTGTGCATATTAGCACTGCATTCTGCAACCTTACACAACTGCTTATTAGTTACAGGTTTGTTTTCAGAGTTTGCAAAATGTACGATTTTCATAACATTTATTTACAGGTGCACACACATGCTGTAGTATGTAAAATTCAGAGGACAGCTTGTGGTGCTAGGTTCTCTTCCTCTGCTGTGGGTTCTAGGGATTAAATTTAGTGTGCTTTAGTTCACGGAGTCATCTTCCTAGCCCATTAACATGCCATTATTATTTTTTAATTTTAATTTAACTTAGATGTGTATTTGCTTGCATGTGCACCATGTGTGTGCTTGGTGCCTGAAGAGGTCAGGACAGGGGTCCGCATCCCCTGCAAGAGCAGCAAGTACTTTTCACTGAGCCATCTCTCCAGCCCTCTAAACATGTGACTTTAAAGTAGTTTTATCTTATTTTCTTTATTCTCATGCAGTAGCTAGAACTAGTATTGAAATGGGGCATACCTGTCTTCTTTCTGATTGTAGCAGAAAGGTTTTTGGCCCCTCCCACTGAACATGATCTAACACTTTTTGTATATAGGTAGGAAGTTCCCTTCCTAGTCCTAGTTTCCCAGAGGTTTTGAACTGCGAACAGAAACTCGATTTTATCAAATGCCTTTTCTTCACCTGTTGATGTGATCGTGTTACCTTCCTTCTTCCTGGCAGTGCTAGGGACCAAACCCAGGACCTGGCATATGGCAAGTCTGTCACAGGAGCTTATATGCCCAACCCCTATTTAGCCTGTTAGTATGATGGATTGATCTATGAATCTAAAAAAAAAAATAATCACCTCAGTCTGATGGAGGAAGGTCATTGGTTAAATAACAAAGAAACTGCTTGGCCCTCATAGGTTAGAACATAAGTGGGTGGAGTAAACAGAACAGAATGCTGGGAGGCAGTGAGCTCAGATGCCATGCAGCTGTTCCCCAGGGCAGACGTGATGAAGCTCCAACCCAGGATGGACGTAGGCTAGAATCTTCCCAGTAAGCGCACCTTGGGGTGCCACACACATTAGAAATGGGCTAAATTAATACGTGAGAATTGGCCTAGAAGAGGCTAGATATAATGGGCCAAGCAGTGTTTAAATGAATACAGTTTGTGTGTTGTTATTTCAGGGTATAAGCTAGCCAGGCAGCCCAGGGAGCTGGGTGGCAGGAACTCAGCCCACAGCTCCTACTACATCAGTCTTACATACCTGGGATGAATTCCATTTGGTAATGATGTCCATCTCAAACTATGCTGCTAGATTCAAGCAGCTAACACTCTCTTCAAAACGCTTGCATCTAAGTCAAGACACACTGGTCTGCAGTCTGTTCTCTTTAAAGGGCTTTGCCTGGCTTTTGTCCTTGAGGGTGGTGTTGCCCTCACAGCATGAGTTGGGTGCATTCCCTTGGCTTTATCCTAGGACACAGACTGTAGATGATTGCTGAGTTCTCCATTTTATAGGATCCATTAGGAACCATGTAGGTGGGAGCTTTCTGTTTGGAAGGCCATTAGCTACTGATTTTTTTTAAAGGTAGGCCCATTTAGATTCTTTCTGTAATTTGTGGCAGATGTTTTTCTTTTTAAAACAATTGGTCTGTTTTTTTTTTTAGTGTATCAAATTTGTGAGCACTAAGTTCAGAATATTATCTGTTATGTCTTAGGATAGACAGTGACACCCCTTTTCCATTTCTGATACTAACATAAATTTACTTTTTTTCTGTAGCTGGATTAAAGGCTTATTAGTTCTATTGATCGTTTTGAACACTGAACTTTTTTCTTTTTTTTTTTTTTTAATTTGCTTTATTTTCTGAGATGTTTATTGAAAAGTGTGTACAACCACCACCTGGCTTTCCTGCCTTCTTATAGGTTAATGCAGCACTCTTCAGAATCCCAGTCACAGAAAGACAGCAGTTGCAAGTGTATCTCTTCTGGTGGTTGCCATATGTTTGCCACCATGCGCCACCCACAGCTTGTCACTGTGTCCCAGCGTTGCGTTTTACCTGTTTGTGTGATACAGAAACTCTCTCTTCATGCTTCTGACCCTCAATATTGACAACTGAGTCATTGCTTCATTTCTACACACAATAAAACCACTTTTAACTTCAATAAACATTTGGGAATCTTGAGGTTTACCATACTCACCCACACTTCAACTTTCTATCCTTCCTTTCTGATCTTCTAATATCTTTTTTTTGAAAACCACTCCATCTCTTTTGAGAGCTTCAGTTAAGCTCTTGGATAAGCTAGGTTTATTAGTCAGTTCAACTAGCTCCCTTGGCTTTCCCACATCTCACACTGTCATGGTGACCTCTATCCCTGAATTATGTTTTTGCTGAATTCTTCTTCTTTTTTTTTTTCTTTTGGCAACCACACAGAATGTAGCATTTACTTCCAGGCTTCATGAATTTTGAAAAGAAATCCAATCAATTGAACTGTTTGTCTTAGAATGTGTCCTTCCTTGCTCATTATTTTCAAGGTTTTTTTTTTCCTTTAGTTTTCAGAAGTTTAACTCTATTAGTTATGGATTTCGGACCCCCCCCATTTCCTTCTGCATTCAGCATTTCCGAGTAGTTGGCTTCCCCAGTAAGAGCATGGCGTCTCGGAAGCAGTAAGAAAACCCACAGGAACCTCTGTGTTGTAGACCCCCAGGCCCCTAGTAGTCCGCCTTCCCTTCTGCTATCTCTCAGTCATCCAGTTGTTGCTGTTGCTTTACTATAATGGCCATGGCTTTACTTGTACTTAACAGGGACACTGGAAAGTATGTCCACTACTAATGCTACCCTTTAGAAGTAGAAGTCCTTCCCTTACTTCAGTGTGTGTGTGTGATATTGTGGGTACATCTTTTTAAGATATACTGGCTACAGATGAAATGTCTTGGGTGAACTTCATAATTCAGAGGTAGGTAATGGGTTGGAATATAGTGAAGGTAAAAAGTACAAATTAATTGTTGAAAATTAATTTAATAAAGAGGGGTGATATACTGAAGTTCATTTTTCTAGTTTTAATGTATGTATAAAATTCTTTTAAAAAACATAATTTCCTAACTACCTAGTCTAAGTAACAGGCAGAACTTTACGAGACTAGTGACCATCTGCATTCTTTCTAGAGCATAACCTTGCTAATGGGGGCTCCACTGCTCAGTTACACTTATAGTACCCAGAGCTTAAGTGACCGGCATATGGTCGCCACTAAGATTACCACAGTTCCTCAAAAATGAGATTCCCTGGATTATAAACTATAAAAGACTCCCTTAATCTTATGTATCATTAAGAAAAAGCACTGTATGCTCAATGTCCTTTATTTATGGCTAGAAACCAATTATGAGTGAGTACATCCCAAGTTCCTCTCTTTGGGTCTGGGATACCTCACTCAGGATAGTATTTTCTATTTCCATCCATTTGCACGCAAAATTCGAGAAGTCATTGTTTTTTACCGCTGAGTAGTACTCTAATATGTATATATTCCACACTTTCTTCATCCATTCCTCCATTGAAGGGCATCTAGGTTGTTTCCAGGTTCTGGCTATTACAAACAATGCTGCTATGAACATAGTTGAACAGATACTTTTGTCATATGATAGGGCGTCTCTTGGGTATATTCCCAAGAGTGGTATTACTGGATCTTGGGGTAGGTTGATCCCAAATTTCCTGAGAAATCGCCACACTGATTTCCAAAGTGGTTGCACTAGTTTGCATTCCCACCAGCAATGGATGGTTGAAACTGGACTCTCTGAACATGGCGGACAATGAAGGCTGATGAGAAGCCAAGGACAATGGCACTAGGTTTCGATCCTAATACATGAACTGGCTATGTGGGAACTTAGCCTGTTTGGACGATCACCTTCATGGACCTAGATAGAAGTGGGAGGACCTTGGTCTTCCCACAGGGCAGGGAATTTGTACTGCTCTTCAGTATCGAGAGGGAGAGGGAATGGAGTGGGGGAAGGAAGAGTGGGGATAGGGAAAGGGGAGTGGGGGGAGGGGCAATATTTGGGAGGAGGGGGAGGGAAATGGGAAAGGGGACAGGTGGAAATTTTATTTAAAAAAAGAATAAAAAAAGGCACTTGAACTGTCAAAATTTTAACACACAATAAAATAAGAGATACTTTTTATTATAAAAAAAAAGAAAAAGCACTGTATACTTTTAAAAAGTATTCTGACGTTAGAGATGCTGTAATATGGAGAAAAAAAGGATGACTGGTTCACGGGAATGAATTCTGTCTTCACACATGCTCAAGACAAGAGGCTGCCAGCTCTAGAAAACACGCTTTGATCGGCACACTGAAATTTTACATCCCAGCTTATAGTGTGTTCTTACAACCTTAACAGAAGACATCTGTCATGCTGGTCTATCTTTTCATCTAGGGTGACCCCCCCTGGTACCTTCTAACCCACAGACCCCCACAATTTGAATACTGTGCTATTACATGAACTTCATCTGTTAATTTTCACCTTTTAATGATGAAATTCATACTGTTTAGATCAACTGAGATGATGTAAATCCAGCCAAAGCAAAAGAAGCTTAACCTTTATCCAGGGTGTTTGGACCCACTCCAGGGAAACGAGCATTCCCAGTAGAAAATTACTTTTAAAAACTAGTTACTTAATTAGCACACAAAGTAGTAGGGTGCATTCGGGCATTTTTAGAAACAACTGAGCTGTTGTTGTACAGCTCCCTGAGCCCCACTGTCCCTTCCACTCCCAGAAGATACCTTCCGGAAGGGTTCCTTCAGACCACGTGCATTCTGTCATCCTCAGTACCTTTCTGTCCTCAGAGCGGCTTCCTTGGCGTTCAGGGCCCACTGAAGGCAGGATGTGAGCCTGCTGAGGCATCCAGACAGCCGGCCTCACGTGACGTCTGAGATCATTTGCTACACAACTCTTCAAATCAGAGCTCTGCTGGGCTCCTATTTAGTTTTCAAGCTGATAGCAAAGAGATTCAACGGGTTCAACTGGAATAAGGCCGTAAAAATAAAATGTCATTTGTGGGTTTCAGGTCATTTAGCCTCACTCTGCCTCAACTTAGAGCTGAATATAGACACAAGTCACTTGTCTTTGCTTCTGAGCAGAATACAACAGCTGGCCCCAAGAAAGCTCTTAGTACCTATGAATTTGTGGATGGCCCAGGCCACGGTCCCTGACTCAAGCTCTCTTACAGGTATGAAAATAACAAGGGATTAAACACTAGGCAATGTGACTCCAAAAGCCTAAGATGGAAGAAAAACAAACGTACCTAGAATGCTTGTCATGTGTGAAATGACACATGTCCACAAAATCTCAGACAGTGAATAATTACTGGAGGGAAAAGAAGGCCACAGCAAACAGGTGCTGGAATTTCATATTACTGTCCTTATAAAAACTCCTAAGACCTCTCCTGTTCCCCAAACTTAGAATCTTCACAACACATTAATCATGTATGTAAGATAAAACATAAATAAATAAAACAAAATAGAAACAGTCATTAGATAAAAATACGCAGTTCCTCTGACCAGTTTGGGAAATCTGCCACCATTAGCTCCAAAGATTCTTGTGGCATCTAGGGAACAGGAACTCGGACACTTTGCTATAGGCAGTAGACTGTGATGGGAAATGGTTTTGAGCAGTTTGGTCAAAGTGCACGGATTATTGTGGGCTCCTATTCTAGCAACAACTGGACTTGTGTCTGTGTCGTTCCCCCTTCCAACACACACACACACACACACACACACACACACGCACGCGCGCGCGCGCACAGTGGTGGGTGGTGTCTACAGGTTTCAGAGTTCAGGCTTTTTTGAGCTTTCTCTTTAAAATGATACTCTAGACCAGGCCTTTCTTTGCATCAGGAAGTCACAAGAGTAAAGTTACAGATACTAGAGAAGGGGAAGGAAGCAGGTAAGGATCTACACAGACCTCACTTTTACTTAAGGTTTCAAGAAACTCTCAGTTCTACCACAGCCCAACCTTTTAAGTATATTCTGGAGTGGGACTGGACATTTGGTTTCTAGACCATTACATATGAGAGATAAATTATCTGTTTGCTACTGTAAACACCAGGCTTCGTTACATTTCCTCTTCAAGTTACAGATGTAACTGTAGCCAGCAAGTATAAATACACCCACGGCAAAGCATAACTGTTTAGTTTCAGCATCCTTCATTTGAAAACGCCATATCTGAATTGGTCCCAAATCAAAACTTTAGGGGTACAACCCTGATGCACCAGTGAAAAATCTCACATCTGAAGTCATGTAATATGCCCTGACTGAAATGGGGCACACCGAACCCACTTTCTAAAAGGAGCCTTAGGTGTGTGGGTAGGCATAGAATGAAACACCAAGGACCTCTGTTGGGAGACTGACCCGGTTGCATCTGGAGGGTGCAGGGCACAAACTCAGTGCTCGAGCACCCGCCGTGCCAAGTTCCACCCTCAGTAGGGGTGATGAGGCAGGTCCCCTTTGTAAGAAAGATGTCAGTGGGGGAAAATGAAAACACAGACTCAGTTTAACCTCAAAATGACAAGAGCAAACTCTGATTGGCTTGAGATGCTGATGCCTCCAAATCTTGTGACTTGGTACTTGAGGGTCCAGGAGAACACATCGTGTACAGCTGAGAAGGGTTTCTGTAGTGCTTAGGGAAGGGCAGGGCATAGCTTTGTTAGACCCAAGAAACTGGTTTTTATTTTTGTTTTAATTGCAGGGTGGGTCAGAGTCTGCCTGTTTTTGTGACCTCCAGGTTTCAGGGCATGAGGTGAGGTGGGCTGCTTTCTGGAATTCTACGGGGGGCAGATTTCTTGAAGCCTTGGGCCTTTTTTCTGGCCCTGGTTGGAGATGGGGGTGGGGTCCTTTACCCTTTCATAATGAACTCCTAAAGGCAGAGCTGGCATCACATCTGCTAGCGCACTCAAGGAGTGCACTACACTGTGTAGAGCAACTAGCAGATGCTAGACACTATACTGCCGGCTTTATGCTTAGTTCCCGGCAGGTTACTAGTTTATTTGCCAGCTCAATGAGGTAAGAGACTCAGAGACAAATTTAAACTGTTAACTCAATTCTCTTGATTTGATGCCCTACCTGTTACTGCACATTGTTTTCTTAAGTGGGTTAGAAATTAAAAATGAGCTTTATTAAAAATTTAAGATTTCCAAACTTGGTAAATTAAAGGAGGAAAGAGTCAACAATACGAAATAAAACAACAAATGCTACATGAAAGAGAATAAGAAGGTGCCATTAAACACAATAGATAAGGATGCTAATTACACCCCTCCCGCTTTAAAAGGCAGAGGCTCTTCAAGGATAGAGTAATAGTGTTCTCTGCATGATACCCCTCCTCAGTCTGCTCAGCTTCATTAACCTGTGCACACTCATCAGGACACGCCGACATCAACATACGCTGATACACACTCATCAGGACACGCCGACATCAACATACGCTGATACACACTCATCAGCCTTAATTCCTGGCACCCCACAAAAGGCAGCTATAGATGGCCACGTCCTGCATCTCCACAGGAGGCAGCTATAGAATGCTGTGCTAACCCTGCACAGCACTAAAGCTGGATCTCAGCTTCTGCACTCTGGGGTACTAGGCTGGGTGGGTGGGCTTTTAGCCTGATCTACAGTTTCCATATCGTCTGACTGCCTAAGAGGGAAAGGTGTGAGAATGGAAAAAGAAGGGAATGAAATATATCCACAAGTCCTCAGGAAAGCACAGAACAGCTGGAAGGGAAAGAGATTTTATTTAGTATCACTGAGGATAAGGTCAGAATCCTCTACATTTGAGATCTGATCAAACAGTCTTAGTTGTTGCAGTAAAGAGCTTCATCACTGACGAGCGGTGGCCTTCATGTGCCAAAGCCCGTTATCCTCCCAATCTCTACACAAAAGGACAGAGCCGAGACACTGGCCCAGGCCCCATGTTCCTACCAGTCAGTGATGGCAAAGGAGTTTAGAGCATGGAACAAGAGCTTCTTAGAAACAGGACTGACTTCAACTGGGCCGGTCCGGCAGCCAGACTGCACACCAGAACCCCAACAGTTTAAGACTACTTAGGAAATCCGGAAAAGTGTTTTTGTCATTAAACTGTAACCAGTCAATGCGAGATTGGCTTTGGTTTCCAAATAAACCTCACAAAAACATCAGTTACCATTTACCCCGTTGGTGGTTTTAAAAATACAAATCTGAATAACACATTTTGAACAGAGCTCTGATAAAGCCCGAATCTAGTTGCCCCCCCCCCCCATAGCTGTTGGATCTTATGTGTTCCCACAGACACAATTAAGAAGCACATGTTTATATGGATAAATAAAATATAGGTGATATGAGATTTTCTGACAAATGATTTATTAATGAAAACGTATTAACTCTAAGCTTTACTGCCAGAGAAACTTCAATATGTACAAATCAGCATGAAGTTTCCAGTCCCCAACCTTTGGTTACATCAATAAGCCGTAAGTGCCACAGAACAAACATCGATCCTAATTGCAAAAGAAAAACAAACAAAAACCCAGTGACTCTCCTGAACCTGGTTTCTTTACACTGTATGAGGAAGACTTTGATTCTACAGCTTCTTTCCTCTTGATTAGCTTCTAAAATAGTGTCAAAAAAATGGAGCTGGGGAAAAGGACGAATAAACCATTGCTATAGAGATGATGTTTCAAAAGAGTAACTGGAAATTAGTCTGTCTTAAATAAAAAACAGATTTAGCCTAAGATCCTGACATTAAGTAACATAAGAAAAACATTAACTCTTAATTTTCAAAATTCAAAATGTAGACAATGCAAGGCTCCCAGGAACTCTGTAGCAGTCTCCACTTTAGTCCAGGGTTTGAACTTCCTCCAGGTGCAATGGCATCTGCTAGCCACCAAAGCAGCCTGGGGAAGATCAGACAAGGAAGTGACCTCAAAGCTGAGTGCAACCTTTCATGGGATTTCACAAGAAATCTGATTGGCAAAATAAAGAAAAGTCAAAGAATAAGGACTGAAGGAGACGATAATGGAAGAAAACATCTAAGCCCACGTCAGTAAGTTGAAAGGGGCTCAGATGTACAAATGACAACTGCATACAGAGAAGGGGTGCATCCTTGATTACAAATGTGGATTATATACACACGTATACCAGCTTAAGTCAGTTCATACATTACATCCCACAGTTCAAACAGGAAGTCTTTGAGACGTGAGAGGAAGGTCCTATTTACTTGGTTCCTCAGGTCTCTGTCTTTTGTCCTGGTTGCTCAGTGGTCTCTGCATTTGACTCAACAGCATGGTATATGAAAGAATAAAGCTTCATGTCTGGTCCAGGAGTGGAACAGTTTCTGCATTCTTCATTGTAGTATCGTAGTAACAACTTATACACTTTTCCTAGAGTGAAAGGCCAGAACAATTTGCATATTAAGTTATATTGATGGGAAAACTTCAAAAACAAAAATAATCAATTAAACAAACAAACAAACAAACAAACACACTGTTATTTTAACTTAGCTTAAATAGTATAAGCTTAGATTTGGCTTCTAAAAATATAGTATGAATTTCTAATGCCTAGAAGGCTTTCCTGGACATAAACTTTAACATTTAAAAAACACTCTAAGGAGCTTAGGCTATGATTATAGGCTGTTCATAATCCATTGTCCATGCATTGTCTATAGAGTTCACTGCAACCCCAGTTACACACCCAGCTCCCAGAGGAGCAACATACTTGATGAGCACACTGCATTCTCATAAATTTGACAGACTGAGGACTTGAGGACTGTCAGGTTTGAATTTATCTCCCCCCTCCTCCACCCCCTTCCATCCCTTCCTTGAATATGTGTTTTTATGCACTATGTATACCCTCATATTCCCTTTTAGATTTTTCTAAAAATAAAAGTAAAAATGGACATTGATTCTAGTTTTCATATATATATATTTAGGTGACAGAGCTCGCTATTATCCTATTATTCCAGATTGGCCTGGAACTAATGAGCCTTTCAATTGGCTGGGATTCTAGGCACATACCACCATGCCTGGCTAGAGACCTCACTCTAAGATGACAAACTTAAGTCAATATCATGACTGAAACTCTTCCAGGAAAAAAAAAACCAAAGCTCTGCAGAACCTGCCTGCTTAAATGCTGTGCTACTTCCCCAGCTCCAGGCAGACCTTTCTTACTATGATGCACCAGACTTAGCAAGTGTTCCCCTGGACCGTACTCATCCATCTAGATACTAAGTGTCAAGACTATCTCCTACTCACCAACATTCAGTTTCCTCTCAGTAAGGAAAGTGTGCATGTTGTAAATGTCTCTCATCAATTCTGCATCCCCAAAGGTGAAATAAACCACATCACGTTCAGCAGCAGCAGCTGCCAGTATCTGTATTAAGGCTGCAGCAAAAAGAACAGGCAGTTATGTCATGGCGCTTCCTATCAATATACCAGTAACTCTTTCAACCAGCTACAGAAGCTGGTATGGCACAGATTTATCCTGGATTAAGGATTTACAAACCCAATGTGTATGTTATCAGGTACAGTGAACACAAGATAACACAAATTATGACTCCTAAGTATGCTTTGAGAATAACATTCAACTGCAGTTATCTTCTTTGGACCATAAAAAAAAGCACACTTGAAGCAGCAAACCAAGGCATAAAGGTAGTATTTATAATTACTTCTATTAATCTTGAATTATTTTTCTTTTTGCACAATTTAATAATTTTGTCACATTACACACTCACTGGTCTTTTGCATCACAGTCCCACTTGGGAGGTTCTGATGAAGTCACTGTTATAGGCTCTTCCCATACAGGCTAAGCATCCTGCATCCCTCCAGCACTCACTCACACCACCCCGCATCCCTCCAGCACTCACTCACACCACCCCGCATCCCTCCAGCACTCACACCACCCCGCATCCCTCCAGCACTCACTCACACCACCCCACATCCCTCCAGCACTCACACCACCCTGCATCCCTCCAGCACTCACTCACACCACCCTGGATCCCTCCAGCACTCACATCCATCTGTCCCACCACAGCAACAGAGTGTTCCTGAAGATGCTGAAATGAGTAGCCCCTGGTGCATTAGAACAAAAAAACAACCGAGAGCCACTACCTCAATCAAGGCTACAAATCTGCTATATTTAAGGAAGAGGAGAAACATTAACTATGCTCAAATGGTCCACTAGGTAAATGCAGTTGCTGCCAAGCCTAACAGTCTGAATTCAATCCCCGCCCAGATGGTAGAAGTAAAAACTGGATTCCCACAAGCTGTTCTCTGTCCTCTACATGTAGTGTATGCACACACACATAATTATTTAAAATTATA
Source organism: Chionomys nivalis (assembly GCF_950005125.1). Classification (NCBI taxonomy): domain Eukaryota; kingdom Metazoa; phylum Chordata; class Mammalia; order Rodentia; family Cricetidae; genus Chionomys; species Chionomys nivalis. The sequence continues at coordinate 32,069,324 of NC_080090.1, read as the reverse complement.
AACGAGTGTGCTATTTTTATCTTTTAAAAAAGTAAGGTCTTACTTTGTAGGTTCAGGCAGGCCTTGAACTCACAATCCTCTGCCTCAGTGACTTGCATGAGTGCTGGGATTAGAACAGTGTGCTACTATGCCTACTGCTATTATTTTTGCCAAGGCATGCGAGGTTCTAAAATACCATCCAAATCCTGTCCTGCTTTTTAAACCATATTTACTGAGCATCTACAACCTGGAGATACCATGACTAGGTTTCATTAATCTTATAATGTTGAAAGTAATTAATTTCAAGTTTTAATTAAAATTGCTCAACCAACTTATACATACATTAAAGCTTCAGAAGGCCCAGTTTTAAAAGGTTCTTAATTAACCTTAAAGTACATATAAAAAATGAAAACTAATGAATTGCCATCTTCCTCATGACATGTTTTCCTTTTTAGAGAGAATGAAAAGCTGGCTTAACATGCTAGGAAAGGGCCCATCAGTCGGTCTTGACCGCACAACTGCCTCTGTTCTAGTCATCCTATTGAGCAGACATACGCTGGACCAGACAGGCATCCATGTCAGTCCTCACCTCTGCTAGCTGTACTCAGCCACTTTGGCTTGGCTCTCTTGGTCTTGTTTTCTCAGTTACACAAAGGAGCTGAACTAAATGATCCTTAGAAACTCTCAGTTAGGATTCTCTAATTACTGTTAGAATTTTTCTGCCTGTATCAGATGTTAAGACTGTAACTACACAAATGAAATTTCCAGGAAGATAAATTAATCTCAAATACATCATTAAGTCATTGACAAAGCATTTTAAATCTTTTCATTGTTTATTTAATGTGCATTTAGTGTTGCCTGCATGTATGTCTGTGTGAGAGAGTCGGAGCCTCTGGAACTGGAGTTACAGATAGTTGTAAGCTGCTATGTAAGTGCTGGGAATTGAATTTGTGGTCCTTTGGAAGAGCAGTCAATGCTCTTAACCACTAAGCCATCTCTCCAGTATTTTAAATTACTGCACCCGCTGTCTATGACATCTCTAAGGTCTTTGCAAACCTCTAGAATTAAACATTATGATTTAAGCGAATTCTCTTGCATTAGAAGTTAGATGAGAATAAATTTAATGGGATATGGGACAGATGCCAAGTCTGTTATAAAAGCTGATAATTCTAGCTCAAGCATACATAGGTGCCAAAATAATCACTTAAATTAACCAAGGGAGCTTGGTTTTAATTTTCTTTTTGGCAACCATGTTATACCACGAGGAAAACACAAATATGAATAAGCTTAAAAAGTAATTTACTGCATCCTGTTACAGCAAACGAACCAAGCAAATATGGGTAAGATAGGGCCAGGTGTAGAGGTACATACCTTTAATCCCAGCACTAGGGAGGGAGAGTCAGGTGGTCCTTAGGTTCAAGGCCAGCCTGGTCTACAGAGCAAATTCCCAGACAGCCAGTGCTATAGAGAGAGACCCTGTCTCACTGGAAGGTGTCAGGTAATGAAAACTCGTCCATAGGTGGTGTCTGAGACTATCACATGTAGTATTAGTAGTATGCTCCTACTCATATGGAGCATATAGCAGATGAAGTCTACTAAGGATAAGCTCATTTAATTTTTACAGAATAGAACAAGATAATTAGTATTACTGTCATTTTGAAAAAGGCTAAGAATGTCCAAAGACACCTAGAAAGAATGCAGCAGAGCTGAGATTTGTACCTTGTACTCTGATTCAAAACCCCATGTCTTACCCATTCTGCTTTTTCCAAGCTGCAACACAAAATCATTCTGCATGATATCAAGCAGACTTCACCATACGTCAGACACAAGGTTTCCTTAACCTGCTTATTTGCATTCTGAGTGTACTCTGGCAAGAAGGTTCAACTAGGACAGTGTAGAAGTACTGCCCACGCCTTCCTACTAAACTCAGTCTTCTGAGCTCACACCCTTGGCTGCTCTGACAATCTCCATCCAGCTCTGCTTGTTAAACCCCAAGGCACATATGGTGTTTACACCAAAAAGCACTCTTGTAGACCACCTCTTACCTCCTGAGTCTTCCTGTCCCTGGCTACTACTGTGCTTAGTCTCGCCTTACCCGCCATCTTCCTACAGACATCACCAAGTTCAACCTCTACAGTCCACTGCTTTCAACAGGCCTTCTTCAAGCCCGCCACGCTACGCAGGGCTGCAGCAGTTTCCTCACTCTCGCATAAGACACCTAACAAAAGCAGCTGAAGGACAGAAAGACTCACGTGGCTCCCAGGCTGACAGTACAGCCAGCCCATCACAGTAGGGAAGGCAGGGGAGCGGCTGGTCACTCTGTATACTCGGCTGCTCTCCTTTGTAGTCAGCCCAGCACCCTGGCCCACTGATCAGAACTGCCCATATTTAGGGTAGGTTTTCCACCTTAATTGACCTCAACTAGAAACCCCAAATAGATATGCCTAGAGGCTTCCATGGGGACCCTAAATCCCATCAAGGTTAACCATCACAAATGTCAGCTCTCATATTTAGATCCAAATCCAATGCAGATTAAATAAAAAGTGTACACACTGGTCTTAAATCTGGTTAGAATACGGAACTGGTAAGTTGATAGCTGTGTGATGTCAAGCTTACTACCCACTCTCTATGCCTTAGTATGTCACCTATAAAAACAAAAAGTCTTCCTAATAGGTTGTTGTGGGCTTATACAACAAATGACTAACTTATTGCCAAGTCTGGTGACCCATTAATACACCTAGTACATCTCCTAGCACACAGAATACACTCAATATATCACCTTACCTCACAATAAAAATATAATGATAATGTCTTTGGAGGAAGACAACTTCACCAGTCCTAACATATCCCTGCTGTGTTCCTTTGTGAGTCTGTCTACCAACCATGGCTTCCCAGTTTTACGAAGAGGGTTACAAGAGTAGCTATGCAAACACAAAGAGACAATGCAATGGTTCTTACACCTGACTGATGGATCACCTTCAACTTGGACTATGAAACAGTGTGCAAGCCATTTCCAGACCCAGAAACGCAGTAGCATCTCTTATAACTGATAACAAACACTCCACTCATTCTTGACCTTGCACTATCATATAAAACAATGGGCCACAAAAAGAACAATGCAGGAATGTTACATGTATTCTTACTCAGGGGAAACTGAGACAGAAAAAGAAGTGTGGTCTATTCCCATAGAGGGAGCAAAGTACGAAGGAACCTGAGACGACAAAGCGAGGTGACCTGCTCTACAATATACTTTCAGGATTCATCTTTCTGATGTTTACACCATAATTTCCACAACCCTCAGTTAAAGGGTTTTCAGGACAAGTTAACCATAGCCTAGCAGAAAAAGACTCACTGGCACTATCTCTTTACCATTCTCGATTATTAATTTTTCTAGAGGTTAGCTTTTTGTTGTTGTTTGTGTTTTAAGACAAAGTCTTCTATGTAGCTTAGGCTTACTGATTCACAGGCCATAGCTGCTCGAGTACTGGGATTAGAGACATGTATGTCCCTTCATGACTGTCTTGAGTTTAGCCATATCGATTCTAAAACAGCAAAGAAATTAATAAAGACATTATTAAGGTTTTATTTAAATGGACATAAGGATAGTCAAATAGAAAATAAATGTATACCAAGTTTTTGTATCTCACCAATCTTTCATTTAATATGTCAAGAAGAGACCCACTGGAAATCCCAGCTAATGAATAATATACTGGGTATGTTCACTTGGTCTCATGAGTGGAAGAGTATCCAAGTTGGTCTGATTAGAGTATTTCTATGGGATTTTTTTTTTTTAATCTTGGGCTATTCAACTGCACTGCTTATTAAGTCTGTAACTATTTAGTTCTAGTTCCTGCTGTGTAGACACAACCTGATGAAAACTAGAGGATGTGACTACCACCCTGAGTTCCCTGCAGGAGGGAACCAATACACGTGTTGCAGAGACAGAGAAGCTGATCCCAGGATCTAATCGTTTATAAGGCCAATTCCATGAGGGCTTCAGCAGACAAGTTATTTAATAAGCCCTTCTAGGTGGAAAGAAAGGCCCATGGTCAAATGGAAAGATCCTTCCCTCCTTTCTGGTAGAAGGAATAGCCTCCATTAGAGTCAGGATTCTTTTCTTCTTCACTCTACCACTGATCAACACAGCATTTGTAGAGGAGATGGGATCCTCTGATGTAGCTAAGACTCAAGTGGAGACTGAAAGGGGTGGAAGGAACTAGTCAGGTACAGATAAGCGTTTAGAATGTGCAGAGTCTTAGAGTAAAGACAGGTCCCCAGAGGCTGCTGAGTAATAAACAGCTGTGCAGAAACACTGGTACACATCTTATTTGTGAGTCACTTACTAGGCAAGGCTCAGGGATAGAAAAGAAACTGCACAGGACTATGGCATCAAGACACTCTTTAGTATAGTAAGCTAGCAATGGCATAATCTTTTAGGAGGCAAGTAAATACCTTATGGAGATAGTAAAAAATAAACTAGGAGGGAATCATAAGGAAACATTGACAAAAAAACCACAAGCACGTTTGTTATGAAGCAAACAGAGCAGAAGGATGGGGGTTTCATTGACAGAATCCTTCAGGCATGGGTAAGTTCTATGTTCTTCAGAGATGCCTTTTCAGGTGCCAACGTGTCAGCAATAGTTAAGTCCCACAGAGACGCTAAAATAAACTCTTAAAGTAGACATGTCCTTATTCTTCAATTCTAATGCATTAAGTCTAGGAAGAAACAAACTTACCTTTACTTAGAAATATCTTACAGAGCCCAGGCTCAGTGAACAGATAACTCTCTTCATTTCTCTCCTGCCTTACTTGAGTAAGAATACTCTAACATTCTGGCAATGGTCTTTTTGTGGCCCTCATGTTTAGACAACATCTTAAATGATAATTATGTTCCGAGATGGCTAGAGTATTTGTTATCAGAAACCCACTCAGTCTGTTCTAGTGGGGTATTAAAACAAACAAACAACAACAACAACACACCACCACCAACAACAACAACAAAACCACACCAAAAACAAAACAGCAAAAAAAGTTCTGCATGGTGGCACATACTCAAATCCTAACAGAGGCAGATGGATCTCTGTGAGTTCTGGGCTAGCCTGTTCCACACAGTGAGTTTCAGGTCAGGTAGGGTTTTGAGACCCTATATCAAACCAAAAAGTCACAAAAGGTTTATAAAGCAAACGCACAAAGCTGCTTCAAGATCCAACAAAGATAAAAGACCAAATAATCTACAAAATTATAAAGTGTGACCAGATATACTAATGACACAAAATACACAAACTGTTTTACCTTTGAAAGAGCATTGGTGAAAGACAGGAACACCATACAAGTGGGGACAAATAAATCAGCTAAAACTTTAACAAAAGTGTAACAGCTAAGTGGGCACTCCAAGGTTAGGGGCACTTTAGGATACTGACTATACCCTACTTATGATGGCCTATGTCTCAATAAACTCATTTCTGTTGAAAACATCCTAAAATGCACTTACTCATCCACTCTACTGAACACCCTAGCCTAGTGCCACAGCACTGTGGAGTTTCAGGTGCCACTGCTCATGACCGCAGTGCCTGGCAGCTGTGGCACCCTGCTGTTGTCCAGCACCATGAGATGCTGTGGGACAATGGTTTTATGCTGTAAAGATTTGTTTCTCGTACTTGTTTAATAAAATGCTGATTGGCCAGTAGCCAGGCAGGAAGTAGAGGAAGGCAATGAGAAAAGGAGAATTCTGGAAAGAGGAAAAGTCAGTCTGGAGTTGTTACCCAGCTGCAGAGGAAGCAAGATGAGATGAGAATGCCTTGCTGAAAAAGGTACCAAGCCACGTGGCTAACATAAATAAGAATAATGGGCTAACTTAAGATGTAAGAATTAATTAATAAGAAGCCTGAGCTATTAGGCCAACTGGTTTATGATTAATATAGACCTCTGTGTGTTTGAGACTGAATGGCTGCGAGACCAGACTGAGACAGAAACCTCAAGTCAACAATGAGTACTATTAGATCACATATCCTCAGCCTAGGAAATGATCAGATTCGAGATTTGAAGCCTATTTTCTACTGAATGCCTGAAGAAACACTGTGAGTCAGAGACCATCAGGGGAGTTCAGACTCACAGGCTCTTTCCTGAATCTTCCAGAAAAAGAAAAAAAACAGGCCCCAGCAGGCAGGAGGGCATACAGCCTCACTATTGGGACACAGTACAGCAGGTTATCTGCTGCTTGGGGGTTAGCATAGAGCCCTCTGCTCTCCTAAGTCCTAAGGCCGCTGGTTGCCTGGGGCAGCAGTTGTAATAAATGACAGTGGATGAATTAAGAAATGAAAGTCTTCTCTTTATATTTTTCACAACAGATCAGGTGTGGTGGAGTATGTCTGTAACATCAGCACTTGGAAGCTGAGGCCAGATCCTTAGTTCAAGACCTGCCTGGGCTACACAGTGAATTCAAGATATGCTGCTAGGGTACACAGGAAAACCTTGTCTCAAAAAACAAACAAAAACCCACTGACTAAACAAATAAAAGATTATACTAATGTACAATTAGAAAAGCTAATATTAAGAAGCTTGACAGTAAACAAAAACTTTCACAGTAAACTGTAAAACTTGTGTATTATTAGGCAACATATACCTCAAAAATACTTGCTTCTAGTTTTAAGATATAAAGGCTTAAGGATTTGTATACACCTGTATTCTCCATAAAATGTCTGGTAAGTTTTTGTTTTTACAAAAACAATATAATATATATATAACAACCAAAAAAAAAACCCATACCAAAAAGCAAATATGTTATGTCTCTATTACTGCTTAGAGGAAACTGTGGTTATTTGTTATTGCACATATAGAGATAAACATAAAGAACCACAGAGTATATGTGCACTTTTTTATATGCATACATAATTTAATTTTTAAAATGATTCACATAGTATGTTTGTTCACTTTCCATCTACATATGAATATTCCAAAAACAACTTTCCATTTCAGCAGATGTATTTCTGTAATGGTTTAATGCGTAATATTTTATTTCATAAAAATCAAAGTGTAAGTAGTGATATAGTACTTGCCTAACATGCAAAAGGCCCTGGGTTTGATCCACAGCATGGTAAGCAAACAACACTGAACAAAATCATGGTGTAGGTGACCAATATCCTACTGCAGGGCCTAATGACAAGTATTCTAATGACATTCAAGCAAGTGCACGGGAGAGAGAATAACTCCTAAGACTGAATCTCAGTAACTGAGAAAATGAATCACAAGAGAAACCTCTGCACACTACCCTGAGGGACAAGCAAGGCTGCAGTGAGAGAAAGGATTTTTAAGCCACAAAGAAAAGGAAATAGATGAACACGTTTATAAAGCTTTCTACTGTCCAGCACAAATGACTACGGTTTATGGCAAACCAGGTGTCTGGATTGATGACATGAATCTGGTCATTCATTTTATTTAAGAGAAAAACAGAAAAAAGAAGTATCTGTCACAAGATCAATAAGTCCAGAGTGAAAAACTGGTTTTCTCAAATAAATTCAGGAGGATAAAGAATTTCATAAAATAAATTTCACGAATTCTTTCTTTTGTCAATTTTTAAACATCAGAAAAATATGCCAGGTAATTTGTGTTTGAACTTGAAATGAGAGGACAAGAAAGGGTATTCGAAAGATACCACAAAAACGTGGACACCTAAAATTAACTCAATGTGGCATTTAACCAAAAATATGGGGAAAAAAAAAACCTGAGAAAAATGCCTGTAACATAGGCAATGAACACTTAACATTTTAAATTTATTTTTTGTTTTTTGAGACAGGTTTTTTCGCTGGCTGTCCCAGAACTAACTCTGTAGACCAGACTGGCTTTGAACTCAAGAGAATCGCCTGCCTCTGCCTTCCAAGTGCTGGGATTAAAGGTGTATGCCTTTTTTTAAAGTATCAGAATTGTTACTAACTAGAGGAAGAACAACTATCTCAAGAATATATGAGGAGGCATAAAAAACAATTCACAAAACCAAAAACGTACAATAAACAGGAAAACTGCTGAACAGCAGAGTGGCTGGAGACTGATACACCTCACCTCCTGAGGTTCACAGACCTTCAGGGACAAGCTACATCAAGTACCAAAATATAACGGACACATGTTCTAGGAGGTAATCTTACTTGAAAAAAATTTATCCTGAGAAAGTAATTATGTGCAACTTAAAATAAAATTGTGCACAAACCAATCGTACTGAGTAGAGAATCTCTGATCTATGATATATATGTACACAGAACAGAATAATGTGGGACCATTCAAATAACTGACAATAAGTCTATACTTTTTGGTATTAAAAACTATCAGAGTGCAGGTTTTAAAAAGGGGGCTATTGAGTGAAATTACGGTGTGAATGCACTCATGTCAGATGGATACACCAAATTTTTTCATATTTTCAATTTTTTCCTGTAGACCAGGCTGGCCTGGAACTCACAGATCCGCCTGCCTCTGCCTCCCAAGTGCTGGGATTAAAGGTGTGTGCCACCACCGCCCTCATAAAGCTTTTCAAATGGATGGCCACCAAAATGTTGCTAGTGAGTTTGGCGATGTTTATATACCTGATGGTACTTTTCTGGGTTTCAGAACAGTGACTGTCACTTTTATGAAAATAAGCTTGTCATTGTGGGGATGATTCTGCTGAGACACACCTGTTTCCTTCCTAATAAGCTTGTCATTGTGGGGATGATTCTGCTGCGACACACACCTGTTTCCTTCCTAATAAGTTTGTCATTGTGGGGATGATTCTGCTGCAACACACACATCTGTTTCCTTCCTGATAAGCTGGGTTTTACCTGTGCCTAGTTTGGCTGTCATGGTCGGCTACTCCTTATGTTTGCCATGACTGTTCCTACTGCTTCCTGACGATTCCCAGCTGGCTCTTAGTACTATGTTCCTGGAGGAAGCACAGAAGACACTAAGAACTGCTTTAGGTTAGTTTTTGTGGTACTAATGAGGTGATTCAGATAACCCCAACTGTCTTGATTAGTTCTTTGTCAATTTGAGACAAGCTAGAGTCAAGAAAAGAGGGAACCTCAGTTGAGAAAATGCCTTCACCAAACTGGCCTATGGGCAAGCCTGTTGGGCATTTAAAAAAAAAAAAAAGATTGATGTGTGAGGGTCTAGCTCATTGTGGGCACAACCACTCCTGAGCAGCTGGATGCTATAGGAAATCAGGCTAAGCAAACCATGGGAAACAAGCCAGGAAGCAGCACCCCTCCTTGGCCTCTGCCTCAAGGTTCTTGCCTTGGGTTTCCACCCTGAGTTCCTTCACCAATGGATTGAGATGTGGAAGTGTAAGCTGAAACAAACCTCTCCTCCCCAAGCTGCTTTTGGTCAGTGTTTTATCACAGCATAGAAATCTTAACTAAGACACCAACCCCCTAGAGACACCGAGTTCAGCCATATGGGCAATGATTTAACCAGCACGCCTATGTAATGAAAACCCACTCTAAGCACCAAAAGTGAACAGAATTTTACGGCTGAACACATTGATTTAAGTTGTCAAAGTTCCCAACTGTCTCCCAGGCTTTATCCTAAGCATATCTTTTCTGTTCAAAGTATGGCACTTAACAATTCTGTGTGTTATTCCAGTGAATTTTCAAACTTGAAGGGATCAGGAGGCAAAATGCAGGTAGCCTGGGACCCCCCACCCCCAGCCTATGGCTATGGTCTGAATAAAGGCAGCATGTAGAAGAGGATGCCCTAGCCTGTACTCATTCCAGGGAGGTAAGTGTCAGAACGTAATGTGGAACTTCTAGTTTCTGTCAGACCAGCTGGGATGAATGGAGTAGTGTTCACCCTTAGCTAATGACACGACTACCTGCTACATTTGATGCTTTCAAATCTAGTAGATGTAGACGCTATCACTGTAAAGGGCCAGTAGCTTTGCCAACAGTGTTCTGCAATGTCTCATCCTTCGTGGGTATCCAAATGCCTCCTGGTCTGTGCTACTCATGCAGCTCCCCTAGGCTGTATTCCCACTGTGCTGAATGTATCAGAGTATCAGTCACCACATCCACATTTCCCCTTGCCTTCCTGTTGTAAACTGGGCTGTGACTGTCAAGAAGAAGGACCACGTCTTATTTACCTTGTATTCTCAGTACTCACAGCATGGCAGATGGTCCATCTGGCTAGTGAGTGAGGAAGTTCAGTGAACAGCAATGCCCATACAAATCACCCCAGTGAACAAAGCACTGCAGTGGGCGGGCATTTGGTTTGAAACTTCAGAGTTGGTGTCACAGTTTTCTTTCCCATGACCTTTCTACAATGCAGCTAAACACTATGGGATCTGGTTGACCAAAGAGATAAGCAACCTCTGCATGGAAATAGTAACCGGAGCTAAGAATTCCTTCTAACACAGCAAAAAAAAGAGGATGATGCCAAACATTCTTTTTCATCCTTAGACTTCTATAGTCTCCAGTGACACAACACTAGATTGGGCTTCCGAGACAGATTAACTCCTCTCTCCAGCCCTCTTACTCTAGTCAGCAAGCTGCTGCTTTTGTCTACAGTGACTGACTTACCTTTTAATCGAGCATCACCCCCAAAGGCACCACAACCCCAGTTTCCTGTGGCCACTGCAGAAAGATTCTCGGGAGGAACTCCAGGACGGAGAAATCCACAGTAAGCCTACAGGACAAAGAAATACCACAGTCCATGAGCAACCAGACACCAGCAGCACCCACCACGGGAAGGGCTGCCATCAGCATCCACTGTCAAGTTTTTATTCTCATTCCCACTTTTCTTAGGACCAAAATAAAAGGGAAAAATAGAAAAGGAGTAAGATGGGGAAGACAGTAAAGTGAAAAATTCTAGGTTTTTTTTAATGTAACTGTTTTGATGTTGAGCAAAACAAATCCCTCACACTAATAAAAGTCTTAGTTGCTCTATCCAACTGAAATGAGTAGAAATGGGACTACTAGATATATTTCAAGAACCCCTTGACAAAGCACCAGGAATGAAAACTCCCAACAAGTCCTTATTCCACACTTTTGTCCACTTCTATCGGTGCTTTCGACTTCCATGGAGTCAGAGTTAATTAAGTGCTTCCCTGGCCTTGGAGTATCAGAGTCAGTTTTATAGGTTCCGCCTTTCTACACCCCGCTAAATAGGGTTAGACTAAGACCACAGCTTTAAAAGGGATTCTTATATTCCGAGAAGAGAACAAAATGGCCTTTAAATCTCCCTCAGTCCCAGTCTCCAGTTTCACAGCTCTATTCTAAGCTAGACTACTTAAAAATCTGCCAGTAACCCCCCCACCCACAAAGCACCATGTATCCTAAGGGTGTTGGAAAAGTAGTAATTAAATGAAAAGCTCATTTTGGATACAAGAAGACCCTAGTTTAAGGTCTCTAAGTTTCTGCTTTTTATTTCTTTGCTATCAGTCATGTCAGTCTTCCTACCTCAGATGAGGTAGAGGCTTAACAAAACAAATCTCTAGGTTGTCTCAGGTATCAACCAAAGACAAAAACATTTCAACTGAAAGAATGCTCTGTGACAAATGTCCCTAGAGAAAAAGCAAGGATAAAGAGAGTCGCTTCTGTGAAGCCTGTATGAAGAAATACAGTAAACACTCTCTTAAGTCTCCATGAAGGTAAAAAATGTATCTTACACACTGTCTGGACGGATTAACAAGACTATTCCTTCTGTTCCTTCGAGGCTATAAATCCTGATGGTTATTAACTATACGTTGTTGTTAAAGCGTTATTCAATACCAAGGTACAGAGCCCATAGAAGAACACACACAGATTACATACATAACCAGATGGACTGAATCTCTGAAATCACTTCCAGGTCAACATTATGAGAAAGCACCATTTGTTTTCGGCAGGTTCTTCAAAGATGAAGAATCTGACATTCACTACATGAATGCAAGGGAGAACAACCCTGTCAGACTAAACAGAGCTGCCACTGTTTCCTGTCATTTTGTCCTAACATGCCCAAACAAAGATGAGTTCTCGGTCTCTCAAGTTTTTGTTTTTGTCTTCTTTACTGAGTGGTTTCAGTCTCTTCCCGGCTATAACCATCCTGCAGGAGAGATAACACTAAAGACAGACACTTGTGTTTCTCCCTTTGGCCATTAGAATATTCAAACAATGGACCCTAAAGTCCTCCAACTTCTCCAGGAATCTCATGCTGAAGGAAGGAAAGGGCTAAAGCCCAGTTACAGCTAGAGGAGGAACTTGCCTCCCAGAAGATTTTGCACACTTCTAATAACTTATTGGACAACTCTGAAGGGCAGATGAGCAATGACAATAATGGACAATGATGAGTGGAACCCCCTGCTCTATTTAAAACTAAACCTCGTATCAAAACCCTTATTTATTTCTCTTCCCAACATGGCTACATTCAACACATTTTTTTTTTCCCACTATAATCTTTCTCTCTTTCTTTCTCTTTAGTTTTGTTTTCAAGACAGGGTTTCTCTGGCTACATTCAACACATTTTTTTTTCCACTACAATCTTTCTCTCTTTCTTTCTCTTTAGTTTTGTTTTCAAGACAGGGTTTCTCTGTGTAGCTTTGGTGCCTGTCCTGGCAATCTCTCTGTAGACCAGGCTGGCCTTGAACTCACAGAGATCCTCCCTATCTCTGGCTCCTGAGTGCTAGGATTAAAGGTGGGCACCACCACCGTCTAGCTGAAGCTGTCTTTTTAGAGTACTGGAGATGGAGGTTTGAACCTAGCGTGTCTAGACTGGCAGACAGTGGTTCTCAACCTTCTTAATGCTATGACCCTTTAATACAGTTCCTCATGTTGTGGTGACCCCCAACCATAAAATTATTTTTGTAGCTATTCTTAACTAATTTTGATACTGTTATGAATCATAATGCAAATGTCTGTGCTTTCTGATGGTCTTAGGTGATTCCTGAGAAAGGGTCTTTCAACACCAGAGGCTGCAATCCACAGGTTGACAGCCACTGCCTTAGAAACTCTAAAACTGCCTCTAAATAACTGGGGGTTAAGTCATTTCAATGAGCAAAAATAGCTTAGTTTAGTGATTAACAATGGAGAGTTTAAAACACTTAAATTATTAGAAGTAACAGCTAACATAAAATATTGTATTTTCTTGAAAAGTACTCTTGAAAAAAATGGCCACAACAAAAACTCTGAAACTGAAATTAAAAGGCATTTAATGATTTTTATCAAATACTATCAGATAAAACTTATGAAAAATAATTAGATAGAAACTAGATGATTTAGAATTACATACTGGTATATACAAAGGACTGGTTAGAATGACTAAATGTAAATGCTTTCACTTTGCTAAGTCAAGCATTTGTAAATCCAGTAGTACTGTAGTTTCCCAATAAGAATGCTGCACTGAGAAAAGATATCAAGCCACATAGCTAAACACAGATAAGAATTACGGGTTAAGTTGTAAGAGCTAGTTTGTAATAAGCCTAAGCTAAAAGGTCAAATAGTTTATAATTATTACAAGCCTCGTGTGTTTTCTTTGGGACTAAACGGCTATGGGACAGGGCAGGATAGAAACTTCTGTCTACAGACACATTTTATGTTTCACTATCATCTAAACATATACTTTCCTCTAGATTAATAATTATTGTTCCTGGAGAATTTCTTATTTATATGAAATTAACCTATCATACTACTTTAATCTAAACTAATGAACAGTTGATATAGAGGTTTTTGGTATTCTGTGGTTTTTAAAAAGACTTAATTTTTTGGAAAAGAGAATAAACTTATATTACTAAAGAGCCTTAAAATCATTCTCTCCTCAGTCATAATACACTCTGTAAAGCTCTGAGTATCCGGGTGTATAAAGACACTGATTGGTATGTTACATCACAGAGCAAACTGGGAAGTCAGTAAACTATTTAGAACTAGGAAAGTTTTTAAGCCAGAGCTTATCAACCCGAACAATTATAAACATTTTTTCATGATGATAAGGAAACATGAGAGATTCCAATACAGTCAGATGAAATAGATGATAAAATAGGAGATTATAGGTAATTTTTGGGTACATTTATATGACTACATTTTATGTGGAAAGACCTACTACAAAAAACTGTTAGAAAGGGAGAATTATGGATGGCTTTTTAATCTTTGAAATAACTATATGGTAGCAGACAGTTTATCCTACTTCTCATTTATTTTGTCTATGTGTACATGCCAGTGAGCATCAAGTATGCCTGTGGAGTTTGAGGACAAATGGGGAAAATCAGTTCCCTCATTCTACCATGTGGACTCTAGGGCTCCAACTCAGGCCACTGGAACTGGTGGCCAGTGTCTTTACCTCAAGACTTCTTACCAGTCCAGTTTCTCGTATTTTTTAAATGAATATAAAATGAAAGAAGTCAGTTGAGTTCAGTTTTCTTATTTGTAAAATAATAAAAAAAATGGATCAGATATCTTCATGGTTTTTTGGTTCTACGTACTAAGAAAGCTAAAGGAAAGCTTTCTAGATGATACATTTCAAACTAAGATTCTAAAAAAAGAATATGACATAGACTTTGAGATTATCAATGATCAGATACTAAACTTCTTAGAAATATCAGCAGAAAGTACTGATTAGTTTTGTTAGAAAGCTTTGATTTAGTAATAATCCCACTCTGAATATGGATCCCAATAAGAATCAATAAAATAGGAAATAGTGGCAATCAACTTCTATCCCAGAAGGCTCCAGGAAATGTATTCATAGTGTAACCTCACCTAAACAAGTCTATGAGGACACATACAACATCTCATTGGCATTTCATTCTTCCCTTACAGATATATCTGACATTTTTACAAGCTGGAGTCACAAATCTCTCCATCATCAGTGTCTAAAATGTCAACCAGCTGATCTCTTCCAGAATTAAAAATACCTTCCCAGTATCATCTGGACAAAGTGAGACTGATTCCTGTTTTTCACAGAGCAACTCTTCTTGCGGGTCCTGATATAGGTCTAATAGGACAGGTGGAGCCTGCGTGGAGTGCCCTATTCTAGAGGTTTCTATTTCAGGGATCATCTGCTCAACAACACCTAGTGGCAAACAGGATGCTAGAGGTAGGACGTACACACTGCATTCTGGTTGCAGACTTTGATGCTTGATTAGAAGATGCACTACTCTCCTACCCTATCTTCCATAACGGATGCAAAAGATTTATGCAAATTATCACTATTGTGATCTAATATGTTTGTTCTAAACATAAGTTCACAAAACATAATGAAATATAATACATTATTTCCTCCAACTTTAACCTCCCCCCCCCCTTTTTTTTTTGGTTTTTCAAGACAGGGTTTCTCTGTAGCTTTGGAGCCTGTCCTGGAACTAGCTCTTGTAGACAGGCTGGTCTCGAACTCACAGAGATCTGCCTGCCTCTGCCTCTCGAGTGCTGGTATTAAAGGCGTGCACCACCACCACCCGGTTGTACTTTCCTTTCATGTGATTGTTGATGCTTGTGTCAAAATTCATAAGTCTGTTTAAAATATAAGTGTGATCAATGAGGAACAGAATTTAATTTAGAAAGCCCATAGTTTCTTTTCTTTTCTTTTTTTAATGTGTGTGTATGTGTGAGAGTCTGTGTGTGGTGGCCTGAGGTGCTGCTAGGTGAATTCCTCTATTGATACATTCTATTTTTTGAGACAAGGTATTAACTAACTGTAGAGCTTGCTGTTTTAGCTAGATGGCTGAGCACCAGGAATCCAAGTCTCTGCCTCCCCATCACTAGGGTTACAGGCACATGTCAATTTTTATAAAGGTCTTATGTAGGTACTGGGGATCTAAACTCAGGCTTCATGCTACAAGGCACTGTGCCCACAGAGCCACCTTCGGGTCCCTGTGTTAGTTTTTCAGATTAAAATGTTGGGCTGGTGAGATGGCTCAGTGGGTAAAGGTACTTGCTACCAAGCCTGACAACGTGAAGTCAGTCCCCGGAACCTATATAACAGAAGAGAGGAGTGACTCTTGTAAGCTGTCCTATAACCTCTGCAAATACACTGTGGACACTGTGGCAATACATGTCCTACCACACATATAAAATAAATGAATAAAAATATAACAATATTTCTTTTAAATATGATGACAATGACATTTAACAAAATTATTTGTTGCTTTTCTCTTTTTCAGCGAGAGAAACAATTTTGTTGAAATGACAAATTTTGTGACCATAGTAATTAATAAAAGAACATACATCTAACTCAGGTATGGTGACACAAGCCTGTAATCTCAACACTCAGGCCAGTCTGCACTATAATAAAACCCTGTCTCAAAAGGGGGAAGAAAAAGGAACACACATTTATCAATTGGCTCCCACATGACAGGCCCTGAACCAGGTGCTTTCTCGATATTAGTTTACAAGTCGATCAGCTGTATTAAATCTGCAGTATTTTTCTTGTTGTGTGGTAATTTAATAAATATGTTAGAAGATGACCTTACATTTCCTTTAAAAGTAAATCAGATGGAAAAGAACACTGGGAAGATCCACTGAGTACACCGACGCAGTCCAAGTTTCTGAGAACAGAAAGGGGTAGCTTGGCACATAACTGGAGGACAGCAAGGCAGAGAAGATTCTAAGTCATGAAGACTTAGAATAAGGTGGACAGTCTAGAGCATCAGATCTGCTAACTATTTTTTTGTGGGAAAGATCTACATTTTATGAATTTTGACACAAGCATCAACAATAAAAAAGAAGTACAGCCAGATGGTGGTGGAGCACGCCTTTACTCCTAGCACTTGAGAGGCAGAGGCAGGCGGATCTGAAGGCTTAAGATCTAGGTCAGTGGTAGGATACTTGCCCAGCACATGCAAGGCCCTGTGATCTCCTTAGCACCACGAGACAAAGAAAAAGAAAGGAAGTAGGAAAGGCAAAGGAGGAGAGGGGAAGAGAGAAAAGAGAAAAAACAAAAGTAAGCAGAAGTCAGAAGAACAAGGATTTAAACCCTGGCTCAGTCACTGGCCAGCTCTGGGCATGGAGCAAGTTACTCATGTCCCAGGGCTCCGTCTATCTCTAACTAGAGGTGAGAACAGCACGGCTTGTCTTTTGCAGTGGTTGGGATTGAAGCAGACCATTTGGTCTTGTATGTATAGTAAGATGGAAGGCCACTTGAGCCTGGGAGTTCAAGAACTCCTGTGTGGCACAGCAATACATCTCAAGAGGAGGAAAGAACTCTGACTTCCTGGCAAGTGCTAAGTGGAATGCCTAGTACACAGTAAAGAATCACTTCATTACCTTTACTGCTCTTGGTTATATTAATTGAAAAACAATTGCAATTGACTGAAAAGAATCTTTTTGTAAGTGAAAAGTGAGACTTAACTGCATATTGACATAAATATTTGCAGGTGGAAAACAAATACAAAACTGGGTCACTGTATTTAACAAAGACGGCACATCTGTTTATCAGCTGTCTTCTCTGCTCTACCTGGCACTGGATAACTAGGATTAACTTAGTATTTAAAAATATCTAGAAAGTGGTTAATTTGTAATGTTCTGAGAAAACATATAATTTCTAAGATATTTAATTTATGCTTAATTATTATAAAGTCATCTGAAAAATTCTTTCTGAAATACTTCCATAAGGCAGGCAGTGTGCCAGTCACAACTGACCTGAATGAAACATAACTCCCCTGTTACAAGGTTATTTCAAGATTCATTCTTTGTATATAGGGTGTATCTTATAAGCAGTCTATATTCTATAGAAGCAGTTCTCTGATGTAGGATGTCCTTCTGTATGCTGTGACTATGTGTTTCTCTTATTGGTTGATGACTAAAGCTGTTTCAGCCAATGGTCAGGCAGAATATAGCTAAGCAGGAAATCCAAACAATGATAGGGAGAGAAGTAAGGTGGAGTAAAGGAGACACAATGTAGCTACTGGGAAAGTGAGATACCAGAGCTTCACCAGTAAGCCACAACCACATGGTGATACATAGATTAATAGGAATGGGTTAATTTAAAAGAGAGAGCTAGCCAGTAAGAAGCCCAAGCCATTGGCCAAACAACTGTAACTGATATTAAGCTTCAGAATGATATTAAGCCTCTATCACAAAACATCTTAGACTGGAAGGCAATTGCTTCAAGGTCAAAATTTAGAACAGTAAAAACAAGTTATCTTTGTTGTTGTTGTTTGTTTTTTGCTTTGGAGTATCAGGATGTAATCCAGGGCCTCACACACGCTAGGCAAGTACTACATCATTAAGCTCCATACTAGCCCAGAGCATTTAAAATGTACACAACTACCTTTGAAATAGACTCCTCAGTGCCAGCCTGACCTGCAGTGTCAGGAAAGCAGAGAACTGTTAGCACACAGAAGAATGGGCTTTCTTCACAGCTGTACTCAGGAGACCCATTTTAAACAAATGTCAAAATTGACATCTGCTAGACAGGTTCAACTCTGCTGGCAACATATTATTGAAACACTTTATGAGATTTATTTAAGAACACTAAACAGCTGGGTGGCGCACACTTTTAATCCCAGCACTCGGGAGGCAGAGGCAGGTGGATTTCTATGAGTTCGAGGCCAGCCTGGTCTACAAGAGCTAGTTCCAGGACAGGACAAGACAGGCTCCAAACCCTGTCTCAAAAAACCAAAACCCAAACAAACAATCATCATCAACAACAACAACAACAACAACAAAAAACCCAAAACCCAAAAACCCACTTGTAGATGGAGCGGCGGGCTGCATTCTGCCACCCGGCTAGCTTTACCCGAAATAATTACACGGAAACTGTATTCTTTTAAACACTGCTTGGCCCATTAGTTCTAGCCTCTTACTGGCTAACTCTCTCATCTTGCTTTAACCCATATTTAGTAATCTGTGTAGCACCACGAGATAGTGTCTTACCGGTAATATTCTTAACCTGTGTCTGTCTCGGAGAGGAGAGTCATGGCGATTGCCTGACCCAGCTTCTTTCTCCCAGCATTCTGTTTACTCCGCCTACCTAATTTTCTGTCCTATTAAAGGCCAAGGCAGTCTCTTTATTAACCAATGAAAGTAACACAAAAGACTCTCCCACATCACCCATTAAATATTCAAACAACCTAATAAGTTGTACATTAGAAAACAATTGTGCCAATAAATTAGCTGTTCAAATGGCCCAGGAAATAATATCAAATTCTATTTTAAATGCTTAGTAAGCTTTAAGGGCTGGAAAACCGTGGTGACTTGTCTCTACCCAGGCTGACTTCACTGTTGAGTGTCCTTGTAAGGTTTCTGCAGAGGTAGCCAGGCTAAATCACAAAAGCTGTTACCTTAATAAATAACACACTAACCAAAATCCTACACTGGCAGGAATAAAGAAGGGTCTGCAGAACAGAGTTAATTTCCTTAGCTATGAGAGTAATTTGAGAAATTAAAGAACATCTTAGCTGTTTTTCTTAGACTCCAAATGCGCAGAATAGAATCAGCACTCTATTTCATGAGGGAATATATTCATTATAGCACACAGTAGTGAAGATTTGAACAAACGAGGTATAGCTCACTTTTTATTTCTGAGATAACAAAAGAAAAAAATGATTAGGCAGAACTATACATTATAGACTATCATAGTTTTCATTATAAATATGTCAGATTACTAAACCAATAAATAACATGTTTACTGTCCAAGATAGGAACATAATTTGGGAGGTTTTAAAATATGCTTTAATCCTGATATCTGTGCACCTTGTAGAGAAAAAGTCACATGACCGATGCAAAACAAAACAAAAATACCAAAACATAATAACAGCTTATTCCTTTCTATATATTTTACAATGATAATGTTCTGAAGCCATTAAAAGTACCTGAGGAGATAAATGCATGTGTGGGATTTAACACTAAGCAACAGTCTATCTGGCAACCCTGGCTAGTAATCAAACAATTACAAAATGGAAAGTACATCTTGTACAAGCTGACAGAACTATTAAATCAGAGGAGCTAAGAGGAGATGCACTGACACTGTAAGAATTACCAGAAAGCATTAATTTCAGCATTAATAAAATGGCAGTAAACAGATGACAGCTGCCAGATGAACTCAGAAATAAGGTTACTGACCTTGTTAAGCTCACGTCTCATTTTCTCAGGCACAAACTGATCGAGGTAGCGTCGGAAGTGAAGAGCATCAATGGCAACGATCTCTGTGCAGCGTCGCTGCCAGTCGTCTCTGTGAAGGGACAGAAAGGAAACAGAGGTAAGGAACAGGTAGAATCCTTCAAATGAGACCCCTGTAGGAGTCATGTTGTTGACATTTTGGCAGTGTTATGATATTAAAAACAAACAAACCATAATCACAGGTCCCAGCAAAGCAGGAGGGCAGGAAACCATTATAGTTTTGGATTCAGAGGTATGCATATTGCAGACTGTTGAGCAGCAAAATGAAAAATCAAGAGACAACATGAGGTGACATATTGTAAACAAGTACAACATTTACAGTGAGCCTCAGAGGTTAAAGGATTTGGGAGAAAACCAAAGAATATTGGTCTTTGTTTTCCCCTAATACTACAGACATAGTATTTACTCTGCTTTTGTTTCCAGAGATCTGTACTAAATCACTGGTGTGATTACCCCATACTGCACAAGAAATAATCCTGAGAAGTCAAGTGTCATAAAAAATATGTACTCATACCTACTGTGCAACTGTCAGCTACAAAAACTCTCTGTAAAAACTCACAGAAGCAGACAAGACACACTGCCCACAGAAATGAAGGCCTACCTGAGGTGCTGAGTTTGGAAACCCAGAAAATTGAAAACAGATCATATTGGTAGCCAAGCAGGTTTTAATACTAAAGATAGGAAACCTCAAAGCTAGTCTGTGGGTAATTATGGAGATCACACAGAAAACTGTATCACACAGGTATATGAGGCATAGTTAGCTTCAGCTGTCAACGTAATACACGTGGGAAGAGGGAACGTACCCCAGTGGATTGGCTGGTGGGCATATCTGTGGGCCATTTTCTTAATTGCTAATTGATATACAAGAACCTAGCCCGCTGTGGGCAGTGTCATTTCTGGGTAGGTGGTCCTGAGTCATGTAAGGAAGGTAGCAGAACAAGACAGTAAGCAGGATTGCTAACAAGACAGTAAGCAGGATTGCTCCATGGTCTTTTAGCTACTTTAGCTCCTGCCTCTAGGTTCCTGCCTCAAGTTTCCCTTTGCTTCCCTTGATGATGAACTATAAACTGTGAGCCAACTAAATAAACCCCTTTTTACCACACCAGAGAACCCAAACAAGAACATATTTTATAAAATAAAAAGAAACTACAGCCTGGACTTGACAGTAGGACTGTGACATAGATACAGGTACCTCCTTTTGCCAGAATGGGAGCAGGGAAGAAGATATCTTAATTAAGGGAGCCATTTTAGGGTTGGCAAGAGACTTGACTCTAGAGGGGTTCCCAGGTATCCATGGAGATGTCCCCAGCTAGGTCCTTGGGCAGCTGAGGAGAGGGAGCCTGAAATGGCCCTATCCTATAGCCATACTGATGAATATCTTGCATATCACCATAGAAGCTTCATCTGGCGATGGATGGAGACAGAGACAGAGACCCATATTGGAGCGCTGGACTGAGCTCCCAAGGCCCAAATGAGGAGCTGAAGGAGGGAGAACATGAGCCAGGAAGTCAGGACTGCAAGGGGTGTGCCCACCCACTGAGACAGTGGGACTGATCTAATGGGAGCTCACCAAGGCCAGCTCGACTACTGGAAGTGAAAAAGCATGGGATCAAACTGGACTCTCTGAACACGGCGGACAATGAGGGCTGACTGAGAAGCCAAGGACAATGGCACTGGGTTTTGATCCTACTGCATGTACTGGCTTTGAGGGAACCTAGTCTGTTGCGCACCATCCTGGATGGAGCAGGGAGGACCTTGGACTTCCCACAGGGCAGGGAACCCTGACTGCTCTTTGGACTGGAGAGGGAGGGGGAGGGAAGTGGAGGGAGGGGGGAGGGAAATGGGAGGTGGGGAGGAGGCGGAAATTTTTAATAATAAAAATAAATAAATAATAAAAAGTCAGCGGGGGAAAAAAAGCGAACACAAAGTGATCTTCCTCCCCAGCTGGCATAGTAAAGTTTCTATATCATTTAGTGAGTAAGTAAAGATGCTAACATATGAAGTCTATTTCAAGAAGAAAGGAAACAGCAGCAGCAATATTCACTGTAGACTTTGCTGTCAAGTAGTATGTGGCATTAGGTAAATTGTCTCAACATACATTCCCCCATGTATCTGATAACATGGAACATTTAAGGACAGCTAAGTGATAGTCAAAGGCTCAAACTCCAATTACAAATCATTCTAAGTTTGGGACTGGAAGTTAACCTCTATGCTTAGAGACAAAGAGCTGCAGAACTATGCCCTGATGGTTTTTGCCTCAAACTTGAATTTTTATTCTTCTTTTTGATGTTTGGGACATGACAATAGTGTTTTGCCTTCCAAAAAAAAAAAAAAAAATTCTGTGATGCTAAATTTAAAAATAATTTTAATTTAAATAATTTAAATCCCTCCTCACCTAGACATCTTATGCCACCAAGTAAAACCTCCAGTGCCAGGTATGGGTTAGAGGTTGTTGAGTTGTTGAGTTGTTGTCTAAAGGGTCCCACAGACTCCCCACAAACATACAAGCTGTTGCTGAGGACAACATTTACTTATGTCATCAATCATAGAGAAATCAAGCTGGTGCCCAACTAGGAGATTCACCCTTACTGATGAGTGATCATGGTGCTGGAAGGTGCTCTGCACACTATCGGAGGAGAAAAATAATCATCAATATCGCCCGGCTACAAACCCTGAGACCTACAACAGCAAGCTGCCTGCAAGATATATATTGGTACAGCAGTGGCAGAAATGTTACAGGATCAACCAATCACTTTCTGACTGGATTTAAGGCCCACTTCCATGAAATGGAACCTATAGTTGACAAGACACCACTAAAGTGGCCAAGAACCTGAGACCAGATTATGTCACAGGTCTCGGGGAAAATCTACTATTATTATTCTGCTAAAGGAACACAACAATAAAATTACTCCTAATGACACGATACTAGAACCGTAGGTCAGTGCTTTGCTCAAACCTTATCAGAGAAGCCGCTCCTTTCAGTGCATGGTAATTAACATAGGAAACCCCCAACTGGACAACCTGCAGTGAGTAAGAGACTTTGGAACACTCAGTTCCAAATGGGATGTCTTCACCAAACCCCTCTCAAATCTTAGGGATCTATATAGAAAAGGAGCCAGAACGAATGAATGACTTCAAGGAAACTGTTTTCCAGAGACAAAAGGATTGATAAACATATGAACTCACAGAGATTGTCATAATATATATAAGACTACAAAGTCAAATCAGACAAAATCCCAGCAGTGAGAAGGGGAGGTGGACACAAAGTCCTAACCCTCATCAAGAACTCTTTGCAACTGATGCCTGCTGAGAATGGGAAAATCAGTTTTCTTTGATGGAGTGTTACTGGTCTATCAGCTACACTACCTATGGCCTATGCGCAGTAGTAGCCGACAAACAGAAGTGGATTTCATGGGTTTTTGTTGTTTTTGTGGGCTTTATGGAGAGAGAGAGAGAGAGAGAGAGAGAGAGAGAGAGAGAGAGAGAGAGAGCGCACACGAGAGAGCACCTAAACAAGAAGTTGGGTAGGTAAAAGGAGAAAACATATGATCAAAATATACTGTATGAAAAGTATTTTAAATGAAAAAAATAATAAATTTCTGGAAAGCGCAGAGTGTACCAGAGTCACACACCCTCCTTCAGTTTCAGTCACACAACACTAAAATCAGAAACACTCACTTTTCACTCCCATCTTCATGACTCCGGGCCCAACGGTAAGTTTCAGCATAGCCTGTATATTCACTGTACTGTTCAGTACCTGCAACAAATAATCTATTAATGGTGAAAGCATTCTACCAAAGGTGCTCAATTAGGTGAGAGTACTGTTCCTTTCTTCCCTTTTCTTTTCGGTATCTTGAGACAGGGTCTCTACACAGCCCTGGCTGTCCCGGACTCACTACCCAGACCAGACTGGAGAGCTCTGTTCTTCTTTCTATTTAGCACTGTGCCCGAAGGATAATCCAGGCCATGAGCCCACCAACCCTGCTGTCACCAGAGCAATAGACACAAGAAAAGAAATAAATAGTGGAAAACATACAAGCAGGGTTGCGGAAGTAGGGCCATGGCAGATCATGAACAGGGCCCTGGGTTTGACCCCAACACAAAATCACACAAAGATAAAGTAAAATGTAAAACTGTCTTGCAAATGTCATCATTGTTTATACAGCAAATCCCAAGGAACTGCTGAGAGTGGGAAGAAAGTAGGAAAAACTCATAACTAGGAGTTAAATCAAAGATGTCTCTCTCTATACACCTGCAGTAAATAATGAGAAAACAAAACACCAAACATCCATTAAACAGTGACAAAACCCCACAAATTATCCCTGAGTAAACTAAGTAACAGATGTAGAATACTAAAGAGAAATAAAGACCCAAACAGATAGAGAAAGAGAACATTCCTTTGAAGTAGAAAATTCAATATTACCACAAGGTTAATTCTTGATCTATATATCCATCTCCAAACAACCTTTTCTTCCGTACACATCCCCCACATCCCCTTCCTGACTCAGGGTATTGTTATATTGCCCAGACTGAACTTAAACTCGGGGGGTCAAGTGAGTCTTACACAACAGCCTCTAAGTAGCTGGGGCTACAGGTAAAGCAGCACATGTTTAAAAAAACACTAATTAAACTGGGTGTGGTTGTGCCATGACTTCATGGTCATCAAAGAAGAAAACGAAGAACAAAATAAAACAAAAGAAACAAAAAACAAAATCTGGAGTGTTCAACTATCTGAATTCAACAGTTTCTAGATTTTGGCCTAAAAATAGATGTGGGAAAAATCTATGAAACAAAATAGAGGCTATAGGACACCTGACTGTCAGTAAAGGAAGCTATAATAAAGCATCCAGGAAACTAATACTGTTGAAACATGTAGATATTCATATAAAAATACAGACCCAGACTGCTACCTCATGTTATGAATACACATTTGAGACAGATGAGCGACATAAACATAAAACTATAAAATTCCCAGAGAAAACAGGAGGAGACACCCTAACCTCAGCATGAACAGTGGGGCTGGGACATCAGGAGTTCAAGATGGGTATCATGAGACCCTATCTCAAAAACAAACTTATACAAATGCTTTACTGCATTTAGCCAAAGATTTCTTTAACTGGATAAAGAAATGCAGTGACCACAAAACTTACAAATGAAACAAAAGCCACACGGGACCAACATTCAACAGTCAGTGTCAGGAAAACCAGATGTAGGGGAAAGGCACCCACGTGACAAGCGTCTCACAAAGGACCTGTATTCAGAACAGGTGACAAGGTCTCAATAACAAAAATAAGCAGGAGCTGAGGAACTAGAGTTTAGTGACAGAACCCTTTCCAGCATTTGTAAGCCCCATGTTTAGACCCTAGTTCAGCAAAATGACACAAAATAAGTTTAAAAAAAAGAAACCCACACAACTTAATTTACAAAAATGGACAGAAATCATGAACACACATCTCATATCGGAAGTACACAGTTGGCTAACAATTATGAAACAATGTTTAACATTATCAGTCATTAGCGATCACACTAAAACCACAGTGAGATACTGTAATAAATCTCAATGTATGGCTAAAATAAAAGTGGCCACAATAAGGGCTAGGTGTGGTGAACATTATTTTTAATCTCTGTACTTGGAAGGCCCACGTAAGTGGATCTTTATAAGTTCCAGGTCACCCAGAGTTACATGGTGAGGCCCTGTCTTAAACAACAACAAGGCCACACTAAGGGCTGACAAGGAAATAGAATAAATAGAAGTCTCATATACTTCTGGTGAAACAACATGGCACAATAATTTTGAAAAATAGTTTGACAATTTCTTATAAAATTAAACATGAACAGTTTGATCTGGAAATGTTATTTGTGGGTATTTATCTAATAGAAAACAAAAAGCAGTATACCAATAAAAACTGTACAGAAGGGGCCAGAGAGATGGCTCAATGGTTAAGAGCACTGGCTGTTCGTCTAGAAGACTCAGATTCAATTTGTAACACCCACATAGCATCTCACAACCATCTGTAACTCCAGTTCTAGGGCACCAGTGCCCTCTCCTGGCCTTGACAGGCAGCAGGCATACAAATGGACAGACAGATTTAGGTGAAACACCCAAACACATAAAATAAAAATGAATTCATCTTAAGAAAAAATTGCTCAGAAGAATGCTCATAGCAGTTTTACTCATGATAGTTGCATATCAGTCACAGACCAACCACAGGGCCAGAAGGAATGAGACCCCTATATGAATAGATTACCATAAGGACTAGGTTCACATGACTGTGGGAATGAATAAGCAGGTTTAATAAGCAGGCTGGGACTCTTAGACATGGGCAGCAGCAGCTGTCCACAGAAGGATTCCTTCTGGGAAGACTGCCTTTTAACTGACTGAACCAAACCCTCACAGATTAAGGCAAATAATCTCCCTTCTTAACTGTTAACTACTATGGACTTTTAATCACAGCCACAAATTATCTTCACAGCAAACATAAATTCAGTGTTTGACTGAATACATGGGGGCTGTGGTTGAGCCAAGCTAACATATACCCATTGTAACTTGGCCTGTATTGTGTCTCATATGGAAGCTGGAAGAACACAAGTATGGGGCTACCTAGACTACAGATTGAGACTCTTTCTGAAAACAAACAAACAAGAAAAAAGGAGGGAGGTCCCAAAGACTAAACAGTCCAAAAGTAAATTAACAAGAAAATGCACAGCCAGTGGGGCTCACACAGAGCGGTGGATGCTACTTAGTATAAAGCAGAGCCAGTGCACACCCAGAACCACGACAAGTTTAGGTAGGTGGATTCACTAGTCCTGAGGAAATATATGATGAAATACTTAGGAGTAAAAGGGGCCAATGTCTCTAACACACTCTTAAATATTAGAGGGAAAGGAAAGGGAGAAGAAAAAAGGTAAGCTGGTAAATCTTGACAAAGACTATGGGAAGCTGGTATGGTGACACGCACCTGTAATCCTAACTCAGGAATCTAAGGCATAAGGATCATGAATTCAAGGATAGCCTGAGTTATAAAATAATAAATTTTGTTTCTTCCAAATACATTATATGCATGTCAGTATATATTTATATATTTACATTTATATTTATGCAGCATTATGAAAAGTACTCTATTTTGGGTATACAATTTATAATTTCCCATAATAAAGGTTAAATACTACAATTTCCAACTTATTGTTTAGCACACTGCCTCTTTTTTTTTTTTTAAATATTTTATTTATTATGCATACAATATTCTGTCTGTGTGTATATCTGCAGGCCAGACCTCATTACAGATGGTTGTGAGCCACCATGTGGTTGCCGGGAATTGAACTCAGGACCTTTGGAAGAGCAGGCAATGCTCTTAACCACTGAGCCATCTCTCCAGCCCCAGCACACTGCCTCTTAAAATAATTTTAAAGTAATTTTTATCTTAATTGCCATAAATTTTGAATTTTTTATGCTGCAAACCAAGAAAACAACTCTAATGGTCTTGCTATTTCTTGTGAAGAGCCTTCCTAGACTGTGGTACAGCTGGATGTTCTCGTGTGTACAACAGCCACACGTGCAAGCCTAACAAGTGAAACAGAAAGTGCAGTATTGACTGAAGTTACAATAGTAACAGAACAGAAATACTCTGCACGGACTACATAACGGACTCTCAGACTCACATCTGCAGCCGGGCACAGTGGCTCAGGAGACAGAGGCAAGGCTGGGACTGAGTGCTGCCTGGATGACACTGTAAGACCATGTCTCAGGAAAATAAAGCAGATCTTCAAAGAGCACTCTGTGGTGAAAAAGCACCACACTGACATTAGGAAACACGGGACCCCAAGAGACGCTTCACTGGTCATATGACCTTGACCAACCAGCATCATCTGAAACTCTGGGTTATTAATATTTGCTTATTGTTTTACTTCATGGGATCACTTAGAAAACCAAGTAAACCAAATTAAAACTCCTTCAAAACCATGTCAATGAACTTAACTTTGCAAAGCACTAGAGGAAACAAAGCATTAGCAATAACACTGTTTGGTCTACTGCCTAAAGGGAACTGAGGGCTAGCCAGGAACACTCTTGTTTTCTGTTTTCTGCCTCGCAGTAGACAACTCTCACTTTCCTGTTTAAAAACAAAACAAACAAACAAACAAACAAAAACCAACCACCCTTGCCTACTCTGATCTCTTAATTTAATGCAAATACCTGCTTTGTCTTTTAAAATTGAAATGGTTGAAGACTATAAAATAGCAATTGTATGTTCCTGCCCCAGTGAGGACACTACCAGCCTTCTTTTCACAGAGGCAGAGGGCAGATATAGCTCCTTT
Organism: Chionomys nivalis; assembly: GCF_950005125.1. NCBI lineage: Eukaryota > Metazoa > Chordata > Mammalia > Rodentia > Cricetidae > Chionomys > Chionomys nivalis. The sequence goes on along the minus strand of NC_080090.1, from coordinate 32,040,993 downwards.
GCAATGCGGAAATAAATGCTTCCTTCCGCTCTAAGCAAATTAAACCTTAGGTTTTCTAGGTAGACAAGTGATAAATCACTGTCTTTTGAAAAATGAATGCTTTTAATGTATTCAAATTCAAACTTATTAATGAGCAGTGATGGAAATGTAAAAGGGAATGGTGGGACGAGCCATGAGTTAGTCAGATGGTCTGTAACAATTCAGGTGAGGCAGACCTTCACTGCAGGAAAAACCTTTCCAGTGTTCATGGCAGTATTGTGAGCTTTAGACTTAGTAAGAAATATATCTAGTTTCTCTTACTATTAATAGACATTTATAGTGAGCTGGGGAAAATATTAGTAAATTAACAAATTCTACTTGGCTGTGGGTTGTGCCCTGGGATAGGGAGTGCACATGAAAGTCATACACCCTACTCCATTTATCATCATTCATATAAAAGCAACTATGGAGTAGATGAGACGCTCTTGTCTTCATTATTCACGGCTAGGAAATATTTTGTAAAGATAAGCAGCATAAAAACATTTGATTTCTAAACACTCTGGAAAACTCCAAATGAACTCAGCTCTTTCTCAATAGTCTAGAGACATTAGCAATGGGCTGTTTCTGTAGGGATGGTGCCCGTACTTTCTATCTCACCAAGATGGCACAGAATCCTTAACCATGGTTTACTTTTGGTTAGTCTTAGCACTTCTGCTAACCGAGTAGACACCCGTGTAGACACTCCTGAAGGTCTAAATTCACTGTTAGGAGGGTCTTATGCTCACTGATTCACCTCTAGGAGGGTCCCATGTAAATTACTATTCTACTCATAAGTTTCATCTGTAGGTATGTGTAGGCATCTGCAGTATGTGCTCACCAAACAGAAGCAAGAAGAGAACACTGTAGAGCCCCTCCACACTTGCTACTGAAGCTATCTGGAAGATATTTAATTCTTTCACTCCATTTACACTTAACAAAAGGTCTCAGCTACTATGGGTGAATCACAGCAAACGGAAATAACACTGAATAAAAGTATTTGCCTGTTTGTATGACCTGTTTCATATTCACTTAAAAGTCTGATAGCAACCAGATGCCCCACACTGATGACAAATTTAATTTATTTCCAATTTCTCAAAACTCTTCTACAGATTCAGGCAGCACAGTCACAGCCATTAGGTCACTGAGCTTAGCTGCATCACTAAAGGGATGGAATTGATCAGGCAGATAAATTGCAGTGCATGGTTAAGAGTCTCCTAAGAAGGGGGATGGCAGAAATCCAGATACAAAATAGATGATGAAATGGTCATTTCCATTAAGGAAACATCACATCACAGATATTAATTAGGAAGCACTGTAATAAAGTTAAGTGCATGTGGGGGAAAATGCTGAGTTAAAAGTCACCCCAAGTGTCCTTAGCTTGAGGTCATCACCAATCTGAAGACAGCCACAGATCTGCTATTTTCCACTCCCTTTCCAATTGCTGCAGCTAAGTCAGATCATGGACAATCCCAGAAGGATTCTTTTTCAGGAGACAAACAATCTTCAGGGGAGAGTGATGGAACCAAGAAGGACAGAGGCAGAGACACATACTAATGTTTTCCTTCTAATATTCCCAGGGAAAGTAATATCCCTTATTTACTATAAAATTAATAGCAGATAAGATTCTTTTCATACCATAAGGGAATTAAAGGAAATAAAAAAAGAACTAGCTTTGGATTTAAATGCTCAGCATTTTACCAAGGTTTATTAATCTATGTTCTTTAAAGATAAAAATCCTTTTTGAAAATTGATGGGATATTTCGTTGCTAGTCTTCAGTTCAAATCCTCTGAATGATGAAGGAAGGTCATTGGTTAAAAATAAAGAAACTGCTTGGCCCTCATAGGTTAGAACATAGGTGGGTGGAGTAAACAGAACAGAATGCTGGGAGGAAGAGGAAGTGAGCTCAGATGCAGGGCAACTCCTCTGAGAGACAGACGTCATGCTCTCCTCTCCAGAGCAGATGCGATGCCGCTCCTCTCCAGGGCAGACGCAATGAAGCAAGCCGCCAGGTCGGACATGCTGAATCTTTCCCGGTAAGACTGATGCTACACAGATTATTAGAGATGGGTTGATCAGGATATGAGAATTAGCCAGTAAGGGCTAGAGCTAATGGGCCAAGCAGTGTTTAAAAGAATACAGTTTGTGTGTTGTTATTTTGGGGTATAAGCTAGCCAGGCGATCAGGAGCTGGGGCGGCAGGAACACAGCCCGCAGCTCCCACTACATCTGAATACTAAAAATATTTAAAATTTGTCATTTCTATACACAATGGGAACAGTAACAGCCAGGACTTCCAGAGTTCATGTAAAGAGCATAGTACAAGTGTTCAAATGGTTTAGCTGCCAACAGTGGGTATTCACCAGTCCTTCCCCCACTTTTCATTCTGTAATCTGTGCGCTCTCACCTCCCCCTACGCTAACTTCCTCACCTTCATGCACCTCACGTTCCTACACGAGGATCAGCAGCTACCAACAGTCAAGCACTATGGGAGCTGACAATGCTGAGAACAAAGGGTGTATCTTTCCAGTTCAATACAATTTTGGAAACAACTTCAGAATTATAGAAATTCTTCATGTTATTAACTGAAAAGTCACAAACTAAGGATCTAAGAGAAATTCCTTTGCTGAGATTCTAATTTTAATTTGGCACATAAGCTACATAAATTTTGTTGTTTGCTTTACCTTACCAAACCATGAGATCATGTGGGTAAGAATGTCTAAACAACATGAAGCCATTCTCCCAAGCAGCAAGATAACTTTAAAACCTTAACTACTATGGAAAGCAGCAGTCCAGTAGCCGCTAGAGCAGACACAAGAGTGCTGAAGCTCCTCCAAAGCTCGACTTCCTGAGAACAGTCATTAGACCTTTCCCCTGGGGAGATCTCACACAGAAGGCTGTCTTGACTTTACAAACCTGGAGCTTGTCCAGTGTGAGAAGCCTAGTGTCCAAGAGTTGTACGAGATCAGCACATGTCCCTGCCTGCTTACCATGGAGACTGCCTAAGGTAGTGTGTCGCGGTCCCCCTTGTCCAGCAAGGATGACGCGACCACTGGAGCTCTTCTCACTGCAGGACCTTTAGACAATTGTAAAATTTCTCTCTCTTTTCCTCTCTGGGCAAACCTCTCCCAGCCCTTAAGTAGGCCTGGGCTGCCAACCCCAGAGTGCCAGGTGGGCATTGCCCATAGGTCCACGCATATGCAAGCAGCTGACAATCATTGCGTGATAATAGCATAAGTCAGGCTTTAGCCATAGGAGTTGATTATCACAGAGAGCACTCGCTTTCGGGATCGCGGAGGGCGGGAGCCAGCACCATCAGTTGCGACTCCACTCAGCTCTCTACATATAGCCAACAGGTGTGACTCCACACGGCTCTCTACAGTGGTGGTCACCACATGGGGCAAGCATCCAAGAAAAGCTGACAACAAGATGTCAACAAGGAGCTTAGGAAAATTCTAGCACATTCCTGGGAGTGCAGAACACTATGTGCTACAAATGCCCAGGAAAAACCTGAGCTTTCCATACTGTCCAACCTTGAAGCTTTATGGAAGTGGCAAGGTATGGTTAAGCAGTCATGGGGACCTAGTGGAAGGCTGATAGTGCCAGCAATGCACACAGAGCACTTCAGAAAAGTGAGAGCCTACTGACTCCACTCATCTAAGAAATCTGTACACTCATCAGCTAACCACTAAAAAACTGAACAGAAACCTCTGTGATGACACTCAAGAAACAGTAAAGATTCCACAGAATTTGTTCAAGAAAGGAAGTGATCAATCCAAGCTAATAACAATAATTCTGATTGGGGAATACAGTTTCTAGGGTTGCCATATTATTTAAAATATTCAGATCTCATTATCTGAATATGGACCTGTGTAAAGAATGAGACAAGTGTGCCCCACATCCGGGAATAAGTAGTCAACAGTAAACCAGTAAACTGATGCTGGACTTAGTAGAAAAATGCAAACGTATCTTAAATATGTTGAAAGAACTGAAAAGAACTATGTCTCACTTAGTACTAAAGCAAAGTAAGTATGAGAATGATAATTCTCACAGATATATTAGGGCCTGCCAGTGAGTAAAAGCACGGGCCATCAAACCTGACAACCTGAATTTGATCCCCATAACCCATAGTGGAAAGAGATATCTGATTCCTGAAAATTGTTCTCTGATCTCCAAACCATACTGTGGCATGTACAATAAACAAACAAGCAAACAAACAAACAAAATATAATAAAAATTAAAAAATGGAAAAATTCTTTTAAAAGACACATTAACATAGAGACAAATGGGGGAGGACAGAAAAGAAATTCTGGAACTGAAAAGTACAATAATAGAAATAAAAAATTTACTAGAAGAATTTAAGAGCAGATTAAGCTGGTAAATGAACCAGTGAATTAGATCAAAAATCAATTGAGTCTGAAGAAGAGAAAAAATAAATAATGAAGAAAATGAACAGAGGTCCAAAGACTGGTACACTACTAAGTGTACCAACATCTATATATTTGGAGAGAAAAGAATATTTTAAGACATAAGGGCTTAGGGCTGGGGTTTGGCTCAACTGGTAAAAAGATTGCTAGAAAGGGCTCCTGTAATCCCATCCTGGTGCTGGGGAGGACAGACTAGAGGATTTCAGAGGCTTACTGGCTAGGCAGCCCATCTAATGAGTGAGCCGCAGATCAGTGACAGGCTGTCAGAAAGGAGGTAGAGAGCTCTCCTGAGGGCAACATTCAAAGCTGTCCTCTAGCTTCCACATGCACACGAGCACACATGTAAATGCACCCCTTATATCTGTACCTGCACAACACAAACAAACATTACATAAGACATGATGGCCAAACAATTAATGAATTTGATGACAAAAATAGATCTAAGCATTCCAGAAGCTAATGAATTACAAGTAAAGTAAAAATCAAAGAGATTCATACCCAGAGAAATCATAATAAAACTGTTAAAAAATGAAGACTCCTACGAGAAAAACAAAGGGGAAAATCAAATACTCTCTTGAAGGTTGTCTGAAAATTATCAGAGGCCAAGAGTGCGACATCAAGACCAGAGCTCAGTCTTAACTTTATCATGCACCTCTCTGCATACACTTTAGTTGTATATACTTCTGATATAAGTCAGAGGAGACACTTTAATAACAATAACCCAAATTCTCCCATCCAAGGAACCACCAATCTAATCTAATCTCAAAGCAACAACAGAAAAGAAATTCAGTTTTACAGGCTTAGAAAAAAAACCCAAAAGTCCCAGTAACTGGTGAAATGTTTTGTCTTCCTGTAGCTATGTTCTTTCAGTCACTCACATGGAGGGTGCCACCTGGATATGCCAACAGCTAAAAGATGGGGGATAAAATGTACTCAAGATATTTGTAAGAAAAAAGATAATAATAAAAAAGTATAAATAATAAATTTAAACTACTGGGTCTGGGGCCAGAAAAATGGTTCAGTGAATGGAGGTGCCATCAAGTCTGATGGCCTGAGTTCAATCCCTGGAACCCATACTGTAGGAGAGAAACAACACCCCAAGTTGTTCTCTGACTTCCACATGAGCTGGAGGAAGCAAGCGACCCTTCTTCAACAAATAAAGAAAATGTAATAAAAATAAAATATTGGGTCTATCGCTCAAAGAAGAGAAAAGTCTTGTCTGGGCAGTTTTTGGGGATTCTAGACCATTGTGCAGACACACACATTCACACTGACCTGTGATAATAAGACACTCATTGTGATCCAGCACCTCAGTGAAGAGACGTGAAACAATCAACTCAGGATTGATTAAAAAGCGGATTTCTTCTTGTACAAGTCCTGCACCAGTTACACCACCTCCAACAAAACGATTTGCAAAATCCACCTATTGGAGAAAATGTAGTGTGTAAAACAGTGTTTAGAACACCTACAAACATTACAAAGAAACACTTACTCAATGGGATCAAAATTTTTTCTTTCCTGTGAAAACCAGACCCCCATCTTCCTAAGGAGTGGCTATAGTTGCTTACATATCTTCCTTCTCAGGACAGCTAACACCTCTTCTTTGGGACTTAAACTTCCCAAGAAACCTGGAAAATTCAGCTTTTAGATAAAATATCAAATAAAAACCTTATCTGTGTCCTTCTAGTCCTAAATCAAGATTAGTCTTGCTCTGGGATTTCAAGATCATCTCCCTACATCTAGTTACTGTTCAACCTCCCTCTGTGTATTTTAAGTGATTTTTAAACAATCAAACTTTTATTTTCAGGAGTTGTTTTGCTTCTGTGGAAAAATAAAGGGATAGAATTTTTGTTCCAAATTGAACCCCCAATTTGAATGAATACTACCAACAATTTCTAAAAATACACCCAATGGAGGGAGGAAATGAAAATCCAGTATAAGAACAAAGATTTAACTCCATTAATATTTGCAATTTAGTCTGTAAGTCTACGTCAGCATTTCTTTTTTCTTTTTCTTTTCTTTTCTTTCTTTCTTTTTTTTTTTTTTTTTTGCTTTTTCAAGACAGGGTTTCTCTGTGGTTTTGGAGCTCTTGTAGACCAGGCTGGTCTCAAACTCACAGAGATCCGCCTGCCTCTGCCTCCCAAGTGCTGGGATTAAAGACGTGCGCCATCACCGCCCGGCCTACGTCAGGATTTCTGATTCTGTTCCAGGGTGTGGGCTTGATTCCCGACTGAAGAGCCACGATCCTCAAAGGAGCTCAAGTGGCCTGTCACATTACTTCAGTTTTAGAAAGAGAGATCATGTCTTCAATTAGATTGTTTAGATTATTCTAGAGAGTCCGATTACACAGATTTACACAAGTTAAATATATATATATACCCAAACATACAAGAAAAACAATTTATTACAAACTGTAAGAAGTTTTTCAATTATTATAAAATGTAAGATCTCCCAATAGGCAAGAATACAAATATTATGTTCACCAAAAATGTGAAAAGACAAAAATTAATAAAGGGCAACATATTCTTATTTTACCCATAAGATCTTAGAAAGTACTAAAACCTACTATTGACAAATTATTGAAAAAAATACATATTTGGGTTTGTGCACCAGAGTACTATTGAGATTAAAACTCCAGAATAGTTACTTCTCACATATCTCAATAATGAAATGAGTAAAAGCTGAGCACAGAGGAGGACAATGCAGCTTTTCAAAAGGAGGCGGCATTCGATCCTGAGTTGGCTGGCAGACTAGGGAAAATGGAAAACCTTGTGAACAACTGTTAGAAAGGACTATAAACAGTGTCCCACTATCCCTGCAATGTAGATGACATCACATGGGAGTTACAGGTGATGAGAAGGTGGTCTAGGGTATAGAGAAGTTTGTATTCAAATCTTGAGGTTCTGGGAAAGATTCATTTAGCAACTTGGACCAGGGTTAAGATAACTCAGGGCAGAGTTTTAGTTTCAAGAATACACTAAAAGGATAGGATGCATAATTAACAGCAAAGAGGTAGGCTAGATAACTACTGAATAACTAATAGGCCTCAGGGCTGTGGTAGAGTATAGGAAAATCCAGAAATGAAATAGATAGCATTTGAGAAATGTGGCTATCATTGTGATGCTTCTATGAATTACAAACAGGATTTGAGAGCAACATAACTTGATTTTTACTGGAATCAGGTACATAACTGAAATAAAAAGGTCTGATTTATCAAACTTATACACTACTTGATAATAATTATGAAAAAAACCACACGATATTATTGTGCACTTTTTGATAAAAAGACCCTTGACAGTCATTACTTGAAAAGTGGACACAGAAATACACTGTGAAAGCAAGAGCTTAAAAAAGAAAAGGAAATCCAAAGCTTCTAGTTTTTACAAAAGTACTTATAAAGGGCTCTCTAACAGGTGGAAATCCGCTTCAGTACACGAATATAAGCACATGAGTGTCTTTTTACTTTTAGCCACTCATTTTCCAAGTCTTTTACTTTAAAGGTACTTGCTCATACTACTCAGTTTCTGCATTATGACTTGATAAAAAGAGAAATGATAACACTCCTTATGGAGGTTTTGTTGTTGCCATTCACTATAATATAATTTATTCGCTACATAATGAGCTTTTGGAGCACTGCAATACAATATTCCCTGACCTCCTGGGGAGATGTGGAATGGGTACAAAGAGCAATTAATAAGAGTTAGAAGCCTTTATGGAAGTCTTTTAACTTACCATATTTCATATATAATATAATGCAGGCAAGCGGGGAGAATCTCAACCCTGACTGTTGGTAAATGATTCCTTGTTGAATTGTTCTGTAATGAGAGGTCAGCATTCCTGTGGTGCTAACTAGCAATAGCTTTGCTTAGTTCTTAGGTACATTATGCCTCCCTCATTTTATCTAAGACTTTAATGCAGGAAAGAACCGCATAAAGGAAGAAATGCAACAGAAAGTGATATCCATTTGGAACAATTTTAAGCACACTGAAAAATATTTTTTAAGAAGAAAAAAGTAAGATAATCAGTTTTTCTTCAAATATAAAGAATAGATTACCAATTTAGTTATTTTAAGTGTTTTTGTTTGCAAGTTCAAGGAATCATTGGAAGAATGTGATTTGAGGTAGAAGTGTGTGAGGACATGTGAGCGTGTGCGTGTGTGTGTGTGTGTGTGTGTGAGAGAGAGAGAGAGAGAGAGAGAGAGAGAGAGAGAGAGAGAGAGAGAGAAAGAGAGAGAGAAAGAGAGAGAGAGAAACAGACAGAGAGAGAGAGAGACAGAGAGAGAGAGAGACAGAGAGAGCGATCGCACCATGCTACATCTCAAGCAGACCCTGAAAATGAACTTTGAACTTGTAGCAATCCTAAATGCTGGGGTTACAAGCTGTGCTACCACATCCATCTGGAAAGTGATTTATAACAAAACATAACTGGACAATGAGGAGCATGCCTATAGCCCTGGTACTCAAAAGGCTGAGGCAGGAGGATCATAAGGCTGAAAAGTACATTGGATAATGGAGTGAGTCCAAGGTCAGCCTGAGAAACAAATGAGAAGCTGTTTTACATAACCCAAAATAAATAAAGAGCAAAGAGAACATGCTTCTTTTCAGATTTTATTTATAATTATGCCTACGTGAAAGATTGTTCTAGAAAAAATAAGGTTTTTTAGTTACTTTGGAACTTATGTCCTTGACCTCAAGCTTCTGCCTTGGACTCTCAAATGTTAGGATTACAGCGTGTGACACCGTATCTAGCTTCTTAATTCTCAGATTTTGGAAAAAAATTCTCTCAGATTTTGGAAAAAAGTAATGATAGTAACAACTTCATAGCAAGGATTAAGTACTAGAGAGGATTACCTGCTTTCAACAGAGAAAAGACAGTACAAATAGCTACAACATGTGCTCTGAGAGTTATCCATGGGGAAGAAGCCTGTTTCATCCATCAGTCTTAAATGTCTGCCTCCTACACCCAAACAAGGCTTCTGCTGGCATAAAAACATCTCAAGCTAGTCATGATTTGGGGCAAAAACAAACCCTTAAAGAAAAAGAACAAAACTGCCTGCTGACAGCTTGTCAAGACCAGGCCCCGGGAACTTCATCCTCTGTCAATTCACAATCAGTGTCTGAACCAAGAGGACTGATGTTGTCCAGATCTTGGGACTTTTCTGTCAAAAGCTTTTATAATAGGCACATGAGCATACATGGGCAAATAGCAGCTGTCAAAGTGATCTGTTCTGTGTTTTCTTCCATCCTTTTTTGCATTAGACAAATTTAGGAGACAAACAAGTTTTCAAATATCCTTTTCTGTCAGAAACCTGGCAAGAGGCATCTTAATGTACATATACTTCTGATATTTACCTACCTGTAGCATGCCTCGGCCATTACCTTCTATGGTACCCTCGTAAGTGACATGTAATCGTGTCAGGGCTTTTTCACATCTACAAAGTAGAAGGTATTTTCTTAGATAAGTAATTCACACACATCTGAAAATACAAGTGACAATGAACAAACAAACAAACAAAACCACCCCGAATCTCAAGAACCAGAAATAATGTTAACAATCATGATATTTTTCCTCACTCAAATATGCATATTTTCATTAAAATGAGAAAGAATATAATTTTCACCTATATGGAATTAAGAATTAAAAAATTTCTCAAGACACAAAAATGAGAATATTTGAAACCTTATTATCATGCTGGAGTTTGCAATTGCCTGGTTCTTAGAGGAACCCTATTTTCACTAGTTTGATAACTAGTGTTTAGAGAGGGGTGCCAATGGGATTCTGACCTATGGAATTTTTATATTAACAATGTTGACAGATAAACCTAACATTTGTAAGTAAGTATTCAGGAGGCACAATCATTTTCTTTTTTTCCATAATCTATGGGTACTGAGATACTGCCCTTTGTTACATTGGGTTGATAATTTCATTGCATTAACAACGTTTAAAGATGTTATTCTTTTTTCTTAGTAGATTCACCTCCCCCAATTGATATATTGAATAAAAAAGCTATATTAAATTATAATAAATATGACATACCTATTATAACATATGGATGTTAACCTAAATAGTACTCTTATACTGTTTTTGGAGTAGGTGGTGAATAAGTACACAAACAAAATACACTCGTGTGAGTTCTAGGAATGGAATGCAATTAGATAACTTTAAAATTCCCTCTCATGGTCCTAGCTTCCTAGTCATTTTATTCAAAGGGGATATGAGGGCATATGATATATGGCTATAGGGATACAACTGAAAGACAAAGGGGCATGAGCCAGGAATCTGTGAACTGTCAACTGGGACTAGTTTGGTTGGCAACATTTCTCCAAAGCGGAAGCTGGCAACCATGGGCATTGGTTCTCAACTAATTAGGGAATAGGTACAAACTCGGTGTGGCTCGCCTGAAAAATCCTTTAACCTCCTAGTAGCTCTCCACTCTTGCCCCAAGCACGGCTAAAGTACCGCTAACAGTCAAAGGGCTACCTGGAATATGCCAGAAACAGACCTAGGAAAGCCTTTGATTGATCCCATGGCACCCATGCAGTCACATACTCTTGGCAGTATCAACAATCTTTATTTATCCTTCATTCTCCCTCTTTATTTATTTATTTATTATTATTATTTGGTTTTTCAAGACAGTGTTTCACTGTGTAACAGTCTTAGTTATCTTAGAACTAGTTCTATAGACCAGACTGGTTTTGAACTCACAGGAATCCACCTGCCTCTGCCTCCCAAGTACTGGGATTAAAGGTATGTGCCACCATGCCAGGCTATCATCCCTCTTTAAGTGCATGCATTTTTCTAGTCCTGTGGAGCCTGGGAGACTGATTTTAACTACATTTCCCAGCTCACTCATGAAGCAGCTAAAACAAACAAGACACCAATAAAGTAAAATTAAGTTAGAAAAGTACTAAGTTAGGTTCTGCTTATCAGAGTTAAAGGGACAATTGGTCTCACATAGGGACAGTTACTATATTCCTTTCACAAAGCATCCACGTCAGTGTCTGCATTTCCACCTGTCCAGGGGGATGTTGGGTGCCCTTTATGTTAGTGCAGGCCAAACTAATACCAAAGTGACATGAATAAAACATACGTGTTCCTCAATTCCTGTTTCAGCATAGTAGAGGAGCAAAGAAAAGAAACGCTCCCCACTCTAGTCTGGATGGGAGACACAGTAGGATGTTTAGTTCGAGGCAACACATTTTAATAGAAATTAATGAAATCAAGGTATGTCAAAGGAAAGTTTATGATCCAAAAATGAGTTATATACACCTGTGTGAAAGTTAGAAGTAGAGGTCAAGAAGGCAATTTTAAGGTATGTAAAAGGTCAAATGTTGAAGAACTTAACAAATCATATTCACTAATTGTAGTGTCAGAAAAATAATCAAGAGTGGGGGAAGAGACTTAAAGACGACAGATGATTTTGGTGAACTACTGTGTTAGGTACCTCATAGCTAACAATGGAATGGACTGTGCTAAAACAATGAATTTCCCAGCAACGCGCCTGTCTGGTCTGCATCTATTGAAGGGATGGCAGAGTCACTGGCATTCTAGTGGGCTTCCTGGTCCACCTTCGTATCTAACTGCCATGGATCTAAGCACACATCTTTCCTGGCTCATGTCCTCTCTGTTCATGCTGTTTATTTCTGCCCACTTCTCTCTAGTACGAATCATTTAATTTTTCTATTTTTTATATTTATTTATTTTTTTTTTTTGGTTTTTCAAGACAGGGTTTCTCTGTGGTTTTGGAACCTGTCCTGGAACTAGCTCTTGTAGACCAGGCTGGTCTCGAACTCACAAAGATCTGCCTGCCTCTGCCTCCCAAGTGCTGGGATTAAAGGCGTGCACCACCACCGCCCGGCTAGTACGAATCATTTCAATCATGCACTCAGTCCGCTCAAGTTCTCCTTTCACAAACAAACATCTGTGATAACCACAGCATCACCTAGGCAGATAGGTCCCTTCAAGGTGACCACCATAAGGGTTATTCTTCTTCACCAAATCTGAACAAAAATACAAACAATGAAAAAAAAGCCAGAAATAAGAAACATTTCTTAACATGAACTATATACCGAAATGTGCACACAATAAGTGTTATCATATCTTTTGTATTTAAAAAGCTGGCCCATATTTATTTAACCAGTTACCATTGGGAACTTGCTCTAGATTAGGAAACGTATGAAAAACTTCAGAGTAGTAAAAATCTTACAATTGTGGATTAACTCAGACTGGCTATTACTCTCCTCAGCTTTTCCAGATAAAACTTGAAAAACAAACTGTATTAAATGCGAAATCAATCGAATCTCAAAATTCCTGACCTGCCAATTCTAAAACACAGTAAATGAGATGTTTCTGTGTCCTGTCCTCTAAGAGAAGAATCCATGAAAATATAAAGGCTGACTGCACAGGGTGCCAGGGAGAACACTGATGTTCACTTGGCAGCATCTTTGTATAGAGAAACCTCTCAGCCCTGAACAAAATGTGCTTCAGAAGTCTAGACGAGGTCAAAAGATGAGAATTTTATTTAAAAGACACATTCTTATAATTAGAAGCAAGGATGAATCATTTATGGGAAGAGACTCCTTGGATGCAGGGCAGTTAAGGGCTGAAAACCCATCTTTCCAAGAGATGTCAAAAATAATCCTCTCATGATCAAATAGACTTTGTAATTCTAAGGTTGAATTTTGTTGTTGTTGTTTTGTTTCTTTGAGGCAAGATCTATTAATATTGCCCTGGCTGTCCTGGAGTTTGCCTTGTAGACCAGGCTGGCCTCGAACTCCCAGAGATCTGCCTGTGGCGCCCAACGTGGGGCACTGAATCTACAGAAAGCCTGAAAAAGCTTGGGAAAGAATAGAGTAAAGCATGTTTTCTTGGTAACAACAATTTCTCGGGTCTGCTCTGCCTGCTAGAGGCAAGCAAGCGCTCTCATCTAAGAGAGGCTTCCTGACTCAGCTTCAGCTGCAAAACCCTGCAGCTCATTAAGAGGTCCTGCCACAAAACACTTAAATGGTATTGATAAAAGCTGACTACTGAATGCTTGTTTGTTTTCGGCCGTAGCAAAAAAAAAAAAAAAAAAAAAAAAAAAAAGTTGTGCTGTTTTAAAATGCTGACATGCTGACATTCTGGTCCATCCTCCCAGGGCAAACTCTGACTGTTTGAGGCAGGAGGGCCGACTACAGAGAAAGGACTTGATTGTTGTCTGTGGATGTAATGCTACAGTTTGCTTGTTGGCAAAGACCTTGAAACGCCACAGAGTTATGGTGGTAAACATGGCTACAGCCGGTACCTCCGCCATGAGGCTGGAAAGCTAAGGAATGGCCTAGATTTAGCTGGCAAAGCCACGGCTTTAATCCTACCCATATTGCTCAATAATTTAAAGGCTCGTGTGGTCAAAAAAAGAGAGATATACAATAAAGAGAGATTCAAAAACAAAAAAAACTTTAAATAATTTACAGTGTGTTTAAAAATATATCCAGGCTAAAAATTAAAGTTCTTAAAAATAAAATAAAAAAAAAGAGAGTAGTTGGGTGTGATAGTACACACCTTTAATCCCAACACTTAGGAGACAGAGGGAGATTGACCTCTGTGACTTCAAGGTGTGGTAGCACACGCCTTTAATCCCAATGCCTGGGAGGCAGAGACAGGCGGATCTCTGAGAGTTCAAGGACAGTCTGGTCTACAGAGTTATTCCAGAACAAATATATACAGAGAATATAAAAGAAAAATAAAGAAAAATAAGCCACGTAAAAATGGAAAATTCACAGAGAGTCTGGATTCTTTGTACTATTGTATTTTCTTTAAAATTTTTGACTGTGAAGGAGCTAAGTACAGAGAGACATTTCATTATATGGGCTGCCAAGCTAAACCAGAATGGATACAAGGGTATTATGATTTCAGAATATGGGTCTAAGGATATGATGCTTTGGAGAGGGTCTTCTTTTGTTTTCACAGAGGATGAGACTCTGTGGATTGTGTCTCTACCAATATGGTATGATAGACCACGCCCTCCTGAAAGGTTGCTGTGAACACCTTCAGAAAATTACTTCACTCAACTGCCGACTGAGATGACCCTGACACACAGGTTACACCATGAAAGATCTGAATACAGCGCCCCCATTCAGCAGGAAGCAGTTTGGAGAAAAAAACTGCGCCCATGTTCCCAAATATTGTTTATAAATGTTCTTTTACATTTAAAGGGGGATATGATATAGATATGAATAATTTGCATTGGTGTGGATTTGAAGGTCAATTTTGTTATATGTATATGCATATTTCTAATCTTGATTAAGGTATTGTGATTGTATAGTTCATTTAAAAATGTAATGTATAGGGGCTGGAGAGATGGCTCAGCGGTTAAGAACATGGACTGTTCTTCCGGAGGTCCTGAGTTCAATTCCCAGCAACCACATGGTGGCTCACACCATCTGTAATGAGATCTGGTGCCTTCTTCTGGGGTGCAGGTATACACACAGGCAGAACACTGTATACATAATAAATAAATAAATCTTTAAAAAAATGTAATGTATAATTAGGAAATATAGGTTGTTAATGGATAATCATCAATAATAGTCAAGCTTGTAGTCATGTTATTTAGATTTTCTAGATGTGCATAGATATATTTTAGATAGGCATTCTTCATATCTTTCAAAGGCTACAGAATATGGCATTTGAATGTTTTAATAACTTAGGACTCTTCATGACAATGAGACACGTCTGCTCCTGGCAGCACCAATCTACTTCAAGAGGAAGATGGGCATCGAAGAGGCTCCTTATGGAGTTTGATAGCCATTTGGGCAAGAAACTGCTCTTGCCTGGACTGTTGCATAAACTGGACACAGAGAACCCGCAGAAAGAGGACTGCTGAACTTGGCTAAAGGTGAGATGGTTTTTCGGGGTTCCTGACTCATAAAAGAGTCTGCGAGACATTCTGCAGGACACAGCAAAAAATGACTGAACAACTGTCTTTAGAATTTCCTGCTTGATGAAAATGTCTGCTGGATACTATGGGCCTGTAGGCCGAAGATGGATGCCCCAACAGTACAAAAGAACTTTGGGTGACTGTCCAGGCAGCAAGATGTCTCTGTCATTTCTAGAGTTTGAAGTTTCTTAGTTCTTGTTTACTTAGGTAATATTATATCCTTCTGGAGTCTTTGATGGAGCTGAAGAATAAATAGATAGTTATAGTTTTCCTTAGTTATGATAAAAGATAAAATAGATGTAAATATTGTAACTGTAATTCTTACTTGATAACTGTTTTGCTATATGTAATTGTACTATGTTAAAATGAAAGCCTTCTTTTTTTGTTTAAACAGAATAAGGGGAAATGATGTGGGAGTGATATCTTTCTATCTTTTGTTTCATTGGTTAAGTAATAAAGAAACTGCCTAGGCCCATTTGATAGGCCAACCCTTAGGTGGGTGGAGTAAACAGAAGAGAATGCTGGGAGAAAGAAGCCTAGTAAGGAGTCGCCATGATTCTCCCACTCCAGACAGATGCAGGTTAAGATCATTCCTGGTAAGCCAGCTCGTGGTACTACACAGAATATTAGAAATGGGTTAGATCAATATGTAAGAGCTAGCCAATAAGAGGCTGGAACTAATGGGCTAGGCAGTGTTCAAAAGAATACAGTTTCCGTGTAATTATTTTGGGGCATAAGCCATGCGGGCGGCCGGGTGCCGGGGACGCAGCCCCACCGCTCTTATATCAACAGAGTGGCGCCCAATTATTGATATTAATTTAAGGTCAATTTTATTATATGTATATGTATTTCTGATATTTATTAAGGTATTGTGATTGTGTAGTTCACTTAAAAATGTAATGTATGTAGGTTGTTAATGGATAATTATCAATAATAGTCAAGTTTGTAGTCATGTTAGTTAGATTTTCTAGATGTGCATGCATATATTTCAGATAGGCATTCATCATATCTTTCAAAGGCTAGAGAATATGGTATTTTAAATGTTTTAATAACTTAGGGTTTTTCATGACAATGAGACACTCTGCTCCTGGCAGCACCAATCTACTTCATCGAAGAGGCACCTTATGGAGTTTGATAGCCACTTGGGCAAGAAACTGCTCTTGCCTGGACTGTTGCATAAACTGGACACAGAGAACCCACAGAGAGAGGACTACTGAACTTGCCTAAGGTGAGATGATCTTTCGGGGTACCTGATTCATGAAAGAGTCTGCAAGACATTCTGCAGGATACAGCAGATAGTGACTGAGTTGCCTTTAAAATTTCCTGCTTCATGGAAATGTCTGCTGGACACTATGGACCTGTAAGCCGAAGATGGATGCCCCAACAGTACAGACGAACTTTGGGTGGCTGTCCAGGCAGCAAGATGTCTCTATCATTTCTAGAGTTTGAAAGTTGCTTATTTCTTGTTTGCTTAGGTAATATTATATCCTTCTGGAGTCTTTGAGGGAGTTAAAAAAAATATATATATAGTTATAGTTTTCCTTAGTTATGATAAAGATAAAATAGATATAAATATTGTAATTTTTACTTAATAACTGTTTTGTTATATATAATTTTGTTATGTTAAAGTTAAAGCCTTCCTTTTTTTGTTTAAACAGAAAAAGGGGAAGTGATGTGGGAGTGTCATATATCAATCTGTTGATTTCATTGGTTAAGTAATAAAGAAACTGCTTGGCCCTCATAGGTTAAAACATAGGTGGGTGGAGTAAACAGAACAGAATGCTGGGAGGAAGAGGAAGTGAGCTCAGACTCGACAGCTCTGCTCTCTGGAGCAGACGCCATGCTCCCCTCTCCCCAGCAGACGCAATAAAGCTCCGTCCCAGGATGGACGTAGGCTAGAATCTTCCCGGTAAGCACACCTTGGGGTGCTACACACCTGAATAAAAATGGGCCAAGCAGTGTTTAAAAGAATACAATGCATGTGTTGTTATTTCGGGGCATAAGCTAGCTAGGCAGCCATGAGCCGGGCTGTGGGAAGAGGCCCACAGCTCCCACTACATGCCTGCCTCTGCCTCCTGAGTGCTGGGAATAAAGGAGTGTGCCACCACCACCCGGCTTGATCATTAATTTTATTATTACCTTTCCCATTCTGGAAAATCTTCAAGACTCTGTCTTGTAAACGTCACTAATCCGGTAGGTTCTACAGAAGTCATAAAAGAAAACAAACACACAAAGTATTAATTTTGAGTTGACATACTCAACAAAAGAATCTCACTAACAGTATCTAAAACATAAGTAGAACAGGCTCAGTGATTACACCTGCAATCACACCACTCAGGCAGGGCTGGAGGCAGGAGGATCAAAAGTTTAAACTCATCTTTAGATGTTCATTCTGTGACATACTGAATCTGCAGACAGGACACAGAGCTTAAAATAATGACTAAAAATGCTACCTTCTTACCATTAGGATCTCCTTCTATAAAACAGTACTCCTCACTGAAGAGAACTGTGAAGAGCAATGCAGTAGTGTGATCTGAGAGCTGGCACTTTGTGGCTTTAAAAACTAAAAAGTAAGAATTTAGGGAAAAGATGATCTATTTTTGAATGTAGCCAATAATTTTGGAGAAAAATATTTTTTTGGCTATATTTACTGTTTTTTTCTCTTTCTTTCTTTCTTTTTGCTTTGTTTGTTTTTAGTCAAAAGCAAAAAATAAGTCAGCTGGCCAGAAGTAATCTGTCTGCTTCAGACCAAAGAATAAGCTAAAAGGCTGATGCCATGTCTGCTGTCTTCTGAGGGAAAAAGGCTCTTAAGCCTAAGAAAGAGATGTCAGAAACTATTAGTGGTAATGGCATTGAGTGCAATAACAGTTCAGCGATAATGTCATTCTCTCATTCTTGTGGACAATTCTGCATTTCTTTACTCCCAGCAACATACAGAACAACTCAAATATTATACAGGTCAGCAGTATTAGAACCAGAACTTTTTGTTAATATGGATATTAAAATGGTCTTTGGATTATCTAAGATAAATGCACAGCAATTTGTCAAATCAAATATCCAAACACAAGAGAAGCACTGAATATACATAAGAAACCAAGGTCTAGCTTGTCATTCAATTACCTAGCAGAGAAATGAGGTCATTAAATGTCATTTACACGTAAAAGAGACTAAGAGAAATTGGTAAACACTGCGGGCAAGGCAAAAGAAGGAAGAGAAGGGGGAGAATAACAGGGCTATCCAGATAGAAACAGTAACGCATCTTTTTTGTTTGTTTGTTCTTTCAAGACAGGGTTTCTCTGCAGCTTTGGAGCCTGTCCTGGAACCAGCTCTTGTAGACCAGTCTGGCCTTGAACTCACAGAGATCCGAGTGCTGGGATTAAAGGCGTGCACCACCACGGCCTGGCAACACAACATCTTGAGAGCATGTTTAAGTCATCAAGTTTTAAATATTTAACCTATAATATTCTTTATTTCTGAAGTTATATAAACTAATTTAATTCAGAAAACTTTTACATTTTATAGTTCTGAAGTCCTTATCATGAATATTAAATACATATGTTTAACAAAACTGAGAAGTAGGTCCTGCTAGAATTATGTCTTATCTATTCTAAAACTATGTTTTGGTTTCGTTTCTTTCTGAAACTAGTTTCTGAAAGCAGTATACTATTTTACAGTGGTGCTACCGAGGTATGGGTCTGGATTAAAATACAATTTTCCCCCAAAAGACTGGCGTCTGCTTTAATAATCAGCTTGAGGCATCACTGGCTTGAAATTGGATTAAATCCTGTTGCAGGCCTTTGCAGACCACACTGGCAGTAAGATTGTAGGTCTGGCACTTGAAGCTTCTCCCTCTTCCTCTATCCAGAGTCACAGTTGAGATGTATAAGTCTCTGCTGTCTGCCTCTGCACAGCCAGGTTCATTTCTCCTTTATCCTTGACTAAGTACACAGATGTGTGATGTGACAGTTCTGTGTGGCAGCTCACCTATGACAGTCCTCCATTTCTGAGTATCTTCTCTTCTTAGAGAAATACAGTGTGATGGAACCTCCTACCATACATGGTGTCTTGGAGCGTAATGCAATATGGTACTTTAAGCCAATTTCTGCAGTCTCTCCACAGCAGACTCCAGAAACTCTGCTTTCCCTTTCGTATTATTTCCCTCACCAGAGTCACACCAAGACCTAGAGTAACATTGTGCTGTATTTCTACAGAAGTAAATTACTATACACAGTAATTTAT
Organism: Chionomys nivalis; assembly: GCF_950005125.1. NCBI lineage: Eukaryota > Metazoa > Chordata > Mammalia > Rodentia > Cricetidae > Chionomys > Chionomys nivalis. Next base: position 32,021,397 of record NC_080090.1, on the reverse strand, counting down.
ACAGTAATGGGGGATGGGCAGAAAAGAAGCAACTTTCGTTTATATAAATTTATTTATTTATATTAATTTCTTCAACCTAAGTTCCAAAGCTTATGAGGGTTTATACATTTCTAGGTAAAAAAACAAAAGCTTTTAAATTTTTCCTCAAAGTAAATGAAGTCTTAAAACTTAGAAAAATCAATTAGCTTTTAGAAAAGGATTAGGATTTGACCTTCAGAATACAAAAGTCAGCTTTCAATAACTTATTTATATCTAAAACATGTTAGTAAAAATAATAGCTTGACCTCTCTTTTTCCTCCCCCCCTCCCCCCGTGTAAGTCAGAGAATGTTAGGGCATTCCTCAGGTATTACCAACTTTCTTTCTTTCATTCATTCATTCATTCATTCACCCATTTGCTTATCTCACTGGCCTAGTAGGCTAGTTTGGTAGCTTGTCAAGTAGGTTAGGCTGGCTGGCCAGAGAATACAGGTACTAGCCCATCTCTGTTATTCCAATGCAGAGATTACAAATGCCCACCATCACGCCTGACTTTTTTTCACTAGGGAATCAACCTAAGGTCTTTGCCTGAACTTTACCAACTCAACTCCCCAGCCCAAAGGTCACATTTTTAACAAATCATTCTAAATTCTAATTTAATTGTGTTTCTTATAAGCCTGAACAACCCTGCATCTTCCTTAACATTTCTTTCAGTATAGGGTGCAAAACTAAATTAAGTAAACTATAAATACTATTTTATTAAGAATACGGCTTTCCCCTTAAATATCAAAATCTTCTTCACCAGACTTCTTTCTAAAAATCTGACCAATATTTAGCAACATTACATTGAAAGGGGTAAATGACCTTATAATGATTTCAAGACCTGACTTAAGACAATCCTCTAAGCTGAAGACTAGAAAAGAAGAAAGCTCATTTCACTTGACCAACCAGACCTGACTTACTTAGCAAGTCTTTTGGCTTTCTTGTACTTTGTAGGAAAGTCTACCTACTGGTGATAGCTAACATATTAAGTATGCATCCTCTTGCTTCATATCTGCAACTACCCTAGAGGTAATTATAATTATCTTTCTATCTCACAGATGAGAATCTGCTTTAGGGACAGTAAGATAGTAAGGTCCTACAGAGGAAGACAGATATGTATACCTAAGTTTGACTCAATCTCATAAAAATCCTATGACAGGCTTAGTGGATATACTGGTCAGTTTTTACTATCAACTTGTCACAATCTAGAGTCACCTTGGGAGAAGGAATATCAGTTGGGGAATTGTCCAGATCAAATTGGTCTATGGCCATGTCTGTGAGAGACTACTTTGCCTGATGACTGACTGGGAGGGGCCAGTCTATTTTGGGCAGTACCATCCCTGGGCAGGTGAGCCTGAGCTGTGTAAGATGAGGGAGTAAGTAGCGATCCGTCATAGTGTCTGCTTCAGCTCCTGCTTGAACTCCTGCCGTGATTTCCCTTAGCAATAAGCTGTCACCTGAAAGGGGAAGCTAAAGTAACCCTCTCTCCAAGCTGCTTTTTTATCATTCTGTTTATCATGGTTACAAACTAGGACAATGGGGCAGGAAAGAGGAATGAGAGGAAAATCAAATGATTTTATCTATAAAAGGTACGCCTGCAATTTTTTTTTTTTTTCTCGAGACAGGGTTTCTCCGTAGCTTTTGGTTCCTGTCCTGGAACTAGCTCTTGTAGACCAGGCTGGCCTCGAACTCACAGAGATCCACATGCCTCTGCCTCCCGAGTGCTGGGATTAAAGGCATGCGCCACCACCGCCCGGCTTGCAAATTTTTCTTTAAATAAGAAGCATCCTAATGTATTTTCTGGTCATTATACTTTCTTTTGAAAGTCATATTGGGTCACTACAACCCTTGGGTATTTATTTCAAAGTACATAGGACTAATTTGAGATATTACAGTATACATTTATGTCTATACATGAACAGTATAAATCTAAGATATTATATTAAATATTATTATTTAAATGTATTTGAACAAGCAAGTATACTTCAAAATACAAAACATTTTTTCAGATTATTTGAGTTGAATTTTTACCATCAGCAAGAAAAATTATAGTTATGAATGAAAGGAATTTACTTTTCTCTGTGACTCTTCGGAAGTAGCAGAAGAGTGTTTTCAGTTTCTCTGGTTTCCTTGATGAACGTCCTTCAAACAACCTGAAAAAGACCAGAAGTAAAAGGATTAAAATGCCTTTGTAATTCATAAACACCAAATCTCTATTTTTAATTCAATACTAAAAACAAATTCTTCCAGAATCTGTCCTGGGACTTTGGAGAAGCAGAAAGCTGATGCGGATACCAAGGGCATCAAGCGAGCATTCAACCTGCCTGTAACTAGGCTCCTTCATGGCCAGCTGAATCAACAGCAGTGCTCGTCTCCCAGCTAGTCCTCCAGCCCAAACAAGGCACTGTTCTGTACCAGGGACAATTCAAGCCACGCAGTTAATGTCTTCATGGCAAATACTATTTATAATGCATAATATTACTAAGTAGTTATGTACCTAAACAAACGGTATCTCAGAAAAATCCTCATTTTGAGTATTTGTAATAAAAGACACAGACAGCTATGACAAGACACTGGGACTGAATAAGCAGTCATTGGTAATTAAACAAATCTTGTTCTGGACTAGATGTTTCTGTCTTCCAAATATTTGTGTTGACTACAAAATCCCCAACAAGGTTCTATTTGGAGATAAGGTTTATAAGGCTGTGGAGAAGGCTAAGTGAGGTCAGATGAGAAGATCTAAGTCCTACAGGGTTGGGTTCCTAAGAAGAGGATGCAGCGGGTGAGACAGTGAGAAGACACAGTCTATAAGACACGAGGAACTCTCACCTCACACCGAATCACTAGCCCTCAAAACTGTCAAAAGATAAGCTTTGCTGTTTGAGCCACCAAGCCCGTGCTGTTTTTTCTAGCAGTCTGAGTTAACACAGATCCTTTGCTTGGTAATAAAACCCAAGTCTTCTCTATGCTGCCCAGTATCCAGCAATCTCGATATGCACTGCGTGATTCTATTTTCTTTGTAATGGCATGACATTGTTATTGTTAACATGTAATGCAATTTATCCAGAGGAAAAAAATGCAGGGCTTTAGAAGTGAATGACCTGGGTAAGTAGTTCATTATAAGATTTCACACACAAAAGCACTTTTGGGCCTAAGACCTAGCTTTCCAAAGGCATTTAAAAAGCATGTGAAGATTCAGTGGCTATAAATAATGAAGATTTCCTGCCCCTAGTCATATATTCTGCCTTTAAATCCAAAAAGCCTTCAAGTAAAAGTCTTCTTTAGTAAGTGGCAAAATGGGTACCATTTTTCATGATTAGAAGAACAATCTTATGTAAGAAAGGGGAAAGGCAATTTACAGAAAATCCTACAACTAAAATGAATTAGAAAATGGAAAGGAAATACAGCAAAGGATGCTGTGTAGATGGATCTGAAATCAGAGTCAACTTCTGGAAAAACATGTATGATCATTACCTAAAAGGAATGCCAATACTGCACAGTATTTTAATCTACCATATGCTCTACCTAAAAAAATAGTTTAACAGTACCTATAAGGTTAGTTTTACTCACTTCAGATTTGCTGTTCTAAAATAGTTACTACAAACATGTTTAAATCTAGCTGCCAGCTAAAAAAGAGACTATAAAAACAAAGGTTTCCTCTTGATCTACTCTTAATATGCCAACTAGGACAAAGTCTGTATAAATAAAAATGACGATGAGAAGGAAAAAATCACATGGCAGTTTAATTAAACATCCTACATCAATAAGCATGATTTACTAAAGAAATACCTTGATCTCTATACAAAATCCCTTTCTAAAATTACTACTTAACAGAAGAAAGGATAATGATGGAGGAAGGTCATTGGTTAAAAAATAAACTGTTTGGCCCTCATAGGTTAGAACATAGGTGGGTGGAGTAAACAGAACAGAATGCTGGGAGGAAGAGGAAGTGAGCTCAGATGCAGGGCAGCTCCTCTCAGGGCCAGATGTCATGAAGCAAGCTGCCAGGAACCCTTGGCCCAGGCAGAGAGAGATTGACCTCTGTGACTTCAAGGTGTGGTAACACACACCTTTAATCCCAGTGCCTAAAAGGCAGAGACAAACAGATCTCTGTGAGTTCAAGGTGTAGTAACACACACCTTTAATCCCAATGCCTGGGAGGCAGAGACAGGTGGATCTCTGAGAGGTCAAGGACAGCCTGGTCTACAGAGTTATTCCAGGTCAAAGATACAAAAAACCTGTCTCAAAAAACAAAAAATAAAAGTAAAAATGAACAAAATAGAGGTTAAAATAAAGCACACAAAAATGAAAAATACACAGAAAAATTTTGATACTGTATGCTATTATGCTCTGTTTAAATTGTTTAAATGCTGAGGAAGGAGCGACAGCTGCTAAAAGATATTTGTTTATAAATACTGCTAAACTAATCTAAGATAGATATTTTCAAGACACCTTGACTTTAAAATTTAAATCTAAGGACATGATGCTTTGAAAAAGAGTTTCTTCTTTTGTTTTCACAGAGGATGAGACACTGTGTATTGCTTCTATTCCAATATGGTATGATGGACCACGCCCTCCTGAAAGGTTGCTGTAAACACCCTCAAAAAATTACTTTGCTCAACTGCCAATTGAGATGAACCTAGCAGACAGGTTACAACATAAAAGACCCAAATAACAGGGCCCCCATTCAACAGAAAGCAGTATGGAGAAAAAAAAACTGCGTCCATGTTCCCAAATATTGTTTATAAATGTTCTTTTACATTTAAAGGGGGAGATGATATAGGTATGAATAATTTGCATTACTATAGATTTTAAGGTCGATTTTGTTATATGTATATGTATTTCTGATACTGATTAAGGTATTGTGATTGTGTAGTTCATTTAAAAATGTAACGTATATAGGTTGTTAATGGATAATCATCAATAATAGTCAAGCTTGTAGTCATGTTAGTTAGATTTTCAAGATGTGCATAGATATATTTTAGATAGGCATTCTTCATATCTTTCAAAGACTGCAGAATATGGCATTTAAAATATTTTAATAACTTAGGGGTTTTCATGACAATGAGACACATCTGCTCCTGGCAGAACCAATCTACTTCAAGAGGAAGATGGGCATCAAAGAGGCTCCTTATGGAGTTGGTTAGCCATTTGGGCAAGAAACTGCTCTTGCCTGGACTGTTGCATAAACTGGACACAAAGAACCCGCAGAGAGAGGACTGCTGAACTTGCCTAAAGGTGAGATGATCTTTCGGGGTACCTGATTCATGAAAGAGTCTGCGAGACATTCTGCAGGACACAGCAGATAGTGACTGAACTGCCTTTAAAATTTCCTGCTTCATGGAAATGTCTGCTGGAAACTATGGGCCTGTAGGCCGAAGATGGATGCCCCAACGGTACAGAGAAACTTTGGGTGACTGTCAAGGCAGTGAGATGTCTCTGTCATTTCTAGAGTTTGAAAGTTGCTTATTTCTTGTTTGTTTAGGTAATATTGTATCTTTCTGGAGTCTTTGATGGAGTTGAAAAATAGTTAGTTATAGTTATAGTTTTCCTTAGTTATGATAAAGATAAAATAGATGTAAATATTGTAATTCTTACTTGATAACTGTTTTGTTATATGTAATTTTGCTATGTTAAAGTTAAAGCCTTCCTTTTTTTGTTTAAACAGAAAAAGGGGAAATAATGATGGAGGAAGGTCATTGGTTAAAAATTAAAGAAACTGTTTGGCCCTCATAGGTTAGAACATAGGTGGGTGGAGTAAACAGAACAGAATGCTGGGAGGAAGAGGAAGTGAGCTCAGATGCAGGGAAGCTCCTCTCAGGGCCAGACGTGATGAAGCAAGCTGCCAGGTCAGACATGCTAAATCTTTCCTGGTAAGACTGGTGCTACACAAATTATTAGAGATGGGTTGATCGGGATATGAGAATTAGCCAGTAAGGGCTAGAGCTAATGGGCCAAGCAGTGTTTAAAAGAATACAGTTTGTTGTTATTTCGGAGCATAAGCTAGCCAGGCGACCAGGCGCTGGGGCGGCAGAAACACAGCCCGCAGCTCCTTCTACAAAATGAGTATAAATAGAAAACACAGCCTCATTTTTTTAGGGATGATCTGATGTACTATACAATTCAACTAAGGAGGAAATTCTTTAATATGACTATCACAGAAAGAGGAGAAAATGACTATTGTCCTTAAAGAATTTTCCCAAAAGGAAAAATGATCCATATATGATCAGCTACTTTTAAAACCACATAAACGCCCTCATATTTCATAACCATAATCGCAAATTATTACCTTAGGCGCTCTTTGGGATTACAGACTTATTAGCCCAGCAATATGGATTTTTCTAGAACATTATATGGCTATTATTATCACTATAAATGAGAGTAACTATTTTATTTTACATTTAAATCTTAAAGGTACAGAGCTGGGCATGGTACACATGTCTACAATCCTGGGACTTGGGATGTTGAGGCAGAAAGATCAGGAGTTCAAGGTCAACCTCAGCTAGTCAAATTCAAGGCTAGCCTGAACTACATCACACTGTCTCAAAAGAACCAACCAATCAGCTAAACAGTCAAGCAAAAATACTCCCAGATTTTTATAAATCAAGCAGCACTTGTACATATTGTGTTCATTTAATATTCCAAGCCCAATTTCAAATTACTGTGTAACCAAATAAGATTTCTCAGATTCTTTTTTATGTAAACGTCAGTTTCTTTTTTAAAGTTAATTTTTATGTGTCTGCATATGTGTTGTGTCAAGGTGAATGTGTAGAGGTTCGAGGAACGCTGTTGGAAGCTAGTTCCTAACTCCCTAGGGATGTAATTCATATATCAGAACTGTGTGACAAGCACCTTTTTGCTGAGCCATTCACCAGCCTTTTCTCCCCACCATCATGCTCACTGCTGACAGCCCTGGCTGGCCTACAACTTGCGAAGTAGACCAGGCTCACCTTAAATTCAGAGGTCCACCTGTCTCTGCCTCAGAGTGCTGGAATTAAAAGAGGGTACCATTATGTTCCACATTCTTCATATTCTTTACAGAGCCAAGAAGGATCTCTCTCTCCTCACTCTCTTTCTGTGTGTGTGTGTGCACGCGCGCATGCATGTCTATAAATGCAGTCATCAAGAGAAATAGGTTTAAATCGTCATGACGATTTTTCACTTTGGTTCCACTATGCATAACCACCGAAATAAAATGAATTAATCTATTTTTGTATCATGTAAAAATAGCAGAGTTCACTGGAAATAAACATGAAAATGTTAATATGAGATGATACACAATCTAAGGAGAGACTCTTGGGGATAAAGAGAAAAAACAAGGAGCTGCAGATGGAGCAGGGAGGGAAGAGTGGGCTGACACACACGGGTCTGGGAGCAGAGAGGGCATAAGATAGACACAACAGACTTCAAGGAGAGAGGAGGGGGCAACCAAGTTACCAAGTATCACTGATTTTAAACTTCCTAACACCTTTCTTTTTTAATGTAGAATTTTCAAAACCCTGGGTGTGTATATATTTGAAGAACATTTTTCAGTCAGCAACATGTATACAAATTTGTACATAAGCCAGGTCATAACAACACTTGCCCATGTAGGGAAGCTATTTACACATTTCACTATGTGATAATTACAGATTAGTTTTAGAAGACAATAGAAAAAACTAGCTAAGCAACCACACTTTGTACTAAACAAAACAATTTGCATTGTCAAGAGAAGAAGTCAGTAAAGGGTCAGGGAGTTACTAATGTGTGTTTTTCCTTCCATGCTTACAGAGAAACATGGTTAACTAAAATCTTCCCCTGAGTGGAACTGTTGAAAACATTACTAGAATTAGATTTACACACACACACACACACACACACACACACACACACACACACACACCTTTAAGTATCAATCCCACTGGTATATAGTAAATCAAGTTCAAAATAAAATTCACTTTAAAACAGAAGCAAGTGATAATATGGGATCTAGCCAGAAAGTCGTTCTTGGCTCCTTTGTGAAACACTGCCATATGGCCCCAGCAGCAATTTCAATTCAGGGAAGAGGCAGATGTAAAAGCCTCCTGGGCTGCTCACTGCTGAGACCCACAATTTATCTCTGACCATCTAGTTTCCATGTGATTTCAGAAGCATCAATGCTAATCACATTGGAAGCCTTTATATAAATGTTCAGGCTGAGAAAGGCAAGCAGGGGAAAAAGGTCAGAGGTATTTAACATAACTAAGCAGGCCTGGAAGAACACAACAATAAATAAAAGAAGGAAGGCTTATTCAATTTATTGACGTCAGCCTCCCACCACATACTTTTACCATTTTTTTTATTCAATCAAGTAGCTAGCCCTATCTCACTTGAGACTGAATACAGAAACACACACACACACTTTCTCTGTCTCCTGAATTGTCAGAAGTTATAAACATAAATACAAACCAGCAAGCAAGCAAGGAGGGAGGGAGGGAGGGAGGGAGGGAGGGAGGGAGGGAGGGAGGGAGGGAGGGAGGGAGGGAGGGAGGGAGGGAAGAAAGGAAGGAAAAATACTATATTACTGGTTAACAAATGGCTTATTGTCCTCAATCTCCTAGAAATGGGGTGTGAGGTGTGGGGGAATGGTGTGTGTGTGTGTGTGTGTGTGTGTGTGTGTGTGTGTGTGTGTATGAGAGAGAGAGAGAGAGGAGAGAGGAGAGAGGAGAGAGGAGAGAGAGAGAGAGAGAGAGAGAGAGAGAGAATACTCTGCTTTGACAAGGTAGTCAGACATGAAAAGCACCACATCTGAGCATAAGACAGTGTTTAGGCCTCATTTCTATAGTTGAGGCAGATGCTCTCTGAAACATATGCAATCTTCCCTGCCTGGAAACTCCCACAAAGAGGACAACAGTGAGCCACAACAGACACATCAGTCGGTAGAAATAGTCATCATTCTTGTTGCTTGTTAGGTTAGAGTCATTAGGGGCAGGAGAGATGACTCTGGTTAAGAGAAGTGATTGCTCTTCTAGAGGACCCAGGTTCAATTCCCAGCACCCACATGGCAGCTGACAACTGTCCAGTTTCACGGCATCTGATACTCTTACACCAATACACATAAAATAAAATGAAGACAACAACTACCACCAAACAAAAACCACAGCACCTCTTAAGAGGAGGCAGGTATACACTGCTGAAGAGGACTGTCCAGCAGACAGCTGAAGAGGACTGTCCAGCAGACAGCTGAAAATTTGACATGTGAACTGAATCTTGAAGGAGGAATAAAAACCACATGAAAAGAAGGGCAATCCAGAAAGTTATAGGGTTTAAAAAACAGACAATTTCTACTAGGAACAAAGGATTTAGCCTGCCTGGTCTCTATAACTAGTGCACTTAACACATAGTGAGGAATACAGTGGCTGTTTGCTGTCTATTGAGCTACACAGAATGTATACATTTTTTTGTTTGCTAATGTTCCCCTTTGTGTTGATAGTATAGACTAATTGTATGACAGGGATTTCCCTTCATTTTTTAATGTTTGCAAGCCCTTAATATAACTTGAAAATTATGGTAGCCTGAGAGTATTCTTTTTGTTTTTAGAGACAGATTTTCTGTATCATCCAGTAGACCAGGCTGGCCTCAGACTCACAGTTCCCACCTGCTTCTGCTTACCATATGAGATTAAAGGTGTGTGTTACCTGGCTGAGTATTCTTATATTTAAATAATTTCATACTTTGTATTTGCTTTAAAAATCCTATAAATGTACTTAAGTCTTAATTTTTATTTTTTTTAATTAAAAAAATTGCATCAGCTCCTAATCAGCTGTATTCTAGAATTTTTCTCATCTCCAGGGAGAGAAGGATTTTGTAACTGTAAGATTTAACAGAGGCCTTTGAAATTAGCACTATGGTACTGGGGAGATTTATGAATATATTTCTGCACTGTCATGTCGAGCTGTCAGAAATTCTGCCTATATAAAAATAAGCTGCACTAAAAACAATGAGCAAACCCACTACCCAGATCTCAGTCTCTAAATGAAAGGAATCAAGGACTCTTAGAAAACGGTTGGTTTCAGGGCTGGGGAATGGATAATATAAGCCTAAAATAGGTTATGACTCTAAAAGGAAGGTAATGCTCAAAAAGATGATGGGAACTTGCCAAAAGTACTCAAGAGCATATGTTTAAATAACTCTAATGACCAAAGAAAAATATAAATAGCAAAATGAATAATAATTGCATTAAATTTTATGATGTACAATAAAGATCATTAGTCTATTGGAATATAAAAGTATAGGAGTTATGGAATGGATCTTCCTTATATAACAGAATTTCAGTTAATAAACACAGAAAATAAAATAGAAAAATTACAATAGGCAAATACTATCATAATAAATGCAGAAAAGACCAACCAACAGATGCTAAAACTAGTGTGGAAAAATGTGAGCTCATCTGCAGTATTTCACCTTTCCTAAGAAAGTGAGCTCTTTTTCAGTGGGAGAACCCAGGAGACCCAGCTGGACCAACCCTAAGATGAATTACAAGCCCATCAATGTGAAGAGCTGAGGACAATTTTGTGATATTTCTTCCCAAGACCATGGTCTAGTCCTGTGACATAGCTTACACATATAATCTTAGCAGCAGGAAGACTGAGGAAGGAAAACCACTGAGAATTTGAGGTCAGCCTGGACCATAGAGTAAGAAAGATCTTGTCTCAAAAAAAAGAAGAAAAAAGAAAAAAAAAAAGCATGACCTCATTCTCATTGTGAAATAACATTAGCCAAGTTCAGATGGAAAACGTTTTACAAGATAACTAATGAGTAGTCTTCAAGGAGGCCAAAGTCATAAAAGGAAGGAAAAATTCTAAGGAACAGATGAAGGAATCTAAGCAGACAATATGGTGCTAGGTATGAGCTGGATCAGAAAAAAGGTACAGAAAAATTGTAAGAATTCATAAGGCCACAGGTCAGAAAAGTGCTAGATCAATATTACTGCCTAGTTGTGATTATTTTTATTATAGTACAAAAGGTGTTAAAGCAAAACTGCATGAACTCTACACAGAAACTCTTGGGTTCTATTTCTGTACCTTTTGTTTAAATCTCAAAGTAAGTTTTTAAGAAACTACACTACATAACAAAATGGTAAATTAAAATAAAAAGTTCCAGTGTAAGATTCTACTTCAAAGATAAAAAGTGACTGAGATGTGGGTTTGTACTTACGTTAAGGCTGTTCCTAACTGGTGCACTGCCTACAGTTAAACACCCTCAGAACCCTGGAACTTGCTGTGTAGACCAGGCTGGCCTTGAACTAACAGAGATCCACTTGCCTGTGACCCCTGTCAAGTGCTGGATTAAAGGCATGTGCCACCATGTCTAGTGACTTTATATTTTTATGCAGGGTCTTTACAGATGAGGGCTTTTATTTCCATTTTTAAAATTGCTTCATCATAAGATTATAATATGTAATAAAAGTTCCTGTGAATAATCAAACTGAGCAACAGATGGAACACAAACATCCAGACGAGGACAGTCTAAGAGCATGGAGAAGACACAGGCACAGGGTAACTGAGATGAAGCCTCGTTGTGACTGACTGACTCTAGGATTCTGATCAAGCTCTTTACCTCTGTGAACTTTAATTATTATGTCTGAAATATGGTCAAAACATCACCTGAACAAATGTTTATTAACTCTAGAATATTCATTTCTTCCACCCTTCACAAGGTACTCTCTGAAAACATACCGATTGAAGTTAATGTCTGGGTAACTAGAATACTCCGATTTCATCTTGGCATTCCGTCGGGGGAATGTGCAGAAGAAAGCATTAGCTAAAAGACTAGCAATCTGTTCCTGCGACATGGTGATAGAATGATTCATCTTCTGTTTCAGAAGCGGTATTGGCTGATGAAGGAAACAAAAATACAGATGAGAAAAGCAATAATTAATTTAGCAATTTTGAAGACAGAGGTACCAAACTGCATTTTCTAAATTAAAGCAAGAATAATTTCGAGCCATTCTTGAGTCCTTAAATCAGGAATACTATTAAAGTCAAGGGCTGATTATCGGAGACTCATTTGACACGGTGTGGATTTCTAATCAATAATGATACTAAAGAGAACACAAGATAGTACTTACCAGGGAAAACTAAGACACCTCAGCAAATAAACATTAACAAATTACCCTTGTAGTGAAAATTAAAACAAGCTGGAAAAAAATGCAATACTGAGTTTAACTATTATTGTATATGTTATGTTCTTGCATTAAAAATGGTGGGATGCAGTACTTTTTCTAAGTCCCAAACAAAATTATTAATATGACTGAATGCATAAGTCATTTTCCTCCTATTCTAAACCACACTGCATAGTGCTAATTTTTTTATGAGAACCAAAACTAATTTTACAAAAGCATTTAACAGAACACATGAAAACTTGCCAAACAGAACTATGTATAACTTGTAAAAATAAAGGCCTTTTCTACATTATAAAACACACGAAGTCAAGGAAGACACAGGACAGTTTCCTTCAGTCTTTTTGTGGCAACACAAACACCACGACCTGTAAGTACCTGAGCATTGCGTTCAATGTGTTTTGCTCTAATTCAAACGCTTAAATTGCAGTTTTAAAGACACCCTGGTGAAACAAAACAGCACTGACCACCATTTGTTAAGTTTAAAATAGTCCCCTTTCTCCCTCTCAGCTGCACTCAGAACAAGTGTGCTGGTGTCCACACACATCTCAGCAGCTGCCTCCTGTAAAGCATCCTGATCACACCCCAGGCACCACCACCCCAAAAGCATTCAACGGAAGGCAGCCGAGACAGCAGGACTGCATTTCCTAGTAACAGAAAACACACCAGGGTGAGAGCAACAGTCTGATGGCAAGAAGAAAAAATTCAACTGACAATTCAACTATTTCTACTGAAGAAATTCAAAGGTAAGCAACTGGGGAAAAGTAAAGAAATTGTTTTTCTGCACCAGACTGTAGGTGTCATCTCTTATAAGGCAGAGGAACCAAGAAGTTCACATTCGTCTCTATTTTCTCTCCAAAGCATTATTTCAAGTCAGCTTTGAGGTCAGGTCAGGCAGCAAACAGAGTGGGGATGGCTTAGAACACAATCTTTTTTTTTATTGATTTTTATTGAGCTTTACATTTTTCTCTGCTCCCCTCCCTGCCTCTCCCCTCCCCCAAGGTCCCCCATACTCCCAATTACTCAGGAGATCTTGTCTTTTTCTACTTTCTACTTCCCATGTAGATTGTATCTATGCGAGTCTCTCTTAGTGTCCACATTGTTGTCTAAGTTCTCTGGGATTGTGAATTGTAGGCTGGTTTTCTTTGCTTTATGTTTAAAAATCACTCATGAGTGTATGTGATAACTGTCTTTCTGTGTCTGGGTTACCTCACTCAAAATCATGTTTTCTAGCTCCATCCATTTTCCTGCAAAATTCAAGATGTCATTATTTTTTCTGTTGTGTCGTACTCCATTGTGTAAATGTATCACATTTTCCTTATCCATTCTTTGGTCGACGGGCATTTAGGTTGTTTCCAGGTTCTGGCTATGACAAACAAAGCTGCTATGAACATAGTTGAGCATGTGTCCTTGTGGCACAATTGAGCATCCTTTGGATATATAGAACACAATCTTGATTGGTTTTAACTTTTAACTCTAATTTTGCACTGAGGAAGGTGGCAACCAAGTCCTGAGGGCCTACTCAGTGTATGGAAAGGCCCACATGAGACCTCCTGCAAAGGTGTAGGTGAAGCTCCAGTCAAACCTCCAGATGGCCACAGTCCTCGCTGACATCCTGACTGCAACCACAGGAGAGACAGTGAGCCACAACTTAGCAAGCTGCCAACAAATTCATGACCAACAGAAACTAAGCCTGCACAAGTCTGCTGTTCAAGTCACTAAATTCTGAGGTTATCTGTTGGGAGCAATATGTAATTTAGGCATTCCAAACAAAATTATGTTTACACAATAGTTTTTCTTTTAGTTTTAAAAGTTAAGAAAATACCATGACTGCAGCTGCTATAGTAATGTATCACTTTGTAGGAAGGTGAGGGAGATGTAGGAAGTATTAAGTCATCTTAAAAAATAAACCAAACCCACTAGTTTGCTTTAAAATAATTATTTTTAGAAGACATTGTTTAAATAAATGGAGGAAGAGGAGTCTGAGTAAACAAACTGCAGCAATGGAAAAGGAAGCTTGAAACTGAATCCTGCATTTGTGATGGGTTTTGGTAGTGTCCTTCCTCTCAGGTCACTAGCCTTTGTGTGACACAGCAGAGGTGCCCTGTTCTTTAGCAGAACCCCCTTTCCCATCATAGCCATTTGAGTCCAAAGAACACACTAAGGAAGTTACATTTACTAACCTGGGTACAAACATTTGGCAGACAGAGTGCAATTTTCACCATGTCAGGTAAAATGGACTGATACAAATGTTGAGCCTCTGCTTCTTCAAGTACCTGAAAAACAATGAAATATATTACATGACTAACAGTTGCGAATAGCAACCATGTGTTAATTTTGAATCCCCACTGTAAAGCACAGTGTCATAACCAACAAACACATGTAGAAACAAACCAGCAGGTTCACCAATAAACTTACCAATTCATATCATTCACCTAAATGTCTTCCACAAACAAAGTAGCCCCAAAGTCCCTCTCACACTAACAATATTTACCAAAAAAAAAAAAAAGTAATATTTGTAAAACCAGCAAGCTGGCTCAGCAGGGTACTTTCTACCAAGTCTAATGACATGAGTTCACTGCCCAAGATGTCCTCTGCTCATTTGTGTGACATATACACACAAATGAACAAACAAATAAATGATTTTTAATGTAATACTTGTAAAGAAAAAACAGCACACTCTACCCTTGGTTATGTCAGCTGAAAACTGAACACCAAGGGCTCTCTCATAATCCCTAAAGGACCCATTTAATTTCAACAGTCACTAGCATAAGACATCACCATAATTATGAAGAAAGCTCCATAATTACTCTGAAGCATACTATCTGTGCCCAGACTAAACCACTGACTAAGAGACAATGAGGTTCCTTATGATCTTTAATTCTCCCTTGTTGGGTACATTTGGGAAGGTAAAACCATGTTTCCTGTATCACACCCGAAAGCACACCAAGATGAGACTTGTGGGCCATGTTCATCTAGTTTCCAATGCTATAGCAAGTAACACAAGATGATTATTAGTTTTGGGGGGGAAACAACAAGTTGCACAAAATATAAGTATTGTTTATTAACACCCACTGTAAAAGAACAGGACTGATGAAACTAAAATGAACTTGATACTATAGCAGGAAAATGAGGAGGAAGTAAGAGGCTTCCAATCGAGATGATGGGGAATCAGAACACAAGCCAAGTTCTAAAGTCCCTACAGAGGTTCTACAAAAGAGAAAGTCACGATATAGTAGCTGACCACCAAAACCCCTGCACTCCTGAGGTAAGGCCAGCCTGGGCTACAGAGTGAAGCCCTGACCAGTTCAGAACAGTTAAGTGACTATATGCTTATAATAAACCTCTTTTAGTATGCTAAACATAAAAGCTTAAAGGTATGCATCCGTAGTGGATATTCATTTCTTGGTAGCTCTAAAGTAAAGACAATTGCTTTCCTATATCTGAAAATGTTACGAGCATATCAATGACTTGTTTACAACACTCAGACTCTTCTAGCTCATAACTTCTTTGTGTTTTGTAAACCCTTTTTATTTTTGAAGCAATTATTGATAGGATATCACAAAAATAGCATGACAAAGTTCATTATACCTTTTATGCATTTTCCCTCAATAATCCCATTTGATACGCCCTATACTACACTATTAGAACTAGTACATGTGTCATGGGATGTCAGCTGATCACATAACTCTGTGTAACAACACTAATGAAGACACAGAACTGTTCACTACAGAACTTCTACTATCCATTTACAGTAAACCCTTCATCTCACTGACCCTAGCATTAGCAACTACTAATGCATTTCTTCATTTCCGAACTTTTGTGTCATGTAAATAAACTCATACAGTTTGTGGGTTTTCTGTTTGTTTCGTCTTTTGAGACAGGGTTTCTCTGTGTAGCCTTGGTTGTCCTGGAACTAGCTCTGTAGACCAGGCAGGTCTTGAACTCAGAGATCTGCCTGCCTCTGCCTCTGCCTCCCAAAAGCCAAGTCAGTTGGTGTTTCTTCAGGTTGACTTTTCATTTAAAACAAACCTCTGAGACTCAGTAGGCTGCTGTAGGTTCCCTCTTTCTCATGATTGTTACTAAGTGCTAGTATGTGACTTAAACACACCATCAAGGAACATTTTGCTTTCCAGCTTTTGGAGCCATGAACTGCTATGGATTGAATGCACCTCCAAGGGTTTGTGTGTTGGGCGACTGTCCCCAGTTAGGCACTGATGGGAGGTCATATGCAAGTATCAGGAGGTCACTGTGCGTATTGTTCTTGGGAGGCACCAGCGTATTCTCCCGAGTTCTTAGCTAATTCTCAGAAGAGGGTTATTACAGAAATGCCCTTTCAGTCTCTGGCTTCTTGTCTCACTATGTGATCTCTCTCTTCCTCTCCCTTCCATAATACCATTTTCATGACTGAGTCTAGAGGGCTTTGAACCTCCTGAACTGTGGGCTAAAACAATTGTCTTTTCTTTATAAAGTAACATTCATTTCTAATTTTATCTGTTTTCCTTCCCATTTTTATGGGTTACTTTAGGACAGTAGAGAATTTCATTTGTATATCAAG
This sequence comes from Chionomys nivalis, assembly GCF_950005125.1. NCBI lineage: Eukaryota > Metazoa > Chordata > Mammalia > Rodentia > Cricetidae > Chionomys > Chionomys nivalis. The sequence continues at coordinate 32,004,681 of NC_080090.1, read as the reverse complement.
AACAGAATACGTCTTCAGATTACATCTTTTTAAATAGAAAAATTAAAACTATATACAGAACACTCAAATGCATGTTTAGTTTCTATATTAATCTTTTATTACATTTGCTTCTATCATATATCTATCTGCTCTTCTATAATCCAAGAATCCACTTTAAATGTATTTCAAGTTACACCATTACATTTCTGTCTGTTCATCCATAAAATAACTGTAGTTCTTGCAGAATTACGAGGTTTTCAACAAATAACAGGCATAATTATGATATGTTATGTAACCCCCTGCCTTGTTTACATTTTATACTGCCACTAGTTAAATTTTGGGAATTCATTCTCATCTCTGTGTGACATTTTCTCCCATGTTTAATGATCCTCCCTCCATGACTGTATAGCTCAACACACACACTTGTAAGAGCAGTTATTAAAGTTTATAATTATTTTATTAGTTTTTCTCCCCTCTTCTCAAATGTATGAAACGTTAAACATATAAGGATTGTGCTGTAAATATCTAATGTCCTCACTACCAAGCACAGTATGTAAGATTCACCATTTACTGAGGAAGAGTTGGTTAACCATGAAAAAGCTGAGGAGGTACTCAATGGTGGAGTCCTTGTTTAACAAGCACAAGGTCATTGATTTGCCTCCCCCCCTCCCCCAGTACCATAGTAAAACAAAGTCAGTGGGGCTTGGGAGTTTACTATAGCTCTGTCAGTAAAGTGCACACTGTACCCATAATGAACTGAGTTGAATACCCGGCAACCAAGTTTAAAATTAAAAAAAAAAAAAAAAAAAAAGGCAACAAAAGTAGCGCAGGAGAGGCAGAGAGATAGGTGGAACCCTGGGGTTTGCGAGACAGTTAGACAAGCCCAGCTGTCAAGTCCCGGGTACCTGTGAGATAGCCTATCTCAACAAAACAGATCAAAACAACAGAACAAACCACTAAAGTGGGTTATGCCTGAGGAATGGCACCTGAGTTCTACCCCCAGCCCCATGTACACACATTTGCATACACACGAAGACCAAAACCAAACAGAATTACACACCAACACACAACTGGTGATAACAAAAGCACAGTTTATCCTGAAAGAGCCTTATAAGAGAGAAAGTATAAGAACGCTCAGAAGTTAAAGTTCAAAAATAAAGCAGTTAGTTGTCTTTATACTCAAAACCAGAGTAGCAGGCATTAAGACTGGAGGTGTGGAGTTTTTTTTCCAGATCATAAGCAGGGGTACTTGCTGGCCAGGAAACTGGAAAACGAGTTACAGAGCCAGATGTACATAAAGGAAAATCTTAAATTCTTCCTTTTCTTATCCATACCATAGACAATCCTATGACTCTGCTTAATACCAGTTTTGAAGGTTTGTATATAATAGTGTTTGAGGGATCTACAACTCCATGCACAAATGCAAAGTGTATTAGGTAATGGGCCAGTAATTCACAACTGTTCTGAAGCCTCTTCCTCATTAAAAAGAATAAAACACAACAATCCCACTGACTAGTTTTCAACAGGAGCTCCTGTATTCATTACCCCTCTTAACCACTAAGCTTTGACTCAGGCCCTCATCTACTCTTACCAGGAATACTGCATGATCTAACTGCTGGCCTTTGCTTTCTGCCCAAGTACATCCTAGTACGTCCCTGCCCTACCTGAAACCATCTCAATGGCTTTTATCACCCTTTCAATACAGTACAAACTCCATGAATTAAGATATCTATGTATCTACATAATATCAAATATTAATATTAAATAATTAAGCTTTAGTTGTCTACCTAAATATTAAAATATTTAGCCTATCTTGACCTATATGCTTATCTTATTTAGTATATCATAAAAATGATATCCATACAGATACATACACACCCACCTTTCATTGTACATACCTGGCAGCTCAACTACTCAGTCTTCTACAGCACCTACTTGTACTACCACAGACTTTATTTGTTCCGACTGCAATGTCTTTCCTTAATGCCTAAACCTGCGTCATTTTCTCGGTATTGTTCAAGTACTATTTTGCTTCAAAGTCCATCCATTTCTCCTTTCTAGTTTTCTATAGCAATCTTTCTGCGCTTAAAAAGACCCTTAAAATTTTCTGCTTTCTGTTGTTATTTATGGACACGCTTTCTAGCGCTTACTAGAAGTCCCTCTAAGACAAGATTAACGACTGATTCACCATGTCTGGAACAGGGGGTGTTCATATATAACAGCGTTAATAAAAATACTTTAACAGTCATCTATCTCACTTAGCTAGCTTATTTTACAAAGCTCATTCTCCTTTCCAGAATCTCTACTGCTTAGCAAAATGACTCTGGCAGGCTCTTAAGAGATGACTGGACTGTACAGGGCTCAGCTTCTATAATCTATCTTAAGCCTACTGGAAATTCCACTAGCATATCACAAGTCCCTAAAGGAGCAAAGTTCCCATTTCAAAAATTAAAAGAAGTAAGATCTTTCATGTCAACTTATTCTTTAGGCATGTTTTCAGAGAACAGAAAAATTAAACATTAGAGGGAAAAGAAAAATTGTATCACTAAATTATGTAAGAGTAAAGAATCAGCTAAAGAAGGTGAATGTTTCTAACATTTATCTGTGTACCGCTCGGGCTGACACTTTGAAGAGAGCAATGTGACAGCTTACAAGAAAACAAACTCACTTATTCTCCTTAATTTCTGAAGGCTCATGAAAGTTTGACAGGCCAGCCACAGGGTGATCTCTCATGTGTATCAGCCATCACAATTATGGCTTCCATAACAACGCTCTCCACATTTTAATACAGTACAACTGGCTTTTGGGAAATACTCAATCTAATATTTTCATATTTAAGAAGGCATGCTTTACAAATTAGTAGCTAACTAATCTGAAGCTCTAAATAAGACCGTTCTTTCATAACACCAAAAGAAGTACAAAACGAATGCAACGGCAGAGGGCAGATAATGTGAAGGGCCAATGACTTCAGGTCTGCATAGAGACAAGCAAAGGCTCCTACCAAGCCACTCTGATGCTAAGTGCATGTGCTCTCTTTCTCTTTCTCTCTCCCTCCCTCTCTTAGAACAAGTTATGCAGGATTTCCCTATGACTTGTGAAAATACCATGACTCATATCTGGGAAATACTGATAAAAATCATAATACATTAAAATATCTGAAATGATACAGTTTAAAGATAAAAGAAATTTTCTGAGTTTTAAAATATTTTTCTTTTAATTTGTACTAGGTATAATCTACATTTGTCCTTTGATTAATTTGACAGTTATTTGACTGGAAATATCACTGTTCAGACACTGTTCTTTTTTCTAGCTTGGGGTTGGAGTGGGATGAAGAGGGCATGGCAGGCAATGGAATCTTTCTATTTTTAACTGGTAAATGCTTTATCTTTGTTAGTACAATTACATTCATTACTGCCATTTGACTTACTGTGTAGTGTAAGAGAGTTATTTACTAAACGTGGTATATGTTAGAAATACTAAACATTAGACAAAGGCAGAAGGGGTTTGTGCTGGCTAGCTTTACATAAACTTGACACAAGTTAGAATCATCTTAAAGGAGGAAGCCTCAGTTAAGAAAACTTCGCCATAAGGTCGGGCTCCAGACAAGAAAACCTATATAATCAGCTAATTTGGGCTCACAGAGACTCAACTGACAACCAGGGAGCCTGCATGGGACTGACGTAGGCCCTCTGCATATCTGTTACAACTATATAATTTGCTTTTTTATTTTTTATTTTGGGGGGGGCGGTTCGAGACAGGGTTTCTCTGTAGCTTTGGAGCCTGTCCTGGAACTAGCTCTTGTAGACCAGGCTGGTCTCGAACTCACGAAGATCCGCCTGCCTCTGCCTCCCTAGTGCTGGGATTAATGGCGTGCGTCACCACTGCCCAGCTTAATTTGGTCTTCTTGTGAGACTCTTAATAGCTAGAGCAGGGGCTGACTCTATAGCCTGCTTTTGGGAATCTGCTCTTCCTACTGGATTGCTCTTCCAACATTAATAGAAGAGGATGTACCTAGTCTCATGGCAACTTGATATGGCTGGCTGATATCCATGGGAGAATATCCAACCCATATCTAAAGAGGAACAGAAGAGGAGAAATGGATGGGGACTTGGTTGGGGGAGAGAAGGGTAGGGAAACTTTGGCTGACATGTAAAAACAAAAAACAAAAAAAACAAACAACCAAAAACAGGTCTGTTGCCAGGGCATTTTCTTAATTAGTGGTTGATGGGGGAGGGCCCAGCCCATGGTGGGTGGTGCCATCCCTGGGCTGGCAATCTTGGGTTCTATAAAAAAAAGTTGGCTGAGCAAGCTATGAGGAGCAAGTCTGTAAGCAGCACCCCTCCATGGCCTCTGCATCAGCTCCTGCCTCCAGGTTCCTGCCATTTGAGTTCCTCTCCTGACTTTCTTCAGTGATGGACTAAGATGTGTAAGTGGAACCAAATAAACCCTTTCCTCCCCAAGTTGCTTTAGTTGTGCTTTTTTCATAATAGTAACAGAAACCCTAACTAAGCAGAATTATATAAAGAAGGAGAGGAACTCTGGGAGAGCATGAGAGCTTGGCAACCTCATTACCAATACAATAATAACTACAGAAAATTAGCAGCCTGATCAGATAAAACACATATACCAACATCCCAAAAAGGCTTTCAAAAAACACATCCATTTAAAAAATGGAAAAGGTATACATAGGACCTAACTTAACACACAGTGCAAAAGCACAGACGGGATCAGGTAAAGCATCATGTGCACACTGCTATCCCTAGGGAAAAAGCTCATACTCAGAAAGCTGTGTTGCTCTGGGATATAAAAATATAGGCAGGTCTTCCATAGAATTCATCAGAAGGGGGCTTCTTATGGCTGGGCTCAAGGAATCTCTTAATTGTATGAATACTACTCAGTTTCATTTTCTACTCCTAGAGGAAAAAAAAAGTTAGATAGAATATTAGGGATTTCCTTTCCTAAAGTCAAGATAAGGTTTGTAGTTGAATTATGTCTGCAAGGTTCAGCTGACTAACAAGAAGGTCCATGGTCCCTAAAAATCTTTTAAAACATGAGAAATGAATCAAAGCCTTCACACCATGCTAGCTAATTTCTTTTATTGACATCCAGTTTTTAAGAAAAAGCAGGTGATAAGCAGCTCTAGCAGACCCAGGGTCTTCTACATGCGTGTCAATATGGTTCTTGCCTTCAAGCACTCACCAAATAGGTGATGGTTTCTACTATGCAGTGGAGAGTGATTCTGTTTGTGCTAACTTTATCCTGTCAGTTTCAACCATGTGCCTTTTGTAACAAAGGTAGCTATCCCCCTACAACTTACACCACTGTTCTTTTGCATCTAAACAGTCTTCATCAAACTATTCCAATGGCATCTAATTTTAACCCATCTCATGTATTTTTGTGGCCTCCTCTGGATGGAAATTCAGATGGTTGACCTTGGGCCTTGATGGCGCATGGTATTTCTGGCTTTTTTGGAGTCTAATTAGAGCGCCAATGTTGTACAGCTATTCACCACCAGATGATACATTTCATTTTGCAGGAAAGTGCATTAAACTTAGGAAGAAAACAACTCAACAGCTTCAGCAAGTTCCTGAAACAGACCAGACTAACCAGGCCCCTCTCCCCTATGCTTGTATAAACAGAAGGGACAGCTCAGAGAGTATGCTCTCAGATAAGCCCAGTTGCATTGCCTGGAAAAGACACTTTACCAACATACTCAGCTGCCTGCAAGCTGTGTAGTGAGCTTCAAGTTTCCAACTTTTGTGAAAAGTCACCCATGCTAAGGTGGACTTTTGGAGATCTATCTTTGAATCACTCCTGTTCATGTAAATGACCCCAATAAAACTCACTGACTCACCAAGCTAGACTTTGGTGGTATTTTACTTTTGGGGACCCTATATGGGGGTGAGTAGATGTTTATACCAGTTTCACCAAGAATAGTGCCATGCATCACCCAAGCTGCTGAACAAAGACTTAGACTATCCTCCACTCATACCAACAAATTCTCATCAGCCACGACAAGGAGAGGAGGGAGAAATAAAGGAAGAAAGACTTCCTTCCAGACCTCACTAAAGCCCCATTTACCAGCACTCCTAATCACAGCTGCTTCTAGTGAGCTTCTCATTGGCATCAATTTCTCACTTTAGAAAATGAGCCATCAGAGGCTTAAAGTTCTCAAAATTCAAGACTTCTGTGGATAGATGAATTTCACTATTATGCTACCTTAATTCTAATTAACAACCAATCTGGAAACATTTTTAGTTAGAGAAAAATATTGCCACCCCAGTTCTTGAGACAGAATATGCCCCTTATCAAAAAGTCACATTATTTCTAAGACCCAATTCATTGAATATGAAATCTTTTGTAGTTTCATAAACCATGAAAGTCTTCCCTATGTCATATTTTCTGTATGATCATTACTTTTCATGCTAGTAAAATGCATAGTTTGTTCTTTTAAGATTTTTTTATACTCTAAGAAATACTTTGAATTTTTAATTAAAGAGAATTCAATGAAAGCTTACCAAACTTATTAATACAATAAAAATTCCATACAAATCAAGAACTGTACATACACAGAGTACTTCATTCTTGATAACTTAGTATTAATAAACAAAACTACAATATGAATTTCACTTTAATTAAATCTGAAAGAAACCTAATTCTCAAAAGGTTTATGGGCACCCCCTGGTGGCAGATTCTTTAGAAGAAGAAAAATTTATTAGCAATTAAGAAAAGTACTACTACAAAAAAAATATTTCTAATTCAATTTCAAATTCTACTTAGGAACTCAATTATTTCAAGTAATATACAGTCTAAGAAAAATTCAAAATGTGATAAAAAATGCTAAGAAGTTAAGAGAAATCTCGAGTGGGAGGATGTGACCTCTCTACAGCTTTTACCTAAGCAGCATCCTCAGTCAGGGTGGCATTAACTAACTACAGGGAGTAAGTGGAACCTAAGCAGCCCTAATCTAACAGCCCATTCCAAAAGGTTCCCTAACATGCTTGTAACAGCTACTCAAAGGCCAAGAAATCTCAGGGATGAGCTAGTACAGTAGTTTCTAGTGAACTGCAGCCATAAGAAGTGGCCTGGGTCACCTATCCACCACATGTTGTGACCCAGCATCTGAAGTTTGAATCTGAATGTAATGACGACTTAAGTTTCACCTCATTTCAGTCACAAGTGGCCACTGGCCACTATCTGAGCAGCATGGATTTTGTTCCACTTGCTATCAATTCTAAAGAAATGCTCACCTGAGTATCCAGGGAAGAATTAGAGGCTCTCAGTCAAATGTGTAGTTAATTATAAACCACACAAACTAAATCATCAGCTTTGTACTTAAGTTTTTAAAATTCAATTGCATCAGGCTTAATTCATTTTTGTGTTTAAAAATGGTCAGATAATTTCTTCCTAAAAATAGTTTTGGCTCTATAGCTTATACAAGACAGAAGATGAAAAGATCAGGGTAGTACTTCAATGTTCAAGAAAACCAGATTAGAGTTTAGGTTTAAGCTATCATTCAGGCATGTAGTCTTTTTCTGCCATGTTGGGAATTAAAGAAGTAAATAGGCTCAAAGCGGGTTTGCTGCACTCAGGAATCTCAGAGAACAAAAGGCTGGTTTCCCCTTAAATCTAGTCACAGGTTGCGAATGTGCACTGTTCACCTCCTCTGTCTAGACCATCAAGTTGAGCTTTGGGAGGAATGACCATGAACACTGCCAAGCCTTTCCTCTAGAGAGATACACTTCACCATAAACACGTATTCAACAATCCTAAGGTATATCTACTGGCTCCTTCTCTACTTGTTGTCAATCTGAGGCCAACTGTCACCTTACACAGTTACTCTGAAATGGGTCAGAGATTGTGGTTCAAAGCTCACACTAGAGGTCCTACCTGGAAGCAGCTTAGTCTTAGGGAAAATACAGACGTTCAAACAGAACACGAGAGACAAAGTGCAGAGAGGAGAAGACAGAACTGTGAGGACACTGAAGAACAGGGAGGAGGGACTGGAAGGAAGAGACACCAAACCTGAGCTGAGCCTAAGGATGGAAGGGAAACAAACAGCTTGCCAGAGAACCACAATGAGAGTTTTAGACTAAGAGGCCAGAAACAGTAAGTAGTGTGAAGCAACGCCAGAGAGGTGGGCAGAGACAACATAAAATAATTTCATAAATTATCGACCAAGAGAACTGAAAATAGGAGAATGTTCTAGAAGGCTTCAGAACATATGCTTCAGACAGCCCACTGTGTAACTCAAAGAGGAACTCAGAGAGCAGCACAGCTCACGGGGTCAGCTGAGCAGTGACGGCAGTACACCTGCTGTGCTGTTACTAATATGGAGGAGACTGCGCTGTAAAGACAGAGGTGAGCTTCAGAAAGCTCAGGAAGGAAAGTTACAGCATCTGATAAGATGGGGGAAGGACAGCTGACTGGAAGTAGTGGCTTGGGGCAGCTAAAATGATTAACAAATTCTAATTTCATGTTGTTTCTTCAACTCTCAAGAAAGGCACAGAAGTGCACACCTTTAATTCCAGCATTTGGGAAGCAGAAGGAGATAGATCTCTGTGAGTTTAAGGCCAGACTGGCCTACATAGTGAGTCCCAGGCCAGCCAGGGCCACACAGTGTGACCCTGCCTCTAGAAACAAAACAAAACATCTACCACTAACAACAAAAACTCTTCTATACACCCTGGTTTTCAGTTGTAAAACAGAAATGCTTTAACAATGTCTAGCTATGGGGGCAGGGCTATGAGAATTAGAAAAGGGGTACTGCTTATACTGTACAAAGTAAAGCTCTCAAAAGTAAGGACCACCACTGTCTCCATCAGATAGCCACAGAGGATGCTCCAGCAAAGAAAAAAATATATAAGGAATTTCTTCCAATACAGGCAAATCTTGGAGGAACTTGAGCTAAAATTGAACCTGAAATGTTCTGTGATTCTTGGGCAAAAGGCATGAAAGAAGAAAAGATCTCTTGCAGGAGATAGAAAACATAGCCAAGAAAGGGTTGTGTATAGCAGAGACTGAGAAGCTTCAATATTCCACTACCAGAGAAAGATGCCTGTTGTTTATCTTTGAGCTGCTCTTCCCATGGCTCTGGAAATACCCCATATTTTACTATGCTGGAAATGGTTCTTGCTTCGGAAAATGTCTTTTTATAATACTCTTCTTATAACCAAGGAACAGTTGTGGAAACTAGGGACTAAGGCATTCCACTTACAAAAACAAGGGTTATGAAAGATTCATTCTTAATGGGTCACAACATATAATATTAAATGAAAATTAATTTAATAGGAATTAAAGCATCACATCAAATTGGGTACATAAAATGCCAAACGCCCAAAAAAGTAGCATAGTTCAAAGACAGATGCTGAGAGATGTAAGCCACAGGGGAGATTAAAGCACCGAATTATTGCACTCTAACAGAGTAGGCATCTGAATAATGAAGTCAATACTAAAGTCACATTTAAAAGGAACAGCTACTTACTATTTAATTCAAATAAATAAATGAAAGGCTGGCAGCTAAAGGACATTAATACACTAGATTAATTTCATTATTAGAATACAGAACAAACTCTACTGAATCGATTCCCACTCTTGAATACCCATAACATCTGACATCTTTGTGTGCCAAGTGATAAATACAATCTAGTATTTCATAATCAAAAGATAACTCTAACTTCATCAATGACATCAATGGCACATAGAGGGCTCCACTAAGAATGAGCTTCCACAACTTGATAAGTCTTTCAAAGCAAAGTGCCTCATTCCAGTTGTAGCAATGTGTCCTATGGGATATGAACTACATTTAGAAGAACCATGAATATAAATCTTAAACATATGCCCCAATACAATAATGCACATAAACCAAGTGGAAGTGATGATGGAACATGACATATTTCATGTAAACCTACAAGTCACAATTTATCTGTTTTAATATTTTAGTGACTCTGATTAGATGCCTTTTGGCTTCCACAGTTCTCATGAATTAAATTAGCTTGTGCTATAAAGAAATGCAGGCCTTATTGATTCCAGAGACTGTGAGTCACCAAGGGAAGAAGTCCAAAAAGGTTAAGTTTCCACAGAACTCCAAGTCAGAGGCTCAAAAGCTACAGAGATAAAGGAATTAGCTGCAGTCTTATGAAACATCCAAGGCTGCTTTCATTTGATTAGGGATTTGCTACAGGTTCTTCATAACAAATACAAGGACATTTACAATTTTTTAAGCTTTCAGGAGAGACCCAGGAAATAAATTATCTATTAATAATTCTAAACCAGAAGCTATAAAGTATGTATTCATTAGCAAAACCATACTTCTGTAGTACTAAACCCCCACAATACCAAAGGGCTACACTGGAGAAACATCTTTATTGAATACAGAAGTCTGTTTAGGTTTGAAACAGTGGTCACCACAACTACTTGCCTTAGATTAGTTTTCTTCAAACTAGTCTAAAGAATATTATCATTGAGTAAAATGTTTATAGAGAACCAGCTGGGAGGAAGGGCAAATTAACTTCAACATACAGATGTTGCTAAGTATCTTTGATATAGTTACAATCATGATAATGTTATATTATGGAAGGCTAGGCAGTCTACAATATACCCTGTGATGCATAAGTATATTGAAGCTCAAGTGATACAGATGCTCACACTACTGTCTTTTATGTTCTTTAATGATAACTTTTATGCTGAATTTTTTCTAATCATTTTAAGATTTTGTCACATAATACAGATGTTAATCAAAACTTAAAGCCATTAATTTCCCCATGTGAGAACTTTGCAAACTACTTTAATATTAGTTATGTTGTTTTTCTGGGTTTATATTCTTGCTCTGCTAGTACATTATAATTTTAAGCTTCTCATAATCACAAAACTTTAAGAAATCTTATTTAAATATAGGTTTAACAGTACAACAATACATACTTTACCCTGGGACATAATAAATTGTGTTGTCCTGTAAGAATGGCCAAAATCAAAAACACTGATGACAACTGATGCTGGAGAGGTTGTGGGGAAAAGGGAACACTTCTGCATTGCTGCTGGGAATGCAAGCTGGTACAACCCCTTTGGAAATTAAGAAACAACCTTTCTCAAGACCCAGTAATACCACTTTTGGGTATATATCCAAAGGATGCTCAATCGTGCCACAAGGACATGTGCTCAACTATGTTCACAGCAGCTTTGTTTGTCATAGCCAGAACCTGGAAACAATCTAAATACCCCTCGACCAAAGAATGGATAAGGAAAATGTGGTATATTTACACAATGGAGTACTACACAGCAGAAAAAAGTAACAACAGCTGGAATTTTGCAGGAAAATGGATGGAGCTAGAAAACATTATTTTGAGTGAGGTAACCCAGACACAGAAAGACAATTATCACATGTACTCACTCATGAGTGGTTTTTAAACATAAAGCAAAGAAAGCAGCCTACAAACCACAATTCCAGAGAACCTAGACAACAATGAGGACACTAAGAGAGACTCACATAGATATAACCTACATGGAATGTAGAAAGTAGAAAAAGACAAGATCTCCTGAGTAAATTGGGAGCATGGGGACCTTGTGGGAGGATTGAAGGGGGAAGGGAGAGGCAGGGAGGGGAGCAGAGAAAAATGTAGAGCTCAATAAAAATCAATAAAAAAGTTTGTTACATAAATCAATTTAGAATTTAAGGCTGTCTATATCAAATATTTTTGCACATTATCATGAAATATATAGTCATTAAATTTATAGATATCAAACAAACTATTTTTTAATAAAAGCCTTTTGTTTCATTTGGCATTTTTTGTCATTAGCTTTTTGCTTGTTTTGATTTTTGTTTTTGTTTTTGCCAAGAAGGAAAAGAACATTGTATTTGGGTAAGTGGTGGTGAGGAGGGGACGTGGGAGGAGGTGGGGGATGGGAAACATGCTCAAAATATATTGTATGAAAATTCTAAATTTAAAAATATGTGTGCAGATTAATGAATAATTATAAAGCACTCTAGACCCACCATCCACTCCTGCAACAGAAAGAGCTCCTCTTAAACATACATTCATGCTCCTCCTCGGTCTCTGGCTTTAATGTATGAAATAAACCTCAAGTTCAGTAATTAATTAAGAATGAAATGAAATAATGCCACAGGTGCTAAAAGACGGAAATGTTTAAAGCTCCTTTATAATGCATTAAAACAAGAGAGCATTCACTAACATATAAGGCATGCCGTTTAAACCTCCTGTGAAAAATGCCCAGAGTAAGAATATTGATCTATTTGGAATATAAATTATTGAAGTGCTTGGGTTTAATTTTGTGGAACGCCACACAGGAGGACTATAAAAAACATGATTTGTTCCCAATACTTCTAACAGCTGGCAGTAAAGAAGGCCACTAGCACTCAAGATGCAAAACCATTAAATAACTGCAATTTCAACATGGTGTACCTAATATAAATAACTATAAATTACAAATTAATAGATTGATCTCTGTAATTTTTACTGGCTCTTGACAAAGTAATGACAGTTTCAGCAATACTCCTACTTCTATTCCAAAGCAGGATGGTCGTGTGTCACGACTGGAACTATGGGTCCCGTGATTCTAACAAAGACATAAGTCTGAAGGTAATAACAGTAATGTGGAATCAAGCTTTATTACTAATGCAAGTATGATATTAAATTTCACTGGATATTTTCTCCTTAACAAAGCACAGCACTCAGCATTCAATGTGATAATTAAATAAAGAGTTAGTGTAGCAAGGTGACCAAAAGATGACAATAATATACTATATATTTCTAAAAGTTAAGTTCTTCAATGTTTTCTCTATAAAGAAATGAATGTTTTAGAAAATCAATGTTTAACTTGATTTAAATATTATACAGTATAAATATGTACTGAAATATCACATTGGTATCTATACATACAGTTTTTAATTCTTATAGTTTTTAATTCTTATCAGTTAAAAAATATAAATTAAAAAACCTAATTCAAAATCCTTTAAGAAAACAATATTTATGAACTCTTTAGACTGAAAAGCATTCCTACTCCAGAAGGTAGATACAGGTAACACAAAACATACATAACTCACTTTCTATTTCAAACCTAGCCAAACAACTATTCCCCTTGCACTAACTCACTCCTTTTCCATTACCACTGCCATTTTTAATGCCTGACACTCACTTCTCACTAACTGTGGAAGGCCTGGGCAGCACTGTCCCCGCGGGCTATGACTTAATAAAGTTCTATATTAATCTTCCAAGATGTGACAGATAAGTAAACATACAAACATCTTAAACATCTAAATTTTTTTGTTAACTACAGGAACAATGACAGAATAGCCATTCTATCACAGCAGAGAAACTACCCTAAGCCTCTAGCTATTCTACATGGATATTCTCAAATCTCTAACACTGCAATAGCTGAGAAAATGATGTCAATTTAATAGATTACTATGCAATTATTAATACTAAAAACTATACATCTGTAACAGAAAAATTTTTAATATACAATAAGCAAGACATTTAAGCATATACTTAGATGAAAATATAATTATATGAGACAAATATAATATTTAAAACATATGCGCAGGCAAACTTAAGAATACAGTAAGAGAAGGGGGGGACAGAAGAGGAGCAGGGAAAAATGCATAGCACATACCTTTTAAAACAATCAAAATAAGGATATTTTAAAAAAAGAATTCAGTAAGAAAGAAGAAGGAAAGTATTTTCTCTGTTTTAAGTTCTTTTATTCCTCTGCATGTTGACAAGGTAAATTAAAATGGAAAGGAATCCTTTCCCTAAAGAGCTATAAAACTATCATCAGCACCTTGGTAATCACATGTATTTACGACCTACACTAAACCTACACAAACTTGCTAGATATATATATATGATATATATATCTGATCCTTTGTGTGTGCCAGGGGCAAGGTCTCCAGATAAAGAGGGAAGCCCTAGCTGAGCACTCTGATTAGGAGAGGAAGGGGAAGAATGAAAGGATGAAATAATTACTACCCAGCGAGGTCAAAGAAGTACCAGTGGGATGTTTTACTGCCATCTCAAGGTATCAAATTTAATATTAGTTTAAGGAAGTTATCCACTTAAAGCCAAGAAGATTACAAAATACAAATGTTATATTCAATAACTAAGTGACAAAGAAAAAACTGTATCAATTTGGTTAACTTTTCATTGCATCAGAAATTAAATCTCTCTAAGAACTAGACTCATTAAGATTCAAGGATACTGAGACATCCAATTTCCTGTCAGAGGAACAGATAAGGAATCAATTACTTTATGGCTGTCATGGGTCAAAAGCTCAATAAAGCAACCCTGAAATTCTGGCACTAACTCACAAAGTGCAATTAATTTTGATTCTAACATGATTATAAAAGCTGCCTACTGAAGCTTTCTTTTTGCATAAATTAACAAACATCCTAAAATTCATATCCAAATGCAAAAGATCCAACAAAGCCAAATAAACAGAGAAAAAAATCAAGTTAAAAGATACATGCTTCCTGATTGTAAAGCTGACTACAAAGGTACAGTAATCAAGACTGAAGCCTAGGATAAACTTCCACACATAAAGAAACTTGGGTTTTGAGAAGGGAACCAAGAGAATTAGAGAACACGCTTCTCACAAATGGTGTTTGGACAACTGACTAGCTATAACCACAATAATGAAGCTGGACCCCTATTTCTTACAATAAATACCCAAAAATTAACTGGAAATGGATGCTCACATAGAAAATAATAAACCAAGGGCTGGCCAAATAGTTTAGCAGATAAAGGAACCTTTCAAAAGCTTGATGATCTGGGCTCCATTCCCAGAGTCCACATGGTGGACGAGAACTGACTCTGAAAGGGGTTTTCTGACCTCCACATTATGTTCGTGTGTAGATGTGTCCCTGTATACACACACAGCACACTAAATATTTCTTTTTTTAGATTTAGAGTATAATAAAACTGAGCTCTTAATTCATATTATATGCAAAATTTAATGTAAAATGAGTAAAGTAAAGCCAAGTGTAGTGGTGTATGCCTTTAGGCAGGTGGAACTCTGTGCTTTGGAGATCAGTCTGGTCTACAAAGTGAGTTCCAGGACAGCCAGGGCTACAAAGTGAGACCCTGCTTCAAAACCAAAAATACATTTTAAAAAATGAGTAATGTACATGAGCATGAGTGCAAATACGCAAAGTTCTTAGAAAAGGACTGGAGACATCCCAGCAGTTAAGAGCACTTGGTGTTCTTGCAAAGACCCTGTACTTGGTTCCTAGCACCCATACAGTGGCTCACAATCCTCTCTAATGCTAATTCCAGGGGAATTGGATGCCCTCTTCTGAACTCTGCAAGGTTACTACCTTGTCAGGCATTGCTAGGCCTCAGGCATTTTCTGGAACTGTGGCATAGAAGATTTCTATGAACCTCAGCCCTCCCCACCCCAAATCTTACATAGCTCATGGTTAAAAAAACTAGTACCAAAAGGTCAATGTTGTCAAGTTCTGTTGCCAGCTTGGGAGAAGGCCTGGCCCACCGGAGCACTGCTGCATTAGCTGCTGTGTGCTGACTCTGGGTAGTCAGGGAGAGAAAACAGGTTTGCACTTCACATGTGCCTTAGGTGGGAGTCTTATCCTTGGGACACTTTTCCTGTAGTTAAAGAAACTTATCTTCTTAACAATTACAGATCTTCTTCATCTGCACTTTCCTTGTTCAAAAAGTTAAACTTCCACCCGGCGGTGGTGGCGCACGCCTTTAATCCCAGCACTTGGGAGGCAGAGGCAGGCAGATCTCTGTGAGTTCGAGACCAGCCTGGTCTACAAGAGCTAGTTCCAGGACAGGCTCCAAAACCACAGAGAAACCCTGTCTCGAAAAACCAAAAAAAAAAAAAAAAAAAAAAAAAGTTAAACTTCCATTCCTTGACAAACTTCATTTTTCTTGTTTTCCTGATCTACTTTTTTTTTTTTTTTTTTTTTTTTTTAAAGTTTTTCCAAACAGGGTTTCTCTGGTTTTGGAGCCTGTCCTGGAACTAGCTCTTGTAGACCAGGCTGGTCTCGAACTCACAGAGATCCACCTGCCTCTGCCTCCCAAGTGCTGGGATTAAAGGCGTGCACCACCACCGCCCGGCTTTCCTGATCTACTTTATACTCTATCACAGACCTAGTAAGACAGTGAGCTGTAACCATGCCACAAACTGAAGGCTATCCTTTCTTCAAATTGTCTTTGCCAAACAAACTAGCACATTACCTTTAAATTCAGCCTTACTCGGCCTCTCAGGACTCACGATGAGCACAGGCAGAATCATTATCAGAACACCTATTTCCCTAACCCAGTCAGTACAGTCTTTGTTCCCTGCTGAGACTTCATGAGCCAGCCCTACACGGTGGGTGCACATTTCACATTTTTGTCTCCAAAGCTCCAAAGAATGACCCATTAAGCTCTGTTAATCATTGTAGCCAAGGGTTTTCCAGTTCAAAGTTCCAAACTCTTCACATTTCTCCTGCAAAGCAATTCCAATGGCCTAAGAACCACATGGTCAATTCTATCAGCAACAGCCCCAAGGTCTCCTCCATACCGCTTTCCTCTGTTACCTGCCTTGCTGCCTAACAAAGGCAGCTTGAGGAAAGAAGTGCTTATTTTGGCTCACAGTCAGGATACAGTCCATCATGATGGGGCAGTAATCAGGGAAGCAGTCCTCAGACACATCACTATACTGCAGTCACAGTCAAAACAGATGTTACTGCTTCATTTGCTTTTTCTCTTATTCAGTCCAGAACCCATGAGATAGTGCCACCCAAGGTTAAAGTGGCTATTCCCCCAAGAACTAACCTAAAGTAACTAATCTAATCCTTCACAAGCATGACCAGAGGCATGTTTCTAGGTGATTCTAAACGCTGCCAAAATAGACAATGACGCCACCAAACCAACCTGTTATTCACTTAATAGATGTATTTCCTTTAACTGTATTTTTATACATACTCTCAACCAAGAGGTATATCTTCTATGCTTTTGTCCACTGACCCTAAATATAATCCTTTTGTCCTTCCGTGGCATACCAGGCCCTATCAGAATATTTCTTCTGCTATGCTACTTAATTATTATACTCATTTATGGACATGTCCAACGTCCCTTTCTAATGATAAAGCTGACAAGCAACTCTTTATCTTGCATAATAAAGTGTATTATGTACAGAGGTATTTAGTGTTCTTTAGGGGAAAACATTGTAGTAGTCTGAATGTAACTGGCTCCCATAATCATAGGGAAAAGCACTATTAGGAGGTATGGCTTTGTTGGAGTGGGTATGGCCTTGTTAGAGGAAGTGTGTCACTGTGGGGTGGGCTTTGAGGTTTCCTATGCTCAGGACACCACCCAGTGTTTCACTTGAATTCCTGTTGCCTCCAAGATATAAGTAAGACTCTCAGCTACTTTTCCGGCACCATGTCTGCCAGCTTGCCACTATGTTCCCCACCATGATGATAACGAACTAAACTTTGAACTATAAGCTGATTTCTTCAATTAAATGTTTTCTTTAGAAGAGTTGCCGTGGTCATGGTTGTCTCTTCACAGCAATAAAACCAAAGACAAACATCATTACAACAGAAAGCATACAGGTTTTGGAGTCTAATAATCTTTCCTATATCCAGTAAATAGTTACGTTTACCTACTTGCTTAGGAAATGATCAAATTCAAATCTATTTCCATTTCAAGTATATATCTTTAAAACTATTTACAATTTTCTCTCTGAATTGGATATTAGATTTAAATTTCAGAAAAGTAAGGATACAATAAGCAGCAATTCCTTTTTGATATATGGAGGTCTTCTCGTCAATAAATAATATAAAAAGTTTCTTTTTCTTCTTTCCTTAAAAGCAACTGAAGAATTTCTTAGGTCTGTAAAAATTATAGTACATAGAAGATATACACAGGAAAGAATCTCAAATTATAAAAGGCAAGTTGTCAACCTTATAATCTAATTATAAATCCCAATAATATTAAAATTATTTAGTCTGAGAAGTCATGTTATTTAAATCAGAAGTTTCATATCACACTGATATCATAACTGATAAAATTCTGTTATATATATTTATTTAATAATTTATTTTACTTTATTTTATTGCATTGGTGTGAAGATATCAGATCCCCTGGATCTGGAGTTACAGACAGTTGTAAGCTACCATGTGGGTGCTGGGAATTGAACCTGGGTCCTCTGTAAAGACAACCAGGACTCTTACCAGCTCAGCCAAAAAGCCTATTGAAGATGGGTGGCCAAGTTTGGGTTGCCAGGGCTACCAGCACTGAGGTTTTGATTCTAACAATTCTGGAATCACACTTAATGCCTAGCGTCAACAATATACCTCCACTACATACAGGCTATCAGGACATCCAGGCAGGGAGTCTGACTGCTACATCGCTAGCTAAGCAGGTTTTCTGGAACCTTCATGTATCTCTCCACAACCCTCTAGCATTTGCATCTTGCATGCCTACAAAAGTAGCTCCACGCAGAAAACACTAAGTTATGCTCCTAGCTAAAAATGTAGCTGGGTCCCTTCTATCACAAGCTGCAGTGGCATTTAAATACTTCCCCGGATGAACCTGAGAAAAATATGGCCCTGGGGAGTACTGGGCAAACAGGATGCCCAGAAAATTCTCTTTGGGAATTCTCCTTTGAAATGAATTTGCATTTTTATAAGCTGAAACATCAACAGCTGGGGTCTTGCCCTCCAGGTATCTTTACTATTGTCCCAAGATAAACTATAGTTAATTATACTAAGATTTTAATAATACAGACTCTACATTATCTTCTATGACTCTAACCCAATTCACTCTTTTCCTACACATTTTTTCACATCTTTCTGCTCCGTATTTTGTTTTGAATTTTATTATAAACCCCACCAAACACATTGAGCAATAATTATACCACAACCTGAATGCTATGCTGTCTTGAAATTTCCTTAGTTGACTATTTTTGAATTTCTTCACTCAGTTTTCAGGACACAACAGAAAGTAGTCAATTTGTTTTGCCTAGCTCTAATAAAAATGGCTTCTCTAGTCCAGATCCCACATGAATCCCATTTCCCCTATAACTTCAGGACTGCACTTCTATCAGCATTCTGGTCTTTTGCACCAGCACTAGAATGCTCCATTAGAAGCATACCAGGGCCCACAGCTTCAAACTTTTTCATTTCTCCTACAAATGATTTCAAAGGCCTCACGGTCCAATTTATAGTACTAATGACACCATTTCTAGAGCCAGTGTTCTGCATTAGTTACTTTTCTCAACACTAAAATCAAATATATAACAAGACACAACTTAAGAGAAGGTTTATTTTGGCTTATGGTTTCAGAGGGTATTATACCTATCATGGCAGGGAACGCATGGATGGCTAAAATCGGCTCATACAGCCAGATGGTGGTGGCACACGCCTAATTTAATCCCATCACTCGGGAGGCAGAGGCAGGTGAATCTCTGTGAGTTTGAGGTCAGCCGGGTCTACAAGAGCTAGTTCCAGGACAGGCTCTAAAACTACAGCGAAACCTTGTATCGAAAAACAAAAACAACAACAACAAAAAAGATCAGCTCATATTTGTAGCCCCCAGAAGTATAAAACACGACATGTGACCATCTCCATGCCTCTAAGTACCACCTCTGCCAGCCAACTTCACACCCAAAAGGTTCCACAACCTTTTAAGACAGGGCTATCAGCTAGAAACCAAGTATTCAAAACAAATCTTTGCAGACATTTCACATTGAAATCACAATACACTTTGACCTGATAATTTTATTACTAGGATCTATTCTATAAAAATAGCCAATGATGTAGAATTTAGGAATCAACATATTTATTTGTTCATTTTAAAGTATTAAAACATTAAAACTGCACATTCAATGTACCTAGGGGGGTGGAGAGATGGCTCAGTGGTTAAGAGCACTGGCTGTTCTTCCAGAGGTCCTGAGTTCAATTCCCAGCAACCATATGGTGGCTTACAACCATCTGTAATGAGATCTGGCGCCCTCTTCTGGCGTGTGAGCAGACATGGAGGCAGAATGTTGTACACATAATAAATAAATAAATCTTTTAAAAAAATAAAACAATATTGGATTGGAATTCTAGAAATTTTTTTTTCTTTTTTTCACTGTGTCCCCAGGAAGGTACATTGCTCCTGATAGACAGAGGCAGCCACAGCACCCCAGAATATTTCTCTAAATAGACAGAAAAAAGTACCAGACAGGAGCTGCAGCCAGGTGCAGAATGAATCTGCAAATATTCTAGAATTTTAAAGAGTGGCTTCAGATATAACGCTTAGCTTAGATCCTTAAAATATACCTACACAGTAATCAAAGAAAGTATTTGACCCCTTGCATACAAAAGAATAAGATAACTTGTCTAGTACTATAGAGCCATCAGGGGTCTAATGTGACCTCTGGAACCTGATACAAACATACAGTTTTAAGTCCCCAGGCTCACTTTCGAAGTTGGAACCATAGAGAGGGCAGTGGGCAGCATTCTATATTTTAATAAGGCCTCCATGATCCAGATATACAATAAATCTGAAAGCACAAAAGCGCAACATTCAGTCTTACAAATAATGCTTGTGAATTCAACACTGGAAATGAAAAGATAGCAGTGCAATGTCTCCTACGTCAACTGCATTTTCATGTTTCAGGTCTCTTCCCAACCAAAATGCATTATTAATATGAAGTTTGAAATAATATTCCTGTCTGGCACCTGACAAAGCAGAAGTCCTAGAGAACAGAGATTCCTTGTTTATTTGTTTGTTTTGTTGTTGTTTTTGAGACAGGGTTTCTCTGTAGCTTTGGAGCCTGTTCTGGAACTCGTTCTATAGATCAGGCTGGCCTTGAACTCAGAGACTCAGAGATCTGCCTGTCTCTGCCTCCCAAGTGCTGGGATTAAACAACGAATTTGCTGCCTCTGTGAGAACAGAGATTCTTAACCTATCAATGTGAAAGGAAATGTCAGAAATGTCACAGAAATTGTGCTTGAGGGCACTGTGTGTTTGGGACGGATTGGTAACAGACATCACAAACATCTCATTACTCAACACATTTCTCATCTAGTATTCTCCTGATTTGCTAACTCTGAAAGCCAGTCTGACTACCAGGCCACATCTAAAGCCAAGACCATGAGTATTTAGAGTGCCTGGTAGACACAAAGGTCAAGACCTTCAAGTCTCTACCAGGAATGCTTTAACCTGCTAGATCATGCCAAGAGTTCAAAAATAAAGTTAAGAGAGTTCCAAAAGACAACTTAAGGCACCTGTCACAGAAATAAAAAGGGGGTGTGACCTCATTTTAGAGGAGGTCAGCAGAGACCTCTAGGTCTAGAGAAACAAAATGTTAAAAGAAAGGTGGAAGGAACTTTATCAGCTCTCAGAAAATAATCACAGGACAACTACAGTACATGTGACTGGGCTAGACTGTTTCCACTAGGGACACCTTCGCTCAACAAGCCCATCTCAAAAATCACAGCTACTTATTTATGAAATGGAAAAATAGTAATGATTTTAATTACCTCAAAATTATTTCCTGAAAGACAGCTAGGGAGAAAAAGGCATGAAGTAATAATGTAGCCATGCTCACAGTTCAACAACTATTCTCTCTTACATAACCAAACTGTAGAATATTAAACACTGCAATTTATAATGTTCTAAAATAATTTTGTTTCTATTATTAACAAATGAAGCATAAATGATTGAAAGGATTCAAAATAACATGAGAAATATACACAACTCAAATTGTAATTTTTAAAAGATTATATATAAAAGTACCTATTCTTGGGTAGAAACTTAGTCACTTTGTAAAAGCATATTGTCATTTTTGGGACAGCTCTTTTTGGTAAGTAGTTTGGCAATTTCTTCTAAAACTAAAAAATACACTTAAAAACATTTTGGGATATTTACCTCAAAGGAACAAAAACTCATGTTCATGTAAAAATGTACTAAGGTCAAAGCAATTTTAATTGAAAAAACAAAAAAAGGTTAGGGTTAGGGTTACTATTACTGCATAGTTCGGAATCAACTAGATCTCTCTGTGTTCACCCAGGCTGTTCTTAACTGGCTATCCTCCTGCCTGCTTCAGCCTTGTTACTGCTAGGATGATAAGCATGCACCATCATACCACACTCCAAAATGCAATGTTAAAAGACGTTTCCTCCCATTTTTTACAAAGAGATGCTGCTATTCATCTTGCTGGTACTTCTAACGTGATGCTCTTACCACACTGAGGACATAGGAAGCTGCAGTAGGTCCGGAAAATTACTTTACAGCATGCATGCAGACTACCAAGAGATACGTGCTTCTGTATCTCTTCACCTCAACATCTAATTTCTGGGATTATCTAAAGAAATATTCTGATATAAACATAGACACATACTTATAACATGACATGTTACTACTGTATGTGTGTACACATACACACATTACTATAGTGCAGATGATAACAAGGTAAAATTTCACAGCCTACATATATGCATAATAGTGATTTCATACATAAATCACAACACCTTTGTGCTGGCTCATATTTGTAATCCCAGCATTCAGGAGATAGGCAACAGTGTCAGGAGTTTGAGGGCAGCCCAGACTAAAAAATTTTGAGACATTGTCTAAAAACCCAAAAGAGGAAAACATCTAGTCATGGAACAGATACATACATTGATAATAATGATATCAGTATTAACGATGTAAAAAAAATACTATAACAAGGGAATAAAATAAAATTCAGTACCAAATTATCTACCTAAATCAAGCATTTGGAAAACCATTAAGTAAAATAAAATTTTGTTGGTAATGAAGAATTCTATGTACTTTTCTCAGACCTTTTTAAAAAGTAGTACCATTTACAGTCAAAGAAATAAGCACACTTTTACCTTATCCCAGAAATCAACCAAAGCTGTAAAGTCCCATTTCTTAGAATATGCCACATTGTATTTCAGAATAGCATCCTAGGAAAAAACAGAGACAAAAAGCTCATGACACAGTCATGTAAGTTATCTTTTACAATTTGCTTCCAGCAAATTTCTTAATGCTTAAGCAAGCTTCCTTCTGAATGCACACTAATTTATTACTCACGTAAGAAAAATGAGATTAGGTATGTTAAGCAATGGGAAGAAAACATAATTACCCTAAAACATGCATTCTAAATGGGGACAACGTACTCCAACTGGACAAAAATCAGACTTTAAGGGATTAAAAAAACAGAGATTACAATGTTTTGTGGTTGAGATCATATGTCGTGTGTGTATATATGTGTTATCTATATCTCTGTGTGCATACACACATATGTATAAGGTACACAACATCACATGCATAGAGTTATATATACTTTATATATTTACATATTCTTACACAGAGATATATAGCTACTTGAAACACTAAAATAACATAGGCAGGGAATAAAGAAAGAAGTGTTTAAAAGGAAAAGATTGAAAAACTGTGTCTTTAAGTGTGTGTGTGTGCGCGCTCTTGATTGTGTGTGTTCATTATGTTCCTGTGCATGGGTATATAGGCCAGAGGTCCATGTCTTTCAGAGTTGTTCTTCACCTTATTTTTTGAGACAGGGTCTCTCTGACCCAGAACTAATTGACTAGATGGCTGGGAAAAGTTCCGGGGATCTGCTCGTCTCCATCTCCCTAAGCACTAGAGTTACAGACACACACTCAGATTTTTTTTTTCCTTTTGGTTTTTTTGAGACAAGGTTTCTCTGTAGCTTTGGAGCCTGTCCTGGACTAGCTCTTGTAGACCAGGCTGGCCTTGAACTCACAGAGATTCACCTGCCTCTGTCTCCCGAGTGCTGGGATTAAAGGAGTGTGCCACCACTACCTGGTCCATACTGGGCTTTTTTAAATGGGCGCCAGGGATCCAGATTCACTTGATCCCTCATGTTTGCACAGCAAATACTTTACTGACTGAGCCAACTCTCTAGGCCCTACTCTCCACTATTTTCATAAATTATAAAATATAACTTTGTTAGTATAGAAAAATTATATTTACTTTTCTCAAACTCTGTGACAATTGAATTATTTTACAGCTAAAAAAGTAAGCACACTTTTACCTTATCCCAGAAATTAACAGCCACAGATGTAGAGAACATGACATGGTGGCACAAAGCCTAGCAGTTCACACCAGTAATATACTTATATGGAATGGCAAGTCAAACTATGCCATCTACTGGCTTAAGTTTTCACTATTGGAGTAAATAATGCTACACACCGTGCTCCCACAGTTAAGATATTCATAAAGCAATCCATTAGTTGGCGCAGAAAAAACTATTATTTATAATTAGATCTTATCCCATTTTTCTCATCTACTTCATCGTATTTTATATTATTAATAAATTAATAAGTAGAATTTATAAACAATTATAATAATTCAATATTATTCTGAAGAAATATACAAGTCTAAAATCCACTGTGTTAAATTATTAATATAAAGGTTCTAAGCTGCTTTATTACTAAAAAGATATAAAAAGCTCCCTGGAAAAAACTTCATGATACACAATGAACAAGTACCTACATTAAAGCCTGAACCTATAAAAAACATACCAGATTTACTTGGAATCAAAGGATATCCAAGTTCCTTCAGAAAAACATAAACCATAGGATAAAAAGTAAAAGCTTTTATTTTTTTTCTTAAGCCATAAAGTAACATTTTTGTTAAGAGTTAAAAGACGTTTAAAGAATTATTTCCAGTGTTTGGTATCTAGTTTCAAAATGTTATATAATATGGTAAATAGCAATGTCTACAAACAAATAAATAGACAAATGATACAGGCATATACTTTATCACATAGGTGAATCTCAAAATTCTTAATTTAAATCAAATACTGCAGCACACATATTATGAGGCTCCTCATGTGTAAATTATAAACAAATCTATAGTGGAAAAAAGGGCAAACTACTTGAGGTCAGAGCAGAAGGCGAAGGCAATGATAAAGGGGCAAGGAAAATCTTTGGGTATGACGGAAATGGGAAGTATCTTGACTGGTAGAGACGTTAACAGTAGATACAAACGTCACAATTGATCAAATTAAACACATCAAAAGAATGTGCTTTTTATGATTCCTTAAAGTTGATAAAGAAAAACATATTAAAAAGTGTTTATTTTCTAATTCCTTCAACAACTTTTATAATTAGATTAACTCCAGTAACGTTATTGCATGACATCTGTGGAAGATTAGTTCAAGCCTCCTTCAGGATAGCAAAATCTGAGTATTCTCAACTCTCTTACATAGTATTTGCATATAATTAGGCACACTCTCCTTTACATTTGGTTTCTTTACAATCGATAAATCAGTGTAAATGCTATTTAGATAGGCATACTCTGTTGTTTAAGATCTAACTGTAAGAAAAAAAACTGAGCATGTTCAATTATACCCACAATTTTCTCTTCTTTCTTTTTTTTGAAGCAGGATCTCACACTGTGATTCAGGCTAGTCTGGAAATCATTTTGTAGCTCATGCTAGTTTCAAACATCACAGCAAACTTCATATCACACTTGAGTGCTGGGACTAGAGCCACAAAGAGTGGTGCCATGCCTGACTCACAGATTATTTTCCACCACAGCTGGAAAAACATCTGAATGGATTTACTTTTACTCTAGTCTTCAACCCTCAAAGTATCTGCCATAAGTTCTTCACTAGAAGAGCTGGGGGCTAGTTTGCAGTTAGCAGTCAACTACTCTAGTTCTTTTTAGCTCACAATAATAAACATAAGGACCTATCTGCACAAATTATCCAGCACACTATTAACAGAAATAGTACCGAGGATACCGTTTCTCTTTTAAACTTTGAACATCTGAACTCTCCAAATCTACCACTGAATGAGTGAATAGCAAAAAGATTGTATCAACCACAAGGCTTACTCTTTACTTCTTCCTTTTAGGTTATCATTCTCTGAACAAAGAAATTAAAGCAGATATAAGAAATTCTGACAGATTACCTTGTTCTGTTGCTAAGATAAACTAAAGGGAATACCATATTAAATCAATTACCCCTTCCTAGAGTAATCAAGGTGCACCAAGAAACTGCTGAAGAGACAAGCAGACTAATTCAGAATGCTCTGATAACTGTGTAAAGAAAAAATATGAAAATTCTAAAAACTAGGCCTATCAGAAGGACAAAAAGAACCTAACACAGTGTTTTCAAATAGCACTCAAGCAGTGTCCTCAGAAAGTGTTTGTAAGGCCGGACACGTCTTTAATCCCAGCACTTGGGAGGCAGAGGCAGGTGGATCTCTGTGAATTCCAGGACAGCCAAGGCTGTTACATAGAGAACCCCGAATAGAAAAACAAACGAACCAAAAGAAAA
This sequence comes from Chionomys nivalis, assembly GCF_950005125.1. Lineage (NCBI taxonomy): Eukaryota > Metazoa > Chordata > Mammalia > Rodentia > Cricetidae > Chionomys > Chionomys nivalis. The sequence continues at coordinate 31,978,416 of NC_080090.1, read as the reverse complement.
AAGAAAAAGAAAAGCTTTTTGAAAGGGATAAAATGTTAAAAATACATACTTGTACACATATCAATGCTTTTTATATAAAGAAAATAGGAAGAAAACCCACAAACTCTTAACAAGCTTAAATTAATTTGATAGAAAACAAGAAATCCAAGAGTGTCCCTAACAAATCAGGACTCTGAAAGGAAACGAGTAACACCATTTTCACAAAGCACAGGCACCTGTGCCACAATTCATATACGCTTTATGCTTTTTTTTGGCTATTTCTCTAACAAAACACGCATGTTTATGCCTACTGTAGATATTAGGGGGAAAAAAATCTAATGATTATCCTAGGCTCTTAAATAAAAAATTAAATTACTGCTCATATGTAAAACTAATAAATAATTAAACTCCTAAAGTAATACTGGCAATAAAAATAGAATATTTAATGTATATTTTAATCATTGGCAGGTACAGTTTTCCTTTAGGCAAAAGTGCCAAGATCATAATTCTTTCTTGATTTCCTATTAAATACATTGTAATAGCATGATAATTTTAAAACAAACAAAAAGAGGCTTAAGCTGAGGGAAATTGGACAGAGAATCAAGAAACTGAAGTCTTATTGCTGGTTTACCAAATTACCCTATGCAGCTCTAGGCAAGTCATTTACAACCTCAACTCTGCTACTCTATTACTATTACTATGGAAACCAAGAATTCTACCAAGCCTTCCTAAGTGACAGGAAACAAACACTGCATATGAAGACTGCTGTCATCTGGGTCCAGGCCATTATGATCGAAAACTGTCTGAGGGATAAATTAAAGAACCTATCTCTCAGAGCTATGTAGGAGACAGGACTGGAAAAGAACGTACCTTCAGGTTCTGGGGTCGTGTGAATTTGTTGAGAAGTGCAGTCTGAATGAGCTCCCACCGGCTCCCTGCAGTTCTCTCACCATTCTTACAGAAGAAGAAAATAGGCAAGATCAAAGCATTTGAAACTGTTCTGCATCACAATCCAAAAGCCAAACAAGTGCTAAACTATGGCCCTGAGACTAAAACACTTCTGTTTTTATACTTACCTCATCTTCCACAGGGTACAGGTTTTGCTCAGAACAAGGCATTTTAACATGCTTGTTATCCCACAAATCTTTATAATGTGTTGGAAAAGGTTTCGGGACATCTCCTGCTCTCAGAAGGTCTACCTGAGATACAGAGTAAATAGGAAAACCGTAAGTACACAGAAACTAAGCTCTGTTTACAAAGCAGCCTAAATAAATGCTGCAGTGGAGACCAGTTTCCGGGCAAGAAACGCCACGAGTCCCTCTTAAGTTGCCACACCTCACCTCTCACAATCATCACGTCCTGAGAAGTTTTACCTGCACTCTTAGACTCTGACATGCCCACACTTCCTATCTCCCTCCTCCCACTCCAGCAGCTCCAGATACTGACTCCCTCGAAATCCCTTCTCCATCTTTGAAAATAGCCTGAGTTTTAGAGTTTTTGCTCAAGTTCTCACCAAAATGCCATTTATTTGAGACAAGTCAGAAACCTAAGTCCAGAAGCAGCAAATTCTTCCATATCACATGTTTGCATATATACTATCTTCTCTCTTTTAATACAGTTAATAGCAGTTCCTTTATCGATTTAAACCTGAATTTTCATCTTTATTTTCCTCACCACTGTGAAGTCTTTAGGAACTTTTAAATAAGAAGTTAATATAGTTCTTTATTAAACCACTATCATACTGGACAACACTTGGTTTTTTTTTTCTTGGTGTGTGTGTGTGTTTGTTAGTGTTCACAAGAGGACAGATTGCATGTGCAGGAATGTGCACATGCATGTAAAGGCCAGAGGCCATAGGTCAATATTACGTGTCTTCCTCTGCCACTATGCACTTTACTTAAACGCTAGTAATCACTATTGTGTGTGGGGGTGAGTGTGTATGTATGATACATGTATGTGGGCACATATGTGCCACAAGTGGGTATAGAGAACAGAAGGAAACCTTACTTACATTGGTTTTTGGGGATCAAAGGCAGGTTGTCAGGCTTGCGCAGCCCGCTGAGCCATCTACCTGAGTTCAGTCTCTTACTGAACCTAGAGCTGACTGATTTGGCTAGAATGGTTGCCTGGCCAGTTAACCCCAAGAATCCTCCTGTTTCTACCTCTCCGTCCCCCACTGACAGGATTACAGGTAAGCACTGTCACACCAAACTTTGCTTTTTTAAGATTTAAGTTTCATTTATGTGTGAATGTTCTGTGTCTATATGCCATATGTTTAAGAGTGTCTCAGGAGGCCTGAGGAGGGCATCAGATCCCCCAGAACTGGAGTTGTAAGCCGCTGTGAGCTGCCCAGTGCGGTGCTGGGAAGCAAACAGGTCTTCTGTAAGAGCACGTGCACTTGCTGCTGAACCCTTTCTCTAGATCTCACCTAGTTGTTATGAGTGTTGGGATCCAAACAGGTCCTCATGCTTATGTGTCAAGCACTTTAACAACTGTTTCCATCTCCCTAGCCCCAATACAGGTATTTCCTTTCGTTACGAAAATTAAATTTCTTGAGAAATAACTATTTAATTTTTTTCCACTAGAAAATGTAAGGTAGAACCTGGCATGCACATATATATGTGTGCCACTGTAAACATACACAAAGCTGTCACAATCAGCATTAAATAAATCTTTGAGGAATAGAACAGATTTTCATTTTGCCTATTCTAGCTATTTCAAATAAATGGAAACATACAACATATAGGTTTTTTGGTCTGTCATCTTCACTTATCAGAATGTTTTCTAGGTTTATCCAAATGTTATATTTCACTGCAGAAAATAATCACATAAAACTTTTTTAAAATATAATATGCTATTAATGAGAGGTATGTGGTATTATAATGACCTATTCTAGAAAGATGCAATCAGGTGAGCTGAGAGATTTAAGGTAGTGACAGTACAGCCGAATGCTAAGGAAGAAAAGGAAGCTAACTGACGGTAGAAAGGCACTGGTCACATAGTATTATTTCTGTTCATTCTGACCTGGAGCACCACCCAAAGGACCATGTATTAAAGGCTTAACACCCAGATCCCAGTACTATGGAAGGTGGTGGAACTTTGGATACCAGTCCTAGTGGAAGTAAGTCTCTGATTTCTTCCTATCTCTTCTTGGCTTCCAGGATGCCAAGAGATTAACAGATCTCCTTCATGCTTTCTTACTGTGACGTTCTAAACAGCCACAGGCCTGCAGCAACAGATAAAAGCAACCACACTGAAGACTCTGAAACCCTGAGCCAAAATAAACCCTGCTTCCTATAAGTTTATCATCTCAAGTATTTTGTCATACTCACAGAAATCTGACCACAAAAGAAAGTTGGTACCAAGAAGTGCAGTATCTCATAATGCGGTTCAGAAACTCTTTTAGTTTGTTTATGGACAAAGTCTGGAGACACAAGCTAGAGAAAACTTAAGAGTTCTATAAATGGCTCAGCGGGTAAGTCTGGTAGTTCAGAAGACCAGAAAGCTGATTGATAGGGGTGTGGACAGTAGAAGCTGTATTGATGAATCCAGACAGAAATAAGGACTCTCCTGCAAATCGGCCTAGAAGCCATTTGTGTTTAATTCCGGTAAATAACTTGTTTCTATTTCCTAAGGCTTTCTCTGAGCTTGAGTTTTAAAATGGCAAGACTGATTTATCAAATGATAAATGAAATTTTAAGGCAGCAGAACAATGAGGCTGTGGCATGAGTCATGCTGGCTGCATTAACCATACTTACAGTAAGAACAGAGAACAAAAGGATCTGAAAAGCTAATAATTTAGGCAAAAATAGCACATAGAAAATTGGGGACAGGAATGTATTGCTACTAAAGTACCATCACTAAAAAGAAGCCAGGTACTTTGTCCTTGGACAATAAGGAAGATACCCAAGGGCTTCTCAAAAAATGTAAGGCCTTATCTAGCCAAGATATCATCTACCACAAGCTCAAAGATTCAAAACAAACAAACCAACCAACCACAACAGAGAGTTTTCCAAGATGGCTGCTGGTGAAGGGAGACCCAGAGTTCCTGCCTGCACAAGGTCACTAGTGAATCGCTTTCCTTTGTTAAGTCAGAGGATTCAAAGCTGCTAAATATAGTTCAGGGTAATACCGTGCATCTCTCGCCAGCAACAGACCTCGGCACTGTCAATGACTTCACATGCACGTACTATCCAAGTTATAATCATGGTAGGGTTTCTACTGAGGTTTCAAACCAAAGCCTGAAAGTCAAGCAGTACTGACAAGGTCAGAGTTCCTGCAAGCTTCCTATGACAAATGAAGATAATGAACCAAAAGCTGCAATGTAGACCCTGGGAAATATGCCACAGAAGATGCAAAAGTAGATACAGAGCTACAATAAGCAGGAGTTGTTGCTTTACAGAAACAGAATTCCTATTTGGGAAGACAAAAAGTCTGGGAATGGGTATCAGTGATGGTTGTACAACACTGTCAATATACTTAATGTCACTGAATCACAAACATAAAAATCACTACAGTGGTAAGCTTTGTGCTATGTGCATTTTACCACAACTTAACAAAAAGTGAGATTGGTTTTAGACATGCTGAGTCTAAATACTTCTGAGGTGGTGATAGGGAATGACCAGAGAATCTAAGAAAAGACCAAGATGGAGAATGCACTAAACCATAAACAATTTTGAACTTTTTTATTTTACAAAATAATAATAACTAACATATAGTGAGAAGTCAACTGGAAAGAAAAAAAATGAAACAAAAAGTTTTGCTCACAGGTAAGAATCAATACCCACCCGAACAGTCACTGTGTGGTTAGCAGATGGTCTTAAGAGAGGCAAGCGGACCCCACACCGAGGCATTTTCCTCATTTCCTCAATAGGAGTTCCCAGCCACTTCTTGTCTGGAGGAAGGTGAGGGGGAACGTATTTAGGAATCTTCCTTTCTGTTCTTTGATGTCTGACTTCACATTGTTCTTTTCTAAGGTTAAGAAAAATATGGACTGTTTCAGTTTTCTTAGATATACAAGCACAAAACTTACAAAGAATATTACTGTCTAAAGTGTGCTATACTCGCTTTACAAGGACCACTTTAAAACCTTATATTAAAACCCAAGATCTTAAGAAACTTTCAAACATACAAATCTCCTTTTAAAACAGAAATGAGGGGCTGGAGAGATAGATCAGAGGTTAAGAGCACTGGCTATTCTTCCAAAGGTTCTGAGTTCAATTCCCAGCAACCACATGGTGGCTTATAACCACCTGTAATAAGGTCTGGTGTCCTTTTCTGGTCTGCAGGCATACATGCATTCTGTATATATAATAAATAAATATTTAAAAAAAACAGAAATGAGTCACAGATCAGAGACTCAGTTACTTCTCTGGTCTTCATATAACCATTTCAAAAAAGTAAACTTAGTATCATAAGCTACAAAACACATCTTAGAAAACCGAGCAGGGTTTAAAATTCCTCATGGAATAATGGCAAAAATACAAGGCTGTACTCAAATATACATGAAAAAATATCCTTATAGGATTTTAGTGAATTTTCTAACCTAAATCTCAGCTTTCTCATTTATAAAACAGAGTATTACCTGTTTTTCTGTCAGAGCATTAGAGAAACTATTACATTAAAAAAAAACCTAAACAAATATTAAATAACAGTTATAGTCAATCCATATTTTCATCTAATAATTTTCATAAATTCCATAAGAAAGTTCATGAAACTAAAACTGACTACCAATACAAATCTCTTCTTGTTTTCTGCTTCTGGCCTTTTTAGAATTTCTACTTTGAAATCTAGACTTTAGCCAAGCGGTGGTGGGGCACGCCTACAATTTCAACGCTCAGGAGGCAGGCAGATCTCTGTGAGTTCAAGGCCAGGTAGTTCTGGTCTACCAGAGCTAGTTCCAGGACAGGCTCCAAAGTTACAGAAAAACCTCGTCTCGTCTTGAAAAACCAAAAATAAATAAACAAACAAACAAATAAATAAAAATTGAAAAAAGAAATCTAGACTTTAATTTGTATAGTTAACAAAAGGCAACTATTTAATTAACAGTAGTTACTTTCTTAATTCCCTCTACAAAATTTAAAAACATACCACACTATTGGAGGGAAACTCCTAAATGGGAGGGAGGGGAATTACCTTCTGTCGTCTGATTTGGGAATTCTCATGAAATGATCTGTGATTTTAGAATCCTTCTTTCCATGCTGCTTGGAACTTCTACATTCTACATTAAGGCTAGAAGTGTTTCCAGATGGCTTGGCATTTAAATCACTGGTTCCAGCACGAGTCTCTCCTTCAAATTGGAAATGTAACCTATTTTCCCTTCCCTTAGTCAAATGCCGTTTCTTAAGATCGCAGTCGGCTTCTCTGGCTTGGCAACTTGAAAGCTGATTTGCTGTTTGAGAGGAACTATCTTCTTGCTCATCAAAGCCTGGACTTGGTTCTTCATCAGCTTCTGAGTCTTGACAACTGTTTTTTGAATTGTCTACATCCATTGGTGACTCCGGCTCGCTGTCTTTCTCAAATGGAGGAGAATCACCTAGACTACTTTCTTGTCTAATCAATTTGTTGTCAGTGTTTGGCCCAGTTCCAATGTCCTCAGCACCAACATCTGACAAAGGGCTCTCGGGTACCACATCCACCTCCTGCTGACAGCCTGTGCAGTCTTTCAAGGAGTGGCAAGACCCACTGCACTTACAGCAGCTTCTGGCTTGCTCATCTCCCACTGTCTGCTCTGTGTTTCCCAGCTTTACAGGTGTAGGAAACTGCTGACTGTCTCTATCTTCTCCATTATCTGTGTCACTGTGGTCATCAGCTTGGGGTGACTGCTCAATGTTAGCATTACTAAGCTGCTTTGGTACCAGGGTTACTGTTGGAGGCTCACTTGCCAAAAGCTGTTCTGCATGCTTCCCTTCATTTTGCCACTTACACATACTTGCATTCTGCTGCTGGCTTAAATACTGTGTGTTCTTTTCAATTGGTGATTTATCAAGATTTAGCTGAGGAACATTTTCCAATTTTTCCATCTTATGTTGGTAAAAGTTATCTTTCTGCAGAGAACTCATCATGGAGTCTATCCTTGTATTGTTGTTTTCTTTACTACAAGAGAACAGAAAGAACTAAAACCAATTTATTAAAAAAAATCAAAGTAGCTAAACTATCAAACACCATAATGAAAATTTACTCTTGAGATGGCTAAACAAGCAGTGTGTCATTTCACTGCTCTGCACTTTTGCTCAAGCACCCACAATGCCCTTCCTCAGCGCTGTGCCTGATAAACACCCACCCTTCTTCAAATCTTAACGTTACCTTCTGTTTAATCCTTTGTTCCTTCAAAGACCAGCCAAAGCTGGTGACTTCTTTCTTCTACATGCTGGCCACCACTCATATCTTTACTTGCTCACACCTTCATGATGTATTTACCTCATGAAGCAGTGATTATGTGTTTTGTGTCTATAACCACTACTGTATATGAGTATCTTAAAAGTCAGAAACCATTTAACTTTAATCTCTTTATCTCACAAATAAATGAAGGTCTCTACGTATTAAAATCCTAAAAAATAAACAAACTTTAAAAAATTAAGGGCTGGGCAGTGGTGGTGCATGCCTTTAATCCCAGCACTTGGGAGTCAGAGGCAGGTGGATGTCTGTGAGTTTGAGGCCAGCCTGGTCTACAAGAGCTAGTTAGGGGATAGGCTCCAAAGCCACAGAGAGACCCTGTCTCAAAAAACCAAAAAGAAAAAAAGAAAAAAAAAGTTAATAAAGGTAGATGAAGAAAAATACAAAGAAATTAAAAACAAAAAGCAAGATAAAACAACCCCACCATTTCACTATGCACTTATCCATATAGAAATGTCTTTGTGCCGGGCGATGGTGGCGCACGCCTTTAATCCCAGCACTCGGGAGGCAGAGGCAGGCGGATCTCTGTGAGTTCGAGACCAGCCTGGTCTACAGAGCTAGTTCCAGGACAGGCTCCAAAGCCACAGAGAAACCCTGTCTCGAAAAACCAAAAAACAAAAAAACAAAACAAAAAAAAAAATACAAATTAATAAAAAAAAATATATATATATATATATAAAAAAAAGAAATGTCTTTGTACTGGGCTGGAGAGATGGTTCATAAGAGCACTGACTGCTCTTCCAGAGGTCCTGAGTTCAAATCCCAGCAACCACATGGCAGCTCACAACCATCTGGTGCCCTCTTCTGGCATGCAAGCATACATGCAGGCAGAACATTGTATACATAATAAATAAATAAAATCTTAAAAAAAAATTTTGTTTATACCTTTCTGACTCAATTGTCTTGGTTCCTTTAGTATCCATCCAAGTGGTAATTGTCTTCTGTTTAAAAACTATAAGAAATTAAAATTAAAAGTTAAATATATATACAAATTCAAATAGAAAACATATAGCCTATTATACATATTAGGCCTTTTGCTAGACTGCAGGTTAAACAGAGCAGCTACTTTTTCCAACTTCAAGCATTAAAAGATAAGACAGGAACAGCTAATATGCACAGTGCAGATTTGAAAGTGGTCTCCTAAACTGAGCAATGGTGGTGCACATCTGTAATCCTGGCACTTGGGAGGCAGAGGCAGGCAGATCTCTGTGAGTTCAAGGCCAGTCTGGTCTACAAAAGCGCTACAGAGAAACCCTGTCTCAAAAAAACCAAAACCAAAACCAAAAAAAAGGTAAAATGATCTAAGATCACAGGCTCTGAACTCAGAACATCTGGATTCAAATCACTGCTACCTCACTGGCTTTCTTTGTGACTGAGTGAAAGAACCTTTTTTCCAACTGAGATTTTTCACCTGGAAACTATGTACATGAACAGCATCTTCCATGAAGTTACCATGAAGTTTAAATTATTAATAATTTATGTAAGGTATTAGGACACTATGTGGTATATGTTTAAAAAAATGTTAGACCTTAAAAACTATTAAAAGAGGTCTTGATCAAGAATTATAGTATTTCTGGCTGGGCGGTGGTGGCGCACGCCTTTAATCCCAGCTCTAGGGAGGCAGAGGCAGGGGGATCTCTGTGAGTTTGAGGCCAGCCTGGTCTACAAGAGCTAGTTCCAGGATAGGCTCCAAAGCTACAGAGAAATCCTGTCACAAAAAAAACAAAAAGAATTACAGCGTTTCCAGAAAAAAAAAATTCAGGACAATAAAAAGTGAAACTAATCATTTAAGATTTCTTAAAAGAGGTAGTGCTAGATTTATCTTGAAAAATAAAGACATTGACATAAAAGGAAACTCCTAAGGAAAGTCACCAATGGCAAATAAATATAAAGAATTGAAAAGGAATAGAAAATATAATTCAAAAGTCAACTAAGACCATAGAGAGGCACAAAAGGATGGTCAGAAGTCACACTTAGAGCCATGATTCCAGCATTCAAAGTTAAGAAGCCTATCGTCATTCATAATGGAAAACCTGGAGGCAAAGAGAGTGCTCACCAAGGGACACCAGAGAGAGAGCTACTGGTCTGAGTCAGGAGTTCCCAGTCACCTGAGTCATGAGAAGCAAAAAATGGATCCTAGGACCATGCCCAAACCTACTAAATCAGAATCTCTGTGAGCGTGATGGAAGAATGAGAACTGAAATTCTTAAAAAGGAAGAAAATAAAAAGAAAAAAATTTAAAAATCAACTAGATTGAAAAATTACTGATTGAGGCACAAAATAACTTCCTATGAGGGAGGCAGAGGCAGGCGGATCTCTGTGAGTTCGAGACCAGCCTGGTCTACAAGAGCTAGTTCCAGGACAGGCTCCAAAACCACAGAGAAACCCTGTCTCGAAAAACAAAAAAAACAAAAAAATAAAAAAAATAAAAAATAAATAAATAAATAAAAAATAACTTCTTATGAGATAAACAAAACTGAGTAGTCATTACAGACTTCAAGCTTGAAGCTTCAAAGACCTAAATGGTCATAACAATACTGAGTAGAAATATGGGAAATAGGAGAATTAGGTATGGGGGGGTATGATTAGGAAATTCTGCAGATACTAAATTTGAGATGCCAGAAAAATGACTAAATAGATATGACCAGCAGCAAAAATAAAAATGATTAGCTTAGGAGTGGGGATGCAATCGCATTTTATATAACCATTAGAAACACGTGCCCTTTCAGGTTTTAATGTACTGGACATGAACTGCATGTGTCACTTTGCATTAAATCTTAAACATTCTCAGTTCTCAAAGTTGTAATATTAAGAATCTAAACACTTAAGTCATAGATGCATTTGTATTTTTCTTTTATTTTTTTCCCTTTTGGTTATTTGAGACAGAGTCTCTCTGTAGCTTCGGAGCCTGTCCTGGAACTAGCTCTTGTAGACCAGGCTGGCCTTGAACTCAACAGAGATCCACCAGTCTCTGCCTCCGAGTGCTGGGATTAAAGGCGTGCGCCACCACCGCCTGACTGCATTCTTATTTTTCTATTTTACCCTAATAGCCTAATTAGGGTAAAACAGAACAAAACAGAAGCAGGCCTAAATAATTCACTTATCTATCACAGGCTACAACATAAGTGAAAGACATTCAGGTGTGAGAACTTGAGATGCAAGTATTTGGGTTTCATAATTTTTCTCTTCCACAAAAGTATTCAAGTGTCAAATACTTTCCACAAAACAGTAAAAGTCTAATTAATAAAATCTTTGTGATTAGTATTCTTTTTTTGTTTGTTAGATTTTGGTTTTTCGAGACAGGGTTTCTTTGTAGCTTTGGAGCCTGTCCTGGAACTAGCTCTTGTAGACCAGACTAGCCTCGAACTCAGAGAGATCCACCTGCCTCTGCCTCCCAAGTGCTGGGATTAAAGACGTGCGCTACCACCGCCCAGCTCTGATTAGTATTCTGTTTGTTTATTTATTTATTTATTTATTTATTTATTATGTATGCAACATTCTGTCTGTGCGCTGGGATTAAAGACGTGCGCTACCACCGCCCAGCTCTGATTAGTATTCTATTTATTTGTTTGTTTGTTTGTTTATTATGTATGCAATATTCTGTCTGTGTGTATGCCTGCAGACCAGAAGAGGGCACCAGACCTCATTACAGATGGTTGTGAGCCACCATGCAGGACCTTTGGAAGAGCAGGCAATGCTCTTAACCTCTGAGCCATCTCTTCAGCTCCCTGATTAGTACTCTTTAAATGGTTTCCCTTACAAAAAGTAATTTACAGACAGGAGATGCTAGTGCGCACCTTTAATCCCAGCACTCAGAACTTTGTGAGTTCGAGGCCAGTCTGGTCTACAAGCTAGGGTTGTTACACAGAGAAGCCCTGTCTCAAACAAAACAAAACAAAACAAAACAAAAAAACAAAAAAAACAAAAACAAGCAAAAAACATACACACACAAAAAAGAAAACCCACAAAAAGTAATTTACATAAATCCTTCTTTCATTAAGTCACTCTGTGATTTATCACTGCCAGCGAGCAAGAGGATGATCTGAAGATGAAACTTTCTCTAGTGCTCTCTTTTCTATTTAATTCTGTCAAATGGGTTCAGTGTCCCTGATCTTCAAAATCCAACTTTTGAGCTCTAGTGCTAATTTTGAAACACTTCAGATTTTAAAATTTTCAGATTAGATTAACCAGTTTGGTCTATGCAATTCTTCCAAAATCTTAAAAACTCCATCTGAATCATTTCTTACCGCAAGCATTCCAGGTATGGGACACTAAGTCTACACAAACCATAGAATGGACAGTTTAGAAAATCCTCAAATTTCAAACCAGCAAACTGCTGAAACACCATTTTTGGAACCAGTCTAGAATTTAAAACCTTCTGTAATATTAGGATTAAATGTGAGGCTGCGATAGCTAGGCTCCTAGTGGTGGTTTGAATAAAAATGGTCACAACAATCTTATATATATGAATGCTTAATCATTAGGTAGTTTGAATAAAAATGGTCACCAGAATCTCATATATTTAAATATTTAATCATCATGGCACTATTTGAGAAATTTAGAAGGACAAGAGGGGGTGTGGTCTTGTTGGAGCAGGTGTCACTGGAGATGGGCTTTTGAAACCTCAAAGTTCACCTCCGGGCCCGATGTCTCTATCTGCCTGCATCACGATATAACTCTCAGCTACTGTTCTAGTGCCATGCTCCCCTCCATGATGATAATGGACTATGCCTCTGAGGCTGTAGGCAAATCCCCAGTTAAATGCTCTCTTTTAAAGGCGCTGCCTTCGTCATGGTGTCTCTTCACAGCAATAGAACAGTGACTAAGACACTCTTCTCATCCACATGAAGTAGTCCACAGAACCCAAACTTCAAGTGATGAAAGCCCAGGAGGCCTGTTCCAGAGAAGCTGAAGACAGCTCTCTGCCTCCTGAAGCCCAGCATGGAAAGTATATCCTCCTAGCTTCAGGATTCCAATTATGATTCCTGGAGCCTGCCAAAAGGATGAATGGGGAAAGGAAAGTGAAGAAGTAACAATATATCCTGCGAATCAAATGTTCCCCAGTCCTTGTTTGAACCCTAGAGAAAGGACAAGCCTCACTCTTTCCAATACTACCACTGGCTGCTAAGTTTCTTTTCCAACACATCACAGGACTGTTAAGAGCTTAACCCAAGCTGGACGGTGGTAGGAGTGGTACACACCTTTAATGCCAGCACTCCAGAGGCAGAGTAGGCAGATCTGAGTTCAAGGCCAGTCTAGTACACGGAGTAAGTTCCAGGACAGCCAGGGCTACATAAAGAAACCCTGTCTTGAGAAACGAAAAACAAAAATACAAACAAACAAACAAAAAAAACCAACAACTTACTTCTTCTTCTACTTAAGGAAGCACAAAATGTTGCTTTTCTTTCATTTTACTAGAAATAACCATAACAAACAAGGGACAAAAAAAGGACATGTGCATCTAGTTATCTATAGTTATCCAGTTTCATGTCAACGTGACACAGCTAGAGACAAACTAGAGTCATCTGGAAGAAGGGGGCCGCAAGCCACACTTGAGGAAACGCTTCCATAAGCTCAGGCTGCAGGTAAACCCATAGGGCATTTTCTTAATTAATGATTGGTGCAGGAGGGCCCAGCCCATTGTGGGTGATGCCATCCCTGGGCTGGTGATCCTGAGTAAGCTATGAAATCAGGCTGAGTAAGCTATGGTAAGTAAGCAAGCCAGTAAGTAAGCAGCACCCTCCATGGCCCCTGCATCAGCTCCTGCCTCCAGGTTCCTGCTGTTTGAGTTCCTGCCCTGACTTCCTTCAATGATGAACTAAGATGTGAAAGTATAAGTAAGCCACATAAACCCTTTCCTCCCTAGCTTCTGGTCATGGTGTCTCATCAAAGCAAGAGTAACCCTGACTAGGACAACAAAGATGTACAATGCGCCCTTTCAGTTCTGAACTATCCAGAACTTATCTACCAGCATTATCTTGGTCAAGTTATTTCAGTTCTTGGAGTCTGTTTACTTACCTAGAAAATACAGTTGTCTATTCTGAGGGACAGGCAATTCTCTCTGAGCTCCAGACTAACTCAGGGCTACACAGTGAGATCTTGTTTCACAAACACACACACACACACACACACACACACAAAACAAAAGCAAAAAAATCCAAAAAAGTTGATTCAAGTCTGCTCCCTAGAGGTCCCAAGACCAAGGGCAGAGCCTTTGAGCACACCAGCATTTTAGGGGAGGCTTACTCCTGATGACTGCTCAGCCCCGTACACTGTGGGTCTTTCCGCAATGTTGTTGGCCCTGGGTTAAAGACCACAAGCTAGGTTTTTTCTCCTCCTACGCACTGCGCTTAAGCCTCCCCTAAAATGCTGGTGTGCTCAAAGGCTCTGCCCTTGGTCGTCTTACTTTCTCTATTTTTTTGCATGCTCTATCCATACTTGGAGCTCCTGTTATTATTTTTATGCCAAGAACTGCTCTACTGCCTGCGTCATAGTCTAAGTTCAAATCATCCAGACCAACTCCTTAAGTCGTGGGGTTTCAAGCAATTTTTCTTTTCCATTTTCTATACACCAACCAACTATATCACGGGTTCAAGAAACAAGTTTAATCTAGAGTCCCCCACACACAGACACACACTGTTTAGGGCCTCTAACTACCCTGAAAACATAAACTTTAAAGTCCTTAGTAAAGTCCACGGTAGTGCCTATGCTTCATAGCAGTAGGATCACTTTTTTCCTGTATCTCCACAGCTCATCTCTCACTCTTTCACCATTTATTCTATGCATCAGCTGCACTTCTGAAATACTGTTTTATTATTCTTCATCACGGTATCTAGTACTCATAGTAAGTACCAAATCGTCTGGACTACTCTCTTTGGTCTCCTAACAAGGTTACCACACTTAACTCCTACCAAAACAATCGCGCCCTCACGAACAAGTAAATCCATGACTCTTTGTTACACGTATTGATTGGACTTGTGCCATTGTTGATCTGGCCTCATAGATTTCGAGTAGGAAGGCAGAGACCAAGTTCATGTTCAACATCGTGAGCCAGAGACAAGTACAATGCCAGCAAGCTAAGACTAACTGCTCTGCACTCTGGGAGATGGCACTTGCACTTGACCGTGTAAATTGCAACAGCTTTCGTTATGTGTTCTGGAGACTGAAGCGCCCTTATGCTTCATGCACACAACTAGACACTCTCTATCCAAGCTGAGGAAAACATACAGGTGCGGTCCACCCGGTTAGCAACTGGCCCCAAGTTTTCCACACCACAAATGTCGCTAGAAACTGTAGCTCCTCTCCCCTACGAGTGGCTTCTAGTGATTGAATAAGGGGACATCAGAGTGGTGATTAGATAAGAGAGACAGGAGTCCCATGGTCCTCAGACTGACATGAAACAAGGACAAAGATTGTTTTATTTTCCCACGTACCAAATGAGGTGGCGCTGCCTCTGTGCGGTCCCGCCCGCCCCGGGACGCAGGCTGGCGAAGACGGTGGGACCCTGAACTGTACGGGAGCGTCCTCGGGGTCGAGAACGCGCCTCTGCCTGCCGGGGAAGCTCCGGGAGTCCGAGGCAGCCGACGCAGAGGTTCCAGCGGCGTCCCAGCGGGGCCGCTTGGTGCAGGGCTCACAGCCGGGGCCCGCACTCATGCTGGGACCCGCAGCGCACTGTCCCCGGGCCGGCCAGGGCGGAGAGCCTCATTCACTAACCCTGACGGGGACAGACTGCGCCTCCTCCTCGGCGCCCCCCGCACCATTCCCACTCTGCGGCGGCCCGCTCCTGCGGCTGCTGCTCCTCAGGCCTCCGAGCCAGCCCTTCCCTGCGCAGCCGCTGGCCTCCGCTCGATCGCAGGGAGCCCACCTGCCCCGGACGCGCCGCTTCCACTCGGGTTAGGGTTCCGGCTCACTTTCCCACCACCGGAAAGCAGTCGTCCCTCCCGCGCGCCGGACTTCCGGGTCGTACACGGCCGCAAAGCGGAAACGTGGTGCTTCACGGGAGCCGGCGCCCGGAAGGTCAGCGTGTGAAGGTGGCAGTAGCAACGCGGGTCTTCCCGCTGTTGCTGTGGGGACCACGGCCGAGCACACAACGCCGGCC
Source organism: Chionomys nivalis (assembly GCF_950005125.1). Classification (NCBI taxonomy): domain Eukaryota; kingdom Metazoa; phylum Chordata; class Mammalia; order Rodentia; family Cricetidae; genus Chionomys; species Chionomys nivalis. Next base: position 31,962,944 of record NC_080090.1, on the reverse strand, counting down.
TGAGGTGGTAGTGGGAAGCCCACCGCAGTTTGCTGCGACGTCATGGAGGGTGGCGGGGGAAGTGGCAACAAAACCACCGGCGGGTTGGCCGGCTTCTTCGGAGCGGGAGGAGCGGGTTACTCGCACGCTGATTTGGCCGGCGTTCCGCGTGAGTATCAGGCCTGCCTTTGCTACCTTCTCTGACGGCGTCCTGGAACAACTAGAAATTTGCCCCGGTCCTAGTCGCTTTTCCCGCTCGCGTTCACAGGGTTCACCGCCAGGGATGGGGTTTCAAGACTGAGCGAATTTGGGGGTTGGGGATGAGTGGCACGAATCACCGGAAGCTCGTTTATTGTCCTAGTTTCGGGAGGACACAAAATGTCTTCCTTTAGCACCCTTGTCCCTTCTTTTCTCTCGTCGCACGCTTTCCTGTGTTCCTAGTTCTGGAAATAAACATATTTCATATAACAAGCCCATAGTTATTTTTTTCACATGGTCTCTAAAAATATTTCTAAAGTCTAAATAACGTTAGGCGAAAATCCTCTTTTTGAGACAGTTCAGGGAACCAGGAGGAGCTGGGAAATGAGCTAAACTTTAAGAGACTTATAAACAAGAAAGAAGCCAACCAAATTTTGAAAAGGAAGTAAGCAAATGCAAAGCTACAGAGGCATGGATATCATTCTCATAAGTACGTATTTCAGGCTTTTAAGGTTTGGTAATTTTAGAAACTGAGCTGGATATATAAAACTTGGGCCTGAAAGTAACAGGGAGTTGTGAGCGGCCTTTTCTTAAAGTGGGTGTTTCTTCTTGCTAATCCTTGTAGTATTTCTCAAAATCCTTTATACTTAAGAACATAAAGAAAGCCCTTTGTCCTTAATGTCGACACTGAGTCCAGAACGCAGTTTGTGTGTGTCTTAGGTTTTCTCTGTGTAAAGTGGAGGGCACTGCTTAATGTGACAAAGTAATTGCTGCGTGTGTGTGTGTGTGTGTGTGTGTGTGTGTGTGTGTGTGTGTATGAATACTGCTGAGGTGAGCCAGATAACATAAAAAGATGGCCGTTAGTGATAGATGTCATGAAGGAAATAGGACCCTGAGATGATGGTGGAAGGAGGTTATTTGAGAACAGATCAAGAAAACAACTTGGGAGTTGACATTTGAGCTGCGACCTGAATTTAGCAACAAATGTTTGAAAGATGGGACAAACTTGATGGGTTACTTGAACTCATGTTGGGTCCATGTGTCTTTAGCTTTCCAAGGGAGTAAAGTGATAAAAGATTGTAAAAGCAGAGAGGCAGGAAACAGCAGTAAGGAGAAGCGCTTAGAAGCAGGGGTAAGGGGATTGTATTTGATCCAAAGTGTGGATGGAAGCCATTAGGGCTGATTTCCTAGCATCCACAGAGTGAGTTGAGGGGGTAAGAGAAAGTAAGTTAAGAAGCGCTGGTATGAGTGAGATGTGATGCTTGCACTAGGATGCTAGTGTAACAATGGAAAGGCTGGAGTAATAGGACTTCGACTTGGTGGGCAGTCATGGTGAGATACAGAAGGACTCAAATACTAGATTTTAAATCTGTGAAAATTAATTTTTTTTGCTACCTTTTTCCCCTGAAGTTGGTAGAGTTAAAGTTTAACCCTCTGGAAGTTTATATTTTCCATAAGCTTTCTCCTTGTGGTAACTACAAGCAGAATTGTCAATAGTGTGATCTGAAGGCGCTGACTTGATGGACTTATCCACAATCAAAAACGCCAGCCCTACCACTGTTTCCCTGAGAGACTGAGAACTCTTTTGCAATTTGCTTGATCGTCTTGCTAGTTAAAGAAACTACTTTTATGCATGATCTGGGAGAGCAAGTGGATATGGGCACTTTCTGCTGAGCCTGGTGACGTGAGTTGGATCCCTAGAAGCAGACTGGTAGAAGGAAGGGGCTCCAGATGGACCATATGCACTCCAGCACACACAGACACACAAACTCGTAAGGAAATGAGTACATGTTTTTTTAAAAATAAATAAATAATAAAAATAAATAAATAAATAAAAATAAACCAAAACTAATTTTCTGGGAGTGTGATGATCTGACCTGTCAGTGCCAATGTCTTAGGAAAGTGTAGGGCATCAGTGCAGGGAATAGTTCCTCAAGACAATTTCACTTTTATTGAATTTCAAGAAATGTAACAATCAACTGAATCAATCCTATAGGAAATAGTTTAAGGTTTTGTGTGATATGACATTTTGTTTTTTCTCTAGTAACTGGTATGAACCCCCTGTCTCCGTATTTAAATGTGGATCCACGCTATCTTGTTCAGGTAAGATAGAGGTTTTACTGGTTTGATTTGGTGCCCTACTCTACCACCAAGGTCGCACTTAGTGCTGACAAGCGGGAGGTACTCCTGGAGGGCTGGCCTTCCAGTCTCCATGCACTCCTCCACGCCACAGACTCGGGTTTGTCTTGTGCTTCTTCCTGAAACCATTGGTGCTTCTCCTAAGGTGTCTGTTTTATGTAGTGAAAAGAATCACAGTAAAAGTAATCTTTGATTTTTTTTTTCCTTTTTTGTTTTTTTGAGACAAGGATTTTCTGTGTAACCCTAGTTGTCCTGAAAATCATTCTGTAGAGGAAGCTTGTAGGGAGTCTTTCTCTCACCAGCCAGCTTCCAAATAACCACACAGAGATTATTATTAGTTATGGAAGCTTGGCCAATAGCTTAGGCTTGATTCTAACATGTTCTTATAACTTAAATTAACCCGTTTCTATTACTTTATGTGTTGCCATGTGGCTCATGGCTTGTTACTGCATCTCCTACACGTTATGCTTTTTCTGCATCTCTTCGTGATTCTACCCTTCTTCCCAGCATCCTCTGTGCCTGAAAATCCTGCCTAGCCGTTGGCTGTTCAGCTCTTCATAAACCAACCAGAATGACACATCTTCACAGTGTATGAAAAGATTATTCTACAATAGAAACCGCCCTTGAACTCAAAGATCTCATCTGCCTCTGCCTCCTGAATTCTGGGACTAAAGGTGTGCACCACCACTGTCACCGCCCAGTGTAATCTTTGTTTTTAAAGTTTAATCTGAAGTATCAAGGTCCTGAACTAATTACCAAAAGTTGAAAGACCAGTGTTTGGATCTTTCAGGGAACTGAAGTTGATTTAACATCTAAAAATAAATTTTCTATAGTGTTTCCTGTTAAATGGCATTTACAGAATATCTAATGTAATGTCATACTTAGTATATTAAAAAAAAAAGAATGGGTAAATTCTTCAAGGTCAGGAGATCAGGGACAATAGAGGCATGTCCACTTTCTTTACTCCTGAGGATCAGGAACAATACAGGCATGTTCACTGTCTTTACTTACCCTCAGAATTGTCTAGCCAGCACAACAAAAGAAGTGGATTCTGGCCAGCCTTGCTGTGTGTACCTTTAATTCCAGTACTTGGGAGTCAGACAGAGCTGGTTGAAGCTACCTATATAATAAGTCCTTGTCTTTTCAAAAAAGGGGGGGGGGGCACAAAGTGGTGGTATATGCCTTTAGTCTCAGCACAGGGAAGTAAGAGGCAGGTGGGTCTCTTGAGTTCAAGGCAAACTTGGTCCATAGAGTGCATTCTAGGACACCCAGGACTACACAGAGATGCCCTATCTGGAAAAACCCAAAAGGAAAGAAATGTTATCTAGAATGAGAAAGAATCAAAACTGTTTGTAAATAATGCAAGATTCTTAACTACAGTAATTTAAAGAAAAATAAGCAAATCTATTAAAATTAATAAATGAATTTAGCATAGTTGTAGAATGTGAGAGCTATAGACATAAATTAGTCCTGATTCTATACAGTAGCAATGAACACTTCAAAAATAGAATTAGGAAAATGGTTCCTTTTCATTTAGTGTGAAGTGTTCCAGGTCAGTGAGGACTACTTGTAGATAACTAAAAAGAGAGAGAATGGGAAACAGAAGAAAGGAGAAATGACAGGGAAGTCTGGAAACTGGGAGAAAATATTTGTAAAGCACTGAATAGAGGACTTAAAATTCTTACATTTAAGATAAAAGATATGAGTTATAAAATTGCCTTGGGTTGGAATAGATGTTTTCATGAAACCATACAAATGTCCAATTAAATGTAATCACAAATGAGATGCCACTTCATATATATCGAAAAATGCATGTCCTTAACATAGGCTGCCACCAGAAGGTGTGACCCAATTAAAAGTGGGTCTTCCCACTTCAAATGATTTAATTAAGAAAAAAAAATCCCTCCCAGGTATACCCATCTGCTTGGGTTTTAGTTAATTCCAGGTGTAGTCAGTTGACAACCAAGAATAGCCATATCATCATTTATGATTTATAGGCTGGCTATTAGTGCAGACAGTTTTCATTTTGTTTGAATATGATAGCTGAGTTTGCATTAATTATTTACTTATTTTAAAACTAAAATGTTGAAGAACCTGTAATTCGAGGATTTGGAAGGCTGTGGTGGGAATAATTGTAAGTTTCAGGCCAGCCTAGGCTACATAATGAGACTGCCTAAATCTGAAAGAGAAAAGTAGGAAGAAAGTTACAGCTTGAAGCATGATTCATAAAAACTCAGAGACAGATGTTGGGGTTTAACCTAAAGACCAGAAAAACAAAACATCCAGCCATGGCCTCTTAATCTCAACCTCAGTCCAAAAATGGCAATCCTGCCTCCAGGAATCTCAGAATGAGACCGAGATCTGTCTCCTCCCATTTTATATTCCTCTCTACTTCTGGGATTAAGGTTGTGCACCACTGCCACCTGGTTTCTATGGCAAGCTAATTAAAAGTGTGTCACCACTACCTGGTCTGTGCTGGCCAGTGTGGCTGTTTTATTAGAATACAATAGCTGTCCGAGTGCTGTCTTCAGGGAGCACTTATCTTGGTTTTCCTTTTTACCCTTTAGGATACTGATGAGTTCATTTTGCCAACTGGCGCTAACAAAACCCGAGGCCGATTTGAGCTAGCTTTCTTTACCATTGGAGGATGTTGCATGACAGGTGGGTAGTATATTTTTTTTAATGTCCTTATATCCAAGTAGTTAATGGTCCTTAATGTGAAAAATAACTAGAATATTGTTTTCAACTTAAAACATGTATCACATTTTTTATTATATAAAAAAACAAACCAGAAATATAAAGCCTTTTTTTTTTCTTTGGGCTGAATTGTTATGATTCAGGGGCTGCATTTGGGGCGATGAACGGTCTTCGGCTAGGATTGAAGGAAACCCAGAGCATGGCCTGGTCCAAACCAAGAAATGTACAGTAAGTCTATGAAATCTTTTGATCAATTGATGTTTGCATATTAGCTTCTGCTTTGTTGTTTGGTGATTACCACCCTGTGTTAATAAAATGCTTAGAGCTGGAGAGATAGCTCAGAGGTTAAGAGCACTGGCTATTCTTCCAGAGGTCCTTAATTCAATTCCCACCAACCACATGGTGGCTTGCAACATCTGTGATGAAATCTGGTGCCCTCTTCTGGTGTGCAGGCATACATGCAGGTAGAATTCTGTATACATAATAAGTAAATCTTTAAAAAAATAAAATGCTTAGAGAATTCCTCCCGCTTTTTATAGTTGGTTTGGTTTTGTCTTTCTAAAATATAAGAAACCAGATTTCTGTGTGCTTTTCAGAAGAGTAAATTTTGAGATGGTGTCTTCATTCAGCTGAACTATCCCAACCTGGTTTCTTGGCTCATATGTGTTCTGTTCTCCAAACTTGTATGGCATGCTTTTTAAATTGTTGAGTTGCTAATTGGGAAGTTTGATTGGGGGGGGCGGGGCTGTAGCAGTAGAATACTTGATGAAATTAAAGCCATACCTAGCTTTATTAGCTCCTTGTTGACATGCTTCAATTCTGAAACTCTTAAATAAAATTTCTAGATCTTCAAGGTTGTGTGTGTGTCTGTCTGTCTGTCTGTCTGTCTGTCCGTCCATGTGTCCATGTGGATGGGGGTGGGTGCATGTGAAGGCCAGAGGTAAGCCCTAAGGTCTCTCTTCTCAGGAAGCCTGCCCATTACTGAGCTCCGACTTGCAAATGTAATGCTCTGCCAGAAGATGGCAGCATGTGTGCTGGAGTTAGACCTAGGAGACCTTAAAGGCACCAGCATTTTCCCTGTTCCTGTCACTGCTTAAATCCCTGCATCAACAAGCCAAAATAGTGTGATACCTGTGAACCCTAACTCTTCTACAACAACCGTCAGCCATGACCAGTCATACCCAGTTCTTCTCTTGTATTGTTTTGAAACAAATCCCCAACCAATGTTATATATGAATTTAGAAGTAAGAAATATCTTAGAAAAAGATACTGTACTTCAGTTTTGAAAACAATAGCAATATGATCTTTCTTGTCTTCCCATATTGGAAAACAGCATTTAATAGTAGAAAAAAGGTAAAATTTACAGCCAAGAACATTGTGTATAGCTTCAGAATCCTAGTTTAATGACTTAGGATTTTGTGATTTTGAGTAAACTTCTCTACTTTGTGCCTTGCAGAGTTGTGGAGAGATGATAGAAGTGAGAACTAGGTAAAGACTCAATAAATGGAAATGTACCAGTGTAGTAATGAAAAATAATAGTTTTTAAGCTTGTTATAGATTATGTACTAAACTTATGATGTGTTAGTAACTATATAACTAATTAGAAAATACATTTCTCTGGGCTGGAGAAGATGGCTCAGAGGTTAAGAGCACTGGCTGCTCTTCCAGAGGTTCAAGTCCCTCACAACCACCTATGAGATCTGGTGTCCTATTCTAGCATGCAGGCAGACAGAACACTGTGTATATATAATAAATAAGTAAATCTTAAAAAAAAAAAAAAGAAAAGAAAATACATTTCTCCATAGCCATTCTAAATAACATTTTGAAAGCAAACACATTTTTATTGCTATGTATCTTTGAATTCTTACTGTTTGTGGTTATAGTCTGTCAGTTCCAGTAGTAGTCAGCCATCGCAGACACATTCCTGTAATGGTGTTACACTGCTGGGAGAGTAATATGTGGTCTTCACCTGGTTGCTGCATTGCTGTTCTGGTGGGCTGTGACTCTGGTGTAAGACGCAACTGTGCTTCCTTGAGAGTGTGCTAAGCATTCATTTTGACTGCTTAGTTCTAGTGCGGGAGCAGACAATACTTTCTCCGTGTATTCTGGGAGTGAAGCCGTTCCCTCTCTTCAAGTTGGCTTTGCATTGTATACACTCCTGTCCTTTCCCTTGATTCTACTTGATATTCTGAAAATATATTCTCTTTCCCAAGAGAAAATCAAACCCTTGTCAGTTTCAGTGACAGTTTAGTTTTACATAGATCAGTTTGTAAAATGCATTTCAGGCTGTAATTCAAAGCCTTTGTATTTAATCTGTCTTGAATAACTTTATATCTTTACTTACAGGACTTTAGTCATTGCCCAGAGTGTTGGAAACTTTTTATTATGACCCTCATATATGTAAAGTAACAGCCATTTTTATTAAAATCTTAGGTAATATTAACGTGTACCTTAAAGTTACAAAAACAGGGAGGCTTGGGTCTAGGTGTTTTAAATAGTTACTATTATGATTTATAAATACCATAATAGCGAATATAATGATCTAGAGAAATAATGATCCTAAATACATTTTTTTCTTGTTCTTCCTTGGTAGGATTTTGAATATGGTGACTAGGCAAGGGGCACTTTGGGCTAATACTCTAGGTTCCCTGGGTAAGTATAAATCTTGTTCAATGAATCTTTTGTTTTGAGACAAGGTATCATGTGGCTGAGTCTGAAACTTGTCTATATAACAAGTCTCAAGCTTGTTATCTAGTTGAGGATAAACTTGGAATTCTGATCCTCCTGGTCCTCCTTCCAAGTTTTGAAATTACAGGTATGCACTCGGGATACTGCATACCCAGGGCTGCATGCATGCTAGGCAAACACTTTACCACCACAAAGAAAGAATGTGTAGTTATGAGCAATTTGGTCACCCAAAATTTTGGTTCTAGGCTAAACAATTAACGTTTAAATCCACTCTGGTAATTATTTTAGCTATCATCTGTGAAAAGATTTGTAAGTGCTGCTTTACTTGTCTAAATAGTGTGCTAAGTAAAACCCTGTTTTAAACTGAATGATGTCCAAGGCATAGGGTTGTACCTGCTAAGAAAGGCTCGAAGTCCTGCAGTGAGACGTGACAGATCTGCACAGACCTTTTGCTTTGTTTCCTAATAGCCTGTTGAGTGGCCTGTAGATTCCAGAACCTGAATGGCAGGGCTGCAGTAAGCCTTTGTAAATAAGGAAAGCAGTCTCAGTTACAGGCAGGGTAATTTAGTGCTGCTTAGTCAGAGTCTGGTGCCTTCATTACCTGTTAATTATGAGTAGTTTGTTCTTTTGATTGCTGGTGACTTACCTGTGGCCCATATGCCTTACCATCTGAGGTTTATAGTGTACAGACAAGCTGACCTTATGGTGCTCTTCCTACTTGCTGCAGAGTAAGAGAAAGTGCAGACAAGATTGTTGAAAACACAAAGGCCTCCATTGTAACCTTGTAACATTGTAACCAAGTAAGATTCTAACCTTGACTATGGTATTTGGAAGCAGTACATTTTGACACCATAAAGCCAAATTCACACTTTTTATTCTGACAGATGGCAGCTTTGATGTTCTGCTTATGTCTACAACCATGAAATACCTGCTTACACACACAAGTCATGGTCCTCTGCTCTTTTGTAATTGCTTATATACTTGGGAAACTCAGCAGTCCATGCCTGTATTACAACTTTCTCGTTTTTAGCACTGAAAATTCTACATTCGATAAAACCCCACGTTCCTAGACAAAGTGGAATAGATGGTCATTCTGTTGGTTACTGTTTTTCAATTGTAATGTCATATGACTAGTCACAATGGTATTACATGATCAGTTTCAGTTGAATATGCTTAACAAAAAGACAGCTTTCATAAAAGTAGAGAGAAGTTGCACAACAGGCAAAGGATAAGACTGTGTTTGATGGATTGTTGGAAAGGCAAGTATAACTAGGTTTGTTTTGAGCCAGGATCTCTCTTTAGTTTTAGTTAGCTTGCTATGTTGTTGATGCTGGCCTGAACACAAGAGATTTACCTGTCTCTGCCTTTAGTAAGTATACTCCTTTGGTATTAAAGGAGTATACTACCCATGTAGCAATGATTTTGAAACATGGTAAGAAAGTGTTATAGCATTGTGCCTGATAAATGTAGGTAAAGTACATGTAAAGGTTTGAATGAAGGTACTGTAAAACTTAAGGGTTTTGTATCATGTGGAAGTCAGACCTCAAATTCTTTTATTGATCTTGTGTGCGAGGTTTTTGTTCATTTGGGGAGCAGGTGACAGAATTTTACTGGGTGGACTAGGATGTGGCGTGTAGACTAGGCTGGCCTCTAACTCATGGAGATCTGCTTTCCTCTGCCTCGTAAGTGCTAGTATTAAAGATGTGTCACTGTTGGCTATATTGTTTTCCTATAATAGAAACATATAAGTGTTTTAATTAAAAAATATAACAGCTACTTGAGGTCGAGCATAAGTAAAATTTTGAAATATTTTTCTTGGACTCTACAGTAATATTTTCTAAAAATAGCATTTATTCTACATCTTTGTATAATCAGTCAGTTGTGTGCTACTATATATATGTGCCAGCTTTATGTATCAGTGAATGTAGGTCTTCCTGGCTTTTTTGTTTGTTTTGTTTTTGAGACGGGATTTCTCTGTGTAGCCCCGGCTATCCTAGAACTTGCTTCATAGTCCAGGCTGTCTTTGAACACAAGAGATCCGCGTACTTCTGCCTCCCTAGTTCTGGGATTAAAGGTGCACCACCATTGCTGGCATATTCATAGCTGTCACTGTGGTCTTCTGTATTATGGAAAGTTCTTGTCTGGATCAGTGCAATGATGCAGATGTTTTTGGGGGACATTTTGTTTTTAGATTTTTTTTTTCTATTAGAAGCAGTGATCCAGTGATGTATGTGTTTGGGTGTGCATACCTACTATGATTATCATGTTAACTTTTACCACTGATCTGTTTCTGCTGTAGCCTTGCTCTATAGTGCATTTGGTGTTATCATTGAGAAAACACGGGGTGCAGAAGATGACCTCAACACAATAGCAGCCGGAACCATGACGGGAATGTTGTATAAATGTACAGGTAGGCAGTACTGAATGAAGAAGTGAAATTTGTTTTTATCTATAATATTCAGAGAAAATTATGTGTAATATAAATGTGTGTATGTGTTTGTTTACAACGCAACCTAGTACACTAACCTTATGGTTATTAAGGGTTTTATTGTTTTCTTGTTGGTTTAACCTTGTAAGCTGACCTCGAATTTAACCATCCTGCCTTACCCTCCTGAGTACTAGAATTACAGGCTGTACTACACTATGCTCGGTATTTGTCCCTCCCCAGCTCCTGGCAATCTCATACTCTACCTTTGTTATCTCGTAATTGTACCTGACTAGGAACGCTACAGTCTTTGTCCTTTTATGACTGCCATACTGTTTAACTGAGCGTTCTTCGTGACATCCATGTTATATTGTGCTTCTAAATTTCCTCCTTTCTGCCTCTGTCCCCCATCAGATAATGAAGGGCTCTGTCTGTGAGTCATCTAATTTACAAACCTGAAGAGAGTAAGATCACAGTACCTTTTTCTGTAAACAAGGTGAAATTAAGGCAAGATAAGCTGTCTTTACCTGCTGCCTTTCTTTTATGATGTACGCAAAGCAAATCCTAATCTGACTCAAAAGTCCCATTGCTTTTTGCTTTTTTTTTTTCTTTTTCTGTACCACATTGTTTCTTGGATAGAGTAATAATGGAAATTTTTTAAAAAAGAAAGGGGTAATAGTTGAGCGGGGCCTGAAAAATCGACTGAATTTCAGATGTATCTCTTAGTCACATACCCATGAAAAAGGTGTAGGACCCAAGTCTGGAAGAGAGTTTTAGGTTTGGAACATAGGAAGCCATAATTTAGGTTAAAAGTCACGAGAGATGTTTGAATAAAGAATTACTAGAATTGGTCTGGAGAGATGACTTGACACTTGACTGCTCTTCCAAAGGACCTGGGTTTGAGTCTCAGCTCCCGCAAGTGGCTCACAGCCATCTGTAACACAGCCAGTCCTCTATAGTTACTGCTTACATGTCATGTGCGTACTCACATGCAAGCAAAACACTAGTATACAATCAGTGGAAGAATTATTATAGTCATGCTGTGGGAGGTTGATAGAAATGTGGTTAGAAGGTAGAAGCATAAAGTCAAAGTAGAGCTGGGCGGTGTTGGTGTTGGCGCACACCTTTAATCCCAACACCGGGGAGGCAGAGGAAGGCGGACCTCTCTGAGTTCAAGGCCAGCTGTGTGAGTGCCAGGACAGTTTCCAATGCTACACAGAGAAACCTTGTCTCAAAAAACCCAATTATATAAATAAGTAAAGTCAAAATAGTTAAAGAATACTACTAATGATGTTTAAGGTTTATGATATTAGCCTCAACTCAAACGACAGGCGATAAACTTCACAACTGATGAAGAAGTGAGGGAAAGGCACATATTAAAGACGGTTGGATTATGCTGGAAGTGTAACTTAGTTGTCTGAGTACTTGCCTAGCATACATGAAGTTTTGCTGGGTTAGATTTTCAGTGCTGCATAAAACCGGATGTCATATACAAGTGTAATCAAAGTACTCAAGGTGGAGAATCAAAAGTTCAAGGTCATTTTTAGCTGTTTAGGGAATTTGAGATCAAGCTTACCTCAAGACATTGTCAAAAAACAAAGCAAATAAAAATCTAGTTTGTAACATGGTAAAAAAAAAAATTGTATTATTAGTTGACTTGCTTTGCTGACCGAAATGTCTGACAAAAACAACGTGAAGGAGGGAGTGTTTATTTGAATTGAATGTTGCTGAGTGGGTAAGGCCTGTAGCAGCAGAGCAGTTCGTGTTATAGCTTGCCAGGAACAAAGGAACAGTGGCAAACAACTGGCTTTCTCCTTTTCTCCTTTTCTTTTGTCTAGCTCCCTGCCTATGGGATGGTGCCACTGTCCTTCAGGATAGAATTTTCCTCTTCACTTAATCCTCTGCAATGCCCTTAGAATCAGTCAAATTGACAGTAAAAAATTAACCATCACAGTGTGACTTTGAATGGCACATATTCTGGCTCGCTCAGCACCGTACCTTATATGTATACAGTCTCTTTAAGGCAAGAGAAAACTCAATAAAGTATGTCAACTGTTTTTTACTCCCATAGTACTGCGTCCTTTTAGAAAAGTGATGTTTTGTCTCATTTTATGTCTCCCAGTGATTCTTGGTCATTCGGGCAACTTTCCTGTAGACATTGCTTTTATTTAGTGGAGTGAGTTGTATAGTAGAACCCTGTTCAGATCTTGTGAAAGTTTTTATAAATCCTAATTAATGTCTGGTATATTATAAACTACTTGGGAGAAAGGTGAACACTTAATTCTGCAAGTTAAAATAGGCACATTCAAGCTTATGATGAAATGGGAATACCATTTAGAAGCTAAGACTTAGAAGTCCAGTTAATTCTTAGCTGTTAACTGATCCTTGAGGCTCACTCTTCTACTTGATTTGATCTCTTGATACTTTGAAGACTCCAGAGTAGACCATTCTTTCATCTGACTTTTACTTCTCATTTAAGGGTCTTTATTTTTCATGTGCCCTTTTTTTCACATGCTCTTTCCAATTTTTTTTTTTTTTTTACAAATTCTCACCTGTTTCTGTTTATATGTGGCTTTCTTGAGACCTCCCTTAAACACTGTAGCACATGAAAGTTCTGTCCTGCAGAGTAAGTTGATGAATGCCAGATTACTTAAGAAAAACATCTGTATATTAAAAGTGATAATAGCTATTGTCAAAGTGACCTTTGAAGAGTTTATGTACCATTATCAGTTTGAAGTATCATCTACCCATTTTAAGCTTTATTTTTATTATTTTAGTTAATGTGTACTATGTTAATGCCTGCATGGGCATATGGAAGACACCCTAGGTGTTAAAACCCCTAAAGCTGGAGTTACAGGTGGTTGTGGCTGCCTGCTGTAGATGGTGGGAGTCTAACTCCATCCTCTGGAAGTTGATGAACTCTACAAGTGTTCTTAATCATTAAGCCATGTCTCCAGCCCTACCATTGCTTTGAAATGAATGTAAACTGGTGAAAGATATTTTTGTTGTTATTGTTAGGTTTAGTTTCAAGACAGTGTCTAGCTCTGTGAACGAGGCTGGCTTCAGACTTATGGGAACACCCCACATGTAAGCCAAAAATAGTGTCTTGTGTCTCACTTTGTTTTTCCCTAGTTGGTGATAAGATTGAGCAACTTCTGTTATTTATTACCATTGTAATTTCCCTGAAGCTCTTTCTTCTTTCTTACTGGGTGTGCCTTTAATTGATTTTAAACATTATGGCGATTAGCCTTTTACCTATTACATATTACGTATGATATGTGAAATTTTACCTACTTTTAAGCTGGGCTTAAGACATTTCTGTTCAACTACTATCTATCTCAGGGCACTGAGATTGTCAAGGCCAACCTGGACAATTTCTTTATTTCAAAAAGTAAAGATAGGATCAGGTTATCACTCATGGGTAGAATGCTTGCCTGTCATTCATGAGACTCTAGGTTCAATTTCCAGTTCCTCGGGGGTAAAAAATCTTTTTAATTTGATACTTTAAAACGACAGTAATGGAAAAGGTCATTAAGGGGTACTTTGGAGTGTGCATTTGAATTCTGTAGGTCTCACGTTTAGTTTTGACATTGGTAAAGAGAACCATTAACTAATGGTAACCCTGATACTTCTAAATTTGAGGTACTGACTTTGAATATCCTTTCACTAATGTTACTTTATGAACTGACACTGTTATGGAAAGCTAAGACTAACAGAAGGCATTAGCAAAGAAAGCAGACTCACTCTTCGTTGACTTCTTTGGCTTCTCAAGTACAAGCTCACTCTAAGATGTGTGCTTGTTGATAGCGAATTAGCTGTTCTTATCACGGTAGAATGTGATCATTATTGAATGCTTTCTTGTGTTACATGGAATCTAACTCCCAAACTTTAGGAAAAAATAGCACAAACATTAGACTAGGTTAAAATTATGATCCCCTCCCCCAATCTTTTTGAAACTATATCTCTTGTAGCCAAGGCTGGTCCCCAGCTCACTCTGTATCCAAAGATAGACTTGACCTCCTGATCCTCTAGCCTCTGCTTCCCAGGTGCTAGATTTTCAGGCCCGTGTCACCATGCTTAGCTTGAGTTTTTCCTTCTGCTCTAGGAGCTCCATAATGATTTACACACTACACTAAAAGTGTTTTTACACTGAGTGTCGAGTCCTTGAATCTAAGAAGTTGAAGTTCTGTGTGTTTTCTGCCACACAAAGCTTGTTCCTGTGGTCGGTCCTCCTGAGTTTAATCAGAAATTAAACTCTTGTTGTAGTGACTTCAATGTGAACTGATATTGAGATTTTTGGTCAGCAGATATCATCAACTGTTCCACAATTGCAGTTGCTCAGTTTCACAATTGGCAATTCTTGTCACTTGACATAGTATTTGTCTTAAAGCAAATTTGGTACATTTTTAGGTTTAAGGTTACCAGCAAACAGGAAATAGCATGGTGTTGTACCTTGTTTGAGAAGATGAAGACCGTATGTGGGTGACTTGGAGCTTCCACACCCCCTCCCTTTGGACTAGGAAGTAACTCTTACTCACTTTGAGATCTATGTGTCATGAGTAGTAACACTGGTCTTGAGTTTTGTGTGAGCTCCTATTTTTACTTATTTAAAGCCTAGTGTGGTGGTTTGTACATGTGATCTCAGCACTGGAAATACCAGGCCTTTGGGAGGTATAATGCTGGGATTATAACCTTGGATTAGAGAAATGTGCTACTCTACCCAATTTATGGGGTTTCATATTCTAGGCAACTAACTACACTGCCAACTGAGTTGTATCTCCCAGCCCCCCGGGAGCTCTGTTTGTGTATCTGTGTATGTAAAACAATCTGTTTTGAATATAGAAAGCTGCTCTTATTCACACACATCTCGGGAAGACATGGAATTCTATGATTCTTTTGAAGTTTTATGTGTGTGGAGTAAAGTACAACTTGATATTTGAAATGAATGAACAACTAGAACTCAAAGTAGTGTATCATGCACAGTAAAGCAGTCATATAAACAAAGGTACCTTTCAGAGGCATAAATGTAGAACATATGTTGTTATTTAATCTGTTCAAACAGAAATGCATTAATAGTGAATTCATCTATTGAGTCTGGATGTGATAGTTAACCATTTTAAAAATTATAGGGCAGGACCACAACATGGCTCAGTAGGCAAAGGCATTTGCTGCTAAACCCAGTGACCTAAATTGAATCTCTGGGACATACATAGTGAAGGAGAAAACTAGCTCCTACAAGTTTCCCCTTTGACCGACACACAAACCATAGCACATGCACACCTGCATCCAATAAGTAAATGTATTGCTTCATTAAAGATTGTGATATATCTTACAGAACATATTGCTCAATGAACTGTGTCCTAGCAGAATTTGATGTTTTCTCTTTACCCAAACAGTTTTTATCTAACTCTTGGGACTTTGATTTGTATATTTATTTTCTCTGTGTGTATATACCTAAGCACTCGGAGGTCAGAAGATGACTTCGGGAAATTGGCTTTTTCTCTTTCTACCATTTGAGTCCTAAGAATCGATTTCTAGTTGTCAGGCTCAGAAGCAAACACCTCTACCTGCTGAGGTATCTTTCTGACCCTTATTTGTATTTGAATCTTGTTTCATATACCTATGTTTATAACATTCAGAATTCTCAAAAGATAAAAGTAAAGTAACCCAAGTATCTATTAATGGGTGAATGGATACCCAATGAACTGTATTATTAAGCCTTTGAAAAGCAAGGGAATGCTGACATAGACAATAGCATGGATGAATTAAGAACATTGTACTAATTAAGGTAAGACGATCACAAAAGGACAAATACTGGGTGACTCTATTTAATAAATTACCTACGAAGAATAGTCAAAATCACTGAGATAAAACAGTAAAGGGGCAGGAAATGAGGAGTTACTCTTTAATACTTTGTTTTGCAAGGTGAAAAAATTCCAGATGTGGATATTGTTGTAAGTAACACAATATGGGGCAAGAGAAACAGCTCAGCAGTTAAGACCACTATGGCAGAGAGCCTGGGTTCAGTTCCTAGCACCTGCCTTGGGTGTTTTACAATTGCCTGTAATTCTAGCTTCAGGGTGACTCTCTGGCCTCTGAGGGTACCTACATGGGCTAGGATACTATACTGAGGGTATGCATGTGCACATACACAATTTAAAATAAACTTATTTTAAAAACTATGCAAATGTTTATTATCATTGAGCTGTATACTATATGCATGCCCCACAATTTTATTTACTTTTTCAGTGCTGGAGATTGTCCCTAGTACTTGTACATGGTAAGCATTGACTTTTCCACTGAGCAACACCCTTAGTCACTGTACCAATTTCTGGTGGGAGGCAAGTGAAGGCAAGATCTCCTGTAGACCACGCTAACCCCATACTTCCTGTGTAACCAAGGAGGGATGGCATTGAACTGCTGGTTTTCTTCAACTACTAGAATGCTGAGATTATAGGCATGTACACCATACTAATTGTATATGGTATTGGGTATGGAATACATGGTTTTATTGATGCTGCCGCTAGGCAAGCATTTGTCAGCTGAACTATACCCCCAGCCTTCTTTACCAGTTTTTAAAATGAATATTTTAAATGAAACTTCCAAAAGCCAAAAAAAAAAAATGCATGTAAATTAATTTTGTTCCTCTAAAGCAGGAATCAGCTAAAACTGTTTCACCAGGGCTGGAGAGCTGGCTCAGCGGTGAGCCATTAAGAGCTCTGGCTGTTTTTCCATAGGACCTAGATTCAATTCCCAGCACCCACATGGCAGCTTATGATTGTCTGCAACTCCAGTTTCAGGGGAGTTGCACATCAATGCACATGACGTTTACCTTTTTTAAAAATTGTTGTTAAAGTACCTATATAATGAATGGCCTTTGCCCTTCAGAGCCTAAAATTTCTTACTATCTGCCTGTTAAAGAGTTACAATTCTTTGTTATAAATTGACATTTTAATAAATTAGCTCTGCTGTTAACCAGTTCTGTATCCCAGAAACAAGGCACTTAAGTGTTCTGACCCATGTTTTCCTGTCTCTTCAGAAGAACTGGGTAAGAAGTGATCAGAAGATGGGAAGTAAATGAAACACAAATCTTCATGTTTGTTTTACTTCATTGAACAATGGTATTGTTTACTTTGTTGTTAGCAAGTGTATTGCTGACCAACTTCCTGGTCTGAGCTAGACAGCTTCTCAGTTTTAAAAAAGTCTAAAATAGGGGTCCCTTAGTTTGTTATTGTTGTTCTGTTTTGGTTTTTTAGCAGCCATTTGGTAAAACCCAAAATTTAAAGTGTTAAAAATTAGAACTTGGGGAGCTATGTGTGGTGGTGTATGGCCTGAACCACAGCATTTGGGAGCCTTAGACTGGCAGATCTCTTGAGTTTGAGGCCAGCCTAGTCTGGTGTGTGTGATAAAAGACTGCTCTTAAGCTAGGGTTGGGTATGTGACTCATGCATGCTGCCTGTGTTTGCTGTCCTCTTAGGTTTTTTTCCCCTACCTTTAAAGAATGAATGTTATTAGTTTGAACTAAACTTTTGTTTTTTGTTAGAAAATGAATGTTTTCTGGGGAATCAGTTATTTTTAAGTCACACTTATTGTGCATTGGTATCCAAAGATCTTAAAGCTTTATAGGTCCCATTGAAGTTTTGTAGTCCCTAATATATAAACTAAGAACATCCCCAGGGAAGATTGTTGTTTTAAATTTGAAAAATAGTGTGGAATCTCTTGCACAGAGGTCACTCAGAAACCATGTTCTTAGAGCACATAGTCAATTGTCAGAAATGATTTACAGCGGTTTTTTTTTCCAGCCCAGTGGCTGGCCATGTATGCAGCTACACCCCAGCACTAAGTGAATAGACAACCTTTTGGATCAAAAAGGCCTTGGAGGGTGTTGGGAGGCAACTTGTACAGAATTAAATGTTTGGTTATATGAAGTAGTTACTTTCCATTACCTGCCCTTTGTCATTTCTCTACTAACTGGGAAGAGCACCTTTGCTTTATCTTGATTTTGAGTGGGGTTTTGAGATTTGTATTTTGGTTGCCTACTTAGAGAGCCTTCATTAAACCCAAATTTAGATCTAATAACTGTTTTTTCTTGTAGATACCTTTATTTTTCTATGTGTGTATTTCCGTTATATGATTTTGTTCTAATAAAAGTTAGTGTCCAGCTCTACAGCTTTTTCTTAATTTATTAGCCAAAGACACAACATTGGACCTTATTAAGCTAAGTGGATTAAGTTGACAAGATAAGTATGTTATTTTCCAAATTTTATCGATTCTAAACCACGCTGAATGGTTGTACGTTCAACTTCAGTGTTACAATCCAAATACAAGATGGCAGAGACGGGAACTTAGAAATGTCTCCCTTGACTTGACAATTTTAACTGTTTTTGTGTGTGGGTTTTGTACCTGCATGTGTGCATGTGAACCATGTGTGTGCCTGGTGCCTGACATGGCTATGAGCCACCATGTGGGTGCTGGAAATTGAACCCAGGTTAATAAGCCGTCTTTCCACCTCCCTTCCCCCATTTACTTTGATTTTTTTTTTCTTGTTTTTTAATCCCTCCCACACATTTGACAGCAGCTAGAGGTGTCTGCACTTTCTCTTTAAGGGGGACATTTCAAGCATTTCCATGGAAGCCTGACAATCTAAGTAGGTCAGCTATCATAGCCTTCAGACCAGAGACTCTGGAGGGGTGTAGCCCTCTATCAGCTGAGGCCATCTGGTAGGCCCAGTGAAAGAGGGTTAGTTCTGCCATTCTAACTGAACCAAATTGTCACTGAAATGATAGAGTTGACGGTTGTTGAGCTCCTCTACTATTTCCATTTTTTTGGTGCCAAGGCACATGTGGAGGTCAAAGAACAGTTTTCTCCCACCATGTGGGCTCTGAAAACCAAATTCAAGTCAGGTGCCTTTAAAGCCCACTGAGCCATCTCCCTGGGCCCCCTCACCTTTGTCTTCTTAAGACAGGACTCAGACAGACACCTGTAAGCTCCCTGAGATTTGGGTATCTAGTTATTGTGCAGCTGCACCATGCCTTGGTCTCTTTAAGTGTCTTTGGGAAACCCCATTCTGGTGGAGTTTCTTCTCTTTACTATATAAAAGTTATATAATCCTGAATGATTGGGTCATTTCCTATTTTTAAGAAACTTCTGAGTCACTTTCTCTTAATAGATTTGAGGGTTATTTTCAAACAACTGAAACTTTATTTCTGCATTTCAGATTAAATACCTATGATAATTTTTCCCCCACATGAAAACTTTGTTGACAAGTACAAATAGCTCAAAAAGTCTAATCCTGAATTCTTTCTCAACTAGTCTGTTATGGTCAGTGCTTAGGTTAATGAGATTGACACATCAGTGCAGGGGGGAGGTTGTCCCTGTGTGTGGGCTCAAAGCTTATTTTTATCACTACTGCTTGAGTCCTCAAATATTTAAGGACCTGTCCAGAGTCCGAATGCTGACGATACAGTTTCCACATAGGCTGTTCCCCTTGTTTACAGTCTTAGATCCAGTGGCGGTGCTTGTGACAACGTAAACTCTTAACGAGGAGATGGAATGACTGATGTGTTTGAATTCCCGTGGTTACTGGTTGGATTGGAAAGCACATCATCAGTCTTGAGGATCTTGGGTACAAATCATGAAAAGTATGAACAAGTCATCAATTCTAAAATACAAAAGATGCATTGTATGATTTGGGAAGTTATATCCTGAATTTAGTAATGGCTTAAAACTTTACTCCTGCTTGGAGTAGAGTTTCTCCATGATAGCTTTATATTTTACGACACTTTATCCCACTTTTATTTATTCCACTTTTCTAACCCTTGATGCTAGGACATGAAATATATAAGGTTGTTTGTTTTCCTCCTCTCCCCAGGTGGTCTTCGAGGAATGGCACGCGGTGGCCTGGCAGGACTGACACTCACCAGTCTCTATGCGCTGTATCACAACTGGGAGCACATGAAAGGGTCCCTGCTCCAACAATCACTCTGAAGACCTTGCCACCTCAGGATCCGGGGGACATTTCACAGTCATCCAGACAGACTAATAAGTCAGTCTGGAGTAGCTTTCTCTCTTGTACTACAATTACTTTGAACAATTGGAGACTCTGATTTGCTGTGACAAAGATCATGGATGGTTAGCCTGGACTGCACTGCGTGCCCTTAGTGAGTGGAAGCCAAACCCTTTGGTGGCTCACTGAGTATGTGTTCTCCTTTGGAGATGGTCTTACACCTGTTTCTCTCCTGCCCCCAAATTGGAAAGCCACTTACTCTCCAAATTCAGGCTGTACTTATTTTCAGTGCTTTTATCACCATGTTTATCAGTTAAAAATCTAAAGCGAATGTTGCCCTGTATTCCAAATAAAAGGTGAAAATAGAACCAAAGTCATAATTGTGAAAGGAGATGGCTTATTGGGTAAATCACTTGCTGCACAAGTGTGAAGACCTGAGTTTGGATCCCCAGTAGGTCTGGCAGCCTGCCTATGACCTACCCCAGTGCTCAGGAGGCAGTGACAGGATCCTTGGAACAAGCTGACTAGCTAGGTTCAAGTGAGATTTGGCTCCTGGTACCTAAGGTAAAGAGTACCTGAGAAAAACCCTACTGTTGACATCTGGCAAGAGAACACACGTGCACAGATAACTGCTGGAGTCTAAAGCGACAGCCTTTTTTTCCTGCTAGAATTGGCCCAAAACAACGTGTCTTTGTGTTTCTGGTGAAATGAAGGACTACTGACAGCTAAAATGAGATTTTTCTCCCAAGGGCTACTGACAGCTAAAATGAGATTTTTCTCCCAACCTAGCTGACATTAAACAACCTCAAGATACTTTAAGTTAATCATTAGAGTTGTGGTATGCTAGAAAGAACACTCTGTCCCAACAGCTGACCTTCACTCTATATGGTAACTCTTGGGGAATAAATAAGGGCTGGAAGGTTTCTAAGAAGCCTGGGAAAACTAAAGTGGAAAAGTGACAACCACATAACTGTGCTGCAGGGTACATACCGTGATAAATTACTAAGTAACCTCTGGCTACATGGTTGAGAAAAATACACTAGGACCTTTTTTTTTGGTTTTTTGTTTGTTTGTTTGTTTTTCGAGACAGGGTTTCTCTGTAGCTTTGGTGCCTGTCCTGGAACTAGCTCTTGTAGACCAGGCTGGCCTCGAACTCTCAGAGATCCACCTGCTTCTGCCTCCTGAGTGCTGGGATTAAAGGCGTGCGCCACCACCGCCCGGCTACACTAGGACCTTTTTGAAGTACTAAACCAGTGGCCAGATTGCACTGTTGTATGCATGTGTGCTTCTAAATAAATATGTTTTTTAGGGAAAGGCTGAAAATGATAGGGCTCATAAGCTCCTTGTATAGTTATGCTGTTTATTGCACCCTTACCAAACTTAACATTTTGAGCTTTACAGATAACACAAACAACTGTGATGTGGCCATTATGATTTTAATGGAGATATAAAATTTATCAATGCAAAAGAATGGTTTATGTATCATTAGCATAGTGATTAACTTAAATTACATTTTAATAATGTAAAATACAGTGTGTTAGACCTCAAAAGAGAAACTACAAAGTTCCCTGCAACTTAAGATGTTGGGAAGGCTCTTTAAATTGTTTTTACCCACCAACTTAATACTCAGTGGTATCTGGGGGGACATAAAATATGAGGCTCTTTTCAGCTGTGATCCAGAGCTGTATGGTAATGTCACTATGAGACCGTAAAATTTTCCCACAAGTACTTCCAATAGGCAGTTCAAAGGCTTAAAGTTATCCTGGAGAATTGTAAAACATAAATCCTGCTACTCTCCTACAGAGAAACTTTCTAAAATGTAAGCATCATAACTCAAGGACGTCAGTTCTATGAAGATTCAATAAACACTCCAAGGCACAAGTGTTGAGCACAGCCTGTTGATCAAGATGTCACTGCACTGTACTTTTGGAGGTTCAGGATGCTGTGCTTGAAGTGACAGGACATTGACTTTATCCCTAGTTAAGAGCACCAGGTGTCAAGCTCAGCTTCCATTTACACAGGGTGACAGGTGGTCAGTACTGCATTCCTAACACATCTTGCCTTTCTGTTTTTGTTGGCCTGGGGCTCTTTAAAGCAAGGTTTGTAGAACTTCAGGGGCTCTGACTGCCCTAAAAGTGGTCTTGAAGCAATAAAGGGCTTAGTAGATACTTGGAAAGGAATAAAGGCAGCAATTGTTGTAGCTTAATTTCTTTTGAATGAAAAATGTTAGAAATGACATGTAGCCTAAACATCTGATTAATATAAAAAATTGCAATATAACTAATAGACATTTAGTAGAGGGAAATATACTGTATTGGCAAGGTTAATTCTGTGAAATATTCTATATATCAACTGAACAGAAAAATTTCAAACCACTAGAAGTTCATAGCAAGAGAAACAGCTAAAAGGCAATCAAAAGGAAAGTTTACTAGTTTTAGAACACATTAACACACTTGATATAGAAATATTTCACTTTTAAAACTAGTGTTTGCCGTTGAAGCTGCTAAAGGCCAATGTTCCGAAAGGCTGTTTCTAGTAAGGGAGTCAGTGTGGTAGTGCTTCCATAAGAAGGAACTGCAATACCTTAGCATTAAGCCTCTTTCACACACTAGCTCATAATTCAATGATTTCTGTTTACTAGTCCAAAACTAAGCACGAGAGGAATGAAGCTGACTAGTCAGGCCTGGAATAAACAATGGCTTGGCAGGTCATAGTCGCTCAGCTCAAGGATGTGGTGATCTGCAGGAAAGCTGCTCAGTTCTAGTAGTCCATTGCTTCACATCTGCAAAAAGAGAGAGAAATAAAAGCCCATAGAAATCTCCATTCACTGCAGACAGCAAAATTCTTTCCACTTTGAAATGGACTCAGTTCTTAAGATAACACAATCTGAGTCTGGATAGATGGCTCAGCAGTTAAGAGCACTGAGACTGCTCTTCCAGGGGACACAGGTTCAATTCCCAGCACCCACGTGGCAGCTCATAACTAACTCCAGTTTTAGGGAATCTGGCATCCTCACACAGACATACATGGAGGCAAAGCATGAATGCATATAAAAATAAATCTTTAAAAAAAAAAATCACAATCCATGAGGGGACAAGAAAATTACAGGCAGTTAACAGATTTAAAAAGTTACTTAAGTATAATCAAGTAAGTTCAAGTGCATAAGATTTTAATAGTTTTCATATACTACTCTGTATGTGTGTGTGTTTGGTGCACACGGGGCATTTGTGCTATGGTGTGGATATAGGAGGTCAAAGGGCAATTCTGTGGAGTCAGTTCTTCTATATGTTCCAGGGATTGAACTCAGGTTGTCAGGCACTTTTATTTTGCTAGCCCACAGTACCATAAAATTTTAAAGTACTTCTATTCATATACAAATTAACAGGAAAATGGTTGGGGAAAGCCTAAGTTGGTAAGAAAGGGGAAACATGAGCAGCTATGATAACAATGTGGTGCAGGTACCCACCTGTAGAGGAGTTCTATACAGCCATTTGTCTTTATCAACTTTAAGCTGCATACAAGCAAAAAGATCACACACTGCAGGGAGGCCACGGAAGTTATGTTCTTCTTGCAGGGGTGAATTCAGAAATACTTCCTGCAAGAAGATAACAAAGATGACTACTAAGAGGTCAAGAACAGAGGTACCAACTGTTGCTATAAAACAGGCTGAACTTTCTTCTTTACTGCAACATGGAGGCTAAGGACCTGGGAAATTCACAAAAACAGTGGATTATGCCAGGCGGTGGTGGCGCACGCCTTTAATCCCAGCACTCGGGAGGCAGAGGCAGGGATCTCTGGGAGTTCGAGGCCAGCCTGGTCTACAAGAGCTAGTTCCAGGACAGGCTCCAAAGCTACAGAGAAACCCTGTCTCGAAACACCCCCCCCCCCAAAAAAAAACCAGTGGATTATAAAATCATCCATCCTGTTTATGACTTGGGAAAATTACTACCTTGGCCAAATTTAGCATAAATTAAAGCAGATTCAAATGGGGTAAATTTTGATGTCTGCTCACCTGGGCCTTCTTTCGAAGTAGCCACTTATCTTCTCCAGAGGAGAACTGGCTGAGGTTTCCCACTTTCTTTCCTGGTAAGACCCAGTCAGCAGTATTAAAAGGATGCCAGGAAGTGGTCATAGGGCCTTTAAGCATTTCTTTACCAGCTCTCTCCTCGGTACTGGGCACTTCCTTAGGGTTTCTTCCTTTGCATGTGGGCCGAATAAGCCACTCTGACAGGCAACTGTTCCTTATGACTTGGAAGGGATCAGCAATTCTAGCAGGAGCCATTGCCTTGGGTGCCTTAGCTTGTTCTATTAGCTCATTTCTGGAAGTGCAGAGCCACAGATTGAGGAACTCTTTGCGTTTCTCAGACTCAGATTTGGGATCCATGGGCATTCCATTCTTATCTTTTCCTTCGTTCTTCAGAAGCCATTTATACACAGCTTCCTTCTCACAGTTGTCATCACATACACATTCTGCAAAGCTTGTGCAGGGTTCGTTGGCTTTGCATACTTCCTCTACTCTACATGTGTCCTGATGGTTCTGGACAAGCCAGCCCTCGGTGTTTATGCCGGGGACCGTAAGTGGTTTTTTGGCCTCCAAGTGGTCATTCAGGCATTTCAAATTACCCAGGTTCTCAATCTCCACACCTCTGGGCTGGTTACCCTGACAGTTGGTACAGGAGTCAGGCTTGACAAGCCAATCATTCACATTGTAGGGCTCTTTGAACACCTGGAATAAGAGGTTAAACTTCTCACTGGTTTCACAGCTGCCATTCTCAGGCTTCTCCAGTTCACAGGGTTCTTGGGGAGTCACCAACCAATCCGACAGGTCCAGTTCTTCTTGATCAAGGAGCTCTATATCTTGGACCTTTTCAGCTTCAGTAGAGAAAGAGCTGGTGCTGCAATGGCTGTTAGACTTTGAGGAACTTGGTTTTCCAGGACTATCTTGATGACTGTTGAGGAGCCAGTTCTCTAAGCCCTTTAGATTGCCCCAGGCATTGTTGAAGAAACTACAGGCTCTGGCAGAAGTCTATACAGAAGTAACCAAAGATTAATGTTGAATTTGCCAGAAAAAAAAAAATAAAATACATATTTACATGAAAACTCCATATTCTATAATCTTTTTAGAAAAGGAAACTAGTTTTTATATAATGCCAGTATGATAGGTCAGACACATTCAAAGTCTAACAAGCATAAAAAGATTCAACTGCTGTAAAAGCAAAACTGATACTGTGAAAATGAAAGAAACTAACTTGTAAACGATGACTGAGAGGTTGGGTGGTTGTGGCAGTCTGAATGAGAATGACCTCACAGGCTCATAGATTTGAATGTTTGGTTTCCAGGTAATGGGCTATTTAGGAAAGGGGGTGTGGAATTGCTGGATGAGGTGTATTCAATGGGTGTGAACTTTGAGTTTTCAAAAGTCCATGCCAGGTCCAGTGTCTGTCTGTCTGTTTCTTTACTTCTAATTTATAGATGTAAGCTCTCACCCTGCTCCAGCAACCTGCCTGCCTGCCACCATACTCCTAGCCTGATGGGTCATGGACTCACCCTTTTAAACTGTAAGCAAGCACCCACTTAAATGTTTTCTTTTATAAGTTGCCTTGGACCTGGTGTTTCTTCACAGCACACAGAAGAAGTAACTAAGACAGTGGTGAATACTCCACTGATAACTTCCTAGAAAGCCATATTAGCACAATGTAACAAAAGTCCAAAGGGTACTATGCAGAATTTAGGAAACCAATTTATAGGAATTTACTCCTAAGGAACTAATTAGCTCTAAAGTATAGGGGACAGAATCTTAAGTTCCAGCCAACCAATGAATTCTATGTGATCAATCAAATGCATTCTGTATTTACCAAAATACTATTTACAGAATGATTTTTATTTACATATATGTACAGAAAATGCTGTAAACAAAAAATGTTTTAATAGGCTGAAGAGATTGCTCAGTGGTTAAGAGCCCTGACTGCCCTTCCAGAGGACCCAGGTTTGGTCCCCAGCACCCACATGGCAGCTCACAACTGTCTGCAACTCCAGTTCCAGGGCACCCAACACCTTCACCCAGACATACATGCAAAAAATCAATACAAATAAATATAAATAAAAAATTTAAAATGTCTTAATGTCACTTCACTAGGAATTATGGACTTGTATTTTGAAAGATATTTTTCTTTTCTAAACTTTCTACCTATAGTGATTCAGTCTTGTAATTAAAAACATGACCTAAAAAATGCTAAAAAAAACAAAACAAAACAAACAAACAAACAAAAAAACAAAGACATAAACTACTGTTAACCCAATCTACCTCAGAAACAATAAAGGCAGTCACACACCTGACTGTTCTCCAAGGTCTGTTTTGGGGTAAGCCAGTCCTGTGGGTTGGTACTAGGTACATAAGGAGCCTGATGACCGATAACAGCAGGTTTGCTCACAAGAAGCCATTCACTGAGAGAAGCAACTGTGCTACTGGATGCTGACTTCTACAAGCCATGAAAAAAAAGCAAAAGAAAAACTTTGCTGCTTAATAAAGAAGCACCAAACACAGGAGAAAATTTACCAGAAACAGGAGACCCAAACACTCTTTACTTTGGGTTACTTAAGGTCACATGTCTTCCCTAAATCAATTTAAGTTTTTGTTTTTGCTTTTTTTCTTATTGGCCAAGTGAGATAGATCAGTGGGTAAGGGCACCTGTCACAAAGCATAACTGACCGAATTTAATCCCCTGATCTACATGGTCCTCTGACCTCCACACAGGCACCATGGCCTGTGTTATCTCCTGCCCCATACCCATACATACACAAACATAATTTTTAAAACTTACTGTGTGAGAGGGCACACATGCTATGGCATGTGTACGGAGGTCAAATGACAACTCTGTAGAGCTGAACTTCTCCTTCCAACTTTATGCAGGTTCAACAGATTGAACTCAGGTAACCTGCAGGGTAAGCCTTTATCCCCTGAGCCACCTTACCAGTCCCAATCTTCACAATTACAAAATAAGACCAGGAATGGTGGTTGCACATCTACAATCTCAGCAGTCTGGGAGGCCACGGCAGGAGGGCTCCAAATTGAAGCTAGCTTGAGCTATATAACTATTCTAAGTCTGACTTGCCATATGGTTAGAGCCTGTCTCAAAACAACACAGCTGACTGCTAGAGTTCTTCTAACTTTCATGTCTTCAATCTTTTATTCACTTGCTTTTTTTTTTACAAACACATCTATCTGAATTATAGACTACCAAGGAAGAACCCATATCAGTAACGTTTTTTTTTTAATATTTTATTTATTTATTATGAATACAATTTTTGTCTGTGTGTATGCCTGCAAGCCAGAGAGCACCAGACCTCATTATAGATGGCTGTGAGCCACCATGTGGTTGCTGGGAATTGAACTCAGGACCTTTGGAAGAACAGGCAATGCTCTTAACCACTGAGCCATCTCTCCAGCCCCCCAGTAACAATGTTAATGATTTCCATTGAGCTGATTATTTTTCTCATTAAATCTATAAAACAACTAAACATGACATCTGGTGCTTCAAGAGAAGCATTCAAGTGGATGCCTTTTACAAATAACAGCAAATAAAAATGGTTATCAAGACACAAAAGAATTCATAAATAACCCAGTTACTAAAAGCAAAACTGCAGTTTACCTGCTCTGGCACCTGGATATAGCCTCTTTTCTCTAGGAAAGGCCCAGTATTTGAAGAGCTAGCATGAGCCATCAGGTGCTCAGGAATTTGCTATCAAGAAGAAGAGAATCACATTATTTATGCTTTTCTACCAAATAATAGTAGTATTATCCCTAAATTTCAAAATCATTGAGCAAAGCATTCTATTTTCATTGAGGTACTATTCACTGTAACTCCAATGGGCTATAATATAAGCTAATGATCAGTTTGAGTTATTTATGTCATCATAAGAAATCTATACTTGACTGTAGTCTGATTTAAACAAGACCCAAATGATACTAAACCATTCAAACCATAACACTTATTTTTAAATGTATCAGAATATTTTTAAAGACAGAGGATGAGCCTTAAGTATCCTCAGTGAATCAGTAACAATCTCCACCTGCCAACCTACAGTTCTGATCATCCAGAAGGCTACTGACTTGAGTACCCTAGGAAATAGCTGAAATTAACACCACTTACAATTGTCTTAAGGGATCCAAATGTGGTGATGGTCTGGCGCAGAGCAGATGTGTCTGCTTCAAAGAGCAGGACAGTTGAATCTTCAGGCTTAAGAGTCAAACTACCCAGTCTACGGAAGTGATAAAATTTAGATATTTTCTGAGGAATACCAGTATTAGCAAGTGTAACATTGTATACAAAAAAACTAGGATGGTTTTACACAAGAATAGAAAGTCAAGTTAAATCCAACTTGCAAATCTGACTTGTTTTTATGCCTACGAGAGTAGAACAAAGTCAAAACAAGTAAAAGGTCCTTTACCTCTCTAGGCACAGAGAAACTTGATTGGCGAGATCTTTGTTCTGGGTGTGCTCCAGCTGATGAATAAGACAACTGAACTGGCCCATTAGCTACATGAAACATGAAACCATCTATTTACAATTCAAAGTATCCAAGCTGATAACTAACAGATTAAACTTTTATCTGGCATATTAATAATACAAAGCAGATAAAGCATTGTCTGGAATCTAGAACATATGCCTAATGCAGTTTAGCCACGTAGTCCCCTTACCCAGTAAAGCTGCTGAGCCTGTTGCTGTAGTGTCTCCTCTTTAAGCTGATAGATGAGATCTACCTGCTCACTGAGCCACACCTCACGGCTCCGGAGGCATTCTAGATGGCGACTTATGCAACTGTGGATCTGAGCTTTGACCTAGGAAATGCATGGGAGCAGAAACTAGTGTTATAAGCCAAGGAATGACAATTCCCATAAAATACTAATGCTCTTAAATTTTTCAGCATACATTCAAAAATTTGCCTACAATTACAGTAATCCCATGAAGTCCTATGAATCCTAGTTAAAGAATCCAAGGCTAAAAGGTATACCTAACTTCTAAAATCCATCTTCATTCCTCCTCTTCAGAGAATCAGGCTTATTTTGCATATCAGCAATCAAAAGAAAAAGATACAGCAGGGATACTAATCCTGACAACTTTAAGCTTTCTACGTGATGCGAACCTTTAATCCCAGCGCTCAGAAGGCAGAGGCAGGTGGATCTCTGAGAGTCCAAGCCAGCCTGGTCTACAGAGCTAGTTGCAGTTCAGTCAAGGCTACAAAGAAACCCTGTCTCAAACCACCCTCTCCACCAAAAGAAAAGAAGAGGAGAGGGGAGGAGAAGGAAGTGGGGAGAAGGGAGAAGAGCAAGGAAAGGAAAGAACAGATACTCTCTATCTAGCTGGTCTGTGTTCTTTGTCCTATCTGCGTGGAATAAGCAGTCCATTTATAGTAAGCAAGTTTAAAGTTTAATACAGGCATGAACCATCTCATCAAAAGCAAGGAGACCATTAGGGTGGATAGTTTAGGTAAATTATAAACTAATGTTCCCTCTATTCCCTATGGTGGGATGCTTCACTCAGCCTTGATTTGGGGGGGAGTCATGGTCCTGCCTCAACTTGATAAGTCATGCTTTGTTGACTTCCATGGGAGACCTTCCCCTTTCTGAGATACGGATGGGCAGGGCATGGGGGGGGGGAATAGAGAAGGGTGGGGAAACTGGTTGGTATGTAAAATAAATTTTAAAATTTAATTAAAAAATGAATAAACTAATGTTCCTAAGAGTATATACAATGATTCACATTTTGTCTATACACAAACATTTTGAGGGAAAAATTCAGGATAGCTATAAATCATTCATGGGCATTCACATAAGTATATCAGCATATCATAAAAGTTCCCCTTTGGTGGCCGGGTGGTGGTGGCGGTGGCGCACGCCTTTAATCCCAGCACTCGGGAGGCAGAGGCAGGCAGATCTCTGTGAGTTCAAGGCCAGCCTGGTCTACAAGAGCTAGTTCCCGGACGAACCAAAAAAAAAAAAAAAGCTACGGAGAAACCCTGTCTCGAAAATCAAAAAAAAAAAAGTTCCCCTTTGGAAAAAGTTGTTTTCTGTGTCATATATTACTTGAAGTGTTCACCAGAAGAATGCTTTTGGAACTAACATATTTCACTCTGACTTGCAGAATGAGAGTCATTTAGAGACTATACAACTTAAATCATGCTACCAACAAGTTAAATGGGGACATAACAAAGTGCCATTTTATATATCAAAAAGGTACAGCCATATCAGGCACCATAGCACACACTTTTAATCCCAGTACTCGAGAGGCAGCAAATCTCTGTGAGTTCCTGGCCAGTCTGATCTACACAGTGAGTTCCAAGACAGCCAAGTCTACATAAGCAGAATACTGCTTACTGCTCACTCTGTTACTCTGCATGACTGCAAGACTGGGTACAAGAGTCACACAAAGGAGCAATCAAAACACATGTTG
Organism: Chionomys nivalis; assembly: GCF_950005125.1. Taxonomy (NCBI): domain Eukaryota; kingdom Metazoa; phylum Chordata; class Mammalia; order Rodentia; family Cricetidae; genus Chionomys; species Chionomys nivalis. The sequence goes on along the minus strand of NC_080090.1, from coordinate 31,932,361 downwards.
AATAGCAAATCCCCAAGTAGATTCTCAGATTCTTTCAGCAGCTGACTTATTTCCCTGTGGGATCAAAAGCCCCAACATGCCAGAGAGAGAATTAATTAGGGTTCAGAAACTACAGGATACAGAAGCAAACTTTCTGGATGGCACAGAGAAGTTAAATCCTTAGAAGCTGAGTGCTCTAAACCAGCCTTGTGCTGCATCCAGATCAAGGAAGAGGAAGCACACAGCATACCTCTCGTAAGTTATCTTTAATTTGCTGTTCAGCCCGGAGCACTCCACCGATAGCGAGCTCCAGCTCCCTCCGTGCATCACTGCACCTGAGAAGGGTCTCTCTGTTACTGTGGCAGCCGCTCTGTTCCAGGGAAGTATTCATTCTGCTCACTGCTCCTTTAAAGAAAGAAGGAAATACAAATAGCACCATAATTACAACCCCCAAACCACATTTTGATTGTGGTTCAAATGGTTACCCCAACCAGCTCTCACTACTAACAACTTTGGTGATTTCCACACATACTCAATACATACATACTGCCTGTCTTCCTTACCTAACCTGTTTCTGCTAGAAAACTCTAGCATACGCCTTTAATCCCGGCATTCAGGAGACAGAGGCAGGCATGATCTCTGTGAGTTCGAGGCCAGCCTGGTCTAGAGAGTTCCAGGATAGCCAGAGCTACAAAGAGAAACCCTATCTCAAGAAAGGAGGAGGGGAGAGAAGTGAAGAAAGAAAATTCTGATTTCTTTGGAGGAAACTTTACATGTGAACATAATATCTGAGGAAATACAGCAATAGTGCTGAATTAAAAGCCACATGCTGCTGAAAGTGTTAAACCACTCTGGTACTAAGGGGCTGTAATCCAGCACTGGGTGGGTGAGGGACTCATACATACATGACCCCGTCTCAAAAGACAACAAAACAAAAACACCCACCATTAATAGGATTCTAGACTACAGATGTGGCTCAAAGTAGAAATAACTCTGCTACCATGTGTGATTCCCTGGGTTTTATCCCCGTAACTATAAAAATATAATAAATGACAAAAAATGGACTTGAGATATAAAAGAGAATATAAAGCTAATTGTTCTTCAGGTTCAAATTCTGTCATGGATGTTTGTTCTAGTGATAAACTTAAGTGCATAAAAATATGATAGTAAATCGTATACAATCCAACATGATCCACAACCGCGTCAGAAGTGCTATTCAAACGGTTCACTAAAGATAACAGGGACTTTGGGTCTGGTTAACTTTAGTGTGTAATTCTGTAGATTTCCAACTTCTTTTTATAATAAAGTTTATAAAGATACTGGAGAGATTGTCCAGTAGTTAAGAGTGCTTAGTCCTCGTTCAATTCCCAGCACCCACCTCAGGTAGCTTACAACCACCTGTGACTACAACTCCAGGAGATCCGACACCTTCCAGCCTCTTTGACACCCACATCAACAGGAAAGCCAGACACACAAAAGTATCTTTTTAAAAACAGTATTACAGGGTGTTGGAGAGAGTTCAATGGTTAAGAGCACTGCTGTTCTTCCAGAGGCCCTGGGTTCAATTCCCAGCACCCACATGGCGACTCACAACTAACTGTCTAACTCCAGTTCCAGAAGACCTAACACCCTCACACAGATATACACGGAGGCAAAACATCAATAGCCAGAAAGTTTTCCCGAGTATAAATCTGACACAATAATTCCATGCAATTTAGACATAAAATATTTTTTAAAAAGAATTTAGTGTAGGTTGGTACCAAGGGTTCTCTGAGATTAGGAGAGCCGCACAAGCGGAAAGAAAAGCAAATGATGTAATGAGATGAGCAACGACGAAGCAGACTTGACACAGCTCAAAGCTGGTGTTTAACCGGGATAGATTTAGAATTAAGATATGGTTTATAAACACTTAGAAAAAGCAAGCACAGGAGTGCGCTGTAGCTCCAATGGCAGACCGCGTGCCTAGCACAAAGCCCTTGGTTTGATTGACACTACGTAAAGCATAAAGGGTTGCACCTGAAACCCAAGAACTCCTGAAGTAGAGGCCAGAAGATTAGAAATTCAAGGCCACCAGATTATCCTCAGCTGGACAGTAAGAAAAGGCAGTGAATAGTCAGGAGTCCAAAAGGGGGTCAACCAAGCTTCTGTGTAGGTTTTTTTATTTGATTATCTGTTCTCTAATTACTGGGATTGAAAACAGAAGGCAGATATTAGAAACAATCTAGATCTGTGACAGAAACAGATCCCAAAACTATTTCATGTAGCTTTAAACCTAATAAAGCAAATAGTTTTGTTTACACTTTCATGGTGACAATTAGAAGAGAATTTAAAAAAAAAAAAAAAGATGGCGATCTTGTTGAAAGCAAATTCTGAGTTGGTACTCTACTGGAAATACGCAGAATTTAATTTGGATGTTATTTGGATGTATTTGTCACAAGACTACTTTGCCCCGTGATTATGAGGCTAAAAATTATTTCTGAGTAACATGCTATGGAGACATTTAGAAAACGGAAGGAGGCCTCAAAAGCATGGACGGAAAAACAGAACACAAAAAAACATCTCCAAACAGGAAGGCTGTTTGACCTAGATAAGTAACTCTCTGGGAGGCCATGATTACTACTCTCCACTACTTGGGGACCTGTCTAGTAGGATCAGACTTCTTCAGAATCGCCCCAGGGAGAGGAATGGTTTAGCAGACTGCCCAACAGTTCAAAGGCAATGACTCTGGCTCAGCAGCAGCATCCTGCTCAGAGGGATCACAATGGCCGGCTGCCCATTCGAGGCAAAGGGACGTTCTGGGCTTGCCTTGACAGCATCCCCAAGACTAGGTTTCAGATTAGGCTGAAAGCCGGTTAGGGCCAGTACTCAGAAATAAACTGGGGGACTGGAGAGATGGCTCTGCAGTTAAACACTCTGGCTGCTCTTCCAGAGGACCAGGTTCAATTTCCAGCATCCACAGGGTGGCTCGCAAATGTTTGTAACTACAGCCTCAGGGGCCCTCAGACACTATCCACATAAGTCATACAGAGATACAAATGCAGACACATAACATAATTTTTTAAAAAGAAAGAAGAAACTCGTAAGAAGATGAGGCCCAGTAGGCTTTCTTACCCCACTTCAGCAAAGGATTCAGATCGAGGAACTTCTGAGTTCCTACCAAAAACTCAAAGTTCAGTAAATTTCCAACTTCCCACTTGCTGACTCTGTACCTCAGTCTGTTTACCCACAACGACCTACAGAAGGAAGGACTTCCTCAATTGCATTTGTCAGAAGCCCCTGTGGAATTTCCTAACCCTGGAAACAGCAGCTGCATTAATTCGTGTTTCCATCTCATATTATAACTGGGCTTCACGGGTACTGGAAAGCCCTGCGGAGGCCACATCACCATCGGGTGTTCCACATGCATGACCTGTGGATATTTTCCCAACAGTCTTCGCTTGTACCAAGCTTCTCAGGCCCTCACTTGTGTGGAATGCTCCAATGCTTGGCACTATGAAAATTTTAATTAAAATATTGCTTTATAGTGTAAAAACCCCACAATTCTAGAACAAGCCAGAAACACTCAAATACAACTATAGCAGGCTGTACTACTTGATCCGTAATGGGAATCTTTTCAATCTAATCACAGGCATGTTCAAGTGCCCAGGAGTGGACACAGACAAAACACACAGTGGCTCATAATTGAGATCTCAGCGCTCAGGGACTAAGGCAAGACTGCAGCGAGTTCAAAGACAGCATTTGTTACACAGTGAATTCCAAGACATCCTGGGCTACAACAAAACAAAAGGTTCCTAGGTGACTGTTTTCTTGTCACCAATGACATGTTTTACCACAGTTATATATTTTTTTTTAAATATTTATTTATTTATTATGTGTACAGCATTCCTTCCATGTATGCCCGCAAGTCAGAAGGGGGCGCCAGGTCTCATTATAGATGGCTGTGAGCCACCATGTGGTTGCTGGGAATTGAACTCAGGACCTCTGGAAGAGCAGTCAGTGCTCTTAACCACTGAGCCATATCTCCAGCCCCACAGTTATATTTTTTTAACTTAAAATGGATACTGTCTTTCAAACACAGTCATCCTGTTAAAACTCACAACTGTACGATCTCAGCCTCTGAACACTTAGATTACAGGCATGCCTCCTCCTGGTGTAAAGAATGAGGCCATTACAGCTTGGCAGTGATAGGGCACATTTTTAATCCCAGTACTTGGGATGCCGAGGCAGGTGGATCGCTGTGAATTTGAGGCCAGCCTGATCTACAGAGCAAGTTCTAAGACAGTTGGAGCTACACAGAGAAACCCTGTCTAAAAAAAACAAAAATAAAATAAAATAAATAAGTAAATAAGTAAATAAATAGAAAGAAAAGACCATTACAAACAACTACTCATGGAAGACTGAACTAGGCTAAAGTGGGAGGTATCTGTGTATGAGGACTGACTTTTTTTGCTTGTTTGTTTGTTTGTTTTTCAAGACAGGGTTTCTCTATAGCTTTGGAGCCTGTCCTGGAACTAGCTCTTGTAGACCAGGCTGGCCTCGAACTCACAGAGATCCGCCTGCCTCTGCCTCCCAAGTGCTCCGACTAAAGGCGCGTGTGCAACCATCGCCTGGTGAGACTGACCTTTGTCACTGTCTGTGGTTCTGAGACAGGGTCTGGCAGGCCTGGAACTCTGTACATAAACCAGGCTGATCTCTAACTCACAGAACGCCACCTGTCTCTGTTTCTCAAGTGCTAGGATTAAAAGCACTTGGTCACTTTTTACCACTGCAGTTAATACTGTTAGCAGGTTTAGCTGCGTGATGGAAACCTTAAAAACCTCCACCTCTTGAGTGCAGATATCAGTTCAGAAGTCCAGCAGCAGCGGCGAGTTAAGTGGAGACTATGTAATCTATGCAAACTTAGGTAGCACTTGTTTAATAGCTCCCCATTTAATCTTTCACTATACAAAAGCAAAATCTTAACAGTCTAACCATAAATATAAATACAGTTTAGATATACATATAATTTTGACATATAAGATATATATATATACACATATATGTATATGTACGTGTATATATCTATCATCTTAATTTTGCAAACTACTGCCCCGGCACTTTCAAACAAGAATTAAATTACATTAGTTTTCCCCACAGTTGTGTGTCTAAGTGTGTGTGTTGTTTTTGTTTTAACTTCCTTGTTTCTAAGATCCCTGCACTAAGTTTTAGAGTACTGGAAAATGTGAAGGAAACACATTCAATCCTTAACCACCACTGTCCCTCACCAAAATAAAATCCTCAAGTTTGTGGAGGTGGAGTATCTATATGCAACACACATATCTAGTTATTAAGTCCAAACATCTTTGAATCAGTATTGAGCAACCAACCCCAAACTAAAGATAATTTGGTATCATATGCTTTGACCCTAAGATTTCCAAAAAGCTGTAATTCTCATGATCCACATTAACCACAAACTGAAAGATAGAAAGGTTTACTGTGGTCACAGCTCAGTGGGAAGTGTTTAACAGGCTTGGGGTCCTGCGTTCAACTCTCAATATCAATAACACAGTTAAATAAAACCTTTGCTAGCTTAGTACAGTACCCACATTTCATGAAGCCAAAGGCCTACAGAGTATAAATGACATACCCATCCATACACACAAACATATGTATGTACGTACATACGTGTATACACATGTCTGTAGAATGAGCCTGGTATCCTTTCTTTAAGATTTATTTTTATTTTATGTGTATGAGTTTTGTTTGCATAAAGAAAGTGTACTACATGTGTGCCTGGTACCTTGGAGGGCAAAAGGCGTCTGATCCCTGGAACTGTAGTGACTTATTGAGCAATGTAGGTGCTGAGAACCAAGCTGGTTGCCAGCAAGACAAACAAGTGCTTGTACATGTCAAATCATTTCTCCTAAATGATCCTTTTAAAGGGTCACAAGCACAGGAAGGGATGTGGATTCAGAACTAGTGTTCTCCAGGTCTGGTCCTGTGTTAGCTAGTCTACTTTCGAGTCTTTACCCATGAATTACGTTTACCAAAATTAGAGTTTAAAATTAATGTTTTTAAGGGTTTACTATTAATTTTCATAGAGTCTCAATAAATTCTAAGCCGAGTTTCAGAAGCATCAACTTTGGACGACAACCACAAAAATACACAGCACTGTCATGGCAGGGTCAGAGTGATCAAAATACTACCAAGTCCCAGCAGGAGGAAATGAAGAAAAAGCTTTCAGTTCCAGTATCTGTATATAATTATAACTAGTCCAAGGTTTAAAATACATTTGTTTTGTTTTGTTTTTCAAGACCGGGTTTCTCTGTAGCTTTGGAGCCTGTTCTGAAACTCGCTCTGTGGACCAGGCTGATCTCGAGCTCAAGAGATCCACCTGCCTCTGCCTCCCGAGTGCTGAGATTAAAGGCGTGCGCCACCACTGCCCAGCTTGATCATCTTTTTATTAAACATGGGACTTACTAAGTAGGCCAAGCCTGCCTCTGCTTCCAGAGTGCGAAGATTAAAGGCGGGTGCCCCACGCCTGGTTAGAGGAGATTATCTCTAACACTCCCCTCCAGCTCTCACTGTCTCAGCTTGCTCTCTGCCTCCAAGAAAGCCCTCCACTTTTTACTGATTTTCCTGGCAGTTGAGTCAATAAAGCAGAGAAGATCATAATGGACCCACAGAAGATATATGTGTTCTATGGGTCACAAGACTGAAATACTGTCAACTGTGTTATCTTTGAAGAGGCAACCTACATGAGACCATTTGTAAAATTTTCAGTGAAAAACTATCAGTTTAGTAACGGTAAGTGGGATTTTGCAACTTCACTTTGAGCCATTTCTTGGCCTGTTTTTTCTTCTCTGTCAGTGAAAAGGGGTTTTCGAGTCACATTATCTCAAAGATTATCCACTTCAAATTCTTTACCTTCGGCAGTGCTCTAATTGACCAGTTTCCACACGCAGCTGCTAGACCCCCAGCATTACTCTAAGCAGTAACCGAAAAGGGGCCGCAAAATTCTGTCACTTAATAGCAAAACTAAATAAGGTTTTTCTGGTTCAAAAAACTTTAAACTAACGGTAAAATTAAGCTGGAGCAGTAGTGACTCAAACAGCTTTCTAGGCTTCCCGTTGCCCTTTCTAGGAGCGGCTGTGAAACCGCTCTCAGGGTTCCCCGCCGCACGCATGCGCGCTGTACTGGCCCAAGAAGCAGACTTACCTCGCAGTAGGGCCCGCGACACCAACTGCTGCGTGACCGCGGTCCGCCACCTTTTACCCTGGGGGCGATCAGGTGCCCGGCCAGATGGTGCCCCGCCCTGCACACGTCACGTCGCCCCTCCCGCCCGCCACTCCACCCACTGCAGCGGCCTCCGGGGACCCGAAAGCAGCTAGCTCCTCCCGCAGCCTCTCCAGGCTGCAGGCCTAGAGCTCAGCTGCAAATCAATAACCAGACGAAAAAAGATGGGCCGGCAGCGGATTGCAAACCGGTCCACCAGCCGGCTGGGGTTCACCCCAGAGCTATTTTGATTTGGTTTGGTGGTTAGCTTTGTTTTGGGTTTTGTTGTTGTTATTTATTTATTTTTATTTTTTTAGAGCTTAGAAAAGCTCTTGCTGCCGGATTGTGGTGGCCCGCGCCTTTAATCCCAGCACTCAGGAGGTAATGGCAGGCAGAACTCTGTAAATTTGAGGCCAGCCTGGTGTACAAGAGCTAGTTCCAGGACAGGCTCCAAAGCTACAGAGAAACCCCGTCTCGAAAAACCAAAAGAAAAAAAAGAAAAAGCTCTTGCTAGCCGGGTGGTACACGCCTTTAATCCCAGCAGAGGCAGGCTCTATGAGTTTAAGGCCAGCCTGGTCTACACAAAAACCCAGTCTTGAAATAAAACAAACACCAGAAAAGCTTTTGCTATGTAACTAAGACCGGCCTGAGGTTCCAGAGTACTGGGACTGGCAGGATACAAAAAGGGGGGAAATGAACCAGGACATATGTGAAAGGGAAAAATGTGTCTCACTCTGGGATCTACTTCATATCTTCTGCTGTCTGAGTAAAACTTCAACATAACTGGTAAAACCAAGCTCGTTTTCCTAAAGACGTTTCAGAAAAAAAAGATACCAAAAACAACCAATTGCAAAGAGCGTGGTGCTCAAATCTGTAATCTCGTGGACCAGGAGGAAATAGGACTGAGAGTCAAAGGGAGTGTCAACCACAGCAGAACTGAAGGTCTATCCAGGACACCAAATGAACAAACGCTCCTGCTTACTTAAGGCCAGAATGTCCAGACCTTGAGTTGAACTGTCTAAACTCCCCTCAGGCCCTAGCCCCAAACAATACACCTCAGAAAATCAGCAGTTTCCTGTCCAAACATCAATTTTTTAGCAGCTTACATCCTTTCTTACTTAATGTCTGAAACTTACTTAACTTTTAAACTTTGCTTAATCTTTAAACCTTGCTGTAAATAACAACTTTTGAGTACCGTGACATAAAAAGCATGGTAGACACTTGAGCACAAAGCTCAGCACACGGGCACCCCCCACCCCGTGTCTACTGGGACTCGGCTGGAGTAAGTACCTCTCAAAACTCTACTTAATAAACTTTGCTTCAGGGGACTAGTGCAGACATTCTTTCCTGGGGTGTGGCCAGGGCCAAGCCAAGGGCAGTGTGAGCTGACTCAGCAGGACACCGGAGGTAGTGAAGAGTACAGTTAAGGACCTGTTTTCTCTTTTCTATGCATATGAAGTGACTTTAGTGAACACCAAGAGGAAAACGAGCCTCCCTAGCCACCAAGCCCCAGGCACCGGCAGCAGTTCACCAGCACGGTTTCTGAGATCCCAATTCGAACCTTCGTTAGAAAGAAAACAACTAATTCCAAATATCCTTTTTGATAAGATATTTGGTGAAGATAAAAAACTAGATGAATGAAAAATGTACGGTTCTCTTCTTCATGGCAATCGCTGATCCCTAGTATATTAAAGAAAAACTGATGTTAATCAGGTAATCCCAGCACTCGGGAGGCTACAGCAGGAGATTCATCCTTGCCATCCTGGGCTACACTATGAATTCAGACTACATATATAAACCAAGACCGTTCAAAACCGAGGGCGGGGGAGGAGCACACCTAATCAGTGTGTGGGACTGCTGGGATTCTTGACACTGCCATTTTAATAAACTAAAAATTCCCTCTTTCCATCCATTCCCTCTGCTCTGTCCAGCTTGGTTCTCCAGTTCTCCAGCAATGCTAACCCCTTCAAGCTGTCCACAGCGCAAGTCGCAAACACTAGAAAGCCTTTCCTAAAGAAATCCATCATTCTTGGATACTGCCTGCCCACAGAACTGCCCCGCTGCCTTCTTGTGCCTACTCACATCTACACAGGTTTCCAGTAGGAACTCTAACACAAAGGCGACCCTTTAACAACAGCTCCTCATGTTGGTGACCCCAACCATAAAATTATTTTCATGGCTACTTCATAGCTGCAATTTTCCTACTGTTACGAATCCTAATGTAAATATCTGTGTTTTCCGGTGGTCCTAGGCGATCCCTGTGAAAGGGCCATTCAGCACCCGCAAAGGGGTGGAGACTACGGGTGAGAACTGCTGCTTTAACACATGATGTTCTTGTTAGCTCTGCTTTCTTAGCGTGAGGTTCACTCAGCCGTGGACATCCGGGCACTGTACACACACCTGGTATCATCCGCACCTTGGCATTAAGAACATGCTGTATGTTGGACAGAGTTGGTCTAATGAGAAAGGTACCAATTGTACCAATGCTTGTCTTTAACTTACCAGTGGTTTTAATACATCTTTTACTAAGGGATAGATAAATAATGTACTAATGATCAAATTCAGAGCAGCCACGATAACATATATTTCTGTTATAAACATAATCAACTTGATGTTGCTCCATTAAGGAGTATAGTATAAATTTAGGAAAGTAATTCAGAAGAGGAAAGTGTTTCTAACACAACTGTTCTCTTTTTTCCCAGTTCTGGGAAACGCCCGGCCTTGTGAATGCTAGGCAACACTTAAGCTACACCCTAGCTAGCCCTTGGTTTCTGACAGAGCTTCACAAAGTTCAAGCTGGCCTTGAATTCGGTATTCTAACCTCTCGCCTGGGTTCCCAGAACACTGGCAATAACACCCAGATGAATTTAGTTCCTTGTTTTGAAACAAAACAGAACTGGTGAGGGTGTCAGCACAGAAATCAAAATCCCAGGGTAAGTACTGAGAAAGACTTTTTAAATGGCCAGGTCCAAAAAGCTTCATTCCGTAGACTCAGAACAACAACGGGTTTGAGAGGAAAAATGTGCACTATATTTACAAACCAACTCAACATCTTTCCCCTCTGACTTTGCAGTACCACAGAAACTCCAGGTAGACTTTCATTCTAGGGCTGTACCCTATGTTCAGCTTGAACTTCTTCCCCAAGAGAGCCAAGGATAGGAAAATGGGCTACTCATCTGCACCACTATGAATACCACTTTAGTTCCAACACTCAGGAGGCAGAGGCAGGCGAATCTGAATTCGAGGCCAGCCTGGTCTACAGTGAGTTCCAGTACAGTCAGAGTTGTTATACAGAGAAACTCATTCTTGAAAAAAACAAACAAACAAAAAATCTTATCTCTGTTTTTATATTTTAACTATCGTGTGTTTTTCCTACAGAAGCAAACAAGAGATCATTTTTCCCTTCCTAAAGCCTGAGAGACTAGCAATAAAGCCAAAATAAAACTCAAACCTTATCTGAGGGATTGCTTCGGAAGCTGTAATTGTCCATGTATGGAAAGACTGTTACTTACTGACAAAACAAACCTCATTAACCAATTTTGTTAGCTACTCACCCAACACTGAGCCAAACTGCTAGTTCTGTAGGGCAATCGAGGTCATGCCAAATGAACTATAAGCTCAAAAGTCCCAAGCAGAATCCTAGTCCTCCAGAAAAACACCTGGGTTCTACTGCACAATCAAGCCAAGCAAAGCCAGGAATGCCTGCGCTGGTCTAAGAGTGGTCATGAGCACAGTGAGTCAGCCATGCTAGAGGGAAGATAAGTCAACAGAGTACCTACACCATAATTATTTAGCTCACTTGCCTGCGAGCCCATCTAATTCCGCGAGAATGTACGACAAGCTAGGATCTGGGGTATACTGACTGTAAGCTAACAAATGACAGCTGAAATGTTAGTTTTAACAATTACAGAAGACTTGCTGAGGAGAACAATATGGCGGCTCCTCTGTCAGACAGGCATACAAAGTTCTACTGGTGATACTCTCCAGAACCAAAGTGCTCAGCTTGGCAGCTATCATAGACTTGACAGCTATACACTATAGATCACAAGCTCGCAGGTCCAAAAGTCTGAGTCTGACTGCTTCTAGCCTTTTGACTAAGATCCAGAGTAAGTCTAGAACACTGAGCTGTATTTTGAAGGGGCCATTTAAGGCTTATGTAGTTATAAGGGAGTCAGGCAGTTCCTGAGGCTACAATGGTGAGACTGCCATCTAGTGGAGACTTTGTGCCACTGGTTCATTGACAACACTAAATTTCTGAAATAAAAGGCACAGTTAAAAGGTAAAAAGCAGGTTCAGTGACTATCTCTAAGCGCCTACCAGTGTGTTAACACTGTATGGACAAAGCACCAGAAAACACTAGCCAAGAGACTCTCAGATGGAGAAGGGACATGTGCCACAATACTCAGAGGAACCCTGAGGTTTCTAGTAGTCTATGCTGATTTAATAAACTGGAGAGGAATTAAGTTCCGTGCACTTATAAAATTAGACACAAACTCCCCTTTAAGAAGCAATTCTCGGCCGGGCGGTGGTGGCGCACGCCTTTAATCCCAGCACTCGGGAGGCAGAGGCAGGCGGATCTCTGTGAGTTCGAGGCCAGCCTGGTCTACAGAGGGAGTTCCAGGATAGGCTCCAAAGCTACAGAGAAACCCTGTCTCGAAAAACCAAAAAAAAAAAAAAAACAAAACCAAAACCAAGAAGCAATTCTCACTGGGCGGTGGTGGTGCATGCCTTTAATCCCAGCATTTGGGAGGCAAAGGGAGGCAAATGTCTGTGAGTTCAAGGTCAGCCTGGTCCACAGAGCTAGTTCCAGGACAGCTAGGACTGTGACACAGAGAAACCCCATCTCAGGGGAAAATAATTCTCCCTTCTGTAGTTCAGTGATTTCCACTTTTGAAAACCTTCCCTCAAAGGAATGATGTAACTGGAGAGATATTAAATCATGATAAAACCTTAGTCACTAACCCCTACCCCTAACTTTAAATGTCTAGGTTCTTTTCCTAGAGACTCAAAGAACTAATGAAGAGGTAAAAGGGAGAGTGAACGCGAGGGCTGTTAAGGGTGCCGGAGGCTACACATCTGCGAGTTAGCAAACCTCCTTTCCTAACAGCCGAGCAGCTGGGTGTGGTGGCATGCACCTGGTGATCCCAGCAGAGATCCACGAGGATTCCTGCAGCCCAACCTGCCTCAAACAAGCAAAACAGGACTGGAGAGATGGCTCAGGGGCCAGAGTCCAGTTCTCAGGACACACATTAGGTGGCTTCCAAAGGCTTGTACCTCCAGGTGTTAAGCGGATGTGACACCCTCTTCTTAAACAAACAAAAAATCCAAAGAGCAAATCATATAGCTTGCTGAGCAGTACAAATGAAATAAATCTCCATGGTGAATTTCTTTCCAAGATTCTGGTGTACTTTAAAGTTCAGAAATATCGCAGTGGGATCCTAACAGAGAACCAACTGACTTACCCGTCCCAAACACACTCAGGGAAATAACTCAAGAGCCCTACAACAATATTCCAAATTCCCAAGCGGGTGGTAGAAAGTCAAGTCCTTCCAAAAGGAAGCCGCGATGGTGAGCAGGTCCTATTGAAACCTGTGTGTGCTGAGGGTCAGGTAACTCTAGCCCTCTGCCTTGTCATTATCGATCCATCCTCCCAAGTTCCAGCCTGTAGCTTTTAAGACGGCATTGTTTCCACAAGACTTAGTTACATCAGAGCCAGGAGCATGTCCATTTCTTACACTGCTATGTCCTCGACAGTCTGAGCACACAGCATTTTATAAATGAGTGCCTGAGCAATGAATCAACAACCCCGCAAGCTCTTTCTTCTGATCAGCCCAAGGGAGAAATCAAGCTACTTTGTGGGGGCTGCTGGGAGAATTAACTGGGATGTTAAGTAATACTATGTTCACGACACAAACAGCCTCCAACATCCCACCTTGCCAAAACCCAAGGAATAGGAGCAAATATGCTCTGAATGAATAATAAAAAACGGGTCCACCTGGGACCGGAGACCCAGACAAGACATAGAAACAGGGTTGTCACCACTGAAAAAGCTGGGACTGTCGGGAGAGGGTAGGAAAGGGATGGAAGAGAAGCTTCTCCAAGGCTGCGGGCTGCAAATCGGGGCCCAGGGAGGGAGCATGTCGACATGGGGGCGGGGAGGGGGGCACACGGACACAGGCCCAGCCCTGGGCAAGAAGGAAGAGGTGGTGACTCCGGATCGCGGGGGAGGGAGAGGAGTCCAGGCCTGCGATGACGCGGGGAAGGAAGAGGCGACTGGGCCCGGTATGATGGTGGCCCGGGACCCCGCGTGGGCCGGGGAGAAAGCGCAGGACAGGCCACAGGCCGGGGCGAGGAGGGCAGCAATAGGAAGCGCGCCCGCCGGCCGCGCTCGTCCTTACCAGCTGGCAGGGCTTCTTCCGGTGACCCGAGCGCACCTTGGACCGACCCAGACACCCAGCCACGAAAGAATCCGGCCCCGGCACCCAGAGTTCTCGCGATATGTGGCCTCCCTACCACGCCTCTCGCTAGCGTTCTGACAGTTTCGCGAGATTTCCTTCCGCACCTGCGCAAAGCCTCTTTAGGGCTCAACGTGGAGGTGTGTGATAATTTTCACTGCCCATAATCTGGGTCCTTTTCATGCCGATCAGTAAATCAATTAAGTATTTTGAAGATGTGCTATGCTGAATGGAGAAGTACGCCAAGGGAGCCCCTCGCACCAAATGCTCGCACAAAGTAGATTTTATTTAGCTATAACATTCATATGCAAGAATACATGTCAGAAGACACAAAAGATCATATATCACATGACTCCGTTATTATAGAAATCAAGGCAAATCCTTTTATTAAAAAATTTAGAATCGATGCATAGTAATTTACATATCCTTGAGGTGCTAACTTTCAATGCATGTAAACAGTGTGGAGGTCAGATGTGGGCGATCGCTGTATTTATCATTTCTTTGTATTGTTAATTTAGAAAATTCTATCAACTAATTATTTTTTTGAAATAGTTAATCTGGGTATGGCGGCACCTGGTTGCAATTCCAGCGCTTAGGAGGATAGGAGTTCAAGGCCAACCTCCACTGCTGAGCCTTTGAGAGAGGAGGGAGACTGAGATATCAGATGATTATTATCAGTATAGCTGTCCTACTGTGCTGTAGAATATTAGCTACTGTTTCTCCTACCCAACTCTACCCTTGCTAATAGGGCAGTCAAATTCTTTTTTTTCTAAGTTTTAATTAATTAATTAATTTTGTATACAGTGTTCTTCTGTATGTATGCCTGTAGACCAGAAGAGGGCACCAGATATCATTACAGATGGTGTGAGACATCATGTGTTTGAACTCAGGACCTCTGGAAGAGCCAGTGCTCTTAACCTCTGAGCCATCTCTCCAGCCCCAGCAGTCAAATTCTTAAGGACCGAAAAGGAAAAAAAGAGAGAGAGAAAAATGATGCATAGCAGGCTGGAGCCAAGGCTGAGTGGAGAGTTAGAGTTGAATAAGTTTCCTTGTGGTTGAGGGCTGGAGAGACAGTGCAGAGGTTAAAAGCACTTACTGCTTTTGCAGATGGCCCAGTTTTGGTTCCAAGCACCTATATAGTGGCTCACAGCCATCCATAACTTCTGTCCCAGGGATCCAGTGCCTTCTGACCTCCAAAGGCACCAGGCATGCACACGTGTATATGTGCAGGCAAAACAGTCATATAAATAAAATCTCTTTCCTTCGGGGCTGTGGTTTGAATAAGAGTGTTGCTCATAGGCTTATCTATTTGCCTTAGGAAGCAAGGAGTGGAGCTACTTAGAAGTGCTAGCAGGTGTGCATCCTCTCTGGAGGAAGTGTGTCACTGGGGGGTGGACTTTGAGGCTCCTGAAGCCCAAGGCTGACCCAGTGGCTTACTCTTTTTTTCCCCTGCTGCCTGTGAACCTGGATGTAGAAATCTCAGCTCCTTCTGCCTGCATCCCTCCAACATGACAATAATGAACTAAACCACTGAAGCTGTAAGTCAGCCCCAATTAAATGCTCTCTCATAAGAGTTGCTGTGGTCATGGTGTCTCTTCACAGCAATAGAACCGAAGCTAAGACGGCTGATGGAGAGCTCTGAGGTTAGATGCAGAGGACAGCTGCAGAGCAATCTGTCTCCACTGAAGGAACACTAACAAATGCTGGGTGATACATTTTAACTTAGGGGAAGTGATACAATGTTTTACACAGTATGGAGAAGATAAATGTCAGAGTCAGCGTTGTCACCCTCTCAAGTCAATTTTAGGTGGGCTGTGCGTGGCACACAGAACTGATCCTAGAGCTAGTCCCCACCATCTGCAGGAGTCTGGCATCTGATTTGCTGGCAGCCAATAAGAGGTCTGGAGGGCACCTTCTCTGGCTGTCTCTAACCTGTCCCAACCTTATGCAAACACAGAGGGATGTGGGGACACGCCTGAGAGGAGATGCCTGAGTGAGTGGAAAGAAGGATGCACGGGAGTACCGAGGGCAGAGAAGAAGGCCGGTTTCGTCATGAACACATGCTTTTTTTCCCATTATAAATGGGCAGCAGGAGACAGTCAGAAGAACTCAACACTGCAGAAGTGGTAGAAATGGACATGGGCCCCAGAGGGAAGCACTGTGCTTGTAACCCATTTGAGCCCAGGGAAAAGACTGTAATTTGTAACTGGTGTTGTTGAGTTGATTGTTTTAAAACATGCTTGGTTTTCTTTTTGTCTCCTTTATGTGTTTGTTTGCTTTATAACATGCATTAAGTTCATACAAACATAATTGGCAAATTTATTTATTTATTTGCATTTTTGAAGACAGGGTTTCTCTGTGCGGCCCTCCATAGACCAGGCTGGCCTGAGATCTGCCTGCCTCTGCTTCCGAGCGCTGGGATGATGAGCCACCACCACCCAGCCTATAACTGATACATTTACATCATACAAATATTCAAATGTGGCTCAACGTTTGGGCCCACAGGAAGCTCATTTACAGTACCCAGGCAGGAACAGGACAGGACTTTCCTGGGTTCGTCTTCTCCACTACACTGTAGGTGCAATTCTCTGGGTGGAAAACCTGCTGACACTTCTCTTTGTCGTAGCCTTGGGGTATACTGGTTCTGTAATGAGACAAGACAAGACCTGTTAATTAGAAGGGGGAAATTCATTTATTCACCCAGCCCTGCCGCTCACACACGGTCTGTGCAAGAAGCAGATGATACACATTCAAATTGCCTAGGGCTCCCCTCACCAGATTGAGGGCTTCCTTGAACTGGAAGACCCAAAGTGTAGAATCCGGGCATCTTTACCTGCCTGTGCCATGGAGTCAGAGAGACAGTCCCTGACATGGGTCTTACATTCTACTCTGCATACACTGAAAGGCACTGGGAAGGTCTGACAGGCCCAGAGGCAGCTCTGGGTGATTCTGGGGGCAGCAAAGCTTTTACTAGCCTTGCCCTTCCCACCCTCCCTGTTCAGGGAGGGGTCCACAATAGTGGGGGACTGTGGAAACGGAAAGGTGGTCCTGACCCTGTCTGGTGTCTGGTTAGAAGAGGAGTTCACTCACCCTACAGGGGCAGAGAGCCATCCCAAACCAGGGTCAAGGGACCCAGGGAGAAGCCCCTGGAAGCAAACATTCCTGGGAAAACCCACCCATCGGGGCACACACAATTTAGGAGTCATTGTCCTCAAAGCCCATTTAGAGGCTTGGGATTTAAGTTGCCCTGCCAGAAGCAGACATGGTGCCATGCAGCACTTGTAGGTAGAGGCAGGAAGATCAGAGTTGAAGACCAGCCTCAGCTACACAGTGAGTTTGAGGCCAGTCTAGGTTTCAGGAGCCCTTGTCTCAGAAAAGAAATCTGAAGGCTAGAGAAATATTCAGTGGTTAAAAGTGCTTGCTTCTCCTTCAGAGGATGGGAGTTCGGTTCTCAGCACCCAACTCCAATTCCAGGGGAGTCAACACCTTTTTCTGGCCTTCCTGGGTAATTGCATATATGTGTATATACAGCCACACAGACATCTACACACACATACATATAATTAATAAAATGAATCTCTTTTTTCCCATTTTTGGGTTGGCTTTTATTTTTTTAGTTTTTTTTTGTTTGTTTGTTCATTTGTTTGTTTGCTTGAGACATGGTTTCTCTGTGTAGACCTGGCTGTCCTGGAACTTGCTTTGTAGACCAGGCTGGCCTTGAACTCGGAGATTCTCCTGCCTCTGCCTCCCAAGTGCTGGATTAAAGTCTTGTACCACTACATCCAGTGAAATGAAATCTTTTTTAAAAACCAAAGAATAAAATAAGCTGCCCTACCCAGAGTGTATAAGCAGCCATTTCCGTGCTCTCTGTAACAATGTCTCAGTATCAAGGTCTGGAATTGTATCCTAAAGGGAAAAGACATTCCTCTTCCCCAAGTTATTTTACTGTTCTTTTGTTTGTTTGTTTGTTTGTTTGTTTGTTTGTTTATCGAGACAGGGTTTCTCTGTGGTTTTGGAGCCGGTCCTGGAACTAGCTCTTGTAGACCAGGCTGGTCTCGAACTCACAGAGATCCGCCTGCCTCTGCCTCCCAAGTGCTGGGATTAAAGGCGTGCGCCACCACCGCCTGGCCCCCAAGTTATTTTAAACCATTCATGGATCTCAATTTTCTGGTCCCCAGGACATCTAAATTAGTAGCCCTCGGTGGTACATGCAGGGAGAAGATAACACCACATCTTCTCACAGTTGAACAGGGCACTGAGCCCTCAACTAAAACCTTCATGGCCCAAAACCCATGTGAACATTGCCCTGTGGGTGGAAGTCCCTGTCACATGGAAGTATGCCTTTGACTGTACGGTTCTGGTTTGATTCTTTTTAAGACTAACTGCTGATCACTTGTAGCCTCTGACATTTTGAAGATGTTTGTTCACATACACATGTGTACACCAATAATGTTTATTTTAAAGGGGAGGCTGAAAGAGAACCCCTAACTCTCCCAGGGGCTTTCGTTTGTCTCGGTTCCTGCTGCTCAAACAGCTGGCAACCCTTTCACCTGTTGGTCCATCTAGACCCCGTGCTGTATTAGCCTGTATGGCTTCAGTAGTCCAACTCCTCAACTGGGAGGCTCAACTTGGCCCTGAGGTTCCACTCTAGGTGCACCTCCAACAGATTCTGCATGTCTATCATATTTCTTCAACTCTTCCAACTCTGCTGTACTATCAGCTTTTATAGCCATGTATATATACATGTATATATACACACATACACACATATATACATACACATATACATGTATACATACATTTACTGTGTTATGTATAAAGTATGATCTTAAAGTTCATTGTAGTAGTTAAAGTTATAATAAAGAAAAATCTGTTTGCCAGTGACTAGGCATCATGGAAAATTGGGACTGCTTAACAAACTGTAGCCCCCCAAAACCAAACACACACACAAATGAATGTAATTTTTTGTTAAAAAGAACTCAAGGTAGCTTATGAATTTGCTATTATTCAAGCAGTTCTGACCTTGTGGGTAGATGCAAACATGTCTGTCTATGCTTCTGACATACGCTCACATCACTCCTGGCTCACAAGGAGGTAGTAGGATCTCTTGAGCCCTGGAGTTTGACGGCAGGGCAACTTAAAAAGACTGTTTCAAAACCAAACGTAAAACAAAAGAAAGCAGAACCCATATAGAGTGGTGGTTTGGGACCCTCAGAATCAGTGGTTGAGACTTACAGGCTGCAGCAGCTGATTGAATCTGGTCCACAGAAACACCTATTACAGTCCTTCACCCAGTAAGAGTCCAGGGGGTGTTTGGTACCATCAGGATCCACGCAGTCTAAAACAATGCAAATTCCCAGGTCACGTAACAGAAACGAAGCTTGTAGGGACACTGAGCCAGTCACTGGCGCATGACTGCAAGCAATTGTAGAGGTGGCCGGGACAGTGCTTTTGTATTCAAGATGGCTAAAATCTAGCACGCTGTGGCACCTGCCTCTGGTGATGGCTTTGTTTTTGTTTGCTT
Organism: Chionomys nivalis; assembly: GCF_950005125.1. Taxonomy (NCBI): domain Eukaryota; kingdom Metazoa; phylum Chordata; class Mammalia; order Rodentia; family Cricetidae; genus Chionomys; species Chionomys nivalis. The sequence goes on along the minus strand of NC_080090.1, from coordinate 31,913,149 downwards.
GTCTTTTTAGACAAGGTATTGCTATGCAGCCTTGGCTAGCCTGGAGGTCACTGTGTAGACCAGGTTGTCTTCCAGTTTACATAGATTCAACTGCCCCTGCTGGGATTAAAGGCCTGAGCCTCCTTGCCCAGTGTTCTGATAATGTTTCTTTTTTTTTTTTTTTTTTTTTTTTTGGTTTTTCGAGACAGGGTTTCTCTGTGGTTTTGGAGCCTGTCCTGGAACTAGCTCTGTAGACCAGGCTGGTCTCGAACTCACAGAGATCCGCCTGCCTCTGCCTCCCAAGTGCTGGGATTAAAGGCGTGCGCCACCACCGCCCGGCTTGATAATGTTTCTTAAGCAAGTTTAAATCTTTCTAGATTTTATTTCAGAACAGGTATTGAAAAATAAATAAACCCTTCCTTTGGAATCTAGTAGCTATTAGGAGTGGCTGGGGTCCAGTTAGTTTTCCCTCTAGTTGTCCTGAACAAAACGGTCACTTCCCTGCTACCATTGCTTTGTACCAGTTGAGTCTCAAGGCTGGGTGCAAATGGGGAGCACTGTGGGTAGTTAAAATCCACCCACAGACTGGGGAGTCGCTCAGTGGAGAACAGGTATTGGGCATGCACAGAGCCCTGGGTTTAATTCCCAACACCAAAATAAACAAACAAGCCTTCTATCCCTAATCCCCACCAACGAACAACAAATCAGAATCTGTGGGTGGAGTCCAGACTTTCTTGTTTACTTCGGGTTTTGTTTGGTTTTCTTTTGGGGGGTGTTGAGGTGTGTGCATCTTGTATTTCCGGCTGGTATTGAACTTCCCATTTACCCAAAGATTGTATTGAACTTTTTTTAAGATTTATTTTTATTTTATGTGTATGTATGTATGTAAGGCTACTGCATCATATCTTCAGAGACCAGAGGAGGGCACTAGATGTCCCGGAACTAGAATTGTCAATAGCTGTAAGCAGCCATGTGGATGCTAGCAACTGCACTTGGGTCTTCTATTAGAATAACCAGTGCTCTTCACCACTAAGCCCTCTCTCGAGGCCCTGCATTGGACCCTTAACCCTCCTGTCCCTGCTCTTGAGCACAGGGATTACTAAAATGTGTCATCACCCTTGCTCTGTGCGGTGCTGGAATTGATCTCTGTATCCCATACATACTAGGCAAGCCCTCTACCAAGGCAGCTGCATCCCTAGCCCTCTGCCTTATTTTTAAGAATGTTCAGCCAGGGTGAGAGTTGCTGCCTTAGATCCAAGTGACACATGCTTGAAGGACCACAGCATCAGCACCCCTGGGACTGCACTGTACATTAGATTTTCATACCTGCTATCAGATCCCGTGAATTAGACTTGACGGGATAAGAGATGTAGCTTAATGGTTATCATATTTAGTTGTTAGCTGTTTTTTTATGTATTATTATTTATTTATTTAAACTTTTTATTTATTGTGTATTGGTGTTTTGCCTGCATGCATATTTGTGTAAGGATGTTAGATTCACTAGAATTGGAGTTACAGACAGTTGTGCGCCACCCTGTAGGTGCTGAGAATTGAACTCGGGTCCTCTAGAAGAGCAGCCAGTGCTCTTAACCCTCAGCCATCTCTCTAGCCCCATCATATATAGTTTTAATTGTCAATTTGACACAGCCTCATGTCATCCGAGGAATACTTTTCAAGTTCTTGCTTGCTTGAGCTTTGCCCCGACTTCTCTCAACAGTGGACTGTGGTCTAGAGGTGACCTTTCCTTCCATAAATTTCTTCTGATAATAGCATTTCATCAGAGTAGCAGAATGTAACAGCATTAAAGTGTTTCTTTGGTGTATTTGGGCATCTCCAGTAACATTCACTCCCCCCGTACACACACACACACACACACACACACACACACACACACACAGCATTTAAACAAGATTACAATGATGATCATGTACATTAAAATTCAAATGCTGCTTCTTAACCCTGACTGCATGTGAAAATCAAAGCGTTTTTAATGTGCAACTCCAGCCCAAAGGTTCCTATTCAGCTGTTCTTAAATGGGACTTGATTGTGGTGCATTTTGAGCTCATCTAGCTAGAGTTGAGAACAGCCTTCTCACTCTGTTTCTGTGTCCACCCAAATCCTTCTTCCAGTGTACATCCCAAGGTGTCCCCATCTGCCATAGGTCATAGGCAGGTCATATCCACAGGTTGTATCTAGCAGGCTCCCCATCTGCCCTATAAGTCATATCTACCAGGCTATAGTGGCATTTAAAATACTGGAAAACCCAGGACTTACCACCAGGCGGTTGTTCTGGAAGTCCCTTACGTGGTTCGAGAAAGCACACTGCCTTGCAAGCCATCACCAAGGTGGCAAGGAACAGCAGACTGCCCAGCAGAGCTTTCTGCAATGCAGGAAAAGGTTAGAAGTGAAGAATGAGTGATTCACGAAGGTCTTACTTGACTGAGTATCCTATACTGGCAGAAGGGCAGAGTGTGGAGCAACTCCCAGGTACCCCCAACCTAGCAGTCAGGGACTAAGACATAAATCAGTCACATAAAAAGAAATTTCTGCTGGGGGTGATGGCACACACCTCTAATTCCAGTACTCGGGAGGCAGAGGCAAGCAAATCTCTGAGTCCAAGGCCAGCCTGGTCTACAGAGTGAGCACCACCAGGATAGACAGAACTGACTACAGTGAGAAACCCTGTCTCAAAAAACCAATCCCAGAGTTCACTGTGAGAGTGGCTGGCTGTGGGAATAGGAAGGATTATGGTAGGAGCCTCATCATTGGCTGTAGCAGGGACTTCTTGAAACAGCAGCTCTGTCCTGGCTTGTTCTCGGCGCCCTGAGGGCTCATGTCCCAGGTGCTCATCCTCCTTGCGCCCTGTGACATGAGAAGAGCCATCTCCATCTCCGTAGTTTTTCCCATGAACCCTCTGCCCTGGTTTTTCCTCTTTCTATAGTTCGCAAATTGTCTTGGGAAAGTGGTGTTTGTGGGGAAAACATAGAGTCTGTACTAAGCTAACTTAAATGTTTCCTTAATAAGATCATAAAGAACAGAAAGTTATATCATCTTAAGGATAAAAGAGATTTTAGTGTTTACATGAGTAAATAAATAAAGCTAAGACTATATCGAATTTAAAAATAATACATGAAATAGTTTCACTATAACAAAGAAAAACATAAAGTACAGTATAAAAGTAGCAAGAGCAATAAAGAGAGATCGCATGTGCGTGCGCACATACACACACACACACACACAAACATGAAAACAGAGCAATACAGAGTTGTCAATGGATACAAAAACATAAATAAAGAGACATCTCTCATACACACAGACACAGACACATACACACACACACACATGAAAATAGAGAAAGGATCAATAAACACCTGGGAAGCCGGGCAGTGGTGGCGCACGCCTTTAATCCCAGCACTTGGGAGGCAGAGGCAGGCAGATCTCTGTGAGTTCGAGACCAGCCTGGTCTACAAGAGCTAGTTCCAGGACAGGCTCCAAAACCACAGAGAAACCCTGTCTCAAAAAACCAAAAAAATAAAAATAAATAAATAAATAAATAAATGAATAAATAAATAAATAAAAATAAACACCTGGGAAATTCAACTTACCCAAAGCAAAAGAAATGTGAACGTAGATGAAGGAGGATGGAGTGACCATGCCCTTTAGAATCTGCAGAGGGAAACGGGCCCACAGGGGAGGTGATGAGCACAAGGGCCGTTCCCATGGGAACAGGGTCTATGGAGCAATTGGAAGTGTAACCACTCGCATTTCCCTCTAACAGGACCCTGAGAACAGCACAGAGGTGAAGACAAACCTAAAAGGCAGCTCAGCTCACTGCACTGTGGAAATGGAAAACCATACGACACCCAAGCAAAGAGCTGACTGAGAACACAGTGGCTCGCAATAAAAACAACAACAAAACTCAAACAAAGCACGAGGACCTAACAAAGCGGGGAGAGAAAAGCAGGGCAAGGACCCTCTATGCACTGTGAGGTGCAACCCTGCAGGCTGCACAACACAACGGCCTGGGTAGCTCTGACTACTGCGACACAGAGAGAGCTGCAGCCCAGGCTGACCTGGAACTCACTATGTAGCCCAGGCTAGCTCTGAGCTCAGAGCAGACCTCTTGCCCCAGCCTCTCAAGTGCTGGGATAACAGGCTTGAGCTACCACACCGGCTAAGAAGGCATTCTGTGACTTGTGACACCTTTCTTTGGGCTCTTCCTTTTTCCTTCCACAGTGACATTCATCCAGCTTAAAACTACAAAGAATACGTAAATCTTTCCAAAAGAAGGAAAGAATGAAAGAGAAAAGAAAAAGAAACCAAAACAATCACCAAAAAATACTGCTCAATATATTTAACACACACCAACAATTATCATTTACTTTTTCTTCTTCTTTTTTTTTCAGTCTTTAGCTCACAGTCAATTCTGCCAGTTGATAGGGTTCGGCGCCCTTAGATGGAAAGCCTACTTTTCCATGCTAAGGCGGTCATGGAAGTTTAGAGTCTTCTTTTACTGAGTCACAGTAAGGGAACCGAGGAGCCAGAGCTGCTCCCAAGGCTTGTGGGTTGTGCAAGACACCAGAGACTTCTGCAGGATATACAGGACTGAGACGCTGGTGGACGGACCTCAGGCTCACGTGTTCTCCTTTCCTCCCTCCCCTCCACTCTCTCCATCTGCCCCCTCTGTGTCTTTGTCTCTGCTCCCATGATGGCAGGGTGCAGACTTTCAGATTAAGTTCACTGATAACAGACAGGACTGTTGTGTCCTCTGCTCTCCCATGTGAGCCCCACAGGAAGTGATTCATGCTGGCTGCTCGCTGCTGCTTTCAGGGAGACCGTGATGAAGAGCACGCTTGAAGATTCTGCTTCAGTGGTCCTCAGGCTTATGATCAAAGCTCCCAGGTAGGTGATGTTGAGATCCCAGTCTGAGGATCTCCCCTGTATTCTGTTCTGCCCGCCTCCCTTGCTGCAGACAGTAGCCATGTGCCCCTGATGCATGAGGGCAGGAGAGTAAAGGAAACTAGCTCTTACTGGGGCTTCTAGGTGGTGTGGCTTTGTGACCAGCTTGGGTGAAGCAGATTGGCAGTGTCCCCTTAATTGTGTCCCCTTTGTTAAGTATCTGTTCCTGGAAAGGAGGGCCCCGCTCTCCATAACCAAGGGTCAGGGTCTTCAGACTCTTAGTCAAGAAAGGGTACTGGCAGTTCTGCAGGTACCCGAGTTGACTCCCAGGCCTCATGGGAGATGGGTGGGAGGAGGGGTCTGAGTGCAGACAGGGAGGGCACTATCCACCACTATTGTACCCCTCCAGCTCTGTCTGAGGAGGGTTCCATAGAGAACATTTCTCCTGAGGTGGGTCAAGGGTCCCTTCCTGAGGGCCTCTCCACCCTCATATAGGCTCTCTTCTCCAGCTCCTGTTTCCTTCCTCTTATCCTCCCGTGGGGAGCCACAGTTATTCCCTGATATTGGCTCGTAGAAAAGACACTGTAAGGAAAGACCCACTTCCAACTAAAGACAGAAAGAAGTCTTGTGTATGAGGTCAGTCACCCACCATTGTGAGAAGCAGGACTCCTGACAGGCAGGCACCTCCAGCGAAGCCTCAGCAAGAGCGAGTGCTGGTTCCCTATTTATACAGGTGAGAGTGGCCACACCTGGATCTTCTTGGAAAGGCTTTGTGCCAAGAACACAGTAAATATTTACAGAGGGTTGAGCAGGAAGTTATTATTTCAGTTGATTTAAACTTTTCATCTGTTAAGCCTCTACCCTAAGGTGTTCACCATTTCCTCACCCTTGACAAGCTCTTGGTCTTGGTGAGAGCAGAGAGGGAAAGAACTTTCCTTGGAAGCCTTCATCCTGTGCTGGCAGACTGCTAGACACCCTCTGTGCTCTTACCTGGTTCATCGACAAAGAAATGAGCATTCAGAAATACGATTCACAGCAGCCAAGTGCCGAGGCTGTGTTTGGGAAGGCATAAGGTTAGCCCAGTAGGTCAGCCTGGCTGGCTAGGGAGCTGAGGCCCAGGAGATGAGGGTCCAGCGTGGGAAAGCACAGTGCATGAACCATCTTCCCTCCAGCCTAGGTTTCTTTTGACAGGTCACATGCTTACATCTCTCAAACAGCCAACATCCTCCTGAATGTTTAGTCTTTTGTCTGCTTCCTCAAGTGAGCCCTCCTTCTCCCTGTTCAACAGTAATCTCCGGTGTGGGAAGCAGTAAGGAGTTTCCATGAGCAATGAAAACCTGAAGTGCCTTAGAGTCCAGCAATCCCACCCTGAGGACATCTGCGCTCCAGCTTTTTTATAGCTCTGTTCACAGCTGCCAGGTGATGAAGAGCAAACATCACCACCCCCGTGTCCAGAGCTGATGAATGCATAAGGAAATAGGCGGTCAGAAAAGGTCAGCGCGGGGCTGAGATGGAGCTCAGTTTGCGGAATGTTTGTCTAGCATGTGAAGCCCTCAGTCTGATCCCCAGTGCCGTATAAAACCAGACAAGGGATAAGGCAAGAAGGCATCCTTGCCAGTGAAGTCCTTGGCTGTGGCCCTGAGGACCTAACCTAAAAAGGCTATTCACAGCACCAATGATGCTGAAATCGGTGGGTTCCTGGGATGATGGGCAGCAAGCGTAGTCAAGTTCTGGTGAGTTCTGGACTAGCGGCCAGTCCTGTCTCAAAAGCTAATGTGGATGGTGTCTGAAGAACAAGTGAGGTTGTTCTGCCCTCCTCTTATACAGCAGGTTCCTCCAAATGGAAGCATTGCCCTAAGGAAGGAGATGGGAGGTTCATGAGACTCAGAAAGTAAACGAATTTCAACCTGGAGCCCAGGAAGCTGAGACCGTAAGACTCACCAGGGTCCCTCCTGACCATTATAGGAGCAGTTAGCAACTGTTGCTGGAGACTCTCATGAGTCGCCTGTTGATCTGCCTGTAAGCCACGTAAAGAGATTCAGTGTTGCAGCTGGAGTTGCACCCCTGCTTGCAGGGCTTTCAGCTAATGTGCTGCCTTTGTGTCATCCCTACTTCTGCATGTAACCCCTCAACCATTCACATGGAACTAGCCACTAAATGCCAGGCTTCACCATGGTTGTCTTTGATGAAACTGTTAATTTGGTTTGTACTTCACTCCCTATGTGGAGTAAATAGTTGTGTGTTCATGTCTCCCTAGGAATAGTGCCACCAACATCTCCACATGCATGCCCTCTCTGTCTCTGTCTCCGTCTGTCTCCCCCCCCACACACACACACACCCACACACAAACTCACACAGTTGACTGGTGGTGCACACTTGTGATCCCAACACTGAAGAGGTGAAGGCAGGAAGATGAATCATCTCAGTAATGTAAACATGTTAATGCTCTCATAGTTCCCCGTTAGTACAGACCATTTTATAATTTTCCTCTCCTAATATCCTTACACAGGGAAATCAGATTTCAACCTGTGATTAGGGGTAACAACACATCAACATTCTGTGCATCGTATCTTCCTTTAGAAGATGCCACCTTCACAGATGCACACATGCAGAATTGCTGCAGGCTAGGTTCATGCAGAGGCTGAGGCAGATGTGGGCTCACATCCAAATCCTTCCTTGAAGAGCTGTGTGAACCTGAGGCAATCTCTTAACATCTTTGACTCTTTGTTTACTTATTAATGATTATGGAGAGAATGATTCCCCACCTCCAAGGACTGACATGAAAGATAAGGGGGAATGTGTCTAACTCTTTTAGCTCAGGGCCTGATAAATAGTTGTAGGGAAGGGCACACTTTTACCATTGCTATCTTACTGTTTTTATCTGGGCCTAATAATTAAATAGACCCAAGATAAACAGTAGAAGTAAATTACACATATATTTACTTAAAAAAAGTTTTACATGGTGCAGGATCACATGGGAGAGTCAAAGAAGCAAGGTTTAAATATACAGTGACTTAGAGAAAGAATCTTTGAAAATGCGTCAAGGCTGAGGCATGGGAGGGCTAATTCTGTAGAGAAGCAATGAGGGCCACAAGGGTTAGCTTAACACGTTTATTTATATAAATTTCTCTCTGTTCAGAGTTCCCACCCTCACTGGTAAGATTGTTAATGTTTTCCAGTGTGGAGGATATATAAGAGAAAAGCCTTAGTTGCTTTTCTCTTGCTGTGCTAAGACACCATGACCAAGGTAACTTTTAGACAACAGTGTTTGTTAGAAGCTTACAACTTCAGAGGGTGAGTTTATGACCATCATGGCAGGGAGCATGAATAGGGAGGAAGGTGTGATGCTGGAGCAATAGCTAAGAGTGCAAATCTTTGTCCGTAGGCACAAGGGAGAGAATGAACGAACTAAGAATGATGCACATCCTCCAAAAAGGCCACACCTCCTAGTCCTTCCCAAACAGTTCTTAACGGGGTACTAAGTAGCCAAACATGCAAGTCTATGGGGGCCATTCTCGTTCACCCCCACAGTCATGGTGCTTTGTCACAGCAGTAGAAGAGTAACTTAAGACACAGGGATTTCAAAGAAGGATTACAAGTGCCCCCCACTTTTTGGGTGGTGTCAGGGAGCAAAGATAGATCTTCCTTCACACATGCTAGTCAAGCCCTATACCATTTGCCCCAAATATAACTTGCTATTTTAAAATTTTACTTCAGCAGGACTGAAGAGATGGCTCAGTGGTTAAGAGCTTTGCCTGCTCTTCCAAAGGTCCTGAATTCAATTTCCAGCAACCATATGGTGGCTCAAAGCCATCTGTAATGAGACTTGGTACCCTCTTCTGGCCTGTACTGTATACATAATAAATAAATAACTTTATTTAAAAAATTTTTACTTCGGTTCAAAATAATCCTTCTTCTAAAATGGCATATTACTATAGTTTGTGTTCTGGTGGAAGTTCCACCTGAGCCCCTGACACTCATATACCCAAAGAGTCTAGGATTATTAGGTGGAAGCCCACTTCTCTCTCTCCCCAGACCCTGCCCTTCAGAAAGCCCTCAAAACAGTGGCCTCTTCCCGCAGAAAGCCAGCCAAGAGTTAATCCCTCCCCAGGGCTGCTCAAGACCACACCTATAAGCTACTTAAGACCATTTGTCACGTGATTCCTCTCCTGCCCTCCTGAGGGTCATCCAGGAGTTCTTTGCTCTTTCCATTAAACCTGGATTTATTAACTCAGTTTGATTGACTTATTACATCAGCAGTGGTGGATATTCAATAACTGGTTTCTGTCCTCTCACCAGGTCCCACAGCCATTTAGCCCCAAAGAAATCACACAGAGGTCTATATTTTACAAACTGATTGGCCCATTAGCTCAGGCTTCTTATTAATTCTTATAATTTATATTAGCCCATTATTCTAGTATATGTTAGCCACATGGCTTGGTACCTTTTTCAGCAGAGCAGGTCACATCTTCCTTCTTCAGTGTCTGAACAGGGCTGCGGAGGGAGCTCCGAAGTTATTCTTTTATAAGGGAACATGACTGAATAGGTAAGAGACAGACTCTCCATTGTGGGTTTCCCCTGATGGCTTCTGTAAGGATCATGGAGATGTCAATCACCTGTATTTTGGAGCAGGATTTTATCTTATCCTCCCGAGGAAGACTACGGCTGCTTCAAATCATGCATTTGTTGATGCTAGAAATGGCTGGGCCAGAAAAGATTGCATGAGTCAAGATGGCATAAACTCTGGTAGCTCCAGCTGAGAGAAGTTTGTCAGCGGCATGACAGATTTGTACCACAGCATCAGTCATGTCATCCACAAGAATAGTCACCCAATCCTCACACCTCCTGCTAGCATCTTGGGGTCCACTTGATTGGCCTTCTTCCGTTCCTTGTGAAGCAAGGCAAAATCCACATCCAATCGGTCTGCAATGGAGGTCGCTCACTTGGCTCCACCAGCATCAGGTGAGACAGTAGTACAGTTTCTCCACCCAGGTAGATTCTCCTTTATCCGCTTGAGGACAGCTGGCTCTGCATATAAATTGTCCACTGGTCTATCAGAAAAGCCCTGAATCTGAGATGCATGTAGATCCATGGTGATAACATGATCTGCTCCTGCGACAGAGGATTTGCAACAAGCTCAGCTGAGACGGGAGCCGGCTCTTATCTTTCTTATCTTGGTGGGCATAAGGAAACTTGGAATGACTGTGGTAACCCGGCTGGCTGAAGCAATCTTGCAAGCATTAATCATAATCAGAAGCTCCATTAGATTGTATTTATCTCACCACACCCACTCCGAACGATGTAGACACCCTCTCCATGCACACGTTCTCCAATTTCCACACAGCTCTCCCGGTTGCTGAATTTCTTAGTCAACACCTTGCCTAGCTCCAGGCCCAGGCGGTCACCAATTTTCTTGGATAGGTTCTGGTGGGAATTTCCACTGAAGATTTTGATATTCGGCATCTTAGGCAACTGCACAACGTGTTCTTCACTTAGTGGTCACCCCTGCTGCAGAGACTGGTTCTGAAGTCAGTCTGTAGCCTGAACACCTACAGTGCCTGTCGCTCCACCATCTTACAGTCCTGCCCAGAGCGTCTCTCAAGCCCTTTATCCTTATATGCCAATTATCTCAGGCCTTTTGACATCGTGAGGGAAAGCTAACTCTTATACATGTTCTGGAGCTGGTGTTATGGATGGTTGGGACATGCTATGTCCCACACTTCTTCATCATCTTATTTTATCATGACTGATACCATCAAGCCACAGGAGCTGGCAACATTTGCCCTCCCAGGAGTTGGATGGCCGAAGCCTCTTCTAGAAGACTGTGGGGAGGGCTACCAGTAGCCTCCTCACTTCTGTCTCTGATGTGGCCTCTGTCTCCACACAAATAAGAGACCACCTGTCACTGGCCTCACACTTCCCATTGTGAGGCTGTAACTGGGTTTGGAGAATAAGTGACAGTCAGCAGTGGCTTTTCATAGGTGGTTGATCTCATTACAAGGAACAGAGCTGTCTGTTGTATTCTTGGGAAATTGCCTCCATGCTCCCTGGGAAAACCAAACTCCATGGATTTTCAAATCATCTATATACAATGACATAGTATTTGCAGATAATTTAAGTACATCTTTAGTTCCAGTTTGTTTTCTTTTGCTGAGACAAATGCCATAACCAAAAAGTAACTTGTGGAAGGAAAGGGTTTGTTTATCTTAGAATTCCAGGCCGTTGAGGGGAGTCAGGGCAAGCACTCAATCAGGAACTTGGAGGCAGGAACTGGCCATGGGGAGCACTGATAACAGGCTTGCTGCCCAGTTTTTGCTCAGCCAGTTTACTCCCTCCCTCTGTCCCTCCTTCCTCCCTCTGTCCCTCCTTCCTCCCTCTGCCCCTCCTTCCTCCCTCTACCCCTCCCCCCTCCCTTTTTTTCCTTCCTCCCACCCATTTTCCATTTGTTTGTTTGTTTGTTTTTGAGACAGGGCTCACTGCAGAGCCTTGGCTGTTACAGCACTTACTGTGTAAATCAGGCTGGGTTGAGTTCCTAGCACTCACATGGTGACTCACAATCGTGCGTAACTCCAGTTCCAGGCCATCGGATGCTCTCCTCTGATCTTCAGAGGCACCAGGCATGCACATGTGTATGAACACAACATGCAGGCAAGTACTCATACACATAAAAGTAAATAAATCTAAAACTGTATTTGACAAGGATTCTATTCTGCTTCTGCATGCTGGTGTTTTTGCTGACATGCAGCATGCACTTCAGTGTTCCGGTCACATAGTTTAGTGACTACACTGGAACAGCATGGGGGATTCTCTTCAGTCACTGTGTGATCAAGGATTCCTGCTCCGTGTCTGGACTGGAGTGAGGGGCGCAGAGTTCTGGACCGGGAAACTCGACTTCCCTTTTCCCGGATCCTAGCACTACCTATCATTTGCAGCTGCGAATGGAATAGATTTTATTCTCAGGTCACAGGGTTTGTTCTCTGGCTTAATAGCACTTAGTGTTCTGTTCAGGGTTTCATTTGTTTGTCCTGCCCCCCACTTCCTGGTTCGCAGGCTCTTGGCCTGTGGTTTAAAGGAATTGTTCTGTGGATCTTCTGGTCTACTTCCAAGCTCTGTCTGTGGAATGCACGGCACAGCTCCATTCCTGACCAAGGTCTTTGGAGCATGTCCTAACAAATTGGTCCAATGATGGTTATGACGCTACAAAGAAGAAAAGAAAAGGTGTATTCTTTTGTTGTTGTTTGTGACAGGGTTGCTCTGGGTTGCCCTGGCTGTCCTGGAACTAGCTCTGTAGACCAGGCTGACCTCGGACTCACAGAAAACCGCCTGCCTCTGCCTCTAGAGTGCTGGGATTAAAGGTGTGCGCCACCATGCCACAGCTTGAATAGGTGCATTCTTGCAATAGTTTGGCTGCTCATGTTTTGGGTTGTGGGGAAATGGCCACAATGATGAATCTCTCTGTTGCATTATTTCCAACTAGAGTTGTTCTGCAAAGCACTGGGGAAGTAGGGAAAGATTCACCTCAGGTTTATGTCATAAGCTTCATCCTGCATCTTGTCCTTTCATTAATCAAGATCTAGGAGATGCAGATCTCCTTCCTCTCTTCTACTGAGGCTGCACTGTGAAAGGATTTAAACACAAAACAGGAAGGCACCAAAGGGCTGACACATGGAGAGAGATTTCTGCATGATTTCCATATGAAATATACACGGATTTTGTCAGCACTGAGCTGGTCTGTTTCAAGGATTGGAAAGGAACCTGTCACTTAAGCTGGTAATACAGTCATTGTGTCCCACTTCCTAGGCAGGCTTTCACTGTGTAGCCCTGGCTATTCTAGAACTCACTCTGTAGACCAGGCTGGCCTCGAACTCAAATAGACCTACCTCCCTCTGCCTCGAGAGTGCTGGGATTAAAGACGTGCGCCACCACTGTCCCACAAGACATTGTTTTATAATGTTGAGGCTAGATGTTTTAATATATGATTTGGTATGCATGTGTGCTATAAAAATATCAAGATAAAATCAGCATTGCTCACAATGTGACAGGACAAGGCACGCAGTGGGCCTTCCATCTGGTATTCTTGCTGAGGCCATTTCAGGTTTAACTAGAATCTGATCTCCGTGATGGAAAATTCCATGGAAAATTACCCAATTCTCTTCTAGGAACCAGAGATCAGGATGTCCTACCTAACTTAGAGCCCTTGTTAGTTCCTTGTTTGTGGGTAAATCTCACCCAGCTAACCATTCGTCTTTGCTGCCTGTTTGTGCAGAACCCTCCTCTGCCTGGCTAGCTGCTCCTCTCAGCTTCTGTTAACACTGCTTTCTTTACACTGTTCACTCTGTGAAGCCCTCTGCAGCTGCTGAGCAAGATGCTTCAGCAAGATCTCTGTCCTTAGACACCCCATTATCTGGACAATCAGGGCCATACCTAGATCCCCCAAACACTTAGGTGTGGTCCCAGCCGGATGTAATAAAGACCTTTTAATTTATTTTAATTAATAATTTAATTTATTTTTAAAGTCTATACACTGTGTAATGACCGCTCAGACACAAACTGACCCAAGAAAGAGACAATCTAAGTAGGCCTAAATAATGAAAGGAGCTCTCACTGAAATGGAGCTCACGGATTGGCTACACTGGGCTGGCCATCCAGTCTCTAGGATCTTGCTGGGTCCACCTTCCAGTGGATAACAGTGCTCCCCATGCTAGGATATCAGGGGCACACTGCCATGAGAGCTATTTATGTGGGTGTTGGAGACCCATGCTCAGGTTCTCATGCCTGCTCAGGAAGTATTTTACCTGCGGAGTCATCTCCTGGGCCAAAAATTCAGCTGCCTTTCTACATGCGAGCAACGAACAATCTGAAAACAACGTTGAAGAAGCAAACCTGTTCACAACAGCCTCCAGAAGAACAAAATACTAAAGAAGTGCAGGAGCTTTTACATGACAGGCTACCATTTACAGACCTCAACCGAACACTTCACTGTTGCAGGGGATTCAGAGGCCATGCAGCAGACACGCGATCTAAAACAGCATTCTTTAATTTCTGATATTTTGTGAGATTATGATGATTTTTTAAAAATAAACTAAGTCTCTGCCATGTTACTTCACATGTATGTCAACACCTCCCTTTTCACTACAAGGACAGGGTTGGATATGGTCCACAAAACCAAAAATGGTGGCTATCTGGCTTTGCTGAATGCTTCTGACCTCCTGATTTAAATAATCCTGTGCTCAGAGATTCAAAGACTCCCATATCCACCCAAATGTATCTGGAAAATTCTATGTCATTTCTAATTAATACGTAAATCAGTGCAGTGGACTGTTTGAAGGATCTGCCAAAATCCACACTGGCATCAGATTACCTAGAACAGACAATATAAGCTTGAAAAAGAAAAACAAACTGAAATGACTACCCAATTCCAAAACTTACTACCACTTAAGTGCATCATACAGTTGGTAAAAGTAGCAAGCAATTTTACAGGAAAAACAGCTCAGTTCTATCATATAAAATAAAATCAGACAGCCTTTTAAACAAGTGAGCATAAATTAATTGTACATATTAATGGACGTCAGGGGTACATTTCCATACACGCATGCAATGTACATAATCAAATCCGATTGCCCCCCTTCCGTCCTCCCCATCTCGTCTTTCCACTTCCACTATTCACTCTTCGGTCGTCTAGCCAACATTTTTTAGTTTCCATATATGAGAGAGAAGAGAAAATATAGCTCTTGCCTTTCTGCGTTTCTCTCCTTTGGCTTAACATAGAATCACTGGTTCCATCCATTTGGCAGCAAATAACAGGACTCCATTCTTTTTTATAGCCAAACACTGTACTGTGCTTCTAAAAAGCCAGGTGCTTGTTTGGACACTGCTATGGCGCAGTTGAACACAGCCTACAAAGTCAAAAGCAATGACTGTCTGACCCGCTGCAGAAAGTCTGTCCCCTTCCGATCTAAATTATCCCACGTGCAGAGGTTAAAAGAAGGAAGAGCCTTAGCTGGGGAAGTTTGATCACTGTGTCTGGGCCATCTGTGTTTGCTATTGATACCCCACACTGTGAGAATTCCTACTCCAACACAGACTGGACACAGTGGCCTTCTTCCTGATGATTACAGTTCAAAGGAAAGAAAGACAACCTTGGGCACTAGATGTATTGGGTATTTGCAACTTCAAAATTTCTAAATAAAGGTTTTAAGACAAAGAGAGGTAGGGGCCTCTAGTCAGGTTATGCATAGCCTCTAAATGGCAGCCATAGCACTTACAGATTCTCATGTCCTAGAACAAAGAATCGGAGCAGGCCCCCATGGCTATTGGCAGAAATAGAGGTTGTGTGTTAAGAAGGAGAAAAACATTCCTGGAAGTGGAAGTGGCTAGAGCTGGGGGAAGAACCAGATGATCCTTGCTGCTAAATCCACCCTCTTTTACTGAGAACGCCCAACTTTTTCTTTCTCTGGTTCTGTTGCCTTTTCCAGACACTAACTGAATTCTTACTTTGCTTGTTGAGATAAAATACACAACCATAGCAGTTTAAAGAAGGGAGGGTTTCCTTTGGCTCACAGCTTAAGGGCATAAGCTCATCTTGGTGCAGACGGCAGGGTGAGAGGAGCATGAAGCATCCAGTCATCACCAGGAAGAAGAAATGCAGGAATGCAGATGCTCGGGTCATTTTCTCCTTTTTAAACGATCCAGGATCCCACCCATAGAATGGTGCCATCCACATTTGGGGTGGGTCTTGTCTTTAACCTAATCTAGAAACTACATCACAGATATGCCCAGAAGTTTGTTTTCAATGGTGATTACAAATCTCAACAAGACTAAGCATAAACGCAGGCCCAAATCCTAAACCTTCTCGTCCTGACTCTTTGAAAGGTCCTATCAGTCCACACAGCTGTTCACAGACACTCATCTCTAACTCAAAAATGCAACTCCCTCTCACCCATCTCCCTGCTCCTGGCAGGTGCTCGGATTCACAGCTGGCCTGCTCTCTTGTTTTCCTCTCAGATTCTTACAGACCTTGAGTTTCCTTTTGATTCTGTTTTAAAAGTCTGTGATCTTGAAGACTGAGAACTTGCAAAAGGAAGCCCAGCCTTACCAGAAATCAAGCATGCTGTTAAGTCCTGTCTTCAATTATTCTTAGCTCTGTGAGGACCATATTTTATTTTGTTTTTGAGACAACGTCTCACTATGCAGCCCTGGTTGGTCTGGAATTCTCTATGAATGTTAGACTGGCCTGAAAATTGGTGTGATCCACCTGCCTCTGCCATTGGATCTTTGGAATTTAAGGTCTGTGCCACAATACCTGGCCCAAGAAACACATTTCATGTTAAGAGAATCATAGCAGAGTACCAAATGCCTTCTATAGTGGTATAGTATTTGTGCTTTAATAAAGTTTGCTTGAAGATCAGAGTGAAAAGCTAGCCACACTAGTCAGCCATACAGGGTAGTCAGTGGTGGCAGACTAGTTGGCCATAGAGACTGGGTGGCGGTGCACGCCTTTAACCCCAGCACTAGAGAGGATTATAAGATGGGAGGAGATGGGTCTCAGTCTCAGTCTGAGGATTTGTGGGGGCAGGATTGCCCATTTCAGTCCTAGGTAGAGGTAAGAGCTAGTGGCTGGCCACTTTGCTTTTCTGATCTTTAGCTTGAACACCAATATCTGTCTGGGTTTTTATCATTCATGCTACGGCCTTCAGTCTGACTTTCGTTTTCCCATTGACAGAGTGAGGAAACTATCAGGTAAGGGGTGCAGGCCTGCAAGTTCTGAAGGAAACCGAGGCAGCAAGATTCCAACTCAGTGCTATCTGGACCTCACAATGAGCTCTGTCTACCACATACGTTGTAGCAGTTTCCCGCTGGCCCTGTGCCAGAGTTAGCAACCAGCAGCCACACCTGGCCTAGCTCCAGAGTTAGCACCTAGCCCTAATCCCTCCTCTGTTACAGATAGCTTTTGACACCCTCTGTGAGGGTTGGCTTCCCATGGATACAAAGCCTATGCAAACTTTGGCTATGGGGCAACCTGGAAAACAGTGGTAACTCCTGAATCAGGTATTTGCACTTGGCATCATATTTTTGGAAGCTTCATTCAGGTTGTTTTGAGCATATGGAAATCAACAGACTAAAGCGTAAATACTGGAAAAAAATAAAAACTGCCCTGGGCAGAAGGAAAGTACTTCAGTCCACCGAGGCTGCAGAGTCTAAGTCCATTCTCAAGTGTCTCTGAGACCCGCGTGAACCCACACACCCGTGCCATGCCAGCTGTGACCTTTTGGTGCCCAGTGCGTGGCTTGAAGAAGGACAAAGGATCTGCTGAAGAAGGACAGAGAAGGGGCTGGAGAGATGGCTCAGAGGTTAAGAGCATTTCCTGATCTTCTAAAGGTCCTGAGTTCAATTCCCAGCAACCACATGGTGGCTCACAACCATCTGTAATGAGGTCTGGTGCCCTCTTCTGACCTGCAGGCATACACGAATATTTTATAATAAATAAATATTTAAAAAAAGGACAGAGAAGCAGGCTACTTTGAGAACTGGAAGGAGCGCTCTCAGGGTAAGAGGACCCCAGGATCGGCAGGGTCATGGGGAATTCAAACCCCCCAACTCAGGAGCAACAAAATGTACAGTCGCTAAAATGCTTCTCAAATGAAAAGGCTCCTGAGACGGAAAATAAATCCTTCTCAATAGAGAAGGAGAAAGGAAATTTCTCAATAGAAAAGGGAAAAATATTTAACCAAGAAAAAAAGGATTTTCCTGGGGAAAAAGGGGGGAGGGAGAATATTGATTCAAGGCCTAAAAATTAAAAGGCCCCATTAAAAAAAAAAAAAAAAAAAGGAAAGAAAAAAACCTTTTCTCAGTAGAAATAGAGGATCTTTCCAATATAAGAAATTAAACACAGTTAAAAATCAGAGCTCTGCTTTAAGAAGACCTGGGTTTGATTTCTAGCATCCACACTGACCGGCTCACAACTACTTACAACTCCAGCTTTGCAGGGGCAGGGGGACCGATGCCCTCTTCTGGCTTCTGTGGTTACTGTACACATCTATGTGTGCCCAGACATTAATGAAGCAAAGCACCTGCATACATAAAATAAAAATAAATAAAAATTTAAAAATGGAAAAAATAAAACCTCAGAGCTCTGTCTCTCTAGCTGCAGGCTGCCTGTCGGCTCTTTCTGAGGTCAGTACAGAACTGCAGCGCCTGAAAACAGGTGGGTCTCATTGCCGCAGCCTCAGGGAGCACAACAAGCCCAGAGCTTAGAATTCTCTTGTATTCGCTTAACATTGGTTAAAATTTTGTTGTTATTGTTTTTCTCTCAGAGTGGGAATAACTCAATATTAGAGGTCCCTTCATGGGAAATTTTTCCCCCCTAATTGTGGGAATAACTCATTATTAATGGTCCCTTTGTGGGAGAAAGAAGGATTTAAAACAAGCCCAGCTTCTTTTAAGAACAATTGGGATCAGGGCATTAAGTCAATTGCTGTTTAAATTTCCAAAGATAGCCTGGCAGTGGTGGCGCACGCCTTTAATCCCAGCACTTGGGAGGCAGAGGCAGTCGGATCTCTGTGAGTTTGAGACCAGCCTGGTCTACAAGAGCTAGTTCCAGGACAGGCTCCAAAACCACAGAGAAACCCTGTCTCGAAAAACCAAAAAATAAATAAATAAATAAATAAACAAATAAATAAATTTCCAAAGATATTAGTAATTCATTGTTTGGGAGACGTTCTCTTTTCTTGATTGTCTAATTACTGTTTAAATGAAAGTTTAATTTGGCTCTGCTCTTTAACTTGCTTTTTAAAAACTCATGGTTAAATTCTATAAAAATGTAACCCCTGAAACAGTTTGGGTTGTTAGGTTACTAGATAATATAGCTACCAAGTTAAAAGCTCTCATAGAAGTAATCTTTTACTGATAAAGAGATTACAGAATTGTTTCTTCATGAAATAAAACAGATAAATTGTTTGATCCACACTGTTAATAACTGGCAAGTTGCATTAACATGCTACTTGGGATCTTTTTAAAAAGATGCTTTTTAAAAGATTTTATCAAAATGCTCCATGAGTATTGCCCCATGTTGCCTCTAAAATCCTACAGAGATTGACTTTAATGCATTTTAGATGGCTTATGTGAAGGAGATTATACAGGTAGAAGCTGATGAGAGAGTTGTCCAACTGTGATTACTCCCATATTTTAAAGGTAAAACAGCTCCAATTACACGATAGAAGGTTTTAGACATCTGTGATAATACATCACACATGCGTGCACATGCAACAGTGAGGAAACTGGATGAAAGCGTTCTTCTGGGATACTAGAAGAGAGAAGAACCAGCTGGAGACATTTGGACAGGATATTCTTAGGCTCCTTCACCAAAGGGTGCAGTTCTACACTAAGAGGTCCCCAAGTCAATCTGGCTAGGCCTAGCACTTGGTTCTAATGCAACAGACCCTACAGCAATAAAGGATTGCTTGAGATATCATGTTTGATTTTTATTTTTTATTTTTTTTTTGGTTTTTCGAGACAGGGTTTCTCTGTGGTTTTGGAGCCTGTCCTGGAACTAGCTCTTGTAGACCAGGCTGGTCTCGAACTCCCAGAGATCCGCCTGCCTCTGCCTCCCGAGTGCTGGGATTAAAGGCGTGCGCCACCACCGCCCGGCCATGTTTGATTTTTAATGGTCTGTGATGGAATGGTTCTTCAAAAATTAAGTCAGAAGCAATAGATATAAACAAAATTAAATACAAGCATTTACCTTTTAGCTGTGTTGGTAAACATGTGGCAAATGTAAATGCCAGAATGATTTTAAAACCATTTCTGTAGGCAAAGACTTAAATTTAAAGAAAGGAGGAGGAGGAGGGAGGGAGGGAGGGAGGATATTCTCTACATACCCATCTGCAAAGAACTGGTTAAAGAAACTGTGAGTTGTCCCAGGACTACCAATATCTCTTTTAATAGAACAGCCTCTCTCTCTTTGTTTTGATTTTTTTAGAAAGCTCCACATAAATATTTAAGTAAAAAGCAAGGTGTACAACTGCTTGTATTCTGCAGTGAAGGCCAAAGCCATGTCTGTTCTTCCGTAGTGTGACCTGGTTTCCCCATCACCAGGAGCAAAGACAATCAATCGCCTTCCCTCAAAGTCTGAGGTGGTCTCATATCGCAGAGACAAGGGAAGGTGGCAGCTTCCAGGACTTCTAGGTTCTTGTGTGATGGAACAAGAAACTGGACAGAGACATGCACAGTAGTAGAAACGGACCATTTATCCAAAAAGAGAAACTTCCGAAGGAACGTGGGGGGAAAGCTTAGATGCCTAATGGCACCCCTGCCCCTGTGCCCTCAGGTAGAACCTTTGTAGGTCATGTGTATAACCTGTGCTTGTGTGCACGTCAGCCTTCGTGGAGGGCGTTTCCGGTTTGTACATGTTAGCCTTGGTGGAGAGGCATTTCCGATTTTGCTTTTTTTGTGTGTTAATTTTTATCTCAGTCCCCATTCCACATTCCTGACAATATATCCTGAGATCTGTAGACCCACGAAGCTGAAGGATAATATCAGTCTTCTTATCTCTTCCTTGCTCGTGCAAGGCCCAGTCCCTGTCTGACTGGGACCACAGAACTCTCTAGTTCTAGCTCTCTGGTGGGGAGGAACATTTGACAGCTGGTGACATTCTGAG
This sequence comes from Chionomys nivalis, assembly GCF_950005125.1. NCBI lineage: Eukaryota > Metazoa > Chordata > Mammalia > Rodentia > Cricetidae > Chionomys > Chionomys nivalis. The sequence continues at coordinate 31,892,616 of NC_080090.1, read as the reverse complement.
CATACAGCCTCATCTGAATGTCCTCTAGCTTCCTCCCAGGGCCTCTGCTTCTCCCTAGAGGCACAGCAAGAAACCTGAGATAAGTACAGATGTACAGCATTTGTACTGAAATGCTAAAGGTTGGGTCTTACTGGAAATGGGCATAGGTCCTTGTCTTTGCTTTGGCGCTCAGCTTTCGTTCTGTTGATATCCGTTCTCTTCATTTCTAGCCTCAAGCTTTTACAATGAAGGTGTGCTGGATACTGTCAAAGACCTTTTCTGCGTCCCTTACTACAATCACGTGATTTCCATTCCTGAGCCTATTTGTATGATGTTTTACTGCTAAGGTTTTGAAAGTGGTAGGTGGTTCAAGAGGACACTGAGATGGAACGGGAGACTAAGGCCGCGTGCCTGACATCTAAGATGAGGTCCGAGAAAGCATCCATAAAATGGGACTGGAAAGAAGATGCTGTTCTCTAGAGAAGATCCCCTGCCCATCATGTTGGGTGTAGAGCAAATACCCCTACAGAGATAAACTTTGAAGACACATCTCCCTTCTCTCTCCAGTTAACTATACATCAGTTAGTCAGCACAGGTCCATGTCCCACCCATTAGGAAAGTTTTTTTTCTTTCTCCTCTGGGCCCAGGCAACACCGTTCTTCCCAAGGCACATTCCATTCCAAAATTTAGCCATCTCTTGCTTTTCCCAGCTAGCTTTACTTTGTCTTCGCATCCTTCCCCTTGTATCCTTGCTGCACTCAAAGGAAAAAAATAGACTAAAAATGTCAATAAAGATATTTTCTAATCTGATTTGTTTTAAAAACCAGAAGGAATTATGAGAGCTTATAAATATATAATAAATATTTAATTTGTACTGTACACAAAGGAGAAGTGATAATGATAGCTTATGTCAATATTTAAGTAGATAACAATAATGTTTTAGATAGCTAATATTTAAGGTAGGTAAACACATTGTGTTTATTTCCTTCGAATTAACTCTGGACTCCATGACATATATAAGTATTACAGACAGATCTACACACACACGCACCCCCGTCCTTTATTACTTTATTACTCTGTTTCTGGGCTCAGGAAGGATGCTTCCCACAATAATTCAGAGAGAACCCAGTGCTCTAGGGAAGAGAGGCTTTAAGCCTCAGCTAATCCACTTCTTTCTTTTCTTTGTTTAATTATTTGCTTTTATTTTAAGTTAATTGGTGGTTTCCCTGCATGCATGTCTGTGTGTGTGATGGTGTTGGATCTCCTGGAGCGGGAGTTACAGAGATTTGTGAGCTGCCATGTGGGTGCTGGGAATTGAACTCAGGCCTCTGGAAGAGCAGCCAGTGCCAGCTAATCCTCTTCCTAGCCCTAAAAGACACATAAAACCTTTTAAAGCTTACTCAGACTAGATAATGATGCAAGAGGCCAAGTGTGTGTGTGTGTGTGGGGGGGAGCTAGATATGGGATATTGTTTATTTTTGGTTTGTTTTGTTTTTTTGAGACAGGATTTCTATGTAGCCCTGACTAGCCTGGAACTTGAAATAAAGACCAGGATGGCTTCAAATTCACAGAGACCTGCCTGCCTCAGCCTTCCAAGTGCTCGAATTACAGGCACATGACACCACATCCAGCCCGATATGGGACTATTGTGAGTTAGCTATGCTGGTCCCTGACAGCATATTGCTGGGGTGGGTGTTAGAAGAAAGCCCAGGCAGCGGGATATAAGTAGAGACTGCTCATTCATTTTCCAGCTGCCCAGACCCAAATAACCACACAAAACTATATTAATTACAACACTGGCCAATAGCTTAGGCATATCCTTAGCTGGCTCTTACATCTTAAACTAACCCATTTCTATTAATCTGTGTATCACCACGATGCTGTGGCATACCAGTAAGGTTATGACGGAGTATTTTTCCTTCGGCAGTGACATGGCATCTCTCTGACTCCACCTGCTCTCTCTCTCTATCTCTGTTCAGATTTCCTGCCTGGCTCTGCTCTACTAAGTCATTGGCCGAAACAGCTTTATTCATCAACCCATAAAAGCAATACATAGACAGAAGGACATGCCACATCAGTGGGATCTCAAATGGCAGTAGGAAAAAATAGTTTTACCTCCTGTGGGGCCTTGAGAAGCCAAGAAATCTTGCAGCATCCCCACACCACCAAACGTAGTACCAATACCCATCTGGAGCAGACACACCAGTACAGACCCCTGAGCTCGAAGGCAAGACTTGAACTGAGGATGTGGCTACTGGAACTGGTGATGTGTTCATGCCCTCTAGTACCTAGAACAGAAAGGCCAGGTAGAGCAAGCACAACCACTGCCAAACCCGCAAGCCACACCCTCTGCAGACCACACCCCTAGAGACCACACCCTCCTCAGGCCACACCCTCCCTTCTGGGGAGAGAGCAGCACAGAGATAAGCACTGGAGGGGAAATATCGCAAAGCTTCTGCTCTCATTAGAAGACAGCAGCCCAAATCTTCACTGAAGGAAAAGCAAGATGGAGTGGAGCAAGCTCTGCTCCCCCTGGAACCTCCAGGCCAGTGGCATACCTGGCGGATGAGAGACCTGCCCTTTTCACTTTTATTATTTTTTATTATGGTTGTGTTTGCTTTTATTACCTGTTTTGTTTTGACATTTCCAATGTACATAGTATCCGGTGTTATAAGAACATTTTCATTGAGGGGCTAGTTCCTTTTTTTTTTTTTTAATTTGTTTCCTCTCCACCCCCAGGTGCTGGGGACCAGTCCCAGGGCATTGTATGTGTGTTTGCTAGGCAAGTGCCCCTCCACTGAACTAATTTCCTCACCCTTTATACAAGTTTAAAATGTCTTTGGGTATATTTTTCTCCATGCGCCTCTGTCCTTTTATGTGCTTCCTTCTGTTAGTTCCTTCATTACACTAGGAAATTTTGCACCTATTTCCATTATATGTCTGCATGTGTTATATATAAGTGGTGTGTATATATATATATATAAAATCACTTTATGTATCTATATAAAATCTATAATTTACAGATAGAAGAGATACTAATATTTTAGGCACTGAATTAATTCACTTAAGGTGGGGAATCATCTTCTTGTAGAGGACATAATTTCATTCTTCTTTACAACTGAACTAAATTCCATTGTGTGTATGCCATGTTTTCTGTACCCATTCCTCTGCTGATGGATGCTTAGGTTGGTTCCATGGGTGTGAAATTCTAGGATAGGTTGACAGAATCCTTTGAGTAAATATCTAAGAATGGTGTACCATATTACATGGTCTATCTATTTAGTTGGAAGAACCACCTTCTGGTTTCCAGAGTAACTACATTAATTTAAATTCCCATCTGAATATAAGAATTTATATTAATATAAATTCCCATCTTTATATCCTCATCAGAATCACTTTTCCTTTTAAAAACCATAAAATTTTAAATAATTCTTAGAGAATTTCTAACAATGTATTTTACCATAATCATCCTTTCTACTCTCCCCAACTCCTCCCAGCTTCAAATCCTCTGGGTTTTTTTTTTTTTAATCTGAATGTGATGTGCAAGATTTCAATCCCACCACTCATGGGGCAGGGAAGATGACTTTCTGTGGATTCCAGACCAACCAGGGCTACATAGTGAGACCTTGTCTCCAAAACCACTTAAAAAACAACCCACCTGAGTTTAAGTGCCACTTCCCATGTGCTCAGGAGTATGGGGCCATCCAGTAGAGGATGGTTTACCTACAGGGGCTACACCCTTAAAGGAAACTGACTCTCCTTATCCTGACTCTCCTTTCCCAGAAACTGTGTGTCAATAGCTCAGCTGTTAAGAGGTGGGAGCCCTTCCCACCTCCGGGATAGAACGCTGACTGACTGGATCTTCGGTAGGTCTGTGCCAGCACCACAGCTGCTGTGGTCTGTGAGGGCAGCAGTCCTGCTGGGTCCACAAGATGCCACTTCGCTCCAGTCCTTCTGGCTCTTACGGTTTCTCCTTCCCCTCTCCCTTGACATTTTCTCAGTCTTCAGGGGTGCATTTTGACTTGGCACTCCACTGACACTTATTTTCTGCTTTTTTTTTAAAAAAAATTATATTGATTTTTATTGAGCTCTACATTTTTCTCTGCTCCCCTCCCTGCCTCTCTCCTCCCCTTCAGCCCTCTCCCATGGTCCCCATGCTCCCAATTTACTCGGGAGATCTTGTCTTTTTTCTACTTCCCATGCAGATTAGATCTATGTATGTCTCTCTTAGGGTCTTCATTGTTGTCTAGGATTGTGGGATTGTGATTTGTAGGCTGGTTTTCTTTGCTTTATATTTAAAAACCACTTATGAGTGAGTAAATGTGGTAATTGTCTTTCTGTGTCTGGGTTACCTCACCCAAAATGATGTTTTCTAGCTCCATTCATTTTCCTGAAAAATTCAAGGTGTCATTATTTTTTTCAGCCATTTTAGATTCCTCTGTTGAGAGTTCTCTGTTTAGGTCTGTACTCCATTTTTTTATTGGATTATTTGTTCTTTTGATGACCAATTTCTTGAGTTCTTTTTTTTAATATTTTTTTAATATTTATTTATTATTTATACAATATTCTGTCTGTGTCTATGCCTGCAGGCCAGAAGAGGGCACCAGACCCCATTACAGATGGTTGTGAGCCACCATGTGGTTGCTAGGAATTAAACTCAGGACCTTTGGTAGAGCAGGCGATGCTCTTAACCTCTGAGCCATCTCTCCAGCCCCTCTTGAGTTCTTTGTATATTTTGGAGATCAGACCTCTGTCTGATGTGGGGTTAGTGAAGATCTTTTCCCATTCTGTAGGCTGTTGTTTTGTCTTGTTGACCAGGTCCTTTGCTTTACAGGTTTTCAGTTTCAGGAAGTCCCATTTATTAACTGTTCCTCTCAGTGTCTATGCTACTGGGGTTATAGTTAGGAAATGGTTCCCTGTGCCAACACGTTCAAGTGTACTTTCCACTTTCTCTTCTATCAGGTTCAGTGTGGCTGGCTTTATGTTGAGGTCTTTGATCCATTTGGACTTGAGTATGGTGATAGATATGGGTCTATTTTTATTCATCTACATGTTGAAATCCAGTTATGCCAGCACCATTTGCTAAATATGCTTTCTTTTTTCCATTTGATATATTTTGCTTCTTTGTCAAAAATCAGGTGTTCAAAGGTGTATGGATTAATATCCAGGTCTTCAATTCTGTAATTTCTGCCTCTTTATTAATTATTACTTTGTGTGTTAACCACAGTCCACAGCAGGAAGAAATGTTTCTGATGAAGACCAAGGATCTCTGAAACAATATAGCCTATTCCACAGAACTATTGCTGAAGATAGACCACTTTGGACACAGGACTTAGAGAACTGAGCTGGCACTGACCAGGAGCTTCCTCCCTCCTGACTGTCTTTCATAGTACTAAAAGGTGCTGTACAGACTGCTGGGGATGGGGGAAAGTCCCCAGCTGTCTTACCCAGTTGTGAACCCTGAGGACTACAGTAATGATCACTATGATGGAGTCTTGGTTGTCACCTTGACAGCATCAGGAACTAAAACCCCCAAATAGAATACACACCTGTAAGGGGGACGTTGCTTCATTTGAAATAAGACATACCTTTAACCCAGATCATTTGAGCCGGGAAAACCATGGCTTTAATCCAGATCTATAAGGACATGAATGAAGGAAGCTTTTACTCTGCCTGCCTGCCCTCACCTTACTAGCAATCCATTCCTTCATTGGCATTAGAACCTACTTCTTCAGGGTTCCTGAGTATACTGAAGACCAGCTGAGACATCCAGACTGGCGGACTGAGCAAATACTGGGTTCTTGGACTTTCTGTTCACAGCCAGCATTGTTGGGTTAGCTGGACCGCACCATGTATGTCATTCTAACAAAGCCCCTTTCTATATAGTGACTGTATGCATTGCATGATGTCACCCAGATGGCAAGGGTCATGAGACTGCACAGCAGAGGCTGGAAAATGAATGATTCTCGATTGAGTGCCACATACAAAGGTGCCTGATGGGTTCTGGAAACAAGCACTGAGTGTGATGCTTCCACCTTCAGGTATCCCAGGCTAGGAATAAGATACATACAGATTAACAAGAGGGAGATATAGAAAACCGAGTCATGTGTCCCAGAGAAATAATGTCAGTGTGCTGTTTATTGAAGAGTAAGTTTGTGAAACCGTTGCTGACAAGATGGCTTTTGGAAAAAATATTTATTTTATGGAATGGGTGTTTTGCCTACATGTAACTATGTGCACCACTTGCAGAGGCTGGAAGAGGGCTTTGTATCCCTTGGAATAGGAGTTTCAGACAGTTGTAAGCTGCCATGTGTCCTGGGAATGGAGCTTCGATCCTCTGGAAGAGCAGACAACACTTTTAACCACTGAGCCATCGCTCCAGCCCAGATAAAGCAATTTTAAAGGGTGTTTTACAGAATACTTGGAATTAAATGGACAGAAATTAGGATGGGAAAGGAAGGTGTATAAAGAGAAGAAAACATGAACAAAAGCATAGACAAGTAAAATCCAGCTGGAGGCCTTCACTGGGGCTGAGTTAGCTGCAGATGTGACTGGAACACAGGTAAACGGCGATGACCTGCAGGGGCAGCCACTGGGACAGCACTGCCAGGGCCCGCCTGCCTGCTGGTTCTAAAGGGATCTGGACCGCCAGGGTCCCAATCACAGGAGCCTTGATTAAGGCTATTTAAATAACAAGCAAAGCAAGGAAGGGATCACACTTACAAAACAACATATGAAGAATTTCTCTGTAACAATGGAAAACATGAAGCCTTAGAAATATAATAGGTTCAATAAAGAGACAAACACACACACAAAAACAGAGAAAGGATCAATAAACACCTGGGAAATTCAACTTGCCCAAAACAAAAGAAATGTGAATGTAGATGAAGGAGGATGGAGTGACCGTGCCCTTTAGAATCTGCAGAGGGAAACAGGCCCACAGGGGAGGGATGAGCTTTCCTCGGAAGCCTTATCCTGTGCTGGCAGACTGCTAGACACCCTCTGTGCTCTTTCCTGGTTCGTTGACAAAGAAATGAGGGCTCAGAAATACGATTCACAGCAGCCAAGTGCCGAGGCTGTGTTGGAAAGGCATAAGGTTAGCCCTAGGGAGCTGAGGCCCAGGAGATGAGGGTCCAGCGTGGGAAAGCACAGTGCATAAGCCATCTTCCCTCCAGCCTAGGTTTCTTTTGACAGGTCACATGCTTACATCTCTCAAACAGCCATCATCCTCCTGAATGTTTAGTCTTTTGTCTGCTTCCTCAAGTGAGCCCTCCTCCTTGTTCAACAGTAATCTCCGGTGTGGGAAGCAGTAAGGAGTTCCCATGAGCAATGAAAACCTGAAGTGCCTTAGAGTCCAGCAATCCCACCCTGAGGACATCTGCACTCCAGCTTTTTTACAGCTCTGTTCATAGCTGCCAGGTGATGAAGAGCAAACATCACCACCCCGCGTCCAGAGCTGATGAATACATAAGGAAATAGGTGGCCAGAAAAGGTCAACGTGGGTCAGGGATGGAGCTCAGTTTGTAGAGTTCTTGCCTGCCATGCATACAGCACTGGATTGGCTCCTCTGCACTACGAGCAACTGGGCCTGTTAATAGACTGAGGAATAGACCCACATACAGTACAGGTCAAGGTAACGTAACTTCTCTCTCTCCCAACACTTCTTGTAAAGTGATAAGGGAAAGGTGTGAAGGGCAGATAAGGACGTTTTCATGTCCAACATTATAGTGAACTCCATTCCACAAAAAAGGATCCCACATCCGTGTTATTCAAAATGTAGCATGTGTAGGCCAGGACAACTCTGTGTTACCTCTCCGGCCCAGGTGGGACTTGGGCACTGCAGAATTGGTGCTAAGGGGCACTAACTAGACTGAACCAGGTATCCAGAAATATGATGACCAGGGCGAGGTACAAGGGGGAGAAAGAGAGGCAGAGACATCACAGACCTCGGGCGTGGGGCTGACCGGCTGACCAGAAGAGCAATACTCTAGAATGAGGACACTCTGCCTCCCTCCCTATAAAGCCTGCTGGCAGAGGCTCTCTGGGTGACTCTGCAGAAAAAGGCACTTGCCACCAAGCAGGGTGACCTGAGCTTGATACTCAGAATCCACGCTGTGAAATGAGACAACTGACTACTTCAAGTTGTTCACACACACACACACACACACACACACACAGTCAAAGAGTTATAGAGACAGAGATACACACCGAGAAAGAACAACACACATACACACACACAGTCAAAGACAGTCACAGAGACAGATACACACAGAGAGAAAGAACAACAACACAGACACACAATATATGAAAGTAACAAAAAAATTTTAAAAACACTGTTGGGTGACGATGTGCTGCTCAGAGGGCCTTTCACCTTCTCAGAACTCTGAATAAAGTCCATCTTAGAGGATCAATGCTTGTTCCTGCTCCTGACCTTTGTGTTGACAGGGAGCACGGCTCTAGTATTAGTTACATATTTTTTTTTTTTTGGTTTTTCGAGACAGGGTCTCTCTGTAGCTTTGGTGCCTGTCCCGGAACTAGCTCTTGTAGACCAGGCTGGCCTCGAACTCCCAGAGATCCGCCTGCCTCTGCCTCCCGGGTGCTGGGATTAAAGGCGTGCGCCACCACCGCCCGGCTATTAGTTACATATTATGGTGATGTCTGGGATGATTCTGGGACTTTCTCTCATTCAGCTCCTGAGGAAACTCCCCAAAGGACTACGTGATTTCACCTGAAGCACTCCGTTTCCCCAGCTCCCACACTCGGTCACGCCCCTCAACAGACTGCATCATTGCACCTTTTGGATTTGGGCCTGGGAACAGTTTGATTTCTGGCTTAAACACAGTTCCATCTTGTTCCTGTTTTGTGTTTTCCACCTCTGGTTCATGACTGCTGGCCTGTGGTTTAAAAGTTCTGTTTGTTTTACTCCAGATCTCTGGAATTCATGGCGTAGTTCCATTCCTGGCAATGGGTCTTTGGGGAATGTCCTAACAAATTGGTCCAACTATGGTTTTGACCCTACAAAGAAGCAAAGAAAAAGGTGCATTTTTGCAATAGTTTGGCTGCTCATGTTTTGGGTTGTGGGGAAATGGCCACAATGATGAATCTCTCTGTTGCATTATTTTCAACTACAGTTGTTCTGCAAAGCACTGGGGAAGTAGGGAAAGATTCACCTCAGGTTTATGTCATAAGCTTCATCCTGCATCTTGTCCTTTCATTAATGAAGATCCAGGAGATGCAGATCTCCTTCCTCTCTTCTACTGAGGCTGCACTGTGAAAGGATTTAAACACAAAACAGGAAGGCACCAAAGGGCTGACACGTGGAGAGAGATTTCTGCATGATTTCCATATGAAATATACATGTATTTTTTTGGTGTTGAGTTTGGCTATTTTTGCTTTAAGATGAAGCTATTGCGAAATGAATTTGTTGCCAATGGGCAATGCGTTGTTTTGAGACTAGTTACTTTAATATCTAATTTTGTGTGCCTGTGTATTATAAAGTCATGAGGAGAACGTTTTGTTCACAAGAAGGTGATATACTAGGGTCTCTCTGTTCATGGAATCATTAGACTCAATAGTCATGTTTGGAACAGAAAACATTCTTTTTTTTTAAATCTTTTTTTAATGTTTTTATATTTATATTTTTATTATGTATACAATGTTCTGTCTGTGTATATGCCTGCAGGCCAGAAGAGGGCACCAAACCTCATTCCAGATGGTTGTGTGCCACCATGTGGTTGCTGGGAATTGAACTCAGGCAATGCTCTTAACTGCTGAGCCATCTCTCCAGCCCAGAAAACATTCTTATATGTAATAATAGTGATACAGAAATAAATCTGATAGATGTCACAATATTATTTGAAACTTTGTTCATGTTTTATGGTTTTCACATATTTTATGGTTTGTTTTTTGAGAACCACTGGGGTAGGCAGAGCCTTCTGGTTTAGTAGTGTGTTTGGAACATGTATACGCCATAAACGTTGTTAATTAGGGGCTTATCCTGTGCAGCCCTGGCTCTTCTGAAACTCGTTCTGTAGACCAGGCTGACCTTGAACTCAGAGACCTGCCTGCCTCTGCTTCCCCGGTGCTGGGATTAAATTCATGTGCCACCACTGCCTGCCTTATTTTGTTTTTTAAAATAAACATATGAGTGCTTTGTGTTTAGAATGCCATTCTTGGTCCTGCAGAAAGTCTCCTATCCAGCCCGCAGTACTGGAAATTCCACATTTCTTTCCCTTTCTACCTGTTAGAAAAGCAACCATTGCACTCTCTCTGTTCTTCAGGGGGCTGCCCAGTGCCTTTTCTATAAAAACTTGGAACTACAGGATTTACATGGAAAGATTTTCAGCTCTGTATATAGTGTCTCTCCTGCTTTTTCTTGCTAACTTCACTATCCAAGGTCATTGGAAGCTTTGTTATCTTGGTGAGCTCTTTCTGGAGTCTAGAATTCCATCTCTCAGGTTCTTATGTAACCAAGGACAAAAATGTGTAAAAGAACCTTTTCTTAGAAGTTCAGGTGGCAATGAAGTCTGTATAGATTCAATTCTCCTACTACTGGTGAATTTGTTAGGTTGCTTTGTCATTTGAGATACAAAACGGAAATAAAGAAAAAAGGAACCTGACCTGTAGATAGGAATGAGAGAGAAGTGTGAAGAATGATATGGACATGAGAATTACAACAAAAATTGGCTTTAAAAATCTATGTTTAATCAAGATATGTTCTCTCCTGTTTGTCAAGCTTTCCATTACTTAGGGAACCAAGTCTCAACAAGGTCCAAGTTTCATTTAAATACTGATGTTAGAGACTTCTAAGTGAGTACTCTATAGACAACTGTTCATGTAGGGTGATTCTAGTGCACTGCATATCCACAGATAGAAAAATGGACATGTGTAGACTCTGGACTATGAAAACAAACAGGCAAAGGTCAGGAAAACATTTAACCAAGCTGGTGTCCTCGAGAAACCAGGATGATCTGTAATACTAACCTTTTCAGGAAGAGGTTCGTCTGCTTCTAACTGTATCACGACTATAATCTTTGAGTCAGTGGTTCTCAACCTGTGGATGGCGACCCCTTTGGAGTTGAACGTCCATTTCAGGGTCACCTAAGACCATAAGAAAACACAGATATTTACATTTTGATTCATAACAGCAGCAAAATTACAGTGATGAAGTGGCAATGACAATTTTATGGCCGTGGGTCACAGCATGAGGAACTGTCCTAAAGGGTCCCGGAATTAAGAGAACCTCTGCTTTAAGGTAACTAGAGAGGCTTGCAGAGACAAGAACCAAAGCAGTTAGTAAAGGAATAACCACAAGTATGTCAGGAGATCCATGAAGTCTTGAATTAATTTTGATATAAATTTGTTGAGAGGGGGCAGATAATCGAAGAGTTATAATGACAGAACAATCTCCATTGCAGGAGGGAGTGCCCAGAATAAGCATTAGCTCTTTGAAAAATATACATACATATATACATATAAAATACTATATTTAAGATCGGTTAGGTTAGGGGAATATGGGAGCCCACAAGTGACTCAGTTTCCATTTGGAGTCCACTCTGGCTCAACAGTCATTTGAATTCAAGTTTGACTGTTCTGCTTGTTCCAGTACCCTTGTGGGCTATGAGAAAGCTCTGATTAAGCCCAAGGGAAAGAGCCTTTTGCCCATGAGAAAAGAATACACTTTCTAGTAGAAAGAATACTGCTGATGCTAAACTTTAGGGACATCCAGACTGAAGAAACTGCTTCCTCAAGGACAGGAACAGCCTTCCTTGTGTTAGGTACTGTCTGTGCTGTGCTTTGTTCTGCTTTTGTGTATAAGCCGGCTCTGAAATAAACTCGGAACTGTCAGAGTAATCTGGCAGTCTCCCAAATCTACCCTGTGTTTTCTGCCTCAATTTCTCTCAATCTAACATTTCTTTAGCCTCATGGCCCACTCCCAGGTACCCCAGCTGACTTTGTTGGAGCAGGCTCTGACAGGGGAGTGTGATGGCTAGTTTCAAATGACAACTTGATGTAACCTGTAGTCACTTGAAAAGGGAGTCTTAAGGAGAGGCTGTCTACATTAGGCTCCTTGTGTGTCTAACTGTGGGAGACCATCTTGATGATGGTGACTGAGAAGGGAAGGCCTGCCTCCTGCGGTGTAGGTGGCTCTATGATCTCTAAGCGTGAGAAAGCGAGCTGAGCACCAGCATCTACATGTCTGACTGTAGTTTTTAAATTTTATTTAAAAATTGTACATTGTATTTTGATCACATTCTTTCTTTTCCCTTAACCCCTCCCATTCTCTCAAGTTCTTGCCACTGTGCTATCCTGCCACAACAGACTAGAATTTCGAATTTCAGGCCCCAGACACCTTTATATCCCGTTTTCTCTGTGAAAGTCTGGAAGTTACAGAATTTACACACCTATTTTAGCCGTTTAAAAAGTGAACAATCAGGAAGCAAGTGAACACGTTTCTTTCTTTGGATTCTTGAGAAGTAATACATTTTTTTGGATGAGTTGCCTTCCCCACTTCCACTCTTTTCAGATGGGCTTCTGGAGCCATCCACACGCCTGCAGACGTCATGCTGGCCAATGCTTCCTAATTGTCAAGGCCCGTGAGCACAAACCATCCGAAAAATGTCAATCTGTTTCCTGGCAAGTCTGGTACTTGTAGTAACAGTTAAGATTAAAGAAAGTCTCATCTGTCATTTTGACTTAGTCCCTTGTGAGAACACTTTAAACAAACTCACAGGCAGAGGATTCTTACCCAGCCCTTTAATCCAGCTCACCTGCTCAGGATAAGCCCCTAGTTAACAACGATTATGGCGTATACATGTTCCAAACACACTGCTAAATCAGAAGATTCTGCCTACCCCAGTGGTTCTCAACCTGTGGCTTGCCAACCCAGGATGTCAAATGACCCTGTCACAGGGGTCACCTAAGACCATCAGAAAACACAGGTATTTATATTATGATTCATAACAGCAGCAAAATTACAGTTATGAAGTAGCAACAAAATAATTTTATGGTTGGGGGGGTCACTACAACATGCAGAATGGTATTAAGGGGTCAACAGCATTAGGAAGGTTAAGAACTACTGGTCTACCCACATGAAGGACCAAGTCAGTGCACAATGTCAACTCTGCTCAGCCTCCTGAAATCCTTTCTGAGTAGGACAAAGAACAAATGAGCAATGATAACACATCCATTCAGTGTTATTCATATAACTGCATTTAACCCCTTAAAAGGACGTAAAAAGGGTCAGTACTTATTTTTACTCAGGTACAAGTGGAAAATTTACATGAAGCAAAAACCAGCCAAGAAACTTGACCAAAGTCAAGTCCCCAGGATATGCACAACAGCTCTGCAGAATCTCCACAGGCTGTACCCCTGCTGCAGCCTAAACTGCATGCCACACGGCTGAAGCTTGCTCAGACTGAACACCAGAGATATGGACTGGCCTGGCAGCAAGCACACAGGGGTGTTCCTGGCCCGTAGACTAGAATATGCCATGCAGCATTTAGTACCAGAAAAGAACCAGAAAGAATAACAGTACAGGCAAATGAAGATCAGAGCTTGGCCCACTGCAGCAGTTCCCAACAGTGTCAGCAAGTAGGTGCAGGGTGGACGCCACAGCTGGGTCTCCAGACAGGAAGCCCTTGTCCTCTGACAACAGGAACACAGCATGATGCTGGCAGGACAGAGGAAGGATGGCCCCGAAGCTGCCATCTCACACTGCTCTGAGAATGCTCCCTAGGTACAGCCACTCTTTCACAGAGGCTTTGGATGGACTCTTCCTGTCCTCTGTTCCCTCCACTGCAGTTGGAGGAGTCCTTTGCCGACTCCACACTCCTGTATCTTAGTACTGCATCCTACGCTTTTTTTTTTTTTTTTTTTTTTTTTTGGCTTTTCGAGACAGGGTTTCTCTGTGGTTTTGGAGCCTGTCCTGGAACTAGCTCTTGTAGACCAGGCTGGTCTCAAACTCACAGAGATCCGCCTGCCTCTGCCTCCCGAGTGCTGGGATTAAAGGCGTGCGCCACCACCGCCCGGCTCTACGCCTTTTTTTAAAAATTAATTTTGTGTGTAGGGTGTTCTGTCTGCATCTATGTGGGAGCACCACATTTATGCAGTGCCCAAGAAAGAATGAAGAGGCCGTCATATATCCTGGGACTGAAGTTACAGATGGTTGGGAGCCACCATATGGGTGCTGGGAATTGAATCTGGGTCCTTTGGAAGAATAGTGAGTGCTCTTAATCACTGCGTCATCTCTTCAGCACCTCCCATGCCTCTGAGAGCTCAGCTCTGGAGTTCATCCCTCAGCATGGTCACTTTGGAGATCAATCAGTCAAGTCCCAGTTCATTGTGGCTGCTCAGAACTTCTCCCAAGCCTCTTTCCTCCGAAGGCAGATGTCCACTTTCTGAGGTGAACAATACCGCCCTCAGACCCATCTCTCTCACTGAATATGAGATATAAGAGACCAATAGTGTTCGGTCAATGACACAGGTCATACAACAGGGATCTCATAAGACTATACCACCTAGTGACACCTCAAGTTTGTGGTGTGCACTTTATAATGTCTGCACAATGCTAAAGTTCAGAATGTGCCCCAGCCATTGGTGACACATGACTCAGCTCAGAGTCTCTTAAAACCTGACAAAACTTCAATTAAAGCAGAGGTTAAACGGTGTTTGTCCCCCCAACCCTGAACTACTCTAGGCCGGGAAGCTCTAGGGCTGTGTGCAGCAACAGAGACTAGAGCAAGCTGCCTCTCTCACCTGCTCAAGAACAGACTCTCAGCTGGGCTTCCTGGGTCTTCAGCACTGGGCTTGCCTACGGTCTTTTTATCTCCCATATTCTCTGAGCTGATGCCATGGGCCCTAGCCTTTTTTGCTATGAGTGTATGAACTTTGGACATTTCCCTCCAAATGTAAAGAGGTAGACGCGCTTTCCACCTTTGGCAGTTTCACCAGGGCAGCTGGGGACGACAATCTGGCCATGTCTGTGGATCTGGGGATCTAGCCTGCAACTGGAGAGAACCATCCAGTGAGCATGTACAACCCACGCGCTGGAGCCAGGAACAACCCTAAAAAGGAGGGACGGGAAAAGCAGACAAGCAGGACTCGAAAATGGCTCCACACCTCTTAGCCAATCCTAAGAACATTTGCACAGCCAGCTAGGCCAGCCGCTGAAGGAATGAAAGAACAATTACCAACACCTATGCCCCAAATAAGAAGCCAGCTCCTCAGTGGTAAGTGCAGAAAGGTTTCGTTACAGAAGAATTAATAATAATTACTCAGGGTAGTCAACACCAAGAAGAAAAACAGGATATTCAACCTACTAAAGCGGTTTTCTTAATGAGTTTTCATTTCCTGATGCAACACTGGGGGTTCACATGGGGCTACAGGCCATCCAAAGTAAAAACAAAAAAACAACAACAACAACAAAAAAATAACATTAAATATTAAAACTTTTCAAACTAAAATTAAGAATGTATTTAAAATTATAAATTCACCAAACACAAGATTCATGAATCTCTGTCCAATAATTTAAACACAAAACTCATATTTTCCTTTAACGTAAATAGACCATTTTTCTTCCTAATGGCAAAGAAAAATTTGTATTCATCAGTTCATGGTGTAAAGGTCAGCCAGAGAAACCATTTTGTGCTAGACCTCCATCTTAATACCTAATGACTGCTTGCCTTAGACTCAAAACTCCATAAAGACAGGTTCCCAGAAAACAGCCTTGATTCAGTGACCCCTAATCAGAAATACACAGCAGGGACCCTCCACTCGTGACGACGACTAACTACTTTCTGCTTTGGCTTCTGTAACTTGTTTACAGATAGATACACAGATTGTTTTGAGTCACACTGACCACTTGACAGAACAGACCAGATTTTGCTTGCTTGTGTAGATGTTGAAAGTCTTCATGTGCTTTTCGCCCTTAATAAACCCTTCCCAATACCCCTCCTTCAGGGCAATCTCAAACTTGGCTCATAGACTGTCATCCTGCTAGTAGGTAATCAATAAGTCTTTTCATTATAATTGGACTGAGTGTACGGTCTTTTCCCAGGGGTCAGAAACTCCATAACAATGAACTATCATGAGATGGTTAAATAGGTATTAATGAAAGAAAAAAATCAGGATAGTCAAGAAAAGCTTGACTAACGAGTTGACAGCATGTTTATTGTGTAAATCTGTTGCTGGTTTTTCTTTTAGTCTTGGGTTGGTCACTTAGTTCACAGCTTTAAAAAAGATAGCTCAGGCGGAGGCAGATCCACAAACCCTAAACAGTCTCACTCTCCTGAGTGGCTCTCAGGTCTGGGTCGGCTCCCTACCACCACTTCTCAAAGCAAATGTGTTCCTTGGGAACATGGCTGCTCTCCAGTTGCTTAGAGAAAAAGTCCGTCATTGGAGGCGGGCCACAGATATAGAACAGAGTCTCTGCTGAAACGTGGTGTCGTATCTCCTTCTCCGTTATTCTTCCTTCTACCAAAAAAAAAAAGAAACACCAATCAGGTTAGGCACGTTTGTATTCTGACCTACCACAGATGGGTGGCAGAGGTCACCTGCAGCACTGTGGGCCTGATCTGCACCATGGTTCACTGTGTGCTGCGTCTCTTCAGGCTTCCCAGGCCTACGCAAGCAAAGCAGGAGGCTCATCATTGCCAGTTGCTCTTTAGAGAGAGCCCACAAGCTTACTCGCCTTTGTAGAGATGAAAACTGCCTTCAGCCAAGTAAGTGGCTATTTTATTAAGAAATAAATAAAATCCTTTCAGGAAGGTAAGATGGCCCAGCACGTAGAGGCTTCTACCAAGTCTGATGACCTGAGCTGGATCCCTGAGACTCACAGATGGAAAGAGAGAACCAAGCTCCAAATGTTAAATGTTGTCCTCTGATATCCATACAGAACTGCAAACACATACACACACATACACACACACACAGACACACACACACACACTTAAAATAACTTTAGCAAGGTGTGATGGCTCAAACCTTTAATCTCAGCATTTGGAGAGAAGAGGCAGGTGGATCTTCATGAGTTCCAGGTCAGTCAAGGCTACACAGTAAGACCTTATTCCCAAAACAGTAAAACAAGCAAAAAGTAAATAAAAAAAACTTTAAGGACTCCTTCCAAATAGAGAAACTGAGTAATTTAAATAACCATAGGTGGCAAATGGAACTGATTCAAGCAAAGCAGGAGTAGAATTTATTTGTTTGTTTATTATAGTCACAATGCCAGGATCTGCTAAAAATTGTGAAAAGTACAATTTTAATACGGGCAGTAAGAAACCTATCTATACTAAGCAAATCACAAGTAAGTATTTCTATATGAACTGTCTCAATTCCCCTGGAAATGACATTCCCAGCAGGTGACCCCTAACAGTAAAGTATCTGTGCTTAACCAATTGGCCTGTCTATCCAATAACTGCATAGCTAGCCAATCTCTTTAGAGGACTCACCTGTGATGAATGGTTTAAGTTCTGCACTGATTTGTGCCGTCTGTTTTGTAACATGCAAACTGCATGTAATCTTCTCAGGAAATTCATTTACTAAATCGAGGATATTTTTCTGGAATGTCAAAGAAATTGGGTCAAACTACAATTAAAAAAAAAAATCAAACCACAGCTGGGTAGAACAGTAGAATGCCTTTAATCCCAGCACTTGGCAGCCAGAGATAGGTGGGTCTCTATGAGTTCAAGGGCAGTCGGGTCTACATAGCAAATTTCAGGCCAGTAAGGGCTAATGTCTTAAAACCACCACCATTCCCCTCTTCTTCTTCCTCCTCCACCACCTCCTCTATCTCTGCCTCCTCCTGGTTTTTGAGAGTCTCATGTGGTCCAGGTTAACCCTGAATTTGCTATGGAGCTGGATTTAGCCAGGAATGCCCAATCTTGCAGCCTCACATGTCCAGGGCTGGGATTACAGGTGTGAGACACCTTGCCTGGCCCTAGTGTTTTTTCTGTTCCATTAACTTCTAGATTTTAGCCCACTGTGGTGATCTGAATGAGAATGGCCCCAGGCTTAGTTTGAATACTTGGTCCCCAGTTGGTAGAATTGTTTGAAAAGGGTTGGAAGTGTAGCTCTGTTAGATGAGTGTCACTGGGGAGGACTCTGAGGGTTCAAAAGACTCATGCCCTTCACAGGTAGCCCTCGCTACCTCCTGCTTGTGTCTCAAGATGTGAGATTTTGGCTACTGCTTCAGCACCAAGTCTGCCTGCCTGCTGCACGACGTTCACGGACTCTAACCCTCTGAAACCAGAACCTCCATGTTAAACACTTTCTTTTATAGGTTAACTTGGTCAGAGCGTTATATCACAGTAACAGAAGAATAAGATGCCCACTAAGACTCATCTTACCCTGACACTTAACTGGAAACATGTTTAACTGCCCTGGGTGAAATGGCCTGTTAATTCTCACATGAATTGATTAAGCCTTGACAATTATTTTATGTGAACCTTTGTATAGAAATCTGAACCTAAGAAAAAAAATTCCCATTTATATGCATGCCTATTTATTGTTATCGGTATATATTCATTGTTTAGTGATGGGCATCATAAAGACACTTTCATTGGCATGCACCAAGCACTTCAGCCATATTCACCCCATCCTTCTCCCTTTACTCCCTTTCAATCCCCTAGGCAGTTTCACTTCTTTCTTGTCCTGTATGCCTGAATGAGTTTTCATTGTTTAATTAGCATACAAAGTAACAGGTTTCATGATAGCATTTTTATACACAGTTTATTTTGATCACCCCACCCACACATACACTCCTCTCCTTCTGTCTTGAGCTCGTGTCCTTAAGCCTCAGTTGTCCCTTTGCACGTATCATTTCACGTCACCTGCTGTTTATGGATTATACAATTTCCCACACTTGCTTACAGCACCCTGTAAACGTATCTCCCCCTTACCTTAAACAGGAGTTCATTGGTGTTCTTGGCACTGTAGAACAGCTTTATTGCTCCTATCTCATAGCCTCTTCCTCTGCCTGCTTGGTCTCGGTGGAGATCTGCTGAGTGGCGCAGGATGGAAAGCAGGGGGTTAATCCCAACCCCTCCAGCAATCAACACGAGGTTTCGAGGGGCATCTGTGGGCTGAGGGTCAAAGAAGAACTCTCCACCCACTCTGAGCGCCACTTCAGAGTCAAGTGTGCACTGAAGCAAGAAAGAAAAGATTCTTTGGTCCTGTGTAGCACAAGTCTCAGACCAAACATCCTGTTTAAGGGAAGCCACCAGGCTGACCCTCAGCCTGTATTTCAGTATTTAGGACAATCTGCACAACTTGTTTTCAATTCTCCCAGAGCCTGGGACTTCTAGGGTTTGATTCTACTTGTTTAACATGTAGGCTGCTCACTATCCCAACTTTGACCCACACAACACAGCCATTCTGGTATTAAAAAAGGGGGACTTGCTTCAGAGATTTTGCCATTAACTTCACAGGTGAGGAGCTAAGCTAACAAAAATGGCAATGGACCCAGGCAGGCAGGCAGGCACTCTGGGGTATGCACCCTGCACCCCTTCAAAGTCCTATTCCATGCTCTGACCCAGGCTGAGAAATGAGCTCCCTCCTCAGATGAGCGCTGCAGGCTTGCACTGGCACTGTGGTACCAGCTGTGACTGTTCATACCTCCTTCCAGCAGCCAGAAAAGCAGCAGGAGGCTGTTCATGCTGGGAATTGAACCGGGTCCTCTGGAAGATCAGTCAGTGGTCTTAACCACTGAGCCATCGCTCCAGTCCACTAATTAATTTTTTTTTTTTTTTTTTTTTTTTTTGGTGTTTTCGAGACAGGGTTTCTCTGTGGTTTTGGAGCCTGTCCTGGAACTAGCTCTGTAGACCAGGCTGGTCTCGAACTCACAGAGATCCACCTGCCTCTGCCTCTCAAGTGCTGGGATTAAAGGCGTGCGCCACCACCGCCCGGCCCTCCACTAATTAATTTTGCACTCTCTTCTCTATCATACCCACAATCAAGATGAACCTGAACAATGACTCATCTTACAAATAAATTCAGATAGCTTTGCACAGATCTAAGTTGACCCGAATTTTCCAGAATGTGACAAGTGTGTAAACTATACTTGGGTGTGTTCACTGTTCTAGAAGATCACATCCCAGGTGGTGACAGGAGTGTCCTTCTGTCACCCACACAGCAAGCCCACACCAGCTGCATTTGCAGACCACATACTGTGGTAACTGTTTTTAGAAGTCCTCTGACTGCTTCACTCTTCCTTGTAAAGAGTGAAGCTTTCACATGTCCAAACTTGAGTGTGGAAATAAATAGTCTTTGATTATGGGTCCCTTTCTTTCCTCTCCTCGGGGGGCAGGGGATTCCTGCTAGCATCGGGTTGTGTATGAAAAGATGTCTGGATTATTGTGGCTCTTGGAAAGATGCGGTGCTGGGTATGTGTGCCTCCTTGCCTCCTTCTGAAACCAGTATCTGGAAACACAGCCATTTAAACAGTGAAAGCACAGTTCTGTCTCGCTGTGAGTTCCTGGCACAGATGGACAGAATTTAGTCACATATCACATGCCTTTGGAGGCTCAAAACCTTGGCATTCAGGCCTTGGCTCCTCTCATACCAGGTGAGCAGTGGACACTTCTGAGCAGGGATTTAATTAGAGGTTCAACAACTTAAATGACCAAACTTATCCCTTGAATTCACAAATTAAGTCTCTTATTGGTGAAGAATTGTTAAATGAATGGAAATCCTTTCTCAAAGGGAAGAATACCTAACCTTGACTGTGTTGAATATGTAGGAGAGAGTCACAGCTAGCGAGTGGGCTTTCCTTTTGACAGCAAGGGGGCCGCTGGGTCAGAAGAGTGTAACTGTAGCCATGGCTGCACTGGTGACTGCAGTGCTAAACATGCTCCTCCATCTCAAGCCTTAGAAGAATCCTAAACCTGGGAGGCCCTGCCCTTGCTGCAACCCTGTCACTGGCATAGACACTTCTCTCCTGTCATGAGAACCTGGAGCAAAAGAAACTGAGAAAAGAGAGAGAAACCTTGTGTGGGACAGTGCCACGTGTCTATCCCCTATGCATTTTTGCTGGTGTTCTGTTCAGATCTGCTACTACTGGCTTCCCTCCTTGCCTTACTTGTAGTTCCCACACACGAGAGTACTCTGCAACCTTTACAAACACAGCAATGAGAATAAAGTTAGTTCTTGCTTTCTGTTCTCTTTTTGTGACTGTCAATGATTTCCAGAAAAAGAATGAAACGGTACTGAGTTTCCGGGTACATTTGGTAAGCAAGAAAACCCTGAAATAGGATGGAGGTTGTGGGTCAATATAAAAGATATACTATGGTATTGAAAGAAGGGGCAACGAAAAGAAAGAAGGGTCAAAAACTAAAGTTCACTTTGTTCCTGGCGTCCTAGTGGGTAATGGCAGGAGGTGTACGCAGGCATGGGGGTAAACCTTGCGAGACAGCATGAGTTACAAGCAACAGTTAGAACTGGATCCTCTCAGAATCCCAGATGAAGAGCCTGTGGTGATCAGTGTAGAGCACCAAAGACTCAGCATTAATGACCCCTGAGCACTACTCTGTAACTGCAGGAGATTCCCCTCCAGACAGTAGGCAGAGTCAGTTCCTTCCTTTAGGATGGTCATAGTGAGATTGTTTATGTAACAGGTAATTTTCAAACGTTTGTATAGAATGCTTCCAATCCTTTTAAAACACAGTTCACCAACAAGGTTCTGTTTCTCCACCCTTCCTGGAGAACTCAGTGTGAGTTTGCTCACTGCAAGTTCCCGGTCCTCCCACTGGATGTCTTCCATTCAGGACCCTATTCTTGCGGGTCTGGGTTACAACTGAACACACATTTAATGGAGGCAGATGGAGATGCTCAGATCTCCAACTTTAAAAGTTAGTTGAGGGGCTAGAGAGAAGCTCAGCAGTTTAGAGCACTCGCCACTCTTACAGAGGCCTCAGGTTCCATTCCCAACACCCACATGGTGACCCACAATCATCAGTAACTCTGAGAGAAACAGATATGCACATGGTGTGGAGGCCAAAAAATGCAGGCCCATTTCCACCTCGTCTGCTGGTCAGGTCAGAGAGTTTGGAGATTGACAAGCACAGTTGCTCCTCCTAGCTCAGGAGACAACTGCTTGGTTCTTTTGAAATTAAGAGAGCTCATTCTAGTAGGTCCATGCCATCCTGCCAGGCGGTCAGGAAATGCAAATGTACTTCTGCTCCTTCTTTAGTAACTATGAGGTCACCTCGGGAAGGGTGGTCTTCTTTGCTACCTAGACAACAGAATGCTAATGATTTGATGTCTCAAAGTAATAAAGCCACTGACTGAGTGAGTTATCCTTTGTATTACGTTAATAAAGTCTATGTTGGGTATAAAAACCGTGGAAAAATAAACTCGGGTAGAATTTCAGGATTTCAGTAACTGGAATGCCCTCCGGATACTTTCTATGTTTTCTGTCTTATTATTTCTATGCATCTTCATATTCTTTACTTATATGTCTTCAATTTCCATGCCCCTACTCTGGTAAGAAGTATGTCTGTCGAGGTCAGTCCTCAACAACATGATACACAAACAAGCATGCAGGTAAAATATTCATACCATAAAATTAAATAAATCTAAGAAAAGGTTTTTCTTAAAAGGTCTTTGCTTACCTTCTTGTGAACCCAGATAGCAGGAGGGTGGTCTGTGTATTTCACTGCCAACTCTATTATTCTCTCTCGTTCTAGCAGTTGGGGACTGGAGCAAATTGAAAACCCACCAACGACGGAGACTCCTGGGATAAAGAAATCAACCCTGAAAAGACAGACAAACAAACCATTCCTGTTGTAGTAGCTAAGAAAACTGTCAACAGCAGGCAAAAAAACAAATGGACAAGATTTTAGTTAGACTGAAAAATATAAACTACTAACTTAATAAAAGATTTGTAACCAATCTTAAACAAAATAAAGAGAATTCTTCAGGAATTTTCTGAAGAACTGTTATGCTAAAAGCTAACTTACATGAGCCACATATTACTTAAAAAGACATCAACTATCAAAAATGGCACAAGAAGAAACAGAAAAACCTCATCAGATCTACATAAACTCAAAGGACTGAATTAATAAAACGTGACAAAGGAGAGTTCTGGTTCGGATGGCAAACCTGGTGAGCTGCACTACACACTTAAAGTAGAACTGATGCCAATCCTCCAGAAACCACCCCAAACAAGAGAACAGACACGTTGGAACTTACTCTAATGAAGCTGCTATCACCCTTATATCAAAGACACTAAAAACTACAGACCCAGTGGTTCTCAACCTTCTTGTTGCCGTGGCCCTTTAACACAATTCCTCAGGTTGTGATGACCCCAACCATAAAATTATTTTGTTGCTACTTCATAACTGTAATTTTGCTACTGTTATAAATTGTAATGTAAATATCTGGGTTTTCTGATGTTCTTAGCAATCCCTGTTAAGGGTCCTGACCCACTGCTATGGACCACTGTCTATTCAAATAAAGAAAAATTCCAAGACTACAAGGTTGGCTTAACATCTGTCCTCATCACTTTTTTTTTTTTTTTTTGTATTTTCGAGACAGGGTTTCTCCGTAGCTTTTTGGTTCCTGTCCTGGAACTAGCTCTTGTAGACCAGGCTGGCCTCGAACTCACAGAGATCCGCCTGCCTCTGCCTCCCAAGTGCTGGGATTAAAGGCGTGCGCCACCACCGCCCAGCCTCATCACTTTTTAAAAAATCATCTTGAGAGCTACATTCAATGAGCGACTCTTCTCAAATAGATATGCCCAAACTGAAATGAGCCAGAATCCTTCTCTTCTAGTGGGGGACAGGTAAGATGGCCCAGCACGTAGAGGCTTCTACCAAGTCTGATGACCTGAGCTGGATCCCTGAGACTCACAGATGGAAAGAGAGAACCAAGCTCCAAATGTTAAATGTTGTACCCACAGAAGTCCTATCCAGAAGAAAATGTGACACCTCTTATCTTACAGGGAAAGGGAGCCACCACTCACCACTGGCCAGCCTTAAAAGAGAAGTCTTTATCAGCGACAAGCAAACGGAGGCTCTTCACTGATGGAGACTCCTGGGCAATTTCACACACCTTAGCTGTAGCCATGACCTGAATCAGCAAAGAGGTTCGGGGCTTAGAAACACGGTGTTTTGGAAAACTGCCCAACAAGGCAAAGCACACACTGCTCTGCTCTGCCTTCTATCAGGTGGTAAACCACACGAACTCTGAGACCTCCTACAACACTATTTTATTCTGAATACAAAAATCATCCTTAAAGGTACTGTGTAACTAGTATCCATCTGAGCATTGGGCTAGGTACCCTGAAGAGCACTGTGAGTGGGAAGCCCTCAGCCACCCTGCTCGGCATCTACTATCCCCCTCAGTAGTGGGCGAGGTGAGGCCATAGTTGCTTCTGAGGAAGAAGTCCATAGATGCTAACAGCAGACTTTCACAGAAAGCAGCTAGCACTGTTTAAAGAGCAAAGAACCAGTAAGCTGGGTCTGTACTCATGCACTTCCAGCTTTGTGAGCCAGGGACTCACTTTGTAGCTCTAACAGGCCTGGGACTACTTAGGTCAGGTTGGCCTTGAACTCACCCACCTTGCCTTGGGCTGTGATTAAGGTGTGTACCACCACTCCTTGCTTGAATGTTTATTTCTTAAATTTTTTCTAATTTATCATATTTTTCCAAAATATAAGCAGTTCATGACCTTAAAGCAAGAACACAGAGCCCTTTCCTACTGGGAGCTTGGGAAGCATCGTTCTCAATGCACTTTCTGAAAACTTCCAAGCGGAGTGACTTGGGAACTAGTCGTGAAGGATAATTCGTGCCTTAGCACCCATCAACTGCAAAAATGTCTCCACTTCCTTTATTCCACCTCTGCTCTGCACCTCTCTTTCTCCCTTAAAGCTGGGACACTGTTCGAAGGGTCGAAGACAGACACAGCTCCCCTTAGATTCCTTCTCTGCAATGCCCCCTGGGCAGTAGGCGGATGATCAAATGCAGTCAGTCCCTTCAACAGAGGACTCCCAACTAGCTCCACCAGGAGATGCTCTGGAAACTTCCTACTCTGATGCTAGCTCACTTTGGCCTTTTTTTCAACCGGACTTCCAGGCCCAACCAACTCTCAATGGGGAGATGACTTTTCACAATGCAGTAGAAAAGTCTCACTATCTCAACATAGCTCAAAAATTTCCATCCTTTGCTGTAAAATGCCTTGCCTCTCTTTCTTCGCGTTGTAGCTAATCCCTTCTTCTTCCTGTCTTGGAGAATAAGTGGGTGATTTTCTATGGCAGCCCCAAGGACTATACCAAAAAAAAAAAGGGACAAGGTCTCTCTACACAGCACAGGCTGGCCTGGAACTTGCTATGTCTACCTCAGCGCTATGATTACAGATGTGTGCCACCAGGCAATGTCCTTTCTACATATACTGTTGATCCTAACCCTATCTGTGCCCTATACTACTCTCTAAGCAGCTACCAGCTAGCCCTTTCTTCACATCAATCTTTTCTTTAGCACCTTCCTGTTCATCAGACATGATATACGATGCCACTGGCTTTATCTTGAGCAGCTTAGAAAGAAACTATGGAAAGAAGAGAACACAGCTGCTAACAGAATAGACTCTGCAGCAAGATGGCCCCCACTTTAATTTGGCAACACCATTGACGACCATGTAACACAGGGCAAATGTCCCAGTCACTTTCAAACTAGGAACTGAAACCAGTAACACCCCTGCCTCACAGTGCTACTGGGGGCACTGACGTAGCAAATACAAACAAAAGCACTTCTAATGTTGCTGGCTCATAGTAAGTGCATATTGTTTGTTACTTACTTTATTGCATTAATTTATTTTATATCATATATAGTGCTTCATCCATTTATTATTATATATGCCACTGCACAGCACATCCCAGGGGAACTGTGGGCATGGATGACAAGGACCAGTACAACGTGGTGGACTGGAACCACGTATCCATTGTAGCCTATCAATTATTCTATGGGAGCAAACTAGAAAGTCTTTAAAGTATTGCGAAACCTTGCCTTCCATTCCTTCCTCTCCTGAAACGAGTTCCCTTAGCCTACACAATCTTCCTGTCCTTGCTGCTCTTCTGAATCATAGGTAGCCTGGTTTCGGTTTAGTGATGAAATTGCTAACAACCTAGACCTTTGAATAAAGTTTGCCAATATCACTCTAATTTATCTACCCATCTCCAAATGCCACAAGAGTACATACATGTTTGCGATCAAAACCATTTTTAATTTACAACTGATGGGGATCTCACTTTCAAGAAGAAATCATTAACAAGCTTCACATTTATACAGCCAACACTTTTTGTGTGTTGAAAATCTTTTCAGATTTATCAATGGGAAAAGGATAGTTTTCTATATACCTATAAATTTACTCTGATGAACTCATTCTACATCTCAAAAAGAAGACAATAAAGGAATCAGCGATCACCTTTAGCACCGAGGCAACTCTAAAGGAGAACTAAGTTTTCAAAGTAGGGCCTAGCAACATACCTGTATGTTAAAGAGTCTCCTGGTATTAACACACACAACTATGGAGGCAATATGCCTGATCACATTTGTGGAAGTGCATAAAAACAGGATTTATCTTGCCTCACATGGACTTCTAATACTAAACTAAATACAGCTGACTATTGCGAAACAACTGAAAAAGTAGAGTCAAGTGTTCACTGCGTGTTTTTACGTGGAAACAGGGTTACTCACTGAGGTAAAGGGTGAGGATCCTCGGCACCCTTCAGCTGGCAGGTTAGCTTTCTATAGCCTGAGTATGACTGACAGTCTGCAGGGGAAGGGCAGTGAGCTCGTCCACCTTCCTGTCTCAACTGTCAGTGCTGCTCTGACGAGCTAGGAGGTGCTTCTACAGTGGGGCGAACAAGGACTTTGAGACATGATGGCAAAAAAAGAAAAAAAGGTAAGCCATTCGTCATGTGTAGAGGCCTTACAGTTCCCTCTCCTACAGCAGGCCCTCAATGTGCCTCTGTGGAGGGCGCCTAGTCCCGTCTGTGCCCCCTGACCAAAACAGCCCGTCCACACCAAACTTAGTGGAAAATCTTAATGCCGCTCAGCCACTGCTTCCAAATCAGCTATCCTATCCCCTGCTGAGGACATTCCAGGGGAGGAAAATAAAATTTCCCTGATTGTCCCACCATGCCCCAGGGATACAGACCTCCCGTCGGAGGACACTTGCAGTTCTCTCCAAGTGATCAGCCTTCCTTTTGGATTTCATTATGCTTTTTAAAAGAAGGTAAAATTAGATTAGTAAGCATTATCCTCATAACATAACAAAACTAGCTTCCCCTGCCAAAAACCATGGCTATCAAAAATGTGATTAATTGTGGATTTTATAAAATAGCAAACCTCTGCCAGTGCTAAAATGCCCACTCATTTCCGATCTGAAGCCAGGATGCTGCCTCTCTTAAAGGACCTCCCAAATCACCAGGAGATCAGGGTTCGAGAATCAACCCAAATGGCAGCAAAGGCCAACAACTCACCTGGTTAGAGTAAGGTGCCGCCAAGTGCTGGCTATCAATCTCCACGAAGCAGCCTGCGTGCAGATGGCTCCCACAGTGCTACGAGTCAACCCAGGAATCAAGAAAACATGGGCCATGGCGCTCCTGAACAAATGGAACTGAAATTTCAAATCATTTTCAGAGAAAAGTAGAGAAATGCCAGACTATGTTAGGGGCAGTGGCAAAAGACTGTGGGGGCTGGAGAGATGGCTCAGTGGTTAAGAACACTGGCTATTCTTCCAGAGGACCTGAGTTCTATTCCTAGTGCCTATACGGCAAGTAACTCCAGTTACAGGTTATCTGATGCCCTCTTCCGACCTTTGCAGGTACCAACACACGGTACACAAATACACAGGCAAAACACCCATACACATAAAATCAAAGCGCCTACCCACACAATGGAAGAAGAAAATCGATTCCTACAAATTATCCTTTGATTTCCATGTGTATCCCCAGTGTCCCCTCACAAATAAAGAATGAAAGAAATGTAATGAAAAATTTAAATAAAATTGCTTAAGGTTTTGGAATGAGTATGGCAGAACATGCCTTTAGTCCTAACACTTGGGAAGCAGAGGCAGGAGGATCTCTGTGTGTTTGAGACCAGTTTGGTCTACATACTGAGTTCCAGGGCATACAGGGCTATATAGACCCTGTCTCCAAAACAAAACAAAACAAAAAAACATGTATTGCTCTTCTAGAAGACCCAATTCCCAACAACTCTATCACACGGTTCACATCTACTTGCAACTCCAGGAATCCAACTCCTCTGGCCTCCACACTCACACACACATACACACACCCACACCACATATAATTAAAAATGAAAATAAGTCTTTTTTGCGGGGGTGAGGTACAGATTTTCAAGACAGGATTTCTCTGCGTAGTCCTGGCTGCCCTGGAACTCGCTCTGTAGACTAGGCTGTCCTAGAACCCAGAGAACTGCTTGCCTCTGCCTTCCAAGTGCTGGGATTAAAGGCATATGCCACTACTGCCCAGCTAAAAATAAAGCTTTTAAGAATTATTATTTATAAAAGCTTACGGTTCCTTTAATCCCAGCACTTGGGAGGCAGAGGCAGGTGGATCTCTGTGAGTTCGAGACCAGCCTGGTCTACAAGAGCTAGCTCCAGGACAGGCTCCAAAACCACAGAGAAACCCTGTCTCGAAAAACCAAAAAAAAAAAAAAAAAAAAAAAAAAAAAAAAAAAAAAAAAAAAACTTACGGTTCACAAATATTTAAAACAAATAGATAATACCATTTATAACAGACCAAACTAGGAACTATCCAAAAGAAACAACAGTAGGCAAAGTGTGATATATTCATGCACTATACACAGCATCAATGACAAAGAATACATTTTACTTACATGCAGTAATATTCATATAGGCTGCAGGTATCAAATGGCATCAAAGTAGCTAGACTCCAAAGAGTCTAGACAAAAATAACCTAGAATGTTAGAAATCAGTCTTGGAAAGTGTATGGCTGCTGAGTGCCTCAGTAGGTCCACTTTGCAAAATCTTCAAACTGTCCTTGTAGCTAGATACTTTCTGTCTGTATGATACACTTCAATAAAAATGAAATAAAGACTCTCAACACTTTACTCTTGTTTTCTTTTTGGTTTTATGAAATCAGCCCAGGCTGGCCTATGAACTTACTGTGTTCCCTAATCTGGCCTCAAACGTGGACTCCTCCTGCCTTGCACTGGGTACAAGCATGTGCCACCACCCTACCACTTTATGTCTTAAAGTCACAAGATGAGTGGGTATGGCACTGATTAAGAGTCAGGCCATTTACTGTGTGGCTCCCATACCACTTTCTTGTGCCATTTAAAAAATACTTCTAGCTGGGCGGTGGTGGTGCAGGCCTTTAATCCCAGCCTTCTGGAGGCAGAGGCAGGTGTATCTCTGTGAGTTCGAGGCCAGCCTGGTCTACAAAAGCGAGTTCCAGGATAAGCTCTAAAGCTACAGAGAAACCCTGTCTCAAAAAACCAGAAAAATAAGAAACAAACAAACAAACAAATATTTCTTAGCCTAAGACACCCACATTTTCCATACTATACCATCACATTGGTTGGCTCTCTCCTAGGGGCTCTGATAATGAAGTGAATAAAACATGTCTCTCCCAAGCATTTTAGAAGGTGCTAATTGATTGATTAGAAATAGTTTAGTGTTACAATATTTAAGCCAACAATGAAGCTTTTGCAGTTTTTCATTCAATGAAATTTATTAATGGCCAAGCATGAGGCAGGCACTTGCATAAGCTTTGGCGGGGCAGGTTGGAAGAAAGCTTCTGGGAATTTAGGTTCTAATAGGTAGAGATAAAACTAAATCAAGGCATATACCAGGTGGCGATGGAAATGAGAATTTCTCAAAAGCCACAGCCCCCAAAGTAGTCTGCAGACAGATGGCCTTCTTCCTGTCCCGGCCCCTTCAGCAGTGAGGAACAGCTGTGCTACTGGCTATGTTCCCAGTGAGTAGGAGAGGTGGAAGGCTTCTGCCACCTCATGAACTTCCCTTAAATATGCTAAACCAAAAGCAGTGTGTTAGTCACTGAAAGCAAACAAGCAGAACTTACTTAGAAACCCATGGGATTCTGGGGGTCCTCAGCTGGCTGACACAATATTTTGGTCCTGGTATGATACTAAGACCTCTGGATTCACACCAGCTGGAACAGAGCAATTTTCCATATACCAAAATTCCCACAAAGTTCCTGCAATGGCAGAGACAATAAATGGGTAAGTATAAAGACAGGAAACAGAAAAGGCCCCATCAAGTCTCTCTTGCAAAAGAAAAGACTCATTTAGATTTGACGTGTGAATCCCCATAGTAGTGTTTACTTGACACACACACAGACCCTGGGTTTGAGCCCCAGCACCAAACTGAAGGGAGAGACTTTCATTGCGATGAGAAGTCCTCACTCTCAACTACTCCCTGCCATCAACCCTTCCCCCTTTGTGACCATTTCTTTTTATTCCTCACCTGTTGCTTCTTGATATTTCATGGTCTAAGTTCAACTCCTGCAACTTAGGGGACCCACCCCATGAGATACCCTCCACACGGCTGCATCTAACTGTCTGATCTCAGGTAGTTCTTAGGGGACCCACCCCACGAGATACCCTCCACATGGCTGCATCTAACTGTCTGATCTCAGGTAGTCCTCTTATGGTTCTGCCCAGCTTGAGCTGGTGCTGTGCTGAAGAAAGTAAAATTTTAGTCAACAGCTAGAAAAACAGTTATAAGACACTTAGGATCAAAGTCTCCATCATTAAGTTCATTCTCCGGTGAAAGGAGAATTATTGTTCCACTAATATTTTAGACAACAAAGCTAAAAAAATGCTTTTACAATACAGTATAACTTTAAAACAGTCTGCTTTGACAGATTCAACATAATGCCCATCAAAATCCTAGCAAAATTCTTCAAAGACCTTGAAAGAATGGTACTCAAAGGCTGGGCGGTGGTGGCGCACGCCTTTAATCCCAGCACTCAGGAGGCAGAGGCAGGAGGATCTCTGTGAGTTCGAGGCCAGCCTGGTCTACAAGAGCTAGTTCCAGGACAGGCACCAAAAACTACAGAGAAACCCTGTCTTGAAAAAAAAAAAAAAAAAAAGAATGGTACTCAATTTCATTTGGAAAAGCAAAAGACCCATGATAGACAAAACAATCCTGTATATCCTGGAGGCATCATAACCCTGACTTCAAACTCTACTACAGAGCTACAGTACTGAAAACAGCCGCCTGGTACTGGCATAAGAACAGACAGGAGAACCAATGGAACCAAATAGAAGACCCAGATATCAATCCACACATCCTCCTCAAACACCTATCTTTGATAAAGAAGCAAAACCTATCAAATGGAAAAAAGAAAGCATATTTAACAAATGGTGCTGGCATAACTGGATATCAACATGTAGAAGAATGAAAATAGACCCATATCTATCACCATGCACAAAACTCAAGTCCAAATGGATCAAAGATCTCATCATAAAGGCAGTCACACTGAACCTTATAGAAGAGAAAGTGGAAAGTACACTTGAACGCATTGGCACAGGGAACCATTTCCTAAATATAACCCCAGCAGCACAGACACTGAGAGAAACAATTAATAAATGGGACCTCCTGAAACTGAAAAGCTCTGTAAAGCAAAGGACCCAGTCAACAAGACAAAACGACAGCCTACAGAATGGGAAAAGATCTTCACTAACCCCACATCAGACAGAGGTCTGATCTCCAAAATATACAAGGAACTCAAGAAAATGGACACCAAAAGATCACATAATCCAATAAAAAAAAAAAATGGAGTACAGAACTAAACAGAGAACTCTCAACAGAGGAATCTAAAAGGGCTGAAAGACACTTAACAAAATGTTCAACATCATTAGTCATCAGAGAAATGCAAATTAAAACAACTCTGAGATTCCATCTTACACCTGTAAGAATGGCCAAGATCAAAACCACTGATGACAACTTATGCTGGAGAGGTTGTGGGGACAAGGGAACACTTCTGCATTGCTGGTGGGAATGCAAGCTGGTACAACCCCTTTGGATGTCAGTGTGGCGATTTCTCAGAAAATTAGGAAACAACCTTCCTCAAGACTTAGTAATACCACTTTTGGGTATATATCCAAAGGATGCTCAACTGTGCCACAAGGACATGTGCTCAACTATGTTCATAGCAGCTTTGTTTGTCATAGCCAGAACCTGGAAACAACCTAAATGCTCCTCGACCGAAGAATGGATAACGAAAATGTGATACATTTACACAAGGGAGTACTACACAGCAGAAAAAATAATGACAGCTTGAACTTTGCAGGAAAATGGATGGAGCTAGAAAACATTACTTTGAGTGAGGTAACCCAGACACAGAAGGACAATTATCACATGTACTCACTCATAGGTGGTTTTTAAACATAAAGCAAAGAAAGCCAGCCTACAAACCACAATCCCAGAGAATTTAGACAACAATGTGAACAATACTGTAAGAGAGTCTTACATAGATCTAATCTACATGGGAAGTAGAAAGTAGAAAAAGACAAGATCTCCTGAGTAAACTGGGATCATGGGGACCTAGTGGGAGGACTGAAGGGGAGAAGGGAGAGGATGGGAGGGGAGCAGAGAAAAATGTAGAGCTCAATAAATATCAATAAAAAAGAATATAAATTTAAAAAGCCAGTCTACTCCACACAGCTGGCAAACTAAAGAAAGTTAATTTTCAAAAGCTGCTCTTTATCAAAGACTGATTTGTTAACAGTACCATGATCAACAGTGTCACCTACTGGCAAATAAAGGCATTTTTATAAAACTGTGCTCAACTTGCCTTCTAAGCTTTATTCTAGTCCTTAGAGTGTGTGTGTGTGTGTGTGTGCGTGCGCACGCACACGTGTGTGTATTTATTTAAATCAGACTGGCAACCCGGTTCTTTATAAAATTGTGTTCAATTCACCTTCTAAGCTTTATTCTAGTCCTTAAACTAAAGTGTATTTGTGTGTGTGTATTTATCTAAATCACACTGGCAGGCTGGTTTAGTGGGGAAAGGTGCCTGCTGCCAAGCCCGAGGAGCTGAGCACGAGATGGGTACTGCCACAATTAAAGGGATGGGGGATGAATATGACAGGATAGGAGCGATGAAATGTGTGGGTGGGGGGTCTTCGTAGAGGCCTCTCGGGGTGAGGACCACTGAGCCCAGAGCAGCACCCAGAGGCAGCTGGGCAGACATGAAGGAGCGAACACTACGGCAGAGATCTTGGCAAGAACAAAGCCTAAGAAGAGCCAGGGCCAGTGTACCTGAAGAACAAGCTGGGAGACAGTGACAGGGAAATGTCTACCTAAGTGTGTCCTGGGTCACAGCAGGCCAATGTAAAGGTAT
Organism: Chionomys nivalis; assembly: GCF_950005125.1. Lineage (NCBI taxonomy): Eukaryota > Metazoa > Chordata > Mammalia > Rodentia > Cricetidae > Chionomys > Chionomys nivalis. The sequence goes on along the minus strand of NC_080090.1, from coordinate 31,859,284 downwards.
AAACCTCACCTGACAGGCACGAGAAGCAACTGAAGAACACCAGTCAACCAGAACAATGACATGATGTGAGGTAAGTGATTAGGTTTTTACGACTGCCTGGGCTGGAGCAGGAAGTTGGACTTAGTCTCTAAGGTTCTGGTGGAGCAGTAGTAGCGGAGCTGGCAGAATGGACAGCATAGAAAATGTCTGGATATCTGGCCCTACAACGTCCTGTAGGAACATCCCTGCTGGCTTCCTCTCATTCTGCTTGAACTGGATCATACATAGCAGAGTTGTTCATTAAGAGTCTGGTTTTAGGATCAGAAGGATCCAACTCGATGCCATGACTTTCCAGCTTTGCCTTAGCTAATTCTTCAGCCCATAAACCTCATTTCCCAATGCTAAAGGTACAGCCTATCTGTACCCTACTGTGTTATTTGAATGACACAATATGCATAAGCATTTCAGAAACACAGCATCAACTACCATAATCAGCTCATTACTTTTTCTTTTTAAAATAACATATATGCAAATGAATAGTTGAGAAATTACAAAGAAAAGCTAGCTGGCCCCTGGCGGTGTTATGAATAGCTATGGCCTCCATAAACTCATGTGTTTTGAATAGTTGGCCCATAGGGAGTAGCACTATTATGAGGTGTGTCCTTGCTGGAAGTGTCACTGTGGGGGAAGACTTTGAGGTCTGATATGCTCAAGCTACACCCAGTGTGTCTCACAACTACACTCGCTGTGGCTCAGCCTCCTTCTGCTGCCAGCAGATCAAGATGTAGAACTCTCAGCTCCTCCAGCACCATGTTTGCCTGCATGCCGCCATGCCGATAATGGACTAAATCTCAATTAAATGTCTTCCTTTATAAGAGTTGCCACGGTCATGGTGTCTCTTCACAGCAATTAAACCGTAGCTAAGACACCCCTGTAACTTCAGGTTTTAAGATGACCAAGAAAATTGTTTTGATGGGTCTGAATTGATTTCTAAAAGATCAAGACCTGGGGTGTAGCTAAGTCAGAAGAGCATGTATCTAGCATGCATAAGACCCAAGGTTTGATTTCCAGTACCAGTAAAAAAAAAATGTTTTTAACATTTATTTTATTATTTAAGTAATTTTATTATTTTATGTGTATGAGTGTTTGCCTACATGTCTTATGTGTACCATGTGTGTACCTGATGCTTATGGAGGTCCTAAGAGGAAGTTGGATCCATTGGGACTGGAGTTACAGACAGCTGTATGCCTCAATGTGGGTACTGGGAATGAAACCCAGGTCCTCTAGCAGAGCAGTGAGTCTATTAACCACTGTGCCAACTGTCCAGCCTCATTTTCTTACTGTTTTCCTGTATATGGGTGTTTTCCCTGCATGTACAGCTGTGCCCCCTTCCTGGTGCCCTCAGAGGCCAGAAAAGGGTGGTGGAGGTCCTGGAACCGGAGCTACAGTTACGAGCTTAAGTGCAGGTGCTGAGAATTGAACCCGGGTCCTCAGGAAGAGCAGCTAGTGCTCTTAACTGATGAACCAGCCGTTAGTCCTTTGTTTGTTTAAAAAATAGGCCTAACAATTTATACATACTATGAGCCAAATATGGATATAGCCAATCATGTGTATGCCTGTGTGTGTTCATTCTCCACCGTATTGTTTGAGCTAGTCTCTCCCTGGACCTGGCATTCACCAATTGGTTGGCCACTGTGCTCCAGAGATCCACCTGTCTCTGTGCTTGGGCCCCTCTTCCCATCGGTGCTGGAGATACACATACCTTACCTGCCAAGTCGTCTCCCAACCCACAACTACATCCATTTCTGCACATTCGAGAATGCTCATAAGAACTAAAGATGGCTTCCAACCATGATCATCTGAACTAAAAATAGACACTGGAAAGTCAGTTATTTCCTGTGTCCCAGAGGCTACCTGGGAAATATTTGTGTTTATAAAGATACAAGACTGCCCCAGAATTTCTCCTTTGCCCAGACAAGCTACAGTTAACCCTCAACAGACTACAAATATCTCCTAATTGCTATGTAAGTCTCTAGTTATGAAAAAAAGAAGTGAGATCTTTGAAACAACCTCCCATATACTCATTTAATGCAACGCCTGTATTTTACCTCCCAAAGCCTTCTCTGCCTTCAGAACTTCAAAATGTAATGTCCTTTCAATGTGCACAAGGTTGGTAGCTTACGTACACCGTATGTACTTAAAAGTTAAGTGTAAGTTATAGAAATGTAGGCTACATAAGCTATACATGAGTATAGCATAACTATATAAGTATATTGTATAACTATTAATTCCCGCGCAAAACAATAGTAGATTTCAATCTTTTCTCAGAAAGGAAGAACCAAAGAATGCAAATTTCCAACTCCGAGAGCCCATCAAGTCAGACTCGGGTCCAGGATCATCTTCTGCCACAGTGGTTTTTCACCACACTGCACTCCTCCAGTGAGACCTGAGTGAGTGAGATCCTAGTAATACAGCGATGCTCCAAAGTCCCTGGTTGGAACCAAAACAGGCCCAGCACTGCTTTCAGGACAGAGGTCTATCCATTTGCATTTCGCTTCTACCTTCAAGGAAGAGGCTGCATGCTGACAACACTTCTACCTTCAAGGAAGAGGCTGCATGCTGACAACACTACCAGGAAAACCATTCATTTCTCCTTCCTTCCTTCCTTCCTTCCTTCCTTCCTTCCTTCCTTCCTCCCTCCCTCCCTCCCTCCCTCCCTCCCTCCCTCCCTCCCTCCCTCCCTCCTCCCTCCCTCCCTCCCTCCCTCCCTTCCTTAATACCAAGAACTAAAGTTCACATAAATAATTTGTTCCTGGACTTTGGAGACGGCCAGGTCCCTCATTATGCCTAGATATGTAATCTTGGGCAAGATGCCTAGTCTCTGAATCTGGGTTAAAGATAAATAAAATGGAGTTTTGAACCCCAGGATCAATAGAATTACATTTAGCGCATTGGGTGACCCGCTAAAATCCCCAATAATTAAAAGTGATATTATTATCGCTACTGCACCTATCACTGTAGTGCATATTGAAAATAAGGCGAGAACTCGTTCCTGTCTTACAGATCTCGATGCCCTACAACACAGCTCAGGGTGTCTGAAGGTGGCCTGGGTGAGACAGGCAGCGAAGTACCTGCAGGCAGGAACTACTTCAGGCCGGGCGTCCCTCTGCGCTCAAGGTCGCCTGAAACGCAATTCCAGGAGCAGAGTAGTGTGTCAACCACCGCGGAGGGCTGGAGAGGCGCCCCCCTCTAATAAGGGCTGCAGCTTCCAGCCAACTCTTGAAAGATTCTCTGAAGTCAGCGATGGAGGACGAGACTCCAGAGGCCAGGAAACTAACTACTGGTTCATAGCCCAGGCCCAAACTCCCCGGGCCCCGGAGTGACGTAGCAGCCGCGCGCGAGACCCCTCATACTATTGGTCACTGCCACCCAGTGGGCGGAGCGATGCGCAACCCTGCTGCGCAGGACGCACCATCTTCGGGGACTTAAGCTCCCAAGCTCGGCTATCTCCAAGGCGACCGCGACCCGGTCACCCATTTGGCCGCGGCGTCGGAGGTACGTCATCGCCTTGCGTCCTCCCGGAAGTGATTGTCCCTGCTGCCGGGTGGGTCGGGACGCCAGACATTCTGTGCCCCGGCGGAGTTAGGGGCACTGATGCAGTTTCTGCTCGGTGACCATGGCGGTGTTTCACGACGAAGTGGAGATCGAGGACTTTCAATATGACGAGGACTCGGAGACTTATTTCTACCCCTGTCCCTGTGGGGATAACTTCTCCATCACCAAGGTATCCTTAGGGCCCGCCGGCGACTCCGTGCTTGCGCATTTTCGCTTCCGGTGTCTCTGGCAAGCCTCAGTCTCTCACGTGTTCTTCTGAACCCCCGCCCCTAAAGTAGTGACAAGCTGTCAGGGGTACACGGTCTGGCTGGGGGCGCAGTTCTCCCTAGCCCCATCCTTAAAATCTCCGCCGCCCCCCCCCCCCCAGGAGCTTCTTTGAGAAAGGAACTCGATCTTGTACCCTAGGGTTTTGGAGTAGATCGAATCAATCTAATCTACCTGGTTGTTTTCCGAGGTGACACTTGGGGAAAAGTTCTTTGCGTTATTACCCAACCCAAGACTTGCACATAGACATGGGAGAGGTTTGTGGGAAGATGACGGAAGGGAGGCTATGCTGACCGTACGTTGATTTCGTTGTAGGAAGACTTGGAGAATGGAGAAGACGTGGCCACGTGTCCTAGCTGCTCTCTCATTATAAAAGTGATTTATGACAAAGTAAGGGATACATTAAGGGGGGGGGGGGGTGAGATGATGACAAAACCTTAAAGCAGCCTGTCTGATATAAAAGTGCAGAAGAGTATTAGGGTTTTGGTTTTTTTGGGGGGTGGGGGTGGGATTATTGTTGTTTGTTGGTTTGTTGAGACAGGGTCTTTATGTAGCCCTGGCTTTCCTGGAACTCGCTATGTAGACCAGGCTGATTTTGAACTCATAGGGCTCCCCCTCCCTTTGATTCCCAGTGCTGTGTTTAGAGGTGTGAGCCATCACGCCCGGCCTGGAAGAGTGTTTTCTTAACTTTATGCTAGACCAAGGGCTATTTTTAAAAAGCTTTAAAAATGGTCAGTACGCAGCTGTATGATAATGTTGTTCAAGTTTAAATTATGTAACGTGTTCACTTTGGAAAGGCAATTGCTCTATAATGAAAATCTAATGAAAAAGACTTAATCAGGAGTGAAAAAATATGAAGGTATTTTAGTCGATGTTCTTTCTTTTAACATTTCCCTTGTGTTTAATATTTAGTTGTTTAGAGCTGCAGGACATTTCGAAAGACTGCATTTTATTGCTTGGCTGGTTTACGCATACAATCAAAATTATCTTGTTTGAGATATCTCAGATTTCTAGCTGTGATTTTACAGTTTCATGTTAAATTTGTTCCTTCATACCCAATGAGAATGACTGTAGGAAGGGGTAAATGCTTTTATGCCCCACCCGAAGTGCAGTTACTGTTTTGGAGTCTTAAATAAGGAGCTTAACAGTCTTAAGGATGAACTCTAAAATGAGTGTAGGGTGGATTAGCCCAGAGCGCAGAGCTCTGTGAGAGACAGGCTTTAGTTTAGACAATAATGTAGAACTTTAATGATTCATTCTTTTTGTTTTGTTTTGTTTTGTTTTTTGTTTGTTTGTTTGTTTTCGAGACAGGGTTTCTCTGTAGCTTTGGAGCCTGTCCTGGAACTCCCTTTGTAGACCAGGCTGGCCTCGAACTCACAGAGATCCGCCTGCCTCTGCCTCCCGAGTGCTGGGATTAAAGGCGTGAGCCACCACCGCCCGGCTAATGATTCATTCTTGAATTAAAATGGTCTCTGGTATGAAGAGCAACAAGGACAGACTAGGGGCTGACTCCTTGGGAATCACACTGTGCAGAGTTCTTGTGGTAGCTGGCATCAACCAGGATAAAAGACCAGAGACTGAGCTGGGGGTCGTGGTCCATACCTTTAATCCCAGCATTCAGGGGGCAGAGGCAGATGGAGGTCTGTAAGTTTGAGGTCAGCCTGCTCTATAAAGAGAGTTCTAGAAAGGCTGGGATTGTTAAATAGAGAAACTGTCCTGAAAAATCCAAAAAACAAAAAGCCAGCTCCCTGCAAAAAAGCAAAAGCAACAAAAACAAACCCAAAATAAAGATCACAGATTGAACCTCATTTTCAAATTAGATATTATTTCAGGTCTGTGTTGAGAAACACAGAGACCTATTTTTATTTTATTTTATTTTATTTTATTTTATTTTTGGTTTTTCAAGACAGGGTTTCTCTGTGGTTTTGGAGCCTGTCCTGGAACTAGCTCTTGTAGACCAGGCTGGTCTTGAACTCACAGAGATCCACCTGCCTCTGCCTCCCGAGTGCTGGGATTAAAGGCGTGCGCCACCACCGCCCGGCAGAGACCTATTTGTAAAGAGGTTACATATTTGAAGATCAGACAGATATTGAACTGATTAATGTAAAACCTTAAAGGATGTGACATGTTAATTTCTGGGAAGTGGTTGCTTTCTAGGAAGATGAGCATGTTTATAAGACACTGCTTATTAAATAATGAGTTTAGGACTAAACTTCAACATGCTCTTAATTCTTATTCTAGTGCTGACACCAGTTTTTTTTTTTTTTTTTTTTTTTTTTTTTTTTTTGGTTTTTTCGAGACAGGGTTTCTCGTGGTTTTGGAGCCTGTCCTGGAACTAGCTCTTGTAGACCAGGCTGGTCTCGAACTCACAGAGATCCGCCTGCCTCTGCCTTCGAGTGCTGGGATTAAAGGCGTGCGCCACCACTGCCCGACTGACACCAGTTTCTTGAACAAAAATGAAATGCTATTGGGTCTGGAGAGATGGTTAGTGGCTAAGAGCTTCTGAAAAGGCCTGGAGTTCCATTTCTGTCACCCACTCTGGTGGCTCAGAGCCACCTGTAACTCTAGCTCCAGGGAATCTGATGATCTCTTCTTTGCCCCGCCCACATACATGGGGTAGGACTTATACATAAGTGAAAATAAAATAAATCTTTAAGGTGTTCCTTTGCCTCAAGTTGTGTCACAGAGGTGGCTACTAATATCTAGTGTAGAGCAAGGGTCCTGCTAACGCTGTACAATAGACAACAGTTTTTAATCTGAAGTCTTAGACTTTTTAAATTTTTTTGTTGCCATTTTTCTAATACTATAAATGGATTTTTCCTAAATTTTACATTTGATGTTTTTATTGCTAGCATATAATAATAATAGTAATAATAATAATAGAAACAAATGATATAGCAGTGAAGAAGATGTTAATGCATTTGTGCGACAGACACCTAGTGGCTAATAGCCTTTCTTCTTCTGTCTTAGGATCAGTTTATGTCTGGAGAAACAGTCCCAGCACCTTCAACCAACAAAGAGTTAGTTAAATGCTGAAGAAGCCCTCAGGGACCCATATTCTGGGCAGCAGGCAATGAGCCCAGGTGAACGGATCAAGTGCTGAGTGAGCCCCCTCTCTCTCCACAGGACAGCTCTCTGGGGCTTGCTCTTCCGTGGGTGGGCATCATCATCAGCTGCTGAATTCTTCATAAGAAATGAGCCCGTGACATCAGCCCTGCATTTCGTGCTTACACAACATTGGAAGGATTCCTAATTGTCCATCTGAATTTAAAGGAAGAGCCTTATGAACTGGCACTTTTTCTTTCTCCTGGTTACACCATTTGAACATCTTAAAACTAACTCATTTTTCTAAAAACAACATCATCCACTTCAATCCTGAGGCTTTTTATTTTTTTTAAAGATTTACTGTTTTATTTTTAGTGTGTGTGTGTGTGTGTGTTCATTTGTGTCGGGGCATGTGTGTGTTGAGTGCACCTGCTCAGGAATGCTGGAGGTATCGGATCTCCTGGAACAGGAGTCACAAATGGTTGTGAGCCACCGACATGGGTGCTGGGACCCAGACTTGGGTCCTTGGAAAGCACTACACGGTCTCAATCTCTGAGCCATCTTTGTAGCCTGCAGGCTCCTTATTTTAAAAGATTACATTTTGATGGAGCTGCGGAGCTGATTCGGATGAGGCCTTTCTCTGTCATTTGCTTTGTTGGAAACCTAGGGGAATCTGTGCCTTTCCTGCTGCTGCGCTCTGGCTCCTTTGGCAGCCAGCTGCCCTGACCTTGCTGAGACTGCATTGTTCGTGTTTGCAGTCATTCCTGCTGCTCTTCATGCACAGAGTTCAGTCATGGTATTGACTGTGAGGCCACGGTTTCTCTGTAGCTTCCAGTTAGTGACTGAGGAGGGGCAAGCTAGAGGGAAATGGTAAAAGGAACAGCTCCTGATACTTGGTGCATCCCTTACGTTAGGACAGCCACATGGAGGAAAACTGTGAGGCGTGAAGTCTGCCAACTTGGCAAATGAAAGTACATGAATAATTGTTCCAGGCTGGAGCAAGTGTTTCTGTATCTGGGCCTTTATTTCTGGAGATGACTGAGGGACCGCATTTCAGACGGGTTAGCTTGAGTCTTCACATAGCAGCAGTTGTAACATGTCACAGCCTGTGTGACCGCTAGTCCTCATAAGTGACACCTCCACAGCAGAGCGTGAGGGCACGCCTAATAAGCCTGCACATGATGAGAAGGAGAAACGAGAAAAACTTCCCTCGCTACGGTCTGAGAGTTTCTGTAAACACAGCTTTGTTGTGAATGCATAGACTTGAAAGTGCACTGGTGTCCAGCAGATTGGGGCATGACTCCCACAACTGAAAAAGCCAGTAGGGACAGGAGAGAAGGCTCATGGGTGGGTTAAGAGCACAGGCCCAAGAGGACCTGTGTTCAGTTCCCAGCACTCGCATAGTTCACAGCTGTCTGTTACTCCAGTTCCTGGGGTTCTCATGCTTTCTTCTGACCTCTGTGGACACCAGGCATGCATGTGATACACAGACAAAACACCTATACAACTAAATAAAATTCTCTTTTAAAAAGAAAATAGCCAATAAATATGTTGTACCCACTCAATGGAGGCTTAAATTAAAATATGTATCCAGTGAGTTTTTTTAACCAGTGAGTAATGTACAGTTCTAGGTAGCCATTAGGCTGAGACAGAGTAAGTTAAAAGCTTCCAGAAGTGTGTTGTACATCTTATGTTACATTTCTTTGTTTTTTGTTAGAGGTGGGGATGTGTTGAACCTCAAGCCTTGCACGTACTCGGCAGGTGCTCTAGTCCTGGTTTGGATCTCCAGCCGGCACATCTTTAACAGGATAGGAAATCTTACCGCTCTTTGATGCTCCCCAAGTGATCTTAGGAAGCAAAGCCACTGCTCAGATGGACAGAGCAGGGTACTGGTGAGCATGAGCTACACGGAGACTGTCCTGTGCTCAGATCAGTGGTTGTGGAAATTCCACTAACAGACTTTCTCAGCTGTGAACACAGTGTAGCAGAACAGTGTCTGATTTGAGACACCTCAGGAGAGAAAAGCATGAGCAGACTGCCGGCCAGTGATTGGTTGAAGTGGGTGTGGTTTTGTCCTTGAAGCAACTGAGCAAGTCTGAAAACTACCAAAGGAATACCAGCTATTAGTCCTGTATTAAACAGAAAAAACTAAGGCTATTCAGATATGACTGGACTCCCAAACATTTCCGAAGCTCCGTAAGTGGACCAGCTGTGTCTTGAGCTCTGTAGGCTTCGCCAGTGCCTACAGATTTCTAGTCTGTGCAGTTAGGATAGTCAGGTGATCTCTCAGCCATCAGTTCTCATTGCCAGGACTCAAACCTTTATAAACTCCGAAGCATCATGAATCACAGCCGATGGAAGCTCCACTCTTCTCCCATAGCATTATACTTGAGAGCTTGAAAAGTTTTAAGTCAAGCCAGGCGGTGGTGGCGCACACCTTTAATCCCAGCACTCGGGAGGCAGAGGCAGGTACATCTCTGTGAGTTTGAGGCCAGCCTGGTCTACAAGAGCTAGTTCCAGGACAGGCTACAGAGAAACCTTGTCTTGAAAAAAACAAAACAAAAAAATGTTTTAAATCAGTTTTTCAAAGGATTCTGCACATATGTTTGCAACACATATACAGTCAACAATTTTTTAGATTTGTATATATTAATTAGAATGACATATTGCTAGGCTAATAAAATGAGATAATGCAAATTCATGTTTTCGTGAAACTCTTTTTTTCCTCCAAATACCAAAATTTTACATTCAAGGTTTTTGATGTCATGATTTTACTTAAGATAGAACTCTTAACTTTGGGCCATTGTAAGTGGATTATGGATGTTATGGTGATTGAAGTCTGGGCTGGTTTTTGAGGTTTTTGGCCTCTTCAAGGAACTGAAGTAAAGGCTCAAACATCCAAAAGTACCCAGGAAACTCACTTTAAAGAGAAGCCACTGTCCTGATTAGAAAGGAGGCCCCTTGGGAGAACGTACTCGGGCTCCAGGTCATTGTTGGCTTCTTTTCATGGGGTCTTAGAAGGAGTTAGGCGGGTTGTAGTTTGGATGGTTCTCCATTTTGACTGACAGACTAAATTACATAACACTTGTATACTGTGCTTGCACCCAACATGCATATGATTTGAATCCTGCACACTGCATGCTCCGCAGACAGTAAAAAAGGGGGTTATCCCCTACAGTTTACTTGGAGGACAGTCTATTTTATTGTGCATCCAAAACTAGTGTAGGCAATGTTGGCCTTGTTGTAGGGTAGAGACTAAAAGACAACTCAGTAGCTGAAGTCAGAATTGAGTCTGCATTAGCAAGAAGCTGAGAGATATTATCTTAAACCACAAACTCAATAAGCAGAGTGAGCTGGAAGTGGGACTCTCAAAGCCTGTCACCACGGCAGTGACACACTTCCTCCATCAAGGCCAAAGCACCACCAGCTGAGGACCAAGTGCCTGTTCAAATGCCTGGGGCAAAAACAAAACAAAAAAACCCAAAACAATCGAAACAAGGTATTCTTTGTCTTCTTGGCTCTTTGGTTGTTTTTCAGAAAGAAAAAGGACGTGAAATTAAGTGGGTAAAAAAGTGGGAAGAGCTGGGAGGAGTTGGGGGAGGGAACATCACGATCAAAATATAGTGTGTAAATATTTTTCATTAAAAACAGAAAATAATAGCCCGGTGGTGGTGTAATGAATTAATTAAAATTGCTGCGGATCCCCAAGTGGCTGCAGAAACACTACAAGTCAAGAGCCGGGCGTGGTGGCGCACGCCTTTAATCCCAGCACTCGGGAGGCAGAGGCAGGCGGATCTCTGTGAGTTCGAGACCAGCCTGGTCTACAGAGCTAGTTCCAGGACAGGCTCCAAAGCCACAGAGAAACCCTGGCTCGAAAAACCAAAAAAAAAAAAAAAAAAAAAAAAAAAAAAAAAAGAGGCAGCAGTGGGTAGCGGGTCCAGAGAGCAATCAGTCTCAGGGAAGGATGGCACATGAGACCACGCTGCAGGTCTCCGAAGGCAGCTGGTTCTGGCCAGGGAACCACACAGCTGGCGAGAGACAGAGACATGGATAGGTATGCCATGCAGAGTGAGGTTATTTTTAAATGGTCACACCTGCTTTGCACGTGGAACAATCACATGGCCTCAGCCACACATATTACATGTCGGCCTGCAATGGAGCTTTACCAAGAGCCAGCAGGACCACTGAGGCTGACCTGATGTTCACAGTGGGAGAGTCTCTAGCTGAGTGACCTCTGGCTCACGTCCTTAGGTGCCATTTGTCAGGGATCAGCCTCAACAAAAATACCTCTCGCCAGGGTAGAGGCGTGGGATTTAGAAATCACACATGCACAAGGGCACAAAGCTGGGCATCACCTCCACAATACACAGTAATAAGTTAATAATTCCAATGTCTGCCGTAAGTATCCATAGGAAGGTATTCACATCAAAACTGAGATGCAATACGCGGGGTGGGGGGACCTAGGCCAAGCTCCTGCTCTTCTTCCTAGTTGCTGGATGCGTCACTTCCAGGGTTTGTTGCCCTGATCCCCTGATGTGTCTCATTTGTGTCTAACAATGTCCTATCTAGATGCTTTCAGGAAGGCAGCTCACACTTTGGTGTAGCAGATTCCACCATAGCTACAATCTTGAACTTTTGATCTTGAACAAACGTCTTCTAACGCGTAGTTTAGATGCTCCTAGCGGAGTGTGATCTACTGATGTTTGGTCCATCTGGCTTGATTAAGTGTCCTCCACACTATGCTGAGTTACAGGAGGTAGGGGGCAAAAACTAATGAAATTGGAGGCAGAGACCTTTCTGAAAGCTTGATAAAGTATCAGACGTTAATAGTTACCCCCGAATGGATAAACAGTATCCATCTAGTCAGTCAAGAAGCAGAAAGCGTTTTGTTGCTGTTGATAAACACTAACCCTAATTAATGCACAGGGCAGTCTGGGATTTTGTTCTGAGGCAGCGTCTCCCTGGGTAGCCGGAAACTCTACCGACACCCGCTTCCCACTTCCTCCCGGGCGTTTTAATTAAAAGGTGCGCACCAGCGCCGCCACTCATGGCTTTCTAGTTACTATTTTCTTGACAGAATCTCACTATTTACTTTTCTTTCCCCAACGGAGAGTTTCCAAAAACTAGAACTATATTACAGAAATCTTAAAGGACAAACGAAGTGGGAGTGATATTCTCGACAAAGTGACCCAAAGAGCCCCGTGGCTCCTTAACGGATGGAGATTTTGTTCTCTATCCCCAACGCTCGCCTTACTCGTCAGCAATTTTAAGGAATTACCGCGTGGTCATAAAGAGGCAGAAGGAAGGCCTGATCTTGAACAGGAACCATTTGTTCCTGTTTTTGCTCACAAGCTTCTAGCCCACCTGTGGGCTCAACAGGTCAGACAGAGCCAGGGGCAAAGAGGCCAAAGAAACACCGGTCACTTCGGTTAGCCTAGGTTTCTCTATTGAGGAACAGTGATAGGGGCGTCGAAGAAATGATTTTTAAGGCCCCCTTCTGCTCTGTTCAGATGTAGAACATCTTTGAATAGGCTATTTCTAGCTGATTTCTGCGCTTGGGTGAAATTCTCCCTTGTTTGCCTGAGGAGCCAGGAGAGAGTAAGTGAAGTGGAGGCAATTCTCACTCGGCCTGTAGGGGGAGCCAGAGTTCAGCTGTGTTGACAGCTCAAGGCCCAGCTCAAGGCCAGGCCAGCTTGCAGCAAGGCCTGCACAGCCAAAAGGATCTCTGGGTCCATGTGTTCTCATTCCCAAGGGGCAGCCTATTAATGTCTGGAGCAACTGACATTTGCTGGACCTTCATCCAGAGGTCTGGAGCAAACACAGTTGTTTGTAACTTCTGGTCTCAGTGATATTTCCCATGGTCTGTGTCTCAAAGTCCCAGAGGCTATCAAGGGCTTCGGTGTCATAAACTGGCTCTGCCCAACATGGTGGCCCTAAGTACATGTGGCCTTTACCACTCAAATGATGTGTAAGAAATCAGTTCCTCCATAGTCATGTCATCGCTTTTCAAGTGTGTCCATATACATAAACTATGCCTTGTGGCAGCTTCTGTGGCTTGCAGGGGGCCTCTCTCTCTCCCTGGGAGGCCAGGGAAACCTTTGCACATGGAGTGTGGTTGGAGAAAGAACACCAGAGCATGTTCTCAGAGAGGTTCTTTTTCTGCCCCTCCCCTTTTCTGGCTGCTCCTGTCATGATGTTCTGCTTTAACCACAGACTCAGAAACAAGAGCCAGATGACCATGAACTAAACCCTCCGAACCCATGAGCCTAAAGAAACCTTCCCTTCTTTTAAATTGTTTCAAGTGTTCGTCACAGAGACGAGTGTGCCCTCACAAGCACATGTGGAACGTGGTGAGAGACGGTGAGAGGGGCTGAGGAAACTGTGTCTGTTATTAATGCTGACGGCTCCCACAGGGGTACAGAGAGTTCTGTCATGCCCTGATATTGTTCTCTCTCTCTCTCTCTCTCTCTCTCTCTCTCTCTCTCTCTCTCTCTCTCTCACACACACACACACACACACACACAGGCACATTCTCTCTCTCTCTCATGCACACACACACACACCCAGAGACAGACAGACAGACAGACATATAGACCCTCACACACATACACATCTATACACATACACACAGACACATAAACACTCTCACACATACACACTCTCACACACAGACAGACAAACACATAGACACTATCACACACATATACATTCACACACAGACATATAGACCCTCACACACAAATAAACACATACACATAGAGACACATAAACACTCTCTCACACACATATACACACAGACACAGACATTATGTCACACAGACAGACATAGACCCTCACACACACACATATATACATATACACATAGACACATAAATACTCTCACACACACAGACAGACACATAAACATTCTCATAAACATATACACTCACACACAGACATACAGACAGACACTCTCTTACACACACACACACACACACTGTTTTGAAAACCAGTGGTCTTTGGTATCTATCATTTCATCCCAGAACAGGAGACTGATTTCAGGGTTGGTGTCTAATATGCGATGGAGAAGCTGTGCTGCGGTCACAGCCTCACAGAAGAGAATAATTCAGCTGTCAGAGTTCACAGGGACACCAGAGCAGCTGGTCACAAATCCCAGAATGAATTCTGGCCTGGTGGAGGGAAGCATTTGAAAAAGCCTGCCCTTGCTGCAAACATAGACAGGCCTCCCATTCCCATCTATCCTGCTCACTGGGATCTGTGTGCCATTTTTCACAGCTCCAAGGAGCTGAAGGTTCCACTGACCTAGGGTGGTGAATGTCCCACACTGTGCCCCAGCTTGGTGATCCTCATATGAAATGTTCCCCCAGCTTCAGATGCTGAGGGCTTGGTAGCCAATGGTTCTAATCAATGGAGTGGTCCTTGATGAGTGATTGGGAGTGGTGAAGAGGGGCTGTGGCAGAAGTGGGGGTGGTAGAGGCTGCATCTTGCCCTGGCCCTTTGCTAGAAGGCTCTTTCCTCTGCTTCCTGTCTGCGATGAGGTGAACAAGCTCCTCCGTCACACACTGCGTTGGGTGGATGTTCTGCCAAGCACACGGGATAGGACCCTCTAGAACTATGAACCAAGTACACCCCTCTCTCCCTAACACCTTTCCATCAGAGTGATGAGTGAGAGGGGTGATGAAAACAGGGCCTCACCCTCAATGTTCTCTTCCTGCTCCTCTGCCTAGCTTCACAAACAATGGTGCCCTGTGGCAGACTTTCAGAGGCACCCAGACAGCCATGCCTTGCTTTTAGTGGTCCTGAGTAGGAGAACGGGTGCTCAGGGCACCAACCCCATGAAGCTGGAAGGATATACATCAGCACAAGTTCTAATAGGTCTTAATAATTAAAGCCCGGAGCCGGATATTGGAGAAAATGCTGAGAGATCAGAGAGATGGAGAAAAAACACAGCCACCTTACCTATCAACTTTCTAGTCAAAAAGAGAGTGAGTTCCTCCCTCCTTCACTTCCTCTCTCTGCCCAGCTATTTCACTTCCTGTCTGTGTGTACAGACCTCCAGACCTCTATGCTTAGATAGTGGCTAGCTCCACCCTCTGATCTTCAGGCAAGCTTTATTTGTACAAGATATCACCATATGTCCCATTCTGTCTAAAAATAAAAATTATAATATAAGGAAAACTATATACAATATATCATATAATAAATATTTCAACAATGTCTCTTCCATTAACAAATGACAAATTTAGAGAAAATATTCCATATCTATCTTACCTTGGTGAGTCTAAAAGTTGTACCTAATTTACTTTCTATCCTAACTTGCATTACCAAAACTATCTTTTTATGTCTTTTAACCTTATACACTTTTTATTTCTTTAGTGAATTCTTTTCCTAATCTGGTAACAAGAAAAACTATTTTGTGGCATGTCACTCCGTAGGAGGTAACAGGGTTAATATTCCATCTCCTTTAACTATGAAGTAATAAAATGAACTAGCACATTGCACATGCTGGGCAAGTAATCTAACCCTGAGTTACATTCCTGGCCTGACAGTCCGTGTGTCTCACATAACTACTAGAGGGCAGACATAAAAATGAGCTTTAAGGTCAATTTGGCCACCATAAGTCTGGTCCAAGTGAGTAGCTGACAGAAGGCTTTCAAGACTAGGAATGTTTATGTGAGAGAGAAGAAGACATCACCCAGTCCACACTGCACACTCTGGATCATTTAGTCTGAGAAAGGCTGACAGTAAACTGTAATCTACCTGTGCACATGTAAAGGAGAAGAAGCCATGATAATCTATCTGGAGCACATATCAAAACAGCCAAGAGCTGTGATGAGGACCCACAAGAAAGTAAGGCATGACTGAACCTAGGCTCCTTCCAGATAATGGAAAGAAGGTCAAGAAGGTCCATGCCACGTGGGGGTGATTGGTAGTGTAGATTTAATGAAGTCTCAGTTAGTTTTCAGTATGTCCACAGGTATGCCTTACTGTGTAAGCATCAGTTCAGAAAGAGGAGACCAACGTCAGACAGTATCTGAAATCTACCCCTTCGTTTCCAGCTGTAGAGCTCTTAAAAGCTATGGTTGGACAGCGTCAGTCCGAGACCCACAGGGATATTTCCTACACATTAACTCTCTGACTCACTGTCTCAGGAGTCAAATTCATTCAAGGGGAACTTCACAAGAATAAACAATCATCAGAAAGAGACCGTTCCTCCACACACTCTGAGATCTGCTGTGGAAAATGAGTAGCAGCATACAACCCTCTCCCTTCCTAGCCTTGCACAGACATGCTCTCCACCAGAGGCACAAGGTTCTTTTCTGCTTTAGGCTCCACCCACCCAGGCTTTGCTGGTGCATCAGCAGGGATTTCTTGCCCCATTTCCATCCCCAGGAGGGTTTTCTCAATTCATCTCAATAATATACATTGTCAAGTAGATGAGAGGTTATATATCTGCTCCAACACTGATAGTAAGAGATGCTGAGGGATGATCCCGAACCCAGGAGCCCTCTGCCTGAATGCCTGACACTCCAAGACAATTTTCCATGCCTACCTGTCCCTACAATTCTCCAGAAACATCTCTTTGGTTGGGAGGGATCCAGGCCAGCCAATATACTACATGAGGCTGGAAGGACAAACATCAAGAGCAGGTGTCAGAGTGATTACTCATCTTTAAGGTTTGTAATTCTCTCAGAGGACCCAGAGGGCAGCTATCCAGCCTCTGTAACTCCAGCTCCATGTGGAATCCATTGCTCTCTTCTGGTCTGTGTGGGAACTGCATGCTTTTCATAGCCAGCAGGCAAACTACCCATACATATAAATTAAAAAGCACCTGAATCTGAAAACAATGGGTGAAATAGGTAGTTATGTTAAGAGCACCATAAAAAACACCATGTCCCAATGTGTTTTAGAGGTTTTTTTCTCTACATTGCCACTGTAACTAGTGCTATAATTCAAGGAAAACAGAAGCAGATAGCTTTGGGTTTCCCTGTTTGTTTTATACTCCAGAAATGAAGGTTCTCCTTTCCTGAGATGCATTAGAAAACACAGGTTAGCCAGGCAGTGTGGCACAGGTCTTGAATTCCAGCACTCAGAAGGCAAAGGCAGGTGAATCTCTGTGAGTTCGAGGCCAGCCTGGTCTACAAGAGCTAGTTCCAGGACAGTTTCCAAAGCTACAGAGAAACCCTATCTTGAAACATCAAAAACAAGCAAAAACAAACAAAAAAAGAATAATAATCACAAAGATTTTATTAGTTAGACTTTTACTGTTTTGTGGAAAGTATCTGACAAAAAAAGATACAAAAAGAAAATGCAACTATATTTCTCAATAATATATGTACAATCTCGTCATTGACACGTATATATCTAGATGTATTCTTGAAGTAGCAAATATATGATGTCAGGTGACAAATATGGATCTTTTTGCATCATGAAGTGGGTATCCATGGAGTAGGCCACGCCATCACATTCAGGACACCTCCCCTTTGTAGCCCTGTCTGGCTGGGAACTTACAATGCGGCCAAAGACACCTGGAAACTGAACAGATCCATCTTTGCTTGCTGAGTTTTGCAGTTCCAAGAGTGTACCACTACACCTGATTAAAAATCTAGTTTAAGAATGAAGAGTTAGAAATTGCTTTTTTCTTTATGAAAATACAGTCATTTGACTCAATGGGGTTCTAAACAGGGGATGCAGTATATACAGTATAAAGCCTTAGCAAATATCAAATAAAAAACAAGAACTAAAGAACCAAGAAATAACAAAACCTCAAATGGTAACAAATAAAACAAAAATCTTAATGCAAACAAACCTAAACCCAAAAATCAAGCAAAAGAAATTTACACTAAAGAATGTTTTCTTCATGCAGACTGAGTAGCACTGTCCACCCTGTGACCAGCTTTGGGCACAAATAGGAAGGCAGGCACAGACTGTCAGAATCTTTTCAAGACAAGTGCAGCCAGGCCACTTTGGGGCTTTGAAGGTCAGGCACTCAGTTATATTAGACTCGTTCTCAGTCACAAGCTTTCAGAGTAACTATGGGCAAAGCGATATCTTCCCTCCTTGCTGCTGTGCCTCACTTCCTGGGGGATGTTGGGTTCTTCATCATTCTTGATGGGGTTTTCTGTATGTCAAGCTTCTTTCTGAGGGTTTTTTCTTTCTCCAGAAACAGTGAGCCAACAGGCACAAGGCTCAGATTATGGATAGATCACCTATAGGTAGGAGGTTGGTGTTTGCCTCAATGCTGAGTTTATAATAGAAAGACACATCTTGGTCTGAGGAGGTCTTGATCTTATAGTGGAGCAATGGGTTTGGGTTGTCTGTGGCTTTCTTCGGCCTCCTCAGTCCTCTGCAGGGGTGCTGTGAGAGGAAAAAAAATGGGGATCAGATCCAGAAGCTCCTTACTCTGGATCCTCACCCTGGCTAGACACAACCAGGGTCTATTCACACATAGGAAGCCAGAGTCAAGAATGTTCAAGGAAGAACATCCACTCCACAAGTCCCATGGGTGCTGGGATGGGATGCAATGGTGGCTCACTTGCCTGTGCCCCTTAGTGCTCCTGCTGCAGCAGCTCTGTTGGCGGGAGGCTCTCATCCTGTGCTGAGGATTGCTCTGGCTCATGCTGGAGTTTCTCTGACCTGGAGGAGAAAGGCAGTTGGGGGATCTGCCATGTCAGCTGCCAAGCTGTGACCTCACAAAAACTAAATTGTGCCTGACACTCAACATTGATCTTTTGACAGTTGTCATTATTTTTATCCCCAAGAAAGGAATGTCACAGAGCAGCTGGGCCTTGAATTTCTTTCAACCTTTAACAAATGTCACAAGTTGCTATGGGTACGGTATGTACTGTGTGCTATGAGAAAGGACTGTCACGGTAGAGCCACATTCCTGTGTAGCTGAGAACATGGGCCCTTCAGGGACTCTTTAATGAAAGAAAATACCCTTGTTTCCCTTAGGACTCCAACTGGGAATCTACATCCTGGTTCTCTAGAGGAATCCTTTGCTCAACACTCTGTGAATTTCTGACCAATCCTGCAGCAGAGACATCTGTCTGGGTTCATCCTGTCAATGACTAAACCTATTATACCCATAATACAATTCACACAGCAAATGGCCAAAGAATGAAGACAGCCAGATATCTAATCATGACCAGGGTGGGACTCTCAGTCCTACTGCCCAAGGCTGCAGAGGCCAAAGAAAACAGAGCTCTGTGAGTTCAAGGAAAGCTGTCTTGGAATAAACCAGAAAACTCGGAAGGGAGCAAGGGGAACACAATTCTGCAGACACACTGAACATCAATCATACTATTTCCTAGAGGGAAGTTCTTCTTTCCTGAACCTACTCTGAAGTGTTATTTCCCTGGTGATGACTGGGAGCGTTGCCCGTAGGCAAAGCCAACAAAAGGCAAAAGTTCCAAGGTAGAAGAGCACCCAACTACCTGCACCCAATTACTAACTCCCTGCCTGGGCTCATACCTCATCTGGGAGACAGTCACGTGATGTTGCAGATTTACTGCCAAATTCTTTTCCTGGTTGACTAGCTCCTTCTGCTTCACCGGGGACTGTAGACTTTCCTCCAGGCTCTGCTGCTCCTGTTCATTAGAAAATCGTGTACTTAGTGGAGAGTTAAGCATAGGCAAGAATATACTCTCACGTAAGTGCGAGCATACACAGAGGATCCAAAGAGCTTGCTGGTCATTCCAGTCAAAACAGCAAGCTTCTTGGAAGGGAGAATGCCTGTTGCAGGGTAGGGACTGACAAACACAGTGGTCTCCCTAGCCGCCATCCATATGCATGGTGCATAGTACCACTCACTGACGTCCAAACCCACAGAGAAGGACACACAAAAAGAGCCAGAGACATAAAGAGAAAGAGAGAGAGAGAGAGAGAGAGAGAACAATGAGGTGGGGATAAAACGATATCATACTTGATGAACATGTGCGTTTACACTGAGAACACAGCTCTTTCAGAAGAGTCCAGTGACTCGGCTCCCCATCTCCTGGGACTAAAATTGTACAGAGGGTTGTGCCTCTACTTGGCCAAACTATGTTGAGGTGGTTGAAGAACTTTTGGTTTAGAAGCCCCAGATTTCCCACGGCAACTCTCCCTTTCCACATCCCTGACAACAGGTCATTTCCATACAGTTAAGTTCCGTGAAGGGAGAATATGCCCAGGAGACATACAGTAAACACTGACTGGAAGATTCCCACAGAGCTTTCTGTCAGTGTAAAACAGGTGTTGGGCATGGTGATGCAGAGAATAGGAGGAAGGAAGCTCGTATGTCACCCAACAAGATAACAAAGGGAATCACTCATTCGACACTGGCCAGTGGCTTTTCTCCTTGCAAGCTAGCCCCACCCCACCATGATGTCTTATGAACCCTGCAAAGCAAAGGAGGCACAGGACCTAGAGCTCACTCCCTCAAGTCTGTACATAGCGCCCCTCCCATCATAATGACCTGCAGGTGTGTGATGTGTGATCACCCCACCTCCCTCATTGGACTGCAGCTTCAAGCAGAGCAGCAGGGGTTGTTTGCCATTTGATTCTCACAAGAGACTCACGCCCAGAAGCGCTGATGCATGAACACAGAAATGAACACGCGGATGTCATGAAGGTGGTGGGGAGTGAATGTGTGGATGAATGAAGTGATGAGTTGAAGCACATGTGGGTTGATGGGTAGACAAGCTAATGTTGCATGAGGAAATGATGCTGGACCTAACCCTGACCCAGATGCTTGTCCCTACCTGATACTCCTGGGTCTGCAGGTCTCTGTTCTCTTCCTCTTGGTCCTGAAAGACCAAGTGCAAATCCTCCAAGTGCTTCTGCAGCAGGACCCAATACTCCAGCAATTTCTTGTTCTCCTGCTTCAGCAAGTCCACCTTATCCTCCATCTGATACTTCTCCATCAGGAGCTGATACTGCAGATTGCTGGAAGGAAGCACCCTCTGCATCGTTAGCCCCTGCCATCCTCCTCCTGCCACCCCTGCCTACATACCCCAGCAAGCCCTCTGGTCCCCAGGTTTCTGATGGAGACAGAGACAAGAGTCCTATACATCTGTGACGGCTACATTCAGAAGGCCAAAAGTAGAGAACAGGGGATTCCAGAAAAAAATCAAACTACTTCTGAAAACTCCAACAACCAAAGAAATCCAAGAATCTCTACTAACAAAAGGGGTCCCCACCTGCTTTTATCTGATCATGGTAAATGGGTCAACATCACCAGGAAAGGGACAAATACTTTCTGATGGAGGATTAGAGATCCAAGTGGTAGAGAGGTTCATGGCAATAGGGCCCTGCCTGAGACCCTGCCCTACACCACTCATGTGTGTTCTTCTATCTAGAGAAGGGGTTCTCAACCTGTGGGTCGTGACTTCTTTCGTGATGGAACTAGTCTTTTACAGGAGAGGTATCTTAGATATCTCGAATAACAGATATTACATTATGCTTCATAGCAGTAACAAAATTATAGTTATAGAATAGCAGGATAAATAATTTTACAGATGGACATCACAAAAACATGAGGAATTGTATGAAAATGGTCACAGCAATAAGAAAGTTGAGATCCACTGGTGTAGAGGCTACTAAGTATGACCATATGGGGCTGGGTGCAACTCACAGTCTCTTTCACAATTAGCAAAGCTGAGTGCAAGAGACACAAGTCCAAGAGCTGCTTGGACTAAGAGGCAGAAGGGCTAGAACCAGAGCCATAGACCCCACAGTCCAGAGACAAAGAAAGGCAGAGATGGCCATCCCACAATGCAGTGGTCCCTTGTACGGCAGGCACTTACCAATAGAAGAATGACTCCTTGGCGAGCTCATTGAATTTCTCTGTGACTTCGTTCTTCTCATCCTCCAAGCGCTGCAGGTTTGACATGACCCTCTCATGCTTCCTCTTCAGCTTCTCAAATAAAGGATTTGGCTTGCGATAGGACCTGGTCCTGGAATCAAAGAACTCCGTGAACAAAGTCCTCACCGATCACATGAATTCAGACTGTGCTCTAGACTAAGGCAACACAAATGGCTGCCACATCTTGTTTCCTATGAACTGGGAGCTTATGGTGCTTATTAAATTTGCTATTCTGACCCTAGGCCAGCAGACGCTGTGTGTTTAGATGGCGGATGGTAGCTGCATGAGCTCTCTCAGTAGGCCAGCTAAAATAACTGACTAAGATGTTCACTAGTTCAAAGGGATACGAATAGAAAATAAAGAAGTCAAATTCTCACTATTTGTTGATGATATGATAGTATACATAAGAGACCCCAAAAATTCTAGCAGAGGACTCAACTCATAAATACCTTCAGTAATATAGCAGGATAAAAGATTAACTCAAAAAAAAAAACAGTAGCCCTCCTTTATATGGATGATAAATGGGTTTAAAAAAATCAGAGAAACATTACCATTCACGAAACATCACCAAACAACATAAAATACCTTGAGGTAACTTTAACCAAGCAAGTGAAAGACCTGTATGACAGGAACTTTTAATCTTTGAAGAAAGAAAATGAAATAGACACCAGAAAATGGAAAGATCTCTCATGCTTTTGGGTAGGTAGAATTAACATAGGAAGACTGGCAATTTCACCAAAAGCAAAACTTCAATGCAATTCCCATCAACATCCCAGCAAAATTCTTCACAGACCTTGAAAGATAAATACTCAACTTCATATGGAAAAACAATAAACCCAGCATAGCCAAAGTAATCCTGTATAATAAAGGAACTTAATGGCATCACCTTCCCTGACTTCAAACTCTACTCTAGAGCTACAGTAATGAAAACAGCGTCGTATTGGCATAAACATAGACAGGTGGACCTTTGAAATCGATTCAAAGATTCTAATATTAACTCACATACCTAACATTTGACAAAGAAACTAAAATTGTACAATGAAAGAAAAGCATCCTCAACAAATGGCACTGGCATAAGTGGATATCAACATGTAGAAGTGTACAAATAGATCCATATCTATCACCCTGCACAAAACTCAAGTCCAAATGTATCAAAGATCGCAACATAAAACCAACCACCCTGAACCTCATAGAAGAGAAAGTGGGAAGTACACTTGAACGCATTGGCACAGGAGAGCACTTCCTAAATATAAATCCAGTAGCACACTGAGAGAAATAATTAATAAATGGGACCTCCTGAAATTGAGAAGTTTCTGTAAAGCAAAGGACAGGGTCATAAGACAAAACAACAGCCTAACGAATGAAAAAAGATTTTCTGCAACCCCATATCAGACAGAGGACTGATCTCCAAAATATATAAAGAACTCAAGAAATTAGACATCAAAATTTCAAATAATCCAATTAAAAATAGGGTAGAGATCTAAACAGAGAATTCTCAACAGAAGAATCTCAAATGGCTGAAAGACACTTAAGAAAATGTTCAACATCCTTAGCCATTAGAGAAATGCAAATCAAAATGAATCTGAGATACCATCTGACACCCGTCAGAATGGCTAAGATAAAAACAAAAAACACCAATGATAGCTAATGCTGGGGAGGATGTTGAGTAAGGGGAACACTCCTGCATTGCTGGTGGGAATGCAAATTTGTACAACCACTCTGGAAATCCGTGTGGTGGTTTTTCAGAAAATTGGGAATAAACCTAGCTCAGGATCCAGCATTACCACTCTTGGACATATACCCAAAGGATGCTCAATCATACTACAAGGACTTTTGCTCAACCATGTTCATAGCAACCTTATTTGTAATAGCCAGGACATGGAAAAAACCTAGATGCTCCTCAACCAAAAAATGGATAAAGAAAGTGTGTTACATTTACACAATGAAGTACTACTCAGTTGTAAAAATTAATGACATCTCAAAATTTGCATAAAATGTGTTGATCTAGAATAAACCATATTGAGTTAGGTAAACCAGACCCAGAAAAAATAATATGTAAGCACTCATAAGAGATGTTTAGACATAAAACAAAGAGAAAAACCAGCCTACAGTCCACAACCCCTGAGAACCTAGACAACAAAGAGCACCCTAAGAGAGACATACACGGAGCTACAAGGGAAGGAGGGAAAGACAAGATCTGAGTAAATTAGGAGCATGCGGGTGACTGGAGAGGGACAACGGGAGAGGAGCAGAGAAAATGTATAGCACAATAAAAAAAACACAAAAAGAGTTCCCTGGTGTTTACACCACAGGTCTGTGTCCTGCAAACCTGTGATGAAATTTATCCTGTCTCAAAAATAAATTTTCACTCCTGGTGCCTGTCACATTGGAGGCCATAATCACATCATGAGCATTTCTGAGGATGACATTCAGTGTCACGATAGGTTTATAAAGTCCCCAAGGGGATATCTGTATGGCACAAAGGTGAGCACACTGATAACCGTAATGCTCCAAGTGGGGCTCTCAGTGCTCACTGCGGGTATCACCTGGGAACTGTGAGACAGGCAACTCCCAAGCCCACCCTCAGACCCCTTATTTCAGGATCTAGAGGAAAAATATGCACAAACGTACAAACACATAGACAAACACACAACACAGCATGTGTGTTTTATTCGTGTATGTGTGTGTGTGTGTGTGAGAGAGAGAGAGAGAGAGAGAGAGCGCACTACAGATGTGATGCTAAATGGATGCATACAGGTGTGTCATCTCAGAGAGGACCAAAAGGAGCAGGGATCAGTCCCAGGCCTTGCAGTCACACACTAAAATGTGGGACAAGGCCTCTCCAGCCACTACTCGGAGCATCCAGCACACAATGTCTTACCAGGCAAACAAAAATCACATCAGGTAACTTCTTACACTAGCTACCATTTGACAGGTTCTCTACAAGTGCGTGCTGGGAATTCACACTGTACTGCTTCGATCTCTTATTTATGTGACTCAGGCTCTGGTATGTCTACGTTCCCATCTTACTCCTACCCAGGTTTCTGATTCTTTTTTTGGGAAGCATGAAGGCATGGTGCTGAGCCAAGGGACACCTTGAAGGTGCAGCCTCTCAGAGTCCAAATCTTAAATGAAATAAATTTAGGGTGAAAGTGTGGAACCAAGACAATCACCATGGAGCTTGAAACAAGGAATACCTATTGTCTGTGGGCTCTTCGGTGATGGAGATCAGGTGATCCCGCAGCTCGTCTCTCTCTCTGGTCATTTGCTGTAGCTGAGTGGTCAGACTCTTGACCTTCTGCTTCTTGGTGAGGACGGTTTGGGGAGATGGTTGCTCTCCAGCGGCCCCTGTGGGTAGATGAACAACAGTGACAACACATAGAGGATGGGCAGATGACTCTGAGCCCTAAACAAACCTTTGAGAAAACTCGTATGCCTGTGACCAGGGACACCTCAATAGATTCTGACCCAGGCTTGAGATGTCCCTGCATGGGATCTCAGTTCTTTCATTAATGAAGGGAGTTGGATGTCTCAGCCAGCTGGTGTCCTCTGCCCCCTTAGCTTGTGCTTCAGGTAAACAAAGGAAAAACTCCTCAGGCCTATTCACAACTGCAGAGTCTCCGTTCATCTTGGCTAAAAAGTCCACAAAATTGTGGGTTTCCAAGTCAGGAAGAAATTAGCATAGTTCACAGTCACTCTGATCATTTAGAGATTCCTCAAATATCCTAACAGGTCACTCTAAGCACATGGCTATAAAGGATAAGCCACAGAGGAGCAGAACATGGTCACCAGAAGCACCATGTCACCTCACTGCCAACTCAGGGCACACAGAGGTGGACAGTGCCCACTAGAGTTGGAGTACAGTGATGCCCTGTCTTGATCTGGGTACACTTACTTGTCTCTTCTTATGCTGTTCCTATTTTAATGCTGGTTCCCCATCAACCCTTACCCTCCTGTAAGACTGAAAGCCAAAGGCTCCCAGCACAAAGCTTTTGTTTACGGGTTCCTGGCTTCTAGTTGAGATAAACTGTTATCCTGGAATCATTGACTTTCAGGAGCCATGTCTTGCAGAGAAGTCCAATTGCTACCCCCAAACCCCAGTTCCTGTGCTCCATTACTGGAAATGCTACCTAAAGCCCACCTCCTTCAGGGAGCTCTCCGTCTTCTGTCCGGGACTTAGGGTGCCTTCTTCTGAACCATTTGTTTCTTGATGGTTTACACTGAGGCTCAAGGCCATCTTTCTTCTGCCTCTCTCTGGTCTCGCTTCCCTCTCCATTCTCTCTCCCTACAAGACGCCTCAGTCTTGCCAACATGATCATGGCTACTGAAGGCACTAAAGGAACTCTCCAAGGGCAGTTGGTGTTGCTACAACACAGGTGACATCAGAAAAATTCCAAGGGTCTCTAGGATACAATAGAATGTCCAGGGAAGGGACCGCTGATGTCATGAGGAAATAACGTTGCCTCTCTGCTAACCAACTTTCCTCATAACTTGCCTAGAGTCTGTTTTCCCAGGAATCTTCTGGGACACAAGGCAAACCCTTAAGCACCCCAATCTTCAAAATTCTCTTATTGATTTGAAATCCCTTGGTACTTCCCAAGTGGGAAACTGACTCTTATCTCCTACTAAAATTATATGTTCACAAGGTAGAGTTGTTATAGAAATTTATGGCTGGTATAATTCTCCACAAGTACCAACATCTCCCTATTTTCAGGGAAGTATACACTTAATGATGGGGAGGAATCTTCTTTAAAAACTTCCTGGTAAAGAGCCTACAGACATTAGAGTACCAATAGATAAAATATTTTTGATATGGGCCATTCTGACAGGTAAGATGTTATCTCAGAGTTCTTTGGATTTGCATTTCTCTGATGATTAAGGATGTTGAACAATTCTTTATTGTATCTCGGCTATTAGCGATTCTTCTCTTGAGAATTCTCTGTTTAGATCTATACCCCATGTTTCAATTGTGGGATTTATAAAGATATTTTCCCATTCTGTAGGGTGCTGTTTTGTCTTTCTAACTGTTTTGTTTACCTTACAGAACATTTTCAGTTTCAGGAGGTCACATTCATCGATTTTTTATCTCGGGGTCTGTGACACTCATGTTCCATCCAGGAAGTTGTCTCCTGTCCAAAGCATTCAGGGTCCCTCTTTGTCTTCTGTCACGTTCAGTACAACTGGATTTACGTTGAGCTCTTGGATCCACATGGACTTAAGTTTTGTCCAGGGCGATTGGTATGAATCTATTTGCATTCTTCTGCATTCTGACATCCACTATGCCAACAGCATTCGTTGAAGATGCTTTCTTTATTCCATTGTATAATTTTGGGTTCTTTGTAAAAAAAATAAGTTGTTCATGTGTGTGTGAATTTACATCAGGGTCTTCAATTTGATTTCATTGATCTAACTATCTATTTTTATGTTAATACAAATTTGTATTTATTACCATAGCTCTATAGTAGAGCTTGAAGTCAGGGATGGCAATACATCCGGAAGTTCCTTTATTGCACAGGATTGTTTTTGCTAAACACCGAAAGACCTCCGTGAACCCTAAAATTCTTCACTTCAAAAACAGCAGAACCTAGACAACAATGAGAACTCTAAGAAAGACATACATGGATCTAATCTACCTGGGAAGTAGAAAAAGACAAGATCCCCTGAGTAAATTTGGAGCATGGGGACCCTGACAGAGGGCTGAAGGGGAGGGGAGAGGCAGGGAGGGGAGCAGAGAAAAATGTACAGCTCAATAAAATCAATAAAAAATAAAATAAAGCTAAGCAAAGATACATATGCGATGTGTGGTGTTTTACTCTTTTTTTTTTGGGGGGGGGGTTTCGAGACAGGGTTTCTCTGTGGTTTTGGAGCCTGTCCTGGAACTAGCTCTTGTAGACCAGGCTGGTCTCGAACTCACAGAGATCCGCCTGCCTCTGCCTCCCGAGTGCTGGGATTAAAGGCGTGCGCCACCACCGCCCGGCGGTGTTTTACTCTTTTGGCTTTTGGGGTGCCTACCACCCAGCTCCCAAATAAATCACACACGAAGGCTTATTATTCCTTATGCACGCCCAGCCTTAAAATTACCCCGTCTACCTGTTGCCACTGGGCTTTCTCCTTTCTTATTGATGTGTCTTCCTTCACTCTTACTCCTTGGCGGAGTGTGTGGCTAGGCAGCTGGGTGGCTGCTCCCTGAAGTCCTCCTCTCCTTGTTCTCTTGCTCCTCCCTTCCTGACTCTCCTATTTATTCTCTCTGCCTGCCAGCCCCGCCTATCCTTGTTCCTGCCTCGCTATTGGCTGTTCAGCTCTTTATTAGACCATCAGGTGTTTCAGACAGGCAAAGAATCACAGCTTCACAGAGTTCAACAAATGCAGCATAAACAAAAGTCACACACCTTAAAACAATATTCCCTCAACACATACTTCTGGGGGTGGAGGGAACCCTTGCTTTCCAAAGTTTAATGCGAGCATCCTTGCCACCACCTAGTGAGTGTTGATCTTAGAGCCTTTGTCTTTGCTCTCTAAAAGACTTGAGCAGGGCTTGGTTAATAATTGTTGGAAAATAAGGGCTTCCCAACACTGCACCACAGTGCAATATGAAGAGATTTATTTAACTTATCTATTTTCTTGTGGAAAGTATACATTGTAGATATTTTTCATACTGTCTTTACTGAGTATGACAAAAAGCAATATATGTACATTTTGTTTTATTATGTTAAATTATAATTGACCTTGTTAATTGGGGAAAATGTGGATTGTTGTTTCTTAGGAATTTGGTGCTGTGTCAACTAGACATTTGGTTATGTTGTGCTCTGAGAGATGGTGCCTACCTGCTCTCAACTGCTGTCCCTAGAAGGGACAGCTCAACTCTTTCAGAGCAGAACCACTCAAGTGCGTACTAACTTATGTTTACATGTATTACTTATGTGTGTCTGTGCGCGCACGTGCACACATGTAGACACACACATGCCACAGCTCCAGAGGGAGTTGAGCGGACAACCTGTAGAGCCGGCTCTCACCTTCCACTCGGGTCGCCAGGGTAAGCGGCACACACTATTACTGGATGAGACATCTCACTAGACCCATCAAGTACTTTCTAGAACAAGGCGAGCCCCAAGATGACTGGATGTCTCTACCATCCAGTATTGAGTTGAAAATACAGTTGGCAAGACCTGGAAAGAGCACCGGTTTATGAAGGTACTGCAGAGCAGGGTGCAGACACATCCTTCCTCCATCATTGTTCTATTGTCCCCTTTGTCCTCAGAGGCATTGCCCAGCCCTTTAATAAGTCCCTACTGCTGAATCAGGGCATCAGGGGGATCGGGGGTCAGTGGTAGAGCACCTGCTAAGCACACAGTTGGGTTCTTTTTCCAGTATACACACACACACACACACACACAAAATAAATAAATAAATAAAAATAAAAAAAAAATAAAAACCTTCAGATGGCTGTTTAGGGACTCATACAGTGAATGACCAGGACTGTCTTCCATCCTTGGGGTAGAGGCCTCTGCAGTCATTGTGGCCACGGGTAGCCACTTGAGTATCAGGCCTCCCAGCCAGACAGAGAGGAGGCCCTGTGGTTCAAAAAGAGTTCCTCAAAGTCAGCTCAGCCTTCTGGTTTCGTCCCTACAGCCAGTATGTATGTAGCTGAACCAGATCTGAGGAGGCTGGGCAATGTTTCAACCTGGATGGTCCTGTGCCTGGCTATAAATAAGGAGCCCTTTAGTTAGCAAGGAACAATGGCACACAGATTGGGGGAACCAGGCATGTCTCAGTCCCTAGAGTCTAAGGACCTTTCTCATTCTCGGTTTGACAAAGGTCACAGTATGCCCTTTGACCTGTCAGAATGAACAGGTAGAGTGCAAGGATCATTCCAGAAAATAAAGACAAGACAGACCCCATATGCTTCTTCTCAAGAGCCTTTTGATTTCTCACCAACGCTATGCCAGAGGGGTGCGTGCATATGTACGTGTGTATGTGGCGTTTAAATCAGACCCCATTCCCTTAGAAATAGCAAGCCACTCGAAATGGCCCTGCGGTGATGGATGGGGTACTATTCAGTGCTGAGTCACCAGCTATCACCATTTCCAACCATACCAGCAGGGTATAGGACAAGGTATACAATGGCCCCTCCCTTATGGGACACCTGCGGTGTCCCTTGATAATGTGCATTGAAGACTGTGGGGAAAGTATCAGAATAGGGTCTGCCATAATCTTAACACTCAGCAAAAGGGAGCTCTTCTGACTTGCACATGGCCAGAGCTGTGTTTATCCATGGAGCTCCTGGGACTCAGAGTTGAGTCTGTGTCTAAAGTAGAGAATGGAGGGGACCTCACTGTAGTTGTTGTCTGTATTTGAGAGCGATTAACACAAGTCCTCTCTCTGTCCCAGTTCATCCTTCCAACAAAAAACCTGAGAGACCACTATGCATGAGGGCAGAGTCTGGGGACAGAGGCTGACATGTCAGTGTTAAGAAGGATGACAGTGCACCAATCAGTCCAGAAAGGAAGCTGACAATATTCCCTCCACTGAAGTTCATGACAATGAGACGCCTAGAAGGGAGCACTGGCTTTAAATTCATCACCCTGCAGGCAGAAGCAGGCATAATTCAAGGCTAGCCGGGTTTATGTAAATAGTCCTGAGATAGCCAGTGCTACATAGAGAGACCTTGTCTCAAAACAAAGAAAAGAAAAGCCATCAGAGACTTGCTGATGATCCTAGGAGCTGTTCCTAGGAAAAACCAGGGGCTGACCACAGGTGAGGTGATCCAGGTTTCTGTGTCAGGGCATAAGGTGCTTTTCTTGAGCTACAGACAGGGCACAGAGGCAAGGTTAAAGATATTTCACTGAACAACGTGGCAAGAAAGACACATCAGGAGACTCCCGGGTGAGTCTGGGTATCTGTAAGAACTGGGGACATCAGGAGACTCCTGGGTGAGTTTAGGTGTCTGTAAGAACTGGGGACATCAGGAGACTCCTGGGTGAGTTTAGGTGTCTGTAAGAACTGGGGACATCAGGAGACTCCTGGGTGAGTTTAGGTGTCTGTAAGAACTAGGGACACTATGCTCTTGATTCTGTTGCCAGCAGTGACCACCAGGACACTCTTAGCACAGGAGTGTTTGTGTACCGTCTGGGTCAGGGAGAAAGGCTGCTCGTGGGGCTGTGGCCCAATTCCATTCAATCTGATGAGAGAACAGGAGGAAACCTAATGGACTGAGTTCTGGTGTGAGAATTGGCATAGAGACATAGACAATTTTAAGCAATATGGCCAGAACGTGGTGCGGTCCTTGATCTCAACAGTGACCCCTACCTCAGGCACCATTCCTTATTGTGTCTCCACAAGAAGAGGCTTTTCCTCACCTTCAGAAATGGAGCATGTAATACACGGAGCACTCGCTGTTCTACGTGGTGGTCACACAAAGCTTATTAACCCTGAGAACAGCCACATTGACAGGTTGTAGTGTGTAGTTGAAGCTGCCCAGCACTTCAGAGTTTTCCAGCAAGGCCCCAGGAATCATTCCTGACAGAGGTCTGCAGGCCTCCTTGACGATTCTTTTCATCATGTTCTTCTCACTGATTTTAACACAGTTATGGCGGGTGTGTGGGTGCGTAACCACATGCATGAAGAAGAGAGGACAGTCTTTGCGAGGGCTGTCTTCTCTATCATGTGGGTCCCAGGGAAGAAACTCGGGTATGTAGGGCTGGCAGCAACTACCTTTACCCGCTGAGCCATCTCACCAGCTGATCACTCAAACATGGCATTTCATAAGTTGTACATCAGTATTTGTGAGCTGAGCTCTGAATACATATCTGTGCTTTATTAATAAAGTGTAGATTCTTTCCATCCCCATAATAAATGATTGCTGTAGTGAAGAATACATGTTCAACAGGTGGAGTCCACGGAGGGAGCTGTGAAGCTTGGGGTTGGGAGGTTGGATGCTGGAGGGCCGAGGACTTAAAAACTCTATAGAGCCTCCCTTGGGTTCTAAGCTACCCTTCTTGGTGTCACGGGGTTCTTATCTTTTCTTAACCTCTAACTACATGGGTTAAAATTGAACCTAGTGCATTGTGCATTCTAAGCAACTACTCTAGCACTGAGTTTCCTCCCGGGTCTGGAATTCCACTCATCTTTCACGACAGTAACAAGGTGGGCTGGATGAAATGACTCAGCTGTCAGTGTGTGCACTCCAAGATCGCACCATGAGAATGGCTGACAGAATGCGCTCCAGACTGGGTGTGTATCTGGGTAGTGGTAGTACATGCCTTTAATCCCAGCACTTGGGAGGCAGAAGCAAGCAGATCTCTGTGAGTTCGAGACCAGCCTGGTGTATAAAAGGAGCTCCATCAAGGTCAGCCAGGACTGTTGCACAGAGAAACCCTGTCTCAGAAAAACAAATGAAAACAGAACAAACAAACTTGCAAACAAACCAGCAACCTGGGCTGTTTAGATAAATGGGAGGGGAAAGAATGGGCTTCAGTCCACACTCAACACTAAGGACAGTTTAGCCTGTGAAAAGCTGAAATGAAACTTTTATATCTACCTTCAGAAATGATAGTAAAAGCAGCCAGGTTAATCTACCTATCTGTCAGCATTTAGCAAACCAGCCAAACACTCAGCTGAGGACTCACGTGTGAAAAGGTTATAGCTGGCCCCAGACTACTTCCAGATACTGAGAAGATGGACAAGGAGACCCACGCAGTATACTAGGAACTAGGTAGTGTGGCCTAAACCAGGTCTCACACAGTTTTCAATGTGTCTATAGATGGCCCTTTCTGTGTCAGGGTCAGCTCACAAAGAGGAGACCCATGGCAGTGAGTAACCAAATCCCCTATCCCAGTTCTCTGGCTGCTGAGCTTGAAGATTCCCGGGTTTTTCAGCACCTGTCTGAGAAACTCCCTCCACACCTCAACTCTCTGGCTCTCCTCCAGGCTCAGAAGTCAGATCCACACCTGGCACCTCTCCAATTATAAAGCAATCACCTAGAAGAAGCCCTGCCTCCATAGGGCTGGGGAGACGGCAAAGCAGTCAAGTGCCTCAGTACACTAAGATCTGTCACGGCAAAGGCCACTTCCTTTGTCCCTCTCATGTTCCAAACTTGCACAGGACGCTCTCCACCAGAGGCATTTCTCTTCTGCTGCAGGCTCCGTGCACTGTGCCTGCTCTGATCTCCGTCCCAGCACTGCTTTAGCTGGAGATTTTTGCTATCAAGGCATCTTTGCCCCACATTCAGGCTCAAAGAGGGTCACCTCGACATTTCATAGATGTGATTAGTCTACACCATCGTCCTAGATGAGAGGTGGCAGATCTGCTCCAACACTGACAGTAAGCGATGCTGTGGCCTGGTCCTGAACCCACATAGATCAGTGGGGACACCTGAGCCTACCATAGATGCCTGGCAGCTAAGACAATTAGCATCCCTACCTCGTGTACCTGTTCCTACACATTTCCAGTGACTTTGGGTGATCCCCGTAACTTATACAGCACCTAGGGTTTGAAGGACAAAAGCCAAGAGCAGAAGCTGAGAGATGTTTCACAGCTAAGAGCATTTGCTGTTCTCTCACAAGGCATCTTAGAACATCTATGAATGGGGATCTAGTGCCCTCTGCTGGCCTCTATGGGAACTGCATACATGTGGGGGCAAATGCAAGCTCAAGGCCAACAGCCTCTTTTCCCAGTGTGACCTGGAAGGTCATTAATGTGCTGTGTGCTTATCACGGATGCTTGGTTGCAAGAAAAACAGAGGCAGATTGATCTTGGTTTCCTGATTTCCTGTGTATTCCCGCAATGAATGTTTTTATTGCCTGAGAGTCCCCAGAGCAATAAAGGTGCATTTCTCAATAATGTGGTCCTTATGGCCAATTCATAAAAGGGTATCTAGAAAGTATCATATTTTAGGATTAGTTAAATACATGACAACAAGAATACAGTATGGATACTGATTCCACTCTAAGGTGTTTTTCCATGGAGTAAGCCATGCTATCAATACCCAAGATAAAAATCTACTGTGTCAGCCGGGCGGTGGTGGCGCATGCCTTTAATCCCAGTACTTGGGAGGCAGAGGAAGGCGGATCTCTGTGAGTTCGAGACCAGCCTGGTCTACAAGAGCTAGTTCCAGGACAGGCTCCAAAACCACAGAGAAACCCTGTCTCGAAAAAACCAAAAAAAAAAAAAAAAAAAAAAAAAAAAAAATCTACTGTGTTCCCCTAGCTGTCTGGGAACTCACTATATAGCCCATGCTGTCTGGAGCTAGCAGAGATCCATCTGTGCCTGTGAGTTCTGGGGTTACAGCAGTGTGACAGCACACCTGTTAAAGAAGATGGGTTTAAGTGTGAAGACTTGGAAATTGCTTTTTTAAGGGAGCCATTTGAGGATTGGCAAGAGACTGGACTCTAGAGGGGTTCCCACGTGTCCAAGAAGATGTCCCCAGCTTTTTCCGTGAGCGGCTGAGGAGAGGGCGCCTGAACTGGCCCTATACTATAGCCACTCTGATGAATATCTTGCATATCACCATAGAACCTTCATCTGGTGATGGATGGGGATAGAGACAGAGAGCCATATTGGAGCACTGGACTGAGCTCCCAAGGTCCAGATGAAGAGCAGAAGGAGGGAGAACATGAGCAAGGAAGTCAGGACTGCGAGGGGTGCACCCACCACGGAGATGGTGGGACTGATCTAATGGGAGGTCACCAAGGCCAACTGGACTGGGACTGAACGAGCATGTGATCAGACCGGACTCTCTGAATGTGGCTGACAATGAGGGCTGACTGAGAAGCCAATGATAATGGCACTGGGTTTTGATTCTACTGCATGTGTACTGACCTTTTGGGAGCCTAGTCTGTTTGGAGGCTCACCTTCCTAGACCTGGATGTAGGGGGGAGGGCCTTGGACTTCCCACAGGGCAGGGCATCCTGACTTCTCTTAGGATTGGAGAGGGAGGGGGAAGTGGGTGGAGTGGGAGGGAAATGGGAGGAGGTGGAAATTTTTAATTAATTAATTAAAAGAATGAAATAAACGTAATCTGTTATAACCTGAATAAAGTAGAGACACACTATTGTGAAGTTCCTGTGAATTTTAGGAAGTTTAATAGCACTTATGCCACTATAGATATTTTAGTTTAGAAAAATTATATATTTATCCATAACAATGATCACTAATACATTCTTTTTCTTTCAACTAATTATCATCAATGTTATGATTTAATGTTGATAAAATTGATATATTTGGTTATTTGACAATTTATTAAAATTTTAGTGCAAGAGTATATTTTAAAATAAACAATTTATGGTACACAGTTATAATAAAATGTTGAATGGTAAAATATTTGAAACAAGTATCAAGGAACTAGTAATTAGGGTAGAGAGTAAATACAGGGCATAAAGTCATCATTACGTTCAAGACAAATATTGACTACATCTACCTTGCTCTTTCTTAATAGTGAACCGCTCTTCAGATTTCTCTAGGAATGGTATTTCTTTTTCTTTGGGGCTACTTTATTTGCCTATACTCCTGGCCTGTTATTTTGTTAAAAGTCCCATCCTGAGTCGACTTTGCAAAGGCAATTTGCCTTTTCTGTGGCTTTAATATGTCTGTTGCACAAAAGTTCAAATGCAGAAAGCATTCTATTGGGCTTCGAGTTCAAATATTGTCATTCGTGGTGGGCTGGCCACATAACTCTTCGGAGTTTGTTTTTGATTATTTTCATCTCTGTGAAATAAATTAACTTTGAAATCTCAAAAAAAAATACATTTTTTTTCTTAAAGGGGGCTTTAACAGGGCATTCAACATAAACACTAGATAATACTCTTAACAAATTATGAAAAATCAATAACAAGAACAGATAACATCAAAATAACAAAGCCAAAACTTAAACAACTAAAAGCAAAAATTTTAAACAAAACCAAACAAAAATTAAGCTAATTAGCATTCTCTAAGAGACATGGTAGTGAGGCTGTCACCGATTGGAACAGCTTTTTAAGATGCCTGTAGTCATTCCTCTTTTGTTAGATGTCATGTCCCCCCCAAGGCTGAGGCCACTTGCTGCTAGATGTAGCATTTGGAGTAATTTTTGTCTCTGGTTTTCTGTACCCCAAGCATGGTTTTGATGCTTTCTTTTCTTTATGAGAACTGAGTCAACAGACACATGAATCAGATTGGGCATGACCACCTGGAGGGCAGCTGGTATTTCCTTCACTGGTGAGTTCACAGAAACAAGGGGTGTCTTTTTGTCTGGAGGCCTTGATCCTAATGTGAAGAATGTGATGGTTTCAAGGTGTCTGTGGCTCCCTTTGGCTTCCTCAGTTCTCTCAGGGGGTGTTATCAAGAAGGAAAGGGAATCAAGACCCAGAAGCAGCCATGCTGGGTCACTGGCTAGACATACTCAAGGCCTATTCCACGATGGGATCCAAATTTGAAGAATAAAATTGATCCCCAGACTTCAGTAGTTGCTGGGGATGGGGCTCAGCAGGTGGCTCTTCCTGTAGCAGCTCCTTCTGCAAGAGGCTCTCATCCTGGGCTGTGGCCTCTTCCACCTCAGGCTGGAGTGTTTTGGACCTGGAAGAGGATAGCAGTTAAGGCACAGGTCAAGAGGGGACATGCCATGTCAACTGTCTGGCTCCTACCTCCTAACACCTCAGGCGTCCTGGAGAACCAACATTGATCTTTGGACTGATATCATTTTTATAGCCCCCCCCCAATGGATCACAGAGTAGCTGGGCTTAGAACTTTTCTCAGTCCTAGACACATGTCATAACTTAAACTGAGCTTGTATGTTGCCCTTTCTACTAGAAAAATAGAACATTCTTCTACAGATCAGGGACATCATTTTGTACATAACAGCAGGATATAAATACTATAGCCAACAGTGTATGAGCAATACACTTGGTATTGATGAGTTACTGATCAACACATCATCTTATTGATAGCAGTAATACAGTCTTGCCATCTGGGCACCCGAACAAGGTCATGAGGTCAGCTCAGTCCTCATGCCCAGAGGGACCATAAACATGAGCACCATGCAAGATGGAGCCTGTCATGCTAGAGCAGCATTTCCTGCCATGTGTGCCTGAGAAAACTGGCCCTGCCTGGGCTCTGGAACCAAACAGAGACTTTCATTTCCTTAGGACTAAAGCTGGAGATCTGCATCCTGGCTCTCTTTGGAAGTCTGCTACAGCACACTCCAGAGAAGATTCTGATATGGCCTGTAGCTGAAGTATCTGCCTGGGTTCATCCTGGAAAGTCATTAACATATTCTATTCAGAGAACCCTTCGCACAGGAAATAGGCTAACGTTACAGAGAGCATTGCTCAAAGGTGGGAGTCTCTTCCCTACACAGGATGTTCCTAAATAAAAATGTTATTTCAGCAGGGTGTGGTGGTGCACACCTTTAAATCCCATCTCTGGGGAGGCTGAAGCAGACAAGTCTCTGCGAGTTCAAGGGAAGTCTGCTGAGAACAGAGAAAAGTCAGGAGGGAGAAAGTGAGACTCAACTCTAATAACAAACGAGGACCAAACATCTTATTTCCTGGATAGAAGTTCTTGTTGACTGCACCAGCACAATTCTCTTTGGGATTCTTTCCATGGTTCTAGCTTGGAGCCAAGCAGAGGGGCAGAAACTTAAAAAAGATAGAGGTTCAAGGTACAGGGGATCCACTTGTCTGTACCATGTCCTCCCAGTCTGGGCTCCTACCTCATCTGGGAGAACTCAAAGTGATGCCACAGCTTTTCTGCTGAGTCCTTTTTCTGGGTGTCTGCTTCCTTCTGCTTCAGCAGGAACTGAAGTCTTTCCACCAACCCCTTGAGCTCCTGTTCATTAGAAGAGTGTGTTCTTAGTGGAGGATTACACAATCTCACACAAATCTAAGCACACACAAAGGATCCCAGTAGCTTGCTGGTCATCCAGGCAGGAAAAACAGTAAACATCCAGGGAAGTAAGGAAGCCTGATTCAAGGCAGAGACTAAATAGAAACACAGTGTGGTCTCTGCTAGCCAGTGCACATGTGTGTCACGATCCACAACCCCCATATGCTTACACTACACACACATAGGCACACACACACACACACACATACACACAACACAAGAACTGAGAGTTAAAGAAAGAGGAACAGCGAGGGGGAAATGGAGTTTGTAGAAGCATCATGGCGGAGGAGCGGTCTAGACGAATCACACCAGCTCTCTCAGAACAGTCCCACAGCTCAGCCATCATTTCTTGAGGACGACTACGGTTGTGATTTGCTTGGCAAGACTATGTTGAGCTGGTTAGAGAAATTCTTCCCTTGAAGGCTCAATTCTCTCTCATTTGACCACCAGCTTGTCAAAAGCCCCCAGCAGATC
The DNA here is from genome assembly GCF_950005125.1 of Chionomys nivalis. Classification (NCBI taxonomy): domain Eukaryota; kingdom Metazoa; phylum Chordata; class Mammalia; order Rodentia; family Cricetidae; genus Chionomys; species Chionomys nivalis. Next base: position 31,821,207 of record NC_080090.1, on the reverse strand, counting down.
ATCCAGTCAACCCCAGACTGTAGTCTGCTGGATGGGAGAAGTGTCTAGCACTGATCCCAGACAACAGGGCTGAGGAGCTGCTACTCAGGCTCTGTCACTGGGAACTGAGAGCTGGGCAAAGGGAAGAGAACACACTGGGACACAGGAAGAAAGGAGAAGGCCCCATGCCACCCTAACCCATGCCAGTGAGGGGCACTCAATGGGCCCTTGCATGGGGATCTCCTTCTTGCAAACTGCTTCCCACCTGTGACCTCACATGAGCCCTGCCAAGCAAATGAGGCCCAGGACCCAGACCTCACTCACTCCAAGCTCTGTGCATAGAATGCTACCTATCATAGATCCATGTAAGTGTGTGGTGTGTTATTGACCCTTCTCCTTCACTGGACTGCAGCTTCAAACAGAGCAGCAGGAATGGTTCTCCTGTTTCAGACAGCAATTCCAGGTCCTGGTGACTATTGCTGTGTACTCAGAGCAATAACTCAGTCTCTCCTAAGAGGCTAACTTCCCAGAAGTACTTGGGCATGGACACTGAAATGAACACCTGGTAGCATGAGGTGGGAGGTCAAACGGGAGCATGAGTGAGTCAGGTGGGGGTGAATGCACAGGTGGGGGATGGGCAGAGAGCAGTCAGAAGGGCAAATGGGGCCAGACCTTAGCCTGGCTGATTTGCCTGCCCCTACCTGTTGTTGCGGGGTTTTGACGTCACTGTTCTCTTCTTGGTTCTTACAGAGCACTTTCAAGTCCTCTACGTGGTGCATCAGTAGGGCCCAATCATCCCGCAATTTCTTCTTCTCCTGCCTCAGCAGGTCCACCTTCTGCTCCAGGTGAGTATGATGCATCAGGATGAGGCTGTGGAGACCGCTGGAGAGACACACTGCATAGTAAGGCCCTGCCAGCCTCCTCCTGCCTCCCGCCTCCAGGAACCAGCACCCCAAAAGGCCTTATGCTTCCTTGAAAATGTAGCCAAGAGTCTGATACAGCCTTGACAGCTACACTCAGAAAGCCAAAGTGAGACAGCAGCTAATACCAGAAAGCATCAAACTACTATGGACAACCCAACACCAAACAGGATCCACATCCCTTCAATAGGAAGAGGAGGCCCCCACCTGTTCTTAACTGTCTATAGTAATGGGAAAACATCACCATATAGAGGGCAAATACCCTCCAAGGGGGGACAGGTGACCAAAGGTGAGCGTATTCTAACTACAAGTTCCGTAGCCACAAGACCTCTAAAGCCTGGGCCTGTGCTCCAGACACCAGGGCTGCCCAGCATTTCTCTCCTGGTGCAAAGCCCTTTTCTATCTAGAGGCTCCACGGGCTCTAGGACAATGGTGGTAGGGCTAACAGTCTCTTTCATGCTCTCCAATAATGAGTCCAAGAGACACAAGTCCCAGAGCTGCTTGCTAAGGAGCAGAAAGTCTAGAAGCAGAGGAAGGAAGTCTCTGTGCAGAGAAAAAGAAAGGCAGAGATGGCCGTTCAACAACTTTCAGGGTCCGTGTCAAGATGTGCCCTTACCGATACAAGACTGTCTCCTTGGTCAGCTCACTCAGCTTTTCTGAGGCCTCGGTGTTCTCGTCCTCCAGGCGCTTTAGTGCTGACAGGGCCTGTCTGTGCTGTAGCTTCACTTTCTCATTCAGGGGATTTGGTGGGTGGTAGGGCCTAAAACAGGAGGAAAGACTCCCATGAACACAGGCCTCAAGGATCATGGAAACTCAAGCTGGATCCTGGTCGACCACAGCCCAGGGGTTGCCACATTCTGGATACTATGTACTGGAACCTTGTGGTGCTTATTTCTTGTTATCCTGACCCTAGGTCAGCAGAGGCCTGGCTCAGATGGAGGGTTTCCTAGCTGCATGAGCTCACGCAGTAGGCCTAGGGGCCCAGTTGAGCTCTGTGTTACCAGGAGTGTATAACACAGGTGTAGCAACACCAGATATTGCAATGAAATCTCTTCTGCTTCAGAACAGCGATTCTAGGCCCTGGGTGACTCTCAGTGAACAGTAAGACAGAGAACATAACTCTGGGTTTCAGACCCAATAGCCAGACAGCAGTATAAACTCCATAAGGGAATCCTAGGTGCCATTACGGTGAACACATAAGACAACATTAGTAATGCTTAAAGTGGGCTCCCAGACCTCTGCACTGGCATCGCCTAGAAACGGGGGCAGGGAAATCCTTAGGTCCCAGCACAGATCCCTGCCTGCCATCGTTTGTAGGGACAGAAAAACATGCAAATGTGTGTATGGACACACACACACACACACACACACACACACACACGACAGATAGAGAAGGGAAGATATACAGACACAGAGAGGGTGAGCACCCACAATCAGATGCCAAAGAAATGTGTGGAGCAGTATTGTCAACGAGTACAATGCACAAAACTAGAGAGAAACTGTGATGAGCCCCAGGACTTCCAGTGACGCTGAGATGGACCAAGTGGGAAGAGGCCCCGCCAGCTGCTCCCAGCAGCTTTCAGCACACACCCTCCGGCCAAGCAAGTCCAAAGACTCACCACAAGCTAACAGCAGCTCGCATCTCACACAAGACACCGTCTGTCACATCTGATAATGCATGCTGGGAACTACACATTCCTGCCCCAGTCCCTGAGCCGTGTGACTCAGACCACAGGCTCTGGTTTTCATTTGGAGGAAGCAGAATTGTAAGAGTCCCCATCTCAGCTTCGGGGCTGCCTCTCCTCTGAGAAGAATTTAGGACATGAGGTCAGTCACTCAGGAAGTGCAGCCTCCTATAAACCAACACCTTTTTTTTTTTTAATTCAGAATTTCATTTTCATTTTATTTAAATAGAATTTTAGACACTTCTTTTACAAATTGTATATACAAATTTGCATATTCCCCTCCCTTCTCTCCTCCCTGTTGCCCCCTTTCCCATCTATACCCCTCTCCCCTTCAATTCCTTGTCTGTCTCCATCAGAAACAGGCAGGCCTCCTGTGGACTTGAGGAAAACATGTCATGTCACGTTAATACAGGCTGAGTTCCCTGCCTCGAATCATATCTAGTGTAGGTAAGGAAATACCGGATGGGAAGAGGTTCCCAAAAGGCAGATAAGCTCCAGAGAAGGGTCCTGATCTCACGACAGGAGCCCTACTAAGATATCAAGCTACACACTGTCACACACAAGCAGAGGGCCTAGGTCATCCCATGGAGGCTCCCGTCTGTTGGTCCAGAGCCCATGAGCTCCCACAAGCTCAGGTCAGATGGCACTGTGGAGCCCAAGACCTTAAAAGAAAGCAGGTGAGGATGACATTGCTGACGGTCCCATGAAGTCTGGAACAATGGATACCTATCATCCACCTTTCCTTCCGTGATAAAGATCACGTGATCCCGCAGTTCATTTCTTTGGCTGGTCATCAGCTGCAGCTCCCTGGTCAGCCTCTCCATTTCCTTCTGCATCTGTTTCTGGGTACGGGGCCTTGGGTTGGATGATGGCACCGCAGCAGCATCTGTGGGTAGATGGAACACAAGTGAGATGGCATAGCGACATGGCATAGATGATGGACAGGTCACCCTGAGACCCAAACAGAAGTACCATGTCTGGAACCTGGTGACAACCCAGGTTGAGATGCTCCCTCTGAGAACCTCAGCTCTCTCATTGCTCTAGAGATGTGGCTACATAAGCAGCCAGGGCTTTCCTCTGCCTCTCTACACATGCTCAGGGGAATAGACACCTCTTCAGACACAGAATTCACAGTAGCACAGGATGCAGTGTGGTCCGGAGCCCTGAAGCCTGCCTGGGGTTTCAGAAGCCGGAGAATAATGGCATAGCGCATAAGCACTCGGGTGCTGTGAGGAGCCCAGAATCCTTCCTGGCCAATCCAGGCCCATGGCTGTCAACTGAAAAGCCATGCAGGGGCACAACATGGTCAACGGGCTCACCAAGTCACCCACTGACTATCCAGATCACTGAAGCTGGCAGGAGGCAGCCAGTCTCTGCTCTGCTCCCATACCTCAGACAGTTGTTTGTCTACACTAGAGAACTGCCTGCCATCCTCAACTGCTGACATAGAACCCTAGGGGGCCACTGTCAGGGAGAGGTGCTCAGAGGAATTCTGCAGTACAGTCTGAGGATACAATGTCTTGTCCAGAGAACTTTTCTTCCCTTGTGACTAGTGTCAGAGAGAGAGACTGGACCCACAGGAAACCACAGAGGGTGAGAGGAAGTGATGCCTCCTAAGATGGGGACACATTAGTCCCTCCCTTCCTCCTATGGTCTCCTTCTGTCCCCACATATTAACCCAAACTACAGTGAAGGTCACAACTAAGCGGTCATCCCAGCACATCCTTGGCCTGGTAAGACTCTGGCTTAGGAGATGGGCAAACTCATGTTCTGGAATCCTTGACTTTGATGAATTATGAGCAGGGATGTCCATTAGCTACTGAGAGGCTCCTGGTCCGCTGTCCCATTACTGGAAGGCCCTCTTCAAATCCACCTCTTCCAGCTAGCTGCCCACCTCCTGCCCATGACTCACTGTGTCTTTGCCAGAACCATTTATTCCTTCCTGCTTTACGCCCAAACTGAGCGTCAGCTTCCTCCTGCCTCTCTCTGTTCTCTGGACGTTCTCCATCTGCTCTCCTAATTAGACCCCTCAGTCTTGAGAACATGACTCCTGCTGTACCCCGTGGGCACCAGGAATGTCCTAAGGGCAGTTGGTGTTGCTACAACACTAGTGACATCACATGGAACGCCAAGAGCTCTCCGGGATACAGTAGAATTGTCCGGGGAAGGGACTGCTGAGGTTATGGGGACTTGCATTTGTCCCCCTGCTAACTAGCTGTCCTGAACTGACCAGAAGTCCAGCTTCCCTGTCCAATAGCCTCTCTGGGAACACAGAAGAATCCATTCAGCACCTCCTCCTTCCAAACCCAGAGTTCCCTAAGCTTGATTGGAAAGGCCATATTACTTCCCATGTTGAGAACTGAGCTTTTCCTTCCAAAGATGCTGAAAATATCTCATTCTTTCTTCAAAATCACTCTGTTCATCAATATGAGCAAGCAAATCTTACTGAGTCTATGTTAAGATGAACATAACCAAGGAAAGGTCACCTTCCTCAAGAACAAGTGTTAGAAAGCACATTCAGGAAGAACCTGCAGAGCTGGTTACAGTGTGGGATTTAGGTTAAGAGTACAGTCATGGAAGCCATGTGCTTAGCTTTAGAAAATTGCCCTGGGATTCCACAGCCCATACAGAATGCTCCCATGAGGGTGCTGGCCAACGTGTAATGATCCATTAGCAGAGGAAACTGAACTAGGGAATCCACCAAGTGAAAAAGCCCCCAGGCTGAGTGTGGTGCTCTCCACTCTGCACCAAAGACAGCAATGCAGGGTTAGCTACAGGCCTCTGTGGGTTACCGTGCTTATTGTGGGAAAATCAAGGTAACAGCTGTAGACACTCCTCATTTGGCAGAGTGACTGCCTAGCATGTAGCAAGTCCTGCGTTCAATGACTAGTGCTGTCTTTAAAGGTCTTCGGGGCCCCATTTTTTAAAAAATATTTATTTATTTATTATGTATACAATATTCTGTGGGCTGGGTGATGGTGGTGCACGCCTTTAATCCCAGCACTAGGGAAGCAAAGGCAGGCGGATCTCTGTGAGTTTGAGACCAGCCTGGTCTACAGAGCTAGTTCCAGGACAGGCTCCAAAGCCACAGAGAAACCCTGTCTCGAAAAACCAAAAAACAAAAAAAAACAACAAAAAAACAATATTCTGTCTGTGTGTATGCCTGTAGGCCAGAAGAGGGCACCAGACCTCATTACAGATGGTTGTGAGCTACCATGGTTGTGAGCCACCATGTGGTTGCTGGGAACTCAGGACCTTTGGAAGAGTAGGCAATGCTCTTAACCGCTGAGCCATCTCTCCAGCCTGATCGGCGCCCCATTTGTAATCTTAGCCCTTGTGAAGTAGAAGCAGGATGATCTAAGCTCAAGGTGAACCTGCAAAACCAGTGTGAGGACAGCTTGGGAGACATGAAACCCTGTCTCAACATTAAAACAGAAATATAACCGACCTCCAAGGCCTCACCTACCAATCATTTCTATTGAAGAGAACAAACCATTCTCCCTATCATCTTGGGGAGATGGAGGGGAACATGAAGTGATCCAATAATTAAGGACCCTGTTCTTGCTTTTCCTTAGGTTTACACAGAGATGAAATCAAAGTGGGTATGACCATCTGAACTACTGAGCAATATCCAATGCTGCTTGCATAGTACTGTGTCTATGACAAACTCTGCCTTTCCCTTAGTGATGTTGCCCCAGCAGCAAGTGTCAGGGTCTGAGGCCCAAGCCCACTGATCCCTTCAGGGGGCTAGACAGAAGCCACCAGAGATACTCCTCCTCCTTTTCCAGAGATGAAATCAAACTGACCCATTCCAAACCTGGTTGGCTATGGAATCACAGATGATATTCCCTCACCCTTCTCAGAGTTCAGTTTAGGGTAGAGTTCAGGCACTTACATTTCTGATGAGTACCTTTGTATCCTGCCCAAGGCCCAGATTTGTTACAGGACTGGGTGCAGACAAGCAATGTGTTGCTGTCACTAAGAGGTACCCTGCCCAGGACTCTGCCCATAAGAGACTTTAGAGGAATCGCCCCTTCTTCCTCAGGATTGTTAATGACATTGGACAGTCTTCACTTGAGAGTCACAGGCTAGCCGGGCGGTGGTGGCGCATGCCTTTAATCCCAGCACTCGGGAGACAGAGGCAGGCGGATCTCTGGGAGTTCGAGGCCAGCCTGGTCTACAAGAGCTAGTTCCAGGACAGGAACCAAAAAGCTACGGAGTAACCCTGTCTCGAAAAAATCCAAAAAAAAAAAAAAAAAAAAAAAAAAAAAGAGTCACAGGCTACAGAGTCCTTCAAAAACGACTCACATTGCTAGGAAACCTGAAGTTTCTATTTCCTTTGCTTTTTAGGCAGTTAAATTAAAATAGACTGTGTCCAGTCAGGAACTAGCCATCCCACGCGGACCTCACATCCTAGTTGCTTTTCCAGGAATGCTTTGAAGCTGGTTTTCTTGGTTCAACAGTTCCTGGTTTCAAAGTAAAATAACAACAAACACTGTATTTCTCTCAGGACAAATAAATAACAGTAATGTATTTACATGAGTACATCAGTGTAAATCCCGCCAAAGGAGGGGAAATCAGAACTGTGCCCTGGCCTCTGTGGGCCCAGACCTGGCTCACAGGCAGAAGTGGGCACACGTTAGGGTCCTCTGCAGGGAAAGAGTGAGGTGAAATAGGCACTGAGCAGGCTGAGTAGCCATCGTGAGCCCCCACAAGTCAGGTTACAAGTAGACTCCCAGTTCCCCATCCGAGGAGTTCCTGCTGAGGCCATGGTGTTTGTCTGGCCCTGTGCACCACTTAAGGTCATGCAGGCATCTGTTCAAGGGATACAAACTTCTTCCATTCAGCAACAGACAGGACAACGAGCCAAGGCCAGGAACGGTGACCTCCTGCCATAGACTACGTGACAAGAGGGATGTGGAATTCGTTTGTGTCGAAGATCAGGGGCCTCCTGGGTGGTTTTGGGTCCCTGTTGGCCTTGTGCAGCAGCTTAAAGAGCCCAGTTCCGATGTTCATTGGGATTCCCATGATGATGCACTCAGACACACCTGGAACCAAGCAGAATCGAGGTCACATTACACAGGACTGCAGACTGGGGATCTGAGAACCAGCTCTACCACACACCACCTGACTGAACTTGGCTCACCACTTTCCTTCCCACATGCATATACCGGGGGACGGCCAAGGAGCACCGTCTCTGGAACCACAGTGCCTGCCTCAGCCAGCTCACTTTAACAGGAGCCAAAAAGCAGGAGGTAGACAGACTTCGGGGAACTGCTTAGGTAGGAGGAATCCTGCAAACGATCAGGAGATGCGTTTGCTACCTTCCTTCTTTAGCTTCTTGCCCAGAAGAAAAAATGACAATGTAGCTGAAAGTCCAGGCCCAGGGGTAGCAGCGCCTTTATCAGAACACTTGGAAGGCAATTGCCACAAACTTCCAGAAGGGACAGGAATTTCCTCCTCTCCTGGCTCCACTTCAAGACTGTCTATCTGTTTTGTTTTGGTTTTTGGAGACAGGGTTTCTCTATGTAGTCCTGGCTGCCCTAGAACTCCCTTCTGTACATCAGGCTTGCCTAGAACCTCCAGAGTGCTGGGATTAAAGGCATGTGCAATCACGACCTTCAAGTCTTAAAAGCTCTAAGGCTCTGTGCTAGAACTCTGATATCACAGGAAGGAAGCTGGAGGGAGATGCATTCTAAGTTGATGCCCAAAACAACTCCAGAACAAGACAGGTGAAAAGCCAAACTAAATCCAATACATAGTGGGAGTTAATGTTAAACTGGAATGTTCCATGTATAGGGACATTTCCAAGCAGGGTGGGGGACAGAGGCTGTGCCAAGGCTGCAAAAGTCGTACACGGGCTTCTCCTGTTCTAACCCTCCTCACCTTTCTTCTCCTGATGTTCTGAAGTCAGGGTCTCACTGTGGCCTTGACTGGCCTGGAACTGGCTATGTAGAAGAGGCTGGCCTTCGACTCACAGAGATCTGTTTGCCCTCTGCCTCCTGAGTCCTGGGATGAAAGGCGTGCATTCCCACACCTAGATTTCCCATCACCCCTCTCTCTCCATCTTCAACCTCTGTCTCCACATTTTCTGGGCGCCTTGGCTCTTTTTTTTTTGGTTTTTCGAGACAGGGTTTCTCTGTGGTTTTGGAGCCTGTCCTGGAACTAGCTCTTGTAGACCAGGCTGGTCTCGAACTCACAGAGATCCGCCTGCCTCTGCCTCCCGAGTGCTGGGATTAAAGGCGTGCGCCACCACTGCCCGGCCACCTTGGCTCTTAAAATGATGTTCAGTGCCTCATAGGAGGCAGGAACACAGGCCACTCTACTGCTACACCTGCTGGCTCTAACACCGCCTACCTTCTGTCAATCCTGGACAGCACGTAGGCTGTCAGTCAATGTGGCCAAGTATAGCTTTAAGGACTAAAAGGTCCCCACTGGCTCAGGGTCTATATTTTCTTTTGGGGAACTGAAGAACTGTCTACACTGAAAGTAGCTCACAGAATGGGGAGAGGGAAGGCAGGGTGCCTTAGCAGGACTCTGAAGACAAAAGATTCGTTTTCTATAAGCCATAGGCCTTCAACACTGCACACTTACCGCATACGGAGTCTTTCTGCCCAAAGTAAGCAGCATCAAAGAGATGGTCAGCTGTCTTCTCAAAGGAGGCCAGCATCAACACGCTCTCCTTCATCTTGGCCAGGCCAAACCTGGTAATACCCAGGACTTCACCCTGTGCCGGGGAAGAGGGTTAGATGAGTCTCAAGCCACTCCAGGACCAGTATGATCAGCCAAGCATCTATTCATGGCACCACTAAAAGCAGATGGTTTTCAGTGCAGCTTCACAGCCACTGAGGCAGGGATAATCCCAAGGACAAGGAGTCTGTTACTTGTCAATTGTACCCAGGAGCTGTGTCACACAGAATTGGGAACCTGAGTTTTAAAAAGGGGGTTCCTTCTTCGTCCTACATCAAGAAGCTAATACTAGAAACAATTTAGGTAATCTCAGTCAAGGAAATGTGCCAAACACAAACAGAACCACACAGGAGCGGTGCTATCAACATCTTATCAAGTGAAGGACTCCACGAAGTCTCACTGAGGATTTGTAGCCAGGTAGTGGCTGTTAGAATAGTCAGACATGGTCTTCAATGATGTAAACACGGGTGACGTACCCACGCTCCAGTTAATAACCTTTCCCTTACCCCTTGCCTTGTAAGCAGCCCGAATGACACTCATTGGGTCATTAAGAAAAAAGTCTTGAAAATAGAAGGACTAGAAGGAAGAGGAAGGGAATAAGGGGAGTAGGAAGTATACAAGAGAGGGTATCAGGGGCGAATAATACACAAAAAGGTCATAATGAAATTCAGGTTATGCATAATAATTATATGTTCATAAAAGCATTTCAGAAAACAAAATCAACGGCTCATGAGGAACAGTACCCAAGATTGACCTTTGGCTTCCACATAAATGGAAGGGCTGGAGATGAGCCCAGAAACTCAGGGATATTCACCATGACTTTGCTCTGTGTGAGCTACACCTCTGGTTCCATAATTTCCTCTAGTGCAGTAGAGGCTTGTCAGGAAAGGGTCATGTAAACACATGTAGTACTGTATGGAGCGGGAGCAAACACCCAGAGCAGCTTCCCTGACACTCCCACCTGAGAGCAAGGTAACTTACTGTGTGCGTGCATGCACTTGCGCTAATGGAGATCAAATACAGGGACCATGCTAGCAAGCGCTGTACCACTGAGCTACACCCCTCCTCTCTGGAGGGCTACAGAAGCAGCACTGGGATGGGTTAGGGAAACAACACCCCAAGTCACCTGGGCACCCTGGTTTTGGTAATGGCCAGTTTGGCTGGACAATAAGACTCAGGACATGGGCCCGGCAGTGGTGGCACTTGCCTTTAATCCCAGCACTCGGGAGGCAGAGGCAGGCGGATCTCTGTGACTTCAAGGCTAACCTGGTCTACAAGAGCTAGTTCCAGGATAGGCCCCAAAGCTACAGAGAAACCCTGTCTTGAAAAACAAAAACAACAACAAAAAGAATAAATGAATAAAGGACTTAGGACATAGGAAAAAAAGCCACGTTGAAGTTTTTCTCCTCCAATGATTGCCTGTGTTGAAATTCTCATACTGAGAATTTACCGAAACACCTGGTCTCACCAGCACACATGGGCCTTTTGGTGGTGACCTTACTTCCTGTCCAGGTCAGTCCTCACAGAAGTGTGTTTTATATGCTACACATGCTCTCTGGCTCTGTTTGCCAGACAGTGGATTTCAAGACTCTGAAACCCAGAGCCTCCTTTCTCTCACCTTGTAGGTCATCAGGTCAGAGAGCAGCATCACGTGCCTCCTGTCGATGCTCATGCCGTGGTTGACCATCGTGTACTGGATCTCATTGATGATGGTTGTCCGGGCAGCCTCAATGCCCAGAGTCTTCTCCACCTAGAGAGAGCGGAGTGAGTGGTGGCAGTCCCTTCTGGGGACTGTCTGAGAAACACAAAGCACAGACTGCTATATTTGCCAAAACAGATTGCTGTGAGCCGGGCGGTGGTGGCGCACGCCTTTAATCCCAGCACTTGGGAGGCAGAGGCAGGCGGATCTCTGAGTTCGAGGCCAGCCTGGTCTACAAGAGCTAGTTCCGGGACAGGCACCAAAGCTACAGAGAAACCCTGCCTCAAAAAACAAACAAACAAACAAACAAAAAAAAAACAGATTGCTGTGTAATTGTCGGGGTAAGAAAAGCAAATGTCAGGGACAGGAAACTTCTGGGTGTTGGCTCAGGATACAGATGCGATGGTACCTCATAGGTGTTATTGGAAGTGGTCCGGGTGCCTTTCACACCATGGGTGGCCATAACTGCCCGCAGGTTGTCACCTTCTACTAGAAGCTTGAACTTCTCCTTCCCGCTCTGCTCGTCGATATGGATGACAGCTCTGGACACCTCTGGGATGCCCTGTACCACCACCTACATTCAACACAATGCTTAAGATGCTGTCCCTACCAGAAACCTCAGAAACTGGGCTGAGGAATGCGCTGGTAACCAAGTTCACGCCACTCTAAGTCCCACTGTCACCAGCAGTGTGTGCACTCCAGGAGTGCCTAGGTACTGCTGGGGTCAGGAGACAGATGGTCCAGAGGACTGTGCTTCAACCTACAGTCAGCTTGAAGAGAGAGCAGGCAGTAGACAGACAGACAGACTTGCAGTCTCAGAAGTAGGTATAAAAGCTGGCTGAGGGCACAGTTGATAAAGGAACCTGCCACCAAGCCTGAGAACCCGAGTCTGACCCTTAAGACCAGGAAGCAGAGAGGAGTCAACTCCCACAAGCACACCACCCACTCCCAAAGCCCCCATATCAATAAGAACCAAGAACCAGACTGACTCCCTGGGTATATGACCATGAAGTACTGGGGTGCCATCCTTGGTCTCTGTAGTGACCTGGTCCCCAAGCCCACTCACGACTTTCTCTCCACAGGGGGACTCTGCCTCACCTTGGGTAGATCCTCTTTCAGGAACTGTAGCACATAATACATGGAGCTCTTGCTGTTCTCCCTGGGGGTGACACACACTACAGCCTCACCATGGACAGCCACATCACCAGGTTTCACTCGGAGCTTGGATGTGCAGATGGAGTACCGCACTGTCTCAGCATTCACCTGCAAAGTGTCGGGGGCATCACCAACAGCCACCTGCAGACTTCCATGCCAATGGCTTTCATCCTTGATGTAATATTCCCCCCGCCACCATAGGGTCTCTCTGTGTAGCTCTGGCTGTCCTACAATTCCGAGATCTGCCCGAGTCTGCCTGCTCATGATGACAGTTCTTGAAGAAGTCTTGGCAATTATGTTTGTGCCACCTCCCCTATCACAAAGTTTACTTTTCTTTTGATTCGTGTGTGTGTGTGTTTGTCTGTGTGGATGTGTATCACCTGTGTGTAGGTAGACAGGAAGAAGGGCTCAGAGCCTCTGGCCTCTGGCTGGAGTACAGGAGGTTGTAAGCTACTCTATGTGGGGCTGGAACAGAACTTTTGTCTCCTGGAAGAGCAGTAAGTAGTGCTCTTAACTGCTCAGCCAACTCTCCAACACCACAACATTTTGATATGCTACATATTTATGTTCAATATATGTGCTTGATTCATAAGTATCAGTTTATTCTCACTCAAAGAATGAACATTTTCCTCACTGAAAATACATGCATGCCCAACCAATGGCAACAGAACCACAGAGAACAACCTGGCCTCCTGGAGAAAGGAGGCCAGAGGACTGAAAGGTTGCTCTTTGTGTGCTACACTCCCGATCTAACTGGATTCTTAACTTTTTCTTTATTTTTATCTCGTCCCTAGATAAACCTAAGACCTTGTACAAGCAAGGAAATCCCTCTATTAACAAGCTACATCAATGCCTGTACATCAACTGTGTCACAAGGTCCACAGCAAGATAGACTTGACTGTCATGTGGGAACCACAAGACTGGTACTTGAGAATGGCTTCCAGAGTTTTTCAAGGCTAAGACTGGCTTAAGGATTAGAGAGCAAGAAAAGTGACAGCTCTCAGCCAGCAATTCCTACCCCTCAGCTGACCCCCAGCAATTCCTACCCCTCAGCTGACCCCCAGCAATTCCTACCCCTCAGCTGACCCCCAGCAATTCCTACCCCTCAGCTGACCCCCAGCAATTCCTACTCCTCAGCTGACCTCAGATACACGGTTATCAGTCAACTGTTCTCTTATCACCACAAATACAAGTCTCAGGGGACAGGTTAACTCACCAATTTAAAATATTACAAACCAGTCAAAAGCTATGGGGGGAGGGAGGGGGCACAAGTGCATAAAGCAGAGTTGGCTGGGCTCCTGATAGCACATAAAGATGGACAGAGATCAAATATCCTAACAGCCTGTGATGATAAACCAAAAAATGTAGCTCATACCCACACCAAGTCAACTAGTTTCTTATAATGGTCAAGTCTTTCTGCATCAGGGTCAGCTCAGAAGGATATGACAGTTAATGACGTGACCAACAACACAGACCAGCCAATATCTTTACACTGCTTCTTTTTCTGCTCACCGTTAACCCTGGTTTATCAGCACCTGTCTCAAGACCCATGCGATCACGTCCTCCACAGGTTACCTCTCTGGCTCACCTCCAATCTGAGAAGTCGAATCCGTTCCAGGGAGAGCTTGACAAGAATAAAGCAGTCATCAGGAAGAAACACCTCTTCAATATACTCTGAGATCTGCCATGGCAAAAGAGCAAAGCATTAGTCTCTCTCCACTCTCATGCCCCCCTCCCACCCCAGGCCCGCAGACACACTCCCCTCTAAGGCACATGGACGCTGCTGCAGGACCCATCCACAGCTGCTCTTGCACTTCCTCAACATTGCTGAAATCCCTTGTTAACAAAAGGGATTCTTTACCTCTCCCAGGAGGGTTTTCTCAATTCTGCCTTTCACCAGGCGTGCGTAATCTGCATCGTCATCCTTGTCTAGTTGTGCTGTGATAATCGGAGTGCTGCAAGGAGAAGGGATCGGCACACAAGGAAGGGGCTCTGTGCAGTGAACTGCTATGAAACCTGAGTGCCACTCACAGGCCTGAGCCCTTCAACAAAGGACTTCACAGACCTCTAAGACTAGTTTCAGGAGACCCAGGCCCATTCCATCCAGGAGAGGGTTGAACAAATTTTCCTGATGGAGGGAGCCCTCCCTCTCAGTTCTTTCTGCTCCCAGCTAACTCCTCATACAGGCCACCTCCCTCTGACCCTCTCCAGAATTATCCTACTCCTCTGTGCACCACTGCCCCTTCTGTCTTCACAACAGTGACCTATCAACACAGGCACCTGGGACAGGAGGCAAGCAGACCTCCGGCCACCTGGAGAGCCACAGCTGCTCCCCCAGGTGCAGCTACTTAACATCTGGTGTTATTCTTCTGCAGAACTTAAAAGAATAGGCAAAACGATTTTTACCCCTAAAAACATGATGTATCTCTAGTTCTTCTAGTCTCTGGTCTGTTGAAAATCTGACAGAGAATCACTCAGGGCTTACAGAAAATGACTACAAGCCAAGCAGGAGAAAACCAGTCAGAGCTACCTAGACATGAAGTAGTCACACCAAAGGGATGAAATGTCCACCGACCCAGTGCTCAGTACTCCTAGCTAATTTAGTATTTCCCTTTCCATGTAACTAGAAACCATAAAAAAATTCCAAACGGGGTGGGAGAGATGGTTCCTTGGATGAAAGCTCTGGCTGTTCTCACAGAGGTCCTGAACAATCCCCAGCAACTACAAGGTGGCTGGCAACCATCTCTAGTGGGCTGATGCCTTCTTCCGGCTTAAAGGCCTGCATGCAGATAGAGCACTCATATATATAAAATAAATCTTTAAAAAACAAAAATAAGATCACAGATTCCATTTCGACTATATTCAGTCTTTACTTGAGTGACTTTCTATAAATCCAAACACTCATCAACAACAAAAACTTGCCCTATGAACACCAGACACTAACCTATTAACAAAGCACAGGAATTCAGGAGGACAAGGACCACTGGTCTTCAAGAAACAAGCCAGGGAGCAGCTACCTGATAGCCTTGGAAGCATTGATGATCTCTTTGATCCGTGGCACACCCAATGTGATGTTCATGGAGGCTACCCCGGCAAAGTGGAAGGTCTTCAAGGTCATCTGGGTGCCTGGTTCACCAATGCTCTGGGCACAGAGTGCACCCACTGCAGAGCCTGGCTCCATCTGTGCTCTAGAAGAAAAAGGCACAGAAGAGGATAGGATGCAACAGAGAAAAGGGCAGCAAAACTGCTCCATTCAGGCTTTAAGTTACTGCCTCTTAGAAGAAATATATAGATTCTGTTAGGTTTAGGATACAAACAGCAATCAGCCAGGCAATGTTTGAGCCAGAGGTACAGGCTTGCGCAGACTAGGAACAAGTGCCATTAGGCAGGCAAGACGGTCAAGAGTGGCAGACAATATGACTAAATTCTGTGGGGTCAGCATGTGATTTAAGTTTGTAGTGATCTGCTCTTACTGGATATTAAAGAGGTCAGAGAGATGAAATCTGCCACACAGATCATGAGATTTTTATGGGAAAAGACATTCAGGAAATGCGTTTGTAAGTCCTTTGTATATATAGATTCTTGAGATGAGAAGACTCAACGTAAAATGGGCAGAATCATTCCACTGGCTGGGGCCTGACCTGTGTAACAGGGAAGAAAGCTAGCGCATCAGCAGAGGCGAGTGGGCTGCATGGGTGTTTGTTTCTTCTGCTCTTGAATGTCAGTGTGCCGTGACTAGGTGAGCTCTTGTCTTGCCTTCCCCCAAATAGACTCTAATATGGAACCGTGAGGCAAAAATCAATTCTTCCCTCTCTAAGCTGCTTTTAGTCAGAAAATTTTATCACATCAACAGAGATGAAACCAGGCCAGCCAGGATGCTGAACCAGTGAGACTATCCCAAGCACAGGAGTCCTGTATGGACGCCTGGGAGTCTAGGACAATTAGCATGCCTACCTCATGTACTTGTCCCTGCAGGTGTCCAGAAACTTCTCTATTTGGGTGGGAGTGATACGGTCCAACTGGTACAGCACACGAGGCTGGAAGGACAAAGCCAAGTGCACAGTCAAGACTAGCTGCATCAGTGAAACACTGTGTCCCAACAGGCCTGGGAAGGCTGTACCTCTGTTGTGCCATTATCATTGATGCCATATTTATCTCTGGTTTTCTTGATCTTCTCAGACACCCCTTTAATGAATGTTTTTATTTCCTGAAAAGATTATACGACACACATCAATTACATGATTCTCAATAATTTGGACAGCACAATCATTTTTGTAACTTCCAACAATGGACAAAGTGAACCATATCTTAGCAGCTACTAAATACACAGCAGCAAGGACACAATGAGGGTATTGGTTCTTATACAGTGCTTGTAAGGGGCCTTTAACTCTGGGGAAACTGATCTGTTTATTAAACCTCATTAGCCAAACTTTTCCATGAGTTACCTTGGGCCCTTACCTTGGCCACAAGGCTGTGGAATGGAACTCAGCGTAGTGCTGGGGACCCTATGAGGCACACATTTCCACACTCAGAACATGCATGACTCCGCTGTGAAGGTTTCTTTGGAAGCAAGCACGATCACTCACTCTAAACATCACTGGCTCTCTCCTATGGTTACTTGGTAACTGGTTCTCATGTTTGATTAGGCTAGCCAACACTTTTTTTTTTTAACCCTACGACAGGGTTTCTCTGTGTAACAGCTCTGGTTGACCTCAAACTTACTTTGTAGACTAGGCTGGCCTTGAACTCACCAAGATCCACCTATTTCTGCCTCCCCGTGCTGGACCTTAAGGCATATGACACCACACCTTGCTCGCTCAACTTGTTCTTTATATTGAGAAGAAATGAGACATGGAGGTATCCCTGCAGTTCAAACATTTTTCTAGATAGAAATGATTTCATTTAAGAAAGATTTTTTTTTTTAATTGTAAGATTTAAAGTCTCAGAAATAGATGGAGAGATGGCTCAGCAGTTAAGAACATTGGTTACTCTTTCCGGAGGATCCAGGTTCAATTCCCAGGACCCACACAGTAAAAAACAAAAGGTTAACCAAGAAAACTCTCAAGGCACACCATGACGAGGTCCCCAGAGAAGAGTGGGAAGACAACACAATTTGTTTCTGGCTGTGATGGAAAGCACTGCAATCTGAGACACATGGCAGTCCTTAATGGGAGATACTCAGAACGGCTGCAGAACGAATTGAACAGCAGACCTGTGACTAGTGACAGGGCTCACACAGACCAGTTCTCCAGGTTCTTTTTCTAACAGGAAGACAGGACATTAGTTCTTCATGCTGGCTAGTGAGGTACTGCGCAGGACACAACAAAAACCGCACTAAGACCATAGTTTACAGAACGCAGTGGGGGGCACCTGTCAGACCACATTCTCAGCACCACTGGGCAGGCAAAGCCTACCTGCAGGAAGCTGTCCTGGCAGCAAAGGAAGTCGTTCTTCTTCATGATGGCCTCAGTGGTCAAGGTGAGCTCGTTCTTACTGAGAGCAGGTTCGTTCTGACATGGATACACTGCCTGAGCACAGAAAGAATATGGTGTTACATAAGCCTGGTGAGGGGAGAGGGAGAGTACTAGGGGGAGGAATTTACTAGATAGACATAAAACTAAACAACTCAGTGAAGTTTTAGCAACCTGTGACTCCAATTCTCATGTGAAAGTGATAAACTGATATGCTGTCTTGTTGGTCTGAGACGGAATGGGGTAGCTCGGGCTGGCCTCAAGCTCACTATATAATAGAAGGTGGCCTTTAACTCCTGATCTTCCTCCTTTTCAAAGGACAGGATTACAGGCATGCACTATCATGTCCAGTCAGGAATCCCCATCTTATTTAAAGAGTTCCACTCTAATTTGTGAGTTTGGATCTATTATTTCCCAACTCAATTCCACCCCAGAATTATATCATAAATGTACACTGCTAAAGTTAGACCCCATGGCCCACCCACCCTGTAAGGTCAGCTACTTGGAAGGCCCAGGAACATAGATCAGAAGTTAAAAGTGCCTGGATTCAAAACATAATCAAGGCCAGTTTGGGCAGCTGAGCAAGACCCTGCTTGAAAACACAAAGTAAAAGAGTAACAAAGAATCAAGGTGTTGCTCATAAGAGAGCCCTTGCTTCAATCTCAACACTACAGAAAGTAGCCAGTCAACTAAACATCTCCAGAGGGGAGGGGCAACAATATTCCTCATGCTCGGGCTTTCCTCAAAGTTTCAATGGTTTCTGCCTGGTGGTTTCCAACTACTAGAAACAACTGCAAAAATACACCTTAGTGGAACCACCTTCTACTACTACTGGTCAAAAGGTACTAAACAAATATCCAAGTGAATACTTTCCAATTACTCTTCAAAAAGAGTGGTTCCAAATCATATTCCTGGCTCCAGGATATGAAATGAGCCTTCTGCCCAACACCCACTCTTTATAAAGCTTGTCTCAAGTCCGTGCCACTCCAGGAGAGGAGTCAGCGCCTCTTCCATTGGCATCTGATATGACTAACAATAGACTCCCGAATGAAGAGACAGAGTAACTAAAAGTAGCAAGGTGCTAATCTAGTACTGAGGCAGAGATGACTGAGTGGGAACTGTGGTACTTCAAACAGGACCGACACCTATGACAAAGCCCCCCAGAACTGTACCCCTCAACAGAGCGCTGCATCTCACTTTGATGTTGTCCAGAACCCTTTTGAACTCCAGAGGCTCATCTTTGCCCTCCATGGCGGCAGGATCTAAGCCATCTCCTCCGTAGATGAACTGGATGATGTCACCAGTGGAGCTCCTCACTGTCAGATCATACTGGGAGCACAGGTCTTCCAGGGATTTCACCAGCCTTCTCTACAGGAAGAAGAGGAAGCTGCTTCGTAACAATCAGACTTACCATTCAAAATTTCAAGGTTCAGGTCATTTATTTGTTCGTTTATTTTTCATGGTGTTACAGATGAACCAGGGCCTTGTGTGTGCTAGGTAAGCACTCTGTCACCTAGCCACATCCCCAGCTCTAAGTGACAAGTACTTTAGTTACATCAACATAACTTTATTAGTAATCCCTTAAGAGTACCTCCCGTGCCTGTGCAGTGAGAGCAGCTTACGCTCCACCCTCCGGAGTCTTACCCTTGTCAAGACTCCCTGCATCAGAAACCTCAGCTCCAAGAACTCTGCTTCCTCAGCTGCTTAGCCTTCCCACCCAGCTCCCTACGGTACAAACTAGTTTTTACGCACATTCATGCCAGGTTCCACAGAGATCCAGATACAAGCTCTCTTTTGGGACAGAGGAGGAAGCAGGGCAACAGACTTTGAATGAAGGATAACAACCACTTCCCAACTACTCTTGGAAAAATCCTCCACCACCAGCCAGCAGTGTGACTGTGGACTAGAGAATGAGAGAAACCTTAGAAAACAAGCTTGCCCTTGCCAGAACTCACTCCACCTAGGCTAACACGGTGCTCTTGGAAATTCACACTGTTCATGTCAACACCCTAAGTCAGAGCTCCTCACATGAGTGGAAAAAGCACTCACAGATCACTGGATTCTGACAAACTCGGCATACCTGGAATCCAAAGGGCATTCCCAGCAGAAGACAACAGCGTGAGGTGGTAACAAACAAGGCACACACAGGGTGCTGTCTGGAACGAGTGTCTCTGACCACTACCTCACCATCGTCACCTTTGTCTGACTCACTGGATCATTAAATCTTGGTTATGTAGTCTGCGAGGACCACATTTGCAGAGGGGACAGGACACAAACCTGTATCAAGCATGTGACCCAACAATGTAGTCTGGCAACTTTCTTTCTTTTTTTTGGTTTTTCGAGACTGGGTTTCTCTGTGGTTTTGGAGCCTGTCCTGGAACTAGCTCTTGTAGACCAGGCTGGCCTCGAACTCACAGAGATCCGCCTGCCTCTGCCTCCCGAGTGCTGGGATTAAAGGCGTGCGCCACCACCGCCCGGCATGGTCTGCCAACTTTAATAGGTATCTTAAACCATCAAAAACATGACCGATTTCGAGGGGCCAGGACTGTATTCAGCAGTTAATGTGCTGACCTAGCATTAGGGTGGCCTGTGCTCAATCCCTAGCAACAGAAACAAACACAGACACCCCCCCCCCAACACAGAGAGCTTGTATCGGAGAATGGAAATGATCATGGGGTCTGGAAAGAAATCCTTGGCTGCAACCTTAAAGGGGACACAGAGGGTCAAGTTTTACAGCCATTTGTAAGTGTAGCAAAGAACCCCCTATCTAGTTCAGCCTTGTCACTGAAGCTGTATTCCTGGGAGTCATGGAAAGGATGAATAACGAGACCTAAACAGTGATTATAAGCATTGGAAACCTTTCAGTAACTAGCAGGCAGTGATTACCCCACTCCCCTGTCATGCTAGGAAACAGCTTACAGAGGTTCAATGGTAAATTCAAGGCTATAAGCTCAGCATTTGCCTCTAGGAGACTTAGTCACCTGGGACTTTAATCTGGTCTCTGCCTTTCAGAGCACACAGGATAATCTGTCCTGGGCTACTGTTCTGTTTGTTTCTTAAATTCCAGAGCACCAACAAGTCTAAATGTTACCTTTTAATACCAAGAAGGGGCAAATCACAGCTCTCATACAAAGCACGCACCAACGCACATATGCACACATGAATGCAGCCATTCACACAAGGACGTGCGCATGCACACTGACACGCACACAAGAAGGCATGAACACAGTGAGCAGATGAGGCTCTCAGGCTCACATTCACACGGTGCTGTGGTTCTGTTGCTAAGGACACTTCCTCAACTTACCTGCATGTATCCTGTTTCTGCGGTCTTTACAGCAGTATCTACAAGACCCTCCCGACCAGCCATTGTGTGGAAGAAAAACTCAGTAGGCGTTAAACCAGAATAAAAGCTATTGGCCACAAAGCCTTTGGCAGCAGGGAGCTAAAGAGAGGTAGGAAAAACAGAAAATCAAACAAGGTTCAAGGCCTAAAAATTTTAAAATCCATCCACATCAGAAAATGTCCCCAAGAGGCTACACACAAACCCAGCCAGTGACTCAAGAACTGACAGGTGACCTATGCCCTTGCCTAGAGGAGAAATAATTTAGGCACTCCATCTTTGCTAGAATGCTGGTGCAGGTTAGAGGCTAGGAAGAGGAGAATGTGAGTTGAAACTGCTATTCCAGAAGAGCCAAGGACCTCAGAGGGCACCCAACCCATTCCCTGGGAAGCCATTGTCTTCAAGACTTCCATATTGTGGGCAGGCCCCGCCCACCTCCAAACCGGAACCTCCTGTAGCTAGAGGTGCTGAAGATGTAAAACAGACTGCAGCGAGGGCAGTGCAGCTCTGACACCAGCAGTCAGTGGGGCCAGACTGACATGCAGTGCAACTCAATGCCACAGCAACATATTCTATGTAAACACCAAGTGAAAATAACAGATGAATGATAAGACCTCAAGGGACAATCTAGACTAAAAGACTGTGTAGCTTCTACTGCCATTTACCTTCGAATGTTTCTCAAAGTGAGGCAAAGATCTGTTTTCAAAGCCATCTGGAACCCGGGAGCCACTGATGGCTTGCTGTCCCACACACGCGATCATCTGTGATATGTTAATGAAGGAACCTGGGAACAGGTCAGAAATGGAAAACTGTACTGGAAACAATAACAGAAGCCAAGCAGAACAGGGCATAAAATAGAATGTGACACAGCACGACCTGTCCAAGGTTACTGAAGGACAGAATGACAGTAACAGAGCTGGAACCAAGGACAGGGCTCAGGGACATGTGCATGTGTGGGGTGGAGGGAAGGTCCACTGGAGTCACTCAGATGACGACAGATTGGCCTCTGGACATGGGGTTTGCACAGAGAGGAGGAAGGGGAGAAGGAGTGTGAATGTGTGTGGGAGAGTGAGAGAGAAGCAAAGATAGAGGGGGACCCTAGGTGAGTGCCAGGAACAGGAAGCAGAGCAATGGGCAAAGGGCATTCAAGTTAGAGAGCTGGAATTTTATTTCATGATGAATAAAAACTCACAGCAATAGAAGCCAGGAGATTCTGAGTTTGAGCAATGCTGTAAAGTCTGAGTAAATATGAAATTAAAGAATTTTGCCACATCTAAGCTAGGGCTATAACTCAGCGGTAGCATACTTGCCTAAGAGGGGTGAGGTTCTCAGTTTGATCCTCAGCACACAAGAAAAGAAAAAAGATTGCCACATCACTCAATCTAAAAATTTCCAGCTTTCTTTTTAACACCAAATTTAGTCAAAGCACCTTCAAACTCAGGAACTCCGTCACGTTCCCAACTACTGTCTTCAAAAGACTTAAACTGTCCCAACCCAAATCAAACAAAAGCTCAGTCTTCCATGATTTAGAGACAGGCACTTGAAGAAATGAATTGCCTCTATGAAGATACAACCACTGAAGTAGTGTTCTAGAGACAAACCCCCGGCAGGGCACACAAACAGCCAACTCTGAGGGCTTAGCTCACCTTTGGAGCCACACAGGGCCATGGTGAGTGGGCTGTTGCTCTTGTCCAGCTCTCGGAGGCAGGCACTGCCAGCATGGTCCCTGATCACAGACAGCTCCTTCAGGATCAGGGCCTGAGGGGAGGGGCAGAGAGGGAAGAAAATGCAGCACTTGAGGAGCCATTTTCTGGCTCTGCAGATCAATAACCTTCAATCTGATATTTATAGAAAATCAAGACTGTTTCATCAGGATGTCAGATTTCCAATCAATGAAGTTTCCAGAACTTGACAATCAAAAAACCCAAGCTTCACTAAGGCCTTTCTTCCCCTAGGTCCTGGAAGAGTGTGAATCCCAGTGCATAACAAACTCCTAAGAAATATTTCAAATTGCTCATGAAGCAAATGCCCATGACTTTGTGTTGCTGTCTTTGTGAGAGCAGCTGGACATCCAGTCATGTCTGCATGCACACATGTAAATGCTCATGTGAAGGAGAACTGCTCACTCTGTTGTAGTTCTGTCTCTACCCGTCCTCACCCAGCATGCTCTCAATCTGCACGAGCAGAGAATGTGATAAGATGACTCCAGGACCACCTGACTGTGAGCAGAGACACAGCTCACATCTGAGCTGCTGAGCCCTCTGGGGGTCGTCGTCCTATTGAGGCCTCAATTAATTTTCTAAGTGGGTATGGTGAGAAACCTCCTCTCACCTCTCTGTCTAAAACTCAGGAAGACAGAAAAGGAGCTGACTTCCAGGGGACTAGGACGCTCCTGGGAGCCCAGCACTCAGGAACCGTGGCAGGATTCTGAATCAGAGACTGGGGTATATAAAACCTGTCTTTAAAAAACTCTCATGGAAAGAAAGAATTCTTCATCTTCACACTTCTTATTAGCCTGACCTGGTTTTGAGCCCTCTTTAGAAAACTAGTTATATGATTTGAAGAGAAAACAAAATACTTGCTTTGAACTTCTACAGGTGTGTGCCACCCCACACAGCTGGGAATACTTAATGCTTCAAGGGTCTATTTTCCATACTATAGGGAGGTGAAGGTACAAGACTCAGCCCATGGAGAAGGCAGAAGAAAGCAAGGTATGGTAACAAATCCAAGACTCGAGGCTGAGGGCAAAAGACCTTGAATTTGTGGCCAGCCTGAGCTACTTAGTGAAACCATCGTGAAACAGAACATTAAAATGCCCAGTGCCCCAAGTCCTGGTCCATTTGCTTTTGAATTTCAGGCTGCTAAAAGAGAGGAACAGATTTTGATGCACTCAGCCCTGTGGCTTTAAACATGAGGAGGCTGTGGGCTGTGTGTGAAACAACCCAACATGAATATTTTTATCATGTATCCAAGTCACGGTGATGATCAGCGTCCTGAGCTTTGGTGTGGTGTATCTATGGAGGAATGCTGCAGAGAGGGAGGTAGACGCTCTGAGGGACAATCAGAGCAGCCCCAGTGAAGCACAGACCCATGATGTCAAATGAATCCAAGTTCTCATACCAGACTGTGAAAGCTCAAAGAGCAAAAGCCCCACTTTGCCAAACAAGAACACAAGCCAGGAGTGGGACAAGAATATGCCCCACGCTTGCCCTGTTTGTCTGCCACCTTCTCTTCATGGCTTTTGGCCCATCCCAAACACACTGTAAGCAGGACAACTGACCATGCCCATCTGGAGGGCAGCCTCACCTCTAGTGTCTCCTCAGCAGTACAGCCTGGCTGCTGCTGCAGCTTGCCAGTGTTCAGGGCTTCAATGTATTCATCGCATTTCTTGTAGCCAGCATTTAGTAGCTCATATTTAGCCTTGAGCAGTCCCTGGCCAGGTGTGACATCACCAATCCCGATGGAGAACCCACGGTTAGCTGAGGGAGCAGAAGAGTGATAATCATTATCAGTAAAGCTGCCAGGCAGAGCTCATCCCTGCTGCCTGCCTTCCTCCTCTCAGAAATCACTCAAGGAGAACGGTTGAATTCAGTGGAGAGAGGAAGCACTATGTGACTCTGGGTTTGGTCTACAATAGGGAAAAAAAGGGCAAACATAAACGCCATCCCTGACAGACTAGGCCTAAGCTGCGCATATGAAAGTGGGTGGCTGAGGGTCCAGTCTTGGTTGCAAGGGAAAGAAGAGTCCCTTACAGTGTCTTTGGGTGGAAGTGAGGTCACCAGTGTCTGCAGACATGGAGATGAATGTACTGGAAACAAGGACAACGAATGTGAGGAAAGGCTCTGGGCTTCCTTTGGAAGGAAGATGGCAATTGAACCAAGAACTCTGGATTTGAGAACATTAGTCACAGTCAGATAAGATGATAACCATCTGTGCAGTTTATGATGTGGGGTCCTGAGCCCCCTCCTTGGCCAGCTTCCATGTCTCTATCCCCAGGGGAGGCTGAAACTAGAAGGAATGTCTCTGAAGAAATCAAGCCTCCCTAAATAAAACTGTTAATGACGGGGATAGGTGGTGGCCCTGGAGTGAGAAGACTGGCTCTCAGCTCAAACCAAGAACCTAGAGAACAATAAAACCTGAGCTGTATTTCCAGTCAGTGATGAGTAGCTCACACCCACGGATGAATGAATAACCAAGGAACAATATGGATCTCATGGATTTTAGGGCAATTTAGGTTTTTTATTTTTTTAAAGATTTTATTTATTATGGATACAGTGTTCTGTATGCTTGCAGGCCAGAAGAGGGCACCAGATCTCATTACAGATGGTTGTGAGGCACCATGTAGTCGTTGGGAATTGAACTTAGGACTTCTGAGCCATCTCTCTATCCCTTTAGGGAAGTTTTAACATGAAATATGACAGTATAAATTAAAGAGAAAAGGACAGAGAAAATTAAGGGAGCAAATATAAAAATACCCAGTAAAATTTCTTCAGAGCAATCAAAGTCAAATCCAGAGATCAAAGTGAGGCAACTCCTGCCAGGTGTGATGGTACACGCCCCTAATTCTGCATGGGAGGCAGAGACGGGCAGATCCCGTGAGCTTGAGGCCAGCCTGGTCTACATACCCATTTCCAGGCCAGTGGGGCTACATAGTGAGATCATGTCTCAAAAACATAAACAAAACAGAGGAAGTTGGAAAAATCCCAATGAGATAACCTTATCTGCAAATAATGATCATTTTGTCAGAAATCTAAGACTTACCAAGTAAAACATTCAAAACCAACAGAAATGATAAAAGACAAAAAGAATTGAGAATAAAGACAACGTTTTTAAGAAAAAAAGAAAAACAGAATTGATCCAGTAACTGGAAATGCAATTAACACATTTCCAACGGAAAGAAATGGAGATAAAATTATCAACGAAATAATGATGAAATTGCTCCTATAACTGCACAGTTATAGGAACGACTGAGTGATTAGCACAAGAGAGTAAAGAGCCTGCACCAGGGCTTCACTGTGACCCTTTCCAACAATACTAAACATAAGACACAGGATGGTCTCCAGGATGGGAAACAAAAAATTTAAAATATTATGGGGATAGAAATGGCTGCACCCTTTCCACAGTACCTCTAGAAGCTGCAACAGAACAGAACAATACTGAGGGGATTCTAAGGTAAAATATCCAGTCTAAAATTCTTCATCCAGGCAAAGAGTTAGTCAAATATGAGAAGAATTTTATGGTTGGCAAGACGGCTCAGTGGGTAAAGGTGCTTGCCACCATGCCTGATACCAGAGTCTGATCCTTAAGACCCACGTGGTAGAAGGAAAAACTCCTACAAGTTGTACCCTGACCTCCACACTTACGTTGTGGTATCAGTGTACCCATACTCACAGACAGACAGACACAGAGACACACAGACAACAAAACTCGATTTTGGGAATCATGCAAAAATCACTTGATAGATGCTACCCTCAAAGCATGAGCGAGCAAAGGAAAGAGCCATGTGAGCACAGGGGGGCGATACTGAACCATCTGCTTGGAATGAATTATGGGAGGCCCAGAGGCTACAGGAGGAAGAGACCTGGTCAGTCCTCATCAACCCAATATGGACCAAATTCAACAGAACTGCCATATACAGACTACCCATGTATGCTTCAGCATTGCCAGGGCATAAATTTCATTTAAATTTCAGAAGCTGAGTTTCTCTAGGTACTTGGGAAGCAGCCCACAAAGACCTTTTTATGCAATACACCATTTCACAGACAATAGGAAGCTACCATAGATTCTGATTGGAAAAAAATGAAAATCAAACTCAAATCTACCAACTTGTCAGTAGTGAGTCGAAGTCACAGATAAATACACAGACGATTTAGCATACTTTATCCGGTTTGGGTGTGGGAATGAAAACAGTGAAACAACACACTGTCCTACAACACTAAGCCTTTGCCAACTACAGCATTCCATGAAAAAAGGAGCTGCTGAGATACTCACATAGGTAGACAGGAGCCAGCCGGGCAAGCCGAGACATGGCATCGGCAGCCTCATTCTGCCCCCAGTCTCGCAGCAAAATGTAGAAGATGTTGTTCTTGGATCCCGACCCCAGGGTTCCTTTGTCCATGCTGCCACTCATCAGCTCACTGTTCTGAATCGTAACATCTGGAAGGGTGATACTGACAATGCATTTAAATGAACAATTATCTGGTTGAAAAATATGTTTATGTCCTGAAAATTCCTAGTACAGCTGAAGAATTTCTCAGAAAACCAGCACCCTTCTAAATGCTAGAACCCATGAGCACACCCGAGATTCACAGCTAGTCCCGAGGTCCTGTTAGCCAGTGAGCTGGGGAGAGCTATGGAGCTTGTGTTATACAGTAGCTATGGGATGCCGGCTGTGAACCTCACTCAGACCACTGTTTTAAAGGGACTCAGATGACTTGTATTTTAATCCTCTTTCTGTTATATTCTACTAAATCTGCATGTTAGCAAGACTTCTTCTTTCTGCCTAAGTGAAATCAGTTTTAAAAAAAAATTAGTCTTGGGGCAGGGAAGGCATGATGCCCTGAGTTCAATCCTAACCACCAAAGTAGAGTCAAACGGTACTGTTCCCCACCGAAGTCCCAGCACTCCTGAAGGTGAGGCAGAAGGGCTGCTGTTAGTTCCAGGTCAGTATGAGACACGATAGGAGGGCTTATATCCATTCAAAAAAACATAAAAAACAAGCAAACAAACAAAACCCACACCTACTAGTAGTGCTGTTAGACAATGAACACATGGTCTACAAGGCATATAATAAAAATAATGACAATAAAGTATAAACCTAAAACAACCTTTGCTGCCCACCTGTCCCCTGTCTCTTAGAAAAAAGCCAAACTGCATCAACTGACAAAACCCTTTAAAAGGACTGCTCTGAGCACTGGAACTGCCACACGGTGTCTGCTGTCCACAGAGACTGACACCAGCAGAAGCGCAGCTACACTGTCCTGGACCCTTTGCAGAAAGAGTGTAGTTGCTCTTAGCCAGTGAAGCTCACGCTAGGTCACCGCTTGCTCCTCCCAGTCCGCCCCATCCCATGCACTCACAGGAATCATTGACGCACAGGTCCTCCCCCTTGCCGCAGTACTGCTTGCCCTTGGTCCGGAGGTTGGCCCTCACTGGATTGTCATCGCTGGGTCTGAGGATGACACTGAAGATCTGCTTTCCAGTCCACAGAGTGACAGGCTGGAGGAGAGGAGGCAGCAGATGAGGGTGCAGTGACTCTGGGCGGGCGAGCCCAGCACCAGCACGGTCCCCTCCATTCCACTAGCCATCCACACAGATCCCAACGCACCTTTAGTATTGTAGGGGGTGGAAGGCGCACTTTAATTTTCTCATCCTTGCCAACCAGTATTGAAGCGATGATCTGGCAAGCCTTGGCTCGATCAAAGAAAGTGTCCTTGAGGGTGAGGAGGTAGGCACCTAAGGCAAAGAACCAGCACAGAAAGGAACCATGTGGGGGAACACACACATTTTCAACCTTCAAGTCAAATCAGACTGTTCCCCAGAGAAGAATAAAAACAGAGGTGCTGACTGTACCCCCAACCCTACTCCAAAGTAAGTCAAGTGGCTTTGCTTCATCTACGGCTCTTCTCAGAGCAGCGGCAGAGCCTAGGCCAGACACTAGGCCTAGAAAACCCCCAGGTTCAGGAAGATCAGCCTTGGCTGCATGGGAAGCTCAGGACCATCCCAGATGCAGCCCTACTGAACATCCCCCTGCATGCTCAGCCTACAGGAAGCCCTACCAAACCGCCCCCGAACTCAATCTGTATGAAGCCCACTGAATCCCTCAACTTTGCCTACATGAAGCCCATTGGCCCCCTCAGACTACATGAAGTCCCCTGTACCCCTACTAAACCTAAAGTTCCCGTACCCCTACTAAGCCTACATGAAGTCCCCTGTACCCCTACTAAGCTTACATAAAGTCCCCTGTACCCCTACTAAGCCTGCATAAAGTCCCCTGTACCCCTACTAAGCCTGCATAAAGTCCCCTGTACCCCTACTAAGCTAAGCCTACATGAAGTCTCCTGTACCCCACTCAGCCTACATGAAGGCCTACCCCACCACTACCCCGCCCCCCAGCCTCTACCACAAAACAAGCAACAAAAAAGTACCTGCCAAGTTTGAGGAGCTCAGTGAGTACACACAGAATCAAATGGATAAACAACTAGCAAAACCCACTTCCAACAATCTCAATATGTCAGAATGGCAAATCTCAATACAGGACAGGACATGGTGGTGCACACCCATAACCCTGGCACCCGGGAGTGTGCAAGAGGATTCTGAGTGCCAGGCCAGTTGAGCCACCCAGGGGCACACTGTCTACTTTCAAACTAAAAGTAGAAAGACTCCTAAGACAGGTAATAGCCATTGTCTGAATCACTGTGCCTGGGAAGCCAAAGTCTCCTTTCAAGTTAACGCTCACCTGTTAGGAAGTCCTGAATGGCAGCGATGAGCGGCTCCCCATTTCTTGGGGTCACAAGGTTCGCTTTGGTCTGAAGGAGAAACAAGCACATGTCAGCCACTCTGGCTGGACAGAGCAGCCTGAGGGTCTGCATCCCGTGACTGTAGGCATCACATGGCTGTTGAGAGGTCTCCACCCCAGCAGTCTTACTATACCGTGCAGTTCCCTTGTTGATCAAGGGAAAAGAAAAGTTCCCTAGTAGGGGCTTACTCTGTAGCCTAGGCTGGCCTGGAACTCACAGTGATCCTCCTGCCTCAGTTTTGTGAGCACTGGCGTTAACAAGTGTAGCCAAGACCAGCTAAGAACATTCCCTTCTGTGAGAGCTGTGTGACCTCTCACATCAACCACGCCCATGTTTCTCCACAATGACAGGAAAACCAGTGATTTCTCTTTAGATCGTAACACATTGAGAGCAAGCAGAGGTCTCTTGTCACAGTGGGACTCTTCTAACGTCCACAAGAAATGTGGAGGAGTTCCTGTGTATCTCTGGGTTTTCTAGGCCTCCTTACCATGCCCAAGGCTCAGAGACCTTTTATTCTCATTTGTGAGCTATCTCATGGTAACGACCCTGCACCTGGAGTGGTCCATGCACACTCACCGAGGTTTACCGACCCTCGCAGAGGGAAGATAGCAGGTGGTCTGAAGTTAGGGACATGGGGTGGGGTCTCATGATTCTGTGACTCTGCACACTCTGGGCCAATATCCATGCTGGGCCCTATATGCCTTACTGAGAACTGCTGCGCATAGTGCCAGATCAAGATTTCTCCAGGGAAACTCGTACTTTATGATTGTTATTTTAATAAGTTCTTACAAAAAAAGACAGCAGTATGGCTCCTGACAGGCAAAGTTTAACTGGTTGAGTGGTGGCTGTTATTCCTGAAAACATTTTACTATTATCTTTAATTTAAAATCAGCATGTGCTTTTTGCTTTAAAAAAAAAAAAAGAACTACAAATATGTCTGTTACCCTAGTGTTAGGAACAGATGTAGGAGGATTACAGTAAGTTCTAGGCTAGCCTGGGCTACCGAGCAAGCCCATCTCAGCAAAGAAATGGGGAGGCTGGAAGTGTGGCTTAGTTGTCAAGTGTAATTAAATTTTATTTACTTACTTTTAGTGGGGTCAGCAATGAATTAAGGGCTTCGGGCATGCCAGGGAAGAATTCACCATAGCGCCACAGCCAGACTGTCTCTACAAGTGGATTTTACAGGTAGAAATAGGGGGTACTTACAAGGGGGAAAATACTCAAACCAGATGTGGTATAATATGTGTACTCTTGGCCACGAGGGAGACTGAGACAGGAGGACCTCTTGAGCTCATGAGCTCAGCACTAACATAGACAACATACCTAGGTCCCAGTTAAAACCCACAAGTCCAAAGCTATACAAGTCAATATTCAGGAATTACTAAAATGGCACAGTCCTACACAGAAGACACCTAATAGTGCCATGTACAGCAGGATGTAGGAGAGGCAGTGTGGATGGTACAAGAGGCAGAGACCAAGTCCTAAGAGCAGGCATGAATCTCCCTATCATAGAACCTCTGCAGCCACAGCGGACTCATTTTAAGTTTGGAAGACAAAAGAGCACAGTGCCCTTTAAGAGGCCAGAGCAGCATGGAATACGCTTCGGGAAGTTTTCATTGACGACATACTGAGCAACCCATTTAGAAGGGCACCTCCCCCCACACTCATACTGGCACTGTGCAATTTTCCCCCCCTTTTTTGAGACAGGATCATGTAGCTCATGTTGGTTTTGAACTCATAATGTTCTTGTCTCTGCCT
Organism: Chionomys nivalis; assembly: GCF_950005125.1. NCBI lineage: Eukaryota > Metazoa > Chordata > Mammalia > Rodentia > Cricetidae > Chionomys > Chionomys nivalis. Next base: position 31,789,991 of record NC_080090.1, on the reverse strand, counting down.
CAAGTGGGCTGGGTCTCACTCTGTAGCTCAGGTTCTTAAGTGCTGGGATTACAGGAATGCAATGTGCCACCATTCAGGCTATTTAGTTTATTTTCTTTCTTTTTCTTTTTTTCTTTTTTTTGGTTTTTCGAGACAGGGTTTCTCTGTAGCTTTGGTGCCTGTCCTGGAACTAGCTCTTGTAGACCAGGCTGGCCTTGAACTCCCAGAGATCCGCCTGCCTCTGCCTCCAGAGTGCTGGGATTAAAGGCCACTGCCCAGCTTTCTTTTTTGTTCTCTGTGTAGCCTTGGCTGTCTGGCCTGGACCTCACAGAGATCCATCCGCCTGCCTCTGCCTCCTGAGTGCTGGGATTAGAGGCGCGCGTCACCCCCAGCTAGTTTCACAGATGTTACTCGTGTCCACATTTCCTCCCAAGAATCCGAAGTACAGATCAGAAAATGCCGTCCCACCCTAAAAAGCACTTGTTACTAACTCACAAGACTGTTCAGAGGCTCAAAGGGACCCAATGAGAAAACCAGACGGAAGAGCACAAGCCTTGTAGCATGCGTGAGAACAGAGAGGCCCGACTTCTCTGGGCTTGGGACCTGCACTACTGTTTCATGTGGGGCCCAACTCACACGTAATATCCCACTACCTACCCCCATGAGAACAAGGGCCTCGGCTTTGGCCTCCTCTGTCTGGGGAAGATGAAGGTTCATTTCATCCCCATCGAAGTCTGCATTGTAGGGGGTGCAGACACATTCATTGAATCTGAAGGTCCGGTGGGGCTTGACCCTGGCCTGTGGAACACCAAAACAAAATATGAGCACCCAAAAGCTTCCTTGTTTCAAGCCATAAAGAAAAAACAAACATTGCCTAGAAAACTAGGTACTTTAAGGAAGTAAACTTCTATTTATTCTTTTGTGATAAACACAAATCACTTGTAAATTAGCCAAGTAAATTTAACATACTATAAGGCAAATACCAACACAGGAGACAATATATACAGTCTACAATCCTCAGTATTAACAAAGTTTCAAATATAGTTTATTATAGAAGAAGCCCCAAAGCAAGAAATGTAAGTCTACCAAGTAAGGAATTTGGAAGTCAGTGATTCTCAACTCCCCAGACTGATAATGAAGGGAAAAGAACTAGCCATGGATACTACCCTTCCTTTGTGAACTGTTCTTCAGGGTGAGCCGCTGCCCTAAGAGCAGAGGAAATACGTTCATTAAAGAAGTCTGGATGGGGCTGGAAAGATGGCTCAGCTGTAAAGAGCATTGATTGTTCTTCCAGAGGACCAGGGTTCAAATCGCAGCACACACCTGTCAGTAACTCCAGTTTCAGCGGACCCAACACCCACGGCAAAACACCAATGCATATAAAAAAATGATTAAAAAAGAAGTCTGGATAACACGTGATAAAGGAAAGAAATTAGAAATTGGGGCCTCCTGTGTAGTCTCAAGTATCTGAATCTTTCCCTTAGCATCAGCCAGAGTGGGGTGGCCAGAACACAATGAACATCCCTTATACAAACCAAGAGCAATAATAGCCAGTACCATCTATACATCAGCCCTGTCAAAAAGCTGAGCCTTTAGACTCATTTCAAGCTTACAGGGGTGAAAAGCAATAGCAAAGCCACATCTGCAAGTGAGCCCACAGCCCACAGCATTCTTCAAAGCCACTCTGCCACTAAGCACTCGACACGCCTCAAGAAACCCACTCTTCAAATCTCTCAAGCATTTCAGTGGCTAAGTTTCTTGTTTTGGTTTTTCGAGACAAAATGTCTCTGTGTAAGAGCCCTGGCTGTACTGGAACTAACTTACTCTGTAGACCAGGCTGGCCTTGAACTCAGAAATTTACCTGCCTTTGCCTCCCAACTGCAGGGATTAAAGGCATGCACCACCACCACCTGGTTTTAGCTGCTAAGTTAAAGGCAAAAGCAAAATCAAATCAATTTTTGCCTGTTTTATATAAAGCTGTGTGTACAACACACACATCTTCTTTTTTTTTTGGGGGGGGGTTTTTCGAGACAGGGTTTCTCTGTGGTTTTGGAGCCTGTCCTGGAACTAGCTCTTGTAGACCAGGCTGGTCTCGAACTCACAGAGATCCGCCTGCCTCTGCCTCCCGAGTGCTGGGATTAAAGGCGTGTGCCACCACCGCCCGGCCACACACATCTTCTTTAGCAAAATGAAACAATTCCAGTGATTTTCACATCAACTCTCAAATAGATCTGTACCACTGTAATGTTGTGTATGAATCTTAGACCTCACATCTTAAAAGCATTGAAGGGAGAGGTTGGAGATGGTTCTGAGGTTAGAAGGACTTGCTACTCCAGAGCACTTCAAGTTTGCTTCTCATCACCAATTTTGGGCCTCTCACAACTGCCTAGAAACCCAGTCCAGGGCTGGAGAGATGGCTCAGCGGTTAAGAGCATTGCCTGCTCTTCCAAAGGTCCTGAGTTCAATTCCCAGCAACCACATGGTGGCTCACAACCATCTGTAATGAGGTCTGGTGCCCTCTTCTGGTCTGCAGGCATACACACAAACAGAATACTATATACATAATAAAATAAATAAATAAATTAATTAATTAAAAAAAAAAAGAAAGAAACCCAGTCCAGAGGATCCCATGCCCTCTTCAGGTTTTCACACTTTCCTGCATACACACAGATACACCCACCCCCACACACATATACATAAAATCTAAAAGATTAAATTTAAAGTTAAAATCAAAGTCTTATCCTGTCCACCTGAGTTTGATCTCTGGGACGCACCTGGGAAAAGAGAAACTATCTTTCCAGCTTGTTCTCCATGAATGCAAACACACACTGCTATAAACCTAAGAGGAGCACCTCACACTGCTATATACCTGAGAGGAGCACCTCACACTGCTATAAACCTAAGAGGAGCACCTCACACTGCTATAAACCTAAGAGGAGCACCTCACACTGCTATAAACCTGAGAGGAGCACCTCACACTGCTATAAACCTAAGAGGAGCACCTCACACTGCTATAAACCTAAGAGGAGCACCTCACTTACCAGGTGGGCCATGATGCTCAGCTTGTGCAGCGAGGGCTGCCGGTTGAACAACACCACATCTCCATCTATTAAGTGTCTCTCTACGATGTCACCAAACTTGAGCTCCTGAGCCATCTTTTCTCGGTTTCCGTATTTCAGAAACCTGAGCAAGCAGGACACACACATAAGGTCTCTAAACTAAGTTCTCCCACCACGTTTCCCGCACTCAGAGCAGAAACTGATGTGTAAGACACTACCATCTTTCTGACTTATTTGAGTCAAGGTCTTCTCATGTAGCCCAGGCTGACCTGGAACTTGTGAACTTCCTGCACTGACCTTCCAAATGCTGGGACTACAGACATATGCCATTTTCCTTCCTTCCTTCCTTCCTTCCTTCCTTCCTTCCTTCCTTCCTTCCTTCCTTCCTTCCTTCCTTCCTTCCCTCCCTCCCTCCCTCCCTCCCTCCCTCCCTCCCTCCCTTCCTCCCTCCCTCCCTTTCTTTATGACAGGGTTTTTCTATGTAGCCGCGGCTGTCCTGGAACTCGCTCTGTAGACCAGGCTGGTCTTGAACCACCTGCCTCTGTCTCCCGAGGGTTAGGATTAAAGGCGTGCGCCACCACCGCCCAGTAAGACCCTATTTTTACCAAGAGAGTGCTGGGAGCTGGTGGTACAGCTCAGCAGTACATAGCAGTACACCCTCAAAGCCCTGGATTTAGTCTCCAGATGCATGAGAAATGGATGTTAAAATATTAATGTATTTTGTTTTGGAATCATTGAAATACAGTAATATTCCTTTTTCTACAGGATCCTTAAACCCCCATGGCATAAACCCCTGCTGGTCACCTCACCTGGCTGTACAAGCCAAACTTGGTGAAATGAGCACCAATGAGAGATCCTCAAGAGCCCAGTGACATACAAAACAACACAATTGTATCTCAAGGGATTCTAAAAACGTCACATGTAAAAGAACAATACTTCATGCATATTCAGTGATCAGACGACAGACACAGGACCATTCAATTTAAACATCTACGGTCCACACACCAAAATGCCAGCCACTATCTGCAATGCATTCCACAGTTCTAGTGAACAGCACCATCAGGCAGGTTAACCCCTCACGACTGGGAAGGTCTTACCTTTTCATCTGCATGTGTCTCTGCTGGATGAAATTGGCTCCTGGGTGAACATCAGGGCCGTTTCGAACCAGTTTCCTCAAAAAATTGATGTTTGCTTTGTTTACCTACAGGACCGTGATAAGAAACACAGTAAGACAATCTTTCCTTCCTATAAGCTAGTTAGCAGTGCTCAGAACAACAGCTGTTCATTGTACGGGTTCTAAGAGAAAGCGAGCCACCACGAGGCAGCTGTGGCCCACAGTATTGACACATGGCAGACAGCTCTAGACCTTGGTCTCTAGTCTCCGCATGTGCACTGGACTGTATGATGCTGTACTAGAACGGAATCTGCCAACTTTCACCAGGCTCTAAGTGAAGATACGGCAGCAGAACCACGGGCTGTGGCCTGTGCTAGCCATGCTCTGTAACTTCTTGGTCAACGGTTTCAAGGGGAAGAATCAGATCATTCTTCATTCAAATGAGAACATTTGGAACAGGTTTATGACAAGTATTGACGATCTAGACTGTCTATTAACCTCATGTATGCAGCTAATCAGCAAGCTTTATTACCAGGCCCTGCGGTGGTCTAGGTCTCCACACAGAGCTCAGAGTGGGGGCCGCTGTAACCAAATCTTATACTCAAAGAGTATGAGCTGAACGCAGACTGCTGCAGGCTTTCTGGATGAGACAGAACAGCATTCAAAAGACCGGTAGTTTTACAGTTTAAAAACTAACAACCTATCCCAAGAAAACTAAGCAGGAAGGACTGAATACTTATTATTATTTTGACAATTTTGTGACTACAAGTTTTTGGATGGCTAGAGCACAAAATCTACAAACAAACAAGAAGCACAGTTTTGTTTTGTTTATTTATTTATTTATTTATTTATTTTGGTTTTTCGAGACAGGGTTTCTCTGTGGCTTTGGAGCCTGTCCTGGAACTAGCTTTGTAGACCAGGCTGGTCTCGAACTCACAGAGATCCGCCTGCCTCTGCCTCCCAAGTGCTGGGATTAAAGGCGTGCGCCACCATTGCCCGGCTACAGTTTTGTTTTTTAAAAATTTAGAAAATTTTTTTCAGTGAAATACTTTAGAATGTGAGGATTAAAGAAACAAAGGTGTTGAAAGTGTTGTCAGTGGGGGAAAAAGCCGTAGCATAGAGGTGGAGTGGATGTATTCATAAACACAAAGCATGATACAGGGGTTACTCATATGAAAATGCTCACATCACCAAAACGCGCAAACCAGAATGGCTAGATGACACTGACTGAACTGAGAACCGACTGAGTGTGTCTAGTGTTTAGGGAAAGCCTGAAATGGATGGGCATGCCCTTCTGTTTTAAAACACATCGGAATGGGCGTAGGGTGGTTTTCCAGCTTTGAGGCTTCAGTTTTGTCTTTAGCACTGGGGAAAAAAGATTATTCTACAGATATAAAAACACTCTTTTTTTCATTTGCAGCTCTCTCTAACTGACAGAGACAGCTCAATGGTTTATTAAAAGCACTTGCCAGCAGGTTTGAGGAGCTACGCTCAATCACTTGCACTCACTGTGGAAAGAACTGACTCCTGAAATTTGTTCTCTGATCTCCACATGCACACTCTAAGACACGTGCACTCACACTTATGCACGTATACACACACAACACTAAAACCAAAAACAGAATACAAAGAAACTTAAGTACTTTATCCATCACCCCTTTAAAAATTTAAAAAGCTGAGCCTGGTGGTGGTGGTGGTGCACACCTTTAATTCCAGCACTCGGGAGACAGAGACAGGTGGACCCGTGAGTTCAAGACCAGCCTGGTATACAAGCGAGTTCCAGGACAGGCTCCAAAGCTACAGAGAAGCCCGGTTTCAAAAAAGAAAGAAAGAAAAAAAAGCTGATCCAGGCAAGGTGGCACACACCTTGAATCCTAACACTTGGGAGGCAGTGGCAGGCAGAGCTCTCTTAGTTCAAGGCCAGCCTGGTCTACAGAGTGGATTTCAGGACAGCTATAGCTACATAGTGAGACCCTGTCTCAAAACCCCAAACCAATTCAAACCAAACCCAAAAAGCACTTAAAAATAAAAACCTATTATTAAATATAGCTGTTTTACAAGAATTGTCTCCTTCGAGTCAGTGAGATTCCATTCTTGGTCCACTGAGCAGGGTGGAGGTCAGTGGCCAAGTTCTGACAAGCCTGGCACACATGGTCCCAGGCTGGAACTCTACCTCTGCAACAAACAAACAGCAACAACAAAAAAACCCAAAGGAGAACACAACTACCACAACTACAACTATGACTGTACCAGTGTAGCTGTTACAGAGGCTGTGTATGTTTAACAAAGTGGGATGAGCTGGAGAGATGACTCAGCAGGTCAGAGCACTGGCTGCTCTTCCAGAGGTTCTGAGTTCAGTTCCCAGCAACCACATGATGGCTCACAACCATCTGTAATGAATTCCGACGTCCCCTTCTGGCCTGCAGATGTACATGCAGACAGAACACTCATTTTTAAAAACTCATCAACAAAGTGGAACTAGGTATTTTCACAAAGCTGGAGCTCTGCATGAAATATCAATGGAAACATTGCATTGAAAACAAAGACCTGGGCAGCTGAACGGCATTTACCTTCTCAGGAAACGTTAGAATTTTGGCCACGTGAACTGGCACAGCTACTTCATCAATCCGGAGGTTGGGGTCAGGGGAGATGACTGTTCGGCCAGAAAAATCCACCCTCTTCCCTGAGAGATTACCTCTAAATCGACCTAAATAAATCAAAACCACCATGAGTCCCATGACACACCCCGTGCTGTTTGGGGGGGGGATCCGAACAGACGTATACTCCCTCAACAGGTGACAATGGTGACCTTGTCGGGGACCTACCCTGCTTTCCCTTCAGGCGCTGCACAAAGCCTCGAGTCCACTTCTTGGGTGCCATGTTGAGAGGGATGCCGGAGAGCTCACTGTTGATGTAGAGGGCGCACTGCAGCTGCAGGAAATCCCAGTCCTCCATGATCATCTGTGTCTTGGCTCCTGAGATCCGGTGCTGAGTACAGAAAGGTTAGAAACAAACCTGCTTTCTGAGCTTCCTTGCATTTCAGTGACCAAACATCTCGGATTCACTGAGTGCAGAAGGCACAAGTCAACAGGAAACACTGACCTTTTTAATGACATCATTTAGGAAAATGATCTCTGTCAGTTTCATTGTGAGGTCATCTTCATTGGTTCCAGACTTCAAATCACTTACGACAGAGGGTCTGATACACAAGGGAGGCACCAGAAGCCGGGTGAGAATCAAATCAGAGGGTTTTCCAGCTTCTGGGTTCATCAGAAGCAAAGGGACATCTTCAGCTGGGATGCGCTTAAACAAATTCAGAACTACTAAGGGATTCAAGTTCTCCTATGGGAAGCAGGAAGGAAGGACGAGAGAGATAGTAGGTTAGTTTCCTACAGGTTGGTAAAGTCATCCTTCCCTTTCCTTGAAAGCAGGATCCCATGTAGCCTAAAACTTGCTATGTGGTAGAAACCTGCCTAGGGCTAGCTGACCAGCGAGCCCTGGGGTTCCTCCTGTCTCTGCTTCCCGAGCTGGGATTATAAGCAAATACCACCACAACTGGCTCCCCTACCCCATGTGGGTTCTGGACATTCAACTGAAATTCTTTTGCAAGCACCTAACTACTGACTTTGGTTTCTTTTTATTATAATCAGCTTTTTTCCTAATAAGCTTATATTATCTTTGAATTAAGTTCATTAAGTGTTATGTTGTGAAGGGGGGGAAGGGCTCACAACACTCCACCCTAGCTAAGGAGTCATTGATAGTTTATGGCTTTTAGGGAAAGGAGAGTCAGTTTTCTTTAAGGTGTGGCTCCTGGTGGGTTAACAGATGACCCCATATTCTTGATAATATGGATAGCATAAATTTGACTTGGTGGGTCATTTAAAAGAGAGAGAGGTCAGGTGGTGGTGACACATGCCTTTAATCCCAGTACTCAGGAGGCAGAAACAGGCGGATCTCTGTGAGTCTGAGGCCAGTCTGGTCTACAAAGTTCCATGACAGATTCCAAAGCTACAGAAAGAAACCCTGCCTTGAAAAACCAAAAATAAATAAATAAATAAATAAAATAAAATAAAATAAAATAGAAAGAACATGACGTTGTGGCGGGATAGGCAGTGGATCTAAGGGGGCTCGGGGGAAGAGCAGGGAGTAAACATGATGAAAATATATTGTATGCATATATGAAATCTTAAAGAATTAACAAACATATTTAAAATGTTAAGCTATGGGGGCTGGAGAGATGGCTCCGTGGTTAAGAGCATTGCCTGCTCTTCCAAAGGTCCTGAGTTCAATTCCCAGCAACCACATGGCGGCTCACAACCATCTGTAAAGAGGTCTGGCGCCCTCTTCTGGCCTTCAGGCATACACACAGACAGAATATTGTATACATAATAAATAAATATTAAAAAAAAGAAAAAAATGTTAAGCTATGAATCAATAACTTATTAAGAACTCTGCAAATTATCAGATATCCAAAAATTCTAAGGTTGGAGTCAAGTATGGTGTCACATGCCTTTAATCCCTGTTTTTAAGAGGCAAAGGCAGGCCAGCCTGGTCTATATAGTAAGCACCACGATAGCCAGGACTACATAGCAATGGTTCTCAACCTTCTCCATGCTTCAACCATTTAATATAGCTCATTTTGTGATGACTCCAACCATATAACTATTTTTGATGCTACTTCACAACTGTAACTATGCTACTGCTATGAATTGTCAAGTAAATATCTGTGTTTTCCGATGGTCTAGGGTGACCCTTGTAAGGGTTGCTCGAACCTTGGGGGTAAGCCCCACAACTTGAGAACCACTGACATAGAAAAACCCTGTTTCAAAAACAAACAAACAAAAAATGGTCATTATGTGTCTTATTAAATTATGAAATTTTCTGGAAATTTTATTAACTGAATCTTACATTTCAATAATGAAATGTTATACTTAAGTTGACATCAACACACATTTTCTCTAGGGATCTGGAGAGAAACAAAGTTAGAAAGAAACATCTGTCCAGGAAGTGGTGGTGCACGCCTTTAATCCCAGCAATGGGGAGGCAGAGACAGCCTGTGAGTTTGAGGCCAGCCTGTTCTACAGAGAGAGAGAGTTCCAGGACAGGTAGGGGGCTGTTCACAGAGAAAGCCTGTCTTGAAATGAAAGAAAGAGAGAAAAAAGAAACCCCCAAAGCCCAAAGAACTACTATGTGTGATATAAGTTTGAGTGCTCACTAGTCTTCTGGGGACAGACTATAACTTCTGTTCAATTCTACGGTGCTGCCCACAAAGGACCAGGCTGGCACAGACTGAGCTTGACTAATCAGCTCCACCCACGACCTGGGTATGGCAGCACAAGCCTGTAACCCCAGCGCTTAGGAGACTGAGGAGTGATGGGAATGGAAGATCCTGTATTACACACTGAGACCCTATTTACCACCCCATGCCCACGAGGAAAGGAAACCACTAAAGGGAAGAACAAACAAACACATGGAGCTCAAAGCCAGTCCAATCAACTCAGCGCCAGACACACACCTCTCAGGTCCATGAAGCACTACGGGAGCTGAGCTGACAACATAACCGGACCCTCGTGTCTTCTTGAATGTGGGCATACTGGGGATGGAGTGTGGAGGAGGGAGAAACTGTGTGCAAGGGTACGTGTCTGCACATGGGTGTCCCTGTATGTTTGCGAGCTGCAGGCAAAGGGAAAGCTTACCTGTGCCCTTTCCAGCAGTGGTTCAACCTCTTTGTTGTGCTCAATGGCTGTCTCAAAGGACTGCAGGAAATCTGACACAATGGGATCCACAACTTTTTTGTTGGTCTTGTATTTTTCATGAATTATCTTCAGCAAACCACATTTCTTTACAGTACCTATAAGAGTGAGTTCATTTAGCAAGGATGAAAAAGTCAGGTTCTTTGCTCTGCTGGCTAAAGGTTATAGTCTAATGAAACTGACACAGCAATCAAAACGGAGAGGGGCATTTCCCAGTAACACACCAGGGCCTAGTTCACAGGGAAAAGGCTGATTTTAAAACATCATGCAGCCGGGCAGTGGTGGCGCACACCTTTAATCCCAGCACTTGGGAGGCAGAGGCAGGCAGATCTCTGTGAGTTCGAGGCCAGCCTGGTCTACAAGAGCTAGTTCCAGGACAGGAACCAAAAAGCTACGGAGAAACCCTGTCTCGAAAATCAAAAAAAAAAAAAAAATCATGCAGAACCAATCCATGAAACAAGAAGTGAGCAAAGCCTCTGGACACCCCTCACCGTTAAAGGCGCCACAGTAGGAACAAGTGCTTTTCTTCCGACACTTATCTGAGACCTTCTTCTTCAGGCCCCGCTTCTGCAGGTAGGTCAGGCCAGGCCTCTTCAGGAAATCTAGAAACTGCTGCTTCTCCTCCTGGGACAGCATAATGTGACAGCAGGTTTTGCAGATCATCTTTTAAAGATTAAACAGAGTGGAAACAAAGGTAAGAGACTAGAAAATTCCTCCCCTTTGGAGGGGGCACACGCCTTTAATCCCAGCACTGGGGAGGCAGAGGCAAGTGGATCTCTGTGAGTTCGAGGCCAGCCTGGTCTACAAGAGCTAGTTCCAGGACAGGCACCAAAGCTACAGAGAAACCTTGTCTCAAAAACAAACAAACAAGCCACTCTGGAGCTACCGAAATGGGAAAGGTGCTTTGCGCCAAGTCTGAGTCCAATCCCTGAGAACGACAAATTAGGAGAAAACTGATTCCTGTGTGTCTTCCTCTGACCCCCACTGAGTGCCCCCATACATATGTATACACAAATTAAGTGAATGTAATAATACTGCTAACTGTCACCTCTTTGTTGTGCACATGGAGTGAATTATCACGAACCAAGTCCATACATAGAGGTAGCTGTGTTCTCAGGATGTTGGCGGTACACAAGGCCGGATGGCAAAATTTTGTTGCCATCTCTTTCTTAATGCTTTCTGCATTATTTGAACTGTTATTATTTTTGGGCAGTGCTGAGGAATTGAACCTAGGACCTTATGCATGCTAGGCAAGTACTTATCAATGAACGTCTATGCATAGCTTCGTTTTTGGGACAGGGTCTTGTTATTTAGTTCAGGCTGACCTTGAACTCACCTCAAGTCTCAGGCTAGCTTCAAATTTTCAATCTTTCTGACTCTGCCTCTCTAGTCCTGTGATTACAGGCAGACATTACCACCCCTATAGCTTTTAACAACTGGAATCTGGATTTTTGAGCCCTTAAGACAAGGTCTCATTAGACAGCCCGAGCTGGCCTTGGACCTGGGATTCTCCTTGAGTGCTAGGATTACAGTGTGTGTTAAGTCTAGCTTAACATTACTTGCAATGAATAAACTACCACTTTCATTGTATCTTTTCTTTTAACAAGTATTTATTCTAGTGTGAGAGTGTGTGTATATCTGCATGCAATCTATAGCTTATGTGTAGAGGTCAGAGGGCAGGCAGAAGGACTCAATTCTCTCCTAAACATGGGACTTGGCCACTGAACTCAGGTGGTCAAACTTGGCATCAAGTGCCTTTACCCACTAAGCTATCTCCTCTGCCAGCTATTACTTTCTCAAGGGAAGTAAAACATTACAGAATCTGTAAGGAATTTAACATAATGCAAGATTATGATTGTGGTAGTCTGAATGTACTTGGCCACAATAATTTTATAGGGGTGGCACTATTAGGAGGTGTGGCTTTGTTGGAGGAAGTGTGTCACTGTGGGGGCGGGCCTTGAGGTTTCCTCTGCTCAGGATACCACCCAGTCAACTTTCTGCTGCACGCAAGCCAAGAAGTAGCCAGCATCATGTCAGCCTGCCAAATTACCATGCACCCCGTCATGATGATAATAGACTGAACCTCTGAAACTGTAAGCGAGTCACAATTAAAAGTTTTCTTTATAAGAGTTCCTCTGGTCATTATGTCTTTTCACAGCAAGAGAAACCCTAACTAAGACAATAATACTATGTATTTAGTATAAAAACATCCCGCAGCTACACAGAGAAACAGAAACCGTGTCTCAGAAAAACAAACGAACAAAAGACTTCCCCTGAATACAGCCCTCCTCACTCACAGTTCCTGGATTTACTCCAATGCCTCTGACTAAGCAGTGCTCAATCTCCCTTACCTGTAAGATGCCAATGACGGCTCTGAAGTACCCCACATGAAAGCACGGCAACTCGAGATCAATGTACCCATAGTGGCCTAGACAGTCTGCCAAGTTTTTCCCACAGGTTTCACAGGGGCGGTCCTTTTCACTTGTCCCCTTTGGAGGAAAGTACACACAACCATTAGTGGAGAGCATAAAAACCCAATCCTCACAAACAGCCGCAAAGCTACAGTGTGTCTATACCAGTCACACAGAAGCTGGAGTTCCTAATGCAAAGATGGGAGCGGAGGGAGAGACCCTGACTGCTTCCTATATGGGAAGTCACTTCATTAAGTGGGTCAATTGTCAGATCCTGGAGGGACAGGGCCTTACCATCCTATGGTCCAGCACTCCATATAACAAGGGGGCATGGTTGTTGTCTTGGCTGTACAGGTTCTTACTGACAACCTGGATATGTGCTTGCTGGCGCATCTCCTCGGGGGACTTCATTCCAAAACAAATATGGCTTCTGCAATGGAAACAGACAGGGAAAGCCCACCAAAGCCCATGGGTCCAGGTACACACTTGGCCCACCAAAGCTTCTGCCCTCCCGACTCTCTGTACAAACTGGTTCTACCAGACCCCAAAAGATTTTCACTTCTCAAAGCCTTCCTTCAAAACAACCCTTTACCCTATGGGAAACAGTTTCTGTTTTCATGAAATGTTATCCATCTCCAAGGTCACTTGGTGCCTGATCTAATGATGAACAGAATGACTTTCTCAGTTTACTGCTCTGCAGACACTGGTTGTTCATCCTGCTCCCTACCCAATCTGGAATTCCTTCCTCCTCTCTGCTCTCACGGTTCTCAGCACCCCGCGACACAAGCCTCTTCCCACTGTACGCTCCTCCTTTAGTGCCACGTGTTTATTTAGTTATTCCTTTAGTGTCTTTTGTTGTTGTTGTTTTGTTGCTGTTTTCGAGACAGGGTTTCTCTGTGGCTTTGGAGCCTGTCCTGGAACTAGCTCTTATAGACCAGGCTGGCCTCAAACTCACAGAGATCCGCCTGCCTCTGCCTCCCGAGTGCTGGGATTAAAGGTGTGCGCCACCTCAGCCCAGGCCTTTAGTGTCTTTTGAAGTTCCTTCTTCCACTGCTATCATTTAAATACTGGAACCCCACCTTATCCTGGGTCACAACCCTCCTCATTTTCTTTTGATTGTACGATCATCCTGGCTCTGTATACATGGATATCTGCCAAATCTCTTTAGGTTAGCCACTTCTAGTCAACTGGGTATCGGCATTTTCAATTCAGTGTATCTGAAATATTGTCCATACCGAACACGTACAGGCTTTCTCCCTTGTTATTTTCTTAAAAAAAAAAAAAAACCCAACCAACAAGCAAACAAACAAGCAAAACCATAGTAAAAGAGGCCAAATAGATTACCTAGAGAAACTGTGCCACTCTGCTTAATGGACTGAGCATTCTCATCATTTAGTGTCTGTTTATGAGTGCTGCTGAGGGTTACAGCCAATGTCCCAGGGCGTGAGGACTGTCCAAAATGACACAGGATGGTACAGTCTGGGCCTCTGCAAAACTGACCTTCTAGCTAAACTCCAAGGAGGACAGGAGCCCACAACAAGGAATTAAGAGAATGAACACTTGAAGCAGAAGGCAGATCCCTGGGCCCACAGACACTGGGCATCGTCAAGCAACCACATGGAAATAGCACAACACGGCACAGTCAGCTAAGGGTACAAGAGGAGTCTAGTAAGGCCTGCAGGAGGCTTGGAAGCAGAAGAGAATTAAGTGTCAGTGTAATAGAGAGCTATTGAAGATCCAAGTGACATAGATCTAGTTTTATTTTGAAATGAAGGAAGGGTCTTGCTATGTGGCTCCAGGTAGCCTCAAACTTATGGTCCTCTTGCCTTGGCCTGAGTGCTGGGATTATAGGCTTGTGGCAACACACTTGACCTCATCTGCATGGTAACAGCATCCTTGGGCTGCTGGGAGAGAATGTATTTTCTGTGTATAGGGCGGGTGTGAAGTCTGGCAGGGGTGGATACTGAGAACAGCTGGGAGGTCACCCAGGTAAGGCAGCTGTTCTAGTGAAGGGCAATCACACACATCACGATGTCAATCTCATTTCTCTCTTACATTTCCCTTTTCCATTTCATACCCTAAGGCTCTTTGAAATTGCTTCTCTCTCATGTTCCCACATCCATCCTTAACCCCGCACCCCTAGTTCAGGTCATCATCATTCCCAGTCCGGATCCCTGCCATGGCCTCCCAGAACGAGGAATCTTACACTAACGCTGTCCTGGTCAAACACTGACAAAAGTCTGACACTCTCTGCAAGACTACCATAGTGTTAAGTCCCCTGCTCCACGGCTACAAGGCCACCCTGTCCTCCCAATATGCGATTTGAAAAAGGTCTGGTCTTACCACAGGGTAAGCCCGGACTTATTCATTATGTGTGCGCCCGTTATCCCCTCTGCTTGTCGTTGCAATAGCCACAACCATTGCTGGTTTCTCTACTCTCCATTAGACCAAGCAGCAAATACTGCATTAACCGGTAATCTTTAGTGTACATCAATGGCCTCAGTACTAAGGTTCGCCGGAGGAAAAAAAAAATGGACCCGCCTTTAAAAAACATAAAAACTCATAAAGAAGAGGGTCTACGGCTTAATAATTAAGCTTTGAAGCAGAGGGCCTAGAATAGCAGCTTGGATTCTGATCCTGTCACCTAATTGCCTGTGAAGTCACTTTCTAGCTGGCAAACTTGGGTCAGCATGCACCACTGTCTCCTCGCGCCCAGGACGCCCGTTCCGACAATGCTCGGTCCATACCACTTTCCCTGCCGTAGTTCAGGAACCCCCTAGGGTCTGAAACCCCATCCTGGAACTTCTTTCTCTCTTAACAATTGTCCCTCACCGGGAACCCTCTGGGACGCGGGACCCCAATCCTCGTCCCTTCCCGGCCGCGGCTTACATTTTCTTAGCCACATCGGTCTCGCGGAACTGCTCCTTCACCATGGTGCCGGCTGCCCGGGCGCCCTTCGCAGGGCTCCGACTACAGACACCGCTGTTGCTGAACCTTCCTGGGGTACTTCTGGCTTCAGAGCTAATAGAACTGCAGCAGTTCTTCGGCCACCGTAGAGCGCCGCACGTGCCGCTTCCTCTTCCGCTGCCGGAGTCTATCAAGAGACGCTTCTCGCACGCTGCTTTGCGACCTCCAGCTACACCGCCACCTAGCGACACTGCATAAAAAAATGCACCAAGGCCGCGTGGAGCAAAGAAAATCCCTCTTCCCATAGGTTTCTCAAAACAATAGAGGAGTGAAAAGTACCATATTTATCTCAAAGTCAAAAATAAAAATAAAAAACTGTGAAGAAGGAGCATCTAATTGTTTGAGAAATTGGAAGTCAAAATCCACCTGCCAAAGGAAAAGAAGAGCACCATGGTGGGCAAACTAGAAGAAATAATAGCCGAAGACAAAGCTACACACACAAGCCTCCAGTCTGTAACGTTATTTGAGGGGAAGATGTAATTTATACAATTGCAAACTAGGACGTGTGTGTGTGTGTGTGTTTGCGTGTATTTTGTTTCCTGAGGAAGGATCTCACTCTATAGTCCCTGCTGGTCTTGAACTTGCCATCCTTCTGCTTCCATATTCTCAGGGATTAGATAACATTATCTAGTGTAAATATGTGTGTATACATATATATGTGTCATATATCTATATACATGATTCATTTTAATTATATGTTTGTAAACAGGTGTAGCAAGAACCTGCTGAATCCCACCCCTCTTTATGAACAGAACAGTATATTAAGAACTGCCTGAGCCGGGCGGTGGTGGCACACGCCTTTAATCCCAGCACTCGGGAGGCAGAGGCAGGCGGATCTCTGTGAATTCGAGGCCAGCCTGGTCTACAAAGGGAGTTCCAGGACAGGCTTCAAAGCTACAGAGAAACCCTGTCTCGAAAACAAAACAAAACAAAACAAAAACAAAACAAAACAAAACAAAACAAAAACCAAGAACTGCCTGGTTGCCTCTAAGGATAGTAGAAGACAATTGAAAAAGCTTGTTAGGTTTTATAACTTATATTATTGGGGTGGAGCAGCTCAGAAAAACCCATTGTTTAGCCAGTAAACTCTGTGAGGCAGAGGAGACTCTGACAGACTCCTTCAGGGCCTTCAGCCATCTGTTAACGGCTTCTGAGAAATGCTTTAAGTTTCTGTTTCCTGGTAAAACCAAGCTCAGGTGTAACCCAGACCATCACCCTAAAATCTTGCCTTCCACACTGCCCTAACATGCTTGTGTCTATGCACATACGTGCAGGCAGATGCACACTCGCCGCTGGGCCGCTCTGCACGAACACATTCATTTTCACGTACTGCTCCACTTTTTTGTTGTCGTTGTCTTGTTTTTGTTTTGTTGTTTTGTTTTGAGACAGGGTTTCTCTGTGCAGATTTGGAGCCTGTCCTGGAACTCGCTCCATAGATCGGGCTGGCCTCGAATTTTTAGAGATCCACCCGCTTCAGCCTCCCAAGTGCTGGGATTAAAGGCGTGCACCACCGCCCGATCACACTGCTCCACTTTATGCAAAGCGTAACTTCTGAATCGGGAAACATTAAAGGTTAATTTTGTATAAGAACACAGATTTGGGGAAAAAGAGCAAATATCTTTGAGATATGTTCTTTCTGTGTACCCCTACTTGCTCAGGGTGGACTCACGTTCCGATCTTGTTCAGCTTTGCAGACACACGAGATCATAGGTTTCTGCCACCATGCCTGGCTCAAATAGATGACGTCACTTTTCCCTTCTTAGTGCTAGCGACCGAATCAGAGCCTTTGCAGACTGGACAATGTTCTGTTGCTGAGCAGAACTACATCCTCCCTTCTTTTAAAACTTTCGGGGGAGCCAGGATCCCGCCAGGCTGCTCTGCAAATCGCTCTGCAGCCCAGGGCAGGTTTCAAACTTTTGATCCTCTTGCCTGACCTTGTCTAGCTCAGCAAGTTTTAGAGATGCTCATTAAATCTCAAAAACAAATTATACCAACTCAATCCCCTCCCAATCCAATATGTTGGTACATGTGGTGGCACACTTAGGAGGTGAAGGCAGGAGGGTCAGGAATTCAGGATGATTTCTTGGCAATACAACGAATTTTTTCTCGATGGGCTTCACCGAAAAAGATGCCGCTTCAAAGAATCCAAAACATCACACACACAAAAAATAAGTAACAACATGAAGTGCCGCAAACATGAAATGAAAGATTGTGTTAAGGTTTCTACTGTTTCCCTCTGTGTAAAACGGGCATGCTGCCTGAAAGGCCTTCTTTAAATGGCTTCAAGATTAACTCATCTGGAGGCAATTTTTTTTTTATTTTTATTTTTTTTTTAATATTTATTTATTATGTATACAATATTCTGTTGTTTGTGTATGTGTCTGCAGACCAGAAGAGGGCACCAGACTTCATTACAGATGGTTGTGAGCCACCATGTGGTTGCTGGGAATTGAACTCATGACCTTTGGAAGAGCAGACAATGCTCTTAACCACTGAGCCATCTCTCCAGCCCATGGAGGCAATTTTTATTTTATTTTTGAGTCAGGGTTGATGTGGGATGAGCCCTGACTGACCAAAAACTACCTATGTAGACCATGCTGGACTTGAACTTAGAGATCTGCCTGCTTCTCACGCCCAACTTGATTGAAGCAATGTAAACAAAGTGAACTGTGCCGGGTGTGGTGGCACCTGCCTTAAATCCCGTCACACAGAAGGCAGAGAAGGCAGAGTTCTAGGACGCTAACAACAAATCGGGCGGTGGTGGTGGCACGCCTTTAATCCCAGCACTCAGGAAGCAGAAGCAAGGGGATCTCTGTGAGTTCGAGGCCAGCGTGGTCTACATAACGAGTTCCAGGACTGGCTCCATAGCTACTGAGAAACCCGGTCTCGAAAAACCAAAAAGACAAACAAACAAACAACAACAAAAAACAAATCAGGAGGAAGACGCTTAATTGCAAAAGAACACGCCATTGCGCAACCACAAATCGGGCTGGCTAGACCTGGGGGCGTGCCTAGAGGCCAGAGGGGCGTGGCTTTAGGCACTTTCAATCAGGCATTGGTGTGGCCTGCCCCTAGGCTTTGGCCACGCCTCCGCGCCAGGACCCGGGTCCTTCCGTGCGCGTTGATATGATTGGCCGACCGGGAGCGGGCCTCTTTTCCTGCTTTAGCAGCTCGGCGCGGCCGTCATCATGGTGAGTCTGCTCCGGTCGTCGGCTCCATCCGTGGCGTATCCGCGCCATCCCTGCCCCAGCAGGCGTGCCACTGCAGCCGCAGCCGGCCGGGGCCCACCCGCTCCGCTCGGGCCATGTCGTACGGAGCCCGGTCGCCCGGGCCGCCCAGCCGGGGTCGTATGACCGCTCTCCGGAACACGCCGGGCTGCCGGGTCTCGGGGCCGCCGAATTCGGGCCGGGCTGGCGGGCCGAGGTGAAGAAGGCGCCTCCCCTTCTCCTGCTGGCTTTTGCGGTTGCAGTAACGTGGGGTGCTCTGTAGGGAGTGAGTGGTATCTGATACCCAGGGGCCAGGGATTCTTAAGAAACCTACACAACTTAAGAGTTAAGTAAAACCAATAGTGCTGAGCTTGAACTTTAATTGAGACGCTAAAATGGTGGCTACAATTTAAAAGTTAAGTGTCGATGCGCTGTGGTGGCCCACCCCTTTAATCCCAGCCCTTGAGAGTCAGGCAGATCTCTGCGAGTTCGAGGCCAGCCTGGTCTACGAAGCGAGTTCCACAACGGCTAGGACTGTTAAGAGAGAAACCCTGTCTCGAAAAATCAAGAGAAAGGAAAGGAAACTGATCACAGAAATTAAGAGGTTTGTGGTAATTTTACGGGGTGGTTGAGGTTGCCACTTTGACTTGGACACGTTAATAGTTGTTGAAGTAGCATGGTAAAGACAAGAAAGGGTTAGCATAATCTTACTAACTTGTGTGCTATCTGCAGAATGACACAGTAACGATCCGGACCAGGAAGTTCATGACCAATCGTCTGCTTCAAAGAAAACAGATGGTAAGGGTGGGCATGTCTAAGTTTGGCGTGTTGGGTCTTAATTTTGAAGATGTAGTTAATTGTAACATACTAAACCTAGACCTCTTTTTTTTAGGTTATTGATGTCCTTCATCCTGGGAAGGCAACAGTACCAAAGACAGAAATTCGGGAGAAGTTAGCCAAAATGTACAAAACCACACCAGATGTCATCTTTGTATTTGGGTTCAGAACTCATTTTGGTGGTGGGAAAACAACTGGTTTTGGCATGATCTATGATTCTCTCGATTATGCAAAGAAGAATGAGCCCAAACACAGACTTGCAAGAGTAGGTATCTTGTTTATTTTCCAATATCACTGTGTTGTGAATAGATAGAATGAGCAATAGCAAACAGTTTGGGAGCAGCAGTCATGTACTAGGAATCCTGAAGGGGGCTAATCCAGTGTTCTTTGCTTAATACAGAGGTTCCTGGTCAAGTGTGGGATTAAGTCTAACTGTAACCTTTTGACTTTAAAAGACCTCTCAGTATGGTATTTCAAGCTTTCCTCCTACCCCTTAGCCCATCTCCATGTAGTTGACTGTCCTGAACTGGAACTCAATAGCAGTTGTCCCCCAGCCTCCTAAATGGTGGGGTTGCAGGTGTGCACTGCCACATCTGGCTAGGAAGAAGTTGGTGGTTATTTAATGGGCAAGTTACAGTATATTACAACGCACCGGCAGTGGCTTTAAAATTTTAGGGCCCAATTCCATCTAGTCCAAAACTGGCAACAAGCTTGATACTTCATTGATGATGAGAACCTTTATTTTTTAAGTTTGCTCTCATTGTTGCTCAGGTTGGCCTAGAACTCATGATACTCTGCCTCCAGGGTGGTAAGATTACATGCAGGGGTCACCAGACCTGACTTGTTTTCTTGTTGGGGCGGGGTGGAGCCTCTAGCATAAAATGGACACAAATTTGCAGCGATCAGTTGACCTCACCTTAAATGCTAGGATTGTAAGTGAGCTGCCGAGCTCAGGGAGTTGTTCTTTTCCTCCTCTTGAATCCAGTTTCTGCTTGCTGTGGTGAATCCTCTAGTAGAACAGTTTTGTAGGGAGATTTACTAAATGAAATTTTTGTTGAGATGGTGCTGCCATGGCTGACTTCAAGTCACAGATCAGCTACCTCTGAATGCTGGGATTGGAGGTGTGAGCCACTACACATGACTAGATAGCCTTTTAAAGATACTCTTGGGCTGGAGAGATGGCTCAGGTTAAGAGCACTTGACTGTTTTTCCAGAGGACCTGAGTTCAATTCCTAGCAACCACATGGTGGTTTACAGCCATCTGTAATGATATCTGGTGCCATCTTCTGGCGTGCAAGCATACATGGAAGGAATGTTGTATACATAATAAATAAAGTGGTACTCTGGGAATCCATTGCTGAAGTGCTTGGGAGCCTTGTGAAGAACTTGCCAGGAATAACCAAGAGCAGATGAAAGGGTTAGGATCTCCATGGTTGAAAGGGCATAGAGAGCTCTTCATGGAAGTGATACCCTGTCACTTCACTAGAGAAGTAGGAATTGAAAGGGAAATGTCATGGCAGCTTAAAAAGGTATATTAGGTCTGGTGGTGGTGATACAGGTGTAGGCGCTTGTAAATCCTAGCGGAGGCAGGCAGGTGTAAATTCAAGGACAGCCAGGGCCAAACAAAAACCCTGTCTCAAAAAAAAGTATGTTTGGGCTGGAGAGATGGCTCAGGTTAAGAGCACTGCCTGCACTTCCAAAGGTCCTGAGTTCAATTCCCAGCAACCACATGATGGTTCACAACTATCTGTAATAAGGTTTGGTGCCCTCTTCTGGGCTGCAGGCATACAGACAGAATATTGTATACATAATAAATATTTTAAAAAAGTACGTTTATTTGTAAAACTATTTCAGAGTTTTCTCAGCGTCTCCATTGGTGATGGATGAGTTAACTAGATACATATACTCTTTCTTTCTGGTAGCATGGCCTTTATGAGAAGAAAAAGACCTCCCGAAAACAGCGAAAGGAACGCAAGAATAGAATGAAGAAGGTTAGGGGGACTGCGAAGGCCAATGTTGGTGCTGGCAAAAAGGTACGACTCAAGGGAGGTTCAGAAATGTCTGTGATTGTCGAGCTTAATATTGTCTATGAAGAGGCGTTCCTTTTCTAAATAATCTTTCTTGGTGTTTTTTTGTTCCCTCTTCTGGATTGCAGAAGGTAACGTTTTGAGCAGCTATGTAGCATAGTAGTGTCCTAGGGTAGATTGGCCCACATCTGCTCATAGACTAGCACAACCCAGCATAGGGCCACATTGACTCAGCTATCGTAGTGGGTGCTTTCAAGTCCTGGTTCAGGAATTTCTCATGCTGATTGACGTAGACACTTCAAGAAAGAACAGACATGTTCTTAAGATTTCGTTTTGCTTTTTAGCACAGAGGTTTTTGAAGCAGCTGGATCAATGTGGCCCATGCTTTCCAAATGTCAAACTGCTTTCCTACCCAGTTACCTGAGATCACAGTGCTTTGAGTAATGAGTTTATGCCAGCTTTGCTAGCTAGCTGTGAGTAGCAGGGTGGAATTCAGGTGTTGGGTTGCTGAATAATCAAGTGTTCTGTGAATTTTTCCCCCTCCTCTACTGTCTTGGATTTCTTGTTCAACAGAAATGAATTATCTAGCAGGTACTGAGATTGAGCACGGTGTGGGGATGTGTCACCGTCACTGAGCTGGCTTTGATGCTTTGCATGTTGGCTTTTGGACAACAGTTTTTCATAGTGTGACCTATTAAAATACCAATGACCTGTTTTAAGTATCTTAATACTGGAAGGACTTAACTCAAAGATGCATGTTACATGGGTGGGTAGTGATTCACTGAAGGGAGGTAGCTTCCCTGGTCTCTCAGAACTTGGAGTTTGAGACTGCTTTTTAGGAAATGGCTTCAGTGACCTTTCTTCAGGGTGCTGCAAGAGCACCTGCTCCCATCAATGTCTTAGCATATCTGTCCCTATTAGTCTCCTGTTCGTAATAGAAAACTTAGAGGTAGCATATGGATATTTTTACCACATGCATTTTAATCAGAGTGGTTCCTTGCTCTAGTATATTTGTAGCGTGCAGTGGAATTACATTAGTAGCATTTTAGAAATGTGCCCACCACCCCTCATGCCTGTCTTTCAAGCTGCCTGCCTGAGACTGTAATCAAATGACTTCTATCAGCACTGTAGAACTGCATAGGTGTTGCAGATTATACCTGCTGATTGATAGAAGTTTTGATGATGCAGTCAGATTTGTCTCTTGCCAGACCTGAAGGCCGTTTAACACAGATTCTTTGCCAAGCCACCAGGTTCAGCCTCAGTCCCTTCGGGTGTCCTGGGGAGCTGACACTGGGGCTGGCCAGACACATCCTGTACTAGCACCACCTTGAAAAGCCAACTCAAAATGGTAGTGGCCTCTGGAATGTTTTGCTTATAGTGGAACTGGTGTTCCTTTAACATGCAGTGGAGCTTAAATCAAGGCACCGGTCACATTTGTATTTTTATTTACGTTTTTTGTTACTAATCTGTATACCTCATGGTATCCAAGATTGGTATACTTTAAAGGATTAAAATGGAACAGGTTTCAAAAGACTGGCCTAATCATTTAGAGCCTTCCCATTGGAGTCTAGAAGAGTCCCAAGTCTGGGCCCTCTGCTTGACACCAGAGCCAAGGGGCCTAGCCTTAGGGGTGTTTCTTTCACCTAAATGCTAGTAATCAACAATGTAGGTTTGTTACCACTCATTTGTGTGCCACCTTGCTAACATTGGAGTTGTAGTAATCAGGCAAGGTGCTGTCAGAATTGGGTGGTGTGTAAGGAATGTCCGTGTACAATCACAGAACGGTCACCTGAGGTACCTGGTTGCATGTACTTTGAGCGCAGATATGTTGGTGTTTGAGAGGGGACTACTAATGAACTGTTTGTTTTCCTCCTTCCCATTCCCCCTTTCCTGCACTGATGCAGTGAGTGGAGATTGGATACAGGTATAATTCAAGCTCTTACGTAGATCATTAGACTCCTTATTACTGACATAGTTTGAGCAAGCGTGTGAACATTTATACATAGATTTATAAGTGTACAGTTTGTAACAGTACTAACTTACTGTCTAATTCAGATAGTGACTTGTTTTTGTTTTTGTTTCATTTCTAACGTGAATATTTACTTTCTGAATGTTTGCATCATTTTCTTAGTTTCTGTTTTAGGTTGTTAATACTTGTTTTGCATGAGTTTCTTTTTTTAAAGAGTTTGTCTTTGAACTTTAAAGATATTTTAAAGGTTGTTGCTGACTAATTTTTTTTTTCGTTCACAGCCAAAGGAGTAGATCGGCGGTGACTTGATCTGCTGTGGTTTGCAGGCAATTTCCCAGAGGACAAATAAACTAAAAGCTTATGTGTCTGGAGTCTGCCGTTTATTGGGTATTAGAAGTATCAGGTGGCTGGGCTAGAGAGATGGCTCAGTTTAAGAGCATTGACTGCTCTTTCAGAGGTCCTGAGTTCAATTCCCAGCAACCACATGGTGGCTCACAGCCATCTATAATGAGATCTGGTGCCCTCTACTGGTGTGCAGGCAGAACACTGCATATATAATAAATAATTTTTTTTTGAAAGTATCAGGTGGCTGTTTAAGTGTTTGAGTTTACTGCTCTTAGGTAAAAGCCTGCTGCACGG
This sequence comes from Chionomys nivalis, assembly GCF_950005125.1. Classification (NCBI taxonomy): domain Eukaryota; kingdom Metazoa; phylum Chordata; class Mammalia; order Rodentia; family Cricetidae; genus Chionomys; species Chionomys nivalis. Next base: position 31,766,030 of record NC_080090.1, on the reverse strand, counting down.
AGCTCATACAAGTCCTAGAGGATGGTGGGTGTAGATGACTGCACGGGCAAAGCATAGGACCAGTGCGTGAGCCCCGTTAGCATTCACCTTGGCTGAAGCCTAGACTCCAACTTAGTTTAGTTTTTTGTGTGTGTGCCCCCCCCCTCGAGTTTCTCTAGCTTTGGAGCCTGTCCTGGAACTAGCTCTTGTAGACCAGGCTGGCTTCAACTCAGATTTGCCTGCGCCACCACCATCTTGTGATGGTTTCCCTTGCCTTCCTTCCTGCTTGCCTCTGCTTTCCTGCAGGCTTGGGTTAAAGGTCTGCACCCCCACTCTCATGCCTCACCCCTGGCCTTACTAACAGCTTAATCTGCTGGTATGGCTCATTCCTGTGATTCATTGGATCTTGCCGTATGGAAACCTGTAAAACAAGCTTAGGTCCTTTTTTTTTTTTTTTTGGTTTTTCGAGACAGGGTTTCTCTGTGGTTTTGGAGCCTGTCCTGGAGCTAGACCAGGCTGGTCTCAAACTCACAGAGGTCTGCCTGCCTTTGCCTCCCAAGTGCTGGCATTAAAGGCGTGCGCCACCACCGCCCAGCTTCAAGCTTAGGTCTTTCTAATTTACCTGGCTAGTGGCATTGAACCCAGCGAGTGTTTTGGCTCTAGCCCATGGCTAGTCAAGCAGCAGACACCACTTTTCTTTGCCTGATACTAGGAGTGTTCAAACTCAAGGGCCAACACTGGGTTGATCAGGTGTTTGGGCGATTTTGGTTGGAGTCTGCCTAAAAGGCATTACAGCTTATGGGTGGTACATTTGTCCTTTCAGGTGTGTGTGTGGTGGAGCCCATGACTTTGCATATAGACTAGAGCTGGCTGAGTGCTTTTCTGGGAAAGCCCAGCATGGTTTCCCCCTGAGAGTTAAATCAGTTGGTATGGGACCATGTGAGATTTAGACATGTGAGTGCAATGAACACTGAGTGCATAACTGGAGACCTCTTGACTGTAGAGGTGGTTTGCTCTTGAAGAGGGCTTTGTTCCAAATTTTCAGCATCTTGTGGCTTAACAATCGTAACTCTGGTTCAAGGGGTCTGATATTCTCTTCTGGTCTCCAGGTATATACAATATACGAGACACCTTAAAATGATTGATGGCTACTGAAGAACCTGCTAAGCTGGACAGGAGAAATGGGGTCAACATCCCAGAACATGGAGAAGCCTTTAATTTGGGGAACAAATATGCGACACTTGTAGCTAGAGATGTGGGTGTGCAGCATTTTGGGTTTTTTTAGGAATTTTTTTCCCTGCTGGGCTCAAATGGCCGGTAGAATATAGACTGGACTGAACTGGTTATCAAAGTGGTTACAGGGTTGAGTAAGGTGAGGTATAAGCTAAGGCTGGGATGGGAGGTTGGTGGGCGAGAGTGGAAGCAAAGAGGTAACTTGGGGTACAGGATGGGTTTCTGTTGAGCAGGCTGGTCCAGGCCTGCAGGGGAACTTGATGGTAGGGATGTGAGTGAAACAGCTGAAGCCAGTGTTGCCAATCTTAGTGACTGCTGAAGGCTGCTGACCTTGCAAACAGCCTGTGCCCACTAGCTTTGGGTCAATGTCAAACTGAGGCCGTTGAGGGGTACCTGTTCTGCCCCTCTTAATCACAAGCTATTAATCAATCACAAGACTCAGAATGACAGGAGGCTTAAGGATTGAGCAACTGTCAGGAAGTGAGGATTTGGGAAAACAGTTTTGTGCTATTGAACTTGGGAATGTTGGAGGCTGTGGCCCAGCCCTGACAACTAGAGAGACACTGCTTTCTGCAGGTTTGGGGCAAGCCTTTATAAGGATGTAAAATTGATCTTACTGAGGAAATCAACAGCACAGCCCCTCCAGCTTGGCACTAACTGGAAACTAATGAGCAGGATTCCAACTCTAGACCTTGTGCCTACTTGACGAGTGGTATTCTGAGCTTGCCTCTGCCTAGAAACCCCTGAGGGTGGTTCTGCAAGTGCAGTGTTTGCATTGTGTTGTGCTTTGTGTGATGCTTGTGTTGCAGCCTAAGCAATCAGGCAGCTTTTTGTTGTCCTTTACAGCTTCCTTTCCTTGGCAAGTTTTGTTTTTTCCCAAGACAGGGTTTCTCTGTGTATCTCTGGCCGTCCTGGAACTTACTCTGTAAGATCAGGCTGGCCTCAAACAGAGGTTCGTCTCTGCCTCTGCCTCCCAAGTGCTAGGTTTAAAGATGTGTGCCAGCACTGCCCAGCTAGTGAATTTATTTTGAATTGCCCTAAAGAGAACATCTACCATACTCTCATGGAGCTGAGGTAGGCAGCATTGTAAACTGTACATTATGTGGACAGTGGTGAGCAATTAATCTCGAGGAAGGTATCTCTTCCAGGTTAGAGAGGGTGTAGGCAATAGATCTTTGCTACCAAGTGGTGGTGAGGGTGGGGTTAGCATGCAGTTGTGTGACCCCATAACATCACTGTATGCAGTCATAAAGCTGCTTTCTTTTGGGCATGCTGTTGCTCAGTGAGGTGCCATTTGCCACAGCAATGCTGAACATAGGTAGCTAACCCTGCTCCTCATTTAACAAGTTGCTATGTGCACCACTGGTCCCTGATCTGGCACCTGCGGAGGAAAGATAAGCCAATAGGAGAGTAAACTTAGAATCCTGTGGTCTGGCTCCTGGAGTGGCTAGCAGTGCTTGGTTGGGACATGATGGCAGTTCCCAGCCGAAATTGGTGTATGAGGCTGGATCCCAGGGGAGGTAACACCAGGAAAAGTGACATGATCTAATGCAAATGCAGAAAGGTAGTCTCATTTGAGGCCATGAAAGAGGAAACTAAGGTGCACCAGGGAGTGGCCATTCTGCAGTGGGGCAGGAGACAGGATGGGATGGATATCCTTCTGAGTTGAGATGAAATGCTGGTGTGACTGGTGGCTTCAGATAGAGTTGCTCTTTATCCCTGCCTTTCTCAAGGGGGAAATTCCATTCCATACAGAACTCAGGTTTGCTAAACAGACAAGATGACTCTGGGCTATCAGTCATACCAGGGTGAGTTTTCCTGAGTCCCAGAGTCCCACACTCCCTTTTAGACTCACCCCCTACCCAGGCGGTGGTGGCACACACCTTTAATCCGAGCACTTGGGAGGCAGAGGCAGGCGGATCTTACTCCTATGCCAGACTGAGGCCCTGTCTCCCAGTCTTCAGGCTGGGAGTGAGTTAGGGTACAAGACTTGCTCTCCTGGAAGGGACTTGCCGAGGTCATAAGGGAACAGTCCAGGAAGACCTCGTGTGCCAGGCTAAAGACTTCTCATCCAATATTTTGGTTGAGTAAAAGAAAATGTGGAGAATTAGAGTTGAACAGTAGGTCAAGTGTCCTTGTCACATGCTGAGTTTTTCCACACAAAGTACTTGAACCGTTTGACTGCTCATCAGGCAGGCATGATGGAAAGATTTGTACAGCAGGATAGGGACGGTGAACTGGCAGCTGAGCAGTGTACTGGCGAAGGAAGCCAGGTTAGGAACCGGACCCGTTCTTGCTCCTCAGCCTCCACGCATCAAGTACCTCTCTGAGGGAACAGAGAGCTTACGGCTCCGTCTTCCATGCCCCTCCCACTGCATCAGGTCTAGATTTAGTAAGAGACCCTGTCTCAAAAAAGTAAGGGGGAGATTAAGAGGGGAGGGGGTCTGAGGTGGAGGTCTGGCCTCTCGTGTTCATGCACAGATAAGCACATGGGTGCCCACACACGTGAATAGGCACATGTGATACACACATGAACATGTTTATTGGGGGTATACTGGGGGCTAAGCCCAGAAGGGAGGCACTGTTCTCTCTGATGAAGAGCTGAGCTTCTCAGGCGTTAAGGTTGCAGTCTAATGAGCCTGGGGACCAGCTGAGGCGGGTCTTCCTTGTCTTCACACCAGCACGAGCACCACCTTGGAGTGCTTGTTACAGTGGCAAATTTCAGGGCCCCACCCAGCCAAAGAAAGTGAGGGTGGGGTCAGTAACTTGGGTTTTAACTTGGAGGTGAGTCTGGTGCGGACTGAGGTTGAGGGTTTTGGGGAATAGACGCTGTAGAGGGGACAGCGGTAGGGACCAGCAAAGAACCTTCCTAGATGGGATAAAGGTGGTCACTCCGGCCGTTTTCCACGAGGGGGCACTGTGGGCACAGGTTTGGAATAGCCTGCTTTGTTGTTAAGGCCGCTGCTCTCTGGAAAGCCTGCTGCTAGATTAACAGAGGGGTCAGGCTTGCTTCTTCCGGGAAGGTCTGGCGGGCTGGTAATCTTGTTTACAGGATTCGGCCCTTGTAGAGAAGCTGAACCTGGAGGGCTTGCTGAGGGCTTGCTGCTGCTCACGTGTGCACGGCGATGTCTACCCATCCGTGGGGCAAGGTCTCTGCCGATCCACTGCAAACAGCATAACCCCTTTGTAGCTGTGCAGTCAGGCAGTTTAGTTTCTTTAGAGGGCAGAGCGCTAGAACCCCCAGCAGCCGCTTATGGCTCAGCAGTCAGCGTGCTGCAGTGTCTGGTTGAATGCAGCCAGAAGCTATCTTCAAGTCTTTGTGATCAGGGGCAATTTTCCTTTGCCTCTGGGCCTCAGTTTCCCTGTTAGGTTGAGGAAGTAACTTTGATTGGTGGCCATCAGCAGTTCTTTCTGGGTCTAAAATCCTACTGAAGGGAAGAAAGGAAGAAGCCAGCATTGTTTTTCTCTGTCTCCTAGTGAAGCATCCTTCAAACAGCATCCCCCCCCCCCAGCAGAAACTCTGGGGATGTAAATTCTCTTCTCTTAAAAATAAGGGTAAATGCACACATGTAAAGATACATACAAGTCCTGCCCCAGGGAGCTGAGGAAGAGCCTACTTGTACTTTGAAAGACACCGGCTGCAGGGGGCTGCCGGAGCTATGACATGACATCTATCTCTGGTGTCCATTTAAGTAGGCCTTTCCAGGGACTCGCGAGGCAGTAAGGTGGAACCAACCAAATTAGATTTTTTTCCCCCATGTCCTTAGACACCCAGGATTTGCCTCTATATGGATTTCTATTCTGAGTTGTTTGGAAGGAGGAAAGATTTACATCATGGTCTCTCAGCTGCTCTGTGTATTTCTTCAGAAAATTCATTGCCCCAGAGTGACTTTAGCGTTTCCCTCCAGAATACAGCGCTTGGTGTCTTACATTTACACTGACTGGCCCCTCACCCAGTTGAGTGCTGAGCTGCACAGTAGGCCTCTGGCATTGCCGGTTCTGGGTCTTTTTAGAAGTACACAACACTTGTGTATTTGAGGATCGCAGCCCTCTCCTGTTCCCACCATGTCTGGTGCTATGCAGAGAGTTTGGTTAGAAATTGCCCGTCCCACCTCCAAGACCACTGAGGCCCAAGCTCTCACCATACATGGTACATGTTAAGCAAGATGAGTCTTCCTGTTTCCCCAGAGAAGGGAAGGGAAGCTTTAGGGCCCGTTCAGCACCTCCATGTACTGCAGAGTCAGCGGCTTGTGAGGTCTCTGAATTTGTTAATAGGAAAGAGGGGCCTGGGCTTCAGACTGCTTCACTTAAAGTTCCTGCCCCTTAAATGGTCATTTGAAGAAGCTCAGGTGTATTTACACACACATAAACATCTACCGCCCCCCCCCCACACTTACACCCCAATACACATGCACCTGTGGAGTGGGGATGGAACAACCTAAGGCCTTGGACACTCAGGGAGGGAGAATGCTTTACCTGAGTTGCACCCCAGCCTCGTCCTGACATCTTTGAGTTAAGAAGCTCTCAACTCACGCTGTCTAGCTAATCGTTTTGTGTCATCCTGCACAGTCTGCCACTAGAACATCAGCGACCCCTGGAGGCTGAGGTTTGACATGGCAACCCCAGTGCTCCCCCTATGTCATCAATCCAGTGCACTGGGAGGAGGCCTTGGCTGCAGGTAACTTTGAACCAACAATCAGTATAAAGAACCTTGAGCAGACAGAACACGGTGCTCCTGGGCAAAGACCTCTAGGGCTGGCGAGTGCAGCCGTTTCCTAGTGTTAACACTGGCTCAGACAGTTTCTCAGCTTTGCTGATTCACGTGGGTGTTTGTTCTGTGGGATGTGCCAATCGCAGGTGGGCAAGGAAGTACTCAGCTTCTGGCTGACTCCATGGAAGCTCACTCCCCCTCAAGCCCACCACCGTCTCCCCATAGGCCATTTCTAGACTAGGCCATCAGTAGAAAATGGATTGGGGACCACTACCAGTCTTTACGGTGGCGGGAGGGAGACAGTGGAGGCTTTGTGGGGTCCCTTTGACCAGAGGCCTCTGGAGCATGAGGACATTTATTAAAAAAACAAAGGCAGTGCTGGAGGTATCTCTGGGATTGGTTCAAGAAAATAATTCCAGAACATGAACAAGCTCTATACTCCAATTTCTCTATATATTCTCTAACACTTGTTAGTATCTATGGCGTTGATTTAGCTCACCCCAACAGTGAAGGGGTAAGCTAATTTTGGTTTTGTTTTTGAGATAGAATCTTATGATGTCACGCAGGCTGGCTTCCTCTTGGATAGCTGAAGGTAACCTTGAACTTCACACCTTCCTGCCTTTACTTCCTAGGTTCTGAGATCACTACTACTATGCTTAGTTTTAGCTGGTGCTGGAGAGCAAACCCTGGGCTTCGTGTATCCCAGCAAGCACGCTACTAAGTGAGCTGCATCTCCAGCCCTGGGTTTTTGTTTTTTGAAATAGGTCTTGTTGGGTCAAAATTATCTCAGGGTCTGTACCTCGAGGCCTATAGGACAGAGAAAAGCCTGGCTCAAGTTTGAGTGAGGATGAGACAGCAAAATCTAGGTAGATGCCCCTCCGGCCAGAGGGAGAGCTTGGCTATCTCTCATTGGCTGGAGGTACCCCCACATCACAGAATGTCACTTAATCTATATAAGCTGATGCTCACAGTAACAAATTCAGTTCCTGCTTTGACTTGACTCCCTATTGTGTCTGATTGTCCTGTGTGTGGGGCTGCGGAATGAGCAGATAGCGCACTCACCTTTCCCTGGGGAATAAGGAGGCTCAGGAAACCTAGCAAGTTCTCATTGTATGATTCACGTTGGTCTTGAACTCACTATGTAGCTTTCTTAGTTATTGTTGTGTTGCTGTGAAGAGACACCATGACCAAGATCACTCTTATAAAAGAAAGCATTTAATTGGAGTTCCCTTACAGGTTTAGAGGTTTAGTCCATGTCTGTCATGGCAAGAAGCAGACAGGCATAGCGCTGGAGCAGTAGCTGAGAATTTTAGGTCCCGATTCACAGGCAGTATAGACAGAGAGAAAGAGACAATGGGCTTGGTGTGGGTTTCTGAAAGAAACCTCAAAGCTGACTCCCAATGACACATCTACTCCAACCAGGCCACACCTCCTAATCCTTCCCAAACAGTTCCACTAACTGGGACCAAACATCCAACTTTATGAGCTAATGGGGCCATTCTCTTTCAAATCACTACGGTAACCCAAACTGGGATTGGTCTTGAGCTCTTTATGTTTCAACCTTTCTAGTGCTGGAATTATAGGTGTCTGCCACCACACTTGATTTATGAATGCATTTTTCTTTGTGTGTGTGTATGTATGTTTGTGTGTATGTGTATTCTGAAGATTAAACCTAGAGTCTTGTATAAATTAGGCAAATGTTCTATCATTGAACTAAACCTCCAGCCTTCATTATAGTTTTCATTTATATTTCATAATAATATTTCTTTTGCAGGTCATGGTGGCACACGCCTTTAATTCTGACACTCTGGGGGCATAGACAAATATGTATCTGTGAGTTTGAGGCCAACCTGCTCTACATAGCAAGTTCTAGGACAATCAGAACTAAATAGAGAGATGCTGTCTCAAAAAGCCAAAACAGGCAAATAACCCATCTAATGGTTTTGATCATTTTTCCATGTGTTTATTTATGTGTATATATTCTATCGTCATGTCTATTACCATGAAGAAATACCCTGAGACAAACAGCATTAGAGGAGAAAGGATTTATTTCAGTTCATCATTTTAGGTTCCTGTCCATTACTGTGGAGAAGTCAGAGCAGCAGGAGCTGGAGACAGCTAGTTACATCACATCCACTGCCAAGAGCGGAGAGAAATGAATACAGACATGCTCAGTTGCTGGTTTGCTCTTACTGAGCTTTCTCCTCTCATATTGTTCAGGATCTCTTGTCTAGGGAATGGTGCTGCTTACAACGGGCAGGTCTTCCTATATCAATTAACAATCAAGGTAATTCCCCACAGATAAGTCCACAGGCCAATCTGATCCATATAATTCCCCATTAAGACTCTATTTCTGGATGATTCTTGGTTGTCACATTGACAGTTAAAACTAACTAGCACAGCCAGGCGATGGTGGCGCACGCCTTTAATCCCAGTACTCGGGAGGTAGAGGCAGGCAGATCTCTGTGAGTTTGAGACCAGCCTGGTCTACAGAGCTAGTTCCAGGACAGGCTCCAAAGCCACAGAGAAACCTTGTCTTGAAAAACCAAGAAAAAAAAAAAACTAACTAGCACACAAATCTTTAGAAAAATATCTGTGTAGGCTGGAGAGATGGCTCAGAGGTTAAGAGCATTGCTTGTTCTTCCAAAGGTCCTGAGTTCAATTCCTGGCAACCACATGGTGGCTCACAACCATCTGTAATGGGGTCTGGTGTCCTCTTCTGGCCTGCAGGCATATACACAGACAGAATATTGTATGCATAATAAATAAATAAATAAATATTAAAAAAATCTGTGTGTGTTGTGGGGGATATTGCAGGTAGGTGAACATGAACATGGAAGTCAGAAGACAACCTTGGATGTCAATCCTCAGTCATAGTCCACCATGGTTTTTGAGGCAGGGTTTTATTGACTTGGACCTTGACAAGTAGGCTGACTGGTGAGTGAGCCTCAGGGACCTCTGCCTCTCTAGCACTGGGATTACAAGTGTATGTCTGCCCTTAAAAACAAAAGCAAAAAAGCATGAACTAAGATACTAATGCTTGCAGAAACCTACTTTGCTGACTGAGCTACCTCCCCAGCCCTTATCTGTGCTTTTGTTATTGAACTGTAAGGGTTCCTCTGTGTGTGTGTGTGTGTGTCTGTCTGTCTGTCTGTCTGTCTGTGTGTTAGCTAAGTGCTATACCTAGCAAGATGGGAGTCCCCCCATCATTTTTTTTTTGAAACAGTGTCTTGCTAAGTTGACTGGGTCAGCCTTAAGCTTACTGTATAGCCCAGACTGTCCTAAAATTCTCAGTCTCTCAGCCTCAGCCTCCTGAATGTGATTACATACCATCAAACACAACAGTGTTCCCAGTTGAGGAAAAAACAAACTAAAATTGAGAATTTAAGCTACTGTCTGAGAGTTACTTAATAGGTGTCTATTGGTGTGCCCCAATGGCTGGGCTCCTCTACACACCGTGATTCTCTGTTTCAAGAAATCCAGTCCCTTGACTGTGACTCTAGGGATGTTTAGGGCTGTGATTATTTAGATCCCTCCAATGTCAGATTGAGGCCCCAAATCTAAATGTAGATAATGTCCAGCTGCCTGCCTTAGCGGAACAAGGACTCCTGGAGCAGGGGTAGGGGCCTGCTGCTTTGCCATGTCTTAAGACTTCGCTGGGAAGTACAGCAGGTTTTGAAACTATGAGGAGAACCAATGCATAATAGAGTACCAGGTGGGCTTGCCTTCTGACTGTAGCTGTGTGTGACCGGTTAGAATGTGAGGGGCTGCTTCCTGAGACTGAAAAGGCAAGGGCTCTATCGGATGACTATCCTGCTGGAAAAGTCTGAAGTTAGTCCTGGGAATGCAAGGCATGGAAATAGATATGACTGGACAATAAAAGGCCATTTATTTAATCTTTCTTTTTGAGAAGGGGTCTCCTGTAGCTCAGACTGGCCTAACACTTGCTATCTGTGAGGGAGATGATCTTGAACTTCTGATCCTTCTACCTCTACCTCCCAAGTGCAGAGATTACAGATATGTGCCACCAGACCCCAAACCCTGGGCTTTGTGAATGGTAGGCAAACATTCTACCAGCTCAACTACAGCCCCCAGCCTAGGGGTGAGGTTTTAAAACTCAGAGGTAATAGAAGATAGGAGCTTCTTGAGGACAGTGAGCTTCCTCTCCCTGCTTGGGAATGAACCGAGGTTGGTTACTTCTGTGGTGCGACTCCCTTCGAGCCTCTTCCAGCCATCAGCAAAGTGTAGACTTAAAGCAGGGGCCAGTTAGGGTTACTTTTAGCCCCCAAAGCCTGTGCGCCATGGCTTGTGATTTTATAGAGACTTCCTGTCCATACAGCTGAGATTGCTCCCAGCCCAGATTTGTCATGTCTCACTGATCCCAAGGGCTAAATTTGGAATTTAATAATAACACTTTGGATTTATGTAGCCTGTTTCCTTGGAGGCGCTTCATCTGTTATCCCATTAATTCTCATAACGTCCCTGGGCAGAAGGTGAGTGAGCAGAGAGATGAGAGGAGATCTCGCTGTGGCTTCTACACATCCTGAAGGTGAGAGGAGACGGCTGCCATGGGAGCAAGCTAGGGACCGCATCATTGCCCCACATTGTTGCCCCCGGACTGGCCCTCATGGGAACGGGCTGCCTTTGAGTAAACTGATCATCTCAAAATAATGCTCATGTCTCAGGCAGTGTGTTGGTAGTTTAGTTACACACACACACACACACACACACACACACACACACACACAATTAAGACCTACCCATTGTACGTAGATTTCCAGGTAGAAGCTGTTAGAGTAGGGGAGAATGAGTGTGAGACCATGTAAGAACATGAAACCTTCCAGGCGGTGGTTTAATCCCAGCGCTTGAGAGGCAGAGGCAGGCAGATCTCTGTGAGTTCAAGACCAGCCTGGTCTACAAGAATGAGATCTAGGACACCTAGGGCTGTTACACAGAGAAACCCTGTTTCGAAAAACCGAAAAAAACAAAACAAACAAACAAACAAAAAAAACGAAGCCTGAACCTCAAGGTTCAGTGGGAGGTCATTGTGTTAACTCTACCAGAGGAGGTAGGCCATGGGCCTCAAGATGTTTTCTACAGAGAGAGAGGGGCTACAGCAAACCCTGGTCTTGAAGGTCGATGCTGAGAATTCTTGATGGTTTGTCTTCCTTCTGATGGGATGCAGATAACACCACTTTATCCTCAATGGGGCTCTGTAGGACTCTCAGCCCATGACTGGATGCTTCTAGATGCAGAGCTAGGGAGGCAGATTGCTTCCAGGAGGGTCGGTGACTCCTCTGGTTAGAAGCTGCTGGAAGTGGCTGGGGAAGTTGGGCAAGAATGGGAGGGAGAAGGGGGGCTGAAGAGATGGCTCAGAGGTTAAGAGCATTGCCTGCTCTACCAAAGGTCCTGAGTTCAATTCCCAGCAACCACATGGTGGCTCACAACTATCTGTAATGTGGTCTGGTGCTCTCTTCTGACCTTCAGGCACACAGGCAGACAGAATATTGTATACATAATAAATAAATAAATAAATATTAAAAAAATATTTATTTTAAAAAAAAAGAATGGGAGGGAGAAGGCCAGGTGGAGTGCTGTATCAGTCTGTGTTGGTTGCTTGGCTCATCTCTGGGATGAAATGGTTGGCAAAAGCAGCTTGAGGGAGGAAGAGATTATTTTGGTTTACCGTTGGAGGAGATAGAGTCCATCATGGTGGAGAGGGTGAGGCAGATGGTCGTGTTCTGTCTCCAGCCAGGAAGCAGAGAGGGATGAATGCCTGTGCTCAGCCTATCTCCTCCTTTTTATTCATTCTGGGACCCTAGCACATGGAACAGTCAACCCAGATCTTAGGGTGAGTCTTCCACTTCAATTAACATGATCTAGAAGCTTCTTCATAGATGCACCCAGAGGCTTGTTTCCTAGGTGATCCAAGAGTTTGCCAAGTTGACATCCGTAGTAGCCATCTCAACAGCCTTGCTAGACGATAGGCTAAATTTGGGGTTCATGTCTGCCCCAGATCATGATGCCAGTATTTTCTCTACTTAGAATTTCAAGGCACCTGACTTTTATAACCCTCTTAGGCTCTGTCACTTCAAGCCTGGGCTTCTGGAATTTGGGGTGGCCTGGTCATTCGTTCCAGACTGCAGTGGGGGAACCTCTTAATTGAGCTTCAGAAACCCAGGGCAGCAGACTACAATCAGAGACAGCAGGTAGATGTTTGTAAAATTACCTGGCAATGCACCGTTCTTTCCTTTTCCCCTTTGGAGGTGAAGGAATTGGTTCTGGGGGCTTCAGAGGTGATACAGACTCCTTTAGGAAGAGAGAGAAGTGTATGCACAAACCTGAAGCCTCACAAGATGTAATGGGCTTAGAGACTGATGGGAAAGAGGCTGGGGATGTGGGTGGGGCTGACTTGAAGGAACAGTGGCAGGTCTTTACAGGGTGGGCTATACTTGGAGGGGAGGCAGGGTGTGAGCTATCATGTATGTATCATAAAAGGGCCTTGGTCAGATGTGGAGCCCATGGGGTCTTGTCTTCATCTGCTTTCTTCCCATTTCTGCACTCTGTGGAGGGCAACTTGATCCTTCACTCGACTGGACTGAAAATCTCGTTTCTCTGCGGCCTGGACTCTTGCTCTTATGTTACACAACTTGTTCGTTGACAAACCATTGGCCTCTTCTTCTTTCATGTCTGGGGTCTAACTGCTCACTACCCATTCGCTCAATTCTGGTCTAAGCCATCAACATTTCTTACCTATGTCATTTCCATGCAGCGTCACTGTGCTTCCGACGTCTTTATCCCTTTTCTTTGGCCCTCACATAGCCCAGGCTGACCTTAAGCTTCATTCGTATCTGAGGTATCCTGGGCTGGCCTGAACTGGCCGTTGAACTCTTAGAGATCTTGCTGGTTCCTGCCTCCACCGCACCTGGTGACCTTGTAGGCACAAGTCACCATTGCCTTAATAAGTTTGCACAGTCCTGGAGATTGAACCCAGTGCCTCCCACATGCTAGGCAAGTGCTTTATCACCTGAAGGACACCTCTTGCTGTTCCCCCGGTCCCACCAGCTACTTTTGCACTCAGCAGAGTGTGTGGAAATGTGCATTCCCTAAGCTTGTCCCCTGTCCTAAGCCCTCCAGGGCTTCACATTTGCCCTTTGTCCCAGCTGCGTCTGCGTCTGCGTTAGAGTTTCCGTGGGATTTCATTTATTCTCCTCAGCATTCCCCTTCAGGATCTTCTTGTTCCTAATCCAGTCTCTGCCAGACGGGAACCACCTGAAGGCAGAGGCATTTGTGGTACATGTATGTCATTCCTTCCCCCTGCTGTGTCCCCGTGCTTCAAACATGGCCTGGCACACAATAAACTTCTGTTGACTGACTGACTGAGCAGTGGCTGTGTGGGAAGGACTGGGCTTGGACAGAGGCAGGGAGAGCAGCCAGGAGGCTGCAGCAGGAGTTCTAACAAGAGAGACAGGAATTCATGGGTTTCCAGATGCCAAAGTTTAGAAGCCTTCCCTACTGTGAATGTCAGCTCTCAGTAAGAGCATTTACACTCTCTAAACCCCAATTTCCGATTTTTAAAGATTTTATTTATTGTATCATTTTATGGGTGTGAATGCTTTATCTGCATGTTTGTGTGTGCTGCACAAGCTCATATGGAGCCTGGGGAGATTAGAAGAGAAGTCATGTGGGCTGGGATTTGAACCTTGGGTCTTCTGCAAGAACAACCAGTTTTCTCTCTCTCTCTCTGTCTCTCTGTCTCTCTGTCTCTCTCTCTCTCTCAACAGGATTTCTCTTTGTAACAGCCCTAACTATCCTGGAACTCTGTAGACCAGGTTGGCATCAAACTCACAGTGATCTGCCTACTTTTGCCTCCCAAAGGCTGGGATTAAAACGGTTTGCCACCTCTGCCTGGTGCTGTTAGCACTCTTTAACCACTGAGCTGTCTCCTGCTCCATCCATTTCTGATTTGAAGGAACTTCAGCACATAGAGGGATTTCCCTTTAAGCTGGGGACAGATAAGGACAGCCCCTTATCCCCTGTGAGCTCCCTCTGTGTCTAGGAATGAATTCTTCAGTGGGCTGAACTCTGTCATTATGCCCAGGACATATAACAAGGATTTGCTCAAGGGTCACTTGGCACTTGGTCAACAGGGACCACAAAGTGTCTCTTGCCCTGGGCACTTCCTATTAATTGAACACAGAGATGTTGGCTCAGTGATTTGTGGGAAAACAGATCTTGCAGGATCTTCTGGTTACTTCTCTAGGGTCTATTCTGTTCCACTATTTGCATATCTTGGGGTGGGTCTAGATTGGCCTCAGCCAATAGAAGCACAGTGTCTGTCTGTAGTTAAGGGATGAACCAATCAACATACAAAAACACCCTTACCCAACTTGGCTGTTGTTTGTTTTTACTTTTCTTCTTTTTACTCTTTGGGACTCTTTGTTCTTTTGTTCTCTTTGGGACCCACCACCCAGCTCCCAAACAAATCACATTGAGGCTTATAGTTTCTTATAAACCCAGGCCTTAGCCGGGCGGTGGTGGCGCACGCCTTTAATCCCAGCACTCAGGAGGCAGAGGCAGGCGGATCTCTGTGAGTTCGAGACCAGCCTGGTCTACAAGAGCTAGTTCCAGGACAGGCTCCAAAACCACAGAGAAACCCTGTCTCGAAAAACCAAAAAAAAAAAAAACCAAAACAAAAACAAAAACAACAACAACAAAAAAACCCGGCCTTAGCTTAGCTTGTTTATTGCCAGCTTTTCTTAATTTAAATTATCTCAACTACCGTTTTCCTCTGGGCTTTTTCCTTTTTCCTGCTTCTGTATATCTTTACTTTCACTCTTTCTCTGCGGCTTGTTGCCTTGTGGGGTGGCTGGCCACTGACATCCTCCTCTCCTTATTCGCTTGCTCTTTCTCTTCCAGATTTCTCCTTCTGTTTATCCTCTCTGCCTGCCAGCCCTGCCTCGCCGTTCTCCTGTCACGCTATTGGCCGGTCAGCTCTTTATTAGACCACCAGGTGTTTTAGACAGGCAAAGAATCATAGCTTCACAGAGTTAAGCAAATGCAGCATAAATGAAAGCAACGCACCTTAAAATAATATTCTGCAACAATTGACTGACTGAAGTTGGCCCAATCAGAGTTGGTGATACAACCACAGATATTTTTCTGACACAGAGAAAGGCCACTGAGACTGAAGAGTAGAGCAACATGGGAAATAAGTGGATCATTGAAAAGCTCCAGTTATAGAGGCTAATCAAGATTATGTAAGGTTAAAAAAATCATTAAGACCTGGTGGTGGTAGTGCACACCTTTAATCCCAGCACTCTGGAGGCAGAGGCAGGCAAGTCTCTATGAGTTCAAGGCCAGCCTGGTCTACAGTAGTGAGCTCCAGGACAGCCAGGGCTACACAGAGAAACCCTGTCTCGGAAAAAAAAAAACACCTCACAAACAAACAAACAAACAAACAAAAACCATTAAAAATATGTTTGAGGTGGTTTAAATTGGTTTATCTGTAGTGCACACCTTTAATCCTAGCACTTGGGAGACAGAGACAGGCGGATCTCTGTGAGTTTGAGGACAGCCTGGTCTACAATGTAAGCTCCCAGACAGTTGAAGTGTCCTTCACAGAGTGAGACCCTGTCTTAAAAAAAGAAAAAAAATTGCTTTATCTGTTCCTTGTCATTGAAGAAAAAATTATATTGCAGGGCATGGTAGTGAAATTTTTTTTTTTTTTGGTTTTTTTCGAGACAGGGTTTCTCTGTAGCTTTGGAACCTGTCCTGGAACTCCCTTTGTAGACCAGGCTGGCCTCGAACTCACAGAGATCCACCTGCCTCTGCCTCCCGAGTGCTGGGATTAAAGGCGTGCGCCACCAACGCCCGGCCTTGGTAGTGAAATTTGTAATCCTAGCCCTAGAGGGTGAAGCCGTGGGACTGAGAGTTCAAGGTCAGCCTTGGGTACACATTGAATTCCAGACCAGTCCGAGCTACACGGCATCCTGTTTCAAACAACAGTAATAGATTTTTAATACAAATTATACTATATTGTATGTATGTTATGTGTGCCTTGAATATATGCTATATGTGCCATGCACACGCGGGTGCCTGCAAAGGCTGGAAGATGGCACCAGATCCTCTGGAACTGGAGTTGCAGCTGGTTTTGAACCCCCAAGGCAGATGCTAGAAATGAAACCTGTGTCCTCTGAAAGAACAGGAAGTGCTCTTAACCACTGAGCCATCTTTATCTATCCAGCCCTGTTCATAGTCAGAAGGCAGGAGAGAGAAACATATGTTCTTAGTGACAGCTTTTGCTTGAAAAGCCTTCAAGGCCCTGTCCAAGTTCTTGTTCTGTATTGGCCTGCAGGGTAGGGGGCCAAGAAACACTCTGAACAGTTTCTTCCTGAAAGGGGCCGGTGTGGTTCTGGCCATGGGAGAAATCTGTCACCCTACAGTGTCCCAGTAGTCAGTATCTAAGGGAAGTCCCCAGGATGAAGGTGACATTTGGAACAGGGAAGAGTTAGGGTTTTCATTGAAGGCATGAGTAACATGGGAGGGTCTTCCTTAGCTGGGACCACAGCTGCCCCTTCTGCAACAGGGCCCTGCACATGCATGCTGAGACAGAGTGAGTTAGCATTTGCTGTGGCCACATGGCCTGATGCCATACCACACACACATAGGGGCCTTCATTTCTCTTCGCCCATCGGAGGGAGACCCGAAGGCTCTTTTCGATATGTTTATAAATGTATAAACAAGGTGGGTGTGATTTCAAGCACCTATAAACGTGGGACTTGGAAGACTGAGACAGGAGGATCATGAGTCTTTAAAGCCATCAGGGGCAGCATTTCAAGATCCTGTGTCAAAATAACAAAATGAAAACAGAAACATTAATTTACAAAGAAAGCCATGTTTGCTCAAGAACATATAGCAAAATGTTTATCCATTTAAGATGAGGACCCATAGATTCTTTCAAAATTTTTGTCGTTTTTGAGACCGGGCTTCACTTAGCCTAGACTGACTTTGAATTTTCTGTATAACTGAGGGTGGGTTTGAACTCCTGATCTTCCTGTGTTGAATTCCTCTCAAGTGTTAAAATTATAGGAATGCACAATTCACGACACCTGCCACAAATGCACCATGCGTTTTTGTTCTGTGTGTATATGTATGTATAGGGGATATGTGTACATGTGTGTGCATGTGTGTGCGCCTGTGAATACATGCTGGGGGGTCTGAGGTCTACTTCAGTTCCCTCTTTCATTGCTCTCCCTCTGGAGCTCATCAGTTTGGCTATGCTGGCTGCCCAATGCACTTCAAGGATCTATCCACCTGTCATGTCCGCTTCCATCAGGGCACAGAGATGCACCACTACACCCAGCTTTCTACATCGGGCTGGGGATTTGAACTCAAGTCCTCATGCTTGTATGTATGGTAGGCATTTTACTCTCTGAGCCATTGTTGGGGGTCAGCCTCGACAAAATATCTTTCTTCCAGAGTGGAGGTGTGGCAATCTAGAAATATAGTAAAGAGTACAAAGATGCAAACAAAAATATTAAAATGCAGAAACACATAGGATAGTATTGGGAGGGAATTTCACTGAGTACTGAAAATTCGTCAGTATTTAATTTCCAACTACTTCCTATTTCAGGAGGAGATTTGGCAACTAGCCACACCTGTTTGCAGCAGCCTTGAGAGCAGAACTCTGATTTACTGTAGGTGGGACTTTTGGGAGTTAAAAGCACAACAATCTCAAACTAAAAACAAGTCCCCAAACTCTCTGACCTTTGGCCTCTTTGGGCCTCCACAAGCCATCTCCCCACTTCCTGCCTCCAATGTTTCCTCTTCTTTGTTAAGATTTATTATGTATATAGTGTTCTGCCTGCATGTACGCCTGTATGTCAGAAGAGGGCACCAGTTCTCATTTCAGATGGTTGTGAGCCGCCACATGGTTGCTGAGAATTGAACCCAGGACTCTGGAAGAGCAAGCAGTCAGTGCTCTTAACCTCTGAGCCGTCATCTCCCAGTCCCCCAAGTACTTCCTTATTGATATAGTCACATTCCTGGACACTCTGACATTCTATCCATGCACCGTATGAAGAGGTACCTGCGGCCCTAGTTAAGAATCCCTTAGTGTCAGACACTTAAAGAGCAGTCCTACACATGCGCGCATGAAACTAGGTAGCTGTGTGCACCTCTACTCCTCCATTTCAGAGCCAGCTGCAGAGGCCGGTTCTCACGCCTGCTGTGCACGAATACACACAGCCGCAGGTACATCCAAAGAGACATTTACACACTTGCTGTATCTGTCACAGAGGCCCACATACACCCCCTGTAGCGAGTCCACAGCTGATAGCCCTGCCAACCCAGGGAGCTGCAGGGACACGTGCTGACACACACAGTGTGGGACGTGCATACCTCGCCCAATCCAGAACTTTCTGTACACATGTAAACACAGTCAGGCCCCAGGCCTCTGGATGGCAGTGGATGTGGAGAAGTCGAGATCAGACTTATGCCAACCAGCACTGCCTCTAGGTACCAAGAGGGCTCTGTCCGGAAGAACAACTATCCCATCCAAGCTACTCTCCAAGGCATGAATAAAGGAGAAAACAGCTTTAACATGTTCCTCATAGAGATAGGGATTTATCTGATGTAGCTGCCCTAAGAGTGGGCCCCCAGGGAGCACTCAGAGGAGGCTCGTCTGACCCTCAGGGGCAGCGGGCCTCTGGGCCTAGCACAGTGCCGAGATGCCCTCCGAGGAAAGCATTCTTCATTAGTAATGAACATTATGTCTGCAGAAACTAATGGTCCCACCTCCTATTCAGTTTATGTAAAATAAAACAGGCCATATGTTGCTGCTTCCAGAGTTTGGGTGTTTAAATTAAATGTTGTTTAATGAATATTCAAACCCATTTGCTCCAAAGTTGTGTTCGATGTGGCGGTGGCTTTCATCCTCCCCTTTCTCCGAAGCCCCCTCCCCACTTCAGTACCCAGGGTATTAAACCATTAGAGTGGGGTGTGAGCATCCAGGCATCTGTCTTCCAATGGGAAGTTGGGTATTAAAATGCCAGAGCAGATGACGATATAAAGACATACAGTGAGAGGGGCTGGCGAGTCGGTGGTTTTTGTTTGGTAATTAAGACTGAGGGGCTTTTGACTTGAGTTCTGTGTGTGTGAGAAACAGTGGGAAACAGAGAGGTGTTCCCCTCTTTGCCCTTTGCTTTGCCTTAGCCTGGAGTAGGGCTCCATGGTGGCCTCCGCATAGCGGCTTTATTGGCGAGTGTCAACTTGGTAGTGGAGAGAAATGAGAGTTTCACTTTCCCCCAGCCACTTCGTGTTGCTGAACTCTGCCAAATCACCCTTAACGCTGACTGGAGTGGAGTTTGTGACTTGACAGCCGTGAAGGTCAGAGCTACAGGTTTAAGGCCGGGGATAGAGCTCAGCTGGTGGAGTGCTTGCCGAGTGTGCACAAAGATCTGACTTCAGCACTACATAAACCTGGTGCGGTACAAGCCCGTAACACTAGCACTTAGGTAGTAGAGGCGGGGGTGGTGGGGTGGTGGTGGAGGATCAGAAGTTCAAGGTTATCTTTGGTTAGATAGTGAGTTCCAAGTCAGCCTGGGCTACATAGAACCCTATGTCTCTGTCTCTTTGTCTCTCTGTCTCTCTGTCTCTCTCTCACACACACACACACACCACTCTGGGCTCATAGAGGGTTGAAATTTCCCTCTCTCACATTTAGTGTCTCACCTGGACTTGGAGGGTAGGATCCTTGGGATCGCTCTGGGGTTAAAGACAGGATTTACACTTGTGTGGTGATCTCCACGTAGCCTGTAGTTTGTCAAAGGCTGAGTTCAGTTCAGGCTGCTGCACAGCACTGGTAAGTCCTTCAGCCCCACAAATGCTGCACTTCCCTGATCTCCTTTCTGAGTGGGCCGTTGTTTCTCTGTCCTGGAGTTCTGGCCCATTCTCTAACCTCTGTACCTTCAGGTGGCCATGTAGGAAGTGCTGTGGGACCAGGAATGCAGAGACTCCCCCAACATTTGCTTCCTTGGCCTTGTCTTGGGGTATGGGCTCTTCCATGAAGCCTCCACCTTTGGTGATCTCCGGGAGGATGTAGTACTGCGCCTTACACTCCCGAGGGCTGGGACATCACCGCTCCTGCTTTCCCTCCCAGCTCTGTCATTTTCTGTCCCTATATCAGACTGGCACTCAGATGCTGCAGCTTGGTAGGCACCCAGCCAGGCAGGGAAACACTACTTCCTCATCCCTCTGGCAGCCTCCTTCCGAGTGTGATTCTCTTGAGCCCCTTTCCCTTCACACTGTGTGTGTACCTGTGTGTTTGTGTGTGTGTCTGTGTTTCTGTGTATTGGTTTGGGGGTGGGGCCCATATTAGAGGATCTGGATCAGGTTTTTTGTTGAAACCCTTGGGGATCATCTGTTGCTAGTGCCTCTCTTTTGTTTTTTCTCTTTGCTCTGGCTTATGCCCACTGTTCAATCCCTGGGCAACGGCAATATTCCCAATTACCAGGACTGTCTATGCCTGGAATGATTTTAGGAACACCCTAAATTTAGGATGAGTGAGTTCAGGAAGGATGTTGTTCTCTCCTATCACCAAGTCACCTCCTAACTGGAAGAGCTCATGTTGTTCCTATGCTTCTAGTTATCAGCCCAGCGTGGGGTACCCCATACCCCTCTTACCGTCTCTGAGCACCATGTGGTTCTGTCTGCATTTGGACATCACACCAAATTTCAACCTGCTCTTTTCCAACTTTGTTATCTGTCCTTACGCCTCTCTTCTCCAACAGTCCAAGCTGCTGTTTTCTCTGCAGTTAGAACTGGCCCCACTCACATTAGTTAAGCAACTTCACACCACGTCCTGAGATAGGTGTTGGGACTCCAAAGATAACCAAGAAGGATCTTGGTCCAGTGGACTCCAAGGACCCAAAGCAAGACTCTCAGGAACAGGGGAGAGATGTGCAGCACAGGAGATGTGACTGGAACTTACCTGATTTGGTGATCCCTGAGCTTGGATTATCATAATCAGAAGGCAAGACATGTAGGAAGGGCTTCTGGGGAAAGGGAACAGCAAGAACAAAGGTATAGGGGCATGGAATAACACGGAGTATGCTTAGTTAGCCTGTGGTCCTGGGGTCTGGAGACCTGTAAGGAGTAGTAAGATGCCTCCTCTTGGCGTTTCTGTGGAGGGGTCATCTGAGGGTGAGGTCAGCTGGGGTGAGGTAGCTTCCTTCCAATAGCCCAAGAGACCTGACCTTCTTTCTGGACTCAATTCTTGAATTCTGGATCACCTTCATCTTTGACTTCTGTTTATCTCCTGGGTCCATGACTTCACAACAGAATTTAGTTGCCTAATTCCATATAGTCCTTGAGTAGGCAGGCAGCATGTTTATCTGTTGGTATTGTTATTTTGCACATGGAGGATATGCCTCAGGATAATGAGCCCTATCTGGACTCCTGGTATCACCATAGTTCAGCTTTCCACAACTGATGGCCCCCCTTCAACTGTCTGGGAGGTTGAGTTGGTAACTTTCTTCCCTGGTCTGACTGTATACATGTGTCCACATGTGCACATACATATGTGTCTTAAGAGAGATTGGACTGGGTACAGTGACAAACTTCTATAATCTTGATATCTGGGAGGCTGAGGTAGGGGCTCCCATGTTTGAGATCAGCATGGACTATAGTGAGACCCTATCTAAACAAACAAAATATTGTTGAGGAGCCACTGTCCCATCTCCAAATTTGTTCCTGTGATTACAGGAAGGGAAATCTCTCTCCACTGACCTGGTTCCTGCTTATTTACCCATTGTTCACAGCTGGTATGGTCAAGCCCAGTTTGGGAAACAAGCTGGTGTCAAGCGTGTTTGATGCCCAGACTCTCTCAGGTGACAATGGGGACTCATAGAATGGATGTTTCTGGCCAACAGAACCTGGAAATTCAGGAACTGGACATTCTAGAAGGAAGCCACTAATTTATTTTTTCATTCTTCCAACCAATTTTCAGAACCAGGGACGAGACAGGAGGAAAGCAGAGTGAACACAAGCGGTAGTGGCTGAGAGGAAGCAGTTAGCGGGTTCTGTGATGTGTTTGTTTTGACAGCATTGGTGTAACCACCAGTAACCTGCTCAGGATGAGGCCTGATGTTTGTCCAGCCCTTGCCATATTCCCTGCTGGGGACTCATTAGCCTTACTGCACCGTCATCTCATTCCATCAGTTCTGCTCTGCCTGAGGCAGCATGCTGCAGGAGGATGAGCCGAGTGTTCATTGTCACTCAGCATAGAGTATAGACAAATTGCAGGATTCTCTGGGTTCCTGAGTGACCACAGACTGCAAACTGTGCCTATGGCATGTAGTTCTGTACTGCTAACACACAGAGACAAGGTTCCCCAGGACAGGGAAGGCTCTAATCCTTCCTAATGCTATGACCATTTAATACAGTTCCTCGTGTTGTGGTGACCCCCAACTATAAAAGTACTTTGCTGCTACTTCATAACTGTGATTTTTCTACTCTTGTGAATCATAATGTAAATATCTGTGTTTTCCCATGGTCTTAGGTTACCTCTGAAAGGACCCCCAGAGGGGTCGTGACCCACAGATTGAGCACTACTATTCTAGATGCTCCCTGTTTCTGAGGATCTCTGAGATTGGCAGAATGATCCAGTCAGTTTTCTCAGGTCTTCAAACATTGGCTATGCTTGATCCTGAACCCAGTTGGGGACCTTTCATCACCCTGGGGCAGAGTGATAAACACTTCTAAGGGTGGAGTGTTTATCTTAAATTCCGTATCCACTTTTTTTTTTTTTTTTAAATGACATTCTGATGAAGACAACTGATTGACCTGAGTGTACTCAGGCCTCTGCACAGTGCAGCCAATGTAGGGGATGAGAAAGCCCTCGTGAAGGGAGAAGAAGCAGTCTGCAGTCAGATGTGTCTCCTGTGCTTTGGAGACTATTCTGCTTTCCTGGAAGGGGCATGGTGAGCAGGTAAGAGGTCAAGACATGGATGGACTGATGTGTAGAGGAAGTGTTGGGAAAAGATCAACCCTTAAGACAAGATAAAACATTATATATACGTCAATCTGATTTTTTCTCTTTTCATTACCATGAGGAGTTTCTTAAAACCAAACAAGCAGCCAAGCTGCCCACCCGCATACTCTTCAATCCATTGTAACATATTTTTTCTGTGCCTCCTTGTTGCTGGCCATTTTATTTTTTTGAGACAGGGTTTCTTAGTAGCTATGGAGCCAGTCCTGGAACTTGCTCTGTAGACCAGGCTGGCCTCGAACTCACAGAGATCCACCTGTCTCTGTTTCCCAAGTGCTGGGATTAAAGGCGTGCGCCACCACTACCTGGTGTTGCTGAAAGAAAGCCAAGTAGTGGACAGACAACCTCTTGTATGAAAATATCAACAAAAGGAAATATTGAGCAACATAAAATATCAAAATAGAATATTACATGTGTACAATGTATTGTGATCACATTCATTTCCCCCTTTACCCTTTCCTGTCCCTTCCCCCTCACACTGATCTTTTTTCTCTTCTCATCTTTTACCTTCATTTCATCTTCCTTGTCTTTCTTCTCCTCTTCCTCCTCTTTTCTTCTTTTTTTGGTTAATTAAGGTTACTTACAGGAGCATGGATAATGTACCAATGGCTATAGAACTGAAGAAAAATGTCTTTCCCTACATTTTGCTAAATATTTTCTAAACCATATTTGCCAGGTCCTATTTCCATGGGAAACGAGAAATTCTTGTTGTGTAGGAGACTAAACCTGAAATCTCTGGTGTTCATTGTACATTTTCTCCCACCGGGCTACATAGTCTCAGCCTGAAATGAGAAATCCGAGCAACAGAGGTTAGAAAATCTTCCTGAGGTCATGGAATTAGTCAGCAGTAGAACCATCATTTAAACCCAAATCTTTCAACTCCAAGCAACCTGCTTGCTAATGATGCAGTTGTCTGGCGGGGTTATAACATTGCCAGTTCCCAGCAATCAAAACAAGCAATCCTTCATGTCAGAGCTGGACACGGAGTGAAAGTCAGTAACTGTGGAGTATTTCAGGTTTTCCCTCTCCACTACAAACATAACCAGGCTGTTTATAAAAGCCTAATCTGCAGATTTCTCCAGAACATTTGGGGGACTCTCTGCAGACATGTGGATCCTGGGCACTTTAAAAGGATATTCAGACATCGATGGGGTCGTGCCCCTTGAACGAGGCCCCTGCCCCTAGGTGAGTGTGCCATGGAAGACACTAGTTCATTGATGCTTGCATGGAACCCTGCCTCCTGGAACAAACTCACGTGCCAGGGATTGGGAAGTCTGCTGTTATTGGAGGAGGAGGAGGACAAGGACTTTCAGTTGGGAAGCGGAAAGCGCAGCTGACAGGGCTCGTGGAGACAGGATCTGAGAGGCCACCAGAGAGCAAGATGGCTTCTTTCTCTGTCTCTCACTTCACTGGCCAACCCTCTTGGGCTGGGTGGCTAGACATTTGTGTCTCTATGACTAAAATATCTGACAGAAGCAATTTGAGGGAGAAAGGTTTATTTTAGCTTGCGATTACAAGGCATTTCAGTTCAGCATAGGTGTGGCAGAGTGGCTCTAATCCATGGTAGTGGGGACATGAGGCTGTGGCCACTCACAACTTGGTGGACTCCTAAGTAGAGAACACAAGGCCACAATTAGGGGCGGGGATTATGTAGACTAGTGACCTACTTCTGACAGTGATGCTCCATCTCCTAAAGGCTCCAGAACTACCCCAAATGGTACCAGCTGGAAACAAATATTCAAATATGAGTCTGTGTGGAGCATTTCAGATTTCAACAGTAACGTTGATTTCTTTTCCTCTTTGTCCTGCTTTGCTTTCTATTGATGGGATAAACACAAGAACCAAACTTGGGGAGGGAAAGGTTACTTTACTTTATAGCTTATAGTTCATCGTTAAGGGAAGTCAGAGCAGAAATTCAAGGCAAAAACCCAGAGGCAGGAACTAGAATAGAGACCATGGAGGAATGGTGTTTATTGGCTTGCTCTCCCCGGCTTGATCAGCCTGCTGTTTTAAAAAACGATTTATTTATTATGTTTATAGTGTTTTATCTGCATGTATGCCTGCAGACCAGATCTCATTATGGATGGTTGTGAGCCACCATGTGGTTGTTGGGAATTGAACTCAGGACCTCTGAAAGAGCAGCCAGTGCTCTTAACCTCTGAGCCATCTCTCCAGCCTCCAGCCTGCTTTTTTGATACCATGAAGGAATACCTGCCCAGGATGGCACTGCCCACAAAGGGCTGAACCCTCCCATATCAATTGTTAGTCAAGAAAATGCCACATTTTCTTGCCTAACCAGTCAGTCTGATGGAGCTGTTTTATCAGTTGAGGTTCCATCTTTCCAGATGATTCTACCTTGTGTCAAGTTGGCAAAAGCCTAGGCAAGACAGCCTTTTTTTCTGAGCTTGTCTTCAGTGTCTTTCTCTTTGGGCAGAGTTCTACTTGCCCTTCTTTCTCCTCTGGTTTCAGGCTGAAGAAGGCTACATTTGCTGTGGCCGTGACACCATACAATACCAAAAGTATATCACTATCTAACTTAACTTCTCTCTTCTCTTCCTCCATCCCTTCCCTCTTCTTCCTCCTCCCTCTTTTCCTTCTTCCTCCCCCTTTTTTAGACAGGAGTCTTGTGTAACCCAGACTGGCCCTGGACTCATCATGTAACTGACGATGACTTTTTGATCCTCCTGTCTCCCTCACAATAGGATTACAGGTGTGCGCTATGCCTGGTTTTATGTGGTTCTGGGAATTGAATGTAGGACTTCATGTATGCTAGGCAAGCACTCTGTCAACTACCAGCTGAACTACATCCTCATCCTTAACTTTCAGTTTTGATAAAGGCTACAAAAATAAGGAGATGACTTGAGGTCCCCAGGAATGGTAGCACCTCAAGCCCTTTGCACTTTTTGTTTAGTTCCTTTTGTAAGTGCTAGGGTATCATGGGATGGGCAAGAGGCTCCCTGTATACAATAAGATTTTGGCTAAGTTATGTTTGAGTTAGGGGGCTGTAGAGATGGCTCGGCAGTTAAGAACATGTACTGCTCTTACAGAGGACCCCAGTTTGGTTCCAAGCACCTATATTGGGTGATTCATAGCCACCTGTAACTCCAGCTCTAGGAATACGACTCCTTCTTCTAGACTTCATGGGCTCCTGCACTCACATGTGCGCATGCTCCCCGTACATAATTAAAATGAAATCTAAACTAAACTAAACTAAACTAAACTAAAATCTTAAAAAAGAATCAAGCTGGGGAAAGTCTGATGTCCTTGGCTGGAGAAGTGAATGCTCCTCCAGCTACAAGCTTGGAACATATGTTCTCCTCTCCCATCTAAAATAGGACAATGGCTAAAAGCCAGATGAGATACTCAGTGATAGGGTGCCAGGTCCATTCCTGGCAACTTGGACAGAACCAGATTTGGAAGGCCTGCGATTTGCCTTTATTCCTGCTGAAACTGGGGGAGGAGACAGGGGTTTCAAGAACACAGAGAGAAAAGAGGGGAAGAGCGGTTGAAGCAGGTGGGGCGATGATCTTGCCCATCTTCTTCAGAGGCTGGAGGAGCAGAGAGATGCCAACGGCATCCTATTTTGTAGGCCCCATGCTTCTTAGCAGAAGATACAGTCCTTTGTCTGGTCTTTTGTTGTTGCTTTGAGCCAAGGTATCACTCTGCAAATCATGCCTGTCCAGAACTATCCTCCTGCCTCAGCTTCCTGAGTGCTGGGGTCATTGGCCCATTTCTAACTATGAGTGGCCCGTTCTGCTCTTAGAGTGGGTGGCAGTGAAGATGGAGAGTATGTGAGTGTCGTTGGTGTCCTGGAGTGTACCAAGTCTTCCAGCTTACCCGGATGCAGCTGATGGCCCTGCAGTAATTGCTGATCATCTTGTCTAAGTTTGATGTTGGCTGGGGCTACTTGAGACCCTGTCTCAAAAAACAAACAACAATCTCAAAGTTCTGCATAAAAACACATCTTTTCCTTTGTTCCTTCATTCTTTCCTTCTCCCCCTTTCCTTCCATCCTTCCTTCTTTCCTCTCTCCCTCCCTTCCTTCCTTCTTTCTTTTCCATAGGATCTTGCTACATTGTCCAAGCTAGCCTCAAATTCCTAGGTTCAACACTTCTCCTACCTCAGCTTCTGGAATAGCTGGGACTATAGGTATGTGCATCTTAAATGGACAAAGGATGACATGGGCAGTAATATTTTCATTTCCCTTGGCCGAGATGGTAGTGAGCAGGGTCCTGGGGTGCTCCTGTGATCCTCCTTCATCCATAGGCTGTCATTTCTGCCTTCAGTCTTCAGTGCTGTTCCTATCCCCTTGGTTTGACTCACTTCGTTATGAGACTCCTGGTTTTCAGACGGACAGCGTTTGTGTCCGGGAGCTCACTGCCCAGCTGGGGCACAGCCACATTTGTACCACCTCCTCCTCCTCCTCTTCCTCCTCCTTTTCCTTCTCCTCCTCTTCCTCCTCCTCCTCCTCCTCCTCCTCTTCCTCATCTTCCTTCTTCTTTGTTTGTTTTTCGAGACAGGGTTTCTGTGTAGCTTTGGAGCCTGTCCTGGAACTAGCTCTTGTAGACCAGGCTGGCCACGAACTCACAAAGATACACCTGCCTCTGCCTCCCGAGTGCTGGGATTAAAGGTGTGCACCACCACCGCCTGGCCCATTTGTACCTTCTTGTGCCTGACATTTCTCCTGAACTCCTGTGGATCACCCTGGTGTGTCTGTGTTCACATCTCTGCACAAAGTGTGTGTGTGTGTGTGTGTGTGTGTGTGTGTAGTCAATTCTATCCTTCACCTTTATGAGGATTCTAGAGGAATCAAACTCAGGTCAGCAGGTTTGCATGACAAGTGCTATTACCCACTAAACCATCTCAGCTAACCCTCAGCATAAGGATGAAAATTTTTAATGAGCCAAGTGACAAGATGACCACACTTAATTGGCTAACACAGCAGCCACTTGTGTTCAGCTGCATGTATGCAAGCCTCCTGCTTCTTCAGAGGACACGTCATGGGGGCTTCTGGGAACATCTCTCAGTGCAGAGAGGCATCAGTACCCAGAGGACAAGGGTCAACTTCCCCTGACCCTCCAAGGCAGACTGACTTGGCAATCACTGACGGATTGGAAACTTTTTAATCTGAAATACAAAGGACTCCTAGAATAAAAACCAAGGAACCAAGTTCAAACAAGACAGTGCTAATAAAATATAACCCTTAAAGTGGGCCACACGGTCCTCTAGGTACTTTATAGGTCTGAAGCCACTGAATGTACTCAATAGCCCTGTAAAAGATACACAGTATTCCCTTGAGCTTAGAGTTGATTCAACGGAGGCACAGACAGGGTGGTGAGGGTTCAAGGTCACCAGGTCACTTGACTACACACAGTTCTGCTACATGGTTTGGGACGAGCCTCTGGGCTCCTTGACTACTGAGTAGCAGGTCTCCTGGTACCAGCCCACTCTTCCTCTCCAATTTGGGCCCCACAGTCAGGCTGTGAGCCTCTCTGGTGCCTATGAGCCAGGCAGGGGTGAGAGACTTCTTTTCCCAGGGACAAAGGAGCTGCCCTAGCCAGCCCTTTTCTCTCTCCATCATTGCAGTCATCCATCTCTGTGTGCCGCACAGCTTGGGACTGGGCTGCAGACCTGGTGGTTCGCTGCCATGTTTTCACAAGCCTGATAAACGAGTCTGCTGCAGAGGCTTGAAGGCTATCTGCAGAAAGTGGTCCTGAGCAAGATTCTAGAAGACCTTTTTACATACTCCATCAATCCTTGCTGCCCAGGGAACCAGAGGATGCTGGCAGCGTCAGGAAGTTGGTCTTTGGCTAGAGTCAGAGGAAGCTGGTCAGGTCTTTTCCCAAGGAGTCAGATGAGGGGGAGCTTCAGACAGTAACTAGTCCATCCTTTTTTATTTTATTATTATTATTATTATTATTATTATTACTTACTGAACACTGTCTCATTGGACAGGAAGAAGTTTGTGTGACTATTATGACTTCCTTTGTTAAGGTCTGTGACTCCCCAAAATGTCCTGGTCTGGATTTTTGTGTTACCTTCTCTACCAAAAGAACTCTGCTGATGTATGAATATGTTAGATTTGGTCTTACTCTGTATCCCAGGCTAGCTTCTAACTCTGGATGATCCTCCTGCCTCAGCTTCCTAAATGCTGGGTTTATGGGTGGGAGTCACGATACCCAGTCTTAGTGAAGACTATTGCTGTGAGATTATGTAGAGTTTGAATTTCAAGAAGGAAGCAGCAGGGAGGATTAGAATTAGAACAGGGTCTACAGTGTGTGTGGGGGAGGGAGAGAGAGAGGGAGGGAGAAAAACACCTGTCTGGCGTTTGTGGTATGGAAATGTCTGGTGTCTCTTATACCTGTTTAAGGTATTGGCAGAACAGAGGACAAAGTTCAGTTAAGGAAAATTTTTTTTAGGACCAGGGAATTGAGGAGGGTATCTGACTTGTTTAAGGTGGATTCTTCAATTTGACTCCCTGGAACTCACAAGAATTCTTTGGGTTTGTGAAAACAGAAGTTTCAGACATATACATTGTATAAACAGCATATTTATGTCAGAATGACTGTGACAGATATTTTTGCACAATGAAAAGTATCTTTAAGACTATGGAAGGCAGCATGAGAGAGAAATTTGATAACTTGTATTTGTCCTCACACCTTTATAATTTGCAGGTCTTGTATTTGTAATTTACTGAAATTTTTTTTTGGTGAGGTTGTACTTTTAAACTGACAAAACCTCTCAGCTGTCAAACTCCATCAGAGATCTTTGGGTGGTAAAGTCACCTGACCTCAGTTAAGATGGTGGTAGGGTCACCTGACCTCAGTCAAAATGGCAGTGGTCACACGTTGTATGAAAAAAAACCATGGGGCTGGAGAGATGGCTCAGTGGTTAAGAGCATTGCCTGCTCTTCCAAAGGTCCTGAGTTCAATTTCCGGCAACCACATGGTGGCTCACAACCATCTGTAATGAGGTCTGGTGCCCTCTTCTGGCCTGCAGACATACACACAGACAGAATATTGTATACATGATAAATAAATAAATATTAAAAAAAAAACCCATGATTTTTGAGCTGTGGGGATTTTAAGCTTAATAATAAGAAAGACCTAGAGGCGTGATCTGCCCTGTCTCTGAGCCACCATGCCACAAGCTGCAGCAGGGAGCAAAAGGCTGGTATTAAAAATAGTTGCCTTGTGGATCCGACCAATCTTGTTGGCAGCAGTAGCGGTGGAGGGACAGTTTGAGGAAACTCCTTCCATTTGCCTGTGCACTGACAGTAGTTACAAAGCTCCCATAAAAGTGGAGCCGGCAGGACACTGGTGGCATTAAGGCCTGGGGCTTTAGGGCCTCTAAAAGGCATCCATCCCAGCGGGGACTAACGTGTATGGCTTGCTACCCATAGCTGAAACTGCGAAAACCTGCAAAAAACAGTGACACCAGGGAGACGTCTCTTTCTCTATAGGTAGGGTGTAAATTGACGTGAGCACCACAGGGACTCATGGGATGGCGTCCCCTGACCCCAGATCGAGTGCTATTGCCTGACTGGATCTGGTCAGGGCGACTTGGAAGCCAGAGAGGCTGGAGGCTGCTCTGAGCAGCCTTTCACAGTGGGGGAATAAAAGAAAAGAAAAGAAAAAGAAAAAAAGAGAAAGAAGAATCTGAGGGACCCTGAGACTCCAGTTGTGGCAGAAGAGGCCCTAGGCCATCCAAACACAATTTTAGCTAAGGGAAGCAATCCAGAGATGAATGTCAGTGAAGGGCTCAACTGTAGCAGAATGGGGGAAACTCACCAATTGAAGCTGGTGTTGTGTAGAGAAGTTGTGCTCAGGCATATGAAACACATGGTTGTTGTGGAAAAAAATACCTGGTTCCAGATCCCAACCCCGGGAGAGGGGATCAGGGCTGGAAAGCCTCCCAAGTCTCACGGCATCAATATAATGGATTAAGTAAAATGCTGTGGATCCCCGGTGGCTGCAGTGGCAGAAACGCTGCAGGTCCCCGAGTGGCAGCAGTGGGCCATGTGGCAGCAGGCAGTGAACAGCGGGTCCTGAGAGCAGCCAGTCCCAGGCAGGGATGGTGCAGTTCCCCGAGTGGCTGCAGCAGGCCATGAGGAGAGACAGATGGATGGGCATGCCACAAGACCATGCTGCAGGTCTCTGAAGTTGGTTGATCTGGAGCAGGGAGCCATGTGGCAGGTGAGAGACAGCCGGATAGGCACGCCATGCAGAGTGAGGTTGGATATTTATTTAGTGGGTTATGGAATGGAAGGGGAGAAGGGGGGTGGAGAGAAATGGGGAGAATGGAGAGAGGCAGAAGCTGCCTTTTCAGGGAAAAGACGGAAAAGAAAGAGACTCGGGCTTCAAGCAGGAAGGAAGATCTGCCTGCCTCAGCAGATGGGGGAGGGAGTGGACAGGGCTTGTCTCTTAAAGGGATAGGACAGATCATTACAACATTCAGGGGCCCCTATCTCTGGGGTTCTCCTTCGTGATGCCAGCTTGTCCTGGGCTGTCAAGGACAGAAGGCAAATGAAGCAGTAGAAAGGCTCTTCATTCGGCCTGACCTTTAGGAGTTGAAATGAACTCTTTGGGTCTTCTTTATTGTGGTAGACTCTGTGTCATGACTATCCCCACTCTGTGTCCAAAGGTCATTTGGGCAGGCACCAAACAAG
The DNA here is from genome assembly GCF_950005125.1 of Chionomys nivalis. NCBI lineage: Eukaryota > Metazoa > Chordata > Mammalia > Rodentia > Cricetidae > Chionomys > Chionomys nivalis. Next base: position 31,734,390 of record NC_080090.1, on the reverse strand, counting down.
CCTCAAGGTAGAAGACTTCCAAGTTGTGCTTTTTATTCATAGTAGTGGGTTAAAACTACATTTTGATGACTGCAGAATGAAAAATGGTACTTTTTTTGGTTGTTTCTATCTGCCTACTCAGAGTTTGTAAGTAGCCAGAGTTGGATTTTGCTTTTTTTTTTTCTTTTTTTTAATTGTGCGTGCAAGTTCATGTAAGTAAGTGCATCTGCACAGTGCATGCAGAGGCTAGAAGACAAGTTCAGGGTTGTCTTTCCTCTTGGATCTGGAGCTTGCTGGATTAGGCAAGGTTGACTACCACCACTACATGAAAGAATGTGGGTTTTGGAATCAAACTCAGGCCTCATTCTTGAAAGACAAGTAGCACTAGTGATGGAGCATCCTCCAACCCCAGAGTTGATCTTCATCTTAGGCGGGCTTTGCCTCTTTTATTCAAATCTCACTATTCCCAGACAGCGCCTCCCCTCCCCCTTTCTCAGCCACTGTCACAGTCATTACCTCCTGGAAAGTGCTTAACAGACCTTGGAGGATGTCATTGTTATTCTGGCTCCAGAAAATTCAAGGATGAGAGGAGTCTCATTGTCAGCATGCATTCTGACTGGCCTGGACCAGTTCTGAGGGCTACTAGCTTTGATTAATGCTTCTGGATAGCTCCCTTGCACAGGTAAGAAACACAGGTGGACGAAGGCCGTATGCAAAGTCCCCTGACTCGGAGAACCAGTGAGCTTTGCTCTGCCCGGGTCGCCTCTCTTAATGGCAAATTAAATCACACTGGCTTTAAAGACCTCGTTGCAATACTTTGGTTTCTTTTATTTTCTTTCTTTCTTCCCCTCTCTCTCTTTTTTTTTAAACTACCTCGGAAGAGGCTGTAAAAATATTAAAACCAATTGCCATCATCTTTCAGATGGGTGCGTTATGAGATGTAGCTTTCAAATGAACGGGAATAATCGGAAACTCCCTCCCGGTTCCATTCTAGGAGGGTATTTCAGATTCATACAATATTTCTGAAAGCTCTCATAATGGGGCATGTGCACTTAGGGCATTAATGAAGTCGGCTCAGTGCTTGCTGGTCTCATTTCACGGAGCTAATTGTTAAGTGTTTTGCATACTTACAATTGAACTAAATTATTCCAAGCTAGCTGGCTTCAGGAGTGTTAATTATATTTCAGTACAGGAAAATCCAGGCTAAAAAATCATCCACTTAAAACTTATCTATTTATGAACATCTCATTCTGGATATCTCAAACATATATTTTAACGCAATGTGAATATTACGATTAATATTTCTTTACCAAAAGAGCCTTTATTCTTTCTCTGAATAGCCCCCACCCACCCCAGCAACCCCTTCCTCATCTTTCCAGTTTATTCAACAGTCTAGTCTGGAAATTGAAGGAAGCCTTCCTTTGTATTTCCGGCCCTGAATCTTTAAGTTGGATGCCAAGAGCAGTATTAGCCCCACTCACCTCAAGACCAACTGGCCCTCTGTATAAGATATTAAGCATTAACTTACGGGTCCTGTACCAGTTTAGGACCAAGGAATCCCTTGCTTCCGGTGAAGATTCCCAGATATGGGGAAGTAGTTTGTGTAATATTGAGCTGGAAGTGTCACCCCAGTCCCTGGCCTGGGAATTGCCCTGGTCCAGACTCTAATTTCCAGCCTGCCAAGCACTTGGACTCCAACTCCCAGCCTGCCAAGCGCTGCCCCCCCCTCCCCGGGGAGGGTCAGGATCACTCCCAGAGGGTATTTAGGCTCATGTTGGAAAAAAGAAACAGATGGTCTTTGGGGTTTGTGTGGGCCATGCTGTCCCCGTCCTCCCGGGAGTGTGGCATTTATTAAATGTGGGCATTTTTGATTTGATCTAATCTGGTTTGATTGGAGTTTTTTGCACTGGTGGAGAGGCTCTTTTTAAGGATTATTTTTAACAGATGGAGGTCCCCCACCAAAAGGGTCCATTTTTTCCTGCGGGCCCAGGCCCATGCTGGAAAATGCCCTTCCTGCATGCCCTCTCCACCAGGCAAGGTCGGCCTCAGGTGAGTTGTCCTTCTAAGGTGCATGACCGGTAGGGTTTCTGTAGTGGGAGCTGCGGGCTGTGTTCCTGCCACCCCAGCTCCTGGTCGCCTGGCTAGCTTATGCCCTGAAATAACAACACACAAACTGTATTCTTTTAAACACTGCTTGGCCCATTATATCTAGCCTCTTCTCGGCTGACTCTTGCACCTGGACTAGTCCATTTCTAATAATGTGTGTAGCACCCCAAGGTGTGCTTACCGGGAAGATTCTAGCCTACAACCATCCTGGGTCGGAGCTTCATTGCATCTGCCCTAGAGAGGAGAGCTATGGAGTCTGAGCTCACTTCCTCTTCCTCCCAGCATTCTGTTCTATTTGCTCCACCCACCTATGTTCTAATCTATGAGGGCCAAGCAGTTTCTTTATTATTTAACCAATGACCTTCCTCCATCAGTGACCCATTTGCTTTTTAGGCTTTTTCTGTAGCCATGGTCCGCGCTGAAAGTATTATCAAGCGGCTGAGCCAGGCTTAGCTGAGGTAAATTTTGATTGGCCAGAGATGCCTGCCATTTAATTTTCACAGTCCCATTTTCAGCTCAAGAGTTGACTTGGTGGATGCCCTGTGACAGATTTGAGTCACACAGGCATGGGCTTCTAATGGGTTTCTCCCGATTCCAAGCCGATTCCTGAAATGCCCTTAGACGGCCTTTTACGATAAATCCTTTTAAATTAGGGCTATCTAACTTAAATTAACAATACTTCAAAAGCCTGCAGTTTCTAAATGCTTGCTCCTGTCCCACCCTCACTTCCGTTTCCCCTCCGCAGCCTACGGTTTATCCCGCCTCCACTTTTGTTTCTCCACTGGTTTGTCCCTCCCCACTTCTGTTTCTCTGTAACCTGCAGGGCTTTGATGCTGTGCCCAATACCCAGCTCCCATCCTGTTCCGGATTCGGGGGCGTCTAAACCCGACTCCTTTCCATTGACCGAGGGCAACAGAGGCCATCGCCCATCCCTTTGGATCGTTGTTTGCCCATCAGCAGTTGGCTGTTTCACTGGCCTCTGCCACCTGTGCTGGGATCACTCCGCTCCCCCACCCACTTCCCTGCTGTCTAATACAGGTTTCCAAAAGTCCTATTTGTCTGTCTGTTAGAATGATGTGGCTGCAGTATGTCTGTGTGAGTGTGTAAATGTGTTTTCGTGATGTGCTCAATTTAAGTTTCTGTATGCATGTGTGCTTGCTTATGTTAAGATCTGTAAAACTTATATCTCCAGATTACATCATCTCTGGAAAAATACAGACACGTGGGTAGCCGCCATTTTAACCTCACCGCCATCTTTGGTAAGGGCACCCACATGTGCTAGTCCGCCATCTTTGGTAAAAGTACCCACATATGCTAGTATTCTTTGACTTATTAAAATATTCCTTTTAATCTTCTTATATCTACTAGCATTGATAAACTGTAAGTAATTGGATAAAATACATGCCTAAATTTAATTTATATGCCCAGTTTAAAATAACAGGTAATGGTACCTAGTTTTCAAGTGCCTTTACAGATGTGAGGGTATGGCATTTTAACAGAAGAGCTTCTATCACAGGCATGCCAGCTTCTGCAGCACCCTTTAGCTCCTCCAAGAAGACAGAAGACCTTCCGCCTCCAGGCTTTGCCTTTGGGTTTGGCAAAGCCATCCACACAGCAAAAAGCAGCCCTCCACCTCTTCAGCTTCCTGGATGCTTCTGGGGAATTGATCTACTCATCCTGCCAAGATAGGTAGACTAAATCTTCCCCCCCACAGGAAAAAATCTTTGGGCCTCATACTCAGCAGCTAACAGCAAACACTGCTAAGACTGGTGTTCTCCAAGGACTAAGGAGAGGATTTGGGATTGCCTGTGTAGCTAAAAAGCTGTCTCATTTTTGCTCATTTATCCCTCCCAGATCTGTCTAATGACATTTGACAATGTAATGTACTGTTAACTTATTACTTCATCCATGACATTTAATAAAGTTTCCTGCTAAAATACAGACAGGTATGCCTCTTTAGCAGGCTTCATAGTCCAGGATTTACAGGTTTCAGGTGTATCTTCCAAGGTCCAGCTAAAATGTTCGTATCTTTTAACCTAAAGCAATAGCCTTTTGCTATAACACCAAGATGTAAATTTGTTCCAGTTCTCTTACAGGTTCCTAGAAAAGTTCTACCGTTCTATCAAAAATCAGGTCTGGTAAAAAACTAACCAAAGCCTTTTGCTAATCCCAGCCAGTTTCAAGCATATTTTTCAGGTCATTCCTGCTGCCTGGGCCAAGATAAAGCCACAGAGTGCTTCCTAGATAATGCCAAAGACCTGTACCAGCTCCTGGGACTTCTCCATTGGTATCAACTCTTCTGGGTCAAGGACACCTGCCAACTAAAATCTGGTTTTATCTGCTATTGTGTCCCATCCCATGGCTAGCCCCGTGTCATAGGGCCAATAACATTATTTTTTTTTCTTAGCCACCTGCCTTCTCTTCTCCCTCAAAAATCAGCTGCCTGAGGTCTCCAGGATGACAGCAAACTGGATGCCGCTCCAGCCACACCTCTCGCTGAGCATGAGCATACCAACTCCCAGCTCTCCCAGGTCACCCCATGCCCGCAGGAAGTAGCCAGACTTGAGCTGATGCCCCTATATCCAGGGACTCTAGGATGTTTGGTCAAAATTGAGAGTCCAGCCCTCTAACACCCCTATATCCAAAGAGTCTGGAATGTAATATTGAGTTGGAAGTGTCACCCCAACCCCTGGCCTGGGAATTGCCCTGGTCCAGACTCCAATTCCCAGCCTAAGTGCTTGGACTCCAGCTCCCAGCCTGCCAAGCGCTGACCCCTTTTCAGGGAGGGCCAGGACCACTCCCAGAGGGTATTTAGTCTCGTGCTGGAAAAAAACATCGTCATTGGGGTTAGCATAGGCTCCTCTTCCCGCCATGCTGTCCCCATCCACCTGGGAGTGTGGCATTTATTAGATGTGGGCATTTTTGATTTGATCTAATCTGGTTTGACTGGAGCTCTTTACTGGTGCAGAGGTTCTTTAAGGATTATTATTATTTTTTTAAAATTATTTATTTATTTGTTATGTATACAATAGTCTATCTGTGTGTATATCTGCAGACCAGAAGAGGGCATCAGACCTCATTACAGATGGTTGTGAGCCACCATGTGGTTGCCGGGAATTGAACTCAGGACCTTTGGAAGAGCAGGCAATGCTCTTAACCACTGAGCCATCTCTCCAGCCCCTTTAAGGATTATTTTTAACAGTTTGTACTGGTACTCAGATTGGAGTGGTTATGTGGCAAAGGGTTATCACTTAGTACGGGTGGAGGTGGGGGAGATGACATCGCAGTGGGCAGTCCTACTGCATAGCTCTTTTCCCCCCTCCTCCTCTTCATTGCCTTGGAGTCTGAATAAAATCATGACAACCTCTATGAGTTTCGTTTAGATCCAGAGCATAATTTCTCCTCTATGTGTTAGGTTTTCTTCCTTTACTAACCCTTTGTTTATGCGCTCATTCAGAACATATGTATGGAACTACAAGCCCTCACTGATACATGGTTCTGGACTAGGACTGTGCGCACAGAGCTGAAAGATGGGAGGACTTACACAGTCCATCAGTACAGTCGAGCTTCTCTGTCCTGGGAGAACTGGTTTCAGGAACTTTCTTGGATGCTATAACCCAAGGATTCTCAACTTCATTGTGGAAGATAGTGTAGTATTTGTGATTAGTTATTCTCTTCCCAGACTCCTAACACAGGGCAGATACTGAGCATGTTGGGGTTCTCTTAGGGATAACGACTTGGAAGAAGCCTCTTTCTTGTCAGAACAGGTACAACTTCTTAAAAATATTTTCTGTCCAAGGTTGGTTGACTCTTTGGGTATGGAGTGTTTGGATATGGGGGACCAGCTGCAGACTGGGCCATCAGAACCACTAGAGGTTCCTTAAAACACAGGTCGCTAGGTCTGGCGATGACTCACTAGGTAAAGGCGTTTGATGTAAAGCCTGACAAACAGTCTGATTCCTGCAGCCCACCCAAAGGTTCTGTAAAGCTGTCTTTTGTCATCCACACTTATGCCATGGCATAACACACACACACACACACACACACACACACACACACACACACGAGGACCCAAGTTCAACCCCTAGCACCCACCTGTTGGATCACAAATATCTATGACTCCAATCCCAGGGAATTCTATGTCTTTTTCTGGCCTTTAAGGGCATTACACGTACGTGTAGATGCAAGCAAAAACACCCATACACAAGAAATAATGAAGTTAAAGAAATGGTAAAGGGAGTGTTGTTTAGGGCTGGTGAGACTGCTCCGTGGGTAAAGGAACTTGCCTCCAAGTCTCATGACTTGAGCTAAATCCCGGGAATTCAAATGGAAAAGGACAGAACTAACTCTGCAGAACGTTCTCTGACTGCCACACACATGCACAAATAAGTAAATATGATTAAAGATTTAAAACTTGCTGTTGATTGAGGGTGGAATGACAGGAAGTCTGGCAGGGCTGAGGACCAGGAGGGAAAAGTATTAAAGGAAGTGGTCGTTTACAGAATGGAGTACTACACAGCAGAAAAAAATAATGACATCTTGAATTTTGCAGGCAAATGGATGGAGCTCAAAAACACCATTTTGAGTGAGATAACCCAGACCCAGAAAGACAGTTATCACATGTACTCACTCATAATGTTTTTTAAACATAAAGGAAAGAAAACCAGCCTACAAATCACAATCCCCGAGAACTTAGACAACAATGAGGACACTAAGAGAGACATACATGGATGTAATGTACATGGGAAGTAGAAAAAGACAAAATCTCCTGAGTAAATTGGGAGCATGGGGACCTTGAGAGAGGGTTGAAGGGGAGGGGAGAGGCAGGGAGGGGAGCAGAGAAAAATATAAAGCTCAATAAAATCAATAAAATTAAAAAGAAGTGGTCAATTCTTTAGGGGAGGCAGCCTCATTTCAAGAGGTCTGCTGACACAGTAGTAGCTGCTACCACTGGGTGGCGCAATACAGACCTTTGTTATTACTGTAGAAAGTCCATGGGAAGGGGCTTGTCTCACACACCGGCTGTTTTTCATCTCCTGAAAGTTGTGAGGCAAAGGAGGGCCAGGGTGGAGCGCCTGGCTCCAGGACAAGCTCTGCGTGGAGCTCTACTATACAAGCATATCAGCAGCACAGGCCACCAAGTTTGTCCGGCTACAGGAGCTTCATAAATCTGTCTATGAAGAGGGAGGGTAACGAAGCCTGTGTGTTGAGCGACAGAAGCAGAGGGACCTGGGCCTCTGTCACTTTTGAGGTCCTCTTTCTGCTTCCACTCCGGTGTCTTCACAGCGATGCTGTCTCTACTTGTACACAGGTTCCTATGAATGGGCTTCCGTACCCTGTGCCGCAGCAGTCTACACAGACACCTGCCGCAGTACCAACACTTACCAAGTGCTCCGTCATAGCTTGTGGAGTTGCCCAGTTAATAGCGGACTGGAATCCTGGGAGAAGGGGTAGGGGCAGGAGGCTCAGGTCCCAGAGGGTAACCTCTGTTCTTTTCCTTCTGCTTCCTCCATAGTGTTGGGAATTACTGAGATGGGTCCCGAAGTCTGTGCTCTTCACTCACCCCTTGGCATCTGTAATAGCCCCCAAGCCCCCTTTCCTTGAAGTTACACCCTTGCGTGTGTGCAGCTTGAGCCGTTTCTGGCGTCCCTACACTTTCACATCAATTCAGGTAGCAGTTTAGAGCCAATTAAAATTTATAAGCCACAGGTAGTGAGTGAAATCCCAAGGATTAATTTGCTCAGTGGAGTATTAATCGGTGTAATGTCATAGGTGCTTCTTTATTATAGCAAACTGCAAGATGGAGCTGAGGAAGCACACCCCTCCAGTGTTTGGCTGTAAAAGCTCTAATTGGTCCCACTGGGCTGCATGGGGGCGTGGCTTCACCTCCTCCAAGCTCTGGGAAAGGGCAGAGTCAGCAGTTTGTGCCCAGAACTAGCCCTCCTCCTGGCTCCTCCCTCTTTCTCCCAACCCGCAGAGACTGGCCATCTTTCTGTTTAGCCCCTCTTTTCAGGGCAATACAAGGGTCAAGTCCAACCAATCCCCAGGACTTGCCTCTGGGGTTTGTAGTTAGAACTCTTCTCAGTTAGGGTCAAGTGATTCTGTATTCAAATTAAATGACGTAATTTTGGTGCACTCCCACCCTCACCTCAGCCAGTCAACCTGCCACCGTCCTTGCCTCTTTGACAGCTCAAAGGGCAGAAGTTAGAACTTGCCACTGAGGAAGTTCAAGTCAGGGCTCCGTGTTGGACAGAACATGATCATCCAATCGGCCTTGGTGCCGGAGACCTTTGCCCTATTTCACTTCCAGAAGAACCTTCTGGAAGGATCTCAGTCTCTGTGGCCTGGAGAATCTCAACTGCAGAATCCCAGATCAAAGCAGTGACCTTGGAACCTGGAGGGCTTCTGAGGTGAGTGTAGAAGGCGAGGCTTTTGATGGCTGCGAATTCTAGGTTTGGAGTCAGAATTGGATCCAGGTTTTCTTTATGAACTTTTTTTTTTTTTTAATTAGTGGAGATCAAAGCGTGTACACTGAGGTGTTGCTTTCAGTATACAAACTGTTAGTGCAGTGTGTGCAGGAAGCCTGCGCCCAGCAACGCTAGCTTTTAATATCACTGTTAATAGCGATAACAAAATTTTCCTCCAGGGTCTGGAATTCATCCTGCTTTCCTCTCTCTTGGTGACTTCACCTGCTAACAACAATTATGGGTCCTGCCTACCTCATCTGTAGGTGTGACAATGAGGTGGGATAGTATGTAGGACAGCTTAGAAAAATGGTTAGGTGTAAGAGATGATTTTTACCACTAAGCTGAATTAGTGTACCTCTCACCCTCACAACCTCTAGGAATAGTGTCTTGGTCCATTTTCTGTTGCTATAACAGAATACTCCAGGCTAGGACATTTATATAGAAAAGAGAGATGTAAAGCCTGCACTTCTCTTGTTTCCGGCTCTTGCTTTCAGCTGCTAGACTCTGTTCCTGTTCCCTGTTCCTGCAGAGACTTGTGATCTAGGACAGTGATCTGTAAGTCTCCCCTAAATAAATAACCCTTTATTATATGTAATTTTGAACTAGTGTGGGATTATTTTGTATCTTCCACCATTATTCCCTAGTTCCTGACTGCTTACCAAGATGATCAGCAACCTCCTACCCAAGCCATCATGCCTCCCTTGTCACAGTGGACTGGATCCTTCTTCTTAAACTGCCTGCCCAGATAAACCATTTCTCTCTTAAGTTGTTTATTGTCAATCATATAAAAACTTGTACACATGCCAAGTGCAATTTGGCCCCCATCAATGGGGCTTCCATCTCAGTCCCTTCTCTCTACATTTCTGTGTGTGTGGTTACATTATGTTAATTCTTTTCTGCACATGAAGAAACGGGGACTAATTTCTCCTAGGATCTTCCCAAGATCACATTACTGGTGAGCCAAGCCAAGAAGCCAGGTTTATAGGACCCAATGTGCTGGCTATCAACTCCGTGAACAGTGGAAGGACATGGTTTGTTGCTAATTGCCTGTGCAGGGAATGGGCCTTCTCCTCTTAGGACCCGGAGAGCTTTCCTTGCTTTACTCAGCTAGCAGAGCTCAAGGCTGAGGATTTAAGATGAGGGATCAGGGAGGGGAGATGGAGAGTCATCAGAACGGATAGAAGCTCCCCTAAGGAGCACTAAGGAGGCTGCTACCTCCTTGTAATAAAAGAGGGTGATGATGCTCTAGAACCCTGGGAGATGATGCTCTTCCCCATCTGGTCCCAATACCCTCTTCTCATTACCAAATGTCAATCAAGTCAAACAAATGTCTGTACTGATATCCCCTGCTTTGAGACCAGTCCCCCACCCCCCCACTCCTGACTCAAGTCACTTTTGGTTTGGTTCAAATGTTCTTTTTTTCAAATACAGATGTTAGATCAGGCCCAATGGGCCGAATCTCTTTGTTCTTGCCCAGCTGGAATCCCAGGCAGACAGAAACACAGATTCCTCCCTCCAGAGAGCAGGAGTCAGGACTCTCAGGCGTCAATCTTTCCAGGCAACTGATAAAAGAAGGGTAATGTTGGGGAAGGCTGAGAGGAGGTCTCGACCTTTATTTCTCCTTGTAGAGGGAAAGACTTTATGGAGTCGGGGCATCAGGTGGCCCATGGCTGGACAATGCTCAGAAATGGGGCTGGTTAAAGGAGACTTGTCCTGCAGGAGTCCCAGGCAGTCGAATCCAGCTATGTTGTGATGTGGTCTCTCTGGCAGTGGTCAACTGGGAAACCTGGACTGCAAGTAGAGCCTGGATGGGGACAACCACGGAATACAGGAGGTTTGGGATGTTTGCTGAGTCTGGATGAGGCACTTTTGAGTTTGGTGCAGTAAAAGTCTAGAGTCATAATTAGCAATCAGGGAAAAAGGGAGGATAAGGGGACAGAAAGAAACCCTGGAGTCATTCTCCAGAGACCTCTGACAGGCCAGATAGTGAGGAACACAGAATTTCAGGAGAAAGGAGGAGGAGGTCACAAGATGCCTAGGAACCAGGGCCTGCCCATTAAAAAGGTGATATTCCCAGATCTCCGATAGGCTGGTCCGAGGGCTTCAGGAAGTGACTGGAGTCACAGTCAAGAGGCAGATTGGCCCAAATATTATTAGCAGTGTGTGAGCGCAGTAGGAGGCAGGCTGTAGAGTGTGATAGGCTGGAGAGTGGGGACCTAGCAATCCCCAGGTACTTTACTGACTACTCCTCTCAAAGCACAGCGGAGAACTGCTTGGAATTGCTAATCAACCATGAGGTCACTCCTTGCAAGGGGCATCTTTGTCCACTTGCTGCAACACCTGTGCAGGAGGCAAATGGGTCAGCCACTGTCTGTGCCCCCAACAATCACCCAGTTCCCGTTCCTGGACCTCACCTTTCCAAAGCGACAATGCTTAGATCTGAACTAATTTGCATGGTGGAAAAGTCACGGAGAGAGAATGTAGTGTCAGTGTTAATCATTTTTTTAACTTCACATTATGTGATCCGTTAACATTAATATTTAATTTAATGCAGTCAAAAGATTAATGCTAGTGTTTATTTCTAAAAAAAGGCAAGGATGCTTCAGGCTGCTTTCAGCTTGGTTGAGCTTTGGGGGGGGGGAAGAGACAACAAACCATCCAGCATGGAAGAAATGTATTCATGCCGTAATAATACAAATATCCGCTCCCTCACCCGCTCTCCCTCCTCCGCTCCTAAAAATAAGCCACGGGGTTCTAATGGGGACACTGATTAAATATTCGGCTCTGTAATTTATGCCCAAGTGAATCCCAACAGGAACCAGAGGCCCTGGAAATCTGTTGTGAAATAATTATCCTGAATGACATTGTGGAGATGGTCTGCAAGGGTGCTGTCAATAATGCATTAGCCCAAATCTGTTTGAAATACGGCAAGGAAATTACACAATCTTCATGGGAACCTGAAAGAATTATCAGTAAACAAATTTAATCAACTTGATGTTATGCATACCACTCAACCTCTTATTATCTGATCATCTGGGTTTAGAACACTCAGGGGAATTGAATGACGTGGGATGTAAGGCTGCAGCGGCCTCTCTGTCTGCATGTGAGCGCTCGCTCAAGAGCGTGTGTGTGTGTGTGTGTGTGTGTGTGTGTGTGTGCATGGAATCAGCCTCGGGTCTCTGCGTTTCTCCTTGTTAGCTGAATTTTATTTGCATTTTTCTCTCTGCCTGATGGTTGGCTCTCACCCGCTTCTGGCCTGGCTCTGGGACTCACATTTCTCCTCCTCCTAGCCTCTTGTAATGTTAGAGCCCTGCATTAAAAAGTCAGCCAGCTGCTCATGCTTCTTCTGGGTGCCTCTTCTTCCTCTTCTGCCTTCAGAGACGGGTGATCAACTTGCCTGGAAACTCAGAAGCAAAGAGTTAGTTAGAATGCAATGGGCAGTGGTGATGCAGTGGTGGTGTGCACCTTTAATCCCAAACCTTGGGAGGCAGAGGCAGGAGGATCTCTGTGAGTTCAAGGTTACCCTGGTCTACAGAGCTAATTCCAGGATAGCTAGGGATACTCAGAAAAAGCTTGTCTCAAAGAACGAGAGAGAGAGAGAGAGACAGAGACAGAGACAGAGAGACAGAGAGAGAGAGACAGAGAGAGAATATGCAGAGAAAGTGAGTATTGTGACCCCAAGAGACGCTTCATGCCATAGATGAAAGGGCCCCATAACTTTGGGTTCTGAGTGAGAGTCAGACACAAATTTGCTGAGTGATCTTGTCACATCTGCACCTTAGTTTTGTCACCTGAAAACCGAGGCCTGGGCTAGAGGGTCTGAGTGACCTTAAGGCATCTTGATAGAAGGTTGTTTATATATCATTTGTGTTGCATATTAGTTACGATCCTCATTGCTGTGTCCAAATATCTTACAAGAGGCCACTTACAGGAAGAAAGATGCATTTGAATTTAAGGTTTGATGGGATGCCATCCATCATGATGGGGAAGGTCCAGAGGCAGGAATATGCTAATCCGATTGCATCCATAGCCAGGGAGCAGAGACAAATCAACACTGATTAGGCCTTTTCTTTTCCTTCTTTTTTGGTTCTCCAGCTCATAGAATGTTATCATGCTTAGAATGGATCTTCCTTCCTCAATTACACCTCTGTAAACATCCTCAGACTCACCCCGAGGTGTGTCTCCTAGGTGACTCTAACTCCAGTCAAGTTGATGATGATTAGTTGTTAAATGCACCTTTCAATGTGACTTCCAAATACTTCTCTCTAAGCCACAATATTTCACACCATTGGCCCTAAAGTCTCATGTTCGTTTCATAGTGCAAAACATATTTAGTCCATCTCTAAGGCCATCTGAAGTCTAAACAGTTCTAATATGGCCCAAAAATCAAAGTACAAAGTTTGTTCTGAGACCCAAGGTAATCTCTTCACTCTGATGCCCTATAAAAAACAAAAGCAAACAAACCCAATTACCACCACTACCACCACCATCACAACCACCAAAATATGACTTAGACTTTCAATATATAGCAACAGAGTAAACATTCCCACTCCATAAGAAAAGAATGGGATTATAGTCAAGGAAAACCTAGCAGGGCAAACACCAAACAAGGGGGTTCCATGTTTGACATTTGGGGCTCATGCTGGCATCATCTGTACTCCAACATGGTTAAGTGTCTCTGGCTTTCCAACTCAGTTGTCTGTAGTATATGTGACTTCTTTCTGGGCTGGTTTTATTCAATGCCCTTAGATTTCCTTGTTGAACATCCCGCATATCTGGTATCTCTGATGTTTTTGGGTTTCTACTGCACCTTAGGCTTTTTCTTCACATTTTCTTGGATAGCCTATTTGAGAGCTCCATGTAAGGAATCCACATCTGCCACACATTGTCTTGCCTCAGCAAGTTTTTTTTGGAAGTGTTCAACAATTTCCTCAGAATTCAAATATTTCCTCAACAAGGAATTGGGAGGCCCAAGAGACTCAGGAGTAAGCTAAAGATTGTATGTCTGGGAGAACAGCAGCAGTCCCCCATAGTCTCCCTCCAGGCAGGAAGAGACTCTGACCAGCTGAACTCCAGAGAAGAGATTTCCAGACTGTCAAGCTGTGTGCAAGTTGTACAAAGAGCTCCAGGGTTTCAGCTTTCATCAGTTGTCATCCCTGTTGGGTTGGGCTTTTCAGTGATGCAGCTGCTTTTGAATCATTTCTGCTCTCACAAGTAACCATCACCTATATTCCTATTAGTAACCCCAACAAAAACTCAATGGTCCATTAAGTTGGAGTTTGATATAAATCATTTCTTTGATGTGTGGTTTTCATTTCTGTGGTAAGTAGATGTTCGTGTTGTGTCTTTGCAGGAGTAATCTATTGTTAAACAGGCACCAAGCACTTTGACATTTAAAGTTACTGGGTTTGCTTTGTTTACAATCTTACTTTCACTTTCATAGGACTATTGTGTCTTTCCTTGCTGAACTACACGTTTTCTACATTTTTCTGCTCAACTTTCTAATATCTCCTACTATAAATCTGGCCAGATGCACTGAGCAATAACCACATGATAACACGAATGCTCTATTGTCTTGAAACTTCCTCCACGCAACAAATTAGTCCTCTACTTTTAAATTTAGTCTAGCTCACATTTCCAGGACACAGACAGAATGCAGTCATATTACTTTCACAGAATATAATATGAGCAGACTCTAACTGTGTTTCTAATAGAGTTCTTATTCTTCTCTGAAACTATATGAGCACTGTCTTTATTTTCTCTATTTCTACCAGTATTCTAATCTTCCCCTTTCTTTCTTGGATGGTCCATTTAACTTTGTTTATAGCATTCTAGGGACTTCTCTAGTCTACAGCTCTGAACGTTTCTATGTCCCTCCTTCAAACCAATTCCAAAGGCATGCAAGTTTGGAAACCACACAGATAGGTATATTATAGCAACAACCCCACTCATGGTACCAAATTTCTGTACCAATTACTTTTTTTTGTGGCCCTGACAAAATTACCCGATAAGAAGGAACTTATAGGATAAAGGATTTATTTTGACATATAATTTGAGGGGATAGCACTCACATTGCAGGGAAGGCATAGGAGGCACCTGGTGACTTTGTGTCAATAGTCAGGATGCAGACAGGAGAGACGAATGCTGGTACTAAACAAGCTTCCTCCTATACCTTCTCTTTTACTCAGTATGGGTCCTATGTCATGGGATAATGCCATCCAAATTTTAAAGTAAATCTTCCCTTCTTACTCAAACCTTTCTGGAAGTGACCTCACAGACAAGTCCCGAGTTGTATCCCCTACATGATTCTAAATCTAGTCAAACTGATAGTGAAGAATAATCATTATACATGGATTGTTCTTCTTATTTCTAGAACCTTACAAGTTCCTCACAGGACCTTGTGATGATCACATGGAAAGTTGAAGGCAGAATCAAGATGAAAAGTTTTTGACCACATCTCTTGACTCTTCTCTTCACCATGCCAAGATAGGGCTTCTTTTATGCTCTTAAAGCCACAGGAAACATTTCTGAATCTTTATTTTGAACTTGGCTTGGTGTCAGGGGTCTTGGGAAGTCCTTCTTGGGTCCATAAATCCCTTTCGTTATATAAAGACAAGGGTTATATAAGGAAACCCTTGAGACATTAGCTTGACATTGTACACTGTCATCTGGTTCCTAGAACAATCAGTTATAACTTCGTACTTGAGGAATGGATTTTGGTGTCTATTCCCAGCCTGTAACTCTCCCTTTGATGTCTTGTGAAGTGGTGATACATTCTTTTATTTATTTATTTATTTATTTATTTATTTATTTATTTATTATGTATACAATATTCTGTCTGCGTGTATGCCTGCAGGCCAGAAGAGGGCACCAGACGTCTTTACAGATGGTTGTGAGCCACCATGTGGTTGCTGGGAATTGAACTCAGGACCTTTGGAAGAGCAGGCAATGCTCTTAACCGCTGAGCCATCTCTCCAGCCCCCGTGGTGATACATTCTTAATTAAACACCAGGCCCTAGACTTTAGGGCCTAGAGGGAGGACATACTCTCTGAATCTTTGTGACTGGCTCTGAGTCTTGTATTGACTTAATTTTAAGGAATTTTGTTTGTTACACTTGGGGTGAGTAAAAGCAATTACTGGTTACTTCTTGAGTACCTACTGTGTGTGTGTGTGTTTTTATACGTGGCATTAGGTAGGATATCTGTTGAATGTCATGTACCATGTGCTCTACACTGAGCTAAGCATAACATGCATTTCAAAACACAGAGAATGAGACTTAAATGGGTCACCAGGAAATAAGGGCAAAAACAGGGGAAGGATTCACCCATGTAACAAAGAACACCCAACCCAAAGGGACTGAATAGACTCATTTGCCACCTGTCACCACAGGCCTGGTCTTGGCCTCACATGGTTCCAGTCTAACAAATGGGTCTGTCCAATGTAGTGCTGCCAGCCCAAGGTGGTTGTTGAACATTTATATATGGCTAGTCTATTTTGATATGTGCTGTAAATATAAGATAAACACTAGATACAGAGATTTAGTACAATTAAAGAATGTTGAATCTTTTATTCATAATATTTTGTCACTTTTATTTTATATATATTGAGTTAAATAAAACATAGTACTAGAATTAGTTTTATCCCTTTAAAACTTTTGTTTCATGTGACTACTAAAAATTAAAATTTGCATATATGTGTTGTATGCTGTTTCTATCGGGCTATACCGTTTTTGAACATTCAAGAAATTTCTCATGACAGGGAACCCTTACAATGGACTTTGCTCCTCTTATTTCTCATGGGATAGACTAGAGGACAGTTTGTTTCTGACCTCATGTCAAGGGTTCTAAGAAAACTAGCCACAAATATAGGGGGAAATTCTGGGTGAAAGAAAATTAACGTGTTATTTCTTGTTTAATTTCTTAGGCAGGGGAATGGCCAACTTAATTTTTGTGCTTAGTTGAACATATGCAAAAGGCAATTAGAGAGATAGTAGAATAATGACCTTTCTGTCTAAGTACTTACTCTGACAACCTGTGGATATTATCTTATATGCTTTGGCCAAAGGAACTTGGCAAATCTTATTAAATTAAGGAGCTTGAGGTGGAGAGATTATCCTGGATTATCTAGCCTGGCCTACAAGTCTGGGAAGTTTAAACCTTTCTTGGGTGTGATCAGAGAGCAGGGCTGGGAAGATGAAGCAGTAGGAGAGATTAGATGTGGTGAAAGTACTCAACCTCCAAGTTTTGAAGATAGAGGAAGGGAGCTGTGATCTAAAGAAATGCAAATGAAGCTAAGAACAGTAGAGAAACAATCTGAGACTCAAAATAACCATATTCTTCCTGTGGGTCCTGGGCCTGGCCCTGACTACAGTAGATGTTCAACAAAATAGACTGCTTCTTACGAGAAAGTTATAGGGAGGACTATGTGTGACCCCATATGCTTACATCTTCCAAACTTTATACTAATGTAATCACACAGTAATAATTTATACTGCTTAAGCCATTGTGTTTAGGGTAATTTGTCTTGGCAGCAATGGGAAATTCATACAGAGATAGTGAGGTAGAGAGAGGACATTGAAGTCTTGCATGAGCCACTCACGAGTTGAATGAGTATTTTGGAATCACTTGAGCCATTGTATTGAGGCCTATTCAGGAAATTGACTACAAGGACATTTTTAAGATAGACAGCCAAGGGCAGGAAAAGAGTAGGTTCAGAGGTACAGTTGGATGGCTCCTTTGGTAGCAGATTGTACCCCTTTTTTGAGAAGTCTTCTGATCCAAAATGAGTTTTGGAACCTACCACAGAGTCTGTTCTCAGAGGTGGTGAAGAAAAGGCCAAGGTTAAATAGATTAGGCTATGCTAAATAACAACAGCCCCTAAATTATAGTGCTTTATGACAGTGAGCATAATAACACTCACTGTTCACTCTCTCTGTCTGTCTCTACTCAACTTAGTAGAATCTATGCTTATGTGGCATTTACTAAGTTGAGTCACATGACTCTACCAACCTTCAAGGCAACAGAAAGATATAATCCCATTATGTGCCCTGAAGGGGCTAGAACTGGCTGTATTTATAGACCAGTACTAATGTCTATAAATCCACATTTCCATCTTTTGTATCCTCGTTCCCCTGCTGAAAAGCACGAGAGGAGAAATGTCCCCAGAAGAGAAAGGCAAAAGAAAAGGACACATTGCTCCCTAATGACAAGATGATTAGATGATTTTCTGTCTTAGTTACACTTCATTGCTGTGGCAAAATAAATGACAGCAAACAATTTAAATGAGGAAGGGCTTCTTCTGGTGCACAGTTCTGGGGATATTGTGGTGGAACATAATGGTGCCAGAAGGATGAAGTGACTGACCACATACCCACAATCAGGAAGCTGGTACTTCGTGTACTTTTTATCTTTTACTCAGTCCAGGCTCCCACCCATGGAATAGCACTGCCTACAGTTAGGGTGGGTGTTCCTACCTCAGTTAACTCACTCTAGAAACTTTCTCACAGACATGCCCAGAGGTTTGTGTGTTAGAGGATTCTCAGTCCTGCAATGTTGGAATCAATGTTGGCTATCATAGATACCTAGCCAACAAAGGAGGAAGGGGGAGTATAGCATTGCATATGTAATTACAATTTTGAAGGCAGACTGTACTGATGTAGGAGTTCCTTCTGTCTATGTGTTGCTTTTACTCATTAATAAACAAAGAAACTGCTTTGGGCTGTTGATAGGGCAGAGCAGAAGTAGGCTGGGAAAACTAAACTGAATGTTGGGAGAAAGAAGGCAGAGTCAGTGAAATGCCATGTAGCCCTACCAGAGACAGACACAGGACAGAACCTTGCTCGTAAACCACAGCCACATGGCGATACACAGATTAATAGAAATGGGTTAAATTAAGATGTAAAAGCTAGCCAATAAGAAGCTAGAGCTAATGGGCCAAGCAGTGATTTAATTAATACATTTCTGTGTGATTATTTCGGAGGTCTGAACAGTCGGGAACAAACAAGTGACCCCTCACTACACTGTACTTTCAGTTTAAATATTAAAAATTAAAGCTGGCTGCTTTCCCTGTAATGTGCCTACAAACTAGGAACGGGAGACTCATCAAGTCATGGGCAAAGCCAGAGCTTAGGAAAGCGTACCACTCTTTTTCATGCGTAGTCCACTAATCAGACTCTATTAAGCCAACTGCCCAAGCATTTAATCTTCAGAACGATCCCTTGAAGTAGTTACCACTATTGCCTTTATTTTATATATGACAAAACGGAGGCTCAGAGAGGTTAAGTAATGTGTCTGGTGACACACAGATCAAGCAGTTCATTAGGACTCAACCCCAAATTTATCTGGCTCTAAGCAGAGACTTTAAAAGACATCCTTTCTTTATGGAGTCATTAACATTTTACAAATGACCCTTCTGGAGCAGACGAGGAGAGACGTGTATACAAAAAAGCCTCTTGCCTGCCTGGGCAAGAGGGTAACGTTAGAAAGTCTGCAGTGAATACAGCGAAAGTCACTTGAAACTGCCACTGTGTAACCTTAGGGAAAGCCTTGCTTTAAAGAGGAGAGATTTATTTGGGATCGTGGCTTCAGAGGTTTCAGTTATGAGTAGCTGGCAGCATTTTATTTAATTTTTTTTGGGCTGTGGTGAGGCAGAACCTCATGGTGGAAGGACATGGGAGATCAAAGGTGGGGACCCCACGGTGCTCAGGAAGCAGAGAAAAAAGAGCAGTAAAGGCCAGGCTAAGATCCGCCAAAGGCATGACCCTAATGACCTATGTCCTCCAACTAGGCTCTGCCTCCTAAATCTCTACCACTTTCCCAATAATGAATCAAATCATGAAACCACCAATGGATTAATCTACCGAGGGGGCGGAGCCATCAGTTGGTATTGTTTGAATGTTTGTACACTTGGTCTCCAGCTGGTGGTGCTGGTGAGGGTGGTAGAACCATTGGAAGGTGGAGGGCTGCTGGAGGAAGTGTGTCGCTTGGGAGTCAGACCTTGAGGTTTTATGATCTGATCTCATTTTTGTTTTCTTTCTGCTTGCTGGGGATGGCTGAGCACCGGCTTTGCGCTCCTGGGTGCTGTGCTTTCCCTGCCATGAGGAAGTCTAAGCCAAGAGAAACCCTTTCTCCTTGAAGCTGCTTTAGTCAGGGAATTTTTATCACAACAACAGAAATAAAAGTAAGACAATGTGCAGCCAAGCCTTTAACCTTTGAGGGACGTTTCAGATTCAAACCGTGACACAAAGGGAAGCGACATTTCTGGGACACCCTCTCAGTGTCAGGGTCTGCTAGAGACCTGATGGGCAAATCTACCAAGGAAGCAATTCCATGCCGATTTTACAGATGACCCTGAAGCATCCTAGACAACAGGATTTGCTTAATGCCAATCAATTCGTAGGCAATATATGAACTCAGTTCTATCTGCTTTTCAAAAGTCTCCTTCTAGCAACAATTTCCCAGTGAAAGAACTTGGGGGGGGTTAGAAGTCACTGTGGATGAAATGATTTTTCCCTGGGGGCCTCCTGAGTGAGGGGATGCGGTGCAAGTGTGGACAGGTGAAGTTGCACGCAGGGAGTTCAGGGAGAAAGAGTAGGCAGGCCTGATTGGCATCAAGAATGTAGGAATAGTGGGGGGAGAGGAAAGGCAGGTGGGCACCAGATGGGGAGTGTTTGGAATGCCAAGCTGAGGAGTTTGGCTGTGTTCCTTCAGGCCCTGGGAGGCCATTTGGAGTGAGGTCTAGCATGCTGATGGAGTAGCAATCGGAAGCTGTGAGTCTGGGGTGACTGAGGCTCCAGTGAGGTCCTGGTAGATTCTGGGGCTTTTGGCTCTGAGAGACGATATGCTCTTAGCAGGTAGAAAGCAGGGAAGATCTAGGTTGTTCAGAAACATCCATCAAAGGAAAGGCATGCTCAGTCTCAGGGAGATGATGGGGGAAGATTCTAAATGCTACAGGATGTGGAGGTGGCTCAGGGCAGCAGAGAGAATGCAGCTCAGGTACTTGCAAACCTTGCTCATGTCTCTGCTACCCTCTCAGAATCTCTGGGATCCTGGGCACATAGTTGTGTTTTTCTGACACACACATGAGCATAAAACAGGCGAACACTACCAATAACATTCCCCTGAGATCTCTGTGAAACCTGTAGGTTCCCTCAAGCTAGTCCTTAACAGCAGCCTCCACCAGCTCCTTCCAATAGGGGAACCCTTAATATTCCAAAAGACACGTTCCCTAGAGATGAAGAATTCACACTCTTCAGCTTAAAAATGTGTGTGTGTGTGTGTGTGAGAGAGAGAGAGTTTTTTTTTTTTTTTTTGGTTTTTCGAGACAGGGTTTCTCTGTGGTTTTGGAGCCTGTACTGGAACTAGCTCTTGTAGACCAGGCTGGTCTCGAACTCACAGAGATCCACCTGCCTCTGCCTCCCAAGTGCTGGGATTAAAAGCGTGCACCACCACCGCCCGGCTCGAGAGAGAGAGATGTTGAAGGAGCTGTGGGCTGCGTTCCTGCCACCCTGCTCCTGGCCACCTGGCTAGCTTATGCCCCGAAATAACAACACACAAACTGTATTCTTTTAAACACTGCTTGGCCCACTAGCTCTAGCCCTTACTGGCTAATTCTCATATCCCAATCAACCCATCTCTAATAAACTGTGTAGCACCAGTCTTACCGGGAAAGATTCAGCATGTCTGACCTGGCGGCTTGCTTCATCATGTCTGCTCCGGATAGCAGAAGCATGGCATCTTACCTCACTTCCTCTTCCTCCCAGCATTCTGTTCTGTTTACTCCACCCACCTATGTTTTAACCTATCAGGCCAAGCAGTTTCTTTATTAATTAACCAATGACCTTTCTCCATCAGAGAGAGAGAGAGAAAGAGAGAGAGAGAGATCAGAAGATAACTTTCAGGAGTTGGTTTTCTCCTTCCGCCATGTGGGTTCCAGGGATCAAACTCATTTCTACAATTGCCTTTACCCACTGTGCCATCTCCTGCCCACTCCTTTCTCCTGCTCACTCTTGTTTCTGACCTTCTTATCAGGACTGATTGAAGGAACCCTTTGAGAGTTCTCCATGTTTCCTAACATAAATGCTCCCTTTTTCAGAGTTTCAGTCTTTCCTCTCTAGGGTGATGCCTGGGCATTGTGCTCTTGAGAAAGCAAGGAAAGAAAGAGGTACTATCTGCATGGCATCCTCCATATCTCAGGACTAATCATCCAGAATATGAGCTGCTTAGGGAGGTTTGGGAGAATGGGGCTTTTCCTAGGGGCTCGTGGACTCCTGCTGGTAGACATGAGCCGGGCACCTCTAGTTCTTTCACACGGCCTTGGCTTTTCCATCAGTCTGATACATCTCTTTGAAGTGAGAATGTAGCTGGGATGAAAGGTTTAATGCCCTGACCTCAGCCCCAGCCTTCCCTCCTTTATCCATATTTTCCTTCGTGGAACACTTGGAGTAAGAAGAGATGAAGTCCTAGCTTTATTAAAAGCCATTGGCCTCTTTGCTGGGTATGGTGGTGCACACCTGTGACCTTAGCACTTGGGAGGTAGAGGTAGGAGGATTAAAAGGATCAAGAGTTCAAGACCACCTTTCTCAGCTACACAGCTAGTCTGAGATCAATGAAAACCCTATTTCAAACCTTATACCTCCCAAATAAAAGCAACGCTATCCCAGACCATGTGGTTTTAAAGTATGGAGCCTCTCATTCATTCTTGGGAGAGGTAGATAAACTGGGCCTAGCCATTTTCCTGGCTAGTGATCAGTTCAGGGATCGACATATGTTTCGTGGCCTTTCCTTAGGAGATGAAAAAAGCAAATGTGAAAAAGCCATCTCTTTGTCCCAAGCAGAGCACCAATAAACCAAAGAAAGGATTCCGTCCAAGTTCTACTCCCTGTACCAAGAAGTTTTTGGTGGGTTACTTACAGGATCACAGATGCATTGTTTACTTTCTTCAGCTTACGGCTGGAAGGGTTTGATTTGACTCACAGTTTAGGAGATACATATCTTCATGGTATGCAAGATATGGCGGCAACAGGAGAAGATAGCTGACTGTTTTGCATCCACATGGAAGAAGCAGGGAGAAATGGGTGCCTGTGTTTAGCTTGTTTTCTCTTCTTTATTGAGTCTGGGACTCTAGACCATGGAAAGGTACCACTTACATTTAGGGTGAGTCTTCCCAACCCAGTTAATCTAATCTAGATAATCCCTTACAGACGTGCCCAGAAATCTGTTTCCAAGGTGATTCCTAATCCTATCAGGTTGACAATTAAAATTAATCATCACAGTGGGGGAGGGGTTATTTATAGGAGCAAGGGTGACTCCTGGGCAGCTGCATCACCTGAAAGTTCCAAACCAGTGTTACAGGCTGATACTGAGGTCCAGTGGGCGTCTGCTGGGGTTTTGGGGTTCTTGTGTCCTGGAGTAAGGCTTTGAAGGGTGGCTTTGTTAGCTGCCTATAACACCAATGTGGGTTAGGACTCATGAAAACTGCACCATGTAAGACTCTATAGGAGAACAGGGAGGAAGTGAGGTCTGGAATTGTATATGTCCAAGCCATATACAATTGGCATATGAAAACAAACCGGCAAAGGGGCTGTCTCTGTCTCTGTCAGTGTTCTGCTCCTTCCTACCACACACACACACACACACACACGAGGGGGGTAATACAAAAGCAGAGTGTCTGGAGGACCTCAGGAGCTCTCAGGTCAGTTTAGTTGTCATGGGAATCTTCAGGCTCAGCTAGAGGTCGTGTCTCATGAAGTAAGGTGGTAAAGTGATGGGCAGCTCTTAACTTCCTATAACTCCAGCTCTGGGGGAATTCGACGAAGGCACCTGCGTTCATTTGCATAGACTCACATGCAAAAGGACACATCTACCCAGAATTCAAAAAATAAAATAGAATAAGACCATATTTTCTTTTTCGTGTTATTGTTTTTTGAGACAGATTTCCCTGTGTAGCTTTGGTGCCTGTTGTAGACCAGGTTGGCCTTGAACTCACAGAGATTCACCTGCCTCTGCCTCTCGAGTGCTGGTAAAGGTGTGTGCCGCCACTGCCCGGTGGTTTTTTTTTTTTTGAAGACCACATTTTCAGAAACTTGTGTCAAAACTGCCAACTGATGACTTCTTTTGATTTGTGGAACTTGTGAGTCCTTGGAGAGCTACTCACAGGGTTTGTGCAAAGTTTGCAGTATCTATGTAAGAACTCAGGTTCTGGGCAGTGGTGGCGCACACCTTTAATCCCAACACTCAGGAGGCAGAGGCAGATGGATCTCTGTGAGTTCAAGGCCAGTCTGGTCTACAAGAGCTAGTTCCAGGGCAGGCCTGAAAGCTACAGAGAAACCCTGTCTTGGAAAAAAAGCTAAAAAAAGAAAAAAAAAAAAAGAAATTACCTTCTGGGTTGGAGAAATGGCTCAGAGGTTAAGAGCACTGGCTGCTCTTCCAGAGGTTCTGAGTTCAATTCCAAGCACCCATGTGACTTACAACCATCTGTAATGAGATCTGGCGCCCTCTTCTGGCCTGAAGGCATATGTGCAGACAGAACACTGTATATATAATAACAATAATAATAAAGAACCCAGGTTCTCTTGATTTGTAGGGATACCTCAGCATTCATAACGAGAGCGGGTGACAGACACTAGTCACATGAAAACAGTGACAGAAGAGATGGATCATCCAGTCTTCAGCTCCTGTCAGTATTTCCAGCTCTTAATCTGGATCTGAGTCTGTTGTTGGGGTTTCTGTCCTGCCCAGTTCCCACAATTGTTAAGTCCCAAAGAAATCACACAGAGGTCTACATTAGTTATAAACTGATTGGTCTAGTATCTCAGGCTTCTTATTAACGCTTACAACTTACATTAGCCCATTATTCTTATCTGTGTTAGCCACATGGCTCAGTACTTTTTTCAGCGAGGCAGTCACATCTTGCTTCTTCTGTGGCTGGGACAGGACTGCAGATCAAGCTTTCCCCTTCCCAGAATTCTCCTGTTCTCATTGACCCGCCTCTACTTTCTGTCTCATTGTCCCGCCTATACTTCCTGCCTGGCCACTGACCAATCAGAGTTTATTTAAAATATAATTGACAGAATACAGACAGTTGTCCCACATCATGAGTCCAGTGAATTTCTCTGAGTCAGTGTGATCTCTGTACTGGGAGGGGAGCATTGTTTTTCTCAAGAGAATCACTCATCTTTTCTCTTATTTTCTTGACTAACTTGTCTTGGGAATTGAATTTAGAAAAGTATTTAATTCCTTGAGATGTTTAAGTGCATAAACTGATAAGTTGGTTAGTTAGTTAATACACTATGTAGACCAGCCTGACGTTGAAATCATGACAGTCCTCCAGGCTAGTCCTGACAGCCATCTTGGCTATGACTGTAGATGTGAACTATCATGCCTGGCTAGAAATGTAGGTATAGAAAGAACATTTAAAATTAGGAATTTCTGGGTGGGCAATGTAGTCTTGGAGGTGGTCTAGACACAAATTAGAAAATTCGGGGATGAGAAATACAAGTAGCTGTTGTAGAAATCATAGCAGACTTCCGGAGGAGCTGGCATTGCTGCTGGGCTCGGAACATTGAGTAGGATACAGAAATGGGAGTAGGGAAAAGGACTTCTAAATGGAGGGCACAGGTAGAATAAAGAAATGCCAAGAGTGGACACTTGTGAGGGGCAGGGCAGGACGTTGGATATGCCCCGAGCTGACACTTTGTGAAAGGGAACAGTTGACACAGGTTGTAAGGGAGAGGGGAGCTAAATCCTTAGGCGAGAGGACTTATTACTACCCTGTCCCCTGTCCCAAGGATTTTCTCTTTTTGGAGCCTGTCCTGGAACTGGCTTTGCACACCAGGCTGGCCTCAAATTCAGAGATTCACCAGCCTCTGCCTCCCAAGTGCTGGGACCAAAGGCACGTACCACCACTGCCTGGCTTGTCTCTAGGGAGTCTTGTAACTGTTCTAAGTTAGAGAATTCTATCGCCAAAGAGCACAAGCACTATCTTGATCAATGTAGGTGCATATTGGAAGCTGAGGAAGAGAATCTCTGGGACTTTCTGTAATTTTTTTTTATTAATACCTTTTGGGGGATTGTGTATAGTATTTTATTTTTTCTTATTATTTTTAAATTTTGATTTATTTACTTTTTTGTTTTCAATACATTCTAACAGCAGTTTTCCCTCCCTCCACTCCTCCCAGTCTCCCCCACTCCCATCCACTCCTCTTCTGTTTCCTTTCAGAAAAGAGCAGGCTTCCCAGGGATATCCACCAAACACAGAGAAGACCCAATAAGACTAGGTAGAGCTCTTTCACATCAAGACTGGGCAAGGCAACCTAGTATGAGGAAAAGGGGACCAAGAGCAATTGAAAGAGTCAGAGACACCTCTGCTGTTGGGAATCCCACATAAACACCAATCAAACAACCATAACACACATATATGCGGAGGACCTAGTACAGACCCACCGGAGGCTCTGTGATTTGCTGCTTCAGTTTATGTCTCTATGAGCCCTACTCACAGGCTCCTACGGTTCTTCCTCCCCCTTTCCCATGGGGTTTCCTGAGTTCCAAATGGAGGGACCCAATGGAGGTCTGTAAATGGAGATTGCATATTTATTTCTCAGCCACCCAGACCCAAATAATCTCACAGAAACTGTATTAATTACAACAGTTTGGACAGTGGTTCAGGCATATTCCTAGCTAGCTCTTACCTTTTAAAATAATCCATTTTTTTTATTAATTTATGTATTGCCACGAGTCTGTGGCTCACCAGTAAGGTTCTGGCACCTTTCTCCTTTCGTAGCTACATAGCATCTGCCTGACTCTGCCTTCTTTCTCCCTGCATTCAGTTTAATTTTCCCTCCTACCTATATTCCGCCCTGCCATAGGCCAAAGCAACTTCTTTATTAACCAATGGTAATAACACATTCACAGAGGGAATCCCACATCAGAGGTCTCCAGTTTGGGCTCTCTCTCTGTCTAATGTTTGGCTCTGGATTTCTGCATCTGTTCCCATGTGCTGCTGGTGGAAACCTCTTTGATGATGAGTGGACTAGACACCAATCTGTGAGTATATAGAAATATCATTAGAAATAAATTTATTAATTTTTTTTCTATTATAGGTCTCTGAGCTATCTAGCCTACAGTTTCTGGTCATCCAGGCAATGTCAGGCATGGGCTCTTTCTCATTGTGTGGGTCTCAAATTAGAACATTCATGGTTGGCCACCCCCACAAGTTCTGTGGCCACCATTGCCCCAGCACATCTTGCAGACAGGTCACATTGTGGATTGAAGGTTTTGTGGCTGGACTGGTGTTTCAGTTCCACCTCTGGAAGCATTGCCTGGTTACAGAGGATGGCTGGTTCAGGCTCCGAATCCTCTATCACTAGGAGTCCTCACTAGGGTCACCCTTGTAGAACACTGGGAGTTTCTACTGCACTAGGTTTCCATATCGCCTCCCCCATGCCCTCCAATGCCAGTCATCTCTTCCCATACTCTACCTCCCCATTCCCTCTCACCCGATCCCTCCTGTTCCCATTTACACACACAACCCCAGTTCGAATCTATTCTATTTCCCATTCCCAAGGAGATCCATATGTTCCCCTAAGAGCTCTTACTTGGCCTTTTCGAGCTTGGGGATTGTGGTATGAGTATCCTTTACTTAACATCTAATATCCACTTATGAATACTACCATGTTTGTCTGAGTCTGAGTTACCTTATTCAGGGTGATTTTTTTTTCTAACTCCATCCATTTGCCTGCAAATTTCATGATGCCATTTTTTTTTTGTTTTCGTTTTTTAAACAGCTGAGTAGCACTTCATTGTGTAAATGTATCACATCTTTACTCGTTTTTCTGTTGAGGGACATTGAGGTTGTCTCCGGTTTCTGACTATTTTGAATAAAGCTGCTATTAACATAGTTGAGTAAATGTCTTTGTGGTAGGATAGAGCAACCTTTGGGTATATACATGAGTGATATAGCTGGGTCTTGAGGTAGATCAATTTCCAGTTTTCTGAGGAATTGCCATGTGAATTTCCATAGGTTGTAAAACTTTGCATTCCCATCAGCAATGGAGGAGTGTTCTCCTCGCTCCACATCCTCTCCAGCATGAGCTGTCGCTTGTGTTATTGATCTTAGCTATTATTCAGGCAGGTGTAATATGGAATCTCAAAGTAATAAATATGGATCTATTTTCATTTTTCTACGTGCTGGCATCCAGTTATGCCAGCACTATTCATTGAAAATGCTCTTTTCTTTGTTGTGTTTTTCTGGCTTCTTTATCAAAAATCAAGTGTCCATAGGTGTGTATTTGTGTCTGGGCCTTTAGTCAATTTCCTTGGTCTACCTGTCTGTTTTTATGCCAATACTAAGCTGTTTTCATTACTATAGCTCTATAGTAGAACTTCAAGTCAGGGATGGTGATGTCTTTGGAAGTTCCTTTATTGTACAGGACTGTCTTAGCTATCCTGTTTTTTTTTTTGTTTGTTTGTTTGTTTTTCCATGTGAAGTTGAGTATTGTTCTTTCAAGGTCTGTGAAGAACTGTGCTGGGATTTTAATAGGGATTGCATTGAATCTGTAAATTGCTTTTGGTATGGCTGCCATTCTTACTATGTTGATGCTACCCATCCAAGAGTTTGGAAGATCTTTCCATTTTCTAACATCTTCAGTTTCTTTCTTTAAAGACTTAAAGTTCTGGTCATATAGGTCTTTCGCTTGTTTGGTTAGAGTTACCCCAAGATATTTTATGTTGTTTGTGGCTATTATGAAGGGAGCTGTTTCTCTGATTTCTTTCTCAGCTCATTTATCATCTGTATATAAGAAGGCTACTGATTTCTTTGAGTTAATCTTGTATCCAGGCACATCACTGAAAGTGTTTATTAGCTGTAGGAGTTCCCTGATAGAATTTTCTGGGTCACTTACATATGCTATCATTATCATGTGCAAATAATAATACTTTGACGTCTTCCTTTCCAGTTTGTGTCCCCTTGATCTCCTTCAGTTGTCCTGTTGCTCTAGAACTTCAAGTACTACATTGACTAGACACAGAAAGAATGGACAACCTTAACTTGTTCTTGATTTTAGTGGGATTGCTTTGAGTTTATCTCCATTTAATTTGATGTTGGCTATTAGCTTGTTGTAAATTATCTTTATTATGTTCAGGTATGTTTCTTTTATCCCTACTCTCTCCAAGATGCTTATCATGTAGAGTGTGTTGGATTTTTGTCAAAGACTTTCTGGGCTTCAAGGATCATTTTTATTTTCTTTCAGTTTATTTATTTGGTAGATTACATTGCCAGATTTTCTTGTGTTGAACCATCCCTGCATCTCTGGGATGAAACTTACTTAGTCATGGTGGATGATCTTTTTGATGTGTTCTTAGATTCAGTTTGCTAGTATTTTACTGAGTATTTTTTGCATCTGTGTTCATAAGGGAAATTAGTCTATAAATTTTTTATTTGTTGAATCTTTGTGTGGTTTGGGTATCAGGGTGATTGTGGCCTCATTAAATGAATTTGGCAATGTTTCTTCTATTGCTATTGTATGGAATAATTTGAAGAGTATTGGTGTTAGCTCTTGTTTGAAGTAGAATTCTGCACTAAAACTGGCCGTGGGCTTTTTTTTTTTAAAATAAAATTAATTAATTTATTTTTTGGTGGGAGACTTAATGGCTGCTTCTATTTTGTTAGGGGTTATAGGTTTATTTAATTGTTTATCTGATCTTGATTTAACTTTGGTAAATAATATCTATTGAGAAAATTGTCCATTTCTTTTAGATTTTTCAATTTTGTGGAGTACAGGTTTTAAAAATATGACTTAATGATTCTTTGGATTTCCTTGGTGTCTGCTGTTATGCCCCCCCTTTCATTTCTGATTTTTTTTTTTTTTTTGGTTTTTCGAGACAGGGTTTCTCTGTGGTTTTGGAGCCTGTCCTGGAACTAGCTCTTGTAGACCAGGCTGGTCTCGAACTCACAGAGACCCACCTACCTCTGCCTCCCGAGTGCTGGGATTAAAGGTATGCGCCACCACTGCCCTGCTAAGTGTGAGTTTTCAGAAGAACATACTTATTAATTTAAGATTTATTAACTTAACAGGCTTATTAACTTAAAAAGTTATTTAATGTTAATTGTGTACTTATGTGTTATCTATCTGTCATCCATCTATCTATCTATCTATCTATCTATCTATCTATCTATCTATCTATCTATATCATCTATGTATATGCTTATGTGTACTAGCCTATTTTTCTTATTATAATGAAATACACAAGGCAGGCTAACATTAGTTTTGAAAAAAGAAGTATTCTCTTTTGAGACAGGGACCCTCTTGACCTAAACAACCCTCACTAGGTCCTGTTCTTTTAAAGGGTACATCCCCTCTTAATATGACCACACAAAGGACTGATCTCCCAACACCCGAACCTTTGGGGGACATGTCCAGACCCTCTCCAAATCATGACATAATGTGTTCTCCTGCATATGTCTGTGTATATGCATGTATTTACTTCTCTATTTTCTACTTACTGATGTTGTGAATTTGGATATGGTCATGACTTCCTTTTCCTTTGGATCACAAAGGAATTTTATTTGTAGTTCTGTAGAATGGACTGTTTTTTCTTTCTGCAGACTAACTATATCCCTTGCTTAATTATATTCCTGTCCTTTGGTTCATTTGCTTTTCTCTTCACCTCTTTTTATTGAATGGCTTCATTCAAACTGCATCGTGTACAAATATTAGTGACTTCATTCTAACAGTCAGGCATGAAAAACAGCATAGTGTGAGGTCATGAGCCCACTGTCATCCCGAGCGTGTAAGAAGAGCTTGTGGGCACCTTTAATATCTTTTCAGCTCTGAGGTTTTCTGATGAGAAGAATTGGAAATATGTCATTTCCTTCCACCATGTCCACAGCCGTCCTCCAACAAGCTGCACCCTTGTGTGCTCCTAACATTGTCATCCTTCCAGGCCTGAGGTCTTCTGCTGTTCAGAAAACTAATGGGTCTCTGGGGGCCAGGGGATGCAGGCTGCCTGGCAGCCAGGCAACAGCACCCATGACATTCATAGCATGCTGCTGGAGGGGTATTGATTGAGTGAGCAGATGCTAAGGTCTTGGCTGGTAATGATTCATTACTATTTGGGACAAACCTGATAGAGATGCTCTCATTCTGAGAATTAATTAGTTTATGCTCCATCAGTCGTATTGAGCAGAGTGTAAATGGCCCTTCTGAGAACAGAGCTCTCCAGTGAGAAGAGCTAGCATCCCTTCCACCTAGCCAAGGGGAAGAGCAGACGTGTGTGTGTGTGTGTGGGGGGGGCTGGCATCAGGAAGCAGAGGTGTGTTCATTCTTAAGACTTGTTTTCCCACCATATTTCCTCTAAAACTTCTGTTTTAGAGGCTGGTCCATTTTGCTACTTCCAGTCTGTGTTAAGTGGAGTTCCTCTCTAGCATGTTTGTGTGTGTGTGTGTATGTGTGTGTGTGTGTGTTGGGGGGGACTTCCATGTGACCAAGGCTTTGCCAGTTCCTGTACTTCATTGACTGGGTCACAAGGATTGGCTCAGGAATGGGTGGGTGTGGCCCAATCAGCTATCATGAGACTCAAAACTACACTTCTTGGAATTTAGGGGAACCAGTCCATTAGTGTTCCTGAAGAACACGTGTGGTAGAAACTGCTGCAGCCATTTTGGTTGTTCTGTGCTGTTTTGCATTGTTTGATGAGGACCTGACTATGTACCCCAAGTCTGGGCTTGAATTCCTGGGCTCATATATCCTTTTGTGTCAATACATTTCTATGGGGTACGGTGACTACAGCTGCACCACCTACAGACTTCACTTAGAGCCCCTAAGTCAGCAAACCATGCTTTGCCTCTGAACCTTCTCAGTTCATGCCACAGGGTACAGAGGCAGCTGTCCCTACTGAGTCCTGTTCAAATGGCAGATTTTCAAGTCACACTAAGGCTGCTACCATTTAAGCCACTCCATTTGTGGGTACTTGTCACACGCCACTGGAGGTTAGAATAGTCCACCTCTTACAAATTCGATCATCTAACTTGTCATCTTAAAATGTCCTCAGCTAGATGGGGCAGGAGCCTGAAGCTGAAGAAGGGCAAGCTGGGAAGACTGTTTGGGTTCAGAGGATCAAGGCCTGCCTTGGTGACCTCGCAAGACCCTGTGCTTAGAAAGAAAGGTAAGCCGGGTAGTGGTGGTGCACACCTTTAATCCCAGCACTTGGGAGGCAGAGGTAGGCGGGTGTCTGTGAGTTCAAGGCCATCCTGGTCTACAAAGTGAGTTCCAGGACAGTCAGGGCTTTTACACAGAGAAACCCTGTCTCGGGGTGGGGGGGCATAGAAAGAAAGGAGGAAGAAAGGAAGGAAGGAAGGAAGGAAGGAAGGAAGGAAGGAAGGAAGGAAGGAAGGAAGGAAGGAAAGGCCCTTATAATCTCTCTATAAAAGGCCAAATACCTGTATGTGGTACTTAGGAACTTGTGAGCCTGCCTCTAAGCCTTCATAACCTTCCTAATGCTACAACCCGTTAATACAGCTCCTCATGTTGTGGTGATCCCCAGGCATAAGATTATTTTTGATGCTACTTCATAACTGTAATTTTGCTACTGTTGTGAATTGAAATGTAAATATCTGTCATACAGGCTATCTGATATGTGACCCCTAAAGGAGTTGTGACCCACAGGTTGAGAACCACTTAAGAGTCTAAGGTCTTACCTGTTTGTTCCCAGGAACCCCCTTTTCTGCCTCTCAGAATCACTTACAGATCTCCAAACAGCTCATGCTTTCTTAGGCCTGTGTCTTTACACGTCCTGGTCCCTCTGAGCACTTCTTTTCCATTCAGTTCCCCTCTGGAGAAGCCGCTGTCTTCCTTCTCTCTTTCAAACTCCTGTTATCCAAATGCTTGACCTGTTGTATTCTCACAACTATTTTTTAAAAAATATTTCTCTTATTTTACTTTCTGGAGAGTTTTCTTGGGTCCCTTCGTATGGAAGGCTTGATTTTGACAGTCTCATTCCAAACTTTCTTTGTCTTGTTTCATTGTGTGTTGAACTTGTTTTGTATTTCACATTTCTTGCTCCATGAATGAAGTAACTTCTTAGGTCTTTCTGCTTTTCTCTTTGCTAAGTGAATGTAGCTTCTGCCAATGATTTCTTTGCTTGGCCCAGACTTTGAGCAGGCTTCTGGACTTGCCCCTGGTTCCATCTGCACTTGCTTAATAGAACCCTGATTTAGTCTAAGAACCCTGCTAAGTCAGTTGGGCAAGAATCCTTCTCCCTTGATGCTTGTTCACTCTGAGATTGGATCAGATTTCTCATTCCCAATTCCCATTTGAATGAGAATAGATCCTCTAGGCTCATATGCTTGAATGTTTGGTTCCCAATTAGTGGAACTGTTTGGGAAGGACTAGGGGGGATATGGCCTTGTTGGAGTAGGTGTGTTGGGAGTGGGCTCCGAGGTTTCAAAAGCCCATGCCAGGCCTATTGTCTTTCTGCCTGCTTCCTGTAGATCAGGATGCAAAGCTCTCAGCTACTGCTTTAGTGCCATGCCTGTCTGCTTCCTGCCATGATCATGTGCTAACCCTCTAAAACTGGATGTAAGCCCCCAATTAAATGCTTTCTTTTGTAAGAGTTGCCTTGGTCATGGTGTTTCTTCACATCAATAGAACAGTAGCTGAGACACCAACTTCTGGTATCTGATCACCTAGTTGACCTTCAGCAAAACTCTTGTTAAGATGTGCTAAACAGAATTCTCCCTGGGCTTGAAGTCTATCTTTAGTAAGCATCCATCTACTGGTGTCTTGATCCTTTGCTAAATTTCTTCTTGGTCCTGCTCTCTTCAGAATGGAGCCCAATTCTATACGACGTTACACCGGAATAGCCTTAAATAAAACTTACCTCCTTTCACCCTTTTAACTGCCTGATGGGGGTGCTTCTTTAAAAATGCATCTCTATGGATCTGCTTTAAAAAATAGTTATTTTTATTTTAAAATGTTTATATTTGTGAGCTCAAGTTTATGTATGTGTACCATATGTGTGTGCAGGGGCCTGCAGAGGTGTTGGATTCCCTGGAAGTGGAGTTACAGACAAGTTGTGAGCCACCATGTTGGTGCTAGGAATCAAATCCAGGTCTTCTGGAAGAATAGTCAGTGTTCTTAACTCTTGAACTGCCTCTCCAGCCCTTTGTTTTTCACTTTGTGTGTCTCTATGCCTGTATGTGTGGTGGATAAGCTCAGATTCCTGCAGAGAATAGAAAACGGCATTACATCTTTTGGATCTGGAATTGCAGGTGGTTGTGAGTCACTAAATGTGGGTTCTGGGAACCAAACTCTGGTTTTTCTGCAAGAGCAATAAGTGCTCTTCATCACTGAGCCATATCTTCCTGTAGTCCTTGGTCGCCTGCTTTCATGGTGAAGGCTTGCCTCAAATGTCTTCTGATGCACACTTGTCTATTTGTATAAGAAAGTGAATTTGAAGCTCTGAGGATAGTGGAGACACCTGTGGTGGCTGAGCAGTGGGATACTGCTATCTGGAGAGAGCTTCCCAAGTAGTCTGTTCCACTTCCAGAGAGTACATTGGATGGCCCATATTGTGGTGTAGGGTAGAGTAGTTGGAGAGGGAGTTTGAGTTTACTCCTATCTTTTCTTTCCCCATTCTGCTTTCCTCCCTCCTTAAGGGTAGCTGTTGAGGGAGGCCGCTTGTTCGTTTCTGGCTGCCCAGACCATGAAACAATCACTCAGAAACTATATTATTTACAATACTGTTTGGTCAATAGCTTAAGCGTATTGCTAGCTAGCTCTTACGTCTAGAATTAACTCATTTCCATTATTTTATATTTTACCATGAGGCTTGTGGCTTACCAACAAGGTTCCAGCTGGCGACTCATGTTTTTTTCCTCTCATGGCTACCTGCCATTTTACTTTCTCCCAACAGTTTAGTTTTCTCTGCCTAGCTCTACTCTGTCCTATCACAGGCCAAGGAATCTTCTTTATTCACTAACCAAGAAAAGCAACACATATATAGAAGGGCTTCCCACACCAGGTAACCTTGAGTCTCAAGCTTTCCATGGTAGAACACGACATCTCTATTGGTTGAACCCATCATATGGATCTGGGCTTGTTCTCTCTTTCTTGCTTTTTTTTTAACCTTTGGTTTTTCGAGACAGGGTTTCTCTGTGTAACATCCCTGGATATTCTGGAACTCACTCTGTAGACCAGGCTGGCCACAAACTCACAGAGATCCTCCTTCCTCTGCCTTCTGAATGCTGGGATTAAAAATATGTGCCACCATCACCTAGCCTGAGCTGTCTCTTCTTCCACTAACTTGCCAATTTCTTGTCAGTGTATTCCAGAAAGATGTCAAATTGTCTTCTACTGATGTTTCAACATTGTTCTCTTTATGTTTGGACTCTCTTCACTGCCACTGTAGGGTATCTTATCAGCCCTGGGAATGAGAAACCTCATTCACCCGAAGGGCTACAAATTCACACTTGGTACTTTGCTTCCCTACCCTGGAAAGGACTGTAGATACAGCTGAGTCCTACGAAACAGGGCAACAACTAGAGCAGACATGAGAACTGCCTAAGGACCAATGCATGGAAGTAGGAGAGTATTAGTTAAGAACACAGACTCTGAGGTCAGACCACCTGGATTTGCATGCTGGAACCATTACTTGTTATCCATGAAGCCTTGGAAAAATATTTAATGTCTCTATGACTTTGATCCCTTTATGGTACAATAAGGATAAAAAAGAGACATATACCTCACTTGTCTCCTGCTGTTGCTTTTTTTGAGATTTAAAATTTTTTTAGAAACAGACTATCTTGTTTATCTTGGCTCCAATTAAAACAGTGAACTCCCAGGAGGCAAAGGCAATAGCTTTAGTCATCTTTGTCATCTCATAACTAATGACATTGCTTATACAGCTAAGTGAACAGTAGCAACCTGGAGGTGGGTGGATCTAGATGAAGTTTCTGGTCTACCAATAAACAATAGTATGTCTTTGAGAAACTAAATTAATGTCTTTAGCATAGTGGCTATTACCATCTTAATGATTGTGATTCCCTGAAGGAGACCCTCAAGATCAGGCCTGCTGACATTCCTCATAAAAGGAGGTAGGAGTCATTGTACCCTTCTTTTTTTTATTTAAAATTTATTAACTTTACATACTAGCTCCTGTTCCCCCTCCCTTCCCTTCTCCCACCACACCTCCCCCCATCCTACCCTCCATCCATTCCTCAAATGAGGTAAGGGCTCACTTTGGGAGACAACAAAGTCTACTACACCAAGTTGAGGCAGGACCAAGCCCCTCCCTGCTGTATCAAGGCTGAGAGGATAAGCTCAGAAAAGCCAATTTATGCACCCAGGATAAGTCCTGGTCCCACTGCCGGTGTGTGTGTGGGGCAACAGATCAAGCCACATAACTGTCACCCATATTTAGAGGGCTTAGTTTGGTCTCATGCAGGATCCCTAGCTGTCAGTTCAGAGTCTGAGAGTTATATGTAATATTTAGGAAGTGGTCTCCTGTGTCTATGCATTCAAGACTACTTCCCACTTTTCTTCTATCAGATTCAGTGTTACTGGATTTATGTAGAGTTGTTTGATCCATTTGGACTTGAGTTTTGTGCACAGGGATAGATATGGATCTATTTGTCGTCTTCTATACATCAATATCCAGTTATGTCAGCACCATTTGTTGAAAATGCATTCTTTTCTCCATTGTACAATTTTGGCTTCTTTGTCAAAAATCAGGTGTCCATAGGTGTGTGGATTAATATCAGGGCCTTCAATTTGATTCCATTAATACAAATATCTGTTTTTATGCCCATACAAAGCTGTTTTTATTACTACAGCTCTATAGTAGAGCTTAAAGTCAGGGATGGTGATGCCTCAAGAAATTCCTTTATTTTACAGTACTCTTTTGGCTATCCTGGGTTTTTTGTTTTTCCATGTGAAGCTGAGTATTGTTCTTTTGAGGTCTGTGAAGAACTGTGTTGGGATTTTGATAGGGATTGCATTGAATCTGTAGATTGCTTTTGGTAAGATTGCCATTTTTACTACGTTGATCCTGCCTATCCAAGAGTATGGGAGATCTTTCCATTTTCTGAAATCTTCTTGAATTTATTTTTTTTTAAAGTGACTTAAAGTTCTTATCATATAGGTCTTTCACTTGTTTGGTTAGAGTTACCTCAAGATATTTTATGTTATTTGTAGCTATCATAATTGGTTATTTTCTCTGATTTCTTCCCAGCCCATTTATTATTGGTATATAGGAGGGCAACTGATTTTTTTTTGGAGGGGGGTTAATCTTGTATCCCACCATATTACTGAAGCCTTTTATTAGCTGTAGGGTTTCCTTGGTAGAGTTTTTGGGGTTGCTTATATATACTATCATATCATTTGCAAATAGTGAAAGTTTGACTTCTTCCTTTCCAATTTGAATCCCTTTGATCTTTTGTTGTCTTATTGCTCTAGCTAGAATATGATATATAGAAAATAAATAGTCTTATCTTGTTCCTGATTTTAGTGAACTTGCTTTTAGTTTCTTTCCATTTAGTTTGATGTTGGCTGTTGGTTTGCAATATATTGCCTTTGTTATATTTAGGTATGTTCTTTGTAGATCTAATCTCTCCTAGATGTTTATCATGAAAGGGCATTGGATTGTGTTGAATGCTTTTTAAGCATCTAATGAGATGATCATGTGGGTTTTTTTTCTGTTAGTTTATTTATATGGTGGATTACATTAATGAATTTTCTTATGTTGAACCATCCATATCTGCCTCTCTGGGATGAAACTTACTTGATCATGGTGGATGATTTTTTTTGATGTGTTATTGGATTCAGTATTTTATTGAGTGTTTTTACATCAATGTTTTGAGGGAGATTGATCTTTAATTCTAAGTTGTGTCTTTATGTGGTTGGGTATCAGGGTAACTATAGCTTTGTAAAAAGAATGGCAATGTTCCTTCTGTTTCTTTTGTGTGGAACAATTTGAGGAGTATTGGTTTAGTTCTTTTTTGAAATTCTGGTAGAATTCTGATTCTGTGCTGAAACCATTTTGCTCTGGGCTTTTTTTTTTTTTTTTTTTGGTTGGGAGACTTTTGATGCTTGCTTCTATTTCCTTAGTGGTTATTGTTCCATTTAAATTGTTTATCTGTTCTTGATTCACTTTTGGTATGTGGTACCTATGCAGAAAATTGTCCATTTCTTTTAGATTTTCCAATTTTGCGAAGTACAGGTTTTCAAGTATGACCCGATATGATTTTCTGAATTTCCTCAGTGTCTGTTGCTATGTCCTCCTTTTCATTTTTGGT
The DNA here is from genome assembly GCF_950005125.1 of Chionomys nivalis. NCBI lineage: Eukaryota > Metazoa > Chordata > Mammalia > Rodentia > Cricetidae > Chionomys > Chionomys nivalis. The sequence goes on along the minus strand of NC_080090.1, from coordinate 31,696,551 downwards.
TTTGTTTATTTGAATATTCTCTATTTGCTTTTAGGTTAGTTTGTCTATCTTGTTGATTTTCTCAAAGAACAAACTCTTTGTTTCATTGAGTCTTTGTATTATTCTTTGTTTTATTTCATTGATTTCATCCCTCAATTTGATTATTTCCTTCTCCTCCTGGGTAAGTTTGCTCCTTTTTGTTCTGGAGCTTTCAAGATGTGCTGTTAAATCGCTAGTGCAAGCTTTCTCCATGTTCTTTAGGTGGGCACTTAGCGCTATGAACTTTCCTAGTGTCCCATAGGTTTGTGTATGTTGTGCTTTCATTTCCATTGAATTTTAGGAAGTCTTTAATTTCTTTATTTCTTCCTTGAGCCAGTGATGGTTCAGTTGAGAACTGTTCAATTTCCATGAGTCTGTAGGCTTTCTGCGGGTACTGTTATTGAATTCTAACTTTAAGCCATGGTGATCCAATAGGATACAGGGGGTTAGTCCATTTTTTTTTTAATCTGTTGAAGTTTGCTTTGTTATCTGGTGCTGCAGAAATTTCTAGAGCCAGTAGCCTTTAAGTTACCCACCCACCTGGGCATGGCCTCTTATGCTATAAATGCTGATGTCAAGTGCACAGTTGCTCTCACTTCTGGCTGCGGAATTTGGTTGCTGTTCCCCGTTTGAGCAGAGGACTGTGATCTGTGAGTCTATCCCTAAGTAAATAACCCTTTATTATACTGAATTCTGAGCTAGTGCAGGATTTCTTTTTAGCGTCCATCTTCATCTGGTGCCCAACATGGATCCAAACTCATACCTACCAGGTGGACCAGTTTAAAAGACCTTAATGGTCCACATCCCAGAAGTCTCCCACCCCTGCCTGCTTGGCTTGCTTTCACCTACTAAGCAGTTTTTTTAAAAAAAAGTCTTTAAAGAGACAGAATACAGACAGTCATAGATTAAAAGGAGTAAAGAAAAATAAGCCACATAAAGATGGAAAATTCACAGAGAGTCTTTGAATTTTTTGACTGTGAATGAGCTAAGTACAGAGAGATATTTCATTGTACTGGCTGCTAAGCTAACCCAACATATACATTCTAAAGGTTTCTTGACTTTAAAATATGGGTCTAAGGATATGTTGTGTTGGAAAAGAGGTTTTTCTTTTGTTTCCACAGAGGATGAGAACCCATGGAATCCTTCTAGACTAATGTGGTTTGATGGACAAAGACCCCCTGAAAGGTTGCCATAACCTGCCCCCCAAAATTACAAAAAGCAGGAAGCAGTTTAGAGAGATCTACACCCAAATTCCCTAAATGATTTTTATAAATGTTTGTTTACATTTAAAGGGGGATATGCTACAGAGATTTTCATTGGTATGGATCTTGGCTTATTGATACAAATTTATACTGTGCATATATATTTCTGATCTTGATTCTAGTCATGTTATTTAGGTTTCCTAGATATATAGATAATATTTCAATTAAGTAGGTGATCTTCAAACCTCTCAAAGACTTATGGAATATGGCATTTAAATGTTTTAAAAAGTTAGGACTTTTCATGGCAGTGAGACACATCTGCCCCTGGCAGCACCAATTACTTTAAGAGGTAGATGGGTATCAAAGAGGCTCCTCATGGAGTTTGTTAGCCATTTGGGTAAGGAACTGCTCTTGCCTGGACTTACTGATGAACTGGACATGCAGGACTCATAGAGAAATGACTGCTGAACTTGCCTAAAGGTGAGACTGTCTTTCAGGTTCCTGCTTCATGAAAGAGTCTGCCAGACATTCTGCAGAACACAGAAAAATGTGACTGACAAACTGCCAGTATAGAGAGAACTGTGTTTGAAATTTTCTGTTTCATGGAAAAGTCTGCTAGGTACTACGGGCTTGTAGGATGAAGATGGATGCCCCAATGGTACAAAAGAACTTTGGGTGACTGTCCAGGTAGCTAGATGTCTCTGTCAATTCTAGAGTTTTAGAAGTTTCTTACAAAGTACTTCTTGTTTACTTAGGTAATATTATATCCTTCTGGAGTCTTTGATGGAGTTGAAGAATTGATAGTTATAGTTTTCCTTAGTTATGATAAAAGATAAAGTAGATGTAAATATTATAACTATAATTTTTGCTTGATACCTGTTTTGTTATATGTAATTTTGCTCTGCTAAAGTTAAAACCTTCCTTTTTATTTAAACAGAAAAGGGAGGTGATGTGGGATTCCCTCTGCATGCTGTTATTACCATTAATGAATAAAGAAAACTGGCTTGACCTGATTGGGTAGAATAGAGTTAGGCAGAAGAAAACTAAACTGAATGCTGGAAGGAAGAGGGTGGAGTCAGGGAGAAGCCATGGAGCTGCCACCAGAGACAGACATGCCAGAACCTTGCCAGTAGGCCACCAACCTCATGGTAAAATATAAAATAATGGAAATGGGTAAGATGTTAGAGCTAATACGCCAAGCAGTGATTTATTTGATACGGTTTCTGTATGGTTATTTCAGGAATCTGGGTGGTTGGGAACACACTAGTAGCTTCTTAGAACAACCTAGTATGTAGTTGCTGAGTTCTCCAGCAGATAGGGCTGAGGCAGAGCCAGTCCTGCCAGTCTCTCCCTGTGGCTGAGCAGGATGGTGGTATTGATGACCCAGACCTGTCGAAATCTCTTTTTATTGTATCAGGCAGGAACTTAAATGAGGCTGAGGTTGGGGGTGGGAGTCTTGGGATAAGGTGAGGTGGAGTAAGGAATAAGGGCCAATAATATCCTGCCAAGTCAGTGGTGGCTGGGCAGAGACAGGCCTGGGCCAGGCTCTGCTGAGTCATTCCTCACCAAACTCAAGTTAGGCTCAGGAAGTTACATGGGCTTCATGCCCGAGCCTCATGAGGCCCAACATGTAGTCAGTTTTAGAGAAGGTTCCATGAGGTGCTGAGAAGAAGGTATATTTTTTGTGTTTGGGTGGAATGTCCTATAGATGTCTGTTAAATCCATTTGAGTCATGACGTCTGTCAGTTCCCTCATTTCTTTGTTAGGTTTCTGTCTGACAGACCCATCCATTAGTTAGGGTGAGTTTTTTGAAGTCTCCCACTATTAGTGTGTGGGGTTTGATGTGTGATTTAACTTTAGTAATGTTTCTTTCACAAATGTGAGTGCCTTTTTATTCGGGTATAGATGTTCACAATTGAGACTTTATTTTAATGGATTTTTCCTGGGATGAATATGAAATGTCTTTCTCCATTTCTTTTGATTGATTTTAGTTTGAAGTCTGTTTTGTTAGATATTAAGATAGCTACACCAACTTGTTTCTTAGGTCCCTTTGACTAGAAAATCTTTTCCCAACCCTTTACTCTGAGGTAATATCTGTCTTTGAGGTTGAGGTGTGTTTCTTATATGCAGGAGAAGAATGGGTCCTGTTTTCGTACCCATTCTATTAGCCTATTTCATTTTAGAAACGAATTGAGTTCATTGATATTAAGAGATATTAATGACCAGTAATTGTTAATTCCTGTTATTTTTGGCTTTATTGGTGGTGGCAGTAGTGTTTGTGTGTTTCCCTTCTTTGAGGTTTGCTGTATTTTTGTGGTTGCAACTAACTTCCTTAGGTTGGAGTTTTCCTTCTAATATTTTCTGTAGGGCTGGATTTGTAGATAGGTATTATTTAAATCTGGTTTTGTCATGGAATATCTTGTTTTCTCCATGTATGGTGATTGAGAGTTTTGTTAGGTATGGTAGTCTGGACTGGCATCTGTGGTTTCTTAGTGTCTGAAGAATGTCTGTTCAGGACCTTGTGGTTTACAGAGTTTCCATTGAGAATTTGAGTATAATTGCAATAAGTCTGACTTTATATTTTACTAGTCCTTTTTCTGTTGCAGTTCTTATATTCTTTCTTTATTCTGTATGCTTAGTGTTTTGATTATTATGTGGTGAGGAAACATTTTTTTGGTCTAATCTATTTGATGTTTTGTAAGTTTCTTATACCTTCATAGGCATATCCTTATTTAGGTTGTTAAAATTTCTTCTATGATTTTATTAAATAAATTTTCTGTACCTTTGAGTTAGACTTCTTTTCCTTTTTATATACCTATTATTTTTAGTTTATTATTTTTTTTGTGGTGTCCCAGATTTCCTGAATGTTTTGTATTAAGAATTTGTTGGATTTAGTATTTTTGCTTTGACTGATGAATCTACTTTCTCTATTGTATCTTCAACTCCTAAGATTCTCTCTTCCATATCTTGTATTCTGTTGGTTATACTTGCATCTATATTCCTGTTTGCTTACTCAGATTTTTCATTTCTACACTCCTTTTCCTCCAGGTATAGTCAGGACCTGTGGGATCACTGTATTCTTACATGAGATTCCAGCGCCTCATTCCATTCTGTGCTTCCATTCCAGTTGGATGTAATTCTGCTCCAGCTGCATGTGCTCTCCAGGGACGTTAGGTTAATCTCTACAGCTATAGGAAAGTAATTCTTCATGCTGGGTTAGGCTTTTTAGTGCCGCAGCTATTTTGAATCACCTAGGCTCCTCTAATTAACCCCTCACCTATGTTCTTGTAAGTGAACCCAGTGAACTCTCCGGTTCACTTGTCTTGGACAGATTGACTTTGTTCTGTCACTAATATTCTTGGAACGTGCTGTGTAGTCCAGTATGACCTTGAAGTCACAGAAATCCTTCTGCTTTCCAAATACTGAGATTAAAGGTATGAATCACCATAGCTAACAGCACTAGCACTCTGCAGGAAGGAAATGTTTGTTTACATCCACCCAGGGCTGCCACTCCCTCAGTTGTGCTTGGAGCCTGAAAGAAGACAAGCCAAACCCTGTACAGACCCAAAGAACTCTGAGGACAGTTTTCTGGGGGACATGTTGATGATATGGTTGAATGACAATGTTATGTCAAGGAAAAAGCTCGGGAAGGATGGATGATGAGAGGAGACTTGGAAGAGGTGGTCAGTGGACAGAGGTCAGAATTCTATACCCATATGCGCACATGTGCGAGGTGACATGGAAGGTGACTGAGGTGACAAGTGAGGGCATCTGACTTCAGGATGCTGCTGGGTGACCAGGATAGAGAAGATATGCAGAGAGAAAACCTGGTGCTGAGTGTCAAGTTTAGGAAGTATGAAGTTAGAGGCATAGCTTCTATGCAGGTGCTCCACCAAGCAGGGGACAGTATGGAACTCCTGCATGAGAGAAAGCCTTGGATGGCGATTGCACCGAAGTGTTGTTGGTCGCCTAGTAAGATGCTATGCCCAAGAGAATGCACTGATGGAGGATCAGAGAGGGGTGAAGGGCTATGTCATCTGAATGTTTTGGCAAGGATTGTAGCCCATGGGATGAGGTTCTCTATGGTACAGCAGGAGATTAGGAGAACCCTATCCTCAGGAATCCAGGACTGGGACCTGCTAGTACCAATATTAGTCATTAATGGAGTATTCATGATATAAAGGAATCATTGTAAACTTTTAGGTAAAATAATGATATTGTATTTATTTTGAAGGTTTTTATTTCAATGAGATCAGATTAAGAACAAGCTTGTCATGTCCTCGTGGCTAGGATAAGTGAGATCGGCTTTGTAATTAGCTAGTTTCAGGATTAATTTTTGAATTATGGCTCTAACAAAGCGCAGACACGGTGCTGCAAGAGGAAATTCAAGCTAAGAAACAAGGTCCAGTCAAAAGCACAATGAACTGAGGTTTGTTTCACAAGCCAAATGATATGAATTCAGGAGTCTGAAAAGTCCCTGTACCCCTGAGTGCACGGGTCAGTCACCAGCTGTCCACTGCTACACCTGAGAAGTCCCCATCACCCCGTCAGGCTTTCTCAGTGGATGGTCGATGCATCGCGCTCACTGATTAAAGTCTAAGTAAGGGGCTAGAGAAATGGCTTAGGGTAAATAGGTTCCTGGTATCCACATAGGCTCACAACCACCTATAATTCCGGCTCCAGGTGGGGTCCTTGCCTGCTCTCCATGAAGTCACTCTACAGCGTTGGCTGAATTTAACACCTCCTGCCTCCTTAGAAGTAGGCGGTGGGGTGGGGGAGTGGAATAAGTCCCATTCTTGGGGTGTGGTAGTAAAGAGTTACAAGACCTGTCTGTCATATGGCAATCAGGATGGTTTTCGCCAAGTAAGACTGTGTCCTCCATATGGGCTCAGGGGCGTCAGGGAGGTTTCCCTGATGGTGTCACAGTGACTGCCCAGTCAGTCTGTGTCTAGTACTTTAGGCTGCCCTGCAGAGAAATCTTCCTTGTGGGGTGGCTAGGGGTGTCTGTGCTCTTGTGGAGCATTGTCTTCTAGGTTTTCAGAAGCCAGAGCATCTGGAAGCCACATCCCTACAGTTACGCTGCTGAATACCAACAGTGCTTACGTTCCCATGACAACTTTTTAAATCAGTTAAATCCATTGTCTTGCTAGGCTGTATGCTCTTCCATGTGACATGAGACAAGGCTTCAAATGAAGCAGGAGGAATGTTTGTAACCCTGAGGGAAAACTCTATAAAGTGACCTTTGTTTGGAGGGCTGGCCTCACGGAATGCTACCTCTGCCATTGCTGTTCTTTTTATCTGTAACTTTTAATCAGTACCCAATCTCAAACCTGCACTAAGCACCTAGTCTCCTAATACCATGCATTAGCTGTCTCCGTTAGTCTCTACTGATGATGGAGAAGTGGAGAATCAGGGAGTCTGGACGATTTCCCCAAGGTCACAGTGCTAGTAAAGTGTCTAGTGAGGGCTGAAATGTGGATGTCTGATGGAAAGACCATGCTCTTTCCATGAAGTCAGGTGCTTGGAAAATAGAGAATGTCACTGATGAGTCTGTGACTTGCACACATGGTTACTTAAGGTTTTATATTCATTCTTTGGTGAGGGGTATGGGTGCTGCTGTTTGTAGCTGTGTTCTGGGTTGGATCACTGGCGTTCCATCAAATACATTCTATAGGTTTCCTCTTGGAATCAGGAGATCCAGGAGCTGAGCTGCTTTTGACATCTCCACTTTTCCCTCTTATTCTCCTGGGGAATGGGCTGTATAGTGGCAGAATTCTGGGCATTCCTAACCTTGACTCTGAGCCCTACTGGAGATAATTGTCGTGCCATATCTAAAAATTGTCATGACTACCAATAATTGGCATCATTCACTGAACACAACCCCGAGCTCCTCTTTCACGCAGCTTTGTTGAAAAGGGGAGAAGAGAAATGGAGTGGCTGCTGAGGGGAGGTGGGAAGTGAGGTTAAGGATTTAGCTCATTTGGTGGAGTGCTTGCCTAGCAAGTGTAAGGCTTTGGATTCAGTCCACAGCACTGAAGGCAAAATAAGGAGAATGTGTCTGCATGCTGAAAGGTGTATTTGTTTATAAACCGTACCATGTCGATCATTCTAATGAGGTTTTGCAGCCTTTCTCCAAGATATATAAATAAATACTCCAAAAATAGCATCGTTTTTCACGTACTGTTCTGTAATATGCTTTTAGCACTTAAATATATATTAGGAGCAATTTTCCAAGTCATTATGTACTTTTCTATAACATCATTAAAGAGTGTATGCAGGCCATTTCAGTAGGTGGGCATATACTCTGTTTTAACAAATTCATATTTTAGTCAGCATGCAAGTACTTGCCTACTGTCCTCTGATATAAACACATTGTTATCCACTTCCCAGGGGCTGTGTTCTCATACCTAGTCACGGTTGTGTCTTTTGGAAAATAAATTCCATTTGCAATGGTATTTCCACTAAAGTATGGATGAGCATGTCTGAGTGAAAGACAGAGGAGTGGATTTAGGGAGCTGGACCTGACAAGACCCAGAGTGCCGGTGCACAGCTGCTGTATTTCTGGATGCATAATTCAGACACCAGAGAGAAGTTCTAGGTGTGGGCCACCTAATTTTCTTCTTCGGAGACTTTGAGGGAAGCTGACTGAACATGAGGGAGCTGTAAGGTTGAGAGGACTATGTTGGATAACAGGATAAAGATACACGGAGATCTTGACTGGCAGGACAATGGACTAGAAGAACTGGACAGGCTGGAAAGGGGAAATTGTATTGCTGTTACAATGACAATGTTTAAAATATTCTCCAGATTATACTTGTGAAGGTTAGGGGACTCCCGGATGGACGTCAGGTCCTCCAAAAACCACAGAGGGATTGCTGGGATGTAGTCACCCTCCAGATTCATGCAGACCCAACAACTTAAACTGTGCCCATTTGGATGTAGGTAAGTTGGTACTTGGCCAAAATAAAAAGGTAGCAGACTACATGATCTAGATCAAGGCTGTTTGAGAGAAATATAAATTAAGTCGTATCTATTCATCCACCCGAGGACACAGGGGACACAGACCCCATTCTCCTGCGTTATTACTCAGTAATCCATGAACACTGGTAGTGTGTGTGGTTTCTCATCAAGCAAACAACAGATCCTGTAGGGAACACCAGACGGCTGTCCTTCAATTCTATTAGAGCTAATATGGAAATACGTGATTCTAGCTGTCTGGAAATAGCATCAGAACTCCCAGGTGGGTACCTCAGTACTCAAGACTGCCTATCTTCCTACACCAGTCACAGACGCACGATTATCTTTCCTTGGCTTCTGATTGAGCAGTTATGAAGGGTTCTCACATCCTTAGGTTCAACTAGTTGGAGTGGTTCATTGACCCAGGTGTCTTAGTTACTTTTCTATTGTGGTGGCAAAACACCATGACCAAGGTAACTTACAAAAGAAAGAATTGTTTGAAATTTACAGTTCCAGAGTAATAGAGTCCATGACCATCATTGCAGGGAGCATGGGGGCAGACAAGCAGATATAATGTTTGAGTAGTAGCTGAGAGCACATATCCTGATCCACAAGCAGGGGGAGGTAGAGAGGGAAAGGGGGGGGGAGAGAAATAGTTAGATAGATAGATAGATAGATAGATAGATAGATAGATACATGATAGATAGAGATGATAGAGATGATAGAGATGATAGATGATAGGTAGATGATAGATAGAGATAGATAACAGATAAATAGATAGATGATAGATGGATAGGTAATGATGAGGATAGGTAGATAGAAACAAAAAGACAGAGATAGAGGGAGACACACAGAGAAAAAGAGACACTGAGAGAGACAAAGAAACAGACAGAGACAGAGAATAGAGCAAAAGTTAACTAGGCATGGTGTAGGCTTTGGAAACCTCAAGGTCCACCTCTGGTGACACATCTCCTTAAACAAAGCCACACCTCTTAATCCTTCCCAAACAGGTTGGTCAACTGGGGACTAAGTGTTCAAATGTATGAGCCTATAGGGACCATTCTTATTCAAACCATACATCAGGGAAGCATTTACATACTTTTTCTAGTTAAAGAAACAGAAGGGACACTGGAGAAGACCAGATGAAGAGATTGTGGGGTATGGTGTGTGGCCTCTGAAATGCAGGTTGAAACTAGAAGCTTAACCTGACTGTGGTATTTAGATATGGGCCTTTGGGAAGTTGGGTCTGCAATCAACTAAGAGATACACTTCTGGACAGGTCTCCAAGAATGTCTCCAGGAAGGTCTGGCTGAAAAGGGAAGACACATTTGCGAATATATGGTGGGGAAGTGGGAGATGGCTACTACCCAGGCACACAACCAGGGCTTTTAGTGGGCCCACCCCACATCTGCCCCATCTATGACCTGCTGGATCACATGAAGGGACTGGTCCTGTGGAACTATAGAACAGGATCTCCATGACTTGGGGCCACAGTAGGATACTTGAGAGGAGTTTCGATGAGAGTCTATGGTGCAGTAGAAACCAGAGACCTCAAACCAGACTAACAACTCTTTACACAGGAACATTTGCAAGTGAAGCTCTTTGGACAAAAGGATATACTGTGTGACACACTAGCTTCCGATGCCACGAAGATGGGTGAAGAGGCGATGGAAAGGTGGGGAAGGGGAACAAAGTGTTTCTTTCTTTCTTTTTTTGTTTGCCTTTTTTTCGCAGGTTGTTTTTGTAATTAATATACTTTATTTTTATTATTTTTGTTCTTTAAATTTTCCTTTTGGAGGGATGCTATAGCAGTGAAGGGGTTGATAACAGAGGGACTGGGAGGTGGGAGGGATTGGGGTGCATGATGTGAAATTCTCAAAGAATCAATAAAATTTTAATGTTTAAAAAAAGAAAGAAAAGAGTCATATACTCACTGGAGCATGGTCAAACTCCCAGTGGCTAGCCTCTTAAAGAAAAATTAGTCCTTCCCACTCCCACCAGAAGCTGTCAACTATGAAAAGCTACACTTCAGGGTCCCTATCACAAAATTTTGAGAGTTCTCTCCAATGGCTTCTTGTCTAGACTGTTTCCTTTTCTTTCTGTTTTGGGGGGAGGGAGTTAGGGAGAGTGGGGGTGAGGGAGAGAGGTTGTCACAGAAGCTTTTTATGTCTCTCATTCTCAACTGTGAGTCTGCAGTCAATACCACTGCAAAAGAAGCTCCTTTGCCCCCTATAGTCAGCGACAGCAAGGATCATGGACTTTCACATGGCTTCTTGCTGGGTTCTCTGACAGAAAGGGTGAGGGCAGAGCCAGACCTGCTGGACTTTCCCTATGGCTGAGCGGGATGGTGAATGTCAATGTCTCAGACCTCCCCTCCACTGGCAACCTGGGAGAAACACACACACTGAATTGGGAGTCTGTCAAAGCAGGACTCCTTTAATTGCATTAGGCAGGAACTTATACGGGTTGAGATAGGTGGTGGGAAGCCTGGGATGGGCCTACATGGAGCAAGGAACAAGGGCCAATACTATTCTGTCATGTTAGTGGTGGCTGGGCAGAGGCGGGCCCAGGTCAGGTTGTGCTGGGTCACTTCCTATGTGGAAGTCTTAGCCAGAGACAGGTCTCCAAACTCGAGTTAGGCTCAGAAAGTTACACTGGGTCTCATGCCCAGGCCTCATGAGGTCCAACAGTTTCTGGCAATGGCACAGACCATAGAGATATGCATGGCCTCCAGCATCAGAGTGGACAGTGGACTTCAGCATGGTCTCCAGTGGCAGTACAGACCACGATGCATCACGGCTGTGTCACGGGCCATGGATACCAACATGACTTCAGGCAGCATCAGAGGCCAAAGACATCTGCATGACTTTCAGTGGTAACCTAGACAATGAACATCAACGTGGTCTCTAGTGGGAGATACCCACATGGCCTCTAGCCACAGTGTGGACAACGGATACCATCGTGGTCTTTAGGGGCAGCATAAGCCAGGTATTTATTTTTCTTTCTTCTTCTTTCCTTTGGGGGAAGTCACAAGAGTGGGGGTGTACCTGAGAAGACTGGGAAGTGAATGTAATCTGAGTGCATTATATGAAACTCTCAAACAACCAATAAAAACATTATGTTGTGTCTAATCTACATGAGAAGTAGAAAAAGACAAGATCTCCTGGTTAAATTGGGAGCATCGGGATAATGGGAGAGGGCAGAAGGGGAGGGGTGAGGATGGGAAGGGAGTGGAGAGAAATACATAGTTCAATAAAATAATAAAAAATAATATTTTACAAAAATATGTTGTGGAAAAAAGGGAATGGCCAATTCTTTCTAATAGCAGTGGCTCAGATGTAGAGATCCACATACATGTCAAAGAAGTGCTTGCTTGCTTGCTTGCCTGTCTTCCATTCTTGCTGAATGTATTCATATCTCTTGCTATTGCTGCTGCTATTGTCATTCTTGCTGACATTAGACTCCAGCATCTTTGGGGTCCAATGTGGGCTGAAGACAGGCAACTTTCTAAGAATCTTCCCAGCCCTTGGATTGGAAGTCTTGGTACAAACCAGCTTTATGGGCAGCTATTAGGATCTTAGCCTCCCCACAGTGCAGAAAGTCATTGTTGTATTACCCAACGACCTAATAAATTTCCTTTTTATGACATGTATGCATTCTACCTATGCTCTAACTTTAGGGAATCCTATACAGAGAAGACTGGGATCAGGCAATGTTGTAATATCTGTGGCAGGGCTGCGTCCCCGGCACCCAGCTGCCTGCATGGCTTTACCCAAAATAATTACACAGAAACTGTATTCTTTTAAACACTGCCTGGCCCATTAGTTCCAGTCTCTTATTGGCTAGCTCTTACATATTGATTTAACCCATTTTTAATATTCTGTGTAGCACCACGAGCTGGCTTACCAGGAAAGATCTTAACCTGCGTCTGTCTGGAGTGGGAGAATCATGGCGACTCCTGACTCGGCTTCTTTCTCCCAGCATTTTGTCTGTTTACTCCACCCACCTAAGGGTTGGCCTATCAAGTGGGCCTAGGCAGTTTCTTTATTTAACCAATGAAATTAACTCCTCCATCATTTCCCCTTTTTCTGTTTAAATAAAAAAGGAAGGCTTTTACTTTAACATAGTAAGATTACATATAACAAAACAGTTATCAAACAAGAATTACAGTTACAATATTTATATCTATTTTATCTTTTATCATAACTAAGGAAAACTATAACTATCTATTTATTCTTCAACTCCATCAAAGACTCCAGAAGGATATAATATTACCTAAGTAAACAAGAAATGAGAAAACTCTAGAAATGACAGAGACATCTCGCTGCCTGGACAGTCACGCAAAGTTCCTCTGTACCGTTGGGGCATCCATCTTTAGCCTACAGACCCATAGTATCCAGCAGACATTTTCATGAAGCAGGAAAATTTAAAGATAGTTTAGTCACTTTTTGCTATGTCCTGCAGAATGTCTCGTAGACTCTTATGAATCAGGAACCCCGAAAGACCATCTCACCTTTAGGCAAGTTTAGCAGTCCTCTCTCTGTGGGTTTTCTGTGTCCAGTTTATGCAACAGTCCAGGCAAGAGCAGTTTCTTGCCCAAATGACTATCAAACTCCATAAGGAGCCTCTTTGATGCCCATCTTTTTATCAAAGTAGACTGGTGCTGCCAGGAGCAGACGTGTCTCATTGTCATGAAAAGCCCTAAGTTATTAAAATATTTAAAATGCCATATTCTGTAGTCTTTGAAAGATATGAAGAATGCCTATTTAATTGAAATATATCTCTATATATCTAGAAAATCTAACTAACATGACTACAAGCTTGACTATTATCGATGATTATCTACTAACAACCTATATTTCCTAATTATACATTACATTTTTAAATGAACTACATAATCACAATACCTTAATCAAGAGCAGAAATACATATACATATAACAAAATTGACCTTAAAATCCATACCAATGTAAATTATTCATATCTATATCAAGGCAAGTTCAACTTGGTGGAGTCCCCATGACTTATACTGGTGGTCTTGTAAAAGGAAGGAGAGAGACTGCTGTGTCCACTCTTTGTCTCTTGAGGTCTCCCACAGGTCCATGTTCTTTCTCTGATGTTATCCATCATGATGCCATACAGCTATAGGAGCCAGGGATAGGCATGGAAGGTGCTATTTGGGCTATTAGTCATTGTGAGTTGAGCAAATCCCTTTCTGTTATAAGAGATCAACATCAGGTATTTTGTAGAGTAATAGCAAATGAACTAGAAGACATGGGCAGGACCAGGTATGGGGGAAAGTGTGTTTGTTTTCATGCATTTGTCACTGTCTAGGAACCTATTGGGAAGTTCTCTGAGATCTGACCTGCTGGGTCCTTATGGAGGCTTTATTACATAAGCATGGTTGACTGTATCACTGGCCATTGGTGACCAACTTAATCTGGAGTTCCTTTTCCCCTTGTGGAGGTTGGGGCATAGGGCTGACAATCCCCAAAGACTTCAGACATTCCATAGATCTTGGCAATTATATGCTAGGAAACAAGATCAAATAATGCATATTTCAGCATATCATCGTATTACAATAAACATGTGATTTAAACTTTTCTAGTGGCCAGCAGTAAATTTTAGATAACCCACCTTGTCAAAACTGTAATTTAAACACATAGTCAATACAAACACATTCTTACTGAGGGATATTATTTTCTCTCTATGTATGCTTTTAAAATAAACGTAGAATAATTGCACATATTTATGTGATATAGTATGTAATTTGATACATGTCCATTGTATAACCACTAAATTAGGGTAATTAGCATATTCGTATTATGTAACACTGTTTCTTTCAACTGAAAAACTTTGAAATTCTCTCTCCTAGTTCTTTATAAATTAGATAATAAAGTCTATGAACTGCAGTCACCCCATTGTGCTGTAGAACACCAGACCCAATTCCTCTCAAGTGTATGGAATTTGTTGTCCATTACCCAGGCTCCCACTGTGACCATTCTTTAAGTTTTTGAAAACCAATGCATGCTGTATATGCTTCACATATGCTTCATACATATGTCTCGGCTCAGACACTGAATTTTCAGCCGTTCAAATGAAATATAGTCTATCGAAAAATGCTCATCTAATGAATTAGTGTTCTCAGTTTGAGAGAAGCCAGAATCGTCTGGGAGCTGGGTCTCTGGGCATGCCTGTGGGGTGATCCTGATGAGGCGAGAAGACCTGTCCAGTATGACCACTCATTCCCTGCCTGGGATCCTAGACTGTACGTGGAGAAAGGGAGCTGAACGGCTGCACGCAGTCATCACTCTTTGGATCACGGCTGAGCTACCACCATATACTTGAAGCTCTTTCTGTCTTGACCTCCTTCCCCGCCATAATGGATTGTTCTCTTGAGCTGTGAGCCAGTTTCTTCCTTAAATTGCCTTTGTCAGAGTATTTTATCACAACAATAAGGAAAATGAGGACAGTTGTGTTTAGTGAAAAACATTTACTTGTTTTATTTTCTTTTTTATTAAGGATTTCATATAATACATTTTGATCAATCTCCCCCCTGATTCTCTCCTCTCAAATTCTTTCTCTTATAACCTCTACTGCTTTTCTGCCTCAGCTTCATGTGCTGTGTTTTCAAACCCACTGGGTCCATTTAGTGCTGTCTGTATGTGCATGGGTGTGGGACCTTCTGAAACATGGGGAGCCTCTCAGGGACCATATCCCTGAAGGAAACTCCCTCCTACAGTGGCCATCAATTGTCAATAGCTTCTCAACTAGAGGTGGTCTTCATGAGCCTTTCCTCCATCCCTCCTAGGATTTGGCTGGCTTCATCTTGTGCAGGTCTCATGCATGCAATCACAGCTGTGTGAGCTCATGTGTTCAAGGGCCCTGTGACTTCCGGGAAATACTGTTTCACTGCAAATGTCTTCTTCCTCGGACTCTTACAATCTTTCTGTCTCTAGCCCCATTTAAGATTTATTTACATTATTTTATTATCTGTAAAATAGAAAAATAATAAGCTACTTTCTAGGATGTTTCCAGAGATGATATAGGCAATGAATATACTTATGGCCTATAGGACAGCATTTCTGGGCTCTACCCCCAGTAACTCTTTCCTTGTAATGTGGACAGGAGTCTACCTGGGGAAGGATAACCATTGCTAGTTTTTAGCAGGCTATGGTTTGGGGTGACAGGTGGCATTTTTCAGTACACACAAACAAACCCAGCCTCTGAGCTCCCTCATCCCACTGAAAGCTTGCTTTTTTATTTACAGCTTCAGATTGATCCCGATCGATCTGTCCACAAACCTTTTCATCAAGAGTGAAAACAAAGAAGCAAGGAGAGAAGGCTGGGGTTCCTACATCTTTCCTCCCTCTGCAGGTGGTGCTGGGTGTCTGGCCAACTTCCCACTACTGCCACAAAACACAACCAGAGATGTGAGGTGAATACGTTGGCCCAGAGAAGCCCTCTGCATTTCTCTGCAAAAGAGCCCATCACAGGCTCGCCCAGCCACATCTGTGCTTCTGTCAAGTAAACAAAGAATATGTACTGCTCTCAGGCAGGCACTAACAT
Organism: Chionomys nivalis; assembly: GCF_950005125.1. NCBI lineage: Eukaryota > Metazoa > Chordata > Mammalia > Rodentia > Cricetidae > Chionomys > Chionomys nivalis. The sequence continues at coordinate 31,680,806 of NC_080090.1, read as the reverse complement.
TAGCTGAGTAAGAGCTCTTCGGGGACCAGGGAAAGGAGGTTCGCATTTGAAAATGAACCACTGTATGTGGATTTATAGCATTGCTTTTCCGACCGAGAGCGTGGAATATTTTTCTCTGGGAGATTAGGGTTTACTAGTGGATTCAAGTGTAACTTTGGAGAGTGGTGGAGGTATTAGATGTGGCAGTATCACAGTATTGTTTTATTGGCAATTAGATTTCAAACTGGCACGAATGTATGAAAATAAGTCTCAATTATGGGCCTGTGAAGTTTCTCCACCATCTGTCAACAGTTTGCTCCTTATGTCACAACATGTGTACCTTTGGAGGGAAAATGATTTAATAGACCAAGAGAGGAGAGGTACAGCTCACCAGATCACACTGGAGTTTACAGCAGGTGCCTGTGCTTAGGGTTTCTGACACAGAGAGAAATTTAGACGCGAATGCACATGCATTGGTGTATATATACACACATACATAAACACGCTTTTGAAAGTCTCGAACTGGCAGAGATTGAATACAACTTCAGCAGGCAAGAACCCAATCTTCCCACTTGACGGTTGCAAAAGATGAAGTTCACCGGGAGTCAGTCAGTCAGGGATGTGTCTGAGACAGTCATGTGAGGGAATGCTGGAGCTTTAGCTAATTGCACCGTGGTTTTGCTGGCAAATACGTGGCAGTTGGTTCTCTGGGACCGTTGCAACCCTGGTTTGAAGTACTTGCACATTCATAGTGTCAACACTATCAGTGGCTGCTGTCAGCCAATGATGTGGTGCCCTGAGCATGAGGTTTGGCAGAGTCCGGAGTTCATTGCTCAGGGACCTGAGGGTGCTATTGTAGACTGTGGCACGTCTGCTCAGCACCCACTTCCCCTCGTGGGCAGAGTGCTCTGATTGTTGCCTATCGTGTTTTTGCGGAGTGACTCCACCATGATGCATGACCTAGGATCAGGTCATCCAGTTAATGCTATCTCTCTGTACACTGATTGTTTGGGGTACCCGTGATCCACGGTAGCTCTGAGAGTCAGGCTCAAGATTTTGCTAGGACTTGGAGGCTCTAGACCTGTGCAACGCTTGATGCGTGGCGACTGCTTTGTCTCATAGGAACAGTGCTGTCAGAGGGTGGAGATAGACACAGAGGAAAGCAAAGCCAAGAGACAGAGGACCCATCCCTGCTTCAAGCTTCATTTCTGGACTTTTGATTTAACAAAATCAATAAAATCTGTTATTTCTTTACCAACAGTTTCACTCCTGACAGAGGAGTCCTGAGAGACAAGTTTGTTTCTGGAGCTTACGTTAGAGCATCTCCAGGGTCTTTGGGACCTGCTGCTTGGCCAAAGTGTTAGTGTCTCAAAGCCATGAGCCCTGCCTAGCCTGGCCACTCTTAAAATAAGTTTGATGTCTGTCAAGTTGAAGATACTCAATAAGTCTCTGTTAAATATCTGCTTTATTGTGTTGCAGTAGCAAATGGCTCCCAAGCTCAATGGCTGCTGATGATAAAGATTCATTCCTTGCTTGTGGCTGCTGTCATTTTTGCTAGCTGTGACTCTGTTCCATGTTGTTCACCTTAGGACCCAACTCAGTAAAATAAGACAGAAGCTTGGGAGTAAATATTTGTTACTTTTCTTTATGTTTACCTGACCATAAAAGCCACATGGCATGGAGGCATTCTGCAAATCTCAGGCATGGGCAGGGGTAGATAATCCATGTTGTTAATGTTTGATATAATAACGAGGGGTGATATAAAGGTAGCTTTTAATTTCTTTAATTAAATTTATTTATTTATTTAGCTGTTACTGTTTTTGTTGTTGGTTTTTCGAGGCAGGGTTTCTCTGTGCAACAGTCCTGGCTGTCCTGGAACTTGCTTTGCAGAACAGGCTGGCCTCAAACTCACAGAGATCCACCTTCCTCTGCCTCCCGAGTGCTGGGATTAAAGGTGTGCACCACCACCGCCAGGCCAGGTAGCTACACAGTTTAAGAGAGAATATGGAGATACGGAAAGGCCTTATCTTGAGAGATCAAAGACTTGAATGTCCACAGACCCAGCAATGCCACTCCTTGATGTGGTGACCTGAAAGTATCCCATGTAGGGGCAGTACTGAGAGATGTACAGACGTGATTATGTCATGCTGAGAAGGCCACACAGCCACCATTACTCAGTCAACCACCTGCAGAGGACTGAACGGATAGAAAAGACAATGCTTAGCAACTGAAAGGAAGCAATACTCATGCAGGCACCCCTAATTAAACCCAGGGGTTTCAGATGAAACCATGCAAACAATGTGTAGATAGGACAGGGACTTGATGGAGAGAAGGAATTTAGCAGGAGTGGGACAGGGCAATGGGGACAGAAGATGGCCAAAATATAATAACACCTTCATGAAATTATCCAATAACAGCAAAAATTAAAACAAAAAACAGCCTTCATCTTCCAAAAAAGATGACTGTATCTTAGAAACATACTACTGACTGAAATAAGATAGCAGGAAACTGTAAGTAGTGATTCCAATCTTGTTATTAATTTGTATATTAAAACCCTGAGCAAAAGCATAAAGGAAGGCTACACACAAAATTCAGAATTTGATGCCTTTGGGTAGGTGATCCCCGAGGCAAGGTGCCTGCAGATGAGCACTGGCCCTCTAGCTCTTGGGTAGTTAGAGAGTTGAAGGACATCATCTTAATATCAGGTAGTTTAATCTGCATTTGCAAAATTTACTTTCCTGTTGCTGCTATAAAATATTATCCAAGCATAATTAGAAAAAAATGCAAAAAAAACCTGATGAAATAAGGGAATAATGTAGGTTTGTTGTTGTTATTTGTTTCTTTTGGTTTTTTTTTTTTTTTTTTGGTTTGTTTTTTGGTTTTTCAAGGCAGGGTTTTTCTGTGTAGCCCTGGCTGTCCTGGAATTTGTTCTGTAGACCAGGCTGACCTCAAATTCACAGAGATTTGCCTGCCTCTGCCTGCCTAGTTCTGGGCCACCACTGCCTGGCTCTTTTTGGTGTTTTGGATTGAATTTAAGGCCCTGCATATTCTAGGTAAAGGTCTCTGTCTATCCTACCCTATTTCAGGAAACAATTGAGAAGCAGATAAAAGTGTTTATAAAGAAGAGCTACCTGAACAGAGGGCTACTTTGAAGCAAATTTGGCTAGATTTGTTTGTGGACAGAATTTAAGGATTTGGGGGTCACAGGTGAGGCATTGGGAATCCTAGGTCCCCAAGGCAGGCCTTTGTCTCAGACTGTCAACCTGTCCATACGGAGTACAGTCTGAGATTGCATTGGGCCAATGCTATTCTCATAAGGCTGAGATTTCTCCTGCTCATGGTCTCTACATCATGAGTGTACATAAGAGGCCACCGCAGGATATTTTGATTTCATTGCCTGTCACTGAGATGTGAACCTTTCTGTGTGTACAGAGAAGGCCTCATTTTTGGCTTGCACAATGGAAAACACTACCTTAGTGACTAGTAAGATTGACTTCCTTGGCTTAGTCTTGTGGTGGTTTGAATGAGAATAGGCTCATATGTTTGAATGTTTGGTTCCCCAGTTAGTAGAACTATTTGGAAAGGATTAGGAGGTATGGCGTTGTTGGAGGAGGTCTGTCACTGGGTATGGCCTTTGAGGTTTCAAAAGTCCATGCCAAGGCCAATCTCTGTCTCTGTCTCTCTCTCTCTGCCTGCTGCCTTCAGATTAGGACGTAAAGCTCTCAGCTACTATTCCAATACCGTATCTGCCTGATTTCTGGCATGATGAACTAATCCTCTAAAACTCTAAGTGGGCCCCCAACTAAATGCTTTCTTTTACAAGAATTGTGTTGGTCATGATGTCTCTTCACAGCAATAGATCAGTAATTAAGACACCCACCATGCATGCTGTCCTCCTCTACTAGGGTGGCCTTCTGCCAAGAGACTGCCTGACCTGTTTTAATCTAAGTCAGGAGGTAGACACTTCAGATGATAGATTCTAGGTCTCTTCTAAAGTGATCCTAGAGTACTTGGTCCACGTATCATCTGCCTTGGCAGAGCACCTCCTGCTGATGAGGGAAGCCCATCTTGTTGGGACTATTCCATGAAGTCTGTTTCCTCACTCTGTCAGCGTGTGGGGAAAGACGGGTCCTGAGGAATATAGAGGGAGTGAGAGGAGAAGTAAGAGCAAGTGAGACCTCCTCAACCTCTGAACAAGAACCATGCCCAGCCCTAGGCTCCCTGAGCTTTCCTTACCCTCTTATGGGCATGTATAAAAGCCATGCTTTGTCCCTTGCTAGCAGGCAGCATGGAGACCCTTTATCCATTTGGGTTTGCTTAGTGTCAGCTTGACACAAACCTAAACATATTTAGAGAGAGGGACTCTCTTAATCGAGAAAATGCCTCCACGAGATTGTCTTGTAGGCAAGTCTCTGAGATAGTGCTTGGATTAATGATTGAGGTGGGAGGGTCCAGGTCACTGTGGGTGGTGCCACACCAGGGCAAGTAGTCCAGATGATCTAAGAAAGCTGACGGAGTAAGCCATGGAGAGCAAGCCAGGAAGCAGCATTCCTCCACGGCCTCTGCTTGAGTTCCTGCCCTGACTTCCCTCAGTGACGGAGTGTGACCTAAGACTTGTAAACTGAAATAAACTCTTTGCTCTTCAAGTGGTTTTGGCTGTGATGTTTTATCACAGCAACATAAACCCTTACAGAAATGAGTAATCCGGAGGCTTTTGATGCAAGTAACAGAAACAGGAGAAAAGGTAATTTTCTTTTCTTTTTTTTTTTTTTTTGGTTCAGTGCTATTAACAGAGAGCAGCTTTAAGTGGAATTGAATTCAGAGCTTGTTTTCTCTTTCTCACTTCCTGGCTCTGTCTTTCAGTGCTGTTGCCTTCATTTCCAGAATTTCTTCCTACCGCTGACCAGCATTCTCTCAGGGGCTACATAGAGTCCCGCGGGAAAACGCGAGTCTATGTGTCTCTGACTATCCACTGGAATCCCCGATGTGTAGCATGTGCTCTTCCTTGGGCACATGTCTCTTTTTTGGCCAGTTACAGAACTGGAAGTGGGATGCGCCGAGTGGAGAAGCCAGGCCATATGATATCCTCCAGAACAGATAGGGAGGGATAGGATGAGCTTCCTCCACTAGACAATTCCTCCACCATTGTGGGTCCTTGAACGGAGAGCAAAGGCCATGAGGCACCAGGAAGGGAAAGGATGCTAAGGGGTCGTCAACACACTGTCACTTCCTACCTAACTGATACTTTGGTGAGTGCTGGCATTCAGAGGAGTTCTGCATACCCTGAAGATGAAGGTTCATGGGCTATAGTGTCAGAAGATGCACTTTCCTCACTGCTGTTTGTCTCTTAAATTTGATTCTCCCACCTACCCCTTCCCACCCCTGCATTGGTTTGCTCAGGTCTCTGCCTCCCAAGTGTTGGGAGTACAGGGGTGTGCTACCATGCTTGGCTTACGTGAGTTTTAAAAGTTATGTCAACTTGACACAAGGTGAAGTCATTTGAGAGGAGAGAACCTCAATTAGGAAAATGCCTCCACAAGACTGAGTTGTAGGCAAACCCGAAAGGCATTTTTTTAAGTGACTGAAGAAGGAGGGCCCCTCTCATTGTGGGTGGGGCCATTATTTAGCTGGTGGTCCTGGATTCTAGAAGAAAGCAGGCTGAACAAGCCATTAGGAGCAAGCCAGTAAGCAGCACCCTCCATGGCCTCCGTGTCAGCTCCTGCCTCCAGGTTCCTGCCCTGCTTGAGTTCCTGCCCTCACTGCTTTTAATGGTGAATTATTGTATGGAACTGTGAGTGAAATAAACCCTTTCCTTCCCACCTTGCTTTTTGGCTGTGGTGTTTCATTGCAGCAATAGAAAACTTAACTAAGACATTTTATAATTCTTCATTGACACCTTCAAGCACACAGAATCAGAGAGAATAGTGTATGATCCCTCACCTTGGTACCCACCATCCAACTTCAACCATTGTTTGGACACAGGTTTGACTTTTACAAGTTTCAAATAGGTACATAGTGTGAACCCGTTTTTATGTTGTATGTTTCTCCACTCTAGTGTAGAAAGAACACAGACGAAGATAAAGTGGCGCGTTCTTGTGTTGATGTTTGCTGCAAGGCTGTGAGATGAGCCTTCAACAGGATCCAGTTTCCCAGTTTCTCTGCCTTGTTTATTGAGTCCAGTGCTTGATCCTTAGTTCTCCCAGGCACTTGTATCTCTTGCTGTCTGTATCCTCTGCTGTTGACCTTGTTCTTGCCTGACACTGCTGGTTTCATTTTGTAGGCGGATGCTGAAGCGTTCACAGCCACGCTGCTTTCTTCCGTTCTCTGAAGCATCTCTTGCCTACCTTTATCCTGATGAAACTTAAAATCATTCCAAAGAAGATTTCTTGAATTATAAAAAAAGAAACATTTCCCCCCCATAGTCATAACTCCACTCTAGAAACATGGCGCATCTCCCATTGTTTTGTTCTTGTAAGTTCTATGCAAATGAAAATAAAGTGCACTTGCCTTCTGTGAGGAACATTTTTGTGTGGGTTGTGCTATTTTGCTGTGTTTATAGGTGGGGGAGTTCAGTTTTCTTACTTTATCGTTTTTCTCCATTCTCAAAGTCTTTTCATTTTCATTGGTTTGTGAGGTTCGGATAACACTGAAGAACACTGCTCCCAACTTGCTACTAATGTCTAGGAAGGATTCAGATCTCATGTTCGCACCGGAGCCTACAGATCTCACGTTCGCACCGGAGCCTACCTTCACCCTGCCCTGCCCGACCATGTGTTCCTGTGAAGTCTTCTTACTCCCCAGACTCTCAGGCTCCTCACTTGCTAAGGGATTTGGTTTATTTTTGTCTTCTTCCTTACATAGCTTTTATTTTTAGACTTTTCTTTCTTCTCTAGGAGAACATGAACATAGCCACATATAGAAATATTCCATAATGGTGGAAATTTAGTCCCATTTTTTGGTATCAACAATAGAGCCCAGTTAATGACTCCCATCTTTGTACATTGCAATAAAATTTTGCAATAATCTAGGATATTTCTTTGGAATATGGATCATTGTTGACAAGATTAAGTCAGAGATGCTTCACCGAGGTCTGTCTTAGTACCTGTCCCATTCTAGGTGATTGTTCTGAAAGTATCCCGCCAGACCAGATGCTGTCCTAGTGAGAAAGGTGCTATCCCCAGCTTAGCTCAGAGAAGGTGAGAAACTGAGCTCACACAGGCAGTCAAAGTGCTCCCAGCTGGCCAAACCACAATCCCCACCATGGTAATTCGTTGGAGAGCCAGGCAGTGTCTCATGCTAGGCAGTAGCTGGCAAGGCTAATCTGTCTCCTCTCTGCTTTTGTCACCACCCTGCTTTGAGCACTCCAGTCACACTGCATGCTTCATGCTGCCCTCCCCCACCCCTAGCATCTTTCAAACAGCTCTGTGACCAGCCACTTCTCAGCTGTTATCCTCCTGCACACTGAGTCGTGATCTCAGACAACCCTTGCTCTTGTGACAAGAACGGCAATCTGGAGTCCCACGGAGGACTGCCATGTGGTGAAGAGGGTCTAAAATAAAGGGAACCCAGAAAGCAGAGGCAGGTGACTTGGAGCTCGATATATGATGGTGGAGAAAGCCCTGGAAGTGAGGCAGAGGCCGCCACTGCTGGATGACCCTGTGGCTCTATGCACATCTCCAGCTTCCTCTCAACTACTTCCTAATTGCCTCCATGGTGTCTGCATACCTCTGCTGGGCTAAGATGATGAACACCACGGTGGAAGCTCACTGGACAGTTTTGGGCATGTAAAAGGTCTTTGCTGGTATTTGCACAAAAATAAATAAGAGAAAAAACTAAAAAGAAGACAGCAAGCTACATGGAATTTCTCTACCTGACCCTGCATGGTAGGGCCTTTTTTGTGGGGAAGAGGGGTTAGAGTGGTATTGACTGCTTGAGCCTCAGAGCGTGTCTGAGTCACAGAGATTTCATTACGATGCTCTTGGACTGAGTGCATTTTGGGAGTGTACTGTGGCAGCGGGTCAGCCGTAGAGAGGATGGTGGCCAGCTCTGCTGGTGAGGACCAGTGGCTGGGTGTGTTAGAAGACCCACCCCAGTCTGTCTTCAGAATGATGATATGGAGTAGGCACTATGGTTTTTCCCGAGGTTAGGATGAATAAACAGGCCAGTGGGCTTAGGTAATTTAAAAAATAGAATTATTGATTTTTATTTTATGGGTTTGAATGTTTTGCCTGTGGATATAAAAGTACACCATGTGTGTACAATGCCTGAGGAAACTTCGGGTGCCCTAGGACTGGGGTTACAGGTAGTTGTGTGCCACCATGTGGAGGCTGAGAACCTCTACCTGGTTCTCTGAAAGAGCAGCAAGTGCTTTGAATTGCAGAGTCATCGTCTCCCCAGCTCTAGGCTTAGGCAGCTTTACGTCCCTTTAGGTTATGGATCTGGGCATGTGAATGAATGCCAAGCTGTTGTGCAACTTAAGAGATTCTCATTCTTTCCAAACCTTTACCTCAGTTGGGTGTTAGAAACTCAGGAGCAGTGCTCTGAGGTTGGTATTAATGAAGAGTACCTGAGAGATTCAAGTGTGTGGTCACAGACTGGCAATACCTCAGCCAGAGACATCTATGGGGCAGGCAGCAGAGTGTGGGGGTGAGAGACCAGACAGGGGAGACATGATCTTGTGTGGGTTGGTCGGGACATGAGTGAGACAGTGGTCACTCCTCTAGGTCTGTGAGTTCTTCATGCACGGGTGGAGTCATCCTTGGTTGAATGGAGGTGAAGAAGTTGCACATGTACCCACCACATGCCCACTGTTGTTTGTCATGATTCCTTATATGATGCAACATGACCAGTGTTCACTCATCACATCATTGTGTGAGGTGTCATGTACCCAGAGGGGATGTGAAGTTTCCAGGAGGACATAGAGTGGAGTGGGTTAGGTGCAGATACTGTACCCCTTTATCTAAGATCTCAGTATCCTGAGAGAAGGGATGGAATCAGCCTCATGGGTACTAGTGTATTAATGTATGTGACTGGGGATTTAAGTGTTCCTGGGCTGGCTCTTATGCACTTATATGAATGGATATGCATGAATGTGAACGGTATATATGCGTATGCATGTATCTGTATAGCTGTAGCATTGCATGTATACGTGAGTATAAATGACTGCATTTGTGTAGCTGTGGGCCCATGTGTGTATACATGCACATGGTATTGTGGTCATGGATGTGTGAGTGGATGTGTGTTCATGTGTGGTTTTGTATGTTGATGGCAGCATCTGCACAGGGAGGCTCTGTGTGTGTGTACTGGTATATACAGCTTTAGATATTTATGTGTGGATGCTTGTGTGTTTGGCTGTATTCCTAAGTTCTTGAGTTGGTGTCAGGATTTGCATGTGGGGATGTGTGTGTGAGAGTGTTTGTGCAGGGGAGGGCCTGGGCTGTGGAGCTAGGGGTCTTCTCTTTGCTCCCGACAGATGGCCCAGCAAATGAGGCCCCCTCTGCCACCTGCCTGATGCCCTCCCTAGGGCTCTGCTTCCTCCCTCCAGTCCTGCTGGCAGCCCTAAGCTGTTTCCTCCCTCCCTCGCTTCCCCCTGACATCTGCCCTCTTTGGCTGGTGTGTGGAGAAGAAGGTGTTAGGGAAGAGTCGACACGCAGGGCAGGCCTGGCTTTTACCCACTTTGGCAAGGCCAGGGAGTAGGTGAGGCTCTAAGAACAAAACTTCTGTCTGTGTGCATGAGTATATGTGCACCTGTGTGTGCATTTGCATATCTGGGACCACAGCAGGGAGGTGCAGCCTGCAGCCATCTCCTGTGCCTGAGCTCTGTCGTCAGGGCTCTGTCGTCAGGGTGGCAGGCAGCCCAGGATAGCAAGCCTGTGCTTTGCAGACAAAAAGGCCAGATGGTGAGTATAGGGGGTGTTTCTGGCCTGGCTGCCAAGGGCAAGGAGGCTTCTGGGCTCTAGAGAGCAGGCCTGCGAGGCTCACATGGACTGCTGTGATTTTTTTCTGTTTTGTTTTGTTTTTGCATGTGAAGATGTTATGCTTTTTGCATATTTCAGGAGGCATTTCCCTTTGGATTTCTATCAGCTTGTTAAAAAATTATGGCCTTAAGATTCCAGCTATTTTGATGTAAGAAGAGTTCAGTTTCCTGCAAGGGAGACGAAGCACTCATTTTAAACGGAAAGCATATATTTATCAGTTAGTTCTGACAGCATCACCAGAGTGGGCAGTGGAGACTTGACTTCTGGATTGCCAGTCAGCCCCAGGGCAGCCAGAAGTAGAGCTGTTCCTTCTAGCAAACGGATGCATCCAAACTGGGCTTCCTGTTCTAAACTGGGTCCATTCTGGGTGATTACCACACACCATGGTGGAACCAGGCTTGCTCAAATGCAAGAAAGGCAGGCGTCAGACTGGGCTCTGCATGGCCACCTCCCAGCAGCACAGTGTCACACTGGAGAAAGCCTAGTAGACTAACCCTGTTGGCAGGGAAATGCGGGAGAGCCTGTTCTGCCTGAGTGATGCGAAGCCTGGCTGATGCCTGCTTGGAAGCACAGCTGGAATAATGGAAGAAAGGAAGCCTAAGTCTGCAAGGGAAACTTGTGGCTTCTCACAAAAACAGCCAGTCCCCTGCCTCTGATATCCACTCCCTGTGTGTACTCCTAGACTCTGGAGACTCTTGATGGGTTCATGTTGAATAAGGTTCAAATTCCTCATCAGGGTGGTCCAGGCCTAGATCCTGCTCCAGGAGCCGAATAATATTTACTTTTTTTTAAAAAAAATATTTATTTATTTATTATGTATACAATATTCTATCTGTGTGTATGTCTGCAGGCCAGAAGAGGGCACCAGACCTCATTACAGATGGTTGTGAGCCACCATGTGGTTGCCGGGAATTGAACTCAGGACCTTTGGAAGAGCAGGCAATGCTCTTAACTACTGAGCCATCTCTCCAGCCCCCAATATTTACTTTTTTTAAACCTAGAAAATACTGGGGCAGAAGAGATGGCTCAGTGGGGAAGGCACTTGCGCACCAGCTTGAGGACCTGAGTTTTGACCCTGCATTTTCATAAAAGCCAGAAGTGGCCATGCACACCTGTAACTCTGGTGCCCTGGGGCACGGAGACAGGAGGATTGTTGGAGCTCACTGCCCAGACAGCCTTACGTAAGAAGTTGGTGAACTCAGGGTCAGTGGCAGACCGTGTATCAGAGACTATGACAGAGTGGCAAAGTGCAGGACACCCAACATCCCCCTCTGGTCCTGCACATGCACACATGGACATATTCACCCATGCATGTTCACAGACACATGCATATACCACATACACACATATGCCAAACAAACCCCAATTCCCCCAAATCCAAGGAAACATTTTTCTTTCTTTTTCCTTCCTTTCTTTTTAAAAGCCCTTTCCCTTTATTTTTCTAAAAAGAAAACAAACTTTTTTTAAAATTATATATACCAATCCAAGTTCCCATTCCTTCCCCTCCTCCCATCCCCTCCACATTCCACACACCCTCCCACTATACCCCCATCCAATCCTCAGAGAAGGTAAGGCACATTATTTTGAGGAAAGTCCAAAGCCCTCCCTATTATATCTAGGCTGATCAAGGTATTCATCCAAAGAGAATAGGTTTCCAAAAAGCCAGTACATGCACTAGGAATAAATCCTGCTGCCACTGCCAGTGGCCCCTCAGTTTGCCCCAGCCATGCAACCATCAACCACAATCAGAGGGACCAGTTTGGTCCTATGCTTGTTCCTTCCCTGCCTGGCTGTTGTTGGTGAGCTCCCATTAGCTCAGGTAGACTGTTTCAGTGGATGAACCCAACATGGTCTTGACTCTTTGCTTGTATTCTCATTTCTTTCACTCTTCAACTAGACTTTGGGAGCTCAGTCCAGTGCTCCGATGCAGGTCTCTGCTTCTATTTCCGTCAGTTGCTGGATGAAGATTCTATGGATGACTTGAACAGCAGGTGCCTCTCTTTGTGTCTAGTCTTCATTTCGTCTTTGTGAAATTCAGAGAAGGAACTGGGAAGGCAGCTGGGGACCTCCCAATTTCTCCTTGGTATTAGGATGGTCCACTCTTTACCGAGCATCTCTGTGGCCTCCCCCCGCCCCAGGCATGGGCACTGCAGCTTGGGGTCTGAGGAAATGCCCTGCCTCACAGAGCAGTGATACCTGTGAGAAGAGCTCTATGGGAAGGTGTCCAGAGGCTAGCATGCTGAGTGTGTCACGTGAGGATTCTACTCCAGCAGCTGAGGAGGGAGGGCTTCTTTGAAGTTGGGTGTAGGAAGGGCCACAGGAAACTTCCCAGAAAAAGGGGCTGAACTTTGATAGCAGGGAGGTTAGAAGGCACTTCCATTTCTAGAGTTGAAAAAGTGTTTTTCTTGGGAATCAAAGAGAACTTGATTCTGCAGTCCATGAAGGAAAATGACTGGCTGCCGAAGGCCTTGGAGCAGCACTAAGTCTTGAAACCCCCTGCCTGAGGTGTAATCAGGCAACCTTTCCTGAGGCTATTGCTTAACCACACAGTGACTTGGGATGTGCCTTGCTCTGGATTCTCTTTGCACACCCTAAAAATGAAGATAGTCACCTACGTAGCCAGGTAGGTTGTGGATAGCTGGGACTCACTGAGTTAATGCATCTAAATGTTTAGCACGGTGCCTGGTGAGTGGCAGTTAGGGTTCTGTAAACACTGGCTGCTATCATGTTGTTAATACTGATGACAGCATTACTGAGAACTTACTGTCCCCAGGCACTAAGTATCGCGTTCTAATAATAATTAACACATTTTAAAAACTAGTTGTACAAGAAAAGCATCACCATCAACTCTACTTTGTAGAAATATGAGGCTTAGAGAGGTAAGGGGCTCATGGTCACACAGGGAGGGGATAGTGAAGGCACAGCTTGACCCCAGGTATCTATGCCTTGCTCACTCTGCTCTCTTGGAATTAGTCTGGAGCTCCAGAAAGAGGGCCGAGCGTCTAAGTGAATACCTGAAGGAAGATGGTGGTGAAGGAAGCGCTCTGGGGACACATTTCCCTGTTCTCAGCTAAGCTCAGGGTCTCTGCAGAAGATGCAGAGCGGTGTGTGTGTGTGTGTGTAGGAATACCACACACCTGCTTTGGCAGGACTTTCCTGGATGGGTGTGAAGTCAGGCTGTGATCTCTTCAGATCAGACCAAGCTCAGGGATGGGGTCATAGGGAGAGGAAGAAAGTTCTGGAGATGAGCTGGGAGAACTCATCTGGCCAGCTTTGGGAGGTGCTGAGCAGGCCATGGCTTCAGATGTGTAGAGCTTCCCAGCCTTTAGGGAGCCTTTAACTCCAATATTCCACAGACACCTCAGTGGCACTAGAGATCTGGGAGTCTTTCTCCAAAGTTTCATGACAAATAAGCCTTGGGAACTGCAGCTCTGTTCCCATTTAGAGATTGTTCTCAGAGTCATTCACGGTCTCTCAGATCCGGCCATGCTCATGAACTATCATAGATTAACTATGCCAGGATTGATTCTGGGTACCAGAAAACAAGGTGAGACAGTTATTAACATCCCATACAAGATCTCAAGACAGTACTTGCAGACATGGTGTCTACACGGTATCAGCAGGTGTGGTCTCTACACAGCTCCTTCAGGTGCGGTGTCTACACAGCTCTTTCAGGTGCGGTGTCTACACAGCACCTGCAGGTGTGGTGTCTACACAGCAACTGTAGGTGTGCTGTCTACACAGCACCTGCAGGTGTGGCATCTATACAGCTCATTCAGGTGTGGCATCTACACAGCACCTGCAGGTGTGGTGTCTACATAGCACAGATCTCTTCCTTGGAGGTTGGGATACATTTGTGACTATCATCTTTGGGACATATTTCACTATCACCAGTCCCGGAAGTAGGGGATTAAGCTTCAGGTGCCTGGTGCAGGAGAATTGTCTATATTCTGTCAATCATGTTTTAAATAAATGCTGATTGGCCAGGCAGGAGATATAGGCGGGCCAGCCAGACAGGAAGTAGAGGTGGGGTGATGAGAACAGGAGAATTCTAGGAAGGAGGAAGCCCATTCCTCCCAGTCCTGCCCAGATCACTGAAGAAGCAGGATGTGACCTGCCCCACTGAAAAAGGTACTGAGCCACATGGCTAACATAGATAAGAATAATGGGTTAATAGATGTTATAAGAGCTATCATGAAGCCTGAGCTAATGGGCCAATCCATTTATTATTAATATAGACTCCTGTGTGATTTTCTTTGGGGCTTACTGGCTGTGGGAACTGGGCAGGACAGAAACCCCCACAAGTAGGCCCTCATGTTACAGGTGCCCATAGAGATCACTGGTTTGGTAGCTTTCTCTGCCCCTTCATTCCCTTAGTGCTCATCTGGGGTTATCTTTCAAGCCCATCAACCCTTGCATCAGGTTGTTTCAGAGGGATCAAGCTCTCTTCACTCTTTGAGAATTTCTGCGGTGAGCTAAAGTTGAAGGCTTTGAGAGATCTCATAATGAGGGGCTTGGTTAGCCTTGGCCCCTGTTGCCTATTGCTCAAGCCTGAGAGGCTTAAACCCCAGACCTTCCTGTTGAACAGTTCCTAGAGGTTGGAAGACTGAGCTCAGGATGCCAACCTGCTTGGTTGGTTCTGGCAAAGTTCCTCTTTTTGGTTTGCAGATGGCCAGCTCCTGGCTGTCGCCACATAGGAAGGGAGTGGAGGGACTGGAAGAAATGCCTCCCCTGCTTCTCCTTAAGAGGACGCTGATCCTACCAATGACCTAATCATTTCTCATAGACCTTACCTTCAAATGCCATTTCATTGGGATCAAGGCTTCACCATATGTGGATTTGTTTTTGTTTGTTTGTTTTTTGGGGGGCATTCACTCAGTCTGTAGCACAAGGGAAATTGTTTTTCATTAATACAGGCTTTTACAAACTTGAGTGGATCTATTTTGTGGAGGATCCCTATCTAATGCACCTTGCAGTAGACAGTTACAATGGGAAGTAAGCAGCAGCGCCCTCTCCCGGCAGCACAGGGTTAGGACTTGCACTTCTCCACAGATGATGAATGTTTTACAGCCTTAACCGGCTCCCCACTCCCCTCACCTGTGAACTGCAGAAAATAATATCAACTACCAAAGAGCTAATGTACCGTGAAAATCTCAAGTAAGCTCGAGAAGATTATACAAATATGCGGGGTGGCCTGTCTCAATGGTGGGAGTGGCGGCGGTGCCAAATAAAGGACCCGAATTCACTGTGTCGGGTCTGAGTCCTCTCTTCGGGTGGGCTGGGATCAAGAGTATTTTCATCTACTCGTTTTCTCAAAAGGAGATGCTTCCTCCTCTGTGCCCATCATTTGCCGACTGCAGATCTGAAATAGTTGCCCAGAGGAAGGGCAGGAATGGGTTTGACGCCAGCGCATCCATCTTGGACCGTCCTTATCTCATTTTCACGGTCACCGGAGACAGCCAAGGAAGATAACCAGATGTTCCAGCATCCCCCCTCATTCGCTCTCTCTGGCTCGCTCTATCTTTTTTTTTTTTTTTTTTGTAAATTGAATTTAGAGGGCCTGTTTCTTAGCAACAGCAGCAGTACGTGGCTCCAAAGTACTCTTCAGTCATTGTAGCGCTCAGAAGAGCCTCTCTTTACAGGCTGCAAATTGAGACCTGCACTGGGACCTATAAGGGAGCCGGCTTGAGACCAGCAGGCCCGAGCTGAATTTAGGAGGGGGAGAATTCCCAAAGAACGGGGCGGTGGAGGTGTGTTAGGACAGTCCTTGTGATTCATGGTGCTTGGCTGGAGGCCTGGACTTGCCTACTCTAGCTGTGTCCTGGGAAAGCCGTCATCCTGGGAGGTGTGGCTTCCTAAAGAGCCCCGGATAAAATCTCAGATCTAGCTGTAATGACACTGTAGTGTCACCATGTGTAAGCCATTGAACTTTTCCAAGCACTTCCTTATACACCTGTCACACAGGTAGGATCGCCTGCTTTGCAAAGCTCAGGAACAAAAGAGCCACAAGGGTCAACAAAAGAGTCAGCAAGGGTCAACAGCAGCGGAAATGATGGCCAAGGCAGAGGTCCCGCATCTCTGGTCTGCTGTGCTCTCTTCCCTCCTCTGGAGAAAGGAAAACTAGATGCTGGAAGGGTGCCCACATCACCTGCAGTAAGTCTTTGGGATGCCTTCCAGCCTTGTAGACAAAAAAAGGTGGGAAGGGTAAGAGGAGGAGAAAGGATGCCTGCATAGACCTGTGTCCTACCAAGGCAGGTGCGTCAGACCCACAAAGAGACACAGTATTGGGTATGAAGGCCTTTAAGCCCTTTTATGTCAATATCCATTAGTGTCTGAATCGAACCAGTTGCTATGGAGGCTGCAAGCCCATGGCCCACAGGTCAGATGGGGCATTCATGGTGTTTTATAATTTGGGGAATTAGTTGTAAACAGTTAAAAATGAGAGGATTTCACATAAAAGACCTTTCAATAAGCACAAGGATCCATGTTCTCTTCACTCAGCGGAGCAGGATTTGCTGTATTAGAATGGGACAGGTGTCAGGTGGTGGTGGCGCACGCCTTTAATCCTAGCACTAGGGAGGTAGAGGCAGGTGGATATCTGTGCATCTGAGGCCAGTCTGGTCTACAGAGTGAGTTCCAGGATAGTCAGGGCTACACAGAAAAACCCTGTCTCGAAAAAGCAGTGGGGAGGGGACAGGTGCTGAGGTTTCTTTGCTCATATCTTATCTATCTAGTCTTCAAAGGCACCCAGACTTGGAATCCCTGCTGTACCAGTTATGCCTTTCACATGGGCAAAGTAAGGATGCTAACAGAAATCTACTCAGAACCTTCATTAATTAAGATGGTGTAAAATCAAGCCTGTGAGGTGCCTGGCATGTGGCAGGGGTTAGGAATATCTATGTGGAGGCTGGGGAGATTGCTCAATCAGTAAAGTGCTTCTCATGCAAGAATGAGGGTCTGAGTTTGGATCCCCACTACCCACATAGAAAACCAAAGGTGGTAGTAATGCTTTGTCTATAACCCCAGTTTTGGGAGTGGAGGGGGAGTCAGGAGGATCCCCGAAGTTCATTGGTTAACCAGTCTACCCAATTCAAGGAGCTTCATGGTCACTGAGAGATCCTGTCTGTGAGGGTTTGAATGTGAATGCTCGCTGTAGGCTCTTATGTTTGAATGCTTGGTCCTAGTTGGTGGAACTATTAGGGAATAGTTATGAGATGTGGTCCGGTTGGAGGACGTGTGTCACTGGGGATGGGTTTTCATGTTTCAAAAGCTCAAGGTGTTCCTAGTTAGTAGCTTGTTCTCTCTCTCTCTCTCTCTCTCTCTCTCTCTCTCTCTCTCTCTCTCTCTCTTTCTCTCTCTCTCTTGCTCCACCCCCCACTTCTCTCTCTCTGCCTCATGGTTATTGTCTCAAGATGTGAGCCTTCAACTTCTGCTACAGCACCATGCCTGCCTGCCTTCTGCCACGCTCCTCATCTCATGATGGTCATGGACTAAATTAACCCTCTGAAATGACAAGTCCCAATAAATGGTTTTTTTTTTTTTTCTTAAATAAGCTGCCTTGGTCATGGTGTCTCAGCACAATAGAAAAGTTAACTAAGACTCTCTCTTAAAAATACATGGAAGATTGGACGGTGGTTGCACATGCCTTTAACCCCAGCACTCTGGAAGCAGAAACAGGTAGATCTCTGTGAGTTTGAGGCCAGCCTGATCTACAGAGCGAGTGCCAGGACAGGCTCCAAAGTCACACAGAGAAACCATATCTTAAAAAACAAAACAAAACAAAACAAAACAAAACCAACCATGGAGAGAGATTGAAGAAGGCACTGAACATCAACTATTTGCCTTTCCCACAGTGCTCTCACATGCATGAATGCACACACACACACACACACACACACACACACACACGTTGTTTTCCATATGCCTTTTACAGCTTCTAGGAGTTTGTGCCATTTGTATTAATGGCTGACCACAGGAGACCAAATTGGGTTTGTCTAAAAGACACCTTTATTTAAGTACTGTGCTCATTACTTTGTCATGTGTCCAGATGCACATCACAGAAACAATTAAAAGGAGGGAAGACTTGCTTACTTGGCTCACAGTTCTGGAGATGTCATTCACTCAGAGTGGACAGGAAGCAGAATAGCACAGTCAAAGAAAGACGCCAGGGCAAGATACAGCTTTTCTATTGTTGAGATAAAGCACCCTGAGCAAGGCAACTTATGGAAGGAAGGGTTTCTTTGGGGCTTATGGTTTTAGAGGTTTAGGGTTTATGATGGTGGAGTGTAGCGGATCGCAGGTAACTGTAGTAGCAGCTGAGAAATCATGTCTTAAACCACAAACAGGAAGCCAAGGGAACAAACTGGGTATCTTAGGGTTTCTATTGCTGTGATAAAATACCATGACCGAAAGCAACTTGGAGAGTAAAGGGTTTGTTTTGCTTACATTACATGTACACAACACAGCTTACCATCGCAGGAACTCAAGGCAGGAACCGAGAGTCAGGACTGAAGCAGAAGCCATGGAAGAACTCTGGCTTGCTCTTAATGGCTTTTTCAGCCCTCTTTCCTGTACAACTCAGGGCCACCTGGCCAGAGGTGGCACTCCCCATTACTCAAGAAAACGCACTCAGACCTGCATGCAGGAAATCTGATGGAGACCTCTGCTGAGTTTTCTCTTCTCACATGACTCTAGCATGTGTCAAGTTGAAAAACCAAACCCAAACCCAAACAAAAACCCAACAACAACTAAAACACTAGGGATGGCACATGGTGGCTTTTGAACCTCAAGGCTTGCTCCCAGGGACATACTTCTTCCAGTAAGGCCACACCTCTGCCCCAAACAACCACCAACTGGGACCAAGTGTTCAAATGCCTATGGTTTATGGAAGACATCTTATTCAAATCACTGTGGTCCCAGAGGTCACACCTTCAGTGACTTACTTCCTCTAACCAGGTCTTAGTTCCTGCTTTTCTCCATGACCCCCAAATGCCATCACCTTCTGAATCCAGCAGTGTGTCAATCTATCGGTTAGATGGGAGCCCTTAGGGTTTAACTGTCTCCGGAAGTGTCGTCACAGACGCTCCTGGGCATACTTTACAATCCAAACAGGTTGACAATTAAAATTAACCATCGCACACACAGATTCTTTCTGTCATCCCTCTGTCCTCCTAGCACTGCCGCCACACCAGGATTTGACCTCAAAAGACGCAAGGTGAAGGCTTAGCTTGCCTGTTTATGATGTCATTGACGGTTGCCACAGCATTGGCTTCCGAGCTACCCCAGGTTAGAGGAAGTAAAGCAGGATAGAGAAGGATAAAAAGCCAACCCCCGTGTAATATTGCTTAGGTCTGATCCATGAAGGAAGACAGAACCTTAAATGGTAAATCACAACGTGAACCACCCAAGGAAGAGAGTCACCTGCCTGTTCACATATCACTCAGGCACGACCCTGGGCTCCATCCTCCAGGAAAGCCTGGTAAAACTGCTGAGCAAAACAACTCCAGTCAACCCAGAGGAGTCCTGGGGAGAAGAGGCCAGCTGTGAATTAGGGGCGACTAACGCAGCAGTAGGGAGATGGATGCTGTAATGTTAGCTCTGGCTGTCAACTTGACACGTCTAGAATCACTGGGCTAGAATCTCAATGGGGGACCACCTAGATCAGGTTGGCCCCGAGCATGCCTGTTGGGAGGTTGTCTTGATTAAGTTAATGTGGGAGCATTCAGCCTACTTTGAGTGGCATCATCCCCTAGGCAGGGGATCCTGAACCATGTAAGAGTAAAGAAATTGAGTCGAGCATAGGCACGCAAGCCAGCAAATGATCACGTACGCATTCACTTACGTCTGGTTTCGATGGTGAATGGTACATGACAACTGAAGTTTTGCATTGGCTTCCCCACACTGACAGATGGTATATCTTGTAATTGTAAACTGAAACAAACCACTTTCTCCCCTCGGTTTCTTTTCACCAGTTTTTTTTTTTTTTTAAATATTACTACTTTATAGCAATAGACATGATGCTGAGACAGGTGCCCTGGCTTAGTAAGTGAGGATCTCAGCGGGTCACCAATAGCATCTGCCATGACTCACCATGTGCACTTTGCAATTAGTCTTCATCTCCATATCCAGAGAAGCTTGCCTAGTAGGAGCATTTCTGTAATTCTGTGATCACAGTCCTAAGTAAGCTGATGAGGGGTTAAGAGAATAAGTTATAGTCTCCATTGCTGTACTAGTATCAGGGCAACATAGATCTTTTTATTTTTTCCTCCTCTTTCATTACTTCTGCCTCTACTCCTTGCTTCAGGCTTTTCTTCTCTGTGTATGGAATGTCTGCTGGCCTGGGTAGCTTTCCTGGTGTATGACAGAGCCACTCACCTATAATGACTCTGAGATCCTGGTCACCATACCCTTACCAAAGCTGTAGTTGACGATTTACAGGTAATGTTAGACACAGGGATCCCTTGAAACCCCAGGAGAGCATCTAGATCAATTCTAGATCAATTTCTCCACACTGCTATCAAGTGACATCAAATTAATTTCCTTTTGATGATCAAGGATTATTATTCTTGGCCATGTCATTACCCCTTGTGTATCTGCTGATTTGTTAACTCAAGAAGCAGCAACAGCAACTCTCTTGGTGACAATCTGCACTTTGGGGTATGTATAGCTGATGGTGGTTAATGCCGTCATGGTTTCTGTGCTTCTGTGCAAACCAGCAGTTGCTAAAGACTGAGGTGACTACACTGTCTGACTAGGTTTTCACAGTGGATGACCCAGAGGTGTGTCAGTATATGATTCCAAGGTCTTAGCAGTATGAGTCACTTCCCAAAACCCATTCACATGCCTGTGCCCCAGACTTGCCTTTTCTTTAACTGTGTTCCTTTAGACTCTTACTCAATCCTACCAAAAGCAATCTACAGATTCAATGCAAATTCCCCATCAAAATCCCAACACAATTCTTCAGACTTTGAAAGAACAATGCTCAATTTCACATGGAAAAACAAAAAAACCCAGGATAGCCAAAACAATCCTGCACAATAAAGGAACTTCTGGAGGCATCACCA
The DNA here is from genome assembly GCF_950005125.1 of Chionomys nivalis. Lineage (NCBI taxonomy): Eukaryota > Metazoa > Chordata > Mammalia > Rodentia > Cricetidae > Chionomys > Chionomys nivalis. The sequence goes on along the minus strand of NC_080090.1, from coordinate 31,659,787 downwards.
TCCCTGATATCAAGCTCTATTATAGAGCTATAGTAATGAAAACAGCTTGGTATTGGCATAAAAACAGAGAGGTTCACCAATGTAATTGAATTGAAGGTCCTGGATATTAATCCACACACCTAAGAACACCTGATTTTTGACAAGAAAGCTAAAATTATACAATGAGAAAAAGAAAGCATCTTCAACAAATGGTGCTGGCATAACAATGTCAACATGTAGAAGAACACAAATAGATCCGTATCTATCTCCATGCACAAAACTCAAGTCCAAATGAATTAAAGAGTGAAATATAAATTTGACCATACTGAATCTGGTAGAAAAGAAAGTGGGAAGTAGCCTTCAATGCATGGGCACAGGAGACCACTTCTTAAATATAACACTAGTAGCACAGACACTGAGAGCAACAATTAATAAATGGGATCTTCTGAAACTGATAAGTTTCTGTAAATCAAAGGACACAGTCAATAAGACAAAAAGGTGGCCTACTGAATGGGAAAAGATTGTCACCAACCCCACATCAGACAGAAAACTGATCTCCAAAATACATAAAGAACTCAAGAAATTAGACATCAAAATTCCAAATAATCCAATTAAAAGTGGGGTAAAGAACTAAACAGAGAACTCTCAACAGAAAAATCTCAAATATCCGAAAGACACTTAAGAAAATGTTCAACATCCTCAGCCATCAGGGAGATGCAAATTAAAACAACTTGAGATACCATTTTACATCAGTCAGAATGGCTAAAATAAAAAACACTGATGACAACTTATGCTGGAGAGGATGTGAAATAAGGGGAACACTCATCCATTGCTGGTGAGAATGCAAACTTGTACAACCACTCTGGAAACCAGTATGGCAGAATCTCAGAAAATTGGGAATCAATCTACCTTAGGATTCAGCAATACCATTCTTGGACATACACCCAAAGGATGCTCAATCATACTACAAGGACATTTGTTCAACTATGTTTATAGCAGCATTATTTGTAATAGCCAGAATCTGGAAACAACCTAGATGCCCCTCGACCAAAGAAAAGATAAAGAAAATGTGGTTCATTTACACAATGAAGTATTACTCAGTGGTAAAAAAAAAAAAAAAAAACAATGGCACCTTGAGATTTACATGCAAATTGATGGAACTAGAAAATACCATCCTGAGTGAGGTAGCCAGGATCCAGAAAGATGAACATGGTATGTACTCACTAATAAGTGGATACTAGCTGTAAAGCAAAGGATATCCTAAAGTTAAGTAACAAGGTGAACCCTAAGAGAAACATATATTAGATCCTACTGGGAAGGGGAAATAGACAAGATCTCCTGACAAATTGAGAGCAAGGTGGTGGGGGGAGAAAGGAGGGAGGAAGGGCAGGAGGAGGGGAGAAGGGGAGGGGGGAGGGGAACTTGAGGGAATGGGATAATCAAGAGGGGGAAGGACAGAGACAGAGAACAAGGAAAGAGATATTTTGATTGAGGGAGCCATTATGGGGCTAGCAACAAACCTGTCGCTAGAGACATTCCCAGGAATCCACAAGGATGACCCCAACTAAGACCCTAAGCAGAGAGGATACCTGAACTGACCTTGCCCTGTAATCAGATTGATGAATATCTTTTTTTTTTTTGGTTTTTCGAGACAGGGTTTCTCTGTGGTTTTGGAGCCTGTCCTGGAACTAGCTCTTGTAGACCAGGCTGGTCTCGAACTCACAGAGATCCGCCTGCCTCTGCCTCCCAAGTGCTGGGATTAAAGGCGTGCGCCACCACCGCCCGGCTCAGATTGATGAATATCTTAAATGTCACCATAGAACCTTCATCCAGCAACTGATAGAGACAGGAGCAGAGACCCTCAGTGGAGCACTGGGCTGAGCTCCCAAAGTCCAGGTGAAGAGTGGGAGGAGTGAGAGTATGAGCAAGGAAGTGAAGACCATGATGGAGACACCCCTGAAACAGCTCACCTGAGCTAATGGGCGCTCACCAACTCCAGCTCTATAGGGAAGGAACCAGCATAGGACCAAACTAGACCCTCTGAATGTGGGTGACAGTTGTATGACTGGGGCAGACTGCAGGGCCACTGGCAGTGGCACCAGGATTTAATCCCTGCTACTTGTACTGACTTTTTGAAACCCATTCTCTTTTGCTCAGCCTGGATATAGTGGGGAGGACCTTGGTCCTTCCTAGAGCAATGTGCCTTGCCCTCTCTGGTGAGCGGATGGGGGGATAGTGTGTGTGTGGGGAGATGGTGGAGAGAATGGATGGAGGGGAGGGAGTGGGAGCTGGGGATTGGTATGTAAAATGAAAAAGAGATAGTTTGTTTTCTTTTTAAAAATTTTTAAAAAAGCTATACCATTTACCAAATTCCACTGATCACTGGCTATCCCTATCTCATCTCTTTGAATTTCTTCTCTCTTTTTCAATGGTTCTCAACCTATGGGTTGGTGACCGTTTGGGGGATTGAATGATCCATTTACAGGGGTCACCTAAGACCATTGGAAAACATAGATATTTATATTACAATTCACAACAGTAGAAAAATTACAGTTATGAAGTAACCATGAAAATAATTTTATAGTTGGTGTATCAAACGGTCACAGAATTAGGAAGGCTGAGAAACATTGCTCTATTTGAAAGATTTCAGGGCCCTTGAGGAGGTCGGTAGTGTGGCAATAATCATTGTATCAGCATCAAACTGGAGCTTTTGCTCCTCCATTGGTTTCTCCATCAGAGCATAGGTGTGAGCTGAGGAGACACACTGGGGTACACATTTGGTGACATTGAATATGTGCAAGCTGTTTTCTTAGTGATTTCTGTCTCTGCACTTGTTCAAATCTGATCTTGGATATTTCCCTTCCGTCTTCTGATAGATCACTTACCTTGTGGCTCATGATAGGAAGCTCTTATTTTGGTTCAGCTGCCATCCTATGTGTAGACATTCTCCCCCCCCCCAGTATGTCTACTGCAACATGCTAAGGTCCATTTTAGAATTATGCATGTATTTCTTTTCTTTATTTTTTAAATACCTTTTTATTGACTCTTTGTGGATTTCACTCCATGTACCCCAATCCCATTCATCTTCCTGTCCCTTCATATCTGCCTTCTGCCCTTGCAGCACCCCCACCAAAAAATATCTCATCGTAGAAGCTGTAGTGCAACACAGTGAGTCACACAATATAGCATTTATTTTCACATTTTTACTTGCAAATGTTCTTTGCACTGATTCATTGGCATTGGTCCAGAAGGCCGCTGACTTCTGCTAGTATATCAATACTGGATCCTCACTGGGACTCCTCTTGGATGTCCTGTTGTTGCCCTGTGTCATGGAGATCCTGCAGCTTTGGCTCTGCAGGATGGGTCCCTCCACACGCTCCAGCAGTTCTTAGATGGGGTAGATGTTGGGGGTGGGCCAACTCATAGCCCTGGAGCTGAGCCTGGGCGGTGGCGGAGTGGGTCAGCTCTCCAGCTCTTCTGCCTCCTCATCAGCAGGGTAAGGTCTCTAACACTACCCAGCCTAATTCACCCAGTGCCGCAGGAAATAAGGGGCAGGGGCAGTTCTCCCGCTTCCACTCCCTGCCCTCCGGCAGGCTCACCCAAGGCCAGCTCTACTGTGCTGCCCTGACAAGGTTCAGGACCCACTGTGCTGCAACTGGTAAAGGCAGGGCCAGGGCTCTGCATGCCCCACCCCAGGCCAGCTCTTCCACCTGCTGCAGGTGGCAAGGGGTAGGGAGACATTTCTCCCTTGTCCATGTCTCCGAGTAACAGATGAGTAATGGGGCCGGCTCTCCTGTGCTGAAGCCCTCGGGTCAGCTCTACTGTGCTGCTTAGGTAAGGCCCAGGGCCCACTCTCCCTAGCGCAAGGCATGTATTTCTTAATTATTATTAAAAGACTTATTTTTATTTTGATGTATGCATGTGTCTGTGTAGTGAGTGCTGTGTGTGCCTGTGGGTCTCCTGGAGCTAGAGTTACAGGCAGTTGTGAGCTACCTACCTGGGTGCTGAGAACGGAACTCTGGTCTTAGTGTTAGAGCAGAAAGCATCTGACCTCGTGTGTGTGTGTGTGTGTGTGTGTGTGTGTGTATGTGCGTGTGTTGTGCGTGTGTGTGTGTATTCTAAAACTGGGGTGAACTATTCAGAACTTTCACCTTTTTTGTCTGACCTTTGCCCTCTACTTATTTGGTCTCTAATTCCTCTGGTATGAGGGGCTACGGGTGGGTTTTGAGTCCTAGTATAGCAGCAACAACTGAGGTCCCACATCTAACATTTCACCGAGCACCTTGGTTTTCTTTATTGTAAGTCCTCGGTTCTCTCAGAACATGGCCATGGGTCTGTGTACATAAATGACTACAATGTTGCAAGCTTCTCCTTTCCTCGGAGGACCCAACTTCTCTTTCAGTTGATGGATTTTGGGTCTGAGAGTTAGCACAGATCTGGAAATGGCAAGTATCGGGTTTTCTTACTGGTGACTCTAAACAGACTTCTGTCCACACATTCTTCATCTCTGTTGATTCTCCATATTACAAAGAGCCCCCCCCACTGGTTCATTAGAACCTTGTGCTCTATTTGGTATTTCCATAGATTTGATGCCAGTGATCCTACCTAGAAAAGACTGGGTAGATAGGTAAATATCTTAGGCTTTGCAATATTGGATAAGTTTCACAACCTCCCAAATGTGGCCACTGCAGCCCCAAACCAGCTGTAAACAGTACTTAAGCCAATGGGCATGACTCTGATAAAAATTTACAAAAGCAGGGGTGAGCAGGATTTGGTGTGCAGGTCATAACTGCTGGCATGTGTAGGGTGGCCTGATTCCTTCCTGTGACTCCATTTTTGATGCACAAAAGGTGATTACACATACTTTGTTTCTGGAAGCCTCTTGTCCCCGCTAATCGTTTTCAGTCCAGATTGCCATAGGGACTCCAGTTATACACAAGCATCTCCTAGTGAGGCCAATGTTTCCCTGTCATGCAATCCTCGCTCCATGGAACATGGAGTGCCTGGCTCCGTCCCCAGGGTCCTAGTGTCCTAGAGGTCTCAGCTCAGCCTTCTGCTCATCCAACTTTCATCTTTTCCCCCACTTAATAAATTATTGAGGCAAAATTCACATCGCATGGAATCAGCCATCTTACAGGGGAAAACTCAGTGGCACTTTAGTGCATTTTTGATGTTGTGTAGCCATCGCTGTCTTGTTCTGAAACATTTCCATCACTCCTCCAACTAAGCAATCAGAGCTTCCTTCTGATCTACCACGGGCCCCATAGCCACCAAGCTGTGTCCTGCCTATCTGAATTTATCTCTTGAGGACATTTCTTACAAATGGAATTATGTAATTCCTATTTATGGCATGAGTATTAGTGTGATGTTTCTGAATTTTAGCTGTGTTGTCAGCCCTTACCTCCTTTTAGGTGACCTCCAGCTCTTGTTAACGGTGCTGTCATGAACATTTATGGATATCCATTTGCTTGAATATATGTTTTACATTGTTTTGAACAGCTGGGCCTGGTGGCACACGCCTGTAACACCAGTGTTTGGGAGGCTGAGGCAGAAGAATCATAAAATGGAGGCTACTATTGGCTTCATAGAGATTTTCAGAGTGCTATGGGCTATACATGGAGACCCTGTCTCAAACAGAACAAATTAAAAAAAAAAAGACATTTCAGGGAATACATCTAGGAGTGGAATTGTGGGAGCAGTGGGTAAGTCCATATTTAACTTTTTGAGGAACTGCCACATTGGTTTTCACTGTTGCCATGGAAAGCCCTTTGCATCCCTACATTCTTACCAATGATGTACAATATCCTTGCAACACTCATTACTTTTGGGTTTTAAGGTTTTTCATTATCATTTTCCTAGTGGGTATGAAGTGATACCCCACTGTGGTCTTGATTTGCATTCCCCAAATGACCAATGATATTGAACATCTTCCTATATGAATGCTGGCCATTTTTATACTTTCTTTGTGGAAATAGCCATTCAAGTGGTCTGTCCATAGCTGTTGGGTTATATTGCTAGTGTTTGCCTTTGTTGTTTACCTGTCAATCTTCAATACATATACATATATATTGTATATATTGAATATTAGACTATTATATGTGTTATCTGAAAATATTTTGTTTCAGTTTTCCAACTGCCTATTCACTTTCTTGATAATATCAGCCAGTGCACGAAGGGTTTGGATTTTGATGAGGCCTCATCTCTCTATTTTTCCCTTTTGTTGCTCAGGCTTTTGCTGTCATGTCTGGGATTCCATTGCTCGATTTAAAGATGTTGTATTAGCTTTTATATTTAAGTTGTTGACCCAGTTGAATCCACTCTTGCATTTATATGAGGTAAGGTCCTAGCTCCATCCTGCTGCATGTGGATGTCCACTTGTTGGTTGAACATCATTTGCTGAGGAAGCTCTTCTTTCTCTATTGGGTGGTCTTGGTACTCCTTTTGGAGGTCTGTGGTCTCTTCTAGGATATTGATCTTCATCTTTTCTGAACTTAAATTCTAAGTAATACTCTTTTGGATCCTGGGAGAATCATGCTCTTACTTTCTTGCATCAGATATCAGCAAACATGTTCTGCAAAGGGCCGGTAAACATATTAGGATTCAAGAACCATCGAATCTTAAAGAGAACCTGTGGCCCCCTCACCATGATCTGCTGTATCTACTTCCAAGAATCACGCCGGCATTAGAACCAGCTCCTGGCGAGGTTCCTGCTGTGAGACTCTTTACAGACTCCTCTCACACGTCATCATTACAGACACCCGCTTCCATGTCTGCCCTCCCGATGTCTCCTGATTTGTACTGGCCAGTTCTCCAAGCTTCTCAGGTGGGTCTCTTAGAGTGGACGCTTACCCTCTGAAGCCTGGCTGTGATTTGGTGCCAGTCACAATTTGGGTGGCTGGAGAGGGTCAACGCTGAGCAGGAAAATACTTGACTTTCTGGAGTGTGCAGGTCAACTTCCACCACAGCAGTGATGGCGAAGAGGATGTCTGCCGTGGCACTGGAAGGAGTGGACAGTTGGCGAAGAGGGCGTCTGCCATCGCACTAGAAGGAGTGGACAGTTGGCGAAGAGGGCATCCGCCATCGCACTGGAAGGAGCGGACCGTTGGCAAAGAGGACATCCGCCATCGCACTGGAAGGAGCGGACCGTTGGCGAAGAGGGCATCCGCCATCGCACTGGAAGGAGTGGACCGTTGTAGCAGGGTTGGGGCTGCAGGCAGTGTGAAATGCTAAGGGTTCAAGTATATCAATTTGGATGCTTCTAGATTATGCTTCAGGGTCCTGTTTCTTCCCACCAGCATCTTAACGTGGCAGGTGTGAGTTATGGGACTAAGGAGACAGACAGGTTGTCTAAAAGCCCACCGCTCTTGCCGTTATGTCCTGTGCCTGATCTCAGCCCTATCTGCTGTCCAACTTCAGGAAACGAGGATCGCTTTTAACGGCGTTCAAGGAGTTCTCTGCCTCTCACACTTGCTTTACATTGCCAACTGGTTCGTCTTAAGTCTGCCGTTTTCTCTCTTCAATATACAGAGTGCTCAACAGCAGTTACTCCATTTGAAAGTCCTTGTACTTATGCTTCTGGTGCCCCTTTCAGCCTCTGCGGCTACAGAATAAGTCTGAATGTCTGTTTCCCATACCCAGTCCAGCTCTATGGTTAAAAGTCCTAGCAACTGGGCTATGGGGATGGCTCTGTGAGTAGTGTCCCAGCATCCACCTAAAAGTTGGTTGCAGCAGTGTGTGTGTGTGTGTGTGTGTGTGTGTATGTGTTCAGTGCTGGGGGAGGGATGGAAACGAGTGGATACCTGGAGCTCATTGGCAAGTCTGTTTAGCTGGATCAATGAGCATCAGGTTCTATGAGAAACCCTGTCTCAAAAAACAATAACAAACAAAAAACAATGGAGGGGGTTGGCTCAATGGTTAAGGCTGAATACTCCTCTTCCAGAGGATCTGAGTTCAATTCCCAGCACCCACATTTGGTGGCTCATAGCTTCCTGTAACTTCAGCTTCAGGTATCTGAAATCTTTGGCCTCAATAGGCACCCACACTCATGTGCACATACACGCCTATACACACAGTTAAAAATAAAATAAATCTTTAAAAAAACAAAGTGAGGAACAAGGGGAAAAACTGATATCGACCTTTGGCCTCCACATGTTTGATCACACACATACACATGCATACACATGTAAATACACACAAACATATCTGTATCTACACCTATAGCTATGTCGTCTATAGTTGTATCTATTTCTATCATCTATATATCTATCATCCATCTATATCTATATTTTCTATATTTATCTTTATCACATATGCATGCACACCCATATATACATGCATGTGCATACACAGACACACGCACACATAGAAGAAATTGTACTGCGTTGCCACCAAGTACTCCGATACAGTTCTCTTCCCATATCCAGATAAGCAGTTCTTCCTAGAATCCTCTCCTTAGGTTAGCTTCCAGGAACACTGGGTCCCAGTTCTCTTAGGTTGGCATGGACATCTGCTTTCTTTTCTCTTGGGTAATAGCTGGCTGTATCTGATTGAGTCTTAAGGTAGGGATGGATTTAACACTGTGGACAGCTGTCCTACCTCTGTTTTCCAGGGTGACTGACTTTTCTACCACCCGTTGGACAGCTTGTGAGAATTTTCTTTCCCACCTCTTCCCCAGCACCTGGCATGGTCAGTCTTTCTAGGATAGCCATTCTGGCAAGTGCTCTGGATATATAGTGAGGGTAGAGACCATGGATTTGTCATGGGTGGGAGGTGGTGGGAAGGGTATGATAGAGAAAGGAGTTAGGTAGTCAACAAAAACTGAATAGCTGCCCTGCATGATTCTAAGACCCGAGTGCAGACAGAGAATAGACACAGATAATCTCTTGCCCTGTGAGTTCCACACCTCTCTCATGCCGGACTGGAGCTGACTAGGGCGGCATGACACTCTAGAGGGGGTGGGGATAGGGAGGTGAAGGCAATAAAAAGGGGTGTGCAGATGATAAAGATAGTCTCTTCAGTGTAAGAGTTGGCTGGCCACTGCCAAAATGAATTCGAAGTGGTTATGTGTATCCCCACAAACTGGCACCACTGTTATCTTTGGTCAAAAAGCTTCATTTTATGCACTGGGCAGTAGTAACCGCAGAGACACATTAACTACTTTAAGTGCTGCCGTAACGGGCTGTTCTCATGCTGGGCCCAAGATGGCACATCTATGGTCAACCCCTCTGAGGCTCAAAGAACACTTCAGAAAGAGAACTGGAAAGGAGGGAAGAAGACTGTTTGGAACTGCCACGGGAACTGTGGTCATCGGCACAAGATGACGTGTGAGAGACTGGGCCCATCACCATGCCGTCAGGGAAGCAGGAGAGACTTACAAAGCCCCACCACTTCTGAAGGATCTATGGCCAGTTAGTGGTTGCTAAGGGAGACGGAGTCTTCAGGAGTATAGCCACTAGTAAGGCACCACGCTCCTGAGTCATTAAGAAAAACACAAACAAAACAAAAACCATATACGAAAGTAGAACAGAAAAGGGGCACTCATGGGAAGAGAAAGGTGATCAGTAGAAGTGGGAGGGGTCAAGAAAACATACTGGGGGGGGTTGTGGTGGCAGATACAATCAAATATATCATGTATATATAAGAATGTCATAACAGAAACCATAATTATGTTAATAATGTTAATAATTTAAAAATAATTGGTTGAACTGGTCTAGAAAGATTCAGCGATATTTCACTTCACTGTTTCTTATTCTCTGACCCTGACCAAAATCTGTCACTGCACCAAGCAGCCTCCATCTACAGCATGGGAAAGATGGCTCCTTCTGATGGACAACACAAGATCAAATCCAGATGCTTCCTGACCTGACTGAAGTCCTACACCAAATCCACTCCCTCACTTCTGTAGAGAGGATCCCGTGTCTTCAGAAGCATCCCACAGCCCAGCACCCCATCCCATCGCTCCTCCTGGCCCCCAGGTGCAGACTCAGCCTGGAGGCCCCGATGAAGTGAGGAGAATGAGAGGCCTGCTGGCAGCTTTATTTTTAGAGCCTCCCTGGAAGCCAGCTCAGACTCCCCAGCTCCGTGGGGAGCTGAAGTCAAGCTATATTTAGGAGGCGCAGCTGCGACCCACCGTGCCTCCTGCGCCACTGGGTTTCAATCCTCATGGTGCTTGGAGTAATCACACGACTTCTGTTTATGCTGGGTCCCCACCCCCCCCCCACTACCCAGGAGCTGTGGGCTCTCTTGCTTCCGAAGTCCCATCTCATGTGCTCTGTGATGCTGAAGCCATGGTTTCTGCCTCATCATGGGCGCTCACAGCTGGGAGTGTGGTTCCTGTTGGTGCCCTCTGTGTAGCCATAGCAACCACGATGAGCCACATTTACTGTGTGTCTCTCATTTACCCAGTGTTTTTCCAATCAGCCCCTATCTCAGCCTCCTGATGGGTCTGGAACGTGGTACCCCCATCACGATCTCCACGTTCTCCATGAGGACACAGGTGCCAAGAAGTGCAGGCATAGCAGGGATTTGTCCAAAGGCACTCAGGATGGAGATGCTGAAGTCAGGGTTCTGCCTGTTCAGGTGTGGCTGTGATGCTGAATAAGTGGTTGTGTGGCCTTTCATCTAAGCTTACCCTATCTGTTTGCAGGAATACAGCCTTTCGCATGAGACTCTGCAGTTGGCTCAAGGGCCACCTTCTCTGGGAAGCCCTCTCTCGTCCTTCCAATGAAGTACAGAGCGTGACGAGAGTGGAGGGTGGGAGAGCTCAGTTCTAAAAGCCATAAGGCATCTCCTGCTGTGACCCAGGCTCCTCCAGGGCAGGAATCAGCACCCATCATCACCAGACATGCCCACCCACCCCTCCACATCACTTGCTGGGGACTACACCAGCACTTAGAAGGTGCTTAGCAAATCTTCACTGGGCTGAGTTCTAAGCAACTTCTCTAACTGGGAGGTCCACAGAGCCTTGCACTGTATGATATTTGACAAGCCCTTGAGCTTAGCTTGTGCTAGCTGAGCCGCTTGGGCTGCTCACATAACCAGTGGGAGCCTCCTTATATTATTTTTTGTTGTAATAAAACAGCATGACTTGAAATGACTAATGGAAGGAAGAGCTGATTTGGGCTCACAGTTCCAGGGGGATGAGAGTCCACCATGATGGGGAGGCCGATCAGCAAATGGCAGGTGTGGAGGCAGAAGCAGGAAACTGAGAGCTCCCATCTTCAAGTGCCTCCAGGAAACAGAGAGAGAACACTTGAAGTGGCTGAGGCTTTGAATTCTCAAAGCCTGCCCCCAGTGACATATACATCCCAGCAAGGCCACACCTCTTAAACCTTTCCAAACATCACCACCAGCTGGGCACCAAATGATTTAATACCTAAGCCGATGGGAGATAGTCTTCATTCAAACCTCCAGCTTGGCTTGTTCATGTGTAAAGTGGGAAGAGCCATCTCATGCTGAAATGTTAGCTGAGCACATTCACAGTCTCATTGGCCATCTTGTCCCCTTCTCAAGGCTGGATACCACATCAGCTTATATGTGACTCCAGCTACTCCTCAGAGAACGAGCTTCTCTTCTTCATTCAGAAGTTGTGTGGCTTGCCTGGGAATACCCACAAAGGGCAGAAAACTACATGTCTTCCTGTTCTGTTTGTTTATATAATTTTTTTTTATTTTTACATACCAACCCCAGTGTCCCCTCCCTCTCCTTCTTCTGCCCACCACCTCCCTGATCCCATTCCCCATCTATTCCTCAAGGGGGGAAGGCCTCCCTTGGGAAGTTAAAAAAGTCTGGCATACGAAGTTGAGGTAGGACCAAGAACTCCCTGGCACTCCCCGCCCCCCCCCCCCCCCCCCGTATCAAAGCTGAGCAAGGTATCCCACCATAGGGAATGGGCTCAAGAAAGCTGGTTCATGCACCCAGGATAAGTTCTGGTTCCACTGCCAGCCCCCTCCAACAGATTAAGCCACATAACTGTCACCCACATTCAGATGGCCTAGTTCAGTCCCACGCAGGTTCCCCAGCTGTCACTCCAGAGTCCTGAGCTCCCACTAGATGGGGTCAGTTGTCTCTGTGGTTTTCCCCACCATGATCTTGACTTCCCTTGCTCATCTGATCCCTCCTTCCTCTCTTCAACTGAACTCCAGGGACTCCCTGTGCTTGGCTGTGGATCTCTGAATCTGTTTCCATCAGTTACTAGATGTAGGTTCTGTAAGGACAATTAGGGTAGTCACTAATCTGATTATAGTTCAGGCTCCCTTTCCACTATTGCTAGGAGTCTTAGCTGGAGTCATCTTTGTGGATTCTTGGGAATTTCCCTAGTACCAGGTTTCTCACTAACCCTATAATGCCCCCTATATCAAGATATCTCTTTCATTCTCTCCCTTTCCGTCCTTCCCCCAACTCGGTCATCTTAATCCCTCACGTTTTCACCCCCATCCCCTCCCTTCTACCCTCTCACAGTTTACCCAGGAGATCTTTTTTCTTCTCTCTTTTTTTAATTAATTAATTTATTTCTTAAAGATTTCTGCCTCTTCCCCGCCACCGCTTCCCATTTCCCTCCCCCTCCCCCAAAATGTCTTCCTCCCTCATCAGCCCAAAGAGCAATCAGGGTTCCCTGCCCTGTGGGAGGTCCAACGACCACTTACCTCCATCCAGGTCTAGTAAGGTGAGCGTCCAAACTACCTGGGCTCCCACAAAGCCAGTACGTGCAATAGGATCAAAACCCATTGCCATTGTTCTTGGGTTCTCAGTAGTCCTCATTGTCCGCTATGTTCAGTGAGTCCGGTTTTGTCCCATGCTTTTTCAGACCCCGGCCAGCTGGCCTTGGTGAGTTCCCGATAGAACATCCCCATTGTCTCAGTGTGTGGGTGCGCCCCTCGCGGTTCTGAGTTCCTTGCTCGTGCTCTCTCTCCTTCTGCTCCTCCTTTGGATCGAGAGACTTCAGTCCGGTACTCCAATGTGGGTCTCTGGAGGTTCCAAAGAGGGAAATAGTTAAGATCTCCTGGGTATAGACTATAACTGTTTCCCTCTTCGGAACCTCCATGTCTCCCTGTTAAGGTCCTCTTTTTTACCTAGATTCTCTGGAGCTGTGGATTGTAGTCTGGTCATCCTTTGCTTTACATCTAATATCCACTTATGAGTGAGTACATACCGTGTTTGTCTTTCAGTGTCTGGATTTCCTCACTCAGGTTGTTTTTTTCCAGTTCCATTCATTTGCCTGCAAATTTCAAGATGAATCTCAGTCTCCCAAACCCTTATATTGCTTCACTTTATTCTTGGAATGTTTAGTGTGTGCCTACTGTGTCTCAGGGGCAAGGCCTTAAGGATACTTGGGCTTTCTGGAGTGATGAAGACAGAAAAACCACGTCTCCATGGTATAGAAACATATTGCAAACATATAACAGGATTCCCCAGAAGCCCCGTACCATTCAGAAGAGGGATTTGGGTCATTTGAGGCAGGAGTCAGGCAGGAGTCGGAGAGGATGGAACATTGCGACCCACTTAGGTTGGTAAGGTTGTGTAGATCTTGACTCTAGATTTTGGGAGAGGCTGTTCCCAAGACACACATACAATGGGCTGGAGGGAAGGGGTGAGATTATCAAATGCAATTTCACTTGGAGGCTGAAATAAAAAGGCAATTGTAAGCTCATCTCGGTTCTTTCACCTGGCAGGTGCCCGTCCCTTAGACCATTTATGGAAGGCGCTCCATTGACAAAGGTGCTCTTGTTTGTGCCTGGTGTATGATGCTACACAGTCCCAGAAACACTCCCACCTTTCTCTAGCTCCACACTCCCCTGAATACCCCCTTCTGCACAATGTGGGCTTGGGTGTTTGCACCCCTCTTGTAGCAGAGAGGGGTGCTGCTGCCTGTCAGTCAGGAAGACATGTTCTCAGCACGCCATGCTGTGGCCCCGCAGAGACCCGGTTCCAAGAGGATTGAAAATGTAATCACAACAGTTTTTATTAGCAAAAGAACAGCAGGATCCCTTCTGCTGTCCATATGGAAAGATCCCGATGGGTATTCATGAAGCAGTTTGCCACGCGAACAGCCGTGCCTAAAACTCCTCTTCCAATTACCTTTGAACTTGCCCCTCCCCCTTTTTTTGCTGTGGTGGCTGCTGCTGCTGTATGCAAAATGTCTTACATTTTGTTTTTGTTTCTACTAAAGAGAGGGAGAAACCTTCTTTCCTCTGTGTGGCCTTGCCTTACAGGCCAGCCAGTGGGGATCTAGACAAGACCCAGGAGTTTGAAGTCTTGGTCACTCATGATTGCTGTCACAGTGTTCTAATCAATCTCATTGTCCTATATAAAGCCATCCAGCTGACTGGGTCAAATCACAGCTTCTGGCAAGGCCTCTCAGGAGTGTTGGGACACTGGTGACAGGCTCAAGAGCTTATTGATTGGTGCACTGCTTCTTACTTTGTTGGCAGGCTGTCTCGGCTTGGTATAGGACTTTTGTGACCATCCTAGATTGGAATATTAGTCTTCCCTGGTTCAAAATATTCCTTTTCATATCAACGACAGACTAGATTCTTGGAGAGACAGTAGTATTTTTTGTTTCTGGAGGAAAGGAATACACTGGAAACAAGGTTAAACAGAACCATCTCTTTTCTGCATGTGGTTGAAGCTATTGTGTGTTGTTTTTGCTCTTTTAGCTTTTTGGGGAGCCCACCACCAAGTTCCCAAATAAATCACACACGGAAGCTTATTCTTAGTTATAAATACCTGGCCTTAGCTTGGCTTGCTTCTTGCCAGCTTTTCTTAACCTAAATTAACCTACTAACTTTTGCCTCTGGGCTTTTATCTTTCTCTATTTCTGTATACCTTTCTTTGCTTCTTCCTCTGTGGCTTGCTGGGTAGCTGGGTGGTTGGCCCCCAAAGTTCTCCTCTCCTTGTTCTCTTGCTCTTCCTTTTCTTCATTTGCAGGTCTCCTATTTATACTGCCTGCTAGTCCCATGTTGCAAGGAACTGCTTGTTCGTCCCGGCCTCCCAGGACGGAAGTAACCATACAGAAACTGTATTAATTAAATCACATTAGCTCTAACTTCTTATTGGCTAACTCTTACATCTTAGTTTAACCTATTTCTAGTAATCTATATATCACTACAAGGTCATGGCCTACCAGAAAAGTTTTCGCTTGTCTGACTCTGGCAGCTTCATAGCATCTCCCTATGCCTCTTCTTTCCAGCATTCTGTTTAGTTTGGCCCAGCTAGCTCTGTTCCCTTATAGCTCTGCTATAGGCCCAAAGCAGTACCTTTATTAACCAATGAAAGCAACACATAGACAAAAGGACCTCCTATACCAGTCCTACCTATTCTTGCTCCTGCCTTGCTATTGGCCGTTCATCTCTTTATTAGGACTATTAGATATTTTAGACAGGCACAGTAACACAGCTTCACAGAATTAAACAAGTGCAGTGTAAACAAAAGTTAAATACCTGTAAATAGTATTACCCAACATAGTGCCAAACTTGGAACTTCATTGGCTTGAAGAGGCAGAGAAGTGGGGTCAGGCAGTCTGAAGTCACCCTTCTGAATCCATGACAACCCACAACTGGAGGAGCATCCAGTCAGGAAAATATCATTTGATCACCGGGGCCTTAGATCTGTCCTAGCATCCAACTCTGGGAATCCAAGGGGACAACTGTCATTGTGCCTGCTGCCCTGACCACCTTCTAGTCAAAAATCTGTTTTTCTTGGGGGCTCCAGGCTCTCCTGCTTTTAGGGACAGGGGCTGTTTTGAGCTGGTTTTCTTCCTCTTATCCGGGGAATGGGGTAATTAATCTACTTGGAATGGGTCTACTTGGGGCAAGATGAGGCTGAATTGAACCTTTATACATAGCCTTCCTTTCAAGCAGGGAATGTGAGCTCTGGAGGCCTGGGATGGTTACCTAGGTGTCACCTGGGACAAAGATGCTGAGAACATCATCGTTTTGACCCAATGATGTTCAAGTGACGCCATCTCTGATGTTTGACCCAGAACTGATAGCCTTTCTTTTGTACTTAGGTTGCTGAGAGAAACTTCCAGGCTAAAGATTCAGCCAGATGATCCTTTCCTAAGAGTTAGTGGTTTGGTTTTGTTTGTTGGTTGGTTTTGTTTATTTCATCTTCTGTTTTGACTATGACTTACAGCTTCCCTTTTCTGGCCAGGATGGGGCTTCCATGTGACTGAAGGATAGTTAGCCTCTTCCCCTGGTGTGGTGGCCCCTATGGCCATGTCAGATGGAGTTGTCCACCATCCTGGCTCAGGGAGCAGCTCATTAGCTCATGCTAATGTCCTGTCGCACACATTTCCAGGCCTTCTCTGCTTCCCATCTCTGAAGACAGAACCACCTAAGGTGGGCTTTGGAGTCAAACAGCTCTGGATGCTTCTGCCACTGTCATTTCTAGTGGCAAAAACTGAGTTTTTGGCAAGGTATAAAGGCTGTATTTTAAAAGCAAGTGATGGTGGAGTAACAGAGTACCCATATATAAGAAAGAAAATTTGACTCCTAGTTTGAATAATTAGGCAAAAATTAGGTCAAAGTGAATGTTAAATCTAAATGTAAAACCCCAAATGTAAAAGCTCTAGAAGAAAATATTAACGACTGTGGTTTAGGCAAAATTCTTAAGTACAATCCATCAAATGGAAATATCAACAGATTGGACGTTATTCAATACAAAATCACCATTGAGTCATTGAAAAACGGACAAGCCACAGGCTGGAAAGCAATGTTCATAAATTGTGTGTTTGATGAAGGACTTGTATCCATAAGTTACAAAGCCTTCAACAATAATAAAGTAACCCCGTTAAAATCAGGCAGATTGAATGAATATCTCACTAGAGAAGGAGGGCACACAGGTAATAAGAGCATGATAAAGATTCTAAATATTGTTTATTCGTGAGGGAAATGCAAACTGAAGCCACAGTGAGAGGCTAAAGAGACAGAGACAGCCCAGTGGTTCAGATCATTTGCTGTTCTTTCAAAGGATCTCAATTCAGCTCCTAGTACCCTTATCAGATGGCTCACAACCACCTCAATTCAGTTCCTAGTACCCACATCAGAGAGCACAACCACCTGTGGCTCCAGCTCTGTGGGATCAGACACCCTTTTCTCACTCTGACAGACACCATGCGTGCACAGGGCAATACTCCCCACCCCCACAGACACACATAAACAAAATAATATATATAATGAAAAATGGAATCAATCTTTTGTCAAAATCTTTTATCTACCCTCACAGAATGGTTACTGTTGAAAGACTGATCTTACCAGGTCGTGCAGAGGATACGGGGAATTGAGGTGTTCGTCATAAAGCCCTACTTGTGAACAAACTAGTCTACAGAAACAGAAAGCAGATCAGTGGGTTGCTGGGGGTGAGGGTAAGATGCTGGCAGAGTGAGCAGGAGGGAATTTTGGGGGATGATGGATAAGCCCATTATTTTAATTGTGATGATGGCTTCCTGGCTGTCTCTATTTGTCAAAGCTTATTAACACATACACTTTAATTATATATAGTTGTCACATGTCAGCTATTGATTAATAATGCTGCTTAAGAACAAGAGGGGCGGTGGTATCTGGTTCTCCCAGCACCTAGATTAAAAAAGGCAGCCCAACATAGATCCTGGCCTGTCTGGAAGAACAGGAGCAGGCCCTGCAGTACTGGGACCCATGCTGTCCCTGCATTGCATACACGCCCATCTTTCCTTCCTACCCTGCCGTTGTCAGATCATGCTCTTCCTGTCTGCTCAGGCAGCCCTCTTGAGATCCTGCTTCTCCTTCATCTAGGGCAGTATTTGTCCACCCCATGAAGCCTTACAGAATACACACCTACCAGCATCGCCTTCACCTTATGCGCAGGGACAGCATTTCTTTTGAATCCCCCAGATCATCCACCATGGCTCTTGCTCAATAGAAGACAGACATATGCAATGTTCAGTCGGCATTAGGAACTGCTGTCATGACTCTCTAGAGGCTTCCACTGGCACAGACTCAAAATAACCTACTGCCTATTCATTCGTCCGTGAGTGGTGAATTCACACGAGTGTAGGTGTGGGGGTCCCTGCGTGTGCTTGTGGAAAAAGGAGGGTCCATGTCAGATGTCTTCCTTACTCATCTTCCACCTTCTCTCTGAGACACAGTCTCTCACTGAACCAAGCCCCATGGTTCTCCTGGCTCAGCTCCCGGCCCCAGTACTGGGTTACAAGTGTGTGCGCTCCGGGCCCCAGCACTGGGTTATGAGTGAGTGCATCCACACATGGCTTGCCCTTGTCTTCTGGGGTTGAACCCAGGCCTTCGTGCTTGCAAGGCCGGCGCTTCACCCACTCAGCTAGCTCACAGTCCCTCACAGGTGCAGCTTTTACCCAGCTCTCTTCAGAGGGGAGGGAGCAAGCACACGGCGGGCGTCTCTGCAGCACAGATCTCTACCTACCACAAAATCACACAAGGTTTTCTTTACCCTCACCCGAACCCTCACAGAGTGCTCTGGGTTCTCTTCAAATCATAAATCGGTGTACTCTTGGTCTCTACCTTAATAATTCATTCCCCAGCTAACATCATTGCAAAGCCTGCTGCTGGCTTCCCAGGGTCTCTTGACCCTTGTGGCCTTTCTTAACCTAGCACCCAGATGACCCCTCCCAGAGTTCCACAGGCAGCTGCTATGTCCCCACACAAACCTTTTCTTTATGTTCTCTCAATGGAGTTGAGATAATACTGAATCCTCTGGCCAAGGGCCACGCTGAGGTGCCTGTCCTGGCTCTGACCACCTTCGCTGACCTAGCCGTATCTGTGGTCTCTGACTTTCCCATCTCGGGCCGGTGGCACAGACCTGTCCCTTGCCTGTGGCACAGACCTGTCCCTTGCCTGGAGCCCCCTCCCCCCCTTTCTCTTTGTTTAGTTTATTGGAGCAATGGGCTGTCAGTTTCCAGCACTGTAATACTGTTGAATTGTTGAATGAACGAATGAATGAATCTCAAGGGAGCTTTGAGGGGCTAGCTTTCACCGTGTCCTTTGTCCTTGTGACCTAGCATGGGAGGTTATTTCATTCTACTGTATGGTGCAGATTTCCTAAGTCAGGCTGGCTCTTAGTGCTGTGTATGTTTATGGTGGCAATGCCTTTTGCTTCGGAAAGCTACCCCCTTAGTAATTCATTCTTGTGATGACACATTATGTGGAAATAGAAGTAGAAGTCACGTCTTTGTGTTGTCTAATGAATGACTGAAAGCGTCTGACCTTTCGTTTCTGGGAACTTCTGTCTGGTTTCTCAACTACGACATCTGCTTTATGATCTCCCTTCCTACGATGAAGCAAGTGTTACTTTGCTCATCTTTTCAGCATACCTTCTCCTTAAAACTCAGAACTTAGGGACTGATATGATGCTCCATACTAACCTCCGAGGACTTGGATTTAGTTCAGGGAAGAAGGGGAGAATGCCCAGAAGAGAAATGGGTCTGATTCCTGGCCCTCCCCAGCCACACTGCACAACATCTGATAGTGCAGCTGTGGTACCTCTGGTATAGCCCGGACCTCAAGGGCAGCTGTGCTTCACTGCGTGAGTTCCAGGCTGGGCATTAGAGCCCTTGGGTATCCACTGGGTATCCCCAAGGATACGGGGCCCTCTCTGGTGAGCTGTCTGATTCCAGTAATCAGGATTTTATCTTACCCAGTGGACGAGTTCCCCACATTCCACCTCACTCCATTTCACTTCATCCTAACCCCAGGGCTCACCTGAGCAGACACTTCAGCTCACTGCATTTGGAAGTTCACTGGATCCAGGGGTTTAGAGGCCCAGCCCCCACCACTAGCTCCTGGACCTCTGCACCTTTGTGCTGAAGTACGAATGGCAGGGGGTTCCCCATGGTCAACCACACTGGCCAGGTCAAGCCAGGCCAACTTAGGCTTCTTCATTGTAGTTCTGTGTTTTATTAATGGTGTAGCTCGCGTGGCTTGGCTTCTCTCTCTTAGGCAGAGTTTCCTCAGCTGCAAAAAGAGGATGATAAAGCCAGGCAGTGGTGGCGCAAGCGTTTAGACCCAGCACTTGTTAGGCAGAGGGACGTGGATCTTTGGTACGGGAGAATTGTCTGTATTCTGCCAATCACGTTTTAAATAAACACTGATTGGCCAGGCAGGAAGTATAGGTGGGTCAACCAGACAGGAAGTAGAGACAGGGTGAGGAGAACAGGAGAATTCTGGCAAGGAGAAAGCTCATTCCTTCCAGTCCTGTCTCAACCACCTAAGAAGCAAGATGTGACCTGCCCTGTTGAAAAAGGTACTCTACCATGTGGCTAACATAGATAAGAACAATGGGTTAATATAAGCTACAATAGCTAATAAGAAGCCTGAGCTAATGGATCATTCAGTTTATAATTAATGCAAACTCTCTGTGTGATTTTCTTTGGGGCTTACCGGCTGTGGGAGCTGGACAGGACGGGAACCCCAACTAGCAGGCCCCCATGTTACAGATCTCAGTGAGTTCAAGGTCAACCTGGTCTACAAAATGAGTTCCAGGGCAGTAAGAGCTGTTACACAGAGAAACCCAGTCTCGAAAAACAAAAATAAATAAATAAATTGATTAATTAAAAGAGGGTGATAAATCTGGCTTGTTGGATAATTAAAAGTAAAGACTGAAGAGAAAGGATTGAATTGCCTAACCCTGGCTAAGCAGGGTCACAGTAGGGCCAGGCAAACCTTTGGGGATGTTGGGAGAGGAGTGGGGCAGGAGGAGAGGAAGAGAACATGCTGTAGCAGGCATTTAGCAGGCAAGCTAAAACAAGGTTATCATTTTAACAACTGGCCCATCACAGATGTGCCTGCTGGGCAGTACCTAGCATGGTAATGTGTAAGGAAGACAAGTTAGTGCTTGATTCAGAGGCATCACCTGCCTGTGCTGTTAATTGCTACGAAGCACAGGCTCTCATTTTTGAAAAGCTATAATATTTAGTATTTACCTTTGTGTGTGTGTGTGTGTGAATACTATCCACCTCCAGAGTCAATTTCGAGCAGCCAGCATATCCTTTTGAACTTTTATGTTACAAGAGATGTGTTGTGGCCACCATCATGTAGAATTTCTCTCTCTCTCTCTCTCTCTCTGGGGGACAGGCATCAACACCAGCTGTTTCCCTTGATTAATCTTCACCTTCTCCTTTAGGATCTGCTCTCTCATTGAACCTGGAGTTGGATGACTTGGTTAGGCTCACCAGCCAATGGGTTCTAGGGATCCACTTGTCTCCACCCATCAGCACAAACACACACCACTGTGACCAACGTTTTACAGAGGTGCTGGGGATTCTAATTCGGGGCTTCATGCTTGTGTGGCAGGCAGTTTGCTGACTGATTTATCTCCCCGGCCCCTTTTATTTTTAATGTTTATTGTACGTTTGCATGATCTAGTTTTCAATGGTGCCTTTAACAACTGGCTTGTCAGATTTTTGGAAGTTTAACCATTGCCTCTTGAGAGCTGTCTCCAGGCCACCTGTGGTCAAAGATCACACCTGGCAGGATGCTAGCCACACCTTTGCCTGTTGGCAGGCTTGAGACTTCTCTTCATGCATTTACTTTCTCCTGATACCTGGCTTCCCCTCCCCCACTTCCTGCTTGTGGTAGGCAGTGCCAATCCAAGGAGACATGCCTGATACCAAAAGACTCTTGGGCCTTTTCATCTGTACAGTTTATCAACTCCATTGATCAGCTTTGTCCCTGGGCTGGGGCCTGATGGAAAAGTGTCGTCTTGGGAAAGAGAAGAGTGTGGGCAAAGGAACGCATACTCTGGGGGCAGAGACACAGCTACAGAGGAGGAAGGTTTGGCTCTTTTTTTGGCAGGTTGCTGGTTCCCCAGCTCTTGGCTGCTGTCCTCAAGAGTTTCAGCTGGTAAAGATGCTTGCCAAATGAATCTTCACCCCCCTCCCCCATGCACAGAAATTTCTCCTGCCAAATTCAGTCCTCCAATCAGAGATAGTCACTGCTGGCTGGTGCAGCTAAAATCAAAGCATGAACAGTGGGGCTGGGGTGGGCAACTCATAGTCCCTTGAAATCCTGCACGTCTGTATATCAAAAAGTTATCAAATGAATTAAAGGGCCAAGGTGATCTGGGGAGACAGCTTAGCCAGTAAACTGTACAAGAACCCAACTTTGATGCCAGCACGCAAGTAAAAATTCTGGGTGTGGTGGTGTGTTTGTAAGTAATTCCAGTGCTGGGGAGGCAGAGACAGAAGGGTCATGGGCTGACTGGCCAGCCAGTATAGCCTAATTGATGGCCTCCAGATCAATATGAGATCTTGTGTTAAAAGAGGTAGACCTTGTTCCTCAGGATGACATCTGAGGTTATTGTTGCCTCACACATGCACATACAAGCTGAGCACAGGGTGCCCCATCCAGACGCCCAGAAGGCAGGCCTACTATCAAGCCTTCATTTCAGGAACATCTACAGAAGAAGCCCATTCAAAGGGCCAGAGAGGACATAATTTGAAAACAGGAATGACCCTATGTTTTGGGTCCAGAATGAGAAGGAAGAGAGAAGAGGAAACCTAGATTTGGAAGATAGTAAATGGTTCAAAGAGCAGAGACTTTTGGCTGTGGTTTTAGTTTAGTTGGTAGTTTACACAGTAAGCAACAAAACCTGCTTGTTCCCCAGCACCACACAAGCTGGGCACGGTGGGTCAGGCCTGTAATCCCAGCACTTGGGAAAACAGGTTAGGAGGATCAGAAGTGCAAGGTCATCCTTGACTATGTAATAAGTTTGAGACTAGCCTGGACTACATGAAAGTCTGTTTCGATAAAACAAAACAGCAGCAGTAGCAACAAACAGAGACTTTAAGGTAAACTGATACCATTCAAATTTAGAATTTTAATGCTTTCAACTTCATGACCTAACCTGTATGATCTTGGTCATATTAGTTACCATCTCAGAGTATCACGTCCAGGAGAATCACGATGGATGTTGCTAGCGCTTGGTTCCTGTTAGTTAGCTCTCTCCCTCCCTCACTGGCCCTGGAGAGGTCTGACAACCACCTGTGGTTTGGTTGCAAGTCACAGGTCAGTTGATACTAGGAACTGCTGTTCCTGTGGAGAATAGCTCCCTCATTTCTCAGCCCTCAGTGTGATGCTGAGGCATGCGGTAGATTCCCAGAGAGCCTCAGCAGATGGAGCCTCACACGGCTCCATTAGTGGGGTTCTCTCTTTCATGAACTACTTTCCTGCATTCATTGTCTTTCCTCACCCCAGTTGGTGCCTTTTGGAGCCATACCGCAAATATACTGCCTACTTGAACTTGGCCACTTGCCTCGACATCTCCTGGAAGACCTGTTGTAAGGAAGTACATACATCGTGGGAGTTTGAGAATTAAATAGCAAGACACATGATCCATTTAGGGAAAAATAGCGTGCAGAGAGCCACACCTAGTGGGGACCTGTGTAGGTACTGGACTCTGTCCCATCTCTGCCTTTCTATGACCTTCTCAAGAAGGATCAAACACAGTGAAACCATCTTATTTCAAGTTCCCTTCCCAGTTTTCCAGGAGCTATTGGTGTTCTGTCTACATGCGGAGCGGGCAAGTGGCTATGGGCAGGGTGGTCTCCTTCCCTGACTGGAACCTGCGCCTCAGCAGGGAGTGGAGCTCCCCGCCCATGGGGGTAGGAGTGGAGCCTCTGGGAGTTCTTTTGGGGACTAAACAGACTCAAGGATTAATTAGCTAATGCCTGTGGAGTGTCTAGGAATGTCAAGTACCGAGTGTGAAGTGCCATCATTGAGATGGCTTCCCCTCTTTAAGCCCTCCATGAGAGATTCGTCGATTACCACGCTCAGAGGCTCGGCGGCTGCTTCTCCAGTTGGGGCTCTCAGCCCGCAAATATTTACAGTCCACATCAGGCGCCAAGGGTCGCACATCTCCTAGCGCTTTGATCACAGCTCCCTTCCAGATGCAGCAGATGTTAGCTTGGGGAGTAGGTTAGGATGACAGCTCTTCCAAGGTGTCCACTTTGGAGCTGGGCCACCCAGCATCCTCAGCCTTAGGCTACCTTCTTCTTTGACTTATGTAACCGTGGCTAGAGGTCACACGGGGGTCTTTCCTTTATCGTTTATGCAGGGATCTGGAGTTGTGTTCCCTCTGAATCTGCCTTCTTCTATTGGGCTGGCATTGCAACCCTCCCTAACACTCAGGCATCTTTACTCCCTATCTGTCTTAGTTAGGGTTTCTGTTGTGGTGATAAAACTCCATGACCAAAAGCAACTTGGGGAGGACAGGGTTAATTTCATCTTAACAACCCTTAGGCCACACCTCATCAGTGAGCAAAGTCAGGGCAGGAACTCAAGGCAGAAACCTGGATGCAAGAACTGACCATGGAGAATGCTGCTTACTGGCTTGTTCGTCATGGCTTGCTCAGTCTTCCTCATCCTACTCCGACCCACATATCCAGGGGTGGTACCACCCACATCAAGCGTGAATTAAAAAATAAGTCTGACAGAGTTGCCTATAGCACAACCTTATGGAGACATTTCTCCGTTTAGAGTCCCTCTTTCCAAATAACTCTGGAGTGTGTCCAGTTGATAGACAACTGACCAGAACACCACCCTAGTGACCAACTACCTCCCAAGTTGTACTCATTCCGATGTTCACATCCTCTTTTCCCCACCCTGTTGCCACTGTGCTGACTCAGGGTGCTGACCAGTCTCTGGTCTGTTGGTTTCATCTCCTGGACCCCTCTCCTAGCCTGTGGAAGCTCATTTTGAACCCAGTTCCAGAATTGTTCCTTAGTGAACATCCATCCCATCAGCTGTCCATGCTTATGGAATAGAACCCAAACTCTTAGTCTTCCCAACACTCACCATGACTTGGTCCCAGCTGATCGCCTTCATCTTATCTCCACCTCCGCTTCTATGTTCCTAATGCTTCAGCGACTTGAACTGACTCCGCGTTCAAGGCCACTGCCCGAGTGGGTCACCCAGCCATTAGACTAGTCCGCTCCCTTTCCTTCACACTTTCTACATCCACATCTATGTTTGGAAAACAGTTAACTTCTTGTTTTGCTCTTCATAGCAATATGACCCATGTCGTGCAAGAGGTTCGGGTTTGATGATGACCAAGCAGCGGGTCTCCTGCCTCCTGTATTGGTGCTGTCTGTGGCCCAGTGGGGCTGTAATATAGTTTTCCTACAGCGGCATCAGAGAGCCTTACATATAGCCTCTCAGGTTGCCTGCTGTCTGGCTGTGACTAAGAATGAGTAAGAGAGCTTGTCTTTTCTCACATCCTTCACAGAGCTCTTTGCACCTAATATTACCCCCCCATGTCAGCAATTATTAGTTGTTTAATCCTTACTGAAGTAATACAAACTTAAGACTTCTGAGATGACTGTGTATGCTCTGAAGATGCGCTGTGATTTCAAGCTGGATTCATAGGATGCCACAGCCAGTGTGGGAGTCTGTGGAATCAATGTCAGACTTGACGCTTGTTCCCCAAGTCCCTCCCCATCCCTGGCTCTTCAGGTGGCTGCCATTCTGGAGCTGTCACCCCTGAGAGGGCTTGGCCAGGAAGGCAGGATATGGAGATTGAGGTTGCATTTAGATAAACAAGAATTCAGACAAGGGCATTTTCTTGGCTATTTTGAGCTTTGAGAAGTGGGGAATCTAAGCTCTGCTGGATGAGTGGTAGGGGCAGTGAGCAGAAGGGGTGCAGCGCACTCTAGAGGAGCCCAGCCTTCATGGGTGGGGAGGGGGCCACTGTGGTGCTGGCCAGACATTGGGTAGCAGGACATCTAATAGCACTAGCTTCATTTTGGGTTGCTTCTTCTCTCTCTCCAAAGAAACCACAATATGAGGCATCCTTATCTGCCCGGGGTTAGAAACACTGACTTGCCTGATGCCAGAGTTGCATAGGACAGAGCTCCTGGAATTGGGGTTCTTGGGACGGCATCAGCTCTGGGCTTAAGATAAAGGCCCTGTGTCAGTGTGCCTTTCTGCCCAGTTTTGTTTGGTCTGCCAGTGTTTTAAGAAGCACAGTTAATATTTTAAAACGATCACTTTGCAAGCAAGGTCACATCTGCTTTCTTTTAAAGAGAAGTAGAAGGGGGAGGGGAAAGGAGGAGGAACCTGGCTCCTTGCTCTTGTAAGATAGCAAATAGAGAGCTGGGGTCAACAGGACTGCTATTGTGGACAGAGGGGGCGACATCACTGGGTCATGGGAATCACCTGGATTTCGTTGCTCATCTTCTGTCCTGACCTGTGGCCTGGCCACAGCCAGGAAAATACCCTCCTCCAGCGGAGAACCTTTGTGACTAAGGAGGAGGCCAGAATGCTGTGGTACAGCTGTGTGTATTCATGTGGTAGCCTGCCAGAGCATGGCAAAGTTCCTCTTGGACTTCCTTCCCATCTCTCTTACCAGAAGACTTAGATTAGTAGCCTGGAGATGAATAGGTATGTACCCAAGATACCTTCATGGCGCCCTCATGAGTCTATGGGACCAGAGATCAAACCCACGACCAGGACTCTTTCCCCACCCCCTCCTTCCTTTTGTACCTCTCATTTGTGGCCATCAGCTCCCTTGCAGACTGGGGAGAGATTGTGATGAGGAGGGCTGGGGAATAAAAGGGGAGGGGAGAGGCCAGGGTTGCTCAGGATAAAGACTGAATGCAGGGGCGTTCAAAAGCCACCGGGCACTGAGCGAATTAAGCCATGCCTGTCTCCGTTGCCCGGGTACTCTTTATCCAACACATAATGCTATTGTTCAGCCAGAACCCAGGGCCAGAACCATCAGTCTTTGCAGGTAGCAGCCAGAGCCAGCTCGGCAGCAGGAGAGGGAGAGGGAGAGGATGGAATATTTCAGCTTGAAAATAGAGCAGCTGTACAATAGAGCCAGGCTGGTTTGTCTCTGGGCCCCGCTGTCCCTTCTCCCACCTCAAAGTAGCAGCATGAATCAGTTCACTGCGGCAATGGTCCAGGCGATGTGACTTGCATTCCTATCAGCTACCTGATTGTGGTCCCTGGATATGTGAAGCGCAGGATGTGCCTGGCATACCAAACCATTATCCTAGTGCGGCGGCTCCAGGTAGAGCAGGGGATCCTTCAAGGCCGGCAGTGGCCTTCATCTTGTCCTGAGTCTCCAGGACATTCCTAAAATCCTGGGACTGCTTTCGATAGGGCCCTAGTTGCTCTCAAAGATGCCCCCGACAAGCCCCTCCATTTCCCTGCAGACAAAGGCTTGAAAGGGGATGAATTGCGCACAGTCTAGAGGCTGCTGTTACTAATACATTATTCTGACACACAATGAGCTGCAAAATTTCCTTGAAAGAAAGAGCCTGGGACTTTGGAGGGTCTGCATGGCTCCAGCAGGGTTCAATCCTGTGCAAACCTTGCCCTACCTTCCTGGAGACCTAGGGATACCAGGTTCCTCACCATGATGCCAAAGTGCTTGTGGATGGCACCTATGGAGAGGATGCCCAGCTCAGGGCCCGGAGGACCAGGGCATGTTTGCGCGAGGTTGGGGGTGGGGCTTCACAAAAACCTCCCAGCAGAGCCCTCTGAAACAACAATCCTTCAAAAAATGGTGGCGCTTATCCTCCGCTGACAAAAGACTGAGCGGAGCTCTCCCCGGAGGTGGGATGAAGCACACACTGCCTTTTATCTCCCCTTCGCTTTGAGAGGGGAGCCGGCTGGTGCAGAGCGTGGTGGGGAGCCATAGAGAAGGCACTCCGGAATGAAAAGTATAATCTCTCGCTCCCCAAACCAGGAGGGGAGGTGGCTTTCATCCCCTGTGCTACAAGGCTCTCCATCCTGGAGGCATCTGAATGGGAGTGAGGGCTTGGAAGGATGCTACACAATGCAGTACTATATTGCCTCTCCCCAGGAGCCCAGAGAAGGCCAGGGGTACACAGCATCTAACTTTGAAACCAAGCCTCCAATCAGCGATTTAAATAAGAAATATAATCTCATTGAACACCAAGAGCTGTCGCTCGGAGACGCTTCCATTTACAAGGTACTTGAAGAGAGTCCCCAAGCCTCCAGTTTATCAGAGCAGCCAGCTTTGGACTATTTCCCTGCAAGAGGGATGCTGGGGAGGAGGATGAAGGGCTGAAGTGGCTGTTAGGAATCCAGGCTGCAGGCAGCTCAAGAGGGTGGGGGTGGGGGCACTGTGCTTCAAGTGCTTGCCTTCTGTAAGGAGGTGGGTGAGATCTCAGGCCAAGAGATACTCTGAGAAGATCCTGTGACTGGACAGGAGGGCCTCAGAGCTTTGCCTGTCACCTTTGGGGAGACATCGCCCTGAGTACCTGCCATATTCTTTCACAGCCTTGTGCTTTTCTGAGGATCAATGACCAGAAAGACACAGAGGACCAAGTTTCCCTAATGAGACCAGGCCTGTGAGCAGACAGTTGTGTGCTGAACTGACTGAGCCTCTTCTGCGTGGGTCCGGCCGTTTCCAGGCCTTGCCTTATCTGCCTTGGGGGAGTCTGGAGACAGTTTTGCCTGGGGGGGGGGAGACACTGGTGCTTGTGATTTGGGCATGCCCTTGAGCAAACCAGGAGCCAAAAGCTACAGGAAGAGTCCTGAGGAAGCCGGGCGGTGGTGGCGCACGCCTTTAATCCCAGCACTCGGGAGGCAGAGGCAGCAGATCTCTGTGAGTTCGAGACCAGCCTGGTCTACAGAGCTAGTTCCAGGACAGGTTCCAAAACCACAGAGAAACCCTGCCTTGAAAAAACAAAACAAAACAAAAAACAAACAAACAAACAAACAGAGTCCTGAGGAAAGTTCTCTTCTGTTTTAATCCATGTGCAGAAACTCATTCACAGCCTCAGTTTCCCCATCTGTAAAAGGCCAGCTGAAATGAATGACAGACTATGGCAGGCAGGCAGGCTCTGCCCCATAAGGGATGTTTCTACCACGGAGAAGACGTGACTCTCTCACGGCCCATTGCTCTAGTTCCGGCGGTCCCAGTTCTGTCCCATCTTGCCCCACCCTGTTTTGCTCAATTCTGTCATCACATTTGCTTGAAAATCCAAGATGTTGATGTCTGTTCCATGATGGTGGGAAATAGGGTGTTGGTGTGAGCTGGAAGGCTGCCTGGAGGAGGTGTCTGAGGGGCGGGAAAGCTGTGAAGAGGAGAGAGGTTGGGAGAGCAGCCTACTGCTAGGCTTCCAGAGAAGAGTTCTGGGAGAGAAGCATGCGTGCCTCTTTGGTGACTTTGGATCACCCGAGGGTCATTGACCTTTGGAGGAAGAGGTAAGATTGAAACAGGTGCATCCTGGAACCACAGTGTCCCAGAGGAGTAAAAGGCAGGCGGCAGGTACCCACCCTGCTTCTTTCCCAGTCTCCGAGGTAAAAGTCAGGGACACCAGTCCCTGCCAGTCACTCTTCTCACTCTTGGGCTGTATTTCACACTAGCCACACCACGAGCTTCTCCTTGTACCCATTCCACAGATGGAGAGAGTAAGATCAGGCATGCTCTAAGTATGGCTGGAATCTCCTCAGGACAAGGCAGGGTGAGCACAGGCAGAAGGTTCTTGTGTTTTCTTTGTCTTCTTGCCTCAGGTGAGTGGGACCCCTCCCCCATCTGCATCCTTGTCATGCCTTAGAATAGGAAGATTTGGCTTCATTTAATATTTCCTTCCTCTCAACCAAGAGACAAATTGTGCCTGTGTGCCCACATCCTAGAGCGCCAGAGGTGCGAAGAGAAGGTCTTAGCCCTATGTCGCTCTGTCCTCATTTGCCTGACTGCCCTCATACTTCTGGGAGCATCCCTCAAGGCTATCCCTCCACGGCCTGCTCATATAGCAGCTACTGTGTCCTTTTGCTACAGGAACCAGAGGGAGCCACGGAGGACAACACTTAGCTGTGTCCACCGTGGTGATAACCGCACACTTGATGGGCTTTGTCTCACCTAAACTCCACAATGGCCGCGGACACCCATTTTTGCTCTTCACCAACATGGAACCTGACACCCGAGGAATTTTGTTCACTCACCCACAGTTTACAGGCACTTTGAAGGTGCTACAGCTACGAAGAGTTCAGACTTCTCCCAGCCTTTCCCTGCTTAGGCTGTGGGGTGGGGGGACAGGGCAGGTACTTGGTAGTGAGCGGGGGTAGGGAGGGTGGCTTGCAGTGTTGAAGTACATCTGTGGCCTTTGCTCAGAGGAGGACAACCCTAGCCAAAGTCATCCAAGGACCTCAGACAGCTGTCTCCAGATATTAGAATTCTGGGCATCCCACCACCTGGTTTATTAGCTAGCCCAGGTTGCTAGGGACCCTTCCACCTGCGTTATCAATGACTGCTTTACCAAGTCTCCCTGTCAGTGGTTTGAATCTAGAATCCGAGCCTCCTTGCCATGCTCTGGTCCTTCTTCTGGGGCACCTGTCTCCTGCTTGTGCCTGGCCTCATCCTACAGGATGCTTCTTTCCAGGGACCAGAGTTCTTACCAGAGATGTCCCAATCTGCTGCTGACCTCTCTGTGGTGATCTTGCCCCCCCCTCCCCCCCGTTCTCACACCATGGTCTTGCCTCACCCCAAGCAGCTATGTCATTATGGTCTTGCTGCTTGGTAACTCTTGGCTCCTTGTGCAGACTCAGCCTAAACTGGTCTCCCTTGGGTACTGTGGCCTGAATAGCTTAGTCCTGGAAACCTGACTGGCATGATGAGGGAATGAAGAAAGAACAGACACAGAGGCACGTGTATAGAAAAGCTGGGATTGGGAGGGCCGTGCCCAACTATGCAGCATCCTGGAACCTCAGCACATTTATTATGTGCAGCAGAAGGAGGGGTTAGCTAGTCTTGGTGGCTCTTACGAGGGGAGCTGTTTCAGGTTGTAGTCATCTGAGAGGAGGAAGCTTGATCATAAATAGTCTCACTTGGACCAGAGGAAGGCTTTGCCACTCGCATTGTTCTGAGACCAGTGTGTGTGTGTGTGTGTGTGTGTGTGTGTGTGTGTGTGTGTGTGTGTGCGCACACCCATGGATGGAAGCCTGAACCTCTGGACTTAAACTAGGCCCCAGTGCTTATAAGCCATGTATCCTCCATCATCAGGTTCAGCCTCCAGACCTGAGCTCACTCACATCCTATAGAAGATGAACGTAATTCCTTTATCATGACTTTGTGGGAGGGGCTCCAGCGGTGATATTGATATGCCTGGCCTGGGCTAGGTACAGAGGAGCATATGAGGCTTGGTTGGAAGGCCAGGAGGGTAGGGCTGGAACTTGATTCTGAATCACAGCGCTGCGAAGCCAGGCATGCAGAAGCTCGTCTCTTGCTCATTTTCGTTCACAGTCAAGGTCAGAGCTGACTTTGGCGGTTCACAATGTGGGCACAGCTGGACTGTGTGTGGGGAGGCTGAGGCGAGAGGGAGGAAGCCCACGCCTTTCACCGATGACCTGCTATGGTGGGGCCGATGCACTCACCTCTCTTGAGTCCACGGGTACCGGCTTTGTGTGGCGAGCCACCTCCAACTTCTGGTTGCGTGACTCTAAGTAATATGTCCCTTGGTCCCCATAGAGAGAGTGTGACAGTGTAAAAGGGAATCACCCAGTGCTGAGCGCTGGCTGCTAAGTGGAGCCTAGGTGGGCCTGGTAGATCCTGTTACTTCATTTCCAGACGAGGATGTATGTAAGGCTGGGGGAAGATCCAAGCGGAGAACCCAGGACTACCTAGTTATCAGGGACAAGCAACGAATGAGCCGCTCCAGGCCTTCGTGGGGTGGGGAAGCTGCCCACCAGCGGACCACGTAGAGCAGGCAGCTTTTTCCTTACAGGGCTCGTGTTGCGTTTCTTTAATTTAAAATGGGAAATTCTGTATTTGGAAGCTCATCCATCATTTTTGTGAGCCAGGCTCTGCGGAAAGCATGGGGAAACATTTAGATTTGCAGCTTGAACTGTTGAAAATGGGAAACAATTTAAATAATATTAACATTTTAACAGCCTCCACTCAGGGCTCTGTGAAATTAACTATTATCTCTTGGAGTGTTTGTTAAATTCAGCAGTGGGTAAGTGGTGGATCCCGTGAGTGGTATTCATGTTTGGGAGGTTGGATGGGGACCCTGTGTGAGATCTCTTGGGGGCTAGTCTCACTGAGGCCTGCTGTCAGTACTAACATTCCCATGCCCTCAATAATGAGGCCATCCCCCTGCAGTGGATACTGTGGATCCAGCAGGGCTGAGTGCCAAGGCTAACTAGGGGTCATTCTCATAAAGCCCTCAACGGACCTCAGTGATAGGGGAGGTGACCGGAAAAGTACACAGTGGTGTTGGACATGGGCTACACATGAGAAGGAAGTGGGAGGGGTCTGGAAAGAGGGAATGGGGGTATTTCATGGAGGAGGCACCTGAAAGGATCCTTGGCACCAGGCAGTCACAGAATGAGGGACAGCTCATCTCCAAGGTCTGGCTTGACTCCAAGGGGAGGGGCCTGAAGATGATGCCAGGTAGGGCATGAGAAGATGCTCCGGGCTGTACTGTTTCCACAGAGTCTGTCCAAGCCCGCCTCAGATCTGTGATAGGTCTGTACTCACAGGGACACAGGCGAAAGAATGGTCAGGCAGACATTTGCTATGCAGCTTGCTGGTCCCGGAGCTGATGATAAGCCAGGACAAGCCAAGACTCAGAAGAATAAGGTTATTGCTGTTGCTGGAATGGCTTTTCCCGGCGCCTCAGTGGGAGAACTGGGCTCTGGATGGATGAGCTGCATGGTGACGAAGCTTTCTTTTTTTTTTTTGCTTTCTTTTTTGTCTCCTCCCATTTTATTTTTTTATAATTTATTTTAATTTCAAAAAGAAAACAAGCTATCTTTTTTCATTTAATATACCAATCCCAGTTCTCCCTCCCTCCCTTCCCTCCTCTCATTTCCTCCACCTACCCACCCCCCATCCACTCCTCAGAGAGGATAAGGCAAATTGCTTTGAGGAAGGTCCGAGGCCCTCCCTACTATGCCTAGGCTCAACAACATATCCATCCAAAGAGAACAGGTTCCCAAAAAGCCAGTACAAGCAGTAGGGATAAATCCTGGTGCTGCTGTCAGTGGCCCCACAGTCTGCCCCAGCCATATAACTGGGTGACGAAGCTTTCTGCCTGTGCTCTCTTACCCATTCTTTCCTTAGTGTGTAAGCAGTTATGGGAGAGTGAGCCAGCCATGGGGTGGTGGCCTTCCCATGACTGTGGTGCTGAGCAGATGTTGAGCGGAAGGTGTGTCAGTGCCTTGTGTAAAGGACTCCTGCATGGGACATAGCAGCCCTATTGTGGGCCAGGCAGCCCTTCCTTGGGCAGACAAGGCCTTTCAGGGATGTTGTGGGCTGAATGTGACACCTCCACCCGGAGGACGTACTAAAGCCCTACCCACAGTGCATCACATCTGTACTTGGTTCCTGAGGTCAAGTGAGGTCATAAGGCTAAGCGAGAGCACAGCACGAAGGGGATCGTCCACAAGCTCGGAAGATCTCCTTAGACACTACCCCCCCCCCCACCCATCCCAGTCATCTTAATCTCAAATAGGCATCAAAGCAGGACCCTTGGGGGAGGTGGGTGCATGGGCAGGGGGCAGAAGAATGGGGATCAGGTGAGGCAGTGGAAAGAGTATGGAAGGAATTGTCTATGCAAGAGGTGTCAAGGGATGATGGGCTTTGGGGCCCTGGACAGGGAAAGGAAGGACTATGAGGGGAGAAAAGCTGGGGGCACAAGTGGTGTCCATTGGAAAGATTTGATCCTTTCATCTTGCAGGGAAGGCTGATTAGAGACTCCCATCTCCCAGCAGACTCTGCTTAGTGGCTGGTAACTTCTGTGTGCCCACAGTTCTCTCATTTGTAAAAACGAATGAGGAGCCTCTACCCTGTCTGTCTCGCCTCCTCCCCAAGGCTTTGTGGGCTCAGGGAGGCCACTGCTTGGTCTGGTGAAAGTCCCATGACAGTGCTGAGGAGGTGGCAAGTGTTGTTGTGGAACCACCCAGACTTCCGAGAGGCACAGAGTCAACTGGAGTCTTGAAGGCTATCGGGGAATTGGCTGATCTCTTGTTGTAAATAGGAGCGGCGGGGCTGCATCCCCGGCACCCGGCCGCCCGCATGGCTAGCTTATGCCCCCAAATAATTACACCGAAACTGTATTTTTTTAATCACTGTCTGGCCCATTAGTTTCAGCCTCTTATTGGCTAGCTCTTACATATTGATCTAACCCATTTTTAATATTTTGTGTAGTACCACGAGCTGGCTTACCAGGAAAGATCTTAACCTGCGTCTGTCTGGAGTGGGAGAATCATGGCGACTCACTCACTCGGCTTCTTTCTCCCAGAATTCTGTTCTGTTTACTCCGCCTATCTAATTTTCTGTCCTATCAGGGCCAAGCAGTTTTCTTTATTAATTAACCAATGAAAGCAACAGATAAATCCAAGCCCCACCTCCATCATTTCCCCTTTTTCTGTTTAAACAAAAAAGACTTTAACTTTAACATAGTAAAATTACATATAACAAAACAGTTATCAAGTAAGAATTACAGTTACAATATTTATATCTACTTTATCTTTTATCATAACTAAGGAAAACTATAAATATTTATTTATTCTTTAACTCCATCAAAGACTCCAGAAGGATATAATATTACCTAAGCAAACAAGAGATTCAAAAACTCTAGAAATGACAGAGACATCTCACTGCCTGGACAGTCATCCAAAGTTCCTCTGTACCCGTTGGGGCATCCATCTTTAGCCTTCAGGCCCATAATATCCAGCAGACATTTTCATCAAGTAGGAAATTCCAAAGACAGTTCAGTCATTTTTTGCTGTGTCCTGCAGAATGTCTCACAGACTCTTTCATGAGTCAGGAACCCCAAAAGACCATCTCACCTTTAGGCAAGTTCAGCAGTCCTCTCTCTGCGGGTTCTTTGCATCCAGTTTATGCATCAGTCCATGCAAGAGCAGTTTCTTGCCCAAATGGCTATCAAACTCCATAAGGAGCCTCTTCGATGCCCATCTTCCTCTTGAAGTAGATTGGTGCTGTCAGGAGCAGATGTGTCTCATTGTCATAAAAAGCCCTAAGTTATTAAAACATTAAATGCCATATTCTGTAGCCTTTGAAAGATATGAAGAATGCCTATCTGAAATATATCTATGCACATCTAGAAAATCTAACTAACATGACTACAAGCTTGACTATTATTTATGATTATCCATTAGCAACCTATATTTCCTAATTATACATTACATTTTTAAATGAACTACACAATCACAATACCTTAATCAAGATCAGAAATACATATACATATAACAAAATTGACCTTAAAATCCATACCAATGCAAATTATTCATATCTATATCATATCCCCCTTTAAATGTAAAAGAACATTTATAAACCATATTTGGGAACATGGCTAGCTTATGCCCCCAAATAATTACACCGAAACTGTATTTTTTTAATCACTGTCTGGCCCATTAGTTTCAGCCTCTTATTGGCTAGCTCTTACATATTGATCTAACCCATTTTTAATATTTTGTGTAGTACCACGAGCTGGCTTACCAGGAAAGATCTTAACCTGCGTCTGTCTGGAGTGGGAGAATCATGGCGACTCACTCACTCGGCTTCTTTCTCCCAGAATTCTGTTCTGTTTACTCCGCCTATCTAATTTTCTGTCCTATCAGGGCCAAGCAGTTTTCTTTATTAATTAACCAATAAAAGCAACAGATAAATCCAAGCCCCACCTCCATCAATCTCTGAAGCTTGTCACCAAGACCTGCCTTTTCTTTGCATCCCTTTTATGCCACCGTGGGTTCCACGAAAGAAGGAAAGAGAGTGTTTGATATGTATAAATATTCCATTACCACCAGGGTAGAGGAATTCTGAGGCAGAACTATCATTAACGTCTGACTCTTTGTGGATCAGAAACTGCGCTCCTGCATAAACAGCTCCCTGTGTGCAAGGTGGCCAGGCCCTGCAGGTTTGGGTAGAGTGCAGAAGCTGCAAGGGTTTCAGCCCTCCTGGCTGAGTGTCCGTGGTACAGGTCTGCAAGGCAGGAGGTCTGACTTCCTCTCCCTACACTGTATCCCTTTGTAGGCAACCTGTGGCTAGCCACTTGCTTTCTTTGATCCAAGAAAGACAATATGGTTCCTACTAGCAACGAGGGCGTTTATGAGCAGGAAAAGTAAAATGCTGTGTAACTAAGATTGCATACAAGCGCAGGATGCTGAACCCGGGGTAACGATGCCAGGGACTCACCTTGCTGGAAGATGCACTAGGGTTTGAGTAGATTTTTCCCCAGAACCATCAGAAATTTGAAAATCAGATTACCAGCACTACTCCGGGTCTAGAGCCACTTCTTCAGCATAGACCTGGGACCTTGTTCAGCAAACTCCCAGGGGACTCGCATTAGTTCTGGTCCACATTCCTGTACCTGTGGATCTGTGGGGTGGGATCCTGTCTGACTTGTCCATGGAGACAGTCAGGTCACATATCTGTGCATGCTATTTCTCTGTGGGCTTCTAGGCCAAGAGGAATCTTTTGTCCACGAACTGTGGAAGTGGTGACCAAGCTCTGGCTTTGGAACAGATTTATCTTGGAATTTGCCTTCCAGACCAGCTTCTCCTTGACTTTTTGCTGTGTCGCTGGCTCTCAGATCTTCTACAAATGAACTGGGATGCCTGAGCTTTGGGCTTTGTGTCCCTGGCCTGTTGAAATTACTTGTGACTTGCTACCGTGTTGCATTTACCAGAGAGGCCTCAAAATCTCATCATCCCACTCTGACTGTGGTTTCAGGAGTCAAACGTGGTCTTTGAAAAGCTAAACTAGGGGGTAACGTTCACCAGACCCTATGTCCTACTGGGTCATTGTTGGTTACCCACGGCCCGGGCAGCTCAAAAAAGTTGCAGCCTTATCAGGCATCCAGAAGAGAGCATGTGTTATAATGTAGGACAGAATCCTGGGAACAGCTACAACCTATTCTTGTCCTGACACCATTGATGCTGAGATAGTCAGAGAGTCACCCCTTGCTGGGTGTGGCACATCACAGTCCCAGGTCCCTGCCTCTTCTTGCCATGCCAAGGGGATCCAAAGATAGGTGTCACCATGGTCATAACCTTTTTGCCTGTTGGAACTCCCCAAGGAACTTTAAAACAACCCTATGTGCTGGTCACACCCCGAACAATCAAATGAGTGGCTTGGAGTGGTCCCAGGTATTTGTGGGTATTTTTTCCAGCTTTCCAATGATTTGGCTGTGCAGCTCTAGGGAGAAGAAGGCTGCTCCAAAGCAGCCATTCTGACTCTGAAGGGATACATAGCGATGCCTAGGGACACTCCCGATTGTTACACTCAAGGAGCTGCTGCTGATACCTGACCCAGAGGGGTCAGGGTGCCAATCACTATGTTCTTTTTCCCATGCTGGGTGAGGTACACCCACAGGAGGGATTCTGGAGCCATCCTGCCCAAATGCCTATGGTGTGCGAAACTGAGGAGAGGGGAGGTCTCTTCTAGCACCATCTTGTCTTCTCTGAATGAATCTCTCCCCGCAGAGCTCCGATGGTTCACCTTGTGAGCTGCTCTGTACATGGAGGCCACTTGGGTTTCTTGCCATGACCAAAGGCAGTTCAGAGGCGCAATAATCTTACGTATTTGCATAAAGGCATATTGCTCCAGAATGCCTTGGGTGAGAGTGGGGGTGAAGGTGGTGGTGGGGATGAGGCTAAGAGTGGGGTGAAGGTGGGACATCGGACATAGCAACCTCTAGACAGGATGACTGCTTCAGTTGTGTAGAGCAGGCATCAAAGCTCACTTCTTTCTGCAGAGAAGCCTGTCGGTGGAAGCCAGAGGTGGGGTCTGTCCACATGCCGGGCTCTCAGGCTCCTTCCAGTTTGTTGCTTTTCTCCGTCCAATACTGACACTGGTCTGTGATGAATATTAGGGTCTGAGATACAGAGTTGGCCTGGCAAAAGTTTTCTCGTGTCTCCTTTTCTAAAAATTTTTCTGAGACTTGGACTTTTATAAGCATACATGGGCTTCATTATGGCATTTTCATACAAGTATACAATGTGTTTTTGTCATAGTTATTTCTTAGTCCTCTCCCACTCCTGTCATCCTCCTCCTCTTCCTCCTTCCTCCCTTGCTTCCTTCTTTTCTTTCTTCCTTTCTTCCTTCCTCCCTTCCTCCCGATGACCTGGTGAGTTCCATTAATGTCGTTTACAGGAACCTGGGCACCTTCACAGTGACAGCACCGCTAAGATGTGTGTTTCCTCCACCAGCCATTAGCTAATTATAAATCCTCAGATAGGGATGGGCCCTTGTAAGCTTCCTGCTCCTCTATGGCAAGATGTTGGCAGACCCAATCTTGTACAGATCTGGGGCAGGTAATCCCAGATGCTGTGAGTTTAAGAATGTCAACAGCCATGCCGTGCCCTGAAGTCAGTGTTCTATATGAGCCCAACCCCTCCTCTGGTTCTTACATTCTTCCCACCTTTCCTCCCAGAATGTTCCATGAGTCTCAGAGGGGTTGATATAGATGCCCCACTTATGGATGAACATCAGATCTTCCCTTTGCTCCTGTGACAACCTGTAATGAGTACAGTGCAGGTTTTATGTTGGCCCAGTTTGAGGACCAGGATTTTGCATCTGTGCCATGGATGACATGCCTTGTCACCCCCTCAGTCACGGTCTTCCTCTAGAGAAGTTATGGGCAGCTATCCACTTTCTCACATAAGCTGATTTTACTCCAGTTGTGGCTCAGGTATTGAAGTCTTTAAATCAGTGTTTGCCCTCCAAGTTTAGGCTACACCAGGGCCATATAGTCTAAGACATGGCTCTTAATCGCTGGATAGTAGCATCATATTCTTTTGGGAAACTCAAAATGCAGATCTGGCCAGAGGTCCACTCAGACCCTTGAATCAGAAGTTCTGAGAGTGTGGCTTAATCTTGCTCTCTCTCTCTTTATCTCTCTCTATCTGTAGAAATATACACACACACATATGTACAAATATACATACATACACACACATATATGTATGTGTTGGTTATTATCACTACTACCGATTTTTTAGTTTCTTTCTTGAGGTAAGTTTTGTTATCAACCCCTTAACTTCTTCTGCCTCAGCTTACTGGAGAGTGGGAGAAGCGCACCACTAAAGTGCCTGGTATAACATCTGCACTCTAGCATGTCTCCAGGAGCTTCTGAGGTCTGCTCTCTGAAGTTTGGTCTGTGATCTGTAGACATCTTTGTACATCCCAGGCCAGAGGGGTGGTGTGAACCACAGAGACTGCAGCCAGTCTGATCCAAGAAGGAGCAGGAATTCCAAGATGTGATGCTGATCTTGGCAGTGGAACAAAGTGACTCCAAAGTCTTAACTGCAAGGACAAAGAGTAGAGGTTCTAGGTGTGAGAGGAACAGGGTGCTCCGGGCAACTCTGTCCCTTCAGGAGCCTCGTCTCCTGCAAAGAAGGTTTTTGATGCCATAAACAGGATCTCTTTGCATCACAGTCTTCTGCCTTGTCTCACAAGACATGTCCTTGTCTATCTGGTTGACAGTGGGTAAAAAAACACTAGGATGTTCTTCATGCTCCAGAAGTGTCAGATTGGGAGTAGTAGATTTATCCCCTGCCCACATTCTAGAGCTTGGTCATACATAAAGCAGGCCGAGAAATGGATGCACCTGGGTGGCCTGAGCTCTGCTACCTTCTTGACTATGATGCATTTTCCATTCCAGTGCTGATTTTCTTTGTTCCATCCAAAGGCTTGTGTTCTTCCTATCTCAACCTTTGCAGATGCTCCTTCTGTCTGAATGCTGTGTTCTCTCTTGTTATCACACTATGCCTAGCTCAAGCAGCTATCAGGGTTTTCCCTGCGACTCTGCCTCTGCCCCTAGCTTGTTTCCCTCTCATTGATCTAACCTGCATTTGCATCTTTGACTACTAAGCAGTTCTTCAGCCTGTTTATACCTCTAGATCTAAACTCAGACCGGCAGCATCAACACTAGCATCAGCTTCAGCATCAGCTTTAGCGTCAGCATCAGCATCATCAGTGAGCTTCAGCATCTTCTTCAACCTCAGCTTCAGTGTCAAAGTCAGTGCCTGCAAGGACCTTATTAGAAGTATAAATTACATAGCTCTACTCAAGGTCTACTGAAACAGAGAATGTGCAGTGGGGCCCATCAATGGGAGCTTTAAAAGCCCTCCAAATGTGTATTTTATAATCAAGCAAGTTATTTGAGTTAGCACAGGCCAGCACTCCCAGCCACCTGGGAAACAGTGGCAGGAGGATTGCAAGTTCAAGGCATGTGTGTGGGCCATGGAGTGAAACTCTGTTCCCAAACAAAAAGTAAAGAGTAAGATGGAGTAATAGAATCCTTGCTTCACCTTTGCAAGGCCCTAGGTTTGATTCCCAGCACCACACACATATTCTACCTGAGAATAGAATCTCTGTGTCTTAGTCTCTTGGGCCTGGGGTATAGTTGCAACCTGCCCCATGGGGAGTCACAGGGATACAATGAATTGGGGAAAAGTGTGGATGAGGAACAAATGCCAGTTGAGGAGTTTTGCAGGAGGTGGTGAGAGAGCCCAGGGAGTACACAGAGTCAGAATCCACACCAGAGAACTCACTTCAGAAAGTCAGTGGCAAGATGGCAAAAGTAGGGTACGGAGGATGAAGGGAAGTGCCAGTGCCCCCACAGATGCCCTTTGCCCAGGTATCTAAGAGGTGGTTAGAGTGATACTTCACATGTGGATCAGAGACTGGACGGTGGGGTCATGGACTTTTGATGAAAACTTCTGCTGTGTGTCCTGTCTGTGCCAGGCCTGACCGAGCACTGTGCAGGCCTCAAGTGGTACATTTTCATGGCAGTCCTTTGATAAAGAATCTAGAGGATACCTGACTGACAGATGAGAAAGCTGGCATGGGGCTCAGCAGTCATACTAACATGGCAACCTCAAAGCAGCCTCTGACTGGTCTGGGTCATGAATGATCTTGCTCTATCAGACACTGGGCAACTTCTTATTCTGTTATAGCCTCTCCCCTTCCCCCGCCTGGCACAATCAGCTAGGACTGCAAGAAGAATCACTGAATGGGCTCTGGTTGTATGTACTCCATGACTTGACAAGCCATGTAGGATGTTGTTTCTAAGTGGCATAGGGCAACATCCATGTGATAAATGGGAAGTGACCCAGCCTGGTATCCTGGCTTATTGCATCAGCATATTGCTGTATGCAAGCCACCTGGCTCTTGTGTACATATGCTCGCCTTATGGAGTTGTGTTAAGTCTATGTTCTGTTGCTATAACTGAACATACATATGGGATACTTTATAAAGAAGGTATGCATGTTTATTGTTCTAGAGACCAGGCACTCTAAGGTAGAGTGTTGTGTTTGATAGTGGCCTTTTTGCTAGTGGGAGCTCTACAGAATCCCAAGATGCCTCAGTGAACCCATGTGACAAGACAGAGCAAGCTTGCTAACTTGGGTGTCTTTTTTTCTTTTTTTAACAAAGTACAATGCCATCATGGAGGCCACATCCTCATAAACTCATCTAACCCAAACACCAGCACGTTTCCAACACATGTACCTTGATAGGACACACCCAAATCATAACAGCAATGTAGAATAATAAACAAAACTCTTGCCTTTACATTGAAGGAATTCATTCTTCATTCATTCATTTATTCATTCATTAATTCTTACAACCCCCAATGGACCCACTAACCTGTGCTAAGAAAAGACTGTGTGTCACTATCTTTCTCCCTGGGTCATGTTTATCTTCATACACGTTCATGTGACACTGGCAGACAGGTAGCACAGAATAGGACATGCCTCTGCCTGAACATGAGGCAGGACTACAAGGGATCTTTCAGGGGAGGGAGCCTTGGCTCAGCACCTCAGAGAATTCTTCCCCACTCTCGTGTGTTCCTGTACTTACCGTGCCTCCAACGCTCCTGCACATATCCACACATGCACAGCATCGCCCAAGAGCCTGGTCCAGGTCTGTGATGCTCACCTGTGCAATGTGGTTCCTGGGTCTCATCAGAAGCTGCCAAGGAAGTTGGGTCAGCCTCCACCTCCTGCTTACAGTGCTCAGCTCACCGAGTCTAAAAAGATTTGATATGTCTAGCAGTAATTTAAAAGTCAGAAGACTGAGTCCAGACTATTCCCTTCATTAGACAAATCAAAAGTATTGACTGGAACTCCTGTATTGAGGATGCTGAGTGGAGGCCATGCCATTTGCACAGATGAACTCCCTCCAGTCCGCTGTGTCTCTTGTCTTCAGGGTCAGTTAGAGTCTCCCTGAGCCCAGGAGACTCTTGGTTTTATGACCTTTGGGGTCTCTCTAGCTGGGTCCTGTGAAACGTTCCAGGAAGGCAGGGAAAAAAAATGCCACCCGGCCCCTTGCTCCTGCTGAGGGAGCATGTTAGAACAGAGATAAAAGCAGCACAAGAGGACTTGATCACTTACTTTTATTACAGAGTTACTAGCAACCCCCTTTTGCAATTGGGGCGTATCTGTGTGGTGTGACAGAGGAATTCTCCACCCCAAACACGGCAGCTTCAAGCTCTCACTGACATCCTTGGCAGAGTGGTGTCAGTCTCAGTCCAGAGCCCAACAATCAACAAGCAGTGAGCGTTAACTGGCCTGTGGAAGATGTCCTGGCAGGAAGGCATGGTGCCAGCTAGCCTGACGCCTCTCCTAGGTATTCATTCATTCGTTCATTAGTTTCTCCATCCAGCCATTCGTTCATTTGGAACAGGGTTCTGTACAGAGAAGATTTGCCTTCAGGTTGTTAAGTAGTTGAGGATGACCTTGAGTTTCTGATCCTCTGAGATTACAGGTGTGCACCACCATGCCCACTTTCCACAAAGGTAGGCATGATCCAAAGGGTTTGTGCATATTAAGTAAGCACTCTGTCATCTGAGCTGCATCCTTGCCCTGCCCTGCCATCTCTTGAGGCCATTATGAGACAGAACCTTAGAGGTTGAGGCTCTGTCATCTTATATAGTCTTATTCTTCAAATCAGACTGCAATTCCCAGATCTGCAGCCTCAGAGGAGCTGTGGCCAACAGGGGGAGTCCCCAGGACAATTCCTGCTCTGAAAGTCCATCTAAAGCTACTCTAATGACAGTGGTGCTTGTTAGGGAGAGGAGAGGGAGGGACAGGAAAGCCCATGAGCAGCAGGAATATAAAGGAAGAGGGTCCTGGGTACCAGATGTGTCCCAATTGGAGTGGAAGGAAGCGTACACTGTCTGTTATGGGGTCCTGTGTCTCCCATAGCAACCTTGGATGGTATAGCTGGGTGATTTCGAGCCTCCCAGTATGGGACAAAGGCAGGGTAGGGGGCATCTAAAAGGGACCAATGCTGGCGGTTTATCTGCAGTCTGATAAAAACTTCCTAGAGAGGGTGACATCTACCCTGGGATTTGGGGACATATCAGAAGTCTTTATGTTCAGGAGGCACGGGGTAAGGTTCCTGCTTTCAGATTGTCATGAGAACAAAAGGAATGACTTGTATTTCTTTTGGATATTCCTGAATTCAGTCATGGCACTTTTTCAAAAAGCCTTCTTCCCTCGAGTCTAAACTGGCAAGGTCTGGCTGCCCAATTAGAGGCAAACAACAACTGTGTATTGAGTACCACTTTGTAACTGGCAATATGCTACCCCCTGGGGACTGAGAGATGTATAAAACAGAGTCCCTGCTCCTGAGAGCTCACAGCCCAGGTAAGCAGATGGTGGTCCCACATACAGGAAGACTAATAAGAGCTAGAGAAGATACAGACAGCTCATGTCTGTGGTGAGTGCAAGAGATGAGTTCTGATGGTGACTGGGGGTAATCAGAGAAGATTTCCTGTAGGAGGAACATTCTTGAGTTGGGATTTGACAGAGGACTTGACTAGGGGAGCATTCTGAACAAGGGAACAGTGAGGCCTAGACTGTGGTTGAAAGCCAGGCTGGGGTTGGAAAACTCCAGAGCCCTGAGTGGCATCCCCATGGAATTCCAGGCTAGCCAGGGTCAGAGATTACCTTCTAGCTACTCCAGCCATGACCAGATAGCATGCGAGACCACACAACAGAGTATGCACCAGGCTAGATGTGGGATTCACATCATGTGAGCCAGTGTACCTGCATTTGTGTGTGTGTGTTCATATGGCTGTGTGTGTGTCTGTGTTTGTGAATGAGAGTACAAGCTTTTGTGCATCTTTTGTGCACATTGTGTGTGAATGTGCATGGGTACAGGAATGTGTGTTTATATGTGAGCATGCGTATGTTTGTAAATGTATGTGAGTGTGTCTTTGTGTATACTTGTGAGTTGTGCGCATTTGTGAGTGTGTGTACATGCACGGTTGTGCATACTTGTGATTGTGTGTGTCAAGATGGTAGCGCTGACTGTAGATGTAGACTTGCAGCCTTCAGGCATCCTGAGAAGGGCACTTTCTTTCCTATAATGTATGGAACCACAGGAGAGAATTTGTTCCAGGCTCTCTGTCCTGGGAACTGGGCCAGGCTCCGGGACCAGATTCACTAATTCTTTCCCTTCGTGGGGCTCACAGAACACGTGAAAGGTCAAAGTCTGCTCATCCAGTAGACTGTGGGGGTGGT
Organism: Chionomys nivalis; assembly: GCF_950005125.1. NCBI lineage: Eukaryota > Metazoa > Chordata > Mammalia > Rodentia > Cricetidae > Chionomys > Chionomys nivalis. The sequence goes on along the minus strand of NC_080090.1, from coordinate 31,615,334 downwards.
GACACGGCAGGGAGACACAGCAGTGACTAAGACAGTCACATCTCTCCTGGGAAGCTTCCTCCCTAGTCAAAGAGGACAGAAGGTAATTCCAAAAGCAAAGCACAGACCAGGGAAAAAACACAAAAGCAATTAGCAATGACTTTATGGGAATACTCTCTAGAAGGCATAGGAAGGGGCAAGTGTCAGTCAGGGACACTGTGCCTAGGTGGTCCACTAGAACTGCATCTTGCTTGGTTCTTACTGGGACGGTGCAGAAGAGGCTCATTTTGAGCAGAACAAGCTGATGATCAAAGACCATGAAGTAGGGGTGGATTTTGCAGTCTACAGGAGGTAGAAGGAGGCTACTATGGCTGGAGCCCAGTGTATGATGGAGAGAGGAGGGCTGAGCTGTGAGAGGTGAGACCCACGACAGGACAGTGTGTGGCGAGGAGCAGGCGTTTGGAGCTTTCATGTATGCTACAGGAGCTTTGGGACAGGCCAGCCACAATATTCTCATTTCAAAGTGTTAACAGATAAGGAAACTCAGGTTGTATGTTACAAGTATGATGGAATCCCTGAAGGAGAAAGGCAGGAGTGTGGGTTATGATGTGAGGGCCAGAGAGAGAGAGAGAGAGAGAGAGAGAGAGAGAGAGAGAGAGAGTAGTGCGTCACCTGGCTTCCTTAGAGGGAACGTCCTGCAGAGGGAGGTGTTAGCGTGGGTGTGCAGCCAGAAGCCTGGCTAGAGTTCAGAGCTACGGAAGTGGCATGTAGGAGATGAGGGTGTCCAGACACGACAAGGTATGATCTACAGGTTTGGTGGGGATGAGAGCAGGAGGGAGTTGTTCACTGGGAGGTTGAACAGTGTCTCTATCAGTTGTGTTCCGTCGTGACCTTACTTGCAACAAAGGTCATTGCCAATGCAAATAGTGTAAGACCCAAAGCTGAAATAATTCTGTGTTAGACGGTGTCCTAAACCCAGTAGCATAGGAGGTAGAGAAGACCTGAGACCCAGGGAGGCAGGTATTGAGAAGACAGCAGCAGAGACAGGGTGATATGTCCATAAATCAAGCTACCTGCGGGGCATCGGAAGTTAGAAAAGGCCAGGAACAAGGTCTCCCCTGCCAGCCTCAGAAAGCATGTAGCTCTGTGAACACTTAGACCTCAGATGTCTGGAAGCTTCTGGAACTGTGAGAATATATTCCTGTTGCTTGTAGCCCATCTGTGGTCATGTTCTGTGTCGGACCCCAAGAATTGAATGTGATGTTCACCTAAAGAGCCCAGCTAGCTTTGCTCGACTGAAGCCCACAGGCTGCCCTGGTCCCCTTTGCAAAGCTTGACTCTGTTCCCATCTTGTGCCCACCCCTCCCTCTCCCATCTATATTAGAATAAGATTGGATTTTCTAGTTTGGGTTACTAAGTTTTCAGATCTCAGAACTGTGGCCATTCATCAACTGTCAGGGGATGTCGTAAACAAGGGACTTTAAAAACCATGTTTGCTTTTTAGGGTGATAATACTTGGGAGGTGAAGCTAGGAGGTTTATACATAATGCATGTGTTTTAATGGGCCACGCGCTACGGCCCTCTTTAGTTGGAATGATTCGTTTTAATGTTCAAAATAAATATCAGAGACAATTTGCCAACAAAGCTGATTTTCTTCGCCCGCCATTAACTTAATCTTTATACCTCAGCTTAATGACAGAGGGACTGAGGGATGATGGGCTGGGGTTTCAGATGGAAAGTCAGCGGGAGGGGCAGGAGGCAAAGTCATGAGCCAAAGGGTTATGACCCATCTTGGTTGGTATAACAGTCCCAACCTTGCTCAGTGTCCTGAGTGATGATTCTGAGGTGGGATCAATTGGCGCTGTCAAGATTCAAATACTTCTCATGGACCAAATCTTAATTTCATAGGGTTTAATAGAAAGGTGAAGAAGTTTCCTGAAATGTATGTTAAAATATATGGTTTTACACATAGGGAAACTGAACTCTGTGAGCCCAGGAGCATGGCCTGGGAACATGAAGCTCCATGAGGTATAAGCCCCAAGCCCTACCCACCGCTCCTGCTTCTCTTTCCTCTCTACCTCCACCTGCTTCTGTCCCCAGCTCCATGACCTTCTTGTCATACGCGGAAGGCAAATCCTGAGGGTTTCTCATAGTCTGCCCTGGCTTCCTGGGACTGATGGTACATGAGGAAGGACCTCCAGACCCATGGTCTGATCACAGCCTCCCCACCCATCCCAAACCAGTCATACCCTGCCCCCACAGAACACCCATCATGCCTACTTATGTTGCTAATTAATTTTTATATCTGTACAGAATTTCAGGAAGGTATGAGGTGGTTGTTCCTCCTCACTGAGACCTGTGCTCTGGCCTCACTAACAGCTGCTGTTGGGTGAGGTGAAGGTGCAGGGAGCAGGGAACTCAGGGCAGAGCTCCTTGCCAAACTCAGTGGATTTGACTCTAGAGTCCTGTAGCCTAGCGCTGTCTGTCTGTCTGTGTTGCTGTCTCAGAACAGTGACTGAAAGAGGAAAGTAATGTCGTCCTCAGTTTTGTAGGTTTTGAGGCAAAGTCATCGGAGGTGAAGGCTGGGTATGTGACAAGAACTTCAAGTGGCATCATTCCATGGCAGCAGATGGGATGGGAGAGTGTGAGAGACAAAGAGATAGAACTTGCTGTGGCATTTATCTCTTGTCTGTCTGTCTATCTATCTATCTATCTATCTATCTATCTATCTATCTATCTATCTATCATTTTTCTATATATCTGTCTATCTATCTATCTATCTATCTATCTATCTATCTATCTATCTATCTATCATCTATCTATCTATATCATCTATCAACACTCATCTATCTATCTATCTATCTATCTATCTATCTATCTATCTATCTATCTATCTATCTAATCATCTATCAATACTCATCTATCTATCTATCTATCTATCTATCTATCTATCTATCTATCTATCATTTTTCTATCTATCATCTATCTATCTTTCTATCTATTATCTATCTATATCATCCATCAACATTCATCTATCATCTATATCTTTCTTTCCTTCCTTCCTTCCTTCCTTCCTTCCTTCCTTCCTTCCTTCTTTCTTTCTTTCTTTCTTTCTTTCTTTCATCAGTAGGGCCTCATACTGAACCTAGAAGCCCCCAATTTGGCTAAATTAGTTGGCTGTCTCCTGTCTCCCCCTCCCCGAGTGCTGAGCTTACAGGTATGCACCACCCTGCCTGTATTTTGATGTGGGTAATGGGAATGCAAGCTTTTATCCCTATGTTTGTTGCAACCACCACTTTACTGAGTCCTTCTCCAGCACATTATCTGCCTACTCTCTCCCCACCCCAGGGGCCTTAGATTATCTCTCTGTCCCTGACATAAGGATGAAGGCTTCTGCTTGCTTCAGTGCCCCTGATGGAGCCCTGGCCTAGGTTTTATATACCCACGTGTTATAGGCCCATTCTTTGGGAGCAACACTGAAGCTGCAGGAGGAGAAATATCTGAATCTGATTCCCAGCTCTGCCATTCCCCAGCTCCGTGGCTTGGGGAAAAGTTGGCTTCAGCTCTTGAGTGCAAGCATCTTGCCCTGCGTGGTAGGAATGCTCAAAGGGAAGCCGCTGGGCCACCATCATCAGGGACTTAGGGTGCAAGGTGACAAAAGACTCTCCCCTAGGGCTGTTGCTGTTGCCGAGGTCAGTACCTCAGGATCAGCAACAGAGTGGGTGTCCCCGTCAGAAGTTGTTGTGTGGCGAAGGTTCCATGAAGTTGTTTTGTGTGTTTAACCCCAGCGAGCAGGAGAACCCAGGGGCACCATGCAGGGGCTCAGAGAGATAAGCTCCTTATGGTGGTAGGACCTCAGTCTCCTGTTTCCTGTGAGGGACCATCATATGGGAACTGTCTTCTAGCTCTGTCTCACTGGGGGTTTCACATGCCTGGGAGCTCTGTCAGCAGCTTTTCTCTCCTCTTCATGGACGTGCCTGCGAATGCACAGCTGAGTCCTGGCAGTGAGAAGCAAAGGGATCTGGGGTTGGAATGAGAACTTCTGGCCCCCACACTGACTCATGTCCACTTAGGCACAACACTTTACCTTTCTGAGCCTTGGTTCCCTTATCTGTGAAGTAAAAGGCTAGGGCACCGTTATCCATATGGAAACGATGTGTGTGTTTATGTGTGCGTATCTGTGTGTGTGTGTCTGTGTGTGCGTGTGTGTGCACTTGTAGTAATGATATGTGCCTTTTATACACCTGCAGCTCAACTTTCCTCCTTTGTCTACCCTTCCACCTGGCTCTCTTCAGGTGGGCCTTTTTCCTCCAGGTAGCCTTCTCTGAATATCTCTCTTGGCTCAGGAATCTTCTTCTTGGTCCCCATGACCCAGGACTTCCCTCTACCTAGCATCATCTCCTCACCTCAGTACAGAGCCTGAACAGTGGAAACTCCCCTCAACATGCTGTGTCAACCAGATGATTGCCAGGCCATTAGGTGAGAGAGGTCTCCTGGTATCAACAGTCTGGTTACCCCTTTTTGAAGAGTCCGAATGACAAGTTAGACTAGTTCCCAGAAGCTGCAGGGAAAGCTTGCTCTAAGGTCTGGGTCTAGCCAGAGGCTGCTGGACAAAGTGGGTCTTGCTTTGCTCTGGGGTGCAAGGGTAGTTGGTAGACCTCCGATTTTCTTGTTCATCTGGTCTCTGATCATCTAGCTTTGGCCTTGGTGCTCTGTGGAAAGGAAGCTGGATCCCTTGGATCCTGCTGGTCTCTCTAACGCTTTTCAAGAGGAAATACCCCAGCAAGAGTGCCTTTTTGCTCAATTACTTTTTTTTTTTTTTTTGGTTCAGTCTGGCCTTGAACTTTCTACTATAGCTGAGACGGTGTTGAACTTCTGATCCTCCTGCCTCTGCCTAACTGGTGTTGGGATTACAGGCATGAACTGCTACTCCCAGTTTATGCAGCACTGGGGGTTGAACCTAAGCCTTCAGGCATATTAGGTAGGGACTCTAACAACACAGCTCTACCCCCAGGTCCCCATATCAATTTTCAGCGTCAGCTTCTGCTCTATAGTTTAAAAATGAGAAATCCAGGAGGAAGGCAAGCATTGAGAAAGGCAAGCATCGAGGAAGGCAAACATTGAGGAAGGCAGGCATCGAGGAAGGCAGGCATCGAGGAAGGCAAACATTGAGGAAGGCAGGCATCGAGGAAGGCACAGAGAGATTTCAAGGCTCGGGCCTGTCATTGTTCCACTCTGCTCCAAGGGCCATTGCATGACCGGCTTTCAGGAAGAACAACCACCATGTCAGCCTTGTCAGTCAGACCCTCCATCTTGTCCCCAGTCAGTCTGGTTCTTCACAGCTCCCACACTCCCTAAAGAGTATCTTTGCCTCCCAACTTCTGGCCCGAGTCTTTGCAGAAGGTCTCCCTAGTGTCCAAGATTTGAATATGGTTTTAACCATGTCCTCTAAAGGGTTTGGAATCCTGCTTGCCAAGGATAAGATGATGAGTGGCCGTGGGATCTGGAGGAGGTGGAGCCGTGTGAAACATGGCTAGGTTGTTGTTTGAAGAAGGAATTAAGACAGTTTTCGTGGGTCCCTAGTTAACGCTCTAAAGACCAGCCCTCCTCATCTGCTCTCTGCGTCCTGTCTCTTTACTCGGTCTCTCCTTGCATTTTTTTAGACCCTGATACCATTTGCTTGGTGATGCAGCAAAAGAGAACCTCACCAGAGCCAAGCATGATGTAGAGCCATGCACCTAAACTTCTCAAAACTATATGGGATAAATAAACCCCTTGACTTTGTAAAACATCCAGCCCCAGGTGTTTTATTATTATTATTATTTTTTGGATTTTTTGAGACAGGGTTTCTCCGTAACTTTTGGTTCCTGTCCTGGAACTAGCTCTTGTAGACCAGGCTGGCCTCGAACTCACAGAGATCCGCCTGCCTCTGCCTCCCGAGTGCTGGGATTAAAGGCGTGAGCCACCACCGCCCGGCCAGGTGTTTTATTATTGCAATAGAAACTGGACTAATACAGAGGGCATCAGTCACTCCACTCTATGTCCTTTAAGTCTACCACTAGAAGTCAAGGTCAGGAAATGCACAAGTTTAGAGCCCAGGAGATCTGGGGTAAAAGTGGGCATTGCCATTGGAACTTGGCACCTTGAAAATGTAAGAAATCTTGTCTCAGCATGGATGATGTATCAAACAGTGGTTATATCCATCTATCACCCCTCCATCATCCACTCATTTATCCACCCATCCATCCATCTATCCATCATCAATTCATCTAGTCTTTTATCTATCCATCCATCCATCACAAACTAGCCCTATTCTCGAAGGAACTAAAGTTAACGTCTATGATTCACCTGTTAAGACATATGGGGAAGAGGAAAAGGCTTATCCTCGGGTTCCTTTATGGGGTGTGCAGAAGCTGGTTTGCTCAGTTAAGCTCAGGTCATTAGACTACCTCTGTTGTACTTGGGAGTGACATAGGCAGGGCAGGGAGCAGCCCCACTGCCGATTCCATCACTCGTGTTGGCCTGGCTTCCTTTAGCTGTAACAACACAAGCAAGTGCTCCTTTCTGTTTGTCCTTTATCTTCCCCAGACCCAGGCAGGAGTTTGTTCCCTTTTCTCCACTGGCAAACTCATTTTCTTTTATTACAGACCCCAGAAAAATGGTGAGTAAGGGCTTGATGGAGTTAGAAAGATTGCCTTTTGTTTTGCAACTATCAGCTTAAAAATAATGCTTAAGAAATTATGAATGGGTGATTAACTGTTTTTTCCATTACTCCTCTCTCAGAAGCAAACCTGCAATGCTTGTGATAGGCATGGCAAAAATGGAGGCCTCATTCCCGAAAGCTGGGGGAGAGCACAGACATTCCTACCTGAGGGGTGACAGAGGTATGATGGAGGTTGCTAAGGACACCGTCAGTGTCCTGGGTTGATGCTTCTGCCTTGCCTCTCCCACCCCACCCTGATGGGGAACAGCACTTAGGAGAACTGAAGGCAGATTCCCCATTTACTGCTTTTCCAGAGTCAGTTTGTTTTGGGTGGAAACAGCCTCTGATGGGGCTCTATTGGGCCATTTCGGGGGACGTTTATCATTTAAAAGGAACAATTTTAATACCTACATTTGCTGTGCAGTATGAGCCATAAATGTGATTTAGGCCTCTCTTTATAACAGACTCTCCAGGCCATTGCACAGCTCCAGAAGCCTTCCTGCAGGTGGGGGCCTGGATGTGAGCAACTTCCTCTTTTACAAAAGTCTGCCCTGCCTACCTCCTGCCCCCTCTCTCCCTCCCTTCTTTCCTTTCTTCTTCCCTCCATCCCTCCCTCTCTCCCTCTCATTCTTCCTCCCCTCTTTTCCTTCCTTCCTTTTACCTTTCCTTTCTCCCTTCCTTCCTCACTTCTCTTCCTTCCTCTTTCCCCCCTCTCCCTTCCTTCCTTCCTTTCTTTTCTACAAGCCTCCCCCCTTCTACTCTCCCTCCCTCCCTCCCTCCCTCCCTCCCTCCCTCCCTCCCTCCCTCCCTCCCTCCCTCCCTCCTTCCCTCCCTCCTGTCTTTTTTCTCTTCCTATTTCTTTATTGAAGTACTGGGGTTCACACAGGTGCCCTACTGCTGAGCTCTACAGTTCTAGTCCTTTCTTGAACCTTTCTTTTGAGATTTTCTTTGAATACCTCATGCTGGCCTTGAGCAGGATTTTTATAGTCCGTATGGGCCTTGGACTTGTAACCTCCTGCCCCAGTCTCCCTCGGACCTGGGGTTCAGCTCTGCAGCACAGGGCAAAGCTGAAAGTTTCTCTTTCTACTCCTTCCTGAAGTTGATTAGTGTTAACTGAAGGAATGTGCTGAGTTGTTTGATCTTCCTTGAAGGGAGTCTGGATTCCCCACCCTCTGGGAGTGTCAGGAAAGGATGCTCTCCACGCAGTGAGTGTCTTGGTCTGCTAGGCTGGCACTTTGAGGACCTTCAGGGCTATCTGTCTCTCCTGCCTCTCTGGCTCAGCTGCTTCATCTTCAGTAACAGATGAGGCGGCCATAGTAACAGGTCTGCCTGAGTTCTGTTAAGAGTCAGGAGACCAAGAGCTTGCTGAGATGCCCAGACTTTGATTCTGTTGAGGCTATGAAATGAGAGTGCCAGGGGAAAGATACTCTGTGCTCTAAGCCACTAGGAGGAAAATGATTTACACAAGCAGGAGCAGGTCAAGGACAGAGAGCTATTAAGAGTTCACAGAGCGCCTTAACCCATTAGCTTCTGGTCATGGGAACTAGAGACCCACCCACCAAGTGCTTAGGTTTCAAGCTGGCCAATGACCAATTAACAGGTCCAGTCCTGATCACTAGATTTGAGTTAAATATTGAAAAACTTGGGTGTGTGTCCTGAGATAGTGAGGACGAGGGAGAGAGTGGAAGACAAGACTGACCTAATGGGTACCCACTCATGTTAGAGAGCCCTGTGCACGCTGACGTGTGTATGTGTGCTGGGTGAAGGCAGACACATGCTCAGTCTTGTATAAAACGTTACCCCTGGAGAGACAGAGACCTAGAAACCCTTCTGGTCCTGGGTATTAGCGTGGACGTCTATATTATCCTGGAATGTAAAGCTGGTCGACTGTCCATTAAAGCAATACATGTAAGAGACAGTGCAAGCAGAACCCTCCCCCACCATGGTCCCATTTGCTGTGGGTGCCGTTTCTATGTTGGCAAAGGGCCCCGGTGGTCCCAACATTCTAAGTCCTGTCTGTTTTTGCCTACACCTGACCTTCTGCTATAGTGGCCTCTTGCCCCAGCAAGGCTGGTAGAGTCAGAAAAGAGACAAACCCTCCTTCAGGGATCTGCAGTATCCTGTTGAGAGCTGCCCCATGAAGCTGGGGGAGGGGAGGGGTTGGGTTAATTTTTGGGAGAAGTAGTGCTGACTGAATGCGTAGTTTTTAAATGTCGACTATGATATTAAGTAACAGGCAGACTCCTGTCCGATGGATGCTATTAAAATTAACTGTTTTAGCACTACATTTAGAATCAGAACCAATCTGTCACTCCTAAATTGGTTTCTTTCAACTGCTATTTGCGGGTAAAACGAACAGTTTTAACAATTACATCTCCAGTGCAAATCATAAACATGATTTACAGGAAAACACTTAATCTACTGCCCTTGACTGTACCCAGAGCTGCCAATTAGATGGCGGTAAATTACCCAGCGTGTTGATTTGCTTCCCAGACAGCAGCTCAGTCCCAGTGCCTCCATCACCTGTGGGCTTCCTTCAGAAGAGGGCATTTCAAAGCAAACGACAGTCCATCTGCAGCTGCTTGCTGGGGGTCCTCTGCTCTGGGCTATTATCTTGAACCCTAGAGACATATGTGGATTATCAGTAGTATTTAACCCAATCAGAGCTAGCTGCTAGAGAGGGAGACTCTTTGAGTGTTTGGTCAGAAAGACCTTGAAGATCATAAATTCATTCATCAAACATTGTTTCAGCCGCCATCCCTCCAGAACGAGGATCAGAAACTCTGCCATGATCCCCACAGTCCCTCAGTGAACCAAAGGGAAAGACAGGTGCCAGAAATGTCATTCACGGTTTGATGACTCACCCTCTTCCTCTTCCTCCTCCTTCTCCCCTCTCCCCCTGTCTCTCTCGGGTCTGGAGGTGCGCACATATTTGTGTATGTCCATTTGGAGGCCAGAGGCAAAGTCAGGCATCCTCCTCAGTCACTCTCCCCCTAACACTTTCAATGGACTCTTATTGGGTCAATAGACTGGCCATCTGCTCCTGGAACCCCTGTCTCCCCTTCCAGCACCGTGGTCCTAGATATGTGCTACTGCACCCAGCTTTTCACACAGGTCCTGGGGACCCAAACTCAGGTCCACATTTGGGCACAACAAGTACTTTGGGGGGCGGTAAGTTAATAAAGAGAGGCTTTGCAGACCTTTCTTTTGAGTGGGGTCTTGAAGGCTGACTAGGAGTTTTTCAGATAGAGAAGGAGAGGAAAGGGTCTCTCGGGAACCAATAGGAGCAGACTCTTGTCAGCAGGGAATTTTCAGTGAGAGGCTGATACTCTGGTCCAGCAGGAGCCCAGGAAATCCTTGAAATCAGAATACCTCTTTTGAGAAGTTTTGATTTGGGCTAATGTACTGTTGAAACCATTGTCTAGCTAAGAAAACAAAAGGCCAGAGCATTGAGGTGCCAGTGGCCAGGAAGTTCTAAGCTGTAGATTGGAGGATGGTCCCTGGGCACTGTGAGAAGTCAGAAAGCATATGCAAACCATATGCAAATGAAATGCAAGCCAGCACCTGCTGTGTGCATTGTGTACTCAGGCTCTCTACAGCTCGAGGTAGGTTGGCCGATCTGCAGAGCTCCCAGGAGCTATACCAGCTATTATTGAACTGTGAGAGAAAGAAAACTCCACCAAGACTTCTGGGAGAGAAGAAGGACCAGAGTGTGGGCTCCAGAAGGGAGGGACAAGAGGGACAAAGCCCAAGACGGCTAGTTTTTTTTTTTTCAAGACAAGGTTTATCTGTGTAGTCCTGGCCATCCTGGAACTCACTCTGTAGACCAGCTTGCCTTAAATTCAGAGATTAGCCAGTCTCTGGGCAGCGTTGGGGAATTAAAGGCGTGAGCTATCACTTCCTGGCCCCATGGTGGCTATTCTTAAGGGAGCTGAGGTGAGAGGGTTAACATGCTTGTGCCTCTGCCCAGACCACAGTCCTTGGTGCTGTCTGTTATGCCCAGATCACGGAGTCCCCCCAAAACCAACCAAGAGACCGAGTTCTGATAAGCTGGGTCTTACGCTGTCCTTCAAAGGGTCTCCCAGAACTAGAGCTGGGAGTGCAGGGAACCTGTGTTTTATCTTGACCTGATGTCTGTCCAGGTCCGTCTTCCTCCTCTGTGCCTCACTTGCTAGTTTCTGACACGGTGTTGGTGATGGTGACATAGCATCCTGGGCTCCTCCTGGGGGACTCTGTCACTCTTTGCCCTGCCCACCTTGAACATGTGCCCAGCTGTTGTTGTGGACTGAGGTTCACTGGACTCCTGAGATTAGGAAAGCAAACCCAGGACACAGGACAGAGGGATTTTTTTTAAAACCTAGATCCCTCTCTCCGTAGGACTTATATCAAGAAGCCAGAAGACAGCATCCTGAGACATCTCAGTTGAAAAAGTGCTTGCTGCCCAGATGTAACAAGACAGACATGTGACATGTGCCTGTAATCTCAGGGCTTGGTGCTGAGACAGCAGGACCCTGGGGACTGTCTGGCCAGACAGTTTAGCCAAAACAGCCAGCTTCTGTAGGACAAGAGAATGTGATCCCAAGTTGACACCTAGCCTCCAGCGCGCACACGCTCCTGAGTATATGCAGCACACTTCCTCCCCCAACCCCAAAACAGGAAGTGAGGATCCTGCCCTAGGCTGACATGAGGACACCATGCCTGGCTTCAAGAAGTTTCCAGGGCCAACTCTGCCTAAGTGGTTGTGTGGCCTTGCACAGCTTCCCTCAGTGGCAATCGCTGTACCTCAGCAGTTGACAGGCGTTTGCATACCAGCTGTGTCCTGCATGACTTTGGACTTGACCTGTCTGGGGCATAGGGAATGAAGAAATGGCGGATACCTTGGACCCCCGAAAGCTGGGATCAGGTGGGCTGTGTACTCAGATGGAGACAGGAGCTGCTGTCCTGGAGTTTAGTGTATTTGTGCTCTACAACACGAATGAGCAGACAGAGTAGCTAATCTTGGTGGGAGCGAGGCTCTGTAAAGGAGCAGGCTAAGGCTGCAGTCATCTGGGATATCCTGGCATCCTTGACATGACTGTGCTCATGATAACAGTACGCATTCACTCAGGACTTCATCTACTCCCCACACTTGGATTTCTCTCTCTCCGTCTCTCTCTGTGTGTGTATGTGTGTATGCGTGTGAGAGAGACAGGCAGAGAGATAGAGAGACAGAGATTCCAAGGAACAGGGACTGTATAACAAGCAGTTTGGGGGATTGAAGTGGCATAGGAATATTCTATGTCCATGACTATGGCCTCAGGTCCCCACACAGAGAGGCTCCTGGAGGGGGGGTGTACATAGGTGACTGGTCAGGCTTGCTCCCTTTATAATGTGGGGGCCAGCAGAAAGGGGCTTTTGAGTGTTCTGTTGCCCGTTTGGCCCCCACCTTGCTCTCTGATCTTCCTGCTGTCTGCTTCCCAACAGGCAGCAGGCAACAGAACTGGCTCAGCTGCCCTTCTTCATGTTAGCTTCTCTGATTTCTCTCTCCATCTCTCCCCCTTCCAGTCTCCGCATCACACCCGATCCCAACCCTAGCTGTTTACTGTCTGGGTCCAGAAACCAATTTTCCCACCTTTCTCCTTGCCTTCCCGTCACCTTCTTTATCAAGATGAAGGCCCTAGGCACTTTGGGAAAACCAAGGAAGAGTCTCAGTTGGCTGAGGATAGAAGGGCAGGAGGGAAGGGGATCAGGAAAAGCCAGCCTTCAGCAGGTGGCACTGTTGGGTGACTTTTGCTTTTAAAGCTGGGGGGAAGCCACCTACCAAAACCACACTAGAATCCACTGGCATTTGAGGTTTTGTTTTTGTTTTTGTTTTAAATAAAAACCATGACTCTTATTTCCCTGGCATCATTAAACAAGGTGCAGTGTTTCTGTGTGTGATGTGTGTGCTGAGGATATGTGAATTGTGAGTACCTGTATCTGCATGGGGCTCTGAGGCTGGAGTGTGTGTATGTGAGAGAGTGTGTGTGTGTGTACGAGTGTGTGTATGTGTTGACAGAGCCCTTTCCAAGTCCATGACTGTGTCTATGCACCGGTATGATGTGAGTGGGTGTACAGACAGGAGTGCCTGTGTGAAGTCACAAGCACCAGGAATGTGTATGGTGAGTGCTCCCATGAAAGGTATGTTCACCCCTGGTTACCACGGCTAGGTGAGGGGCTCACCCCCTCCTTATGCCCATACTGTCAATGACAACTGTAGCAGACCAGGTTTCTCCTAGGGACAAGAGGGATCTTCTGAACACAGGTTCCGAAACCCTGGCCCCATGATACTCCTGGCTTTGCTAAAACCCTTGGTAACCCCTGCATCTGCTCTCTGACTTTTCCTGGAGTGAGTACCCATACAGAGCAAGCTGCTGTATACCAGTGATAGTGAGGGCTTGTGGTCAGGTTTGCCTTGCTCCCAGATCACTGGAGCTGAATGTAAGAAGAACAGGGTTCCACACAGTAAAACCCGTGACCTATCCTGTCCCCTCAGTTGCCATGGGAAGAAAAAAGGTGGATCCTAGGATTGCTGTGAAATAGGAGAAGCCCAGAGAAGGTATTGAGAGGCCGTGAGGTCACACAGAAGAGAATTGGTGCTCAGGATGGGTTGGGGCTCAGTTCCTCTGTCCATGAGGCCTAGGAAGCCTGGACTAGCAGTTCAAAGTATCAGGAGGAGCCCTAGAAGGAAGATGGCTTCTGGCTTGGACAGTGTGAGGGTGACATTAATTTAAAATTTACTTCGTGGTTCCCTCCATTATTTTTTTACAGATACAGTATGTACTCTTTGTAGAAAATATAAAAACACTGATAACAGAAGAAAATTAGACAGCTGGCGTCCAGCCCTACAGCGACACCAGCCCTGTGTGGGCATGCCACCAGGCGTTATCTTTTCCTTTAAATAAAAACATTTTATTTTTTAATTACACATAGGATATCGGAATGCATTTTTGTTAGAAAACTCTAATAATTCAGATCATGTAGGAATCTCCCTTCCCCCTCACAGCCTTGGCTTTTCCTTGCTGAGGAGATTCTTGATGTGTGTTTGCTGTCCCACGTCTTTTAAGGTTTGTACGCACTGGCGAGCACTGTATGGAAAGCCGGTCCAAAGCCCACGAGCCAAGAGGTTTCTCGGGGGACCCTAACACATGAACACACTGTCAGACTGTCTTCTGTGTGTTTATGTTTCTACTCCTAGCTCAGTGCTGCCTAGGTCAAGAAAGCGGTTGTCTGGAGCGGGCAGCAGAGATCCTGGACTGGTCAACAGATGGAGAATACGTGTATGTTTGGTGCTAAGTCTTAAGTGGGACTTCTGTGTCAACCACCCAAGGTTCAGGGACATCACAGAAGGGGAGTTGAAAAGATTGTGAACTAGGCCGTGAAATACTGTCTTCAGGACATCGATATGGCCATTGTGTTCATGAACCCACTGCAGCTGTGGTTAGGTGCGGGGATTAAGCCAGCAAGAGCAGTCATTCAGGTGAGGTTACAAAGAGGATGGCCACATTTGAAAGTGAGAGAGAAATATGTCGACGGGGGGGGGGGCAATGTCTGTGGAAGACTCGGAGAGGGGACTTCGGAGTGCATAGGATCAAGATACATTGTATGCGTGAATGAAACGGTCATAGGCTAAGTAAAGGTATAGAAAATTAAAGTTCACACACCTTTGGATACGCTCACATGGGAATGCAATTCATGTAGCCCAGATTGGTCTGGAACTCCCTGTAGAGCTGAAGATGATGTTGACCTTCTGATCCTCCCGCCTCCAAGACCCAAGTGCTGTGATTGCGGACACCGCTACCATGCAGTGTATGCAATGACGGGAAACAGATGTCAAAATGCTGGCTTTAACTTTTGTGTGTTTGGATTTTTTTCCCCCCAATTTAAATGGTATCATGCCATGTGCATTGTTTATGCCTTGATCTTGGCTCCTGACTACTAGTTTCCAGGTTCTCTCAGTGGGCGATGGTGTTCAGAACACTCACCCATCTGTCAAAGCCACTGGATGGATCTCCCCAGCAGGTGTGAGCTGATTTAGCCGTCCCCTTTTGATGGACATTCTGATGGCTTTCACTGTGTTCTGTTGCTTTTCTGTTGCCACTGCTCTTGGTCAAAGGCCCCCTTATTACCCAGCTTCTCTAGGTCAAAGGAAACAAGAAACCGGTACTGGACTCTCCCCTCACACATTAGTAAAAATGGGAGCCCCTGGGACTGCTGTCGTGAGAACAGGTCTTCTCCAGGCATCCACGCCGATAAGGCAGCCACCACAGCAGACTGGGACCACCAGCGCTGTATGCAGTGAGGCCTGGCAGGTGTCCCAGTGAGAAAAGCGTCAAATGGTTACAGAAGGGAGCACATTCAGAGGACGTTCTTGGAAAGTTGCTGATCCGCCCTTAGTGTATCGGGAAGTATGGTGGAGAAAGGAGCAAGTTTGTCTCCACTAGGCCCAGGCTACCCGTAAGAGAGCTGATGTGCAGGCAGCATAGGATGTAGAAGGGAGACCATGCCTGCCCCTTCCTGCTTCCTCATTTCCCAGGCACAGTCAGCTCGGTTCCACTTGCTGCTTCTTCAGTGTGTTGCCTAAGGTCTTCCTAGGGCAGGTCAGAGAGTGGAAGCTGTGCCCTGTCCACAGTCCCCAACAGCCTTCAAGTACTAACCCGGTGGTTTGGTGTGAAGATCTCTAGCTTCCCATACCCCTCCAGTGGCATGGCTTTTAGGCTAATGTTTTTATGAAAACCATGGGTTCCCAGAAGCATGACCTCTTTCCTTACTGAAGTACTGATTTACACATAAACCTGGTCTGGCCACTTTCCTTCCTAATCGCACTCACCCACACCTCCACTTACCCACCTCCATTAAGGCTATGTTGAATTCTGGGTCTGCTGAAGGACTCAAAACCAATCAGTGGTCACTTTGTTTGAAAACTGTATTTTATTAAACATTTATTAGTTTGTGTGTGTGCGTGTGTGTATGTGTGAGTGTGTGTATGTGTGTGTGAGTTGCGAGTGAGTGGTGTGAGTGTATATGTGTGTGAGTGTATGTGAGTGTGCGCCTGTGTGAGTGTGTGTATGTGTGTGTGAGTGTGCGAGTGTGTGAGTGTGAGTATGTGCATGCGTGAATGTGTGAGTGTGTGCGTGTGCCTGTGTGTGTATGTATGTGTGTGTGCGTGTGTATGTGTGTGCGTGGCATGTGTGCACGCAGATGCTCTTGCCTGCACGTGGAGGTCAGAGGACACTCCTCTCACCATATGGGTTTTCTCCTCTCACCATATGGGTTCCAGGTATCAAACTCAGGTCATCAGCCGTGGCAGCAACACCTTTACCCCCTGAGTCAACTCCTTGGCCCACAGTGGTCACACTTTCATGATTTAGTAAGAGTATGCTGTTCGTTTGTCAGCCAATTCTACGTGAATATAGGTGGCTTCCTACTCCGTGCACCACCATCCCCACCTCCCACCCATACTTTAAACATTCCCGTGGAGGACATTCTTGTAACTGCTGTGTGTGTGCTCGAACATGCGGAAGCCAGAGAGCAGCTTCGCTGTCGTCCTCAGGCACCATCCACCTTATTTATGGGACAGGGTTTCTCACTGACCCTGAGCTCGCCAGGTTGGTGCCTGGATTAGGTTGGCCAGCAATGCTGAGATTACAAGTGTGTGCCATGACACCTTGGTTTTTGTCTTGGGTTCAGGGTATCAAACTCAGCTCCTGATGCTTCTATAGCAAGCTCTTCGCAGCCTGAGCCATCTCCCTGGGCCTGTGTGTATTCTTTCTCATTGCCTTGGGGACCATTTCTATTTCTAGAGCCAGGAGGAGTTCCTTTTTTTTTTTTTTTTTGACTTTGATAGACATACTTGGTACCCAGATCTGTTCTTCTTATTTGGGCCGAATGCCACCTTGCAGCCCACGGGGCACACAGAGGTACTAGCTGTGAGTATGCTCTGGGGACTTGGAAGTCACCCAGAAAATCACCCTGGAGGAGGCACTGAACAGAACCCAGGGTGACAGATGGACACTTATCTGCAAGCTCCCAGTGGGGGTTCTGCAGATTGGTGTGAGAGGTGCTTCTTTTCGGGTTCTTATCTGACAAGGCCTGGTAGAACTCCTCAAAGTCTTCCTTACCTTCTGCCTTTCTGGACCCCATCTTAAGGCATTGTCAGATTCAGCGCTAATTTTGTCTGGTCTATGCTACCTCCTGTGGGCAGTAATAGTCTATAAAAGTCAATTTCTCCCATAGGACACTCACGGGGCTTAATAAACAAACTAATTAATTAATAAATAGGCTAGGGGAGCTTGGATCTGAGCCCCACCTCTGCAGATGGCCCCTATAGGGATCTGTAGGGCTCAGGGCAAAGCCCTGAGGTGGACACAAATCGGAATGAGTACCTCAGGGGCCACCTGTCTCCCCTCTCAGCTCCGCTTTTGCCAGCCTTGCAGGGAGCCACTCTGTCTACCCAGAGGTTGGGCTGTTTGTATTCTGCGTGGGGATGTGGATATCTCTGTGTCTTTCCTTTCATCCTTCCAGGTGCAGGTTTCTGGAGACAAATATACCCTCCGTACCAGCCCCTCGATCTGTCTAAACACAATTTGACATGCGTTGCTATTAGCTTAGCACCTTATCAAATAATGCGGCTTGATCGAGATAAAAGGTTTTACAACCCTGGCTGCCTTTGTTTCTGCCTGCATTCACCCGCCGAGACAGCTAATAATTACCACCAAAGACAAAGAGAAATCTATACGCACCGCTCCCAGCTCTCCGGTGCATGTTAAGCAGTGGCAGAAGCAGAGAGCTGGGAGGAGCTGACCGATGTTTGGTCTTGGCCAGTCCTGGGGACAGCGATAGAGGCAGGAGACTAGCACCAAAACCTGGCCTAGTTGAGGTGGCCAGTGGTGAACTGAAAGGAAGGACACACAGGGTGTTCTGCTGGAGATGGCGCAGCCCTTGGATGCTGGGACCCTAAGTTCTGCTCTGTCAGGACTGCTGGGAGCAGTTCTCACCCTCTGAGGCATGGGTTCTGCTCCTGAGACTGCCATAGGAGACTAGTCACCTTGGCTCTAGAGTGAGCATGCTGTCCAGCCTCAGTTTCCTTATCCAGGAAGTTGCAGGGTTGTGGGTGATGGAAATGGTCATTTCGGACAGAGGATGTGCCCAGACTTGTGTGAGACCTTGACCATGGGTGCTGAAGAAGGAGGAGACACAGGCATTATGGAGAGACAGTTTTCTTCTCTAAGGTAACAAGCACAGAAGGTGGAAGGAGTGAGTTTGGGGGGGGCGGGGCTTTGGGAATGAAAACCCACTGAGGAGGCTTCCTGGATGAAGAGGGCTTGAGCAGTGCCCAAGTGAAATGAGCAATGAGAAGGACTGAAGAAAAAAAAAAAAAGCAAAGGCTTTGAGTTTGGACTATCGTGTCTGCAGGCACTGGTGGTTTCCAGGGGACAAGGTTCGCTCCAGAGCTCAGACTGAAGTGACCTCTTGGAGTCCCCATCCTCTCCAGCCTCTGCCTGCTGTGCCAGTGGGAAGCTGAGAATGTTGAAAAGCTACCTTGGAAAACGTTCATTAGTAGCATCATACCAATTCCCATGCTGTAAGCTTTCGCACCACGGACAACTCCAAGATGCCAGGATGGCGCCACGGAAGGAGGATGAAGGCGGCAATAAGTATAGGTAGCTCCCACAGTGGAGTGGAAACCCAAGCACAACCCCGGAGTTCAGTGTGGACCCAAGGAGTCAATCATCAGGAACCAAGAAGATGGTATAGCACACAGGCTTCTGCCACTCGCACTTACTCCCTGTAGCAGGCATTAGTAATCAATTATGATTTTTTGTTATACTGAGGATTCTTCTCATCCAAGTGTTATTAGAAGACATTATGGATTGATTAAAGTCAGCACGTAATATGCCAACTCTTTCCTATTGGTTGATCTAGACTAATTTCCTCAAAAGCCATGGGTAGGGAAACCGAGGCTCATAGAGGAAGAGCTCCCCTAAAGCGATCAGCCCTCATGGCTTGCCTTCCAAACCAGCGCTCTCCACTTCCATGCTGTCATTCCTCCTTTTGAGAGCAGCAGCAAGGGAAAGCTTCTAAGAGGGAAGCCGGGGCCAGGCTGGCAGTTCTTTGCTTTGAAGACAGGGAGAATCTTGTCATGATCAAGCCTGTCATTGTAAAGACCTGTCTGCTACACACTGCTGTTTTTGCTCTGTATCCTTCCTGGAGGATGTGTGCACACAGAGGTGTGTGTGTATGTGTGTGTGTGTTTGTGTGTTGTGAGAGTGTGTCCATATATGTGCTCACAGGGGGTATGTGTCTGCATATGCAGACACAGACACCCCTACACACAAACAGATGTGCTTTTACTTCCAATTATCTGGTGGCAAAGTTGAGGACGTCCCCTGAGAGCTGCAGTCCCTCCAGGGAACTACTCACCAGTCTCCCAGATTTACAGAGCCAGACACGATACTATGATTTACCTAGAGCTGGGCTTTGGGCCAGCCTCTTAGGGCTGCCTTGAAATATCTTGCTCTTTCCTGCCTGAGTTCTTTTTTATGTTTCAGTGGGCCAGCTCAGAACAGCCTCACTGGTCTCTGAGCCTGAGCCCTGTCCCTTTTCATCCTTCTAGTCTTCACGCTCATCCTTGGGTTGGCTGTTTTGCAGGCAGCCCTCAGACCTCCGCGACTTTCTCTCTTAGAAGTAGGTCCCTTTCCCTCTCTCAAAGTTGGAGTGGAGGAGGGTGCTGTTTTGGAAGATCATTGAGGAGAATTTCTTCCCCTCTCTGGGTAATAAAGCAAATGACACAATGAAACAAGTTCTCTACATTTTTATTCTCTCAGTGAATATAAAGTCATCTCTGTACTATACTAATCCTACTGAGTGTGCCATTGTAGTGTTGTGTTAAAAGACTATGTGCATCCCTTAATTTAAAAAGTAGTTAATGGCTACAAAGATGCTGATGATCACCTGAACTGCTGGAGACAGAACTGAGAACTTGATCTTGTCAAGATACAGGGCTCTGTTCTATGGGACTCCTGGGTGCTTGTAGCTTAGTCATGCATGCAGACAGCTCCCCCATGGCTAGAGTGTGGAAAGTGGGGTACACCTGCTTGTTTCTCTGTCTCCCTAAGCATTGATCTGAGGCAAACTGCAGTCCCCACGTTCACACATACTGGGTGCAGCAAGCCCATTGCTCACTTAGAGCTCAGAGTGCGAGGTGTCCCTGCAGACTGGGACAGGGGTGGATGTTCTGAAATGGGGAGCTGAAATCTTCAGGTGGAGTTAGAGGCAGCGGGAAGCAAGGCGGGAGACAGACAGAGACAGGCGGTGTACTGATCAGGCAGTGCACGCTCATCTGGGCCAACCATGACTTCTGGGACATCGAATCAGGAGATCAGGCTGGGCCCTGTGTCGCTGTCAGCGCTGCCCTTCCAAACTGCAAACACAGCTTCTCTTCAGAGCCTCCTTTGTCCTTTATCTGGCCTGAGAGCATGTCCACATCCCAGCTGGCTCCCGTGGCTGCAGGAATCATGCCGCCGGGCACAGGAGAGTTACTACTGTCCTTTTAGTGTTAGAGCAATCTTGGCAGTTGCATTTCTCCATGGAAATAGGTGGGGCTGCAGCTTTGTCTGTGACAAAATGCTGGGCATTTATTGAGTACCAGCTGTGTACTTTGTGCTCTCTGCTGGAGCCTGTATTAGCTTATTTCATTCCAGCCTCACAGTGGCATGCTCATAGAACAATTCCCCTTTCAGAAAAGCAAAAAGACGGAAGACTTGGCCATGGGTATGCAGTCAATACGGGGCAGGTCTGGGCCATTTTATGTCCATGCTGCCTTCCTGCTGGTTCCTGGTGGTAGCTGCGGGAAACTTGGATACCGGCAGCTGGATGTCCACCCCTGGTGGAGGCGGGGTTATGGATGAGGCAGAAGGCTGTGTCATCCTCTGCCCCAGACTTGAAATGATTCCAGGAACTTTTTATTTATATTCCCATTTTCAGAAGGCAGAGCTGGGGCTGCAGAAAAGAACTGCTTGGATATTTCCTGAAGAATTAATCACCAAGCCTAAGATAGTTGCTATGCTATAAGCAGTTGTGGGAGCCTAGAGGCCCAGACAGGATGGAGAAGATTTCCTTGCCGACCAGCAGATCATCACTCTGAAAAGTCCTATGAGCCGGCTGGTGTTTAAGTGGTGATCACCTCACATCTTACCTCGTTGAACCACTAGAAACCTGTACCTGGTGCAGGGCCCTGGACTGGCACTTGCCAAGGCAACATGGAGTGATCTAGAGCCGCCGAGCCTTATAGAGAGCCAAATCCTAAGCTTCTGAACTCTGGGCCCAGAGCTGCTCCTTGAATGAGCAGGCAACATGTGGCTTGAGGGAGAATTTAGACAGTTGGCATGGGATCCAAGAGCTCTTGAATCCTCCGCTCTTTTTCTGAATTGAGGTCTTGCTGACCTACCTATGTCCAGTTCCACTTTTCCCACCTCTGTCTCTGTTGCTCATTCTTCTGAGGAGGCCAGCCATCCCTCCAGCAGGCAGCTGCTCCTGGCAGAAGCCCAGCCCGTCTTTCCTTCCTATTGAAAAGGTCATAAGCTTGGACTCGGGGTTCTGAGGTTCCTGACCACTTTTCTTGGTCATGTTTTTCCTCTTACAGACCCCCACCCCTGCTTGGAGTCACAGCATCAAATTTGAAGTTTGATTTCTCCTATGATCTTGTAGCCTTGGTTTTGATACTTAGTCATCATTAAGACTCTAAACCTAATGGCTTTCACTTGTGCAATGATAGTGACCTTGTGGTGAAGATTAAATGAAAGTGGCATGGGGCTTACTTATAGCTTGGAGGTGGCATGGGACAGAGCTTGACATTTGCCACATAGAATTATTATGGTATCCAAAAATGATTGAGCTGGTATTTGCCCTATAGAGTGGGCAAGTAACATATGCTACAGAAGTGCTGAGCTCAGGTTTTGGCTTAAAGTAAGGCTGGTCTAATCATAACACCAGTGCTTGGCTGGTCACATTAGCAAACTATTGAAAAGCTGTAGCCAGTGGAGCACACGAGAAGCCAGCCTCTGGGTACCACCTTCCAGAGGTTCATCTGACACTCGTAAGAGCTCCTTATATTTAAACTTTTCTTTTGCTCATTTCAGCTATGTGAATTGCCTGGGGTATTCCCAGTCACATGCATCACAAGGGACAAGTCACACAGACGCAAGGGTGAGAATATTTCACTTTTGCAAGAGCCAAAATCAGGAAGGTGGTCACTGAGTCTAATGGTTAGAGTTCAGAGTGGAAACCAGACTGTCTGAGGAAGAATGCTACATTGGCATTAACTGTTATTTATTCCCAGGCTCTGATGTTTCTGGAAATCACTAATTTAGTGGCTCTGTGAGGTAAGAAAAACATTGACATTTCCCCTCCCCCATGACCTGCCCTGCTGCTGTCAATATATTGACTTCATCCTTAGACTCGCGCTCTTGTGATGTATGAAGGCTGCTGCTCCACCAAGCATCACTCCTCACACAGCGAAAGCCAGAAGGAAGAACCACTCTTCTTTTTTTTTAAAGAGAGAAAAATTTTCTTTTCTTTGTTATCTATTTTTTCTTGTGGTAGGAATTGAATCAAGAGCCTCTTGCATGTAAGAGTGCATTTGACTGTGAAGAAGACATTTCTCTGAAATGACACTCTTGTAATTTGGTTGGCTAGAAATGGGTCAAATGCTCAAACTAGCTCTTGGTGAAGGGATGGGATGGCTGTAGCCACCTGATCCTAGCCCACCTTTTTCCTACTGAAGCCATTCATGCATGGACCAACACAGGGGGCTCCACAGTATGGCATAAGAAGGGTGGGGGCAGGGATGAGCCTGACTTGAGAGAATGGTGGCAAATGATCAGCTATCAGGCCGGGCCAGGCTCTGTGGTGCCTACAGAACAGTTTGCTCATCTGGAAACCTCTGTGGGTTGGTGCTGCTGACACCTCATCTCCAAGGAATGCTTGGATGGAAGGGAGAAGTCCATGGCAGAACTCTATCTCTGTCCACTGTCAACACAGTAATAACAGCTCTGTTGATTGGATGGGAAGACCCACGTATCAACCTCTGCTTTTTCTTTCTAGAGTTTATTTTCATTTACCTCTTGACACAGGAAGTTGAAGTCACAGAGAGAGGGCAGTGGTCAGGTGCAGACTGCATGAGTGCCCCTTGTTGACCTTTGGTTTTTCTTAGAGGTCTCCTTTGCTGCTGGTGGATAAGGCGCTAATGGATTCCTGCATCAGGGGGCCTGTGCACAGGGCAGCCTGGGAGCACGGAAGCCACAGCAATGAGCATGGGAGTTGGGGACGGCCAGGGGATGCACACCACCATCTCCAGTCCTGCCTACACAAGCATGCTCTCACTGCTGTTCTCGCTTCCCCATCTTGATTCCCTATACCCTACTCTGCATTTTCTGAGATCACCTATCCACCTATATTCAGTGATACCCATGTCCAAGGGGCATTGGTTTGACTGCTCAGCAACTGGACACTGCGCTTCTTGTGTGCGGAGGCCTGCTGAGCTCCAATAGCCCTTAGTGGTAACGCTAAGCTGCCTCACTCACTGGTCATGCCCAGTGACCCATGAACTAAATCTGAGGAGAAATTTGGTCTTCCCCAGCTGGCTTCAAAGGAGTGATTACGGACCATCCAGGAAATAATACATTTCATGGAAAAGACCATAATTATGGAGTATTGAGTAGATAATATGTGTTTTTTAAAAAAGTCTGCAATTATGTATTTATCCTATCCATAATTAGGGAATTTTTAAAGGGCACATTATAGGTAATTTAAAAATAAAATAATGATGCCACTCAAAACAAACAGCCCAAACAAAGACAGTCAAGGCCAGCCTAAACTCAGCTCAAGGACTGTACTGGGATCCAGTGTCCCGAGTTTTGGAGAAACTTTATATTTGGGGTTCAAAATGGGTGGGCGAGATTGGTTCGGCAGGGACGTTTCCTGAGATTACACTTCTCTCCTTTTCAAACCTAATCCGTGACAACCTTAATCCTCAGAAATCTGAGCTATAACCAAGTGACTTTTGTATATGCCAACAGCTTTGCTTACCTTCATTCTTCCAAAGACTTGCCGAGGTAGTCACTTGAGATAGATCACCAATTCAATGAGCAAAACTTACATCTGAACCCCTCACGTCCTCAGTGACAGTAGCTGCATGTCACATGTCCTGTGGTCACATATTACAGTGTGAGAGGTTGATTCTGCATCCTGGGAGAAGATCGCAGTGCAAACACGGCCGTGGAACCTGCTGGTCAGGTACACAGGGCATTGTTTTTGTGGTGTAGACCAGTCCTTAACAGGGTACTTCTTCCCACTAGCTTACCTCAGTAAGTTCCAACCTCTCCCTTCTTTTACACTTAGTGTTTGGCTTCGTCTTCTCTAGACTGTCTTATCCTCATGAGAACCTGTCCCAGGTCAGGCTCTGGAATAAATACGCTGGGAGAGAAGCCCAGGCTATAGTCTTAGTGTCTCAAAGGCTCATGTGCTAAGAGATTGCTGCCTAGCAGGGTTCTTTGGGGAGTTGGGCTGCAGACCTTTCAGCCCTGGTGACTCACTGGGAGTATGCTTTCAAATGTGATTATGGGACACTACTCCCTTCTCCTTTTTCTTTTGACTCCTGGCTGATGCGATAAATAATTCCCTCTTTGGTGCACCGCT
This sequence comes from Chionomys nivalis, assembly GCF_950005125.1. Lineage (NCBI taxonomy): Eukaryota > Metazoa > Chordata > Mammalia > Rodentia > Cricetidae > Chionomys > Chionomys nivalis. Next base: position 31,590,937 of record NC_080090.1, on the reverse strand, counting down.
TCACTGCAGGCCCAAAGCAGCTCGCTCCACCCACTGACCTTGGGTCGGGGCATCCAATGGAACTCTTCTTTCTACCAGTTGATTATCCACGTTTCTTCATTGTGATGGAGAGTTGGCAAATGTCCAAGTTCAAAATATTAGTGAAAAATTTTCTTCATTTCTCATCTGCTTTTGTTGATACCATCTTGATCCCACCATTCAGCCACGTGAAGGACAACCTTAAATGCAAGGTCTTCTGGGAGGAAGTGACTGTCTCTCCCATTCTTCTCAGCAGTGACTCTCATAAACTGCTACTGGCTCTTTCTGGCACTAAGGTGTGATGAGCAGAGACCTCTGAGGGTAAGGCTCCCTAGTAGGGAAGCAGATTATGGGGTATAGGTTCATGCCTGGCACTTCTTGAAGTCAGTGCCAAGAATCTTGATTTGGAACCCAAGAATCAGTATATCCTAAGTCTGGACCTTCAGGTCATCATGTCCAGAGGCAGATTCTGGGGTGAGTGTGGGGTTGGAGGTGAAGACAGTGGTTAGGAAGCGGGGTATTGCCAAGGTGCCCTCAAGTGTGATCTGGAGCCTCTGAATAGAACTCTCTTGGTCTCAGTTTTCCCAATCCCATAGTAGAGCTTCTAAAAAGATAGAGTTGCTTTAATGTGTTCCCAGAGGTGAGATTGCTAGGGTGGTGATTGGCAACCTAGATGGCATGTAGGTGAGAGTGGGAAGTGAAGCAGGAGGGCCCCTCTTCTCTAAAGGCAAGGCTCAAGGTGATCACATCCATGTGCCTGCCTCAGCCTTTTCTACCAAAGAAATCCTTAGGTAAATACTGGAATTTATTTTGTCTTTGTATTTTTATAGTGTGCGCATGCACTATAAAAACGTGTGTATGTGTGTGTGTGCGTGTGTACGTGCACATGCAGCTAAGCATGCAATATGTTCATGTGTAGAGGCCATGTAATGGAACAGAGTCTCTGCTTCAACCACTGTCTTAGTGTTTCTATTACTGTGATGAAACACCATAACCAAAAGCAACTTGGGGAGGAAAAGGTTTATTTTACTTACACTTCCATATCACAATGTCTTAGTTATTTCTCCTTTGCTGTGAGGAAACATCATGCCCAAAGGCATCTAGTCAGGGAACATGGAGGCAGGCAGCAGGCATGGTGCTGTAGTAGTTAGTTGAGAGCTTGCATCTGATTCATAAGCAGGAGGCAGAGAAAGAATGCTAACTGGGAATGCCAATGGCTTTTGAAATCTCAAAACCTGCCCCCAGTGGCACATCTCCAATGAGGCCACACCTGCTAATCCTTTGCAAACAGTTTCAACAACCGACGACTGAAGTGTTCAAAAATCTACGCCTGTGAGGCCATGCTAATTCAATCCACCACACAGTTCATCACTGAAGGTTGTCAGTGCAAGAACCGAAACAGGGCAGGAAACTGGAGACGGGAGCTGATGCAGAGGCCATGGAGGAGTGACTCTTGCTGGCTAGCTCTCCATGTCTAGCTCAGTCTGTTTCTTATAGTGCCCAAGACCACTGGCCCAGGCTTGGCACCACTCCCAACTGGCTGGGCACTCCTACACCAATCATTGGTTAAGAAAATGCCCTACCGGTTTAATAGTCTGATCTTAACGGAAGCATTTTTCCAGTTGATGCTCCATCCTCCCAGATGACTCCAGATGTGTCAAGTTGATATACAATCAGCCAGCATAATCACTCTCCATCTTGTTTTTTTGAGTTAGGGTCTCTCACTGAACCTGGAGTTCACCAATTCAGCTAGACTGGCTGGCCAGCATGCCTCAGGGAATCCTTCTGTCTCCACCTCCCTAGTGATTATAGGTGTGGGATCTCTAGAGTTTTACATCGGTGCTTGGAGCTGTTTACAGTGGAGTTTGGAGCTGATACAACCTCAGTTGTGCTCCATCAGAGCTAGGCAAGAAGTCAGCATTGCCTGAACAGTGGCCATGTGGAGGTTGAAAGGAATCTGTCAGGCCACATCAGCATCCTGAGAGAGGCTGTCACAGCAGAGGCTCTGCACAGGTGGCTTCTGCTGTTCCTTAGGATGCCTGTCCCCCACATGCCCACACTAAGGAAGTCTCGTCACCACGGTTACTTGGGTGTGACTCAAGACCTCGTCATCACTGTCGCTTGGGTGTGCTTGCACAAGGAGGCTGGAGCCCATCAGAGCCTGCCAGGGCTGCTCTTCTGGTTGAGGGGTAGAGGAGAGGACTCTAGGGACCTGAGTGCTTTTGAGCTGTGCCCTGGTGCTTCTGCCTATATGACAGTGACTCAGACAGGATGTCCAGATGGTCTCCCTCCAGTTCTTCACCTCCCACACTGCTATGCAGCAGGCTCTGATCTTTCTGCACTGATGCTCACATAACTTAACCTGCTCTCCTTGCTGTCCCTGACATCCAGGACTAACAAATTAGTATTGTCTCTTCTCCTGGACTGACCAAATGTACAGCTGGCCACACTGCATCATGAAGTCTTTCCACCTAGACCTGGCATTCAAAATCTCCTGTTCCATTCTGAAGGCTTCAGTCCCTGCCCAGAGACCGCCCTATTCCCCAGACTCTACCCTGCATCTTTTCTTTGTTTGGACTAGGAACTACTAAGAGCTGAACATTAACCTCTCTTTCCAACACAACTTTCCTCTTTTCCAGGCTGGTAGAGGGCTCCTCATCACCTCTCCATCTTTCTAGCTTCTCCCCTCTGCTGGATGCAGGGTAGTGACTGTCCAGTTGTGGATTAATTTCTTCTTCCTCATTTCCTTCCATGGAGACAGCATGCTAACCTAGTTAGGAATATGGTTGGCAGTCACACTATCTCAGTTTCAAGGTTGTGTGTTTTTTGGTGAGGCCCTTCTGTCTGAACCTCAGTTTCCCTATCTAGCTCATGAATGCTGAATGAATGGTGAGCACAGGTACGTCACCCATCCCATGGGTGCTGAATGCATTAGGTGAGCACAGGTACATCATCCTTCCCATGGGTGCTGAATGAATGGTGATGAGCGCAGACTCTTCTCCCAGCTCAGCACCTGGCACAGAACAAAGGTGGATTATGTGGGTTGTTAGTGTCATGCCATTGGCTGTTGACTTTCACCACAGGAATGAGGGGTCCCTACTGTCACACCACCAGCCCCAGAGGACACAGACTGCCTCTTGGGGGTGGAGGAGGAGTAGAGACAATTTACTTTGGCGCTACAGGAAAGATTCTGTCTATGCACATTTTCCCTCCAGGCCTCCCTCCCTCATGTCAGCCCTCCTGCCTCTCTCCCAGTGGAATTCCCAGACTCCCTGAACAACATAAACCTTGGACCCTTCAGGCAGGTGTCAGCCACGGGAGTGGTGGGTTTACAAGGTAAGGACGTATAAGAAGTGACAAGCCCGGAATTAGCAATGCAATTCCTCTGTCATTTTTATCATTGGCCCCTGCAGGGAGGAGCTGATTAAATGGATATTCAACTCTTTGCATTAATGTGCATCCAGCTTCAATTTGCATTTCATTAGCTGCACAAAAAGCATAATTTTATTATTTGCCATTGGAAAGCAGATCTCTGCTAACAAGCAGTTCCACACTGATCCTGAAATATGGTGTGACTGACTCGCGCTCTGTCTGCTTGCTCTGCCGTCCTCCTCCCCAACATGGCTGGGCGTCTGTGCAGAGTTGGACTTAACACAGCAGGCTGTGTTCTTATTCCAGAGTAGCCCCTCAGAGGGCTTGGCTTTGTGACGTTTCGAGGAGACTGGATGACTGCTGCTGCCTTCTGGTCAAGTCACTATCATCCATCACTGATGACGCTAGTGTTACCACTGCTAAACAGCATTTCCAGCATCACGTGTCATCTTCCCATTACCTCAGCCACCACTACCGTTATCACCTCCACCAGCCCGACCACCTCTGCTTCTACCATATTGCCACCATCATCACCATAGTCAACACTGTCTCTAGCCTTCCAACCTCCTCCATTCTACCACCACCAACACCTTGGTCAACACCACGGTCTAACCACATCACCTGCATCATGCCATCACCAGCATCACGTGGTCATCACCATTTCTAGTCCTAGCACCTTCACCATACCCTACCACCACCATCATTTCCATCACCTCCACCTCTGCCATCACCACCATCCCTTCCCTGTTTCATCACCTCCATCACCATCATCGGTACTATGTCTACCAAACTGGCACCACCATGGAGACAACCATTATTGCCATCATCACAGTATCATCTTCATCAGTGCCCCAGCCATCACCACTGATTGCCCCTCTAGACCACCATCATCTTCAGTGCCATCACCACTGCCCCTATAACCATCACCGCCATCACCTCCCCCACCTTTGCCATGCCAGCAGTACCTAGGTCACGGTGCTTTCTACCATCACCTTCTCCATTGCTGCTCTCTCCACAGTCACCCCACCATGACTGTCACCCTCTCCATAGCTGCTGTCACCACTATCACCTCTGCTACCTCTACCTCCACCACCACCAACCCCACTGAGCCAATGCTGGTATCTTCTCCACCACTATCCCTCACTGCTCTCCACACCTCCACCCTGCCACCATCCACCACCACCATCTCTATCTCCCATCCACATGACCACTATGAAGTTCTATCACCATGGCTACATCTCCCATCTCTATCACCAACACCACTGTCTCTATTTCTTCCTTCTCAGCATGTACATGGATCACCACGACACCAACATGGTGCATTGTGGTTTTGTCATTCCATCTGGTCCGGTGCTAGAAACCTGCTTGGTTGTCAGAGTTCATGACATGAGGGTCCTGTGAGAAGCTGGTGACAGCAGTAGAGCAAATGGTACTGGTGACACCACACACTAGTGATACTGCGGTTGCATTTCCCTTTATCCTGGGCCAAGTATTAACACAGAGCGTCACTTCCCTGCTCACATCCCTTCGGCTCTTCTATGAGTCCCAACTTCTGCATGTTTCAGTTGTGTCCTTCACCCCTCCTGCCCCTGCCCAGGCCATCTTTCAGGCTCTAGCAGCTGCTCTGCTCAGAGCTGTGAGTGCTGCAAGGGCATCCAGGTGACTCCAGCCGGTGACCAGTAGGGCGCTAGGATAAGGGACAAGCAAATTGGGGGCTGGAGAGATGGCTCAGTGGTTAAGAGCATTGACTGCTCTTTCAGAGGTCCTGAGTTCAATTCCCGGCAACCATATGTGGCTCACAACCACCGGTAATAAGATCTGGTGCCCAACTTCTGTCTGCAAGGATACATGCAGGCAGACCATTGTATACATAATAAATAAATAAATCTTTAAAAAAAAGAGAGAGAGACAGGCAAATTCAATGACACAATGATGCTCTAGCACTCCCTCCAGGCTCTGAAACTGGCTTGGATGTTAGAGGCCCTGCCTCACTTTCCCCATTTCCTCCAGCTTTTCCCAGGGGTGATTTCATAACAATGGTGGCAATAAGTCTTTATCTCATGATTTGCCTGTGACATGGTGGTCACTTCTTTTTGTTGTGTTTTTCAAGTCTACTAGCTAATAGAGGGCTTTTGCACATGTTCTTGAGAGGCTAAACCACTTAGGGTGGGCACAATTGATCCCTTTCAGCGGGTTTAATGTTGAGCCCAACGTGCAAGGTCATGGTAAATGGGTGGGAGGGGAGCATGACCTCCTAATTGAAGATCTGTTCCCTTTCTCCTGTGTCAGCCTGCAGTAGCCTCAGAATTCAGGGCTAGTCCAAGCTCAGACTAGTATTCACATGTGCCCATCCTTTTGAGTCACAACTAGCTATGATCACACATGCCTAAAGGCTGCAGGTTGGGTGTTCCTTATTGTTAAGGGTTTCAGATCAGTTATTGGGCCCAAAATTCAGACTCCATTCTCCTTCTATCACCTGGAGTAGTCATTTTCTCTCCCTCACCAGAAATACAAATACAGTTGCAACAAGACCATGATGGTACCACTGTGGGAGATGGAACAACCAACTGACTTAAAAAAGAAGTCAGTGGGGCTGGAGAAATGGCTCAGCGGTTAAGAGCACTGTCTGCTCTTCTAGAGGACCCGGGTTCAATTCCCAGCACCCACATGGCAGCTCACAACTGTCTGAAAATCCAGTTCCAGGGGATCTGACACTTTCACACCAATGCACATAAAATAAAGATAAATAAATCATAATTAAAAAAAAAAAGAAGTCAGTGCAGTGGAAGAAACCCTGCTCTGCAGGTTCTGGGACCTTGGGCAAATGCTTTTTTTTCTTTTTATCACATAATTCTTTATTGATTCTTTGGGAATTTTGCATCCTGCACCCCAATCCCACTTACTCCCATCCCCCATGTCTGCTCCTCACCACTGCAGCATTCCTCCCTCTAAAGGAACACCCCCCAAAATTAATTAAAAACAAAACAAAGCAAACACCACCAACAAAAGCCTCATTCCTCTGTCTTTCCTGTCTTTCAACATGTCGTCATTCATTGTGGTGGCACTGGGAGCTGTGGTGTGTCAGGTATCCTACCCTTCGTCCAATCGGCCCCACCTGAAAATGTTCATTAGAATGAGCCATTGGTCTGGCTCAAGGCCTCTGGCACAGTAATCACTGGATCCTCTTGGGTATCCTGCTGTTACCTGAATCATGGAGATCCCCTGGCTATTGTTCTGCAGGGCCAGTCCCTTCACACACTCCAGCAGGTCACAGGTGGGGTAGATGTTAGGGTGGGTCAACCCGCGGTCCAATGAGGGTCTGGGTGGTAGCTGAGCTGGTCAGTCTGGGCTGCTGGGACCACCTCTTTCAGGTGAGGTGTGGAGCCAGCTCTCCCATGGCCATTGGTAAGGGGTGGGGCCATCTTTCCTGAGTGCAGGGGCCAGCTCTCCCATGAGAGGTAGGGTCAGCTCTTCTACTGTAATGTCCAGCTGGCAGGGCCAGCTATCCCAGGGCTAGTGGGGGCAAGACCAGCATGGCCCTTGTTCCTGCATGCATTGTTCCTATGACCCCACTGTGATATCATAGCTATGGATATCAACACAGACTTGAGTTGCAGCAGGACTGTCATTCAGACATGGCCCTTGGCAGCCACTTGGGGCCAGATGACAACACATACTAACCCAGATCAGCATGGCCCCAGCAACAGCATGTCACTGACCTTGGGAAAATTTTTGATCTGAGTCTTGGCTTCTCCATGTGATCTTCCTGAATTCATTACTCGATGAGAAGCAACGTAAGACAGTCCACGTTCATTCTGGCTTACAGTTACAAAGGACACAGCCCATCATGGTGGGAAAGGTATTGCAGCAGGAACAAGGAGCAGTTGGTACATTGCATATATAGTCAGGAAGCAAAAAGTCACCAGAAAGTAGAGCTGGGCTAAAAACCCCTCAAAGTCTGCACCCTGTGATTCATGTCTTCCAATAAAGCTCCATTTCCTAAAGGCTCCACAGCTTTCTCAAACAGAAGTACCAGGTGAGGACCAAGTGTTCATGTGTCTGAGTCTATAGGGAGCCTGAGATGGTAATGGATGTTTGAGAAAGGGGGCATGAGCAGAGCATGACCTCAGTGCTGACCCCAGATCCATCTCTGAGCTGCTTTGCTGGCAAGGCACCTTTGTGTATGTGTGTGTGTGTGTGTTTTTCGTGTCATAGATCACACACTCTTGCATAGAAGTACCTTCTGGCAGACATGGCGCATGATTCCCACATAGCCCAGTACCCCTGGGACTACTGTGAAGGGCTGTGTCTGACTGGGGTTTGACTATGGCTTCCTGCACCCTCACATCTGTTGGTCTCACCATAAAGGGATGGAGTAGCTCCTGGCACAGGTCCATCATGCCAAGCCCTGCGCTCACCAGTCGTCTTGAGGAGCTCCCTGTGGTGTGATGGAGCACTATCTCATGGGCCTGACTGCCCTCCGGATCCCTTTGTAGGGCGCATTCTCCGTTTCACCCTCTCAAATCTCTTGACTCAGCCCTAGGTCTCAGACTAGGTGTCTTGACTCAGAGGGCGTTCTCCAAAGCAGCAGAGTGGAGTGACCTGTGCAGTCGGGGAGATTTTGATTCAGTTTCCAGGTCTCCTGCCTGTGTGTCGAGGCCGTAGGCTTCCTTGGGCCTTTGTGCGTCTGTTGTTTCATCTCTGAAAGGTAATGGTAGTCCCTACCTCATGAGGCCTTACCAATGGGGAGTACAGACACTGGCACCTGGACTGCAGCAAGAAGGTTCTGGAACCTGGTTAAATCAGTAGCTGCTCTTGCTGATTTTTGCCCTCCCCCCACCTCATTCCATCTCTGTTTTCCCTGTACTGTGAACTCGGCCTGTTGTTGTATCTCAGTCATGTTTATGTGGGGTGTTGTCAGGCAGCAGAATGAGGGGGGAAAGGAGTGGGCTGGAGCCGGGGCCCAGGAATGTGGCTGGTACAAATCTCTAGACTTCAAGGCACAGAGGCTCTTGCCCAAGCCCATGGAGAAGAGTCTGCATCGGCACCCCATAAGGTGGGCTGTCTGATCCTGCAAAGTCAGTGCAGCTGGTTTTCAAAGGCACTGAATAATGTGAATCACACAAGACAAAAACCGAGATTAAGGTGAGCTGATAGGTTCTCCAGGCTGCCACATTCGCTCTGCACGCTCCATTCCTAAAGCTGCCTGGGAGAGATGCTGAATTTATTCTCTGTCCAAAGTGCTAATTACCTCGTTTCTCTCTTCCAGTCCCCAAAGTCTCTTCGCAAATGTATTTTCTCTCTCAGCCCCACCTTCGGTCCCAGGAACTCCTGTTCCTCAAAGGCAAAGGGTCTGCTGGGAGCGGATACAGTGTCGGAGATGGGCATCGGGATTCGGCTCCTCCTCCAGGCATTTTGAAATCAGCGTCTGGGCGAGGAGGGCTCTGGTGTTATTTATAGAAATAGATTTTGCTGTTTACATTTCAAAGTTATGCATGCATAGAGTTTGAGAGACAAACAAGAATGTGTTATTTTTCCTTTCTTTTTGACTTTTTGTCCCCTCTGGGGCCAATGACTATTTCTGTTCTTTCCTTGCTTACCCATTAATTTGACGTTACCAGTTCAAGACCAAAGTCTTTGTTGGTTACTTGTGATGCTGTTATTAGCTATGTTGTCTGAAGAGCCTCCTCAGAACCCTCTGGCACTGTGCTCCCAGGAACAGGGTCTCTGGATCTCTGGACAGTCTCATTCTGGAATTCCCATCTAAACCTGTGGTGATTTGAACCAGAGTGGCCTACATAGCTCACACATTTGAATATTCCATCCCCAGTTGGAACTGTTTGGGAAGATTTGGAGGTGTATACACCTTGAAAGAGGTATGCTATTGGAGGCAGGCTTTGATGTTTCAAAAGCCGGTGCCATTCCCAGTTAGCTTTCTCTGCCTCTCTCTCTGTTTCCTGCTATGGATCGAATGTAAGTTCTCAGCTACTGCCCCAGCGCCATGCCTGCCTGCCTGCTGCCATGCGCCCCATCATGCTGCTCATGCTCCCCAAGTCCCCCGGAACTGTAAGCCCTATGGACTTTCTTCTATAAGTTGCTGTGGTTATTACTGTGTCTTCATAATAGTAGAAAAGCAACTGAGATAAATGTTCCTCTGTCTCCTTTTCCTTTTAGTTTACAGCTCTGTTTACATCCTGCTGGGCCTTCTCAAGAAGAATGCATGGGGTGGGGCTGCTTCCTGTACAAGATTTTCAGTTATTTGCTTGAGTGTAGAACTCGCTTTGTTTGTTTGTTTGTTCTTTTTTGTTTTTGTTTGTCATTAACAGCATGAAGGGTTTTCACTGTTATCTTTTGTTGCTGTTTTTCTCACTTAGAAGAATTTGATACCATTATGCTTCTGGATTCTTTGTATATTACTTATTTTCTTGGTGCTCCTGGCCCAGGCTCTAGGCACTGACCTTGCTGTGCTGTGGTGAGCACCTGCTTGTGTGGCACTGGCCAGCTGGTGGAACTTTCAGTTTAGAGATTTGTGCTCTGTGGTTTAGTGAAATTTTCCTAAATTCTGTCTTAGTTGATTTCTCCGTGTGTCTTTTACTTTATATATTTATTTTTGAGAAATCCTGTGATTCACACATCAGACTTCCTAGTTTGAATATTTAATCTTCTAACTTTATCTTTTAACCTTCTGGAGTGGTTCTTCTCAAACACAGACTCCTCATCTTGATGCCATCCTTGGCTTCCACCGCTCAGCCAAGCCTGTGCTTTGGGAGTGGTCTGTGGCCTCCACACACTCCCTAGTCTCATCCCATGATGCCTCTCCATAGAGCCAATGTGCAGCTATTCCAGCCCATTCATCACAGCGATCCCAGGGTGTAACCTCTTACCTCTCTGGTTTGCTCAGATTGGTGTGTTTTTCTAGATTCTACACAGTCTGGCTGCCTTCATGGCTGACTTTGCCTTTCCCTTCCCTGCTTACTTATGAAGTCCTGAATGGCAGCACCTTTGGGTAGCTCTAGGCCCTGCCAAGTTCCTGTCTTGTAGAAAAGAGATATTTAATCAGCATTGATGATAGATGCAAGCACCTTGTGTTTGTTGAGTGTAATCATGTGTAAACTTCTGGGTGAGTTTCCTGGCAGACTGAGGCATGAATCTAACTCAGCTCCTGTGCTCAGATGGTCACACAGGATGGACAAGGGTCTGCCAGGTATATCTATAATCATGCATTCCCCAACACGTGTACCTATGCAGTACACACTTGACTTATCTAGTGGCAGACAGATTAGGGCTACGCCCATCTAGCTGGTTGAACAGCACATTAAGGGCATTGTAAGATGGGGTTGGGTTACTATCTCTCTGTTGTTTGTCTGTCTGTCTGTTTGTTTTTGAGACACAGTTTCTCTGTGTAGTGCTGGCTGTACTGGAACTCACCCTGTAAACCAGGCCAGTCCTGAGCTCATAGACATCTGCCTGCCCTTGCCTCTCAAGTGTTGGAATTAAAAGCATGTGCTACCACTGCCTGGCCATCGTAGTGTGTGTGTGTGTGTGTGTGTGTGTGCACTTCCTTTCTGGTTTTCTACCTCCCTTCATTGCAATAACCTGTTTCAGAAAATCCATTCTCTTAGAGAAGTTGTAAAATGGAAGGAGCTGAATTTTCCAAGCTTAGGAACCAGCCGCGGGCCCTGCTCCATCAAAAGGGAGACCGATTTCATGGCAACTGCCACTTACTGGGCACGGCCTGTGTGCTGGCATTGGTGTGATCTCTGAGAAGAGGTCGGAGCGGTAGTAGTTTTGCTCTCGTGCATGTGGGACCCCAGAGAGGTTAAGTGAGAAAATTCAATCCCACAGTCTGAAAAGACTGATAAGCCAGGATTTGGATCCAGGCTTGATGATTTAATTTTGTATGATAAGGAAGGAAAACAAGAATGGAAGAGGCCCTGGAGGTTCTCACTAGGAGCCCAGATCACCGAGTGCCTGGTGGGAGGCAGCTCATAGGACTCGGGAGGAGGCAGGGAGCAGGGACCCAGTGCTCCTCACTTGACTGGGGCTGACGGAGATGGGATCCCATCTCAATCAACAGATTCTGCCAGGTGTTGGGGTGGAATTTTGATGCGGAGCCAGTAAGTGGTCAGAACGATCCTCAGGCTGTGCAACTCAAAGACTAAGGGAAACCCTGAGGAGAATAAAAGTGTTCTCTGTCTTTATTCACCCCAGAGCGTCCCCCTCACTCTGAGTGGGGTGAGTAAGAAAGAGACTGAATCATGGTGGAGCTCTCCTTGTCCACAGGGCTCCTCTGAGGCTTTTGAGCGACTGACTTCTCTGACTCCAGAAGGCCTAAGACTAAAAACAACTTTCATAGATCCCAGAGCCCATGTACCTGTGACCACAGGAGGGGCTTCAGGCTGCTCCCAAGTGCTCTGGGCCTTCAGGGAAGCAATGCCTTCATGTCATGTCACCCACCTCCTAACAGCAACAGCAGCCTAGGCAGATGAATCCTGGGTGGCTTTTGAAGGCAGATAAGGCCTTCATTTGGAACCTTCCAGATGAACCCACATCTTGAGCCTTCAAGATGGCAGAATATGCACTAAAGATGCCTTCTTCTGTGTCTAGAAAATCTAGGTGTGCTCTCACACTGTGTGACCCAGCAGAGATCCTTCTGGAAGCAACCAGGAAGCTGCTAGAAGTGCTTCAGGGGTGCCTGGACAAGAGTGTTCCTGCGACATTCCTGGTGGAAGAGAAGGTGGATTCAATCAACATGTTCATCATAGCAGAAGGGACCAGCAAACCGTTCACATCATGCCTCAGAGGGCAAGTGAACTGCCTCAGGCCCCTTAGGCTGAGGGGAAGAGTTAGTCTCAAGATCCACAGAGCAGGGTCTTAACTTAAGGAAGATCAAAGTTTGGGATGATGGTGTTTGTGGATATAGTTCTCAGGGAGGAAAGAAGCTGGGAATTGTTGGGGGAAGCTTACAGGGACTTAGAATGGCCAAGTTCAATCTAGGCCTTGTGGGTGTATGGGTAGGCTGTGAGTGTGCTTGTTTTATATTATAAATATTGTATGGTAGGTATTTTGCCTTCTAATAACTATATAGCAGTTTAAAAGCAAAACATTTTAAGAAAATATCACTGAAAATAGGTCACTTACTGCTATAGCCATGGAGCTGAACCACGCTGTATGCCCTTCTGGGCTTTTGTAGAGCCACGCATGTTTGTTTATTTGTAGCTGTCTCCCCCGTGTGTACAGGACAGCGAGGGCTGACTGGGTTATGTTTCAAGGGGAGGACCTTCTTTTTCTTTTCCTTCTCCTTCTCCACCCCAGTAGGTATCTGCATCAGGGGAAATTTTCCCTTTTTTTGTACTTGAAATAGAAGGAAAAGGTTTTAGAGACTTATTTTGTTTTTCTGGGGTCCATAAGGAAGGCAAGAGGAGAGACTTTTATTTGGTCTGATGAACTAGAGTTAGGCCCCAGTACACGAAGACTGCAGTCAGTGGAGGATGCAGTGAGATGCTGAATTCTGTCAGGTCCACGTCAGGGTCTGGCTCCAAACAGGCTCAAGTCATCACTAGACCCAAGGCCCCCGTGGAGTTGTGGAATGAAAGCCAAGGAGCAGGCCTGCAAGGGGACAGAACCCACCACATCAGAGCAATGACCTCTTCCTCAAACTGCCTCCAAGAACAGCTCCTGGTCCCCACGGGGACATTGCTGGGCTTGCTTTGAGGAGGCACATGACACCTGTCACATCTCCAACAAATAGAGGAGACTTTCGGAGAGCAGCAATAACAACATTTGCCAGGTGGGAACTTAGAACCTCCAGGATTTGAGTATTGGTGCTATTAGGACAATGTTTATATGCACAGCTGTTGTTAAATAACATCTGATCAATGATTTTTTAATGGTTGCTATAGCATTCTCTTTTTCAAATGTATTGGGGTTAATTTATCTGATACTTCATTGTTACAATATTAAGTGGATTCTCTCTACGAGCCATACTGCAATAGGTGTTTGTGAATAAACTTTGAAAGTGTTGGATATGCATATTTCATCTTTTGAATGTGTGTGTATGGGGGGTGCATGCATGCATGTGTTTGTGCAGGTGAACATAAGAGCATGTGTGTGTGCTTTGTGAGGTCAACTTTTTGTATGTTTTTTGGACACATAGTTATTTTTACATTGTCTATTTGAAGCCTTTGGCCATTTTTGTATTGATATTTTTCTGATAATTAACAGTGGCATTATATGTTGAGACCCCCCTTTCTTTAACCATATATTTGGCATTTTATTTTCAGTTTGTGTTTTTAAAGTTTGGCACAATTTCTGTTTTTCCTTTTGTGGTGTCTTGAAAGAAAATGGCCCCCATTAGGAAGTGTGGCCTTTCTGGAGGAAGTGGAGGTGGGCTTTGAGGTCTCTTTTGCTCAAGCTTCCCTCAGTATGGCTATCAGTTGACTTCCTTTTGCCAGCTCCAGCACCACATCTACCTACATGCCACCATGCTCCTTACCATGATGACAATGGACTGAATTTCTGAAATTGTAAGCAAACCACCCCAACTAAACCTTTCCCTTACAAGAGTTGCTGTGGTTGTGGTGTCTTTTCACAGCAATAAAAAACCCCAAGACACCCTTTTATTTTGGAATTATCTTGAATCTATAGAAAAGTTACAGATGCAATACAAAGACAGTCCTCCCCCTTTCTCTTTTCCTGACTCACTTGAGAGCAAGGAGTTGCCCTGCTACCTTGCCATCCCTGAATGCTATAGTATGTGCTGTCTACAAGGAAGGCCATTCTCCACCCTAACCACAATGTTAACTTAAAGTGCGGAAAATTAACCTTGCGTATAGCCTTTCTCAGAGGCTGCTGGGCTTTGGTCAAACACACAGTCTTTGTCAACCATCTCGACAAGGTCCCGACTAGAGGAGGAGATCCAGGCCAGTGAGTGCATGGGTTCCATTTGGTTGCCTTTACTCTTCAGTCTCCTTCATCTCTATGACTCTGGGCTGTTTTCAGCTTTGATGACCTTAACATTTTTGGAGGATCCAGGTTGGTTATTCTATTGTTTATACATTCTTGTTTTGTTACTTTTTGTTTTGTTTTCAGATGTTTCCCACGAGCTGCTTCAGCTTTTCTGAATCTGGCAGGGCCATCAGAAATGGTGCCTAGTTCTTCCCATTGTATCTCATCAGGTCACAGGTCATTTTTGATTTTTCTCAGTATTGGAGAGCAAAACTTCAATTTCCTGATGAACGAGTGTCTCCACTGCAAAGTTATTTGCTTTATTTTGTAACTAATGCACACTGTATGGAGAATTTTTGAGACTATGTCTTTCAATTCTGTTCAGTTTATCCATTTGTATAACTTTTAATCTATGTAACCATGGGTTTCTATTTGCTGCAGTCGATTATAACGTGTTAGCATTGTGGCCTCTCTTTGTGTTTCAGCTTCCCTAGACTGGGCCAGAAGTTCTTTCCCGTGGGCCTCTGCATTTTGATCCTTTCTTTATAATTCCCTGAGCACACTCCCTTCAGTTTTGGAAAACAAGGATTTTTCTCCTGGCCCTCGGAGTAGCATCCATTCCTAAGAAGTCTTGGTTCTTTTGAGAAGAAAATGGTATTTAGAATCTGTTTCAACTTGAATTAAAATGGTCCCCCATAGGTTCAGGCATTTGAATACTTGATTCCCAGTGACTGGGAGTGATCTTTCTGGAAAAAGTAGGTCAGCTGACTGACACGGTCTTGGGCCACCTCCCCTTTCTGCAGGCTTCCTTACTCTGTTCATACTTTGATCCCATTCCTACCCCAGCAGTGTACCCAGCTTCCACCCGGCTCCTACCCTATTTTGTGTGGAGTCCAAACCTCCACACAACACCTCTAGACTAAATTGTTCAGAAGAGGTGGGAACAGTAAATAAAGAAGATTTTCGTGTATAGAAAATTTACATTTAAAGGAAAATGCACAATTAACTCCTTTCTTTAAGTTTGCTCAGCTCAGTTCCATATTTTGATCTTCACCGCCCGGGAGGGCTGGAAGGAGAAAAATAACACAGCACAGGGGATTGCTGGAGTCCTCTCAGAATCCACAAATGTCTGAAGGTTTGTTTCTGGCGGCTGGGACAGTGGCCACTCTCCTGGGCCTTTGTCACTCCCATTGCAGAGATTGTCTTGGGTGTGTGTCTTCTGTACTTCTGGCTTTTGTACATGCCAGGGTGGGCGAATAGGCAAGTGTAGGCTTCCTTCGGAGCTATGTTAGAGGCAAGGGATGCTGAGAAGAAAGAGGAAGGGAAGGAAGGGAGCATGGGTGGGGGGGATGGGGAAGGGAGAGAGAGAGAGAGAGAGAGAGAGAGAGAGAGAGAGAATCATGCAGCTGAGATGCTGGCAGATAGCCCCTGTATACAGGTTGTTCCAGTAATAACTAGAGGCTAAGAGTCGGCAGAGAGGATGGACCACATAAGATGCCTGACGTCGGCCTCAAAGCAAAGGTCCATCTTATTTAATTCTGCCTATTTTTAATTTTAATATTTAACTCATGCAGAATTGATTCCAAAGTATGGTGTGAGGTAGGGAATAGAATTTCAGTTTGTTCCTTGGTAGAATGACTGCTCCATTCTATTCACATTGTTCCAGAATGACAAGAAATTCCCTTGTTTTCATCTTAGAAAATCTCATACATGTATACAATGAATCTTAATCATATCCATCAGGCAATTTACAACATCCCTCTCTATTTCAAGTCTTCTTTTCTTTTTGAGAACTCATCTTAAAAGTATATTAACACTTCAGATACACTGCGTTTGTTCTATCCCTCTCCTGTTACTGCGTTTGCGGGTCTTATACCAGTTTGATTATTTTAGCTTTAGAATTCACTTGCAAACATACAGAGCAGATATCCCTTCAGCCAGTATCCCTTTTTCTGGAGAGTTACAAGTAGCTCATTTCTGTAGAAGAACTTAGGGATATTACTATGTGTGTAGTTCTCTTTTTAACTTCATCAGAGTAGTGTTCTCAACCTTCCTAATGCTGTGACCTCATGTCATGGTGACACCCAACCCAAGGGGACTGTGCTCACTGCTGTCAGTCTCCGCGTACAGCAAGCGCAGTCACCTTCTTACTGGAGGGAAGCCAGCATGGTCATTCTGCAGACCACAGCAAAGCTGAGAGAGCTTTACTCCAAACGTTTACATACTAGTCCTGAAACACCGTTTTTGTATTCATAAGTTCTTTAGAACCAATTCTGGAATCTGGATCTCAACTGGGAGCCATGGGTCCCTGCAGTTGGTTTAAAACAGATTTAGCAGAGGCCATAGGATGACTTTTATGGACGTGAAAAGCAGTGAGTGGCAGTCCTGCCACCCGTGCCTTGGTGCCTTCTCATTTTACACCTGTGGCCGTTCATGAGTGACAGACGCTGCTTAGCAGAAGAAGGTCCAAGCACTGGACCTTTTCCCTAGATCAGTGGTTCTGAACTCACTGGGTCGTGATCCCTTGGGGGTCGTGATCCCTTGGGGGTCAAAGGGCTCTTTCACAAGGGTCACTTAGACCATCAGAAAGCCCAGATGTTTACATGTTACAAAATCTAATAGTCTACTGTGAGGGTCTTTAAATAGTCTAGAGTCTGATTTTATTTTCAGTTGCTGTAACAGAATACCTGAGACTGGGAAGCTTATAAAGAGAAAGAGTTTATTAAGGTCATTATTCTAGAGGTTGGAAGTCAAAGAGCAGTCAGAAGAGTCTGGGGAGAGCCTCAGGTCATTATAACAAGGTACAGACGTTGTCGTCGGGACAAGCAGCACACGCAGAAGAGAGTAGACACAAGGGCAAGCCTCACTTCTCTGCTGCCTGAGCCCATTTCCATGAGAAAGACACTAATCATTCCTTGTCAGCTTCCTTTGCCTTGCTACAACCCAACAGGGATGGCTAAAGAGTGGGAAGGCTTCTCTGGGCTTGCCCGCCCAGTCAGGATTTTCAGTCCCTTGTGCTAGGGAAAGCAGGGCAGCTCCGACGATGGTGGCAGGAGCCTGTGGTGGCAGACAGCTGCTTACACTGTGGTTCACCAAGAAGCAGAGAATGCATCTGAACCAAGGACCAAGCATAACCCACTTCCTCCAGTGAGGCCCCATCTCCTAAAGGTTCTGGGAGCCTGCTGGGGATATTTCACACTGACAGTCTAACTACCTCTTAAAGTGAACAAGTGGTCATTAACTGCTGCAATCGAACTCTAATCTGATGGAGCAAGCGAGATGGCTCTGTGGGTAAAGTGCTTGCTGCCAAACCTGTTGACCCGAGTTCGATTCCTGGTACCCACACAGGGAAGGAGAGAACCGACCTGCTGCGGTCCTCTGACCTCTACATACATATTCTGACACGGACACCTACACCCACACCATCACTTCCCACACAAAATGGACACAATAAAAACTTTTAAAAAAATATCCAACCTGAGTCTTGGAGAGGACAAACCATATTCTAGGCCATGCCCCTGAGACACACAGCTGGTCCTCCCTGTCAAACCCTGTCTTCTCATTGTTAGCCCTGCTGGTGGCTGGTGTTCCCATACATTTTCCTGCCCGCCCCTGGCCTGGCCTGCCCCTCTCCCTCTGAGGCTGGTGACTTGGTCTCAAGTTACACCTGAATCTATACTCTGTTCTCTTCACACCCTTCCCAGCCTGGTCCATCTGAGCTCTGTATTTGTATTTGTCTTTTTTTTTGTTTGTTTGTTTTTTTTTGTTTTGTTTTTCAAAACAGGGTTTCTCTGTGGTTTTGGAGCCTGTCCTGGAACTAGCTCTTGTAGACCAGGTTGGTCTTGAACTCACAGAGATCCGCCTGCCTCTGCCTCCCAAGTGCTGGGATTAAAGGCGTGTGCCACCACCGCCCGGCGTATCTGAGTTCTGTAAAAACACCCTGGGGACAAAACTATGCAAGGGTTATTGGGGTAAGCCCCCCACCCAAAGTCCCCCAAGATGCTCTTCCTTCTGGTAAATCTTCACTATGGGAACGGCATAGAATGTTCTGTTTCTTGGCATGAAGAAGAAAACAGAACTGAATGTCTGCATGGTGCCGGAATCCCACAGCTCACCTTTTCTGTCCTTCACAGGAGCCTTGGAGGAAGGATGCTTCTATTCATCTTACAGAAAAGGAAATCAGGGTTATTGAGTTTACAGAACTTACACTAAATCATGCAGAAGGTTAATGGTGCAGCCAGGCAAACTCAGCTCCGTAGACACGGTACTAACATCTTTTGTGTGCCAGGCACCATGCTTTGGGTGCATAGCTGTGTACCTACCTATTGGGCAGGATTTGAACAGATCTGATCTGAAGACCCCTATTTTTCTCCCAGCCTCTCTCCATTGCAGGCAGACACAATGTGTATAGATTTTTTTGGAGACTCGTCTATGGAACTGGGAGTGTTTGGAAATACACTGTAGAGGTGAGGATGCAGGCAGCCTAAGATGGAGTCTTTTGCTATCTGCTGGGTCAGGTAGGCAAGCCTCCTTTTCTTGTGTCTTTCTTTTCCTCTTGGCTCAAGGAAAGACACTTGTTTTTTGCAAAGACAGACAGAGGACTTTTGACAGCCTGCAGGCTGCTTTTTCTCCATTCAGATGCATCAAACTCACAGAATATCTCTCCCCAGCTGCAGGCTTGTGGAATAAGAAAACCACTCATTTCCCTCTGAGAGAGAGGAGCCCAAAGCAGATATTTCAATATATTCCAGTTTAGCCGAGGGAAGTCAGAACATGGATGTTGTTGCCAAGGAAACCACCACCTTCCTCCCAGTGTGCTGTGCATACGTGTATCACTCCATCTCTTGGCTCTCCAAGGTAATATCATAGCCTCGTTCTTGGGGGGAGGGTTTTTAAAAAGGAATATAAAACCTCTTAGCACCGAGAAAATTCATTAAATGACCTCACTCCAGAGAAGCTTAAATTATTTTTTAGACCCTTTTATGCTAAAGACAGGGAAATGGCTGAGTCAGTCCTATCTCTGTAGCCCAGCTCAGTGTCTGGATGGAAAGATTTTTTTTTTTTTTTTAGAAATAAACAAATCAGTATTGGGAAATGCAGACAGGCGAGTGTGTGTGTGTAATAATAAGGAGGCCGTCCTGCAGCCTCAATGTCACCGGCTAATTCCTGGGAGTGGATCTGCCAAGACCACCTTGATCCATAGCCCTCCTGGGTGGGAGGCCACACTTCACAGAGCAGGCCTCAAAGCAGAGACAAAAGACGGTTGCTGTTGCAAGGCCACCTGTCCAAAGGTCCAGGAATTGCATGGAGATTTCTGTTATCTAATCTGCTGTGTCTTTTTTTGTCCTTAGCTGGTGTCTGGTCTGATTCCCCTTCTCTCATTCCTGTCTGCCCTGTGGCCAGGTGTTAATGTCACTCTCCGGCCCCAGAGCCAACCCAATACCATTCTCACTTCTCATCACAGAACTCCCAAATTGATGTGCTTTCTTTCAGTCTTTCCAGGCTTCTGGTGCTGTGCCATACCCTAGCCATTGGACACACAGATAAATACTGGAATCTGTCTTCCAGTTAGTGGCATAAGCTGAGGATTTTGTTTTACATGTTATAGGGTCTACTGGGGACAATTTTGATTGTAATATCACAGGAGAAGGACATTCAAATCTAGTGTGCCTAAGACCCAGATACTGCTACGCAGGACACCCCTACAGGTAGTAATTCATCACTCCCAAACCCAGCAGTGCCAAGGCTGAGAGATGCTGGCTTCTCCCCATCCACTTTGTTCACTCACTAAAAATTATTTATTTTATTTACTGTGCACGTGTATGAGTCTGGTTGTATATATGTGTGCCATGTGCATGCAGATGGTTTGAAGGTCAGAAGAGGGTGTTGGATAACCTGGAACTAGGGTTGCAGGAGGTTGTGAACCATTTATGTCTGGGCTGGGACCTGAACCGTGGTCCTCTGTAAAAGCAGCAAGTGCTTTCAACTACTCATCCCTTTTTATGCGTGCCCACTCCTTTTGAATAAATATTGTCTAATTATAAGGTACCATCCTGTAAGCCCAGGTCTAGAGACATAAACTGAACAAGATGAATACAATATTTCCATTTTATCATTACATCTCATAATTAGGGCTGGGTTATGTAGCATGAGGGCCTGCTTTTCACCCTAGCTGCCTGGCAAGTTTAGCTCTAAAGAAAATCACACAGAGGTCTCCATAAGATTATAAACTGATTGACCCATTAGCTCAGACTTCTTATTAGCTCTTGTATCTTATATTAATCCATTATTCTTATCTATGTAAGCCACATGACTCAGTACCTTTTTAGCAGGGCAGGTCACATCCTGCTTCTTTGATGATCTAGGCAGGACTGTGGGAAGAGCTTCCTTCTTCCCAGAATACTCCTGTTCTCATTGCCCCACCTCTACTTCCTGTCTGGTTTTCCCACCTATACTTCCTGCCTGGCTATCGGCCAATCAGCATTTATTTAACACATACTTGACAGATACAGAATTGTTCCACACCAGGGATAGTCATTTGTTTTGGACCTGCTGGTCCAGTTCTGAGGTCCTTCTATCACTCACTGTGACTTGTTCTAGCTCCTGGGTAGAGCGTGAGGCCTTTTGCAGCCACCCATCCAAGTCTGACTGCAGGACCTGGTATGTTCCCCCCATGGCTTCTTCACTGCATATACTGCAGACTCTCTTAGTGTAAACTTTACTGCAGCAGGAAGCATGCTGCGACAATAGAAACAACCTGAAGTGGAACAAAGACTAGGACTCTCATCTTCCAAGTCTCCAACTCCTACCTTGCCTATTCTGGAGGGATTCTGGGACAGCACTACCATGATGTAGTCACTTTCCTGTCAGGCCTTACCAACCCCCATTTCCCAGATTCCCACTTTCAGCTACTTCTCTGATTGCAAATCTCCGTGAAGTTGTTGAAGGATCCCAGCCTAGGTTATGGCGCTACCGCAGTTGAGGTGAGTCTTCCCAACTCAGTTAAATTAATCTAGATTATCCCTTATAGGCATGGCCACAGGATGAGTCTAGATCCTGTCAATTTGATAGTATTGACCATCACGGCAGGCTAAGAGGCTGGTGTGTGTCATCTCACGTCACCCTCCAGTGACATTGTAGGAGAGGTGTAGGGGCCATCTCGTGGGTGAGAAAGCTAACTCTCTACTTTGAGAGCTGTCGAGTCCTCTGCTCAGAGCGTCCTAGCTAGAATATGACAGTCCAGGATTGGCAGGTATGGTCTGTCTGCTTTTACAGCTCACACTGTGACCTTGTATTTTGCTTTTCTGGGCTGCTATAACAAACTGGCATGGGCTTGGTGGCTAGTGCAGGCCAGGGACTTACTTCTCACTGTTCTAGAGGCTTCCAGTCCAATAACAAGATGTCAAAGTTGGTGTTTGATATAGGCCCACTTGCTGCTTCAAAGATGGTACATGCTTGTCTCTCTGGCATCTCTTTCATAAGGACACTAGTGCTGCTTGAGATGGCTCTACCCTTATAGCTCCTTCATCCCTTACCCAGAGGCCCCACCACCCAGTAGCATTGCTTAATAGGTTAAGATTGCAGCACCTGGTTTTGAGAAGGCTGTCAACGTTGCCCCCATAACATACGTATTGTTTGTTATGACCCACTGGGTGAACTCCACTGCACAAAAGACCTGCCACCATGGGCTCTCGCTGGTTTTCTTGGGTGATCAGGACCAGTAGAGGTGCTCTGCCAGCTACAAGACACACATAGCTTCTGTCCAGATAGGCTGTGGATGTCCTGGCCATCCGAGTGGGGGAGGGACTCTGGGCCTGACACTGCCTTGGACTCAGAGACCCTGCTGCTTTATAACAGTGACACACGCCAGGACCCAGGGCTCACACTGGTAGTTTCTTCCATCTTATCCTTTCCTCCCCTGACCCGCCCGCGAGTCTGACTTTCACACAACGCCTACCCCTGCACTCTGGTTCTCTCTTCAGACCCTTCTCAGCTTTTGTACCTTATGGTGTGGGGGCCTGGGTGAGTAAAGTCATTAAGTCATTATTCCTTGTAAGAAAATGTCATTCATCCTGTTCATATTTAACATTCCCCCCACTTGATCTTTTGATGCTTTTAAATGCCTAATATGACATTATACACACACACACACACACACACACACACAGAGAGAGAGAGAGAGAGAGAGAGAGAGAGAGAGAGAGAGAGAGAGAGAGGAGGTAGAAAGTGCTCATTGGGGAGGGTTCTTTTCATAGAGTTGTCTTTATTTTTATTCCTGGCAACATGAGGAGACTCCTTATTATCTATTTATGAATTTGTAAAATGATTCTTATATTTTGGAAATTGGTTCTATCTGCTGCTGACTCTAAGTGGTTGTGGAATTGGGTGACACTGGGAAGGAAGTGTGACAAAGTTCTGGGTTCACGTTCCAGCAGCCACTTGTCACCGGAAGGTCCAGGCATTCATCTATAAAATGGACAGCTCCACACCTCATGATCTGTTAAGTCCTGTTTCTCTTCTCACCTCCAGATCCAGATGCCAAGGACAGACTTCTGCCAATCAGGAGTCTTTTTGCTCCACGTAGACTGAAATCATGGGCAGGTAAGGATAAGGGGTGGTCTTCAGTTGATGGGAAAGTCAGCGGTTGGAGCATCAGCAGATGGGGCCCCCCTATTGCCACAGAACTGTAATATTGGGCACCATAGCCCCCCAAGTGTTACAGCCCTGCTGTGGGCCTAGGATTCTCTAGCCTTTAGTTGTGATTACATCTAGACAGGCCTAGACAGAATTCCTCAGCCCTTAGCTGCAGCCAGAGCTAGTACACATGTGTGACTCCCAGATGTTGGGACCACTAAGTCTTTCCTTAGCCAGGTCAGTGTTACAGCTTTTGGCCTGAGGTCTGAGATCTGGAGCTCTGAAGACCCGGCAGCTCCCTGGAGCTCTACTGGTACTCAGGGCCTCTCCCCTTCTCCTCACTGCTGTCTGTCCCGCAGCCTCTATTCTCCGCCTTCTCTCGGCATCTCTCTGCTTTTCATTGCCCTTCTTCTTCCTGCCTTGGCTTCACAAGAACCACTCAACTGCTTCTCCCCTCTTGTTCTTTTTGCAACCTGGGCTGCCCACCGTTCATCTGTCATTGTCTTCGCTCCTCTACTGCTGCCCTCTTTGTGTTACCAGCTAGCACTGACTGCTGAAACCAGGCCAGGAGAGACCACTATGGGGAGACCCAATGCTGTGACAGACCAGGGAAGAGTCCAATAGCTGCTGACTAGGGAGGCCAGCTGGCCCATCCCATCACGGTGACCCTGGGCAACCAAATCATAGCCGTTTATCTTTTTGCCCCATGCAGTTTTTGAGGCTTATATTTTGTACCAATCACAACCTTACAGGGCACATGCTCCCTCTCTGGCCTCTCCAGAAATGGTTACACGATCATCCAGAGTGCATAGCATAGGGACTTGCCATACCCAAGTTTAGTACAAATTATTTCAACAGCCCTGGCTAAGGTTGTGCCTTCGAGAGCAACAATAATCAATTACAATCTTTGCTTAGTTGTCTAAGTGGATTGTTTAAGATGGCTGGTGCTGGCCTAGGAGTGGTCTAGTTAGCTGTTTGATTGATAGATTTTCCTTTTCTTCTCAAAACAGTCAGGTGAGCAAGGCAATAAGGGAGGGGGAGTCCAAGAACTGCTAACTAGAGAGTCAAGCTGGCCCATCTCCCACAGCCTTTGCTTGTTTGTGGGATAATGAATGCCAGGAATGTTTATAAATATAAATTTAAAGACTGTGTCATTAACACTAATTGTGCTTTTAAAATAAGGTATGTATGTTCATTTGCGCATGGATGCACTTAGAAGATTAAAGTCAACTCCAGTCTGGGTATCCTGTACTAGGTTGCAGCCGACAACCTGCAGCAGACATGCAGGAAAGCCACCATGGAGGAGCTATGGCATTGCAGGGTATGGGAGCAATATGGGAGAGCACAATAGCAGGGGACAAAGAACATGGTGTTACTGAATAGGGCTGGCCCCCGGCCCACGAACTGGCCTGCAGCATAGAGTCGCAGTGGCTGCAGCCCACACTGTTTGCTCTGCTGGGAGAAGGAGAGCTTGGAGCAGCACTGCTGCTTGGAGGCTGCAAGCACCATGGTCATGCCCTATGAACCTGGGTGCAGCCACCACCAAGGACAGGAGATGTGCAGCCAGCTGGAGCACTCACAGATCCTGCCCCTGGATGCCTTGTCCAGCCGCAATATCATCCTGACTCTAGGCAAAAGCAGGATATCCATGATGAGTCTTGGTGATCGTCCAGCAGTTACAGTGCCTCAGAAACAAGAAACCTTGAACCAGACCAATGACTCGTTGCCATAAGTACTTGAACTTAAAGCTGTTTGGGAAAAAAAAGTACTGTGGGACACACTGCAGTTTGCAATGCCTCAGCGATGAACAGATATGTGACGGAGAGGCAGGAAGATGGAGGAAGGAAACCGCTCATGTATAGTGGAGAAAGGGGGAACTAGAAGCATTATGGCGGCAGGTGTGGGAGAAGGCTTCAAGGTCTGTGGGGGAAATGTTGTTGCCGAGTAGGGTCAGCGGGTGGTGTGTAGCAGCCTAGAAGCTTGACTAGGCTCTGCCCCCAAACATACTACCCAGCCATGTGATCACCTGGCTCTGAGCAACACGAGGGTGTCCGAGATGGAGAATGGTTCATTTTCTGCACTGGGCCTCTTCAAGAGACCTCCAGGGTCCATGGTGCTCCAGAAACCATCTTGATATCAGTGATCTGTGCTATAGCTGGGGAAATTCGGGTGTCTGTGGTCTGTGCTGCCACCCCTGGCTGTGTTAATGCCCAAAGTCCACGCAGATGTCTGTGGGACTGCTGGGAAGTCGTGTTGATGCCCATGGTCAGTGTCTCCACTGTGGGCCCTATCGATATATGTGGCCTGATCTGTTTCTTAAGGTCTTGTTGATGTCTGTAGTCTGTGCTGTTGCCAAGGGCTGTGCTGGTATCAGTGGTTCTGCTGCTGCCTGGACTGTGTGAATGTCAATGGTTTGCGCTCCCACAGAAGACCATGTTGATGTAGTCTGTGCTGACACCTGAAGCCATGTTGATGTCCGTGGGCTGTGTGACCTCCTGAGGTCATGTTGATGTCTGTGGCCTGTGCTACTGCTGGGGCCACAATGGAGACTCTGGTTCATGCTGCAGTTGAGGACCGTGTCGATGCTGTGGTCTGTGCTCCCACAGGAGGCCATGTTGGTATCCGTGGTCTGTACTGCCGCTGGAGACCATGCTGAGGTTCATGAACAATGGTGATGCCAGGAATCATATGAAAACCCATGATCTGTGCTGCTGCTGACTGTAAAGGGTGAGGAAGGTTCTTTGGCGGTGGTGTTGATGACTGCAGACTCACAGTGGAGAATGAAAGGACATAGGAAGCTTCTGTGACAACCTTTATCTCCCCCAAACCCCTTTGCAAACAAACAAACAAACAAACAAACAAACAAACAAACAAAAGAAATAGTCTAGATTGGAAGCTATTGAAGAAAACTCTTAAAAATTGTGATAGGGACCCTGAAGTACAGCTCTTCACAGTTGATGGCTTCTGGTGAGGGTGGGGAGAGATTCAGTGTTTTTAAGGGGCTGGCCACTGGGAGTTTGACCATGCTCCAGGAAGTATACAGGCAACACAAATTGGACTTATTTTATTTTTCTTGTTGTTTTATCTGTTCTTCTTTTTCTTGAGAGAAGTCACAAGGGTGGGGTGGGTGGACATGGGAGACAGGGAAGTGAATGTCATCAGTGTGCCTTACTTGAAACTCTCCAATAATCAATAAAAATATTACATTGTAAAAAATTATGAGAAAAGTCAACTCCAGATACCTTGGTATCTTCCTTTTCCTTTACTTCCCCCCCCCCTTTTTTTGTGTGAAGGTGTCTTTTGTTGAACCTGCAGAGCTCACTGATTGCTATGGACTGGTTAGCCAATGAGCTCCGGGAATCGGTAGGCTCTATAGCCCGGTTCTGGGGTTACATATACCACCTCTAAGGCTGGATCTCATATGGGTACTGGGGATCTGAACTGTTTTTCAGGCTTATCTGGCCTTGTGCAGAAGACGCTTTACCACCTAAGCCATCTTCCCAGGCCTTCATTGTGCTTTTTTAATAAGGATTTTAACAATGGTTTTAGCAGTGATCAACAGTTTCCCAGTGCCCCAGGGAGAAGTGGGTCTCCCTTAAAAGGCTCAAGATATGTGTTGGTTCAGTTTGGGTCACATGCCCAAGGAGAAAGCTGAGTGTTTTGATTGACAGTTGTACTAAAATTCTCTCCAGTGAGGGAAAGAGGGTATTCAAAGTAAGGCTATTTCTAGGAATAAATTTCTTAGTAGGTGAACCATTTGGGGCCTTCCATACCTTTCAGACAATGGGAGCCTGTGATACCCCAGACAAAGGACAAGAGGAAGAACTGGGGCCTTTTGGTTCTTAATCTTTCCCCAGCGGGCACAAGTCTGGGCCTCTGAAGTTGCCTACTCTCCCAGGGGAAGCCAAACTCTTCCTGGAAAACACTATAGCATAAATTTTGTGGCTTTGTGAGCCATGTGAATCATAACACTATGAAAGCATCCATGGAGAGAATCTGAGAGAGTAGGTGTGGCTGCGTCCCAGCAAAGCTTTATGCCCAACAAAAGGAACAGCAGGCTAGATTAGACCTGTAGTCATAGCATGCTAGGTCTGGTCCCTTCCAAACTTACCCATGGGCCTCTGAGACAGTGGCTGTCCTGCTTGGCAACTGCACCAGACTCTTCCCAGGATCCAATGAAAGACACGAATGCACAGGACCCACTGTGAACTTGAATTGATGTTTACAGGTAGGCTTGGGCATCTGTGTTTTTTAACAATTGCCTTCTGGGTTCTGAATTACACAGTAGGTGAGGTGGTCTTTAAGAGTCAGCTGTGGGCCACTGCCGAGGGCCATGTCTGGGTCCACGGCCCCACCGCAGCCAGGGTCTATGTTGATGTCCATGGTTCCTCTTACCATTGAAGGCCATGTCAATGCCAGGTGACTGGGCTGCCGCCTGGGACCATGTTGGTGTCCAAGGGCCATGTTGCCACTGGGGTCATGCTGATTAGAGTGGCCTGTGCTGCCACCTGTGGTCATGGTGATGTCTCAATCTGGGATGCTACTGAGAACCATGTCTGGGTTCAAGGTCCTACCACAGCCAGGGTCTGTGGTGATGTCAGTAGTCTATGGTAACACCAAAGGTCATATAGATGCCCAAGGTCTAAGCCACAATCTGTGGCCGTGTTGGTGTCTGAGGTCTTTACCACTGAGGCCATGCTGATCTGGGTGGCCTGCACTGCCACACGGTGCCACGGGATCATCTGGGCCCAGGTTCCTGCCCAGGGCCAGACCTGGGTTTGTAATCCAGCAGCAGCCAGGGTCTGAGTTGATGTCCATGGTTCCTGGTATCACTGAGGGCAGTATGGGTGCCTGGGGTCTGGATAGTCACCTAAGACCGTGTTGGTGTCCAAGGGCCTTGCTGCCACCGGGGCCACACTGATCTAGCTGGCCTATGCTGACACCAGAGAGTGGTGACGTCTGGGTCCAAGCTATTGCTGAGGGCCGTATCTGGGTCCATGTTCTTGCTACAGTTGGGGTTCTGTGATGATGTCCAAGGCCTGTGTTGCCACAGGAAGTCATAGGAACCATGTGTGATGAAGTCTAAGGGCCATGCTGAGCCAGCCCTCGCCCCTTACTGACCCTGGGATAGCTGACTTCTGCTGGTCACTAAAGCAGGAGAGCTGGTCCTGCCCCTCACCATGGGCATGGGAGATCTGGCCCTGATGACATGGGCTCAGGAGAGGTGGCTCTGCCCCTTGCCTGAGGGGGTGGTCCCAGTGTCTAGGACAAACCAGCTCAGCTACCAGCCAGACCCATGTCCTGGGCCTTGGGTTGGCCCAACCTAACATCTACCCCCATTTATGACCTACTGGAGTGTGTGAAGGGACTGGTCCTGCAGAGCAAAACCCATGGGATTCCCCATGACTCAGGGCAACAACAGGATATGTGAGAGGGTAGAGTGATGATGGTGTGCCTGGGCCTTGCACCAGACCAGTGACTCATTGCAGTGAACATCTTGTGGGTGGGACTGATTGTATGAAAGAGTGTACTGCGTGACACACTGCAGCACCCAATGCCGCAAGGATGAAGGAAGAGGTACTGGAAAGATGGAGAAGTGAGGTGGTTCTTGTTTTGTTTTTAATTGATTTGGAGAAGAGATTTCTTTTGGTGGAATGCTGCAAGGATTTGGGGGAGAATATGGAGCGATTGAAAGGTGAGTAGGATTGGGGTACATGCTATGAAATTCCTGAAGAATCACTAAAGAATTACATCATACAAATTAGTGAGAAAAAAAAATCAACTTTGGAAACAAAATGATCTTTCTCAGAGTCGATAAAGAGTAGTGCTCTTGGGACCCCTGTGGGGCTAGGGATGGAATAGTATTTGCAGGGCTGCTGTCCTGGAGGAGCTCAAGGTGGCTCTGGCCATGACGTCTGACTGCCTGTCTCAGCCTGGATCTGCCTCCCTGTTTGTCTCTTCCCCCATCCTGCTCTCTGGTATCAACCAGCCAGGAGGGGAGTTGATTAAAAGTTCAGGTGTGAAATCCGAGATGCTCGCTTCTCCAGCAGGAGGCAGGCAGGCCTCTGATGGTTTTCTGTGCTGTCATTCTGCAAGAGTAATACCTATGACCTGGTTTCTTCTCTCTGTTGTCCTCAAAAATCTCTCACTCCACTCCTTCAGTCCTGCTTATCACAGGCCGTTCCACTCACGTCTTGGTGGCACCCAGACTCTGACAAGCCTAGTGCCTTTTTTTGCTGTAATAGAATCTAATAGAATCACGATCCTGGGACGTCTCTCTCCCATTTCTCTTCTCTTTCTGTGTCTTCTTTTTCCCACAAACACCCTTAAAACCTGTAAGGTCTCTTTTCCTGAGCAATACAGCTTGTTGCTGTGAGCAAAGATGCTCCAGTCATACACAGAATGAGATCTTAGGCACTTGCTGTACTAGGGGGCACCTGTCACCTGTCCAGTATTCCATTCTCCTTTTGCCCACAGTGTGCCTTTATCCATGATAACCCACTTCACTCCCACTCTGAGTCCATGTAGACCAGGCAGGGTTCATCAGGGTAGGTATGTGACCCTTGCCTGGCAAATCAGTGCATCTCTTCCAGCCACACTGACTTGTTCTGGCATGGGTAGGCAAAGTTAGTTCAATGCTGGTCTGGAATTTCTTGGAGAAGAGAACTCTTCACACATGGGGTTGGGATGCTGTCAGCTTGGGGCTGCTGGGAACCCCTGCCCCCTCCCCCCCCCCCCCCCCCCGCCTGGCTCAGGGAATATAAAGCCCCGAAGGACTCACTGAGTGGTTCTGAGAGGGAGAGAGAAAAATCAGGCCTAGTGGGTTTCAGTAAAACTTGAAGCCAGATCAGCTTGTCTCAGTCTTTCTTTGCAGCACTTAAAACAGATGAATCAGAAAGCTTCCATTCAACCAGTCCGGATTTAGTCTCACCCAGAGCAACACAATGTAGTAAATCTCAGCAGGGCGAATCCCAGGCTTGAGGTACCCAGAATGCTTGGTGGGAACAGGTGCTGGCCATACCCTGAATCTCAGCTATTTAGGCCACATTGAAATCCACTCTTGTTTCATTTCTGCTGCTGTGATAAAACACCCTGACTGAAAAGAAACTTTAAGGGGGAAGTAAGGGTTTTTTGCCATACAATTTCAGGTTACAGTCCCTCATGGAGAGAAGTCGAGGTAGGAACTCATGCAGCTACATCATATCTTGTCAAGAGTAGAGAAAAACAAATGCAACCGAGCTATCTACTTGCTTGCTATCAACTAACTTTCTTTACTCTTGCATGGTTCATGGCTTAGCCTGGGGAATGGTGCCACTTTCAGTGGACTAGGCCAGTTAGCAGTCAAGACAATCTCAAATAGGCCAACAAGGCATGCTCATGGTCCAACAGATCTAGGTAATGCCTTCCCTAGTGATGCCAAGTTGTGTCAAATTAATGTTAAATTATCACAAAATCAAATACACATTTATTTTGTTTTATTTTTGTGATACTGTATATCTAACCCAAGGCCTTGCCTGTAGGAGGCAGGCACTCTGCCACTGAGCTATAGTGTTTGCCCTGGCTTTTAGTTTTATTTTTGTTTCACAAAATAACAAACACATAGCATGGTCCTTGGTTATCCTGTTGGTTATGGGTTGATCTGGGAACACCTTAGCTTTAGCTTAGTTCCTTCCCTTTTTACCAGTCACCTGAACACTCTCCTTCCTTCTTAGGGTTGAGTCTCATTCTACCTATCTAGCTTTGAATCTTGGAGCCCTCTTCTGATCTCCCTTCAATGTGGCTTTATATTTCCAGCCCCACTCAGACCTACTCAGCTTAGATCTCTGTTTACCTTGGATCTGAGCGGCTCTTGGTTTCCTTGCATGTAAGATGGTGGTGAGGTGTGCTCTCACATGTAAAAATACCCTCAAGGGTTTGGATGCGAGGGAGGGAGAGTCCTGAATAGCCTATAAAAAGAAAATCAGAGGCACAAAGTTGTCTTCAGGAGACAGTGACCAAAAGACTAAGAAGCTACTTAAGGTCCGTCAGATGGGCGTCTTGTCAGCCAGGAGAACAGTGTGTTCACAGAGTCCATGATGGCTGCACAGAGTCTCGTCCACTCGTGTGTGCTTCAGAGGACACACAGGAGCTAGATGCCCTTGGCCGTAAACTCTGAAGCATTGATTTCCTGCCTATTGCCAAGTAGAGGGAGAGAAGGTTCTAGTGTCGTGACAGGTCTTCCGATGAGTGAGGTGGCCTTGGGTTTTGTTTATCCTCCTCGTGAGCTCTGAGTAAGCATTCAGGAGAGGTCAGAACTGAGCACTGATGACTCTACATTTCTGGTTTGTGGAGTTTGCTAAGCCTTGACCCCGATTCTCAAGGTTGGCGGTGTATCCACGCAGCCTGCAGGTTTCACCTCGCTCTCACCTGTGAAGTCGGGGTAAGACTGGGCCTTCTGCTGACTCTTCACAGGGATCCAGTATCCACAGAAGCCCAGACATGCTGCTGGGCTCGAGACCACATCCTTATAGTCCCCGCTGGCTGCTTGGCTGCCTGCTGTGAACCTCCATGCTGACTGACTTTGGACATCTCTCAGATGACCTGAGTCATTTCCACAGAGCTGGTTGAATTTCTCCAGAGACCCCCCTGCAGGCTCTGATGAGGTAAAACACTCAGCAGCAGACTCCAGAGAAAGTGGTATAGCCTCTGCTGAACTGTAAACAAAGAGGGAAGAACCCTGCTGGCTGCCATTCTACCCCCATGTCTCCCCCTGGGACCTTTGCTGGGTCTTGTAGTTAGTCTCTGTGCCCAAGATGATGTGATTTCGAGTAGAAGTAATGGTCATGAAGTTGTTTCCTAGAACGATACCCTGTTATGGTTTGATTATGGAACGTTCTAGAAACTCTAGAGGATTAGGATTTGGCCGACACGGAGAAATTAGGTCATAGGTGAGTATGGCCTGATCTCTAGTCCCTCCCTCTTTCTCTACTTCCTCATAGCCACAAGGCATATAACTTCTACCACATGCTTTTCCTAGTTATTTCTGCTATTGAGATAAACACCAAGATCAAGAGCAGCCTGGGAAAAAGGAGCTTATTTTAGCTTATAGGTTCCATTCATCATTAGGGGAAGCCAAGGCAGGAACCAATGACAGAACTTTGAAGCAGAAGTCAGTGGAGGAATACACTTACCGGCTTGCTTCCAGGCTCACATTCAGCTACCTTTATTTTTTATTTTTACTCTTCTCTCATAGATTACATCCCTGCTGCACTTTCCTCTCTCTCCCTTCTCCCTAGTCTCTACTCCTCCACCTCCTCTCTCCCCCAGATCACTCCCCCCTGCTCCCCTCGGACAAGAGCAGGTCTCCCAGGGACGTCAACTAAACATGTTGTCACATACTACAATATGAGCAGGCATGGTCGGATGGGACAACACAATAGAAGGAATAGAGTCCCACAGATAAGCAAAAGAGTCAGAGACGGCCCCTGCTCTCACTGTTAGGAATCCCACAAGTGCACCAAGCTACCTAGCCATAACAAATATGCAGAGGACCTAGGTCAGACCCATTCAGGCTCCCTGATCTCTGCAAGCCTCATGAGTCCCAGTCATTTGATTCTGTAGGCCATGTTCTTGTGGTGTCCCTGACACCACTCGTTCTTCTGATCCTTCATCCCGCTTCTCACAGGCTCTCCCTGAGCTCTGCCTAATGTTTGGCTGTGGATGTTTAGTTTCTAGATGAAGTTCTGGTCTCTCTGCTGATGATTACGTAGTCGGCTACCTTTCTTATACAGCCCACTTGCCTAGGGATGGCACTGCCCACAGTGGGCTGAGCCCTCCTACATTGTTTAGCAAACAAAAACGTGATCTATAGACATGCCCACAGGCCAATCTGAGGGAGACAGTTCTTCAGTTGAGGTTCCCTCTTTCCAGATGTGTCAAGTTCACAACCAACGTTAACTATCGTAAGGTTCTTGCCTTCATGATATTCTGCCCAAGGGTGTGGAACCAACAAATTAGACTTAATCCCTCTGAAACTGTGATCCAGAATAAATCCTTCCTTCATTAAGTTCTTCTCTCAGTATTTTGGTCACAGTAACACACTGAACTTCCTTGACTTTCTGCTACTGTGAGGCTGAGAGATGGCTTTCTAGGCACGCCAGTTGACAGGCTTGAAGAAGCAATGCTCCCCTTCTGGGACCCTCAAAAAGCAATTTCTTTCCCCCAAGACTTCTGCAGAATTTTTCACTCATTAAGCCCATCTGAGGGGAGAAGCAGAGAAGCAAAAGTCTGTAGACTACAGGTTTAGAAACTGTATATGACTTGGAAGGACATAAACATGAAGAATGTAGAAATCAGAACACCTTGGCTAGGCTCTGATGAACTGGTTATAATAGCTTCTAATCCATGATAACTTCTGAGTCAGAGTAACTGCACTCCTGAAATAGTAGCCATCATTAACGTGACCTTGCTTCCGTGGACTTTATGATCTTCTGATCTCTGTTGTGACTTCCTTCTTGTCCACAAGTTAATCCCTCTTCTTGCTTTGAGAGAAAACGGTGAACATCCAAAGAGGACATTAACTCTTCACAGCCACAACTTGACCTGTAAAGACACAGTCAGTGTGCTCGTCCTACAGATCTCTTCCAAACCATGACTAAAGCCACCATTAGTCTTAATCCATCACTTGCTTCTGCTCTATGGGCCTCGTTGCCCAGATGCTACTCTGATGTCCCATCAGTAATCAGATACATTTGCATCTTTACACTCACAATGGCGTTTTTCCAGGTCTTCATACTCCTTACACTAACCTGCTTCTGTTTTATCACTGCTCTGTCCATTCATTGCCAACTGCTTAGGGAAAGGGTCTAAATCCTCCTCTTCCGTCACTTACCACTTGACCTTCAGCCTATTTCAATGGGACATCTGCCTCGTCCTCATTCCTTCCCAGTTTGCTCTGACCAAATCAGCATCATGACCAACATGCTGCCAACTCCAAAGAATGCCTCTCTGTCCTTGCTTCAGTTTGCAGAAGCCGTGCAACAACTGCTCCTACCTCAACACCTTGGATGCCTGTTTTTATGGCAGGAGCTAGATTGATTTTTTTGTGGGTTTTTTTTGTTGTTGTTGTTGGTTTGCTTTTTGTTTTGTTTTCCATTTTTTTCCTCCTCTGTCTCCTTGGAGCAAATTTCCCCTTTGCTCGTTCTTTCCCTTGGTGCTTCTCAAAGGCTGAAGTGCTTAAACACCATGCAGGCTGCTCATTAGAATGTAGATGAGAACCTCAGGCTCCACACACTGCACGTTCCAATTCTGTAATTCTGATGTAGGGCCAAGAATCTGTTTTTTATAAACACCCCTGGTTACCTTTGGGCTACATTTTGAGAAAGCTTGTCATAATTGGTGATGATCCTTGGCCTTGGAGTGTTCATCTTTCTGATTCTCATTTCTTTTGCCATCTTATGTATCCCAAGCCACCAGGTACGAACTAGAATATGCTTCTTATCCCTAAGTCAGTGACTTCTCTGAGCTTCAGAACCAGATACCACCCTCAAGATATGACTGCCAGTGAAAATGTTGTCAAGAGCCTGAAATATCCAAAGCTGATGTCCTCCCCTCGCTCATCCATCCCTTCCCTTTGGCTAGGGTTATTTCCTAGCCAGTTATCTAAAACTGGTCAACCTCAAATCCTTGCATTCTACTCCTCACCCATATGTCTCCACCCACCCATATAATTCAATCAACTCCCAAGTCCTGAACATCCAATACCAGAATAGATCTACATTTACCAGCTTCTCCTCCTTCCCACGGTCCTGCCCTAGCCAGGACCCTGCCATTTTTCTCCAGGGTGAACCTGTATTCTGGCTTTTAGTTCCTACACTTACCCTCTACCACTGTTTTCTGGGCAGTGACTAAGGGTCCTCTCCAGAGCTGACCTTGTACTTCGTCCACATTTATGAGATCATTGCATGGTGTCATGATGTCTAGGAAGATACCACTGTTGACATCATCCCACATCTTCCCTGACCAGAGACTTGTCTCTTGGCAAATCAAGTTGCTCTTCCTGTAGCCTGGCTCAACTCAGGGCTGGGAAGAAGCTTCTGAAAATTGTGTAGCAGTTTAGTAAGTGTGTGTCTTTGAGATAAGACACAAAGGGTCTGATGGTCAAATCAGATTCATAAACTGAAGTTCAGAGCCAGTGTGAAGAGTATTAAGCCTTACCAATAGCTGCAAAATGCAAGTAGAGAGGTGAATGGAATATGGAGTAGGGGCCTTAGTGCAATTCTCCATGGCTCTGTACACACAAGGTTGAGGCGCAGCCCAGATATGTCACAAGGGGTCTTTACATGATACATGAGGGGCATCCCCCTCCAGAGGGAGCCATTTTGGTAATGAAAATCTCTACCTAATTCTGTGCTTGTTTTATAGTTTGGATAACCTTTCCCAGGGCACCACCCCATAAATGCAGAGGTTCCATGTTTGTTTACGACAGGCAGTCCTGGGCAGATAGGGCACATCTTGCTAAAAGCATTCCACAGATAAGAAGCTCAATGCTTGCCAGTATCATTAGGGTGTTTGCCAGGGGCTCTGTCACTAGCAGGATTATGAGGAAATTGGACCAGGTCATTTTCCTGTCTTGCCTGGAGTATCCCTGGGTGAAGGTAGAGAATGCTTTGCAGATTGACTGTTAACCCTTTTCTATCCACCCTTCTCCAACCCCTTTCTCCATGGGGTTGTTTTCTAGACCAAACTCTGGCTTTGGTTTCCTCTCTTCTTATTCTAACACAGACACACAGACACACACAGACACACACACACACACACAGATATAGATATATAGACACACAGACACACACAGATATAGACACTTACACACACACACACACACACACACAGAAACATATAGACACAGACTCACACAGGCAAAGACAGACACAAAGAGAAAGAGACATACACAGATGCAGGCACACACAGATACAAACACACACAGATATAGACGCACATAGAGGCACACACAGACACACACACAGATACACACACAGAAACACTGGTACATATAGACAGAGGCACACAGATGCATACAGACACACATACAGAGATATAGACATATAGACAGAAGTACACACAGACACACAGATATAGACACACATAGACACAGACACAGAGATATAGACACAGACACAGAGATATAGACACACATAGACACAGACACAGAGATATAGCTGCACATAGACACAGACACACAGATATAGATGCACATAGACACAGACACACAGATATAGACACCCAGATATGGACACACATAGACACAGACACCCAGATATAGACACATAGAGACACAGACGCACAGATATAGACACACATGGACACAGGCACACAGATATAGACACACAGATATAGACACACATGGACACAGGCACACAGATATAGGCATACAGATATAGACACACATGGACACAGGCACACAGATATTGACACACAGATATAGACACACATGGACACAGGCACACACAACCACACACAGATATAGACACACGTGGACACAGGCACACAGACAGATATAGACACACGTGGACACAGGCACACAGATATAGACACACATGGACACAGGCACACAGATATAGACACACTTTCCTTTATTTAGACTGCCTCTGGGTTGGTTTTTTACCCTTGAACCTCAGCTCTATGTCTTTCATTATTCACCACTGCCTTGATGTATTCCGGGTCGTGAGACACACCCATAACTAACCTTGCGGCCTTTCTGGATTCATTTCTCCTCCTCTGACTTCTCCGTGCAAGAGGACCCATGCTCACATGGTCCCAGAAACCTTAAACCCTGATCCTACCCCTTGGAGAATTTTACCCTAGGTGTGATTTTAATGCTGTCAACTGGACAACCTGGAGTTACCTGAGAAGAAGCCTCACTTGAGGAATTGCCTGTATCAGATTGGCCTGTGGTCATCTTTGGCTCTTCTGCTTATTTGCTCCCTGATATAGAACACACAGCCCACTGTGGGCAGTACTATCCCTTGGCAGATGGGCATGGACTGAATGAGAAAAGTGCAAAACAAGCCAGAGAAAAGTAAGCTAACAAGTAAGCTAACAAGCTTACTTTTCTAACATGTCTTCTTCCATGGCTCCTGCCTCTTCTTTTGCTTGTGTTCCTGCCCAGACTTCCCTCATTGATGGATTGTGATTAGAACATGTAAGTCGAATAAATCTTTTCCTTCCTAAGTCGTTTTTGCTCACGATATTCACCATAGCAACAAAAAAGCAAACGGGGACACTAGAGTAAGCTGGAGAGCCTCATCAGAACCGGTTTCCACATGTCTGACATGGTTGTAGCACCGGTGTCAACACACAGAGCTAAGGGGTTAATGAGACAATGCAGAGGAATGTCTATTCCAGGAGCTGCACACAGGAAGTGTTCAGATCCTTTTTCCTTCTCATTTCCTTCTAGGATCTACCTTTTCACCACCTCTTCCTCTGACCTTATCCACGACAACATCCTTGGAGCTGACCACCTGCCCTTGTCTGCGGCTCTCTCTGTCATCCCTTTATCCACCTGATCATGCCACTTCTTCTAGACAGTCTATAAAGTTCTCACAAGCAACCCCAGACACGCCAAGGGGCCTTTGGAGGCTGGGAGTGATCAGGTGTCTTCCTACCCCTAGGAACTCACACCTCAGCTGGTGGTTATTGATATATCATCCTCATCATGCCTCTGTCAATTCAGGTTTGGCAGATGCCTTACTCCCACTGCTTGCAAGATTCCTCCCTCCTTTCCACCCTCTGAACTTCTTCGGTGCTTGGTACCACTCCACACTTTCCAGCAAAGCCCCCTCATTGAGGCTTTCTGTGAGAGCCAGAAGCACGGGACCCCTTGCAGTTAACACAATGCCTAGTAGAAGGCAGGTCCAGGGAACAGTGATTCAAGGGTAAAAGGAAGTAGGGAATGAGAGGGAGGGGCCCCTGGAGTCTGGAGTGACTGCTGTGGGGGTGAGGAAGGAGTGGAGATTGGCAGTACTAGAGGTCTTGGCGGGATGAGATTATTACACTAAGGAGTTCTGTGGATTGGGAGAGCTGATGAGTTTGGTAGTGGACACCAGGGCTCAGCCTTTGAAAGAAGCAGATCTGCCACTTGGCAAGATGAAACCCCTTTCCTGCCTCTCTTCAGCCCCCCTGCCGAGGTCTCTGCATCCATGGAGCACAGTACACTCTCGACCTCTCCAGAGAGGTGGAGGGGTTTCCAGAAGCTTTCCCCTTCCAGCCTTGCCTTGTATCTTGTAGGAGGCAGAGATCCCACCTTAATTTGCTAATACTGCAAAGAACTGATGCAACACCCGTGGCTGCTGGTCAGTCTGGCCTGTTTCTCAGGGCTTGTCTCTGCCAGCCTCTTCTGTGGAGAGGGGAGGGTGTGGAATTCCTCCCTGCTGTCTGCAGTGAGCTTCTTGTTACCCTCAGTGGCTCACAGGGAAGAGGTTTTGACTACCAAGGAGCAGAGGGTATGGCAGTAACTTTCCTGTAGAATACTTGAGACAAGGCAGTTTATCCAAAAAGAGGTGTGCTGAGCTTATGAGCTCACTGCCTTGGAAGCTAGAGAGGTCAAGGCAGAGCAGAGTCATCTGGAGAGGACTCTTTGCCGCTCTGACTCATTGCAGAAGCCAAAGGGCAATAGAGAATGTGCAAGGAAAAGCTGGATACTCTGCAAAAAAACTCCTCTTGTGATAACAAGTCCCCTCTTGTGGTGACTGTGGTAGCTTCTTTATGAGCTCTCACAGCCAAACATCTCTTAAACTTCTTGTCACTTGCCAATAACCGTTATGTAGGGCATTAAACTCCAATAGGAGTTTTGGTGGGGACAGAGGATGTGCAGATCGTTGTACCTTCCTGTCTCTAATCTGACTTCTGCCATAATCTCTGATAAAGCAGGGCTTGGGACCTGCGGGGTGTGTGTGTGTGTGTGTGTGTGTGTGTGTGTGTGTATGTGTGTGTGTACGGCATAGCATGTATGTGAAGCTTAGAGGACAGAAACCTCAGATGTTGATCCTTTCACCTTGCGACAAGGTCTCTTGTTTGCCACTGTGTTCTGTGTAGCTGGCTCCCAGGGCTTCTCCCATCTCTGGCCTCTGCCTTCCATCTCACAGCAGGAGTGCTAGGATGATAGATGTGTGCTTCAGCATCCACCCTTTTCAGATAGGTTCTGGAGAGCCAACTCAAGCCCTCATGTTTGCACAGCCAGTGTTTCACCCACTGGGGCAGCCCTTCAGTGATGATCACAGCACTCACTGAGATGATTGTTCTGTTAGTGGTGTGGTGAAGGGTGTTAGAGAAGGGTGGAGAATGTGGAACCGGGCTCCGTGACTGGTTTCATCATTTTCACCAGCCTGCACATGGGCTGCGTGGGTGTACCCTGCCTTTGGAGGGCCAACCCCTTCCCTGTAGGGACGAGCTTTCTCTCCTCCTAGTCCTGCATCTTGCAAACTGCTGTTATGTGCCAACTATTGGTGGCTTTTCTTCCTACTGGTTCTGCAGAGGGGGAGGGCTGAGCCTGCTCTGAGGAGGCAGGGAGAAGGGAAGTCAGGGCTTCATGCTCGCTCCTGGCTGGGCTGATTTCTTCTCAGCCATCAGCAATCAAATCCGCATCACCACTGTGAGAATTAATTCCTCCTCAAGCTCCCCTTCAGAGAGGTGAGAAATTTGTAAGCCTCCCATTAGCATAATTGTGACCCCATTTCTTGTGAAATGACAGCCCTGGTTTGATTATGCTTAGAGAGCATCCCACCACACTGTCCTCGGCGGCATGATGAGAGAGTGCTTGAATTAGCTGACAAGTGAACAGTTTAAAGTCCACACCTCCTCTGTGATCCGTTGCCAGCACTCACAGGTCAGCCTAGCTCCGTGGGTCCAGAGGAAGTTCCACATTACATCAACAAAGCTGCTTATGTGTGCATTGAGAAGCATAAAATGTTCACAATTGGCAGGAAGGGAAGAGAGTTTAAAACTGGGGCCTGGGCTGGGTCGGGCCATCTGCTCCCTATGCTTTAGAGAAGTTCCCTAGTACCCAGTAGAAGCGGAGGGCTGTCTCTTTCGACCTGATGCCAGTTCACTCTAGGCTGCCATCCAGCACACCCTTAGAACACGTGTGGTGCACATCTTGGAATAACGTCCAATCAGGAAAAGGTTATGAATTTGCAATTCGAGTTAGTGTTTCCCTGTGGCTCTTCCAGACCTACTCAAAGCTCTCAGTTCCTCCCCTAGCAGCTGCTGCACCTCAAATTCGGCTACGCCCTCTGAAGCACGTGGCACATACTCCTGACTTAGGGCCTTTCTGTAAGAAGGCTGGGTCTGTCTTGCCCTCCAGTGAGGTAAGACCCAAGGGGCAGCCAAGTACACGTACATACGGCCACCCACTTTCAGGAGCAACTGCCAGCTGTCCAGCTGCTATATTTTGTCCATCTGCCTTACTTGCACCGTGACCTGTGCTAGGAGCCTTGGGTGGGGGCAGTGACCTTGCCTGTGGTAGAAAGAAGGACTCTAAATCAAGTGACCTGTTCTGTACAGGACTCTGGCCTTATGACTGGGGACATGTCATGGGCCAGGCAAGCTCAGGGCCTCAGCCATTTACAGGGTCACTGGAGCTCAATGGGGTGGTGTGGAGGGGGGCGGTGGTATTGAGCTTCAGTGCCTGTGTTTGTGTGCGTGCAGGAGAAGGTTGGAAAGGTTGCCTTTCATTTCTGCTCATTTCCTGTTTGGCTTCTTTATTCTCCTGGCTGACTGAGACAGGTGCTTGTGTGGAGTGGGGGAACACAGGTGGCTCCCAGGGAAGAAATAGACGGTGAAGGAGAAGGGTAGAGACAGAGCCCCCTAAAGATGGTCATGTCTTAATGCCTGGAACTTGTGCTATGTCGCTTTCTACAACAAGTAGGGCTTTGCAGTGGTGTTAAAGTGTCTTGTGTCAGCTGGCCCTGGATTATCTCTGGGGGGCCCATGAAGTCACAAGAGTCTCTAAAGCAGAGAAGTGGAAGAAGAGCCAGGGAGGGAGGGGGAGCAGTGAGGGGAAGCCGCTGAGTGATGATGCAGTGACTGGCTTAAAGATGGAGGAATGGAGCCTGGAGCCAAGGGATGCAGGCGGATTGCAGAAACTGCATTCCGAGTG
This sequence comes from Chionomys nivalis, assembly GCF_950005125.1. Classification (NCBI taxonomy): domain Eukaryota; kingdom Metazoa; phylum Chordata; class Mammalia; order Rodentia; family Cricetidae; genus Chionomys; species Chionomys nivalis. The sequence continues at coordinate 31,549,833 of NC_080090.1, read as the reverse complement.
CCGCAGAACAGAGCGTGGAGTTTCCAGAAAGTAGGCAGCCTCACAGGATCCTGATTTTAGCCCAGTGACGTGCACGGCAGACTTCTGATGTCTGCAGCTGGTGACAGTTTGCATTGTGTTCAGCCACTAAACCCGAGGTGCTTTGTTAGAGCGGCAATAGGAGATGAACATAGCGGTGGCATCTCGTGACCCTGGAAATCACACAGAGTCTTGGGGGCTCATGGCGCCTCAGGAGTCTGAGTGTGCTGACTGAGCACTTGGTCTTGGCATGTCAATCTAGCCAATGACCAGCAAATGTAATCTCTTAGAATGTCAATGCTTCCAGCTCCCTGTGATCTAGGGACGATCTCTCTTACCCCATGGGGCCAGTGCCGGGCTGCAGTGAGGGGTGTCCAGGTGACAGCTTCATAGACCAGGGGAGTGGTTTTTACTCTCACCCCTTGGACAGGTCCACACTTTACTTGCAGCCTTGACCCCCCACATCTGTCAAGGGTGGGGCACAACAATCCCCATCCCTCGAACTCTGAATTTGGGATAGGAGATCTTGGCAAAGGGCTGGAGGTGAACGGGCAGCTCTGGGTGTCTGGAACTCTGTTGACTGAGACAGGGGAGGGCAGCAGATGCTCTCTCCCATGCCTGCCAGCTTCTCCTGGCCCGCTGCAGGGATGCGGCATCTGTATAGCCGTCCTGGGATGTCCTTGTCTCTACTTACTTGGAGGGCTAGACTCAGGCATAGGCTGTTTTGCTGTAAATACCTTGAAATGCCCCATCTTCCCCGCCCCTCTAGGCTGACCTCCCCAGGCCCGGCTGCCAGCTATTGATTTCCCCTTTAAATATTACTGCAGCCCAGGAGCATGTATGGATTAATTGATGAGGCTAGGCTTGTACCTGCACACTTCATTAACAGCTGCTACTAATTAGTGCAGTAGTCATTAAGAGACTGACTGGGGTTTTGAGAATAATAGTTTTATTTTTTCCCCCATGATTCTAAAGCATACAATAAATTGGCGAGCGAAATGTTTTGGTTCCAGGTTGGTAGGGAAGGCACAGGGTGTCCAGCACTTGGAGTCTGCCCCAGGAACACAGCAGAAGCAACGAGCCAATGGTGGGACTGGAGAGACAGCCCTGAAGTCTTCTGGGCTACCATATATAGCTGCTGTGGTTGGGGCAGGACCCATTGTCAAGGTCACAGAGGTCTGGGAGGCAGAACTGTGGGTAGTGCCCTGCTCATCACATGGAGACTGCTGCATCTATTTGAATAACACTGTGTGACAGGTTTAACCAAGTATAAGACAGTGTCCTCCATCCGCTGGATGTGATGCCGAGGTGGGGCTGTCCCATTTCCCTTTCTAAGTTGGCTTCATCTTTGTCTACATCATCTACTCTCTCAAGGACAGTCCAAGCCCCCTTGCTTCTGAGAACCCGGCCTCTGTCTGCAGCATGCCTACCTTCAGAGGGGAAGGATTTAACAATAGACTCTCGGGGTTACTCAGGCTGATAAGGTTAGCCCTAAAATGAGTGTGTCGGGGCAACCTGTTAATTTTTTGGAGCTCCCTGTCACAAAGATTCCTGAAAGGTTCTGTGGGCCACTGAATGCGGAGGTCCCACAGGTGTAGGAAGTTTGTGTCTTGAATGGATGGAACAATCTTCAACAGAGGGTGGCCATTGTGCCCTGTGACACCTTAGGAAGGTTGTCTGTGAAGAATTATCTTCCTTTCTCAAGTGGGCCTGAATCACCTGCTGGGTGGCTTCACCGCAAAGGGATAACCATATGTTAATCCGTCCTCTGAGACTTTCTGCATGTTCACTGCCCTGTGTGCCCCAGTTCGTCTCATCTTTGACAGCCCTAGCAGGCAGGCATTTATTTTCGCTGTGATTCTGATTTTATAGAAATGCAAATGACTGCTCCAACTTGCTTTGGTCACAGCGCTGGGGAGTGGAGATGAGCCCAGAATCCATGCTCTTTACCTCAGAGCCCCTGAGTCTTTAGAAAGGAGCTACCTGGCTAAGAAACTCTGTTCCCAGCACTCATGTGCACAGCAGCCAGCTCCCCCAGGCCTCAGTGGATCAGACCAGGGTGGGTATTTGAAACAAAGACTGCCCACACCATATGATGTGGGTGGTATGATTCCATGGCACAGCTGGGCCAGTCTGCTTTCTGTTTAGAGAAAGCTAGGGAAGCCACTGAGTTCAGAGTGGGGACAGTATGACGTATCTAGATCTGACATAAGGCTGGGAACCCAGCAAATGGCTTGCTGTGAGTGACCAGGCGTTAACTGCAGAGAAAGGAGGACAGTAAGTTTTGCTGATGAAATGAGAGAGACCCTGCTTCTAATAGTACACCTCTGTCAACCTGCTGGGGGCGACCCCACAAAGCCCACTGCCCTGGCCTCTCCTGGGATTCTGTGAGGAAACACTTTGCATTGCTCCAGCCTCTCTCCTTGAGGCCCTCTCTTCCCTGCAAGCAAAGAAACTGATGTAAGCATTCCGTTCTCAGCTGCTGGGGAAATGCTAAGTTACAGGCGCTCATTCCCTCATCCGTTAAGCAGTTCTATTACACAAGGACAGTGGCCTTCAGTAAGCCAGTGGGACCGACAGGCAGGGCATTCTGGAAATGATGTCTAGCTGGGCATCTGTACCACCCAGGGTAAGGACAGAATGCTGGGTAACTCAGTGGCGTTGAACATCCAAGGTGCCTTCTGTTCTAGTCAGGTTCCTGTTGCTGACCAAAAGCAGCTTATAAAGGGAAGGGCATATTTAGCTTTCAGGTTACAGTTGGTCGTTGAGAAAGTCAATACAGGAATCTGGAAGCAAGAACTGAAGCGGAGGCCAGGGAGAAACATTGCTTACTGGCTTGTTCTCCCTGGCTTGCTCTATCTGCTTTCTTTCTTCTTCTTCTCCTTCATTTTTTAATAATTAATTTTTATTTTATGTGCATTGATGTTTTCCTTACATGAATTCTGTGTTAGGTTGTCAGATCCTCTGGAACTGGAGTTACAGACAGTTGTAAGCTGCCATGTGAACTCGGAAATAGAACCCAGGTCCTCTGAAAACCACTGAGCCATCTCTCTAGCTTCTAACCCTGCTTTCTTATACCACTCAGGACCACCTGCCCATGGGTGGCATCACCCTCAGTGCCTTGGGCCCTCCCACATCAATCACTAATCATATATGTCTATAGGCCAATCCAATGAATGTAATTGCTCAGTGAAGTTCCTTCATCCGGGTTACTCTGGTATGTGTCAAGTTGACAGCTAACCACCCGGCACACCTTTTTCTTCATAGAGCTGGAGCTGGTAGGGCAGCCCTGCATTCCTTCGTTTTGTGAACTGAGTCACCTGGGCTTGTCATGATGTTAGCATTCCAGCTGTTTGGCTCTGCCAGGGGTTGAAGAGAGCTTAGAAGAGGTAGAAATGAGGGACTGGTTTAGTGGTTAAGATTATGCTCTTCAGAGGACCAAAGCAGACAGAGTCAATATCCCTCATGGTCCTGTACTTCAGAGCACATGGTCCACCTAGATGCAAGGGAGCCTGGGAAATGTAGTCTTGATCTGAGGTTGGCAAAGGCTATCTATCAAAGATCAGATAGAAAATAGAATTTATTACTGATACTCAGCTCTGCCATGACAGCTTGGGAAGGAGCCTTTGGGAATATACAGATGAATAACTGTGACTGTCTTCTTATATCCCAGATGAAATTTTTCCAAGCAGTAACATATGTAAAAAGTCATTCTCAGTCCCTGAGCCAGCCAAAAAAATAGGCAGGGTCTGAAGCTGCATGACCATAGTGTGTAGACTCCTGGTCATGCTCTACAGGGTGACCTTAGTCTGGCCATATTTATCTCCTTAATACTCACTGTAAGGGTTGCTAAAAGAGAAGTTGCTGTTTTGTTTTTTTCTTCTTCAAACAGAAGTAGGGTGCCTCATGCATCCTTCTTTCTATAAAGAGAAAGGCAGAGTCCCTGGGTGGTAACTGCCATGCTCCAATTCCAAACTTATCACCAGTAGAGAAGAAGAAGCCACACCTCGGTGGGCTCAGATTTCAGAAGGTCAAGAAGAAAGTGTCTGCTCAGGACTTGAAAGTCTTTAACAACGTCACATAATAACCTGGCAGGTGGTCTCAGCATGGGTTAGGACACTGGTGGGCAATGTCAGCAGACAGGTGGAGGCCGCCTGCGGACTCATGTCTAGTCCTCCACACTGGGACACCTACAGTCACCCGAGCAGAGTGCTCTAGTTCCCAGTGCTGGTTCTGGCAGGAGCTACACAGGAAGTGGCTTTGAACTGGACAGTTGACACTTTTTAATAATTGAAAGGAGACTTCTGCAAAGAGAAATGAGGTGAGGGAATCATCAGAAAGGAGGAAGATGCCATGATCGGTAAGTGTTCTCTCTTCCCTTCCCCATCAATCGGCAGCCTGTGGGATAAGCACTCACAGAGCAAAGCCAGTATCAGTTATCGAGAGAAATAGAATCATTCCGTGTTTGTACATCACTCAGCTTGTGCTGTCAATCAACCCCACAACATGTATTTTTAGCATCAGCTGCCAGTTATTCATCTGTGCTTCAGAATAATCAGAACCAAAGATAGCAAATTCACCTACGTGTGTAGACTTGGAGTCGGGGCCGTGTTGCTTTGAGTTCCGTTTCTGTCTGGTCCTGTGGGATGTCTGCAAGGCCTCTGGCCTCTCATGTGTTACACAGTGAATGAAGAAGGCTGTGGTTCATGCTTATAGAGGGACCCCCACTTTGCAGCACTGTTCAAGGGGTACAGGAGGATATCTTCCCTCTTGGTCTTGAGCTCTTCACATGGGATACGGATAGATTTGATATTATGTCAGGTTCTGACTGACGTTTTTCCTAAACTTCTGAGAAGAAGTTGGCCTTCTGAGGTGCTTTCTTAAAGGAAGGCTAAAAGGAAGGAAATAATGGCCTCACTGGGAAGTTCCTGCTCTTTGAACATCCCAACCTTTCAAGACAAGGCTGCCTCCTCTCCAGTGTCTTCCTAGGTTTCTCTAGGCAGACACCATCTCTCCCCTTTTGGGAGGACTCATGTTTCTACATGACCTCAAACCCAGCCTTTTCACTCTACTTGGTGCTTGCTTGTAGACCGCCTCGGCAGGTCAGCTAGTCTAGGGATTGTAACCTGCCTGGCTGGTCAGTTATTCCAGGGTCCCAGAGAGGCGCTACCTGAAAGACATGGGCGGGAGACAGGAAGGAGGCCAAGCATAGTTCTTGTCAAAGCCTCCGTTTATTAGCGTCATGGTTGTGGCTTATATAGCCCCTGGATGAGGAATTTGGGTTGGGATGGGGGCAGAGGCAGGAAGGAATCTTGCGGCAAACGTCCAAGCCGGTCACGAGGTTGTTGGCCAGAAGGTTACGATCGGTCAGGTCATGATTCCTCAGTCAGGAAGTCACGAGTTGACACACCTAGTTCTCTAGATAGTTCCGTTAACAGGTAGCTCTCTGTTAACAGATAACTGGGTGTGGGGTGGGTTCTGCCAATAAAACAGTTCTAAATACCGTTAGGGTGTGGGGCTCTCTGCAAACTCCCCAGGGCAATGGTTCCTGCAATAATTTTGGGGGGAAATGGCTCCTGACACTTGCTGAATGTAGACTTCCTATAGCTATTCTGGAAACCTTGACCCTCACCCTCACCTGGATGCTACCCTGAGCCCTGGGAATGGGTCTCACACATATGAATACAGACACAAACACACCCCCACTCCCTGCCAAATTGTCAATACTGTCTTCATTTACCATTCCCTGAATCCAAGGTCTCATCACTGACCTGAGGACACACTCACTTGTTCAACTTTGCCCTGGACACAGGCGTCTGCTCTCCACTTCTCCCCTATTCTAAATGTATGGTCTATCAATCTCTGTTTCAAAACCAGCTGGTAAAACCAACCTGTTGGGCAAAGGAACCCAAAACATTCATATATTCTAGCTAGGAAGCTCACTCAATATTTGTGTTTTCTTGGGCCCTGGCAGGACATAGAGAGGAAATTATCAAATGAGTCTGAGCCTATGCAGACATTCTTTGGAGACCCTCCCCCTCATGCCCACTAGGTGTGTGATACAGACACACTCTCATTACTGTTTCAATGATGTGCCAATGACTTTCCTGAGGGAGTGGCTTTATGAGTCTGAGCCTATGCAGACATTCTTTGGAGACCCTCTCCCTCATGCCTACTAGGTGTGTGATACAGACATACTCCCATTACTGTTTCAATGATGTGTCAATGTCTTTCCTGAGGGAGTGGCTTTATCACAGACTTGTGGTAAAGTGTGTACTGTGAGCGAAGATGTCCTGTTGGCTTCATTGACTCCTGACAAGTGTGAGGTGTGCTGGAATGTGACATCAGTGGATCCATCCATTCATTTGTCTACGCTCTATTCATTCGGCCTACAAGGTCTACTTACCAGGTCCTGGAATTCGAAGGTGATCGAAACAGAAGATTCCAAAATCGTTGAAGCTGACAACTCAGCAGAAGCAAATAATCTCAAAAGGCTTAGGGTTGATGAACCTGAGGCTGGAAGTATGGACTGTAAAGTCTCCAGACAGTAGTGGGGTGTGGGGGCAATGCAGGACAGGGAGTTCAGAATGCTACCAACAGAGATGAAGACATAGTTCAGAGGCTAAGAGCACAGATTGCTCCTGCAGAAAACCCGAGTTCAGTTCCCAGCACCTATACTGGGAGGCTTACATTCCAGCCCCAGGGAGATCCAATGCCACAGCTCCCCACAGGTACCTGTATTCACATGCATGTATTCACACATAGACACATATGTATTTACATAATTAAAAAAACAAATCTTTAAAAAGTTCTCTGTAAAAGGAATACAGGTGTTAAAGAGATGGATGAGAGAGGTACAGTGGATAAAGCTCAAGAGCCCAGGGACTGAGACACGGAAGTAGGTAGTCTGGGAGAGGTAGAGGCGGGACTCCAGTATGGTGACAGAGTTTGGTTTTGGCTTGGGGACAAAGGAGGCCTCCAAGCCTACTCCTGGTATCTGCACAAGGTGTATGTGGGTTCATTTAGAATGATCCCTTCTGCCACTGTGTCCAGGGTATATGGATGAGTAGAAGATGGGGGGCAGGGGAGGACTGTGGTCCCTCCAGGAAGATGTGAAGATGGGATGGGTACAGTGGGCAGGGAGATGTAAGGTGGGAGCTAAGGGGAACCTGCACATGAGAGACAGATGACACCAGGTCATTCCCGGTTCCCTTTGGAGCAGTTGGGTAGATGATGACCTCTTTCTTTAGGGTTGAGAACAAGGAAGAACAGACTTTGGAAAAGGATACATCTGATTGTCTGGGGGACCTTGAGTTCACCTGGGTTTAGAGAGAGTTCTTGGGTAATGATAAAAGTAGGTTCCTGTTAGAATCAGGTGGAGACAAGGTCCCTGCCACAAACATATTCCCTAGAGTAGAAAGAGCCTGGAAATTTGCCATAGGGTCTGGGAAACTCTTTCTACATTCCATGGCTTCTGCTGCAGAAATGAGGGGCAGGCAATTCTACACTTATTCTGATCTTCCCAGTCTTTGCCTCTTGCAATAGCTTAGCAGGTTCCCAGGCTATCATCCTGGGATGTTGGTCCTGGAGTGTTGGTCTGGTTGTCTCTAGGTACTTTGGATTTTCCAGTGCCACCTTCTAAGAGAGGCCCTGCCTAGTAGCTCTAAAACCACATTGCCTGCAGCAGCATCCCCAATCCTGGCTAGCAATTATTCAGTGCCCGGTTTTCTCTGGAGGCCCTGTAGGTAATTCCTTTATGAGCTGCTTCCTAAGGACAAGACAAGGTCTGTCGGCCAGATCTGCACTTTTGCTCTCCGCAGCACCCTTTGCTCGGCTGTAGTCAGCTCTGAACTCAGTGTATACACTAGCTTCATTTTGGCAACTTCCCTTCCTTCTCTCCATCTGTCCGATGGGCAGCCTACTCCACAGCTATCTAAACTGCAGACTTTATCACACGGTTTTCTTGCCTGCCACTCTTCACTGAAGGCCTTGAAGAAAAACTCCAAATGCTTAATTACATTTGCAGACACCTCTGAAGTCTCTCCCTGGCTTTCTAGTTTCTTCCATCACTCTGCCTTTCATTCTTCCTGGACCAGACACATGGACCCCTGACCTCTCATTTGGGCAGATCCATCTTGCTACCTGGGACACATTGACACTCTGTAAAGACTTAGGAAACTAATGCATAATGAATTCAGCAGAGCAAGGAGAGAAAGCAAGCAGATCTGTTTCCAGTTCCCTCAAGGGGAAGCCAGGTGGCACACCCTGATTCCACACCAGGCCTCCCTCTCAAGCCCAAACATTTCCTGCTTATAGCATTTGATGCCTGAGACTCTACCTGGTCCCTTGAACTGCCTCTAGGGTCCCAGCTCTCCCAGTCAGCCTTAATTAATTGTAAAATTGATTAAGCAGCCCCCTTTGTCAGGCTGGGCTGGTGTTTGTTTGTATTTTCATACTATTACCCTTTTATATTTCTCCGGGCGCCTTCAGCTCTCTACTGACACCTTTTATTGGGGAAATGTTAATTTAAAAGTCATCTATAATGCAGGTGTCACAAATCAAAGCTGGTCGGTAATGAGTCGCTCTTATGTCGTATAAAAACAATTAATTAAAAGCCTTTCTGAGAGAGCCTCACCAGCAGATTTATATTTCCCAGTGTCTCCCCCCTCAACTTCCCTTTCTAAGGACCCTCCTTGCATCCATCTGCCTCCTGGAGGGATGGATTTCTCTCACCTCTGTCCAGGAAACCGAATCTCAGCTCGGGATTTTGGGGGAGGCTCCAGGTGTTGTCCAGGTGAACCTCCCCACCTGCCACAGCACACAGAGACTGACTTGGTTATGGCCACATGGCAATGAAGTGACAGTGTGGGCCCCTGAGCAGCTCAGGGCTTGTTTCTCTTGTCCCTGCCGTTATCTCTGCTGTCTTTCCAGACAAGGCTCAGTGAAGATGGACACAGGAGCACTTTCTCAATGGTCCAATGGACAGTCTCGCTTCCTCCTCCTTGTTAATCAGCCCAACATTTGGGCTCTGGCTTCCTCGGAACTTTGTAACTTGGGGTTCATCATTTCTTCTTGATTTGGGCTCAGTTTTTCTCTCCATAAAATAGGTACACTGGTTTAGAGCATGAAGTGCAATCTAGTGTCCTCTGAGTCCCGAGGAGACCTGGTGGGAACTGAAGGGGAGGAATGCCCCAGGTCTGCAAGGAATAGACTGGACTGTACAGAGGGAGGCAGGTCTCATGGAGTTGTTTGCAGAACTTTGCAATTCAGCTGTTGAGGTTGCAAGGCTGGCAAGGGCGCTTGGTCAATTCATCCCCAGGCCTTAGAGCCCCTCCTCACCTCACCCCTGTTCTCCTTTGTGACTCAGGGAATAGCCCAAGGGCTCTGTTTTCAGGGTATAGTTCAGTTAAGCTTGTGAGATCCCATGAAGCAAAATGGAAAAGAGAGGGTCAGGGAATCAGAGGGACTCAGGGCACCACCCCAGTCTCTGTCTTTTCCTTCCTCTAGCAGTGCTCACAGCTCCTGAGACACACTGAACTTGCAGGTCTGCTTCTATTGGTTCTGGGCCCTGTTAATGCCACTTCCCTGCCTCCCCTGGGACTTGAGCTGGTACTGAGCCAAGGGTTGTCTTTGCAGTCTTCCAGTCTTTGCTCCATCAATCCCTGTGTTAAATTCCCTGCTTAAAATACCCAGAGTGGATTATGAGTCCTGATTGGAACCTGACTGATATAATGTCTGTGTTCTTATCAGTACAACCATTTGGTCCAGTGAAGGGCAAACACTTGTCTGTAATGTAGGTTTCATGGAGGATGGAGAGTATGTGTTGGCTCATGGCTGCTCACAGAACAAGCTGAATTTCAAGGTCATAGGTACTCTTGTCCAGGATTGGTCTGGGAAATCAGACAGCATTGCCTCCGAGCTGTAGAAGTTTCTAGTCTTCAGAGTGAATGTATTCTTCAGGGTGTCTAAATGCTGGCCTCTTGGCCTCTCCTGAGAGGCTGCCTTCATTCTTGGCGTTACTGGAGCATCTTCATCGGTGAAGATCCCTCTGTCTCTGGTAGGCAGCTACTGCTGCCTACAGGGTAACGCTGCTCCTGGACAGTTCTGGCAGACTCTTAGCAGGCAGGGATTTGTCCCTTCCACCGGCCTTCTCCTTCCTCTTCCAAGCCCAGGCCACAGGGAGGGAGTGTCTACCACATGGACTGCAGTGTAGGGGGCCGCCCGGAGGAGTAAACCCAGGTTTGGAACCCCGAGTGTCAACCTCCTGGAACAGGCCTCGTTCCCTTCTAATACTGTGTAATTTGGAGATATCTGACTCTAAATGAGAGAAGCCAAGCTGTGTGGCCAGGGTCCAGAACCCTCTGGGTGGAGCCCCTCCTGTCCCAGCCCACGTGGCTCAGTGTGGCCTCTCTCCTGCCCATCTCCCCCTCCCCGAGTAGGGCTGTGAAGTGTCTAATCCAGGCTTTTATCTGGCATCCACAATTAGAATGTCAAGATTGAGTAATCTGCCTTTATCTCCCGGATGACAGCCATGTAGAAACTTCAAAAGAAACAGTTTTGCTGGCATCTAACAGCTTTTGTTAATTACTATATCCCAAAGAAAATGAAATAAAGGAGGAAGAAAAATGATATTTCTCTGTGACAACTTTGTAAAAATATCAGTGACGAAGCGGTGCTGGTTTAAGGGCTTTAACTATTCATGTGGCTGAAAGCTGGCTTGGGCTCAGGAGATGGAGGATGTATGTACACATGCGTGCACATGCATGCATTTGAGAACACGAACACCACACACACACACACATACACACACCCTTTACCCATTATACAAGCCCTTCACAGACTGCAGCCAGAGATACAGTCTTCTTTCCTTCTCTGTATCCTTAGGAATCCCTCCAGGTCCTTTTGGTGCTGACTCTGTCCTGGGGACACAGACACACAGTGGATTCCTTCAAGGGCATCAGGGAAGAAACACAGACAGAAGTCTGCTTTCCATTATCACCTGTGACATGGCAGTGATGTATACAGTGTGTGCCCATGAGTTGCACAGGTGAGGGAGAGAGGGAGGCAGAATAGAGAAGACTTGGGGGCCAGACTCAGTGGGCTAGAATGCAGGGCCATCATCTGGCAACCGTGCATATTGAGGAAGTCACCCCCTCTCTGTGATGCACTTTCTTGAGCATTCCTCAGGTGCTGCTGTTATGGAGATGCTTTTGAAGTAGTAAATTCTGTTGGTGGTATTGGCCTTGCACTCTCTGGAAGGCTTCATGGAGGTCCTGGGTTTGGGGCCCTTAATGGGTAAAAGAGAAGGAACACAGTTGATAAGAAGAGAGAATTCCACTTGCAAAAGCTTGGAGACATGGGAGGTGGACAGGGGGATTTGTCCCCAAGAGTAGCAGGCTCTGGTGTGATATGTCAGAAGAAGTGGGGGATGATTAGTGCGACCCACTTTGATAGTAATAGTAATAGTTAGAGATGCTATTCTGGGGCAACACATGGGGTCCCCCCAGAGCTGGACTGCTACAGGCCTGGTGTGTTGAGCTTCACCTCACCTGGAGGAGAGTGGGGAGAAGCAGGGATGGGCGCTGGAGATGACTCAGGCCAGTGGCAGGTGGCACAGAGTATGGATTTGGGGGTCAGGGAAATGGAACTGGTGGTCTTGCCTATCCTAAGGGTGGAATCCAATATGAGAAATCTCGGGTAGTGACTAAGATGCCTAGTTGTTACAATGAAGAGTTCCCAGGAGCAGGGACTAGAATTCTGCTCTTTATCATTATCCCCAGAACAGGCATCTTCAACCACGCAGCTCAGAGCCTCTTAGAACCCTTTGCACAGAAACAGAAAAGCCTGAGTTGCTCAGAGCCATTGAAGAACCCAGGAGTGCTGCCTCTTGTGGTTGTGGAGGGAATGGCCAACACAGCCACCAGTAGGTACCGTCTCACAGCTTGCCCCTCCTTTGTGCCCTTTGAAAGGAAGCTCACTGATCTGGTGGGGCACTATTGTGATCCAAAGAACCCTCAGGATATTGGTGACAAATAGGGCTTTTCAGGCAGAGCAGAACAGAGGTATCTGCTGCAGAAGTAGAGTCAAGGAAACCCAGCTTCAGATGGCATCTTGCAGGGCCTCTTTGACAGAGAAGGACATACCATGCTGTAGGGGTGTGGACCCATGCACCCCAACCCTTTCTGTGCCTCTGGGCAACCGCAGCGTCGACAAGCCTCTCTCCAGGGTGCTGATTCCAGGATTTCAGAGCCTTGTGTCCCCAAGGCTGCCACCAGCATCTTCCCCTCGCCCCACTGAGCCCCCTTACCAGAGAGACCCTGTGCGAGACATCAGGGAGGGAGCAGGGGCTGCCTCTTTCCCCTCCTCAATTAACCCTGTTGAGCCTGAGGAGAGCAGGGAAGCGGAGCGGAGGCTCTGGTCTGATCACAGTCAGGTCGGGAGCCTCCCTGGCCCCCCTCCCTCCCCATAGTCGTTAGTCTCCGGCTGCAGGTGGAGTGACGGCCGGCTCGCAGCTCTTGAAAGAGCCTTTGTTTTATCGCCCTCGGTTCGGATGCTTCAGAGCACGAGCAGGCCATATTTTAATCTCAGGTCTTTGCAAACAAAATCGTTAAAAGCAGATGGCTGTGGAGACTGTCATGAATATTAATAGATATTGAAAAAAAAGGACCCTTAATCTTTTCATAAATCTTCCCGTGGAGGTGGGGGACAACTCAGAGATGAGGGTGGCAGGGTAGGTGCAGGTACCCAGCCCTTCCCATCCAGGCACCAGCCTAAGGGTAGCTGCTATCAGCCCACTGCAGGGCACAGAGGTGGGGTTTAAGCAGCGGGCCTGAGGGTGCTGTTGCCATCTCTGTCCTCCCTTCTATTCCTCTTCTGGCTGAGCCCAGGACCAAGCCGCTCCTTGTCACTCTGTCCTGCTGAGGCCAGTTGTGGCTGGGCCCTGCTCTTCAGGTGTTCCTTCCCCCTTGCTACCTCAGTGCCTGAGATGGTCACGTCCCTCTCACATATCAGGAAATAGTCCCAGAACATGGAAGGGCTTGCTCAAGGCTACCTGGTTCCTAAGTGGAAAAGGAGGAATTTGAACCCAGATCTGCTTGGCCCTCTGTGCTGAATCTTGGAGCCAGGTCATTCATCACCTGTTTACCTGCCCTTGTGTCAAGCATTTTCCCATGCTATTTCATTCCTTTGGCTTATGCATTTAACGGTGGGAATATCTCCGGGAGAAGTGACCTGCTGAGTGGCTGAGTCACCCGTCTGTACCCAGCTGCCCTTGTGCTGAAGACTTAGCCAGTCCTAGCAATTCCAGTAAGCATTCTGTTCTATGGAGTTGGTCTCCATTTGGGAAAAATGCTTCTGATGGAACAATCCTTTGAGGTAGACAAGATGGGGAGGGAGTGGGGGAGTCCAAGGAGTCCAAAGACAGAGAATCATAGGAAGCACCCATTGGGAGACACTGTTCACCTGGTAGGCAACATGTGGTGGCAGGAGGAAGTGGATACCCGGGGGTGGGGGTAGGGCAGAGAGCAGACCTGAGTCAGGGGAGACATGAAGGCCTGGACAGGGTGGCAACAGGCAACATGGTTGCTCACAGGACCAATGACATTGATCCCAACAAGTGGCCTGCTTGGCTCTGAGATGCAAATCTCATTTAATCAGTCTTTCTCCTCATTCCCTTCCCCTCCCACCCTCCCTCCTTCTCTCCCTCCTGTCTCTCTGCCACTTGCAGTGAATATAAGCAGCATGATTCTTGCACTGAACAAATAAAAAGCAAACTCGTGAGACAGACACATGCAGAAGCATCCGGGGGAAACAGGAGCAGCTGAGAGATGGTCAAAGGGATCCTTTTACATTTTTAATAGTGCAATGTGTATTTCCTTTTGTATGGGGGTATACATGTAGGGGTGAAGGGTCAACTTTGTGGAATTAGTCCTCTCCTTCTACCTTTACGTGGCTTCCAGGCATTGAGTTTAGGTTACCAGCCTTACATGGCAAAGGGCTTTACCCTTCTGAGTCATCTCAAGGGTCCAAAACCCTTGTAGAAGGGGGCTTCCTTGTTCTCTCAAACCAGTTCAAACAAAGCTTAAGACAATAGGGTCTGGCCCTTGTATGTAGCAGGTGAGGGTCAAAGATTAGGGCAAGTAGAAACCAGTCTGAAGGAGGAATTTTCACAGATGCCTGTTCCTCCTCAGTGTGGCCTCTCTCCTCTCTGACTCCTCCTGCAGCAAATCTCTCTCCCCTCCCCTTCCCTTGGTTTAGTCCTGCACACACTTGCTGTCAGCATAGGACACACTCTCTCTGGCTGGGCCTCTGCCCTCAAGGGAAGGTTGAAGCAATTCTTTTTCTTTCTTTTTTCTTTTTTTGGTTTTTTGAGACAGGGTTTCACTGTAGTTTTAGAGCCTGTCCTGGAACTAGCTCTTGTAGACCAGGCTGGCCTCAAACTTATAAAGATCTGCCGGCCTCTCCCGAGTGCTGGGATTAAAGGCGTGTGCCACCACCGCCCGGCTGGTTGAAACAAATCTTAAAGATGGAGAAGAGTGGGGTGGGAGCAGCCAGGAGGGGCCTTCTCCTTGTGATTCTCTGTCTACAGGTTTTGTGTACAGGCTTTTCACAGAGACCAGGTTTGAGGGGAAACTCAGAAACTGAAGAACGTGGTCATTCAAGCCTCTTTCTATCATTGCTGTTTGGAATGCAGCAAATTCCTAGAGCTTGACTACAATGAGGCAAGGACTTCGCACATTTCAACAAATATACCTTAGTCTACTGTGTAATTTAAGGTATCGTTTCATTCAGGTGCCATTCAAATGTGTGCAAAACGCTTGCATATGCCATAGCTATTAATGAAATCATTACATACAAACAGCCACACTTTATCAAGTCATTCATTAAAGGTAAATTAATGAGGGGACAGCATTAAAATATTTTGCAATCATTATTAGGTCCAGCCTAACCCACTTTTATAAATATTCATCAACAAAAACGTGCCTCAAGAACTCACCCAGTAAATTAAATTCTCGTCTTGAAGTGTTTTGCTTCTATTAATGGCATCGGCCGTGGTAGTTTCTTTGATTTGTTTTCCGGAACTTTGGGATATATTGTACAGAAATAATGACAAACTGAGTAATCGCTGATAATTAGGCCAAACCTATTATTCCCGTGGTATTTACATTTTGATTACTATCCCCCACCCCCCACCCCAGAGGCAACTTCTCAAATCCATTCTAATGCAAGACAAAATAGTAAGGGAGACTTCCAGGGCTGGAAGAAAGCTAAGAAATTCACCTGCTGTTTGAATCTCTAGCAGCAACTCTGCTAAACACATGTCAGAGTACAGGGACCCCACTTCCATGCCTTTCTTAGGCTCCTGTGATCTCCGTCTCCAGCTCTACACTGCACGGGCTAGATCTCCACACACCCTGAGCTCCAGTACTGGCACAGAGGGAAAACACCTCCCAGCATAGGGAAAGCGGCTGTGCTCTTACTGTGCGCTTGTCTTCCCCAACGCCTTCCACCTACAAGCTAATATTTCCAGGGCACTGTGAACTCCCTCAATGATGTGAACTTCAGGTCTCCCTACCTTCTCTTTCCTGCCTTTCTACTGTGGGCCTAGGTGATTCGAACTCTCCCTAGCCTTTCACCTCTGTTTTCACTGCCTTCTGTCTCCCTTTGCACCTTAACCCATATAATCTCGTGTCGGTATATAGACTATCATATGAACTCTGAACCTGTACACAAATTTCTTCATCTACAGTTTTCTTTCTTTCTTTATCTGTCCGATGAACTCCTATTGAGCCTACAGAACCCTTACTTTGGAGAGAATCGAGCATACCTTCCTCTTGAACTACTCTGCTCTTTGTAAGTGCATGGTGTCTGCCGACGTGGTGAAATGGGGCCCAGGAAGTTTCCTAGTTTGCTTTCTGTCTCTGTGATATTTAGCTTACAGTTATTAAACCAAGTTATTTAACTTAAGCATTATTTAGCTTACAGTCCATTATTGAGGGAAGCTAGGACAGGATCTTGGAACAGAACACACAGAGGAATGCTGCTTGTTGGCTTCTCCTGTGGATCAGCTGCCTTCCTTCAGCAACTTAGGACCAACCATCCAGGAATGGTTCTGCCCACAGAGAGCTGGGCCCTTCTGCATCAACCACTAGCCAAGAATATGCTTCTCTCCACATACACGCATGCACACACACACACACACACACACACGCACGCACGCACGCACGCATGCATGAATGCACGTACACATGCACATACATACACACATGCACGTACACACAATGCATACATGTACACGCGCATGTATGTACACACACATGCATGTATGTACACACATGCACACATACACACAAGCACCCACACATGCACATGCACACACACACACACAGAGGCCAATTTGGTGGCAGCAATCCTCAGCTGAGATTCCCTCTTCCCAGATGTGTATAAGTTTGTCTCAAGTTAACAAATCAAGAGGGGTATCACAAAATTTGGAGGTTCCCCAGGGTTGCTAGGTTAGACAGTTTCCTGGCTACTACCATACAAATCCGAGGATTCCAAGTCCAGCCTATGCCCCCCTTCCTTGGACATCAAATCCCACAACCCCGGAATGCGTCCTCCCAGGGAGGTTTCTGATCTATCTAGTCTTCACTCCCTAAGGAGGATACACTTACAGCTTCAGAGTAGGAGCAAAGAGAAGCGAACGACAGCCAGCACTTTCCACTCACCGTTGGTGGGGTATTCTAGATCCTATGAATTCACAGCCTCTTTGTAAAGAAGGTGATTTTTATTGCAGGGTATTTCTGGGGCCCAAACCATTCACTTCATGAAATGGAAGCAACTGAAAGCCGTTCGCTGTGACGTTGTCATGAAAGCACTTACAAATGGAAATTGGGCATGAGGAACTGGCTCACATCACCACTAGCATGCTTTTGTTGTGTGTATGCATGAGTGCATGTCTGTGGGGTGCAGAGGTCAGCCTCAGGTGTGGTCCCCGAGGAACTGTCCTCCTTGCTTTAGAGGCAGGATCTCTCATCGTCCGAAAACCTGCAGGCTCAGCTAGGCTGGATGGCCAGCAAGCCCCAGGGGCCCTCCTCTCCCACCCCCTCCCACCTGTCTGTGTCACCATGCCTGGCTTTTATGTGGATTTGGAGCTCAAAGTCGGGTTTTCACATGTGTGTGCCAAATTCTTTACTTACAGAGTTATGTCCTCAGCCTGACATATTTAAAAACCTCTGTTAGGAGAATTAAAGACTGATAATGGGGTAGAGTGGCTTTCCCTGTAAGTGAGAAGTCTTGCTAGTGATCAGGTACCCAGTAACTTTCCTCCACACCTACATTCTGATTATCACACAGAAGTTCTGAACCTCGATTTGGGAAGAGACTGGCTCTGCCTCCAGACCTCTGTTTTGCCTAACCCACCTGTCTGTTAACTGGCTTTTCTCAGCACCCACATCATTAGATGGTGCCTGGGGAAATACGTGCCTAAATGAGACCATGCTGTATAGGTTCCTGTCACAGCCAGAGGCAGGAGCTTGTCTGCCTGCCTTTGGCCTCGGTGAAGCTCTTAGCCCAGAAGATGCCTGAGGACACCTATGGTTCTACCGCCAGTGAGTCTGCAACAGTTGGAAGGCGTTGGAGTGAGGGCCACAGCTTCTCTCTGCACCCATGCCTGATGCCCTAGAATGGGCAGTGCAGACCCTGCACCTCCCAGCTACTTCTCTCTACCTCACTGAGTCTCAAAGGCAAGTATCCTTGCTATTGGGGAGGCCTGACCCCATCTTCTTCTGCCCTCTAGAACCAGACTTCTAGTGAAGACAGAGCCTGTTCTCTGGTACCATTCCCTGAATAGCCTGCTGCTCCTCCGGCCTGTCTACTTGGCCCCACAGAGGCTTCTGGGGACAAGCTGAGAAACAGGAGAGTGATGTCTGTTTAGGAGCTTACTGCACAAGTCTGGATCTACCTGTGTTTACAAGGACAACACAGAGCCACAGAATACCAGATCCATCGGCAGCCACTATCCAGAAATGAACTCAGCTCACGGAATGGGTCTAGGTGGACCTGTGAACACTTGTACGTTTTGGAATATCATTTTAAGATGTGTTACATTTGTTCATGCTGTAGAACATTTGTGTAATTGTGCAAAGAAGTGTTGAATTTGTTTAACTCTATGAAGCTGTGTTACTTTGCCTGTCTAAAACACCTGATGGTCTAATAAAGGCTGAACAGAGAGCCAATAGTGAGGCAGGAGAAAGGATACGTAGGGCTGGCAGGAGAGAATAAATAGAACTGGAAATCTGGGGAAGGAAGGAGGGAGCAAGATAGAACAAGGAGAGGGGGACATCCACCCAGCTACACAGTGTGCCGTTGAGTAAGAAATAATGAAAGGTATGCAGAAACAGAGAAAGGTAAAATCCCAAAGGCAGAAGGTAGATGGGATAATTTAAGAAAAGCTGACAAGAAACAAGCCAAGCTAAGATTGGGCATTATAAGAAAGAATAAGACTCCATATGTGCTTTCTTCGGGAGCTGGGTGGCAGACCCCCCCAAAATAGCCCAAAGAATGAAAAACAGCAACACCGTGGCAGTCCAACATGGCTGGAGTCCAAGGAATCCCAGCCGCACTTGCAAAGTAACTGTGACCTCATCACATGTGACCTTCATTAGCCTGGGCTTCAGCTGGGACACCAGCAAGTAAGAGCAGAAGCTGGGCCTGGGAGCTTTTCAAGTCCAAAATCAGTTTAAATGAAAAGAAATCCCATATGATTCTAGAAACTCCTGCCGGGCCAGGAGTCATGGGCTGTCATTTCCCTAGGACTTTACAGGGGACAGACACTGAACACATCCAGGAGTCCCGATGAGCCTATTTGTGTTGGTAATGCTGACATGTGGAACACTTGCTGTGGGCCAAACACTTGGCTAAGTATATGGGCCGTTGTTTCTAAACCTGACTATGATTCTAGGAGATTCTAGGTAGGAGGGACTCCTAGGATCTGTCTTGTAGTTGGGGAAATGAGCAGAAAGCTCTCCTCAAGATTACAACTGGGCGACTGACTGTACAGCTGGCATCTGAACCCAGGTTGCCCACAGGGAGTGTTGGAAAGGAAGCTGGTTTTTGTTGTTGCGGCTGCTGTTTTATGGCTGACATAAGCTGATCTGAAACTTGACTTTGTAGCCCAAACTGGCCTTGAGCTCCCAGCAGTTCTCCTATGTCAGCTTCTCCCGATCTAGGATTATAGGCATGAGTCATTACATGTGGCTAAAACACGTTTGCAATTGGCATGATATTTCCCATTCCTCTTCCAGGCTCAGTATCCCTTATCTGAAATGCTTAGGACCAGAGATGCTTTAGAATTCAGATCCCACCCCCACCCTCACCCCTGCCAGATTCTGGAATATTTGCATACATGTAATGAGACATCTTGGGGATTGGAATCCAATGTAAACATAAAAGTCACTGTTTTGCATAGCCTCTATATGTAGCATGGGGTGGTTTCATGGCTCTGTTAGCCTGCCTGTGTTTGTACTGAAGCCCGTGGAGAGATCGGGTGTGGAATTTTCCACTTGGCATCATATGGGTGCTCCAAAGGTTCTTTTGGTTGTGGGCCATTTTGGATTTCAGATTTTAGGATATGGGATCTCAGCTTGGAGCTTATTTACTGTCAATCCAAACAACCTTGTCTGCAGCCTTGCAGCCTCCCCACTGACCCCCTTACCCCAACTTCTGGCTTCCAAATGACTCCCACACAGCAGCCAGGTGTCACTACCAACTGAAAGTGTCATTAGATCACCCCAGAAAACAGAACCCAGGGTTCCCATGGCTCCTGATGTTCAGTCAGGTCTCCGAATACTGGCTGCAAACCAGAAGATCATACCATCCCTTGACCGGCCGCGCGTACTCATTAGGGCCTGGAAATCGTGCTGGGGCTCATGACCTGCATTTTCTTAAATCAAAGAAAGGCAACAGGCTGAAATCTCTCTCTCTCTCTCTCTCTCTCTCTCTCTCTCTCTCTCTCTCTCTCTCTCTCTTCTCTCTCTCTCTCTCTCTGTGGTCAAACTTAATGTAGGAAGGATGACTTTGTCTTATTGATCTTTTAAATTAGTTATATGTAGGTACAAAAGTCTGTGTTTCATGGGAAACAGCAGCTCCACTCTTACCGTAGGGCATTTTTGACAATGCAGGAGCCCAGAGCTTAGGAGTCTATGGTCTGACCTCGTCTGGTCTGTACCCTGATGAACTCTCAGCCTCCATCTATACTGGTCAGCTTGGAGCCCTCCAGCCTTCAGGGAGAGGCGCTGGGCTTTTGGCTGGGAAGGGCTTTCACTTTCTCTTTCCCTGTCTCTAGCCTAGCACCACTCCTGCAAGACGCCTCTCCTCCCCACCTCCCCATACCGCACCCCTTACCACACCCCTAGCAACAGGACACCGCACACTATTTCCTACATGGTTCTGGACCATATGCTCCCCTGAGGGTATGAGAGTCTCAGCGGTGTCTACCTACCATGATGCCGAGCATGTACCAGGCATTGGACAAATACGCGGAGAATACAAATCCTACAGGGTAGAGTATGGTAAGCTTCATAGATGGGAAAACTGAGGCTCAGATAGGACCTACTGGGGCTACAGGCAGGTGACTCATTGGGGGTCTGGCTTTGTTTGTCCTTCTCAGTTTCCTGTTTCTGTCCTTCCAAGGTGTATCTGGGGCACAGGCTCCCGGAGTGCTTCTCCCCTCACCCCTTCTGGCTGGCTGAGCTGAGCCTGATGCATAGGGGTGGCTGGGGAAGTCACAACTCAGACAGTGACAGCGACAATATTAGGAGTGAAAAAGATCAATTAAGCCCATCGAGCTGATTTGTGAAGCTGATTAAATTAGGAGCCTCCCTGGGGGCAGATTCTCTCTCAGGTTGACAGGCCAGCTGCTGGCTGCTGAGTTAGGGGGTGCTCACCAGTCCCCCCCAGAGAGCAGTGGGGCCACTTTGCCAAGCTTGATACATGGAGTAGGAATGACGAGAAGCCACCTTTAGAGTGCTCAGGGAGCTTAGGACCTGACCCTCCCCTGGAACTTCACATGGGATCCCTTGGAGGACCTGGAGGAATGAGGACAGGGCCTGTTCTGGCTGAAAATCAACACTGTCCTTCTGAGAGATCTGGGAGTCTCTGTCGGCCCTGCCCCCTAGCTTGGAGCTGCAGATAGGTGATGGAATGGGAAGGGGAAGCCATGACTTTTTGCTTCTTCTGTATTCTGTTCCCACCTTGGGCTTCAGCATGCTGGTTGGTTTATTTCTCCATTTCTCCAGGCTCAGGACTCTGGATCCTTTCCTCCTCCCACTGCTGACTGGATATAATCAGATTATCTCTCTAGTAACCTGACCCTTTTGCCTGGCCTCAGGACTCCCTTTCAGGGACTGTCCCCAGGGCAGCTTGGCAGGAATATCCTTGTATTTCAGAATGTGTCCCCTCTCCTGGCCCCTGGATGGGGGCTGGGAAGTGGATTTGGACAAAGCTCCTGTGTGTGTAGGGACAATGGATGGGGGAGGTTACAGCAATAAGGTCACAGGATTCTTAAAAGCATTAGGGCAGGGAAGGGAGTGTTTTGAATGCAGGCTGAGTGACCATGGTCAAGCCTTACCTTTAATGACAGCAGAAGATGTGACACCCTCAAACACCAGGTAACCCTGCTGTGCTACTTTTCTAGATGGGAATGGGATACAATGGTAGCTCTCCAGAGTCCCTAGATGCCCAGGGAGGAGTACTTTAGGCAGAGAGTGATGGAGGGCTTCCCAGCAGAGGTGGGTGGGCCTGTGGCTCAGAGACAAAGACCAAAGAGGAAAAGAGTATTTCAAGGAGCCCAAGGGTCCCATTAGCATATGGCCGGAGATGAGGCTAGTGGGAAAGCATCTGGCCCTTCCCAGAGCCTGGTTCCTTCTCCTCAGCCATTCTTCCTTCTCAGCACAAGTCTGTGTAAGAGCATAATCCATTGGAAAATATCCACAAGAGCCGAAAGATGCTCAGGTGTGCCCAGAAGTAATAGAAGCGGGATTTGTATCCAGGTCTGTGGGGATTCGGGAGCCTTGGTTCTCTCCTGAGCTCACAGCCCAAACCTTAAGACAGCTGGTAATGTCTGCAGGAAGGGACAGACCTATGGAAACCCACAATCCTCAAGAGACAGGAGAGGCTGAGGATAAGAGCTCAGGCCGGAAGTCAGTCTCCTGGCAATGGGATTCACTTGGCCAACTTAGTCTGCCTCTTTGTGGCTTACTTTCTTCCTCTATAAAATGGGCATAATGCAAGTACCTGTCTCCTGGGGCTATTGTGAGGATTAAATAAATATACACATACAAATAGGTCACAGTGCTGCCCGCTCCTCAGAATGTTAGACATTGAGGCTTGCAATAGAGTCTAGATGGAGGGGCTCAAGAGCTTGGATGTCATGAGAGAGAAGACTGCAGAAATGCCAAGTCTCTCAATGCCAGCCACTGCCTCTCCCAAGTTGGTGAGTTTGCTCATGAGTTGGCAGGGCCCTCTATTCTGCAGAAAGTGCCTCCCACTGAGGGTCACTCGTGCCCAGCTCCTCAGCCTCTTTCCTTGAGTACACTCCGAAGCTGAACTCAGGTTCCAGCAACAAATCTGCTCAGAAACTCTGAGTGACAAGCACCGGGGTGCCTCCCTGAAGCCAGGCTCCGAGTCCTGGTTTGGGGTCTCTCAGCTCTGAAACAGGTGTGATGTTTTGCAGGCAGCCTTAGGCGTGTTTTGGTACTCTCATTTGCAATCGTTAATGAGAATCAGGGCTGTTCTCTAGCCTAAGCCGCAGTCTGATTTTTAATCTGTTTCTAGGAGCTGGGATGATCTTCCTGCCATCCTGGTGAAATATTAGCCATTATTTCTCTGTTGCTTCCCATTGGAAGGCAGTTCTTGACACGGGGCTCCCGGAGCTCCGGAAGCTGGAAGCTTTGCGGGTGCGCTTTTGATCTTGAGAATCTTGCTGGGAGACACATGTCTCTGTCATCCCGCTCTAAGCGGAGGGCTACACTGGGTGGCAAATGGCTTCATCTTCTCTTTCCACACCTGGCCTGCAGCCCAGTTGGGCTTTTCCCGCACAGAGAAGTGAGGCGAAGAGCCTCCACTGTGGTCTAAGAGCCCGATCCGCAGCGTGGGTTGCAGGCCTGAGGCTATTTCGTCCATGTCACGGCATCCTTGCTGGCTCCTCTCCCTTTAGACCCCTTCTGAGTCTAAGCTAAGCGAGTCACCCACCTGGATTGTTCCATGAGCATCTCAGCTGGCCTCACTACATCCCCCCTCCTTAGTGGGCACAGACAGTGCCTTTAGCATCCAGTTTAACATCACCATGTGTCCCTTCCTTGTCTGTGGGTTCAAATTCAGGGCCGTCCGACTCTGAATCAAACATACTTGGAAAAACATCAAAATCTACTCTGAACATGGCTTGTCTCTTCTTGTCACCATCCCCTGAACAATAAAATGAAACAGCTTTCCTCAAAGCACAGAGCATACCGGAGAGGGAGTGCTCAGGCTGCATGCAGATACTACACCACTTCACACAGTGGCCTGAACCCTGCAGAGCATTGCATCCAGAGGGGACCCAAAACCCCTAGGTAACAAAGGAGAACAGTACCACTTTGCAGTTTCGGTGGCACTGGGAATTCAGTCTAGGGATTCCCACGTTACGCAAATGATCTACAATTGAGAGGTACTTTTAAGGTAGTTTGTTTTCTGATGAGGGTCTCATATGGCGTAGAGTGGCCTCAAACTTATCATGTAAGAGAGAATGAACTTCCCGAGAGCTGGGATTACCAGAACGCTGCCGCGCCAGGTTTTATGTTGTCCTAGAGACTGAACCTCCTGGATGCTTCCTGCGAGCTGGGCTGGCACAAACAACTGAGTTACAGCTCTACCCTAATATGTTCCTTTTGAAATTTAAAATACATAGCTTCTGAGGTGGCTTGGTAGTTAGAGATGCTTGTCATCAAGGCTGGCAACTTGGATCCGATTCCTAGAACCCATGCGATGCAGGAAGATAACTGATTTGGCCAGTCCTCTGACTGCCATGCACGTGTCAGGGAGTGTGAGCCCCTCAGCTTTTCTCCTCACAACCCTTACCTCTCACAAGAGGGACTGTCCCCCTGTCTCTCCCTCAACCCCAGCTAGATGAGGTAATTTGGACACTCAGCCACTTCAGACATCTCCATAGCATCCTGCACACTTGTAAACACTGGCTCATTTGTGGTAGTGCTTTGTTCTCTAACCTGCAGTGCTGCGAGCGCAGCCTTTGCTTTTCCTCGTAAGTGTGTAGCATGCCTGAGGTGCTCAGTACAATCCTGCATGATAACTGTAGGGACCTAAAGGGAATGGAGGCAGATGAGGAAGGAGTCTTTCTTAAAGCCATTCCTGTGTGTATATCCTCCAAAACCTCATGAAGAGGAATAATATGTCTGCAAGTCATTTCTGAGACACGAGGCCTCAGAGAGAAGTAACCTGTCCAAGGTCGCACAACTTGTTTTCAGCGCTTGAAGCATCCTGGTGCGAGCTCACACCGGCGAAGACCCGTCAATAACTGTCCCCAGCTTCAGCCTCCCTGACACGTGTTCTTCTTGTTGCAGTAGGTGCCTAGAAGGTTGTTGGGGGCTGCAGTTTCTCTTTCTCTGGTGTTTCCTCGCAGTTCATCTCTGGATTCTTGTGCTGGTTAGTTTTATGTCAACTTGATGCAAGCTAGGGTCATCTGGGAAGAAGGAATCTTAATTTAGAAAATGCCTCTATATTATAGATCCTATAGAGTCTATAAGTCTCGCCTGTAGGCAAAACTGTAGAGCATTTCCATGATTGATAATTGATGTTGGAGGATCCACTTCAATGTGGGAGGTACCACCCCCGGCAGGCAGTCCTGGTTGGTATAAGAAAGCAGACTGAGTGAACATGATGAACAAGTCAATAAGTAGCATTCACCCATAGCCTCTACTTCAGTTCCTGCCCCCAGGTTCCTGCCCCAACTTCACTCAGTCATAGAATGTGACCCAGGCCTAGAAAACAATATCCAGACCTGTTTTCTTGGACATGAAAACTTGGATTATTAATCTTTGGGTTGATTATACAGGTCTTTGGCCATATCTCAGAACACATATTCAGGTTCCAGGAACAGTTCTAAGGTTCAGGGCACATGCCACTTCACAGAACTCATTGCCTGGAAAACAAACTTTAAAATTGAAACCTAAATATCTATATCTCTCTATCTATCTATCTATCTATCTATCTATCTATCTATCTATCTATCTATCTACATCTATCATCTATCTATATCTATCATATCTATCAATCATCTATTTATCATCTATCTGTCTATCATCTATCTATCTATCTATCTATCTATCTATCATCTATCTATCTATCTATCTATCTATCTATCTATCTATCTATATATCATCTATCATCTCTCTCTCTCTATCTCTCTATATATGTCTCTATCTCTCTCTATATGTCTCTATCTATCTATCTATCTATCTATCTATCTATCTATCTATCATCTATCAATATCTGCCTAGCATCTATCTCTTTGTTGTCTACCTATCTATGTGTGAAAATGCGCAGATCCCATGAAATGTGTGAGGGGAGATGCGTGAAATTTATGTAGCAGAGGGAAAGCCATGAGGCTCCGTTTATAAGCAGAGGTGTCTCAGCCCTGAGCAGCAAAAGGCCCCCAGGTTCACAGTTGTTACCAGGAAATCAAAAAATGAAGGTAGACGTGGGACTTTCTAGGCCCAAGTGGAACTTTGCTGGGTATGTTTGGGAGCTTGTGGTGGTATCACTTGTCTCTTTCCGACTCATCTGTATTTTCCACCAGGCAAGAATGACCTTGTAATAAAGGGAACTGTACTTCCTGTAAGGATGTTTACGACAGCAAGGCTCTAACTGGCCTAATCTTGGCTGTTACAGAAACAGAGGAGCTTCTCAGTCCCCATTGTGTTTGGGGTTCTTGTTCCCAAGGGACAGCATGGCTCCAAAGCCTCTCCTCTTTTCCACTTCAATTATTTCCCTGACTGGAGACCAGTGGCTCCAAGAAGGGACAAGGTTGTAGTGGTTCCTCCTCCAGGCAGTGCTCCATGGCTACATTGCCATCACCCCTCGTCTGTCCTGAATATAGAACTGAGACTCCTCCACCTCTTCTAAGGAGTTTGCTTCCCCATAATGGAAAGCTCATGTTATAGCAGTCCCAGTGATCCATCCCTTTTGTTGTTATGTGTCAGGAATGGTGTTAGGTGTCTTTCTGGGCAAGGCCAACCAGGCACACTGAGCATTCCAGGAGAAAGTTGGTAACTGATATATCATTTCTAATGGGAGAATTAGAGGCTCAGAAAGATGGATTGTTTTATGTGAAGTCACACATAATACACACAGATAAGGAAGGATCTGGGATTCTATCGCCTATCTGGAACAGGTAGTTTGTTTTTCTGTGGCTGGAGCTCAGCCTTCTCTTGCTTGCTCAGTCTGACTTGAACTTGTGTATAGCACTGGACAAATGCAGGAAGGAATAAGTGCTAGAAACCCATGCACCCCCAACAGACTTTCAAGACCATCCAACGATATTTCCCTGTACCCCCGAAGCTTGGTCAAGGTCACGAGCTTCCTAGAGACAAACTAGGACTCTAACCTCAGTGTGTCTGACTGTCCCTGACCCCAACATGCTGCCAAGCTGAGTTCCTTCCCTGAATGTAGCAAGTATGGGCAGGTGGACTACGGGTAAGCACATGGGGGTGGCTGTCCTATCTGGTACTTGCTTTTGTATGGTCCCTGAGCTGAGAATAATGTTTGCATTTTGAAAGGTTTATAAAAAACAAAAATCCAGTATCAGATGCATGCTTGGCTGACAGAGCTTAACACGTTCACTTCCTCTTCCGTTAGATTCAGACAGTGGTTTAGAGGGCGGAACCTGGGACTGCATCCTCATGGTCTCAGAGCATGGACTGCACCCACGCCCTAGTGGTCTCGGCATCCGCACTCCAGGATCTGGGGATGGTATGCACTCTCCTGGGAATATTCAAAACGACCACAAAAGGTCTCTCACTATATTAGCCACCACTACAGATTATAAGAGTATAGGATTACCCTACCCCCTTTTTTTGATGGGGAGGAAGGATCTGTGCCCAATGGGCAGGGAGAAATGCAGCAATTCCCTGGTTGGATTTCTGCAGTAAGGGAAGCAATTTTTATTTTTCTTTCTGCATGGGGCCAAGTGCACTATGCTGGAGATGAACTTGGTCTTACAGCATTGCAGATCTCAGTTTTGAGTATCAGACACTCTCCACAGGGCAGGAAAATGGGGGTCCCGCTGTGCCACACATAGCCTGTCCTGTAGTCAAAACCGTTGTGTACATTGAGAGACAGGGTTCTGAAATTGAAGGAGGGGCAGGGAGGCAGGCAAGAAACGCAAGAGATGACGACAGCATGCATCCTGAAAAATGACACGGTTGTGCAGATATCGGGAGGGAACGTGGAGCAGGTGATGCTGAGGCCAGGCAAGGGAATGGCCCCAGCAAAGAGCCCCAGGGTCGGGCAGCTACGGAGCACACTGTGATCCTAGGGCAGTAGGTGTCAGCAGAGGCGAGGCTTTGGGGTTGGCTGGGCCCGCCCCTCCACCGTGCAGCCATTGTCTGAGCCAGCCGCCACCTTGGCAGCAGAAGGTGACATCTGGTGACTAATGGCCGCGGCTGCACGCCGCCCTCCTCCCTCCCGCAGCGCCCAGGGTGCAGCTGCTACACTGCCAGCTCTTTTCTGTTCCCTCCCATTTCCTCCCCACTGCTCCGTTTGCGTGGCTGGGGACAGAGGGAACAACCCGGACCTGGAAGCAGAACGGATGCCGGGGTTTTTCCAGCTCTCCAGGCCAGCCCTGTGGGTGCCCTGCTCCTCCTTCCTCCTTAGCGCGCAGGCGCCTCCTCTTTGCCGCGGCAGCCATCATCACGTGCCCTTGTGGACAATGCCATCCCTCAGGGGCATCTCAGGAAGCAGCTTTGCCCTCTGCTGCATGATCTTTGGAGGGCGCAGACCTTGCCGACATGGGAGCACACAGGTGCAGGGCCGCCCTAGACACCTGTGGGTCTTTCAGGTTTTGAACTGATGCACATGGGAGGATGGTGTTGGCTCACAGACTTGGGGATAATCTTTCTCTGTGTGTGTTTACATAGGCACACACATCATTTGGAGAATTCCATAACCTTGAAATATTTCCTTGCTCAAAATAGGAGCACTTCAGCATGTACCTACTTACTCAACACCACAAGTGCACGTCCGTGTCACAGGTGAAGGACAATGTCAACAACATAATTCCGATCCAAACCACCATCTAAGCTCAACTATCCCCTCCCCATGTTCACACCACTGTTAAATTGGTTACATTTAAAAACTGCGTTTTAAGTGGCTGGGAGGATGGCTCAGTTATGGTAAAGTGTTAGCTATTCGATCATGAAGGCCTGAGTTCCGATCTTCCCATGGACTGAGGAGGAAGGAGAATCCCTGAGGTTCGCTGGCAAGCCAGTCTAGAGGAACAGGGAATTTCCGGTTCAGTGGAGGAGATGGATGAAGACACCTGACACACTCACAACAGGAAAGAAGGGGAGGAGGAGAGTGGGAGGGGTTGGGAAGACAGAGGAGGAGGAGGGGCAGAGCCCTGGCAATAGGAGGCACTCTCTCAGCTGGCTGCTATGGCTTGGAGCAGGACTTGAGGTTCCTGTAGCTCTTCAGCTGCTCACCTCTGGCTTCTGGTTATCCACATCCCCTCCCCTGTGGACATTTGCACTATCAGAGTGGCTGGGCTTCCAGCAGAGTTCTTGGCTACTCGCCAGCCATCAGAGTGCTAGAGCTTTGAAACTGGCAGGGGGAGGAGAGGGCGTGGTTCTCCTCACTAGCCCCAGCTCTGGAGTCCGCAGTGAGGAGACTCTCCCCATTGCAGGGTGTTAGTAACAACCAGCCAGGGAAGCGCTGTCATCTTCCTGTGATGTCATATGGTCCTTCTGATGGCTCTAAGGGGCAGCACCATGGCTGGGGAGGCATGGGGTAATCACCTACTTGTGAAATGCAGCTGGACACAATTGCAAAAGTCTGTAATCTCAGCAGTCGGGAGGGTAAGGCAGAAAAGAGTTTGAAGTTAGCCTGTCCTATGCCTTGAAACCTGTCTCAAAACAAATGACCCAAGTCCAAAGAAGAAAGCAACTAGTTGCAAAAGGGCAGAAGGACTTACAGTCCTTGCTGCCTATATATATAGGTGAGGGCAGCTACCTCTACCGTTCAACTCCTGGGTGGGAGTTAGGGAACAGTCTGTGAAGTACTCTTTGTGTCCAGGAAAATGAGGTGTTGCTTGGCCTTCATCCATCAGAGTGTCCCCTCTGATATGATTCTGCTTGCTCTCTGTTCTTCTTACAGAAGAAAGGTCAATGTGGAAGCCTCCACAGGTCCTGCACATGGAAGCTGGGTGGGGATGGTCTCTCCACAGCACCAGCCTCCCTTCCACATGCAAATACACATAAGGGTCCCTGCCACCCGGGAGCAGACACTACCTCATGGCTCACTTGACCCTATCCAACCCCGCATTCTCTCATGGGAAGGAAGTCTGAGAGGCCACTGCCTTTTACAACATCCAAAGTTGAGTGGATAAGATGGGGTGGCAAAGAGGTTAGGCCTGGGCTCAGACGCCATCTCTCTTGCCTTCTAACTATGGCCCTGAGCAAGGAACTGCTCTTTGCGCCTCCACTTTCTCTGTTGCAGTTGGGCCATACACCACCTGTTTTGAGGGCTACTAGCTGAGAATTAACTGAGGAGATTCAGTCAAAGAACTGACAAGGGAACTTTGCCCAGAGCAGGTGCTCAGTCCACCCTTGAGCTTTTTACCCCTGCACTATTGCTCCCAGCCTCACTTGTGCGCATTTGAAATACCAAGTGTGGCATGCAACACTCAATGTACAAGCCTATTCCTGTGAGTTTTATGCTTGGCGGCCAGCAGGTTCACTGTGCCTCGCACCCTTTCACCTCTCTGTCCCTTTGCTCATGCTGTGCCCTAGGTCTGGATGCCTCTCTCTGCAACTTTGACTCTGCTTTTTTGTCCTGAGAATGCCTGTCCAGACACTCCATGCTCCCTTCATATTCAAGATGTCACCTCCCACCCCAGTCTGAGTAGACTTTGCTCTAGCTTGCACCAAATCTCGTCAGCCGCTTGTCTCTGTTCACGTGCCACCTTGCCCGCTGCTTCCTGGCACATCATGGATAGAGCCTGGTGCCTGGCAGAAGTAGCAGGTTTGGGGACAAGAATGAGAGTTTAATTTCAAAGCTTGGCATGCTCATGGGGCAGGTACGGCATCTGCATGAGGCGCTCCTAGGAGAGCGCAGGGTAGCGATGATGATCTGGAGGCATCAGCTGGCAGATGCTCAGAAAGGCTTGGGAGAGAACAAGATCATCCTGGGAAATCTGGAGGAAGAAAGGAAGACAGTCGAGGAGGGAGCCTGGAGGAAAAGCATTCATTTAAAGAGCAGGACTTAATGGCAGCCTGTTAGAAGAATACATGGGAACAGAAAACATTTATAGCCACAACAAAAAAGCTGAAAAACCTAGGAATAAACATAAGAAGAAACATGCAAGATCTAAGCAGAGAAGGTATTAAAATGCTTCCAAGCAACAAGAAGCATTTGAATAATGTTCTTGGACATGAAAACAAACATCGTGAAATTGTCTGTTTTCCCTCAGATGATTCAGAATTTAATAAGAGTCTCGATAGAAACCAAGCCTTCATTGTCAGTGTTTAGACAAACTGATTCCAGCGTTCCTATGGAAAAATAAGTAAGTATCCAGACAGTTCTCCACGGACTCCTTATGTTGCTGCTTTGGCTGAGTAGAGCCTACCCCTACTCCAGATTTTGCAATGAGCATGCATGGCCACAGAGTGTGTTGTCCTCAAGCATGGAGAGAAATTTGCATACTGCCCACAGGATACAGGTAATGGTCCCCTCTGGGGTAGAGATCAGAGATCTGGTGGAGATAGACTTGACTCCACTCAAAGACCTTCCCCTGCTAATACAACCAGGGGGTGTACAGCCCCTTCATCTCTGCTATGGCGCCTGGGACTCATGTAATCATCACATGTGTTGCTACTCTGGCCACTGCTGCTGATATGACTAATAAAGTACCCCCCTGCCCTGTGTGTATATACATGAAGAAGTCAGGGAACAACCCTGGATGCCAGTCCTCCGTGCTGTCTGGTCTCTCTCTCCTCTTCCTTCCCATCCTCCTACAACCCCTTCTCGTTTCCTTTATTTCCCCTGATTTCTCTTTTTCCTCTGTAATCCTCTCTCTTCTTCTCCATCTTTCTCCTCTATCCTCTTTCACTTTTATCCACCACCCAACCTCCCCATCCTGCTCCACAAAGTCCTCACTTTCTGAAACAGAAGCTGTTTGTGCATGCTCAACAATGACAAGCCAGTAAGGAAGAATCCATATGAGCTACCAGAGGTAGTGTGGACTATCAGGGAGAAACTGCCTTAAACATAAGATCACATCATGGCTGGTTTCATCTCAGAATTCTACAAGATTTTCAAAGAAGAATTAATACCAATACTCCGCAAATTGTTCCACACAATAGAAACAGAAGGAACATCGCCAAACTCTTTTTATGAGGTTACAATTACCCTGATACCCAAACCACAGAAAGACATTACTAAGAAAGAGAATTATAGACCAATCTCACTCATGAACATTGATGTAAAAATACTAAATAAAATACTGGCAAATCAAATCCAAGAACACATCAGAACCATCATCCACCATGATCAAGTTGGCTTCATCCCAGAGATACAGGGATGGTTCAACATATGAAAATGTTGTCAATGTGATCCACCATATAAACAAACTTAAAAATAAAAGCCACATGATCATCTCATCAGATGATGAAAAAGCTTTCAACAAAATACAACATCCCTTCATGATAAAGGTCTTGGAGAGAGCAGGGATACAAGCAACATACCTAAACATAATAAAGGCAATATACAGCAAGCCAACAGCCAACATCAAACTAAATGGAGAGAAACTCCCAGTGATCCCACTGAAATCAGGAACAAGACAAGGTTGTCTACTCTCTCCATATCTATTCAATATAGTTCTTGAGGGCCTAGCTAGAGCAAAAAGACAACAAAAGGAGATCAAGGGGATACAAATCGGAAAAGAAGAAGTCAACTCTCACTATTTGCTGATGGTATGATAGTTTACATAAGAAACCCCAAAAATTCTACTAAGGAACTTCTACAACTTATAAACACCTTCAGTAATGTAGCAGGATACAAGATTAACTAAAAAAAATAAAAATCAGTAGCCCTCCTGTACACAGATGATAAAGGGGCTGGTAAAGAAATCAGAGAAATATCACCCTTCACAATAGCCACAAATAGCATAAAATATCTCGGAGTAACTCTAACCAAACAAGTGGAAGACTTGTATGACAAGAACTTTAAACATAACGGACAATGAGGACTGAAGAACAATGGCAATGGGTTCTTGATCCTATTGCACGTAATGGCTTTGTGGGAGCCCAGGTAGTTTGGATGCTCACCTTAATAGACCTGGATGGAGGTGGGTGGTCCTTGGACCTCCCACAGGGCAGAGAAACCTGCTTGCTCTTTGGGCTGAGGAGGGAGGAAGACTTGATTGGGGGAGGGGGAGGGAATGGGAGGTGGTGGAGGGGAAGAGGCAGAAATCTTTAATAATTAAATAAATTAATTAATAAAAAAAATCTTTGAAGAAAAAAATGGAAGAAGACACAAGAAAGTGGAAAGATCTCCCATGCTCTTGGGAAGGTAGAATTAACATAGTAAAAATGGAAATCTTACTAAAAGCAATCTACAGATTCAATGCAATGTCCATCAAAATCCCCCCAAAATTCTTCACAGACCTTGAAAGAATGGTACTCAACTTCATATGGAAAAGCAAAAAATCCAGGATAGCCAAAATAATCCTATACAATAAAAGAACTTCTGGAGGCATCACAATCCCTGACTTCAAACTCTACTACAGAGCTACAGTACTGAAACCATCCTGGTATTGGCATAAGAACAGATAGGAGGACCAATGGAACTGAATTGAAGACCCAGATATTAATCTACACACCTCTGAACACCTGATTTTTGACAAAGAAGCAAAAAATATCAAATGGTAAAAGGAAAGCATATTTAACAAATGGTGCTGTCATAACTGGATATCAACATGTAGAAGAAAGAAAATAGACCCGTATCTATCACCATGCACAAAACTAGAGAAGAGAAAGTAGGGAATACACTTGAGCGCATTGGCACAGGAGACCACTTCCTAAATAGAACCCCAGCAGCACAGACACTGAGAGAAACAATTAATGGGACCTCCTGAAATGGAAAAGCTTCCGTAAAGCAAAGGACATGGTCAACAAGACAAAACAACAGCCTAAAAAATGGGAAAGGATCTTTACTAATCCCACATCAGACAGAGGTCTGATCTCCAAAATATACAAAGAACTCAAGAAATTTGTCATCAAAAGAACAAATAATCTAATAAAAAAAAAATGGAGTACAGACCTAAACAGAGAACTCTCAACAGAGGAATCTAAAATGGCTGAAAGACACTTAAGGAAATGCTCAACATCCTTAGTCATCAGAGAAATGCAAATCAAAACAACTCTGAGATTCCATCTTACACTTATAAGAACAGCCAAGATCAAAAACACTGATGACAACTTATGCTGGAGAGGTTGTGGGGTAAAGGGAACACTTCTGCATTGCTGGTGGGAATGCAAGCTGGTACAACCCCTTTGGATGTCAGTGTGGTGATTTCTCAGAAAATTAGGAAACAACCTTCCTCAAAACCCAGTAATACCACTTTTGAATATATATCCAAAGGATGCTCAATCGTGCCACAAGGACATGTGCTCAACTATGTTCATAGCAGCTTTGTTTGTCATAGCCAGAAACTGGAAACAACTTAAATGCCCCTCGACTGAAGAATGGAAAAGGAAAATGTGATACATTTACACAATGGAGTATTACACAGCAGAAAAAAATAAACGACAGCTTGAATTTTTCAGGAAAATGGATGGAGCTAGAAAACAGGCCCAGAAAGACAATTATCACATGTACTCACTCATAAGTGGGTTTTAAACATAAAGCAAAGAAAACCAACCCACAAATCACAATCCCAGAGAATTTAGACAACATTGAGGACCCTAAGAGAGACATATATAGATGTAATCTACATGGGAAGTAGAAAAAGACAAGATCTCCTGAGTAAATTGGGAGCATGGGAACCTTGGGGGAGGGTTGAAGAGGAGGGGACAGGCAGGGAGGGAAGCAGAGAAAAATGTAGAGCTCAATAAAAATAAAAAAAAAGTCATATCATGGCTGACACTTTTGATGTGTTTGAAATTCTGACACAGCACAAGGGCTTGGCTGTTTTGTCTCTGTTCTATGATATCTAGGCCTCTGTTGGGGTGTCCTCCGAAACAGGAGATGGCTTCAGCTATAAGGGGTCTTAATAGTTCCTGCAAGCAAGATGACTCCTTCATTTGCATGCCTGCCACCTTGGCTGGGTGGCTGGGATAGTTGGGAACTGGTAAGCATCACCTTCACTTGGCTAGCTTGGCCTTCCCTACAGCAGGATAGTTCCAGGCTATGCATGACCAGGACAGTCATTTTGGTGGTGGTGGTGAGGGGGCCGGTAGTGTTTGCTGGCAGTGGAGGCATTATTGGAGTTTGGCTACCATAGGCTAGAGTGAGTGAGTTGGGGCTGGGGAGATGGTTCAGTCTGCACAGTGCTTGCTGCCCAAGTATGAGGCTGCATTCAGTCCCCAGCGCCCAGGCAAAAGGCCAGCACAGCACTTATGAGTGCAGAGAGGGTGAGGTTGGAGGCTCCCTTGGCTCCCTGGCTAACCAATCTAGCAAATCAACAAGGTTCAGTGAGTAGGCCTGTTTCCAGAACTAAAGTGGAGAGCGGCTAAGAAAGACTGACACTCTAGTTTCTACGTACATGCACATATTTCTGTGAACACACACACACACACACAAAACAAAGGGAAGAAAGGAAGGAAGGAAGGAAGGAAGGAAGGAAGGAAGGAAGGAAGGAAGGAAGGAGGGCAGGCAGGCGTTGTTTTAGTGAAAGCCAGCAGGTTTAAGATCCCAAACTTTGTCAGCTGGGGCGCTAACTTGGCAGGAAGAAGCCCCATGTGAGGATAACTAGCTCTCGGCGAAAAGTATCCGATGCTCAGGTTCTCAGGTGATAAGGGAAATAAGGTCTTCTGCTTTCATGAAAAGGATCCTGGGGGCCCCAAAGAAAGTGAGATTTGAACTATATATGAGGAGAGAGGGAGAAAAAAAGAAAAAGAAAAACCCAACCAAACAAAAAACTAGCACAGGAATAAGTGATTTGCACATTTTCACTGACAGCCACTATTGAATCCCAGTAGCAAGAAGCCAGAAAATGGGGACTGGGTGTTGTAGGAGCTGTTTGTTCATTTCCCGGCTGCCCAGATTCCCGAAATAATCACACAGAAACCATTTTATTTAAATCACTGCTTGGCTCATTAGCTCTAGCTTCTTTTTGGCTAACTCTTATATCTTAATTTAACCCATTTCTAGTAATCTGTGTATTGCCACAATCCCAGAGAACTTAGACAACAATGAGGACCCTAAGAGAGACATACATAGATCTAATCTACACTGACTGTGTTTGTTGGGGCTACATGGCTGCTCTCTGATTCTGCCTCCTTTCTCCCAGCATTCAATTTAGTTCTTCCCACCTACCTAAGCTCTGCCCTGCTCTGTTATAGGTCCACAGCAGTTTCTTTATTCACCAATGGTAGTCACAACACACAGAGAGGGAATCCCACACCAACTGGAAATGTAGCTAAATTGTTGGAGATATTGCCCAGTGCCTTAGGGTTTCTATTGCTGTGATGAAACACCATAACCAAACAAACTTGGGGAGGAAAGGGTTTATTTGAATTATACATCCACATCAGAGTTAATCATCAAAGGAAGTCAGAACAGGAACTCAAGCAGGGTAGAAACCTGGAGGCAGAAGCTGATGTAGAGGCCATGGAGATGTGCTACTTACTGGCTTGCTTGCTATGACTTGCTTAGCCTGTTTTCTTACAGAACTCAGGACCACCAGCCCAGAGGTGGCGCCACCCACAATGGCTGGGTCCTTCCTAATAAATCACTAATTAAGAAAATGCCCTATAGGCTTGCCTACAGCCTGATCTTAAGGAGACATTTTCTAAATTGGGGTTCCCTCCTCACAAATAACTTCAGCTTGGGTTGGGTTGATATAACACTATCCAGTATGCCTAGTATACAATAAGCTCTGGATTGGATGCCGTGTTTTGATGGAGCTGGTTTTACCACGGAAGATGGATATGAAAGAGACCATGTGTCTAGTGGTTAAGTGTGTGAGCATTCTAGCTTTGAATACTGGGCTCATCATGTGCTTCCTGAAGGATGTGGGTACATTGTTCAAACTCTGCTCTTCTCACTTTTCTGTTTCTAACCAGTGTGCTAATAGCAATATCTTTGGTAAGGATTGAATAAGCTAATGACTTCTGAAAACTGCTGGTTCACAGTAAGTGCTAAACTTATTTGTGGCTATCTCTAAATAATTGATTGCATGTATTCTGTCATGAATTTCACAGCCCCTGGGCAACTTCTGCCTCTGGATAGCAAACACTAGGGTCCAGGGATATAGAGAGGAGGCTGGTGTGTGCCCAGCTTTCACAGAGTTCCTAGGCTGCATATTAGATATGCATCACTAAGACAGCCTCGAAAATTCACCAACCCTGATCCTGGAGCAAGAGAGGGCTGGGGGAGTGTTACCAGTTTTCAGCTTGAAGAAACCTCCCAGTATTGGGCATGTCAGACACCTAGTATGGTTAGGGAATGGGGTGAAAGGTTTTGAGGGGGTAGTTCAGAATAGTCTCAAGAGGACCTGATTGTCAGGCAGAAGATCTGGGAGGTTACTTGTGGGTGACAGAGTTAATAAGTGTATATCAAGAGAGGGGATGACCAGGCAGTGGTGGTGCATACCTTTAATCCCATCACTTGTGAGGCAGAGGCAGGTGTATCTCCAGGTTTAAGACCATCCTAGTCTACATAGTGAGTTCCAGAACAGCCAGGGCTACACAGAGAAATCCTGTCTCAAAAAGCAAAGCAAAGCAAAACCAACCAACTAACCAAACAAACAAAAGGAACAACAAAAAATGGAAGGCCTTGGCTAGAAAGCCCCCTAGAAAGCTCTGGGACTCACTGGATGGGCAAGCACAGGACTGAAAAACTTGGAAACTCAAGTTCAAAGATAGAGATGTCCCGGGGATGGTGCCAACTCAAGGGGCTGGTGCTGGTTTATATGAAGAGCCTAAACTTGAACCATGTTAGATGGAGCATCTTGAACAATCCCACAAAGGGTAGATGGGTGTGTGGCAGGCCTGAAGATGTGTCTAGGAGGACTCTGGTACTCAGTGGTAACCGAGTTCACAGGAGCAGTGAAGTTATACAGATAGAATCAGGAACAAGACAGCCCTGGGAAGAGAATGCTAAAGGTTGAATATGTCCTTTTTAGAACTTTATTTGTTGAAAACTTAATTCCCAGCGTCATATGTTAACGTATTCAGAGGAGCGTCATGTGGAAGACTGTTGGGATCAGATGAGGATCAGGAAGGTGGGGCCCTATGACAGTACTAGTGGCTTTTTAAAAAGAGGAAAACTTGTGCTGGCATCACTATACACTACCCTCTGCCATGCTTGGGTGCAGCAGGAAGATCATCACTAGAATCTAGTGCCAATTTCTTCACCTTCCTTGCCTCCAGAACTATGAGCTCAATAGATTCTCTTACTTATTAACTACCCAGTGTATCTTATAACGACTTGACCCAGGATAGAGCCATTTAGGAAGAGGGAATCTCAGCGGAGAAAATGTATCCACAAGCTTTGCCTGTAGGCAAGCCTGGACTGTGTTTTCTTGGCTGATAATTGATGTATGAGGGCCCAGCCCACTGAGGGAAGTTGGTGCTAGGTGGTATAGGAAAGCTGACTGAGCAGAAGAGGAGGAACAAGCCAGTAAGCAGAGTTCCTCTAAGGTTGCTGCTTAGGTTCCTACCTTAAGTTCCTGCCCTGACTTCTCTCAGTGATAGAGTGTGGCCTGAGAGTTGGAAGCATAAATAAACCCTGTCTTCCCCAAGTTTCTTTTGGTCAGAGTATTGTATCACAGCAATAAACCCTAACTAAGATACTTTAACTTTAGATATTTTTTTTGTATCGACCAAGATCAAACAACCTTCTTCTTAGACAGAGGTCTGCAAAGCATCCACGGTCCACATTTCTCATGTATTTACATTTTCAGGGAACTGATTTCCTTCCTAAGGAAGCCTCCCTTTTTTCTCAGTTCCTGTATGCTTGTCTTGAGTCTGGGTTGATGGACTGCTCCAGCATAATACAATGGACGACGGTTCCAAGTCTTTCACTGCAGCCTCATCATACCGAGGCTTTGGCAGGACCCTGGGACAGTTTTCTTATCTCTACAGTGCTGTGCCAAGTTGACATCAAAATTTATCATCTGTTTCCACTCCGACTTTGGTGCTTTTTCTATTTCCTGTCTGCTAATTTGACAAATACTCTGACAGAAAGAGGCGTAGAGCAGGAGAGTGTTTATTTGGCTTACAGTTCTAGGTTAGAGTCCATGATTTGGGGGAACTCAAGCAAGTCATACCACATCCACAGCCAAGAACAGAGAGACAATAAATGCGTCCTTGCATGCTTGCTGCTTGTACTCAGCCAACTTTCTTCATTCTTACACACTTAAGCGCCCAGTCTAGGGAATGGTGCCACCTATATTCAGGATGGGTCTTCCTATCTCCAATAACAATCAACCCCGCAAACCAAACAAGTCTATAGGCCAATCTGATCTATATTATTCTTGGTTGAGATACTCTTTCCAGGGGACTCTAGGCTGTGCCAAGTTGACACTTAAAGTAACTACCACAGTACTACAAACAGAAGGAAGCTGTGTCAGCCAGCCTCGTTTTTTAGGTCTCATCTAAACCCTCTTGTGACTTTGAAGAGCTGGACATTCAGCCATTATTTTATTTCTAGGTTCTAGGTCAATTTAGTGATAGAGAGAGTGAGAAGATCTTAATGCAGTGAACACAACCAGGTAATCAATCTCTTTTGTGGTTCAACCCACAAAACTCTTTTGTTCCCCGTAAGTATCAATTAGGGAACTGATAGACAGGGGTGAGGATGAAATGGACCAATAATGCCTGAATCACTATGCCCAAGAGATCCAGTGCCAGTGAAGTATAGTGGAAGGAGTGACAGGGAGCAGAAAGTCCCCTCCACTCCTCCCCATGCTAAATGTCTTCAGAAAAGTGTCTAGGACACAGTATGGTCTTGGGCCTGGTTACTAGTTGTTGGCTTGAGTTTACTGATTGGCAACTTAGGCCTACATCTTCTGCTTTCATGATCTTCTTTCTGTACCAGGGGCTCGATACCTGAGAACTATGTTTTCCAGGTTCTTTGAATGAATCTTATAATATTTCAACAGAGGCAATGGTAAGATTCAGAAATGCAAAGGAAGCCGTAGCTACGTCATTCTCCTCCAGCTGTGTTAGACAGATTGGTGAGATAGGGAAGAGAGACTTTAAAACCACTACAGCGCTGGAGGACACATCTGTGGTCCTCACAGCAATGCCTGGTGTTCGTGTGTTTGTGCAGAACCTTCCTACTTTATGGGTATCAGCACTGTTTGTTCATTTGTCTTGCTGACCCTAATGTTCTGTAAGTCCTGTATCTAGCACGTTCTTCACAAGAAAACCACCCATGTTCCCAAATATGGTTTATAAATGTTCTTTTACATTTAAAGGGGGATATGATATAGATATGAATAATTTACATTGGTATGGATTTTAAGGTCAATTTTGTTATGTGTATATGTATTTCTGATCTTAACTAAGGTATTGTAATTGTGTAGTTCATTTAAAAATGTAATGTATAATTAGGAAATATAGGTTGCTAATGGATAATCATCAATAATAGTCAAGCTTGTAGTCATGTTAGTTAGATTTTCTAGATATATAGAGATATATTTCAATTAGATAGGCATTCTTCATATCTTTCAAAGACTACAGAACATGGCATTTAAAATATTTTAATAACTTAGGGCTTTTCATGACAATGAGACATGTCTGCTCCTGACAGCACCAATCTACTTCAAGAGAAAGATGGGCATTGAAGAGGCTCCTTATGGAGTTTGATAGCCATTTGGGCAAGAAACTGCTCTTGCCTGGACTGATACATAAACTGGACACAAAGAACCCACAGAGAGAGGACTGCTAAATTTGACTAAAGGTGAGATGGTCTTTCAGGGTTCCTGACTCATAAAAGAGTCTGCGAGACATTCTGCAGGACACAGCAAAAAATGACTAAACTGTCTTTAAAATTTTCCTGCTTTGTGGAAATGTCTGCTGAAAACTATGGGCCTGTAGGCTAAAGATGGATGCCCCAACGGTATAGAGGAACTTTGGATGACTGTCTAGGGAGCAAGATGTCTCTGTCATTTATAGAGTTTTCTTATTTCTTGTTTGCTTAGGTAATATTATATCCTTCTGGAGTCTTTGATGGAGTTGAAGAATAAATAGATAGTTATAGTTTTCCTTAGTTATGCTAAAAGATAAAGTAGATATAAATATTGTAACTGTAATTCTTGCTTGATAACCGTTTTGTTATATGTAATTTTACTATGTTAAAGTTAAAGCCTTTCTTTTTTGTTTAAACAGAAAAAGGGGAAATGATGGAGGTGGTTCTTGTATTTTATCTGTTGCTTTCATTGGTTAACTAATAAAGAAAACTGCCTTAGCCCATTTGATAGGCCAAACCTTAGGTGGGTGGAAAAAACAGACAGGATGCTGGGAGAAAGAAGCTGAGTCGGGAGTCGCCATGATTCTCCCATTCCAGACAGACGCAGGTTAAGATCTTCCCTGGTAAGCCAACTCG
The DNA here is from genome assembly GCF_950005125.1 of Chionomys nivalis. Classification (NCBI taxonomy): domain Eukaryota; kingdom Metazoa; phylum Chordata; class Mammalia; order Rodentia; family Cricetidae; genus Chionomys; species Chionomys nivalis. The sequence continues at coordinate 31,508,778 of NC_080090.1, read as the reverse complement.
TTGTGCTACACAGAATATTAAAAATGGGTTAGATCAATATGTAAGAGCTAGCCAATAAGAGACTGGAACTAATGGGCCAGGCAGTGATTAAAAAAATACAGTTTCCGTGTAATTATTTCGGGGCATAAGCTAGCCATGTGGGCGGCCGGATGCCGGGGACACAGCCCTGCCGCTCATATTACAACACAACTTAGTTACTTAAAGTGATATCACCACACTGTGGATCAGAGCCTGGGCTCACACAGGTGGTTTCTCTGGTCTTGGTGGAGCGCACTCATGCATCTGAATCTGCTACAGTGCAGACTAGTTGCTGATTGGCTGAACCTTCTCTCATTCTGTAGCAGCAACTGAGCTTAGCCATGTGTTCATGCCATCCCAGGAGGACCAGTGGGAAAATGCCAGGTCCCTTGCGGTTTCAGCTTAGAAGTTGTATGGCATCTGTCCTATTTTCTTGAGCAAACTAAGTCACGTGGCCTGTCCCCATCTAAATTCACATCACATTAGGTGCACAAAGGAGGGAAATCAAGGTCAATGTTATAGTTAACCTACTTCTTATGTAAACCCCTCTCTGGCTCAAAAGACCTAGGAAGTTCCTGTTCTCCTGAAAGGTATAGAATCACTCTGCATCCAGAAGGCAATCAGAGAGGGGAGGCAGCTACACTCTTTTATCATCTGTGGCTTTGCCTTCCAGTTTCAGTTACCTGTGGTTAACCACGTTCTGAAATTATTAGATGGAAAATTCTGGGCATAAACATTTCAAATTATGTGCTATTCTGAGTAGCATGAAGCAACCTTGCCACTGTGCTCTGTCAGGGATGGGATTGGCTCATTTGTGCAGTGTGTCCACACTGTAGGCGCTACCCTCCCACTAGTCACAGCCACCTCAGTTCTCAGGCAACTGCTGCATTATTGAAGTGCTTGTGTTCAAGAATAGCACAATAGGATGTCTTTGATGGGGGCAAAGAGCATGTCCAGTTTAACTTAGTTACACGATGTTAAGCCGCTGTATATTTCCCTTGGTTAATATTGTTGATCTATCCTTGGCTGTGCCTTACCTTGCAGAGTTCCTTGCTTTTCTCTGGAAAGTGGATGAAACTAGACTCACTGTGAACAAAGCAATAGTTGTAAAAGAAGTCTGAGTGAGCTCATGGCCATGGCCTGTGTTTGTGTAAAACCTCCCACCCAGGGGCCTGATGGAGTGCGGCCAAGGGACAGGAATCTCCTAGTGGGAAAGAAACTGGAGAGATGTTTGTCAGTGTTTCTCTAACCATCCAAGTTCCCTGGAACATTTGGGGACGTAAAAGTCAAGAACGGACCACCAGCCAAACCTTCCATTTGGGGCCTCTGTGCTGGACTCAACCCAGAGTTTGGGAAAAGCCTAGAATCACCAGAGCCAAGACAAACTGGAGGGCTGGCATTTCCTTTCCACTCCTCCCATCTGCCCTCTTGGCTCTGGGTGTGGTGAAACTGGTCCTGGCTCACAGCTTCCCCAGCCTCATGGGCACAGTCGCTTGCAGGACCACTCCCCAGCTCCTTGCTACACCCCAGCCCCAGCTGGATGCGAGTCACAGGGATAATGCGCTTGTAAATGAATTCCTGCTGCCTCAGCTCATGGAGGTGGAGATTAGGCTGGGGATGTGGCCAGGGCAGGCAGAGGGAGCCAGGTCCAGAGATGCAAATGTCTTCTCTCTTCTCCCAGAGCACACATGCTGAGGGTGATGAAAGCCTAAGAGATCTTGAGACTCCTCCTTTGGCATGTCACACAGGGCAGAGAGCCTGGATCCACACTTTCATAGCCTGGTGTGTTTTCAGAGTCCAGCCCTGGGGGAGGTTGATGTCTGGAATCCAGGCTCTGTGCATGCAGTAGGGTGTAACTAGGCAAGGCTGGGCAGGAGCTCCTGAGAATCAGGGAATGACTTCAAAATTGCTAGGCTCTGCCATTAGGCGGCCAGGGAAGAGGGAAGGAGAGGATGCTTCCCTTTGATGGGAATGCACATCAAAGGGCAGAAGACAGAGGCCAGAGGCTGATTAGATTTTTTTTTTTTTTTTTTTTTTTTGAGATTCTGTCACAGAGCCATTTGTCTCTGAACTATGTGGAAGGCAACCGTTCCACCTTGGTGTCTGGTGGTGTTTGTTTGCCCTTAGATCCTTCTAGCAGCTTTTCATCACGCCTGGAATAAAATCACAGAAGGGTTTCCCAAACCAACAATAACACCAGTACCATTTCACACCATCCTTTCCAGTATTCGCTGTGCTCTCTGCACCTGCCTTTCACCCTGCTCCTCAAACCCTTTGCAACAGGATAGACGGTGCTGTGCTGCAGTAATGCATGGGCCCTTGGTCTCAGTGGCTTCTATCTTTCTGTACGTGCTTTGTCTTCATGCAACATGTGGTGGGGGTTTGCAGTCTGTCGCACTGTCCGGTGGCCCAGAGATTCAGGCTCCCTCACAGGCTTGCTTTTATCCTTTTGCTTATTTTTCTCTTTATCATCTAATGTTACTTAGCTGCTCCATTATCCACCCCTTGACTCAGCAATCCAGGGGCCTTCCGTGTATGGTACTGCTTTCTCAAAGTGCAGCTTCTGGGGTTGGGCAGATGACTCAGTGGTTAAGAGCATTTACAGAAGACCTGGGTTCAGTTCTCTGAATCTACACAGAGGCTCAAAACCATCTGTAAGTTCAGTTCCAGGGAATCTAACTGATACCCTCTAGCCTCCAGGGGTACCAGGCATGCACATGGTAGGACATACATATACGGAGGCAAAACACTCACACATAGAAAATAAAAATATAACAGAAATAAAACAGGTTTTTGAAATATGGTTTTCAAAGTGTCCAAGGGGGTAAATGTATTAGGTTCAGAATTGGCACTAGGCACTATGTTCACAGTCTATTTGGTAAAACTAGTGACAGAGCCAAAATACAAAGGCAAAAGAGCTGAGCAGCAGAGTGGGGAGCATGGGGTTTGTGGGAAGCTAGTCACCTCTGTTATGTCTTCCTGCATCTGCCAGGGTGTTGAGTGGCAAGGAGTGGAAAGGGACTTTGGGTGCTCCAAGTGGAGAAGAAATGTACCAAAATAACATTATGGAGATAAGTGAATGCTCTAAATGGCAGAAGAAAAACAAACAAACTTGATGCTATCCAACTAGAGACAACACATGACCAAGTCACACTAAAGAGTACGTACCTCTGTCATTGCTAGTGAGCAAGGACACTGAGTCAATCCCTGCAGGCAGTGTTGGCTCTAGACTTGGATTCCACCAGGAGCCATAGCAGCAGCTGCCCTCTGCAGACTTGATTTGGCTACTGCACAGGGCCCCCCTGTCTACCTGTAGCCTGCAGAGTGGCTGTTTCTTTGTGTCGTTCCTTCTGTTCAGTCTGGAGTCAATGTATCTGTTGGAGGACCCTAGCTACTAAGGAGGCTGACAAAGCTAGTGTCTCCCATCTTTTGTCTTAAGGCAGGAAGGAGGTCCTAGCTCATAAAAGGAGCCCTAACTAAGAGAATATATTTTCACAGTGCAATGGTGGTCTTGGCACTTGTTGCTCCTACTGGCTACAGATGCATCTCCAGATGTCCCCCAAACGGCTCGCTTCTCAGCTCTGATGCTAAAATATTAGCTTGCTTTAATTCTTCACAGTGTTTAGCCTTGCCTCATTTATTCATTTGGTTACTGTCTTACTCACTTTTCTATTACTGTGAAAAGACACCATAAACAAGGCATCTCTTAGGAAAGAAAACATTTAATTGGGGGTTAGTTTACAGTTTCAGAGGCTTAGTCCATTATCATTTTGACAAAGAGCATGGTGACATGCATGCCACCAGAGCAGTAGCTGAGAGCTGTATCCTGGTCTTGAGGCTGAGAGGCTCTGAGACTTTGGGCTACACGTGAAACCTCAAAGCCCACTCTCAGTGATGTGCTTTCTCCCACAAGATCACAGCTCCTAATCCTTTTAATCCTTTCAAATAGTGTTCCTCCCTGATGACTAAACATTCAAATGTATGAGTAGATGGGAGACATTCTTATTCAAACAACCCTTAGTTGCCCATTTCATTTAGGTCGACCCTTAAGTGGCACAAAGCACAGGCCACAGTGTCGGACAGTTCAACTCTTGGCTCTGCCATGCACTAGCTATATGACCTAGGGCAGTTTCCTTGACTCTGTAGTGCCTCCTGTTCCTACTTTCACCAGTGGTGTGTGCACACATGTCTGGGGGCCTAGGGTTGGGCTGATGTGTCTGTCTGATGCATACAGATCTCTACCTTTATAATCTATCTATGAACTCACAGCCTATTATGGGCAAATGTCTCTTTCTTCCTTCCCAGCTGCCCCAAGGCTATGAGAGGTGACAAAATAGGCTTCCGAGCATCACAAGAAGCAATATAGAGTGTACTTCCAGTCTTCTTCTCACAGATCCCCTTACTGCGCTGTGAGTTTTGGGGTGCACAGGCTATTTCTCTAGTGACTGAGATTCTAACATATTCTTCAGGATAGGTATCCTCAACTTATACAGTTCCTGGCTGTGATCATACTTATACTATCCCTGGCTGTGATCATATCCCAGAAAGAAGGGACTCAGGCAGAGTGTGACTTCCAGCGACAGGGAGAAGGCAATTAAGCTCCCAAAGGCTCATCATACTGCTAGAGAGGTCAGGACAAGGGCAGATAGCAAGAATAAAGATGCCACAGCAGGGAGGCAGGCATCTCTTGGCTCCAGAAACATGCATGGAGCGAATAACCCCTCTACCTGTCTTCTGTGCTTTCCTGAAATACCACAAGGAGAGGGTCTGTACTCCCAGGCCCATGGGGATGTTGTAAGGTCGTGCGCAGGTGGCCATCTGGGAATTAGAAGGAGGGCTTTTTTTTTTGGCCTTCTAGGCTTGGCTTCCTTTCCTTAGTGACAGGAAACTGGAGGTTTGAAGGCTTTGATGGGGAAAACAGAACAGAGCTGTGTTTGTCAGTTTCTTGTTGCTGTGACAAAATGCCTGGCAGAAACAACGGAAGAGCAGGAAGGACTTACTGTATCTTGTTACAGCGGTGAGGGTAGGGGAGCAGAGCTGTGCCTCTCTCAGCCTCCAGGGAGAAGAGCGAAACACTCTCCCTGGGACATCCCTTCACTGGCCTACCCTCTCCAGCAGTGGCTATTGTAGATGGAAGGCGAGTGACCTGACTGGATTCCAATCACACCAGGTATGGAACTTGAACTATGAGTTCCAGATGTTAGGAAGCACTCTTCTTGCCTATATCCTTAACTCAAAGGCTCAAAAAGCAAGTGGGGTCGATCTGGCCAGCTGGCAGTGATTAACAGATCTTTAGAGAGAGTGGTTCTCAACTTGTGGTCATGACCCCTTGGGAGTCACATATCAGACATCTTGCATATTGGATATTTACATTATGATTCATAACAGTAGCAAAATTACAGCTATGGAGTAGCAACAAAATAATTTTATGGTTGGGGTCACCACGACACAAGGAGCTGTATTAAAGGGTTGCAGCTTTAGGAAGGTGGAGAACCACTGGATTAGTACATCTTAAGCCTGGCTCATCTTGAATTTTTTGAATCCACAGAGACTGATGATTTTAGAGGTGACTGTTTGGAGGATCTAAAAAAAGAAAGAAAGAAAGAAAGAAAGAAAGAAAGAAAGAAAGAAAGAAAGAAAAGAAAAGAAAACCAGGCATCAGCATCTGAGCCTCTCTGAAGTCATAGCTCACCTGGACATTCATTGCCTGTTTGAGGTTGAGGAAGTAAAACCAGAGGTTAAAACCACGAGATGCAAGTGGTAGGCCCTTGGGTATCAGCTTGACTCCGCTCTAGTCTGGTGACACAACAGGCAGTTGGCATCCAAGCTTCTCTCAGCTGGCAGGCTCCTCCCTTCTCTTGAGCTACTTGGACCACTTGGACCACTGCTCAACTGCTAGGTCACTCCTGCTCCACAGCCCTTTCTCTCCATCCTCAGACCTGGGGAAGCCTCCCTGAGCTGCCCAGGCACGGCTCTCATCAGCTTCTTCCAGGACCTGAGTCCAGACACATCTGTATGAAGCCCAGAATCAGCCAGTTTAAAGATGAGTTTTTTTTTTTTTTTTTTTTTTTTTTTTTGGTTTTTTTCGAGACAGGGTTTCTCTGTGGTTTTGGAGCCTGTCCTGGAACTAGCTCTTGTAGACCAGGCTGGTCTCGAACTCACAGAGATCCGCCTGCCTCTGCCTCCCAAGTGCTGGGATTAAAGGCGTGCGCCACCACCGCCCGGCTAAAGATGAGTTTCTATGGAGACAACAGTCCTGATTATTTTACTTACACATTGAGGAAGGTGTTGGAGCAGGGGAGGGGTTTACAAGCCTTCCTGAAGTCGATTGAGTTCAGCTCTTTACTAAGTGTGGTTTTGGATAGGTCACTCGCTGCATGTGTCAGCACCAGTAATATTGCAGTAGATTAGAGCTGGAAGCCTGGCTCAGGCAACAAAAATGCAAGGAGTCCTGCCCCATCCATCTCCTAGCTGCAAGGACTCGAGCAGACTTCGCTCGCCTGTGTTTTGAGCATGTTTTAAATTCTGCACTCTTCCTGGTTTCCTTAGTGGCAGTGATAATAGTGGCTACTTACAGGACTCTCAGGACCCCCATGTGTCCATTACAGCAGCAATAATGATCCTTCACAAATGCCAGACCCCTGCCTGCTCTGTGGTGCTGCTGATTTCTGTCTGTATAACAGTCTGATGCCATCATTTCCCTGCTTGATGGATGAAAAGAGAAAGAAGGTGGGGAGGAAAGGAGCTTTCCCAAAGCCTCAAGGTGGCTACTGAGTGTTGGATATGGGGCTATAACTGAAGATCTACCCAAGGGCCTAGCCCAGAAAAATGCACAGTCAGAGGAAATGGCCATTTTCTTCCTTGACTGTGAAAGGGAGGGGTCGGGTGGATGGGCAGAACAGTGTAGATCTTTCAATAGCTCAGTTCTTCTGCCTTGAACACACAGGCTGATGCTCCCGGACTGCCCAGGCCTATGCTCAGTACAAAGCCCAAGGACTCACCCACCTAGTTCTGAAGTCTGGAAAATCACCTACCAACCATTCTTTAAAATATTCATTTATTACTCTTTGTTATAGCATTTGCTATTGGAAATATAGGAAAAAAAAAAAGAAAAGTTGAAAATTGGCTGTAATACCACTACCCTGATTTTAACCTACTAGTCAACATGTTCTTGTAGTCTCCTCCACGTCTTTGTCAGAGAACAAATATATCCAACATGGACGGACATTTGGGGCGTACCTTGTTTTCTGCCCTTTGTTGTTCCCCTTAGATTAAAATGTCGTCCGCATCCTCTACCAACACGTTCACCACTTACTTCTCATGGTGACTCAGTGCTCCTGGATTCTGGGGATCTCCTTGTGGTTGCTGGATGATACAAGGGAAATCAGGGTTCCCCCCGGGGAATCTTAGTCTTATTAACACAAAGATTTAAGAAGAACTCAAATAGAAACCCAAGGATGGTTTTATTAGAGTTTAAAAGAAAAACAAAACAAACAGAAACCAGAGTGGGCTGGCTGTAATAGCGTAGCAGTTGCCTGGAGGAAGAGAAGGGAGGAGAGATGGAGAAGCATCATGCCATTTAAACACGGAAGTCAACCATGAGGCAGACAAGGGAGGCTTTAGGAGAGTAAGAATGTCCCAAATGTTGGGGGGAGGGGAATGTATGCTTAGAGGGAAGAGAGAAATGAGAAGAGGAGAAGAGATGTCTTTCTGAACGGGTTAGAAGCGTGACTGAGTGTACCTCAGGAAAGCACTACCCTAGGGGTGGGGATGCTGGGAAGGAAAGGACAGACGCTCATTTAAGGACTCTTTACAGGATCTCCGTACACTGCCCATCCCCTTAGTGTGGCTTAAAGTGAGTCTGCTCTCTTAAGAAGTGGTCTCTTGGCTAAATGATTGATTTGGTTCAACTGGAATGTGAGGTCCCAGCTCAGGCCAGAGGTTTTATTTTCTTGAGTAGAAGGAATTTTTTTCTACTCTGTCAATAGTCACTGTTACAAATACTGCAATTCCCTATGGTTGGCTATTTAGGCTAATCCCAAGAATGTGCCATCATGTCTATAAAAAGCAGTAACAAGAACCAAAGATGTGGGTCACTTGGTAAGCGCTTGCCTAGCATGCAGGAGGCCCTGGACTGGACCTCCAGAATGGCACAGACTGGGTGTGGTGGTGCACACGTGTAATCCCAGCACTTCCGAGGAAGGAGTGAGTTCCGGGTAGGTAGTTCACTGTAACTCCTGACTATCTGGTGAGTCAGAGGCCAGCATGGATTGCATGACTGCAGTCTCAAAAAGAACAACAGAAAGTAGTTGCAGGAAACTGCAGTTAGGATATGCTAAACATTGAGTGATGGCGATGCGTTTTGAAGGGTGGTGGGTGAAGCTTTAAGGGGTAACGGGTTGGAGCCAGGTCTTGAGAGAAGGCTTGAATTTCTACCAGGTGAGAGAGTGTATCTGCCCCAGGGAAGCCTGAAGCCCTACAGGTACCCAGGCCAGGGGCAGCACATTTCTAGGTTATGGGAAGAGTTCATACAGAGGAAGCGCTCCAGCGAGGGTTGGGGGAAGAGGAGGCTTGCTCCTAGCCAGGACAGCAGTGAATGCGACAGACAATGGGGAACCACAGAGGATGTTGGAGCTGGCAGGTCTGGTATTAGGTCCTTACTATACGAATAGCTGTGGAAGACTTAATGGACAGGGAATGATCTCAGAGGCAGGGAGACCTCCTGTGTTAGGAGATGGAAAGCAAATCAAAAGGACTCTATGAAACCTGAATGCGAGGGATAGGCCCCTGCATGCACTGGCTCCCTGAGAGAGGAGCTCTCTGTCTTATTTGTAGGCAGAGTTCTGGGGAGGAGTTCGTGGGCTGCATGCCGCTGAGTTAACTGGCCCTCCAACAAGGCTGGCTTGTCCATCCAGGCATCAGAGCCAGTTATTACTACTGCTGGGGCGAGGCAAAATACATCACAACCAGAGCGGCAGGAGCTCTAACCGACTGAAAAGTTCCAAGGTTGGCTTCACATTTTAGGAAGCCGCTCTACACTCTGGAGAAGGGACCTGCTACAAGAGAATGGGTGGGGTGGGTGGGTAAGGCTTTGGTAGTGACATCTTCATGAGCCTCCTGGAAACTCTTTCACATCTGCCCACTGGGGTGCAGCTGGGAGGGGTAGTATTTTTCCCAAACAGCCTAGGTTTTCCAGTGATGCCCAGGAAGCCTACAGGGTGGGAAAGCTGGGCTTCAAATGTCAGCACAGTGGGAGGAAAAACAGCAGGGGCCAGAGTAGTCAGAACTGGCTGATTTGCTCAGAATCGGCCCCACATCTTCTTCATTCCTGGCAGTTTCTTTGGTTCTATATTTTACTTTTTTGCATGTGGTGTTTGCGTACATGTTCGTGTGTGTGTGTGTGTGTATGTGTGTGTGTGTGTGTGTGTATATGTCTGTGGAGGCAAACAGTCAATGCTGGATGCTTTCCCTACTTGCCCTCTGTCTTATTTTTGGAGACAGGGCCTCTCACTGAGTTCAGTGATGGAGCTAGGCTGGCTAGAATCCAGCAAGCCTCCGACAGCACCCTGCCACACACACATTTACACGTGGATTATAGGCTCATACTGCCACACCTGCCGCAGGCACACACTGTCACACTTGGCTTTTTACTTGGCTCTGGTGATCCAAACTCAGGTCCTCTTGCTTGTGTGGTAAAAACACTTTGCTTCCATGAGAGGGCTGAGGGAGTGATACCTTCCTGGCGCAGCTAAGGGAGGCTGTGGAGCTGAGGATGGATGCTATCCAGGCGTGGGATGGGAGGAGGGCTAGTAGAGAGGCCGCAGGGTGCTGCTGGCTCCTCCATGCTCCTCCTTTCTCCTTGCTGAGGGCTTTCTCTGCTTTCTCCTCCAGCAAGGAGGAGAATTACTGCCCTGGGCTTACCAGGCCTGGGTTTCACATGACTTCCTAAGAAACTGGTCCAGATAGTCCCCAGATCACAGGGAGCTCTGTTGCCTCGGTTGGAGGCTCTGGCTACTCAGGTGTAGTAGATTCAGCCCCTCACCCATCTGTCCCCTCTTTCTGGTGCAACAAGAAGATTCTGCAGAGATTGCACATATTGATTCACTCACCCTATGCCCGTGGGGTGTCCATTATGTGTCGGACACTGGGTTAAGTATTAGGGACTCTGAGGCAAATAGATTACACTTTATGAGGCTGACAGCAGGATGGCAAGACAGGAGCCACAGACACCAACAACCAAATACCTTCACGGTTCAATTGCTGGGGAGACCAGGGTATTTGAGAAAGGATAGTTGGAGGGATCCTTCTGTGGCGTTAGACGACTGCACATGCATGCACGTGTGCATGCATGAGTGTGTGTGCATGCATGAGTGTGTGTGTGTGGTGTATGTATGTACGTGTGTGGGCTGAGACCCACAGAATTGTGGGAGTTACTCAAGCAAGGGTTAGAGAGCTGAAGGCACATGCATGGTATGGGACACACAGACATGGGGGACTCGAGGAGTGCCGATGGCTGAGTAGGAGGGTGATGGCCAGGATGGGAGGTTTCTGCCCTGAGTGAGGATGAAGCATGAAGCAGAGAGGAACCTTTGGTATGGTGCCAAGGTGCCAGGCGTGGCTGGAGAGCTGGTTCAGTGATTAAGAGAGCTGGGTGCCCTTACAGAGGACCAAAATTTTGTTCCTAGTACACACATCAAACAGCTTGCCAAGATCTGTATCCTCTCCTGGCCTCCACAGGGACCTGCACACATGTGGCGTACATTCACACACACAAGTAAACATTTCAAAGTCATTAAGAAAATAAAGGGTTACCTAGACCTTTTTCCTGGCCTCCAGGACCCAGGAGAAATGTATGTGGACCCCTGAAACCAAAGATCCACCTTCTTCCTCAGCTTTGGGAGACTCTTGGGACCCACCCTGGACAACTGTCCAACTGAAAATTCTCCCAGGGGCGCATGCATTGATAGCTTGGTCCCCAGATGGTGGTGCTATTCAAGTGCTATGGAAATGTTAGGAAGTGGGACATAGTTGAAGAATATTAGATTGTTAGGGAAGGTTCTTTGGGGGTGTAGTCTTTCCACTGATACCACCTTCTCCTCTCGTTTTCTGGCTATGGGTGGGTGGGGACCGCTTTATTCTACCATATCCTACCCACTGTGGCATCCTGCCTCATCACAGGCCCAGAACAATGGGGGGAAAAAGACCATGGACCAAGCTCTCTGAAACTCTGAACTTATTTTTCTTCCTTTTAGGCATTGTTTGAGTTTGTCCTGTGGGGATTTTGTAGCAGAAATGGAACTTGACTAGCGTGGACGGAAGCAGCTAGCACACTGGGTTCATGACCACCCAGCCCTCGCTTTGCGCAGGCCTTCAGCTTAAGATGGGATCACATTAGGTCAGTGGGGACTAGAATCCGATGGCTAGTGTCTTCATTAGAAAAGGGCAATGGGGCTGGAGAGACGGCTCTGTGGTTAAGAGCACTGGCTGTTCTTCTAGAGGACCCAGGTCCAATTCTCAGCACCCACATGGCAGTTCACAGCTATCTGTAATTCCATTTCCAGGGCATTCGATGCACTCATACAGACATACCTGTAGGCAAAACACCAATGGACAGAAAAAAAACAATAAATAACAATAAATAAATAATTATTAACAAAAAAGTGCAAAGAAAGAAAACGGCAACGAAGGAGTGGGCACATAGAGGGAAGGCCATGCGAATGTGGACGGCTATCTCTCTGCCGGTTTAGTGGCTGCGCCTGCATCTACTGATATTTTAACTACTATCCGCACCTAGCGGCCTCAGACTTTGACCTGGCAGGATTTCTGGTACAGCTGGCACTGGCTTGGCCTCAGCCACCAAATGTAGGTTTTAACTAAGTATCATGCTATTTAACAATACAGACTGGGAAGTCAGACTGAGAATCTCTAAGCCCCTTCCTGCTCCTGCCTGTGCATCTCTCTCTCTGTATTCCCAGGTCCTCCACACTCTCTATAGCTAATTCTTGTCAACTAGTCACCGGCTCTGTCCCTGATTCGAGGTTGATTTTATTAACACAGTGTGATATAATATCCTGCAGGAGTGGGCATAGACATTTATAAGAGAAGGCCATGTAACAGTGGATACAGAGGTTGGCTTGCGGCTGCCGTAATCCACGCAGTGCCAAGTACAGTGGCTGATAACCATCAGCTGGGGGAGAGGCTGGAAAAGGTCTTCCTGGAGCCTCCTAGGACCATGTGGCCCTGCTAGCTTCTAGGCTGGACCTCTATCCCTCAGAACTGTGGCAGCCACAGTTCCAGCAGCCCCAGGAAACAAACACATTTGACCAAGGAAGACCCAGGGTGTCTAACCCATCTTCATGGATCCATTCGACAGAAGAAGAGCTGTCAGTGAGAGAGGTGCAGTGATGCCCCAAGGCTCACAGAGACACAGCAGCAGGGCTGCAGAGTGCTCCCAGGGCAGAACTGGTATGTGTACTGTACATGTGTGTGTACAAGTTCATGTGCATGCAGGTACACATGCATGGTGTCCGTGGAGGCCAGAGTCACTGCTGGACATCTTCAGTTGTCCTATATACTTTCTGAGACAGGTTCTCTCACTGAACCAGAAGCTTGCTGACTCAGCTAGGTGGACTAGCCAGTGAGTTCCAGGAATTCTCCTGTCTCTGCCAACCCAGTCCTGGATGTTCAGACTCATCCTGGGCTCCTGGCTTTTTGCAAGAGGATCTGAGCCTGGGTCCTCATCCTTTTGCAGCCAGCACTTTACTGACTGAGCCTGTGATAGCCCATGACCTTTAGGGCATAGGATCAAGGTGATGAATTCCAGTCAGGATCACAGGCTCTGCAGATCCAGTGTGAGGTCCAGTTTTTCTGTTGAGATCCCTGGGCTAGCGCGTATTTAAATCCCTCAACATTTTGAATAGCAGGGACTAGAAATTGCTGACATCAGATGATTGGGCTTGTTTACATCTTTCCAAAAATCTCCATAGTAAACACAAACTAAAGCCACAGAGATCTTAGATTTACAAAGAAAAATAGGAAGAGTAGATGATCTCTGCTTTATTCTTATGTGTGGGTAACCTTGGAGAAGTCACTTGGCCACTGGGATCCTTGGCTTCTTTTGTTTGGTGCAAGTCCACTCACTCAAACCCCACAGGCTGGTGGAGTTAGTTCGTACTGGGGGTGTGTGGGTATGGTAGTCACATAGGAGGCAAGTGGAAAACATTCACTTTGCATGGCCATTTTCCAGGTGCCTTTCAGAAGCCCCAGGGAAGGCCTGCTTCCTTTCTGGCTGAATAGGGTTGAGAAGAGGCCCAGAGTGGGCACAACATGCCCAGCATCCCAAAGCTAATAAGCTAAGCAGAGACCCACTTCTGGTGGTGCTTAGGGCCTTTGTCATAGGAAGAAAAGGGGAGGAAGAAGAAGGCACTGTGGGCTGACCCTGGTCAGCAGTTGTAGCGCGCCATGGCGCTCTGCGCGCCAGGTGCTCTGCGCACCACGGCGCTGTCAGCTGTCATGTTCTCAGGGTCTGGCACTAAGCCCGTTGTCGCCATTTGCTAGTTGTCCCTAGTAGTAAACAACTTCTGCGCATGCTCGCTACCGACCCAAGAGTGGTTTGAATTCCACCTATCAATTGCTCACACGTCTTGCTCACGCAATCGCATCAGTGTGGGCCGAGCCAATCAAGCAATGACACATCAAAGGCGGACCAGGGGCCTATATATTCCCGCGCGGTCGGGCTTGGAGTCTTTTCGCCTCCATCTTATCTTCAGTCTTCTGTGCTCCAATAAAGTATGTTCCAAGAAGAATCCTGTTGTGGTCGTCTTCTCTGCTGGCAGAGTTGCACGCCGCAAGCAGTGGTCACTTGTGTTTGCTCAGCTGCAGGGTGCAGGTGGCAGGAGCTGGCACTGAGTGCCGGCTGACTAGCCTTCAAAGGTGACAGGTCTGAGGTGACGGATGGTCACTGGAGTCTGCTGTTCCACATGCATGGTTGATTTATGGACCACAAAGATCTGACACACTGGGCTGTGGAAGAAACCAGAACAAAATAAAGGGAGGCCAAATGGGAAGCCTGCCTTCCTCTACTCTCAGCTGCTCTGGTCTGGATGGTTCCCAGAAAGCTGTGGTTTTGAAGTCCTGGCCAAGGGTCCTGGTGCCCCTGGAGTTAGTTCTGGGGTTAGCCAGGATCAAGGAAGTACTCCCAAGGTGTGAGCCAGCATGGGCGTGAACCAGGGAATTATGGAGAAAGAGGGGTGAGGAACAGATGCGGGCTCAGAGAAGGGACCCACATCCCAGCTGTCTGTAGCCTTCATTCCATGGAGCTGTGTGGAGGTGGGCAGGGCTCTAGGCTGTATTCCACACAGCAGTACCTGTGAGGAAAGAAGACACAGGTCACCCAAACAGAGGTGGGTGACCAAGGCAGGGCCTGACATCAGAGGCCAGAAATGAATCTGGGACTCTGATGGAGGACACAGCTTGTCCAGATGGTTCCAACAGAGAGAGAGACTCGGTGTACGGGCAGGGCCCTGGGGGACACTGAGAAGAGGGTGGTACCCTTACACTGGTGGCCTGAGGATGCCATGCCTGTCCTAATGCTTGAAGGGAACTGAGGAAAAGGTGTAGGTAAGCAAAAGATCTCTTAGGGTCCCACGTGGATTTGTCAAGGTCTCCTGCAGCCACTGCCTGGGAGGTGGCTGAGCAAAAATACAAAGGAAAGAAATGTTCCCCCTTTTCATTCTACCTCCACACGTCAACAGCTGACATGACAAAATGGGGCAGGAGGTGAGGGGACATCCAGGGAGGTCACCCACCCCCAGGGAGATCAGTCACCTGCAGACGCCCGGAAGCCCAGCCATGTTCAGTCCATCAGACTGGGGTTTGCCACTGGAGCCGCCCTCCACTGCAGTGGGTCAGCTCAAGAAAGGCTCAGTTCCCCGTCATGTTGCGAGTGAGCTGGAGGCTGGCTCGCACCCGGATTCTCTTTCTCCTCACTCTGGGATTCTGGCTGTCAGAGCTACCATTTTACAAGGTATCTCTAGCCACCAGGAAGGAGGGGAGTGCGGCCTTGGTGGGGTTGTTTCTGGGGGTTATAAGTCTGGCTTGAGCTTTGAGTTGAATCTGAGTACCTTGGCCATGGTTTTAAATTGTAGGGGACCCTGGGAGTGATGGTAACTCACTTGCTCATTCCACGGTGAACACCTTCGAGGAGGGAAAAGGCTAAGTGGGGAAGTCAAAATCAGCTTTAGATGGATCCTCTAAAGGGCACGGACTCTGTGTGGACGAATTGAAAGTTCATTTGCAATCTAGGGCCGAGGATGGAATTAGGTGGAATGCTTGCTTAGCACGCATGGGGCCCTGGGTTCTAGTCCCAGTACCTATGAAGCCAGGCATGGTGAGACATGCCTGTAACCAGAGCATTCTGGAGGTGGAGGCAGAGAGATCCAGAGCTCAGAATCATCCTCAGCTAGTTATTGAGTTTGAAGTTAGCCTGAGCTACATGAGATCCTGTCTCAGGAAAAAAAAAAATTCTCTACAATTTATAAGATATAGACAAAAGAAGAAGATGGGGCTCATCTCTAGCTGTCTAGTCTAGAAAAAAAACATCACTTACAGTTTGGCATGTTGGCTTCTCTCTTCCCATGACAGGAACATGCCTGTCTCTTACGGCAATACCACAGTTAGATATGTATGATGCTTACATTTGTAGAAATATAGTTGTGACAATGATACTCTGCTTACTGATCTTAGGGAAATACAGTTATTTTCTATATAAACATGTGATTTATGTTACTCTTTAATGGATTTGTTCTTGTAATGCTATGAGAAGTTTTTAGCTAAGTATTAAAATTAAAAAATCAATCAATCAATCAATCAATCAATCAATCAAGCAGGATCGTGTTGGCCAGAGGGGAAACTAACAACACGAGTTGGATTCTCAGAATCCACAAAAGGTGGAAGGAGAGAAGTGACCCCCCAAAGTTGTTCTCTGGCCTCCCTATGAACACGGTGACATGTGTCCCACTTCTCACTAATACAACTCTTAAAAATTCTAGAAACAGAGCAAAATAAGTGTGTGTATAAATCTAGTTGCATTTGTCAGAGATGACATGGTAATCACCGTGGATGACTGTCAGTGGATCTTCAATTCCCTTCTACTTTTCCACATTTATAAACAGTGCTGTGGAGAACATCATTATAGCAATTTATTTTTCCAATTCTTAATTATTTCTTTCTGAGGAACTCTTAGGTTGAAGGATTTGTGCTTTTTCTCATCTTGGCAAACTACAGCCCCCAAATGCTGACAAAGCAAATTTTATATTCTTTCTTTCATCATCTGGGACTGTAAGGGCAGGCTCTTTCCAGCCACCCGAGGGGAAAGATCTATCCTGGTCAG
Organism: Chionomys nivalis; assembly: GCF_950005125.1. Taxonomy (NCBI): domain Eukaryota; kingdom Metazoa; phylum Chordata; class Mammalia; order Rodentia; family Cricetidae; genus Chionomys; species Chionomys nivalis. The sequence goes on along the minus strand of NC_080090.1, from coordinate 31,492,370 downwards.
CAGTATTTCCTAAGTCACATACCTAAGGCTGGAGGTGACAAACTGGTCAGGCACCAATACCTTCTTTTCAAACTTTAAGTGTTTGAAAATATTTGAATCAGGAACCAAATTGATATGTGGCTTCATTTTACACACACATGCTGAACTCCTGGAGGCTACATGTGAAGAAGGGTGGTGTGCACACTCCCTCTAGCCGGACACGTGGTTCACAGTTAGTCACAGTCACTGCCTCTCCCTGTTGTCACCCAGCCTTGCTGCAGTCACTTATTCCCTGCCTTGTCTTAGGCTCTGCTAACCTGTTCCTCTCCATCCCTTTTCTCCATGTAAGACTGGCCCACCAGCAAAGAAACCCCATGCTTTTCATTCTGATTAACTACAGAATTAATTTTTTAAAAAACAAATCCTATTTGTAATAATAACATTCAAGTTAATCATTTTGGAAACTGCCTCAGAGAAAGCCCCGAATGTCTTTAACCAATATAAAATACCATGAATCACTTTGGACTCCACAGTGCATTATGTGTTTAAAAACAGAAAATTAGGCACAGGAGAATTCATCTTAACTTCATTATATATGAAATATTAATTCTCCTCTGGCTTTCATATTATTTACATATTTAATAACATGTTAGCTACACTCTTTGAGAGTGATTAGAGGCCAGCAGCTGTCTCCTGCTTCAGCCTTGAAGAGGCCACGACAATGTGACGCAGCATGGGGAGAGAGGCCACTGTCTCCATCCTGTTCCCACGAGTCCTGTCGTTTAACCATACATACCCTGTCGCAGCGGAGAGCAGTGGCTTTGACCTGGTGAGAAGGCCCTTCTCTCCTCTCTGCTGTCTCTTTCTCTGCATTGGCAGGGAAGAAGGCAGCATAGTCATTTTAACCTAAAAAGAAAGAGTGATTCTGTATTTGAGGGCTCTTTTTTTGCCTTTTCCTTTTCCTTTTCTTGATACAGGGTCTCTCTTGTGTAGGTCTTAAGTTTCCTATGTAGCCGAGGATGACTTTTAAACTTCCAGTTCTATCTTCCTGGTACTGAGATTACAGAGGTACCCCCCACCACCACCACCACACCCTGTTTATGGAGTGCTGGGAACGGAACTCAGGTTTTTGTGCACACTAGGCAAGCAGATTATCAACTAAATTATATCCCCACTCCTTTCTTTCACCTTTCTTAGTTTCTCTCAGAACTTTAGGCTTCTCATCAGAGAGATGGTAGTAGGATTCTGGTGAAGGCAACAGGGATTTTGTGGATGACCAAACAAGCCCACACCTGACACAGAGCAGCTGCCTGATTGAGCGGCATCCTTCCTTGATACTGTGACGAATGGAACCTTGGACCTCTATGCCACTCTTGTTAGGTACCCAGAACCTAGTATGTGACCCTAACATCATGTTGCTGAGACCACAGGAGGCAGGCATGGGATAAGGAACTGGAAAGAGGAGGCATGGACGTAGAGTTGGTGACAAACTTGAAGCAGAGGATGGCAATGAGCAAGCGTGGCACAGAAGTGAGGGCTGTGAAGCTGAGTCGGCTTTTTCTGTGGGTGGGGAGTGGACTTTTTCAAGAGAGGCTTTGGGGAAGCAACAGAGAGGGGTATGGTCTGCTGGAGTCTCTAGCCTGATAGCCCACAAGGCAGACGCCTTGTCTGGCCTATAATGGCATAAAATATTACTGTTGCTTTTGTTAAGTTTAAATATCTATGCTTTTGGGGTTCCTTGTTTTTTTTCTGTTCCATTCTTTTTTTATTTACTATCTGCTCCTACTCACAACAAAGCCTTTCCTTATGGTTTAAGGAAGAGGGAGATTTTGGGCTTTGGCTGCATGTATGCACCCTGTGACTTCCATTTCAGGCTGCCATCACTTGGCCTGAGGCTTTTGGAGAAGCTAGGTTCAGGTCTTGGGGATGAATGGAAAATACTGTAGATTGCAGAGCAGGGCAGGGAAGTCTGGGGATTCTGAGCATCATATGAGAAGAAGCCAGGGCAACGTGGCTGAGAGTGTAGCTGAATCAGTCACTGACTGGTCACATCATCCCATGGCTTCAATGAAGCCACACTGTGGGAGGAGGGAAGCTGTGCCTGTCCCTGGGACACTGAGATACTGACATGCTTCCTACTCATATTTCAAGTTATTGCAAAGACCATTATCTGCGGAATTCCTGGGGCTTCTCCAACAGGGCTAGTCGGTTATCCTGGGTGAGAACCAGCAGCTTGAGTAGCATCCTTGGGAGATGGACTGTCTGCCTTTCACCCCAGATGAGTCCATCAGGATTAATAACCCACTAATGAACGCAGGATAAAATAAAGATGGTTGGTCACCTGTTGTAAAGTGCTTCCAGGCTTCATCAATCCATCACAGTCGCCGTGGAAGGGAGAACTTAGAGACTCTGCGAGAAGTCACTGGGGACATCAGGCCATCTTACTAAGATGCCCTGTGCAGGGACTGCAGGAGGCAAGAACTCTAGAAACTGGTAGGGCTCTCAGACACATCAAGAATTAGAGAATACCCCAAATGCTGCTGTGGGCACAATGATCCTTCTTCCCAGGGGTTTCTACTTCTTTGTCTGAAGTTGGAAGGACAAGGACTGATCTTCATGTTACAGATAGGTAAATTGAGTTAAAGACTCTGAAACCTCAATTCTGTGGAACTCAGAGACCAATTCTAAATTGAAGTCCTTATGTGCCCTACGGCTTGGGTTTGCTTAACAACCCTCTCTGGGTCAGAGTTTCTATGTTTGCAAAATGGCAGACTTAAAATGGAGGCTGTCTCTTCTAAGTTCCCAAACTATTAATATTCTAGAGGATATGCAGGCTTTTCCCAACTTAAAATTAAAATTTGTTTAAATATATTTATTGACATATGAGTTATACTCATATGGAAACTAATTTACACATTTTTGGTATACAATTCAATGATTTTTGTTTTATTTACAGATATGGATAGCCATCATGTAATTGGTTTAGCATTTCAGCACCTAAAACAATAAACATACTATCTTAGTTAGATTTTTATTGCTATGAAGAAACACCATGACCATGGCAACTCTTATAAATGAAAATATTTAATTGAGGTGCTGGCTTACAGTTTCAGAGGTTCCGTCTACTATCATCATGAAAGGGAGCATGACGGCATGCAGGCAGGTATGGTGCTGGCTACATCTTGACCAGAAGGCAGCAGGAAGTCAACTGACTGTCACACTGAGTGAAGCTGGTGCAAAAGAGACCTCAAAGTCTGCCCCCACAGTGACACACTTCCTCCAACAAGGCCACACCTCTTGATAGAGCCATTTTCTTTCAAACCACCACACATTTCCAGGATATATCCACCCCCAGTGTATACTCCAGTCAAAAAGAGAGTTTCTGTTCTCACCTTTAGGTCTACGGTCCATTCAGGCTCATTTGCATTTGTGGCTATGGTGTGAGGTAGGGCTCTGAATTTATTCCTTTCATTTGGTTATTCAGCTACCCTGACTTTTCCATTGTCAGCACTGATTTAAAGTCATTAATCTTTTCCCATTCAATGGTCTCAGTACCGGTGATGGTTAATCTGTCAGTTGGATGAGATCTAGAATCAGCTGAGAGATGGGCCTCTGAGCATGCCTGTGGGGGATTATCTTGAGTAGGTTAAGCTACCTAGATGCCACACCAAGACAGACTTTCTTGAGCCAGAACAAACCTTTTCCGCTTAGGTTGTTTTGGTCAGGGATTTTTGTGTTTTTAGTTTCGTTTGATTTGGGGTTTTGATTGTTTGTTTGTTTGGACAGCAATAGTAAAGAAACGAAGACAGGATCTTTGTCTAAAATCCATTGAGCGTAGGTGCACGGGTTCCTTCTGGATTCTAATTGCATAGTCTTCTGTGCCCGCTTTTCTTACTGCTGCTTCTCGATAAGTTTGAAATAGGCTTTGTTCGAGCTCTTCCTATCATTTTGTCTCTCTAGGGTCTTGAGCAATTTCATATGAATCCTATTTCTCATTTCTAAAGAGTTCATCTGAGAATCCAATAAAGATTGTTTTAAAGATAGAGATCAGTTTGGGATCTTAATAAGTCTTAATATTGCTTCCAATCCACAAATGTGGGGTTTTTTAAATTTATTTATGTAGACATTCTTTAATTTCTTTGAACAATGTTTTTAATTTTCAGGATATAAATTTTATACCACTTTGTTAATTTTATTTCTAAGTATTTTATTCTCTTTGATGCTCTTGCAAATGCGATTGTTTTCATAATTTCATTTTGGGTTTGTTGCCTGACAATTTCTTTTTGCATACTGATTTTGTATCCTGCAACTTTGCAAGTCTAAATAATGTTAGCCAAGTTCTCAGAGTTGTTACTATGTAGCGTCATATCATCTATGAAGAGTGGTCGTTGTGACTCTTTTCCCACTGGGATAACTTTCATTTCTTTTTCTTTCCTAATTACCTTGGCCACAATCACGAGTGCAAAGTCAAATAGGAATGGTAAGAACAGATACCCTTGTCATGTCCCCAGACGTAAGGGGAATTCACCTTATTTTTGACCAGTGAGTATAAAGCTAGTTATGAACTTTACGTGAATGCTTTTCATAAGACTGGTTCCTCTCTTAGTTCGAGTTTGTCTAATGTGCTTATTATGAGTGTTGAATTTTTTTCTGATGATTTTTCTTCATTTGTGTAGTTATGGTCATATGATGTTTGTATTTTGTCCTCTTGGTGTATTGATTGACTTTCAAATGTTAAGTCAGACTTGAATCCTTGAGATAAATTCTATTTTGTCATGGTGTCTGATTCTTTTTAGATTCTGCAGGATTTGGTTTGCTAGTATTTGCCAGATATTTCTTTTTTACTATACACTTAAAGTATCTAATACAATATGCTGCCATTTTGTTGTTGTATATTTTTCCCAAATGAAAGGATTCTCCTCCCCCTTCCAGCATTGAGGGGTATAATCTAGGGCTTGCTGGGCAAGTTCTACACTGCTGAGCTATACTCTCAGCAGCCCCAGCACCAATTTGATGGCAAGGTGATGACATCCTGTAACCTGGCCATCATAATCCAATGGAGGCCGAAGAAGACCTTGTAGATGGATTTGTATTCTGAGTGCAGAAAGAGGGAGGAGGAGAAAAAAAGGATGAAGATTTTAGGGAGCTAAAGAGACTAGACATTTGTCCTGATTCTGTATGACATGACTGTTACCAAAGAGCGCATCAGACAGCCCAACTGCTCCTTTTCGGCATAAATCTACCCCTGTGCCCTCCCCCCCAAATAGTGGCTTTGTTTCTAGTTCTCTGGATCACAGCCAGCTCCAGGTCAGGCCTCCATCTTGTCGCTGTACCTCCCTGTTGTCCTGTAGAGTACCCGTGCTTATGGTATAGGCTCTAGATAGCTCCAGGAGGTCTCAGGGTTTTCTCTGGAATGGAACAATGAATGGTTAGAGCTGGCTCTTGCCCTTTGTCTCCTGGCAACCAGTAGATGGATCTGACCAAAGCCAGAAAGACAAAGGAATTGAACAGCTCTGTCTAAAAGTCTTTTCCCCCCACGTGCCTCACCTGTCTCCCACATCCACCAAAAACACACTACATTTACTTGTACTCTCTATCACAGACAAGGCTTTGTGGAAGAAAACCTGCAATCCTTGGTACCTGCCCTAGACAATGCTAATGAAGTTAATGGGAAGGAACAGTGGAGGCTGCTGTGAAATCCTTAAATGTTGTCCTCCCAGCTGCCCAAAGGCGATTCCCATTGTTCCTGTCTTGTCAGTTCCAAGAAGAAAGCCTGGCATTCTGGTGCTGATTGGTGTCTGGACTGCTCGAGAAGGCCCTCGGGCCCTCTGGGTTTCTCTTGTTTTCCACTTTTCCTCACGGGTGGTCCAGTTTCTGAATATGTGCCTGGTTTGGACCTTATATTTCTACATGGTTGGTCCTAGCAAATTGAAGCCCATTCCCCAGCCATTCCCCTACTAGTCCTGGTAGCTGTCAGCCTCTGGTCTCAGATCATAACCCTCTTGGAGAAGACCAACACACACACACACACACACACACACACACACACACACACACACTGTTCAGCCAAGTGCAGACCTTAGAGATCTGCCCTGTACCACACTGCAGCTACTTATGAGAATTTAGTGGCCTCCTTGGGAGGCAGCGTTTCATATAGTGGCCTTAGAGGGAGGCATTTTAGAAGGTGGCCAAGAGATGTGGCCTACCTAGTTTTATTGAATTCACATCACAGCGCTGGGTGTTTCCTTGGGTACTGCTAGGAAAACAGACTCCACAGAGGAGCTTAGCAGACGTTGCTCCTTTAGGGACTGGAGCTCCGGTTCTGTAAGGTACAAGGATGCAGAGTAATGGGGCCAGAAGTGGCGTCATCATTGCAGGACTGAGATGAGAAATATGGCTAGATAGTGGTGGCACATGCCTGTGATCTCAGCACTTGGGAGGTAGAAGCAGGTGGATCTCTCCTCTCTCTCTCTCTCTCTCTCTCTCTCTCTCTCTCACACACACACACACACACACACAAACACACACAGAGTGGGGGGAGGGAGGGAGGGATAGAGAGAGAGAAAGAGAGAGAGAGAGAGAGAGAGAGAGAGAGAGAGAGAGAGAGAGAGAGAGAGAAAAGAGAGAGAGAGAGAGCAGGGATTGGTTGACAGAAAGTGGTGGCTTCCTGAGCAGTGAGTTGGATTCCACAGGCTATCCTAGGCTGGTGGCCCACCATGTGGATTGGGGCATTGAAGGGATCTCACATGTTCCTGCATTCTTGCATTTTCAGCTGTGACTCAAGTCTCCCAATTGGGAGTCTCCATGGGCAAGCCAGAGGTGGCCCCAGATCTCTGAACAGCCAGCTGGTCTGGGAATAAGGTGACCTATTGCTTCTCTGTCAGGCACCACTTCTCACTCGAGGCCTGTGGGTCTTAGCTCTGAGTTCTTTTGCCACACCCCAGGGAACACTGAGCAATACTTGGAGACATTTGTAATGGTCACAACTGGAAGGTGGGGTGACTCCTGGCATCCTGGTTAGGTCAAGAATCCTCTTAACCATCCCACGATACATAGGAAAGATGCTACCCTAGACCATGGTGCACCTTGCATATACAGTGAGCCGGTTGAGAAAACCTGCTCTGTTCTGTGCTTGACCTCCCGGCTGGCCTTGGTCTAGATCAGTATCCACCCTCAATAAACACAAGTCAACTGAGCAGGAACTGCTGTGTTCTGAAGATGGTTCAACTGTTAGTTTTCTCATCCAATTTATCCATTCACATTATCAGCTTTCATATACCAAGACTTGATCATGTGCCAGGCCAAGACCCAGACAGTGAATGCACAGGAATTGCACAGATAAGGTGCTTCCCATTCCAATATTCTTTGTCGAGCGGGAGTATAAGACACACACACATATACACACATATTAACACACTCGTACAGACATGCTCTTATACACATGCAGAAACACACACACCAGCATACACATGCACATACACAGACACATATATACCAACACGTACATGTAGCCACATTTATACAAAGCAAATAAACATACACTCCAACATACACATGCACACACATACAAACATACATACACCAACACATACATGTAGCCATATTTACACAAAGCAGATAAACACATTCCAGCATACACATGCATACACACACACACAAACATACAAACACCAACACATACATGTAGCCACATTTATACACATGCAGATACACACACCAGGATGCATATGCTGAAACATTCACATACCAGCATACACATGCGCGCACACACACACACCCCCAACTCAGATGTAGGCACACATATGTGTATACACACACACACACACATTCCAGCACATATATGCAAACTCCCAACATATGCATATATAAGTGCACTCATAAAAAATTCCTGTGCCACCAAAGCTACAGAGAAACCCTGTCTAGAAAACAAACAAACAAACAAGCAAACAAAAAATGCCTGTGCACATTCATGTTCACATGCACACAAAGACATATGCACAAACACGTGCACACATGATTTCAATACAACAAGGTGAGGGCTGAAGAAGGGGAATTCTGTGAAATTACAGGAGGGAAGAGGTTTACTGTTCCGCCTGAAGGAGGTCAGGAAGTCTCCCTGGGGTGGTGATCTGAGTAGAGGGAAGCTATTTCTCTCTCAAGGAACCCTGTAGAAACCAGCTGGCCAGAGATTCCATTTCCGCTCTGTGGAGTGTCTGCCCCTTCAGCAGCTCCCACAATAATCCCCTCTTCCTCTTATAACAAAGGCCTCCTCTCCCTCTACCCAACATCCCCTCCCCCATCATATCTTAAAGTCCTCTGCGAAATTGCATTTCTAACCTTTGCTGCCTCCAGCCCTTCCATCACTGCCAGGGGAGGCCGACAATCCCCTGACCCAGCCCAGCCCTCAGAGGAGAGTCAGATGGTGGCCTTCATTATTCTCCTAACAATCACAGGAGTTTAGGAAGGAGCTGGAGGACGAGGGAAGCGAGCCAGATCCCCAAGAGCTTACATTTGACACAGCACCATTCCCTGCCTTACCTGCAGGCTGCCTTTTGTATCTCATCTTTCTCCTGTAAACAGCATGAAAGCTAACAAAAGGCAGGACCCTGGAAGACCTTAATAGCAACAGGGTCCACTGGGAGGGAATTAGAAGATGCTCACAGTTGGCTGCCCTGGAAAGGGTCTAGTGGAAGATACCAGAAATCTGGGGTCAGCAAGATGGATCTGTTATGGCTGTTTCATTAGCTTTCTGGGTGACCTCATAGAAATGACACCTTTGTGGGCCACATGCACCTTATGTGTAAAATTCAGTGGTTAGTGTATTCCTGAAATAACACTTCGTACACTAATAACTACCGACGTCGCTGACTTTCTGTTGACAGTACTGAAGCAAGAGTTTGGAAAAGAACAGCTTCTCAATGTCTTCCCTCTTCTACCATCTAAATCCCCACAGCTAATAGCTAAGAGCCTAGCTGAGGGCAATGAGATGTACCAGCATTCTCAGGTGAACTCTCTTCATGTCCAGTACATTTAACTATGCTGTCCCTATTACCTACAATCCCTTTCCACCCTGGGGACATTCAGGAATTGGTATCAGAGTCAGGTATATAATGTAGGTCACATCTCCTCCAGGAAGCCTGTCTGACTTCCTCTGTGAGTATCTTTTTTGGCTCCTTGTGAACAATGCTGGCTGGCATTCTGTTCCATTTTCAATGTTGCTTACCACTGTGTTTCTGGTCTGTTACCAAACTCCAGAGTCTGAAGGGTTAGGGACATAGCTCACAGGCAAGGGACTTTTTCCATCAAGGCAATGCTGTGGGATACTGTGCTTGCACCCTGTAAAGATTTGTCACTCATGGTTTAATAAAACTCTGATTGGCCAGTAGCTAGGCAGGAAGTATAGGCAGGACAACCAGACAAGGAGAATTCTGGGAAAAGGAAAAGCTCAGTCTGCAGTTGCCACCCAGACACAGAGGAAGCAAGATGAAAATGCTGTACTGAGAGAAGGTACCAAGCTACATGACTAAACATAGATAAGAATTCTGGGTTAATTTAAGTTGCAAAAGCTACTTAATAATATGCCTGAGCTAATAGATCAAACAGTTAATAATTAATATAAGCCTCTGTGTGTTTCTTTGGGACTAAATGGCTGGGGACCAGGTAGGATAGAAACTTCTATCTCAAGGCAAGGCCCTGTGTTGGCCCCAGAATAGCAAGCAAAAAAGGACAGATTGTATCCCACAGGGCATTAGCATTGAACAGCTGGCAAGTGGGTGAGTGTGACCTGAGTCCCTTGTGGCCATCATAAAGCACTCTGGCTAGTGGCTTTTGTTGTAGATCTAGGTGATTTTATTTTGAAATACTTTGCCTTTGCTCGAAGCCAGATCCTGGGATCCCTAGGGCAAGCTATATGCCAGGAAAGCTGGCACCATGAATTTCTTGGGGAAAGCAAGATAGACCCTGCATACTGATGAGGGTTGACTGCCCAAACCAAGCAGATGCCTCATCTTTGCCCTTTAACTGTGGAAGATTGAGGTTGCTCAGGAACTTCTTGAAGAAAGTTTACCCAGGAGTACAAGACTGTAGCGGGGTTCTAGAAGCTGGACCTGCACCAGTGGGACCTTCCTAGAGCAGAGGCATATGAGTGATTATGTTGGATATGGTGGAGTGTGTAGCAATTCCTTCCAGGTAAGAGGTCCCTGCTTCTCACCACATGCTTCTGCCCTGCATTCTCTCAGAACCATGCTTTGTTAGTGCATACATGTGGCTTTTGTGTACCTGGTTCTTCTGCCGTCTCTTTTAGCTTATAATTCCTTGGAATTCTAAGCAAAGAACTTAAGGCCCATTGGTATCGCAAAGATGAGTCAACCTTTGAGTTCAGGACACTTGGGTTGTCACTGGAGTCTGATGTCTGGGACAGTGAGAGTTAGGTGATACAGGATATGGAGCTTAAGCAATGATGGTGCAAGGCAATTGTTTGTAGGAGAGCCAAAAAAAGCAGAGAGGAATAAGAACACTATCTGTGTATTGGTACTGAGATGTGACCTGGGGCCCTGCTAGTGCTGGGGAAGGGTTCTAGCGCTGAGCTATTCTCAGCCCACTCAAACTCTTCGCATGGCCAGTGAGTGCCACATGACGACCAGAAGCACGAGAGGACAGACGGGTGGGAGACAGACGGCAGGATAGGGTTTCTTTGCTAGAAGTTGAGGTGGTTGTGTGTGTGTGTGTGTACCACTTTTTAGATTCTGGATTATGTTGAATAAGGAAGAAGGGGAAAGGGAGAAAGAAATTGACCCACAAGTCATAAAGTCATTGCGTTATAGAGCCACACCAAAGTCACTTGCCATGCAGAGGAACTAGGGGTGGACAGCACATCTGACTTCCAGAAGTCATTTTCATGGCAATGGCCTTGGGATATCAAGAATCAGGGTTGCTTCTCGTTGACCAACTCGTCCTCTAGAATGGACCAAAGTCTTGTGGCCTTCAGAAGAGCCTATGAGGGTCCCCATGCTCCCCTTCATCTTCTCCATTTTCAAACTCAGGCATACCATGCATGTGTGTTGAATCAAGTTCTAACTCTCTACCCTGCAAGACTGGAGACATGCAGCTCTACAGGCCTTGTTCACTGCAGGACTTTCTGCCTTAGCTCCCCCATACCTCAATACATCAGGGGCTTGGTTCCCTGGGTAGAGGGCTCGAGATGGTATGGACCTTTAGGAGGTGGGATCCAGTCAGAGGTTCTACTTCTGCTGTGAAGTGCTAGTCTCTGGGAAGGAGTTCTTGTGTGTATGTGCCTGGGCTTCCGTGTGCGTGTACTCAGAGAACACCTTATGGAAGAGCCCATTGTCTCCTGCTACCACACGTGCTAAAGGGGCCAAACTCAGGTGATCATGCTTGCTATCAAGTGCTGAGCCACCTCACTGGATTTTTTTCCTCTTCCCATACATTTATTTATTATTTTAAACCTCTTTTCTTCATCAATTTGGCCTGCCTTGGATGCTTGTTGCAACAACACAAAGCCAATGCAAGACTTGAATACCGGTTGTCGTGGGTTAAGTGCTTATACTATCCTGGGAACTAGGCTTTTCTGCTTTCTTCTACAATAGAAATGAGTGTTACAATTGCCCCATGGGGTAGCGGTTATTCTGTTCTTTTTACCAAAGGGGAGACCAAGGCCAAGAGGCTTTAAGTAATAGTAAGAAGTAGATAATAAACAGCCAAGCCTATTCTGTGCTGACTTCTATTCATTTTCAGCCTTGGCTCCTTCCACCCCTGTACTTCACACCTCTTACTCTTTGAAGTTTCTGCTTCAAAATTGTGAGATTGAAACATACATATTTTTATCTTGATTTTCTTAATGTTTTAGTGCTGTCAATGAAATATGAAGCTGTGAATTAGGACTGAGATATAGAGTTTCCCTGGTCTTCTCTAGAGTTGGGTACATGTCCATCAAAGCTTAGTAGAAAGTGCTCCATGGAGAGTCTGCTGGTGTGGAGCAGGACCTATGGTTAGGTCTAAGTAGCTGGTCTGCAAAGATTGATTAGGGCTGTATTAGTTGGCAAGAAGCATCTTGAGGAAGGAAGGGTTTATTTGGGCTCACAGCTTGTGAGAATACAGTCCATCATGATGGGCATCACGGCAGAAGAGTGAGGCCACTGGGTACCTTGAGTTCACGAGAAACAGAAAGAGAGGAGTGCTATAGCGCTCTCTCTCCCTCTTATTAAGTAGGACCCAGCCCATTGGATGATGCCATCCACATTCAGAGTAGGTCTTTCCCTCTCTGCTTAAACTTTCTAGAAACAACCCCATACACATTCTCAGAGGTGTGCTTTCTTGGTTATTCTAAATTCCATCAAGTTGAAAATCTAACGAACCATCGCAGACCGTGAGTAGAGCCTCCTCACCTCTCTGGCCTCTTGCTCTACTGTGGACAAGAAAGATCATCTTGTTTTATTGACCCACACCCAACCATGGATTGCCATACGACTTTTGTATGTATACCAGTCACTTTTAACATGGCTGTAACAAAATACCCAACTTAAGCAGAATTATGTTGACTCACAGTTTCAGAGACCACAATTCACTGTAGCGGGAGGTCATGGCGGCTTCAACAGAGAGTTAGAGTATACCTGCTTACATCTTGTTGAGTCAGAAGGCAAAAACAGGACCAGGAGTGGGGCTTGTCTACACCCCTCAAAGTCTCACATCCGGTACTCATCTCCAGCTATGCCTCCTGTCCTAAAAAAAGAACCCCACTGGGGGGACAAGCATTCAAACACACGAGTCTATGGAGGACATATCACATCCAAACCATATGGAATTTTTCCATATCCTCAAAGACAATCTTATTGAGTGTTCTCAGTCTTTTCTTCTCTGGCCTCTGGGGGCCTTGGCTCTTTGTCTCTAGGGTAAAAGGCTTCACAGGCCTCTGGGAATTGGAGCTGGACATGGGTCTCAGGTGTACTGCCGCAGGAAACATCTCAGAGAAATGTGTGTGCTGGCTGGACTTGAACTTCAACCTCCAGATATCAAGCCTCTAGTCACAATCCCAGATGTGTGGCTTTGGTGCCAAGCAGTTTTAAGTTTGGGAATACTGCTTATGTGTTTGCCAGAACTGGGGCCATAATCACCCCACCTTCCAACCAGAAATTTCTGCTCCTTGACCAAGATCTATGAAATTGTCACCCTGTGAACAATTCCTTGGCAGCCAGAGTCAGCTGGAGGGCTTCAGAGGAACATTTGGGAGTAATCTGGGAAGTGTTACTGCTTCCCTGTCCTTTGTGAGCTAACTGGTAGAGTCAGAGCCATCAGGGAGGAGCCCCAGAACCTTCCCTCCCACACATCTGGGAAGGCAGAACAGGCTCCACCGCCCCTGCCTCCTCCGGGCAGGATTTACAGCCCACCGCTTGCAGATTACTGGGGGGAAATCTGGAAAGCTGGGTAATGATGTGGGAGAGAACATTCTCCAGTGCTGACGTGGGCTTCTCTGCACCAGAGACCCAAAGAGTGGGTAATTGAAACTTGTGCTCTGAGTGGTTACAGCAGCTATAATCTCCACGACGGTGACAGTGTCCCTCAAATCTCCCTGCAGCTCCAGGGGAGTGATGTGGGGGTACGGGGCGGGGTGAGCCTGATGAATGAGGCAGAACCATGGGGCTAGGAGCCTGGACTTCTACAAGAACCCAGGGTCTCTAAATCCCCATAAGGGAGGCAGTTTGTAGAGATCCTCTTCCTAGAAAATGCAGTGCTGATTGGGAGGTTGGAATAGGTGAACAAGGCCAGCGTGGAGCAGGGAGACTCTGGTGGGCAAGCTGTCTCTAGCTACGAGCAAGGCCCAGGACGCTCAGGAGAGCCTTGTGTTTATTTTTGTCCAGTGACTGAGTTAGTGGCTGACAGGTGGGTGCAGGAAGGGGTCCAGGGGAGTGAAGGGAGAGGCTGCGGTCTCACCTGTGTCCAGCTCACGGCTTTGTAGCTTAGAAGGCAGTTATTGGAATGGTGAGGTCCAAGCCCATGGGAGGGGAGGCAGGGAATGGAACTGGGGTGCTTAGCTGAGCACCAGTATTCACCTTCAGGTTTCTGTAGATAGGAGGGGAGCAGGAATCCCAGCACTTATAGGCAGCTGTAGATCCAAGGGCTGGAATCCATGGGCACAGGTGTGGTCCACCTCCTAACAGCTGCTTGCATTTGTTAGCACTTACTCTGTGCTGGACCTCACCATTATTACTATTACTCTAGACACAGAGGCTCTTTCTTAAGGTTTCCAGAAATGACCACGAACTTGGTAGCTTAAAATGACAGAAGTGTCTACTCTCACAGTACAGAAGTCCCAAACTCAAGTTTTGTATTAGTATTTCACTGTTGTGGCCAAATACCAGAAAAAACCAACTGTAAGGGGGCAGGGTTTACTCGGCTTGTGCCATCAGGGCTGGCTGGCTCATCATGCGGGAGGAATAAACACATGGTGGAGGAAAGCATCTCATCTCAACTAGGAAACAAAGAGAAGAGAGAAAGACTGGACCAGGGACAAAGAAGACACTTCACATGTACACTCTCAATGATCTGCTTCTCCGATCAGGGTAGCCGCTTTCATTTCCCCCAATTCTCAATAATGTCATCAAATTAGGGATCACTCATCCATGAACCCATTGATTCGGTCAAGGTCCTCATGAGACACCCCTCTTCCCAAATCCCTACCTCTGAACAAGCTTCAGGGACCAAGTTTTAACATCTCGTGACCTTCTGGGGTCTGCCAGGATGACATTATCTCCGAAACCTTGAAAGGGGAATCTTTCCTTATGATCCAAACTTCTGGTGGCAGACCACAGTCCTTGGCTAAAAGTTGCTGTCTCTGTCTGTCTTCTCAGTGCTGGTTCCACTGTGACTGGATTCAGATTTAGGGCTATTCTGGTACTCTAGAATGATGTCATCTCATGATCCTTAAGGCAATGACATCCCCAAAGACCTGTGTATTCCAATCTAAGTCACAACTTTACATCCTGGATAGACTTTCATTTGGGGAAGTATTTGACATCCCCTCAAATTCATATGCTGAAGCCTTAACTTTGAATGGGATCATATTTAAAAGTGAGGCTTTTAGAAGATGGTTGGGTTAGGTGAGGTCACAAGTTGAGACCTCTGGATGGATCGGTGAATTCCTAACCAAAGCTTATACAAAGAAAAGTTCCTGTGAATACATAGCCTGAACCAAGTGGTCTGACCTGGCAACAAAGCATCATCTTGATCTTTGGTTTCTAGTCACTGGCATTATGGGAAATAAATTTCACTGCTAAAGTACAACGTGCGGTAGTGTTTTAATGGCAGGCTGAACTAAATAGCACAGGGACCACCATTCAGCGTGCTACAGAGAAGCCAGCAGCAGAGGAGACCAATCTAACCTTCCTCATGAAGGAGCCCTCAAAATGGTTCCTTACCTCTTAGCAGGCAAGGTGCTTCCCTTAGGATGGGGTCTCATGTAGCCCAGCCTGGTCTCAATCATGCAATATAGACAAGGCTGATCCTGAACTCCTGGTCTCCCTGCCTCTACCTTCCCAGTAACATGATAACGAGACCACACCACCACTCCAATTGGTATGAATTTCTCATGTGGGTTTCAACTGACTTTGTTGATCTGGAAATCTGTGGTGATGTGTCAAAAATCTCTGATACTAAGCTCATTATATTTCATCTACCAGCAATGAACTCAGAGTTACCAGGCAAAGTCACAGCAGTGGACGGCATTTATCTGCAACCACGGGGGCTGAGTTTCAGCAGAAACATGACCTCTGACCTCTGTGGGAAAATCAGGCCTGTGGAAAAGGCTGTTCTATGCTATAGTTATCAGTCTCCTAGGATTAGAGGGCCAAGACAGAGAAGGTAGAGTGTGGTAAGTCAGAAGGTCCTTCCAGATTTCTCCATTCCTTTGGCAAGACTGAATCTGGAGAAAGCCCTCATTTCATGCTGAGGATGGGAGGGGGTGGTTTCTGAGAGCTGAGGCCTTGCCACTTGTGAAAAGGACAACCCCTACTGCTCCTCCCCATAATCCAGTTCCCCGCCCCCACCCCCAGCCTCCCCGGCATCTATAATTCCGTTTGTTGTGCTCGCAAACACCGTGTTGGAAGATTTCATGCTAATGAAAGGGTTTCTTGATTAGGTTACGCTGTTACTGTAAATGTTCCCTCATTATCTATGTTATGGTAGGAATTTGAAAAAGTATAAATTGAGCGTCTTGCATAATTTATAAAACTTGAATGTTTCCTAATTAGTTCGTTTAGGTTAATGATGGTGCCGGGCGTCACTTCTTCCTGGTCTCCACTCATGACCTTTCCCCTCTTCATTCTGAACACTTTCTGTCTTTCACTCCCCACCACTGGCCCCACCCCCAGGTCCCCAGCCACCAGCTTCCAGAGTGGCCTCCTCCATCAGGTGGGAGGAAGCAATGCCTTTGCAAAATATGAATAGCTCTCTTTTTCTCCTTGTGTCTGCCACTCCGCCTCCGGGCCAAGAGGCAGCCTGCTTGAGGTCAGCCAGCTAGAAATCTGGTGCAGGCCAATCCCCCAAGAATGCCTGCCATGAAGTGCATTCCCTTAGCTTTTGCTTGGAGACTAGCCTCTATTAACAGCCTGAGAAGGGAAAATGCTGGAGGAGGAGGGGGAGGGAAAAAAAACACTCTCCAAAGGATTCTAAAATAACATTTGCATCCTCAAGTAATTCCCAGCTCTCCCTGGCAACCATTCATTTCTTCCAAACAGCAGAAATTTGCAATATGAAAGTGGATTGGCTTCTCCCTCCCTTGGGGCCCCTGTATCTCTTCATCCAGCGCCTTGGGTAAAAAGCAATGCATACGTTTACAATATAAATGTGATTTAATCGACCTCCCTGTCAGGGAGAAATGGCAAGCATATCAAACAAGACCAAGATGTTAGAAAGAAAAATCATAAATTATTCCTGTGACGAGTTTCTGAGCCGCCTCCTGGACTACTAGATGATGCTATATAAGGCTCTTCCTTGAAACGATAATTAAGATAATTCTGTATGACAAGGAGAAAAATGTCCAGCTTTGTATGAAATGTGCTTCGTGTTAGCCAGCTGAATGCTTGGTATTGATTACTCTCTCTGCACCCTCCCCCCAGCCCCACCGCCTGAGATCCTAGGCTAAAATTAATTGAACGATGAAACAGCTCGTCTCTTGAATCCTTATTTACCGTACATGCTTCCTAGAAGCCATGCAAAGTGGGCTGGCCCCTAATTCTCTAAATTGATCTCTTCCTTTGGCGGTGTCTGGGAGACCGTGCACATGTGTACACATGCACGCACGCGCACAATCCCCCCTCCTCTGAGTGCCCATTGTTCTCTCTAGAAGGCACCACGTCTCCCCCAAGGAGGCAGGTTTGATGGACATATCAGTACAGCAGAGCCCTAACTATTCTGTTAGGAGACCACCACGGGGCTCTCCTACAGAACTGCGGCCAGTGCCTCAGGTCCCTAATGAAGACAGCTGCAAATAGGACCTTTGCTACTCTCTCTGGCCCTTGCAATCTACAGAACTACATCTGGCTTCTGTCTGGTCTAGCAGCCTTCCTCCCCTCCCTCTCCCAACCCTGCAGTGTGCAGTAGGGGCCAGGAGACGCCACAGCTTCTCCTCTCGCATTCTGTCTGCTGTATCCACGGCAGTCATTTCCTCCCATGACAGGCACCAGGCAATTGTGGGCTGAGAGAAATGCTTTATGGTCTCAGCTCTGCTGCCTTTCCAGGGCTCTATTTTATCCTGACTGCAGTGTTGCTGCAGTGCCGCTGGGCCTCAGGTAGTTAATCCACCTCTGGGTGTCTGCGGCAGAGCTCATGCGTCTCCAGCCTGGGAAGGGAGCAGGGGCTGGTGCCCAACAGTAACCAGGCTGGAGCTAGAATGAGTCCAGCATCCCCAGGGTGGCTGGATTAGTCGGGCAGAACCCCTTCCTTCTCTCAGCTGTTTCTTCTCCACAGAAGGTGGTGGCACTGGGAATTCTAGGCAGATGCCAGTGATAAGTTTGGCACATTTCGCCATACAATCAATGATTTTTTTTAAAAACCAGAGGCACTTAGGCAATTGTGAGATAAATAAATGACTCTCAAGTTGCCAATCTTGTTTGTGACAACTCAGAGTCTTGCCCCAAGGGAATCATCCTTCCAGAATAATAACAAAGGAGGGCTCTTCTCTGTAGCAAGGAACACAAAGGGGTAATGTAGTCTCACTGAACCCTAGAGAACGTCTTTTGGGGACAGGTTATGCTTTCAGACCCTTGTCTTTGTCTCCCTAGTGGACATAGGAACAGCACAGGGCGGTTAGAGGCTGTGGAGCCAGACTGTGATAACTAAATTATTCTGGGGGGCTGAGTGGGATAGTAGGCAGTGTTGGGTCCCAGGTCCACTGCTTTGCCCCTGGTGCTACCCAGAGAGCTCAGAGTCAGAGTGGGGCTGGACTAGAGGGTGGGACCAGGAAAACATAGCCAGTCACCTGGGTGCGGGACCTGTGAATCGGGAGCTAGACTCGACCCTTAGCTAGCTGGTCCCTGTGAGGCAAGGGGTAAACTCCCCAAGGAAAGGAACTAATTATATCTTTCCCCCTCCTCCAGGGAGCAAAGAGTGGAGATTGCCTAGTTAGGTCCAGGAATATTGAGGGGAGAAGGAATCAGGTGTCAGTCTACAGTGCTGGGAGGTTGCTCTCTCTACCTTGGGACTATGCAGAGGCACTGTGCAGCCAGATTCCTGCCACTTTCCCTCTCTGGGCTTGTATAGCACTCTGAGGACTTGGGTCTCTCTTTCAGTGTATGTTTGTTTTAAGACAGGGTCTCACCAACCAGACTAGGCTAACCTTGAACTCCTGCCACGCCTCCTGCCTTAGCTTCTCCAATGTGAGTGCTAGGATTAATAGGCTCAAGTCAATGCTCCCAGCTTGGGTCTCCTCATTTTTGAAAGCCTCACACACATCTGGCCAGAGGCCCAGCCCAGCAACATCCGAAAGAGCAGGACTATCCTCCTCCGACCCCAGGTGATCCATCAAATCCTCAGACATCCTGAATCCTGGCACAGCCTGGTACCCGGCAGGAGCCTGACAAGGACTGGCTGAGTGGTTGGCTGCTTGGAGAAGAAGCCGCCCTTTTCTGTTGATGAAAGAGCAATTAAGACTTTAGGAGTCTGCAGTCTAGACAGGGAGCTGTCAAGACGCATGGAAGTGGGTCTGGGAGCTGTAAAAGGAGATTAGGGGGCTCCTTGAGCCAAGCACTATAGACATCCATCAGCAGGGGGCATCCTGGGGTGGGGCTTGTGGGACTGGGTAGGTTGGGAGCATTGCAAAGGGTATTTTTGAGATGTAGGGAGCTATAGTCCCTCTACTTGCCTGTGCTGTATGTCTTACAGGCTTGTTTCTACACTCTTTCCTTTACAGATATTTTTCACCACAGTCAAAACAACTCTCCTATCGACTTATTACCTTAAAAATAGTTGAAAAGATGACACTTGGGAAGAGAGCATTTAGAAAGAACATTCCCTTACAGCCTTGCCTCTTGGAAGAGGTCCTCTTTCTATTGACCTGTGGCTTCCTTCCAGCTGTCCCTGGAACACAAGTTCTGGTGTGATTTTGACCAAATCATGCTACCCCCACCCACCCGCTCCCAAGAACCCCAGATCCCTCACCTGTGAAACACAGTTAAGGTTCCTGAGTACAGGAACATGAATTCTCTAGTGCATGACTCCACTGCTGTGTGCTTAACCCATTCTCTCACATGGAAGCTGGAGATCTACGGCACAGCAAGACGCTGCTGGGTGAATGCCAGTTCTGGGAGTTCAGCCACTGCAAGCTGCATTTCTCTGAGACTCCCAGTAGCAGCGACCTTGGTCATCATCGATTCCCTGCCCCAGTTCCTGGACCCTTTCACATCACCCATCTTCTGGTGCAGGAGGACTTGCCTTGTCCCTAGTACAGCACCTGCCACCTACATTCTTCAGAATGGCACAAGGATGCAGGCTTGGCTTCTGAAATGTAGAAGATTCCATTGTCATATTTATTTATTTATTTATTTATTTATTTATTTATTTATTTATTTATTATTTTTTTTTTATGGGCAGTTGGGGTAACTGTGGCTTGGAGACCAGAAGTTATTGTCTACCATTGGTTTCTACCTGTGTGGTGCTACCCTACAAGAAGCCCAGCTGATTGAACCAAGGCTGGTTAATGGGGCCACTTGAAGTACCGCTCAGCCCGATAGACTCTGGAAACCAAGAGTAAAGAAACAGACTGTGTATGTAGAACTCACCGTCTCAAAGGATCATCAGCTCTCTGAGTGGCTCCGTGCCTAGTAGTCTTCCAGGAGCTGGGGAACCGGGGAGAGGAGCCATGAAGTGGGTGAGGTGTCGGAGACCTGAAACTTGTCTAAAGAGCATCTTTGGGCTCCTTGCTCATTCACTCTCCTGCCCTACAATTCGCCATATCATCTTCCACGCCCTTCTCACATCTCACCTTGCCTCAAACAGGTTCCTGAGACCCATGTCCTGGGTACCTGATTCTGTGGCTGATGGGTGGGGCTGAAATCCTGCGGTTCTGGCAACTTCTGCTGCTTGCTGCTACTGTCACGGTCACTTCGAAGACAGCTAGGCAAGAGCCATGGTCACTCACTGCTTCTTAGCTTGCTGTGCACGTGGGCATCACAGGGACTTGAGCAACATCAGCTTCCAGCCCACTCTCCATGCTGGATCTGTCAGGCTGGAACAGGGTCTGAGCTGGATAGTCCTTGAATTATTTTTTTCTACTTTGATCATACATCTTTAATATCCTCTCGTATCCCTCTTACCTTTCTGCTGAACCCCTTCTTATCAACAAGCCCCCTGCCCAACTCCTTCTTTCATGTCCTTTTTGGGTACCCTGCTGCATTTACTGAGGGTCACTTGAATGAACACAAGTTGGGCCTATTGACTTTAATAAGGATGATTACCAGTGGCTATACCATTTGGGGAATATGTCTCTCCTCCACAAGGGTGGATATTTCTTAAAGATTCTCCCAATGACTCACGTCAGCTAGGCCCAACAGAAGGCCCTCGTGTCGTTACAGGGAGGTTCTGAGAACGTCAGCAGTGGCGGCTGGCAGGAGACGGACTCTTAGTTGTTGTCCTTGGGGCCTGCTTCTAAGTCTTAACTTTCTATGCCCAAGCCTATCTTTTCTTTTTTTTTTCCTCCTTTTCTCCTTGCCACGCTGCTTTAATCTACTCCCTTTGCTGTCTTTACTAACTGGCTTGGCGAAAGCTCTTGGCTTGTGGTGTGACTCCTTCAGCTGCTGGGAACTCCCATGCCTGGTGCAGGCAGCCTCAGTACCAGGCCCCAGCAGTCTTCGTGGACAATAGGAGGAATGTCTTTCTTCCTCAGCTCTGCATTTGCTTTACCCATTCCCCATGGCTGACTGTTCTGGCTAATTAGAATCCATTATCCTCTTTTTCTGGGGTGTCCAGGGAAGAGGGGAGCCTGGATCTTTGGGCCAACGATCAACTTCACTTTGCCCCCCTCCCGTCTCAGACAGTGCCCTGGAGGACCAACGGAGCCATCCTCTCCTGCTACCAGTGGTCCATGCTTTCATTTCCCAGGCTGGACAAATGTGTTTCATCATCTGGATCATGACCCTTCCTTACCTATCCTCTGACACCTGAGTTGTGTATATGGAGCCTTGGGGTCTTCTTCAGGACTGGGAAATAGTAGGGCAGATGGGTCTGGTAGTTCTCCACCTCACCCCTAGCCTTCTAAATCTAGTTCCTTCTCACTATGCAAATTTGGGCTTCTGCAAGAAGCTTCCAGCCTCCTTTCTGCAGAATTGATGGGCAAGATGATACCACTTCACCTTCTCCGGAGACTCCATGGTACACATTTAAATGGTACCAGAAGTTCCTGCCTAGATGAATGTCCAGACTATGGTAACAGGGGGGGTGGAAAAGCTGCCCAGAATATACAGAGGCAGGCCCACTTGCCCACTTGCCCATTTGGTAATTTACAGAGGCATCTGAATAGGATCCTGGAGGATGAGAAGGAATTCACCACTCAGATAAGAGGGTGCTGAGACAAGGATGTTCAATGTGACTGAAGGACCTTGGTGGCATATCACGAAAGGCCCCCTTTTCTCAGAGCCTTGGATTTCTTCTCATAGAATGGAGGTCCTTGCCTCCTGGTGCAGACCTGTTGTGAGGTCTGGAGATGGCAAAAATGATCTTCAGGACAGTGCCTGACCCTGTGGCCTACAATAGCTTCTAATTACAAAGCCTGGGGATAGAAGTGGCTGAGTCTCCTGGTCCTGTATTAGAAGAGAGTACACATCCATATCTGCATTCTGTCCTGACTTTGGAAGATACAGATACTAGGGTTCCTGTGTTCCTACATCAGACACAGGGGCATGAACCTATGTAACAAAGATAATGGCATCCCTGTCCTTCAGGGGCTTTTCCCCATTTCTGCAGGTCCTGGTGGCTGTTTCTTAGCAGGCCTAGGCCCAACCCATTTCTAAGCCAGCATAGACACAGATATGCCAAGTAGTATGTGCCTTTCCACATATTGTCCGCACTTCCTGCCTGGCAGGTGTTGGAGTAAGAACCCAGCTCTATCTGCAGGGACCAGTGCACTTCCCTGCTGGTTCCCCTCAGAAATGATGACTGTAAACTCTCTGGACTGAAAGCGGTCTGTGTGGGGGTGCTGGGGTTCTCTATTCCCCAGGAGAGCTGTACTCAATCTTCACTTTGACTGCACCCAGTTCCTACTGTGTTGTGTGTTTGTTGCTGGTAGAATCACTTTGTTGCCACCTTTTTCTTATGCTGAGAGCAAGATGTTAGGGAAATCAGCCCTGAGAAAGAGGCGACAAGTCTCTTGTTGGAGGGCTGTCATGAAACAATGCCGTTACTTCAGAACCCAAAGGAGAGGTCATGTAGACACCCTGCCCCCCACTCTGCCAGAAGTCAGCTTAATTGCTTCGTTCTCTGTCCTATGCTATCTGCAGAGAAACTCAAGGCCAAGAGCCCATCCCGAGCAGCTGCCTAGGGATACCACATCAGCAACAACATGTGCTGACATCATGTTTGTCTAGTTTGCATTGGAGCGTCCCATCTCCAGGGCCATGGTTTGGACTTCCCTTCAAGACCTTGTGTCTGAATCTAACTCAGTTCTCCCATCCCCACTGAGGCAGCCTGAAGGCAGGACCTCTTTGGGTCCTAGGTGCCTTTTCTTCAGCCAGAGCTGTCTTCCTGGCATCTCAACTGAGTGGCTGACATTCCACATTTCCGTGGGAAGAGACTCTGACTGCAGCCAGACAACTAGCTAGAGAGGCAGAGGACGAAAGCGTGTGCGTGCACGTGTGCATGTGCTAATGCATGTCTGTGTACGGTGCTGCTCTGGGAGCGCCGGGTCCCTGCATAGGTTCCTGCTTTCTGCATAGCCTTGCCACCTCCACCTGATGGTACTTGAGCCTGTCTGCAGTTCTCTCATCCGTAGCTCTTCTATCTCTCTCACTGACATAATATCACACGGGGGTCCATCCATCTGCATAATCACCTTCACCTGTTCCCACAAGAGAGTTTAAGAGGTGTAGGCTCTTGGAAAATGACCATAAAGCCAGTACGCAGATGCCTTCAGCGGCCACACCAACATCTATCACAAGGTAATTGCAAGCGGGGAGTGAGGCTTGGGCTCTGTGCCTGGGAGAGAAATGGGACCATATTTACTGATTGTTAAAAGGATGAGAGGAAAGACAAAGGAAGTCTTCTCCTTCAGGGACAAGAGCAGTTCTCGGGCCTTGGGTCTTCTGTCCACACTTGGATGTACCGTGGCTTTCTGATCATAGTACAAGAATGATTAGCCTTTTCCTTTCTGACAGTATCCCGAGTCTTAAATGCTTCCCTTGACTACTCCTGTGGCTTGGAACAAGCCTTCCCCCTCTTTTTTAACTCCATTCTCCTAGCTGTAAAATGAGGGGAACAGATGGAACCATCAGTTTCCAAATCTGTGTTCCATGGTCCCTTGCGTTTCACTATAGTTTTGGGAATGAGGTAAGGGGTAGTGGGTGGGAGTCTGGTATCCTATTCATCAGCTAAGAAAAGCACACTGCTTTATTTTCATTGGTTCTTCAACCAGGGTTCTACGAGAGCAGACATGAGGAGTGGCTTCTTTCTGCAGGGTTCGAGGGTTCAGAAGGCAATGGACGCAGTTTAGAGGCCTAGACAGGGTCACCCATCTTGATCACTGCCTCCTCACTCCCCAGCTTTTTTTTCCTTCAGTAAAATGGCTGAGCCTGAGCAGAAGGGGACTGGAGAGTGAGGAGAGCAATAGTCAGATGCAGAGGGTACAAGGAGAGCCCTTGAGACACAGCGGCTGGGGTGTCCTCCCTGGCCTTGCAGGGGCTCCATTCCGGGCTCTCTGGACACAACAGCTCCTCTCAGCTCTTCTTTCCTGCTTACAAGCCATGTGGCTTCCTTCTTCTATTCATTGTGAGCTTCAGCCATCTCCCCAAGTGTTTGCTCTTGCCCAGGCTGGCCATGGAGCTCCGCTGTGGAGCCTTGCTTTACCTTCACTAAATGCTCACACTCCTGCCACAGAAAATCCTTCCGGGTCAGGGCTTGGATCTCACCCTGTGGGTCCCACCAGTCCTGCACCGGATTTGTTGAATTTCAGTCTTTCTGTTGCCCTCCACCTTGGCTCTGTGGTTGCTAAACGTTAGCCTGTCTGGCCCTGCATCTCTCCCTCTCTTCTCTCCCTCCATGGCATCAGCTCCCGCCTCCTGGTTCCTTCCCCGCTCGAGTTTCTGACCACACTGCTTTTGATAATGAACTATGATATGGAACTGTGAGTGAGATAAACCTTTTCCTCCCCAGGTTGCTTTGCTCATGGTTTTTTTTTTTTTTTTTTTGCAGCCATAGAAACCCTAACTAAGACAGTCATGATTTAGATTTGCTGGTCTGTGTGATGTTGCGTTAGGGGCTTACCTTTTCTGTTCCTTGGTTTCTGTGGTTGTATAGTGAGTGATTTGACTCTGACATCTCCCAAGGCCTCATTTGGGTATCCCAGTCAAGGCCACATCAGGTCCCCTCCTCTCCCTGGAACTTAAAGACAGGCAGGATGCAAAAAACTAGAGCCTGTCTTTGTGGAAGGTCATGGCTAGCATGCTGCCTTATCTCCAGTCCTGGGGGCAGAGCAATCCTGGTCTTGCTCCACATCTCTCTGGCCAGTCCTCACCCTGGACCTTTACTGGAAGATTTCTTTGGAAATCTTCTAGTGGCCTGTCTCCATAGTTGGCTCATGAGCAGGAAGCATTCCCAGAAGTTCATGGAGCTGGCCTTCTAACAGAGCAAAGGCCGCGTTGTTGTAATAGGAGCAGTGGCAGGGCTGTGTCCCGCCACCCCGCTAGCTTTACCCGAAATAATTACACAGAAACTGTATTCTTTTAAACACTGCCTGGCCCATTAGTTCTAGCCTCTTATTGGCTAGCTCTTACATATTGATCTAACCCATTTCTAATATTCTGTGTAGCACCACGAGCTGGCTTACCAGGAAAGATCTTAACCTGCGTCTGTCTGGAGTGAGAATCATGGCGACCCACTGACTCGGCTTCTTTCTCCCAGCATTCTGTTCTGTTTACTCCGCCTATCTAAATTCTACCCTATCAGAGGCCAAGCAGTTTCTTTATTAATTAACCAATGAAAGCAACAGATAGAAAGATGACCCTCCTCCATCACCGCATGTTCTCATGGGTCATCTATCTGGGTAGAAACGAAGCGACTGGGTATGCGCTGATTGCCAGGACCAGCCTAGTTGTTTGGGCTGTGGTCTGGGCCCATGCACTAGTTCTGTGGAGTGAACTAGCTGCTGGGTTTCCCTAGTCTAACAGCCACCTCCTGAGCCTCTCCAGGAGGGCTGGTGGGACTCATCACCTCAACTCGGCTAACCCTGGCCATCCTGCCAGAGCAGCAGGCAGGTTCCTTGTCTAGGAACGACAGTTCTCAATGCTTTCTCTTCCAGTTTGAGACACCTCTGGTCTAGGGAAGAACGTTGCCCTCTTCATGCTCCATACGCCCAGGAGGCCTTGTTTCTTGCTTAGAGCCTAACTGATCTCCCCTCCCATCTCCCCCACTGAGCAGCAATCTGGTTGCAGAGCAGGCATAGCCAGAGAAAAGGGACAAGAGGATTACCCAGTTCATTCTGTTGTGATAAAATACCCGACGAAAGGAAGAAGCAGGTTTATTTGGCGTCGTGTTCCAGACCATAGTCAGTCACTTCTGCAAAGTCAAGACAGAAACTCAAGCAGCTTGTCAAGTCACATCAACAATCAAGAAGAAAGAGAGAAAATATTTGTCTTTGCCTGCTTGCTTGGCTCTCAGCTAGCTTTCTCCTCTCTTAAGCAGTCAGGATCTCCTACATAGTGAATGATATTGCTCACAATGGGTTTTATCTTGCTATATCAATTAACAATAAAGATAATCTCCCATGTCAGGCCCATGGGGCAATCTGATCTAGATTAATTCTAGGTTATGTCAAGGTGAAAGTCAAAACTAACCAGCCCAGAGGGAACCTTGGGGGTGGGGGTGGGTCGTGACTTCTGAGCTCAGCCCTCTTGAGTCGCTGTTTTAAAGAAATCTCTGGGTACATCTTCTTGGTAGAAACATCTCCAAAAAGTGGCTGCTGCTGGCAGATCCCACCACTGAGTTCCTCATGAAATCTGGGGAGCTCAGACACCAGCTAGACCCTACAGTGCTGGCACAGGGCCTGGGAGATACAGAACAGACAACTCTTTGGACGAGGGTGAACAGACACAAAGGCACCTTTAGGCTGGGGCTGTGTCCACAAAGCTTTGGTCCTAAGGGCTCTGCAAAGAGAGGGCAGCCAGGTCCTGGTGGACGCCTACCTGAAGATGAGGAGTGAGGGGCCGAAGAAGAAGCCCTAGGTGGGGCCCAGCTCTGTTGCTCAGGCTAAGGATCAAACCTGGTCCTTAGGCAGTAGGGAACCGTGAAAGATTGTTGAGCAAGGTTATCTGTAGAAAGAGCCGAATCACTTTGGAAAGGAGGAATGAAGCTCTATAAATATGGTAGACTCTCAGAGCAGGGAGGGCCCTTGGAGTGACTGAGTGTGCTCAGTACAATGGGTTGAATGACCTTCTCTTTTCCCTACCATGCCCCATGTGCTAAAGCCTTAATGATACCTGTGGACACAGGGAACTTCCGGGAAGTGGAGGTTTGAGAGAGGCTCTTCTCTCATGGGGAATATGCCCTTGATGTGGGCTTCAACATTCCTCTTTATCTTTCTCTTCTTGGCTCCCGATGTGAACAGTGTACACCAGCACACACTTCCAGCCACTGTCATTTAGCAGCCTCATGAGGGACAAAAGCAATGAAGCTGCAGATCTTTGATGGGCTCTTCTAGAACCATGAACCAAATAAACCCTTTCTTTCTCTATCTAAGTGAATTACCTCAGGTGCTCTGCCGAAGCACTGTGCCACTGACTCCTGCCCTCTGAGAGCACCTCCTTTATAATCACTTCAAGCCCTCTACAAGAACGTGGGCCAGATCACCCTGATCTTCTTGGATCAAAGAGGAGATTAGCTCTGAGTCCCAGCCGTGTTAGATGCGCTGCCCACTCTCCATGACGATGCCTCCTCCAAGACTGTCAGCCATATATCTACTTCTTTTTATCAATATGGGCAACTGATTCTTTGGACATTTATCATTTTAAACTGTCACAGTCCAGAGCCTTTCCTGAGGACTAAAATCAATACTGATCTCGATGTGAATACTTTTCTGACAAGGTTCCTATTTGTGGATTCACAAGTAGAACTAATGTGTGTTAAAGCTATTCACTTTGGCATTTTGAAGCTCCATTGACACATTAAATATAGGCGTTCACCACAACGATTAACCTTACAACTATTAAGTAATAAAAATCCTCCATACATATTTATTAGCTGAACATCCGTATCCAGCACGATGCCTTTCCTGATGATGGGGGGAAGCAGAGACGGTGGAGAGGCTGAAGGGAGATAAACTCAGTTCCCTCAGAATGTCGTGAGGGAGCCATCATCTCATGGATGGACATCTTGGTGAAAAGGAGAGGAAGTGTCTTTAGGGATGGATACTCTGATAGGGAGCTGGGGTGAATGGCAGGAGAGTTGAGGTGACCCGAAATGAGGCTTCCTCTTTCCTAGCAGGTCTGGAGTGAACATCTTACACAGACCTTAGTTTCCTATGGGTATAATGGAGTCTTTCTGACCTGTATACGGTGCCATGGCATATGCACAGGAGAGCAGCTGGACACGTACAGAATGTGTCAGACAAGGACGCTCACAGTCAGGAGCAGCCAGATTGGGGGATCTGGTATCCACAGTATCTGCTTTACACTGAGAGGATTGGGAGGAATTTTACCCCGCCAAGCTGGGAAGTCGCTTCTCTGTGGCACACTAATCACAACTGGTAGGTAGAGATGGGTATGGATGTCCCTACTAGGGCTGATGGTTGGTGATTACGAGTGCCAACCCTGCTCACTGATGGGGACTGCTTCCTGAACGTGCCCTTCTGGAGCCAGCATCATGAGGGGCCCGGAGTGCATGTCTGATCCTGGCACTTACTGTATATGACTCCAGTACCCTGGGAATGGGCTCAGACAGCATCAGCATAGATACCTACTGATGCCATTGTCATTCTGATGATGACGCCATCATTCTGACCATAGTGTGAGTGTACCATCTGTTAACCTAGTGTGTGTATATCACCTCTGGTAGGGGCTTTGCCACAGGAAAGGAGAGCTGCTCTGGGACTGGCACCCTGAAATCCTTGCCACCCCTGAGTCACTTAGGCTTCCTTATTACTCAGCAGTGCTCAAGGACTCTGACTCAGGTACTGGAATAAAACATCAGAAATGTGGGAAGCCAGGCTTCTTCCCAGTCAGGATGAGAGAGCCAAGAGCCAGAAGGGGCTGCCTGGAGGCAGAAACTATTGAGTTTGGCCAATAAGAATGGAAGAGAACAGCACTGTAGGCTGAGAGACCACATGGGAGTTAGGATACCACCCTACAGTGACCTTAGAGATTTTCCATGGTGGGAGTACAGCCCTCATGATCCCCCCTGAACTCCAGGGACATCTGTCCTCCAGTGGGGCCGAGTACAGCAGGGAGAGGAGGAATGTGTTCTGACCACTCGAGTTTGAGCTTTCCTAACCTTGATAGATTTGCATCTCTCTCACCTGGCGTCAGTCCCATGCTGTGGTCCACGGGCTTTCTCAGACTTGACTTTCTCTGGCATGTACACCGCTATGACATGTTCCCTGGACATTGGATTCCATCTGGATTTATGCTTCCTGGGGGACCCCCAGACACATACGCTGAAAATGCCTCAAGAATCAAAGAGTCAAGCATGAAAGCAGAAGTTTGCGATAGAAATGCCTTTAAATGATGGCATGCAGCACACAGACGGAGCCATGGGCAAGTGCCGCGAACAGGGCCATTCCTCAGAGCTGCAGTTTCCTGGGAACCAGAGTGCATGTTGGGTATATTGTAAACTCCTCCCAAGGGAGAAAAGCTTGTGCTTTTTTTCCCCCCCCCTCCATGAGAACTTAAGGAGACAGGGACCAACATGTGTGCAGGGCTTGGGTTGAAATCAAATGAACACATCTGGGTTTGAACCAGGTCTATAGACTGTAACGTAGTTCCCTGTCACAAGATGTCCTATGGGCACTCCAAACATGTCCCTTCTGGGCCTCTGACTGGCAGGATAATGCTTCTGTCAAGACGACCAAAAGAAGCCTGGAACCTGGAGCTTCTTAGAAAAATTGGGGCTCTAGGGGTTTGGAGAGATGGCTCAAAAGTTGAGAGTATTTGCTGCTTTTCCGGAAGACCAGAAATTTGGTTCTCAATGTCCACATCTCATAACTGCTTCTAACTCTAGCTCTAGGGCATCTAGTACTTTCTCCTGGCCTCTGTGGGCACCCCCAGACACTGGACACACACACACTTAAAAATAATTTTTTTAAAAAAAGGAACTCTAGAGAGAGTTGCAAGGCAGGAAGAGCAGGAGATAGTGGAAAACCTTCCTAGTTCTGTAGTCTGGTTGACCCGCCTCACTTCCTCTAACTCTGGGCCCACACTTGCTTTCCTGTGATCTCAAAGGGAGGGAAGGTGGCCCGATACTATTGATAACCCTTCTGCCACCCTGTGGCCAGTTTGACTGACACATGACCTCATCCTCGCCAGGCATTCTCAGAAGCTTGAAGGTCTAGCATTGGAGGAGACTGACTGCCAGAGGTGGGAGCAAAGGAGAGAATCCTGATGCTCATACTCCCATCTTCTAGGGCAGAAGGTCTGAAGACTGAGGGCTTCTTCCTGGTGGTGGTGGTGGTGGGGGGGTGGAGGCCAGGATGGCTCAGCATTGCCATGGGGCTGATCTCCCATCACTTGGACCTGCTTTTGGGACACAGCCCCAGCTCGGTGGATTAGGTTTGCTGCTGTCAGAGGACAGATGCCAAAGTGCTCCTGGCTTTCCTCTGTTTCTATTTTCTATCTTGATGGGGAAATTGTGATTTTTCACACTGTCACGAAACCAATAGGTCCCTGACATATGTTTTTGTAATCTGCGTAGCTGGTTTCCCGTACTTCTGACAGTTCTATTACATGTCTGACAGTTCTATGAAATTTTTCCTCTGGGAAGTTGAGGGGGACAGGTGCCTCCCCCACCATTGTAACTCCCTCACCCTTTACTCAAACTTATATTTGGAGACTAAAGAACAGCCTGTGTACTTTTCTTGTTCCTGCCCTGCACTGGCTGCCAGCTTCCTCCTGGGAGGGAGGGTGAGGTTAACAACCCAAAACTCTGAGGGGTTCCTTGAACATCGAGTGTGGGGAAAGAAGGAGACCAGAGGACTCTGGGGGTCAAGTGAGTAAATTCAAAGCTCTGTGATAAACAAAATAAGCTGCTTGCCTTAACGCATCCTGACCCCAGCCCTCCTCGATGATGCCACCCTGTGCCAAGGGAGTACGAGTGCCTACATGAGGACACCACATAAAGAGGGTCCGTGCTACCGGCCCTGGTGGGTCGGCAGAGTTGTGGCTGTAGCCAGTGTCTGCATGCCCATGTGGGCTTATGCTGAGGTCAGTATCTTACCTTTGGGACACTATGCCCGGGTTACAAGGCCAGGCACAGTTCCTATATTTGGAAGGCCCTCAGGAGTATATACGAATTTAGAGCTACTCCCCTGGGTAGAGTTCCTTCTCTGGGAAGCCTCATTCTCTGGGCTGGGGATTGTACATTGGAAGCAACTGTGTCGACAGGCGCATATTGAGGGCAGTCTGTGTCCGCGGGGAGATGCTGGGACATGTTTTGATTTAACTTGGCTGCTGTTGCCTGGTGCTGAGGGCTCTGTCTAACTTAAGGGCAAGTAGGAAAATAATAGAAACAGTGATGGTTGAAGACACTGTAGGGAGGAGAACGACGGGCGCCCCTGCCTTGAGTACTTCTGCCCGAGGGGGTGGCAGTCTGGCCACACTGGCCTTGTTACTGCCTTTCTGGGTGGCTTTGGGCAGATTCCATTATCTCCCAGCCCCTGACCAATGAGGAGCCTCTGACTATCAGCTTGGGGATTTTCTGTGAAGTACATATAGTATGCTACTTGCCCCACAACGGCACCCCAGGCGCTGGGAATGCAAAAGCCAATGCAGCATCTCAGCCTGCCTTCGAGATGTTATTTGGGTCCTCTCAATCGACTTAGCCACTCTGATTTTCCTGTCTATGGAAAACGAGGTGTTGCCATGGCAACTGCCACATTACACGGGTGCCGTACTGACGATGCCTCTGAGATACAGAGCGGCTTCTCAAAGAGATACACTTTTCAACATGTCATGTAGGATTCTGTACTTGTTAGGGAAAATCGCATTTCCAGCAAAATGACATGCTTCTCTTGGGCTTGCTGACGCGCGGCTTGCGCCTTCCTTAAACAAAGAATTTCATTCACCACCTCTCTCCTGCCTGTCTAGCCTGCCACCATCTGCCACCTTTCATAAGCCCCTAATGCCCTTTCAGTAAAACCTGAAACTGGAGGCAAGGTGGTAGAGGGCAGGGCTCCTCACATCAGGCCTAGCCCCCAGAGCTGCCTGCCTGGTAGTAGAGGGGCTCAGAAGCTAGGTCTCATACAGTGACCAGAGGTCAGCCAGCTGAGGATATGGCCTGTGCCTCTGATGGTTTTCAGCAGCTCCAGTATTGTGACTTGACCTAATTTCTCCAGGTATGGTTTGGAAGACAGATTGTTCATGATCTGACCTACTCCAGGGTCAACTGTAGAGAGCCTTAATGAGGGGCTGCTGTCCCCTGTGTGGCTGATGTCCTGACTGTATCCATGGGTTTATTAGACCCACGCTGGCTTTCTCTTCCGTCAGAAGATGGGTGTTGCATTAGGATGACACTGGCCTTGACCCTGTCAGTGTTGTGACCTGGGATCCACAAGTTCATCTCTTGATATTAGTTCTGTCTCCAGAGGGAAGGTGAGCTAAACGGTCTGAGAAGATTCTCAAAGCATTTCCAGATCCGATCCTCCTTGGAGTCCTGTGTGGAAGACCAGGAGTCTCCTTTCTTCCAGCTATCAGGATGTAAGTGAGCCACTATGCTACTCCCAATGAAGTCTGTGTTATCCAGGAATGGGTCCTGACTTGGGGAATGCAAATCAGTAACCTCTTGCCCTTGAGGTCAACTGGCCTGCATGTCGAAGGGTTGTGATGACCATGTTGATGAGAGACCTGGGCAAACTCAGCAAGCACTACTGCATTCGGGTGAATCAGTGAATGTACGTTATAAGGGGTCATCAAAGATCAGTGTTGAAGGTGTGAATGTGTGCTGAGTTGAGGGAGATGTGCTTGGCACTCACATGGGTCCTTCGAGACCTGCTGGCCATGCTCTGGGGCAGGTACGACAAGGGACTCTGAGATACCTGGATCAAGTGTGCCTGTGCAAGCAGTCCGAGAGAAGTTCAGATCAACTTATGAAAGAATGGCAAACTCCCAGGTGCTCACCGCAGGGGTGCAATGAGCAGCGGATCCTGAGCCATCAAGAAACAGTGTGGCTTGTGTCAGGCTAGAGTCAAATGACTTCTGCCCTGGTCAATGAAGATGGTTCAAAAGAGAGAACTCATTCCCGAGAGAAGGGCTGCACCAAATTTTGTCCTGAGGTTGTGTTGGTCTCTAATGGGAAGGTACTGAAGTATAAATTAGATCCAACACTAGACACAAGTAATTCAGCTTTGATAAAACCAGTGATGGCCGTAAGGCTTTCCTGATGAAGGAAAGAGCCTGTTACTTTAGGTTCTGGCCAAGCCTTCAATCTTCCTGCAGACAAGTACTCACTTGGATTAACACCACTCTAGCTAGCATTCCTCACCTACCTCCTGGTGAGACACAGGACCTACACAGGTCCTCAAGCCAGCAAGCATCCTTTCTGTGTCTGCCTCCAGGAGCCTCATATGGGTTCTTCCTGTCTCCAGTAGCTTAGTGCATCTTCCACCTCACAACATGACTGGGTTTTCTAACCTGCAACCCCGGTCACATCTCTTTTCCATCAAATGCCTTCTGATGAGTCTGTCTTAGAATGCAGTCCAGGTCCCTCCATGTGGGACCAAGGTTCTGCATGGCTGGATCTCTAGACACTGGTCCCAGTTCACCTCTCAGCCATGTGCTCTTTGTGTCTAGCTAGTCATGGGGCATCTTTCAGGTCTCAAAGGGTCGCTCATCTTCCTCTAGACCTTTGTACAGTTGGAAATCCTGAATGCTCTCGTCTCTGAGCCTAGCTGTTTCTTGTTCCTTTCCCATCACCCTTCCACCCAGCTGTAAAGTCACTATTTCCATGAATGAATGTTCTCTGCTGTGGCAAAGACTGTATCTTTTTTTCCAAGTATCTTTCTTCCTTTTCTACAGGGTATTGGTTAGATTCACAGCTGCCATAACAAACATGGCTCCCAGGCTCCCCTCCAGCCAGGGGTAGTTATATTGCTGAGTTCCAGTCTATAGCATGCAAATGGAAAGGCTCTTGGGAAGTGTCCCAAGAAGGAAGGATGCATGACTTTTCTACTTCCTTTTCTTCCTGCAAGCTGGAATGCAAACTGATGCTGGAACATGGGTATCCCCCTTTGAGGCAAGAGTGGAAGCAACTTGCTAAGAAAGGCAGAGTCGGAAAAGGGACAGGGGCTTGGTTCTCTGATGGCATGAGCTCCACTCCTCGCCGACCCTCAGTTATTCGAGATTGTTTATCTTCAGACTTTCTTTCTATGGGAGAGAAACAAGCTTCTATCTTGTGCTGTTATTTCATAGCTCACTCTAATTGGTGCAGGTGCATGCAACTGAATTCCTGCCAGTATCCGTTTTCCCCTCTAACCAGACACTGGGAGGGGCAGGTGCTCCAGTGTGGATGCCTCTGTCTCTGTCAGCATTTATAATTCTCACAGCCACAAGATGGTGTCAGCACTTCCAAATATCAGCACTTCTAGAGGAGACGGGGATGGCTGGAGAGGGCAAAAGGCGGTGCACTCTTCACACACTTGAAGGCAAACCTCTGGTGCTCCAGTCTGACTCCTCAGGGCATCTTATCAACAAGAATCTTAACACATGGGAAGCTGAGACAAGGCAGCCTGGATTGCTTGACCTCTAGAGTAGACAGAGCATAGGGCTGCTGATGTTTCCTTGCTGGTGGCATCTGTTTACTGAAACCTTTTTAGGACAGGATGTCTCCAAGAACTATGATGGGGTGACTCTATAGTAGAACTTTTTTTTTTTTTTTTTGGTTTTTCGAGACAGGGTTTCTCTGTTGTTTTGGAGCCTGTCCTGGAACTAGCTCTTGTAGACCAGGCTGGTCTCGAACTCACAGAGATCCGCCTGCCTCTGCCTCCCAAGTGCTGGGATTAAAGGCGTGCGCCACCACCGCCCGGCCTATAGTAGAACTTCTAAGAGTGCAGACTTGAAAGCTCTTGTTTGCTGCTTTGTCTGGGCAGAGTCAGCATCCTTGTGCCCCATTTCTGAGAAAGGACTCTTAGGTGTTTGTCAGGGTCATTCAGGCAGTACCTGAGAAGTGACTTGTAGAATTGAGATACTTTTTGCCTGATTCTCAAACTTGGCTATACTGCAGAGTCCCAAGGGAAGTGTTGCAAATTGCCAGGACTAGCGAGACCAACTCTAAGTGGTTCAGAGTGTGGTCTGGGTCCTGAGGTTTCTAAATGTTTGCTCATCAGTTCTGATGCTCAGTCAAGAACAGCAGCAGACTCAGAGTGTGAGAGGAATCAGCCATTTTTGTCGTGGTGGTCCCTGTCCACCCAGGCTCCACATTTGGTGGACCTTCTGTAAGAATTTGATGAACAAATTCTTTTTGCAGTAAGAAGGGACCAAGGCTGTCTGGTGCAGCCCTCGGGTCCTGGGGTCACTACTCTGCCGCCTCTGTGGTTGCTGCCTCCATCAGAACTTCTCCCCAGGGCTCCTGGGATGCCTGGTGACTCTTCTGACAGTTCCCAAGGGCCATGTGAATTGGCACAGACTCTCCCTTCTCAAGGAAAGTCAAACGATACCCATCAGGAAGGTTCTAATGTGTAGAACCCCACACTCAGCTTTGCTGGCTCTGACAGGAAGCTTGGCCCTCCCGTCTCTCATCTGGACACCAGCCTCGGTTCCAGAGAGATGTGTCATAGTCCGGAAGGGGGCTGTCCTTTGTCAAGGGGTTGAAAGGGATCCTGCCATCTTGGTTGGGTGGCATGGATTTCTGCTGTAAACACAGCACGTCTGGGAAATGCCCAGGTGCCGTGTTTCAACAGCTCTGAAACCTAAAGCACCGAAGGCTTTGAAATGCAAATATTTTGAAGGAAACATAAGGTAAACATGAGTGCTTATTTTCCCCTGATGAAAACAATATGCTGTTTGCTCTGAAGTGTAAATAGAGTCTAGATGGCTTTTAAAGAAAGCCTTGGCTCTTATTTTCAGGGCCAGAGTAATAGTATCCCTAAAAATACTCTTGACAGCCTTCCCACCCCACCAGAATCCACCCTCCTTTCCCAGCCTTCTCCCCCAAACACTCTAAATCTATCTCCCCACTTTCAAACTTGAAGACTACACTCCCGTCCTTAAACCCTCTCTGATTTTTATAACACTGCCCCAGAGTTCCTTTGGATAGAACTGGGTGGGGTGGGGGCTCGCCTGTAGCCAATGGCATTTCACTGACTTGAAAGAGATTTTATGGTACATTGAACTCTAATCAACTTTAATAAGTGTTTAATGCAGGAAGAACATTTTGCCCTGTAGCCCCAGGGTGCAGACTGACCATGCCTACTGGTGGCCCTCTTTTTGGTCATGAGAGAAGGACAGTGGCCAGGGCTCCATGGTTTGGGTGGGTGCAGCGAGTGACAGCTGCAGAGAAAGGAATAATTAGCGATCTCAACCCCCCGTAATGAGTAGCTCCATGATCCTTCGTGGAGCCATTAGGAACATCTATCTTATTAATGATTGCACTCGACAGCCGCGGGCCTGGGTGCCCGCTCCTTTCTGATGGGGCTCACGTTCCTCGTCTGCGCACTGATGAACGAAGATGGAAGGCGGTCATTTGTCATCTCCCTTAGTAGAGGGAGTCTGAGCTTGCTGGGCCAGCCACGGCCCTGGGGCTGCTTAAGAGACCTGCAGTCAGACCCCACGGGCCGCGAACACTGGGTACCTCTGCCGTCCCCAGCAGAGAGGATGGCACCCAATATGATCCTCATTGCCATTTATCTGGAGGGACTTCCACCTGTAGAATCCTGCCTCCCTTCACCCTGCCACTCACCTGGTCTCCTGGGGTGTGCTGTTTTCCACAGCATGGTGCAGGTGCCTGCTTGGAGGCTCAGAAGCTTGGGTGCTGTCCTGATTCACACATCTGACTCCCAGGACTGAAAAACAAGCATTTCTCTGCTCCTTCGGGGGTTTCTTGTGGGCCTGCACTGTGCAGCTCTTTGTGGTTTGGTCTTTTCCAAGGCAAAACTTGAGGCAAGGGCTGCAGATGGCTCTTTGTAACACAAGCTGCTTCTGTTTCTTAGGTGGAAATCTAGTTGGTCCAAAGATGTCTAATAATTGCAAAATAGTCACATAAAATTCCATATTTGCTGAAAAAAATTAATTCTTGGACACACTAACTTGGTCATTCCACATGATCAAATCTCCCTTAAACGTTTTTAAATTCTGACAATTACCCCAGACCCCTCCACTCCCTATGCCCCATGCGTTGTTTGACTTGCTCATTTATATTATCTCTCTGTCCCCGTGTTTGAGTTGGGGGAACTACTTAGACCTGCGGTTTTTATTTTTTTCCATACCTTACCTGGAGATCCATTTTCTAAAACAATGAAATAAGGAAAACCAGGGCTATGCCTGGTGCAGATCTTGTGCCTTGGGACCTGTCCTTCTACCTCAGTAGTCTTAGAACTTTGTAGCAACTTGGAACACAGTTTGTAAGTTGTTTTCATTGAGGTCAACTAAGTTGCAACATCCTAAGGGCCATGGAATACAGGGTTTTAGAGCTCATAAGCAATGCAAGAGAAGCCCTGGCTGACAGTTGTTCTCTGAAGGAGCTGTGGCACAATTGCCCACGGTGCATACTAGCATACAACAGCATGTCTGTCTGATCTTTAATTGTACCTGCTGTGTGGCGCTTCCCACCCTTCTCATCCTGTTCTCCAGGAGATCCGCAAGCATGTGGCTGCCAATGCCTGTGCCCACCTCCGGCCACTCAGCACCAGGGGCACTCCAGGCTTTCATCTCACACCCTGGAATCAAGCTTTAGGGGGTATGAAAAATCCTGGCTCCTGCTCACCCACCGAGCAGAGCCCATTGCTGTAAGTGGTTCTTCCTAGACCGTTTTCACCCAGACTTGGAGCATCTTTAAGATGTGAGCGTCTTTCCTGATGCCCTTCCTTAACTGAAGGATCAATAGTTTTAAAACTCATGTTTCATAAAATACAAATACATGGACATAAAAGTAGTAGGACATCTGCCTGAGTCTTCAAGCAATGCAGGGGACCTTTAAAGGGAACTGGAGGTTACACCACTGCCTTGGATAACGCCTGTTCTCCTGAGCCGGGGTCACTAAAAAACAATTATCTAGGCTTGGAGAGTATGAACCATCTCTTTTGCCCCTGCTTTACTCTGCTGCTTTAAATTTGAAAGCAGCCCTAGCTTTCAAATTGTGGCTATGTTTGAATTAAACTTTCTTTGCAAAGTTGTAGTGGGTTGGATTTGGGCATTGAGGCTAATCCTTGCTCTGGTCTATGTTGGGGACTCTGCACTGTCCTTAGAGCCCCCTTAGTAGATACATTTGACAGCAGGGATGGGGCGAGCTTTGGAACATTTTAGTATCAGATCCCTGATGCTAACTGTGCACAGACCCCACTAATTAAAACCTCATACCTGATTTCAGATACACCCTCACCAAGCGTTAATCTCCTCCAGATCCTCTGTCAGTAGTTGAGAATGGCCACAGATGCTAAGAGAGAGCCAGATCTAAGTTCCCTGGAAGACATTGCTGTACTTAGTTGGTGATGTCTGTCTACTCTGAATGGTGCAGGAAGACTTAGCGGTTTGTGTGATGTGTACTGACAAAAAGGGGAGGGAGGTCTCTGTACCTGCTACCCTCTTTTCCAACAGTATTTAATCTTCTTGGGTTTTGCCCTCTAACCTGTGATTGTCCTGTCTAGTCAGAGGATGTTTGTCTCTCAGGTATGGACTGGGTGGGTCTGGAGAGGAGCCTTCTCTGGGGCCAGGAAGTCCCCATAGCAATGCTTAGTATTCAATCCCTTAGACTGAGGCCTAACCCCAGGTCCTACTGGCTCTCCCTGAGTTGTCAAGTACTGTAGGAAGTGGGATGGACATCAGAGGCAAGGCAGGAAGTGGAAGCAGTAGGCAGCTAACCAGGAGGCCTCATACCAGGGGAAGAGAAAGTGCATGAAAGGGTATTTCTGCCCATGGAACAATATGTAGGTTTCTGTCAAGAAGGGAAGCACATATGTAGGGAAGATGGGAACAAGGCAGGAGGCTGACTGGAGAAAGGGTCGTGACACACTATGTAGAGGAATGGATTCCCTTCCAGATAGAGCATTTCAACTGAGAGAAGAAGCCATTCCTCCGTGGACTCCCTAAGTGACCTTATCTTTGGAATCATCATCAACAAAGTATTGGTCTCTGTACGTTTGGCCATATCTAGCACCTATTCCCCAGAAGCCTCTTCTCTGAGCTAGACTAGTTGTGAAGTGGATGTGGGTGAGGTGTTGAAAGTGGAAGCAGAGAAGAGTTCATCATTTTCAATAGGTCGTGGCAACACAGAGCTGCAGAGGTTCCCAGCAAGCCCTGGGGTTGAGTTTATTCTGACTCCTGGTCTTGCCCACCATGCTGGTAGAGGCTCAGGCTAACTCCCAAGCGCTATATGGCAGATGTCCAGAGGCAGCAGATTGGCATGAAGTTCCTGGCACATCTATGCTGCGGAGCCTCCGTGGGTCCTCTCCAGATTTCTACTTATCCAGGCCACCAGAACTGACTGGTTTTATACCACCTTGACACAAGTTAGAGTCATTTGGGAAGACGGAACTCCAATTAAGAAAATGTCTTCACTAAATTGGTCTGTGGGAAAGCCTGTAGGGCATTTTCTTGATTAATGATTGATGTGGGAGAGCCAGTCCACTGTGAGCAGTACCACTTCTAGGCTGGTGGCCTGGCTACTATAATGAAAGCGGGCTGAGGAGCAAATCAGTAAGCAACCCTCCTCTATGACCACTGTATCAGTTCCTGCCTTAAGTTTCTGCCCTGACTTCCTGGGTTATGGACTACAAAGTACTTTGATGAAATAACGTCCCCCCCTGCCCCAAGTTTGGCCATGGTGTTTTATCACAGCAATAGAAAAGTAAACAAGATACCACCTCATCTGTGTGGGCTTCTGTGGGGGTTGGTTTAGCTGCCATCTTGACGGGATGAAGAGAATCCAGAGGCTCATTTTTAAGGTGACAGTGGAGCCAACCTCCTCATGGCCCCTGGAGTCCTATTCTTCATGGTCGAGTCCTTTCCAGCCTTCGCACTAAACTGAGGGAAACTAGCCACCATTCCATAAGTAATCAGGGCTTTCTCCCTCTGAGTCTTTTCATGGGTTTGTTCCTCTGGCTGGAGACGTCAGGGAGACTTCACAGAGGAGGCGATCACCTGCTGAAAGGAAATACGGAGGCATAGGGAAAGACATAAAACAGCCCTAACATTTATCTTCCACATGAGCAGAGCACTGGCTGCATTAATGGGCCTGCAGTACCGTCTTAAATGCCGTATGGGAGAAGACATGGCCTCTCTTGTGTCAGGTAGGGACTCCAGTAAATGCTCAGGCTGCACACAGCTTAGGCGGGCTGCAAGGCGTCGAGACCTGCCGTCCTTCTAGCTGTGAGTCCCAGGCAACTGCTGAACCAAGCTATGTTTGACCTACAAAGCTAGCAATTTCTATGTTCCACCCTAATCGCCTCTCTGCGACTCTGTAAATGGGGTTAATAGCAGTAACACTCTCATAGGATTGTGGGGAGATTAAGTGAATTAACACCTGTGTGAACACCTGGGCGGGAGCCTCGCATGGCAAGCAGGTGGTAACGAGAGCAAACACCCTTGTGGAACACCTACTATGTTCAGAGGCTGCCAAGTGGTAACTGGCAGGCTCTCACAAATGCTTGCAGCCAGTTCAGTCCCAACCCTACTTGGTAAGAGAGGCTGAGCTTCAGAGGGGAGAAGTCACCCAAGTTTGTATGACTGGCATGTGGGGACCCTGGGGTTGAATCCAGCAGCCCTCAGACAGGATCAGAGAAAACTACTTTGCTATCTAGGAAAGGTGTTAGGGGATGTAAGAGTTCCTAATGGCACTTGAGTTTGGGGAGCTACAGTATCCAGGTTCTTAAGAGAAACACACACACACACACACACACACACTGATGCACACATGCAAGTTTATGCACACACACAAAGGGGATTTACTAAATTGACTTTCATGATGGGCTCTTGGTAAGCCAACAAGGCTGGCATACACACTGAGAAGCAGAGGATCTGCATTTCTGACCTAAGAAGTGGGTTGCCTCAGCAGCCCCCAGTCCAACATTGACAGGCTGGAGCTCCCTGGAGAGAGGTAAGCATTGAATATATGTTGAAAGGTCAAAGATGGGTCTGGACCAATAGGTAGAGCTCAGTCAGTAAAGTGCTTGCCCTGCAAATACAGGGTGTGAATTTGATTCCCAGAACCCACAAAAAAAGAAAAAGAAAAAAAAAGAAGTCAAATGTTATGGATACACTTGTATCCCAGTCCTGGGGAGGCAGAGAAATGAAGGGTTCCTGGGGTTTACTGACCAGATGGTAGAGCCTACTGAGCCAGCTCCAGGTTCAGAGAGAGACTCTTCCTCAAAAAGCAAGGTGGGTGACTCCGGAGGAACAGCACATGTGATGAGAAATATTTCTTCCCATTTTTTTTTTCCATCTCAAAAAATTAACCACAGCAAGGAAATCAAGTCCAGACTTTCAGCCTTCATCTACGTCCATAGTGACGTCACTGAAGACAGACTTGGTAAGAGCTGTTTGGTGGCCACCCCTGTGCAGTGTTTCCAGCCGGCAAATGCTGTTGACGGAACAACCTCGAAGTATGAGGGGCAATGAGACACAGAGCGACAATGAGAAAGCGAGGAGTTCTGAGTATTTACTACTTTTGTTTTTAGTATAATTTATTTAATTGTGGGTTTATATAATCTAATTTTTAAATAATAGCTGTATTTAACACGCAGCTTATAAAACTTCTGAAAATTTAACAACTGGCTCCTATGAGCTAATAGGAGCCGGCTCCAGCGTGCCACCCCAGGGTTATTGTGGGAAGTAAATAATTCGATGCTTTCAAAGTGCTCAGGAAACCTCAGCAGACCGAGTCAGCCCTCCGTTATAATGAGCTGATTTTCTGCTGGACTATTCTTTTTCTCAACTAGAGCTTGAGTCCCAGCAGTCAGGCCCTAGGCAGATAGACTTCCTTTCTGGAACCTGTTCTCATGAGGATAAGAGTCCCACTTAACAGACAGCTAGCACAAAGCCTGGCATGAGGAGGCTGGGCTTTCTGCTCTTGGGCCTGGATGGAGATGGTTGCACCTTGCCTGAACTCTGACCACCCCAGAACTTTCTCAGCATCCCAAGTCACAAATGGGCCCTCCAATAGCATCCTGGCCTCCTCTGGGGACCTACTTGGTACTTTGCGCACAGGGCTTGGGGTTGGGAGTGCTGATTGCCTCTTGAGTTCTGACACAGGTCTGGTGCTCTTTTTGGCTCCTTCCTGCTTCAGTCTCCTGGGAGATCAGGATGCTTGGAGATTTACTGAGAGGTCAGTGGTTGCCAAAAAGGGCTCATTTTCATCTCCCCACTGAGCCGGATTGACTGGCGACTCAGTAGATAGAAAGCCCTGACTATTAGAGCCTAAATTTTGCGCAAATCCTGTCAGAGGAGGAATGTGTGTGGAGGAAACAGAGCAGAGTTCACTCAAAGGCTGATGGAAGTAGTAAGGAAGTTCATTTTATCAACAAGTATTTGCTAAGCCTACAGTGGGCCAGGATGCTGCTACATTCTGGAGCTACAAAGACAGAAGTTCACAGCTTTTGCTTGGCGAGATTTCACTATGGTAAAGAAAACAGTACCTAGCAGCCAGGCTGCTCTCAGTTGTCACTGAGTGTCGCCACCTGCAGCAGGTGATAGTGGTTGGTTGTGAAGGGTATTGACAGGCTCCCGGAAAGGATCAGTAGTGATACATGGTTTTCTTGTGGAAGTGAGCAGATGCCTGTAAAATGGTTCGGGGCAGCATATAAGCAAAGCCAAGCAGAAGTGGTCAGTGTGGTTCAAGGACCGGAGTGAAGGAGCCAGACAGCAAGAGAGTGAAGGACTCTCTCAGGTGAGGGGAGGTCCGTAGAGGCTGAGCATGAATGGGTCAGTGGTGGAGGAAGACAGCGATGGAGCTTCCCTTCTGCGGCACCACCTACATGGGATGCATGCACTCTCTAGACATGGTGGCCCAGAAAGTTAGACAGCTAGAGGGTAGAGAGAAGGAAGTGGGTGGAAAGAGAGGAGAGGAGGGAACCCAGGAAGGGAAAGGACAACCATGGGTGCAGAATCATGATGCTGTGCCTCAAATGCCCATGGAGAACCATGGGGCAGGCCATAGTCTTCCCACTCACGTACTGGCTGCCCCTGCAGCCATCACTCCTTTGCAGCTTGGCCTTGACTCTGTGCTGAAGCACCTACTTCCTGAACCCCTCGGAGCAGAGGGGTTCTGAGATTCAACTTTGTACACTGTTGATGAAGAGGGATGGCACAGAAGAGACACCAATGTCACAGAGACTGTTTGCTAGAAG
Organism: Chionomys nivalis; assembly: GCF_950005125.1. Taxonomy (NCBI): domain Eukaryota; kingdom Metazoa; phylum Chordata; class Mammalia; order Rodentia; family Cricetidae; genus Chionomys; species Chionomys nivalis. The sequence continues at coordinate 31,448,986 of NC_080090.1, read as the reverse complement.
AGCCGAGGGAGGGTAAGAGCGCTCTCGGGGGCACATCTTGCCAGAATGCTTTGTAGGTGGGGTAAGGGACTCCTGAGTTATGTACTAAATTTGAGCCAGCCTGGGCTATATAGGGAGACTCTGCCTCAAAAGGGGGTGAAATAAGAGGAGTCAGAGGGGAAACACACCTGAAGGAGGAGCGGAGTCAGCAGGGAGGAGCTTTATGGGAAGCTCAGACCACTGAGCTTGGGGGAGCAAGTCTGGGTGGTCCCGGAGCTGGCTCAATCTGGTAGAACAGGATGCACAGCGTACAAAAAGAGAGGGCAGTGGTGGGTCAGGGCAATGACTTAGTGATTGTTCTCTGGATGACTAGGCTTGGCAGAACAGAAGTAATATGACAGCAAGAACTGGTTGGTACAGGTTGGAGAGCACGCTGAAGGATGCAGGGAGATACCAAAGCCTTTTCCTTTTGATTGATGCTGTTTCCTTCACCATTCCTGCATGTGTGAGGCGGGGTTAAAAAGAGGGAAGGAAAGAGAGGGAAAGAAAAATTTTCTATTGGTGAATCCTCATAACCGTGTGGGGTGAGCACAGGTCTTGGAGCCAGGGAGAGCGAGTGTGGGATGCTGTCTCTGATATGATGGGCTGGAATGGAGGGCTTTCAGCCTTGTTCATCCAACAAAGATAACCATTCTTATCTCCCCCAGCACTGTGGACTTCGATGAGGAAAGTTAGAACGAAAAGGTGAGCTAGTCAGAGCCACCTCAGGGTCAGACACTCTTTTTTGGGCCACCCCACCTGGATGACAGCCCCAGTTCTGTAAACTCCGTGCAACAGGAAGTTGTGGTGAAGAGCTGTGTGTACGCGGCTAGTCCAAGCTGCACTTGATCCATCCCAGGCTCTAGGCTGCTGGCCATCATTTGGGATGGTCTGAACTGAACTATAGTTGATGGGCAAAGGCTTGATACTCTATATCCCTGTGAGTCATCTTAGTGGCTAAGGCTTCTTTCTGGGGGAGCTCAGGCAATCTTGTTCGCGGGCTTCTTGACATAGGTTCCAGGTAGATCCCGTAATACACTGAAATAGAACCTCCAGACACCATACATTCCAAGGTTCCATGTTTTGCAGTGTTTTCCTCCAAGTGTCCAGAAACTGGCCCTGATCTTCTTGCAGTTGGGGGGGGGAGGGTCTCCCCACATACTAGGATGGCTAAACCTATGGGTGCATCCATGAGTCTAGAAGAGCAAGTTACAGAGTATATTTCTTGTGTTGAGAAGCCCAATTATTTCTTCCTTTGTTCTCTTGAAACAATTGTAACAATAGAACATAGTTCATAGATTACTATTCACCCATTGCAAGTTGACATCCAGTGATCTTAAGCTCGGTCTGTACCACCCTACCATCCCCATAAACAAATTCAGGGTATTTTCATCAGACAAGAGGAGATTCTATGCTCTTCAGCCATGACCTGACAATCTCCTGTTTGTCCTAGCACTAGGCAACCACTCATTCTGAATGTTTCATGTGAATGAAATCATAAGTTGTATGTATGTGCCTTTGTAACTGGCATCTCCACTTAGCATAATGTTTCCTTGGTCCATCCATATAGTGACTTGAGACAGTGCTCTGTTTCTTGTTGTGACTGAGTAATATTCCATGTCAGGATATGCCATACGTTTACCTAATCATCCCCTGGTTTTGTCTCTTCCTACTCTTTGGAATAACATTATTGTGAGTATTGTGTACATCTCCTTGTGTAGGCTTGTGATTGATTTCTTGTGTGTGTATGCCAAGAAGTCTGGATGCTGTATCTCATCGTAGCTCTGCTTCATGGTATGAGGAACTCTCAGACTCTTTCCAAAATGGAATTTTCTACTTTACTAGGGATATAGTAAGATTCTTTGTGTTTGTTCATTTGTTTCTAGATCTTTGCTAGTTGTTGCCTTTTGACTTGCTGTTTCTAGCTGTTCCACTTGGTGTGAAGAGGTAAGAAACTCGTTCCAGGTGGTGTTTTCCTGAAGGTATATGATATTAAACACCTTTCTATGTTCTTATTGACCATAAGAAGTCTTTTCTTGGAGAAATGTCTACTACAATGTTTCATTCCTTTTTAGTGGGATTGTCATTTTATTATTGAGTTGTCTGAGTTCTTTATGTATACTGCATATATATCCCTTAGTAGATGTTGGATTTGCATTTATTGCCTCTCATTTAGTGAGTCTCTCTTTTTTTCCCCTTATTATTTTTTTGATGATATTCTTTAAAGCATAAAGTTTTACCTTTTGGTGAAGTTTACTGTCTATTTTTTTTTAATTTCATTGTTTCTGTTTTTTTGGGGGATCTAAGGGATCCATCTAAGGGATCATGGTACAATCTGAGATCACAAAACATTTACCCCCATGTTTTCTTCTAAGAAGTTTCTAGTTTTAGCTCTTAAATTTGGAATTTTGATTCAGTTTTGGATATTTTTACACATGGAGTGATGTAGGGATCCAATTCTGTCCTTCTGTATGTTGTTCCAGCACTATTACTTCCCCATGAATTATATGTTGGCACCCTCTCCAAAGATGAATTGACTGTCAGTGTGAAGACGTCTTTCTGGATTCTCGTCTGACTCAATTAATCTCCACGTTTGTTCTTATGCCAACCCACACCGTCTTGATTACTGTAACTTGGAAGTAAGCTTTGAAATCAGGAAGTTTGAGTCCTCCAACTTCAGTTATTCTAAGCCTCCATGAATTTCCAAGTGAGCTTTAGGATCAGCTTGTCCAGCCCCGCGAAGAAGTCAGCTGAGATTTCGCTGGGAACTTGGTGGACGGATGTGGGAGTGTTTCCACCATATCCATGTTACGTTGCCCAAGCTGCGAACATACAGTGTCTTCCTGCTCATTTGGAACTTCCATTCCCTCAACAGCTTGGTGATTTTATGAATGAAGAGCTGTTTTTTTTTTTTTTCGAAATGAGTTCCTGAATATATTTTTTAAAATTTTTATTGCATGTATGTCTGTTACAAGTGTGTGTGTGTGTGTGTGCTTGCCAGAGTGTGCATGTGGAGTTCAGAGGTCAACCTTATGGAGTCAGGTTTTTTTTCTACCATTGTGTAGGCTCCTGGGATTGAACTCAGACCATATGGTTAGTGTGGCAAGCACCTTTATCCTCTCAACCATCTTACCCACCCTGAATTTCTGAGAATTGTATTTTGGCACTAATGCAAACAGAACTGTTTACCGAGTGTTATGTCCTGTATTTTCCTAGTGAAAAATCCACTACAGGTCCCCATGTTTGTGAACAGGAAATCCTGGCTCCCAGCTGATGGTGCTGTTTTGGAAGGTTGTGGGCCTCTGGGAAGTTAAGCTTAGCTGGAAGATGTAATACTAAGTTCAGGCCTGGGGGTTGTACCTGGGCGCTGTGTCGTCTGAGAAGCCACTTCATGTTCCTGCTACCCTGCCTTCTCTGCCAAGATGACCTGAAACCATGAGCCAGAATTAAGCCTGCTCCATGAAGTTGCCCCTACCGGGTGTTTTATCCCAGAGTCATGAGAACAGTAACTAGCACACCTGCCTTCACTGTCCTGTTATTCCTGCTACAGTAGTGCATCTGTGACATCACACGTGGTCGTGCTGACTTCCTGGGCTTGAACTTCCAGGTTTGTTTCCATGGACAAGGACTTCGCAGATAGGTTCTGTGTCACCCATGCTAAGGACGTAGTAACTCCGTCTAATTCTGAGACACTGTTTCATTGAAACTCTTCTTTGGTGAGCTAATCTGTGGCGGGCTCCCTCTGGACCACCAGCTTAGGAGCCAGAGGCCAGCAGAGAAGGTGCAGTGTTGCTCTATATGGCACTTGCATTATGCTGGGAAAGATGGCAATACACTGACCAGTTCACTAAATAAGAGGTTCTAGACAATCGCAGGTGCTGTGGGGGAAAACAGGTTCATCTTAGGATAGATTGTTCCAGGGCACAAAGTCAGATTTAATGGGAGGCTAGGGAAGGATTCTTTTTGGATATGATTTGAGGGCAAAACCAAGTATTGGGTGAGCCCGTGGAGGGCCACAGGAGGACAAGAACAGCATGTGCCGGCCCCAGAAGGGAGCACACTGCGAGGGCTGTAATGGCTGAAGCAGAAGCTGGGACCTCATTGAGGTAGAAAGTTGGAGAGATGGATGAGGTCCCCAAAGGGTCAGAGTCACTTAGCTGGTAGATACATACAGGAGCAGAGAGCTGGCTGCTGTGGCACACACCTTTAATCCCAGTACTCAGAAGGCAGACACAGGCAGATCTCTGTGACTTTGAGGATTGCCTGACCTACTTAGTGAGTTTCAGGACAGTCAGAGGTACACAGTGAGAATCTGTCTCAACAAAACAAAGAAGCAACAACAACAAAACAAAACTAGGAATGGAGAGGGTGCTGAACCCCAAAGAGAAACTGTCTGCCCAGGGTGTACCATGATTTATCCACAGGCAGCCTCAGTTTCAACCCAGAGTGAGGATCCTAGTTGTGAATCCTGGAATTGAGGTTAACTCAGCATTGACCTTTTGCACGACCCATGGGTGCAGGGCATCCTTTCCTATTAATTCAGTCCATAGCTGACCTGACCTCAGATGCTTCCTGCAATATAGGGCAGGGTGTTACACTGACATTTTCCTCCCTTTTATTATTGCTATGCTAATGTCACTGCCTGTGGCTGATGGCTTGGTTGTTGAACTTGTAGCAACTAACAGCCAAGGAGTGTGGCTAAGTTGTATGTAGGATAAATCCAGATAGAGAGATTTTGAATGTGGCTATGCTAAGAGGGGCTCAGCTATACCATGTTCTTCTAGAAGAACTGAGAAGGCATCAGATAGGAAACATTCCACCTTCATTGCTTTGTACAGAATATGGATAGGGTCCAGAGAAGGTTTTAACTCCATTTCAGGTAACAGGAATACAAACAAACTAACGATGTCTAGACCTATAGTCTTTTCACAGCATCCTATTGCCTTTCGTGGAATGTTAACAGAGGTTTCTGTCCTGCCTGGTCCTGCAGCCAATCAGCCCCAAAGAAACACACAGAGGTTACATTAATTATAAACTGGTTGGCATTACCTTAGGATTTTTATAACTTATATTATCCCACAGCTCTTGTCTGTGTTAGCCATGTGGGTTGGTACCTTTCATCAACGAGGCATTCTCATCTTGCTTCCCCTGCATCTGGGTGATGGCTGTAGACTGAGCTTTCCTCTTCCCAGAATTCTATTCTGATTGCTCTGCCTCTAGTTCCTGCCTGGTCATCCCACCTATACTTCCCGTCTGGCTATTGGCCAATCAGAATTTTATTAAAATAATTGTTTTTGGTATTTTTGTTTTTGTTTTATCTTTGGCATATTTGAATTGGTCACATCACTACCATTGTGCTTGGGATGACAATTAAGTAAAATAAGGGCTACTTTATACAAACACCATGGCATTCTGACGACCAATTTGATAAACAGGAATTAGTAATGGCTAGAGAGCGTACACTATGAATACACTGGCAGAACAGGTGACGGATGTCCAAGAAAGGATGGAGAACAGTAGAAGATCTCATCGTGTTACTCAAGAAGTCACACAATTTAAAACCCAGGAGTTGTTTATTTCCAGAACTTACCCTTTAGTAATTTTCAGGTCATAGTTGATTGAAACTCTGGAAAGCAAAACGTTGAAAGGGGGGCCCTCCTGCAAACCTCTCTCATAGCCTGCTTTATTAGGAGGGCTAAATGCCAGGAGCAAGAGGTCCAGGTGCTGTGCAAAAGCTCTGGGCACAGAGACGATCACGCCAGTGTCGGGTACACCGAGCTGTAGATGCAAAAAGATAATGCAGGAGAGTAGGGAGTCAGAGAGCCCTGTGACAGGCGGGACGGTGACTGAAGACTTAGTGAGATGCCAAGCCAAGCTTTTCCAGTTCCTGGTGCCAGCGAGCGCTTCCCTGTATGACCGAGAAGTGACAGTACTAACTGCCAGCGAAGCACAACTTGTCCCTAGCCAGCATCTGCTTTTGCGTCTTTCAGAGTCAGCCCCACAGGAAATTCCCAAGAGACCCTGTGTGTGTGTGCCATAGAAATGCCTTCACTGCTCGGCTGTAAGCATCATTCCAGAGGGGCACCTTGTTCTGAATCTTGAGGCAGCTTCGCTCCCTGCGGGTGCTCCCCGTAGCCCTCTCAGCAGGGACCTGCCACAGGGCTGGATTGAGTTGCAGTTCTGGCTTGGGGTCTCCACACTGCCACAGACATAGAAAACATCCCTGCAGCTGACTGCAGACGCTCATAGGTCAGCTTGTAGATCAGCCCTGTGCCTTATTTCTCAATCAGTGTCCCTGGCACCAGGTAAGTTGAGCTGGTGGCGGCTGTGACTTAGAAGAGGAGCTGTCAACTCACAGGTCATGTTGTCTTAGGGCCAGATTAACCGTTGCTCTGCATGTGGAGCTGATCATGCACTTACATGTGACCCTTCACTGCCAGGGGCTCCGCATACGGAAAAGAACAGGAACCACTCATAACTTTCCCAGTATCCGTGTGGACCCCTGCTGTGTGCGCCACTCACCTGGGCAAATGCTGTGGGGAAACGGGCAGACCCTGGAGCCAGACTACCTGGATTCAGTGGTCAGTGCTGCCGCCCAAACCTTGGTTGGTCTTGTGCATAAGAAATTCATCTTCTCTGTGCCTTAGTGTTCTTATCTGTAACATGGGACAGCACCAGTCCCTCACTAGTACAGCACAGCCATCAATAGGTTGCTGGGTACCGAGAGTTAGGAAGAGAGCCTGGAAGACAATGAGTTGATAACAGGCTAAACATGATTTGAGCTGCTCTGTTATAAGCCATTCTCTACAATAATCCTGGTGATCTTTCTAGAAAGTAGATCTGATCGTAGTATAGCTATTCGAAGGTTCCTATGAGCTTAAACTCTTAGCTTTTTCAGAGCCTGTGGCCCGTGAATCATGTATTCTCCCCTTAACCGCATCTCTTGAAAGTTTACCTCATGCTTATCCCTCCTCTTAGATCTCTTTCCAACCAACAGCCAACCAAATAGCCTGCCTCATGCACCCATCGTCTTCTTCCTGGGGACCTTTTCTCTCCTCCCAGTACTTCCCCACACCAACCTGAGTGAGTCCTTCAAGGGCAGAATGAACACATTTAAAGTTGTGTATGATACGGGTGTGGACAAAGTTGCTGTAATTGTTTGTTTTAAAATAGTGTCATGTCCTTAAAGGAAAGCTGCATCTTCATGGGCGCAATAGGACTGAGGTCTCGAGAGTGAGACCCTGCCCATCCAAGGTCCCAAAGCAGAAACGCTGAAAACACTTTTGTTTAAAGAGACAGTGCCTGAAAAGAGAAAGCTAGGAAGACACGGCATTGAAGAACGGCACACAGGGAAATTCTTCCCATGCTTTAGCCACACAGCCACATGGAAGCTGCTTTGACCTGGATCTGAAGGGCCTGGCTTCCCCTCAGGCTGCCAACAGAACCTGGTGCTTTCGACATGGGGCTGGTTTTGCAAGCACGGGAATTCAAGAGTTAAAGGTTCACCGAGGTTGGTACTAAGATTCAAGGTCAAGGTCAAACAGTGAATACCACCACAGTTGATTTCCTGTATGGGGTTCCCCAGGAGGTTGGCATGAAGCCAACATGAAGCCTAAAGCACGGTGGATACCATGATGCTGATGCCAGCAGCATGGGGAGGCCACTAAGGAAGTGGGTAGGTGCTGAGTGGAGGCAGAGCAGGGAGAGAGCATGTATAGGGCAGGCAGCAGGGGGTTGGGGTGAAGCTGCCCAAGGCTATTGGAGATCTGATGTTACCAGGTGCTCCAAATGCTGGACATGGAACTGCATAGTTAATGTCTGCCCTGCTGCGATTTGGTCTTGCTTCAGTCTAATTTATTATTATTAGCATCCTTTTACAATGTGAATTTATATATTGTGCTATTGTATACCAGAAATATATAACCTAGGTTTTGGCATTATAGAGACTTTGGACTTTTTGAAAAGTGTTGGGACTGTTGAGACTATAGGGACTCTCCAATTTGGAGCGGATGTATTTTTTATTATTAAATAGTCATGAGCCAGTGGGGACCAGGAGCAGAATGTTGTGGCTTGAATGTGAAGTGTCCTTCACAGGCTCATGTTTTGTGCACTTTGTCCGTAGTTGGTGGCACTGCTTTAGGAGATTGTGGAGCATTTGAGACATGAAGCTTAGCTGGCAGACGTAGGCCGCTAGGCCTTTAGAGTTACAGCCCAACCTTGCTTCTGGGGCCACTGTCTGCTTGTTGATCTGCAAATGTGAGAATCAGCAGCTGTCAGTTCCTGCTTACCTCAGACCAAGCTGCTCCACTATGACTTTCCCCAGTGTGACAGAGCATTCTGAGACGAGAAGCCAAAGCAAACCTTTCCACCCTTCAGTGGCTTCTACCAGGTGTTTTGTCCCAGTGATGAGAAGTGATGAGGCCCATCTCTGGAATACTTTCTCTGAGATGCATCCTTACCTGGGAAAACTTCTAGAAGGCCAGTTGTGATAATTTGAAAATCAGTTTCCTTTGGCTGTGGTAAGTAACAAACATTTAAAGACAGTGGTATAATGTTTTTAGTCATGTGCTTAATCCCACTGCCTCCTTCATGGGGAAGCCTGACACATGGAAGACGGAAAGAAACAGCCACTCAGAGCTAGGTGACTGGCTTCTATATTGCACTTGATCTTCACTACACCTGGCCCAAAGTGGAAGCATCATCCTCACTGCAGAGCTGAGGATATTAGACCAGAAAGGACCAGATGTATGTCCTTAGAACAAGTGAATGGTATGTGGCGGCGTAAATGAATGCAGAAAGATTATAAAAATATATACAGCTTTAATAAGGAAATAGACTTACAGGACCACAGGTTCCTGCGGAGAAGAGGAAAAGCAGAGCAAAAAGGGCTGCTGGGATCACGCCCGGCAGATTTATCAGTAAACATTAGCCCGAGGCGAACACGCCCCCAATGGGTGGGGCTATATCCCTATAATGGTAGGCAAGCACACCTGAGCCATCATCTCTGCTATGAATGATGTCAGGGCAGCATTAAAGATGTCGTGAAGGTACCAGGATGTCTGTGCATTCCCAGCTTCTGGCCAGTGTCTGAAATCCCCTCATTATTGCTCCTCTGTTTACAGTTAAATTCTGAATCCTGACAGTGACCATCCCCATGGGAGGATGATGCAGGAGTTGTTAGCCACTAACCCTAGTGGAGTGAAGTACCTAGCTCTTCTGAGAGTCTGTTTTAATGGGAGAGAATGTAGTAGGAGCTGCCTGCAGGGGTTTAGGAAAATAACCTCAGAGACAGGTGGCAGATCAGTTTCTTTTCCTTCTTTCTAGAGGGAGCTTAGTGATGGGGCTGAATATCAAGAAGCCAGAACTCCACACTGGGCCAAGAATGAGTCCCATCCCCTACCCAGGCTCAGGAGCGGCTCTATAGAGCATCTTTCTGCCCACTGAATGGAACCTTTCCCTGGCACAGAGGTGGACATGGTCATTCTCCCTATCAGCTTCCCCTGCGTTTAGCTAGCTTTCCTCCATGGCTCCTGGGAGAGCTGTGATGTGGGATTCCCCTCTGTATGCTGTGAATACCATTGGTTAATAAAGGAACTGCTTTGGGCCTATAGCAGAGCTATAGTGGAATAGAGCTAGGTGGGGAAAAACTAAACTGAATTCTGGGAGAAAGGAGGCAGAGTCAGAGAGAAGTCATAGAGCCACTGCCGGAGACAGAGTGCTAAAACTTTGCTGGTGGTCCATGACCTCGTGGTGATGTACAGATTAATGGAGATGGGTTAAATTAAGATATAAGAGAAAATAAGAAGCTAGAGCTAATGGGCCAAGCAGTGATTTAAATATAGTTTCTGTGTGATCATTTCAGGGCCAGGCTGCCAGGAACCAACAAGCGGCCTTCTAACAAAAGAGCTGTGCTGAGTTCTCAGCTACAAACTAAAGGAGCTGCATCCACAGATTGGCTCAAGGCCAGAGCAGCAGTTAGGGTGGGTAGGGAGGGGATCTGGCTTCCTGATGAGTAACCGCAGAGATCCCTTATTGCGTTTTGTCCTCAGACTCTGACAAGAGACAGACTTAGCCCATCCCAGCAGGATTTCAAACACCTGTCCCTAAACATTTTGCACCCCTCCCACATTCCCAGACTCTCTTCACACTGCAGAGTCCTCATCTCTTTCTCATTCCTTTTTTCTCCCAGCCCCGTCACCGAGCACCTATGGTGCCATGCAGTATGCTAAGTCGTGGAGGGCCCAGGAGTGAGCCACATAAATCCAGTCCCCATCCTGATGGAATAGCCGTAGGAGCCCCAGTAGGGTAGTGTTTGTGAGTGTGCGACAGATGGATTACAGGGCTCCTTAGCAAAAACTGGAACCCTTAGTAGGAAGTGAGGACAGAATCAAGGCTGGAGATGCTAAGGGTGGGCTAGGAGGGTGGGAGGACAGCAGAAAGAGTAGACAGATAAAACAACAACGAAGAAAGAAGACCCTCCCCCTAATCCTGCAAGACTTGCTGAAGAGGTGCCGGGGACCTCCACAGGCAAAGAGAAGAAAGTGTCTGCTCAGCACAGCTGGACTTCCTGGTGACATAGCCAGCCCCATACTGAACAAAGGCTTTCTGCATGGATGTTGTATTCTGGGCTGATCTAGAAGCGGGATCTGGGTGCGTTGGGGCGACTAGTGGCCCTGGAGATGAAGGATAATATATTCTCTCTGAATCTGCCTCCATCCTGCCCTTCCCAATAGCTCCAGAAAGCTGGCTTTCTTGCACACACAGGTGTCTGTCCTCCTTCCTGGGACTTTGCTGTTGCTCATTGCTGAAGCAGATGATTGACACATGGGAGGCTGATAAACGCTGCATTCTAGTCCCGCTCCTTCTCTTCCCCAGTCTCTTTCACAGTTTCAAAATACCAGGAGCAAATGCTCCATAATGGGGGTCTGATTTTCACCTAGGGAGGCAGAGGAGAGACCAGCTGGGCCTCCTCCCAGCCGCCTTGATCTATCCCACCTGGCTCCTGGATACCGTGGGGGAAGCAGGCCAATTATGGTTTTCCGGGCCCAGGGTCTGCAGGCTGTAAACTTCCTGCCTGCTTTAGACATAAAGCCAGATAGTCTTGGGCCAGCCACATAATGGAGTGGGGGGCAACTTTGGCTGGGGCATGTTCGACTTTGAAGAGCGCCCACTCCACTTTCTTAAAACTAATCTTCAATAGGTTGGGGCCCTTGCCCACGAGCATGAATTGTTGTTGTCATTGGTATGGAGCAGGTGTACCCCTAAATCCCCACTCTGTGTGCATGAGAGGATATCAAGTTGATGCAAAGAGGGATGAAGCCGGAGGCGGGGCTGTGAGAACTGCCTTGAGTCATTGGAGGCCTTGCTAGGAGCCTCCACTTTCCCCACATTTAAAATGAGGACACTGGTCTCCATCCAGCTTTCCTTTAGCGGTTTCCCCGAGGGTTGAACTGCAGTGTGGGAACCACCTCTAGTTACAGTCAGCGTCCTCCACTTAGAGACGCCTGCTCTGGATGAGCACTGGCCAGTGGCTTCTGGGAAAAGCCCTCTGTACCCTGTGACCTACTAGGTGTCAGGGTCTCAAGGTGGAGATGCCTGTGCTTCCCTGTGGCATAAGTACTGAACTCCCAGAGATGGAAAGAGCCTCTCTCATAGGGACAGTCACATATAGGGCCCTCATCCCTTGCCTGTTTGGGTTTCTTAGACTGGCTGCCTGGCAGGCTCAGAAAGCAGGCTGACCTTATCACAAGCTCCGTCTCCAGTTTCTGGGAATGGTCTACACTCTAAGGCTTTCTTTCCCAGGGGCTGGTGCCAAGCGAGCTCAGCCTCTGTGTCTGGCAGGACTCCAGGAATTTCCACAACCCTTCTGCACATCAGCAGGAAGACCAGAGCTGTCAGATCTCAAGGACGCTAGCAGGGCACTCTGCTGGCACTCTGCAGCTGTAAAATGGGCTCATGCAAGCTCCTGGACCCTCACAGGAGTGCAGCTCAGCCTTACAGAGGGGGAGCAGGCTCAGCGAGGCATGCATGCTGCTTGCTGAGGCTTTGCAACGCTAGGCTAGGGATGAATTAGGTACTGGGGGTGGGGTCCTCTGTGAGGACCGTTAGGTTCCTGGGTGGTTACAGATAAGGCCTGTGAGATTTGTGTGCTGGGTGACCAGACAGTCTTTGTAAGGCCTCAGTGCTCTGACCTAGCACTGCATGGATGTGCAGTGCTACCTGTACTGAGGTCTAGAAGTCTAGAGATGTGGATATGTGTAGTGTGGAGGGGTTATTGCCTTTTCAGCTGCCCTAGACCAAGCCGCTCACTGTTTCCCCCTTGCTTCATTGCTGTCCCTCTGTTGACCTTGGTTCCAGCAGTTTTTCCCCAGATGAATCTGCTCAGAATGCCTTTTGAGAAAGACACCAGCCCTTGCTTGGAGCCCCTGCCTCCTAGAACAGGCTGTGGGAATCCTGGCAATGTAGACGAAGTCTCAAGGGCTCTTCATCTTTCCCTAGACCATGAGATCTCAGAGGGCAAATTCCACAGCCCGTTTGGCTCTCTGGTTTCTCAGAACGCGTGCAGATTACATGGATGAGTGGAGGAATGCACAAGTCGAGGGCAAATGCCCTGGGAATCCTTGGTTTGTGTCGCTCTGCCTTGGGGCAGCTCTCTGGTGGAGCTGGGAGTCTGCTGTGTGATCATTCCTCGGTGATGAGTCCATTTGGGGTGTCTACCCAGCCATGCTTCTGGAGAACTCTGGCCATTTAACAGGGCCTACATAGCACAGGAGAGGACCAGTTTCAAGCACTGTAGCTGACTAACTGGCTGCTCTCTGACCCGTTCCACTCTTGTCACGGAGGGTGTGCCCTTGAATGGGTGGCATATTCACGTAGAAGCATCTATTCTCTGGTGTTAGTTTCCACAGGGAGGCCTACAAATAGATCTATTCAGGGAAGGTGGTCCTCGTTTCCTCAAGGTCATCAAGGGTAGTGACATTTTAAGACATTTTATCCAGTGCCACATGCATTTCAACAACCTTGTGAAGAGTGGTGGGCCTTACTGTTTTGTTTTTACCTGAACTCCCCCATCTTTGGGTATGTCTTGTCCCTCTCCAGGAATGTAGTTTTATGGTTTGAATGTGAAATGTCCCCCCTGGGCTCATGTGTCCGGACACATGGACCCTAGCTGGTGATGCTATTTTGGAAGGTTGCGGTTTCTGACTGATGTCAATATGTCCCTGAGGTAGGTCTTTGAGGGTTATTGCCAGGCTGTGCTTCCGATGCCAGGTTCTCTGACTTCTGATCCAATGGGATGTGGGATTCCCTGGTTCAGGATCTCACTGCTGAGCCAAGCTGCAAAATCAGGGCAACCCTGCCATGATGAACTGCGAGCTCTTGAATTGTTGAGTCCCAACCTTTTTGCATCATAAGTCATTCCTGTCAAGTGGCCTGTCATAGCAATGACACTGGTAACTAATCTATGCGGGTCTGCCAGGGTGGGCTTTGCCTGATTCCTGGTCCCTGGGACGATGTGCCTGTCTCCTGCTACTTGGTCAAATGAGGGGTGAATGAGGGAATCACTGAAACTTCAAGCCTTTCCCATAGACCTCAGTGCTGGAAAGTCCTTTGAAAATGTCTGTTTCTGGTGCTGTCATCTTAAGTGAGAAAGCAGGAAGTAAGTGTAATGTGCTCACCGGAGTTGACATGCCTGTGTGGGTGGGGAGCAGAGAATGGTGCTTGCTGGTCTTTTTCACACATGTCCACATACAAGCAGAACCCATGTGCTCTTTCTTCCCGGAGCAGAAACAAGGGGGATTTTGAACCTATCCCATAATACTAGTAAAGCACGAACAGTGGCCTCTGCATTTTGGCTATGAGACACTGGAGGCACAAAGACTGGAAAGATGATTCAGTGCTCACCATACAAGTGTGAGGATGTGGGTTTGAATCCCCAGGACCTCAATCAAGCCAGGCACACTCGCATGTGTCTGCAATCCCAGCACTTTCTCAGCAAGGTAAGAGGGGAGATAGGCGTTCCCGGGCCAACTATCCTGGTGTATGCAGCAGTGAACAAGTAAAAAGAGACCCCATCTCAAGCAACAACCCTCACCAGAGGTGATTCTGTGGACTCCACACATACCTATGGCATGGGTTTGCTTCCTCCTGTACCCACACACACATCATCTGCACAGAAAAAAAAGGCTTTCAAAGAAAGAAAGAAAAAAATGAATGAATGAATGATGAATGAATGAATGAAAGAAAAACTGGAGGTAGAGAGAGGGTCAGTGAGTTGAGTAGGGCCCCACAAGCAGAGAGCAGAAGCCCTGGGGTTGGATCCTCATAGCCCCCATGTGCTGAAGCCCCTTCAGCATTTCCTAATCTGGTGTTACCTTTGGTTGCTGGCAAGTGGTTCTGGGATAAGTGTAGAGTCTCAAGTCCTTAATACCTGATGAAGATTGGTGAGTCTAAGAAAATCATAGCTGAGAGGGTTTGAGCGTCTTGTTTAAGATTGCATCAGAGTTGGAGCTGGAATTCTACTAATTGATGCCCAAATAGGAAAGTGCTCAGACATTAGCCATGGCAGGAAAGAGCAAGAAAAAGCGGAGGGAGGGAGGAAAGATGGGAATGAGATTGCAAGCACTCCCCAAAAGAAAGAGTGCAGCCCAGAGCTTGGTCCAGAGCTTGTTTGCACGCATGCGTCCCTGGAAAGACGGGATGGTGGGACAGAGCAAGCAGAGGCAGTGGAAGGTAATGGGAGTCAGGGAATGGGGCAGAAGGAAGGGAAGAAAAGAGACAGATGGGAAACCGCCCATGAAAGCCAAAAACTGCAAGTCAGATTAATGTTTGTTTTTATCTCGTGTTGATAACAGGAACAAATGCTGATGGAAGCCCACAAATAGTACCTGCCAGTACCAGTTCTTTAGTCCCTAGCAGGCAAGCCCTGGTTTTGCTGGCAGGCCCCATCAGGGCATGATACCTGCCAGGAATCTGCTTGAGGAGCCTGTTTCCACAGAAGGAGCACGAAACTGTAACCTGGAGCTAATGACAGACACTTTGGCATTTGTCTAGGTCACTGCTTAGGGGTCCATAGATCGGGGCCTTAGGGTTCCAGTCTGTGGAATGGACACAGTCGTCCCCACTCTGTCCAGTTATGGAAATGGGAGTGAACTTCACTTCATAACAACAGGGATTATCAGTACTGTGTGTACTCTCCTGCCCCAAGCAACCACAGTCATAGCTTTGACCACAGCATCAGATATAGAAAACATGGAAACCCCGGATTGGAATACAGGCTGAGAGATAGGAAGCAGACAAAGTGGATGCCACAGCTGCCCACTCATCTCCCTAGAGAACGTCCCCAGGATTTCCAGAAGACATGGTCAACGTGTCCTTTCTTCCTTTTTTTCCCCAACCCTAGGAGTCACCTTCCTGAAAGGACTAACTGCTCTCCCTCCCAATTGCGCCCCCACTTTCATCCTCAAACCCATGACTTAGCCAGACCCCCCCCCCCCATGCCTGTCTTTTGTCTTCCTTCTGAGACCAGTCCAGTAAGGCCTTCCTGGACTGGTCTCATAAAAGGCCTTCCTGGACTGGTCTCATAAAAGGCCACTTGGTCTTTTATGAGCTCCTCTTTCTGGACTGACTTCCCACAAGAAGTCTTCCTTCTTCTTTTATCCTCCTCAATGACCGCTCCTGTGTCTCACCTACTCTGGCTCCCAGTGTCAACCACATCCATGCAGACCAATCTCTTTTCCTGAAGTTGACATATGAGTCCCTGGTGGGTTGAGCCCATCATGCTTGTGCCAGACACTGAACATGCATGGGTCTTCCATGCCACATACCTACAATTCCAGACTCTCCTGATGGAAGCTAGGGTCTTGCAGTTGGTTCTAGATTACAGACAGAAGGGCTGGGTTTCACTTTCTGGAGGAGGTAGCTAAGGCTGGCAACGATCTTCTTCAAACCATTCTCTCCCTGCTGGGTCTACCAAGATGTTGTGGGACTCAAGTGGTGTATCTTCAAGATGGTACATCATCTGCTAGCTGGTACCCTGGGTGACTGCATAGATCTGAGATTTCTACCAACCTATGTTAGACATGTATGTGATGTGCATAAGACACAAGCTGCCCCATTTAATCTCTGAGATTCAGAGACTTGGCTGTGATTGCTGCAATGGGTAACATGAATACAGCATCCCCACTGTGCTCCCTGTTTCCATGTTCCTCTGCCTGATAATACTGAATTCATATTGAGTTACTCAGGGCAGAGTCAACAAAAGAGGCTTTTTCATTTAAATGGTGAATGTCATGAGATAATCAGACATGGGACTTTGTAGCGGCATTTCACTCTATCCTAATAAATAAAACTTGCCTGAGGATCAGAAAAGTAAAACAGCCACACTGGTCAGCCTTACAGACCATCCAGCAATAACACTCACCTTTAATCGCAGTAGCCACACTAGTTTACCATAGAAACTGGGTGGTGCATGCCTTTAATCCCAGTGGTGCACACCTTTAATCTAAGCCCTAGAGAGGTTTATAAAATGGGAGGAGACAGCTCTCAGACATAATCTTATTGTGAGATTCCTGGAGGCAGGATCACCATTTCGGACTGAGGTCGAGGTAAGAGCCGAAGGCTGGCTGCTTTGCTTTTTGGGTCTTCAGGTTGAACCCCAATATCTCTCTCTGAGATTTTATTAATCGTACTTTCGGGACCTATAATTGGAACAACTGAAGAGGATATCCTCAGCATGTGACCGGTGAAATAGCTCTTAAACTTGACCTCTGAATATTCTGCTCTCATTGACCATGTCAGATACAAAACTAAGATGGGGTTCCTATGAGTTTTATATCTTGGGGATAGTCACATTTTCTGTCAACACTTCAAGTCTCACCTTTGTAAAGTGACCAAATGATTTCGGAGTTCTAGGGGACATAGATTTCCCAAGTCTGTCCTTCTAAAAAGATCCCCAAAGTGCCAAGCACTCTTACGACTTGAAAATCTGATGGCCAATCCTTCAAAACTGGGGATGCAGCAAGGAGATCTATTTAGTCCTATGACCCTGTGATCCTGCCCAGAAACATGGTTGATCATTGATCGCTGTCTCATGGTGGGAGAAGACAAGCTGACAGTGTAAAACTCAAACAAAAAATGATCGCACACCTCACGCCCTCACCTCACCAAAAGACAATTCAGAGTTCCCTCTGAAACTTGAGTCCTTTTCAAGATCTCTTTCATGGCACTCTGCTTAGAGCCTGATCCAGAGAAAGCACTGGAAAGATTATTACCCTCCCAGGGATGGGAGTCCTGATTAGTGGGTCTGTGTGATGAGGCTGGTGTTTACTGGACAGGATGCTGTGGTGTGTGTTAAGAACAGGGGAGTAGCCACCAAGGTTTGTCTGAGCTGAGATCCCTCAGTGGCTTCCTGAGTGGGACAGGAGGGAGCCAGGAAGCAGCCTTCTGAACTGGGGGCACAGGAAAGGCTAGGATGAAGCTGGCCTCCTCCAGCTTCTGGGTGGAGGTGGGACGCCTGCAACACATACTCTAAGCATATGTTAACCTTGGCGCTCTACCCATGCCAAGAAGCTGTCACTGAGGTATTTAGCAGAGAAAATGGCTTCGGAAGCATTCCTGTTGTACTGTGGGGCACTGTGCAGCTAATGGGGCATGTACGATGAGGAGCCAGGGGCGGGGGAGGCGAGGGGCCAGCTGACCCTGCCAATGCTTGTTTGGTCCAGCACCAGAGGAACAGGCATTAATATTGTCTGCCAGCCAAAGCCCAGGTCCCTCCGCTGTCAGATGGGATGAGGTCTACCTGCCAGAATGAGCACCTACTGCGCACCCAGAGCTGGCATTGGGTCCCACCCATCTGTGTCTTCCTCTATCCTCACAACAGCTTACCAAGTAGGACCATCAATCAGGTTCAGATGAAGAAGGAAGCTACTCTAAGCAACACTGACTTTATAAGTCTGTTGTGTTTCTCAGGTGTCATGGAAACAGGGAGCCCATCTAGGGAGGTGACGTGGGTACTTCTTCTGAATACGGCCTCTCTAGCCTTTGAGGTACGGTGGTTATATGAAGGGCCTGAGGGAGTAATACTGGGATCTGGCCATGTGGTTTCCTCCTTCGAAGATTGTTCATTGTAAGGACCCACTTGCTCACACACACTGTAGGGGAA
Organism: Chionomys nivalis; assembly: GCF_950005125.1. Classification (NCBI taxonomy): domain Eukaryota; kingdom Metazoa; phylum Chordata; class Mammalia; order Rodentia; family Cricetidae; genus Chionomys; species Chionomys nivalis. The sequence goes on along the minus strand of NC_080090.1, from coordinate 31,430,808 downwards.
CGCACGTGTTCACTCTCATTCAAACAGGCCCATTTTCGGAAGAAAACAATTCTGTACTTGAGAAGGGAGACAGGAAGGTGAGCCAAGAGTTCTCAGCTGCCTACAGCTGCCCCCACCACTCTCAAAGACAAGGAGCTGTTTTATACAGAAAAACAAAGGCCAAAGGAGGTAGGCCATGAGCCTCGGCCTGAGAGTCTCTCAGGGGATGAACTGGTCCCTGTCTATTTCTCTTGGATTTCTGCCTCCTCAGGAGTCAAGTGAGGCAAAGCACCTTTTCAGCGTTCTCACAGAAGCTGCCAGCAGTCCAGAGTTGTGGAAGCCATCCAGACAACCCCTGGGCGGGTCTTTTTCAAGAACAAGTTCACTGTGTCTACCACAGAGCAAGATGTTGACATGACTTTTTCTAGGGAGATGCAACCATGTGTCTCTTCACCCCAGATAGGGCCCTGATGACAGAGCAAAGAATTGAGGACACACTAATCTAGCCCTGTGAACCAGTGAGTTTATTGGGGTTATTTATGGGTGACACAAAGTGGCTGTACCCCCAGGAAACCCATCTTAGCATGAGTGATAACCCCTAAAAGCTACATTCTCAGAACAATCAGCTCAACTGGAGACAGCCCTTTCATAACCCTGGAAGCAGTGCTTAGGGTTTCCTGAGTCTCCTGAGCCTGCTCACTGTGTGTGCGTCCCTCCTCCCTCCAGGAAGCGAGCATCTACACAACACATAGTTATGTCTTCCCCTGCTGGCCCAGGGTCCCAGACAAAGATCCAACTGTCGGAGCTTCATAGGCCCTTTACCCCCAAATGTTCCTCTGATTTCATGGTTGGGGAAATCAGAGTTCAGAAAGGATAGTTCAGCACTGAACAAGAACCTCCTAGTTCCTTGGTCACACGTGGTGAGTGACTGTCACATGCGATTCTTCTGGCACTTTTGGATCCACCCTCTCTCTTCTCACTCTCCAGCCCTCCCTCTCTCTCTCTAAATCTTGGGGTACGTGCTTGTGTGTGAATACTCCTGGTGTCATGTGTGCAGTGATCCTTGTGTAGAGCTCAAAGGAAAACCTAAGAGTTTGGTCCAGGATTTCTATTTTGTTTCAGACAGGGTCTCTTGTGTGCTGCTGTGTTCGCCGGGCTATGACAGCCCAGCTGCCAAAGACTCTCCTTTCTCTGTCTTACTTCTCACCACAGGAGACTGGGATTACTGATACGTGCTCCTCCTGCATCAGGCTTCATAAGGGTTCTAGGAATCAGCTTAGATCCTCACGCTTCTGCACAATGCCTTGCCCACGGAGTCACCTTTCACCCTCAAATACACGCCTAAGGCATTTGGCCTTGAGAGTAGAGGGACTAGAGGAATGGCCTTGTGGGACATTGAATGGTGGCTTGATTCTCAGCTATTTTTCTCCTTGTGTGAACACCTTTCATAGGAAGTGAGAACTCATTATCCACCTCATTGGGAAGCTGCTGTGCTTACATGTGACTATCTTCCCATGTATATGTGTGAGTATACATACACATGTATGTGTATATATGCATGTACACACATGTATATACATAAACACAAAACATATATACATGTATGTGTATACACACATATACATATATGTATATACACATATATATACACACATATATACATATATGTATACACACACACACAGAGACTAACATAGAAAATTCTGCTTAAGTTGGCAAGGTTTCCAGAACTAGCAGATAGAGGGAGGGCTCAAAGCTTTTCTTTGGGCTTCCTCCCCTGGAGTCCCAAGAACATCTCCAGGCTAGTCTGTGTTGATACAAATGATTCTAACCTTTTTTTATTTCATGTTCTACAAAGCCTTTGGAGCTGGAGTTATTGGCTCTTATGAGTTGCCTAATGTGGGTGCTGAGAGTTGAACTCAGGTCCTCTGGAAAAACAGCAAATGTTCTTAACTCCTGAGCAATTTCTCCAGTCCCTGGCCAATTTTCTTTTTAAACTTAAGTTGTAAAGTATTTTTTGAAATAAAGGTAAATTTAAAATGTAAAGGTTTCATTAAGATATTTTGTACTTACTTATCGCCAAACTTTTATCTCTCTTCCCCATTCTTCTCTTCTCTCCTCTTTCCCCTTCCCACATGAATACTCTGACATGAATTTTAATCCTATGTTTCCCATCAAGCACTGTGTCCCACAGCGTTTAATAGTCTGGTCCATCACCTTATCGAGTTTATAGTTAAGTGGAAGGTCACCGTGTGACCACTAACACTTAGGTGACAGCTCAGAGGAGGGTTAGTAGGGTCCTAAGACTGTCAAGGAGGGAATGTGGACTCTATAGGGACTCCAATGAGGACTTCTCAGGAAAGCGCTATGGGGGGAACTTGAAGTCCAATGTCACCAGATAAAGGAGTAGTAGGGTCTAGAGAGCAGCCTATGCCTTGTCAGAGGGTAAAGTTCACAGTAGCTCTTGTGCCCAGAACCTTGACAGGGAGGAACCAGAGAGGCATTGTAATGACAAATGGGACAGGCTTGTGGGGACTAGGTCATCAAAGAGAGCAGGGGAGAGCACAGGTGTGTGGCTAGGATGATGGCTTCCACGTGCCTGACTCTGTGTGGAGCTGGGAAGGAGAGTAGTGGGAGCCCCTGACCTGGACTTCCAGGTTAAGGCTCAGCTGCAATAGTACCCAGGGTGGCAGACATATCGGAAAGATACCCAGAGGGATTGGGATAGGGACATGGGGATAGAGGTGTCAAAGACCGAGGACCATGTTTGGCAGAGTATGGGGGCAACTTCAACATCCCTATCTAGTGGATGTGGCTGGCAGGGAAGGGTACTTCAATCCTTCTCCAGCAGGCAGCCTCAGGCGGGCAGCAGTCAGCCATTGTTCTTTAGCTGAGCTGTCCTGGGAAACTGCAGCCCAGAATATTAATACCTTTCTCAGGTTTATCTCCACCCCATCTCACTCATTTGAAATCCCTGCGATCAGGGAAGAAAGTTAGTTTAATCCTTTGGTTCCTATCAGCCTAATTACATAGTTCCAATAGACAACGGGCAGGGCTCTCAATGAGACTGGAGGACATAGGAACGCATTATGTTGGTGCTAATAACGATCTGTCTTTGTTTTATCATTTCGTGTTGTTTCTTCTCATTTTGACTGCCTGAATTCTTAATGCCTTCGAGTGTCTCATGGAGATTGCTTCCTCCTGCTGCCAGGCCGGGACACACTGGCAGACTTGCATATGAAAATACCCAGCCTGGTGCCTGCAGCTAACAAGCCAGCCGCCATTTAAATTTCAATCAGCCCCTCTGTTTGTGTATGAGCTTCTTGGATGGATGAAATTAGCAATTTTGAAAAATTGATTAAAATTGCTGGTTTCACGAAGCCTCAAAACATCAAAATCAATCTTTAAAAAAAGAGAGAGAGAGCGAGCTCCAAATTCTCATCGAACTAGTCATGTCTGCACTGTGAGAAACAGTAGATATGGCTGGGGCAAAGAGGGGGCCAGGGTCTGGGTGGACTGGGGACCATTCTTGGCTCGTGACCAGTCATGTGTAACCTTCAGTGTTTGTATCTCTCTTTCTCTCTTCATGTTTGCGGAGCAAAGGGCTTGACTGCACAATGAGTTTCTAGAAGGCTCTTCTCCGATCTTGGCATCATATAATTATGTGTTCTGAATCAAGTTTTGAATGGTTCTTTACAGGTAGACTGTTAACAGCAGAGACCACAGTGTTCATATTTTAGTACTTGTATCAAGCCTTCATTTGTTGTTTACAGCAATTCCGTCTCCTCAGGAAGACTATGAGAAAGTACACTGACTTCCATTTTTAGCTGTAGAAATGGTGGCTTATACTTGTTCCTAAATCCAAGTGAGTAGTATCAGGTACAGATCATTCTGAGCTGTCCAGCAGAGGGCTCTCTGAGGGCCTGCAGTGGCACTGGGGTGTCATGCATAGTGAGAGTATGTGGTATCCTGGCTCTGATTGGGGCGGGGGGGGGGCATGGATATGCCAGCACCCCGAGTTCTCACTCATCTGTGAACTCCCAAGCTACAATCTTGCAAGCTGTGTTTAACTGCAGCAGAAGTGAGTCAGAGGAGGGAAAAATCATCATGAAAGGCAGAGCTGTCTTATGCTTGGCACCATAGTGACCTGTTCAAGGGCACACACACCGTGGTCCTGACTGTTGGCCATGTTCAGTGAATCTGTCCTTAGTGGTTGGCACAGGGAAAATAAAAACGTTGCTCATGGCTGTAGGCAAGAGTATAATCCCTTCACCTCTTCTTGTCATCTTCATGTGCCTTCATGTGTCCCCAAGGAGAAGAACGAAGGCTGTTCATCTCCAGGAACAGGGCACCCCTCTGCTTCTCCTTCAGTCTGGGTAATATGAGTGTCATAGCCATTTCTGTCTTTTATAGGTCCCTAAGGCACAGCTGCCAACATCCCTTAGTCACAAGAATCCCCACAGCTTCCTTTTCAAAAGGCAGAAGTCTAGTTGTACTTTAGAGAATCATAGCCAGTTCCAGAAGTCCTAGCCTTCCCAGCATGCTGGAAGTACAAATTTGAACAAGATTCTTACTCTTCATTGTGTGACCAGATGGCCAGTGGGCTACAGGGGAAGCTCTGTTCGCAGTCTGTGCAGGAGTCAGTAGAAAAGGGCAGAGCTACTGTGGGAAAAGCAGGCTTTCCAGATGCAGAATTGAATACAGCTCTATCACCCTTGTCCATGGCCTTGGGAAGTCATGTTAGGCAGCAGGCCTTTTGTCTTCCCTGCTGACAGATGAGGATGCCCATCCCCCTTCAGGTCCAGATAGTCAGTGGTCACCTGGTGTACAACGCCTAGAACAGAAGCAAATGCTCACCCAGCAGTGGCCTCTGCTTCCAGCAGAGAAAATATAGCACATCCCAAGCCCTTTCCCTTATGACAACACCCTCAAAGCAGGTACTCCATGCAGAACAAACTACCTTGTGCTATATACCTCCAGGCACTCACAAATGGCTGAGAGAATGAACAGCAATCAGTGCACAGGGGCCATGCTGTGTTTTCTTTAAAACTCATAGACAAGCATGTGTGAGTCATTCCCATAGCCCCCAGGGCAGACAACAGGTTAGAAGAAGACAAGGTTCTGCAAACTGACCTGGTGTCAACCTCAGTGTGTGTCTACAGTACCACACAAGCAAAACACCAAGATGGAGGACCTCATGTTGGTTGTGCTTTATCTCTGCTAAGGATGAAAGCCTACTTCCCCTTTGCTCAACCATGAAGGGAGTGTCTAACTCTCAGGGAAAGGGTCGGGTATGGCTGCCTTATGTGCCAAGTGCCGTTTCTGGCTTCCTTTTGCTCTGTTGACTTCATTCTTAGGCTGTCCCTACATAGTGGGGGGGGGGGGGGAAGAAGTGACCCTCTGCAGCTCAGGTTTGCTCCTGTCAGATGAGCAGTACCAGTTTAATGACTTTGGTCAAGCCTTTGATTCAGAGTAATTTGTGATTTCCTGAACAAACATCTATTGCCTGGGGACAGAAACATAATTCCCTTGCAACAATTGGCACTCCAACATGTGCTAGCTAAATCCACGTAAAACCTAATAAAACTTAAAAAGGAATTCTAAAAAAAGTACAGAGTTTAACACACAATTTTGCTGTTTGCTGGTGGCATGCCACAACTCCTTTAAGAAAGATTTTTCTGATTCAGCCGTAGCAGGAAAAAAGTCAGCCATGGCCATTTAAAAATGCTGACTTTCTGGGCCCTGCCAACATGAACTCTAACTTTTTCAGGCAGGAGGTCTGGCTACAAAGCATTTGAGTTGGGTTTGTGAACAGACTGCTGCAGCTTGCTTGATGGCAACATGGACTCACTGTGTGCTTGGAAGTGGGCAGTGCGCATGCGGCTCAGAGACACAAGTGGCTCAGAGGCACAAGTGGCTCCACCATGTTGGACTGTGCAGAGTGAGCAGGAACTACAGTATTTATCATAATAATAGTGCAGTTTAAGTTTTAGACTGGGCAGGCAAACAGGTAGTACTATATTACCCCTACTAATGGTGCAACTTAAGTTTTTAAGAAGCCCTTAGCATTTTAAGAAGTGCTCCTGGACAGTAAAGAATTACAGATTCACAATAAGACAGATTCAGATATAAAAGACCTCTAAATGGGTCACAGTGTTGGATAAATGTACATAGGCTTGGAAGAGAGAAGAAAAAGAGTATAAAGAATCATAAAGTTAATGCTTAAAATAAAAGGGTGGAGTCTTTAAAGAGACAGAGTAAAGATAATCATAGATTAAAGGGAGTAAAGGAAAATAAGCCACATAAAGATGGAAAATTCACAGAGAGTCTGGATTAAGTATATTATTGTCTTTTCTTTGAATTTTTTGACTGTGAAGGAGCTAAGTACAGAGAGACATTTCATTGTATGGGCTGCTAAGCTAAACCAGTATGTATGTTGTAAAGGTATCTTGACTTGAGAATTTGGGTTTAAGGACATGTTGCTTGGGAAAAGAGGTTCTTCTTTTGTTTTCACAGAAGATAAGAATCCGTAGAATACTTCCAGATGAATATTGTTTGATAGACCACACCCCCTGAAAGGCCACCATGAACATCCTCAAAAAATTACTTTACCCAACTGCTGACTGAGATAAACCTAGCACACAGGATACACCATGAAAGACCTGATTAATAGCACCCTCAACAGCAGGAAGTAGTATGGACAGAACTATGCCCATATTCCCAAATATTGTCTATAAATGTTTATTTACATTTAAAGGGGGATTGATATAGATATGAATAATTTGCATTGGTATGGATCTTAGTTTATTGATACAAATTTAAGGTCAATTTTGTTATATGTATATGTATTTCTGATCTTGATTAAGGTTTTGTGTCTATGTAGCTCATTTAAAAATGTAATGTATAATAAAAGAAATATAGGTTAATAAGTAGTCATCTTTAATAGTCAAGCTTGTAGTCATGTTAGTTAGATTTTCTAGATGTATGGATATATGTTTCAGTTAGTTAGGTATTCTTCAAATCTTTCAGAGACTTTCAGAATATGGCATTTAAATGTTTTAAATTTTTAGGACTTTTAATGACAGTGAGAAACATCTGCTCCTGGAAGCACCAATCTACTTCAAGAGGAAGATGGGCATTGAAGAGGCTCCTTAGACATTTGGGCAAGAAACTGCTCTTACTTGAACTGCTGAACAGGACATGCAGGATCCACAGAGAAATGACTGCTGAACTTGCCTAAAGGTGAGATGATCTTTCAGGGTTCCTGCTTCATGAAAGAGTCTGCCAAACATTCTGCAGGACACAGAAGACAATGACAAGCTGCCAGTATAGGCGGAACTGTCTTTAAAATTTCCTGCTTCTTGGAAAAATCTGCTGGATACTATGGACCTGTAGGCTAAAGATGGATATGCCAACAATACAGAAGAACCTTGGGTGACTGTCCAGGCAGTGAGATGTCTCTGTCAGTTCTAGAGTTTACATAGGTAATATTATATCCATCTGGAGTCTTTGATGGTGTTGAAGAATTAATAATTACAGTTATAGTTTTCTTTAGTTATGATAAAAGATAAAGTAGATATAAATATTGTAACTGTAATTCTTGCTTGATAACTGTTCTGTTATATGTAATTTTACTATGTTAAAGGTAAAGCCTTCCTTTTTGTTTAAACAGAAAAGGGTAAATGGTATAGGAGGTCCTTCTGTCTTTGTGTTGCTTTCATTGGTTAATAAGAAACTGCTTTGGGCCTGTTGATAGGGCAGAACTTAGGTAGGTGGAGAAAATTAAACAAAATGCTGGGAGGAAGAAGGCAGAGTTGGAGAGATGCTATGGAGTCACTGCCAGAGTCTTTGCTGAATCTTTGCTGGTAAGCCATTACCATGTGACAATATACAGATGAATAGAAATGGATTAAATCAAGATGTGAGAGTTAGCCAATAAGAGGCTGGAGCTAATGGGCCAAGCAGTGATTTAATTAATACAATTTCTGTGTGGTTATTTCAGGGCTAAGCTATCCAGGTGATTGGGATGAACAAGTGGCCCTCCTCCACCTACAAAGTGCCACTCCTGGCTTCCTTTTGCTCTGTTGACTTCATTCTTAGGTATTTAATTATTTGTGGGTTTGGTTCAAATATACTATTTTGCTGCTCATCTTCAATTTTTATCTATTCTTAATTCTTTTTTATTTTCTTATTTCATATTAATTAGGTGTTTATAGGATTCTGTTCCATTTTTTTGTATAATATTAACTATGCCTTTATTTTCTCTGCTCTTAGGGATTGCTTCTGGGTTTGTAACATATGCATATTTACTTTCTCCTACTCTGCTTCCCACTAATCTTATGCTAGTTTCTATACAGTGTAAAAATTTTACGAGAATACAATTCCTTTTTCCCTTCTTGTCCTTTATGCCGTTATTGTCACACACATACATACACACACACACACATACACACACACACACACACTAATTACTCTTTAAAGAAAACAAAAATTAGAATATTCAAAGTTAAAAAAAAAACCTCTATCTGCAAATTTAGAGCTTCTGGTACTCTTCATTCATCTTTCTAGCCTTGATTTACAGCCGATGTTTCCCTTAAGCCAAAAGGACTTTATTTCACCATTAAAACAATGCAAGTTTCCTAGTGATAATGGATTTTCCCCAATTTATCAGTTGAATTTTTTTGCCTTTGTTTTTGAAGGATATTTTCACTGGCTATAAAACTCTGGGTTGTCAGGCTTCCTGCTTTCTTTACACACTAGTGACACTGTCCCATTGCCATCTGGCTGGCATAGTTTTGGTGGAGTATTCAGAACTGTGCTTTTCTTCAGCTACGCCCCCTGTGTGTTACGAGTATCTTTTACACACTTTAAAGATGCTTCAACATTATCACTGATTTTCATAAACTTGACTAGGAAATGCATGGATGTGATTTTTCATTTTATTATCCTGTTTGAAATGTGTCGTCATTTTAAATATGTCAACACATTTTTTTTAAAAAAATCTAGAAAATTTATTTAGCTATGACTTCTTTGCGTAGTTCTTATGTGGCACTGTGATATAACAGGATGTATATATCTTAATTTCATCTATGAATACTAAAGCCCTTGTCATTCCTAAATGACTAGAGCATTAGAACTCTTTTTTGTTGTTGTTGTTACAAAATAAAACTTGTACTTCTCCCCCAGTTCCTGAAAAGGCTTCAGAGTGGTAAAGTTTAAAAATGCATCCTTCATGATTCATAACAAGCCCCAACCATGACTGAATTTATATGAACGGGGTGAGTTTTTTTGAAAGTCCTTAGACAACCAGAGGATGAGGGTTGTTTGTCCTGGGAGCCCATCGTTTGGTTAGAGGACCAGAGCTTCCAGCTTTGTACACGGACTTCCATGGAGGAGATAGTTGAGCTGTGATATAATAACTCACGCTTACAGGGTTTAGAAAGCTTCTAGTTGAGTTTTGTGTTAGCTTGATTTTGTGTTAGTTACCTTGATACTGTGACACAAGACCAAAGAGAAGCAACTTAAGACAGGAAATGTTCATTTCTGTTCACGGCTGCTCACAGTGTAAGGGTACAAGCCATCGTGATGGAAAAGGCATAGCGACAGGAGGTTGAGGAAGCTGTCAATTGCATCTCCAGTCAGGAAGCAGGGAGAGATGAGTGCTGGTGCTGAGCTCACATCCTTCTTTCAATTTAATCCGATACCCAAGCCAGTGGGGTGACACTACCTATATCACGATAGCTCTTTCAACTTCACTTAGACCTGTCACAGACATGCCCGAGGTCTGTGTTATGTGTGATCCTACAGCCTACCAAGTTTATAATGAGGATTAATCATCACAGATATGGAATAGTTAATGGACTTATGATTGGATCATAAAATCATAACTTCATCCAATCCTTTGCTAAAGTTTATACCGAATGGACTATTAGGAGATGGGGCATGGTTAGAATCAGGAAGTAGCTAGGGATAAATCTTTGATGAAATATCTTGTTTTGCCTTCCCTGATAGGGAACCTCTTTCAGCCAATGGCCTTTGAGAGGCTGGACCAGGTGGGGCGTGGCTTTGGGTACCAAAAGGCCAGTCGACTGCCCCTCTTGGCCTCTTCCTTCTGGGCCTCTTCCCACTTGCCAGACCTGGATGTTGGATCTTGTTCCTGTTTCCTCGTGTTCTGTGAGTTTCCCTTTCAATAAAGAAAACCTTAGTATACCCTATTCGGAGCTAGTATGGGATTATTTGATTCTCGTTCCCCCCATAAAAAAAGCGGTCTGTTTAACTCCTTTTCTCTCGTTTCTCCCTCTTTCTATTCTCTTGACTGCATGAAGTGACCAGCTCTGCTGTCCCGCTCTTTCTCCATCATGCCCCTGCCTCACCGTAGTCTCACAGTGCTAAGCCAATTAAGTGATCATGGACTGGAACCCCTGGTACTGTGAGCCCAAATAAACCATCCCTTCTTCAAATAGTTTATGTTAGATATTTCGTCAAAGCAACAACATCTGGTTAACACACTAGCACTTGGAGCTGACCTCTAAGTGGGGAGGGCAGTTGTGGGTCAGGAACTCTGCACCTATGAGGTATGATGCTACCTCCGGGTAGGTGGTATCAGAATTAAATAACCGGACATTCAGCTGGTGTCCAGGGATTGGTTGTTAGTAAAGAGAAATTTCTTGTCTAGGCAAAGAATGTTCTGTGTTGTGTAGGAGAGTGGAGGGAAAAACAGCTTTCTTTTTCCTTCAGCATAAAGGCCCATTTGATGTTTTTCTACATGTCATTGAGTCTCTTTTAATTGATTGTCCTTTGAAAACTTTCTGCTTCTATTGAATAGTCTCTCTGTTCAGCCCTGCTTGTGTTTCCTTTGTGCACTGTCTGATCTGCTTTTAGCTTGTCTAGGACATTTTTCATTTTATATGTTGTAATTCTGGGCTCTAGAAGCTCCTCCACCCCAGTCTTTTCTCTCTTTGGGATGTTTATAGTTTCCTCAAACCTTGAAAATGTTTATAATGTTTATAATGGTTGTTTTAAAATCCTTTTATTCTAATTCCATCACCTTCTGTGGTTTCTTTAGGTTTGATTGAAATGCTTTGGGTTACATTTTCCTGTTTCTTTAATATATATATATTATATATTTTTATATATAAACATATATGTGTGTGTGTGTGTTTATATGTTGCATTTTTGATACCTTTCCTTGGGTTCCAGGCATCACGTGTGGTGTGACGGGGTGTCTGAACTTGGTTTTCCCTCACAGACTGCACTGTGTTGTGTGCTGGCAACCAATTGGTTTACCCTCAAGTGGCATATTACTTTTGAATCTGTGTTTTACGTTTCTGGGGCTCTGATGTAGATTTTGTCTTTTTATGGCTTAGTTCTGCTACTTTGTGGGCTCAAAGAATGTCCGTCCACACAGACCCACAGGGGCTACCCACTCTTTCAGCTGGAAAGCGTTTTATGTCTCTCAGTACTACTGAGCACCAGTGTTGGTTCAGCTTCATGTTCCCTAGTAGTTTACTATCTCTGGAAGCCATGCTCTCCTTGGCATTATGGGTCAATCCATCAATGGAATACCTCCCCACATGTGAGTAGCTGTAGGCTTAAGGAAAGACCGAGGGTCCTGATGCAGGCTTTAGGATCTCTCTCTCAGCACAGTTTCTTTCTCTTTGGTCTTCTGTCTGGAATATCCTAGCAGACCTCCCCTTCTACCGTGTGGGTTCTAGAGATTGAACTCAGACCACTGGGCTTTGTAGCAAGCGCCTTTGCCCACTGAACTATCTCATCAGTCATGCAAAGAGAAATTGGGATCACAGGTGGAATAAGTCAGCCAACTTTATGGAGAGAGGCTCTCTCTTGATGGCCCAGGAAAACCCAAAGGACTAGAAACGATATTCAGGAGAGGCACAGGATGACGGCAGAGAAAACTGCGGATGTGGCAGTGCCAGAGGAATGTGCTTGGATCTCACTGGCTGAGGGGGAGAAAAGGGGAAATACGAGCCGAACAAAGCAGGATCTGGGACAGGCAAGGAAACAGATTCTCCTCTGGCTTCTGGAAGAAATGCGGCCCTGCTGTCACGCTTCATTTCAGCGCGCCTAGACTCACTGTAGACAGCCACCCTCGAGCTCTACGATAACACATTTACGTCTGAGTGTGGTAGTAGTAAGAAGCTAAACCAGGTCGAAGAGCTGATATGTCCCAGATAATATCATGACTGCAAGGAGACAACCATCAGTGTGCTCCTGAAAAAAAATCCAATACTTCAGATGTAATTGGTCAAAGCCAAAGCACTGGGAATTTAGAAAATTTTCTAGGCATTCTAATGTGCGCTCAAGGTTGAAAAACCACTGACCTCATCCCATTTTCTAATTTACAGTTGAGGGCTTGGAGTGTAGCTCAATGGTAGGGTGCTTTTCTAGCATGTGCAAGGTCCTGGGTTCAATCCCCGGTACAGGAATAAAGGAAGGAAGGAAGGGAGGAAGGAGGGAGGGAGGGAGGGAGGGAGGGAGGGAGGAAGGAAGGAAGGAGAAGGAAGGAAGGAAGGAAGGAAGGAGGGAGGGAGGGAAGGAGGGAGGGAGGGAGGAGGGAGGGAGGAAGGAAGAAAGGAAGGAGACGGGAGGGAGGGAGGAGGGAAGGAAGGAAAAGAGAAATAAAGAGCAAGCTTCTGAACTTTTTGCAGCAGAGGTCATCAGAGTGAAGGATGGTTAGAGGTAAATGCAGTGAGCCAGTGCATTCTCAAGCCAGCAAATCCAGGACTTCAGCAAGTGTGTTTTCCATCGTGGCAGCCTCTTGGCACCCAGCTGCTTGCAGAAGGACAGGTCTGCAGAGCCCTGGGATGCAAGCTGCACCTCCTTGGAGCACAGTATCTGAAGCCAGCCGTTAGCTACGCTGAAGGGACCCTACATTCCACCACGTGGCTTCAGTCAGCCCTATTGCTCAGAAGTGCCTCTTATTGACCAGGGTGAAACATTCATTGGTTTTAATCATGGTGATGGAATTTTGGTAGCTCACAATCTCAGCACTCCTGAGAACCCCAGGGAATATCCTGCCAATGCTCGCATCAACTCACCTCTGGTTTCCCAGGGCTGGCTCCTAGCTGGATTTCAACCAGCTCAGTCGTTTTTCCCCAGGATCGGCAAATTTTGCCCAAGTTTCGATATCAGAAGCATTCTAGGATACACCAATTTATGCTGAAAATTTTTGGCATTTGGGACTTTTTTTGGTTAGAAGTTATTGAAGATGTTCTCTTCCCTCTTTCCCCCTTTCCTAGCTTCCTTCCCCATCCCTTTTCTGTCTCTTCTAAAGAAAACCTTAGAGGGACCACCCCTGAGCATCGAGGTCCCTGCCTGTGAAGCGGGTGCTGCTCGGCATGGGTCAGGTCCTCCCCTGGGCTCTTCTAGTCTTGTGAGTTTTCTCAGTCCACAGCACCCATGTGGCCCTTGCTGACTTACCCTGTTGGGATTCGATCTGACACAGCCTGTGCCTTTCTGCGGGCAGAAGCCCCTCTCCACTCCTCCTTCACAGTGCCCTACTTGGGCCTCCACCCATTTGTCTTTCAGAGTTCTTAGCCAAGCACTTTCGGGTGTTAAGGGACAAATACAAGAATGAAGACAAAGGCACAGATTAACTCTTATAGAAGTGTGTAGTTGTCACAGAGAGGTTAAGTGAATTTTGTGGAACACAGAACTAGTCTATATCAGACCTGGAGTCTGAACCCAATAGACCGAAACCTTGTTTTTACTCTACTGTTAAGGACCAGCTCTGCGCTTCCACAGGTAGTAGGGCGGCCTCCGCAGGGCCTCCTGGCTTCTACCAGCAATGTTGACTGTAAGGTGGCATCTGCTTGGTGCCATTTATGAAGGTCATCTCTGTAGTCTTTTGTTTTTAAAAAGTCATTTACATTCACAAGGATGACCCCAGCTAAGACCCTAAGCAATAGAGGAGAGGATGCCTGAACTGGTCTTGCCCTGTATTCAGATTGGTGATTATCTTAAATATCACCATAGAACCTTTGTCCAACAACAGATGGAAACAGAGGCAGAGACCCACATCAGAGCACTGGACCAAGCTCCCAAGGTCCAGTTGAAGAGTAGAAGGAATGAGAATATAAGCAAAGAGGTGAAGACAATGAAGGGTTCATCCACTGAAACAGTTTGCCTGAGCTAATGGGAGCTCACCAACTCCAGCTGGACAGGGACGGAACAAGCATAGGACCAAACTAGTACCTCTGAATGTGGTTGACAGTTGGGGCAGACTGAAGGGCCACTGGCAGTGGCACTGGGATTTATCTCTGCTGCATGTACTGGCTTTTTGGGATCCTCGTCTCTTTGGATGTATACCTTGCTCAGCCTGGATGTAGTAGGGAGGGCCTTGGACCTTCCACAAAGCAAAGTGCCTTACCCTCTCTGAGGATTAGAGGGGATGAGGTGGGAGGGTGTGTGGAGGGAATGGGAGGAGGGGAGGGAGTGGGAATTTGGATTGGTATTTTTTTTAAAAAAAAATCTAATAAAAAAGAAAAATATAAAAAGAAAAAGAAAATAAAAAATAAAAAAGCATTTACAATAATAAATCTGTTGGGGTAGGTAGTCTGATATTCAGATCTCTTGTTCTGTTTGTCAGCAAACTTTCACCCAATGGTCTTAAGCTGCACAGATCGCCCTGTCTGCGGTAACGATCACTTTGCCATCCAGTGGAACCTTTCTTACTTCCTTGTATTGATTACAATTCTTCTCTAAGGGTGAGCTGCCCTGCTTTTTTCTAATCATGACTTTCTATTTTATCCTGTGAGTTACAATTTGATACTCTCGGTCTATATTTTGTGTTCAAATTGTACCAGTCTTGGCCCTAGGAAGACTCCTTCAGGTTGCTTCCTTTAGCCTTCCTTAGGAGGGACAGCGGTGACAGGATTGCTTGAGACCCGGAACCTAGAGCGCACTGGCAAATTGTTGGCAGGACTTGCATTTAAACAGAGGCGAAAGAGCAAATTGGGTGGATGAGGAGTCAGGAAGCAGTCTGGGCATGAGCCGTGTTCCTAGTGTCCTGGCTACTGACTGTAAGATGGGGGGTTTCGGGATCAAGTCAGTCAGGGGCCAGGGAAGCTTGATTTTTCTCCAGAAGCTGAGGAGACAGGAAACTGAGGCAGTCTCTGCAGGAAGTCCAGTGTGGCTTCTCATTCTTTCTCTTTGGTCCGTTTAGAAAAGGGGTGCTCTAAGTGAAAATTCCAGCACGACTCAGTAGGCACCACCAGTCCTCTTCTGCCTCAAAAACACAGTACATCTGGCGCAGGTGTGATTGATTTCTGAGTACATTCCTGTGTGATCAGGGTGGCATGTCACTCTAGCCCACCTGACTTCCTGCACAAATACAGGACCTGGACTGTCCAGGGACATAGCTCACTTGACAGAGATACATGTCTTCACTTTTTTAACCCCAAAGCACAATGGAGAAAACTAGATGCTATGAAGTCTGTCCAGTCCTTTCTAGCCTGTAAGGGGCGTTCTTTTCTAATCTGGATGCTGTTTGAGTCTACGGTTAGGGTCTCTACAGACTCAGCACACACCACTGAAAATATCACAAAGCAGGAACACATATAGCATAGCTAATCTTCTACACACCATTGCCCAGCTCTGCTTGCCTCCAGTGTGCTCAGCGTGCTCGCTCTCACCCACAGCTGGGTACAATCAAGCCGCACAAGGCCTGTCTAATAAAGCACTGGATAGCCCATGTTACACTTTGGACACCTTACCCCCTAAGCACTAATAACCAGTACCATGGAGCGCAGGTCATTTCCCACTGTGATCATGTAGTTGGTTAGTAGATTGTCACTGCCCAAATGTTAACAGCCTCGATCTCACTTCACAATCTGCATCTGTTTCCCAGGGACATATCGCTTTCATGCTATGGTGGAAAGTCCTAAGTGACTGTTCTACCTTGAGGACCAACTGTGTAGTTCTGTGTATTTAATCCTTGCAGATGGGCGAAATAGGGTTTGGGTCACAGTCCTAGATGCTGAACTAGGCCCTGGCCAGGGGCCTGAAGAAAAGACACTTTTCCCTTTGAGCCCTTGGCTATCTCCTGGTGTCACTCAGCCTTAGCAATGTATTCCCATGGCAGTACCTCTGCCCAGTGTGCTGATCTCATGGGTCACAGACAGTGATAACTCCGACAAGTAGTTAGGCATAGCAGCACGTGGGTTCCAATGCTCCCATGTGCACCTGCATGTGTTTTCAGTGAGGCTGGCCTGCAGCGTGGAGCCAGCCAGGGTGCTTGGCTGGATCTCACTCTTGTCTGGCTTTGGCTTCACAGATCCTTTCCTGACAGGCCTAGAGAGGCCAAAGCACACAGATGGCCATCTGGCTGGCACTTTCCAAATGGCCCAGCGTTGCTCCCAGCTGCTGTTCTTCCGCCCCTTTCTGCTTTAGTGGCTCCATGGACTCTGCAAAGGAATGACAGCAAGCCAGATAGGCACTATGGGTGGGACACTGGGAAGCATAGGACGCGGAGCTGGTTACCTCAGCCTAAATCAGTAATCTACTTAAGAGAAATTCTGTCTGCGTGTTCCAGTGCTGGGGACTTCAGGACAGGACCAAGAATGGGAGGACTGGATGCTGCCCCTAGTGGGAAAATTCCACACATGAGGCAACCTCCAGGGCTCAGCTCATTCTCTTCCCAGGAGACAAGTGGGGACATAGCTCAATGTATCTAATCATGCATGCATCCATCTATCTGCCCATCCATCCCACAAACTTTATTGGTATTTATGACATGCTAGAACTTGCCATAAGGCCTAGGAAGGGCACAGAAATGAATAAGAATCATTGGCCTTGGTTGTTACCAACCTATGTCTCCAGTTTAAAAGCTGGAGAGGACGAGGGCAGTTCCTGTAGCATGCTGTAGTAACCCCCAGCCCCCATGGACCTTCTGGGGGAGGTGGAAGGTCATACACAGAGAAATGGGCTAGGTCAAGGCTCAAAATTTACTGCCTATGTTCTCTGGGCCCTGGTAGAGTTGCCTGATTTAGCAAACACAACATGTGTTGGTGATATACAAATAAAATAGGGTAAAAGAGGAATAATGGAACAGGAAGGATTAAACAGAGTGGAGCCTGGGGGGCAGGGTAGAGGAAAGACTATGGTGAGGGATAAACAACAGTAAAAACTTTTGAAAAAGTCATCTGGGAAAGCCACTACTGTAGAAGCTTTCTAAAATATATACACATAACGTACATATACAAAAGGACTTTAAATGGAGTTATGCGGTAAAGGGGGTGGGTACAATCCCTCTCTCACATACCATAGTCTATCAATAATAAAAAGCCCAGTGCCAGGTATGGGCTACCTCTTTTTGAGTTGTTGATCAGTGGGGTCTCATCATAAGCTATTGCCACTGCTCTCGGCTACTCTCTATAACGTGACTGTAAGAGTCTGTTGTGAAAGACATCTCATACTTGAGTCATAAGATATGGAGAAACCAAGGGGGTATGGACTGTGAGATTTCATCCCTACTGTGTAGCTCTCATAGTACTAGAAGATTCTATGCATGCTATTGAGGAGAAATGTAATCAACCATCTTACCCAGCTGTGAATTCTGTGAGATACAATGATGGCTGGCCTGGCAAGGTAGGCCCACTGGTGACATGGTGGCACAAATGTTATGGGAGTAACCAATCACTTTCTGATTGGATTTTTGTCCTGCTCCATAAAACATAACTAATGTCCTGTGTCCTAGTTTGGTTTCTGTTGCTGTGGTAAAACACCAACCAAAAGCAGCTTGGGAAAGAAAAGGGTTTATTTGGCTTATGGGTTATACAATGCATCATTGAATGAAGCCAAAGCAGGAACCCCAGGACAAGTACTGGAACAGAGACAGAAACATGCTGCTTATTGGCTTGCTTACCCTGACTTGCTCAGTTATCTTTCTTTTATAGCCCGGGACCACCTGCCAAAGTACGGCACTGCACACAGTACATTTGGCCATCCTACACCAATCATCAGTTGAGAAAATGCTCCACAGACATGTCTACAGACCAATATGATGGATACAATTCTTCAATTGGGATTCCCTCTTCCTAGGTATGTCTAGGTTTATACAAGATGACCAAAAACTAACTGTGACTCCCAGTACCATTAACTAGGCCAAAAATGTTGACTGCTGAGGTCATTGGCCCTAAGAAAGAACCTAATACCATTGTACTGCTAAATGGATATAGTAATAAGCTGATCCCTAAGTTCTTATATTCATATCCATAGATTAGTGCACCTCCCAATCCTCATGAGAGAAGTTTCTTTTTTACAGTAGAAGGCAGTCAATTGAGATCAACAACTAGTTGATATGTGGGGAATAAGAGATAGTGGGGTGCTTGGCTCTAAGTGGGACATCTGTATCAGACCCCTCACCCCAGGCTCAGGGATCATCCCAGAAAATGGGGTGGAAAACTGTAAGAATGAGGGCACGTAGACGTCTGGAGTAAAATGTTATTTCTCTGACATGACAACACCATTGCACACAGGAACTCACAGCAGCTGGGACTGCATGCTTAAGACCTGCACAAGAACAAGCCAGCCCCGTGTGGGCCAGGGAGGCACTCATGAAGTCCCACCCCTACCTGAAGTGCTTTGGTAGTTGTTGTCCACTGAGGGAAAGAGACAGTTTTCTTCCAAGATGTGGTCCCTGAGCGGCTTCCCATGCTCCAGTAGATGGTCCTACACACAGGCACATACAGGCAGTACTAAGTGGACTCTGTGTTTAAAGAAAAAAAAAGGCATATAAACTTGAGAGGAAAAAATGGTCGGGGGGAGAAGGTACAAATGGAAGAGAGGGAATAAGGGGTAGATTTGATCAAGCATATGATGCAGATGTGTAAAATTCCCAAACAATAGCCGGGCAGTGGTGGTGCACATCTTTAATCCCAGCCCTCAGGAGGCAGAGGCAGGAAGATCTCTGTGAGTTCGAGGTCAGTCCGGTCTACAGAGTGTGTCCCAGGGCAGCCAGGGTTACACAGAGAGACCCTGTCATGAATAAAACAAAAAAATCTCAAACAATAACAATAAAAAGTTGACAATATCAACAAATGAATAATCTTTATTTTAAAAAAAAATCAGCTAAAGTCAGCTTCTTTCCCAGAATTTAGAACTAAACTGGGCTCCCTGTGAGTGGCAGAGTCTTCTTCAGGACCAGACACATGGGCGGCAGATCCTCTCTCAGCCTACATCCACACCATCAAAGCCAAAATGGGGTGGGGTGTGAATTGGGAACCTGCCATTTCATTGTGGGCACATTTGTCCATTTTATGCCAATCCCCAGATCAATGTCTTCTATTAGGCAGTCAGGCACCTCCAGAGTCTATGGTGAAGAGCTGACGATCAGGGAGTCAGATTCCTGCCAGGAGTCCTGGCTCCTCGCACATCACAGATCAGCTCAGTCCAGACTAATCTTTCCTTGCCGTGGAGTGGAGAACCAGAAGAGGAAGGCCCAGATCACCAGGGTCCCCTTTCTTTTTTTTTTTTTTTTTGTTTGTTTTTTTTGTTTGTTTGTTTGTTTTTTTGTTTTTCAAGACAGGGTTTCTCTGTAGCTTTGGAGCCTGTCCTGGAACTAGCTCTTGTAGACCAGGCTGGTCTCGAACTCACAGAGATCCACCTGCCTCTGCCTCTGCCTCTGCCTCCCGAGTGCTGGGATTAAAGGCGTGTGCCACCACCACCCGGCTCCAGGGTCCCTTTCAAAGAGGTCTCCAAGACCTTGTCAATTTTAGGTCTTCTCCTACTTCTATTGGATGTCAGCAAATGGGTGGAGGGCACCAAAGGAAGAGCTTAACAGAAGCCCTGTGGTACTATGTGCTGGCAAACAGCCTCTTGTCACCTGTTTTCCTGCCCTGTGTTATCTGGGGGACATGCACCCAAAGTGGAAGAGGGTTATTCTTGCAATTCTCCCAAAATTCTGGCCAAAATGGTCTCAGGGAAGGTAGGGGCCTTTGTCCAAAAGATTAGTGGCATGCTTTCGGAAGTGTGTCGAGCTTGGCATGTCACTGGTCACTTTAGGCATAGAAAATACTATAGACTAACGGTCTGATTAGCTACATGGAGTGCTGGAGGAGATTACAAAGCAGACATCCAGATCAACCGAAGACACAGCGAGAGAGGAAATGGCAACAGCTCTCCTGCAGGAACTTCTCGAGCTGCCAGTGGGCTTCTCAAATTTCAGACACTAATCTATTGATAAAAGCAAACAAACAAAACTGGATGTGCAGGCGACCTCGAGGGCCTGACAGAAATCTCAATGAGGTCCTTGCCTACTTTGGTTTGTTAAGAAAAAATGTGGCTAACAAATACTATCTGAGGAAAATATTTCCCCACAGCCTAGCCGCCTGTCACCTATTGTTCCTCTGGAAAATGTCTTCTCTCAGAGCGCCTGCTTGCTGGCGATCGTTAGGAGGAAAGAGCACAGCCGAGTTTCCTTTATTTATTTCTGTCCCCCTGGCTGAATTCTGATGAAGCCCAGCATCTGGCTTCTTGGAAAGATGGCTGGGTGGAGAATTGGGGCCCCAGCTCCACATGCGGAGAACACGGATGTGCTCCGAGTACCTTATGGCTCTGACTTTCCTGAAGCGATTCTACAGTAATATCTCCCCGGGTCCCCTGGGGATGTTATCCTCATGGTGCTCAGCCCCCGCTCCCTCTTGCCCTGGGCAGACTAGTTTTGAAGCTGGGTATCAGGGCTGAGAGCCTTGCTCACACTGCAGGGAGGGTGCAGTAGAGGGAGCAGGAGGCACCCTGGTGTCTGTGCAAAAGGCAAGGTGGTGGCCAGGCTGCTGTGGGTTCTAGAAACCTCTCCTCTGAAGGAGGCTACCAGAGTCCAGGGTTAGCCTGGAACAGTAGGTGTGTGAGGGTGTGGTAAAGGGTGAGACCTCATTTCTCTCCCGTCTTTTTGTCTAAATGATGTCAAGGGTAATGGCATGTGGAGGGGTGCTGTGTCCAAAAAAGAAATTCCATGATGAGACATGGAGAAAAGAGACTTCTTTTTATTCTCGGATGATGTCACTAACTTCGCACTCGGCATGGTAGCTCTGTAATCCGGCAAGTTTCTGTCTGGGGATAGGTACAGTAGAGAGGAGAATGTGGCACTTTCTTTGTAGACATTGAATGTGCAACTGAGATCTTATGAAGGGGGTGGCCGGCCAACATCCAAACAAAAGAGAAACACCCAGGATTCTCTGCACAGGACTGGCAATAAAATCACTAGTAAGTTGTCCTGTGGGACATGGGGCAAGTACTGGATTAGGAGAGAACGAGGCAGGAATGGAGGTTTGTGAAACCTCTCTCTGTTTGTACAAACCCTAGGCACCAGGATCTCACCAAGATGAGAAGGTGAGGAGATGTCAAGGAGAAACAGAAGGGCTTGTCTTAGCTGCTGGTCCTCCATCCAGTTCTGGCTGGAACTGATTGAAGGATAAATGTTGGGTAGGGTGGGCACTATGGCCTGGTGTAGATCCTCTCTCCTGGCCCAGGTGCTTATCCCAGGCCTGGTGGGAAGGTATAAGCGCATATCTCAGAGTGGATGGAGGTTGTGAGGTCCCAGCTCTGCCTCTGGTGGGTGGAGAGAAGCAGAACAGAACAGAAGTGGTCAAACAGGCTGTGTGCTGCTGAGAGTACCTGTCCTGCACTTGCCCCACAGCCTGAGAATTTGATAGTGGGAGGGGAGGAGGAAGTTACCAAGTCCTAGGAAATACAGATACAAGAGCAAGAGGTGCTGTGCAATCCCTGTGAAGAGTTAATGACATGCTTCACAGAACTAGGAAGAGAATCCCTACACATTCAAATGCAAACACAAAGGACTCCAAATAGCTTACACAATACTGGACAGAAAAAGCAATGCTGTAGGCATTACAATATCTGATCTCAAACTATACTACACAGCCATAGTAACAAAACTGGCACAGTCCTAGCTCAACCCAAGACACATAGACCAATGGAGAAGAATGAAGCCACATAAATACAGACGTCAAGGTTTTTTCAAAGGTGCCAAAGTGTACATTAGGGGAAAGATGGCCCTGTTAACAAGTGATTCTTGGAAAAACTGGATAGATGCATGTAGAAGAATGAAACTAGATCCATAACTCTTTATTCTGTATGCAAAAACAATCCCAAATGGATGTAAAGGGCTGGGCTGTAGATCAGTGGTAGAATGCTTGCCTAGCATATGCAAGACTTTAGTTCAATGCTCAGTGCTACAAAAAGGAGGAGGAGGAGGAGGAGGAGGAGGAGGAGGAGGAGGAGGAGGAGGACAGCAAAGGTCTTAATGCAAGACTTGAAATTTTAAAAGCATAAATGAAATACTTCAAGATCTATGCACAGGCAATGACTCTGAGTAGAACTCCAATTGTGCAGTAAATAACAGCAAGGGTTGACAGATAGACTAATTAAACCCTTTCCAGTATATCCTTCCCAGCATTTGTTTCCACTTCTTCCCCTTAGTGATAACCAATCCAACAGAGGTGAGAGGAAGTCTCAATGCAGCTTCAACGTACATTTCCCTGATGGCGAAGATGCTGAGTACTTTTTTGAATGTATAGCTTTTATATACTTAGTAGCCATTCTCTTCTTCAGTCTTGGTAGGGGGGTTCCTCAAAAATAAAATTCAAACTCAAACTGCTTGGAAATGTTGCAGTTTTTTCTTCTCTGCAGGGCATTTGTTTTTGGCCGGTGAAGAGTGGTGGTCATGGACCAGGAAGAGTTGAGCGAAGCAGGGAATATTGAACAGGAGGAAACGCTCCCAGTGCCTAATGGAGGTTGCTCAGTCGGTTGCGGGTGAAGATAGTTTTTCAGAGGTTTTTCTAGGCGTAGGTGGGTTCTGATTGACTGGTGTGTACATATGCAAGATAGCTGAAAAATAAGGATAAAAATGAGTGGATGAGTAGAGAGTGGGCTCCAACTGGGGAGGATTTGGTCAGGATCTTTGCTCTCTCCTCGCCTCCTTTGATGCTGCCAAGGAAGTTGAGGAGATAAAAAGAGGAAAATATACCTTCTTCTTAATTCTCTGATCACAATTGGGGGCAGTCCTATGCCCATCAACTGTCATGTGCTCATATGGTCCTGCAGTACTGCTCCTGGGAGAACATCCCAGGACTCTGAAGCCACTATACAATAGACACCTACTTCTCCATGTTGACTGTGGCATCACTCACAGCAGCTATGTACAGTCCACCTCAGGACCCTATCAATGGATGAATGATAAAGCCAAGGAGGTCATTTGCAGGGAAATGCATAGAGCTGCAGCTTATCGTGCCCAGAGAGTGAAGCCAGACTCTCAATTACAATGTCATGTATTTTCTCTCACGTGTGAAATTCAGGGGAAATTATGGGCATGAGAGTGAAGTGGGGGTTCTAGGAATGCTGAGGGAGGAAACGGGGGGGGGGAGGATTGTAGAGGTGGAGAGAAGCACATTACCCGATACAATTAATGTATGAATTAATGTATGTTGATAATCAAAAGAAATGTTCCAGAACAAAATGAAGGAAGAAAGGGAGGGAGGGGAAGAGGGAGGGCGAGAGGAAGGGAGGGAAGGAGGGAAGGAAACAGGATTTCTTGCTTGAACAGACAACTCTGAGAGTTTGCCCTGCCTAACAGCAGGTGCTGGTGGAGCAGACACTGTTGCTTGTCTTTCTCATGCCTTTCGTTCCTTTCTTTAGAAGAGTCTTCTCATGGGCTTCAAGTGAGGCAAGCCTCAGCCCCAGTTTCTGATCTTGGGCAATCCAAGCTCTTCTAAGTCTTGATCTAGCCACAGGGAAAGTTCCCAGCTTGGTTCATGGCGCTCTGTGTTTCTGTCATCATTCGCATCACTGATGTTATTGTAGCTGCACGGGAGTTGAGTGGAGCGCCTTGTGCAGGACGCTTGGCAAGCACTCTTTCACTGAGCCACACCCTCAGACGTTGTCACTGTGTGGCCCAAGCTAGCCTTGAAAGCCTAATTCTCCAGCGTCTGCCTCTAAGATGCTAGGATGTTGGGTGTATACCACCAGCAGCAGCACTGTCTCCATTTTTAGTGTCCCTAACCCTCCACAGAGTTAGGCCCAAATAACTTGCAAACATTTATGCCTCAGCAACTTGTTAGCCAGTTGGAAAAGCAATATACACACACCAAAGGAAAACAGTAAGAATTTAAATTATATTTGTTTTAAATTATAGACAAACCAGTGGCAAGTTTAGTTTTGCTTTTTTTATGTTTTGTTCTTACTTGTTTGTTGTTGTTGCTGCTGCTGCTGCTGCTGGTGTGTACATGTGTGTGTTCATGCCGTGGCCAGTGTGCAGAGGCAGGCCAGAGGGCAACTTGAGCAGTTACCTCATTTGTTCTGCTCTTGCTCCATCTGCCTTCTTATGTAATCCAGGACTACATGCCCAGGGAGCACCTTGCCCTCAGTGGGCTGGGCCCTCCCGCATCAGCCATTGATCAAAGAAATGCTCCGTAGGGCTGCCTACAAGCCAGTCTGATGGAGGAGTTTTCTCAACTGACGTTATCTCTTCCCAAATGACTCTAGCTTGTGTTAAGTTGACAGTAAAACTAAACAGCAATCTGAGCAACCAGGGAAAACGTTTTAAAGTTGTGGCATCCTCAGTGATCTAGTGTAGGATGCATGGATAACATGAAGTCCCTTGTGTACTTTTCAACCCACTTCCAGTTGCTTGTTTCCTTTGAAATATCCTTCAGCACCCCTGAACCTGTTGTGACCATCTGGGGTACATCAGTCTCATGTTTGAACCCCATGAGCCCCATTTCACTAACCGCTGCTTTAGGCAGCAGCATTACTAATGGCAGATGGAGAAAAGTCTCTGGTTGGATTGCTGGGAACCATTTCCTTCATGCTGTGGAAGTTCTGGTCCTAGTGCCTGCCGAGTCTGTGAAAGACCAGCCAAGATAACAATCCTGGGCTGCAGAGGAAAAACTGTAGGCTAGCTGGCTTTGACGACACACTTCAATCCTGAGTCCTGAAAGCACCCATCTCCCTGCTCTGCGAGCTGACACCTTTCCAGAAATTTCAAGCTCTGGAAAGCTGAATTTCCTGTTGACCTGCTCTCGCCAGTCTCCTTCCGGGTCATCCAACAAAGTACTTTTAGGAAACAATTCCTTTTATTCAGAGTCTCCGAGGAAGCCCATGATTCTTGGCTCACCCTGGATCAGTGCGGTTTGCCAAATTCCCTTCTCTGAGGAAACCTTTTTTCCATAGAACCCAATTATATCTCACAGAACACATGTGTGCCAAAAACCACACTTCTGAAAAGCTGCCTTCCAGCCCGCCTTCCAGCTCTAAGCCCCCACCGGCCTGCAGAAGCCTGTGCGCACAGACTCCCACCTCAAAGCACAGAGCCCACATGTGTTTCTGCTCAGTGGGGGAGACTAAATGGAGCCAGATGTACCTGGGCAGCCCACAGCAGAAGCAATGATTTAATGTCCTAGGTATGTGGGGATTAGCTTGCCTGAGAGCTCCCATGGAGGGGAGGGCCTCACTGACTGACTGCTAATGGATTCAGCAGAGATGCTGTTCAGGTCGGTCATAGCATGCAGTAAGCATGTAGTGGTCTGTGTGACATGTTGTGTACATAACATGTTCTGTCCGTGACTATACAGGTGACATGCCTGTAGTGGTGTGCTTGAGTGCTGTACACGTGAACACTGCTTATGACAGCTGTGCCCATGATGGCCATGCTGTGACGGACACATTTTTGATGATTCTGTCAGTGACAACTGTATGTTCTTCTGGTGATGACTGTCATTGCCTTTCCATGGCTCCTGGGACAGGACCTGCTTTCATTGCTGTTCTCCACTGAGGAGTCCTCTGGGGAGTACCCCGCCTGTTTTGTTCTTTCTTAGCCCCAGCCTTAGGTTCCCTGGCCCAGGTGGAATCTTTACTGCATGACTGGGCCATTTACTGCATGACTGAGGCCATCCCTCCTGCACTGGGGCTCAGAGACCACTCAACATGTGATTTTTAAAAGGCAGCATCCTTTGGGATCCTTTGGTGTTTGAGATGTACCTGAGCTAGGCTTGTGCAGGAATTGGGAACATCAAGGCCCCATCCCAATCTGACCAGGATAGCTCTTACTTATTTCTCCTTTCCAGGAAAAGGGACTAAATTACTAACTGGCAGTCCTGTATTTCCTGCAAATGAAGTCTTCTCTCGAAATGTAGAATCCATGGACTAGCGGAGGGGGCTGGGCCAGGCATGGGGAGATACAGTTCACAGAGTCGGGTATTTATTCTCCCTATTGACTTTGCCTGGTGTGACCCAGGAAAAAGTGGCTCGCCCAATGTAACTGCAAGACAGTCAGGCAGACATACAAAGCATGCTTCTCAAATTCTGGGTCCCTGGCAAGGAAGCAGGAGGCAGGCAAGAGTAAAGTACAGCCTTTGGAGGTAACTTGTACTTGTTTGCTCAGCTGTGGTCAAAGGCCAAGGCTGTCCTCCCACACTGGGCTGGGCAACTCCACCTGAGAGTTGCACTCTTAACTCTCAGGGCTACCTCATCTGGGTCTTGTGGGTGCCTGATGGCATGGATTGGCATGGATCCAGCAGTGTCTATCTAGGGACACATACCGTCTACTCCCTCAGGCACAAGGGGCACATGCCTGTGGCCGAATGCTCTGGACACCCACAAAATGATTTCATTTATCTTGAAATTAAAAGAAGAAAATAAATGTTTGGATCAAATCTTTCAGTAAAACACATTACTATATTCATCCATGTCCTAATGCATTTGCAAAGTAATATTACTATGCTGTAACAGTTTCATATCTGTAGAGGAAAGCCTCATGGAGGAGCTACCAAAGTTAGGATGAGGCGTGAGGTAACCTGAGGCTGTGACAGGGAACTTTGGATGCTGTAACAATGCCATCAAACAAGATGTGTGTGTGTGTGGGGGGGGGGGGCTATTAAATAACACACACACACATACACACACACACACGTGCAAATATCATTACTCTGGTGGAGATCGATAGTACAAGGCCAAAGTATTGGTGAGGTTGGTTTCTTCTGAGGCCTTTGTCCTGGGCTTACACATAGTAATCTTCTCTCTCTCTTTCTATAGTCTCTCTCCGTCTCTGTCTCTCCCCCTGCCCCTGGGTGTGTGTGTCTGCCTGTCTGTCTGTCTGTGTGAATCACCTCATGAAAGCACCAGTCGTGCTGGATTAAGAGCTGCCCTAATGGCTTCACGTTGACATAATCACTTCTTTAAAGATCTTGTCTCTAAAGACAGTCCCATGCTGGCTCCTAGGGTTTAGAACTTTAAAACTTCAACAGAGGATTTGAACTCCATAAAGTTTGTTCACTCCATATCCTTCCCCTGAATCTTTCTTCTTCTCTCCCTACCTCCCTTCCTTCCTCCCTACCTCCCTGCCTCTCTCCCTCCCTCCCTCCCTCCCTGCCTCCCTGCCTCCCTCCCTTCCTCAACTCTCTATGATCAGAGGGAACACTCTACAACTCCCTGTTCACTCTAGAGTCCTGTGAGTCAGCTGATGTCACAACTGGCTTTAGACAAGCTTGGGTTGCCAGAAAAGACACAAAGGGCTGCTTGTGCTGGGAGTGAACTGAGGTCTCTTCCTTTTAGATGCCAGAGCTTGACCAAGCTGCACTTGAGATACTCAGTGTTCTGATTCTAGGGGCCATTAGGTGGTGTCATGACCAGGTAGAACTCATGTGGCGGGGGTTGTCAAAGAGAGCCTTTTCTACCTCCTTCACCCCCACCATGCACATGTACTGGGGTCTGCACTGGGGTGTCTTGATAGTGAACGGGGTAGATTCCCCAGCATTGAACAGTAGAGGATCCAAGCAGGTCCTTATCTCTGCAATGCTGGAGTTCTTGATATTTTATTAGGACTTTGCCTGGGAAGGAATTATAGACACTTGGGGAGACAGTATGTTATTTCCAGTGCATCTCCCAAGCACAGTGAGCTGCTAACTTTGGTGAAATAAGCATGGATTTCAGATGGGAACTCCAGAGGGCAATCTAAAAATGAAGAAGAAAGAAGAGGAGGAAGAAGAGGAGAATAAGAGGAAGAGGGGAGAAAGACAGAGGAGGGAGGATGGGGCAATAGGAGACTAGAGGAAGAAGGGGAAAGAGGAGGAAGAAGAGAATGGGGTAGCAAGGGGAGGAGGGAAGGAGGAGGAGATGTGGTGACACAGATAGGGTTGTGTCTGAGCTGAATTCCCTTCCTTGCTGTTGCCCTGGTGTGGTGAGCTGGCCTTCTTTAGGCTCTCTAATGTGCAGGCACAAACCTCACAGCTCAGTAACCTTGCCCTGGTGAATGCAGTCTAGCACCCTAGTGGGGCTTAGAGTCTTTGACTTCAGAGTCAGAGGGGCATGGTTGTGCTCTTTCCAGACCTAGGGGTGGGAGGGGCAGAGCCATGGAACTGAGCTGGGGTGTGGTGCCCCCACCTGAGGAGGAAAGGGGCTGGTGACACACTCCAGCATCCCTCGCCTCCCTGGTAAAATAAAGTCGTGGGGCTGGAAGGCTAGAGGCCTGTAATTAGCCCTCATCAGAGGAATATTCCATCTTGTGTGGGAGTAGATGGGTCATTGGTTTCAGTGAATACCTGCTCCTGTGTTACAGTCTCGGGTCTGGGACGGCAAAGACAGGAAGACAAGTCTCAGATAGGTAGGCAGTCTGCTAAAGCTAAGCTTAACTTCCTCCCTGAAATATTTTTTTTTCCTCACCATGGAAGTTGAGGCTTATTATTTAAAATATGTACATAAAATACAACCACATGGGAAAAAAAGGTAGACTTGATCCCAGTAAATCCCCTACCCAGAGACAAGCCCTGTTAGCACTGTGGCCAGTACACTCCCTGAACCACTTCCCGTGTGACAGCCACAGCCACTCAAATGCAGGGCAGAGTGGCAGAGGCATTCTTCTGAGCCCTCACAATCACGGCGAGGTGCGTAGAAGTATCAATTTTACCTCTCCTGTGACATCACTTCTTGGTAGCTGAGCCAGCAATCATAAAGAAGGCCACCCTGTCCTCAAGAACAAGGTCAGCTTTGTCAGATACCAGGGTAACAGGGAAAGTACTTTAGGTAAATGGAAGAAACCAGCTAAGTCGTAAAGGTGAAGGCCAAGTCCATGATTCCTGCAGCAATGGAGAGCAGCCAGGGCGAATGAATGTATACTGGGTGCCATGCATGTACTGGGGTGGGTGGAGGGGAAGCAGTAGTAGTGAACTGGCTATAGTTAGCCTGACAGCCAAACTTTCTCCCCAAGGCTCCTGGGAGCGTGTGTGTGTGTGTGTGTGTGTGTGTGTGTGAGAGAGAGAGAGAGAGAGAGAGAGAGAGAGAGAGAGAGTTGTATGCAGCATATGTAACATACTCATGTGTGGGCTGTGGGCATATTGTGCATGAGGGTGCCTATGTACAAGTGTGTGGTTGTGGAGTCAGAGGTCCGTATCTGGGATCTTACTCAAATGCTCTACCTCCGTTTTTGAAATATAGCCTCTTAGCAAATCTGGAGCTCATGAATTCATCTATGCTGCTTAGCCATTGAGCTCCAGGGAGCTTCTTGTCTCTGCCTCCCAGTGCTAGGATTACAGATGCTTGCTGTTGTCCCTGGCTTTTTACCTGGGGACCGGGAATCTGAACTCAGATCTGCATGCTTGTAAGGCCAGTGCTTTACTGACTGAGTCGTCTCTCCTGCCCAGGCTCTTCAGATACAAACGGGTGTTTTAGTGAACAAATAGACTCCATGTGGAGGAATCATGGAGGCCATCATGAGACTCTTTGATCTTCTGACCCTAGCTCACACCCCAGCAAAGGGAGTGGGGTCAAGGTCTGGTGGCTTTGGGAAGGTGACTAGATTCTCAGATGTTCCTGGATTACAATGTCCTTCATGGGATGATGGAGGGCTGAATGCACTAACCCCTCAGAGAGAGGAGATGGAAGCAGAATCTAACTCAATGACAGCAACCTCTGCTCAGTCTCCTCTCCGCAGCCGGCCTCAGCAGTCTGAGAATCCATCTATTTGCTTCATCTTCAGTGTGAGGGGGGCCCCCTCATGGCTGGAACTGGGTGGTTTCTAGGATGACTGTGATTTGATCAACTGAGTTCATTGGGCGCCCCACTTTCTACACCGCCTCAGAGGCATTAGGGAAACATCAAATGGAGGGGAGCACACATCTGACCTCAGCTACCAGTGGAGTCTTTACACCAAGGCCAGAACTGGACACAGGGCAGGTGTGTGCAAAAATGAGGTTCCATAATTGATCACACGTGAGGACAAACTTTTGGTGACATGGGTTGGGATGAGGGAGGGAATGAATGGGTGGATCAGGGTCGAGCCTATTGCAGAAAAGCAGAGGAGGGTGACTTTTGTTTGTAATTTTTGTCCTCTGTGAGTTGAGGCTGAGCGGTGCTGGTTATCCCAGGCAGAGGCTCCAGGATAGGACTGGATATAGCTTCACCAGGGAACATGCTTGCCCAGGGAAAAGGGCAGAGAGGACCTTCAGCCAACATGCAGGATTAAATCTGGGAGACTAAGGGTGGGGGGAGGGGGAGGAACTGTGAGACTATGGCGTGAGTCTGAGAAAATCTGGACCAGGCTGATGGGGCGGGCGGTGTCTCTCATATAACTTTTTTCATTAACAGAATACCACCGTAGACATGATGGCCCCATCCTAGAAGTCAGGTTACGAATACCTGCCTCTAATGGACACCAGGCTCACGGGAAGCAGCTGAGAGAGGCAGGTGTGGTCCTGACATGAGCACAGTGGGGGAACCAGAGGGCACAGCTGGTGGCTGTCAACTCTGCTCCACAGGAGGAGGCGTGGGGTGGGGGAACCTGGCCGTGTGACAGATCCCTCGGAGGACCCACTGCCTAAAACACTTCAGGTCCCTGTGACAGAAAAGGGAATTCCTTACTGGTGACAAAGTCTTAGTCTAAGAGAGATGTGTGTTACCCTCACTGTTCTTTAGCACAGGGCACAATAGGAAGGTGTCCCATCTAATAAACGTTCAGGATGTAAATATCTGGATAACCAGAGCTGGAATCTAGGAGAGAACATGAGCAGCTGCCTGGGTGCTGGGCTCAGGCACCCATCAGTCAGTAGGAAGCTGTGTATTGTGTGCTCTTGAGTTCAGTTTAACAGATGATTCTGACTTATCATTGAGTTGCAACCCAATAAACCCAGGTGAATTGAAATAATGGGTTGAAAATGCTGTGAACACGCCTAGTGTACTTAGCATCCCAGCACAGTGCCAACACAGTGGGACTCAGGGCCATGGCTTGATGCAGTTGCCCAGGATGGCAAAAGTCATCGTGGCACTACCAGTCTGGGAGAAGTAGGAAATTAAAACCAGAACTGTGGCTTCTACTGAATGCACATGACTTCTGCCATGGAGTAAAGCTGAGAAGCTGTCAATCAAACTGTTTTAAGTTTGGGGCCAATATTTCAAGTAGGATGGTGGATTAGAAATTAAGTCTGTGAGATCAGATGAAAAGTTAATATAAACAATAGAGCCCATAGCTATAAGAGGAAGACCATATCTATAAGAGGAAGGGCTGAAGACAGCAGAGGGAAGCCTTGGTGAGACTTGGTCCTCAGATACAGCCAGGCCTGTGTCCCAGCTGCTCATGTTGCATGGGGTTCAGCTGGAGCTGCCAGGGAAGTACATGTGTGTGGTACTGGACGGAGTGAGAGATTGATGGGCTCAGCTGTGCAAACCGAAACGAAGGTTGGATGAGGTGTGTAAGGAGAGTGAGCCGGCACACAGCAGCTCACAGAGCTGTGAATGTACCACAGGAACCCAAGGCTGAGCCGTCTTCAGAGCAGCCAGCACCAGACTATTTTTTGTAGGACTTTGGGAAGGGTGATGCTGAACTTGATTCGCTATCCTGAGAGGCTGAACAAAGGCAGGCACAGGTGTCAGGCCGCCACTTGGGAGATGCAGGTGTATACAAGAGAGATGGGATAAAGGAGGAGGGCTGAGCAGGGCTGTGACCTGTTAGCAAGACACACCCAACTCTGAGGGAGACCATGGCTACAAGGACGTGGAGACAGTCACAAAGCTAGCGCTTGTGTAAGAGAGAATGAGAAGACAAAGGGAAGGTTCTAGAAGGGAAATGTCTGAATGCAGTTACCTACCTACAGAGTCAGAAGTCTTGCCTGATGTATGAGCAGGCTATAGGTTTGGGGTAAAGGGCCTATTCCTTCTCCCAGTGACCCTTTCAAGCCTGGCCCAGGGCCAGCCCTCAGGTGGCATCAGTGGGTCCCCTCCCAGGACCCAGTCAGCAGATGAGTTGACACTGCCTCTGCCATAAGCTCCTCACATGACAAGACTGCATTTGACCATCAGGTGGTGGCTACACTGACTGCCTCTCTTTTGGAGAGGCAGCAGTAAGCCCATTAGTTTGGTGCTGCTCTCTGGAGGGTATGGCAGGGATTATCTGGCTGCTTTGCCATTTCCTGGCTTTCCAGAGCCACCCCTTTGGGACTCAATCCAAGGAAGTGAATGATATCATCATTAGGCATTAGAAATCAGGAATTCCCATTTCCTCCTTCCCTGACTGTGCATGGACCCAGGCAAGACTCGTGGAGGGGTAATGAGCAGGGTCGGGGAAGTCTGGGCTTTAGCCTGGGCCTACGGCTGACCTGGATTATGTCTCTTCCCTCAGACAGCTCTTCTGGTCTGGAACCCTCCAACATGATGACAGTCCGTGATGCAAACCTGGCCCTTGTTCCCTCCACTCAGCATCACCTCTCCTGCCCTGTGACACCGTGACTTGTGGGAAATGATAGTGATCACCAGACGAAGGAAAACTAAACTAAGGGTGACCTTTATCCTAGTTTTATTTCTGTTGTTGTGACAAACACCATGGCCAACAGTGACCTTGGGGAAGAAAGAGTTTACTTCAGCCCAGAGTTCCAGATCACAGTCCATCACGGAAGTCATGGTGACAGGTACGTAAGACAGCTGGCCACATCACTTCCACAGTTGAAAGCAGAGAGGGATCAGTGCGCTCCGCACTCACCACTCAGCTCAATCTCTTGTTTGTGAATAGTCTAGGAGACAAAACCAGGTCATGATGCTTCCCAAAGGGGACTGGGCTATTCACTCAAGAGAATGTCTCACGGACATGTTCACAAACCAACCTGATCTAGACAATCCCTCCCTGTGACTATTTCCTCAGATGATTCTAGATTGTGGCAAACAGACAATTAAAACTAACCATGACCAGAACCTTTGAGCAGGCCCATCCCTCTGAAACTGATGGTAAGTTCTCTTACTTATCTTCCTTCAGTGGCGCAGATTCTGTGTCCCCATGCATGGGAGGACATGGGGTCTGGGAGGAACTGCTGAAACCCAAACACTGTATTAAATCTAGATCCATGGGGCTTCACACACCATGGGTGGGGTGGGGTCCTTGATGTTTGGGGGATAAGCAAGGCTATGGTCAGAAAACCTGGGGATCACTGAGTCAGATGAGGCCAAGCAAGCATCTTGAGAGCATTAAACATCCTGCTACACCTCACTGCTGCCCTGGGGGTTGTGGCGCGCAAGGCTCTCTAACTTCATTTACCACGACTGCCCCTTCCCCCGGCAGCATGACAAACATCACATTTTTCTTTGTCAGCAGCCTCCCCTTAGAAAATGAGGTTCTGATTTTGGTTAGAAAAGGAACCCTAAGAAGAATAAGCCATTGGGCTCGGGCAGGGTCTGGGCAGAGAGGAAGATTCTGGCAAAGATGTCTGTGTCCAGACTGTAAGGAGAGTGAGGCTTAAGAGGTAGAGTCCCAGCAGGGAGACAGAGGCAGGTGGATCTCTGAATTCAAGGCCAGCCTGGTCTACAGAGGAAGTTCTAGAACAGCCAGAGCTACACGGAGAAACTCTGTGTAAAAAAAAAAAATAAAAAAGCAAACAAACAAAACAAGAAATGGAGTCCTGGGTAGGAGAAGGCTCGGTAATGGAAGTTGGTGCTATAGTTTTGGTCTGGAAGGTTCATCAGAGGCCTGTGCATCAAAGGTTTGGTTCCCAGGATAGAACTACTGGGGGATGGTGGCAACTTTACAGGGTAGGACCTAGTAGATTGTTTTTGGAAGCTGGGCAGAGTAAGACCCCCCTGCCCCCCGTCACCTCCCTTTTCCTTTTTCCACTAGCAATGACTCAAATGGTTTCGCTCCTTCTCGTGTTCCCTACACAATGGACTTCGACAGGTCCAAAGTAAGACCTCTAAAGCCATGAGCTAAACGAAACCCTTGTTCTTTATATGTTTTGTCTCAGGGATTTGTTCTAGTAGCAGCTGGCTAACTGACGCAGCAGACATTTAACAGGAAAGGGTGAGAAGGGCAAATGTCCAGTTTAACTGAGGCTGCTTCACAAGATTAAGAGGGAGAAGAGACACGCTGTGTAGCTAGACAGAGGCTAGATCTGTTTGTATGGTCTAGAGATGGTGATGGCAGACCCAGGATTTCTGCACAAGGGCCGCTGTTTACAGACCTCTCACTTCGGGGAACCTACTGAGCTCTGTTGAAGACTGTTGGATAAAAGCCTCTTTGCCAACCCTTTGCAGTGGTAAAGAGCCTTCTTCTTGACAGGCAAAAATTGCCATTCTGTTTCTATGAGTGTCCAAAGATTCCAAAAAGCTTCCGCTTGGCTCCAAAGCCAGGGGAGCAGGAGAGAGAAGTGTGTGTTCCTGGCTTGGGAAAACCTGAATGTGAGCAGTGGAGAAGGCAAGACTGCTAATTAAAACCCACCTGGGATCGTGCCAAGTGGGAGAGATTTGGAGCCAGGAGCCTGGGCGAAGGGAAGGAGGAAGGAGGTGGTGGTCTATTTTTAAGCCACTTCTGGCACACTCTGCCCAAGTTCTTCCAACCAAGGAAACGCTCCCATTCCTATCTGAGACAGCATCTGATCACTGTGGTTCTGGTTAAAGACAGTTTTAGCCTTCTGCAGACACACAGAAAATCTACACCCGCTGCCTAGTGTGGGGAACAGAAAAGTCCTGTGGAGGATCGCAGACCCTGGAGCGTTCCGTCCAGGCTGTCCTCAGGACTGGTTTGGGGCAGGCCCCTGAGCCTCTTTTTATACAGACTCTGCCTGCACCTTGCTGTCTGCCTGCTGGACAGAATCCCCCATCCTGGGAAAGGGTCCACCAGATCCCTTCTCTTATCATAGGGCCTGTACTAGGTCATTCCTTCCTGACTGTATTCCCCCTACTTGCTTTCATTACTCAGTGTTGTACTAGCCACCTTAGGCCTGTTCTTCACTTGCATCTTGCGTATATGACAGCATATTGGAGGTGAGAGTAGGAAATTACTTTCTCTGTTTCCCTCCGATGCTTATACACATGCCTGACTGGGGAGCCTCCTCTCTCACCCCTCAGGGACTTCAAGGTGCATTCTGGACCTTCTCCGTAATTTTTCAGGAGTAGAAAAATAATTCCCTCTCAGATATGTTGAAGGTCCGAGTGTGGACCAAGTGCAAGCTCTGCTCACCTCCAGACTGAGATCCTTTTCTGACCACACGGGTGGCCGGGAGATGGGTAATACCGGGATGTTTCTCTCCCTTCCCATCTAGTTATAAATTTAATTGTGTCCCCCTTAAATAAATGAGTTGACATCCTCAGGTGTGTTGACAGGTGTCAGATATGTCCTAGATGTAGACTTTTCACAGAGTCAAGTAAGTTAGACTATTGACTCTAAAAGGGACACTAATTCAGGATCTCTGACTCCTTGTAGGAAGAGAAAGTGAGAACACAGAGACAGCATAGCAGGAAGACAACATAAAGGCCCACAGGGAGAAGATAGTGTGAACAGAGTACGGCATCTCCCAGCTAGAGTTCCTAGGCATATCAGGCACCCGCAGCCAGGAAGGATCCTCCCCAGAGCCTTAGTGAACGTAGTCTCAGCAGCAACCTGGCTAGGACTTGTAGCCTCTGGAGTGATGGGGCTGTGTGTACATCTTGTTTGAGGCCACTTGATTGTGGAATTTCATTACAGCAGCCCCAGGAACAAATGTACATCCATCTTTCCTGTCTGTTTTCCCAGGGCAGGCCAAACAGGATGCTGTGGGGGAAAAGGTGGACGACTGGGGTGCCCAGCTTTCCCATGACTTTGGTAGTCACTGTTAATAGAGTTGCCTGAGCCTACATGTTTTGATGGATGCTGTGTTCTTTGGGTCTTCTCGTGTCTCACCGCAGCCCAGGGCTCCACCAGCTGACTCTTGTTCCTGGTTCATGGCTCTGGGGAAGCCGTTGTATTTCTACTACAATATGGACCTGTTGACTGCCTGCCTGTCTCCATCCCACCACCTATCTTGAACTCCATTCTCAATGGGCATGCCCCAGCCCTAATCCTGGATATGCGGTGAACTCTTCTGGCATTCTTTCTGCCACTGTGGGGTGACTTGGGTTCTGCAATGCCCTGGATTTCCACTGCGTTGAAAGTCTTGTCTCCCCCTCTCTCTGGGTATCCCAATTTCTAGAAGAGCATGCAGGCATGAAGGAAGCAGTTGTGTGTATTCGGTGTGAGAAGGAGACAGCATTCCAACATCCACCTGGGAGGAAGGATTCTGGATTTCCCCTCGAGACAGGAGACTTCTGTCACTCATTACCCCTAACTTGGCACTTTCAGTTGAGAGAATTTGTCCTTAACTTGTTTCACAGAAGAACAAGTCCTGTGTGTTTGGGATCAGTGACACCCTGAACACAGGCTCTCCTTCCCTCTCTCATCACTACCACCAATGGGAAAAGGGGACCAGTAGGATGGGTGGACCCTCTGTTGGCATTTAGACCCAAGCCAGAAGCTTTGTCATGCTATCATTCAGTTGGGGGTCCCAGCTAAGCCACCCAGCCTTTCCTGGCCTCGGCTTTTACCCAGGGACGTATGGTGATGGAGGAAGTACCCGTAGCAGCAAGGCTGTGACTGCTACAGTAAGGCCCAGGGATGCACAGCCCTAAGCCTCTGGGCCAGAGGTCAGTCACAGGCCTTTAAAGACAGGACAAATGGAGCTGCCACTCTGGCAGATGCCGAGAATGTTCCTTATCTGTCACATGTGACTCAAATTATCAACATTTATCTGAATGTCCGGGAGTTACTCACACCTGCCTAGGTTGTAAAGCCAAGGAACAGCAGGAAATGAAAAGATATGAATAGTTTAAGAATGGAAGTCACCTGAGAAGGAAACTAGCTGATTTAACCTTTTAAAAAGGCTAGCTCTAAATTCTTGTGGGACTTTTGCTATTATACCCTCTTCCCACGATTCTAAGGTGCCAGTTCAACCCAGAACTTTTAAAATTAAGTGATGTGTACATGTAGAAGTTGGTTACAGAACCATTTCAGTGATTCTTAAAGTTCACTAATAAATGACTTTAAAATATTTATTTATTATTTATTATTGTGCATGTGCGTGTGCGTTTGAATGCCGGTGCCTGCATGCCAGGGTGCCCATGTGCCACGGCAAGTGTGTGCAGGTCAGAGAGCAACGTTTGGGAGCCTTTCCTTCTTTCTTGTTGAGGCAGATGGCTATCCAGGTTAGCTGCCTCACAAACTTCGAGGTGATTCTCCTGCCTCCACCTCCCATTTCACAGTGGGAGTACTGGGATATAGATGTATGCCGCCACACCCAGATTTTTCTAAGTGGGTTACAGAGGTTGAATTTGGATCACCAGGGCTACGCAGCAATCGCTTTTACCTGCTGAGCCATCTTGCTGCCCCAAATGTATGCATTTTAAAGAGAACAAAATTACCATAGACCTCCAGTGTCAACTAAAATGATTTTGATCACATTGTTATTTAAATATATACAAACATAAGAGTAAGTATGAATTCCTTGTGCTTTTAGTTCTTCTGCAGCTATAAAACCAAAACACAATTACAAATTAAATGCAAACAAAACCACAAAAACCATTAAAATTCAAATTAATGCCATTAATTTAATGTGACAGATGATGTTTTGCTGAAGTGAAATAACCAATGTTGGGTGTAATAACAGAAGGGTGTCCCAATTGAAGATCTGCTTGCTATCAGCTGGATTGTTTTGGCAATGGAGCATGCTGTGCCCTCATTAGTGTTATTATCAATATTATTTTATTTTTCTTGTATTATAACAGATAAGCTTTTAACCACAGACTCAAAATGTTAATAGGCCTATCAACTTCATAAAATACCCCCAAAACATAGTCATTTGGTGTCATGCATATCTATGATGTACTGTAATTGATCCACCCCCATTACCCCTTCCTTTTCCCTATGAACCCCTTCTTTCTAACAAGTACCCCAGTGGCTATGACATTGATGAAAATGATACCCTTTCCCAGGGTACCCATTAAAAGTCAATAGTTATTAAGGAAGGGGTGGGGTCTTGTGGGCACCTCCTCTGTCCAAGATGGACGGCTATATTCACAGTTTTAACATGTCATAACCAGATGGCAGCCTTTCACACCACCCCTCCCTGGCTCTTACAGTCTTTCCACCCCTTCTTTCTCAGTGTGCCCTGGCCTTGGGAATGTATGATACCATTAACCATTTTTTTTTTAAAGGAAAAACAACTACAAAAGCATGTGCTGCTTAGAAAGAAGTTCCTTGGCTGTACACCAGTCAGTCAGGTCTTTCAAGTAGTCACCCCAGCGCCACGCACACTCGGGCACTTACTGGCAACATGGAGACTTCTAGAAGCTCCAAGCCAGAGCTGGCCTGCATGAGGGCCGCCTGTGCCCCAAGTGTGTCTGATGACTCCGTCCTCACCCACTTGTCTCTGAACAGTCATGAAGCCACTGTTGGTATAGCAGCCTGTGAAATCATTTGGGCTTCCTTTTGTGGAAATAAAAGTGTCAGGAACCCTAGATGCAAAGCCCCAGTCCTAAGATGACATCTGAGGAAAACACAGTTCCTCACTTACATATTTAGCTTCCTTTTCAAATAAAAAATGTGAAATAAAAAGAATTCTCATGCTATAGCAGAATCCATGACCTCTGAAGCCACTGGCAAGATGGCATGAACTCTGGTCTGAGCTGGAAGCTAAGGTTTCTAATCTAGGGGTTCCTTAGCTGCCAGTGTGACAGGCTGCCTTCCTCTCTGCTCATTGCCCATAGTTCTGCACGTTAGTCACTACCATGCTGATTCCTCCGAACCACTCCCCTTGGCCAGCATGACTGTTGTCACTGCACAGATGGGGTACACTGAGACCTGGGTACAGAGCTAGTGTATAAACAGACAAGGTTACAAAACAGGGCCAGCTGGTCACAAAGACACCACATGACAGTGACTTAGCACTAGGGCAGCTGCTACAACCCTAAGTACTCCCCCAATGCCTTGGTCCACGGAGACACCCATGCCTTGGTGACCATGTCTCCTCTTACCCACATCTGCACATGGTCACAGAGCTGGAGAAGGTAGG
The DNA here is from genome assembly GCF_950005125.1 of Chionomys nivalis. Taxonomy (NCBI): domain Eukaryota; kingdom Metazoa; phylum Chordata; class Mammalia; order Rodentia; family Cricetidae; genus Chionomys; species Chionomys nivalis. The sequence continues at coordinate 31,391,473 of NC_080090.1, read as the reverse complement.
AGAAAGTCTTGGTGCCCCTCACACTCTAGTGACTCTCCCAGTGCCCTTCTGTGCTCTGGAGCAATGCTCACCATCTCAGGTGACCAGAAATAATATTTGTAGTAACACACACAGACCCTCACAGCCCTGTGCTCCTGGTTAGTGGTCAAGTTCCTGTTTACTAATATTTCTTTTTTATATAAGTCTATATGTAGCTCAAAACCCATTTTATATGCACACTTGCACATAAGTGCAAAAACACATACATGCATACATGCATGCATTTGCATGTATATTTGTGTATCTGTATAATTCCCTTGGTGAGAGCAAATGCCTTTCATAGAATTGGTGGGCTGGGAGCCCAGTATTTGTGGCTGCCTTCTGTGTCTGAGGCATCGGTTCATTAGGACTTCAGAAAGCAGCTGTTTCCAAGAAGCCTTGACCTCTGACCTCTCCAATCCTTAGTGTCAGGGAGCCTGTGGTAGGGATTCCTGTCTTATCTGAGAAGACCCTGCAGACACCATTCCCCTGGAAATCCCCTAGGCTAACTAGATGTATCTGTATATCTGTTTCCCTGATAAAATCTGTGATGTGGGAGCTCCCTGGATTCCAGGTTCATTAGGAAATGCCAGGCTGACCCCTAGGGGTGCCTACTCTTGAAGAGCAAGGAAGAAGCCTTTAGGAAGGATCTCTTAACACTTTATCCCTCCCACTCAACATCTTATGCCTTTAAAAGATTTCTTTCTAGGGCTCAGTGAAATGATCATGAATGCCTTCCTTCATTTTTATGAAACAGAAGCATTCATACTTGACCACCTAATTGGCATATGCTTGTGAGCCTCACAGCATAGATGGACCAGGAGCCCAAACACAGAATTTGACATTTTGGTTTTTCGTGTAGTCTTGCTCAGGCACATGTACAATACCCATCATGTTGTCTGGAATGTGACAATCCAGAGTTTGGGCACAGAGTCTACCAGTGCCCACCTATCCATCATCATATCCAAGGAGGACCTGGGAACACACAGCTAAGTGCAATTTCATCTATACTTAATCAATTGCTAATTACTGGGTGCTGGGGTTCTGCTCTTTCGAGGTTCCTGACCTATGAGCCAATCCAGTTACTTCTTTTATCAGCACCCCGACACCCCCATTGTATAGATGGCTGATACGTACAGAAAGGGTGGAAGACAAACTCAGCATATCTACTATAAGGTGATAGTGTGACCGTGCTCTTCGGTTCCTCTAGACCTACATCATATATCTCTCAACATCCAAGGCCCAGAGCACTTGTCTTACCCCAGGGCTGCCCAGAGCTGGTACAACCTGTTCCTAGGGTAGAATGACAGGAGCCTTGTGTCCTGGGTACTGGGTCCCTAGGGCAGAGGCCTTTGCAGGCTGGCCGTTTGACCCCTCAGCTCTTTCTGGCCTGAGCTCCCCATCCCTTGCCTACTCTGAAAGTAGATGGTTCCCTCTGGCCTGGAGTCAGAGTGACTTCTGGAATTCTGGTCCCCTGACCAGTGCTCTCTTGAGGGGCTTTTTGCTCCTGGCAGTGCTCTCTGAGTGGGAGGACTCCCCAAGACCCCACCAACCCAGATGCCCACTGCTCTTAAAGAGGTTCTTAGGTCATGCTGGAAGTCCTACCTTGAGTTTTGGGCTAGCTAAAGCTGCTCCATCTGGTGTTTGGATGCTTTGATTGTGTCCTCTAGAGATCTGTGCTAGAAGCTTGGTCCCCCTGTGGTATGCTGGGGTTTCCAGAGTCTCAGATGTCTGAGTCCATGGGGCTCCATGCTTGGGAGAGGACTGACAGTTTTCTTGGAGTGGAGTGGATCTCCCAGGGCAAGTGAGCTCTTGAGAGGTCTGATTGTTCGGCAATGAAACCACCCAGGGACTTTGGTATATTCTTCCATGGTTGCTTCCCTGATCTTTTCTTATTCTGCATTCTGAAACAGAGTTAGGATCCCTCATGAGAAAGAAAAGTTATGCTGTTTCAACCTTCCTGTCAGAAGGCTCGCGGGCCTACAAACCTCTCCTCTCCAGATACTGCTAGGATTACACTCAAGCATTTCCTTACAGCAACATAAAGCGCCCCACCTCAGGCCCCACGTAACTTACTGCCTTAGCTTCTTTTCTCAACACAGACTTGAAAACAAATCCAGGGGATGGCCGAGTCCCAGTTTGCTGTGGTGACTCACTCAACTGCCACCTAGCTTGCATCTCCTCTGAGCTATGTCATCATGTTGTGGGCAAAGCCGTGCCTGGTAGGAGTTTAAGAAGAGAGAGCTTGATATGATGATAGCAAAAGTGTCCTTGAGAGAGGCAAGGAAGGATTGCATGATGTTGGTCAGTGGTTGCTGGCAGGTCCTGGGTGACAAGGGGGCTATGGATGGTTTGTAGGGGAGAAGACTGATGTATACAGGGGCATGGGGTCATTGTTGGTGATACGGAGTCCACCTGAAAAAGAGGGATCAGGGACGGTGGGAACAAGCCTTACCTAGGACTAAAATGAAGTCTTCAGACCGCTCCCATCCAAAGTCTGTCCCGGCCATCCTCATGAGCATGAGTGGATGGTGGAAGTCAGATTTTGCTGGGAACAGTGAGAGACTAGTTTTACTTCTTCCAGCCAGTTGTGCTGGGAGGAAAGAGCCAGATTCTGGGCCTCAGTTTGAGAGTGGCGGTTGTGCTGTGGCAGGCAGCAGGGGCTGGCTTCTTGGGAGGGGCCCACTGTGGGAGAGGCCTTTGTATACTCTGCCTGGGGTCCAGAGCAGAGTGGGCAGAGCTTCCATGCTCGGGCAGTGTCTTTCCAAAGAAGAAGGTGAGCACCAGCTGCTGTGGCTGGAGTGGGAGTTCCCTTCTGTCCAGCGGGGAGTCGGGCAGCCTGGGCAACTTGGAGCCAAGAACTTTGAAATCTGGGGGTAATGGCAGCCCAGGCTGGTCATGAATGTCTCCTGACATCCATCCCTACATCTACTCATGGGGAAAGTGAAGAATATGGCTTAGGTTCTCCGAGGAGTGGGGCACCTGTGGGCAGAAGACATCTTCCTAGACTTCTGGTCATGGGTGTGGGTGGCCAAGAGGACGGACAGATCTTCTGCATTCCAGATACCTAAACAAGAGGACACTACCTTTTTTTGTGGCCAGAAGTTCTTTAAGCCATCCTGGGGGCACAGAGCCCAAAAGACATACCCAGACAATGACTGCGAGCCCTGAGAGCCGAGTTCAGGTTCTCGGAGTACCTCCTCCTGTTCTGTGTTCTGTGATTTTCCCATCACCGCTTTGTAGCCAGTGACAGTCTGGCAGAGCTTCTCAGGGAGGAGTAGGCTGAACTGATCTGTAAAGGACCTCCAAAGAGGATTTCAGCTAACCAGGAGGAAGGCAAATCCCTGCTATTCCAGTATTAGGCAGTGATCAAGGGGGTAGGTGCTACAAGTATTGGGGGTTGGGGATAATATAGGTTTTCCTCAGGCAGTGGTTCTCAACCTTCCTAATGCTGTGACCTTTGAATATAGCTCCTCATGTTGTGGTGACCCCCAAACAAAATTATTTTTATCTCTACTTCATAACTGCAATTTTTGCTTTTGCTATGAATCGTACTGTAAAAATTTTTGTAGGTAGAGGGTTGCCAAAGGGGTCACCACCTCCAGGATGAGAATCACTGCCCTTAAGGCTAAAGCAGTGTGTAACTCAAGGGGCTGTAGCATGAAAAGGATCCCCTGCAGGAGATGAGCAGTGTTCAACCTACACAACGGTACCTGCCAGCCTCACCTGTACAGGTCACACATGCACCATCTACCCGTCTGAGCTTTCTTGGATGAGTAATGTATGCGAAGACCGATTTGTTGGGTAAAAGAATCCTTCTGTGAACAGCTGTGCCTTTAAACCACTATGTTAGACAGTTCATTTTGTCAGCTGCAAGTGACAGGATCCTAACTCCAACTGGCTTTAGACACATGCATTTGTTATTACAAGAAACTGAAACACCTGGGTCCCAGTACCCTTGTTTGGTAAAATACATCCCTGCTTGTCACCTGCCCCAGTGTCATCAATTAAGTGCTGATTTAAAGGCCTTTTCCTCCTCAAAAGATTCACAGTTGTGCGTACGCAGGACAATCCCAGCCATCATTCTTCTGACGTCTCTGAAGAGTTTGGCACGGTCAAGTACAATTAGAAAATGCCATGCCTCAGCTTTTTGTTGATGGACACCAGAGTTTCTAAGGCCCTGAAAAGCCCTGTGTCCGCCTGTGGAGCTTCTTTCGGCTCAGGGCTTCCCTCCACCATCCACTGCCTGTGGTAACAGCTTTCCCCAGCCTGGAGGGTTGGCTAGTTTCTGAGAGTGGCTGCAGAAGACACCCTGCCTGAGATTCTGACACAGGCCTGTTGGGTTATAGCCAGATAATGCAGCATCTCCTTCTTCCATGCTGGACCTTAGCTGGGCACTGGTGACCAGGTATTTGATTGGATGGATGGTGGTGAATCTGCAGGCGCTGACACTGTGTCCTTTGAACATGCTGGAGAGTTCTGCTGAGTTGCGGTGGTCTGCGTCCTTCCTGGTTGTCACCCAGGCCTTGTCCTGGCTAGTACGTGAACATTTGTAGGATGACAGATAAAACCTGCTCACCAGTGGCACTGAGGAAAGGCTCTTCTCCGGGCAGCATAATTTGATTGAGACCTGTGTCACTCTCACACGAGAGGGCCCGTTTTCAGTGTCTAGGTCTATAGGCAGCCATCTATCCCTCATATGGGTAGGGAACCCAGATGCCAGGCACTGGACTACCACCTCTGGCTTGAACCTGTCCTCCTGTCTGTCCCTCCCTTACCCCTGCCCCTGTACTCAGGGGCAATCACTTGAGATCTGTCATTCTTGACCAGCAGCTTCCAGGTTCCCAAAGAGCAGATAAATCTGTCCCCTTCACGAAACATTTGTCACTAACATGAAGGATCTTCCACAAAGCCCTCCACACCCCAGCTACACACTGTGAATCCCCTGCCTACCAGGGAGAGGGAAGCATGGGAGGGGGACATTCTGCTCAGTAATGGTAGTGACAGTTCCCTCACTCTGCTCAGACTCAGAGTCAACAGAGCTTGCTGGAGCCTGAAATCCAGAAGGGAAGCAGCTTTCCCTTTGGCATGGACATTGAACCTTCCTGGACCTGACAGTCAGCACGAAATCCCGGCGCTCTTCTTTCTGTGACTTTCTCTTTGTGCCAAGTTTGAAAAAAAAAAACCCTGCTCTTCATTAGAAGAATAAAAATGTGCTGTTTTAGTTTATACTAATATTTTTATGGTGATTATCGGTAACACACGGCGAGCACCTAAGCACACGGGCAGCTGGGGATCCATGTAGAGAGAGCTTTGGCAGCTGTCACTGCAGTTGGGCCTCACTATGATCCTGGCCCTCCCTCCACTGCAATCTGAGGAGCTCCCTGTCTGCAGACCCCTGAGGGGGCGGGGCTGTGAACCGCCTCACACAGGGCTTTAGGTCCCACTTTCCCCACATCCTGCTGTGAACATGCATTAGCCACACATTTTTCAGGAGCCAAGGCAAATCACCTGCTCACAGGCAGGCCCTGGCATGTCAGACAAGATGGCTGTTTGCCCTTGCTGGGCTCCAGGAAGATGGTGGAGATACCACCCTGGGGCAGAAGGAGAAACAGGGTTCTTGGGACACCCTGAATGCAAAAGCTGAAGTCAGCTTGGAAACAGTCCTCTATGCCATTCTGATGTGTGAAGGTAAGCACGTGTATACACGTGTGCATGTATCTTCATGGTATACGTGTGTGGATGTTTGTGTGGGGTGAGTGCACATGCAAGTGAGCACGCATGCAAGCGTCTTCAGTTGCTCTGCACCTTGTCCCAGACTCTGTGAACTCAAGGAGAGGATTCTCTAACCCTCTGACCAAGGCAGAGATAGACCTCAGAAGTCAGCTCTCCTCACCTCTGAGGGCTGCTGGTGTCCAAATGCAGGTTTCCTAACCCTGCTCTCCTGCCTCACTGAAACCCATCCTTGCCCTCAGGGAGCTGGGGTCTCACAGGGCAACCCATTCAACAGCCCCAGATGCAGGGGAGGACACGCTTGACGCCCCAACTTTCCCCTCAGCAGCTTTGACCCCACCCCCACATCACCACCAACAAGCAGACCTCTAGGAGTCAGGCGAACCTTTTCCGTCCCATAAAAAAGGTGCCACAAAGTCACCTCTGTTGGCCTGGGAATGTGGGGGAGGAAGGATTAACTCAGTGGCCCTGTTCCCTGAGTGCTGGTGGCAGCCCACCTTGGCAGTTTCCTGCAAAGTGTATTAAAGCCTCTCTCTGTGCTGAGCTGCCCCACCCCCAGCACTGGCGAGAGCTGGAAAAGGTTATCACCACTGCCAGAAGTTGCGGGCCACCCGAGTGGGTGGGGTTAGCCGAAAGCACCAGTTCAGAACCACCCAGTGCAGCTCCCAAGTCTGTCTGGCTCCAGAGTCCTGCCATGTTCCCCTCTGCCTGCCCCTGCCTCCGTCACAGCTCCCTCTTCCTTGAATGGGTCAGTCTTAGTGCCTGTGATAGCGCAATAGAGCCTCCCAGCAAGCCCTGCTTCTCCATTCTCTACTATGCTGTCCCTTCATGGTGCCTTAGGCTTCACCATTTAATTAGGTTGCTGGGTCTCAGATTCTTCTAGGTTGGTTTTCCCAGAAGAGGAATGCATCCATGTGGGCTGTGTGGGAAACTGGTTCTCTGAAATTCACCACTCCTCAACACAGTCATCATTTAGAGATTACCACCTAGGGCACCCCAGCCCTGCTCACAACCCATTTACCACTCCCAGGTTTAGGGTAGAGTTGCCCTTTAGTCCCTGTAGTGGGCAAAACTTACATAATAAAAGAGTTATTATTTTAGGGGCAGCACGAGTGAACAATCCACAATGCCAGGACTTTTACAAACATGTTATCTTAAACCCTTGCATCACCCTGGATAATTTAGAGGTGTGCACCTGTATGTTCCTGGGTCACCAGAGGCCACTGTATTGGGAAATGCATGCCTAGAACAATTTCACATGTATAAAGTTCTGTGGGAGTTGGCTGTGTTGTGGAGTGAGAACAGCATGCCTGTCTAGGCAGAGTTCTGGTCATGCTGGGAATGTCCCTTAACTTCCCAGGTAGAGTATAGGGTATAAAGGCAGATACAGCTTTCCACAGGGACAAGGAAGTAAGATTGTCTTCAGTGGTGTGTGTGTGTGTGTGTGTGTGTGTGTGTGTAGAAGCCAGAGTTTGCCAAGTAGGCTGAGCTGGATGGTCAGTGAGCTGCAGAAATCCACCTGTCTCAACCTTGCCAGTCTAGCCTTTCTATGGGTGGGTGCTGGGGATTCAAACTCAAGTTCCCACGCTTGATCCAAAAGTACTTTATTCACTGAACCACCTCCTAGGATTGCCCCCTCCTTCCCTTCCCTGCTCCTTTGGTCTCAAGGGCTCCTAAGGGGACTTTGGGAACACTGCACTAACTTTTTCTCATCTTCTTCTCCTTATGAGGCTACTGACCAAACCCAGAGACTAACAGAGTTGATAGCAAATGGTCTCAGGCTCCTCCCAGATCTGTTCCTGGGAATCTGTGTGTGACTCATGTGCACGGCGTGTTTCAGAAGCTTGGGGAGACATCTCGCTGTACAGTACGTTCTGTGTCTTACAATGCCAGCTCTTCTAGGCCACCACATCTAAGCCCTAACAAATGTATGTGGTAAAGCCATCTGCCAGCACCAGTCTCAGGAGATGACACACGTTTCTCCAAGGTCAAAGCCAGAAAGACACTGAGACATGATATAATCCCCACAGCTCATCTTGTAGCTCATAGAAAAAGAGCAGCCTATCCAAAATTACACAGTGGAGCCAGAGCTTAACCATGGTGCCACATCACAAATTTCTACTGGGTCATCCTCAGCAAAGACACAAGTGCACTGCTTTGGAGGGTGGGTCAGCAGCTAAGGTCTTTCCTGCCACAGGTTGTGTGTGTGTGTGTATATGCACACATATGTGTGTTTGTATTATTCATGTGTATATGTGTGTACATGCATTTATATATGTGTGTGTGTACATCCATGTGTCTGTCTGTGTGCCTGAGTGTGTGTGTGTGTTTCCATGTGTAGTCAAGGGGAGGAGCAGAGCTTACCTCCAGGTAGGGCTGAAGAACACCCACACTATGTAATTCAAGCAAAGCACCTTTTCTCAATCAGGTCTGACCAGTCATATTCATTACTTGTCTTTTTGCTTTAACAAAATACCTTGCAGGAAGGTTTGTTGGGGTCCCAGCTTAAGGGTACATCCCATCAGGGAAGTGTCGTGGAAGCAGATATGTGAAGGGGCTAGTCACATGGTCACATGGTGTCCACACTCAGAAACCAGGAAGAGAATGTTGCAGCTCAACTTCATTTCTCCTTTTCATTCAGGCCAGAGTGGTAGGCCACGGAAGGCACCAACCCCACTTTTGGTGTGAGCTGTCCCACCTCTACCAACCTAGTCTAAAAACTCACCCCTCCCCACATGTCCAGAGTAGTGGCTCCAGGGGGATCCTGGAGACGGTTAAATTGACGATCAAGATTAACCATTAGTCGTATGGAAGTGTGAGCCAGCAGGTGATCCCCTACCTGGACTGTTCTTCCTTGGCGCATGAGATCAGAACAGTGATAGAGGCTGGAGAGATGGTGGAGGGCTTGTGTGCCATTGCCAGCACTTTGTTCTGAGTGAAATGAGGAGCCAATGCAGGAAGCCAAGCAGAGGAAGGACTTGCTTGGATTCTGAGATGGTAATAGCCTGAGAGGGAGATGAAGTGGATGTAGATGGGCCAGTCAGTGAAGTCTGAGGCAGAAATACGGATTGCTATTAAGGAATATCGAGAAGTCAGTGGTGGCTTAGGAATGGAATTTATAACAAAAGTCCAGAGTACAAATAAATCATCAAGCCACAGATGGAATGTGAGTTCTACGATGGGGCTGTTCTCTATGCAGCCCTGAACTATCAAAGCACTCAGAGTAGACTGAAGACAAAGGCAGTGTGGTGATGGAGCCGAGAGCTCCCTTCTGCCTTGTCTTAGGCTCCCTGGCTTTACTACCCAGAAGGTCCCTCTCTAGCTCTTCCGGCCTTTAAGTGAGACTTGGATTAGTTTGCATTGGTAGCCGAAGGATTGAGGTGAATACATCCTCCTTCTCAATTCCTGAGGGTGATGGGGAAAGTATGGGGCTCCTGCATGTGGGAAGAGGGTTCAGGCAAATTCATTTTGTTTGCCCAGTTCTGGCCTTAGGCTACAGTGAAAGTCAGTTTTAACACACAGTATCTAGACTGGAAGATCCAAAGGCATGGTTGAGCATATCCCCCCACCCCAATTTTTGGATATCAAATTTCATTATCATTGCTGGTGTTCAGGCTAACAATCAACCTTTGTAATTAGTCTGTGTCCTGTAAGGACTCTACTTGTCTCCTAGTTTCAGGGTTTGGATGGTTATTTTGGGTTTCTCTCTCTCTTTTTTTAAAAGTAAATAATCTGAGTTTTTTTTTTTTTTTTGAGTTGACATGCCACTAAGAATGGTGGCACTTTAATTTCTTCCTTAATGGTGTATACACATTTTATTTTATTTTCTCTTATTAGAGCAGCCATGACTTCAGGTTCAATATCGAGTATGACTGCCGAGGAAGAAACACTGCTTTTGCTGAGTCTTAGCATGAACACATCCCAGTTTCTTAGCATTCTGTCTAATGCTGACATTCCTTTTCACGTGAAAAATTCTGCCAGGATCCCTAGGTGACTGAGAGAATTTTGCTTTTCCATTTTCAAATCCCAAGTGGCTGTTGAGTTTTATAAGATGATTTTTGTCTCCATTGGCACACTGTAAATGTCCTTCTGGCTATTGGCATAGTAGACTACACTGACTTTCAAGAACTGAATTAGCCCTATGTGTTTGGATTAGCTGATTGTGGCCTATGGGTCTTTTTAGGAGTCACATTCTCCCAGCTCCTGGAGGAGCACATTGCCAGCCAAACCAATTGTGTGGGGTTTTCTTTTTTGAGACATTGAATTCTTTTGCATTATATATTGTGTATGTACATATGTGTGTGTGTGTATGTGTGTGTATGATGCTATTTAGGTGATCCATTTATCATTATATGAATTTTGATAATTTCAGGTATATTATTAAAATCATGGGTATAGAGAATTTGGGTTTTTGTTTCTAACTTTTTTCTTATTTTGCATTGGATGTCCAAGGGCTAAGTAGCCATGAACCCTATTTTGTCTTTGGTGTTGGTGATTTGTGAATTCTCTCTCTCTCTCCCCCTCTTGGTTTGTCAGATTCTATAAGTATTCTTATTATTGATTATTTTCAAAGAACCAGCTTTTATGTTTGTGGATTTTTATACTTTTCTTGGGTTTTTTATTTTATTGATATCTGTCCTAATTTTTATTATTTTTCTTCCTATTGCCTTGGGTTAAGCATGTTCTTTTTTTAAAATAAATCCTTTTATGAGATAGAAGCTTAGTTTAGTTATTCTAGCTCATTCTTCTTTCATAATATATACTGTCTTAGTTGGGGTCTACTGCTGTGCAGAGACACCATGACCATGACAGCCCTTAAAAAGGAAAACCATTTAACTGGGGTGGTTTATGTTTTCAGAGGTTTAATACATTATCATCACGGTACGACATGGTGGCATGCAGGCAGACATGGTGCTGAAAAGGGAGCTGAGATTTCTACATCTTGACCTGCAGGCAACAGGAAGTGGTCTGAACTAGGCCTAGCTTGAGCATGGAAGACTTTAAAGTCCACCCCCACAGTGATACACTTCCTTCAACAAGGCCATACCTACTGCAACAAAGCCACACCTCCTAATAGTGCCAGTCCCTATGAGATTATGGGGGCCAATTACTTTCAAACTACCACAGCATTATTGTGTGCATGTGTGTGTGCATGTATGTGTACGTGTGTGGTGAGCACATCCAGTTCTGTTCATTCCCTGAGAAGATGCAGGACAATGACACCCGTAGCAGCAAGCCTATCTCGTGGCCATTCCTGACCTCTACATTCACTCTGTGTTAATTTCCTGTGGTTGCTGTGACAACCACATCTTCAGTGCCTTCAAGCAACACTTATCATTTACAGGTGTAGAGGTAAGAAGTTCAAAATGGGTTCCACCTGACTGAAAGTCAGGGTATTAGAAAGGTCGCAAGACACGAGTCATTCTGAGGTTCCAGGGGAGAAGTCTTATTCTTTCCTAACCCAGATCTGAGTAATCACCCTTACCCTTTGGATGGGTAATTTCTCATCCCTGCAGTGCCGTCATTCGGACCCTGACTTCCATCCTCATTTTTCTTTCTCAGTCTCTGATTCTTCAGCCTCCTTCTTTAACCTAGGATTCTCATGGTCACCCTGAGTACAAATCACATCTGGATGATCCAAAGTAAGTGCCCATCTCGAGAGAATTCCCTCTGTCATAATTACATGACAGTCCGTTATTATGCCCTGACACAAGTCTGCAGTCTTTAATGGGTATCGTTGGAGGCTATTCTCCATAAGTTTCCACGAAAAGACTTTTGGAGAAGTGATGGAGCTGGGGCTTGTTGCTAAGAAACAAGGAAGGATGCACATAATGATGAAGGCCTTTGCAAACAATGTGAAAACCAGCTTGAGGGGAAGACCAAAGGCCAAACTGGAAAGTAGATAAAAATGATTGTTGCAGATTGCCAATTAGGATAAAAGAGGAGTTGTTTGAGTTACTATGCACACAGATATATTCCCGAACAAACTACTATTTGATGAGGAGTGAAATATTTATGTTGTTTAAAATCCCTGCCCTTAAAATACATGCTCATTACAAAGAGACCAAGAGTAGCTGCCATGGGAATCCTGGGAAAAGCACATTAGCTAAGGCAGTGTATATAATCAACGCTGGAGCAAGTTTGTGCGGGCCCCCAAACGGCTCTATACACCTTGGCTCTGTTGAAGCAATGCTAGCAAGAGAAAGACACCTCGGCTTGTGGACCTATTTATACAGTTTTAACTTAAAAAAAATATAACTAGATATCATGAGTAGAAATTAGAAATTGGCATGACCTAATGTTTGATTGACTTGAGTTATGCTTCTCACCTATTTCTTTCTTTGGGTTGGTAGGGTGCAGGGGGGAGGAGTGAAGATGTCACTAAGGGATACAGTATAGAGTCCTGTGGCTCTCTGCCCAAATAAAGGTGATTTTGCTTGGCAAAAAAAAAAAAAAAAGTCATGCACCACCCAATAAGATGCAACTAAATGGCTCAGTAGGTGAAGGCACTTGCTACCAAGCCTGCAGACTCGAGTTTGATCTCCAGAATTCATATGGTGGGAGGAGAGAACCGACTCTGATAGCTGATGACTTTCATATGCACACAGTAGAAAACATGCTTCCCTCATTCAACCCCTCCCCCCACATATTAATTAATATAAAATAAGAAAAAAGATGCTGTAAGAGATTAATATCACTTCCGGGATACTTATATAAAATGTGCATAATTTAATCTAACTCTAATTAGGAGAAATTATCAAACAAATCAAACAGAAATCTGCAATCTTTAAGATACCAAGGCCAGCAAAGTCAAGGGCAGCATTAGGAACAGGGTCATAGCGAAGGAGGCTGACAGGACATGACAATCACGCACAGAATATTTCTATACTAGGTGTAGTTTCTATACCATACCTTATAGGATATTATTGGGACAACTGGTGACTATTTTAAAGATTTTATTTTTAATTATGAATGTGTGTAGGTTTATATGTGAGTGTGGTGCCTACAGAAGCCAGAAGAGGGTCCCAAAGCTGCAGTTACAGTGGATGATGCCTGATGTGGTTGCCTGAATCTGAAGCGCTGTTAACTGCCAAGCCATGGCCCTAGCCCCGGCTGACGGCTCTTGAATGGTATATGAGGATTAGCTGCTGATCATTTAAAACATCAACTCTACTATGTCAACGGTGCCACCAACTTTTACCAACCTGTGTGTGCTAACACAGAGGAACTCGAAAGAACATGGTGGCTGGAAATTCAGAAAGAAGATGCATAATGAACTAGATATACCAGAGAAACCATGGCATATTCAAAGGAGATGGCACACAAGGCAGCTTTCACAGTCAACATGGGGCTGGTGTGGGTTATTTTGAAACCATATTCCCTGCCATAAGGAGGCATCACAAGGAGACTCATGGGCTCATAGCAAGAGCAAGCCTAGCCCAAGGTTAAAGCAGTCACTTGACACATCCTCGCAGACGTGTCCCCCGGGGTGATACAGTGGTCTCTGGGCAAGTGTTTCTAGCAGAGATTCCCGAGAGAGTTGCTATTATCACTAGCAGGCACCCAAGGGCTCACCCTTCATCACTGTCCATCTCTGTTTAGTTTTATTTCATTCAGGGTTCATAACAGCAGCCTCACCTTAATTTTAACAGCTTTCTCTCTGGCATCGCAAGCACCATCAGAAGGCGCATTGAGCACATGAGGCCACTCAAGGATGATTGGTCCTGCTACCCCAGTCTCTTTGCAGCAGTTCAGGTAAGAGTTCTGGGAAGTTTACTTCTAAATTCCAGAAAGTTTGCAATTGTTTCAAGAATTAACAAGAGATCAAAGCCCAATTATCCACTGTAAGGAAGCCACACTATTATTTTGTTGAAATTGTGTTAAATTGTTAGTGTAGTTTTGACATTTTCTTTTACATATTTACAATTTACAAATTTTTAATGAAATGAAAAGGACGTGCCTGTCCATTTGTCTGGCTTTCATTCATGCTCTCCCCACTTGGAACTTCTCTCATGTGGCTCTTTCACGTTGCTTATTATATTTATTCCTTTATATATTAATATTTATTGTTTGGGAAATGAGAGCTAATGCATTGTTTATGTTATTTTTATTGATTTTGTAGAGAGAAAGAGCTTCATTTGGTAAATTAATTTTGTAAATGACCTCTCCTAGTCAGGTTTGCATTACTGCAACAATATACGTGAGACAAACCAACTTTGGAAGGAACTGTTTGTAATGGTTAATGTTTGCTGTCCCTTGGATGGGAATAGAAACTTTGGGAGGTGGAGGCACATCTCTGGGCACACCCAGGGGGTCATTACCATGACAGTAGTGAGGGGAAGGAAGACCCATCCCGAAAGAGGTGGGCACCATCTCATAGGTGGGGACCTGGGCATAACAGTGCAAAAAGGAGACCATTAGGGCCCAGCAGCACTGTCCTTCTGTCTGATTCCTGGCCACCATAATTGGAACTGATCTCCTCTGCCATGCCCCACTTCATCCTCATGCCAGACACACAGTTCTGCAACCAAGAGTCAAAAGAACGTTCTCCCTTGTCACATGGTTAATGACACGGTTCACTCTTGGTGAACAGTTGGCTCACATTTTCAAAGGTTTTCATCCCTGTTTGCTGGGCCTGGTTCCTTTGGGTCTGTGGTGGCACCAGATATGGCAGAAGCACCTAATAGATGTCTGCTCACTCAAGACAGCCAGGAATAAAAACTGGTGAGGAGGGCACTAGCACGCCAGTAAACACCCCAAGGGTACACAGCCAGTGACCTACAGACCTGCCACCAGACCGCACCTACCAAAGGTTTCACCACTCCTGTAATAGCCCAGGCTGGGGGAAACGCCTTCTCATGAGCACCTCTGGGGGCCGTTCAAGAGCTAGACCACAATGCAGCCTTCTTCAAGATTTTCTTCATCTTTAAAAAATCATCATTATTTGGGGTTAAAGAGATGGATCATTGTTTAAGAGCACTGGCTGCACTTTTGGGGTACCTGGGTTTGATTCTGGGTACCTACATGATGGCTCACAACCACCGGTAACTTCAAAGGACCCAATGCCCTCTTCTGGACTTCTTGAGCTACGTAAACACATGGTGCACAGACACTGGAGCAAAACAGCTATAAACATAAAAATAGATATGTTTCTTAAATGTATAAGTATGTGTGTGTGTCTGCCTGTCAGTGTGTGCAGCGCATGTGTGCAGTACCTGTGGAGACAAGAAGACTCAGCTCTCCTGGAACCAGAGAAACAGGCAGTTGTGAGCAACCCGATGTGATTCGGGGAGCTGAACCCAGGTCTTCTGGAAGAGCAGCCAGTGCTCTTAACTGAAGAGTCATGCCCCCAGTCTCCCCTACACCCCTTTTAAATTCTATCTTGCAGTTTTTCGGTTAATTCTCCTGGGAACTCCAGACAAAGGATAGTCGCATCTGACACGGGCTTATTTCTGTTTTCTGATTTTTTTAATGCTTCATAGATTTCTTTAATAAAATTTCAGTGTGTCAGTGTTTGAAGAAGTTTTAAAACTAGCATGTTGTTGGGAACCTTTGCTTTTTAACAAATTTGGGACAGTGTCAACTTACGCATTCTCGAAGGAAGGGGGAGTCAATATATTTCTGTTTCACTGGGGGTTTTGTTCAGACTTAGATAATGACTTGGTGGTGATCTTAATTATCAAACTAGAAGAATGTGTTCTTATTACTAACCAGTGCAATGTGCTTAAAGCACCATCGAATTCCTTGAAAGATCCTTGCTTTGCTGTGCCATCGAATGTGCTGATAGACTTTATTGGATAGAGATTTTCTTTTGCACCAGATTTTACAAATCTGACTTAGTATCTGCTTGTTTTGTGTCGCCTTGATTAAATGTTAACCAGCCTCGATTATGTATGTTCTAATGGACCAAGCCTTCTGGAACAGTTGAAATATTAGTAGGATTACCTTCTGTGGGGGATGCCATGGTCTATGACAATTTCACTGAAATATTGGAAGTGGCTGTGCAGTATGGAAATCATTTTAAATATGACAGACATTGGGACATGAAAAGCTAGCAAGGCTGAGTCTCTAGAGCAGGGATCACTTGGAAAGAAAGGTGACTCTTCTTAGTTCCTTTTACAGTGGGGAACTTTCCTGACTCTGTTTGAAGAGGATGGCATGGTAGAGGTAGCGGGAGGCAACTTAGAGCAAGGAAATCAAGAGATCTCTCAGATTTGGGGGAAAGTGTAGCATAAGGCCAAGTCTTCTATCAGACAGGTTACTTGTAGTGATATTTCATTTGTATTTTAATAAATAAAAGTTGCTTGAAGATCAGAGAGTAAAACAGCCCCACTGGTCAGCCTTGGTGACACACACCTTTAATCCCAGTAGCCACACTAGTCTTCCATAGAAACCTTTAAACCCAGCTCCACAGAGAAATATATGATGGGAGGAGACTGCTCTGTCACGGTCTCATTCTGAGATCCCTGGAGGCAGGATCGCCATTTCAGACTGAGGTAGAGGTAAGTGTCAGTGGCTGTCTCTTTTGCTTTTCTGACCTTTAGGTTGAACCCCAACATCTGTCTCTGGGTTTTTATTAATCGTGCTAGACTAGATTCTGGCATGAAATCCAATGAAGCCTGAGAAGAAAGCCTGTTCACAAGGAGGCAGCAGAAAGATTTCATCTAGCGTATAGGAAGGACAATGTTCTGGTCTGCATTCTATCGCTGTGGTAATGCACAGGCCAAAAACAACTGAGGAGGACAGTGTTTACTTCATCCTACTCTCTACAGTCCGTTGTCAAGGGAACCCAGGGAAGGCTCTCAAGGCAGGCACCTGGATGCACAAACTGAAGCACAGACCGCAGAGGACTGGAGGAGGGCCACTTCGAGGCTTCCCCCTCCTATTTCCTCAGCTCCTTGTCTTATACAGCCCTTGGCTACCTGCCTCAGGTTAGCATCCCCCATCGTGAGCTGGCCCTCCCACTTCAATCATTAAGAAAATGTCCCACAGACCATTCTGATAGAAACAGTTCCTCAATGGAGCTTCTGTCTTCCCAGGTACGCCTAGGTTTCTGTCCTGGTGACCATAAAAAATAACTGGCACAAAGATGGAAAACTGACATCCCGAGTGGTTCTCAGTGGAGAGACGCAGTGAGACAATGAAAATCACAGTGCTACTCCCCTCTCTGCCTGGGTTCTGACACAGAAACTCTAAATCCCTTGGAACCTCCCACATGGATGCTGGTGAGGTAACTGGCGGCCTCTTGATCAGTTCAGATCAGGATGGGCTCCAGTCAAGAAGGACCAGGTCTCGGTTCCAGAATAGGCATTTTCAGATCTCTAGGAACCAGGAAGAGGATGGTGAGAGTTCTTTCACCCACTCATGGTAAAGACTTAACTTGCCATGTCCATGCAATGGAGTTTGTTCAGCATTGCCAGGGGACAGGGCTTGGAGGACGTGTAGTTGGCAGGCATGCGGGAATACTGGAGGATTGCATGCTCACATGTTTCCCTGGTCGTCTCTTCTAATTTAGCCGCTTCTGAGTTGTAGACTTGGTGGTGTGCCCACAAGCATAAATGAGTGCTTCCCTGTGTTCTGGGGTCATCCTCGTGAATATTGAACCTGGGTGGAATGTAGTTATGTGGATGTCTAAGTTTATAGCTGGTCCATCAGAAGCTCTCACTGCCTAGGATGCAGCAATAGTGTTTGAAGTCGGGGCAGCCCCGAGGGATAGAGCCTAAGCCAATGGTTCTAAACCATCTAATGCTGTGACCCTTTACTACAGTTCCTCACGTTGTGGTGACCCCCCCAACCATAAAATTACTTCATTGCTACTTCGTAACTGTAATCTTGCTATGGTTTTGAATCATAATGTTTTCCTATGGTCTTAGGCAACCCATGCAAAAAGGTTGTTTAACCCCCAAAGGGGTTGGGACCACAGGTTGAGATCATCTGTATTAGACCCTCTACACTGACTGGAAGTCATCAGTGCCAGAAACGGATTGAATCACTGGGTGTCAGGCTGGCATTAGGGAACCAGAAAACTAGTGCAGGAAAAAAAAATCACCTGTTTAGTGTGGGGAGGAAAGCAAGAGGCTGTGAGGAAGGGAAAGCATATGTCCCACTCCGTACCCCAGAGGACAATCTGCCTTCAGCCCACAGGAGCGGTTACCAGTTACTACCCTGCTAGTTAATGGGAGATGCGCTGAGTGTCCCAGGTGAAACTAACGTTCTGTGTGCAGTCAGAGAATAAATACCCTTGGGAAGGGCTTTGTGGCCAAAAGCGTTATTAGATGAGCCTATGGGGGCCGCCTTTGGTTGTCATGCGCATTGCTGTAAACCAGGTGCTGGGTTCAAGCTTTTTATTGCTTACCTGTTTCCTTCCCCATGTGCCTATTTTCTTTTTAAAAGTGCATTTTGATATGTTTATCTGGGTTTCAGTTGTGGTAAACTCAAGTACTTTCATTTACCCCAGGTCTTAAAACTGAAGAACTCTTAATACAAGACAACAGACGGGTGCAGACAAACCATGGCAGCTAAGAGGAGGGGGAACTTTGGGGACTAAAGGAGAACGTGGGGTAGAGCTTTGGGGTTTCCTTGTTCTTCGCTACACATCCCAGTCAGGTGCTGCTGAGGCTTCTGATCCAGAAACTTCAAGAGGAAAGGAGAAAGAGAGAGAGAGAGAGAGAGAGAGAGAGAGAGAGAGAGAGAGAGAGAGAGAGAGAACCATCAGGAAAACCTCTTATTCCTAACTAAAGACCCAGGATCAGGGCAGTCTAACAATAGAAAACACTCATGGTGATGCCCACCCTACTCCAATTGAGCACCAGCAGAAACTTTTTGCATGCATTTTTACAGACTGGATCCAGGAACAGGCCTTCCACCAGCCTTCATGTGTCTTCTTCTGCTTCACAGTAGCGGAAAGGCTCTGCTCCCTCCCCTGAGTGATGCCAAGTGGGGAGGAATAAGAGACCTTTCATTTCCCCCAGCGGAACTAGGCACCACTCCAAGTTCTGTGCCAAGGCAGTGTTGGCTGGGTTGAGTGGGGAGATGCTCTTTAATTTCTTGCCCAGAGGAAATGATCTGCATGCCAGTCCCCACCATGATAGTATCAGTGACCTCTCAAGTGGAGAGCTGAGCCTCCACTCAGAGAGAGACAGGAAAAGGCACTGTAAGAGGAAAGAGTCCATGTCCTTCTTCCTCCTATTCAGGAATCAGTGGGTCCCATAGAGGAATAAAACTTCCATCCCTGATCATCACATAAGGGAATGAGATAGTGGGAGACAAGACTTAGACCCTCTAGCTTCCTTCCCTGGTGTCAGCTCCCTGGTATCTGAGCTTCCTCCCCCCAGCTCCCAGCAACAAAACTAGTGAGTTGGTCCTTTACTTTAGCCTCCCTTAGTGGCAGTGGGCCCCAGCAGAAGTTGAACATGCCTTCTCCTCCAGCCCTCAGTTAAATCTTTTAAAAGAAACAGCTTGGTTTTTAACATAGAAGAAAATCAAATAGAATTAAGTTTCATGAGATAATGTTCAAAGTGCCCAGGCTACAGCAACAACAAAACTCAGTCATGTAGCAAGCAGGAAAACCACACTGTGAGTAATATTAGACAATGAGGGAAGAGATGAATCAAATACTGGAAGTATCTGCCAAAGATTTTAAGGCACTCATTATAAAAATTCATCAATAAGTAACTATGACTCTCTCAAGCAAATGAAATAATAAAATATCTCAGTAAAGAAATGGAACTTGAAAAATCAAGAAAAAATGGATATTGTAGAAAAAGGCAATAACAAATAAAATCTATCTGGATGGGCTCAAAAGCAGCATGGAGATGAACAAGGGTAGTGATTAAGGAGCTAGAGGGCAGATCAACAAAATGTACTCAATCTGGTCAACAGGGGAAATAGACAAGAAATTAGGAGAGTCTTGGGGACTTAGCTGACAGCATCAGAAGAACTAACATATGATTCATTGAAATTCTGGAAATGAAGTTCTCCTATAAAGGCTTACTGACCTTAATTTAGCAGAAGATATCAGAAGATTCAGGACGTTGAGGAAATCTTATACAAATCCAAGGAAACCCATGACCAGCTACATCATATTTATATGTCTGAAAACTAAAGATGAAGAAAAAAAAAATCCCAAAACACCTCAAAAGAACCAACCAAGGAAGACACTTCCCTTATGTTGATTAGTTTATGATAAAGCTGTAACTTGAAATGGCCACATTGGTGGATAGTATAGGGAGAGCGTGGCGCAGGAAACACCAACTATGCAACAGAGACTGTTCCATTACTGTTCCATAAGTCATGGATCAATTAGAAATCTCAAAGGAAGTTTTAAAGAATTTGCGTGGAGTGAAAAGGGAAATAAAGCAGCTGGATGGGTGTGGACCGCAGGAGCAGTGGTGAGGGGACAGCAAGAGAAGCTTTAGCTATGAAAGAAGAAAGGCGACTCAAGTTCCTGTCAAGATTAAGTGGAAAAACAAAGAGAACAAACCCACAAGCAGAATAGAAGAGCAATATTCGTAGCATCTGAAACCAACGAAACTGAAAGAAAGAAAACAGGAGAGAAAAATTTAATGGAACAGAAAACCCAGTTCTTTATTTAAAAAAAATGATAGAATTGTGGAACCTCAAGCTTGACTGAAAAAAGAATAAAAGAGAGGAAAAAATGAATTGCTGATATAAAGAAGAAACAGACTTACTCATAACAGATATGATTTTATAAACATAATAAGGGAATATTATGAATAGATTTGCATAAATCTGTCAACTTATAGCATTTTTTTCTGAAATTACAAACTACAAAACTAAACCAAGAAGAGATAAAGAACTCAAATAATCCTGTGACTGTTAAAAAATTGAATGTGTAATAAAAAGGTTTTAAAGAAAGAAATCTCCAAGTTTAATAATTTGTTGGTGAACTTTACAAAATATTTGAGGAAGAATTCACATAACTTCTTTCCCAATAAGTAGGAGGAGCCATATCTCAATTAATTTTGTCAGACTAATATCACCCACATATAAAGCATTGATAAAAACTATAGACCAATATCTCTTATGAATTGAAATCTTAATGGTAGCAATACAATATTTGCAAATAAAATCCTTAGAAATATAAAGAATGTATCATTATTGAGTAAGATTCATTCCAAGTATGCAAGGTTGGGTCAATACTTGAAAATTAATGTTTAATATAAGCTACCATGTCAACAGACTCAAGAGTAAAATCAGATGGTCATGCCAATAAACACAGGCAAAGCAGTTGGTAAAAATCCAACACGCATTCATGCTAAGCACTGTCAGTAAATTGGGAACAGAACACTACCTCAACTCAATAAAGAATATTTGCAGACACCCTTCACTAAAGCCAGGCTGACAACAGGCTCCAATACTTCTCCTCTAATTACTGGGTGCAAGGCAAAGGTGCTTGAACACTAACACTTTCATTCAATGTATTATTAGAAATTTTTCCATTGCAATAAAGTCAGGGAAAAGAAACAAGGTCATTTAAATCTAAAATTCTAAAGTTCTACACATATAAAATTCTAAAGAATCTGTCATACAGGATAAAGGAAAAAACAGAAGTTAGTGTTAAGTGTTAAGATAGGATTGATCAAGGTCATATGATACAAAATCAGGACACAAAAACAAATCATGTACCCATGTACTAGTACTGGATATTCAAAACAAAAATGAAAAACCTGGTGGCACTTAAAATCAGTCAAGAAATTATGTGTAGGACCTAGATTTGGAATATCATACATACTACATAAAATAAAGAAACCTTGATTAAGTTTAGACACATACTGTTTTCATAGATTGGGAATTTTAACATTGTAGAGATGCCGATCATGTGTATGTGGATTCACAGCTTTAATCCAACCCTTATCAAAATGTCACCAAGAGTGGGCATATACAGCTCTTCTGCTGTTTATGCAGTGCAGGCTGAGAATTGTTTAAAATGATCTTAATAAAGGAGTAAAGGAATATCAGTAATCCTATTTCTTATTCCAGCCTAAGTGTAGCTACAGCAATCAAGGCAATGTGGTACTGGCAGGGGCTCCTATGGCAATAGATCAGTGGGGTGGAGTAAAGAGCACACAAACAGATCCAACACCTGTGTCTTAGTGATGTGTGACAGTGATGTGGAGGTCATTTGATGGAGACTTTTAGTGAATGGTGTTGTTATGATTGGATATTCAAAGTCAAAATAATGAATACAAGTTTAAATGCCATACCATATATAAAACTCAACTCCAAATGGATTGTGTAAAATGTTAACTGTTTAACTTCTAAAAAGCACCCAGGAGAAGAGATTTAGCATATGGGGTAGGCAGATATTCTGAACTGGACACCAAACATGTGATCCATGACAGTAGAATTGGAAGCTGAGCCTCATCATACTGGATCATCAAATGTGTTTTCTCTCTCAGAGATCCTGCTGGAAAGGCTGAAAGTCAACCTAAAGACCAGGAAGAACCATCTGCAAGCCGCTGTGTGTCTGACAAATGACTCTCTTGGAAGACAGAGACGAGCAATTCGATTAGAAAACACAGCACAGATGAACAGTTTCACGGAAGAGGATTGCTGATGAGTCACACAAAGATGCTTAAGGTCACTCAAAGTACAGCCAAAGGGAGGTGTCCCCACACACCTATCAGAAAGAGGGACCCAACAGCAGCAAGAACAAAGATGGAGGGAGATAGGAGGATTGGTCCCTCCAAAGGCTCAGAGGTGTGGAGAACAATTTGGCCTCTTTAGAGAGCATCTCCATGACTCACTAGAAATTAAGTATCTAACTACCATATGACCCATCCAGGGCTTTCCTGGACATTTAATCTAGAAAAGTAAAAGCATATGTTTATAATAAAACCTGTGCACAGTGGTCTTCACTGCTTCATTTAAAAGCTCCACACTGGAAGAGTTCAGTTTTATCTTATTCTGCCCCTCCCCTGCCACCTCCTCCCATGTGTATGTGTGTATGTGTGTGTGTGCGTGCACACTCACGGCAGAAGTGAACTCTAAGTGTCTTACTCTATCTTTTTTTGCCTTATATTTTGAGATTCTATCTCCCCCCAACCTGAAGCTTAATGATTCAGCTGGAATGGCCATCAGTGAGTCCTAGGGATCCTCCTGTCTCCTCCTCAGCATTGGGATTATGTCAGCTCTTATGTAAGAACTGGGGATTAGAACTTGGGTCCTTCTGTTTGTGTGGAAGGCACTCCACTGGTTGACACTTCTCCCCAGCCCCAAGTATAGTTCTTTAGTGGGGTCAACAAACTTGGTATATCCGTGCATTGGCCTTGGAAATATTGGGCATGCTTGGTGATAAAAAGGAATTAATTATTGATGTAGCAGCAGCTTGGATGACCTTCTAGAGAATCATGTGGAGAACAAATGAGATAGCCATGGTTACAATACCATATGATATGATTCAGTTTTCATGACCTGCTTTTTAAAAAGTAGAATAGTAATAATGAAGAACATGCCTGTGGGCTAGTGAGGGGCAAAGAAGGAGGAGAAAACAAAAAATATATATGCTGGGATTTAGTGTGGGACTGTGTGTGTGCACGCGCATGTGCATACATGGCTTCATTATTGGTTGTCTGCATGTGCATCACATATGTGCAGTGCCTGTCGAGGTCAGAGGGGCACTGGATTCCTTGGAGCAGGAGCTACAGATGGCTGGAGCTGCCGCATGGGAACTGGACCTGCTTCCTTTACAAGAGAAACATTCCTCTGAATTTGTAAGGCATT
Source organism: Chionomys nivalis (assembly GCF_950005125.1). Taxonomy (NCBI): domain Eukaryota; kingdom Metazoa; phylum Chordata; class Mammalia; order Rodentia; family Cricetidae; genus Chionomys; species Chionomys nivalis. The sequence continues at coordinate 31,367,977 of NC_080090.1, read as the reverse complement.
ACTGAGCAACAATTTGATAACAGACATAAAGAATCCTTTGGCATGATCTCTTACAACTACATGTCAATCTATTATTATCTCATGATGTTCAATTTTAAAATGTTTGAAAACACAAGAACCAAAAGACTATTTCTTTTATTTTAATTCTTGTGAAACTCCTGATTTGGTACACAGGGGGCCAGAGAAAAAGCACCTTAAAAATTTCCCAATTTATTCCCCAATTAATAATTCTAAATACATAGATTTCATTTTAATTTTGTTGAGTATGCGGTATGTGTGTGTATACATGTGTGTGTGTGCACGCGCGTGTTCATATGTGTATGTGCATACCTGTGACACCAACACTTGGCATGGTGGGAAGTAAGAAGACAGAAGGATCTCTGCACTCGCTGGTCACTGCCCAGCTAAAAAACAGTGGGCTCTACAGCCACGGAGAGACGCTGTCTCAGAGGATTGGGAATAAGGGGGAGGGTGGTAGAGCAGGGCAAACAAACTCATGTGCACATGTAGAATCTAAAGGGCACTGTCCTTTTCATGAGTTCTAGGTCCTTCTGCCTGTGTGCAGTAGGCATGCTAAGCCATGGAGACATCTCCCTGGCCTGTATACATTGTATTTGCGTAGCAAGTTCCTGGTTTCCCAGATTCTTAAGTTCATTTGCAGATCTAACTTTGTAACCTCTTAACCTCTGTCCTTTGTTGACTTGTATCAGTGCCTGTGATGTCTCCATTTTCATGTATATACATACTTTTGAGTTTACTATTTTTTAGTTTATTAACATGGTTATATTTTTTCCCAAGGACACAGGGCCCCCCACCACTACATTAAGGACCTGCTTTTGAATGTACTAATTTCTCTGTCTCTTATTTTATAATTGATTTATTTGCACTTTTATCCTCATAATTCCTTCCATCTGCTTTTCTGATGCTTCACACATTGTTCCTTGTGTGACTTTTAAATTGAGTTACTTCCATTTGTTATTCCTTATGGTCGCATAAGCTAATGATGACTGTGGGGATTCTGTGGGGGCACCGAGTTCTGTGTGTGGTGACTTATCTCAGATGTGGTTCTATTGTCACTCTTCCCTGGTACCCAGGTTCATAGCTTTGTTTTCATGCTTAGACCCTGGGGACTCAGAGGTAAAGCCACCAAGTCCTTTGTTCAGGGTGCATTCCAGCACTAACCTATGTGTGACCTTCATTTCTTTTTACTGGTGACTTGTTTGCTTTTTAAAAAAGATTTTTTAAATTTTATTTTATGTGTATGAATGTTTGGTTCTCATGAATGTGTGTGCACTATGTGTGGAGTGCCCATGGAGGCCAGAAGAGGATGCCAGATCCCTTGGAATTGGAGTTATAGGTGGTTGGGAGCTGCGTGTGGGTGCTGGGAACTGTACCTGGGTCTTCTGCAAGAGCAGCCGATGCTCTGAACCCTGAGCCATTTCTCCAGGCCCTCAACTATGTTGTGATGTTTCAGTACACAGTTGTATTTCCTTTGTTTGAATTACCTTCAACAAATTACCTTTGTTCTTTGTGATTTGATTGCAAATGGACTCAGACCCTAATTTCACATTTGGGTTGTTTATTACTATCTTAAAGAAATTTGACTGACTTGTATATTGATTTTACATTTTGCAAATCTTCTGAACTGATTAATTGTGAATTCCTTAGAATTTTCTACATACACGATCCCATTAACTGAAGTTAGAATTTTTTTTATTCCTTTAAAATTTGCATACCATTTTTAATTTTTTTTGCTTTATTACTCTGTCTATAACCTCCAGTACAACCTTGAGTGGTGTGTTGGAAGCAACCATCTAGGTCTTGTTCCAGATTGTGGTAGATAGCAGCTCATATTTCACCATTAACGATGACGTCAGCCGTCACATTACCATTTCAAACGTAGTTTTGCAGAACCCATAGTTATTATTCTAAAGCTTTGATATTTAGGATTTTCCTTTAATGACTTTGCAAGCATGCTATCAGGGACTGTCTAATCTTTGAGTACTTCCCCCACTCAATATATTTTTATAAAGATTACTACATGAAACTACAGATTTTGTTCTCTCAGATTATTGTGCAATATTCCATTTCGTAAATATACCACAATTTATTAAACCTTTGTCTTGTCTATAACCGCTTTGATTGTTTCCTTGGTTTGGCTACCATGAAGAACATTTTCATGATAATTACAATCACTGATGTTCTCTGGAATAAACTTGCATGGTTTTCTCTCGGGACTTCACCATGTATTTGTAACATATTAAGGGAAGCCAGAGGTCACCCTTGTAACTTTGGTGCTCCCCACCCCCTCTCTCCATCTCTCTCCTCTATCCACCTTGGACTTTAAGATAGCGTCTCTAACTCAACCTGAGACTCACTATTTTGACTGATGACCTCCTTCTGTCTCTGCCTCCTAGCATTGGCTCTGCAGACATGTACTGCAACTCCTAGATTTTACGTGAGTGCTGAGGATCTGAACTCAGGTCTTCATGATTATTAGGCAAACTTTTTACCTATTGAACCAACTCCCCAGACCTCAAGTGTTTATACATTTTATGAGATAATGTCAGTGTGTTTGCTGATGTGGTTCTACAGACTGACATTCCCACTAGTCTAATGCTATGAAAGGTTCTGAAGACCTACACTCTCCCTTTGCATGGATAGTCTCTGACAGTTTAGCATTCAACATATATTACTTAGTTTTTGCCAACTTTAAACAAATCTAGACACAGCCTGAAAAGGGGAATCTCAATTGGCGAATCACCCACAATTGACTTTCATGTAGATATGAGGGGGAGGGGCATTTTGTTGATTATTGATTGATGTGGGAGGACCCAGCTCTGTGGATGGTGCCATCCTCAGGAAGGTGGGCCTGGACTATATCAGAAACCAAGCTGAGGAAAGCCGTGAGGAGCAAGTCAGTAAGTGATGTTCCTGTATGGTCTCTGCTTCAGTTACTGCATCGGGGTTCCTGCCTTGACTTTTCTGAAAGACGGACTGTAAGGTGTAAAACAAGATAAAGCTTTTCCTCCCCAATCTGCTTTTGATCATGGTGTTTATCACAGCAACAGAAAGCACAGAAGTACCAGACGTAAGGACTTTGTTTGTATTTATCTACTGGCTTAGTGGAGCTGGACAGGATATATATGAGTGCCCTTCCACATGAGTCCAGTAGCTCTTTTGAGCTGTTAACTCCACTGAAATTCTAAACAGCAAGAAAGAATAGACAGGGGGCTTTCCTTTCTCCTGGGAGATCCTGGGAACAGAGGGGACAAATGCTCACCTCTGTTGACATCTTGAAGCCAGTCTAAGCCCATGAACCTCTCTACCTCAGTGTGACCGATCATTCAAGGGTGATGCTGAAACCCGAGCTGGGGAGGAGTCGGGTTCCTTTCCCACCTGGAATGGTTATTTCACTCTTTGGGCCCCCAATCATAGCATCTCTTAAATAATACACAAGATGATCCTATTATATTTTATGATACTACAGGGCTTATTTGGGCTCATATCATTTTATACGGTGCCCACTAATTGTAAAGCTTCCTAGAGAAGTCCTGCTTCATGCTCCAACCTTCTGTGGCTTACTCTAAGTGTTGGCTTCCTCTCCAATAACTTGGAAGGTTTATGGAGTACTTTTAGCTCTTCCACTGGCTGGCATATAACTATACACAATATCCCTTTATATCTTATTTGTTGAATTATGGCTTAAGAGATTTTCCAACCACAAAAAAGTAAGGAGGCTCATTGACTTCTGCAATCTACTTTCGTCCCTGACTGTAGTGTTATCCGTTCCTTTGGACTTTAAAAAGTATCCACATCCAGTGCTTCTATGGGCTTCTGATGTGCTGGCCCCCTCTTCAAGTGTGAGCATTGGTTGATGCACATCCTCCTGTTTGAAATTCAGAGAGTTCATGGGTGACTTTGGTTCTGAGAACTAGTAAGTGATATTGCTCCAGGATGGTCCTCCGCCCCTTCTCTTTGTCTCTGTTTCCTCCTCCTGTTGGGACATGGCAGGACAGCCTTGTCTTGGACTCCTCTTTCCTCACCTGCCTGACTGTTTTGATGCCAACACCAGCTTCTGAAAATGATGCATCCCGTGAGAGAGATTTAGCTCTCCCTATCAGCTTTGGCACAGCAGTGGGGTCTACACATGGTTTTTTTCTACAGCAGGTTTTGCTGCGATTATTCTCCCCCAGAGCCTCCTAGCTAGTGGATGCACAGCTTTGGGGGCCTCTGCTGCACACATCATAGATTTAGAGTCTGGATGCCTCTCTAGTGTCCTCTTTCTCATTCTCAGGGGAGGTGTGTTCACTTCATGGGCAGTGAGCGGAGGCTTTCTGCTTTCTGTTATCGGAAGGGTGGCTTTTCTAGGTCCCTAGCCCCAAGCAGAAAGATCATGCTGGCTCTCTTTTGTACAGCAGGTCTGTTGTCCCTCATGGATTCTAAAACAAGAGCATTTTATCCAGGTCTGATACTTCTGGGGGCTCTTCATCTTTAGCTCCTGTGTGCCGCTCTGCTTCAGAATTTTCCTTTGTGTCTGGCATGGGAAGAGTTTGCCTTCTATGGGGAAGTTCACCAGTGCAGCCATAAATCTGATGCTGTTTTATTGCAGTCAGCATTTCTGGAGGCTGGCAACAGTGGTGACGGCTTGGAGGACACACAGAAAGGAACCCATCCCATTCCCCAGTGCAGTTATCCTAGAGAACAGATTTGAGGGAGCTCCGTTAAAAGCTCGCCCTTGGCCTGGGTGGATGGCAAGAGTGCCACCTTGCTAGCCCAAGAGGAGCCTGAGATAGGGACATGGAAATACCCTGAGGCTCAGAGCAAGCAATGACAGGTATGGGTACTTAGAGTCTCTGGACTAAAGCCCAACCGACGCTCAACATCAGCCATGTGCTCAACTCCTTCTGTGAGCAGAATTTTGGAGGAAATAAAGAAAACCGACCCATTTTCCATTCTGGGGACCACCTCAAACACAAAGAGAGAAGCAGAGGGAGGAGAGGCAGTAACTTTTCACAAACAAGAAATTGGAGCAAGCGGTGACCCCAAATGTCAACCCTAACAGTGTTTAGCCATGTTGGGGGTGGGAACACAGGAGTTAATGTAGGTTTGAGCAGATTTTGGCACCTAGATGTAATAACTGCCACATTCCTGGTCTTGCCTAGCCTACGTAGTTGCACTGTGAACAGATACAATTATCCCCACCTTCTGTAGTTGTGTTTCTCAACTGGAGGTTATTTTTGTCCTGCAGGGAAACTTTGGCAATGTCTGGGGGCACTTCTGATAGCGGCAGTGGCAGGATGTAAGTGGCAGCTGGTGAGCAGAGACCAGGAATGTGACCCTTTGTCGTATAATGCATAGATAACCCCTTGCAACTAGGGTTTATCTGGCCCTGTGATGGCCAGTCTTCATTGTCAACTTTACTAGCTTTGGAGTTGCCTGGGAGACACAAACCTCTGGGTGTGTCTGTGAGGGAATTTTCAGGGAAGTTTAAATGGAGAAATGATCCTCTTTGATTGTGGGTGACATCATATCCCGGGCTTGGGTCCTTCACTGAGTAAACAGTGTACCCTACTCCCTGCTATGTGCACACTGCTCTGTCCAGAAGTAAGGAGTTAGGACTTACTTAGAACTGCTTGGCCGTGATACTGTCCCTGCTATGATGGACCATGTGTGGGTTCAGCCACAGCACACAGTAACTCATACAGGCTTCAAATGTCAGCGTAGTGAGAAATAGCTGAAGCATGTTCATCTAGGCTCGGATAGCGAGTCTGAGGCGTCCCATAACCAGCGCTGGTCACAAGGTAGGGAGGTCAGGAAACACCTCCAGCTCAAGTTGTCCTCTGAGCATTTTCTGGCTGCTGTTCTTACCACCCATTGCCTAGACGCAGAGACCAGGATGTGGGGAGAGTAGGTGTGTGACTTCCTTTGGCACAAATGTGACCAAAACAGGTTGCATAAGCTACTGCAATACACATTGTATTGGTAAACTGTCACGTACTATTAATGTATCTTCAAAGTGAACTCTGGGAGTGAGGATGCCATTCCTTCTCACAAACTCAAGTATGTTGATGTCACATGTTCTTCAAAAGCCCTGTACTAGGTCGGATAGCTCCCCCTAGCTCTGTGGTGGGGAGAAAAGCAGACAACAGCTAAGGGAACTGTAAACATTATGTCCTTGAGGATAGCCAGAAGGTAAACTGTTTGCAACAAATATTACTTGTTTATCTCTCGGAATAAATATGCCTGCAGTAGAAATGCTTGGCCCTGGAGCTCTCCATCAGGGGTTCTGGATGACCAAGTCTTCCCAGTGAATTTCTGTTGGATAGTGTCAGCCTCCAGTTTGATGTTCCTTTGCTCTCTCAATGAGGCTACCCAGTCATTCTTGCTGGATGTTGTAAGCACTTTATTTGATAAAGCTTTGCTGTCCATATGTTTTTCCTATCTATCTGCTATTTGCATTATAAACTAAAAGTATGGCAACTCTAGATCATTCTCTGGGCCAGGTGGAACCATAACTTAAGGAAGAAGGATTTATCTTTGTTCACGTTTCAGAGGGTCCAGTCCATGAACATTTGGCTCTAAGACTCTGGACAATGGTGAGGTAGAACACCATGGTGGAAGGAGCATGAAGCAGGGCTATTTCTTCTCATGGTGAATAGGAAGGAGAGGAAGAGAGGACAGTGGAGGAGCCGTGGACAAAATGCTCAGAGAACCCTCTACAGCTAAGTCCCACCTTCCAAAGTCTTTAGAATCTCCCCCAAATAGTGCCACCAACTAGGGACCCAAACATTCAAAATGTGAGCCTATGAAGGATGTTGGATATTCAAGCCATACTGTGTCATCAGAGGCCAGGTGGCATGAGCCATTCCTGGAGACTGTGCTTTCAACCACTGAGCTATGTACTTCTGAAGGACTTTGGGGTGAGTCCAGAGATCCTGTTCCACCCACTTCTGCCCTGCACCTAACCTCCTTACTGGTTCATAGCTGAAGACATAGTTTAAGAACAAAGTAAATCTTGACATCAGATTAAATCCAAGTCCAGATAAGTATTATTTTAATGTAACAAAAAGGATCTGTCTTTTCTAGAGAAAGCAGAAAGCCCCATGACAGAGGTCATAGATCTGATCCCTGAGATCTGTCCCAGTCTTGGGACCTTTTGCTGGAACAACAGCACCAGATGTCCAGGACCCAGCAAGGATGATGTGGTTCTTTGAGAGCATGCCAGAGCTTCAGATTTCTGACTACGGTGGAGACAAGGTATTCGGGGAACTGTTTTTATAGTGGTATTCTTGGCCTCATTCCTGGAAGCTTAGCTCTCGGCCTTCTCCTCTGGTGTTTCCTAGGATCTTGTTTGGAAGTCCTTGCTGTTTGAACTAGCAAGAGTAGACTCAATTACCTGTACCCAGCATACACAGATGACTGCCCTATGAGGGAAGAGAGAGGAAGAGCCGCTGACCAGGGCTCTTCCACGAAGGTGTCTGAAGCCCTAGGGATGGAGTGTCACTAGTATCTCTCTCTGGATACCCGAGATGGGATGCAGGACAGGATGAGGAGCTAGCAGTGGGAGAACGAGACTCCCCTCGCACTCGCTTCTTTACTAGGTATGTGAATGTTGCTGGGGGCGGTAGCCTCTTAGACTCGGTGTGCTCATTGGGTCTCTTCTCAATTCCAGCATTCTGTGCCATTAAGCCTGAAATAACTAAGGGAACTGGTAGGTGATGGGAATGCTTGCTAGGTTGTATAACAGAGCCCTCTTTAAATGTCACCATGAAAGGTTTTCCCACTTTGAGGGAGATTGACAGGTACTGACAACCTAATGAGACTGAGGCTTACTCTTTCTCGTAGCAGACGGCACAGTGTGGGCTGGCAATCATGTGGTATCTTGGAGAAAGGGGACAGGGGCAACTGGCCTATTTATCACCTAGATGCAAAGAGAGCTCCTACAATGGGCAATATTTCACACCAAAGATTCTAAAACAAGAGGTTTAAATTTGGGGCGCCCAGTAAAACCTACCTTTGGCTCCGAAAAAGAAAGGGGTGACTTTGTGGTGTCCCCTGCAAGCTGCCTCCTTTGGCTGTCAGATGACAGATGACATGAGAAAGAGAAGCTCCCAAGACATGGTAGAAAGGTCCCAGGGAAAGAGTAAGGGGTCCGGGGCTAGAGTCTGCTCTGTTGACAACATGCATGACTTTGCAAAACCTAGCCACCTCTCTGGACCCATGACTTTTATAAAGTATGGAGAATGAGATTGTTGTTTTTCTTATTATTTTGTTTTTTAAATTTGTTTCTGAGACAGGGTTTCTCTGTGTGGCCAAAGACTGTTCTAAAACTCTGTAGACCAGGTTGGCCTCAAACTCAGAGATCTACCTGCCTCTGCCTCCCTAGTGATGGGATTAAAGGCGTGCGCCACCATGTCCAGTGTAAAAGTGAGTTTTTAGTTTGGAGAAGATGGGAAGTATTTATTGTGCCCACTATCTCTGGAGAAGTCGCTCAGCCTAGGAAGAAACCGAACTTCACATATTCAGAATTGCCACCCTTAACAAATGGGTAACATTGTTTTCACACCATTGGGAGACTGAAAAACTCCAAATGAAAGCCTCCTAAATGAGGGGTCATGAGCGCATTAAACACTAATAAAGACAAAGCTGACCTGTGGTGACAGAAAGCAGAGATGGGTAGTGGCTGCCCAGGGCCAGCAACTGAGAGAAGATAACTCTATAGAGTAAGAAGCCAAGTCCGTGCGTTCGGAGTCCGCTACCAATATTGCCTAACGGTATCTTCTAGCTCATCTACATTTTCCACTCCCCAAGATAAGCAAGATTCAGGAGGACCATGCCACATCCAGCACAGAGCAAGAGAAGCCACCCAAAGGGCTATAACTGTAGGTGAGTGCCTCCAGCCTCCTAGCACCAAGGTTACAGCTTTGGCTACCTTCTCCAGCCTTGCCCCTCCATGCTTGTCCATACTGTAGTGAGGAGAGCCTACTGAACGGCACTGTCCCTCAGAACTCCAGGCTCAGAGCTGCCCCACCTCTCCCAGGAAATGACCAGGAGTCTTAGGTGTCCCCAGCCATGCAGAGGCACACTCTGCTGTCTTCATCGATCCTGATTTCCAAAGTCTTGAGACCATAGGTCAAAGTCTGCCTCTGAGTTTTTTCCTCCTGCAAGGTGATTTTGGGACCCAGTGCGTCTGGGTGTGTGTGTGGGTACTGAGCTCTTCCCCTCTTTCTGGCCCAAGAGACCTTTGAGGAGTGTTGCTCTTAACAATCCTCATGACAAGGGCTTGGTGTTTCCAAGCAGGACCTCTGTACTGATGGGAAACAGAATTCCATGAGAAAGGGGAGGAGCAGGCACACGGACTCGGGGAGGGATCTCTGGGGAATAGAGGTGAGATATTGGCTAGCATCATGGTCCGAGATAAGACTGGGGCCAATGAAAGGTGGTCCAAATCTTGCAGGCTCCTTTCTAAAACTCTTCTGCCTCTGACCCATACCTAGAAGACAAAAGTGTCCCCACTGCTCATCCACAGCCAGAGGACTAAAATAACCTGCTCTCCAACACTTTCTCGGAGGACTAAGTTGCCCTCCTCCACTGGGGCTTAAAGCTCATGACAGCTTGGCTTTTCTGCCTTCCGGGATTCTGTTTTCTCTGCCTCACTACTGCTTCCAGGCCTTCCCCCATGCCGTGCTTCCGTTCTTCTTCTGGAAGCAGCATGTTCCAATTCAAATCTTAGCCCAAACTCTAAAGACTTTCTAGAGGCATCCCTGATCCTCTCTGTAGAATGAGTTGTTCTTTCCTCTACGCTCAGAGAACTCTTAGCTCCCTTCTGCTGTGGCTTTCTCTTTATTGATCACCTCCTTTCCCAAGGGCAGAGCCAGTGTCTGCTTAAGGCAGTGTCAGATCTGGCACAACTGGGCATTCAGGGAACACTGTGGAGGGACTGGGTGCCCTCATTGAGTTTGGGGACATCTGTGGCTGAGTGAACAAACCGTATCTATGTATGGCAGCAGAACTCTGGCATTTAGGGCAGGACCTTGGGGCTTGGTTTGATCAGCCAAGCTGGGCAACCACAGAGGAGCAGTCTTGGAAGCAAGAACTCGCCTTACTGAGCCTGTGATATTTACCGGACTGACAGCTTCACAGCCAGAGCAGCCTGAAGACAGGCAGCTCTGGAGAAAGTGGGTCAGCCTGACTCTTCTTCAAGCACCAGGGAGAGCCCTGGGGTTTAGCCATGGCAGTGATGGAGACTGAGCCTGTCATTTGTGAGCCTCCAAATGAAAGGGATTAGTGACTGTTCCAATCTACTAATTTTCTGTGCAGCACAGGGCAAGGAAAGCCAGTGGAGATTTTAAAACTATGTGCACATTTAAATATGTGTATGTGACATGTCCATGTATATATGGGTATGTCTAGGTATGTACATGAATGCATGTACACATATGCATTGTGTGTATGCATGCATGTGTGCTTCTGTATATGTACATGTGCGCCTGTGAGTACATGCATGTATGTGAACTCCTGTGTGTTTGTGCCTGGGCATGTGTGTGTGTATATATGCATGCTGAAAGAGAACACACACTCCTCAAGCCCACATCACGTGTGCAATGTACAAGGTGAACACACTACCGTTTCTGGCAGGATCAAGGAAAGATGCAAGCCTCGGGGCAGAGAGGTGCAGTCTGAGTTGCAGAATTCACTCAGGGCCCCTGACTTCCCATAGCCTCCGTTTCCTCATTTGGAAAGCAAGCTGTGGGAAGGTGTCCAGGCTGAGGTGTCAGTGAATGACATGTTCTCATTTGAATTCCAGCCCCAGCTCTAGAGGCTTCCGAGGGACTTCCCTGATCCTCCCCTCAGATTGACAGTACACCTACCTTAGGTAACGGTGTTCTGATCAAGATCTGTCCTGCCAATAGATTCCCATGCCTCTCCTTGTGTGCATGGCATTAAGATTCAGGGAATCTGCCATTGCATGTCCTCAGCTTCTGGTTCCAAAGAGAGACGTGGTGTCTCTGCCATAGTGGCGGATACTCACATGCACACAGCGAGGCTCTGGCAAGGTCTATGACCATGGGCAGCTGCCTTCTCTCAGTTTCCCCATCGGTGCTCCCTTCTGAAGCATACAGAGCAAGGGGCACTGGGCACACACTGGGGAAAGCATAAGCATTGCAGGGCAGGCTCACAGGAGGTCCCCAAGGAGACCACCTATGTAAAACGTGTCACTTTCACCTCATCCTTGAGTGACATCTGAACCCCATCCTCTATCTCCCTGTCTTGCTATCTCCTCTCCTAATTATGAAAAAAGTCATGTTCAAATAAAACTGTGTTCTTCCTTTAGAAATTGATCCCACTGTGTGGTTCATACCAACCTTCTCACCTTCTCACGAAGGAAGCTGGCTTGTATCCAGGCCCTTTCCCTTAATGAGTCTTAGGGAGACCTGAGTTGAGGTTCTCTCCACTTATGCTGGCAGAATGTCCACACAGCCTCCATTGAAACCCCTCTTCTCCTATGACCATGAGAGCCAGGGAGAGGGTCACTTTCCCTGGGTCACAGAGCCAGGGGTTTCCATACCTCATCCTGCATCCCCTTGACTTCTTTAGGAAACCCTTCCAGCAGGGGTGGCCTACCCATTCCCAGACTTGTCTTCTGCCATGTCTGCTTCTCCCCCTTGTACTTAGGCTGGAGCAATGCCAACTGTTTCTCAGACAAAGCTTCTGGAAGCTTCTCAGCCTCTTTTGGTCCAGAAATATCTATACTAATGGTCCTTGCAATGACAAAATGCTTCAGAAAACCAACTTAAAAGAGAAAATTCACTCATTCTATCAAAGGTGTCAGTCCATGATCACATGGTCATTTCTGGGCTGGTGTACAGGGACAATAGCTTGGGGGAGGGTGTGGCAGGAAGGCTGCTCACCTCATAGCAGGTAGGAAGCTGACAGAGGACTTGGGGACAAGACAGACCCTTCAGGGTGTAACTACAATGTGACCCACTTCCTCTAACCAGGCCTCACCTCCTGATAGTTCATTCAACTTTAGACACATCCAGTGAGGAAGAAAGAGCCATCCATGGTCCACCAGATGTCACCAGGCCCTGCACATTTGAGCCTTCAGGTGAAGTGTCTATATCCAAACAACAACTTGTTTGGATGTGAACTGTCTTCCAAAGACCTGTGTGGAAAATGCTTGGTTCTCACTCTATGGTGCTATTGGGAAGTGATAGAACTTTTAAAACGTGGTGTCTTATAGGAAAATTTTATGTCACTGAGGATAGATGTCAGCCCCTTCCCACAATTTGTTTCCTAGTCACCATGAGCTGGTTTCCTTTGCTACACACTCTTGTCATGAAAACATGGGCTTGAATAAAACATCTCCTTTGCTAAATTGTCTAATGTAATGTTCTACCACCACAGGAGGCTAAGAGTCACCCCCCCCCACGCCCCACCCCCGCTCAGCTCTGACTTTACCCTCTGGTGATTCCAGTTTGCCGTACCCATTGTCCTGACCTTCTTCTTGGGCTGTCCCTGTAAGAGGTCACGAAATCCATCCCTGCCTATGTACTGGAGCTCTGTCAAAGCAGAGCAAGGCTCTGGGAGGAGAAACTGTTGGGATGCCAATGAGAGCCTCATACTGTGGAGCTGTCCTTGCCCAGGGGCATTGAGCAGAGCCCAGCTGCTTTGGTGAGCTCCACGAATGCTAAAGGCCCCTCTCCCGGTATCATAGACAGTACCTTCCACATAGTCCCTCTGGTGCAGGGGGCAGGTAACCCCCACATCTTTTATAAGGGAAATAATCCCATCCCTGAAGGTTCAGCCCTGAGAATTGCATTGCCCTCTAAAGCAGTAGCTCTCAACCTGTGGGTCGTGACCCTTTGGGGTCAAATGACCTTTACACAGAGGTTGCATATTAGATATCCTGCATCTCAGATATTTGCTTTATGACTCATAACAATAACAAAAATACAGTTATGGACTAACAATGAATAATACTGTGGTTGGGGCTCATACAACCTGAGGAACCTTATTAAAGGGTGGTAGCATTAGGAAGGTTGAGAAACGCTGCTCGAAAGGCCATGTTCCTTAATGCCATTGCACTGTGAGTTAGAGATTAAAACAAACTTCGGAATAGGGTTACAAACCACAGCAGGTTCCCGCTTGATTTTATTTGAGATTCCTTTGGGACTCTACTTCAGTCTCGCCTACCCGGAACTTTGACTCATACAGAGAGGTAGAGAAGGCGGACAAACAGAAGAAGGAAGAAAAAAGTATAAGGAGAGATGGGGTAAAGCAGAAGAAGCAGAAGGGCCTAGAGAGGAAGCAGCAGAGGGGAAATGGTAGAAAGAAAAGGGATAGTGGAGGCAGAGAGTAATCTGTGGTGAGTGGGGAGAGGAGGACAAGCCTGGCCCCGACAGCACTGGAAGACCGGCTGGCCCTGCTATGTCTGCCTCCAGCATGTGGCCCAGCACACAGCGGAGCAGCTGGACCACGCATTGGGTGTTTCTGCCCAGCCCAGGCCTCTGAATCTGACCTCAGTCCAGCTGCGGAAACCTTCCTGCCATTCCGCTGCAGCTGCCAGGCCCCCTGCCTGCTCTGAGGCCCCCAGTCTGGGGAGTGGGCCACAGCATCAATTCTCCTTGCCTTTCTGTGCCAGGGAAGGAAGTAAGCTGATCATGTGCCTTCAGTCGAGCCTCTCCAGAAACCCATGGCAGTTGGCATGGGGAAGAGACATGTGGCTTCTGTGACAGCGTCTTGCCTTCCTAATTAGGGACTTACTGAGGGGTGTGTTGAAATCAGCTGGCATTTCCCGAGTTCAACAAATAGGAAGCTGGTATCTCTCCCTGGGGTAGCATATTTCAGAGGATTCAGAATCCTCCTCTGTTCCTGCTTCTGGTAATTTCCCTGATGTCCCCACCCAATGGGAACTACCCCATCAGGAGAAGGGTTCTTAAGGAATGCATGACAACTCAGGCAGGGGCAGCTTCTGAGGGGAAGCCTGGACCCCATGAGGTGCCAGAGTCCAGGCTCTGCCGCCTTGCAGTCCTGTGGAGCAGCCTAGAGGCTAACTGTGTGTGGGCTTCAGGAGCCAGGTTGGCGGGCGGTGGCCAGCTACAGCTCCCCCAACTCCCCATGTTGTGGAGACCATGTCGTAAACTTCGGGATACAGAATGAGTCAGCGGCATAATTTTTAAAGAGATGAGGATCTTTTTAATTATTTTCCTTGATCATTCTTTGTGCTTCCCTACCCTTAACTGGGACCAGAGCCCAGAAGCTTGCTGGGTGGCTGGGGACAGACATGGCCCTGGGACCTAAGCCATAGACAGAAGTAATTGGTGCGGAATGAAATGAGGGAACCATTTCCCCCAATTCCTCCTGAGACTGAAGCTAAGATTCACATTGGTTCAAGAGGAGGTGGATGGACCCAATAGGAGCTCCAGGGTGGGCTTTGTGGGAGGGGCCAGGAAGGAGAGGAAGGGAGGGTTGAGAACGCAGAGCTGTGATGAGGTTTTGAGCTTTGTAATGCTTGCCTATCCTTCCCTTGATGTCGTCAACAGAGTTCTGACATTTACAACACACCAGTAGACAGTGAACTCCTGGGACCCAGACTTGGTCTGGAGAGGTGTGCAGGATTCTTCCAGGAGTAGGAGGTACAAGGATCTGTGGGCTTTTTCAGACCTTAGAGCTGGAGGTTACAGCCATGCCTGTCTAAACAGCCAGGGCCCAAAGGCCTCAGCTGACATCTTGGTTATAGACACCTAGAAACTGCAGCCGGGATACAAGGCTCAAAGTGACAGGCACGAGGCTAGCTAGTGAATCAGGATCACTAGACTCTGCCAGGCAGGAGGGAGGCAGAGCCTGGTATGTGGAAATGCCCTTGGCAACAGGAGGCTCTAGTGAAGATGCTGATGCAAGACCATCCCTCCTTTTCCAGGAGCTTCTGCTCAATGAAGAATGAAGAAGAGCAGGGGTGAGGAGTAGGGAAAGTCTGAGTACAGGTGTCCTAAAAGACCTAGCTGGGGAAGTCGAGCTAGGCTCCAGTCCCAGAGCCAGGTTCATTGGGAAGACTCAGGGCAGGAAAGGTTACATCATCCACGACTAGAAGCCAGCATCTTTCTATGTGGAGCGGGGAGAGGCGAGTGCCTGTGGGCTGGGTTGGAATGACTGGCCCCAAAATACCATTGCTTTCCACTTCCACGTTCCTCCCATGACCCGTGTGGAGAATAGTTTCCATGCTTCTTAACTTGGGGCTCAGCCCTGTAGCTTGTTTTGGACAATGGACAAGATGCCTCAGCAGAGATCCAGAAGCCTGATCAGCCTGGAGAGGGGCTTGCTCTAGAGGGATGAAGTTGAATTGTGGCTGGAGATGTCTGGCCAGCAGGGGGAAGTGGCAGTGTGCCAGCCTGTGCCAAGGTCTCTTTTGTTTTTGCTTGTCCTCTGCAGCCCTGGCAATCTCTTAAAGTGATACCAGTTCCAACAAGTGGGCAGGTCTAAAGAGGTCACAGGTGGATGTGATTTGATGAGGACAGAGTTCTAGTGCCAGAATTGAGAAAGTTCAGAGCAGGACTCATGGGTCACTTGACCTACACCTGTAGCCAACGTCTGGCTTCCAGTTCCACAGGTACCATGTTCACAGAGACTGTCCCCACCTTGTCAGGAGAAGGCTCACAAGGGCCTCTCAAGCCAGAAGAGCTGGCAAGAGGACTAAGAGTTTCAAGCTCAGCATTTCCCAGATAGGCAGATCCTTGACAGGAAGATCTACGATACAGTGGCCACTATGGAGAAGGTAATAGGTGTCCCCATCACAACCAGGTTCTCTCTAGGGTCTGTGACTTTGGTAGAAGAATCAGAAGAGACCATCAGCATGATCATTTATTGACAACTTTAATGCCCTCTCTTTCCCTATAGTCTTTTTATATTGGAGTGTGTGTAAGGGTGTTTATGCGTATACATGTGTATACAAGTGTGTGTGGATGTCAGAGATTCACACTGAGTACCCTCCTTTTTGCTCCTCACATTTTTTTTTCTGAAACAAGTCTCCTACTGAACCTGAGGCTCTCGATTGTAGCTCAACTGAATAACCATAAAGACCCCAGGATCCTCCTGTCCCAGCTACACCAGTACCAGAGTTGCAGGCATAAGCCATAGTCTCCAGCTTGTACTTCAGTGTTGGGGATCTGAACACTGGTCCTCGTGCACAGCAAGCACTTCACCCATGGAGCCATCTCACTGGCTCCTAGCTCTAGTCTCGATTCTTGGATTCTATTTTTCTGCACTAACCTCAGAACCTTCACAGAGATCCAATAGGTGGAGAGAAGACAGGGGTTTGTTCTAAGTATATGAAAGGCTCAGAGCTGTCTGAATACTCTGAGTCCTGTCTTTGGTAGAAGGAGCTATGGTCCTCTGAGAGTAGACATCATTCCCAGATCAATGGGAGCTGTTTTGCTGGTCAAACTGCTAAACCAAGCTGACCTCAAGTTTCAGAAACATCTCTTGCAATGGCATCTGGATTCCGTGCTTATGTTGACAGTGGGGTTGTGATCTCTGGTTTACTACTGTCCCACAGTACCACCCCAGGCCAGTTCCATTCCTCCCTTATTCCTCAGTTTACCCCTCTACATGGTGGAGCAGGTATAGACAGTACTTCCAACTCCCACTTAATACAAGAATGTGAGAAACTATCTGCTTAGCTTCTAGACCCATTAGAGGAGGTGCATAGTTGTCAGATTCCAAGACAAGGCTGAGTTTTGACCCCTCCCCATCTCCTTGGAGCATGGCAGATAGTATAGTATGTGTGTTGGAGCTCATAGCTCTGGCCAGACTTGGAGGAGCATGTCCCCTGCCCAGGCTGCAAGTCAAGGGTTCCTGGGCTCCAAAGAGCCCCTTCTTTCTGGCTCAGGGTGTTGTCTTCACACCAGTCCTACCTGAGCCTGTTCAGACCTCAGCAAAACAGGGAAGAAGATGGGTAAATAGGAGAAAGGGCTGCAGCCCACTGGGGGAGAGGAAGAGAGAGAAGGGCAGGGTGCCCATGCCCTGTGTCCTAAATGAAGGATGCAGCATGGCATCTGGAGAGACCTGGGGTTATTAGACAGTGCATCGGTTAGGAGTTATAGCCCCATGTTAGACCGAGGCAGTCAGTTTTGGTAGCTTAGATGATGGAACAAGAACTCCAGCCTTCCATGCTCGGCCCTGTAGGGATGGGACAAGTGTTGTTCCATACACTTTCTATTTTAGGAGAGATCCACCTACTAGTGATGCCACTTGCAACAAGTAGCTTCATGGCTCGCTAAGAAAGGGGAGAGATACTGTTAAAGCAAGTTCACTGCTACATGTGATTGATGGGTCACCACTTAAATGGCCAAGGGTCACTAACCAACAAGAGCAATATGTCGTCAGTGTGCCTCTAAAGGAGAAGAACCTCCAGTCTAGTATTCCAAAGGATATCCCCCATAGCCATGGCATAGATGCTTCCTACTACCAACAAAAGTGCAGGGTGCTTTCTAGAAAGGGTCTCCTTAGCTACTCATGGGGTAGAAGCGTGGCCTTTAGATCAATTAGGCCCATGTTCTGAGCTCATCACTGCCAAGTTGTCAGCTGGCATCTTGAGCCTCTAGGACAGAGCTGTGGATGGACTTCTGGGTTGGGCATGGCTAATCCAAGGGTGAAAGCCTGGGGGCATCTGGCCCAGAGCAGTTGGCAAGGACACAGTAGCTGCCATCGACAAGGTGTTGTGTCAATTCTGGGTCTAGTTGCAGGGGCTTCCGGGGGCTTCCTGTGCTCATTGCATACAGGGCTTTGCAGCCATTTCAAGAACCCCAAGACTAGACATTGAGCCCAGTTGCTTCTGGACCTCCATAGCTGCATCCAATGGAAAATCAAGGCTAGGCTGCTTTTTGTGTTTTGGACTATCTCCATCAAGATAAAGGAATGTGGGAGATGTGAACAGTATCCAAGTCTAGGCAGAGATGAGTATACAACACCTTTTATGGATGATGCTCTTGGGATACCCAGGAAGGCAGTATAATGGATTATTAAAAATGCTGCAGGATCCCCAGCTGCGGCAGGCAACAGAAACACTGCAGGTCCTCAAGCGGTGGTAGTGGGCCATGTGGCAGCAGGCAGTGGGCCCTGAGAACAGCCAGTCCCAGGCAGGGATAGCTGCAGGTCTCTGAGCTGTGGCTGGTCCCAGGCAGGGAGACACGCAATGAGGGGCAACACAAGACCACACCACAGGCCTTGAAGGCAAGGCACGAGGTGGCAAGGTCCCGGGTGGCAAGGCACGAGGCGGCAGAGGGAAAGAAACAGACGGATAGGCACGCCATGCAGAATGAACTTGGCTATTTATTAAGTGGTTATGAAAGGGAGAGGAGAAGGGGAGAAGAGCAGAGCAGAGAGAGAGGGGGGTAGGAGAGAAGGGAAAGACAGAAGCTGCTTCTCTGAGAGAGATGAAAAAGAGAGAGAACTCAGGCTGGAAGCTGAAGATCAGCCTGCCTCGGTGGATGCGGGAGGGAGTGGGCATGGCAGTTCTGGGGGTCCCTGCAACTCCTCTGCTTTTAACTGAGAAGCTTGATATTCCAGACTTTGCTTCATGTAGTCACAGTTTGGGGGCTCCTAACCACTTAATACTGGTGCTTTGCATGCCTCCCCAAGTACCACGGCAGCCATTTCCAAGGACCAGTTGTAGCTCATGGTGTATGCATTTCACAGTGTCGGAAACCACCAGCAGTGGGGGAACTACTGAAAAAAATGTTCTGTTTCCAGTCCCTGTCACCTGCCAAGGGTCATCCTTAAAGGTACTGGTCCAGAAAACCATGGCAGATAAAGATTAGATTAGAATAAATTGATTTAGAAGTGACACGAGAATCCTTGGGAGAGATGTAAATATCTCATGATGTGGAGAACACAGATTTCGGCTAGGAGAGAGAGAGGGGAATGGAGACCTTCCTCTAGGGTATTGTGATACCAGAGAAAAGCAGGAAGTCACAGGCTTGTACCACCTCATCTCTGCCCTTCAGTTGCCTTAGCTCCATGATGAGAACAAAGTGTGTTTAGGGCTAACCTACTGTAATGTTCTGGAAGTTCCCCAGATCAGTACATGTGAATTGAAGCTCCTTCCAGAATTTCCAGAGTTAAACTACCTGATATTCATACACCAAATGCTCTAGAGTCCAAGTCTCTCAGTCCCGAGGACATCAAAGCAAACCCCGGGGACTGGGGAGATGACGACTGGTCAGCCAAGCATGAGGAGCTGAGTTTGATTCCCAACACTCAGAGAAAAGTCAGGTTACACTGCAGTGCTGTTAAACCATCACTGGGGAGGCAGAGATAGGCGAGAGCACTGAGGAAAACACATGGCATCCATCTTTAGTCTCGTGTGTGTGAATTCACATGAACATGTGTAGACATACATGTACTCAGAAAAAAAGATTATAAAGCTCTGATGGCCCCCACCTCTGTGTCTTCATTAATACCTGATTCTTCTGGTGCTGGCAGATGCTCCCAAGGCCTGTATCTCCAGACCGTGATGCCTTCGCTGCAATAACCTCCTAGGGAAGTTCCTTCCTAGAGTGGTTTCATATTGAGTTGGAAACCACAGGTCTCCTTGGGGCTGTTCCTTAACCTCCATCTGCACTGGCATTCCCAAGAGAAAGCACATGCCCAGAGGATTTTAGGAGTCATTATTAGTTCTTGGTGCAACTGGTTGACTTGATTCTAGAAGGATGATGTGATTCACATGTGGTTCATCCATCCCTAAACTTCCATGTGCTGCAGCTCAGGTCCCCAGTGCAGCCCTGCTGAAAGCTGATGGGCCTTGGACAGGAGGGACCAAGTGGGAAGGGATCCCACCTCATGACACGTGTCTGCTCAATTCTTGAAGTGAGATAGGTCTCCAGGGAGAGAATTAATTCCTAGGAAAGCCGGCTACTGTGAAAAGGGAAGGCTAGAGACAGACATGATGGCTCAAGACTGTAACCTCAATGACTAAAAGGTTGAGGAAAGAGGACTCTCATGAGTTTGAGACCAGCCTGGGCTACATAAGGAGTTCAACATCAGAGTGAGCTACAGAGTGGAAAAATCATTCAAAAACAAAATGATATTTAAAGGGGGCTGTATTGGCTAATTTTATGTCAATTTGACATAAGTTAGAGTCATTTGGGAAGAGAGACCCTCAGTTGAGAAAATGTTCCCACCAGATAGGACTGTAAGGCCTGCAGTACAGCTTCTTGACTGATGTGGGAGAGCTCAGTTCACTTCAGGCAGTGCCACCCCTGGGCTGGTAGGGCTGGGTGCTGTAAGAAAGCAGGTTGAGCAAGCCAGGAGGAGCAAGCCAGTAAGCAGCACTTCTCCACAATCCTTGTTTCAGCTCCTGTCTCCAGGCTCCTGCCTTGAGTTCCTGTCCTGACTTCCCTGGATGAGGGACTACAAGCTGTAAATTGAAATGGCCCCACATTCACACACATGTACACCCCACATTGCTTTCGGTCATGGTGTTTTATCACAGCAATAGGTGCCATGATGTCTAAGACAGCAGAATGAGTATCTAGCCCCTCCTCTTCCTCCATTTATGGCATCCTCTCCCAGCTGTCTTGCATGGGCTCATGCTACAGAACACATAGAAGTCACACAGTTTGAACTTTGCAGTCACCGGGATCTGGAACCAAATAAACTTCTTTTCTTTGTATGGTGCCCAACATCCTAACGTGAAGGGTGTGTATGGCAACACAAAATAGTCAAAGACTAGGGAATCTGGGGAGCTTTATTCTTCCTTGGGATCAGTGAGACTGTCTGACTGAGGTAGTGAGCACCGAGAATAGGAGTTGAAGTCTCACCAAGACCAGAATTTGAGAGCAAAGTCTGCAGTGCAAGCAGGAGTTGCACGGTAGTTCTTAGACGAGGAAAACAGCTGGAGGGACAAAAAGGCAACTCCTTTCCACGGCAGGAAAGATGCAGTCCCACGGCAAGACTTAAAGTATGTGTGTGTGTGTGTATTTGTGTGTGTGTGTGTATGTGTGTGTGTGGTCTTTTTTTTCTTTTTAACAAGTTTTACCCCTTGGGGCAAGGAATTCTTTTCTGTGGTTTTTGAATGTCTGGCAAATGAACCGATCACAAGGGATGAAGAATCTTCTTTGGGACCACTTGTGGGGCCATGGGATTCTTTGGATCTTTCCACAGACCCCAATCCTGTTGATGGGTGGCCCTAAACAGATTCTGGCCACTGCACCAGCCTCTTTCCTTCACCATCTACTCTGACCTCCCACAAGGTATGGATAAGGGAAACTCCACAGCATACAAGTTAGGGGAAGAAACTTGTAGAATAGAGATTTGATCATTGTGTGACATACCTGGGGTCACAATCCAGCCCTCATCAAGACTGCATGGCCAGGGGTGTTGGAGTCCAGCCTACCTTAATATTGTTTTCAACAAGTGCTAAGAACTTAATGTCATCTCATGTCATCCTGGGAACCAAGGACACAGTGTAGAGAAAGATGGAGACAGAAGAAGACCAAGAAATCAACAGACACATTGTACATGGAGCAAAGAACATAAAACAGGGTGATAGGCAGGTGGGAGAGTGGGTGGAGACTTTTAAAGAATGACGGTTTTATTCTTAGACATTTTCATACATTTATACAACATATATTTATCATATCCATCCTCACCATCTCCCTCAAATTCTTCAAGTGCCCCACCTCATCTTTCTCCAAATGTCATGTCTTCTTCTTATGTTTGTTTTTAAGAATCCCCTGCATCCAGTTTGTCATGCCCATGTGCAGATTGGTGTCAGGCCAGCCATTGGGCATGAGCACCCCGCCAGTGCCTATCAGGGGTGGCTTTTGTTGGGTGCTCATGAGAACTCTTTAAAAGAATAGAGGGAACCAAGGAGTGTCAGGAAAAGATGGTTAGAGGTCAGCGAAGAACCTGTTGTCACCGTCATCCAGGGAGGATGCTGATGACTTGGTGACAAGGAGACAAGGAAGATGGACAGATGTGGAGCTTATTCTAGACATAACTTGAAACAGGTTCTGAGTGTGTGACTTTTTCAGAGCACATATTAATCCATTTGGCCATTCTCCCCCAAATGGACCATATCACAATTTTCCATCCCTATGATAACATGTCTAAGGAAAAGTAGTTAGAAGGGGGAAGGGTTATTTTGGCTAGGGATTTAAAAGGTTCAGTCCATGTTTGCTGGACTCAGTGCTTTGGGTCCATGGTGATGCAGGACATCACGCAAGAGGGAAAAGTAGAGGAAGTGTGACAACCTCCTGGTGGTCAGAAGAGAAAAGGCTGTGTTCTTGGTATTTTCTCTCAGTGGCATGACCCCAATGGCCTACTCTCCTTCCAGTGGACACGTACTGCTGACAGTATTAATCCAAGTCTCACCAAAGGCCAGGAACAAAGGCTTTCAAATGAGCTGTTGGCACCACTTAAGATTCAAACAGTGATATGGACTCGGTCCTTCCCTTCCTGAAAAACAACTCAATCACGGCATACCAATGAAAGAAGCCACTCACATGTCATGGGATACATACTTCAGATTCATGTCACCTCTGAAAAGGGAGTTTCTTGTGGGGGTGGCTAGATAGGTGCCGATGGGTGAGAGGCTTTGTTTCTCCCTTCTTTGGCTTGAACTGTGGCCTACGTTCGCTAAGGGATTCCCTCCTGGTTAAACTCACAAGTCCAACCGTTATTACCTTCACTTGAAGGTTACTGAGAGCTACACATTGAATTCCCGTGAACGGATGTCCTGGAAATCCCACCTGTATCCTCAACTGAGCCCTTGAAGAGACAGCTGCCACCTTGCACTGGGGTCCCAGCTTTCCTTGGAAACTCCCACAGCCAGGACCCAGATCTGTGTAGTCTGTGCCCTCATCCTTGAGTGAACCCACATTTTAGACCAGGTGCATCTTCTTGACCATGATATCTTACCTGGAAAGTCAAGCTTGCCAAGAGACAGAACCTCGGGCAGCTGCTGGGATCCCCATGCTGCGCTGCGGTGAAAGCTGCAGGCAAGCGGCCAGCCCAGTGGGATTTTCATCTCAGAACTGAAGGATGCTAGAGGTGAAAGGGGATTGGGAGGTTGGAGATGTGATTGCTTTCTTTTCTTTTTCTTTAAAACTTTCTGCTTTGAATGAAATAAGCACTCCTCAATATTTGTTGTACGACGAGTCTCCAAAAAGGCTGAGCATGGCAGCAGCTGAGATAGGGAGAAATCGAAGAGCTTTGATGTGGGAGAGGGCTGCCACCAAACCAGGGCTCATCTGCTCCTTGGGAACAGTGTGGGATTCCAATGTTCAACCATCAGAGGAAGGAAAGAGAGAGTAGTGGCAGCCTCAGTCCCTGCCACACAGATACTCCAGAACTTTGGGGTTAGAATTTGAAGTGTCCTCCAAACTCACTGGAGCCCTTCTTCCACGTGTGGCACTATTTGGGGTGTGTGTGGGGAGCTTTAAATAAAGTGCTTCTCAACCTTTCTAACACTGTAACTCTTTCATACACCCTGTGGTGGCCCCCAAATACAAAATTATCTTCATTGCTACGTCATAACTATAATTTGGCTACTGTCATGAATCTTAATGTAAAATATCTGTGTTTTCTGATGGCCTTAGGTGACTCCTGTGAAAGGCTGTTTGATGACCCCTTCCCCTGCAAGGGTCATGATCTACAGGTTGAGAACCACGGCTTTAGAAGGTCAGAACTGACTGGAGTAGGCAGGCCCTAAGCGTGAGCCTTTGAGGTTATCCCCAGTCACTGGTTCCATTGCAACTGTCTCCGCTACCTGCCCCACTGCCACATGAGACCGCACACACTTTTGCTGCTACCACTTATGCCGCCATGGCCTCTCCAGCATGAGAGATTGGAGCACCTCGAGAAGGGAGGCAGAGTCAATCTTTCCTCAAGTTATTTCTGTCAGGCCCTGTGGTCACAATGACACAAAAGGAAGCCATACACAGGCAGTCAAGCAGCCTCTGGGGTGCTCATTCATCCACTTGACAAATGCTTTAATGCAGCATAACTCTCTGAAGGCCCTGTGAGCCAGAAACAGCTCTCTTCCTTGGAACTTGACAGAGAACAACAGTCAAGTATCCCTGCTCTGTGGCACAGGAGAAGGGAGAATTGGAAGAGGATGGCAGGGAACTGAGGTTCTTCATCTGGAAACAGCTTCAGGGTCTACATCTAAGTATTAAGCTGGGTAGGCCTTAATGCCAGGCCTCTAGGAGTTTTCTGAGGTCTACAGCATATCTATGTTCTATGTGCTCTCTGGGTGAACCCCTTTTTCCTTTTCCCATTAGTCAGTATCTACAAAGACTTTGCCCTCTCTTTCTGTCCTTTCCGGTCCTGCTATAGGTAGGACAGAAACCTCTGTCAACAGAATTGGTGCGCCAACATGGGGCTGGCGACATCCACGTAAAACCTGAGAAAGCTTGGAAAGGAATTCTAGACAGTAAAAACCAAAGTTTAGCTGCATTTTCCCCCTTTAAATGGGCTTTGCTTGATGATGGCATGTTGTGGCTCCTTTGAGAGAGGTCTTACTGATTCAGCAGTAGCAGAGAAAGGCTGTATGGTTTTGAAATGGCTTCCTGGGCTGTGCTGCCAGCACGAACTCTGACTCTTTTTGATGGTCCGGCTATGGAACATTTAAATGGGGGGTTGTGGGCAGCGTGCTGCAAGTTACTTGGTGGCAGCATGAGCCAACTGGTTATCAGGTTGAGGTGGTGAGGACGGCTCCCACCCAGCAGTCTCAGAGGCAGTGAACAGGCTTCTGCCCTAACGGACTGGGTGGAGCCAAAAGGCAAAGCAGCCTTACTTCTAGCCAAGCTGCTTTAGCATTTTAAGAAGTGGTCCTGGTCAGAAAAGGATTACAGATGCACAATAGAATAGATTCAGACAAAAGAAACCTCTAAACAGTTTACAGTGCTTTTAAAAATATATGTAGGCTTGGGAGAGAAAAGAAAAAGGATAAAGTACTTAAAATAAAAAAGAAAGAGAATAGTTGGGTGTGGTGGCACACACCTTTAATCCCAACACTTGGGAGGCAGAAGCAGGTGGATCTCTGGAAGTTCAAGGACAACCTGGTCTACAGAGTGCCAGGCGAGCCAAAGATACACAGAGAAACCTAGTCTCAAAAAACCAAAAATTAAAAATAAAAAAAGAAATAGAGTTTAAAATAAAGCCACATAAAGCTGGAAAATATATGGAGTCTGGATACTGTGGGTTATTGTGTTGTCTTTGAATTGTATGACTGTTGAGAAAGGAGCAACAGCTGCTAAAAAGACATTTGATTATAAATGCTGCTGGATTAATTCAACATATATATTTTGAAAATGCCCTGACTTCAAAATTTAAGTCAAAAAGTATGTTACTTTGAAGAAGAGGTTTTGCTTTTGTTTCCATAGGAAATGAGAGCCCATGGATTCATTCTGGGTTAAGAAAAATCAGGTTTGTTCAAGGAAGACTCCATGAGAAATCTCAGATATCTGAGTTCTACATCCAGAGAAGTTTTAAGACTGCTAGCTGAGATGATCAGGCATCACAGAATACTCCAGTCAGGACTTGATCATAATTCTAAATTTTCTTTAGGTCCCCATAAGATTTTCAGTGTCCCCAATCAGTAGGAAACAGCCTGAAAAACTATGCCCACATTCCAAAAATATGGATTATGGATATTTATCTTAGTTTAAAGTGTTGGTCACAAGATGTTATGGATAATGGTCTGGACAAAAAGCTAAACAAAGGATGTTAGATTCAGAGTTCTGTTTTGAAAAAAGGGGGGGAAGTGCTGTGGGACAATGGTTTTCGCCTGTAAAGATTTGTTTCTTGTACTTGTTTAATAAAATGCTGATTGGGCGGTAGCCAGGCAGGAAGTATAGGCGAGATGGGCAACCAGGCAGGAAGTAGAGGCAGGCAATGAGAACAGGAGAATTCTAGGAAAGGGAAAGATTCAGTCTGCAGTCTTCACCCAGACAGAGAGAAAGCAAAATGAGAATGCCTCGTTGATGAAAGATGCCAAGCCATGTAGTAACACAGACAATAATAATGGGCTAATATAAGATGTAAGAATTAATTAACAAGAAGCCTGAGCTAATAGGCCAACCAGTTTTATAATTAATGTAGACTTCTGTGTGTTTCTTTAAGATGAACGTCTATGGGACCTGGCAGGACAGAAACTGTCAACTCTCTCCTGTGCCAAGTAGCAAGTGCAAAATTTGCTGGTAGTGGAGATACACTAACATAGTAGCTTCTTTGCATAACATCAACCTTCCTCTGTCCTTCCAGCTTCACAGACACCTCAAGAGGTGGGAGGACAGGTAAAATGCTGGAAGTGAGGAGTTTTAGGATCAGGAAATTTAGTGACATGTTCAGGACTATGCAAGGACTAAACAGTCCAACCAGACCCCTGAATCCCTACCCCAATACCAACCCGAATCCCTTTGGCTCACCTTGCAGCTAGCCAGGATTTATGTGTGCAGAACATAAGGCGGGGGAGGGGCACAAGGAAGGTGTTGAGGGTCAGGACAGGTGGTGTGAGCTGATGAGAGAGTCTGGGCAAATAGGGACCTAGAGAAGCCAGGGATGCAGGGCTAGAGTCCAGAACATTTTTTCATGGGCACATACCCTCCCCTTCTATCCTTTCTGGTTGTCCTGCTTCTGGGGCAGGCATCTGATGTGACCCGTGGCTCCTGGCAGTCATGACGGAGGACTCTGTCTAGATTCTAGTTAGCAACTCCATTTGCTCTCTAAAGGATCAGGACCAGTGGGGAGGAGGCATCCGGGGCATGCTATTGGCTCACTCCTCCACTCTGTCTGGTTATACCTCATCTGAGGGAGGTGGGCACAGGTAGCAGGCTGACCGATGCCATTTCAAGTTGGTACTAAGTTGGGAGAAGCCGAGGCTGTTTTGAGTGACAGGTGTAGAATCCAGTTGAGTGATGGACTGACTCAACCAAGAATAAACATCGTTATGTTTGGGGAATCCTCCCAACACAGATGATGTCAATATCAGTTTCTTGTACCACTTGTGGGAGAAAAAGCAGCATTCTAGTCTGCAGTACACAGGGAGTGACATGTAGATCTGCCAGGGAAAGCTATTAGCAGCATGGTTCTATTAATAGAGGTAGTGGCTCCATCAGAGGGAGGTGGTGATCTTCATTTATTCTGCGCATTTCCACAGAAGTAGAATTACTGAGTTAATGATTGAGGGTACTTTTATAATTCCCAGTATGCATTACCAGAGTGACTGAAAGCTGACATGGACCCATTTTCCAGCCCACCAGCACGTTGCAAAGATTATTTCTTTCTCTGCACGCACACTAACACCAATCCCCAGAAGTAAATAAAAATGTGCTCTATTTCACTGTCCACTTGCTTATTAACAGTGACACGTCTCATGGTGAGTGTCTTTTGTGAGGGCTCGAATCTCCCAAGGTTTTCCATGTGCCTTGGTTCGGGTTTGGTTTGGAGTGCTCTTCTGTGATTGGGATAAGAGCCTCACTTCACTGACGTTGACTGTGCATTTGCATCTGCTGGGAGGTTTCCGAAAGGAATGTTATATTCCCTTGTGTCCCACTGCATCTCTCCCTTCTCTCCGGCTCCTGGCTCCTGACTGGGTGCTTGGGTCTCCACTCGCATGCAATGTCCCATGAAATTCCTGAGGGTCTTCCAGGCCAAATGCTCAAGGCGCTACACTCCCACGGCAGACATGCTACAGCTCTTTCTCTCCTGCCTCTGCCGTCATCTGCACGCGTGGCTCTGTCTTGATGGGCAGAGCTGTGGCTGTGGTGGGGAGGAGATGCCCATAAGGGCAGAGGGCTGCACGACCAAGCTCCACACAATAAGATCAACCTTCTTTTTTTTTTTTCTGGAGGGAAGTTGGGGATTCAGGGTTTTCTGAAAATGGGTGTGTTTACATACACCTCTAAATCAAGCTGAAATTCTCACTTGTGTGGGGAGTACAGAGTGAGAGAGAAGAGTCCTTTTGATGTCGCTTCGGTGTGAGCACCCTTCCGGTGACACGCCTGTCCATGTGGACAGACACCCAACCTACCTCTCCTCCGTCTCTTTGTCTGCACATTAGGGGCTGTGCTCCTTATGTGTTGGAATTGCCCTTCAGGGCAGGTTTGGGGCCTTCATGTCTTTTATACTCCTCAGATACCTGCAAGGGTAGTCTCAGTATACCCCAGAGACCAGCTGCCTTTATGTGGAGAAGGCCCTGAGCCACTTGCCAGGGAATCAGTGATGCCTGCGATTTTGCTAACCCCAAAGCCCATAATCAGCAGACAGGAGGGTCTCTCAGAGCTCCCAACCAATCTGAGTACTAGGCCAGGATTTGGCTCTGAGCCAAAGGCAGCCACCACCTGTTTTTGTTGTTGTTTGCTTTTTTTGCATAAAAATGATGTTGGCTGTCTACCATTTCTTTGTTTATGTAACATCCAAGCTGCAATTACGCTGAAGGGAGAAGCTGCAAAGCAGAAGGTGTGGCCTGCAGCTCCTGAAACAGCCACTGCTTCTGTCCTGGTAGAAAAGGTTAGTGACCCTGTTCTAGAAAGATGGTTGTATAGTCTGGTACCCTGTAAAATATGCCGCATACTATGGCAAAGAGGGATGATGACAATGAGCAGTGTTTCCAGACAAGGGAACAGATTCCTACTAGAGACCCTATATGCCAAGGATGTACTTACTCATCCTGGGAGGTTTGGGTTCCTTCCTGTTGATAAGCTTTAGGCTTCTATGAAATAATGAGGATGGTAGGCTTGTAGGCTTGTAAGTGTGTGTGTGTTTATATGTGTGTCTGTACATGTGTGTAAGTGCTGTGGAGGCCAGAGGAAAACCTTAAGGGTCCTTCCTCGGGCACTGTGCGTTGGTTTGGTTTGGTTTGATTTTTGTTTGTTTTCTAGACAAGTCTCTCATTGTCTCTGCCTCTTTAGTGCGGGGATGCCAAGCACTTGCTACCACACCTGCCTTTTTAAAATATGGTTTCTAGAATTGAACGTAAGACTTTATGCTTGCAAGGCAGGCAAGCAACCTTCTGACAAAGTCATCTTCCTAGACCACTAATAGCTGTCTTTAGAATTATATACCATGATGTACTTACACCTGGGGTCAGCTTTTATGTCATCTGAGTTGTGTCCCCTTCCTTCCTTCCTTCCTTCCTTCCTTCCTTCCTTCCTTCCTTCCTTCCTTCCTTCCTTCCTATTCTTTCTTTCTTTCTTTCTTTCTTTCTTTCTTTCTTTCTTTTTTTTTTTCTTTCTTTCTTCTTTCTTTCATTACTTAGTGGGGGCCATGCATGTGCCGAGGTGCCTGTGTAGGTCAGACAACAAATTGACAGAATTGGTTCTCTCCTTCCACCATGTTGGTCCAGGAGATCAACTTAGGTTGTCCAACTTGTCAGAAAGTGCCTTTACCCACTAAGCCATCTTGATGGCTCATTAAAAACAATACTTTTAAACTAGAGCTTCAAAGATGGCTCAGAAGGTAAAGGCCCTTACTACTTAAGTATGATGACCTAACTTTGGTTCTAGAACCCACTTAAAGGTGGAAGAGGAGAATGGATTCCAGGAAAGTTCTTTGATCTCACATATGTGTTATGGTATGAATCCCCACACATCATATATACATACACACACACACACACACACACACACAGAGAGAGAGAGAGAGAGAGAGAGAGAGAGAGAGAGAGATTTAAAAATAGTTATTCAAGATAACTGAAAAACTTTACTCACTCACAATCTGCCAATCAGGAAGCACTAATGGCCCACTTTGGATAACTCATTGGAAGACCTCACAGATATCCATTTCTGTTCTTCTCATTACTCCACCCGACCTGCTTTCCATTCTGGGGTGTGGCTATCTAACCTTTGGGAGGCAGGGCCTGTCTGCTAGAAGCTGGTCATTAGAAATAGGCCTTTTGAAGTTTATAGTCCTAACCCGGCTCATCTGCCCTCTCCACTTCTTGGCCCGCCGTACTGTGAGGAGCCTTCACAACTCTCCAACCATCTTCAGATGGGCTGAAGTCCTCTGAAAGAGTGGACCAGAATCCATCGTTCCTTCTCAGGTTATCTCTGTGAGGGATTCGTCACAGAAATAATACACCATCCATACTCTTCACATTGAAACTTGAATGGTGTGACTGGATGGGTGAGCGTGTATGGTATATGTGTGTGTGTATGTGTGTGTGAGAGAGAGCGTGGGCTTGCCGTTGAGCACACATGGAAGTCAGACAACAACCTCTGGTATCCTTCCTTACCTTCCACTTTGCTTGGGACAGGGTCTCTTGGGTCACTGCTCTGCACGCTAAGCCAACTAACCTGTGAACTTTGAGAGACTCTTCCGTCTGCACCCCCATATAGTCCTAGGCACCCTGGGATTGCAGGTGCATGCTAATGTACCCAGTGTGGTTCTGGGGATCTGAACTCAGTTCCTCATGCTGTGTCAGTTGCTTTACCCTCTGACCCTCCCCTAGGTTCTTGTAACCATATTTTGCCAGCAATGTCTTCACATTATTGTTCATGCATTCATTCATTCACTCATGTATTTCCTTGCTAAGTACCGAAGATCATGTGTTACATAAGACCTCAGACTCCCTGATCCTGAGTTAGATTTCACTCCCGAAACCTACTGAGGAGCCCTGAAGAACTTTTGCCCATATTGATTATATCTATTATAAGAAAACTAATGTATCCTCAGAATTCTTAAATATTTACTTAACAATATATCTAATACACAACCCACTATATGTTAGCATGTGTATTTTTCATTCAAAATAACTACATTTCAAAACAGGAGAAAAAATAAAGAGAAGGGAAATACAGGGGCTTTTGCAATTATCTGGCTCAGTAGGAGACAGCTGGATTTGTCTATCTGTCCTTCCTTCCAAGTCCCTCAAAGTTTAGAAAGAAACCTTTCTAGACCACTGTTGATCTTCTGCTTTGATGTTACACCAAAACTCAGCAAGCAGAACCCCAGGCCCCAGCAACACAGCTGTAGCACCTGAGGACATCAAACACCGAGTCTCCATCTTGCATCCCAGTAAATCTCTGCCCCGTGCACAATTTTGAATTAAGATGCATTGGTTGCTTGCAACATAGCCACTAGCCACATAGACCTTTCACAAGACTGATGTGTTTGATTATCAGATACCAAACGACCACATGAATTTCTTCCACTGGTGATGCTACCAGGGTACCCATTAAGTATCGGGAAGCATTTGAGTTGTCCAAATGCCCCCATCTTTGGAGTGCATTTTAGCATTGGCAGCAATATTGCTCATTGTTCTCCTCAAAGGGCCAGGCTCCATCCACTCTTCTTTGAGCAAGTATCTCCAGATACCCTTTCTGAATAGGCTACTTTGCTTTTCATTCATGCTTTTGAATGGATGTCCCATGCGAACATTGGCTGCTTCAATCGGACGCTCAGTTTCATAAATTCCTTTCCTTGAGGCAAACCATTGCTCTGCAGGGAGGGATAGAAAGGTTTTATCTAGACCCCCTCCCGACACCTCACACATAGTAAAAAACTGTGTGCTCAGGGGTGCTAATTGGATCGATAATTTGCTCTACTTGTCAAGAACACAAACACATCTTTTACACTGTGGGTGTCAGGACACAATGGCTGCAGTCCAGTCTGTGGCCCCAACATGTCCATTCCCGCGCAAGCACAACAGTTGTTTTTGTGGCCTCAGAACAAATGGCACATCTTGCCTTGGTAATGGTACATACGTCATTTTACCTCATGAACTTCTTGAAAGGGTTCACAATGATACTTTGGAAACTTGTGTCTTTGCGAGAAATAATACATGGACAAACTCTTCCCACAGAGTTATTCACGATCCAGTGCTGGAAGCTGACAGTGAAAACCCACTGTCAGAATGGAACAAATGCTATCACTTTTTCATTGCAGTGAGATATATGACACAAAATGCACCATTTTAACCATTTTATGTGTGACTTGGTGGCATTAGGTACATTTCACAGAGACGTAAAACCATCACCATCCTCCATCTCTAGGCATTATCATCTTCCCCCCTCAAAAAAAAAAAAAAAAAAAAAAAAGAACTCTGTACCAATTGGTCAGCATTGCCCACCCCATCCCTGATGTCAGGTAACTACTGCTACCCTGTCCATCTCTGTGGCTGACTACACATGACTCTCGAAGGAATAAGATCAAATTGTGTCTGGCTATCTGTATTGGGCTTGTTTCACTTAATAAAAAGCCTTCAAGGCCCTTCCGTATGGCAGATGAGGGCAAAATTTCCTTCCTTTTGTAACTAACTAATATTCATGATGTGACTTATTACATCACATCTTTCTATCCATCATGGATATTTGGGTTATTTTCATTATTTGGCTATTGTGCATTAAAATATTATTATTATTATTATTATTATTATTATTATAAGACTGATTTCAATCAATTCCTGATTATTTGTTCCTTGCTTGGCAGTCCATCACCAGGTGCTTCCAGGCCTTCTGCTTCAGCACACATACTCCCTGACCAGGTGAGCCTGCACAGTAAAGCACACCTGCTGCTCAGGCCTGATGCCCCTGTCCCCCCCCCCCCCACCCCCCCCCCGCATCCTTCCCATGCTATCTGCTCTCTCTCCACTCCACCACGGACTTCAGCAGTGGACGCTCGGTTTGCTATATTCCATTAACTCTTCATTGATCTGCTGTTTCTACCACTTAGTGTCCTGAGCATGGCCGCACCTTAGTTTGCTAAATCTGTGCTTACATGTGTTCAAGTTGGCAGTTCAACTCGATCAAGACAGAGGGGTTTACATGTAGGACGCAGGCATCCGAGAGAGATTTCCCAAAGCATGGGGATCAAATTAGACCACTGTGGATGCTATGGTCTCCCTAAATCATTGTTATCAATCATTTAGAAATTTGATTAAGGGATTTACTATTTCACCCAGAATTCTGGCCAATATGCTGTAGCATCCAATAAATTGAGCCTTAAACAAGAAGTGGGTAAATTGGCCCCTCACCGTAGAGAGGCTGCTGGACATTCTGCGAAAGAGAGGAAGACAAATTTCACTATGTACTGTGTTTCTCAATGGCTCCAAGCAAGCAGTCTGTGACAGGCAGCACCTTTTAGCTCAGAAATCACCTTTGACTCTATGCATCTGTTGGCACTTTCTGCTCTGCACCCCTGGGATCCCAGGGGGAAGAGCTCCACCTGCTTTCACAACGAGAAACAGGAGTTAGAGACAGAAAAATTGAATGGCCTGTCTTGTCGCTGCTTCACCCCACCCCACCCCAGGCCTCTGCTGTTGACCTCCCACTGTAGACAGAGCTGCAGTGTTTGGTGCTGAGAAGGAATTATCACAGAGGGGTTTGTAGAGAGGTGTAACCATCCTCATTTATAAATGAGGCCCAGAGAGGTTGGGTCTCTTAATCAAAGCCAACTCAGCTCATAAATTCACCTGGAATTGAAGTTCATGCCTCTGTACATCAGTTCTAATGGCTTTTCTTATCGTGAAAAATAGGTGACAACCATACCTTGTCTAAGAACTACTTAGATGACAAAATAGAGCAATGTGCTCATGGCTCCTGTTTCAGACAAGCCTACTACCGACAAGAGAACCCAAAAGAAATCGAGGATTTTCTAGGTGTGTGGTAGTCACATGGTGTGTCCTTTAATACTAAGAAGGAATGTCATTGTCATCTCCCTATTGTGTTAAGTACAGATGAGCACTAGGAAGATTATGAAATCATACTTGTGTAGGTTGTACGTGTACATGTTTATGTGACTTGAAAGTAGAAGGTGGAAGTGTTGGATCTGGAGAGTGGTTCCTGTTGCAGGTGACCTGAGTTTGATTCTCATCACTTTCAAAGTAGCCTACCACTGGCTGTAGGTCCAGTTTTAAGGTATCTGATGCCCTCTTCTGGCCTCTGCTGGCCCCAGGCATTCACACGGTGTATATATACATGCAGGCAAACACACACATAAAATAAAAATAAACAAATCTGGAAAATAAAAGGAGAGTGTCTGGCGAGAAGGGGGACAGTGTGGGAAGGAAGTGGAAGGGCAGCGAGGTATGAAGGTACAGCGATATGCCTGTGAAAATGTTTTTGTCGAACCCATTCTTTGTATACTAAAAATATATATTCTTTAAAAAAACAAAAGTCACTTGATATTACAGAATTAGTAAGCAAAAGAACTGTGGGCAAGCTGGGCAGCGGGGTTATACTCCTTTAATCCCAGTACTCAGGAAACAGAGGCAGGTGGTTGATTTCTGTGAGTTCAAGGCCAGTTTGGCCTACAAAGTGAGTTTCAGGACAACCAGAACCATTACACAAAGAAACTCTGTCTTGAAAATAGAAAAGGAAAGAACTGGAGACTCACCCCAAACAAGGCCTGATTGATTTCAAAATTCCCTTTCTGCCTGCCACATCCCGGAGCTAATCTGATGAGGTGAGGCCACTGAAGCAGAAAAGGCCATTTGGCCCAGTACCCTCACCTTGGACTTCAGGTCAAGGGCTCAGCAATCCTTCTTGTGTGTTATGAAACTCTGAGTTTGGGTAAGCACACGTTCCTGGGGGCAGGTTCAACCTCAAAGAGAAACAGAAATCAATTTAAGACCTAGTCTCGCACTAGTGTATAAATGGAGAAACAACCTTCCAAGGGAGAGATGCTTCCAAGCTTTGCAGCCTGTGGTGGCCCTGGGACCCCCTCTGCATTGTTCCAATGGGCTGGCAGCATTGCATCCTGTTCCTCCCCTCCAGCCTGAGAGAAGATAAGGCAGGGATGAAGCAGAGATTTTAAGAGCTAGTCATTTGGAACTGGACTGGTCAGGTATCCTTGGTAGACTCATGCTTACCTGGTCTCAGGAAACAGAACATGAAGGAGACTGCCTAGGAACAAAGAACTGGCTGGAGATTTACCAAACCTTCAAGAGGCTCCCATTTAAGTGTGAGAAAGAGTAGGAAATCAGTTGGATCTAAAAGGCCAGCCCCGGGACCTGTCTATTTCCCAGGTTTATAATTTCACTGTGCTCCTCCACCCATTCTGATGCAGGGGTCATTACAGCAGAAAGAGTCCTTGAAAGAAAGGCAGGTCTGTCTCCCAGGGAACAATCACCCTCTTGTCTGGGGAATGCCACCCAATATGATTGGTGAGATGTTGATACGCAGCCCCACTCCACACGTCTGGGTTCTTGCTTCTGTTCTTTGGTCAGTGGCAAGTTTGTCCTGCTGGCCAAGGGGCAGGTTTTAACTTCTCCAGTAAGTAAGGAGGCACTGGGATGAGGTCATGGGTCCTCTGATGCCATTTGAGGCAGATTTACAGTTTTTCCTGATATTCCTACTCATGTATAGGCTTGATCCAGTGAGAGTCATGGAGAAGGGAGGATGGTCAGAGAAATCAGAAGGTGAAGGGAAAACCAAGGCAAGAAGACACTGGAGGCCCCTAATTGTGGATTCCAGACCCTGCTACCAAACACTACAGATACACCAAGCCCTCAGGAATAATGCGCCTCACTCTCTAAGTCAGAATGTGACCATGATTTTGCCTTCCAGGGGCAGCCCTCTCCAAATGCCACCACGCGTTCACTTGGATTCTACCCTTTTGCCCTTAACAAGGGCGTTCCATTTCTGAGGAGAGAGTCTGACTGGCTGGCGTGTTTGGCCTTAGAGCCAGGCAAGGCCACAGAACGTGTAGGCCTCAGAATCAACAATATACCCCCGTATGAGTTATCACGTGCTATGAGTGATGCCATTAGACAAGCCTTGGGCTCTGTGTCCTACGACTCCACTCAGAAGAGCCAGACAAGGCAGTTTGTCCTCTAATCCTTGGGAGAACTGAACTGAAATTTATTAGACTCAATCTTGGAGGGAAAATGGACTAGATAGGTGTTTCTCCACTGCGTTTCCCATTCTGTGGATTAACCTGACAGACATTTCTTGGTACATAGAGCCTTGATACCAGCACAAACGCCACCACCAGGTACAAGCCTTGTGTAGGAGGTGCTGATGGTCTAGTAAAGATGAAAGCAGAGAAAAAGAACAAGAGGAGTGCAGAGGGGAGGTACCAAAGGTGGTAATGGGTATGGAGAAAGGGTGCTAGGGGAAAGAGAGGGGTCTAGTCAGTGAATACTGGGGTTCCACGTGGGACACAGCAACCTACTCCAGACCCACTCACTACAAAGGAGGCATTCGGGCTAGGAGAATCCAGTGGGGAGATGCTACTCCTTCCAACAATGTGTGCTTGAGGGTTTGTGAGCAGCAGTTGGGGTGAGCCCTGTCCATTTGCCACCCCACTTGTTATCAGTGTGAGAATTGGGTTCTCAGCAACCTATCCCACAGCCAAACGGGAGGCCAGTATCATGTTGGCAGGGGGACCCCTGCAGCTGGGCTTTTTATTTGTTCCATGAATGAAAAACAAGCCTATTGTGGGTGCATGGGGATCCATTGCACCGGCCACAGGGCAATTATTTATTATGAGTCTTGAATACTTGCCTGATTGTGTTAGGTTTTACACAGAGCACAAGGGCTCATACTCAGTCATTTCCACAGCAGAGGGGGGAAAGAGAATTATTGGGACTCAGCGTGGGAGTTCCAGGTTCACCTCTTGGCAGAGAGGTTCACAGACAAAATGAGATGCTAGAGAATAGACCAGAAATTGCCCCAAATCCCCTTTTTGCTTAGCCCCCCACTGGGAGTTCTGGAGAAAAGGACTTCCACCCAACAATGATGTCATTTCCTCTGTAAATAGCACAACTGTTGACTGTAGGCGGCCGGAGATAAAGGTGTAGTGTGTTACCAAAGTACAGCCCCAGATTGAGAGAGCTACTGAGCTAGAGGCAGGCAGGAGGTCCAGGGCTTACTCCAGCAATTATGCCCCTCACTTCCACCCTTGTCTCCTTTTATTTACCCTCCTTAGTTTATTTCTCCTCTTCTCCCTCCCCTTCATCATTTTTTCCTTCCTTTACTGCTTCTTTCCTCTCTCTTCTCTATCATCTTTTCTTCCTTCATCTTCATAATTTTCTTCCCCTTCCTCAGCTCTTGTCATCATCATCAGCCTCTCATCTTTCCTCTACATCCCTTTTTAAGATTTATTTTTATGTATATAAGTGTTTGCCTTCATGTATGTATGTATGTATGTATGTATGTATGTATATCATGTGAATGTAGTTCCCATTGAGACCAGAAGATGGCATCAGATCCTCTGGAACTGGCGTTAGAACCAGTTGTGAGCTACCATGTGGATGTTGACAACTAAATCGGGGTCCTCTGCAAGAACCTCCAGTGCTCTTAATCACTGAGCCATTTCTGCAGCCTCGTCTGCATCTTAATCACCCATCTTCCTCTTTTTTCCTCTTCTTCCTCCTTCAACCCCGCTGTTTACTGATCACAAATGATGTGTCTGCACACTTACAGGTGTCTTCTCAATCAGCCTCCACAAAACCTCAATGTTGTGGCAGAATGGAGGGGAGCTCTAGAGTTCAGAGAGGACAGATGATTCATCCAGGGTCGCACCGATAGCAAGTGATGGATCCTAGCCCCGAGCCCAAGTAGGAATGACACACGATGTTTCTAGTCTCCAGACCAAGCTCCCACACCCCACCCTGACTCCAGCTGTCATTCTCTTCATCCCTTTCTTTCTGAGGCCCTTTTGTACTGTCAGGCAGGGCCAGAGATCACACTGGTCTCCAAGCAGGTTGTTTGGTCTCTGCAGAAAGTACGGAAACTCAGCTGCTTCTTCTAGCTCTGGAGTTACTTTATGGATGAATTGGGGCACACCTGCTTCAACATTATGAACTGAAAAATGGAATCCAAAGGTACCCCTTGGCAAAACGCTCAGTGACTAGTTTTTGGTGGGGGTAACTTCCTGATAAATAAGACACGTACGATATTATTTCTATCGTGTCGTATCTCGGATGCCAGAGTCATAAGCTCCTCGGGAGCAACCCTGTGCATATATATGTAACACATTTTCTTGTAGTGTGTACCCAGTGCTTAATACATGTATTTGTGTGAATGGCCAGGAAGCAGCTGCCAGCCTAATAAAAGAATGGTGTCTGTGAATGCATGTTCTCCATAACATTGCCCAGTCACCTCACCAGAGCTTGGACCATTCCGTCTCCCAAGCGGAGACAACACATAAGCATGGCTCTTTCTAATGCTTTCCCGCACCGTGCAACAGCCACCATTAAGATCTCTGCCCACCTGATAGGTAAAAATTAGCATCTCAGCCTGATCTAAATTTGTGTTTATCTTCCTAGGAATCAGCTTCAGCACACTGCACCTGGCTAACAACATTTACGTGTCCTTCCCCAGCAGGGCTGAACATAGCATTCAGTTTCTGGGCTTTCCCTCCATGCCCTGTAAGATATGCATTAGGGAGACCACGACAATGTAACTTTCTATTACTCTTCCCAAGGTTGGCATTTATCTTGTTGCTGTCATTTGCTTGGTTGGTTAGTGTTTTTGTTGTTGTTGTTTTGTTTATTTGTTTGTTTTTAGATAGAATCTCACTACGTAGCCCAGGCTGACCTCAGACTCCCAATCCTTGTACTTCTGTCTCCCATGTGCTAGAATTATAAGTATAAACCATTATATCTAGTTTGTTACTTTTTAATTTTGTTTATGATGTAACTCATTTCAAAAAGAAGACAAAGTGAACCCATGGCATGTGTCCTGGAAGACATTGTGGGGCTGGGGTCTGCGTGAGTTCTGAATGTGTCCTATGACTGTCACTGAGTTCCCACTTGTATGCTGAGGGAAATACACAGGTATGGGAATAAAGAGGTAAAAACTTTAAAACTCATATATACTGGGTTACCTGTAGCATTGCTGTCCAATAAAAATATGCCCCGATGTGATATGGCACAGCATTCAATATGTGTAGGAGGTTTTCCCATAAAGCTTTGAAGTGTGAACCAAGCACCTCACTTGCATCTGGCTGATTTGGGCTCTGATCTCAGACATGTGTTAGGGGTCTCTTCCGGAATAAAGCTTGAGGTATACTGCTCCTGTGAAGCCCCATCCATGTCTCAGTCAGTCACTGGTGGCCCCCAGGGTCTCTGAAAAGTCCAGATCTACTAGAATGTGAAGGCCAAGAGCAGGGGCTACTGTTGGCTGCTGAGTCCTTTCTCAGGACAGATACCTGCTCCATAAACCTGGGTTCAATAAATAGATATGGGCTAAAAAAAAAAAAAAAAAAAATAGAGCCACACACTCTGATTCACTTTGTCACTGTCCCTAAAGTACAGGTTCCAGATCTGTTAACACGTGAGTCACTAGCCTAACCCAGGTGGGACTCTGAGACCCAAAAATGGGTGAGGAAAGTCTTTGCCCTCTCAAGTCTCACTGGGGCAGACGTACCTACACCACATCCAAAATGTGAAGCCTCGTGGGGACGTTCTTTCTGGCTCTGAATTCTTCCATTCTCTTCTTCCTGGATGTCCCAGAGCACAAAGACCAGGAAAGAAAACTGTCCCAAGTAGCAAAGAGCACCTCACTCGCTCCACTACCGTATCTCAAGATACTTCATATTTCCGCGGGGGTCCATGGCAGTGGGCCAGACCCCCATGGAACTCTCAGCAAGGGTGGTAGTCTCTGTCATGGTGGTCCTAGACCCTTCTCACCCACCCTGGCTCAAAGACACATGATCTGGGCTGTTTATGGGGTGTGGGCTCTGACGTGTGGGTGGCGGGCTCCCGAGCCACTGGGCAGTAAAGTTTCAGACACAGGCCTGCTTCCCAGCTGCAGCGGCCACATCAAAAGGCCAAAGGCTTGCAAACCTTGCCTTAATTAAAAAGTTACGGTAATCCTCAGGATGGGGGCCAGCCAGACCCCCTGGAGACAACAGCTCTCTGTGGCCACCGACCAGGCCCTTCCACCCACTCTAAGCCCTAGTAAAAGCAGCGGACACTGTGGGCAACACAGGCTCCTGTGAAATACAAATGGAAGTGTCCCAGGCTCTCCTGCTCTCTTGGTTTGCTTTGGAGTGATCTGTAGTCAAACCTTTACCCAGTGCTCTGGCTTCCTGGACTGATCTCTCTTCCTCACTCATTCATGTATGCTTTGGGGTCTTTCCCAGCTCAAACTGCCCGAGGCCCACGCTAGAGAGCCAGCCGTGGACTGAGAATACCCAAGGGCATCCCCTTCTCCATCTCCAGCCAGTCCACTTACTGGTGTTCATTCTGTGGATGAGCCAGTGGAGAACTGGCAATGAGGACAGGCTTGCCACAGCCACTCCAGGACTAACGACCAGAGTTACCCATTTCCCCTGAATGAGCTCGCAGCTCTTACCTATGAAGGGTCTGGAAACATGGAGAGCTGCCAGACAAGTAAAACATCTACTTAACTGGAAGTTGATCTCCCTAGTTCAGGCCGGCCCACAGCTCCCTCAAGATCTCCCTTTCTCGGCCTCATGGGCATAAAGGTTTCAGGTATGCATTGTCTCCCACTTCGAAATGCATCTCTTCTCTGGCTGTAGCGAGGAGACGCTTAAGAAGTAATCAGTAGACTCTCTCCAGTGGCTATTTATATCCGCCGTGTTAAGTCAGAGATTTCTTTTCAGGAGCACCCTAAACTAAGCAAAAATATATTAAAGTAGCCGACAGAGCCATAATGGTTACCGACTAGCTTGTTCTTAAAGGACCCGCTGGTACACAAGATGGGAAGTGTATCATGGGAGACTTCAGCTCTCGCTTAAGATAGCCCTTTACATAGACATTGGAAGGTTTGTGGACTGCTTCATCTCGGCTCCTCAGATACATCAGAGGAAAGACTTTGTCAGAAGGATGGGCGGGTCGGTGTGTGTGGGGGCGTTGGAAGCCATCTCCCAGCGGTTCACGGTCCTGCAATTTTATAAAAGTTCACTACCTCTCTCCTTCCTCTCCCCCTCTCTCTCCCCACTTGCTCTGATGAATCTTCCAAAGCTCTTCTCTGGGTGACTGCATTTTTTAAGGGCTTCATAGTATGGACCTGTAAACGAGATAAACGAAACAAGGTGCTGGGCCACTTGCCCCTTGTCTGGACATCTTTGCTTGGTACAGAAACAGTATACCTGTACACAGCAACTGTGTGCGCACACACACACACTGCGTACTCATTCTTTTTGTGATAATCTAGCAAAATAGAGGTTTCATATCCCATTTAACAAAATAGAAAAACCAAGGCACAGAAGATAAGTAAACTGGTTAAGTCCTACAGTTAGTGAGCACCAAAACCGGGCCACATGTCTATTGTTTACTTTCAAGACGAGTCCTCTTGCTGTCAGTCACTGCTCCGTCCCTGTGCAGTCGGGGCTCAGGCAATGGTGCTAGAATTCAAGGCCGAGGCTGCCTAGTTCCGTGCCTTTTCTGCCCCGAGAAAGTGAAGTCCTCACTGTGGTGCTGAACAGAACGCCTGATGAACTTGACTTCGTGGGATTATTTAAGGTAATATCAAAACAAAACGTATCATTTCATCTGCAGTGACATTCACTGGGGCTGGAGGAAGATGCAACGAGGTCCGTTCTATAACCACATCTCCCATTTCAGCTCCTACTCTGTCTGGGGACTGGGCCCTGAATATCAAGCCCAACACAGTTCATTTTCTCAAATGCCACTACTTAGGAAAAAAAGCCAGAGAAAGGCGAAGTAATTTCCTTCTTCAGCTCCTGTCGCAGATGATTGGATTGCAGGATTGTACGGAGGGAGAAGCGGAGCTCGTTTCTGGGATAATGGAATTAAGTGAGGGCCTCCGATTTATTCCTGAAAACACGGAGCCGCTGTGCTCACGCTCCTGAAACATGAAATCAGCAGAAGAGCAACTGGCTAGAGAAAGGGAAATTAAAAACAAAATCACCGATCATCTGATTATTCGACAACATGTGAATGCGCATATGCTTGATTGTGCTCTGCGAGCGTAGAGAGGAGGACCAGTTAGGAAAGGAAAAGGCGCTGACTTCAGCAGGATTTCTGTGCAAAAATGGGCCCTGGCAGCTGGAAAGGAGAGTGAGCATGGATGCACTCCACACTTGTGCACAGTCTGGAGTCCATGGTGCCCTCTCACGCTCACACGTGTTGTTCTGGGAACATCTGACTCCCCAGGCCCTCCTGGTATGTAGTGCTCACCCTACCAAACTGCATGCTGTCTCCACCCCGGCTTCTGCGGAGTGCACCTGCAGCCTGCTGCCCACCCACACCCGCGTCTGCCATGCTGACCCCAGCCCTGGGCCTGGGCTACCTTCCTTTATGTCCTCTTTCTCACTTTTAAGACTTCATTCAGTGCTGGTGTACCTTCTCTGGAAGCCTTGCAGGTGCACCTAGCTTTGATAAGCAGCTGCTCCCTTCTTCCTTCTCCATGTCCCATTTATCTACCTGAGTGCAGTCACCAGGGTCTGATAGCAGGCCTGCCTCCTTTTTAAATGCAAGAGCACCTGGAAAGCAGAGCAGAAATGACAGCCCCCGCAGGTGGACACTGGACCTCACATGACGCTTGTCTGTGCACGCATTATTTAAGGGTACCCTCTACAGTACAAATGAAGGAACTGGGGGCCACAGGGAGTAGGGAGTCTGTTCTTGATCTGTGGTAAATGAGGGATAGTACCTAGGCTCAAGTCCCAGTTGGGCCATCTCTGGCTTTCTAGTTATAGTGGAAATGCAGTAGAGTAGTCAGGGGTGTGCCCGAGGCTGGGCCTCTAGTGCTGGGGCTTCCTGTCTTTGAAATAAAATCATTTTTGGATGTGTAGGGACTTAGAGGTCTACGTCTGCAGTGTTTCTGACTGTGAGAACTTCAGAGTGTGAAGGTGGCCCCCAAACCGGGAAGTGAAGTCACACCAACCACAGTCACCATTGTGTGGAGAGTGAAGTCGCACCAACCACAGCAACCATTGTGTGGAGAGTAAAGTCACACCAACCACAGTCACGATTGCATGGGTACAGACACCTGCCTTCCACTAGAAATACAGGACTAAAGGCACAGAGGAAATCATGAAGAGATGAAACAGGAAAGAGAAGACAGTATTGTGGAGGGAAAGGGACAGTAAGAGCCACCTGTGGTGGCCAAAGGAAACAGGGAAAACCACAATGGAATAAGGACTTGACTAGCAGCTGCCTTAACTGCCAGGGATCAGACTACCCCCACTCTCACAAGGCCTCCTGGGACAAGGCCAAGAGCATTCCTATTCCCTCGCAGCATATATCCTGAATGCCCACTGAATGTGAACCCTTGAGCACACAAGGACCCCAGAAGAATGACAAGGAGACCTAACAAAGAAACCAAAGGGCAGAGGAGTCCCTTCGGCACTGCCATGACCTGGGTGAGTGAGTGTAACCGGTAGAGAGATGAGCAGTTTCCAAAAGAAGCATCCACTTCTTCTGGAAGAGGGTGGGGCAGGGAAGCCTGGAGCGGGGAACGTGGGTGGACTTAAACTGGCTGTAACTGGAAGAAGAGACTGTAACAGAGTGATGGTGTTGAGACCAGCATTGAGCACAATATCACGGTAACCTGGTGCCTCCCACACTGCACCATTCGCTGACCTAAGCCTTGTAACACAGGCAGGCGCGTTGGCTCCATCATCTCACAGATGGGAAGATTGGGTCACTGAGGTCCAGAGGCTCGGACGCCATCACACGTTTGGGCTGGGCCTGACCCACACCTCTCTTCTGAATCCTTGGTTCTACACAGTCAGAATTCTCCCAGTGCCTGTTTTCCACCCACAGCCACTGAAGTGATTACCCTGAGAAATGGAAGCTCAGGACCAGAGTCCAAGAGGCAGAAGTCTGGGGTGGTTGTGTTGGGCCATTTCCAGGTCATGTCCTTGTGAAGCTGCCGTCACTTGCAGGCCAAGGTGTCAATCAATTGAAAGCTTTCTTGGAGACTATGCTCCTGTGAGGGCAGCTGCCATTCTTCATAATTCCAGCACTACCCAGCATTGTTCTTTTCTGGAAGTCTACTGCCCCGAACAAAGGTTCTGAGACAGACATAAAACGCCTTGTTCGAAGAAGTGAAAGCCCCGACTTGTGTTGGATGCCATTGGTAACAAAAACAAGCCAGAGGTTGGGAACTCCATTATTGGATGCCATTGGTCACAAAGACAAGCCAGAGGTTGGGAACTCCATTATAAGTGAAGATGCCAAGAACTGGGGTCCCAAGGTTAAAATTGGAGGCCACATACCTTCCACACACAGCACCCCACAGGACACACACACCTACCAGTCAATGACAGATTATTGTACCAAGGTGGTTCTTAGGATGAGCCCAGGGCTGAAAGACTCCTACCGCCCAGCAATGCTGCAGCTGTCTAACCCCGTGTATCAGAACGCTGCAGTGTGGTTTAAAGGAAAGTGCCCACCAACTCTACAAACACAATCACATCTAGAAGCCAACTGTCTTAGGGTTTTGTGTCTTTCCCATGCAGTTACCCCAGTGCCACCCTTCCTCTCAATCGCTAATGTGTGTAGTGGCCTCCACGTGGCAGCAAAAGGAGGAGCCAGTCTCCCTATGAGACACCTCCTATTTCACCACTGAAATGGTCAGCAACATCTCCACTGACTGCCCTCCTCAGGAAGAACTTGCTGATCCCCTGGAATTTCAGTGGACTTGGGCAGATATTTCTGAAAACCTTGGTCTCTCTTCTTGGGATTTTTGAAAATTAAATTTTTTATGTTTATTTTTCTTTTATGTGTACAAGTATTTTGCCTGCATGTATGCATGAGCAGCACGTGGGTGAAGTACCTATCAAGGCCAGAAGAGGGCATCAGATCCTCTGGAACTGGAGTTACTGAGGGTTGTGATTCATCATGTTGGTGCTGGGAATTGAACCCAGGTCCCCTGGAAGAACAGCTAGTACTCTTAACTGCTAACTTGTCTCTCCACCACCACCATCACCACCACCACCACCACCACCATCACAACCACCACACCTGTTGGGGATTTTACCACTAGACAGAAAGTCAAAATGCTACTGGACCCAGGTGTCTCCAGTTGGTATTTATTACTGTAGTTTTCTTGGAAGACAGGTTAGCCT
This sequence comes from Chionomys nivalis, assembly GCF_950005125.1. NCBI lineage: Eukaryota > Metazoa > Chordata > Mammalia > Rodentia > Cricetidae > Chionomys > Chionomys nivalis. The sequence goes on along the minus strand of NC_080090.1, from coordinate 31,323,019 downwards.
TCTGACCAACACCCACATGCCTCCAAAATAGCTGCATTTGGTTTGGGGACCCCAGTACCTCAAGTGGGTGACCAATTTACAATGAGAACTTCATTAGAAGGACCCCAATTTTCTCTAGAACCAAAATTGATTCTTATAACTTAGACAGGGACTAACACCTCCAACCGGCTCACAGAGCAATCTTCCTAGGACCTGTCTCTGGCCATACTGTTTAGAACTCTTACAGGCAAGTGAGACAGCTCAGTGTGGGAAAAAACTTGCTATACAAGCCTGATGACCTGGGGTTTGTCCCCAGAACCCACATAGAAGGAGAGAACTTACACTCCAAAGGTGTCTTGGGGCATCCACACAGTTGCCGCAGCACCTGCCTGCCCACTCACGTGTGTGTATGTACGTGCACAAGTAATGGCAGCCGACAGAGATGACAACTCTCCCCTTGATCCTCCCTGCTTACGGGTCAAACTGAGACTCCACCTGGCTCACGAGCTTGGCGATCTGGTCTGCCTGCCCCTCCTCTCCTGGTCGGCCTCCCCCCTCCCCCCTCCCCTAGCTCTTTCATTTTGTACTGCTGCCAGATTCAAGCATTCATCGCCAGTGAAATGATCGATGCTGTCTTCCACCTCGTCTCTGTCTTGAATGCCCTTCCTTTCCTAAATAACATCTATCCCTGCTTCGGAATTAATCTTCACGCTCCCGTCCGTCAGTGAGGAAGCCTTTCATTAAGCACTCCAGATATGAATTATATTCTCCTTCTCTTGCTCCTGCAGCAGTGAAGGTGGTGCTGCTGTACCTGGGTATCCTAGGCGGCAGCCCTCTTCCTCACTGAGATCTTTCACTTGTCTTTAGGAAGGTGAAGTCATCAAGCTGCCTATGTGGGAGGTCACCATCAGAAGGAGCAGAAACACCCCCTTCCACTTCTCAGGGAAGCACAGGGTGCCTCTCTTGTCTTTCACCACCAAAGCTTTATGCCGTTCTTGCTGACACACACAAAGATCCAGTCACTATAGCCAAGGGTGAGAGCCAGGGATGTCCAGCACGGAACCCGTGACTCATGTTTTTGCTGTTCACTACATCAGGGTCTTGACTGTATACCAGACAGAATGGGGAATGGTGGGGACTAGTGAGAACTTTGAACACATGACCTCAAATCCCAACATAAACCTCAGTCTCAAGTGTGGCTCTCCCCCATACCTGTCTCTCATGGAACTGCAGCACCCTTAGAGTAGAACAAAGGCAATATTCTGTATGGACTGCTGTAAGGATAACATCAGAGAACATGGGGGACCACCCATGGTTGTTAGAGGAGGCTATCAGATGAGATTCAGGAAAGCATCAAACCTGAAAACATTGGGATCTTGAAGGCGGTGGTAGCATGGACTCCGGAGCAGTCTTGTCATCATGTGCCCTGGCTGGGATCTGCAACCCTGTTCCCAGGCACTGAACACCCCGTTGCTGGGCAGGGAGGGAGGCAGGCGGGGGTGGAAGAGTAGGAACAGCCAACAACTCCTGGGGACAACTGCATTCTCCAAGCTTTCTCTGCCAGGATCTGAGGAAGCCTGTTTACACGAGTCCCCCCTGTGGTCTCTGCTGCTTAATATGCCTTTTGAAAATGATGCTCGGTGGGATGTGTGCACATTTGTAATTACAAAGACCAGGCTGAGTTTTGACAATCTGTGCCTGCTAATTTCTCAGTGGCAAGGACTGGAAGCAGTAAAATGTCCCCAGCCCTGCTTGTGAAATGGACTCCTGAGCTGTGTAGTGAAGTACTTCACAAAATATGTTTATTCCAGACCTGCTCTGCTTCACCCAGGGAAGTTCTGAGCTCCAGGAGGGATGGATGACCTGTCTGAGGTGGCACAGGGGCATGAGAAGGTCACATAAGGCTTCCTGTTTACCCTGTTCTTGTGGAAATGCTGGTGTCCCTCTGTATCAATCCTGGCAGGAACTGGGAGGACGAAGCAAGACATTCCCAGAACTGAGGCTGTTTCCCTTAAGTGGTGGGCGTCCTGCCACAAGAAGTAGCTCATCACTGGGAGGGGAGCCGAGGGTGAAACCCACATGCAGAGACAGCCTTCCCAGTAAGTAAGACAGACCTGGGCTCACAGGAGAGGACTGGAAAGGAGGAGGGCCATCGAGATCACAGCCAACTCTTTGAAACTGAGCTGTGGTTGAAGCCAGTTCAACACATTCAGCGCCCTATCAAAGTCTGGGTGGGAAACCCACCTGAAAGCTGCTGAAATACAGGGTCCAGCATTGCTTTCGCAGAACAGTGGCTCTTTGAATTAAGGTGTTCGAGAATTAAGTTTCTCCACTGTTCCCAGGGCCCAGACTTAAAGTTGAGGCGGGTATAGGGGGAGGGAGGGGACTGAATTTGATGGACTTGCTGATAGGTCTCTGCTGGCTAAAAGTGATGACATTGGCAAGAAACTGATCTTTCTGGGGAGCAGAAACTCAAGAGCCCTCAAGTGCAGAACACAAGGCCAGCTGTTTGACCTGCCACACAGGCCTGGCTTTGATACCTAAGGAGGTGGTGGCAGAGACCACCTGGTATCAGTGTCTCTCTCAGACCAGACCCTGAAGGAGTAAAGCAGCCGAAGGAGGCCTCTGATCTTGTCTGCTCCTTCTTTGCATAGAACGAGAACACACTCAGGCCAGAAGCAGTGTGGAATCGGTTTCCTTCCTCTGGGTCCCAGACAGGCAAATTGAGATCCAGATCTGTGGCCTCGGGAGACTTGTCCTCAGGCAACAGTGCACAGAGATGGGACTCAGAACCAGTGCTCCAGGTCTCCAATGCACTACTAGCTGGGAAAAGAAACAAAAGTCAAAGCCTGAAGGCCTTTGTCACCAAGAGGCGGGGCAGAGCCTCCGCACATCTCTATCTGCTCTTTTTTCCTCATTCATTTTGTGAGCCTGCTGTGTGTTGTTCCACGCTGTAAACTGATGCCCACACGCAGTGTCTGGCCAAGGCAAACCTTAGCTGTTGCTTGTGCTTGTTTGAATGCTAAGTCAATCTGTGTAAAGCAGACCCTGCTGGGTTTGGCTCCTCCACAGGCAGACCATGGGCTCCCAGGCTAGTCCACTCCCTCCACAGGCAGATGGTGGGCTCCCAGGCTAGCCTATTCCCTCCACAGGCTGACTGTGGGCTCCCAGGCTAGCCCATTCCCTCCACAGGCAGACCATGGGCTCCCAGGCTAGTGCACTCTCTCCACAGGCTGACCATGGGCTCCCAGGCTAGTCCACTCCCTCCACAGGCTGATCGTGGGCTCCCAGGCTAGTCCACTCCATCCACAGGTAGACTGTTGACTCCCAGGCTAGTCCACACCCTCCACAGGCTGACTGTGGGTCCCCAGTCTAGTCCTCGCCCTGCCAGCCTAGGAAAGAGAGAGTTATTTAACGAAAGAATTACCTTTACACAGAGAGAATGGTAGGAATGCTGCAGGCCTGGATTCCCGCATCTCAGCTCAGTCCAGCTGTTGAGGGCTGTCTGAAGCATCCCACTGTTTAAGTCCATTCAGACACTAGAACAAGCACCTTACACAGGAAGGCTGATAGACACCAGAAACATGTTTTTCATGGAACAGAAGCTGCAAGTCTGAGGTCAGAATACCAATATGATTGGCTTCTGGTGAATTCTGTCTTCTGTACGCAGACTGCTGAGCTGCATGTGTTCACAAACAGAAAGAAGGGGAGGAAAAGAGTGAGAGCCAGGAAGACAGCTCCGTAGGAAAAGACAGCTCATGAGATCCGGCACACACATGCACACGAACACGCACACACAGAGAAGAGAGAGAGAACTCTGGAGGTCCCTTTCACCTGAAGAATTTAGAACGTAAATGTAATCATAAGTAGATGAAAATCAGGTTGAAATTGAGTACCAGATCCAAGAACCTACCGCAGAGGCAATTGGGGGTGGGGGCAGCTCTTCAGTCTCTCGGTCAGATGCCCACACAGCCTTGCTGAAGACGCTAGGGTGCTTACTACTGGGGAACAGGATCATGGAATGACTCCAGCAAATGAAATACGAAAACCTCCATTTTTCTCCTATGTGTTTGGTTTGCCATTTGGAGTGAGAGGTCCAAAATGCCACCATTTTGTGCGTATGTTATTTCCAATTCCAAAAGCACAGACGTACATTTAAACTCCGGTTCCAAAGCACCCTAATGCTGTAGATACATGGTGGGGATGGGGTGCCAGAATGGCTGCATGATCAAATCTTCCTGCTTGCCTGTGAGGGTTTCCTCACCCCAGAGGAGAAGAGAAACAGTGTACAAGCTGTCGACAGTGAGCTCTCCACTCCGGGAAGTTCAAGTGAAAAGCTAAAGGAGAAGTTTCTGGTTCTAATAAACATCAGACTCTGAAGGTCACACCACCTTGTAGGAACTTGAGTGACAGTTGGTTTAGGCTATTTATTTGCTAGGATGGACAGATAATGTAGTTTAAATCTTAAACGTCCCTCAGAGGCCCATACCTCTTGGTCCTTTATGTGGCACAACTGGGGGATGATCGCACCTTTAAGAGACAGATCTAGTGAGAGGCCATTAAATTCTCGGCGGCTTTCCATGAAGAAGACAGGAGGACCCTGGCCTTTTCTTCCTCTCATTGCTTCCCAGTGTGAGGTGAGCCCTACTCTGGACCATTTCTATCCCGGTGTGCTGCCTTACCACGGGCCCCAAAGTAACGGAGCCAAGCAAAGGCTGGAGTCTCTGAGACAGTCCACCAAAATGGGCCTTGGCTCTTTGTAACTTAATTGTCTCCATGTTTCGTTAGCGAGACCCAAAGCTGAGCAGCTCCCTGACAACTGAGTGAGTTTGCAGAGGATGGGGAATGGGCGGCTCAGAGGAGTTCCCGTGAGCTTCCTGACAAAGCCTTGTTTTATTAAAGTGAACTGTATGGGCTTACTGAAATATGAGAGATCTAACCAGTACATGAACATTCAGGTACCCAAGGGAGACGGAGACTGTGACTTCTGTGAGCCTTTGGCTCACATCACTCCCATTGCACAAGCGTAGTGCTTCATGGCCAGCTGGAGCCAGTGCACTGCACGCTAAGGCTTGAACTGACAGCTCCCCTGGCATTGAAGGTAGCCTCTGAGAAAGGGCCTGGCGCTCCTTTATGCTCTTGAGATAGTAACCGAGGCTGGCACCACCTGGGATCTATGACATAGGGAGAGCCTTAATTCCACACAGACCCACTAATCAGCATCTGTGTTTTTCAAGCTCCCTTGGTAATCGTGAATCAAATATGAAGTTTAAGTCTCTCAGATGGGAAATAGTGAGTTTGGGGTAATGGAGAAACACCTGCTGCAGAATTGTGAGGCTCTGTCAAGCAGTCCCTCTCCTGGACAAACTCTCCATGCCTTGGAAAAAGCATGGCGGTGCTTGGAATGACTCTCTCATCTGAAAACAAGGGGGCTGGACAGGCAGCTCTTTATTCTCAGCCTCGCAGGCATCTCTCCTATAAGATGGGAGGGTGGCCCCTCGGCTAAAGATCAGAGAGATTCTTGCTGTGTAAAACACTCCCTAATCAGCCTTATGTCAGGTCCCCGCCCCCCGACTAACCACAGTGACAAGTCCCAGGAGTGTACCTTGTCAGGCTGTGGATAAAGTTCAGGCAGCTTGGATAATTACCCTGACTCCGCCTAGAGTTAGCTTTCCAGCAGCTCAGGAACAGGCCCTTATGATTATAGGAATGCACCGCACACTCGCATGCGCGCACACACACACACACACCACATACCATGCACACACACGCCGTGACTTTGGGCAGTTTTGAGCAGTACCCCCCCCTCATTGCAGTGCCCAGTGTGGGGTCAGAGACGCATGCTCAGCCAGGATATAGTTCCTAGCCCCTGAGGCCTAGGAAGGCACCACTCCAACATGACCATGGGGTCATTTTCCAAATGTGTTGTGACTGAAGTCTTGCAAGCCTCTCTGCCAATTCTGTGCTGTTTTCTTCTGGTTCTTCTTGGACCTGCTTTCTAAGGATCCTTCACAATAAAGACGAGGCAACCAAGACTCCAAATTCTCCAGCTCCCCCACCTCTGATATCTGCCTTGCCTTTCCGGGCCCCGGGTTGCACAGCTCCCCATTGAACCATGCGCCCTCCGCTATCCACCCTAGTTCTTACTCACTTCTGCTCCCCAACACAATCCCTATCCATCCTTTAGTTTGTATCCCACCCCACACCCTCACGTCTTTCTCTCTCATATTTTGTCGTATGTGTTTGTATGCCCGGGCATGCGCTTGTGGGGCTCAGACACTGACAGCGGGTGACTTTTTCTATCTTAGCTTTTGAGGCTGGGTCTCCAACTGAACCCGAATCTCACTGATTCACTAGAGCCGCTGCCAAATGAGCCCCCAGGAGTCTCCTGTCTCCTCTATCCTCCAGCACGGGACTTAGAGGCATAGATTTATTTTGTTCGAGTGTTTCTGCATGCATGCATGCGAGTGTGCCGGTGAGTACCTGGTGTCTGCAGAGTTTGGAAGAGGGCGGCATCAGCCTGCAACTGGAGTTACTGATGACTGGGAACAACCATGGGGGTGCTGGAAACCAGACCTGGGTTCTCTGTGAGAGCCATCACTACTCACACATGCTGAGGCATCTCTGTTCCTACCTTCTCCCCTGTCCCCCTCCCCCATTTTTTGGAACTCACTTTGTAGACCAGGCTGGCCTCAAACTCACAGAGATCCTCCTACCTCTACATGAGTTCTGAAGACTCAACCTCTAGTTCTCATGCTTGCATAGGAGATTTCATGGCCCTCAGCAGGTTAAGAACCCACATTTCTATAGAGTCCGAGGCTGCATTCATCATACTAAATAGAATACGGTGAACACACACATGGTCAACTCTGAGTCTGACACCAGATAAAGAAGTCTTGTGTCTTGCGTGGAGCGCTTTCTTAAGGTGGTGGGGAGAAAAACAAAGCTCCTGTTTCTTAGCCCAGAACCCATAAACTCACTTTCCCATATGCTTTCTGCATGCAGAGTCCAAAGCCTGTCCCAGGCATAGCCTTTCATCTAGACTGAGAAATAGAGAGAGTAAGGGCCTTTTTCCATACCTCATCTTCAGAATAGAGGGGATAGCCTGATCTCCTATAGGCAGGAAATGACAGCAAGGAACTGGGGCTCCCTCCACATGTGCCTTAAGTCCATGCTCCCCACAAACACCACGCTTTGGTTTTCTTCCTTAAGAAAAGCAATGCCTATTAAAAGCTCCATCTTGTTGCAAGTGGGAGTAGCTGGTATAACTGTCAAAAGTCTACAGACAAAACCCGAGGCAGGAGTGTTTCCCATCATTGGGGAGAAAGGGTAACAGGCTGGACTCCAGAACATCTTGATAGGAAGAATGCCCTTTTATCTGCTTTATGAGCATGTGTGGGAAGGGTGGGGTGGGGTTCTGAGGGTGGGTGCTAGTGCGTGTGCACAGCACAGCATGCATGTTGCAGTCAGAAGACACCCAGTGTGCTGCTCATTACATGCTTGAGTAGGGGTCTCTCGCTGCTCTGGAGGCTCACCAACGAGGCCAGGCTGGGCAGCCTGCGAGCCTGACTGTCCAGAGATCCTCTCCTCTCCACGTCCCATCTTGCGCCACCATGCCTGGCTTTTTACCTGGGTTCTGAGGTTCCAAGCTTAGGTCATCGGACTTGTAAGGCCAGTGTTGTGCAACCAGGGCGTCTCTTTCGTCCTTTATTTAAAGACCGTCTCCTTCTGTCCATCCTCCCTTCTCTTCCTTTCATTCTTCTTCTCTGGCATCCCAGGATCTTCACCAGGCAGCTTCCCACCGAGCTATACTGGAAGGTTTCGGCCCACGCGTGAGGGTGGGATACAGGACCGAGGAGGCAGCAGAGTACCTGGCTGTGGAAGTTGATCACTTCTGGGCTGAAACCTAGCTCCGCCACTGATGAGCCGTTCTGCCTCTGCCAAGTGGCTTTGTGTCTCCGAGCCTCCATTTTCTCCTGTCTATATTGGGAATAATAATAGTATCAGTCTCTTGGGGATTTCATAAAATAGGAAAATAAATGCAGGCAGTAGCTGGTATGGGACCACATTCCTAGCCACAAGTCCAAAATGAGAAAGTCCTGAAAACCTGAAGCTTTTACATAACTTACTTGGCAAGAAAATCTGACCCAAATTTATGGAAGACAACTTGAGTTATTATGGCGCTGACTGACACTCCTTTCTCTGGAATAGGATACAGAGAAGGTTACGTGTTTGACAGAAGAGCAATACCTCAGCAGTGCCAGGGGACTTGGGTAACTCAGTGGGTATGAGCACTTGTTCTGCAAGCCTGAGGACCCGACTCCAAATCCCCAGCATGTCTGCAGTGTCTATAACCCAGCATCAGGGGACAGAAACAGGCAAATCTCAGGAGTTCATTATCCATCCAGTGTAGTCAAAATAGTGAGATTCTGGTTCAGTGAGAAACTCTGTCTCAAGAGAATAAGATAGAAAATACCAGAAGATGATACCAGACACCTTGCTCTGGCTACATATGTGCACGCACGCGCGCAAACACACACACACACACACACCAATAGCCAACAAATACTTCATGCCACACATTGTGGACCTGTAGAATACCCATATCCTGCTTTCATTCCCTGTTGCTGTAATAAAATAACCTGATAAACTCAACTTAAGGTGGAAAGTGTTTATTTGGCTCGGAGATCTAGGGGAAGTCACAGTGGCAGGAGCTCGAGAGAAGTGATGACATCACATCACAATCAAGAGCAGAGAGCAATGGATTAATGCTCATGTGCTCTGGCTCATCTCATTGTCCTTTCTACAGTCCAGGATTGCCTACAACCTCACCTAACTTAATCAAAATACCCCCCTCCAGACATACACACACACCAACCCACTCTAGACACTCTCTTATTGGGATGTCTTCCCTGGTGATTCTAGATGGTGTCAAGTTGACAATTAAAACCTTCACACCTGGCCATGGTGACTGCCTCCAGGGCTTGTCCCGGGGCACACAGAGACAGGTATGCATATGGACTTGGATCTATTCTCCACTCTTAGTCATTGTACCATCAAGATCAAAGCTAACTCTCTGCTTGTCCAACTTAACTTCCTGCAGTCAAGCTCCATCTTTGGCCTTTTGGGCACTGAGAGAGTCCCTGTGTAGGCGGATGCTAACTGAGTAAGGCTGGTTCATACAGAGAGACTTTGGAGACTGAACCAAGGCAGACAGAGGTGAGACATACTGACAGTGCCGGAAAGGTGGCCCACTGGGTGTCACTCATGGCTATATTCTCAGGTCCAGACATGAAGGTTAAATAGAACTTTGGCATGTGGGAATAGTTTTCAGTGTGTACAGGAGGAATGAATCAAGAGAATTCTCAGCATCCTCTCATTTCCCAAAGGGTGGTGGAGAGTTTTATAGACAACACAAATCAGCTGTAATTAAGATAGCTTTTAAAGATCAAATGTGCAATGTATACAGCCAAGAGTAAGGATGAGATATGAAGCCTTGTCAGGGTTGAGTCAGAAACCTAGCTCTGAGCTTCCTGCAGCCAAGAACAGAAGCAAACATGCATAAATGTTCTCAGAGCAGTATTTTGGTCTGTTGTGGCAAAACAAACTGTCCCAATCACATTGCCCTAGGACAATCACTGTATTTGTTTACTGTGTCATAGGCTAGGAATGTGGAGGGGGAAGGACTTGACAATTCAGCTCTGATATGCATGGTATCAACTGGGGCGGTCAGAACTGAAGGATAAGTGTTGAAGAAGGTAATTAGGAATCACAAGGATGGTGCCCCGCCACTGTTCTTTGGCTTCTCTTTCTCCAGGCAGCATTCTATTCTTCAAGGCCTGGGGGAGGGATTGAGGCTCTTGCTTACATGATAATGGTCTTAAGGTTTTTGTATTGAGTGCGTGCTTGCATGCGTGTGTGCGTGCGTGTGTGTGTGTGTGTGTGTGTTATACATATGTATGTGTCCACTTGTGTCCACGTGGGCATGCATGTGCACATGTGTGCAGGTACACAAGGAAGCCAGAGGTTAATGTCAGATGTCTTCTTCAGCCACACTCTTCTGTGTTTTTTGAGACAGGGGTCTTTCACAAAATCTGGAGCTCACCAATTTGGTTAAACTAGCTGGCCAGTGAGTACTAGGGATGCTTCTTCCTCTGCTCACCCACACAATGGAATTACAGATGCCCAAGATAGTGCCCAGCTTTTTATGTGGGTCCTGAGAATCTGGATTCGGGTATGTGAGCTTGCACAGCAAGCATTTTGCCCCAGCCCCATGTTTGTACTTATAATTTGACAACTAACTGCTCAGAGTCTGTAATGTCAATCAAGGCTGCTAGAACAGGTGTAGCACAGTCTCCACCCTATTAGCTTAGTCAAAGAAGGAGAGAACCTACTGATTCAAGAAGCTGGAGAGTTTGACTTTGCCTCCTAGTTGGAACAAAACATATGCTCTAGAGAGCGCGTGGCATTGCAGACGCTGCCATGGCCTTCTTTGGAAGGATGAGCTGCCAGGAAAATATGAAGGAAGCACACACCTTTGTAAGGAGGAATGGCATCATTTCCTAGTGCTGAGTCTGTAGGATGAAGTGTGTGGGATGCCTTATAGACCATCACTACACAGTGCCTACAATGATGCCATCAAGTGCCAATTTCCAGAGCAAATGGAGCAGCTTTGGATTTTGTATATCTAGTAGCTTCGAAAAATATAAAAATAACAAAAGAAATAGCAGCAACAAAAACATTTTATTTCTAAGAGTTCTGGTCTTCGAAATTAGTTACAGTCTTTGCAACCTAAATTTCCCTTTCAGTTGATTGATGGCCACATAGCATAGCCTCCTTCATGATGTCTAGTCCTGGCCCAGCTCTGTGGGGGCCACATAGACATCCATCTATCCTCTGCCTTTCTGGTTTTGCATATAGATGGGACAGTAACATATAGCACTATGCAGTATGGAATCTGAGGTTTCCAGGTTTGTTCAGAGAGCTGCCCGTGTTAGGTCAGTGTTAGACATGAGATGTTTAAACCTTGTGTGTTATTCTAGGCCTAGGAAGGCTTCTGTAAATTCAATCTTCATGAAATATTCCACAACGTAACAGAGCAGTTAAACAAGCTGAAAACTGACTTATCTTCCACCAATTACTGTCTCTTCACCTCACTTCAGCTTCCTGTACGTCAATTCCTTTTCTCTGGCCACCAGCCTACATGGTGGGGCTGCACATTTTGGGTCTAGACTGCTGTCTGTTTCTAGGATCACCATTAAAACCAACTTCTCAACAAAACTAGATATGTTGGAATTTCCACTTTAACCACATCTAGATAGAGAGGCTTGCTCGAAATTCCAGTGGTTGGCCCCACTCACTGTGGGCAAGCTTGGCTTCTCTGGCAGTGGGAACCTGAGGGCATGGCTTTGAATCTGCTTCCCAGATAATTGTACTTGCAGTACTCCTGGGAGTTCCTTGCCACACCCGAAGAAAATCTCAGTGCAGGATCATTGCTAGATGCCAGCCTGAATAATGGCATCTCTTGTTCTTGGTGTTTTGTGTAGTGGTTGGCCCTCACCACAGCCAGTAGAGATTTATTTTTCATTATTCTGAAAAGAGGTTAGAAATGCATGAAGGGTCTAAGCCCTGGCCAAGGGTGGCATCAGTACATACTCCCAAGGTCTGGTTGCATTGATACCTTTGATGGGTTCTAACAGTACAGGACACCAGTCCAGGACATTCAAGAATCTTCTTCCTAGTGCCAACATGCTAACAGCTTTATGGACCATCAAGCTACTTTCTAGATTCTAACCTGATATGTAAGACAGATGTGGAAATACTTCCAATTCCTGGCCTTTGTTGATATGACTCTCTTTTAAAGACAGTGGAGAATGAGGAAGACAGAAACTGGTTCTGTTTTGGTGCTGTTAGCTGCTAGATGTTTGACCTCCAGCCCAGCATTCCCCTTGACATAGGCACAGTTCAGTGACCTGACAGCTGTCTCCCCTGGAGATCCTCCATCACTCTGCCTCCCTCTCTTTTGGGCTGGGCCACCTCTATGTCCCCTTCCAGCACAGCACTTGTCCTCCTGACCAAGTCGATTTGATAAACCATCACAATACCAGATGCCTACTACTGTGTGCATTCAAAGGATCCCTGAGGAATTCATTCATTAAATTCCTTTAGCAAATGGCTTCCTTATATCTATTTGTTCTCAGTTCTCAGAGAGCTAATATTTAAAATTTATATATTAATGATCATAATTAATAACTGAAGTAAATAATTAAATTTTACAAAGTTAAAAGCTAATGTTACCCACTTTGTTTTGCTATAAGGTCTCCCAAAGGATGACTAAGTGTGTCTGTGCGGCTCCCAGGTTTCTGCCCTTCTGTCAACAGTCAACTACCCCATTTGAAGGGGAACCTAGACAGTTTGTACCCTGGCCCATTATTATTTAGGCTGGCTGTAGGCCAGGACTTCTTGCTCTGAGGAAAATCTCCCTTTTAGCTTTCCTTTGATCCTCCACAGTCGGATAGTAAGGTTAAAATAGATGGCCGTCGTTTCTAGAACCCGGTCCTTTGCTCTTCCCTATGAACTGCAGTGAGGCAACATGGCCATCTCTTCAAGGCAGCCAGAACCTTGGAACTATAAAGCTTTGGTCCCATATTCCAATAGCAAATCATTTAGAATAAACTCATGGGGTTTCATAGTCACCGTGCAGGGCCCGGGAGTTGAGGAGGAAGGGCACCTCACTTTTTAAAACAGTCCCTCAAGTATTTTCCGGAATGAGGTGCCTATGCCCTGTCTTTCCAGATAGAAGCTAAGGGGAGTTCTGAGCCCAGGCTGAGGTACCCTTGGGAAGGTGGTGGGGGTGGGGGAACGGATGGATGAATGGATGGATGGATGGATGGATGGATGGACGGACAAACAGATGGATGAATGACAGGGTGTCAGAGAAACAAAGTTATGGCACCAAGCAAAACAACTCAGTGCTATTCTCTACGAAGGGCAAGCCCTTGGCACCTGGACAGCCTGCTCTAACCCTCTACTCAGGTGAGGTCTTAGCTTGCATGCTCCCCCTTTTGCCTCAACTCCCCCACTTTCTAATTGATCAACTGTCCTTTCTCCCTATACTGCCAAGTAGGTCTCACTAGACTTTATCCTAGTCCTCTGGCTGCCAGCGGGTGGAGAGCTGGGCCCGTGCTCTTGGGGATCCCTAGACGGACGTCATTGAGGTTTTAGCAGGAGGAAAGGAAACAGCTGGGCCCAGCTATAAGGTCCCTCACATTCAAGTGCCACCAGCCATGGTGCATGGAGGTTTCCTTCCTCACCAGAAGCAACTCTTCTAAGTGGTGTGCGACAAGCTTTCAGATCAAGGCCTAGTGTGCTTGGCTTGGGAACTGTTTTTAGCACAGAAGCCTCAGTGAAGACATCTCTGCAGTGAAGGGGAGTAGACCTCTCAGCTTATCAGAATGGTGTGACTTCTCCGCTCTGTCCTTTGTGTGACTTTACACATCCTTAGGACAGCTTTCGGGAGCCTACTGCTGCTGCGTGCACGCAGGGAGCTGTGCAGAACTGTATGCGTTTTTGTTGGAATCAGGCAGAAGGAAGTGAAGACACTCTCTTCTGATACATGACATGTGAGAACATTCTCTTGACAGCAGCAGCCCACAGTAATAGTAACAGCTCCTGGGGCCTTCGACAGGCCTCAGCCCATCACCTTCAGCACCCTGCCAAGCTCCACAGCTTCCCCGAAGCAGAAAGGGGAGGGGATGGAGACATAGAGGACCTGGGGGTGAGGGCTCAAGATAAGTAACAAGAGGCAGATAGGCTGAGGACAGAGATGGGGTGCTAGAGAGAGAAAAAACTGAGGTAAAGAAGGATAAAGATGGTGAGTAGAGGAGACCCCAAATCAGGAAGCCAGACAGATGTTCAACAGACAGTGTTAAAGATAGAGACCCCTAAAAATGGCCATACAGAGATACGGTCTTGTCTTAGGGCAGTCTGAGTTCTCCTTACCTTGAAGCCCAGCAGCTTGCCGCAGGGGAATGACTTTGTGGTTGAGCCTCCCACCAGGCCACCAGTGACGATAACATCTGGCGCCTATAGAGGTCTCTAGGACACAAGGTTCTTTGGGCATAGGCTCTGGGAGGTGGGGTGGGGGTGGTGATGAGTATTCATTTCAAAAAAGAATGTGTTTTTTTAAAAAAAGAAAATATGGCTTTCTTCCATTTAAAAATAACCCTTTCCCACCCCTGCTCCCTCATTACTAAAGAAACCAAGGCTGACTCATTGTAAAGAACTTGGAAAATATGAAAAGATGCAGAAGGAAAGAAAGCGGGAAGTATAAGTCCATCAGCTGAGGTAGCAGCTGCAGGCAGTCTGCCGGCTTTCCTTCTCCTCCTTTGTCAGTCCACAGCGCCGTGTAATTAGCAGTAGTATGCCACAGGCATTTTATTAAATATTATTTGACATTGCCACTTTCATTAGTGTGTGTATCCTAATATCTGGCAGGGAGTTCTTTATCAAGATGATCCTTCGATGTGTATCTAGTTTGCATCTAACTTTGCCACTATGAAGAACACGTTCATAAATATCTGTCTGCTCACATCCTTGCCTGAGTTTCTGATAATCTCTATGGAAGGTGTCAAAAGAAGGGGGGGAGAAGGAACTTACCATGTGAGTGGATATATATGCACCTCTCTGTGTTTGCTTGATTAGAGGGGTCACACTGTCTTCTTCAGTTGTTCTCCACTTTATGGTTTGAAACAAGGTCTCACTGGTTTACCCACTCTAGCCACAGCATCAGTACCACAACAGCCATACCACAACATCCATACCACAGCATCAGTATCACAGCATCTGTACCACAACATCCATACCACAGCATCAGTACCACAGCATCCGTACGACAGCATCGGTACCACAACATCCGTACCACAGCATCTGTACCACAGCATCAGTATCACACCATCATACCATGCCATCAGTACCATGGCATCTGTACCACGGCATCTGTACCACACCATCAGTACCACAGCATCTGTACCACAGCATCAGTACCATAACATCCATACCACACCATTAGTACCACACCATCAGTACCACAGCATCAGTACAGGGGGCCTGTGGCTCCATAGGCCCCGAATTGCATAACCCTAAAGCCACCTTGAGTCAAATGTGGTTACTTACATTTATGCTTAAAAAATATTGGCCGGGCAGTGGTGGTGCACGCCTTTAATCCCAGCACTCGGGAGGCAGAGGCAGGAGGATCTCTGTGAGTTCGAGGCCAGCCTGGTCTACAAGAGCTAGTTCCAGGACAGGCACCAAAAACTACAGAGAAACCCTGTCTCGAAAATCAAAAAAAAAAAAACATATATTAATACAAATTAAAAAATTTCAAAGACACTGATTTGGCTTGGAATTAAACTTATTGTGATGTACTTCAAAGGTCCTTGGGTTAACAACTTGGATCCCATGGAGAGGCACCACTGGGGCGGGGAGCAGGTAGCAGAATCAGAATATTAAGAGGTATGGCCTAGCGGGAGGTCTTATACCACTGAAAGAGCACCTTTGAAAGGTATTATTGTAGGAGTCTTAGTTGTCAAAAAGAGGCTATTACAAAAAGAGCAGTCTGGCTCTTCCTCTCTGCGCCTTGACTGAATTATAAACACTTGCTTGGTCTTGTTGTTGCTATGGGCAGTCAAAGTGTGGCCCTCTCTTCCTAATCAGCTTGTATGGGCATTACAACACAGTGAAGAAATGGTGACTTCACTGAAGGTCATTTTAATCATTGTGATGGTTGGAATGAGAATGGCCTCTATAGACTCATATGTTTGAATACTACTTGGTTCCCAGTTGGTGAACTGTTTGGAAGAATTAGAAGGTGTGGTCTTGTTGGAGGAGGTATGTCACTGGGGACAGGCTTTGAGGTTTCAAAAGTCCACATTCTTCGCAGTTAGTTCTCTCTGCCTTTTACTTGCAAATCGGGATGTAAGTTATGGTGGAGGACTATGCATCCCATCTGCTGCCATGCTCCCTGCCATGATGGTCATGAACTCTAGTCTTCTGAACCTGTGAGCCCCAGATAATTTCTTTGCCTTGATTATGGTGTCTTATCACACCAATAGAAAACTAACAAAGGCACCCATATTTTGGTACTTCCTTGCAGTTGACTATAGTCATGAGATTCAGAATATTGTGTCACTGATAAACATTCTTAGACACCATTGTTCAAGAAGATTGACACCCCCATTCTGAAGTGGTCCCTCCCACTTTGATTCCATCTCACCAACACTGGTGTGTCTTTCAGACTCAGAATAAACCAGACCTCTTGAAAACACAAACTTGATCTCACTGGTCAAGTCTGAAGCCTTTGTGGATCCCCTCTTACCTATCTCCATGACTGTTCCACTGCTGAGAAGAGACACCGTGCCCAAGGCAACTTGTACAAAATAAAGCATTTACCTGGGAGCCCACTTACAGTTTCAGAGGTTTAGTTCATTGTCACACGCCAGAAGCACTTCAGCAAGCATGGTGGGTATGGTGAAATATTTGAGATTTACATCCTGATCAGCAGGCAGAGAGAAAGAAAAGCTGGGATGGAATGGGCTTTTGAAAACTCATATCCCCTTTGGTACACTGTGTCCAAGAAGACTACACCCCCTAACCCTACTCTTGTGAGAGTTCCACTCCTGGTGAACAGTCAAATATATGAGCCCACGGGTGCCATCTTATCCAAACCACCACATTGTCCATGCTAATAATCAGAAAAAATCCACAGCAATCTCAACTCTTTTTTCCATCACCTTCTCTGTACAATGATCACACACAACTGTGACTTGAAAGTGCACAACCTGTAAGCCCTCAGGCACAGCGATGGATAAATACTAGATCTCAACTTAATGAACCCAAGTTGGATAGATTAGAAGAATGCACCTAACCTGCAGGTCTTCAGGCCTGCTTACTTTTTATTTCAAGTGTGTATTTATCATTGGTGTCTCTTCATTGTCCATTGCCTCCTCTAGAATGTGTGCTCCAATTGCTTATTAACCTCTTGGCCAAGACAAAGTGTAGAATGTGTGCCTCACAAAGGCAATGACGTGCTCATATTTGTTGACTGCTGGTTCTATAGAGTCAGCCAGCTACAGTGTCTGGCATTCTCTAATTGCACAATAAATATCTACGAGTGAAAGGTTGTGTTCCAAGACCCTGGGTTTGGGGGTCCTGAGGGGCTAGAAAAGATGGAAAGGATACAATCTTCAACCACAGGAGTTTGCGCTTCAAGCCTTTTGTTCTTAATATCTGGCCTCATGACATGTAGCCAGTGTTTGCATTCTTATGACCAACTATTGTTTCTTCCATGACTGGGATAGAGAAAAATGGGGTGACTTATATGATATGGATTAGTTGGCAACTATTTGGTCTCAAGGAAGCTCTCAGAGGGGACCATTTCTAATCTGAGAAGGTACATCAAACACCATCCTCTGCAAGTTACTCAGTACAGGTGATCTAAGCTGGGGTGAAAATAAATGAGATATAAGTGATTTTCTGTGCCAATTCTGTAATGCTGATTTCTGGAAAGATCTGAACAGTTGGCATCTGTGTTAGTCATTTTTCTTGTTATTGTGACTAAATATCTGATGAGAAGCAACTTATGAGAAGAAAGGTTTGTTTTGGTTTATAGTTTAAGAGATACAGTCTATCACAGTGGAGAAGTTGTGATGCTAAGAGAGTGAGGTGGATGATCACATTGCCCCTGCAGCCAGGAAGCAGAGGGCTGGCTGGCAGTGGCCAGTCTACCAAATACCAAGACCCTCCTTTCATCAGTTTCACAGTTTTTCCAAAGAGGCACCACCTCCCAATGGTTCCACAACCTTCCCAAACACTGTCACTGGCTGGAGACCACACGTTGAACCACAGGAGACTGGGAGACATTTCAATTTGAACCACTCCCAAGCTACCTGTAATATCTGTTATCTATCAGTTCGCCTTAGGAACTGATGCTTCCAGTGCAGGGAGGAACTGTTTTAGGGAGAGTGTATCAGAAAGAAAAATCAGGAACAGGACTTTCAGTCATCTAGTGTATACCATAGATAGAGCCCCTCACCTCTACCCTCTTTTATTATTTTTTAATGTGTACCTTTATCCAATGTCTTCCCACAGAAAACAGTTTCATCTCCCGTTGGTTATTTAATATTTGTCTTTAAATAGGAAAATTTAGTCCATTCGCCTTTAGTGTAACAACATTTTCTCATAGTTTCTCTTCCTTAAAGTTGGTTTTCTGTCTGCCATTCCCTTTATTTTGACGCCTCTTCTGTCCCCTCCACTACTGTCATGTTTTGCTCTATTTTTCCACTCCATTAGTGTTTTCCTTTTGTTTTTTCATCTCGTGATTGATTAAGCACAAGCCTCTCTACCTCATGAAGACAAAATGACAAAGGTTTCTCCTCCTGCTTACACTGCTCAATAGTGTGTGATTTTAAAAAAGACCCTTGCTTCTATTTTCTCTGCTCCTGTTCTCCAAAGGCCGAAATTTTCTCAAAATAATTTTATTATAATTAGCTCCAGACTGTTAATTGATTTTTCTTTCTTTTTAAATGTGTCATTTCTGATACAGGTCTTTATTTAGCACTTTTATTACATATACCAAGAAACTATAATTATCCACTTATATTTAATCATATATAGATTAATTACTCACAACTATGTGCTCTCTTTCTTTCTCATACTTTCTGTTCTAGTTTTTGAAAATCTACTTAGTATTTTAAAAATTCTACTTATTATGGTGCTTTTCAAAGAATTTAAAAATTCTTTGATGCTGCTTCCCTCTCAATTATGTTTAATTCTCATCCCTCATATGGTGATGGAGGAAGGTCATTTGTCAATAAACAAACTGCCTTGGCCCATTTGATAGGCTACCCCTTAGGTGGGTGGAGTAGACAGAATAGAATGCTGGGAGGAAGAGGAAGTGAGCTCAGACTCGACAGCTCTGCTCTCTGGAGCAGACGCCATGCTCCCCTCTCCCCGGCAGACGCGATAAAGCTCCGACCCAGGATGGACGTAGGCTAGAATCTTCCCGGTAAGCGCTCCTTGGGGTGCTACACACATGAATAGAAATGGGCCAAGCAGTGTTTAAAAGAATACAGTTTGTGTGTCATTATTTTGGGGCATAAGCTAGCCAGGCAACCATGAGCCGGGCTGTGGGAAGAGGCCCGCAGCTCCCTACTACAGATGGTGCCCACGTGGATAACTGCATCCACAGAAAGCCTGAGAAAGCTTGGGAAAGAATAAAGCGTGTTTTCTTGGTAGCAGCAATTTCTCGGGTCTGCTCTGCTTGCTAGAGGCAAGCAAGTGCTCTCATCTAAGAGAGGCTTCCTGACTCAGCTTCAGCTGTGAAACCTTGCAGCTCATTTAAGAGGTCCTGCCACGAAATACTTAAAACGGTGTTGGTGAAAAGCTGAAGACATGCTTTTCGGTTTTCAGCCGTAGCAGGAAAAAAGTTGTGCTGTTTTAAAATGCCGGCTTTCTGGGCCATCCTGCCAGGGCAAACTCTTGGCTGTTTGAGGCAGGAGGGCCGACTACAGAGAGAGGACTTGATTGTTGTCTGTGGATGTAATGCTGCAGTTTGCTTGTTGGCAAAGACCTTGAAACGCCACAGAGTTGTGATAAACATGGCTAGAGCTGGTATCTCCGCCATGAGGCTGGAAAGCTAAGGAATGGCACGGCTTTCGTCCTACTGATATTGCTCAGTAATTTAAAGGCTCGTGTGGTCAGAAAAAGAGAGAGATACAGTAAAGAGAGATTCAAAGACAAAGAAAACCTTTAAATGATTTACAGTGTACTTAAAAATATAAGCAGACTAAATGTTAAAGTTCTTAAAAGTAAAAAAAAAAAAAAAAAAAAAACAAAAATAAGGAAGAAAGAAAGTAGTTGGGTGTGGTAGTACACACCTTTAATCCCAACACTTTGGAGGCAGAGGGAGATTGACCTCTGTGACTTCAAGGTAGCACACGCCTTTAATCCCAATGCCTAGGAGGCAGAGACAGAAGGATCTCTGAGAGTTCAAGGACAGTCTGGTCTACAGAGTTATTCCAGGACAAATATATACAGAGAATATAAAACAAAAGTAAAAATAAACAAAGTAGAGTTAAAATAAAGCTGCACAAAGATGGAAAATTCACAGAGAATCTTGATACTGTATGCTATTATGCTCTCTTTGAATTGTTTGAATGCTGAGGAAGGAGCAACAGATGCTAAAAGATATTTGTTTATAAATGCTGCTGAACTAATCCAAGATAGATATTTTCAAAATACCTTGACTTCAGAATTTGGATCTAAGGATATGATACTTTGGAAAAGAGTTTCTTCTTTTGTTTTCACAGAGGATGGGACACTGTGGATTGCTTTTATTCCAATATGGTATGATGGACCACGTCCTCCTGAAGGGTTGCTGTGAACACCTTCAAAAAATTACTTTGCTCAACTGCCAACTGAGATGAACCTAGCAGACAGGTTATCCCATAAAAGACCCGAATAACAGCACCCCCATTCAGCAGGAAGCAGTTTGGAGAGAAAAAACTGCGCCCATGTTCCCATATATTGTTTATAAATGTTCTTTTACATTTAAAGGGAGAGATGATATAGATGTGAATAATTTGCATTGATATGAATCTTGGTTTACTGATATTAATTTAAGGTCAATTTTATTATATGTATATGTATTTCTGATATTGATTAAGGTATTGTGATTGTGTAGTTCACTTAAAAATGTAATGTCTAAGGTTGTTAATGGATAATTATCAATAATAGTCAAGTTTGTAGTCATGTTAGTTAGATTTTCTAGATGTGCATGCATATATTTCAGATAGGCATTCATCATGTCTTTCAAAGGCTAGAGAATATGGTATTTTAAATGTTTTAATAACTTAGGGTTTTTCATGACAATGAGACACTCTGCTCCTGGCAGCACCAATCTACTTCAAGAAGAAGATGGGCATCGAAGAGGATCCTTATGGAGTTTGATAGCCATTTGGGCAAGAAACTGCTCTTGCCTGGACTATTTTATAAACTGGACACAAAGAACCCGCAGAGAGAGGACTGCTGAACTTGCCTAAAGGTGAGATGATCTTTCGGGGTTCCTGATTCATGAAAGAGTCTGCGAGACATTCTGCAGGACACAGCAGATAGTGACTGAACTGCCTTTAAATTTCCTGCTTCATGGAAACGTCTCTGGATACTATGGACCTTTAGGCCGAAGATGGATGCCCCAACGGTACAGAGGAACTTTGGGTGACTGTCCAGGCAGTGAGATGTCTCTGTCATTTCTAGAGTTTAGAAGTTGCTTACTTTTTGTTGGCTTAGGTAATATTGTATTCTTCTGGAGTCTTTGATGGAGTTGAATAATAGATAGATAGTTATAGTTATAGTTTTCCTTAGTTATGATAAAGATAAAATAGATGTAAATATTGTAATTTTTACTTGATAACTGTTTTGTTATATGTAATTTTGCTCTGTTAAAGTTAAAGCCTTCCTTTTTTTTTTTTTGTTTAAACAGAAAAAAGGGAAATGATGGAGGAAGGTCATTTGTCAATAAACAAACTGCCTTGGCCCATTTGATAGGCTACCCCTTAGGTGGGTGGAGTAGACAGAATAGAATGCTGGGAGGAAGAGGAAGTGAGCTCAGACTCGACAGCTCTGCTCTCTGGAGCAGATGCCATGCTCCCCTCTCCCCGGCAGACGCGATAAAGCTCCGACCCAGGATGGACGTAGGCTAGAATCTTCCCGGTAAGCGCTCCTTGGGGTGCTACACACATGAATAGAAATGGGCCAAGCAGTGTTTAAAAGAATACAGTTTGTGTGTCATTATTTTGGGGCATAAGCTAGCCAGGCAATCATGAGCCGGGCTGTGGGAAGAGGCCCGCAGCTCCCTACTACAATATGGGGCTGGTTTGATTCAAACAAATGTGTAAAAGCATCTCTATACCTTTTGAGGGTCATCCATGGAGCACTTGCCAGTCTTGTTGGCCCTTTGGAGGTCACTGGCTATGAGGAAGGAACTTGCAATACTGTGTGGATACAAGCAGTCCTATGGACTCACTCACAGGGAATGAAATGGAGGTCTCCTGCCACTCATCATAGGAACCATTCAGTTAAGGATAGACCCTTCATTATGTCAGCTCTTCTGATGACTTCAGTAGGCTGAACATAGAACCCCTACTGAACCCCAGAAGAAGGACTTCTGTTTTCCCATTGCATCCTCAACCACAGTCATACAGAGGGTCCAGCCCACATCCAAGGGGCCCAAGACTGCTAGACTGCCTTAGGTACACTGCACTGGATCTCAGGTCCTTCTGCCAGAATCTCCATGGGTAGAGGCCTCTCTAGAGACCTCTAGTTTACGATTTTTCTCTTCAGTGTTCAGTGGCTCTTTGGAGCTGAAACTCAAACTCCTGCCTACCTTAGAAACAGAGTGAAATTCTGTCAGATCTAAAGAGCTAATTCATTGTGCGCATGTACATCTTGCTGTTCAATGACACAGCACTGAGAAACAGTATGATTGGATTAGATAGGGAGGAAGCCACTTTCTTCTCAGACTCCATCTGTCTGCTGACATAGCTCCTTGAGCCTCAGGAGGAAGTGACTCCCACATTTAGCTCATTGTCTCTGATGCAGCCTGTCTTGATGCAGACTGGTGGGTGGTGAGAATCTTGAGGCCAAAACTCTTTTCCACTCTCCTCTTTTCACTGAAGCAGCACAAGGCTCATCAGACTTCTGAGATAAGTCTCCCCTTCCCTCAGTGGCTTGAATAAAACACCATTCTTCCCCTTTTGCAGAGAAGAGCACAACTGTGTCTACTCAGTCTCAAGATAAGTATACTTGCAATAGTTGGAAGTTAAAATGATGTGGCAATCCTATGTTTTGTTTTGTTTTTCCTGTTACTGTAATGGAATACCCAAGGCAAAGATTTTATAAAGCAATGAGATTTAATTAGCTCACAGTTATTGAGGTTCAAGGGCATGGACCTGTTCCTATTTAGTTTTGCAGGAGGCACTATGGTCACGTCATCATAAAGGCGGGAGTAGCCGAGAAGGAGAGACCATCTGGTGAAATATAAGGGGACAACCTTCTTTTCTGTGACCTCTAGTTCAGGTTACACAGAAACTGCTTTAATTCCCTCTGAGTCAGTGACCCTAATGACCTAATTACATTCAGTGTCCCACCCTTACAGGGTCTATATCTCTCAAGCTTATGACCAGTACCCATGAGCCCTTGGAAGGCAAACTACATCCCAACCATAGCAGGTGGGATCTTACTTGAATATCCTAGCAAGCCTGTGTTCTCTAATATTGAGACCATTTGCTCCAGGAACTTATAACAGATGTCAGTGTGAGCCAAGGGTTGGTGTCTTTGTTCTATACAATCCTTTGGATACTAGTCCATTTTTTAATCCCAACACTCAGAAGGCAGAGGCAGGCAGATCTCACTGAGTTCAATGCCAGTCTGGTCTATAGAGCTAGTTCTAGGACAGCCAAGGCTACACAAAGAAACCCTGTCTTGAGAAACCAAATAAATAAATAAAAATAATTATAAAAAATTACAAAATAAAAAAGCTACTGAGATCAGAAATGTTTTAAGCACTTGTCAAGTTATGTCATATTTTATGTTTGGAATTTACATGAGAAAACACAAAACAGAAAACCAACAAAGAGGACAATTTAAATTCACTGAACCAAAATTCCTAACACACACTTGGCCACAGCTCTTGCCCCTCTTTTCTGCCCACCATGATGTTCTGTCATTTGTGGGAGCATTGTTTTTGTGAATGATACTTAGGGAAAGACAAGGTTCTTGGAGACTCGAGAGACTTGGTGTTCAGGGTAAGTCTGGTCTCTCCTAAGCTCTGCTAAAGATAGACAGCTTTCACAGCAGGGGCTGCAGACCAGCATTGTCTAAGAACATTTTGGAAGCTAAATTTATTCAGCCCTCATGGTTCTGATTCCTAATTAGGTCTGAGAACTTTTGGTCTCGTGGCCGAGAACTAAAGCAAGCCACATCTGAATTAGTTCTTATTTCTGTTATTCAGTGGCTTTGTGACCTTGGGTGATTGGTTTCCACACTCTGTGTGAAGTAGGCCACATCCCTGATGGGAAAGTCTTGCAAACAGGGTAAACTGTGCATATAAAGTACATAGAACAGTATCAGCGAGGGGTTGATGGCCCTTGAGTATTTGACATCATGGCCGTTCTGTAATCTACACTTCAAAGAAAGATGGGGCATTATGGAGACACACTGTGTGACAAGAACAAGGGTTAGTAAGGGTTGAAATGTAACTTTACATAGTAGCATCCTGCTACCTGGCTTAGTGTTCTTCCTCCATCACTACAGTGCATCCCACCCCAAGGACCCTAGAAGTCAAACATCAGGTCCGACCAGCACAATGTACAAAGAAGACCCTGAAGTCTAAGGTTACCTGAAGACCTGAAAACCACTTAACCCTTAATTCTTAAAGGTATGTAGCCCTGGAGTAGCTGAGCTGTGACTAAGGCCTTCTTCTTACTCTGACTTTAAGATGTAGATGAGTCCCCAGTGAAGAACCAAAGTTCCTCCATTTTGTCCTCCGTCTCTATCTTGTGTCGTTTGTAAAACATTCCAGTCCTCAGAAAAGGTTAGGGGTAAAAGTAACAGGGTAGCCACCTGACAAGTACAGATAACTGCAGAATGTCCCCACCCAAAGGTCAGCCAACAAGAAAACTTGACAAGCAACAGGCGAGGTTCAAAAGTAAAATTTGTGAAAAGTCCCTAGACACAAGCCAATCAGAATTGAACCCATCATCCCAAACCCTGCTAATGTAACTTTTCTGGGTTTTGCCTTTAAACAATGCTCTCTAGAAGGGTGGGGTACCCCTCTCGCTGCTCTGGCAAGGTACCTGCCAGCTTGTAATTACATGCATGACAATAAACCTTGCTTTTGCATTTTGGTGAGTCAGTCTCCCTGGTGGTCTTTTGGGGTCCCCATGAACTGGGCACAACATTTGGGGGCTCATCTGGGATTCCCAGAGACCCCCATTAGGACTCACCCCAAAGGTTTGTTCTGATCAACCTCGGTAAGTCTATCTGTGTTTGAAGTCTTGTCTGTCTTACTTCCATTTTTGTTGGTGCTGATCTCGGAAACGGAATCTGAACAGGTCAACTTGCCCAGGCAGATGCGCTAGAGGGCTGGCCTAGGGAAATTGGGAGATGTCCTCTTTCCTTGTCTGGGTGGGGGTCTCTCATCTGAGACCATCTCATCAGGGACCCAGTCAGGCCCCATCTGTAATTCTGAATCTGAAGTCTCTGAGGACCAGGTAGCCTTACTGAACAGCTCCCATCCCATTTGTACAATTTTTGGTCTTGTTGAGGCTGAATCTCTGGGCTCTCAACAAACCAGACCACCTGGTACCTGTGGGAGACTATTTTGGGCCCTTTGTCTAACTGTTGTGTTTGTTGGTCTCGTGCGTTCTGTCTTTGTATCTCTGTTAACGACTGACTTGACTGGACAGGCCATGGGGCCTACTCCTTCTTTCCCCTTGGACCTCACCCGAGCCCACTGGAAGGATGTAAAGGACACCACTCATAACAACAGTGTTGACAGATAGAAGGGTAAATGGGTCATTTTCTGTTCTTCCGAATGGCCCTCTTTCAACATGGGCTGGCCCCTGGGATCTTTTCACCTGATTTTGATTTCTAAGGATGAGGACATTGATTTCCAACCTCTCACAGTACACTCGAACCAGATTCCTTACATCGTGACTTGGCAGGCTCTCATTGACCGAGTTGATGACCTCCTCCCCTGGGTTAAGCCTTTCCTTCTACCTAATCTGACTGTATCCCCTTCGCCTTTGCAGGGTTTCCCCTTAAAACCCCCAAGAAGAGGCCAAGCCTGTCCTCCATGGAGGACCAAATGAGTCAGATATCTTCCCTCGTCCTTACTCCCCCCTCTCAGACCTGAAGCCACATGCAGACCCACCTGCACCCAAGGAGCCACCCCAGGGACCAGCACAGGCCACTAGGAGCTGGGGGCGGGGACTCTGCAACGGGAGTCAGTTGCACACCCACTCCTGCCAGCAGGTCCTCCTGACGGAGATGGGAACCAACCCTTCCACTATTGGCCTTTTGCCACTAGTGATCTCTACAACTGACTTACCCAGAACACCCCTTTCTAAACAAAACAAAACAAAACAAAACAAAAAGTTGTAGCAGGCCATGAGGGGAGCTAGGTCCCACCACCCAAGGCCTCTGTGGGTCCCAGGCAAGTGGAAGATGGCGGATGAGAGACCTCAGCGGGTTGGTGGGGTAGCCAGTCCCACGAGGAGTAGCGAAGGGTGAAAGTTTGGATATATTCAGAGGGTTATAGAAGGAAAGGAGAGAGAGAGAGAGAGAGAGAGAGAGAGAGAGAGAGAGAGAGAGACAGAGAGAGAGAGAGACAGAGAGAGAGAGGAGGCAGTAGTAGCCACCTCTCCAGAAGAGATGGAACAAAGAGAGTAGAAGGGAGTGGTAGTAGTAGGAGGGAGTGGGCAGGGCTTGTCTCTTAAAGGGACAGGACAGACCATTACAGCTAGTTGAGGCAGTATGCTCTTGTAATCCCAGTGCTAATGAGGCCTAGGCTGTAGAGTCCCTGGAGTTCACTGGCCACCGGCCTTGGCTGAGTAACTGAACTCCAGGTTCTTGGGACACCTTGTCTCAAAAAATAAGGTAAAAAGTAACTGAGAAAGACACTTGATGTCAACCTCAGATCTTTGCATTCACACACAAGTACAACCACAACTGCTCTAAGCACACGCACAGACATACTTGGACACACACAAACACACATACACACAGTAGATAGATAGATAGATAGATAGATAGATAGATAGATAGATAATAGATAGATCGATAGATAGATACATAGATAGATAGATACATAGATAGACAGACAGACAGACAGATTAAGTCTGGACTAAGCTATGGTGTTTTATAGGTCAGGTGTACTAAAAACATTTTCCAGTTGAGAAATTTTCAACTTACTATGAGTTTAGCAAGATGGACCCCAGTGGAAGCAGAGGGCATCTGCTGTGTGTGGACCAGCACTTGAGAGTCTTGTCTTATTCTTCTTTCCCAAGCTTTGTGCCCTAAGTGAGGAACAATCAAGGGTGAGGTGGGAGTGGGTCTGTATTGTATGCCCCATCCCACCCCCAGAGGTCCACTGGGGACCTGCTTGGCTAACAATTGCAAGAAGCTCGGGAAAGACAAACAAAAGGTAACTAGAATGTGCCCCAGGGGGCCCATTAGCTTCCTGGAGCCTCCTGAGCATTCCCTGGAGGGATCATTGCTGGGCGTGTATGATCAGCAGCATGCACTGTCACAGGCCGCTGCTGGCATATTAATATTCCAGATAAATGGCTTTTGGCTCAGGCGAAAGATCCTGCTTGGGAGCAGGCTTTTCTTTGAAGCTCCTGAGAGGGGGCAGTTTGCAGAAAAGGGCTAAGGGAAAAGGCAGCTTTGCAAAATAAATAAATAAACAAATAGTACGATTCCACTCCAAAGCCTCTGCCCTGATCCATCACTGTTTATTTTGTGCCTCTTCCTCTCCTGATTCATGGCAGGCTTACAAGAAAGGAAAGCTAGACAGGGAGGAAAAGAAGGAGGACGGCAGAGAGGGACAAGGAATGGCGGAAGAGAAAGGAGAGAGGGAGGGTGAGAGAGAAAGAGGGAAAGGAAGAGGGAGAGAGAGGAAGAATAAATATGAGAGCTTGGTTGCATTCATCACATTCTCCCCCAGGAAGACTGTCAACAATTAGCCAGGAGGCTGAAACGCTGAAGCCTCAGAGCCTTTCGGAAATATTCTGCACAACTGAGCCTCCTTGGCAGCTCTCCAGCCTGCCGGAGACTCCTAGTTCCTCCATATCTGAGCTGTGGGACCCTGAGTGCATCACTTAGACTCTCTGATTCGTTCTGTCACATAAAAGGGGGGCAGAGATTAAACCTTTTCTCCTGAACGGTTTGGCAGCAAATGCAGTCATACATACAAAGTGCCCCCTCCCCCAGTGCCTATTGCAAGGTGACTTTAGATGCCATTATTACATGACAGAGGCTCTGGGGCTGGCAAGGTGACTCAGTGTGTAAGAGCATTTGCTATGCAAGCATGCAAGCCTGAGGTCCATCTCTAACCCCTACATTAGAAAAGAAGCCAAGCTTGGCTACATGCATACCTGTAACCCAGAGCCTTGTGAGAGAGAGAAGACTACAGGATTGATAGGGTTAATTGGCTGCCAGTGTAGCTCCAGGTTCAATGAGAGACCCCAACCCCAAGGAATAAGGCAGAGAGTAATAGAACAGGGTACTGGTAGTCTTCTTTATCCTCTACTTAAGTGTATGGGCATGCATATCCTTGTGCCTAGACATAGGTGTGCTTAACACACATACCACAGAGAGAGAGAGAGAAGAGAGAGAGAGAGGTTGATTGATAGATACAAAAACAGACAGACAGATGATAGATATAAATAAGATAGATAGATAGATAGATAGATGATAGATAGATAGATAGATAGATAGATAGATAGATAGATAGATAGATAGAGGGGCTGGAGAGATGACTCAGAGGTTAAGAGCATTGCCTGCTCTTCTAAAGGTCCTGAGTTCAATTCCCAGCAACCACATGGTGACTCACAACCATCTGTAATGGGGTCTGGTGCCCTCTTCTGGCCTTCAGGCATACAGACAGAATATTGTATACATAATAAATAAATAAATAAATATTTTTTTAACAAAAGATAGCTAGATAGATGATAGATGAATGATAGGTATACAGACAGATAGATGATAGATATAGATAGGTAGATAGATGCTAGATAGATAAATATATAATAGATTGGAAGATAGATAGACACACAGATAAATGATAGATCCAGAGATAGATAGATAGATAGATAGATAGATAGATAGATAGATAGATAGACAGATAGATGATAGATACAGATAGGAAGATAGATAGATAGAAAGAAAGAAAGAAAGAAAGAAAGAAAGAAAGAAAGAAAGAAGGAAGGAAAGAAGGAAGGAAAGAAGGAAGGAAATAGAAAGAGCACAACAGCAGCACCCAAGACAGATGGAACCACCCAAGTAGTCTGAGCAGAACTGCTGGATTCATTTTCTGCCAGTGGCTGTTGAGGTCCTCCATCTTATGACGGGGTCACGAAGCACATGTGTATTCCAGACTCATGAAAATGCTAGCCTAAGGTCCCTAATACCTGATTTTACAGGTAGGGGAAACTGAGGCACACAGAATGACTCATTCAAGACTCTACAGCAAATTGATGCTCTCATAGAAGAAAGCATTGCAGTTTCCATCTCCCTGAATGCACAGATCCATTTTCAACAGAGGCCACTCTACTCAGTTCCATCTCTGTTCCCTCAAACCCAGTATTTGGAGATGCCATGTCTGTCATGGCTGGTACTGTCCAGTGCCCAGGTCAGTCTGACTTAGCCCCATCACTCAGCTGCATGAGCATAGCTAGGAGGGACTGATTGAGAATAGGTCTCAGGTCCCACCTCAGAGGATCCAGTGTCTTGGGGTCCGTAGTGGCCTTGGTAGCTTTAGAGAGGAACATGGTAGAGTTGGTCCCCACCAGAGGAAGGGACAAAGCTCCTTGATCCTTGAGTCCCCAGTTGGTTTCTTGCCACCATCTCGGTTTCCTCTTTCCAGGCATACTGTGGAAGCCAAGCAAATCATGGTGCCCAATTCAAAAAAAAAAAACAAACCTTTGGCAGGCCCAGGAGTAGCCAGTGTGGCACCTGGACCAGTGTAGTCAATGGAAGACGACCAGCACATCATTCACACGGGCCAGCCCTTAGGTCACATCCAGGCCTGGGCTAAGTCCAAGCCAGGTTGTCTGGTCCCAGCAGGAGGTAAGTATTGGGCACCATACCCAATGACAGCCATATTATAGGGTAATTCACCAGCCTGTTGCTGTCAGTTCCTCCAGTCCTTTTCTCCTGGGATATAGACAATAGCACTATTACAGCCAGGCTGGAGCAGTACAGCCCAGACAGGAATGGCTGCCTGGACACTTGGTAGGCCACTCTCCAGCACAACAGCCAGATTCAAAGGTATCTGCTTGGGGCCTGGTACAGGACCAGTGATGGAGTGGGTGTCACGCCTCTTGTTCCTTTGAGCTGTGTTTGTATTTGTCCTTAGAAAAGGCTCTTGAAAGGTTCACAGTGGGAGAACCTCATGAGAATGGCAATCTGGGCCCTTGGGCCATGTCATAGTCATTGTCAATTCAAGGGAAGGAGACGATAGAGTAGGACTAGGAGGAGCAAAATCAATGTTCAAGGCTAATACAATGGTTGGTGGTCAAAGCGCCACCCCATGTGCTTGAATGCGCTCATAGCAAACCCACAGGGCTGCACCTGACCTCCCCTGGGGACAGTTTATGCCATGTGCACAGCTGCCTCTTGGACATGCTGCAATGACTCATGAAAATCTCTACTGTACCTGGACAGAACTCAGGGGCCATGTCCTGCCTCCTAGAGTAGAAGCCCCCAGCCCTGTAAGCAATGCCTCACTTGTAGGAACCCTGTAAGAAATGGGCCAAGAGATGTGAATTACAGCTGGGGAGGGACATCAAAAGCCCAAAGCAAGGTCAGGTAAGATAGGATAAGCTACTCTGAAGGAAGGCCCCATGATTTTCATGGTGAGAACACACCCACTAACGCCCTGAATTGGACAGCTCTGGTTTAGTGCTCTAGGTCTTTGATTCTTGGAGTCTCCTACTTTCTATGCTTACCATCACTCCGCATACCCTTAGGAGGCAGACATCAGTTCCTTTCCTGTGATGGGGAGTGGTTATTTCATCTCATCCCATCTCTCACCCCTCCCGTTAGAAAGACATTCCTCGTGTGAGCTCTCCCTGCTCTCTGTGGGCCACGGCCACCCGCTGGACATCTTAGAGGATACATCTTTACCAGGCCTCCTGTGACATGGGGTGACCGCACATACGTAGTCTTTACCGGGTACTTTGGGAGCCACAGGCAACCCTTTCCACAGAGGCTTTCTGCTTGAAGGAAGGCTGCTTTGAAGGCATTTGTCCCAGTGATTGCTGACAAGAGTAGCATGCAGAGGACTGACAATCAAAGGCCACGTGACTGACAAGGAGAAGAAGCTGCCTGAGTTTGAGGCTTTCTGATATTTTCTGCATTACAGTGAACTTAAAGTATACCATGTTCTTACAGGGGCATGTGGTACCGTCATAGCTTTTCCAGCCAGTGTGCAGCCTGCCTGGCCTGTGTGACCTTCAGAGGAGGGGGCAGTTTGTTCTTCAGAATAGGACTAGACAGCTCAGGCTTCTGGCTTTACTCCAGCCATTCTTGGGGCGGCTTCAAGTTGAAATGTCTGGAAACTTGCATAGCTCATAAGCAAATGGCTTCACAGAAGTGCCTGTTAACATTTCCTCTGTTGGAGACTGAAGCAGACAGAGTCAGAGCCAGTGGGCCCCCCATATCCCCCACAGTACCCCTGAGTCTCGTTCCCACTCCAGCCCAGCCCTGGAAAACTCACACCCTTGTCTAAACACCAGCCCTGAGCAGACCCAAGTAGAGGCCATATGTGTTAGATTATATTATTGTTTAAAATATTCGCTGGTCTTTTCCACGGAAGATTATTCCTCCCTACCCCATTAGGCTTGGCCATTTGATTCGATTTAACCAGTGAAATGTGAGCGGAAGTGAACGGCAGTGCTTCTGAACAGAAGCCCTGAGAGCTATTGACTTCTACTCTGTTTTCCCTCAACCATGAGCCTCCTAATGCCTGGGATAGATGCTACTCTCTCAGCTCTGTTCTGGAATGCAGATGGGACAGAATACAGCTGGGACTTACGAGAAAAGATATAGAATATAAGTATGAAGTAAGGCTATGATGTAGGGCCCATTTGTTACTGAATCATAAAATTTAGGCTATGCTGACTGTTACATCCAACATGAGAGGGAGGTTGGGTGTTGCTAAGGCAGATGGTTCCTACAGGTCAAAACTCCCATGACCTGTGGGAAGAGAGGAAAAACACGCAGGTAAACCTGTGTATGAGGTAGGGGAGCTTGACTATCCTAACTTCTTTTGGCTGCCTCCACTGCCTTCCAAGTGGGAAGGGAGAGCTAGCATCTTAGCCCACAAAGCTTTCTTGGGTCTCTGATAAGGATAGTATAAGGCCCAATTTCTCCTCAAATATTGACTTTTATACTTGGGAGAAAGTAGTTTGTGCTCTTTAAGTAAGAAAGAAAAAACAGCTCTGGAATTGATCCCTGAGTAATTTAATCACCTTTTGTTCAGACAATGCAGAGCTGGCACTATGATTATCTACATATTGACTCATGGGCTGAGGTTCTAGGAAGCCAAAAATAGAGCATGGGGAGGTTGTGGGGCCCCTTCCATAACCCCCACTCTGCGGGGAAATGCATCAAGTATCTAGGTCATGCTACCTTCCAAAGTATCCCAGACCAGGGGACAGGCATGAGACCACGCCTAGACCTTCACAGGAAACAGATCTCTGAAGCACTGGGGGCAGAGGGTGGGGATTATGTTATTAGGGAATGTTCAAATCTCTTATGCTGTCTCCTTCAGGTCCATAAGAGAAAACAAGGAGGATGGTGCCTGTTCTACCACCACCCCTGCCCAAGCACCGTGATGTCCTAGCCAAGCTATGACAAATCGTGGAGATGCAATTTAATTTTTTAAACTAAGTTTTTTATTAATTGAGTGCCCGTGGCTGTGTGCAACTGTGAATACACATATGGAGGCCAGAGGTAGACTCAGCCATGCCCCACCGTATTTTTAGGGACAAAGACACTGAACCAGACACTTGTTCGTTCAGCTAGAATGGCTAGCTAGGTAAGCACTAGGGATCCCCAATCTGTCTTCCAGTGCTGGGATGAGGCATGTATTACCAGGTCCCCTTGTTTTGTGGGTGCTTGACTCTGAACTTAAGCCCTGATGTTTGCACAGCAGACACTTTCCACTTTACCCACTGAGCCATGCCCCATCCCTGTTTCCTCAATTTTATTATGAACAGTTGGGAACTACTTTTTAGAACTCACTCCTCGTGTATCAGTAGCGATTTTTGAAATGCCTATCCCATCTTGCAGATGAATAAAGCTAACCAAAGGGAAGCTAGGTATAGCAGACCAGACAGATAAGCACAGACTCCTTCCAGCTCGGAATGTGTATCCTTTTGCATGGTGGTGATGAAAATGCTGTAGCTGGGCTCAGTCACTTGATTTCTCTTGGTCAATGGCACAACAGCAAGTGTAACAGAGAAGACTTTGGAAGCCCTTGTCACTGAAGCTTGCCTTCCCTACTTGAGCTTGGTGGTCCTGAGACTCTATGTTAATGAGGCCAAGCTAACCTGATGGAGGATACCATTCCCAGGGCCCAGTTATTCCCATGACTCAGGTTGAAAATCTGCTAACCACATACTTAGACCCTCCAACTGTCAGCTCCCCACCAAGCAACAACAGTGGTATAAAGGTGTCCTGGGAAAGCACCCAGCAGACCCCTGTAACACTGAGATGGACAAAATGATTGTTACTGTAAACCGTTAATTTGGAGAGTGATTTGTTATACAGCAAAAGCTAGCTGGAACGCAAAGACAGGCAATGAGCAAACATCTTCAAGACAGATTTTCTTCTTTCGTCACTACTACATATCCACTTGGTGGGTAACGTGCTCCTTTGGGCTGTAACTGCTGAGGCGGAGGAAGGTTAACTCATCGTCCAGAGCTGAGAATTGGCAGATTAAGGAACAGAAACTGATCCTAAAGTGGGCTGGAGGTCCCAATGAAAAGGCCCAGGACAGGGATGGGGGAAAGAAGCCATCTGGAATCTGACCTTCAGGGCACAGATTTTCACTGCACAGGCTGCACAGGCTACGTCCATGCCTTCTGCCTCCGCCCTGCCCAGCACAGGCTGTGTGTGAAGGAGCTTCTCTGCTCTCGCCAGAGAGCCTTAGAGATGGGGTCATGATGGCAGGTATGAGGAGAAGGGGTCAAGGCAGTGCTTTGTGGCTGAAATGGCTCATAAGGCCAGCTTATGGGAACCTGCCTCTAAATGATCAATTCCAATCTCATTATGACCGCAGCTGCCATTAACTCGGGAGTTAATTGCTATTAGCGTACAGAAACTCAAGAGGGTTTAGCTGCAAAAATTCCATGACATGGGCCCATCTCACTGCTCAAATGGCCACATCCCTATTACTAATTCCCTTTGACTATTAGCTTATGCCTGTTAAGTTATGCTAAGTTAGTATAAAGTCCTTGAACCGGATGTGTGTCCTCCGTGTGTGTTTCATTACGGGGAGCTGAGGGCGCTCAGAGGCTCCGTGCTGCAGTTCGCATTTTTCCTTAAGGTCTAGGCTTATTTAAAAGCATCAGGAAGGTTCTCGATTTGGAAGACGGTTCTGTAAGCAAAAGCCTTAACAAAAACCAGACTCTGCTCAGCATTTTGATGCAATTAAGGTTTTGGCAAGCACAGAGTGGGTCTGAGCAGCAGCAACGCTTAGCACTGTAGAGGCCCTGGGAAACACCAGGCGGCTCTCACGTTATGACTGGGGAAACTGAGGACTAGCTAAGTAGTGGGATTTGGGTTAAGACAGGATGACCTATCAGCCTTAGACTGACAGTTTCTGGTTTTGATTAATTATAGGTCTACCGCAGCTGTCAGGTATGCAGGAGACAAGGCACCATCCCCAGCTCTCTCTGAGAAAAAAAAAGAAAACCCTACGTGCTGAGAAACATGCCAAGCGGCTATCATTCATTCCTCCTCCTCGGAGAGAGCCAGCTGGATGGAGTACTACATGACAGTGTGTAAAATTAGACATATTTAACGGGTGACGACAAGGTTTTCTCTGTCTACGTTCAGGAGCCT
Source organism: Chionomys nivalis (assembly GCF_950005125.1). NCBI lineage: Eukaryota > Metazoa > Chordata > Mammalia > Rodentia > Cricetidae > Chionomys > Chionomys nivalis. Next base: position 31,288,129 of record NC_080090.1, on the reverse strand, counting down.
ACCGTAATGAGATCCAGTTGGTTTCTTAAGAAAATAGGAGTGTGCACAATTACTGAGTTCACCGTTTGTTTCTGTTTAACTTTGCAGCTTCTTCCCAAGATGCTCTGGGGCATGTCTGGAAAAAATGTCAGCACGTGTTGCTAAGCAGTCAAATCCTTAAGGTGTTTTCCAAATTCAGAGTCCTTTTGTGGCCAGGTTCTGGGGCACCAAATCTAGAAAGGCTCGCGTACCAGGGCCAGGGGGCAGCATCTCTCTTGACTGGCCCCATGAGGCTGAGATATCCAGGTTCCTGCCAGAGTGCAGCCTCGATTTTCTCATCCATGCCTGGGAAGGGGAGGTAGGATGCCTTCGGGCTTTTCTTGTCCTCGTATCCATTCTAAACCTCTTTTATTGGCTTTTTGCTCTTAAAGGCGAGGAGGAGCAAGGTGAGGGAGGCAAAGAGATAGAGCTAAGGAAATTGGCAGTTGAGGGCCAAGCTCTCTCTGGGGTCAAGGTTTTTGAAGGGATCCTAATTAAAGCCATGTGAGTGTGGTCTCCGCGCAGCTCTTGTTGACCTTGGGAGGCAGGAATTGCTGGGTGAGAAAGGAGACAGGAAAGAGTCAGAGAAGGGAAAAGGAGCTGCCAAGGAGAAAAGAAAGGAGAGAAAGGAAGGCACCAGAGGGGGCTGTGGAGAGGGGACATGGGAGACTACAGAAGGGAAGGAGAGCTGAAGCAGAGAAACAAGTTGGTGAAAATGAGGAGAAAGAGCGTCTTGTGAGTTCATTTCTAGACCATACAGAGTAGATAGAAATGGCTGTTCCTCACATGAGGATGATATAGGAGAAGGTATGGCATTCAACACAAGCAGGGAGTGTATTTTCTTAGACGCAGACACTGGACATGATGTCTGTTGCCTGTGTATGTGAGAGTACATGGATACACCTATGTGCCTGAGACAGGGAATCTTCGCCGGGCATTACGAAGCGTGTCACAGAATCTATTGGCCATGGTCAATAGCACTCCAGATCGGTGGCTGTTTAAATGCTATGCTATGCCACTCTGCACTGTCAACAGTTGCAAGACCCCCCCCCCCCTTTTTCTCTCTCTCTCTGGAAAGACAAAGCTGTGTGGTTTCCTAGAAATGAAACCATTAGGCCACCAGGGCAGATGGTTGGAGAGAAGTCAGGAGCTAGGCTCTTGATGAGCTCCTTCTCCAGACAAAGGTTCATTCCCCCTTCCTTCTAATTGGTGAGGGCAGGGCTCTGGGTGGCGAGACTGGAAGACTGAGCTCACCAGCTCTAGCCTTTCCTTCTCTCTAACTTCTAATAAGGAGATTTGGCCCCAAAATGCCACCCAAAGAGGACTCATGGAGATCCTACCCTGTACTGCTCAATTTTTTCCATGGGTCCCAGGGATCCCTAAGCCCTGAAAATATAACGAAGCAAAATGTAGCCCATTTTAGGTCGGCGAGGCCCCTTTGCCCTCTTAACCTGTTCTCATCATATTAGAAAAGCGGACCAGATGCTGAGGTCCAAATTAGGAAGAGAACATTCTAGTCTGCTTCTAAAGAAAAGTAAGAAAGTATGAAGATGTGCTAAAAATCCTTGTTGGTCAAGTCCCCTGGGCGCTCGCCAGAGCCCAGGGCTGTTTTGTAGAGTGAAGGGCTAGCCCTTCACTCCTGGACCATCCAGTGAGGTGTTAGGCAGAGAACTTCAACTTGTAGCATCTGCTGATTTCTGTAGCCCGTGGCTAACCAGCCAGCCTGTGGTGGTGTCCCTGATGTCCCTGAAGGAAGGCTAGAAGAGGTATACAACTCAGACTCCAGCAAATCATCAGTTGTCCCCAAGTCCTTCAGCCTCTTTTCTTCTTTAGAGTCCTCTTCCAATCCTGGTCCATTCTGTTGTCAGGGCTCCCCTGGAACACAAAGACACTTAGTGTCATCCCGTGGTGTGCTAGGCATTTTTTGTCAATTTAACACAAAGAGGAGTCCCCCGTGGAGGGAACCTCAGACAAGGAATTGTCTCCATCAGATTGGTCTGTGGGCCTAACGGCAAGGCATTTTCTTGATTAATAATTGATGTGGGAGGATCCAGTCCAAAGTGAGTGGCACCACCCCTGAGCAGGTGTTCCTAAGCTGCATAAGAGAGCAGGCAGAGCAAATCATGGAGAGGAAGCCAGCACAGACGTATTCCATGGTCTCTGCTTCAGTTCCTGCCTCCAGGTTCCTGTCTGAGCTTGTGCCCTGGTTTCCTTTGATGATGAACTCTTACCTAAAAGAGATAATAAATGTTTTCCTCTCCAAGTTGCTTTAGGTCAGGATGTTTAATCCTGGCAACATAAAGCAAAGGGTGTGTGGTAATTCATCATCCAGGAGCCTCCAGAGCCTATGAGCAAGTTCAATCCCCCTTGGTGCAGTAGCTGCTTCATGTGCTGACCTTAGGGCTTAAATAAGTCCGGCCACCCTCGAACTGTTTGTACTAGGGAAATCAATAATCTGTGGAATCCTTCTAACTGAGAAAAGTAATAGAAGCATGCAAGGAGGGAAGCCCATGGTGGATCCCAGCAGCCAGGCAGACATCCCTGAAGAAGAGAGAAGGAGAGGTCCTATGTCCACCCCACCCATGGAGTAAGCCTTTGTGTGCTTCAGGCCCTGCCTTGCTGGAGACTGAAGATTCCAAGCTTCCTCCATGATGCTAGTGAAGACATGACAAGAAAAGGAGCTCTCTGAACGTGGCTCTATGTCTTGAACTTCCTCTCTCCTTCAACCCTGGGAAAGAGCTTGGCTCTACAGAGCTACTTCCTGCCACTGCACTGTATTTGCTTTGACATCTACTCCCACCATGGCTGCATCGAGCCTCGACACTTGTGGGGTGAACCTGAAGGGCCCAATCCAGTGAGCACTTGCCTTACCTCACAGGGTCTCTGTGACACTGGGCCTATTGACAGCGCCTGCTCCTGAAACTTCCTGACCTACTTCCTACTGGCCTTCCTTTTAGTACCTTCAATTTTTTTTAACTTTTATTTTCAATTTTAGAAGATGTATTTTACTTTGTGTGTATGGGTGTTTTGGCTGCATGCATAGGTGACAAGTGTGCACTATGTACATGCCTGTTAGATACCCTGGAACTGGGGTTATGGATGGTTGTGGGCCACCATTTGAGTACTGAGAATAGAACCCAGGTCCTCTGCAAGAGCAACAAGTGCTCTTAACCACTGAGCCATCTCTGTAGCTCCTTAGTAGCTTTGTTATGTAAGTCTTTCCTTTGCTTCTTCTGTGACTCTCCCAGTAGATCAACCTCAAGCTGGTTGGGGCCAGTCCTTTCCTTGAGAGATAGACCCAGGGCCACACTGGACAGCCCCAGCGTGGGCAGCCACAGGCCTCACATCAGCGGTGGGAAACTGACCGCACCGTGTTCAGGTCATCTCCCTGTTGTGCCAGGATCCAGCAGGTGTTCTGGAAGCCAGCAAGTTCCTTCAGCTCCCGAATTACCCTCCCAAATTTGAACATTTCTGCTGTTTTTATCCTTCCAAATACTCTCCAATTTCACTCTTGCGTTTCTGCAAGTTTCTAAATTTTCAAAGTCCTTACCACCTCTCACCCCCACACCCCCAAAATCTGGCCCTGATCCACATAAAATTTCCAGAATAATCCTTTGAAAAAATAAATGTGAACACATTCCTCCTGCTTAAAATTGTCGGTTCTCCCACTTGCCCATGATCCATGCCCCCAGGGTGTCCTGCAGTCTGCCAGGGTCTGTCACCTTCCCCTTCCATCTCACCATCTGTACCACATGGTCCCCACCCTGCCTGATACTCAGGATTCCAGGCAAACCCACGCCTTGTCATTCTGGATAGTTGGCAGTGTGGGTAACAGCCCAGCTCCTGAGCTTACCCAGGCTCCTCTCCCTGGAGCAGCTGGCTTTCTCCCTGACCTGCCCACTCTACTCACCTTTCTTCAGTTTGCTTCCTCAAGTCAGGTATTCCCATCCACAGGTAGGATGAGCACCCTGTCACCACCATGCTGGTAGTTAGACACACGTCTGTTTCCAGGGGACCACGAGGAACCAGCAACACTGCCCCAGTTATTTTCTCCGCAGGTAACCGCACCTACAGGAAATGTTGCACTCAACTAACACAGTGCATCTTGACTCCCCCTCTTAACAGCCGTGGACCTTTGGGCAGTCCTTAGCCATTGTGAACCTTGATTCCGCCCTCTGTGAGATAGTAAGAGAGACCATCAGCTCATCACAGGATGCTGGAGGACTGTCTGAGGGGGGCATCCTGCAGATCGCTTTAGCCAAAGACTCCCTTTGTTCACTGAGGGTGGTGACTTCTCTTGGCACTCCAAGGTGCTGCACTGGTTTTTCCTGTTGGAAAAGAAGCTAAAGTGTACTTGCAGGGACATGAAGCTATCAAAGAGAAGTCACCCACTTAGGACACCTCCAGTTTATCTCACCTCCCTAAAGATGACAGCAAGGAAAGCCCTCCTTGGAGGATGCAGGATAGAGACTCCAGCAAGCTATAGAAATCTGTGAAGTAGCTCACCTTCCTGGACGTAGATGGAAGACCTTCGTCTTCCCGCAGGGCAGAGAATTTGGACTGCTCTTCAGTATCGAGAGGGAGGGGGAATGGTGTGGGGGGTGGAGAAGAGGAGTGGGGATAGGGGGAGGGAGTGGGGGGAGGGGGCAATATTTGGGAGGAGGGGAGGGAAATGGGAAACGGGGAGCAGGTGGAAATATTAATTAAAAAAGAATAAAAAAAATCTGTGAAGTAGAGAACAGGAATGCTTTTATTGTTCCTTTGCTAGCTTTCATAATACCCACAAAACAGAGTGTGTCCTGGACAGCAGTAAGTCAGTAGAAAGCTAGAGGCTGGAGACTTGGGAGATCCCTTTTCACCCTTAGGTAAAGTCTAAGCTCACAGCATAGCCAGATGCCTCCAAAATAAGACTACCCTTCCCCGCAGAGAGGAAGAGGCAGGTCAAGGCCAGCCGGGCCTAGCTGGCCTCTGCTTTATGTTCACTGTTATTGGGACCACAAGCTTGCATTAATGAACCCCATGCTCTTCTCCTGTGAAACATGGGCTTGCACGAGGGCATGGCCAGCAAGCACATGACCCTCTCCCTGAGATTTGAAGGTATTGGGCAGGAATCAAGTCGCTCTTGGATGCACTATCCTCTAAGGGGCTGTGTCCGTATTACACTATGGTGTCCTCCTGGTTGGTCAGTCTTGGCACAACCAGGTTTGTAGAAACTCTTTCCATAGAATCCCCAAGCAGTGACCAAATTAGCAGTAGCAATTCCCATCGCCATAATTTATTGCACCACTTTGGGCTCACCTTGCTTCCCTCTTGGACTGTTTTATTGGCACAATGAGAAAGAAACATCCAATTCATCCACTGTCCCTTTGTTACGTATATGTATCCATGAGCCATGCCAGGTGCCAGGTACTGGGGCAGAGAAGTCATATGCCAGCTCACCAGAGCTCAATACTATGGAACTAGACCCTTACCTCTATGCTGAGAAAGGAAATCAAGAAGGCGTGTCCCTCTGATGTGTGGAAGTACAGAGGAGAGGCATGGCTCCCAGTTATATGCCCAATACCTCAAATGTGACCTTACCTGGACACATTTAAAAAAAGGATCTCTGCGAATGAAATTAACTCAGAGATGTTGAGATGGAGTCATCCTTCAGTACCCAATGACACGTGTCCTTATAAGAGACAGAGTGGGGGCACAGAACCAGGGAGAAGATAGCCCATGAGATGGCAAAGGCTGGTGTAGGAATGAGGTACCTGCAAGCTAGGAGAGAGATGGATAAGCATCCTTTCTCACAACCCATGGGAAAGCCATCATGGCCAACACCTTGACTTCACTCTTTGGGCCTCCTGAATGGTAGAAAGATAAACCTCTGTTATCTAATCTACTTGTTTTGTGGCTCTCTGTTCAAGTGGCCTAAAGAAAATAAAACAAGTATCTGGCCCAATTTTAAGGAAGGTTTTTCAAGATGCTGAAGGAAGTGACTTTGAGAGAGATCCTTGAAGTCAGAGAGGGGCAAGAAGGGAGAAAGATAAAAGATATTCAGGAGAAATAAGCAGCAGCGGTACCAAGAGAGGGGCTACAAATCAATCAGGTGGAAGTGGAGAGTCCCGCAGGATCCAGTAGACACGTAGCTTCAGAACTACTGAAGGCAGATACCACAATAGGCCTGCTAATCAAAGATAACACTCTGATTTCCCTCCGAAAAATCTGAGTTCTGTGGTCAAGGATTCTTCTATATGATCCGGCAATCAATATGAGTTTGGAAAGACTGCTTAGGGACCCGTGGGTAAAAATGGATCAGGACCTAAACACTGGAGTCTAGAAAGTCCACTTGGCAGCACTATCAGGCTAGCACAGTAGGAGCTGGGCTGGGAAAAGGCCATACAGACATGCAACCCAGGGTATGGAAAGACAGGAGGTGGGTGATGGGTGATACAGCTGTCTGTAGGAGAGATCCTAGCAGGCCACCCAGATAAGGGTGTGAGCAATGGTACAGTTCTACTGGCTGGATAACGGAGAAAAGAGACGTTCTAAGCCTATAGCGAGTGTGGTTTGGAGACAATTGGATCCTTGTAGAGCTGCTGTGCACTGGCGAAAGCACATATGTGGCCTGCAGGGTACCCAGGCAGAGGGTGCTCGGTTGAGGCTGTACCCCAAACACCATCTGTCGGACCATATTAAGCCACACTCTGCAGCAGGAAATCCATGCCCCAGCCCTCATCAGCATCCATGCAGTCCCAGAGAAATCAATCGGTCTGGCTCCAGCTGTCGAAACTAGACGCAGAAAGGAACCTTGGACAAATAGTCCTCTGCTCAGCACATTTCTCCATCTGGGAAGAAAACCAGGTGGATGGGGAGGGGAAGCAGGCCATCAGAAGGTTATGAGGCCATAAATAAGAGATTTGTGGTAAATAAGCTGGCGAACATATCCGCTGGCTGCTCTTTTTTTATCACTCACCTAGAGAGCAAAATTCCCCCGCATCTTTTCTGCAGGCCAATAAATATCCTTCAAGGAGCCCATATTTACATAGGAAGCAAGGAGAGAGGGAGGGTACTGCTGCTACCCAGGTTCCATGTCAAGAAGGAGCAATGTATGGCCCTAAAGAGAATGGCTGTGCAGAGGATCAATGCAAATGCAGTTTCTCTTCCCAGGGCGATGATCCTGGGCAGGGTTCAGCCCAAGTTCAAGGATCGCACTGCGAAGCTGAGTGCAGGGTGCTGTGTGTCATGCAGATAAGTCGCACTCCTGGCTGTGTGCTGCCTGCTCTGCCATTCTATACACTGTGTCTCACTGCACACTCACCACCACCACCACCACCACCACCACCCAACCCCTGCCTGAAAGAGACATGGGATACGTAAGGAATCTCAAGTTCAGCCACCAGGTGTCATTGTACAAAAAGATTCTCTAGTATGTGTCAGACACAGCAGGTAAGTAGAGGCAAGGGCAGACAGACTGTGGAAGGAGTAGCAATGACATCATCTCGACCCGGAGTGGAAAAGACAGCTAGAGACGCTCACATATAAGCCGAGACTTCCACGGGGATCTGAAGATGAGCAAATACCAAAGGGAGGCAGAACAGAGAGCACGGGCTGTTCACAGACTCCAGGTCAGGGCATGAGATCCTGGCATGGAAGAAGCTGGAATATATTCTAGAGACCAGTGAAAAGGAGGGCTGCAGATGCCTTCATGTGATGTGGCTCCCATGTCCTCTTAAGCCATTGGGGACTCTGGCCTTTGGGTAGCACGGCCACTTCAGGGGTTAAGACAGGACAGTGGCGTCCCAGTGGACTCTCAGTTCTGGGAAAAGCAATCAACATTTTTTTTCTTATGCCTATGAAGGACATCTTTGAATAATGCCCATCTCAAGTAAGTCAGCTGAACACACCTCTCATATATATATATGTATATGTATATATTTGCCCACCCGAATGAGCTAGGGTAGGCCTTTGCTTTTCATCCTGGAAAGGAAGCAAGGAAAAGTGTGATGGCCTGTAGGTAGTTTATCCAAGGTCACCCAGATACGAAGTGGCTGAGCTGAGAGTCCAACTTAAGTACAGTAGACCCCGTGGTCGATGGTTTCTCTTTTCTTGACTTAAGTTAGCTTGCGGTCGGTCAATCACAATTGATACCAAATGAAAAATTATGGAAATAAACCATTCATAATTTTGTTTTGTTTTGTTTTGTAAATGTATTCTGTGCCATTCAGGGTCGCATGATGAAATCTTGTATTTCCAGGCTCTGTGTTGCCTAGGACAAAAATCATTCCTATGCCTGATATGTATGTATTACATCCATGACCCACCCATTAGTCACTTCATAATGTACCCCGTGATCAGGCCAATTGTTGTATGAGGGCTCATGTTTAAATGCAGTATGATGAAATATTTTGAGAGAGAGCAAAAGAGAAACAGCACATTTATGTAACTTATTGCAATGTATCGTTATAACTGCTTTGCCTTATTATTAGTTATTGTGGTTCATCTCTTACGGTACCTAATTTATAAATTAACAATTGTTGGAGGCATTCTGTGTAGAGAAAAACATCATGCCCAGGGCTGTGCATGATCCGTGCTTTGAAGCACTGAGAGACTTGGAACCTGTCCCCAGCAGATGGGGTGCAGGAGGGGCACTCCTGGATTCTGTTTGTTGAAAAGGTTCCAACATGATGCAGCTTAAAAAGAGACAGAAAAACACAGGGACCAAAACAGCAGACAGAGGGGAGAGGAGCACAGTGTCTTGTCTTCCACCCTGCACCACTGTGGGTGTGATTTATGGCCCCAAGTGTCATCATATAGAATGTAACATCCTTCAAACACCAAGAGCACACGCTTTGAACACACACGCACATTTGCATCTGACCACAGTACATTGTTGTGCTTTATAAAGAATGAAGAAAACTGCTTTCTGAACATCTGGTGGGATTCTTCCCTCAAGTCCAGATGTGGTAGATTATAAAGACAAGGCAATAGGCTCTGTATGCCAGCAGTAATTTCCTAGCAATGCTCCAGCCAGCACATGCTATTCCTCTTTAGACTCCCGAACCCTAAGCCCCTGGGCCTCTATGACACTGGTCTGGGTCATTGTGTCTAATTGCATTCTGGGTCTCAGCTGGTGGAGAGTGAGTTGCTTCTCCCACTCGCTCTGAAGTGCTCAGCTGGGTGGCAGGAGAGGAAGCAGTGGTATGTGGGGTGGGTGCTTTTTTGACTGACTAGGCTCTGAGACAGTTTGTTGAGCAATGTCCTTGGGCGCACTCATTGGGATCTTGGGTGGGATGATCGCTAGACTCCCCTGCTCCTTAGAAAAGCTCTTAATGGGGGGCTGGAGAGATGGCTCAGCAGTTAAGAGCATTGCATGCTCTTCCAAAGGACCCGAGTTCGATTCCCAGCAACCATGTGGTGGCTCACAACCATCTGTAATGAGGTCTGGTGTCCTCTTCTAGCAGGCATATATGCAAACAGAATATTGTGTCCATAATAAATAAATATTTAAAAAAAAAAAGAAAAGCTCTTAATGACATCAGCACCAGCACCAAGCAGTGTCATGTCATCCCCCATCCTGTTCTGCTTTTCAGTCCTGGTGATGCAGGGAATTCGCATGGGGTCACTGCAGATGGACACACTTCTGATTCAAAGGGAATGAAGTGTGTCTCACTTTGTCCCCTGTCCAGGCATTCTTTTCTAGTTTAGAAGGAAGCTACCTGCAGCAAAGAGCTGTGGGGGAAGGAAATGTGGGCTCATCGGTACAGGTAGAGAAGATGTCCTCACCCTGCCGTTGGCCCTCAGTTCCTTGGCTCATACTAACTGTCAGGGCCCCTGAGGAAATCACACTAATGGGACAACATGGGATAAGGTGAATGTCACATCAAGAGATCAGCTAAACTTGTTCCTATCTCTAAGCTTCCCTCTACATGATTCAAGGTATCCAAGGTGGTTGGACATGCTCATATATACATGTATACCCCCACAGAGGGGTCATGGAGCAACTGGGAAAAATCTAAACTGGACTAGCAGATGCTAAAGAAGGGCTGGACGTTTGAAATCCAATTTTATGATCACTTTGGAGATGCTGCTGATGTCACACATATGCCTGGAGACTAGAAAGAGCCTATTGTCCTCACAGGGTAATTGTGTGACTCCATTAAGAGCATGGGATATTTGGAAAGCTGTGAAATAGACTATAATAACTGAGAAGAAATTGTACCTAAGTGACCAGTGACAAACTCACCACTGTAAGAGCTTGTACACATCCCTTCCACAGGGACGGAAGCTGTTCTCACCTATCTTGGTCTCTCTTGTTATTCCAAACCTGAGAATGAGTTATTCCTAAAAGGAGGAGGTTCACTTAGAACATCCGTGGTTCTAGGGGTTGGAAGTCTAGAATTAGGTGGCAGTTTGTAACAAGACCCTAGTGCTGCCTAGAAATAAATAAGGAAGTAGACAGGTAGCTAGCTGCGCGTGCCAACGGGACACAACAGGAGAGATGCCTTGGCTTACAACAACCTACTCTCTGGGTAACTAATCCACTCCAGTGAGAATTAACCCCTGGCAGAAGAATGGCACTAATCTTGCTTCAAATGATCCAGACTTAATCTTTCCTTAAGGCCCTACCTTCCATTGCTGTCACGTGGCAACCAAATTTCATGTAGATTTTGGAGGGGGAAACCGTATTCAGGCTATCTCAGCTCCGACCAGACACAGGCTCCAGGGTAGGGAGGGAGCTTGAGTGTAGAGAACAGGCTGCCACCCACCCACTAGTGCTGGCAATTTTCAGAGTGCTATTCTATTCCTGGCGTTTTTCTAACCATCCCATGGGTTCCTAGGCACTAAGGGTCATTTGTGTCAGGAATCCTGTATGAGGAGAATTTGCTCATTTTTCCAATTACTCCAAGATCTGGGGCTAGTCTTTTCTTTCCGTACACCTTCGTTTTCTTCTCCTTTACTGTGCATTATCTATTCCTTGGGTATGACTTTAGATTGAAGAAAATCCTGGTAAGGGGACTGCAGAGATGACTCAGTCAGTAAAGTGACTGTCTTTTCAGCATGAGGCTCTGAGTTCAAATCCAACACCCACATACAATCTCAACATGGTAGCATCTACCACCCCAGTGCTGGGGAAGCAAAGACAGACAGAACTCACTCACTGGCTAGCCAGTCTAGCTGAACTGTTGAGCTGCTGGTTCAGTGAGAGATTGTGCTTCAAAAACTATGGCAGACAGTGATCCCAGAAGACATCTAGTATTGACTTCTGGCCTCTACATGCATGCACACACATATGTACAGTCATCACATGTGCATACTCCTCCCCCTCTCTCTCATACACACATACATACCTAGATATTAAAACTGTTTATGGGTTTGAAACCACCTTACTTGTGTCCCATCCTATCCCACCACAGCCCCTGAGCTGGAGTACTAGAAGTTGTTTTACTTGGTCCCCAGATCCAACTCATGCCTCTTGAAATACCAACTAAAATGACACATGAAATAGAATTTCCCATTGAATCCAATGTAAGTTGATTAGATAAACATTGGCTATGGAGCTCAAGGCTGGGCATCAGCCTCCCCTAGGCACTGGCGCTAAAATCAACCTTCTCAGGTTAAAAAGGAAACCCATTAGCTCCCCTCAGCAATGCTAAGACTCCTGGAGGCAGCAAGACAAGTAGACTCTGGCTTTCAGAAATAAGGCTGGAGCTCATTTTCTGGAGCAGAGACAGGGCCCTGACCCTACGGGCCCATGCGTTCTGCAGGGAACTGCCACACAGCTTGCCTGAAACAGGCTTTCCTCCAATGGAGGGGACACCGGACTCCTTTAGTTGACTCTGCTGTGTCTTTGGCCGCTTAAGATGGATGAGATGTCCCCTTCTAGGGAGTTACTCCTCTAACATTATCCCTTGTTGGTGGCCCTGTCACACTTCTGTGGCCTGGTTAGTCAGTGGATTCCTCTGAAAATCGCCGTAGCAACCGTCTCTAATGCACTAGGGAGGGGATGGGTGGTGATAGGGAGGTTGCCACGGCTCTCACGGACCTAAGGTGGGTAGTTTGCAAACTGAAGCACTCCAGTTTAGAATCTGCCCCTTTGCGTCCTGCCTTTAGGTGTTGTGATGACAGGCATGAGCCTTTAAGACGGCCTATCACCTCCTCCCTCTGACCTTGGACAAGCCATTCCCTCTAGGTGGCTCGGCTCCATGATGGTATGAATGCCATTCCGAGAGAGCTGAAAGGACAATTCGCTAAGACAGGGCTGTGAAAGCACACAGGGGCGCTTCAATGGAGGGCAGTCATCGGTAGTGTTGCAGATTCCGAGTGTTAATACCATCCTCATGACAGCTCCTTGAAGGGGCCACAGTTTGCCTCCTGTTTAAGGGACCAGCCACCATGACCAATCTGGGTAGCAGACGTGGGCCATACTTGGCTCCAGCAGCCTTTCCAGCATGGGGCTATCTGAGAGCCATTTTAAGGGTAACAATGATGCCACCCATTTAAGACAAACTGAAGTCATTTTCCATTATGAGAGCTGAGCTAAGGGCTGAGAGGGTGTAGCTAGAACATGGGATACTTGTGAAAGTGTCTTGGAACACTGAAAGAATCCTCCTCAGCTCTCAGTGAGCACTTCTGTGCTGTGCTCATGTCCTCGGTGCTCCGCAGAGGGCCTAAAGCAATACCCGCACTCCACCCAACGCTGACCAGGAATAGTCCTGGGAACCTGTGGGAAGTCAGACTTTCATCAGACAAACCTCCTCAGAGATGTTCTTGAGGTTGGGGGTCACCAGAGACACTGCTGCTGGGGAGGCCCTGCACCCCCGAGGCATGGTGCCTGTCCTACTCTGGAGAAGCCTTCGCTGAGCTTCCCAGTACCCAGAGTTCAAGAAAAACCACCCAGCTCTGCTCCTTGAGGGCAGCTACAATCCGAGCCAGTTCCCTGCCAAGGTGGTAGAAAGGGAGGTTAAAGCAACTTTTTCATTTAGATGGCAAACTACTCACTTCCATCAAGACTATAGGCTGTCTACACTGCAAATTCTTGCCGAAGGGCTCAGCCTGGAGCCAGCTGCTACCCACAAACCCTCCCAGACAATGAAGGCCAGAGACTTAGTGTCATCAAGTCTTTATTTCCACTTGTGCCATCTACAGGGAAGGTTCCAACGGGCATCACTCTGTGTGGTTCTTGGTCCGTACTTTATAGATGTTGGGGATAAATGATTAGTAAATGATATTTAGGGGGTCCACAAATCTCTACATACCCATAGCTATGTGCAGAAGGTTGGATACCAATGAATTTTTCTGGAAGATAGTTTTGCTTTCTCCTCCTCTTCCTTTCCTCCTCTCCTCCTCCTCTTCTTCTTCTATGAACAAACTCTGAAAAGATCTCTGACTCCACAACAGGTTAAGCACTGTAAGAACGGCTCACTGTGGTCCTTATATTAAGGAGATCGTCTGACCTTCATTGTTTAGGTCTTTCTCTGAGATGTAATTTAATGTTATAGTCCGTCTGTCATTCCAGGCCAGATGAAGAACATTACCGCATCTTCAACTGCTTAACTCTTGTTGAGGGTGGAGTTGGCACTGATAAAGGACTCACGTGATACATTCTTTTTAAAAAAAAAAAAAAAATCAATACCAAACTAACACATCTTGGAAAAAGACATGAAAATCTGCTGTTTTAGAAGCTAGAAGCTCCATGTATGTACACCACACACACACACACACGCATTTAAGTTTAAATGGCATTACCCTATATGTGGGTTAAAAAATAATTCTTTTTCCAGATGCCATGGTCTATCAAATGAAAAATACAAGGTGTGGGCTACCGTCTTTGGACTGTTGGTCAGTGAAGTCTCAGGCCCTGAGGACCATACAGGCCGCTACTCTTGCTCTTGGTTCCTCCCCAGAACTTGACGGTAAGAGCCTATGGTTGCTGACATCACATACCTGAATCATAGGATGTGGAGAATCAAACTGGAATTTAAAAAAAAAAATCTTTAAGTAAAGAAAAGGAACTGCTGCCAGGAGAAAGGCCAGTGACAGCATGAACGTTTCTCTGTCAATCAGAAGTGAGAATAGTGTGACTCTCTAGGTCTCCCTCCTTGCTTCTGGCACCCTGAACACCATCCCGCTTTTGATGCTCTTATATCTAGGGTTATTTTTATTTTTGTTTTGTTTTTAATCTCCCCACTTATGTTCTGTTGTCTCACTGAGCACTGGGGAGGGTTCAACAAGCACAGGTAGGTTTTGCTATATCAGAACTTTTGCTGCTAGGCTTTTATATCCATATTATTTTATCCCCTGAAGTTTTTAAGCAGTGGCAATCACAAACACTGAGGGTTTATTTAGGGACATACATGACCTAACTGATTTCCATATATTAAGCCATGAGCAGGCCTGTGATTGACCTGAGACCCTAATATCATCACTAAGTCTGAAGAAAGTGATGAATGAGAAACGGTGGGCACTTTACTGTGGCTAGGTGCCAGGGGTGCCATTCAGAGCCGCCCCCACCCTGACTCAGACTCCATGCTTAGAACTCTCACAGTCTAGACCATGTGTCTGCACAGAATGGGCATGTTCCACTCTTAAGAGCACTTCAGACACACAGTGGATGAGTTAACATTTCGATCTCTATTTTTATTAGCATATATTAATTATATGTAATGGGTTTCATTAGGCATTGTCATAGAGATATATGACATGTTTTGATCAACTCCCCTTGCCTGCTTTGTCCTTTTCCCACCCCTGGTGATCTTTTGCTTCCCAGATGGACCACTTTGTACTTTCATGGTTTTAGTTTCTTGTCATTGTTTGCTTGCTTGTCTTTCTGATGTCCCAGTGAGCTCTATTCTGCTTGCTTACAGGAGCACAGGTGAGGGACTGTTTCCAGGAGCACCTGCTTTCATTCCCTCCACACCCTTGCTTGGTTACATTGTTATTTCCATCACTGGCATGGTGTTGTAGATGCTTGAGACTTGAGACCTATTGCTGGGGCTTAAGAGGCCAGCGGAGCACCCAGGAACAACCTCTGAGCCCACGCAGAGGTGTGTCTTCTTGCTCACCTGCTTCCTCCTGTCAGTCCGTGATTATAAACGCGCAGGCCTATCCAGAGAAGCAGAGCAGCGTTTTCCATTGCATTCGACTACTCAGTGATAGCATGCAATGGGCCTCTGTCACTTTTGTAACTTGGAAGATTCTCCAGAGCTGGTTAAATGGGATTTTTGTTTTTACCTGGTTAAGGCCAAGAAGAGTTCTGCAAATCACCGACCCAGGAATTTCTGGAAGTTTTCAAGGTATAGACTCTTCCAAATTCAGGTCAACCCCATGCTTACACTTGACAATTAGTGACAGCCTGGCCTTGGAAGTGAATTTTTATTGTTTCCAGAACTTGCCTTTTCAAGGAGGCTTGCTGTTTGGTTTCTGGAGATGTGAATACTTCTCTCCTCAGCACTGAATGGCAGACCATTTTTCTTTTTTTCTGCAGAGAGGAAAAAAAAAGGGAAGTGTAATTTTCAACTCTCAGCACAACGTGCCTTTGATTAATGTATATTGTAATCATCACAGAATACACAGCTGTCTATTAACGATGGAACCAAATGAGTTGAATAGATTATCAAAGAACAGCAGCCCCAGCTCCACTCAGAGGTACATGCTTGTCTTTAGAACATTAATCTCCTAACAGCTTTGAGTTTGATTCCAATTTCCCTAACAGTCTGCAAGAATGGGGAGATGACCATTTAGGCGACCGTCCCTAGAGTAGTGAAAGCTCACCCCTCCGTGGAGCCAAAGAATGAGGGGAGGGGGGGTTTTCTTGATGTGATTACTCTGAAAGGGTTGGGGAGGTGGAGAAGGGATTTGAGTCACCCGGAGAGTGGGAGGCAGGAGCCTAGGATTCCTAAAACAGGCCGTGGGGGGGGGGCACTTTCTAGGCTGCCAACACTGGAGGTTCCTCTGGGGCACTGTACAAAAGGAGGTGCTGAAGTGGAGGGCATAGGAGAGGAAGGAAAGCAAACTGGCCAGACCTTCAAGGTCACCCAGTACCCATAGACACTGACACAAAGCACAGAATGAGCACCCCTAATGATGGTCATGACCACCAACTGGATGGGATCTGGAATTTCCTAGGAAACAAGCCTTCAGCACAGCTGAGGGGGGATTGTTTTAAGTTAATTGAGGTGAGAAGATACATCCGAGAAGTGAGTGCTATTGTTCCCAAAGTCTGGACCCTGGAATGAATAAAAAGAAAACCTGTTCTCTGCTTCCTGATTTGAGAAGCATCATGATCAGTTTCCAAAAGCCCCTGCAGCCAGGACTCCCTGCCTGGGAACTGTACTCTGGAGCTGAAAGCCAAATAGACCCCTTTTCTTCGAAGCTGTTTCCAGGGTGTTTTAGCATCGCAGCTTGGGAAGTACTGAAACCTGAACTGCCCTTGATTTCCCCCCTGGGAAGAATGGGCTCTAGCACAGGTTTCCCAGGATTTGAGGGACAGGGCCATCGGGAATGTCTTTTTCTGTCACCTTTGAGATTGACCCAAACAGCTTTGACATCACTGGTCCAGCTGACCAAGCTTCCCCCCAAGTCGTTCAAGCCAAAGAACCACCAGTCACCCCAAGTACAAGTCATAGTTCTCTTTCCATGTTAGACCCCAGCCAGTGTCAAATATTCAAGCACTAGTGCCTCAACAATGTCCCACTGTATATGCTGACACACACGCATATGCATGCCCACTATGTAATGTATATAAGTACAATTGATTGTCAGTTTTTTACAGTGACCTTTCACCTTCATTCTTCTCCAGTTTTCTCTGACACTACTTACTTTATTTTTAAGTCTCTTTTTTATTGCTGTTACAAAATGCCTGAGACTGGGAGATTTATAAAGAGATAGGATTCATTTAGCTCATGGTTCTAGATGCTGGACAGAGCAAGGGCCCTCCTGCCACATCATAACATGGTACAGACTATCACACAATGGGACAAAATAAATGTGCTAGCCCACATCTCTCTTCTTTGTTTTATAAAGTCATGAATATCATCATGGGGGCCCCACCTTCATGACCTTGACTAATCCCAGACCCTTCCCCAAAGCCCATCTCCAAATATATTGATATATAAATGTGGGGGTAAGTTTCCAACATATGAACTTTCAGTAACTTACCCAGACTGAAATAGTCACTCTTCACCCAAATCACTCTTTTGTCTTCCTCCATGTCTACCTGAAATTTTCCTTCTCAAAGTTCGATGTCTAGTTCAGATGCCATTCAGCAAGATCTTATTTTTAATTTTTGTTAGATTTATTCATTGTTCTGTGTGTGAGTATTTTGCCTACACATATGTCTATGCACCACATGCATGACTAGTACCTGAGAAGATCAAAAGAACTGACCTGGAACTCAGGTTAAGTAGGCTGTAAACCACCATGTAGGGGCTGAGAGCTGAACTAGAGTCCTCTGTAAGAGCAGCAAGTGCTCTCCACCACCGCGCCATCTCTCCAGCCCCAGCAATGTAGTAATAGGAGCGGCGGGCTGCTTCCCACCACCCGGCCAGTTAGCTTTATACCCAAAACAATTACAAGGAAACTGTATTCTTTTAAACACTGCCTGGCCCATTAGCTCCAGCCTCTTATTGACTAGCTCTTACATATTGATCTAACCCGTTTCTAATATTCTGTGTAGCCCACGAAGTGGCTTACCAGGAAAGATCTTAACCTGCATCTGTCTGGAGTGGGAAAATCATGGCGACTCACTGACTTGGCTTCTTTCTCCCAGCATTCTGTTCTGTTTACTCCACCCACCTAAGGGTTGGCCTATCAAATGGGCCTAGGTAGTTTCTTTATTAATTAACCAATGAAAGCAACAGATTAGAAAGAAATCACTCCCACATCACAGCAAGGCCTTCTTAACCTCTTACTCAGGCTCCAGTGTTCTCTCTTGCCTGTCTCTATATGGAATTAAAGCCCCATCAAGTCAGGGAGTCAGAGGTCTCCCTGGCTGCCTTGCATCCTTGTCTGCAAGAATACAGAGAACGGAGCCTACAGCTTGCTCCACTAGTACTCGTTCCCAGCTTCAAAATCTTTCCAGACAACCCCTACCTGCCTCTATTACCCATTCATGATGGACAAAAATGGGTAATTTTATGTACCACCAGACAGAAATAACTATCTCAGAACATGCAGTGATGTCCCCAAAACCCAGAGCTCATGTATGGTCCAGCTTGATCATGAGTCTCAACTCTGTCCACAGTTCAGCTTCAGAAAGAGTCGAAGTTCTCAGACTACAGGGTGTGTGTGTGTGTATGTGTGTGTGTGTGTATGTGTGTGTCTTTCAAGTTTTGTTTCTGATAACACTCTAGAGTTGGGGTACTAGAATGAGATGGGAGAGACATGAACTTTAAAGAGGAACTCATTCTGAAAACAAGACTCCTGATCCTTGCACTCACACTGCCTGAGCTCTGAGTCTTGGTTCCTTACTAACCTCAGCACCCTGGTTCTGACTGTGCCCCCCACACACACACACACACACACACACACACGCATGCATACATAGGGTTGGGTGTACTGGCTGAGGCTGAGTTTGTCCCGTGGATTTCAAGAGTGTCTCACTGTTCTAAGTTTTTCTGGACATTAACTCTGTGTCATGTATTTGGGACAGAAAACAGACAAAGTCACAGGAAGGAGAAATGATTCTGAACTTGGTAGTATTTCCCCAGGTTAGTATATATACCCAGACTATCTGTCCGCGGGCCATCAAAAGCAGGCTCCATGACCCTGAATGACAGGTTGCAAGATGTCTGGGAGCTGCTGTGGTTAGCCAAGAGATAGAGCTCCAGGCTCAGGAAACATCTGGAAAAAAGATAGAGGCAGGAAGGCCAACGCCTGCTCCGAGAGCCTTGTTTTAAGAAGGCAGGAGGGGAAAGATGCCAGCAGAAAGATTGGTACCTGGAAGCCTTCCCGTCCAGTCCCTGTCAGTCCTGGGGCAAACAGTGCCAACACACTGTCTCTGGATCAGCCATGTCCCCAAGTCCAGCCAGCCTCACCCCTGAGAGTGGAAACACCTCCCGGGTGCCCTGTACTCTTTTCTGGGTTTTGGAATGTGCTGGGCCACCCCTATGGCTCACTTTTCAGCTCCTGTGTTCTGCTGAGAGTTCACAACCATGTCAGACAACAACAGGGGATTCTGGCGCGACACCCCAACTCATAACACCACAGCAGGGCAAGAACTGGCTTTGCAAGGCTAGGGCTGGGAAAATCATCATGCGGGGAGGGGCAGGATGGGCTGTAATCTCCCCCTCCCAGTTCCTCTGCTCCATCCTCTGCCGTGACCCATAAATTCACCAAGATGAAGTCATTCCCCAGCCGTGGCTGTAAAAAGTCAGCTGCATAGCTAGGGAGTTTGCAGCCGAGTCAGATTATAAAATAAAACCAGTGATTCTGGAAAGGGAGGGTCAAGGCAGTCAGGCCCTGGGGGAGGGGAGATGGCTGTTCTGTTGTTTTTAACAAGCACCAGAAGGTTTTGGCTTTGTAAGATTCCTCACCATGCTCCCCCACCTTCCCACAACTCCTTTTTGAGGGCGATCATGCAACTGTGGGGTTTCCTCGGTGCTACAAAAATAAAACAAAATAAAAACTTTAAAAACCAGCCTGTAAGTTGTTTCTTTCCTGCCACAGTTGAAACAGACCCCAGACCCTCTTCTTCTAAAGTCTCTGGAAATTTGACCAGAATCTAGGGGACTCAGAAAAGTCCCAGACCCTGCATCTTTCCTTCCCCGAGGCTGGAGTGAGACATAGAGCTAGGAAACTAGAGTGACCCGGCAATTGAACATGTCACCTGCCCAACAATAGCAGGACAGCTTTCTGATCTACATGGCAGGCTCTTGCCAGTTGCTTAAGGTCCCTCCAACTCAATCTTTACTGCTTTTTCCATCTGAAAGTTGCTGAGTACTTCCTGTGTGCAGTCACTGGAGGTCGTTCTGGGAGTAGAGCAGTTGACAAAGCAGACAAAAACACTTACTTGTCTTTGCTTTTTCTACCTGGGAAGGGTCAAGTAGCCAGTGCCTTAAAAGAATCAGGCCACTCATGTCCTCGTCACCCTCCTAGCAAGGATGCCAACGACGGTCAAGTTGAGACCATCTCACATATACAATAATACCTCTTGGCTCACCAAGTACCTGCTCAGTCTCTGCACATCACAACGGAGGAAACGGGCTGTGTAGCAAATGACTCCAAACACACCGATCAGAACAATGAGTCCACATTGTCTCATGGACTCTCTGGATTCACAAAGATGGAGATGAGTCTATGCTGCCACACGATGACCTTACGGAGGCAGGAGGACACATGGAGGTCCCTGCAAAGGCCTGTTGAGGGTCTTGTTAGACTGAAGGACTCAGTCCCTCCCTAACTGTTGCCCTGAAAGTCTTTCTCAGTCAGCGCAGAAGAACTTCCACCACAACAGCGGCTTCTTTCAGTGCGAGTAATGAGTGTGCCTACGATGTATCATATACACATTTTATGATAGAATCAAGTTATGGAACTCCTGTATATCTCTGTATTGTATTTGTGAGAATCAAGATACTGGGTCCAGCCTATGGTAAAGGAGAACATTGCACAGGGGCTGAATACTAGGAGGTGAGGACCACTGGAGTCCATTGTGAAGGCTATTTAAAATAAAATCTCAGTGGTGATGATCAAAACTTTAAATGTGTATTGAAACTTTGACCTTTCCATACCAGGAGCTGTTTTCTGTATTATTCTATATGAAGTTTTAATCCACCCTCACTACAGTTCAGGAGGTCATTTCTCCAAATTACAAACATAAAGTCTGATCCTATGAGTTTCCTAAGTGGCTGAGGGCCAAGAGCCAGTAAGTTGAAAATGCAAGGAACTCACCAGTTGATCTCTTCTAGAGCCTCACACTATGTCATGGAGTTGCCTCTTCTGAAAGGTCATCTAGGGGTCAGTTGGCCCTTTACATAGTTGACAAGTCTAAAACCTAGAGAGCCCAAATAACTGGCCAAGGTCACACAACAAAGGAGTAGCAGAGGGGAACGGGTCTTTGTCTCTTAGAGCCCCAGTTTCTACAAGAAGGTGGTTGAGAAAAGCAGTAAGTTCATGGGCAGTGTCTCACAGGAAGCAGCATACAGCAGCCATCAGTGCAGGATGCATGATGCAGAAGCGGTACATGACATGAAACCGTGTGTAGCATGAAGCCATGTGTAGCATGAAACAATAAGAAGCATGCTGCAGCATGCCCTATGAAGTAGCATATGGCATGCAGTGGTATGTGGTATGACGATGTGTCTCCTGCCCAGGAAACACTCCAGAAACTTTGAACCCCAGCTGACCACAAAACTTGCAGCTTTCCTCTCTCCCAGCTTAGACATGAAGTTCCTGGTGTCTGGTTATACCTGTAGTTAATCTATGTCCCTTTTCAGGAATATTTAAACTTGCCTTAGCTGGAAAAAAATAGGCCCATCACAGACATGAGTGTAATGGACTGGTTTAAGTTTTCCTGGGGGCTTAATAAAAGGTGGTAGTTTGGGTAACAGCTCTGCCACAGGCCCTTCTGCTAATACTTATCTAACTAATGCATCTTGCAAATGGCCTCGCGCAGCTTTGGGGACATTAAGAAGACTTCACAATGTTGTTCTACATATGGTATTTCTGCCTTGGAGTTTTTTTTTCTTTCCACTTGTATAAATTATTTTACGATGAAGGTGGTGGTGCTGGGGGAATAGGGGCCAGAGGAAGGGTTAGAATTTCACAGGATCCAGCCTGAGGCATTTTTTGGAGCCCAGAGGGAGCTCTGCCCCACATTCCTGAGCACAGGGACCAGGAGGAATGGAAGCTAAGTGACTGAGGAACACCAGCTGTGCTCACAGGCGTCACATCCTGGCCAAGCAGGCATCTGTCCCCTCAAAATGACACACACTTTCAGTAGATTCACCCCGAAAGGACACACCAGGATAGATGAGTGGAATTCCTGTGTCACACAGGGTCCCAGGACTGACGCCCTCCGTTTACCAGGTCAGCCAAGAGAGCTGAAGGCAGGCACAATCTGAACCCTCCCAACACACGGCAAAATCCTGTCTCAGACATTCCAGTCACAGATGTGGCTCCAGAACTTGTCCAATGCCCTCATTCCACACAGCTGAAGGCTTTTCTGCTCCAGGTACCTCGCAGGGCAATCCAACCAGGATGAATAAAGTCCAGTCAGAGCCGTAAGAGCAGGCCAATCGAATGAGGACTATAGCTCTGTCTAGATCCACTCCCGACAGTGTGATGAGTGAGCGTACGGAGGCGGGTGCAGGCACACAGAACCAACCAGCCAGGAGCATGGAAGAGACCGGTGGAAGACCTAAGGGACAGGAATGCTCTGTGAGTGAAATGGAAGGCGAAGAAAGGCCAGAGGGCTAGAGGGCATGCAAAGTCCCAGAATGTGGGTTTTCACATTCCCATCTTCAGAGCAGAGACTGTGATGGGCAATTTGCAACCATCTTTTCAAAGATGTCCTGCATAGTTAAGAGCTGTGGAAAGAGAGACAAAGTCCTCATGCAGAGAAAGGAGCAAGTTTCCATACTGCCAAGTAGAGTCTGAACAAGATAGCCATTCTCTTGAGAAAAAGGGCCAAACTGCCCCGTTTAGGAGAATCTTTCTTTCTTTCTTTCTTTCTTTCTTTCTTTCTTTCTTTCTTTCTTTCTTTCTTTCTTTCTTTCTTCCTTCCTTCCTTCCTTCCTCCCTCCCTCCCTCCCTCCCTCCCTCCCTCCCTCTTTCTTTCTTTCTTTCTTTCTTTCTTTCTTTCTTTCTTTCTTTCTTTCTTTCTTTCTTCTCTCCTTCCTTTCTTCCTTCCTTTCTATTTTAGTTATTTTATGTGCATTGGTGTTTTGTCTGCATGTATATCTGTGTGAGGGTGTCAAGGGAGTTACAGACAGTTGTGAGCTGCCATGTGGGTGCTGAGAATTGAACCCGGGTTCATCTGGAAGAGGAGCCAGTGCTCTTAGCTCCTGAGCCATCCCTCCAGACCCAGATTTAGGTTCCTTAAACTGAGTATGTGTCAGAGAGATCCTGTCAATCAATCAATCTGCCTACACATAGATGTTGCCCAGAGCCCTGTATATCATTCCATAGGGACTGAGGCTTATGAAACAAATTCTGAGTTGTCTGGATGCTGCTATTGATAAGAATAATAAAAAACGTCCCCCTCTCTGATCCAGGAGGCTCAGAGCTTTTGCCAACATCCATGTGGCATCTTACCTAGTAGCCTACAAGTTACATAGTGAATCAGGCTCTTAGTAGATCAGACACTTGTGTTCTCATATGTAACTGGAACTCTTTATTTTTCACCTTTTATTAAATACCAAGGCTATTTTAATTGTCATGATTTTATTGTAATTCTTGTGTCTAATAGGGCAAACTTTCAACTTCGTCTATGTCAATGTCAGCATCGTTATTTATTGACATTCATTTCTTCATATAAGTTAAGTTTGGAGTTAATTTGTTGAGCTGTCCCTAAAATTGTATTTCATCTTGATTGGAATTATTTTGAATGTATGGATTAAATTGGAGGGAACTGCCGTCTTTGAACATTCCCCAGTCATGAAAGTGTAATATATATCTTTTCCTTGGGCTTGAATCTGTGCATTCATCAATGTCAGTCTGTCTGTGGCTGTGTGTTGTCCTTGTTGCATCTAATTTTCTGTCATGGTGTTTTCGTCAATGAAGGCATAGAAGAACACGGTTACTCTCTACATGTTGGTCTTATACATGGCAAAGATTCTTTTTTCTTTTTAGTTCTTAGCATTTTCTGGTTGCTTGGAATTTCTGTGCAAATCACCAAGTCATCCATAAATGACAGGAAAGATATCTTTGTTTTCCCCCACCTCCATTTTCCTTTTCTTTGACATCAACAAGAACCTGTAGCATTCAGCTGCACAATAATCATGCAGTCAGTCAGCTCCGCTGTTGTATTTCTGACCTGAAGGGAAATTGCTCTCGAGTATGATGCTTCCCTTGGCATACTTAGCATGCAACCTTTGCCAGAATGAAGGATCTTTGCATCTATTCCCCTTTTAAAACCATTTTTAACTAAAAATTAGCATTGAACTTTAGATGGTATTTCAAAACTGATTGGTGCAATGCTTTCCACCTCTCTGCCGTTAATATTCTCAATCATGTGCGTAGCTGTCCCTCACATTTCAGGAAAAATCCCTACATATTCATGATGCATTTTAAAGACACATACCATCGTGTTCTGTTGTCACACCACATGCGTGGGAGGTTTGCATCCATGCAGACACGGGCATGGACTCTGAATAAAGTGGAGAGTCACTGTAAGGTAGGAAAGACAGTTCCAGACTGTGCACTCTGGCTGTAACTTTGAGGTTAGGCAAGTAAGCAGTATGCAACCAGGGAGAAGAATAATTAGCTCCAGAGCATGGAGAATTCAGATCAGAAGAGAGGCTTGGGAGCTGGCTGTAGCAGGGTAGAGAAAGAACAGGCAGAATAGGCTAGCAAGATGATCTGCCAAGTTGGATGTTACAGAGTCAGACAGGAGTGAGGCTCTGACTTGAGCAAGTGGAAGATGGAGCTGCTGTTAGGACAGTAGGAGGAGCAATGAGGTTCAGTAGGTGTGGGGTGAAGCACACGGGCTGATGGCGGCACTGAAGGATACACATAAAGCCCTGGGAAGGTTACTGGGTATCTAAGGAGCTCTTTACAAGGACCACAAGACTCACTGAGATCGAGTTTTCTATCAAGCCTAAAACCTTGCTCAAGAAACTGTTGGATGCAGGGTGGGGACCATCATACCCTCAATGTCTGTCGCACCTCACACATGCTAGAGCAGGAGGCTATTATTGATTTTTTTGCCACTTACTACAGTTGCTACCTTTTCTGTACCCAAACACATCTTTGTTATCCATATAGCGCCTAGAATCTAAGATCTCTGATCCTCTGACCTCGCCAGCTAGCTGGTTCTGTACTAACTTAATTCTTCCACCTAGTTGTCCAGATCCATGTGGATCTGGCCTCTAACAGGCACATGTGGTGGGTAAGGACACGCGACTGTACCGAGCATAGACAACAGGACTCATAGAACAAAATAAAGCATAGCAAGGGTGCAGTAAGGAATCGGAGCAGCTCAAAAACCTTAAACACCAGTAGAATCCTGTTGGGGGCTGTGGACCCAGACCCTGAATTTCATGTAAACAACTTGTTATGCTTGCAGCTGCTCTGAACTAAACAATTTGTTTTCTTGTGTTTGCAGCTGCTCTGAGCATGAGACCCTCAGGGGAGTGGTTTCTGGTGGGTTTGGCTGGGGCGTGGCTATCAGTTAAGGATCCCTATATAAGCTGCCCTGGGACACAATAAAGGGGCATTCTTGGGGAATTCAAAGATGACCCATGTCTCTGTCTCTGTGTGTATGTGTGTCAATCTCCAGGCCCTTGCCCTGCTAGCAAACCATCCTATAGTGCAGGGCAGTAGACTCTATAGTACCGTAGCACATGTGGTACAGGCGCCACAGGA
The DNA here is from genome assembly GCF_950005125.1 of Chionomys nivalis. Lineage (NCBI taxonomy): Eukaryota > Metazoa > Chordata > Mammalia > Rodentia > Cricetidae > Chionomys > Chionomys nivalis. The sequence continues at coordinate 31,262,605 of NC_080090.1, read as the reverse complement.
CCGTAGTACACGTAGTAGTACAGGTAGTACGGAATCCATCTCTCGTCTTTGTTTCCCAAATGTCACTCCTCTCCTCTTTTACGCGGGATCTCTTTTGTTCAGACCATATTTTGATGACTCATCCATAATTTGTATATATCCACGACTGCCCTTTTTGTTGCTGAGATGTATCCCATTGCACAACTTGGTGTGTTTGTTTTTGTCTCTGATCATTTGGATATTTTCCAGGGAGGACTGTTATCAAATAAAACTCTTTGAACATCTCTGTCCAAGTGCTCATTGGAATATATTTCTTATTTCTCAGGGATACAGAATTGAGAGTGGCTGAGTTGGGGTCTTCACCGGGTACATGTTCAGTTTCATGAGAAAGTCTGTGGGCTGGAGAGATGGCTCAGTTGGTAAACTGTTTGGCCTGCAAATGGGACGACTGGAGTTCAGAAGCCCAGAGCCCATGGGTGAGAGCAGTGGTCTGCCTGTCACCATCCCAACGTGCAGGAGGCAGTGACGGGAGCAAGCTGGCTAGCTGGACTAGCTGGACTAGCTGGAAAGGTGAGTTCCGGGTTCACAAAACTGCACTTCAATGTATAAGGTGGAAAGGTGATTAAAGAAGACACCCAGCTTCAATCCTGAGCCTCAACACACATCTCCACATGTCTGTGTGCCCCTCTATGTGTTCACATAGAAAGTAGTGTGTGTGCGCGCACACACACACACATACACACACCTCACATACAAATGGAAAGAAAGGGAAGAAGGAAGATCAGACACATTTCCAAGCTGGTTATTTTATTGTGTAGCCCACAGCATGTGTAATTGTGTAATTGCCTCGGTTGCTCTTCCTTCTCCTAAACCTTGGAGGTCACCAGGACCCAGTTCTGCGTCTCTCACTCACTCCAGACCACATGTATCTGAAGTTTCTTCTTGGCCCATCAAGTGACTCTGGAAAACCTTCTGTGCCTTGGGTCCCTTTCTGCAAACCAGAGGAAGTTTCCTGTGAGGTTCCATCCAACGCTGACCTTAGTCAAGTCCCTTCCAGTCCTTGTACAGCGTGTTCCCTGGATGACAAGAAGCCCGGAGAAGGTAATGGCTTTGCTCCCTTCCAGCGCTAACATTTCTGCCTGAGTCTTTCCAATCTTTGTTCTTCCCTGCTTTCCCTTTCCATCTGTCACTTGACACCGCGCAACTGATTACATTTCTTTAACTGCCTTGGAAAACAGCTTGTAGGTTTTTTTTTTTTAAGACTTTAAATAAAATAAAGCTCTGTTTTTTTTTCCTAACAAATTTGAGGAGAAAGTGGAGGAGAATGTGACAGTCGTTGAACACCTACTACGAGCCCACTCTTTGAGAGTCCCCCTATTCAGTCTTTGCATACATCTTGTAGACTGGTTTTCCTAAGTGATCGTTTTTTTTCCCACATTCTACTTTCCTCTCCACCCTAAATCAGTCTGCACTCTCCCAGGAAGCAGTGGCAACAGGCTGCACAGAGAGAGAAAGAATAGGCTTGTTATAGGAACTGGTGCATGTGACGAGAGGGGCCAAGAAGACTCCTGACCCTCTGTCCCTCCACTCCCTCCCACCCCCTCACTCTGAAGAAGGGGAAATCAGAAGATCTAAGAACCTGTAGCTCCCATGTCCCTGGGAGTTCTTTCTTGATCTGCCTTTTTGTTCTAACTGGACCTCTGTACTAAGGGTAGATGATCTCTGCCAGCATCTTTATTCCATGAAGGCATGGTGGCTGGAGTGGACAGGATCTCTGACCTTAGAGTCCTGCGCAGTTGAGAATTCTTTTTGCTTTGGTGTTCTCTGTCTCTCTCTCTGTCTCTCTCTCTGTGTCTCTCTCTCTGTCTCTCTCTCTGTCTCTCTCTGTCTCTCTCTCTGTCTCTCTCTCTCTCTCTCTCTGTCTCTGTCTCTCTCTGTCTCTGTCTCTCTCTCTCCCTCCCTCCCTCCCCCCTTCCCTTCTCCCTCCCTCTCTCCCTTCTGTCTTCCCACCCTCTCTCTGTCCCTCCCTTTGACTTTTCTCTCTTCCTCCCTCATCTTTCTCTCTCTTCTCTTTTATTCTCTTTTTCTCTTCCTCTCCCCTCTCCTCTTCTCCACCTTCTCCCTCTTTTTCCTCTTCTATCGTCCCTCTCTCATAGTGGGCCCAACACTTTCATCTTCTCAGTGGCCCACATTACCTGCTTGTGATACTGGAGGGCGACACCAAGAAGTCCTCCCATGTCGGTGTCATAGGACACTGGGATTGGCTCGTCTGTATACAAGGCGTGGGGGACACAGAGGTGGAGAGAAAGGTGTAAACCAAGTTATGGCCCGGGGCCATACTGGGCATCTGAAACTCGTCTCCTGGAGCAGCAGCCTGGAGAGCAGGCACTGGCCTGGGCATCTGCTCCCTCTACACATCTGCCTTGGCCATTCAGGGCTCAAATTAGACTCCCTACACCCAAGGGCTGCTTGCACAGTGAGGCCTCTCTCCGGTCCCAGGAATCAGGGCTGACAGCATTGCCAACAGGGGACAGCAGGATGAGGAGGAAGCCTTAGAACCCTGAGCTCCTGTGAGCCAGGAGGCCCTGACTGTCCCTGGCACAAGGCAGCCACCTGGGAGGGACGTGCACCTCACTCCCGCTGCACAGGAAGTCAGTGCCTGGGCCATCTGGGTTGTGTTTTCAAAAAAATCTTGAAAGCTGCTGTTCTGGTCAGGGGTAAACAGGATTTCATTAAGTCATGCCTGGCCCGAGGCTGAGGGAGGGGTCCGGTTTCACAAAGCAGCCATTCTCTGAGGTTCCTTACTCCACTCTCTGTGGAGTGGTCCTGGCAGCCATGTTGGCAAATTCTGACACTCCACAGAGAAGAGGGGAAAAAAAGGCATCTTCAGGGCCAAGGTCAGACCTTCTTTAGTGTTGCTCTGCTCAGGTAGGAAAGGGATCCATTGGTGTGTCCGCCTGGATTTTGTTTCTGCCATCTAGTGAGGTATTTTCAACTCCTAAACGGAGCCATTGGGTGACATACTGTTGTGGGCTGGATGTCACTGAGTTGCAGGACAATTATCTCAGGTGGGTATCAACACCCCATTTTGCTCTATGCTGACAAGGAAACAGAAACTTAACATTGCTGCTCAGAACCACACAGCTAGACTATGAAGTCAGTGTTGTCAGAACCCAAGAGCAGTGACTGCTCCTCCAAATTCCATCACTGGAGAGGGTTCTGTTGGCCAGAGGTAATGATCCCTAGCCTGAATCCACTTCATCCTCAAGGGCCCTGGGAGATGAGCAGACTCTGCTACAGGCCCCTGGTACAGATGGTCAAAACAAAGTCAATGTACTCTGTCACTAGCTCAGGGTCCCATGGGGAGCCCCTCTGGCTGCCTGTCATTGACTATTCCATTTCCTTGGTGGTGATGGATGAACAGGGTTACTTCCTTGCCTCAGAAAGGCTCTTGCTACCTGATAACTTTGAAGCATTCTTTCTCAGGTGAAAATGTTGGCTTCTAGACATGTTAGCAAACACTGCTGCTTGCTCTCCTCCCTGGACCCTCCCTTAGTGTTTGGAGCTGAGTGCTCTAGAGGCGGGCTTCACCAAAAGCTTTCATGCTTCAGGGAGTGAGGCATCTCTGGGGTTATGGAGCCACCTCCCAGAGTTCTAGGTGAGGGTTCAGCCCCTGGGCTGGAAGTCAGTGTGGCCCCTCGCACGAAGCCCAGTCCTGGAGGATACACCTCAGACTGGTGGATAGAGCTTCACTCTGGATTGCTTTGCCAAGAATCTGTGGTTATGGTCACTTTGCTGTTGGCTGGGTGACACGGAGGTAGCCACAACTCCTAGAGAAGCGCCATGTGTGTGTAATGGCTAACCCTTTTGTCCAGAAAGGGTATCTCTGTTGTTTGGAATGTGTGTGAGCATTACTCTGAGTAACCACCAGCTTAGGACTGTCTGCCTTCCGCAGATTCAACTGCAGTTTAGAGACACTGTGCACAACCAGCAAGGTCACGAAACTTGAAAGGGGTCCAGCAGGACCGCTGCACATGGCCACTTCCTTGATCTTCAGGTGACCAGTGAAGAGAAATGATGTGTTTTCCTGTCCTATTGTCCCTAGCTGAGCCAGGGAGGATCCCAAGCGCCACTCCTTCAACCCTGGAAGTCAGCTGTGGAAAAAAATATTGGATGTCGTTGCAGCGTCTCTCTGGAGACTAAGGGACTGAAGTCAAGGCAAAGAGCAGGATCAGTCACCGTCACAGACCAAACTGACTTTGCTCAGAGTTTCTCTATGAGCCTGCCTGGAAGCTGAGACCTCTCCCAGACACAGCAGCAGAAGACAGCAGCCGTAAGAGTCTGTGCACTGCCCTCCAAGGCTCTAGAAGGACATGTTCTCAGAAGGAAGGTGACACAGAGCCTAGATAACCAGGATGCTCCTCCTGGTCTTTCTGCTCCACCTCCACCTGGCCCACAACTCCTGTCTTCCAGTTGCATGTGTGGCCACCGGACTGGACGGCTCTTCTCTTGGCTCCCCTTGTGGCAGGGCCTGTTTCCCACTTCCTCCTCTGCTGAAACTCCATCAAGAGAGAAGCTATTTAAGACAGCCCAGGGGAGTCGATAATTGAAAGAGGCATCTGATTTAAAAGCTGGGAGCTTGGGCTCTGCCATTTCAATAACATCGGCCTCCCATGGCGAGCCTAGCCCAGGCCCCAGAGCCTTCCCTCCTCCACAGCAGAGCAGCCAAGGCTCAGCAGATCTTTGAGGTCTGTGTGGCTGCAGTAGGGTAGCTTTGCTGGGGCTGTGGTGTCACATTCCTCTCCTTTGGAACATAATCCAGGACTCCACAAACTCCAGGCTGAAACTTCAAGTGCCCTCCACACAGCTGTGGCCTTGTCTCCAGTGAATTCCTTCACAGGGCTCTAGCCGGTCCATGAACTGTTTTAGCCCTATTCTGGGTATCTGATAGAACATGAAAGAAATCATTCTACAACACAGCAAGCAGGTTGGGGTGTGGTTAATTCTGTAGAGTGCCTGTCTAGCATGCATGAGGTCCCAGATTCAATCCCCAGTACCATGCTAAGGAGACAGATGCTCAGGAGGGCAAGCCAAGATGGCAGCCTACTTTGAGAGAGGAGGGAACAGGAGCTACCCAGGATAAAGGAGAAGCAGTGACATGGATGAAGGAGGACCCAGTGTCTGAGGCTGCGCTTGGACCGCCCTCCTGAAGGAAGAGATACTGGAGACCTGGGGACAGAGTGTGCTCTTGTGGTTCAGAAAGAAACGATGCCAGGGCAAGACAGTGGCCCCAAAGGCAGGCAATGCCCGTACCCTGGGGTGTGCCCCTTCTCTCTTTCTCATCCAGGTCTCGCCTGCTACCTTCTTCTACAGTCTTACCTTCCCCACTGCAGTTCCTGGAACCGTAACAGGAGTTATTTAAGCTGGCTAATTAACTTATTCCTGTCTGTGACCTCTGAGGACAGTCTTGGGTGTAGATCTGTTTGGCAGGTGTGGTGATTTGGAAAAAAAAAATGGCCTCCAAAAGGAGTGGCACTCTTAGTAGGTGTGGCCTTCTTGTTGGAGGAAGTGTGTCACTGTGGAGGCGGGCTTTGAGGGCTCAGACATGCTCAAGCCATGCCCAGTGAGACAGACCACTTCTTATTGTAGAACTGTTAGCTACCTCTCTGAAGGCTGCCTGCACACCACCATGTCTCACCATGATGATAATGGACTGAACCTCTGAACTGTAAGCCACCCAATTAAATGCTTTCCTTTCTATGAGTAGCCATGGCCATGGTGTCTCTTCACAGCAACAGAAGTCCTAACAAGACAGCAGATGAGAATTACTGACCGAGTCCTCAACAGTCATGTTACTGCCACCAAGACCCACATGGAAATTTCTCACTCACTCCTGAAGGAATATGTGGCATATTTCTAGTCTGTATAGTTACAACACACGGAGATCCAGCTGTTCCATGGAATTACTGGATGTTTTAATTCTAAGAGATATTTATTGTTTGATTGAAATCTGTAATGGTTAATTTTAGTTGTCAACTAGACCCAACCTAGAATCACCCGGAGAGGGAGTCTCAATGAGGAACTGTCTGGATCAGGCTGGCCTGAGGGCATGTTGGGATATGTGAGAGGGTTACATGGGTTACATGTTAACTGACGTGCAAAGGCTTAGCCTACAGATGGGCAGCACCATTTCGTGAGCTTGGGTCCTGCTCTGGATACAAGAGAAGGCAAGCTGAGAGTGAGTGTGCATTCATTCCTTTCTCTCTGCTCTTGACCATGACTGTGATGTGAGGAGCGGTTTGAAGTTCCGCTCCCTTGACTTCTGCACTATGATGAACCTGTGACCTGTGAGCTGAAACAAATCCTTCCTCCCCTAGGTTGCTCTTGTCAGGTGTTTCATCACATCCATAGACCTGAAACTCAAATACCAGTCTAACACAGTCTCAAGGTACCTTAAGGTGGCCTTATTCCAGTTTGATTTTATGAACCTCTTTATGGCCTGTGTGTCTTCAAGGAAGTATCTATTGAGACGTCTTGCCCACTTGGTTATCAGGTCCTTTGTATTTCTCCCATTGAATTCGAACAATTTTGTTTCTATCAGACACAAACACTTTTCTGGGTGTGTGGTTAATAAACTCTTTCAGGTTGAAATTGTCTTTTTATTCTTTCGACACTGTTTCTCATAGGGAAACAGTTTTGATTTTGATAGAGTTTAATCCACGGAAGCTGTTCCTTTTGGGAACCACGCCACAGGTGTCATGTCTAAGAATTGTTTGCCTCAAAAAGCTTTGTGAAGAATTCTTCATGTTTACCCCATCAGAATTATCGTTTCATATCTAGATCTGGTTTTGTGTAAGGTGTGAGATGTTTTTGTTTTCCAAGCTTGTTTGGGTTTGGTTATAGATCTTCTATCATCTCAAGAGGTGTTTGGTGAAAAGATAACCCTGTTTCCAGTGAGTTTGTCTAAAATCATGCTGACCTTTCTACATCTGTCTACATCTGGGAGTCTGTTGTGTTTCACTGTTCTCCATGGCGCTCATTTCAACACCCTGTACTTTTGGATCCTGCAGGCGTAAGCTTTAAAATCAGGTAGTTCAAGCCCTCCAGATTCATTAATCCCCAAGTTGTTCCAACTGCCCCAGCTTTGCATCTTTCTTTTGTATGCATGGCAATTCATTGTTTTTTTAATTCAGTTTAGTAACTTTCCTTGTGTTCTATATGGATTCGTGAAGAATATTTGCTTAGCGTTTCTTCTTCTGTGATTGTTACATGGTTTTAACTCCGGAGTAGTAGTAGCCTTGAGAAATGTGCTGTGACCCGTTCCTCCTTCCATCTCTAGAAGCAGTTATACAGGATTTGTGTTATTTTTTTTCCTGAAACATTTGGCAGAATAAGTCCACAAGACCATCTTGACCTGGAGTTTTCTCTTCTGTGAGATTTTCTTTTTAAATCAGAAGATATTTCTTTAATAAATGTAGAACTATTCAGAGTGTCTATTATTTTCCCGAGAGGGTTTTCAATACATTTTTAAAATAAGTGCTCTGTTTCATTCAAGTTATCAAATGTGTCTGTACAGAACCATTTGTAGAGCTTCTTTAGTGTCTTTTAATGTCTACAGGCTCTTGACTTTGGGTCTGGAGGACTACTAACTGTGGCTTCTCTTCCCACGCTCCTCTGCCCAGACCTTAGCACAACTGACACCATGTCAGAGGCACCATTCCGAACCTTAAACTTCAGCACATAGGTTCTGACACATGCCAAAAATGGGAACAGTGGCTTAATCTATCAAGGCCTGGTCCAAAGTTCCAGGATCCAGGAAAAGTCTCTAAATGTACTAACCTTGCTTTTTGGCTTCCGTAGTTCTGCTTCTTGCTGGCTGAGGTATGTCAACAAGGATGTGGTTTTTATGCCTAAAAGACAAAGAACTGTGGGGAGCAAGTTCTCCATACAGCGTCTGGCCAGTGATATTGACTTCTTTTCTGCTTTAAGAGTATCCATGAGTGTTCTCTGGTAGGCTTAGCTCACAAAAAGATGGAAACACTGGACCCTGGTAAAGCCATTTTGGGAGACATAACTTTAGTCTAGACAGCAAGGTTCCTCAAAGCCCCTGGTATACCTAACCATTGAATCCCTATTGGTTACTTGTAGTCATTGTCACCAAAATACCTGAAACCACTCCAAAAACAAACTAATCGAACAATCGATCAGGTAAATAATTCTTTTGCTAATGGCTCCAGGGGTTCAATCTGTCATTGTGAGAGGGCACGGTAGACAGGAAACAGAGAGAAGGGATAAGGCCCGTATTCCACACACCTCATTATGGGCTGGAGCATCCCACATGAAACATGGTTTCTCTGTGTAGCCCTGGTTGTCCAGGAACTCACTCTGTAGACCCTCAAATTCACAGAGATCCACCTTCCTCTGTCTCCCAAGTGCTAGAATTAAAGGTGTGTGCTACCACTGCCTGGCTCAGCTAGCTTTCTTATATATCACAGACCCACCTTCCTAAGGATGATACTGTCCACAGTGGGCTGGGCCCTTCTGTATAAATTATAAGTCAAGAACATGCCCATAGGCCAGTCTGATCTAGACAATTCTAGGTGACTCTAGGTTTGTGACTAGTGGACAATAAATATTAAACAATGCAAGTGTGAAGTCCTTGCATGTCTCTTTCCCTGTTCCCACACCCACTAGATATGTAGGGTACAGACATCACAGGTACATTATACTGGCAGAGGAGCCTCAGCTGAGAAGCAGGAAGCCAGAGAATGGAGGTTCCCTTCCAGGAACAATTTTTGGTAAAAGCACATGAACTATAGAAATGTAACAAATAATTTGTAATTTTTTTTGTGTGTGTATGTGTTGTTTCCTGAAGTGACAGCTGGGAACAAGAGCCTAATCAATTTCTTACATTAGACTCAGATGAGTTCAACATAACACACTAAACAATAGGTCAAGCAATTATGACAATGCCATGTTGCAATGTGGAGTACCAAAAAGGCTTCATGGAAAGATCACCCCTTGTCAAAGTAACAAATGGGACACTGAGGGGTCTGGAATGCTAGGGTCCTGAATGGAGGGGAGAGGCTGGAGAGGAGAGGTGAGTTGGACTGAGAGGAAGTAGACTTCCGCTATTGGGCTGGGATGTGGAGCTTTGTTCTTTTTAAGGTGGAGAAACTAGGGAATTATTCGAGCATCATACTGAGGATCAGGGCCATTCAAGGCCTCTTTACTCATCGCAGCATCCTAGTGCATCCGTCGGGCACGTGGGACCCCAACACAGTCAGCTCAGTAGAGGGAGAAGCACCGCCCTTCAGGCCCTGCTCTTAGTGTTCATTCTGACGCCTGTGCATCCTGATTCTAGAGGGTTCTGTCTCTCTTCACAGATGAAATCCAGGAAGTATTCAACAGGCAGAAGAACACTCTGGATAAATTGAGGACTCAGCCTTAGGTGAGGGCTGCACACTTGAGCTTTCTGCCCCAGGCTCGTTCATCTGACTAATGGCAGCTATCAGACCTCATGCCTCAGAGAACGGTCCTTGTTAGGATGTAAGAACAAAACCGTAGGATTTCTGTTTACAATAAAGAAAGGCAGCTCCTTGGACCTTACACCCCCTTCAAGTCAAATAAACATCTGTCAAGGAGGAACAAGACAGGATTCCTCTGATCAGATGCTCTGGGTTCCAGAGACATTCATCAAAGCCGCACTCATCAATTAGAGAAATATTTGAAAAGGCTGCACACAGCTCCCACCAGAACCTCATGCATAATTCACAGGAGCTCTGCAGCAGAGGGAGGCGGCCACAGGAGCCAGGGTGGGCTTTTGAAGGTAAACCTCCTTATTGTTCCTTTCATCCCCAACCCAGGAAGAAACTCTGGGCCCTTCAAAAATTGTACAGGCCTTGGATGTAGGAGGTGGAGAAAGCTTGCTACTGAAGTCTAGAAACTTCCTTAGCTCCCTTCAGGCCCTCTGAAGGAGAGACCATTTCTCAGGTCTTTGGAACTGGGTGTCCCTGTGAGCTCAAGGTGGCTCGGAGTGACCCCTCAATCTCAGCACGACGTTCTACTTTTATCAGGGCTTCTAATGCTGAGTGCTTCCGAAGGAGCTGCAAATTAAAACAGGCTGACAGGGAAGATCAAAGATACCAAGGAAAACCCGCCTCTGCTTTTCTCGTTTCGTTTACCGTTCCCCATCGTTGTAGTGATGCTAGCCCTGCTTTATAGAGCAGACTGACCCCGAGAGGTAGGGATGTGTTCAGGGTCACACAGCAAATTTACCCTGAACCCGTACTTCGACAAGGGGACATGGTTTATAAGCATATAACCCATGTAGCTTCACTTCTGCTGATCCGTTTAAAAAACGGGGAGAATGATGAACAGAAAATCAGTCCTCTTCGGTATATTTATCGATATTTGGTTTGGAATGATAAAATTTTACTTAATAGAGTCAAATACTTTGTTACAACAATCATATTGCTTTTTATTAGTAAAGCTATTCTATGTCTGACTTTCATTTGATAAACGGGTTTAGATGATGTTACTTCCAAATTACACTACAACAATATACCACAGGGAGGGAGGCAGGGAAAACATTACTGTTTAGCAGCTCAGCATCAACCTTGAGTTTCACCCTGAAGTTAGCTTTCCCTCCTCAAAGTCAGCTAAATACTGTTTCTGCAAGATAAGAGCACCCTGAGAGGGGCTGGATGGGCTCTATAAAGTTTCCTCTGCCTGGCATCCTGGGGCAGGTAGATGGTTTCCTCAACTCTAGGTTCTTATCCCCACAGAACAACAAGAACGTGGTAGGCTGAGCCTGGAACTCTTCATTATAGATTCGGAGCAGTGCCAGCCTCTGGACTTAGCAAGAAAGGACCAGGGGGCCAGAGGCCATCTTACCAGATCAGAAAAAACCAGAGATTTTGAAAGGCAATGAGTGGTCGATCTGAAAGTCTGTTTTGGCCTCTGCAATTGCCGCTGCCTGTAGTTTAGAGAGTCCAAGCACTCAGTTGGGTAGAAGGAACTCAGCATCACCCTCTGAGAAATCCTCCAAGGTGTTCAGTGGGAGTAGGGAGTGGATGCTTCTGAATTCCCATCATGCCTTGCACTTGTTTCAAGACAGTCACATTACAGCATAGCAATCCGGTTTCTGGCCTGTTCCATCTGGGATTTCATTTGCATTCATGGCATCCTCTGTAAGACAGGATGCATATTGAATCCAAAGGAGGAGGGGGGAGGCACCTCGGCTAAAGCGGTTCACAAATAACTGGTTAAGGACAAGAAATGGGGCATTCCTAGCAGGTCCTGCCATATATCCCCCAAGTTGCTGAGGCTGCTATTGCACCCACACACAGTTCTCCTGCACAGGGAGCTCAGGCTGGCTGCTGTTACTGTAAAAACATGAGTCTTATCACCTCGGAGCCCTCCTGGGTCATTGTATTTAACCAGCCACTAGCATGCAACTTATTAGAGCAGCTTAGTAGAAACTGGTTGAGTTAATAAGCATTTGAGTGAATGAGTGGCTTTATTTTTTGTGGTTCTGTATGGAGAGCCAGGGTAGGAAGCCACTTGTATATGGTTCGGCGTGTACGAGTCAGATGGGCAGTCAGCGGGGCTGACTCTCAGGAGAGGCTCTCAGCCCTGCATTCCCCACACTGGATAGGCTCCTTCCTCAACACCTCCAACTTCACTGTTCTACGACACCGGATATCGTCTTGATCACAGCCCACATTTAGAATCAGTGTGTGCTAAGGCTACAGAGGGCCAGTCACGGTATTTTAGTCCCCCCCATACACCCCTGCTATCCCACCACAGGTTCCCAGGCTCTGGGACGACTTTGGTGGTCAAGGGCAGTCTGAACTTGAAGGAGACGTGATCAAGCATGATTTAGTACACAGGTTAAAGACCCACAGCTCACTGCCCCTTCTCAGGTTCAGCCACTGCTAAGCCAGAATCTGGAGAGGGAGCCCTTCTGGCTCTGCACAGGTGGGGAAGAGAGAATGTGACACGTGACAACACCTCCGTGGGTAGGTTCTTAGATACTTTTCAGAATGAAAACATCAACTGTACTGGAGCCCAGTGAAAGGTGTGGGCTGCCCCACCTCCACTCCCCAGAAACCAGAAAAGAGCTGACATTTATGCTGTCCTGAGGGTGACACAGCCTATGAAGAACATTATGAGTAGGGACTCTCGTTCTAACCATCCAGAGTAGAGCTATCCAGGAGAGAGAGCCCTGGCTCAGCAAGAACTGGGCTCTGCCCTTGGCAGTTGTGCCCTCCTTTCTCCTTTCTCTGGACGGCTTCAGTATTGCCATCTGTAAAATGGGGCCACATAGCCAGGGCTTAGTGACCTCACATACCCCAGGTACAGGCTAAGTGTGAGGCCATGCTCCTTACTCTGTGGCAAGTGTGGCACCTGGAGGGTGTCAGGTCTCAAAGAAACATGGAACAAGTCTCACCCAGTACCTGTGAATCCTTCCAGTATGTCTCTCTCCACCTCCTCCTGCCCTAAACCTCTCCCTCCCAGGACCTGGGCTTCCCTTTCCTCCCCCCAGTTCTCTTTCCTATATAATCCAGTCATTTGGGGGTCTCTTGGTTCACATGTGCTCACATGATCCTCTTGGTCTGCCCACCTGGAGTCAGTCTGTTCTGCTGGCCGTGCTCAATCTGGGCTCTTCCAGATGTCTCTGACTGGTCTCTCCTTCTTATCTGCAATAAAACCCTCTCCTCAACCATATGTAGGAGCTGTCACGTCCTTATTTCATTCAGAGGAGTACAGTGTATAGGTTCAGACTTCCCCGGGAACCAAGTTCTTGAGCCTGCAGAGTCTATATTGTTTCTGTGTATGACTTGGTTCTAATTGATACTTTGGTAGAATGGAGCCTGGCAGGCCCCTGGTGAAGATGAGAGCTGTTCAGACTCTCTTCCAAGCTCCGTCTAGAGTGGAGGAACAGGGGAAACTGGATTTCCATTGACTGGGTTTTTTGCTTTTTCCATATGAAGTTGAGTACCGTTTTTTCGAGGTCTGTGAAGAATTTTGTTGGGATTTTATGGGCATTGCATTGAATGTGTAGATTGCTTTTGGTAAGGTTGCCATTTTTACTATGTTAATTCTACCTACCCAAGAGCATGGAAGATCTTTCCACTTTCTGATGTCTTCTTCAATTTCTTTCTTTAAAGATCTAAAGTTCTTGTCATACAGGTCTTCCACTTGTTTGGCTAGAGTTACTCTGAGATATTTTATGCTATTTGTGGCTATTGTGAAGGGTGATGTTTCTCTGATTACTTTCTCAGCCTATTTTTCATCTGTGTAAAGGAACCCCCTGACTTTTAAGAGATGGAGCCAGAGAACTGTAATTGGCCTCAACCCTCCTGGCAAGATCTGTGTGGTCCTGAGGATAATCAACTATAGTTGTGCTTTTGGTTTTGAATGAGTGAGTTTAGTAAGCATATAGCAAGCAAAATGGAAGAACAAATAGCAAGCAGCAGGTAGAGAGTAGCAGGGGATAGACAGAAAGACATCATCAAATCTGACATTTGAAAGATCCAGAGATGACTGGACAGCCCGATTGAGAGAGCAAGCAGAAGTAAACACCGTCAAATCAGGGCCTCACAAACACCCAGCAAAAGAGAACTGAGGAAGTCAGGTTGGGGCAGCCAGCTAGAGTTCCCGATATACAGCCCGAAGCAGAGTATTGTGGGGGCAGGAAAAAGAATAAACGACAGCACATAAAGATAGCATCATTGGAGCTGGAGAGATGGTTCAGCAGTTAGGAGCACTGGCTGTTCTTCCAAAGGACCTGGGTTCAATTCCCAGCCCCCACATGGCAGCTCACAACTGTCTATAACTCCAGTTCCAGAGGATCTGACACCCTCACACAGACATACATGCAGGCAAAGCATCAATGAACAAAAAAAAAAAAAAAAAAAAAAAAAAAAAAAAAAAAAAAAAAAAAACTTGATGTTGCAGAAACCAGCTGTGGAAATCCTGCTAAAACTGGCTCACTGGAGTTCTGGGGTGAGCTTGGAGTAAGGCAGCACCTCCTGCCCATGGCAGAGCATCCAGGTCCTCTTTCCCATGGCAGGCATTTTATTGTTATGTTGCAAGAACAACCTCCATTGGAAATGACTTTCCACGTAGCTGTTCTCAAGGCCGCAATGGTTTTAATAACCCTGGTTGCTTGTTTTTCTTTCTTTGTTACGGAGGTGGTGGGGGCAGCTTGCCCCAGGACAGGAAGCTTTGGAGGACATTTGGCATAAATATGTTTTGAGGTCTGATGCAGGAGCGGGCAACCCCACTTCTAGAGCCAGCTTCTCAGCTTTAACAGCATGAGATTGTTCACCCAATAATACCCATTATACTGTACCAAGGCCCAGACTGACCTGTGAAAGCAGCCCAGGCCACAGGAGCCCATCTCCTCATCTCCCCCATTTCACTCCTGAATGCCCCACAGAGGAAAAGGGAAGAAGCCCAATAGTGGAACCGAGAAGGACCTTGGTCCAGGTTCTCAGCTTGACAGAGCTTGCTGGTCCCCACTGGTGAGCATGCTCCATTCTTCCTCCCACTCAGCTCCCAGGTTTTCCTCTCCTTCCTCGCTAACCTCATCTCCGCTGCTCTGAGTTTTGGAAGCTTCTGCTGTAGCTTGCTCAGACCTACTGTGTACCATGCTGTACCCAGAAGCCCCCCACCCACCTGCCCCAATCGCACAAGGCGACAGCTGTGTCCACAGCTGCTGAGGACTGGGCTCTCTTCCTTGGAGACTCCCGGAAGCCTGCACCTCCATTTCACCATGTGTGCCTCTTTTCACCCCTAGAACTTAAAAGGTCCCTGATGTGGGCTCCAGGGGACACAGGGACAAAATGTTAGGGTGAAGGAGTTTATTCAAAAAGTCCTTAATGTCATGGGCAGGCAAACTGGCAGACAACAGCATGCAAGAGGCTCTGAAGAGAGAAATCAGGGCCCTTTGAGGGAAGTGGGGGCCTCTTCTGAGGATGGGGGTGTGATTTCACAGCAGGTTTGTGGCCAGATTCTCCAGGAACAGGATGTGTGGCCATCCATGCCCTGATTTGATGTAAACTTACTTCCCCAGGTGAGGAATCCCTGCACCTGGAAGTCTGTGAGCTGGTAGCTCTCAGGCAACATCCTAGGTAGGGTGTCTGTTAGGGGGAGGGAGGCTGCGGAAGATGCTGTAGACTGAGCATCTCTCTGGTCCAGAGTCTACCGTGACATCTCTCCATCCTCTCCACCCCTTTTTCTCAAGGCAGCTCTCCTCAGGGAGTCTTTTTAGGCCACCCAGGTGCAAGTGAGCAAGCTTCCCTGCCTCCTCCTAGGCTAGCTGGGGTCTTCAGAAGAGTAGACTGGAGGCCGTTCCTGCAGATAAACATCAGCACCCTCGATCAATCCATAGTCAGTGTGCAGGGGGGTACAGCTACATGGCTTGGAAAAATGGGCTTAGTGCCTGAGACCCAGCCTGGGCTCTGCTCCACTGCCCTGCTCAGCCTCCTGTCATGGTGTTATTTGCCCTGAGTTGTGCGGGTGCTGCTCTGTGGGTCTGGGGTCTCCCCTGGAATAGAAGCAGCTGAGCCCTTTGGCCTCCCCCGGAGCAGTGCAGGGAGACCTGCTTAGCCATGTCTGACGGATTGAAGCACGTCTCCCCACACAGTGGTTGGCATTTTCCCTGCACCTAGAGCTGCAGTAATGAAATTTCCACCATATGCTGTGAAGGATTGAAATGTTGAAAATGTCACAACCCGGAGGAAAGCAGGGCTCTTGAAATGTAAAATAGAAGGAGGGCTGCTGGTTACTGGGCTTCCGCTGTGAGGCCGTGTAAGCGTGTCTCTCTGACCCCTGATGGTCACCCTGGAAGTGGCTGTATATTCAGGTGGTGTCCTGATAGTCACCATGGAGTCTATGGCTGCTGTCAGGACTGACCTATTAGAGCCGTTGTGAGATATCTTAAACCCAAACCTGCCTAATAGGTCAGATGCCACTACTGACAAGACCCATCTTACAGGTAGAAGAAGCTCAGAGGGAGCAGGGTTTACCCAAAGTTATGCTGCTGGGTGTCCTAGCCCAAGAGGTGGATCTGCTCCCCAGCCTGAACAAAACCGTGGTTAGTGTTCACCTAGGGCTGCGAGAGGCCGGATAATCTCCAAATAGGGGCGCTCACTACAACAGCAAACCTATCTGACTCCTTGTGTCCGGAGCAGGCGAGAGACATTCACACTGTGTGCAGACCTAGGGTCCCCCTGATGCCAGATCTTAGGGGGTGAGGAGGGACAGTGGTCCTGAAGTCACATGGAGGAAAAGAGGAGCTCAGACTCGCTTCCTGGAGAAGTGAGTTGTAGATGATTTCTAGTCAGTGCTGATGCCATACAGGCTAGACCTAAATCTGGGGTGAGAAACAGGTCTGCCCTGATTCTGTGAACGTAATATTAGCTCTGATCTGGCCTCATCTCCCTATCTCTATGGATCTGATGCCCCCACTCCTCCAGACTTCTGTTCTGGAGATCACATGAGCTCTGAGCTCCAGGGCCAGCCATGGGACAAATGCACAGCAACAGTCTCCCCCAAACGAAAAAAGGAGCACTTCTCTAAGTGGCATCAGGCGGCTTGACTCCCACTGCCAGCATGGGGGCAGTGGGGTAGAGTGTGGACCTTCTGCTTGGTAGCTGAGGCTATTTCTTTGCTTACCAGCTATGTGACTTGTGGCAGGTCGGCCAACCTCTCTGAACCTTGCTGTCTCCATCTTTAAAATGAGGAAAGGTAGCCCCTACCTCCACTTTCTCAGTTGTAATTGACATTGACCACAATGCTAACACTTCCAAACAAAATCTCATCCTGTCCTGGTCCTCTACAGCACCCCCAGGAGCCTCACAGGAATCTGGTGGCCTGCTCAGACCTGGGAGGAAGAGGTTCATGGGATTGTTGACAATGCTGGGACCAAACCCTGGGGACAGTGCAGAGTACAGGGTGGCTGGGAGGGTGCTATCATAATTCCTGGGTGAAGTGATTGTAAGGAGGGCAGAGGCAGGGAGGGAGGAAGAGGCAGTGAGGATTGCAGAGGGCAACTAGATTACAACTGGAAGACCAGCTCCCCCCTACCGGGTTCCACTTGTGCGGAGCTGACTAGCTGATAACAGGGTACACTGGAGCTAACTAGCACCATACCCAGCCTGTCAGGGGTTTATTGTAACAGAAAATTTAGAATTTAGCCTCTTTTTTTTTCAACTAAAACAATGAAACCTCCATAATTGTTACAGGAGAAATAAACATGCCAAAATATTTAAGTACTAATAAAACTTAAGAGTTATCTCAGCATATTTAAATATAGATGTAATTTTACAGCAGGCAGCAAAGGCAATTGCCAGGAGAAAACATTTCATCCAGGCCAGTTAATATCAAACCATCCACCCCTACTTTGGGGCTTGGGTGAGGAGGGGGAGTCACAGAAAGGCAGAGTCAGGAGGGGATGGAGGAGATACCTAGACAGACATGTAGGTATCCCCTGGTGGAGAATGACACAGTCCCAGGCACCAGGCAAGGAACTGGGCGCTTAGCTAGCTTGCTCCTCCCTGGCTTCTCCCTATAGTCCTCCATCCCACCAGAAGCATCTGCGCTCAATATGGAAGACTCCAAGATGCCTTGAGAGGAAGTTGCTTGCCCCGGGCTGCACAGCTGGTCACTGCTGTGGCTGGAAGGAGACACATGACTGAGGCACCCCTTTGGAACATCGCTCATTACTGCCTGGCCCCAGGCTAGAAGTGAGGGACACAGGTTGACAGCAGGCCAAGGGCAGGGCCCTCTCAGCTTTTGCCAGGACATTCAGTAGCTCGAGGGCAAAGGCTCTCAGAGATGATTCCCACATGCCTGCCCACCACCACTCCAGGCTCTTCCGCGGTGGTGCCTCTGCCTCTCTGCATTTGTGCTTGCGTGTTTGTCCCTGTTTCTGAACCAAGTCCCTTCTTTAATACTGTATTTTGGGACAGAACCTGACAGTAGGCGCTTCAGGCAAGTGCAGTCCTCTGTTTGTGAATTTGGAGGCCAGATGTCAATATCAGATCTCTTCCTTAGTCATTCTCCACCGTACTTCATAGGTGGGGTCTTGCACTGAACCTGGGACTTCCCGATTTGGCTAGACTGGCTGGCCATCAAGCCTCTAAGATATGACAGGATGACAGATGACAGGCCTGTGCTACCACAGCCAGCTTTTTATGTGGGTGCTGGGGATTTGAACCCAGGTCCTCGTGCTTTTGCAGAAAGCACTTTAACCACCGAGCCATCTCCCTAGCCCTCACTGTGGCTTTAACGTGTACTTCTTTCATGAATAGTGAGAGTCTCGGCATGTCCTTCCTGGCCCTTTGTCTATCTTCCTTGGAGAAAGGTCTATCAGATCTTTCTTTATCCAGTTGTTAATAGGATTGTTTTTCATTGTTGCTAAGTTAGAGCTTGTGCCATATTTTAACACCAAACAAGCTGAATCATCAACTTTCCACGGGTGACATAATATGTGAGTTAATTGCTGGGACCCAGGCACATACTGTGGTTCTTATTTAACTCTCACAGTTACTTAAAGTCTGTAAGGCGATGGCTTTGTGTGTGTGTGTGTGTGTGTGTGTGTGTGTGTGTGTGAGAGAGAGAGAGAGAGAGAGAGAGAGAGAGAGAGAGAGAGAGAGAGAGAGATTAGGTATCGCCCCCAAACTGAGCCTGTCTTGTTCTTCATGTCAGGCTTACCACGGTCCATCTCCAAAGTGATGCAACCCATCTCCTAGGCTGCTACGCTGCAGAAGCTGAGGCTCCTCGAGCGGAGATGACAGTTCCAGTGAAGACCAATCCATTATTGTAATCCGAACTGAAGAGACACCTCAAGGTGAATGATGTCACTACGAGACTCAGAGCAAGGCCCGCCATTAATCTCGTGGTTACAAACAATATAGGAAGATTATGCTGGCCTCCAGCCCAGTTAAGTGGACATTTGGATTTCTTCCAAAACAAATGTGGAGACTGTAAATACAGGTCAGCTGGTTTGCAGGAAGCCAGCATGCAGTCGAAACTGCGCCTAACGAGGTTTTCCCGAAGTCCTACTACAGAGAGACTGGACAGGGGATGTATTTGGAGTGTGTCCCCACTTTTCATTGGTGCCATACCTGCTGAGGACTACTTGGTACCTAGTTAGACTCCTGTGCTTGGGCTTATGGGTGAGATGCTGAGGGTGATGGAGCCAATGAATTCTGACTAATAATAGTCCAGAATATTATCTGCCTTCAAGGAAGATTTTGAGACCCAAATTTGATTGCCACTACATCAACACATGGAAAGCAGGACAGTAAACACAGAAGGAGCTAAAAAATTTTTCTAAGCCTTCTCTGGCCACGGCTGGCCTCACCTCCAAGCTCTGTTCTAGCCTCACATGGGAAACCTGCTGTCTATGGCCTCCCAAGACACCATTCCTGAGCTTGGTGTGCCTGGTACTGGGACTTCCTTTAGATAGGAGCTGCCATCTGACTGCTCTGTGCGAAGGTCAATTCCTGACTCCTTTCGCACAAAGTTTAAATCTTCAGACCATGTCAAGCAAAATGCTTATGTAAGTTCTATGGGAGTAGGAGGCAAGGAATGAAAGGAGAAAGGGGGAGAGAAAGAGAAGAGAGAAGAATAGGAAGGGAAGGAAAAGAGCAAGGGAAAAGGAGAGAGGGAGAAAAAAGAGAGGGAGGAAGATGGGAAGGAGGAAGAGAGGAAAGGAGAAAAAAGGGAGGAAAAAAAGAAGGAAGAAGGAAAGGTTAAGGACAAAAAAAGAAATGAAGGAGGGAAAGAGGGAGAAAGTGAGGAAGGGAGGGAAGAAGGGAAGGAAGGAGGGAGGGAAGAAGGGAAGGAAGGAAGGAAGGAAGGAAGGAGAGAGTGAGGGAAGGAATAAGTGAGGGAGGGAGGGAGGGAGGGAGGGAAGGAAGGAAGGAAGGAAGGAAGGAAGGAGAGAGTGAGGGAGGCAAGGAAGGAAGGAGAGAGGGAGGGAAAGAAGGAAGGAAGGAGGGAGAGAGCGAGGGAGGCAAGGAAGGAAGGAGAGAGGGAGGGAAGGAATAAGAGAGGGAGGGAAGGAAGGAAGGAAGGAAGGAAGGAAGGAAGGAAGGGAGGGAGGGAGGGAGGGAGGGAGGGAGGGAGGAAGGAAGGAAGGAAGGAAGGAAGGAAGGAAGGAAGGAAGGAGAGAGCGAGGGAGGCAAGGAAGGAAGGAGAGAGCGAGGGAAGGAATAAGAGAGGGAGGGAGGGAGGGAGGGAGGGAAGGAAGGAAGGAAGGAAGGAAGGAAGGAAGGAAGGAAGGAAGGAAGGAGAGAGGTACAGAGTGGGATGCACATAGAATTTCTTTTTAACAAAATCTACAAGATTCTCTGGTATTTCTGCATGGATTGCCTAGGCAGACATGTTTGCCAATGGTGCCTAGCATCTATAGGAGCGAGTGGTCCTGTTCACTGAGTGAAAAAAAAAATGATTTCTAATCTGTTTACCTAAGAGCAGAACTCCCCTGCAGCCTTGTAAATCACCATCAGTAAGATCAATACACAGACTCCAGCTTCAGGTTTAAGTCCCAGGGTGACATGTCACATAGGAGGCCATTTTTAACTGCAAGTAGTGTGGTTATTCTCAGAGCCATCGGTGAGTGTGACTTCTGGGTCACATCCAGTTGGAGATTCTCTCTCTCTAGGCATGTGCTTGGTTCTTTGGTTGCCATGGAAAGTGCCCCTCAACAAGCAGAGCCTATGACTTACCTCTGTTCTCCACCCAGGAGCAGGACTAGAGTCTTCTGTGAGCCAATGGAAGTGATTAGTAGGGGTGTGGGGGGAGGTGGGGGAACACTCACTTGTTTGGCTACTGAGAGAAACAGGCTGATTCATGCAGGCCCAAAGGACAGGTTTGGTTTCTATTTTTTTCTTCTTTTTAATTTTTTAATTCAAAATGATTTCAACTGGTAAGTTGGTTCTTCTAAGTATGGCTTCAACCACCTCCCGAATAATTTCCCTTCCAGGAAATCAAGACCCTTATCCACCTCCCCAGTACCTCCAGGCTCCATGATTCAGAAAATGAGGCTTGAAAAAGATGACTAAAAATAGCCAAAGAGCCCAGCAGCCCAGCAGCCCAGCAGGGTGGGACCCAACATCTCGCCACATTAACCCTGCGAACTCAGCACAGTAAACGAGGCTGCAGCCATTAAGGCCTAATGATGTTGCATTGTCTTCTGATAACAAACCATCTTACCAGTTGGTTTTATAGGGGACCAGCTGTTGTTAATTGGGGAAGAGAAGCATGAAATGGCAGCTTTCACACCTGACCAAGAGAGAGCTGTGGTGCTCCGTGCAGGATGGGCCTTGTCTGCTGTAAGCAGGAGGCTCCCGAGAACTTCCCAGGCAGGAGGAGACAGATAGACCTAGGTTTCCTATCCTTCTTGCCGCTGTAGAGGTGGGAAGGATAGACAAGTGCCCAGTTCACTTAGCAACCCACAGTCATTTCCCCCCAGCCTGATGGGATCCACTTACCATTAGGTAACATCCAGATTCATCTGCCCATTGTGTCTCTGGAAAAGCAAAAGCGATTCAGGACCAGGACCTTCACTCCCAGAGTCCTCTGCAGACACTGCTGTTTCCACCTCTGCATCACAAGTGTAACTGGTTTCCCCAACACTGATACAGGTGACAGGACCAGGGATGGACATCTGGTCCAAAGGACATGTTCTACAGACCACCAATAATGAGGGCCTGTCCTCCAGTGTGGCTACAAAATGAAAGGCATCAGTAGAAGGAGGTGGGGCCAGGAAGAAGCCTACAGGAAGGATGGAGCCCAGTGACAGGAGACTGACACAGAAACCCTCTGCGGAGAACAGAGATGCTGTAAGGCTACTTCAGGACAGGGTGGGGAGGGTCCACGAGCCTCAGGGTGACTTCCTGGCTCAGGACCTGCCTTTGATTTTCCAAGAGAATGGACTGCCTCACTCTGAATCTAGAGTTTCCAGTTTAGCAAACGCAAGCTACTTAGAACTGTTGACCTTGGGTTTTGGCCTTCATAGTTAGAAAGGTCACTCCCACGAGTCTTTACTCACCCTCAGTGCTGAGACATGGGTGCAGTAGTGGAAGGCACTTGTCGAGGCCTTGCCGTCAGAGCTGAAATGGCAGGGAACGAGTACCTAGAACCTTTGCTGCATGTGCCTCTGCCTCGGAATCTTGTGGTGGTGTCTTCTCAAGATCCCTGAAAATAATTTGGCTTTGTCCCTGTTCCTGATAAGGAAGACTCTGTTGTGAGCAACATGCTCACTTGTACAGAATGGGAAGAACCAGGACCACGTGAGTCCGCCCAGGTACTCTTGATAGAACTGCACAGATACTGTGGGCCCCAAGGGTTATCAGAAGCCAGAAGTTTAATGCCATTCACAGAGCCCTGCCAACATGCCTCCACTCCCACAGACTGGGAAAAGCACATGCCTCTCTCTGTGCCTGTATTTGCCTTTCTTTTCAGCTTTGCTGCGGAAGACGGGAATGTGCAGCATTAAAACATGTACTGTAAATAAACCAAATTAAAGTAAAATTGACTCATTTAGCAACCAGCCTCCAATCTCGCATTAGAGGCAATTGAAGAGATTTCACAGATTTTAGTAACCAGATAAGATTATTATATAAACAGACTTCTGCATTAAATGATGAGCCATATCTGAAGGAGAATATTTGAAATCAATAGCAATACAGGCTGAGAATTAAGTAATGTGGTTAAGCGCCTCTGAATGATGCCATTTTTAAGAGCTGATTAGGAATAAATATGCCAATTGCAGCAGGGCTGATAGTTGAAAGTGCCTGATGATTAATCAATTTGGGCCAGGGAACTAGGGAAGCCAATTTGGTGAGGACGCTGCCAGTCCCAGAATTTCAGGAGAATGACGAGGGATGATGTGCTGGGGGCTGATGGCGTGACTTCGGGTCTGCGTGGAGGCTGGTGATAACCCAAGATGGAAAGGGATAAAGCAGAAGACGTTGGTGGCCTCATGCAGAAACCCAGCTCTGCACACACAGGGACTGGCAGCTGTGGTGGGTGAGGAGGGTTGAGGGCTCCAGCAGCATTACCCATAAGTAGCTTAAGTCACTCTCACAATGGAGATCCAGCAGTGGTTGAGGATATCAAAACCTTGGAGTCGGGAATGACCAGTTACTGTTTAGTTGGGAAACAGCTAGTCATTTTGCTGCCCCATAATCCTGTCTCACCTGAATGATTGTGAGGCTTCCTGCTGGGGTTCCACAGGAGCTGGCAGACACATTTCACATAGATATAACCGTGCACACACATGAACATACACACAGGGGCACACAGACACATTCATAGAGACACATACTGACGTAAATAGACACACATACAGAGACACACACAAGCAGACATGCATATACACATGAATACAGACAAATACGCACAGACACATACACACAGAAACACACAAAGAAACAGATACATACAAGCACGGGCATACACACAGAGGCACGCGCTCACGAGCACATGCACTGAGCACCGTCATTACAAGGCATCACTTGGAAGCTATCACTTTTATAGAGACCCACTGTGCCTCCCTTTGCCTCAGAGCAATATCAAGAAGCCTTTGCTAAGGGTTTAAAGGCTTTTGTGACTCAGTGGTCTCTAGTTACCTTGTTTCTTCTTGTTCCCCGTTCTCACCCTGTGACTGCACCATGCAAGCAGGCTTTGGGGAGCACCTCCACTGGCTCTGCCTCTGCCCCGATCAGCCCTCCTCACCCTCTGTCTCTGGAAACTTCATCCCTTATCTCCTAATTCCCATCTGCTCAGGAAAGTCCTCCCACCCCAAATCAGCGCTGACTGTGTTGTCTATTGCCACCATCCTGAACATCTTCCTGGTCCACGTCAGCACGTTCATATTTCTCACAATGAAATATCCTTTTCATTATGTAGGCACCTTTGCTGTGGTTGGTCCTGAAGATGCAGGAGAGAACACAGATGTAATCACTGCCAGTCTGGAGAAGAACTCAGTTACACACTAAGTGGGTTGTACTCGATGGTGCTGTCGCTGTCTCAGCTCTGAGAGGCAAGACAGGCTTCTATAATTCCCTAGCCACAGGCAGGGATCAGTACTTGATTTAACAAATGAATGAATGAATGAATGAATGAATGAATGAGTTAAATGAATGATCCAACAAATGAACGGTAAGGTGTGTCGATGGAAGGTGGTAGCCATGAAGCCACATTTTGCTGGGTGGAAGGAGCTGGGGCTCTGCCCAGAAGCACAGAAGCTATCTTCCACAGGGCTGGGCTTCCAGGAACTAGAAGCATTCATGCAGAGGGAAGCCATCTGTCAAAAAGGTTCCCGAAAAGATTCAGAACTGACTGAGGCTGGAGCTGCAGTGCTAGAGGCTCTTGGCCCAACCCTATCACTGACTTGATGTACAACCACAGGTAGACACGGGAGAGGACATAGTCCCTTTGAGTCTCAGTTCTCCCATCTATTCCCCTCTCCAGTTCCTCCATGGAAACACGAGATCACAGGCAGTCAATCCTAGAGCCTTTTGTTGATGGAAGGAAAACTAGACTCTCCTTTCTACGTGTTGGTGACTTCCAAGTACCCCCTTCCACAGCAGTCATGGATAGAGTGGGGATGCAGCCATGGAAGGGCCATAGAAAAGTAGGACATGTGTTTGGAGGACGATGGGAAAGAAATTGATTGGCAGATTTTATGGTGTAGGGAAAAGGAGTTGGCGGGACAGTGATGTGCAAGTTGGAAGACTTCCTGGGAGAGGCGGTGTGAGAGTTAGTACCAAGCAGGTGCTAAATCCTTAGGGAAGGAAAAGCTCCTCTGGGTACAGAGCTTAGTCAGCAAGGCAAAGTCACCAGGGCCACAAGGATGCTTTGGCACGTCACATGTTCATCCCTAACCTGGAGCAAGGGACTGCCATGCCTTGGATGCTAAATGTTCCTCAGTAGCCTGTGAGCCGACAGCTGGGTTCCCGGTCTGTGATATTATTGGGAGGTATTGGAGACACAACAGGAGAAAGTGAGGTCACTGGGAGTGTGATTGGTGTCTGCCTCCTCCCATCTCTTTGTTTTATCCCCCAGAAGGAAACAGGCCTTAGGCTTCTTTGCCACCTCGCTGCTCTTGATGTCTTAAGATACCCTAAATCAAAAAGCAACAGGGCTGGACAGCCGTAGACGTGCCTGAGACCCCAGGATAAACCAGTTAAGGCAGAGAGACCCATGTCCTGATATCTGTCCTGTTTGTCATGCATTAAAGCAATGGTTCCTTAATGTTCCTAATGCTGAGACCCTTTTAGTTTCTCATGTTGTAGTGACCCCCAACCATAAAATTATTTTTGTTGCTACTTCATAACTGTAATTTTGCTATTGTTATGAATTGTAATGTAAATATCTGATATGCAGAATATTTGACATGTGATCTCATGAAAGGGTCGTTCAACCCAAAGAGGTTGTGACCCACAGGTTGAGAATCACTGCATTGAATTACAACACTCTAACCTCAGCTTCTGTCCGTGGGTCCTCTCTCTATCAGACAGTGATATCTGGAAACTAGGTCTGTGAAAGCTATAGGGAAGCCAAGTCTCACTTCCCCCACTGCAGTCTCTACTTTCCCTTCCCTAGGTCTTCTTGGCCACATCGATCCTGCCCCTAGCCTGCCTTGGCCACACCCCACCTCAGCACCCATGGCCCCTGCAGCATTAGGCTGTTGACAAGGGTTTGCATTGAGACCAAGTTCTAAACATGCACACATTCTTTGCTTTCTCCAACAGCTCAGTCCAACAAAACCAAACAGAACCACAAGTAAGGTTTATGTTAAACACATTCTAACATCCTGGTTTCCACCAGCTCTTTCTGTGGTGTGGGGAAGAGGACTTGGAAACACCCCAACCTCACCAGTCTGCTGAAGTCCGTATGGTGAATTCTAGGGCTACAGGATGGCTCTGTTCCTTCTATCTCGCACCCCCTACAGCCTGGGAACACGGGGCACCCAAAGGCAGTCCAGGTTCAATCTGCACAGTGGGACAGGCTCAGGCCTCCATCTCTGCTTTGTCTCTATCACCACAACAGCAATGTTCTCAAGTGCTAAACCCAGGCGCGTTTGCTCATTACACGGAGGGCGGCTGCCCTTGTGAAGGCTTTGTCTGTGATGTGTTGAGCTGGGATCCCTGAGTAAATAACGTGAGTCCCAAGCTGTCTCCCCATGCACCACTATCCAAACCTTATTCAGCATCTGAACTGGTCTCTGATGGACTTTGATGTGACTAGAAAGCATCCCTGCTGTCCCTTTCAGGGTCAGTGGCTACAGCTGTGACATGGGATGCCAGAGGCTTTTTCTGCTCTGTTTCCAGCCTTACCAAGGAAGAAATTTAAGCCTTGGAATGTTGTTTGGGTTTGGAACGTGTGTGTGTGTGTGTGTGTGTATTCATCCACGTGTGTACCTGTAGAGGTCAGAGGACAACTCCCCTTGTCATTTTCTCGGCACACTATACTTTTTGAGACATGATCTCTCATTGGCCTGGAACACTATCAAGCAGGCTATGTTAGCTGTCCGGTGAACATCCAGGGATTTACCTATTCCCACCTCTTGCCACTATGGGGATTACAAGAGCAAACTACCATGTCAGATTCTGGATCAAATTCAAGTCATTTCGAGCTTGCAAAACAA
The DNA here is from genome assembly GCF_950005125.1 of Chionomys nivalis. Taxonomy (NCBI): domain Eukaryota; kingdom Metazoa; phylum Chordata; class Mammalia; order Rodentia; family Cricetidae; genus Chionomys; species Chionomys nivalis. The sequence goes on along the minus strand of NC_080090.1, from coordinate 31,235,946 downwards.
GCACTTTACAGACTGAGCCATTCCCGCCCACCTGGGAAGTTTTGTCTCCAGGAGATGGTTTGTTTATTGTTTTGTTTTTATGTTTTGAATTTAGAACAAAATGGAAGATTTTTCCTAGCATCTAGATGAGGCTTTGGGGCTTGAAGGGTGAGGCCCATAAGACTGTTAGGTCAGTGGGTCACTAACTTTGCTGAATTGGTGAACTCCGCCTTCACAAATAAACACACACACACATGCGTGTGTGCACAATTATTTCTTTTTTAATTTTCTGTCTTGCTATCTTCTGCCACCATAGATCTTGCTTCAGGACTTGTGTTTGGTACCTTGCAGTAGAGATGAATCAGATATAGGCCTATGGGCCCTGGGGAGAAAGATAGTGCAGAAAGGAGAGAGAGAGGAGAGAGAGAGAGAACTGGGAAGCCAGAATGGGGTATCCCTTTCTATGTTGTGTGAGGTGAGAAAAGGCAGGTATCTCTGACAAGTGCATGGGGCCTGAAGAAAAGGAGTCAGCTCCCTGGAAACACTTTCTGAACTATCTTCCCAGGGCTCTTCACAGTGACTGGGGCTTCTGGTCTCCTTTGTCCGTACCCTCATCCTTCCCAGCTGTGCAAACATTCGGGCGAGGTGACTGGGTGTAAGTTGCCATTCCAGAAATTTAGTGCAGCAAGGCCCACGAGAGGCATTTGAATGATGCATATCACCTCAAGTGACAATGGGCCCCTGTGAACACTCGGCTGGTCCTCAAGGACCCATTGCTCAGTAACACTATGTGCCGCACAAACAAACAAAATCACCCTAAGTGATCCCGCCAGACACCAGCTCTCAGCTCCATCTCACAATAAATAACTATGTCCATCCTCCAACCCCGGGGGAGGGGTGGATTAGCAGAGAAAATGACTGCTCCGCGACAGGGATTCACTCCTTTCCAGAAGCTTCTGTCATTTCCTAAAGGTGTCCCATCAGTGTGCCAGGGTGAGTAGGAGAGGCCTGAGACACCAGCAGGTGGTTGGGTCCCCAGGCTCAAGCAGACCTGTGTCCCATGCAAGGCTCTAGACATGGGGCTGAGATGTCACAGGGAACAGAGAACCGAATGAGGGATGCCTGTGCACTGACGTAAGTCTCATTTGCACATCTGGGCAGAGTGTCAGAAGAATGTTATTACCTCCTGTTTGTATAGGAAGAAACAGGCCGCTGGAGACCCACTTAGCTGTGAGCAGCCAGAGGCAGCCTGAACCTTGGGTGGGACACATCTGTGCATCCACACTTCCTGCTTGTCTGTCACGATGACCTGGTGAGGCCAGGGAGGCACAGTCAAAGGTGCAAATGACCCCAAGGTGGGGTCGTTTAAGGAAGGGCCTGCACCTCAGTAGAACTCTTTAAATGTGATCCTCTTTGCTGCCTCTTGTCTTTCTCAGGCAGAAGTTGCTCTAGAATACCCTGGGGACCCCCTGCATTGATCCAGGTCCCCTGAGAAGTCCCCATTTAAGGACATCTTTGAGAAGGGTATGGTCTCTCCTGTGTATGACCCCCAAGAGTAAGTGAGCAACCAGTTCACAGTCATCCCTTGGCTGTTCCAGACTCTTCCAGAAAATACAAAATGAAGTGTGTACATGACCTTGTCCTTGCAAATGCAAGTCAACCATATTTTTAATCCAGCAGAGTCCCATCTCACTCAGCACAGGAGAAGTGCAATGTTTATTTCTGGGAACTCCTCACCCTGTTCCCTGGTTTAGGGAGGAGTCATGATGGAGTGATGACTATCCGCACACATGTGCTACTACAGCTATGGACAGTGTCCCGCCTCCTCGTCCTATTACTATTCTTGCCTCCACCATGTTGATGTCTTTGCCATGGCTACATCACATCCTTTCAGGAAAGTCAATCTGAAGACTGCCCCTCCCACCTCTTCTTTCACCCTCTGTTACCCTGGGTTGAAGGGCTGGCTCTCAACTCCATGTCTACGGTTCCAAGTCAGGTCTTCTAGCTTGTGGGAAGAACTGATGGTACTGTGTCCTTCACAAGGGGTTCCTGTCTCAGCTCACTGTCACCCCGTCAACGAGGGTGACAACTCACCAGCGGCAGACACAAAGCTGACAGTGAACCTGGGTGCTAGCCTTTTCCCTCCTGCTGGACTGTACAATGCCACCTGTGTGATGTCCATGGTTCATATCTATTCTGCAGGGCAAGAGAGGCAGCCGTACCAAAGGAAGCAATGGGTTGCAGATCACTATCGCTATAGTTAACCTTATTCTCAGCTTGACAAGCTCTAGAATCACCTAGAAGCCAAGGATCTGGGTGTGCCCGTGACAGATTATCTGCATTAGGCTGACTGAGGTTGGAAGACTCATCTTAACCATGTGCAGTAGGGGGTCCAGGACTAAAGGAAAAAGAGAAAGGAAGATGAGCACCAGACTCACCTTGCTCTGCTTCCCAACTGTGGGCAGAAGGTGACCAGCATCCTCATGCTCCTGTCACCATGCCTGCTGCAACACGACGGGCCTCCTCAAGACCTGTGAACCGAAACAAACCCTTCACTTCCTCCATTGCTCTAGTCTGTATTTAGTTGCAGAAGTGAAGAAGCAGCTACCGTAATTCTGTAAAAGAGAACACAAGTACACTGGGTACATGTGCAACCACACTGTATGTTCTGAATCCACATTTACATATGCAAATCCGCAGAGAAAGGTCTAGAACAGGGTTTCTTAAGTGTTTTCTACTCTCAAACCTTTTTCACCCAAGAACATTTTACACAACCCCAGTTAAATATGTAAAACAGGTATACAAATCAAACACTGGGTGATAAATCATATAGAAATTTTTAGAACAATTCTTTAGTATGCATATAATTTTACCCTTTATTAAAGAGGAAAGCAAATTTGCATACTAATGAGATAGATGTGTTTGTTTAGTTTTACAAAAGGAATGAAATAATAGCTAAATACTAAACATTTTTAGACTTAATTGACATATTTTATTTATTATGCTGTTTATTTAGTGTGTGTGTACGTGTGTGTGTGGGTGTGTGTGGTGGTGGTGATGGGGTACCTCTATGCTATACACAAATGTAGAAGTCAGAGAAAAGCTGTCACTAGAGACTTTCTCCTGTGCCTAGCTGGGTTCTTGCCTCATCCTCGTCCAAGAATGAAGTGAACAAACAGGGAAAAGTTCAAAAGGGAGGTGCTCTATTGTCAAACTGGGATCAGCAACCTAAAAGGAGGCAAGCAAGCAAACAAACTTAAAAGAGGTCACCATGTGGGATTTGGTTAAAACTGGTTTGAACTCTTGGCAGCAGCAGGATGCTAGCTGAGAAACTGATACAGCCCGGAGAAGCATATGGTTCAAAGTTCTCGAAGGCCTCATGGTGCCAATCAAAATGCTGTGTCTTGCAGAGCAAGTCTGCAGTTCTGAGAAGTGCCACAACCCTTACACACTTCCCAAATGGCTGAAGTGGTGGCTGGTCTCAATATCTGGAGGTTGGAAGCTACTGAAGGAAGGAATTCCCCTTGGAAACAGAAACCTGGAATCTACCAGGCTGCCGTGGTTTAAATGAGTGTCCCCCATAGGATAGGATGCTTGAATAGCTGGTCACCAGCTGGTGGTGCTGTGTGGGAGAAAATGCGTTACTGGAGGTGGGCTTTGGGACTACAGCACTTCCAGGACATCCCGCACGCATGCTTATGGTTGAGTAAGTTGTCTCTCAGCTTCCTGCTCCTGCCCCTATGCCTGCCTGCTGCTTGTTGCCACAATGAACACTTATCCCTCTAGAACCATAAGACCAAATAAACTCTTGCTTTGATCAGTTGCTTTGGTCACAGTGTTTAATCACAGCAACAGAAAAGTGACTGGAACAAGGGTGTTGCCAGGAATGGGTTCCCTTGGGCTGCCTCTGGAGTCCCGGAGGCTAGCTTGAGTCAGCTTTCCAGCCTCTTACAAAGGCAAAGTCTCAGAACGGGGTCCTCTATTGGCAGTGCGTCTATCTTCGTCTTTGTCTCAGTCTTTGCCTCTCAGTGAATTTTAGAGCATTCATTTCATCCTTCTCTCTAGCGCAATGCCTGCTCTACAGGCTAAGGTACAGTTCAAAAGTCGGGCAAGGGTCTGGAGATTGAAACACATATGCACACAGACAGACAAGTAACGCCAAGAATGCCCCTTTATTGTGTTCCGGGGCAGCTTATATAGGGTCTCCTTGACTAATGGCCATATCCTAACTCTCAGCCACTGGTACAGTAATTTTTAAAGTCAAACATTGGAACATAATGTGACTTAGAGATATGCTAATTTGATACATACTGAGGGATTCTGGGAGGAAGTTGGCAGTCTTCGTTGTATGTAATTAAAGCAGTCCGTTTCTCTAAGGGCAGGGACCTTTATGCACTGTGAAAACACTGCACTTCATACCATACAGTGTCTGGAAGCTGAGCCCAGTGTCTCAGGCAGCGGAGCCCAGTGTCTCAGGCAGCGGAGCCCTGTGTCTCAGGCAGCGGAGCCCAGTGTCTGTCTCAGGCAGCGGAGCCCAGTGTCTCAGGCAGCGGAGCCCAGTGTCTGTCTCAGGCAGCGGAGCCCAGTGTCTCAGGCAGCGGAGCCCTGTGTCTCAGGCAGCGGAGCCCAGTGTCTGTCTCAGGCAGCGGAGCCCAGTGTCTCAGGCAGCGGAGCCCAGTGTCTGTCTCAGGCAGCGGAGCCCAGTGTCTCAGGCAGCTGAGCCCAGTGTCTCAGGCAGCGGAGTCCAGTGTCTCAGGCAGCCGTCCTTGACAGGGAGAGGTGTGACAACAGGAGCAGCGCAGAATACACGTGTGGCGCATCCCAATCGAAGCTGCAGCATCTTGCTATTGCAGCATCTTGCAATAGAACATTGGAGATCATCCAGAATCACCTGGATATGTTTCGTAATTGCCTCTGACTTAGTGTTTGGTCATTGAGTATTCTGAAGTCTTCTGATCTTTCTTTTAATTTTTCTAAATTTAGTTAGAAGTTTTCTCCACCCTATATTCCCCATCCAAGGTCTACACCAAACTTAAGAAACTGGGGTCTAAGCCATTAAGAGCACTTGCTGATCTTCAAGTGAACCAGAGTTTGGTTCTCGGCACCCACATTGGGCACTTATAACCACTTCTGACTCCAGTTGCGGGGATCCAACGCCCTTTTCTGGCCTCTAAGGACATCTATAAGAATGTGGGGAACGTACATAGACTCAGGCATACACATACATGGAAAATAGCAAGCTAAAAAGCAGCAGCAGCCGCTGGGGTCTAAAGCCCTCATTGGGACCACTCCCTATCATTATCTCACAGTGATCACATGTGTGAGGAGCAGTGGTCTGAGTTTTACCTTAGTTATACTGTTTGTTTGTTTTTAAGAGGCAAGTAAGTGTCCTGCCTTTATTTATGTAATTAAAAGTGATTTACAAACGGAAGGAAATGGCAAAATGGGGCCCGGGTGCCGTGACGATATTTGTAATTCCAAACTCCAGCGTGGCATCTCCCAGTTTGCAGGCTCGATTTTCGTGCAGCTGACAGATGTAGGTGGCAGCTGGGGGAGTCACTTCTCTGGTCCCGCAGCTCGGAGATTGATTAGAGGAAATTTTAAAGTGTGTATATATATGTGCTCTTTCCTAACAGTTTGCAAAGGACAGATATGTAGAAAAAGGAACAAGGAAACATAGTTGCCACCCATTCAGTCACTGAGCCATGATCACAGATAACACATTAACCAGGGCTTAGTGTCGTGCCTACCTCTGCTGCTCGCGTATGCTTTGTTAACTCAGTCCTTGAGCCATGAGAGGGGAACACTGTTATAGGACAAGGGCTAATTAACCAGGAACACTCAGCAGTGCGTGCTGTGAGCGCTCAGAACATACGTGCCCTCGCTGCATTGTAGCTGGCGTTATAATGTCTCCGTGTGTGTGTGTGTGTGTATGTGTATACCTGTATTATATGCACATACTTCTCACCATGTTTAGTTTATGCACAATGTATTTCTATTGGTACTTTTGGCATGCACACCTTTGAGATGGGCATTCTCTAGTCCTCGGGGATGTCAACAACTGTGCCAAGACATCAAGGATGGTAGCAAGAATAACCTCAGTGACACATCTCACCCCTACTCCAAAGCCGTCCATGGATCCCTATCACTTGATCTCATTTAAAAAAATATTAGTGTCTATTAATTATATTAATGGGTATAATTAATTAATTACATTTTCACTCATTTATAAAGTATTTGGCAGTATTCAATGATTTCTTCTTTCATGACTTTCTTTATGCATATGGGACCCAGTTTACTGAGGGTTATTTACAGGAAGTGGTTATTGACAGGAGCACGGGCGACTGCTACACAATAAAAGACAATGTCTCTTCCTCCCTTTCCCAGCTACTGCTACCTAACTGTATGGTCCAAGCAGAGGCCAGGCCTCATGAGCCACTTCTCTCCCACCATAGAATAGTGATGTCTTGTATAAGTCATGAGCAGACAAACACAGCTGCAGCGATTCTAGGGCTGCATCAACCATGGCATGCCTGGAATCGGGGTAAATACTCCCCCCTCTCCCTCTGGCTCTTCCATTCCTTCTCCCCCTCCTTCCATGGTGTTTGGAGGGGGTGGTCTTTTACCTGGAGTATGCATTCTTTAGCATTTTGTCCTCTTGTGACCACCCTGCCCGTTCTCTACCTGCTGAGCCTGGTCTTTGCTGCCTCTGGTTCCTTCCATGGGTCACCCTGACAACTGTCAACATCATCCAACCCCACGCCAGAACACCTGCCTTTCCCCTCTGTGTTTCTCCGCGAGCTCCCATGTCCTTACTGTTCAGGACACTATAATCCCCGGCTCCTTCACTGCCAAGAGCCAAGCAGGAGTCAAACCGGGCAAAGAAAACTCAGTTGACTCTATTTTCTGGCTTCTTTTTAGCTCCTCAACTCCACGGCATGTCCCAAGGACTGGAGTTCCACTGTGCACTACTGTTTTTTTTTCTTTTTAGATTTTTTTTATTTTATGTATATAAGTATTTTCCTATGTATGTATTGATATACCATTGGTATCTGAGGAGGCCAGAAGAGGTGACCAAATCCCCTGGCATTGGAGTTACAGATAGTTGTGAGCCACAGTGTGGGTGATGGGAACTGTGCCCAGGTCTTCTGCAAGAGCAGCAAGTGCTCTTGACCTCTAATCCATCCTTCTCCAGCCCTGCTTTGTGCCACTTTTCATATTAATCTTCTGTAAGTTGCCTAGCATCATGCTGAGCCCATGGGTTGCCTGTTTTTCTGTCTGTTGGTTTGCTTAGCCTCATGGATGTCTCCTGGCCAAGACAGTTCCCAGACGCCCAGAGATCGCTCAGCCAGTGTGCACACATGTGGTTGTCTCTCCAGGGTCTACTTTCCCCCTCATTTCCCAGACTCATTATTTGTTCGTGTATTTGGAAGTGGTATCAATACTGACCTAGGAGTGAACCTCCCTCCTGGCAGTGGAGAACAGAGAGAGGGCCTAAACCAAAGAAGTACTCCTATCCTTGATCCTTTTCTACAGAAACTGAGCATTTGGGGGCCCTGAGGAAATCTAGAGTCTAAGTCCGCTTGGGTCACACAATTTAGAGACAAGAAATAAAGACTTTTTACGAAGGTTTGCAATCTTCCCAGAACCCTACAGGGAGCTTCGGGTCCAGAACAACTCGATCGCGGGGGCAGAGATGTACCACTTCTCCCAAGGCCCTAGAGAATACTGTAGGTGTTCGCCCACTTCCCCTGTGGCTGCAGGCTTTGGAAAACAGTGGTTAGTGACATTCCACAGGGGACTTGAAGCTACAAGACAAACAGCCTCTTTCCCATGTGCCTTCTAAGAAGCCCAAGGGAACCACTCACACTGGTATGCAAGTGTGTTAAGATGTCAGGGGATCTGCAGCTGAGGACCAGCACCCAAGCCAGACAGAAAGCCTCGATCACACTGTGGCATAGCACTGCACAAAGCTTTCCCACTGGGGGGATAAACCACATCTTCCTCATCTCCTGGAGAAGAGGCCCAACCATGGAACCCATATGGCCAAACTTGCATACAGTAGCCCTAGGTTTTTTCTCCAGGCAGCTCTCTGGACAGCCACTCACAGCATCTGAGCATCTGAAAGGAAAGAAACAAGTTTTTATCCACTATTGGAAAGGCTTAGATATACCATGGCATCTAAAACAAATGATAGTTTCTGTTTGCACTTGGGAGGGGGTTAATCCCAGAGGTGTGAAGTATGACTCTGGTCATCTATAGATTAGGAAGCTGAGACTCTGAGAAGCAAAGTGGTCAGACACAAGCCATGCAGAGAATTACTACCAATCTAGATCTAGAATGGAGCTCTCATGGCTTCCTATAGGGCATTCTTCCCACTTTCTCTCTGACACTCGAAGCCCACACCAAGCTCTGATCCACATCCATGTAGATTCTTCCTCTATATCCATGAGTTCTTGAGTCATTTGGAACAGTACAAGCTATGGCTGAGCACACCACCTTGGTGGAGCCAACTCTGCTCTCTTACTGTGATGGACTGAGTGTATTAGGCAGTAATCACCAATGCAATGCTGTGTAACAACTACCCAGTTGCCAGCAATAACTTTTAATTGCAAGGATGCAATCTTATGTTTACAGAGCTCTAGATTTGGGAATGCGAAGTGGGTGAGCTTGATTCCAGGCTGGCATTGCATTCCCTGTTGCTCAACATGTATTTAATGTAGGACAGGCTCAGGAGCAACTGTTTCCTGGGTGAGGCTTTTGAGTAGAAGTATAGTACCTTTGAAGGCCTCAACTAGAAGCAACCTGTCTTCAGTTCTGCCTCTACCCCATTGGCCAAAGAGAGATACCAGCAGCATGTTCTTAGTCAGGGAGGTTGTGAAAATCTGAGGTCCAGAATCGAATCCGCCAGGTAAAGTGGCAAAGTCTGCCCCTCCTCTGTCTTTCTCCGTTCTGGCTCAATGGAATGCTTTCCCTCCTACACGTTCACCTCTGCTCATCTCCTCAGAGACACTCAAATCACTTTCTGACAGTGGGTCTCAGCTAAAACCCTATACAGGCATTTAACTCTCCTTCACCAACAGGACCAATGAAAGGGTTTTGTACAGCATTCAGCTCTCCCCGGGTGTAGTCTATTGTGGCCAGAGAGCCTGAAAGATCTGAAGCATGCTTGCTCTTAGTCTGTGCCACCAAACAAGTCTTCAGTGACTTCAAAACTCGCAGCATTGAGCCATGACCCTCAGCCTAGCATTGCATTCTGAAAACATGACATCACTCAGTTCAGCTACTAGCTACCTCAAGGGTTTCACTGCCATGACTTAGCTAGGTAGCATAAGCTTCTTTACTTTTTGGTCTGTGCCCCAACCCATAATATACCCATAGTATACCATGCCTTTCCCCAGGCTTCCACTGACTGGCTTCCAAAGATTGTGTGCTGGTTGCAGTGTATCCAGATCCAGAAAAATCTAATCATCAGGTGATAAAAAAAAAAAATCATTGCAAAGAAGTGCACAATGCAATTATGCAATTCCATTGTCTGGCTTGACAAGGCTCCCATCTGAAGGGCGGCCATCAGCAAGGTTTCAGGCTGGAGATTCCAGCCACAGGTAAAAGCTAGAATCTACAGGTGGACTTTCCACCCATGAAAGGCTTCAGCCTGTTTAAATCAGGCTTATCCAGTCCTACAGGAAGTCAGCTGCTTACAGAATTGAACACAACACCTAGGGTAACTGTGGCTACAGCTGAACCAAAAGGACTCGTAAGGTGAACACCACATAGACCAGCCCATCCATTGTCAATTTGACATCCAAACACATCTCCTGAAATCACATTCACGTCCAACTAAAGATGATAATAAAGTGGATTTCTGCTTCACATGACATGACTACCCTGCGTCCGTCGGCAGGTCTACTAATCCATTCTAAAGCAGGGGGTGCAGTGGGTAGAGTGGTTGCCACTCTCCTCTTTCGATATCTGTGACTGAACTTTTAGTAATGCATCTTATATGAAATGATAAGGAGATGAGAGGAAAGAAAGCAAAATTATTTACCTATATTGCTGGAAACGTAAGTTGGTGATTAAAAGCACTTAGTGCTCTTGCAGAGGAACCTAGGTCTTAGCGCCCACAAGCTCACAGCTGTTTATGGCTCCAGTTCCATAGGATCCAATCTCCTTATCAGGCCTCTGTAGTATCACACACAGGCGGTACATACGCACATACATGCAAGCAAAAAGGAGGAGGAGGAAGGGGAGGAGGAGGAGAAGAAAAAGAAGACTCATATAAATAAAGTAAAAAAGAATAAATATATTTTAAAAATATATTTACTTAAAGGCAGGAGAGCTAGATCAGCACTTAAGAGCACTATTTGCTCTTCCAGAGGATTCAGCTTTGATTCCCAGTACCCAAGTGGCAGCTCACAATAGTTGTCTATAAGCTGCCAGATGGTGCTCTCTTTTGGACTCTATGGGGACAATGGATACATTTGGTGATTAGATATACATTCTAGCAACACACACACACACACGTATTTTCCTGTATACAACCTTAACCAGAAAGCAACACAAACAAAGAACATGCCAGTACAGTTTCCTTCACTGCGCATCCCGTACTCTAGTGACCCTCAGCAAGAGCTTCTGCTGGGCATGCGCTCTTGCCTGGTGAGGCAGGAGGCTCAGAACTTTATTCCTGAAGGGTCTAGGCTATGAGCATTGCTGCCTAAATCTGCCATTGAAGTTCCTCAATGACTTTAATTACAGGGAATGGAGATTCTGAGAGCCTAAGGGAGTGCAGTATTTGAGATACACTCTTCCACAGCTCCCATTGCTCTAAGGAGAGATCAGGGCATGTCACTCCAGTGCCTTGTGTCCTCTGCTGGTTTAGAAGAGCTGGAGGTGGCCAGGTGGCAGTCTAACACCCAGCTCTGTGACATGGAGGCTGTGTGTCGTAACTGAAACAATCTTGCCCCAGGAACTGAGGCCTCTAGGCTGGGCGACCCTGAGACGATGAGAAGAAGCAAGCCTTGTGTGAGGAACAACTCAGGGTAAAAGTGGCCATACCAGCCCTGCTTCTATTTTTTATTTCAGAACATATATATCCTGATAATGGCAGTACGCCATACCAGACACTGAGTTAGATAAAGTAGGGATTCTTAACATTCTATACTCACAGCCCTTCTGCATCTGAGAAAGTTTATACAATCCTGAGAGTATAGGTTGTTAACTAGATAAAAAATTTCAACTTGAAACCCTCCTTAAAGGTTCGAGAAAGTAGTCTGCAAGTAGAAGTCTCAGAAATCTCCAGAAACTTCACAAGGCTCCCTCCCCAGAGTTGTAGAAGCAGTAACAGTTGCTGGGAAAGAAGTCTCTACAACCCACTGATGGAGCTGCCTACAAGACAGGAGCGGTTTTCCTGAGTCATCATTGATCCTGAGGTATATTCATTCACAGTATGCTGTCTCTCAGTCTCCACGCTCCTGTGAGTAACCCCTAACTCGCACTCCTATAGGTAACCCCAATAAACACACCAGTTCACTAAGCTAGCCTTGGATGAAATAGTGTCTTTGTCTGTCCGTGTACTAAGTGGGGAGAACTGACATTTGTTCATTTCTCCCCAGTAAAAGTTATATAACATAGGTACATAAAACAGCTATGCAAATCAAATATGTGCTGTTAATAAATCACAATTTTTTAAAATAAAACAATTCTTTGCTATACGTATAATTTTAGCATTCATTAAAAATGAAAGCAAATTTGCATACTAATGAAATGAATGCGCTTGTTTAGTTAAAGAATTAAATCTTGACTATTTGATACTGTAGTGCGTAGAGCATTGTCAACAGTTTTCAGAGTTGATCGATATTTTGATTTTATAATCATCAATACCACAAATGCCGCTTGGCATAAATACATAGTACAAAATGGTAAAACCATGCCTAGGGCTACTCTAGAAATAGTTAGAAATTTTAACATAATTCCTACATCAAAATTTATTTAATGATTTATTTTTTTTAGAATGAAGCTTCAGTCAACAACCAAAACTGCAATTAAAAAGAAATCAAACATTCAAACACAATGCAGAGATAGACTAATTTAATTTTTTGCATGCTCAGGAATGACAGTTGGAAAACAGTGGAAGTGTTTTCTGTAATTAAACCGTCATGTTTCTAGAAGAGCAGGAAACTCTATATGGACAGCAGAATCACTGCACCTTGTAACATATGATCACCTCCCATCTGAGCGGGCTGTTTGGAGGTGCATTGTTTGGGGTTGCATGTATGACAACATGCTCATTGCAAAGTGTGTGTGTTATGTATACAGACCCAAGGTGCAGTGAAGTCCTTCAACGCAAGTGGGTGCGGGCTCCAGAAATGCCTCACGTTCATTAAGTGTTTGGATCGGAATTCAATTTTGGTCTTTGCACCTTCAGTAAACTTTTACTGTTACCTAAATGTTCAAGACTACCACAACCAGGTGCGCAATCCGGAGCGACGGTGTCGTGATCTACAGTTTGAGAAGCTGGACTTTAGAAGCTACATCGCATCGTGGAAGCCATGCCTGCGCTCTGCCAGGAACTATCAGTTGCTTTAAGAAGAGACCATAGAGTCTGTTGGCCTGACCCATGGTGGCACACCATTTGCTACAAGATGACTCACCTGGCCAGCTATTACAGCAGAATTCCATGACACTGAGGAGAAAGCTGTCTGAGGTCCGTTCTTGGTGCTGAGCAGGGAAGGCAAAGCAGTCTTCCAGGTCCGTGCAACAGTCATGGATCCCCAACTCCTGTACCTCCCCACATCCTAGTTCCCAGGAAGACCGGTAATGCTCCAGACTAATGAGTTACTTAGCTCATCCACAAAGATTTATTAAATACCTTCTGTGGACTAGGCAGTGAGTGTCGCAGAGAAGCTTAAGTAGTGAAATAAAATGAACAAATCTGTTCCCTGGGTCCTCACAGCCCAGTAGACACTTGGTTCTCTTCATTGCTGGGGTATTTTCTCTGCCTTGTCAGACTGTGGGTGTTGAAGACCATATTCCACATTCTCACTCCCAACATGCAAAGGGACTGAGATGTTCTGGGACCCATTGGGGGGTCTGGGAAGCAAGACTTCATTGTTTCCAGAAGAAACCATGGCTGTTTGTGGCCCATGGCCCATGCCTTCTCTAGAGAGGTAGCAAATGAGGAAGGTACCATGGAGAGGATCACACTCCTGCAGCTTGTTGAGTCTGGCTACACTGCCAGATTATCTTGGCATCTCAGTCCCTCCACCTGGAGCAATCCGCCTCCCTCTCTAGAGGACCACATCATTCCCAGCAATCACGCCCAACTGCAGCCATTCTATAAGAAGGCAGTGGATGCTATGTGACCCTATGGGGCACCTAAAAACCAGAGCATCCCATATAACTCCTGGGGAAGAAGAAGCCTGAATGCCAGGCTCAGCCCCCATTGCTGGACCCATGCTGCTTTTCTTCCCCTGAGCACACATGGTTCTTTATTGATCAACACTGGCACTACCCACCAGGAAGTCAATAACTGGAATTACCTTTCTACCACACTCTGTCAGTTGTGCCCAGAAGCCTCAGTGGTTGTTCTGAGCTGAATACACACGTGATGTCTTCAGTTCCTGCAGCCAGACTCTCCCCAGAAGCCCAACTCTCTTCCGGAAAAGAAAAGGAGCCCTAACTGGGAGGCTGGATTTGAACAGGCAAACTGCCCAAGTCACTGCCTCTTCTGGTCTTGGGTTTTCAGTGTGAGATGTGATATTTAGATTGGATGGTGCCTGGGACTCTTTTCTAAAAATTTCCAGCATAAAAACCAAGTGGGGAGCCTGGGCCCAGGACAGCATCCCACGCTCCTTGGAGCACTGGTTTTCTACTTTGGGACAATTAGTCTCAATCTAAAGCATCTCCCGTATTCACTCACATTCCCGCTGTCCTACTCCATCATGGCTACATAGTGGACCACATTCTTGGCCCCAGGTCTTTGCTCCTCCTTGCATCCCCAGGTTAGGCACATTTATCTGGTGTCAGCCATGGGACTTGGATGGTAAGCAGAAGTCATCATAAACCAACCCTGGGTCCTCAAAGTCCTTCCTTTCTCCCACTTGCAATATTGCTCCTCTGCAGTGGACGGCTGTCACTATCCTTTCTCCAGACACTTCAGACAACTCAAGAAGTGTGAGCTCCCTGGAAGTCACAGAGCATTCATCCTGTGCTCTAGATAGCAGCCCTCAGGGGAGGAGAACTTAGACCAAACAACAGTGCAGTCAGCAGCAATGACTGAAAGATTTTTCAGAAGCTTTTTGGTTCCTGGGAGCTGAAGGCTGTGCCGTGCTCTGACCAGTTGCTTGAGCACTATTTGCCTCAAAGCCTCTTCTCCCTGAACTGATGGATCCTCTCAGGACTAGATTCAGCTGGGAGATGATCTGGGGTGGGCCTGGTAAGGGAGAAATTTGCTCAGTTCATCCCTGACAAAAACTCATCATCAGCAACTTGGCCAGTGACCAGGAGTCCTGCAAATGCGCACAGATCACAGGCACCTGCAGGTCCGCAGAGTGCTGGCCTAAGCCATTTGGCTTACAGGCTGAGCACAGCCTTGTTTACCAAATCCATGGTCGGTACCTGTGGGTAGTAAAGGCCTCTTTCCCAGCGTCAGGACCAGGAATCTAGTGACTGTCAAACTACAATAGGAGTGCCTGCCCGAGAAACTGCGGGGAGGTCATTTTAAGCTGTTTTTCTCCATCATCCAGAATCAGTGGGGGAGGGAGCATCCTCATCCACACACAGGCATCTCTTACATGTGTAGTGATATTTCATTTATATTTTGATAAATAAAACTTGCCTGAATATCAGAGATTAAGCTACATTAGTTTGACATAGAAACCGGACAGTAGTGGTGCACGCTTTTAATTCCAGTTCTAGAGAGGAATATAAGATGGGAGGAGACAGCTTTTAGAAACAGTCTTATTCTGAGATTCTTGGAGGCAGGATCGCCATTTTAGACTGAGGTAGAGGTAAGAGTCAGATAGCTATTTTGCTTTTCCAACCTTCGGGTTGAACCCCAATATATGTCTCTGGGGTTTTATTAATCGTGCTACAGACATGTCCCTTTGTCTGGGGTGGGACAACATCAAAAAACAATCTTGTCCAATGTAGACTTTTTTTTCTGCATCTATCTCCCTTCTATGTCTTCTATTACAAGGAACTCACTACCTGATCCAAACAGCTGACAATGGGTTGGAATCTGCCTTGCTCCTTTTTTTCTGCCTCAATCTCAGCTAGGTATAGCTACTTTAAAAGTCTCTTTCACCAGATATTAATCCACACACCTATAAACACCTAATTTTTGACAAAGAAGCTAAAATTACAATGGAAGAAAGAAAGCAATTTTAACAAATGGTGCTGGCATAACTGGATGCCAACCTGTAGAAGAATGAAAATAGATCCGTATCTATCACCATGCACAAAACTCAAGTCCAAATGGGTTGAAGACCTCAACATAAATCTGACCACACTGAACCTGATAGAAGAGAAAGTGGGAAGTAACCTGCAATGCATGGGCACAGGAGACTACCTCCTACGTATAACCCCAGTAGCACAGACAGTAAGAGCAACAATGAATAAATGGGACCTCCTGAAACTGAGAAGCTTCTGTAAAGCAAAGAACACAATCAATAAGACAAAAAGGTAACCTACTGAATGGGAGAAGATCTTCACCAACCCCACATCAGACCAAAATCTGATCTCCAAAATATATAAAGAACTCAAGAAATTAAACATTAAAATTTTAAATAATCCAATTTAAAAAAAATAGGGCACTGATTTAAACAGAGAATTCTCAATGGAAGAGTTTCACATGGCCAAAAGATACTTAAGGACATGTTCAACTTCCTTAGCTATCAGGGAAATGTAAATCAAAACAACTTTGAGATACCATCTTACGCCTGTCAGAATGGCTAAAATCAAAAACATCAATGATAGCTTATGCTGGAGAGGTCGTGGAGCAAGGGAAACACTCATCCATTGCTGATGGGAAGGCAAACTTGTGCAACCACTTTGGAAATCAGTGTGGTGGTTTCTCAGAAAATTGGGAATCAACCTATCCCAGGACCTAGCAATACCACTCTTGGTTATATACCCAAAAGATGTCCAATCATACTATAAAAGCATTTGTTCAACTATGTTCATAGCAACATTATTTGTAATAGCCAGAACCTGGAAACAACCTAGATGCCCCTCAATGGAAGAATGGATAAAGAAAGTATGGCACATCTATACATTAGAGCACTACTCAGCATTAAAAAAAAAACCAATGACATCTTGAATTTTGCATGCAAATGGATGGAAGTAGAAAACACTACCCTGAGTGAGATAACCCAGACCCCAAAATATGAATATGGTATGTACTCACTCATTAGTGGATTTTAGCCATAAACAAAGGACATTGAGCCTATAGTTCATGATCTTAGAGAAGCTAAGTAATAAGGCGAACCCAAAGAAAAACATATGTAGATCCACCTGGAAATTGGAAGCAGACAAGATCACCAAGCAAAAGTTGGGAGCATGGGGGCAGGGAGAGGGTAGAGGGAAATGGGGGAGGGAGAGGGGAGAAGGGGAGGGTTGGGGAGAGCTTGGGGGAGCTGGATAGTTGAGATGGAGGAAGGATGGATATGGGAGCAGGGAAGGAGATATCTTAATTGAAGGAGTCATTTTGGGGTTGGCAAGAGGCTTGGCCCGGGAGGGGCTCCCAGGAGTTCACAGAGATGACCCCAGCTAGGAACCTGGGCAGTGGAGAAGAGGGTACCTGAATTGGCAGTCAGACTGATGATTATCTTGAATATCACCGTAGAACCTTTGTCCGGCCATGGATGAAAACAGAGTCAGAGACCCACATTGGAGCACTGGACTGAGCTTCCAAGGTCCAGTTGAAGAGCAGAAGGAGGGAGAATATGACCAAGGAAGTCAGGACCACGAGGGGTTGGTTCACCCACAGAGACACTGTCCCTGAGCTAATGGGAGCTCACCAACTCCAGCTGGACTGAAAATGAACAAGCATGAGATCAAACTGGACCCTCTGAATGTGGTTGACAATTGGGACAGACGGGCCAATGATAATGGCACTGGGATTTGTCTCTATTGCATGTACTGGCTTTTTGGGATTCTATTCTCTTTGGAGGCACACCTTCCTAAACCTGGATGTAGGGTTGAGGGCCTTGGACTTCGCACAGGGCAGGGTGCCTTGCCCTCTCTTAGGACAGGAGGGGGTGAGGGGAAGGGTGTGGGGGGGAACAGGAGGGAAGTGGGAGGAGGGGAGGAAGTGGGAATTTTGATTGATAAAATTTTTAAAGTAATAAAAAAAGAGGAAAAAATAAAATAAAAATCTCTTTTGTAAAGAGCTCATTGGGAAAGACACCATCTCTACCTCTGTCTCTTGTCTTCAAGTCAAATAGCTCTAACTTGGCAACTATCTTCATGCAGCCAATTTTTAGCCCATCATATGCTGGACTCCCCTCTGTGGCTGTTTCAGAAGGAACCAATCCTTCTCAAGGACCCCCATCAAGTCTGACACAGCCTGCAGATTCCTGGACAAGATTGGGACAGGTTGTCACCCACACCCACAGTTAGTCCTCTGTGAAGCTTGTTCGCCACTGGGGAAATACACAATCCACTTACCCTAAGTAACATGCTGTCATTCAAGAAAGACTAGAACACTGGGCTGCATCTGGTCCTACATTAGTGATAATTGACATCAGTTCTCCACTGCTACAATTAAAGATGAGATGTATTTGTCTTTTGGGTAACACTGCCAGAAACACGGGCTTGTGGGTCCATTCCTCAAAGTCATGCCATGACAGAGAAGTCGTAGAGGGGCCGTCGTCCAGTGCCCTAGCCTTCTCCAGACAAGCTGAGCCAAGAGCTTGTGTGTGTGCAGAAATTTATGTTAAGAAGTCAGGTAATATGATTTTAAAAATTTGACTGAGAGCTGTGGAGATAGCTGTCAATAAAGAGCCTGCCACAAAAGCATGAAGACCTCAGTTTCATCCCTATCACCCAAGTAAAAGAGGGGAACATGTTGGACTTGAGAGAAGGCTCAGCAGCTAAGAGCACTGGCTACTCTTCCAGAGGTCCTAAGTTCAATCCCCAGTAACCACATGGTGACTCACAATGATCTATAGTAAGATATGATGCTCTCTTCTCACATAAAGTTATACATGCAGAGAGAGCACTCATATACATAAAATAAATAAATCTTTTTAAGACACTGGAAATTGTTGAGACATAACTGTACTGTGCTAGGAAGAAGAGACGGCAAGACCCTGGGGACTCCTTGGTAAGCCAGTCTTGATGAATCAGTGAACTTCAGGTTTAGTGAGAGACCCCGCCTCAAAAATATGGTAGAGAATGGTTGAGTCAAACAACCAATGTCAACATATATGTACACATACAAAGAGTTGGGGGATGTTGGAAGGACACGCTGGAGATTTGGGGTGGCAGAAAGAGCCCAAAACAGCCCGTTAGTAAATGTTCTCTTACTAGGGGAGGTCAGCTTTTGTTCTGTTTGGTACCTTTAGCAGAATGAATAAGAACACCTGCGTACAAAAGGTTGTTTGCTTTAAGTCCACTAGTTCACAGGTGAACATCATGGAGAAGCACCCTCCTAACACCTAGAGCAGTGGCTCTCAACTTGGAGATGGCAGCCTCTTTGGGGGTCAAATGACCCTTGCACAGGGGTCACCTAAGACCATTGGAAAATGCAGATACTTACATTATGGCTCATGACTGTAACATAATTACAGTTATAGTAACAAAATAATTTTATGATTGGGTTTACCACAACATGAGGAACTGTATTAAATAGTCACAACACAAAGTTGAGAACCACTGACCTAGAATAATGTGTGACCACACGTTGGGGACTGGCCAAGCTGACACATGAGATTAGCCATCCCTTCCAATAAGCCCTCCCATCCAGGGATATTGGAGGTTATTTGAGACATGCTTAAACTTGCAAGGTCTTCCAGAAGACAATGACAGTGTCAGGAATCTTCCCGGAGCATCACAAATTCTCGTGTTCTTATTATCTAAGACAGTGATGGGTTTCCTCACACCACAGACTCCAATCTGGAAACCTACAAAGCAGGTTTCAGTCATCTGGTCATCTAGCTATCAAAACTGATATTGTCTTCAAATCTTTAGTCAGCTGGTGAGACATTATTAAGTATAGATGTCAGAATACGGTGAAATAAGTATTTACAATGAAACAGTTTGCATCCATCAAAATGGGCATAGTCTCTATCTCCAGACGTGGAGCTAAAATGGGCCTTTTGGTTTGTTTGTTTATCTTGCAAACATTATGTAACATATTTGATAAGATTCTCCAATAGCTAAGGGGGTAATAAATAAAGAAAAATTCCTCATCTAGACAAAATGATTTTAGAAAATTATCCCCATCACTCAAAATACTTAAAATTCCAAAATAGATATGCCATTTCTCTGAATTATGCTTCAGTTAAATCTAACTAAACTTATACCTCCTAGCTTGAGAGTTTTGAGTCAGAATGTGCACACTTCCGTCTAGCCTCTCTTGCCCGTTATTATTATAGATCCGTCCATACTGCAGTATACACCCGTCGCTCATCCCTTTTTGTGACTAAGTACTATTCTTTTGGAAGGATATACCACAGTTTGCTTCAACGTTCTTAGCTGATAAGCATTTGGGCTGTTTCCTGTTTGAGCAGGGCTACAATGAAACAGCTGTAATGGGGTATGTTTTCTTTTTCTCCTGGGTACTTAGGAAACATGGAAAGGCTCAGTCACACAGGAAGCAGAGAGTTAATTCTCTGAGAAACAATGTTTACCAGTGTAGCTGGGCGCTTTCACATATCCGGCAGCTACATAAGCCTTCTGCTTCCTTTCCATCCTCTCTAAGACTGTTTTAAGCTGTACCTGCTCTGACAGTAGTGTGCTATTGTGCCTCTAATTTGCATCTTCCTAATTACTAATGCGAATGAGCATCTTTTCATGTGGTTTCCCATCCCAATACCACCTTTTGTAAAGCAGATTCTATTCAAGTCTTTTGCTCACTTTTTATTGTGCTGTTTCCTTAAGATTGATTTTTGAAAGTTCCTTAAATATTTGGATGTGAGTTCTTTATTTTCTCACAGAATGGAGCTTGTGTTTTCGTTCTGTCAATGGTGCCTTTTGAAAAGCAGGAGGTGTTCATTTGCGGGGTGATCAGGACATCCATTGGTTGTCTCAGAATGGCATAAGGATTCATCGAAACATTTGAAAAAAAAAAAGCTTCTGGAGGCCATCAGTCAACATTTATGAAGAACCATTTTGTATCGGAAGCTAATAATCTACTAGGCACCAAGAACTAGTGTTGGGGACTGAAGGCCTACTATCTTCCAAAAACCCAGAGCCTACTGCATACCGGGGATGAGAACCTACTTACTGTGTTCCAGGAACTTAGAACCTACTCTGGGCCAAGAACTAAGAACCTACTGTGTATTGGGGAATGAAAACCCACTGTGTGCCAGGAGTGTATGACTCCAAAGAGAAAAAGGAATGAGATCCAGTACCTGACTTCAGTCACCAGTAGAGGAGAGGGTAATGGCGACTCATGGACCATGACAACATTATCAACGTTGTCAGAGAAGAGCAGAGGGTAATGGGATTCCCAGAGGAAGTAAGAAAAAAATTATGTGGGTAAAATCCATTCTTGAGGGGGTTTTGTTTGTGGGAAAGTGTGAGGTTTGGGTTTGAAATATCTCCACATGCTGAAGGCTCCATTGCCTACCCATGGTCCTATGAGGAGCTGAAGAAAACTTCAGGGGGTGGGTCCAGTGAAGGCTGGTAAGCAATTGGAGGCGTTATTGGGATCCCAGCCCCTGCTTTCTGTCTCCTTCGCTTCCCAGGCATCAGGAAGTGGACTACCCGCACCAAGCTGAAGTCCAGTCATCGTGCACCACGGACAGAAAGCGCTGAAACTGTGAGCACAAACGAAGCTTTCTTCTTTTAGCTCATTTTATTTATCTACTTCCTCCTTTCTTGCTTGCTCGATGTGGTTTATGTGTGTGTTGTGGGGGCTACATGTGCACATGAGTGTGGAGCCCAGAGGTTGCCTTGGCCAGCTTCTCCATGGGTGTGAGAGTTCCAAACTCAGGTCCTCATGCCTCTGCAGGAAGCACTCTAAAGGCCGTGATATCTCCCCCGCCCCCTTTCTCCCTTAAACTGTTACCTCGGGTATTTTGACACAGCAAGAGTGCCAACCGAAAGAGAAAGCTGTCCTAAGGTTGTTTTCTCTGTTTAGGGAAGGTGTTGGAAAACAGACCTCACTGAAAACAAAAGAGCTTTGTTGGATCAAAACCTGAGAAGGGCTGGCTGTGAGAAAATGCCAAGAAGGGGGGGGGGTTAAGAAGAGGAGGAAAAATGACTAGAGCAAAGAAGTATCAAGGGAAGTTTCTACTCATAAAATAGAAATTAATGGATTATAGAGCAAGGACATTAAGAAAGATCTTTAAGGGTTGCCGGAAATGGGAGAGCCAGGGCGACTCTGAGCTGTCATGTAGAACGTTTTATATAACAAACTGCTGGGGAAAGCTAATATGGGCTTTATCTTACAAAGGGTAAGAGGCCATGCAAGCCCAAGAAAGGAAAAGAGAGAGGAGGTACAGGAGGGCCCACACCAGGACACACATGCAGCTGACTTCACTGGAATTCGGTGTTGCTTCAGATTAAGCTGCTGTCCCTTTTCCCTTGTTCATTTAGGGGTCACAGGACAGAGATTTTGGGGGCATAGAGGACAGGGATGTTTTCTTGCAGATTGCAGAACCTTTTCAGGCTTACATTTTCCCTGGAAGTCACTTCAGTTTGAAGGGGAACATGGGAAACAAGGCAGATACAAAATGCTTCTTCCTGCTGTGGTGTGCTTTGGAGGGCCACAAAGCGCAGGTGTCCAGAGCACAGGAGTGCCCGACTAGAGAAAGCCTGAGGTACTTGAAGGAATTTGCTCTTCTTGCTTCCAGTATCTAGTGGTCAGCAACCTGACAGGCACAGGGAAAGACAACAGGCGGGAAAGATGTTCGCTTTCACCGTAAACTGTTTCAGGTGAAGAGCTGTCTGAATTGCAACACAGTAACAGTGAGTATTCCAGGGCTAAGCAGTGGGACAATGGGGTGACTGGGGGACTGAAGATGAGGAGATGGCACAAACAAAGGTCAGGAAACTGACAATCCCATAGCCACCTGAGGCATTTTGTTCTTCCTTCTCTGAAATACTAACTTCAAAGACAGGCGATACCTGCACTTTGTGAGTCAGGTTGAGTCCCAGCTGACAAGTCTCACCCCAAACAGCAGCATAATCCTTCTCAACTACGTGAACTGGGATTAAAATGTGACTGACCAAAATTCAAAATACAGCAGTGACTTAAATACATTAGCTTATTAACATAGAAGTCTGATGGGCTGGAGAGATGACTCAGCAGGCAAAGTGCTTGCTCCCCAAGACTGAGGACCTGAGTTCCGGTTCCCAGAAGCAATGTAAGGCTGGGCGCAGTAACTTGAGTCTATAATCCCAGTGTTTTTACTTCAAGATGGTAACCAGACAGGAGAATCCCAGAAGTTCAGGGAACAGCAGACCTGTGTAAGCAAGGGACCAACAGAGAGACCCTGTCTCAAGACTGTCCTCTACCCCTGCAAGAGTTGTGATATACATACATGTGTAAATGCACACACAAAGACCTTACAAGTAGATCGAAAGACTGATAGAAGGGGACGCCAGAGACCCTGGAAGTTTCTAGACCACTGTTTTTGCCACCCCTGCACTGCAAACCCTACTCTAATAGTCTAAAGGAACATGTGTGTCTTAAGAAAGAACAGATAATGGGGGCAGGGAGGTACATATCTGGTCTCTTCATAAAAGGCCTCGGACCCACTATAGGTAAACACTTCTGCTCACAGCCATCTGGGCAGGGCTTAGCCAGCTCAGTCACATGGCCATGTGCTCAGCTATGTCACTTGGGGTTAAAATGTGACTGACTAACAATCAAGTACAGTGGGTTTACAGGCAGGTGGGAAGCACTGTCTCAAGGTATGGCAGTCATATACTCTGACAACACCCTGCTTCAATGGAAGAGGAGAAAATGGATATTAAAATCAGCTAGTGACTGCTGATGTGGGAGGTCCTTCTGTCTATGTGTAGCTTTTATTTGTTAATGAATAAAAAACTGCTTTGAGCCTATGACAAGGGCAGAACAGAACTAAGCGGGGAAAGCTAGGCTGTATGCCGGGAGAAAGAGAGCAGAGTCAGAGAGAAACCATAGAGCTACCAGAGACAGATGCTGGGAACTTTATCCGGTAAACCACAGTCGTGTGGAGATACACAGATGAATAAAAATGGGTTAAATTAATATAAGAGTTAGCCAATAAGAAGCTAGAGCTACAACAGATTGGTGCCCTCTGACTGAGCTAGTCGGTCAGCCAGGAACCAACAAGCAGCCCTCCTTACAACAGCCCTCAGTCACCTTAATGACTCTCTGACATTAAGTCCTAAATTACGAAAATGTAAAGACACCATCATGTGTTGAACTGCATATGGTTAGCAATTGCAGTTAAGATTCTGTCACAGGAAATGAAAAGGGTGGCCCATCACAGGGTCCCAGGGAGGCAAATGGACAGGGGTGTGTGTGTGTGTGTGTGTGTGTGTGTGTTCCTGTGTATGTAGGTACGTATGTGAATGGTTATAGGATGGAAGGCAATCCCAGGTCTCACTCTTCTGGTAGTTCTCCATCTTTTTGTTGTTATTGTTCATTTTGAGGAAGGGCCTCTCACACTGGTCTGGAACTTCCTAGGTAAGACAGGCTGGTTGGTCTGCAAATCCCAGTTATCTAGCAGACGCCATATCCCTAGTGCTAGAATTACAAGTACATACTGCCATGTTCAACTTTTCTTAAAGAGAGGTTCTGCTAATCAAACTCGTGTCCTCGTGCTTATAAAAAGTAAGCACTTTACTGACTGACCTGCCCTCCAAGTCCATTGGGCAACTTTGGCTTTAGTGAAATAGGACAGTGTTGAAGACAGACAGACAGACAGACAGACAGACAGACAGAGAAATGAGCAAGAGCAGAATGACTCTGGGTCACATGCTCTGTAGGTCACAGGAAAGCTATGGAACTGGGAGCAGGAGCAGAGGCACTGCAGTCAGGTGGTGTCCATGAAAAGGGGTGTGGGCAAAAGCAAAATGGAGTGTGGCACATAAAACTCAGGTTATCACTTACCTGCTCTGTGTCCTTTGGTGGCAGGACAGTCTTCAATCACCGTGATGGTCTTCCTGAACACTTGTCCTTCACAAAGACTCATGCTGAGACCAGGAGATGAAGGAAGAGAAATGAGATCATCATGTCACGGCTTTCAGGGTGGAGGTGGAGATTCCAGTCTCAGAATGCTGCCTGTGCACCTTACATGGCTAAGGGACACTTTGAAACGGACCACTTCAAGCTTTGCACCTTAGTTCGTAATCACCATAACAGAAATCTTTACTAAACAGGTACCGAATGGCATTTAATAACAAAAGTTCTGGCATCAGATATTGACATTTGCACAGTGGCTTTTCCCGTATTACCACTAAAATTCTTGTATCCGAGACAGATGTGTGTGTGCATATATATGTATATATGTCTGTATATATATATATATACATACTTCATATTCTGTAGTGGACAAGTATAGGATATGTGTCCTCTTTGGGTCTCAGTATTTTGAACTATAAAGTTGGGATAAACATTTAGAGCTTTTATAATTGCTGCACATACGTCAGGGGAACACGTGCATAGTGCTCTAGAGGGCTCCAGGGCTCTGAAAGTGTTCAGAGCACACACACCCCCCTCATGGTACTAGAAGAATCTTTTGGCTCTGATGGCTTCCTGTCTGCTTTTTCATATCCTCTCACACAGAAACCACGCTGTGACTGAGTATTCATGATGTTTTATAACAAATTTCTCATGAATGGTAAGAAACTACTGTTGTAGGGAAATTCTCTCTTCCAATTTAATATAGAGCTTGATATAGAGCTCCAATTTCTGGCCTTTCATCTCTGTAGACTAATCTTGTCTCCCCATTGTTGAGTTTCTGAGACAAGACTGTGAACATCTACGTAAAGCAATTGTCTGAATATTACGACATTTGCTTTTTAATACTCATTTCAGGTATTGGAATGATAGGGAATGTTGAAAGTTGCTGTTTTTATTTTTTCCTCTTTTCAATAATGATTACTCTTGCTATTATCGGCTATCAAGCAATATGTCCGAGGCTAGGTATGAGGAACAAAAAGCCAAAGCCTTCCAGAAACTCACTTGGGGAATAGGCACATAGGTGGGCAATATGGTTGAGTTCCCAGCACCTAGAGTGGACCAGCAGCAAATAAACAATCCCCATTAGAGGGCATTAGGAAATCATGACTTGAGCTACAGGCTGTGCTAGTGCACATGAGTGGTAGTGACAGGTGAAAGTCCTTGCCAGGCCTCGGTAGGCCATCAAACGCATTAGATAACCTCCCTCTGTGCCCCAGTCAGATGGAACGGAACAGATTTAGGTAGAGGGGAACATGGAGAAAGGCCTAGGGCAATTTCAGGTCATGCTGGAACTCCAGTGATGCAGGGAGGTAGAGGCTATGTTTTTAAGCTTACCTGGGAATATCAGATATGCACCTATCACTCGGAGGGTACCAGAAAAACAAATTAGACTCTATCCCTGGAAAGATTCTGGCTTCGAGGGGAAAATAAGATGTGTACCTGGGGGCTGGAGATGCAGCTCAGAGACAAAGTGCTTGCCTTCTTGCGTTCAAGGTAGGAGGAGGAGGAAGAGGAGAGATGAACTCATAATTAACCAGACCAAGGTATCTGTTATAGACTGAAGGTTTATGGCCCCACCCTTACCCTTAGACAAGGTGATTTGTTGAAGCCCTAATCTGCAATGAAGTTGTGTTTAGAGACAAAGCCTCTAAATAAGTAGCTGGGATTTAAAACGGTCATAAGGGTGGGGTTCTAGTCCCATAGGATTAGTGAACTTGAAGAACCAAGAGCTTTCCATCGCCCCCTCCCTCAGTACACACCAAAGAAAGGTTATGTGAGGACATGGTAATGAGCCAGGACCCTTGATCTTAGACCTCTAACTTCCAGGATGGTGAGAAATGGGATTTACTGTTGAAGTACCCCCTGTCCATCACTGTGGTATTTGGTGAAGCAGCCTGAACTGACTACCACAATCACCACAAACATGCCATCAGGGGAACTGATGATGGCAGAGGGAGTTTCTGTCACCTGAGAAGCTAGAACTAGTTGCAGGAGGCAGCAACCCTGACTGAGCCTGGAAACACCTGCAAACACTTAGATTTAAGAGAGATTGATAGGGACCATTCCAGCTAAAGGATATACCAAAGGCTAGCAGGCAGTAGGAAAGCAAGCACAAGGCCCTCTGGGCTCATGCCATAAAAGACTCTAAAAGTCTGGATAGAAACATGGAGTTGCAACCCATGTTACCGAGTTTTGACAAGTTTCACTGAGTCTTGTGCTTTGGCAGAGAGACCCCAACGACAAGGTGACTACAGCAATATAGGGGAACTACAGTAACTACAGCATTAAGGGTGCAGCTCAGGTCAACAGAGATGGGGAGGTGGCAAGAGAGGTCCTGGAGTGCAGATCCACTGAATTTTGTAACCATTGGATGTGAGAAGAAGGAGCGGGATACGGATATTAGATAACAAGGTACACTCACACAATCTTTGCTACTGTCAGCTTCTAAATCACTTCCTCCTAAACAGGCCTACCTTGGGGGTGAGGACATGTAGTTGGAAGAGTTAGTTAATATTACACCCAAAACTTCATTCCTTTTTGATATTCAAGGTTGCTGCTCAGTTTGAGTTCCGGGCATAAGGTCATTAGAAGTGAGCTTGCAAAAGAAAGTAGAGTGAGTTTGGACAAAGATGAAATAGTTTTCAGATTTTCGGAGCCCAAAATGACACCATAAATTTGGCAAAGTGTCCACGTCTGCCAGAGAGATGAAGGTGAGTGCGTGGATTTGGGGGTTCGAGGAACTCACTCAGTAAAAGCAGCAGCAGACAGAGCCCCTGATACAGCCATTCCTAGAACGTGAGAGAAGGGAGAAAATCACAGGAAAACCGAAGGTGTAGAACAATGGAGACTCGAGCCACGCTGGTGTCAGGTTGGGGACCACTGGGAACCACAATGTCAGCAGAGAACTGTGACCGGTTGAGCCAACCACTGTAAATTCTGGGAAATGAGAACAGAAAAGCACACATGTATTATGAGAAGAGTGAAAAGTTATCCCTCTGCGCTGGACAGCAGGTCTCTCCAGCCTGAGGGAGAGCTTTGGTCCAGGCAGGATTCATACCTATAGGATGGGTCTGAGGTCTGCTGTCCTGCACTTTGGGGGACCTTTGTTACACTCTGTCCTGTAACCAAAGTTGTATAGGAAGGTACAATGAGCAGCCTGCGCTTGGGAAAAATGCCACAGAACGTCTCGGTGAATGTCACAATCGTGGACAATCATGCTGGTGTCATTTCCTGCACCTTGGCATGTATGGGGACCATCTGATCATCATTTTCAAGAGTAAGGGATGCCAAAGGGTCAGGTTATCCAGCCAGAGGTCATCCACACACGGCTCTATAGGACAGCTCGTGAACTGACAGTCCCTGGAATCTCCTGGAAAGGTTATTCTTTGACTGGAACTGGTCCTAAAAACATTAGAATTTGTTGACTATGTTTGAAAAATCTAAAAATTTTACGTTAAAATGACTCCATGTTCTATCTTTTCTCAAGAACCCCTGGAGTTTCAGTGCCTAGCATCTGCCTGTCAGAGGAGAAGCTGGTGCAGAACACATCCACAGATGCCCATCTGGGACCAGGAGGAGCCCTCCACCCATTCTGCAGAGAGCTCTACCCCAGACCGACTCCGCCTCCTCACTGAGGCAACCCTGGGCTCTGCCATCTCCCAGAACCTTCTGTTCCTGTTCTTTCATTAGCCCCTCACCGGGACAAAGGAGACAAAACGCAGACAGGGTGCGAGACAGGGTGCACATGCTGTTCTACACCACATCTGTCCTGGTCTGATTGATGTTGCT
This sequence comes from Chionomys nivalis, assembly GCF_950005125.1. Taxonomy (NCBI): domain Eukaryota; kingdom Metazoa; phylum Chordata; class Mammalia; order Rodentia; family Cricetidae; genus Chionomys; species Chionomys nivalis. The sequence goes on along the minus strand of NC_080090.1, from coordinate 31,207,835 downwards.
GTGGCAAAGCAGCTTAGGGGAGAAAGAGTTAATTCTGCCTACAACTCCAGGCTCTAGTCCATCACTAGGGGAAGTCAAGGCGGGAGTCACAGCACATCCACAGTCAAGAGCAAAATGAAATGGATGCGCACACGCTCACTTGGTTACTTGTTTGTTTGTGCTCGGCTCTACTCCTCCACTCTCATACACTTCTGGACCCCTTGCCTAGGGAATGGTAACGCCCTTGGTGGTCTGGGTCTTCCCACATCAATTAACTTAGTTAAGACAGTCCCCACAGACACGCCCACAGTCTGACCCAATGTAAACCAAGCCTCATTAAAACTTCCCAGATTCCTAGGTTGTGTCAAGCTGGCAACTAAAGTCAATCATCACATGCCTTTGACCCTTTGTGTGCTCAGGAATTGCTCCCTAAAGATCCCTTGCCCAAACCATGCTGTCATTATTAGATGCTGAACTCTTCCTAGGTCAGGAGGCCCCGAACACAGAGAGCATACTGTCATGACTGCTCTCTGTGGGAACAAAACCATCCACGAAGGACCACACGAGACCAAATCACTCATCTCTTTGTCCTCTTATCCAGGTACCTTCTTTTGTTTCTTGGGGAGAGGCTGAGGCACACCAAGTCAAAAAAAAAAAAATGTGCTTCAACTGAAGGAGAACCTGGAGTTTATCTAATAGGCAGGTTGGGAAAAATGAAAACGCTAATTACTTCAGGGGAAGCCATGGAGAATGAGTCAGCTGATTGGGCCACAGGGCAGCCAGTAGGAGCTGTTTTTTTTTTTTTTTTCCTGCTAGAGGATAATGACTTATTCTTATTCTCGGGGATTTTAGCTGTGCACACACAACAAAAAAATCATTCCAAGTGTCTGCTAGTAAAATCCCAGGCTGCTAAACGTCACGTTTGAAAATTAATGTGACAAGCTGGAGGCCCATTTGCCCTGAGATCAGAAGACAATGAAAGCTTCCTCTGCAGGAAATGTCTCAAGGTAGAAGCAGAGACCAGAAACTGGGGAAGCAAGGGGGCAGGGCCCCACCCCAGGACCCGAACAAGAGTCGGCTGCAACCTGGCAGCTGCCTTTGTCTTCACAGTCAGGCCCGGCCTCCTCAGTTACCGAACATCCACAGAGAAGCTAGTGAGGCTGATCATCAATCGCCTTATTCATGGCATCATTAAAATGATAGGTCTTGCCAACGGAGCAGCGCTAGCTGTCTGTGCGTCAGGCACACTTCCTGGTAGAAAGGTCTCCCTGTAGGACCCTTACAGGGACTTGGGGTTCACCTGATCACCGCTGGACTACAGGAGCTGGGGACCCCGAAGTCCTGGCTCTTACTCCCTAGCTTGCCGTAGAATTAATGAAGCTGGGGTAGCTCTGGATGCGGGGCACACTCTGGTCCCTTGCAGCTCTTTGTCTGCAGTCTGGCTCTTGTCTTTCAGAGCTGGCTGCCACTGTCTCTCGGGCTGATGCGGCAGTCAGATAATGAACAGTATATCAGCGCAGTGGAGAGGGGGGCAAAGGCGGAGAGGGGCGAGGGAGCGCCTGAGCCAGCCAGCCTGACTTATTATTCCTTCACTCTCAAACAAAACAAAATCATTGGCCTGCCAGGGTCATTAAGGACCCCGGGGTTGTCATAGAAACGACCTTTGGGGCCCGGTGGTTGTTAATGCATGAGTGACTGCCTGCATTGTGTGTTCCAGGAGAGGTCAGAGTCTTGTTGGTGGCTTAAGAAAGAAAGAGGGGAAGAGAGAGAGAGAGAGAGAGAGAGAGAGAGAGAGCGAGCCAGCACAAAGCCCAGAATTGGACAGCTGACATTCAGAAAGAAGGCTATGTAAGATTGGTTGTCTGGGATGGTGACTCTCTGGAGCCTGGTTCATCGTAGGTGCTTAGTACAGGTCCGCCAAAGGTGATGGGTTGGACTTCTCTGGTTTGAGGGACCCTGGGACCCTGTCTCTCCTCCTATTCCATCCCTTCCCTGTAGAAGCTGCCCACCAGTGTCCTCTCGAAAGACCACTTCTGCGGTCCCGGTCAAGATTAGCAAACTCAACAGACCGATTTTAGAAAATATCAGCCTTCATCTTGAACCACATCATCTTTGAGGCCATTTGGAGACCAGGAGGAGCTGGGGAGCATGACTGTTGCAGAGCAAAAGGACAGGCAAGCAGGGTCAAGCATGCCAGCCTTGGACGTTATATAGCTTTTTCAAGTCATCTTCCAGTCAAGGGAAGAGATATTAGTATCAAGTTTTAGGGCCAAGCCCAGCACCCAAATCCTAATGAACTCTGCCCGGCCATGGGCCCCAATAGCTAAAGAGCTAAGCCTCAGTGAAAAACAGAGATTCAATCAACTCAGCCACAAGGAAAGGGTGTTGTCGGCCTCGAAGTCCATCTTTGAGGTACTGACAAGCTATGAGTTTAACCAGGGCAACTGAAGTGTGGGGGTAGGGGGCAGTTAGGTGTCAAAGTGTGGTCTGGTTGATCTGACCTCAGGTTTATAGAAGGCCTCAATGCTTGAGAGGACAGCCCCGTTCCCATGAGATGGTTGCTCTAGTTTGAAGACAGCATCACGATGAGGTGGTCAGTTGAAAGGCTCTTCCATTCCTGGAATCCAGCTTGACTGTAGATTTAGGAGGATGGGTATAGGAAAGATATTGGGAACACTGACAGTAAGGTGTCTCAAACATTCTTCATTCCTTCAGATTTGAAAGGAGATAAGAGAACCTGTGTATCTCTAGGTTTTGAACCTTGACCCATTAACATGTCTGCAAAATTAAACAGGTAAGGGACGTGAAATACAGGACACATATACAAAATGAAGACAGAGACACCCGGCCTTTATACTGTTTTGGTTTCCTTGAGGGTCCAAGGTAAAGAGTTAAGGTCTGTTAGAGTGTTCTTGCCGGAGTCTCTGAGTCCCACTGGGCTGCAGAGCACACCCCCCCCCCAGGAGTTGCTTCTTAGAAAGCTGAACCTATGTTGATTTTCCCCAGGCTGCCCCAGAGACCAGAAAGAACTTAGGGTTCAGGATCCACTGTGCCTCCTCCTGCAAGCTTCCTGTATCATTTTCTGTATCTGTTCGTGACATCAGAGATGGACCAGATGATAACTAAGGCCCACACTTGCTGTGCTGCTTCTGTTGGGGTTTTTCCTTAACTTTATCAAGCTCTTTTTAGATAATCCTCGGGTGACAATGGGACTATTTGAGCCCTGAAAAGGCCAGTACTATCTATCCAGTTTCTGTGGTGCAGCCATAGACGTGAGGTAGTTAGGACATTTTGAACCCATCTGACAAGCTAAGGACATCATCCAGCAATCCCAGTGTTAACTCCAGCATGGCTTCACCCCAACAGCTGCCTGAAGTCTCCAGGTCACAGTTGGCAGTAGATCCTGAGACCTACTGGGAGTCACACCCATTTACATATTTGACATAAGCAAACACATAGCCAGGAAGCGGGAAAAGGGGCAGGAGAACCCAAAGCCACAACCTCAGTCTGCCATTGTCCTACCTGTAATGCTGGCCAGATTGTCCCCAGATCAGTACTAGAGAGGGACAGCAAACCTTATCATCTGCAGTTCTCACTGCTGTCTAAATAAAGGAAAACTTTATTCCCCTTTGTTTTAACAGTCTGTATATCTGATTTGCATAACTATCTGGGCTGTGGTCTGGCACCTGCTCTTCCAGGGGCAAGGCAGAAAGAGACTAGCTAGCTCTTGGAGTATTTTTCTCTTTCTTCTTGATTGCTTGTGGAAGCAGAAGGGGAGGAGCTCAGCAGGGACTCAGCTCAGCCTGATAGTTGATGGGTTGATTTTTTTTTCTTTAGCAAACATCTTCCCAGACCATTGAGGAGACAAGAGTCCTGAGGAGCTTCCTAGGTTTACCAAGGCACAATGACTCCACAATAAAACAGTTCACATATTAGGTCTAATGTCCAGAAAAGGTGCTGAGGGGCCTCTGTTGGGAAGAGAAGACAAAAACTAGAAGGACCCAACTTTCCTGAGACCAGAAGGGCTCCTGACTCTTGCAGGAATGCTGATCACATCGCCTCCCCTTGTGAGGCCTACTTCCATTTCTCTAAAATGTAAAGGGGAACCCAATGTGATGGCTCAATCTGGGAGAAAAACTGAGTTCTAGCCTCAGACTCCATATAAAAGGTAGATACAATGATGTATGCCTGCAAGAAGCCAGCTCTGAGGAGGCAGAGACAGGAGGGTCCTAGGTATTTGCTGACCAGTCTGTCTAGAGGGAATCAGTGAATTCCAAGTTCAATGAGAAACCCTGCATCAAAAATATAAGTTGGGAAAGGATTGAAGAAGACCCCAGCATCAATCTCTGGCCTCCACGTGTGTGTGCACACATACATACCAAACACCACACATACACCGCATACACTGCACACACACACACCACACACACATCACATACACCACACACACACATACTATGTAAACTATACACACAACACATATACCACACACACATGCCACATACACCACACACTACACACACACCACATGCACCACACACACATACCACACACAACACATACACCACACATCACACACACACATATATCATATACACCACACACCACACACACACCACAAACACAAAACATGAACACACACATATAAATGAGCCCACGCTGTGCAGTGCTCTTATTCTGAAGCCTGGGTTCTTCTAAAGGACGATAAAGTACGATTTGTATTTATTGAAATTAACACTAGGTTATGAAATCACAGCACTTCCTTGGAGGCTGGTGCATCAGAAGGAAAGAATAGAATGTTTCTCATAACCCTTAAATTTAGAATGTTTCCTTAGAAATAAGACGAAACACAACATTATGGAAAATGCCATAAGTATTTGCATATCATACAGATATGCATATAATATTTGCATATAATTACTTATGTGAAGGAGGATGCTTGTTTCTCAGGGTGGGAAACAGGTTAGCTGACAACTTTCCTAAGCGCCTCTAGTATACCAGGTACTTGTCAGGTAGGATTGAGTCCCCAGCATCCCAGATGCTCTGTACTTGTTAAACACATCTTGAAACTGAGGACCAGAGCAGGAACTGGCCAGTGGCCCTACCATGCTGTGTGGGGACTTTGTCATTTCTTGGTAGCCTTTCCTCTTCTCTGGCATCACAGTATCCAGGGGAAGAGATGTGTCTGCAGTAATAGCAGCAAGGTGGAGTCAGGACAGTGGGTTTTAGTCACATTCCTCTGCTGCATGGAAGGTTTGGGCAAAGCGACCTCTGAGATCCATTTTGGTTTTGAAGTCTCAAATGTAAGGTGCTTACTTAGGTAGTGGTTACCAAAAACAAACTTTGAAACATGGTCTGCCCAGGACATCCAGGAAAGGCAAGTTTTGTGTTCAAATGTGTTTGGAAAAAAAAATGTGTTCCCAGTGAGAGAACTTACAAAGCATGTTTAAAGCATCAAAGACTCTGATAAAGCTTGCAATAAAAGCTTGGGTAATAATTTCATTTCTTTCCCAGACTTACTGTATTCTCAATCCTCTTTTTTCTCCCCACATAACACTTACTGTCATTTGCTGGGGAGACTAAAATAACAGCAATGGCTGTAATTCAAGGGTTCTCACTTCCTTCCTTTCCTGGCTTCCTTCCTTCTCCATGTGGGCAGGGGACCAGCAGTCCTCAGGGAGAAGAGTGGGGTCAGAAATAAGGGCTGGGGAGAGTGTCTGTGTAAGATTAATATGCCCAGCTTCTGCTTCCAGGAGCAGTTTGCCCACAGCTCTTAGAGCTCACAGGTGGCTTACTCATAAAAAGGAAGAGCCTGGGCTCCCGTGTGAGCCCTTCGAGAAGAAACTCATACCACTGAAGCTGCTTCTGAAACCCTGGCGCTAGAAGGATCATCATGCTCTCTGTATACCTTCACCCACGGATGAACACAAAACATGGTTGCTTTTCTGGTTTAGTCTTCCTTCTAGGGGGTGGTCTTCTTCTATCACCAAAGTCAGGAAATACCCACTCTCAACCCAAGATGGTGGCTCACGGTTCCTACAGTCTGTTTGTGTTGTTCCTCAGCTGTATCAAGTGAGTTGGTTCCACGTCTATGTGGGGACTTCCTTACTCCTTGGTGGCCCTGGCTCTGTCTCACAGCTCCTCTGCCACTTGCTCACAGACAGTTTCTCTGACTGCAGGCCAGATCTTGTTCCCTTTTCTCCTTCTGTGACAACTTGGACTAGTCCGTAAGTAGCTGTCGCCTTTGTGATCACACATTTGAGGGCTTCGTTGCAAATGCCTGGTCCTCCACTAGAGCATGCATCTCCCAAGGACAAGGATCACGCCTATTGGCTCACACTGTGTGACCACCATCTGCCCAGACTGTGCAGAAGAACGTTTGGTTGAGTAAGTAAATGAAGGAGCTGTTCTGTGAAGCAGTCTTGTCTGCCTGGGCCCTCGCCAAAGTCAGGCGCCTTTGCTAGCAACTTTAACATTTCTCTTCGTTTAAACTTGACCTTCCTCTCATAGCCTGACCTCAGCTCCCCACTGACACGGACCCTAAGCCTCTAGATAAGGCTCACCATTCCCCCTCTTCCCATTCCCACATGTTTCCTACCAATGGGAAGACCACAGAGAGGGGATCTGTAACCTACAAATAACTGACTTTTTGATATCAAAGCTATACTAAAGGACATTTGCTCAATTTTATTTTTTGTCCCATGAAGAAAGTCACAGTGTTAGTTTCAAAATGGCGCCTACTTGGTTAGGATTTATTTCTAAGCAAAACTTCAAACCAATGCATGCTTGAGTTTTGAAAAGTATAAATGGATTCTAAGATTCTGCAAAGAGAATGTTCAAGGCCTTGCTCACTTGTTTGCTACCTCCTTCCACTTAAAAAATGAAGAAACTGAGATCCATGATCATGAAGTTAGGAAGTGAAGCTGCCCAAGTTCTTTACCCTAAGCTCCGCTAATCAGCTCAGGCTACAGTGATTGCCTGTCTCCTCTCCAGGATCATGAGCTACTTAAAAGCAGGGTCCATGACTTCTCTTTGGCAACCCCAAGCTCAGTATAATGGCGCATAAAGAACATCCAGATGAATAACAGAAATATTAAAAGCTGTCGCAGCAGTCAGCTCAGCATGCGTCCCATGAAAGATGTGCGAAATGAAGAAGTCAGAGAGTCTTAAAGTTCTGAGGAATCACAAGTGCAAGGCCAGCCTGGGAAACTTAATAACACTGCTTCAAAATTGATAACAAAAAAAAAAAAATTGCAAGGCTTTAGGTCAGTGCTAGAGTGCTTACCTAGCATTCACCAGACCTTAGGAGCAATCATGAGGAAGAAAGACAGGAAGGCAAGAAGGCAGGAAGGTAGGCAGGTAGGAAGGCAGGTAGGAAGGAAGGAAGAAAGGAAGAAAGGGAGGGAGGGAGGGAGGGAGGGAGGGAGGGGGAGGAAGGAAGGAAGGAAGGGAAAGAAAGAAGGGAAGACAGACAGAGAAGAGGGTGATCAAAACATGTAGAATCTGGAGAACATGTAGATCAAAACATGTAGAATTTCACTCTTTTAGGTCAAATGAACTTACAAGAACTAATTTGTTTTACAGCAAAAGATTTGAATATAAAAGTCTAAAGATATTCAAATTGTCTAGATAGGAGGATAATTGTAGTGATTTGCTATTCTTCAAATTAACATCTAGAAATAGTGGTGGGAACCATAGGAAGACAGTTACCGTCTGCTTACCATTAACTCAATATAAACATTACTGTGTGTACACTGTGTGTGAACTCATAACATCACCAAATGACTCCAGACACTTGTAAGAAAGGGTAGAGGTAGAGAACCAGTGTGCATGGATGTGAGCATAGGGGAAGGAGTGCTGCCTTAACGCTTTTGAGTATATATCGTAACCCTCTCTTAGAGGTTTTGAGAAGTAGTTTCAATAAATGGAATTTGCCTTGTAATTAACACAGAGGGCTTCCCAAGTGGCCTCTTTGTCCTTTTTTTTTTTTTTTTTTTTTTTAAATTGCTTTAAGCCATCTTTTGTCATGGCATTTGTCACTTCCTGAACAAGCCACCTTTTCTGTTTTGCCACAAAGGTGATCCTTACCCAAATCCAGTCCTATAAAACCCACAAACTCCAGAGGGAGCAGATGCTTCAAGCTAAGTGTGTGCTGCACCTCAGAGGAGGCCTGGCTGGCAAGGCTGTGAGCAGCAAGGATGCTAAAGCAGGGTGTCAGCCTTTTGCTCAGTACAGAGTACAGGCTCTGCCCATGAGAGTGCTGACTGAAGCCAGCGGGGATGGGGAGGTGAACCCCAGCCACAAGTGGAGGAAGGCAGGGAGGAGAGGCAGAAAATTCTCCCCTTCCCCAGGGTCCCAGGATTGTTTTGGTAATTACCCCAGCTCCTTTAACAGCTTATGATTTGTCCAGTGCCAGGGAACCTGGATTTGCCTTACACAATGCATAATTCATAGGGCATGGACAGCAATTATGAGCTAATTGAGGGGTGTAATGTTTAAAGAAAGGATCCATTATGAGGCACATAAGGGATGCTGGAGCAAAGACACTCTTGAGTCCGCGGAGGCTCGTTGCCTCTAATTCAGCTTTCCTTGAGATGACTCTAATTGTCTCCTGAAGGGCACTGAAGCTGCCTCTTCCAGGAGGCCAGGGGCTGGGCACAGGAATGCCCTGTTGGAGGATGCGCAAAGGGACCCAGCGTGATGCTCCTGCTCTCGTGTGTTCAGCCTTGCACTTGTCACACTGACGCCGTTACCTGGATTCATACAGTTTGACAGATGCAGTGTGATCCCAGCCATATTTTCCAAAGGAAAGTCAAGATCACACCTCAGGCTGTGGAGGATGCTAGTCTTTGAAACGGTGCAGTGAAGAATTCACATTGTTTCCATCATAAAATCACCTCTTATCTGTGTTGGGAGATCTTAGATGGCACATCCTGGAAAACTGGGAGCTAGGTGTCTTCGTAAGAAGCCTCCGGGCTGGCAACCTCTATGTGACTAGTTTTCCTCTTAAGGGCCACGGAGACACCATCACCCAACTTCACCAGGTGAACTAAGGAATGCAGGTGGTCTTTGGACCCTCCTGTCCCCCTGCATCATTCCTCTGCACCAAGACTCATCTTTCTGACTGAAAAAAAAATGTTTGAGACAGAGTATTTTCATGTAGACCAGGCTGTCCTCAAATTTGTGGGGAGATCCGCCTGCCTCTGTTTCCTGAGTACTGGAATTGCAGGCTTATTCTACATCCTTGGCTCTGACTGAACAATTTAAACCATCTCTATAGAAAAGTCTTAGGATTGGAGAGATGGCTCAGAGGGTAAGAGCACTAGCTGTTCTTCCAGAGGTCCTGAGTTCAATTCCCAGCAACCACATGGTGGTTCACAACCATCTGTAATGAGATCTGGTGCCTTCTTTGCCAGTAGTACATTGCATGCTTAAAAAATAAATAAATCTTGAAAAAAAAAAAGAAAAAAATAAGAAAAGTCTTGCTTCCCTTGGGACCAACTCTGTGTACCATGGCTCCCACAGGATACCTACAATGTGACTGCCACACACATATGCTCATGTGATAACATATCAAGAAAAACATTTCCCCATCAGCTCCACTACCAAGTCAGATCCACAGTTCATAACAATCAAAAATACTTTGTAAAATAAGGATTCTGTCGACATCTGTTCTTTTTGTAATGGGAGGTTGAGGCAATTGTATGCCACGTATGGGTTGCCACCTTTCTGAAACCCTGTAGGCCTCAGCATATAGCTCACTCGGATTGTTCTAGCATGGCCCTTTAGAAAGTGAATTTCTCCTTTGTCTCCAACCAGGTACTTCCACAACAACGTGCAAGTATCATGTGAAGCCCTCTTTAACAAGCCTTATCTGATTGTATTATTGCAGCTACCCAAGCTGGGTTGCAGTATCCCACAGCACCAATGAAGCCCAGTTTTTGAAGTGTGTCACACACAACCCAAAGAGTCAAGCCGCCATGGAGTCATTCCATGGGCAATAGGGGTCTTATGGACCACTTTGTCCTAACAGGCTTTGAACAGATGCTTTGTCCTGTGTGGAACTTACTCTGTCTGCAAAGGAATCCTCAGCTATGGCATCACTGACTGTCATTGACTGTCAGACAGCACCCTAGAGTATCTCATTTAAGCAGAGTATCCGACCAGTTTGCCTGGTCCCTTAGAGCACCAAAACTGATGGCCTCTGCTCCTCATGTCCTGGTAAGAATAACAACGGCTGAACAATCTTTAATCTTTTTTTTTTTTTGAGACCTCCAAGGTGAGAAATTGAAGGAAAGCAAAATGACCATATTGCTCCAAGGGTTAAATTACACAAGGCCCAGAAACCAAACAAAGAAACAAAGAAACAAACAACAACAACAAAAAAAAAACCCAACTGTCTCCTTTCTGCTTAAGATCTGAACCTTTCATGCTCTGTGGATGTTGGCTTCTGACGAGTGAAGTAAGACAAATGGGATGGGGTGGGCTGGCCTTTTCCCCTTCTGATGGGGGTTCAGGAATTCCCATCTCTTTCCTCTCCTCACTGATCTGACTGAAGATCTTCCCACAACGCGGGCCACTGCACCTTTCTTCACTGAGTTGTGCAAAACTTTTCAAAACCCTTTTCTTTCTTTTTATTTCTCTTCCCCGAGATTGTAACTAATTCCAAACCCACAACTCACGGTCACTTTATCCTGTTCCTTTTGCCTCTAATTCAGCTTCCATCGTGTTACTCAGTGGATCGGTTTTCCAAGGTCCTTCTTGGTTTCTTCATCAAACTCCTGCCCCTGGACCATCTCCTCACTGCGGAAGTGCCAGGCAGTTAGCCGAGCTCCACCTCCCCTGCCTTCACTCAAGAGTTCATTCAACCTGTATGCTCATCAGTCATGGATCAAGCGCAAGAACAGGATCAAGGTTACAAGCACCATAATAAAAGGCTGCCTTCAATGAGCCTGTGGCTTTTTGTGACAAAGCTCATATCACTGTCATCATCTTGGCTGAGGGTTATGACAGAGGTGGCCAAGGGGCAGTTGAAGCATAGAAAAAAGTGTGGCCAATGGTCTGTTCTGGTAAAACTTCCATTGCTAATTGTACTGATTAGATTTTTGGCAACTTGACACAAACTAAGATCATCTGGGAAAGGGGGCCTCAACTGAGAAAATGGCTGTATCAGATTGGCCTACAAACACTATGTGAGGCATATCTTGATTAAAGATTGATGAGGGAGGACCCAGTTCACCATAGGCAGTGTTACCCTTAGACAGGTAGTCCTGGAATATATAAGAAAACAGTCTGGGCAAGCCACAGAGAACAAGTCAATAGACAGAGTTCCCCCACGTCCTCTGCTCCAGCTCCTGCCTCCAGGTTCCTTCCCTGCTGGAGTCCCTGCCATGGCTTCCCTCAATGGCCTGGGAGATGAAAGAAGCCATTTCTTCCCCAAGTTGGTTTGGACTGCGGTGTTTTATCAGTGACAAAAAGCAAACCCTCACTCTGGCCTACATTCCTTTATTTTTTTTTAATCTTTTCTCTCCCTGATGTCTAGAGGGCCAACTGAATGCCGAACTTTCTCAGAAAGCCAGAAGACAATGGAGAAGCAGCCATTCAACCTGCTACCCTTGTGAGTAACTGTTGGAAGGTTGAGTAGATCCCCCTCCTTTGAGCCACCCGCTACCATCATCCTGAGAATTCATATCATCTTTTGACTCACACACATAGGGACTTATTTCCCACAAGATGGCTTTTAGGAACCCCACCTGGTATGAACAGATGAGATGGATATGTAGTTGTTTGTCTTGGAGACTGTTTTCCAGGTGTCCCTATCCTGGACTTAAGCTTCAATTTACACAGTAAGTCATTCACAATTTTGCAGGTTATAAAGTGTGTTAGCATGTGGTTCCCCTTATTCTCATCTTCAAGATGCTGATAAAGGCCTTGGCTGGACCCATGGAGAAGGCAAGCAGTACAACTAGACCTAAAGCCAAGTCATCTTAGCAAAGCCTGACTCCTATGCTGTTCCTTACTGTAGCTCCTCTATGAGATAGCATACTCACCAAAGACTGTGGTCACTGGAACTAGTGATTGGTTACAAATAGCAAGTAAGGAGATGGTGAACCTGAGTCCCATGCTGAGCCCACACCATGGGCAGGCGTGTCTCCTGCTGAGAATCTAAATGCATTCTCTAGATGTGCAAGTCATTGAGGTTGTTGGTTTCCAAACTGAAGTCCCCTGAGCAAGAGCAGCAGGGCACCTGTGAGGGTTACTGCTGTCTATGCCCACCCATGACCTATCAGACTTAGGAACTGCCTGGATGGGTCATCTGTGTTTGACCTTCCCAGATTCACCACATGTTTCTGACGCAAGCTCATACTTGGAAGGCCGGCTTAGATCACGGTTTCTCCACAGTGATGCACCTAGATTCAGTTTCATGGGTCTCAGATGGGCCTGGACATTTTTTTCCTTTGCTCTTGAGATCCCAGTGGGCAACAGAGGATGAGGACTGAGATACTGCATACTTTTGCCCATAATGACCACATGTCAGATATCCTGTTGGTCTTATAGGTATGCTAAAGGCCTACAGACAAGAGGCAAGTCCAATCATATGGCCCTTATGAGGTGAGGCCCTATGGCATGGTGGCACATGCATGAATGGATGTTGTTGAGGTTCCAGAGGAGAGAGACAACAGGAAATTGTCAAATCTCACCATCACAGGAAAAGCAGAAAAAATTCACAGTGGGGCTATGCCATACCAGTCTTCATGCTACATGGATTCCACACAGCAAAGGCTCTGCTATGCCGATGGTGTAACACGGCATCTTTAGTTGTGCTAGCTTTAAAACTGCAGTGAGGGATGGACATGCTCAGTTGGGAGAGCACTTGCCTAGCATGCATGAGGCCCCGGGTTTGTTTTGCAGCACCATATAAATGTGATACTGCAAGCTTATAACCCAGCACTGGGGAAGTAGAAGTAGGAGGATCAGAAGGTCAAGGTCAAGGGCAGCTTATTGCACTTGCCATTCTGCCTCAAAAACAAACAAACCAGCAGTAAATCTGCAATGGTGCTTTGGCGTCCCATCAGAGGAAAGTAAGCAGAGGTTGGGTTGTAGCTTTGTTTAAATTTAAACAATCTTCCACTATGATCGTTGAAGCCCACACTTGGAAGCTATGGGAACGTGCTTCCCTCTGTCAGTTCCTGAGTTTGGAGGATTGTCACACCATGCTTCCTGCAGAGGTTGACTTGTGTTTCGGCCACATGTCCCACAGGTCCCCTCTTGGTATATAGGCATTTAAAGGTTACCTGTTGGAGGTACCCTGGCAAGCCCAGGGCCCCCATACCCTCTAGAGGGCACCCAAGCTCTCTAGCATGTCCTCTGCACCTTGGGTTGAAGATTTCCAGGCAGTAATTAAATGTAATTTCAGGGAAAGAAAATTTGGTCCGTTTCGATGTGGGACAAATTGGCTTCCCCTATCTGTCTTGAGGAGGCTTTGTGTGCTAGCCTGCTATCGGCCATTTTCTTGGAAGCATTGTTTCCCATTTCAATATAATTGCTTCAAAATAATGTGGAGAGATCAATTGCCACTTGTCAGCTGTAATTTTCTGTCACCGGGGGAATATAATGTGGGGAGGAAAACAAAATATGAGCCGGCTTATTAGCCAGGATGGAGGGAGGGTGGGAAGGCTGCTTTCACATGGGACAGTGGGTTTATCCAGAAGACAACATGCCATATGGCTCCCATTCCTGCGGCCCTCCCCGCCCAGAACTAGCAAGATCTTACACTCCTCTTCCTGCACCATTTTTACTTTTCCCGTGAAAAGCCTTCCTGACCTCCAGCTGTGCAGACCTGGCTTCCCCGGTGACCTGGCCAATAAATACAGATCAAACACCCAGGTTTACTTGTTTACATAGAAAGTCTTTAGGCTTCAAGAAACCAGAAGTCTCACAGAGAGAGATTTCAACAGCTCATTTTCTTCCCATCACAAGAAAGTGACTTCAGGTTGGGCTTAGAATCCACTTCCTTGCAGACTCGTTTGTTCTTTGAGATGGTTAAATGACCACCCAGGCTGCACATTTCCACCTGCCTCCCTGCAGGAACAGAAGCCTGGGCAGGCGCCTCCCACGGAGAAGAGAGCTCTTGTTAGGAAAACCAATCTCTCCCAGGAAACCACTGGCAGTGTTTAGAAACATCTCCAAGGGAGAAGTGACTATAACAAATTGCACATATTTAGAGTACACGATCTGATCCACCTTGATGAAGTCCTCAGTCAAGACAGTCCAGAGATCAATTGTCCTCACAAAATATCTTCTCCAGAAGCACACCCTCCGCCCTGCAACTTGGAAGAAGAAATTAACCATGCCCTATTGTCCAAACTTGCTTTGGTAACCACCTAGAACTTGGAAGACACCCAAGAAAGTCAGGGCTTTGATCACCAAGACACATGGGAGTAAGAAGCTCGGAAGTCAACTTTGGCTACTGATGAGTGTGTCTGCTTTGCCTACTGCCCTGGTATCAGGAAGAGGTGAGAATTGGGCAACCAGACTCTCTGGCCATGCAGTTGGTAGCAGGACTCTTAGCATGGCTGAATTGCAACAGAATCCATCTTGGGTGGGCTACCTGCTTTGGTGATACTGAGAGATAGTGGAAACTTGAGAGGATGGATCTAGTACGATATTCCTGGTTCACTGAAGTCATGGCCTTCCAGAGAAGCATGCCTCCCAGACATGCGATGGACAGTTTGCTGTGCCATGCAGGCCCACCATGATGGGCTTCTTTCTCACAGACTTAGAGCAGTGGGACCAATCAATCATGGACTGAAACCTCCAAAACCATGAGCCAAATTAGCCACATTCTCTGTATGGATTGGTGTCTCAAGTATTGTGTGACATAAACAGAAAGCTAATTCATATATTCCATAGGCACCCAAGAGACAATGAAGGAAGGGAACTAGATCCCTGCATTTATTGTACAAATGGTATACCTGTTGTTTCCTAAGTGGTGAGCTCCCCCTGCATGTCCAGTTACTACAGAGTCCCTGTGGGCTATGCAAAGTATGTATTCTTCAGCCTTTCTTCAGGGAGGTCTGCAGAGGTAACACAACTGGTCTGGAGGGACATAGATGTAAGATAGTAAAGTAGGATCCTTGACCAATTTGAGACTACTAGTGCCTGGGTCCCTTTTTTCTTAAGAAATCACTGCATTGGGCTTTGTAATGATGACAGGCCATTCATTGTTCTCTGTGCCCAGAATGTGAAGATGCATGGAGAAGGGTACAGACAAGATGCATAGAAAATTTTAGAGAAACACTACCACAGCTTGCAAAATTTGGAACTATTGCCAGCTGTAGGATCTCGGGGCTTCTATGATTCTATGAACATATAGAGAACCCCTCGATTCTTCCCACAGGATTACTTTAGAGATCTGGACATATAATTACTGACACTGTTTCTGCCATATATCCATGAAGAGCCAGAATGGAGTCTCTGCACTGCAATATTGACCAGCTTTGTGGCCTTTGGCAAGGCAGACAACTTCTTGTGCTCACCTTTTTCATTCTGCTGTTTAATAATGCTCTTGTACATTGTAAAGATTAGTCACTCATATTGACTTAATAAAACCCTGATTGGCCAGTAGCCAGGCAGGAACTATAGGCAGGACAACCAGACTAGAAGGATTCTGGGAAGAGAAAAGGCAGAGAGTTAGTCACCACGCAGACATAGAGGAAGCAAGATGAGAAGGCATTACTGAGAAAAGGTACCAGGCCACATGGCTAAACATAGATAATACTAATGAGCTAATTTAAGTTGTAAGAGCTAGTTAGTAATAAGCCTGAGCAACAGGTTTATAATTAATATAAGCTTCTGTGTGTTTATTTGTGACTGAATGGCTGTGGGACCAGGCAGGACAGAAACTTCCACCTATACCATTCATGTGTAAGAACAGTCTTTCTGTTCCTTGGAGTTATGTCAGTGCCTCTCAACCTTCCTAATGTTGTGACCCTTTAATACAGAGCCTCATGTTATGGTAACTCCCAATCATAGAATTATTTTCATTGCTACTTCATAACTGTAATTTTGCTATTGTTATGAATCATAATGTAAATATCTATGTTTTCTGAAGGTCTTAGGTGACCCTTGTGAAGTGTGATCCACAGGTTGAGAAACAATGAGCTATGCTATTCTAATGGAGATAATGCTCTCCCAGTATGTCTCTGTGGCTCAGTGCAATGAACCACAATGGAAAGAATTCCCCGGGTGAATTTGAGAATTCATCACCAAGAACTAGATTTTGCTTGTAAATAAGACACCACCGTTTGACATAGATAATGGGATCCACACAGGCAGGCACCCTCAGGGTACCTTCTTGGCTCTATTCATTTGCTGTTGCAAAACCCTGACATTGTCACTAAAGTGCAAGCATGAGGACCTGAGTTTGTATTCCTAGCACCAGTGTGAAAAGGTTATGGTGGCATGAACTTGTAAGTCCAACATTGGGAGGGAGAGACAAAAAGATTCCTGTGGCTCTGTGGCCAATCAACAGAGTTGAAATTGTAAAGCTTCAAGTACAAGGGAGAGACTCTGTTTCAAAGAAACAAGATAGAAGACTCCTGAAGAATGATACTATGAGTTGACTTCTGGCCTCCACGCCCAAACTCCCAAAATGATTGTTTATAAATGCTTGTTTTCATTTAAAGGGGATTGATTATAGGTGATTAATGGTCACAGTAAATTAAAAAAATATGGACGCTATGATATAGCAATGAATACTTTGCCCTGGTATGTATCTTGGTTACTGATATAATTTTAAAGTCAATTTTGTTACACTGTGTTTATGTATTTCTGTTCTTGTTTAAGCTATCATGCTTAGCTCATTTAAAAATGTAATACATAATTAAAATTGCAGATTAATAGATAGTCATTTATAATAGTTAAACTTGTAGTCATGTTAGATTTTTCTAGATATATAGAGATATATTTGAGTTAGATAGATGATCTTCAATACTCCAAAGACCTACAAAATATAGCATTTAAAACTTTTTAAGAACTTAGACTTTTCTTGACAGTGAGACATGTCTGTTTCTGGCAGCACCAATCTACTTCAAGAAGATGATGGGCATCAAAGAGGCTCCTTATGGAGTTTGCTAGCCATTTGGGCAAGAAACTGCTTTTGCCTGTACTGCTTAATGGTATGCTATATGAACTAGACATGTAGCACCCACAGAAAAGTTACTGTTGAACTTTCCAAAAGATGAGATGGTCCTCCAGGGTTCCTGCTTCACAGAGGAAACTGCCAGACATTCTACAGGACACAGAAAAAAAGCAACTGAAGAACTTTGCAATTACAGGGCAAAACAGATCTTCAAATTTCCTGCTTCATAGAAAAATCTGCCAAATATATTGGGCCTGTAGGCTGAAGATAGATGCCCCAATGTTAAGAAGAACTTTGGGTAACTGTCCAGACAGCAAGATGTCTCTGTCAATTCTAAAGTTTTGGAAGTTTTTTACAATGTACTTCCTGTTAACTTAGGTAATATTATATTCTTCTGGAGGCTTTGAAGAGTTGAAGACAGATATTTATAGTTTTCCTTAGTTATGATAAAAGATAAATTAGATATAAAACTTTAGACTCACAAAGATAAAATAGATGATAGTATATTTTCTTTAATTTTGCCAGATACAAATAGACTAAATATTGTGACTGTAATTCTTGCTTAAACCTGTTTTGTATATGGAATTTTACTACATTAAAGTTAAAACCTTCTTTTTTATTTAGACAGAAAAGGGGAGATTATGTGGGATGTCCTTCTGTATATGTGTTGCTTTTATTGATTGATGAATAAATCTGTTTGGGCCAATGGCTTAGTAGAGTAAAGCCAGATGGGAAATTAGAACAGAGAAAGAGGGAGAGAGTAAGCAAGAGTTGAAGAGACACCATGTAACAGCCAAAGGACACAGACGCCCCAGAACCTTACCAGTAAGCCACAGCTTCGTGGTGATACACAGATTAATACAAATGGGTTGATTTAAGATGTAAGAGTTAATTAATAAGAAGCCCGAGCTAATAGGCCAAACAGTGTTGTAACTAATATAGTTTCTGTGCAATTATTTAGGTCTGAGTGGCTGGGAAACAAACAAGCAGTCTCTGCCTACAAACAGGCACATGTATCCCTCCCACAAACGCATATGTCAACCCTGTGTTTATCACCTACACAGAGTCCCGTCCCACCCTGGAGGGTCTTCTGGTCATGACCAGCTTGCATCATGTGCCCACTTGCCTTGGTCTCAACCTAAGAACAATGTTTCAGGTTTTGAGGCTCTGAGGCTTTGGGTCACTAACATCAGAAGGCCCTTGGACACTCGCTGCAGAGATCCATTGCCAGCCACTGTGCTTGAACATCTAGAGTGTTCCTTTTCCTAGTCCCAGAGCCCCTGAAAGGAGGTAGAGGGTCCTGCTGAACGCTGAGCTGCCTGTGGAGGCAGGAAATTGCCCACAGTGGTTGCGCCAAATTTCCATTGGTGGAAATGCCCTCAAACTGACCTGCAGAATGTGGCCTTGAAGCAAGCCATCCAAGGTCAGAATAATCTTGAATGGATCCTTGCTTTCTCCGAGCCTTGCCTGCTCCAGTATGCCTGCGGGACCCAATATCGCAGAAGAGGAGAAGGGTGAGTGGAAGATAGATTATTCATCCACACCTTTAGGGAATCATCTCTCGGCGTGAGAGTTTGGGAGACACGGACCTTACTAGCTCCTGGCTCCTGGCCAACCAGCTGCCGGGGAGGCTAATGAAGGCCTGTCAGTTCTCTGCCTTGCCCTTCCCTCTGGTTAATGGGGTGGTCTTCATGGTGGCCGAATTGAGCCCAGGAGCCTGGAGCAGAGCCCTTAATGAGGGCGACTTGGTGATGAAAGGCCCCTTAAGCTTCAGCCACCATTACTACATGATGAAATAAATGCAGTCGGGCTCCGAGCTGCGCAAGAATAAATTTGAATAGCGAGACACAAATGCGGCCCTTAACTCTGACGTGCAAATAGAGTTTAATACCGAGGTAAACTGAGACCGCTTTTATTTATTGCAGTGTAAATGTATTTAAAAAGTATTGGCTTTGTGCGGCTACAGAGGCCGGCTCCTCCACAGCCTGGCACTTTCATGCCCACCGCTGTTATTAGAGCCATAATGAATGGGCCGCTGTGAGTGCACTCTTCAGAAGGGCTGCAGAGGTACAAGATTAATGAGATGACAGCATCGAAAGGTACAGACAGCCCTGTTTCCCAGCCGTGGCGCACTGTCTACAGCAGCACCTCTGCCTTTGTTTGCTCTGCAGTAGCTGTGAAGCTGCGGCAGATAAACGTTGACAGGAACCAGGCTCAGGGATGGAGATTGCAAAGCAGAGGCATCCCCGACATACTGAATTGGGGGCCAGAAGCAATGCACATCCCACTAGCCTCCGCCTTAACATGCAGCATCTCCTCCCGCAGGGGGAGAGCCCTTGTCAGCCTCTCTCCAAAACAAGCGGTTCCAGCTGCCGCCCCCACCCCAGCCTTCACTGCGATGCACATTTGTTTTTGTTTCCGATTGCGCATAGCCTCCCCACTCTCTCTTTGGGTGGGGGGCTGTAGCAATCCTCCCATTGCTCCTGAAACCCCAGTAGCCACATTCAAGGTGAGGAATTGAATGTGCTGTAAGGCAGTTTCTTAGAAAAAGGTGTGGTGCGTTTAATATCTGTGCAGAGGTCTTGGGTGGGGGGGGCTCAAATACTAACGCAAAAGTGAGCTTAGGCAGTGGTAAAGAGAACGGACCGTCCTGGACTGGGAATCCACAAACCACCTCCAGGAAGATTATCTAGATCAGTGGTACTCAACCTTCCTAATGCTGCGACCCTTTAATACAGTTCCTCGTGTTGTGGTGACCCCCAATCATAAAATTATTTTATTGCTATTTCATAACTGTGATTTTGCTGCTGTTATGAATCACAATGTAAATATCTGCTATGAGACCCCCAAAGGGGGTTGAGACTCACAGGTTGAGACTCACTGATCCAGGGGGTTGGAAAAAAATCACCTAGTATCTCACATTCCTTGAGGGAAGATAAGAACACATTTTATAGATATGGACACAGAGGCAGAAAGAGAAAAATGCATGTCTAATGTCACATGGCTAAGGTGCTAGGTTCGAGACCCATTCTTCAGTGAAAAAAACTTTGCGTGACAGTGTGGTGCTGTGCCACACCTTCACACTTCAGACATAGCCTGGATAGACTGAAGAATTGATGTAGGCTGGAGTAAAGAGATCCCACCTCTAGGGGCAGGGTGAGGATCTGGCAAAAGTGCTTGCGTGCAGAGCCTGTGTGAGCCAGGTAAGTCATTCTGCCTCTCTGGGCCTCAACTTGCTCATCTAGCCATGGAGATGGCCCCATTGCCACATTCTTTGCATAGAAGCACATACATCTAAAATACTTAAAAAGACATGACTAGGGGCTGGGGAGATGGCTTAGGTCAGTATTGCATTTGTAAAAGCAGGAGGACCGGAGTTCAAATTCCAGCACACACATAAAGAGGTGTGTGTTCTGGGTGTACACCTGTAATCCCAGCAAAGGAGAAGAGGACACAGGGGTCCCTGGAGCTCTGTGGCCTTAAGTGAGCTGGTGAAAGACTCTCCAAATTTGGTGGAGAGCAATAGAGAGGAGGCCTGGCTTTGGCTGCTGACCTCTAAACACACACTCTCTCCCCCTCAGAAACAGACACATGTGCACGCATGCACGCATAAACATGTGTGACTGCATGTATTCTCCCATCAAAAAAAATACACATGATAAATCCTTAAAAATAACATGAAAAAGAACTCAAGCACCATAAGAAGATGATTCTGAGTCTATATACAACACATTTAGACAACGAAGCAAGGAGAGTTCCTAGATTGGAGAAGTGAGTTTTTGTGTACTCTGTTTTTGCGTACAGTTGGATGATCATAATTAATAATTACGTTGCATGCCGGGCGGTGGTGGCGCACGCCTTTAATCCCAGCACTCGGGAGGCAGAGGCAGGCGGATCTCTGGGAGTTCGAGGCCAGCCTGGTCTACAAGAGCTAGTTCCAGGACAGGCTCCAAAGCTACAGAGAAACCCTGTCTCGAAAAACCAAAAAAAAAAAAAAAAATTACATTGCATGTCTCAAAACCACCACAAGAGAGGTCTTTGAGTTTTCTACTTATAACAAATTGGTCAGTATATAAGGGGATAGATATGCTAACTGCCCTGATTTGATTGATGTACAATGGATTAAAAAATATTGCAACCATAAATACACTTAATAAGTCTCATCAGTGTATGTTTTTTGTGTTTTGTTTTGCTTTGTTTGAGACAAGATCTCATATGTAGTTCTGACTAGCCTGAAATTTGTTTTGTAGACCAGGTTGGCCTCAAACTCATACAGTTCTGCCTGCTTTTGCCTCCAGAGTGCTGGGATTAAAGGTGTGGACTGCTACACCCAGCTAATCAGAGTATGTCTTTAATCCTAGCACTTGAGGGAAAGAGGGATGATCCGGTGGAGGGTGGGATCTGGACACATTTACTTTTTAGCAGACAATGTGGCGTGACTTCCCCACATGTGATCTTGTGTTGGCTACAAGAGAGGCAGCAGTGACCACAAGGCCCTAGTACCTACCTTTCTGTAGCTCACTGTCTAAGGATGTGGTCAGGACTTTGGTGGTGGGAAGGGCCACCAAGAGGGGTGGCAAGGGTGGGTCAGGGACTCAGTGGAGGACAAACAGGCGTGGCGTCACTACAGAGACATCTCAAAACATCTTAGCCAGGCAGAAAATGAGTTTTTCAGGTGTCTGATGAGAAAATTTTTCTAGACAAGAATTCCAATCCACATCCCCAGAATGAACAACTCTGGCCCAGTTCTGCAAGTTGTGGGTCATCTCAAGCGCTTCAGTATTGACAGAGGCAGAGAGGACAATTTAGGGTCATTATGGACTTAGGAGATACAGGATGTCCTGGACAAGAACTAGGGCAGTGCCAGGGACAAATAGCAAACTGGTGGGTAGACTCGTACCTGAACCAGGAGGATGCAGCAGGTGTGTAGAGCTGGGAGTCCCAGAGGCAGAAGTAGAGCTGACCCAGCTGATGCCCAAGCCTGAGCCCACCCTCGGCCCTCCTGGACCCACATTAGTACTCATTAGCACATCTTCTAACTTACCAAGAAATTCAATTTTCTACGAAATAACCCGCCAAGTCCCCAGGGAACCAAAGCCTTATTCATCACAGCCAGCCTCACTAAGGACCTCACTGTCTGCCTGTGGATCTGCTCCTGTAAGGAGACTGGCCCACCGTGGGAAGAGGGACTAATTGGCACCACAGCAGGCTGGGGTGTTTTTTCCACTGGATCTGCAGTTTCTGAGTAAACAGGCATCAAATGAGCAGAAGGCATGAGCCAGGGGAAAGTCTGCACACCGGCCATGTGGCTTGAATTAAAGAGTGTGCTGTAGTCACCGAGGCCTCTGTGCTAAAAAACAAACTTCCAGGACGGCAGGAATGGGGATGTTTTCTGTGGCCTTTTAAGGGAGGCAGATGTCAATTTTTTTAATTCCAAATAAAAATGTCCCTGGCAATATTTCTGACAGCATTTCACAAACATCAGCCCTTGCAAGCTGTAGTACGCATGCTGCCATGGATATGAATATAGATGAGGATGTGTGCGAGAGAGGACCTAAAAAGTTTTCGGACACACATACATCACCGTGGCTAAAACACGTAAGTGGGTGTAAATCTGCATGTGTGTGAAAATAGGCTGCATGGATGTGTGTGTGTGATTATGTGTGGGAGAATGTATGTGAGCACATATGTGTGTGCACGCATGAGTGTGACATATGAGAAGGCATGAGTGAGTGCGTGCATTGTGTGTGCAAATGAGTGCATGTCTGTATGCACATGCGTGGATTGTGTGTGTATCCTGCACGTGTGTTTCATGTGTGAACAGATAGGTAGTTGGTGTGTGAGCACGGGGACTGAATACCTGTGTCTCCTCCTGCCTTCTTCAGCAGCAGAGGCGCTAGGGCTTCAGCCAAGAAAGCAATCAGACCTCCCATTTGTCTCCTGTCTGTCACCCACGGGGGCTGGTGGTGGGGCAGGTTGGGAGTGTGTGGGGGAGCGCAGTCCCCCTCCTCCTCTGAAGCCAGGACTCACTACAGCAGAAGAGCACTGAGCCCGCTGGGGGCAGGGGCAGGTTTCCACCACGCTCCCAATTACTGGCACCTTCTGAGCAGCTTATGGAAAAGGCCTCGGTTGCCACGAGGAAGATATTCCACTGAAGCATTCCCGTCCCCGCAAAAAGAGCCTTCCACATATTAGCCACATTTTTCAACGTAATTATCCCCAGCCCACACACACACAGCTTGGAGGATTAAAACATAAAATACAGTCTGCTCCCCACACATGAGACCGACGCTACAACTGGCATCATAATAAATAAATGAGTGGCCTCTCTCCTCCTTCTCCCCTGCGCCGCTTCCTCCCCCTCCGCCTTTTCTCCCTCCCCTCCCCCTCCACTCTGCTTGGCACCAGGCTTGTTTTGCATCTTGTCTTCTGGTTCCAATCCATCCCTCCCACCCTCTCCCAGTACAGCCCAGGGTGGGCAGCATTGCCACCGAGAAAGTCACCCCACACTGCTGCCGCCGCCATGAATCTCTGGCTTTGTTCAATGCACCACCCAGGGCTCCGGTTGGTGCTCTGCGGCAGGATTCACGGTGCTCTAAGAGCTGGCTGATGGGATGGGGGTGGGAGGAGGGAGGAAAAGGAGAGGAGGGAGATTTTCTAAGCAAATGACTTCTTGGATCATTGGCAGGGCGTTAAAAATCCTTCCGGAGCACCTAAAACCGAAGCTTTCTGCAAATGGATGGAAGGGCATCAGCTGTGGACCTGCAGCTGTGGCCAGCAGCTCGGGTTGCTAGGGAACAGCCCTGAAAATGTTTTGTCTTCCTGCTTCTGATCTGGATCCACCTGGGATTTCCAAGGCTGGGGCTACTGCCAGTCTGTGGTTCCAACAACAAGGGCCAGTGGAAGCAGGAAAGCAGTCCAGTCGGGTTTCAGGGCACCAAACAGGCATCAGGAGGCTCTGGATGAGATGAGCATGCACCCACAGGCCTGTCAATCAGCTAAGGATGGCCCCATTTGGACCCAGAGCTGGTTGGTCCTGAACCTAATATCCCTGCTCTATAGCTCCTCCTCCCCGTCCTCCGAGTTTCTCTTGACCACGCCACTCTCCAGGAGCGTCTACTCACCATGTTCATGCTCTTTGAGGATCAGAGGTGAGGGGTCCTCCCCATCCCACTACACATCAGAAACACTGACTTGCTAGGTAAATAACGAAAGTTGGGTGTGGTTCTCCACAGTCCAGAGAAATAAGGGGGAGAGCAGGACCTGGTTCTGTTGACATCACATCCCTAGATGTGAACTGTCTCTGATTTGAACTCAATGCCCAGATTTTTGTTGTTGTTGTTGTTGTTTTTGTTTTGTTTTGTTTTTTTCGAGACAGGGTTTCTCTGTAGCTTTGGTGCCTGTCCTGGAACTAGCTCTGTAGACCAGGCTGGCCTCGAACTCCCAGAGATCCACCTGCCTCTGCCTCCCGAGTGCTGGGATTAAAGGCGTGTGCCACCACCGCCTGGCTCAATGCCCAGATTTTTAAGAGGCCAAGAAAATACTTACTGAGCAGGTGGGGCCAGAGTTAAGAGGCAGAAAGAAGCAAGTTGGGTTCTCACCACACCTCTGCTCCTAGGAACTGTTAGACAACACATTGACTCCACTGAGCCTCAGTTTCCTAATCTATAAAATGGGCCAGAGAGAGAATCAGGTAAATTAGTGTACTGTAAGTTCAAAGCTCAGGTGATGCTTCCAGCCCTCAGTCCTGGGCCCAGTGTAGCTACAAGGCAATTCCTTCTCTACTTCCTACCTGCCACCTCACCCTACCTTACTCCACCACTGCCATTGCCTCTCTGTGCCCACATATGTCTGCAAGTGT
Organism: Chionomys nivalis; assembly: GCF_950005125.1. Classification (NCBI taxonomy): domain Eukaryota; kingdom Metazoa; phylum Chordata; class Mammalia; order Rodentia; family Cricetidae; genus Chionomys; species Chionomys nivalis. Next base: position 31,182,852 of record NC_080090.1, on the reverse strand, counting down.
GTCCAGGAGCTGTGATCTTGCTCACTTGCCTTCTGCCCTACCGTCCCTGATTCCACTGGAACCTGTTTGAACTTTCTCTTCTGAGCTTAAGTCAGACTTTGCCCTACTGGTGAGGAGCTGGCCGCGGTCTCAGACCTTCAAGGAGTCTGTGGCTGTGACCCCACAACTGGCTGCTGAGCTCGGAGTCTCTCTCCCACCGCAGGGTGCCATACCTGACCACACAGTCCCAAAAGCTTTGCTTTGCACGCGTGTTCTCGGGGGCAGTCACACCAGAGTTCAGCCACCGTTTCCCTGCAGTCTCCTTCCTGGGGCTCTGAAGTCTCTTAGGATAAGAGAAAGGGAAAAGGTACTCAGGCCCCGCATAGGACCGTGCAGAATACCTACTGGATGACAGAGTGGGCATCTAGAGGCTGTCCCGCACCCCCACAGGCTCAGCATACCTAAGAGCTGGGTGTAAATCCCTCTTTGCAGGTGGTAAAACTGAGGCTTGGGGATTTCATCTGTGGCTGCGCCCACAAAGCACCTGGGGCTCAGATCTCAGCTACTTTGACCCTTGAGTGGCTGTCACCTGGGCAGGAGTACGATAGTCCCACTGCGATGCTTTGCTGACACCAAAGAGACACAAGGATTCAGAAGATACAGCTTTCAGAATCAAGCAAATTGCCCAGTCTAAGGTCTAGTGAGGGCCAGGAGTCCCACGGCTTTCTCCTGTATCCTGGAGGACACCCAAGCAGACATGGCAACTTCAAGATGATACAGAATCGAGAAGCTAGGAGAAAAGGGGAGACAGAGCCTGTGGTCTGATTTAGGGGTCCAGTCAGCAAAGATGGAACCACTGAAGGGCTGACTTGAGGGTCTCTGAATAGCAGTGTAGAGTGTAGATGTGTGTGTGTGTCTGTCAGTGTGTAAGTATCCCTCTGTGTGTGTGTCTGTGTATGTGTCTCTATGTGTGTGTGTGTGTTTGTCTATGCATCCCTCTTGTGTATCTGTGTCTGTGTGTGTATGTATCCCTTTGCCCCGTGTGTGTGTGTGTCTATGCATCCCTCTTGTGTATCTGTGTCTGTGTGTGTATGTATCCCTTTGCCCCGTGTGTGTGTGTGTGTGTGTATATGTCTGTGTGTATCCCTTTGTATGTGTGTATATGTGTCTGTGTATGTGATTCAGTGTATGTGACCCTTTGTATGTGTGTGTGTGTCTATGCCTGTGTATGTCTGTGTGATCCCACCCTATCCCCTGTGTGTGATCCCCTGTGTGTTTGTGTATATGTCTTTGTGTGTCTGTCTGTGTGTGTCTGTACCCGTGCATGTCTGTTCACCTCCAGGTGTGTGTGTGTGTGTGCATGTGTGCGCGCATGCAGCCTGGGACATCCCTGGAAATCCAGAGGGTCAGAGGAGGCCTGCACCATGGATGGATATTCCAGTATCAGAGGACAACTTAAAGTTTCCAAGAGTAGAGAAGACTGAGCTCAAAGAGCCCCAAAGGGGTGTCCGTCATCTCTGTCTCCTTAGGAGACAGCACATCACTGGCCACAAAGAGCCTGTGAGGGCTGCATGGAGTGTGGGAATCTGGGTCAGACTCTGAGCTCGGGACAGGAGTTGCTCAGAGAGAAGGGAGCTGGTGTCTTCTGGGCTCTCTATCCTTCCTTGTTTTCCCAGAACTTGTCCTACCTCTAAATTCTCCAAGCTGCTTGAAAATCTGCAGTTGAAATTAAACTCCATTACAGTCACTTGTGTTTGTATTTAGGCATCTGTACTGGCCTGACTTTGGGGTATCCGCTTTCAGCAGTAGCCACTAAGAGCACCACCTATGCAAGTCACTACGTTCCCTTTTTATTAAAAGGGCCCTGCCCACCTCCTCTCTGTCTCTCTGTCTCTGTCCCTCTCTCTCTCTTTCTCTCCCTCTCTCCTCTTCTGCCACTCCTGTCTCCAGAGGCTGGTCTCCCCTCTCCCCTACCCCCCTTTCCCATTCACTTTCCCCCAACCAAAACAAAACAAAACCCTTCACCTGAGCTCTGTTGCATGGCATCTTTCTCTTATGTGACACTCTTTCAAATTACAACAACTTGGGGCTCTGGCCTGCTGGATGCTGCACAGCTTTTCCTCCACATGTGAGAGACATAGGGGTGAGCAGGCCTGTGCTTACCTAGAAACAGCAGCTGAAAGACAGAGGTACTTCTGGCCAGCCTCAGGGCTGTCTCCTCTACAGGACCTTCCTGGACTGCTTGCTACCTCCACCCAACCCCTATCTTTCAGCATGACAGGACCCATGAATCATCACCAGAACCAGGACATGTTAGCTGGGACTTTGTGGATTGGGATGGGAAGCAGCTGGGCCTTTTCTCACATCTTACCCTACACAGTAGTTTACCAAGTCTCCAGGTCTGGCTAGTCTCTGGGTCTGTCTGAAATGCTTTTCTATACCTTGTCTGTCCGGAAGGCTCCCATGCAGCCAACAGAACCCATGTTAACAGTCTGCTCCTCTGAGACACCACCACAAACTTCCTCTCCCTAAATTCCTAGCAGAATGATTGTCACCCTTGGAGCCCACCTTTGCAGCTGCCTGTGGCCTGATCTGAAATATTGTTTCCATGCCCGCATCTCTGTCCTTCAGAGATGCAGTTTGGGACTGCACCTGTGCCTGGACAAAGGGTCCTGTGGCCCTAGAGTAGGAGCCAGCAGGAGGAGGCTAGACTTTAGAATCCTAGGAACCAAGGTCCTATAACAGTGCCCCCAAGTACCTCCTTCCCTCAAGGGCTCAAGCAGGAGTGAGATCATGGGGTTTGACTCCAGGACCCTTCCAACTGGAATCTATAATTAGGATCCACCTGATTTTACATCTGACAGCTTCTTCAATTTTATCTTTGAAGAGTATTGTAAAGGGTAAACTGTAGGCTTTGGGGCAGGGACCCTAAGAATTTGTATGTCATGAAAATTAAAACTTACCAAGAAATATCGTGAAGAACTGGAAAAGCAGAACAAGAGGAAACATTCACAGTGCGTGTGACAAAGGACTTCTACCTGGAATATATAGCCTTCCAACTTATTAAGACATCACAGCTCACAGGAGCATGGGCAAAAGGTTTGAACGGCCACTTCGCAAACCTAAACAGTCAACAGACAGAAGGAACTCAGCTTCACTAGTCAGTAGAGAAATGCCAATTAAGTCTGTGATAAGATCCTGCCATACACATTTTAGAACGGTTAAACTCCGAGGGCTGACAAGACTAAGTGTTAACAAGGGTGCAGAGCAACTGCTATTCTTCAGCTAATAACTCTGTTCCTACAAACCAACGCACAAGCTTATATGCAAGCATGTTTGTATGCTCTCTGCCACAGCATTCAGAAGTATTAAAAAAAAGGAGGAAACAACCCATATGCATGCAAGTGAGTACAGAAGCAACAGAATTCTACAAAACCATGAAAGTGAGCAAACCATTTCTCTTCCCAGCTACATGCATGAATCTCAGGATTGTATGCTGAACTAAGAAATATACTCTGTAAGGTTTTAGTCATCTCCCCAAAGGGGCAAACTTGGAAAGGGCCAGAATGGTGGTAGCTTTGTTACCTTTACATAATAACATAGCTGAGGCATATTCTTTCCATCTCTTTCCCTCTCACTGTATGTCTGTGGGTTTACATATATGTGCCACACATGTATTTCAGAAAATTATGTATATATAATTATAAAATATTGACACATGTGTACAATACATTTTGAATCAATATGGCTCAGAAAATGTCCTGTATTTGCACATAATTATATATTATACACAATTTTTGAAGCATTTGAGAATGTGAAGACATCTTTTCCCCTAATTTGGACATAAATCCAAGTACACTGTGCCCATATGTTTTGTAAGACAGGAGATGTTCACTTTAGGAACCGTAGGGCAGTGCTCCAAATTTAAGACAATAAACAAATGATCTAGACGGCACACCACGTTCCAATTTTACCCATTGTCCAAGTAATCTGGTAGTGCCCATTTTTACAGTCCTGGGTCCAGTCAACTGGCCCAGCTTCACACGTTGTGTTCAGGTGTCTCTAGAGGGCCCCTCAGTCGTCCTCATCCATTTCCCAGGTTGCAGTTTTCTGACAGGATCTCACAGCACGCAGGAGCATCTTTCTAGGTACAGTATAGCAAGGAGCTGGTGGTGCCGGCTTGTCCTCAGGCTGGCCCGGTTTGCATCACCCCTGACTAACTATGCCTGTTTGCTTTTTCTCCCTTCTTGCTGAGTATCTGCCATGGACAACAGCTTAGAATTAAACACACCTTTATTCCTGCATTCGGAGAGAACACAGAGACGATATTTCAATTTATTTTTTAGACCTGAGAATGGACTCACCAAACCAGCCCCATTTTAGATATAGAACTAACAAGGTGTCAGGAACTCAGCTAAACGGATTCAGTGTGGTATCTCAGCTAAACTTTTCAGCTTACCTGAGGGGAGAAAGCTGAAAAAAAAAAAAAAAAAAACTATGATTTGACCACATCTACATTCTTTTGAAGTAATAGCTATAATATGAATTTTATTTGCCTGCTGTCAAATATTTTAGAAGTATTATTATTATTATTATTATTATTATTATTATTATGGCTGTCATTATATTAGCATTAAGGAGACTTCCTGATCTTAGGACTTATAATTTTAGAATGTGAATTATCTAGCCACAGCCATTCCATTGGTACGTAGGATTCATGTCCAGGAAGTCCGACCCCAGGTACACACCCTTAACCTCTACTTCATCTAATCCTGATATGGGTGTCGAGAAGTGGGGGGCACACTTGCTTCCAAATGAGTGTTTCCTGTCTGTTTCTTATTTTGCCTCAATAGCCTTTTCCAGCAACCAGTTGAGTTCATGATGGCTCTTGAGATGAAGGTGTTTGTTTACCTGCATCAAGGAACAAGACAGAGGCAGAGGGTGAGAGGAACAAAACAGCCTGAACAGTAGGGAGAAGGAGCCTCATCCAGCCCGGAGGACACCCACAACCCTCTCCACAGCACCCCATGCCACCTGGGCTCCCAAGCCCACAGATGCCTAACAGGAAACCCTGCCTTGTGCCTGCATGGAGCCCTTGTGCTGGGAGGAGTATGGCGCTCTCTGATAAGTTCTTAGGTTTCTACTCCTCTGTCAGTTCCTGCAGCGTGCCCTCCAGCCTACTGGCATTGCCTGGTGTCTGCAGCCCTCTTGTGCCATCTCAAGTCATCATGGTTGGGTCCTGTGAGCACCATTATGCTGGGCTGAGGGGAAGTGGTGTTTAAGGCTTGGCATGGGGGAAGAACACACAGATCTTTGTTGCCAGGCTACAAATGACTCTTTTTTTTCCTCCCCCAGAAGAGAGAAACAGTGATTAAAAACTCCTCCGTTGCTTGGCAGGCTTCTGGGTGGTTTGCTGTGAATGTCGGAGGCCAGGAGGGAGCTTGTCTTTCGCAGAGCCTCTGCCTCATTGGTTTTCTTGGTTTGGGATCTGTGCTGTATCCATCTTCTGAAGAAAAAGGGGATATTGACCTATGCAAAGAATGATGTTCTCCTTTTGAATTTTTTTTTTTCGGAAAGATCCAATGCATTAATGATTTGGTCCAGAGTGGCAGGGAGAACCCCCAAAGGGCAGAGGCAGACCGAGATTAAGATCAATGAAGGAAAGGCAAACACAATGCAAGAAGGCAGAAGGCACAAGTGACGTGAAGCTAGGAGGCAGTGGGGAAAAGGCTTGTCTAGAACCTGGTGTCCAGAGTGGGCAGTGGCCCTGCCGTGTCTCTGCTCTTTCTCTGTAGCCAGTGGCTTTCTCCTGTGAAAACCCAAGCTCTGGTTCTGCTCAAATCTGGCTCCTCTGCAAGGCCACAACACTAGGACTTTCCATTTCTTCATAGCCTGGATGAAGGGATTGTTCATGTAACTCCAGTATTTTTGATAAAGTTATCAAGTTCATTGCCGGTTGCCTAGAATAGCTCTGTAAGATTTCCCATATAAATATTTGCAGCATTTTAAAGATAGTCTTTTGGGACAGAACACTACAGATCAGGTAGCATATGAGGAACAGAGGTCTGACACTTAATATGGAGGCCAGTGAGCCCATAATGGAGGGTGGCATCTGGTGTGGCCCCAGTAGTTACACTGGGATATGGCACGCGGCATCACATAGTGAGAGAGAGCCAATGATGCTCTGTGGTCTCAAATCCCTTAAGAGTGACCATGAACCCATCCACAAAGAGAGGTGTAACCTTCATAAGTTGGGCACCTTCCCATGGCTGCTCCTCCCATTATTGCCGTGTGGAGTAATCACATTTCCAACCCAAATGTGGGGTCACACTCAGATCAGACCACAGTAAGACCACATTGCTCTTTGTTACTATTGTTTGAGTTTGCCCGGTGAGGGAAGATGGTACCATTATTCCAGAACCCTCTAAAGGATCCAGTCATGCTCTGCAGAGGTCCTGGGAGCAAACAAAAGGTCATAACGTATGCATAGCTCACCCAGCTTCACAAGCTAGTAAGTGGTAGAGTGTCAAAGAGGGACCTAAGAGAGCTCAAAGATGGGATGTTTGCTCTTCCATAAAATCACCTTGATGCCAAATATGATGACACAGAACTGTCCTCCCAACACGTAGGTCATAGAGGCAGAAAGATCACAAGTTGGAAAACAGCCTGGACTAATTAGTGAGATTTTGTCTCAAAAAGACCCCCTCAAAAGAAAAGCACAAAGGCTGGGCCTGGGTTTCCTGACTCCTGAGAACCCCTGGGGAGTAAAATTCCCTGTGCACCCACTTGTTACTTTTGTTCTCACCAAGAGGAGTGTCTCTATCCCAAGAGCCCTCACAGGGACTCTGCCTCTGCCTTGAGTTCACCTGCACAGGCATAGGACACAGAATGACTGTTCCAGTCAGATTTCCTTCCTGGAGCTATTCCCCCTCACAGATTGGAGCAGCCTGATTAATCAGAAGGGATGCTGTGGCGAATGCCATCAGACATCCACCACCCCCTTACAGCAGGGAGGGAAGCCCAGCCTCTAGTCCCTTTCTGGCTGCAATCAGAGCTTCCTGCACGAGCATGAAGGTGAGCCAGTAATCAACACCATCGCTGCCTGAAGAACTCCCTCCCACGAGTCTGCTTCACCGAAGCTACTGCACAAATCACACAGGCTCCAGAGCCAGCACAGGCGCAGTATGCCCTTGTGTAGGGGTGAGAAAAGCAGCCAAGTCTTTACCGGTCCTCACCTGTGGGTTGATTGCAGCGCTTACGGGTTAATTCCCTCTCAGACTTTGAGGCGTCATGTGCACGAATGTTCTTAGCCATTATTGTAAATGTGAGTCATTTCACCCAGCGGCGCAGGCATGGAAGAAGACAGTTGATCGAAGCAGGTAGAATCATCCCCGGACTTCACTGACGCTTTTGTGTGGATGTACTTTCAAAGCAGTGAGTTGGCTTTGATATTAGAGTTAAGTTTCCCTTGAGTCAAGGGTTTATTCCCTCATCCTTTGAACAAATATTTAGCGACTATCATGTACTATCTGAGAGCATCTCTCAGCTTGGCAGTGTGGTCACGAACAGGCATAGCTTCTGCTGTGGCAGGGCTGACCTTTGGGACCTACTTGGGATATGAAGAGCCTGTTCCCTTCATTCTCAGGAGTACATCCAGAGTGGATCATCCCTATAAAACAGATCCTAGCACTGAGACAGGAGAATCACATCTTGGAAGTCAGCCTTGGAACTTGGCATCTCTGTCAAGAAAAGCAAATAGAAAGCAATGGTCTTGAATTAGGCAGGGCATTGCTGGGACGGTACCCTTCCAGGCAGATCAGCTGACTGGGAGGTATAGTAGGGCTGTCTGAACTCCAGCTTCCCCCTCAACTTCCTGGGGCTGTGACCTTAGATTGATTAAGGGCATCCTCGGAGCCTCAGTGAGACATGGAATTCAAAGTGCTTGATGCTTAGTGGAGTCTTTGCAACCATGATCTCCTCTTCCTCCATGGGTGGGAGACTCAAGGATGCTGCCCATGGCCCCAGTTTACCTACTTCCAACCTTCTCCTTCTAGAACATTCTGCTACACTATGGAAACACACCATTTCCTCTTTAGCCCTGGTTAAGATAGTTTCTTCCCAGTAGGGTCATGTGAAACTCCTTGTAAGCTGAAAGTCACCTTTGCACCGCTGGTTTGCCAGCTGTAGGACAGGAACAGAAGAGGCAGGAAAGCTTAGAATCGTGACTTCATAGCCAGACAAGACAGCTTTCTCACTCCTGCACAGAATCATGACAGCTCTCCAACAGCCGGGGTGCATAAGCCTGACCGAATATCTTCCCATAAGCCGAGTGGAAGCTGGTCTGCGGTGTGTTATAGTCGACATGATTAAGACACATTTTGGGCAGAGGTGAAAGGATTTTCCTGACATAACTGAAGTGTGGGCAAATGAAAGGAGAGCTCAGCTTGGGAAGGCCTGACTTCATTAGGTCAGGGTGCTTCCTGAACAGGAAGAAGTAAGAAGCAGCTGTGTTGAGTGGTTGGCGCGGGGATGACATGTGACTGCCTACAGATGCTTCCAGGAGCTGGGACTGGTCAGGGGACAGAAAGAACATGGAGAGGTCAGCTCTAGAGTTCCAGAGGAAGACCTGAGGGAGATAGGAAGCAAACGTTATCCCCAGCTGAACCTCCAGATGAGAACATAGCCTGGCCAGTGGCTGCATTCTAGCCTTGTTAGTTCGGGAATGGAGATTCCATGTAAATCCTCCATAGAACATGCTCTGTAGCAGCCACCGCCACCAAGGGATGCCCATTTTAAGCCGCCAGGTTTCTAACCACGTGATAGGCCGCAGTAGAATGCCAATGCCACACCAAGTCATTGTCCAACCACAACTCCAGGTTCGAGGCCCCATCTCTAGGCTTTGCTCACCACTCCCTGCTCCAGGCTCCTGGACTTACCCTGCACACGCACACGTACTATGGTCAGTACTCATGTCCCCAGAAAGCAACTTTGTCTGACAAATTTTGATGGGAACCTGGGGTGATACTGGTCCTATGGAGCCTATGAGGCTGGTCCTAGCATGGAGGAGTTCCCCAGAGTCAGGGAGATGAAGCCTCAGTATGAGGTGATTCACCCAAGTGGAAGTGAGATGCCAAGCAGGACCTTCTGACCCCCATGGCTGTTCTTCTCTTCCTTATGGCAGGGGAGGGGGCTGTCAAAGGCCTCAGTACCTGCAGGCCCAGTGCATGGGGTAGGGGTGCTGCTTGATGCCGCGTGTCATCCCCATAACTGAGAGGCATCACTACCTCCAGGTCACAGACACCAAGACTGCCCCTTATTGGTTGCCTTCACCAGTGGATTGTGCTCCCACAAGGTACCTGAGAGTATGAGGGGAAAACATATGGCGATCAACCACTCGCTGGTCCTGGGGAGGAGACATGGGATGAAGACAGCACCTGTGCCTGGCCACGATGGACTTCATAACGCTGACATTGACCGAAACCTGGAGAAAGATCTCCTTGACAGGCATGGGCCAAGAGTACAAATGGGAAATTTTCTTTCAATGAGCAGAAAGGAGATATAAAACCATATGAAGCAGAAGACCCACAATGCAAGCTTTAATGTACCTCACAGGGTGAGGTTGCTGGTTGAGTGTGGGAGCCACATATGTGTCTCTCAAATTCCTGACATTTTTAACTCCACGGGGTACTTAAGCTAGCACAGAAGGAAGTGGAACAAACACATATGAATACAAATATGTGCACCCAAGAAATTCTAGGGTTAATACACTAAAACTCACACATACTGTGTTCAAACACACACAGAGATGCCCACACATTAGCACATATGCTTGTATACTTGCACATACATGTTTACATAGTTACATATGTCCCAAAACATGACCACGTGCATATCAGTCTGGGTGCACACACACAGGAGTGTAAACCCTGCATACATTCATACATGCAAAAGTCATACCTATACACATATGAATATACACATGCATCTCCATACATGTACATATAATTCTCACAGACAAGCACACACAAACACACATATCCACACAAGCATATATTCCTCTCCATTCACACACAAGCCTATCCTAGACCAGGCCAGTGGAGCACTGGAAAGCCACAGAGCTGGTTCCTATTGTGAAAAACAGCAAGGCAGGAGAGTCCATCAAAGGCGGTCCTGTCCCCAGCCACTTATTGACAACAAACAAGCAGTCACTGTGGCTTCCAAGCCAATTCCAACTACTTCTCCAGTGCCCACATAAAGACTTCCTCTTTCAGAAAAATACCACCACCACTACCCGTCCCTCACTCCACAGCTAATGAGGTTTTTGTTCCTCTCTGCCCCAGCCCAGAGCACACCAGGCCATCCTAGCAGGTTGATGTACCAGCTCAGGGACCAGGCAGCTCCTTCGATATCTCTAGAAAAGCTCGGGAGAAATTCAGTCATCAAAAATCCCTTCCCCCTTTGCTAATAAAACTTATCAGTATGGGGCAGGAGGCCGTGAGGAGAGGGACCGCAGACAGTTGCCTTCTAAATTGCGTGGAGAAATGGCCCTGATCAGCCATCCAGGAGCTGAAAGAAAGGAAGCAATGTAACATTTATGGAGTGGGATTTTCCCACCTACCATCGCCTACCCAGGTCTTTGATGCTCTGCAAAATGTTCTCTCCATCTCACAAATGAAGAAAACCAACCTCAGCTGAACACCAGAGTGAACCAAAGGGGGCCTAGGCTCCCGCCCGCTGTGTGTGCCCTGTGGCTCAGCCTGGACTGTCCTCTCTAGATAGGGTCCCCCTCTTAGAACCCCAACTCTTAAAGGCAACGAGGAGTGAGGTATGAGCAAACCAGCAATACAGATCCCAGCCTCCACCTGTCTCACCTGAGTCACACACAGACAAGCCTGGGCCCTCTTGAGAGTAACCTGTGAGCTTTCCTCAGTCCTGGAGATCCTAGAAGCTTACCGAGCGGGTGTGTGACACCTTACTCTTCTTACTAGATCCTAGGAGAATCCTATCCCCAGCCTCCTTCTATATAACATAAGTAGGGAGTGGGAGGGGCTGCAGGTTGTTCTTCCCAAGCTACAGGGAGGGCTCTCCAATCTCTTGACATGGAGCCTTTTGGATTCAGTGTTTCCTTGCGTAAGAACACAGTGGCAGTTCTTGTGGCGGGTCTCCTTAGCAAGCCTTCATCTGTGACACCCAGAACTTGCCCCACAACTCAGAAAGAGGCAGGTTCTGAGGGTGGGAAACATGAGGGCCCCAAGCAGACAGATCCATCCAGAATGGTACAGCGTTGAAGAAGCAGTGGACTTGAACGTAGAAAGAAATGTGGCTAAGTAAGAGAGAAAATTCCCCTAGGAAACTCTATTAGGCTGTGAAATAGTATTCCACAGGAAGTGGTGGAGGGGGTGCCCGGAGGTATTTAAAGCCATGCTGGACTAAGTAATAGAAGCCGCGTGGTGTGTGGAGTGGCTGAGAACTGGCCTCAGGGGAGCTGCTGTTGTGCCCTAATAGGTCGTCTCCAATAGAAGTAATTTCCAAGCCCGCCCCTGCATTCCACAGAGCTATACAGCTCTTGCCAGGCAAAGAAGGCGCTCGCATACAGCTCGGAAAAAGACACAGGGTTTTATGCTAGCATAGCCATCATTTGTTAGCAAGCTGGCAGTCCCCAACAAACAGATGTCTGCATTCAGCAAACCCCTCTCAAAATCACATCCGCCTTTTAAGTGGAAACTGACAAGCCAATCTTCAAATTCATATAGAATCACAAGACCCTCAACAGAGCCAAAAGAGATCTCTAGACAGAATCAAGTAGGAAAATTCCCACTTCCTAATGTCAAAATTTACTACAGAGACTGTGTGGTACCGACACAAGAGAAGACATATAGATCCGTAGCGCAGATCTCAGAGCCCATAAGTAAAACCTTTACAGACACGGTTGAAATTTTTTTCTTTTTGCATGTGTTTGTATATGTGGTATGTATGTATTCAGGTTTGCATCTGTGTTCACATGTGTGTAGGCACACATGTGTGCATGAGCACCTGTGCTCACATGTGTACATCCATGTAGAGGCCAGAGGTGGATGCCAGGCATCTTCCTTGATTGCTAGTCTACCCTACTATTTTTGAGGCAGCAGCTCTTACTAAATGAACACATTACTCGCTAACACAGCTGATCTCACCAGCCAACTTGATCCAGGATTTCCTGTTTCCATCTACTGAATCTGGAATTACCGACAGGCTACCACACCCAGTCGCATGTACATGGGCTCTGGGGACCTGAACTCTGGTCCCCTCACTTGCATGACCAGCAGTTTAATTACTAAGCCGCAGTCCCACTTGTGGTCAGCTGGTTTTTGAAAATCATGCCAAGATAATGCAACAAGAAAGAGCAAGACAATCAGCAAATGCCGCTGGAACAATTGAGTATCCACAAACAAAATAATGAAATCAAATCCCCACCTCACACTACATGCAAAACATGTGAAATGTGTATGTAAACATGTTCATGGAAAATTTCTTAGAGGAATATAAGAGTGAAAAGTTCACCAACCTTAGATTTGGCTCCGATTTCCTTTATTTTTTTCCTTTTTTTTTCTTTTTTCTTTTTTTTTTTTTTTCCGAGACAAAGTTTCTTTGTAGCTTTGGAGCCTGTCCTGAAACTAGCTCTTGTAGACCAGGTTAGCCTCGAACTCACAGAGATCTGCCTGCCTCTGCCTTCCGAGTGCTGGGATTACAGGCGTGCACCACCACTGCCCGACCTGTCTCTGATTTATTATATCTGGGGCCAAAATACAAGCACCAAAGAGAAAAACAGATTAGATTCCATCACAATATCATTAAGAAAGTAAAATATTAGAAAACTGTATATTTGGTAAGACTCTAGAATCTTCTCTGTATTTTCTGAATCTCAGTAACAAATAAAAAAAATAATACAAAGAATAATACAAAGAATTTCGAGAGATGTTTCTCTAGCGAAGATATACAAATAGTGAACAAAAGGTGATCAAAATGGTTAGTTATTAGGAAGTGTGATCAAAAGCATAGAAAGATACCAGTTCACATCTGCTGGTATGGTTTAAATAAGAAAGAAAGCTGACAAGTGCTGTCAGGATGCAGGATGTTGACAAACAGAACCCTCCTTGCATCAATGAATGAGGAGAGAGTGCAAACACTTCAACAGCTATCCACAACGTTAAAACGTCAACAGCGACAATCCGACTTCTCATTATAGACCCAGAGGATTGGACGCATGCTGTTCATTGGGATTTGCGTTAATAATATTCATTATAGGGACCGGAGAGGTAAAGATGCCTGTCAGCAAGCTTGATGAACTGAGTTCAATCCCCTGGATCTATCTGGAAAAAAAGAACTGACACCTGCAAACCCATAGGTTTGGATACTATTTCATTGAACAAGGAATGGCATGCACTATGACATAGACGAGAGCTGCATTTGTTTGTTTATTTATGTATTTTTATGTTTATAGACAATTGATTTTTTGTATACCAAGTAGGCCAAGACACAGGAAAGAGCAGGCTGGTGAGCAAATGCCTCCAGAACAACTGAAGATTCACAGGCAATGGAGCTGGGTCCCTTCCTCACACTGCACACACATGGATTCAAGAGTTGCATGTAAGATCTGAACCTGTGGAGCCATTAGAGGAGAGCACGTCTGTAAATCTTCCCCACCTTGGATCTTAAGCCTTAGAAGCCAGTCACAAAAAGCTACATATCATGATTCCATTTGTATGAAGTGTCTGTAATAGGCAGATTTATAGAGACAGAAAATGTATTCATGTTCAGCAAGGGCTGGGGGAGGGGAAAGGAACGAGATTATGAAATTTTCATTAGATAGTGATGATGACTATAGAGTTCTGGGAATACACTAAATCATAAATATTGCACAGTGAAGAAGCAAGGATCTTGGTGTATGAAGTACCTCTCTGAATTGTTCCTTAAAAGTTAAAGTTACCTGTGAACCTACCACACACAGATTGCTTCTGTATCTCTCTTGTATAACATCACTTCACTTATGTGAGTCTTCACCATATGGCCTTGCTTTCTGTCACAAAGCTCTTCTGTGTCCTTAGCACCTCTTTCTTAATGTGTTCCATGGTTGCTATTTCCACTTGGCCGGGGTCAAGTCTTTCTTCTGCAGTGTGATGTCAGGATGTGCTGGATTTCTTTCCTTAGGTTGTGCCGTTAGAAACATTATTGTGATTAGGCATCTCTGTGTATAAACTCTTATCTGTATTTGGGGGAGGGTAAGTTTGTTTATATTAAATTCCTAAAGTTGAAATGACTTAGGGAAAGCAATATAGTTTATGATTTTGTTGCTGGTGAAGCCAAACCACCCTTTTCAAGAGGCCATTTCGTCCAGAGTAGAGTCACAGCCACAAGAAGGACCCACTGGTACACTAGGTGTTTATTGTCCTTGAAGTCAGACTTTTCCAGGGTCAAATCCCAGCTCTGGCCCCATGACACTGAGAATGATCTTAGCCAAGGAACTCAGGGACCTAATCTCAGTGAAACTCTGTTTCTCCTGTTACAAAAAAGCATAATCACAACCATTTATTGTAAAGATAATAATATGCATAACACACTATGATCAACCCTCAGAGCTAGGCATCTACTGTATTTGTGTTTGTCCCCTTCCTTCTCTGACAATACTTTTTCAATAACCTTTGGTGCTGGAGAAATAGCTGAAAGCTTCATCCTGACCAACAAGCGGAGAGCGACTGGACCTGGTGTGGGTTTTGAAATATCGAAGTCCAGCACCCAGTGGCATACTTGCTCCAACAAAGCCACCGCTTCTAACTCTTCTAATCCTTTTAAACAGTCTCACTCCTTGGTGACTAAGCATTCAAATAAATGTGCCTATGGGGGCCATTCTTAAACCACCACACTTTGAGTCCATAGACATGAGGATATTGCTCTAGTAATGTAGCTATGATTTTGGGAACCCATGGCAAGTATATGCAGAGCAGTAAATTCATCAGCAGCAGCTCTTTACAGATATACCAAGCTCAGTCAAGGGGCGGCCGCTCAGTGGGTAGAGCCTTTGCCTAGCACACACAGCGCCCTAGCTTCCATCCTTGGTACTGCGGAGGTGGTGCACACTTGTAATCCTGGCACATGGGAGGTTGGAGACAGAAGGACTAGAAGTTCAAAGTCAGTGTGAGATTCATGATACCCTGTCTTCCAAATAAACAATAGCAATCCCTCCCAAAGACCAGCAAGCTGCATCAGCAGATAAAGGTTTATCCTGACAAGTTGGGTGAGCTGAGTTTGACTCCCACGGACAAGCATGGTGGAAGCAGAGAACCAAGTCCCATAAGTTGTTCTCTGAGAGCCACATGCACTCCATGGCATGCAACACCCTCTCCCAACACACACACACACACACACACACACACACACTTGCACATGCACACAAAGGCAACAGAAATTTTAGAACAAAAGAAGTGTACGTGTACAGATGTGTGACCGACTTGTTTCTTAATACTGAGTTCGTTTTATTTTCTTCCAGTAGATTGTAGACCCACAGATGCCTGGGTAAGCCCTGGATCACCACATACTACAGTAATTACTAATTACATGTTTCCCCATTCTGTAGCTTATTAGTAAATTGCATGTAGAGGGATCGGAAAGTAATTGCGCTTCTTCTGTAACTTCAGCAGCTCGTGGAAATCAGAAGGAATTACCTTATTTACCTCCTAAGCGATTCCCAGTGGTGGTTTGTCAGATATACAGAAGGGGGGAAGACTGTACAATCCCCAAATCCTCTCCTGCTCGCTAATGGTAAGTGAGGACCACAAGAAATGTTGAGTAGAAAAAAGGTTGTTAAAGAGCCACTGACCGACTGTATGTAAATACCCCAAGTGGCTAATAGATTAATTTTGATCATTGTTCAGAAGAGCAGGCCCTTTAAATTATTAATAGGTGTCAGCTACAAGCAAATGTTTAACTGGAAGATTAGAAGAGATTGAGCTATGTGAGTGACGCTGTCTTTCCCACCCCTGTGTGTGGAGGAGTAAGGGGTAGGAAGGAAGGATAAAAAACACAGTAAGCAGAAAACCTGCTTCTCATTCTGATGGCTATGGCTAAATGATTTTACTACCCTGGGAACCAGAGAGTGCTTCCTTCTCCATTTAATAAATTGTAGCCATACTAAGTTCCTTTTGTGTGTGTGTGTGTGTGTGTGTGTGTGTGTGTGTGTGTGTGTGCGTGCATGTATGTACATGCTATAAGCGCATGTGTGGGTGCACACAAGGATGCATGTTCCTGGCTCCTGGAAGTTAGAGGAGAACCTCAGTTGTTATTCTTTGGGTATCTTCTACTGTTTGGATAAGACAAACATTGACTTGGAACTCTATGTAGGCTGTCCTAGCTGGCCTCACTTGGGATCCATCTGTCACCTCCTCCCATCTCCCCACCCTGGGATGACAAGCATATATCACCACCCCTGAATTTTCCATGGGTTCTGAGGGTAAAAACCTGGGTCTTTGCACTGTGAGGCCAGTGCTTTGCTAGCTGGGGTCATCTCCCCAGCCCTTTGTTTTGCTTGTTTTTCAAGTCAGGGTTTCTCTGTATAGCACTGGTTGTCCTGGAACTCTCTCTGTAGACTAACTAGGCTGGCCTTGAACTCACAGAGATCCTACTCCCTCTGCCTCCCGAGTGCTGGGATTAAAGGTGTGTGCCACCACACCCAGCTTTCCCAGCCTTTTTTAAGAAAGAAATTTAAAACTTTAGAAGAAATTTCCTTCTTTTTAAGGGAAATCTGATCTCGGTGAAGTTCAGAGCTTCTGGGAGCATCTGGCTGGGACACAGGGTTTCTACCTTTGCTGGGAAGGAAAGATTCTCATACCCAAACACTTACTGTGGTGGAAGAACCCGGAGTAGTTCTTCTGAAATACACCGAGGTTCTCAAGAGACCCACTCAATGGAAGGAACAGGGCCACAAAGATGGCCTCTGAGATCCCTTCTCAGAAAACACAAGCAATACATTATGGGAAGCTTGCATTAACAAGAAAGAAGGCATGGGCCATCTTCCTGTTTGGCTGGCTAGCTCTGCAAGGCATGCTTCTGGCCTTTTGGGTAATTTAGCACTGTTAGAGGTAAAGGTGGGGTCCAAAGGACTGGGGCCAGTTCGGTGACCACCTTAGGACACTTGATCTTGGTATGTCCTTTTCCTTCTCTCCAGGCCTGCAGGACAAAGAGTTGACATGGCCAAATGATACACTCTTCAGACTCCGTTCCTGCTGGCTACGCAGAACTATGAGTGCATTGCTCGTTAAGGACAGAAGTCATAAGGAAAGTGTTAATTAGAAATGGCAGGCTACTACTCCAGATCACCACCAATAGATGCTGGAGTCGTGGCTTAGTCTGTGAAGAGTCTCATGGTTCTCTAATGATGACCTGGGTGGTTGCAAGACCAGATACCTCTTTTATACAGAGCCTAGATCATCTGTCTTGGCAGAAGCAAGAGGCCAAAACTAAAGCCTGTGGTCTCATGGGCTGTTAAATCTGACTGCTTCCTCCCTCACTATAAATCCATTCATCCCACTCATCCTTAGCCATCCCCTTGACCCCCAGGTCTCCCATCCTCCGCCTAGTGCAGGAGTCTGGACTGATGAATCTAGAGCCAAGAGAGAACCATCAACACCCTATTTCCCTGTCAGCAGGGTCGTGTGTGGGGTAGAAGGGATTTCTCTGAAGAAATAGAGCTCCCCAGAGAAGGTGAGAGGGCAGTGACTGGCATCCACCATGTGCCAGGCTCTGGGTTAGGCTTGGGAAAGTAATCTATTGCTGGGAGCAGACATCAGCAGCTAAGTGCCTCCAACATAGAGGTGGCCACATTTGGAACAAGAACAAGGGGCAGCAGTGTGTGCTGTGGAAGCCAAGTGTCTGCTTAGGGCATAGGGACATCTTCTGAACAACTGCGTCTAGATTGCCATTTTAGGAGTACAGAAGAGTTTGTCAAACAGAAAGCAATCTCTCAGAAAAGCCTTTGCTCCGTGGTAGCTGACTGCCTAGGCATGGAAATGGCCTAGAGCAAAGATAGCATTAACTAACCTTTAGTGTACTCGGATCTGATTGGCCAGGGCAGACAGTATCACCAGCCTTGCGTCAAACTGCTTGATCCCCATTATGAAATGTTCACCCATTTCTGGAAATGAGGTCTCCCCAGAAGCACACCCACCCAATGTGTTAGTTTGTGAGACTCAACAGATTATTCTAAAACAGTAGATGATGGTAGACTGGAGCCCTACTGTGTAGCCAGCCCAGAGCCTCAAACACTAGGTGCCTGGCCTCGTGTTAAAATGATGATAGTAATAGTAACGAAATTCCAGTTTTATAGATGAGCCCAGGGAGGTGATGTATATAATTTTTCCAGTCGCACCACTCACCCCTGGGCAAAGGAGCAAGCACATCGAAACTCTTGGCCTTGGGCTTTCGAGTGACTGCACAGCTGATGACACTTGGCACAGTAGGCTTAAGGCTTCCTGTGCTCTGGGAGGGGACGAGCGGGAGTTACCAGAAGGAACAGAGTCTACCCCAGAAGCTGAGGTCAGGACAGGGAGACTCACCATGGTGCCATAAAAGAGTCTGTCCAATTTAGGGCTCCACAGAAGAGACAGACAACTGGGGGATGTGGGGGGTTCTTGGGAGACATTCACCACTGAGGATGAATGGATGGGCAAGATGCCTGAGAACTCAGATACATAAGTTCGTGCTCAATCCTGGTTCTATGTGGCCAGAGAAAGCTTCGCTCAAGAGGCCAGGGAGGCAGGGAGACTGAGAGACCAGTTGTGGCCAGAAAGACCCTTGGAAGAAGGCACACTGTGTCTCCTGCACACGGATTTAACTAATCTTACATTTCATTTTTTAAATTTTAGTTTACTTACTATGTGTTGGGGGGGAGGGTAAGACAGAGACAGAGATGGAGACAGAGAGAGAGCAAGGCAAAGAGACTACAAGCTCATATGTGCCATGCTGTGTATATGGAGGTAAGAGGACAAAGCTCACCTTCCATTGCTTTGAGGCAGGGTCTTGTTTGTGCTGCTATATATTTCGGGTTAGCTGCCCTTAGCAAGCTTCTAGCAAATTTGCATGCCTCCACCCCTGATGTCCCCTAGGAGTGTTGGGATTACAGATGTAAACCATGATTCCCATCTTTTTGTCGTTCTGGGGCTTTAACTCAGTCCATCTAGATCAGCTACAGAGAAGGGAAGAAAAATCTGCTCTAAACATAGGCAGCATCATGCTACAGGCTAGGGACCTGGATGGAATGAAAGCAAAAAAGAAAAGAAATCCAGCTCAGAGCCCAGAAAGTGTCCCTCTCTGCATCCTGGCTGCCATGATGTGACATACCCTGCTCTCACCATGATGTCCCACTACAATGGGAGGAAACCCCTGAAGGGGTGAGCAGAATAATCCTTCTTCCCTTAAGGCGCTCAGAGTAACGGAATGCCCAAGTTAATGGTAATTTCTTCTCATAAAGTACTGGTTACCATTAGAGCTATTGGGAGAATGGTCCAGCAGACTGGCTTAGCAGGAAGTTGTCACTCAGTGGCCAGAGAAGCCCTTCAGTGTGTAACTGAGGAGTGCTCAGAGTGAGAAATTTTAAAGTGGTGACAACATGCACATTCTGAGCAGGACAGTTCCTGGGGTATGCTCTGCCCTCTGACTTTACAGTTGCCCAACTGGGAGATCATCTGTTTGGCTTTAGCTGGCTTACAGTTGGCTCTCTGTCACCATGAAGACCAGAGTCTTAACATATGTAAGCAGGATCACTATGGAGATCTAGGGGAAATAAATTTTAAATCCATACTCAGAGCAAGGTGGGGAAGGGACTGAGGAGAGATGGCTCAGTTGATACATTGATTGTTTTCCAAGTGTGAGGACCTGGGTTTGAGTACAGAAACCATATAAAATGACAAGTATAAGGGGTGCCTACAATCTCAGAGATGGGGAGATGGGAGACAGAGGAGACTCCCTGGAAGCCCACGGCTCTACAGGGTGCAGTTCCAGGCTACTGAGATATCCTACCTCCAACAGAAGGCAGACAGCCTCTGAAAAGTGACACCTGAGGTTGTTCTCTGAGCACCACAGATGTTTAAACACACGTGTCCACATGCAGGCACACACACACATGCACACGCACACAGTGAAGAAGATTTGGAGTCCTGGCTCAGGATCATTACACTGTGAAACAGTGATAACAAAACCACCTCTGTTCTCCAGGCCGAGATGAAGCTCTTTGGAGTTCAAGACCTTCAGCCACTGGGCAGAAAGCGTCCTTGACTGTCATTGTTAAGGGGTTTAGAAATGGAGAGATGAAGACCCTGTGCATCTTGGAGGCCTGTGTCCCCACCCTGTGTACCTGGCTGCTGGCCCAGAGACCAGTTGAGAACAGGCTCCTGACAAAAGCCAAGAGCATTCAGCATGGATGAAGATGAGCAAACCTCCAGATTTCAGGAGGACATAAGGACTACACATAGAAGCGGATAGCAGATGAAGCTGAGCCACACTCTGTAACCCAGGAGAGCTTGTGTTCTGTGGGAACTTACACCACAGCCTATCCTGGTATTCACACAAACACTACTCCTCTAAAAGCAACCCACTTTTCTTTTCTGCCCTTCTCCTCCTTTTCTATTCTCTCCTTTTTCCTTCCTTCCTTCCTTCCTTCCTTCCTTCCTTCCTTCCTTCCTTCCTTCCTTCCTTCCTTCCTTCCTTCTCTTCCCTTTCTTTTTGCCTTTCCATTCTCTTCCTTTTTGCTTCCTTCCCTTTTATCCTCTCTTCCTCTCCTCCCTTTATCCCTCCCTCCCCTTTCCTCTCCTCAGGAGGTACAGTCTACAGTCTTCACACTACCTTTTAGAGTAACAAGGGGACCTCTAGCCGAGGTAACACACAATCGGGAAGGTGGACATACAATTGCTTCAAGAGCCATGCTCTGGGCGTGCTGATTAATTCATTGCCGTTCAGCTTGTCATTTCTGCTGCTCTCCAGAGCCCGAGATAAGCCTTTGTCCTTGACTCTCTCCTGTTCAGACAAATTTTGTGACTACTTGAATGAAGCATACAAAGCTCCTTATCAAACTCATGGATTCTGGTGAGCTGAGAGGGGTTGACAAACAAGGCAGAGGGAGGAGAGCCGGGCCATGTCACTCAGTGGGGAGGGAGGTACAACAAGTCCCTCTGCTTGCAAACCAGGGTGCAAATTTATCAAGCGTACAAGGAAGGAGCCAGACCTGTGCCTTAGGAGCTCCTGGGCCAGAGAAGAGAATCTTCAGTCACCCTCTACTCAGTGGGCCTCCCCTTGCTTTCCACCTGTCTCTTCCTCCCTACCCTTTATCCCTCATTCACCCTCCTCATCTCCTTGATGTGTGACTATGCTGTTCAATACATTGCTCTCAGGAGGTTCACTCTAACGCCTTTACACTACCCTTTTGCAGGGGTGGCAATGCAAGGGTGGGGTGGGGGACAAAGAAGTCCATGGTCTCATCCAAGAATTTCCTAGTCCAACTCCACTCTAATCTTAGCCTCACTCCTAGCTCTAATATGGAAGAAAATCGACCATTTCAACGAGCTCAGACATCAACCTCAGAGTGAAAACAGGACCATTCAGAAGGTAGATGGTTCCTATATTCAATGTGTCGAAGGACTTCCATGAAAGGAATGCCACACTGTGTCCACTAAGGGTTACACCTAGCATCAGGAAGTAGATACCCTCCTTCTTTGGGGCCCTTACATATTTTAGTCTGTAGAACAACAATACAGCTACTCATAGATGAAACTATTTATTGATAGGAAGCACCCAGAGAGGCATCCAAGCAGAAGCTGAACTGATCTTTGGGAGTTTTTTCCAGGCTTGAGCATCCACAGAGGGATGGGACTGACCATTAGACCAAGATCCTCTGCCTCCTACAACTTGGTCCTGTTTATGTGGGTGCTACAAACACCCCAGGTGGGATGGAGAGCAGTCACAGTGTCCCATGCTGCCCCCAGTGCAAGAGGAAGGAGCTTCCGGGTCAGTTTCCCAAGTCACAGTGGTCACTGATGGTCTTCCAGGAACCAGTAGGCATTTTTCATCCTTTCAGAGATTCTCCCTGGGGACCTGGAAAAACACTTCTAGCATGAAACCTGCATGGGAAGCACGTGTGGAGAGCAGGGTGTGAGATGTCTTCCTCTATTACTTTCCCTCATTATTTTTGACAGGGGATTAGTGAGCCAGAGGGCCACCATTTTTTGAAGGGGCTGGTTGACTAGCGAGTCCTGAGGATCTGCCTATCTCTGCACCCCCCAATGCTGGCATTACAGGTATAGGTAGATTGGAACTCAGGGCCTCATGCTTGCACACCAGCACCCTTCCTGAGCCATTCCACTGGCTAATTCCACCGCAGATGCACACAAAGAACAACACCATAGTCCAATAATTCCAATATAGACATCATGGAGGCCAGGAAGGCACTTTGAGACTCACAATAAACTGAGCAATATGCATGAACTAGCCACTCAATAGCTGCCTCACTGTGGTGTGAATTTTTTGTTATTTTTAACTATATTTTTATTTAAAAGTCTTTTTTCATTTAACATGCTAATCACAGTTCCCCCTCCTTCCCCTTCTCCTGCTCAGTCCCCTGTCTACCCCTAAGAAAGGGTAAGGCTTCCTGTGGGGAGTCGATGAAGTCTGGCATATAAAGTTGAGGTAGGACCAAGCTCTTCTCTCCTGTATCAAGGCTGAGCAAGGTATCCCTCTGTAGGGAATGGGCTTCAAAAAGCCAGTTCATACACTGGGGATAAATTCTGGTCCCATTTCCAGTGGCCTCACAGACTGCCCAAGCCACGAACTGTCACCCACATTCAGAAGACTTAGTTTAGTCCTATGCAGGTTCCCCAACAGTCAGTCCAGAGTCAGTGAGCTCCCACTAGCTCAGGTCAGCTGTCTGTGTGGGTGTCCCCATCACGATCTTGACCCCTTTGCTCATATAATCCCTCCTCCCTCTTTTTGACTGGACTCCAGGAGCTCAGCCCTGTGTTAGCTGTGATCTCTGCATTTGCTTCTGTCAGTTACCAGATGAAGGTTCTATAATGAAAATTAGGGTGGTCATCAGTTCAGGCACTGTCTCTACTATTGCTAAAAGTCTTGACTGGGGTCATCCTTGTGGATTTCTGGGAATTTCCCTAGCACCAGGTTTCTCCTTAACCTCATAATGGCTCCCTCTATCAAGATGTTTCTTTCCTTTTCTCTCCCTGTCTGTCCCTTCCCCAACTCAACCATTCTGTTCCCTCATGTTCTCCTCCCCCTCCCATTAGCCCCTCTCTCCTCTCCCATCCCCACCCCACCCCCAAATGCTACCAATTTACTAAGGAGATCTTATCTATTTCCCCTTCCCAGGGGTGGTCCCAGGGGTGGTATGGGAAGCCCTTCTGAATATGTGTTGCTTTTATTGGTTAACGAATAAGGAATCTGTCTTGGGCCTGGCAGGGCAGAATAGAGGTAGGCTGGGAAAACTAAACTGAATGCTGGGAAAAAGAAGGAGAAGTCAAAAGATGCCACCACCTGGAACGGACAAGCCAGAACCTTGCCAATAAGCCACAGCCACATGGCAATACACAGATTAATATAAATGGGTTAAATTAAGATGTAAGAGCTAGCCAATAAGAAGCTAGAGCTAATAGGACTATTAAAGCAGTGATTTAATTAATACAGTTTCTGTGTAGTTTTATCAGGAGTCTGGGCATCCAGGAAATGAACAAGCAGCCTCTTACAACATGAGAGCATCTATGCATGTCTGTCTTTGGGTCCTCCTTGTTACCTAGCTTCTCAGGGGATGTGGATTGTAACCCGGTTATCCTATTCTTTACATCTAATATTCACTTATAAATGAGTACATACCAGGTTTGTCTTTCTGGGTCTGGGTTACTTCACCCAGGATGATTTCCAAAGTTTGTATTCCCACCAGCAATGGAGGACTGTCCCCCTGACTCCACATCCTCTTCAGCATACACTATCATTGGTGGTTTTGATCTTAGCCATTCTGACAGGCATAATATGGTATCTCAGAGTTGTTTTGATTTGCATTTTCCTGATAACTAAAGGTGCAGAACAATTCTTTAAGTGTATTTCAGCCACTTGAGTTTTTTCTGTTGAGAATTCTCTGTTTAGATCTGTACCCCATTTTTAAATTCGATTATTTGGTATTTTGATGTCTAGTTTCTTGACATCTGTCAGATGTGGGATTGGTGAAGATCTTCTCCCATTCTGTAGGCTGTCATTTTGTCTTATTTACCATGTCCTTTGCTCCACAGAAGCTTCTCAGTTTCAGGAGGTCCCATTGTTGCTCTCAGTGTCTGTGCTACTAGTGTCAAATTTAGGAAGTGGTTTCCGGTGCCAATGCATCCAAGGCTACCTCCTACTTTATCTTCTATCAGGTTCAGTGTATCTTTATTTATGTTGAGGTCTTTGATCTACTTGAACTTAAATTTTGTGCATGGCAATAGATATGGATCTATTTGCCTTTTTCTACATGTCAACATCCAGCTATGTCAGCACCATTTGTTGAAGATTTTTTTTCTTTTTTTCCATAGTACAATTTTGGCTTCTTTGTTAAAAATCAGGTGTTCAAAGGTATGTGGATTAATATCGGGATCTTTAATTTGGTTCCATTGATTCACATGTCTGTTTTTATGACAATACCAAGCTCTTTCTATTATTAGAGCTCTATAGCATAGCTTTAAGTAAGAAATGGTGATGCCTCCGGAGGTTCATTTATTGTACAGAATTATTTTGGCTATTCTGGGTTTTTTTGTTTTTCCATATGAAGTTGAGCATCGTTCTTTTGAAATCTGAGAAGAATTGTGATGGGATTTTGATGGGGATTCCACTGAATTGGTAGGATTGCCATTTTTACTATGTTGATCCTATCTATCCAAGAGCGAGAGAGATATTTCCATTTTCTGATATCTTCTTCAATTTCTTTCTAGAACTCCAAGTTCTAGCTAAAGTAGTAAGACTGATATCTTCTTCAATTTCTTTCTAGAACTCCAAGTTCTAGCTAAAGTAGTAAGACAACAAAAGAAGATAAAGAGGATACACATTGAAAATTAAGAAGTCAAACTTTTGCTGTTTGTAAATGATATGATAGTATACATAAGTGACCATAAAATTCTATTAGGGAGCTCCTACAGCTGATAAACACCTTCAACAATGTGTCAAGATACAAGATCAACTAAAAAAAAAATCAGTAGTCCTCCTATACACAAATGTGGTATTTAATTATGATCCTACCACATATCTAATTCCAAAGTTCGAGCAAGTTCCCTAGTCTCTCAGAGCCTCTGTTTCCCAATCTATGAGAAATATGTCAATATGGGGCTCAGAGCAGTGCTAATAAGAATGACTTTCTGCACAAGGTGAAGTCAGGAGACCCAAAGACAGGATCAGAGAAGGGAACGGAAGTTACCCATGAGTGAAGTCACTTTGTACAGGAAGAGCAGCTTGCTCAGTGCGGGGTCTCTCCCAGACCTCTTGGGCATGACTGCGCATGTCTCACCATAGACAGCTTAATGTCAGAACCATCCAACTGGCCCACCCGTACGCCTTGCACTTGTCACGCATGCACTTCAAGTGGGCATTTCCAGTTATTTTTAAACCGGAATGAGACGGCTGCTTTGACGCTGTGATTGCTGAGCTCGTGGCTGACAGGGTGAAAGTCTCCCACCTACAGTGAGGGGGCTGTCATCTGTTTTGATCCACACTTGTAGCCCTCGAGAATGACTAATAATCGATGTGCTCAGCAAGTCAATCACAGCTCTGTCTGGTTCATGCTTATTTAGCAAGGCAGTGGCAGCATACAAGAAAGACACCAGGCTGGTGTCAGCAGAGCGGTACCCACACCCAGCGTCTCCCAGAAGCTGTGACTTCAGATCAACAGTTCCCTCATCCCAGCCCACAGTGTCATCATCTGATCCTCAAGATGGTTCTCTCAGACACCTATTATTACCATCTTGTGTAAAAAAGTAGCATTTTATCTAAGTCTCTCAACCCTCTCTTCATACACATTTGCATGCAAATCCCATAGCAGGTGCGCTGGGTTGCTTGCGATGACTTGCTTTCCTAATGGGTAGATAACTTCCTCTTCTCACTCTGTTCCTTTGCTTCTGCCTCATGACCTCACTTAGCAAGCCATCTCCCCGACATCAGGTCACAAGCACTTAGAACAGCCCGCCACATGTCCCTACATCCTGTCTCCATGCCCAAATGACTATCTGTAGAAACAATGCTGTCTGATTCTTTTGCACTCACAAAATGGGATTGTGTGCTATATACTTTTCTGTATTTGAAGAAGACCCCTCTGGGTGTGCTCTTCTGGGTCACATGGTGTTCTTCACTGGAGAGAGGACCTGCTGGGCGCCTACCTTGCTCTTTCAACTAACTTCATTCCAGATAGACATACTGCAATAAACATCTTTGAACACACACAGAGCCAAACATACATAAAAGCAGGCATACACACAAGGGAAACACACACAAACATATACAAATACGTAGACAAACATAAACACAGACATACAGACAAACATACAGAGACATACACATACACACATATATACACAGGCAAACATACACATAGACATACAGATACACAAGTACATAGCATATGTAAACACACACACAAACACACAATGACACACACAGAAACAGACCCACACATGTAAAGACGCACAAACATTTGCCCAGAAACAGACACACACATACACACAGATACATATGCACAGACACACAAACACATAAAAATACAAACAGACACACAGAGGCATACACATAAGCGTGCGTGCGCGCACACACACTTCTCACTTCCTCATTTGAACATTCTCGATCTTTCCATTTTTGTTAACTCAAAGATGAAAGCCAGACTTACAGATATTAAGGGCTATTTCTGATCTCACAAGGCAGTGTCATTGGCATTGGAAGGCATTGAACACTGTATTGCTCGCAATTTAGTATCTGATGTCTTCCCTCACTTTCCACTTACCAAAACAGCTTCTATTTGTCGGGGTGTAGAATTGCCCTGGGAGCCTACCTACTGATAATATGATCAGGTCATGGGCTCTCAGAGAGTGTTCCAGTGACTCTGGGCAAGAACTCACTGGGAGCAGTACTTAGGAGCCCATATCAGCATGTGGCAAGGACTTAGGAAAGGCAAGCTAAAAAGACTTCATTCGTTCAGAGAGTCAACATCAAATACTAACAGAGCTCCAGGCCAGCGGAGGGTGGGCTTACTCAGCCCTCCCTGAAGGTATGTGAACATCTCTGGGCCTAGTACGTGTCCCTGCTGAGAATGGGCTGGTAGAGGTGGACCTCCTGGGTACACTGTCCAGGGCTTTGCAGGTCCCCACGGCCGAGTAGAGAGATGGGTTGTTTGGTCCCTCGTAGTTTCCACATCATGCAGCCCTCCTCTGGGAACCGGGAAAAGAAATATTATATTCTTAAGGGATCTTGCCGCCTGGCAAGCTGAAAAACTGGTGCCTGGGACAGCAAGGAGGCACTGCCAACATGTTCCATGGCACTGTGATGGGGTGAGATGTGAGCACTGGACGTCCTGGCCTCCTCATGCTGTTGCTTTTGTCTTGAGCGTGTATGTAAACCTGTGTTTCTCTCCATGACCCCAAGGACTTGCAAACAGCTTGAAATCATGAGTTGTGAGGCCCAAATAGTCTCAGGTCCCAGGCTCAAATGGGCCACCTGCTAGGTGATCTCGGGAGCAGTTTGAAACCCATGAAGGTTTCTGGGAGCATTAGTGTCCTGGGCTACGAAGAAATGTTTTAAAAGCCTTCATAGCTATGAAACCACCCACTGTGGGCCCTCAAGAAAATATCAATAGTGGGAGTGATACTTGAGGGACTTTTTGTAAAGCTCCCTGCAGTGGCCTCAGCCTCCAGTGTGATGACTTTCCCTCAAATGACCCTTCTTTTGACGTGTGGATCCTCTAGGAAGCCTGTCTAAACCATGTTAGTCTGCTGGCGTTGCTGCTTTTCTTTTGAACTTGTCACCTACAGCGTCCTCAGAGTTGAAGGCAAAGGCGTAAGTCACAAACAATCCCACGCTAGTTTGGAATTATGATTAATATAATGGTTATTTATTTAAAGGGGAAAAAACGTACAGATCACCGTCCCAGACAACAGCCCTCTGCACAATCAGGAAGGGAGTCTAGTCACCAGAAGCGGAGCAGGAAGTAAGAGAGCGCAAGGAGGAAAGTGGCCGCTTTTTTAAAGGGAGAGAGACCACGCCCCAACGGGCTGGTATCTCAGCGGCTATTGGCTAGAGGAGTGGAAGGATCTCCCACAACACAGAGTTATTGGCTGGGGCTCAGCATCCTGACTTAAAATGCCTCTGGCTAACATAGCAATGAATGTGGAGTAGGTGTGTCTGTCGGGGAAGGACTGGGATGTGCACTGGGAACCTTTTCCCTAGTACAGAGGCCTTAGAATCTTGCTTCTAAAAGGTTGTCTTCACTAGCCTCAGGGAAAAGAGCCATTTAATTTGAATTTTCCATTCTCCCTACATGGGGTAAAACCTGAAGGCAATTGGGCTACTCTGCTTTCTTATTAAAAAGAGCCACTGTCTGACTAGCCTTAGAAAGGCAGAAATTGTGAACCCTTTCATATACATATCCTAATTTTTAATATTTGTGTACATGTAAATAAGGGGATGAGAGAGTAAGTACAGACTATGAAATTAGGTAGGAGGCCACTCGAGGGGAGCAAGAGTTATTGAGAGAGGTGGGCACAAAGGTGGCTGTAGCATGAGAGCAGAATGCAGGCCGCTGGGAGTGGGGGGAGGCAAGAAGAAGGAGAGGGGTGGAGAAGGGAGGGAGAGAGAGAACAACAACAAAGTTTGTTTGAAAAAAAGTCATAATAAAACCTAACCCTCTGTAAGCAAAAAATAAATAAAAGGAACAAAAGTCACCGTCCAACAGAGAAAATGGAGCTTTCTGAGTGGCGCCCATAGACTAACCTGTGTGAACACCCACAAAGACCGGTATGGGGGAGAGGGACATCCTTTTTGCCTCTGAAATGCTCATTCTCATGAAAATCCAATAAAATTAATGGAAAGCATGAACTCCGCATTCGTCATTGACAGAAGAGTAATTCACAGCAAAGGTAGCCTTGTCACATGTCCGCACCTCAGGGTCACATCCACACCCATCCTTTCCTCAGGAGGGGAGGATGATTCTCCCGCCTTTCTCCAATATACAGGGCCCAGCTCCTCCTTCCAAGGACATCTGTCGCCATCTAAGCATGGATCTTACTTACAGCCAGAAAACATGCAGCTGTGGTGATCTACAAAGCCATCAACCTCTTTTTTTTTTTTTTTTTTTTTGGTTTGGTTTTTTTGAGACAGGGTTTCTCTGTGGTTTTGGAGCCTGTCCTGGAACTAGCTCTTGTAGACCAGGCTGGTCTCGAACTCACAGAGATCCGCCTGCCTCTGCCTCCCAAGCGCTGGGATTAAAGGCGTGCGCCACCACCGCCCTGCAGCCATCAACCTCTTAAGGGCAACAGGGACCCGTTCAACTTAGCAGATCTGTGGCCATGGGGAGACAAGAGCGGAATTCCTGTCCTGTTCAGGATTGCCGTTGCACATTCTGTGTCCATCTCTCAGGGAGGGTGTGGCATCAGTTATGCCCTCCCAGGACACCACAAAGCCTTGCTTCCCCCCGCTGGGTAAGAAGGAAGAGACATTTGCTAAGTCACTGTTACAATCCCCCAGGAGTTGCGTGCTAATGCCCCAGGTCAACAAGGGAAAAGGTAACCAGTTTGAAGGAGGAAGAGGAAAGAGTACTGGTTCTTACAGGCTGGGCTGGCACACATGTCCTCACCTGAACCATGAGGGCATCTGGGAGCCAAAGGAGAAGCATAGTTGTCTTTGTGGGACAGAGGAGCACCCTGGGATTGCCACACAGCAATGGGTATGTTTAGCTGATGGTGCTTCAAATCCCAATCTGCCTGATTTCTAGATCTATGGCTCACCAAACCATCCAAAAATATGAATATGGTATGTACTCACTCATTAGTAGATTCTAGCCGTAAGCAAAGGACATTGAGCCTATAGTTCATGATTCTATAGAAGCTAAGTAATAAGGTGAACCCAAAGAAAAACATATATAGATCCACCTGGAAATTGGAAGCAGACAAGATCGCCAGGCAAAAGTTGGGAGCAGGGCGGGTGGAGGGGAAGTAGAGGGAAGGGGGGGAAGAGAGGAGAAGGGGAGGGCTGGGGAGATCTTGTGGAAATGGGATGGTTGAGATGGAGGAAGGGTGTACATGGGAGCAGGGAAGGAGATATATTAATTGAGGGAGCCATTTTGGGGTTGGCAAGAGGCTTGGCCCTAGAGGGATTCCCAGGAGTCGACAGGGATGACCCCACCTAGGAACCTGGGCAGTGGAGGAGAGCGTGCCTGACCTGGCCTTGTCCCGTAGTCAGACTGATGACTATCTTGAATATCACCATAGAACCTTTGTCCTGCGACAGATGGAGATAGAGACAGAGACCGACCCACATTGGAGCACTGGACTGAGCTCCCAAGGTCTAGATGAAGAGTGGAAGGAGCAAGGAAGTCAGGACCGAGAGGGGTTGGTTCACCCACTGAGACAGTGTGCCTGAGCTAATGGGAGCTCACCAACTCCAGCTGGACTGGGAATGAACTAGCATGTGATCAAACTGGACCCCCTGAATGTGGTTGACAATTGGGGCAGACTGAGGGGCCAATGATAATGTAACTAAGATTTGTCTCTTCTGCACATACTGGCTTTTTGGGATCCTATTCTCTTTGGATACATACCTTTCTAAGCCTGGATGTAGGGGTGAAGGCCTTGGATTTCCCACAGGGCAGGGTGCCTTGCCCTCTCTTAGGACTGAAGGGGGAGGGGGAAGGGGTGGGGAAATGGGAGGAGGGGAGGAAGTGGGAATTGTGATTGGTATTATTTTTAAAGTAATAAAAAAAAGAGGGAAAAAAAAGAATAAATGACAAGACACAGCCTGAGGGAGGTCAATGAGTGTTGATACCAGAGAGGCCCAGTGAGGCCGAGGCATTGCATTCGTACAGCTGGAGACTTTTGAGGTCTTCCTGGAAAAAGCAGCGTTGGAACTTGGAGGTGTCTCTGGCTATGAAGCACACGCTGCCCTCCTAGGTCCTTTACAAGTTCAAAGACTACTGTGTATTATTCACAGAAGCAGACAGGATCCCATACCCATCACTGTCCTGGTATAGTCCCAGCTTTCTCTTCTATCCTTGAGCTGGGGCCTGTGTTTCCTGGAGGGCGTGTGGTCACAGGCCAAGACAGAGCTACGCACCACCCTCTGTTCCCAAGAGCATCTTTTGGAGGTTGTGTCCTTGGATATCAGCCTCTTTGTCAGCTGTGCTGACGCACCTTGGCCTTCTGTTTCCTTTAAATGCACACTCCACCCGAGACCCACACTGACCCTTGACACAGGGGAAGTGCACAGCTTCTGGAGCCTGTGCGCACATTCACCACTTGGGTATGTTCTGCCCACCGCCCTACAAAAGAGGCTGAGTCATCATTGGGTTCAACCACCAAGGAGCAGCCGTTGAGGTTGCTTGTGCCCCCAAGAGGTAAAGAGTGTTGTTTCCTGGTATTTGGTGGAGCAGTGGTTTTACCCCAGCAATTTCATCACCACTCACTGGTGAATGGTGTTCTGGAAGACATGTTTGTCTAGCATCCAGTCCCAGATCTTCCACTTTCTCAGAACTGGCTCTGAAACCCAGCAGCTTCGTTTGTGAAGCAGTAGCTCCCTGAAGTGACTGCTACAGTTTCCAGAAGCTGGTATTTTTAATTTTTCTGTTAACTAGCTTTTCTTTCAGGGATAGGGTTTGGAGGAGCAGAGAGTGTGGAAACCTATAGACTAGGGAAACTGCCAACTGGTTCAACTGAGTAAAGTCAGAGTTAGAGAGGAATACTCACGATGCTGATTGGAGAAAGGAAAGCTGAGCATGGGTGTGACAGGAACACACTGTGGCCCTGATGTGAGATTACAGGCATGGTGATATATAAAAAAAAAAATGCCAGCATCAAAGCCAAACACGATTTCTATGCAAACATAAATGGCTAAAATTAACTACAAAATGGATATTTCATCAGATGAAACCCCAAAAGAAACTGGAGGGAAAAGTTAAAGGATTACATTACTAATCATTTTGCATTAAAAAAAAAAAACAGGATCAAATAGTATTGTAGAGAGTCATCAAAATATTAATTTTTTTTCAAGAGATAAACTATTTCCAAGGTTTATAAGCTTTTCCAAGGTATCAAAACAGTGTAAAGTAATCTCCAATTCATTTTATGAGTGGGAACATTTCTTCTCATTTGTGTGTGTGCATGGTGTGCATGTCCATGAATGCCCTTTTGCACACAGGTGTGGAGTCCACAGATCAGCATGTGCTGTCATCTTCTATTGCTTTACACACACACACACACACACATATATTGAATTGAGGTGGGTTTTGTGTGTGTGTGTGTGTATGTGTGTGTGTTATGTGTACCACATACATGCACAGACACTGTATGTCATAAGAGGAAGAGGACGCTGGATCCTAGAACTGGCTTTACAGGTGGTTGTGAGCTCCTGTATGGGCACTGAGAACCGAATCCATGTCCTTACGAGAATAATAAATGTTTTTAATCCCTGAGCCTCCTCTTCAACCACCCCTTGCCATATTTGAGATATGGTCTCTTTGATGAACCTACAGCATCCTGTTCAGCTAGACTGGCTGGTCGGTGAGCCTCCGGGATGGCCCTGTCTCTGCTTTCCCCAGCACTGGGTTACACGTGTAACCCTCACTCAGACCATTTACACTGAGTGCTGGGCATCTAAACCACAGTGCTCACGCTTATGCAGGAAGCCTTTTCCCCACTAAGTCACTCTTCCAGTCCCAAGTTGGAATAGTTTTAATAACAATGTCTGACAAACACAATATACAAAAAACAAATCCATAAGATAACATCACCAAGGGATTTATATGTAAAAATTCTAAATAAATATGTATATGAGTCAGATTTCAGAGACTGTTAAAAGAATAATGAAGTATGATTAAGCAAAATATAGCCTAGGAACATTAGATTCAAAGTCAATTGATATATTAAGCTAAAAATAGTAAGAGAAGGCAAGATTGTACCTTTGCAATCCTATTCAAATGTATTTACATAGAAAGTTCTGTGAAAGGGGAAATCGTTAGGCTGGATTTAATCAAAATAAAATACCTTTGCTTGTCTCAAGATCATTGAAAATGCGAAAAGATGATGCACAGTTGGGGAGAAAACAGCTGTAAGCCTGCATCTGTTAGAGAAAAAAATGTGCATCTAGAACACGTCAAAGACTCTGACGCCCTAACAAAAAGGAAAATAGCGTGCAGTTTTGAAAAGAGGTGAAGCATCTGAGCAGACCTCCAACAAAGACGCCACTCCAGTAGCCAGTAACACTGGAGAAGAGGCATGCCACAGTTGATCTTAAGAATGTAACACTAGAGTAAGAGCAAAATGATAGTCCAGTGCACATCTGCCCGAATGTCTCTAAGCAGCAGGACAGGAATAACGAGGAGAATCTACTTCAGCAATGTAGGAGCAAGAAGATGCAGAGCGAGGGCGATGTGCCACAGGGAGGGCAGACTGGTCACAAGAGAGACTCCGGGGCAAGTGCTGGGATGAGAGATGAGTTCCGAGACTTGATCGCTATAGAATTTCCCATCATACACGTTTGCTAAAACTCACCCAACTGCGCCCCTAAAGTGTACCAGTTTTATAGTAGATGTGTGGCGGCCAGTTGTGTTGGTTTTGACCATGTCTGGAAAGCTCTTCAGCAATCTGATTCACTGCTACCTCTGACTGGCAGAGTAAGAAGTGGTGTGTCTCTTACTTGTTTAGATTCTTCCTGCTTTTCCTGTCAATCACTGTACACTGAATGTGGAATATTCTTTAATTTCTTGCAAGGAGGACTCTTGTAAGATTCCATAATCTTATAGATAGTGGAATACACCATCTCCTACACAATTTCTTATGTGGGATAAACATAAACAGTAAACAGAAAGCGCTCTCTCTCTCTCTCTCTCTCTCTCTCTCTCTCTCTCTCTCTCTCTCTCTCTCTACTTAAAAATAAATTCCTGGCCTGGAGAGATGGCTCAGAGGTTAAGAGCACTGGTTACTCTTTCAGAGATCCTGAATTCAATTCCCAGCAACCATATAGTGGCTCACAACCATCTATAATGAGACCTGATGCCCTCTTCTGGTGTGCAGGACTACATGCAGGTAGAACACTGTATACATAATAAACAAAACAGGCTCTAAAACCACAGAGAAACCCTGTCTCGAAAAACAAAAAATAAATAAATAAATAAATAAATAAATAAATAAATAAATAAATGGAAAAAAGAAAGAAAATCCCCTTAACTCCATTTCCTTGGCCCATTGACACCTGAGTCAGTGTTCTTGGAAAGGAGACTGCATGTCCCATGTCACCCTGTCTGCAGGATGCATTGCTTGCACTGATTTTCCCCTCTGACTCTTGGCTTCCAGTGCTCCCGGCAGGAAGATGTGCATAGTCACAACAGATGAACACACATGGCTTCAGCAGGTAAAGTATAGAGCACCACCCATGGAGGGGTAAGCTAGGAGTCACTGGGTATCCCCTGACACACACACACCTCTGAAAAACTGGGTGGAGGGTCAGAACCTGGGGTCATTGGTTCTTTCCAACTCCAGACCTGGCAGGTCCCCTGAAGACTCCTGGGACATGCTCTGTGAATATCTGTGTCTCCTGGGAACCTTGCAACATTTTTTGTAAAAACGACTTTGAGTGAGCATCCGTCACAATTACGTGTTCCTGGCAGTAGAGAAGCCTAGGAAGCAGAGTATAGCCTGGACGAGGCATAACTCACCAACAAAGGGACTGTCCTCCCACCCCAAAGTGTTATACTTTGAAGTGCACTGTTTTAGTTAGGGTTTCTGTTGACATGATAAAATAGTCATGACAATAGTCAACTTAGGGAGAAGAGCTTTTCTGTTTATACTTCCCAGTCACAGTTCATCACTGAGGGAAATCAGGGCAGGAACCAAGCAGGAACCTAAAGTCAGGAACTGAAACAAAGACCTGGAGGAATGCTGCTTACTGACTAGTTCCTTACGCTTTGCTCAACCTGATTTATTTATCTAGTTAGTTAGCTTTTGCATTTTTTTCCTTTTATTGAAAATAGATTCTTTTCTCACAAAATATATCCTGATTATGAGTTCCCCTCGCTCTCCTCCTCCCAGTTCTTCTCCTTTTCCATCTGAATCTACCCCATTATAACTCCCATTACAAAAGAACAGGCTTCTAAGTAATAATAAAATACATAAAACAAAATGTGGTAAGATAAAATAAAAACTCACATTCAAGTTGGACAAGACAAACAAAAGAAAAGGAGCTTAAGTCAGGGACAATTATCAGAGATCCACTCATTTGCATAATTCAAGTCAATAAAAGCACTAAACTGGAAACCATCATGGATATGCAGAGAACCCGGTGCAGACTCATGCAAACTCTGTTCAGATTGCTTTCTTACAGGCTTCCAGAATCACCAGCCCACAGTGAGCTAGGCCCTTTTTGCATAAGTCAGTCAAGAAAACATACCACAGACTTGTCCACAAACTAATTTGGGGGGAGCATTTTCTCAATTGAGGTTCCCTCTTCCCAAATGACTCTAGCTGGTGTCAAGCTGACAGAAAACTAGCCAGCACAGGTGCTGAGGGAGACTAGAGAGCCCACGAGGCTAGAGGGGGTTAGCTAGGAAAAGCAATGTCACACCCTGTGCAGGCAGCAGGTAGCAATGGGGGGTAACTTGCCTTCCAGTTACCCACATGTGGGATAGCAGGCAATGCAGGGCAGAAGCCCCAGAGAAGTACAGTGCCTAATGAGTCTGTTCTCACCAGTCTTCAGTTTGGCATCACCCTGTTTCCTGCTTATGGACCCAAGAAGGCAGAGGTCAAGTTGGCAACACAGTTTGCTGGAGAGAGAGAAAAAAAAGGACTTCTGGGAGGTGGAATTAGTTGTATGGTGCAAGACCAACTTCTAGATCAAAAAATAAAATAAATAAATAACCTATGTAAAATGATCTCTGGAAACCTGCAGGATGTCTCGGTACGTTTCTTGGTAGGTCTGTGCTTGCCTAGCCTGAAATACCAAAAGATGGGACAGCCAGCAACCTGAAGGTTGTACGATGCCTGTTGCCAAAGTGACCAGACAGGGGATTATTCACACTGTACAAGGATAGTGCAGCATCTTCAAGGTCCCCTGTACACTGAATGGAAAGAGCCTCTGGAGGTGAGTCTGGTTCTCTCCAGTAAATACTGCTCCAGACCTAGCCAGAAACTCTCAGAGACCAGCTAAAGCTGACCGAATAAGCCACAGGTAACAACCGGTTTCCAGAGCCAAACCCACTTCCTTTAGAGCAGTGGTTCTCAGCCTTCCCAAAGCTACCATCCTTTAATACAGTTCCTCATGTTGTGCTGACCCCAACCATAAATTATTTTTCATTTCTACTTAACAACTGTAATTTTTCTACTGTTATGAATCATAATGTAAATATCTGTGTTTCCCAAAGGTCTTAGGTGATCCCTGTGGAAAGGTCGTTCCACCCCTGAAGAGGTCGAGACCTACAGGCTGAGAATCACTCCATTAAAGGAAGAGAGCAAAACCCAGACTCCTGACTGCACCAGAGGTGCCCTGTCCACTTAGCACCCAAACCCATAAACGGCACCAAGAAGTGGGGGACAGAGTGGACTGTAAACACACAGAATATCTGTGTGAAGATGGACACGGAAAATAGTAGAGATGGTGAAGTTGGCAGATGTTTTGACAGGTGTTAGGGGAGTGCACCCTAAAGAGGGAAGAGGAAGACCAGGGAAAGAAGGAAGAGGAGGAAGGAGGGAGGGAAAGAGAGAGAAAGAGAGAGGAGAGAAAAACCAAAGAAGAAAAGCAATGCATTTTACAGAAATGTTTGACTGAATGGGATTAGCAAGGGATTAGATGCTCCAGGGTGAGAAGACCAATGGACCTGAAGACAGAGAATGGGTCGACCCTGCAGGAAGCGGAGTACCGAAAAGCTGGCTGGGCCTCTGTGAGTCCTGGGGACAATATTAAACCACCAAACAGAAGCATAAAATGAAAGGAAGCAATTTTTTTGTCTAAATAATGGTTAAACATTTCCAAACTTGATGAAATTTATAAACTCCCCAATTCAGAGTCAACAACCCCAGGCAGGATCAACACGCAAAAGAACTGAACCACAATATGTCAGAGTCAAATTTCTGGAACCAACAATTAAAAAAAAAAAAAAGTGCAAAGCAGCCAAAGAAGAAAAGACAAATCCTGGAGATTCTTCTGGGGCCCAGACTGTGGTTTCCTTGAGAGGGAAGAGTGGCTGTCTTCCAGCCAAGGTAGAGTTCCCCTCTCCCCCAGGAACTTAGGGGTCTGAAAAGGGCTTCCTTGGGAAACCAGGCCCTCAGATCCACAAGGAAGGAAAGACAATTCAGTCTTAGTGGGGAGAGCTATCAGAATGCCCAGACCAGGCTAGAGATGGTGGGACAGTCACAGTGGTGACAGGTACAAGTGCACCAGCCAAGTGACATGTAACAATGTGCATTCCCAGACGTAGAGAGTAGGGGAAATGGCATTCGTTTAGTCTTTGACAACAGGACAAGGTCCAGCCTTGGAATCAAGAACACAGAGCACGGAGCAAGTTGAACAGAGTGATGGCATTGTCAGTACTGGGCAGTCCCCACCAGAGATGCCCGACACAATGCCACGGAGGCAGGAGCACAAGGGTGCGCCCCTCAGCTGTCAGAGACAAGCGCTTCTTCACTGCCCTTGTCTGGAAGCTCAGTGTCCTTCATCTGAAGACCCCATCCGAGAACAGATTTTGCCTTAAGAAGGGCTAAGACACATTTCCAGGCAGAGCCTGTGCTACTGATGGCTGGGATCCTGCACGGAGCAGTGGCGCAAACACACCCAGATATAACGGTATTTTGATGTGTTTCTCTTGTTCTCACTCCAATATGCCTCTTAGATGGGAGCACGCTGTCTCTAAAGAAAAAATAATAATAAAGCCTTCCATCCTTC
Organism: Chionomys nivalis; assembly: GCF_950005125.1. Taxonomy (NCBI): domain Eukaryota; kingdom Metazoa; phylum Chordata; class Mammalia; order Rodentia; family Cricetidae; genus Chionomys; species Chionomys nivalis. The sequence continues at coordinate 31,144,707 of NC_080090.1, read as the reverse complement.
CCCACCCTCCCTGTCAGCCCAAACTCCATTCCACAGACAGGTGTCAGGGAGTTGGCTGCTCTCCAAATCTGCCTGGCTCACTCACTCTTAAAATTCCCTCAGCCATAGATGCTTCTAGAATGTGAACTGACCTGGAACACTTTTCGTCAAGGGCAGCAAAGCTTTCAAGCAGTTTCTTGGAACAGAAGAAGAGATAGGGGACCATTGCTGAAAATGAGACTTAGCAGATCACACAAGCGGTCAAAAGAGAGTGGGCCAGCAGGCTGCTGGGAAGGCTGGCTGCCTCAGATGCCCCAGAAAAATCAACCTCTTACACAAGACATGGGGCTTTAGCATGCACATTGGAGAATGTTATGAGGAGACAGCAAGATGTCTTATGTCAGTTGGAGGGTGGGGAGGCAGGGATAGGGGGAGTGCTTGGAACCCCTGGGGCATTCTAGAGCCTGGCTTCAGTGTTGTGCTGTCTTGGGGTCAGTGGTACTTTGGCTCTAACTCCGCTCTCATCACTTTTTACAGATGTAGACCTTAAACATCCTTCTAAATCTTACCGGGCCATCTATCAGCTAAGGATATCGAAGTCACCATTCCAGTGTATACAGCAGACAGAAAACATGTGCTGCGTGGTTGTGTGCACAGAATCCAGCTCACTGTCTGCACAGTAACGGGCACTGTCTACACCACCCCTTCCTCTGCCTTCCACTGCTGGAAGTACTTGCTAGGGAGGTCGCAAAGACCCCCGCGTATCCCTCCTGTTATTTTTTAACACACACATCCAGCTTGCCTCTCTCTCGTCTGCTGCTACCTCTCCCAGGTCCGCTTTGACAGGCCTCCCGCATTCTACCCACACTGCAGCCTGGAATAGTCACCCTCAGTGAGGACTGGCGGCTGACAACAAAAAACAGCGTTGTTTTCTCATCAGGCGTTCTTGAAAGTATTGAAGCTGTGCTTAGCTGTCTCCTGCCCATTGCCTTACTCTGTGGCCAACTGTCCTCTGCCCTGGCGCCCAACTAGGTGACCCATTTTCCAGAATCTGTTCACTTTGTAGCTTGGATCTGTATAAGTGGGCCAAGTAACAAGGGACAAAGATGGTCTTTGCATTCTTCCCAAGTTATGTTCTTCCTCAAGTTCTGTATATGTCTAGTGAACTTTTCACACAGAAAATTGAGTAAAATCTTGAAATGGACATAAAACATCCCATACAGGCGGGTTAAAGTACAGTCGGTGACTCCCCTGTCTCTCAGCTTCTCCATCACGGTAAGAAGTCATGCAATCTGTACGGAGAGGTGCAGCGACTCACTGTGGTGGTTTCAATAGGTATAGGCCCCATAGACTCATGTGTTTGAATGCTTGACTCATAGGGAGTGGTGCTATTAGGAGGCGTGACCTTGTTGGAGTCCAGTGCAGCTTTGTTGGAGGAAGTGTGTCATTATGGGGCAGGCTTTGAGATCTCAGAAACTCAAGCCAGTTTACTTCCTGCTGCCTGCAGATCAAGATGTAGAAGTCTCAGCTCCTTCTCAGGTACCATCTCTGCCTGCATGCCACCATGTTTCCCACCATGACGATAATGGATTAAGCCTTGAACTGTAAGCCAGCTCCAATACATGCTTTCCTTTATAAGAGTTGCCGTGCTCATGGTGTCTCTTCTCAGCAATAAAACCCTAACTAAGACACTGTCCCCAGGTACACCCTTCAGATCAGGGTACAAGAGCTGGAGGATAAGGGCCCAGCCCTCAACCTTCCCCAGGCAGTGCAGAAGAGGGTTCTCAGAACTTCTCAGAAGTCTTGGGAAACCAGATCCCAACCAATGCCTCTGCTATTAGATTTTCTTCCCCAACTTCCCTCGCCCTCCTGAACCTGCTTGTTGAGATCACTTCCTGATAAGCCACCCACACCCCATCCATGGGTCAGCATCTACTTTCTGGAGAAACTACTCGAATAATACATACACATCTCTGTGAGCTCTGTGAGGCTCCACTGGGTCAATGCACCCTGCAGATAGGACAGTACGGGAACCAATGTCCAGGAGCCTAACTTTGTCGCTGGAGGCTTGGGCTGATCCAATTTCTTAGAGAGGAAGCCAGCTCAAACTCCTGCCACCCCTGGCGCTCACTGTCCTAGAAACTGGAGTCTGAGACTATAGAATCTTCCCTTGGGTTTTCTCTCTCAGAAATCACAGCCATGTCCCTCTTGAGCTGTGGAAGACTCATTTGACCAAATCATTTCTTTGTGGGTTTGCCCAAGGGCAGTATAGAAGCATGTGCATGACTCCCTGTGCCTGAGGTAAGTATCTGTGGAGCTCACACCTGACAAAGGTCTCTTCAGCCCCTGAGCAAAGGCTGCACTTTGCAAACCAACTTCCAAAACAGTCCTGTCATCTACCCAAAACCTCACCTTCAGTCTAGGTCTGCTTTGGGGGCTGAAAAGGCTGGGGTAGAGTTTGTGCATCCGACAGACTGTCATAGTCGCGGGAGTTTATGCGACTACCTCATTCTTTCAGCGAGTGTATGTTTCAAAACCTACTGTCTTCTGGTTACTCTGGATGCCAGCGGGTTCTGGTACAGAGCAGAGATTCCGGGATTTAGCTCATGAGTTCACAGTATGGTCTAGGAGTGCAAGGCAAACCAGGAACAACCATGGCTGAAGATGCTGGAAGTCTAGGTCTCCGCCAAGCTCAGCGTTTGGGGTTGCTGCTTTCCAGCAACTATTGCGGTTGCAGCTTTCCTCTCAGCCCCGGACAATCCTCTCTGGAGCACCTCACAGACTCCTAAAGACCAATCCTCTTATCATTTATCCACTGCCTCTGGGAGTTGTCTCTTCCAACCTTTGCATTGTCAAGGCCTAACCATTAACTTTGAGCTCCTCCTTGGTCCTCTCCTGATCTCAGCCTGTCCACCTACCTAGGCAGCACTCCTTGTTGCCTTCACAGCCTTCATCCCTACCTACAGAGCCAGTCCTTTTCTCTGCTCCCCTCCCCCACTCTGCAACTAGAACTCAAATACACAGCGATCCCACCCCTCTTTTCCTGGGACACCTACAGCACTGCCTAGTGTCTGCCTAGTCACACCAAGACCCAAAAGCAGCTCCAACCATTAAATGTTCTTTGCAAATATCAGAAAGTAGAAGCAAGACTAATATCTGTGACCTCACTGTTTGAAAGAGACACACAAACCCAGGCGTATGGACATACATACACCGGGAGAAACTGAGAGTAATGTCTTCCCTGGAGTTCTGGCTGCTCTAAAAACAGTGGTTACTGGGGAGATGAATGGACAGATGTTGTAGAAAGACCTTGCAGCCTCTCTGTGGTTAGACATCTATATCTCTTTCAGGGGGAGGAGACCCCTATAAGCTCCAGAAAATGGAAGCAGTTATCCTAGAGAACCCTGGGGAAGAGGACTTGGCAGCCATTGAGATTTCTATCTGCTGAACTCTGGTGGTCACCCATGGGAACAGAACACTGGATTCTGAGCTGGGTCCTGGATACAGTGCCCCTCTGTGGGATCTCCCTTCAGAGCCCAATCAGAGTCCACACGACAAGATCTAGTAAAGGGACTCCCTGGGATTCCCTGGCACCCTGGGGCCAAGGCTGCTGAACTACCTGTTTTTCAACACAGAAGTAAGAAGGTTGTGGCCAGCAGCTTTCTCCTTGACAACAGCAAGCACAGCTGAGACTGAGGCCTCCGTGTAAAATCTCTGTGTGAAGGCCAATGCCACCATGGACCTAAACTTCAGAGCTCAGAGTTGCCAAGCTGGTGGTGCCTTCCATAGTGGGGGTGCAGACGCTGTTAGAAGAGTTTAGAATTCTCCCCTCCTTTCAACTGAGAGCTAGAGGAGCCAGGAGCCAAGGAGCTCAAAGTGCTGCAGCCTTCGATGGAGAGATGGCCACTGTCCCCTAAAACTTCATAGAACAATGCACAGCAGATACGCTCAGACCCTCTGAGTCGGACCCTCCCTCCTTGACTCTGGGTCCAGAGATCTTTCCTTGGGGCCAGAGATCACCTCTTTGCCTGGCACTGACAGCCTTCCATAGTAAAGACACATGAACACATGAGAGATGTTCCTACGAGGAACATGCATGTCTGGGAAAGACAGGATAGAAACCATCACCTACCCTCACCAGGACTTTAATGCTGCAGATGATGCAGGAACTGCGGTCTCTGCCTCTTATCCACAGGAGGCACGACCAAGACAAGTTGACGTAGAAGGGAGGACCTCTCTCAGGTCATCTCTGTCATTTGAAGGGCCAGCCTACACCTGTTCCTCCTCTCCTCAGAGGCTATGGTGTCCTGACTTGAGGATTAGCTGCCCTATCCAGCTTCAGGCTCAGGAACGGAAAATTTCCACTCTATGGAAATAAGAAGGTGCTTCAACTATCCTGCCTCAACCTTTGTCCCTAACTCTTTGCCGCTTCTATGGGCTGACTTGATGTCCCAGCTTTGGTCTGGCTGGTGCTTAAGAAAGAAAGCTTATGGTAGCATGTCTTTGTCCTGGTCTCCGCGTGTGTGGAGCTGAGCAAAGGAGGTAGCCCCCTGACCTCAGTCCCTGACTAGCACACTCCAACATCCAGAGTTCCCTGACCATGGTTTCACGTTCTCAGAGATCTCTTGGAGCAAATTTCTCATGGGAGTTGGGCTGTGATGGAGGGTACAGACCTGCACCCTCATTGTGAAGTTAGCACAGAAGAACCCCCCAGGCAGAGGAAGGGGTTTAAGAGGCTGAAGGAAGAGCTCTCAGGACACAGATGGGAATAGTCTAGACCCCTGAGATATTTAGGGTCATACATCTGAGAAGTGGGTAGATAGAAAATCCCCTGGGGCTGGCCCAAGAAGGACACATGAGAGACTGAGCTGCTGGTCCCCCACTGAATGGTCTGCCCCCACTGACTCCTGCTGTCACCAGCCTATCTGTCCCTGGAGTCTCTGGAGCAGGGACATCCTGCATATGGCTATAGAAGGGTATTACACAAACAAGAAAAGAAAGATCTGGGAATGTACCCTATGGAGGAGAGAGAGAGAGAGAGAGAGAGAGAGAGAGAGAGAGAGAGAGAGAGAGAGAGAGAGAGGAGAGAGAGAGAGAGAGAGAGAGGGAGGGAGGGAGGGAGGGAGGGAGGGAGGGAGGGAGGGAGGGAGGGGGAGAGGGAGAGGGAGAGGGAGAGGGAGAGAGAGAGAGAGAGAGAGAGAGAGAGAGAGAGAGAGAGAGAGAGAGAGAGAAATGACAGAAGCTCCTAATAAGCAATCTGAAGTCGTCTTGTGGCCACCCTTGACCAGTGTTTCCCAGACTTTTCCAAAGAGCGTTCACATCTTTTGCATAGCTTGGTTTACTCTGAGGTGTTGACCATAACCCAGTTTTCGAACTGGGAAAGAGAGGCTGAGAGTAGATAACGCAGTAAGTAAAGGGTAGACCAGATGCAGGTTTCCATGAATCTCGCCAAGCAAGACAGCCGGGTACCAGGAGACCATACATCTGTGGCGGAAGTGTGGGAAGAAATAATTTACCAAAGATGCAGACCATGTGTGCACCATTGTGTATAAAGAGAGTCTGACCATGGCAGGGGAGGGGGTACGAGGGGGTGGAGGGTTTGTGAATGTGTGGAGAGACAACATCTTGGCTCTGGCTGAAAACTTTGTTACAGAGCCTATGGTTCTTGTCTGTTTTTCTCGTTGTCTCTCACACTTCTTACAAGGTTACTTCTGCAATCAGATATTTAAAAAAAAAAACAATGATTTTCAGGCAGGGAAATGTCTTCAGGCCGTCTGGCCTGGGGACCCAAATCTAAACTCCAGAACCCACTGAGTGGAAGGAGAGATCAGACCCCAACTCCAGTTGTTCCCTGACATCCATGTGTGTACTCCGATGAGCACACAGACAATAAATACATAAACAAATGTAATTTTAAAAGATTTTAAAAACCAATGTTTTCTTCTAAGGACATGTAAGTTTAAGTGAGAGGGCAAGCTGGGTAATGAGGAAACCAGCAAGGATCTGGGGTAAGGAAACTTGGCTCCCCTCCCAGGAATGGGATCTTTCCCTGGCCTGCTGTGTGGCCTTGGCTTGTGCCATTTCCCTCTCTGAGTTCTAGTTCTCTCATTTATAATTACAGATTTGGACTGAAAGTGCCTGCAGATCTTTGCTTCTATGCTTTGTATGTCACAGTCACTTCAAAGAAAAAAGAACTCCCAGGCCCCAGCTTTAGGCTCTGGGCTTCCAAACCCATCCCTCCTCCTGGGATGGAGGACACAGGCATGGATACTCCAGCCTCCATTGGAAAGAATGAAAAGCAGGATTCTGTGAACCTGACAAGCTGTTTCCAGTGTACTCTGTCATCAGCAGGGTTTTCCTAACCCTGTGTCTGTTTTTCAAAGTCTCCCGCACCAGGCACAGTGGCTTTCTTGTCCTTTTGCCCAGCTGTCCAGCCCTCTGAGCCCTCAGGGGACAGATACACAGTCCCCTTTCTCTTCACAACAGGGTCTTTCCTAGCAGGTCCCAGGCAGGTGGCAGCTTAGAACCTCCCGGAGTCGTCTGGATGTGCTGATCCCTGCTTTCACTCTTGGGGCTGTCTCTACTCTGTACAGATGTTTACACAGCTGGCTGGATTACTTAACTACACTGACATCATATACCTTGATATTTCCTCTATGCAGAAATGGCTCAGATGGGAGAGGAGTAAGCTGTTGAGAATCACGGTTCTTCATAACTGACCCACAGAACACTCCCATTTACTAAGAAGGCTTTGGACTCAATTGCTTTCAAGCACTGCCCTCAGCCTCGAGGGCCTCAGTTTCCCCATTTGTAAATCAAGGGGGTCAGTTTGGGCTGCCTCAGAATATGTTTGAGTGCATGGAATTGATCTGAAAGACAACTTCCTTCTCCATGCAGATTTGAGACCCAGAATGGGAGCTGATTCTACATGACTGGCAATGAACGATGGAGATCTGCCAAGAGACAGGTATGGGGATGTCTCCAAGTGGTTTAGGGTTTCAGGAGCTGTTCCAACCTGCCCAAGGCTGGCATTTCTTCTGAGCCTCAAGTCCAACAAGTCTGGTTTTCTTTTGGCTTCTCAGATTGAATCTCAGAGAATCACAACTTCACCAAACAGCAACCCAGCGCAATAAGATCCCACCCACATGTGACTGGACACCTATTCCCGTAAATGTGTCCAGCATTCATGCCTGACTTTCCTTGTTCTTGAATTTAAACTGTGACACAAGACAAGTCAAAAACTGATGCTAACATACTCAGGACCAGGGTGGGTACCAGGTGCTGGAAGGACCCTGCTTTGGTGATAAGTGGCCTAGAGAAAGTGACATTTCGACTGGTCTCTGAAGATGAAGCAAGAGCCTGCAGGCAACCTCTGTGGGTACATACTACCTGTGGCTGACAAAGGTGGCCAGTGCTCATTCTGGTCACCCTCTCTTTCAAAGCATTCTAGTCGGAGGGAAGATCCAAGAGGATTCGGATCTGAAAGATAACTCTACAGCCAAAGATGACCTGCTGGCCCAGGCTTCTCCTACTTGTCTGTTCCTCAGGTTCTATCTTGCTTGTGTTCCAACATCTGGCACAGGGCAAGACATAACTCACATTTGTAGAACAAACAAGCACACCTGCAGGAATCCTTTCTAGTGGCAGCAGAACTTGGGAACCTTTTTCATCACGTGTACAGACAGTGAGCTGCGTCCTTTCACTTCCAAGGACATACATCACCAAAGTCGCTCTCCAAGCAGGGCACAGGTAAGGTCCCTCCTGATTGGTGAGATAAAATAACATTGGTTCAGAGTCATGCGATTAGCAAGTGGCAGACGCAGGATTCATACGCAGGCCACAGGGACCTCAGAGCCCATGCTCGAATACCTCTTTAGCAAGCTCTAAGTACCCCCTTTGCTCCTGGGAGAAGGACTTTGGTCTCAGGCATGAGATGCCACAGCCCCTGGGGCCCATTCTGGGCCTCCTTTTCCTTTCATATCTGTTGTCAACTCACTTCTGGACCAATTAGACCTTGCCTTCTGCTCACTGTAACTCAGATGTGAGGGAAAACGGAGCCAGGGCCCATGGCCTAATATTCCATCCAGGCAGGAAAGGACATCCCGTGCACTCAGAGTTTGTTCTGTTAGCCTGCAGTGGGATTTCTTGGAGGCAGATCCCTGTACCTCCCTGGCTAGTTAGGTTTCCATACCATGCCCTCAGCCCTGTCCTACAGGGTCTTAGCTCTGGGAAATGAGAGAGGGTGGAACCCTGCCTCCAGCCACTCCCTGCTTCTCACCCAGCACACTTCCTCCCCCTATTCTGCTGCAAACCTCCACCAGGGTGGAATGCCTCTTTCCCTCTGGAGCAAGAACAGGGATGTTTTTAAAACACTGTTTCTTTTCAAGGCACGTTCTCGAATACTGGCCCTGAGAGATGCCTAAGAAAGAAAGAGACCCCCAGCACCAAAACACATGATGCCACTGTGCGCTCTGCCTGTAGGTCCCCAAAGCCCATGAAGACCTGCAGCATGCCCCAAAGGTACTCTGTACCCTCACAGCACGAGTTCCTAATGCAAGGCTGAGGGGGAAACTGAAGCTCAAACAGGAGTCCCCTTCTTTATAGTCTTGTGTCCCTGGAGCCCCTTCTCATCTCACTAAATATGTGGCTGGCTTCTCTTGGGGAAGGGAGATTTCTTGTTCACAGAAAGGACTTTCCCTACTAACTCCAAAGGCAAGAAACTAGGTTAGGAGGGACAGCTCAAAGGAGGCTGTTGAGCTGCTTGGGCCCATGCATGTTGAGCCACGGTGGTATACAGACCAAGGTACACCATCTCAGAGAGTGCTAGGCTACCTCCTTGCTTCTCCAGAATCCTGGGCTGTACTTAGAGGGGTTGGAAAGGTGGATGCTTAGGTCGCCTCTAGGAACCGATCCTTAGAATAAGTCCCCCCTTTACAGTAAGGAGAGGTCATGGGAGGGTTCCTGTACCCTGTACATGCCATCTGGGGAGGAGCTGGAGGAAAACTGGTTGATGGTTTGGTGGCCGTTGTCGTCAGTCATCCTGCCAGTTGGGCACCATTCATAGGACACCAACTCTGAGCAGGAGATCGGTGGGAGGGACATCTTTTTTTAAGAAAGATATACCTATTTTAGGTTGAATATTCAACGGCCACTTATTCTCAGCACTTTGACCAATTATTAGCTCTGTAGTAACTGCTGGTCACTGCAAAAACAAGCTTCTCTGGCCAAAGTTTTGAGCGGAGCTAGTCTATAGACCGAAACATAAATATTTAGACAGTGGTTTGAAGATACAACATATCCATTTAACAAAGCACCACAGAAGCTTCTCCACCACAGCATGTGACTTCCCTAGCAAAGGGCTTTTGATTAGGTTTAAAGCACCAAGCGTGAGTTCCCTTCTCAACAGGCCTTAAAACCAATCAGAAAGAGCTGGGTACCCCCATAACAGTCATACCACTATTGTCCCAGTAGGCAGACCTTGCCTGTCACGTCAACAGTGTTATATGCAGGTTCTGCATCTGGTTATAATCACTGTTGACTTTCCTTCTTCAGCAGCTTTTATAACATCTTCTGGCCAGTGAGGAGGAAGCTTCCAGCTGAGCTCTAGTGTGGACTTTCTTGTGGTCTGCAACCAAAGCGTATGGTGCCTTCCACAATGGGCTATACCATCTAGTTCTGATGGGAAACAGAGTGGTAGTAACATATTGACTCTACTGCCTTGGAAGCCTTAGGGACTTCCTTGACAAACAACTCACAGGGAAGTAGCCCACTTCAGGAGCCGCATCTATGTAGGTATATCCACAATTATAAGAATAAGAGAGAAAATGGCCTGGGGCTAAGCAAAGCTGTTGAAGGCCCCTGGATTCCTGGTTCAAGCATCCTGGACGTAAGTGATTGTACACCATCATTCAGGTTTGTATATTTATGAAAATCCAGTTATTCTGTAAAATGAAATGTGAGCCTGTGGGACAAATGGAGAGATAGGATGGAGATTGCTGCTGCATCTATCCAGTCAAGGTTTGGAGAACATCCATGATCCTGTAGTTAAGATACAGGAGCTGGGGAGATAGCTCAGTCAGTAGAGTACTTGCCTAGTGTACATAAAGCCTTGGGTCCGATTCTCAACATCACATAAAACAGTACATTTCTGCAATCCCAGCACTCTACAGGTAGAGGCAGGAAGATCTGAAGTTCAAGTTCATCCTATGCTACAAAGTGAGTTCATGACCAGGAGGGGGTGGGGAGGGACTGTCCTTCCTTGCATATGAGCTGTCCAATTTTAGAGCCAGTGCCCTGCTCCTAGCTTCCTCTTTGTAAGGGAGACCAACAGTCTCCGGTAGTCTAGCCTTCCAATAGAACTAGAGCACACAAGGACAAGTGCCGGGCGCCCTGTCACTACTGAGGACAAGCGTGTTTTTCCTCGCACACTGTGACCCTGCTGCTCGACCCCATATCCACTGATCTTCTCATGAGGAGTACAGCTTCCTCCCAGCGGTCTAGGATCCATTTGAGGCAGAGCCAACCTCTCCTGTCAAGAGAACCCAAGGGAGTTCAGGACAGCCCAGCACCTACAGAGGGAGGATGAAGATCCCAGACACTGCCCATCAGCCGGTGTGTCTTTACCTCCCAGAGTGTTGGCCATGTGAGAACCGCCTCCCAAGATTCTCTGTCCCTGAAAGAGGTTCTCAGACCCTTGAAGTACAAGACTGAAAGATTCTAGGGGCTTTCTTAGCAAGTCGAAAAGAAAAATAAGGTGCATAGTATAGACCCAGATCTCAAGGCGAGTTATCAGTCAGTACCCAGTGACTTTGCTGGTCTCTGCCTAGGATTGGGCATGATGTAGCTGTAGGTGTTCAGAGCTTGATGTTGCGTGGGATCTGGGAGGTAACAGCTCCAGAGTTTAGGGGTTGGCACATGTTGGAAGGTGTCCAGTTCAGAACTAGACCCCTATTAGCACTCAGAAGGGTGGAGCCAAGTTCAGCTCACAGAGAACCCATGTGTGCTTCTGACAGAGGGATTTGGGGCAAGGGCCGTCTGGTCCATAAAAGCCCATTAATAGTCCTGGGATGTTCACGATGATGAAGGAAGAATGAGATCAAATGGTAGCACAGGTGCAGGGGACCAGGAAGAAGTTCTTTAAATTAGCAATCCCTTTGTGTCATCCTATTCTTAAAACCTTTCAGGGACTGTCCCCAGTCCTAGAAGGCTATTCGTCTGCCTTGCAACACCATCCTCACCCTCCTCTTCTCAAGATAGACCCTCTGGGTCCTGGAAATTCTCACAAGCTTTCCCCACTCCAGGACTTTTACACATACCACTTTCTCCATTAGGAGAAATCCACTTCCCCCAGCCTTCAGCACCAGACCCATCCTACCCTTCTTAAAGCCCCCACCTAAAGATCCACTCCGGAGGAAAACCACCCCACCCACCGCCATACTGTGCCCGCCACACTAGTCTAAGCGCCTGGCTTTGTCTCTGTTAGCCTTTATTGCATAGCTTCTTTATTTTTCCAGTTGTTCATCTGCTTGTTGCCTGTCTCGTCCATTTGAAAACCCCCCTAACAGGGCACTGCCCTCAGCAATGGACAACACTGTTTTTGTTTGTCCGCCAAGGTGGTAGCTACAAAGGCCTGTGATAAGTATTGCGTCATTGCCGAGTGAGTATGGAGTCTCACTTGCTTGAGGAGCTGTCATACCTGGCCTCCTGCATCCCAGGACAGATGGGGATGTCCCCGCCACATTGTCCAGGGCTCCTTCCTCAGCAATGGAAGCCCCGTCTGGGTTCCACCTTGCCCAGTTGCTAGAGTCACCCATGCGATCCCCCAGCACAGACACTGCCACCTACTCCCCGTGAACTGTATTTAAAATGTAAATAAAAAAAGGCTTTTAGGAGATTTAAGTGTTTCCCTTGGTATTTAAATTATTCAATTATAACTAAAGCTATTAAAATACAGTTAATTAAAATTGTTAGATTGTTTTCCTTCGCGCTGATCGCGGCATCGCCGACTTCTCCCTCTAGCTGTTTAATTCCTATTAAAAATGATAATACCCTGCTTTATTCATAAACGCAGCAACCTTCCCGTACATTCTTCAAGAGCTCTCCCTTCCCCAAGCCGCACCATCATCTTTGCTCCTAGCAATGAAGCAGAAACTCTGCTTTAGTCTTCAGAGGTTTAATCAGCAGTAAAAAGACTCGAAATTTAAACATTAGCAAGGCTCACAACAAATACTACGAACCCTCCCCCCCCGTTTTAAAAAATAGCTTTCTAATTCTGATGCAACATAATGTCATTAGAGACCAAAGCAGGACTCCAAGGTTTAATAGACGGTGGGATTCAGATAAAGGTTTTATGACTTACAACATAAAATTACTGGATCGTACGCTAAATATTTATTTGAAAAGTTTTGCAGCATTTCTGGTGGGAATAACTCAGTATGCTGTGCAGAGGGGTGTGTGCTGCTGGAACAGGAAGAAGAAAAGAGTTCAGAAAGGAAGAGAAAATACAGGCAAAGCCAGTCCCTGTCTTGGTCTTGAACTGGGCATCACTAAACACGTACCTTCTGAGAAGATAACAGTTACGGTGTTTCAGTGTTTGAGCTGTGTGTTACATGAAATAATGGTGACAATGGGCCAAATAGAAAAGAGTTTAGGGTTCCCAGAAGGGCCAGGTACCACCTCGGGCATTAGGGGATATTTGTGAACATATTTGGATGGTGTCTCCTCACATGTCCCCAGATGCCACAGCAAAGGGTGTGGCTACAAACTGAAAGTGGCGCAGTTACTAATAGATGTGTATGGCTGTCTTCAGGGAGCTTGGGTCCACACCAGCCATGCAAGCTGCATGTGAGGTGTGAGATCTAATAGTATAGTCCCTAGAGTGTTCCTGTGTGGATACAGAAGATTCCACAGGGGAAGTATTGCTTTGGATGACTGAGGTCTCCTCCAGACAAAGTTAAAGGGAAGGTGAAGATGAAGGGACAAGATTGAGGTGGTGGATCTGGGACCCTGGGACCCTGATGCAGTTTGATATAGCCCAGGTGGAAGTGTATAGAAGGAATACATGGATTTAGGGACCTGGTTAATAGTAACCTTTGACATATCTTCTCTGAAGGTTGACCACTAAGGGTTGGCCGCCATGGGTCATCAAAGACATATGCAACTCTCAGAGCCAGGCTTGTTTGTGAATAACCAGAAGAAGAACTACAGTTTCTAGGTACTGACTGGAAATGCCCCAGGAGTGGCTTCTGAGCTGCTGGGGACCCAGTCAAAAGTGTGGGCTCAGCATTCTGAGCTCTTGTACCTGTTCTGCAAATGTCCTGACTACTCACACTGAGACTAAAGACTTTCTACCCAGGCCCACCTCCTTCTATGCTGGATGCACAATAGTGTGTCATTGTAGTCTAGATTTACCCTCCCCTAGGACCAGCAGTGAAGCGCATATACTCTCTACTTCCCTGGAGCATTGTGCCTCTTGGACCAAAGGGGCTCATTTGGTGCAATTGGTAAGACTCTGAAGGGCACAGAAGAGAGAGAGGTCAGCTCAATCCGTCATAGGGCAGAGCTCAGGGGAAATGAGTTGCCACACACCACTGCTGGATACTTGAACATCTTTTGAATAGCTAATATACTTTGGAAGATGGTAGGCAGCTTTTCCATTGCATCCCTGTGGAGACAAGTGAAAGCATATGTCCACTCTGAGATTTGGATCAGCTGTTGGCAAGAGCTTTGCTCACAGCTCCCTAAGAGTGGACACAACCCGAGACCATCCACAGGGGAATGGTGAAAGAAACTGGTAGAACCATTCAAGGGAATACGACTCAACTATGAAAAAGAGCAAACTGTTGAAATATGAAGCATCCATGAATTTCTGCATAATTATTTGTAGTAAAAGTCAGGCAGGATGGTGTGCAAGCCATCTACAACGCATGTGCCCGGGGATGAGTCGTCAGGGTGGGATAACATAAGAAAGCGAAAAGATAGATTTGGTATGCCAGTCACATTCACTCTCTACTGTGGTGATAGATTCGTGCCCGCAGACAGATGCTTATCAAAGCTCACACACTTAGTTTATTGTATGTCAAACACGGTACAAAAAAAAGTGACTTTAAAATAAATAAAAATTCTGGACTTCAGAGGTTTCTTTTTTATAATGTTGACTGTGGCATTGTTTTGAGTGGATGAAATAGCAAGAGCTGTTGAGAGTCCCTGAATAGACTTTCCTCAGTCAGCAACCCCCACCCCCACTACTGCCCTTTCCTCTCTCCCTCCTCTTCTGTATGAACTAGTCAAGAGATGAGCCCAAGATATTGTCCTCCTTTCTGCTGATGCCAGAACACAAGGCTTGCACCTTACGACACAGTAGGTCTGCAGAGGACCCCTGTGCAGGATGAGCAGGAATAGGCCCTGCTGCCTAACAGCTCAGCTGAAGGTGCTGCCTGGCTGGGGTGACTTCTGCTTGTTAAATCGTAGCTTTAGCTCTTGGTGGCTTTAGGGTAGTGAGAGTTGGCTAGCTGATGTGACAAAGGGGAGCTGGGGCTGTAGTGTCACATGTGGTCCTGATAGAGATGCAGGAGAAGAGGGGATCAAGGCAAGTCGAGGGCCACTCTGGATAAGTGTGAGCTAGTACTGAAAAAGCCCAGAGGCACCAAGGTGGGAAGAAAAATAGAGAGGGCCCACCCACGATGGCAAAGGCGCGGGGACGTGGTCCTCATATACTCCATCCCCGTAGCTCTGCAGGCCCTGCCCAGATTCTCACACTGCCTGGCTCTGTTTGTTTCCTAGTGCTGCCTAGGTAACAAATGACCACACACTGGGTGGCTTAAAACACCCGCAGTACAGGCCAGAAGTCCAAAGTAAAGGTGCCAGCTGGGCTGACTGTGTAGGGTGTGCAGGCTGATTTCACATCAGTGAGGCCTATCTATCTATCTATCTATCTATCTATCTATCTATCATCATCTATCTATCATCTATCTATCATCTATCTATCTATCTATCTATCAATCTATCATCTATCTATCTATCATCTATCTACCTATCTATCATCTATCTATACCATCTATCTACATCTATCTATCATCTATCTATCTCCTATCTATCTATCTATCTATCTATCTATCTATCTATCTATCTATCATCTATCCCTCTCTTTTTTGTCGTGAATTATTTATTCATGGCTCCCAACTTCCACAGGGTTCTCCCTTCCTTACCGGGGCTCTAGGCTCTGCAGTCCTTGCGACCTTTGCCTCTCAGTTGTATCAATCCAGCCCCTGCCTCCACCTTTACAAACATCATTGCTTGGGCTTATGAACCATAGCTCTGAGCGTCTTGTCCTTTCTATTCCTGGTAAGGTCATCTGCCTCTGGATTCATGCCAGCCTGTTCTGGGACGGGCTCATCCGAAGACTAACACATGTATTATGTCACAAAGATCCTTATTTGACTTGTGCCCCTTTCTGAGGCTCTGCAAGACACCATTGCCTATGGAGCACCATTCAATCCCATGCATGGGTTATGAGCAAATAGTCTGTCTTTGCCATAGCTTCCCTGGATCCTTCCTGGCCTGTATGAGAAACTTAGGAAGCCTCATTCTCAAAGGTCTCCTAAGCCTAAAGGAAGGGGAGAGTATGGACTTAGGGGTGGGGAATGCGGAGCTGACTCTGGTGATCTCAGAGTCTCATGGTCCCACATCCAGTCTTTCCTGTAGCACAAAGATGAGGCACACTGCGGATGACACAAGGGTGAGGAGAGAACACTGCAGTGCTGGGCTATGCTCTGGAATCCTAGAGCACGTAGTCAATCTCTCTGTGCTTCACTGTCCTTCTCTGGACGCTCAGTTTCAAAACTGGGGTTCCAGTGTCTATTAAATTCTGTAGCAGGGATGTTGTGTGAAGGGCGCAAAGTTTCTGGGCTCGTGAAGCTTCTAGGGTGATGGAGGAGTCAAGGTATCAAAACTGGTGAGAGCTAACTGCAAGGCATCTGGTTCAAACACCATAAGACCAAGATAGACAAAGAAACCCTGCACGCAACCCAAAGGAGGGAGTGCTGAGCTATGACATAAAGGGCACTGGAGAGTCAAAGAGAACGGGGAGGTCCCAGGGGTGGCATGAACCCAGGGTGAGCCTGGAAAAGTGTTTGATGAATTCGGAAAGTGCTCTCTGGCCTGGGGGGGGCAGGGTAGGATACTGTGGAGGTCCCAGAAACAACTACAGAGAGATGGAAAGCAACCTTGGGTGCAAAGAAGTCAGGGTTTTATTCTGCTCCCTCCGGCGGCTGATGGAGTCTGTTCAGCCAACTGCAGAATGAACAAATTTGTAGTGTAGAATGATCACTCAGGCGGCTAGAGGGCACACGCCAGGAGCGGGAGAGGAGCAGAAAGCTACTGCCTCACCCATGAGAGCTGATAAGGGCTGAGGTGCGACGGAGGGGAAGGGATGGATGCAAGAGGCTTTGGAGGGCAGCACGCATAGGGCATGGTGACCTCACACAAGCCTGCTTGGCAGACCTGTCTCTGGATCACAGAGATAATGGATGTGATGCGCTTTGGAAAGTGTGCAACACCTCAGCCTGGCAGGGGCTGGTTTGAGCTGGATCCTGAAGAGCAGCCTCTCTCATCTCCTCCTGGGAGTCTCTCCTCCCTGTTTTCCTTTGCCTGTAAGCAGAAGAGAGAGGGGAGGTGAAAAACAGACACATTAAGTGCCAAAGCTTATGTTAATACAGCATTAAGGTTGAAAATGTAATCTCCTAGGAGTCAGGAAATTCTGAACGAGGGGTTTCCATGGCAACCCAGCCACAGTGCTCCTCTGTCCATTCGGGCCCTGTTTTCCTTGTTAAATATGATCCCGTCGTATATTATATTTTAACCAGCTAAATGTGCTCCCCACAGCACATGGAGCTCTGGTGATGGCACACAGAGCTGCCAGAAATGAGTGTGTGTGCACACACATGTGTGGCAAGGAGCAGGTGCCTGCAGGGTGAGCCTGACATAACACAGCCACATTCTGGTATCTAATAAATGCATTGTAATTGCATTAAGGACAGTTTCCTGATACATCAGTGAGCAAGGGTTCTGTATCCTTTGTGTTCAGAGGGGGTGAAAGAGAGTGCCCAGTCCGGGTCCCCAGAGATCATAGTAGACATAGTAGGACTCCTCCCAGACCCCAAGGGGAGACAGCAGGCTCCAGCCTGAATGGTCAGAAGCCCCCTTAGATGGTGTTGTCAGGATATGGGTCATAATTACCTGGTCCACTGACTCTTCATGAGCGCCAGCCAATCAGAGATTATCTGTCACTGTTCATTAACATCCCCAGGGCTCATCCACACAGCAAACACACACATAGGGGAAATGTGACCACACGTGCGTGTGTACGTGTGCGCGCACACACACACACACACACACACACACAGAGTGCATCACAGTGGACAAAAGCCTTCTACAGTGGATACAGGGATGTAAGAAGAGAGATAGGAGAAACGGACCGGAGGGCGGGAGTGGGATGACTAAGTAGCAGGATGTGTGAAACATCTGCCCCATAATGCAGTGGAAAGAGCCTGGAATTTTTGACTCAGGCTGCTGGGCTCAGTTATCTCCCAGACATGTGGTCTTCAGCAAGCCCCTTAATTTCTCTTTGTCTTGGTTTTTCATCTGCAAAATTGGGATAAAATTACCATTAACCTCACACAGGCTTGTTGGGGGATTAAATGGGATAATTGATGCAAACGCTTGCTGGAAATGTCTAAATTCCTAATACACATGCCACGCTGCCAGGGAACTCTAGAAGCCCACACTGCATTCTGGATTTATACTGGATCTAGATAGTAAGGGGCGTTAAGGGATCTAGAACGAGGGTAGTCAAACATTTTTCTGGGGAGATTCAAATAGTAAGCATTTTGGAATTTTCAGGCCATATTGTAACTTCTTTGCCCTAAGCAGCACATAAAACAAATGAATGTGGCTGTTTCAATAAAGTTTTATTTTCAAAAGCAGGAAACAGACAGTGTGCTGGTCCCTAGTCTATGTTTTTCTATATAAGGAAGCATGTGGTATTTTTTCAGCTGAGAATTTAACTCTTCCTCCTATCTCCACCCCTCCCCACACAGACATAACCCCTCTTTAGCCTACTTCACCTTCCAAAACCAATAAAGGTGACCTGTAGGAGCAGCTGTATTAGCTTCCTGACTCTTGTCTGTCTCTTTCCAAGACCGGGAGATTCTGCAACAACCAACTCAACTGTCACCCAGTTAATAATCCTTAGTTAGTGGTCTGACAACGTGAACAGTGTGTGTGTGTGTGTGTGTGTGTGTGTGTGTGTGTGTTTCCAGCTCATTCAAGGCTTCTAGAATAGTCAGGAACATGATCACATCAGTAGATAAAGCTCAAATCTATGCCCACTTCATGGTGTGGAGCCAGCCAGCTCCCTCTATGGGTGTGAGGGTGTACCCGGGCAGCAGGCCAGATGGCAGGAGCAGGTGGGCAGATGGTTCAAGCTCCGGTGAGCTATTCTACAGCCCCCCTCCCTCTGAAGGAAGAGCACTGTGTCATTGTGAGCAAGCATTCGTGCTAGTGACGCAGAACAGCCTCCGCATGCTACCCTCTGGGAGCCTCAGCCTCCTCCAACTTGAGATGCTGGAAGCTTCCAGAAGTGTGGCAGACTTTCAGCTTTCTCACTGGCAAGCTTCCCTCCTCCTCCCCAGCCTGGGCTGAACAGTTGGGCAGAACCAAGTTGTGTAACTCACCTCTGAGTCACACTTACCCAGCATGGTGTCTGCCGTGTGTCCTACAGAGAAAAGCTTCCTTGGGTCATGAACCCAAGTAGGTGACTTGTCCAGGAGTCAAAGCCAGTTGGTGGCTCTTCTTTCAGCACATCAACTAAGGAACTGCTTTTAGTTACATTGAAGAGGAGAATATATATGAGGGTGTGTTTGTGCATTTGGAGTGAGCCTCCAGAGGAAACCTCAGATTACTACATGCGTGTGGAGGGGGCAGACTGTATGTGCATGTGTGTATGATTTCACGTGTGTGTATGTGCTGAAGTTCTGCAGGTATGTGCATTGTAAACACACTGCCTCACATTAAGGTATGCACATGTAGTTGGCTCTATATCCATACCTATGGGAGCTCACATGTGGGCATGTGGGAGGGTGTTCCACATGTGCGCTCAGGCGCGTATTTCTGGGCTTGTTGAAGGTTGTCTGTTTCCTAAACATGTTGTAGCCATGCCTGAGAATGTCTTCTGGGTCTGTGTATGTCTTTAATGTAGATCTCCATTTTCCTAGGGGACACAGTGGCCTCGGTCCTCCAGCTTCATATGAATATTTAATTCCCTTGCTTTGTAGTGGCATTAGCTAGTGTTCCTATGAAAGTCCAGGGCTTGACAAACTCCAGCTAGCAGGCAGAGTCCAGGCTCCAATGACAGAGTCTTGAAAAGTCAGCCCCCACTACAGTGTCCTTGAGGAGGGGAGCTCCCCATGCTGGTGCTAGGGTCATTAGGAGCCCATGAGTCAGCCCCTTTCCCACTTCCTCCAACAGTGCTCTATGGGTGTGAACCCTCACGGGAGGCCACAGGGAGCTCCCTGCTGCTCCTACAAGAAACAGTCCAGAGCCTTTTCATGCTTTCTCAAGACGCTCCTGGGAGCAGAAGGTCACTGCACAAGGCAACAGTGCAAACTTGGCTTCGCCTTTGGTACTGAATTTGTGTGGTAAGGCAGCCATGTTGAGGAGAAAGACGAAGGGCGCAGAACCAGGAGGCTGTGGACAATGCTCAGAATGGCCGTCTTCCAGAATCTTCTAACGGTGCAATGGGTGAGACACTCCTGGCTGCTCTTTCCCAGATGAAGGTCCCAAGGGTCTAAGAAGGCCTCACCCGAGCCATTCTGAGAACACTCCACTGAGCTGCCACTGGTGGAGAGGCCTGGCTCTCTGTGGGCCCTGTACCAGGAGTGACTGGGTGCTATGTACCACAATCACCACTTAAAGGGTCTCAGCCCACCCCCAACAGTCTTCACACCCTCTGCAAGAGAAAGTGTGGGCCCGTCCCAGGAAACAGGCAGGCATGAGTCAGGTGAATGGATTTAAAAGGCACTCCCACACCCTTGCTGTGTGACCCTGTGTGGGTTACTCGGTATCTCTGGGCCTGTTTTATCCCCTGGTGATTCAGACCTCTTCTAGGAATGCTCCAAGCACAGGACTTGAGAGATGACTGCTTTAGGGAGCTCTCAGTGACTAGACACCGTGTGACCAGATAAGGGTTCCAGAGCACAGGCAGAGAGGGGATTTGTGTCTTTCTGTGCCTACTGCCTCCCACCCAGGACATAACAACACCCTGCAGGTTCCTGGGAAACGGTACTGTATCGGAGCCACTCTCAGAGTGGGAGCATTAAAAAGGACTCCCTCTAGCTTGGGAGGTCTGTGGCAATTTGGCCAGACAAGAGACAAACACATGCTTCAGAGATGGAATGTGTAGGAGGTGTGCAAAGAGCTCTAAACTGTGGTCACACACACACACACGCACACACATACACAGTTATTCATTGCCTTCCATTCTTGACCAGTAGCTGTAGCCACAGGTGGAAAGCACTAAGTCCCTTCCCGATGCCTGTCAGCATCAAGGACATGGCAGTCCAGTTCCGTCACCACCATGCAGTTGGAGTCTTGCTGTCTAGCCTGCACAGAGGCTGCCCCTGCGCTCAGCCCTGGTTCCTCTCATTGTCCAAGTTTTTCCCAAGCTTTCATTATAACCTCTATCTGTCTGGTTCAGTTTCAGCTTTGCTCCTCCCTGACTCACCTTCTGAGTGGTAGCCCAAGTGGACCCTCTCTCTGCTCATCCCTTGCCTGCTGGTCTCCATTCCAAGGAGCTCAGCGGCACTTTGAGGGGGAGGTGACTAGCCACTCTCCATCTCTCGTCCCTTGGGTGCAACCCTTTCAGCTCTGCTCTGTGCCAGCAGATGCCCTTGGGGGTACTGCAGCCATCAGGAGTCTAGCTCATCAAGAACCATGAAGACACTGGAACCAGCTGCACTTAAGAACCTGCGGTGGCCCAATCAACACAAGGGGACACTTCTTCTCACTTCTCCAAGCCCCAAGGCTTGTCGTCCTCTTCACAGTCTGGGTGGTCACGGCAGCGAGGGAATCTTATTCTCCCCCAGCCTCCCTCTCCTCTTCCAGCCAGCCTCCCATGCCAACCCTGGCATGGGCATCAGGCACCGTGGAGGGTGCGGGATAAAAGCCTTCATTCACAACAGTCTCAAACCCTTGGCTCTGGAGGGAGACAGATTTGCTCTGGGTCTGAACTGTCGCCGGGAAAGGAAAGCCGATCCGCAGAGCGACACTGGGTAATGCGCCTCTGTTCTGCTCACCTGGCAGGCCAGCACAGCAGCCCACTTGTGCCTCTGAAATCCTAGCTGGCTTCTGGCTGGAAGCTTTGGGGACTGCAGGGGAGACACTGGGTAGAGTGTGCCAGGCATGCACACCCAGCCAGGGCCAGGAGAGAAGAGGAAGGCCAGTGATAGCAGCCACTCCCACTTCCCTGCGAGCAGCAGCCTCTCTCAGCTGCCCACTGCAAACCTATGCATGGGGATGGCAGAACATGGGTGCTAAGAGCCAAGCATCCTTTTCTCATTTTTCTCATTTCTAAGACTCCCCTATAAATCTCATGAAGTTGGATGCTAAAGGAATTCGCATCCCAGAACCACTCAGTTGGCCCCATAGAGATCATCCCAGAAGTTTCCAACACCTCCCTCCACAATGGGGCAAACTCCAGTTCAAACAGGGCCATCAGACACCCACCTCCAGGCAGGGGGACGTGGGGTATGGTTGACAGGGGATGGATCGTAGCTCATGTTTACTTGATCAAAAGAAATCTGAGGCTTTGCAGAGTGTGTTTTGCAAATGAGAGCTATTGAGCTCAGAAAAGCCCTACTCAGATTGTCTCTCCCCTCTTCCACAGGGGAGGATAGTCTAACTGGGTATGCAGCAAGCCGGCAATTTCCAGCCTTCCTTTCAGCTAAATATGGTGCTGTCTCTAAGCTTTGCGACTAATATGCTAACCAAGATGTGTGGAACCCGAAAGGAAACCTTGAAATGAATAAACATGTTGCCTCCTGTGCTTTACGTGTGGTGCCTCTTAGCAAGCGAGGCTCTCACTGAAGCAGGCGTTGTGGGTCACTCAGTCAGTCACAGCTAGGCGGAGGATGGCAGCACAGCAAGGTGGAAGAGGTCTGAGTCTCTGACGCTCAGCCTGGGACTCTGTACCTGGGCTTGTATCTTTATGCCATTGTCATGTTGAGTTCTTCTGATGCTGTATTTGAAGAAGTAACTTAGCTAATTACGTCAGTGCTCCAAGCATGGACAGACCCCCATTTCTCCTCACTCAGTTTGCTTCCCGTGGCCATATGGGCTCCCTGTTCCTGGTCAGTCTTCCCAACTGCTTAGCCTCTGTTCTCCAATGAGTCTCTCTCTCTCTCTGAAGCATACAGGACCTCCTGGGAGGGCTCCACTCTCCAGTCCTAAACAGGGGCTGAGGAACCGTATTCTATGATGTCTGTGTACGGCTTTGTAGCTCGTGCTCAGACAAGGGGAACTGGGAGAAGTTAGGATGCTTGCATGGGCAACCCCTCCTCATCCCCACCAGAACAAGACTTAAGAATTCCCTCATTCTCTCCAAAGCGAAATCCACCTCAGGCTGCTGGTGTCTCAAAGTCTGCTGCCCTGCCCTGAGTCAGCTCCACCTACTACCTGCCGCTTGCAAGCCTGTCTAACCCATTGTCCTTGGGCCACATGCTGCCAAGCTAACTATGAATGCAGACCAAAAGAAAGTGATAAATGTGCTTAAAGCCTTTTGGATTTTTTTAAGATTTTGATGGAGGTAAACTCAACTGTAGGTTAGAGTGACTAGGTTGTGTTGCAATATCAAAAGGTTAGAAATCTCTACATGTGCTCTGTAGCCTCAACAGATGTTCCTGGAGCCCCGATCTGTCACTTCACCTCCTGAGCAGCTTGTTGTGGTCATTCTTCAAGATCACCTCCTTGGCGAGCACTCCAGCTTTTGACTTGTCTTACCCACACAACTTTGTTCCCATTTCTGCTCAGCGGCAGCCTGCATCACTGAGGCCATCTGTATACCACGCAGAACAGCCAAGGCTGAAATGCCAGCATGGGCCTCAGGAGCTGGGTGACCATCACGTCTCCAAAAGTGGAGATGAGAAACAACTTACAGGAATGAGAGTCAGAAGCAGTCCTCAGCACTCTGTTGCCTAAAGAGGAGCCGAGCCTCCACCCCACCCCACCCTAGCATTTCCTCTATCTGTAGCCATAACCCAAGGCCAGTACAGTGATCAGGGAAGGAAAGTAGCTGCTCAACTAAATGCCAGTTGAATGTATTTATTTCTTGAGTGATTCTCTTTTTTCAGTTCCCTAAACATCTGGGCTTGCTAATTGATCTGTCCCTAGGCACACAGAGCCGAAGGAGGCTGATGCCCAGCCTGGTAGATAGATAGCATCCCCAGCTATACAAAAAAGTGAGGTACCAGATCCCTGGTCCTTCGTGGATGGGTCTCTGTAATATTTGGAGGGGGAGCTGGGTGATGTAAGCAGCCCTTAGGCACTTGTGTGGGCAGGTCATAAGAGATGAGAAGCAGGGCGATCCAGGGCTGCTGGCAGCCAGAGGGTCGTTTGCAGAAAAGACAGTCTTGTTCGGCCTGAGTGTTTTTCCTCATGACTTCATTCTGCAACAGGCTCTGCTTGGGTCATATTCTTTTGATGGGCCCCAGCCCCAGTCCCAGCTGCGTGGAGAAAATGGTCTCTGACCCCATTCCAGGGTGACCATGCCAGGACAAGCAGGGTTTGTTCACTGCCTGGGGCTGAGCACCTGGCTTGCCACCTACTGCCCTGCAAATTCTAGGCAGCCTGGGCCACATCTGGAAGAAGTTGCATAGGTCTATGGACTTCCTTCTACAGTCTCCATGTCTCTGACTTCTGTTTTCTCAACAATATATGTCAGGATGCTCCCTCACAGTTCACGAGGTCATCAAGGGCCCAGTAAGCACACATCATTGCTTGCCCTGTCTGGACCGTTCCTGCGTTCACTGTCCCAGAAGCCCACTTCCTCCAATCTTGACAGTCATCAGAACCACCACAGCCCCTCCACCCAGGACTCCCATAGACAGGAAGTAATGTAGAGAGACTCCTTTGTGCTGAAGTCTGCAAATGTCATGTGTGATAGGAGTATACGACGGATGCTAAGAGGAGGGCAACGATGAAGTCCATGCGTAAAGTTACTGGCTCAGTCTTCACTAATGATCTGCAGTTTGCCTAGCAAGACCAGAGGACAGGGCACTGCAGATTTGAGTCCCAGTGAACTTGGGACAAGGAAGGCTAAGAGAGATCTCTGTCAAATGGGACAGGAATTTCCCTGACTGATTTACAATGAGGATAGACGTCACCTGGTACTGCAGACTTCCACCCAAACAACACTGTGGCTCTATTAGAATGGCAAGAAATTGGAAACAGGCATGGTCAATGCATGGACAATGAACGGAGCTGGCACACACATCTCTGGTGCCTGGCAGTATGATGAGGATGTGGTAAGACAAGTGGCCCAAACAGAATCTAAATGGAAAGTTTCCAGCCTCAAAACCAAGATGGGAGCAATCCTCTCACAAACTCTACAGCTGAGGCTATTGTGGGTATTGGAACCAATGCTTCATATAGCAAGCATTCCCTGGTAGGCAGACTCCCCAAGGGTGGCTGTGCCACCGTCACTTCCCTTCTGCACTGGGCATGAGTCCCTAAGTGTACCAACTGCATCTTGCAAGTCACTGACCCTACACTTTCACAATACCACTGCTACCAAGAGGACTTTTAAATGAATGAATGAATGAATGAATGAATGAATGAAAATGAATAAAGCCATATCTCCCACCACCAGTTCCCTGCTATGTCTCATGGGAACAAAATTCACAACCCTCCCCACCTTGCAAAGCTACTGAGAAGATCAAACAGGAAGGCTTCCTTGGGCAGCTAGAAAGAAATGAGTCAATGCTGGTCACCTTGAACCCTCAGAAGGCCACACACACGTCCCTGTTTGCTGATGGAATGTGGTACCTCCTCATTTCTCTTCCTGGAGCACTGGGGAAGTAAAGACAGCTATGTGGTCCTAGGTTTCTGGAGAGGCCACCAGGAAACACCTGTAGCTTCCCAGTAGGTCCTGCCAAAGACATCAACGGGAGAATGATGAGTATAAGCAGCTGTCTGTCTCTGCAAATGCAATCGGGAGCAGAATATTAAGCCCTTTACGACAGGACATATATCTCTGGCATAATGGACTACATCTTATAGAGCAGGCAAGAGGCAGGTGGGCCCATGTCTCAGGCCAGTACATCGAGTCACAGCAGAAAAGTCCACCACATGGTCACCAACAAATTCCTGGGACTTCTCATCATCATGGGCACCGTCAGCATCATAGGAGCTATTTCCTGTTTCATTCCAGGGATGTTATGTGTAGGAAAGCGACTTTCTTTAAAAGAGAATATGGATTTCCCTGATTGCTAAGGAAGTTGAGCATGATCTTAAGTGACTTTTGGCCATTTGAACTTCTTCTGTTGAAAAGTCTCTGTTCAGCTCAGTGCCCCATTTTATAATTGGATTGATTAACCTTTTACGGTCTAATTTCTTGAGTTCTTTGTATATTTTGGATATCAGACCTTTGTCAGTTGCGGGGTTGGTGAAGATCTTCTCCCAGTCAGTGGGTTGCCTTTCTGTCTTAGTGACAGTGTCCTTTGCTTTACAGAAGCTTCTCAGTCTCAGGAGGTCCCATTTATTCAATGATGTCCTTAGTGTTTGTGCTGCTGGGGTTGTACGTAGGAAGTGGTCTCCTGTGCCCATGTGTTGTAGAGTACTTCCCACTTTCTCTTCTATCAGATTCAGTGTGTTTGGACTGATATTGAGGTCTTTAATCCATTTGGACTTGAGTTTTGTGCATGGTGATATATATGGATCTATTTTCATTCTTCTACAGATTGACTTCCAGTTTTGCCAGCACAATTTGTTGAAGATGCTCTCTTTTTTCCATTGTATACTTTTAGCTCCTTTATCGAAAATCAGGTGTTCATAGGTTTGTGGGCTAAAGTCAGGGTCTTCTATTCTATTCCATTGGTCGACTTCTCTGTTTTTATGCCAGTACCAAGCCGTTTTCAGTACTGTAGCTCTGTAATAGAGTTTGAAGTCAGGGATGGTAATGCCTCCAGACAATCCTTTATTGTATAAGATTGTTTTGGCTATCCTGGGTTTTTTGTTTTTCCATATAAAGTTGATTATTGTCTTCTCCAGATCTGTGAAGAATTTTGATGGGATTTTGATGGGGATTGCGTTGAATCTATAGATTGCTTTTGGTAGAATTGCCATTTTTACTATGTTGATCCTCCCAATCCAAGAGCAAGGGAGGTCCTTCCATTTTCTGGTAACCTCTTCAATTTCTTTCTTCAAAGACTTAAAGTTCTTGCCAAATAGATCTTTCACTTCCTTGGTCAGAGTTACCCCAAGGTATTTTATGCTATTTGTGGCTATCGTGAAAGGTGATGCTTCTCTGATTTCCCTCTCTGCTTCCTTATCCTCAACTTCCTTAGCAATCAGGGAAATGCAAATCAAGACAACATTAAGATACCATCTTACACCGGTCAGAATGGCTAAAATCAAAAACACCAATGATAGCCTCTGCTGGAGAGGTTGTGGAGAAAGGGGCACTCTCATCCATTGTTGGTGGGAATGCAAACTTGTGCAACCACTTTGGAAAGCAGTGTGGCGGTTTCTCAGGAAAGTCGGGTTCAACCTACCTCTTGACCCAGCAATACCACTATTGGGAATATACCCAAGAGATGCCCAAACATACAACAAAAGTATATGCTCAACTATGTTCATAGCAGCATTGTTTGTAATTGCCAGAACCTGGAAACAACCTAGATGTCCTTCAATGGAAGAATGGATGAAGAAAGTATGGAATATATACATATTAGAGTACTACTCAGCAGTAAAAAACAATGACTTCTTGAATTTTGCATACAAATGGACGGAAATTGAAAACACTATCCTGAGTGAGGTAAGCCAGACCCAAAAAGAGGAACATGGGATGTACTCACTCATATTTGGTTTCTAGCCATAAATAAAGGACATTGAGACTATAATTCGTGACTCTAGAGAAGCTAAATAAGAAGGTGAACCCAAAGAAAAACATATAAGCATCCCCCTGAATATTAACCTTCATCAGGCGATGAAAGAAGACAGAGACAGAGACCAACATTGGAGCACTGGACTGAAGTCTCACGATCCAAAGGAGGAGCAGAAGGAGAGTGAGCACGAGCAAGGAACTCAGGACGGCGAGGGGTGCACCCACACACTGAGGCAATGGGGATGATCTATCGGGAACTCACCAAGGCCAGCTGGCCGGGGACTGAAAAAGCATGGGACAAAACCGGTCTCGCTGAACATAATGGACAATGAGGACTACTGAGAACTGAAGAACAATGGCAATGGGTTCTTGATCCTATTGCATGTAATGGCTTTGTGGGAGCCCAGGTAGTTTGGATGCTCACCTTAATAGACCTGGATGGAGGTGGGTGGTCCTTGGACCTCCCACAGGGCAGAGAAACCTGCTTACTCTTTGGGCTGAGGAGGAAGGAAGACTTGATTGGGGGAGGGGGAGGGAATGGGAGGTGGTGGCGGGGAAGAGGCAGAAATCTTTAATAATTAAATTAATTAATTAATAAAAAAAATCAGCAAGAAAAAAAAATAAAAGAGAATATGGGCTGGGGGATCGAGGGAGAAATAAAATCTTAGCAACATAAAATCTCATGTGATAGCCTACCACACAGATGGAGTGCACAGGGGTGGTTACTGCCCTTTGCGGAAGATGGGGTTCCCTGGGGACCTGAGCTGCTGAAAAAGATTGAAAATATAAACGCTTGTCTTGTCTCGGGGTGTCTCAGAACCAGTGTCCTGGGGTCCTACCATTTTCAGGGTAACACATGACAATGCCTAGCTGACTTGGATCTGAAGATAACTATCTTGCAGGGCCGATGGTGTCTCTAAGAAAGACCTGGCTGAATATCTCTTTACCGTGTCGTTGAAAAACGAATATTTTGATGGGTTTATGAGGTAACACGGTTTGTTGCCCTGAACAGTAGGATTGCAGTCATTTTGTTTGAAGTACCTAAAGGAGTCAGGATATTTCTATGTCACCTAGAGCTTCCGGGCACATGACTAAAGAGCCCTGTCTGTCTAGGTGTGGGTTGTCCTTGAACTGTCCCCAGGGCCTAAAAAGAATGTCATGAAGCTCTCAAAGGAGCGTAGAGAAGAGGTCCCCAAAGCCCCTTCATGCCTATCATCTCATTTTCTAATCACAGGACCCTTGTGGGGAAACGCAACTTCAACCCATTTTCTAGGTATAGAAACCGAAGGCCGACAGACTTTAATTTGGCACATGCAGACAGGTCCTACCGTTGTGAAACATTTGCCACACAATGACCTCTGACTCTGACAAACAGATTGCTGTCCCTCTTCAAAGAACTTCTGGTCTAGCCAAGAGCAAGAGAGAGAGTGCAACAGTCACCGGTAACATAAAGAATCAACAGCAAACTAAGGAAGGGTGAGGACACTTGTCTGAGAAAGGGACCATTAACTGCAGAGTTAAGGGAGGGTTCCCAGACAGAGGGGGAAGGCAAGCACAGAGCCCTGGCACGGTCTGTTTCTGAAAGGCAGCTTGTGTGCTCTCAGGGACAGGAGCCTGTGCCAAGCTTTAGAAGGACCCCATGTTGAGCTGAGCTTTCTGGCCTGGATGTGAATTTGAACTTGGGGCTTCTAGCTTGCGCCCAGCCCTCTCAAAGCACTCCAGGGCCCCGCCAGCTTAGCTCTCAGCAGCATCCCTTCCCTAACAAAGGGAGGCCCTCCTCTAGCCTAACCCCAGCCGCTCCCCAGAACCACTCCACAGCTCTGTACAGAGCTCTGAGCTACCCCACCCCACTCTCCAGTGTGACCCTTGCAAACGTCTGTACCCTCCTGGCCACCCTCTCTCCAGCCAAGTCACCAGGCAGCATTCCTAGGAGCCCAGGGAGCGGGCCAGGGGTGAGAGCTGGGCAGGAGCCTGAGGGCTGTGTGGCTTTCATGAGCAGAGCATCTGGAGAGGAAGACAGGAATGTTTGTGTCTGAATTTAGCTAATATCCCAGGAATTTCTCCTGGCATTGCAGAGGGCTCCTAGGGGGACTGCAAAGCTGTGATGTCTGGGTCCTGGAGCAGGCGGCTGCGCTCAAAGCCTCTTTGTCTTTCCACTCTACCCCTGACGAAGCCTTGCTGTGTGTCTAGGTCAGGGTGTCTTCTCAATGTAGCTTTTTTCCTCTGTGTCTGTCTGTCTGTCTGTGAGTACTGGGGTTTATCAGGATGTGTGTGGGGTGTATCTCTGCATGTCTATGCCTGTGTGTGTATGTGTTTGTGCTGTACGTGGGTGACAGTATCTGTGTGCGTGCATGCGTGCACGCACCCATGCAGGCATGTGCATGTGCATCTCTGTGTGCGTTCCTGAGTACCCGTGTCACACAGTTATGTCATCTTCATCTCTCCAGCTGTCTGAGGATCAGTCTCACCAGGCAACCATCCTTGTACAACACTGGACACTGCCCATCTAATTCTGCCATGCCTGTGACTCTTTGAGTCTCTGGACTTTTGTTTTTAATCGGCTCCTCTTCTTGGCCCCTTCTAGGATAAATACCACCCTCCTTGTTAGAAAGAAGTCCAGTAAACTTGAACTAGAGTTTACTGAGGGAAAGGAGAAAGAGGAAGTAGAAGGTTTTGAGAAGCGAAAAGCAGAATATTGGGGAACAGGAGCCTCTGGGTGCACACCTACGTCCTCAGGTGCCCCTGTGTGCACTAACCCATGTACATTTCTCATATACAGCTACACGTAAAACAAGGCATGTGCTTCTGGGAGTGTTGAGCATGTGGGTGGGCTCCGTTCCTCAGTTTGTATGTGCACATGGGCATGATCTATGTGTGACTCTCTACACAACTGTATGTGGAAACAAGTATGTTAGCACATGGGTATGCTCCATACATGGCCTTTATGTGTCTGTCTGGATGTGTGTGCAGAGGAGTGTGGTTTGTGTATGGCTGTCCATTCACTTGTCTGTATGTATATATTTGTGCACATGGGTATTATGTGCACACTGCTATCTGAATCTAGCTGCATGTGTGTGATGAGCGCATGGACACGGTCAGCACATGACTGTCCATGCATCTGTAGGATCCTAGCTTCACTTTCAGCTTATCATGTAGAAAGGGTACCCTTGAAACCACACGTAAATTCTCTCTAGGTTCTGGGGCAGGAGTGACAGCCCAAACTCTTGTCTGCTCCCTCCACTGGTTTGCTCACAAAACACTGCAGAACCATCCTCTTTGCCTCTGACTGAGACCTGCAGTATGAATCCAGGCATCCTCCCATCCTCCACAGACCACTGCTCATCCCTGACCACCACTCTGTCTCCCAAACATACCCATGGCCACATCACACTTTTCAGGGCATGCTCAATGACCACGTAGGGTTTCCCATCATCACAAGCCTCACAAAGTCAAACCCCAGCTCCTGGGTCAAGAAGTTCTGCAGGATGTCCCCAGAAGGCTCCTGGCCCCATCCCCTATGAGCTTTACCCCTGTGCCTCCATGATCAACATTTCTGGGCTAAGAAATTATCTCCTTGATGCCTTTCTTGGGCGATAGAAGTAATTCTACTCTGACATCCCTGGACACCAGGCCTGCACTCTGCAGAGTCCCTGCTCCTAAGTGAAGGCAGAGTTCCAGGTCCCATTGGTGTCTATGAGGAAGCTGTATGATCTGGTCTCCCTCAGTTCCCAACAGCTACTCTTTTTTTTGTTGTTTCTCCTGTATCACCATTCCTGAACCCCGACACATACACACATGCACATGCACACGCGCACACACACGCACAGTATCCTAACAGCTACCTCCTTCCCAGCAGGTCACCTACCTCATGGGGCACCCCATTCTTTACTGTACCCTGGGCATTCTGGGGCTCTCTGGCTCCACCAAAAGGTTTATCACTCGCCACACAATTTGAAAATATCTTCAGCACACAGACAGTCTGTTTAGAACTGTTTACTCTTTGTGCAGTCTACTAGATTTTCTGATCTAGTGAAACAAATTACCAAAAATGTCATGGCTTAAACAAGAGGCTGCCCTCTCTTAGTTCAAGTTCACAATCAAGGCATTGAAATCCCATGAAGCCTGTACTCTCTTCAGAGGATTTGGGCAAAAACCGTAGCTGGCTTACTTCTTCAAGTTTCTAGTACTTGCTGTGGTCCTTGGCATTTCAGGAATCAACACATCCATCCTCCCTTCTCCTTCCATCTTCAGGGGCCTTTCTCTGCCTGTGTGTCTCAAAACTACCTCTCCTTATAAGGATTCCAGTCATTGGCATTCAGGCCCACCCCGCATCCAGGATGATCTCATCTCAAGTGTTAACTTCACTGCATCTGTGGAGTCCCAAGAAGGAAACCACTTTAAATACACAGGTGCCTAGAATTCCAGGGACATAACTCTATCCCTTCATGTCCCCACAGCTCTGGACACAGAGTGACACGCCAATGTAGCTGGCAGACGTAGGCTGCTGATGCCGACAAGTCCCAGTAGAGCATTGTTTGTGATGATGAGCCTTACCTGCTCACCATGCTGCGTGCTGCAAGGTCTCTGCAGCAGTAGCACGTCCCCCTGCCTGTGTGAGCGTTGTGGGAGCTGAGGTTGAGAAGTGGGGCTTCTGGGGGATAAAAACATGTGGTGTGAATTCAAGGCTGCTTTTCACTACTTGAATCCTTGATGCCTCCGAGTGTAGGTGTGGATGTGGGTGGGCACGACCAAACCCAGGCACTTGTGTACCCCAGTCAAGTGCCCTGTTACTAAGCTGCATTCTTTACTCTTAGATTTTTTTTTTTTTTGACAAGGTCTTATTATGTAGCCCAGGCTTGTCTGGATCTAATGATTTCCTCCTGGCCCCCTCCCATTGCTAGGATCACACAGGCACATACCAGCCCATGGTGAAACGAACCTACCTCACAAAGTAAGAGACAGGCAGGTACTGGGCCAAGAAGGCACTCTGCCAGCCATGACTGCAGCCCTTCCAAAGCACAACTGCTGCAGAAGGTGGTATTGCTGAGGCATTCCTGCACCAGAGTTCCATGGCCCACCTGCAAACTCTTACACTAACCCACAAGCATAGGGGGTGGGGAGTCGTGAATGAGACCCTCCTGTTTTCTGGGTACCACCCATGGAACAACTCTGTAACTCAGTCATAAGGTTGCTATGAGGACCAATTGGCCTATAAACCTGAGCACCTAGGGTCTACAAAGGCCAGGATTATCCAGAGTAAAGGGAATAGAAACAACAGGTTTGGAACAGTAGCTAGGTCATTTATTTCAGAGAAAAACTTTAACCCACAAATATCCCAAAAAGCATGCAAGAAGGCTAGTCGGTGGCATTGCTGTGCCAGACATTGTGCCAGATCATGACCCACAGCATACCATTTAATCATGCAGTAGGTCCTACTAGGCACAGGGGCCTCAAGACCTATTCTTCTCAGAAGAGGGAGGGGAAGCACAGAGCCTGACTGAGGTCCGGTTGCCAGGAGGCTTGGGTGTCTACAGAAATCTCCCCAACAAACACTGAAGTGAGGGCAGTGAGGGAGGGCTGGACACACACATCCTAGTGCCAGCGGAGAAGTCTGGGAGGGAAAACAAATAAGCAGGCGCTGATTTCCCTGGAGAAGGCTGGACCACCTTTCCTTCTTTCACAGGCTCCCAAGCCAAAACAGCTGCTTTTTATCATTCCTCAGAAATCCATAAAAGGGATGGAAAATGTTGGTGCTTGTGGGGAGTGTGGATGCACACTTAAATTTAACTGTGGCTCCCACTGCCTGTGATGGAGCCTGGAGATAAGACTTCCAAGCGTGGGGCTGCTCCAGCTCAGGCACGGAGAAGTATGGTGTCCAAAGTCCACTCTGACCACGGTCTCTATCCTTCCTTCTCCCTACCAGACATAGCTCCTCTCCCCGTTCCGTTTCCCTCGTGTGTGTGTGTGTGTGTGTGTGTACGTGTGTGTCTGTGAGCACCTCGGAGTTCACGTGAACTGGCTGATTTCCCCACTCAGACCTGAAGGAAGCCTTTCTGGCCCTGGCAATGGCCTTGCCAGTAGTTCTTGCTCACCATCTTTGTCTGGCATGATGAGACCAAGCTTGAAAGTCAGACTCCGGGCTCAGGGCTGACTCTATAAATCAGTCTCCTTCCATTGTTGAGTTGCAAGAGATTCAAGAGCCCATGCAGGAGCTGCCTCCTCCTCCTCAGGGTGCATGAAGCAGGGCTGGGGATGTGGTGTTCAACAGGCCCTGGGCAGATACCTCTGAAGGTTTCACAGATCTTGTACTCACTCAGTCACGTCATGGGTGGGGAAACTAAGGCCCATAAAAGTTCAGAAGTTAACCTAGGTTATACCAAGAAAGGGAGTAGCAGGGACTGACACCCACCCTCTACTCCGTCCTCCGTTGTAAGATCCTGACATTCAAATGCTCCAGGGACTGAAAAACCAGGAGGCAGCTGGCAGCCCATGCTCCTACTTACTATCACCCATGACTCTACGAGACCAACATCCACAGCACATGCGATTTCTTTTTTGTTTGCTTGTTATTTTTGTTTTTTCCCAAGACAGGGTTTCTTTGTGTTGCTCTGGGTGTCCTGGAACTCGCTCTGTAGACCAAGCTGGTCTCAAACTCACAGAAGTCTACCTGCCTCTGCCTCTCGAGTGCTGGGATTAAAGGCGTACTCCCCTGCCTCGAGCAGTACGTGTGATTTCTGTGAGAAGTAAAGGTACTAGTCATCAACACTTTCAAGTTTTAACAGAGTATTCAAAGTTAATCATGAGAACTCTAGTGACCACACCAAACATGTTAGCAAGTTGAGGAACTTTGAAGTATCACTTGTCCACGTTTTCTGCCCTGACCTGGAAGAACTGGGAGGGAGGGGGGGAGGCACCCCTTCCGATTCCCTGAAGCCTATTGCCCAGGTTCTCCTCAAGCTGCCTACTCTGAATGCTAGGGTGGGTCGGATCACCCTGTGCTGTCTCAGCCATGCTCAGAGGGGCTCTGGGACTGATAGGGAAGGGCAGCTATAGCATGTGGTATTCTGGAGCCAACACCGACTCAATACATTCTTAACCATCATCTTCCCCGGCCTCTGTCTCCTTACATGTAAAGCTTAGCTGTTAATGGCAACACCTCAAACCTCTATGAACAGAGAATGAAAAGTTTAGGAACATTCTTGCAGTCCAGCCTGACCTGGTCAGGATAGTTTTTTGTTGCGGGAGGTCCTTCCGCTCCTCCAGCCAATAGCCACTGAGATACCAGCCCATTGGGGCGTGGTCTCTCCCCCTTTAGAAAAGCGGCCACTTCCCTCCTTGCGCTCTCTTACTTCCTGCTCCGCTTCCGGTGACTGGACTCCATTCCTGATTGCGCAGAGGGCTGTTGTCTGTGATGGTGATCTGTAAGTTTTTTTCCCTTTTAAATAAATAACCATTTTATTAATCATAATTCCAAACTGGTGTTTATGACTTACGCCTTCGCTTTCAGTTTTTGATCTTTCTGCAAACCATGCCTTGAACCAGGAGATCTTAAGTGCTTCCAACACTGCCCAAGGTTCCTTCAGTACCAAGGCTCCCATGAGCCATCCAGTCTCCCTCTGCATGCCCCTCTGATTTGCTGTTTCACTGTGCCCAAGCTCCAGCCCTTCCCGGAAATGCCCATCTGCCACTTCCAGTGCAGCTTGGACTTAACCTGACCAGGGGCAGGGAAGGAATGAAGAAAGGACAGACAAACATACAGAAAAGCTATGGCCAGGTAAGTTGCATGCATTTCTGGCGGAGTGGCACTAGCTACTGCCGCTATACAGAACCTCTGCGTGTTTATTGTGTGTAGCATGAGGAGAGGGGTTAGCCAGTCTCAGCAGGAAGCGTCTGGAGGTGAGCAGTCTCAGGCTGTAAACATCCAGGAGGAGGAAGCTGCAGTTGCTATTTTTTGCACACACTGCCAACACTCAGACTCAGACCAGATAAAGACTTTGCCAATTCTGAGCCTGATGCTATCGGGAAGGCTTTGCCAATTTCCCATGACTGGCTCGTGTCAAACACTATGCGTTAACTCGGGACTTCATTCACTCAGGACTTCACTCATTCCCTAGACCTATCTCTTAGTAACATCTTCTCAGCAGATGGTAGAGAGGTAGAGAGGACAGGGCTCAGCCTGCCCTCTGCTACACAGGAACAGCTACCTAGAGCATCTGGAACTAAGAAGGGTTTAGAGAGATGTCCATACTGAGTAAAAGGAAATGCTGTGATCAATTAATTATGTCTGCTGAGGACTCCATGGGGAGGCATGGGAGCTCCCATGCAATGCGCCTGCAGCTCACCATCCTTTATAGAGCAGATGCAATATCTGAGCAGGTGTGTGAGTATGTGCTCATGTGTGCATGTGTCATGTACAAGTCCATGTGTGTGCAAGTGTGGAGATAAGCCTCTGCTGCTATTCTTCAGGAGCCATTAGTCTTACCTTTTGAGACATCCGATTAGGTTAGACTGCTGGCCAGCCAGCCCCAGGAATCCTTTTATCTCTGCCTCTCCAGGGCTGCCATCACAATGCACATACCGTACCTAGCTTTTTATGTGGGAGCTGGGGATTGAACTCACAATCTCATGCTTCTGTGACAGGCAGTTTACTAATCAAACCTCTGCCTCAGCCCTGGACAGTTCCTCATAATCTGGACTTCTTGGAGTCACACTGGGAGGTTGGTGTATGACCAGGAGAGCTGAGAAAATCAGAGACGTGAGGGAGTGATTCTCTAGGGACTTGCCTAGAACCCCAGCAAGCCCCAAAAGTAAGAGCAGAGTTCAACTATGTCTGAACCCCTGTCTCTGCTTTGCCCTCTGACCTCATTTATTTCCCACCCTGATCATAGCCTAGGTCTGGGAACAGTCATATCTGTGGGTGTGTGTGATAGACCCAAGGCGGCATTTGGACCCCATGGGTTACATCTGCTGAGGCTGCACCAACCTGTGTGAACCTGCAAAGTCTCTCATCTTCCTCACCTTCCCAGAGAAATGCATCACAGATGATGTCTTGCATGGAGCTGAAGGCCACAATGAGAAACCACATGGACTACTAACTTCTCAAGATACCTGCCCCCATGGACTTTCACAGGAGGGCTCTGACTGATGCCTGCCTCCCTCCCGACCTGGGACATAGTGCATCCTGGTTGTCTACAGAAGCTCGGGGACTGAGAACTAACCCCATACCACTTTCGCTGGGGAATTCTTTGAATCCTAGAGGCATCAGGCCTGAGTCCAGATTGTTCTGACCCCATAGTTCAGGGTCAGAGCCCTGTCCCACCTGCCTGGTGACCCAAGATGCAGTTCTATCCTAAAAGCTTTGACTGGTGGCGCCTGCCCCTGCTGCATCACCCCGCATGAGAGAGCTGGATGAGATAAGGTCTGCTCAGGGATCCAGCTGTGGTCGCAAAAGCTCTTTGCACACATGCCCAAGCCTTCCTTTATTTATTCGTTTCCACTTACACCTCTCCAACTCAGCAAGCGTGGGTCATAAGTGGGGAGGGGAAGGTGACCCACTCATGGTTTTCTACAGCCTGACTTCCCACAGAAAGGCCCCAAGTTGATGATTCCAGGGTTTCCCGGCAAAGAACAACATTCCAGGCAAAGGCTCCTGTGGCCAAAGAATGCCTTTGGCCCAGGGAAAGGCAATCTGCCACCCACGCTCACAACTCGGTGGGAGATCCTAGCTAGACAGCAAAAAAGACAAAAAAGAAAAAGAAAAAAAAATGGGTAGCATTAATTTAGCACCTACTGTGTTCCCAGTAGCTGCTAGAGATTTCATTGCATTTAGATCCTTTATCCTTAAAACAATCACACTGAGTCCCAATTCCCCTGGCCTATAGAGCTTGTAAACACCAGGCTGGGATCTGATTTCATTGTTCTGGGTGGGCCAGGCACAGGACTTTCTCAAAATGCCCCAGGGCATTTGAGTGTGTGGTCAATGCTGCCAACAGGGCCCTAGTCAGCCATTCTTGACCTTCCAAGGGCATACAAATGAATCCCATGAATATTGTTAAAATACAGATTGCAATTCAGCAGGGCCGGGTAGGACCTTTCTAACTAGCTCTCAGACTATGCAGAAACCTCTGAGCCTTGGACCAAGCTTTGTAGAACAAGAGTGTAGTCTGGCTGTAAACCTCATGGCAATAAAAATCTGGTTCCTCTAAGGTCTCTAAAATCAAGGGACTTCAGAATAAACATTTGTCAAAGATGTAAAAAAAATGAAGAAGGTTTGCAAGAGGGGTCACATGGCTGCCATTTGAGCTGGAGTAGGGACCGCATATGGATTACTGAAACCTTCTTTCCTCTGATGGTCATCAAAAGGTAGGAGCAATATTTATGATTTCCGAGAGTTATCTGGAAGATTAAAAGAGACCATACAAAAACTGGATGTTAGATGGTGTTAAAAACTATATTGCTTACTTTTTTTTTTTTTTTTTTTTTTTTTGGTTTTCGAGACAGGGTTTCTCTGTGGTTTTGGAGCCTGTCCTGGAACTAGCTCTTGTAGACCAGGCTGGTCTCGAACTCACAGAGATCCGCCTGCCTCTGCCTCCCGAGTGCTGGGATTAAAGGTGTGCGCCACCACCGCCCGGCTATATTGCTTACTTTTAAAGTATGACAACCGTTTTTATTTCTATTTAATTTGTTTACTAGTAGCTGTACATCAATATTTATAGGTGGACAATACAATGTCTGAAGTTTGCTTTAGATACTCCAGTCAGAAGCAAGGGGAACAGAAAATGACAGAAGAGGGGAAAAAAAGAGGAGGGGAGGAGGAGGATGAAGAAAAGGGGGATGAAGAAGAGGAGGGGGAGAAGAAAGCCAGAGGGATGGATTAAAACAGTAAGAGAGGAGATGGCTCGGTGAATGAAGTGATTGCTGCACAGACATGAAGACTTGAGCTGGGATCTGACACCCATGTGAAAACCACACCATGCAATCAGCACTGGTGGAGCGGGTAGAGGGAGAGGCACAGACCGAGGATATTTGGGACTTGCTGCCCGCCTGTCTTGTTAAATTGGTGAGCTCAGTTTCAGGTTCTGAGAAAGACTGTTTCAAAACATAAGGTGAAAAGCAATTGAAGAAGAGACACAACACCAAACCCCAGCCACCTCTCGCATGTGCACACACATAACACACACACATAATATAGACACACACACTGAGTGAACATGAATGGTTACTGAAATGAGGTGATAGGGACGAGAGGCCCTTACTATTCTATTTTTGCAAACATGTGAATATTCTCATAAGTAAAAGTTAATGATCAAAAGAAATATTTTGTTGTATGTTGACACAGGTAACTTGGCTCCTGGTTGGTGATACCTGTAAATCGTATCCTCCAACCTTGGGTGATGTCATGGAACAGTGTGCCCGTGCTAGAAAGAGCAAGAAAATGTAAAAGGAGATCTTGTTGATGTCCAGCCCCTGCCGCAACCCATAGCTGGCAAAAGCATGCTAGTGTGCATGTGTAACAGTTAGCGGTGGTTGGGGTGGAGAACATACAAACCACTGTTGCATGTGTGTACTGAGTTCAATATTGCCCACAGACTGAATTCCCATAGCACCCTAGGACTAGAACTGAGGGACTTTGATCATGCCACACAACTGCCACTGGGTACCCCCAGAATTCCTGAGTACCCCCGCACACCCCTTTTCTATCAACAAGGCTCAGACTGCAACCTGGTTTGGCATCTTAGTGTACTAGGCTCTGGGTACAAATCATGTTCTGCTCACTGGTGCCATACCCTCAAAGGGGTCAACCAGCAGCCACTTTCGCCTACTTTCCTGCCAGCCCTAGTCCCAGGGCCAAGGCACATGGAAGAGAAAAGTCCTCTCTCATTACCCTCTCCACTATAACCAGCATAAAAGGACACCCATGCTGGGGCTGCACTTTCATAAGCACAAGCCTCCTGGTCCCCTGGGTACATATCAAGTCCTGTTATCATCGCCACTGTGAATGACAGCATTCCCTACCCATACTCCACTGCGCCGCCTCTGCGCAACCCTCTCTCCAGGCCTGTAAACACCAAAGCCACACATGCAGCAGGGCCATAACAGTCAATAAATCTTGGCCTCTGGTTTCTCTTAAAGAAGCAGAGCAGTGACGGACACTATGCCAGACCCTGGAGAGTGCCATCGGGTCTTTCTAGCCAGCCCTCAGTGGCTGCCTCTCATCCCAGCCCCAACAGAAAGAAAGAGAAGGGCAGCTGCACGAAGTGTGTCCCCCAAGGCTTGTTTCTCTCACTCTATCAAAGCTAACATCCCCCACTCTGCCACTCACTCCGGGGCTGGGAGGATGGGAGAGCCAAAAGAAGGGAATGGAAGTATTTTTCTCGAGTTGGTTCACAGGCTCCTGAGGTCTGCTGGGGAAGGGGGAAGCAGGTATCTACTGGGCTCTCCACTCCCCAAGCCCAGGAGAAGACTAAGCAGACTGTTAGGCCAGAAGAAAGAACAGACAGAGAGCAGATGCTCCTCGAATCTGCTAAGAAGGGCACAGAGGCCGTGACGTGGGACATGCCTCCACCTGGTCTTCACCCAGGGAGGACCAGGGCAGAGCCAGGCCTATACTCTCATTCTCCACCCATGGTCTGTTATGCCTTTCCACCTGGATAAAGCATAGCACGAGGGGCACAGCATGGAGCCTGTTCTTCTTGCTATGGTGGCTTCAGATTTCTGGATTAAGGTTACCAAAGAAACACAGACCCACCACATAAATGTCTCTTGGGTTAGGGTCTTTTTAGGACACTTCGTTCTATCTGTCTCCTGAAGCCTGACTCCTGGCTAGCAATTGGAGTCCTGTTCTGCACACCCCTCCCCTGAGGAACAAACAATCAGGTGGAATGGAGGTACTTCATCCAGGCCTGTGTGACTCTGTGCCCTGTGGCCACTCAAGGTACTACAAAAATAGCTTGACACTGATCAGAGGCAGACAACCAGAGGGAGACCCAAAGGCCCCCTGCCCTCAGAGGAATTTAGGTTCCGGCAGGAGACATGATCAGTCAGGTTTCCAGGGTCATAGCTGCATGACTGTGCCAATGCTCAGGGCAGGAAAACCAGGGCACATTCCAGTACAATTAGGCTCAAAGACAGCAGGTGGGGGAGGTCAGAGGCCATGAGGAAGCCTAGACCTGGGCCACATATACCAACTACAAGTCCACCAAGAAAGAGAGCCCTGTGACACCATCCCCACCTTATACTTGTCCCTTTGAATTTTAGACTCACACTAAGGGAAAGCCAGGTAAGTCATGGGGACGGGAGAGTACCCAAGATCACTCAACTAACTGGAGTCAGTTTGGTTGTGTGGTTTTTATTATCCCTGTGGGGCAGTCAGTGGGCATTAAAACTGGGGCATGTTCTGAGTCACTGATTAACTTGTAACCTTCCAACCTTGGTTACCTGACTACCAGAGTATTAGACACTTGCCTGGTCCCTGAGCCAGGGGTGACTTGAGAAACAGGCAGATCCTCTGCACTCTCTGGTCTCTATGACCGTTCACTATGGACTGTCTATGCTGTGAGCATGATGTGTCTACTCTAAGTCCCCAATGCCCAGTACCAAGCATTCCAAACCTAATGCCCAGCATTCAGCATCAGTCTGTCACCTGTAGAGCTCAGGCAGAATCTGAAGAAGGTGACATAACACTACCCTCACTTTGCCAAGCACCATCAGAGTACCAGAGCTCTGTTACCCAAGCTCTGCCCTCCAGGGATTGTCCCAAAGTAGCCCTTGTTTTCCCGGGTGCCACTGAATTGCCCAGCACTACCCATTGGTGGTGGTGGGAGCCATCTCAGGTTATGGGAAGGTATGAGACCTGTGGGCAGAGCCCCAGCCCTGGAGATAGAAGCATGGCCTCCAAAGCTGACCCTGAGGCTGAAAACCACAGTGGAATGCTAGAGCCACTACCTTTGAAGCCACTACAGGAATTATGACAAACAGCAATGACACCAGCTGCCAGTGAGCCCAAGCGAATGGGAAGCAGTCCCAGCCCCTGTGCATGAACATGTCTTGTCTTCCCAGAATGCTGCCAACAAGTGTAGGTCCTCAGCTTCTTCATGGATGAGGGAACCAAGCCCCTTAACCATTAATACCTCTTCACATCCATGTAGCTGGTTGCTTCTCCAGTCTCCACTTTCTGAGCTACTGCCTGCTGTGAGGTCGGTAAGTGTTCAGCCATGGATAACTCATCACCACTCCCAGGCACGAAGCGCTGCTTTCTTAAGGCCCAAGGGTAGGAAGACATCAGCCTTGGACCAGGAAGCCAGGTGAACACAAGCCAGGGTGATTCTTCTTTTCTGGTTTTGTTTTGCTGTTGTTTGGTTTTTTGAGACAGGGCTTCTCTGTAGATTTGGAGCCTGTCCTGGAACTAGCTCTTGTAGACCAGGCTGGCCTTAAACTCAGATCCACCTGCCTCTGCCTTCCTAGTGCTGGAATTAAAGGCGTGCGCCACCACCACTGACCCAGCCATGCCAGGATTCTTAAAGATGGCTGGAATGCTTAGAGGCTTGAGCAGTATGAACTCCTCTTAGCTTCTGATGTGAGCCTCAAGGAACCCACCAGGAGTCCCAAGGAACAAGGGCACAGGTAGTGAAGGAAGACACAATTGGGGCAGCACAGGGTGGGAACAATTGAGGCTAAGTATGCACGTAAGGCTCTCACCTGCCTACATGAGAGGATGACAAGGTATCCTGACTTCCTTCTAAAGGCCTGTAGTTTATAATCTGTGCACAGGAAGACAGACGATCCATGTATTGTGGGTAACCAGGTGTGGAGGTGAGCAGAACACCTCTTATGAGGTCAGCCCACCCCAAAATCAGGCATCTAGACAGACATCTTCAAGTTATACTTGAATAGATAAAGGGATGACCTCGAGGCTCCTGGATAAATAGATAATGCTGGGTTCTCTCTCCCTCTGCTGCTCTTACAAAGGAGGCATCTGGAATGGGCAGAAAATGTCCTTTGAACCGTGGGATTCCTTGTGCCTCAAGGGTTTCAGCTGTGACAACAGACTCCTGCCAGAGCCTATGGCCCTGAGGTTTCTTCTGAACCTAGTGGCGAATCCTTTTCTGACCCTGGCCCTCCCGAATAGGAGGGGGAGCCTGGTCTTCATAGACCTCCATCACCCTTCACAGCCCAGCCAGCACTGGCCTTTAGCGCCCACGTTGCAGGAGTTGATGCTCGTTAAGCTAGCTGGTTTTTGGAGTTTGCACGAATGCATCTGACAAGAACCTGCTCTCGTTCTCATAAAAAAGGGAAGTAGCATCTTTCTAAAACGGCTATGAAAGGGCTTGCAGTGGAGTCCCAAGCTCCTCATTCACTTTGGGGTTACTCAGGCCAAGATCCCACCATCCCGATGACCCTACGTCTCTGTCTTCACCATGGTAGCTAGGAGCCTCATGACTTGGCAGACCTGCTTACCCAGCAATGGAGCTTTCTGGAGTACTCCTCCACTTTCCTCAGGGATGCCTGCAGCAGCACCCACGTTCAGCCACTGATATCAAGCAGGAAAGCCTGGCTGCAGCGCTCATGATAGGCTTGAGGTCAAAGGCAGTAGGAGGCAGTTGCAGGTCACTTTTCACCATGGCCCCAGGTACAACTAACTCCATCGTGAGAGATAAACTGGTTGTCTGAAGAATCCACCTCCAGAATTAATCGCACCACTGGGCTCCAACCCAGATGCATTCTCCTAAAACAGCATCAGAACTCTCTCGGCTGTCTATCTCCGTCTCCGCCATGGTGACTTTTCCAAGCTTCGCTACTGCACTTTGGGGTACCTAATTCCCTAAAAGGCTGCTCCCCACTTTGCCTCTCTTTCTGATCACTCTATGACGGGAAGGAGTCCGTGCCTTGCTGTGCCACACAGCATGCTGGATCTCCAGAGGTTTGGATCTGACCCCTAAATCCATGTGTTGAAACTTAATCACCAATATGATTATCATTTGTAAATTGTCCAGAATCAACCATTATGTTATGGCATCACAGGTGCGACCCTGGAATGAATGGGGGATCCCCATCTTCTCACATGTCCGTCTGTACTAAACTGACAGCATCCTGTTTTATTCTCCACTCATCCCTGCCCGTGGCAACTGGCTGCATGCCAGGTTGCAGAAGCTCT
This sequence comes from Chionomys nivalis, assembly GCF_950005125.1. Lineage (NCBI taxonomy): Eukaryota > Metazoa > Chordata > Mammalia > Rodentia > Cricetidae > Chionomys > Chionomys nivalis. Next base: position 31,101,421 of record NC_080090.1, on the reverse strand, counting down.
GTGGTTTTTGTTATGATCAGACTAAGGCTCAGAAACTTTTAAGGGTTCTGCCCAAGGTCACACAACTAGTGTATGATGAAGCTGTCACAAATATCCAGTCTAGCTGTCTTCTACATCCAGCTCCCTCTAATACTCATGACGGTGGCTCTGCCAACTGCTGTACTATGTGTTACTTGGCCCGTAAAGAGAAGCAGCTAAAGTCAGAAACCCCAGGACTCTCATTTCCCAGTATCATAAGTTTTCACGACCAGAGGCCCTTGGTGATAGTGACTGACAAGGGCCAATAATTCAACACCAGCTTTTGGGAAAGTATAGCTTTCTCTTTCTACTCATTTTGCAAAAGAAAAAAAAATTCCATTTGGCCTCAGAAAAAAATATTCTCAGTGCCAAACACGATTTTTGCACATGGTAAGGATGTGTGATTTTTTTCATATGTATTTTTTCCCTTTTTTCCCCTTTTAGTAAAAACAGTTTCATCCCTGGCAAGAGACTGAAAGAAAGGGAGTAAAAAAAAAAATGCTACAGAAAACCATTGCTTGGCTATTACAGAGACCAAAGCCAAGAGTTTTAGAAGCTCAGTAGTTGAAAGAGAGTAAGATCTAAATAAAGATTATCAGAGCATGAAACAAAAGCTAACTTTGGGGGCTGACTCCCATGTGTCCTTGCCCAAGCAGCTCAGGACCATTTAGATGTCTCTCAACTCTTAGAAAAAAGGGCATCAATATTGCCACTCTTCCTACCTATGCCCATGGCAGACATTAGTAATCCATCACAGCAGGGATGCAGCCTGGAGCTCCAAGAGGCTCTTAACCACTGATTAGAATTGGCAAAGAAGATGCAACAAATTGGTCCCCTATCCCCATCAATTCATTCATTCATTTATGAAGCTTCTGACACACAGAGAAAAAGAGCGAACTGGCAAAGGTTACTAGAGAAGTTGGCACCAGTAAGCCTTCTCCTGACTTCGCTACAGGGGTCGTCAGCTAGGTTTTTTTTTTTTTTTTCTTATGCCTCTCCATCTTCTGAGTGTCATGAGGGGGAAAATTTTGGGGGTTGGAGAATGTCAGCTGTGGGCTTAAGTCTTCTGCCTGCATGGACCTTTTAACGGGATCTGTCATGTGTGTTCTGTCAATCACCTGGGATCATAGTGGCATCGTTGAGGGGCAGAAGCAGCCCTGGCAGCATCGCTACCTTCTACATGTTTGTGGGGAACACTCAGATCTGTGAAGGTCAGTGTTCCTACCAGCCTGGAAATGGTTTTTGTGCATTGCTCTTGCTTCAGTTCTAAGAATGAAGTTTTCTATGGAGCTAGCATTTCCAAATTATTTTATGTAAAACACATTCCCAAGATGTCCTTGAAGATTTTCCACGAGAGAACCAGAACCAAAATGCAAATCAAACGAAACAGAAGAGATGTGCAGCCGAATGCACTGGAGGCGCTCAGAGTGCCGCCTCCTCCCTGTGGAGTCACCCTGTTCTTGATTGCGAAGGTCCTGAGAAGTCCAGCTGGAAGCCCTGTGTGCCATTGTTTCTGTATGTGCCTGTTTATCAGAAGTTCAGAAGTGACACTTAGTCGTTGTGCTAGTCAGCTTTTCTTTACTGTAACAGATAGTTCATATAACCAAGTTAGGTAGAGGAAAGGGTTCTTTGATTTCACACTTTGGAGCTCTCAGGGAGATGCTAGCTCTAGGGTTGGGAGCCTCTGGCAAGGCAACTTGTCAGGAAGCAGGAACTAAGCAAGACTGGTCACTTTGTGGCCAGCAGGAGGCAATGGGAAAAGGAAGAGGGGGTCCTGGGGATCTACTCACCTCTTCAGGGATACTTGGTGGTGACAGGAAATACTGTCTCTCATGAGTCCTCAACTCCTAAAGGTTATACCTCCTGATAGCACCACTCTGGAGACCAATCTTTCCCTGCAGTGGCCTACAAAAGAGGGTTATGATCCAAATTATAGCAATATTCATGAAGATTCTGTTAGGCATTTTTTTTAAAAAAAAAATGTGGCTTAATTACACACATTAGAGGAGAAATAACCTGGGATCAGAAAAACTGAGTTTGGCCCTTAACTGGGGAGAAAGAGAAATGTGTGTGTGTGTGTGTGTGTGTGTGTGTGTGTGTGTGTGTGTGTGTGTGGTTGTTTTGGAACAGTTGCTGTGTGTTTGTGCTATTGTTATTATTCTTTTCTTTTGTTACTACAGGGACTTCCTATGTAGCCCAAGCCACATCCATTCTCCTGCCTCGTTCCCACAAATGCTATGGACAGCCTGTGTCATTGCCTCTGCCAACTTGTGTTTTATTTTCTCTGTGATGGAAAATTACCAGAATTTACTTTGGGTTCACTGGACAAATTAAACCCAAGACAAATATAGGTGGATCTCTGTGAGTTCAAGGCCACCCTGGTAAACATACTAAGTAGCTGCCAATGCTATCAAAAAATATTTTGAAATTTCTCATAATTTCTTACATGTAAATTTTGTTAAATTTATAATATATCTCCTTAAGTCATTTCAACATTTCAAATAATTTGAAGATACATACTTTTGGGGTTTTTAAATAATAATGTGCAATTTGATATTCTTTTTTTTGGTTATTTAACAACTAAAAACGTGTGTGATTAGCGAAAACATCTATAAACCCTCTGGAAAAGGTGTGTTGAAGTTACACAATAAGAATCCACTATTTGAATATTATCTGAAAATTTTGGGCCAGCTATTTGAGAATTCATAATTATTTGTGTTTGGGTAAGGTAGGTTTAGGTAAAAGTGCTGTATTATAAGTACTGCTAGTGGAACTTCAAAAGAAACCTAGAATCAAAGGCAATATCAAGACAAGAAAACATTCAAATATTCATGCTGAGGTCAAGGATGGCTGTTCTAAGTCTCTTTTTAGTTCAAAGTTAGGCTTAGGACTTGCTAAACTTGCAGCAAACCTCGGGCCAATTTACTATCTCTAAGGCCCTGTGGATTTGGGCACTGCGGGTGTCATGTTATGGGCCTGGTTGTGATTGCCAGCCAAGCCAAACCTTCCCTGGTGAGGGCTGGCACTGATCCAAGGCTTTCGTCATCCGCCAGTAAGACTGCAGTGAGCCTGCTTGCCATCCACTGTTCTGTTTGTCTGTGGCTGCTTTCTTAGCATTGAACCTCTGGGTCATCCCGAGGGAACTTTGGGGTTCCCTGACAAAGTAACCATCAGGATAACTGAACACCTTATATTGCTCCCAGCATCACCTCCTGAAACAACCTCTGATCACATACTAACTGGAAGGCAGTGTTTCTTTTCTTAGTGGCTTTTATAGCTCTCATGCAAACCTTTTTTATGTTTGTATTTTTCTCCATAGTTCTTTCTAGGTTAAACTTGAGTGCACAGTCACACATACACACCACTTGGAATGTGTATGAAATTTCCTTAGATTTTTTTTAAAAAATCTATCTTCTCAATTTAAGTTGTTTTCACATTTTTCTGAAGAAGAAGAAAGCAAAGTATGGAATACATATGCCATGCAGAATACTAAACCACGTAAGAATGTCGAACACAAGCCCTTGCCTTCAACTAAACCACCCGAAGACCAATCATTTAATATTTCTGTCTCTTTGAAACAGGATCATCTTATACCTGTGGCTTTGGAGCATGGTCCTACCTTCCTTTTTATCCTCAGTTATATATTTTCAGTCTTAAGGAAAGCCACACAATAATTCACTTGTCTATCATAACACAGGGTTCCATTATCTTGACACATATTAACTTAAATGTATCTTCTAGACTGGGACTCTCATGTTGTCTCCAGTTTTTGTCATTGCTTGGAGAGTTGTGACGAATGTCTTAGAGCCCTCATCCATTCCTAGATGGTGGTTGCTTCTCTATCATAAATACCTATAATTGTGAGGGGATAAGTTGCAGAGAGGTTTTTTCATTGTTTTTCCCATAACTGCTACCTATTGCGTTTTTATGACACAGTGATTTTATAACACATAGTCGAAGAAAACAGTCACCCAGAGGCAGCTACGGCTAAAAAGTGTTGGCCTTTTTGGTAAGCTCTTTTGTCTCTGTGGGGATGTTTATGTAAGTAAACCAGAGGTTATTATCTATATGTACAGTGGACAATGTTTTATAAACAAGGAATCTTTTTCTGTGCTGCTAAGATGAGTTCCTCAAGTAAAAGTGCTTGCTATCAAGCTGGGGGCGGGGGGTGACTGAGTGTGATCTCTGGAATCCACGGGGAAGACAAGCATAGCTCCACAAAGCTTTGCTCTGACCTCTACACATACACTGTATACACACTCAAACACACACAGGTACACAAAACACACACGCACAACACACACCCCATACATAAACAGACTACACAAAAACACAAAACACACAACATATTCATGATAATAATAAGTGAGATAATTTTTAAGGGATACTGTTACTGACCACATACTATCACGATCTACGATAGTTGAAAGTGTAAGTATAGCCTTATAAGTATTTTACAATTTTTTTAGTTATTTCTAATACAATTTCTTGAGTATCTGGGTGGTTTCTTTAATTACTTGCTCAAGACAAATTTATAGAAGTACTAATGATGGATTAATAATTTTTGAGGAGTTTGATAAACATTTGTAGATTAAGTACTCTATGGAGGCAGGCCTAATGCACACACCTCCCTGGGGAATATGAGTAATTTAGTTAGGGTTTCTATTGCTGCAGCAAAACACCATGACCAAAAAGCAAGCTCAGGAGGAAAGCATTTATTTGACTTACACTCCACACCACAGTGCATCATGGAAGGAAGTCAGGACAGGAATACAAACGGAGCAGGAACCTGGAGGCAGGAGCTGATGCAGAGGCCATGGAGGGGTGCTGCTTACTGGCTTGCACCTCAGGGCCTGCTTTCTTATAGAACCCAAGCCCACCAGCCCAGGGATGACACTACCACCCACAATGGGCTGGGCGCCCTCATCAGTCACTAACTAAAAGAATGCCTTACAGCCTGATCTTATGGAGGTATCTTCTCAATTTAGGTTCCCTCCTCTCAGATAACTCCAGTTTGTGTGTCAAGTTGACAGAAGATTAGTCAGCACAATGAACTTGCTTGACAGAGTTAGACCAGCTAGGTAGCTTGCCAATTTAGTCTGTCTATCTCTCTGTCTCTCTCGGTGTGTGTCTCTCTGTGTCTCCCTCCTCCTTTCTGCTCCCTCTTAATCCCCTCCCTTCCTCTCCCTCTCCCTGTATGCACATGTGTGTGTGTGTGTGTTTCTTGAAACAAGGACTCCCTATGTTACCAAGGCTGGCCTCAAAGTTGTCATCCTCCTGCCTCTGCCTCCCAAATAATAGGATTGCATTCGAACACCACCGCACCTGGCCCTTAAGGCATTTTCTCTTATTAAAAATGTGTTGGACCAGTGGGATGGCTCAGCAGGTGAGGGCGCTTGTCATAAGTGTCTGCCCGCTGAGTTCATTGCTGGGTCAACATGTATGTAGAAGAAGATTCCACAAAGTTGTCCTTTGACACACACACACACATACACAGTGACAACTTGAAATCCTACCTTAAGAAATAAAAGAAAAATAACTCATTAAAAAAAGTCAAAAGTGCTAAAATGAGATCCTGTGGCTACTTTATAAAGCTCTGAGCTTTAAAAATTGCAACACAAATCATTTTTCACTTTTACTGACCATTTGTTTTTCTCTTCTGTCCATCGCTTTTTCTCACATTTGGCACGTTTTTCTTGCTCTCCTTGTGATGAGCTTTCTGTATAAATCAAGCATATTAACACACTGCATTTTGTAAGCAGACCAGAAAAGCCTACCTGTTCCCTTTCGTACGATACCTGTGCATGCTGTAGTAACAACTGCGTCTAGTCATGCCTGTCAGAGTTGTCTCCACAATGCCTTTTATCAGCAGCTGCCTTCAAATGGTCCTCCACACTGGGTCAAGTCTGATGCATTTCCTTCGAGTGTCTTCATGACTTTGTTATATATATATATATTTCTCCTATTCACCAAGAATTGTTTGCTGTCCCCTTCCGCTCCCATTGAATTCCTTCTTTTTGCAAACAAGCCACCCCTCCTGTTTTCACGTCTTTTAGTTGGTTTGTACTTTTTGTTTGTAATATTTTATGCCACACTGCATTTAATTAGGGTTGTTTGCATGAGCCTGGTTTGTGGTGGATGCTGTTGACTGGAACATGGGCAACTTCACAGTGGCCACAGCACTGGAGAAAGTGACTCCTCCTCTTCTACCAAGGGTTCACTACCCCTAACTCCTCAGACGGGTGGAGCATCATGAGCCCCTCTTTGTCTATGGCGCAATGTTGATGGCTTCATCTTGTGTCAGTCTCATGCAGATAAGCAGAGCTGCCAGATCGTGTTACAGCCATATTATATCCCGATAAGAGCTTTCCACAGTACTTCTCCGCATTCTCCCCCTCTCCTCTCTTTTCCCCTTCCCCCCTTCCACAGTGTTCTAGAGGTGTGAAGAAAACTTGCATGAGTCAGGCACTTAGGACCAAGGGGCTTCGTGGACGTCGAGCCTTGTTTCTGCCACACAAAGCTGCTGAGAGACTGGCTCATTTCCAGGCTGAGGCAGAGACCTGGCTGAGAGGGAGATATGAGTCAGAGAGAAAAGTAAGGCCTGGTCAAGGACTCTGCCTAGAAATGGGGACAACCCCTCTAAGATAGGAAGACAAGAAAGGGCACAGACCCACCAGAGGAACTTACCTGAGAGGACAGACTTGGCCCTGAAGTCCAAATTCACAGCAGAAAACCCCCCACATACAATGACCCAGCTGATTGCCTCTCCAGGCCTCAGTTTTCCCATCTGTGAAATGCAAATGGCACAGCAACATGTACCACGTTTGTGTGGATTATCTAAGCCGGCTGGCAGGGCACTGAAGATGGTTACTGACAGATATTAGCAGTACCTCTAACACACATATGTAAAAAAAAACATTCAAACAAGGCCAACAGAGAGAAAGTGAAGTGTAAAATAGCCCCTAGATTCCCCCGCCAGCACCCAATAGCTTCTAACACATCCTTCTACACTCACACAATTATAATTTATAATGTCCGTGCATACCTGGGCATGCATATCACAAAACACTCCCCAGCTATTGTCCTGCACTCAGAGACAATTTACGGTGGCCCATCACAATGCTGGTGTAGCATATACATGGTATGTACATGTACACTGAATGTAGACGGTATCACACGTTCATTTGTGTGTACGCACACATGAGTGTGTGGAAGCAGGAGATTAGTGTTGAGTATCTTCCTCAACTACTCTCTTTATTGAGACAGGATCTCTCACTGACCCGGAGCTCATGACTCTGGTTAGAATGGCTGGTCAATAGTCCAAGGAATCCTCCTGTCTCTGCAGCCCTAACACTGGGGGATTAAAGGTTTGCCTGGCTTTTTATGTGAATGATGAGGATCCAAGCTCAAGTACTCATCACTTTGATAAAGGCAAAAGCCTGTCTCTTCTCGACTCAGTATAACGGAAGCCTGCTTCCCCCGAGTTGTTCCCTAGAGGTGGTTCCTTGTTACCTCTACCCACCAGTGCTGGTGGAGGCTGCTAGATCCCAGTATGACCGATATCTGTATGATGAGTAAGCAGTCTGTTCTCCACATAAGTACCATAGAGTCTATGAACTCCTTGAAACATGGAAAGAAATACTGCAAACTCAAGAAATGAATAAATATTTAATTCAGTAGTTCCCAAAACATGTAGGCTGTTCTGTGATGAGATGAAGAACTAAGGTTGTTTGTCCTTTTTCCCTTCTGTTCTGACACTATGATGTTGGGGAATATTACTTTAACTATGTAAAGATGTGCTGCATTTGTTTTATGTAAAGATGTGTTGCTGTTTTACCTTGCCTGCCTAAGGCACCTGATTGGTCTAATAAAAAGCTGAATAGCCAATAGTTAGGCAGAGGAGGAATAGGCATGACTGGCGGGAAGAGAGAATAACTAGGAGGAGGAATCTAGGCTCAAGAGAGAGAAGAGAATGAGGAAGAATGAGAGGGAGATGGAGCTAGCCAGCCAGGTAACTGCCAGACAGCCAGGCACAGAGTAGAACATACAGAAGAAAGAAAGGTAAAAAGCCCCAAGGCAAAATGTAGATGAAAATAAACAGATTAAATTAAGTTGCAAGAGCTAGCAAGAAACAAGCATACGATTAGATCAAGCACTCATAACTAATAATAAGTCTCCATATCATAATTTGGGAGCTGGTTGGTAGCCTTAAAAAGTCTTCTGCACTATGATCTTGGCAGCACTTAGTCTGTACTAAGTAAATGATCCTTTGATCTTTTGGGAAATGGAAATATGGCTTGGGATCTCTCTCTCTCTCTCTCTCTCTCTCTCTCTCTCTCTCTGGGTGTGTGTGTGTGTGTGTGTGTGTGTGTTGAGGATTGAGTCCAGATCTTTTCACACCTTATGCAAGCCCTCTACCAATAAGTCATACCCCCAGTCACATTTTGCTTCATTCAGCTTTTAATTAGGAGACCGCCTTGTTAAGTTACTTAAACTGGCATTGAACTTGTGATTCTCCTGCTTCTGCCTCTCAAGGAGCCAGAACTCCAGGTTGTCTCCACAGGCCCAGTTGATGATAGATCTCTAAGACTCTCCTAAATGCCCCTTGTGAGCACAGGCAGCAGAAAGGATTCAATGCCCTTGCTTTGGTTTGCACGTCAGTTTTTGTCAGTGTGGCAAATGCCTGCTGTAATCAGTTTGAGAGGGGAAGGTTTTATTTGGGATCACGGTTTCATTTGGCTTTAGTCCATGGTCACTTGGTTCCAGGACCTTTGGGTCCCTGTATGGTGAGACAGAACATTATGGCAGGGAGCAGGTAATAGCACAGAGAGGTGCCCCTCGTAGAGGACTAGCAGTAGACTGTGTGAGAGAGAAGAAGGCAGGGGCTAGATTTGCCCTTCAAAGGCATGACCCTCTTGACACATTGTTAAGATTCATCTCCCTGTTTCCATCCCCTTTAAAACACTGTTCAGTTTTGAGTCCATCAACAGACCTGTCCACTAATGAGGGCAGAGCCCTCGTCATGCATTCCCTACTCACCTCCAAACAGAGGCCGCTTGTCACTCGAGCCTTGGAGGAAAGGTTTCATGTCCAAATTACAACAGTTTTACTGTGTTTTTTTTTCTTTGTAGTCAAGTATCCTGGGGATTCATGAATATTCCAGTTCTCTCCTTCTCTTAGGCCTGTAGGACGTAGGCATCTCAACCCACTCTGAATGTAGTCATTTCAAAGGTAGCGTGCTCTGGCCAGTGCGATGTGAACAGAGGTGAAGTACGTCAGAGTTTGCGATCAGTTGTGGTTGTTGTGTGTTGTTGACCTATTTTCTGATTCAGTTCCATGCAAGGTCAAGGGATGCCAGTGGAGGTGACAGAGCAGGGAACAAGTGGAAGAACCTCTGAGGGCTGAGACCGAAACAGAAGTACTGATTATGCTCCCTCAATGGAAATGCCAGGCCTGCCCGCCCACCCACACATCCTGCACAATTAAAGTGAATTCAGAGGAGAGGGTCAGATCAGTCACAGCCAAGGGGTCCCTTGATAGCTGGAAGATTGGATGAGATTTCTGAGGGCAGGGACCGTGGTACGGCCGGCCACCTCTGTAACCCCAGGTGTCTAGCCAAGAGCCTTTTCTCTGGCAGTCACCAAGAATGGGTTTGATGTCGGATGGATGAACTTGAGGCTGAAATCCTAATAGAAGGATCCAACATTAGGGATTCTGAAGAGGAACAAGCCTGGGCTCAAAAGCCACTTCACGTGGTATTGTATGTGTGACTTTGAACCAGTCCCTTAAGCAAGCTGACATCAGTTTCCTCAGGCGTGGAGATAATGAAATATTGATTAATAAGATTGGTGTCGGGGAGGGGGCTGGGTGGGAAGATAGCTCTAGTGGGCTTTGCTTAAGACCTCCGTGTGGACAATACCAGATAAAGATTACACAGCTATGGGCCCACATTCAAGTTTCAGTCCCAATCTCACAGTTTCTGGCAAGGTGACCTCAGGCCAGGCCTTTCCTTTGTCACTACTTTGTGGCTGAATGGAACTAATGCTGTTTAATTCCCAGGCAGCGTTCAAAGAGATGGCATTAGGCCACCAGTACGGAGCCAGGCATATTTTGGAGGCAACTTCGATCTTTTTCTCACTTCAGGGTCAGTGCAGGTCTGGGCTCCGGCGCAGCACCACAGATACTTGTGGGGCTCCTCCATCCCACCTGTCCAGATAGCAGTGTGGTTTGAGAGATGAAGTTGCATGAGTGTGATAATAGGGGATAATGGGTTTGTTTGTCATGTCTATCAGGGTCTGGTTCAGAGCTGAGCCTGCTGTTGGGTCTCTGATGACCTATGTTCTGGTGGCCTCAGTGGTGATGTCTCCCAGAACTGTCAAGACCAGGTTGTCCACACTCCTTGATGCTCTGTGTATGTTCTCCATAAAGCTGCTATTCTAGGGCATGCAAGTCAGATAGTGGTTCGGTGCTGAATGAGCCAGAATGGCTGTAGAAGGCTCCTCAACTCATAAACTCACTCTCCTGCTGCCTGTCAAGAAAACCTAGTACTCCCCCCAGCTCCTAGCCCCGAGCTCTAGTCAAGACCTTATTCCTAAGGGGGTTTCAAGACACCTGGTCTTTCCCACATATAGGGGTTGTTATCTCATCCATTTATACTTATTGAGCACCCTCTGTATACCAGCACTTGGCAGTCTGCCAATGCCATTGCATTTGGTCTTTCCAGACACTCTGTGAGTCATGCATTACTGACCTTATTTCCCAAGCAAAGGATTGAGTTTGGGAGATAATAATTAAATTGCCCGCCAAACACAGGGAAGATGATGTAAGTCCTCATTCGGATCCCAAAGCCTATTCCCCTTCTACCTCATTCCATAGCCCTTTCTTATCATAAAGAAGGCAAAGAAAACCTACAAAGATGACAAATGGCTGTTAGAGGGGTTGCTTTTTAGTGGGGGATTTCAGATACCCCAAGAAGAGTGGTGTCATTGAGGGTCACTCCCGTGATTGCCTCAGCTGGCCATTTCGAAAGGGTTGTACTCAGCAAGTCTGGAACATTATAGCACGAGGGCTCTTCTCAAAGGAAAGTGTCTGTCCCCTTCAACAGGTACAGGTGACACCATCTCTAGAGCCCAGTCCTATACTTTGGGGGGACACCAGCAATTTCCCCACAGCACTGAGAAAGCTTCTGGCCAAGGTGGGGGCCACTCCTCTTCGGCTCTGCCATACTGAATCGTCCATAAGGGGATAGGAAGGGGCTCTGAGCAGGAGGAAGACAGATTGGTCCTCCCTTCCTTCCCTTCTGCAGCCAGGCACTGTGCCTTCGCTTGGTCCAGCAGCTCTCCCGTAGGTGTGTGGCATCCTCTCCCTTCTGTCCCAGTCTCCATACCCCACTCTCCTGCACAATTAGAGACAGCAGAGACATGTTCCCAGGGAAGTTTTATAGAGAGAGGCTGCAGCCATATGACCTACAAAAAGGAGCACTGGGCAAAAATGCTGCTCTGAGATCTCTGGCATGCGGTCTGTGCGACGCCAGAGGGTGGCAGTGGAGCCCGTGACCCATGCTCCCGGGGTATCTCTCGGGATGTGCCAGGAATAGAATAGAGATTCTGGTGTCCTCCAAACTCAGACCTCATTTCGTTACAAGTGGCATCTCCCAGGATAAACTTCCACACAAAGGAGGTAACAGGTCCATTTTCTAGCAACCCCAGCAGATCAGAGGGCTAGAGGCCACAGGGGTCTGAAGGACAGAGACTCCATGATCTGTTCTTTTAAGGCTGGGGCCACAAAGAATCTGGGGCCATGACCTTGTAACTGGTGTTATACTGTGGATGGCTACTTAAAAATTGGTGTATGAAATAGGACAGAATTTTTTTTTTTTTTAGTTATTCTGTATTCTATTTCTCTATACCGTGACATCTTCCACTGCAGACCCCAAGGCACTGAGATAGGACACCATGTGCCTTTTGGAACATGTCACTGCAGCAAGAAGACAGAGGCTAGAGCTGGTTTTCAGCCCCACTGATCTGGCTTCAAGCCCCAGGTGGCCATTAACATGAGGTAGACTCTGTTACTCAGGAAGACTCTCATGCAGAAATAGATCCCATGAGGAATCCTACCTTCGAGGTACACGTAGGGCTGATGTGAGGTGACATTGGTCAATCACTTTGCTCTGGCCTTGATCTGTGGGGCATGTTTCATAAATGGTAGCTATGGTGATTAACGTAGGTATAATAAAGTACAAGCCCCTGGCGAATTGTGTGAGGGAAAGGATGGTAATGACAGATGATCAGACTGCCAGCTGTGACTGTCAAGTGCCCAGCTTACAGGAGTTCAGAGTTGCCTGTCATACTAGGTCACTAAAGCTTTCTCTCCAGGGATATGTCTGCCCCATGTGGTACCAAGAGAGGACAGAATGGTGTCTTGTCACGTAATGGCCATGTACCCACACCTCCTGCTCAGGGACTTTGCTGAGAGGTAAGTATGATGACATCCATTTAACAGATAAGGATCCAGAACTTGCCTGAGCAGCCAGAGCTGGCCAGGGGGCAGTTCTGGGATGCAAATCTGGTTCAGCAAAAATATAGACCCAGATCTTCTGCCTTGAATTTAAATCCTTTTCCATGACCCACAGATTTCTAGAAAAAATTAAGATGCCCTTGACTTCACACTTATACACAGATCATTCCAGAATCTATTCTCAGGACTGATTCAGGTCTGAGTCCCACATATACATCTAGCAAAGGATGCCTAAACTCTCCTCTTGACAGTCTCGCTGGCAGAATCCCAGAGCTGCAGAGCTGAGGGATTGGTGAAAAAGGCTTTGAAGTCTCCCTCATAGGGAGCTGCAGAAAGCGGCTTGTTGTCTTATACAGAGAACAGTTGAGGATATCAAAGGGAAGATGGGATGTTAAATTTGACTGATCAATGTTTAATAGTCACGGTGGTAAGCTGTCACTAGGGATGCCCTGGGTGGGAAGCCTCACAGATTGCAGGATTTGAGATAGCACTGCTATAGGCTGTGGAGGAGCCCTCTGGCATCCCTGTGCGCAGGGAAAACAGATGAAGAAGTACAGGGGTGGACCCACACCCCTCTACCTGGCTGCTTATGTGGGAGGAAGTAACTTAGAATCGGGGCATGGGCAGGGGCCAAGTGAACACACAGGCTCTGCCCAGGGAGCAATCATTCACACAGATGTCTGTCCCTCCTCATCAGGGTTGCCAAGGGCAGCTGTGTTCTATCTAGCACACAGCAAGGTAGAGTGTGGTCCACCCAGGGGTTAAAGGAACCTGGGGATCTAACCCTTGGAAACTTTGCCAGGGAAAGCATCCACTGCAACCTCTCTGGGAAGTTCCAGGTTGAGGGCAGGAAGAGGAGACTGTGTGAGGACAGGAGATAGTGATGCCAGAAGAGATGGGACCTTCCTCTTCCTGAGGAGCTCAAGGGCTCCTTCTGAGTATCCTAGCATCCATGATGTCTGTTGCCTTTCACAGAAGGAGCTTGGAGGAATGTCACCGCCTTTGTTTTTGTGGTTTCAAGACCCTAGCAGATGGAGTGAGCTCCCCCAAGCCAGGCCCTCTGTCACCTTCACAGGTTGTTCTGTGGCAGGGAATTCAGCGCCGGCCCTTCCCCCTCTGGAGCTTATTTGCATGCATGACTGCAGCCTGACAGGGCTAAGGACCAGGAGGAGAGCTCCCTAAAAGCTTTCTTGGCTGAAGAGCAGGAGACAGGCTGGGCTGTCCCCACAGGCAGCCCTCATCTGTTCCCAAATTCGGAAATCCCAAGAGAGCATCAGGAAAAGGCTTTGAGGAGTGGGAATGGGGACTGACTGACAGGAGAAGTCATGGAATCCCAGCCCCGGTGCCTGGCTAGGCAGGGGCCGCCAGACCTCACATGGCTGCCTGCCACCTCCTGAGCAAAACACAATTTCACGACTCTTTGGGGGATAAAGGATTTTATTTACCTCTTTTCAAAAGCTTCGGAATTCTTCCTGAACATCAAATAACTCCTGGCAAACATATCCTGATGAGTAACATGAAATGAAACAGAACCAGATGGGCTGCCTCGCTCTGGGCTCTGGGCTTGCACGGGAGGAGGAAGGGCAGCTCTCACACACAGTGAGGCTGGGCTGTAGGCCACAGGAAGTGCATCGGGAGGGGGGCACAGTCTTCCAGGCAGGGAGGGGACAAAGTCCCCTGGACCTTGCTGGAGATGGAGTCACACTGCCTGCCATCTGGCTTTGTTGGGAAGAGAAAAGAAACGGGGCTTCCGGCAGCCTGTTGGTGACACCGCAGCAGTGTGGATCATGCCAAACCTAGCGTCTATGGCATGGGGGACCCAGGAGACGCTGAGACATAAGCTAGAGTCATGTGATAGGATGGCCAGTGTATTTAAAAAGCCTCTAAGACCCTCCCGAGGACTCTGCTAACAGAGCCACTTATTTTTTTCTTTCCTGAATTGGTTCCAGTCAGTTGAACCACACCATTTCCCAGCCTCTCTTCAAGAGGAGGCACTGCGGCAGGCCTGACCAGTGGGAAGCAGCTCGTGTCTAGGAGAATGAGGACAGCTGTAAGCTTTGCCTTCTTCTCCTCCAGACTTTGCTTTCTTTCTTGTCATAGCCTTGAACCCCCCCCCGCCCCAGGAGGGGGGCTATAGCTGGAGCTGGAGTTCCACGATGAGATGACCAAGGCTGGTGGGACAGGATGGAGAAGCCTGAACCCCACAAGCTCCGAGGAGCCACGGCATCACCCTCGAACATCTCTGGCCTTGTGCCTGTCGGTAAGGCTGAATTGCTGTGGGGTTCAGTAGATGGTGTCACGCTTCTCTGTGGGATGTCGTCCAGAGTGAGCCTGACACCAGACCAGTCCTGGTGGACAGTCCCAGAAAGTCAGACTCACATATGTGCTAGGCCTGCGCCAATCTCTTAAGCTACCAAGACTCACTTCTCTTGCTGCATCCCCAGTTGCCTCCCGCGTGGGTCTCTGGCCCATCTCCTTCAGGAGGCCCACAAACTTCCTCTTCAGTAGAGGCCACCACTTCCGCAGTTCAGCCCACACCCATGACCTTCTCAAGACTCTAGCCTGCCTTTTAAGAGCAGATTGTTAATATACAGGTGGCGATTTTCTAGCTTATCTGGGGTATGGGAGTTTCAACATGGGACTTGCTCATATAAAATGGAACTTGTATGTGGCAAACCAGGCCACATCAGTCACCTGGAGAACCACGTGGGAACTCATAAAGTTTATCCATTGATTTTTTTTCTTAACATGAACCTTAATGGCAGGATCTCTTATAAGACAATCATCTGAGGTGGGATCTTTTACATATAAGGCAGACCTTGAGGAACCTCTCATGGGAAAATCCTGGAGATTTCACAGGGCACCACTGGAAGTCACTGTGAGTGCAAAGAAAAGGACAAACCATTCATCTAGCAAGCTGGGCAGAGCTGGGAGTGGCCACAGGGTATAACTGCTAGGGTTTCCCATCTCCTTCAAACCAAAGACCCAAATACTCGACACAAGCCTACCCTCAGGGCTTCCTGTAGCACAGTGGTTCTCAGCCTTCCTAATGCTGCAGCCCTTTAATACAGCGCCTCATTGTGTGGTCACCCTCAACCATGATTTTCGTTGCTACTTCATAGCTGTAACTTTGCTACTGTTATGAACTGTACTGTAAATATTCATGTTTTCCAATGGTCTTAGGCCCTGTGTGAAAGGGTCATTTGACCCCCAAAGGGGTCTCAACCCACAGTTAAAAACTGCTAATAGCACATCCTTAGTTGAGATTCTTTTTTTTTTTTTTTTTTTTTTACTTATTTATTTATTTTTATTCTTTTTTAATTAAAATTTCCACCTGCTCCCCATTTCCCATTTCCCTCCCCTCCTCCCAAATAAGCCAAGGACAATGGCACTAGGTTTCGATCCTAATACATGAACTGGCTTTGTGGGAGCTTAGCCTGTTTGGACGCTCACCTTTCTGGACGTAGATAGAAGGACCTTGGTCTTCCCGCAGGGCAGGGAATTTAGTTGAGATTCTACCAGCTCAAGTTCAGGCCATTGGTGTGGGGGGCTCCCAGGCTGTGGCCCTGCTTTAGACTTCCCTCATGCATTGTATCCTCCTCTCCAGCCACTGCTCATGCTTCTCGCCACTCATACAACCTTCTCAGAGACCAGCCTAATGACATGTCTCCCCTGAAGGAACACTTCCAATGATCCGTATTGATATGACATTTAAGCCCTTACCTCCAAACTGGCTAGGCCTTCAGTTCTCTCCCAAACTTACATCTTCCCAGGGACACTCCCCCACTCTTTTCTACCCCATCTCTCCTCCAACCCCACACTTGGTGGCCATGTGAGGCTGAGACCATTAAAAGCTGTGTAGCTCCCGTTTCCCTGTTCTCTTTGCCCCACCCCTCAGCCCTCCTCCAAGGTTTAGCTCATCTTGCCTTCTCTCTGGAGCCTTTCTTGGTCCCTTTACTTACCTCGGCTTCTGCAGGGCAGTCAGTGTTGTATCCCAGCTTGCACGCACCCAGCTTGCAGCGTGCTTGTGGGGCGCATGAATGGAACAAGAAGATCTATTCCTTCACATAAGACATACATTCTATTTGCTTGGGTGTAGAGAGGTTGGTTAGTGCACATGTGTCCTGTTTCACTAGCTGTGCTCCCACACTCCTCATCTAACAGTAGCCTGCCTTCCTTCTGGAATTTGCTTCTTCCCCACTGTGTGTGGTCCTGGTGGCGGGGAATTCTAGAATTCTGCCTCCCATTAGGAAAGCCAAAGGGCCAACTCCAACTCCCCATGTCTCCTGGGTCCCACTGGGGAACACGAACGTGCCTCGACCTCTCTTCTGGGAGTGCACATCTGCTGAAAGTCACGCGGAATGTCAGCCAAGCTTCTGGGTTGCCAGCAACAGAATCCAGCTTAGCCAGTTTGGAGCAGACGGGGATTTATTCCATAGAAGGTGAGAAAGATCACAGGCCCAATGGGAAGAATGGCAGATGGGCAGCAGCAAGCCAGCCAAGCCATAACTGTGATCCTAGCTGAATAGTCATCAGGACAGCAGTCCATGTGACTATATACAGGATGCCACCTTGCTTCCATGCTGGGCACAGCATGGCCATTCTTCCAACTGGTGGCTGCTACTGCAGCTACTCTGGCATCCTGCTACCTACACAGAAGTACCTTGACGGTATTCTATGACCCTGCTTGCCACTTGTTTCCCAGGTGACATGTAACTGACCCATATATATTCGTGTGTCTGTGTCCAACTTCTGAGGATGCTGGGACCTTGCATTACAGAATCCTACAAAGAATGCTAGGATCTACAGTTGCATCCACAGTGTAAGTATGACCTAGCCACTTGTCTGCAAGATTTTACGGCAGGAAATTCATCACGCCTGGAAAGGCGACAGAGAAGCAAGGAGAGTGATAAAAGCCACGGAATCCAGAGACAGAGGAAGCTGGAGGTCACCAGCAGCAGCATACAGATCACTCGCTCCCTGCTGTGTGTGGTGCTCACAACTACTGACCTAGGTGTTCAGATAGGCTCAGGCTCCCACCCTCACAAAGTCTACTCTTCTCAGATCCTGTCAAGTCTCCAAGCGCCCAACATCCTGCCAATAAATTCCTTTTTGCTGAAGTTAGCCAGTGTTAGTGTCTGCCGCCTGCAACCCAGCAACGCTAGCAAAAGCATGAGTAAACATGAGTACTCGCTGCTTATAAAATGCCAGGCCTCCCGATAAGGCTGCAGGCCCCTCGATCCCTCCCCCAGCATCTTCCCTCTGGGGAAGCCAAGAGGGCCAGCTGGCTGTGGGGATCTTCTAACTGCCTGCCAGGCCTCAACCCAGACCAAGGAGCCCCAGAAAGTACTACCATAGATAACGACCCAGCTGAGTGCACCCAAACGTCTCCCCTTTTAAACCAGGCCATTAGGATGTGTGCTACCAGACAGAAAAAGCATTTCTGAATAAACCACCATACCCCAACACAAAGGGTTGAATCAAAAGCTACACTTCCATCCTTGGTTTGAGATGTGAAGAAGTGTGAACCAGAAGAGATGCGCCATGGTTAAAAAAATAACAGCTCCCTTATTCTGCCCCAGCCAGGGGCCAGCCAACCGTTCGGAAGCCCTGCTCATGTGACTTAATTCATTGCTGACTTCCCTCCATAATTTCTGGAGATTGAAATATAATTACCATATTTTCTGGATGAGCAGACTGAAGAGTGCATGGGTCAGATTGTTTTCTCTGGGTTACAAATCAGCAAGGGACAGACATAGAATTCAGAGATTCTGTACCTACAGCCTGCTCTCTTTCTGCCGATTCCACGATGACCCACATATGTCTGACTATGTACAGGTGTGTGCATGTTTGCTTGTAAATACAAATAGGCTCCCCCTCTTCATTTAACTTTTTTTTTTAAATATTTATTTATTATGTGTACGGTATTCTGCTTGCAGCAGCAGAAGAGGGCCCCAGATCTCACTACAAATGGTTGGGGGTCCCCATGTGGTTGCTGGGAATTGAACTCAGGACCTTTGGAAGAGTAGTCAGTGCTCTTAACCTCTGAGCCATCTCTCCAGCCCTTCATTTAACTTTTATATTGACTCTGATGGTGCGTTTCTGTGATCCCTAGAGAGGCTGACGCAGGGGTTCAAGATCTGCACGAGCAACAGAGTGAGCACCAAGGCCAGCCTGGGCTACTCAGTAGGATCTTATCTCAAAATAAAAAAAAAAAAATTTTTAAAGGGGCTTAAGTAAGGCTCTTGCCTAACATGTGCTGGGCACTGGATCTCATGCTTGGTGCCTTGCTTTGCTGGCCCAGGACATGTTTGGGGAGCCCTCCCTGTCAGTGCACAAGCACCTCCCTCATTGTGTCCAGCTGCTAAGGTCCAGAAGCACTGTTGGGCCTTCACTCTCCTCCTGCTCGTAGCATTACAATTGTTTCCATTCCTGTAGGCTTCTTAGGTTGGTGGATGGATGTTGAGACAGAAGTTCTAAGAAACACATGCATGCACCACCATGCTGGGTTTATAGTGCTGGGGTCCCATGCATGCTAGACTCACACTCTAACATATGAGCTACATTATCAGTCCCATTTCCATCCCTGAATCTCACTAACAAGGCTAAGGATAAGCAACCTTGCCCAACTCTAGCTGTCTCTAAACACAGAGAAATGAAGTGGCTGTGACTTAAATCGCTGAGGTAGGACTTAGTGCCTGTGTGGGCTTGGGTATCTGCCAGGGATTTAGATCCCAGATTCCTCCCCACCAGGTTTCACCCTATTCCAAAGTTCTGGAACTGGGAACCCCTGTGTCCTGCTGGTCACACTGCCGATAGGTAATTATAACTGTAGATGAAATAAGTATTGTAAGTCAGCAAGGACTATGAGGGGACAAGAAAAGGTATCCACTGTCCAGTATGCCTTGCACATTGGGAGAAATAAAAGTTACTCCTGGACATCTCAGAGACTTTACTGAGTAACCTACTCATGAAAGAAATCCCCAGACAAGGAGGTAGGGGTGTCTCAGGACACCCTGAGCCCCAGAGCAGACAGTGAGTGTTTTAACCAACTTGCGTTGATAGTGACACAAAGCCAGAGATAGGGAAAGTTAGAACCAAGAGAAGTTTCTTTGGGCTTACAGTTCTTATGCAAGGTTAAGAGACACATTTGATGTTGGCCTTCTATCTGGCAAAGTCTCAAGAAAGTGTAGGATATATCACATGGTAAGACACACAAGGAGGAAGAGAGACAGAGACAGAAAACGTGTTTTCTAGCCTCTCCTTGTTCTTAGGAGACTGCCAGCATTCAATCGCAGAGTTCCAGCCCTCTGATTTTGTCCAGCTTTCCTCCTCATCGCCCTAAGCTTCACTCTACCTTCTGTAGGAACTTTGTTTCTGTTTTCTTAGCACATCACAGTGCTAACTCTACTGTGAGTTTCTAGAAGAGGCAAAGTAGTTTAAATCCTTGCCAAGGTGTGTGCCTCAGGACAGCCAGGGCTGTAGGCAGCTCGGGGACTTCTCGGAGCTTTCCACATGGCCAGCCCCAGTCCCTACCCAGGTCTGCCTTCCCACAATCCACCCTACACCTTTTCATCTGCACAAGAGCAGAGGAGACCTGCCTGGGAGGCAGAAGGCAAAGGTTTACTTGATGCTCAGGTCCAAGCCAATCACTTGTTTTTCAGCTAGAAAGTGGGGAAGGATGCAGCTGGGGGCTGTGACTCAGTCTAAAGGTACACACACCTCTGGGACATGTAGCATGATCTGTGCTGCATGGAGGGAAGCCTCAGACACATCACCCATGCGCAATAGTACAGCAGGTTCCAATCAGGGGCCATGGCCACCGTTTTCTAGTGTCAATGCACTCTCTTACTGTCTCCTTATCTACTAGTGAGAGCAGCTAAGTAAAACTAGAGTCTCTGCCTTCTGAGACCTGAGTCTGGACCATCCTGGTCTCCCAGAATTCTAATGGAAATGACTTGTTTGGCGGGGTATGACTCAGAGACCACGGGAGTAACTAAATCAAAGAGTCTCTGGTAGGAGAGGGATTCCCTGATTCAGTGGCTCAACGAGATTGCCAGAGTCACTGAGACATCCACTCGGGAGCAGGAGAGGGTGTGTGTCAGCTCAGAATCCTGCCTGGCACTCTGGGGACAGACAAGGGTGATTTTCAGGTCAAGAATCAGAAAGAGCAGGAAAGAATTCAGCGGAGGTTTCTAAAAGAAAGACTCCCTCCCAGTCAGCGTGGAGTGCCAGATAAGAATTTTACTGACTCCAGACACTGGGTGCTGCAGACGTGAGTCCGAAAGCGAATGGCAAGTGGGGAGAGCTGCAGAGAATCGGGGATCTGAGCAGATGGCTGGGGATCTCCACAGACTGGGGGTGAGTTGCATACGGTTGTGTGTAGATCTCTCCCTTTTGAATAAAGCTCTGGCTTCTTTCGCTCCTCCAGAGCCAGCCCAACGGCAGCAAGCTCTGTGGCACACAACAGGCCTAATGGCTTCACAGCAAGAAGAGCCTCGACAGAGACAAATGAGACTCAATGTCAGTCAGGCTGCACCTCTGCCACCCAGGACCAGCCCCACCCCTGCACCCTCATTAGATAAGCTGGGATATCCTCAGGCCAGAATAATGTGCACAGCCCCTGCCCAAACCTGAGCGTCATTATGACAACTCTCACTTGAAATTGTTTATTTACTCTATTGATCTTGATTCGACACTGGAAAATGTATGCTTTGTACAACATTCCCAAGGGCTTAATTTGTCCGTGTTGGAAGCCTTTTTTTTAATAGGATTCTGCTCCGTCGTTTATTCTGAACATTGAGTTCTGAGAGTCAGGATCCAGTTCCGTTAATAGAACCTCATTACCAGGATCCCTCCGCATCAGAGATCTGATAGTGGCACGGTAAGCAAGAAGCTGCTGAGGGGACTCCAGGAGCTGTCAGATCAAAGGCTCATGGAGGCTACGCTGTCATTGCCTCCTGCCACCCTCCTTCTATAGGGCAATAACAGCCGCTGAGCAAGACAAGCAAGACAGCCCCATGCAGACCTCATCTCAGAATGAATGACCAAAGGAGCAACATTTCTCAAAGTATTACCTGTGGAACCCCGGCATCGGAGTCCCCTGAGGTGCCAGTGCAGAGGTAGGCTGGTAGATCTCGGCAAAACACCACCTTGAGGGGCTGGAGACATGGCTCAGTGGTTAAGAGTACTGACTGCTCTTCCAGGGGACCCAAGTTCAATTCCCAGCACCCACATGGCTGCTCACAACTGTCTGAAGATCCAGTTGCAGGGGATCTGACACCTTCACACCAATGCACACAAAATAAAATTAAATAGACTATAAAAAATATTTTTTAAAAAAAACACCTCCTTGAGATCTAAAACAAGAGAGGGTGACATGAGACCCACATCTCAGCTCCTCAAAGGGAGTTCCTTCTGTCCAAGACGGGCCAGCTAGATGGTCCACATCTAATGTTGGGCTTAAACCTCTTTGTGTGGATCCCCTGTTCCCATTCATGCCTCTGTTCAGAGATTGTCTGTACAGCCTAGCCCTACCTGCTGACTCCAGAAGTGGACCAGCGGTGCAGTGAGCTCCAATCATTCTTCCATCGAGCATCACCCAGAAGCCTCCTAATGGGGTGTGCAGTTTTAGCCAGACAGTCTGGTGGAGGGAGTGGCCCCCACCAGCCAGGGAAGTGTTCCCATCACAGGATTGCAAGGCACTGAGCCAGTGAGATGGTGCTCACATGATTTTGAGTGGTTCCAATGGTTTACACAGACAGTCTCCTCTCTGCAAAAATAAAATAAATAAAATGTGCTGTCCTGAAGTTCTGTGCAGCCTGGAGCAGCTCTGCCAAGACCCAGCAAGACAAAAACCCAGAGTATAGAGTCCATAATCACTGCAATCTACTGGAAATGTAGTGAAGAACAGGTTGAAGAGGCAGCTTCACATCCTCAAAACCAGGCTGGAGCCACAGTTGGCTGCTGGAGGACGATGGAAGAGTTATGGACACTTGCTGGACCTTACTTTGCACTCATAAATACTTTTGCTTCTAGAACATTCTGTCTCCTTTCTGCAACAAGACTCCCGACATAGGTAAGTCCAGGGCCATGCGTAAGACTTTCTCTCAGAATCACACCTGGCGCAGCAGGGGACGAAACACAGAAGCCGACATTGTTTAGTCGTTCAAATATTTACTGAGGTTTAGCTTTGTGCCAGGCACTGTGCTCAGCACTAGTAAGGCAACAGAACAATTCAGTTCTCTTCCCTTGTGGGGAAAGGCAGATGTCTGACAGATAGACGATGGTTCACAGCCATCCGTTTCCTTGTAGTGATAGCTGGTCCTGTTTAGAGGACACACTTGTGTATCACCTGAGGAGTTGGGATTGGTTTCCAGGAGGAGGTGTCTGTTTTCTTGTGCCATGGAGACCCAGTAAGACTCGTGAAACAAAGAGAAGCAGGGGTGTGTGTCTTCTGCTAGAAGGGGTGCTTTCTCTCACTGCCCAGCCCTTTCCAAGAGTCAATAAAGATGATTAACATGACAGCTGCTTCACATAGCACATGTGTGATCTTGTGGCTTTGTAGAGGGTGGAAATGTGGATGGCGACATCATAGGGCCTGGCTGAGACCCGCAGAGCACTGAACACCCTCCTGGAATCATCATATCAGGCTCCCCAGGAGACCAGATGGGGGTTTACTCTTCATCCTATCACAGATGAGGACTGAGGCTAAGAGATTAAGGAACTTGTCACCTGCAAGAGCCCCAGAGCTGAGACAAGGTAGACTAGGGACTCAAGCTTAGGAAGCACGTCAGGGCTGCTGTCATAGGCTGAGGCCCACACCCTCTGTCTGTGTCACCATCCCCTAACTCACTTCAAGGTCCCCTCCACATAGAAAGTCACAAACACACAGGTACATTACCTAGAAAGTTGACTCAACAGTAGGCAACTACATAGACTCAGGGGCAGATGAAAGGTACTAGGCAGTGGTCTTTGCCTTTACAATTCTGGGATGATGGCAGGCATATGCTGTTCTGAACAAGAGCCTGGGCCAGAGCAGTGCCCCTCCGGTGCATTCCTCAGCGCCCTGGCTTCTTAAGGCTTCCCTAGGTTGGATGTTACCTGCTGCCTCCAGCGATTGCTCCCAGGCAAGCACAGGTCTCCTTAGCAGGCACATGATGGGAATAGTCACAGCATGCAAGGCTGGCCACATCTTTCTTCAGTACCACTTACTCTCATCTGTCAGTATTGATGGGGCACAGGCCACACTGTGAACCAACCATAGAGGAGTCATACAGGGCTGTGCCAGAGAAGCTCCAAGGCAGCAAAGAAAGTGCCCAGTGGCACTTAGTGACTACAATCATGGGTTTCTAAATTGAGGCTGAATGAGGATGCTGAATGCAGAAGAATCCTTGTTACATGGGGCCATTTCCCTGCCCCACGGGCACCAGGTAGTTAACTTAGACACTAAGAAAACAATCATTTGATGGAGTTAAAAGATTTGTAAAACCCGAGCATGGTGACATATGCCTGTTATCACAACGCTGAGGAGGCAGAGACAAGTGGATCCCTGTGGCTCACAGGCTAGTCAGCTAGCCAACTTGATTCTAGTCCAGTGAGAAATTGACCCTTTATAGAACAAACGAACAAACAAACAAACAAAACAAAGCACAGTGGGTCGTTCCATGAGGAATGACACAAACATTACACACACACACACACACACACACACACACCCTAGGGCAGAGGACACAGGGAGCTGCAGGGACAAAGACAAAGGAAGAGGTTAAAGTTACATCCTCAGCCAAGGTAAGCCAGAAGACAGCCAAGGCCACAGCCCAGGAACTTCTCTGGATGGGGTGGGGTCATCCAGGCTTTCTCCTTGTCTACAGCAGCAATGACAGGGAGCCACGGGGAGCCCAAGGTGGGCTGCAGTAATCACAGTTGACCATCCTTAGCAATTTAACCCAGCACAGATTTGCTTCCTGCTCATACATCCACTGCAGATCCTGCCCCTCTCCATGGTGAGGACAGCCTGTGCAGTGACCCAACCAGTTCACCACCACACAGACAGCACCATCAGCACCATGTCACCTCCCCAGTGTGGGGGGCTCAAAAGAGATGGGAGGGTGGAGCAAGGACTTTACACCATCTGTTCTAGTCAGGGCTCTGCCGAGCAACAGGCTCCTGGACAGACACAGACATACAACAGGGTTGTGATGGGAATTAACTCGTGAAGTTATGGAGGCTGAGAATATGTTATCTGATACCAACTGTCAGGAAGTTGCAGAGACATGGACGCTGGGGATGGGAGGCAAACCAGCTCAAGACTGAATGTCTAGGAAGCAGAACCCATCCCAATACCCATGGGCAGATGGACAAGACTTGTTCTCCCTCTGTCTCAGTCTCTTGGCTGAGTCCATAGGAGACATGACGATGCCTGTCCCCAGTGATAAAAGAAAGCTCCTTCACTCATGCTCCTGGGGACCACTTACTGAAACTGCCACACAGACTCCAGAGAGATGTTATTCTCACTACTAAGCCTCTCTTAGGCCCAGCAGTTGACAGATAAATAAAATTACTCACTACTATTCCTCTTGCAATTCATTGGCCTAAACCTGGCACTTGGTCCACACAGCCTCCAGGAGGGGTGGCATGGACACTTCCATGCCCCATGTGACTGCAAAGGAAAGAGTCATGTATGACTGAGCATAAACAATATCTAGCTGGAACACTGACTCCGTGCTTAGTGTTGATCATGTACCTTAAGTGGATTATGTTATAAATGCTGCTATAATAACCTAGTAGGCAAAAAAGGGAAGTGAGGCATGGAGGGAATGCATAGAAAGAACCGCCCCAAGTTGACATAGCTGGTTAGTGTCAAAAGATAGCCATTCACACTGAGGTAGGTGTGTTCTTACCCCTCTTTCTAGCTCCTCCCAGAAGGGCATTGGTCAACAGTACTTCAGTGATGAGCAGCCTTCATCAGTGCAAACCTATTATCCTCTTGGCCTGACAGGATGGCAATCTTGACTGACCATCAACTTCAACGGACTGAAAAGCACTGTGATTATTGAAGCCCACCTCTGGAAGTTCTACAGCAGCATCTTGGGAGATGATGGTGTCCATAGGGGCTCTGACCTAATACATGGGTTTTTTTCCTTGAGAGATTTGTATTGTGATGGCAATACTGGGAGGTGGGGAAAGGTGGGAGACAAGGTATTCTAGTGCAGTGCCTGTTGTTGTAATAAACACCATGAGCAAAAGCAACCTGGAGAGGAAAGGGTTTATTTTTATTTTACATGCTATAAGTTATCATTAAGTGGAGCCAAGGCAGAACCTCAAGGTGGAAGATCTAAGTAGAAACCACAGAGGAATACTGTTTACTGCCCCCCCATTTCCGCCCAGACCCACCTGCCTAGGGACAGTACCGCCCACAGTGGGCTGGACCTTCCTACATCAACTAAGTATTAAGAAAATACCTCACAGACATGACCACAGGTAAATCGGATCTGCTCAAATCTTCAGTTGTAGTTCTCTCTTCTCAAGTAGCTTCCTGTTTGTGTCAAGTTAACAGCTTCAACTTAACGCTCCGACATCTCTGTGGTTACCCTTTCTTTCTTGCATTGTTTCATCTGACATTTGGATCGTAGCAACATGGCCATGATATGTTGAGGTGGATGAGGAGGACAGCATGTTTCTCAGCATCCTGGGCTGCCCCAGAACTTTGGCATTGGATGTCCACAGGCTGAAATGTTTCTCAATGAAGAAAAAGTGGGGGTGTCTTTGAAGGACAGACCTTTCTTGTAGACTTCTGAAGTCACAGAAGAAAGCCACCTCCTGAAAGCCACACAGGCTGTAGGAACACTCGAACCGCAAATGTCAAATGAAGAGGCTACACCCAGACCATCTCTGTGGTCCAGCCGTGACCTGGGTTAGAGCAGGAGAAACAAGAAGTAGACATCAGCTGACAAACCCGGCTACATCGACTTGAAAGGTCACAATACTGATGGATAAAAAGCCAAGGCCAATATTTGATTTTGAGGAACAATAAATCTTGATACCCATGGAAAAGAGGCCTCGATGCAGGTGCTGTTAGGTGGGGCTGGAAATGTTGTTACCACTGGTAACCACTCTTCCTCCATGACCTGGAAAATGGGGGTAGGAGGCACTGAATATATCTGATAATTTCTAGGAGTTTCTAGGTGGGTGAAACGTTTGTCTAGTTTTTTTTTTCAAGTCCACAGAAAAGAAAAGGAAAAACTGTCCCCAGGGGACTGGCAGAGTACACATCCCAGCCCCTATTTGTACAGATGACAAGAGACAACTCCCTTGAGTGCTCCTCAGCCTGCTAGGATGTGAAGGTTTTCTTCTTTCTCCTGGACTGGGATGTGGATAGGGTGTCCCCTTTTCTTTCTTCTGACTCCTTACTCACCCGTCCTTCAGCATCTGTCCCCTTTATCTCCTGAGACAGGTGTACCGCCAGGTGTGAGAGGAGCCGCACACGCCACAGCTGCAGCACACAGGGGTCTGGTCTACTACCTCACCTCTGCATGCTCTGCTCCAAGCTCTGCCCATCTCAGCCCACAGAGTCACTCACACCAGACCATGTGTCACCCCCAAACCCCCACATCTGTGGCCACTGCTGGACACCCGAGCCCTGTCCACATTCTGCTGGTGTACTTCACCTGGGGAACTCTCCTGAAGGTCTGCTTGATATTGCCTTTTCATAGGGCCCTCTTTTCCCTATGAAAAGTGTGGGGGTTCCCTTCCATTGTTCCTGTACCACCTCCACGTGGTTACCCCATGCTTTGGGCAATGGCTTACATGACCATTAGGTTTCGCTTTCCTGTAATTGGCCTCTTCCACACCAGTTGTTACCCAGGCAAAGGCAACACAGGATGTGCAGATTGGATGACTGGACAGTGGGAAAAGCAAATGTGCCAACTAAGGGATTGGGAGCAGTCTGGACCAGAGCTGAAAAGAAGATGAGCAGAACCTGCAGGGATTGGTAAAGCAATGTCCCTGGCAAGCCCTGGAGGGAAGCACAGGAGAGCACAGATCTGCCGGGCTCCTCGTCCTCACTGGCCACTGCCCTGACCATATTAATCAAGGGCTGAGCTGTGGAAATATCAGTCTACTACATTCTCGTCAGGATCCCTGGAACTAAATTATGTTGTCAGGATTGGACAGAGCAGGAATGGAAAAGACCAGGCCAGATGACATGGGGCTGTTAAAAGGAGATGAATGAGCCTATGGTTTCCATTCAATTTTTCAAGGTTTCCCAAGGCAAGTCCGACAACACCACCTTACAATCCCCAGCACCCTGCACACACACCCTCCACAATCTCGTGGTTTTTTTTTTCTGCCCACCAGATTAGAAGGACACAGATTCTTCTTCCAGTATCACAGATGAGGAAATAGAAAAGCTGAAGTTAGGGTTGGGGAGCACATTGACTAAGGTAAAGGTCAAGACAAGGTCAGGCTGTAAATCTGTGATACAATCAACAGGACAAACTGTGGGCTCACAGTACAGTGATGTTTCCATTCCCTACCTGCTCAGTTTCTTCTGCAAAATAGAGCTGGGCAGTCCCATCTCCCGGGCTGCTGCAAGGGATCAGGGGAGTGGCTGAAAGTTCACTCATTCATTCATTCATTCATTCATTCATTCACTCATTTCTGGTTACACAGGACATTCCACATGTTCACATGTTAATTTTTCTTATGTAAGGATCCTATTTAAGAGAATTTCTACTAGATAACTGTCTGATAGCAGGTCAGGTCCTAAGGTTTTGTCAATAATCTAGCCCTTAGCATGTGTGGCATGTATGTGCCTAGGTTCACAGATGTGTGCACCTGTGTGTGCAGGCCAGAGGTCCATATGGAGGTCTTCTTCAGTTCTTCAATCGATGTCCATCTTTTTCAGATCATCTTCCACTGAATGTAAAGCTTGCTGATTTGGTTAGATTGACTTTCCAGCAAGGCTCTGGGATCCTTATATCTCCCCCTCCCCCACACTGGGATTACAGAATTGCATAGGTTTTTGTTTTTTTTTTTTTTTCTATGTGGGTACTAGGTATCGAATCCAGGTCCTCATGCTTGCATGTCAAGTATTTTACTAACTGGAGCCATCTCTCCAGGTCCTCGCATAATTTTCATGAAAGGAATAAACTATAAGTACAGACTTTCTGCATTGAATGTGTCCTGTCACGGAAGAAGGGGTACTCTTCTCTGTCGGTAGGAGGAACATCTCTACACAGTGATTGTGGAGTAACCAGCCTCCAGCTCCACAGTGTGCCACAGTTAGGCGCGTCTCACAATCTAGTGGTGAGTGAGCTCCAGTTGTAAACAAAGGACTAATTAAATTAACATAAATGATTTTATGTAAATTAAAGATCCACATGATGGCTGTTTATTGGTAGCAGCATCAGATCTTGCCACTGCACATGCTTGTTTAAAATTAATGTGCATAAATGCTCCAAACACTGTATTATTAATAATGATAATAATGTTGATGAGGACGATAATAATAAACATATTCTCATAACAATGGTTCCCAGCTGACTCTGAGATCTCAGCAGGGAGCATGTTGAGAGTCTCAGCTCCTCTGGGGAAGAGCAAAATGACACGGGCTTTTTAGTCTGCTCAGCCTTTGTGTATCGGTCCACAGTGATGTCTGTACTGGGTCCAACTAAGTAATGGCCTCCTGAACTCCTTCCATCTTTTGAGGTCTTACTCCAGGCCACCTCTGCTATAAATCAGCATGAACTGCACAAACTCCAGAGCGCTCTGCTTCCTCCCCATCTCAGAAACCACTTTTCCAATCACTCTTCCCCATCTCCTGTCTTCTTGGACTCCTCTCAAATGTATGAAGTTGGTGGCAGGTATATTTATGATTCTTCCCTCATAGGTGGGTTAATGGAGGTCAGACAGTCAAAGCAACCCAAGGCCTACAGCGAGATCACAGAGCTAGCACTAAAGTTCTCCTAACTCTGGTATTGCTGAGGTGCCCAGACAAGAGATATTGGCTTAAAGTATGTAATCACTCAGTTAGACATGTCTGCTGGGAGTAAGATGTAAATAAAGGGGCCGGTGAGAGGTTGACAGAATGAGACCGTGGAACACTTTCCCCCTTCAGTCCTCTCTATCCCAGAGTCACTCAGCCAATGACCCTCTAAGGGTTTTCTTTTTTTTTTTTTTAAATCTCAAAAGCAATGTTCACACATTGAGGGGCATCTACTGAATCTGAACCCAAACACAGGCCCATCCACATGCTCCAGGTGGTTTCCAGACCGGTGATCATCTCATCTCTGTGTTGACTTCAGTGCTACCAAAGTCCCTGATTTAAGCAGGCTTTGTGACTCAACAACACATGTAGTGGCCCTAAATTTATTGAATATAAGTGATTGGTCACCGTCACCTCCCCCAGAGCTCCAACTCGCTCTTTCTCTTTGTGTTGGCAGTAGATAATGGTTCTCTTGGAGCATGTGTGTATGTGTGAGTATGTGTGTGTGTGTGTGTGTGTGTGTGTGAGGGTATGTGTGTCTACATTTGTATGTGCAAGTATGTCTCTATCTGAATGCATGTATGCTTGAATATGTACATATGTGAGTGTACATTTCTGTACATGTATGTCTGTATGTATACATATTTGTGTATGTGAGTGTGTATCAGTGTGACTGTGTGTGTGTGAGTATATACATATGTGCTCCACTAGACTGTGAGGATCTCAGAACCAGAGACCAAGGGGTTGTAGAACAAATGCTGGATCCCAAGTCACTTGGCTTCCATAGCCACTAACACCATGGGTCTAATTCTAGGGGTTCATGACCTTAAAAGGATGATGTTATTCTTCAGTCACAGCGGGGCAGTAAATCATAGTGCTTTGTCAATACTTGAGACTAATGTCACCTGTAAGAGAGAACAGTAGGTTGTCTACTCCATTTAAGTTGCTGCAGATAACTCAGATATTTAATTCAACAGGAGCCAGGACACCTTCCTTACAAAGACCCAAAGAGCATTGTAGGCCCTGTGGTAATTGCTGTCCTAATTCAAAAGTAGCCTTGGACAAATGAATGTCCTCAAGACCCTGTTCCAGTAAAACTTTATTTACAAAACTGGGAAATAATCAAGATCATAGTTTCCTGGTCCTTTGTATGAAGGAGTCATCCCTTTCAAATTACAACAGTGGAATCTTGTTTAATGCTTAGCAGAGAAGCACATATGTTATGTCAGGCTTCCTTTTGAACTTTGAAGATTGAATTTTAGTGTCCTTTGCTGCCTCTGTGTCCCCATAGATCTTGTTTTGTGCATTTAAAACTCTGATTCTGATATAGGGTCCCTAACATACTAGGGGATTCTTTGACCCCTTCAGTGAAAGTGAAGTGCCCTGGGGGTTTAATGTGTTTCAGCTTCCATCCTGCGCCATCGAGGGGCACAGCTCACAGGACTATACCAGCAGCTCCCTGTGTGGATTTGGCAACATTATGAATGCAGAGTGTTCAGTTAGTAACACTTCTGTTTCCCCTATGGCACCTATTACAGTCCTCTGTACCTGGTAGGCACTGGATAAATTGTTATACTCATGTGAGTTGAGTTAAGAGCCTGGCAGCCTTCCAGGAAGAAGGGATGGAGGGAAGGAATGAGAGGGGGAGGAGGGCTAAGGAGCTGGCAGCTCTGTGTATCATTCTACTGTTGTCCATGCAGCTAAGCAGCTCATCAGTTTAGAAATTGCACAGGGGGTTGCAAAGAGGAAGGGTGGGGGAAGAGGGCTGTGTGCAGAGCACAGACTTCCTGCTGATGCGGCAGGTTTTAAGAGCACAACTTGCAGTTTGCCAAAGCCCATGAACCTTGAAATAGAAATATGGACCTCTTAATTCATCTCGCTGTTATTTGATAAAGTATAAGGTAAATGAATGCAGAACCTTTTCCCTTTAATTACACAGGAGAGGGAGGAGCAGAGGCCTCGGGGAGAGAGGCCACAATGAAGCCAATGACATAGAACAGAACAAAGGGACTCAGAGTGCAACTCTGATAGCCTTACCCTGGGGACAGAGACTGAAACCATGAGCACAATGCCAGCAAACTGCACTGGGCACTTCCCATTGGAGTGCATTCTGAGAGAGACAATGGGACCAGTGAGAACTTCAAGGACCAGTAGCCCACTTGGGTGGGGAAATGACCCTGACTCACCTACACTGAGCATCAGCACTGCCCTACAGGGAAAGCCTGTAACAATGGCAACCATTACACAGGTAAAGAAGGCCTCTGGTCCCTGCTTCCTTGCATGAACAGGCCTAAGCCTCACTTTGAGGTCACTACTGTTACCCACACTGTACTTACGGCCCTGCCCTTAGAGTCCCTAGCAGGGAAAGGAACAATGCTAATAAGTCCCCACCCCAAGCATGCCAGTGTGAGGCTCTGGACTAAAAACCTCTCTCTCCCCAGATCCTTTTACTGTCCACTCTGATGGAAGACCATCAGAGACGATTGGTCTTCCCAGCAACAGCCCTTTGAGGCACAGCCAGCTGCACGGAGATGGTAAAGTGCTGCTGCCCATTATTTAATTTACTTAAAGCCCTAATCATTCCTTCTAGCCGTTTAAGGAACCCATATTGTATTTAAGAGACTCTGGTTTGTTAAGGTTGTCTTAGATAAATAAGAGGATACAAGGCTGGGGCTGTGTCAGGCTGAAATGTGTCTCCCTCAGCCTCAGATGCTCGAGTTCCTACTCCATCTCCTGAAAAGGCAAACTTGTTCCGGAATAGGGACCTTGTCTATTTCCTGGTTACAAGGGGCCGTGTAGAAGTAGGATAGTGTCTAATCGAATGTTCCTATCATGCTCATTTAAAGGGGAGATTGAGATATAGCCGCGGCAAAGAGCAGCACACAAGAGCACAGAGAGTCAGATATTAGATATTAGAGCCACACGTCTGACAGTCAGGGAAGGTGATCACTTGCCAATACACTATGGGAGAGGCAGGAGCCAGATTCCTCCTGAAAGCCACAGATGATACCCACTGTGCCAACATCTTTTCAAACCTCTGGCCTCAGAGCGCCAAGGTAACACATATCCGTGGTTTAAGTCACCCGCTGTGGTCCTTTGGGATGCCAGTCCTAGCATAGTCATGCAGAATTCTACTTTGATTTCTTTTGGAAGGGTCACTTTTACAGACCCTTGGCCTGGCCTACACAAGAGAGACTGCCCATCCCAGGAGGGACAGCTGGGACTAGATACTGCTGGGCAGTTCACAGCTCACCTACTGTGAGATTAGGGGCAAGGACAGAGTTCTCCCTACCTCGGTTTCCTCCTGGCTGTGAGGCAGAATTGCTAAGTGCTCCTCAGCTCAGGCACTCCACAGACAAACACAGGCTCCTTTCAAATAGCATTATATGTTTAACAAGGGTGTCACTTGTGGGACACTGTGCTGGCTAATGGAATTTGGAGAGCATAAAATGAAGGGACGTGACATACTGAGCCCAGCTCTGGGCTGCTGTGGACAGTTTTTGCCGTGGAAGGGCATTTAGGATGCTCTGGAACCCTTGGGCCTTCAGGGACCCGGGTCTGGTAAATACAGCTCCAACATGGGCTGTCACATGCTACAGCATGGTCCTACTCTGCCACTGTGCCAGGAAGCCTGTGCCAGCTTCTACTGGACATGAGATCATGAGCTAGGCCACGCCCTCTGACCTGGAAATAGAGTAGACACTACAAGACCATCAAACTATCTTCTTGACCAGATCCTAGCCACGGTCAAAGCTGAGATGACAGGCTCTTTGACAAAGCTCAAGGCCTGCTTGATGAGATAAAGACCAGCTTGGGCAACTTAGCTGGACTCTGTCAAAAATTAATAATAATAGTAGTGATGATAATGATGATGATAATAATAACAGACCTTCTCACTTGTCCAGTTAATTTTGTTATGCAATCACTCAAAAATAAATATTTTGGCTGGGTGGTTGGTGGCGTGTGTCTTTAATACCTACACTCAGGAGGGAGAGGTTGGTGGAACTTTGTGAGTCCGAGGCAACCTGGTCTACAAAGTGAGTTTCAGGACAGCCAGAGTAGTTACATAGAGAAATCTTATCTTGAAAAAACAAAATAAATAAATAGATAGATAGACAGACAGACAGATGATAGATAGATAGATAGATAGATAGATAGATAGATAGATAGATAGATAGATGATAGGTACTCTGTGTCTGCCTAAATCAAGGAGTGGCTCAGATTCCAGGCCCTTAGGAAGCCTACAGGTATCCAGTTCTCTACCACTTGAGGAAGTCTCCCTAGGAGCCAGCTTCCTCCTATCCCTCCCTGCAGGCTAGCTAGGCATGCATAATTAAAATCGGTGCTGGATTCTTGCAATATTTCTTGTTGGCAATGGAGGGGTTTGCTGGGGCAAGGCCCTAGTGTCGTTTGGAGCATGGAGAATCCCTGCATCTCTGGGAGAGGAGGAGAAAAGCAAAGCAAATCTCAATACCAACCTGGCCTGTCCAGCAAAACCACGGAACAAGCGGGAGCCCTCGATGAGGACCTCCAGGACTCCCGCCTTGGGCAGACAGCTGAATGTGAGTAGGCGAGCACTTGGAGCCTGAAGCAAGACCTGCAAAACAGGATGGGCCTTGTAGCTCATTCCCCCCTGAGCATCTCTGCAGAAAACTTGGGCAAAGCTCAGCTGTGACTGGACCTCTTTTCAGGGGTGGAAGGATCAAGTCCCACAAGTCCACAGCTGTCAGCTCCTTGGCTTATGCTGCATCCACCATCCCTCTTGCCTTCTTTTTATAAGCAGGGTCTGTGCAGCCAAGGGTGTCTTTGAAGTTTGGATTCTCCTGCTACTTCCTGCTTGCTAGAATTATGGGTGTACATGACAGCTCCCATTTTATTAGGTTCTGGGGATTGAACTCAGGGCTTCATGTGTGCTAAATGAGTACTCTACCTACTGAACTATGTCCCAGACCCAAAGCTCATTGTATTCCTTTTCAGTTTTAACCTTTTTATTAAATATATTTTTATTGATTCTTTGAGAACTTCATACAATATATTTCGATCATATTCACACCTACTCCTCTTAATTCCTCCAGATCCACCCCTACCTCTCTAATCCCTCCTAATTCATGCTTTTTCTTTTTTGATCACCGGTTGAGTTCAGTGGGTGTGGGGCTATCCTCTAGAGCCTGGTTAACCAACCAGGACGTACACCCTTAAAGAAAACTGGCTCTGCCTTCCCTAGAAGTCATCAACTTCTGATAGCTCCTCAGATACGGGTTGGGACTACTGAGCCCCTTCGTCTAACCATGATAGAATATTGACTGACTTGATCTTGGGCAAGTCTTGTGCAGGCAAGCCCCGGTTCCATGAGCAGCTCATTGCCTTATATTGTGATGAACAAGTAAAACACTGGGAACCCGCTGCCTCTCCCCTGCTGCTGGAGCTGGAGACAAAGCCCAGCTCAGTAAACGAGGCTGTCAGCAGTTCAGAGCCCACAGGTTGACACACTGATAGACAGTCACCTATGAGCACCTTATATAAGTGTCTATCTTGATAGGCCAGCATCTGAAGAAGTGTCAACATTGTTGCTACGACTCTGTCACCCTCCTGTGAAGTGACTGTACTCTTCCCATGCCTGTCCTGTAGGCTCATGAACAGCCAGGCAAAGAGGTCAACAAATCACCTTCAATGAGCTTTGTGACTTAGGCCACGTGACCTAGCTTCTTTGGACCATAAGATACCCAGTAAGACTTCATGGCAAGAGGCTGAATTAGACCTTTAGCAACTGCCCAGTGTTATTGTTGTCAAAAGATAATTGGACCACATGTCCTTAACTCCCACTCTCTCATGACCTCATCCTCTGTAATTTTTCTTCTCTCCAAAGTGCTCAAGACCACAGATCCTTCTTTACCTCTGTGAGGTTAGTCTGGCCCCTGTTGCCTTTCCTCCACTCCTGTGGCACCTTACAGCAGGAAATTACTTTCTGGAAGATTCATCCCATCACCATGCTTGCCAGCTTGCTCTGGGGACAGCCAACCAAGTGTGAACCAGGTTCTGCTACTTAACAACCATGTGACCTGGACCAGTTATTGAACTCCAAAGGGTTGAAGTAGAGCCGATGCCTACTGCAAAGGATGCTGGGAGAACTCTGCAAAGGAATGAGGTGGGGTACTTAGGATAGCAGTCAGGAGAAAGGAGATGAATTATGATAAACTTCTAAAGGGAAGAGAAGCGAAGGAAAGCTATGTATTTCATAAGCCATTCCACCACCTGGCCCAGTATAGGAAGACAGTCAACCCCCAGAAGGCCTAACCTGGCTCACTGAATGGCTGAACTGAAACATAGAGGGGAACTGATCAGATTTGCAGCTGATATGGGTTAGAAAGGCAAGATAATTAAACAAAAGTCTCATCCAGAAATCTTTTAAGAAGAAGGAACAGAAGCCTGGCATGGCAATACACTGCTTTAATTCCAGCACTCAAGAACCAGAGGCCAGCCTGTTCTATAAAGTGAGTTCCAGAAATGCCAGAGCTGTATAGTGAGACTCTATCTCAAGAAAACAATAAAAAGGAGAAGCAGGATGAGGAGGAATTGTATGAGACAGTCAACAATGAAATGGAATTAAAATTTCTAAGTTCTGTGCCTAATGCCATTGCCTCAAAAGCTGACTGTCCATTCTGGGTAAGGGAGATGTGGTTTAATACCATCAAGGTTTAGGAGAAGAGTGTGTGTGTGTGTGTGTGTGTGTGTGTGTGTGTGTGTGTGTGACAGCACATGTGTGGCAGTCAGAGGATAACTTTGAGGACTTAGTTCTCTCCATCCACATTCACCTGGGTTTCCAGGATTGAAGTCAAGGTGCCAGGCTTCCATAGTAAGCACCTTCACCAGTTGGGCCTTCTCACCATCTCACAGTCTCTAACCACTTCGCTAGACTTGCTGGCCAGTGATCTCCAGGCGCCTGCCTGTATCCTGCTCCTAGCACTGATGTTAGAGACAAGCACTATCACGCCCAGCTTTTGCGTAGGAGCTAGGGATCTGAACACAGTTCTCAGGCTTGCAAAGCAAGCGCTTTACTGACTGGATCATCTCCCCGTTCCCTAAACATGAAATTTTTAACCAAAAAATTATTTTAGTGTCCCAATCCATCAGTAAAAAAAAAAATAGTGAGTTTCAAAAAGTTGAAAGAGTGGCATGGCCTCCTAAAAGTTGTTCCTAATTTAGGCCACATTATAGGATCTACAATAAAGAAGGTGGGAAAAATCAAATGTTTATTTCATTTGTCAGCATGATCTGGAAGCAGATGCCAGGGAAGAGACTCTGAGGCTCTGCTCCCGCTCCTGGCTAAGTTAGTGCTGCTCTACCAGCGGTGAGACACTTACAGCAGGACAAAGTCCCCTCCCTCCTACTGCTGCCCCTCTTCCTCCTCTGCCCTCTGCGGGCTTTCCCAGCAAGAAGGCCTTCAGCAGACGCCAACCCCTCAGTTTTGGCCTTCCCTGCCTCCAGAACTTGGAAGGGGTGAATTCCTAGCTATCTCCAGTTATCTCAGAGTACCCCACTGATTGTGCAGTGTATGGCAGACCCACAGGATGTTTCCTGCATCTTCCTCCTGTTAGTGACAGGTGGTCCTTTTGAGGTGAGTGACAAGGAAAGAGTGCTGGAACTCATTGTTTCAATGGGATGAGAGGCTCTGCTGACTGAGTCTTGGACAACAGTGTACAGGCTACGTAGTAGACCAGGGACTAAAGAACCTACTTTCCAAATGTCCAAGGTCACCAACCCAGACACCTTCATCCCAGGTTCTGCTATCCTCTTTCTCAACAAGGCTGTGACCTTGGCCTAGCCAGCTCATCTGGGGTTAAGAGTGCAAAAGCCTGAATTTGGAGATCAGCCTGGATCCTTAGTCTCAGTGTCTGTCCCCACCCCTTATTGCAGAACTGAAACTCCCAGTGGAGCTTGGAAAGCCCCGTGACTTTCACACTCAGCCTTAAATTGCTAATTACTCATGTAGGACTTTTTACGGTTTGTTTCCAGTCCAAGGATTGCATTCCGCAAAGGCCATACAGTTTCATTGTCCTTATAATTATGAATTTGCTGTCATTTTCAACTTCCTGCCTTATTTCCCTCCAGCCCGGTTTCTCCACAGAGAAAGATCCTCACAATGGCCCCACACATTGTCACCTCCAGCCAGTTCTCAGCCTCCACACACCACCAGTGAGTACATCTTCAGTGCTGCTGGCCAACAGATGAGCTGCCCACCATCCTGTACAGATTCTTCTCCTTTGGACTACTCCAAATTCTGGCCACGTTGAGCCAGATTCTATAAGATTGCTATGGGGTCTAGCCTTCAACATGTTCCCTGGAGAGCGGCCTAGGATGGGTACCCGTGGAGGGTGAAGTATGGGGCTGAGGAAGGGAGAGCCTGCAGTCAGTGGGGTTGAAGCAGATATTCCAGTCATACCCGTGGGGTTATAGGCAGGCAAGGGCTTCTCAGAGACACATTTAGCTGCTGTCGAGTTGGAAAGAGGCAAAACTCCTGCGGGACTTCCTGAGACAACGCTCAGCCCCAGGCAGTACACGCACTGAGGTCTGGTCTCCTGGTACTGAAGTGTGTGCGTGGAGGCCCCTAGCAAGCACCACACGGGCCATGAGAAGAGCAGAGGGATGGAGACTCCAGAGGCCCCAGGAATCCACGGCTGTGTTGAAAGCAATGACTGACAGTCCCATGCTCAAGAAGACGTCTTCCGGGACTCCAGGAAGGTGACTCTGAGGAAACAAGCGTCACTTTCAATGTGATGGATCTTGGGGTGCGGGTGTGGGTCAAAAAAGAAACAAGTGCCTTTTGTGTACTTGTGTCAAGCAAAAACCAGTCCGTGAAGTGTAGAGCCACATTGGAAAGAGATAGAATCCAGCCATCCTTCAGAATGGTCCCTTCCCCGTTGAACCTTGTAGTCTCTAGGGATAGTTCCTAGCACACATGGCAGAGAACCACCTTGAAGGAGCTTGGCTCTTAAACTGCTACCGCCGTATTTGCTG
The DNA here is from genome assembly GCF_950005125.1 of Chionomys nivalis. NCBI lineage: Eukaryota > Metazoa > Chordata > Mammalia > Rodentia > Cricetidae > Chionomys > Chionomys nivalis. The sequence goes on along the minus strand of NC_080090.1, from coordinate 31,062,885 downwards.
TGGACTACTGCATTTCAAGGTTCCAGGGGCCATATTAGCAGCTCTGAAGATGGAAGCCCTAGGGTGGGTGGATTTACTGCCTATGCACAGAGCCGGGGAGTCCACAATGACATGCACCTACACCAAGCCTTCCTGCTGTCAGCGTGTGCCCCTCCAGCTGGAACGCACACCCACTGACTCTATGCCCAAATGGGTGCGCATCCCTCTGTGTGTATACAGACATGCACACGCGCTCTTCCCAACACAAATATATATTTAAGATTTACTGTTCTGGAAAACGTAGTGAATAATGTAAATGATGGAAGCCTGCGTCTGGCAGGAAATAGTGTTCGGGCAGCTTCATTGAGATTCAGCCCCTGGTGCAGGCTTGGTAATACACACGCCGTATGAATTATGGATTCTGAGCTTTATCTCTCCTACTACACATGAATGTTTGATAACGATTGCTGCCAATATTATATTTTGTCAAAATGCTCATCTAAAATTCAGTTAAAAATGCTTTCCGGTAATTATGCACTGACTTTACAAGGAGGAGGAGAGGGGGCACAGAAAATGTCCTATGTGGGGTGGCTACTGGGCACGTGTTCTCTCACTGAGGGTGTTTTTGCCAGAGGAGACAGGAAGCCCTCGTGGGCCCCATTCCCCCTGTTGTTTCTCCTTCCTCCTTCATGTCCTCATTAAAGGAAGTCTTCGGGTGAGGTATCTCTCCCTCAGCAGTGCTGGCTCTCTGGAGTTCAGGTACTCTTTGAGTGTTTTCAAATGCGGCTTTGGCTCACTGGCCCCAATGCCCTAGCATTACCAACTGGACTCCTATGACAGGCGTCCACCAAGCCCCACACTTCATAGATCTTTCTTATAGTTGAGCTGGCAGAAAGTGCACAGCCCCCCATGTGCTACACTTGAAGCTACACCAGACATCACCAGCAGACCATGTCACCTGCAGCTTCCACCTCAGAATCTTCACAAACACGTATGTGTTCTGGGTAACGACAGTCAACAAAACAAAGACAACTTACAGCTTCTCAGACTTCTCTGAAGTTCAGGAAGGAGATATACCTCTGGAGAAGGACACTTATGTCATCCTGACAGCTTCATTCCCAACTGTCCCAGGCTCTCCAGCTCCTCTACTCTCCTCTAGTTCCACCTACATTATTATTATTATTATTATTATTATTATTATTATTATTATTATTATTATTATTATTGATTTTCGAGACAGGGTTTCTCCGTAGCTTTTTGGTTCCTGTCCTGGAACTAGCTCTTGTTAGACCAGGCTGGCCTTGAACTCCCAGAGATCCGTCTGCCTCTGCCTCCCGAGTGCTGGGATTAAAGGCGTGCGCCACCACCGCCCGGCTCACCTACATTTTTTCTTCTGCTTTTCCATATGCCTGGAATGTCCTGGAATTCTGAGCAAAATAATGTTGTCTACCTTAAGTAGCTGTGCCTATGGGTATCACTGGCCTGAGGAGACCCTAGAGTAGAACAGGGGCATTCACAGATGCTGAAGTAGGTCCCTGGGACTCACGCTGGGGACAGTCACTGGTCACGATGCACTCACAATTAGAAGGAAGTGAGAAGGGCAAGTGTCCGGCTGGCCCCATGGTCTCCTCTACCGTATTTCTTTTCTCTCTATAGGTTCAGCAGCAACCCAGAGCCCCTTCCTCTTCACCCTACACCCTCCCTTTTCTCTTCATTGCCACCTCCCAGAGGCTGTTACAGGGAAGTCCCTACCCCGCTGTCCCTGACATCCTTCCGCTTCTCTTCACACCAGCATCTCAACGCCCCACGCTGCAGACCATCATCTTTATCCTCAAGAGGACCTAACGAGCCTCCCAGACTCCTTTTCCCACCTCCTCCAACTCAGTCTCCATAGACTGGTTTTTCCAGCTCATTCTGCTCACCGTGCTCACGTCAAGGACCCTTTGCTGCATTTCCAGTTCAGAAGAAGAGCACATGCCCTCTGTGACTTGATGCTCTGTGGCTGTGCTCAGAAGCCTGGGATGTGGGGTTCCTGGGAGAGACGCCGAGGAGATACAGACGAGGTCAAATGAAAGCATGCCACCCAGAGATCAACAGAATCAGGAGACCCGGACCAACTGTGGGCTCCTGCCATCTGCAGCCTCGTCCAGCACTAAAGCCTGAGCTCTGTCCTCAGGCTCTGGGCACAGCTGGGCACTGTTTCTCCACAGCTTATCGGCACTTGTGGGTGTTTCAGCAGAGAGACAGGCTCAGAACAGTTGTTTTCTGACTGGAGTGAAGTGGAATCTCAGTGTGTCTTTGAGTCACACTTTTCTGAGAGTGAGCATGAACCTTTTTTCATAGGAAGTTCACTGACCTCCAGCTCACCTTTTGCTCGGTGACCTCAGGCAGAATATCAGTCATTGAGAAAACAAGCAACAAGTGCTGGAGGAGACACGAATACAAGGGAACCCACATATAATACTAATAGTGATGTAAATTAGTCCGGCCACTATGGAAGCCAGTATAGAGGTTTTACAAAACACTAGAAATAGACCAATGATGTGACCTCAGTATGGTACTCCTGGGCATTTACCCAAAGGACTCCAGGTCAACATTATCACTGAGATCCTCACATGACAATGTCTGCCACAGCCCTCTGAGTAAGAGCTAAGTTATAGAACCAACGTAGGTATCCAACAACGGAGGCTGGAGAAAGTAAACAGCTTTATAGCACAATGGACCCCGTTTCATCTGTAAAGAGTGAAACCGTGTCATTTGTGAGCCAATGGGTGCCACTGGAAGTATTAAACGAATTAAACCAATCTCAGAAAAACAAATAGCATGTGTTTTTCTCTCACCTCTAAGTCCTAGATTCCGTAGATTCTCTATAGACACAGAAACATCTATGGCAAAGGTGTCACTGTGGAAGTACAACTGTTTGGAGGGAAGGGGACTTGGTGTAAACGAGGAGGAACCGGAAAGGGAGCTTACGAGAGTATCCCCAAGTTTATCATGCTTACAAGAAAATGGCCTTATGAAACACAGTATAACAAAATTCTTTTTGTTATAAAAATTAAAAAAAAAAACAACAACAGGTGTTTTCCAATTATATGTTGGATTTCATGACTACCAGGAAAGGCAGAGGCTTCAGGGACTCTGTCGGGATGCTGAGCTGCAGTCCTAGCTGGGTTTCCTGTGGCGCCGGAGTAGAGGACACAGCCTCTGACTTTGACTATTTGAGAACAGGAGCAGCACAGCTCCCGGCCCCAAGGTCGTCACTCTCCCATTGCCGTCAAGAGCTTAGGGAGAAGTGCACTGTGAGAACTGCAGCTCCAACTCCAGCTCCTGTGAGGTGGGCGGCTTCAGAGCAGAGTGCTGACGGGGCACATCCCTTGAGGCTCTCCCATCAGTGCGCCCTGTGTTCTGCATGACTCTGCAGCCACTTTCATTTTCTTCCGCTGACCCTGCCCACCACCACTCCGTACTGGCACCATGCTGGCATGTGGCAGGAAAATGAAAGCTACGCGGCTCAGGGCTCAAAGTTCCTGCATTCTCAGATAAGATCCAAGGGTCAGGAGAGAAGGGCCAAGCTGGCATGAGAACTCAGTGGGGTGCAGCCAGCTAAGTCAGGCTTGATAGAGGAATTGCTAGAAGGGGCAGTTTGGGGTGGGTTGTAATGGATACGAAGCAGAAGGAAGAGACGAGACTGGATGGAGAGGAAGGTACTTCAGGCGTTCAGAGATGCAAGTCCCAAACCTTGGAGTGGTGAAACACACAGAAAGCTCACCAGGCCAGAGCTGGAGGCCAGATGAGAGAGGCCTGTGTGCTGACATCTGAGGCCTGGACATTCCCCACAGGTTGCACACGGACAGTGGGCACCCAGGTCATAGAAGGAGTCAAGGCCAGAACTGGGATTTTATGCCTACCTGCCTGCCTTACAACTGTATTTGTCTTGTCTCCAAGATGACTCTTACCTCCTTTCCTCCCCAACTCACTGCCATTACCCTAAGGGGAGGTTGTGCGCCTACATTCATTGAATCCCTGCAGCCTGGGTCTCATCCAGCCAACAAGGATAAGTGGAATTGAAGCTGGCAGATGGAAGCAGATGCTTTGCCCACCTTCTAGGTATACCAGCTCTCCAGAGAGCTAACTACCATGGGTCATTGATTCTATACTTCCTCACCACCAGAAGACCAGTTGAGCGGAAGCTCAAGCCTTCACAGGGAACCTTCCTGGAGACCAAGGAAGGTCTGGCAGAGCATTGACAATCCAGCCCATGCTCTAATCCCCGTGTATGAAGAACCACCTTGAACGCCAAGCCCAGCAGACTTCACAAGACCTCCACAGCTGATTTCTACCCCCATCCCTAACAAGCCTGGGGTAGCATGAGGTGAAGAAGGGGGCATCCCACTATACCTTCACAGAATTTCTGACCCAAGGGCTCAGAGCTTTTGAAAAACTGTTGAGGTTTTCGCTCCACATTTCAGTGCAGTCTGTGATGCAGCAGTAGGGATAGATTCAGCCATCACCTACAGAAAACTCACCCACAGGCGTTTGAACAAATAGCAGCCATTTTCTTGCACAACAAAAAAAGATGGCTGCTCATGACATCAAGGCCACTGTGTTTATCATTTTCTCTACGTTGACAAGAGGCTGCTGCTGCTCTAGATGCCACATTCTAAATCCTAGCGGGAAGTAGGAAGAGAAGAAAAGGCTTTCCCAGCCATACTGAGCTTTCTTTCTATTGTGAGGGCCTCAGTTTCCCAAGAACCATCAGCAGCAGACTCAGGTCTGCTTAGTTCTTTAAGGTTTGGGTCATATGGACACTCCCAGATCACAGGGCACAGAGAATATCATGAGTGACTACAATCCACCTGAGTTAGCCAGATTTCCAGTACTGCGGTAAAATGCCTAAGGAAAACAACTTAAAAAGAAGAAAGGTTTGTTTTGGTTCATGATTTCAGGGGTGTCCGTGTGGGCACTTGGCCCCGGGTGCTTTTAAGGTGGCATAGAGGAAGTTACCAGAGGCAGAATTGAAGGCAGAGACTGCCTTAGCTGTAGTGGGCAAGAGGATGTTGGGCGGGGGGCGGGGGGGTGTACAAATGAAAGCACCCTGAGTGGGTTTGGGTGGATGACAGCTTTCTAGGGAGGAGCCACACATTCAGTGAATGAAACAGATGAACACTGGCTAAGCTAATCGTGAAAGAAAGGACTCACATAGACATAATTAGGAGAGAGAATGGGAAAATAACCATGTATGGGGGAAAGGAAGAGAATTACAATAGAAAACTCAGCTCAGATCTTTGCAAATCAATGAAAACAAATGGACAAAATGAGATAGTTTCAAAGAAAACATCAATAATGGAAATGAACCCCATTTCTCAGTGGCCAAAACACCACTGTCCACTACAAAACCAGCCTCGCTGTCCACCAAGAGCCTCCACTAAACTCTCAGGGAGAGGGGAACTTGGTACTCCCAAATACCATGGAAGGGTGAGAACCAAAGCCTAGAATTCCAGCAAAATGGTAAAGACAAAACCCCAAGATTGTAGGACAAGCAGAGATGGTAGCACAGGTGTCCTTGACTTATGATGGGGTCACGTCCTCAGATACCCACTGTGATAGTTTGCAATCACTTGGGGGGGGGGTGGTGTCTCAGTGACAGACTGCCTAGATTCAGTTGGCTTGTGGGCAGGTCTTGCAGAGGTTGTCTTGACTGTATCATGTGGGAAGTTCCAGCCCGAAAGTGAGTAGTGCCATTACATGGCTTTGGGCTTGGAACTGTACAAAGAGAGCTGAACAGTGAGCATGCCTGCATCCATTTCTCATTACTCCTGACCATGGATTGGATGTGCTCAGCTATTTCAAGTAACCGCTACCTTGACTTCCCTGCTACGATGGACTGTAACCTGAATTGTGGGTGCAACAAACCCTTTCTCCCTGAGTTGTTTGGAGTCAGGGTGTTTTACCACAGCAGCAGAAATGAAACTAGAACAGCCATCATAAGGGGAACATATCACAGTCAGAAGCTGGTTTTGTGACACTCACCCACTTCATATCTAAACACAGGAATGCCCTGTAAGAGTCAGCTGGTTCTCTGCTGACTCTACAGCTGGCTGGACCAGGGGCTCCGCTCTGGAAAGGCAGGAAAAAAGAGAACATATGTACTGTGTATCCACCAGGTAGAGAAAAACACATGCTCACACTTCAAGTTCAGTTTTAATGCATACATATCGCTTTCACAGCCCTGGAGCATCTGAAGTCCAGGCATGAATAGCTGGAGACCCTGTGCTGTCATTAAGGCAATGGCATGCAAAAGTCCTAAAGAAAACATGAGCAAGTAGAATATGCCCATATTCATTTGAAGCAGGTAGCATGTAGTAATGAGGCGAGCAGGCCTGCTTTCCTGCCGCCCAGCTCCTGGCCACCTGTCTAGCTTATGCCCCAAAATAACAACACACAAATTGTATTCATTTAAACACTGCGTGACCCATTATATCTAGCCTCTTCTTGGCTAACTCTCATAACTTGCTTAACCCATTTCTAATAATCTGTGCAACACCACGAGGTGGTGGCTTACCGGGAAGGATTCTAGCCTACGTCCATCTTGGGCCGGAGCTTCATCGTGTCTGTCTTGCTTCCTTTCATTCCAGCATTCTGTTCTGTCTTCCCTGCCTACCTATGTTCTGACCTATCAGGCCAAGCAGTTTTCTTTATTAATTAACCAATGAAAGCAACAGATAGCAACCCTCCTACATCAGTAGCATACCAGTGCCTTGGGGCTTAGCCTGGTAATTTAAGATGCTTCTCCATGAGTCAACTTACATAATTCATCAGACTACCAAAAACCATACCATTTTCTACAAATGGCAACAGACCAGTTGATTAAAAATCTTGATTTAAATTTTTAATAAAATAGACCACTCTTGTAAAGATATGTATTTTTATAACTCAAGCCAAAACTTAGAATCATTTATTTGCTTATTTGCTCATTCATTTTGTAACGGTCTTATTATGTAGCCCAGGCTAGCCTTGAACTCCCAATCCTGCTGCCTCAAGCTCCTGAGTACTGATATTATAGGCCAGCACCGTCACACCTGACTCTAAGAATCATTTCTAATTGAAAACCTACAGAATCATTCCCAGGGGCATCAGGAACAAGCAGAAAGATTTTGGAGCTGGCATTATTGTGCAAGCCTTGGCAGAGTATCGTTCGTTCCACTGATGAAGAACATGGACTCGTGACTTGTTGGAGCAGGTAGAGAGGGGAAAGTGACGGGGAGATAACTCTGAGCTTAGGATGTAAGAAGAATCATGGCTTTCCCCCACCTCTCTTATCTCCATCATCATTATGAGAACAGGCCAGTAGGCATTTATTCGCTCACAGGTCCAAAGAGGCTGAGAAACAAGGGAGGTGGGGAGGAGAACACCCTGAACCTTCCTGAGGCGAGCCTAGTCAAACCAGGCATGGATGAGCCACGCCCTTAGGATTACCCTGAACGCAGAAGCTCACCAATGTCATTAAAAAAGAGAACAAATTGAAAAGTCCAACATTAAAATGAGAAAGGGAAATTAATATGTATTAATTTTATGATTGTATGATTTAGAACACAAGAGAAAAACCTAACTTAAAACACTGCTAAGCCAGACAAGGCAGTACAAATCTACTCTCAGCACTAAGGCAGCTGAGGCAGGAAGATTTCCATAAATTCAAGGACAGCATAGGCTATAGAGGGAGCACTGGACCAGCCAGAATTACATAGCAATGTTGTCTAAAGGGATAAAAACAAGCCTATACCAGTGAGATGGCTCCATGGCTAAAGGCGCTTGCTGCTAACCCTGAGGACTTCAGTTCAATCCCCGGAGCCTACATGGCAGCAAACAAACAACTCTCATGACTTGTCCTCTGACCTCCATGTGTGCGCTGTGGCACCCCTCTATACAACTTGTCCTCTGACCTCCATGTGTGCGCTGTGGCACCATGTTTGTGCACACACATAGACAAAGTAAAGAAAAATAAATGTAAAGAATACTTCAAATTCAAAAACAAACAAAAGCAAAACACTGAAAGAATTGAGGTGGGTTTTTTGTTTGTTTGTTTGATTGATTTTGGTTTATCTGTTGAGACAGGGTCTTTGACTGTCCTGGAACTCACTATGTAGATCAGATGGGTCTCAAACTTACTGAAATCCACCCAACTCTGCCTCCTGAGTGCTGAGATGAAATGTGTGTCACCACACTGGCTTAACTAAAAGAATTTTAGTATTAATTAACTTATACAAAAAAGAAAAAAACCCAATGGCTTTCTCACATACAATAATAGCTAATCAGAAAAAAGAAAAGAACTCACTTAAAATAGAAATTAAAAAGAGTAAATACTAGAAACCTATTCTATACTAGATGCAAATAATCTATGGAGGGAAATATTTCTAACTCTTCTGGAGCAAAATAAATCAAGACTAAGATAACCAAAAAGATATACACCATTCTAGGGTGGGAGAAGCCGTGTTTGGCAGATTCCACTTTGTTCTACAATAATCTATATTAGAGCTATCCAAAAATACAAAAAGAAGTTTTTAGCTGAGCCAAATAAGCCTGTATCTAAGAAGAGTGGAAAACTCTCTGAAAAGGGAAAGTCGTCTGTAATATTAAAAAAGTCTTCTCACCAGCTTGAAAAACATTCCTGTGCCCAGAATTTATAATAGACATCTGTCATGTCACCTAGTGTTCATTGGGTACTTGCTGTGTTAGGAGTATTTTGATCACCATGGATCTGTCTCTACCATGCAAAAGAGTCAACCTTGTAGCTAGAATAGCCTTGAGACAGAAGTTCTACCAACCAGGTGCCTCACGTGAGACTCAAAAGAGGGCAGTTGGGCTAGCAGATGTTGTATGGACTCTGACTCCATGGAGCTTCTGGTGATGGCGGTCCTGATGGCTGCTCACCAGGGCCAGAATCCACTAAGGAGAACACAGCCGACTCCCTGGCTCCACTGCCACCTTGGCTTCACCTCTACTCATTCTGTAGCCTTCCTGATGACCCTAAAGACAACACTGAGAAGTTGGGTTGTGCATCATTGTCCTGATAATAAATCTTTTTATGATAAATATTATTAAACATTGTGTTTTCTCTACTAGCCAATGTAACCAAATAAGAAAAAAAAAATGATAAGATGTAACATTAAAGCAACAATTGGGAATTCTGTCTGAGTGTATACAATTTCCGATAGATTCATTTTTTTTCTCCAGTCTGCCGAGTAGGGGCTCCTGTTTGCAGTTTAAAACCAGACTGACACATCTACAAAAGCATAGAATGCACTGTTCACAAATAGATCAAACAGGTCAAATATATCTGGAAGAATTAGTAGGAATGGTGACTAGCATATTATTGAACACCCAACTGTATCATACATAGTTCTATAGACTTGCAATTATCTCACGAGCCTTTAGGACAATTCCAAGTCATTGTTCTCATTTTGCAAACCTAGAAACCAGGGGCAAGGAGGTTCTTGAAAATTCATATAATTAAAATAATATTTAAATTATGAGGAGAAAGAAACATCACTCAGTGATGTGAAGCAAGATGGCTATCTGGAAAGACTAGAGGATCCCTTGTCTTTCTATAGTTATTTCCTCATAGATCCAATTTAAAAGAAGGGACTTAAATCATAACAGAACCATCAGAAAAAGCAAGAGAATGCTTCAAAATGTCAGCATTGAGAAGACTCTTTGGCGTAAGAAAGAGAATTCAGAAGCCACGCAAATGAGCAGCACGTAGATTATATTAATGTGGAATATCTCATCCTGCAAAGAAAGATAGTGGAGATAAACAAGGAAAGAGTAATTGCAAATCAAATGCCAGCAGGATAGTGCAAGTAAAGGTCTCATAAATCACTAAGAAAAAAATAAAATAATACTTGATACCATATAAGATACAGTGGTGTGGAAAGTCCTTCTGGATATGTGTTGCTTTTATAGGTTAATGAATAAAGAAATTTCTTTGGCCTGTGATAGGGCAGAATAGAGCTAGGAGGAAAAACTAATATGAATGCTGGGAGAAAGTAGGTGGAGTCAGTGAGAAGCCATGGAGCCCAGGCAAGAGACAGACATGCTAGAACCTTGCTAGTAAGCTACAACCACATAGCAATTCACAGATTAATAGAAATGGGTTGATTTAAGATATGAGAGTAAGCCAGAAATACACTTAAGCTGTTGGCCAAACAGTATTGCAAATAATATAGTTTCTGTGTGCTTATTATAGGACTGGGTGGGACAGAAACGTCCACCAACAAATTGGTGTACCAACCTGTGCTAGCTAAATCCACATAAAATCTGAGAGGGCTTGAAAAGGAATCCTAGAAACTAAAAAACAAAAACCACTCAGTTTCAGAATGGTGGCTTCCTGGGCCTTGCTTCCAGCACAAACTCTGGCTCCTTCAGGGACTCAGAGCTAGGAGACTGCCTTGAGTCTTAGTAGACACTGGACTTTTGGACAGTAACGAGACTGTTAAGATAATAGGGGCTTTGTACTGAGTGGATTTTATGGTGAGATGAGCGCATAGAGGCCAGGGTCAGACTGCTATAGTTTTAGTGTGAAATGCTCCTACACATACACACACATGCCCATGCACACACACAAGGACATACACATATGCACGTACACACACACACACTCACACACACAGGGGTGTTTGTGTTTTGAGCACTTGACACTCAGCTGGTGGCTCTATTTTTGAAAGTTATGGAATCTTTGGGACAAGAGATCTAGTCTGCAGGCATATCCACCCTTGACTAAGATAGAGCTTGGCTTCTTGTTCCATCAAGATGTGAGGGGCCTGGACTGTGAACTGATCCTAGACTAACGGGCACTATTTCTCTGCCACGATGGACAAATACCTCTGAAACCGTGATGAAAATAAAATCCTTCATCCTTAAAATGATTCTGTCAATTATGCTGTCTCAGCAAAGAAGAAGCAAGAAATCTTCACAGTAAGTTGGTGGTTTTAGTAGAAGCAGCCATTTAAATGTGGTAAGATTAAGAACAGAGTGGACTTCTGTCACTAACTTCTGTCACTCTAGGAAGCTACCAGACCCCTTGCATGGAAAGCCATCTTTCTTCTCTACTAATCAAAATATTGTGTGCTTGGTTTTCAAATGGCAGTGTCTGTTACATCTAGGATTGAAGTGACTTATTTATCCATGAAGAAATTTTATTTATTTAGGACTACTTGCTTTCTCTTTTTGTCTTATAGCTACAAGTGGTCACATGGTCTATTCTGGCCAACGAGATACTCAGAATGTCAGCTCTGGGCTTCTGAGAAACTCACTTTTCTGGTCAGAGATACTTCCTAGAGCTGAGCCTCTCCTTCATGCTTTGAACACAGAGCTTGTTCGGGGCTGCGGCAGCTATCTTGGGATCATGAGGCGATAATTTTGAGGACATGCATGACAGCTGTTTAGGGTGTTAGAGCAGAAAGGAAAGGCCTGGGCCTTAACTCTGTGAACTTTCGTCCACCTCTAGAGTTCTCATGTGAGGGAGGGAAATGACTGTACAGCTGAAAACAATAGTCTTATTCAAACTCTTTTGGTTTTGAGGCAAGATTTCACATAGCCCAAGAGCTTGTTAAGTAGCCCAGGATAGCCTCGCCATTCTGACCTCCCCACCTCCAACTTCCAAGTGCTGGAATCACAGGCAACATTACATGCTTGGCTCAAAAGTCACTTTTTATGAAGATAGAAAAGAGACAGAAGTGTAGAGGAAGCTATTAGAAACCAAGAAATGATGGCAAACCAAGAGGCAGAGGGAGCAAAGGGCTAGGTTAGGGCTGACAGTGGTGGGGAGATGGGTGGCTAATGCAAAAAGAGGCTCGAGCGCTGGGTTGGGATTTGGAGTGTCCTGCAGGTGGTGGAAAAGGGTCACCACAGTTTCTTGTAAGTCATATGGATCATAAGCAATATGATCTGCTAAGCTTTGTGTTATTCTCACATGCCCTTGGAAGCATTTCCTCTTCTGTACTTTCTTTAACAAGAAAAGACATCGGTGAGCTTGTATAGTTGTATTTATTTTATTTTTCCTAATACAGGGATAATATTTAATATTATATTTTATTAACTTCTTAGAATTCCATGAATTGTATTTTGATCATACACACACACACACACACATGCACATACACACTCCTTAAACACTGTTTGCTCTGCCCTTCCCCAATTATTTTAGAATCTTTCCCACCCCCTCTTCTGATTTGGTCCCTGAGCCTTGGGAAGGGAGTAATACAAATGTCCCATTTGTAGTTGAGAATGCTACAGACACGCATTCTATGCACTTTGATCAGCTATTGAGATTCTGTTTTACCCATCATCCATCGTACAAATAAACTTCTTTGATGAAGACTGAGCGCAACCCTAATCTACAGGCATAGAGATGAGAATTTTTAGAGGGTAGTTTGATTCTATGTTGTCTGTTTAGCAAAATAATACTGGTAGATTAACCCATGGAACATGTGAGCTCCCCAGACATGCATGCCTTTCTTTCCATGAAGTGGACCTAAATGCAATCAGAAAATGGTTGGTGCTTTCCATAACATTCGCATCACTATTGTACCCGCGGGCTTACCTTGCCACACCAATGTATGGGTAGCTTTGAGAATTCAGAGAAACAACAGGGTAATAATTACCTGGACATTTGCTCCATGTGGGAAGAAAGCTTTGCAAGCACACGCGCGCGTGCGCACGTGTGTGTGTGTGTGTGTGTGTGTAGGGGATAATGTAAACTGGACAGAGAGTGAGAAGGTCCATGGTATTCTGCCTTCTCTAGACCACTGGGTCCCCATCCACTTTTACTGGACACAATACAGCTAGAAAGTACCTGTTCAGCCTGGCTGCTCAGGGGTTCCCATTCTTAGGCCACTTCCTGAGCTGCTAACCTGAAGTCCTCTCCACAGTTGCCTTGGGTCAGTGACAGCAGGTTCCCATGGGGTACCTCTGCTCCCTCACTTCATAGACAGGAATCCTGGATTCAGAGCGCTTAAGGAATGGCCCAGTTATGAAACTGTGCGTGTCAGAACCACAGTCTGTCTGGTGCTCACTTCTATTCTTCCACACAGGCCTTCCTTCCTGGCCTCCATCTCACTCATGTGCCCGTAGGAACTGGAGGGCCCTGGTACTGCTGGGGAGACACACACCAGCTACGCAGAAAGTGGAAATTCCCTCTACAAAGCAGGCTAAGTACTGGCCTTCTAGAGGTGAGTCTACTACTGTGTAATCTGTCTGGGGATGACTGAAATGGCTGTCTTTCTTCACCGGGCCACAGCTGGGACCAAAGAACACTGAGAATAGCTTGGAATTTATGTTTCAGCTTTTAAAAATCAATGATCTCCCCCTTCGGTAGACACCCTCAGCAGGAACCAGAATGGATTGCTCACGGACTTCTGTGTGCACTAGGCACATGATGAAGCAGCTGAGATAGTAGTCGGACATTGTAACAGAGTTCTTTTGTCTGCCATTCATGGACCAGCGACACCCACCCCTGATGGTCCAGCACTCGCAGTCCCGTGATGCTAGCCGATGCTCATTATCAAAACAGTAGGAGGTCACCCAGTGCTGCCCCCTCCTCAGGTCATCGTGAGATGGTAGCCCACAGCCAGTCGGCACCCACTGGTTTATCTATCTCCTGCCATTCTCCCCCACACATCCAAAGCTCAAGATCACCACTCGAGTTTTCCTTTATACTGCAGCTATGCAGAAGAGTGACCTTCTGCAGGTGGATTCACTTCTCTGAACCTCGGCTTCTCCGTTCATAAGAAAAGATGATAGATGGACTCTCAAATGGTCCCTCTGCTGAATGGGCACAGACGTCTCCCTTGAGAGGCCGCACGAGGCACGAGCCAGTTTCGTGTGTTGAGCATCATCAGAATCTGGGCTTGTTAGATGGGTTTTTCTTATCATTTCTGACATGTCTGGTGAATTTATGTGAGAGAATCCCAAAGCCTGGTGCATACAGGTATGCAGTTCTCTTGTTGCTTGAAGGAGGGCATGAATTTTTGTCCTGGTTTTCACATATAAGAGTGGGATTGGCCAATGGGAGCTTCCAGGAAGCCTGAAGAGAAAGCAGGCTAGGCACAACAAGGTACAGATTGCACAGGGCCTATGGTAGAGCTGTCTAGTATCTAGAGTCAGTGATGGCAAGAAACAGGCAGTCACTCAAGCTTGCTTTCCCTTGGGTACGATATCTGTGCCCTCAAACACTGGGTCTCAGCTCTCGCCCATCCCTTTCCGTCAAAGCTGGTGACAGAGTAGCTGAGGTGAAGGCTACAGCTATGGAGTGAGCAGAAGTGAATTTAACCTCTATACGTGAAGCTGAATGACAGTGGCAAAAAGCTGTTCCCTCCTTCAAGAGCACAGTTATAGCTGCCTGGTCAAAGCAGCTGTGGGGGTCTAAAAGCTGTTTGGGGACCTGCAGAGTGGAGAAAACATTGAGGATGGAGAGTGCGGAGACTGAAGGAAGTTCCCCAGATGGGTTGCTGATCCCAGGGGCAGAGGCTGCATGTTTCAAAGAGCCAGCGCTACCTCTCTGACGCACACAGCCTGCACAGACCCAAAGGGTTCTTCCCAATGGGAGTCCACAGTGGGGCTGCCCCGCCCAGGGTGACCTGGCCTTTCTCTCTCTGGTGGTTCTTAAACAGGTGCTATCATGTGCTTGACCCTGTAGCTGAGACATGAAAGACTGCTATCTCACCATAGCAGAAGCCAAAGGAGCTAGGCCTGGCCTGTGGGTCTCAGTGACATGGGGAAAGAACAGACAAGAAATCAGCCCAACTGACATGTGCCCCCCAGATGGATCTTGTGGCAGGCTTCTGGTCCAGGATGTGCCAAACAGAGCAAATAGGCCTGCCAAGAGACGGTTCCTTCAAGGAGCATGCCAGCACCAGGCCAGATGCTTTGGCCAAACCCTCTTCCACCCACAGTGCTTTCTACAGCCTCCCAGCTGTCACTCGGGGGGGAGGCTCTTTCTCCAACTGAGGACTGTCTTCCTGCCCTTCCCACTCTGGATTTCCTTCGGGGGGGGGGGGGAGCACAGGTTACCATCTTCCTTGGATCCCCCTTGGCCCCTGGCTACAGTGTCCACTTTCTGACAGTCACTGGGTTTGACTGTGATTTAATTGGGAGCATGCAAAACCCTGATTGTTCCATAATTATAAGGCAGAGAAATTACTGGAGCATCAAAGGTTGCTCCCAATTGCTAGATTAATTGTCCTTCGTTATCTCTTCATAGAAAAGGCCACTCGGCAGAGACAAAAGCCAGCCAGTTTCTATTCTGGAGTAGCCTGACAGGAGGATGAGGGGCTGCTCTTGGCTCCCAGCCACTTCTTCAGGCACACGAAACCTCTGCTGTGCTCTACCAGCCCCAATAGGCCACACGCTTAACGCTGTCACCAAAAAACTAAGGCATCACACGGTCCAACTCCAACTTTCCTCATGTTAGCTTGACAGTCACCCTACCTGACTCCTTGACTTGCCAGTTCTCAATGGCATGACCTATTTATTGTCTTGCTTTGCACAGTGGTGTGTCGGTGCACAAGAAGGATGAGTGTGCACAGGCCTTCCCTGTGCCAGGTGCCACATGGTGTCTTCCCTTTCACGACTACAATTATACATGTTATATTTTTTTTCCTGCTTGCAGATGGGACTCAGGAAGGTTAAGTAAACCTCCTAAGATCACAACCTAGGAGGGCAGAGCTACGATCTGAGACCAGGAACCTCTCTGGATTACTTTATCTCTGCCCCACTGTTCTCTGGGCCCATGTTCAAGGTGTGTGGACATGTGGTTGCCCCTGAACACTGGGAAAGCCAGAGCATGAGTGACCGGTGCACATGGATACATTTGATTGGTTGATTTTTTCAAGTTCTCGCCAGACTTTGATTGAATAACTGCAGCTCAAAAGTAAATAAACGTGAGATTAAAGGTTCAACTCTCTTGAACACCTACTGTGAGCCCGGCCCTGGGCTCCCCCAGAGTGGAAACTGGAGATAAGCTGATTGAGGTTCTTCTCCAGGGGAGTCCAACCCTAGTCAGGCACCTGGAGAGGTTGAAGGTCTGCCACTGAGGGGAAGTCAGCCATTTCCAGAGGAAGGACAGTCATGCAGAGGTTGGGGTTGATGATTTGACTGGTAGATCCAACTTTCAGAAGGGAATCTGGTGTGACTGGGCTCTCATGGTACAGATGGTATGAGGCTTGCTCACCCCTCTGTGTCCAGCACCCAGTGGGAACTCAACCGAGTTCCATGGAGTGAATGAAACAATAAATGGTACCTCACTGAGCACAGACAGTTGTACTGTGAATTCTCAAGTCAGGCAAGCTGGAGTCAGGAAAAGGTCGTGAACAAGGCATACAAAAGGACACTGTGATGACTGGGGGGAGCAGGGGGACAGTGTGAAAGCTCCAGTCCAAGTGTGGATGAGGCTGGACTCCAAGAACAGCTTACAGCATGGCTCTTGGACCTGTCCACTTGGAGGAGGCTGCACCTCGGTAGCAGGACTGCGCTAGCATAGGACTCTGGGCTCCACTATCAGCAGGGACCCCAGTGGCGACTACCAGAGACAGCTGTCTCACAAATGCACACCCACTTAGTAGCCAGGGACAGGCAGCCACTGAGGCTCTGAAACCACAGCTGCAACAGAGTGGCCAGCTGTAGGGACTCTGGCTCGCAGAGAGATGGCACGTCAGAGACGGCCATGTAGGCACAGATGTGACCCAGGGGCCCCTGGGGATACTCCCTGAGTATCTAAGGGGAAAGGCTGCCACAAGTTGTCAAGACTAAGCTGGGTGCTATGAAGCCCTCATTGGGCTGGCCAATCTCAGCCACAGGGCTGTGGAAGTTGCAAGGAATCCGTGGATATGCCAGAATACAACACTAGCTCTCTATGAGGGGAAATAGCAGGCCAAGGTGAGAGACTGCTCAGGGATCAGGAAAGGGGCCAAAGGTACAAAGGAAGGCAGTCAGTGGGGTATGGCATCCAGTGGAGGAGATCAGGGCTTCTGTGCACAGGCCAGCTCCAAGGCCAGCAGCCAGACCGGCAGACCTATGAGATGGCCTCTTGGAGGCCATTTGGGACATCTTGCAGGCGTAGACTGGAGACTGTTTGAACCTTCTCGGCCTTGTATCAAAGGCGGGAATTAAACCATTCTGTTCCACTAAGGCGTTTCATTGACTTCTGGCAAAACACGATGTCCTGCTTCAAAGGGACGGCAGCATCAGGCTTAGGAGGCTCATTGACATCAAAGAAATATTAGCAAACAGCGTAAGCAGAAACTGGCTGCACGTGCAGCCCACTCAGGCTGGTCCAAGAACATGTGGGCCTCCGCATCTCGGGAAATGCTGCTGGGGACAAGATGTGTCCCCGCTGTGGGTGGACCCCACATGTTTGCAAAGTAATTCAACATGTTGCCTCAACAGAGACTGTTCTGGGCTCTTTTGCCACCCGCTTCCCCCCTGCATTCCTGTCAGGCTTCAGGTGGGGGGTGGCAGAGCTTGGTGCCTCTAATAGCAAGCCTCCTCCACTCTTTCAAGACCATTAAGAAGAACGGAGCCCACACAGACCAGAACATTCCTCAGAGACACAGGGACATGGGCGTGGAGAGGGATTTTCTTGATTCCCAGGAGCCCCTGCAAATTGTTCTGGGTGGAGAGTGAGGGAGGCAACTGTAATGGGGACGAGAGCAAGTCATTCCCATCCCAGGGTTTCTTAGGCCTCTCTGTTTAGTAGGGCCTTATTAGTTACTGGCCTCATCACTATGACGAAATGTGTCTGTCCATGAGTCTCTGTCGGGCTGAGGGTGTAGTCTGTGAGAACAGGGAAGGCATGGGGGCTAAGTGATTATTTTCGAGCTTATTTTCTTCTGGCTTTAGAGAATGAGACTCCAGCCTTCAGAACAGTGTCACCCCTGTTCAGGGTAGGTCTCTTACCTCAGTTAACCTGATCTAAATGATCCCTCGATGACAGGTCCAGAGATTTGTCTCCAAGATGATTCTAGACACTGCCCGATCTGTTCCCTCTTTATTCTCCTCTTCCAAACACATCTGCTGGGTACAGGTCATGGTCTTCATCCCACATGGATGGACGGACAGACGGACAGACAAACAGACATGCAGGTGGTTCAAGAGAGAAAAGAAAAGAAAACCCACAAGTTGCAAAGGTTTCCTGCCACACTTCCCCCACACCTTTGTCTGGAAGTGGCAGCATGTTATGGACTCTGAGGCCATATATTTGCCCACAATTTATTGTCCAATAACATTTGAAGTGCCTGAAATTTGCAGAATACGGGCTTGTGGTACCCTGGAAGAGGCTTCTGGTAGAGTACTATGCCGTTCCCTGCCCTTGGCTTCCTCCATCTTGGATTAGGGTCCCACAAGGGCTCATAAACTTGTTCTGCAAAGGGAAACAAGTGTGGGGAAGAGCGGCTCTGAGATTTCAAACAAGGTTTCTGATGTGTTCCTTAGGTGCCCACTGCGCATAGTATTCTTCTGTTCATGGAGACCCTGGAGACTACCCCAAGAGAAATGAGAGTCATGACTTAAAGCCACAGAGATAAAGCCAACACTGGTAGGATGCTGCAAGCCAGGTTCCAGAGGGTCAAGAGCCAGGGAAGCCTGGGGATCCCATATAGACACTCCACCACTAACAGGGGACCCAGTACATTGAGGCGGATGATGTCCCTTTCTGTGAGCACTTAGCCCTGCAATGTGGTGGTGTCACAGCTCTCAGTGTTAGCTGCCAATAGACAATCCAGGAGCCTGGGAGTCACAAGAATGTAGAATTGCCATCACCTTCTGTAGCCACCCATCACCATAGAAACAGATTAATCCTGAGGCCATTCAAATGTGGTTCCAAGGATGGTGGACTTGGCTGCAGTGAGGGTCATGGAGCTACATCACTCAATAGCTTCTCTGTTACCTGTGGAAGTCAAGGCCACAGGACAGCTTTTCAGAGCAGACCCAGGAGCCACCCCTACCAAAGCCTTAGCTCAACTGTATCATGCATGGACCCATGTGCACCCCAAGACCTGCTTTTCTGGGATCAAGTAGCCCTGAGTCACTTGGCATGTTTCTTTCTGTGCCCAGCGTCCAAGCTGAGAGTGGCCTTGGCCCTATTCCATTCTTTCAACATTTGTCTCAGGCCTTCCTCTCCACAGTGCAGTGTGAGGCCATGTGCATGCCCTGGCCACACCATGGACAGTTGTTATCCCATGCCACTATATATGCCAGTCCCCAAGTCACTAGGCATGCCTCAGTAAACAAGAAGCCAGACTGACCCAAGAACTTCCTATCAGGTAAGGGTCAGAGAGCTGAGAGCTGAAAATGACCAGCAATGGCCCTACCCGCAGGAGGCCCCTCCAGCCTTGTTCTCTCTCTTTAGAGCATCTGAGAAGTGATCTTCAGGACTAACAGGAACTGCAGGCATTGGTTGCCTGCAATGCCCATGTTTTCCGTGTCTGCTTTGCACCTGCCACTGGGGTCTGCAATAAAAAAGACACAGTCTTTGCTTCCATGGAGCTTAAAGCTTGGCCTGGGGGTTGGTGGATGTGCATAACTATAGGAGCATTGACTTACAGGACATGAAAAACACAAAGGTGGTCTGGGACTGGACACAGAAGTCCCAGGCCATTGAAGGTAAACTATTTTAGGAAAGAGACAAAAGAGGAGGCAGGAGGATGAAAAAGAATGTCAGATACAACCTGTGCAAATGTCCTGGGTCAGTGAGGAATTTGGTACCTTGAAAAATATAAAAATGATAGCAGAACATTTTCCCCATTTTATGGAGTGGGAAGCCAAAGAACAGAGAAATGGAGCCAGGTACTCAAAGTCACATAGCCAAGAAGCAGGTCCATGCATTAGAATCCAGACTCATGTTGTCCTAAGGGAACCACATGCTTTCCCTATAGCCCCAAAGCCCACCTTCCTTACTAGACTAGACACTGGTGTGGGCTCCTACTGCTCAGACTCAAAGCCTAGCCTTTGGTCCAGTCACCTGCCATAGGGAGATGTCCTTACTGCCCCCCCCCACGCCCAGCTGTTCCACCTGTACCCTACACATGCTCACTTCGCTGCCTAAGATTTAAACAGCTAATAAGTTTTTCATCTCAACAGCTCACAGCTGTGACCTGGAGGGAATGGGAGCTGGGAGTGTGGAGGCTAGGCTGCTAGAACGTAGACTTGGGAAGTAGCCACCTCCTTCAAAAACAAAAGCGTGTTTTCGCTCCAGGCATCTCAAGGGCCTCTCGTATTCCCAGTCACCCTCCAGAGTGCTTGCCGCTTGTCAAGTGACTCATTTCATCGACAATTCAATTGGCCCAAATTACATTATGAATGTAAATTTACATCTGCCAATCAGTGTGGCTTGGACATCACTGTCTTTGCTGATTGGGGTCTCCAGCTCCAGGCCACATTTTGCCCACTAAGCGTAGGTCCCTCTGAGGACCAGAAGGTAGGACCAAGGCCTGGGTGTTATTTACCAGAGTTCCAGGGTACCCAGGTTGAAGGAGGGGATTAATCCAAACTCTTCTTGATCAAACTGGAGTGGAACCAGGGAACACGCTGGTAGAGCATTTGCCAATGGGCTGCCAAAACAGACTTAATACAAACAGAAACTGGAATGTTCTTGTGAGGAGACTGTCCCCTAGGGAGGTAAGGGTGACAGAAAAGAAAGCACGTGGACCTGGAGGTCACGCCGCTCAGGTTCACAGTCCAGCTCTGGCACGTGTCTGCTCCGCAGCCTTGGATAGGTTGCCTGGCTTCTCTGGACCTCACTTGTCTCTCCTATAAAATGGAGATGAATTTGGCCCTCTGCATAAGACAGTTATGAAATAATTTTTATTGAGAACAGGGCCCAGTATCCCACAGGCACTCACAGTTGTTGACAGCATCATTTATACCTGCATCTTTCCTGAACTGCATCATCAAGGCCCCGGACTTGGTACTGTGATAACTCATGGTCACATACTTCTCGTTCCTGCTCTTTCAGGTGGACATCACAGGAGAGCAATGGACAAGACAATTGAGGCACAGAGCAGGAGATACCTGTGTGTGTTCAAACCAAACTACTGGCAGAGCTGAGAAACCTGAGGCAGGACTTGTCCTTAGTGTCACATGGCCCATTGTATAGGACTCAGTAGGGGTCAGAGTGAAATTAAACCTGACAGCCCAGGAAGTGTTTCTTGGGCTAAAAGTATGTTGAGCCCTGTTTTTCAGTTCTTCGCTGGTCTCTCTAGCCCCATGCTGCATTCTTGCCTCTTGTCCTGAGTTCTATTGTCTATCACTCCTGGAAGTAGCAGGGCTGTGACCTCCTCTGTGACCCCAGGGAGCTGCTTTGTGTGTCTCTGACCCATAAGCCTCTTAGTCTCTGCATATTTCCTCCTGGCTGTCTCTTCTCTGTCACTCTGCACCACAGAAGCACTGTGGGCCCCAGAGTCCACCCATCCACATTGCCCCTCCCACCTGCCCTACACTTCTGGAGCTTCCTTTGCCTGAAAAATACGTGGATATCAAAAACAGAAACTTTCACCCAAAGCGCTGTTCAGTGTGATAAGTGAGAATCAGGACAGGGTCCCTCCTTCTCCATGAGGGGTGGGGAGTAGAACACTGGAGAGCTGTGGATCAGTACTGAGAAAGCCAGGCTTTGCCCCAGGGTCACCCCACCATGCTCCTGCAGCCTCTGCACCTGCTCATATAACACTGTGTGATGGGTTCTTTCAAAAACAAAATTATCCTCATTTGATTGTCTTTATTGTGACACTAGGTCTTGTACCTTTGATCCCACACACGCTATGCAAACACTCTCATCCCTAGTCTTGATATAGTCATTTCAATGCCTTCAATAATAGCACAGTTTCTTATACCAGGAAGGAAGAGAGGAAAGATAGAAGTGAGGGAGGGAGAGAGGGAGGAAGGGAGGGAAGGAGGGAAAGAGGGAGGGAGGGAGGGAGGACAGGAGGGAAGGAAGGAGGGAAAGAAGACAGGCCACCATCAAGTTCTTCCTCATGGGTATCTACACATGGCTAGAATGTTTCTGTAAAGTTAATCACACAGACACCCTACCAGCCCATACAATCCTCTCCGTTTAGGGTCTGGCTCTGAGTTCTGGGGTCAGTGGATAACTAGGATGTGGCTTTAGACTGGGCAGCAGGGCAGACAAACCCATAAACCCTGGGAAGCACAGCTGCTCCCAGCCACATGCGCTGCCTGCCCAGCATGGCAGCTGTGGCACGGTAGGAATTCATCTGGTAAGGCACAGGGCCTGTCTTCTCATTGTCCTTTTGATGTGATGACAATTTGACCTTGAGCAAAGAGGAAATAAGAGATAATAGGGAGTTCTGGGGAGCTGAAAACTTGAGGGTTGCCTGGGTTGCTGGGACAGCAGCAGAGAAAGGAGTGGGGCCTTGGTGTCTGCCCTGGAAGCCGACACAGGGCAGTGCTGGGAGGAAAAAGGGGCCAGAGGGAAGCTGTGAGTCTGGGCTGGATAGGATGGCAGAAGGAACTAGGGGCCCAGCTCCCACAGTCTCCTCTGCCAAAGGAATCAACACCCCTCCCCCAGAACTGTAGCAACTAAAGGTCTTGCTCTCCTGGCAGGAGACACAGGGACAGGAAGTGGCATTTCGTGGCACTCTGATCAGGGGCACGAAAACCACCACTTCCCCAAATTGGTTTTCCGACAGTAAATTATAATTGCTCTCCATGTTCTAGAACTCAGGGACTGAGATTAATTACAGCTCCGTATCCTATGGTGCTCTGAACTTTAAGCACAGCATGGTGTGCAGATTGTTAATAAGCTGGAGGATCTGGGGGACTTTTCAGATGAGCAAATAGAAAAAGGGAAACTATTTGAATTGGAGGACACACAGGCCAAAGTTGGGAAGGACTCTTTCTACCGTTGCCTTCGTTCAGGGACCTGGACACACCATGGCTCCCTAGAATGGAGACTCTGACAGACCTCCCCCTGCTAGCTAAAGGCGGAAACCTCCTAGCCTGCAGGTGACCCTGTATGCTACAGCAGACCAGCAGCCGGACTTAGTGACTCTCAGGTAGGGGACACGATCAGGCTATAGGAGTGTAGAGCTGGGAAACCCAGGCCCCCAGCGCCACTGTTACTCACTCAGCAAAATGTGGTCCTGTCTGCTGTCTTCAGGATCAGAGTCCCAGGGGTTTGAGCAAAATCTCTCATTTTTGTAATTGAAACTGATAGTTTTTTTACATACCTTATGTGGCCAAACTAAATACATTCAATATAGGATAATTTTGAAACCTCTACATCAGAAATCAAACTGTTTCCTCCCTCAGGTGAAAGACAGGCTTGAGCCTCTGAGGATACCTTCTTTGGAAAGACTTTCTCTGAGAAGATAAGAGACATACTCTGAAGAGATGTTCTCTGAGGAAATGTCTTCTGAGGAGAGTTCTGCCACCCTTCTGACTCCCAGCCTCTTCACTAGCGAGATGATCCTCTCTGTAACACTACCACATTCCCCTCATCTTCTCAGCTGCCTGCTCATAATGCTGAATCCCTTGGCACACACAGATTATATGTCCTATATACAAAACAACTAAGAAAAGACCTACAACAAAGCAGGAGTTTTCAATGATGTTTGTTGAAGAAATATTGCGTCCATTTCAACCCCCATCCCAACTGTTATTCATCCTCTTCCTTATACACCAATTAGCTCCATCAAAATATTGATTTGGGTTGAGGGAGCAAGATGTTTGGGTTGGATGTTGCCTGGATGTGCTGGGGCATGCCTATAATCATGGCTGAGGAGGCTGAGGTAGAGGCATGGTAAGTCAGGGCCCATCTGGACTACATAGTGAGCCCAGGACCAACCTGAAATAAAGAAACCCTATCTCAAACAACAGAAAGCATCCAATATCCCTTCTATCCCCTTCACCAGGCTTCTGGGTGCTGACAGACGTTCTGAGAAGGTTAAAAGTAGAAGTGACCTAGAGTGACAGCCACTGAGTAGAGGAAAAGAGTGCTGGGAAGGACAATCACAAGGTCAAGTCCTAGGGCACAGCTTAGCTGAACTCAAAAGCAGAGTTTTGTGAGGTAGAGAGGCTCCTCGCTTTCCTACCAGGGCCCAAACTGCTCATTTTCCACCCCTCCTCCTTCACTCTCAGATCCCCACACACACACACACACACATGCTGGAACTCTATATCCCTCAGCACCCTC
The DNA here is from genome assembly GCF_950005125.1 of Chionomys nivalis. NCBI lineage: Eukaryota > Metazoa > Chordata > Mammalia > Rodentia > Cricetidae > Chionomys > Chionomys nivalis. Next base: position 31,038,707 of record NC_080090.1, on the reverse strand, counting down.
CATCCTGGAAGATGACTATAGCAAGTTCACTTTCCCAAGAGACCTGGAAGCCCCACAGCCTGCTATGTACTCTCCTCAAGATGCTCTGAGGCTATTCATTTAATAGAAAACAGAAAACATCATTCCAAATGGGAAATAAATTTACTGTACTGAAACATGCTCTTGCCACAGGTCACACGATGGCTGTGTCTGTCCCTTGGCCGTAGTGATGGAACACACCGATCCTCAACTCAGAGTGGTCATAGCCTCCCCTCCTTGAACAGGGAGTAATATTTGGGCCGTTGTCCAGATACAAAAACCAACACATTCAGGTGATGTATGGGCTGGCCTCCTTTGCTCCTTCCTTCTCACAGCTGGAAACAGAAGGAAGCAAAAGGAAACTGAGGCAGGAAACAAAGCCCATAGGCTTTGGGGGAATGACAGGTGTGGATTCAGGTTTCAACCCACAGTCTGTAGAGATGTGGGAAGAGCACAAGCCATGCATTTATGGATACAGAGCAATGAGTGCCTGTGTCTTAACTTCTAGGAAGAGAAAGAAAGAAAGGTGTGCGTTATATATGTTGTTCACCTTTTTAAAACAAATTTTAGCCGGGCGATGGTGGCGCACGCCTTTAATCCCAGCACTTGGGAGGCAGAGGCAGGCGGATCTCTGTGAGTTCGAGACCAGCCTGGTCTACAAGAGCTAGTTCCAGGACAGGCTCCAAAACCACAGAGAAACCCTGTCTCGAAAAACCAAAAAAAAAAAAAAAAAAAAAAATGTAAAACAAATTTTAACCATTCTATGTGCATGAAGGTATCAGATCTCCTGGAACCGGAGTTAGAGACAGTTGTGAACTGCCATGTAGATGCTGGGAATTGAACCCAGGTCCCCTTGGAGAACAACCAGTGCTCTTAACTGATAAACCATCTCTCCAGCCGCTAACTTTAACAGTTTTAGATTGAGGTTACACGAATGTGCAGAGAATTTTCATATACACAGGAAATTCACTGTGGTCCCTTTGAAATATCTCAGAGCAAAGACCAGAGGCCCGACAATGGGATGAAACAATACATAATGGACTCCCTTTACCAGAGTTAGTGTGGATTGGGAACTAAGGAAGGAGTGAGGGAGGGAGAGGGAAGGAAGGGAGTTCTATGAACAGAACCACGTAGTGTATTTGAGACTGCCTTTTCTTCATCTAAGCATGGTGGTCAGCTCAGCATATTGCTTACATCAGTAGCTCATTCTTTTTTATTGCTAAGTAGTACTCCATTGAATAAGTGTCCCACACTCGGGCCATCTACCACGTCTTATCTTAGCTATTAGAAATCAAAGTGAGATGAGAATTCTATATCAGGAGTTTCCAGAGTCTGTTAATTGAGGTGGGAAGACTCAAGTCAGTTAATGGAGGTGGATGTCACCATTCCTTGGGCTGGGATGTTAGACAGAATAAAAGGAAGAATGTAAGCAGAATTCAAGGATTCCTCTTGCTCTGCCTGCTGACAGCAGATACAATGACACCAGAGGTCTCATGCTCCTGCTGGCTCACTGGCTGTGATAGACTATACTCAGACTATGAGGCAAAACAAACCCTGAGAAAATTGGCTAATACACCACTTCATATCCCACTCACCCCAGAGCAGCCTATCTGGTCCTGATGTTGCATACCATTGCCAGCATTCCATGCACAACTCAGAAAACCCAGAGCTCCTTATCAGAATAGAAAGATAGATGTCTTCTTTTGAAGTTGCATCGTATATTCTTGGATGGATTTCTGTACAAGTTACTTTACTGTATCTATAAAGTAGATACAGAAACTCCATAATCGAGGAAAGGTTTTTGGTTTTGGTTTTGACTCACTGCTTTTAGGACTTCAGTCTATTGTGGTGGGGAAGATATGCCCATGGGAGCGTGCAGTGGGGCATCCTGATTGACCAGCAAGCAGAAAGAGCAATGGAAACTAGGGGCAGGCACAGCCTGAAAGACCCACACACCCACTTCTGCCAGTCAGACCCCACCGCCCAAATGTTAGCCAGCTCTCCAGAACAGTGCCAACAGGTGGGAATCCAGGATTCAAAGCATGAGCCTGCATAGGATGTTTCAGATTCAGACCACAGCAGATGCATTCCAATATTGATTTAACTGATCTCCCTTGGGTCAGCATTTGTGTATTTCCAATTGTGGTTGTTTCCTCTGTTTGCAGCCCAACTCTAAACACATATATTGAACCACCTTTGCAAATGCATGTGCATCTTGCTTCCCTTTAGCTGAGTCTACCAGCGATGCCTTTGACTGCAAGGAAAGGAAACCCTGGTTGAAGCAGTTTCTGGATCATTGCACAGTCAGACAGTACATTCATAGGTAGAGTGGTATCATGAGGTGTTGCGGCCCCCCTCGACCAGCAAGGAGGACGCGACCACCGGAGCTCTTCTCACTGCAGTTTTATTCAGGACCTTTTGACAATTGTAAAATCTCTCTCTCTCTCTCTTTTTCCTCTCTTTTTTCCTCTCCCCCCGGGCAAACCTCTCCCAGCCCTTAAGTAGGCCTGGGCTACCAATCCTGGATTGCTAGGTGGGCACTGCTCATAGGTCCACGCATATGCAAGCAGCTGACAATCATTGCGTGATAATAGCATAAGTCAGGCCTAGTTGATATTAGGAGTTGATTATCACAGAGCACTCGCTTTCGGGATCGCGGAGGGCGGGAGCCAGCACCATCATGTGCGACTCCACGCAGCTCTCTACATTGCCATCAGGTGTGGCTTCACGCAGCTCGCTACAATGAGGTCCAGGAAAGCAGCCTAGGAGGAAGCAGGACTCTCCCCCTCCCTGGTCTATACACTCCCTGTCTGTGTGTGTGTGTGTGTGTGTGTGTGTGTGTGTGTGTTTATCCTTCTCCCTCAGTGAAGACAGCTTTCTCCAGAGAGCAAACATGACCATGGGCTATGTTTGAGTGTTAACGCTGCAACTGTGCACTCTGTAAAGGACAGCCTCTGGTGCCAGTTCTACGACTGGGGTGTCAGAGAAGGGCTCCAGCCTAGCATGAGTGGTGAGTGGTGTTCTCACCACAGATCATCTTAGGCTTATAGGGCAGTTTCTTGTTTGTGTGCATGTGTTTACATATGTGTGTGTGCACGCACGTGTGTGTGTATCTGTTTGTGCAAGTAGAAGAGAGGAGAAGTCATTTACCTTTCACTGTGGTGTCATCCCTCAGGACCTTGTCCAACTTGGTCTTTGAGACAGTCTTTCACTGACCAGGGAATTGTTGACTTGGCTAGGCTGATTGGCCAGCAAGATCCAGGGACCCTACTGTCTCCACCTTCCCTGAACCAGGATTTTTAAGCATTCACATGCCACCACAACAGCTTTTTACATGGGTTCTGAAATGATCACTCTGCTTACTGAGCAATCACTTCAGCCCCTAGAAGCAGCTTCCTCCTGGGCTGCTGTGTGCTCAACAAAATGATCAGAAAACGTACACACACAAAATTCTCCTATCTCAGACTCTGTTGGACTCATCGCTGACTTGTCCCATCACCAACAACCACAACCAGCACCCAAGAGATGCTGCAGACATGCAGCTGGTCCTAAACAAGATAGATGTCAATCAATCAAGCATTCTAGTAAATTGTCTCTTATTGCTTTGCATGCTGCGGGAATGGTCATTCCAAATAGCCCCGTTAAATTCCTCTGTGGGGCAGGTTTTCTTTACCTAAATGATCCCAGCAGGTTTTGCTTAAAGTGGGGCATGCCAGTAGTCTCATTTCCTGGGGGAAGCCTTTGATTTTCCTGACAACCCACTGAGATGGGCGAGGATGCTCTGAGGGCAAGCGGTTAATGGCTGTGAAAGCATCTCTGACCTCTAAGTGGTACAGAAGCACGGGCCTCCCTGTGACTATTATGATTATCCTCATTTCATCTCTTCTTTGACGAGCTTTACACTGCAATTTTGGAAGTGGAATTGGAGGCACGTCCCCAACAGTTCGACCTCCTGGAACTCCTCGAAGGCTCAGTCTGGGACCTCAGAGCCTCATTTCCCAGGGGCATATTGCTTCTATTAAATGCAACATAAAGCGGGTTCTGCAGCCAGAGGCATTGGCACTGAGAATAAAAGCAGGTACTAAGGCAGTGGTTTCCTAAAGATCATTTAACCATCTTTAAATAACCGTATCCCAGACAAGTCCTTTCTAGCCTATTTGAGGATTATAAAGTAGCAGTCTTTCTGGTATACTCAACTTATGCAGACTACATGCTATCCTGGGAGTGAACTGAGTTAGCTGTGCATTCTGCTGAGGTCCAACCACTGGAAGAAAAGACCACTTGAACTATTGTATGTGTTATTCTCCAGTGTGTGCTATCGGGAAGACACTGTGGCAGAGTCCCCAGGTCTGACCTTATGGGCACATGATACTGAGGGATACAGCAAGCCTGACCTTGAGACCTTCATTTTCCATGACCCTTGGAGCCTCACAAGTCTCTGGAAGATCTCCCTGCCCACAAAACACCTCTTCTCCAAGGCTTCTCCCTCCCTTCTTCACAGTCCCCAGCTCTTTTCTTCCCCTGTAGAATCCATCTCTCTTGGACCACTCTCCCTACTGTGCCTTCTTCAGAGCATTCTCCCTGGCTCACGATGCCCAACTGCAGTCAAATGGACTCAGTTCTTCGGGCCTTTGTCACACGTCAGGCCCCTGGAGGTGCAATCATTTCTCTTGTATGCCACAGACAGCTCATCATTCTTCTCAAGGTCTCGGATGTTGACTGAAACCCCAGCACCTTTGCTGGGCTCTGTCTCATTAGACAGTTGCCCAGGCTGCTTTCTGCCTTTACACGAAGGCCTCCTCAGCCAATTAATTTGACCCCATTGTGACTTTTGGCAGACACCCCGAGAAAGCAGCTATTATTATTAAGTGGGAGTCTCCTAGGAGCTTGCCACTCCAGCCTTCCTTCTCCCTCAGTTCCATTGCCAGACAGGCTCCAGGAGCCCAAGGAGCATGACTGGAGCCTGGTACCAGTGGTTACTGTAGCCCATCAGCTCAGAAGGAGGCTGAGCGATGCTAGGACATCAAAGCCAATACTACATGGAGTCTAGATACTAAATAAAAGTATATGAAAATGTTAGAGATTGGGCAACAGGCATCTACATGAAACACACTGGAGGAAGGATAAACATACGAGACTAGTTAACATAGACTCTCTGAAGCCCATGGCTTCCAAAACCAACAGGCCACTGGGGCCTGAGGGAGAGCAGCGAGGCAGTATTGTGCCTGCCCTCCTGGTCACATCTTGGGGACTTAGTTTCTCTTCCTGTCACTACACTAAAGTAACTAGAAAGAAACAGTTTCATGGAAGACAGATTGATTTTAATTCACAGTTCAAGGGGCAGTCCCTTGCGGTGGGGAAATCAAGGCAGGAGCTTGAAGATGCTGCTTGCATCTTATTCCTTAGCACGGACAGAGAGCAATGCACGCACCCCGCTGCTCAGTTTGTCTCCTTAGGTTATCCAGTCCAGGATCCCAGCCAGGGACCAGTGCCAATCACAGTGGGACAGTCCTCCTACCTCAACTAAGGTAATTAAGACAATGCCTCACAGGCATGCCCGGAGGCCTTTCTCCCAGGCAATTCTAGATTCTGTCAAATTGACAAATAATATGAACCATAGACTCGGGGAGCAGGGAGTTCCAGCAGAGGCGTGGTCCTCTCCCATTTTCATCAGACGAGCACTACTACTTGCAAAGGCAGCACTAGAACCTGGCTGGGGTCAGGGGCACATGTAATTTTCCCTTGGACACGATTCCAGAGAAGAGCAGGAAGAAAGATACAGAATGGATAAAGGACTCCAGTGGGAAGCATCCCCTAGCTGTGCTAAGTCCAAAGAGAACCTTCCCATGTAAGAGGCCGTAGATTCTCCTGCTGTCTGGTGTATTCTTGCCCGGATCCGAAGTTCTGCCCACATCATTCTGCTACTGTATGACACTGTTCCTGGGGAGACATGAACAAGCATCTGCTCACACCAGATAGAGAACAGACAACAGACCAAAGTAAGGATAACCACCAACACCCAACTTGACGAACCAATGAGCTTACTGAGATTCCTTCTGGGACTATGAGAGTGAGGGGTCACTTACGGCAGAACTGATGTCAAAGGTGTCGGCATGGGTACTGACTGGTGAGAGCTGGAGCCTGAAGTGCACTGCACGGCCTGCAGACAACTAGACAGGTTGCAGAGTGTCTCGTCTAGGCAGTTCGACTAGTCTTAGTCTCCTTAGCAACCCTTTTTGTTTATATGACTGTGGTGGTCTGAATAAAAGATGTCCCCCATAGGCCCATAGGGAGAAGCACTATTAGGAGGTGGGGCCTTATTGGCGGAAGTGTGTCACTGGGGACAGACTTTGAGGTATCAGATACTCAAGCCATGTCCAGCGTGGCAATCTCTTTCTGCTGCCTGAAGATCCAGATGCAGAACTCTTAGCTTCTTCTCCAGCACCATGTCTGCCTCAAACCACCATGCCTCCCACCATGACAATGATGGACCAAACCTCTGAAACTGTAAGCCATCCCCAATTAAATGTTTTCCTTCATAAGAGTTGCCATGGTCATGGTGTCTCTTCAAGGCAGTAAAACTCTAAGACAATGATCTTGAAAGCAGAGGGACCTAGTAGCATCTAGTCTGTTTCAGGGACTTCCTGAAGCTTTTGAATTGTTTATTTCCTGAACCCTAAAGAGCCTCCCCTCCAAAGTTCTTAAGTCTTTAGAACTTGAGTCTTCCCAAGCTGCTTCAGAAGAAATCACTTCACAACACCTGTCAGAACCATTCTGCTGAAAAACTTACACAGAGGGAGAATCAGCCCTTCCCAGCCCCCCTGCACAGCTCTTTACTGGACTGATGCTTAAATGTTTTGCTCATCATTCCATATCCCAGAACAATGAGCCTTCGAACATGTGTGTGAACTTCACTTATTCTCCAGTTCAGCCTTGCTGAAGAGTGAACTTATGCCCATTGCTGGTTTAGAGGCACATGATACAGCAGTGAACAAAACTGACTTCAAAGTTCCCTGCTTTCTAGCTCCCAGAATATTTCTTTTTAAAAGTCCCTGAACGGAGGATTTTTCTCCCTTAAAGCTGCTACTCACTGCAGCCTGCATTCCTAACTCCTGAATTGATACCATAAAACACCTGACCCTTCTAAAGTAGTTCAGAGAGACAGCTAAATAAGTTTTGGATTGAGTGGAACCTTCGTTAAGGCAAATCACTCACTATTCCACAAGCAAGCACTGTGTTAGGTAGAAAAGAGATTAAAGAAATGGACATAGCAACTATGCAGGTATCACCCAGGGAAAGGTGAGTCATGAAGCGATAAAGGGTCCAGCAAGCAAGGACGAGATTCACATAGGCAAGTTTCCTCTACTATATTGAGAAAAACAGTCAAGTTTATAAAAAATAAGATTCTGAAGAACAGATGAGAACGCAATAAATACAATTTCAATGGTTAGCCAAAATGAAATAAGAAGAATCAGATTTGCCCTTCCATGAACCCCCTCCCCCAAATTCCTGAAGCAATACCTTGCAAGACATAGAACAGGTGACCGAGGGCAGTGATTCTTTAAGGAAGGAAAGTGAAGCAGTTGGACTTTTGGTGGCCTCTGCCCTGCAGGGGAGCTCCCAGGCTACAACACAGGCCAGGAGGCTGCAAAGAGGTCTTTACCTGCCAGGAAGAAAATAGTAAAGTAAAATAGTGCACAGCTCCTCACACCGGGTTACATCCCATGTGGCATTGGGTAACCAAATGAGGGGGTTGTGAAAAACTGAGCAACAGTAAAAGCTTCCTGAATACACAATGAACACAAACCAATAGGAAACTCAATGTGTTGTGAACCGGGCATATTTCTGAAAGCATATGCCCGTGTTGTGCAGTGACCCGGCTTCCACCTTGTTTCCCAAAACACTCATGCGCACTGCACATGTTGGCATACGATGCCAATGAATGCTGCCTACAACCCCCTCTGCTCAGTTTCCAGATGATTCTATGCTGGAAGCCGTGGAGTTTTTATTGTGCAAAGTTCTCTGCTTTTATAGAAACATCCTGATTTAATTACATAAAACAAAGGCTTTTCTTATTTTCCCATCACCGCTCCTCGGTAAGTTCAAGTGAGCCCATCTTTGAATTGCATTGTCTTAGACTGTTTGATTTTTCAAATTGCTATTTGATTTAGTTTTCACTAAAAATCAATACAGAAATTTTGGCTAAGGGTTAGAAAGTATTTCCAACAATTTCTTAAATGGCCTGAAATATAAGTTTACTATTCTGTACTATGTATCTATGAGAAGTGGTGTTCTCAGTACCAACAATTGCTTTTTTTATTTTAGTTTTCATTTGATATTTTTTGGAGACAGGATTTCATGTAGCCTAGGCTAGTCTATAACTTGCAATAGAGCTGCAGATGACCTTAAATTCTGGTCCTCTGACCTCAGTTTCAGGTAGTAGAGTTACAGACATGTACCACCACCCCTGGCAATTGTAAAATCAAAAATATTCATCAGGCCTGAAGCCAGCTGAAGATTCTCTACACACTGCAGTATCAAATACTCAGCCAAGATTTAGTGGTTTATGTAAGAATAAGCAGTCCTACCATCTCATTGGGATGCTAATTTGCTTTCTTTTTAATAGGTAGTAAAAAAATTGTGCATCTAAAAGAATTACTTTAAAATAAATTTTATTTTAAATCTATTGCTTTACTAGAATTGTCTTTCATTTATTTTATATACCTGAATACCAATAGTTGTGTAAAAATCTCTAACAAAAAGGGGTTATGGGTGCAAAGAAAGCTTGAAATGGGCTATAGTTGCCCTCAACCCATGAAACTTCTTTCCAAGACCCCAAGGAGATGCTTAGCCCTGCGGACAGTACCAATTCTTAAATATACTATGTTCTTTCCTCTATATATACAACTATGATTGTGGACAATTTATCAATTAGGCACAATAAGAACTTAATGACAATGGCTATTAGGAGCAACAACAATAAAAGTTACCTGAATGGGATCTTTCTCAAAATACCTTCCTGCACTGTGCACACACACCCATTCTATTGCAATGATGTGATACAGCCAAGCTATGGGGTGAGATGGACGAACGAAGGATGTAAGCTTGTGACATAATGTCAGATTGCCACATTAGGCCACCACGAAGTGAAAGTTCACCCAAGAGAACTAGACGGCAGGAAATAATCAAATTGAGAGCTGAAATCAACAAAATAGAAACAAAGAAAACAATACAAAGACTCAATGAGACGAAGAGTTGGATCTTTAAGAAAATCAACAAAACAGACAAACCTTTATCCAAACTAACCAAAAGGCAGAGAGAGGATGTCCAAATTAACAAAATCAGAAATGAAAAGGGGGATATAACAACAGACATGGAGGCAATACAGAGGATCATCAGGTCATATTTTGAAAAATTGTAATACACAAAATTGGAAAATGTAAAGGAAATGGACAACTTTTTGGATAAATATCACTTACCAAAATTAAATCAAGACCAGATAAGCAAGTTAAATAGACTTATAACTGCTGAAGAAATAGTAACAGTCATCAAAAGTCTCCCAACCAAAAAAAGTCCAGGGCCAGATGGCTTCAGTTCAGAATTCTGCAAGATTTTCAAAGAAGAACTAATACCAATACTCCTCAAATTGTTCCACATAATAGAAACAGAAGGAACATTGCTAAACTCTTTTTCTGAGCCTACAATTACACTGATACCCAAACCACATAAAAACATTACTAAGAAAGAGAATTACAGATCAATCTCACTCGTGAACATTGATGCCAAAATACTCAATAAAATACTGGGAAATCAAATCCAAGAACACATCACAACCATGATCAAGTTGGCTTCATCCCAGAGATGCAGGAATGGTTCAACATAAGAAAATCTGTCAATGTAATCCACCATATAAACAAACTGAAAAATATAAACCACATGATCATCTCATTAGATGCTGAAAAAGCTTTCAACAAAATACAATATCCCTTCATGATAAAGGTCTTGGAGAGAGCAGGGATACAAGGAACATACCTAAACATAATAAAGGCAATATACAGCAAGCCAACAGACAACATCAAACTAAATGGAGAGAAACTCCCAGCAATCCCACTGAAATCAGGAACAAGACAAGGTTGTTCACTCTCTCCACATCTATTCAATATAGTTCTTGAGGTCCTAGCTAGAACAATAAGACAGCAAAAGGAGATCAAAGGGATACAAATCAGAAAAGAAGAAGTGAAACTCTCACTGTTTGCTGATGATATGATAGTTTACATAAGTGATCCCAAAAATTCTACCAAGGAACTTTTACAACTTATAAACACTTTTTGTAATGTAGCAGGATACAAGATTAATTTAAAAAAAATCAGTAGTCCTCCTTTACACAGATGATAAATGAGCTGAGAAATCAGACAAATATCACCCTTCACAATAGCCACAAATAGCATAAAATATCTCAGAGTAACTCTAACCAAACAAGTGGAAGACTTGTATGTCAAGAACTTTAAATCTTTGAAGAAAGAAATTGAAGAAGACACCAGAAAGTGGAAAGATATCCCATGTTCTTGGGTAGGTAGAATTAACATAGTAAAAATGGCAATCTTATCGAAAGCAATCTACTGATTCAATGTAATGACCATCAATCCAGTAAAATTCTTCACAGACCTTGAAAGAAAAATACTCAACTTCATATGAAAAAGCAAAAATCCCAGGATTCCCAAAACAATCCTGCACAATAAAAGAACTTCAGGAGCCATCACAATCCTTGACTTCAAACTCTACTAGAGAGCTACAGTACTGAAAACAACCTGCTTTGGCATAAAAACAAACAGGAGGATCAATGGAACCGAAGTGAAGATGCAGATATTAATACACAACTATGAACATGTGGTTTTTGACAAAGTAGCAAAAAATACAAAATGGATAAAAGAAAGCATATTTAACAAATGGTTTGGCATAACTGGATATCAACATGTAGAAGAATGAAAATAGATCCATATCTATCACTATGCACAAAACTTAAGTCCAAATGGATCAAAGACCTCAACATAAAGCCAGCTATACTGAACCTTATAGAAGAAAAAGTGGGAACTAAACGTGATGCATTAGCACAGGAGACCACTTCTTAAAGATAACACCAGTAGCACAGACACTGAGAGAAACAATTAATAAATGAGACCTCCTGAAACTGAAAAGCTTCTGTAAAGCAAAAGACATGATCAACAAGACAAAATGACAGCCTACAGAATGGGAATAGATCTTTACCAAGCCCACATCAGACAGAGGTTTGATCTCCAAAATATACAAGGAACTCAAGAAATTGGTCATCAAAAGAATAAATTACCCAATAGAAAATGGAGTATAGACCTAAACAGAGAACTCTCAACAGAGAAATCTAAAATGGCTGAAAGACACTTAAGGAAATGCTCAACATCCTTAGTCATCAGAGAAATGCAAATCAAAACAATCCTGAGAGTCCATCTTATACCTGTAAGAATGGCTTAGATCAAAAACACTGATGATAACTTATGCTGGAGAGGTTGTGGGATAAAGGGAACACTCATGCGTTGCTGGTGGGAATGCAAGCTGGTACAGCCCCTTTGGATATCTGTATGGTGATTTCTCAGAAAATTAGGAAACAACCTTCCTCAGGACTCAGCAATACCGCTTTGGGGTATATATCCAAAGGATGCTCAATCATACCACAAGGACATGTGCTTAACTATGTTTGTAGCAGCATTGTTTGTCATAAAAAGAACCTGGAAACAACCTAAATGCCCCTTGACTGAAGAATGTGTATTGAAAATGTGGTACATTTACACTATGGAGTACTACACAACAGAGAAAATATCTTGAAATTTGCAGGCAAATAGATAAAGCTGGAAAGCATCATTTTGAGTGATATAACCCAGACCTAGAAAGACAACTATCTTATGTACTCACTCATACGTGATTTTTAAACATAAAGAAAACCAGCCTACAAACCATAATCCCTGAGAACCTAGACAACAATGAAGACACTAAAAGAGATATACATAGATCTAATCTACATGGGAAGTAGTAAAAGACAACATCTCCTGAGTAAATTGGGAGCATGAGGACCATGGCAGAGGGCTTAAGGGGAGGGAAGAGGCAATGAGGGGAGCAGAGAAAAATGTGTAGCTCAATAAAATCAATAAAAAAAAGAAATTGGTGTTAATCAAAATTGATCTAGAGATGATACAGATAGAATTAACATACAAAACCTTAATGTTATAACACATACTAATGTTACGCTGATACTGTATCCCATACATTCAAGAAAAAACAAGAGATATGAAGACTATTGATACAAATGCAATAAAAATAAAAATTCTAGAGATAAAAACTACCATGTCCAAGATAGAAAGCATATTATATGCTTTTCCAAACTTAAGCATTAAGAAATAAAACTTTGGGGATGGAGAGATGGATCAGTAGTAGACCCTAATTTAGTTCTCAATACCACGTAATTCCAGCTTCAGGCAATACCACACCCTCTTCTGACTACCACATGCTCATACCTACCACAAACACACAAAGATACACATAATTAAAATAAGGCAAATACTTTTAAAAATACCTTAAAAGTTTAAAAATAAGAAAGTAATATAACTGGGCTGTGGAAGAAATGAAGACAACTTAACAGACATGACGCCAAGTCAGATAATAAAATGGGGGGAAACCTAAGGAATGAGTTAATGCTGTAACATTTACAAATCTTTTAAAACTGTAAATACAAAGATATAAGAAGCTCAACAATCCAAAGCACAGGAAACACAAGACAAATACCACCAGCCATGTGATAATAAAGTAACTAAAAATCAGAGAGAAAGAAAATAGACATTCCAAAGGCAGCCAGCCACAAGACAAGAACATATGTAAAGATAATAAAAGCAACAGATTTCTTATCAGAAACCATGTAACTAAAAGATACACAGAAACAACTCACAGTTCTGAAATAAAAGCACTGTCAATCTGTCATTTTATACCCAGCAATAATATCCTTTAAAAGTGAAGGCAAGCTAAAGATATTTTCAGAAAACACTGAAGAATTTTATTACAATGGAACTCATCCTGCAGGAAACAGAAAAAGAAAATCATCCAGGAGAAACTAAAACAATATATGGAGAAAATTGAGATCTATACAAGAAAGTAAGTGGTCCTGGGCATTACAACCTCTGCAAACATTAAAGTTAATTTTCTTATTTAAATCTAGGTGAGCCAGAACAAGACGGCTTAGCAAGTGAAGGCACTTGCTGCCAAGGCAGATGATCTGAGTTCAAACCCTGAGTCCTAAATGGTGGAACTGGAGAACTGACTCCTGCGATTTGCCTTCTGATCTCTGCACATGTGTGTGTACACACTCACACACACACACACACACACAAATAAATGTGATAAAATTTTAGAACTGTTTAAAAATAAACCTATTGTGAACAGGCAAACATCTAAAACAAAACTATTCACAATGTGCCACTGGGCTTACAACATAAATAGAAGCAAAACAATAATAGTTTCAAGATCCAGAGCGGAAAGGAAGTAAATTGCTGTGGTCCATGTGCCACTCATGAAGTGATAGCAGATGGGGTGAAGATATTCTGAGATCAGATGTGGGTGACATAAACTTTAAAAGCACCAATACAGGTAGGCTGAAATGACACAATAAAAAAAAAAAAAAAAAAAAAAAAAAAAAAAAAAACAGCCAAGAAGGAGATAAAGTGATGTAGGATTTCCCTCTGCATGCTGTAATTACCATTAATGAATAAAGAAACTGCTTTGGACCTATAGCAGGGCAGAACTTAGCTAGGCAGGGAAGACTAAACTGAATGCTGTGAAAAAGAAGGGCAGAGTCAGGGAGAAGCCATGGAGCCTCCAGGGACAGACGCTGGGAACTTTAGCTGGTAAGCCACAGCCACATGGCAATACACAGATTACTATAAATGGGTTAAACTAAGATGTAAGAATTAGCCAATAAGAAGCTAGAACTAATAGGCCAAGCAGTAATTTAATTAATACAGTTTCTGTGTGATTATTTTGGGTCTAAGCTAGCCAGGGGTGGCCAGGAACCAACAAGCAGCCTCCCTTCTCCAACAATAAAGCAGAGTTCTAAAACACCAGATCCAAAAGAGGGCAGATAAAAGGAACTTTGAGAAAGAGAAGCAAAGCAAACAGCAATGGCTTATCAGGTCTTATGCCTCATTCTACAATTACATTAAAACAGTGTGGTGCAGGGAGACAACCCATAAACAGATCCACACAAACACACACAATGAAACTCGGGATAGGTGCAAAGCTGGTGCAAAGGAAAAGGAAAAACTTTGTCAATATATGTTGCAAGAACTGAGAGTGGAGATACATGCCTGTACTCCCAACATTTGGGAAGCAGAGGCAGGATGATGAGGAGTACTAGGTCATCCTCGGCTTATATGATAAATTCAAGGGCAGCTTGAGTTGAGACCCTGTCTCTACAAAAGAAACACAGCAACTTTTATTATTAATAGTGCTATTTTTATTGATATTAATATTATTGCATGTGTCCACACACACATGCAGACATGTGCCACAGCACATACATGGAGGTTATTAATTGAGACAGTAATTCTGGAAAATAGTTTAGTAATTGACTTGAAAAGTAAGTAGACACTTGCTATACAATCTAACAATTACATTGTTGGGCAATTTCATCCCAGAGAAATGAAAATGTAATACCGGCTATTAGTCGCAGCTTTCATCATAACATCCAAAAAGGAAAATATCAAATGTTCATCAATAGATAAATTGCTAATAGATTGTAATATGTTCATATTGCAATATAATTCAGCAAATAAATAAATAACAAAGTGCTAGTGGCCACACACCTTTAATCCCAGCACTTCAGTTGCAGATGGCTTTCGAGTTCGAGGCCTGGCTGATCTACAGAGCCAGGTTCAATTCAGCCAAGGCTACACAGAGAAACCCTGTGTCAAACAAACAAAATAATAGTAATTAATTAAAAGTTTAAAGACCAAACTCAATTTATACTAGTAGCATGAATATGATGAAAATTATATTGGTGTAAAAGCCTGTCTTAGGATGTATGTAACACAACTACATGTTTATAATATTTGTAAAATAACATTTAGCATTTATGAAGAATGATTCTGGAAACAGGAGGCAGACTAGTGGTTGTTTGACATGAGAGAAAGAGGTCAGGGGTTATTGGAGCAGTGGGCCTCATGGCTCACAGTGCAGTGAAGAACCGTGAACGTCAGTCGAAGCAGCTATACACACCACATGTGTGAGAAAATTGCCCAGAGCTCGGCACATCGCAAGTGTACACACACAGTAGTGAAATGGAACTTATCCCTGGAGGCAATGATTTCAGCTTCCAGATTTTTATTCCATACCATGATGATTCTAGATCATCAGGAGAAGGCTGGGGGGGGGGGGGGGGGCAGGATGCAAGGAATCTCCTCATATATTTCTTTAAACTCCCTGCAGTCATAAGATTATCTAAATTATTTTAATTAAAGAAAATAATAATAAGGGAATTGAGACCAAGAACAGATGGAATGGGTGAAGTACAAATAGCAAGATGGTTGATTCAAATCTAATACAATCACGCTACATACGGTCCTGCATACATGGGTCCTGCCCATGGGTCTCATACACTCCAGGATAGCTGTAAATGTGGCTCAACAAAAAACATAAACATACTTATGAGGTTTGTTTTAGGTTTTTCTTATAACTCAGTTGTGCAATACTGGATAATGAACTTTGTAAACGACCCTGAAATGCTGCAAAGACAAAAAGGTCCTGAGGTTCTATACACAGAGATATCATTATACTGACTGAGTAGATTGTATTAGTGTATTTAGGATTATATATGTGTATATATGTGATAACAATGAAAGGAAAACAAGCCATGAATTTGAGAAAGAGCAAAGGGGTGTGTGGGAAGGACTGGAGAGAGGGAAATGGAGGGGAAATGATGTGATTATATTGTAATTTTTAAAAACTTAAAAATCATTATTATTTAACAACCAAAAAAGCCCTTTGGGCATGCATCTCTACTCCAAAAGAGAAATGCATCGCCTGGCCACTCACTACTAACAAGAAACTGCAAATCTAAAGACACACCTATGTTAAAAGCAAAAGATTTTAAAAAATACAGTACACAAACCCTAATTCCAAAAAAAGAAAAAGAAAAAAAGGAGAATAAAATCAAGTCACTTTATTGGTGTCAGACATGACAGATTTTAGGCGAGGGGAGGGATGCTACCAGAGTAAAAATAGGTCCTGTAACAAAGACAATGACAGCGGTTTCTCAGAAGGACACGAGAATGGCACCAAGTTTGTATACATGATACCAGAACTTCAGGACAATCAAAACATGACTGATGGATTGCAAAGAAATTAAAGAGATATGTAGTAATAGTTAAAAACTTCAAACCTAGTTTAAAGTGGACACCTTCTGAACCAATGCAAGAGAGCCTAAATTTGTATTTTAAAAGATCTAAAGTATGTTCCCAGTATCAATACAACTAAGTAACAAGCAGTAAATAAGAAAAATCTTTGGACCAGAGAGACTGCTCAGTGGTCAGAGCACTAAGTGCTCTTTCAGAGGGCCAGGATGTGACTCCTGCTCCCAGCACTGATACGGTGGCCTATAATGATCAGCAATTGTAGCTCCAGGAGATCCAGTGCCCTCTTCTGCCCTCCACATGCACCAAGAATTTACATGGTGCACAGACAAACATACAGATCACACTCATATGCATAAAATAAACAATATTTAAACAAAAAATCTTAGAATTCCTTGACATATGGACATTAAATAAGGCACTATCCAACACTTGATTAAAACAAGCAAAAGAAAAATTAGGACATATCTTCAGTAAAAAAAGAATAAAAGGGAAGCATTATCACAATGTATAGATGTTCCTAATACTGTACTTAGGGGAATCATGTGTTGCACAGAGGGCCCATACTAGAAAAGAGGAGCCCCAAGTCCTCAGTGAGTGCAGCTTTCAAACCAAGAAATTGGAAAAACAAGAACAAGTTTAAAAAAAAAGCATAAGAAATAAATATGTAGAACAAATTACGAAAGCAGGGAAGAAAGACAAAAAGCAACAAATTCAAAAGCCAGATCCTAAAGATCAACACAGCAAACTTCTATCCAGACCGAGTAAGAGGAAGCGAGAACAGCTGTCCACAATGGACCCAGGGATATGACGTCACTACCCATTCAACTGATGTGGAAAGAGCTGTGTGTGGAACCTACTTATGCCAATAATTTTAACTACTCAGGTGATTTGGGCACAACCATTAACAAACAAGTATCTCCAAACCCACTCAAGAGGAAATCAATATCCTGAATAGTCCTTTATTGATTTTCAAAGTTGTATCTGTGGTTTAAAACCTTCCCACAAGAAAAACTCTGACAATGGCAAACACCAGAAGTAGACACTATTTCCTTCTGAGATCTGTATCCTCTTTGGTATAACCTATTTTTCTAGTATTTTTCTAGTTGGTTTTCTATTGCTTACAACTTGCCATCAGCCTATCAAAAAGGGAAGGCAGGGCAGGAACTCAAGACAGGAGCCTGGAGCAGAGACCATGGACGAACACTGCTTACTGGCTTGTTTCCCATGGCTTGCTCAGCCTGATGTCTTACACCACTGAGAGCCACCTGCCCAAAGTGGCAGTATTCCTAATTAGCTGGGCCCCCCATGCCAATCATTTGTCAAGAAAATGTCCAACAGACTTGCCTAAGGGAAATCTGGTGCAGGTATTTTCTCAACTAGGGTTCCTCTTCCCAGATAAGTTGCAAGAGAGAGAGAGAGAGAGAGAATGAAGGAAGGAAGGAAGGAAGGGAAGAAAGAAAAAAGAAAGGAAGGGAGGAAAGAAAGGAAAAAAGAACAAATAAAAATAACCCATTGATTGGGCTGAGGAAATGGCTCAGTCGGCAAAAAGTGTGTGCCACATTAGCCTGAAGACCTGAGTTCAAATCCCCAGAACCCAATAAAAGTCACTTAGATCAATCGTCTGTAACCCCGGCACTCCTACAGAGATATAAGGTTGAGCTGGGGAACTCTTAGAAGCTCACAGGCCATCTAGTGTGGCATACACAGCAGAAAAGCAACAACAACAACAAAACCTGTCTCAAACAAGGTGAAAGGTGAGGGCCAACACTAGCGATTGTCCTCTGACAGTTACACATGTACCGTGGTATGCATGTGCATACAAACACACAGATGAATGTGCACCATAAACACATTGCACACACATATGCACACACAAACTTTGTAAAAAGAATCCAGCAACTTCTTTGGATGCATTGCACGCCCATGGCAGTACCGTTGCCAGCTCCCTTTGCAGCTAGATGGGGTGAACTGTGGCACTTCAGCTCATGGTGCTGGGAATCGCTCACTTTCCTAGCCTGCTGACACCAGGCTTACTTTATGCCAGAAAGAAAGAAATGTTAGGGGCTAGAGAGTTGACTCAGCTGTTAAGAGTGGTTGGTTGCTGCTCTTGTAAAGAACCCAAGTTCAGTTCCCAGTACCCATGTCAGGTGTGTCACAGTTGCCATGACTACAGTTCCATGGGATGACACCTTCTTCTGGCCTCCACAATCAGACATACACAGAGAGAGAGAGAGAAAGAGACGGGAGGGGGGGTAGATAAAAATATGGTGCTTGCCTTTAATCCCAGCACTCAGGAGGCAGAGGCAGACAAATCTCTTGTGAGTTTGGGGCCAGCCTGGTCTACAGAGCAAGTTACAGGGCAGCCAGGGCTATTGCACAGAGGAACCCTGTCTCAAAAATCCAAAATCAGTTTCCAGTTAAGCCAGATTCTGAGCAGCACATAAGTCAATCAGTCAATGTGTCAAAAGAGCACACCTGGAATCTGCCTAGTATAACGCAAGGCCTGGGCTTCATACCTTTGCCCCCAAATAAATAAAAGTAGATGACTTGGGTCTGGCAAATCTGTGGGTGAAAGTACTATTTTTATGAGGGGTCCATTAAATTTCTCCCTATGACTTAAAACTGATGTCATGCCTTCAGAATACAAGTCATACGATTTAAACTACAAAAATAGTATGTAACTGAGATCAGGCAGTGAAAGGAAGACTGTGGGGCACTGTGAGAGTGCTGGGGTCCTCATTTCCCAGAACTGGGTAAACACAAAGCATGCCCTTTAAGGGCTGGAGAGCTGGCTCAGCGACTAAGAGCACTTACTGCTCTTCCAGAGGACTCAGGTTCAATTTCCAGCACCTATGGGGCAGCTCACAACCATCTGCGATCCAGTTCCAGCAGATCCAACACCCTCTTCTGGTCTCTGTGGACACCAGGGGCACGCATGTGACACACAAACATACATGCAGGCAAAACATCCATACACATAAAATAGTAAAAATGTGGGTTTTTAAATTTAAATATATCCTTTAAAACTGGCTCCCACTTCCAATCTAATTCTTTAGAGGGAATCTCTTGTGCTGAAGAAGTTTCTAGACCTCTAAAGTCCTTTCTTCCCTTTTACTTTGCATTCATTTTCCTCATTCAAACTTAACTGCATTTTAGTCTAGTCCTTCTTTATTAACATATGGCCCATGTCACATGTCTCTGTATTTCTCTGTAGCCATCTCCCGAAAAACCTGTATGTGCTGAAAATTCTTGAAATTATATTTTGTGGAGATTATCTTTTATTGGTTTTCTTAGTTTCCAGAATTCTTTGGGTGGGCAGAAGTTATTGCTTGATATTTTTGCTTGTTTGCTTCTGTTTTTATGAGCCAAGGTCTCATGCATCCCAGGCTGGTCTCAAACTCACTATGCAGCCGAGGTTCACCTTGACCCCCTAAATCCTCTTGCTTCAGCCTCCCCAGTGCTAGGATTACAGGCAGGCATCACCATGCACTGCCAATTTCATGAGTTCTATAGATGAGGACGTGCTAGCTGTCGTTCCTCCCCAGCGTGTCCCTCTAGGTCACTGGATAGTATATGACAGCAGGAGAGAACATTTTAATCTACCTAAGTGTTTCCTCATATGTGAACATGGAGAAATCTAAAATGGCCTACATCACATCGCTGCATCATGGTTGTTTCGTGTGGAACCTTGGTTTTCCCAATAGGGTTAAAATCACATGGACATATTAACCATTAGTAATTAAATGATTGTGTCCTAATTATACTTCAGTCTCCAGTAGCTGTTCTTCCCCACTCCAGATGAAGGCTGTCTACATTTTCAGATTTGGCCCAATTTGTTTTAAAAGCTGGTATTTTGTCATTTTAATTGATCTGGACTAGTCTTTCCCCCTAACTTACAGTCCAGTGTGGTTTCCCGTCCATTTATCTCTTCTAGTGTTTGTCGTTTTCTTATCAATCTGTTAAAAGCTTTATTTAGATAAGAGCTATCCATTTTTCTGAATCTTTTTTCGCTGTCTATCCTGTGTCTTTCGGCCTTGTTTATGGTATCTATCTCCACACATAAGCTCTTAATTTTTATTGGGCAAATATCACTTTGACCCTAACACTGAGATAAGTCAAGAGGAAAAACGGGACAGGGAAAGAGCAGGAGACAGAACCAACGATGGACACAGAAGAGATGCACCTGCTCCGCTACATCAATCCAAACCAAGTCCAGGCTATACAGTGCATCTGTGGAAGCGCTCTAAGGTGGCCTGCACGCTGTTTCAGGAGGCTGCCCCCTCCTCCTTGGGCACTGCACCCTCTCCAGTGGAAACTTCTTACCATGTCCACGCTGTCTCCACATATCCACTTACCAGTGATCGCTGAGCCTTGCCACAACTGTACCCTGCTCTTGAATAAGCTCCAACTCTTTCAGTCACTTGGAGGACTCTTTGAGGGATCCTAGGATGCTCTGAGCTGGGCTGATGCCCTCCTGTCATGTTGTCTATTCAGGGTCTGTCATTTATATGTTTGTTGTTGTTGTTGTTGTTGTTGCTGCTGCTGCTGCTGCTGTTGTCTGAGACAGGGCTTCACATAGCCCAAGCTATTCTCAAACAATCATATAGCTGAGGATTATCTTGAACTTCTTCCGCTTCCACCTTCAGAGTGCTGGGATTACAGGTGGGAACTACCACCCATTACCCTCCCTTACCCTTCTCCAGCTCCCTCTGAACTGCCTTTCCCTCCCAAGAAGTCCCACTCCAATATTCCTGTGAGGTTTTATTTAAATGACTGAGTTTAATTAGGGTCACCTACATAACATGGGCATGGGGGTTATTAACAGAAACCAAAGCAACTCACCGCTCCCCCATCACCCTACTCCCCATCCTGCACAGGTAGTTAACATTTTTCAAAGCTACCCCTGGAGATCACCATGAGCAACAGGGGTCACAGAACCATTTTACAGAAGAAAAGGCTGACCCTGGGAGAAGCGAATGGTGAGCTTGTAATCAGAGTTCAGTCAGAGGCGAGCTCTCAGGAGGCAGGTCTCACGAAGGTGTCTATCCAAGCTAGGAGATTGCTATGGTGTTGTCTCTCCAAGGACCACCCCAGAATAGCCCCTCCTTTTCTGATTTGATATCTCAAGTGCCTTTGGGATCAAGGATGCCAGCAGTCAGAACGGCTTCACTCACCAACAACAAATCCTTCTCTTAGTGAACTTTTAGCAGTTTGGTAAATACCTCCATTCTGACCACCTTACCATAAATTGCTC
The DNA here is from genome assembly GCF_950005125.1 of Chionomys nivalis. Lineage (NCBI taxonomy): Eukaryota > Metazoa > Chordata > Mammalia > Rodentia > Cricetidae > Chionomys > Chionomys nivalis. The sequence goes on along the minus strand of NC_080090.1, from coordinate 31,017,008 downwards.
TAAAATGTTATTTTATGAATATACAGTATCCAATAACAAATAGTGTCTTTTTTGTGAAATTAATTTCAATTTAGCTTTAACTAATACTCAATTGCGCTGGAATTACATATTACATACACATTACCACAGAAAGAAGTTCATCGTGATTAATGTTATTACAGCGAACACCAAAGGAATTAATAATGATCTGCAGTTATTATAAAGCGGGGCTGGTGTAGGAAAAAAGGTTAAGTCTAATTAAATTCTGGCAACCACTTTAGGGCTCTGCAGCAACCAGGATGCTGGGTTTCATGTTAATTAATTCTATATGGAAGGCTGCTGAAGTATTTTAGCATTGTTCAAAGAGCCATGCTTTTACTACCAGTATATGTTTTGATTTTCTTTTCAGTGACCTACCAGCATGTGTGAGCTGTTGAATTCATGGGGACCACCTGATGTTAAAAACTGTTTTCTTATTCTGTTATCAGAGTGAGGTCAGAGTCTCCCTGTTCCCTCCAGTTGAGGGACATCATGACTTCCCTTTGGAAATGAATCTCGGGTTTCTAGAATTTGCTTTCTGGGTTGGACATGGCTCCACATTTATGCTTTCATATGAGTGGTGTATGCAGCCTGGATATTCCGGCAGGACCTCATCTTGCCCCAGACAGAACCCAGGTAATAATGTGCCCAAACATCCAATATTGCAAATAGAAGTCACTATGGTTGAGCAAAGCATTTGGGGGACCTAGGATTTGGGTTCCCTCGTGTCCCTGCTGTTTATTTCCTTTGTACCTTGGAAGAAATCATTTACCTTCTGAATCTGAATTTCCTCAGCCTTCACAGTATTGTTTTCAAAATTAAATCAGAAACTTGGGGCTGGAGAGTTGGCTCAGCAGTTGAGAGCACTGGCTGTTCTTCCAGAAGACTGGCTGTTCAGTTCCCAGCACCCACAAGTCAGCCTACAACTGTCTGTAACCCCACCTCTAGGGGATTTGACACCCTCACACAGACATACATGCAGGCACAACACCAATGCACATAAAAAATGAATACATCATTATGGAATTTTATAAGAAAGAGAGGTGGGGGCATGGTAGGGGCTGAACAAACAAGATCCTCCTCCTTTGTGGGCCTCCTGCTTGGCTCAAGTTCTATTTTGAACACATCTAGCTCACACTTCCCTGAGAGCTTCAAGTTATATATTGGTCCTACTCCATAACATCCAAAAATATTCTACCTACGATTAGACAGTGATGGTAAGCTTCCCCATAGAAAACTCTATGTAGATTTTTCAATGACTCATGTATCTGAGTATACAAGTTGGTATCTCTACCTACTTCAGTCTCTGCAAAGGAAGGTCATAGCTAAATGTCTGATGCGGATGAAGACTTATTTGACTGAAAAAAATTAAGACAGGGGTAGTATTTCACACCTGTAATTCTGGTGTTTGAGGCACAGAAGAAATAGTATCAGGGGTTCAAAGTCAGGCTCAGCTATAGCCGATTCTGTCTCAGAAAAAGAAAAGGAAGGAATGGATAGGATGCAAGCATGAATGGGTGGTTGGATAGATGAATGATTTGGTGCATGGATGTGTGGACTGGCAGGTAAATGGGTGGGCAAATGGATGGGGGATTGATGAATTACATATGTATGAATGGATGGATAGGCATTTGACCCAAATTAGACCTCCATAAGTAAATATTTATGTAACATCTATAACCAATAGAAACTCAGTCAAGGTCAATTATGCATTCCAACCCTGACCTTGGTGGTCATTCTAGGTTTTGATGTTGGCGGGTACCAGATAAGATTTGAAAGATCTACCTTCATCATAGCCCATCCTGCTCACTGCTTCTCACATCCATATTTGGGCTGTCATCTCTACCAGTCCTCCAAAAGTCCATTTCTCATTCAGTTAACTTGGAAAAGCCTTTTCCAGCCACATCCCAGTTCACAATGGTCTCCCCCAAACCTGGGCTCATAAAAGGAGATCCAGTTCAGAGTATCTCAAAGGTAGGGGGTGTGAGAGTCACCCGGAGGGCCTGTTAAGACACATATTGTTGTTTCCAGAGTATGGAAAGGGACTTAAAAAATGGAATATTAACAACTTCTTAGGTGAGCGGTTCTTAACCTTACTAATCCTGCAACCCTTTAATGCAATGACCCTCAACCACAAAATTATTTTCTTTGGTACTTCATAATTGTAATTTTGCTACTGTTATGAATCGTAATATAAATATCTGTGTTTTCTGATGGTTTCAGATGACCCCTATGAAAGGGTCATTCAACCCCGAAAGGGGTTGTGACCCACAGGTTGAGAATATCTCTCCTAGTGCTGCTAATGGTGTGGGTACCATAGATAAGAACCTGGAATCTAGGGCTGGAGAGAGAGATCTGGACTTAAAAGCACTCGCTACTCTTCTGGAGGACCTGGGTTTGATTCCAAGACCCACATGGTGGCTCACAGTCACCTGTAACTACTGTTCCATGGGGTCCAATGCCGTCTTCAGCCTCTGTGGGTACTAGACACACGCGTGAAGCGCATAGACACATACAAGCAAACATCCATACACATAATGAAGAAAAATGTTTTGTTTTTAAGAAAAAAAGAGTCTAAGGTCTAGCCTATCAGACTGCAGACTAAGAGGACTCAGATACAGAAGTAACTTAGAGGAGGGCTTTTTCCAGGAAGGAGTTTGTTGAGTCTCTCTCTCTCTCTCTCTCTCTCTCTCTCTCTCTTTCTGAAAAGCTTCCAAAATGGGACCATTTGCCACCCAAGGTTTTCAGAAGAAGCAATGCTGAGAGAGGTGGGTAGCTGGGTAGCTCACTGGAAGCCACAGGAGGCCAGATTTCCCTCCCTGACCTGAACCTTGCCCTTCATCCCAGATAACCTGTGTTTGCAGCCTGGCTGAAAGACAACTCTCATACAGGAGAAAAATGATCAGCTGGGAACAGCAGCTGGATGGTGGAACCCAGCATCTGTGAATGAGTGACACGGGTCTCAGAGAAGGGTGACCAGTGGTAGGTGAACTGGTGTGCAGAAGATCAAGTGTAGTGAGGACTCAGAGAAGGATTCAACCAGACTCTTAACCTTTGGGAGGTTTATTTAACCTCTCTGGACTTCTGAGGTCATCTGACCCAAACTCTCACGCTCACTGAGCAGGTGCATCTGGAGAACTGGGGCCTCCCACAGGCAGAGCATTTGAAAGCCCAGGGAAGCCAGCTTTATTGCCCTCCACACTATCCAATGCAACAGGGAGGCAGCACACAGCCACCTCTGGCTCTTTTCCATCCCTCAGCACCAGGGACATCTAATTGATCCTCTTGTGGCCTTTATAGGGTCAGAGAGGAAGTTACCAGAAGCCAGAAAAGCAGAGAGCCAGTTCCTGATTAAAAGGAAACCTATTGTGTGGAAGTCATAAAAAAAAAAAGAGCTGCTGTAGGTTTTCCAGTGAACTCTCCATTGCTGGGCCCAAATCCATTCTGAGGCCATTAGCGGCCTGAGTGCTGGCGCAGAGGCACCCAGACTCATTGGAACCTCAAGAGTGAATCCCCAGAGAGCTGACTCAGCCCTTTGTCCTCAGTGAGAAAGGGAAATTAGACTCCAAGGCTCAGGGGATGGTGAGAGAGTGTTCAAGGCCTAAGAGACAAAGGGGCAGGCAGACCAGAGAAGCCTAACAGAAGGGAGCAAGGGAGAGAAGGCAGGGAGGGAGGGAGGCTGGATTTATTGCCCATGACTCCAAGGCGGGCACTGTGCAAATATCATTAATCCCAACAACAAGCTCTCAAGCTAGACATTATTAGTTCCCCACTGGACAGCTGTCATTACTGTGGCTCAGACGGTGGAGTGACTTACTACATAGCTAGGACTTGTGTCTAAATTCACATTCAGATGTAGCTAACCTACAGGTTAACCCGCTCCCCACTGTTATATGCCATGCCTCGGTTGCTACCTTGGATGATTTATTAGGAGAGAAAGCAAAGTGAACCACTGTTACTTGGGCAGCCCTGTGACTGGAGATGGATCTTCCATAGCCAGATAAATCTGGCCAGACTCAGAACCCAGGAGCATCTCATCCCGGCAGAGAAGTGGAAGCCAGAGACTGAGGTGGGCTGCAGGTGTCTGTATGCAAAGTTTAAAGTCATATATATGCTGCAGTCCTGCTGAAAAGAGGTCTAAGTGACACCAAATGGTACATGGTCTGCTTGCACGCCTGTGAAGTTGGGAGACGGTGTTTTGTGAATAAATGGCTCAGCCACCTTCCCCAACGATTGACTAGAAGCCCAAGACACCATCTTTGGACTTGATGCCACGCCTCCTCCTCTCCTGGCATAGAAGGTCTGGAGGATGGGAGCAGTGGTCCCAGAAACTGTTTCTCACCTGCAAGCCCTTTGCACAGAATGGAGAGATCTGCATCCCCTGAGGTCATCGTGGTTGAGCTCCACAAGGCCAGGTTTGCCAGGCCTCTGCCACTGCTATGCAATTTACATAGCCCCACACGTTTAATCCAGAGTGTCGCTGTAAATAAGTCTAATGCACACAAGCTAAGGCCAACGCAAGATCTTGCTGCTAGAAAGTCCTCCCTCGGGGTCGGAGTCTATGTCCTTATCCTTTGCAGTCTCAGACCTCCTCTGGGCCATTACTACCTCCTTTTCTACTGTTCCCCTGCTCCCATTTGCTCCATCTCTTTGGGCTCTGCCACCATCTACCCTGGGCATTCAATCCAGAGCAGATTCTAGCCCTGCCCATTTGTCTGTGGACTCCTCTCCCCTGTGGAGTTACCGCTTTAGTACAGAGCATTGCCCCAACGTCCTTCCTCATAGACTCTGTGCCTGGAGTTCCAGAGACCATCCTGTTGACACCTCCTCTACACGGGGGCTGTGACTGAATGGACCATTGCAAGCTGCAGCCTATGCTTGGAATCAGCTGGGATGGGAAGCCTGGTCTGATGCTGGAGTCAAAGAAGACCTCCCTAGTGGGTGGGGACATGGTGGGGAAAGGCTATTCCAGACAGGGAAGCTGAATGCGTAAAGGCCAGCAGCAGAAGACAACACAAATCTCCAAAGCTAAAGGCAGTCAGGATAGTTGAGCATGGTGGTTCCTGACTATCACCCCAATACACTGAAGCTGAGACAGGAGGATTGTCTTGACTATGGAGTTAGCCTGGGCTACAGAATGAGACCTTATCTTAAAATTTAAAATGATAAAATAATAATAATAATAATAATACATTGAAGTTAGCCAAGGCGCACAGAACTGTTTGGGATGAGAGAAAAGACGTAGCTGTGGTGGGAACAAGTGTCTAGACTGCGGATTGGCAGTACACTGAAGTCTTCTAGCAGTGAGCTGTGGCCAGGACTGTGACTCCAAAGAATGTCTCTGGCTTTAAGAATAGCAATCCAAGATGGTGTCTTTATCTGAATTCAGCAGTCGGGAGTTGTGCATTGGGGATCAGTCTAATCTTCAAACATGCACCGCCCCGGTGCAGACAGACCTCCTGCTGTAGAGTGCCTGTTCACCAGGATGTTGTGCTGGCTCTCTCCAGTCACCACACTGGTTCAGAGGCTCACTTGCCAGGTAGCTGCAGGGGTACCTGTCATCTGGCGCTTCCTCCCAGCTAGTCTCCCTCTCAGCTGAGTGTGAGCACTGTGAAGTGAGGCTTCCCTTCTCCATTCTGACACCCCTTCACTTCTATACTGATCAGCAACCCGGTCAAACCATAAGGCACTAGCTGTCCAGGGGAACTTTGTATACTCTCCTTTTAACATCCCCAGCCAAGGACAGCTGTTAAGGCACCTGACTATGGCTAGTCAGCTGGGAAATGGACTTTTCAGTTGGTTCATTTTGTCATCATGTTTATTCAGAGTTCTAGGAATTGAGCCTGGGTCCTTATCCATGCTGAGCAGAGGTTCTACCACTGAACTAAAACCCAAGCTATGAATCCACTTTGTATTTTTGAAACAAGGCTTCATGAGGTTTCCCAGAATGGCCTGGAACTCCCTCTGCAGCCTAAGAAGACCTCGAACTTGTTATCCCCCTGAGTAGCTGGGATTACAGGCCTGAGTCACCATATCTGGCTTAGTTTCATTTCAATTAATTTAAATTTAAATAATTACCAGACTAAATATTCCATAAATGGGAAAAAAGGGGAAGGGAGGGAGGAACCAGGAGAGAAAGGAAAATTAGTTGATTAAATGACTCTTTTTCTTTATTTGTGATGGACCCACAAGAATCATACATTATTTACGGGGTATCGTTTATTTTGACGCATTCTCAAATCAGGATAACCTTCATCATCTCAACTACTCATCCGTATTGTTGCTTCCCTTCACTCCGTTGCACGTAAAACCCCAGAACTTCCTTCTCCTGTCTAACCATTCCATTGCCCGCTTTGAGCAAACTTCTGCCTATTCTTTGTCACGCTCCAGTTCCTGGTGGTGACCATTCTACGGTCACCTTGTAACCCATCAACCCTATTAGACTCCACTCAAGAGTTAGCCCACGCGGTGCTTGTCCTTCTACCAGACAGCTGCACCACAAGACGGGGTCTTCAATCTCTCAAGCATGGCCTCCAAAGGATCAGAGCTGAGGACAGTGAGCACAGCAAGTCGTCTTGGTCCTCCAACGCCTCAACACTCAGAACCAGTCCACGTACATCAGAAAGAGGCCAGCAATTAGCTACCCTCGCTGATCCACCAGGAGACACTGAGGCCAGACAAGGGAAGCCACAAGAGACATAGCCTCCGAGTGTTGTCTGAGCTCTACCTTCACCATCTGCCTCTCCTCAGGTAAGCAGAGTGGGAGATGAGGAGTCCATGGTTTCAGATGCGGGTATGGCGCCTTCCGTCCATCCTGCACACCTCCTGTGCTCCTGTCCCCCACCTCCATCTCTGTATTAGCGATGCATCTCCAGGACACTCTGTTGAAGTATGTCTTGAGTCCCCTTTTCACGGCTAATGAGGAGACAACAAGAACTTGACTAATACCACTACAATTACTGGAGCAGCGAAGCGAGGGCCTCTGATTAGATGTGATAATTTGCAAGGCTGGGCTCTTCGCATTAAGTTTGCAAACAGTTTAAAAATCACTTCCTCTATTTATCCAGCTAATCCCTGCTTAATGACTCCAGACCCAAAGAAAGAAAGGGGAAATGTCTCTTTAAAAATTAATAAATAAAAAATTAAAACACTAACAACCTCAACCCTTATTTGCTGAAAACGGGAAAATGACAGAAGTGTAAGAGACTGTCATCTCTTCAGAGAAATCCCACCAACAATGCACAGACCTGAAGGAACCTTACTGTCCCCAACAATGGGCATCACGTCCACTGCAGCCTCTCACCTGTCTGGCTATTCTCTCCCTGCCAGGACTTCTTGTCCGGCATGAAAAGACTCGATCACTTCCTGCTGGTATATTTGATGGCCTAATTCAGAAACAACTGTAGGTGATCACCTGTCTCCAAATGCTGCAGCTGAGAGCACATGAGCTGAAAATCGTTGTCACAGAGGGTTCTTTATCACCTCACTATGCAAAGTGTGATCCCTGGACCAGCAGCAACAAAAATGGGACCCCACTCCACCAGACCTGCCAATTCAGAATCTGCCTTTTCCCAAGCACCCGAGACGCTGCAGCATGAACGCTGTCACTGTGCCTGAACAGCACTGCTTTATGACAGATCATTTTCCTGTCCCCAAGGGTAACCCACAAACACACAGCTTTGTTGATTTCCATACCGTTGATGCACCTGACCTGCGCTTGTCCTCGGGATTCTGCAGAGCCTTGTAGAAGGGGTTACACCAAAGATGAGAATGTGCGGGGAACTCTGTGCTACACCAAGTCAGAAGCATCTATTTCCGGCAGGCTCTGTAGTCATAGTAACATACATTTTGGTGTCCACAAGGAAAGGGCTGTCAGACATGGTCCCCAGACTAACTTGACCGCCAGCGACTCAAGAAGCACCAGCTAGGAAAATGCAGGCACACAACAAGAAGTGCCCCAAGATGAATGCAGTTCTGCAGTCCCAGCCCTGAGGATCAACGTCAGTCCATCCAGACCACCGAAATCCCTTCCACTACTTTACTACAGCGCGGCTGCCCACCCAAGCACCAAATTCTCAGCTAATGTCATTAAACCAGACCGGGGGGGTGGGGAGGGGGCTAGAAGAATGGGGAAGATGGGAAGACAGACGGCTGGGGATAGCTGTGACTTTCTCAGGGGAATTCCTGTGGCAGGTGATAGGACCAGACCATTCCTCTTCTGGGCGAACACAAGAACCAGGAGCTGCTTCAACTAGGCTTGTGTGGGAGAATTTAGGTAGAAGTCTCCACAACTGCCTGGAGGCAGGAACAATGGTGAGTTTATTACACAGATGAGGAGCCACCAGTCAAGCTGGATTTGAACCCAGGAAGGACAATCAAGCCCTGCTCGGCCCCTCAAGAGGTATAGGAGGTAATTAAATCCTGATTAACATATATAAGTACTGCATACTCAACTATATCACCCTAGTTTCCAAAATCAATTCAGATTTACACATGTATATAAGTAGGCATGTCCACAGCCATAAACAGCCAGGTTAGATTTTTCTGAAAATTTTAGAGTGCTCAGACCTGGAAATGGCACCCTCTGACCTCCAAGATGAGTTCATTTCAGCTCTCAGTGATCCAGGGAGTAAGCAACAGAGTCTTGTCCTCACTTTACAAGAGGGAAAATTGAACTCATGGAGAGAAAGATTCCCAAGGTCTCCTGCTCACCAAAGGTGGCCCAGAGCAGGTAGAGTGTGGGTCTCACAGTCCCCTGGAGCCTAGGGATGACTGGGCCACCTCAGGTCATTTCTCAACATTTTTCCTCAAGAGAATTGGCAGTCCAACAGGGCATGTGGAATTCTTGACATATAACCCCGAAATAACATGGATGATATGCCACCAAGATCATGGTGCAAAGGCTTTACATGTTTGAGCTACATCTAACACACACACACACACACACACACACACACACACACACACACCGGAGGCTGACAGTAGCCATTGAACACTAAGAAAAGGAACCAGCCAGTAAGCAAGGCTGAGAGAAGTTAAAGCAGACAGAGAAACCTTCAGGCACAAAGCACCAAGTGATCTTGTGAGGAAATACCAGGTAAGGAGAGTGGGTGCTGAGTGGGGACATGTGAGTCCTGGGGCCTGGAACCCACCTTGATGCCACTCATGCCTTGAGTCATTGCTTGCTTTCTCTCTGCTGCCTCAACACACCCGTCTGTAAAATACATCTGTTCAGTGGTTCAGTGGTGCTCTCCCATGAGTATGTCTGGCTCTGGAGGCTTGAAGTCCTCTTCCAGGGGTGCAGGGAAGAAGGGAATCCCTCACACACAGGACAAGTGGGAAGCTATGCTGACCTTCAGGAAGCTGCTGCAGGGCAACTGTGAAATCTTCACCCACTCGTTGGCCCTCCCCAGGTTTAGAGGCCCTATTTGGCTCTGGAAAAGAGAGGACTCCATGACTCTAAAGTCTCCAGTAGCACAGCAGTGTGTGTGTGTGAGAGAGAGAGAGAGAGACAGAGACAGAGAGACAGAGACAGACAGAGACAGACAGAGAGAGACAGAGAGAGTGCTAAAACTCAGTGCACCTGGGCCGAAGTCCTGAAGTCCTAGACTTGGACACTTATACTTTTCCCTTGGGCGTGTTTTCTGGCCTCTTAATTCCTGGGGGGTCTTCTCCTGTCAGTGTGGCTCATGAGAAGGTAAGAGGAACAAGTTAGCGTGTGGAAGGACTGGCTCCTAAGAGACTCACTACACAAAAGGAGGAGCCTTGCACTTACAGATGTCTTTCTCCAAAGCAAATACTGACAGCCCTGGCTGACGGATTCACATAGTGTTTGAAGATGGTGGGTGGCAAGCCCCCACTCCTACTGGAGTCCTGTGCAGACAGCCACGTAGCCCTGTGGAGAACAAAGCTCAAAGCATCCGCACATAGCGTAATTCCTCTGGGGTAGAAAGAGATGTAGAAAGGCAGAAGCATGGCCACTTCTGTTTGCAAACAGAACACTAGACAACAAGCATCAAAAATGGCTCAAGGGAGTTTACTCCAGGGGCCCAGAAGCCTGAGCAGGGGTAGTGGGGCTGGAAGCCAGCTACCTTTGCCTTTAGTAATTGCTTTTGAGTCATATTCAAAAATATTCAAAGATAAAACAAACCAAAGCAAGGCTAAAGCTGCCCTGCAGTTGGGAACCCTTTGGGGAACCAACGTGAGCAAGCCAGCCCCTCTAATCCAGATGGACAGGCAGACAGACAGATAAACAGCTTAGAGGCCAAGGTCCCCTGAGGCCCTGAGAAATGGGCTGTCCCAGAGCTGCCTTGCTCCCAGCCCGGCAGGCAGTGACTGCCCTCTCACCCAGACCCCTGCTGGCAAGCACAGTCCACTCCCTCATCTTCCCGGAATGGATGCTCTCCCCGGGGCTCATTGCAAAACATCCTGGCTGGAGCTGCAGCTGGGAATCCAGAAGCAAAGCTCCCTCTGTAGAGAGGTACCGTTTCCTGAGGACATTCCGGCCTGGTGAGGGCCTGAGGCAGGAGAGGGCAAGAAAGGCCAAACAGTCATTTGCAGCCAAACTGGGGCCACGGCAGGGCCACGTGCTCACTGGAGCTATCTCTGGCTGGAGCCATAGCCCAGGTTTAGACACTATTGCTGTCTGGAGCCTCTCCAGGCGACCCTCCACACTCTCTGCTGCAGACTGACTGGGCTGGTTAAAGGAGAAGGAAGTGTCATTGTGAGCAATCCCCATCCACAGTCTGCCTCCCCAAGAGTAAGGGCCACAGCACAATACCTTCTCAGAGCACCAAGCTGATTTCAGGCTGAGTCTGCTACCAACCACAATGACTCACCTAGGCAGGTCTCTTATCCCCAGAGGACCTCAGTTCCTTCAGCTGTGTTAAGAGATTTTTGAGCATAGAGCCCTTTCTCCAAATGTCATCCTACCAAAAACCTGGCGAGGAATGAAAACAGAAGCCTGGATGTGGCCTGCCCCAGCCCCTGGGAACAGCCTAGGAATCTTGGAGTTCCTCAGAATTCTGGTTTCTGCCTCTGTCTGAGTGCCAGGACCCTAAACCTGATTCGTCTTCTCTGTCCCCTCTTCCTAAGAATCTCATACTCGAGGTATGCGGATTCTCTACCTCAACGCCCCAATATTCACTGTTCATGGGACATCACCCAAATATCCTACCAGTTATAGGAACAACCAAAGCAGAGACTCTGGTCACGCCTGTACCTCACACCTCCTCTAATACAAATCGTCCCTGTCTTACATCAGCCCTCCTGCATCTTGTATATGCTATCCCGGTTAGGACTCACTTCCACCACCATCACCACAACTATCACCATCACTACCACTACCATCAGCAACCACCACCAATACCACCACCACCATCACCATAATCATCACCAATAAAAAAATCACTATCATCACTGTCACCACCAAGACCATAAATATCACCACTAACATCACAAATATCACTATCTTGACCCATTATCATTATCACCACCAAAACCACTACCATCACCATAATCACCACCAACAGCATTGCCATCATCACCACCATCATCACCACGATCACACAATCAACAAACAGCATTATTACCTCCATCACTGTCATCATCCATTTTGTCATCATCCAGAGACTCTCGCCATCTCTGTGCGTCCTTGCTGGTCAATCCCTACCTGGCAGAGACATTCTTAAATCACAGTTATAACCATGATCATCATTGCTTTTAACTTCACACTACCCTCAGAACAAAGTTCAAATGCCTTCTTTACATTTGACAGTTTGCAAATCTAGTCTATGTTTCAGGCCCACATCCCAAGCCCCAGCCTTCAGTGGAAAGGCACCTACTTCCACTACCCCCATAGAGTCCCCGAACCTTTCCGTAATTCCTCCATCTAAGGGTCTAGATATATCCACAGATCCTGATGGTCCGCTGGCCATGATGACCCCTGCAGTCGATAATGAGCCCTGGTGACCCAAGACTACATTTGTCTCCTTGATACCAGTCTTGCCACCTTCCTACTTGGTCCTGAGCTGGCCCAGAGCAGGAGCCTATGGAGATTGTGAGAGGATTTGGGGAAGGGAGTTCGCAGCAATGAAGGCAGGCAGAGGAACTGAAAAAGTATCTCCTCCTTCACTCTGTCGAGAAGAGCCCAACGCTTGGCCTCATCAACCACCCCCTAACAGCAGACTCCAGGGGGTAGACGCCCAGGCCTGAAGAGAGGCAGCACATCCATCTCCCTGGATCCTCCGTAAGCCCTGCTCTGAACTGACCTTCAAATAGGAGAAGATGCTGCAAGAATTCTCCATCCTGGGAATGCAAGCCATGGTGCTGGCCTCACAGCCTGAGAGCCCTCCTTTGCTGCCATGTCCAGACTCGGTACAGAAGGTGAACCCATCCATGCCTCCACAGCATGTTCTGTAGTGCTAACCTCTGCAGCGCTGAGTGCCTGTGCCTGCTCAGCTGCTCAGTCTCAGTGCTTTACCCAGAGGGAAATCTGGACATGCTTCAGTAAAGCTCAGGCAACTTCTGTTCAGGAAAGGCATCCCTTCTTATTCTGACTCACAAAGGAGGCCTTTGTCCCCAACACTCACAAGACACAGACCAACATTTCTGTCTTGGCTATAGAAGACACTGTCTTACTCCATGACCCGGGGGGTGGGGTGGAGGCCAATGCCTACACTCTGCTAAGAAACGTAAGGCTGGACCTCCTTCTTCCCCCAAACTCTCAGGGAAGCAGGAGTTCACCTCCCAGCGAGAGGTGTTGCTGGTGCCACATCTGGAGGGGAGGACAAGCCTATTTCAGGGACCCCTCATCTCCATAATAGGAAGGGACTGCCACTGGGGGGAAGGCTTTGCCACGTTTACCCAGGCCCACTCTCCAGCCTTGGCCCGGCATGCCAGTTGCTGCATCGTGATGGAGCTCTTTGTTAGGCTAACCTTTACTTTAAAACGAAGGCAACCTCTGCCTAGAACTTCAGGGCCACAAAAACAGTGATTTAATCGTCCTAGGGACTAGAGTTCAGTGTCTTACATGGCACTGGTCCTCAGGGGTCACCAAAGGTGACAACACCCAAACAACGCTCTCAGTTTTAGCCCTGAACAGCTCTCACCAGTTCCCCAAAAGCCTGACTCTACAGAGCAAGGACAGACTCACAATTGGGTGTGACCGCAGGAACCACAACAGGCTGAGAGACTTGGACTCCACTGGACTCTATTGGAAGTAACCTGTAGTCGCTGGCTCCTTAGACAGAGCACAGCCAACCAGAGAGATCTCAGACCAGAGGTTGCTGCTGGCCCCATTCCTCCATGGGCCAATCTCAGTGCCAATGCTGTCCTTCCCTGTCCCCCCCTCCACTATCTCACTCGCCCCATCTTGCTCACCTCACCTCTGCTCCTTTCCTCCCCACTTTTCCTCCCTTTTCACTGCCTCTACTTCTCCAGTTTGCCCTGCACCTCTTTCTGACCGCAGACTCTGCTATGGGTCACAGTGGCACTCTGTCCATGTAAGTCCTCTGTGTGAGGCTCCTTCCTCAACCCTTCCCATTCCTCTCTCTGTGTGCGGCTGTCTTCTTCCACGCACTCCTACCCTCAGTTCTCTCTTTCTCTCTCCCTCTCTCTCCATCCCTCCTCTTTCTCTCTCTCTCCCCCACCTCATCTTTCTCTCTTTCACAGGCTTTCTTTCTCCCTTTTCCTTTCTCCATGTAGCCCAGGGCTTTGTGAACAAGGCAGAGGAGAAAAGGGCAGGAAATGCAGAGTTATGAGTTAGTCCCTGTCTGTGCACAGGGCAGAAAAGCAGAGGTTGGGATGTGTTGTGGGAGATCCTTCCACTCCTCCAGCCAATAGCTGCTGAGATACCAGCCCATTGGGGCGTGGTCTCTCTCCCTTTAAAAAAGCGGCCACTTCCCTCCTCATGCTCTCTTACTTCCTGCTCCACTTCCAGGGACTAGACTCCCTTCCTGATTGCGCAGAGGGCTGTTGTCTGGGACAGTGATCTGTAAGTTTTTTCCCCTTTATATAAATAACCATTATATTAATCATAATTCCAAACTAGCGTTGGATTGTTTGTGACTTACGCCTTCACCTTCAGGGATGCTTAAGAGATCCTGTCTAGGTCACTCAGCTCCTTGGCCATTTTCCCCAGGAGTCTGTCCGGGGCTTGTCCCTGCCATGTGCTCCTTCCTTAGCTGGTACCTGAGCAGCTTCACAACCTCTTGACTCACCTGCAGTGAGCACCCCCAGCCATGAACTTCCCTGGGTTCCTTGAACCCATATTTTCCAAATCTGTCAGTCTCACCCCAGAGGGACAGCCCTCCCATACCCAGATGTATCTGTAAGGCAAGACTCACATCTTTAGGAAATCACATCTGACCCTGTTAGCTAGCATGAGGCTACAGGTCCCTATGAGGACAAAAGCCTCTTGACTGTTCTGAGATATCCACTCCTCTACCCAAAGCCTCCTGCTTCCTTTGTCCGGGACCTGGAACACAGCCAGCTTCAGAATGCCCTGGAAGGCTCTACACTCCAAGGATACTGGGGAGGCAAAGTTGCTGAGCCTGAGTCACCCCATGCTGGGGGCTCTTGGGAGGGGTGTTCCAAAGAAACCTCTACACCCCTAACCTGACACCTGAGTAGAGCAGCTCTTCCTGCCACTCACCTCTGACCCACTCTCTCTCCTGGGCACTGTTTAGAGAATAAAGAACGTGGCCCTTGAATAAATAATCCTGTCAGTCCTTCTGTGGCATCAAGCCCTCAACCCAGGACTTTAGTCAAGTTTCAGGAGAGCTACTCCTCCTCCAGCTCCTCCTTGGGAGCTCATCTCCCACCTGGGTCCATCAGCTTGCCTCCCACGTGACTAATGACTTTCATTCACCCTGCCCATCTATCCAGCGTGAGAAGTAAGACAAACATGACGCTTGGATCCGCCAGTCAGGAAGACCTGGCCTGCAACTCTGGCTGATGAATGTGTGACTTCCTTTCTGAGCATATTGGCATGGGTGAGAGTCCTTTCTTGACTGCTCTCATGCCAGCTGAGATACCCTCTATAATCTAACTTCTTCCTGGGACAGGGTCTCTGGAGTTGAGTGATTCAGCTGACTAAGGAAGGTAGCTGCCCTTGCAAATATGTTATCTGTTGTTCCTATTAATCAAAATAAAGAAGGAAAAAGCTCTCAAACTAGAAATCTGAGAAGACCCACATGAGGCCAGGAGGAACGACAAACGTGGACAAAGAGAGAGGCTGTACCTGCCCAAACTGTCCTAGACTCCAGAATACCTTTCTTTATCGGCTTGTTCTGATGCCTGAACCCTGCATGCCTACTGGGAAATGCTGGAAAATGAAGCCAATGTAAAGAGAGTCTCCGAAATCCTTGGGTCCGTCCAGGGGCACGGTACTGTTGGTAAACACTCATAGTCTCAGATTCTAGGGAAACTGAGGCAGGAGAAGTATTTGAGTCCAGGAGTTCTGGGCTAAATGACTCCTGGGTGTTCACACTAAGTTCAGCAACAATATGGTGACCTCCTGGGATGGGGACAACGGGTTGCCTAAGGAGGGGTGAATGGGCCCAGGTTAAAGTCCTTGGGACCAGAAGTGCTTCTGATTTTGGACTGTTTGTGTATACATAATGAAATAAATGCCTTGAAAATTTCACCCAAACCTAAACACAAAATTCATTTATTTTCCCTGTATATCTCATAGCTTGAAGGTAAGTGTGTATAACACTTCCTTGTAATTACATTCTGACTGTGACCTGATAAGCCAGATTGAGTGAGTTTTCTCCTTGAAGTATTATGTAGCCTTCTAGAAGCTTTGGATTTAAGAACATCTCAAAATCAGAATTTCCAAAGTGGGGATATTCAACCCATACTGTCTTAATAGACAGCTAATGTGTTCCCTGTCTCTGGTAGTGTGTGAGAATATCTCCTCAATGCTCGGTAGAAATGTCAACCAAGGATTGTCCTTGAGTCTTCTGTCTTCCTTTCCATTAGTGATAACTTTATTCACTAACAAGGAGCTAAATGTTCTATTCATTTCTTTTTCATTGTGAAGGGTGAAGAGCGGGGTTTTACTGTGTAGCTCAGACTAAAGTCAAACTCATGGTCCTCCTTCCTTGGTTTCTGGGGTTACAAGTCTGTGCTACCATACCTGGCTAATTGACTTTAGTTTATCTGCCCCCTTCAGGAACACAGCCCCTGTCCCCTCTTCTAGATGATGACAGTAGCTCCTCACCTTCTTTTCTTCCCATACAGCATTTAGGAAAACTTCCAGAAGCAGGACTGAACCCAGGGTAGACCAGACTCTGGAATATGGCTACCGGAGGCCCTTCTTCACTGTCTGTCTCTCCAGTGTCTTCACCACCCACACCTGCCCTGGATGACCAGTCAGATAGAAGAAGCAACCACTGCCTGCCATTCCTCCTCTCTTTCCACCCACCTCTCTCCCTTCTCCTTCTTCTTTGTCCCTCTCCTCTGGCTTGCAGATCTCTCTCCTTGCAATCACAGTCTCCATTTCCCCACATGTGTGCCTTGCTGACTCCCATCTGTCCATCACGCTCAAGCTTCAACCTCGCTCCCAGTGACACCCTCTCCCCATCCTGGGGGAGCAGGCATCTTCCTTCTTACAGCCTGAAACCCTTTGTGTGAGACATAGCTCATGTTCTCCTCCCAGGATCTAGAGGTCAGCGAGGGTACTAACATCATCACATAGGCCCTACCCATGCCAGCAGTTCACAGTGTCTGGGAAAGTCCTGTTAAAGTCAGGGCAGTAGAGCAAGGGAGGCTCTGTGGGCCAGATACAGGCTGGGTAGAGGCTACTTAGTCTCCCTTGAAGTTCAGTGGACAGTGAGAAGGTGAGAGAGAGCTTGCCACACAAGGCCAGGATCTCCCAAATAAAATCGGCACTGTCCCTTGGCACGTGTTCCGGGGCCAGGAGTAACAGAAACAAGAACCAGAAGACTGTTCCTGCTTTCTGGGCATTTTCTCCTGGCTGGACTAACAGGCATATGTGTCTCCACTGTCTCCAAACCCCAAAACCTCTGTGCCCCATTTGGAATTAATCCCAGCCAGAACTTCCTTAAGTACCAGCCTGACTAATATTAGCTCACAGTTTCCAGGGCCTGGCATAAGTTCTTCACTGGTTCTCAGGAATCAGGGACACACAAAAAAGGGTCCCCTTCACTCTGCTTAAATCTGTCCGGGACAATCATGTAGGGGTATCAGGCAGGGCTAGGGGAACAATCAGAGCTGCAGGTCACAGCTGGCTGTCTGAACCACTGTTCTGGACATGGAAGCAGGAGCAATCATGAAGATCAGAAGAACCTCTCAGCCCTGCCTCAGAACCAGTGTTCCCCCACCGTGCCTGCGCTAATTACTGCCTCCAGGCACCAGAAGTGGGCTAGTGCCTCTAACACCCACAGATCATGGAACCTGGTCAGACCTGGCTGCTATTATTGCTGTTTGGTTGATATCAAAGAAAAAAAAGTCAAACTCAGAGAGCCTCACAAGGCCCCATAGCTACGTGTACAGGGACTGACTTCACGTTGCACTTGGACTATACAGATTCGAGAATATTCCTTGAAGAAAACGGCCACACTTAAAGATCCACCCAGCACTGGATCGTTCAGACTGGACAGTCTGCTTTTGTAATACCACAGGAAATGATTTTCTCCACACTCCTACTGGGAGATTGTCCTCCTCGCAGTTCAGGGAACTGAGAAAGGATATTTTAGAGCTGAGTGGTGGAAGAGGTCGAGAGCCCAGCATATGACCTGACAGCTTTCCCAGCCCCTCATGTTGTAAGCCTGAAGGATTGTGGGAATGTAAAGGAAGGGACAGATAAAGAGACAGTGGTCTACTCCAGGCTCCAGAATCATCTAACACCAGTTCATAGCCGTGGCACCATCCTGTCACTCATGGAGCTTCCAAATGTCTGTCTATGAAACAGAATGGCAAACCCAACATCATGGTGGAAGAAAAGTTATAAAAGGAGCAAGATTCCTTTTAAGGGCCGGAGAAAGCATAAAAGGTCTTGGCTCAAGGCCTGGCACACAGTAGGCCTTCAAACACAGAGCTTTGAACGGAGTGGGAGGCTCCAACTCTGGTGGCCAACTGAGATGCGGTCACTAGTGTGATGAGAGGAAAGGGGACAGCCCTTGAGAGACAAAAGCCAGCTTGACTGAGGGCCCTCAGGTTGCCTCTTGACAGAAAGCCACCTCTGAAGAGAAGCATCTGAGGAGAGTCATTCGTGCAGCAGTGGGAAGCGTCCACTCCATTATCCTCCCTCAACTCTTGATTCACAAAGAAAATACAATTTCTCTGCATTGTAAATCTGGGGGAGGGGGATTTGGGATGGAAGCTTGGGTCACAGTTCCCAAGGAGCGGTTCACAGACCCACAGAGAGCGAGTGGTTTTTTTAGCTACAGATGGAGGATTTTGGACAGGGTGTCCAGAGCTGACAGTGACTGTCAACAGTATAAAATGGCATATAATCATGTTCTCCTCCCCATGAGAACGAGGAATTACAGATCCCTTGCTGACACAATGACAGAAGTGAGTCTTGGGTGGGGCGTCCAGGCCCAAGAAGAAGAAATCTGCCAAGGAGTGGGTGAAGTAAGTCCACGAGAGAATGGACTCCTGAGAGACCCTTCCCAGGAGTCTTCCTGAAGTCAGGTGTTGCAGAACCAGGAAGGACAGACATCCTGCACCCCCAAGAGGCTACAGTCAGAGTGACCCTCAGATTTGCTGTGTTCTTAGACAGTGTTGAACAGCTAAGGAAGAAAGAGAGAGCCAGCCCAGTGAGTCACACACTGCTGGTACTCCAGCACTGGCAGAGATGAGCATGGAGCCCAACCCTTCCAGCTACTGTTTCCGCATCCAACAAAGAAAAGACAGAATTGAACCTAGGACCTCATACGTGATAGGCAAGTACTCTGCCACTGAGCTACATCCCAGACCCTCGTTTTACTTTTGGATTATTATATATTGGACAACAATCACTAGTTGTCCAAGCCAGTCTTCAACCACTCTGTAGCTCAGACAGGCTTGAATTTGCAACTCTCTAGCCTCAGCTTCCTAAGTAGCTGTGATTACAGGCCTAGGCCACAAAGTACAGCTAAAATACGGGGGTGCCCTTTTACTCTTTAAAGTACTGGTTTAACTTATACAAGAACACATCCAATGCCAGCCTCCAGGACCTATTCTTGGGGAGAACAACAGATCTTGCAGAAATACCTTGGAGAGGTTAAAATATTCTACCAAGGGCTGGGACAAGTTGGAACATCTGGGCCTGGCATTCTTTCTCCTCGTAATCAGAAATCCATAGATGCCAGGATGTTACCTCTAAGAAGCATCAGCACAGATCTCCTCTGTGTGAGCCTGCATGTGTATCAGCTCCTCTCTGGAGCCATTTTCATCATATTTTTTTTTTGAGTTTTGTGTCATCTCTGCTCCAATGACGGGTAAATTGGGATGCTGCTTCCTCCTGAACCTCTTGGACCTGGGACAACAGTATATCCCTCTCGAGGTAGTTATACCTCCAGGATGCTCTAGATTCACCTGGTCAGGGTTGGTGATGTTACTGGCACCTTGTATCTTTCCTCTCAGATGCTCTTAGACAAGTCATCAAAGATCTTAGAAGGGGAGGAAGCCACGGAAGGTGAGGCTACTAAAAGAAAACAAGGCACCAGACCCAGCGACTCAGAAGCCAGAGATGTGCCCCCCGTGCCCCTAATCCCGCTGCTCCAGATACCAGTGTGGCTGGCAGACCACTACTGTGAGGATGGGAAAGTTGCCCAACCATGCAACAGGGAGAGCAGAAGCAGAGTTCATATCCCATGAAGGGTACAGGAGGCTTTACCCAAAGCCCACTGCTGTCTCGTAGACTGAAGCAAAAGGGTCAGTGCCAGCACAGACCCTCCAAGGCTACCATAATCCATTCCAATCTCCCAGAGGGTGTCGCTTTCCGCCAGTGCCATGGGCAGCCCACTCTTAGCTCAGGGAACAGCCTGTTCCTCCACCAGCTGAGGACAACACATCTGCAAACTTGACGGTCAATACTAGTCCCTCCCTCGCATGTACCTCCTCTACTAGTAGCCAGGCGGATCAACTCTGAGCCCTAGGGTCTCTTTATCTCTGCCTCTCCTTTCCCACTCAGACCTCATGCCGTCACATCACACATGGCTCCAGCTCATCTTCTAAAGGGAGAGTGCTTGGGAGATGTGCAGCTCCTCTCCTGGACCCTTTCAGTGTCTAGTAGATAGACACTTACTAGATCCCTCTTGACCAGAATGAATTAGAGTCCTCACAATTGCGGGAGTTTGTAAACTTGAAAAGTTAGTCCTATAGACCCAGAAGGAAGGGATGCTGACCTGGTATCCTGTCTGTTATGATGCTTGCGGAGCCTGGGAGGTGTGACAGGATAGCAAAGCAGTGAGGCCAAGGTAGGGCACACTGGAAAGGCCGTGGAGACCAGATCCAGCAGAGCCTAGAACGTCGTGCAAAAGAATTTAGTTGGAGGGGAATTGCTGTACTTACGCTTCTTCCTCATTTGTCTTTTCAGCAGAGAGTGCTCCGAAAGCACTTGAGGAAGACAAATTGTGAGTCAGAGCAGCCCTTGGCTCTCTAAAAACCTTGCACCAGCCTCTCATGAGATCACATTTCCATGCTTTGGGCCAAACTCATTAAAGCAGTTGGCATCAAGTGAAAGATTATCAGGGCCAGAGGGCTGGGGAGGGGAGGGACACCTTGGATGGTATATGGGGTCACGCTGGGGCTTTGTGCCACTCCTGACATGAGGTCTCCTCCTGGTAGAGCAAGGACATGAGGCAGAGATGGATGGGGGTTTGTGTAAGAAGTAGGATGAGGATCGGGGTACCACCCTACCTAAGCCCTCTTCTGCTGTAGCTACAGGCTGGTTAGCTTCCAGCAACGGGATGCCCCTTTGTTGCAACCTCTGTCTGAAACATGTCCCTGATGGCTCCCACTTCATAGGCTGTGAACCCTATCTCCAGGATGTCTCAGCAGTCCCTCAGCCTGAGTCCTGAAATAGGAGCCTCTTTCTATGTACAAAGTATGCAGACGGACGCTCAACCGAAGCATGAGTGTGTAGAGAGTGTTATGAGACATCTGGGCCACTCTGGTGACCTCAGCATGGCTTCTCCTTCCCCACCGTAGCTGGTCTTGCCTAAAGCACACAGACATGCAGCAGAGCCCTCCTGAGGCAGGAGACGGAAGCTTTGTCTTCTGAGATTATTAGAGTGATCCCTTGCCTTTCCCTTAAGACAGTATAAGAAGTATCCTTCCCAGGACTGCTTCCTGTCCCCTGCCACCTACCCCCAAACTGTGCTAGCTACCCCTTCTATAGAGAAGAGTATTATCTTCAACACCACCGTGGCTTCTCTCCATCAAAGCAGTTGAGATGGTCAAATTGAAGAACCAAGTGTTCCCTTCCCCGCCCCCCACACACACCTCGCCACACACCTTTGTTCTAAAGCAAGCCTCATTCACCTGGGTGCCCTAAGCCTGGAAACAGCAGGAAGTCAGTAAAGCTCAGGTAAGGAGGTACTGGTGGCCCAGGGAGGGAAGTCGGGCTATGAAGAAGGAAAAGGTGTCAGCCCAAGCTTAGTAGAGAAGGAGAGCCAGAGTGTTGCTTAGGAGTTGGTGGTCTTCACATCTGTCTGGGCATCAGATTACACGGAAACTCAAGACAGACCTGGAGACCACCCACCCCAGCCTTTGGTTCAGTAGGTCTGCACTGGGGACCATGGACGGGCATGTCAGCAGGAGCCAGGATATGCTGTTCTGGCTTTGAAACTGGGTCCAAGGTGGAGGATGCTATTTGCAGGACACAGAAATTGCATTCATGCCTCACTTGGACCTACAGAGAGACTAAAATGGGGTGAAAGTCTCGCATTTCTGCCCCCCTTTGTGCTTCCTCTGCTTTGGAGGAAGTTGCATGCCTTTGCATATGGAGAAATCAGTCCCTTTGGAGAGACCATCTAGAACCAGGGCTACTTAGCTTGCCCCATCCCAGTCCCAGATCGAAGGCACAGAGATACAAGAAACTGAGGCATCTTACTGTCAGCTTTTAACAATGTCCTGTTCAGATCGCAAAAGGCACCTGACACAAGTCAGTGACTGAATTCCAGGGACAGCAGATCCTAGCAGGACAGACAACCCCAAAATGGGCGATTATCCAGGAGAGTGAGGCAGCATCTTAAAGCAGGACAGCATCTGACAAGAACAAACTTGCCTCTTCGCCTAATAAGGACTTGTTTGGACCATTCGCCAAGACCAGAGCTGAGACAATAATGGACAAAACCATGCTTTGATCAAAACAGCTCAATTATGCATATCCCTTTGTCTTCTTATTTGTCTTCCTTAGTTTAAACCTTAAACTCAGGCCGGTATGCCAGAGATAGGGCATGGAGGCCACTGGACCCCCTCTATCTGTTCTATCCAACAGTACCACGTTGATCTCTGCCTTTCCTTACCCGTGTCTCTTTAATTGGTATATTGGGACGGGTGGCAGAGCCTTGCTTGTTGTGGCTGCCGGCACAACCTAAAACTCCACTTGCAGTAGTAAAGCCAAGAGTCCCGAAGAGGAGAAAGGAAGACGCTGAGGCAGTGTTGTGCAGGGTGTTACACCCTGGGGCAGAGGAGTCAACCATGATGCTAAAGGACAGGCGGATGAGATGAAGGAGAGATGCAAAACTTTACACCCAAGTCTGGGAGGCAGAGGTGTCCACAGTCGTGGGTTTTGGCCCCCTCCCCACTATGTGACCTCAGCCAGCTCCCTCCAGGGGACCAAAATCCCCACTCCCCACCCCAAAGGCACAATCCAGGCCTCTTGGAGAGGCAGGTGTGCCTGCAGGGAGACCAGCCCTGAGAGGGCTTTGCGGCGGGTAGGCCCTCAGCAGATGTGAGAGCGATTATTATAATCTCTTCGCCCCCAGATGGCATGGTCCGGGTTGCCCCCTCCTCCGCCTGCCAGGCCCCTCTCCTTGGTCCCCTGGGACAGGATGCTAAGGGCCCCAGCCTGTGAGCTGCCTGCCTCCTCTCCTCTGGGGGCCTCTGGCCCAGCCTCAGCGTGGGGCTGGCCTCCAGCTTGAGCCGCCTTTCTTCAGGTGCAAGGACCCAAGTGGCTGTCAGCGGGCGGCTCCTCGGCAGGGCACCTCAGGCGGGAGGAGGCGGTGGCGGGGGTGGCTCAGCACAGCTAGTGAACAAAGGCCGGCTGGGAGCTGGCAGGGCGCCATCAGGGTTCAATGCACAATGGCCCGAGGGGCTGGCGGCTTCGCTCCTGGCCGACATTTGCATAGCGTCTGGGGCAGAACAGGTGCCCGGTCAATAGGCGATTGTGAAGCTGCTGTGTCAAAAAAAGAAGAGGCCTGTATTGAAGGCCAGGCTGGCCTATTGCGATGCAAATAGCATTCAAAGCAGACCAGCCCGGGCTGGGCTCCCCGGAGCCCCTGCCTCACGAAAGCCACCGAGCCAGCCCGGCGGCTGCTGCTGCTGGTGCCCGCTTTGTCTGAGGCCAAAGGGTGGCACTGGCAATGGGGGCGGGGAGCCCGCAGCAGGGGATTGAGCCCCGCACCTAACCATCTAGGAAGGCTTCCTGGAAGAGGAGCAGCTGAGCTAGGATGTCGCTGAACTTCAGTCAGATACTAGAAGGAAGCTACATGACTTCTCTAAAGAGGGCGCAGAGTGAAGCGGTCACTGTGAGTGCCACAATATCTTCTAGGACAGTGTCACATGCCTGGACCTCTGGCCTAAGACTTAGAATCCTTCCTGTTGCCTCTGATTTTGCTGCGCCCTCATCTTACCAGAAGCTACTCTCTGTGTATCCGTGCGATTCATTCTTCACCATCTGAAGCAAGTGTACGCATTCTCATTGAACTGATGTGGAAACTGAGGTACAAAGGGGTCGTACTAGGTGGCAACGCTGAGAAAGACCCCGGACAGGCTGGCTCTAGAAGCATCCCCCACTCCATGCCATGTCGATGCTTTGCCACCAAGTCACATGCTCATCTTGTGATGGAACTGAAGTCCAATGAGTCACAGACACTTACAGCAAGACCAGAATCCCGGGAACTGGCTGCCTGCTTGACCCACACCTCTTTAGCTGATAAGCCTGCTGGAGCGAGTTCCCATCTGACCCAGGGATGGACGCTGGGGTGGTGACAGGCTTTACAGAACTGAGTATTTTTCTCCGGACATGTAGTCTTTACAGAAATATTTCAAATTTCAGGGACTGCTGACAGGTTGTGTGGGCTGCTCAAGAAAGCAGAAACCCCGGAGTACGGATCCAGGGTCTGGCTTTATCATCAACAGATCCTGATGGCCTGGTACCACTGACTCTTGACCTTGTGCTCTCAAATTTGCCCATCTGTAAAATGGAAGCCTGAGCTAATTCCAGGGGTGCAAGAGAGCCATGATGATAACCGCCCAGCGCAAGCAGCCTCCATTGTCTCCCTGCTGCTCAGAAATGTCCAGCTCCGCCCAGTTTCATGTTGAGATGAAAGTCTACACATGCCTGTAGAGGTGATACATGAAGAAGTCACTCTCACATTCCAGGGAGCTTCTTTTCCGTTTCTAGTCCGCTGAAGTTGTCTGGAACTCCCCTCTGGAAGACAGGCTCTGCCAGCCCATGCTTACGAGATAAAAGGGAACTGCCTGTGGCACCAGGGACTCTCCATGCTCCTCTGCAGTTTCTGGCCTTGGCATCTCCACAGCAGGATCTGGGAAACCAGATCTCACAGGTCCTCCACACAGGGATCAGCAGGGGCTGACTAGAAGCTGTGTTGAGGACTCTGAAGCAGCCTGCAGGCATGGCAGGACGGATTACTGCCACCCCCAGGGATGTCACTGGATGGAAAAGAAGTGGTGAAGCTGGCAGGTGTTTATCAACTGAATTTACTGGCTACTAGGGGATGGAGGGAACCAAAGGCACAAGGAAAATAGAGTCCTTAAAATTTCTTGGTGACAATATCAAAATTATAACTATCAATCATACTGGGTTTTTTTCATCTATTTTGGTGGGGAGAGGAGGAGTGCACATGAACAAACCAGAGGACAGCCTCAGGTGGTTTGTTCTTTGAGCACTGTCCACCTTTCCATTGAGATGGGTCGCCCACTTGTCTTGATCACATGGGTTCTGGGAATCAGATTCTGATCCCAGGGTAGGCTGGCTGGCCTCATGCATGCAAGGCAATCACTTTCTGACTGAGGCATTGCCCAGTCTCTTTTCCCATTTCATCAAAATACTTTTTGAGTGTGTTGCACTAAACCTGGGATGCTTTTAGCATCAGAAAAATAGTTAAAATAGAGCTTAATGGTAGTGTCGACCGCCTCGGCGGGTCACTCTGTCTAGGGTCTGTAACCCACCTGGCAGGTCCAGTAATTCCAGGGTCACAGAGAGGTACTACCTGAAAGACATGGGCGGGAGACAGGAAGAAGGCCAAGCAGAGTTCTTGTCAAAGCCTCCATTTATTAGAGTCATTGTTACAGCTTATATATCCTCTGAATGAGGAGTTTGAGGGGCTGGGGCACGGGGTCTTGCCGTGTGGTCCACATTGGTCACGTAGGCCAAGAGGTTACTATCGGTCAGGTGACGAGTTGACATACCTAGTTCTCTAGATTGGAATGTGAAGCGGGCTCCGCCAACAGATAGCTCTCTATTAACAGACAACTTGGGTGTGGGATAGGCTTTGTCAATAAAACAACTCTCAATACAATTGGAAAGTGGAGCCCTCTACAAACTTCTCAGGGCAATGATCCTTATAATAATTTTTTTTTCGGGGGGGAATGGCTCCTGACATGGTAGAACAATGGTTCAGTATGGACAAGGGCCTGGGTCCAATCCCTCACACTGCAAGATTAATTCATTGAAATTAGAAAAAGCAGTAAGATGTTTTAAAAGTTAAGAAATTTAAGAGTTGACCTTACTGTTTCCCAGAGAAAGGAAGCACAGGTTCGGGGGAGAGTTTAGCACTGAAGGCTGTGTTAGCTGAGGGTGGTTACTCTCGTGGGTGTCATGGCCCACATGTGCTTGGTACCCTACAACTTTATGTCCACTCAGCCAGTTAATCCTCCCCAAATGCTGTGGGCATAGAAACCATACACATTATGTGCTCTTATTTGCATGTGAAAGAAAAGTAAGACTCAGAAAGTTCACTTGTGATTTACCCAAAGTTATGAAGTCAGAAGGGAGCCCAGAGGAACCCTGAAGACCTCCTCCCCTGGAGAGGAAAAGCCAGGAGGATATTTGAAGGCACAACCCACCTGGAAGTGAGTACTGCTGTATCTTGACCCGGCCAGCATTCTCCACAGAATCGTATGCAATAGAATACTGGGCCTTCTCCAGAAGGAGACAGGGTGGCCTCGGGTTCCCAGGCCCAACTCCCTTGGCTGACTTCAACAGCTCCCTGTAACACAATGCACCCTTCTTCTCCTGGCACACCCGCCCCAGCTCTTAATTAAGCTAGCCAATGGTTGTCCTTCACGGCAAAGGCCCGGGCTTATGAGCTGCCCATTGTTCCACCCTGGCTACCAGAATCCAGCCTCCAGTAGGCACCCATGATGCCCCAGATCCCAGCATCTAAAGACCCAACACTTGATCACAAAGGGCACAAATCCCTATGTCATCAGAGAGACAGCTATTATTGTTTCTTTTTATTAATGCCTATAAAAGAAATCACAAAGCATTTGAGTGTTTATTTCATAGAAACCAAAAGTGTCCACACTCACAGTAATAGAGAATAATCCACGAGAGAAAAGATCTGGAGCCCGAGGCATGGGTGGGTCCCTGTCGAGACCCCATTCCACTTCTGACAAACTAGGCAGCCCTAGGTGAATTGTTGCCTGCTGGATTCTCCATTGTCACAATTGCAGAATGGCTGTCATCGGAGAGATACGTATGTGGAGAAATTCTGGGGAAAATGCAAACCAAATGACCAGGAAATTTAGAAAGCTGGGTGTAATTGGAGCCAAATGTGTCTCCCCGACCCCATCCTAAGGAAGCTTCCTAACCCTTCCTGTTGCTGCCCATGAAAAATCAGCCTCTGGCTTATGATGTCATAAGAGAAAAGCCAGTCTCCAAGACCTTTGCAGCCTTTCTCCCTGTGAAAGAGATGGTGTTTGGATAGCCCCCTGAATGATGGGAGGGAGTAGACAGACGTTCTCGAGAGACCTCCCCATTGCGTCCTCGGGCCAGAACTGGCTGTGTATCTGCAGTATAAAGACACAGCACTTAGCCATCAGAACCAAAATTCCCTGCCTATGAACACCATGGGGCATACAGAGCCTGTAACAGAGAAGCCAGCAGTCGTAGCATTAACTTCAGAATTCAGGCTTGGGCCAGAGCCAAGACTCACTGGGCAAAGGTGCTTGACACTGAGCCTGACAATGAGAGCGCGACCTACAGGATCCACAGTGTGAAAGGAGAGAACTGACTCTCCTTTCTGTCCTTCACACTCACACACATATTCACTCACACACACACACACACACACACACACACATTTAAAAATAAAAAAGAACTCAGCCTTGCAGACACACAGACCTGAACTCAAATTTTGATCTTCAGCTCTAAGGGGTCAAGTCAGACTCTTCTTTCTGAAGCCTCAGTTTCCCCATCGATCACAAAGTTCCAACTAGCTATTAGAATTACTGACAATGAAATAAAACTGTGGCGAAGGCTGGGGTGGGGGATCAGGCACCTCTTCTCCCCCATACCACTCTCCATGTAGTCTACAGAAGGCTCCTCCTAAAATATAGCCCATCTATGCCACGTCCATGCTTAAAACCCCACATGGCCCCTCACTGCCACAAAACCCAAAGTCTTTCACATGGATGAATCCATGCCCTGTGTTTCTCACCAGCCATCTTCTTCCCCCAAAACACCTCAAACTATGCTCCAACTGGTTTCCTGTCTCGGGTCCCCAGATCCTGCCCCCAACTCCAAGCGTACGTCCCTGGCCTCTATCCCTTCTGTGCAGACCTTTCCTCCATCCCTTGGTTCCCAGTTCTTAACCTCCCTGCTTGAATACCCTTTTTTAAATGGGAATGATATTATCATTTTTGAATACAGGATATGTTCAGACAATTCAAAATCCAAAAGAGAGGAAGTGGTTTAGAGCAGAAGCCTCTCCTCCTGCTCATCCGTCCAGCTTCCTGGATCTTAGTTCTGCTCCCCAGAGCAGCCTTTGTTCACATAACTTGGTTTTTCCAGAGGGAAATACATAAAGACAAACAAACAGTGTGTGTGTGTGTGTGTTTACCTCCTCCCATTGTGTGTTCTACCCATTGGCATCAAAGTGCATCCTGAATCTCTAGACATATCCACACATAAAGGTTCTGTGTGTGTGATATAGTCAACCTGTGTAATAACTAGATCACACTCAATTGTGTAAATCCACCATTTAGTTGATCCCCTCGAGAGAGATTTACATTTAGGCTAGCTCCAACCTTTGCTGATAAAGAAGACACTTTCTTGAATAATCATCTTCATAAACACTCATCTTGCACACACAGACGTGAGGTCCATTTCTAAAGACAATTTGCTGGACACACACCGGAAGCTGAGATCCTACCAGGTCACCTCAGAGGAGCCTGAACAACTTGATCTTTGAGTGTCTGTGGCAGGGCACACTCGCAGAAACAACACATGTGTCTGTGACTCTCTTACTAATCCCGTCTTGGGCAACCAGGCAGGGGAGGGGGTTCATGGCATCTTGGCACCGTTTTGACTGCAGCCGCCATGGTCGTGAGTGCTCGAGAGACTGCATTTGTGTGTAATCGGTGTTAGAGCTGTTTATAGCTCTTCTCTCCTGTGAGGTATTTGTTCTTAGCCTGAGCCCCAATTCCTATTAGGCTGTTTATTTTTCTTAATGATTTGTAGGAGCTCTTTATTTACCAGGGAAATCAATCTTCCCCTATGACTGGAATTGCAAGTACTCTTGGTCCTTGGATGAAGGCTCCTTATAAAGAAGGCGATCTTTGGAGGAATTAAGCACCTCTCCTCTGTGCAAGATAATTACCGGATGGATGGATGGACAGACGGACGGACGGATGGACAGACAGATGAATGGAGTGTATCCTGCCCAGCTTCTCAGTTAACCAGATAATCAAACCAGAATACCTGTCCTTGGTGAAAAATCCTGGGCTTGGCAGCTGGATGAGCTCAGCTGTCTGCCCCAGCCTCTCCTCCTCCCCCCTCTTCCCTGGACGGATCTTGACACCAGCCAGAGCTCCACAGGGCACACGAGTAGAGAGGCAGCCCCATTACAGAATTTTCTCTCTTACTGGCCTGTCAGAAAACCAGAATTTATGACCTCATTCACTTTACACAAAACCTGTTTCTGGAGACGTTTACGATGACCAAGTGAGGAAAGGTGTAATGTAAGTAAGAACCGTGACGTGAGGATGGAGCTGGGATACAGGATCTCACAGAAGCCTTGAGCAGGAGGCTCGGGACCTCGCTGTGTTCTCTGGCGACAGTGCTCATGGAGGGTCACAACTAAGTGTGCAGAGTAAAGACTGGGCTTCACCTCACAGGGAAGAGAGCTTCCTGCACTGGAGCCACAAGCACCCCCACCGTCTCTGTCTCCTTTCCATGGAGCCACAAGCACCCCCCTACCATCTCTGTCTCCTCTCCGTGGGGCCACAAGCACCCCCACCGTCTCCGTTGTCTCCTCTCCGTGGGGCCCAGATGCAGTCTGCTACTGCTCAGCTCTACCTTGTCCTAGGAACACTCTGCGCAGCTGCCATCCAGCTTCCTCCATATGCCCCCAGTGACAAGCGAGCCATTCCTGCACGGCCAGCTCTGAGCTGGCACACGACATGTGATGGCTCTTTCAGGGCCCTCAGTACCAGACGGGGTCAGGATTATTGGCACCCTAATGTAGAGAGCTGATGACGAGAACGGCGAAAACAAGAAAGATAGCCCCTGTCCCTGTCACAGCCAGCACTCGGACTCAGGCAGTCTGTCCTTCATCTCACTCATTGCTTCTACTGTGTCAGACATGGAAGACCTGGACATGCTGGGAGGGCGGGGGGAAGTATTCGTTCTAGGATAGGTTCCTCTCTCTAGCACACAGGAGAGTCATCCCCAAAGGAGGCACTGGGATAACGGGCAGGAAGCCGGGAGAGAGATGGGGCAGGAGCCTTTGAAACAGGAGGAACAAAACCCAGTATGGCTGGAAAACAGGAAGTGATCCTGAATGACATAGGAGCGGGGTGGAGCTGTGACAGGCGTGTCCATGGACAGGTGAGGGCAGGTGTGGTGTGAGCAGGCATAGGCAGGTGTGAGCAGATATGGGCATGGACAGGTGAGGGCAGGTATGAGCAGGCATGGGCAGGTATGGGCATGAGCAGGTGAGGGCAGGTGTGGTGTGAGCAGGCATGGGCAAGTGTGAGCAGATATGGGCATGGACAGGTGAGGGCAGAGATGAGTAGGCATGGGCAGCTATGGACATGAGCAGGTGAGGGCAGGTGTGGTGTGAGCAGGCATGGGCAGGTGTAGGCGTGGACAGGTGAGGGCAGAGATGACCAGGCATGGGCAGGTATGCACATGCATAGGAGGGGGCAGGTATGAGCAGGCATCAACAGGTAAGGACAGGTGTGGGTATTTGAAGACACAAACAGGCCAGACACAGGAAGGCATGAACCAGTGAACAGCCGGCAGGCATCCTGAGTTAAGACAAGTATAGGCAAGCCTGGCTAGGTAGGAACAGGTGTAGGCACCCTGGGCCTCTCTCCCTTGGGTGAAGGTCTCTTACCTCCACTTACTCTCTTCCTGAAGCTGTCACCTTTCTGCGCCACCATTTAACATCCCTTCTCCTGCACTCACTCACCAGAGCTTCCCTGAGCCGAGCTGCAAGCCAGATACCGCACAACCACTGGGAAGAGACCCATTAGTAAGGCACATGAATAAACCTCAGCAGCTGCTGAAGAGCAGAGCAGCTCTGAGGGTTGTGATAAAGTGGCATGGGGATGCAGAGGAGGGAACAATGAAAGCTGCCAGCCAGAGAGCTGGGTACCGCTACTCCAGCTGGGTCTGACACAGGGCTGAATCGCTGAGTATACAGCCTGGCACCGGCAGCAGGCTATTCTGGATAGCCCTAGATCTACCTGAAGGACAGAGCTGAGTGGGCCGGTACCTGAAGGGCCTTAGGTACCAAGAGGGGAGTCGGAGCTGCATCTGAGGTAAGGGCTAGGGTGTGGTCAGAAGAGCTTGTTAGAGAGACCCCTGTAGTCCTGAGCTACTAACACCTCTGCCCCTGATGGCTGTGATTTTCTTTATCGTGAAGTCACATCTGGATGCTTCACTTACAGTACTGATTGTATGGCATGGTTGTTTCTATGTATCAATGGTGGGATATTCTTTGCATGTTCATATAGAGTGTGTATAACTCATCTACTCCACCCCTTCTCTCCTAGGGAATGAACAGGGAGAAGAAGATCCTGCTCAGCTTCCCTCCCCAAAACCCCCAGAACACAGCATCTTCAGTCCAGCTACAGAAACTGCAGAAAAGCACAAGGTTGTCCTTGCTTTCTAGGCAGTTCTGGGAAAGTAGCTTACATTTTGTGCGCCCTTGTTCTTCAGCAGCTAATAAATACCATTGTTTGTAAATAGGATGACATCACAATGAAGCAACAACACAATCTGTGTCATTTCCTCTCCTCCACATGCTGGCCCTTCTTGGTCCACAGAGGTTTTTAATGTGAACATTGTCACAGCTTGACGAGAGAGGATGGTCCCACAGCAGAAATACTGTGGTGGTCCCTTGATGCTTGACTCCTGTCTAACACTGATAGGGAAACAGGCAGCACCTCCAGGATGTTTTAGGCCTAGGGAAATGTCCTTTGGCTGGTCCCTGTGTGCTCTAGATGTGAGCTTCCATCCCATCCTGCTAGTTGTGTGAAATGTAACCACTGGAGACGGGTGGGAAAGCTCAAGAAGCAGGATTTGGCATGCGCCTGGCCTGCTCATGGCCCTTCTGTTATGGCCTGGTATAGCAGTAGGGAGTAGTCTCCTAGACGCTCACTGGGCTCCTTTGGGATTCTTTGCTTTCAGGTCAGGTAGCACAATCTCTGTTGAAGCGGCATTTATGTCCCCGTGTGCCCTGTAAGTCTTGTCATTATGATTTGATTATTGTTGTTGGTATGATCTATTTACTTTTGCCAGGCAAAAATGCTTGCCTTCAGGATGCAGAGGCAGGAGGATCTCTGAGTTTGAGGACAGCCTGGTCTACAAAACAAGTTCTAGGACAGCTAGGGCTACAGAGAGAAACCCTGTCTCAAACAAACAAACAAAAAGATGTTTTTATGTTTAATTTATGTGCATGAGAATTTTGCCTGCATGTATGTCTGTGTATCATATGAGTCCCTAGCATGTATTAGATCACCTGGGAACTGGAGTTACAGATGGTTGTGAGAGTCTATGTGGGTGCTGTAAACAGAGTCTGGGTCCTCTGGAAAAACAGCAAGTGCCCATAACCACTGAGCAATCCCTCCAGCCCTACTGTGACTGGTTGTGATCCCACGTTGCGGCAGAGCCACATGGATGCTGAGATCCCTGTCTAAAAAGCAACCACTGCCCCTCTAATTGTGTGCACAATCACTAATTCCTCCTTCCTGTCCTGTATCGCATGTAGAGACCCTTGTAAAGGGTTGAGAGTTGAATTGGAGGTTAAGGAAGGATGCATAGAAGTGAGTAAGATTTGGGGGTGAATTGTGGGGACATCTATTGGGGACATTACCTAAAAACAAAGGTAAACAATCTTTGCTTCATCCAAATGTGGGTACAGCCAAGTCAAAATGTCACCTTATGAAGACTCCCTTTTCTGTGTCATCTGGAAGACTGATCCCAGATACAGCTGTCCCCCAGCGCCCAGTAATGGGCAGCAAAGTGAGGGGTCTCCCACTTACCCAGAAGATGTTTGCCAGTATTGTCCAGTTTACAGAGTAAAGGCAATGAGGCTACAGTGGGAACTGGCTCAGCAAGCAGAGTCTTTGGTGACAATGGACAGCCCCCATCTGACCAGGTTAACATGCCCTGGTGATCACAGAGGCTGCTGAGGGACCAAAACTCCATCTAAGTCCCGAGAGCCAGACTTCATCAAGCTCCCCTGCTCCCCTGGCCATCAGGCAGATTTATTAAGAGCATCAGGAGCCTAGCAGAGTCTGATTCACCTAGCAAAGTCCAGCCCAGCGACCCCATCAATACCACGGGGAGGAGGGCAGGAGACAGAATGTATGTAAGGTCATTTGGAGATGAAAAAAGAAATTATTCACAGCACTCCCAAAATAGCCAATCTCCACTTTGCAGCGATTGTCACCTTCTTGGCTCTAAATCAAATTCTGCTGTTTGAAGCAAACTCAATCTTCCCTCCACCAAGTTTTGCTTTTTATGAGATCGACAGTAAGTTGGGGTGTATTCAGAGAAAAGGCACCAGAATTGGGAATTCCCAGGCAGTCCAGAGGGGACAGAGAGGCAAGGCCATGAGAGGTAGGAGGACAATGTTAGGGTTGAAGCCGGCTGATGGCGTTCTTATGGCATAATCAGAATGCAGTGAGCAAAGCCATGGTCATGTGTGCAAGGCACAGTCCATGATCCTTCACTTAGCCTACAGGGCACTTTCAGCTGCCTGGTTCTGTGTGAACAATGTCAGGCATCATGCCACATACTTGTAGTCATGACAGCTAGGGGACAATGGCCCTCTCCAGGATGTCAGAAAAGCCCTGGATAGAAGACAAATGGCCTCTTTTTTAGAGATTTTTCTCTGGTTCCCTCTTTGAAAATTCCCTCTGACTTCTGCAACATCTGGGGCTGAGGGATCCTCTGAAGACCTGTCTTGTGTGTGCTCAGGTGTGTAGGAACAGAACTGGCCTCTCCACTCTAGATACCAGAGGCACACACTAGTCATAACACTCAAAATCATCCTGAGAGCTGGGAACATAGCTCAGTGGTGGGGTGCTTGCTTAGCACATGTGAGGTGCTGCCTTCTATCCCCAGCAATGGGACAAGAAAAGGCATTTTCCAAAATGTCCTCTAGAGACAAAGTGACCCCTACTAAGAAACACGTCCTGTAAATTCTACTGAGGTCTCAAGCATATGAAGAGTCTCTCCCTCTCTAGCCTCAAGCATTGCTGCCAAGTTCTTTAGTGTCCCATAGCGTCGTCTGCCTGGCTAGCATTGCTCCTCAATTGCACTGACTCTATAACTGAAAGGCCTCATCTCCCCCATACACACACAGAGGCACTACCTCTCTCTAACCATGCAGCGCAGTGTCTTTAGCAATAGGTTCACCTCCATCATTGCTGGCTTGTTTGACCCGGAGCAAAACTCATGTAAGAATGTCATTGAGAAAATGGTTATAGTAATAACAATCTTCCTAGGGCTGTAGTAGCAAGAGACTGTTCAGACACAGGGAAGGCATCTATAGTCCCATTTGTCTGTGAGGCAATGAGAATTCAATAGACACCTAGATAAAAATCTTCAGAAACAACTCAAATCAAGGTTTTAGAGCATGGCCTTATGAAGTAAGCAGGCAAATGTTGTTTTGCTAAATGTTCACGCTGTCAAATTGACTTCTAAATATTTATGTTTCTGACCACAGATCTGGGCTGCTCTCAGCCTTGGTCAGGGAAGTTTCTTTGTGCAGTGGGGGCAGCCAATGTTGAGAGGGTTCAGAGGAGGAGACAGAGTGGTCAGCCCTAAATAGGACATCTTTCCCACCCCACCCCCACCACCTCCACCAAGCTCCGTGAGCACTGCAGAAGAGGATGAAGAAGGAATGTAAGATGGGGAGGACAGTTGTGAAAGGAAAACTGAAGGACTCAACGTGGCTGTTGTACCCATGACCTCACTTCAACTGTGGTTACGGCGCAACAAGACCTGCACGAGATCAAGCCAGCAAAAATCCAAGCATAAATGAGGCCAAGGACCATTAAGCCTCATCCC
Organism: Chionomys nivalis; assembly: GCF_950005125.1. Classification (NCBI taxonomy): domain Eukaryota; kingdom Metazoa; phylum Chordata; class Mammalia; order Rodentia; family Cricetidae; genus Chionomys; species Chionomys nivalis. Next base: position 30,982,036 of record NC_080090.1, on the reverse strand, counting down.
CTACTGAGAAGCTATCAGAGGCAACTGGTAGCTGCTTGGGGATGGAGAACCTTTCCTTTTCTTTCTTTCTTTCTTTCTTTTTCTTTTTTTTTTTAACATGTGACCACTGATTTATTTCCAAGCTTCAGCAGATAGCGAGCGGCACCCTATACACATATAAGCAGCGTTAGTTGGACTCTGGGTTATTTTTAAAAGTGTGTGTTGGCAATAGAACCAACCCCATTGGCAGAGGCGTGGGTGAGCCAACCCCAAAGTTGTGAGCACGGGAGCACCGTCCCCAGTGCTCATCTGTCCTGTGGCAGCATGGGCAGAGGAGAGCTGCCCTTCCCATACCTCCACCCCTCCCATCAATGCCTGAGTCTCTGAGATGGCTCTGAGGTCACTAGAACAGGAAAGCTGGCCATGTCCCTCATCAGCTGAGGCACTTAGGAGAGCGGCCCCTACGCCATGCTTGGGCAACACAGTAGAGATGGCCCTGAAGTTATTGGTGTGGGAGAAGAGACCCCAAGGACATGAAAATAGAATTGGCCTTGGCCCTTGCTCACAGCTGCAAGGGGTGAGCTAGCCAGGGCAATGTAGGAGAGCTCACCCTAGTGGTGAGGACAAGGGAGAGCTGGCTGATCTCCAACCCTGCAACTATCCAGGCCCAGAACCTGGGTTAACAGATGGCCCACCCCAACATCCACCTCATCTGTGATCTGCTGGAGCAAGACAAGAGAAGGGACCTGGCTTCCAGACCCAAACCTGCAGGATTTTTACAACACAGGACAACTGCAAGATAACCAATAGGAGTTCCAGTGAGGTCCCAGCATTAATAGTGTAGCAGAAACCAGAGGTCTCGAACTCTGCAATGAACACTTGGAGATAAAGATATACGGTTAATGTGGGCTCACTGTGTCACACCACAGCTTCCATGAGAAGATTGATTTTTTTTCTTTTTTTCTCTTAAATTTTATTTTATTTTATTTTGGGGGGAGGTTGCAAGGGCAGAAGGCAGTTACGAAGGGGCGGAGACGCATGATGTGAAAAGACATAAAGAATAATTTAAAAAGTGTGTTGGGGGTAAAATTGGAAGGATGTCATGTTGGGGTGAAATCTGGAGGGACTTAAACTAAATAAATAAATATGTCATGTTTCATTGTATACATGGACAAAAGTCTCAAGAATAAAGAGAAATTATTTTAGAATATTGAAATGATCACTCAAAAAAAAAGAAGCAAACATACATCAATGTTTCGGTTTAGTACAAGTCAGTACGCAGATATAGGGGGTGTGTCAGGTGAACATCCACATCTCCCCCACAAACACACACACAAATACACACACACAAACACATATGTGTGTGTACACCATTCCCAGCAAGTCCTTGCACGTGCAGCAGGCACTCCACCCCGTGACATCCTTGCCAGGTTAAGCACCAGCAGAGAATCAAGACACTTCCTCTCCTACTATCTGAGAAAGACTGAAGGAAGAGAAGGGGCGTGCTTAAGATTACAATGAGAACAAACTTCTAGAGGTCCAAACTTCAGATTAGATCCTGCATCCCAGGGCCTTTTATAACTCGCATGTTTTGCTAAATCCAAGAAATAGGGTGTGGGGAAAGGAACTGCCCTATTAAACAAACAAACAAACAAACAATTGTTTATTTTGAGGTTGTGTCCTGCTCCTTTGACAAAACCTGAATTACGTCCCAGCTGAAGTTGCCAAGAGTGGCTATTCTCAGCAAAGAATGGGCATATTACTCATGTGGCAGCATGGGTGGAGGAGAGATGCCCTCCCCACCCTGCCCTACCCATCAGTGCAGGTGGGAGGACAGGAGAGCCCTCCCTGCCCCTCAGTAGCAGCGACACTCTGAAGAGTGGCCTTACGCTATGCCTGGGCACCACAGTAGATCTGACCCTAAAGATGGAAGTGTGGGAAAACCGACCCTGAAATGACCATATCTACTAGTGAGGGTCCACTAGAGAAACAGAGCCAGCAGATGACTACATATTCAAAGGGGACCTATTAGATTGACTTACGTGATAGGATCTGGTGAGTCAAGAATGGCTGTCTTCCCACTGGAGAGGCAGAGATGCTAGTAGCTGCCCACCCAGACTCAAGGCATCAAGAGTCCCAGTCTGGCACTGCAGGCCGAGAGAAATGCTGAGCTTCAGTCCATGTTGGAAGCCCCAAATAGCCGGGTTCTGACATCAGCAAAGCAATGTGGTGGAGCAGCAGTAGCCGCAAGCCAAATGAGCTCACCAACGAGATATAAAAGCCATGAGGCAAAAAGGTCCACATTCTTCTCGGACTTCTTTTTATTTGGCCTTTGCTGGGAGGAGCTGCCCACATTTGGGGTAGGTCAGACCATGTCAGACCACGTCAAACCACTCAGTCAAGAAAATCTCTCACGGGTGTGCCCAGCAGCTTATCTCTTAGTTGATTTCTGCTCTGCCACACTAACCAGCCCTCCATCCATCCACTATATGGAATTCTAAGGATTTAGTAACTGGTGGGTTCAAATCCCCCTGTATCCTCCCATTTGCTGAGTAACTGTAGGCCTGTTCTTTCCCCTGGGGGCTGTAGTGAGTCACTTTATCACAAATATGAGGGGCTTGCCCTCGATGACGTTAGAATTTCTTCCAGCAATAATATCGTACAGGTCCAAGCAATAGTCTGTGGTGTGGGGCCAGGCCATGGCTTGTGTGCCCTTGCAAACGTACGCATATGAGCATGCGTGTACGGGCCTGCCTTTCTGTCTGTCTGCAGGATCCTCAGCCGGCTGGTAATCCTCACATCATATGCCAGCCAATCACAGACCATCAACACATCAGATCTAACACCCCCTTCTTTCCAAAGTCGTCAGCAGTATAAGAAAAGCATGCCATCCCCAGTACATACGAAGATGCCTGGAGAACTTCAGCGCCCTGAGCTGTGTTCAGCATGTGAGTATTGTGGTACGCCAAATATCGGATGTGGCTTTGCCTTGCAGAAAACACACACCTTATTCACCCAGGAAATCTGATGTTCCAAGAATAAATGAGGTCAGGAGACCAACACTTGAGGAGAATTATTATCTTCTGGGTGGTCATACAAATTGTAGGAAAACCAGGATATTTTGTTAAAGCCAAAAGAACAGTCAAGTAAAATACTCAAGAGTGTTTGTTACTAGAATCACAGGAAGGGTATACTGGGAAAACAATCTCTTTGATTCTTGATAAGTAACATAATAATTGGAAAAAATTCATTGTTCTCCCTAGTGAATGGTACGATGGATTATTGGTTGGTTGGTGGGTCTTTAGGCTTGTTTCTTTACTTGCTTGCTGGCATCATCACTATTCCTTGCATCATGTTTTATTAAATACATTTTTATTTTATTTGTATGCATTCATATGGTGCACACATGTGTATGGTGTGTGCATGTGAATATGGAAGCAGACATCAACCAAGGGTCTACTCCTTAGGAACCAGGGTTTCTCATTGGTCTGTAGTTCAGCAATCATCAGGCTAGGCTGGATAGCCAATGAGACCTAGGGACATGACAGTTTCTGCCTCCTCAGCTCTATATGGGTTCTGGGGATCTGAACTCATATGTTTGTGCTTGCACAAGAATTAAACTGATAAAGCTATCTTCTCAGGTGTGTGTGTGTGTGTGTGTGTGTGTGTGTGTGTGTGTGTGTGTAAAGAGGCTATAGGGTAGAGGAGTCATCTCTCTCTCTCTCTCTCACACACACACACACACTACTATTGCATATGCCTTCTGGCTACTCAGAGATTCTCTGGTCTGTCTCATTCTTCCCTTAAATTGAATGTCTTCTATTGGCCTCCATGGAAATTGACCTAAGAAATAAATAAAATACTATTACTCACTTTCTGAAAACTCCTCAATGGCTCCTGTCAAGTTCAAGACCAAATCTCCTAGTGTGACCTTCACAGCTGTCTAGGCTCTCCATGGGGCCCATCCTTCACCTGTACCTTGGCTCCCAGCCTGTTCTCTGGGTCCTTGTCACCCTGTGGGACATTTTTCCATTCCCAACAACTGAGTCATATCCTTTTTCCCCTCCCAGGCCTTTGCGCATGCTCTTTTCACTGCCAACTCTTCAGGAAAGCAAATGTCCCCCAGGTAGCTAGCCTGGAGCACAGGGCCTGGCACACTGCACAGGTGCCCCATCGTTGGGATTGAGAGGAGTGGAGGTTATTGGGATGACAGTGATGGGCTAGGACACTGAGAAGTCACTAACCACCCCAAAGCTGGTAAAGCAGCTGCAGGCAGGATCCTCTGTGGTACCACCAGGAATGCCACTCAAACCTGGAATACTGGTCTAGCTGCTGCCACTGCCAAGGTGTGGGGGAGGACAGGATGGAGAATGGGCCTGTGGGTACCTGAGGAGGTTGCTGAACCTCACCCTGGAGACCAGAGGGGATTCCCACAGAGTACGAGTTAGCAGGTAGAGTGGAGTACCATAAAATGCGGTCATTGTGATTCCCAGTAGCTATAGTTACTGCACAAGGCCTACTCGAGATCCAGTCAGTCAAGATTCCAGCATATATGGGAAAGACAGTCATGAACCCCCATCACTAGCTGAAGAGTTATTATTTGCTGCTGGAGACGGTGAGATCATTTTTCTTCAGTGGTAGAGCTGCTGATGAGTTGCCCAGGCTCAGGGAAGCAGCACTATTTGGACTCAGTGAATTGAGGGGAGCAGGAGGAAAGAAGGAAGAGGAAATATGGGATATGGAAACAGGGGGAGGCACAGCGAGTGGACAGGACTTGGGTTGGATGTGATCAAGCTATATTATATAAATGTATGAAATTGTTCAGGCACAAACCAGAAATATTTTCCAAGAAAGGAGAATGTGGGTTGCGCTCCCAACCCCATCACAGTGGGCAAAGGAAGCCGAGCACTAAACAGTGGTAAGCAGGCAGCATTGTTGGTTCTTCTGACTGTGGGTGTTATGTGATGAGCTGCTCATACTTCCCCACCATGGTGTTCTGTGCATTGAACAATAGGAAAAGAAACTAAGACACTCAAATTGCTCTTGTACAAGGTTCCTATGGATGGTCCTCCAGGGCAAAAGAGCAAAAGATCGGCGAAAAGAACTTGGGTCACTCAAGGAAACAAACTAGGAGCTGCCTTCTTCTTTGATCTATCCAACAAAAAGACATGGCATCTCAGGGCGCTTTACAAGCCTTGAAGAGTAAGGGCTGAGCCAGGCACCTATAGTATTCCATAACCTGGTGTGATATGTCCTCTACCAGGACTTCACTTCTGCAGTTATGAGCATGGCCAATACCCTACCCACCATGGCTCACACTATGGCTGTCCAACCCAACCCCATCAAGCTTCTTATATTCCTTGTATTCACCACACCACCGCTGTTTCACTAACATGTATGGATACAGTGCAGTCATGGCCAACACTATTCCTCCAGCTCTTGAAGGAAGCTCAGAAATCTCACGTCCTGCTGGACAATATTAGGTCCTTCCCTTCCATCCACACAGCTAGGAGAAGTCACACAGAGGGTGGTGCACTCTCATGCACAGAACGCGTTTCTCAACTCCAGTGAGAGTCCACACAGATCTCACAACACAGGATGGAGGCCTTCAAATGCCCAATACCAAGAGTATTTCATTCCCTGCTGCCCTATCAGGTAGAACCACAGTGACTCCAGGGTCTGAATGATATTTATCCATACAGGCAAAAGAAGATAAGGCTGTTAGTTTGGGATGGCTTGGGACAAAGACCAGGATGGCTCAGGCTAGAAAGAACCACGCTCCCACTTGCTACAGCCGTGCCCTCATTGTAAAGGCCCCCTCCCTTACACAAATGTGCCAAAACCGAACTCCTGGTCAGCCCCTTCTGAACAACTACCAGGCACTGGAACCAGGATCCTATATGGAAAAAGGCCAGCTCCTGATACGTCACCCTTCCCCTTGCCAGGGACTGTAAGTACCATCTATCCTGCATGCCACTCGTGACTTCTCTGGGATTCTGTAACCTGAACCTCCACCAAGGGCTGCACCAATCAACCTGAGCTTCTTTGCTCAATTCTTCTGATCTGATCACATCAAATTGCACAAGACCCCCTCAGAGACATGATGTGTGACAGCTTCTTCTACCTCGGAGGGGAACATAAGATATAGGATGTAAAGGGGAGTAAAAGAACAGGATAATTAAGACATGTTTACATGGTGAAACAACAGGATGTTGGTGGGGAAAGGATGGAATATTCCATCCTTAAGACAGGAAGTAAACAATTCAAAATAGCTTCAGGAAATCCCTGAAACTGCACAGTTTCACTTGGCTCCTCCCTCCCTGAGAGTATGTAAACACTAAGGACTACTGAAACAAACTAAGTTTTTTAGAAGAGACTCAGACCCAACCTGAAAAAAGCAGAGACCAGCGAAACTCCCTAGAAGAAGCAAAAGACAAAAAAGAAGCTGCTTAGAAGATGCTCAGACCCAGTGTCATTGTTCTTGACTTCTCAGCAGTCCTCATTGTCCGCTATGTTCAGCGAGTCTGGTTTTATCCCATGCTTGTTCAGACGCAGTCCAGCTGGCCTCGGTGAGTTCCCGATAGATCATCCCTATTGTCTCAGTATGTGGGTGCACCCCTCATGGTCCTGAGTTCCTTGCTCGTGCTCTCTCTCCTTCTGCTCCTGATTTGGACCTTGGGATTTCAGTCCGGTGCTCCAATGTGGGTCTCTATCTCTGTCTCCTTTCATCGCCTGATGATCCTACTGGCTTTGTGGGAGCTTAGGCAGTTTGGATGCTCACCTTACTAGACCTGGAAGGAGGTGGGAGGTCCTTGGACTTCCCACAGGGCAGGGAACCCTGACTGCTCTTCGGGCTGATGAGGGAGGGGGACTTGATTGGGGGAGGGAGAGGGAAATGGGAGGCGGTGGCGGGAAGGAGGCAGAAATCTTAAATAAATAAATAAATAAATAAATAAATAAAAAAGAAGATGCTCAGACCAATTGAGCTACCAGGAACCGACACTGTTCAGCCTGTTGAGCTGCCTGTTGGTTGTGTGCTGTGCTCCAGGTTTCCAGATTCTGTGAGCTATCATCTGGGATAGGATGAACTTTGGTGATGCACCTGTCTTTGAATCATTTCTGCTTCTGTAAGCAGCCCCTCATCCCTAGTCCTCTAAGCATCTATAATAAAATGCATTGGTTCACCAAGCTGGATTTGGTGGTATACATACTTTGGTCTGTTGTTGGTTCCTGATCTGGGGTACTAGACTTTTGTTCACATCTCCCCAGGAACAGTGTCACACAACAAAGCAATAGGGCATGCTGAGGAGAATCATAACCCCAACTGAGAAACTTACCAAATTCACAGGACTGGGGAGGAGGAGCTGGTGAGAGGGCTTCAGAGCCTCAGAGAGGCTTGTGTCCAGGATCCTGAGAGACAGTTGACAGACATGTTTCTCCATTGTGTCTCGAGAAAGAGAGATCTGAAAGCAGCCCATCAAGGCTCTTGGCTTATCTCAAGAAAAGCTTGTCGTCACAGATCCAGCAACTATAGCCAACACAAGAAGCATTCACCTTGAAGGTCAACAATCTGGAGTTGAAGTGTCTTTAGAGTCAGCCTAGACTGGGGGCTATAGTAGAGAATGAACTTGGTGCAAAGCCCCAGTGTCAAATCTAACAAAATGCTTGTCTGAGACGGGGATTATAAATGACATTACAGGGCAGGGTCTCCTCCATCTCTCTGAGTCTTGGTCCTCTCTCCTTTAAATTCTTCCCCTTTAGGGATATTTGTAGGACATAGTGGGAGTGCCACAAATGTCTTCATGATTAATTATCCTTTGTGGATAAAAGAAATTAGTAGAAACCAAACACTGAAAGGAAATTAGCAAGTAATCAAAACATCTAGACCAAAATTTCCCAGTTTTGTGGCGCCTTGCTCTCAAACGCCACCCATGTCAATAATTTCTTCATCCAGGACCAGAACACCTGGGGTCAATACTGCAATCATCCCTAAGAGAGGGCTGGTCATTTGCCTTGAGTGACAGAGCAGGTCAGAGGTGGGCCAGGCAAGAGAAAGATCCTTGTCTCCCAGCCCAAGACCCACCAGCTTCTGTAGTGAAGAGCCCCAAAACACGGGACCAGAGGGGTGTCTTCTCTCGGACTACTCCTCTAGAAAGTCCAGAAGCTTGGAGGCTGGTGACCAGGTATGTTCTAGGAGACAGGTTAAGTGTTAAAGCTTGGAGGGAAAAGACTTCCCCAACAGAAGTGTTGTAGCCCTGAGGGGGAGGTTCCCCTATGTGAGTGTTAGAGCTCTGCAGGGAAAGGTATTCTGGCAGTCAGGAGCCAAGGAATACCACAAAGTCACATCACACAACAAACCTCACACAAGAGATTTATGCAGAGGGACACAAGAGGATGGTTGCCTCTGCTTGGGCAAGAAGCAACAACAAACAGAGCAGGAAGTAGGCTTTATATACGGTTTGGGGGCAGTGCTTTCCAGCGTGGGACCGATGGGATTTCATGCCAAACCCAGGGATTGGTGGGATTTCAAACTCAGAGATAGGTGGGATTTCACGATCAGGGATTGGTGGGATTTCACGATCAGGGGTTGGTGGGATTTCACGATCAGGGATTGGTGGGATTTCATGATCAGGGATTTGTGGGATTTCAAGCCCAGGGATTGGTAGGATTTCAAGCTCAGAGATTGGTGGGATTTCTAACCCAGGGATTGGTAGGATTTCAAGATCAGACATTCAGGGGATTTCAGTTCGTGGATTGGTTGAGCATGACCCAATTGGGGGCTCAGGAATTGGTGGGTTTTGGTAGGTTTTTAACTCAGAATTTGACTAGTTTGGATCTTTTACCCTACAGACAATACAAAGCTAAAAAGCATATGCCAGGTTGGTTATAGTCAAGGTTTCTTCCCATCTCTAAGATAATGAGGTAGCCACTGGTGACTCCAGGCCCTTGTGGGGTAATGACACTGCACTGTGGGAGTTGGGGGACAGGTCCCTCCTCCAAGGTATATCTCTAATAAGACAGAGAGGGTGGCACAACTCAGCAAGTCAGGTGAGGACTGAGAGCCAGTTTCTGGTTTCAGCAGGACCTGCAATGATAAGAAAGGAAATACAGACAGAATCTCTCCATTATGTGATTTGAATCAAGGCAGTTCACCCCAGCCAATAACTATTTTAAGAACTTTGAAACTTGTGCTTGTAGGGCTGGCATTCCTGAGCCATCCCTGCCCTGCCCAATCTAGAAAAGACCATACAGTCTGGATCCAGTCAGGATTTCAGAAAAATGATCCATTGAGAAGCCACAGCTTGCCCAAGCCCAGCACAAACTCCCCAGGTAGGGGGACCCTGATGGGTTCAAATGACTTTGGTCTCTTCTGATGTTGCACTCTGATTCCTCAATGCCCCTTGCAGCCACCACCGTCCTGTAACTGCTGGGACATCCAGATTGAGGCCTTAGCTCTATAAGTTCCCAATAACCTAAAACAGATTAGAATGAAAAGACACAGGAAATGGTCTCCAAACTGACCCAGAATCTAATGTCACCAACTTAGGGATCCTTTTATTTTCCCACTCAGGACCTAAGGAAAGACAATGGCCTAGGATATGACACACATTGGCTGTGTTTCCCCTAGAGGAGTACTGTAGGAACTTAGACCAAGTTGACATGTCCTTGGCCCCTTCTGGATGTCTGGCCCATTGGAAGTGTTGGATGGATGATTCTGGAATGTATTTGTTGCTGGGGGAAACTCATTCCTTACTGAAGAGAATCAACATTTGGGTCCCTGAAGAACTGTGCAATTGTTTTTGAAAAGCAGGAATGGAAATTACTGACCTTCAAAGCAAATTTGAGCTGAGGGTGTGCCCGAAACAAAACACAAAAAAAGAAGGTGGGGACTGTGAAGAGACAGGAAGGCCTTCCAGATTTTGGGGTTTCACCCAGGAGAATCTCTCCCAGAGCCAAGAGGAGGTGGAGTCTAGACAGGCTTGGTGGGAGTAACACCCGCTCTACCCCCTCATGGCCTCTTGGGGTGCTGCTGGGTAGTCAATCATCTTCTCCCTATGGCCGGCTTCCTCCAAGCTGATTTCTCTGCACAGACAGCCCTGGGGTCCCAGAATGTGAGCAGGGCTCCAGGGAGCCAGGCCAGCAAAACGGTGCATGGTGGGTGGCTGGACAGCCACATTGATCTGTGAGGGAAGAGGAGGAGGACGTGGGCCAGCCTGCTGTGCTCAGCAGGTACTTCTCTCCCCAGGCCCGCAGGCCAAGCTGCCTATGCAGCCTTCAGAGGGTCTGTTTGCAATTACAGCTTGTTTTGATTATTAGGTCAGAATTTCATCTCCATGGGCTTGTGATAAAAGGCCAGAGCACGAGTGTAAGGGTGTTTGTCATTCCAGGCTTAACTCTGCCTCCCCTCTTCGTGTGTGTGTGTGTGTTCTCTCTATGTGTGCATGCTCTGTGTGTATGTGTGTGTATCTGTGTATGGTATGTGTGTGAATCTGTGTGTGTTTTCTCTCTCCCTCTGAGTGTGTGTGTGTGTGCGTGTATCTGTTTATGCTCTGTGTGTTTGTGTGTTCTTTCTATGTATGCATTCTCTGTGTGTATGTGTGTGTGTGTGTGTGTGTGTACGGTATGTGTGTGTGTCTGTGTATGTTTTCTCTCTCCCTCTGAGTGTGTGTGTGTGCATGTGTGTGTGTGTTGTCTTTGTCAGTGCTTGGCTCCTGAAGGGCGGTGGCTGCAAGGGGCAGCCCAGAGACTGTGAATGTGGTGACCTTGTGCCACTGAGGGAGTGGAAGACCTTGACAGGTCCTTGGAGTCCCACCTAGGGAGGAGGTCACAGCAGGTTGTCTTTTGAGTACAAGGGAACTAACTGCCAAAGCAGAGGCCAGATGAAGAGGGACAGAGGAGGGGGCAATCCTGCAAGCCCAGGCCTCGGAGGGAACTTGGAAGTCAATGGTCCCATCCATAGAATGTGCTTTATTGCCTCCACAGTAACCTCAGCAGTAGTCAGGCAATTTCTGCTCTCATTCCTCCCAGGATGGTGAGATCACCATCTTCCCATGCCACTTGGTTCATTGGATATTAATTAATTCTAGAAGAGAACGCATCTCCCGAACAGCAGAGAGGGCCTCTAAGCCTCTGCTAGGCCAAAACACCCCTGCTTCCCAGACACAGTGAACGCACTAGGGACTCATACTCTCCTGAGGCACCATGGTGATCCCTGTGCAGTCCCCAGAGTGGGCTAGACTCCCACTCTCTCCTCCCACACACACCTCTCTTCATGGAGGCTTCACAACTTCTGGGAAGTCCCGACTCCAGACCTTCTTCAAGATCTGAAAAAGACACACTCTCACAGGGCGTGGGTCCCCCTGAACCACCTTCCTTTCCTTACTATCAGCAAAGCTCCATTCCTAGGAACCCAAAGAATCTCAAGAGAAAGAAGAAAGGAGGGAGACAGAAGGGCAAAGACGTTGTGCTCCCTGTGCCAGAGCAGCCACCTCTGACTTCCCTGCTGCAAAAACAAAGGAAGGGGGCTTAACCTCTGCAGAGTGGGAGAACAGAGAGATAGGAGGACAGACAGTGAGCACATAACGAGAGACAGAGAGGGGGTCCAAGCGCGACAGTGATAGAGAGACAGATGGAGATGGTGAGAATAACGGAGTCGGAGAGAGCTTGAGAAGAGAAAGAGATAGACACTGGGTAAGATCTCCTGTAGACCTCTTCAGGGTTCATCCATATCTTCCTTACCCACATCGGTTCTGGAAGACACACTCTGTTCTCATTGTTAAGATGGATGATCCTTTTGTAACACCAAGGGACCACCAAGCCAATTAGAGCTAACAGCAGTTTTTTGGATGCCCAGCCTCACAGTGTCATAACCCAGGGAATATGGCAATGCAGACAATATTATTGCTGTATCAACTGGGGCACTGAAAGAGGTGCTATTTTTATTCCCAGCAGCCAGGTGTTCAAGGACCATCGCTGACAAATGGGGTGTGCACTTCTGCTCTGCAGATTTCCAAGCTCCAGGTCCCCAGGTAGCCTCAGGGGATCCCAAAGTTCCCACTGACACTGAGCAGCTCCGAGGATGGCATGAAGGTTATCTTTCTATTTGCTTACCTAACCCTTCTCTCCAGATGAAGATTGCTTCATTTCTTCCCTCTTCACCTGACCAGGCCCACCATGTGCGAATGGAGCGGCCATGGGGGACGATTCTCAGAGACACAAGCAGGGCCTCAGGTCTCTCCCTTATGCCAGCTGCATCCTCTCTGGGTGCTCTCGTCTTACCTGTCTGGGCCTTGAGTCTGTTCTCCAGTTGAAGACCTTGTTTTCTTTTCTCCTTCAGTTTGGTGCAGAACTAAGATCTCAGCTTTACATCCCCGAATTCCTGAGTAACCAGACTCCTTGCTGGTCACCAGCCACTGACCCGTACCTCAGTTTACCTATGCTAGTTCTCGTTTGTGGTGGCTTAAAAGAAAATGGGCCCCAAAGGGAGTGGCACTATTAGGAGGTGTGACTCTGATGGACTAGGCGTGTCCTTGTTGGAGAAAGCATGTCACTGTGGAGGTGGGCTTTCGGTCTCCTTTGCTCAAGTTACACTCAGTGTGGTAAACAGTTCACTTCCTGTTGTCTGCAAGTCAAGATGTAGGAGTCTCAGCTCCTTCTTCAGTACCATGTCTGCCTGCATGCTGCCATGTCCTGACTTTATGAGACGGGACTAAACCGCTGAAGCTGTAAGTGAGGCCTTGCCAATTTAATGGTTTCCTTTATAAGTGTTGCTGTGGTCATGTATACTCTTCACAGCAATAGAAACCCTAAGACATCGCCCTATACTGGACTTCTACCCAAGTACACCAGACTCACAAGACAGGGGCACCCAAGCTACCTCTTCTCTCTCCCAGAGCTCAGGCCTCCTCTTGGATTCCTGATATCACCAGAAGACCAGAAAGTACCTGTCCACACAGTGATCTCTGTAGATTCAGAGCCACAGCTTCCTCTCCTCAAGGAATATACCCGTTCCCTGTTCCTCATAGTAACACCACAGCTAGGCCCACCCAGGTCATTCCTGGCCACTGCCCTTACCCACCACAGGCCTAGCATGGAGCTGGCTCCAGTCTGTTCAGAGGCTGAGGGCAGAAACAACTCCCCAGAAGCCAGTCTGACAATTTGGCTTCATTCTCTCCCAGTTGTTCTGAAAGATTGGATTGATTTAGCAGGAATGCTTCCTAACGTGTGAACAATTATTATTGTTTTATAAATTAGGAAGAATAAAATTCCACCATCTTTCTCCCTAAAACTACTTGAAGAGAGGCCATGCTATAAATTCACAGTGCCCATGAGGAGCTAGACAAACAGCCAAAGCCACAGTAAAGGCAAAAGAAACCTAAAAAAAAAAAAAACTAAAACAACCTCCTTTCCATATTTTTTTCCTTAAGGGGGAAGGAGAAAACTAAGAGCAGGGAGGGAATTTATTTTTAAGATAGAATCTTAAAATCCTTTCCGGCCCCTCTTTCTAGCTGCACAAGAGATGCTTGAGGTGGAACATGTTAAGCTGAGAGAAGGAAACAGGAGGTAATCTAATCTAATGTGCATGCTCCTGCAAGGCGAAGAGCACTGTGAGGTTTCTCAACCTGACCCCACTCCTTCTCTGGTCCCTCCACCTTGGCAAGCTAACTCTGCTGTTTCTCGCTATTTCAAACTACAGTTGGGGAGCGGCCAATAAGTTCCAAGCATATCCTACCTACTCCGTAAGCATGGCCAGCCCTGCTCCTACTGGGGCCCTCACTCTTTTATAAGCTGTGCCATGAACCTGGCTGTGAGGTTCTCAGATTATGGTCCAGCTCTGTGACTTCATGTCCTTTAGCTGCCTCCCTCCAAATTCCCAGAGCTCACTGAGACAGAACAAAACCCAATAAATGCCCTCTAGCCAAGCTAATGTCATTATCCCCAGAAGTCTTGCTTGCTTACATACTCCTGGGCCCCGGGCCTAACAGAGCAAGTGGATGGCACTGATGGACAGCTGGACCTGGGACTCTGAGGGATGCTGAGAAGGAGCTCTACTGAGGCTTACTCCCTGGTTGTGGCAGCAGGTCCCCTCCTCACAGTGTATGTCATCCACTCTCAGGTGACCAGACTCCATCTGTCACACTTATGCATTAGATTCTACAGAATGCCAGAATGTCCCAGGTAACAAAGTCTATCCCTGTATGTGATAAGCAAGTGACAGGCATAGGCATGTGACCCAGCCCCTAGAAGACATAGTGATAGATGCTAGTATGAAGGTAGCTTCAAGGAATGATCAAAGGGGGTGGTTTCTACATGAGTCTGGCCCTCGTCTCATCCCAGGTGTACAGCCTTGGACCTGAGGCTGGGCGGAGAGGGAGGTTCTCAGCTTCTAGAACTGAAGGATCGCTGGTCTCAACGGAGGGAACTGGAGTCTCATTCCATGAGAAAAGGCTGGAACCACAGGACGACTGTAGTGGACATACTACATATGTGACAGTGGGCAAGGATTTACCTGAGGCCTTTATTCCTTGCACATTAAGTAGGAATAGGCAGAGCTTGTGCCTTGAAGAGGGACTGATGCAAAGGGATGCTGATCATTGACTGTTAGTGTTTACTGAATCTAAACTCTCCCTGACTTCCCTCCTCTAAGAGTGTGTGTGTGTGTGTGTGTGTTTGTTTGTTATGTGTGCACATGTGCACAGACACACATGGCATCAGTCCAATGTCCTCAGCAGGGACCACTCCTACAATGTTTTCCCCTTCCAGCATTCTTAGCTTAGGAAAGGGGTCTCAGTGCTGTGACACCCCCTGCTCCAGCCTGGCCACACCATTCTTCCCTGGCTAGGACATTGGAAACTCTGGCTTGGATTGAGGTGGTCTGCCTGGGCACATGTTGGGCTAAACAGACAATGTTTCAGTGTTTTTTTTTTCCCACTGGACATCCACAGGAATAAGAGGTGGGCACTGAGCATCTGAAGCCACTGGGCCAGACAGAATGGCAAAGGAAATTCTTTGGCATAAGACACATCTGGTTTATGACACAGTCTCTGTGGGGAATGAGGATGGAGGCCAGGAAAGATTCCCCAAATCAAGGAAGAGTTTAGGAAGGGCCCAGCCAGGGACTGAGGAGGCCTCTTGCAGGGGAAGAGAGGCAAAGTTCTGCTAGTCCTTGGTGCCTCTTCTGTCTACTGTCCTCCAAGGCCAGGAGCAAGTCTGCAAAGCCCTCCAGGTCAGCATGCCCTCAAAGGCTGTGGTGGGGGTGGCGCTTTCCTCAGGACCTGCCCTTGCTGAAAGGGCCCTACATTCATCGCCTTGTTCCAGTTTCTATGAAATCAGCTCCTCCTACTACAACAATGATCAGGGCTTCAGACTCCCACCTTCTGTTGCCCAGAGACAGAAGGCAGCCATGAGGCCTTGTAAACACGGTGGGAAGCAGTGGTAAGAGATGATAACACAGAGCAGGATGGGAAACAGGGAAGACTGATGATGAGCTGCTTCTGCGCTGAAAGCAAAGAGCTTAGAAGAAAGGAGGAGAGGGGCCTGGGAGGGAGACCTAGAATCCCCCATAGGTCTCTGAGAAATACGGGAAGTAAATATCATCTCTGCTGTATAGGGAGGGGCTTGAGGCTCAAAGACAGACAATAAAAGACTCAAAACTCCAGATTTAGAAAGCAATGGGCTCAGCTCTTTTCCCTTCCGTCTACCCATTAATTTTTCAGACCCAGAGTGTCCTATCCAGAATACGGAAGAGTTCCTTGACCCACAACCACTATCACATCACAGCTTTGGTATGGAGAAGCCTCTGAAGAAAACCAATGGAATCCCTGGCCCCGGATATGTCTTTACAGCTGGCCTCTGCTAGCCAAGACATGGGCACAGTGAACCCAGGAGTTTAGCAAATGTTTATCAAACCTTTCCGTACATAGTTAATGATCCTGATTAGGACCCAAGAAAGCAGTCGTGTGTGTCCCGTCCCAGCTTTAAGGAGCGTTTTATTATTACACTCCACTCCACAAGTTAATGAGAGGAGCTGTAGTCCATTTATCAGCAGAGCCAACACCCGCCTGGGGAGGCCAGCAGTGGGGCCTTTGCCCTGGGCCTTGGAGTCTAATTTCCATGCTCCACCTGTCTGCCCTGCTGCCCCCCAAATTCCCATCACCAGCTGCCACCCTGAAAGACATCACCTTGAGGGTCTCATGACTCCAGATCACTGTGCCTGACTAAGGGAGGGGAGGGGCCAGGGAGGGAGACCTAGAATCCCCCAAAGTCAGACCAGGTTGGGCTGTCTGCTCTTAAAAGGCTAGTGAAGTCCTGTGACTGGGTTGCTTTGGGAGCTGGATGCCTGGGTTGATTCCTCACTAGTGCCCAACTGGTCTGAAGAAGCATCTTTGGAAGCCAGAAGGTCCTGAGACATTAGCCTGCATGCCAATCTTATCTCTGCTCCAGCCATGTAATCTTGGGTATATCACATCAATTTTGTTCCATGTCCCCATCTGTGCCACTTCAGAGAGAGTTTGTGCGCACACGGCACCAGCTGTGAACAGTGTGTACTGTCGTGACACACAGGGCGCCTTTCATGTGAGGAATGTGGCTTGGGGACTTTAGACCAGGAAACCTCAGATCCCTGTAGAAAACAGGCAACGAGGCTAGACAGGGCAGAATCGCACAGGAGTGTGCTCATGCAAAACACTGCTCATCTGTATGCCTGGACGGCTTGCTTCACTTTATGTGAATTTAACCTCTATTTTAAGAAATTAGGGGAAAGGCTCCAAGGATAAACATTTTCTGTGCAAGTTTGAGGACCTGAGTTTGGCTCCCGGCACTCACATAAAAGCCTGGCGTGCATGGTGACCAACCTCAAACACCAGAGCTCTGAATGCAGAAATAGGAGCTACTGGGAATAGACTAGCCAGCTAACTATCAGGATGAGAAAGTTACATGAGCATGTACACCCCATACCTACATACATGTGCACCCATATGTACATGCAAATATGCATAGGCATACAATACTACATACATATATATGAAAAAAATAAATTTTTTTTTTAATCAAGTTCTTTTCCACAGTAAATGTGACTGCTTACACCAGGTGGTGGTGGTGGCACACGCCTTTAATCCCAGCACTTGGGAGGCAGAGGCACGCAGATCTTGGAGTTTGAGGTCAGCCTGGTCGATGGAGAGAGTTCCAGGACAGCCGGGGCTACACAGAGAATCCCTGTCTTGAAAACCCAAAGGAAAACAAGTGACTGTTTACCTACCTCTAGCCTTTGCCAGCGCTATTCCCCCGCCTGGCTAACAGCTGCTCACTTGTCCTGGGAAGTGTGACTCCTCCATGGCTCCTCTGACACACCTCCAGGGAAGGTCCAAACTTGCTGTTTCCTCTCTCCAGGAAGGGACAGTAACACAGACTGTCCAGTGTCTGCTTGCCAGCGCCTTCACTAAAGGCTAGGCTGGCTGAAGGCAGGTCCTGGCCGCAGCTGAGCACACAGTAGGTATTCAATATCCATTCACTGGATAGAGATTTGATTCTGAGCCAGCCTTAGTTTGGGAGTCACGGCTGCAGACCTGGGGAATGCAGTTGCTCAGTGAGTACTGAGGAAGGTGAGCTCAATTTTTCTCTTGCTCAGTGGCTTGGATCTTTCTGTGCCCTTCCTTGACACAATGGAAGACAGAAACATGTCATGTTCATTATGGTTGATGTCAGCCCCTGGCTGGCACTGGTCACCAGGACTACATGATACCACAGAGCACATATAAGGAAAGCCTTGAGCTCTGGTGGTGACATCTTTGGTCTGCACTGGTCTTGGCTATGTCATGAAAACAGAAAAGAAAGAAATAGATCCAGAGCAAGTTGGCATTGGCCCTGCTCCCATCTGCCCAGCAGTGCAATGGTGACCTGTGGATAAAGAAGGCAGGCTGGAGCAAGGTGGGCTCCAGGCTCTGCCTGAGTGGTCTCAGTCAGTCTCTGTCCTGCTGGGCCTCTGTCTTTCCAGCAGAAAAAAAAAAGGGCATGTTAAACCTTGCTCCACCTAACCCTCAGGAGATATGCAGCAAACAGGCTACATGCTACACTATCATACAGGTTACCGTGACTCCTGGGACGGATGCCAGAGAGGTACTATCATGACCTCCCCTTGAACTCCTACAGGATTCATCTGATAGGTGGCTCCACTCGGCTCTCTCAAAGTCAATTCAAAAATGAGTGGGGCCAGGGTCAACTCACCCTTCCACCCGATCCTAAATCTGACTCTTCCTAATGAGCACCATACCCCACCCGCCATTTCCAATCCTGGTCTTCTCCACCACTCTCTCCCCAATATCCTCCATCGCTTCTTCCAACACACCTGTCAGTTCTGTCTAAGAGACACATCCCAGGCCACTTCACTCCATCCCTGCTGCCCACAACCAGAGCCAAACTGTAGCCACCTGGAAGTGAGCTGCACAGAGCGCCCTGGCTTCCCTCCAATCTCAACTCAGGATCCCCTACTTTCGATTAATTTGGAAAGTAATTGGATCTCATCGGTTGTCTGTTAAAAACCCTCTGAAGTCTCTTCATCTGGTTGGAATAAAACTTGAACCCCTTTCCTGCCTCACAAAGCCATATGCAATCCGACTGCTGGCTCTGGGCCACCACTATCCGTCTGCCCTGAGCAAAAGCAGCCTTGAACAAGCCAAGTTCTTTCACTTCTGTCCATTTTCCCCCAACCTTAGATTCAGATCTCAAGGAATAGTGTCCCCTCCTGCAATGGTTGGAGTGTGATTTGTCCTCAAAGGTTTATATGTTAAAACATTGGTCCTCAGTATGCCAATATGAGGGGAGTAGGCCTTTCAAGAGGTGGGGTCTAGCAGAAGGTGGTTAGGTCCCTAGGACACTGCCTTAGGGTGGTGTTAAGGTAACTCTCATGGGACCTCACTTAATTTCTGTAAGAGTCAGCTATCTTTAAAGGATTCATCCAGCTAAAAAGCTGGCTTCCTGTTTTGACACATCACACTTCCACTCTGAACTATGATGTCATCTGTACTGATGTGATGTAATGAAGGTCCTTACCAGGGACATCAACGTGATATTCAGACTTTCAGCCTCTGAAATTAAGCTAAATAAATCTCTTTGTTACTCAGCCTCTGGCTTTTTGTTACAGTAATAGAAAGCTAACTACTACATCTCCCTGGAGACACTATTTGAGTTCCTCACCTATGACTCAGTAACCCATCAGACTCCCTACACAGCCTTCGGAGAGACTGTCCAACATCTGACATTCTTTCTCATATCATTCCCAGTGAGGACAAGAAGTGTCTCCTCATGACTCTGCTTTGTCCAGGTAGAAGTACAGAGTCCCTCACATATTAGGTGTCCAGGAAATAATTTCTGGCTTTATGAAGGAAGAAGGCATGGGTGAACGAGAGATCATTTCAAAAACCAGCATTGGTATGAAGGTTTACCTACCAATGGAGACAGGATGCCTTGGGTGAAAACCATCTTGCTAGGGGGACCCTATGAGCAAGGCAGTAGGAACAAATGGATCTCCACCACCAGTCTCAACTGTGAAGAGCTATGACTTAGTCTCTGTCACTCCCAGATGCCCACCAGAGCCCTGAAGTTGTGACATTACAGGCATGACAAAACTTTACCCATTATCTTCACAGCTGACTCTCAAAGACAGAAAGTTAGACACAGATGAACGTTCTGCCATTCAAGAACTAGTGACCCGAATGAAGAGACAAAGGATCACATGACACACAAATTGTACTTTTATGAAAACAGATGTCCCCGGGTTTCTATTACTGTGATGAAATATCATGACCAGAGCAACTTGGGGAAGAAAGGGTTTGTTTGACTTAAACCAACACTGTAGTTCATCGTCGAAGGAAGTCAGGACAAGAACTCAAACATGGCAGGAACCTGGAGGCAGGAGCGGATGCAGAGGCCAAAGAGGGATGCTGCTTACTGGCTTATTCTCCATGACTTGCTCAGCCTGCTTTCTTATAGAACCCAGGACCACCATCCCAGGGATGGCACCACCCACAATGATCTGGGCCCTCCCTCATCAATTTCTAATTAAGAAAATGTCCTATAGACTTGCCTAAGCCTAATCTTTAAAGGCATTTTCTTAATTGAGCTTCTCTCCTCTCTGATGCCTCTAGCTTTTGTTAAGTTGACATAAAACTAGCCAGCACAGGGGCTGGAGAGATGGCTCAGTGGTTAAGAGCATTGCCTGCTCTTCCAAAGGTCCTGAGTTCAATTCCCGGCAACCACATGGTGGCTCACAACCATCTGTAATGGGGTCTGGTGCCCTCTTCTGGCCTTCAGGCATACACGCAGAAAGAATATTGTACACATAATAAATAAATAAATATTTAAAAAAAAAAACTAGCCAGCACAATAGATATAAAAAATACAATGGAATCATAAGAATGAACAAAAACAAGCTACAGTGACAGATGCAGCAGGACAGCAGTTACATAAAAGCTTAAAACCTAAAAAAAAAGTCATTGTTGCTTTTGAACACAAACATACATGATTTAAAAACATGAAGACATGTATGAGAATGAGAGAAGGACGGGGTGTTGGAACTACAGAGCCTACACATGGGGCCATAAAATTGCTTCAAGAAGAAAAATTTTAAGTAAAGATGACATAATATTAATAAAATATATAGATCAGTCTGGTGTGGGAGGTCCTTCTGCCTGTGTTGCTTTTCTTGGTTAATGAATAAAGAAACTGTCTTGGCCTGTTGATTGAACAGAACTTAGGTAGGCGGGGAAGATGGAACTGAATGCTGGGAGAAAGAGAGGCGGAGGGAGACACCATGGATCCACCTCTTGAGAGAGATGTGCTGAAACTTTGCTGGTAGGCCACAAACTTGTGGTGATATACAGATTAATAGAAATAGGTTAAATTGAGATGTCAGAGTTAACCAATAAGATGCTAGAGCTAATGGGTCAAGCAGTGATTTAATTAATACAGTTTCTGTGTGGTTATTTTGGTTCTGGGCAGCCAGGATGAAACAAGTGGGCCCTTCTCCTACATCAGTAGGTGGTCTATAACTGTTTGTTGCAATATGTCAATAGGTTCTATGTGTTTGAAATATCTCAAGATCCTTTGATATGAAATACAACCGGATTACAGTAGAGGTACCAAATCTGTGTGTCTGATGAGTGAATGGACAAGTGAGGTACAAAGAAGGTAGAAGGACAGGTACATACATGGGTGGTGGATGGGTGGAAGGATGAGTGGTAGATGAAAGGATGGCTAGATGGATGGGTGACGATGTAAAGATGAAGGGAAAGATAGATGGATGGATGAATGGATGGACAGGATATATACATGGTGGGTAGATGGATGGAAAGACAGATGTACAGGTTGGAGATGCTTGAGTGGGCAGATGGTTGGGTAGATAAATGAGTGGATGAAATAGCACTAGAGATTTTCCCATGATTCCCTGTTGGTCTACGTGGCATCTGTTGGGCACCAAGCCACATGCAAAGCCTTATTAAGCTCAGTCCCAGCAGGTCCATATAGAGTTACAACAGACGTCTTTTCTCCTGCCCTGGGAGGTCAAGGCTGCTGACAGGATGCAGGGCCTGGTGAGGGGAGAACATGCAGAACACTGAAGACAGATGTGTGTCTACTATACTCTAGGGTCACAGAGAGTGGAGAGACAAATTCCTATTGGGACCCCAAGGAAAAAAGAGTGTAGTGTCTCAGGCAGAAGGATGTTGAAGCTAGACAGGGAAGAATTCTGGGAAGAGCTACTCGCAGAAGAAAACTATGGCAGGAAAATGATATCAGCCAGCAGAGCTGCAGCCTGCCGTGAAGGGTCTGAATTGCGACTACACTGGGAGGCATCACTTTGTTCCCAGGACACAAATGCACAAATCTGGCCAGTTGTCAGGGTCATCTCACTGGCCTGAAAGGGGGGTTAGGCCCAGGAATTGGATGGATCAGAACGTGTGCTCTTCATCCACCAGTGACCCTCACTTCACCCCACTTAGGTTACTGGAACAACCAACCACAAAGGTTTAGCTGCAGCCTGGTCCCTCGCGTGCACCCCCTCCATGTTGGGTTTTATGTCCCCAGTGTCGGGTGTGGACACAGGGCCTGGCTGGGGTGGGACCTGTGTGCCTGTCTGCACACTGGCCCTGATGGCAGCACGTTCTCGTCTCACCAAACAGTCCTCCCGCGAGTATCTTTACTGCTCAGTGCCATCTCTCAGCTAACTAGGAAAGGGTTTTTCTAATTACATTTCCCTTGAAATCCACCCGGGTTTGAGTTAACACCTCTTTGCTCTGCCAAAACCTAAGTCATTTTAAAATTAGTTCTGGAGGTTTTGAAATACACACACACACACACACACACCCCATTGGGATGCTGCATTTTCCCCCATCAAGTTGAATATTGAATACTCCCCCCTCCCCAGAAGTCCAGGGTGGCTTTTCCCAGAGACCATGTGGAGAGGCCTGGAGGGGAGGAGGGGGGCCCACATCCTGGCTCAGTGGGTCTTGCTCCCCTGAAATCTGGAGTGCAGCCCTCCACAATGCGGCTAGATCGATGGAATCATAAATGCGTTTTGCCCTGAGCAGTCTCTCTGATACTTTTTAAAACTGTGTGGATGGGAGGGAAATGTGATCCATATGGTTTTGAGTCATTAACACTTAAATCATCAAAATAGAGGGATTTTTTTCTTTTTTTTTTCCTGAAGAAATTTCATATCCAAGGCGCCTTGAGCAGCTCTTTAATAAACTATTTAAAATTTTGTTGTTCCTCCTAAAACACGCAAGCACATGCCTACATATGCAGCACACGTATGCACACCCAGTCTCGGCGAGGACACCATGTTCATGTGGTGCTATCCAGTTCCAAGACAAAAAGCAGTAGAAAGATAGAAAGACCTCACAAGGTATCTTGTGAGCACACTGGAGGTCAGGGACCTGTACTCTGTCCAGTTGTCCAAGCTAAGAGACCCAAAACTTTCAAGCTCATCTGAAGGTGACTCTTGATGACACAGTGAGAAAGCCAATACCCAGAGGAATATTTCATTGTGAGCTAATAACTTAAACAAAAATTCCACTGCTGGTGCACCGCAGGGCTGGATAGTAGGGCTTGAGATGAAGATCCAGGCAGGATACACAGGCTAACTTCTGACCCTGTAGCACAACAATGGCTCCTCATAGCCTAGAGGCTTCAGGTCCCTGCCTCAGCCTGCGCAAGCCAAGGCTGCTTAAGAAGGAACTAATTTCCAAGGCTAAGCCTTGAAACAGTGGAAGCTGTAGGGTGATTTGCTGAAATACCACTGCAAGCATTCTAGGAGGGTAGGGGGCAGGGAAGGATAACAATGGCATGGGATTGACCATAGAAGAAGTAACCTGAAGGGCATTTGATAGGGTTGGGGAGGTCAAATGAATGTGGTGAGCATCCACGAGCAGCATGGGCACCATATTCATTTCCTATGTAAGGCTGACACAGCATAGTGACTTAGAACACACGTACTCTCTTTTAGTTCTTCAAGGGGTCAGGCTGAGGCTGAGTTGTTGGTAGAGACAGGTTTCTTCTGCATGGTCCAGAGGGGAGCTTTGTTCTTCCAGTCTTTGGTGGCTGCACCAGCTTCTTGACTTGAGGCCAGATCACTCCAAACTCTGGCTTCTAATATCACACTTCCCACTGCTCACTCTGACCCTCCTGCCTCCCTTCCTCTTGTAAGGACCCTTGTGATTTCCAGGTTCACCCAAATAATCCCCATCTCAACATCCTAAATTTTATCCCATCAGCAATTCCCTTCTGTCACATAGGGTGCATTCATGGGCCCTGGGATTTAGAAGTCAATGTCTTGGGGGAATTGGGAAATTGTCCAGCCTACCACAAGAAGGAAACTTAGATTTTTCTCTTTCTTCCTTCCTTCCTTTCTTTTTAATTTTTACTACATGTAAGTGTTTTATGTGTATGAATTCACGCATATGTACCGTGGTGCATGTATGGATATCAGAGGACATCTTATGGGAATGAGTTCTTGCCATCATGTTATGCCCAGGGACTGAACGGCTCAGGTCTTCAGGTTTGATGGTAAGTCATCTCCCTGACAAAACTTAGATTTCTGACTTTGGTGGCCACATGGCACTTGGAACCAAGAGAGGAGACTGATAGACGGTTTAGTCTCGGTTTCCTTGCAGAAACAAACACCTGCAAGAAACAATGTGAAAGGAGGACAATTTATCAGGGAACTCCAGACATTTCCAGCCTGTGATTGGCTGGTTTCCCTGCTATGAGCCCGTAATGAGGCAGAACAGTATAGTGGGAAGCGACATTTGTCTGAGGAGGACAGTCAAGCCTAGAGACATGGTCAGACGGTAGGTAGACGAGAGGGCCCTAGGACAAGATATACTCACGGGATATCTTGACCAAGGACCAAGGATTGCTCACAGTGTCCTATGTCTTCCATCTAGCTTCTGCCTCCCAGCGACAAGTTCTGAGTCTACCCAAGAATCCACAGGTTAAGTGCTTCCCAAAGTCTCCCAACTAGCCAACAAGCCCCAGCACATGAGCCTTGGGAGACAGAGTGTTCTTCATCTGAACCTTAACAACAATGCCCTTTATGGGGGAAATGTGCTTCTAAGTAGAAGTTTGGGAGAGAAGCAGGAGGGGAGTCCTGAGAGAAGGTGGCCCTGAGCAGCCGCACAGGGGACAGGTATGACCTAAGAATGTGACACACAGATCTCCAGTGACAAAGACCAAGGTAACCATAGGAATAAATGAAGCTTTTGATTCCACATTCATTTCAAGGAGGGAAAAGAAAAAGACAGCAAGGCTGGGAAGTAGGGGAAAGCCCCGTTTTGAATGGCGGACAAAGTAACAGGCATGGACAGAGCTCAAGGAGCCATTAACTCATGATCCAGGACAGGGAATGGAAGAAATAGCAGGGTCAGAGAGGGGCTGCTCAAGGAAGGATCACAATGTCAACAACATCATGTGTAGAACAAGGTTTGCCCACTCCCTGGTGATCCCAAAGCCATTCGAATGGAGTGGAAGGAGATTAGCCAAATGGAGTGGCTAGGTGCTAAGTACTTGAGGAACTGTGTGCAGAGGTCAGGGGTGGGGACAGAGGGGTATTGTGAAGAAAACGCTCAGCACTGGAGCCTCACAGGGTGGGACTGCATAGGGAGTTTGTTTTGTTGATCCTCCCAGCAACCCATCCAAGCCTAAAGATGAGAAAGGGCAAAACCAGGTATTGACAACGTGGGACTGAGAAAGTAGAGCTTCTCCGGGCCCTGCTCAGAAGCCATGCCAGCAGCTTTACCTTCTCCCTTCATCCCGGCCAATGAGGAAGGAAAGAGAGGCAAGAACTGAGAACAGTCGCACGTGAGGATGAACCTGAACTTCAACAGGAGTCTCTTCCTCTTCCCCTTACCCATGAACATCAACTTCAGCCTCCTGCCCCCACCCCCATGTGTCCTAAGCATGGTCTCAGTGCTCTGTGTGACCACGTCCAATTCACTCCCATCTGTGGGCCTCTTGAAATGAGCCACTTGGATGTAATGACTGCCAGCAGACTTCCCAGCCCTCATGGCCCCTGAAGCACAGCCTTGAATGCAGATGGGCTGTCTAAGTTGCCGAAGGAGCCCCAGCCTTTTTGGAGATGGGCCCAGGATTCTGTCACTTGGTAAACATGATGCAGGCCTGTTTGGGGCCTCATAGCTGTGGTTTTCTGTTTTCCTCAGCAGTAGCTACAAGGCCAGGGCTGCAGCCTAGCCCAGCCCAGAAGGGAGGGAGGGAGTAGAAGAAAGAATAGCTTCTCCACTCTGACTCCTGCTTAACTCAGAACGTTTACAAAGGGAAGAAACTCGCATGTCTGATAGACCCTTTCCTCCAGCTCACCGCACCCACCCCATGCTAGTTTCTACTTCCTCTTGCAAAAGAAAAAAACCCACTCCCAAGCTGTCCCGCCTCTGTTTTTGGAGCAGACACTCAGCTCACAGTTGTGGTGAACTTGGAAGGAGGAGGCACTGCCTAGAGCTGAGATGTGAGTGAGTGTAGGGCCCTCACCCCCGGGCAGCAGCCGACCCTATGGGGCCGGTCTGTCATTTGGGTATAATTCAGTTTGCCTGGACCCTCCAGGACCTGGAACACAGAAGTCCTGTGCAATCCTGGTTTAATAAGCCAAGTAGAAACGAATCCAGGAAAATACAAGATTACTCTTGGAAAGAAACAATAACATTGACCGTGGAGGGTGTGACTGATGTGATTGGCACCCCTTAAATTTCCTCGCCTTTCTAAAAAACATCCCCCAGCTGCTAGGGACAGGGTGGCCTGGCAGCCTCTACCCCTGTTGAAGCAAGCTGTCTTATCTGGAGATGCCTGGGGATTTGCCACACCTCCAAGATCAACCCCGCCCCCACCCATGACTGCCATGCCAGGATTACTTCCAACTAGAACAAATCTCTGGTACAGTTCATACTCCCAAAACAACCTATGTGGAGAGTCAAAAGTCATGTTTTTTCTCTCTTTGGCTTCTCTGGCTCCCTTAGCCTGCTCTCCAGCTGACTTGCTGGATACCCTGAAGAACCCTCCATACCCTCCATAGCCCACTTGCGGAGAATCTCTGTTTTAGCTTCTATTTCTAGTGAAGCTGGCCCAACATGACAGAGGACATTTTCCAGACAAGCTCAGTTCTAGACAGCCTCCGCTCTCCAAGCTAAGGAGCTGCAAAGCTACCTGCCTAGCAGCAGGGGAGAACAGAGGGCATGGTCAGCTGGCATTTTGCAAGGTTGGAGCTCATCAGTGAAGCTCTGCACATCCCGGGGGTCTCGTGTGCTTGGACTACAGCAGCAGCAGAGAGGGCAGGTGCAGTTCAGCTCCTGGAAGCCTCTGAGGTCACTGAGGTTGCAAGAAGCCAAGACTCACCCCAGCTGGAGCACTGCCGACCAGTTGGGCATTGTCAGCTGGAAGCAGAGAAAAGAGACACGGCAGAGCCTGTGGACAGTGCAGAACAGGACACCACAGGGCAAAGGATCCAGGGCCCAGGGCAGATTAAGAGAATCCTGAACTTCTGCTGGCTGAGAATTTTACCAATATCATAAAGTCCTTACCTAGGTGGCACCAGAGGTAACAAAAACATGAACCAATTTAAAGACTGAACAACAGGGCTGGAGAGATGGCTCAGTGGTTAAGAGCATTGCCTGCTCTTCCAAAGGTCCTGAGTTCAATTCCCGGCAACCACATGGTGGCTCACAACCATCTGTAATGAGACCTGGTGCCTTCCTTGCCAACAGTACATTGTATGCTTAATAAATAAATCTTTAAAAAAAAAAAAAAAAAAAAGACTGAACAACAAAGGCAAGAGCAATCGTAGTAAAAGCTTAGGACCCAGAATACACTGAAAGCTAACAGGGTTCAGGTACCCTGCTAGTCCATTGCATGTGATTCCTTCATTTAGCCCCACCGGATCTGGCAGGCGTAATTTCCATGTGCTCATGCACATATGTATTTATATGTAACCTGGATAACACGGTGTCTGTCTCTCCTTACCACAAGAGTATGTCCTAAGACCCTCTAGGTCTAAAGCCAGTTGTAGTGTCCAGTCTTATCCATACTCTGTTTCTTTTTCTTTTTTTTTTAGTTCATCAAAGTATTTTTAATTGTTTTTATTGAACTATACATTTTTCTCCACTCTCTTCCCTTCCTACCCTCTCCTTTTCTGCCCTCTGCCATGACCCCATTGTCCCAATTTATTCAGGAGATTTTGTCTTTTTCTACTTCCCATGTAGATTAGATCCATGTATGTCTCTCTTGGGGTTTTCATTGTTGTCTAGGTTCTCTGGAATTGTGAATTGCAGGCTGGTTTTTCTTTGCTTTATGTCTAAAAGTCATTTATGAGTGAGTACATGTGATAATTGTCTTTCTGGGTCTGGGTTTCCTCACTCAATAGGATGCTTTCTAGATCCATCCATTTGCCTGCAAATTTCAAGATGTTATTACTTTTTTCTACGGTGTAGTACTCCATTGTGTAAATGGACCACATTTTCAATATCCATTCTTTGGTCAAGGAGCACTTAGGTTATTTCCAGGTTCTGGCTATGACAAATAATGCTGCTATGAACATAGTTGAGCACAAGTCCTTATGGCACGATTGAGCATCTTTGGGTATATACCCAAAAGCGGTATTACTGTGTTTTGAGGTAGGCTGTTTCCTAATTTTCTGAGAAATTGCCACACTGATATCCAAAGGGGCTATACCAGTTTGCACTTCCACCAGCAATGCAGAAGTGTTCCCTTTTCCCCACAACCTCTCCAGCATAAGTTGTCATCAGTGTTTTTGATCTTGGCCATTCTTACAAGTGTAAGATAGAATCTCAGAGTTTGTTTTGATTTGCATTTCTCTGATGGCTAAGGATGTTGAACATTTCCTTAAGTGTCTTTCAGCCATTTTAGATTCCTCTGTTGAGAGTTCTCTGTTTAGGTCTGTACCTCATTTTTTTTAGTTGAATTATTCGTTCTTTTGATAACCAATTTCTTGAGTTCTTTGTATATTTTAGAGATCAGCCTTCTTTGCTATGATCTGCTGCTGGCTTCTCCTGTCTCTTTAAGAGACAAGCCCTGCCCACTTCCCCTTCCACTGAGGCAAGAGAATCATCCTGTCTCCAGTCTGCTTTTTCTCTGTCCCATCTATCTGAAGAGGTGGCTGCTGCTGCCTCTTTCCCCTGGCTCTTCCCCCACTAAATAAACTATATCCAAACTCTCTCTGCATGGCATATCTGTCTCCCACCCATGGGACTACAGTCTCTTCCCTGCCATAGCTCCTTAAGGGACTGGCTACATATCTACCCTGAACCGAGGTCTCTCACCTACCACCTCCCAACTGCCTGGGACCCACAGAGGCCTCTGGTGGTGGGACCAGCTTCCCCTCATGGCCCACTGCCCCTTTGGCGAGGGACTTTTTTTTTTTTTTGATCCAGTCTATTTGGTATTCTGTAGGTTTTTTGTGTCTTCATATGCATATC
Organism: Chionomys nivalis; assembly: GCF_950005125.1. Taxonomy (NCBI): domain Eukaryota; kingdom Metazoa; phylum Chordata; class Mammalia; order Rodentia; family Cricetidae; genus Chionomys; species Chionomys nivalis. Next base: position 30,953,069 of record NC_080090.1, on the reverse strand, counting down.
TTTCTTTAGGTTGGGTGGGAATGTTTTCTTCTATGATTTTGTTAAATATATTTTCTGTGTTTTTGAGTTGGGCTTTTCTTTTTTCTATTCTTAATATTCTTAGGTTTGGTCTTTTCATGGTTTCCCATATTTCTTGAATATTTTGTGTTAAGCTTTTGTTAGATTTAATGTTTTCTGTGACTGACGAATCTACTTCTTCTATTGTATCTTCAGTGTCTGAGATTCTCTCTTCCATCTCTTGTATTCTGCTGTTTGATGTTTGCATTTGTACTTCCTGATCGTTTTCCCATATTTTTCATTTCCAGAATTCCCTCGGTTTGTGTTTTCTTTATTGTCTCTATTTTAGTTTTCAAGTCTTGAATTGTTTCTTTCATCTGTTTGTTTTGACTTTTCTTGGTTTTCTTCAAGGGAGTTGTTTATTTCTTCCTTTTTTTTTTTTTTGCCTTTTCCTCCATTTCTTTGAGGAAACTTTTCATTTCTTCCTTAAAGGCCTTAAACATTCTTCTAAAGTTATTTTTAGGTCATTTTATTCTGCTTCAACTATATTGCGGTGCTCAAGTCTTGCTGTTGTAGAATCACTAGTTTTTGTTGATGTCACGTTGTTCTTTGTGGTGTTGAGTGTGTTTTTACCTTGTCTACCCATCTTTTCCTCTGATTGGTGTAATTGGGGCTGTCTGTAACTCTGGTGATCAATCTTCCAGGTGCCAGTGGATCCAAGGCTCAGATGGTTGCTCCTTGTGATGCAGTCAGGGCCACAGTTCCAGTCACCCCAGAGGTCACTTGGTGTCCCCGAAGGTTGTTCAGCACTCCAAAGGGTCCCTCTATCATCCTGGAGATAGTTTAGGCCTGCTCCCACAGAGGTCACTTGCTTGGGCCTGGTCCCACAGAGGTCCCTGACCTGGGCCTGTCCCGCACTGTCACTTTCTCGTACCCGTTCTGGTGGAGGTTGCTAGCTTGGGCCTTCTCCAGCGGAGGTCCTATATTCTGTTTCTTTTGACACATAATCCACAATAAAATTTTTATTTATAAATTAGACATAGTAAGATATTCATGTATAGATAGATAGATAGATAGATAGATAGATAGATAGATAGATAGATAGAGATAGATAGATAGATAGATAGATAGATAGATAGATAGACGCTGAGAAAAACAATGTTAAAAAAGGAGAGCTTATTTGAGGCTCATGGTTTTGGAGATGTCAGCTCATAGTCACTTGGCCTTCCCTTGGACACTTTCAGTTGCCCCAGTACCCAGAGAATAGACAGCCTTCTGCCCAGGGCTGTCACCCTCTACGCCAGCAGCATCTTCTATTCCCATGAGGAGTTGAGTTGGGCTCTGAAGCTATGTCAGGGACCTGCCAGAAATCAGGCCTGTTTGTCTGCTCCTAATTCCTATCCTGTTGGGAGAAAATACAGCCTATGGCAGTAACTTCTGGCCTTCTATGAAGTCAGTGTTGGGAGGAATACACTTTGGGGTCTCAGATGTCTCTAAGAACAACAGACATATTTAGGACCCTCAAGTTTCCTCCAGGCTGTGACTCTGGGCTTGATCCCAGTCCTCTAACATCATCCTCTTGTGTCAAAAATCCTCAAAGGTTCTCACAGGACTCCATGAACCTCCAGAGCACTGATCTTAACACGAAGCTCTCAGACTTAGAGCACAGAGTTTTGAAGCTAGGGAGCACAATTCATGTAGTTCTAGTCTCTGTGGGAATCAAGCTGCAAGTCCCTGGCCCCCAATTTATAATTTTAGGAACAACTACACTGCCTCTCAAGAACAAGCCTCAGCATCTTGTAATAGTTAGTTTTTGTAGACTATGCTGAATAACAAATACTCCCCCCACAAATCTCAGTGGCTTTCCTGGTACTATGATTTGATTATATCCCCCCAAAGTTTATGAATTGAAAATCATAATTCCTAAGTTTATATGTTCATGATATTTGGAGGTAAGTTCTTTAGGAGGTAATTAAAATCATATGAAGGTGAAAGGCAGGAGCTCCATAGTGGCATTAGTAACTTTGGAACAGGAAAAGGAAAGATCCCAGCTACTGGGTTTACTCTGTATGACCACACTGCCCTCTATCATGAGACAGTCAGGAAACCCTCCCTCACCAGACACCTAGTACCAGAAAAAGAAGAGAAGGAAAAAGGAATAAAGATGAGGGAGGAGGGAAGTTGTTTCCTCCTCTCCAGTTAGCCTGCCTCATCCTACCTAAGCCCCAATCCTAGAGAGGAGGACATATAGAACATACCAAACTACTGCAAAGAGTTACCAGATTTCCCTAGAAGATTCTAGAATACTAATTCAATTTTGTCTCTGAAGGTTAGCTTCTCTGTGGATGCTGCAATGCTTAGCTCCCCCAAGGTCTCCAGCAGACACTGGGAGGGCAAGCAGAAGGTGGTACCTCAGCTGTCAATGGGATGCATCCCCCACCTCCATGCCATTCCAACAGATCTATTTAGGAATCTTCACAGCCTCCTTCCCTCCCACGCTACACATGCCACACCACATCACAATAAACACATCAAAATGCATCCACATCCTGTTTCAAATATCATTTACATATAACTTCATAGGAGCTGGGGTTAGCTCCATTTAACAAGTTGACACGATATTACATTATGCATATATTCAATTAAACATCAATTAACTTTGATTTGCAGTCATTTTGAGAAGTTGATCATTTTTTCCCCTCTTTCATCAAATACCCTTGGAAAGACTAGAATCTGTAGCCCCTGAATTGCAGGTGCTCCTGCTAATGCAAGTACTGGACACCAGCATTCTCAGGACCATACAGCCAAGGGTTTCCTTTCTTTCTGATGGTTCCACTACTGGGCACTATCTGTGCCAGCTCCAGAGAATTAGGGGAGTTCAGGAAGAATCTGGGTGGGCACAGAGGTTGCTAGATCCTGCGGCCAGAGCTGAGAAGGGAGGAGGAAGCTATAGGGTCAAAAGCGGCAGTCTACAAAGCACAAGGGAAAGGCACACAGTCAGATCACAGACCCACGTGTGAGTTACGCTGGGCAGAAGCCCTTCCTTCTTAATCTTCTCTGAACCCTCATCTAATATCTGGGAGGTCCATGTTGCTTCCCCCACTTTCCAGATGAACCAACTGAGGTTCAGGGAAACACGAGAGAAATTCCTCGATGGAAGTGCTCTGGCTCTACCTTCCTGAACGCCCACTAAGGACAAGTGATGCGAGCCATTAGGGACATATGGTTTCTCTCACACATATCCCTTGCTGAATTCTTCCATGGTCTGTTGGGATCCAAGGTCAACAAGGGGTGCCAGGCAAGGAGTGGACCACAGCCCAAGCCCTGAAGCTGGTAGGGAGGGCACAGAGCCAGAGCGTTGGGTAAGTTGTACTGCTGAGCGTCAAAACGTGTCAGGTCTCGCCCCAGCAGGCTGCTCCCTGGGATTAGCAGATACAGTCCCAGAGCCAGGGAGCCATCTCCTTGGAACAGCTGTGCAGGGCAAGACAGGGCGGGGAGGAGAAACCCACTCTCTCATGGGCGGAAAGAGTTTCGAGTGGCCTGGTGCCAGGGCACCTGGGGTCACAGTGCAGTCCCCAAGTCCTTTCTCAAGACAGGGCATCGCTAGACGTCTGAGTCTGATATCACCATCCAATCTGCAACCCAGGCAGCCTGCTGAGCCTGCTTGTCATCCCACAGCCCACGGCAATCTGAGGAAGCTTTGTGCAGAAGAAACCAAAGCCTTTAGAGATGTGCTTTTCTCTCTCCCTCCCCCTCTCCCTCCCCTTTTTATACTCCTCCCCCTACCCTCCTCCCAACACACAACACACACACACACACACCACCACTACCACCACCACCACCACAAGCCAGAGTGAGCAGTGTAAACCCCAGTTACCCATTCTAGCTGGGCCCCAGCAGCTCTCAGAAGAGGATAAGTATCAATCATCTACCATGTGTCAAGACTTGCACCAGGTGGGATCTTGTAGCTCACAACAACCCAGCAATGCAGAAAGCACCTGTCTTTTTTGTGTAGGGAAGAGGAAATTGAAAGAGAAGTTCATTCATTCGCCCAAGGCCACCAAAGTAGAGGACAGCAGAGTCGGATTTCAGGCCAGATGGGCTTGCCTCGCTGATCTTCTGAAAGCACACATCTGACGGCGCTTCCTCCATGCTTCCCACTCCTCCTCCAGCTTCTGAGAAGCATAGGATAAAATAGGGAGAGTCTCAGTCTGGCATTCCGTCTTTTTAGCTAGCTCTTCAATCCTGTTTTATCTCAGCCTTGCAACTGCAACACCGACGTCCTCCAACCATGCTGCGTGTTTGCAAAGGCATGGTCCATCTACCAGAAATGGTCTTCACTCCCCTGTTAAAACCCCCTTCCACATAGTGAAATCGGAGACAGTGACTTGGAGAAAGAGCCTCTTGGGTTGGAGTCAGTTAATCCTTTGGATTCATGACACAACTTTCACCTTTACTACAACGTGATATGGTTGAGGAGACATGGGTATTTATTCAAATATCAGGTGGCCAGACCTGGAACCCTTTCAGAGCAGGCTTGGTGTACTGTTTGTGTCTGTATCCTAGCAACTGGCACAGGTTCTGGTCCAGAGCAAGCACTCCCTGGGATGATGATGGATGGATACATAGATGGATGGACACTTAGATGGATGCTTGGATAAAGTGGAGAACAGCTAGATAATGAGATCGATGGATGGATGGACAGATGGATGGATGGATGGATGGATGGATGGATGGATGGATGGTTGGTTGGATGGATGGACAGATGATTAGATGGCTTGATTAGAAAATGAATACATTAATGGAGGGACGGGAGAAAAAGAAATGAGCAGATTACTCATGTCAATAAGCACAAAACTACTCAACCCTTGGAGACACACATATCTTCTCTGCTCTCAAATCTCAGTGCCCTCAGCCAAGAACTCCAGGAGCCTCCCCTGCTTATGGCCCTCACAACTCTTTGTTGCAGGTCAATAAAGATCCGATATGGGCAAAGAACCAAACCATCTCAGCTGGAGTGGGGAAAGGATCCCCACCTAGAGCTCTGAGTTTACATACATAACTGCACTCGAGGAAGAGGAGGCCCTGCCCCATCCAGGAGGAGCCAAGCGGGGAGGAGTTCACAGCTCCATCTTTCCATTAGCTAAAAACCTCTTCCAAGCCTGTCCTCTCTCAGCTCCCAAATTCCACTGCTCAGGATAATAGGAGCCTGGGCCTGAGCCCAGTGTTGTTTCAACTCCAAAACCAAAACCACGCTGGCTTGAATATAAGAGGCCTGGGGAGTCAACATCCAGGAGGGCAGGGGCAGGAAGAAACAACTAACCTCTGGAGACAGCTGCAGGCTGCCTGACCTCTATCCATCAATGGATCAATGAAGCAGGGACTGTGGGTAAGCAGCCCTCTCCCAAAACACCCAACTCTTCTAACACCGGGTTTGTGCTGCATCCCACCACACCCTCGGCTCCCCTCAGTCCCCACCCAGCATCCTCACATCTGCAGCAAGGCTCTGCCAAGCTAACAGCTGTAACCCATGCTCCAAATCTCCCTAGACCCTGCCCTGCCCACGTCACCAAAGCCACTTCCCTTCCGACCCCAGAGCAGGGACCTCAGGAAAGAAAGGCTCATTAATCCTGGGGAATCGGCTTCTGGGCAGCACTGAAGACAAGCTGGTGAGACTGGAGCTTGGAGGAAGCTCCCTTGAGGTCTCTCAGGAAATTGTAGCCTCCATGACCACATAGCAAAAACTCCATCAGCCACTGGCTTGCCTTCCAGCATCTAGGACATTGCTAAGAACGAGTTGTCCTGGCTGGGGGCTAGAAGCAATACGAAGAAGGTTGCTGGCTTCTCTGCATTTCTTCTGTCTTCTCCTGCTTGAGAAGGCACCAGAAAAAGCTACTGTAGCCAAGATGATAGAGTATTGTTTTTTTGTTCTTTGGCCAGTTTCTGCAAATTGGAAAAGAGCTCTGGGTCTCTCTGCATCGCATTGTAGAAGTCATTGCACTTGGGTGAGTGGGTGGATAGGTGGGTGGGTGCGGGCTTTTATGGTGGCCCATACCCACCGTTCCTAGATCCACCCAAGAAGGAATGAGCCAAGTCCTTAGCTGCATCTGAGTCACTGGTGAACCGGCCTTACTGGGCCAGTTCATAGTTTTTAATCCACACATATCCGGGATTCCCAAGTGGGATATGCAGCCTTCAGTGAGACACACCCATCTCCACCACTCATCACTTGAAACCCACCCAGCTCTATGGTCAGACAAGCATTTCCAGGTTCTTTGCCTCTTATTCCATGAACTGAATGAAGTAAAGGCTCATACAAATTGTAAAAGTCGCAAGGGAATTTTACTCAAAAGCAATGCAATAGTACAAATCAGAAGAAAAAATTGTCAAGAATGACAGTAGGCCACATGAGTGAATGCGTTCAAGGGCTCCAATTATTATTTGGGGTTTCTTTGAATGGGGTTCAAGAAAAGGGGGTATATGTTTGCTAAGGGGTATAGCACTGTTGCGTCTCTGTTTTGATTGACAGACTTGAATTAGGATTATATAGTTACATAAACCTATGCTCACAGCACATGTCCCTTCCTGTAATGCATTTGATTTTAATCACAGGCCTGTCCAACTATACATAGGCATAAGATGGTAAACAGGGGATTCTCCCTAAGAGTTCACTCAGAAGACACAGTTTGCCTTATTTTGCAGACGTCCAAAACCAGTCTAGGCTTGATGAGCCTATTGCCAGTAGTTCCCAGATTTTTTTTCCAGCATGTGTTTGAATAGAAACAGTATATTATCAAGAAGTTGCTAAAGGGGAATAACTTACTTTCCCTTCTTAAAGTAGGTATACCGTGAAGCTCACTTCACTGCTCAGAAAGAGGGATGCATGCATAAAATGTGCCTGGAAGGGGTCGCAGGCTGCCAAAGTAACAGGAAAGGTGGTGTGTATACTTGGTTTACCAATTCAATTAGTCTCAGATTGTGAAGCTAGTCTCTATGTTTTCCTGTCTTACCTCATGCTGGAGTCATTCACATGGCCCCTGATATCAGTCAGCATGGGGAAGGTTTTGCTGCAGGATCAACCAGAACCCTCCCCATTTTAGTGGCTTGACAAAGCACAGATCCACATCTAGTTCTGGGACCATATCAAACAACCTGCTCAGACCAAACCCCATATTCTGATCCTCACCCATTCCTCTGACCAATAATGCCCAAGTAACAAGAGCTTTGGCCCTATTTTGTCGCAGCTAAAACCTCCGTGTCCCACAGGGATATGCTTCTCCATGGCAACAAAAACGCTTGGGCCACTAAGTCTTTATAAAGAAGGCCAACAGATGCCTGATCTGTGGCCTTGGGTGTGTTCCTTGGCCTGTTTGAGTCCCATCGTGACATGTGGGAAAGAGAGATGATGGGGGGTTTCCCAAGGTGCTTGGTATCCCTGGGTTAGGCAGCAGTGAAGTGAGCTAGGCTATACTGGTTGTCTGAGGGAGCAGCACACATAAGTACAAAGCGACAGAGCAGGAGGCAGTAGGGAGAGCAGGGGACCCCTGGAGGTTTGCAAGAGTCAACTTTCCAAAGGTGATTGAGAAGCACATCTCTCCCAAGTTCCTCCAGGTACCAGGCATCCCTGTGAACCCAATGGTAGCATCCGCACACTCCCACAGAAGGCACACACATACCAGAGCGTGGTGCTCTGGTTCCCAGGGAATGGGATCATATTCAGGTGCACGTGGATTTACTCCCAGGGTTTCCAACTTGTCCAGGGATAAGGCTCCAAGGCCAGGCAAGGAGCCAGGTTGGGACTTGGGCCTGAGAGATGAGCTAATTCCTCCAAGGAAAGTACATTGACTCTTGGGGCAGGCCATGCTCAATCTCCACGTCTGACCCAGGTCTGGGGCTCCTAAAACGCTCTCTGGCACTAGGGGCATGAGGGTTGGCAAGTTGGAGCCTATTCTCCAGCAAAGTTTCTCCTCTCCCAGAAATCCCCACTGTTTGGTCAGCTGCGCCCTCAGCAGGCTCCTAGTAGGCTTGCATGCCACCAGTGACAGGGTGCTCACTACCTCTGCGTATATTCTGCCCCTGTTCTTTGAAAGCAGCATAATCAGACATGTGGAGGGATCACACTGAATGGTTGAAAAGGCTGGGGTGGTCTCCAGAGTCCCACACTGCTCAGCCCAATCCCTCAGCCTCTGGATTGCCAAGCCCATCTCTCAGATTGGACCATCGAGGACCTAGCGTGCTCCCTCTGGTCTAGATGAACAATCAGCTAATCTGATCATTAAGACCTGGTTTCCCAGGCATGGAAGCTCAAAATCCCATACCGAGGTCCCCTAAGGAGTGTCATTCAGTCGGTGACTTTGCACCAGTCTCTCTCAGCCTCCAGACCTCAGCGTTCACATCCCTGAAATGGATGAAAGATCTCTATGTATGTTACCTTCCAGCTAGCTAAGATCCCTATCCTGCCATCTTCCAGACCTAAGAAAAGCTATGGAGAGGCCAGCAGGGCCCCTAGTGAAGGTGGAGATACAAGAGCAGACCCCAGGCTGGCCCCATGCCCATTTTGTCAATGTCTGCTTTGTCTGGAGCTCACAGCAAGCAGGTGAGTTCATTTTCCATTAAGGACAATTAGTTCTTCATTTGCATATGCTAAATGCGACATTTAAGGGAACAGTTCCTCCCCACCCAAACAGGATGAAAGTCCAATGACAGGCAGGCAACCTGCAGTTTGGGGCAGAGGTGTAATTGGCTCTTATTAAGGGAGATGTGGGAGATACAGGTTTTGAAATGCAAATGATTGCATCAGTCCTTCTGCCAGGCCAGAATGGGGAATGAAAAGAGGAAGCTGGTTTTTTTCTCTATGCCCACACAGGACAGGCCTCCTGACCCACAGCAAGAGAGTCAGAGAAGCTGGGCAGAAAGGATTCAGAATATTCCTGGAAGAACAGAAACAGAATTAGAAGCCGAAGAATCTGACTCATCTCTCTGTGTATAAACAACAATACAGACAGGGCCAGCTCACCAAAGGGGTTCAAAAGAGTTGGTTGCTTCATAGGAGAGTACAGGAGTAAGTGGATGAAGGAAAAAATAAAAGGAAAGAAGGAAGGGAAGGATGGGTGGATGATGGATAGGTGGATGGATGGACGGACAGATGGACAGAAGAACGGACAGACAGATGAATGGATGGACGGATGGATGGATGCATAGATGTATGTATTCATGCATGGATGAATGCATGGATAGGGTATGAATAGGTACATAGCTGGATACTTTTTGTACTTTATGAGCCTTTTGTATTCTCTGCCCTTGCTTTAACATATAGCACCTCCTATTTTATAGATGATGGGAAAGTGAGGCTGGATGAGATTGATACCCCAATCACCAACCTAGTGAGGGAATTCAGAGATGCAGGGTCTATGTCATGCCTCAGGATGCTCCACTCAAATTAAATGGTTACAACTTAGCCACGAAGTCCTCTACTGTGATGAAAGTCTTCCACCTAGCCACCTCTCCCATGTGACTGTCACAGGTCCTAACACAACCCTAGCCACCTGGGCCTGTTCAGATCCAGCCACTGAGGCTGCGGCTAACTATGCAGGTACATGTCCTCTCTGTCTCTGTATGTCTGTCTGTCTCTCTCTCATAGATCGCCAACTCCCAGCTGACGGCTCCAGAAGGTAAGAAAGTAGGCTTGGAGCCTTTCCCCAGCCTGGCTTTTCAGGTTGCCAACTACAGACCCATCGATTTCACCATGTCCCTCCTAAGGACACCATTCCTTGCCCCAAACACCTAGAATTGACCTCTATTTTGAGGAGCCTGAGGTAGGAGGAGCAGAGAGGCAGGGCAAGTACAGGGACAGAGACAGACAGAGTCAGAGACAGAGAGAGCAGAAGGATCCCTGAACCCATACATTGGGATGGAGATAGGGAGCTGTCTAGGCAGCCAAGAGAACCATGGGGATCTGATGCTGACCTGTGTGTGACCCAATAGCCAGGAAATGACAGAATGCTGTAGGGGTGAAAACTTATCCAAAGGCTCCCCAACTTAACCCCACGTGGGACTTGCCTAGGATCACTCACTCCTCCCAACACCCGGTCACCCTGACCTATTAAGTAGAACCGCTTGGAGAAGGAGGCAGACGTCCCTATGCTTTAGGGTCGCTGGAAGGTTCCAGCATAATCTGAAGTTTGGTGGCCACTGGACTTCAGGGCAGAGTTGGAACTATGAGCTACCATCCAGGTCAGAAAAGCAATGCTTGGAATTTCTCCATATTCTGAGACATCGGTGTCCAAATAGGGCTACAGGCCAGGCTCTGCCCTCAAGGCCAGGTTCCTCCCACACTGAGCCCTAGAGATAATCACAAAGAAACTAAGACCCCCGATTCCAAGTGGCTCCAGATCTGGGCACATTCTTAACCTTTCCTACCCCAGTAGAGATAGTCTACTGGGGGTGGGGCAGCAGGCAGGAAGGTTCCAAAAGACGGCATGGTGGGGAGCAGTGGAAGCTGGGCACAGTATTATGTGCTGAACCAGTTCATGCATAACTCATAAAATCCGAATAGGTCCTGGCTCCAGCCCAGGAACCTCTCCCGTCTGACTTCATTCTGTGGCTTGCGGGGGTCTGTTCCCGGATTGTGGGGCCCAGACATAGCCTCTTTATCTGCTTCTTTCCTGACATCCCTCTAAAGGTGGTGGCTTAAAGGGAGATTCCTAGGGATTTGGGCTTCTTCCTCCAGGTCTACACTGGAAATACAGGTGTGCACATGAAGATCACAGTACAGGAAATCAGAGGGGGCTCATGACAGTCTCCTGTTCCCAGTCCCCAGTCCAACTATTCCAAAGAACTGAGACCAGACAAGTTTTAAGCATGGGACAGCATACTCCCTCACAGCCACCCAGAGTAAGGCTGGAACTCCAGTTTGACTATATCCACATGCTGGAAGTTGCTTAACCCCTTGGAGGCTGAACCTAATGATGACAATGATCACCACTGCTAAGACATTATGAACTTAGGGTTCAATAAAGCCCAAGAGGACCTTGGACATGCTATTTTATTTCTATTGCCTCAGCAAGCCTGTCTTTAAAATGGGAACAATTACATTAAAGCAAGATACAGCAAGAATTAAATTCTTCAAAATTAGTCAATCCATACAAAGTTCTTTTTTAAAAAAAAATATAATTATTTATTTTATGTTCATTGATGTCTTGCCTGTGTGTGTCTGTTTGAGGGTATCAGATCCTCTGGAACTGGAGTTAAAGACAGTTGTGAGCTGCCATTTGGGTGCCAGGAACTGAACCCTGAATTTCTGGAAGAGTGGCCAGTGCTCTTAACAGCTGAGCTATTTCTCCAGCCCCCACACAAAGCTCTTAGAACAACATCCAGCCTATTTCTAGGGCCTGATGAGACCCTCGGAATGGGGCTGGCACAAAAAGGCTCATGCAGAAATGGCTGTCTCCTTCCAAGCATTTAGAGGATACAGCCAGGTGAAGTCCAGCACTTGGCTGCCTTCTTTTGATGGCTAGGGGCTGATTCTAAGCCAGCTCTGTTAAAAAAAAAAAAAAAAAATGGAAATGGTGCCTGCTTTTTCTTTTCCATGAAGACATCCAAAAACTAAAGCTCTGACCTTGGGCAACCTTGAACTGCTATGTGCTCCAAAAGACAAACGATGGAAATTCCTTTGAGAGAGCTGGGCACACCTCTACACCTACCCACCAACAACCACTACACTGGCCCTCCTGCTGCCCAGCTGACCCTGAGCAGACCCAGGGCTTCCTCTCCTAGCCCTGGAGGCCCTAGACTAGTGGAGGGTTGTAGAGGGTTGTTTATGTTGTTGTTGATTTGGGCTTTGGAGTTTTGCTGTTTCGTTCGTTTGGGAGGTTTTGGCATAATACAAAAAGAAGCATAGACACCAGAGTGGACATGCCAGCCAGCATTTCCATCAATGTCCAGGCAACATGGGGGCCCAGCTCCCGTGAAGACTCTAAGGGTCAAAAACTTTGATGCCTTGCTATTGAGCCACGAGAAGAGGAATAGAGTGAGTTTGAACTTTTGACCCTGCATCGCCCAGGCTTCCATCAAGTCACACTCTTCAAAAGTCATCTGGAAGTTTCCACAGAAGTGCATATCTCTAAACAGGACAAGCAATAGGGAAAGTCATTGCCAAGCTATTTTGGATCAGAATACACACTAAACTCTGTTCTTTTTGGAGGGGTCAAGGGGAGTTCAAGACAGGGTTTCTCTGTGTAACATCTCTGGCTATCCTGGAACTCACTTTGTTGACCTCAAACTCACAAAGATCCACCTGTCTCTGCCTCCCGAGTGCTGGGATTAAAGGAGTACGCCACCAATGCCCAGCAACTCTAAACTCTGAGTCTAACACCATACTGCCCAAAACAAGAGAATGAGAAAGACTGCTTTGGGGCATGAGCACACACACACACACACACACGCACGCACGCACGCACACCTCCCCGCTGCCCTGTGCTCCCAGGAAGCTTCTGAATACAGAGAAGTTTTCAACACAATCCTAACACTCTTAGAGAAAGATGGAAGACGGAGATAGAAGGATCCACCGAAACCTGAAGGCCTACTAGTAACAAACAAGGACCCAGCCTCAAAGTGAAAGGCAAGGACCGACATCTCAACCTGTCCACCGGCCTCCATATACACACTGTGGCACTTGTGCACACTTGTGCACCCGTACTCCTGTGCACACACAGTTCAAAGAATTCAGTCTAAGTTCAGGTGAAATGAAGCTGGCCACACAGCCTGGGAAGGAAAATCAGGCAGAAGGACTGCCATACAGAGGCAGAGAGGTAGGAGCCATTGAGTGAAGCCAAGATGAGAAGGAAAGCAGGGACACTAAGGCGCAGTGGACAGGGAAGGAAAGGGGAGATGAGAAACCAAAGGTAGCTAGGTCAGCTCTGAAGACATATATGCCAGCCCAGGAGGCAGGGCCTGGGGGAGGGTCCTATCCAACTTTGGTTTGCATCTTCTGGTAGCTACGTAGAGGAAATCCCAGGAAATGGCAGCAGAGACTCCCGACGCCCATGCAGAGACAGGGGATCATTTGCAGGACAGAAGAGGAGGGCATGAGAAGAAGGTCTACTTCCTTCAGGATCTCTCCCAACTTCACCTTAGGGAAACCTGGGACATGGAGGGTAGATAATTCCTTAGAATCTGGAAACAGGCATACACGACTCCGGATGTCAGCGCTAGAATTCCCTCTGTAAGGCCATAGGAAAGCCACTAGCATGTTTGGAGATTCTATCATGTCCTGGTATCAAACAGCCTACTGCATGTCTTCTGGCTAGGGCTCTGGAGACACACCCAGCAGGGATAGTGACTTGAGTCTCATGAGAAAAGCAATCCAGTTCTCTTCCACTTTCCCTTCAGGTCACAGTAGGTACCTTTCAGGGGTTACTTCCTGGCTCCAAGGCAAGGCTGTGTTCCTTGTTAAGACACCCTACCTGGAGTTTTCCATGTGTCAGCCCAAGCTTAGCTCCTTATTACAGCTGTCAAGGTTGTTATCCCCGAGCCTGGCTTCAGAGAGCTGATGGGACGAGTGAAAGAATAAATGAATGCAAGGCTGCCTCCCAGTCCTAGCCAGTCTCCAACTCTAGAGAACCATCCTTCAGTTTCTTGTAACCCTGCATTACCATGCAAAGAACCCTTCTCCGGACCTGGGTACATGTGACTTATTGAGGGTATAAAAAATTTATACCTGGCCCCAGGCTCAGAAGTAGAGGCCAGGTGGCCATGGGGAGCTTCCTGCTCCCTCAAATCCATAATCTTCCTCCCAGTCAGAGTCTAGGCCTTCGGGCTGGACAAAAAACAGTCTGGGTGCAGAAGCCTGGATTGCACAAGTTGAATTAAAAGCGTGAAGCCGGGAGGGAGACATGATTTTCCTGTCTTCGCATTGGCAGATAGGACAGCTGGGCTTCCTGACTTCTGGGCCCTATGTATGTGCATGGAAAATTTGAGCAGGAAACTAAATGATGCTCCTCACGGCAGCCATTGAAAGGCGGTAAGTAATGGGGTCTACGAGGAGGGGCGGGGTGCTGCTTTGCCCAAGCCGTCCTGCTGCTTCTCGGAAGCAGCCAATGCCAAGCAGGCAGATGGCCGGTAGGCCCCCTCAGAGCCCTGGGACCCAGATGGTCATCCCCAGCATTAGGTGAGGTATCACCCCAGCAGCAAAAAACAGCCAAAGCCACCGAAGCCCAGCTATAGCCAGGGGCCACCCTGTCTTTCCTCTTGAAGTCTACCTATAGCTGGGAGGTCCATAGGGCCAACGAAAAGCTGAAATATGGGAGTTACAGCTCAAAGTGGACACATTCAGCGAGGGAGGGGCATGGGGAGGGACGGACACATAGCCCAGAACAGGCATGTCCTTCTAGGGAAAGCCTCCTCCACTCCTGTTGCCTGTCTGTCAGGGGACCAAAGAAACTGTGTCCTCACTCTTGGAGTCAGGCTGTGAGCCCAAGTCACCACCAAACTTCTACATCTCCTATAGGCTTTCTTGGGCTCAGGAAAAGCACTAATAACTAATTAATAATAGACTCTAATACCCCTCAAGGGCCTGTCAGAGATGGCCAGGAGGTCTCAGAGCTTCATAGGTAAAAACCAATCCCTGTTACAACACCAAGAGGCAAGTCTGTTGGGATTCCCACTTTACAGATGAAGAAATGGAGACCCAGAGAGAATGCAAAGAGCCTAAGTCATAAAGAAAATGAGTGAGCCAGAAGTCCAATCCATGCAGCGTGGCTCTGAAGCCCATGTTCTCAGAGCCATCCAGCCAGCCAGCTCACTCCCACACTGCGCTAGGCCAGGGAGCATAGACATTTCGCCTTGGTTTTAGGGGTGACGTGTCAAGGAGTGAGCTGCCCATCACAGACACACACTTGCCTTGGTGGATCTGTCTAGAGAGTGGGTAAGGACGAGCCTAGGTCTCCTCTGATGAAAGGGACAACTGTCCCTAGAGCCAGGTCTCGAGGTCTTGGGAGGAAGTGTGGGGGACCTCTGGGAAGCATACATTCTAACACGCATTTAATCACATACTATGAACATGTGTTCACTTGCTCACATGCACATGTGTGAGCTTGCACATACGTGTTCCTGAACATAATCGCTATTTGGGAAACAAGGGACAAGTCTAAGTACTAAGTCTCCACAAGACTGGGAGCCCCCAGACCATAGGAAGTCTGCTTCCTCTTGACAAGAGCCAGGGGAAAAGCATAAGACACTCCCTTCCCCCTTCTCACCCCCCCACCCCCCCACACCTCCCACACCCCCGTCTTTGAGGAAGGGGTTGTTTGAGGTCATCCTCAAGGTCTTGTGCTCCCTGCTGCCTGGCCAGTCACCTGCAACTCTCTGTCCCCAGAACTGGCAGGAGCTGTGACTCAGAACAAGAAGCAGCAGAGGAACTGCCCACTGCCCCCTTCCCCCAACACACACAAAGGGCATCTTGTTACCACAGTCTGCCAGCAGGCGGGGAGGGCTGGTAGGTGAGGGGCCAGGATGCCTGTGTCAGCAGGACTGGGGGCAGGGCTCAGGGGGAGGTTCTGCCAGGCTGTTGGCTGGCTGGCCACAGGATCCAAGCAGTGGGCAAGGCCTTGGGCAGGCAGGCAGCTCTGAGGAGCAGTCTCAGTGAATGGCTGGCCCTTGGGCTTCTGCATGGAACTTTTTAAGTTTCTTTTTCATGATCATTATTTTTCAGTTATATTCTGAATGAATCTCGTGCTCTCAGCAGCAATTTCAGGCCTGGAATTTCCCAGTTGTGTGAGCTGAAACCACAGCCTGGGCTCAGAGCTTACCAGGCTTCACTCTGTGACCTTTGATGTGAGCGGGAGGCCCAATCAGTTTTCCTATCCATAAAATGAGAGGGCTGAGTGGAGGCAATGCTTTAATCACACTCCCTAGGGGGGAGATGTCACCTCTGGGGGGGGGACCCCAACACCAGGATATCCTGGTATCTTCTTTGTTGCTACTGGCTCTGCTACTTTCTTGCTTTTGGATCCTGGGCAAAGCACTTATCCTTTCTGGCCTCAGTTTTCCAGCCTGTAAAATGGAGATGGCTGAAAGAAAGCAGGAACTAACTAGAAGATTCTTTCTAGACATTACTTGAACATTATATTCTGACACTGGACAAAAGTAAGACAGGAGACATTCAGGGAGTTCACGCAAGTAGATAAATCAGTCTACATACTGTTCCTATTAGCATGTGCATGGATGTACATACATATGTGTACAGATATATGAGTGGACAGACAAGTGTGTCTGCATAGTAGTGTGTTCCTTGAGCAGAACACGGTCCAGAGCAAAGGCTCTTCAAGTCCATTGTGCTCCTTACAACCCCTGGACTCTTGAAGCTGACTTATAATGTCCAGCTAACCACAGCCTTGCACAACAAACTGGTGGCTGCAGACTTGCATCTGCCAAGCACTGAATAGCACTCGTGGCCAGCTGCTCCCTGAACCATCTATTACAGTCTCAAAGAACACTGCATCCACATAGTTGCCCCCCCCCAAAGTTGCATCCCTACCATTTTTCATAAACTTTCATGTATGGGTATCTCGTTTGCTAAGCATCCACGGATCACCTCTACCCAAGAGAAAAGATTCTGCATTCTGTCAGGAACATATAACTGATAGGCTTTTAAAAACTCAAGTGTAGAAGGTGATGGTTAAATCTACTGGATGCTCCAAATACTATCCAGCTCCCAAGGTTCTTTGTCCCACTTGACACATGAAAGTGAGACCCAAACAAATGAAACAGCAGACACCTGAAGGCCTGAGAAAGGAGCCAGGTGAGTGAAAAAGCCAGGCACAGTTTGGGGAAGCAGACCACGACCCAGAAACCTAGGCAGAGCGCAACTATCATTCGCTTTCTGTAAGCATAGACCCTTCCCTTGGTTGTGGGCTTGGGGACTGCCATGGCATGTTGGCAGGTGAGGAAACTCCTTCTCTCCTGGGGAAGATTCTAAGAGTTCTCGGCACACTGGGCTTCCTTGGGCAGTGCCCAGGTGGGGCAAAGGCGGGGCCCAGGCCTCAAGCACAGATTACCTGGCCTCTTCCTCTACTGATTGTATCAGTGGTGGAGTGTGGGAGGCCCTTCCCCAGAAGGCAGACCCGCCCAGGCAGAGCATAGCTTCCTAAGGACATACCATCCACTGGCAGGAGGTTCAGTGGTCCCAAGGGCCACATTCTACAGGAAGGGATGCATTTTATTAGATCCCGCTGTACAGGAGACACTGTGATGATTGGTGGTGGATGGGAGTGTCCTCACCCAGCTTGTGATCCGCAGAGTTGCTCCTACCCCGTCCCCACCCCAAAGCTGGGAACCTGGCCAGCAGACGTCAGACAGGCAATAGGGATGTTGGGGTAACTAAAGGAGGCAGGGATGCTCCTCCATTCTGCTGATTTTCTCTCTAGGAGTCCAGAACCCCAGAGCTAGTCTATGCCCACAGCCCAGTGCAGGCTACAGATTCCTTTAGGACTCTGACCCTACCAAAGATGTCGACAGCTACCAGTATCCCTATGCTTTTTCCAAGGGACCACAACTCTGTCAGATGCACTGCTATATAATAAGATACCCATTGTTAATTTCTGAAAAAGCTTCCATGACTGATAGGGGAATCCTCCAAAATGCCCCCTGCATTTGTTTGTCACTGTGGGTAGGAATGTGGGGGAGAGAATGACTTTTCATCTGAAGGAGGGACGATAAGAGGAGGTAGCTAAGCCCATCATGGAACCCAGCTCCTGTGTCTCATTCTGTCTTGGCTCCTCACTGCTGCTTCCCAGCCTTCACATCCCTCTTCAAAAAAATGCCCTACCCACAGCCTGGCAACTCCCCCAAGCTCTCCTCTCGCTGGCTTTCAGCCCAGTCCTACTCCTACAACCCTGTTTTAAATCCCACCTAGGTTCATACCCTGTTTATCACTTAAAAGTCCAGATGGTACTCACATAATATCTGAATTCTTCCTAAAACAAGGATGGCTAATCCATTTCAGTCTATAAGCCAACCCCAACTCAACAGCACCACCCTCTTTAAGGACTGTTTTGAGAGGTTTCTGGGGCTACGTGCAAGCTCTGCGGGAAAATGTCTTGATTGCTAAGTGGGTTTTGTTCATTTTGGTTTGTGTATGTGTATGCATGAGTACTTCTGGGATGAATGGAACCCAGGTCCTCATGCATAACAGACAAGCTACCACTAAGCTACAGTCCCAGTCCATGATTGATTAGTAATGTCTGCTGTGGGCATACTAGGGGAAGACATTACCACTGGTTCACCATAACCAGGCAAATGCCTTCAGGCATTTGGGAAGATGCAAACAGAAGTTCCTGTCCTTTTCCCTGCTTTGTGCTGGACCTTGGTTAGCCTCTGTGACAAGGGCAAAATTCTTACCTTTTGACTCCTGCTGTAATGTGGACAGATTAACTGGACGTTTGGGGCATGGAAAGCACTGGATTGTGTTTCCTCATCTGTATGTGAATAGGACCAACAGTTCCTAGAGGCTCCAAGTTCTAGAAAAACAAAATAATTCTCCAGCCCACAGCCCCTGAACACATAATAGGATTTCATGAAGAACAGAGTACCAACACAGGGTCTGAGCTGGAGACTAGAGGAAGTAAAAACCAAAGGAGAACGGCAAATCTCAGGCCAAGGCGGGTGGGCTGGTATCAAAAGGTTTGAACTGTTTAGAGGTAGCAAAGTGAGGGAAGGGATACTGGTACCAAGAATGGAGGTCAGACCCCTTACTCTTCAGCTACTTTCATTGTGCAAGTGGCCCAGGATCCCCTTTGCTTGCTTCCCAATACTATCCTTCCATGGGACAAGGACCTCAGAGATGCTTCTCCGGCCATTCAGATTTCAGGAAGGCCCTACAATCCCCATAATTCTCCTTCTTGACCCCTCATTATTACTGCAGTTCTGATTCCTTCCTGTACACTTCAGTTCTTTCTTTAGTCTGCTCAGCCTATGAGCCTCATGAGGGTGGGGATGAGATCTGTTTCTCACCCTGTGGCCTCACCTCCTAACTCAAATCGCTGTTGTCTAAACAGTGCATCGGCTGTAGCAGGCAGGGGTCAGGTCCTCAAATGCCTGACAGTCCACGCAGATAAGTAAATTAAGTGAGATGCCCTGTTAAACCTCAAAGCAGTCGCAGCCACATGGCATGTTCCTATTGTGTTCTGGGCCGGCATCAAGAAATATGCCCTTTTCCATTTTATAGAGTAAATGATACTTTTATTATTTATTTATTTAGTGGAGGTGTGTGTGTGTGCTCGCGCGCGCGCACGCGCATGAGTGTGAACATTCGTAAAGCCTAGGCTTGACCCTAATCAGGTAGTCCACACTGACCCACAGCCCCACTTCACTACCGTTTTTCACTGCCTTACTTTTGCTAGATTATAAGAACCAAGAACTATTTCTCTACTTCACATACAAACAAAGGGTCAAGAGTGATGATCAGCTCACTGAAGCCTCACTTGAGTCCCTGGACCACCAGAAGCAGAGGTATCTTCTGAAACTTGTTAGAAACCTGGTGTGGTGCGACAATTCTCATTGAAAGTCGAGGTAGGTGCGGGGTGCTGCAAGGGGAGTTTTAACATGACTCCAGGCAATCCTCCTGCCTCATCCAGGCTGAGAATCAGTCAGTCAGAGAGTAGCAGAGACTGTGGCAAACTGAAGAGCACGCATCTTCCCTAAAGGGACTCCATGACTCCACTCCAGACTAAGTTAGCTGAGTGGAAATGTGGGCCACTAGCAGAGCTGGCATCCCAGCCCAGACAAGGAAGGGAGAAAACAGAGGGGAAAAAAAGGTAAGTCGGTGCCTAAATATTGGCCAGTGTGATATTTTCGTGCCTAAGTATTGGCCAGGTTTGGGACTTGTTTTTAATCCCACGAAGACCAAAGAATATACGTATATATACATATATAAATGTTGAAAGCAACCCAAGAACAGACAGAATATAACTGGAGGAGGTAGAGGCTGTTTTCCACAAGGAAAGTCCCATCGTGATGCTTTAAATCCAGGTTATCGGGGCCAGCTTAGCACCTGAGGCCGGCCTGACCAGGCTCCCACAAAGTCCACGTACCTACAATGTGAACTGCTTTTGAATCCTCAATTTCCAGAAAAAGTCTATAGGCCCCAACCTCTCTCTGGGCCAGAGGATAAACAAGACGGAAAATTCTAGGCCCTGATGGTCAGGCCAGGGTGGGAAGTAAAGTCACTCCCTGAGCCAAACTCCAGATTGTAGGCCACAGGCATTGCCTCTATTAACTATGGAAGTATGCATATTTTAAAGACAGGTTCAGCAGTTAAATGACTTGCCCTAGATCACAGAGTTAGCAGATTAAGAAGTCAGGGGCTATGGACCTACTTTTACCTGTACCCCAGCCTGTGTTGATCTTAGCCTTCCAAACTGTCAACCAGATGCAGGATGGGAGAATCCCTAGACAATGGCCAGTATTCTCCTGCTCCCTACGTCCCTAGCCGGGACACCGCTAGGTCTGTGAGAGGCAGGGAATGGTCTCTACATGGAAGCTACAGCCTCAAGCTTGGGAGTTTCAAGAACTGGGACCAACTCTGGAGAGAGAGCTGGGAACAGCCCTGGAGAGAAAGCAGGGTTGAAGGTTCTGGGCTTCCGAGCTCTTTTAAGTCTTCCTTTCTTGCCTTGGTCTCAATAAGCTCCTTCCTTCAGGCCCAGCCATAGCATTGGCCCTATATGGCCTAGGTAAGTATGGGTGGTTTTCAGAAATGCTGGAAAAAATGATTTAGTCCTGCCCCTGCTGATGACCTCATGTGGTCACAGCTCCCAGGAGATCTGGGCTGGCTAAGGTACTGTCCACCCACAGTGGCTCTCATAGGTTCCATGCCCATAGTCACGGCAGGGGCTGACCCACTGGGCCCTGACATACCCTTCAGGTATGAGTCAGTACCATTAGCCTGCATGTGACCACAGCTGGCTGGACACTGAAGCCAGCCTGGCTAGGTACTGGAGGTCTGCTGGGGCCCCAAAGCCTTACTAAATGGGGAGAGATGGATGGCCCCAAATGACCCATGGGAACACATAAGGGAGAAGGAAAAAGACAAAGTACAGACCCCGCAAAAATAATAACACTAAACACAAGGAACAGAAATGAATTCAGATTCAGGAAATAGTCACTCAGTACAGACACACACACACATGCACGCACGCACGTACTTGTGTTTCCATATGCACATTTTCTTACCATGTTCCAGTGTCCATAACACATATCCTTCTGCAAATACTGTGCGATTACACGCACGCCCGGAGGGGGGGGGCGCACACACACGCACACGCACGCATTTCATAGCACAAGTCTTACAGACAACGCAAACAGAGTGGACTGTCTGAATACATAGCTTTTGTCAAATCTCAGAGCACAGCATCATGCCGGCTTACTCCAGCATACAAGGGCACCATATTCCATTCAACGATAAAGCAAGATGTTTGTGATGACTCGGGCTAAGAACAAGCCTAAAGCCGAGGTCCTAGGCACTTCGTCCCGGATTGGGAGTGGAAAGGAGACAAGTTCTGGTTATGGGCTGCGCTCTGCGCAACCGCAGCCTGGCAGAGTTCTGGGCCCGCCAGGAGGTCGCCTAGCCGTGCTCGGCCAGGAAGTCAGCTCGGAGTGACAGCTCCCCCCTACCCTGTTTGTTTATTCATGACTCATTCGCCTCCACAGACTGGCTCTTCTTTCTTCTAGTAGGAGGGAGGATAGGAGCTGGCGGGCGGGCGGGCGGGCGCGAGGGAGGGGACGGGAAGGGGAGCGGCCGGCTCCACCACAATAAACAATGAGGCAGCTGAGGCCCGGCTGGAGCTGCGGCCCCGAGCATCCCAGGCCGGCCTGCCCGAGGCTCTGCGTCCCCATCCGGCCACCACCTCCGGGCGACCCGGCGGGAGCAGCCGTAATTAGATCCTCGTCGCCTCCTCTCTTCCCCGCCCCTAATCGGGGAGCCGAACGAACGCTGGGTACCGGGTACCGATCACCTCTGCTCCAACAGCGGATCCCAACCTGTGATTTGGCTGCCGGGCTTTCCCCGGGCAGCTCGGCGACACCCAGTAGGCCAGGCCCTCCCCCACCAGGGGCCGGCGTAGGTCCCGTAGGTCCCCGGGTCCCCTCCGCTCAGCCTCTCTCGCCTGCTCCGGGATAACAGAAGGAAGCGAGGATCCCAAGCTTCAAGGGCCTCATTGTTCTGCCCCGAGGGGCACATTGAAAACGCCCCAGGATTCGCTTCCTGTGAAAACAGTTCGGGGGGGGGCGGGAGCGGGGGGGGGGCGGGATCCATGGTGGAAACTGTTTTACCCCTACCCTGAAAGCTGCCCGGAATAGACAGGGAAGAAAGAGGTTGTTTTTATTGTTGATGGCGCTTTTTTCTTCCTTCTTTTTCCTCCCTCCCCTCATTTGTGAACCCACCCCACACCTCCTTCCCTCCCTCCACGGACCAAAGCTGAATCTTTCGGGCTGTTGAGCAAGTTAGAACTGTGGGGCCATTTTCTGCATAAATAAGGCCGGTGAATGGCAGAGCCAGATATAAAGTCTGATTCAAAAACTCAAAAGAAAGCAGGGGCGATGAGGTGGGCATGCCCGAGGAAGCATTTCCCCAGAATGGCCCTCTGACTCATGTCTTGCACCAGGAGG
Source organism: Chionomys nivalis (assembly GCF_950005125.1). Taxonomy (NCBI): domain Eukaryota; kingdom Metazoa; phylum Chordata; class Mammalia; order Rodentia; family Cricetidae; genus Chionomys; species Chionomys nivalis. Next base: position 30,930,413 of record NC_080090.1, on the reverse strand, counting down.
AGAAAAACACATCACATCACGCCATAATATGTCACATGAGCCTGCACAGTGGGGAACATAGCTCCTTCCTCCCCAGCTGGGGCAGCATAGTGAGGAGCAGCAGGGACAGGCAGAGACGGGGTTACTGCTCCCCACCCTTACGATTGACTTTGGATAAAGATAATATTATCCAAAGATAATACTCACGGCACAGGCACAGCGCCTGCTTAGGAGCTGAGGACTATACATACCCAGGTGCTGAATCTTTGCCATCGCCCTGTAAGACACGATCTTTTATACCCCATATCCACACAAGGAAGCCGGGCCTAAATTCACACAGCTGGTGGGTACAGAGTCAGCCCAGCACGCTGGCTCTGGGGTGTTGCTATGATCAACGCTTCCAAGCCCCCAGACTAGACAGCAGGACATGAGGATGGTGACACCTACCTGAGGGACTTTGAAGGTGGGTTGAGAGTGCTGGGTATGGAGCAGGACTTCATACTGCTGTTATCTTGACTTTCATGTCCTTAGCTCAGTGTGTTTAGATATTTGGTTTATTGTCCTCCTCCCTCCTCCACTCCTTACCTACCTGGAGTCTGTTCATGGCCTACCTACCCCAACGACATATACATACACACCATCTCACTGTCAGAGTAACCATAGGGCCCCTTCCTAGTCATCGGCCCACCTGCTAAGATCAAGCCAGGTGAGATTTTTACCTCCTCTGCCTCTTATTTTCCCCTAACCTCATCACCCCAAAATGCTCTCCTCATGCCTTCTTATCATGGTTGGCATTTTGTCTGCCTGCCCTCTTAGGTACCATCAAGAACGCAAGCTCCATGAGTAACACATGCTATTTTGTTCAGGAGTGGATGAATAGATCCTGCACACACAAGCCATCTTTGTAGCACAGATATTCCCTGAGCCTTGGATGGATGGATGGATGGATGGATGGATGGATGGATGGATGGATGGGTGAAATTTTTGCCCTTTTGACCACTCCTCCTGTCTTTGTACATGTGGGTGAAAATTCCTCCTAGAAGAACCTAGGTTCTTCTCCTAGAACCTGGCTGTTGATGAAGGGCAGCTTGTTCATTCCCGGCTGCCCAGCCCATGAAATAATCACACAGAAACTATATTATTTGCAATACTGCTTGACCAATAGCTTAAGCATATTTCTGGCTTACTCTTATATCTTAAACTAACCCATTTCAATTAATCTGTATATCACCACATGGCTGTGGCTTATTGGGTAAAGTTCTGTTTGGTGCCTGTCTCAGCCCGTCTACATGGCTTCTGTTTGGCTCAGCCTTCTTTCTCCCAGTATTCGGTTTAGTGCCCACCCCCACCCCTCCCAGCTCTATTCTGCCCTATCATGAGCCAAAGCAGCTTCTTTATTCATTAACCAATAAAAGCAACACATATACAGAAGGCCATGCTTCTCACACCTGTGCCCTCTTCTGGTCACCTACCCCTCTTTGGCTTTTTGTCCCTCTAGGCCTGACCTACCCTCCTTTCCTTATCCCCCATTGGCTCTTCCAGAACCCTGCTTCCTTTGAGAGCACACCCTCTGTCCTGTGAGTCTCCCAATCGATTCCCATGCCTCTTTCACATCCTGGATGGGTTTCTGGACCATGATTCCATTAGTTCCAAAGGATGTTGCTTCCCCTCAAGCCCAGTGTTACCCAACAATAGGGCTGTCACATTTCTACAGGGCTCTCCACTTTCCCATGCTCTTCTGTCCCTGACCACAGCCTCAGCTCACTGCCCTTCACCCAAAGCATGATGTCACCTGCTGGTCCTTAGCATCCACATGGGTGACTCATCTGATACCTGGATGTTTCTAGACAATTAGCTTCCATCTCCAGGGACCTGCTTCCTTAATGTCCATCTCTTGTCTACGGCCTACCTTGAACCAGGCTACCCCTTCACATTGGCTTCTCCCATTTGAAACCCAACATTTCCCCCTTTGGTCTCAGTCTCCAACTGTTCCAATAGTTTAATCACCTGAGTAGCCCTCTCTCCTACACCCCAGAATCCTCAGTACATCATTCATATCCTTCTCCTTATTCATCTGGCCATGGTTTTTCCAAACTAAATCAATCGCATCCCTCCCAACCCTGTAAGTTCAGGCTAGCCCGAACAGCAATTTGGAGACATATCAACATGGGGGTTTCAGTCTTCGTTGAACCCCTAACCTTAGCAGTGTTCACTGACTGCCTCTTTCCTATCTTCCTTGTGGGTTCTTTGCCTTCCTGACCCTTTTTCATCAGCCCAGGACTTCTGCCCACTCTTGGAAATTTTTATTTTATCAAAATGATGAAGTCCTTCTACTGTGTCCTGTTGCCCCCTCTGAAATATACCCTGTTACGCTTCGGAATCATCTGACAGAGAAAGCTCTTCTGACCACAGATAGCCTGGTATCCTGGCCATCCTGGGCTGGGCCTGTCCCTGTGTTTCTTCCAGGGAACCTTCCATGGCTCTCCTGAACCCGGAGCCTCCCTCTTGGCACACAGCACTACCATCAAGCTTTCTATCATGTTCCCACCCAAAGCCGACCCTCAAAGCATCCATCCACCGAGTACCTGTAGTACTGCAATCACTCTCTTTCACTCGTGTAGCCCTGTCCTCTGGGTCTGCTGGAATGGATTCACTCATTGTACCTGGACCCCCACCCTGCACCCGTCTGGTCATTCCTAATCTCTTTAAGAACCTTCCTCTCCTCCCCTAAAGATCAAGGTTGGCAGAGGCTGATCTCCCTCTGCACTACACCCTCTGTCTCCTTCAGTGGTTATGGTTCCCACCCCTGTCTTGCCCCACACCTCCCCTAGATGCTCTGTTCAGCTGGATCACCATCTCTGACTCCCACACTCTAGCACAGCAGCTGTCTCCTGGTATTCTCTTTACCACACAGCCTAAGACTTACCACAGGTGAGATGGCCCTGAGTCTGAAGCTTGCTCCCCCCTCCTTCCACACCTCCTGCTAGGCTCTGTCTAGAGAGGCTGGTGTGGACTCCAGCGCATCCAGACTCTGTCTAGAGAGGCTGGTGTGGACTCCAGCGTATCCAGGGCGCCCAAGGACTTAGTCTCGCCACCTGACCTCTGCAGGGTTTATCAATGCCTTCCTTTCCAAGCCCAAAGCCAAGCCCATTGCTCTTGCCTGAGCTATTGCGACTATCTCCCCACCTCTTGCCCATACTTGAGAAACTATGAGTCAGCTACCTCAAGACTGTCTGAAACACAGACTCAAACAAGCATCTTGCCAACTCGAAAGCTTGCATCAGGAACTCAAACTACTAAAGGTGGCAGGCCAAACTGGTCTCTGAGAGCCCTCCAGTGCTCCCATCCCCCAACCCAATCCATGCTTAAAGCGTTAATCGCTTCACCAGGGTTCAGGTTTTGTTTCATGAGTTAAGAGCACTCTGCATCCTGCCCCTTTTGCAGTCCGCTCAGTTCTTTCTTGTATTGCCCAAGAGACTATCTTGGGCCTCTCTCCTGAGAAGCCTTCCTGATCCCTGCTCTATTCAAGGATGTTTTGCTCTGGGGTCCAAATCCAAGACTGAGAGACCTGTTGAAGAGCCTCCTTCTTGACACCTATAACCTCTACACCCAGCAGAAATTAGGTGCTCAGCAGAGGCAGGGAAGAGGGTACCCTCTGAATACCCAGCTGTCCTCTTCAGGCACTGCCTGCAGGACAAAATAAGGGCAACTCCCTGCTCCACTCAGAACACTGAAAATGCAGAGTAACTTTCTTGTACTGGTCACCCTTCTGGTGACTGAGGGGTAGGGAAGGGTTAGCATCTCTCAAAGCAATCAGGTACAGTCTCTGGACAGACCTGATCCAGATCTTCCATCTGGAAGCTCTGCTGTCATCAGTACCTTCACTGGCTCCCCTTCTAACGGTCCTCAACTCCCTACAAGCCGCCCTAACACCATTCATTCCTTACACAGAATTGTAAAGCCTGGTTCTGCTACTAATCCTGGTGGGATCTGAGCTCGTTCCTCTGGCTCTGGGCCTCAGTTTCCCCTTCATAAAGGTTGGACACAGATGAGTCTTCAGGCCTTTGAAGTACTACATACAGAATTCCTGGGGGCTTTGGATGAGATTTTTGCCCATCTCTGCAGGAACCCTGAAGACCCAATCTCCCCTCTGCTCTCTCTGTGTGTCTTGTACTTTATCTTGGTCTCCATAAAACTCTGGTTGTCAAATATAAAAACAGCAGTGGACTGGGGTAGGTATAGCTAAGTTGCTTGAGTGCTTGCCTAAGATGTACAAAGCTCTGGGTTTGATCCTTAGCACAAAATAAAAGTACACATCCCAGCACTCGGATTGTGGAGACAGGTGGATCACAATTCCAAGATCATGTCAATTTTGAGGTAGCCTAAGCAACATGAAAAACAGTATTTTAGGAGAAGTCAACCAAGCATCTAACTTGTGGGGGTAGAGGTGGAAGCTGGTTTTATGGTGGTCAGTAGGCTAGAATCTAATCCAGAAAGATCACAGGGAGACATGGCTTGGCCCTTCTGAGCTGATCTGACCCAGAGATACAGGTCAATCCTTGCTGTGGTGGCATTTACTATCTCATGCTAGGATCACAGAGTCACAGCCAGGAATTCAGTCTAGGCTTGCTCAGATCATCTGTGAGATTTAGTGGAAGACATGAGAGGCTCAGTCAGCACTGGGCCACAAGGCCAGCATCAGGAGGGACAGGTGGGATGTGACCCCCACAAGAGCCTCAGCTGTGTCGAGTGGGGGGGGGAACTCAGGACATTTGGGCACTGCTCCATAAAAGAGGTAGAGTTTCAAGAGAGGGCCGAAGAGCAGAGCCAAGGCACAATTGTGACCCTGTCACTCCTAGTAAAAGCCTTCTTTGGCTCCTAGCTGTCAAGTGGACAAAATCCAGATCCCTCAGGGTGGCATGCAAAGTTCTTCCCACACTGACCCCAGAGTGACTTTTCCCTTCAGCAGCCCTGGTCCCCTGGCCCCATCCCACCCTCCCACACATCACAGCCTAGGTGACCAGACATGCTAAGTGCTCTCAATCCCCAATGACTTTGCACATGCTGCAACCAGTGGCTGCTACACCCTTCCTGTCCCTCCCCCAGCCTGGTATTTATCTCATCTCCATAGAATGTTCCTTCTTGTTCTTTCAGGTTCACCCCCAATATCTTATTCTCCACAAAACCTACTCCAACCCCCTGGGTCTGGATTGAACAATTTGTCCTGCTACTCTCCATAGCAATGCTTTCTTCCAAACAAACAAATAAACAAGGCTATGTTCTAACCGATACAAGAAGAAGCCCTGGTGAGTAGGAGACAGGCCTGTACTGCAAATTGCTGTCTTCACTAGACAGCAAAATGGGATCACTAGCTGAAGCACAAAGTGAGGCCCTGAGTCTTGGAAACCTTGGGTGACTTGTCTATGGCCACTTGGTCACACACCAACCAGCCTGCCTAGACTGAAGACTCTAGACTCCATGGGTCATATGCCCAATCCTAATAGCTTTCTCTTCTTCCCAGAACACTTGCCTAGAACCCAAGGTGACCCCTCAGTGCTTGAGAGCAAGGCCTCCCCTACCCTCATCAAAGTCACAAGGAACAACTGGAAAAGGGGGTGGAGTCTGAGCAGCCTCAATAAGGCAGTAGAAAGATGGTCCAGCAACCAGAGCAGTGGGAGGGAGCAAAGGCATGTGCACACAAAGGCAGTGTGCATGATGAGGCCAGCCAGGCTGCTGCCCGGACAAGAGACAGTCATCAAAGGATGTAAAGTCAGAGATAGCTGCTTTGAAGCCCCAGAGAAGAACCATCCTGTGCAGGGACTTCGCAGCTCAGACCTGAACCTAAGGCTTCCCCCAAACCCAGATGAGAGCAACATCATCCCAAGGTAAGAAATCTTAACACCTGTTACAAAGAGCCAATATCTGTATGGGCTCACTATGGGGTCCTCTCTCCTGAAGAAGTTTGGCAAACGCATCACAGACAGAATAGCTCCCCGGACAAGCCCTTCTCATGGGCTCTCTGTAGGGCTAGGAAAGCTCCAGCTACCGGGGAGCTAGCTGGAGACATAAGATCATCAAAGCCCAGAGAAAGAAGCTCTTACGGAAACAGGACCAACTGTGTGCTGCTCCAGGCCAGCCTTCCCAGTGAACTACTTGACAGCCAGCTCCCCAAACCAAGCCTCGGTTATCAGTATCTCTGGAGAGAGGAGACATCTAGATTGCCAGCAACAAGCACTAACAGTCTGCAAGGAGGAAGGCTTGTGCATGGTGCAGGAGCTTAGTTCTGGGTAGAACAAGTCCTTGAGGCTTGACCCAGAATCCTGGGTGTTCATTAATATTAGGCAGTATGAACAGGAGTCCACCTGGGCTGCCTGGACTTTGCTCCAGGGACTTTGGCTCTGTTTAGTCTCCCTGAGTCCTGTGACCAAATGCAACTGAAAGGTCTGGCATATGCAAAGGTCCTGTGGAAGATGGAGTAAATTCAATGGATAGGGACACAGTCCCATTATCACACTCACAACTGCAATGACTAATCTTACTTGTCAACTTGACAACATCCAGAATCAACTAGAATCCAAGCTGTGGGCACTCCTCTAAGGGATTTTTGTTTGTTTGTTTGTTTGTTTTGTTTTTCAAGACAGAGTTTCTTTGTGTAGCCAGAATAGGCATGGTCCTACCCACCCAACCAGAGCCAATAGCCCTCCTTCTCTCTCCTCCATCCTAGGAACAGAATCCAGACAAGTCCAGGGCTCCAAGGATCCAGCCAGGCCTCCTAACCTCAGCCCGGAGAGTCTTCAAGCACCTAGACTTCACTCCATCCCCACTTCCTCCAAGGCCTTCCCTCTTGCCCCAAAGCAGTCAGGTGGGACTGTTTGCCCTCCCTCTGCTTCTGTCTGTACCTCCTCTCTCACAGTCCCCAGCAGGATGGAAAGAAGAGCTCTCTATCTCTACTCTGTGTTCTGCCCTTATGTCCCACCCTGCTCTGGGGCAAGGGGGAAACCCCAAGGGTGAGGTGGCCCTCTACCCTAAGCACAGGAAGAGTATCCTCCCTTCAGCTCAAGCAAGGACCCACAGTGGACATAACCTTTCTGCTGAGTCCTGGCACAGAGAATCTAGTGACCCCAATTGGTACAGCTGAGGAGAGCAAGGCTGTAAGGGCAGGGAGGAAGGGACTTGCACACACTGTATGTCTGTGGCCAGGCTATGATGTTCATACACTAGTTCAACTCAGATGATCAAAACACGGGTCTACCGCAGTGCAAGCAAGTCATTCTCCCTCCTCCATCCCTTCCTTCTTCCCTCCCCCTCCCTTTCCTCATCCCTCTTTCTTTCTTTCTTTCTTTCTTTCTTTCTTTCTTTCTTTCTTTCTTTCTTCCTTTTCTTCCCTATCAAGTTTGTTAAACACAGAGGGCAGATGTTCCCTCTGATATTTCTGAGTTCCAAGAAACAAATCACTCAGAAAACAAAATGAAGCAACTATAAGGACATAAGCAGGGGTGTTTTTTGTTACTGTTTATTTGTTTTGTTTTTTGTTTTCTTGGTTTTGTTCACAAGTCTTAGTCAAGACCTGGCTGGAAGGCCAGTGTCTTTCAGAGAAGCCCCAGATGGAGCTGCTAGGTCAGAGGTGGGAGCCTCTCGCAGAATAGTGTACCCAAAAGCTGGCAGGTAAGACTCCCAATCCTGGGGCTAGATTCCTTTCCACAAACACCTCTGCATGGGTCATGCTGTGAGCCCCCTAGACTTCTGCACAGCATGGCACCTGAATTTCAGTTCTTGTGGAGGGTCCCATAGCCAGGACACAGAACTCCTAACTCCTAAAAGTCTGGGCCTAGAAACCCACACATTTTCTGCCATATTTTATTGGGCAAAAACTTCCAGAAGTCGACTGTCTTGGGGTTTCTATTGCTGTGAAAAGACACCACCATCACAGTTTTTACAAAGGAAAACATTTAATTGGGGTGGCTTATAGTTTCAGAGGTTTAGTCCTTGATCTTCATGGCAGAACATGAAGGCATGGCAGTGTGCAGGCAAACATGGTGCTAGAAAAGGAACTGAGAGTTCTACTTCTTGATTGCAGGCAACAGGAAGTGAACTGTGTCAGTGAGCATAGCTTGAGGATAGGAGATCTCAAGGCCCACCCCCACAGTAACACACTTCCTCCAACAAGGACACACCTACTCCAACAAAGCCACACCTCCTAACAGTGCCACTCCCTATGTGTTTATGGGGTCCAATTACTCTCAAACTACTATACTGACTCAAGGGGCCTCAGTGAAGAAACCACAAAAATGACTGTCAATGATTGGTGGAAGGTTTTTATTGTGAATAAGAGAGCAAGAACATCTGGAGGCATCTGGAAGAATTCAGAGTAGAGAGAAAAAGAGGCAGACTGGACATGACCAGGAAACCAGAGGTAGAAAAATCATGTAGTTCTAAGGAGGACGCATAGCTGCAGGGGAGGGAATCCCGTGAACTGGAGCAGACCTGGGAGTTTAGGGTGGAGGAGGAGTTGAGAAGGACCAGGACATAATTGTGAATAGGGACTAAAGGAGCCTGGAGGCTCTCACGGGCTTTGATATAAAGCTACAGGCAAATGTCAATGGAAAGTCATATGTCCCTTCTGTCAGAGGCAAGGAAAATGGCTTCTTTTGGCTGACAGGTATCATTTACAAGTTTCTGAGGGATGCTGGCTTTTATCAAACTACCAGAAACTACTATCCTTCTATAGTCCAGAGTGAATTGAGCCAAGACTTCCAGTCTGGACATATGCACTAACTGAGACCTAACATCTGTGGGAGGTGCATCAAGGCATTTAGTTTTAAAAGCATCATAGTATAGAGGACCAGGATATAAAAATTAATTGTATTTCTATTAACTAGTAGTGAACAACTGGAAAGTAAAATTGAGAAAATAACCTATTCAAGACACAAAAAAAAATAAAATATTTAGAAATAAACTAACAAAAGAAATAATTACACTCAGAAAACAAAAAGTAAAATAAAATATTAGTAAAAGGAATGAAAGGACACCCAAATAATGGAAATTTAAGTCTGTGTTCACAAATTAGAAAGCAATGATATTAAGATGGCAATTTCCCCCAAAATTACTATCGAAAATCCTTCCAAATCTGCATGAAAATCTCAACAGGTTTTCTTTACAAATGTTGCCAAGTCGATGCTACAGTTCATGTAGGGATGAAGCAGAGTAGACAGGCTCATGCTAGTTGGACAACCAAGGGCCAAGTGGAAGGGTCTGCACTAGACAGTGTGACAGCAGTGTTCGCAGGATCGGATTGGTGCGGACAGAGGGAGGTCAGCACCGCAGAACTTTATTGTCTCTCAACAGACTATCAAGTACATCTCAAGAGGAAAGCAGAGTGCCTTCAACAAATACTGGCCCAAAAACTGGATAATTATTTGCACTTCCCAAAAAATCAACTTGGTTTTTTTTTACTCTACATTATACACAAAATAATTCAAAATGGATCCATGTTCTTAACGTTTAAAGTAAGACTATACAGTGTCTAGGGAGAAAAAGCACACAAGAAGAGAATCTTTGTGACTTTGGATAAAATAAAGATTTCTCAGTTGTGGCAAGAAAACACGATCTATAATTTTTAAAAATGATGTTCGACTTCATCTAAGTGATAGCCTTGGACACCACATCTAGAGAAAGTACGTTAATAAAATGAGAAGGGGCCGGTGAGGAGACTAAATCAGTAATGTGCTTGCTTGCCACCAAGTCTGATGAACTGAGTTCAATCCCAGGCCCCATGTGGTGGAGAGAACCAACTCTCAAAAGCTCCCCTCTGACCTCCAGAAACACCCCTGGGCACACACTCCTCCCCCAGCCAGTAAAACAAACAATTAGGGCAGTGTTAGCTCAGTAGTAGAGACCTTGAACAGTATTCTGGGGTTTAATCTCCAAAGCAAGGGAAGGAGGAAGGGAGGAAGAGAAGGAAGGAAAGAAAGAAGCAAAGGAGGAAGGAGGGGGGAAATAAGTGAGAGACACTGCCTCGTAAAATAGAGAGCAGTTGAGGAAGACATGTGACATTGAGCTCTGCTTGCCACATGCTTGCACACACATGAATATTCCCCGGAACATATGCATACCCACACACCGAAACATGTATGCACAAAAAAATACCCTCATCATATTTCAAGTCCATTAACAATTTTATGTTGGGCTGCATTCCTAGGTGTCTTGGAATACATTGGCCTAAGGCAGTGGTTCTCAACCTTCCTAATGCTGAAACCCTTTAATACAGTTCCTGATGTTGTGGTGACCCCCAACCATAAAATTACTTTCATTACTACTTCATAACTGTAATTTGCTACTGTCATGTATTGTAAAATAAATATTTTTGGAGAGAGAGGTTTGCCAAAGGGGTTGTGATCCACAAGTTGAGAGCCACTGGCCTAAGGGCTGAGGGCTGGACATGCCTGGCAGCGTTAGCTCCATCTATATAGGTGCATATTGGAGAACTGGTTACATCCCACCCCAGGGACACTAAACAGAAACTGACAAGGGACCCACATTTGCTATAACAGCTCTCCAAGTGATTCGGACGCCCTTCAATACCGGAGTCCCAGCAGTGAGAGTTCGCCCCAATCTGAGTTAGGGGATGTACTGAACAGGAGCACAGCGGGTCCTAAAAGCCACCACTTAGCCTCCATGCTCCCCACACTGCTTGTCAGCATAAAAACCACCAGGGCGGCTGTGTCTGAGGCCAGTTCCAGTTCCCCACAGGAAACTCTTACCAGGATGAATAAAGCGTTGGAGCTGCAGTTCCCCACCTAAGGGCTGACAACAGCCTCTCACCCGCAGTGTGGGAAACACTGTGTCAGAGCATCAAGGAGGCCTGGCTGCCTTGCATTGGCCCCTCACCTGTCAGGCTCTGTTCTGCCCCACCCAGGGGCAGGCTGCCAAGACAGTGGGTTAGTGATAGGTGGCTATTGTCTCTGTCCTCCCTTTGGCAGACAGAGCTTTGACACTGGAACCTGACAGCCTCGGAGACCTTTGTCTCCCAAGCATGGCCAGTGGCCATAATTGATATGGACGTCAGGGCTGCCGTCCTTGCCCAAGCTGGCAATTAGCACTTGTGTTGGCGGCTGCCAGGGATTCCTGATGCTCCAGAGCAAAGACTTGTCAGGTTTGCAGCCACGTGGCTCATTATACCAGGGGCATGGGCTCCCTGCTCCCATCCCCCTCTGATCTCTGTGGAACAGAGAGGGCAGCTGAGCCACCTTGTCACTTCCACCCTTTGTTCAAGAAGGTAGACAGAGGCTGGTGGTGACAGCCCATCCATCTCCACCCACTGTCCCTGCGTCTTGTACAGAGTGACCGAAGAGGAGGACTGTGGCAGGCAGATGCCTGGGAGAGTTGGGCCTGCTCAGTCTGTAGCGTGAGGAGACCATGCTATGAGGCCTTTATGCTCAAGTCCCTTGTCAAAACAGTAAGCAGTGGGTCAGATCCAAATGCTCTAACTGTGGGTCACATCCACTAATGGCCCATGTAAATAATTTAGTGGACCAAGGCAGCATTTTAAAGATCAAGAACAGGGTCTGGGCAGATAATTCAGTGGGTAAGAGCACTTACTACTCTAGTAGAGGAGAGAGATTCATTCCCAGCACCACATGGTAGCTCACAACTATCTGTAACTCCAGTTCCTAGGAAGTACAACCCTGCCTTTTATCTCCAAAGGCTCCTGCATGCAGTGACACACACAAAATAGTAAAAAATAATTTTTTTTTTCGAGACAGAGTTTCTCTGTTTAACAGTCCTAACTGTAACTAGTCCTAACTGGAACTAGCTTTGTAGACCAGGCTGGCCTCAGACTCACAGTGATCCACCTGTCTCTGCCTCCCAAGGGCTGGGATTAAAGGTGTGCAGCACCAGCGCCCAGCTAATAAATAAATATTTTAAAAAAGAAACAAAAACCAAGAACAGAGACTAGGAAGATGGATCCATGGATAAAAGATGGCCATGTAAGCAGGAGAACCACAATTTAGAACCCCCAAACCCACATAAAAGCGAAGCAGGAATGGTGGTCACCTGTAATCCTACCACTCAGGAGGCAGATGTATGTGTGTGTGTGTGGGGGGGGGGTGGTCCTCAGGACAAGTTGGCTAACTAGACCAGCTGGAATTGGAGAAATTTTCATGAAGTGAGAGACCCTGTCTCAATAAATAAAGCAGGGAGCAGTCAAGGAAGACATTTAATATCAACTTCAATCCTCACATGCACATACACAGACACACACATACAAGCACGCATACATGGGCACAGCACACACACACACACACACACACACCAAAAATAGGCTAGAGTGAAATGAATGCTAGATTAGAATAGAACAAAGTCGTGTGCATTTCCTGCATTTTGTCCGATTGTGCGCGCACAGCACATACGCAAGTGCTGGGCAGCACAAGAGTTTTTCTGGTTGTGGTTTTGAAGATGCCCCACTAGACAACCTCCAAGGATGGGGTTGGCTACTCCAACCATTCCAGGGATCTCAGGTCACAGAGGCCCCTAGAGGAGGTTAGGAGTCAGTGTTGTAAGAGGTGACCAGAAAAGCCAAGTTCCCACTGGTCCTTTCAGGCCTAGTCCTTTAAGCATCCAGGAACTGGGCTATCCAGGCAGGGAGTGGGGTGTCATTGGCTGGCATCTTGTATGCCGGCCTCCCTACTCCACCCTCCTGAGCCAAGCCAGAAGAGTGAGAGATGCTGGGATGCTCGGCCTCTGTTCTGATTCTGTGTTCAAGCCGAGGAACAGACATCAGTGTGGTACACAGCACAGAAACAGATAGCAGATTCCATCACAGTCATGTGATATCTATACCCAACCCAGCAAAAAAACAATCTACGCTGGTGCAGTGATAACTGCAAAATTGCTTAACTGCCTGGGGCCATGCTCAGAAATAACATTTACTAACCCTTACCTTGCACGAGACTTGTCATGTATCTTCTTATACATTCCTTTTATATACTCATGGTGAGGTCCCGATCCTCGATACCAAGTCATGTTTGAGGAAGCAGGGGCCCAGAGAAGTACAGCAGTCTGCTCAGGGACACACAGCTAACAAGACTGATTAGTCAGGAGGCCGCACAGCCTGCCAGAGCCCAGTCCCACCCACCCCTGCTCTATTTATTATGCCATGCCTCTCCGGACAGTTTGTGAGCTGACGAGTGTAGACATTTTGGAAAAATCTCTGCCAAGCCAAGTCAAGTTTGACAGGGTTCAGTAAAGGCTTTATATTTCTCTCCTCACTGTTAAATCATACTTCCTTTAAAAAGCTTAAAGCTACACAAATCACTACCAAAGCAGCTTGTTCCAGACTCGGGTAAGGTCAAGACTGGTTTCCACCCCCAAAGTGTGCCTGGCCCCACCCCTGCCCCGCCCCCTGCTGCCCCAGTGAGGCTGAAGACAATTATCTGCCCTGAAAGCCAGCCCCTCTCCAGACAAAGGCAACTCCCCCACTCACATTTATCAGTTTTATTCCCTTAATGATTCAAACTTGTGCTGCGATGTGCTGCTCAGAGCAGAGGGTTTCATGGATTTAACAGTTTTATTAATTTAGGAGGTTTCCACTGAGCACCAGAATGGCTCAGTGTGACAAAGAAGGTATCATAAATGAATTGATTTGTCACGTATCAGAATGTGATCCAGCAGCGATTTCATTATTGGAGTTATTTTCCTCCAATTATCTGCAAACTTAAAATGCTAAAGAGCCCCCCCTCCGCCCCCACCCCCAGCAGCAGCCGGCCTGGATCATTTGAGCAGGAAATAAATGGAAATCAATGGCCCAAATTTGCTGCCACATGCAAAGGCTGCCCTGCCTTCCTCCTCCCCTCTGTGCAGCCACTTGGGGAAAACAAAGCCAGGGCACAGAGGCCACAGAGGCCACCTGCAGCCTTGAGGCATGCTGTGTCCCTGGGACTGAGTCTAATCCCAGGGCCCTGGCCACAGATGACCGAAAACTGGCACTGGGCTGCAGCCTGCCTGGCAGCACTGACTCTTGGGCACGGGTGGGAGGACTGGAGTGAATGAGTCCTGAGCAGGGAGCCCGGATCATCCCAGACACTCAAAAACTGCCGTACCATCCCAAGTGGGTTTCACTTGGACTTCCAGGCTGTGATGCTGCTTGCCTCAGCCTGGGGCAGTGATTCTCAACCTGTGGGTCGCGACCCCTCTGTGGGTTGCATATCAGATATTTACAGTACAGTTCATAACAGTCACAAAATTACAGTTATGAAATAGCAATGAAATAATTTTATGGTGGGGGGCTTCACAACAACCTGAAGAACTGTATTAAAAGGTCACAGCATCAGGAAGGTTGAGAACCGCTGGCCTAGGATTCCACTCACCCCACCCAGCCCTCTTTTGTGCCCTCCATCACCCAGACTTCTCACTACAGTCCCAGTGAGACTGGTCCCTCCCTTGGGCCCGTGCTCCCTCCCTGTCCCGGGTTCCAACCCAGTCCTCCCTATTCCTGTTCCCTGAGTCTCCTGTCTACCCCACTCATCACCCTACCACCAAGAGGAACGTGGGAATAAACTCTAGGTTTCCTCTCAGGACACGAGTACAGCATGCCAGGGTCCCTCCCTGCCACTGAATTTGGGATTGTGCCAGGCACCCATGAAGGTCAGGCAGAAAGGTAGCTTCCACTTGCCTTCAGAGAACCAGCCTCTCCTCATGCCCTCACAGAAATCAACATGGTATTCAAAGGCAAACATGGCCTGAGACCTAAACAATAGGACTCAAGGTTGAGGGGACCAGCTAGCAGCAAGGGGGAGCCATCAGGTCAGGCCACCTACCCCCTGGCAAAGACCCAAAGCCTCTGGTCATCCACTCATTCTCCAGGGGAAGGCAGCAAGAGACACTGTGTGTGACACCATTGCTAGATGCTGGGACAGGCCCCGGCCCTTCTCATTTCTTCCTGATGAGATTTTTGCAAGTGAAAGGAGAAAGGGCCAGGAAGATGACAGGGACTCTAAAAGGTCACACTGCTTAACCTAGCCCAGGTCTCTGTGTCTGCAGAACCTTTACGAAGGTCAAAGGTATCCCTCTGCCCCTCCCTACCACATGGGCGTATGTCCCAGTTAGGGACAACTAACATCTGTGGGATGGAGAATTCAAAGGCAGAGAGGGACCACAGCAGGGTCAGTCCCCAGGTGAGGGGCAGGACGGGTTGTAGGCCAGATCCCACTTGCTCATGGAATATCTTTATCTGTCCAGAGAGCAGAGGCTGTGGCCAAGTCTCCTCAGTACTACTCAGTGGGTGAAGGAGAAAGCATGTGGGAGACTGGAAAGTTCCCTGTCAAAATGCCCTGTGTGTGTGTATGTGTGTGTGTGTGTGTGTGTGTGTGTGTGTGAGAGAGAGAGAGAGAGAGAGAGAGAGAGAGAGAGAGAGAGAGAGAGAGAGAGAGAGAGAGAGAGCGCTTGGGGCTACATGTGTTGTGCATTTGGGAAGTGTTCTTGATGCTCTTCCCCCTTGAGTTGGGCTCTGCATCTAGGCCCTTCCAAATCACTTGCACCCTCAGATGGTAGAGGGGATGCTCACCCACTTGTTTGTCAGAAAACTGTGTTCTCAGCCTCAGTGTAGTGTGAAAGAGCCAAGAGGAAATCCGAGTGGCAAGCAGTGGCAGTGAGGACCAAATGGAGGTCTTCCTAAAGCATTGGTACCTAAGCCAAAAGCCGTCAGAGGCCAAAATCACCTTCAAATGATTTCTCTGGGCACTGATAGGCCCAGGCTAGCCCCTGGGACCAAGTCCTGTCCTGTCTTACCATGGCATCTGGGGGTCACACAAAAGCACGGGAGCTGAGATGCAGAGGAGAAGGCAGATTTTCTGGGGCCACAGATAGAAGCCGAGTTTCCTGGATCCCAGTCCAGAAATCAAGGGTGCTCAATTCTGGAAGGCTGAGCATACTCGGCTCCCTTACACTATGCCTTCTGCTCACAGAAGCCCCTCCAAAGAGCCAGGGGCCAGGTCTCAGTGACGAACAGCACCCTGCTCACCATTCCACCTCCCCCCAGCTCACTATACAGCTCCTTACACATAGAAACCCACTGATTCCTTAAGTGTACGTATACATCGGGTGTTTGACCATTGAATGTGCACCATGGAGCCCTAGATGCTATGGTCTGGCACAGCCGCTTGTACACATTGGTCAGGTCCAGTATCCACCCAATCAGATCTCTCCTCCCCATCTCTTTCTTTCTGCTTGTCATCCCAGCTCCAGAAAGCCCAAGACTTCCAAGGTCATGGGCACCACCCGATAGACGATGGGCAGCCACAGAAATCTAGGGGGAAATGAACAGGCTCCAGGTGTAGCAGGATGGCTCCCTTTGGCCTCTAGGACTTCATCACCTTCCTGACCTCCAACAGCAAATAAAGGTGTTTAATTCATATGATACTAACAATGGCCTCCTAAGGGATTCCAAGGCTATCTCTGAACATTAGCTGTATGACACAGGATACAGGTCTTCACATCTGCTAATCTCTGGGTACAGAAATTCTCATTGTTCCGGAGTGGGCTAATGTTTCTAAAAGCCCACCTTCAATAGGGACATACTGGAAGATACTAGAACATGCTACTAGACCACCACAGACACAAACAACTGCCAACCAGCAGCTCGGAACAATAGCTTTGCCCCACCAGCCCCATGGGAATGTGTGCATCCCGTGCTGGAGACTCAGAAGCAGCTATTCTGTATTGCGCTAAGCCAAGGCTGGCCACTGTGTGCACAAGGGAAGTCTCTGATGTCTCCTTTGACGTCTCATTCTCAATTCTTCTTAAACCAAGGATCATAAAGGGTATCGAGGCAGACACAAAGAACAATGTCTACCCTCAGGCCTGGCAGATGGGTCGAGGGCTGGACAAAGCAGACAGGGGTGGGAACTCAAGGCCTGCATAAGCTAAAGGAGGTGAGGTATCCAGATGTATCCAGGAAAGGGCTCCCAAAAGTGATAACTTATTCCTGTCAGGAAGCATTCAGGAAAGCGACTTGTAGTAGATGGTACTTCATCATGCTTATTCCATTCCGTGTTTGCATAAACAATAGAGTACATTTATTTGGAGAGCTGTGCTATAGGATTGAATGGGAGGCTAGTGCTCTACCACTGAGCTACATCCCCAGCCCTAAAGAGGCTCACCTCCAGTGCCGACTTCGGGAATTCTTACGGTGCATCACTGAATTTTCCAGGCAGAGCCTGCCCCTCTCCACCATTCCTGAATACATTCACTGTCAAGTTCCAGCTCTCACCAGCATAGACCAGATTCCCCAGTGATGTGGGATGGTCATTTGTCAATCTGTTGTTTCATTGGTTAATCAAAAAAGAAAACTGCTTGGCCTGATAGGTCAGAACATAGGTAGGTGGGGAAGACAGAACAGAATGCTGGGAGGAAGAAGGCAGTGAGGCAGACGCCATGCTTCTCCTCTCAGGGCAGATGTGATGAAGCTCCAGCCCAAGACAGACGTACACTAGAATCCTTTCCGGTAAGCCACCACTTTGTGGTGCTACACAGATTATTAGAAATGGGTTAGTCAAGATGTGAGAGTTAGCCAAGAAGAGGCTGAAACTAATGGGCCAGTGTTTAAATGAATACAATTTGTGTGTTGTTATTTCAGGACATAAGCTAGCCAGGCGACCGGGAGCTGGGTGACAGGAACACAGCCCACAGCTCCATCTACACTCCAGGGCAACATTTGAAAGATATTGGGCCAGTTAGAGCCGTTCAGGAGAACTTCCATCTCCTCCATGACCCCAGCCCTCAACATCACCTGCTCCGTTCCTCCCACGGGTCTCCACTGAAGCTACCTCCACCAGGAAGTCCTCCATGATGCAGTATTTCTACTGTGCCCCACTTGATGCCTGAACTGTATGCCCGCCCCTGTCAGAGATCTTTCCATGTGGGGTTTCCTAGTCTTGTTATCTGGTTACCTTCCTACCAGACCATGAGCTTCATGAGGACTGACGTCACACCCGCACTCCCATCACTGTGGCCAGCACATAACTCCTCACACACCACATACTTACACTTGCATGACCTCATTTGACACTTCAAATGCCTTAAGAACCAGAAGGTTGTTGCTACGATTCCCATTGCACAGATAGGAAGACTGAGGACCCAAAAAAGATGAAGCAATGTTTCATGTCCAGTGTCAGTTGTAACATGCATCTAAAGGACTAGGCCTCTCATACCCTCAAAGTGGACTCTGAGTTTGACACATATAGCCCTGAAGGGAAGTTAGCTCGTCTTGTACCACAGACAGACCCATCTTGTTTTCTGAATAACTCAGTTTAGGAGACATGGCACATCCTCTGCCTTTGCCACTGAAAGGTGAGTCGTCTAAGTTCAGAAAGATGACTTGAAAGAAAGAATAGAGACCCTTTTCTGCCTTCCTCATGTGAGTTCCCTGCCAGAGTCTCTGCGTGTCCACTGAGGAGGACACAGTGACTTCCCTGCCCTGCCCCCTGCTATCGAGCTTCGAAGAACTGCCTTCAACCTCTTGTGACCAAGCTATTGGTGCTGGCATCTATCTGGGCCTTGGGTGTGACCTTGGGTGTGACCTTGGCTGTGGACCCAGGAGGCTGCAAGCTCAGTGAGGACTTCCTTTTTGAACGTTCCTGGAGGCATTTTATCTGGGTTCAACAAATCCTGTTGGTTGCACCCCCTTCCTGTGTGGCTGTACCCACCTTTTGCCATACTGTGATACTTCCTAAAATGTCTTGTGCAAAGCCGGAAGCAAGGCCCCACCACTCTGCTTCCTCCCAGAAATCCCAAAGGCTTAGAGGACAGTAGGGGTGAGGCCTCTCAGGAAGGGCCTTAGCTACTGTTGTCCCACAGTGCTTTTCCTGTGAGTGCCTAGCATTACTCTCAATTGTCCTTCAACCTAGTTGTCACTTCCTCCAGGAAGTCTTCTCTGATTACCTCTGCCACCACCCACGGGGCCAAGTAGCCTGCTAATTCAAAGACAAGCTCAGAGAGTGGGACTTGACCGGAGAGACTATGGAGAAACCTTAAGCAAGAAAAGAGGACTCTCCTGTGCCTAGAAAGACCCCGTGGTTTATAAGGCGAAGGCAGAGGAGAAGCAATGAGAACCGTGTCCACAGTCTCCAGCAGACAAGAGGTGGTGGTGACATGTGGCCAGACTGCTATTGGCAATAGTGGCTACCCCACAGGAGACTGACACAGCAGCAGACTCTCAGGGCACTGGAGAGCAGCAGAGGTAACCTTGTTCCTCTAGAGCAGTGGTTCTCAACCTTCCTAATGCTGTGACCCTTTATAACACAGTTCCTCATGCTGTGGTGACCCCTAACCATAAAATTATTTCGTTGCTACTTCATAACTGTAATTTTGTTACTGTTAGGAATCGTGATGAAAATATCTGATATGCTATCCCCCTTTGGGGGTCGTGACCCACAAGCTGAGAACCACTGCAGCCCAGCACGTCCTTGAGGAAGCAAGCCAGCTTCCTCCCTAGCCTCAAGGCCCCACTGTTGACAGACGACACTGCCTACTGCCCCCAGTGATCCTCCCCAAGTCTAAGGTGCCTCGCCTGCTCGCTCGGCTGCCTGTGATGATGAAGAATGACATGCCTTCGTTAGGGGCACACTGGAGCCCTTATCACAGCAGAGTAACGGCTGAGCATTGATCCTGCTTGCCAGCTCAGCGCTCTGCAGCAAGAGACTGAGGGTGATCTTGCTAGTCCCCCCCCCCAGTAGCTCAGCATGCCAACTGAAGCCAAACAGAAGCAGAACCCAGAGAAACTGGCCAGCTTCAAGTGGACAGACAGACTGCGGAGGACGGAATAAGGCGGAGAAAACTGGTGGCCTGTTCATCATAAAGAGCACTGATTCCCTGGGGACCCATAACGACCACCGAGGTTGATGAAGCAGGCTTATCAGGCTTAGCTTCCTGAAGGGTAGATACCTTCAACATTGCAGCTCAGAAAGGTTCAGTGGGCTGGTAAAGACTGGGTTGAGAGGTCTTCAGTTATGAGCAAAAGAGAGGACATGAAAGACACAGAAAGCCTAAACCTAGAGGTGAGGAAGGGACTAAATAAGAGTGTTCCTTGGCTTCAGATTAAAGTGGAATTGAATAGGAATGGCCGCCGCTTCTAATAAGTCATGTTCTGTCTGTAAGACCATTTCCCACATGCCAAGTGGGCGTGGCAAGCACTTACCTGCGCCAGCCACCTGGGACCAACCTCCAGGACATTAGCACGTCACCTCAGCTCTAAGTAGCCCACAAGACAGATGCTGTTATTTAACCAACATTTTACAGTCATTTTTACGAGGGCCCAGAACCTCAAATGTTCTCAGGTCCCATTGTAAGATGCATGATAGAATTCAAATGCATGCAGCCAGGTTGTAGCCACACCCTTTGCCAGTCCACTCTTCTGCCTCTCCTTGGGCCACCAACATTCTGAGTCTGTTCCTGGGGTTTCTCAAAGTGGGCCACAGTCACTCATACAGGAATGAGTACAGTCACGGTGTGTTAATAAAACTCATTCACACTGTAAATCTGTGCGGGCTGACGGTTGCAAAGTTCTGTTTAGAGAGGAGAGAGCAGAGACCTCTCCACCCGCCTGTGCCACCACACTTGCAAGCAGTGAAACCGGAAGCTGAACACGCACCATCGTACTCCAGAGCCAGCATTTGCTTCCTGAAAAGGACCTGACTAGGCCTGCATACAGTGTACAGCGGGGTTCTGTGAGGGGACAGCCTCAGCACTGGCCACCTGCATCTGTCCTTCTCTCCAGACAAAGTTGCATGCTGCAGAAACTGAGGTGGAATCCCACAGGTCACCTGCTTGGTGGACTCTGGGAGATCAGAGCTGGGTGGCCCTGCTCCAGCCTTCTCTGCTAGCCTGGCCAGGAGCTAAGAGAACTCAAAACATGCCTTGGTCCAGGGAAATTGAAAGTCTGGAAGAGGGAGATTCTTCCAGCGTACCGGAGAAAGAAGAAGGTTAAGAGGTGGGTAACATGGGTGAGGAGACATGCCTAGAGTAAGTGAGCATTTCTGCTGAATAAGAGCGACAGGCAGGCTGGCAAGATGGCTCACTGGGTAAAAGACTTGTCCACTGTCCGAGTTCAGTCTCTAGAAACGTGCTAAGAGAGAACTGACTCCCGAAAGCCGTCCTGCGACTGCCACACATGCGCCCTGGGCATTCACATGCCCTCCCTCACATACACACACACAATCATAACAATTAATAAGGCTTAGAAATGTTTAATGAAAGAGTGAACGGGGGAGAGGCCCTAACCGACAGGTGACTATGGCAGCCAACAGATGGAAGGACTCTCGGGACTTCCTGTCCTAAAACATCCCTCCATATTAGGTCAGGACAGAATGACAGGGAACAGCCAGTGGTGACAGCAAGGCTGTCTCTGGCACACAAGTTTAGGAGAGTGACAGGAGCTGCCAGCTCCTCCCAGTCCTCAGGACCCAGGCCGGCCCTAGCCCTGTCTTGGCAGAAAGTCTGGGCCTTGTGCTCAGCTCACAACAGCTTCCACCCACCTGAGGCCACACCCTCAAGTCAGATTGGGAAGTCAGGAGTTCCGAAGCTGACCCTCCTTTGAGGTTGCTTTTCTACATCACAGCACGGTGCTCTGATGGTAATTAACTAATACAGGAGTTTGATCCTCAAGCCATGCTGGTGTGAGTCTGAGTGGGAGTCTGTCCTGAAGACCAAGGGCAGTACCTCCTCCCTCCCAGGAGCGGAGATGGTGGCAGACCATGCCCGTCCTTGAAGCAGAGCAATGTCATCAGTAAAGACCCCGTCCAGGGATGTAACCCCCTTACCAGGGCTCCCAAACCACCTTCCCAACAGAACTGCTCCAAATGACTTCTGATGTCTGCCACATCTACCTCTGAATGTCCTGGACCTCTCTCCTAAATGTCTATCCTCGTTCCCTACCCAGCCTGTCCCTTCGTGGAGTCTCCCTGACCCTTCTAAGGACAGAAGTCAATCATTGGTCAGACTCAAGCCCTTCCTGGTCTGTGGACGTCTCAGCGTACACAGTGTTCTTTTAGCCAGCTGCTCCAAAGGGCACCTCTTTACCTACACAGCACCTTGTTTTAAGCCTCATGTGGGGATAGGTAGGTGTCCTTGCGATAGTAGGAGAGGGTGACGGTGATCCGAGAACCTTCTGCTAAAGCTTTAACAAACTTATGGTTCATACAAAACCAAGGACAGTACCAGCCCATAAAAAGAGTGGAGAAAGGTGAATTCTTAGCTGCTGACGATGTTTGAGGTGACAGAGGCAGGCCTTGACCTAAGAAGATATTATAGCCTAACAAGTATGATGTCACCTGGAGGAGGCCAGGCAGGAAACCAGGGCCAGAGGTTGTGACCTGGCCCTATTACATCTCTCTAGGTACCCCCCACATACTCTGCCTTCCTGGGTATCAGTGCTCAGTAAAGCATAAATCTGCTGAGACATGGCCAAGCTCCCAATGGAGCAGCCAGGCCCAATGCCCACCCCCAACTGAAACTAGAAAGGGCCAACAGGTTTGACAAAGCCCCAAGGAAACCTGTGAAGCATCCTCTACACACACTGCCTACTCGGTGGACCATCCACAGGCTGCCATTGCCCATGGCCTCTCAGCAAGGACATGAGACCCAGCTTGGTGCTCTAGATTCCTGGTACCCTGGCAAAGGCCTCCACCCACCCAGGGCTCCCCAGACTAAGCAGTCTTGCAGGACAGTAGCCAGTTTGATCTGTAAGTCTCATTCATAGATAGTTATCTACTCCACCTATCCCAAGTCTCAGTCATAGATGGCTGTCTACTCCAACTATCCCAAGTCTCAGTCATAGATGGCTGTCTACTCCAACTATCCCATTGCTCTCTCTCTCAGAACATTTTCTGCTGTCCTTGGAATCACTCAGACCCAGGAAGGAAGGTATCCTGTCTGACCCCAGACTCCTGGGACACCTCCCCAAGCCACATTGAGGGAATGAACAAGACCAGATGTGCACAGAATCAGGCCTGAAGTACCTATTCTCTCAAGGTCTTAGACTTGTCCTCCAAGAGCTGTCAGCCTCTCCTAGGAGGAGAGTATATGGATAACTGCTGGTCAGCTTTCTGTTGCCATCATCAATACCTGAGGCAATCAGTTTACAAGGTTGAACGGTTCATTTGAGCTCACAGTTTCAGACTCCAATCCATCCATGGTAGCTTGGTCTTGTTATAGTCATAAAATAGCACATGATGTGTGATGGGGGCAAACTGCTCATTTCGTGCTAACTAGAAAGCAAAGAGAGAAAAGAATTCAGGATTTCCCATAGCCTCTTCAAAAATACATTACTAATGGCCTAATTTCTTCCATGTTACCCCTCCCAATAGCTCTATGAACTGGTAGGGCCCAAACCTTTAACAGGGGCCTTTAGAGAACATTCCAGACCCAAGCTATAGCAGGAATGCCTCAAGAGCAAAAAGAACAGATCAGGGACAGATACAAGACAGAGTAAGAGATGGGCATGTTCTGTGTGTCAGGCACTGTCATTGGAGAACAATGTAAACTCATTCATTTGGTCCCCAGAATAAGGGTGTGACATCATTGCCCAGGAAGCAGACATCCACAGAGATTGTCTAATATGGCCAAGGTCACAGGGTCAGTGAAGCAGGACTTGCTAGGTCTTCATGTCTCTATGGCACACCTTGTATGCTGCTGGCTCAGACCTCTTTACAAGCTTCCCAGGGCAGCCCAGCAAGCTACAGGGATAGAAGTGGTGTCCAGCCTAGAAACCAGCTCTTGCCTCTCCTGGAGCCTGCCCAGTTGCAGGGTCCTTGTACCTAAGGTAGAAAAGAGCAGATCTCTCTCTCTCTCTCTGGGGGAAGGCTTCTGAGGGCCCTGAACTGCTCTGTCAACCACAACCCAGTTATGTGTGGTCACTGGGCCGGAGATTTGTTCTGTCTGCTGCTACCTCTGGATTCTTTAGGCCCTGGGGCCTCCCCTGAAGCGCTGGCTCCTAGGCAGCAAGCGCTCATTGTGCTGAAAGTTTGTCATCTCTTGACACTAATATTATTTAAGGCCTAAAGTCTAATGTAAGGCTTCCTTTTAGCGAGATTGTCTCATTTAATAAAACTCCCTGTCTCTGTCCCCCAAGGTAATCATGTTGATGGTAGTGCACTCCCCGAGCTGTGATTTGATCTGGGAATAGAATTATCAGGAAGCCCAGCTTCACTGTCACAGATGCGCTGTTTGCTGTTTTTCCCTTGAAGTAAACAGAAAGCATCCCAGAGGAATCGGCTGTTCAGCAGGGACTATGGCAGCTGGCCTCTTCACTGACCACTCTGCCCTCAGCAGCCACCTCTGTGCTCTGGGTTGCTGGTGGTGCAGGTGAGTTACCTGATCTGCCTCTCTCTCTCTCTCTCTCTCTCTCTCTCTCTCTCTCTTTCTCTCTCTCTTCTTTCTTGTTTGTTTGCTTGTTTATTTGTCTGTTTTGCCGAGCGTGTTTTTGTTCTTTAAGATAGGATCTTACGTGTTTTTGTTCTTTAAGATAGGATCTTATGTAGCCTGGGCTGGCCTCAAATTCACTTTGTAGTGAGGGTAGCCATAAACTTCTGATCCTCCTGCCTCCACCTTTCGAAATCCAACTTATAGGCATGTTCCATGTCCCACGGTTCATGCAGCACTGGCACATCATGCATGCTAGGCATGCACTCTACTAATTTAACTCTGTCCCCGGCTCTCATTTGTGGCGGGCGAAAAGGACGCAGGCAGCACAGGAGCAGAAGAGTCTAACACAGTCAGCTTCAATCCTGGCTCTGTGGCCTGGAGGAAGTTATGTCACTTCTGCTGCCCAGTGTCACCTAAGACATGACCTTCACCACAAGGATATCAAGAACAGAGGATAAGCAAGCAGGGATCCCGTAACACGAATTAAAGAGGTCCTCTTCTTCCAAGGCTCTCTGTAAATGACCCAAAGAGAGAGACCCTCCAAAATCTTGTATATACTTAGAAAGAAGATTAATTAAGATAATGTATGCCAAGGATTTGGTATGTGGTAAATATTCCAGCAACTGTTGTTGTTACCACCACCACCACCACCATCATCACCAAAGCCATCACCTTTGTCATCATCTCATCTTCACCATTGCCGCCACCACGGTCATCATAACCACTATGATGGCCACTGCCATCATTATCACCAATATCATTATCACTCACCATCAACACTACCACCACTCCCATTCTCTCCACCATCGCCAGTGCCATCACCACCATCAGCACCATTACTCTTCACTAAGTGAGTAGCAAAGCCCTTTAGAGCTTGAAAGGTCACTCTGGTATGCAGGGTAGATGTAGGCTGGAAACTCTCCTCTCACTTCTGTGGCCATGAGCTAGACCTTGGTGTCTTCCCCTCTCTCTGTACTGTTGTCCCCTCTCTGTCCATCTATGCTCAGCATTGTTGAACTTGGAGACCCAAAGTCATTATGAACATATGTGGTGGTATGCCACTCACCTCGCTGTGCTGGCTCTCCCCGGGCTAGAGGACCCAGGAAAGACCAAGGGCTTGCTGTACCGCTAGGAGTTCCCAACCTATAAATGACACATACAAAGTCACATGTGACCAGAAAAGGGCACCTAGCAGAGAGGGTATTTGAGTATTTGAAAGTTTTAGGGGAACCAGTCCCAGGGCTTGCTAGGTTCTACTGGGCTGATGACTACAAACTGAGCCATGCGCTGGGAAAGGACACAGGGCATGCAGCTGTGGCCAGGTTTGCACTTACTACATGGTAATCCTGTCAGAGGAATGTTCACTTAAGAGATCAACAAAAGAGTTAAAGTAAAGACAGGGTTAAATGACACCAGGTGGGCCACCCTGGGGGCTCTTAGCAGTCAGAGCCACTACATCTCAACAGCCAAACATCAAAAGGTAAGGGTCGTTTCTAAAGCCCCAGGGGCCAACAAGTTGGGTACCACTGATGACCATGGAATGCTGGCCGAGACAGGGTGTGGGCTGATGGCAGTAAACCTGGGAGCAGGTGGCTAAGCTGGTAAAGGGTTTGCCATACAAATACGAGGCCTGAATTTGGATCCTCAGAATCCATGTTAAATAATTTTTTTAAAGGCATGGCAGCATGCACCCATAACACAAACCCTGGCTGGAGGGAGAGAAGTGAGTCCCTGGGGTTCACTGGTCAACCAGTCTAGACAAATTGGTATGTTCCAGATTCAATAAGAGTCTCTGTCTAAAAATCAGGTGCCATATGATTGAGGAAGACACCTAATGTCATCCTCTGGCCTCCATACATGTATACACACATATACATACGTAGATAAACACTGTAGCAGGTCACATTTGTCAAGTGTCTGTTTCATGTTTCTGGGCCCACACACTCTACTTTCAATGGGACTTTACCCCTTCGTGAATCTGGGTACATCTCTGGTTGGAACAGAACAGAAGTGACATAAACTAAGTTTAGACAGTAATTCGTAAAAAAATGCATCTTCTAGAGGAGGCACCATGCTGGAAGGAAGCCCAAGTCACATGGACACATGACATCCAAGCACTCAAATGTTACCTCACCTGGGCTGTAGAGTCAGCATCACGGCACATGGAAAGGCTAGAGTTGGAGCAGCCTTCAGATGAGGGCATCCCAGCCATAGTTGCTAGGGTCTATGGAACAGAGGCAAGCCATCTCTGCGGTGTGCCTGACCCGGCTTCCAAAAGTACAAACTTGCTTTGGTGGTTTCTGCCTGCCAAAGTTCGGGAGGCCGTTTTAGGCCACCACGTAGAGAGTAATGCAGAAGTCATATCTCTAACAGGTCACACCAGCTATACCCACCCAGGAGCCAGGGAATGAGTGAATCCACAGGGGACGACAGCTGGGGAAGTGGGGAGCAGGGAGAGTGCAGGTCATAGAAGAGAATGTCCGTTTCATATGGGAAAACTCGGGGTGCGATTTTAGAAGCCAGGAACTCCAGGTGTTCCACATAGTCTGCCTGAATCTTGAGAGCCATTCTTAGGTGGAAAGGAGGCTTCACCCCGCCAGCCTCTACGTGTGTCCCAGCTGCCTAAGTAGCCCGTAACACATTCTCTCATCTACTCCATTCTCATTCAGCCCAGTTCTGACACACTGCCAGCTTTGCCACACACACCTTGTCTGGAAACCCCAACTTTTGAGTCTGAGCTGCTTCTCCAGAGCATAAACTCCTTGTGTGGTGGGGAGTTCTATAACATGAACAAAAGGTAAGAGTTGATTGTTGGTTTGGGGAAGAACTTGCCCCCACTTGTCCTTTTCCCATCAGGCACATGCTGGCCACTGCGCTCCTCTGGCTGAATTTTCTCGAAATCCTTCATATACCCTGCCTATCCTAACACAGACCCTCTGAAGAACCCTCTGCCATCAGATTCCTGCTCCTTCCCTGAACCCCATCCGCAGATGGCCATGTCTGAATAAGAGAGTGAGCAAATGTGTCTCCACTGAGTCCCAGCAAGGACTTCTCTCAATCCCCTCTGCACCTTCCTTTGGCAGTACTAAGTACTTGGCAGAACTCACAATTATGTCAGAAGCCATAACCAGCAATAGGAAGTGTCCCTGTCACCATGTGCCCCAGAATCCCACCCTGACTTCTTTCCTGACCCTGAGGATCACCACTGAGCATTTACTGAACTATGACTACCACAGGAGCAAGCCCGTGGCTTTCTATGGTTGCTAATAAAACAATAACCACACTTTGTATCTCAGCCACTGTGACTTAACTCATTATATTTTCTCATCAGAAACCCTACATCACATGGGACAGCTCAGGCCCGTGAAGGAGATGACCTGGCCAAGGACATCTAAGTGATGAGCTGCAGAGCCAGGGCAACGCCAGAACTCCCTACATGATGCCTTAGGGCCTCTCCCACTCCACTGCCGCACACTGAGCCTCCAAGCAAGGAACAGGCACTAAATAAATATTTAGAGAAAGGCACAAGACCATAGCTGATCCTCCTGGTGTGACAGCAAGCAGAAACCAGCCCTCTGCAGAAATTTCCAATTCAAACGCCATCACTGCATGAGTGAATCCGGATACACTGAAGCCTTTTGTTTTTTGGAGGGATTTGTGCTTTCAACAACGAGAGGTAGCACAAGGAGATACGCAGAGAACCCCTGGGAATCACTTCTGTGCTGGGATTTCAGATGGGAGATGGAAACCATTTTATAGCAAACAGATTCTGCTTATCACAGAGGGAGGGAGGGAGGCAAGAACTCAGATCCCATTACTTAACAGGTGATAAAGCTCACGCTGTCAGAGTCAGGGGACAGGTTGGAGGCCACTCAAGCAGGGATGGCCACCAGCTGCCTTTATTCCCAGGCTAGGGATGGGGCTCTTGCACATCCTGTTACCTTAAGTCCTAATTGACCTGCTCTAGTTGACTTTGTGGCAAGGACAGAGGGCACAGTCCTGAATGCAGGCAGAGGCCATAAGGAGGTCTATCCCAGAAAGGTTCATTGTACGCTAAAGTGAGCATTTTGTGTGTATACTTAATTAAGTCTTACTTTGCTCAGCAATTTAGGGCATACTTCAATCCCTAAAGGACTCATAAGGGAATATAAAGCAATGATATATAAATTAGAAATCAGTAGTAACTTAAGAATTGAAAATCTGACTGATAAAGAAGACAAAGACTCCAAGTCTTAAATGTTATTCAAAGTGTCAGTCTTTAGACCTGAGTGTCCTGGTAGCAAGTGCAACAGGGGATATCCAATGGTTACACAATGTTCATGACATATAACAAATAACTTCATGAAGTCCCATGCTTAGGAAAGTCATAACTGCTTCTGGTTGTAAAGCAGACACTTTTCCTGGCAGTCTTCATTATGGAATGTCACAGAAAAGGCAAAAGACACATTTGGGACAATAACATCATACCAACAAACTGTTCAACAAAAGTGATCCCATTTGAGTGGCGGTGGCGCACGCCTTTAATCCCAGCACTCAGGAGGCAGAGGCAGGCGGATCTCTGTGAGTTTGAGGCCAGCATGGTCTACAGAGTGAGTTCCAGGACTGGCTCCAAAACTACATAGAGAAACCCTGTCGCAAAAACAAAACAAACAAAAACTACAAAAAGACAAAATAATCCCATAGAACCAAAATACTATTATTTGGAATACGTCCTTCCCTGGCTCAGAGAGATCCGCCTGCCTCTGCCTCCCAGGTGCTGGAATTAAAGACATATGGCGCCACCTCCCGGCTTCTGAGACCATCTCTTTTCTTGAGGACAGGGTAAAGTGGCAGCGTTGAAACTTTGCTCAGCATAGGAAGAGCATTTATGAGCATGGGTGGTCAGATCCGACCAGCAGAGATTCTGACTCAGGTGTCTGGGCAGACCTGAAACTTTGTTTCTAGCCAGTGCCTTGGTGCTCCGCTAGCCACACTGGGAGTCATTCTTGGATCCACGGGAAGAGCTGGCTTCCACCAGCTGCCCCACAGTCAGGATTTGGTGCCCTGGCTTGGGAAAGGCCATCCAGAGAGTGAGAAACCACCCTTCTAGCCCTGGAATAAGGACATGGCACTGCCCCACTCCCACCTCGGCTACTCTGCTATGCACCTCCAGACATGCTCTTGACAAATAAAAAGCTGGAGCCACTTGGCTGCATGGCAGCAGAACTCCAGTCTGGAAGGTGCCATTTCCCTGCAAGAATTCCAGCTATGCAGTAACCCTAGTAAGTAGGACAAGGCAATTAGCCCATGAAAGGTCTTTCATCAAAAAGAAGCCCTGGGAAGAGACCCTGTCTTCCTGAAACATGTATACATGTACACATCTATAAGCACACAAAGAAGGGCCCAAAACCTCCCCCAGAACTTCAGTGGAGATAGCAGAGCCTCACTTCATGGTTCAGCTTGGTCACAACTTACCATGTGCCCTAAACCCATCTGTTCTCTCTGGGCCTTGGTTTCCCCACCTGTAAAATAAACTCCCCCTTGACCTGGAAGGGACTGATATCACCTAGGCTGTGACAGCTTCATATTTTTCATTCTTTCACCTAACTGATGTTTCTTGAGCAAGTCCTGTGAGCCCGGACTAATCCATGGCAGAGGATTAGAACAGGGAGATGAACTAAGTTTGGCTCTCATGGAGTTGGGTCCCTTTCCCTCCCCCAAATCTTGCCCTTTTCCCATTTTGCTGTCCCTACCTTCACACAGCCACAGGAGTGGATTTCGTACTCACCATCCTTGCATCACAGATGAGGAAACTGAGAAAGCTGGAGCCAGGCCTCAGCCCATGCTGAGCTGAGAGCTCCATCGAACAAGCCCTAG
Source organism: Chionomys nivalis (assembly GCF_950005125.1). Taxonomy (NCBI): domain Eukaryota; kingdom Metazoa; phylum Chordata; class Mammalia; order Rodentia; family Cricetidae; genus Chionomys; species Chionomys nivalis. Next base: position 30,900,164 of record NC_080090.1, on the reverse strand, counting down.
TCCTCCAGCTCTTTGTTAGGGGCTATACCTTCTAAAGAGCCCGCCCCAGTCTCCCAAACTCTATGTACCTCAAGATCTTGAAAAGACCCCAGGCCATGAAGAGGATTGTTTTCTCCTACCCCACCCACAGAGGGGATCTAGGCTGGACGGGGATTTCTACCACCTTTTCCCAAGGCAAGCTGCCCGAAGCCTCTCTCATAGTGAGTACCTGTATATCGTGGGTGTTACAGGAATGCTGGGAGGCCCTTCATAGACACCTCATCTCCACTTACCCTGTCCATCACTCCCTCCAGGTACCCACACATGACCCAAGAGACAGAAGTGGCCAGGCATCAAGAGAGGAGGCGAGTGTAGCCTCTGTGAACTGGGGCACAATTCTGCAATCCTGAACTCAGAGGAACACAATTTCAACTCCCAACATGTAAGAACAGTTTAGGTCAAAAACCCCATTTTTAGCTATGTGGGGTAAGAGCTTGCAAGATCAACTTCAGCTTTAGCTTTGGCTGGGAACTCCCCCTTCCCCTTTGAAAAGGTGCTGAGGAAATAGCTCCTCTCCTTTCTGCCTCCGCAACCATGCTCAAGGCATGCTCACCATAGCTGTTCCCAGGCGCAGTAGTTGTGTATTCTCCTACCTGCAGGCCCAGGCTGCCAAGCTCCAGAACCCAAGTTTTGTTTGGGCTTTTTGTAAGCTTCCTATGGCATGGGTCAGATTAAGAGTGCTATGGGATCTACAAGGTCCGGCAACCGCCTTGGGCACCGCTAAGACATTGGCTCTCTCTGGGATCTGTAAAGATAGAAGGCCAATATCTATCTCTTTTCCTTTGTGACCTACATTGGACCTTTAGAGCTTTGTGACAAGTGATGTCAGAAGCATGAACGCAGAAGCAGGAGTGAGAAGTCAGCAGTCTCGGCTTCAGGGAATCACACAAGAGAACAGCAACAGCAAAGCAGCTGCGCCCCTCTGCTGAAGTTGTTCCATTCCCCAGTGCACTGCACATGCATGTGTGCATGTGGATATGCAGATGTGCTCACACATGTATGTGGAGGCCAGACGCTGACATCAAGGTGTCTTTCTCGATCACATCTCCACCTCACTTCTTGAGACAGGATCTCTCACGGAATCTTGTTTTGGCTCTCCCGGCTGGCCAACAAGGCCTTGGGATCCTCTCATCTCTATCCCCAAGAGCTGAGGTCACAAGCCCATGCCACCAAGCCTGGCTTTTACAAATGTGCTGGGAATTCGAATTCGGGTCCTCAGGTTTGCACAGCAAACAGTTTGCCCACTGATCATTTCCACAGCCCCAGAAAATTGGTGTTTGTTTGTTTGTTTACAAAAATATCAGCCAGGGGCTGTGACACACACCTTTAATGCCATCACTTGGGTGGAGGCAGAAGAAGATAGATCGCTGAGTCAGAGGCCAGTCTTGTTTACAGAATAAGTTCCTGGACAGCCAGGGCTACACAGAGAAACCCTGTCTAATAATCAAAACAAACAAACAAAACAAAACAAAAATCTAACATGAACACAGAGTAGCAAATTGTTTGTGCTCTACAGGAAATAATATTGTATAATTTCTAATATGATAAGTATCAAGAATCAAGAGCCATAACCCCTTGCAGCAGAAGCTCTGGGGTTCTCAATGGCTCTAAGAAAGAAACACAATTCAGAGAGGCCAGGTTTGGAAACTGCTGTTTGGAGGAAGTACCCTGGCCTTGACCACTGATTGGATAAAGGGTGGAGCCTGACCAACAGGCTACTAATTTAGAGGCAGAGGGTGATCTGGGAGACCCTGAGGGGACATTATGTGACCCTAGGCCAAGGACCTGGAATTGATCAGGCAGGCTGGAAAGAGGGTCTGCAACAAGGCAGAAGTGAAGCCAAGCCAAGGGGGCTCTCAAGGCCAAAGAAATGTCCTCTGTGTGGCAAGCAGAGCCTGAGCTCCAGGCCTTGCCCACGGGGGTGGGTGGGGGGGGGGAGATGCAGGGCTCAGTGCACAGACAGATACAGTGAGGTAGGAGAGGTATGCTCCGTGGCACATAACCGCAGCTGCAGGGACTTGCTAATGAACCAGGCATACTCTGTCTGGCTCTAGGAAGCTCCACAGCACACCCCCAACTTTTCCGGCAACCCATTGGTTTTGTCTATTCCAGTTCTCACCGTGGTGGGCCCTTTGGTCCCTGAAGTCATCTATGCTCCTCTGTCCCTTGCCTTCTTTGAAGCACAAGCCAAACAGCTTTCCCTCTGTCCTGCCTCTCAGACTCAGGCTGAGCAACTGCACATCAGGTCTCTCACCATCGCCATGAAGCTGGTGAGCACTGTTCGGGGAACAGTGGAAGAGCCCTTCCGAGACTTAGCAGTGTTGCTTACAGAAGGGACTGGCCCGGGGCTTGGCCCAGACAGATGCAGCTAGTCTAGGAATTTTTGTATCTGCCTCAGCTGCCTGTTATTAGTAGTTAAAAGTATTAATGTCATAGCAGAAACATGGTCTTTCCAAGGTCAAGTCCCTGAGCTCAGTTTTCTTGAGAAATCCAGAAGAAGTGCTGGAGTCCGAGTCCACTCTCCTGTCCCCACCCCATGTCCAATACCCCAACAGGTCTCAGTGAGACTGGAACCTCCCTGAGAGCAGGGGACATCCAGCAACATCCATGCCCAGGTCCATCTACTGTTTCAGTGGTCAAGTCTTTGACTTCATCCCATAGACCAGAACTATGCCCATTGCTAGCTACACAACAGCAAGGCCTGGCCCCCAAACTAGTTTCAGGCGGTGTTTGTAGACTGATTCTTGGCCTTTCCCATCTGGTTGGACAATGAGGATGATGTCCAGGGATGAGTGTTGGGAAGACTCGCATGAGTCAGCACCTGACCACTAGTAACCAAAACACAGCTGTTATTCACAGCAGCTCTTGTGCCTTGCATTTGCTCTGTCTTCCTCTGGGGTGAGTAAGGCTCTATTTCCTTCAACACAAGAGGATAGGAGGCACAGAGAGGTGTGGTATCTGTCTGCAGACACACAGCAGACACGCAGCTAGAGCTAGGAGCTCAGGCATGATGGTGCAAGACCCAGATTCCAGAATGTGACCAGCTCAGGCAAATAGAGATGTGTCAGAATGTGCCCAGGAGTTGGGAATTTGAGATCAGTCTCAAGGGTTAGCATCTAGCAGAGCATGAGAGGGGAGTCTCTGACAGAACAGGCAATGCCAAAACCAAACCCCAGCAGTGGCTATCCCTACCAGCCACAGATGTTTCATGTTCATCTATAGGGCATCTGTACCAGACAAAGACTGCTGTCTGAGTAAGAACGAAGGAATAATCTCCGTGCTTGCAAAGCTATTGGTCCCTAGGGAAGGACATAAAGTCTCAGAGCTCAGGGACAGGGCTGGGGGATAGCAGGGTGGAGAATGGGGCACAGAAGCAGAGACCTCCTACAGAGAGATCAGTTAAAGGCTCCAGTCACAAGGAGGACTCTAGCTAGTGTGATATGGGGGCCTTCCAATATGTTTCCCTGAACCCCAGTCCTAGGGGAGGCTCAGCATATCTCCCAACCAGCAGACAAGTTGTCTGAAGGCAGACCCATGTGGTCAACCCATGGTCTGGACAGAAGAGCTCAGAAAGCCAGCTCCACATATAAGAGGGTCCTTGTCCCTAGGCAGCCACAGGCTCCCTGGTGTGTCTTGCTGTTGTGATCTAGTGGGAAACGGGGTGCAGAGGAGAGGGACTGGAATCCAGGTGACCTGACAGCTGGAGAATCAGTGAGATACAGGCCGGGGGTCAGGCCTCAACTGTGTTGGCAGCTACCCAGACAGCTGAGACAGTTTGCAGCCAGGGGCATGGAACACCCCATTAGTGAGTAGAGCTACAAGGCTGAGCCTGTGCTCAGCCACTGAGCTCAGCCACCGTCTGGCCACCCAGGGCCACTTGGCCACAGGGCCGTTTGGGGACTGATGCTCGCCCCTGGCCTCAGGATGGATCCCTACTGCTGGGACCTGAATATGTGTGGAAGCCATCTTGGCTGTACTGCTCAAGGACCCCATGCCCAAGGTCCAGCCTTGTCCAACTCCCTAGATGTCCTCAGACAAGTCAGTAGACACTTGCCTCTGACTTCAGCGCCAAAGGATGAAGTTCACAACAGGGTCTTTGCCTCTCCAGTGCCATGTTTGCATATGCACACACACGTGCAGGTTTACACACACCCACACTAGTATGGTACCCCATGTAGGAGGGTGCCCTGCCTCAGAAAGGCAGGCAAGACAGTGAGGCAGCAGGCCCGCAGCAGGGCCCCTAACAAAGGCGGGGAGTTGGCAGCCAGCAGAATAGGGGCGGGCTGAGATGGATGTGGCTTGGAGCCTAACAGGCCACCAGCAGCCGCAGCATCTGCTTTTTCTCACCTCTAAAGGGAATCGATTTGTCTCTGACTGATTTCCCTGACGTCTAGTTTTCTTCTCCGCCCGGCTGTCAGGCCAGCCACTGTGCAGAGGGCGGGGGAGGCCCTGGCCGTCAGCCTGCCTGCCTGCCTGCCTGCTCCTACCTCCCCACGCGCCCACATGCTCACGGCATGCTGATCTCATACTCACAGCCACAAAAAGCCCACATCCCACAGACAACCTACCCACCACAGACACAAACCCCACAAGATATGTGCATCCCACACTCCCACACGCAGACAACCTGCCCACAACATACACACCCCACATAATACACACCACACATACACACAGGAGATAACAGCCTACCCACAACACATTCACAGCCGCACACAGGCAATCGGCTCGCAACAGGCTCACAACACACATGCACCACATAATAATACCCATAGTCACACAACTCACGCATAACATACCCACAACATGCACACCCCACACAATACATACCCATATCCACACAACCCACCCATAACATGCACCCCACACATAATATATACACCCCACACATATCCATATACAAATACAACCTGCCCATAGCAAGCCCGTAGTTTGCACACCCCATACAAAATGCACACCTCACATCCACCTACAGACAACTTGCCCAGAGTACACACACATTCCACACTATATGTATATATATGTGTGTGTGTACACCAGAAGCAGCTATCCCTTACATACATTACCTTACCTCTCTGACACAAATACTCCTACACTAAACATGTTCACAAGCTAACCAAGATAATGTCCTTGTTTACACAGACATCTATGGGACACACACACATGTCAAACCTCCCCAGCGCTCCATCTCACTCCCGAAACTCACATTGCTCACACACACACACACACACACACATACACACACACACACACTCCCCCACCGTATGTGCTTTTCTTCCATTCCCACAAAGCTATGCCATGCAGGTCCCTTTCCCATGACTGAGTCTCCTCAGGTTCTCCTGAGCCTCTGTGTGTGGTGCTGTCCTCCCTTGGACTGTCCACCCTTCTACTTGTTATGAAACCTGTCAGAAGGAAAGTAAAAATATCAGAACCCTACCATGTTTCCCACGTACCAAGAGCCTGGGGCGGAGCTCCTGGGTGTTAACAGAAAAGGCAGCCATAATCAAGCTGGGTTGTTCTTGAGGGCACAGTGGGACTTCTGGGGTAGCTTGCCTGACCTGTGTGAAGGGTTAGATTCTGGCAGGGTTCAAGTGACATGGAGCATGAATGGGGAGTTTCAAATGTCCATTACCAAGGGATGGAGGTAGGACTTCCTGCCACAGGTACCTGGACAGGGCTTCCAGGTAATTCTCTGTCAAGTCAGTCAATAGCAAAAACGGCAGCAAACGGAACACCATACATACACTGACTCTCCATCCGCAAAGCATGACCCTGAGAGTTAGTATGGACTAGGGTCTGAGAATGCCTAAGCTTGGCAGATCTCTCATCTCAGGAATGAAGAAGTGGAGGTACCAACTACAGACAGGACTTGCCCAGGGCCCCGTATGTATGGCTGGTGAGTTTAGATTGTGACTAGAAATTAGTTCTACTAACATCATAGTCAAAAACTCAGATCAAAGCAACCAACACCAGTAGACAGTGTGACATCTGCCCTTGGAAGCCTCCTAAGACCATTCTTTCTGGGCCATGCCCACCTCAGTCTGGACCAGCATGGTGTTGACATGTGCATGCTGTGCATGCCTATACAAAGTGTGGCCTGACTGTTAAGGCGTAGGACAGGGTGCTGGGGTGGATGGGTGGAACATCTCCACCGGTATGTGGCCCTGTGTGAGGCTGTCAGCAGCCAGAGGCATTCAGGTGTGATTGTGGTTTGTATGCCTAAGAAGGTACAGGTAGGAGACTGTGCAAGACGGAAGTAGTGCATGTGCCCCCAAGACGTACTTACTGGGTGCACGTAGAGATGCACACCAATTATGAGGTGCAGTTCTAGATAAAAGAACAAGCTTCCCTTTTGAGCCCATGTCCTTTTCCCCTCCCCCCGGACTTTATCTGGCCAGGCAGCCCTGTTCTCAGCTCAGGCAGTAGATAATTGATTAATAGAACTGGTTCTTGGCTCTTCGAGGTCTGACTGTAGATAAGAGGAGACGGGAGCACCAGCAGAGATGGGATGCCCTGGATTCCAGGACTGAGCTCTGAAATCACAGGTCATAGGTGTCCCTATTCCAATCCTCACTCTCCTCCTGGTGCTGCGGTAACATGTACAAGGAAGATGCCCCAGTTAGACCCTGGACACAGCTGGTTTGAGGCTCACTACCTTCAAGTTCCCACAAAGACTTTACAGAGTCATGTTCATGAATGTGTGCTCTCAGGGGAGTATTCACACATGCATACGTGTCCTCACATGATATTTCCTCACTCTGCTACCTAGGTAAGCTGAGACGGGCTCCCAGAGCCTTGAAAGCCAATAGGCATAGATAGATCCTGCCTCTATGAACTCCAATGACCCCTCAAATCATCAAACAGATGGGCAGACCTCAACATCAAACCCAATGGCATAGCCTAAGAAAATAATGAAGATGTACAGACAGATCTGCAGCATTCTGGGGACCTGGATCCCAGATGATGTCTGCATGGGATGGGTATGGAAAAATGAAGACTCATGGTATGACCAGGAACAACCCTGCTTGAAAGGACCCTTCACTTATTTTCTGTTGTGTGCCTCAGAGTGACTATCACACTACCTATTCATATCCTTGTGGGCCATTCCTGACGCCACCCACTCTAGGTTCCACATCTTCCAGATGTGAAGGAACAAGGCAGGTGGGTGGGTAAGGTTTGATAAAGACTTTTGTCCCTGAGAGTAGAAGAAAAACACCAGATACACCAATAGATGTCATCCAGATATCCATAGCCTCCTTCCAGGACCAGACATTGGTTGGGGCTCCCAGGGCTGAGGCAGGAGGCTGAGCTGGAGAAGGTGGTGCCCATCCCTGTCTCAGATTGGAATAGAACACACACTGGCCTCTGCAGGTCAGGGCAGGAATGTGCACCGTGCTCCCAGAACACATATTCTGATGCCTCCAGGGATGTGTGCATCCCACAGTCCCATTCCACCGCTTGCAGAGTTCTGGTGACTGACCTCAAGGCAAGGGGCTGCCTCTACACCCACCAGGAAGCGTTCTGGACCCCGCCCACCACCCTAGCCTAACCTTAGCTTCAGCATGGCCCACTCCCAAATGGTAGAGCTACCAAAGTCAGGGCTTCTGAGCCCGTAAAGTTCCTTTTCAAGCGGAGAAGCTGAGGCAAGAGCACATGAGCTACCAGTAGGCTAAAAGTCACACACAGGTGACTAGTCAGTCACAGGGCTGAATGTAAGCTCAGGTCTCCCAGTGCTTGATCAGCTCCCACTAAAGCACACCACGTGACCTGTGACATTGCTCAGCTTTCCATCTTCCCCCGAGCCTCTTGCCCCTTCTAGGTCTGCTTCCCTTTCCTCTGTCTCTCTTCTGCTCCCAAGCCCTTCTCTTTCCTTTCCTGTTCCCTCCTCCTTGTTCATCTTCTTGCTTAAGGGTAGCAGTACAATGTCCTCTGGTTCTAGATAGTGGATTTCTCAGGCCTTGCTATTCATTTGTGCTAGACAAGCCATGTCCTCTCTGTGCAATGGAACAGAATCCCCTGAGTTCTGGGAAGGGCCGCAGGTCACAGTGTATCTTGTTTTCAGTTATTCTCCCCCCCACCTCTGTGTTTGTGTGTGTGTGTGTGTGTGTGTGTGTGTGCTTGTGCCCGCCAGAGGTTGACATCAGGTGTCTTCCTGCTTCACTTTCCATTGCATTTTTTGAAACAGGGTCTCTTTGCTGAACCTGGGGCTCACTGATTGGCTGGATTGGTAGTCAGTGAGCTCTTAGATTCTCCTCACCCTCTCAGCACTGGGATTACAGGCGCCATGGCTGACTTTCTATACGGGCGTTGGGGATCTGAACTCAGACTGAGCCATCTCCTCAGTCCTCACTTATTCTTTTGTGAGCCCATTCTCAAGCACCTGCCTTCTCTCCAGACTGCCTGTCATTGGAAGAAAAGAACAGAGAGAAGAATGGAGGGGAAGGGAGAAGGAGAAGGGAGAAGAAAGAGAAGGGAGACATTCATCCCTACAGAGACTGTATGCGATGTTTTACTATGTGCTCTGGCTTGGGCAGCACCTTAGTTAATGGTGTGTCAGACTATGGTAGAAATTTATAGCTGAAGGTTTACATCACAGACAGCTGCAATGAATGACAATAAATTAATTTAAAGTGCTACCAAAGTATATGCGCTTATGAGCTCGGGACTAATAATTTATAAATGCATGTCTTTTAGAATCCTAGTCTTAAGTCTTGAAAGCAGCTAGTTAAAAAGCAGTCACATGACATAAATTATTTTTATTCTTGTCACTGTGTATGGTGATATGGAATGGAGAGGATGGTGACCACCAGCCCATGGCTTTTGTAGCTAGCCATCTCTCTCCTTAGTCCCTGTTCCCTACTTCTAAGGAACTTAGACCTATAGTTCCTGCCTCCATCCTATCACTAGCCAAGCATGTGCCCCCACATCCTGACCTCCTTTCCTAGGGTTCAGTGAAATTCTCCTCCATTAGAAGGTCTCCCCTTTAAGCAAAGTATTATAGGGACATCTCCTTGCTCCTTGAAAAGAAAGGAGCAAACATTTTTTTTTTATGTGCAGACAGTCAGCACAGGCATTCTCACAGGAGGTTAGGGAGAGACTCCCTGATCCTGCATGGCTTCACCTATAGAGCAAACTTCATAACAGACAGCCCTCTTCATCAGGAGACCTGATGAAGGCCACACATAAGCCCTCAGTAAAGTGTGATTTCCACTACCTGTCCTAGGGAAGGCAGGGACAAGTTCAAAGCTCTTGATGCCACTGGAAATATTGTGGCTAGTCAAGCTGCTCAGATCTTCTTCATAAATGGGAGCTAGCCCTTCCCTTCTGGAATGTCCCACACCTGTCTCTCCCTAAACTCAAGCCTCATCCGTGTGCCCTGAGCTCCTACACCACGGGCCCTGCACCGGCTGCTGCCTTGTTGGGCCCATCTGTTCGTCTCACGCTAGCTCACTCTCTCCTGCATTACCTGAAAGATCTCCCTAACCCTTGGCAGTTCCTCAAGACAAAAGGCAGATTCAATTCTTGCATCCTTTGACTGCATTGGCTGTCAACTTGCTTTGATGTTAGACTAGCTCAGCAGGGATACCAGAGAACTTCCAAGATTAGATCTCAAGGTATCTTGCATCCCAGGGGTCCCCAGGTCTGCAGGCCTAGCTTGATTTCCTTTCCAGACCCAAATGCACAGCTGTTTCCTGGGCTTTCCTTTTGAAGGTCTTTTAGACACAGGACTCTCCTAGCCCCACCTCTGCTTATTGTCTCCACCCCCCACTCCGGCCTCCTTACTTCTTCTTCCTCCCAAGACTGGAACTGCCATCTGGTCTATTGCCAAGTGCCAAGTCCGGTGACCCATCTCTGTTCACTGTTTCCACCTCACATAAGGTCAGCCCCATGGGCTAGGAAGATGTCTCTCTTAGTGGGTAAAGTGCTTATCTTCCTGTGTGAGGACCTGAGTTTGAACCCCAGCACCCACATATAAATGCCAGACATGGGAACTGGAGAGATGGCTCCGTAGTTAAGAGCACTTACTGTTCTTTCAGAAGACATGTGTTCAGTTCCTAGCACATACATGGTGGCTCACAATTGCCCATAACTCTTGTTCTGGGGCATCTGACATCCTCTTCTGGACTCTGTGGTCACTCATGTGGTACACATGCATACATGGAAACAAAGCACTCATCTATGTAAAGTAAAAGAAAAAATTCTTTTTATTCTTTAATGCCTGGCATGGTGGCACATATTTGTAATCCCAGAACCAGAGAGGCAAAGACAGAAAAACCTGGGACTCATGAATCAGTTAGCCCAATTGGTGAGTTCCAGGTCAAAGAGAGACACTATCTCAAAGGAGATGGACAGCAGCATTCCTGAAAATGACATACAAGGTTGTCCTCTGACAGCCATAGGCACATATGTGCACACACAGAGACACAGACACACACACATGACAGAGAGAGACACGGGGTATGGGGAGATGGAGAGAGAGAACAGTTTAGTCCCAGGTCTTAGTATGGCAGCCTCTCAACTGGCTTTGTTTATCTAATTGAAACTATTCTCTCCAAATCTAGGCTGCTTGGACCTCTCTGCACCTCAGACTTCACTCATTTATCTAGTCCCTTCTCCACTTAGCACATCTTAATTACATTGCTTTGCAGCTTAAATACCTTCAATGGTCCCACTTGTCTTCCTAATAAAAGTCACACTTGATATAACTCATTGGCTTTCCACATCTGCACCAGGTCTTCCCCATCTCATCTCTGACTGCTCCTGATACTCAAGCTGGCCTTGCTCCTCCTACTTGTTGCATGTTCCACCCAGGAGCCCTCACGTGACTGCTCCTCCTGCAGGGACACCATTTCAACCCCAGAAGCCAATAGATAGCCCCATGGCAGACCTTGGCTTCTCTACGAAGTCTGTCTGAGCCTGTACCTCTTGCTGAGGGACTACCTTGCTGGTCGCCATACTGTACCCACACCTTTCTTCTGTGTCCCACGCACAGTCTTCCCTTCTCTTCCGTCCTGTCCCACTTATCTGCCTGAATAGTCTCTGGAAAGTAGTTTGTACCTCAGCAAAACAGGCAGCTCAGGGTGGGTGGGCAGGAACCACTTGTCCCAACCCAGCACAAGAGTGGGCACAAAATAAGAATACTCTGAATTAATTGATGACAAGTGCCATCATCTTGTCCCTTCTGATTCACATCAACACCTGGTTCTGGTCATTTATAAAGGAGTGTCTACCTTCGGTCATCATTTATCAACTCAGTCACTTAATATCCATCTACTGGTTCACCATGTGCCAGCCCTGAACAGACACACAAATGACAAATGAATGGATTAACAGAATTATCTAGATATGAAAAAGACCAAGCTACTAAGACACACAGAAACACGGAGACTCTCACCAGCAATACACTAAGGGAAAAAAGCCAGACACCAGGACTGTATGCTGGTGGGTTCCATTTCCTTGACATCTGAGAAAAGGCAATCCCAGTTCCTCAGGAGAGAGTCAGGCAGAAGTTGAGTAGTCTTGTGGCTCAATGCCTAAGTGTACTTGCTGTACCAACATGAGGACCTGATTTCAAATCCCTAACACCCATGTAAAAATATACCTGGCCATGTGCACACTTGTAACACCAGTGTTTAGGGGTAGAAATACTGGGACTTGCTAGCCACCAGCCTATCTATCGGTTCAATTAGACACCCTGTCTCAAGGCAATGAGGTAGAAGGTGATAGAACATAGCAGTCAACATTAACCCATGGCCTCCGAAGGCTCATTAGAATGGGACACAGTAGAGAAAAGAATCTCTGAGCTTGAGGACAAAACTATACAAACTTCCAAAACTGGACTGCAAAGAAGAAACGGACTAGAAGAAATAAAACAGGCTATCCAGACGGCAGGGCTCCAGGCCAGGTGCTGGGTGCGAAACAGGAAGGGGAAGAAGAAAGAGCTGAAGAATTAATGACTGAGAACGCCCCAGAATTAATAATTAATGTCAGACATTACATGTAGACCCAGGAGGCCAAAACAACAATGATTAGAATGAATATTCTCTCTCTCTCTCTCTCTCTCTCTCTCTCTCTCTCTCTCTCTCTCTCTCCCTCTCCTTTCAAACTGCAGAAAACCAAAGACGAAGAAAAATTCCTGAAAATGATTGAATCAAGCTTCCAGACACTATTTCTGCAATAACAACAAAAAAGGAGTAAGATGAAATATTTAAAGAATTGAAAGAAAAGTGTTGCCAACTACAGATTCTATTTCCTGCCAAGTTATCCTTCAAAAGTGAATGGAAAGACAAGACTTCCTCAGATAAACAAAAACTGGGGGAATCTGTCTACACTAGACCAGCCTTACAAGATTTCTAAAATGAAGTTCTTTAGAGCTGAGACAGCCCAAGGACCTGAGTTCAAATTCCCAGCACCCTCATTAACGTCTGGCCACGGCTGCACACACCTGTAAGTCAATTATAGGACACTGAAGACACAGAGCTCGCTAACCTGCCAGCCAACCTGACCAAATGACAAATTTAGTGAGAGACCTTGCTTCGAGGCAATAAAATGGAGATGGATAGAGAAAGACACTTGACATCCTGTTCTGGCCTCTGCATGCCAGGGCATGGTTGTGCACCTGCACACACATGCACATGCACCACACACATATGCAAAAAGCAAATTCTTTAGAGAGAAAGGAAATTATTCAGCTGAAGCCTCAGAGCTAAAGAAAGGGCAAGTAACAAAGAAAGAATAAGAAAAGGTAAAAGAAACTTTTTCTTATTCACAATTGATACATCAGACAATTTGTTCAAAATAATAGCAATGATGTATTCAAGGATAGAAAGATAAATATAATCTGTGCCTTATTCAGCCATCATCAGAGGGGCTTCCTCCTGCAGCAGATGGGAAAGAATACAGAGACCCACAGTCAGACAGCAGAGAGAGAGACTGGGGAAACCCACAACTCTAAATGGGATGTCTCCATCAAATGCCGTCGGAGCTGGGGGAACCCTTAGGAAGGGGAGGCTGAAGGAATGTGAGAGCCAGAGGGGATGGAGAACACCAGGATAACAAGGCCCTCTAAATCAACGGAGCAAAGTTTATATATATATATATATATATATATATATATATATATAATATATGCATATGTATATACATACATATATACATATATATATATATATATATATATATACATACGTACATATATATATGAACTCACAGTGACTGCATGGGCCTGCACAGGTCCTCTATGTATACGATACAGCTTTTAGTTTAATATTTCTATGGGGCTCCTGAGTGTGTGGACGAGTGGGTCTCAGATTCCTGTGCCTTCTCTTGGGTTCTTTTCCTCCTTTTGGTTTGCCTTGTCCAACTTTGATGTGATGGTTTTTCTTACATAATATTACATTTTATTTTTGTTTTGTTGTTATCTCTTAGAAGCCTCTTCTTTTCTAATGAGAGAAAAGGGGTGAATCTGGAGGGAAGAGGAGGTGGGGAGAAACTGAGAGGAGCAGAGAGAGCAGAGACTGCAATCAGGATGTATTTTATGGGATAAGAACTATTCTTTAAAAAAGGGAAAATGTTAAAAAGAAAGAAAAAGGAAAAAGAGAAGTTTTAATGTGAAGCCCTATTCTATAAGTTAAAACCTGTTTGGAAGATCTTAAATCAGTAAGCAGAAGAAAATATTCTACAAGTAAAAGCATGTGGACCCAAGACCTATCAAACTTCCATTGTGCTGATATAAGAAAAAAAAAAAAAAACAATGAAAAGGAAAGAGAAGAGAAAAAAGCAAAATAGCTACGTCTAAACAACTAACTCAGAGACCTTCCCCTTCGCTTGACGGGCTCTTTTTATCCTGTTAGGCTTCCGAGTGAATACTATTGCCCCATTTTATATATGAGGGAACTGAGGTTCAGAGAGTCACTTGGCAATAATATGGAACTCAAATCAGAGCAAAATGGTCTCAAACCAAATGTCACTGGGGCTTTTTAAAAAATACTTTTCTAATAAATGTGGGTGTTAAAGCCAAAAAGAAAAAAAAGGAAGAAAGAAAGAAAAAGAAGATAGGGAGATAGATAGATAGATAGATAGATAGATAGATAGATAGATAGATAGATAGATAGATAGATCCTAGTACTCAGGAGGCAGAGGCAGGCAGATCTTTGGGTTCGAGGACAGCCTGGTCTAAAGAGTGAATTCCAGGACAGCCAGGACTATACAGAGAAACCCTGTTTGGGAAAACAACAATGAAAAACTCACAAACAAAACAAAAAGCCTTTTCTTATTCACAATTGATACAATAGACGATTTGCTCAAAATAATAGCAACAACGCTAGCTTGCTAAATTAGCAAATCAAGGCTCAAGTGAGAGATCTTGCTCCAATTAATGTAAGGCAGAGAACAGTGGAGGAAGATACCAGCATCAACACCCGCCCTTTCCAGAGGCAGTCATGAAGACAAAACAGGGACAAGCAATTATTGAGTACCTACTGTATTCCATACCTTACACACTGGGAGATTTGGTTACAATGTCCTCTTAAATCCCAAACTCATACTTCCTAGATTCCACCCTTGACTGATGATTGGGTGATGGTGTCCAAATTCCACAATTTGCCTCAGTTTACTCCTGGGGGCCTTGTCAGAGGAAGTCAGTGAGGTAGTTAGTACTGGAAAGTTACTTGGCAAGCTACAAGCACTGTGGTTGCCATGGTTACAATTCTGAAAGCCCCCATACCTGTGCATCTGCATTCAGTCAGTCAGAAAGCTGGGCTATGTAACCCCCGTCTTCATGCGCTGACTGTGAGACCTGAAAAAGGCTATTTAGCCTCATTGTTCAGCCGTTCAGCGCTGCCAGCTCTTTTAAACAAGCTTCCTTACCAAGTGGGTGGGGAGTAAATGAGCTGACAATCCAGGAAATGTGTTTTGTTTGTTTTGAGATAGGCCTCTCTATGTATTCGAGACCATGTTGGAACTCACTCTGTAGACCAGGTTGGCCTCCAACTCACAAAAATCTATCTGCCTCTGCTTCTTAGGGGCTAAGATTAAGGGCGTGCACCACCATGCCTGTCTTGGCCTTGAATTTTTGATGTTCCTGCCTCAGTCCTTCAAGTACTGGGATTAGAGGGAGACACCATACCTGGCTTTAGAAAAGTTAATTATCCAAAGACTTTGTACAACTGATGAATTTTAGCAAAGAAAACTGAAGCCCAGTGACAATAATCATCATCACACAATAAGTCAGCCAGCACAAGGACCCCATGTCCCAGCTCAGGAGAACATATCCGACCAAAGCCCAGAGAGTGCTCCATTTCCTCTCTCCACATCATAGCAGGGCCTCCAAAGTCCCTCTTCAAACACTAGAAGTAGATTGGGAAAGGAAGGCCTTCCCTGCACCTCCTGCCCTCCCCCAAGGGTGCCACCGAAGTGTGAGGAGGTCAGGTCAGAGGCAGTCAGTGATCTAGGGTCACAGGATCCTGAATGTGCCCAAACTCACCTGTTCTCAGATGATGGACAAGTTTAGCCTGCTTGGTTCTAGGGCTGAAGATGAAGCAGGTTGACCCTGGGGAACTGTCCCAATCCCAGTTTCCATGTGACCCTGCTTCAGGTTTATCTGAAGAAATGAGACCTACTACTCACACACACACACACGCACACATACACATGCACACGCACACACACACAGGCACACATATACAAACCCCTACCTCAGGGGGAGAACTGATAGAGTTGGAGTTTCTAGGTGGGTCAGATTGGAGGCAAGACATCCCAGGCCAGTTAAGACCCTATCTAGACAGCAAGCATGAGGGCCTCTGAGCACCTCCCAAGGGAACAAGCCATTCCCACGCCTCCAAGGGCTCTGTGCCTTGCAACAGAGTCATCTGCCTGAGACCAGCCTCTTTGCCCCTCATTCTAACAAAACATTTACGTACCCACTCTCATGCCAAATTACTTAAGCAACACTCGGGAGCCAAGCAAGGAGGCAGGAGAAGCACACACAATAATTCAAGATGTTCTAAGCATTTGTACATGGTCCTGCTCCATGGAAGTTCTATGGCCAAGAGAAAGAAGCTGGTTCGTGCTGTGGGTGTGTGACTGTCCCTTGTAGGGGATACAGGCATTAATGACAGTTAAAATCAGAACACGTTGGAGAAGCATTTTTATTATGAGACTCAGGAACAGAAAAGACCAACTTCCTTTCTCCTGTGCAGACCAGAAACCATGAAGGAAGTCTGAGTTCCTGCCCTAGGCCCTGGTTTGCCTCTCTGGGAAATGGGTGCAATGGCTCCAGGGGACTATGAAAGACAAAGATGCCTTTATCTAAAGGAATTTGCTGAGTGGGACTTTGAGTTAGTTCAGTGTATAAAGATGCTTGCCACCAAACTTGATGATGACATTCAATCCCTGGGACTCACACCGTGAAGGGATTCCTGCAGCTTGTCCTGTGGATTCCACACTGGGCAGTGGCTCATGTTGCCTTTCCATAAATAAATAAATAAATAAATAAATAAATAAATAAATAAGGCAATAATTAAAAAAAAAACAAAGCTTGCTGAAGAAAATGTGATCCCAGTCACATACCCCCATCAGCCAAGATTGAAAACCAGGAGACATAGTGGTTTTATTTCTGTCTCCTCAGCAACTCTAATGGAAGAGTCATGTCCAGAGCGGCACCCAGGCCGCGGAGGTCCATTTATCTGCAAGAATACTGGAGATAACAACCCTGCCTAAGGTCCAGAAGCACTATGCCAGGCCCTGCTCCAGGAGAGGGGCTGCAGGAAACAGAACCTGGAGCTGGGGGTCTCAAAACATGATGAAAAGTAGATGCTCAGGACTTGGGCAGCTGCTGTGCCAACCCTCCCCAGGGATGCCAGGGATGCCCCAAGCTAGAGGAAAGGAGAGCTGCCATTTCTTACCTGTCTGCTGGAGGAGGCCAAAGACTGGGAATTATGTCCCAAGTGGGCAGCAGTGGATAGTCTAGCCTCTATGATTCTTGCTCTTGGTGAAGAGTGAGTCACCTAATTTTTCTGTGGAGTTGAAATCCCCTCGGTGGCCTTCTGCCTTCCTTTGTCCCTCTGCTTTCGGAACCATTCTAGAATAAGATCGTAGCACTCATTCACTCACCCACCTTCAAAGCGCCCAATCACCTCTGTCATTTGTCCCGACCGACCTGGCTGACCACTAAAGCTTCCCCAGGCTCTTGTTAGGCACACATGGTCCCTGGACTCTTGTATCCTAGCTCCAAGCTCTCCTGGCTGCTAGAGTCTCTTCACGTTTCTCATTTACTAGTGAAGGCTTGCGATACTCAGAGAGGCCTAGCCATTTGGTGTAAGGCCACACAGAAAATGGACTTGAATTCTAATTCAGCTCCTAAAATTCACTAGAGCCTAGGAGCTTGACACAGAGCTCTGGGAAGCTGCACTGCTTGGTTCTGTTGCAGGCCTTGTGCTGGGGGGGGGGGGAACAGGTAAAGAAGGTGGAGTTAGGGTGGGAAGGTTTGCCATACCAGGTTCAGCAGCTTGGCCCTCAGCTGCTTTCTGGTTCAGCTCCCTGCAGTGGAAATCAACTGTCAACTTCGGACCAACAAGCTTTCTTGGGTACATGCACGGATTGTTGGACTCAAGCACCTGGACCAGTACATGGGATCCACAGGTGACAAAGTTGTGGATACAGCCCACAGTAGCCCAAATTCCATGTGGCCCGGCTGTCTGCCTACAGGTCACCAACACACAGCGGGACTCAGTTAGTAGTCCACCCCACCACCAAAAGGAAGCATTTTGAAAGCAGCAAGGTGCAAACATCCCCTGTGCTGCATGCTGCACGTGGGGGCGGCAGGAAAAGGCACAACACTTCAGAGAGGAAAAGGCAGTGGGGTGGGGCAGGGGCCAGGCTGAGGCTGCCAAAGAGAGATCTGATAAAAAGAAGCTGCATGCTGAGCAAGCCTCGGGTATAGCCAGGAGGCCGAGGTGCAGCAGCAAGGCTTGGAGGCTGGGGGCACAGCGATAACTCAGTCTGCTGCCCTCTCAGCTTCTGGGATAACCTCAGGGGCAGGTGCTGCCCACCCTGTAGCAAATCTAAATCCCAGGCTCCAGGTTCTAAAGGATCCCTGCCCAGAACTGGTGTCTGGAGTGCCTCCCTGGCCTGGGCTTGGCCTCCAGTGTACAGAAGGGAAACTGAGGCTGGACAAGCCTCCCAATTTCAGTCAGGGTCATCATCTATAGGATCTGGGTTTGCTCCTGCTCCTAGCCTGGGCCACTCAGAGGAGAGATGGGAATGGGCATGGGAACAACCAGGGACTCTGAAGTGGCTAGTCTCTTTGTTCAGTTCCTCGGCTGACCTTTCATGGCCTTGGGGACTATTGCTGCCCCTCTGAGTTCACTATCCCCCCAGTTTAGCGGGGGGCGGGGAAGTTACTTGCTATGCAGTCCCCAGCACAGTGACTTAAGTCAAAACCAGCCCGGCTCAGAACTGAACATTCTACATCTGCGGACAAACCAGGCTGAGGCCCCCTATGACTGGTAGTGTCTTTCTCACACTCGGGCCTTGAAATTCCTTTTACTGAGACTCTAGAGGCCCTTCCCAGCCATTGCCTGACCCTCTCCATGAAAGGACAGAACTGCCCTCCTGGACAGACTACAACTTGATTGGAGAGACAGCAAACCTCTCCCGGGACTGTAAAGCACGTACTGGGTGGTATGCAGCCTGACCCACAGAAAACAATAGCAACAGCAACCCAGTGGCAGGCATGGTGCAGAGTGAGCCTCAGATACCACAACTGAGTGTTTAGCTGGGTGGTAAACACCAGAGACCCCAATAGCATAAATTCAAAATCCGCTCTCTTCATTCTCTGAATTCCCTAGCTGTATCCATTGCCAAATGACTTGCACCAAAATATACAGAAACAATGAAAACTCAGTAAGTTGAATTTTGTTGCATTTATTTCAAGTGAAAAGCTTTTCGCAGAAACGAATCCCCGCCCCCATCCTGCCCTGGCAAAGGAGCTCTGAAAGTGAGCGTCTGCCCTGGTGCTCCCTGGTTTTCTGCACAGCTTCCTCCAACAGGAGCAGGTAGCCACAGATGAGTGGAGGGAACCCAGCCACTTCTGGGAGGCAATGCCATGTGGTACCTACCAATCCACTCTGATGGGCACTCGTGGGAGTTCACACCATGGTGCTGGGTACCTGTTCAAATAGTTTTGTTACTATGCTAAGGAAAGTCTTCATGTTCCCATGAACTGCTCTATATGGCAGACATTGAACTGGATCACAGCAATGAGCTGCATACCACTAGATTCATCAGTAAACAGAGGCTGGAAAAGGCAAAGCAATCCCCCCCCCCCTTTTTTTTGTTTTTTCGAGACAGGGTATCTCTGTGTAACAGTCCTAGCTGTCCTGGAACTAGGTCTTGTAGACCAGGCTGGCCTCAAACTCAAAGATCCACCAGTCTCTGCTTCCTGAGTGCTGGGAGCTGTGTGTATGTGTGTGTGTGCGCGCACGTGTGTGTGTGCGTGCGTGCGTGCGTGCGTGCGCGCGCGCGCATACGCGTGCATGCGTGCAAGTTTGTGCATGTGGGTGTGCACTCAGGCGTGCGTGTGCATGTGTGTAAGGGGCCAGAGGTGGGTTCTGACTCCCCCAAGACAAAGGAGCCCCAAGTCACCGTGAAGTGCCCTCTTCGTGCCCCTTCCCCCTTGAGGCTCTTGCACCCATTGCTTTTTTTCCCACCACAGATTCCTGAGCAGGATTGATGAACAACGTAATAACGGGGGCAATCACATTATTCCTGAATGCATTTTAATAAAAATCAAATAAAAGCAATTATGTGAATTTCCAAGAGGATCACCTCTCCTCCTTTCCCCGAGGTAGGAAATGGAATGAATTCAGGAAATCATTAAAATCAGAAACCAAGCCGGCTGCCGCTGGGGCTCCAGCGGTTACACAGAGGCGGCAGGGAAGCCTGCCACTGGCACGTGGCAGCCAGCGGCGTGGGCGCCTTTCTTCAGCTGAGTGGAAATTCCACCTATAGGTGACAGAGGGTAATTAAGGGCCAGAGGAGCCACTTTGAAAGCAGGGGGCCTTTTGCCTCTCTAGTGTAGACTAGGAGTTTCAAAGGGACCTCGCCTCCTCTCAAAGGAGCATTACTATCACCAGCAGCCAGGGTCCTGGGGGGCTCAAAAGAGATTCTCAAACTACTCAGTGTTCCTCTGTGGGCACATGCAGAACTTAGCTTCTGGATGTCAGAAGACTGGGTGTCTTGTCTGAAGCACAATTAGTAAAAACTCAGAGACAGATATTGGGGTTCAACCTGAAGAACAGAAAAGCAAAGCAGCCAGTCACTGGCTCTTACCTCAATCTCCATCTGAAAATGGCGATCCTGCCTCCAGGAAACCTCAGAATGAGCCTGAGAGCTGTCTCCTCCCATTTTATAATCCTCTCTAGTTCTGGGATTAAGGGTGTGTACTACTACCGCCTGGTTTCTATGGCAAACTAGTGTGGCTACTGGGATTAAAGGTGTGTGTCATTGCTGCCTGGTCTATAAGACTGACCAGTGTGGCTGTTTTACTTCTCTGATCCTCAGGCAAGCTTCATTTATTACAATACAAATGAAATGCCACCATACCTGTTCTCAGTCATTCCTCAGAGGGGCATGGGCTTGTAACTTGCATGACCCCTCTGATGAGCCATCAGCTGCTCTTATCGAACACTTGAGTTAGTAAGATCAGAAGGTAGTTGTAGCCAGAGGGGGCCAGTGACATCCTCAGGGCTCTCAGCTAGTAAGGCAATGCCAAGTCTAGATTCTGGCTTCTCACAAAGGCAAGCACATGTCCTGTGGTGTTGGTGGCCTGAACCCAGGGGCTTCCACCAGGCACAGGGTTTGCAAGATTAACTGAGTGCCTCAATTGTGTCCTGAACTGGTGTGTCTCTCTTCGGGCACTATTAAGGAAGCTAGTAGTCACTCTGTTTGTACAGGTGTGGAATTGGTTTTTTTCAGGGAGGCAAGGAGCTTGTCCAGAGCCCCACAGATGGAAGTGAGAAGTCATGGGTTCTTCCAGGCTGCCAGAGTTCTCAGGTAGACACTCTGCCTGCTAAATCCTAGGGCCACTGAGGGAGGAAGATGTGCAGAAGGTAAGGCAAGAACCTGCCAGCCCAATAATCACGCTGACTAATAACCCATGCCACCATGTTACATGAAAAGGAAAGTCCGGAAGGCCCCAGAATGGACTCCCTGATTATGACAAAGTTTATCTCCCTCAAACACAGCTTGAAACTCAGTTGCAGTGGGAACTACACCTGAAGGTCCCCTTTGAGGACAGCCTGAGTAAAAAGACAGGGTGAGAAGTCTGGAATAACCTTTGCATGTGTGTCCCGAGTTCCTATGGCCTCTGTGGGAACACATGCACGCGTGTAAATCCGTGTGTGTTTGTTTCTGTGCATGTTGCTTGTGTGAATACACTGGGGCAGGAATGACCTGGTTCCTGGTTCAGACATTTGGTGGTGCTATTCCACCCTGTCCACACTCTACTCCAGGCTGTCTTCAGTCTCTGCTGTTGCTTACGGCTGTGCGCCCTCCTATAGGACATTTGTGGAAATGACACTGGGGAAAATCACAGTTTACATTCCAGGAAGCAAGAGAGAAAGGGGAGATTTTAGACCTTCCTGCTGCCAGCTTCCTTGTGGTTCGGGCAGACCCTGCACTGATGTCACTCAGCATGAGAAGCAAGCACTGGCCACCTGGTTGCTGGTCTCACAGTTCCGGCCTCACTGGTGACCTACATGCTAGGGACTCTATCTGAGACGCTGAGGTCATGGTACTGGAGGCTGTTAGGGCTGGTAGGCAGTCTAGTAAGAAGTGTGAATAGTTATTCAGTCCTCTTAAGGGCCAGATGCTTGTCCACTGCTCTGCTCACACCAGCCCCTGTGGTCTAGTGCATGGTAGGTTCTCCACATACATGCCCTGTGTGATGCTTAGAGACCAAACAGACTTGTTCACAAAGAGAAGAAAGTCCTGCGTCCATACACATGTGGTTTGGAATTATACATGTATGTGAGCGTGTTTGTGTGAGTGCGCTCACTGTTAACACCCACACCTACATGCAGGCATATATATTGGCTTTACTCATCCATCCAGAGAGTGCATAGCAGAGCACCCCAAGTCCTAGGAGCCTCCCTGAGACTTTCTCCCAGTTCACAGGCCAGACTAGCTCACAGAACATTGGAAGAAATCCATATCCATGAAGTTCCTATATCCAGAGATGTGCACCTGCTCACATACACTCTCTTACTCTGAGTTACTCTAGGAATGTCTGCATTGGAGCCAATGCTCAGCTCCCCTGGCATCTGGGTACTAGATACCTAACATTGCTATCCTGTGAGAGAGATGGGTGCCCAAAAGTCACTGGTGGGTACAGAGATCAGATCTCCCAAGAAAGGCCTCCCTACCATGAAACCCTGAGGCCGGAGCTGGAAGGAGCCAGGTATCCTGAGTGGAAAGGAAAGGGTCCTACAGACAGAGAACACTGCCTAGGCAAGCACACAGCACACCGTGCTCAAGGAATGCCCAGCTGCATGCGCTGCACTACCCTGCTGGCTGCACCAGGAACATACGTCCATCTCAGAGCATTTGTTGCAGGAGGGCAAATGAGGTTCCACGTGGCCCTAAATGGGGCCATAAGAGTAAGGCAGATCCTCAAAGGCCCCCCTTTCCCTTAAAGAGGTCATGCCCTCTGGGGTTGACGAATCTAACGCCATGTCTCAGTAGTGCAGTCAGGACAGTGGTTCTGCACGTACTTACTGCAATGATTTGTTTAAAAGAGGAAGGGAATTATGGCCACATTTAGGGTGCTGGTTCCTTCTGAGAAGTAGGAGGCCAAGAGCCAGATCTTCCCCAGTACCCAAAGAATCCAGTTCTTAAGCAGAGTGGCTATGAGCTTCCATTGGGATGTGTTCATAACTCACAAATAGTCTTTTATATGTAGGAAATATAATGTAATAAAATTTTAATTGTGTATAAGTCCAGGTTTACAGGGCTGTTGCGAGGCTGGGTTGGCTGAGAGGCCTCTATGATACCCTGAGGCTGGCATCCTTAAAGGTACCCTATCCAGCTCTGCAGCAGTGTGGAGGCCCGAGCTCTCTTCATAATCCCACAAAAGGCATAGAAGATCCCAGTCATGACTAGAACAAGGCTGGGCATCAATAGGAAGACAGGCATAGAAGGTCAGCAGCCCATTCTTTGTAAGAACTGCACATATCGGCCTGAGCCTTGTTGACTTCTGTACAGTGACAGACTCTGATAAGCCGTGGTCCTAGGTCTGATTAGACTGCACCACTTAGGTCATATTCCTTAGAACACTCTGCCTCCCTACTAGTAAGCCTATTACAGGGCCTGTGAGGACTGTAACATGCGTGTTCTGTTACACCCCTGGCATTTAGGATCCCTCCACCAATGTTGGTATAAAACAAAGAAACAACAGAAAGAAAAAAAAAACCTACCTGAACAAAGTCCCTTCATACAGACAGGGCAGGCCTGGAGTCTAGAATAACTGAGCTCGAGGCCTAACTCCACTGCTTTTTGGCCAGAGCCTCTGGTCCTTTCCCCAGGGCACACTGGGCTTTGGTATGACTTGGGACTACCAGAGCCCCTCTGGAGAGGAGAAGGTCAGCCCAGGAGTGAGACAGTGAGAGTGAGAAAGTTCTAGCAAAGCAGAGTACAATGCCTATGCCAGGCAAGTATCTTGGGCTCTGATCTCCTTCCCATGGTGAAAACCCTTTGGCTTCATTATGGATATGCTGGACCTCCCCTGAGGCAGTGCTAATCCCTGCTCTAGTGTAGTACTAAGGCTTCAGCTCAACTGCTGGGTTGGGGGAGGGTCCCTTTTCATTCTAGGGCCCTGGCCATAAACCTGAGACCCAGTACTTACCGAAAGTCTGGGTAAGGACAGCGGTTTGGGCATACTGGCAGGGGAAAGTGGGTCTCAGTGTCCTTGAAGCACAGGCCTGATGTTCTTCAAGGACTCATTAGTATACTCTCCAATGCCTGCCTACAGGAGCCATGGTTGGGCTGTCCTAAGCTGGAGGGAAGAACAGGGCTCAGCATGGATCTGCCCCTATAGATACCAACAGAGCTGGCAAGCCTTCGGCAACAGAAAACAGGAGAGAAAGACTGAGCAGATCTGGTAGCTGTCACCCCAATCCAGGCATGCTGAGCTCCTCTGGCCCTACCATCTCCTCTCTCTCCAAATACTGCCGTCCACCTCCTGTCTCACAAGGTTCCAGCTCCCATCTCATGCCATGTTTCATCCTTCAATGGACTCCAAGGTCCACGCTTCACGCCTATTCTGCAGAAGAAACGAAGACTCTGAGAATTAGAAAGATGGGCCCAGTAAGAGGTGAGTGAATTCCGAGCTGAGGAGCTTCCAGAGAATCAGAGTATCAAGCCGGCCCAGGTGAGCCCAGCTCTCTTTGCGCTATACCGTCTTTCAAAGCGCATGAGCACTGCGTGGCCTCTGCTCCCCTGCCCAACAGCGTGTGCAGATATGTGAGCCTTACACGGACGGGCCTCTGATGCTCTCCCACTAACACACTTGGCCTTTGCTCCTCTGTCTACTTTTGTGAAGACCCATCACAAATGCCTCTCTCTCAGTGAGTTTCCTTCCACTTTAGGATGCTTTATCCATCAGTGACCTCCCCGTCCCCTAGTCAAGGGCCTGGAGATGTTCTGTTCTTGGGTACTAACCACTTTACCTGCTGAGAGGCCCAAAGGGAAGATCAGTGGCTTCTCCGCATTATTTCACCTCTATCTCTAGGCTGGGGTAAGGATGTGCAAAGGTGGGGAACATTATGGATACCCCAATTCCCAGCCTTTACAATCCACTGGCACACTCCTAGCACTGCTGTACAGCATCAAGTGTCACAGCCGTGGCTGGGAAACAGACTGTCCCAGGCTCATATCTCAGCTCTTTCACCCAGGACCCATGTGACCTTGGGCTTATGTAACCTGGCTGTGCCTTAAATTATCTTTTTATTTGGTTGGTTAGTGGATTCTCCAGGCTAGCATCATATTCTTGATGTTCTTCCTGCCTCAGCCTCTCCAACGCCGTGATTATGGGTGTGTTCCACTGCACCCGGTACACTATTGATAGAAATAGATTAGTCCCAGTGTTCCAAGCTTTGGAGGATGAAGGGCATCCACATATGCAAACTCTTGGATTAAGACCCTGTATCTCACATTGTTATATATGTGACCGCTGTTACTAGTATTAGAGTCTAATAACTAGACTAAGAAGAAGCATTGGCACAAGGTCTATCCAGAAGAGGATAGAAGTCCAGACAGGAATGGGAAAAGGGGGCTCCATTTTAATCCCACTGAATTGCCAAAACCATCTTGGAAGTGGTTATCACCAGGCCTGCCTTGAAGATAAGGAAACTGAAGCTCCCAGAGGTGGTGTGAGCTCCAGAGAACGCATATCCCTAGTGACAGAGCTGGGATGGAAGGCCAGGTCACATGGCTCCAAAGTCCACACTTTCAACAGCCCGAGCTGCCTCTCTGTCTGGCAGGAAGATAAGCCGTGTACACAAATAGCTGTAATCCGAGGTAGAAAGTGATAAGTGCCAAAAGGGATGATAAAGGCTCTGGGAGGATTTGAGAGGGAGACAAGCCTACCCAAGGCAGGAAGAGAAAGGGAGGCGTCAACATAAGCTTGGGAGAGTGGGTGTCAGTCAGTCTGAGTTGGGTCTGGGAGGTGGACAGGCAGGGTAGGTGGAGCCAGGGAATCTAAGACAGTACCTAGCACCATGGCGTCGCCAGGGCCCAATAAATATTTGTGAAAGGAAGGGAAGAAAGGAGGTAGGGAGAAGGGCAGAAAGGAAAGTGGCTGTACCATTTCTGCTAAGGCCAGAATCTACCCGTCTCATGGAACTGAGATCCAGACGTGAAGGGCTGCCTGCCTGAGAACAGCGAGGTATTTTGCTCAAAGAACTTTCCAGCAAGTCAAGTTGGACCAGGCTTCTTTTCGGGGTAACTCTGTGCTGTAACCTGCTTGTACTGGCTTAGGAAAGGCAGCAGTTAAACTTTCACCAACTGTGTGAACTGCTAAGCATGCAGCACCAGGCCACCATGGTAGGACTATTTACTCTAAGGGAATCAACAGATACTACGAATCAGGTTTTCCCCAGTCTGGAGAGCCAGATGTTAAACATTTACTAGCACACACACACCACTGGGCAGAGGTCTGCTCTGTAAAGGAGCAAGCACTCTATCTCCTCCGGAAAGGTATGGGGGTGGGGAGAGACTGTTACTTCCTGGGAAGAATGAGGCTAAGGTGTTCTTGCTTAGTGAGGGGGCTCAAGTCAGATGACCTGAGAAGTTCCTCTCTGGCTTCAAGTGCCCATGAAAAGTTGGGTTTAAGAAAACACTGTACCAGGCTAGTTACTCACGCCAGGAAATCATTAACCACTTGACCTAGAAGGTGGGAGTGAGGCAAGGACCTAGAAACCATGGGAGAAGCTATGTGCTCACAGACGTCAAGAGAGCCTTTCTCAGTCCACAGAGCCAGAAGAGAGCCTATGTCTCTAGACCCTGGGTCCAGGGCTCCTCCTGGGGTACACGGCTGGACCTCTGCGAACAGAAGTCTCTGCACAGGGCCTGTTTGGCTTGTTTCCTCCATCAGAATGTCAGATGGGCGGCAGCATGGGTTACATTTGCCTCCGCTTTTTTGGATCCCTAGCACTTATCTCTGTGCTTGACACACTGCTTAGAGTCAATGGCATTTGTTGAATGAATCGGAGTGTCTGAGATCCTGTCTCCTGGCATTTCTGGGGAAAGGAGTGGCATCTTTTGAAACATCACTACCTGGGTTAGTGACATGGAATTGAGTTATCAGGACCCAAATCCTGGCAAGAACACCCCCCCCCCACACACACACACACCTATGTATACCCCGTATGATACTGGCCAAACCATCAAGTGATTTTCTTCTTCCACAAAGTGGGTTGTGCAATCTGCCTGCCTCCTGAGAGTGTTGTGGTACTTATGTGGGACAGAAAATGCTCTCTACAAATTCACAAGTGTTATTCCCCAAGGAAGGAGGTAGCTTGAGAAGTCAGCCCTAGTAGACCCTGGCCAGTGACCATTGGAGTAACCTGGGTCAGAATGGCCCATGGCCTGGGAAGGTCAGAGTTCAGGTGCAAGAGGGATCTCTCAAAAGGGGTGAGAACAAAAGGAGATAGTCACAAAGTCTTGTGGAGCCCTTTCCAAAGAGCAAATAGTAATTGTCTCAGAAGAGAATTGTTTGATGTGCCTTTAGGTTCCCTATCCTTTACCCCTGCAGATGGCATACCTTCCTGGGAGTGGATAGGAAAGCCTACCATGCTCACCCTGGATTCAAACCAAAAAGTGATGTTCTAGAAGAGAGACGTTTGCAAGACCCCCAGACATGTACCTTCAGTCCTTTCTTGGTAGGGAAGGGGTCCAGCTCACCCAAGGCTGCAGTGAATGAGGAAGGAAAGCATGGTGGTGGCAGTGTCCTCCAGCCCTCCCAAATGACATCTGATACTCACAGAAGGGGTGAAGCCAGGCCTCTGGACACTGACTCCTGATCCAACCTGTAGTATGAGGGCCAGGCTTGTTGGGGTTTCTGTCCTTCCTGGTTCCCACAGCTGGTAACCCCCAAAGAAAATCACACAGAGAGTCTATATTAATAATAAACTGATTGGCCCATTAGCTCAGGCTTCTTATTAGCTCTTGTAGCTTATATCAACCCATTGTTCTTATTTATGTTAGCCACATGGCTTGATACCTTTTTCAGCAGGGCAGATCACATCTTGCTTCTTCTGTGATTGGGGCAGGACTGGTTAGAAATGGGCTTCCTCCTTCCCAGAATTCTCCTGTTCTCATCACCCCACCTCTACTTCCTGTCTGGTTGACCCACCTATACTTCCTGTCTGGCCAATCAGCATTTATTTAAAACATGATTGACAGAATACAGACAATTCTCCCACACCACCATCCTATGTATCAGGATTCTGGTTCTGGTTGGTACCAGCTGCAGTTAAAACAATGCCTCGGTTTCTCTTCTTTCTCCTTTCTCATTCTGATTGAGGGGAGGACCACAACCACGCACTAAATGGCTCAGCATCATCAAGGTGTATGTCCTCCAAAAAGAGCACAGTTTCAGGAGCTCCAAGGCAAGTTGCAACACAATGGCTGTTACTTTGGTGGGCTTGATACTATCCCACCCTTGCTCTGGGATCCTGTGCAGATTCATGACTTACTCTGGTCCTTTTTTCTACTACCTCCATGAGAGCTTACCTTCTAAGCACCTGTTCAACATCAGTTATTTTTCTTTCCTAAACCAGAAGAATGGCATCTAGGCGAGTCCTTAATGGAAGACTGGTCTATCAACGTGTGTCCCCCTATCTCTGCTGTACTTGACTGCTTGTCAGTTCACTGGGTGATAGTATAAAATCATTCTACCTCTAGAGGTAGGGGGACTGGGTAGTTTTCCACCATGATGTGTTACCCTGGCAACTGAGATTTCCTGTGCCTCAGTTTTCTTATCAGTAAAATGGAGCCATTAGGACTAATTCTCAGTTCAGGCGAGGACCAGAATACAAGTGCATGAGCTACTGAGGACCTGGCCCATAGCAGGGACTGGATAGGCAGTCGCTATGGTCACACTGATATGAAGGCAGTATGGCAAAATTTGGAGATGGAGATGATGTAGATAACCTGGCTTGTGGTATCACCAGAGTAGGCTCCTGAGCAGGTGGCTGCAGATATGGACTGAAAGGCTGGGATGGGTGTGTCCTAGGAGACAAAAGGAGTGTGCACAAAAGCAGGCAAGGAGTGGTGTGCATGCAATGGTGGTACTCCTGGAAGTCACCAAACATGAAGGACATGAAGACAGGTTAGGGCAAGAGGCTGTGAAAAGCATGCATATGTGAGATGTCAGGCCTGAGCTCCTCTGCAGGGGGAAGGTGCAGCAGGATGGAGGCAGGAAGCATCTTACTCCACCCTTGGCATGCTGCATTTTTATCTCCCCAGCTGTCCTTCACACACCAACCAGTCCCAGCCTGTTCTTTGGTGGAGCTCTGGTGTAAGGAGAGGGTGCTGCAGGAAGCGGCCCACCTTTCATGCCTCCCCTGTACTTCCCAGTCCTGTGGCCCAGGGGAAAGCCACTGCCTCCCTCTGTGCCATCTTAGTCACCCACAGAAGTGCCATTGTGAGGATCAGAGGATGGCAAAGCAAGATGATACGTCCTAGCTGGGTGTGGTAGCTCATAGCTGTAATCCCAGCATTCAGCCAATACAGAACTGAGTTCAAAGGCCAGCCTGAGCTACATAGCATGACCTTGTCTCAAAGTGCTCCTCCACCATGAAGAAACCAATACAAATAAGTCCTAGACGGTCATATACTGGAAATCTTCCTCTGATACATCCGTTTTCTAGTGTTCAGAAAAGGGAGGAGAATCTAGCTGGAACACAGAGACTCTGTGCTTGAGGGTACAGGTTTTCTGTGTTGGACCAACTATCTACTCCTAAGAGGTATAGGTACAGAACTGGGCAGGATCCAAAGGCTCCTGCTCCAACCACAGGGGAAGACTAATTATGCTGTCATTACTCACTGTCCAGGAAGGGCTCAGACAGAGATCAGCTTCTAGCAGGAGCTTATACTTCCCCCGAAGCACTTCGAAAGTCACTTCAGCTGTACCATACTTGGTCATGAGATGAGCTCAGGGGTGCAGCCTGAGCTGGAACCCCAGCAACCAGTCTGTTCTCTTCCATCAGCCTGGAGACACAGGAGGAGAGGGAACTCCAAAGCACCCGGCCCATGGTTGAATTTTCGCCTACCTTTTGGCTCCAGAAGTAGAGAGGCAGGAACTGTATGCTTGTTCCTACCTCAACCCACGAATGGCAGCCTGGTCCAGAGGCCGCTATACCCTACCTGCACAGATTCGCTGCACACTCACGGTGCTCACACCTCTCATCAATGCTTTCCTCCTGGCCCTTGGCCTTCCTGTTTCCTGGGACCCAGGGACAGCCTACACTCTGGTGGGTACCAACTTGGCTTTCTGAGCCAGAGGGAATACAGGAACCTTTCCCCATCCAGGCCTACTGCAGCTGAGGCTGAAATTGGGAACTCAGGGCATAGACAACAGCAAGGCTTAATCTCATTGTCATGAGACCTAGTCTTTGGTTTATAGAAGGCCTAGAAAAACAGAACAACTTGCCTAGGGCCACACAGAATTTCTGGCTAAGAATACAGACCTCAGGTTGTTGGCTAACAGGAAACTGTTAATGAGGGCCGGAGCAGCTTGGGAACGGTATTTACAGTCCACTTTTCTTTGGAGGGGATAGTAACCTACCTAACTACAGGCAATAAGTAAATACCTATTATGCCCTCACTCAGCACACATTAGGTAGTGAGTAAGTCATACCTTCGAAGATTCCAGAGGGAGCCAACAGGCCTAGTAACCTCCTGGGCAGATGAATAGAGGTAAGGGCCTGGGGTCCCCAAAGCTTGAGGCCTGGGGCCCTCACAAGAAGTCTGGGTGTGATTTCTCAGGTTTACTGCCCCCAAGGTGTCATGCTTGGTGGACTGGGAAGACTGAAAACCACCTGACTCTGTCTTGCTAGGCTCCTCTGCCCTCGGCAGCCACTTTCAGGTTTCCAGATGAGCATGTTGGCTAGAAATAAGGGGTGGGAGAGCCAGCAGGATGCCTCATCACTGGGTAAAGGCTTTTGCTGCTGAATCTGAGGATCCATCCCCAGGACCTACACTGATGGACAGAGAGAGATGACTCCCAAAAGTTGTACTCTGATCTTCATGTGCATCCCTCTCCTCAACTAAATAAATACAATGTAATTTTTAAGAAGGAAAGTGGGTAGAGCCTTCCGGACAAGAGCTTTTGAACATGAATGTTCACCTAAGGTCACCATTTTCTCCACTTCTGGAGGTGGCCAGCTCTGATTACTAACAGAAGGAGTTGGAGAGAGGTTGAGAGGGCTGGATGCCGTGACTTGTGTTCCGTCATCAAGGCAACAGGAACTGGCCCAGAGATTGGTTGGGGTTCTTGCATCCCAAATCTGACAGGGACTATTATGCAGGGGATGGAGGTGGCCAATGCTGTGTACGTCTGAGGGTGGGAGGGCTCTGGCTCCATTCAGCAAACCGAATTCTTACCTTTCAAGTCAAGCTTTCCAGCGTTTCTCAGTCTACCCTTCCAACCTGGGCCACCCACAGGCTGGTGTGTGTGTGTGTGCTGTTGCTGTTAATCTTCTTGGGAATGTGCTGGGACCAGGTCATTCCAGTGTCCCTAGAGGTCTGGAAATGATTTCATGCCACCTACTTTCCCCAGGGAAATTCAGCTGCCACCTGTGGGTAGTGGGCAAGTTGCTAAGAGGTCATCCTGTGTGACAGGTCCGAGAACTGGGGCCAAGGAGCACCGCCCGCTCTCAACCCCCCCCCCCCATCGCTCCTCCCTCCCGCACACCCAATGGCAGCAGGAGGCAGAATTTATCTCAGGAAAAGTAGTTTTCCGCACCCAGACAACCCCTGTCCCATGTCCCTGTGGACCTGAGCCGCAGTCTGCCCTCAGGAATTTCAGGCTGAGTTCACAGCTGCCAGACCGTCATTGCTTTGAGAATGAATTCAAAGCTAGCAAACGCATTTTGCCTCCTTGTCTTGGTGGTGGAAGGAGTGATCTCTCTGGCCCTGAAGGGGTTCAAGCCGAGGTCAGAGCAGCCAGCCCTCTGAAGGATATTCTAAAACGGGGGTCTGCAGTGGGGGGGGGCTCTCCGGCCTGCTCCTCCTGTTGGCCCGCGGTGCGCTATGATCACCGCCCAAGAGGCTCAGGAACCCGCGAGTCTGCGTGGCACGTCTGCGCTCCCATGCGGACCTCGTCAATCAAACTGAGGCCCCAGCGAGGCCAAGACTTCTTCCGCCCGCCCAAGGCCCTGAGGAAGACCCCCGCCCGGGCTGCCTGCCCGAGCCCGCCCCCAGCGGTGTCATTGTTCTCTGACGTCACGCGGCGGCCCCGCCCCTCTCCCCCCACCTTTCCTCCCCACCTCCGGTTCTCCGGGCTGGTGGCCAAGCAGCCTCCAACGACCCGGCAGCGCAGGGCTCCCCCCGCCGCCCGGCCGGGGCTGCGCCCCCTTGCGCTCTTCCCAACTTGCCTTTGTTATTCCAGCTCCCTTCCTCGCCTCGCCTCCGACACCGCGGCTGCCTGCAAAACGCGGAGCACGGAATACTAGCCACACCTGGATTGCCTAGCGGGCTCCGGCCCAAGCCTCCCCCGCCTGCCCTGGAGGGGAGTGCGTGCGTGCGAGCGTGTCCAACCCAGACGCTTGTTATCCTCAAGACTGGAGTACCTCGAATCAGGAGGGGGATTTGAGGAAAGGATGTGGAAGAGTAAGAGGAACATGTGTTTGTATGTGTACGTGAGCGTGAGATGAAGTGCACGGGGGAATGCTTTTTTTTTTTTTAAGTGTACCGGAGGTAGTGTACAGCGATGTTAATGTGTACAGTAGGAGTCAGAGTGCACGGGCATATTTAGGATGGAAAGTGTGTGTGCAAGTGTGTTGGGGTGCAGTGTGCGTGCTTTGCTGAGGGTAGGCGCAAACGTGTGTGCCGTTTGTGTAGGAGTTTCTGTGTGAGTGGCAACAGACTTGAGCCAAAGGTAGTGCGCACTTGGATACTTTCGGGGGCGGGTCTGCAAGGGAAACCCCCGCGAGTGGGCGCACCTAACTGTGCTTCGTGAGTGCCCTCCGCCCCCACAGTAGTGGTGCTCAGCCCTGGGCTAGAAGCTGGGCTGGGTTCTTTCCACTTTTGCAGCGCGAGAGCGCTCGGTTCGTGGAGCCCAGGAGCTCCTTGCATGGCACCTGGGCGTTCTTGCGTCTTTGAACTTCGAGTGGGGTGGAGACATACAGTTCGCTCTGCAACCGTCGCTCTTCCTCAGAGGTCAAGGGAGGAGCGCTTCAACCTCCCCTACGTCACTAGTGGTGGTGAAGGTTAAGGTCCTCTCACCCTCTCTCTACCATCCGGTTTTAGGAATAATCTAAAAGTCTCCGGGGAAGCTTTGCACATCTCTCGTTAGCAAGTCGGTCGCCCCAGTTGGAATAGCTGACAGCATCTGCGGTCCCAGTGTACTCCGGCAGGGGACCAGCATGAAGCGGGGGTACGCCTCCGGGCAGTAATCTTGTGTCTACCAATGCGGTCCCTTTCTAGGCACATCAGTCTCCCCACTCCAAATATAAGGGATTGAGAGGGTGATGAAGATCAGCGAAGGGAGGTGAGAGGAGGGATGTGAGTGAACCAGCGGCATAGGGGTGTGGAGGTAACGCGGAGCCTACCAGGGTCTGGAAGAGAAAAGCTTAGAACAGAGACCTGGAAACAGGAAGAAAGGGAGGGAAAGGAGAGATAGAGAGGCAGAAATGAAAGGGAAAAGGAGAGCGCAGCGAGCGCGCAGATGGAGAGCGAACCAAGGCAAGCGAAGCTGAGCGCTGGAGGCGCGGCGCTCCGCTCCTGCATTAACTCCGTGCCGGCTTTTGCGGGAGGCCGGCGGCGCGGGGCCCTTTGGAAATAGAATAGCCAATGTAATCTGACACTTCAACTTGCTCGGCTCCGGGCGAGTTGATTCACTTACTCACCCCCTAACGCCGAGTTCCTTTTCACTGTCTGTGGACATTAAAAAAGCAAGCGGCGGCGGCGGGCGCCCGGAGAGCGAGCGGCCGGGCGGGCGAGCAGCGATCGGGCCGCCGAGCAAGGGAGCAGCGCCGGCGCAGCGCGGTGACCCCAGCCCCGGCCAGCTGGAAGCCGGAGCCGGAGTCGGAGCCGAGCAGATCTCCGCGCTCTCCCTGCGCTCCTCCCGGCTCCAGCCGGCCCTACCCGGCGGTGGCGGCGGCGCGTCCTCCAGCGGTGGCAGCGGCGCTCGCAGCGCCCGGTAAGTTTGGGGACAGAGCCAGGCGCCCGTTAGTACCGAGGCTTCCTCTCGCTCCCCGCGGATCGTCGGGGTGCAAGTGCGGGGTACTGTACTAGGACTTTCCGCTTAAAGCCTTAGCTCCGGCCGGGCGAAAGGGGCCAGCCGTACGGGCTCGGTGCGCTGCTTTCGCCGTCGGGGGCGGAGGCCCTGGCCACCCGCGAGCGCCGAACTGGGTAGAGCTGCTCGGGATGAGCGTGGGGACCGGGGAATCGTAGGGTGTGCGGGGCGCCGGTGCGGTTTGTGTGCGCGCGGACTCGGTGCCCGCCTTCTGCCGGCGCGCCTCCAGCAGTCGCGCTGAACACTCGGGGGCCGGCCGGGATACTGATTCGGAGGAGGGAGGGAAGGATTCGGGAAGGCTTGGCTGAGTCTCCCTCGCCTCATTTGGAAAGATGTGAAGTTGTGCTCCTGTGTGCGTAGGAGAACCTCTGGGAAGGCACTGGATTCCAGGGTGTTCAGGGTTGGTGGTGTTAAGTGTGCTTTCTATGGAGAACACACTTTCGTACATGGGAGATGGGGGCGCGGTTAAGTTGTTCTGGGGGGGGGGGAGAATGGCCCAGGAAAACGCGGCGCGTGGCTGGAGCAGGGCACGCCGAGGGGAGTGAGTGTGTCAAGGCTTCCCGTTCGGGCTTCAGAAGCTGAAGGGGCTTTCAGGCCAACGCCTGGCTGGGGCTGCCCCATCCAGGAGGCGAGCCCAAGGGGAAGATGTGTCTGTGTAAGTGCGCGCGCGCGTTGCAAATACGAAAGTAATTTCCCCGTGTTCTTTCTTCCTCTATGTCTCCGGCGGCGGTGGCCCCGGGGGAGTGGTAGGCCGGCCCGGGCGGAGGTTGAGGGGCCGGACTGGAGCTGAAGCTGGGGTACGGATGGTGGGGGCAAGCTCTGAAAGCTTGTTTCACATTCCTGGTGTCAGGGCCGGGGAGAAAACAGTGGGGAGCATGGCCTCGATGTCGCGGTGCAGGCTGCGGGAGCGCGTCGCCCTCTGGCCGGGGACATCTGTCCAGGAAGCTGGCCAGCCAGGGAGAGGGCGCGGTGCAGAGGGCAGGCTCCCCGCCCTGGAGTGGTGGGGGCGCGGGCAAGGGGCAGCCGCCTCTCCCGGCCATTGTGCGCCAGCAGATTTTCACGGGAGACTGCCCCGAAGCCGCCGGAGAAGGCCAGGAGCCGGCCACAGCCCCGGGTTTAAAAGACACTCCAGGAATGTAAACAACTCGGGCGGGAGGGCTAGCGAACGGGAGCGCGCTCCTGGGCCCCCCACCCTCTCCCGGGGACAGCCGATAGACACGACCACTCTGCCCTTCCCTCTACCTGCTGCAAACTTTTCCCTCCTCTGCTTTACAGTTCCACCTTGTGCCTCCAGCCCAGAGCAGGGCGAGGGCCTCTCTCACCACCCGGGCTCAGGGATCCTAGCATCCCGCACCCGATCCGGAGACCCGGTGGCCAGATCTCTGTTTCAATGCCGGGAGCCCGAGAGACGTCTGCCTCGGGAGCTGCAGCTCCTTGGGCTGGCAGTGTTAAGAGTAACTGGGTCTAGGAGCCTGCCTCCCTGGATTGCTTGCTTGCTCTCTCCCGCCCTCCTTCCCGCGGCTCCCCCCCCCTTCTCCCCCTTCCCCTTTCCCCTGACTGCTTTTCCAATGCCCTGACATGAGGGAGGAAGATTTAACTTGGCAGCCCAAACAAATGTTCTCTCTGAGATCTCCAAGAAGCTGGCTGGCGGCTGGGTTGGCGGGGTGAGTGCACCGCTCGGCCAGCCTTCCCCTTCTCTCTGCACTGCCAGGGACATTTGGAGCCCCGTGGGTGGACAGCCCAGGGCATGAAGAGTGGGGACCAACCTCCGGGATTTGAAAGGGCAATCAGTGGGCTGCGCCTGTGGAAGCCCCTGCCTTGGCGTTTGTTACATAGAGAACCATTCGCTCCAGCAGCCTCCTGGTGCCAATGGTTTTCTGAAGGGTGTTCTTGAGCAACAGTTTGCCTCTGCTGCAACCTGGGACCTGGGCCTGGTAGACCAGAGGGTTAACTAGTTCGGTCTCCTCCCTCCCTCGTGGGTGTGAGGACAGGCTGGTTACACAGGGCAGGGCAGGAGGCCAGAGGCTGTTCCCAGAGGTGCCTGGTTTTGCTTATTGTTTTTTTTAAGGTACAGATAAAGAGATGGTGACTGGGGCTGGAGAAGCCGGCGACTTGGCTGCTGGTGAATTCCGACCTGCACTCCCTGTGCTTGCATGGTGACTAGAGTGTGGAAGGCCTGTGACCTATTTGGGAAGTTTGGATGAGGGAGCAAACCCATGGCCTTTCTTATCCGGGCTGGTTTTTGAGGAGGTCCAAAGCAGGGGGAATTCCTGGCACCTTGCTTGGGACCTCTGGCCGCCCAGTGGAGGCAGAGGGTTTATGAACACCCCCGGGAGCCTTGTGCTGACCTTTCCCTCTTCAAGAAGAGGATGTGGAAACACCAGCATCAAACAAAAGGCACATTGAAAGCCCTATCTGCCTAGGAGCGCCTGCGGCTTTGGGGCCAGGAGCGCCTTCAGAGGGAGATGGTGTTTTCCTCTGGCTTTTAGGATTTTGGTTGTTTTGTTTTTCCCCCCAAAGACAGAAGGTTCACTGGCCCCCAAGTCACACGGTTAGGAGACCTAGTTTTCTCCTATGAATCAGAAGTTGGGACTTGGGAACTTGGTGATTGAGGCTGGGGGCGGAGCTATAGACTTTCCAGGACTTGAGCTGTGGTTGTAAGACTTTCTGAGTACTGCTCACAAGCTCACAGAGGGACTGGACTAATGAAAAAACTTTGAATAAATAGCCTTGTCTGTGCAGAAACGGCTGCTGGCTTCTTTGTGGGGACAAAATGTTCTTTTTTTACTCCTGAGGAAAAGCCTGTGTGTGTGTGTGTGTGTGTGTTGGGGGGGGCTCCAGGGGCATATAAAGACCTAGAAGGTAGATTTTGGCTCCACCCCCCATTTGTGTGTGTGTGTGTGTGTGTGTGTGTGTGTGTGTGTACACATGTAACACTTAACCAGTTACATCAACCCCACATATTCATCCCTGGCCCCTTTTTAGATGTTGTCCACTCCTGCCAGCAAATGGAAGAGTCACACGCACGCACACACACACCACCTCTCGCTGGTGAGGGTGAATAAGAAGGAAGGCACTTTGAAGCCTGTATATGTCCTCCGAGTCTGGGTCCAAGAGGACCTGCGCCGGAAACTTGGATGCCCAGCTCCAGCCCAAGGTCCATGGTTTTTTGTTTTGTTTTGTTTTACCCAAAGTCTTGGGCTCAAATGTTGTAAGAAATGTGCAGCAACACATTTTGGGAATTGTCCGTGGACATGGTGGCATGAGAGCAGGCTGTAGAGCCTGCTGGATAGTGACTGGGTCCCATCCATTTTCCTTCATAACTGCTCCCGTGGGTCCTTGTCAGGCCCCAGCTTCTGTTGCATCTTTATGGGATTCCTTGGGTTTTGTGTAGACAACAAAGGACACTGCCCTAATTACCCCTGACCCTGACCCTGTGGCTGCAGTTTCTCCTGGTGATTGCTGGATCCTCTCAGCAGGACACAGTGGCCACCACCCAGGCCCTCTCTGGGGGCTATCTTTGTCCTGAGGAGACCTTGAGGCTGGGGTTGTGGCTGTCTGCCTGGGTGTATGGAGCCTGGCCTGGAAGTGCCAGTCATGAGTCTGACGTTAGGCTCTTCCTCAAGGGAGGCTACACACAAAAGTCCTACCACAGACACTAGACAGAGGGAGAGAAGAAGGTATCTTGTGGACCAGGAGGTTGACTCTGTCTCAGTCTCCTGACATGTAAAATGAGTTCAAGCACAGAACTGTCATCCGACATGGTTGCTGGGAGGATGAGGTAGGTCCAGACATTTGAGTCTTCAGCCTAAAGGCTAGGCAACTCTGATGTAGGAAAAAGGGCTGGATTGAGGTGACGGGATGCTGGAAATATTTTCCAGAAGTTGCTCCATTATCCTTCCTTACCTCCCTGACAGCTGACTGGTTAGCCTCAGCTTGTATGCCTCCTGGGACAAGGTACTCCCCACCTCTGGGCAGCAAGCCTCTGTACGCACTGGGCAGCTGTGAGTTACATGGATGGCCTCCTGGAAAGCCACACTGGCTGATCGATCCCCATTTCAGGCTTAAGGTGCTGGGGCCTCTCCCAACCACAGACTCATTTTCCTTAATGATCGTGAGGGCTAAATCTTATATCCAGGCTCTAGTGATATGGCTGCATGGGGCTGGGGAACTTCCTTTCAGTGGTTGTTTTCAAGATAGGGCACAAGCTCAGGGAAGAGTCTGCCCAAGGGGTGCTCTTCCATTGGCTTGCCTCTCGATACTTTCCTTGAATCGGGTATGACTTGGGATGGGTTGCATAAAGAGGGTAGGGTCAGGTCAGGGACCCAGGATTGACTCTTGATGTGTTTAATGATAGTCTACAGAGTGAAGACAGTGGCTAGTGAGTCCCAGAGCTGTTCAAGACACTCTTAGGCACTTTTGTCCAGCAAGGGCAGAAAGACCAGTCCCAATAAATAATTATCCACCCTCCTCTGGCTGCTTGCCATATGCACATGAGAGAGGGCGCGGCTATAGCCCTTTCCTTTGCCTGGCGTGGTCTATCTAGAATCACTTTTCAGATTTGTTTGATCCCATTAACAACAGTGTCAGCTGCTGTATGGAATTACTTCCATTTAACAGAGAAGAAAAGTAAAGCGCAGAGAGAGGCCAAGAGGCTGTGACTAAGCCAGGACTCAACTCCAGGCCTTACAGACCCCCACATCACAGTGCGTTGAGCAATAGCCCCAACTATGCTGGCATGTGGCACGGAAGCCTGTGTGGATCCCAGGAGTGGAGCAGTTGTTTCCAGGAAGGGTCACAGGTGGCCCTCCCTGCATCTGGCAATGCACGCCCCCAGCAGCTGTCCCTTCCTCCCTCCCTCTCTCCCTCCCTTTTCTCTCCCCCCTTCTTTTTTTTTTACCCTACCCCCCATATCCATCTAGAGCTTGCACTGAACCTAAGATGCTGCCTGCCTAGGCGGATGTATGCAGAAGCTTCAGCTCTGCCCGGCCCTGGAGGAGGAAGCAAGATTGTCCCTGAGCTGTTATGGTTTCTATGCATACAGAGGATGACTCAAACCGCCCCTCCTCTGGCTGAGTCAGTCCGCTACACTGTCGGGTGGCCGCCCTGTGGAGCCCCTGGGTTCTTTCCCCCATGGTCACCACTCTGGCACCTCATCGTCTGGAGCCTAGTTGAATGCCACCCTTTGACAAGACTTTGGCTGGTGGGGTGGTGGGCAGTGGGTAACTGGGCAGGCGGAGATGGCATCTCTCCAGAAGTCTGACCTGGCCTGGCCAGGCACACCTGTGCAGGTAATGACTCTAGCCCTGAGGGCCCAGAGCCTGCCCCTCCCATTAGACCCAGCTGCCAGGGTTACTACAGGATTGTGCTGGGGGAGGCCGGGGTGCCTGAGCTAATTAGATTTCTTAGATTTCAACGCTCCCCTAATCCTGTTAGCCTGGCTGTAATTGTAACCACTTCAAGGTTTTTGGCGGTGGCAGGCTGTTGAGGACAGACGGTGTGGAGACTCTGCTCTGCCCAGCCCTAACCCTAGACAGCCGGTTGGGGATAGGGACAGCTTTTCCAGGTCTCTTGGGTCGTGGTGGTGGGGGTGGGGGTGTTTTTTTGTATAACATGTCTGTATCCCAAACTGTCAGAAGTGGTATGTCCCTTTGAGGTCTCCTAACTTGAATCCTTGTCAGAACCTGTGGAGAAACTGAGGCTGAAAAATGACAGAAAATGGCAGATGGTTTCACTACCTAGGGTGGCTTGTTCCTGGAAACAACAGGGCAGGTTTGGAATTTCCACGGGCTGTGAACCTTCCTGAGACACCTGTTCCCAGAAACAGGATTTGGGAGGCCTTGTTCTTCTATTGATGGTTACCCACACTCTTCTCCTCTCCCCTCAAGCACAAATGCAGACACACACACATGCAGACGCACATACATGCTCATCTCTGCCTGTCTCCCTCCTTGCCCTTTGATTCTTCCTGTCCATAGTCTTTCCCACATTCTTGTCCAGTCCTGTGTTCACCAGGACATGGCCAGGCCTCTGATGGGGAAACAGTGTCAGTATGTAACTCTTTTGTGCTTTTAATGACTCCTTGTCCAAAAGTCTTCTTTTGGTGTCTGACTGGAGTGGAAACAGCTCCAAGAAAGGATTCCCCTGGGACCTGCAGAGCTCTTCCCTGCCGGGAGGCTCCCTTTAGGCCCCAGAAGGCTCACCCTGAATTCCATATCTGGACCATAGGAAGAAATGCCTGGAAGCCCCCTTTTACCTCAGAACTCACTTCTCTGGGCTTTAATATCCTAAGCCTATAGAATTGGGGTGGGGGTGTGCCTGTCTTTTTCTAGCCCATGAAACAGAACCTTAGAAAGCAGTGATTAGCCCACTCAAGGTTAGCAGTACACGGAGCGCACTCGGACCAGAACCTGGGCTCTGCCAGTTCATGAGTTTGTTACACATTTACTGAGCATCTACAGTTGGCCAGGCCCAGCTCCTTTTAGCTGGTCATTAGTTTGCCTAAAGAAAGGCTGTTTGTAACCTAGCTCAGGAGCCTCTTGCAGTACACAATCTGGAGTATATGCGTGCGTGTGTGATGTTCGCAGGTAGCGTGCAATACTGCTGCGAGAGAAGCCAAGCCCAGTTCCTCCTAAGGTCCAAGGTCTCACCTGCCAAGGCTTCCTCTTCCTTCCTCCCAAACACCCCTCCCGATCCGTTTCATGCTGACTTTGAGCTTGTATGGCGGATGGCTTGCTTACCTCCTGTCGTTTCCTCTGTAGACAAGGAAGCAGAGTTGGAACCTGCTTGCTCCACCCTGAGTCACCTATATCAGGTCCAGGTGACAGCTGCCGGAGGAAAAAGGGACCAGGCTCAGGACCGGGTCTGGACCTTGCCCTATCCCCAAGGCTCCTTCCTGCCCAGGCTCCCACCCTGTTCCCTGGGTGGACCTTGGTCCTGAACTGGGACAATTGAGAGGCTCAGAACACCATTCCAACAGCCAGCAAGCAGAAGAGCCAAGCAGCAGGCAGACCCGGGAGATCTTCGGAGTCTCGACTTTTTTCTTCTGGTGTTTAGAAGTACAAGGAGTCCTTCTGGGGTCTCTGTTTGCCATCTGGATGGCAGATGGGGAAAACCCAAGCCCAGAGTGGTTCGGGGACAGGTCCCAGGTCAAATAAGATGGCTTTCCTTCAGCGGGGCGTCACAGCAAGGAAACGGGAAGGGTTGGTCCAGGTGGAGAGGATCAGTGTATCTCTGAGGTTGCTACTGTTTACACACGAGAAATCATTTGCTGAAGGCCCCCCAGTCTGCTGCCACCCCCTTCTGTGTGTTTGTGTGTCTGTGTATCTGCATTTATGTGTATCTGTGTTTGTGTGCGTGTATGTGTGTCTATATTGTCTGTATGCATATCTGTCTCTGTCTGTGTGTGTATGTATGTGTGTCTGAGTCTGTGTGTATATGTGTCTGTATGTATGTATGGTCTGTGCCTGTGTGTGTGTGTGTGTGTGTGTGAAGCCAACCTTAGGCATTAATCCTCATCTTGTATTTTGAGACAGACAGGGTTTCTCACTGTGATTTTAGCTGATAAAGCT
Organism: Chionomys nivalis; assembly: GCF_950005125.1. Classification (NCBI taxonomy): domain Eukaryota; kingdom Metazoa; phylum Chordata; class Mammalia; order Rodentia; family Cricetidae; genus Chionomys; species Chionomys nivalis. The sequence continues at coordinate 30,858,536 of NC_080090.1, read as the reverse complement.
AAACTTGCTGATCAGTGAGTCTCAGGGACCTTCTTGTCTCTGCCACCACGCCCTGGGACTATAAGAGTACACCACTACACTTGACTTTTGACATGGGTACTGGAGACTGAACTAGGTCTTCTTCATAGTTGTATAGCAAGAGCTTCAGTGTTTGAGATGTTTACCTCCCTAGCCCAGTTTCAGGATTTTCTCTGGCTGCCTAGAGTCAGCTCTCAACTCCACCTTTTCTATGTGACACCTCTGACCTTGGCCTCCACATCTGTAAAAGAGTTATTCATGCTCTAACAATCACTAACACACTGCCCTCCCAATAGGTGAAGAAGCCAGAAGAGCACTCAGCGCCTGGCATGTGGCAAGTGTTTAAGGAATGGTAGTCTTAGTCACTGTCAAGAGTGTCCTCCCAAAGCCTTACCTCCAGTGTACTGCTTGCTCAAGGTCAAATTGACTGACCATCCAAAGCTTTCTGATTCATTGTCTGTAGGGTCTTCTGAAGCATGAGATGGGTGCCTGGCCACTCCTAGAGGTCATAATCCAAGGGCATTTTAACTCAACCCACCAGGGAGGTTTGTTTGTGCCTCCCCCCTCCCCCCAAGGAATGTTCTAAGTCATCTGGCTTTCTGTCTGAGATCTTTCCCTTCTGCAAACTGAGGCGGGAGATACCAAAAACTTCTTTTGGCCTCTGTCCATCTGATAAAACTCAGGGTGGACCAGGCCTCGATACCTGCTCGGCTCCATAGAAGGCAGCTATGAAGGACAGAGAACGGGACCTTTGAGTAGTCACAGACCACCACCCCCTGCCCCCGCCCCTCCTGGGAAACCCTCAGCCTAATTTACTAGGAACTTTTACAATAAAGAACACTTGGCCCCATTCTGGTATCCCCCATCTTCTAGAGAGACACTTCACAGTTTGCTTCAGTGTGGATAACTGGAAGCAGTGTCAGAGGTTGTCCTTGCCTACAAGGCTGGTGTCCCAGGCAATGAGAGGAATACCTGGATGTGTCTTGAAGCTCCTCCTGTCCATATTCCAACTCAGTGTATGACCTCTCCCTGCAGAGGACATTGTCTTTTGAAGCCTGCCTCTCATCGTAGTTTGATATTTTATTGGTGAGAAGACAGAGGTTGAAGGAAGAGAAGGGACTTGACTAAGGTCCCTAAAGTAGAAGTCTCCTGAGGCATATTACCTGTCCCAGGGGTTGGGTGGTCTCAGGGGGATGGTCCAATGGGTATGACCTTGTGGGGAAGGCTAATGTCCCTGGAAGCAGTCCTATTTCCGGCTGCAAAGGATTCAGCCCTAGGTCTTTCAGGAGATTATTTGGAGAAAGCTGCCCACCCCATCTTCTAGGAAGGTGGCAGACCAGGTCAGACCTGATGTGGGTCACCTCTTCCTTGCGCTTGGGAGCCCTGACACTACTGAGAAAGACACACAGCCCTAAGAAGAGCTGGCTGCCTTGATACTGTGAGGTGACATTTTCTGGGGGGCATGCTTTGCATGCAAGGAGGCAGTTTGGGTAGGGCCTTGAGAAGGCTTATGACCCCCACCTGCCACTGTAGGTAACACATCATTTCCCTGGCTCATGGTCTTTCTGCGACTTTCCTGGCTTTGGGAAATGTACTGTGGCTGGCAGGGAGAGGAGGAGGGTGTTGATTGGCCATCAGCCTCCCTCCTCATTGTTCATGGGCATGGGCTACTGGGGCCCCAGCGCCTCGTAGTACCTCAGCTCCTGGGGGAAGATCTGAAAGTTCGGGGGCAGATTTTAGTTTTGTTTGATGATGGGCTTGGAACTATGAGCTCAGCCGCTGCTGACCCCTTGCTGAAGGGGGGGGGGGGCACTTCAGTGCCCTGCAACCCTCCTGAGCTGACTTCAATTTTCTGCAGGTCCTTGTCATTCTAGCTGGTCCTTTTATGGAGGAGGAATGGGCCTGCTTGGAGGGTGGGGATCCTTTCAGCCCTCAGAATTCTCAGGGTTTCTGCCTTGAGTAGTCCCTACAGGTGCCTAGGCAGCATGACCTATGCCACCTATAAGTTCTATTTTCAGTATTCCTGGGACTTTGGGATCCCACATCATCAAGCTACTTTGGCAGCAGCATCCTCTGATGCCTGCCATCCAGATTTACACCCCATGTGTGACATGGCCACAACGTCATGTGTGCCTTTGTGCTCCCTACTCCCCAGTACTTCCTTCTGTCTGGAAAGTCCCATGTTCCGTGGAGCTTAGAAGGGATCCTGAGGTCCAGTTATCATCCCAGAACCGTGAAAAATCCAGGGCTCACCCCACCCCCCTTTCGCATAGCAGGCTAAGTCTAAAGCAGGGGAAAGCTGAGTGGACTCCCTAAGGATATGGCTTTCTTTCGGCTCCAAGTTTCTTAGTTAGGGTTTCTATTGCTGTGACAAAACACTGGGTAGTGGTGGCACACACCTTTAATCCCAACTTTCAGAGGCAGGTAGATTTATGAATTTGAGGCCAGCCTGGCCTATAGAGTGAGTTCCAGGACAGCCAGGGCTACATAGAGTAACCCTGTGCCAGAAAAATAAAACAAACAAACAACAACCAAATCCACCATGGCCGAAGCAACTTGGAGAAGAAGGGGTTTATTTCATTTTAGGGGTTGTCATCTACCATCCAGGAAAATCAGGGCAAGAGCTCAGTGCAGCAACTTGGAGGCAGGAGCTGATGGAGGAACGCCGTGTGCTGTTGGCTTGCTCTTTGTGACTTGCTTGCTTGACTTGTACTGCCCACAGTGGACTGGGCCCCTCTCATATCAGTCATTAACTAAGAAAATACACTACCGGACTTACCTACAAGTTAATCTTATGGAGCCATTTTCTCAATGGAGAGTCCCTCTTCCCAAATGGCTCTAGCTTGTACCAGGCTAAAATAAAACTAGCCAGTGCCCTGGGCCTTCTTATTTTCTTTGCATCTGTGCAGCTTGAAGACATCAGGCTGGATGGGGAAGTAATGCACTCAGGTTGTGGAATGTGGAAGTGGCTGGGGAGGCAGCAACGGCAGATTGCTGGCACACGGCAGGAAGAAAGTGGCTGGCATTTGTTGATCACGCAGGATTCTATGCTGGGTGGCTTGTCTTTGGGGCCCTTCCTGTCATATTCATTCACCACTAGAGGTGGAGCCTGTCCAGGGAGGTGTTGGAAGCATGGGTGTGAGAAGAGGTTCCTCTCTAGCCCACCTCCCACTGGCACTTGGTTGACCCCAGCTTATCTCCCACCTCCACAGCCATCTGTCCAAGTGTACCGTACCCAAGAACTCCCAGGCTCCAAAGCCCAGGGCTCTCTGCAAGAAGTCCTAGGTTTGGAATCCGAATTTTTGGCATTGTTTCCAGCTGTGGCATCTCTTGTGGCTGTTGGGAACATTAGATGGGAGGCCCTATCCTTGTCAGGTGTGGTGTATAGTGTCACTGTATCAGACAGCATAGAGTATTATTACCACATACATCAATAATAACAGCCCAGACCAGGCCAACCCCTTACTTAGCCACTGAGTCTAAACCCAGAAGGACAGGTCTCTAGTTGAACTGGGTTGGGAACTCAGGTATCTATCCCTACCATGTAGCATGTTGTTGGTCCTTTGACTGTTCCCACAAAAGTCATCCACTGGAGTGAATGAGGCCTAGGGACAGGGCCTTCTATGGCTTTTAAAGGTGGTGGTTGGGACTTCTGCCTTGTCTCCCAGAGGCAAGGTCCTATGCTTGCCTCTGCTCTGGAGCTACAGAGCCTGGGCCAAGTATCTAGGTTTTTATTCACTTTGTGGCCTCTGGAGGACTGTTGGTCTCTTGATCATGGCCTGTACATGGCCACCACCCTGTGACAAGATACTTCTCAGTGCATAAAGGGCTGTCTTATTTTGCCAGCTGTCACTTTGAGTAGAGTAGGCCCCAGAAACTGTTGTCCTGTGAGACTCCTTGCCCGCATGTCTGGCCTGTCTGGCCACAAAGTGTCGCTTTGTCCTAGACCACAGTTTGGATGTGTTGCTGCGACCCATCCCAGAACTCACAGATCCAAAGATGGCTAGAGAGTAGCTTTAGAAAGGAGTGAGGGAGCCTGTCCATCTCACCCTCCTTGTCCCCACTTTCCAGTTAGGGAATGGAGTCCCAGGGAGGAGAAGCAAAGCTAGCAGGATTCTGAGAGTTCCTGCCCTACCCAGCAGTCTGGCCTCCCTGTGCCTCCATCCTCTACTCTGAGACTGGCCTCATTCTTGCTGGACCATGTGTATGTATGATGAGGGACCACAGGCATAATAGCAGCCTCTGAGTGCTTCTTAAGGTGGCCAACCCTGCTTCCTGGTGAGGGTTAGGGAGCCATTTAAGGTTGTGGCTCTCACTAACCTGAGAACCAGGTCTTGGCCTGTGTCTAGTCCCTAGTACTCTTTCCCGGGAAGAGTAGTATCTGGAACCCTTCAGGGTTGTCACCTCGCCTATTACAATGCCTGCTCTGTCACTATGCCCCTTAAACACTTGGGAGTGGGATGTGTCATAGACACTGGTCTACAGTTTGCATGTGGTCTCTGTCTTCCTTTTTAGCCAGTGTTCAACCCTCCATCCCCTTTGTGTTCTGTACTGAGTACCAGTTACTCCCTAGGCCATTCTCCCATCCTTCTTTCCCTTTTTCCTTCCTAGTACTAAGGATTAAACCCAGGGCCTCACCCATGCTAGGCAAGCACTCTACCACGGAAGCCCCCTCTCTGACTTTTTGAGACTGATTTCTGGCCTGGAACGCACTATGTGTGTAGCTGAGTTATGATCTTGAATTCTTGATCCTTCAGCTGCTACTTTCCAAGTGTTGAGTCTGTAGGCATGGACTGCCACATGTGGATGCTCCAGGTGAGGTCAAACCCGTAGTATTGTGTATTAAGCTGCATCTCAACCCCTGCTATTCTCTTATTTGGAGACAGGATCTTACTAAGTTGCCCAAGCTGACTGTGAACTTACTCTACAGTGCAGGTGGGCCCAGAACTTACCATCCTCCTGCCTCAGCCTCCAAGCAGCTTAGCCCCCAGGCTTACACAGCACACCACAGTTTTCTAATGTGCAGTTACCTCTAGCCTCATCATTCAGCCTGGTGAACTCCTATTCATCCCTAAGAAGCCAATTCCAGAGGTGCCCCCCTGCCCCCTGAAATGCTGTCTCACGACATGTCCCCTGTCAGATGCTGGGGAGCTCTCTTCTGAGGATTCTCCTCCACTCTCTGGGTTGCTTGCCATCATGCTAGGCTAGGGCTGGGATTGTACCTCCCCCTACACCCCCTCTTTCCGTCCATGTCTTCACAGGCTGGCCCAGGGCCAGCACAGGCACAGAGGAGGTAACAAAAACATTTCAGTGTATTCCTGGAGCAGTAGCTGGTTACTATGGAAACAAGGAAGTGTTGCAACTTCCTGAACTTGAGGTTGAGGTCAGAGAAGACAGCTCTGTCTTGGTTCCATGAGATGAAGCCAGGATGACTGTCCTGGGCTTCTTCCTAACTCCAAGTTGTCTATGGCAGGAACTTTCCTGTCTCTAAGCCTCGGTTTACCCTTCAGGAAGATAGAGACATTGGGATGCTTGGCTCACTGCCTCATCTTAACAAATCTACTTTCCCGTGTGACAAACAGTCCCTTTGCCCTCTTCAGGCCTCAGTTTTCTCACTTTGCTCATCTATTTCCCTGACAAGGTACTCCATCGAGCGCCTAGACCCAAGTCTCCATAGCCTGACTGCCCTTGACTGCAGCCAGGTTGCTGTGACTGCAGAGGCACAAAGAGGGAAGTCCCCAGGGCTTGGGTGGCAGAGGGTAGAGCATGAGGTGGGTGGAGGGGCTGTGTGCAAACCAGGCCAGCTGACTCTGGTCTGAACTAGCACAGGTCCTAGGTCACTTTGCCTTACCCTGAGGGTGGCCTAAGCCAGTGTGGGTCAGGGTGGCCCTTGATTGTGCTGGACACTGCCAGCTTTGCCTTCTGGTGTCAAACTAGGGGGAGCCTGCCCTGCCCTTTGAGACCTAACATGTCTCAAATAGCCTCAGAGGATGTTCCCTGCCCACAGCAGCAGGTGGGCAGCGTGCTCTGTCTGTTTCCTCTCTCTCTGCCTCATTGCTTGGAGCCTCAAGTCAGCCAAGCTCCAGCTGCAGCCTGGCTGCTGCCTCCCCCGCAGCTCTGCAGCATAGGCAGGTGCTTCTGGGCTCAACCCTGTCCACACATGACAAAGAAGCCAGGCCGAGAGTCAGGCAACCTCACCCAGGTCCCATGGCCACGCATACTTACTGCCCACTTAGTAGGTAGCGGACTTTGACGACCCACACCCACTCTGCCTCCTTTAGGCCTCTAGAGGGAGACCAGCTCTCCCCAAGCCTCGTACCAGTAGGGCCTGGAGGAAAAGGTTTCACATCCTCTCCAGCTAAGATTGCTAATCTGTAAAGTAGGTGGGGAGCGAGGCTGAGTAGGCTGAGGCAAGCTGCCTGGGTTCTCTGGAGCCTAATCACAATCAGTCAGTGGCAGGCAGTCACAGGCTGTGCCAGTCATAGCCTGGAGGTTGCCAGGAATTTGGGGGGAAATCTAAGCTCAGGTGATGTGGTGTATGTAGCTCAATAGTAGAATGCTTACCCAGCACACCTGAGGCTCAGAGCTCCATTCCAGCACAGATGGAAGGGGAAAGGGAGTGAGGGAGAGAGGGAGATGGATGGATGAAGGAAGGAAGGAGCAAACAATCCTGAATTTTGTTTAATTTATTTGTTTTTTCCAGACAAGATTTCTCTGTGTAGCTCTGACTGTACTGGAACTTGCTCTGTAGACCAGGCTGACCGCAAACTCAGAGAACTGCCTGCCTCTGCCTCCCCAGTGCTGGGATTAAATACTTCTTCCTTGGTTTCTGATTTAGGGGATCATCAGACATCCAAACAGATCTTTTCTCCCTGATGTTACCAGCTGTGTTTTTAACCCCTGGGGCAATACTGGAGCCTAGAAGCAACTCTGGCCAGAGTCTACTGACCAGTTGTCCCCTCCTGCTACCTCTCAGCTTCCTGATCTGGAACAAGCCCTGTGATCTTCCTGCACTGTGGGACACTGAGTCCATGCCTGCATCTAGGATGCTTCTGGAAACTTGTTTGAGCCTTTTGTTTGCCCAGTAGGCAGAGTCTTCACACTAGACCCCCACTACCCTCAGGTTCCATATTGGGTCTAACTTCTAGGAGAGTCTTACTTTATAGGTGAATGTGGACCTGTGCATTTACACGTAGGAGGCCAGAAAACCCCACAGATACTGCTCACCTTTTTTCCCCAATTATTTATTATTAGTGAGTACATACATGTGTGTCTGCTGAGTGCTTGTGTAGTGGCCAGAGGGTCCAAGGACAGCTTTATGGAGTCTGGATCCTGGAATTGAACTCAGGTCCATAGGCTTGTATATCAAGAGCCTTTACCTGCTGAGCCGTCTTGCCAGACCCATCATTCTTTGAGTCACGGTCTCTTACTGGCCTAGACTGGCTGACCAGTGAGCCAGAGGTCTACCTGTCTGTCTGCCCAGCACTGGCATGAAGCAATCTAGCCTTTCTTTTCTTCCTTTTTTGCATGGGTTCTGGGGACTCAGACTCCAGTCCTAAGCTCTGAACCCACTGAGCTCTCAGTTTTGTGCACAGCCGCAGAAGCCCCGAAGCCTACTCTTCACAGTTTGGCAGCGAGAGATGAATCTCCTACTTCTCTGTTTACTGAGGTCCCTTCAGGTCCACCAGTGTTTTGCCTTCTTCCTGATTTGAGCTATGTCCCCAGACAGTGCCTGGAGCAGAGAAGCCCTGAGTCAAGCTGGGTGTAGCTGCGAGTCATCGGAAGAAGGCTGCCCACCATCGTCCAGATGACTCTGCTGCATGGAAAATTCAGATTCTCGGGTTTACCCACTATCACCCTGACCTGTTTACCCACTACCATTCTGCTTCTGAGGGTTTAAAAGAAAGTTTTGTTTTGTTTGTTTGTTTCTGAGGCCCCGAGACTAGCCCCATCCTGATTTCTTTGCCTGTGACTAGTATCTAGCTGTCAAACCGGTGCTTTCTGTTTCCTGCTTGAGCATTTCCTTTATTAGCCTTGTTTGAGCAGCTACTTCTCTTCTCTTTTGGATCCCACATAATAATAAATAGACATCCCATTTTATTTAGATTTCTCATGCCAAAAAAGCAGAGAGGGTTAATAAACGCTGCCTTGGTTGTTCCTCGCTTTGGTAAGAGGTTTGTTGTCATTGTTTGTTTTCGGTTTTTTACCTCCATGTCTAGGATTTTATCTGCTGTTTGTCTCCATGAGCTCCGGTCCTCCAAGCCTTCCCATTGTCTGCTTACCGGCAGTGTGTCTCCTAGGAGGCCTCTGTGCTGTAGCACGTGTTGCTCGCTGCAGATTGTATATTTATTAAATAGCATTCTGGGAAGCGGTGGTCAAGTGTTTTGGGGGAGGGAAGTCTTGATTCTGATTTACATAAAGTCACTGTAGGGAAGACTAGGGTCATCACCTTCTCAGTGTTCCAGCTGTGATCTGGAAGTCATCTTGATGTCACCCTAGGACTGCAACCATGAGAAGATGGGGTTTCTGTTCTAGGAGCTTTTCTTGTGGAAGAACACAGGGAGCTCTGGACTCAACCTTCAGATTTCCAGAGCCCTCTCTGGTTACCTCCATATAACCTCTGCCTGTCCTCTCTCTACTGGGCCACCTGGGTGGGTCTAAATAAAAGTTCCCTCGGCCATCGGCACCTGCCCCCTCTGCTTACCTTTCCTCTGTATCTTAACGCACCACAGCCTGGCCTCCGAGGCTGCCTGTTATCTGTCCCCAGCCATACTTTCCCCTGTATGTCCTTTCTTTTCCCTCTACTCTATCTGCCTGAGGAACTCCTAGGCATCCTGCAAAGTCTGCTCAGGCCTCAGACTGACCTAGTGCACCAACCAGACCGAGTGTGCAGCCTGCCCTTGCCCTAATTCCTCAGGCACTGCTCGATGACTTCTGTTGCAGCCTTTGTTGTCAGGATGGCTGCCGCTTTCAGCTCCGACTTGCCAACACCCTGCACCATGTCTGGCATCTCGCGAGCGTTCCAGAATGCTCTCTGCACAGTGGATAATAAGTGACGCCACCTTTGACACAGTGCTGGTGGGTTTTGTGGTTTGGAATACACATCTTCGCATTCAGGAGGAATGATCACCTCAGTGCCGGGACCACAGCTGGGCCCATGAGCCTGGCCCAGCCCCTCTGTGCTTCCTTAACCTTTACCCTCCCAGTTGGAGCAGACGGTCAACCCTGCCTCTCAGAGTACCTCTAGGACAAGGCTGTTTTGTGCAAAGCGGCCAGGTCTGTAGGCCCCTGTACTTCAGTCGCCCATGTTGCTGTCTGCCCTGGTTTTGCTGACTTAGAGAACTGTCTCCATTTTAGTGGCCTGGCCAAGCTGAAGGCCTCTTGGGCAAGATCCTGGGCAGATCTGGGGCCCAGGCCTCATAGGCAGCCTACACACCAGGCAAATCTATGGCAAATGGCCCTGGCTTGCCAGCCCTGGGGAGGGCAGAGGGAGGGCCACCTTCTGTCTGGTAAACATGGTGTCTAGGCCTGCCTGGGCATGTTCCTGGATCTGTCGGTTAAAGACACAGGACTACATTTTATTTCACCAAACCTGGAGTTACTGGGTGGCAATGAGAAGTGACAGGTAGGGACACGAGGTGATCTGTAGTCCTTGCTGGACTCAGCACTGCCGGTTCTTACTGTTGGAGTGGGGGTGGGGGGCATGGCCAGGCTCTGCCTGCAGCCCCTCCCATCACTGCTGCCTTTTCTCTGCTCACTGCTCTGGGCCCTAGGGGTAGTGGTGGGAGGGGGTGGGGGGCGGGATTTGAGCTGCTTGAGGGTTAAGCCAGGCTTGACACCAGAGCCACCTTTGCATCCCACTGCAGATGCGCTCAGGCCCACCCTTACCCAAGGTGGCTCTTTGTTCCCAAAGTCTGCTGGGCTTGTTCCTGGTGTGGCAGCCTCTGCAGTGGAGATCTCATCCACTTGCCTGACTTAGAAGTGGAGCTCAGCACCATGTTTCTGCATCTTTCTCCTGACAGCAGGCCTTCTGCTGAGTGTGTGTGTGTGTGTGTGTGTGTGTGTGTGCGCGCACATACGCAGGTACACACATACCACAACTTGTGTGTTGTGTGTAGAGGTCAGAGGACAACATTTAGGAGTCTCAGTTCTTTTCTTCTGCTAGACTCAGTGGCGTGTCTGTACCTGCTGAGCCATCTCTCTGGCCTGACTCTTTGTTTTGATCTGTCTGTTGGTGTGCCTGAGTAACATTCTGGGCATAGTGACCAGAGTGCCCACATGGAGAGCCCTAAGCGTTGCCTGGGCTGTTTGCCCTGGAGACTTGGAAGGGTGGCTGCCTCTTGGGAGAGCTTCTGTGGTCCATGACACAGGCAGAACTATTCCAGGCATTCTGTTCTCATCTACTAGAGCTGAGAGATCCTGCTCTATAGCCCTTGTCCCTTTCGTGAACAGATTCTAAGACACCTGTGCAGACAGAGAGCCAGGGCTGGCACTCCGGCACACTTGCCGTCTCTTCTTCTGCTGTGTAGGGCTTACGTGGCATCCTTGGCTTATGGCAGTGCAAGCGGTTGACCCTCCTGAAGGTCCTTCACTCCGTTAGACCCCATAGGAGGCAGGTAGAAATTGGAAGTCCTGGGTCCTGAAGGACACAGAAGTTTTGTGCTCTGTGTGCCAACGACACTCAGTTATGTCAGTCAGCATGACGCCTTACATCATAGATGTTGACTCGGAAGGCTAGAAGCTCACAATCCAGAGGGCAGGCACCCCACTCTGACCCCCTGCTGCACCTGGGACTTAGAACCAGTCCCTAAGTGTCTTTCTGTCCCACTACCCACTCGCAGGCCACCACTCTTTCCTCTCATGTCCCCTTCCTGATGTGGCCCCAAAGCTCTTGGCTTTCTAAAGGGAGGGGACAGGTTGCAAAAATCCGGGAAGAGCTGGAGTGTAATTTTATTTCTGTGGTTTTCCTTTCAAGCTGTCACGGTAAATCTATTTTACTTGTCACTTTGTAAGTCATTATGCAGAATTAAACCTTTTACTAGCTTTTAAGGCTTCTGCAGCCATGGACGGCCCACTTGGCCCCTGTGCTGCCTTCTTTTTTCTCCTGATTGCCTGAGGAACTTTGAAAGCTCCGGGCAAGTCCTACTGCTGTGTTCTTCAGGGACGGTCAGTTAGACTGCATATGGGATCCTGGGTACAGTGTGCCATCCCTCAGTTAGCTACATCATCTCACAACTGGGGAGACATGCTGGGAATTAGGGGCTCACATCCAGTTCCTTGAAGAGCCATTGTTCCCAATGCCCCTGACATGGTGGGGCAGCAGAGACTCTGAGAGCCAGGAGGTATGGGATGTTGAGATGGAGAGGCTGTCTCCAGCACCCAGGCAGATCAGGGTCTCTCCTGGGGCTGTGGCATGAGTACTCCAGACCTATGGGTAGTCTGTTTTAGAATGGGGGGCGGGATGTGCTAGGAGCAAGAGACGGCCCTTCTGTGCTCTCCAGGCGCAGGGGTAGGCAGGGGTAGGCAAGTGTTGTACAGCAGGCCTGGGAAGTACACTGGAGCACAGCTGAAGGGAGCAGCACGGTCAGAGAAGCTGCTCTGGCCTATAAGACCCCATTGATTTATTCCTCCAGAAGTCTGTGCCCGGCTCCACAGGAGTTCTTCAACATGAGCACAATGGAACCATTGGTGGAGCTACTGAGAGCTGCACAGACGGCCCGGCTGCTAGGCTGCCAGCCAGCAGAGTGCATCTCTCACAGCCAGTCCATCTGGGGAGCCCCACAGGAGAACAGGAGGCAAAAGGCCCCCAGTCCCATAGGCTGCCACTGTGATGGACGTGTATGAGGCTTCTGGGTACTACCTGGGTCAGGGACCCTGGTATCAGCCCTAGCCAGCCATCCAGCCTTCTGCTCTGCCTCCATGGGGATAGATGGTCTTGCTGGAGGCCATCCATGACTTATGATATCTCTGCCAGTCTGCTCAAACTGTCCCCCACCTTGGGGGACCAGCATATGCCCAGCTTTTTTGTCTTGAGTCCTGACAGAGTGTCAGTCCACTGGGAGTCCATGGGAAAACTCTTACTGACTCCCCCATTCCTGCGTTCCTCTCACTGCCATCGGCTTCTAGAATCGTCTTCCTTAGCACAAAACCATCAGGGCATAGCTGGAGTGATGTGCCTTCAGTGGAGGATGGGCAAATGAATCCCGAGACTTGTCCTTCAGTTCTGTAGTTTAATGGGATGGTGAACCTTGGCTACTGGGCAGAACCGAGAAGATAAATACTCAGAGCTCCCGAGGTGACAGTGAAGAGCTTCAAAGGAATGAGGAGAATGTGGGCGAGAGTGGTCAGGGAGGGCTACCCGGAGGAAGGGACATTTAAGGGAAACTTTAAAAATGGAGTGGCTGTGGCTAGAGCAAGGCAGGGTGCGTGGGAGGGCGTGAAGGAGGGGTCTTCAGGCAGTTCAGCCAGTGCCTATGGACTTTAAGGGAGTGAGTGGTCCTGCTTCATAGGTCTGCCCCAGACGGCATTGGGAAGGCCTCTTCCTCTTTCTAAACGGGAGTGTGAGGACTTTCTGTATTTAGGAGATAAAGAGCATTTTCTGGATGATTTTTATCAGTTCAAGCAGCCTGTTTGACTTACAGGAAGAAGGCCGTTCAGTTTGCATTTGGAGAGAGAAAGGCAGCGGTGAGCACTGGGTAGATTTATAAATAAACAGTCTGCCGAGGGCATTGTCTGTCCCCAGCTGGACAATGCTGGACTCATATTGACACCACAGCCTGTTCTGCACGTCAGAGCTGCCCTTTGGACAGAAAGACCTGCTTGAGTAAGAGCGCCACCAAAATGCCAAGGAACCCTTTCTCCGACTGGCTTCCCCAGACCTGCTGGGCGAGTCCAGCTGTGACGGGGCCTGTTTCGTGAGGCTGTAGCTTGGTGCCTTAGGTGTACAAGGAGCCAGCCTGTGCTGGTACTAACCTGGGTTGCGAGGGTTGGAATTAGGCGGCTTCTGCCCTTTTTGCAGCCTCAAGGGAGCACCTGAACTGGGGTCCCAGGACTCTGAAGTCCCAAGTTGCTCCAGAGGAGGCAGGCAGAACCAACTCTCCGCCACTACTCTCAGGCTCTTCTCTTTTGGGTGACTCCTGTCCTTGGCTGTGAAGCTATGTTGACTCCCTATTTCCCAGATTCTTTTGAAAATGGAAGCCCACAGTCGCTGCATCAGGTGGCCTTGCCCTGCCACCTGAGTGGGTGATTTGGTAAAAGTTTAGCACCTTCCTGGGCTTCCGTGTCCTCTTTAAGAAAGTGCCTGGGCTGGGAAATCATTCAGTTGGTGAAGCTTGTTGCACAGATGTGAGCACCTGAACCTAAATACAAAGCCGGGTATGGTGGCATGCAGAGGCAGAGATGGGAGGACCCCTGGAGTTTGATGACCAGCCAGTTTAATCTAATGGTTGAGCCTCAGGTTACACACACACATTCTCTCTCTCTCTCTCTCTCTCTCTCTCTCTCTCTCTCTCTCTCTCTCTCTCACACACACACACACACACACACACACACACACAGTGGTGGACTGGGCAGTTCACTCAGTGGGTGAAAGAACTTGCCGTTCGAGCCTGGCAACCTGGGTTTCAGCCCTGAAACCCACATAAAGTTAGAAAGATAGAATCCACTCCCAAAAGCTACCGTCTGACCTCCACACATGTGCTATGGCATGTGTCCTGTCTTAATAATAGTAATAATAATAATTCATAATAATCTTTAAAAAATCAGGGCTACTGGAGAATGACACCCAAGTTTAACTTCTGGTCACCAAAAGTGTGCTCACAGACATACGCTTACACATGCACCCATTCCTAGCTGCCCATATGCATAGACCGACAGACAGAAAAGTAGATCATGCTTGCTTAATGCTGGTGAGAGGCCTGGGGACCCGCATACATGTGCACCAACACCCGTTAACACACGTGCACTTGCTCATGCAGAAAGCAGCTAGGTTGGATGCTGGTGAGAGGTGTAGGGCCCTCGGGGCACAAGGCTCAGGGCCCTGCACCACTCTGGATTCACAGTGCACTTCTCAGCTGCAGGATCTTGGGCAGTCGGTGTGCTCATTTCATGGGGACCATGGAGTTGTTAGTGGGATGAAATACAATAGTGTATGCTTAGCGTTCAATGTTGAGCCAGTCCCATGGTGAATGCTCATACATAAATTATGTCAGTAATATTTATTTCAGGGGAAAACTCTATTTTCAAGTCAGAACACTATCTATTAAGCCAAATGTTTCCCTGATTTAATTCCAGAAAGCACTAAATAACAATAATAACCATAGTACTCCTAGTTTGGAGACTGTTCAAAGAAGTCCATGGCTGTGCTTCTGAGCTTGCTTCCTGATCAGGGCCCTTATGCAGAGACAACCTTGAGCATCTGCCTGGCCTATCCTTGCTGCCTGGGTACCTGGGCCTTCCTGCTGCCCAGCTGGTCTACAGGGTAGCTTCTGTCTGTCTGTCTGACATGTGCCGAGTGCAGGCTTCTGCCCTGAATCTCACTGTCTCTGAATCTTCATTTCTCTTACCGACGTAACTATGGCCATGAAGAGGACACCCCAATTATGTCTTCATCCAGAAATGCTGTGGGCTTCTATGCCTCTGAAGTGCAGTGAGTATTCCTTTCCCAGAAACCCCTTCTCATGGGCCCCAGCCATTCCGGGGCCTCTTCCTAGGTCCCCAGATCTCACCTTTCTTGGTTAGCTTGAAGCATCTATAGATGATAGTACCAAAGCTGCCATAAGTATGCACTGCTTGTGATAAGCTAGGGACTCATCATTCCTCTTGGGGAACCTGAAAGTCCCCAGAGATGACTGATCGTAGGCATAACATAATACGGTATTTGCTTCGCTTAATTGATGGTACCAGAATTTGAAATTAGCTCCTGAACTCAAGTCCTCACCTGCCTCCTGGCCCTGCTGTCCAGATTATTCCTGAAGGAAGCTGAGTGTAGAGAATGGTCAGGAGGGAAGGGAGGGACAGGTCCCCACAGTGAGCCAGATATGAAAATGTATGATGTAGCTTCTGGCCACTGGAAGGGGCAGTTCAGCTCTGAAGCAACTGATGTTTTTGCCAAATTTTTTAAAAATTGTTTTTTATTGAGCTATTTATTTTTCTCCATTCCCTTCCCTTCCTTGCTGAATTTTTTTTTTAATCCTAAATCACCACATTCAGGAATGGGGGTCTATTGAGGCTGAGACTCCGCTAGGCACTAAGGACAAGATGGTGACCCTAGAGTTGAGATTCCTGTCTGTGGAGAGCCAGAGAGAAAGAACAGGTTAAACAAGCCCAATTGTCTACATCTCTAGTAATCACAGTGAGTGCCGAGCAAGAAACAAGTGCGGGGTGGGAATTCTGGGAGGTGGGTTGCAGAGGCCTGGTCCAGCTTTGTGGGAATAAGGGTGGGGAGAAACACGGGAAAAGCCTGGGTAGCTGAAGGGGACCTGTGTGTCTGGGGACGGCGACCAAAGGACAGCGCAACTGCGGACAAAATAAACACCTTGCACATCTTCTGTCCTCCCATTTGTCTCCGGAGAGCCAGCAGCGTCTGGCTCAACCTATCACAGACTTGGGTCCAGTGGAGCTTGAGGCCCACCGATGGTGATGGGTTCTCCGTGGGACCAGCTTCCTGCCCCAGGCAAGGGGCGCATTAAGATGACATCCCTGTCTGTTGATGCTTCCTGAAGGTCACCTCCATCTTTGAAGCAGTATGGGAGGACTAACCTTGGCCCTCGATCCATTGTCCTGCTGAATACCACCTGCTGTACCTGAGCACCTTCAGCCATCACAGGGGCATGGGGAGGCCTAGTGTTCATTCTGTGTATAAGTTTGGGTTCTCGTGCCTGGGGTCACTTGGTTCTGCACCTTTGTTTCAGACTGGGGTAGGGAGCTGCATCAAATCAAATGTGGAGAACTGGGGATGATAATGAAATCAAACTGGACTGTTTCCCCGGTAATTCTAGAGACTGATGCATCATTAATGTTGGTAATACAGTGCCTGTCAGCTCACAAACTTCTCAATAAATGTGCAGCTGGCAAGCTCTGATAGAAATTGGAGGCAAGCAGAGAATGAGATTTGGGGCCTTTGATATATGGGGTGTCAGTGGCACTGTGAAGTTTTTATCAATTTCTGTCACTTTGGGCTTTTGTGCATGCTACATATGTGGTCTGTTTGGCCCCTCTCATGGGCTGCTTGAATGCTGACCGTGCCCCCACTTCAGTGTGAGGAAGAGGAGTTTTGCTGCAGGGGGGCCACCACATCCTCCTGAGACTTTCCCCGGGGAACTGTTATTCAGACCGATACAGACAGGCAGCACCAGAAGCCTCTGGACTGGTCTCATAGATCACTCAACCACTATGTCAGTTTTGAGTGAGACTCTGCTTAAAGTAGTAATCCTTGACCTGTGGGTCATGACCCCTTTGAATGAGGGGGTCAAATAACCCTTTCACAGGGGTTTCCCAAGACCATCGGAAAACACAGATTTACATTAAATTCATAACAGTAGCAAAATTACGGTTATGAAGTAGCAACAAAATGATTTTATGGTTGGGGGTTACCACATCTGTATTACAGGGTTGCAGCTTTATGAAGGTTGAAAACCACTGGTCTGAGAACTTAGGTTCTCAGATGGAATTCTGGGTTTGAGCTTTGAGGTGTGTGGACTTGAGCTAGAATGGAAGTGTATGGGTGGACTATTAGGGCACGTTAGATAGGAGAAGCTGTGTGGATCCAGGCTCGGACCTGCAGATAAACCCTGAGGTTTATGGGAGTGAGGAAATGGACCAGGCTGACCTGGATGCATGAGTAAGGGACTGTAGACTTTCAGATGCAGCGTAATGTGATGGTTGGGGTGTGCATTCTGGAGCCAGCTCTTGTGTTTGCCACCTGGGCAACCTTGTTCAGGTACTTCCGCCTTGGTGCCTTGGTTTCTTCCTTTTTTTAATCAGGGATAGGAATGGAAATGCCACATACCTCGTGTGACTGGACATGGATGGATATCTATAGGACATCCAAGTCCTACATCGGTCAGATACAGAGCTGAGATATGAGCTCAAGTAGCCGTCAAAGCCTGAAGGCTTCAGGATGCTGCAGAGGCTGAGCTTGGGGTTGCAGTAGGGTGGGGGAACTATGAGGACACCACACTCATGCATGCACATGCACAAACACACACAGAAATGTGGTCTCAACCCCCTTCAGAGCTCTGACCTCCGAGGTCAATGTCACCAACAAGGAGGTTAGTTATGAAAAGAGAGCATAAGGGGGTTCAGACTCTCAAGGAAGCTGGAGAAAAGACCAAGGACCAGAGTGTGATCGTATAAGAAACTTGCTGGGACCTCTGGGGTTTAGATGGAAATGGTGGTAGTGCCAGACAGATGAGCCAGAAGCCAAATAGAGCAGGGCAGGGCCTTGGATCTTTTTGACGTAGCCTATGCAGGAATTGGAAGAAGGCCCCCAGAGGCCAAGTGTCCCAAAAGCAGAGTGTAAGCACTCTTGAGCTGTAGGGAGGACTGGGCAGGAGGTCCCTTTGCCGCAACCATAGCACCTTCCCATTGGATGGGCAGTAGCTGAGACCCGACATGGGGGCATAGGCATTCACTGTGCTGGTGCTGGGAGGCCAGTGCTCCTGGGGGTCTTCTGGAAGAGGGACCTTTTGCCACACTGAGCAAGGTGCTCTTGGGCCTCCCTTAGGCTGCCTGTGAGGTGCTTCTCTCTCCCCAGTGTCTGAGAACCCCAAGAAATGTCTCTGGATGCTCAACCTGTGTCTGTTCTTCCAGGAGGGCAGCATGCGAGGCCTTGGGAATCTCAGGAAGAAGGGTCATGAGAGGGTCATGGAAGACAGAGGCCCTCCAACTGTACTTTAGCAGGGAACCTCTGTGCCCAGTCTGGAACCCTCGTTTGTTCCCATTTCACAATTCTGGGGAGATTCTTCTCCAAGGCCCTTGCAGCCTTAGCTTAAGGAAGTATCCCTTCACCTCAAAACCCCTGCTTCTGTGCTGTGGAAGGGGAGGTGGCTATAGGCGCATTGTAGGGGTCAGCTGACTTCCTCTTACTCTCAAGGGGCCAGTCATGGGAACAGCTGGAATAGCCCACCGATTTGATCCTACTACATTTGTCCCCAACTGCTGCCTTGACAACAGGTATCAGGTCGTGAAGGAGTGACCCAGCTCAGGAGCTCAGAGACTCATTGGGAACAAGACGGGTCAGGAACTTTCCACAACATGGGTGTCTAATGAACAAGGAAGGGAGCCGCCTGCAAGCCAGCCTGTTAGGGAAGGGCAATCAGGGAGGGCTTCCCAGAGAAGGAGGCCTCTATGCTACATCCCGAAGGATGACCTGTTTCTAGCAGAAAGAGGCTACAGAGGACACCAGCTTCGCATCTGCAGAACTAGCTAGGCCCTAAGTTCACATCATGGCGGCCTTGAACAGCAACCGTGCCTCAGAGGACTCGGGTAAAGAGCCATGCCCCCAGATCCTATCCGCAGAGCAGTTGTGGCAGTGGCTCCCAGAGGGCTATTCTTCCGGGCTCCAGAGCACTGCGGTGGTCCAGGAGGTATAGAGTGTAAGACCCATCACTCTGATCCTGGGACTTATTGACCAGACGATGAGCCACTCTCTGTATAGCCCGGCAGGTGCGTTGGGAGCTGGGCAGAAATCTGCAGGTCTGAGGAGCACAGAGTCTCTGCCTCCAGAGCATTCCAAGAAGATGGGAGTCGCTGGAGGGAAGAAGCTGACTTCATTATAGAAGGCTCTTGAGTGGGCCTTGAAGGGGGCTGCCGGGGGTACACTTGGCTGGGGCAGAGAGAAAAGAGAAGCTAGCTCTTCCCCTTCAGGGTGGTCCGGCACACACCTGCACACATCTTCCTGTATTTGTATCGAGGAGCGAAAGGACTCCGGCCAAGGGAGCTACTGTCCATCTAATGGGGACAGGTATGCAGTGCAGGCAGAGAGCTGAGCTCACTCTGATGGGAAAACGGGGAATAAGCGTTCTCCTGGGCCAAAACATGAGGGAAGGGACATGGGAGGCACCAGGAAGAGCAAACTAAGGGACAGACACAAGGGGAGGTGTCGAATGAGCCGTACACCCGCAATACCTTCAAGCAGGGGTCAGCCAGACCCTATCTGTGTTGTTGTCATGTTTTACATGGTGTAGCCAGCTTCGTGGAACTGTAGGTCAGAGACTAGGCCACCTGTGCATGGAGGGAGGGTTTCTAGACAGGGTCCACCACCTGCCCTTTGGATATTAAAGTCCAGGGTAAACCAGGTCAGGGAGGGAGGCACAGGGTCAGGTGACAGCTGTCCTGGCAGGTGTGTCATCATCTGGCATGAAGATGGCTGTGGGGCCCAGGGGTGGCCTCGTTTCTCATTCCTTAGCTCCCCGCTGCCAACTTGTACGTGGTACTATGGGTTCTCCCATCCATACTGAGCATGCCTCGTAAGGAACAGGTGTCCATCCTCCACTGGCAGTTGGCATAATGAATGAGATAACTGAGGACCAGAGACCTGCCCCAGCGACACAGCAAATAAGCCTTCCATCTGCCTCCCAGAGTACCATGCCACTGTGATCCTGGAGGCTTTGGCATAAACTGGTTGGACCAGGATCTGGCCAATTCCTCTGTCCCTCAAAACACACATGCAGGGCCATGTGCCTACTCAGCGTGCCTCTACCCCACCTTAAAAACAGAGGCAGTAACCAACCCAGAAGGCCTGGCCAAAGTTTGACTTTGGACCAGGCCTCCTGGGATGGCAGTAAAGCCCCTGAGCTTGCTGACTGAGAGGCAGAGTCCCAGCTCTGCAAGCATAAACATGGCTATTTTTAGCCCGCACAGGGCTGTGAGTGCAGCAATGTGACCTGAATTTGGCTCGGCCCCCTCATCCTGCCCCACCCCAGGACAACAGGCCTCCCCTGCCTCTGACTCTCCCCATCAGCTCAAGGCAGCTCTGGGAGTTACTGGACATGCTGAGGAAGGGAACTGGGATGGCCTAGACAGGGGTTCTTGAAATGATGGCTAGGAGCCAGCCAGGCACATGTGGAGACTAGCTTGGCTCCAAAGACAGGATGTGGTAGGCAGAGAGGTGGTATTTGAGTCTCAAAGGAGATGTGGAAGCCATCTATGTCCTGTTTTTTTTCTGTGGTGCTGGGTACCTCTCTGGTCTGGCTGGACCTCAGGAAGCCTAGGTTCTGCCTCTGCCTCTTCCTCACAGACTCCCAGGCAGTCATGGCTGTTCTCAGTTCTCAGCATCCTCATCCAGGGAGTAGGGGAGCTTGTGGATGGATGTTCACTCATTTTTCCTTTCAGCAAACTCTGGGCTGCCATTTTGAGCCAGCCGTTGGACATGAGCCCAGAGATTAGCCTGACTAGGTGTCTACCCTCCTGAGCTATTGTTATTGGGCAGAGACGGATGGGACCGTGGAGGGCAGATTAAATACATACATATGGAATCCGCTTTGGGGGCATACAGTATAGGAATGGCATTGGGTTGTTACAGGACGCCATGTGTTTTAGATGAGGTACCCACGGAAGGACCTCCTTGGGACACTCTAGAGCTGTGTGGGCAGGGAATTTGAGAGGGAAAGACAAGTGCAAAGGCCCTAGGGCAGGAGTTCATTTGGTGCATCTGAAGGTACTTATGGAGCAGACAGCAGTAGAGAGGAGTTTATAAAATGAGGTGAGCAGGCACCAGAAGCACACAGGGTGGAGACAGCAAACATGACAAGTTCTACCAGTGCAGGGAAGAGAGTTGGTTGAGCGAGGGAGCCAGTGAAGAGATGTTGTCCTCCTGCCAGCAAAGGAAATTGGGGGGGCACATAATATGGCAGGCTACTAGGGAGCTTGACTGAAAGCAACATCAGAGTCGAGGTTATTGCTTGGTTTCTGGGCTCAGCTTATGGGTGTTGGGCCCTGGGCTCTGTGGAGTGGGCATCAGTTGATCCAGAAGGAGCCGTGAAGGAGGAGGGGAACTGACTGAAGGAAAGCAGACAGTGGAAGGGTAGTGTCATGGTGGATGCACTGGTTTTCTGGGTCTGTTGACATCTCAGAGAGTGGCTTCATAGAGCCAGTCAAACCCAATGCTAGCAGGCCCCACTGCCTGGGGCACTGTGCCAGCCTCCTCAGGCAGTGTGGGTGGAACTGTCTTGGGCTTTGTTTCAGTGCTTCTGGGACCATGGCTCTCTGAAGCTTGGCTTGTAGGTTGCCTGGGCTCAGTGGAGCTGTGTGCAGGGGGTGGAGCCTGCAGCCTGGGTACAGAGGTTTAGAAACCCCACCTAGAAGAATAGACCTGGCATTGCTCAGAAGGTGCGTGCCTTGGGCATGGAACACTGTTTACTTTCTCCTGGACCTGGGCCCTGGGTGGCACTGCTGCTCCGTGTGCTCAGCTGGGAGATGCTGATTGTGACATAGCAACTGCCTCTGGTGTGTCCACTGGGATTCGAAGCCAGAAGGGGCAACTACAGACTCAGTTTCCCTGTGCTGTGTGCTGGCCACCATGAAGAACCTAGACATGTTCCTCTTCTTCTTGGGTCTTGGCTTTTCTACCTGAGACTCCAGAATGCAGTGGACGAGCCTCAGGGCTTTAGGACTGGAAAGGTCATTTTGTGAGTCATCCAGGGCCAGTAGGCTGAGTCTGACTGGAGCCCAAGGGAACTAGTTAGTATGGGATAGAGCAGGGAGGGCTGTGACAGTCTCCTACTGCAAGACCCCTGTGCAGGCTTTTGCCTCATTGACATTGACACCTTACTGTGGCTATGGGCATTGTGGAGGTCAATAAACTTCTGCAGGCCATCAGCAAGTGCCTGGTTAGTCCTGCTCCATCTGCCTTTCCCCAGTCCTGTACTGCAACTAGAATCTTTAATTTGGAGGGAGGGATCCTCCACTGTTGAAGTTCCCACAGGGCCATAATTCTAGCCTGTGACTCCTTCCAAACCTAACAAGGAGGCTGTGAGCCTCACTGGCCCTCGTGGTAGCTTTCAAACTGTCTGTGTCTGTGTGTATCCCAGGCAGCATGTGCGTGTTTGCTGCTCTGGGTTTGCACTGTGGTGGAAAGAGAGGCAAAGAGCAGACGTTGCTTCCAGTTGTCACCAAACTGTCTTGAAGTGCTGTAAATATTTTCTAAAAGATGAACTTCCAGGCCGATGCATTAGTACCTGCTCAGAAGCTGGCTCCTGAAAATTAAGACAAACAACCTCTTAAATCATAGCTGTTAACCTCGGGTGTAAAAGCTATTAGCACAGCCGTGGGTCAGGGTGACTCCACTCTGCCTCAGTGACTGTGTAGCATTGACATGGCAGTGCAGCAGCCAGTGAGGAACCTTTGCTTACTCAGAAGGCTTCAATAGCCAGTCTCAGCCACTCACTGCTGTGCGACCTCAAGTCAGTGAGTCCGTGTCTCCGACCCTCCCCTTTTGTCAAGATCCCGTATACCTTGCTGAGATGACCTCATGCTCCTAAAAGGTTGACAGAGATGACCAAGGAATCCTGTCTATTCCCAGACCACGCCGCCTCTCAGCCTGTGTCAAGGACAGCTTCCAATGGCCAAAACACTTACTTGGTGTTGTTTTCTTCTAACAGAGTGGTGCTGCTGGGGGCTCCAGTTTGTGGTGGGCGATAGCTCATAGTACCATCTCATTCATGAGTCTCCTCTCATCTTTAACTTGCGTTCATGGTGGTTAAAGCTAATTCCATATTAAGGAAGTGCTGTGAATTTTAAATGTATTTAAACATTTTTTAGAAGTGTATTTAAACCAAAGTTGTGAGTTGACTTCAAGTAGAACATTCTGAGGACTTTTATTGGGAGGGCCGGAGCAATGACAGTGAGCAGGAGGAGAATTGGAATGTTATTTGGGTTGCCCTTTCTCTGAGGGCTCATGGAGTTCTGTTTTAGGACTGTGGCTACAGAGAGCTACTGGAAGGACAGATTCTGGTGGCCTGTCACTGCCCTGTCAAACCGACAGAGAAATCCCAGACCCATTGTCCAGTCAGAGCGAAGCTGCTGGGCTCCTACTGGGTTTGTGCCAAGAGTCTGGAAGGGTCCAGCAACAAAACCATCTCCTGCCTTCACGCTCACTGGATGTTTCTCCTGAAGATCTCAGACTGGGGTCCCAAGCTTGCATCTGCCATCTGATATCTCCCAGGCCAGAACCAAGACTAGGCCTCACTTACGTTGGCTGTGATTTATCCCAGTGGAGTGTGACTGCCAGGGATGTCAAATACTTTGTGTTATGCCCTGTCTAGGAATGACAGCCCAGGGCACCATGTAGTGATAATTCAAAGGCCACAAGAGAGCACAGGGATTGATTAGTAATGCCTACCATAGGTGTGGGCAAGGACCTTGGGGGTACTTGTGCTGTCATTAGTCACCCCAGGATCTTGTCGTTGGATTTCATTGCTTCTCTAGAGCTAAACACGGGGGTTAGCTAGCCAGTATAGAACCTAGAAGCTCCTGATATGACTTGGGGCTGGCCTGTGACTGGATTCAGTGTGGGTGACCAGAGTCTAGAAGGATCACCACATTCGGGAAAGTTACAGAGGCTTGCATGGGGAGCACTGCAGAGAGGTCATCCACTTTGCACGCTCACGAGGCTCCACACACAACACACACACACACACACACACACACACACACACCGTGCTTTTCCAGGCCATACCTGGCTTCAGATTCCTGAACCGTGTTCTTTAGTGGCTTCACCAGCATTTGAACTGTGGTTTGGGGAACCCAGCTGCCTTTCAGTCATTTCCAGAGCGTTTGACTCTGCCATTACCTTCATGCCTGCAGTGGGAGAGCAACCCCATTCATCCCATTTAACAGCTGACAAAACAAGGCCCAGACTTGGCAAAGGACTTGCTTGAGATCACACAAAAGGTGAACGCAGAAACCTGGCCTGAAGCTATAGCCCTCATCTCCTGACCACTTCACCGTCTACTCACACTGATAGCTCAGAAGGTGGTGGTTCAGTCCCCAGTACCCTTTTCCAGCCCACAAATGGTGTTTAATCTGGACTGGCTTGTCGTTTCTTAAAGTCTCTGTGGCCTGGGAAGTGAGTTTCTTGATCTATTAGATGGGTCACCAATAGCACACAAGCCGTTGTGCTAGCCCGCAGTTCATAGTGTGTATCCATTTAGGGTCGGGTTTGGAGGCCCCTGTGCCATCCATTTGCCTACAGTCAGAGTGACAGGGTGCTCAGCAGGACAGCTCGTGGTCTGACCAATGGGAAGCCGTATGAGCATCTAGAGTGCATTCTTGTTCACAGCAAGGCCAGAGGGCCTAAACCCCTAGGACAGAGGGATGGCGGCTGCACCCACTGTCCGACTATAGGGGAGGGAGGTGTGTCAGAAAGGCTTGTACTGTGCAGGGAGATAACTTGGTTCAGGGCTGGGGGTGGGGAACCAAGGAGGACACCAGACAGAGGTGTAAGATGATGTGGCCAGAATCTGTCACCGTGCTTACCCCGTCTTGCAGCCCACAGCTTATGAGGCGTCTTCAGTTGAAGCTCAGGGCTCTAGGCAACAACAGGGCAAAGCTGAGAAGAGCTAGCGCCTAGCAAGCTTTTCTCCCTAGGGGCAGGCGCAGAGAATCCTTCCCTGAGGCTTGGCCTCAGGGACTGTCTGGTGTTCACTGTCTGATGAACAGGTCCCCATCGTCTGTCTGTCTGCCTGCCTGTCTGCCTTCCTGGCTGTCTCTGCTCTCCTCATCTGTCTGAGCAGCACAAACAGCTCCTCCCCAGTGCTCCATCACCATGCATCCACTCTCAGGCTGGTGGTGACACCAGTGGCCCATTCAGAGACCTATTTATTCTGCCGCCGGGGCACAGGGCCCGGTTTTAATCATATGTGCTGTACCACGAGCTACAGATGGCTGTATTATTAATAGTCATAATTAATCAGCATCCACGAGATCTTTTCCCCAGCAGCAGATCCTCAGCTTGAGCAGCTCTGGAGGCCCTGAGCCCATCCCCACTTTACAGACGGGAAGTGATGTGGGCCAAGGGAGGGAACTCCTGGGTGGAACTGACAGTAGATTCATGCTTAAATGTCTGGTCTGGTGACATCCCACAGTGTTCCTTTTGAGGAATAGACTGTCTACCTCTCCTCCCCCACCCCCATGTACCCATAGGATACTAGTCACTGGCAGAAGCTGTCAGTGCTAGGCCTGGAGGCCAGTGCCCAATCTGTGAATGTGCTCTGAGGCTTGGCTGAACAAGGTGGAGGAAAGGTTAAAGCAAGAAGGGCCTAGTAGCCAGCAGGGCAAGGGGGTCTAGCTCGGTGCAGTTGGGGAGGCAGTCCTGGGTGAGGGATGCAAAATGCCAACATCTTTCTTCTTTTCTCCTCCCAGCTGCTGGCGTTTCGTCCTGAGCACCAAGTCCAGCAGCAGTGATTTAAGCAGCTGCAGCAAGTGGCTTCCTGATTTATGGTGCTGCTCTGAGCAGTCACAGCCAAGCAGCACAGCAGCAGTCAGGGTTCTTCAGCTGGTCCTGTAGATGGCTGCCTGCCACCTGCTCTCTTTGCTCGTCTCCCTGTCCTGGCCTCCGGAACTACTGTGCACGAGTGTGTGCACATGTGTCTTGAGCCTTATCTGGGGCCACACGCGCATGCACCAGAGGCTGTTCACATCCTTGCTCTTGATTCAAGTGCAAATGGACATGGTGTGCCATACGGGTGCACCTGCCAGCACTCAGGGCAGTACTCGGTCTTGTGGGTTGGATGTCTGCTTATTAACTAGTGTACATGCTTGCGTTTGACATGCATGATCATCAGGAACGTAATGGGGGTATGTCTATATATACACACATGTGCATACAACCTCTGACTTACCTTGTATGCATGCGTATACAGACATGGGGTATATAAGGAGGCTGTTTCTGCATGCATGTGTATGTGTGTAAACACACAAAATAGTGTGTTTCAGGCATTTGGCCTGATTATAGGTTCATGAATAAGACTTTCTGCCCTTATCATCAGGAAAGAGTGGCCATGCCAGGAACCCTGCAGGCAGTATGGAGATAGCCTTATCTCCTCAGAACCTTTTGCCTACCTTTCTGACCCCCACCCCCAGATCCCTATACAGTCTCTGTTTCTCCCCCACTATGTCCACCAGCTGCGAACCAGACCATAGGAAGAAGACTGTGTCACAGAAACCCATTCCCAAAGCACAACCCGGGTTCTGTCAAGAACACATGGCTGTGGGCAGTTCCTTCTACCTCTCCGTCCTGTCTTTTCCTTTTTGCTAATGGCTTCAAGGATAGCTATTTTGGAGTTAGGTTCAGATGGATCGTGCTAGCTAGAATAATGGGTAATTCAGGCTTTTTCCCAGTCAGGCTTGGGGTTCTCTGTGTGTCACGTGGTAATAATGACCTTCACCTGCTGCCTCGAGGAGTCATTCACTGTGTCCTGTTTGTAGTGCTAGAGATGGAACCCAGGGCCTCATCATGCAAAGCAGGCACTCTACCTTGAAACAGAATCTTAATAATGTACCAAGACTGACATCAGATTTGAAATCCTCCTGCCCCAGCCTCCTGAGTGCTAAATTTACAGTCCTGAGCCAGCATACCTAACTTCACAGGGCCATTTTGAGGACCAGATGAACAAAGGCTCTGAGAGGAAGGCAGGATGATGGCTGAGATAATGCCCACAGCACTTGTCAAAGCTCTGAGCTTGGGCAGGAGGGACTGTGAGGGCATTAGTGACTGATAGAAGCTGGGATCTCAGACAATGACTTCAGCACCGTCCAGCTCCCTGTGGAACCTGGAGTCTACCTTTCATGCTGCTGTCGCAGTCTTTATCCCTCTCCATGTGGTGGAGGAAGGATAAGGGTGCGGCATGGTCGCATATACTGGACATGGTCGCATATACAAGGCGGCAGCACCCGTCACTCTGCTTAGTGGTCTGTTACTGTATGGGTGGCCCTGAATCTGGAAAGCCAGGCGACTTCATGGTGAATGGCATTGCACCAGGGTAGGATGCATATTTGTGAGGTTCTGTCTGTGCTTCTGGACTTCTGTCTGCTATATTCGGCTGTGTGGCAGCGAGGCCTCTGTAGGGTGGCACACTGAGGAATGAGGCTGTTGTTTCTGGTCTCTGCTGGCTACAAGGGAACTGGCATTTGGCACCACCCAACTCCCCTACTCTAGACTTGAGGTCACCTTGATCCACTACCTTTGGTTCACCAGGCCCTGAAAAGAAGCCTGAGGATTCCTTCCTACCTGAACCCAGTGAGAGCTGCAGGCCTGTACCAACCCAACAAGCCACAGTCCTGGATTTAGAGCTGTGGGGTTCAGACAGAGCCTTGTGTCCGCTGGGGTGCAGAAGAGTAGACAGAGTCCCTAGTAGAAATGAGTCCCAGGTGCTCAGGCCAGTTCAGACAGACCTCACAGAGACGTGTGCATGGCTGAGAGGACTTGGGGGTCATGGGGCTTAGATAGAAGGCAGACAGGAATGCATCCAGATCTCGAAGGACAGAAAGGATTTGGCCAGCTTGAGACAGGGCAGTGTGATGGGAGGGCGTGGATATTGAGGACAGAGGTTTGAAGTGGCTCTTGGGGGAAAGGCAAATCCGCTCCCATCAGACATCAGGGCTTCTCCAGCTCAAATGGTCTTGCTTCTTGGTGAACAGAGGCCACGGGGTAAAGCAGGTGGCCGGTGGGGGCGGGGACAGGGGTGGGGGTGCCCTCAGGCCTGAGCCAGGCGAAGCCAAGTGGCCCACATAGGCCAGAGTCAAAGACCTTGGCACAAGCACTTGAGCTCTCAACTTGAAAGTTAATGATTCATTTGTGGCCAATTTCTGTTGGCATTTGCCTGGAAATTCCCAAGCCTACCCCTTCCTTTGGCTTAGGAACTCCTAGAGTACGTACGGTCTCATTACATCTGGCTATGAGCAGCTCACCCTTCCTCTGGAGAATGGTTTCTCACACTGCCATCAGACCTGTACAGGTTATCCACTAGGAAGCACTGGTTATGGGTGTAGACCGAGAGCTGGGGTGGGTAGTTTTGAGTGCAGTCAAGCTAGAGGCTCCCTCTTACCCTTTGTGCCAAGGGCTGAAGAAAGGAACCCTGTTTGTATTCATGATGTCCCCTATTTAGCTCAGAACAGATGTGACCAGAATTCAGTCTAGGGTAATGTATAAAGTGTGCAGCGGTTGCAGATGGAGAGAGCAGAATTTGACTGGATAGAGAAAGCACCGGCATAGGCAAAGGCCCTGGGGCATGGCAGTCAGGGTGGTGGAGTACCTGTGGTATGACTTCGGTGAATGCCAGCGAGGGAAAAACTGGAAGACTGGAGATTTGACAGCGACACGGGCTAGTAAGACGAAGTCAGCTGGAGCCAGGTGTGTTGGTTTTGGATTATGGAGTCATTTGCCCATTTGGGTCTTGCTTTTGCTGGCCAGCAGAACTTTCTAGATAGCCTGCTCCCAAGCTCCTCCCAGGGCCCTGCACCTTTCTGAAACCTGTACTAGAGAGAAGTGGATATGTAACAGCCCAGCTAAGTGATAACAAGAAGATGCAGGGGCCCTGAGACAACGCTGTTAGTACCACAAATGAGGGAGGGACCAAAGCATGATGTCACTCTGAATCTGAGGGTCAACAGTGCAGTGTTGGTTGGGGTCAGCATCTGGAATTCCATGTTTCTGGCAGGCTGCAGCCAGCTACTCAGGAGGCTAATGGGAGCCGTGTAGCTTTTCTGTCTCGATTGTGTCTTTGTCACTGTGTGTACAGGCAGAGCCCAGGAGGGGACAGTTATGGCAGAGCAAGGACTGGATTCAGGTCCTACCTCTGCATTAGCTTTATGTATTCCTACTCCCTAGGCCCCTTCAGCCCAAAGGATGTTTCCTGAATCCCAGGCCACTTTTCCCAAGCAGCTGAGAAAGGGACCCTTTGACTTTGCAGACTGAAATTCTCCTGGTGAAGCCTTGTCAGTCCCTGGTGTGACGGTAAACATCTCTTCTCTATAAAACATCTCCCTGAGACAGCAGCTTGCTCTGATGAGGGTGTGAGCCACACTTGGCAGGGCCTCTGCCACAACTGACAGCTCGGAAAAACATTCAGAAAGACCAATATGTGCTGGGCATGGCTGGAGGAGCTAGGCAGGGTCAGGCGAAGCAACACAGCTGGGCTTGGGATCCTCACATGGCCTCTGACTGTGGCTGGTCCCTGTGCTGTGAGGTGGGGCAGTATCAGGTGTCTGCTGGCTCCCATAGCCCTGGTATCTGGGTCCTTGGCACAGGTAGGCAGCAGTGGGGATCCTGTCTCCTGAGGGTAGCATTGCCAGGCCTGTCTGTGGCTGAACGCAGCAGGACCTTGAACCTACAGCCTCGGGGCCTGCGTCATACTGGCTTAGGTGTCCTGAATCAGAGCCAGGAAATGGATCTGCCATACCAGTGTGGTGGGGATACTGGCCTGGCAGCTGGAGTGAACCTCAAGCTTCTGCCTGTGTACACTGAGACTGCTAGCCTCCTACCTGTTAAGCCTTCTGGTCCCTGTGCCCAAATTCCCATCCCACGTATCCAGAACCTGCCACTCAAGCAGTCCTGGCAGTGTTCGGCCTTTCCCTGGGCTACTTATCCCCTTTGTGCCACTCCCTGCTTCCCCTCAGGACAATTTTCTGTTCCCATCTAAGAACGTCCCTGGGAATTACTTCAGTGAATCCTTTCTTGGCAGCCTCTTGCAGCCACATCTGACCCCTCTTCTCTGCATCACCTCCGCATGGACTTCTAGTGTTGGCTCCATTATTGTGCAGCACAGTTACACTTTCTTGCACTGGGCTCTCTGCCACCACCTTTACCCCCCCCCCTCCCCGAGGGCCTTGGGGCTTGTTTATTTGTGCATCCTGCAGGTCTGATATATAGTAGTTGCCCAATAAAAGCAGGCTGGATTTAATTACGAGCCTCCTGAAGGCGGTGCTGGAGTCTCCCTTTGTTGATAAAGTCAGGAAGAGCAGAGGATGGCACATTAGCAAGCGCGAAGCCTCACCTCCCTGCCCCCACATACCCCTATCCAAGGTGACTGTTGGGGCTGGGGCCAGCCTCCTGCTGGCCTCTCTCCAGCCACTGCCTTCCTTGCTGGCAGAAGCCAGCTCCCCGGGCTGCCCGAGTGATCGCTCCAGAAAACACCCCAGTGGAAACTGCATGAATGATTGATAAGGGCTGAGAGCTGTTTAATATTTTCCTCCTGTTTAATGGCTATCAATAATTTAATACGCTCTCTGTATGTTTTTAAGAAATAGCACCCATTTTGCCGTCTCCGGTTTAGCGGGCTAAATGATTTAAGTGTTGGAAGTGTGCTCGAAGGATGGAGGTAGTGCAAGTCAGAAATCTGGAGTCTGGAGGGGGTGGTAATGAGGCCTACCACAGCATCTTGGCCTGGGTGAGTGTGTGTGTGTGTGTGTGTGTGTGTGTGTATTGGGGGGGCGTGGTTAAAGGACCAGTGCTTTTCTGCTAAGAGCAAGATAATTGCTTTTTTCGGGAGCCTCACTGGGCAGCAGCTGTTGCTCCCCCAACCCTGCCCCATGCTAAGCTTGCGTCTCTGGGGGCTGAGGGGCTAGGAAGGAGCTGGGCTAGTACCACCACTGTGGGACGAATTGCCCCAATCTTACCTCTCTCCCCTCCTAAAGCTTTTAAATTGTTATTATTCATGATGTGTTCAGGTCACTGCCCGGGAGGGCTGGCATCTCTAGAAGGGTTTGGGGAAATGGAGAGGGATATTCAAAGCTGATAATCTCTAGGCCCAAGAAAGACCTGGAAGGTCACCTGTCAGTGTTCTCCATCTTTCGAGATGTCGAGGATCACCTGGGAGATCTGGTTAACTATTTAAATTTCTGGGCTGTCTTCCAGATCCACATTCTGTCCAGGGAGAGGACAAGACGCTGTAGGCGTAGCAGTCATCTGAGTGATTTGGTCCTCAGGGGAGTCTGAGAAGTCGAAGTCCAGCTTGTTTCTGATGTACCTGTGACACGGGGCCCTCCCTCTGCTTGCACACCTTTAGGGATGGCGTCCTCACCCATCCTACACCCACTTCTACGTGTACAAGCAACTGCCTCTACAACTGCTCTTGTATGGCTGTCTTCTCCCATAGGGTGGACCTGGTGACCTTCCCTCACCCAGCCTGTGAGTTTTGGCTCAGCTATGCCCTCCTCTGCTCAGTAGGGCCTTCCTTTCTTAGCAAAGGGGGTCTGCGGCTAGAAGTAGGTGCTGTGGCCTGTGTGGAGTGGGGTGGCTGCATCAGACTGCTGCAACAGGAATTGGTGCTGGCACTGTGGGGACAGAAAAAGACCCGAGACCCATAATGACCTTGTCTTGTTGAGGCTCAGACCTTCCACTGAAGAGGGAACAGGGTCCCATCAGAGATGGTTGAATTAGCCTGTCTTTCAGATGGGTGGTGGGCTAAACGGTAGTGGTCACACATTAGAACAGAACTGGAATTGGAAGGACGAAGATAAGAGACCCACACAGAGGGTTTATGTGCGTAGACCCTAGCAGTGGGGGTCAACTGAGACCCTGCCTGTCCTATTTACCCATGGCAAGGTGGGGAGGCTGCTGTGCAAGCTGGGTCTGCAGGGCCACACTGCAGTAGTACAGAGGAGTCAGTGTCCTTGTCTGGCCCCATGCCTCTTCCTTTGCTCCTTAGGGTTCTTGTGGTCTTACTTTAATAGGTAATTATGGGGGAATGGTATACATTTATGGTGTCATCTACAACAGAGAACCCGTTAAGCCTTCCGACTGGGGAACCCTCTTTGCACCCCCAAGTTCAGCTTCACCTTCAGTCCTTACTGGAGATGAAGATGGTGGTAAAGGACTGATGCGTGGTTTGATGCTGGCCTCTGAAAGGTGTTGCCAGGAGACTGATCGCCACAGGATCATTGTCGGGGGTCTCTTCCCTCAGGATGACCGGCCTCTGCTTGAAGAGCCTTCAGATTCAGAAGAAAAAGACACAATCCTGCCTGAGATAGGCTTTGTCCCTTCCCATCCAGAACCGTGCACATGCGGGCCTAGGAAAGGGTGGGAGGGAGAGAAGGCTTCCTGGAGGAAGCACCCTCTGGTATGGTGGAGAGGGATGGGGCATCTCAGTTGCAGAGGTGAGGCAGCTAAGGGGTATGAAGAGTAGGAAGGTTGGGCAGCAGGGCAGTCCAAGGAGGGGCTGGACCTGTCACTTAGGCCAGGGCCTCAGGATTTGTTTGGGTTCAGCTGCTATTGAGGTGCTACAACTACTTAGAAAAGTCTGCTACCCTGCTCATGTATCTGGATAGATTGTCTCAGCGAGAACATGCTTTTGTCACCACTGAGCCACCCAGAAACACATCATCCCAGACCCCCTAGAAGGGCTGGGGTTCCTCTCAGACACTACTCCCTTCATGCAAAGGACCCTGACTTTTGACGCCTGCTCTCAGCTGTCTGTTGCACCTTAAAAGGCATGGTCTGCAAGGGCCCCCCTCCCACTTGTCTGGGGAGTCCCTTGGGCCCATGTGACCCCTCCAATCACCTGAGACCTCTTCCCCACCTGGTAGTGGGCTGAACTACTGGCTGTCCCTCACTTCTCCACTGCCCAGTGAAGTAGAATGCTTTCTTCTGTAGTCCTAAGGCTTTCTGAGAGTCAAGGTCAGAAGCAGAGCCTCCTGTAGCCATGTCTCTCCACCCCAGGAAATGCCACTTGCACTGAATCCTGTTCCTCAAAGCAAGTATGAAGGCTCACACAGGATCACAGGTGAAGAACAGACTTCCAGAGCGCATGCCGTGGTTATGCTACAGCCCCGAGTCCCCTTGTCTCTTCTTGACCTTGGTCTGAGTGATCTCCAAGGGTACACTCACCCAAGTTTGGCTTCCAGGTCCGTGCTCTGTTGGTAGGATTTTTGTGTTGTTGCTGTGGGGTTCACCTCCTCTCAATGAGGGAGTGTGTGCGATGCTGCGGTTTGTCCGTTCTGTGCTGGTGTTTAATCTGGGGCTGCCATGCCTGACACTGAGAAACCACTGATGAACAGTGTGCATTGCTGTAGAAATGGACTTGCTAGGTGACGGGATAGCCCACCGGACTGCTGTTTCCACGCCCTACTCCAAGATGGCAATACTAGTGTATGCTGCGCCAGCAGTGTTTAGGGTCCAGAAGGGAGTTTTAGAAAGGCCTATTCACTGTGGATAGGCTTGCGGGGGGGGGGGGGGGGGGAGAGGGGGGGAGTTTCCTTATTGGCAGCTGTGGAGATGCTGCAAGAGGTTGGTTCCCTGTGCTGCCTTCCCTGAACTCTGGCCTCAGGGCTCCAGGCTGGAGGAAGAAGGGCTAGCGGGCTGGGCAGTTTGTCCTGAGAAAGCCTTCTTCCCCGTGGCACTTTTTCCAGCCCTAGGGACTTCCTGTCTTCCATATCTCATCCCCCCCCCTCCACCCCCACAGTCAGGTGTCTGGAGACATAGCTGAGAGGAGCCTGTCGCCTATCAAAGCAGGCTTCATACCTGAGTCTGCCGGCAGTGGGCAAAGTGAGGAGACATGGTATACTTCAGGCCTTGCCCCCTCACTCACTAAGGAATTCTGGGAAGAGTGTGCCCCTATAAGGGCCCCAGTTTCCTCAGTTGTAGGACAGCAGAGAAAATCTCTCTCTCTCTCTCTCTCTCTCTCTCTCTCTCTCTCTCTCTCTCTCTCTCTCTCTCTCACACACACACACACACACACACACACACACACCCCTTCCATTGCCACCACATGTTTGGAACTAGACAGCAGGAAACCTTTAGGGAGCTCTGGAGGCCTCCTAACTGAAGGCACATGGAAGCTGACCCACAGGTTCGGCCTGTCTAGTGCACCTCACTGCACCCAGACTGTGCTGTCCTTGTTACTTTCTCCCTCCCTCTCTTCTCTGTCCAACACCAAATGAAACCTGTGTCCCTTGATAACAATATCAGATGACATACATTAGACCGACTTTCTGATAAGGCATGGAAATCTGGGAGAGACTTGGTCAATCTGTTTCAAATCTACAGAAAAAGGGGGCGTGGTCAGAGAGGGCCTCCCAGAGGACCCGAATATGGGCTCCAAGGTCACTCTGGCTTGGGGCTTGGAATGATAAGGACAGGCCTGTTAGTGGGGTATTGTGATGGTATGCGTGGGGGTGTAGCTGCTCCTGGCTGTTTTCAGGCTATTGAACTCACTGAGGCTTAGTGTAGGGTCGCAGGTATGACTCTGAGTAGCCTGTGTCTCTTCCAAGAGGAACTACAGCACCCAGGAGGTGGTTTGAGGGACCCAGGCATGCTAGATCTAGAGGACAGCTGGAAAACTCAGGGGTTGCTTGCTGGCCCGAAGCTAGAACTCATCGTCCCCTCTGCTCTTCCTTGCAGAACTTGTGGCCACTGTGCTTGGACCGCATAGAACCCACTCAGCACCTCTTTCACGGCAGCCTCCCTTCCCCAACATTGCCACAGCCTGGAGTTGTGATCGACTGGCAGAAGCCTTAGCAGGTGAGTTGATGAGCCAGCTATATTGGTACTGGGAATCTGCTACTGAGGGCTGGTAAGTGTGTGTGGCTACCTGGAGAAGGCGATGTCAGGAGCTTGAGGAGCTTGGGCGGGGACGTGGCTCGTTTCCCAGTTTCCCCTTTGTTCCTGGGCTTCTAAACCAGAGCAGAGAGGGCTTGGGCCTAGCCTGGGCATTGGACACGTGGTTTTATTCTGTTGTCAGTGTCCTGTGTAGGCTTGGTAGCTCTCACCCTCCTGCTAAGGGATTTTTGTCTTCTAATCTAGATCGTGGAGATAATAGCAGTTGTCATAGTAATGTCCTCTGCTCCTGTGGGCATTTAACTGTACCTTGTCAAGATTTTTCCCTCCATAATTGTCCTTGAGGGAGTGGTTGTCACCAATCCTGTTGTGCAGGTGAGGAAACTGATCCTTGGTTAGGAAGACCTTGCCCAGTGCCACATACCTAATCAGACCTGGGTTCAAGTTCATA
The DNA here is from genome assembly GCF_950005125.1 of Chionomys nivalis. Taxonomy (NCBI): domain Eukaryota; kingdom Metazoa; phylum Chordata; class Mammalia; order Rodentia; family Cricetidae; genus Chionomys; species Chionomys nivalis. Next base: position 30,823,575 of record NC_080090.1, on the reverse strand, counting down.
TCTGTACATCCTTGAACCCTGTCCTGGTCCTCCTCATCCTGTAGCCCCTTCTTGGGGGTGGGTCTGAGTGTCCTCAGAAGAACCAACTCAAGACAAAAGGAGAGGCCTTGTACGAAGTGACAGTGGCTGATGGTTGCTATGATCAAGCTTCCTCGGATCCTCCAGGAATGGGCTATTTCACACTGGATGGGGTAACTGAGGCCTAGAGAAAGGTGAGTTGCAGGGCAGGAAATGACAGGGCCAGAATTGGTATTGCTTAACCACACTGCACCCAAGCCCTCCTTTCTACTAACCTGCCTCCCTGACATGGGGCAGCATCTACATCAGGGTAGAAAGCCAAGGAATGAACCCTCTCTGGGAAGAGGCCATTGGGCTGACTTGGGGAAGGTGAGAAGTTACCATGCTCATAGAGAGGGGAAAAGAAGAGAAGCAGAGGGCCTAGCTCCTGCGGAGTCTCAGGGAAGCAAAAGTTAACTCCCAGCCTGCACCTGAGGGCCCATGTAGTCTGTGCACTTCTAGGGTTAAGAACAGTGTGGGCTGCCTGAAAGACCATGGGTGCCAAGGCCAGCACGCAGAGAATTGGCTGGGCCTAGCCTGAGGTCCTGCAGACTGGACTTCGAGGGCCTCCTGTGGCATGCCTGTCAGTCTTCAGTCCAGCTGAGAATGCACGCCCCAGCCCCTGCCTGGAATTTGTGGCCTCCGGGCTACCCCTCCACCAGCAGCCTCTACAGCCTGCCCTGCGCCCCCCCCCCCCTTCTGCTACTTCAGTCGGGAGCTGGAAATACTCTACTGCTTGCTACCTTAGTCCTGCCCCTGTGGTTTGGCAGGGTGGGGCTGCTTTACCAATAGACCTGCTGTGTGATCTTGGATAAGTCCCTGCCCTTCTCTGCTGCTGTTCCTTAGTCTCAATGACCGGAGGAAGGTGAAGCTTTTAAAGGCATTAACAACCCAGAGAAACTTGTCCTATTATACAGATGAAGAAACTCAAAACACAGAGACTAGGAAACCTACCTAGAGTCAACACAGTTCTTGGCGGAACTGGGATCAAGCCCAGTTTCCTCTGGAACCATATGTTCCCCGTGCTGTCAGACTGGCTCTCACCAACACTGGCGCCATGCTGGGCCCTCCTGCTAAATGCAAATGGTGGTTGAACAGCTGGGTGAGCATGGGTTCAAGGCAGCAGACACAGAACTGCGCTGCACAGGCATGGAAGTGTCCACTCAGTGGGGGCGAAGACCAAGGAGGCAGCCAAGCAGTCTGCCTGGAGGAGGGAGAAGCGGTGCGGGGTGCTTCACAGTTCACAGCCGGCCAGGAAGATGGATTCAGCAGCAGATGCAAGCAGGTGCCTCAGCAGCTTCAGGGAGCCCCTAGGCCCATACCCAGTTTGTCCTGGCTTCTTTACTCTATAGTGGGAGTAAGGGCAGCTCTCTGGTGATGTCGGATCCCGTCTCAGCCTCCACACTAAAGTCAGAACCTTGGCTCCCAGGCTGGGGGAAACGGGGATGGAGTGGCTTCTTCCTGTAGCTGGACAGTTGGGCCCCACCAGGTCTTGAAGCTCCCAGTACCTACTCTGGGAGGGAAAAGCCCACCTACCCAAAGGCAGGAAGAGGTTCATCTAAAAGGGGAGCCAAGTGCCACTCTCTTCTGCCATCCTCTGCACATCGGTTGGTCCAACACTCTTCAATAGCCTGAACTCAGCTCAGGAACTTGGGGTGGACATTGCTGAGGGACAGAGGATTACAGAAGCCCTGAAACTAGCCTGGGGACACACAGCTTCATTATGGTAGATACAAGAGGCTATGACTTAAGTAGGTGGCATCCTTCCCAAGGTGGGCAAGGCTGGGTTGCTCTCCAACTCTACTACCTACCTAGTTATGTAGGAATGAGGGCCCATAAAGAGCTCTGTGAACGTCATATGGGCAATTCTTCCTCCCACTGAGGTTTGTTCACCCAGCGCCTGCCTGGAGTTCATCTTGTTCTTGTCCATGAGACACATACCCAGGCCCCAGTTGTCGGGATGAACAGTGTCTGTTTCCAAAGCCCCCACATACCTCACAGCAAAGGAGAAGACCCTGAGCTGGCTGCTGTCTGGAATCATCAAAATGTCACACACTGTCCCAGAGAAGGCGTGCACTTCAGGAATCACCTGGCCAGGTTCCCAATGCCACAAGGAGACCCGAGGCCCAGCAGTAGAAATATACCAGTAACCGCATGGCACGCTAGCCTTACGGCCATGCACACTGCCCTCTGAAACTACACTGGCTGTATGGAAGGCGGTGACACAGACAATGGGGACCAGCAATAGCGACAACAAAGTCAGCTGAGGAGCTGTGGGTGCAGAGAGCAGTACCAGGGAAGCTCAGTTGTTTGTGGGAACTCACGTGAAACCCATCACTGCCTTCTGCCACGGCCCTCTCATAGTGAAATCTCCTCTACCCTGACCCATGTAGTTGGTGTCAAAATGCTGTGGATGAAGACATAAAGTAGACTGGTGACCGGGAGCTGCCCATAGTCCTCATCGGCTCCGTTTGCAGAGGGATGCCGAGTGCTTAGCTACCCTGCAGTCTGGGAGGCTATGACATTCCCTTTCCTGGAGTAGAGGTCTGCAGCCAGTCCTGGAGAGCGAACCCGAAATGGACCTGCCAGCATCCAAGCCACAGGAAAAGCTGGGCAGAGAGGCTGCTCCAAGGTCTGTGTCGAGGGCCAAGGAGGTGATAAAGGAAAGAGGGGCGAGGTGGGTACCCTTGAGTTCAGATGCCAGAAAATGGAGTGGGTACTTTTCTTCTAACTCCCCAATGTCCCACTTCTGTGCCTCAGTTTTCCTTGGATCTTCTCTGGGCTTCAGGCATCAAGGAGTGTACCTTCAGGCTTCAGAGCAACCTCCAGGCTTTGGTGGGATCACCTGCCTTTGGTCAGCACAAGTTGTGCTTGGGTTTTTGCTGAGGGAGGGACAGAACTGTCAAGATCCTTGGTGGGCAACTGGCTGAGGAAACAGCAACGGGACTCTCCCTAGCTGATGAAGACCAGTTTAAGGCTCCCAGAATTCCAGAGAAGGCAGGGGCTGGCCTTGTGTAATTCTACCTGTAGACTAAGAATCTAGTTCTCACAGAAGGTTTGGGAGAATGTTCTGATTTGGGCATCCCCATCTTTCCTATAGCCAACTGCCTCCTGGGAGAGGCTGGCAGCAGGGAGAGGGTCGTTCTCCCAAGGCCGTGCCAGATGAGCCAGGCTGTGTGGCAGGAGACCTCCCTGGCTGCTACCAGTCTCCAGTCTGTAGCAATGCTGGGACCCTGTGGGCTCCTCTCTGATCACGTCACACTGTGTGTGTCGAGCAGCGCTGACCACAGTGGTCTTGTTTTCACCTCTTTCCTGTCACTAGCTACAGTCACGGGCCCATTGGACTCCAGGTCCTGGACTTGCATAAACCTCCTGCACGAATAATGTGCACAGCTTCCAGCTCTAGCTCCGTCAACCTAGGGATGGCCCAGGAACCTGTTTAGGAAGCCCACAGTTCTTTCTGGAATGCTGCAACAGTTATCCTACAGCATGGAGTGGCAAAATTCTTTGAACTCAAAGCCTCTCCATGACCCCTGACTCATGTTATTCTCACATATAAACTGGGTAGGAGCCTGACTCCAATGGGGGAAAACTAGAGTCAGGGAGGGCAGGACATTTGGCCAAGGTCACACAGCCAATCCAAAATCAAGCTGAGGATCCGGGGCCCTGCTTATACTCCTCTGGGGACCAAGCAAATGTTGCTTGTTTGTTAGGGGAAGGCACTGGCTAGAGATGCTGGAGGCCCACAGGAGGCAAAACCTTGCTCTCTTCCCTCCTGGACTTCGCCTGCTCTAATTGGCCACAAGTGCTGTTGCTGCTGACATTTACCTGGTAGGGAGAAGGACCTCTCCCTCTTACATCAAGATACTAAAAATAGCTACGGCCAGCTTCCTTCAGCCCCTGCCCAGCCACGCTTGCTCCCCGCCTCAGTGACCTTTTTCCTGGGGTGGCACAGCCCTAGGCTCTGCCTTGCAGTCTCTGTCAGGTCCCCATGTCCTTAGGCTGTCAGGAGTGGCCCTGCAGAAAAACACCTCCCTTTTCTTGCCTCCCTGTGGGCACTCCTTGTCTCCAGTGACCACCTCATTCCTGCGCTCCAGCAGGGGGCTTGCTCCATCCCCCAGTGATCTGATGCTCAATTCTCACCCTCCTCTTTGCTGAACCCAGACATTCTGTGGCCTTTATCCCAGGACTTTTCTATCCTTGCCACTCCAGCAGTGAAGACAAACAAGCCAGGCTTTGGCATGGATATTGTGAAGCTGCGTACATCCCGATCTCTGAAATGGGCAGGAGCATGGGGGCGCAACTATAGAATATTGCAAGTATGTACTAAGGCAATGTACAGGAAAGAGTGAGTCAGTAGCCGAGCCCCTCTTGGGGGTTTTCTCATGCAGCTACTCTGGGTTCCTAATAAATGAGATTGATATGCTGGAACAGGAAAAGAACGTTCCAGAACAGGCTCAGGACTGGCAACTTGACTTCCTCCAGATCAGGGCCTTTTGCCCATTCCTCATGCACTTCCAGTTTGGCCTGCCATGCCTGCCTAGCCAGTGTTTGTCTGGTTCGTGTCCTGGGTCAGTATGACCAGAAGTTGTGTGGACACTGGCCTTTATCCAGTAGCTGGCTGGCTTTGGACTCAGCCCAGTGGAAACAGGAGTGGTTTTCCAGGTCTGGACTTGGGCCTGGCACATGGGCTATTCCAGTGTGGCTCGGTTTCCTCAGCTGAAAAAGTATGATAATGCTCTAACTTACCCCATGCTATATGGGGGCTCAGTCGTCAGCACATGTGTACACAGAAGAGTGCATGGCTGGATCATCATGCTGGCCGCCTCAGCTGGGCCTCCCGCAAGTGAGGCTAGTCGCACAGTTGGTGGTAATGCCAGTGACCACCTGCTGTGTTGAGTGACTGGTGTCAGCTGCTGAGCACAGCACATGAGATGCTGAATTCAGTCTCCAGACCCCTCACACAAGGTCCTATTATACACTGCATTCCAGATGAGGAGACTGAGGCACACAGAGGCCACCCACAGAATCCAGAATCAGCCCGGCTAGAGTGATCATCAGCTATGCAGGCCTAGGACTGTCCCAGTGTTAGAAATGCAAGTTCCAAATCTTGGAGATTCGCCTCTCTTCTGAGGGACGCAGTGTGTGTGACAGGGCTGTCTCTGGCTGGACACAGTGCCTCCCCCTGCTCCCTGCTGGTTGCTGGTCACCACCGTTTCCACTCCTAGGGCTGTGTCCTCACCCACGGGTCTTCTCCACCCTGTTCTCAGGAGGCTTCCAGAACATACCAGTCAAGTCTTAGACCAGGTTGCACCAGTAGCTGGCTGATGGATCATGGGCTGTTGCCTGTCAGACCTCAGTTTTCCCGTTTGCACAAAGGGCTTGTGCAGCTCTCCTTCCATCCTTCCAAAGATTTCTGGAACCTCTCTTTTATTGTTATCATGTGTGTGATGTGTGCACGTGGTGCTTAAGGGCCATGGTCACATGTAGAGGTCTTTAACCCCTGAAGGGGCTCAAGGGGTTGCCTTCCTTCCAGAGGCAGGTTCTCATGCTTGCCCTTGTGTACACTAGGCTTGGGGCTTCCGGGGATTCTCCTTCCATCTAGGAGCACTGGGTACCGATGTACACTACTGCCTCACTCTGCATGGGCTTCGGATCCTTACCGTTGTACAGTAAATGCTTTACCTGCTGAGTCGTTCTTCTCCTCAGCCCTGGAATGTCTTAAGAGGGGAGGCAGAAGGAATCCCCGAAGGAGTAGGGACAGAGACAGCAAAGGCGCAGAGCAGGGACAGAGACAGCTACTGGCCTATGTTGCCCCTCCGTGGCCCAGGACTTCGTGGGTGAGAAGCCAGTGCTCCTTAGGGTCCTGGGTCGTTCTTACTGATGTAGAAGGTAGTGCATGTTGAGGCCAGGTCTCTCACAGAAGCAGCCTGGGTATCATTGACACTCCCTCTCCCTCATCCCTGGTACTTCTTTCTCTTCCCTGAGTCTGTTTCTCTCACTGTCTTGCTCCTGCCAGCAGTCAGGCCTTACCATGTTCCTGCCTCCACATTATCCTCTCCAGCCCTCTCTGTCTCTCCAGCCCATTACAAAATGGCATCAAGGCCGTCTTCTGGGCTCAGTGAGGTCTGAGAGCTGTCTGTACCTCTCGGCCCACCCGAGCCTTCCACGTCTTCTGTCTTTAGTGGTATGGGGTGTAGTACTTTTGTACAAGCCCGACTTTGTGCCCAATCTCTAGTCTCGTGGATTCAGTGTGCTCGGGACCAGAACAACACTCTTCTCAGACACTACCTAGAACTACTGCCCCCAGCTACCCAGTGTGGCTCAGACCCAGATTCCTGATGTAGGAGCTACCTGTCTCCTGCCATGGGTGTTCAGTCCCAGTGAGGACAAAGTGTGCCATAGGGAGTGAGCAGGCTTGCGTGGTAAATACAGGCGTGTGCTCCCAGCTCCACAGCTATGTGACTTAGGGCAGCCTAGATAAGCCTTGGTAGTATAACCTATGACACGTGCTTAACGAATGCCTTCATCACCGGCTGCTGGAATTAAATGAAGTGCCACAGAATTAGAGTGTAAAGGGTCGTAGGATATTGTAAAGATGATAGGCACACTGCTTATCCATTTTTTGTCACATCAGGGAAGTATTTAAACCTTGAGTCGTCAGCCACCTTCCAGAGGTTCTTACTCATTCTTTGATGTAACTTTCATCTCTGCCCACCCCCACCTTTGTTCTACCCTAGCGCTCCTTCCCAGGGCTCCTGACACCCCAAGATTACCAACCAGTGCTTGCTGGCCTATGTTGTCATTTTATCACCCTATCTCCACTGAGCCCCTTCTGATCTGACCCCCCACAGGTGTCTGGACCCCAAGGTTGGAGGCTAATAAAACTGTTTTGGGTGAACCCGTGTTCAAGCCAAATCATCTCCAAGAGCAACATAGGTGTGGCCAGCCAGGATTCTAGGTCCACCCACAGGCTGCTTGAGGACATATCTGGGCCACCTGCAGTCAGGGACAACACCCATTCCTAGCTTCATGGGCTAGGCACCATGGAAGTTGATCTGCAGCTGGCTTCCCCGGAGTCCAGAGCCTCTCTCTTAGCTATGTGTCTGTGTTTTGTTTGCTGAGGTCCCGCCCCACCCCCACAGTCTTCTGTTAAATTGTGTTATTATATTTAAACAAATCAATTCCATTGCAGAGTTTTCCCGTCCTAATGATGAGTTTGCAGTGCAGATGCCATTGATTTCTCACAGTCCTGAAAACCAGCTGATGAATGGCGCCCGGTGCTTCTTCGGAGAGGCACTTAGGCAGCCTGCGTTTGCCTCAAGCTTCCCAGGGACACTGCCCCACCCTGCCCTCAGCTGCTGCCTGCAGTTGGGACTGAGCTCATGGGCCAGAGGAGACCCCAAGTCGTTGCCCCCTCCCACCCTCACCCCCATCCCCATCATGGAAGAAATGTCATGGCAGGGCCTTGGCCCGCTCTGGTGACACAGGGTGAAGAATTTTATTGATTTTAGCCCCAGGCAGGACTTACAGAGGGGAGAAGCCTTGAGGTGTGATCTTGATCTTCTAGAAATGCAAAGCGCCTTCCTAGGAGTTGGCATCTCGTCCTTAAATCTGGTGGGGTTGCCGGTAAAAGCCACTTGAACGCTTTTGGGAAGAGAGGTAAGGGAGGGTCAAGAGCTGCCCCTGCTGGAGAGGTGAAAGGGCTTCCCTTTGGGAAATCCGTCAGAACCCAGTGTTCAAAGGCACAGGTTAGCACCACCCAGGGCTTTGACTCTCGGATACCTGTTTTTCCTGTTCCTCCTAGTTCCTCTGAGCAGGAACTACTACTGTTCCCAGTGTAGAGGGACCTCCAGGAAGGGAGGGAAGGGACAGAGTGGATTCTGAGAGCCAATCCTGATTATGCTTCTGTGAGTGTCACAGTGGCAGGGACGCTGCCCTCACTGCCAGGCTTTCTCTTAATCCACCCGGGGTTTCTGTCTGTGTGAGCCCAGACCCCCTGCAGGTTTGAGGCTTGGCTGCCCACATCAGCACTCCCAGGAGCTTGTCACCTGGACTGGAGGGCAGACAAGAGGAAGTGACAGGGTCTGCAGTGGACCTCAGAGGGCGTGCCTGGCCTCAGTTCCTCCGAACGCTAATAATGGCAGCACCACACTCTCAGGGGTAGGAGCAGAGGCCAATTGGCTGCCCTCTCCCCTGCTAGTTCACTCTTTTTTTGGGGGGGGGGGGCAGAGTAGGACGCTGTTCTTCAGGGTTACAACCAGCACCTCTTAGGCTGTGGTGGCGTTGGAGTTGGGGTAGGGGCTTGTGCATGGCTGTCTTGTGTTTCCCAGGCGTCTTGAGACCACCCCTCACTGAGGACCCCGGGCTGGCCCAGCGTGCATCTTCCTGTGCATTCCCAGTGGCCACAGCAGCCAGCCACCCCTCTTCCTACAGACTGACAGCTCCTATAATCAGGTTAGCCTCCCTCTGCTCAGTGCTTGCTCTGCTGAGCCAGACCAGCTGCCTCTGATGGTCAGTCCACCTGGCCCTCTCTGTGGCGCTGGGATGGGGGAGGAGAACTGAGGAAGAACTGACAAGGGGGAGGCTTAGCCTCCCTCCATGTAGACCTCTTCAGGAATCCAAATCCTTATTCTGGCATCAGGACCCTGTTCCCTTCTCCCACCTCCATGCCCCTGGGGTCCTCATGAGTGTAGCGACTGCTCCTCTTCACATGTGGGTCCCTTTGTTACACTTCTTAGAAAACTATGCACCCTTGGAAACCCAATTCGCGTCTTTTCCTCTGGACTACTTCCCTGGCTCCCACCTGCACTGGGCACTCCTCTGACCTGGAACTTATCAGTGCCAATGTATTGAGAGCCTTATTCCTGGATGTAGTCCAGGAAGAAGAAAAAATATTCCCTTTCTTCATATTGGAGGTGGCAGCTTGAGAAATATCCAGTAAATGGCCTGAGCTAGCCAAGGGAAAATAAGCAACCACAGCAGAGAAAAAAACAGACAGGAGGGCCAAGATGACCGCTTCCATCCCCTCACACACTGCAGCCCACTTCCTGCTGAGGAGCTTCATTCCCAGCTTCTCATGACACACGTCAGGCCTGAAATAGACCCATGGAACCCTGGTAGTATCTTTACTACTTCTCCTCCCCCCTGCTGGGCACATTGGCCTCTCCCCTTCTGGGCCCTGCTCAGTGCCAGGACCCTTGCCAGCCAGCAGAGCCAGGCCATGTTCTCCGTCCCTGTTACTTTGTTTTTATAAATGCAGTGTGTAAGATGGGGGTTGGAGAAGTAAGGATTGTGGCATACACCTTTAATCCCAGCGCTTAGGAAGCAGAGGCAGGCGGATCTCAGTGACTTTGAGGCCAGCATGGTCTACAGAGTTCAAGACTAGCCAGAACTGTTACACAGAGAAACCCTGTCTCGAGAAACGTATAAATAAATAAATACAGTGTGTAAATAGGGCCTGCTGCTTCCCAGGAGCGACGTGTTTAAGGACTAGGGCACTGCCGCAGGCGTGATTGTGCTACCAAACCCACAGGCTGCCTAATCACCATTCAGTTTGCATGTATTTCCGCTAATTCAAAAGAGAGGTACTCCTAACGACTTTTACATAAATACTATATTTGTTCCATGTAAAGACGGGATTCAAATGTGCTGGGACTCAGATTAGCTGATTGTCCAGTCCTGTGTCTGTCACACATGAAGTGTTGGGAGACTGTGGTCAGAGGGCCATTCTGGGGACCAAGAGGTCACCCGGAATATCAGAGATCACGAGTGCTTGGGCTGCAGTCTGACTAATGGAACTGGGGGGGGGGGGGCTGATTCATGCCTTTAAACATATGGGGAATTTGAAACCCACATCCCCTAGCAAGAGGCAGAGAGTGGACTCTTATTCCAGTACCCATCCGGTGTGCTGTGCATTCTGTGGGCAGTGGACTTAAGAACTTGGGGCCCAGACTGTCCCACCGACGGGAGAAAAGGGCCTGGCCAAACCTTTGTGCTCCTGTAGAGATCTCTGCCTCCTCTCGCTTCCCATTTGTGTTCTAAGCTCCCCAGCAGCCCTTATGCTTTTGGGAGCACTCTCCTCACCTGGATGGAGGCACCCCCTCCCCATGACAAGCCTGCACCCTCCCAGGCCTTGCAGACTGATGTGTCAGGAAACAGGTGTGGGGTTGATTTCACAGTTTTAATATGATGTATTTATTTTCATGCGGATCAGAAAATATGTATAATTAGTATATAAGACCCATGATTTGGCAGATGATAGCACTTTAGATGAGGCTAAGTAAAAAGGTGATTGGTTTAAAATGATTAAAATAATGATACATAGATTATTAAGGTGGAACACAGATGGGCTTGTGGAACCAGATGATGGGGGAAGGGACACGCTAAAAGAGCCCTGGTGTTGGGGGGGTCCAGAGACATGAGTCCTGCACACTATTCCCTGGCCTATAGATACCCTGCCTCATCCTGGGGACAGATGGCACTCCTGAATCACTCCAGAGTTTCCCTAACTATTGACCATAAGCAGGAACCCCCAAAGAGGAAGGACCTGTATGTAAAGTGGCTTCCTGCCCAGGGTCACTTGACACAGGGCACAGACCCATGTTCTGGCCTCCTGGTATCGTAGGTTGTAGATAGGAGGCCAGTGTGGCTCTGGACGGCTCGCTACTATCTAGCTGTCTTCCAGGCCAGTCTCAAGTCACTAGGACTGGACAGCTCTAAGGCTCCGGTGGTGTCTAGCCAAGGTTTCCATCCTGTCTGCTGATCTCCTCTGTTCAGTAGGAGATGGGGGCTGAGACGTTTGAGAACCATGAGCAGAGTGCTCCTTGAATAGTGCTCGGCTCAGTTGTAGTATACAGTGGGAGGGGACCACAGTGCTGCCCGATATTCTCAGCTCATCAACCCTTTGGTGTTCTGCAAGTCTTAGGGGCAAATGGGCAATAGAGGGGAGAACAAAGGCCTACCTAGCCTGAGTGGCAGAAGACACCTGCCACTGTCTCCTCCTTTGCCTCCCCCACCAGCTACCAGCTAGCCTGTTCCACCGTCATTTGGCCTCATGACACCAGACTTCCAATAACTCTCCCTGCCCTCCAAAAGACTAGCTGCAAACTTCTCAGGAGGTCACGGCTACTGTAGGCTGGCCCCCATGGACACTACTCTCCAGCCGCCTCCTCTTCTCTGGAATATGGGGCAGTCTGATAGCATGCTGGATGACCTTGAGCAGTCCCCTCCTGCACCCTACTAAGATCTTTATGGCGCCAGCCCGGTCCATCTCTAAGGCTTCTCTCTGTCTACCTGCCAAACCCTGTCTACCTGCCCTGGCAAATGAAGGCAGTGTCCATGTCTGTCTAGGCAGGAGACCCAGCATGGTGAGGCGAGCAGGGAGCCTGTTCACTTGCTGAGGTGTTGGTGCCAGGTGGGATGAGTAAGTGATTTCATTCATGAATGAATGCATAAATAAGTGGGTATGCTTGACATCCACCCTTGGTTGCTGCTGCTGCTGCTGCTGTTGGAGTCTCTCCAGCTTCTCAGAGCAGTGGCCGAGAGGACTGGCCAGAGACAGGCTACGGCACAGTGCCAGCCTGTCTGGGTTCATATCCCGGCTGTGACCTTGAACTGTTTTTCTTCTTCTCTTTCTTATGTTTCCTCATCTTTTAAAATGAGTACAGTATGTACTTCCTAGGGTGCCATGAGACTAAACCAATCAATCAGTTGGCAAAAAGTGCTTAGACGGGTGCAGCTAAAGGCCCTTTAAAGAAGTTAGCCGTTGTGAACAGTCTCATTACCACTACGATGATTAGCAAAGAATGGGGAGATGCTGGATGAAGTCTTGGAGTCTCTAGGAGCTTTGGAATGTAATAGGTAGAGAAGTGTGCAGCAAGTTGTAATTGGGAGCTTTCATTATAAGCATTTCTGATAAATTGTTTTTAAGAAGCTTCATCAGAAACAGGAGTTGGATGGATGCCTTAGGACCCAGGAGTTTGTTATGGTTTTCCTAACTCTATAGACTTTACAATTCAACGTATTTTTCACAAGGGCCTCCAAGATTGCATAAATGTAAGCCTCTATAGATCCGATTTTTATCAGTGTGCCTGTTCCTATGCTCCCCCTTCTGTGGTCCCAGCAGGAGATGGCACTGTCCACGTTTAGAAGCACCTAACTTCTTAGCCTTAGACACCATGTTGTATGCAAGCTGGCCTCTTACATGCAGTTTCCAAACCTGAGAATGGCCTGAAGGATTCTGGGCAGTTCCCAGAGAGAAAGGACTGTCTTTCTCTTCCCTTCCAGAATATCCCTGGCAAAGGGCCTGCTTCACACAAAGGTCTTGGTGCTGGGCCCTGTTGCTTCTGTGCTTCTGAGCTGAGGGCTTTTGCGTGCAGGATAAGATCCGCCTACTCTCTCCTCCCCTGTGTATGCCCTGCTGTGTGGGCACTAGAAGGCAGTTAGGCTGTGGGAAGCAGGTTGCTGAATTGTACGGTTGTCACTGGACTGTTTGGCTGTGTGCCAAGTCAAAGATTTAGTGCCAGGGTAGGGTCCAGGACTGGCCTTGCCCTCACAGATCTCTTTGGTCACCAAAACCACAGGATTCTCACCTGAAGGGTGAGGAGCAGACAGGCAAAGATGGGGTCACCCCTCTTATCAGTAATCTCGGAGTAAGTAGTACAGAGAGCCCATAGCTCATGAGAGCCCAACAGGTGCAGCTAGCTCCAGAGGACAGACCGTTAGCTGGGGACGACCCCTGGGTGGCCACTGTGGACACTTGCTGCCTCCACTGGCAGCAGGGCCTCTAGACCCTGCTCTGAGAGGAACATTTATAACTCACAGCTGTGCGGTCCTGAGCCCAACTGACTGTGGTAAACCGATCTGGCTTCAGGAAGTCCCAACCCAAGGCCACTCCCAACTCGACCCCACATTCTCCTCACCTCCTGACACCCACATCCTGTTCTCAACAGGAGGGCAGGCCGTGGGGCCCAGCCAGGGTCTCCAGCTGCAAAGCGCCAGGATGGCTCTAGAACTGTGAGGACACCAGCATCACCGGGACCTGTCTCAAAGACAAATATATAGGAACACTAAGGTCATCAGAGGGTTAGTAACTGTCCAGAGTCCACAGGATCAAGGATCAGGAGTGCTGATTGGAGGATCAGGAACATGCTTGGAGCTCCCAACATGATCCAAAGAGGGGTTGATGCTTCTAGCCCCCACCCACCACTGTAGCACAGGGAAGCCCGTTGAAAGAGAAGAGAGCTCCAGGGAATGCTGGGGAAAGACACACCATCTTGGATCCCAGGTTTCTGCATTGCCACCTTCATTTTGTTGCTTCATTCTCTGGAAGCCCCGTACCACCCCCCTGAGATTGTGTGGGACTAGGCGTGGGCTGGGAAAAAGAGGGAGGATGCTGTTGCAAGCTTCCAGCCCTCTGTGGCCTTGGCTCTGCCACCTGTCTTGGCCCCAATGCTTGGACCAAGCACTCACTTCTCTGCTGTGTTTTCCCTGCAAACAGAACTAATTCCCTATAGTGAGTTTGCAGGATCTTGGCCCAGGAAACTCTAGAAGTTTGTGACAATATTCTAAACTCAGAACCAGAAAGAACATGTATTTTTGTTTTATTGGTTACATATTTATTAAAGTATATTAGAAATGCCAACCTATGTATACTCTTGACTTTGTGGCTCTCCTCTGCTTTAAACTGGTTCTGGAGGGTAGGGAGTCTAGCTGAGCTGGTGGGTTCCAGGTTCAGTAAGAGACCCTGTCTCAAAGACACAATGTGAAACACCAGGTATAGTAGCACACACCTTTACTCCCACCCCTAGAGATACAGAAACAGGCTGATCTTAGTGAATTTAAGCTAGCCTGGTCTTCATCGTAAGTTCCAGGCCAGACAGAGCCTCATGGTAAGACCATGTCTCAAAAACAAACAAAAAAGATGGAGCATGGATATAGAAGGTACTCAGTGTTGGCCTTTAGCTTCTCCTTGTGTGACAATGTACACATATAAAAATTAAACAGATGTGGGCTATAGAAATGGCTCAGTGACTAGAGCATATACTGCTAGTCCAGAGGACTGGACTTTGCTTTCCAGCACCCACAGCAGATGGCTCACAACTACCTATCGTACTAGCTCAATTACTCTGGCCTCCAACCTCCATGGGCACTTGGACTCATGTGCACGTGTCCACACAGAGACATACACGGTGGCTTACGGAAGAGCAGCTCTGCACAGCGTGCATTAACAGCATCTGGATCTCAGAGCCATTCTAAGGTTATCGTCAAGGCTCTGTGCAGTGGCTGGACTAGGAGGTAAGGAGGGCTGGGCAGTAGTTCTGTGGGCTGATACACTAGAGATGGGGACAGCGTAAATGGGAGTAAAACTGTCTAGCTGTCCCTTGGTGAGAATTCTGTTCTCGAGGAGTCAGGGACAGTGAGTGTCTTAAGACATGAGGATACCATGCGGTGGGTGATAGTGTTTTGTTTTAGCATTTATTAGTTTGTTTGTTTGAAATTAGGGAGCATTTTCTCATCATGCGTGTGGACTGAACTCAGGTAGTCACAGCAGGCACCTTTACACTCTAAGCTTGAGACTGAGTTCTAAGAAGTGAAATGCAGGCAGAAAAGAGAACCCAGGCAACATGGCGCGGGGGCTCTGATGGACAGTTAAGGGAGGCTTCTCGAGGAGGGTGGTCTCAACTGGGGATAACAGAGGAGCACGGAATTGTTGACGGCCTGTTGCCAGGAGCTAAGAGAGCTCTGGTAGCTTGGGACCGGGGGTACTGGGGAAGAGATGAGTTGAAACCCTGCATCAGGCTTGCTGCGGACTCAGATGGGGGATCCTATGTGGATCAAGGGTGGTCAGGAGAGACTGGCAGGTTTGGAGCAGATTCAGAGGAGATTGTCATTTTCTCTGTCCTTGGACTGCTGGGAGTACAGAGTGGGACCCCAGAAGGCAGTCTGCTCTGGATGGTTGGAGGTGCTGCACCTCTGAGCCACAAAGGACGAGCCAGGAAGCTGCTAGACCGGAGTCTGGAAAGAGGCTGTGACTGGAGATGCATGGTCGGGAATTGTTTGTGGCCGGTGTTGCAAGCTAGGCAGCCAGTGAGGTCACCCTGAGAGAGAGCTTGTTGAGAGTGTGCAGGCCAGGAGTCTGGGTCTGAGTCACAGCCATCTGGCCTGGCCCTGGGGAGGGGACAGGAATGGATGTCAGGAGGGCGCAACCAGAGAGAGAGAGAAAGAGAGAGGAGAGCAGAGCCAGCTCTAAGTGGGCAGAAGATGTCATCAGGGAACTTGGGAAGGGCAGTGCAGTGCAGAGGGAACAGAGGGAACATACACAAAGGCTCAGAGGCCTTAATAAGGAGGCCGTATCCAGAGAGGGCTGATAGAGACTAGAGGCTTTCTTCTGCCACACAAGTGGAGAGGACCCTAGGTGTCCCATTGGGCTGCTAGTGAACCCATGTCCTGGTCTTTTGTTCATCTGGCAAAGCCCCAGCAGCCCTCTAACCCTAAGGTCTGTCTGTTTCTCTTTGAGAAGTCCTGTTGGGCCCATGATTGTGCCCCTTCCAGAGTACAGGGCTCAAAGAGGCAGTTCAAGGGGAAGACAAGAGCAGCCCCCTATTGCATTCCTGGGCAGGAATGGGTCTCTGTTCTTAAAGAGAGAACCACCGTCCAGGGCTGCCGGAGGATTGGACTGCTGACCACTCTGCCACAGGCAGGGGACTGTGATTCTATCCTGTGATTATTTTCTCTCCTTACCTAAGCTGTCTGTCTCAGTGTGTCCCCCCCAAAAAAAGAGCATTTGTATCCTCCTGGGTCCTCTCTCAGCTCCTGGGCACTCCCTTTTGGTGTTCAGGACTGGGGTTGGGGGTTCCCACCTTGCTACCGTGCAGGGCTTTGGAACTGCACCTGCTCCATACTGGACCCAGCACCCTGAGAGTCCTTGAGCCATCTCTTTTCTTTCTAAGGACCCTGACCCTGAAGCTCCCTCACGTGCCTCGGAGCAGGTGGGCAGAGGGAATAACAGTGGGTTCCCATTTCCCAAGAGCTTTCGGAAGTGCAGTTGAGGCTGTGGGGTTGAGGGAAAAACCTGTAACATGCTATGCGGCCCGAGCAATGTGGAACTCCTTAGAGAGAAGCCCAGCCCTGCCTGGGGGCTCAGCAGGACAGCGGCTTTGGACATTAGACACGCGGCCACTGGAGCAAGGCCAGCCCTCTGCAGGCGCTGACACTGGCAGGGGTGGTAGGACACTTGCTGGCTTCTGACATTTCTCAGTCTGAGAATTGCATGGAACCTAGGTGAGGACTTGGGAAAGCGTGAGAGGAGGGGCCCCATGATTCTGCATTAGGATTAGGGGAGCCAGCCAAGGCTGCTTTGATGCTATGGGGCTCTGTGTCATCTCAGTGGCAGGAGACTGTGGGTAATCTAATTAATGTGCTCTGCGGATGGCCAAGTAATCCCAGGGCCTTTAGACTCACTTTCTTTAAGCCTCCCTCCACCTGTCCCTGCCTTAATCCCCTCCTGCCTCAGTGATCTCTGGCAGGGCTGGACTTATCGCCATTGAACAGATTGGTAAGCCAGGGCTCGGGAGGACAAAGTGTGTAGGATGTCACAGCTAATTTGTCAGGGGGCCCTTTGAACCTGAGCCATCTGAATCCAAAGTCTAGGAGCTTAAAACAAACTCTACCATCTCCCACGTTCTTATAGAATATCCGGGCATAAACCACCTTTCGGCGCTCACTTTGTGGAGGGAAGGGAATAGAGGCCCAGAGAAAGCGAGGCAGTTGCAAAGAGCCACACAGCAGCAGCCAGTCAGGTCTAGCATCAGAAGCACATCTGCTATCCTGCTCCCCAGAAGGCACAGAGGTGCCCCGTGGACCCTGCCCTCCACTGCCCGCAACACATGCTGCATTAAACTCTCTGGCAATCCTCGCCTTTTGAAGGCACCTGGTTCTGAACCCCAAAGCTTTCCAGTGCCCATTGTTTAAATATAGATTACTAATGAAATGCTTTTTCTTCCCCTTCCCAGTGAATAGTTGTGTAAAGTTAATTTGCAGTGTTATGTAAATTCTGTTTAACTTCAATCAAGTTTCTAATTATGTTTTTACCGCAGTAATTCCCATTTGATTTGTCGTCTCCTGTTAGGTATTTAATGTTCTGTGGGCAGGCTTGCTTTCTCCCGTCTCTCCATCTTCCAGCACCCACTCCCTGCTGACCTCCTGCCTTCCTGTCCATCACCTCTTCATTCACTAGTTTCCCTTTCTCTTGCTTACTCTTTCAATCATCCCCTCCCTATCTTCTGTCCCCCCGCCCTCCCGCCCTCCCGCCCAGCTCTTGTTTCTCACTCTTCCAGGTCTTCCTCACTTTGTGTGTCCTAAGTCCTCTGACCTCTCAGGTCTCGCTCTGTTGCCCCTATGTAGTCTCCATCCTTCTTTGTGACCCAGTGAGTGTTTACTCTTCTTCGAGTCTTCTCTCTGTCTCTCACTCCCTTTCTCCTTTCCCCTGTGACCTTTAGCCATTATAAAACATGTCGGGACTGCTTCCTAGGGTCTCCAACACTGAAGAAGAAGTAGAATTCCTGGGCTTGGATCCTGAGCGTCTCCTCAGAAATCAGGGTTTGGCCTTGGAAACTGGGTCAGGAACTCATAGGTAAACTGTTCCCAGGGTTGCAGAGTGGGGCATGGGTGAGAAACATGGACCCTGGCTCTGATAGGCAGCCTTCTTATTAGTGTTGTTTCTGTGGCTACACCCTCACCCCACCACTATCTGTAAAGCCGAGTGACAGGAACCCTGGTACTCAGCCGCTGAGAGAATAGATGAGGTGGCTTCCTTGAAGAACTTTCTGGGGCCAGATGGATAGGGCTTTTATCTGGGAACCCTCAGCCACACCCCTCACTTTTCTCTGGCTTTCCAGGGTTGCTTTTATAGGCAGCTTCTGGGCTGCTGGGCCCTGGTATCCAGGCCAGGCTGAGCCAGGGTAGGTGGAAATTAGCTGCAGGCGCTCACACAGCCACCAGCAAGGCAGAGACAGAATGTAGTCTTGGGCCTGTCTCTGGGGTGTCAGAGGCAGAGGTGGAGCTGCTAGGTAGCAACGTTTTCCCTTCCCTTGACCTCTAACGCGCCCCAGAGTCTGTTATGGAGACCATGCTGTGGAGTCCTGCTATGGCGCTTACATTGTGTCGCCAAGTCCCTGAGGCTGCCTTTCTGGGCCTTGAGTCTGAGGTCCATCCTGTTATTTGAGAGTTGCTAGCAGCCACAGAGGGCCCGCCTGTCGTGTGTCTGCCCTTCGGGAGCAGAGGCAGGAAGGAAAATAGCAGACAGAGGCCTGGATGGGCATGTGTCCCTCTTCGTCCCGACATTCTTGTCCCCCACAGTGGTGGCTTCTCATCCAATATGGCCAGGGACAGAAAACAAATGTTTGCCAAGAGCATCTCCCTTAAGTGAGGAAAGGCCACTGGTCACATGTCCTTCAGAAACCTGAGCTGGTCCAGCCTGCCCCACTGGGCCTTGTGGCCATCTCACCCAGTGAGTAAGGTTGTGTGTGTGTACATACATGCGAGACCAAGGAAACCTTGACCGTCACATGACTGCTCTTGCCCTGTTTGTCTAAGTAAGCAGTTCAGGCCAGCTGAAGCAAGGAGGCTGTGGCAGCAGCGAAGGACAGAGGACAGGCACTGTAGTGCAGTGGGGGGCCTGAGCCAGGTGTTGGAGTTCCTGGGCCACTGCGCTACCCTCTCCACAAGGGTCTCTTGCTCCATCTGACCGCAGAAGCCCTTCCAGCCCCAGCACAGAGAGGCTGGTTTCTCTGGCAAGGCAGCATCCCAGCCAGAAACGGGGGTGGTGTATGAAAGCTGCCTCCAGCTACTGTGGCCCCAGACCTGTGCCACAGAGTCCTGACCCTCTGCTTTCCCCCAGGTATCCAGAAAGTCACTGAATGTATGTTAAGCGCCTGCTGTGAGGCAGGCCCTGGTTCATGTGGAGGTAAGGAGGTTCTCCAGAGCCTTTGGGGAACCCCATGTCTGACGTGTTTCCGTCCTGTTGGAGGATTGAAATCAATTCCCTCCCATAGTGAGAACCCTATGACCTTGTCATGAGATGACCTGTCCCACCTACCACTGTTCAGGAGGCTGAAGCGCAGTGTTGGGTCAGAGCTTACTGGGTGGGGGTGGGGTGGGGACTTTCATTCCCCGAGAACTGAGGACTGACAGGTGTTCCTGACTGAGGAGGGGCCCTTTCTCCAGGGATGTCAAGCCAGAGCAGCTGCATGCAGCTGGCAGATATGCAGGCCAAGATGACCTCTGGACATCTGGGGCCTTCTATGAACCCTGCAGGCAGGGAAAGACAGCCCTGAAATCACTCCAAATGGGCCATCCTTGCATTTTACTGCCTTCAGTCTTTCCAGGAACGGTGCGCCCTCCCAGGCCTGGAAGGGGGTAGGGGAGGCATATTTGATGAGTTGCCTGTGTTCATGTCTTCATCCCCTTCTTGGCTGACTCTTCCCAATCTCCTTTCTTTAACAAGTGCTTCTTGGCATGTTTCCTTGCTGGCCCTGTGTTCCGGTAAAACCACATCCCCAGTCCTAGAGGTACTAATGCCAAATCAGTGGTGGCCTCCCAGGTGGGCCAAAGGGATCAAGAAGGTGAGACCTGTTAGAAGAGGCACCTGTGGCTAGGAATTGGGGTATGACTACCCGGGCTCTGGGAGGGAAAGGCACACTTCGTACTGGGTGTCGAGATGAGGAGGTACCAGGAGCCATCTCGACATAACAGGTTTCCCTAAGCTTTGCTGTGATAACATTTAGGCGTATAGTATTCAATGTGAAGAAGAGAAATGGGGAACCTCTGTGCAGAGGAAAGCTAGAGGGGTGTACCCAGTGGCTGCCATTTTACCACTTACATGTGGGTGCTGGGCAGGGTGGCTTCAGAGTGACGAGGCCAGAGTCCACAGTGCCATCTGGGCCTTCGTCCCAACCCTAGCTTGCACACGACAGCCCCAGGGTTGGCCTTCCACTGCCCACGGTCATCTGGTAGTTCTAGTGTGCTGGCCACCTGCCAGGCTGAAGGCTGACCCCTGCCCTTCACCCCACTTGTGTGAGGGCCACAGGTCATTGGCCTTCAGCATCTCTGAGCCCCTCCCGGGCTTCCTGCCCCAGGATTCCCAGGGGTCGAAACCAGACCTCTTGTCTAGAACTGGTGGCCAGGGTGTGGCTCATGTCGGTTCTGCCAATGCTCAGCAGATGCAGCTTCCCTCCTGTCAGGATTTCCAGGGCCAGGAGGCCTGCTGGGCTATGCCTTGGTGGGGCGTTGCTTGGGCTGCCGTGTGTAGGCAAGAGAGTTAGGTTCCAGAGGCAGCTGGTCTCTCCCATTCTCAATAAACAGCCTATGTTGAGGTGGGCCTGGGGGCCACCTGGGAGGTCTTTCTCACTCTGATGTCTTGCAGCCTGATGGAGACCCAATGTAACTGCCTTCCATTGGCTGGGGAGGTATGAGGGAGGGGCCACAGAGGAACTACAAGCCGCTTCTATGTCTACACCCCTCCCACCATGGGGCAGGGCACCAACTTCCTTTTTTACTGTACCCTCAGCCTGGGTGGGCATATCTCCCATTCCTGAGCCATAGAGAATGAGCTGGGGTCACCTACACTGCTGGAATCAAAGTGTGCATGGGTGATTCCATGGGCTTTTCCCTGCTTACTACGTGGGTGGTCTGCCACGTCAGCACTAGGTCAGACTAATTCCCACGGGGTCCTGCTCAGCCGCGTCCAAGGTTATATGCTCAGGGGTGAAAACCGGTTGTACTTTTTTTTTTTTTTTTTTGAGACCAGGTTTCTCAGTAGCTTTGAAGTTTGTCCTGGAACTGCTCTTATAGACCAGGCTGACCCCAAACTCGCAGAGATCTGTCTGTCTCTGCCTTCGAGTGCTGGGAGTCACCACCACCCAGTTCCCAGCTGGTACTTTTGTCATGGCTTTATTCTGTAAAATAAATGACCAGAGTCCCAGAGGTCAGAGGCCATAGTGGCCAAGCCTGCCAGGCTTCCTAGTCCGTCCTGCCTCCAGAAAGCAGCAGCCCTTATAGAGAGACCTCTGAGGTCCTCCCTCTCCCTTGTCCCTGGTGGAGTTGACGGGACAGGAAGCCAGGGCAAGCGGGAGGATGGGTCTGGCCCAGAGATGAAGTACAATGAAGCCTGTCCTGTCCCCAGGGCTGCAGACACACGGGTCACCCCCTACAGGAAGCCCTACCCAAGCACTAACTACCTTGGCCCACCCAAGCTTCCCGACTGAAGTGTCTCCTATTCCCGTGGGAGCTACCACCAAGAATCCTACCCTCTTGAGAAAGGAAGAACTGCCCTGCCCCTGACCTGTTCTGACTCCTCCCAGGCTGTCCCATTGGTAGAGCTCTCAGCTTGCACAAGCCCACACCCTGCATGTGGATGACTGGGCTCCTTCGGACAATCACTGACCTTCAGGCTCATGGGAGAAACCTCAGAGCCGGCCTGCAAGCCAGACACCCGGATTCTTTCTCCCGAATCTGCCACTGGTTGTTTTGGTGATCCGCTTGGGCAAGTCCCTTGCCCACTCTGGACCTCATCTATAAAAAGCCAGGGAGAGGTGGATGCTTTGCCCAGCATAAGCGGTCAGGAAAATGAAACCCTTGGCAGAGGATGAACTTAGGATTGGTGAGGACAGCCAGACTTGGGTGACCACTCACAGGTCTCTCCCACATACCTGAGGATAAGGATGGGCCCCTTTCTGCCTCCCAGCCCAGCAAGTAGACCATGTCTGAGCTCTGCCTCACTTAGGCAGCTGTGTGGATCTGTAGGTGGAAGTCTGGGAGTGGGGATGGCGGCTCTGAGCAGGTATTCTAGCCCATTCTTCTGGCCCCTGGAGGTATCCACACACCTGGGACACCTCCTCAAGCCGGGTGGCCACCAACCCAGTACAATTCAGTATGTCCATGGATGTCTGGTACCAAGGGGACCAAGGAGGGGGTCAGGACTCCAAAGAAAGTGGGTTCAGGTCACTGTGGCCTGGAAGGGTGAGAAAAGGTAGGTGGGAAACCCCTCACGCTTGTGTGGGACCCTTCCATGTCAGGATCCACTCTGTCCTCTAGCCTTACAGAGCCTTTGTCACTTGGTGCTGTGGAGTGATCTCTGAACATTAGTCAGAGGTACCAGAGGAAGGAAGAGACAGTGCCCCCGAAGTGCTTAGACTGAGGGGTCGTGGGTTCTTGGCGAGAGAAATCGGCAGTGAGAAGCCTGAATGTGCATCCAGCATGGGGTCCCTGAGTCATGAGGAGACAAAAAGACCTGAGTGTATGCCAGCACCTGGGACCCAGGCCAGCCTCCCATGGCTTCCTCTGGGTGTCTCCCTGTCCCACCTAGTCCTAGGTGGATCCCATTGTTCCTTCCGCCCTCTGTGGCTCTCTGTTCCCTGTGGGAGGGGCTCTCATACAGTCCAGAAGCTCTGGCAGTGGGTGGAGTCATGGGCTGGATGGTTATGAGTCACTGTTGCTGAGCTTGTGTGTCATCAGATTGCACACTGGGCTGTTTCCCCTGCTGGCTGCCTCTTCTCTCCCACCCACATATGGGGGCTGCTCCTCTGGAGGGGACAATGCTGTGTCCACACGCTCAAAACAACCCAGGACAGAGAATCTGGGGGGGCTAAGCTCCAGACCTCAGGATCCCTGAACCTGGAATGGTGCCCTCCATCCCCAAGCTCCATTTCCAGTGCAATGGAGTGAGTGAACCTGGGTGAGCCAGCGCTCTCAGCCCAGGCCGCAGGGGAAACTCAGACAGTCTTGGATAATAAACTGTCTCAGACCAGTGAAGTTGGGTCCTTGGGTGTAGCCTGCAGCAGACTGAGATGCTCTGGTTTGGGTAGCCTTTGGTGGTCAGCTTCTCTACTCAAGAGCCCCTGGGAAGACAGTCCTGTTGACTCTGTTCACAGATCCTAGAGCTAGCTGGTACCGAGGTCAGCTCTGTCACTTTCTGACCTTCACCATGTGGCCTCCAGTACCTGAGTCTCATTTTCCTCATTGTGCAATGAGGATGCCATTGCCCATCTCATAGAATTGCTGTGAAGTGTACAAGTGTGCTCATAGTGGGCTCATATGTATAAACCGTGTATTAAGACTAGACCTGGGGCAGAGGCAGTACGCACCATGTGAGTGTCACTGTCTGCCTCTTTAATCCAAGCAGAGCCCACAACACTGTGACCACACTTACCTCTCCTTGTGTAACACTCCAGCTAAGTGTTTCCCTTGCTCTGTTTCTGTTGCTGTAACAAACTACTTGAGACTGGATAGTTTAGAAAGAATAGAAGTTTATTTGGCCTGCAGTTCTGGAGTGTGGGGAGTCCAAGTGTCTAGTGTTAGTATCTGCTTGGGGCTTCCCAACACAGCAGAGGGGGTGTGTGGCAAGACTGAACTCTTCTGTGAAGCCACTAATACCACCATGAGGGCCCCACCCTTACACCCTCACTCAATCCTACATACC
Organism: Chionomys nivalis; assembly: GCF_950005125.1. NCBI lineage: Eukaryota > Metazoa > Chordata > Mammalia > Rodentia > Cricetidae > Chionomys > Chionomys nivalis. The sequence continues at coordinate 30,800,039 of NC_080090.1, read as the reverse complement.
TTCTAAAGGCTCCACCTCCAAACCATTAACACATATACTTTGGGGACACATTGAGACTGTAATATTGGGGTGCCCAAAGCCTAGGATTAGACTCTAGAGCAACCTGAAGAGACTGCTCACCTTGGGCCTTCCAGGTCTGTCAGTCTTCAAGATGAGTGGCTGGTGAGGGTGTCACTCCTCACCCTGACAGTCCAATCAAATAACTGGGATGCAAGCCCCTCCTTCTGAAAGAACAAGGGTATTCCCAGTTGCTATGGAGAAGGGCACCTTATGTCTGCAAGAAGACTTGGCTGGCATGTTCCTGGGGCGCATCAGCACCTCCAGGGCAGAGAGGCAACTGGCTCTGGGTGTGCCCTGGCTCAGGGATGGGTGATCTGACATCACACCCATAATTGGTGTTGGGAGATGCAGAGGCTGAAACATACTGGCACCATTCAGGGCTGGGCTCTGGGCACCCAGGAAGGCAAAACTAGCTTGTCTCTGGCCATGCACAGTAAAGCAGGTCGGGGATGCCCTTCTCTGCCTGCCTCCTCCCAGTGTTCATTGAGCCACATAAGCCTCACCCCTCTTCTCTAGCAGCTGGCCCAGGTGAGGAGGAGGTGAAAGGCAAAAGCTCTACACAGAGTGCAGCTCTGATGGACAAGGTGCTGGTAGGGAGGGTGAATTGGTAAAGTACCTGGGGACATACTGTGGAGTGAGGTCCTTCGGCTGCCTCCTGCAGACTCACGGGCCACCTATGGAGGGAAGGCTGGATCACCCTGTAACATCTCTTGTCACACCACTGAGGAAACAGGCTCAGGGCCGTGGAGACTGAAGCCACAGGAGAAAGGATTCTAGGTAGGCCTGGGTGATGATAGAGCCACAGGGCTTTCCTTAGTCTGGAATTTATAAATCTGGGCTCCACTACTTTCCAAGCACATGTGGCCAGAGTCCCAGGGGATGCCTGCTAGGGAGTGTGATTGCCTGGGGATGGGGGTTGAGGTCATAGGGAATACACAATACCCAGTGCCCAAACTTCTTGAATTTCCTGTACCAGTTAATGGCTATGAAGCCAACTCATCCAGGCCTTTAGTCATGATGGCCCCAGATGGAGAAACTAAGGTCTGGAAAGATGGGCTGCTTATTTGTGAGCCAAGACTGGCTCCCCTGGTTTCTTAGTTCCCCCCTCATCCACACCCCCCCCCACACACACACGACTACCTGTTCCCATGCTCCAAGATACCTTGGGACTGTCCATCCACCTGCCTTCCCACCTCAGCTCAAAATGGGAACACACGGCCAGGCAGAGAAGCCACCAGGGGCCCACTTCCCAGCTCCACCTTACTGTCCTTTGCTTCTGTTCGGCTCCTCTTGCATGTGGTCGCCAGGGTCATTTGTTAAAGGAAAGAAAGAAGTTACTGATGGAGTAAATGAGTGAAGGACAGTGCCTAGAGGTCTGTTGACAGCTCCTATTTTAAAAATGAGAACCTAGTCTCAGTGACCCTCGTCCATCACCGTGTCAAAGACTCTAGATGACTCTAGAGTGTGAACCGAGTTTCACACACTCTCTCTCCTGTGGGTGGTTTCTGCCAATGTTCTCTTCTCCAAGAGAAGCCTGGAACATCCCCTGATGCTCAGGGGTATCTATGAGGGCCCAGGAGACAGATAACCCCCCTGGTTTGTAGTTGTCACCTGCCCAGCAGTTCAGCCCACTGCTCCTGCCCCATCCCTGGCTCCCTGGTCAGAGAACCTGGTGTCCCTGGCCTGGTTGAGTCTGTAAGCAGTTCTTAGACCATAGACCTCCTAATGGTTATTCCCAGGCATCCCTGCCCATGCATTCGCAACCTGAGCCACCAGCTTGTCACCTGGAGACCAGTGAGGTGCAGCAGCATCAGAGATGCTGAGTCCCCCAACTCCCAGGTTCCAGTTCCACCCTGCCAGGAATGAGGACAGCTAAGTCCTCCCTTGTGGCCTTCATGACTCAAAATATAGATAACTGCCTAGTTCTAACTATGCAAGAAGAAGGAAACACCGGATGTTATGAACGCTCTGGAGAGATCTTGGGCTGGGAGGGACACCTCTATGAAGGCAGCTTTATTCGGGTGATTCTTCAGGCACTGAAGGTGACCAGGGTCCACAGGGCAATTGATGCTCGGAGTGCAGTGTGAGATGGGTCCTCAAAATTCTGTTCCTTTTGGCCAGAGGCTTCTACCTTCAGATGTGTAGTTTCAGGTCTGCTTAATTGGACCTTCTCATTCGGGGACCCAGGACCATGCTAAGGACTGAGAGAGAGCCAATAGAGTTGTTGTAGAAGGACCAGCAGGTGGGACAATCCTTGTGGTTGCAGACTGGGCCGCATACTCCCGTATGTGTCCGTGTGAGTACACTGATGTCACTTCCTTGCCAGTGTCACTAACCCTGGATAATAGGCGCCAGTGCTATCAACACAGATCTCATCCCATGCCCCTCTCCGGGCGAAGCTAGCCCCTGGTCAGAAGTCTGTGGTAGGCCTGTGGGTGCTCCCTGCCAATGTGCACTTCTCCAAGACCATCCTGGAACATCTCTTTTGGGTGCACAATAGAGGGAAGTTTTGAACCGACTCTGGCAGACCTTGGCTCCCCCTAGCCCTGGAGCCTGAGTCAGGCTAACCCACAGCTCAGCTAGTGAGGGTGAGGTCAGGGAACATGTATTCCAAGAATGCAGGAGGCAGAGCTTCAGATAAGGTTTGGATAACCATCTGGGGTAAATATTTGCCTTGTTTCTGCAGCCAGCCCGGGCCTGGGCCTGGGCTCAGGGTCACCTCAGGGGATGTGTGTCTATGTAAATCTCTCAGGTGAGGGAATCTCTATCCCCATGAAGAGTTTGGGTGGACCCAAGAGGGGACCCTTTCCCTACCCCAGACTGGCATATCAGCTCTGCAAAGCAGGGATAGCACAACTGCTCCATCTAGGTCAGGCATCAAGGGTTGGGAGATGGGGAACCATTCAGGTCTTTGTACCAGGTCAGCTGGGCATGGGCATGCCCACATGATGGAGGTTCTGTGCCCACTTTGCCACTTGTGACTAGAGCAGTTCTGTACTCCCCAAAGCTGCTTTGTTACCATTCTATGGTCTTTTCCTCCATACCTTGTGGGCACTTCGTGTCTGGCTCAGCCTTCAGGATTGCGGGCTCATCATTTAACCCACACACTGTAAAGTCTATCTAGCTACCCTTGGTCTGGGTATGCTTGTGCTCGGCCAAGGTCCACACCAACTGGAGCCTTCCTTGTGGGCGAGTAACTGGAGGTGAAGTTACCCCTTACTTAGAAAGGAGATAGGGTCTCAGATAGGCTGAGTGACTTGCTTAAGGTGACCCAGCAATAGCAAAGCAGGGTCTTAAGCCCAACCCTACCCATCCCTGCCCTCTGATCTAACGGAAGAGGCAAAGCCAGAGTTCCAATTCAGATCATGGTCTCCATCATCACAACCCCCACTTCTTCCTAGGAATCCCTGGTGGAGGTGGGATAGTAAATTGGCAATGATTGGGGCAATCTGTCTTGACCCTGGGACAGTCCCAGCCCCCAAGTGATCTCTGCCTTACGCCAGATCAACCAGGGTCTGCTCACTTTGGAGCCGTGATGGAGCCTCCAACTACATTCCCCTCTGGAGTTTTGGAATCATGCCCAAGATGGGTGTGGCCCTGTGTAGCCTTCTCTGTGTAACTGATGGAAGCTGCCTTGTGGTTGGAATCTCACCCCCCACCCTGCGAGGGTCCCCATCTACAGGAAACCAGGGTGAGCTCCTACTGCCCACAACCCTCCAGGATACCAAAGGCCTTTGAGGAAGAAAACAGTGCTTCTCAGACCTGCTATTTACCCTGCGGTTTGCACTGTCTGGGAACAGCCAAGGACAAGTCACCTCTTGCCTCTGTCCTTGGCCTTACTGGCTGTCCAAGCTCCCGTAGGCTGAGAGCCATAATAGAGGACACTAGCAGGGCTGTGTGGTTCGAGGACTGAATCCTTTCTGTTTCCACAGCCTCACCCAGGCCCCTGGTACCTGAGCCTCCTTCTTTAGGAGGGCCTCGGGTCCACTTGCTCTGAACAGGGCTACTGAATAACTTCCAGGGCCAGACGGTGATGTTTATTAACTCTGCAGTAGCTGTGTGACCTTAGGCAATTAGAGAACTTCTCTGGGCCTTGCAGATAAATTAAAGAACATTTCCTCAGGCTAATTCCAGCCATCACGACCCTGCAGCTTGGATTCAGCGTCAGCCCTCTGCTCCCTTGTCTTCAGCTATAATGCAGACTTACACCTCTGACCCAATCCAGAGCTCAAATTCCAGTGGCCCCCACTTGTCACCCTCTCTGGCCTGTTTACCCCTTTGCATCAGGTTAGCACTGAGGTAGTAGGGTCTGCAGGAGATGGGGACATGTGTCTGTGCTGAACCAGACGCCGGAGTGAAAGCCTCGCACCCTGAGTGGCAGGCCTGGCATTGGTCCTTAAGGTCTGGATGACACCCAACAAGTGAGCAAGGCCTTTCAGGCTCTGACTTCTGTCCCCACTGCCAAAATAATCATTTTCTCTGTGTCAGTGGCTCTGCTGGCCAACTAAACTTTGGGAAACGCCTGGACTGTGAGTGGCTGGAGGCAGGAGACTCATTCACCTTCCACACCAGTCCAATTGCTGCTGTGTTTGAGACCCTGGTCCTCAGTTTCCCCCACTGTAAAATGGAACATTATAGCTACAGAACCCAGGGACTGTTTATATTCTCAAAGTGACGCATTGACTTGCCTGGTGGGCTCTGTGTGTTGTATGGAACACTGCACTGGCCTCTGTGGGGTGATTCATGTCCCCACTAGCGGATAAGGGTCCACACCCTATACACACTGTGTCTCAAAGTGGGGGCCTATCTCCCTACAATTGAGTCAGGGAGGTGTGTGCCAGGCGCACATATTTAGAGAGAAGGTGAAATGGGGGTTTGAACCAGGTTCTTCCGACTAGAGACTGCACCCTCAACTCCAGGGCTCAGGATTCTCTGACATCAGTGCTGGGCAGTGAGAGAGCCTGGGTCTGACTGAGTATAAGCCAGGCTGCATGACTGGCACCACCCGCCCAGCCGTCAGCCAGGCCTCCCTACTCTGAGAGGCATCCCGCCCTGACTCAGATGCTAGGGTGCTGGCCCAAGGAAACACAATGCTTGCTTCCAGCCACAGAATTGCTTTCATAGAGACAGACCTGAAATTGGAGTCTGCATCTCTCACCCGACCAGAGAGCCTCCTGGGTACTACGAGCTCCCTGGGCCGTGTGGAGTGACCAGAGTCACCCAGTGAGAATAACTTGGCCCCATTTCTTGCCACCAGCAGAGCTTCTCTACATTCTGTCCTCTTAGACCTGGTGCGACCCCCAACTAGTCACCCCACCACCTTCTTTCCTTCCAAGCTCTTCTTCCTCAGCAGCCATGGGAACTCTTCCCAACCTCGAATCAGGGTCACTCCCCTTCCCTGGCTGCTTCTGCCCACCGCTACTCTCCCCTGCACTCCCGAGCCTCCGGTTGTCAGGTCCTCTAAACTACACGTCCTTCCCTGCCGCTTAGGTAATGCTTATACTTTTCCTTCTGCCCAGACTCTGTTCCCTGAATCTCGGTCTGCCTTTCAGATTGGTTCTTTAACTTCACCCTCCTAAAGAGGCCACTCCACACTTTGAGTCTCTGTGGGGCAGCCCCTGAAGCAGCAATCGCTATCACAGCTTGGGTGTTTTGTTCATGCCATGTTTATTGTGTGAATGAGTGAGTGTTACCACTTTCTCTTGGATCCTCCAGGAGAGAGAGAGAGAGAGAGAGAGAGAGAGAGAGAGAGAGAGAGAGAGAGAGAGAGAGAGCGCCATTGGCCAGGGAAGCTAAAGTCTACAAAAATGGGGTGTCTGGTCCTGCCTACATCATCCCAGACACCCCTTGGTGCTCCCCTGTGCCGGTTTGTTCTGCCTGTTAAGCTTTCCCTTTGGTAGCAGTTGTGGCAGTGTGGTCAGCATTGCAGGCCCTGCAGGAGCTAAGCTGGACACACTAACCATTCCCTCTCATTGCAGGAGGATGGACCTTGAGTGAAGTGGAGGGCCTGTGAGCTACTGACCAGTGCAGGGACACTAGGGACTACACGGAGGTAGGTACACCTTTCTGCTTAGAGCTCCCAGAAGCGGATGAGCAGGAGGGCTGGGGGTGCTATGTTAGTCTTAGCCACACTGGGGCTTCTCGGCCCTCATAGTGGGGCCCAGCACCACCACCTTTGCTGGATGTCATTGTATCCTGACAAGTGCTCCCTACAGATCATGTTCCATGGCCTCTGCCTTGATGCTTCTCAAGTAGCCATGGGGACAATGTTGAGAGTCCTGGGATGCGGGCCTGGCATTCCCAGCCTCAGCATAGTGACTCTTAGAAGCACACTGGTGACCCTGAACCCCAGTGGGACACAGGACCCACCAGGAGGTGGCCTGGATGGCAGAGAGACATGCTCACTGCCATGAGTCACCAGCCAGCCATGGCCATCACTGCCAGCTTTAGGGCCCCATTCTGGCACTTGTTCACTGGAACCTTGAACAGTTGCTCTGTACCTTGCTTTAGCTGTCTGTTAAATGGGAGTGTCATGAAAAAGGATGCGCGCAGCATACTGCCTGTTTCCTCAGAGATGCTGGGACTCCATCCCCACATCCCCTACTAGCCCCTTCCTCTGAGGACCTGCCAGTACCAGGATGGGCATAGACAGATCACCTGGCCTGATGGAGAACTTAGGCCCTCCCAGGGAGCTCAAGAATGATGGGGACCAAACCTTAGGATAGAGCTGGCCTGGACACCAGTGTGTCTCATGCCAGGATGGCATTTCAGGGTTGGTCACTCTTGACTCTACACCAAAGGGCAGCTGCATAATCTCTATTTACTCTTTGGCTCTCGACCCAGAGGGTTTAGAAGCCATGTTCAGATGCTCATTGGCCCAGAGCCCTTTGTCTCAGGGCACCATGACCCCGGGCTACTTTAGGAGAGTAGAGATTCCTGCCTAGCTACCTGAAGGTTTGCTGTGGAATGCGATGTTCCAGGAGTCCCAGGGCAGGGCTGGCAAGCAGTAGGACAACTGGGGACCTGGGCTATGGCCCCGTCTGCTGCAGGAACTCCAGATTTCTACTTCTCGGTTGTATGACTCTAGGTAGGTCAAATTCCTATAGCAAGAGTGCATATTCTTATCCCCAAGTGAACATGAGCGTCACCATCATGGCGGACAGGCCTACTAGGATGCTTAGAGGCCTCTGGTGGTATTAAACTTGGGCTCTTCTGTTAACCCGGGTTGTGCTCTTGGGACACACACTTTCCGCCATGAGACCTCCTAGAGGCAGTTTGTATAATGCCTTGTTTCCCAGAGGCTCTGTCATTAAGAAACCCATTGAGTTGTAAGTGGTGGAGTGAGATTTGAACTGAGGTCTGTAGAAATTAAGCAACTGTAATATCAGAGGACAGAGACGAGGAAGGGTCTACATAGATGCAGGGAAAGCCACCTCCACCTCTGCTTCTTCAGCCTCCCAGTACTGCTCTCTGGAGCCAGGGGCTTTGTCCCACTCCCCGGCAGGCTGCACATGCCTTTCTCTGATAGGGCCAGCCACATCACTCCCCTCTCCGATGGCTCCAGCAGTCCGGTTCGACTAGAGGAATCCGTGCTAACTGCCAGGTAACTTTTTTGACTCTCCTTCATGGTGGGTTCTCTTTTCGGATGTTGTTCAGTGTAATTCATTCTCTTTCCAGAATTTGCCAGTGGCAGGGCATTAGGCAGCTGGTAATTAATCATGGGAATGGCTTCAAGTTTATTCTTTAAAAAAAAAAAAAAGTGAGGAACGGAAAGGCTTGCTGGAAAAAGAAAAGAAATCTTTTCTAAGGTAGGGCTGGTAATCAATACCCCCGTGTCCTAGAAACAGCTAGTGGAGGTGGCAGCCAGGAGCTGTGGTCAGCACCTGCAGCATGGAGAAGTCTCATTCTTGGCCATCACCCAGGTGACCCTGGGAAGTCACTGCCTCCCTCTGAACGCGGGTTCACCACTGTAAAGTAGGTTAAGGGTAGATGCTGACGAGACAAGTGTGTGTCCATGGCTGCGACCCAATGCCTAGCACACTGTGGCTGCCGCAGAGGTGCTTTACTGAGTGACTAGACCAGCTGACATCAGTCAAGGTGGTGGCACAGACTGTATAGTTCTTCTACAGTATGGAGTGACGGCAGGGTTATGTGCCTCTTTGGTGACTTTCTAATTGACAGAAGCACAGTTTGGCTCAGTGGATTTGGGGCAGGAGGGCCAGAGTCCCTTGGCATATTCAACCTCAACCTCCTAGGAGTCTGAGCTATCAAGAGAGCATGATAGTTGGAGTTTGGGGTGTTCAGGACTTTCAGGCTGGGGTCTGGGGCCCTAGCACACCCCCATGTCTAAGTGGGAACACGATGCTCTCCACCGTGGATCCTGAAGAAGGGCCGCAGGAAGAGCACCCTGGCAGAATGCAACACCACATTGTCTGTGGCCTGGGTACCAGAACTGAGGGAGGGAAAGGCCTAAGCCCCTGAGGCTGGGCTGGGGTGGACAGGCTATGCGCTGTGTATTTATGGAATAGCATCTGCATCTTGGAGGCAGAGTCTCAGACCTAGGCCCCACCTACTGGTCGGATCTGGTGTAACTTGACACTATCTCTGTCTCCACCCCCAGCCTCCCCACCCCACCCCACCCCATCCCTGTGACTGCATTGTCTCCATGTTCTCCTTGGCTCTCCTTTGCCCAGAGAGCACACATGACCTTCTCCTCCCTAGCATGGCCACTCTCCCCACGCTGCCCAGAGTTGCCGGCTGAGCCCAGTTCCTCCTCACCTCTGCTCTCCTTGATCATCAGAGCTGCTCTTTGCCAAGCACCCATCAGTGCCTCTGCTCTGTCCTTCTCACCCAGTCTCAGAGATCGGATACCTCCTGGGTTCCTGAACTGCCAGTCTGGACCTGGCTTATCGGGTTCTGTTGCTTACTTGAAGCAGGTATTTGAAGAAGCTGATATGCAGAACCAGGAATGAGGTACTTCTGGCCAAGGGCCATAGCGCAAGGCGCATCATGGGTCCGTAGGGCAACTTTGCCATTCACAGAGTCTAGGAGGTGGCATTGCTTGTGTGGCTGGGGTGAGACTGCACTCTCTCCTTGGGTCTTGAACCTGCTATGCTGGCCACTTGAAATGGAGGAGGATCTCCTAGCCCAGAGATGAAGACAAGGGGCCCATACCCACTAGCAGGGTCTTTGGAAACATGACATTTCCCTGCCGCATAATTGAAATTTTTGCTATAATTAGAAGTGAGGTGTACAGGCACCGGCTGCCTGGTGGGAGTGTGTGTGTGCTCATGAATAAATAAATTGCCCTCTCCCAAGGGAAAGGGGGCCGGAAGGTGAGCTCTCAGAGATCTGCAGGCCTAGGAGCATCAGTGAGCTGGTCGCCCTCGGGAGAGTCTCTTGCTGGTATCTTCTTGAAAGTGGCCTACTGTGCGCCTGCCTTAGTCAGCCTGCCATGGTAGCTGCTACCCTCTGGCCAGTGCCTCCTTTCATGGCCACATCATAGATCAACCTCAACCAGTGCCCTGGGGTAGAGCAAGCAACCTTGCCTCTCACTATGCCTTCCCATGATGCACCTTGCCCTGTGGTTCTTACCCTTCCTGATTTGCACACTGGCCTCTCAGATACCTGCATTAGTCTATGCTTCCTCTGTCTCTGAGGGAGCCTGAGCACTAGTTCCATCTTCGGAAGTCCAGGCCCTTCCTCTCCTGTGCTCTCACCGCATCCTCATGGGACCTGCTACGCTGTATCACGTTGGCATTGATCGTGTATCAGAATGATAACCTATGGGAATCACAGGGCAGATGTCTTACATCTGTTTTTCATATTGAGTCTTCTCAACCTGACGTGTACTGGCTTAGTCTATACAGCTCTCCCTGTTCAGGCACCACTGTGGCTCCTGAGGACACAGCAGCCAGTGTAGGCTTGGAGGGTCTGGCTTCCTCATTTTAGGGTAAGAACTAAGACCTGGGGGTAGGGGAGCAGGCAAATCATGAGTCTGAAACCACAAAAGTGGAGGAGGCCAGCAGGATTAAGGCTGAAATGCTTGGGATAGTAACACACTGTACCTAGAGGGGAAACCTTGTGTGGATTCTGTCCCATCTCCCACAGTGAGCTCAGGTAAGTGGGGACTGCCCTCCTAGCCCCCAAACAACCATTACAGGCATGGGTCCATGCCATTGGTCTTGCTTTTCATCCCTTTCAGCTTCTAAATAGGGACCTTAAAGAGTCGAGACTTGACCTCCCATGAAAGGAGCACGTCTGACCTCCATGCCTCCCAACTCAAACAAGCGTTCTAAACTGCAGAGATGTTCCAAGGGTGTGCCCTCTTCTCAGCCTCCTGGGAGGGTGGAGGATGCTGGTGTCATGGAAGACTTCATGAGCCAAAAGGGAAAAAGGAAACTCACTCCTTGGGATCAGCCACAGCTCCTGCTGGCCTGAGGGTGGGGCTCTCCAGAGAGGCAGAGTATTTCCCAGGTCAGGCTGGCAGCAGAGCCCATTTTCTTTTTAGATGTCATCAATCCCCTCCTGCTGCACTCGGGCTGCATGCTCCATTTCTGCTCAGCTCTCCGTGTGGGGAGCCATGGAAGGTTTAGGCACCGGCTCACTCCCCTCCAAAGGGCTTTTTCTGGGCTTGCCTCTTTGCACAGTTCAGTGTATGCTGAGCTGAAAACCCCTCCCTTTCCCTCCCTGCCCACTGAGATTTACAGACCCTGCTTCTAAAGTCCTTGAACCCCAATCCCTTGGTTTTTCCTTGCTTCTGTTCCCTTAAGCCAGCGCCTTCGGTCTTCCCCTTTGAGGTACTGGTGATGTAGTCCAGGGCCTTGTACATGCTAGGTAAGCGGCCTTTCGTGGTCTACCACGGCGCTATGCTCCAAGCCCTTTACTTTGTTCTTTTTATGTAAATTTTCTTCCTGCTCTGCCAGGAAGGCCTCAGACTTTGCTGTATAGTGCAGACAAGCCTTGAATTTGTCATCTTCTAACCTTGTGGAATTTAAAGACTGTTTCTGCTCTAAGCCACACTTCCAGCACGCTTCACTGCTGAAGGGTCTCAGGAAACCCATGTGTCCTCAGTTTCCCAAGAACAGCAGTAAAGCTTCATCTGTTAAACTCCTTCAGTGCTTGGAGGACTGGGTTAAGAAGGGTTCTGAGGCTGGGTGTTGGCTCTGTAGGAAACAGTAATGGTAGTTCAAGGCACACATCTTCCTGTCCAGATCCTCCTTCTTAGGGTTGGATCACTCAGTGGGTTTCTCAGTTCTGGCCGATGGCAATGCAAAGAGAAGGGAGGGGCAGTGGCCTCTATGTGGCCCCAGTGACATCTCTTCACTCTGACTGCCAGGTGACGCTGCCCTCAGAGAGTGTGCTGCTTTATAGAGAGCAGGGCCTTGGATCTTCCCAAGCCTGTGTCTCCTGTCCATCATGTCTCATCCTCTGTAGTTTGTTTGGAAGGAGCATATCTTTCCTCTCAGATGTCAGGGACTCTCTGCCATGTCTGCAAGGCATCTTTGGAAACTTTATTCAGAGCTTGGGGGACTATTCCGGTTTGCTAATCTCCTTCACTACCCCTCCATCGGGCCACTCTAGTCTACTCTGTAGGACAGCCTAGTCAAAATGATCCTCTGAGAGGCCCTGTCCCCTTCAGACTTCCCCTTGAAGCCCCTCCATCCAGCCTTTCTCTCTAGTGAGGGCCAGCATTCTGTACTCTACTGTCTCCCAGTCACCACACACAGCTTTGGGATGGCAAGGAGTGACCCTGAAAGACTCTGTTGAGCCAGAACCTAAAGATGATGTAGGTTAGTTTTCTCTTTGTGGATGATCCTCGCATCCTTAGGCTATGTAGCTTGTCCCATCTAGCTTCAAAAGGGGCTAATATGGATCACCCTGGACCTCCAGTGGCTACCTGGTCACTGGAAAACTCAATGACAATTTTACCCCTGTAGTTGGGAGTGATAAAGGAAGTCATGTGACAACTGGTTAAAGTGTGTGATATAGGGACAAACCTGCCAGGTTCAAGTCCCTGCTTTGACACTTAGAAGCCAGGTCAGACCCAAAATAATCACACGGAAACTGTATTAATTAAATCACTGCTAGGTCCACTAGCTCTAGCTTCTTATTGGCTAACTCTTACATATTAATTTAACCCATCTCCATTAATCTGTGTATCGCCACATGGCTGTGGTTTACCAGGTAAAGTTCTGGCGTCTGTCTCTTTCTGAGTTACATGGCTTCTCCCTCACTCTGCCCTTCTTTCTCCCAGCATTCAGTTTAGTTTTCCCCTGCCTACCACTATTCCCTGCTCAGGCCCAAGACAGTTTCTTTATTCATTAACCAATAAAAGCAACACACAGACAGAAGGACCTCCCACATCCTTACGCTTATATTTGCACAGCAGCCAGCCATTGCAACAGCTCCAGCTCTGGGTTTTAACACGTGGCTTCATATGAAACCTGTGATCTTTCCAGAAGGGAGCTGGCCTAGAAACTACATGCCTCCACTGGGAAATTGTGGGCAAGACCTGTTCCTACCTGTGGCTCCAATTTTGTACTAATAAACCAACATTTTTTTTGTGATCTTTAAAGACTGTTCTGCTCAAAAAGCTTCATGACAATCAGGTGTCCCCACCAGGATCCCAGAGGCACACTAGTTTTAAGTCCCATTGCCTTTGGCCACAGAACATTGGGTTCAGTGGCTGTCTGCCAACCCCAGAGGCAGAGCCTGCCGCCGGCACATCAACAACTCCTAAGCCCTGTCCCTAAACCCAGCCAGGGCAGCTGTCGTGGAGGCTCACCAAGAGTCCTCATGAAAGAGGATGATGACCAAATGGTTCTCATTCTTCTAACCCCTGTAGTGGCTCCAGAGAGTTCATAGGTCAATGTGGGAAGGCTGGACCTGTTCTAATTAGGTGGCTAGACCCCTGCAAGTGACAGAGAAGGAATTTTTCAGTACTAAGGCCTGCATGTGTCATTCCACCTAGGATGACGTCAAGCCCTGGGTGGCACCATTAGCTCAGAAGAGTAGGCAAAGCTCCTCTGCCCACTGGCACCCCACTTGCAGAGCCAGCCTTAGGTGTGGGGCCTTGTGGATGACTATGGTTCATTCCTGGGCAGAAGGAGCCCCAGGCTAGTACTCGGTGTGAGACTACCACCCGACCTCTGCATAGCCCGCCCTCCCCACTGCACTCGCCATCAGCAGTGTTCCATGGAATCAATTGTTATATGGGTTGTTCTTAGCATGTTATATGTGGTGGGAAAGAACAGCATACAGTAGACATGGCATAAATGCTGGTGGAATCACGGGTACAAATCATACTGGGGTATCTGTGGGGAAGCTGAAAAGCCAGACTAGAGAGCAGCAGAGCTACAAGATATGAACCCCGGCCTAGGTGGCAAGGGCAGAACCAAGGGCAGCTCAGCATAGTTCATTAGAGCGGAGGGTAGGCAGTGCCTGCTGGAGCCATCCTCCTAGGCGACAGCATCACTTTCCTCTAGGCTCAGCATCCTCCGCCTGAGCAAATGCATCGTCTCCTAAAGAGTGTAGGCATAGGGAGTCCACCAAGCTTTGCAAGGGCAGAGAGTTCTGCCAGCCTTCAAGATGTCAGGGGAGTGGCTTGGAGGTCTGTGGCAGTGTTGTTTGTAGAGGGCCTGGACTCTTCCTTATTCTCAGATCATAGGGAGAGGGAGAATGATACCTTCTCATCCAGTGGGCCCAGACTCGACCAGGAATGGCAGAATGACCACCATATCCCATGCTACCAGCTATGGCACAACCACCCAGTTGGGAGCCTTCTCAGCATCTTCTGGGATAGCTAATGTTCCCGGTTTTCTATAGATGAAACAAAGTGAGTCTGTAGGGCTGGCTGCCTGGGACCCACAACTCCTATGACGGGGACCGAGAAAGACCATCTGAACTGGGTAAAACATGCATTATCGGGAGGAAAGCCAAAGCTAGCCCCATAGCTGAGCACTCGGGTGTAACTCAGAGGGGCCCATAGGAGGTATGTCATAGGACAAGACCCCCTGGACGCACCTTTGTCTAATGGGCAGTGGGGAGCTGGTGAAAGTTTGGTTAATTAAAAGAACATGAGGCCCATTCTCCCTGTGTTCCCACAGGAGGAGATTAATGTTGGAGATCCCTTCTATAGAGCAGAGTTGCCCTTTCGCAAGCCTGGCTTTTAAAATGCAGGTCCAGTGAGGGTGGGCATTAGCATGTTCAAATTGTTCGTCGGAAATGGAATGCCAGGATGGTACAGAGGCCATTGAGCAAGTCAAATGTAGAAGTCTGGAGATAGCAAGGGCCAGGGGCTCTGAGGATGCAGTCATCCCGTGTCTTCACCATCCTACGTCTTCTGCATTAGGGGAAACCAAGGTCTAGGGCTGAGAAGGGTTTGTCTGGAAAAACCCAAGAGTCCTTGCAATAAATGCATAGCTCCAGTCTGCACCTGCTCTCCTGAGGGAGGTCTTTTTCTGTGTGTGTCTGATCTCTAACCAAAGGGAGAACATGATGTGTGAGACCTGGAACGGCTCACCAGGACCAGAACAAGAGCATCCAGCAAGAGACCATGGGACCCTTCTCTTCTTCCTAGACATTGAGGCTGCTGTGTCTGACCTGTTGCAAGTATGCAGTGGTCAGCTGGCATTGCTGTCATCATGGGGCTAGAACAGTTCCACTTGCTTGGGAATCTACCAGTTTGGGCTGCAGCCTGTGGAGTAGTCATGAGCGCATGTAGTGTGTTGGGTACCCATGACTGAAGCTAGTCGGGAAGTAATGTCCCCTGAGCCCATGTGCAGCCCAACCTGCACACACTGCCTAGCAGGACCTGTGAAATGAAAACATGCTGTTTCCTGCTGGAGGCTAATGCAGGGCTGGGCTCCATGTGGCCTTGGCAAGCTGGCCCCGCTCTCAGGAAGCCCTGCCCCCCACAGCAGTGCCACAAAAACAGTGGAAAAGTGAGCCTGCTCCAAGGCTCTTTCCACTGTAAACAGTGGCTCTTCAGCTGTCCCCAGCCTCCTGAGTCAGGGCCAGAATCTTCCACCCTGCCTGGGAAGGACCTCAGCCGCCCTCTATCCCAACAGCGGCCCACTTATAGAAGAAGCTCTCAGGGCCTTACTTATAGTTTGGATACAACTTGTCAGAAACTCTCAGTCGTCTCATGCAGCCCGTGAAGTGAAAAAGTGGGGGCCAGGGAGCACAGCGGTGCACACAGAAGTACAGAGCATGCCCAGTGTCACACAGCAAAGACAAGACTGACCCGGTCTTCTGTCTTCCTAGAAGCACCTGTCCAAGCCTGAGGGTATCAGTGGAAGATTCTGTGTGCCATTCACTGCCTGATACAACTTGAGTTTCCTCGACTTTATCCCATGAATGCAGGAAGTCAGCAGCATGGGAGCAACTCCTTCATTTTCAATATTACAGGAGACCTGTTTTCCTTAGTAATACATGTTGCTGGTAGCCAGCCTGGAAGTCACAGAAGGGACAGGTGAAAAACATAATTGCCCAGCCCTGCCGGAGGAAGTCTTCTTGTTCTGCTGTCTCTCTCTGGTTGCTTTCTAAGGTCCTTTTGGTCTTATGTCATGAGCAAATTTTTTTGGGGGGGGTCACTTACTGTTTCTAGAAATCAGGAGTCTACAGCCCATGGAGGAGCTGAGGGCAGACCAGGGCACTCACTGCTTACTTGATAGAGGGTTTACCCTTGCCCAGACTGACTAGGAAGGAAGCTACCAGAGATTCCATGAGGAGATATCCCACCCTGCAGAGAAGCTTCTTACAGAGAGTAGATTTATTTGGGCCCAGGTGCTAGGCACCAAGAGGCTCTACTTTGCAGTTTGACACTAGGTCGTCCGTGCAGTGAGCACTGGGTTCCTGTGGGTCCCCTGGTGCCTACTGGCATGTGTCCAGGCCCTGTCTGTCAGCTGACCACAACACATGTCCATGCCATCCTTCGCTCACTTGGTCCAGGAGCCAATGCTGGGCGCCTACTATATGCAGATGTTAGAAAAGCCAAAGAAAGAACTCAGACCCCTACCTCCCTCCACCTCCGCTACCCATTCTACCCTAGAAGCCCAGACAGCCCCCTCTTTTGAGATTCTCACCAAGCCAGATCTGCAGGCCAGCTGGGCTGTGGGGGCAGCAGAGGTCCCAGGAGGAGCTATCTCCGGTCCCCTCCACCCTCCAACGTCCTTGGTGGCCGTAAGACAGCTTTATGGAGGACAGATTGAGGCTGTCTCCCTCCTGGCAGGTTTATTTCTTCATTTTTCAAACCCTGCTCTGATTTTTCCACCTTGGCCTCCCTACCCCCACTGGCTCCCTGGCAAGTTTCCTCTCCCTCCCCCTCAGCTGTCAGTCTGGCTAGGCAGAGGGCCACTGGCCTCCCAGGTGATTGAGTTATGGGGGAGACAGCCTAGGCTCTGCAGAAGTACTTTTGGCTTCTTGCCTTGCAGAGACTGGGGAGGCTGGAAGGGTGGCAAATGTGGACCACGGATCCCTGATATGGCTCCATTCCTTCAATACAGCCCCATCTGCTGACTAGGCCAGCACTGCTTGTGCCTCGTTTGCCCTTCTTGAGGAATGGGCAGGCCCCAAAACAAAGGAGGGCAAGTGTCAGAGCGGACGGATTCATTATGGGGCACTTCCTAAACATTGCAGTCGCTGAGCAGGGGATCAGAGGTACGTGGAGGAGAGGAGAAGGAAAGTACATATTTATAAAGAGGCTGCTGGGTGCAGGCCCTTCCCCAGCAGCAGCCTAAAGAGATAGTTACTGGTAGCAGTAGGTCAGAATTATTTTTGACAGATTGGTGAGTTTCGTTTGTTTATTTGTTGATAGGTTGGTTTTTTTTTTTTTTTAAATAGTCTTGTTATGTAACCCAAGCTGGACTCAGATAGCCCCCAAACTCTTAGCGGTCCTATTGTCTTATGCAACCCAAACTGGACCCAGTCAGCGTATAGCCCAGGATAGCCCCCAAACTCTTAGTGGTCCTACTGTCTTAACTTCTGAATATTTGGATTACAGGCTGTGCTTGGAAGCCTTAGCTCGAAGTTTCTAGAAGACAGGAATTTTGAATCTCTGGGAACTATAGGAGGTTAGGCAATCAGGTGAGACCCAAAAAGGGCTTGGGGGACTTGATTGTACCAAAGAGAGACCAGAGAAATGAACAAAGCAATCTGAGGTCCCACAGCTAAAAGTAGAGGCCTGTTCTGCCTGGCTCCTACACCCTATTTAATCTTTGTGGCGTCAGGCCACCTCTCATCTGACTGTTGGCAAGAAGGACTTACCATTCCAGCTGGCATTGCCCAATCCGTGCCTGCCTTGGTGGACTGAAAGCTTGGTGGCTTCAAGGTTTGTCCCTTTCTCACAAACGAGTGTCTGACCCTCGGCTAGTCAGGCCCCACCTGCTGTCTCTTCCCAGGGAAGGAGGAGTGGGAGGGGAAACCCCCTCACCCCTGCCACGCTGCTTCTGCTCTCTAGCTCATGGGAATGAAAAACACATTGGCTTCATTATCCTCGGATTGAATGAGCAGGGTTGCTATGGCAACAGCCATCTCAGGCCAGCAAGGGGGCAGGGAAGGGGCTGGTGAGACCGAAGCAAGTGGGGACCGGGCAGCGGGTGAGCAGGCACATCGGGTGGGCAGGCCACGGGAACAATTGTCGTTTATGCCACCCGCCCTCTTTTGAGGTCCCTGGCTTCCAGTCAACAATCTCACATGGGGAGAGGCAGGGGGATTGAGAAAGCAGCAGCATCCTTCCCTAACTTGCCCCTCTTTCCTATCCCTTTCATGGAAGGGTGCCAGGATGGTGGCAGACCTGTCTCCAGAGCCATCCAGTGGACCTACTTCCCAGCAGTAGGGACCCCACTAGCCTCCTGGGCTCATGGTTAGAGGAAGTACCTGAATACAGTACACCTGAGCATCAGTGGTAGCTTATGCAAGCTCAGAAGGTCTCCAATGTAACTGTTCTGGGGGGCTGGCTCTCCGGATAGGAACAGGACAGGGCGACAGGTGATGGTGGCCGTGAGGTGGCTTCTCAGGTCCAGTCCTTATCTAGTCCATCCCGTGACCCTGACACTTTCAGTCTAGTCTCCTGGTACGCATAAGGGCCCTTCCCTGCTTGGAGCCTGGATGCACAAATAGTCATACCCAGATAAGCCTTGTCCTGCCGTTCTGTGCTCAGCCTAGCTGGGCTACCGGCTGTAGCCCTTTCTCCTCTGAAGAACTCCAGCTGTTCATATGGAGAAACTCCAAGCGGTCAGTGACATTTCATCTTATCAGGACGCCTCAGATGTCCCTTCCATGTGATCTAGACACTGGGAGCACCACCAAAACCTTGTTTCCAGGGACTGTGCCCACAGGGTAGTGACATCAGACAGAACCACTCAGAACCTTGGTGCTGACCTCATTCAGATGCAACACCCTGGCCAGTCCCCCTTCCACAAACACTGCTGCTCTCACAGCCCAGCTTCTGCGCCAGCCTTTCCTTCCATAGAGTAAATCCCAGCCCCCACCTCGGTGTCCTGCTTCTTACTATGTTAACTTTAATGAGAGACCAAAGCCTGGAAGGGAAATGGTTTGTCCAGGGCCATTCGTGTGTGAGTGTGGGGGGGGGGGGCGGGGGGGATGCAGACGGGAGATCAGAGCAGCGCAACCTGATATGGAACATCACTTTTCTAAGCCAAGCACTTAATGTCTGTTGTGATGAGCCAAGAGACCCCATGGTCTTCGATCCAAAGCCAACCATCTCTAGGGCTGGTGAGAACTTCCCTACCAGGACTGGCTGCAGGAGATAGTTCTGACAGGACCAGGTTTGAGAGTTCATTGGTGGCCATTGTGGGGAGGAACCATTGTGGGTGATCCAGGCCTGAATTCTTTTCTCTGAGCACTAGAAAAAGGGGTAACAAGGGGGGCAGTCCTATGGCCCCACCCACAAATGAGCATATTCCTTCTAAGGATACAGGCAGTGGTGTGTGTGTGTGTGTGTGTGTGTGTGCCAGAATCAGAGTGAGTGGATGGCCTGAAGATTCCCCACCATTCTGCCAAGTCGGGTATATAGGAAGAAAAGACTGTCGAGAGGCCACTCAGGGTTCCAAAGCAAGTTATACACCCATCTGTCCCAGAGGCTGGTCTCAAATGTCTCAAATGTTCCATCTAGAAACACCTAGGTCCAGACCAGAAATCAGTACACTTGACTGTCTTGAGCTTTCGTAGCTGAGCTCCTTCCCCTAGCCTCAGTGACCCTCCCTGGGCCTCGTCCATTATCTTCCCTCTGCCCACAATCCCCCATGACATCTTCCTCTGCTGTTGACCTCCCATGACTCTATGACTGTTTATCCTGGGCCCTCCTCCTAGTCACCACCGAGGCTACAACCTGGCTCCCCACCCACAGACCTTTGGAGGGCAGTTGTTGGGCAAGCCTGTCATTTTCCCAGCTGGGGATTATAGGTTTGGGCTTAGGGCATCTTGGAGAGGAGGAGCTAGGACACTGGTGTGATGCCAGAGAGATACACCTCACAGGAAGAAGGGTGGGGAGTGGTGCTGTTTGGGCCTGGCTGGGGATTCCTGCAACCTGACTGAGATTCTCTCTGTCTCTCTATCTCAGTCTCGTGTGTGTGTGTGTGTGTGTGTGTGTGTGTGTGTGTGTGTGTGTGTGTGTTCACACCTCTCCTGAAGGTCAGGGCCTCTCTTTACTCTCATTATTTAATCCTCTCAGTGAGCCTGAGGGCGAACCTAGCTTCAGATTTTCCAGATTCAAAAAAGACAGGACTCTGGCTGGAAAGTGACTCCATCAGTAAAGCCCTTGCCATGAAAGCCTGAGGACCTGAATTCAGATCCCAGGAACCCAAATAAAAAGCTGGACGCAGTGGTACAAACTGTAATCCCAGGTGTGATGAGATGAGAAGCCGAGACAGGCAGATCTCTGGAGCTCACTAACCACTAGGCTAGCCTGCCTGGCAAAGGTCCAGGGCAGTGGGGACCCTCACTAACACAGAAGGTAGGAGGTGCCTGAGGAATGACACCCAAGGTTGTCCTCTGACCTGCACACATAACGCACACACATCTACACATCTATTCAACACACACATGCATACACACCTACACATTTGTGTACACACACACACACACAAAGACAAAACTTAGGAAGGGCATCAAACTGATCAGACTGGCCTGGTATACAGCAGGTTAGGGTAGAGTCAAGACTGGGCCACTGGTGCCCAATAGGCAGCCTCCTGCCCTACCACTCAGCATCCCAAGATGCTGGGAAAGTTGTACCTGAATGGTTTACCTCACCTGAATTGTGTTTCTTCTTCCATTCCCTGGTCTCAGGGACAGAGGTCAAGCATGGAGGAGACAAGGTGAACTGCACTCAGTGAGATTAGAAAAATCTCCTGGTGGTCCATCATATACCAACTAGTGTGGGGCTGCACACCTGTGAGGTTCCCATCCCTCTAAAGAGTTCAGGTAAAATATATATGCCAGTGTTAGTGGCTAAGGGTCCCTAAGGGGCTTGAGGACTTGAAGAACCCAGTACTCAAGAAACATGGTAGGATGGTTCTGAACTCTGGATCTCTTGAGTCAGACAGACCTCTGTGCTCAAATCTGAGACCTAAGTCCTGTAAGAGACTCTTGGAGCCTCAACCATGGGTCATGTGGTTTGTGTTAGAAGAGTTGATGGAGGCACTACTGGCCCCTTGGTGCTGACTGACTGTGATGCTTGTTCAGAGGATCTTTTCTCTTTTGTCTGTTGGTACTTGAGGCCCTGTTCACCATCTGAACAGCAAGGGCTGGAGCAGAGCAGCCAGCATGCTTCAAGCAGCCAGGAGGGGCCCTTGGCACTCTCCCAGACTACACCACTAGGGAGCCAGCATTTCTGATGGACTGCCACTTCCTGTGTGAACTGGCCTTCTGCTGGCAGCCAGAGGGACCTCATGGAGCCAACCCATGACTCCCTATAGGCACAGGGGAGCAGGGAGCTAGAGGGAACCAAGCTAGGGGGAGGCCTGCCTGTTCTTGGGAATTCATGGTGTCTGCTTGTTGCAAGCGTCTCGATAAGGAAGATTTGTGGATGAGATTTGCAATTCTGTTTTCTCAGTAGCATCCACCTTTCATGCAGCATAAGCTGGAGGCTCACAAGCACACACAGAAGCATGCACACGAAAACACACGAGTGCTATCTATGTGATGTTCTCTGGAGCACAACAAAAACTTCTTAAGGGAGTGGGCACTGTAGAGGGAAAACCCGGAGTTCCCGACTGTCACCTAGCCTAATAGGATAGAACCAGAGATACAAGACTGGGATGACAGGATTGCTCTTGTGCGAACTTTCATTCAACTCTTGGCTCTACAACGTACTAGCTCTGTGCTCTTGGCTCTACAACGTACTAGCTCTGTGCTCTTGGCTCTACAACGTACTAGCTCTGTGCTCTTGGCTGTGTGGCTATTAAAGCTTCTGACCTCAGTTTTCCCATTTCTGAAATGAGGCTACTTACGCTATTACTTCACAGCATAGTTGAAAGAATAAAATAAAATGTGATGTACAAAATGCTTGAAACAGCACAGAATTTGATTGGCTCTGTCTGAGCCCCCAGCCCTTCCACTATGTGTTACTCTCTGATCGCTGGACTGTGACCACGAAAGATGCAATCAGAGGCCCTTTGGATGTGGTGACCATTGCTATGTCTGTTGGAAGTGGACTCGGGGATTGGGGCCTTGCTCTGGAGCCTCCAGGTGTCTCTGCTCTGTGGCCTGTCCTCCTGTGGGCGGACAGTGTGCGGAATGTTTAAAGGAGCAGGGAAGGCTCTGGGAAGGGAAGCCAAGGGGAAAGTCTAGGAACATCTGTCTCCCTTTCACCATGAGGGAAGAAACCACTAGCCACATTGTCTCTTCTGTCCCAGTTCTCCTTCCTTTTCCTGTGAGAATGGGCCTCGGAGAGGGGCAAGTGTGAATCATGGCTGTGCCATGCACTTACTGGGTGGCCTTGGGCAGGTCATATAATCCCTCCACTCCCTCCAGAGAGGGTAATTGTTCCTGCCTTGCCGGGCAGCTGGAGAGCATGTTAAATGAGATACCACATGTCAAGCACTTAGCCCAGCGCCCAGTGGTGGCCTCAGGATAAGTGCTCTGCAAATATCATCAGGAGCTCCTCTCCTTCCTCCAGCACCTGATGCACGGATGGCATCCTCTCAGGTCGGACCTTGGAATATTTCTTTCTGAAAAAAAAAATGAGCTTTAAATCTGGGACCTCTAGGTACAACTGTAGGCAAGCATGGGGAGAGAAAGTGAGACCCGCCCTGCTCCCATGCAGGTCTTCTGTGTCAGAGCCTAGCTCTGAATGGCCCACTGCTGCCCCCACTCCTGCACCTTTACTGCCTCCTGGGGTTCACAGGTGCTGTCAACGTGGGCTTCCTTCCAAGCTGCTTCTGGCATTTTTACCTGCTCAGCCATAAAGCCCTGGAAAGCGATGAATCTAGGGATGAGTAGCTGCTTGCACCAGCACCGGGGTGGGGGAGAGATGGAGAGCAGTGGCTATATTTTTGCAGAGCTGGCACTTTTACACCTCGCTCTCTCCCAGATCACTGCTGGGGCAAACAGGACAGTGAAGCCTTGGCCTCAGATAATTGTCAGGAGCATCCCAGGCAAAGCTTAGTCTCCCTGTCAGAACTTTGGAGGCCGGACTTTTCTGTTACCAGGGAAACCAGTCTTCCCTAGAAAGGAAATCAACACGGGTGCTTTGACTGTTAAGATGCATCCCCTCCCTATGCTCCCCCCAAATGAGTTCCAGCCAAAACTGATTGCCCCTGAAAGCACCCAGGCAGCAGCAGCCTGCCTCCTCCCTGAGCTCACTGAGATGCCAGAAAATGAGATCTGCCCCTGACCTTGCATTTTCCACCTCTCTCTAAAACATTCCATTGTAGTGCAAGGACATGTTTTGTTTTTTCTTATTTATCTTCCTCTCCTTCAGCTGGGGTTCTGAGTCTTTCTCTGCTCCTGTCGACTAGAGCCAGAAGGGAAAGGCCTTCCACCTCTTTCTCCCCTTCAGCTGTCAGAAAAAATAAACAAGCAGCTTTATATTTGGAAAACAGAGGGTCTTGGCCACCAGATCGCTATGTCCGGGGCAGGTCACAGCCTTGGTTGTCCCCCTCCTGCAACAGGGATTTGAAATCTGACCTGAAGATTTGCAGAGCTGGAGGGGGAGGGCAGGCCTGTCTTTACTCACATAGACTTTTAAAAGTCATTGGAGGGTCACTCTGATTCTTTAGTGGCCAGCAGCACTGGGCCTTGGGAAAGCAGGTTATGAAAAAGAATAGCCAGAAACAATTCCAGAGCTGGCAAGCTGTGAGCAGGGGTGCCTCATTCCTGTCTACCCTATCCTCTACCCGCCCGGGTCACAGATGGATAATTCTGTGGATAAAATTCCAAAGGAACATTACCAGATCCTTTCAGGAGGTTTTTTGGGGGGAGGGGTGTGAGACAGGATGTCTCTGTGTAACAACCTTGGCTATCCTGGAACTCGCTTTGTGGACCAGGCTGGCCTCGAACTCAGAGACCTCGTCTGCCTGCTTCCCCAGTGCTGGGATTAAAGGCGTGTGCAGGATCCATTGTCTTCCTTGCTGAACAGAGACTAAACAAAGAAGGGAAGCAAAGAGAGAAAAAGAGAACCAGACTAGCTAGAGGGTTGGTAGAGGCTTTTGGAGTCCAGGAGAAGAGGGTGAATATTTGAAGAGCCCTTGGTCCAAACAGGAATCAGACTTTTCCCCCTTAGAGCCTGGGTTTCCCCAACCCAACCTCTGCCGGGACTTGATGTTCCGTCCTTAGCCTGTCCTTGTGACCAAAGCGGACTTCCATGACCGCTTTGCTTTGGTGATCCGAGGAGTTATTTTGTCACCTGCAAGTGACTCCCTGTTCCATAAGTAATTTTAAATAAATCCTTTCCTGTCCCAGAACTTCCACGGGAAGCAAACACGCCCCTGCTGGGTTTTCCTCCTTCAGACTGTCAGAGAGCGTGTGTGCCAGGAAGTGTGCCCATCAGTCGGCTAGCAAGGGCCCCAAGCTCTATCCACACAAAGCATTGAACCAGGCACAGACCCACAGCAGGACAGCCCAAGGAAGTGTCTTCGGGTCTCCAGGCCTTCACATCCTAAGTCTAGGTTTGCATAGATCTTCCGAAGCCCTGTCAGCCCTTGCTATTAGCACGAGGCTCTCAGAATGTAGAGTAAACTAATGAATTACAGCATGATTACACAGCCCATAATTAACTTTGTAATTAATATGCAACTGCCACTTAAGCTAAAAACACTGCTTATAGAGACGTAAGGCAATGGGAAATCACAGGTCAGAAATGGGCTTCGGGATTTTTAGAAGCCTGAGCGGAAGCGGGGGATCATGCAAGGCCACAGGGCATGTTAATTAAAAGATGGTGAATAGTGAGAACCCAGAATGTTTTCACTCTGCACCTTGTCCTTCAACAAAGACCCCGTAGCACTTGCCAGGTTGATCAGCCAGCATCAGCTGAAACAAGCCCTGAGCTTTGTATTTTCGTATGTAGGGCAGGCCTTACCTTTCTGCCCACAATGTCTTGACCGTTGGGGGCCTGGCTGTATCCCTTCCTCCTCCAGAAAGCCTGTGGGTTGCCCTCCTTCCAGCCTCGTGCTGGGCATAGCCAGTGGTGTCTGGGCAGCTCCCCTGACCCATCTGCATTTTAGGCTTCTAGAAAACAGGGGTTCCATGTTCATTTTTATTTGATCTTATCATCATTCTCTAGCCTATCCCAAAAATTTAAATCTAGAGGAGTCCTTAGAAATCATCCCACCCAGAGCCCTCCTCCCACCAAGGCCAAAGTCAAGGGGCTAAGCACCTCAGTTACCTGGTAATATGGCCATGAACTGAGCAGGAAGCCACCAAAGAGGCCCACTGTGCTGTAGGCTGCTACCAGACAAGGAGCCATTGCGACTGTGGGATTAAGCCAGAGCCCTTGAAGTAAGTCATTCACACAAAGTAAGTCAGTCTTACACACACACACACACACACACACACACACATCAGCTGTGTTCCTTTGGGAAGGTTGTGTAAATTCTCTGGGCCTTGCTTACGATAAGATATAGGCGGTGAGACCCACCCCAGTGGACTAGAGTAAGAACTAGGTGGGAAGATGTACCTGAAGGAGCTTGTTGGAATGCACACTATATGTAGAGTCATCTAAGGTTTCTGCAACTAAGGAAACAGCTCCAAAGAGGTCAAGTGCATGTCCATAGTGCTGCACATAGACGCTGGTGTGCTAGGAAACACCCCCCCCTCCACTGCAAAAAAAAAAAAAAAAAACCCTGAGTACCCAACGATAGACCCCTGGGTGGGGGAAGGAGGGGTATTAGCCACAGCAGGCCTAGTCTTCTCCTTAGCTAGCCCCCATGATCTTTGCCCATCCAGGAAGTGGCTGGGCCTCTGCTCCCTGCCTAAGGCAGCCTTGCTACAGAGGAAGCTGTCTGGATTTCCAGGAGAGGCAGACATTCATGAAGCTTCTCGAAGTCTTGGATCCAGGACCCAGGGTTCAGTTCTCCCTGGGACTTCTTCTACAGATGCTTTGGAGTCAAGTCTTCATGTGAAACTGAGAGTCTCTCCTTGCACACACCCTGGTGGCTCTGCCATGTCTGATTGCTGCCAGCTTCTCTGTGTCCCCTCTGTCTCCCTCTTTCCTTTGTATCCCATTGGCATGCCTTGTAGGTTAGCATTTCTCAAGGTGAGTTCTGGGGACTTTCATGCTTATGGAATTTTGAAATGTGTTCAGGGGAAGGTGTGTGTGTGTGTTATGGTCCAATACCTGTGGAAATGTCAAGTGTTCAAAGTCCCGTGGGAACATGCAGAGACCATCTGTCCAGGAGAGCAGAACACACAGCATCTGTCTCATCTGACCAGGGCCTCAGTTCTTCAGGTGAGCCCAGGGACAGGTTACAGCCACTCGCCTAATTGACCCTTCAGTGGACTTCTCTGGCCTCTTGTCTCCACTGCCTGCCTGGACAGGCTCCATGTGGGTACCCAGGCCCTGCCTGGAGACCTCACAAGTCTCAGAGCCCTATTCCTTATCCACACTTTTTTAGACCCGGCCTTTCCCAATCCCTGCCTCTGCCTGGCGTTACAGCTGGAGGGTTTGGCTTTGCCCCACTTTTAATCCCAGTTGCTCATGT
The DNA here is from genome assembly GCF_950005125.1 of Chionomys nivalis. Taxonomy (NCBI): domain Eukaryota; kingdom Metazoa; phylum Chordata; class Mammalia; order Rodentia; family Cricetidae; genus Chionomys; species Chionomys nivalis. The sequence goes on along the minus strand of NC_080090.1, from coordinate 30,773,817 downwards.
CCTCCAAGCCCCTGTGGAGACTCTCTAAAGAGGAATGTTGGAAGGGGGGTGGGAAACTGGAGAGATGGCTCAGTGGTTAAGAGCACACACTGCTCTTCCTGAGGAGCTGAGTTCGATTCCCAGCACCCAGTGTCAGGCACCTTACAGCTAACTGTCTGTGGTCCCAGCTCCGGAGGACTCTGACATTCTGACCTCTGTGGGCGCTTGCATTCATGTGCTTATACCCCCCCATACATAGACACAACTGAAGTAATAAACATAAATCTTAAAAAAAAAAAAAGAGGGGTGCTGAGGGTTAGTGCCTCAGTCCGCCCTCCATCCCCTCAGTTTACAAGCTGAGCCTCTTTTTAAGGCACTACTGCAAAATTTAGTAAACAGGCTTAAAAACTAGGCTTTTGGGTTTTTTCACATTGAAAATTTTTAACATTCATAGTCATAGCATGTAAGTCTTCACTAACAGGCGCCAGGCTTCTGTTGCTTCCTCCTTCCACAGATATTGTCCAGAAGGGCCAGGGCCCTGTACAGAACTAGTAGTTGGGGCTGGATGCAGATTCACGTTCAGTCACTCCCTGACTGAGTGAGCGCAGCAGTCGGGGTGGCTGCTGTCATCACTACCTCATGCTGGTGGAAGAGCCCAGGTCTCAGGGGCCAGCATATAATAGGGGCAGGATTTGAACCCAGTGGCCTAGTGCCTTTCCCACTAAGTCACTCGCCTATTTAAGACTGTGTGATGACAAGGTCAGGACACCCAAATGTTCTGCGAACCACAGAGTGCATGTAGTGCGGCTTCATGTCACAATCGCCAGGCAGGAAGTAAGGACCCACTTATCCCTGGAGGGCCTCTGATCTGAGACAGCAGTGACTTGGTCCCCTAACACCCTCATACCCAGAAACTCCCTGAGCTCAGACAAGATGCTAGACAGCATGATGGGGGCAGGAGCCAGCTGGAGAGAAGGGGGACTTCTGCCCAGAACCCTGAGTCACAGCTCTGCAGGGAAAACATGGTTATTTCGCAGCGGGCACAGAGCTTTTGTTCCTGTCACCATTGGCATGGGCACACAGCTCCCAACACCCCACTGTGGTAGCTGTGGACAAACTGTGGCCTCGTCTAGACTGGTATCTGCAAGGGCCAGGTGGGACCGGGAGAGGCTCAGGGCACCTGGGGCTCCCAGGCCTAGGCAGGACCTCCATGGGCTTTCGAGGCTCTCCTCTGCCCACACCCACCCTCCCAGGTTCATTTCTACAGGGGTGTCTGGAGGTAAATGTTAGGAAGCGGGTCTCCCTGCTCCCCCAGGTCCCTTTCAGGTCTAAGCCGTAAGAATTGCTGCTTGTTGTTTCCCGTCTGCACTTTTAGCCCTAATCTGTCTCCTTCTGTTAATTTTCCTTTAAAAAAATATATAGTTTTTGAGAAATTTTGAAAAATTTGATAAGCAGAAGCAGACAAAAGCTGCTTAAGGGGCTAGAGAGGGCTCTGGTTAAAAGCTCACATGGTTTTCCCAGCATCCACCTCTGAAAGCTCACAGTCACTTGTAACTAAGACTCCAGGGTCCAGGGGATGGGGGGGTCTGACCCTCTCTCCTGGCCTCCACAGGCACTGCGCTCATGTGTTTGCGTCTGTGTGCACGTGCACACACTTGTGTGGGTGTTCATGTACAATCAAAAATAAATTAAGAAGCTGGCCCATTGGACAGCCATACGCCTCTGTCAGACTGAGAGACAATGCACACTCACGCAGAGCCTCTGTTTTCCCATCTGCAAAATATAATAATAGAGTTAGCTATGCAACTGGGCTAGGAGGCGGCTTGGAGTGTGGCTGCGTGGCTATGGTCCTGCCATGCATGCGGGCTCCAGGGAACCCTGCTCACACTCTGGGTTTCAGAAAAGGACACCACATCAGGGATCTGGAAGTAGGTGTGCGGTCTACTTGATAGCCTCCTGCTGCTCGCTGTCTGTTTAGAGGTGAGTCAGTCAAGGCCGGACACAAGCATCCAAGCTCAGTTCCCTAGAACCTACATAAAAGCCATATAGTAGTGCAAACCTATTTCAGCATTGAAGTGCTTGGCAGCAAGGGAGATAGGCCGAGCCCGGAAGCTCATTGTCCACATAGCCTAGCAGAATCAACAAACTTCAGCTTCACTGTGAGATTCTGCTTTAAAAAAAAAAAAAAACAAGGATGGAAAGAAGCTGCAGAAAGACATCTTGTGTCAACTATGGGCCTACACTCGCACACGTACACTGCCACCAACATGCCCACACCACACACAGACACACATGTACACAAGGTTAACTCACCTGAATGTCTTCATTTCCCAGGTTAGCAAAGAGTGGGTGGGTAGACAGTCATCTGTCAACGTCCGGACTAAGCAAGAAGAGTGTTGTGATTGATTAGCCATGTCTGTCCCGGGTGCAGGAGTTGGGGGTGGTTCTGCTCTCATCCTTGCTCTCAGCCCAACTGTCCCTGCACTGTGTGGCTCTTTATGGACCTGTTGAGCTCTCGGGGGCTCCCTCTGGGAAATACTGTTGCTTCTTCTGCCCCGTCATGTTCCCCAGAATACCAAGTCAGTAGATTTTGAAGGTGTGGGGAGCCGAGGTAGGAAACAGTCAGAACACCTTTTGTGCCCAGAGCTGTAACTATAGGAACGTCTGCCTGAATTCACTGCTTTCTGGAAGACTCCGGTTTTCCTCCTTCCCCGTCCCCAGAGCTCTTGAGTAACCAATGGCCTCCCTAACCCCTCCCCATTTCCTGGTATCTGAGACTCTGGAATAGCCACAGGAGCTCCAGGCAAAGCCAGGTCAGGGCCTCTGTGTGAGCACTGCTGTCCTGGGAGACACAGTGGCCTGGACTGTGTCAGTCATCTCAGCCCTGCACGGCCCTGATGGTCACTTCCTTGCTCTGGGCAGTGGGGCTGGAAAGGAAGTGTCCAGCTGATGACGATCTGCCCTGCTCCTGTGCAGAATGGGCTGTGCAACAGAGACGCTTGTGGTCAGAGCAGGGACAGAATTCCGGCGCCACTGCTCAGCACTATGGCCCCAAGCAAGTCACTGGGCCTTTCAGAGCCTCGGTTTCCTCTCTGTGGCCAGACCATGATAAGTGGAACATAAGTCACCACAGAGCTGACACTAAGTGAGGTGATGCAGAGAACCTAGTGGGGAGACTGGCTTTGGGAAGAAGAAGAGCCCCAAAGGCCTTGCCCAAGGCTGAACCAGCCATTCCTTGCCTAGTGTGTGTGTGTGTGTGTGTGTGTGTGTAGGGCGTGGTGGTGTTAGGAACCTAAACTGGCCAGAGGGAACAGGAGGGCTTGACTTGGGGGTACCGCAGGTTGCTAAGGCATCCTGTGCCCAAAGGACAAAGAGCCCCATGCAGCTGCAGTCCAGAGCCTAGTGTGGGTGAGGACAGTGACCGACCTTTCTCAGGGCCACGTTCCAATGTGTGTGACAGTGACTTCTCTATACAGTCCAGGGCAGAATGTCAGGCTGCAGGTGGGCTGCCCTTTGGGACTCTGTAAGGCTGGATACAGAGTTTTTCTTTAACCAACATCAACAGAGGATACTCCTGTGAATGGAGGGGATGCTGGAAGATGGAGCCACTGAGAAAAAAGGGTCCACCCTTCCAGAAACCTCCAACATGGTGTCAAAGTATCTGGAGCCACTGGCCAGATGTTGTGGGCCTCGTGGAGCCGGTCACAGGGTGCTTGCTGTTTGGGTAGAGGAAGCAGGTGTGGGCCATTCAGAATCCTCTCTCCTAAGTGTCTTTGCTTGCTCTGCTCGTTAGCCCAGCAGAGAGGGGAGGAGATTTCCTGTCCTTCCATAGAAGACACAGGCTCAGGAGGTGAAAGAGCCTTCCCAAAGCCTACAGCCAGAAAGGCCTGGGTTCCCAACCCAGCACCCGCTGGAACTCTGCCCTGTACAGGCCTCCTGCCTGCCCAGAGCTTCCTCACTCCTGTCTCCTGCTGCCTGCCCTTCTTCCTGGAGTAAAACACCAAAGACAGAGTCTTGCCCTCCTCCTTTGCTTCCATCTTCGACTTCCCCTTCAGATGAGGGGAGTGGAGGTCTCCATCAGAGCTTCCCTTACCTCAGTCCCATCTACCCTTCCCCACACCACTCTTAACTAAAACTACATTCAAAATGATTTTGAACTCACTTAGATCAACCCATGAACTCGCTCTTGATCATTTTCCTAGACTCAAGATTTCACTATGAAAATGGGAAAGATTTGCCCATCGTTACCCAGAAATCATCCTTTTTGTCCGTGGTTACCAGAAATTATCCTTTTCACTCATGGGACACCAGTCACTTCTTAAGAACACTGCCCTAGATAGATGGCCAATACCTCCCAGCCCCAAGATCCCCTGGTTACAGCTAAGATTTCAGTTCTTGGTACCTGAGTGAGCACATTCTGGGTAAGGACTTCAAGACACAGAGTGCCACACATCCCAGCTGAAGGAGAGACAGGTGTCTGACAAGGACGCTGAGGACATAGGAACAGAGTGAGTAGTGCCACTGGGGGGCAGGGGTTGCAGTTTGGTGAACTTTGAGTGAAAGGGGCAGACATTCTGACCCCAGGGCAGACCAAGTCAGACTAGGAATCAGCCAGCTGTCCAAGGAAGGGACTTGGGATGTGGGTTAATAGTGGTGGGAGGTGGGGCGCCAGACCAGGGAAGGCCATGGGTGATGTTGCTTCATGTGTCCCTCTCAAAATCTAAAATTGCTATAGGGAAAGGTTGGGATGGTACCCTAGAGCCTGGCTTTTTTTTTTTTTTTTTTTTTTTTTTTGTTTTTTGTTCTGTTTTTCTGCCTAGCGAGACTGTTCCCAGCTGGCCAGCCCTGGTTCTGTTTCAACACAGTCTCTACTCAGGCTGCAGGTAGAGCCTCCCAGCCCTGCTGCTGGCCCCACTCTCCACCCCCACCCCCACTCAAACTGCAGATGTGCATGGTGATTGAATCATTTCTGCACACCGTTGCTCACACAGCTCCCCAGAGATGTGCTACTTGCCTGTGCAAGCTGTCAGGAGATGTGTGTGCTCGAGTGCATCTGGGCCAGCAGCCCATGTGTGCACATACCAGCAGCCCATGTGTGCACATCCCTTCTCTGGAGATTGCAGAGGGGCCCGTAAGTGAATAGCAATGCAAAAACACCTCTGCCCGGAGCTTCTAAGGTTTGCTAGCTAGGACTCAAAAGTAAGAAAACAGTTTATGGAATGATTGTGAGGTGTTTGTATGACACTAGGGAGCTACATAAAGGGCTCCGGGTGCCCACAGTACCAAAGGGGAAAAAATGTCCTGTCCCTGCGTCCAAGGCAGAACCCAAGGCAGGGCCCTATGTGTAAGAGAGCCAGAGGTTTTTGCTTGTTTGAGGCGTCTGTCTGTTCTGTCTTCTCCATTCTGCCACTGGCATCTTTGAAGAGGTTGACTTCTTAGTCCCTTCAGTTCTCCACAATTCATTCTCAGAGAGGCTTTAAGTGCACAGGGCAAACTTGACCTGAGCTTTGCTAGGAGATGATAGGTGTAAACAGAAGCTTCTCCCAGCACAACCACCCCTGGACATTGGGAAAACTCAGCCTGACGACCACATCCTCACACAAAACCATCCATACGTACAATGAACCCTGGCCAGTCATAGCTTCAAAAGAGGCAGTGTCTGGGGCATTGGGCCGTGTTGGGGGTGGGGCTGTCATGGAATTTTTCAGGCAGCAGGCTCCCCAGCTTGGGAAGAACCTTTGAATTTTGAAGTTGAGTACTTTTTTTCTACTGAGGTGCAGTTTCCAGGAAGCCAGACCCTCAGATGCTGGAGTTTGGCAGGCTGCCAGAGGATGACCAGCCCAGCCCTTTATTTTACAGATGGGGAAACTGAGACCCAGCTTTGCCCTGTTCACACAGTGGGGAGGGTTGCAGAACCCCAGACTAACTAGGAAGGCTTTGTATGGACACAGGTAGCAGGATAGTCAAGGTCCCTGATTGAACCCACACCTACTCAGAGGGCAACAGAGTGGAAGAGGCTACCAAGGCATTGCTTTGGGTTGGCACAGAGCCCCAACCTTCTTGGGTGCTAGAGCTGCAGCCACTAAGGGTTTGTAAGGAGTTATAAAGGTACCTGGAGGCAAACATAGCTGAGTGGTGCTTCCGTGGCAACGGGGCGACCTCTGCTGGCTGCCAAGCGATCACTACTTCCCGACTGCAGGGTGCAATGCTCAGGTTCTGGGGTGGCCTTGGAAACAACTGGCTTTGGGTGGGTTGGCTGGAACAAGGACACCCTTGGAGGCCCAGTCATGGCTTGAGGTAGCAACATAAAGGAGAATGAGGCAAGGGAAGAACAGCGTGTTAATGGTTATAAAGGCAAAGGTTCCCATCCTAGCCCAGCCATGCCCTAGTACTGAACTGCCAGCAAAAACAGAAGGTACAGAAGCCAGATTGTCCCCCTCCATATCTCGTTTCTTCTGACTAATGCTAAACTCTTCTCAGGCCCTGAACCCTTAACTTTCAAGTCCTTTCCCCTTGCAGAATTCAGACTTAATCATTTCCAGTCATTACTGGTGTTAATAACCCCATTCTCCACCATTGAGACCAGCTGGTTTTTGTTTGTTTGTTTTTATTGTTGTTTGGTTTGATTTTTCAAAACAGGGTTTTCTGTAGCTTTGGATCCTATCCTGGAACTAGCTCTTGTAGACTAGGCTGGCCTCAAACTCAGAGATCCACCTGCTTCTGCCTCCCGAGTGCCAAGATTAAAGGTGTGTGCCACCACCACCTGGCAATACCAGCAGTTTTCAAACGACACCTCAGCTAAATATAATGACTCAAGAAGCTGAAACAGGACCATCATGAATTCAAGGACAGCCTGGACTACATAGAAAGACCCTGTCTGGGGGAAAAATTGAAAGAATTGTATTGCATATCACCTTACCCATGTGATATGTACCTTTCTTCAGCCAGATACTATATTTTGTAAGTAAAAACATGATAGCTAGGCATCTGTAATCCCAGCAATGGAGAGGCTGAAACAAAATGATTGCCTGTGAGTTTGAGACTAATCTGAGCTACAGTGAGACTGTGTATTGGGGGGACCCTACTGTTGTCCCTGTGATCTGTAGTGTCTCCTGGCAGCTTTCTATCCAATGTCCTATGAATCTCACAGGTTCTGGACGCCCAGCTGGTCACATCTTGATTTGGTAGGATGGAGCCTAGCCTGGACTCCATGCCTGGGGAGATATAAATCATGTCATCTTGGACAAAACCAAAACAAAATCAGCTGAACTGGCAGGTTGGGAACAACTTTCTCCACTGATGCCCTGTGAATATTTGATTATAGAAACCCTGGGAAGACTAGCCTGATCTAGAATGGTCATGTCTGTCACTGTCTTGTCTCCTGAAGTGAGACCTGGGATCGTAGGAAAAGCAGCCTTGGGGCCCGATGGTTCCTGACCAGGGAAGTGCGAGCTCCTCATACTTGCTAGAAGCTTCCTTGGATGGGCTCTTAGGCTACAGACCTCCCTGTGTTCCTGGTACTAAATGGCATGGCCATCCTGGAAGAGCATCTTTGGAGGCAGAACTTGATGGGACCTCCAGATCCTCTCCCTGCCCCCATACTCTTGTCTCCTCATCATGGGGAAAGCAGAGCTTCAAAGCCAAAGTACTGAACAGAGCACTCCGGGCAAAGGGCACCTGTGTGCTTTTGGAGTGACTAGAAGGGAAAGGTGCCCAGAGGACTTGGAAGTCTCCACAGCCTCAGTTTCTTGCCCTCAGGGTGCTGCAGTTTGTCTGCAGTGCCCCCTGCTGGGATCCTAGGAAAAGCAGCCTTGGGGCCCCATGAGGAAAAGGCCATGAGGTCTTTTCTTGGTTGGACGTAGCCTATGAATTGGAGTGCAGATTATTCTAGACCTGGGGTTTCTTTGTGCTTCCTTTCCGACTCCCCAGCCAGCCAATGAAATGACCTGGCCTTGATTTTCTGGGTTGCTTTGACTCAGTATCCTTGTCTTCAGAAGCCACACTTTCCCCCCTGTATGTGTATGAATGTTTGCCTGAATATGTAAATATATGTACCACGTGCATGCATGGTACCCGAGGAAGCCAGAAGAGGGTATCAGACCCCATGAAACTAGAATTACAGATGATGAGAGCCATCACACGGGTGTTGGGATCCCAGGACCTCTGCAAGAACAGCAAATGCTCCTAACCATTGAGCCATCATTCCAGCTCCAGAAATCACACACTTCACAGGGACCCTGGCTGGAATTTTTTGCCCATGTTTAGAGTGGAGTGATCATTCACAGATCCTCAAATAGTGCCAAGAACCAAGATGACCTGGCAGATTGTGTACTATCGACCTTCTTCTGCTCTGGGCCTTCTTTTGTTCCTTTCTGCCCTGAGCTTTGTCCCTGGCCCAAGAACCTTCTTTTGTAACATGAATGCTGCCTGAGGTTCTATGAAAGTGTACTCAGGAGGAGACAGTCTGTTTGATGGACCCCTGCAGGTACCAAGGTGTTCTGTACCCCTACCAGCCTCCAACAAGGACCCACAGGCACTCCCCAGAACCTGTTTCATAGGTTGGAATTCGACTCCTACTGAGTCACAGTTTCCTCATCTACAATGTGGGACTATTGCAGTGTCTGTCAGTGCCCAGGTCCTGGAACAGCCCGTGACCATTAGCAGAAGAAGCTCAACCAGTTGTCACCTAGTAGATGACCTAATGTAAATGCAGACTTTTTTTCCCCTTTGAGACAGTCTCAGCAAAACTGGTGATCCTTCTGCCTCAGCCTTGCAAATGCTTCAACCATGCATACAAGTGCCGAGAGATCCGTGAACACTAGAAGATCTTGTCGTTTTCATGGGCCTAGCACTAGCCCCAGCACTGGAGATCTTACAGTGTTCCCGGGAAAGTAGAAGCACAGGGCTGAGCAGATGGGCGTAAGGATGTGTGGATGGTTGGATCAGTTGTCCTAGTTGGGTTATTATTACCGTGATGAAACACCATGACCAAAAGCAGCTTGTGAAGGAAAGGTTTACTTAGCTTACAGACACTTCTCCAGCCCACTGGAGAAGCCAAGGCAGGAAGTCTAATGCACAGCATGGGGGAGGAGGGCTGGAGACACCAGAGCTGATGCAGAGGCCATGGAGAAGTGCTGCTTACTGGCTTGCTCCCCATGGCTTGCTCAGCTTGCTGCTATATAGAGCCCAGGGCCACCAGCCCAGGGATGGCACCACCCACAATGGACTGAGCTCTTCCCCATCAATCACTAATTAAGAAAATGCCCCATAGGCTTTTCTGGCCATAGCCTGATCTTACAGAGGCAATTTTTTTTCAACTGAAGCTCCTTCCTCTCGAGTGACTTTAGCTTGTGTCAAGTTGACATAAAACTACCCAGGACATCAACAAACAGTCATTGAAATGATAAAGAAATGATGGGCAAGGAGTTGGGTGTCAGGGAGTATAAGTATTTGGCAGGTACCAGGACAATGAAAGGAGGGTCAAGATGAGGATGGGAGAAATAAATACAAACACAACCCCCACTTTTCCCTTCTTGCTGGAAAACCCCAGGATAAAGCTGGGTGCCCAGGACCCCTCTAGGGCCAGCGTTGAAGTGGAAGGGTAGCTGGAAGGCTGTGCAAGGTTGTCAGGTGTAGTGACACCCTCTCTCCTCTCTCCTCAGACTGGACCACGTTCATGGCTCTCGGGTAGAACCCAGCGAAACGGCCAGAATGAATTCTATGGACAGGCACATCCAGCAGACCAATGACCGTCTGCAGTGCATCAAGCAGGTGAGTGTGGCTGCCTAAGAGGTGGGGATGGGGGTGGGGGAGGGGCAGGGAGTAGGTCTGTGCTGCAGCAGGATGGCCCCTAAGTGCCAATCTAACACTAGATTCACACACACACACAAGAACGCCAGCACCGCCTCACCCCGACCTGGCTGTGTGACTTTGGACCAGTACCCTGCCTTCTCTGGGCTTTGCTTCCATGCTTTAAACTGAGGTGAGCATTCAGTGAGGTGTCCAACGCTGTTGTACCCCTTCTGCCATCTCCCTTCCCAGACTTCTGCTCCCGCTACTTGAAAAGGCCTGGTATGGCAAGACCCTCTGTGGCCCCAAGCACTAGGTCGATGGAAGCAGGAAGATCAGGTCTTTAGCTACATAGCAAGTTTGCAGCCAGGATAGGCTCCATGAGATCCTATGCCCAAAAGTTACAAGAAAAGGCTCTGGAAAACTAAATCATTTTACAGCAAAGGAAACTGAGGCATAGAAAGAAAAGAATACTCCAGTGGTGTTAGCTTATCCACACACCAGCTGAACTCCAGTGGCTGTTCACCTTCCATCTTTGCCCTGGGTTTTTGGTAAGCAGGGAACCCCTCACTAGACACCCCCCAAGAGATGGCTGGAAATAATGTTCTACCCTTGGGCCCAACCTCCACCCGAGGACTGTGGAGTCTCAGGCGTCACAACTTAATCAGAATAGAAAGGCAGATGTTTGCGGGCATGGATGACAGATCTGTCTGCTGGGTGTACCCTGGCCGGTGCAGGCTATGGCTTCCACCCTGGGCTTTACAACCGTGGACTCCCACACCAAGCCCTTCCAGCACAGCCACACCCCCAGCCTCCAGCAGTCCCTGGCATGGAGCACCCCAGCACTGTGTAGCCCTTCTCTGCAGCCCTCTTGGTTGGCTGCTCCTCTTCTTTAGCCTGAACCAAAGCTTCACAAGGTGTGCTTCTCAGGGCTCTTGGTCATCATAACCCTGAACTGTGAATCAGTTCATGGTGCCCAGCAATCTCGCCAGGCCCTAGGCAGCCTTCGGAGCATCTGCACACCCTGTGCCTGGGTTCGCGGGCTTCTTGGTCACCCAGTAACCTCACCTATCCTGCTCCCCTCCTGAGCTGAGGCAAGATGATCTCAAAGTCCACAGTGCCCAATGGTGCTCAGTCCATCCAGGGTGGGGCTGTAGTATTTCAAATGGGTATGGAGGAGGTTGGACCAATAGATGGTTCCGTAAGAGGATGGTGGGTGAGTGGGTAGATGGACATATGGCCGGGAAGTTAGATGCGTGGGTAGGTATAGATGATAGATGGATAGAAGGATGAATGGGTGGCTGGCTGGATAAATTGGCTTCTGGATGAAAGGACAGATGAATGAGTGGATGGGTAAGGAACAGATAAAGTGATTAATGGATGAATGGGTGGGTGGGCAGGTCGGTATCGAGATGGATTTGTTCTGGATGGATGGACAGACACATGGATGGATTGTATGACTCACAGAGGGACTGATGAGCAGCTGGGAGCCAGCCCTGGTTGGAGCATTGGTGTGCCCAGTTGCTGCCCAGACACTCAGAAATCATGGTATAGTTCCAGTCCCCTGAGGAACTGTAGAGATGGACAAGCTTTCTGATGGAAACAGGACATTGAAAACCGGGACCATTCACTTCTTAGAGTCTCTGCCAGGGATTCAAAATGCGTCCCTACTCCAGGCTCTCCACCCTCACCTGCTCCCTTTCCATCTCTGGACCACTGGGGTTCTTTGTCAAGTGGCCAGGTGGCCAACCTCAGTAGAGAAGCTGTCTTTAGGATAGTTGGACACCCACCCATCACTCCTTTCAGACTTATCTTGTGCCAGGACAAGGAGTGCCTAGAAGTTGCTCCTATCCTCTAGAGTCTAGTGTCTAGAGTCATAAGAGAAGCAAGGCCCCTGCTTGAGAAGCACCAGTTGCCTCTGGCCATCCCTGACCCCACTCTGTAACATGCTTATCCCACACTTCTATACTTGGCCACAGCCCCGCAAGCTGCCACCACCGCTACCCCCACCTTTCATAGATGAGGACTCTGAGGTTCAGTGATGGCTGCGTGACTCCATGACTGGGGTGGATTTGGGCCAGGTGTACACTTTGTGTGTCATCAAGACACAGTCTCTGAATATACTTAAGCCATAATGAGGCTACAGCCGGCAGCTCAAACAGAGAGAAGGGCCTCAGCTGAGGCCACCAAGCTCTAGGCAACAGCCAGGCAAGGCAACAGCCAGCCAAGGGGTGCTACTGTTTACCTCATCTGTGAGATGCATCCCATAATGAGCCAGCTGTGAATGGAGAGGAGGCAACACAGGCTGGCAAGACACAGAAGGCTGGTGCTCAAATAGGGCCTGAACAGGAACAGGCTTGGGGATCGGCCTTAGAGGCCATCCAGGAGCTCAGATCTCTAAAGGGCATTGCTATGGCCACCAGAGAGTGGCGTGCGGAGGTTGCTGGCACTGCTGGTTGGTTGTGACATCACATAAATAAACGAAGCACCTGACTGTCAGGTGGCGTGCAAGCCAGAAGGAGCCGCTGGGCTGCAACGCTCCATCAGAGCCCCGATGTTTAGAAGTGAACACAGAAACTAGCAAAGACAGCCACCCTCCCACAGGGTATGGTTGTCTAAGCAGAGGTCCCTCCTGTCTTGGCAATCTTGTATAAGGAGCAGCAACTTCAGAGAGTCAAGCCTGGGAGCCCCCACACAGCTGAGCTCCCACAAGGGAGGCAGGGAACCTTGGGGAGACTGAGATGGAGCCAAGAGTCACCCCATGTGGAGCCGTGCCCACCTGCCAGGCACTCTGCCTGAACTACATAAGCCCAGTCTTGTTTAATCCTCACTCAGCCTCGACACGGGCTGTTACTGCTCACTTGCCCTTTCTCTCCCCTCTGTTTTTTTCCTTTCCTCTTTCTCCATGGAGAGGGATGTTCTTATTGAGTCACTTATCTCTCACTATAAGCGTTTCTTTGCTTGAACCATGCTATGGCAAGCACAAGGAACCAAAACTCCCATGACCACATGGCAGTCTGTCATTCTCATCTTACAGATGGACGACCGAAGCTGAGAGAGGCGAAGGGTCCATCCGAGATTAATAAGGGCCTAGGCAAAGGGAACCCAGAGCCCTGACCCCAGAGGGGCTCCTATATAGCCCTATTTGGGGATGCCAGCTCCAAAGCCCACCCTGCCTTGCCTGTGAATTGACTCATACCACTGGCGGGTTTCCTGGTCCATCTAGGCCAGTGTAATCCTGCTGTCCCTACCAGCACCAAGGGCCCTGGAGCTGCTAGCACCCTGTACATGGACACCTGGTTTCTACGAGGACCTTAGCGATACCCTATGGGACCACACCAGCAGTAGGCCAGGTGCCAGCTGTAAATCACAGCTGTGACTCTAACCTGCCCTGTGGCCCTGGTCTTCTAGCTCCTGGTCTCAATGCAGGTGACAAGGACCCAGGGAGCCATGGGTCAGTGTTAAGGATGAAGTTAGATCTTTGCAGCTTCTCTGTGCTGACAGCCTGATAGCCTGAAGTAACACTGAAGGCATCAGGATTCTGACTTCCTGTATGTAAGACAGGAGGAAGAGACTCCAAAAGAGTCCAGAAAATCTGGATCTGGGGAGCAGGAGTATTTGGAGCTAGGGGCATTAAGCCACATACACCAGACTATAGGCAGCATTGTGTGCTAACTGCTCTTACCCCTCCATACATAATAGAGAGGACCTGGGCTGAGCAGAGGGTGGGAGGTGATGGGTGGATAAGAAGGCACCTGCGGGATCAGCTGCTTTCAAGTATGGAGACTGGGTACCACCTTCCAAAACCCCTCTGGGGCTCCTCCCCAGCACTTGCATCTACAGAGCACTTGGATGTCTAATGCCACTGGCTTTTACCAACTCTGGTTCTAGTCTTTGAAGTGAGTTGCTGGCCTCATCCTGCTGCAGCGGGCCAGGCCATGAATAGAGGGGTGGTTGAGAGAGCTGAAGAATGCGGCCTCCCTTCTGCCCTCTCTGTCCGTGTCCTCTTTGGTCAGGCCTGGGTGGCCTCCTCTTGCAACCTCAAGCCTTTTCTTTTTTCTCCACAGCACTTACAGAACCCCGCCAACTTCCACAATGCTGCTACCGAGCTGCTGGATTGGTGTGGAGATCCTCGAGCCTTCCAGCGGCCCTTTGAGCAGAGCCTCATGGGCTGCCTGACGGTGAGTCTCCATTCCCCTCACCCAGCACACTGGGAAACACGGATGTGAGACCAGAAGTCTGTGGGCCAGGGGCACCGCTGCCCATGCTGCAAGCTGGCCCTGCAGATCCTCCCCCACCCTGGGTCTCATATGGAGATGGTCTCCATGGGTTGTGTGGCTTCCTCACACTTAGTGAAAAGTACACTGTGGGGACCATGCTCCATCAAAAGTGGGACAGCTTGACTTCTAAGACTCTGCCTTCCTTTTTCCATAGCCATTTGTTTATCCCTTCATTTGCTGAACACTTATTGAGCTCCCCTACGGCCATCTCTCCATCCACTCAAGAACATGTATTGAGTCCCTGTTACATTCATCCATCTGGACAAATAAACATTGATTGATCCCTCATTTATCATGTGTTGTCCCCTCTGCCAAGTCCTGGGAACCCCAAGATAAATAAAACTTTCTTCAATTTGATTTCTTAGTAAGGGGCAGTAGTGTGGAGAAATGCCAGAGAAAACGGTGCTAGACCAGGTCCCACAAGGCAGCACGTGCAAAGGCCCTTGGTGTCCAGAAACTCGGTAGGGCTCTAGGATCCAGACGGGGCAGGATCTTAAACTCGGGACTGCAGAGAAGCACCTGGAGGGCTTCCGTAGTTTTCAAGTGTCCCCCAACCATGCGGCCGGCATAAGTGTGTAGCTGTCATGGCAGTCCCTCAGAAGGTCTGCGTTGAACTTGCGAGGGAGTGTGGGTGACACCGTGGCAGCCAGCACGTCCTGGGTGTGGAATGGAGGCATGGCCAGGCAGGAATGGCCGCTCTTGAGGAGCTCCAGATGGGAAGGAAGCAAAGAGCCTAGTTTAGCTCTGCCGTAAAAGAGGAAACGCGGTGACCGCTTTGGGATCCTTGTTCTGAGAAAGACTGAGCTGCCTGTAACACATGCCACCTCCCAGAACCGACCTGTTCTTCCAGCTGGCCCATTTTATAGAGGAGGACACTAAGACTCAGAACTGACTGCTTGTGGCGCCTAGACTTAAAAACAGCTTGGCCTCTAGCTAAGGCCTGCCTGAACCTAGAGGGGATGTTCCCGTCTGTCTGCAACATGACCCAGACCCTCCAAGGGCTCTTCTGTCGGAAGCTGGCCCCGTCTGTCTCACTGAGCCACCTGCATGGCCGTCTTCCTCGCCCTTCAGCCCCCAAGCACCCCTGTCCTCCCAACTGCCTAATCCTCATTGTGGGATCTGGGTCCAGCCTAAGCCCCATAGAGAGGACCAGATGTTGCCTAGGCCACAGTGTAAGAGAGGGTGGGGGCCATGCACAGTATATCACCAAACAAATGAATATGCTTCCCCAACATACTGCCCTGAGTTTGGCCTTATTGGAGATACTGGCCCTAGCCACCCTGGACAGACCATGAACTGGCCCTGCCTTGCCCTTGTCATTCAGCAGACATTTGCCAAGTCTCTGCTATGGTCACCACAGTAGCTCCGAAACACAGGCGGAACCCACAGGCCAGGAGAACAGAGCCTAGGTCTCAGCTGGACAGGACAGGTTCTGGTGGCACAGAAGCGGAGATTGAGAGCTGTGCTCGAGTAAGGACAGTAGTAGCTCTGGGAGTGAGCGACAGTGCAGGGCTTCCTGGGGGAGGGATCACCCCAGAAGACCCTTGAGATCTGCCAGGACAGAGATGTGTCTTTCCAGATAGAGGACACTGTGGACTCGGTGTCAGTTCCCTGAGCCTCATACCTCATCCCCATGATAAAGCATGTGCCTGTCCCTGCCCTCCAGTCTGCCTCCCAACCCCTCTGCCACCCTCCCCCTCCACACATGGCCCCAGCTGCACAGGCCTGTGAGCTCAGGAGAGCCTGCTGCAGGAGGGAATAGGAGAGAGGACAATCACAGACGTTGACCTTGACACCCAGTCTCTTTTCCGGGGCTCCTCCTTCATGGTATCTAAAGAAGAATCTGCCAGTTAGACAGGGAAGGGGTCACCTGGGTCACCATCCTTACCCCAGGCTGCTCGCAAGGAGAAGTGAATTCAGGGCAAGGAGGCTAAGCCCTCTCCAATACACACAGATACACACACACACACACACACACACACACACACGACTGCAGGCTTGGGTCCCTCCCTAGCTAGGGGACAGCTAAGCCTGCAGGTTGACACAGTTCCCTAGGTGACCTCTGAGAGCTGGCTCCAAATTCCTCGAGTTCTGGCTTACTTTGAGGATATAAATTAGAAACCACTCAGCTTCAGGCAGCAAATGGGCATGGAAGGGTTGTTGTTGTTGTTTGGATTTTTGTTTTGTTTTGCTTTTTTTTCTTTCCCACCAACTTCTAAGCTGCTCAGACTCAATTTAAGTGTGATGCTCTGGGCCACAGGCCCCCTGAACCGAGCCCTGGAAGCTTGTCTGGACTCATTCCAATCTACCGTCTTTATGAGATTTGTACCCATCTCACAGGTGAAGTATAACTGAGGTCCAGGAAATAGGTATTCACTTGGGTAAAGTGGGATTTGACTGACAGGGGCACATGCAGACCCCAGATTCTGAGCATCAGCTCCTTGGGCAAGTCCCCTTCCTATCTTGTCTCTGGGACAATATTTTCACCCTTTGAAGTATTGACACTAAACACCTATGCCAGGTGCCCCTCCCAAGGTCTAGGTACATGGCAGCCTGCCCACTAGCTGGTTTTTAGCATGTATCTAGTCTAGGGCAACCACTTGTCTTCATGCCTGGGGACTCACACTGAGCAGGCCTCGCTGAGATACTAGCTGCCCAGACAGACACATGAGTCTTTCTAGTGTCACAGGCACCGGCTTGCTTGCTGCTACACCTGTGTTATGTGATCTTGAGTAAAATCCTTTCCGTGTCTCAGTTTCTTCTACAACAAAAAACGGCTTGAGCCCAAAGTCCCTTCTGTATGCCAGACTTGACAATGGCAGACCCGTCAGCTCTCTGTCCTGAAGTCCTTCTAGCCTGATCATGACCCCAGGCCACTCTTGCTCAACTCAGCTAGAAGAATTTTTCTAAACCAGAGCAGCAAGACTGGCCGGTATCGTCCAGGCACAAAACCTTTGCCTTGCTTCCCTGACCCAGGGCCTAGGGGCCTCCCTGGAGGTGGAGAGCTGTGGCTCTGACCTTTCATTGGCCAGACTACCTGGACCACACACACACAGGACCTCTCGTTTCCTGGAGGCCAAATTCTCAGGATACTACTAATGGTGTCAAGAATCCCCCAGCATCGACCTTGGTACTGCACCAGTCCAAACACAGTGACACCACACCTGATCTCCCTGATATTTGCCTTGTGCCAGAAGGCATTCGGGGGAATGGGGAAGGGTCTGTACTTTCTGAACTGCAACATCTAAGCTGCAGTTCAGAAAGTCCAGAACCTTCCCCACTTCCGAGTACCTGCTTACAAACTTAAAACCTCCACAGGCTGTGTTAAGGATCCATGCTGACACAGACAGTGTGGGGGCTCCACCCTCGGTGGCTAGAGACTCAGGGTCAAACAGAGGGCCAGAGAGCCTGTGGGATTGAGACTGGGGAGCAAGAAAGGATTCTCTTTGCATCACTAGTTAAGCAAACATCCCAAAGTGAAATTAGCTGCCTCCCCGCATCCTGGCTGACATTGACCTGGCAGGGGGGTCCCAGGAGAAGGGACAGAGGGTTCAGAGTTCTGATCTGGCAGGTACTGGTGGTCCTGGGAAAGGGGGGCTGTTACCTCCTCCCTGATTCTGTGGCACCCCATCTGCCCTTCTCTGTCCCTTCAGTTTAAATGAG
This sequence comes from Chionomys nivalis, assembly GCF_950005125.1. NCBI lineage: Eukaryota > Metazoa > Chordata > Mammalia > Rodentia > Cricetidae > Chionomys > Chionomys nivalis. The sequence goes on along the minus strand of NC_080090.1, from coordinate 30,756,106 downwards.
GAGATAGAGTCCGGCGTGGGGATGCATCTGCAGTCTCAGCACTCAGAAGCATCACAGTTTGGAAGCCAGACTGGGCTACACAGTGATACCCTTCAAAGAAAGAAAGAACAGGATGGGGCAGAAAGGGAAAGGAGCGCTGGCCTCGCAGGCATGGTTGAAAGGTTCCTCCCTTTCAGCTATAGAACCCTTGCGGCAAGCCCCCAAAGTGGGCAAGAAAAAAACAGCTTGCTATTGTGATGGCTCTGGATGTCAGGCTAAACCCACTGCAGCCTGAGGCCCCACGACAGCATTTAAATAGGTAGCCCCAGAGACTTGAGGACTGAGCCTCCCTTCCTCAGCAGTAGGGGTTACTGCCTCTGGGAAGACTCCTCCGCACTCAGTTATGGCCTCCCCAACTGCTCTCCTGCATGACTTCATTCTCTAAGCTTCTTCCTTCCTAACAAGGAAGCATCATCCTGCCACTATTAGTGAGGTGGGAGTGCGGACCTAAAAGCAGCGGGTCACCCAGGGATGTGTCTTCTTGGGACAGACAGACAGACAGCCTCCAGGGCCTCTCCTTGGACCCTGGGGCAACCCAGTTCCACACAGCACTCCCTAAGGCGCCTGTCTCTCCATGTGGGTAAGATTCTGGGCCTACTCTAAGGGCTTGGTGCTGTGTCAGACTCCAGGCTGAGCTCTACAATATAGGAGTCAGTTTCTAGACTGAGGTGTGATGATAGCCAACTAGATCATCTGGACTGCCTGGTCCAGGAGCCCTTGACATATGCCAGGCAACTCTACCTATAAACTATGGAAAGAGCAGTAGATCCCAAGTCCCTGCTTCTCAGGGCGTGGCTGTTGATTGGGGGATGGAGGACATCTCCAGGAAACCCCCGGGATGAGCTGATGCCTGGGAACAGCAGAGACAGTGAGCATCTACAGAGGTCGGGGCAGAAGCTCAGGCATGGTGGGGGAGGGCTGAAGGGAAAGAAGCACCCTGGGCCTGAAACCCACAAGATTAAGTTGAGGAGCCCTGGGGTGATGCAGAGAACCTTGCTGGGGCCAGTCTAGCAAAGGTGGTGTCCAGCCAGTGGCTAGCTAGAAGGTGGTCACCCAAGCCGTTGACAGAGACCCCACTAGAATCCTAGCTTCCCCTGGCCTTGGGCCCCTGCCATAGCCTGACTGCTTCACCTGCTTTCTTGTGTAGTAGGCAAGTATCCCTACCTCGGCTCAGAGCTCTGATGAACTGGCAACTCACCCTGGATTGTTTTCTTTCCTGCCGTCAGGTTGTCAGCCGCGTGGCTGCCCAACAGGGGTTTGACCTGGACCTGGGCTACAGACTTTTGGCCGTGTGTGCTGCAAATCGAGACAAGTTCACCCCCAAGTCTGCTGGTAAGTACCTATCTGGGGCTCCGCAGGTGGGACCCTAGGTGGAGAGAGCCTCAGCTAGTCTAACGGCGGTCTAGGATGAATGGCTGAACCATCAGCTCTAGGGCCTACAGCTGGGGCTCAGCTCTCTGTGTCTCCCAGCACAGGGGCAACCCAGAGCTCCCAGAGGCTCCCAGATATCCTACACCCCAACATAGGCACTGTGTTGAAGGTCAGCCAGGCATCTTCTCATTCAGTTGCTGCAATGAGTGCTTGGCATAGATCTTATGTTATCTGTCCAATTGCACCAGGGAGGAAACTGAGGCTCGGAGAAGCAGAAGTTTTCCTGCTCACAGAACTATATACAGCCAGGTCTATACTGCAGAGTAAACATGCATCGTGATCCTTACACACCATTCATACTCACTCACTCACTCGTTCATTCAAAACCCTGTAAAGCAAACAAAAATAAACCTGTCAATCTAGCTTTTCTAAAAACCCTTTGTGAAAAACATTGCCTATTGAGACTTGGTCACAGCGCACAGATTCTCAGCCCTTCGTTTACAGAGGCCAGGGAAGGGGCTGACATTTGTTCTATCTTGGGGGAACACATCATGGTTACTGGAATTTGGGGACAACTTAAACAACAACAACAAAAAGATGAGCCCTGTCTCAATTTTTTTTTTTCTCTAAGATCCATTTTGCATCTGCTGCCAGCCTCGTGAATGTGCTTAGAGCAGGTACATTCGGATTCTAAACAACACAGACAACTGACTATCTGGTCTGCCCTTGCTGAGTATATGATCTCTAGACCTAAGTTTGATCTCTTGGGAGGGCAGGAATGATATTGAAACTTGTATTACAGGGGTCATGGTAAGTTCTAGAGACACGTAAAGCACCTAGTATAGTGTCAGAATGATGTAACCTTCTTTATTGATTCATAATGAGTGGCTAGATGACTATAATGTGGGGGGATGCACACACATTAGAGCATCTGTAGGTTCAAGCTGTGCTAAGGACTATGGAGGAGATTGGGAACTGCAGACTATGCTGGGTCAAGGAAAGCTTCCCCAAGTTGAGAAAGAGTTGAATATGTGACAAAACAAGGAACAAACACTTTCACGGGTGAAAGGGGCATTCTGTGCCAAGGTCCTTGAGTGGCAGGGGAACAGGACTTTGTGTCAGGATTAAAACAAGGGTGTTGGTTCTCAGAGAGAGGCTGGTGGAGTCAGTGCAACTGAATCATGTAGGCCCAGTCTTAAAAGTTGTGTTCTCTATCCTGAGAGTAATGGGAACATGGCTAGAATCTCAAGTCTGTGACAGCCTTTTCAGCTAGCACAGGGAACAAATTGCATTGGGCAGGGATCAGTGTGGACACAGGGGCCAGCAACAGATCTCTGGGGAGACCACTGTGGCATGACATAGTTGTAGAGTGCTTGCCTGGTGTCATGGCTTTCTCTTGTTCTGATAAATCACCGTGATCAAAAACCACTTGGAGAGTAAAGGGTTTATTTCTACTTCCAGATAGCCCTCTCCCATCTGGAAGGAAAATTGGGGCTAGAACTCAAGGCAGGAACCTGGAAACAGGACCTGAGGCAAAGGCCGAGGAGTGATGCTGCTCATTGGCTTGCTCCTCATGACTTGCTCAGTTTGTTTGTTTTTTTGTACAGTCCAGGACCACCAGCCTGGGGATGGCGCCTCCTCCAGTAAGCTGGACCTTCCTCATAAAACATTAGTTAAGAAAATGTCCTACAGACTTTGTCTGTATGCCAGTCTGATGGAGACATTTTCCCAAGTGAGGTTCTCTCTTCCCAGATGACCCCAGCTGTGTCAAGTTGACAGAAAACTCACCAGCACACTTTATCATGCATGAGACCCTGGGTTCCATCTCACTCGTGAAAATAAATAAATAAATAAAATCAGGCAAAATCAAGAAAGAGGGAAAAGGGAAAAGGTCAGGGAAGAATGGGCTGCTCTGGAAGCCAGAGCTACTCCTTAGTGTAGGGAGAGGCCTCAGGCCTTGTAAACCTGTCCTGTGGATTGCTTAAACCCTTCTCCTGATAGCTCATGCAGTCGTCTGTGGAGTGCTGTAAACCTTAGCTCCATGAGACATAATATTATCTGCATTTGTGGGCGAGGACACTGTTCAGAGAGGTCATATGGCTTGTCAGCTGTCACACAGCTCACAAATGGTCTGTTGGCACCAGGACTCCAGCCTCCTCTAAGGGCTTTGCCTACTCTATCACAGCTGACCAGGAGGCCTTTGTTCTCATCTAGGGTCCAAGCACTTTTTCACTTGGCACAGGTCTCTCCAGCAGGATGCTGTACTTTTTGAGTGTTATGTCATCACTTCTGAGCAGGGATTTGTTCTCTCCATCTGCATACCAGCAGTACAAGGTCACAGTTCACAGTGCCCCTTCCCATGCTGGGCCTAAGGCAAGGGGTCCGTGTACTCCTTTGGCAGCTGGTAATGCAGCAATCTGTGGCTTGGCAGAAGTGGAGTCTCTTGTTGGGATACAGGCTTGTCAGAACCAAAAGCCCTAACTCACTATCTTTCCAAGGTGTGCCCCCAAGAAGGAAGGGCATTCCCTGCTTGGGAGGGTAGAGGCCAGTCTTAGGAGGCCTCAACAACTGGTTGCTTTCAAGGGATGAAGTACTTCCTGGGCACAGGCTAGGTCTCTCAGCCACCTTGCCTGCATCAGAACGGTGGTCAGAGGTTTGCCTACCTGCTTCATAACAGCCTCTGGGAACTCAAAAGGCTCCTTCAGTAAAGACTAAGAAAGAGACCCAGTTGGTACCCAAAATCATAGACATCAGTAGATGCAGCATCCTTCTCCATGTGTCTGTCCCCAGTGCATCTCCTGACCTCTTCCTTCTGCCTCAAAGGCACCCCTTTCCTGATACTATTATCGAATGTTACCTTCCCTTCAGGTGCTTATAGCTCTCCAAGCCTCCCTAGAGGTCTTGGTCATGGCACTCCGTGCTCAGTCTATGGCACCCCGTGCTCAGTCTATGGCACCCCAACTACTCCTCCCTCCACTGTCTTCCCTATTTGCCTGATCTCCAATCTGTCTCTCTAGCCTGTACAGTGTCTCTGTCCTTCGTCCCCAAAGGCCTATGCCATCTGTCTCTTCCTTACAGTTCTTGACCATACCTAGCCTCCTTGACTTTCTGTGCCTTTCTGGTTTCTTTGCATCTCAGACTTTGTCCCCACACTTGGTACATGTGGCTGTACATGTGTGTGGCTGCACTTGCATGTGTGTCTTTATGTTATGTTTGGTGTGTGACTGTGTATCATGCATGTATACATTCTGCATGTGTGTGTGGTGCTGCGAGTGTGTTCAAGGCCATCTCCCTGTGTATTCATGCCTGGTATTTCTCGATGTGTGGGTGTGTACATGGTATGCATCTCTTTCTCTGGTTCTGTATGTCATGCATGTGTACATTGTGTGTGGGGGGGTCTGTGTGTTTGCATTACCATCTGCTTGTATGCTCATGCCTAGGTTGTCTGGAGTGTGTTCACATGTATGTATCTGATGAGTCTTTCCATTTATAGTGTATGTGTGGAGGGGTCTCAGCGCATGTAGACCTATGGGTGCGCACAGCTGCGTGTGGGCTCTGGGGGTGGTGCATGGCTGTGACTGTGTGACTGAATAGCTGAGCAGTGTGTGTGCGCGCGCGCGGCTGGCTGCATCTGTGGGCGCCTCTCCCACCCCTCTGCCGTCTGTCTCTCCTGTCAGGAGGCCAGGCTGGGGCCCGAGAAGGCCATGGAATGAGATCATGCTGCAAGGAGAGATGCTTTGTCAAGAGTGCTGGGCTGTGCTCATGGTTGTGGCTGTGAGCAGGGTGGTAGCTGTGAGCAGGCTCGGGCCTGGGGGCAGCACTGTATGGCACGAGCGAGAGAGAGACAGAGATGGAATGCAGAGCGTGAGCAGAGCCCAGACACTACAGCAAGCCGCCCAGGCAGCCGCCTCCACGTGGGGCCCTGATGCCCAGCCCCCAGCTCTTTGTTCTGCTGCAGCCTTTAGCCTCTGCGCACACCGGAGCAGGAGCACGCGTGCGCACATGCACTCGGCATCCTCATCTTGAGGCTCCTGAGGAGCCAGCTGCACCCCCCACCCCTACCCTTTCCTAGCATAGAAGGTCACCTGCCCAGCACCTGACACCCCCAGACTCCCCTCCAAACCTGTAGCAATGCCCACCAACCCCCTCCACCACTACGTGTCAGCCTCTTCTGCACTGAGTGGTTCAGCCTTCTGGCTACATTGGTACGAGTATCAGGCAGTTGCCATGTTCAAGGTCCCCAAGAGTCCTCTGCATACTTCTGCTAGTGTTCGTGCTTGACTAGTTCTATGTAGCCTCAGCTGACCCTCTGAGCAGCCAGCACATGTTGGAATAACAGACTAGAGAATGTCAGAGTCCAGAAGGTAAGGACCCAAGGAAAGAAGGATACACAGTAGGGCTGGGACAGGGGGTAGGGGTGCCTGCTGCTTTTCTTGCCATGCTTCTCTTTCCCTGACATAGTCAAGGCTGTGAGTTCTTCTGGGTGATAGCAAAATGGAAGTGTGGGAGCCTAGCTAGTGTGGTAGGCATCAAGGAAACCCAGGGCTACTCTGGCAGGTACCAGCAGACTTTTGGAGAAAGGGACCATAGAGGTAGAAGAGTGATTGGAGTAGAAAGAGATAACCTTTCCTAGGGACAGGCAGAGGGTGTTTGTCAATCAGAAAACACAGCCAGGCTGCCCACGGCTGGCTGTGACACAGAACTACTGGGTGGCTTTAGGAAAAGCCTGTTAGCTGCCTGCATTTGTGGGGTAGCACCATCACACAGATGTCTTGCTTCCTTTGGATGGGAACAGTAGGTCTGCATTCCCAAGATGGATATGTTCTAATGAGATTCCCCCTTGGGGACAAGTGCTGTGCCCAACCTCCTGCCTACAGTCTTACCTCCAAGCCTGGCACTGTGGGCATGCCTATGTCTGACCTCCGTTTTAAGCACATTCTCATACCTTCCAGCGCAGCTGCCCAAGCACAAAACAGGAATGGAAACCATGTAGTTTGCTGACTTTAAGTTCCCAAATATATGTCTGCTCTGTTTCCCTCGTGTGTGACATGCCCATGACTTCCAAAGGAGGTGTCAGCTAGTCATAGTAGAGGCATTGAGACATGCCTTGCCTCTCTCTGCCTGTGATCTGTGAAGGAGAGTCTTAGGAGAGCTCTCTATCCAGGGAGGGGGAGAGGCTGAAACGGGGCCTTCTATAGCAGCTTATGTGGCAGCCCTGTAGTTCATTTGTCATGGGACTGGGATGGACCAGAGGTGTCCAAAGCCAATCAGGGCTTCTACCACCAGGGAAGGCAGGTCACAACCAGTGTCCTCCCGTCTTGAAAGATAAGCATTGCCTCCATTTGACTGTATGGTGGCTCTGTGACACCTCCATGGTGGGCAGCGTGCCTGGTTTCTCATAGTGTCATGGCTTCTGTCTTTACCTTCACCTTCCCCCATAGCCTTTCTCCACCCTCTCTGCCTCTGCCCCCCCCCCACTCCCAACAGAGCATTCAGCCGCCTTCCCTTTAGCATGGAGGACAAATGGCCTCATTCAGGGACACCCGCCAGAGCTGTCTCTCTAAGACAAAGCTGTGTGCAGCTCCGCGTGAAAAACGGCTTGCGGCCGCCCAGTGAGCAAGCAGGATTGGTGGGTGCAAATTGCAGGGGATTTGTTAACAGCTGCCAGCTCCCCCAGAGATAGCAGGAAGACAAGGCCTTGTCCTTGAAACACCAGCCGCCTGGCAGCGTAGGGCACCTTCTCAAGGCCAGGGACAGACTTCCTTATGAACACCATCCCCACGTGGACTCTTCTGCACAGAGATGGGGTGTGGGGGAGGACTTGGCTTCCTTCCTCCTGCAGGACCTTCTGCCTGTCCCAGGACAGGTTCCCTTGGAAATGACTCTGGATTGTATTGCCAGCCTGTGGGAACTGACTAACCATTAGATATGTATAGTAGCCAAAACCTATGTGCTCAGTGCAATGGGAGAGGTCAGTGGGGCACACCCATTTACAGAGGAGGAAACTGAGACTGAGCAGACCAGACAGACTCCAGCCCCATAGTTTCCAGTGATAATGACAGAATTTACTTGTAGGAGGGTCACATTTGGGCTCCAGGGAGCTATCCCTCCTTCTGAATGACCATGAGTGACCCAGGAAGACAGGTTGTCCTGGGACAATGGCCCTGGTTCCCCCCACTCCCAGCTCCCTGGGGGATGTGGCCTGGGATCTGGTGACCTTGTTCTGCTCTTCAGAAAAGAGGGACAGTGGGAGGAACCAGCATTCCCAGGCTGAGGAATTGGGGGGAGGGCAGGAGGATGGTCCCCAGGGTATTAAATAAAGCTCACACTGGAGAAGGGTCAGAGTCTCGTCAGAAAGCAGGCAGATGTGGGAAGAGCATCCCACTCAGGGAAAAGGCTGAGGTCCTCCATGACCACAGTGGTCACTAAAAACAAGGGCTGTGTGGGAATGCCTAGGACATCATCAGGTCTGAAGAACAACAACCAGCTTCACCGAGGAAGAGCACACCAACTGGTTGTCTAATACTAAATGGTCAGTCCTAAAAACACATGTACATGTAGCATTATATGGACTGAGCAGATTGTATTTGTTTGTTAAGAAACACACACACATAACCTGCCAGGTACACAAGTTGCCTATGCGTACATTAGGCCCACAAAATAAGCACTGTCCCAAAATATAGACTTACAAAAAACATCTACTCCAAAAGAGGCGGGTGTGTGACCCTTCCCCTTATTTCTCATGGTTCTCATGAGCTTCCTCGGAGCTCATTGGAGTTGTTAGGGGTGGTGGTAAGAACATGACCAGCTTCTGGATGGCTCAGCTGTTTCCCTCTACAGACAACCCGCATGGGTGCCCCAAGAGCCCTAGGGGACAGGTCTCTTCTTGTCAGTAGGCCATTCTTTCTGCCTCTCTGAAGAATTAGCTCATTGCCTCCCCGCCCTGCAACAGAGACTTGTGCAAGGCCAAGGCTGCCTGAGGCTCAGCCAGGTGTCTACTTTCCAGACCCATCCAAACTGAGAGGCCAAAGGGGCTAGGGAAGAGAGGCGGGCATCCACCCACAGTAGGAGGTGTCTGGCGACTGTAATCCTACCAAGAGATGCAAAGCTCTTTCAGCTAGGAGTCCAAGCACTGGGGTCTGTGAGTCTAGGAGTAGGGATCCAGGATGCATGTGGTAGGGGAGGCCAGGCTTCTAAAGGCTTCTTGCTGAGAGAGCTGCTTGACATGGGTTCCCCAAAACGCAGATCTTGCAATGATAAGTTCACTGTACTTCTCCTCTTCAGAAGGGTCCCAGAAAGCATGATGGAGAAATAGGAGCACAGGTAGGAAGAGAGACCTCATGAAGTATTTCTGTTAAACATGGTAACTGCTTTGCACTCCTGGTCTTCAGCCTGGCTGGAATTCTGTTAGGCAGGAGAACTCGCCCCTCACCCTCACCTGCTAGGAGCCACAGGGGAAGAAGGACTTATCCATTGTTCCCCCCTGTCCCGTCCCCCCCCCCCCCTGCTGTCATTAGTGGAAAGCTCTCTGGGGTTGAGGGATAGGGTGGGTCAACTTCCAACAGGCAGGTAGCTCTGCCTGGGGGCAAAACCACTTGCCAGGTCACTGTGTGCAGTCTAGCAGGGAGCAAATAAGGCCTTCTCAGTGCCTACCATGAAAGCTTTCCATGCAGAAGTCCACTGTACCCCCCTCTCACCACCTGGACAGATGCCAGTCTAGTCAGATTATGATTGTCTTGCTGAGTTTTGCCCTATTCTTTGACTCTTACATGAGGAGTGTAAAAAATAACTATATTTACTACCTAAAAACTCTATCACTACCTACAGTGGACTAGTCACCCTTGCCACACTCAGAAACTGGGAAAACAGCGAAAGCCACTCCTGAGTCTTGGTTGAACCCTAGATCTCTCATGGGAACTTGGAACCATATAAGACATCCTGTGGGTCATGTCCTGTGGATGATGGCATTTTACTGGACGTTGATTCCACCCAGCCTCGAGTTCTCCTGCATTCTAACACATCTGCACCATGAAATGGTTGCAAAAGGAAGAAAGAGGTAGTGGATGCTGCGTGATTTTCAGCACACATGCACACAAAAATATCAAACAGGAAAAGAATGATGGGGCTCTGGTGCCAGTCCACTCTAAGCACGGGCTGCAGGGAGAGAGAGAGAGAGAGAGAGAGAGAGAACGAAGGCATGGACAGAGAGCCAGCCCAAGCGCTGGCAGTCTGAAATAAATGAAAGCTCCTGTTCTGTGGATGAGAGGTGACAGGAGTGCCGCACCCTCCACAGATTTTTCACCAGTCTTCAGGTCCCGTTCTCGGAATCCCAAACCGAGGTTCTGCAAGTAGCAGGGAGAGAAGTGGGGCCAAAGCTCTAGCCCGGCCATCTTTGCTTCTCAGTAAGCTGCAAGGGAACTGAGTAGCTAGAAAACCACTTTGGAGATGAAGGACCAAAAGCACTGTCACCATTTAGGTGACTCCTTTCTATGCCAGCATTCAGCTTCCTAACACAAAGGTGCCCTCAGCACAGAGGTCCTGCCAAAGGAACAGTTCTAACTGATGCCCCAGGGTAGCTCAAGGAGGCATGGTATAGTAAAGCCATCCACAGCCATTAAAAGAAAAAGAGCAAGTAAGGGGGTCCTTAAGATGGGCTTAGCATTCTCACCAAGAGGGGGATTTCTTAGAGATTGCAGGACAGGAAGGTGAAGTAGATCCAGGACTTGGCAGGAAGTGGGCAAGTTGGTTTGGAAACTTTCTTAGCAAGTGTTGCAAGTCCACAGCCTTGTAAATACCTTCTGGGAGAAACAGACACGAATCAGCAGTCATTATCTCTCTTGCCTGTTTAGATTTACAACCAGGGCAGGTTAGGAAAGGGCGTGTGGATTAGGAGAAAATCTGCTTTATATCCCCTTTCAGTCATAATTCAGCAAGCCTTAGATCAGGGGGGCAGCCGTCACTCATCCCCTGCCATGATCCCAGCCTCACACGTCCGTTGCCTGGTGTAGGGGAACAGGCTGAAGTTTAGAAAGGTCAACTATTGTGAGTCAGAGTTGTGATTCAAGCGAGAATATCTGCTGGGTGTGGCTGTGCATTCCTGTTATTCCAGCTCTGGGAGAAGCAGGAGGGTCAGGCCTTCAAGGCCAGCCTGAGTTTCAGGAGACCCTGTCTCAAACACTAGGGAGATGGGAGTGGGTCAAGCCTTGCTAGGAAAGCACTGAGAAACTGAGTCCTAATCTAATTCCTAGAACCACATACAGATGAGTGTAGTAACATCTGTCTATAATCTCAGTGTTCCTGTAGTAAGATGGGAGGCCAAGATGAGAGAATCCCTGGAAACTTGTGGGATTCCAGTTCTCCAACCGGATGAAAGGCAAAGATTGACACTCAAGGTTGATCTCCACGTGCATACTGTAGCATGCATGCTCACTCACATATGAACATGTACATACAGATATGTACCCTTATCATATACAGAAACCACATCCACATTGAAGTTTAAAAAAACTAAGCAAACGAATAAAACAGCCTGCCTGTCTTATTGGCGCACACCTTTAATCCCAGCACACAGAGGGCAGAGGCAGGAGGTTCTCTATGAGTTCGAGGCAACCTGGTCTACAGAGTAAATTCCAGTACAGCCAGAACTACATGATGAGACCCTGTCTCAAAGAAACAAAACAAACTGCAATCCAGTACTCAGGAGGCAAAAGCAGGTAAATCTCTGAGTTTGATACCAGCTTGATCTACATAGAGAGTTTCAATGTATTATTGGGGTTAAATAGTGAGGCCCAGGAGAGACAGACAGACACACACACACACATGGCAGGAGGGGGAGAAGGAGAGGGAACAAACAGGTGGTATGACAAGATGGCTGAACAGGTAAAGGTGCTTGTCACTAAGCCTGACGACCTGAGTTCTGTACCTGGTAGATGGGAAAAAAAATTGCTGCAAGATGTCCTCTGACCTCAACATTCATGTCGTGGCGTGTATGCACATAGCCTTACATATACACATAAAAATACAATACATGTCAAAAACAAAGAGTACAGGCCAACTGGGGGATACCAAGTTCAAGACCAGCCTAGGCTACACAAAATAAATGAATAATAAAAATGTTAGTGACTCGAGCTATCCAGATGGCCTTAGTTTCTTGCATATGGCAGTATTAGATAAGTGATAGGGATTTGTCTCTGCTATAGGTTAAACACCTCTCCATCTTTTGAGTCTATCAGTACTCATGGTGAGGGGCAGAGAGCCTGGACTGGCCCCAACTGACATCAAGAACTCTTTCCAGCAACCATTGATAGTTCCCAGAGAAGAGCAGCAGTTAAATATGCAGGCTCAGAAGCAGCCTGCCTGGCCTTCAATGCCACCTAGCCCCCTACTTGCCAGCTGTGTAATCTTGGCAAAGTGACCAACCTTTTTGTGTATCTGAGAGGAGGGACTCTCAACAGTGCCAACAATTCAAACTTAAAACAGAACTTAAAACAGAGCCTGGTGCCTGGTGATGCCTGTGTGTTGGCAATTTTACCCAACACACTGACACCCAGTCTCCTGGGATACCTAGTATCCCTAGGGGAAGCCAAAAACTGGGGTCTGAAGAGCAAGGGATTTGTTTGCATCAGTTGCAAGCAAGGAACATGCTAGCTGAACCCATTTGGGCAGGGACAGGGGCAGGCCAAACTAGGCACAGGAGTAGGGACATCTGTGACTCCCAAGTCCAGAAGCCTGGTCTGTTGTCTCCATGGAGTTAGTATGTATCTCCTCCCCTCATGAAGAAAGGCTGAGCCCAACTTGGGAGGGAGGAAGTTTCGGAGTAGAGAGCTGACAGATGAAGGCAGGATGGGGCCAGCAGTGCCCGGTCTGTGCTCTAAGCAAGAACTCTGTCTCAACAGGTGTTCCCAGCAGCGTTCTGAGAACTCAGGATTGGAAAGAGGGAGAAGAACATTTATTGAGAAGTCTGGTGCTAAGCTGGGTGTTTTATCAACCTTGGGGCTGCTCCTCGCAATCACCCAGCCTACTGCAGGGACTCAGGAAGCTGACACGCTGATAACAAGGCAGGGGATGGTGGAAGGACTGGGGCTAGGGCTCAGCACAGAGGGCCCCTTTTAGTGAAAGAGCAAAAGGAAGAAGCCAGCGAGGAAGAGGGTGTGGCCTTGGCCTGCTGACTCCAGGCACAGTGTTATCTCTTCTGTTCCTGGCTCCACCTCTTCGCCCTCCCTCCCTGGGATCAGTCACTGCCAAGGAGGAAGTGCACTTGGTCTTCTAGCCCAGTTGAACTGCCCAAGTCCGAGTGCACAGAGTGTGGCTCAAAGGCTAGGTACTGGAACCTGGATGCTGGTTTGGGGGCCCTAGCCTTTCTTTGGTCACTTTCCAGTGACCTTCCTTGGGTCCCTGACTTCTGGGCCAGGAATGCTCATCAAATAGTTGCAACTCGGGATGAGAAAGCGAAGTGGGGACAACCTAGGGTAGAGGTCAGGCTAGCCCTGACACCTGATCCTGGCCTCATTCTGCAGTCCTATGCTTTAGGGACAAAGGATGCCACAGAAGGTGGCATCTCCCAACACACTGGACACCAGAATGCTGACCGTTTATAAAGTTTTGCTCTGTAGTCCAGGTTGGAAACCTCTTGGCGTAGCCTTATGGAAATCACTTCAATTCTCTCAGCTTGGGGTCCAGTAGTGCATCTAGAATCCAGGTCTCTCAGCTAGAGCAGCAGCAGTTCTGTTTCCGTGGCAACCCTGCTATCTCTCGAGGGACCATCTGGATCCTGTCACCCTGGCAAGGTGCTGCCCAGGCAACCAGGTGTTTGTGTTTTTGCAGTGGAAGCTCTGCATAGTGATAATTCCCTCTCTGGGGACAGGGTGGTAGCCAGGCAGGTGGCTGGGAGGAAGCAGGCCCACCTTGGCTATGTCATTTGCCTTTGCTGTAAGAACCAGAGAGCTCTGGCCAATGGCTTATCATTAGCAGATGCCTCATTACCTTCCTTGGAACATGGAGGCTTGTTGAGGCTGGCCAGCTGGGGAACACTGCCCAGGGGCTGGACTCCTTGCAGGGAATTCTGGAGGACCCAGTCTCTCCTGTTTGGAATGAAGAGACACTATTGTCTCTGGCAGGAAACAGGAATTACTAGGAGCCTGCCTTTCGAACTGCCTCGTAATTATAGTCAGCAGAAACTCGCTGCCTATTGAAAATAAGCTGAATTCACCCCTGCAACATAAGCACCTGTGTGCCCCGAGATTGTCTGCACCTTCAAAGAGCTCACACGCTGGGACTAGGCAGAGACATGCTTAGCAGGATTACAATGTCAGGAGAGTCACATGGCTCAGATAGGATAGCGTAGGGGGCATGTCAAAGCTCCTGCTGGCCGTCCAGCAAGAAGCTGACTGTACGAGGTTGGAGCCGGAGGACGAGACAGTGTGGGGGTGGGGAAGCACAGCCCTCTGCTGCACTACCCTAGCAGCTCTTGATGGAATACTTTCCTTTGCTGGATGAGGAAGCGGAGGCTCAGGTCAAGGCATTGAACTAGACAACTGCATTCTGAGACTGTGCTGCTCTGATGTTGGGGCTGCCAGGGAAGCTCCATTTCCTGGGGCTCTGCGGCTTCTTCCTGAGCGTTCTCCGCCTCTCCCTTCCCTCCCTCTCTCCCTCCTTTCCATGCCCCTTCCTCTTTTATTCTCTATTGCCTTTTTTGCCTCTGTCCCTCCCCGCTCCCCCGCTCCTGCCTTCCTCATCTTCTTTGTCTTTTCCTGACCCCAGGGATATCAGCTCTCTGCAGCCCTAGCCTTGCTGGCTCAGCTATGTTCCACCGTGGAGTCACCATGGCATCTTGTTCTTCTGTCTAAGGCACAACCCTAGGATGCCCGCTGCCATTTAGCTCTGCCCATTCCTGAGTGCCTCAACCACAGAAGTAACGTAGCTAGCATATAGTAGTCCTGTTCCCTCGAGTTTCTTCATGGTCCCGATCTCCCTTTCAGATGTACCCCAGATGTCTCCCTCCCTCCCAGAGGCCAGGATGCATATCTGTGCAGACAGGTTTGGGAGAGAGGGCAGACAACCTACCTTCCCTGAAGAGGCAGGAGACTGGTACAGTTCTAGTCAAGGGGAAGACGATGAGCAGCTGTGGAATTTGGTGAGGATGTCCAGGCACCACTTATGTACCCTTGTGCGAACAGAGGCAACTTGGCGATCCCCAGAAAAAGAGTCAGATACCCCACTTCTGAGACTGGACCTTGTGTCTGACTTTTGTATCCAAATGGAGGAAAAAAAAAGAGCAGAGAGGCTCCCCCTTTGAATATGGAAATAGCCCCAGGGCACTGGAGCCCAGATTGGACCACGGTTTGATTTTAAGCTTATGGTCCCAGGCTCTGGCCTTGGTTGAGAAGGGCTCTGTTAGCTCTATGTAGGACTCCTATACCTACCTAAGCAGGTCCAGAAGTGGGCTGGGGACCAGAACACCAGCCCCTGCAGTGGGCATCCTTGTGCAGTGAGCAGCAGCGTGCCATGCACACGGCCCTCCTAGAACTCCTACACAGAAGTGAATATTTCTCTTGCGATCAGCCATCTGTTATCTAATGCCATGTCCTGACCAGTCCAGCGTGGTTGACTTTCAGTGACCAGTGTGCAGGCATTGGGCTTAAATGATTTGAGTCACAAGGGTGGGACAAGGACTGTCCATCTGGAGATGGCAACGGCTGCTGCCTTAGGTTTGCCATCTGCTTGCCTGCTTTTGAGTTGTGGTTTTGTTTCCTGGTGCTGAAGTTCAAATCTAGGCCCTCCATCATACTAAGCATTCACTCTACCTTGGCACACAGCCTCAGCCTTGCTGCTGTGTGACTTTAGAAAACCAATATGACCACTCTGTGCCTCCTCTGGTATATCAAGAAATGCCGCTATGATCCCTCCCTCCTGGGTGGTTTGTTTGTTTGTTTGTTTGTTTGGTGGTTTTGTTTTGTTTTGTTTTTTGGAAGAGAGAACAGGTTGTCGTAGGAATAAGAGGTGTTTTGTTTGCCACTGACTGAGACAGAGCAGATACAGGACGCTGTCCTCCACCCACTAAAAAGAATCCCTTGTGAGAGAGGAAGTCCTGGGTGATAAGTAGGTCAGGCCTCCAGCAGTGAGTTGCTGGAGATGACATAATGAGCGAGTGTAAGTGTTGGCTCTCGGCTTCCTGCTCCTGTTACTCTCGGACATGAGTGTCTGAGTGCAGAGGGTTCGTGAGATCATTGGCTCAACGCCTATCTGATCTGAGAAGAAGAGACCAACACAGAGTGGAACATGGTCTTCCCAGCATCCCTGACCCTCATAGGGCCCGACGGATACCGTACAATGTCTGTCACTATGGCACCCCCTGCCACCGCTAACAGTCTCAAGTGTTTTGAGGGGGTTGTTTGTTTTTGAAGTTTTTTGAGGCCAGATCTCACATAGCCCAGGCTAGTCTTGAACTCTTCATGGTACCACCTTCTAGGTCTTGGAATTGCAGGTCAGCACCACCATGCCTGACTGTTGAATACTTGTAGGTGGAAAATTCCACGCCCGATCCCATGAGACAGGTCACAATCAACAGTGCAGGGCTGGGGATGTGGCTTGGTTGGTGGAGTACTGACATGCCCAAAGCCCTGGCTTTGGATAAAATAAGTCTCGGTGGCACACATCTGCCATCCAGCACTCAACAATAGAGGTGGGAAAAGAAGAAATTCAGAGCCGTCCTCAACGATATCCTGAAGTTAGCCTTGTCTATATAAGCCTGTCTTTTAACAATAAGTGCACCGAGTGGTTAAAATTTTCCTTCAGACTATCTGTATAAGGTGCTGTTATTTGGAAATTCATTTAGTGGTACACTTGGCTCCCCTTCCCAGAATATGTTTATACACTTATTTTACTCCACTCTAAACCCAGAAATCTGAGATGATTCTGGTGCCAGGCACTTCAGATAGGGGCTGCTCTGCTTATGCACTGACGAATCAGTTTAAGGAGACGGATTTTATTGACTCGTCACCATGCTGCAGATGCCGGGCAAACATGACACACTCATCCTCTCCTTTGCTCATTACAAAAATCTTAATCTGGGACTCAAGGAGCTGAGTGACTTGCAGGACACCCCCTCCCCACACACTAGCAAATGGCAGGACTAGAATTCAGATCCAGGTACACCTGAGTCCCTGAAGGAGGAAGGAGGGTGCCTGGAAGTCTGGGGATAGCCGGAGAGGTTGAGGTGAATGGGAATGCCACCTCCTGACTAGGCCAGTGGGCTGCTGACTCAGTCCCATCAGACCTGAACTTCTGTACACCAGTTGCTTTTGGATGCTTTGCTAGCCTGTTCTTCCACTTAACTACAGCAGTGTGTGTGTGGGGGGGGGGGGGGGGGGGGCGGACACTGAAGCTCAAGCCACAAAGTTCTTTCTTTGCAAATGTGGGACCCTGAACCTGGTCCTAGCTTCTTCCTCACTTCAAGCTGAGGGCTCATATCTGAAGCCCCTGGCTCTTGGCTTGTGTGCCTGACTCTGTGCTGGACACAGTGAACAGTGTATGTGAGGTGAGCACCGGTTTCACCCTACCGCAAGCTCTCTAGTGATGCTTCTACAAAGGACAGTGAAAACACCTCATGACTCAGAACTTAGAAAGGTAGACCAAGGCAGGCTCCAAAGAGCAAAGCTGCCCTGAGAGAAGGGTGAGGAAGGGCATTCTGGGCAGGCAGAAGAGCTGCGTCTCTTAGAGCCTGGGTCTTCTTTTGTATGACAGGAGCAGTGCCTAGCTCTGGAGCTCCTAGCTTCTGGGGAGTTAAGGGTTCTGAGGGTGTGGGAGTTTGCAGGATCTGGTATTTTCTTCTGGCTCCTGACGTCTAGTCACCCCTGACACTCAGGGCTCTGTCAGTAATGGTTGTTCCTCAGCTCAATGAGTTAATTAGGCCAAATTCAATTACACACCATGCTCCCAGGTCTGTCTGAAACCCAAGGTGGGTGTGGGCTCTCTATGCTCCAGCACACAACACAGAGACTGGGAAGTCCAAGATCTAAACAACAGCAGCTAGGGGCCTGGGGATGGCCTTTGTTATCTGCTGGCACCTACTTCCTGCATCCTTCCCTGGCAGGAAGAGTAACAGAGCTCCCTCAAGCCTCTTCATCAGGGAAATCATCTTCCTGAGGGTGCAACCATCATGACCTCCTTGCCTCCCAAAGGTCCCACCTCTTCATAATCTCGTTGGATAGCAGATGTCAACACATAACATTCTAAAGGGATACCACTCATATCATAGTGCCCCCATACCACAGTGGCCCAGAGATGGAGCTTCTTTGACAGTCAAAGCTACTGACAGGGACTCCTGGCTCCTCCACCCTTGGAACATCCCAGAACTTGGTGGACAGGGGCTGAGGCTCCCCTGTCCTGCCACTCCTGCATGGCCAATTCTTCCCAACTCCATGTTGGCACCTAGCTGCTGCCCAGCATGTTGACTGGTATGTAAGAAGACCAGTAACACCAGTAATGTAGGGAAACCAGGGTCCATACACACAAACACTATAGCAAGCACCAGACAAAAGCCATCCAAGCCAAGGACATCATTTGAGGCTATGAACGCCAGTCTCAGAAGCTGGACCTTAGACTTAGTCCTGGCAGCTGTAGGAAGCCAGGGCACTGTTTAGAAAAGATGAGTGACACAGTCAGCTTAGTCAGCTTTGCCTTTTAGGGTCTTACCATGGAGCTGCTGCCAGAGGCAGAAAACACAGTTTAGAGACCAGAACAGGAGTCTGGCTGGGGTGGAAGCGAGCTATGTCAGGAGGGATAGAGAGTAAACCTCCATCATGTCCAGTGGACACACCTCACTCTTGGGTCACCTAACTGTAGTAGGTCACCAATATGCCAGGCCTCTGACAGTCAGTCAGTGATAAAAGGTTGTTTCATACTTTATCCCGAGTTACTGGTTGTGAATATGGTATATAACACTTTTTGCAGGGGAGAGGGCTGGGAGTTTTACTTCGGATTTTAACTAATTCTAAAGTAAAAGTTGATTGTCTTTTAAGCCTAAAATAATATATAATATATAATCATTTATAGGACAATTGTGGGATATAGACAATAAAAGGTAATGCTGAAATAGTACCACTAACTAATAAGTTAGTGGTTCTCCATTCGTCATCCGATAAACAGTTGTCAAGCACCTTTTGTGGTCCAGGCACAAACCATCAGGGATGTGCCAGTGAACAAAGCAGATACAGCTCCTGCCTGTATAGAGTACCTAGTCTAACAGAATTAGATCTTCATAAATAAGCTTCAAGAAATGGAGAGGCAAAGAAGATTGTATGTCTCTTACAATAGAGGAGGGTTCAATGATGTGACTGGGTCTCTTGCCGGGCCCAGTGCCACCTTCCTAGGAGTTGAACAAGGTCACCCCAATGGGCTTGCTGCCTCTTAGGGCTTGCACCCAGCCATACTTAGAGAAAGAGAGGTACAGAATCCACACTAGCTGTCTTCCCTGCTAGTGAAAGGAAACCAGGACCCAGAGAAAGATGGTGACCTGCCCTTGGTCTCCCAGCAGGCAACAGAGCTTTCTCCCTGGAAGGCATGTACTACTCAACTGAGTGCAGCTCCAAGGATCCTGATTTCAACACTGGGCCTCCCACACCTTGCCCTGCCCTGGCGGCCAGCTTCAGAGTTTCCCCAGACAGACATTCCTGCGTGGCCTGTTTGCTCATGTCCAAAGCCCCTGGAGGTGGGGGACAGGTGGGACCACACTTGGGAGAAGAAGACACTGCTGGCTCACTTGACCCACTGTGGGAATAAACAAAACAAAACAGGCAGCCAGGACAGAGGGAGGAGAGTGAGAGCCGCACCAGGGGATAGATTCCTGGCAAACCTCATGGGCCTGCCGAGTTCTGAAACTTCTGCTCAGAACACTGAGGTGTCAGGGCATGCTCCCCCAGTGCACAACCCCTGCTCTCCCCTTCTCTAGTACCCCAAGAAGCAAGGCCTTCAGAAACTAAACCTACCAGAACAGGAGCTCCTGTGTCATTCCCTCCCAACCCCCTCAACTTACACATCTGAGTGGCAGCCAATCACCGCCATGCCCGGGAAGTCCCCATTCTTCACAAGGCTAGGGCTGAAGAAGTCCCCTGGCTTCCGATTTGCTGTGTGATGGAAAGCAGCCGCTGCACCTCTCTGAACCTCACAGACACACAGACTGCTCTGACAGGAAAGGAAATTGCTTTTCCAGCTCCAGTGATCTTGCATGGGTCCAGGCCTGGAGCCATCTGGAAACCTCCATCAGAGCTGTGTCTTGGGAGACGTAATAAAACCCCTAGGATTGCCAAGGCATGAACATGTGAACTGCCTCTGTGCCCCCTCCCTTCAGAAGCAACTCTAGAAATCAATGGGAAAAGATTCATTAGAGGCCTGGTTCATGTGGTATGCACCCACCACTTCCCCGTCCCTTTGTTAGCCAGCCTAAGCTTCCTGTCCAAACAGATTTCCTCCCTGGGAAATAAGCTTGTGTTCTGCCAGAGAGTCGGCTGGCTACCTAGTCCTTGGATAGGCAGACACAGGTTGCCGGGACATGTAGATCTCTGGAGCCTAGGATTAGTGGCTGTACATCATTCATTTCTTCACTCCCTCATTAATTCAGGCAGCTGTTCTCGGTCTCCTATATATAGAGAATATTTATTAAGGATTTGTAGGGCATATTTTAGAAACTGTCAATACAGTTTCTACCAGACAGCAGTCCCAGTTGACAAAACTTGCCCTTCAGCTAGAGAGACAGCATTAAAACCCTCAGGATGAGGCAGGAAGGGTTGTAGTGTGGGACAGCAAGCTAAGGAAGGCCCTCCTGTGAAGGGAGAACCTGCAAGAGGTGGCAGCGTCCTGATGGTAAACTTCGGTGCCTGAAACAGGAAGAGGGTCTGGAGGCTGCCACAGGGTCAACAGAGGCAGTAGGAGGAAGTGGGTCCGGAGCAATGACTGGCCAGCCACAGGAGCTGAGCCCCTACCATGAGCCATAATTGGGACTGACTTAGCCGAAGCCTCTGGAGACTTAGATTTCAAAAGACTCACCTTATGTTCATGGGCTGCCACTAATAAAGGCCCCAAAGCAGGTACCATTATGGTGTGCATTAATTGTCTAATTTCTGGGGACCAGAAGACCCAAGACCAACGTGTGGGCCTTGCCAGGTGCCATTCCCTGGGCAGCCCTGGTCTCCCTCCAAGCTGCTAGAAGAGCCTCAGATAGGACTTTAAAGCTGCTGCAGTCTCCAAAGCCTGCCTACTCCTCCCTGAAGAAGGGACGCACATCTGACTACTGTATCTAAATGTCCTGTTTTCTCAAGGACACCAGTCATGCTGGACTAGGGCCCACACTCATGACCTCATCTTAACTTGATCTTCAGCAAAGACTCTGTTTCTTATATTTTTGGTCGTGAGCCTAGCCTTTAACGGCTGAGCCATCCCACCAGCCCAAGACTGTTCTTTATTTTTTGTTTTTGTTTTTCGAGACGGGGTTTCTCTTTAGCTTTGGAGCCTGACCTGGAACTCACTCTGTAGGCCAGACTGGTCTTGAACTCACAGAGATCCACCTGTCTCTGCCTCCTGAGTCCTGGGATTAAAGGCGTGCGCCACCACCTCCCAGCCCCAGGCTGTTTCTAAATAGGGTTTCCTTCATATGTTCTGGGGCTAATCAACATTTGGGGAGTCATACAATTCACCAACACACCATGACTTCTCAATTTATATAGTCTTCACTAAGACCTGCTTTTGGGTGTTCTCACCCATTTGTCCAGTAGATTCTGAAAGCCAAGCCGTCTTGTTCAGTGCTTGGTTCTTAAACCTCTGCCTCCTGAGTTCAGGAAGACAGCGACTCTTCCAGCTTCCACTCCAGCCCTGGGGGCAGCTCCCACCCTGGCTTATCAGGCTCTCTCCGTTGGCATCAATCCTGCTGAGGGGTCCTCACAAGTATAGAGCCTGACTTTAGTTCCCCTTACCAGCTGAGCAGGTCAGGAAGAGGCAGTTCCCAAAGACTACAAGGGCCATTCTGAGCCGGCTCATGAGTCCCCAGCTTACTCCCCCACCACTGCCAGCCATGCAGGCATCTTTCCTGGATTTCCAATAACCTGGAAATTGTAGGGTTTCTCGTACATGCTGAGTGGAGGTAAGGGGCAGGGGCTGGTGTTGTTTTCAAAATGAAATGATTATAGGATTTGGGCAGAAGCCAAATGCAGGGTTCTGAGAAAAGCTGCCTGGGGCTGGGATGAGGAACCATGCTGGGGGCGATTCCAGGAAGGGCAGGGGACACTATGATGGGAGGAGGAGGTAATGAGGTCTCCTTCCCATCCTATCTTTGATGGAGATGACCCTGCCAACAGCAAGTGGGTGAAATATACAGATGCTGGATTTCAAAAGAAACAAAGCATTAAGTTTGTTTCTTCGTGTGTCATGTGGTGTTCTAGGAGCGATACAGGAGTTCTGCTCACGACCGGCAATGCTGAGTCTAGGCGTCCCGTGTCGGACAGGATAACGTGTAGCATGTAGAGGATGTGTTAAGGCTTAGGTACTTTCCAGACTTTGCCTGGCCTCTCTTTCCCTATTTTGCCTTCTGTGTGGCACATAACCCCTGACCAAAAGGGACAGTAAGGATGCTGTGTGTTAATGCTCAGAAAGTGCTAGAACCTTCACAGCAACCAACAAGCATTCAATGGCCAGGTGTTAGTGGGGATAAAGGGGGAACCCAGCCTTGTGACCCTGCATTGTGTCCCTGGTGTAGGCAAACATCTAGGCTCCTGTAGCAACACCTGTACTGGCCACAAGCCAAACCTTACCTGTGCCTTCCATCTCCAAGATTAGGAAGGACTTACCAGGACTGAGGGAGAATGGCAGAGGAAACAGTATCACGCAAGGATGTGTCCTTTGTGTCCTGACCATGCGAAAGGAGACAGAAGCCCCAGAAGTGGTGGTTTCTAGAGGCAGGGCCCAGAAGATGACTCACACCAAATGCTGTCGGTTGATCCTCAGGCAACTTAGCTGCCTGTGTGGCTGGTGTCCTGTGACTCATTCCCTGCATGGGGACTTCAGAGCAGCACTCCTTTCTGCCCCTCCCCCTTTGATCTTCTCCATGCTTCTCAAGGACCAGGTATACATACCTGGGGCTCGCATGTTCGCCATGTCTTCCCACTGAGTGTCCGAGCCCACTAAAGTGACATTTCTCTGTCATCAGGAATCAGCAAACTGCCTGAGTTAGAGATCTGCTCCATCTCTGGGGCTCAGAACCCAGTGCCCAGAATCTGGGCCACATCATGGCAACATAGTTCTGCCTCCCCTGGTCTTGGGTGCTTGGCTTGTTCGTGCCAGACCTTTGTGCCTGACTTCCTTCCTGCCTGCCTTCTTAACTCCCTAGTGGCCTTTGGGTCTCTAGGCCTCCCACTAGAAAAAAAAAAAAAAAAAAGCTGTATATGGGGGTGGGGGGTGACCCAGCTTGGCACCACTTTTAATCCCGGAGTGGCCTGCATCCCAGGTGTCTAGTTACTGGAACTGATGCCAGGAGGCCCACCCCTCATCGATGAGCTGGGTCAGTGGTATCCTGACTTCATTACCTCCCGTCCCACCCCTCCTCTCTACTGGGTCCTTTAGAGGTGGGCTTCTGCCTGACAGGCACGCAGAGGATGAAGCATCCCCTCTCCGGAGCCAGCCAGCCAGCCATGCCCCAGCACTGTGTTTATAGGCGGCTCCTCTTCACTAAGGCCCACGGCAGGAGTTCAGACACCCGGGAGAAAAGCCATCCGCTATTGATCCAGTGTCAGGCCTCCAGAGCCTGGCGGCCATTCATCAAGGAGCCACAGCATGGGGCTACAGTTCGCCCTTTCTTTCTTTATTTCTTTCTTCTTCCTCCCAAGTCATTCCCCCCGGGGCGTGGGGGGGGGAGGGGAAGGGGCGACTTGCCGAGGTCACTCCGAGAGCTGCTGAGCGCCAGTGAGTAGAGTGGCGGGATGCCTTTGTCTGCGGCCTCTTTGCTATAGATCCTTATCAAGGCAAGCCGTGGGTGGAGCAGCGGCTGTGGGCCCCAGGCTTTTGAGCAAATCTTTGGAAGTTAGAGATGTGGAGCTGGCTGGAACTTGGAGCAGTTGGGGAAGGCCTTTCTAAAGAATTTAGTGTGTGGAGTGCCGGCATTTTTGTAGACTCTAAGCGGCAATCCTAAAAAGAGCTAACTAAGAGGGCCGAGAGGGACTTGATTCGGGAGCCGAGAGCCTAGAAATTAGCAAGTGAAAAGGGCCAGTTTGGACTGATGAATGGGTGCTTGAAAACAATTTGTTTTCTTAATTATGTAAATGTACTAGTGAAGAGTATTTACTTTTTGGGTTACCTTGGAAAACCCTGAGTCTTGCAATATTAATTGTTTTCTCTGGGCCCCACTCTGGTGCTTTTGAAGTGGTTCCCTAGGAGATCTAGAAGATAGGACCTTAGCGGCAAAACAATGGCGGACTGTGTCATTACAGTTTCTAGAGGATTGCCACCACCACATCCCTGTCTCTAAGGTGTAAATTTTGCTCAGTTCCGAATCCTCACTCAACCTACAGAAATGACCTTTCTTTAAAATATTATGTTCATTTATATATGTATGTATTACGTATGAGTGGTTTTGCCTGTCCGTCTGTTCCGCTTGTGTGCCTGGTGCCCTCGGAGGCCACAAGAGGGCTCCGATGCTCCTAAAACTGGACTTAGAGATGCTTATGGACTGCCACATGGGTGCTGAGAACAGAACGCAGGTCTCTGCAAGAGTTGTAAAGCTTTTAACCTCTGAGCCATCTCTCCTGTCCTGAGGTTATCTGTCTAAAGTTAGTGCATTCTGCTGCCATATGTGTGTGCCCTTGGCAGCGGAAAAGGCCCTAAGAATCTACTGAGAATTGTAAACTGACCTTGTACAAAACTTTAGGAGGATGGGGGGGGAGGGGTCTGGTTATTTAGGAGCTTTAGTATTTGGATTCTGGTTAATTAAGACTAAGTCAGCCTAACACTGGAAAGGAAGTAAATCTTAGGGATGTGTGTCTCCATGCTTGCTTCTGCAATGTGGGCCAAAGTGGGCCCTACCTGCTGGCTATGCTGAGTAGTGGGAAGAATGGGAGGGAGAGTCTTTGAGCCCCAAATCTCTGTGGGGCTTTGTGGAGGGGGGAGTCTCAGTAAATATCTCAGTGAGTAAATGAATATCCCCAAAGAAACCATTTCAACACAGGAGGAGATGAGAGTGAGCCCCACCTGAAATATGTGCACAACAGAGAGAAGTCCATTCCCTCACTGCCCTGAGGATGGCCCTTCCAGTAAGGAGATGCCAATTAATCTCACTTGCAGAAGCTGGTCCTTGTGCAAAAAGAAAGCCAGTTATGAAGTAGGAATTAATCTATTTAACTAGCTCCTGGGAGAGAAAGCCTATGACAACTGCATTTCCAAATGCCATCCTGAAAGTGATATTTCAAGTGGCAGTGGGTGGGATTAGAGCCTGCTAACGACTTGTGTCAAACAAGGAGCAAGAGCATAATATCTAGATAAGTGATTTGTCTTGCCACTTCCGTGGCAGGCAGCAAGTCAAGCAGAAATGCTTAGGGGCAAGTCGAGAGCTCATACTGAAGGGACTTGTGCCATACGAACGACCCTCAAAGGCAAAGGGCGTCAATTCCCCATGCCGGTGTCCAGATGCATAAAATTTAAAAGACGCTTTTGGCTGCCTTTCTTGGGGGTGAGTGACCGGCCTTTCCTACTTTCCTAATTGGGGCAGTTAGGAGCTCATTCAAACAACTTTCACTGGCAAGTGGGAGGGACCAAGGGGGGCTATAAAACAGTTTCTCCCTAGCGAGTGATCTAGGTGGTTAGAGCCCTCGAAGGAGGGAGGGGATCTTATCTTTTTAGGCGGTGCAGCTAATGGGTTTCGAGGGGTGCCTAAGGGGTAGAGGAGTGGGAAGGGCAAGCTGATGCGGAAAGCCAGAAACCCTTGCTACTGACTGGCTGGAAGAGGCCGCGGCCACCACAGGATGCAGTGTCAGGAAGGCGGCTGCTTCGGGAGCGGGGGCGGGGCTGTGCACAGCAGCCGCCCCCGGCTTCCCTACAGCTGCCCGGCACAGGAACTCCCCGAAGTCGGGGACCAGAGCTTACATGCGCCAGTTCACCCTACCTTGGGCCCCGCGTTCGGGAAATCCCAGGGGCGATAGGGACCCCTGTGCCGGGGGAGTAAGTTGCCAAGCTACCAGACCTTCTCCGCCCCCACTAACCTGTTCAGAAAACCTTTTAAACCCAGGTTGCAACTGGACGTCCCCAGCCTGCCCCGCCCCTTCCCCCACCCGGGCCTCGCCGCGTACCCTCATTAGCATGACCACTTGGGAAGATTCGCCGGCGGGGGCGAGAGGCACCCGAAGTCACCCACCGCCAGCGCCTTCCCGGAGGCCCCCTCGGGCGACAGCGCTCCAGAAGCCCCACTCGTACAAGTGTTGCTTCCAATTAATTGCGTAGGCGGGGGAGGGAGAGGGGCCCGGTCGCCGCCCCCGCCCGGAGGCTGGAGCGCCACTCGTCGGGTCGTGCGTTCTCTCAGGCGGCGGCGTGCACCAGCACCACCCCTGCCAAGTTTGAAATGTGAGCTGCCTCGGATCCCCAGTCACTAGCGTTCCCTCGCAGTGAAGTGGCTGGGCCGGTGGGCTGCGCACGCGAGTGAGTGCGGGCTGCGGGGCGGGGGTGCGGGCTCGAGGCTCGCGGGGCGGGGAGGGCTCCCCCGAGACGCCAAGGCAAGGCCGCTCGCCTTTCATCGTCCTCCCGCGCTCCTCCTCCCTCCCCTCCTCCCCCCACCCCGCGCCGCCGCGGCGCGCCCGGCTTCCTCCGAGCCCCCGGCCCCACGCGGCGGCACGCAGGCTGGGTGGTCACGCCTGCGGGATCCAGGAGCGCGGCGCAGCGCGGCGGGCCGTGGGAAGTTTCTCCTGCGCGCCCGGTGCGTCCCCGCCCCCCCGCGCGCCCCCGGTCCCCATCCCCGTCCCCGGAGGGCTGTCGCTTGCGCCCGGGCGCGCGGCTGGCTGCTTCCTCGGCGGCGGCGGCCCCATTAACGGAGCCTCCGCCTGTGATTGGCTTCGCCCGGGAAGCTGGAGACGGGCGATGAATAATTGATGTGTGCGGTGCGGTAGCCGGACAGCAGCGGCGGTGGCGGGCGGCAGCAAGCGGGAGCGCGGGAGTCGGAGCGCCCTCGGAGCGGGCAGCGCGGAGCGAGCGGGCGCCGTTGCTGCCCGGGGCCCCCGCGCCGCCGCCGCCGCTGCCGCCCCGGCGCGGAGCGGGGATGCAGGCGGCGCCCGCTGCCTGCTCGCAGCCTTTGTTCGGCGCCGGCTGATCCCTGCCCGGAGTAGCACACTGCGGCCGCCGCGGGCTGGATTCCAGCCTCTCGGCGCGCCAGGGCGGGACCGCGGGCTGTACAACTTCTAGGTGAGTGTGGGGCTGGAGGGGTCGGCGCGGGGCGCCCGCGGGCCGGGCCCTGGCTCCCTCTGGGCGCGGGGGTGAGTGTGCGTGCATGTGTGTGACAGAGGAGAGCCGGTGCATTGTGGGTAGCACCGTGTGCTGCATGGTGTCAGCCTGAGGCTTGGCCATGAGAGTGGCTTTAGCGTGCACAAGGCCCATTTTGTGCACCCACAGAGGAGACCTTGCTTCCTCCTCTGGAGGAGACGATAGGTGGGGGGCCAAAAAGAGTGCTCCCCACGCCTCTTTCCTAAAGGTGAAGTGTTGGTTCTCCAGCAGACATTTTACAAGGTTCCATCCCTGGTAGGTTCCCTTTTCAAAAATAAGAATTAGTCCAGAAGCCTTTGGTGGAGGCAGTGGCCAAGGGTTTTAACTTAAAAGCTACTCGTTTATCAGAATGAATCCTTAATGCTGAAGACAGCTAGGGGTTCCCATCGCTACAGGCCTCCCTTCCCAGAGGTGATGGGTGCACAGCAGACTTCTGACAAGTGTTTGCTGGAAAAGCTGCCCCTGCTGCAGCAAGTGGTGGTGGTAGGTAGAGGCGGCGAAGGAGAATCTGTCTTGCACGAGAAGGGCCTTTCTGTGGTGGGTAGGGGTGGCTGGCATCCGACTGAAGCTCTTCTACAAGACCTTGCAGAGAGGTTTCTCGGAACACTGCAGGAGCTGAGAAGCAGCTGCCAGAGGTCCCCAGGATATGGCTTTAGTGTTGATGCCCAGGACACAGGTAAGTCCCAGTTCCTGGCTCACCTGGAAGCCAGCTGCACTAAGACGAGGAAGGCAGACAGTATTCCTTAGATGGGCTTCAGATCCGCATCGGGGATTACAGTGGGGGTCGCCATCAGGCTTAACCGCCAATGGGCCTGGACATAGCAGGTGGTTCTTCTGAGGGAGGTTTTGTGAGGCAACTGCCAAAGTGTTGGTCCCAGTGTTTCTCAATAGCCCATCGTTGAGAATAGGCCAGGAATTGGGCCAAGGAGTGAGTGGACATAGCCTTGTCACCGGGAAATCTGAATGGTGTGAGAGTCTTCTCCATTTCAGAGGCTCTGGATTCAAAGCTCATCTCCCGCTGCAGAAGTATATTGAGATTTAAGGTCTATATGGCTTATAGTAAGTCTGTTCCTCCTTTTTAAATGTCTTAACCAGGCAGTGACTACTCTGTAAGTAGCTGGAATAGAGTCCCTTCAGGGCTATTTTTACCCTAGACTTCCTTAGTGAGAAACCACCAAACGGCGAAGCTTTGGTGAGAATCTGAGACTGTACCGGAAGCAACCGCCTGCACAGAGTTTGAGGCCTGCTTCCTAGTGCTGCTTGTTCTTGCTCTCCCCTGCACAGCCTCCCTCAGCCATAAGCACTTCCCCTCATAGCCCCGTGCACTCCAGAAAGAAGACCCATGTCAGCTGTGGGGGGAATAATGTGCCCAGCCCAGTAGGGTGTAGGAGAAACCCAGCATAACTCCTACTGGAGTAATACCTTGAATTCATGATGAAGCTTCTTAAAGACAAGAACCATGGGTTCCTTACACTCCACTGCCCATCACTGTGCTTGACAGTGAGTAGATGGATACTCGGTAACTGCTGAGCGAGTGTATGAACGTGCAGAGCCCACAGCCGGATTGGAAGAGTACTTCCACACCTGTCCGCATGGGCTGAGCACCTACTGAACACCCAGCCGTATTCAGATCCTAGGAGGTCTAAGATGAGTCCCTAGGCTGAGGTTGGGTGCTCAGACTAAGACCCATCTTCCTGAGTGGCCTTTGCTGGGTCACCCCCATGAGGGATGGCTGCTGAGCTCAGTGGAAAACTACCATCCAGTATGGTGGCCACGCTAACCACACATAGGGCTGCTTTTAAGGTTAAACTGATTGAAGAATAAAAGTAATATTTGTTTAGTTCTTCTGTTTTCCTCTTGGGTGTTCTATAGGCATGTGTCACCAGGCCCAGTTTGATTTGTCACCAGTCCTTAACCCAGTGTTTTGTCCACACCAGGCAAGCATTGTATACTGAGCTAGCTCAGGTCATTTTCTTGCTGGCAGTAGCTTCGCTTCAGATGTTCAGTAGGCACTCAGAGCTAGTGGCCACTTTACTGGGTAGCTTGGATTATAAAAACAGCTTTCTAGTGGCGGAAAGTTCCAGTGGAAGTGCTGGGTGGGGGCTTAGCAAACGAGATGAGCCCACCCTTGACAGTGTCAGTGCGTTGGATAGACCTTTCTGTGTTCTTAACGTTTTGAGTCATGGTGGCCCCTGTGTGGGGCAGGCAGAGACTAGCCAGTGCTCCCAGTTAACACCAGGGTTAAATTTTGCTGAAGGGTGTGAGTCCCTGGTCACCTACACTCTGCTGTATAACAGAGGTCAGCCAGGGGGCACCGATGGGCAGCCGTCCCAGGAGCAGCCTCAGACCTCCCTGAGGACTGTCAATGTTGCCGGCAAGGCGTCAGGCTCTGTGAAGTCATCTATCAATCAGGCTGTTCTTGTAACAGGCAGTTTGGAGCTGGCAGGGCTGGAAGGGGAGGGAAAGGTACTCTGGGCCCAGGAGGTGTTTACCTTGCTGGATGTGGCTTTGGTTCCCCCGGGAGAGGCCAACTTCTCCACAAGAGAAGGGACTCATCACTGGGCAGGTAGCCTGACTGCTTGGAGCCACAACAGAGAGAGAAGAGCCTGCAGAGCCCCCTGGAGGGAGGGGGGGACACCTGGCAAATGGGCCAGCATGCCCCTTGCTGTCCTTCACCAGGGCCTGCTACTCCTGGTATCACAGCATACCCACTGGGCTATGCTGGCCCTGGCACTCCCCAGAAGCCTCAGCTGCCTGGGAAACTCTCCAGGGCCTTCAAGCAGCAGCCACCTCTCAGGGGACCATGCTCAGGGAAAAACAAGGCCTTCACCCTCCAAGCACATCCAGCTTCCCAAGTAACTCCTGAGCGGTAACTACCTCTAGGCCGGAAAGGGCAGACAGGAGCCACTGCCCAGGGATAAGGGACCAAGGTCATAGCAGGGCAGGCCTGGAATAGAGTGAGGGTCCTCCATTACCTGGTCTTCGTGGGTTCCTCACTGAGAGCTGGAAGCTAACAATTGGACCAAGCCCTGCTGCTTTCTTTCTTGCTTCAGTCAGACAAAGTACCCTGGGTGGCCTGCGGCCTTGTCCCTGTGTCCTGAGCCCCCCATCTCCCAGCGGTAGGTGTCTCTATATCCTCAGGCCCTGGACTAGCTGAAGGGGTGCTTTTCTGCACACCTGAAAGGGGGTTTTCCGGACCCATCCAGGGGAGTAGGAAAGATGGCAAGGGCTTTGTTTGCACACTCTCAGGTTGCAGCCCTGTTAACAAGACCCCTACTTGTCCTACATCTCACTGGATGTGGGCCGCTCCAGGGGATTCATGGAGCCCTGCCCCATCAGCAGTATGCAAGGATCTGGGGACTAGGCTTGTCTGTCAATGGTCATCCAGGCAGTTCAAGGGGTTCAGTTTATTTTCTTCTCACAGTAGCCCAACTGTGTCCCTGACTTCTGCCAGAAACCACTCTGGGCTTCTCTCGAGGCATCTATGAGCCTGTGGGTTTTCTATAGCCTTGTGGCAGAGGGGAGGACCTAGCCTAGATCAACAACCAGTGCTGCCTCCTGTATTTGGTCCATACCAAATAGAACTGGGGGCTGCGGGGGGCGGGGGTGTCCAGGACAGCCCTGCCGCTGATCCTGGGGCCCCTCCACAATTGCTTTTAGCTGGAATGAGCTCCCCACATACTTCAGACACTGCTCAGGATAACAAAATTCCTCAGGCCCAGCCTTCCAATAATAGTATCTGTAGCGCGGGTATCTACGTTAGTGTGTGACCTTTGGCAAGTCACCTTGGGGTGGGGCGGGGCTGGGGGTTCTGAGAGCACTTCTCTGTCCGGTCTGTGCGCTGGCGCTGTGGCAGGGAGGAGGAACTGGTGACTTTGGGACTGGATCGCTCTTAAGTTTCCCAGAAATGAGTGAGCGGGAGACTAAATGTCACGTGGCTGGTTGTGTCTTGAGGTGTGGTGCTGGAGTAGAAGGGGCAGTAGGTGGACCAGAAGCTGCAGCTGAAGCAGGCTGAGTGGTTCATTGTTGAAGCTGTCACCCAGAGCGCGTTTGAGTCCCCCTGGAACTACGGTTGCCAGAAGCAAGGGTGCTGCTGAGCTGCAGGTGTGAATCTGCTTGGAAGAGGGGAGGTTCGCATCCTGCAGTGGGGATGTCTTCGCTTCTGCTGACAAAGTCAAAACCGTCCCTGTTTTTGCAGTTGTCACGGTGTGGGTCAAAAGCAGCGCTCTGCAGCCCCCAGAGCTTTGGAAACTTGCTGGAACTTGTCCAGATCTACCCAGGCAGCTCTGTGCACTCTCCTGGAGAGCGGACAGGAGTGGGGGGGGGGGGTACGGGGAGAGTAAGAATATAGGTCCTGTTTGTAGACACGCAGCCCCTGTACCTTCCAGGCAGGTCTGTGAAATTCTAATGCAATG
The DNA here is from genome assembly GCF_950005125.1 of Chionomys nivalis. Classification (NCBI taxonomy): domain Eukaryota; kingdom Metazoa; phylum Chordata; class Mammalia; order Rodentia; family Cricetidae; genus Chionomys; species Chionomys nivalis. The sequence continues at coordinate 30,724,781 of NC_080090.1, read as the reverse complement.
AGGGCATTTCCTGGAGACTGGGGCTGCAGGGGACAGGTGAAAGAGAATACTTCAAGGCTTTTCACACCCTTTGTGGCCCAGGATATAATCCCTGTCCCTAGGGTCAGAGCCGAAGGCACCTCATGACTTATAGGACCTTGTCTGTCTCCCGAGAGTTTATCATCCGATTAGTGGAACCACGGCGTACAGAGAACATTCTGTAACATGGGCTTCATCTTTACTTATTCATTTGAAAAATGGGGGGGGGCTTTTTCAAAGAGGAAAGAGCAGCCCCCAAGGCCTGCCTGCTTTTCCTTCTCCCTCCCTTTTGTCCTCCCTCCCTCTACCTCTCTTCCTTCCTCTCTCCCTCCCTTTCCTTTCAACTTTAATCTCTTCCTTATTCCTCTCCTTCCTTCCTCCTTCCCTCCCACCCCTCCCCCTTCCTTCACAATGCTGGAAGCTGAGTCCACGACCTCCGCTCACGAGCTAAGTGCTGCACTTGGTCTTCTGTGTATTGGTGATTGACACACAGTAAGCAGAGGACCAGATCCATGGATGCTGAGCGACACTTGACACCTTCTGCTATGCGAGGATCAGACCAGAGCTGGGACCTTCTTTCGTCTCCTCTCAGTTCTGCTGGGTCGAGGTGGATCAAATGCCACCACCCAGGAAGCTCCCTCTGGTCCCCAGCACATGTAGTTGAATGCGGCACAAAACCGTACTTAAAGCCTCCAGAAACATTCTTGTTTGTGTGTGTGTGTGTGTGTGTGTGTGTGAGAGAGAGAGAGAGAGAGAGAGAGAGAGAGAGAGAGAGAGAGATTTGATTATCTGGTTTTCAGGTGAAAACTTTCTAACGACAGGGTTGTGTCACAATGCCAAAAGGTTAGACATGTCAGCCTGTGATCACACACCCACAGGGCGTCCCCTTGTTTGATGGTGAGGGGAGACAAAAGTTATGCAGGAGGGTTGTCTGTGCCTGGTGCCTCATAGATGCGCTACGTGATCAGCCTAGGAACCCAGGGCACAGGCTGGTGATGACAGAGGTGGTCATGCAGGGAATAAATGAGAGGCCTGAAATCCTGCAGTGGCAAGAGGACTGCCGTGACTCTGATGCTGGTCTAGGTTAACAGGGACCTTGTCTAAAAACAAAACAAACCAAAAAAAAAAAAAGAAGAAGAAGAAGAAGTTATTGGACTCACTATATGGAGAATGTATGATGTATGTATATACATCTGGGTTCTTGAGCTAAGGTCAGGGTGCCAAGATACCAATGTGGTATACATTGTCAGGAGTCTTTTGCTTTTTGGGGTCCTCGCCTTCCAAGATTTATTACACATATCCCATGTAATATCAGTAGCTGCCTGTGCCTATTAGTTGTGTTTTGTGTAGTTGTGTTTTGTTTTTTAATTCAGGGATTACTTTTCTGAGGCAATGCTTTACTCTCTAGCCCAGGCTGGCCTCAGGCATGAGCCACCATACCCAGCACGTGTACTTATTTAAATGTATTAGTTAAAATTAGATAATTTCGGATTTTCAGTTCCTCAGTCTTTGAAGTTCTTGAAGCTCTTGGTGGGTACCATACTGCATGGTGTAGGAACAACAGCTCAGAAAGGCAGGGAATTCTGCTGGGCACTGTGATGCTGAAAGTCACTGAGAGCTCTTGAAGAGGTCTTTGAGGTCTGCAGGAGGTAGGATCTGCCTCAGATGGACTCACAAGATAGAACCTGTCTGCCCTGCCCCCACCCCACCTCTACTCCCACCGCCGCCACCAACCTGCTGCACACAGGTCTTTTAAAACAGGGTCACCCAGGGTTTTCCCAAGCCATGTTAAGAAGTAATTATGAAACCCACATCTGTAGTTTCCTGGGTGACTTTTGGTAAGTCACTTAACATCAGGCTTTTTTGTCTTCTGATCAATAAAACAGCTGTGCAGCCTGGCTGGCGGGTTGCAGTGGGCCATGGGGCTGTGGAGCACTTAGCTCTGTGTCTGGAATAGAGTAGCTGCCCAGTAAATGACAGCTTGACTCAAATCTCTTCTATAGTTCCGAAAGTGGCTGTTCCCACGCCTGGGAGATAGTGTTCTTTCTCCACCTGCCTTGCCCACAGCCTTCTCTGGGCCTTGTTTTCCTGTTCTGTACTGCAGGCAGCATCTTGTCTGTGTCCTGTAGAAATGCCATCCCTTCCTTCTGAACGGCCACCATAACTGGACAGGCTGAGATGGTGTGGGGAAGAGTGACAGTATGCTTTGGCCTAATATCCTGGTATAAAGCCACAGGGCTGACACTGTTGACTGGCTAGTGGGAAGCCCCAGATCACGTCCCAGCTGTAGAGGAAGTACGCAAGTGCTGGCAGCCACTTTCATTTCCTTCCTGAGGTCTGAGCTAGGAGTCTACATCTTGGGCTCCTAAGGCCTCTGACACGTTGCACAGAAGCATCCTTTTGAGATCTGTTTGTGGCTCACCAAGGTCTGGAAGCCCCTGGATATCTAGGCAGAGAGTCTGTAAGCCAAGCTGTGTGGTGGTAACCCAGCTTGTTACCCTGTACCACTGAAGAGGGTGGGCTTTTGAGTGGGAAGTGGGTCAGTCCAGAGGACCCATTAGCAGTCCTTCTAAGTCTGTAACAAGTTTCTTTACTGGTACAGGGCCTGCTCCTCTGGGGGTGCATCATCCTGCTCCCCACAGGAGGCCTCTTAGTCATGCACCACTCAATGCCTAGTCATACACTCTCTTTTCTCCCCCTCTGAGATGGTTGGTTTGCGTAGCACCGCCATGAACAACGTGTGAATTACCACACAGCATTCCCACCTTCCGTGTAACCTGAGAAACCTGGGTGCCTTGCTTGCCCAGCGATCCCCCAGGCCTTCACTGTGAACTCAAGGCTTCCTTGGTGTTTGCAGGGAAAAGTTTTCTCTGCAGGAGTTGAGGCTACTTTGGGCATGGGCTTTTTATTTACCAGCTCCAGCCCTCCAGTGTTCTCGGATGGTCCCAGGGAATTCCCTGCAGAAGTCAGCACCCAACACATAAAATCCCTGCCCAACCCACTAGACTGTACACAGCCGTGACCACTGGGTTTCTAGTGGTTTGGGAGGTAACTGGGGGCCAAAGAGGCTTCCAGAAGTCGTAAGGATGTGGGAAGGAACAAGGGCCCTTCCACTTGCCTCCCTTTTAGGCATAGCATAGGATCTATCGCCTTCCTGGTTCTGCTAACACCCTGAGGCCCAACGGGAAGCAGGCAGACTGCTTGGGGTACACAAGAAATACCGCTGCCACGTCCCTCCTGCCTACCCCCACCTGACCTAGAATCAAGACTCACCAGGCAGGACCAAGCTGATGAGGGGCTGGTAATCCTCTCAGCTTTTTATGCTGGGCTCTCTCCAGAAAGGTCTTTAATGACCTAGGTAAAAGTCTCTTCTCCAGTGGCAACCCCTGGGGTTTCTTCCCAGTTTGTGGGGATCTCCCACCTACAGGAGTGCCCCCATGAACTCTTACCTAGTCGGAATCCATCCCCTATGGAGGCCTGCTCAGGCTAGCTTCCCTCAACACCTCCGTGATCCTGGGTCCTGTTATCTGAAATTGTGATGTCCCCTGTTCCAATGACTTGGAACTTGAGAACTGTGGGCAGCATGTTATGCCTCCCCAGTAAAGTGTAACCCACCCAGTGTGTCTCCCACGTTCTTCTGGGGACCCTAGATGCATCTCTTTTCTGCCATGTTTATCTTATGCAGACCTGTGACTCGCACCAGGCCCTCTGCCTATTACTAACATTCAGTACCCCCCGGGTTTGTGCAGGAACCATGAACTTCAAGTTTGTAGCTGTAACTCCTTCACATTTGTGTGTTCAGCATCTGGGTGGGTAAAATGTAAGCGAGTATGGTTTTGAAGGCGTGAATGAACAAAGAGCAGGTTCTGGGTGGGGCCTCTGCCCCCTTGGGAGTTTGAAGTCCCTCGGTGGGACTGGAAGGCTCGTGGTGTGCAGAGGAGCACACACATCTGGGGTGAAGTGGCTAGGTCTGTTGCGGGGGCATGTGCTCAAGAAGAGATGTAGAAGATGGGTCGTTGGCAAGTGTTTGTGTGTCTGACTGTGTGTGTTTATATAGACGAGTAAAGGACCATTTCCGTGTTGAATGTGTGCTAAAGGAGGCTATGGGGTAGTGTTCTTGTGGGTCGTACACACTTGTATGTGACTAGCCAGTGCGCTTGGCACAAAGGATGCAGTGTGGAAATGTTGGTGGATCCTGTGGGTGTTGGGCTAAGGGGATGAGTCCCAGCTGTCCCCCTCACATGTGCTAGTGAGCCCTGCATCTCATCCACAGGAAGGCAGGCCTGCCACTCCAGTAAATTATTTCTAAGGGCTCTGCTCCCTGAAGGTAGCTCTCAGGACAGGATAAGGGATCCTAGGAAGCTAGCATGACTCCAGGCATAGAGGGGCTGGGGTAACTCACCTCATTCTTGGAATCTGACTGTGCTTTGATCTTCTCAGGCTCAGGTAAGAGTATCCTGTGGCTTCCCCAACTGTGGCAGCACTCACAGTTTCCTCTCCTGTCTCCAGCAGCAGGAAGGTTCTGTGGGCTTCATCATAGATAACTGTGCAGGGATATTTAGCCGGAGCATCTGGGTATGCAACAGAAGATACTCACCTCTCAGGGCCTCTGTTTTCCCCATCTGAAAAATGGATCGGTCAGTTCCTCTTCCTGCTTAGCACCAGAATGAAAGGACACTAGGATGGCTGGCTGTTCTCTGAGCCCTCAAAGTGAAGTCCCTCTGGTTGTGGCCACCTGGATAGGCCTTAAGGTGGCGGGCGGGGGAGGGGGGAGTCTCCACAATAATTCAGCCTCCTATTTTGAGTCCTCTTACCACGGGACACAACACCCATGTGGCCTTATTGTTGACCCTGCTTAACTCCAGATTGCAGGTCTGACAGAGGTCATCAGTTACCTCCAAACCTTCAGTTGCCACAGCAGATGTTTCTAGAACTCTTCAGAGTTCAAAGGGACTTTCTTGTCCGCGTTGCCCTCTCCCACCAGCAAAGGAGGTATTTTAATGAACTATTGGGGCACGTGGAACCAGGAATGTGGAATGTCAGGTAGGGTTGAGGCAAGCAAGCTCTCTAGCTTTCTCCTTTCGCAGACTGAGTCTTCTGCACTGTCAGCAGACTCTTGCAAGTTCGTCTCCTCTTCACTGGAAGTGCCTCAAATAACTGGAAATCCAGACAACAGAACTTTCACTGGGCTCTGGGACTTAGTTAGGAACCCTTGTACTCAAAGGAGGGTGACACCATGACCCCCAAAAGAAGGACTCATGGCATTGTATTCAACATGGCCTATGTGCATACATGTACACGCATGCCAAGCACATGCTACTTTCACACACAAATGCACCCTAACCTCCAATGAAAACAAAAACAGAAGATACACTGCTTCTCCCCTTGGGTTTTGCCTCTCCATTTAAGAAACACAGTTGTAGCTTCAATTTTTGTTTTCAAACTGATTTTGTTTTGAATGTTAAGTAGCTACAACTTGGTTTGACATAGTTCAGAAAATCAAGTCTCTGGGGAAGAAGTAGCCTGTTTTCTTAAGATGGTTCTTAGAAGTTCACTGAAGAACGTTCATTCTACTAGGATTTTGTGGAATGCTCTGCCATGCCCCGGTGTGCCCTGAAAGGCAACCAGAAACACACAGAAACATACACAAATGCACATACACATACACGCACGCACACACACACAGGCTCAGATTGGTACAGGATCGGTGGGGTGGCTGGGGTGAGGACTAAGTGTGAGCAAATTCAGAATCTGAGCCCCAAGAGAGTCTGAAGGGCTCTGGGGATGGCCCTCTCCATTCAAGAGTGGACTGAAATAGTTGCTTGCAATAAATTTAAGTAAAAGTTAATGAGAGCTGGGATATAGCTCACTGGTAGAGCATTCATGCCCAGCATCCCCAATATTACACATACACAAATCAGATTTATCGCCCATCTCAGGGCCCCGGCTGCCTTTGTTGTGACTGTGCAGGACACAAGTAGAGCCTAGCGCTCAGGCTGAGAGGAAAGCCACAGACCGAGGCTGGGATGGCCTTGAGCCAGGCTGTCACTGATAAATCTGGTGAAAGCGCTTCTTTCCAGCTAGGAAGTTACTGAGATTCGCTGCTGAGCCAAGAGGAAGCAGCCTACCACTCTTACCCAAAGTTAAACTGAACCAGGGCCACACCTAGAGCCAGGTCTAGGGGTATTTAGAATGATGACACAGTGCCCTGAGGTCCAGTAGGTAAGAAAGGCCTCAGAGGAGGCTGGGTAGTTTTGGAACCTAGTGTGCCTTCCTGTCCCAATTTTCAGCCCAGGGTCCCACGGTCTCATCTGTTCTTGCTTGGGAAGAAGGGTGTGCATTTATAAAAACCAAATGCTGTGCAGCCCAGCTTAGCCTGAAACATCCAGGTTTGCCTTAGCTGTCCATGACAGCTGGTGCCTGCTCATGCCCTGCAGGGTTGTTGGCCTCCAGCCTAGCTTGGTTCCATCCTTCTGTGCCTCAAGATGTCTACCAGGGCCTTAGAAGGTATTGCCCCCTACCCCCTCCCCATCCAGCTCAGATCTATTCTCTGTGGCCTCTGGGAGGTTCAGGTTTCTACCCACCAGGTGGGCAGCTCCCTTTGTGCCCCCAAACAGCAGCTCAGCTCACAACACTGCCCTGTTCCTGACACCTGGACCCCCAGGTGCCATCTGCCACCTTGTTTCAGACAGCAGGTAGGCGATCTCAGGGCAAGGGCAAGAAGAAAGCATGTAGGCCTTGGATAGAGAAGGTATAAGCTCCAAACTGAGGACAGCCAGTTGCCCACCTGCTGCCTGGCATCTGCCTTGTCCTCAGCCTCTCTGTAGGACTCATACATACAGGTTTGGGGATGGGTGTAACAAAGAACCTTCCAGTGGATCCCTGTCTTCACCTTTTACTGTATGACTATGGAGTCCTTCTGGACGTCTCTGTTTGGCTCTGAGTCTCAGACCAGTTCTAAAACTGCCCGAGAGGGACACCTTGTGTCAGCTCATTCCTCCGTGCGGTCTGCCTCTCTCTGCCTGTGCTTCTGAGGCAAGGGTGTCTTTGAACCACCTTCCCCCACACTGGGCTGCCCCACTTAATTTCATCTTCCCCAGGCTCCACCTCAGAAGTAAACCCCCCTCCCCACCTCTGCACTTCTTAGATTTAACAAGCCTGCTGGAAAACAATAGTGATTTCCGCATCGATCATAAACAGAAGTGATTACCATACAATTACGGCCTGAACCATCAGCCTGGATGCAATCACAGAGCTGTGTTGTAAATCGGAAGACAATTGTCTGCAGAATTACCCTCAAATTGGTTTAAGTGGCAACAATGGAGTGTTGGCATTTTGGGGAGGGGTGAGAGAATTCTGGTGGTCCTGGTAGTAGAGGGTCTCCACTGGGGTGCTCCCACTGGGGTGCTCCCTAGTGGCTTCTTGGAAACTAAGTAGAAGGAGAGCTACCCGTCATTTTTTTTTCCACACCCAATTTTCCTCCTTCAACTACTGCTCCTTGCCCGTGTTAGCACAATTAGTTGTAAAATTATTTATGCTAATGTGTGAGTGGCTAAGTATTCCTTGAAACTGGAACAGTATAAAGAAGTGAGCTTTGTGTGTGTGTGGGGGGGGGTATTCTGGGACCCTTCTCAGCAAGAACTCTTCCTCCCGGCACTCTTTCCACCTGTGGCTTGTCCAGGTCAGCTCCTCTCTCTCTTTGAACCTACCCCTTCTTCATATCCTTCCCTCTCTTTCTCCCAGCCCAGTGGTGGACTCTATCCAGGCCCCTCCCATATCCCATCTAGGGCAGCCATCCTGAGGTGTGGTTTGCAGGCTGCCCCTCAGTAGTTAAAGCCTGTTCCTTTTCTGTCTGTGGTTTGTAGGAAATCTCTGACTATGAGATGCCTTTAGGTCTAAGTCTGGACTGTTAATCTTCAGGTGTGTGTGGGTGTGTGTCGATGTGTGTTTTAGCATGTACTGTTAATCTCCAGCTCTCTGTGTCTGTGTGTGTGCTGTTAATATCCATGTGTGTTTGTGTGTGTATTGTTAATCTTCAGCTATGTGTCTGTGTGTGTTGTTCATCTCCAACTGTGTTTGTGTATGTGTCTGTGCGTAAGCACACACACACCCTTTGTCTAGGTATCAGACTGCATTGAAGCTCCCAGGACCCAAGAACAACCTGCCTGTGATTAGTAGACCCAGGCTCTGCCGGGTTCAGTCAAGTCTACCCAGGCAGTGACTGCTTGGCACATCTTGTCTGATCTTCACAGGAGGGTTTAAGCATACTTGTGACTGTGCCCTGGTTTAGGGTTCTAAAAGCTCCTGGATGAGGTGGGTTGGTCCAGGCTATACAGTTCTTCTAAGTGAGGAGTGGGGTCATCAGGCTGACATTCTTTATAGCTTGCATTCTTTATAGTTGCCATCCCTCTAGGCCTGCTGAGGGCAGGCAGTGGTTCCTGACCTGCCCATGACCTCAGACAGTTCTCAATAGCGAATATATACTTGCTCTTTCATGCCAGTTCTGTCACCCCTGTTCATGAAAGAATAGTGACTTTCCCCAGGTGCAGACTGAGGTCAGAATCTGGCCCAGACTTCCTAGCATCCCTCTGGATGCTACGCTGCCTTGAGAGCCCCACCCTCTCTGCCAGATGTCAGAGCTGGACTCACCGGTACATGAGAAACCAGAGACAGCCTGTTCTCCGTGAGTTCTTGCAAAATCTCAGGATGGTGTCCCATTGGGACTTTGCGCTACCAAACGTGGTGGTGGCTTCTCCATCTGTGTCCAGAACTGTAAAGCCTTGGCCTGAGGGGCTAGAGCAGGCTGGAGGCGAAGAGGGGCAGCCACCACCTGCTTTGTTCTGGCATTGAAAGTTTAGCCGGTTGTGGTGGCGCACGCCAGTAGGATTTGCTGAAGGAGGCAGAGGCAGGAGGATCATGAGTTCGAGGCCAGCCTGGGCTACACATTTGGGCTGGAGAGATGGCTCAGAGGTTAAGAGCATTGCCTGCTCTTCCAAAGGTCCTGAGTTCAACTCCCAGCAACCACATGATGGCTCACAACCATCTGTAATGGGGTCTGGTGCCCTCTGCTGGCCTGCAGGCACACATGCGGACAGAATATTGTATACATAATAAATAAATAAGAAAGAAAGAAAGAAAGAAAGAAAGAAAGAAAGAAAGAAAGAAAGAAAGAAAGAAAGAAAAGAAAGAAAGTTTGGCTGTGTGGCCTCTATGCACAGTGCACCTCGCCTCTAGTCCTGCGGACTGTCTCGAGGGCCAGGCGTCAGTGGGAAGTTGGGGCTCAAAGACACAGATCTGTACTTAAAATGGAGTGCCACCTCCACCATGGTTAGGCTTGTACCCCTCTGAACTACAGCTTACAATTCTTTAAGTAGGGAAGCCTCCCACCATGCTGGATTATATGACCTAGGAGTGAGTGTGCCTGTTCTAGGCTCTTCAGATAACGAATCTTTGGCCTGAGATCCCATCCCAAAGGGAGGAAGGTATCCATGCTTTGTGAGCATTTGTCCTGGGACATGTTCTGCACTGGGCATGCTCAGGACTGAGTTTGCTCTTCACAGTAGCTGCTAGGTCTATGCTAAGCAACTGGAGGTAGGGACCCCAGGTGGCCATTGACACTTGTATTTGTTGAATTAAACTTAAATGAGACTGAGCTCAACATTTTCTCCATAGTGGGGCCACGGGTGAGGTATTCCACAGCCACTTATGGCTCTGCCTCTTGGTTATAGGCAAGATCTTGGTTGTATAGATAGATCTAGAACATTTCCACCATTGGGGAAATTTCATGGCAGTGCTGTGCTATGTTATTCCCCAAGGATGTCATTGAAGACAAGGTGGTGGCATGCCATAGGCAGTCTCAGCTAGAGGCAGGCTGGGCCACAGGCAGGTCTGCTGGCTGCACTCTGCCTTTTTGATCAGCATAGATCCTTCTCCTGCCATGAAGCTTTAGTGGGCTCACTGAAGGCAAAGCCTGCATTTTCTTCCTGGGGAATTTGAGGCAAGTAGGTTTTGAACCCATGTCGAACGAATGACTGAGCAAACATCACCTGATGCAGTTTTGGTACAAACTTGACTCCCCTTCTGACGGAATTAACGTAGGGTGGGTAGAGCCGGCCGCTGAGGAGTGATGGATGTCCCCTTTCTCAAGATAAATGTGGCAGTCAAGGTAATCGGATTGTGTGTGACGGTTTAATTTGTAGGCAAGGGTAGGAAGCGCCCAGCCATGCCTCGCCCCAGCCGCCCATATTAGTTTAATCAAATGCCCGGTATCTAAATGGCTGGGCCCAAGTGATGGATGATGTGAGCTTTGTTAAATGCTGTTGCCCCGTCAAGCCAAATTTCCCAAAACCCCACTGGGCTCCTGAGCCCGTTTCTTCTTTTTGGTTATCTGCATGGAGCAGGGAAGTGGGGCCTGGGCTCTTTCTGTCTTTGAGGTGGTTGAAGAGGAGGCTACTTTTTCTTTTTCTTTTTTTTTTTTTTTTTTTTTTTTGGTTTTTCGAGACAGGGTTTCTCTGTGGTTTTGGAGCCTGTCCTGGAACTAGCTCTTGTAGACCATGCTGGTCTCGAACTCACAGAGATACGCCTGCCTCTGCCTCCCGAGTGCTGGGATTAAAGGCCTGCGCCACCACCGCCCGGCAAGGCTACTTTTTCTTAGAAGCCATTCTGAGTTATTGCAGTCTTGGGGAGCCATACCCTTCAACCTGGGCTCCAACCGTATGTCTCAAGACTCATCTCTTTGCTGACCTTCTGTCTGTCTGTGCCTCCCTCCCTCCCTCCCCCACCTCTCGATTCTTTTATAGCACTCACTCTCCTGGAACTCACCATATAGACCAGGCTGTCTTAGAACTCATGAGGTCCATTTGCCCCTCCCTCCTGAGTCCTGGAATAAAAAGCGTATGTCACCACACTCAGCTTCCTTCTTACTTCTTAATGGGGTATTTCAGTGATAGTTTTTCTCCATGCAGTCTGACAATTGCTCCGTTTTCCATTAGTGCAAGGAACCTTCCCTGAGAGTCTTCTCTGACCCTCGGATCATGGAGTCTTCCTGTCTCACCATCTGGACAATGTATTGTTTACACACACACACACACACCATACATACTGTGGTGTGTGGCAGGGATTACAGTAGAGTCCCAAGGCTGGGTCCTTGACAGAGACAAAGTAGAGAGCATAGAAGACAATGCCCTGCCCTGTGTGAATTGATAGTGTATTTGCTCTGAAATCCCCATTGAAAGGGGATTCATACAGCTTACAGTAGTGTTTGTCACCCAGTCACTCCAAGGGTGGTGGAAGCCACAAAGAGAAACCTTGGTGTTATTCCAAGTGGGGACTGCAGAGCCAGCTAAGAAGATTTTTTTTTAAAGTAGCAAAACCAGAGCTCAGCGGAGCAGTGAAACTAGGAGCGCCCCAAAATGAAAGTCTGAATGATGTTAAAAGGTTTCACTGTGAGTCTATGATAGAAAAGCCCTGCAAGGGAAAAAAAAACCCAAAAGCCTCCAGGAGCAGTGGTCCCCTGATGAGAGGAAATGGGGGGGTGGTTTCAGATGACAACTGTGTCCACTGCTCTAATTGTCTGCTGCATAGCCTCTTCAGAAAGAGAACAGGGAGGTGAATAAGGTATTGGGAGAACTGTGGGGTCTGCAGCCTGCTCCCTCTTGCTGCCTTTACAAATGTCTGCTCTGTAAGGAACATGTATTCGTGGACTTTGTAAATAAAAGGTCGTTTTTCTCCTTCAAAGAGAATAGATTCCCCTGTCATTTGCTCTTGCTAGTTGTCCTTTGGCAAGTCCCTCAGTGTCTCTGGGGGCCAGGAGAATAGACATAGTGCTCACTGGTTCCCAGGACTGTCAGGACAAAGGAGAGAAGGATGTGCTGACTTCTGTCTAGCATATGCTGCTAGCCTTCTGAGGACACTTGCCTGTGTGACCTGGCTCTTTTAAGATCAGAGAAAGAAACTATTCTCATCCTCAGGATCTCCCTGGGTTCAGGATCCCAGGATAGTCCAAACTGGGAACTCTGACTCCCTAACGGTAGCTGGACTTGCATCAACCTGCTGACCACCATCCATGACCCCGTGGCTTTGCTGGTCATACCGACCCCTCAGGCCTTAAGCTTGGCCTGCTGGTGCTGCTCAGCTTGGCCAGCTGGCCGTGCAGCCCCAGCCTCTCCTGCCACCGTGTTTTCATCTCTCTTTCGCCTCAAGCTCTGTTAATTTTTCATGGCGTCCATCAGAGGCAGAAGGCAAACCCTGTTTCCTGCAGGGAAAGAGCAGGAGCTGGAGAGGTTGCGGGAGTGTTGTGTGGTGATTAAACACTGCAGAAGCCTAAACAAATGACGGTTGCCTCCTCCAGAGGTTCTGGAAGAGAAACCAGGAGCTGGGACTGAACAGCAGATGGCCCAGGCTGTTTTCTGTCTTGTGCCTGCCCTCCCCCATCAAGTGCTACCTTACCTGGGGTTTACCTGAGATCCCGCAGCTGACTCAACCCTTATGGCTACCCTGGGATGCTAGCCACAAGATACAGAGCACTCGGTGTCACTCAAACAAGCCACCAGCTGGTGACGGTGGCACTGAGAGCTGCTGGGTGCAGACCCAAGGTTTCCAGATAGAGAAGCTTCAATCGGACCACTCAGGCAGGGTCACTAGAATAGGACCTGACCTGAGTCTGTGTAGACAGAAAGATCACCCACAGGTGAGGCAGGTGCATACCCCACTGGGCCTTGCTCCAAACTCTCATAAAACCAGGACTCCACCCACTCCTGTCCCCAGCCTAGGATTCTTTTTCTGAGAGTCCAAGGTCAAACCTCTGCAGTCCAGGATACAAAGGTAAGAGGAGGTTAGCAGCAATACAAGAGAGCATTTGCTAAGCTCACAGTGCTGGCCCTGAGAGCTCCTAAACGTTCTTCAGTGAAAGGGAGAAAGATGGGCCTCTCAAATCCATTCCTGAAGCCTTTAGGGGAACATTTCACAGCACCGGGCTCTGAGCTCGGCCACGCCTTTGGCCGGGCAGTGCTTCTCAAAGGGACCAGACAACATCAGCATCACCATCACCTGGTAAAACAACACATTTTTCAGCTCTGTCCCACTGGATCAGAGACCCCACCAGGCGTGAAGTCTAGCACTTATAACCAGCCTTCGATATGATTCTAAGGATTAGAAAAAAAGGATGTCTGGCCTGGAGATCCAGATGGTTCAGCCCTGCTTTGGACTTCTGTCCAGGACATACTGGTGTATTACATGCTGAGTGATGGGAGTAGCCAGGAAGCCCTGGGCGTCAATAGAATTACTTCCACTACAACAAGATGAGTGGACATTTAAAGAAGCCCACACAGAATTGTATCAGGTTTTAACAAAAAAAAAAAAAAAAGTCTGCCCGCCCTACCCTCCAGTGTGTGATACAAAGAGTATCTTTTAGGTTTGCTTTAGATAGCATCTGTCTGAAACCCTGTGTGTCTATGACTAAGCAGGTAGTTGGCATTCTGAAACATGTTGTGGAATGTTTCTCTAGGATGCAAAAGGGACCCCTAAGGTTTAGAAGAAAGAGCCAGTGGCATAAAGAGATCAATGTGGTATTTTCCTGCAGCAGACCTACCAAACTTTGATGGGCACCTGGAGAGAAGGCCGTCACAGACAGGCGCGGGTTATTCTCCAGTCCCATCTAGCATTACGTCAGGCTTTCTCAGAAATGGCGTAGAATAGGCAGTCAGGGAGGGGTTTCAGTTGGTGAGTAGGAAGACAGCTCCAGCCGCCGAGTTCTGAGTGGAGAACTCACTTGAAGACTGGGCAGGAAGAAGCCTCTAACCACCCCTGCTTGCCATTTTTAGAGCCCCTGGACTATGAGGCATCCGGGGAAAAAAATGGCACCTGTGCTGTCCCAGAAATGATTCCTTAGCCCAAAGTTGGAGGGAGGAGGCCCCATCTGTGTTTATCGCCAAAATCCTTAAAATCTAGAACTTCACCAGTCAGGCAGCTGGGGAAGCAGGGAATGGGTGGAAGGCAAGGGGTCTGAGGCCTAAAGGCGGATGGTGGTACAGGTTCTGGTTATCAGATGTTAGGGTGTGGGTCAGCCTGGGAATTGATGCCAAACCTTGTCTCGCCTGCACCTGGCCCCACGCCCCCTGAGTTTGGGGAACTGCCTGGATTGCTTCTTTGTAGAAACGCGCTTTCTGTGAGGTGATAACTCCCCAGGGCTTGGTCGCCCCGGATGCCCTCTATGGTGGTGTCGTGAGCTTTACCACGGTGAGGTCACGGACTGCTGGCTTCCCTAGGATTTGACACGGTGCACAGCCAGGCTGCTCAGCACACACGTGTGACCTCCCGCCATCCAGCTACCGGTATGTGAGAACTGAGGTCCTGTGCTATCTAAGGAAGAATTGGGACACACTCCAGCCTGTTACCTAGAGGAGCCAGCCCGCGAGTCTCCCTGAGATGTCTCAGAGATTAGAGGAAAATAAGACTCCCATAGCATTTCCTTCGCAGGTCCCTCAGCCCTCTCCCCCCACCCCCAGTTCCCTGAGGCTGAGGTTGAGGAAGTGCTGGTTAGCCTGCAGGAGAAAGGGAAAGGAAATGGATCTTGAGGCTGGGACCTGCTGCAGTGAGGCCCACCTGCAGCTCCAGGCACAGGAAAATGGGACTCCTTTCTCACTTTATAGACCCCGCCCAGCCAGTGTGAGGAGAGCCTCCTAGTCTCCCAAGCCAACTAACTTTATCCCCTTAGCCCCTGGGCTTCCTTTGACTCATTCAGGCACTCCTTAGGGGGATTCCTTGATAGCCATTCAGGATCTGCCCTGGTGGAACCCACATCCATCCTCCCAGGATGTAGAGAGCAGGCACAATGCACCCTGGCCTGTCTGTAATGGCCAGAGGCCCAAGGCTCTGAAGGAAAGACCTCATCAGGTCCCCTCCTCTCTGCTGCACACTTACTATGTCTGTCCATTTGTTTGTGATACTAAGGATTGAGCCCAGCACTCCAGGCATGTTAGGCAAGGATTCTACTGCTGATGTGCTTATCCCCAGCCTTTGAGTTGCTATTGTTGTTCTTGCTTTTTGAGATAAAGTCTCCCTGTATAGCCCGGGCTGCCCTGAAATTTGCTATGTAGACCAGGCTGGCCTTGAACTTAGAGAAATTGGCCTGCTTCTGCCAGTGCCTCCTGAGTGTTAGGACTAAAGGCATGGCCTGTTATCTTTTTTGTTTGACCATTTGCATTTCTGTGTTTGTGTGTGAAGATCAAAGAACAACTCGTGGGAACCATTTCTCTCCTTCCACCACTTGGGTCCTGGGAGTCAAACTCAAGTAGTTCGGCTTGGCACCAAGCGCCCTTACCCCACTAAACCTTCTCCTTGGTCTTGCTTTATCAGTGCTCTTTCATTTCCACTGTAGTGGTCTGCAACCCCTAACCACCAAATGTCCATTCCTACAGCCTAAGATGACAAAAGTCACAGCCTGCCACACACTAAGCAGTGGCCTGAGTCAGTCTTCTGACTTCTGAATGGGAGCTGCAGCTGTCCACCCACAGGAGGATCTGTGGGAGGACCGAAGTCTCTAGAGGTGGACCCCTGCCAGCTGTTCTCGGCCAACATCCCAGCCCAAGCCCATCCTGGGGTCCACAATACTTTGCAGAGGTGGGGGACCAACTTCAGGGTAGGACTCTCTCTTCCTGATGAAAACACACTCTTGACTTTGCGCTCAAGGGCCAGCATCTGAGTCCGAATTACACCGACTAGTCCTGTGGTAGCAAGCGGTGGGCGGGGCACTTTTCTCACTAGGCTTTTTCTGAGGCCCGGCTCATCTAGAATCTCCTTGGGTCCCCTCTTCCTCAGCCAGTTCAGCCTCCACATGGCAAGGAACAGCCAAACCGGTTTGGGAATCAGCCTTGCGGGCTCCAAGGTCTCCCAGAGTTCAGTTCCCAGGGTGTGTTCACATGCCTTAGGACTCTAGCTTCTGCCAACCATAGAGCCCTTGGGAAGAGGGGGTGGGAGTGAGCAGGAGTGTTCTGGAGGCAGGGGTGGGGACGGGGGAGTGGCCTGAAGGTACTCTAACTCTAGGCTTGGCCAGACCACGGGATCATTTAAATTCACACCTTCCCAGCCTGAGGAGCTGGGGGAGGGGGGGACCTATGTGTACGTCCCAGGCAGGCTGCACACGAGACCTAGCCAGTCCTTGTCTGTGAGACCCAAACTCCTATAAGGAGGGGGGTCAAATGGAAGTGTTCCCAGCCAATGTGCTAACAGGCAGCCTCCCTCTGGTTTCACCCTTCTAACCACACAGTGATGGGGCTGGCAGAGCAGGGAACAGAAGGTGAGAATGATCTGGGAAAACCAGAAGCTGTTGAAGCTCAGGCCAACACCCTTCTGAGAAGGGCGGGGCAACGGTGTGGCAATACCTCAGGAGAGCTTCCTCTACAGAAAGTCGGGGACTGTTGTCCGCCCCCTGTGGCCGTGGAAAAGTCCTGACCCTTTTGCTACAGATGCAGAGCCCTTCCCACCCACCCACATGCCTTCCTGGACTCTTCAGCGGAGCTTAGACAGAGCAGAGGCTCAAGGCCACACAGGAAGTTAGTACCAAACTGAGCTCAGATGAGAAACTGGGATCATAGTGTCTCCTGGTGACACATCTGCTCTCAGATCTGCTGTCACACAGCCCAGAGACATAAAAGGGAAGTCCTGTGCACCAATGCCAGAACCACTGTCCTGTGGTTCTGTGTCCTGTTTGAATTCACCAACTCCCCATTCTCTTCCCCCAGTACAGTATTTCTTGGGCAGCCCTTGAGGCATGGAATATGAGGGTGAAGCTAAGGGTGCCCAGTAGCTAGGAAGGGGGACGTTGACTCTGTGCCCTCGTGTCCCTGGGCAGATCTTCACCATCCACAGCAGGGTGAGCAAGGTCAGATGGCCACTTGTCTTATAGACAGATGTACCTGTAGAGCCCTATGGCTGATTACCGTGTCAGTGACTCAGAGCAACCTGCCCCAGTCTGAGACTAGGATTTCCTCTCATGGTCACATGTTTCCTGTGTGGATTCCTCCTAGGGCAGGGGATGGGGCCATTTTTCCATTTCGGGGGCACCCAGCAGAGGAGGACTCCAGAAGCCAGCAGGAAACAGCTCATCAGTCCCGTGGCAAGTAGGCAGAGTGACAATTCCAAGGACATTTCTGTTGTTCTCCTAATACAAGTCCAGTTGCTTGGCTCCACTGGGAGCAGAGACCTGGCTCCTGTCACTCTCCCGCCTCCTCCAGGGCACAGTTGCATGACGCTGAGGACCTTCCCAAGCTGGCTTGTATGGAGAGGGTGGCTGTAGTCTGCTGTAGCCCCTGTGCTCAATACCTCTGCAGAGGGTGGACTTTGACAGCCTGGCCCCCTGGCACTTGGACACAGGAGCTGAGGCAGGAGTAGGTCAGTGTCGAGGTGGGCTTGCAGAGAAACACTGGATGTGGACACTGTTGAGTGCCAGAGATGGCACTGCCCACCCTAGAGCACATCAAGTAAAA
This sequence comes from Chionomys nivalis, assembly GCF_950005125.1. NCBI lineage: Eukaryota > Metazoa > Chordata > Mammalia > Rodentia > Cricetidae > Chionomys > Chionomys nivalis. Next base: position 30,707,280 of record NC_080090.1, on the reverse strand, counting down.
AAGGTGCCAGGTGGAAAAATGTTAGGATTTAGGTACATTTGTATGATTCTCCTAGAGTTTGGGAAAGACAGACCCACAAGGGACCAGGTCGTTCTCCATTCGCCAGGTGTCTCGGCACTGGAAGCCTGCAGAGGAGGGCAGCAGCAGGGGAAATCCTTCAAACAGTTTAGCCTGCAGCATGCTCTGACTACCAGCATGGTATCTACATTTGTGTGTGACCTTGTTTAATTCCCGTCTCAGGAAGGAGGAGACTTGGTACGTGAGCGTCCAAAGATAAGTCTGATCTATTTGTCTTGGGGCTCCTCAGACCAGGCCAGGGAAAAAGAGGAATTCTTTTTTATTTTTTTTAAAGATGAATAGACTCATATATATATATATATATATATATATATATATATATATATAATGTTCGCTGGTGTTTTGCCTGCATGTCTGTGTGAGGGTGTCAAATCCCCTGGACTGGAGTTTCAAACAGTTGTGAGCGGCCATGTAGGTGCTGGGAATTAAACCTGAGTCCTCTGGAAGAGCAGCAGTGTTCTTAACCTCGGAGTCATCCCAAGCCCTAAATTCTTACTGCCTTCTATTTTACAATAATAATATATTACTAATATATTGTTATTTATTATTGTTAATAATAAATAAATGAATGAAAGGGATGCGCCCAGGCCTGTGTATCCCTGGTGAGTCATGGGACCAGGACCTTGTGCTTGGGAGATGAAGGAGGAGGATGTGAGAGTGTGGCCTGGCCCTGTCTGGAGGGATAGGAGGTTGTCTTTCTTCTCATGGTTCCCTCACGGGAGATGTACGGACACCGTGAGCACTAGTACCAGCTCCATGAGCAGATGACACGAGAGTGGCACTTGTCCCCAAGTCACCTACACTGTTGTTTCTGTAAGCTGCCCACATTTAGTCTCATTACCCTGTACCCTGTAGCTACGCGTGTCATAAAATATGTCGGTGGACTCTACAGTAGGTTTTATATGGTTGACAGTGTCATTTAGATCGGATTGCAGCTAGGGGCCTTGCAATTGCCTGTGTCTCGGATGGAGTGCGTGATCACTGACCGTCTCCCATACTCTCATATCCTGAGCTCTTTCTCTCTGTGACTCACTGCAACCCGTTAGTCATGTGTTAGCTGTGTCGTTCTTACTAAATGCTATACCGAATGCCAGGACTGTGGAGGTGAGCCCCTCTAATCCCATGTCTAGCATGTAGACATGGTCCCATCTGCTTCCATTGGAGCAGGGTAGGTTGGTGACAGGCAAGTTGGGAGACAACAGGTGGGTGATCCTGTTATAATTCATTCCTGGGCTTGGACTAGGCAAGGTGCAAAGAGAACAGGCTGCTGAGACAGTCGGCTGCACCTTGCAGTGGTACGTATTCCTGAGGTGCTCCTGGTACTGGAGTGGACGTGTTGGTGGGAGATCTCCTGCCTCTGACTCAATAGGAAGTGCCCTAGCTCATCCTGCTGTTGTGTCATGGTCCCCTGAGCATTTAAAGTACATGACTAAGGTATTTATTGGAGTAATAACCCTTCCTAGGGTATGATGTGTGGAGAAGGAGTCTCCGGTGTCTTACAGGCCTCTTCCTGGCCATTTCCGAGTCCTTTCTGGGTGTCCTAGGTCCTAGAAGCCATCCCTTCTACCCCTGCTGGCCCCATGCACACAAACACAGCCCTCTTCTTCCCAGCTGCCTTCTAGCTATGGAGCTGCTTCCTGCTCCTCAGAGTGCCCTTGTTTCACCCCGCGTTCTCTGGTGGTGTTGGATATTGGCTAAGGCTTCTGTTTGAATCTTACCTCTAGGTCTCTGACTGCCTCCAGCCTGCCTCTCAGGCCCAGCACCTCTCTACATCTGGTCTTTTCCAGTTCTTAGATGTCATAGGCACTGAGCATCCCAGGCCTGTGTTTATACCTCCCTGCTTGGCTGCCCAGGGATCTGTTTCCCTGGGACCATCCTGGATGCCTCTGGTTTCTTGCTCCATGTAAAGTTCAAGCCCAGCCCCAATCTAGTGAGGGGCACTCTCTTAGATGCTGGAACCCAGCCTCTGCTCCTTTCTACCCCAACAGCATCCCATCGTCGGCCCCTAAGGCCTGGTCTCTAAAGCTCCACCCCATACCAGGTGTCCAAGCAGCTCCCAAATTAGAGCCTTGCTCCTTCTGCCGCCACCCTGATCTCTGCTGGGAGGTGCAGATACAGAAGCAAATAGGAGCCTGCCCCTATCTCCAGGAACTCAGTGACCTCAGCGTCTACAGTTCAGCCTGCCTTGCCTCCACACTGCTTTCGCTTTTCTTTGCCCTGAAGGACATTATGGTGGTACCTGCTTGCGAGAATTGTTGCAAGAAATATCTTGAAGGGGCAGATGTGGAGAACCTGGCTCTTCCATACTCTCTCAGACCTGCTTCCTAGAACCCACTTGGCAACCCCTATATTTTTTCTCAGTATTCTTTCAATCCTGCTAGTCAGTGGGCACGCCACCTTGTTGTACTCCCCAGTACCACTGGCATAGAGAAACTTAGCTCTGTCCTCAGAGACACTGGGGAAGCAGAAATGCCTTTTTCTTCTGGGGCCAGAGGTGTCTGTGTCAGCTGAAGAGGCGCAGCTGCACCTGAGTAGAAAACTGCCCGTCACTTCCTGTCTCACAGCAGGACACCGGCTGTCCTCCCTCTACCCCTTGGCAGCTCAGGGCCACATGCGGAGCCTGTGTTGAGTGTGCAGATGGCTTCATCATCTGCCCTGAGGCCTCTGTCTACCCACACATGTCTCATGTGAGTGTCTGGAGCTCATACCCACCCAGGACGTTGTGTCTGCACTCTGCCCTGGGATCAGACGTGGACAGGCACACCAAGGCTCCAGAGCCTTCCTTGCTGTCACTCTGTCAGCTGTGGGGGCTGATGCTAATCATCGTCTGGTGAGTAACCGGTCACCAGCCATGCGCCTGCAGTCTTCCTGTATTTCAGAATGTTGACTCAGGCCACCCTCACAGCTGCCTGTGACCTTGTCCAGGTGTCACACAGTGGCGGTCTGGTTCCTCAGTGTGTGTCTCCCACTGGTTACACGGTGAGCGTTAAGTTGTTAGGGCTGCTTTTCCGGAGTTGACATGCATTGTGGAATCTTTGGTCCTCCGAGCCTGTTCCCATCACCACCGCTTTTCTGGCTTCTACTTGCACTCTCCTGAGGACGTGGTATATCAGAGCTGCTGTGTGGAGCAGGCAGGCCATCTTAGAGACTGGAAATTAGCTCTAAACTGAGGGCTCACACACAGCCCACGTGGTATCCTGTAGCTGGAAAACAGCAGGACACACGACTCCAGCGCCAGTATTCTCAGCTCTGCTCCCCGCTGGTGCCCACTGGGGACTGCAGGAGCACTTTTGGAAGGGACTAGAGGTCTTCCTAAAGGAAGCACCATCAGAGAAACACTGTGTTGCAAGGGGGGACAAAAAAATATTTTCTAGGCAGAAGCCAAAAGACCTGAATGTAATCGTGTCTTGGAGACTAAAATATAGAAAGGGGACCGGGAACCTTTGGGCAAAATAGGCTCCAGAATGTGAAAACGAGAGACCATCTTCCATTTCCAAGGCTGTCTCCTACCTTCACTGAGCAGGGTGTGTTTGCAGGTGCCCCAGGGACTCCCTAGTAACCACTCACAAAGCCACACAGACCCCCCTCTACCTACCAGCTACTGTTTTAAACACCTTATCCATGTCACTGTCATTGAAACACGATCCTGAAGAGCAGGCCTTAGTGTTAGACTCGTTGACAGTAAAAGAGAGCCGGTGATTGTTTAGCTCAAGGTCACAGAGGTGTCAGGTGGAACTGTTTTGGTCCCAGTTTGTTTAAGCCCCTGGCCTTGAATCTTAGCTGGACGGCTGACCCCTAAGGCCATGGCAGGTGTGCATAGAGGTGCTGTCTAGCTTGATGACTTACACAGACTACCTTACCTAGTGCAGGAAGCCCCATACTCAGTAGGTGTTTGGCAGCCATTTGTCAAATTAATTTAAGTGAGTGATCAGATGCTTTGGCACCTTAAGGTGACAATGGATTGGAATGGAGCCTGTCAATAAAATGCTAGTTAGTATTTGTTGGGAGCCATAGTGGTGGCCTGCATCTCTAATTCCAGCACTTGGGAAGCAGAGGCAGACAGAGCTTGAATTCAAGGCCAGCCAGGTCTACATAGTGAATACTGGGTCTGCCAGAGCTACATGGTGACACCTTATTCCCAAAGGTCCCGTGGACTTTCAGAAATTTTTTATTAATATTTATTTGTGTGTGTGTGTGTGAGAGAGAGAGAGAGAGAGAGAGAGAGAGAGAGAGAGAGAGAGAGAGAGAGACAGACATGGGGAGGTCAGAAGACAATACGCAGGAGCTCTCCTTCCAACATGTGGGTCTCAGGGATGGAACTAAAGTTGTTGGCCCTTGAGCCATCTCCCCAGCTCTCTTTTGATCATCTTAGATATATTGGATTATGTGTGTTTGTATAATATGTTAAGAAGTTTGGAAATGGTTTGAAATCTGGATTGAGTCCAAAGCAGTCCCCACTGCTCCATGGGGCGGTCAGCCGGGAAGGACACCTGGTGTAGTGTTCTGATGAGCTAGAGAGGGAACTGACTGATTCCTAGGGCTACCGACCTCAGTGCCTGGTTGTTGTGCAAGGCCTGAACCAGGTGGACATCAAAGAAGGGACCTGTAGGGACTGTTGCAGCTTGTTCTACCGTCAAAAAGGCCAGACCCTGCCGTGGGTGCATCTGGAGCAGAGAAAGCAGTGAGTGCCACTGTTACCATGTCTCTGAGTGCCAGGTCTTAGGTCACAGGCCTGTGGACCCTACTCCTAGTTAGAGTCGACCTCTGCTCCTCTGGTTCCCAGTTTCTGCTGAGCCAAAGGTTCTCTCCACGTGGCTAGCCCAAACTGAAGGAGCTCAGGAAGGCTGCAGAGATGCTCAAACACCTTTTCACGTTCTTCTGCAGCCCCCCAAACGCTCAACTCTCTGGGAGGGTGGCCTTGGATCTAAGTGACATCTGTAGCCAGTGGACCAACGGCTGCTGTGAGACCGAGCGAGTTGTCCTTGTAAAAGGGTGAGGAGGGATTTAGGTTTCCTTGCTGATGTTTGCGGATAGAGGAGACTTGCTAACCTGGGAGTGGCACTCACCACAGAGAAGGGGTACAAGTTATGACCTTAACTGTCTCTGCTGCTGCCCATCCTGAGACTGTATGCTTCACCAGCTAGTACACTTAGGGAAGCAGGTAGCCTTCCCAGAGTGTGCTTAGCCCCACCTGGCTGAGTCCCTCAGTCCCGTGGGCTTTTCTGCCTGGCCTGCCTCTAAATGGACCCATATTCACTTCTTTGTCTGCAAATTTCCATGTGGTGTTGGTCTCAAATAGCTTCCGTTGATCTGCACCCTCAAAAACATCTCTGTTGCTCCTGTGCATCGCGAGGGAACTGCTTTCAGCATCTGTTCTCACCAGGCTCTCAGCCAGGGTAGGGTGAGTGGGATCCTCTTTCCCTCTTGGACACAGGATTGTGGTCTTCCAGGCATGTGACAACGTGGCTAACACATGTCCCACCTGCTGCCGTCTAGTTCCCAGGGCCAAATCTATACCTTCATTATCTTTCCAGAAACCTCCCTACTTGGGACAGGGGGCAGGTAGACAAGGCTACCCTTCACCTGTCGGGCAGCCTATAGTAACCAACGAAAGCCTTGAATCCCACCCGCAGTGGCCTGGCTAGTCCCAGAGGAACAGGCTTGGATCGTGAGTCAGGTTGTAGGCAGCACCATCTCCATCCATCCTTTGTGCTGGCAGCAGGCCTTCTAGAGCTGCAGCCCTCTCTGGCCTCGTGCGTGGCATGCAAATGAGCTTCCAGATGCCTGGTACCCTGTGCAAGAAGCAGAACCAGGGCCTGAAGAAGAATGGAGCAGTCTGAAAACACACTTGTGTTTGACCTAGCCTTTCTGCAATGGCAGCTTTCCCTCCAGCCGTGACAGGGAGGGGACCACAGAGCAGGGTACATCAGCGTGTCTACTGCCTCTAGGGGAGAAACCCTCCTTGGTCAGGCACTTTAATGCAAAACAAGCTGAACAAGTACCTGGCAGCTTCAATGAGACCCGTTGGAGCTGTGGACTAAGGGAGGACCTGGACAGGGCCTTCTGGTCATTATGTATTTGGGCATATTCCTCCAGTGCTGGCAGTGAACAACTTCAGGTTTCTTATTAAAGTGGGAGGATCCAGGAGAAAAAGACCAGCTGGGGTTTGGCCTGCGGAAAGGTATTCTGCCTTCTATAGGGTTCCTTCCAGAGCAGGGATACATCTATCTCACCACTCTCTGGTGATTGCTGTGAATGACTTTGCATGCCTGAGCCCAGGACAAGAATCAACACCCCCCTCCTCATCACCAAGCAATCTGAAGCTTGGGGGTTGGGGTGAGATCCTTAGGGTCATGCAGAGAGGTGGTGATAGACCCTGCCTTACTGTGTTCCCTCCATAAACTTGGCTGTATCCTGGAAGGACCTAAGGAGACTTTTAGTCCCGAGTGGGTCCATTGGGAACATGAGAGGAAACCTCTTTCCTCCACCATTGGTTCAGTCTGGTAGCAGAGACTCTTGTATGTGCTGTCTGGACCATCTCAAGCATGCGCACGTACACACAAACACTGCCACCCTCTGCTATGGAAACCTTTCATCCTTCTGAGCATTTGAGGTCAACAGAGAGAGTGTGTGAGTGTGTGCGTGTGTGCATGTGTGTAACAGGCTGATGTCTGCTCAGTAGGCACGTTCTGGCTGGGAGTTTCAGAGAGCCCAGTGAATACTCCTGGGCCCTCATCTCCAAAAAAACCCTAAATTGTGTCTGCACCGTACAGTTTTTAATGTGTCCGTGAGAAGCCAGGTAGCACTAAGTGTTGAGAAGTCACACCCTCATTCAAGGCCTTTTTCCCTAGACTCACCTTTAGTTCCGTCTCTACCTTCTTCTTTGTTATCTGGACTCTTTGTTGGTGCCTCTTAACCTGGAGGCCATCCCAACTGGCCCCTTTAGTAGACACTTGGCACAGATGCTTTTGCTCTTTCTTAGAGAACCTTAGCCCATTTCGTGGTTTAAAACACTGAGGCCATCTCCCAGGAACAAAACCAGCATCATAAACCCCTGTCTGGGAAGGATGCTGTGGGACTCGAGTGTGCCCGCTGACCGTCTGTCCGTCTTTGCAGCCCTGCTGTCCTCCTGGTGTGAAGAACTTGGCCGTCTGCTGTTGCTCCGACATCAGAAGAGCCGCCAGAACGACCCCCCTGGGAAACTCCCCATGCAGCCCCCCCTCAACTCCATGAGCTCCATGAAACCCACTCTGTCGCACAGGTAAGCGTGCAAGTTCCTTCAGGAGTGGGGTGCCTGAGGTCTACTTGGAAACCTCCTGTGGTGCAAGCCCTGGGAGTGAGGCCTCTAAGAGGCCATTTGGCCTTTAAATCTGCCTAAATGATGTGACTTCTTCCTCATCAGACAGGGAGGGCTGATTTTTTTCCCCACTTTGTCCTTGAGATCCCTGGCTTCTAGTAGAACATTAGGAATCATGAGATCAGAACCGCCCCTCTATCCAGAGCAGATACATGGGCACTCTCAGGGAATCCAGGGGCAAGTAGGGTCTCAGGGTGCCCCAGGCCTAGTGGTCACACCCCAATGTGGGGCAGAATCAGGCCACACCCATCATGCCAGAGCAGGTAAAACTGGGCTGGGGCTGCCAGAACCCTGGATCCTAGGCAGGAACAGGCTTGCTAGGGGCTGCCAAACACCTAGGAACTGGCCAGGCTGCCCCGCACCAACCTTGGAAAGGCACGTGGGGAGACTGGCAATTCCCTGTTAATTATCTCGCAGGCGCCTTGCTGAGCTGATGCTCTGAGTATTCTGTGGGCTGACCCTGCAACAACAGGGCCCGTCATGCTGTCTGCATCCCCCTTTGTGGGTCCTTGCTAATGATGGGGGCCTCTGCAATCAGCTCAGCTCTCATTATCCTGCCTGACTGAGAGACGCACAGCCCAGAACATGCTGTAGTCTTCCTGGACCTCATGGGCCAGGCACTGCCAGCACTCAGGGTCAGCCTTGTCTTCTAAATCGAATTAACTGTCGGGACCAGAGGAGCTGCTCATCAAAGCGAGTGCCCCGCCTGACCAGGAAGGCCCAGCTGTGTTTACCCGCCATCTCAGAGCACAGCAGCCCCTTTCATCCAGGACACTGCCTCACCAGCCTCTTCCTCCTGTACCAGTGTTTAGAGATTCATCCTTGGCCTGGGTAGCTGTGTGCAGTGGTGGTGGTGGTGGTGGTGGTGTGTGTGTGTGTGTGTGTGTGTGTGTGTGTGGCGGGGGGGGGGTCTTATAAGGTGTTTGGCATCAATCATGGGCCCTGTCCACCGTGCTTTTCTGTCCCCAAGCATTGCAGCCGTAAGATCACCCAACACATTCGGAGAGTGGGGATGTCACCTTAGTTGAGAACTGTTGCTCTAGAGAGGCAAACTGCTTCCTTCTGCCTTCCACTCCTTATCCCTGGTCAAGCTGTCAGTGAGCAGTACTTTGGCAATTGATCTGTTATTTTAGCTTGACCATTTCACTTGGCGTTTGGAGACAGAGTCCGGGCTGATCTCTAACTCCTGATCCTCCTGATTCAGACTTCTAGTGCTAGGATTACAGGGGTGTGTGTGTGTGTGTGCACGCATGTGCATGCATGTGTATGATAGTTGTGTCTTGCTAATTCTAGGGGTGTGTGTGTGTGTGTGTATGTGTGTGTGATACTCAGTTTGTGTCTTGCTAATTCTGGCCTGTCCCTCAACTCTTCAGAGCTTTTTCACTCCCATCACCCCATTAACATGCCTCTCTCAACTCCTCTAAGCCGTTTCATCACCTTCGTTTCACTGGAGGTGATGGTGATGGGTCAAAGTACTGAGGCTTCCCGCTAGAATCCTGCTTGACTGTGGCTATTCTAGCCCTAGCGTGTGACAGGTTTTCGCCACTGCCAGTCCTTTGCTAGGTCTTCCTCAAGTTTAGTTCATATGGATTATTTGTCTTTAAACAAAGGCGAGGAGTCTGTTTTCTCAGAAGCTGAATCTACCAACAGAGGAGGGAGGTTCACGGGGCAAAATTAGGGGCTGGCAGATAAAGGAGGGCAGAAAGGAAGCCTGGGTCCTAGGAGGAGCAGGCAGGGCTTATTGTTGGAGGCTGTCTGAAGGTTAGGTATCGTGACCAGGGAAGATCCAGGCTGAGGAAAGGGTACCTGCATTCTGTGACCTCAAACTGTCTATACCTAAAAGTACTGTGTATGAAAAGCCGCTGGCCAGCACCCTGAGTCCTGCTAACTCTGCCAGCATGACAGGTTCAGGGCCTTAAAGGACCTGTGGGATAACAGACAATAACCAGAGGCCACAGAATACATGTTACCTAGGTCTTTAAGCTTGGCTTAGGTAGCGCATATTCTGTGGCCTCGGGAGGCCTTTCAGAGACAGGCTGGAGAGCTGGAGACTTGCTGGGTATTGATTGGGGTTGAGCCTGATCTGTTGAACTGAATGAAGGTTCCCCTTGGGAGCATAGCAAGGTTACAGAACTTAGAAGGCAGCTAAAACCTGGCTGAGAGTAGGAAAATGAGATGCCCAAGAACACACAGCTGATAGAGGTGAACAGGACACAGAGTAGCATGTTCAGGGGTAGTGAGGGAGTAGTTATTTGCTGGGTTCGAGGGTTCTGGAACAGTCTATGCCCTACTCTGATCCATGGCTTACTCTAGGTAATTACCACTGTGCTCCCGCATTATAGTGAGGCAGCTGTTGAAGAGTGGTCAGTCCCTGACCCTTCTCCAAGCCCACAGCTGTGGTGAGGATTCTCAGCAACCAGGAGCTGCCAAGTCTTCCCGTGTACCTTTATGCATATTCCTGTGAGATGAATCTCTCATTTCCAAGGGAACTGTGAAGGGCCCCAGCACCTGTTAAACCTCTGGTGTAAATTCCTAAACATGAAGCTTAGTGGAAGAGAGAGCCTTTGCAGTTGAGACACCGACTCTGACGTCTTCAAAGGGTGGAACACAGTATGTTCACTAGGAAGTCTGGGGTGTGGTACCCAGAGGATCCAGGGGTTCAGAGACTCTAGGTCCTCAACTAAAAGGCTCTAAAACAAGCAGAAGGGAGGAACCAGGGACCTGGAAACCCTACCTGAACCCAGAGGTCTGGGGGGGGAGGGGGGGCCTGAGGACCAAAGTAGTTCTGTGACTGAAGTCACTGTCATATCCACTGCAAACCATGAAGATGTGGTGGCCCCACAGCGTAAGGCTTTCCTCTTGGGCTGTGCTGTGCCTCCAACCAAAGCTCTTGATCTCTCTGAGCCCCTGAAGTCCCAAAGAGACATGGTACTGCCATGCAAGCGATACAGGGAGGAACCAGGCTACTCCCAAGACACTCTGTGAGAGTAACTGTGACCTTCTGAAGAATGTGAACTAACTATAGCTTGTAAAAGCCCTCAGATCCCGTTTTAGCTTCGCCATTGGTCATATCAAGGTCATCTTGCACTTAGCAAAGAGACTCGAAGCATATTACGTGCCTTCCCCATCCTCGTAACTCCAAGATGGAAGCTGAAAGGTGCCCGGAGGATCTAGCCATTGTTGGGGCAGACGGGCACCTTTGGCATCCCTGAGGTTATCTTGACTTTATCCCAACAACTTCTTGCTGCCTCATCTAGGTTTTTAATGAGTGGTTTAAAAAGCCATTTGTGATTAGCACATTGTCTGTATGCAAATGGGTGTTGCAAAGCTAATTAAGAGTCTAATAAATCTTGTTTATCTATTAATTTGATTACAATCAAAGCTGCTGGAGCCTCTGAGATCAAGGGTAATCTTGCTCCTCCTCCAGGGGTAGGGGTTTGCTGCGTCCCAGAGAGGCCCTGGTTGCTGAGTAGGGCATGACCTGGAGCCAGGCTGCTGTCTTATAGCTGTGAGTTTAAGCAGTTCTCAGGCTCTCTGACCCTCAGTTTCCTCATCTATATGAAGAATCACAGGACCAAGTCTCGTATATGGGGATCCCCAGGAACTTGTGTGTCCCCCAAACCTTAGTCCAATATTCTCTTGACAGGCCCTTTATTGCCAGCTAATAGATGAGTGAAAATAGCCCCTTTAGAGCAGTGGGGGTGGATCAGTGGTAGAGTGCTTGTTTTGCATACCCAGGGCCTTGGGTTCAATTGCCAGCCCTACAGAAAGTAAACCTAAAGGTACTAGGACATACACCAGTAGTCCCAGCACAGGAGAGCCTGGCGCGGGAGGGACACAAATCCAAGGCCGGCCTGGGCTACATAGTTAGACCCTGTCTCAAAACAAAAGGAAAAAGAAGTTAGTCAATTCTTATGTGTAGTTCCTTAGCCCACTTGTACCAGCCTGTGTTGGTAGTAGGCTCTTCTTGTCATCAAGAAAACCCAGTGGACAAAGCTCCCTGCTGCCCTCAAGCTTGACAGTTAGAGTTTGCTCTCCTGGAACCGACATGGTGGAAGGAGAGAACCAGCTCTACAAGTTGTCCTCACCTCTACATGTATGTACATACATGTATGTATGTTTGTTTGTTTGTTTGTTTGTTTTTAAGATAGTGTCTCCTTGTGTATCCCTGGCTGTCCTACCTAGAACTCACTATGTAGACCAGACTGGCCTTGAACTTACAGAAATCTACTTGCCTCTGCCTCCTGGAGTGCTGGGATTAAAGCTATGCACCACTACACCCAGCTATTTGTTTTTTTTAATTATTTAAGAAAAACCCAGAGGAGAAAGCTGAGGATTCCCTGAGATTCCATTGTGGCTCCCTGCTGGGCAATGCACACACCCTGTCTCACACAGTGAGCTGGGGGAGGTGGAGTCTAAGAACTGTAGTGATGGAGAGGCTTGTAATGGTCTCCCCAAATTAAAAAGACCAGAGCGTTAGCTCCCTGACTGGCAACACAGCCTTGCACAGAGCTGGTACCAGTACAGCCAGATCAGGGAAGTTAATTAAGAATATACCCTAATAGTCACTTTCTCCCAAAGCGGCTGCCACAGCTCAGGAAAGAAAGAATGCAGCTTGCTTTCCCCCTGGCTTGCCTGAATACCTGTGTGACTTGCACAAGGAGATCCAGGTGCCCTCATCCAGACCCAGATCATTTTCTCCTACCTCACAAGCCTCCACCAATGCCTGCCGAACTGGTACACAGGCATAGAAAGCCTCTGTTGGGACTTGATGTGAAGGGCTCTATGCAGGAAGCAAGGGGGACATAAAGGAAAATGCCGTTGGTTTAATAACAGAAAGGCATGAAAGGCAAGATGCAGACTAGGCTTTGAGGTATGGGTAGGAGTTCACTAGCTAGAAAAGGCAGGGAAAAGAACAACCTTTTACTTGACAGATAGGAATGCCCACTCCTAACTTCAGAATATCAAATAAATGTAGGTACCTACCTTGTAGCCAGGTTGGAGGACTAGAGACATCGGACAGTTGGATGGGGTCTGTCTGCCTGACACTAGGAATGCTTACAGGTGAGGAAGAGGAGACTGACTTCTTGTTAAGATCAAGATCACAGAAATTGCCCAGGGCCATTGGCAGTGGCTTTGCAAACAGTTTGGAATTTGTTCCAAGCATCCCCTGGGCTGTGACCTCTTCCCACTCCCTTTGCCTTTGATGCACCCAAGCATCCTGCATCCTGGGTGTGTGTGGACCTCACCCCATGCACCAGGGAGTCAAAGCCCAAGGCAGGAAGTCTCTCACATCCCCAGTGCTACAGGGGTGAGTAGAGCACCTTCCTGGGAGGGTGCAGGGAACATAGAACTGATCAAAGTAGAGCCAGGGTGACAGAGCTGTCCCGGCCTGAGATGCAAATGCAGCACCTAAGACAGGAGGCATTTGGCAGGCGCACTAGATGCCCTTCTACAGCCCAGCCCCTCTCGAGAGGGACAAGATTTCATTTCGGAGCAGGTTTGCAAGGGCAGGAGTAGGTCTGGGGCAGTTTGTGACATAATTGGAACTCCTATAGAGGAGTTATCAGGTCCTTGGGGGCTCTGACTACCCCTCTTTAGGACAGTTGTGTGGGCCAAGGGAGGAGCTTCTTACAGATCACCCCAAACTGCCAGGTACCCATCTGGACTCTCCATGCTATAGATTAATATACAGTGCTGGTCAGAGAAGGAGGCCTTGAGACACCCTTCCCAGGGCCCCCACCCCCAGGCCTTTTTGTAACTTAGTCTCCTCTTATCCCAGCTAGCCCCTCTTCCCTGCTAGCACAAGAGCTTGGGTTGTCCTTGATCTTGGACACAAAGAAAGGTAGAAGTGAGAGTCCAGACAGAGGTGACACATTATAGGCTTAATGCTGTGGGTGCCTGTGGAGTTGAGAGCCTTTGCAAGGCGATGAGTCACACAGAGTGCTGGTGGATGCCATTTCTGTCGTGAGGTCCAATGCCACCCGCCTCTGCGCCTGTCGCTTGCTTCTCCAGTATGCATTCAGCAACCCATAGCCTCTGTGCATGCTAAGTTTATGGCCTCCTTTGCTCTGGGACAGTGAACCTGCTCGCCAGGCAGTGGAGTGCCCACTTTAGGAATGTTGGCTAGCTTTGTCTTTGCTGGTTGTGGGTAGGATGGACCAGGAAGAAGCTGATTTCTGCCCAGCCATGGTGCCGGGGGTAGTAGGGACCTTTAGATGCAGTACCATGTATTGAGAGACAGGGCCCCCCTAAACCTGTCTAGCTTCCATGTTAGAACCTGAATCCAACTCTGGCCTGGAAGATGGTGAGGAGCTTATGAAGCCGTTCTGAGGGACGGAGTGTGGTGGGAGAAAGACAGACTTCTGCTTTATTTAGTCACTGGAGAACTTGTGTCTGTCCCACACACCCCAAATGGGAGTCTAGCAGGACAACGGTTGGCCAGGAGTCTCCTCTTTCTTTGGTGAAAACATGGCCTGTAGGGTCTCCCAGCCAGGACAATGGGTGGCCAGAAGTCTCCTCTTTATTTTGTGAAAACATGGCCTGCAGGGTCTCCCAGCCAGGCCCCTTTTGCCAGCTTGTGACTTGCCCTTCCCTGGAAGAGCCAAGATGCCCATTCTGGCTGGCCTTAGGCTCACTCTCACGGGCTACACTTAGTCCCCAGTCAGCCCCCTCTGCGCCTGGGCCCTGTTCCGCCTAGTCAGCCATACCGTTTCTCTCCTCGTTCTAGCCCGGCTCTTTGCCCTTGAAACAAGGGGACGCAGAATAATGAGCCTGAGATACTTTAAGGACACCTCTTTATCCTCTTGGAGTGTGTCCTGCTCTGCCCCCAAGGCCTGTGCTCACACTGATGTACTTGACCGAGTCTCTTGGTACTGATTCTTGGTCTATAGTGGCAGGTGCGTCAAGAGAACAGTATTCATCCTCATTGTAGGCTACTGTGTTTTCTGTTCTTTAGTTTGGGTTTAGGATTTGGTTGGTTTTTTTGTTTGGCTTTTGCTTTTTTTTTTATTTTTTTGTTTTGTTTTGTTTTTGAGGCAGGGTCTCATACAGCCCAGGATAGACTTAAACTTTCCAGGTAGCCAAGGATGACCTGGAACTTCTGATTCTCCTGTCTCCCACTCTTGAGATCATAGACTTATTGTCAGTGTTTCTCTCCAGGCTGTTTGTGCTAATCGAGTGCTCTCCCATCTGAGCTCCACCCCAATTTGTCACTGTGGTCTGCTCCATAATCCTGACTGGGTGTCAGGACCCACTCCTGTGTTTGGGGAATGCATAAGGACATGCTCTTGGTCTCACAAATCAGAGTGCAGGAACCTGCTTCAAGGGAGCCCTGTGGGCTGAGCTAGTGAGGGGCATGTCCAGGACTGCTTTTCAGGTCAGACAGCAGGGTCCAGAACAGTTTGAGGGGTGATTACTCTAGCCATCTTGAAGGGTAAAGAGAGGCCCCAGAACTCACCCAATGTGGCCTAGAAAATACAGATTTTGCTCAGTACTGCTTCCCCCATGTTCAGGACTAGTTCAAGGCCTGGCCCCTGTCCAGCTTGTTTGGCCATTGGCCTTTAATCCACTCTGTCCTACAAAACTGCTGGATTCGGTTTACTCTAGATGCTGGAGTAGAGGCTGGGAAGATAATGATCAAACGTGATACCAGAGTGATGAGGTGCTGTAAAAAATACAGAAAAGACAGCGTGGGCTGCTTCTTGAGATAGGTGACTTTGCAGAGAAACAGGAAGGACGTGAGCACAGACCAGTGGGGGCTGATCCGGGGAAAGGGTGTCACAGACGAGGGTGTTCTGCTGTTCTAGGGCACAGGTATGACATCTTATGGCTCTCACTGAGGAAGGGCAGTTGAACTGCACTGACCTGGCTAATCTTAATGCTAGAACACAATTCGGGCCCCTCTCACTCCTCCCACATCACCTTGGCTAGCTGGAAGGCCTCACCGAATGCTCACTGTAAACCTGAGACTGGATTGGAGAAAGTGGATTCCTTAGCTGCTGATTGTTGGAGGAAGCCTCTTGTTGGTTCCCGGCTGCTCAGACCCAAAATAATCACACAGAAACTGTGTTATTTAAATCACTGCTTGGTCCATTAGCTCCAGCTTCTTATTGGCTAACTCTTACACACTAAATTAACCCATCTCCATTAATCTGTGTATTGCCACATGGCTTGGCTTAGCAGGTAAAGTTCCGGCGTCTGTCTCTGCTATAGGCTCAAAGCAGTCCTTTATTAACCAGTGATATTCCCAGCATACAGAGGGAAATCCCACATCAGCTGATGTGTATGGGCCCCTTAGAAGGAGCGCCCTGAATAGGTGGCCAGTACAGGACTGAGTGAGGAGGTGAGTGCAGGCTTGGGGATGAGCTGGTGGGATAGATCATTCTGGGGTGCATTTGAACTTTGCCCATTCAACACTGGAAGCTGATGGTGCTGACTTGTAAGCAAGGGAAGGTCTTAGCCAGTCAGGAATGTGCACAGGTCTGGGGGTGGGGGTGTGGGCTAGGGTACCTAGGCAGGCTTTGCTTGCTTGGTCCTGGGCCCAGAGGAAGGGTGACAGGGTGACCTAAGCCTGAATTCTAAGGACCAGGTCAGTAGGACTGAGCAGCTAGTTTGTCACGAGGTGCTGAGAGCAAGGAGAAGAGCAAGATTCAGCTGTGGCCTCTATAAAGTGGGCCCAGGCTGTCCCTGGAAGAGGCAGTGCCTACGTCCTGACTGTTTCTGGAGGGTCATGGGCAATAAGCATGCTTGAAGAAAGAGCTTAGAGTGAGCTTTAGGTCGCTCTGGTTTCTGCACTGCATAGCTATATATGCTGGACTGTGGGCCCCGTTAAAGCAGTCACCACGGGTATGGCCCCTGCAGTGATGGGGAAGGGTCACTGCTACCTGGCCTGTTCCCATGGAAGGGGCATCTTTTCCGCATCAAGTGCTGTCATAATCTGAGGTCCCAGGGCTCACTGGGGCAAGGGTGAGCTAGGATGGTGAGGTGAAGACACTGTCCACTGTCACCTGAGCCCTGCCCCAGCTCTAAAGACCTCTTCTCTCTCTGCAGTGATGGGTCATTTCCTTATGACTCGGTCCCTTGGCAGCAGAACACCAATCAGCCTCCCGGCTCCCTGTCCGTGGTCACCACGGTGTGGGGAGTGACCAACACATCCCAGAGTCAGGTAAGAACTGTCCCACTCCCTGCCATGGCTCCTAGGCACAAATGTCCCTTATCTCCTTCCCTACTAGCGGGGAGGTTTTCCAGGGCACCATGCCATGACAGCCCTCCTCACGGTCTGAAGCCAGTTTTAGGACATACCCAGCTGCAGACCGTTGTCACTTCAGGAAGGGTACACATTGCCTCAGGAGGGCCACAACTAGGTCTCTATGACCATCCCCATTGCAAGGCCTTCTGGGAGAAAGGAATTCTCTTCTGAGGCCATGTTTACTCCAGTAGTGTAAACAAACCCCCTGTGTGTCACTGACCTCAGACTTCTAAGCTGGGAACCCTTGACCCTGAAAGGTCTGGATTAGGTTTTACCAAGATGTTACCTTTCAGTGAAGTGTGCCTGGACCTTACAAACCCCAGTTGCCTTCCTAATCAAGCCTACTTTCATTCTTATTTCTTCCTCTTTTCTCTCTCCTCCTTGTCTCTGTCCTAACAGAAGGTCTCCTACTGCTGGACTTGGGCTGGGCTATCCTAGAGGGGACAGTCATACTTCCCTGCACATCCACAGACAACCTCTAGACACCCAGGCCCTATGGGCAGAGCTAGTGCGTGCCAAGGGCCTCACACCCCTCTCTGGAGTCTGGGGACCACTTGAGCTGACTTTGTGAGCCTGGGCTATCCCTTTGCTTCACTCCATCCTGATCAAAATTCTCAGCCCTCTCCTTTGGATCCATTTTGATTCTGGGGACTGTTCAAGATACTCCGTGCTTCTCTCTGTTGTGCCCGCCCTGTGATGGTTTGCTCTTTTTCCTTCCTCCCCTCATCTCTTTGTCCACACTACCTCAGGTACTGACCTCAGTGACAGCCACTCTCTCTGTTTGCAGGTCCTCGGGAACCCTATGGCCAATGCCAACAACCCTATGAATCCAGGTGGCAACCCCATGGCATCAGGCATGAGCACCAGCAACCCTGGCCTCAACTCCCCACAATTCGCAGGGCAGCAGCAACAGTTCTCCACCAAAGCTGGCCCTGCACAACCCTATATCCAACCCAACATGTATGGCCGACCCGGCTACCCCGGCAGTGGGGGCTTCGGAGCCAGGTGAGTGACCAGTCTGGGTGGTGTCCTTCTGATGTTAGCCCTTCCTTCCTGCCTACATCAAGAAAGGACTCTGGTTTGAATTCCAGCTCCACATTGCCTGGTCCAGGATATGAGGACAGTGTTGCCATCTGTTTTATCAGGCTGGCATCAGCCCAGCAGGGGTAGAAAGGCTACATTCTCGCTTCCTTGTAAGTCAGTAAGGTGAACTGGCAGACCTGAAGAACAGCGACAGCGGGCTTCACTTGTTCAGAGTTCCTTAAGTCTTACTGCCCTGTAGAGGAAAGACGAAATAGAGACCAGAGCCCCCAACTTCAGACTGCGTCCAGGAAGGGGCAGAAGCAGGCAAGCTACCCTTCCCTGTCTAAGCACCTTGACCTCAGTCCACCTAGCTGTAAGGATAAAGTTCCTGGGTTTCTGGCCTTGTAGTTCAAAACAGGAGTCTTACACTCCTGAACCCACATCCACACCTCTGCCACACAGCACCATACAATTCTCAGGTCAGCATCCACTAGAAGATAAGTTGTGGTGGCCAAGGGAAAGCAGAGAGGCTATTGGAAACCTTCAGCACCAGGTAACTAAAATTCGAGGAACAAGTGACGTAGTTATCACTAGTAGCAAGAATAGCTGCCAACCTCAGGAGCCCCAGATCCCCTACAAGGCCTCATATCCACACGCTGGATGCACAGAATGCGTGGATAGAACCCTGTAGTGCTCCTCCCAGCTCTAAGCATGTCCCAAGCTCAGCTTTAGATTTGATTACTCTCTGACTCCTCCCTGCTTCTCCTTCACAGTTACCCTGGGGGTCCTAGTGCCCCTGCCGGCATGGGCATCCCTCCACACACCCGGCCTCCTGCTGATTTCACCCAACCAGCTGCTGCTGCTGCTGCAGCTGCAGTAGCAGCAGCCGCTGCCACAGCCACTGCCACAGCCACAGCTACAGTGGCAGCCTTGCAAGAGACTCAGAACAAGGATATAAACCAGTATGGACCGGTAAGGGTTCCTGCCTCCTGGTCTGGCCTCACCCAGACTGGGGAAATCTTGAGTCTAGGTGACATGCATCTCCTTGGAAGCCCCTAAAAGGGTGTATGTTAGGGTGTGGGTGTGGTGGCATGGTTGGGTGTGGCAGGGGTTTTTTGGTGTGCTGTGTTCTGCGTGGGATGGTAGCTCATGTGTGCATATGGGGAAGAGGTCCCCTGATGGTCTCTGACTTCCTGGTTACCCAACAGTAGGCTCTGTGCCTAAAATCACTTTGTTACTAGCCTGTCCCCAATCACCTCTGAGGCCCCTATTGTCCTATTAACCTACTTGGTGGATTTTGCCCAGGCCTTATAGATCCTCTGACCTTCAGAAGAATAGGGTGGGGTGTGGAAAGGGGAACCCCACAACCATGCAGGGTAGAAACATGGAGGAAGGATACAGGGTGGGCAGGAGGAAGTGGGCTGTGTTAGTCACACTCGGTGTATAGAGGGTGTGTATCCATTGGCCACTGACAAAGGGCAAGGCCACGGCTTTCAGGAAAGGGCTTCAGCCTCCATCCTCATCTGCCTCCTCTTCCTGTGTCCTCCCTGTCCCCCTCCCATCCCTGCCCACTTACCTGTCCCCTGCCTGCCTCCCTGGGAATGCTGCCTGTGCATTGGAGTGACTGCTCCTTGTCCTACCCAAACCCTAGCTGCATTTTCCCAAGAGACCTGCAGAGGGCAACAGTGAGCCCTGGAGACATCCCAGTTCCTTGCTGCAGCCACTTGGGAAAGTGTCCCTTCCCCTTTAGCTCCCTAACCTTCCCTCCCTGCACTTTCAATGCATGTGGCATTTTATTCTTTTTTTTTTTCTTCTTCTCCCGTTGAAGGTGTGTTCCTCTTTCCAGATGGGTCCCACCCAGGCGTATAACAGCCAATTCATGAACCAACCCGGGCCTCGGGGGCCTGCCTCCATGGGGGGCAGCATGAACCCTGCCAGCATGGCAGCTGGCATGACACCCTCGGGGATGAGCGGCCCTCCCATGGGCATGAACCAGCCCCGACCACCTGGCATCAGCCCCTTTGGCACACATGGGCAAAGGATGCCCCAACAGACCTACCCAGGCCCCCGGCCCCAGTCCCTTCCTATTCAGAGCATAAAGAGGCCCTACCCAGGAGAGGTAAGTGTGACAGCAGATGGGAGATGGGAGAGGAAGGGGCCCTGACATGAGGACCATAGGCAGGGCCTTAGAAGCAGCATAGTTTGGCTGCCAAAGAACTTGAACTAAAGATTAGGCGTTGGAGCCTCGGCTCCTAACTAATGGCATTTCTATTGTGGAAGACCCCCAGCAAGTCACAGGTATTATTATTATTATTATTATTATTATTATTATTATTATTATTATTATTAAACAATGATATTGACAGTCCACCATGGCCTCTAGGCTGCCTGGTGGGCAAAAGGCAGTGACATTGTGAAATGCCCTCCCTGGAGCCAACAGGTGTGGAAGCAGAAACCATGATGATTGCTCGCTCCTGTCCAGGCTCAGATACTGACTGGATGACTTTGGGTGAGGACCTTCGTGCACGGAGCTGCCTAGGGAGCAAGGGCTAGCACCAGACCCTGTAGGACAAGCTGTCTGTGTCAGGGAGGCCCCAGATAGCAGGCAGTGTGTCCCTGGGGCTTAATTCCATGATAGTTGCGCTACTGGGAGTAGTGCCTACTCTGATGTCACCCAGCAGAGGCGCTGGTAGAAACAGTCTCAGCAGACTGTCCCAAACTCCCTGTGAGGTGCGCGCGGGGGGGGGGGGGGGGGTGTCACCAGGCCTCAGTGATACTCAGAAAACCACTGGCCAACACAGAGATGAGGATCCTGGCCCAGTAGATGCCCCCTGCCCACCCTAGTGAAGTTTGTCATTGGCACACCCCATGAAGCCCCTTCCTGAACATGGCGCCCCAGCTCTCCATCCCCTCTCAGATCACATCCTTCTTGCTGGTCAAGACCGTGGCCTGAAGTGGATTTCTATCCCAAAGAGCCTAAGTTCTCTGTGTCCCCACAGGTCCCTTCCGCAGTCACTCTCATAGAGAAGGGATGGTGTGGTAACTGGTGTAGATGTCCTAAGCCTGAGGCTCAGGAGTAGGGGCTAGGTGCTTCCTGTACATCCAGGAGGCTAGCCAAGCCCCGAGCCTCAACCTAGTGGGCACCAGTTCAGGAAGAGAAATTCAAAGGTCCATGGGTCACCTCTCAGCCCTGGTTGTCCTTGGGTGGGGGCCTTAAGTTGATGGCTTCACTCCCAGAGCACAGTTGTTTTCCTTAACAGGCTAACCTCAACCTCCTGATATACCAGTGGCTACACTGGCCATGCATATTCTGAGCTCCAGGCTGCTGCCCTAAGGCCAAAGACTTGCTTATTAAGAATCCTGATTGAGGCCAAGCCCTCTGCTCTTACTAAGGGCTTCTTCCACAAAGCCTTGCTGCTTCCCAGACGGTCCGGGTTATAATGGGGGATGGTCCCTGTCTGGGAGCTCTGACTTCCGCCTCATGGCAGCATGCTCATCCTGTGTTGGAAGTGTCACAGCCCCGCTGCAGGCTGGAGTCGTGTTGTTTGATCCCCTACAGTACTCATGTAGCCTCATGAACATGCTTGTAGCGACCACTTCACACCAGAGTGAGAGCTCACTGTGGACCAGAGCAGCCGATGGGTCCCACAGTAAGGCGTGGGAAGTTCCTAAGTACTGCCCACTCTGACATATGCTTCCAGGCTCTGGAACATTGTCGCCAACTGGATTGGAGCCTGTAGAATGAAAAATTCTTAGACAGGGAATATTCTTGAATAGACAGGAAAGGAACCATTGACTCCAGGATGATGGTTCTAGGTACCTACGTCACAGGTGCCGTGGATCATCCACTGTTCCAGATAGGGAAGGTGACAGAAAGTGGCACTGTCTCCTTTCTAAATCACCTCTCCAGAAGGGGCTATCTTGCCTCTTCATTGACTAGTTCTCCCACAACTGTATAGAGAGTGGGTTGAAACTGATCAGAATGGAACACTGGGTAGATGTTTTGCTCAGTATGAGACGTAAGGACAGTGATACCCAGATCAGCCTCTCTGCAAGGGTTGCCACCTCTTAGAAGTACATTCTGTGACCTACATCTCCCTGATACAATGGGGAACACAGCCTGAGGAGGCACAACGATTGGGGGAATCGAAGGAATGCTTTAGGATTGAACCCCTCAAAGACACAGCTGAGAAGCTCTGAGCATCCGTGGAGTTCCAAGGGCACAGGCTTCCAAAAGAATAGTTTCATGGAGAGGTGGCCATGATTTGGACGGGCAGAATGGCCTGTCCCTGGACATCAGAGCAAGCAGAGGCTTCCAGTACTGGCTCATTCTCTCCCTGTGATGGGAGTTGGGGGCAAGGCTGAAGAGATAGTTCCGTGGTTAAGAGTACTGATTGCTCTTGCAGAGGAGCCAGGATCAGCTACCAGAACCCATATGATGGCTCATACCCATCCATAACTCTAGTTCCAGGGGTGCTGATACCTTCTGACTTTCACAGGTACCAGGCATACACATGGTGCACATACATATTTGTGGGAAATATGCATATAAATATTTTTTAGAGAAAAAAAAAAAACTAGACCCAGACCTGGCGTTTGGGTAAGTAAACACAGTGACACATCACTGCTGACCTACCCCTGACCTTTCTCCATTCCTACAGCCTAACTATGGAAACCAGCAATATGGACCAAACAGCCAGTTCCCCACCCAGCCAGGCCAGTACCCCACCCCCAACCCCCCAAGGCCACTTACTTCTCCCAACTACCCTGGACAAAGGATGCCGAGCCAACCCAGCACTGGGCAGTACCCACCCCCCACGGTCAACATGGGGCAGTATTACAAGGTGAGTCCCCCCTTACCCTAGGCACTCAACATCTCTAATCCCAGTCTTCAACAGCATTCTGACCCTGTGTGTATTCCTGAAGGAATCAAGAGGCAGGGGGATATCCTTCTGTTCTCTGGGTGCTTAGTTGTCTATGAGGAGGACCCTAGTCTCATGAGTTCAGATGGTCGCCGTCTTTTCCCTTCTTCACAGTGCATGCGGTAGTGATGGCAGAGGGGGCACAGTTCTGAAGGACAAAACAAAACTACCCCTGTAATCTTGAGCCTGCCCCCCCATCGTTGTGTTTGCTTATTACTTATTTTACAGAGTATCTCTGTTCTTGATCACACCCTACCTCACTTCTTTCTCAGTGTTCGCTTCTCATTTTTCACTTTTACGGTGCTGCTGTGATAAAGATCTGTGAGCATTTAGCCTTTCCGTTGCCATCATTGCAAAATGCGTTCTTAGAAGGGAAAACCCCTCCATAGTTTACAGTACGCCAGCTTATGTATATTTGCCATCTTGGCTCCCACTTCGGCACCCTACCTGTTGCTGATTTGGAGTCTTACTAAAGTTGCATCTGTGGAAAAAAAGGGGCAGAGCTCGGGGCCTTCTGCTTCCCACCCTGGTCCCGAAGACCCTTCTAAGTTCCTCTTCCCCAGGGCACTCCTGTCTCCAAGGGGGTCAGACCATGGGGCTCTTGTGCCCTCCACTCATTCCTGTTTTATTCCAACAGCCAGAGCAGTTCAATGGGCAGAATAACACCTTCTCTGGAAGCAGCTACAGCAGTTACAGCCAAGGGAGCGTCAACAGGGTGAGTGCCATTTTAGTCATAGAAAGTCAAGCTCTCAGCAGGTATCAGCAGGTGCCTTGAACACTTTCCCTTCCTGCCCCAGCATCTCTGCATGTTTGGAGGGGTACACAGATGGAGGATATACTTCTTGGTCATCTGCTGAGACATAGATACGCTCAGGACCTAGAGTTCACTGCTCTGCTTAGGTCACCAAGGACAAGCATGGGCCCTACAGAAAATCAGACAGAGAAAGGATCCCGGGGACTGGGACTCCTCCCTGCCCCCAGCAGCTCAGGAGATGTAGACTAGAATCACAGTGTTGGGAGGCCAGATGCCCTTTCTTTCTGCTGTATGTTAGACAAGTCGTTAGAACATAGCCTATGTGTCCCCTTTGACACCTGGCTGTGGGAACCTGACCTGAGGGGATCAGCAGAGGGTTTTGAAAAGGGATGGGGTCCTTCCCAGTCCCTCCTGTCCTCCAAAAGGAGAAGGATCCTGCAGGTGGGAGTGTCCTCTGGTGACTCCCCTCCGTTGGGATGAGGAG
The DNA here is from genome assembly GCF_950005125.1 of Chionomys nivalis. Taxonomy (NCBI): domain Eukaryota; kingdom Metazoa; phylum Chordata; class Mammalia; order Rodentia; family Cricetidae; genus Chionomys; species Chionomys nivalis. Next base: position 30,683,412 of record NC_080090.1, on the reverse strand, counting down.
CAGCCCTGGGGTTGGATTTTGATGCACACAGTAGAGTATATGTCCACAGTCTCAACCAGTTGTCTTCCTGTGAGTCTATAACCTATTTCTGATATCTTTTTCCCAGCCTCCCAGGCCGGTTCCTGTGGCAAATTACCCCCACTCACCTGTTCCAGGGAACCCCACACCCCCCATGACTCCTGGGAGCAGCATACCTCCCTACCTGTCCCCCAGCCAAGATGTCAAGCCACCCTTCCCACCTGACATCAAGCCAAATATGAACGCTCTGCCACCACCCCCAGGTGAGGATCCTATACTCTCCATTCCGCTTCAGTTAGCTCCATCTGGAGCCCCCTGTGAGCAGGGTCAGAGGGCTCAGAAGCTGGACTACCTGGGGTAGGAGTTAGGCAGAAAGGACAGAGGGACTGAGAGCAAGGATTCCTCTCTCCCTGGAACATTTGGTGTGGGGGCTGGACTGTCCATAGTCGTCCTCTCTCTTGGCCTGGGGCTTCCAGGACAGAGAGGCCAGTGAGAGAAATGGGACTGCATGGTGGGGTGAGCCAGCTGAGCTAAAGGAAGCCACAGACTCTCAGTCATGTGCTTAAGTATACCAGTACTTTCTGTGGCTCTTGGCCTGCATTCATGTTCTTTGAGCATGCTTCCCAAGGCGATGTCACATGGGTGAGTGAGTCCCACTCTAGCCCCGGGGTGCTTGCCACTGACATGGTCCTTGTCTTTTCCCAGCCAACCACAATGATGAGCTACGACTCACATTCCCTGTACGGGATGGCGTGGTTCTGGAGCCCTTCCGCCTGGAGCACAACCTGGCTGTCAGCAACCATGTGTTCCACCTGCGGCCCACGGTTCATCAGACGCTGATGTGGAGGTGAGGTGACCTGCATGGCGGCTGCTTTGCACAGGTGCTGACAGCAGCTTCCTGCCACTCACCTCTTCGGCATCATTGATAGGGCTGTGCACTATGCCAAGCCCCGGGGATGTCACAAGGAACCCACAGGAGAGGGACTAAGCCTCAACAACTAGGAACAGCTCTTACCCTAGTTCTAAGTGTTGACAGGATTTTCTGGAGGGTAAGGAGGCTAACAGAGCCCTAAAGGCTGGGAAGAGGGTATCTCGTCAAGGTGATGAATTAGCAAAAGGAAACACCATCAGCCTGAACATGGTTTGTGGCCAAAGCTGCCAGTGTGACGAGAGGAGGCTGTTGAGAACAGCAGAACTGGGCTAGGTAGGCTCCCCAAGCTCTGTCGATTGCCAGGAGGTGACCACTGTCTGGTACTGCTCACCCTTAGGGTTGTGCTCAAGTCAATCAAACAAGTCAAGTCAGACAGGCTGGAGGAATATCTTAAAGAATGTGAGTTCTCAACACACAAAGTAAAGCTAAGACTTGAATTGGGGCTTATAGATTCCAAAAGCCCTCCTGATCTTTGGTCACCCAGAGACTGACATAGAGCCCCCTCCTATCCCAGCTGCTTAGTTGAGCATCCTAAGGGCTGGAAGTTTGAAATCCCAGTGTGTTTGAAATCATACAGCTTTGGACAACCAGTGGCTGTCACAGGCAAAACAGAATGGGCATTCAGGACACAGTAGCTGAGCTGCTACGGTGGTAGTCCCGAGGCTTCAGAATACACAAACAAAATGGGCCAGAGATGCTGTTCCTGCCACCACCTGGAGATGGCCCCAAAGCCACAATCAGCATTACCGCTGGTCTGGTCAAACATCTTTCCTTTTGTCCTTCTGATTCTCTTAGGGAAAAAGAGTCACTTGAAGGCAGACAGGGTAGCCAGGGCTATGGGAGTGGCTTACATGGAAGTGTAAGGGCTTGGGATGTTAGGATGAATTTGGATTAGTAGGGAAAATAGAATCTTTAGGGCAATGGTTCTCAGCCTGTGGGTCCCAACCCTACTGAGGATCATACATCAACTATTTGTATTATAATTCATAACAGTAGCAGAATAACAGCTATGAAGTAGCAACAAAATAATTTTATGGTCAGAGGTCACCACAGCATGAGTAACTGCATTAAAGGGTTGCAGCATTAGGAAGGTTGAGAACCGGTGCTCTCGGGTGAGGGAAGGGAAGGCTGTGGCCACGGGGGAGGGTCCCTAGGAACTCCGGATGATTGTGCCCATCCCGTGCTCTCCTCAGGTCAGACCTGGAGCTGCAGTTCAAGTGCTACCATCATGAGGATCGACAGATGAACACCAACTGGCCAGCCTCGGTGCAGGTCAGCGTCAACGCCACACCCCTCACAATCGAGCGAGGCGACAACAAGACCTCCCACAAGCCCCTGCACCTCAAGCATGTATGCCAGCCGGGCCGTAACACCATCCAGATCACTGTCACCGCCTGCTGCTGTGTGAGTAGGGTGGGCAGACAGGACTGGGAGCATCGCCTTGGTCTCCCTTGAGTCCTGGGGCATACCCTGGGACATGGTTCTCCATCTCCAAAGTGATCTAAGCTGCTGTGCTCTGGCCATTTCTGTTATACTTAGTCATTTTTCCTTTGCACTCTGCCTCCATTGGGATTCCACACACCTCCCCTTTTTTCCTTGGTGCCACCCCAGGCACGAGCACCTCATCCCAATGGCAGGCCAAAGCTGTGATCTATTCTTACCTCATTTGAAAAATTCATATTCTTGCCACCTCCCCCCCCCACCTCTGCTAAATGTGGAGGTAAATCAATTCGTGTTGTCTTAGAGGGGCTGTGGAAAGGATATATATGCATGCACTCCCTCGTGCACGCATGTGCACACAGGCACAGGGCATATCCCTCCAATGTCTGTGATTTGAGACTGTCGCAGAACTTTCTCCCATCCCTAGAAATCAGAGGCTGGGACGCAGGGCTTCCCTGGGATACTTAACAGGGAAGTAAATTGCCTACCTTATTCTGTTGGTGTCTCAGAAAGATCCAAAAGGAAACACTCAGTCATGTCTGACTATGCAAAGGGGCTGAGGCCAAAGAAATCGAACCTATAGATGGAGGTGCTTCCTGAGTCTGCACAGCCATAGCATGAGAGCTAGAATACATGATCCTAGCTAGAGGCTTCCTAGGGGGAGGTTGGCAGGGACAAGCCCACAAGAAGGATGAGAAGTTAGGAGAGCAGGAATATACTGGAGCCTAGTCCTGGTGCCGTGTGTGCTGAAATCTCAACCAGGAGCCTCTTCAGTGTAAAATCTACCATGTTAGCCTCGAACATAGGCAGTCATTTCAAAACCCAGCCTCTTAGTCCTGGGTCTCATTCTGCTTTCTGAGCCCCTCTTTCTCCCTCGTCCTGTGGTACCCTCTCCTAAAGAGGCATCATTGAAGTCCTGTAAACCCTTGGGCATGGGGCAGCTTGGGTCACATATGCTGCAGACAGGGCAGGTATGGGAACTGTGGGTCACACCGAGCTTCCTGCTCTCTCCACAGTCCCACCTCTTCGTGCTGCAGCTGGTACACAGGCCGTCCGTGCGCTCCGTGCTGCAGGGCCTCCTCAAGAAGCGCCTACTACCTGCCGAGCACTGCATCACAAAAAGTGAGTCAGGTGGGAGGGGCTGGGCCCGGGAGACGGTAATGCCCAGGATACCAAGCCCTAGAGCACCTCTTGTGGGATGTACTGCCCCTCCTATCTATAGTTCTGTTCCTTAGTGTTCCCCCTCGAGCCCTTGAACACCACCGTGTAGTCTGGCTTCTATTCCTACACTCGGAGAACTAAGTGCAGAAGTGCCTGAGGGCTTTTTGCTGACCCAGTTAAATCAGAGGAGCACCAAACTGGGTTTCTGCGAGCTTTGCAGAAAGTTCCTGTTCCTAGCAAGGGTGGAGTCTGTTCTTCAGAAAAGGGGCTCTCCTCAGTCCTGTCTCCCTCATGCATCACATGTGGAAGGCGGGGTGGGGCGTGGGGCAGGGATACGCAGAACATGTTCAGGAACTTGCTTAGACCCAACCTCGGCAGAACACCCAGCCCTCACCCTGTGCCTCCTCCCCCACAGTCAAGCGGAATTTCAGCAGTGTGGCCGCCTCCTCGGGCAACACAACTCTCAACGGGGAGGATGGTGTGGAGCAGACAGCCATCAAGGTGTCTCTGAAGTGCCCCATCACATTCCGGCGCATACAGCTGCCTGCTCGAGGCCACGATTGCAAGCATGTTCAGGTGAGCAGTCCCAGCAAGTGCACCTCTGAGGCGGGCTGCACAGAACTGGCAGGGTGACAAGGGGCCAGCTGAGAGGTCAACAGGGCCTATTGCTGACCCTGAAGAACATGATGGCCATTGGCAGCCATGCTCTCCGGCGTCTTTTTTCCTTTCAAGTCCATCTCTGGGGTCCCGGTGGTGGTAGTACCGAAATACAGTTAGACAATCAGCTATTGAAGGCCAGCAGAAAGTTATGTCTAGACACCACAGGCCTGATTAGGGACCTGCCCTGAGCAGGTTTTCAGGAAGGAGACAACCCAGGCCAGCAAAGAGGGGATGCCCAGGGTATGTGTCCTAGAACAGGGGTGCAAGGGTCACAGGGCCCAGGTATACTATCTTCTACAGCACGGTCCATCCTGAAAGCTGAGTGGCAGACAGGCTTCCCTCCGCGTGCGTAGGTGTTGACAGGCGATGTGATCGCTTTATCTGATCCAGACTGCTGAACTTGATCAGATTCGTCCTGGGTCCCTGAGCTGTACTAAGGGACTGCCAGGGGCTACACTGCTCCTAGCCTCAGTAAGAGACAAAGGCAGACTTGGATGGGGTACAGGGTCCAGAAGAGCTTTAAGGACAGGGAAACGGTAGGTGAGGGCTGCCGCACAGGAGCAGTAGACACAGCAGGCCATTCCTCCTGTGGGTCCAGAGCCACAGCAAGGCGTCTCCTGACAGTGCTGATCTTACCTATCTGTCTCCTGCTTCCACAGTGCTTTGACCTGGAGTCGTATCTCCAGCTGAATTGTGAGCGAGGGACCTGGAGGTGTCCTGTGTGCAAGTAAGTGGTGCTCACTTTGCCTGTTCTTGGGGCTCTAAGCTGCTCTGTTTACCCCTCAGGTGAAACAGGCCCCTGCAGAGGCACGGGTCTCACAGTGGCAGGATGGTGGTGATGGGTGGGCTGTGCCCTGCCTCCAGGAGCAAAGACCAAGCCTTGTTCTTCTTTTTCAGTAAAACTGCTCTGCTTGAGGGTCTAGAGGTGGATCAGTATATGTGGGGGATCCTGAATGCCATCCAACAGTAAGTGAAGTCCCCACTAGAGGGGTTCAGCCTGGCTTGGAGGAGAGGGAAAAGCTGGAGGCGGGGGGCGGGGGGTATAGACAGTCCTGAGTACTTCTTAGGCAGCCGCCAATCTGCAGCCTGACCTTGGGAATTCCTGGACCTGGAGGCCAATGTGTTCTAGAAGGGACAGACTCAGCCAGTGCAGAAACTTCTCTCTCTCTCTTTTTTTTTTTTTTTTTTTGAGGGGGGTAAAGGATGGGGGGAAAAGTTCTTGGGTTCAGCAACCCCAGGCTCTGTTTTTCTAAGAATCAGTGTCCCCATTTCACCAAAGATGTGAACCCCACTAGGCCTCTGCCCTATGCGCAGCTCTGACATAGAGGGTAGACTTAATTTTGTCCCCAAAGCTAGGGACTCTAAGCCTCAGTTTTGCCCCCTTTGCTCTCCCCGCCAGCTCCGAGTTTGAAGAGGTCACCATTGACCCCACATGCAGCTGGCGGCCAGTGCCCATCAAGTCAGACCTCCACATCAAGGATGACCCCGATGGCATCCCCTCAAAGCGGTTTAAAACTATGAGCCCCAGCCAGATGATCATGCCCAATGTCATGGAGATGATCGCTGCTCTGGGCCCTGGCCCATCTCCCTACCCCCTCCCACCTCCTCCTGGGGGCACCAGTTCCAACGACTACAGCAACCAAGGTAAGTAATGTGATACTGGATAGGGAGAGAAGAGGCGAGTCTGGGTCCACTAGGGACTTGGGATTTCTATGTAGCAAATTGATGGTATCAGGTACAGAATGAGAGAAGAAAGGCAGAGTGGGGCCGGATAAATGGTTCAATGTTAAAAACCACTTGTATTTGCAGAGGGCCTGGGTTCGATTCCCAGAACCCACATGACTCACAACCAACCATAACTGCGGTTTAAAGGGATCCAATGCTCTCTTCTGAACTCCACCTGCACTTACATGCAGGCAAAACATTCCACTCATACACATAAAAAAATAAGTCTTAAAAATACAAGGGGGTGGGGCAGAGGGAACATACCCTCGGAAAATGGTCCTCAGGTCTCCAGACTTGGGGGAATAATGGTCCAAGCCCAAAGATTTCGCAGCCTGCTCTGCCAGGTTACCAGCCCTGCTCTTCTGCGTCTCCCAGCCTCTCAGAGAGAGCCTAGGCACTGGAGCCCTATCTTTGCTTACCCAGGCCACTGTCACTCAGTCTCATTCTCATCAATTCCAGACTTTCGACACCACCCCTGCTGTCTTCCACTCAGTTCCGAGAAAATATCTGTCTGAGGATGGTGACCCTGTCACTCAGATCTGTCATCTTAGCTCTTCAAGGTGTCCAGGTCATTAGTGGACCAAAGTCATTAGTTTACTGACTTAAGTCCACAGCCTCAGGACCCTGACATCCCAGCATTCTGACTGTGTCTCACCATCACCATGGATACAGTGGCTGGAGAGGCTGGTTTATCATCTGAAGCCTGGTGCTCTTGGACACGGTGGAATAGCCCCTGGGTTTGGGGTTGGTAGGAAATATGGCCCCAGTAGACAGCAGCCCAGCAACTCCTGTTCTCATCTCAGACTGAGCCTTTTCCAATGTCTCTGGCCTTTCTGCCCTTCTCTAACAGAGGAGCAGCCCATTCACCTGGGGTGAGGGTGTTGCATTTGCGCATACCTGGGGTACCCCAGCCCATCCAAAAGCATGACTGCTTCATTATATAGCCTAAAGCAGGAGCCTTACCTGCTTCGAGGGATGGCATGAACTTGGCTTTTTTACTGTCAGCTGAGGGTGACCACCTTCCCTCTAGATGACCTCCCTCCACCCCATCTTAATTCCATTCCAGGAAACAACTACCAGAGCCATGGCAATTTTGACTTCCCCCATGGGAATCCCGGAGGGACATCTATGAACGACTTCATGCATGGTCCCCCCCAGCTCTCTCACCCACCGGACATGCCCAACAACATGGCTGCCCTCGAGAAACCCCTCAGCCACCCCATGCAGGAAACTGTGAGTACCTTTAGCTTGTGTCTCAGCCTTTCCATTTGCCTGTGTTCCATTCCCAGCCTCATCTGGGACTGACTGAGGCAGGGGTGCTCTCCCTTGGGATATTGTGATGTAAGTACCCTGGTTCCTTCCTCAACAAAAAGAAAAATTAAGAATTAAATCTGAGGGCTCTGAAAAAAGGGAGAAGCTGGTGTGGTTGGTCCTTATGACTGGTTTAGTGAGAACTTTGGATTCTCTTGAAATTAAGCAAGCTACAGGCTTCCCCCTGCGTCCCCATGGACCACCTCCAAGCTCCACTTACATACACTCTTCTAACTCTCCTCTGATTCCAGCCCCCGGGAAATAGGTTCCATGCTTAGACACTTAGTCTCCAGGGATCTGAATCTTTTCATTTGGGGTCTCACCATCACCTGCCAACAGAAGGTTCCAGGACATCTGACCTCACTGAGGTCTTGCCCTCCTTGTCTTGTCTCCTACTTATTGACATGTTCCACATGCCTGGGAACACCTCCTTGGAGCAAGAGGCACAGAGCTAACCACAAGCCATCCCTTCCTGTGGCTCTAGCAACCGTGGCAGGAGAGCTGGCCATTCTCGAGCCCTCCTCGGTTTGACTGCTAAACTGTTGTGCACTAGGTAGCAAATGCTCCTGGGTCAGGATTAATAAGACACACTGAGCCTGTGCTCACTAAACATACCTTCTTAAGGAGCTGGGGTAGAGGGAGAGCAGTGGGGGTTTGGGAGTGACTTCTGTAGGGCCTCATCATGTTAGGATCTCATCTGAGCTGTAAGGACCACAGATAGGAATGCCAGCCAGAGAGGGTCCAGAGTTTTCCACAGTGCTTGGTAGTGGGGTTGGAGGACCTCTGTTGGAAGACTGACAGGGGTCTTCTCGTCTTCTCTCACATGGCCTGGAAGAAAGGTGTCACGCATTCGCGGTTCTCAGTAAGAATGAGTATTATGGCTGCTGATATAGCTCCATCAGAGGAGCGCTTCCCCGGCACTGCATTGACAGGACATGATACAGACTTGCAATCTCAAAACTCAGAGATAGAGGCAGGGGCATGAAAAGGTCAGAGTCATCCTTGGCTGCATAGCAGGTTTGAGGTCAGCCTAGGATACTTGAGAGCCTGCCTCAAAAAAAAAAACAGAAAAAGAAAAATGCATATTGACTCTGCCTGTGAAGGTTTGGACCATGGACCGTATGTCTTCTTACAAGCCAAGCTTTTTTGCTTCTTGGTTCATCCTACCACCGAAACTGTATGTAGAGGCCTCTGTATCAGAATCAACCTAAGAGCTCCTCCAGAATTCTCCCAAGGTGCGCCTGGTCCTTTCTCAGCTCTGTCATCTCCCCTGAAAACAACCAGACCCAGCACTGCGTTTTTACCACATGGGGGAAGACAATCCCAGGCCAACCCTTAGTGCGTCTGCTGTCTAGAAGCAGCCTAGCCCTGTCTGAGCAGGAGGTCAGAGCGCTCTCATGCAGTCCAGGATAGGCTAGTTGGTTCTAGCCAAGCCACCGATTTATGCAAGAATTCTCCCACACCCAGCAGCAGACTGGCAGATACAGCAGCTGGATCGAGGCATTCTGGCTCTTGGCAAGGTCAAGGGGACAGAGGATCAGAGATTTTGTAGGATCAGAGGGTATCATGGGATCCAAGATTTCAGCCTTGAGCTGAGCTGAGCTGTTCATGGGGGTCTGGAGTCCCTCTCTGCTTCCTCAGGATGGGTGCCGGGAAACTCTGCTGCAGTGAGCTAAGCGAGAACTCCAAGCTGGCTCCTCACCACACTGTGGCCTTTTCTTCCAGCCCCTTCATACATGCCACATGTGGGTCGCCTAGGGACCTGGACTGTGGAGCACTGTGATACTAGTGTTACATTGGAGTGGAGTCCTGTACCCAACAAAGAAAGGATACACCAGGACTTTTGGTAGAGACCAGATCATGGCAGACCTAGGGAGCAGCTTTTTGCAGAAATGGGAAGAGGAACTGGGGTCTGGGCGACCAAGGGTGGCATAATTGCCACTAGCTAACCCAGCAAGGAAGAACCTAGAAATAGAGATGGGGCAGGGATGAGAGTCATCTGAGACCAGCAGGCATTGGGTCACCAGGCTGATGTGTCCTTAGCAGTGTGTAAGTGGGACTGTTGGCCCTGTTTGAATGCATAGAGCAGGCAGAAGCCTTTACCAGAGAGCAGCTTCAGGCCTTCTGCTTTGAAGGGTCTCCTTGAAACAGCAAGAAGCATTCAGCAGGCACGCGTATACATAAAAACCCTTATACTCACAGCCAACTGATTTTCAATGCTATTTGTCAATTAGAAGGGATGAATTCCCTAGTTAACTTGTTGGGGTCACACTGCCCTGTTCCTCAGCAGCCCCAGCGTTGAGGGGTGCTGATCAAGGTGATTTGGCCTTTAGGCTGTACCCTAAAATGCCCCTAGCGAGCCAGGTTCTCTCCCTGATCTGCCGTTTTATCATCAGATGAGTTCCATCCTGGGTGGGAGGCAGGCAAAGCACCTGTCTTTTTGCCAGCCGGGGGCCCACTTGGCGGGTCACACTCCCAGTCCTGAGCTGCACGCCTGCCCGTGCCATGTCCACGCCTGCTCTGCACTGCCCTAGCCCTGGGGAGCCTGCACCACGCTGCCAACAGCTACCCGCTTCCCAGAAACACGTCCATTTGCTTGTCCATCCTGCCCTCGCTGTTGTTCGTTGTGACAGTGTGGGGGTGGGGAGCCCTCTGGTCTATGCCTTCCCCATGTGTCCCTTTACAGCCTTCCTGGTTGTCAGTTTCTTCGTGAGGGGCTCCCTTGTTTGAGGTCCGTTACTTCCTGGTTTGTTCGGGGTTCATTTTCTCCAGGCATCCGTCGTTGTGCCTCGTCACCTCACCTCTCTTTTCTCCTGCTCTCTCCTCCTCCACAGATGCCCCACGCTGGCAGTTCTGACCAGCCCCATCCCTCCATACAACAAGGTTTGCACGTACCACACCCCAGCAGCCAGGCAGGGCCTCCATTACATCACAGTGGGGCTCCTCCTCCTTCCCAGCCTCCCCGGCAGCCACCACAGGCCGCTCCCAGCAACCATCCACACAGCGACCTGACCTTTAACCCCTCCTCAGCCTTAGAGGGTCAGGCCGGAGCACAGGGAGCATCCGACATGCCGGAACCTTCACTGGATGTAAGTTGGGGTCACCACACACCTCGGTCTGGGGCCAGGCATGGCACCGGGACCTTCCCAAGAGAAGGGGGGTACTTAAGGGCTCAAGGCCTCGGGTGGAAAAGTGGGTGGGTGGTGGGTGGGCCCCAGCCAATCTCCTCTGATTCTAGCACTAGGATGCCCCATATGGAGATGTGTCATGTGAGGCCCACCCCCACCCATCAACCCCTTGGCCCAATAGTCCTGTTCCCCAGTCCTACCCCTTTTCTACCTAGGTTCTTGCAGGGTCCCTCCAGTCAGGGCCTTGGAGATAGTACAAGAGGGTCCTTGCCCTTCTTCCCACAGCCTCCCTCACACCCCCATGTCGAGCTTGCTATTTCTGTATCTACCTTCTGGCCTGGGCAGGGGAAGGGCTAAGAATGGTGTCCCACCATTGTCTTGCTGGTCTTGTCTGCCTGCGGTTTCCTTGTCCTTGTGTTTCCATTCCCTGCTTCCGCTTGCTCCATTGCTCACCCCAAGAAGCCTCTCCGTGGAATGACAGAAGACGGTTGGGAGGAAGACAGGGTCAACGTGGGCCGCTGAGACTCCAGGATCTCCCATCCTGGGGCCTCAGTGGTCTAGAAGGAGGGAGTCACAGAAAGATTGTTACTGGACACTTGCTCCTCCTACCCCCTCAGAAGCTAGGAGCTGTAGCCAGTCCCAACCAACCCCTAGGTACTGGACTCCTGGCCCTGCAGTCAGCATCCACCCCACTGGCATCAGAGAGCGCTTGACAGGGAGAACTATGTCGTTATCTTTGGTTTGCAGACACCTTGGTTTCTCACCAGCTCTCCCCCTCTATTCAGACCAGTGGGATGCTTCTAGATTCAGGAGCTCCTCTGCCCCAATAGGACATACCTACTCCAAGGGTATCACATAGGGAGCAGAGACAGTGGACCACAGGGACAGGACACCCAGCCAGCCACAGACTCAGTAAGACTCTGGGAGAAGTCTAGGGCAGCAAGCACTGTGAGGACCAGCTGTCTTCCCACAGCCTCCTTGTGCTTATGGGTGAAGCCGGATGGCTTATGCTAGCAAGCTGCTCGTGGCAGGTTCTAAGAGGACAGAGGAACAGTCAAAAGAAAGCCCAGCCCTTGATCTGTAATGGGGCTGACATCAGTGCCTGAGAGGAGAGATCAGCCCAGTGAGTCTCTGCTGGTAGGCTAAGGGTCCCACTGCCCTTGGCATTTGTTGAGTGTGGGCATGCCTACCCCAGGTGAGGTGTAATGGTCTGGATTGGTCTTGAGGACAGCCAGCAGGCCCATACTCAACACCACTAGTTTTCCATCTCTGAGGTAGAACTCCAGGAGGCGAGCAGAAGGAAGTGAGCAGCCAGAGAGACCCCTCACTCCTCCTCCTCCTCCCGGACCACCCTCAGCCACCTCAACTGGGCTTTTTCTCTTCTAGCTACTGCCGGAACTCACAAACCCTGACGAGCTCCTCTCCTACCTGGACCCCCCCGACCTTCCAAGCAATAGCAACGATGACCTCCTGTCTCTCTTTGAGAACAACTGAAGGCCACCTTCCATTAGGCCATCCCTACCCACTATGCCTCCTGCCCCATCTGTCCCACATACTTTTCCTCACAGGAGCCCATGTTCAGGCCTCCTGCACCAGGACCTCAGATTGGGGGCTGAGCAGAGCACACTAGGCAGGGAAGGCCATGTGGATCTGCAGACCTATTTTCCTGAATGCTCCAGGGCCTGTACCCAGAGTGAGCCTGAAGAAGGCCCCTGGAAGATGAACCCCAGCTGAGGGGATCCAGTCCCAGCAAGAGACATGCCAGTGGCGACTATAGGTCCCTCCATATGTGCTGACTCCAGACGACCGACCTTCCAGTGCCCCAAAGTTCTTCCATGTTTTTAAACCATATCCCTGCCTCCTGGCCCAGAGCCTCCTTCAAGTGACTGGAACCTGAGAGAAGCCTGCACTCCCACCCCCAGGCCAGGGAAGTGGACAACCTTGGAGGAGTGGTGACAGTTTACAGCAGTGAGGAAGGCCACCCCCATACACACACACACACACACACACACACAACACCCACAGAAAAGCACAAACCTCTGGGAAGGAGAACATCCCTCAGGGCCAAGGGTCGTGGCTTTGGCCTATGACTCCTAAGACAAGATGCCCTAGAAACACACTCTCAGCAGAACAAGGACAGAGTGCTGTGTCTGAGAAGGCTTGCCGCTCCTGTTTGGGGGCTGGTGGGACACAGGTCAGGGCCTTCCATGGAGCCAGGACAATGCATAGGAGGGCTCCTCAACTAAAACCAGGGCCAAAGCTTGCAGTGAGCAGAGAGCATGTGCACAAGTGTGCAGCCCACCAAAATGTGCCCTCTGTTGGGGCTTTTGGGAAGATGCCAGCTAGAGCCCAACAGGAGCAGCCAAAGCCTTGCAGCCCCAAGCTACTCCCTGCTTTTAATGACCACAGTGGAAAGCTCTGAAGTCACCTAAGGAAAGGATCATTGCATCTGGACAGCAAGCAAACCATTTCCCTCCATGTTCTCTTTCCTTCCTCCTGCCCATACATACCCTCCGTCTCTAAGACTATTCCGTGGGACCCACTTTCCCCTGGGTTCTAGGTCTCCTTTCCCTAGCCAGCTGTAGGGGCACATGGTAGAGAGGCTGGGCAGCACAAGGCAACTTGGGCAGGAACTGGGCTTCACAGCAAGAGCCCAGGGAATCCATGTCTCTCCAAGCTGCCAACCTGGTCCAGCAGGTTCTCCACTCATGGCTGCCTCTGTCTCCAGCCCAGGCCATTGCTGTGTGCACCGGGATATCTTGGCAGGCAGCTTGTGGCATCTACAAAAGCTGCCTGCCATTCTCTGTATCCTTCCTCCACCCAGAGCTCGCGCTACACTCCTGCTCACCCAGCAAGTGCAGCCTCTGGTCCTGCTGTTCACTCCATCCAGCTTAGAGTCCCCTGTTGGCGTGTCATTACTGTCACCTGCTTCGTTCCAGGCTGGTCTGTGTCCCCTGAGCCTCATGGCCTGTGGTGATGCCAGGTTGTCCGATCACATGAGTCCCATCTATAAATTCTTTGCTCCCTTCTCCAGTGCTACCACCCAGGGCCCTCTCCTGCCTCCTGTCCGCTGTCAGCATCCTCATTCATCATCAGTCATCGGTTTCCCTCTGTGCTCCCTGGCACTTTGACATAGATTGTACCAGAAAGGTGACCCTAACTGTTGACTTACTGTCACCCTAAAAAACGGCACAAGGAAAGCTGCCATCACCCCACTCCTCTTCTTCCTTTGTCCTGTTGTTGAGGTTTTTTCAGACAATGTGTTCAGTATGCAAATCAATTATTTTAAGAATCGCTTTTGTAAATATCTTTGTGAATATTTTAGTATCGTCTTTGATAATATTCGACATTTTCATGACCTGGTTATAGCCTTTGCTGGTGTTTTTAAAATATCTTGACTCAATGAGAAAAAACAAGTTCTTTTTTTAAAAAAACAAACAAACAACAAAAACAAAAAACAACCAGGGCTATTTGTACAGATGAGGGAGGAGCAGAAGGGGTAGCCATGCCCTAGTTGAGCGACCAGGCCACCCACTATTGAGAGCCACTCTCGGTCACCAGTAGGGACAACACTGCACCAGGTACTATGTGGCTGTCCCTGCCCAGTGCCTGTGTCCTGGCATACGGCCATGCTCTGTGGCGGACCGTGTGGATTGTTCAGCTTCAGACTGACAAATGCCTTTCTCAGAAGTTCCTGCTTCTTGCCGTGATACTGTGCCCCAGAACAGCCTGGGGTCCCTGCTGGTTCTTGTCAAGCTGTGCCCAGGTTCTCTACAGGTTTCCACTGCAAAAGGCCTAGACACTCCCTGTCGCCTCTCCTGCCATCGCTCAGTTGGCACCCCTGAGGCTGATTTTCTAGGCCCTCTCCCAGGCAAGTACGCGCCAACAAGTCCACCACAGAGCCTGAAACCCGTGCTCTGGGCATATCCCTTCCTGAGAAATGTTGGAGCTCATCCAGGGTGTGGGAGAGAGGTATAAAGACATCTGGGGCTGCAGCCGTGCCTTGGTAGTGACAGATGCAGGTAAAGGTGACATCCGTAAGCAGAGGCAGGCACAGGCTCTGGAAAGATCCTTCCTCGGTCCTGTCTGATAACAACTTGGAGCCATAGTAACCTCAGAAATGAGGCCTCAGCCAGCCACTTTACCACAATGAGCAACCCACCCATAGGCATGTACCGGCCACCACTCAACAGAATGAGCTGGGAGTCCACGGGCAGATAAGAAGGGCTCCCCGCACAGGCGATCACCCCCATCTTCTTGGTTTGAAGCTTTATTCATGTCTCATGTTCCCTGTAGCCATTTTATTTTTTAAAAGATTCCTAATACTTTCTCCCTAACGGAAGCCCTAACCCCCAGAGAGCTACAGGTCTGCTCCCAATGGGCCCTTGGGCCTGACCCATCCAGACGAGGCAGTGTGAGCGGCGGCGACTCAAGGGACGTGTGTACATATGTAAATGAGAAATAGACATGTCAACAAGATGCATTCATTTCTCTCGGAATGTGTATTGTTTTTATTTTGCGAAACAAAACAAACAACAAAAGGCTTGGAACTCCATATTATGTGGAATACTAGACCCCGTTTGTTAGCATTTGTGACTCCACCTTTGTCTCATGTAATATACTCTGCCCCTGTGTGAAAAGGCATTTTCGTTCTGTTCTGTTTTTATTTTACCTACATGTACTATTTACCTTCAGTGTCCTAGCCCTGCCACCTGTGTATTTTTAGGGTGCTATGGAAACAATGAAGAGAAATGGGGATTTCAGAAGAAAATTGTAACCAAATTCATACTTTGTATAAGTTTTTGATATCATGATCACAGGTGATTCACACGTACACACATCCACACCCACACGTGCAGCCTGAAGTGACGTCTATGGAAACCGCCATTGTCTTTGTACATCGTATGTACACTGCAATCATTTCATACTTTTGACTGGTCAGAAAACTAATTGTGATTTCTAGTCTTGCAAAGCTGTATGTAGTTAGATGATGTGACCTCTAATATTTATCTAATAAATATGTATTCAGATGAAACCTGTATATTAGGTGTTCATGTGGTTATTTTGTATTTAAAGATCAAATTATTTGATTATTGCTAGACATTTCTATACTCTGTTGTAACACTGAGGTATCTCATTTGCTCATGTTAATTTTTTTCTAAATAAATTGACAAAAACGAAGGTTCTGGTGAGTTAGCTGTTTTGTGGTTGTGAAGGACTGGTCTGAGGGAGCTGGCTTCGGTCTTCACACTTCCACCCTACCCTGTCGGTCTGTGCAGAGGTTGGAGCGTTGGCTTGGAAGAGTCTTGCTCCTCTGTGAGGAGGTCCTGAAACCCTTGTGAATATAAAGAGCCTCTGGCATTGGTCTCTGCTGGTGAGAACCTGTCTCCAGCTAGCCCTGCTGAGGGCTTGTGAACAGTTTGTGAAGGCTAGTTAAATACCATTCCATGGACAGGGCCTGTCCTGGAGGGGCGCTGGGGCTTTAGGCCATCTGTGACTCAAGACTGTCTAGTAGTCCATGCTGAGTCCGACAGACTAGGAACAGTCTGTCCATGTCAAGTCACAGGTCCTGTCCACAGCATCTAGTCACAGCCAGGCTTCACAAGTGCCTTGACAGCCGCGGCTCCTGCAGGCTCCAGAGTCTGTCTCCAGCCACCTGACCTCTCCCCCACTGCTTCCCTGCTCTGCTCCGAGCGAAACTTGAGTTTACTAGATGGCTGCATTTTACATGGGTTCTCCCTCTTCGGCCGCAGTTCTAACACCCAGCACAGACTGTACTTCTGTGTATCCAGTTTAAGGTCTAAGGAAGTGGACCAGATTGGCAGGGCCAGCAGCCAGCATGGCCTTTCCTCCTGCCCTCCTCAGCCTAACCACTGAGCAATAGACAGACGTGGCCACCTTAGCCCTCCCTCAGTAAGGGCTAGAAGTGACAGTTGAGCAGGCTCCCAAAAATATCCACTAGTGTGAATAAGGTGTGTGAAAAAGGTGGAGAGACAGATGGGACACACCTGGAGTGGGCTGAGTGGGTGTTTACAAGAGCCAGCTGAAGGACTGCCTGTGGGGGCCTGGGCACTGAGAAGTGCCACCCGCAAGGCTACCTGAGATTAAGGTAGCCAGGGTTTCTTGTTTGAATGGGAGATGAAGGTGAGAAGAGAAGGAGTCACGTAAAACATGGAGTCCTGGCCACTGCTAAACTGCCAGCGGCTGGCAGTCTTGTCCCCAGCAGCCTGAAATGTCAGGAGAGCTTTTCACAGAGCACCCCCACTCCCCGTTGCCTTAGACCAGTGACTTCACAATGAACTGGGAAGTAAACATGTTGGGGCACGAGCAGACCCTTTAAATGAAACACAAACAAGCTGCAAAGCACCAGCAAGGTCCCCTATAGGGGAAGGAACGGGTGTCCGGAGACTGTCGAGGTGGGGATAGGAGTGTGTGCGCGTGTGCATGCTGCGTGTGGGTAGTTCTGTGGGCTGTGGTTAAAAACAACTGAGCACCATTGCCTTCAAGACAGGAAGTGAGCAGAGGAGTCGGAGACTGACTTCACTATACAGACAGGACTTGCCATTTTCAGCTTGACTCCCTGACACAGGCCTGTGGCTTCCCCAAGCCCTCATGGCAGCCTTGGCCCCGCTCATGCCTGCTGAGACAGGCGACCTTCTTCTGGAATGGAGGGTGTAACTGTGAGATGAAAAAGTCTTCCAAGCCAAAGCAAGACTGAACTCCAGTCCCAATACCCACATAATTAAAAATAATAAATCTGCAAGGGGTGAGTAGAAGCCCAAAAACCCCCTCTCCAGGAAGCTGGGGTTCAACATTCATTCTCCTTGTTGCCCTCCTCCACATACCTGGTCCTAAAGAGAAACTTTGCTTTTACCCCTGGGACAGCCCCTCCCTATGTAGGCCTGGCTGGCCTGGAACTCTTTGTAGCTCAGGCTAGCATCAGGCTCACAGAGGTCTGCCTGCCTCTGCCTCTTGAGTGTGGGAATTAAGGGCTTTGGCCACCACACTCAGCCTGGTGAGACTTAAAAAAATTATTTTATGTGTCTGTATGTTTTGCTTTCATACACATATATGTACCATGTGTGTACCTGTTACTCTTGAAAGCCAGAAGACCTTGGATCCCCTGAAGCTGGAGTTACAGACAGTTGTAAGCGGCCGTGTGAGTACAAGAATTGAACCTAGGTCCTCTGGGTCCTCAGCAAGAACAGCAAGCACTCCCAAACACTGAGCCAGCCCACGGTGTGACCTTTTTTACTGTGACCACCCATCCTTCACTGTTGGGAGCCCACGGGGTCACCATATAGTACAGTCACCCTCAGCAGACAGGAAGTGTATGGAAGCTTGCTTCCTCCCGTCCCCCACCCCTGCCCTGTAGCCAGATCCAGCAACTGACTGCCAAAAGGAACCACAAGATGACCCCTCCCTCAGCAGGGTAAGCTCAGTCTGTACCACCACCACCACCACGACCTTCCTGAGGCTCACCAGGTCACCAGGTCAGAGCTTCACCAGAGGCCTGTGCCTGCTCCCCTCTCCTTTGCTTTCCTCCAAGCTCTCTCCCAAGTTTCAGTCCCCATAGAAATGCAGGGAATGAGTGACGTTCTGAGTGAACGTGTGTTGTTCTACATGAGACAGCCGCGTGGAGGACCAAGGAGACGGACCTACGGGAACTCACTAGCCAAACCTTTCCCTTAGGTCAAATTTGGAAAGGCAAAGACTTCTGTCCTTGTGTTGATATCACTAACCATTGACCAGTGTATATGAAAACCAGCAACTGTAGTCTCCTCCTCCTGTTTAGAGCCTGAAACTGCTCACTATAGAGACCTCTGAGACCAGCTCACACCGCTCCCTGTGCTGTACACAATAAATGGCAGGTGCCTCGTGGTTGCAATACTTGGTGCCACTCCGTCAGAGCGCATACAGCTCACCTGATCCTAGCTTTTCTGTGTCCGTGTGTCTCTCTTTACTGTCTGTCAGTTCTTCATACTCCAGTCAGGTTTCCAGACCTAAGCTTCTCTAGGTCTCAGCAGATACCTGTATCCCTGATGCCTCCACACTGTCAGAAAAGGGGTGACAGTTGTGTGGGGTGGAGAAATTAAGTGTACACTTTCAGCCCTCATGTTTAAGTTCAAGGGCCTGAAGCGGTCACGTGGAAAGACCCCAAATAAAGAGAACGGTATCGTGGAGCTGGAAGTTCATTTGCTAGCCCTGTGTGTGAGAGGATCATCTATGACTGGATCATCTCCATGTAGCTGAGCTTGTATAAAACCTCAAGGGAGAACCACATAGCTGAGGCCAATCAGTTTCCAGTCCCCAGGGGGCACCGCCAGCAGCAGTTACTGCTTGAAACTGTGACTACAGACCAAGAAGCCCTTCCTTGGAGGGAGTCCATTTTTGCCATGCAGGACATGGTAGAGTTGTGTAATCCCAAAGGAACACAGTTCAAAGAAGAGGGGAGCACGTCCTCCTGTCCTCCCCAGGTACAGTCCAAGTGGGATGTCTGAGCCCAAAGGCAAAACGAGTCCCCAGAAGTGCACTGGGTTTTGATATGCTTTTGAAGAAAGAGTGAATGCCGCAGAAGGTAGGGTATGAGGGGGCTGGGAGGAGGAGATGAAGAAGGCAGCAGGAAGTGGCTGGGGAGACTTTCCGAGGCCTCTGAAAACATCTGGGTACTTTCCTCTGGCCCCGTGTCTGTTTCCCTTTCCCGTCTGCTTCCTTTCAACATCTCTGAAATTGAACTGGCTCCCACCCTCTCCAGCTCTGCCCTGGGGTCTACGGGGTCTGCACTCAAAGGAAGGTGGGGGAGAGTCTGGAGCTCTAGGCTAGGAGAGCTGTCTCCTGTCCCCCAATGCACCAAGCATCTGTCCCTGTCTGGGATGACAAATGTACTGTCTAGATTTATGTCAACTTAACACAAACTGCCATCATCTGAGAGGAAGAAATCGCAATTGAGAAAAACCTCCACAAGATTGGGTTGTGGGTCAGCCTGTAGAACATTTTCTTAATTGGTGATGGATGCAGGAGGTCCAGCCCATTGTGGGTGAGACCACCCTTGGGCTGGTGGTCCTGGGTTCTATAAGAAAGCAGGCTGAGCAAGCCATGGAGAGCAAACCAGTAAGCAGCACCCTTCATGGCCTCTGTATCCTGCCTCCGGTCTCTCTGCCTTGCTTGAGTTCCTATCCTATCCTAGCTTCCTATGATGTAGGGGCGTAAACCAAATAAACCCTTTCCTCCCCAACTTGCTTTTTGGTCACGGTGTTTCCTAGCAGCAATAGGAACTCTAAGACAACAGGCTTTACTCACGAGCAGCTGTGTACATAGAGACGGGAGTTCAAGTTTCAGATCTGCTGTATGGGGTAGGGAACTCCAGTCCTCAGCCTCCACAGGCAACCAGACTACAGAGAACTGCTCGTGGCAGGCAATGAGGTGTCAGCCTCCTGTCTCAGCTCTCTAGTCCTGTGGCCTCCTGGAATCTAGCCATTCTCTTGTCAAGGCCTCGTGAACCCATGTAAACAACTGTCATCCTGCATTCTCAGCTCCTCTCCACAGCTCCTGTCCACAGCTCCCCACTTGCTGAGCTGGGAGCTATACAGACAGGTGCAGTCAAAGCCACTGGAGGACTCTGGAACTGTGGAGAGTGCCGTCACCCCTGCTCTCGTGCCCTGATCTGAGCCTGTATTCTTCCTCGTGGAGTCCTCAGCCTTGGCAAGGAAACCCGCTGCTAACGTGCGCATATCCAGAGGATCTAGAGTAGAAATAAACACACACAGCCATGTGAGAGAACAGACCAGGGACTAGGGTACCAGACACATTTCTTAGAACGTAGTCACTGCTGAGCACATCAGTCTCATGAGGCATTTAGTCTGTTTTATGTGCTGTTTCCCTGGAGCCTAAAACAGAACCCAGTGTGTGGCAGGTGCCTAATAATTGCATGTTATCCAAATGAAGGGTGAAGAGAAGGCCGTCAGGGAAGTTGGAGCATTAAGAGTGAGTCACAAATGAGATGAACAGCATTCCTGGAGAAGGAACAGTATGGCGAGTGCTCAGAGGCGTGAAGGTCCGTAGCGTAGCGAGATGGCGGAAGGCCTGCTCTGCTCGTGGAGAGGGCGCTGGTGGAGAGGAATCTGGCTTTGGGGCTCTTGATCCTTAGCTTGAAGACACTGGAGCAGAACACACAGGCGATAATTGCTAACTAGTGGCCCTGGGTGCGGTGGGGTTTTAAATTTTTATTTATTTATTTATTTTTGTTTTATGTCTATGAGTGTTTACCTACATGTGTATATGTGCAAACCATGCATGAAATCCCTGTGGAGGCCAGAGGAGGGTGTTGTGAGCTGCCGTGTGGTTGCTGAAAACTAAACCAGAGTCCTCTGCAAGAGTAGCAAGAGTTTTCAATAGCTGAGCCGTCTCTCCAGACCCTAGGTTTGATCTTTGATTATTGAAACATAATTCCAAGACTACTTAGTGTTTTGTTTGGGCTGGGGACATCATGGGACAGGAAAGATCTAGCGTGCTCGGTGCCTTGAGCTTAATCTTACATTAGTAGAAACCCGCTGAATTCAGTGAATACAGATCGATTTAAGAAAGTTTCATTGCCTTAAAATGAATGTCAAGCCCCATTAGCATACTTCTACCTCGAAGCCCTGGGTAAGCTTTGCTGGTTTAGGACATTTTACATAAATTCAGTCAGACCATGTGATCTTCGGGAGTCCACTCCTTTAAGCATGCTCTCAAAGTTGCCCACACAATAGCATAAATCTGCATTCCATTTATTTTTGTTGTTAAATAATATTCCGTTATATAGATTTATCACATTCTATTTTCTCATCTGTCAGCTAGTGGACATTGGGATGTTTAGATGCTCTGGGCTCAGCAAGACAGCTGAGAGGGTAAAGGTGCTTGCAGTCAAGACTGATGACCTGGGTTCAGTTCCTGAACCCACATAGTGGAAGGAGGCAACTGACTCTCCCTAAGTTGTTCTCCAACTTCCATTCTCTTGTACACACACACACACACACACACTAAATAAATAAATAAATAAATAAATAAATAAATAAATGTAATTATTTTTTTAAAGACCAATGTGAACAATGGACATTTTCAGGTATTACCAGTAGGAGTCATGGTAGAATCATCTGAAAGTTTGGACGTTTCTTAAAAAGTTAGACAGACCTATTGTTCTCCCAGCAGTCCAACAACAGGTGCTTCCTAAGAGAAACCCACCTGCGTCCACACGAATGCTGTAGGCAAAAGGCAGCATTATCTACAAACGCCCTGAACCTCTGAGCAACCCTGCGGCTCACCACCAAGAGAACAGATGAACAGAGTGAGAAATGAAGCAAAGCTTAGAAGACAGAAACCTCTCGATAGTGAAAGTCACAGAGGCTGTACAAGGCAAATAAACAATGTGTGTGTGAAAGAAAAGGGTGTTTATAAACGTAGTGTGTGTAATGTTGTTGCCACAAGTGCCCAGTTTTCGGTAGTACTTACACACAAGCAAAACTCATTGGTGGAGGGGAAGTCAACACAGAGGTTGTTGAGGGTACAGGGTGCAAGCTTAAAAGAGGGCACAGGGCCCCTTCTTCGGTGACAGAAGCAGTGCTGGCTTGGACTGAATGGTCAGGAGTATGCATTCGTTAAAAGCTTGATTTTTAGGCTGTTTGCATTTCTTGACCACCAGTTATCCCCTGCACAAAGGAAGGGATGGATCGTATGGAAGCACTGAGCAGCTAGAAGTGGGGACAGTGAGGCACCTCCGGCAGTCCCAGTGTGCAGGAGTTCAGTTCGGACTGTTCAATGGCTATGGAGAGGAAAGATGCTGTGAAGGATTGGGGACGGTGTAGGCTCAGAAGAGAGGTGAGGGTCACTCAAGCCTTCCCTCTTGACACCCATGAAAACCCCTCAGTCTAGTCCCTTACCATCATTGGCATCCTGCCGAAGGAAACCAGGCCCTTGCTGCTCTTTTAACAGGGAAGGTTTACAGGTTGCCACTTGGGTCAGCATCCCATGACACAACCTGATTCACAAGAAGAGCAGCCCAGGTGACCTCCATGACATCATCAGAGGGAGGCCTCAAGTTTCCAGATGTGCTTCCTTCTGGGAGGAACAGCATAGACTTGCTAGGGCCCTGAGTTATCTGATGGTTGGGGTACCTAGAACCTGTAAACGGAGCCACTTGGCAGCCTAGAGACAGGCTGTGACAGGGGAGGGACACCTGACTCCTTTCCCCACCAGCTGGCACAGTAGCCAACATAGACCCAAGAGTCCTGGAAGAGAAGTGGGAAGCTCATGAGTTCTCTGGGGCATATCAAGGTGGGGCAGGAGGTGTTGAAGTCCCAGTTCTACCTGCACGCCTCCCCAAGTGAGGTGTGCATCCCTGGGGCACAGCTTCAGGAAAGTCCCATCTGTGATGATCTTTCCCATCTCACAGGCTTCCTCACAGACCTCAGTAATTTGTCTCCAGCAAAACTCAAGTCTCTTTTCATACAGTTCCTTGTCTCGAGATGCCCGGGGTTCGGCCCTGAGAAGCACAGTCTTTGAAGGGTAAGATTGTGCTCTCTCGAGCACCATCGTCTTTCCCCTTTGCACACCACACACTCAATTCTCCGAAGATAAAGGAAGTGTTTGAAATCTAATATGAAAATATTGAGAGGACATAGATCTTCAGGGCTGAGTCTGATACACAGACACACATACACACAAAACACAGCACACACACACACACTCCCCCAAGTTGGAGGCATTCTCGGACTCCAGAAGACTCCCCTGTGGCCTTGCCCAGTGACCCCCCCCCCATTATCCTGACTGTTGTTACCACAGGTTAGTTTTAGCTGTTCTTACACTTCTCAGGATGGACACACGGCTTACACACAGGCTGTATTCTCTAGATAGTGGTTATGGGTGTCATCCGTGCTTCTGTGTGTCTCAGTAGCACGTCCTTTGTCCTTGCCGTGCAGTATTCCACTGTGTGGGAGTGATAGCATTATACTGTTCATGGACATTTGGGTTGATTCCAATTTGGGGTTCTTGTTAACTTTATGTAGAACATTTTGTGTGGGATGCACAGACCCTTCTCTTGGATGTGTGCCTGGGAATGAACTTTCTGGGCCATTCATGATCATATTTTCTGACTTTACTAGATAGCTGCTAAGGGTTTCCTATAGTGACTGTACCTATGCATGCCCACACTTGTAATGTAGGAAAGTTCCAGCAGCACTGTTCATTCTGGCTGCTGTGCAGGTGTTTACAGTGACCTCAGTGGGCCTTTGCTTGTCTGATGACTAAGGAAACGGTGTGCCTTCCTCTCACGTGCTTAGGAATCACCTGGGTGTTTTGTGAGCCATCATAAAAGACTGCTCAAGCCTTTCCTCTGCTGTCTGCGGGGCTCTTTACCTTTCTTGTTGATTTACAGGAATTCTTTATTTATACTAGATAGTCCACTGGTCAGGTGGATGAATGGATCTTGAATGTCTCCTCCCTTGTGGTGTCATTTCTTTCTTTTTATTGTTGTTGTTTGTTTTTTCGAGACAGGGTTTCTCTGTGTGTATTGCCGGCTGTCCTGGAGTTCTCTCTGTAGACATGGCTGGCCTCAACTTTCTTTTTATTTTTTATTCTTCCCCTTCTCCTTCACCCCTCCTCACTTCTAACAGGGTCTCATATAACCCAAGTTGGCCTCAAACTTTTATGTGGCCAAAAATGACCTTGAACTGGGTGGTGGTGGCAGCACAAGCCTTTAATCCCAGCACTCGGGAGGCAGAGGCAGGTGGATCTCTGTGAGTTTGAGGCCAACCTAGTCTACAAGAGCTAGTTCCAGGTCAGGCTCCAAAGCTATAGTGAAACCCTGTCTTGAACAACAAAAAACAAAACAAAACAAAAAATGACCTTGAACTTCCGAGTCTCTTGGTTCCACCTCCCAAGTGCTAAGATGGAGAACAGCTGCAGGGCTTTGTGTGCGCTAGGTAAGCGCTCTGCCGACTGAGTTATATCCTTAGCCCCTAACATCATTTTCTGCATGAGTCTTTTGATGGTAGATGTTATTGGTGTCAATAGTCTAAACCGTTCATCTTGCCTCCTTTCGTGCTTTTTGTCCTTTACAGATAATCTTTGAAAAGCCCAGGCTTGGCACTGGCCAGCAGGTTCACTCCAACTTCCATCTGTCCTTCCTCCAATCATCCAGGCTGACCCATGCATCTGTCCTTCCATCAGTTTACCTGCCCGCTCAGCCATCCACCCACCCGGGTATCCAGTCCCTACCATTCACCACCTCTACTGTCGTCCCTTCGTCTGTCTGTTTATCTGTCTCTGTAATATTTAACTGCCACCCTCCAGGTGGCCAGCTGTAAGCTTTGAAGGGTGGAGGAGTTAGTAAGACAAACAAGGCTTCAAGGATCTTATGACCTATTGGGGAAAATACAACATATACAAAATCCTGAACAGATTTTGATCCCTGTCATGTTGTCCTGAAGTCTGTGGCTATCAAATCATTACTCCCTGAAAGTTCCATTTGCTTGTCCTTGATTTGTGACATTCCTTTCAATATTTGTAGAGTCCAGTTACCACAGGTCTGAGCTTCGCATAGAAACGCTGCCTCTTACCTTCATCATTTTAAATGCTTAGTCGTTATTGATAGGACCTGAAATTGTGGATGGCACCGCCCAAGCATTGAGCTAAATCTTGCTGTGACCCGGTTGTATTTAGAGAAGTATTTCCCAGGGGGCACAGTGACGGATCATTGCGAGCATTAGAAGGCTGATCCTGTGGGGCTCATTTTAGCAGTGGAGATGGCCCTGGATATGCCCAGGAGTTTCAGACAAGTCAACAGAGAAGGATGAGAAGGAAAAAGGGAGGGAGGGGAGTGGAAAAGAAACGGGGGATCATTTGCCATGAGAATGAAAGTTCTCCTTCCTGGCTGGAAAATGGGATGTCTTTCTCAACTGTTTGTTTCTGGTCTCGGGTAGATCAGGTCACAGAAAGAGGAAGGGCCTTGGGCCAGTGGTGATCCTTCTCGGAGACCCTGGACTCTGGACACCAGCTTCTCAGATACACCTCAACTGCCCTGCCATGGCCTCTGCCCCCACATTCTGACCTCTTCCCAGAAAGAGAGGTTTAAAGTAAAAACAAACCCACAAAGAATGCCCTGATCTCATCTTTTACCCACCGCATTGCCACTCTGAATCTAATCATCCAAAGCTCCCTGGAAGGCCTTGCTCCCTTTCTCCCTGGGAGGCACCTGCCCTGAGGACACAGGCCCTTTGTTGGAGAGAAGGTTTATGGGAGCAGTTCTGGGCAGCTGCTGGACCCCGTGGCCAGGCTGGCACCAGGCTGGATGAGAGCCTCTACAAACAAGGTTCCTACAGAGTGACCAGTTCTCTGTCTCTGTCCTTCCCCCAAGCGACTCTCCCCTTCCTCCCTCCCTTCTCCCCCACCCCCATGCTCCCAGTTTTGTCAGAAGATCATGTCTGTTACAGTAGATACATTCCTCCTGCTTTCACTGAAAACATCCTGGGAGCAAGGACCAGGCCCTTCTTGCCATGTGTGTGAACCTGGCACACACACAAAAAAAAAACCATTTGTTAAAGACAGTAAATGCATTGGAGTGAGTTGGATGAGGACTGGTCAGGAAGAGGGGGAAGAGCCAAAGGCCACACCCAGTTTGAAGCTGGACTTGCCTATGGCAGTGCCTTATCTGACTGTCTATAGACAACCAGTGGGCCACAAGCAGAGCAGGAAGGAGCTGCTTCGCTAAAACTAAGTGAGGCTTTGAGGCCCTGCTGGGGGGGGGGGGCGTCCTGTGCCCCCCGAAGTTCTAACCCTAAATTCAACCTCAGACTTAGTGAAAATAAGGTTTTGTACATATTTAAAATGCTGTTATTATTGGGATCTTTAACCCAATTGAATCTGTGTCCTAGAGAGAGAGAGAGAGAGAGAGAGACAGACAGACACACACACACACACACACACAGAGAGAGAGAGAGAGAGAGAGAGAGAGAGAGAGAGATATTTAGCTGTCTGTGCACACTTGTGATCTTAGGATTTGAGATCTTGAGTTTGAGACCAGCCCCAGCCAGACAGTAAGACCCTGTTTCAAGAAAATATTAAAACTAGAAAATAAAAACAAATTAAGAAGGGGAAATTTCGACCTCAGACAGGTTGTCATGCAGGCAGGGATGTGAAGAGATACTGGGAGAGAGGAGAAGCTGGGGCAGGGTCCTCGCTCCTAGCCCCCCCGCACTGGAGAACAATATGGTTCTGTGTTTTAAGCCTCCCACAGTTATGGAATTACAGTAACTCCAGCAAGACAATCCATTATCTCCAAAGACTGACAGGGAATCTCCCCAGGCCTGTGGGGGCACCCAACAGAGCAGAACCAGCCGTTTGTAGTGTGCACAAGACAGGAAGGCTGGCACTTCTCCGGTCAGTAGATAGAGCAGAACCTGTGATGTTTTTCATGTCACAAAGCTACTCAGAAGCCACCTTGGTGAGGTCCACGGAGGAGTGGCATGTTGCAGCAGGCAGAGCCCATTAGGCAGGAAGCTGGGTGAGGAACAGTCAGGGTGGGGTGGCAGCCAGCCTTCTCCAGGATTAACCTGAGAGTAATTCCCATGAGGGAAAGAGATGGAGGCGGGAGCAGGAGACTGAGAGAGAGGCCAGTTTGTGAGTCATGGGTGATACTGAGTGACAGGAATGGGAAGAGAGGGACAGGGTAGGAGGGAAGAAGAAGAAAGAGAGGGAGTAAGGGGTTTGGCTGGGTGTGGAGCTGATCCTAACCTTCAAAGACAGTCCAGAATGTCATAACCTTAGAAACTGAAAGGCTTCAAATAAGAATTTCTAAATCCTAAAAAAAAATCACAATTCTGAAAGATTAAAGTCTGGAATGTTGAGATCCCAAAAGTTCACATCCTGACAACCACAATTCCTGCAGAGAAGAACAAAGGAATGATGTAAAAGAGCAAAAAGCTGGGTTTTGGGGATGGGGTCAGTTGTGCCACAAGGCAACCATGGAAACTTCAGCCTAAAAATGCATCCCTTGGGGGCTGGAGAGATGGCTCAGCAATTAGGAGAGCTTGGTGCTCTTGAAGAGGATCTGTTTCACTCCCAACACCCACATCAGGACGCTCACAGTCACTAGGAACTCAAGGTCTAGGGAAACTGATATCTTCTGGCCTCCATGGACACCCAACACTCACATATACAAACCTACACACAAACACACACACACACACACACACACACGTATAATTTTATTGTTCTTTAAAACCAATGTTTGGAGACAGCATGGTGGCTCTCACTTGTAATCCCAGTTCAGGCTGGTTGAGATCCAGGCTACACAGATAGACTTTCTCAAGCGCTCTACCCCGTCCCTGTCCTACAGTCTTTTAGTCTTTTGTCAGCTCTGGTGTTCCTTCCAGCAGATGGAATTATAAAAGCTGCTGACGGGTTGAAACACAGCCGTGTGCACAGGCGATGATGACACATGGGCTGTGTCCTCCCTCTCTGCCTCAGAAGCACCATCTCTACCACCTGTGTGGTCTGCGTGTAAGAGCCAGAGGATGGAAAATGGGAAAGTCTCCCAGAGAATGCTTCCCAAGCGGCATGTGCACCATCGCACCTGATCAGTTGGTGGTATTGTTTGGGGGAAGTTTAGGAAGCAAAGGCTTGGAAAAGTATGTCTCTAGAGATGGGCTTTGAGAGTTTAAAGCCTTGTACCACTTCCAGCTCACTCTCTTGGCTTTGTGCTTCTGTTTGAAGATGGGAATTCTCAGCTTCCTGCTCCTGCAGCTTTGTCCTCCACTTGCTGTTATGCCTCCCCAACATGGTGGTCACTTTTTTCTCTGAAACCCTAAGCCCAAATAAATAAACCCATCCTTCCATAAACGGTTTCTGGTCATGCTGTTTTACCACAGCAACCGAACAGTAATTAATACACGGAGGGAAGTGTTGGGAGTCTACCTGCCCAGACACACAAGGGACAGACACTCTGGACTCTTCATGTACTTGGGATCTACTCAGTAACAAGGCTAGAGTTCTGTTTGTCTGAGGTTTTCTCTCTCTCTCTCTCTCTCTCTCTCTCTCTCTCTCTCTCTCTCTCTCTCTCTCTCATTCTTTCCCTAATTCACTCATTCACTCTCTTCTCTTCCACTCCCTTCTTTCTTCCACCTGAGAGTCTTTGGCAAGTCTAACGTGGATAAAGATACAAGCTGGCTAGGAAGGCTGACTGAGCAAATATGAATCATCTGTACCCTAAAGTTTTGTTCAATTATCCAAGCTAAACACTGACATCGCTGACATTACTTCTGAAGCGTGTTTACTCAAAATGTGGATGGATAGGAAAACAAGAAAGACAGAAACACAGGTTGTGCCTATGGCACCTTTTGCATCACAGAAGGGTTTTTAAAGGTATGCCGCTGTTAAGGTTGGTCTGAATGTCTGCTACAGCCTGATGTGTTTGAACACTCGGCTAACAGGTGGTAGCCATGTTTGGGGGAGTTCTGCATTAATTATAAACTGATTGGCCCAGTATCTCAGGCTCTTCTTATTGAACTAATTTTTATAACTTAGCCCATATTTCTTGTCTATGTTAGCCACGTGGTTTTGTACCTTTTTCGGCGAGGTAGTCTCATCTTATTTCTTCTGAGGCGGGGTTACGACTACAGACTGAAACTTCTCTCTTCCCAGAATTCTCGTTGCTCTGCCTCTACTTCCTGCCTGGCTACTGGCCAATCAGTGTTTTATTAAAAATAATACAAGCGACAGGATAAAAAGCCATTGTCCCACAGCACTGTAGGACCTTGGCTGGTGGGTCACTGAAGGTGGCCCTGCTTCCAGTCCTATTCTGTTTCCTGACCAACCAAGACATAAGACTTGCCACTGTGTGCTCCTTCTGCATTGGCCACAGGTATCCCTGCTGCCATGGCTTCCTTGGTACAATGGACTGTACCCAGAACAAGCTGCCTTTCCCTTAGTTGTTTCTGTTAAATATTTTCCCATAGTAATGAGAACTGCAAAGAACAGTGTCTCCAAACACTTCCAGGCCTTTCCTTACCCTTCATGCTTAGAAGACACAGACTATTTTGAAACCAGCAACTATATCAACATTTCCTCCTGGCTTTTGTGGTTTCATATTGCACTTTGTTGGGCAGTCTGTCAATAGACAGCTTTGACCTTGCATTTAGAGGAGGCCTTGTTCTGCACTTGATGCTTCTCTAACAGCATCCATTGAAAGGGTCTGAGTCACAGTTTGAGAACTGGAAAGAGCCTCCTAGGTCACTGTGGGTCACCACACATGCTGTAAGTGTGTCATGGGGAGTTTATTACTTCAAAACACTGCAATATTGCCAATTGATGGAAAGTTCTTTCAGCTAAATTAGTGCAAACTTGGCTCTGGTCAGGCCTGTGGTGGAGCATTGTGACCATGTCTCTATGTAGCACTTGCCTCTCTAGAAGTGGCAACATGCCCTACTCCCCTCTTCAGCAAACAGATAAATACAATCTATTCCACACCCTGATTCACAGGGTCCCTGTTTCCTTCCTCTAGAGCCAATTCTGCTGAATTATTAGACAGTCCCCATAGAGCTAAGGCCTCTATGTGGTCTCCCACATAGAGGACGAGCCCAGGACCTGTGATATATACACTCTGTCTTAGGAATCAGCCGGGGAAAGCTAAATATCAGAGATGCCTATCACAGAGATTGAGAGTTCTCTCATCCTGACCCACTGAACTTTTTACTAAAATTCAACAACAACAGTATTAGCAGGAGGAGTCAAGTTCAGGTCCTAGGCAGAGCTGGCCCAGAAATCAGACTGTTGGCCGCATGCTTAGTCCTAGATAAAGCCAGTTAGCTCTGACTGACTCATGTCCCTCCCGTATGTTTTAGAGGCCACACTCATAAAGAGTGGTGTCACACTAGAATGTGTCCTCCAGGGCCAGGCAAGGGTAGAGACACAGTTTAAGTGCTTGCAGTGACCACCTGTCATTATTTTTACCCAGACCTCAGCCTTATTCTAATAGGAAGAAAAGACAGAAACTGGTGACCAGTGGTGGGTAACAGTGGTGATTGATTAGCATATAAACATCATGGCGAGAGGAAGGAAAGACCTCCAACATTATTATAAGCAAGACTGAGAGGACCCGGTCAGTAGACTGAAGAAAACCGCATGTGCCAACAGACTATAAGAAGGGAGGGAGGCTGCAGAACTGCAAGCTCTTGATTTCTGTGGTGGGCAGAGC
This sequence comes from Chionomys nivalis, assembly GCF_950005125.1. NCBI lineage: Eukaryota > Metazoa > Chordata > Mammalia > Rodentia > Cricetidae > Chionomys > Chionomys nivalis. The sequence goes on along the minus strand of NC_080090.1, from coordinate 30,652,814 downwards.
TCAGGCAAGATCAAGCAGCGCTGGCAAAAGCCCAAGCACCATGCGTAGGCAACCTGGCAGTGGGCCCCTTGCTTTGGGATACCAGAGCATTGAAAATGCCACTGTAAAGGATAAAAAGTATGTGAGGTGGAGAAGTTGCCTGCACAAAGAGTAAATCTGGGCTGGCTCCTGTTGCTCTGGGTGTGAACTGTGAACATGAGTGTATTCGGGGCAGCAGGCTTATATGGTACTCAGCTATTGGAGGCTATGTGGCTGGGGACTGGTGGTATAGGTTCTCTAGGCCAAGAAGGTCTGAACACGGGAGGAGAGTACATCCTGTGCACTGAACTGGGCCTGGGTTCAAGGCTCCTGGGAGCCTTCTTTACAGAATTATCAAGACTAGCTGAAGCTGGGCAGTGGTGGCACATGCCTTTAATTCCAGCACCTGGGAGGCAGATACAGGAGGATCTCAGTGAGTTCAAGACCAGCCTGGCCTACAAAGTAAGTTCCAGGACAACCAGGGCTGTGGCACAGAGAAACCCTATTCTAAACAAACAGACAAACAAAGACTAGCTGGGCTGGGTGTGGTGGTACACAACTCTAATTCCAGCACTGGGTAGACAGAGGCATGTGCGTCTCTGTGAGTTCAAGATCAACCTGCTCTACATAGTAAGTTCCAAGACAGCCAGTGGTGAATAGAGAGACCCTGTCTCTGAAAAACTAGACTATCTGGGGTCATGAATCTATGTGACTAAGCAATGCCAGGCTAGCTGAACAAAGGCTATGTGGAGCAATGGCATCTGTGACCATTCTACCTCAGAGGCGTCACATAGACCCACTAGATACTGCAGAAAAATACACAATTAAGATAAGAGGGCAGGAAGTCTACTCTCTACTTCATTCTAGTGAGACCCTGGATGAAGAGTTAACCCTCTCTGGGTCTCCATTCTTTCACTTGTAAGACAGGGATAGTAATCTCCAGGGCTGTTCTGAGGCTAGGGGTGATGTCTTGATGCAAAGCCTATATGGTGTCAATAAGTTAGCGGCTATCCCTAAGCAGCTCAGCTTAGCCTCCCTATACCTTCCTCCAGCACCCCTTTCCCCTTCTCCCAATCTCCTATTCGTTTCCTTTAGAGAAACAGTATAAATTGGCTTTGTGCGGAGCAAGAGACAAACAAGTCTTGTTTTGCTAAGCCCATTCTCCCTGCCTGTGCCTATGTGGTCTCAGCCAAGGGCAGCTGGTGACACAAACTTGCTGAGATGGCAGGTCAGTAACTGTTAAGTATGGGGCAGTGGATCCTCTAAGGGTTGTGCCTGACGTGGGATGCTTTCGGGATTAGCTACCTAGAGCTGCAGGTTTCAAATGACGAATATACATTGTTCCAGTTTTTGTAGCTCAGGCGTCCTGCCATGGGCCACCTGGCAGGAGGCTGCAGGCCAGAGTGAGCTGGAGGAAGAGTTACCCCAAGGCACTTCTGGAGGTGAGGGCCAGCTTTCAAACACATGGTGATTGGAAGACTACAGAAGACACATGTCCAAGATTTTGCATGTAGCTTCTGACAGTTTGGCTCCTCTCCACAGGAGCCCCTGATAGGCTGTTTGTGTCTCTCCGTAATATGACAGATAGTGGTGTGTGTGTGTGTGTGTGTGTGTGTGTGTGTGTGTGTGTGTGTAAGAGAAAGACACATTCAGAGGAGAGAGAATGAATGAGAGGGGCTGAAGGAACAAAACACAAGCTCAGAGAAGAAATCACAGATTCACAAAGATCTTGGGTGCCCCTTCTCCACTGGCTGTGCTTTGGTCATTATGAACATTTGGTTAGATCAAACCCACCCTCACAGAACTGTGTGAGTCTCCCAGGGATCACCTGAAGCAGTGTACAGACTGCCTGCCTCCACAGGGGTGGGGTGGGAAGAATAACTTTTTGAGTCTAACTGTTTTCTATACCGTGAAAAGAGCTCTGCTAAGCTTCTCTGCAGCCTCCCCTGCCATGACTTAGAGCCCCTGTATCCTCCCTGAAATAAAGACGCAGCCCAGGCTGACTGGCCTCACTGGCTGCGTGTGGATGACTAAAGGCTAAAGTCTACACTTCCATATGTAGAGCCCTCAAATTCGATGTGCCAGGTGGGCAAGGATGGGACTGGGATTCCCCTAGGGGAGTCCTGGATGAGAAGGGCAAAACTCAATCATAAAACTGAAAAAAAAAAAAAAAAAAAAAAAAAAAACCCAAGTAAGGTCCCAACACCATGCTTTCAAATTCACCCTTCTATCGGGACATGGTGAGACACCCTATGACTACAGTGCTCAAGAGACAGGAGGATCATAAGTCTGAAGCTGGTGTGGGTTACATAGTGGAAGGAGACTGCCTCAAAACCCAAGAAACCACTGCCAGTAAGGCCTGGATAGGAAGGCATTCGTTCATTCATTCACTCATTCATTCATTCCTTAATTTCTCACTCACCCGTTCATATGTTCAAGTCCTATCCGATTTAACAGGAACACTTCTTTGAGATATGAATTACTCACTCCTCTGTGCAGATGAGGAGACTGAGGCTCAAAGAAGCAAAAGCAGATGAAATGCCTCTAGGAACCTACACAGCCTTCAGGACGGAACCACATCCTGTGCCCACAGAGGGCACCTGCTGTCACCTTAGCACTTCCTGCACAGTCTCTCTAGACAATCCCAATTTATGTGATGGCCGCAACATTGGCCCCTGCCGCACACACCTGCGTGAGCCATCACGCTGCACCTGCCTTGTCCAGGTGTTGGATATGTTTTTCATGGCTCATTTCATGCTTAATTTTATTTTAAAATGAATTCCCAGGCTGAGCAAGGTGGCACCCCCCCCCCAAGTCCCTGTGCTTGGGAGGCACAGACATGAGAATTTATGTAAGTTCAAGACCAGCCTGATCTACTTAGTGAGCTATAGGCTATTCAGGTCTATACAGCAAGACCCTGTCTCAAACAACCAAAGAAAATCTGCCTGCCTCAGTGGTGGACAACTGGGGTGGGGTGGGGTGGGTGAGTGGGTGGGGCTTTCTCTTAAAGGGACAGGACAGACATACATGCTTGCAAAACACCCATGTCCATAAAATAAAAATTATGAGGAAGCAGTCTGTGAGGTTGGGTGAGGTCCACCCCTAGACTCGGGGCCTTGGAAACAACCCGCCATGCTAGTAGCACAAAGCATTGGGCTGACAAAGCATTGGGCTGTGAACCTTCATAAGAGGGGGCCAACTGGGCTGGAGAGATGGCTCAGTGGTTAAGAGCATTGCCTGCTCTTCCAAAGGTCCTGAGTTCAATTCCCAGCAACCACATGGTGGCTCACAACCATCTGTAATGAGGTCTGGTGCCCTCTTCTGGCCTGCAGACATACACACAGACAGAATATTGTATACATTATATATATTATATATATATATATATATAATATATATATATATATATATATATATATATATATATATATATATATATATATATAAGAGGGGTCCAACTGGTATGTGTGTGTAACGCAGGGAGCATGCCCTGACTTCATGGATTTGCTTGGACCAGCCTGCCTGCTGGATGCCTTCCCACAAGCTGATTCTTAGATGGGGCATGCCAGGCTCCCCTACTCCCAAGGCTCAACTCCTCTCCTTCTCTTGTCTCTTAGGCTACTGAGATCTTGAAGTAGAAATCCCTCTACTCACCCAGACCCAAACTACTCTGATGTCATACCCACATCGGTTAGTCTAGGCTAGACCCATCACTGTTGTCCACAGCACAGCGTTCAACAGTAAACAAGTGCTTCTCTCGTTTATTTCTACCTAGGACGGGTGTGAATAAAGAGCAGGGTAAATTTCCCAGTGCCCCCTTGCAGAACTGCTGGTGCAAGCCAGCAGTAGGGAACCAGGGGTCTCTAGCGCTAGCCGAAACTTTTTCTCTCTGAGTCTTAGTTTCCCAACTGTAGACCAAATATGTTGGCTGGCTCTTGTGCCCTCATTTCCTGGCATTCCTTTGCTTCCCGGGCTGCTGTTATGCACAATTAAGAAGGGCTTGGATCCTTGGCTCTGGCTCTCCTGCAGCGCCTTTCCTTTTGCCAACTTCCTGGCATCCCTTAAGATTGGTTGCTTAAGTTACCTGTAGGTGCAGTACAGTTGCCAAAGAGGTGTATTCCAGGTGAGTGCTAGTGGGTGTAGACCTAATCCAGCACCTTCCCGGCCTGGCTGCAGGTGGTGGAGACAAGGGCTGTCAGTGCGAGCTGAGGAAGAGGATCATCCTGAGACTGAAGCCTGGCGGATGCACCATTGAGCAAGCTGCATTTTCAGTCCTGCTGGTGGAGGGTCGGATCTCTAGCAGCAAAGGATCTGGAGGCCTGGGGTCACTTGTGTATGTTTTAGACGGTATCCTTGCTTGTCGGTTCTTTTTTATTATCTCTCCCTTTCTAATCCACCTCAGAACATCTTTCTGACTCTCAGGGTCAGCATCTCTCTCTGTCTAGAGGCGCTTTCAAAGGACTTCCCGCTCTGTGTGCGCCGATTGGTGGCTGGGGCACGACATACGAACTGATTGTGTTGCCCAATGAAGCCAGCAGGAGTCGCTATCGAACAGGCTCTGAGGGGGCGTGGTGGAGGCGTAAGTGGAGGGGCGTGGTCCCGAAGCCAGCCGACCAATAAAAGCGGCGGGCGTGTGGCCTAGGTTCGCTTCCTGGGTCGTGTGACCTTGGTTGTGGTTGCTGTGCCTTCTTCCTAGCGCGTTCTCCCGATCCACTACCACGATGCTGGCGCTGCGCTGCGGCCCCCGCCTGGTCGGCCTGCTCTCTGGCCAGCGCTCCGCAACGCTGCTCCTCTCCGCGACCCGCGCCTGCAGCGACAGCGGAGCACGCGACCCGAACTCCTCCTCCCGGAACCCTCTCGTGTACTTAGACGTGGGCGCCGATGGGCAGCCTCTCGGCCGCGTGGTGCTGGAGGTGAGGACCCTGGACCCGATCGGCTTGGGCGTAGGGCAAACTTTACTTCTTGGTCACCGTTCTGTGCCTAGCACGCCGGGTGACCTTGGGCCTCTCACTTCCAAACCCTGGACCTCAATTTCCCCGTCTCAGAGAGGCGACTTCAGTTAGGTTTGTTCCAGGGCGCTTCCACACACTGAGGAGTGTGGAGGCGGGGGGGGGGGGGGGGGGTGTGGAAGAAAAGGTCAAGGTCAGAGCGCGCTGAGTGTCAGACTCCTGGCGCGCCAGGGCCGAGGTTGGGCTTCTGAGACCCTCTGCGTCCGAGGTTGGACCCAGAGCTCTGAGGTGGGTGTCTCAGGTCCAGGTGTTGCTGGGTGCTCACGTAGTGGCCAGAGTTTAACACCCCACGCACTCCGGATCCGCCCCCAACTCCTGGCTACTTAGGAGTAGGCCTGGGGAATGCTAATGGGAAGGTGGTTCGACCGGGAGCCCAATCCAGCACACTCTCTGAAGTCCGTACTCAGCAATAGCTCCTGTTCCACCCTTACTTAAAAAGAAAAGTAGGAAATAGTCTCTAAGGTGGGTCTGAGGCCCTAGCTGCCTTCAGGCTGTTCCACTTTAAACAAAGGAACCGGTTAGTGTTGACTGACCGATTTATTGGGATGGGGAAGGGGGTGGTATTTATTGTTAAGCCTCCGTTTCCCCATCCCTAACTCCCTTTGTTGAAGAAGGATTTTCGATGTTATTTTGTAATTTTTTTTTCGAGACATGGTTTCTCTGTGTAGCCCTAGCTGTCCTGGAAGCTCACACTGTAATCCAGGCTGGCCTTGAACTCCGAGATGCCACCTGCCTCTGCCTCCAGATGGCTGGGAATAAAAACGTGCACCAGCACCAAGGGATTCTTAAGAGAAGCTGAGAGGCAAGAAGCAAGCGTGAGGCTACGGTCTTTCCTTAACTGTCCCCTCCTTCCCTCAGTTTCTCTCTGCACTGAGGAATGGCAGCTGGTTTTAACTATGATACTCTTGGTTCAGGGACTCATGCTGAGGGCCACCAGCTGCCTATTCTGTCCCAGAAAGTGGCCCTGGATGACACTGGTCTCTTCTGATAGATAAGAAATCGAGGCTGCCTCCAGCAAGCCATGGGTTCAGGAAGCAGCTGCCAGAAACGATAGCTGCTTTGGCTGTTCTAGAAGGGCTGGAGGTCATAGGAAAAGAATGGTCCTGTGCCTTGACCGCTGGGTGTGAATGGTGAGGGGGTTCTTTCCTACACCTGCTTCTGGACTAACCATTCTTTTTTGTTCCTTTTCCTTCCCGTAGCTAAAGGCAGATGTTGTGCCAAAGACAGCAGGTAAGGCAGAGGTGGAAAGTGAGTCAGGCAAGGCTGATGGGCTTAGAGGAGGGGATAAGGGCTAAGGGCTCAGACTATGATAAAATGAGAGGGTTTTTTTTTTTTGTTTTGTTTTGTTTTTTTTGGTTTTTGGTTTTTCGAGACAGGGTTTCTCTGTGGCTTTGGAGCCTGTCCTGGAACCAGCTCTTGTAGACCAGGCTGGTCTTGAACTCACAGAGATTCACCTGCCTCTGCCTCCCAAGTGCTGGAAAATGAGAGTTTCAACATATGCCCAGCCGCTGGGTTCCCTGAGGCAGCCTTTTGTCCCTCTCTGAACCTTGCTGTCAGCTCTGCTAACCAGTCCAAGGGTAGCTAGACATCGCAGAACCAGGGGACAGCCTGTGAAAGCTCCCAGACATAGCTTCCAACCAGTTCCAGCATGATGGCGCAGGTCAGGGTTAGGTACATAGTCTGTGGGCTGCTTGCCCTGGTACCCTGGCTGGCACAGGTCAGGGTTAGGTACATAGTCTGTGGGCTGCTTGCCCTGGTACCCTGGCTGGCCTTGTTTTCTAGTCACAGTGTTTGCCACTGGGTCAAGGCAGGGAAGGGGGTGATCAGGAATGAACTCACAAGGAGAGGCAGGGTCCTTCCACACACACAGCTCATGGGGGGGGAGGATTGGCAGGGAGGAGTAACCTGCCCTTAACCTGCCTCTCCCTCTTTCTTCAGAGAACTTCAGAGCCCTGTGCACTGGTGAGAAGGGCTTCGGCTACAAAGGCTCCACCTTCCACAGGGTGATTCCATCCTTCATGTGCCAGGTAACAGTTACACGGCCTCCGCTGTGAACAGAGCTGGCAGTGGTGATGCCCAGGATCACTAATAAGCAAGCAGGGAAGGGACACAGCAGAAGGCCGCCGATGGGGGTGGATTTTAAGGCTTTGAAGGGGCACCGGAGTAGAACAGTCTCTAACCTTAGCATTCTGTGTGCCCTTGAGCACTGGGCATGGGAGAAGAGAGCGAATGGGAGGAAGGCGGCTAAATTGGGATTACACACGTTTGGACTTGGAGTTGCCTTCCTAGTGAAGGGTTTTCCCAGTTAAACGAATGTGTTCTTTAGTCACGTGTTCTTCCTGTTTTGCATACATGTAAGCATTGCTGTGTCAGGTTTGGGATAGGTGTTTGCAACAAAAACTTGTTGGGCAAACTCAAGGTCAGGGGTTAATGAGACCAGGAGAGCTAGAGATGGGCGTAGATGTCCTGGCCTCTCTGAAGTTTCATCTGCCTATTCTTCCCACTGTAACCAAGTAAACAGGGGGTTGGGACTGTACCTGCTGACACTCTGTTTATACATTGCGTATGAAGGTGAGGTGGACAGGGCTCTAGCTGAACCCAGCCAAGTTCTGTGACCTTTCTGCTGCAGAGGTTCCCAGCTCCCCCTGGGGTTGGTAGGTGAGGTAGGCACTAAGGCGGTAGCTGGAGTTCAGGAAGGGGCTTGAAGTTTGGGAGAACTCTTTATGGCTTAGAGTAGTGGCCTCTGGAGGCACAGGCAAGATGACTGGGGATGGCTTATTGGTATCTGTGGATGCTTTAGCTGGACAGAGCAGCTCACACCTCTCACTGAAGGGTCCTGTCTCAGAGAAACCACGGTGTGGTCATGACTACCAACTGGGCACAGAACTGCTGCTGTGGCCGGGCGGTGGTGGCGCACGCCTTTAATCCCAGCACTCGGGAGGCAGAGGTAGGCGGATCTCTGTGAGTTCGAGACCAGCCTGGTCTACAAGAGCTAGTTCCAGGACAGGCTCCAAAGCCACAGAGAAACCCTATCTCGAAAAACCAAAACCAAAAAAAAAAAAAAAAAAAAAAAAAAAGGAACTGCTGCTGTACTCTTTTTCTGTTCAGGCTCTCCGAGGAAGATTCCCAGCTCCCCTGTGTCATGTGTCTGCAAAACCTTTGGGCTTGACCTTGGGGAGAGTGATGCTGGGGCAAAAGAGGGGACAGCCTAGGGAACTGGTCTTCCCCTCCAGCCCAACTCTGAGACCAGGACCCCTGGTCACCTGCTTGTAACTCTGAGGAATTGTAGGTTGAAAATCAGAACCTCAGGCATGTGGTTACTGAAAAACTAGCTCAGACAAGAAAGCAGACTTGTTTTGGTGTGGCTCCAGAGGCTTGATTTTAGCTTTGCCTGTTTTATCTCAGGCACTGGATGGTTGTTGGCCCCTTTGCCTGAGGGTGGGCCTTGGGTGGGTTGGGCTGCCTTTTCAGGGGACCCACACTGCCAGTTGTGTGGTAACCAGTTACAAGGTATTCTCTGTGCAGGCTGGTGACTTTACCAACCACAATGGCACGGGAGGGAAGTCCATCTACGGAAGCCGCTTTCCTGACGAGAACTTCACACTGAAGCATGTGGGGCCAGGTATGTGGGACTGTGAGCCCCTCTCTAGTGCTCTGTGCTGTTCCGTGCCGTCTGGATGCTGCCACACCTGGCCACCCAGGGAAGCTGTAGTCCACAGCTGCCTGACATCTTGTCATGCTCCTTCTGTTAGCATCCAGGCAGTTCAGCCTTTCCAGCTCATTTGGGTTTCCCTAGGACTTTCTCACTTTTAACTCTGTAAAAGCCAGCCTTTCTGCTGTAATTCCAGTACTTGGGAGGCTGAAACTGGAGACCCTAAAGGTTGAGGCCATCTTGGGCTACATTTTGAGACTTGTTTCAACAAACAAAAACCAAATTTCCCAATGGAAACTTGGTTGGGGAGTCTTTAAGCAGAATCCAAGGCAGAGTGTGGGAAAGTGTAGAGACCCTATCTTGGGATCCACTGAACACTCGCACTGAGATCCCTGCGGCCCTTCCACCCCAGCGCCCCTCTCCATAGAAGACCAGTTGGCAGCCAAGGCACACAGCTCCCGGGTCTGGATGTTAGCACTGCTTCCCTCTGGTTCCTGCGTCTGCAAGTTCACACCTCCTTGATGAATGTGAACCATCTGTTCTGAGCAGCGGCTCAGAGGCAGTTCCTCCTCATCTGACACAGCCCTCTCTGTTTGTCTCATAGGTGTCCTGTCCATGGCGAATGCAGGCCCCAACACCAATGGCTCTCAGTTCTTTATCTGCACAATAAAGACAGACTGGTGAGTAGTTCACACTGTAGGGCCTCGGAGAATGAAGCCCGAGGAGGTCTGTGCATAGTCGGAAGGGCAGTGTGCAGCTGGGCCATCTGCTCTGGTCCAGCCACTTGCTCTTCACTGTATGTCTGTCTGAGAGACAGGGAAAATATTAAGGGACAGTTTGGGCTGTTCTCTGACTATGTCGCACCCATGCTTCCCAGTGGTGCTGTTGACTAGAATTTGATTTGTGTTGTACCTGCACCCCCCCACACACAAAAGGGTTCCTCTACCTCCCACACACAAAAGGGTTCCTCTACCCCACACACACAAAAGGGTTCCTCTACCCCCCACACACACAAAAGGGTTCCTCTACCCCACACACACAAAAGGGTTCCTCTACCCCCCCACACACAAAAGGGTTCCTCTACCCCTCCCCCACACACAAAAGGGTTCCTCTACCCCTCCCCCACACACAAAAGGGTTCCTCTAGCCCCTCCCCCCCACACAAAAGGGTTCCTCTAGCCCCAACACACACAAAAGGGTTCCTCTACCCCTCCCCCCCACACAAAAGGGTTCCTCTACCCCCCACACACACAAAAGGGTTCCTCTACCCCCCCCACACACAAAAGGGTTCCTCTACCCCACACACACAAAAGGGTTCCTCTACCCCCCCACACACAAAAGGGTTCCTCTACCCCCCCACACACACAAAAGGGTTCCTCTAGCCTAGCCCCAACACACACAAAAGGGTTCCTCTACCCCCCCACACACAAAAGGGTTCCTCTACCCCCCCACACACAAAAGGGTTCCTCTACCCCCCCCACACACAAAAGGGTTCCTCTACCCCTCCCCCCCACACAAAAGGGTTCCTCTACCCCTCCCCCACACACAAAAGGGTTCCTCTAGCCCCAACACACACAAAAGGGTTCCTCTACCCCCCCACACACAAAAGGGTTCCTCTACCCCCCACACACAAAAGGGTTCCTCTACCCCACATTTGGGAAGGTGCATCAGTATCACTGTTTGAGTAGAAGCCATTTTGCCTGGCTTAACCTGATGCTTTCTTGGCTTGCTTTCACCACAGAACATGCTTGTAGACTCCTAGCTATTGAGGCAAGTTTCCTTCGAACACCGTTAGCACAGCTGCACACAGCTCCCCACCTTTCAGCCCCCTGCTGTCTAGAAATGCCTTTTTCCTGGTAGAACCTCCACTAAACAACAGTCCTCGGTGTTCTAGCCCTCAGGTCCCCGGACTTGAGAGGCAGCAGCTGAGAACTTTAGAAAGCCCGCTTGCACGACTTGAAAGAAACCTAAGTGGCAGGATGGCGTTTGCTAGCCTCTGTCATCCAAGCCATGCAGGGCTGCCAGGCAGGACTGGGCATGTTGTTGGTGGCTCCACACTCTTCGCTCCTGTCATGGAAGCCTTAATGGGCCTTGCAGTTCTGCCCAAGTCCCCTTTGTGCTCCTGGAACTCAAAATCAGGAACTGCTCAGCACCTCCAGGCTTCTCCTGCTTGGCCTGACTCTCAGTTTGCCTGCTGAAGTAGTCTGTTGGGACAATGTCTTACCTCACTGTTTGAGCAGCTTTGTGCCCATCATTTTCCTGGGCAAAATAAGTAAAGCTCACTTCTCATAGGTAAGGTCACCAAGATTCAGATCAAGGTACCAGGTCAAAGCCCAGGGTGACAGAACATGCCCAGCGTCCCCTGGAGTGCGGCTGGGAAGCTCACAAAGCTCGATTAAGCTTTGGTGTGTGTGTGTGTTCCTTTGAGAATTAGTACCTTTGGCAAATAATTCTATACAGGGTAGCCAGGGTGCTGGGCGTTTTCTCACTTAGTTCAACCCTCCTCACAGGCTGGATGGCAAGCATGTTGTGTTCGGCCATGTCAAAGAGGGCATGGATGTCGTGAAGAAAATAGAATCTTACGGCTCGAAAAGTGGGAGGACGTCTAAGAAGGTGGTCATCACAGACTGTGGCCAGTTGAGCTAACTGTCATCACAGACTGTGGCCAGTTGAGCTGACTCCCAGCCAAGGCGCTAGGACAGTAGCAGCCGGCCGTGTGTTCATTCACCCCGGTGCTCCAAGCACAGGTGACCCAAAGGACTGTTTGTGGCCACATCCCCTACTGAGTATGAAGAAGGCTACTCAGCCACACAGTCTTCCACAGGACCAGGCTGCTCTCAACTGACCATCCTTCCTCAGATCCTGTTTCTGGGCCATGCAAGCGTTCCCTTGATTGCCATTCATGTGTGCCTTGGACATTGACCTGCTGACTAGTTAGCATCCAGGGAAGGATCCTGACTTTTTCCTTGACCAGTAGGGGACAGCAGTTGCTTTTAATGTTGTCTTCCTCATAGAAGCGAAACTGACACTGACTGCACTGTACTGTGTGTGACCTGAGCCTGGCTTCTGATACATAACTCAGGGCTCTTGTGAAAGTTTCGAGATCAATGCCTTTCCTCCTAGTTACTGTGAATCCTGCTGGTTGGCTGCTGGGACTTTTGAAGGGAGCCCGTGGGATAGAAGCAGCTGAACCTGGGGGCAGACCTGTGAGCTGGGGCTGTCTGTTCAATGTGAATTCCTGTGTTGAAACCTGCCCATGCGCATACTGACCTGAGGAGGAACGTGTGTCCTGGCAGGCTTTGCTTTTCCTATATGTTAAAGAAAGCCAATTTGTCAATGATAATATATGTAAAAGATTTCTGGAACAGTCCTTGTGTTCACCTCAAATGTGATAATAAATCCTATTTTCTAAAAAACCGTTGTCTCTGGGTTTAGAAAGAAATCTGAAAGTTAAGTGTTTGGGTCTTATTTGTTTTGAGACAAGGTCTTGCTGTGTGGGCTAGAGTTTTATGGTGCTAGGGCCTTTGTACATCAAGGCCTACCCTCAGCCCTGTGCTGAGGAATTCTGTGGAGAACATCCCAGTTACTAGCTCAAGAGACCTGTGAGTACATCCTTGTTGCCATCTGTGCTGTGGAGATGGTCCAGAGGATCACAGTCCCCACATCCCCCATCACGAGCACTACCTCCAAGCAGAGTCCCAGCTCTGCTCAGTGACCAAGCTTCAGCTTCCCTCAGCTGCATAATGTGTGTGTGACACCTAGATCTCACGGGTGTGATCCATGTCAGGTGCATGGCCTTGGGCCTGATGTCATAGCAAGCTCTGGGTAATGACAAGAGGATGACATTTCCCATGTATCAGATCCTTAGGAAAGGGGTCTTGCTAAGCAAGGAGCTGAGGTCACCGAATGTTAGGGGTGTGTTTCCCTGTTCATGCTGGGCTGAAACTTGGAATTCTTCCTATTGCTGAATTATCAGGGAGAGCAGGATTTGGGTGAGCAGATGACTAAGAGTCCCCTTAGGTGGGCAGGGACACTCCAAGAGGAGGGGTTTGGGCTCTGGCTGGGGTGAGTAATGCATTCATTCAGTATAGTATTCCTGAGTCACGTGTTGTGAGGTTATGGGTGGCCTGGTCACTATGAGGTCATGGTGGCCAGACTGAGTCTTTCAGCATCAAGGAGTTTCCATGGAGTCAGAACTCAGCTCCACAGGTTGGGAGCTTGATTGGAGTGGTAGTTTCAAAGCGGTTCTGAGAGCATCCAGGTGCGATGGCATGGACCCTGAGGGCCTATGTCTACAAGTTACTCTCCAGTTCTTTCTTCAGTGCGACTGCCGAGGGAGTTCACTTGAGAAGCAGATCTCAGCTGAATGATTGATAATCGCACTTGCAGGTGAGTGAACAGGCCACGGGCTGGATTGTGATCATCTGGAGAAGGCAGTCAAGGCAGCTGGCAAAGGGCAGAACCCTGAGTTCTTGTGTGCGCAGAAGGTACACACGAAGGGATTCTTAGAGAGTCACACAGGTACTTTACCACTAGCCCTGGCCCCCAGCACTTCGACCTTTTTATTTTCCATATTGGCTTTGAAGTTGCTGTATAGCCCTGGCCAACTTTGAACTTGTAATTCTTCTGCCTCAGCCTCTTGAGTAGCTGCGATTAAAGGCCTGTACCCATCCCCCACCTGCTTTAAGCAATTTATTTTGAAAATAAAGTGTTTTGAAAGCATTTATTTATAAATCTATATATTTATTCATTTTACAGTTTATTTATTTATCTTTTTCTGGTGCTACATGGTGAAGTCCAGGCCTTACCGATGCTGGGTAGATGACCTTCCAGAGCACAGGTCAGAGGTGTGCGGCTGATGCCTCTGCAGTTGCCTGCTGACCTGGGGTGCTCCAGGTGCCAGTGACGAGTTAAAACGAAAGCCAGCCTCCTTGGACCGTGACCTACCTGCTGTCAGTGTCTGAGGGGGTCTCAGAGTTAGAAGGTGGGAGGACTTCTGGTTCCTTCTCACCAAGGATATGTGTGCTGTGTCTCCATCCAGCGGAATCTAGGGGTACAGCAGGCATGCAAGAATTTTCTAGAAACCACTTCCCAAAGGCAAAGACAAGGCCATCAACCTCTGCTGTTCTCTCAGCACTGCAGAGGCCTAACAAGGTTTGGGGGTTTTGTTTGTTTGTGCAGCACCATTTTAAGTAACACCGAAAACCCTGGCTTGTTGCTGGCCATAGCCCTCAGTACCCAATGCATACATCAGTATCTCTGAGTACACAATGCATACGTCAGTATCCCTGAGTACCCAATGCATACATCAGTATCTCTGAGTACCCAATGCATACATCAGTGTCCCTTAGTACCCTCAGTGTCTAAAGCACACATCAGTAGTCCTCAATACCTAATTCATACATAAGTGGTGAACCTACATGTGATTCCTAGATGCCATCATATAGACACCTTATGTTTTCAAAAACCCAAAACAGCCGGGCGATGGTGGCGCACGCCTTTAATCCCAGCACTCGGGAGGCAGAGGCAGGCGGATCTCTGTGAGTTCGAGACCAGCCTGGTCTACAGAGCTAGTTCCAGGACAGGCTCCAAAGCCACAGAGAAACCCTGTCTCGAAAAACCAAAAAAAAAAAAAAAACCCAAAACATTAGTTTTCTGAGATACACAATAGCTTTCCAGAATGACTTCACTGAGGTAAAATTTGCATACAGTAAAATTCACTCATTTTAATTGTACCATCAATGATTTTTGAAAATCACATCTGATTAATGGCCATCAGTTAAGACAAAACCTCACTGTCTTTACTGCATCTTCCCTATATCTCTTTCTAGGGCAGCCACTGAGTTCCATCACCATACAATGAACTTTGTCTGTCCTACGACTTTGTGTGGAAATGGTGTGAAACAGGAGTCACTGTTTTGTTCCTGGCATCACTAGCACAGTGCATGAGAGACTCTAACACAGTGGTTCTCAACCCGTGTGCTGCAACCCCTTTGGGGTCGATGGACACTTCCTCAGGGGTCATACATCAAATATTTACATTATGGTTCATAACAGTGGCAAGGTTATAGTTACGAAGTACACGAAGTACAAAGAAATTACTTTTGTGGTTGGGGGGTCACCACCTGAGGAACTGTATTAAAGGGTCATAGCGTTAGGAAGGTTGAGAACCACTACTCTAACATTTCTCTGGGTTCTGCAGGCTTTGCTTCATGAAAAGCAGTTTCTGTAAATATTCCCTAGGTGCAATAAGGCACGCTACTCACAAACCCCATTTAAGTGCAGGACCTCGCAAAAGAATCAGAGCTATTTGTGCTGCCAGCATGAACCAGGAAGCCAGCTTTAAAGAAACCATGCAGTTTTTTTGCTGCTAATGCTGAGTCAGGAAGCCTTCTTTTTGATTCTGCTCACCGCCAGTAAAGAGAACCTATCTGAAAAAAAAAAAATGCAGCTACCAAGAAGCTGCAATTGACTCCCATTTTTGTGGGTCTAGAAACCCTTTTTTAAATTTAAGTTTTCTTAGGCCTTATGTGGAAATTCTTGCTCCACATTGGACACCATTTTGTAAATAGAGACCATTCATTCATTTCCTGGATGCCCAGACCCAAATAATCACACAGAATCTATATTAATCGCAACACTGTTTGTCCAGTGACTCAGGTGTATCTCTAGCTATCTCTTATTTCTTAATTAACCCATTTCTATTAATCTGTGTATCATTATGAGTCTGTGGCCTATTGGTAAGAGTCCGGCATCTTTGTCCTTCGGCAGCTACAAGACATCTCTCTGATTTTGCCTACTCTCTCTCTCTCTCTCTCTCTCTCTCTCTATATATATATATATATATATATATATATATATATATATATATGTATGTATATTTCCTGCCTGGCTTTACTCTACTAAGAAATTGGCTGAAACAGTTTTATTCATCAACCAATAAAAGCATCACATATATAGAAGAACATCCCATAACTATTGACATTCCATTATAGAAGGAGGGAACAGAGAGGATCATGGGAACAGGGAGAATCATGGGACCCCTCTCCTGAGTATTCAGCCACTTTCCCAATTGGTTGTTTGTAGCTCTGCCCTAATTGACATGGCCTTGGGGGGGTCTCAGGAAAAGACTTGGGTATAAGCTGGGGAACTCCATCTGTGAAGCCACAGGGAAGTCATCAACCTATATTATGTACAGACCTTCCACTGTGGCCAGTGGGTCATCCATACTCCTGACCATACTTTTTCTCCCATGCTCTGTAAGCAATCTTAATACTCATTGTTTCCCCCCAGTTGGATCTTTGGTGGAATCAAATTCTGGTTTGTCATTGGGATTATAAGTGAGGGAGGCATTACTTAGTTATTCTCAAGGCAAAAGTTAACAGCATATGGGTATGTAAGTATCTTTGGAGACCAAAAGAGGGGGTGTCAGATCCTCAGAAGTTAGAGTTGCATGTGGTCATGAGCCATCAGACATGGGTGTTGGAGACTGAACTCAGGTCATCTGCAAGACCAGCAAGCATTCTTAACTGCTGAGGCATCTCTCCAGTCCTTGCTATGAGCTTTCTTTATACAATGTTGAAAATGTTCAAGAATTGGCTCTGGGCATGGTCACATATGGCTGTGACCGTATTAAAAACCATTCAATGTGTGAATTGAAAGGAATGTGAATTGTTTCTTACTCAGTCTTCTTAGGAAGATGTCTTAGCAGTGTCTTCTAATCCTCTTGGTATGCAAGATGCTTCCTCTGGAATCCTTCTGTTCTTCTGAAAGATGCTAATGTTTGACCTACATATGAGTTCTCTGGAGGGTCTTCAGTGTCATCTTTCAAAGTGTATTTCATGGTATTTTTAAAAACAGTTTATGTGATGGCACATCAGGGCTATGTGTATGAAGGTACCTGCAGAAGCCAGAAGAGAGTGTCGGGTCCCCTGGAACAAGAGTTATAAAAAGTTGTAAGCTGCCTGATGGGTGCTGGGAACTGAACCTGGGTCCTCTATAAGGGCTCTTAACTACCGAGTCCTCTCTCCAGACCCAGTTATGATATTTTTACACAAAGCAGTCAATTCTCCTCAGATACAAGTGGGTAAGGGGCAGACAGGTATTTAAAAGTTCAAGCTGTTGGTTTTCTTTGAATCCATCCACGTCCCCATTCCAAATCTTAGGATCCCATTCTTTCTGCTCTCTCACACGAAAATCTTGATGGGGCCGTGAATTCAAAAGATCTTGAGGGTTCAGCAGCCCACACAATTAAGGTTTTGTTTCATGTTTAGTGAAATCAGCCCAGTGTATGCAAAGGAGTCTCTTCCCATTAGAAAAGACTTTGGGTCCTCAGTCTATAATTTTTGCTGAGAACTGTTTTGTATTCTCTTGGTAATCAATCAAGCATCCTCAAAAGAACTCACCCATCACAGTCCTTGTGTTCATCTTTACTGTCATATGGTCAAGCGCCACAGACAGCTGGCCTTTCAATATACATTCTTGTTGCTTAACCATAGGTGATACCATGATTAATTGTGATGTCACTGCCTGCCATGGATTTCTAGCATGTTATTTCCCACTGGCAGGTAGTCCAGCTGTCCCTTCAAAGGCATAGCCACATTCCCAGATCCAGTCTCTGTGGGGCTTTCCTGGTGTTGAGTCTACAAGTTGGGACCCAATCACGAGATGTAAACAGCACAGTTATTTGGATAAGGAAGTCAGTATCTAAGGGAAACGGGGAACGCTGAAGATCCTCTCCCCTGGGGCCTTCTGCTGATAGACAAAGGAACACGCCAGCACTTGAATAAGTGAGGTCAGGCTCTGTGCTGCGGACAGGTGCTGACGATAATGAAGTAACAAAAGAGCCACTCAAGGACAACCTGGTAGCACGTGCGTGTGCACAAGCGTCTGTAAGCCAGAGAAGGAAATCTCCTTTTGTCTTTCACAGATTCAGTTTTGTTGCCAGCAGGAAATTGTACCTCTCAGATTCAGCCACCAGAGGACAGCAAAGGACCAGCTAATTTGTACAAATGGGCAACCCTCCCCCCCCCCCACACACACATCCTCAATCTCCAAAGCAGAAGAAGAAACTCTTTTTTTGTTTGTTTCTTTTTTGGTTTTTTGTTTTTGTTTTTTGTTTTTTTGAGACAGAGTCTCTCTGTAGCTTTGGTGCCTGTCCTGGAGCTAGCTCTTGTAGACCAGGCTGGCCTCACAGAGATCCGCCTGCCTCTGCCTCCCGAGTGCTGGGATTTAAAGGTGTGAGCCACCACCACCCGGCAAGAAGGAATTCTTGACTGGCCTGTGAGTGGTGAAAGGACAAAGAGCACAGTTTGAATGTCTTTCATGACACTGGGCAAGGTTTTTTTTTTTTTTTCCTCCAAAACTCAACAAGGAAACAGGCAGCAGGGTGTGTGCCTGGCGAAGGGAGAGTAACAGCCTATGAGCCAAGGAGAGCTGACAGGTCCAAGGCTCTGTCTTCCCTGAGCAATGCAGGAAGCCAGCCTGCCAGTGGACAGGGTGCTCGAGGGAGCAATGCGGTCAGGACAGAGTGCGGGGGGCTGGGGAAAATCCAGGGCCATGTCAGAAGGAGGCTGCAGGAAGCAGAGCTCAGCCCTCAGGTCTGCTGTTCCCTGGAAGCAGAGGTGGAGAAACAACTCTGCGAGGTTTTTCAAGTCTCTCAACCTTTCCGAACCTTGGCTTTCCCACTGTAGGCTTCAACTTACTCTTACCCCCAACTCAGTTACTACCAGGAGCAAAAGTGATGCTGTGTATGAACTGGGTAGCCCAGGATCTGGCACACCCACCAAGTGCCCCTCTGCCCCCTTGCACCCATTCTTCCTGGCTTGACTTGAAGTTTACCTCTGACCCAGGTGTGGCAAGAGCGATGGAGAGACAGCGCGACCAACCTGTTACCAGACCTGCTCAGAGTCTCCTTCCTACGTTCCCTACCTCCGCACTCTGGATTGTTTGAAAGCAAGCCCAGACATTGTCTCATGTAAGCCAGGACACTCCAGTATCCAGTAAATGTGACCCCAATGACATCACAGCTCCCAAAACAGAATTCCTTCAGCTGTGGGTGAGACTTCTCACTATGCTGGGCTCAGGGCCCAGGCCTGGCTTTTGTCCCTATCTCCTATCTCCCACTCCTGATGAGGCACTTACAGCCTGTGGGAACCGTGGTAGCTGCTTCCACAGGAAGTTCATTTCCCTTATGCTCTGAAGTTTCCTCACTTTTGAGAGAAAACACTAGTTAAGAGGAGAATGAGAGGGCTTTCCTGGGCATACAGGCTGGTAGTCTCCACCTTCAGGAGAGGCTTGTCATCAGGGAAACAACCCCCACCTCCCAAAGGGCTCTCTGCTGCAGACAGCTAGCTGGCCTGCTGTGTGTTTGTGTGTGCTTGCTCATACAAGTGGGGGAGGGGTGGGACTGAGAGTAGGGCAGGGGAACCAAGACCTCTAACATCTCCCCTGGGACTCTGGCATCAGGATAGATGAGGGAGGAAGTTTTGGGGGAATCTGAGCCCAGGACAGGCTGTTCCTAGCTGTGGCCAGCACTCTGAGGGAAGAGCCGACTCCCGAGAGGCAAGTCCACTCCACTCCTCCCTCTCGGCCTCTTCTCTCCCTGCCAGGGCAGCAGGCTCAGGCACCCTGGCCTGGTAGCTGTTGGGATGTCCAGTCTTTGTACTTGCTAGGCATAGGGAACTGGGGTCAGGACACCAAGATACAGTGGGGTCTGCTTGCTAATCTTACAGAAGATCCAACCCAATTCTAGGGTACTTGGCCTGGTTCAAAAGAAGCTGTTGATAATTTGAGACCCCACCGCACTTGTAGGCATCAGGACCCTCCAGTCCCAGTTTCTTCGCTTACCCCATTGGCATAGTCCACTCTACTCTGCCCCCCCCCAAGACTATTTGAAAGGTATACGAGACTAGAAAGCCCAGACAGCTGTCAGAGCCTGGGAGGAAGGGGGCAATTAGCCCAGTGGGTGACATCAGGAAAGGCTTTCATTTGGGGGCACCCTAGCTTATTCCTAGAGCTGGGCTGGTTTCTCACATCCTTCCAAGATCCCTTCTTTGGTGATTGCTGCTCTCCTGGGCCCCTTAGTGGCTGCTGCTTCTGGATGTGAGCATTATGTCCAACCGGAAATCCTTCCTGTCTAGGGGAATTATTGATTTCCACAGTTTCGGGAAGTGTCGAAATCCATCCTGTGTTTGCTTTGGGTTTGTTTTCTTTCCATGGAGCCCAAAGTGCACATATGATGCACGTGCATGCACACACACACACAGACACACACACACTGGAGGTGGGGGGGGCAAGTGACAGGAGGCTAAGCCAGAAAACTGAAAGCCAACCTGGAAGCTTCAGGCTGGGCAGATAGCACAGGGATCCTGGGTTCAAGGCTCACTCCCCTTCCCATTCACTCATGTAGTGTGAACTAAGTGTTGCTGGCTAAGCAGCAGACAGTGGGACCAAGAGGTCACCTCCCCTGGGCCTGCCTTATCTGTATAGTATACAGAGGGAGTAGGGCCTCAGAGGGATGGGTGATGGGGGAGGACAGGGTGCTCTCTGCTTGGCATCCTTCTAGGTGCTAGTTGAGGTCCCACCAGTTGGCATGTGACTAGCTCCGGAGTTGTACACAGACACATGCCTTTAATCCCAGCACTTGGGAGGCAGAGTCAGGCAGGTTTTTGTGAGTTCAAGGCCAGCCTGGTCTATAGCACTAGTTCCAGGACAGCTAGGGCTACACATAGAAACCCTGTCTTGAAAGAAAAAAACAAAACAAGATTCATTCTGTCCTTTGTCCACACTGCGGTGTGGGGTCCCCTCCACTCACCTGCTTGGCTGGACTGATACTGTTTCCACACAGACACAAGCCTGCCTGGTATTTACACACCTAAGAATAAGCAGGAATTCTCTTTGTTACTCTGAAGAAAAAGACTTGGTGACTTCTAGGGCTCACCCTACAGCACAAATCAGACAAGGCTCTTGCTTCTGGAGTTAGTTGTCTCTGTTGTTGCTGGTCCCATCCCTCCCCTTTAGTTTTCTCAGTCCCATCTGGAGGCCAGGGTCTGGAGGCAGGAGCTTGCCCACACACATGCACTTTGACTTTATTTAAATTTAGTAACCTGGAAACTTAAAACTCAAAACTGGTATTTCCAGTTTTACTCCCCATCCCCTGCCCACCAGGCAGCAGTAGTCTTAGATAGTAAGCTGGCTCCAGACAGGAACTGGAGGTCCCTCCTCAGCAGCCCCTCACTGACAGTACTATTAGTGCCCCCAGGACCATAAGGAGATTCCTCAGACCAGGTGCTGCTCAGGGTACACAGTGCACCCAGGGGTCTTAAAGAACCCAAGGACACGTTTAGACCAGTGTCTTAGCATTGCTGTCTCTGTAGGTGACTGGTGAACAGCAAGACTGAAGGGAAGTACCAATGCTTGGCCAAGAAGCTTCATGGACAAGCAACCTCTCGGGATGGTGCTTTATTCCTACAGACGCCAACCTGTGACAGCCCTGTCCAGTCCTGGCCTTGATCAAAGGAACTCTCTGCTCCCTCTCCCCTTGCTTGCATGTGATAGCCAGTGTCTTGGACCCCAATCCTGGGCTCACATTCAAACATGTGCAGCCACATCAGAGCCCAGGGCTGAACTCTCTGAGACTAAGTTACTCCTATATATGGTTACCCAGGAGTGGGAGTCCATCTGAGTTAATGTGTGACTTAATCTACTGACAATCTCACCCAGTTGGGGCCCCGCTCAGGGAGAGCCCTCACTTTAGAAAGAGCATTCACTTGAGGGCAAAGGGACTGGGAGGAGGCAGGGCAATGGTGGAGGCAGGGCAAGGACAGTATGACCAGACTTGGGGGAACTAAATGCCGGCCCAAGTTCTTCCCACCCCTGCCTTGTCCCACATCTGTGAAAATGTCCAGCCTCCCCCATGCTCCTTGTAAACGAACTCACAAGCCTCCTTCTTTCCAAAGTTCTTTTAATACAGCACAGAAAGGCTATATTTTCATAGGCAAGCCGTATATAGAGTCTTCAGGAATAAGGCACACAACGGAATGCCACCCCGAGGCCAGCCTTTCAGGGAAGTCAGGAGCCTTCTCCACGCACCCTCCAGGCAGGGCTCACGGGTTCTGTTTGTCTTCTTAGCTGAATGCACACACATGAACAGATACAAACATGAACAGGGTCACCTATTGGGGGTGCAGGGGTTGGTACAGAGAAGTTGGCCATGAGAGCAAACGATGATCCTCATTGCCACCTCCCAGAAGCTGCCACACCCCCTACATCATTGTTAGTTGTTGCACTGGCTACAATGTAGTGAGGTTGGATTAGACTTTTGTTTAGATTCAAGTCCATTAGATGCTAAAAGGCAGGTGTAAGGGCTCAGGTGAACAGATCCAAGTTCAAAGAGTATGGGGCTGGGAGTCAGGGCTCGGGCAGGCGAGGAGGAAGCCTGCCTCCTGTTTTCTTGTACCTGGTTGGGTCTTGCTGTCAAGGCCAATGGGCTAGCAGACCAAAGGACTCTTTCATCCGATGTGTCCTTTTCCCTTGCCCATTTCCTGCCCTCCCCTAAAAAATTAATAAAACCATAATAACAAGATAATAACACAAAGGTGCAGGAGAAAAGATTACAATACCATCTGCCGACCTCAGAGGAAGAGGCACAAAGGATCTCTGTTCGCTTTTTACCATGTTTTCCATTGGTAACTCCCTTTAAAAAAGCAATATTTTCAAAATACACAAAGGTATAAATACAGGACAAGAGCATATTAATAAGTCTAAACACTTGAATAATATACTGGCTGCTTAATACTGATATTTTCATCCAAGGAAAACAAAATAGAAAAAAAAACAAATAGCTTAAAGGATTACAAAGTTTTTTCCTCGTTAGAATTATGTACCACTTCATATAATAATTCTATGTAGATAATATTTCCTTCTTAATGTAGTTCAGTTGCCTACTTTTTACAGACCAAAGCATAGAAAAAAATAACAAGGAAAAGGAAAAGTTCTCACTATATATTCTCTTACAGATCAGCCAGACTTGCAAAACTCCATCTAGAAATCTGCTCAATATGGATTGTCCTCTCAAAAGCACTGGCATTTTTAAAAAATGCCTCTTCTTGTTGTTTTCAATTTCAACAAAATCAAGCAATCCTATTTTTCTTTTCTCTAAAAAAAAAAAAACCCTCAAATATATACAAACAAAAGTTACTATGAAGAATTTGGGGGGGAGAGGCTACTAAGTTCAGTGTCCCAAGAAAAACTGGTAACCGTGCAGGAATTTTTAACATCTATGAATTTTTTCCCAAAATACACACATAGCATTTTTTTTTAAAAAAAAGAATTCTGTGTCAAGTATAACTCAAAATAAATACAAATTCACAAGTAGAGCTATTGAATACTTCATATGGGGTAAACACCATTCTCTCGCAACTAGATCGCTAGATCTACTGACTGCAAGCGATTGTCCCTTTTGAATGTAGTAAAACCACACACTTTCTTGTCTCCTGGGCTCCCAGGCCCTCTGAGCATTAAGTCTCCCAGCACCCAGCCTAGATAGTGGTATCTTTTGCTTGCCTCAAAAAGATCACAAGTTCAGCCAAATTATTGCAAGGCAAAACTAGAGAGGAGCTGCCTGAGTCAAGAGGGCCTGGCTGTGTACAGATTCAGTACAGTGACCAAAATGGTCACCTGTCCCACCTTCTGCCTACCCCAACTTCCTCTGTTGCTGGGTTCTTTGAATCTTCGCCCCAACTTGTCCTCATTTGGGACACAAGCACAATGCCCACTGCTGTAAACATTCTTTTTAGGGGCCCAGTGGGATGACTGACAGAAACAGCCCTTTCCTAAGCGACAGGAAGCTTGGCATGGGGCGGCCCTAGTGTGGCAGCAAGGCTGGAGAGTCTTTGGTGCTGGGTGCTCACAGTCTGCAGTCCAGCATGCCACTCCTAGGCAGCAGGGTGGCAGCTAGTGCCCTGGACTGCCACAGATATACCTTTTTAAGTGTTCAGAGGGTATGTTCTCCCAAAATCTATCCTGCAGCTATCTGGCTGCAGACACACCCACCTGTCTCTTCCACTCACTCCCTGGACCCTAGGTTAACACTTCACTGTGACTCCTCAGTCATACAAAGCATCTTCATTTGAAAACAAAGGGCAACTGGGCACCATGTGTAAACACTGAATTTCAGGCCTATTTCATGGTCTGACTTTTTTTCTTCTTCTCCATAATGGCATAGTGTTGGGGCAAAGTCAAGCTACTCAGTCCTGGCAGCTGGTGAAGAGGAGAAAGACAAGAGAAATGTGGCTTGTCACAGGGAGAGGGGGCGCCGCTGACCCTGGCCAGGACAGCGGTCTTCCCGGGCCATGTGACATGCCAGGAGATTTCTCTGCCTTCCTGGAAAAGTAGGGAATCACTATCCCCAGTTTCCAAAGGAGAGATTCTGTGGCTCATTTTAGACTTGCCCAGTGTGAGGGGCTGAGGAGACCTGGGAAGGGGCTCATCTTCCATCTTCTCAGGGGATTGGAACATCAGACAAGGATGGCTGTAGGAGAGGACCCGGCATCACTCAGCCTAAGTGGCTACCAGGAGCAGAGGTTTGGAAGGCAGTACACCTGGTTGGCTAGGGGCATCCCATCCCCCCAGTGATGCTCTGTGTTCGGGAGGCAACCATCTTTCTTCTAGAACACCAAAGTTCACTGGGGCCTCTGGTGGCACTTTCTCACTTAACGAGTGGGGAAACTGAGGCTGGAGATGAGATGCCCTTGTCCCGGGTGGCATAAAGTAGCTCCAGAATGCCAAGACCTGCATCCTCCATGCTGAAGCAGGCTTGCAGCTTTTGTGGGGTGCATTCCTGACATGGATGGAAGGCTAAGGATGCGAAGAGAGCAGCCGATAGAACCCAAGCCCACAGGACAGTCTGGGGGAGGTCATGGGAGGTAATGCCTGATGTCCCTAGGATGTTTAATGTCCCCCTGCCTGCCAGTTCCATTGGCAGGGGAGGCTGTATTTAGCTACCATGCAGTGACGTCAGGGGTGGTCAGATTTGGGACTCATTGTGGGCCCAACAGACTCCTCAGCAGCTGCTAGAACAAGTAACTGCCCTCTGTGACTACAGATTAGGAATGAAACAGGAATTCCCCAGAGTGGCTTTTCATAGGAGGCAAGCCGCAAGGTTCTGGGTGGGATAGGACCTGGCTGGTCTTGGAGGGAAGACTTCCCACAGACCTCAGGATTCACAGTTCACTGGTATACTTGTGGCAGATACAAAGCCACTCAGTCCCAAAGACACTCGGGAAGAGAGCCTGTGAGAATACCAAGACACTTGCTGGCCTCTGTCCCTCTACAGACCAGGCCTATGCTGAAGAGTCCCTGAACCTCCTGTCTCTGCACCCTGTCCAGAGCAAGTCAGCCACACAGTTAGCACATGAGACGAGGACATGAGCCTCTTCTGCGTAAGCCCACAGGCCTGTGAGGTCTCCTCAGGTATAGGGACACCTTGGGCAGCACAGGGAGGTGGTAGCTGAGGGGTTCTGCAGTGGCAGCCAAGGTCACTGCACACGACGACAGTAGTAGCCCAGGACCTTGCACTTTTCACAGAGGTGCTGCGGGTGCTCCTTGCTCTGGTCAGACACATCCAGGCCATCAGGCTTCTCCAGGGGTCTCTGCAAAGAGAAGAAGGAACAGGCCGAGGGGAGGAGGGAGAGGACCCGCAGTTACGGAGGAAGCTCAGCCAATGCTTTGGTACCCCACCTTCTGCCCATTTGTAGACACGTGTCCAGGAGGCTGAGGTAAAATTTCTGGGCTGACTAGAGTCAAGGCAGGGGTCTTAGACCCGGAACCATGGGCAGATAAGTTGCTTGATCTGCAGTCCTCTCTTGGCAACTGTCCCCTGAATGAAGTTCAGAGATCTCCCAAATCCAGCCCAAAAATCAGTGCAGGACTGGGATGCAAAGACATCTGCTGGATGAAGAAACTGAGTCTCAGGCAAAGGAAACCCCACCTCACATCTGTCCCCTTGTCACTCCAGTGGCCTTGGGAATCAAAAGATTATCCTGGACATAGCTACAACACTTCAGCCCAAGGGGCAACAGCTCTTAGTTCCATAAAGCCTGCCTGGGGCCTGGGGCCAACCCAAGCCTAGTGCCTGTCCCAATGTCTGCCCATTTATTGAGTGACTATTAAACAGAGCCTTATTCTTTCTTTCTTTCTTTCTTTCTTTCTTTCTTTCTTTCTTTCTTTCTTTCTTTCTTTCTTTCTTTCTCTCTTTCTTTCTTTCTTTCTCTCCCTCCCTCCCTCTCTCTCTTCTTTTCTTTTCTTTTCTATTTTCTTTCGAGACAGGGTTTCTCTGTGAAACAGTCCTAGCTGTCCTGGAACTCATCCTGTTGATCAAGCTGGCTGTGAACTCACAGAGATCCACCTGCCTCTGCCTCCTGAGTGCTGGGGTTAAAGGTGTGCCCAGCTGCCTCATTGTTTTCTAATGGGGAAACAGAAAGGAGGCAACTTGCCAGGCCTGTGGCGCCACCTGTGCAGCTCCTGCCGTCTGAAAAGCAGGCTGTTACTGTGCTTATTTGCAAAGTTTGGAAGGACCCCGAGAGAGGCTAGCTGTAGGTAACTTGGGCTGCATTAGGCACACACAAGTACCTTTCTCAAAATTACATGTATTTACTTGTGTATGTGTTAAGTGTGTATGTGTGTGTGTTCACACGTGTGCATGTGTGCCACAGCCTGAGTGTGGAGGTCAGAGGTCAGTCCTCTTCTTGCACCACGTGGGTCCTAGGGACTGAACTCAGGTCTTCACACTTGGTGGCAAGACCCTTTCCCCTGAGGCATCACACCAGCCCTTAAGTTTTTTGGACTTTAGACAGTTTTGGGTTTCCCTGCCTGCTCTCCCTCCTTACCCTACCCACAACAGTCAGCAAAGACCTGTGATCATTGCAGAGATCATGAGGAGAAGCTCCAAAGCGGACATCATTTCAGTTGGCAACAACGACTCTGTTCTTCCACCCCCAGAATGACACCTGTCTGCAGAAGGATTCTCTGCACGGACCTGGGGACTCAGAGGGAGCCAGCTGGCAAAAAGAGGAGAGCAGAAACTATAGACTGACATGGGGCATGAGGCAAAGACCTTTGCGTCCCAGTGGCATGCCCAGCTGGGTAGACTGTCCTCAGCAGTAGCAGGCTGTTTTTCCCGTATGGTCCGGGACTTGACCCAAACTGACACACAAAGCAGCTGGGCAAATGGAACGGATGGTTCTGTAAGTTGAGGGTTTAGGCTGTAGGTGGGCAGGATTCTACTTTTTATCTGCCCTGGAAGTGGGTGTCTATAAACTCAGCCTTTTAAAGCTTTAGCTACAAAGGAAAGAACTGAAAGGAAGAGAGCCAGGCCTTGGAACTAAGGGCCTTCCAGAGCAGTGGTCTCACCTATTCTAGCCCAGTAGGGGAAAGGAGAAAGAGTTTGATTTTCCTGCAGACCAGGTCCCAGAAGGGAGGAGCTCCGCCTCCAATCACTGGCTCTGTGGCCTTGGCCTGGCCACCTGACCATCCTTGGACACCATCTCATTCCCTCCTGTAAAGGGGGTGCCTTTTTCAGGGAGTTGTTCTCAGCAAACCTAGCGAAGGCAAAGACTAGCTAGAGAAATGGTCCTTCAAGGTGCTGGTTTATTTTGTTTATTTTTAATATTAACGGTAGAGGGGCAGTGACATAGGGTCAATCCGAGTAGGAGGTGGGTGATCCCCTGCCTTTCCAGACGTCCCAGAGAATGGGAGCCAGCACTAACCTCTCTATGAGTTTGCATGCCCACAGGGTCAGGAAACTGAGTCTCTGCTGGCTGGGCATAGCCCCAGGTCATTGTATGCTCTGTATAAAGGACTCCATCTTGAGCTGGAATCTGGATCTTTATGCGTTCATCTTGGAGGTCCCAGGCACCCAAGGACTCCTGTGCTCTTTGCTTGGCTCCCAAAGAATGGCCTGGTTATGGGAGCCCTGACCTACCTCAGACCAAACCCAAGCTGATGTTTAGCCATTTTCCACTGCTGCCCACACTCCACTACCCACAGCCTCCATGAACCAGTCTTCTAGTACGGGATAGCGGGACAAGAGCGAACCAGCCTCTAATGCCTTGAATCCTGCTGGTTTGGGCTTTGTGTGGTCAGACCATGTAACTCAGGCTGCCTCAAGAGCACAGCTTCCACGGGAGTGGTGGCTTACCACAGATGAGGAAACCTTAAGCTATTTAAAAGTCTTGTCCAGAGGCCTCCAGAGAGGAGATGATGAATGTCAAGCCCCACACAGTGACTAGCTCTAGATCTCATGTACTCTTCTAGCCTGCTCCAGATCCCTGTCTGTCTCCAAAGTAGCATCTTCCTGTGAGGCTGCTCCCACCCCCGTGGTCCTGGCCCCTGAGAACTCACTAGTGCCTGCCCTGCTCTGCCCACCCCGCTGGGCACTGCTTTCCTGGGTGTCATCCCAGGGGTTGACAGAGGTCCAGCGCTTCCAGAGATGAGGGCTGAGTCAATGAGGAGAGCTGAGAGGCTTGAAGGGTATTCTGGGAAACCACTCCTCTGCAGTGTGTCCTCGGCTCATGGTACCACAAGTCAAACTGCTTTGAACAGCACTTCTGCCATACCTTGACTGAGAGCTGCCACCTCAGCTTGCCTTTCTGCAGCCTCTGCTAGAGGTTAGTGACAGGTGCTGTCTTTGTTTAGGTGTGTGTGTGGGGTGGGGGTTCTATAACCACAGAGTTCCACAAAGACTTCCTAATATCTGTGTCAGCAAATCATTTCATCTCTGCTTGACTCTCATCCATACAACGTATCTGACAGAGAGTGTGTCTGATGGGGCTGGAGGAGAGCGGTTAGAATGGCACCTGGCTCCTGGGAAACCACAACTGATGTTGTACATGATCAGTAATATTTTGAAGGGGCAGGATCATCAGTTGAATCCTTGGGAAATGCTCTTGCCTGACCCTCCTGGCCAGCCCTAGTTCCTTTGAACTGCTCTTCTCCTTGGCCTTGGTGTTCAGCCTACAGCTGCAGGCTGCCAGTAGGGAGCTTGGGGGAGCTGTTAGGATGACTCCCCTCTGTGGAAGGAAACACCCAGCAGCTGGGACTGATCTGGGAGGCTCCCGCCCCCAGCAGGGAAGCAAATCCCATTAGCATTTTCTTCTCTTCTGGGGGAGCTGGGTTGTCTCGGGGAGACACAGTCCGAGCCTAACAGGAAACAGATGTAGTGGGGGCAGGGACTCTCAGAGGAACGAGGTGGCCCAGGTCAGCCCTGGGGGAGGGGCAAGAGTCCTTCTCCATCCCCTAGCTCCACTGCCTCCTGCAGTACAGCAGGCAGTATTCCCAAAGCTCAAGCCACAAAAGCAAGAGAGCCCAGGAGCCCAGAACTTCATCTGGAGTGGATGTAAATCCTTTGTGCGTCAGGCTCCCCGATGCACACAGTAGGCGCTCAACAAACTCTGGCTGGATGATGGTGATTAGGAAAAATGGAGTCTCAAGCTCTTGAGAGATTCTTCTAGGCTGGGCCCCTCTATGTAGAGCCAGACTAACAGGTCAGCAGGCTACGCCCAGGTCATGCTGGTAGGATGTGGGGCAGAGGAAGGCAGAGAAAGCCATCAACGACCAAGGGATAGCCTGGCAAGACGGGGCCAGTAGCCTGCCCTGCCAGACTCTAGGGCACACAAGAACACTGCAGGGTGTCCGGTTCCCCTGGCTCTGAGAGTGTGAGTTGACCCTCTCTGCCTGGGTCACAAGACCTTATGTGAGTTCCTCAGGTCTGCAACCCTTGGATCTCCGACACTGGGCACCTTGTAGAAATTGGGCTGTTCTACTCCCTGTCCTAGTCAGCCCACCCTTTCTGCCTACTCCACCCAGAGAACACCCTGCCAGCCCTCCCCCAAGCCCCACCGATTGCAGGCTGCCCACTCTTAGCTCCGCCCTCGCCCAGAGGCCCTGCATACCCACCTGCTTGTGCGGGTACACGTTAATGTGGCACTTGATGCACTCCTGCCCCATGTTGGCCCAGGAGTTCCCACTCATCCATTTTCTCTTGCACTTGGGACACTTGTACTCGCCAAAGCAGCGCTTCTTGCCTTGGTATGGTGTCAGCCCCTCGCCTTTGGGACGTGCCTGGAGGACAGGAAGTAAATACAATAAGTGGGGCCTGGGCCTTCAGCTTTCATAGTCTGCATCCTGTCCCATATGCTAACCCTTCTGCACCAATCTAGAAAGTAAGATGGTCGCCCCCAGACCACACCTGCAAATCCTAGGGGTCGGAGCTCCCCATTTATGCCAGGACAGAGACAGTGAGGTGCAGGCTTCTGAGGAGTTACGTTTTCATCTCAGATGTTGCAGGGGCAGTGGGATGGGCACAGGTGCTTTGTCCCACCAGGGATGTGACCACACAAGGACAGAAACTAGTGTCTGATGGAAGGGAATCGCCTCCGCTGCCCCCTGCGCCAACTGTGCGCTCCCCTACCTGGAGCCAGTCCTTTTCTTGGCTGGCTTTGAACTCAAATCTCCTGTCTCAGCTTCCAGTGTTTGTGAAAGATGGAAAAACACCCTCTTATTCAATCTCTGGGGGCATCAGTATATTTGTCTAGGCCCCTGTCACTCGCCAGACAGACACAGATAACATGCATGCCTCATTACTTGGTTTTTTTTCTTTTGAAATATAAGGCCTCATGTATCACAGTCTGGCTTTAACTTACAACATAGACAAAGATGATCTCGAACTTCTAATCCTCCAGCCCTGCTTCCCAGGGCTGGGGTTACAGATCTGTACCACCATACCTGCTTTATGGTACGCTGGGAATCAAATCCAGGGCCGTGTACATGTTGGGCAAGCACTATACCACCTGACCTACGTCTCCAACCCAATTAATCCTGGTGTTTCCTTCATGTCTGTCCCAGTAGCGACTGTCTTCTGCTTCACAGCTGCATGGCGGCAGAATTCATGAGAGCTCATTGTGTGCTTCCATGAGCGCTTGGTACACGTGTCAACTTACATGGCTTTGAAGAGTAAATTTCCAGAAGTGAGACTTCTGGGGCATAGGGTATGTGCACTATTTTTAGTGGTAGTGTCTATTGCTGCTGACTCTGCTCACATAAGGCTTCACCAGCGTCGCATCCCAGATCCCCAGGAGCGGGGTTCTAGCTAAAGCTCCTGCCACATGCTTGCTTTCCCCAGCTGCAGTCGTGTGTGCTCAACCCATCTGAAAGGATTTGACAGTCTCAGAAACAAGCACCATGTGAGCTCTATACTGTGCACAGTTCTGAGGAACAAGATGAGCACACTCTCCATGTGACTGGGACAGCAATGTCCCATCGTCCCGTGTGTCCATGCTATCTATGCTACCTGCCCATTAGCTATTCAGTACCTGGCTGTTCCCAGATGAACTGCAGGATCTACAGTGCTTGTGTTCAAGTGGCCCTCACTGTGCACAGTAATTGCCCTGGATCACAGGGGTAAGGGAGCAGACAACTCATATACCAAGGAGAGGCCGTAACGTGCTTCCATCGCCCCAAAAGGGGAAATCAGCCAATATCATAAAGAAAGGGGGAAAAAAGTCTGAGGTTGCTAAAAACCTTCGGTGAGAACAATTACTCTGTTGGGAAACCGAGGGAAGAAATTTTGATCTTAGAACTTCAATGCCTAGTTACAGCCCAGAGCAGACAGCCACTGAGGGTCTTGAAATGCACCTTTCTACCTTAGGGGAAGCCATAGCATCACTAATCTAACAGGTGCAAAGGCTTCTCAGAGGAGGCTTGACACACATCTTTCATAATGAAGAAGACACATTTTTGCATGTATTTAAGAATGGTTTGTTTATATTTCATGGACTGTTTCTCTTTGGGGGGATTAACTTTAAAAGTGTGTGTGTGTGTATATGTGTGTATATATGTATGTTTGTGTGTGTGTGTGTGTATGTATATGTGTATGTATTTGTATGTATGTTTGTGTATATGTGTGTATGTGTATATGCATGTGTGTGTATGTTTGTATGTATGTTTGTGTGTGTATGTGTGTTTGTGTGTGTATGTTTGTGTGTGTATATATGTTTGTATGTTTGTGTGTGTGTGTGTGTGTGTGTATGTCTGTGTCTGTGTGTGTGTGCGCGGGTGCCTGCACAGTCAGAAGAGGACATCAGATCCCCTGAGCTGGAGTTACCGGAAAGTTGTCCTCTGGTGCTCTGAAACAGCAGCAGATGCTCTACCACTGACCATCTTTTCAACCCTAACCTCTTTCTTGTTGATTTGCAGCAAGAAAACTGATTTGTGTTTTATATGTGAAAGAAACTAGAGCTCTCCTGCACAGTCTGATAACTGTATTGAAATATGATCCAAATAATGCGCATCTCACTCATTGAAAACAGTCAGTTCAACGGTTCTTAGTATATTCAGAGCTGTACAGTCGTCGGCATAACCTAACTTTAGGACATATTTATCACCCTCCCAAAGTCACTCTGTACTCACTAATACTCCCTATGCTACTCGCTGGTTCCTATGATCCGCCTCTGTAGATTTCCCCAGCTTATATTCTTCCTTTTGTTTCTTCTTGCTGAAGCATGTGTCCACACTTTACCCTCTCTTGTCAAATAATATCCATTGTATGCCAATGGCATAGGGTGGGTGCACTGGGCTGCTTTTTAGTTGGGGTTGTCATGAATAAAGCTGCTGTAAGCCTACACGCACTTACAAAGGATGGTTTTTTTGTTTGTTTTTGGTTTGTTTGGTTGGTTTTTCGAGACAGGGTTTCTCTGTGTAGCTTTGGAGTCTGTCCTGGAACAAACTCTTGTAGACTCGGCTGACCTCGAACTCACAGAGATCTGCCTGCCTCTGTCTCTCGAATGCTGGGATTAAAGGCGCACACCACCACAGCCAGCTCAAAGAATGGGTTTTAAAAGTTAGTTACCACAGGATTTTAAACTGGGAGACTACCCATAGCTATAGACCCACATTAGCCGTGGAATCTCTCTAGCTGAGGCTGAGGAATGGCTGACCATTAAAGTCAGCATTCACTCTCTTCTGCCACAGCTCTCTCCACATAACTTTCTTGTGGGCCTTGGGTTTGAGAGCAGCTTGAACCAGGCTCTATATGTCATCATTAAGTGTGGTACCCTGCCTGGCAGTGACAGGATTGTCTGGCAACATGCTAGAGAGAGAATCCAGAGCCCCACCTTAGATTCAGCAAATCAGGACCTATATTGGTGTGTGTTGGGGGTGGGGTGTGCAGGCATATCTGTGCACATGCGTGTGGAGGCTAAAGGTCAAACAAGAAGGTCTTCTGCCATTGCTCTTCACTCTTTCTTTCTTTCTTTCTTTCTTTCTTTCTTTCTTTCCTTCCTTCCTTCCTTCCTTCCTTCCTTCCTTCCTTCCTTCCTTCTTTCTTTCTTCCTTTCTTTCTTGACAGTTCCTCACTAACCTGGAGCTGACTGACTTGGCATGGCTGGATATCCAGCAAGATCTAGAAGTCCTTCTGTCTCCATCTTCCCAGAGCTGGGTTACTGACAGGTGCCACCACATGTAGCTCTTTCTGTGGGTACTGGAGATTAAACTGGGTCCTTTTGCTTATATGGCAAGCACTTTACCCACTGAGCCATCTTCCCATCCAAGAACCTGCATTGTGATAAGAACCCCCAAGAATTCCTCCTCCATCAGGTTCAGGAAATTTGGGCTATGGGACGATTGTTGCCATGGTAACCCTGAGAGACTGCCCACTTAGAAAACAGGGTATAGAGGTCAGGTGCAGACTCTGATCTAAATCCTAGTTCTGTGATCTTGGACAAGGTTAGAGGAAGTAACTCTGTCCGAGAGTTTTTGGGGCCAGTGAGAAGGCTCACTGGGTAAAGGCACTTACTGCCAACTCTGATGACCTGAGTTCAATCCTTGAGACCCACATGGTGGAGATAACCAGTTCCCATAAGCTGTTCTTTGACCCCCACATCCATGCCATGGCACACATGCACACAGATATAAATAACTAATATCTGCAATAAAAACTTTTAAAAGAATATTCTGAACATTAGGTGAGATGATACAGGTAAACCCTATGAACAGGACGATTATTGGCACTACTATTATTTACTAATCCAAAGTTGTATCAGTATGTACAGGTAATAGTGTATCAGATAATAATTCACATTAATTATGTGCATTTATTGCTGCTGTTTTCCAGATATTCATATCACTAGGTGATGTCTGACTAGAGTTCCAGGAAAAATAATAAAAAGAGAGAGATGTACTGAGTGTGAAATGGGAGGGATCATTCATCCTAGCACATTTGGAGCAAAATATGGGTCCTGGTCAGAATTAGAAATAAGTTGTGAATCGATGTCCTGGGGTATCTGGCTCAGAATTCCCGGTGAAGGAGTCCACAAGTGTAATGTGGTATAGATTGTGACTGAAGGGGAAAACAAGCAGTTGGATGAGAAGTGAACGAGGAACAGGGCCACAGCTTAGAATTAGAACACGGCCTTTTGGAGTTGTCTGCCAGATCCCCAGGGTTGGGGTGCCTGGCCTCCTATAGGCCCAGATGCTCCAGCTTGCCAGTGCCACGCTGACAGACCAGACTGACAGCTCCTTGACAGACACCTCATCTCACAGGACAAGCTCAGATCCTGGACTCCAAAGTGAGGTTCCTAAGTCATAACCTTTCTGCCTGTTGCTACCTGGGACCCTCAACAAGTATCTCTGCTTGTTTACACATCTGGACACCAGACGCTGATCAAAGGCCTGAACTGCACACCTGATACCCTCGCAGGTGCTTTAGCTCAGTCCAGGCACATACGGCACTCTCTCGGTGAACACTGGTGTTTGGGGCATGGCTCTTCTCTTGCAGAGAGAGCAACCAAGGTACTTCAGATGACGCAGAGGGAGGGGCTGAGGCCCAGGCAACATCGGAAAGAGACTATTTTAGAAATGAGAGGGCAGTGTAGCAGTGGTGTAGTTTGCTGTCTTAAGGTGCATGCATCAGAGGACTAGGGAACCTAAGAAGAAAGGGTGTTAGGTGTCTTCACCTAATGGATTATTCTCCCAGCCGGACCCCTCAACAAGTCCAAAGAAGGTTGCAGAAGCTTGGATGTGTGCTGGCAGAAGACAAGGAAGGCGGGAAGAGACCATGTGCTTATGGGACACTCCCTGGTCCTGAGCTTTGTGCTCAGGGTTCAAGACCTGTCAGGTCACCTTTCCACTCACTATGGAAGGCTGCAGGACAGCTGGTGAAACTAAGGATTGGGGGGTGGGAGCAGGATACAGAGCATACGTGAGGGGCTGAAAGTGAGTTTCAGCAAGCTCTTCTGCCTGCCACAGCTCTATGGAGAAAATCCCTCAACAGAGATTTCATGAGAAAATTCTTTGGGCCTCCTGGTGGAAGTGGCATACAGGACAAATTTAGGGAATAGCAGAGGGAAGGGACACAGGCCAGCAGGCAGGCAGCTTCAAGGAGCCACTTCCTGGAAGGCTCTGTCCTGACATTGTTTATACTGACCAGTGGGGGAGGGCCCAGAGCCCAGAGAGAAGGCGGATTAACAGACACCTTCCCCTTGTCTCCTCCCTGCTGAGACCTGGACTCTTCTCATAAATGTCAACAGACAGCTCCGCAGGGGTAACCACTCAGTCAAGCCGGCTGCCAGGCCTCAGCAGGCTTCCTGACCCAGGCTAAGTACCTCTTCTACCCTGCCCCTACCAGGGGCACAGGCATGGCTCAGTGGGTCCCAGAAGCCACTCCTGGTAGAACAGACAGGTCCTCGAGGTACCATAGAAGCCAAGAGATTTGATAGAGGACTCGCAAGGCACCCAGGACAGAGCTGGGGACGGAAGGGCTTTCAGACCTTCCTGCGGCTGGTATAGTATCAGAAAGGCAGCCTGAGCAGTGGAAGGCTACGCAGAAGTAAGTTGGGAAGGAGAAAGTGAAGCTGGAGGGGAGGGGTGGGAGAGGAGGGAGAGGGGCTTCCACCCCTGAATAGCTTCAGAATGAGTTTGTATTGATTTTCCATCAGCTCATGAGATCTCTTGAGGTCGGCTGGGAGGTAGTGAGTCCCCTGTCACTAAGGCAATGTAAGCAGAGGCTGGGTAAACAACCGTCAGGAAACTTGCCAAAAGGATCTTTGCCCTGCTCAGGAAGTTGAGCCTTGCAATTCTGAGAGTACTTCCAGCTTTATAGTCCTTTGGATCCTGAGAACTAGTGGAGGCCGTGAAGCAGGTGCGGAGAGAGCCTCTCTCGGTCACTCCTGGAGCAGGAGTTGGGCAGGCATCTGCTGCTTCATTTCTACTGCTCATCCTGCCCAGAACTGTCAGATATTTTTTTAAAGGCCTTACAATGCCCTTAAGGAAATGATCAGCGATACACGGACCAAAAGCATTTGCAAAAATCTTCCTGCCACATTATTTAGGGTAACAAAAATCTGGAAACGGGACAACCCACAGCAGGTCCCAGATGCTCCCAGTGAGTGTATGACAACAGAGAGTCCTTGAGGCAGTTATGACGACCATCCCAGAGATGGCTTGGTGCAGCCTGGAGACCCTGGAGCCCACAGGGTAGAAGGAGAGAACTGCTTACTGAAAGTTGTCCTCTGACCTCCACACACGTGCCATGGCACACCCATGCACACACACACACACACACACACACAAATAAATATAATGTTTGAAGTTACAATGAGTTTTGTTAGACATTTGGAAAAATGCTCTAGAGAAGGTAGGAATGAGAGACGGAATACTGTATAAAGGAAAAGCATATGAAAAACAGCTCAAGGGAATAGGTTAGAAGGTTTCAAAATGTGCCTTTGGGGATGGGTCTGTGGATGGGTTTATTTCTGCTCAGACTCTGTCCTAATGAAGGCTTGTTCCTCGTGAGCAAACCTGATTAAAAGGAAAGCAATAACGACTCACTTCCCAACCTGCAGTCCCCTCCTGCCCACCAGGGGGCGCTTGGGGATTTGCCCAGGGAATGGAAACCCTTTGAAACCAAAAGGCAGTTTCCACTAGTGTAGCTGCACGTATGGACAGTGGAGAGGGCACTGGGCACCTCTGGGTGCTGGTTCTATTGGACCATGATCTGCTCCACAAAACTACTTCATCCAGAAAGGTTGTCATCCTTGCCCAAGACTCCATGGCTCCCCTATCTTAAGAAGCCAGAGTAAGTATTCACTTGTCACAGCCCCAGCGGGTCACCTTGCCCTGATGTCTGGATTCCCTGCAGAGTGAATCATTCTTTGAGTGAAGCTTGGTTCCCTCACAGCCCCTTCTTTGCAGAGATGTCAGTCATAACAGCCATGCTGATGGCAGGAGGGAGCAGCGGGGTAGGATGCCTATTCTGACTTCAGGCTGGATTCTTGTCTAAATAAAGGGCTCTAGCTGAGGCCCTCGCCTCCTCCAGCTGCTGAGGAGGGAGAGGGATGTAGCCTTTCCTCGTGTGTCTTTGTAGCTCCCAAAACACTGTGAGCCAGATGTGATAAATCCAGTGTCTGAGGACACATTGACCAAGTGCCTGTCTAGCTGTCTGCCACAACACACTTTCTGTACTTCCTTGAAATATGCCAGCATGGCACAAAGAACCCATCATGTCAGGATGGTGAGAAACAGGAAGTGGCTACCACTGTCACAGGTCTCTCTGGGCCTCAGTTTCCCTGTTTCCAGAATGGAGAGTGTAAGTAGCCTCTGAGCAGCGGCACCCACCTCCCTGGAGGTCCATCACGTCACTCTGCGCGCTTGGCAGCCCCTTGAGCACCTTTCTCATGAAGCCCTGGGTTGGCCCCATGAAACCAGCTGAGAAAGAAGCTCTCGCCAGAGCCATAGGGCCAGGGAGAGGAAATGAAGAACAGATGGGCTTCCAGCTGGCCCCATCCTGCCCTGTCTGTGTGCTCTTATGCAACTTGGCGGCTGAGGTGAAACCAGTACCAGATCTCAGGAGCTGACACAGGCTTCCCATGGTCAACCTGGGGAGACAGGAGCGGACCATGGACTCACCCAGCTGGTATCCTGTGAGGTTTGATGTCTCTCCCAGGAGGAGGACCAGAACTTCTCTGAGTAAAGAAGCTTTGGAAAGCAAATGTGAAGTTAGGCCCTGGCTCTACCAGGCCCTTCTTAGAGCCTATTTTCTTTGTCGGCTAATTGTGTGTGTGGGGGGGTGAGGGTGGTAGTTGGCTCCAGAAGAGCTGGGGACCCTAACTTTCAGTGATCATTATTATGTTCCAGTAATTCCTAACTTGCCCCTCCATAGCCCCTTCCTGTAGCCAGAGAGCAAACAGATACCAAGGACAGCCCAGGCGTCTGCACAGGGCCCCACTGCCGTGACACCAAGACTTGAACCCTGCTCACTGACTCCAGTACGACACTTTCCCCCCAGTGCCTGGCCTTTCCCTGAAATGGCTGTGAGAAAACAAGAGAACAATCCTGTTCTGAGTAACAGAAACCCTCTGACCTGTGACCTTAGACTGACATATCAACATTCATTCACTCCACTAACATCTATCATACACCCACTCTGACCAAGCTTTGTGGAAAATTCCAGGAACATGGAAACAAACAGGGAATGCCCTGCCTTCACAGAGCTCATCGTCGGGGACCTTCTAAAGAGGACCCTTTCTGGGGTCATGGCCCACTCCTGGCCCCAGACCCCGAGGTCAAGCCCAAGTAAGATTCATCTCTGTGGGACCAGCTGAACCTATATCTGCAGGCAGAGGTCACCCTGGCTTTCCAGGTGACAATCTCTGATGCAATAGCTTCCTCAAAATCAGCATTTGACCCTGGTGGCAGAGAAAGAAACTGAGGCTTAGGGCAGGGTAAAGAATCATCCATCTTTCACAGGGTCACACTTGAGATCCCATCTCTGTCCAGTGCTCAGGCCTGGATTTTCCCTCCTCTGTGCCGCAGGAACCCTCCAGCTCTTGTCCCCCGACTCATATGTCTGCACAGCAGTCCACTCCGGGCAGCTGCAGGCTTCCTGGAGCTCTAGAGGAAGCAGCCTGTGGAGGGGACAGGTGGACTGGGCACATGTAACCTGCAGGATGCTGGGACAGAGGCCACTGAGAGAGAAGCCAGCCTGGCTTCCTCTGAGCCTCAAGGGCCTCCTTGTCTGAGTTCAACGTTTGTCCATGTCCCCTTGCCAGCCCCCTCCCTTTTCTGGGTTCCTGCCACAGCCCCACATGGGCCCAGAAGGCCCAGCCCCCGGGGCACCCCTCCCATCCCACAAAAATGCCATCCCTAGCCCACAACACTAGGGTCTGTAAGAGTCCGGGGAACAATGGAAGCTTTCACAGCGACAGGAAAAGGCCTCAGGAAAACCCTGGGGAGGGGGCTGGGAGTGAGATAGCAAGAAGACGGGGGGGGGGGGGGGGGGGGGGGGGGACACACAAAAGAAGCCTGGGAGAAAAGGACATGCCTCTGATGGGTGACAAGGAAGGGTGGGACAATGGGTGACATCAAGAAGGAAGAGGATACATGTTGGAAATGCTGAGGCTCAAGAGAGACCACAGGACCCCAAGAGCTCCCCAGGATCCGGTGGGCATCCCAAATGCCTTCAGGCTGTGCCATGTACCATAGAAGCAGAACTCTCTCTCCAAATCCTCATGCAGGGGGGAGTAATCTTGGGCAAAACTCTCTGGAAAGCCAGGACTTCTAACCATGTGCACAGCCACTCCCTGGCTATCTGTTTCCTGCCTCTGGCTTCCTTCCACTGACCGCAGGGATGGGATTGGGGCTGAGGGCAGGGAGGGGAAGAGGGGCCTGTGCAGAGTGGCAGAATCACAGGCATTGCAAAAGACTCAAGCTCCTCCCTGTGACTTCAGACTTAGGCCATAGTAGCGCAGAGAGGGGTGGATGGGAGATTCCCAGCTACCCTGTAGTTGGCTGGTGACGGTAGGCCACTCCCAGTGAGAGTCTAAATCCCTGTGTCCTTGTACCTCTAGCAGGTCCTTTGTCCCAGTGATTCCCTTTTTTCCTGCTGCAGTTATGACTCCAGCTCAGCTAGGCAGTCCCCAACTCTTGGTGGCCACTTCAACTTTGAAGTGCCCCATACGACAGGATAGAACCGATGTGCAGAAGACAATTAGCCCCCTTCCCATTTAGCCCCAGGTGATCTAGCCTTAGCTTTCATTAACTCTTCCTGTTAAACTTATATTTAAAATTTAAAAACAAAATCAACATTTTGCCAGTTTGGTGCCCTAAAGTGCTAATGCTTTTCCACTATCCTGCAAGGGAAAAGCTCAAAGCCACCCCTTCCAATCTCCCTGGGGCTAACTGGCCTTCAAGTACCCTCACTCTATTGTGCCATGTTAGTGGCTAGCTGAGAACCTTCTAGAGAAGGCTGGACTCTGGGTCATGTCCTTCTCTAAACCCAACTCTACCATGCCAAACTCTAGAGTTTATCTCAAATTTAAAGACATTTTGCAAACTTTCCTGGCTCACCAGAGTGTGCATGCATGTGTGCATCCATCTGTGCAAGGGACCTCCTGCTTCTCCCACAAATGGCTAGAGAGGCCCTTGGCATGAGGTAACAAGCAGAGGTATAAAGGGCACAGCTCTCTCAGACAGGAGACCTGGAGAGAGGCTAGGCCAGCCCTGGGCAAGGCACTGCCCACTCCTAAGATGTCTCTTTGACATCTCTCTTCTATGCTCCTCTTAAGGCCTTCCCATGAAGGCCTGCTTGCATGTGGCCAGGAGGAACATGTCCATCTGACTGGAGGGAGGCTCTGCCCAGTCCTGGGGGCACGCAAGTGTCTGTGTAAGAGGTGAAAAGGCTACAGGCTACAGTGAGATTCTGGGTATGAGGGCTACAGACAGCTGTGGGAGGAGGGGACAATGAGATCAGCTCAAAATAGCAATGGGGGAAGGGTGTGGAGGTGGCCAAGTGCCAAAAAAGAGATCTGCTCCACCCTGGATGGGGAACGCTGAAGTCAGCTGTTTGGGGAAGCTCTGACTGCCGGCTGCCTGGCTTGCCTTTCCATCCTCAGTTCTAGGCTCCCATCAATCATCTCTTCACCTGGATAGCTGGCAGAAGCAAGGTTTTTGCCTCACACCTGTGAGCGGTGGCCTTTTGGGCCTACAGGAGACCCGAGAGCCACAGGCAACTGATGGTACTGAGCTTAGCAGAGGCCAGTTATACACCAGATTTGTAGCTTCACAGTGACTGTTTCCAGCTGTGGAAACAAAAGCCCAGAGAGGCCGTCACCTGTCTAAGGTCACTAAGGAAAGGAGCGGACGGCCTTGAACTCTGGACCTCTGACTATTGTCTGATTCCACCACTGGGGTGTGAAGTAACTTGTGCCGTTGCAAATGGATAGAGTAGGAGTTAAGAAGTCCCTGTAGCCAGCTCTGGCATCTGCAGCTCTTCCCACGATTTCCGGGTATCAGGGTATCATTTCTCTGGTGTTAAAAATGAGAGAAGCGGGTATGAGGTGCCACATGGGTAACATATCTCACTTCTTCGGGCGAGGTGATGAGCTTCTCTCCAGTCTACTATCTAGGAGGCCACAGCAGGAAGCAAGGCTGACGATCCCCACCCGCACCTGCTTCTGTATCTGAGGGCTGGACCATGGCTGCAGAACTGACTGACCCCTTTTCCTTGTCCTCCAGGGCAAAGTGCTTGCTGCAGGTAGCTCTGCAGGCCAAACGATGGAGCCCTCCACAGATGGTCAGTTTCCTGACACCAGCTTCTCCCCAGCAGCTGGTCCATAACTCCCGTAGACGGGGAATGCAAGGCACAAAGAGGGTGGCAGATCATCCAAGGTCACACAGCCAGGAGGTAGCAGAGCTGGGATCCAAACCCACACTGCACTTCTCCCATTGTATCGCGTGTTTCTTGCAGTCTCATTTTCCCGCTAGTCTCCTTGCCCTTGTCCGTGAGCAACCTCATCCATTCCACAAGAATCCAGAGGAGGAAGGAGAGGAACCCATCACAGAGGTCAGGGCTGGTGGGCAACTCTGGTCTTCTTAGACTCAGCATCCACCCCAGTCCCATAACCTGGCATGTTGTGTCTCCTGGTGACATCTAAAGGAAGCTGCACTTTCATCTAGAAACTTCCCTGACTGCCTTGGTCGAGAGGCATTTTATGGAGGCCCCCATGCAGCCCCAG
The DNA here is from genome assembly GCF_950005125.1 of Chionomys nivalis. Classification (NCBI taxonomy): domain Eukaryota; kingdom Metazoa; phylum Chordata; class Mammalia; order Rodentia; family Cricetidae; genus Chionomys; species Chionomys nivalis. The sequence continues at coordinate 30,611,071 of NC_080090.1, read as the reverse complement.
GACTCGCTGTAGGCTGCTGAGTCATAGGGGTATACACACTCTCGCACACAGCTCCTTTGCATGTTTGCAGGTTTGCATGCATAGGCCTGCTCGCATGCAGTGCCTCACCCAGAAGACCTGTGACTTCAGAGTTAGCATCCCCTCAGGGCTGGGTGCTGGCTGTCACTCAGAACCAGCATGGCCACCCTCCACACTCTGAGGTAAGTGTTTTAACCCCTTTTCCTAATCTGAAGCCAAGCCTCTTTTCTTCCACAGGGCTTTGAAATCAGCTCTTGTCTTTCTGACTCCAGGAGCCCTAGCTCAGAATCTGGAGGATGGATGCGCTGTTCTATTCATACCCAAGCTGCACTGAGGCATCATGGTGACAGTACAGGCCCCACCCCTGAAGTCCCTGAATCTTCATCTCCAACTCTCCTTTGGGGTCTGCTGCTAGTCTGTGGTCCCACTTTGAGGAGGGTCCAGAGCACGGTGAGGGGAAGTCGGAGCATCGAATTCTGTCTTTTTGCTGCCCTATGTGCCCATTCTATAGCCCAGGAAATAAGCCTCTGGAAGGCAAGCCACCCCCTCAAGTCACACAGGAAGTTAAGAGTGAGAGCCAGGAATGAAGTCTGGGATCCTCTGCCCAGAAGCTGGGCACGTTGCAGGTTTGAAGGTGACAGCCTGGAGCTAGATGGATGGACCAGCTCTATGGTACCAGACTGGCAGGGGTGGTGAGTGGGGGAGGGAGGGCTAGCTCCCTGGCCAAGCCCCAAACCTGTGAGTCTACGGCATCTGGAAACAATCATAGGCACAATAATTGTAGTGCAGACCCGGCTGCCAGGTCCTGCAGCAGTCCATTCAAAAAGCAGAGGAAGGGGCAGTCACACCTCTTGCCCCCACCTCCCCACCAGTGTTTGCCTTGGCATCAGCATATGTGGCTCCCGGTAGGCTCAGTTGTTGGGAACAGTCAGCCTGAGCTACAGACATGGAGCCTGATGGACAGAGTGGGTGCTCCAGAGCTCGGACAGAAGTCAGGCAGCCCCAGCTCAACTCCTTACCCTGCCTGCCACATCTATGGCTTACAGCTTAGCTTCCCGGGGCCTCGGTTTCTCTGTAGAGTCTATCGAAGCTGGCCTGGCTGCTTCCCATGTAGTAGCATGTGTAGCATGTGTCTGACTACCAAGTACCAGTTGTCTTCTGTAAGTCAGTGGTGACCATGTAGGCACCTGGAAAGAGCTACGCTATAGTCACACAATGACTGGGCGTGTTCTTCCCTGCCTACTTTACAACACTGCACTCACACTCTCAACCAGAATTTGCAGGGATGCCCAAGAGATGGGGTCCTGGAATCGGACACCCCCACCCCTGTGAACTTACAGCCACGAGACGAGGGCTCCGGCTCTGAGCAGAAGCCACACTGCGGGGTATTTTGAGACAACTCAACCCTCCCCAGAATCTGAAATTTTATGACCTTGGTCTGATCATGTACACATCCCTAACCTCCTTCCTGATCCCAACACACTCACCACCACACTCTGTGATCCATGGCTCAGTTTCCCCATCTGTCAGCAAGTGCGGGGATAGGGGCTTGAAGTCAGGAAGGTCAATGCTGCACCTGGGTGCTTACCCCAAAGTGTTTTCCACCAGGGTTTTGCCTAGTATTTATATCTGCCCCTGAACGTGAAAGGCAAGTGTGGTAGCATGCCAACAAAGATCCTTCTGGAATAAATGTCCCACCTATAGACAGCACTCAGGCTTGAGCAACAGATGGGTTGGGGGCCATGGGTGGCCCTGGCCATGGTCTTCCTCTTCCTCCTCCTGGCCTGTCACTCACGTCAACTAGCTCCGCTGATGGCTCCTGAGTATTGTGTCGTGAAAGCACAACCCCAGCTGCAGCCATGCTTTAGAGCCATGATTCTTCCTCTGGAAGCCCTCCTATCCAGCTCTCAGGGTACACACCCCTTCCCCATGCCCCCCTCCAGGCCTTGCACCTGTGCCTGTCTGCAGGCAGTATGCCCAGGATCCTGTACTTCTCCCTCTTTGGGGACAGCATGGGTCTGGCACAAAGCAGGCGGTATCAGTGCAAAGTGGCCACTGGCTTCTACCATCCCCTAAACTGAGAAGCCAGAGGAGAGAGCTGGGGGTGGGGTAGCACAGAAGGGGGTGGTAGTGGCCTGGTAACTTCCTGGACAATCATGCTGGCCGATGTTCCTAGTTCTCAGTGTGGCTATTGTCCCTGCTGGCCCAGAGAGCTGGCTCAATAGGGCCTCTGTCCCTTCCCAAGCAGGCCATCCTGGCTTGGTGGCATCCCACCAGGCAGCTGGGAGGCGAGACCCAACACTTCCTGTCCCCACTGCACATGTTGGGGTGTTGGGGGAAGGGGGTTCTCAGACAAGCACCCATCTGTGTTCCCTAGGGTAGAACTGCCCAGCTTGAGACAGAGGCAGTGAGAGAAGGGACAGTGGTGGCAGGGACATTCTTAATTGTGGGTCTCAGCTTCTCTCAGGCAGCCTGAGCGCCCTCTGAGCTGGAGCCATCAGGTTTAGAACCTCCTTGCATGCGTGTTTGTCCTTAGGGCCTTTCGCTCTTCCCTCTGCCAACAATGACCACGCCCCACGTCACCAAACGTTTTCTCCCTGATTATTTGTCTCCACTCAAGTTGCCACACACCCAGAGAGGTGGTCCCTGACAACCCTGTTGTTTGAACATAACTTATATCCTGGTGTCCCTGACTATTTCTTTGCTGTCACCCCACAGGAATGTGAACTGCTCTTTCCTTGTCTTCCTTGTTCACAGTGGTCCATGCCAGACACACAGTAGGAGCTTCATACACAATGAACGGACACTTGAGCACCGACTTGCCCATCAAAGGACATGATGGGGAAGAGCAGGAGCCTGTGTTTGGGGTGGTGAGAAAGTGTCAGGGGAGCCAGAGAAAGTCACGATGAAAAAGGTTCACTGCGGTTGCAGCAGAGCTGGGTGGCAGGAAACATGAGGATGAAGGCCTTGGAGGGCAAAGGCCAAGCTTCAGGGGCCCCGGGACTCTAACACAAGACTAGGTTTTAGCCCAGGAGCCACGGGAAGCCACGGTGGGTTTCAGATGGGTATGGACAGGTCTCTGTGTCCACATGAGGCAGACGGATGCTGGCAGGCAGAGTGACTGGGGATTAAGAAGTCTGAAGTAGCACTTTGCAGGCAAGCCTCTCTGTGCCAGCGATGCAGGTAGAGCCTGGTCACGGCTATGCCTTTCTCCAGCAGAGATGGATGGAAGAGGTCTGGCCAAGTCTTTAGCGAGAACAGCATATGGGACAGCCATATAATGACAGGACTGACGGGTCTGCCCCAACACTAGTCTAAAGGCGGGGCTGGGCCCTCTGGTGCGGTTCTCTAATTACACAGATGCAGACTCTTTCCCCAGTAGGTGAGCCAGAAGAGCATGTGCAGCAGCCTAAGGCGGGCCTTAGGGTTTCAAAGTACCTGCCAGGCCCCAGTAAGGAGGGATGGATGAGGAAGAGGTGAGCCCCAAACAGAAGCAGCCCAGGAGGACAAGTGAAACCAGAGCCAGGACAGAAAGTCCAGGATTCCAGCCATCAGGCACCTAGTAGACACAAGGCACAGACAGGTCAGTCATCATCACTTCCCACTGGTTCTCCACACAGTAGAGGTGCTGTGGCCAGAGGCCTGGCTTCTCCAGCAGCACCAAAGCCCTGAGTAGCAGGATGGAGCTCAGTCACTCAATGCTGGGCAGAGAGTGGGACAGAGGGACTGCCGGCCTCCCCTGCATTTCTGAGAGGCATGCCTTGAGGGGGCTTGCTGTTCTGGGACTCTGCCACAGTCTCTGAGGCTCCTGCCTCCAGAGGCCTGCTGCCACAGCCCACCAAGGCGTCTGATGTATTTACGCTTTCCTAGTACCAGGGCTGTCCCCAGCAGGTCTCGTGTCCCCAGTTCCTGCAATTTGCCCACATGTGCCATGGCTGATCCTCACTGTCTGTCCCATCTTGGCTGTGTTCCCAGTGGTCTAAAAAGCAAAGATCTCAGGAGTTGGTATGCCACCTGGGGATCGTGCTGAGCAGACCAGGGAGCAGGTGCTCTGTCCAGACAGGCCCTGAATCTGTGCGCAGGCCAGGCTGGGCAGCAAGGAGCAGAGGGAGGAAAGCATGAGAGTTTATCCCTCACACCTCATGAAGACCCGGATCCTCCTGTTAAGTCAAACGACAGGAAATGAGAGGCTAAGAGTGGCCAAGAAAAGGGCAGTGGCTCGAACCAACTGCAGGATTGTCAGGGGACCAGTGGGAGCTTGTGCCTCACCTCCAGCTCCTAGGTAGGCAGCAGGCACACAGCACAGTCCTGGCCCTGTTGTAATATGCACAGGAGGAGCATGCACCATCACCATCACCATGACCACCCCCCACCTCCCTACTCCCCCACCCTGTGCCCTGCTCCACCTCAGGAGTTCTGTGCACATGTGCATCTCCACAGCAAAGGTGGGCTGAGGGTGGGCCTACCAGCCATAGGCAGCTCTGGATTTCTAAAAATGGCAAAAAAAGAGCCACATGGGAAATAAGGAGCATTGTGCAGAAGTAGGAAAGAAACCACAGTTATTCCATCTCTCTTGGAAAAAAATGAAAATGTCTCCTGTTTCCCTACCATGAGCTGTTTGTGGCCCCACAAAGAGGCGGCCACTGCTCATCTAGTGGCTTTCAACCTCTCATCCAGTGATGGCAAATGAAAACAGATCTCTTCGTGCACAGCCCTAGGGACCAGGGCTTGAATGCCAATGCCACTGAACAGCAGCAAGAGTAGAGGGGAATTTCTGCATCTCTCCGAGTCTTAGGCGGACATCATTCCAGTGGGAAGAACAATGATTGGGCTCACTGAAAGCAAATGCTTGGCATATGCTTGGAATTCAGTGTATAGTCACCATTATGATCACCACCACCATCATCATCATTACCATCGTTGCAATCATGATTATCATCATCACCATAACTGATATCACCACTACCACCATCAATACCATCACCAACACCATTATCATCACTACAACCTCATCACTATCTTTATCATCACCACCACCACCATCATCATCACCATTACCAATGTGCCTAGTACTTCCTGTATCCTTAGACTCTTCCTCCTATACTTTGATAGCCTTTTCAAAACCCAGGTTTTCTGAAAGCATAATTTCACCCCTAAAGTGACTATAAAGGTAGCCACCCAGTCTCCTTCCGCAAACACAATCTCTTACCAAGGCAGGCTTTGTGCCAAGATTGCTAGGTTGGTAGGCATGTGGGCAGTCTCTGCTCCTTCTCATTGTGCCAGGTTTACTTACAAGATCTTGCTGAATCCTCATGGTCATTCTGTGAGTCACATTCCACTGTCCCTCAGCAGGATAGAAACCAGAGAGGTGCATGGATATTTTCAAGGTCAAACAGAGAGGGAGGGACATTTGCGGCACACCTTCTCTATGGCATGGCTCCAGGCTTGACATTCCAGCACAGCAGAGATGGGACACCGATCCTTATGCATAACTGTGTGATCTAAAAGGCCTGAAAATGACCTGGGCTTAGAGTCACATGGGGGCTGAGAGAGTCCTCCTAGGCTTGGTGCAACCACCAGGCTACAGGTGGTAAGTGTCAAATCCTGGAGGTAGGGATGGTTTCTGTTACCTTAGAGGGACCAAAGGTCATCTGGGTTCTGTACAAAAAGCCAGGCCTGGGTATAGTTAGCTGGAAAGGACCACACAATAACAGCTGGGAGACAGGGTGCCATTCCCACTAAGCAGTTCATCTCTTGGGTCTCTGCTCTCCACCTGGAGTCAAGTGTGTTTGTCAAGGCTGAGTTGGCGAGGTCTTTGTATGGTAAAGCCCCTCATGCAGAAGCCTAATCTGCTACTCTGGACACCACAGCTCTGACGTGGGATGCGCAAATACAAAACACAATCAAGAGGTACTGCTGCACCTCTGCACTGTCCTTGCTGCATGGTGGAAGGCGCCCCACACAGCTGCTCTATCTTTCATTCCTACTCTGTAGTGTCGGGAGCGGAGTTCTATAGGGTCTCTGCTCTCCCCACTTTCACTGTTCCCCAAGGCAGGATGGAGTGGCCTGTGTCTATGCTCATACAACCACCACCTTGTCTCAAGAAGTCAAAGGCCAAACCCTGGGCTCCAGTAGCCATTGGCCAAGATGGGCTGACAGATCATCGCAGAGTTGCTGAGTTTAGGATCTGACATTGTGTTAAGGCCACAACAGCACCATATCTTGGGATGGTGACATATTACACTCAGGCAGGAGACTTCATCCCCAGAATGAGAGCCCATGAGAACCCAGACACCTATGTGAGGCTTAGAATGATAGAACTCAGGTATTGACAGATGAGAGAGCCTCAGACCTAAAATCACACAATCCACAGCCCTGAGAGCCAGAGCCATCTGGACGGAAGCCTGCTTCCAAATTACAAGCGCTAAGGCTACATGGACCAGGATTCTAGGATGGAGCACAGGCATGAGGAAGTAGGAGCCCTGGGGACCTTAGAAGGACATGTAGACATGTAGCTTGCTCACCCGTGGATCCTCTCATCTGGGCACACACCAGTTCACACTGGGTACTGTACTTTTGCCCAGCTGCCCATCACAATTGCTTGAACATCTAGACAAATCTGTGTGTCTAGGCCCGCTCTAGACCTCCCCAGTCAACACTTGCAGCACCCCCAAAATAAACAAGATAAAATATCCCAGGCTCTCCTAAGGGGAAATCCAAGATGAGCTCTTTCCTGTTAAAGGGAAACAGAGACGACAAACAACGGGGCCAAGGACACACAGCAGTGTTCCCCAGACTCTACACCAGGGTCAAGGCCCCTAGCCTCTCCTTCTAGCCTCCTTTTCGGACCCCTCTAGCTCCAGGGTTTCTGTTGCCTACCTAGAGGAACCTCTGCCTTGGGGTGCTTCTAGAATCCTCGGTACCAAGAAGGCCAGAACAGAGTGAAACAAATAGTCTTCTAGGCTTCAAGACAGTCTTTGACCCCACACATGCGCAATGACTACCAAACGGCTTCTTCCAGGAGGGTCATCAGGGTCCTTAAGGCCAATGCTCACTCCTAAGAAGCCTGTAATAGAGAGACGCTCTGGAGATAGCAGTTAAGACCCAGGACTTCTGCTGTGACAGCCTGGGCCCAGCTGGAACTTTGATAAATGGTGTGACCTCACTTGTCTAGAGCTCCAGGTGTGTCCAACCAGCAATCTGTAAAGTACACACACCCCAGGAAAGCTTCAAATGCAGATCAACTTAAAACCATTAATTTCCCTGCATTATGAGGACGTGTGAGGGTGTGTGTTTTGGTAACTCAGTTTCGTGAATGGTCTTCAGTATGGCCTTTGTCCATGACAATGCTGTGTCATAACGGTAAAAGACAGGCATACCTGGACAGTCTCAGAGTGGGAGGCTGGACAGAGACCTCTGCTGCCCCCTCCCTGGCCTGTGCAGGACTTCACACAGCAAGCCCACCATTTTAAGGATTGGAAGCCCGCCGTGTCCTCAATGGTGTGTTCCTGACTGATTGATTAGGTCATGTCAGCAGTCTCATCCAAACACTTCCGCTGTTCTATTGGCCCTTTGCCCTGTCTGGTGTCCATGGAGACTGCCTGGGTACAAATGCCTTTGGTTTGCTCAGAGGAAGCCCCATCCTCCCACACCAAACTGAGGGTGCTCCCCCCACCTTGCCCTGTCCCAGATCTGGTGGCCTTGTTGACTCCCAAGCCAATCAGGGTAGCATGAGTGCTTTTAGTGCCTTTGCCCATCCTTCCTCCCCCCTCCAGTCTAACACCCTCTGGATCAAAAGCAGACTGGCATGTGAGTTTCCTGTAACTAGATGGGAATTCCAAGGCAAGACCCCTATCAAGCTGTAGAAGGAAGGTCCACTATGCTGATTCCAGGACAAGAAAAGTAGGGGGCACTGTACTGTGAGACAGGAACTCCTGAACTCCAGTGTGGCCAGGAATGATCCAGAAAACTTAAGACTACATGGACTCTGGGGCTGCAGGAAACTGAACCTGCATCTTTACACATGCCAGGTGGAGCTCTACCACTCAGTCGCACTCTCAACCTAAGCTTGCATTTCTAAGCCTCTGCTGAAGTAGTGGCGGCTTCAAGTACCGCACTTCCTTGAACAGTCCCAAGATAAACACAAGTCATGTGAGAAGCACAGGACAAGAGCCTGGCACTGGGGACCCTCCATGATCCCAGCATTCAGCAGACACAGCGGGAGCAATCAGAGGAGGCTGACTGGAGAAGGGGGCCCAGTCCAAGGATACCGCTGTGGTTTGGATATGGTTTGAATGTCCCCCAATGGTCCTGCACTGGGAGTTCAGTCCCAAAGACTGAGGCAGTAGGAAGTGGTACAAGCCAGGAAGAGGTCCCAGCTCACTGGGATATACCTTAGTAAGGCATCACAAGGGTTTTCTTGTGACTCCTTGGTGGTTACCCCCAGAGAGTGCTTACAAAAGTGGGAGCCAGCCCTTGCCTCTCTCCCCTGTTCTGCACTGAATCACTCACATGCTCTCATGTGTTCTCCTACCACCTGCCATGCAGCCATGCAGCCATACAGCCATACAGCCATACAGCCATACAGCCATACAGCCATACAGCCACGCAGCCAAGGGGTGGCCCCAGCCTGAGTTCGAGCTAAACCATTTGGTGGAAGCTCCAGGATCTATTAATAAACCCCTTTAGGAAGTCAGCTTGGGTCAGGCACTTCATGACAATGACAACATGCTGACTGACACAGACGCTCTTGCTCTGTTCCCCAGGCCTTGCAAGCTGCTCAAGGCTCGGGGTAAGTCCTCCTTTCAGGCTCTGCCCTAAACCCTGTCCCTCGGGATCTAGGAAATGAAGCACTGATCATGGAGACATGGAGCCACTGGGGGCTCCTTGCAGCGTGCGATGCTTAAACAGAGAACCACCGGCTGAGGATGTGAAACTGGCTCCGCAGCTCCTTCCTGTCACATGTCCTGCACCGCACCCCTCCTCCTTCACTCTCGTGCCACCTCTGCAGCTGCCCCCTCGTGTCTGTGCTGGGTAGGGTGAGACCTAGCAAACCCAACCCTCCGCTGGAGCCAGTAGGAGCCGAGCCCAGAGCCAGCTCCCATCAGCCCTCTTCCAGGAATACCACTCTGGGTAGACAGATCCCTTGAGCCTCATCCAGGAATCTCTCCCAGCATGGTCCCAAGTACTTGGAACTATCCTCTGTTCCTCCCAAGCCCCTGAGGAAACACAGCTTTGTCACCTGGCCCCCTGCAGCCCAGCCCAGCCCATCTGTGGGTAGAGGGTGGGAGGGGGAGCCCAGAGTCCTCTGGGGACCCCACAGCTCTGGGGCATACTCCAAACTTTGGGACACAGTTTGACAGAGCTGACTTGCAGCCTAAAAATAATGACAGCCACTAAGAGACTTCATGTAAGTGCCCAGAGAATACAGGAGGTGCTTCAGGTAACAACGGCCGGCCTCCCGGCATGCTCTGAGGTCAGACTTTTCAGTATTCTTCCTAGAAATAAGAGGAAACAAGCCCTGGAAAGACTGGTTCATTTTCCAGAGCTCACAGTTGGGAAGAGGCCACACTAGGGTAGTGTGAGCAGCAGGGGGTCTCAGAAGGGGAGGAGCGAAGGCTGGGACACAGCCTGAGTCCTGGCACCTTCTAACACCAGGGCCCATGAAACTCTAAGCCAAGCAGCAGTTCCTGAACATTTCTGGGCACTCATGGTATTCCAGGTACTGTACCAGGAGCTAGAACATCACAGCCCAGGTCCCCACAGGAAGCTGTCCCAGGCTCCAGAGGAGTCATTCCTACCTGCCCCAGCCCAGGATTCCTCGGGAAATACAAAATGATGCTGCTAGCCTCTCTCCTCCCTCTTTCCCCCTCATCCTCCTCCTTCCTTTCCTGCTTCTGGCTCCCATCCTTCCATCCGCAGATCTTTCTATAAAGTCATCCTAGCTCAGGTTCTGTAGGAAAGCCCTCAGTTTCCCTACCAGCTCACTGGTGGTCCTCTCTGTCTTTTGTTACTATAATAAAATACCTGAAAGCTCACACTTCATGAAGAAAATGGGTTTACTGATGCACCATTTTGGCTAACAGTACAAACATCAAGTCCTTTGAAGCTCCCATGGGAAGGGATAGCAATACTAGAAAGATCAAGCGGTCACCTGGCAAAGGGAGAAGCCTGCTCTTTCATAATAAGCCCTTCCCAATACATAACCAGAGTCCTGGAAGAGTCACTTCCTTTCCTTCCAAAGACTTAATCACCTCCCACCCCGCCCGCCTCTTAGAGCCCAGTCACTTCTCCACCTTCATCCACCAACATACACTATGGGAAGCAAGCTCCCTACACATGAGCCCTTGAGAGGCACACTCAAACCAAGTCCAAGCCACAGCAGTTGTAGACTGACCAGAGGTTTTAAATCTTTCAGCCTGAGAACTTTCCCTCTTATTGGAGGTGCTCACAAGTAGAGGGAAGAGCTGGGCTCGATGAGTGGCTAACCTCTTTCAGCTCTCCATGCCACTCAGCTTGGAAGCTCTAAGAAACTTCCAGTTCCTGACCTAAGTTCTGCAAGGGAAACTCCACAGATCCACGGTCCCTCTCTGTCTGACCTCTGAGCAGTTCCACCCACTCTGACCTCAGGGAATACCCAAACCTGCTGCCAGGTCAGGACTGGAATGAGGAGTTGACCACCCAAGCCTGGGTCAGACATGGCTGGTCATCCCTGCTTATTGCCTTTGAACACCCAAACCCTCAGGGACTGGCTCCTCAGGCCTGTGGTGAGGGGCAAGGCTGTGGCTCAAGGGCAGTGGAGGCAGGATAGGCAGAAGGGCCAATGCCCCTCCCCTAGTAAGACCCTGAAACTATTTACATCCTAAGGTTTCAGCTGTGCTGGGATCTGAGCCTCTCTCTGCTCTATTTTTCTTTTTCTTTTGCAATCTCCAAGAAACCCGAGCTGCCAGCAGGGAGGGGGTGATGGTTCTGCTCCGTCTGACATCTGGATCACATTAGCAGCCAGGCGTGCTGACTCAGGACCGTGCTCCCCTGGGCTCCAGCCCTTAGCCGGACAAGGAGGCACAGGTGACAATCCCCTGGACCTCCCTCAAGACAGGGACCACAACTCATCAAGAAGGTCTTGGGAGTAGGGGAGGTTACAGGCTGGGAGAATTTCTGCATCTAGGTTAGGGCTTGCAGGGTGGCTGCCAGGCTTGCCATGGCTGGGAAGAGGGAGATCTTAGAGAAAGGACACTGGGTCCTGAGTTCCTAACACAACCTCCAAGACAACAGAAAGGCAAGGCTGAATTGCAGATGTGAAGAGGCTCAGACAGGTTAGGCAACTTATCCAATGTTGCACACACCGTAGAGCAACATACAGAATGATGGCTTTAACTTGGCCTTTCAGCTCATAAATGCAGGGCTCTTTTCTTTTTCCTATGGAATCCCATACTAACATCAGAATCCTTACTGATGGCATGCAGACCCTGTGTGTCCCTGTAAGCAGCAAGACCATCTAATTGGAAGAGGTCACCAGCCCCTCTTAGGTTAACTGATGATTTTCATGTGTACAGGTACTTGTTCTTTTGTGTGGCCCTTCCTTTATAAGTTACTAAAAAATGTATTTTCTAACTGTGTTAGTGTAGACACCCAGGATAGAATCTAATTACATATTTATTGTTATTATTATATTTATTTCCTTTCATGGTCTTAAAACACGTAAGAACCATTTCTATGGTTCTGTGGTACCTAGGAGGGATCCCTTGGCTCTTCTTCAAGTGCAATGCTTCCTGATTTCCACTATGTTGCAATGTACCCAGCCTCTGAGCCCCAAATGGGCCCTTTCTTCCTCACTGACTGTGGTGTTCCAGGCTGCCTCACCTTCCAGTTCTGCTACCCCTGCCTTTTCTCTGGTCTCATCTCCTTCTACTCACAGGCTGTCTGTGGTAGCAGCCAGGCCTCCTCTCTTCCAGGTCCAACCTGCCCCAGAATGATCTTTCAGAATGTTAATATGAGCCTGTTACCCAAACCCAGATGGCTTCCCTGCCCGCAACACTAAGCCCAGGGTTACAGCCTGGCATGCAGGCCCTCACCACCTGCTCTGACCACACCTCCCGCCTCTCCTCTGGGAGTGCCAGCTGTGAACAAGGGCATGCAATGTCCAGAGAGGTCTGGGATGCCTTCCCTCTCTGGTCTAGCTCCTCACCTCTGAAACCTCCCACAGTGTTGCAGGCAGAGCGGGACAGACTTTAGCCACACCGCCATGGCTGTGTCTATCCCAGAAGCATGCCTGCACCCAACAGACACGTAGAAAGGTCGCATTTGTAGCCCTACTACCAATACACAGGCCAAGCTGGAAGGACTAGAGGCTCAGATCCTCAGGGTCCGGCCCCATTAGGCTGCAGATGTCAACACCAGGCACCCAGATGACCCTGCAGGCAGTTCACAGGTACCACCTAGGCCTCCCCTGCAAACGATTGGTGTCTACTGCCACCAGAGCTACCCTGACCTCTCTGCCTTACCAGGCAGCAGACCCCTTGAGGCTGGCCCCATGGTGAGTTATGGCGCACATCAACGGTTAGGATGGGCAGGTATGGTGGCTTAGCCTCTCCGTCCAGCAGTCCCTCTCTTTTAAAGATCTCGGATCTCTCCAGGTGTAATGGCACCAACCTTTAATTCCACGACTCAGAAGGCAGAGGCAGGCAGATCTCTTGAGTTCAAGGCCAGAATAGTCTACAGAGTGAGTTCCAGGACAGCCAGGGCTACACAAACAAACAAAAACCGAAACCTCTGATCTTAAAAACAGTGGATATAGGGCATAAAAAAAAAAAAGTCTGGACCCTAGACTCAGGGGACCTGAGTTCCAGGTTTACATAGTTACCAGCTGTGTGACCAGCGGCAAGTTACTTAACTTCCCTGGGCCTTGGTGCTTGGAGTGGAAACTGAGAAGTGCTACTGTACCTACGGAGAAGGTGAGAGACTTAGGGGTTATTGGATGGTGACTTTACTATTTACCTTCAGGCTTCAGAACAGTCACATCACTGCACGCACTCAAAGTCAGGGACTACAGGACTGTTAGTTTGTTTTTCCAAAAAGAAAAAAACGAAACAAAAGTGGCAACACTCCGGGCTCCTAAGTCTTCCTGGACATCTACTAGAGATGGGCCTGGCACTGCCTCACCCACAAGGTGATGTTCCTTGAGGAGCTGATCTCTATCACTTCTACCTCTGCTCTGGGGACTCCTGACTTCTTATAGTACTCAGTACCCTTCACAGTGCCCCCTGAGTCATATGAACAGAGCCTTGGAGACTGCTATGCTGCTCTTTTTATTGTTTCCTCTTCTTTGTTTGTTTGTTTGTTTGCTTGCTTGCTTTTCTGGGACAGGGTTCTTCTTTCCTCTATGTAATAGCTCTGACTGTCCTGGAAGTCAATTTGTAGACCAGGCTGGCCTTGAACTCACAGAGATCCACCTGCCTTTGCCTCCCAAGTGCTGGGATTAAAGGTCTGCACTATCACTGCCCACTATGTGTCCTGTTTAAAGTGAGATTTCACACAACCAAAGCTGTCCTTGAACTTGATCTGTAGTGGAGGATGACGTGGAACTTCTGATCCTCCTCTCTCCCCCTTCTGAGTGGGCCACTAGCCCTGGCCTATGAAATGCTGGAGATTGAACTCAGGGCTTTGTACATCTTAGGCAAGCATTCTACCAACTGAGCTACATCCCCAAGCTCCTCTAGCCTTTTTAAAGTTGGAAAAGAATCAAGTCACATGCTACCAGACCAGAGGCACTGACAGTGGAAATGTTAACGGTGTTCTCCTTGCTGCCTCTGTGAAATGCCAGGGCTCATGGACAACTCTGGGACCTGGCAAGGTATATTCTACCCCAGTTAAACTATGGAGAATTCTAAACACATCTGGATCATTTAGAAATTCTTCTATAGACAAAAGATAAAAGAACAAAAAGAATATTTGAAGAAACACCAGCCTAAAAGTCCCCAAATCTAATGACAGCCATATCAATGCAACCAAGCAGCTCAACAGACTCTGTGTAGGGTGAACACAGAAACAGACCTGCCACAAGTGAACACCTGAAGGCCCAAACCAGCAGCTCACAGAGCTGTGGAGGAGTGGTATTTCTGTGTGTGGTGCTGGTGAATTAAGATTCATACTGTAAACCACATCCAACAAGTAGATCACTACAGAATAGCATTAAAATCATTATAGAAATCAAAATGCTACACTAGAAAATGAACACAAAAAACAGAAATAAGAATGAAATAGAGGAATAAAAAGATAAGTAATGTATAGAATAAAAACTCATGACAGAAGTAAATCAAACTAATATCAATAATATTAAAGGTGAATGGATTAAAGAATCCAATCAAAATGCAGAGATTTTGTTTTTCAGATTGGGAAAACTTAAAATCCAATCAATTATATGTTATCTCCAGGGGACTCACTTCAGATTCAAATACCTGAATAGATGAAAAACAATCACTAGAAAGCCAGGTATACCACTGTCAGAAAAAAAAAAAAAAAAGACTTCATGGATTTTGTTTTGGTTTTATTTTCTTGAAGTGCTAGAGATTGAATCTAAGACCTTGTATGTATGTATTTGACAAGTGCTCTATCACTGAGCTATACATCTCTAGCCCTAATACAGACTTTAAAACAAAAATGAATGTTACTAGAGGGGAAAACCTAGTATTTTATAATGGTAAAAGGATCAGTTCAGCAGAAAGTTATAACCATTAGAAAGATAGAGCACACCTAATAAGAGAACACCAAAACACATGAAGAAAGATAGACAATGGAAGACAAAGGAGTAATTCAATAATAACAGTTGGAGACACTGGTATCTGCACTTAATGGATAGAGAACTGGGCAGAACATCAACAAAGCAACAGGAGACATAAACAGCACTGTAAGCCAGCATGCCTAGCAGACACCCCCACAACACCCCGCCCAACCTTCTCACAGGACAGTTTCCAGGCCAGCCACATGCTGAGCTCCAGAACAACCACAATGCATTTGGAAGGAATGGAACAATACAAGGCATGTCCTCTGACCACAGTGGAATAAATTCTGAAATCATCAAAAGCTATTTGGAAAACTCACAAATATGTGTGACTATTAAACAACACACTGCTAAATAACCAGTGGGTTCAAAAGGAAGACTCAAGAAAATACTAGGTGGCATATAAAAGACATGGCATACCTAACATGGGATGTGGCTCACAGACTATAAACATTTACAATAATGAAAAAAGTTGTGCGGGCCTCGGGAGGTAATCCAGCTATCCAAGTGCTTGCCATACAAGAATGAAGACCTGAGTTTAGATCCTTAGAACCCACGTAAAAGTCTCGTGTGGCTGTGTATGTCTATAGTCTCTGCACAGAGGAGGAAGAGATAGGAAGATTCCTGGAGCTTGTTGACCAGCCAATCAAGCTGAACTGGTTAACTACAGTGAGACTTGGCTTAAAAAGTAGTTGGAGAAGTGATTGAGAAAGACACCAGTTGCCAGCTTTTGGACTCACATAGGAGTTCACACATACATGTACATACTTCACACACACACACACACACACACACACACACACACAGGGATGTGGTGGCCAAATTCTAGCATTTGGAAAGTGGAAGAAGGAGGATCAAGAGTTCATGACCAGCTGGTGCTACCTAGCAATTTTGGGACCAGCCTGAGCTATGTAAGATCCTGTCTCCATGTCAAACAAGAACAAAAGAAAAAATGAAGATATGGCTGAGTTTGGTGGTTTATACATAGGATGTCTGAGGCACAATGATCACAAGTCTGAGGCCAACCTGGACTAGAGAGAATATCTCATAGCAAAAACATAGGGTAGCAATGAAAAGATGTCGAGTCAGTAAACCAACCTTTGCCTCCACACCAAGAAACAAGAATAAAGATGAACTAAGCAACTTCCCAGAAGGGAACAAGAAAGTTCAGAGTAGAAAGCCAGAATCAAGGATTTTCGGGGATACACATAAGCCCACACTCACAGCAGCTCTATCCACGGCAGGGGTGGAATCAGGCAGCTCTCCACTGAGGACCAAGAAGGCATATTGCTTGGGTGGGATACCACTCAGTCTTTTTATTTTCCTTGATTTTTCAAGACAGGGTTACTCTGTACAATGAATGGCCCTGGCTGTCCTGTAACTCGCTCTGTAGAACAGGTTGGCCTTGAACTCACAGATATATTCCTGCCTCTGCCCCCTAAATGCTGGGATTAAAGGTGTGCACCACCACCACCTGGCTACCACTCCGTCTTAAATAGAAATTATGACCCATGACACAATATTAATGAGCCATGGTGATCTTCCTGTCTCGCTCTCCAGTACAGGGGTTGGGTCACCACATCTCAATTACATAGTACATATTTTGACCTGTTGTATATAACATTTCATTAGAATCATGAGTTTATAAAAGTTCAAACACTCCTTTCCTCTCTTCAGGAAGACCTGTGCTAAACACCTGATAGCATAAGAATCTCAGCTGGTTCAGGAGTCAGATGGTGAGGGTATACAGGGAGGAATGTGGCCCAACAGCTGGGTGTGGTCACTGGAGGGTGGATAGCATCTAACTACATTCCAGCCTACCCATACCCAAATCCCCTCCATCTAGCACCCAGCTGGGGGAGGGGCTCTCTTCATGGTGGTGTCCAAGCGAAGAGAGTAATGCCTGACAGCCTGTACCAAACATTTCCGTTGTGCCAGGCTCTGCCCGGTACTTCCCTGCCTTGTGCGATGGCACCCATGTGCTAGTTAGGGTTCTCCTTTGTCTTATCCCAACTCTGCCTCCACCACTGAACCAGACGGGGGATAGATCCCTAGGCCTCCTGGAGTCCCTAATACAATCAGGTTTAGGACAGACTAGGATAGCACAGTCAGCCAGTTCTAGCTTATCTAGGCTGCATAGAGCACAGGCCTCAGGTAGGGATGGCCCAGGTACTCATGGCTGCACCAAGTAGCAATTCTGTGTCTTCCTCAGCTCTATAGCTCTCAGAGACTCATCTGTCCCACTGCCTCTCCTCCCTCACCTACCACACACTAAGAGAATGTTATCCGTGAGAAGGAAAGCCGATGTCAGCATTGTGCTGAAAACCAAGGACCTCTCTAACCCAGTATTCCGAAGACTCTCATCTGCTGGCGTTAAATCCTGGCTCCTCCACGGCCCAGCTCAACTTCTGCATGAGTTCCTTCCTTGCTCAAAGAACTCATTTCGGCCTCTCAGAAAGAGGCTCAACCGAGCCTTATAAACAGGCAGTCACCAGCAATACGTGACAGGTTGCCGGGGTACATTTGGCACAAGGTCTGCTTCCTCACTAATGTGAGTAGGTCTTGCTTGCCCATTTCCAAAGCTGCCCACGGTGGGGTGTCCTGAATGGCTTGCATGTGGGAGCTCTTAGTTGTGAAGGAGTTGCCAGTTAGTGGGCCATGGGCAGACTCTAAATCCTTATCTATCACCTAATCAGAGTTCTACCCAGAGAGCCCTGGGGGAGGAGCTGAGCTCAGCCTCCAGTGAAGACACAAGATCCCAAGGGCTTCTTGCTCATTGCCCCCATGGGAGGATGGGTTGTGTAGGACACAGTGGTGAGTTCCCACCACATAGGGCTCCAGGAGGAGAAGCAAGTGGGCCTAGGGTGGGCCTGGGGTTCTGCTTTTCTACCAAATTACCTGGAACCATTAACAGTTGTGTCGGGGCTACACTTGAAGCACCAGGGTCCGAAGCCTGGCACAGCCCTTCCTGAGAAGTGCCTGGGATACAATGAGTGGCAAGCCCATCCTGGCTCCCACCCAGTTCCACTCTGGATCCAGCATCTGGAGGATAATACTACATGGTTTTTCAGAGTTGATGGGATTCCATTTCCATTACATATATAAAACAAATCCAGCACTTCATTATAAAACAAAAAACAGAAAATGTGGAAAAAATAGCATGGGAAAAGGATCACTGATAAGCTCAAATTGTCCTGAAAAAGATGGCTTCTGTCTTGGCTCCCCAAGGTCCTGTCTGTATCGGAGAGTCTGTCGTCCAGAGAGTGGAATCAGCTACAGAAGCCTTGCAAAGCACAAGGGACAGAATGGGGCTGCCCCCAACACTCTCCAACTCCCAGTCCTGCACCCTGAGAGGGATGCCGAGTCTCTTGGTACCCAATGCCTTTTCCCAGGCCTATCCTGAGGCACAACTAGGCTAGGACCCCTGATCGTTCCTTGTTCTAGGCAGAGGAGGCTGTGGTGGATCTGGAGGGGGTGCACATCTGGATTCCTGGCCAGAAGCCCACATTCCTTCCTGGTGAGTGTGAGCAGATGGGGCCTCCGGAGAGTTATGAAGAGATTGCAGGCTGCCTCCTGCCCCGCTATAATGGGACCCACCCTGCAGGAACATTTGTGGGACCCAGAGGGCCAGAACCTCATGTGGGGGCCTGGTTTGGGTCCAGAATCCCCCATGCAGATTGCTGAGCAAGCATCACGGACCCAAGTGGGGTCTGTGTCCCTCCACCCCAGAGAGCCTTACCTCACTTAACAGTATCAGGGAAACAGAGGGCCAGGGGAATCCATGGTGCTCACAGACCAAGCCAAGAAGGAAGCATGGAGAGCCAGCTGGGCAAAGCTACCTTACCTGAGGGCAGTCCTTAATGTAGTGTCCTTTGTTGAAACACAGGTGGCACAGGTAGTTGGGCGGAGGCCGCTTGCTGGGCTTGCGGGCCTCAGACGTGAGCGTCAGGTCGGAGAAGTGCTCAGTGAGGGAGCTGAGGCCATCGGCGATGTTGTTGAGAGAGCCATAGGGCGAAGCATTCCTGTACACACTGCTGCTCAGTGCCTGTGGGAACAGAGGCCATTCAGGGCTGAGGTGAAGGAGGCTCTCACTCACCATCTCACATCAATTCACACAGAATCTTCAGTTAGCCCCAAAGCCCGAGCTCAAATCCTAACTCTAGCTGCGGGTTTGGCCTCAGGGGCCCTGCTCATACTGTGGGACTGATCTCAGGCTTCCATTAGGGCAAAGTGAGGTCATGAGGCTAAAGAACTTTGTCACATGTCTGGGCCCTAGGACTCCTGGGTACCATGGTGTTGATGTTAGCAGCTGTGGCCATTGTTACAATCAGTTCCTGACACACTGTACCAGATGTGGAGGTTAATACTATCAACTGGACAGGATCGAGAAGCACTTGGGAGCTAAATCTCTCAGCATGTCTGTAAGAGAGTTTCCAGATTGGGTGAAGCAATTTGAGAAGACCCACCCTAAGTATGGGAGGCACCGTTCCCTGGGCTGGGGTCCTGGACTCAATAAGAAGGCCAATCAGGTTTGCAGCAATGTGACCATCAGCCTCAGGCTCCTGAAGGCACGACTTCCCTGTCATGATAGACAGTACCCTCTGATGTGTGTTAAAACAACCCTTCCTTCCTTAAGCTGCTTTTGCTGGTATTTTAACACAGAAACCAGAAGAGTGACTAATACAGGCGGCATTGTGGGAAGCCACTTGTCAGGTATGGAGGGACTTCAGACACATCTCTGTCGACTCTATTTCCCATCTCATAAGGAGTTTGTAGTGTGGCTACTATGTTCAGAACTGAAGGCCAATGCACAGAGGAGCTCTGCCAGCCTGAGCCACCTCCACATGACAGGAACCAGACACCCCGTGGAGCTCCCAAGCACACACGGCTCAGGCCCTCTTGGTGTACACAGCCTCTATTTATAGGCCTCACGGGCTCCAGGAGGCACGGCACACAGGAATTCAGTGAAGGCGA
This sequence comes from Chionomys nivalis, assembly GCF_950005125.1. Classification (NCBI taxonomy): domain Eukaryota; kingdom Metazoa; phylum Chordata; class Mammalia; order Rodentia; family Cricetidae; genus Chionomys; species Chionomys nivalis. Next base: position 30,591,300 of record NC_080090.1, on the reverse strand, counting down.
AGGGCTACCCTTTCCTAGTGAAGGCCAGAAAGCAACAGCTTCCCCAGGAAAGTCAATAGGGAACCTGGGCACATCGGTTGGAGTCCTCTGAGCCCACTACAGATGTCCTAAATGGCAGGAATGAGCTCTGGCCTTAGGCTGATGCGAAGATGTTTTCAGGAGTCCTTAGGCTGATAGAGAAACAAGGTCCCTGAAACCAAGAACTTAGATGCCTTTACAAAGGGGGAGGGTCAGGCAGAGGCCTAGAACAGGGGCAGTCCTCTGTTTCCTCTGTATAGGAAGGGGAGAGATGAAAATTGACAGCAGTCTAGGGCATGGGGTACACCCTGCCTAACCCCAACAAGAATAGCTTCAAATCTCATGTCTCCATTTTCAGAAGCTGGTCACTCAGCTCCTAGAGGACCCTGCCCTCATCTTCCAGGTAAGACAGTACCTCAGACACTTGCTAGGTGACCACGAACTGGGCCTTTCCTTCTCTGAGCCTTTACTCTCTCCTACCTTATTTAGGCCAGAGTCTGGTTCCAGAAGAACACAAAGACATCATACCTGGAGCTGCCCAAGGCTAGCATACTGCTTTTCTGCCGTGAGCGAACCACATGGATCCTGATGACCATCTACTTAGCCACCTGGCGCACCACTCCATGCTGGAGTGGACAGAGCGCTCCAGCACCAGCCAGCATGTGGTCTGGGCCAACTCTGTAGCTCTCGGGCAAGCCCAGAACGGAGTGGATCCTTAAGAGGCACAGCTCCGATCCTGGAGGCAGCCTACAGGGTCACTTTCTGAAGTACAGCGGGACAGCGCGGTGGAAATCAGACAAGGTGGACATGGTGGCAGGCCAAACCCTAAGAACTGTGCACTTATGGAGATAGCTGGTTCTCATCACAACCTTGTGAGTCACTACCCCACACTCCACAGATGAAATGAGTATTCCAAACTTGTATTGAATGACCTGGAAACTAGTAACAAAAACAGTGTTTTGGGCTCCACCTCAAAGTCATCATAGCAGTGGCTTGGAACCAAGGGCATATTTTGGTGTGTGATCAAATTTCCACAACGAGTTACCAGTTTGATGATTTTAAAGCATACAGTTCTGTGGCCCTTAGACATATTTTCACTAATATACAACCACCACCACCACTACCACCACTTCACCTCCAGATTCCTCTATCTCCCCAAGCCAAAACTCTGAATCTATCGGATGACAATTCCTGACCTCCTTCAAAATATGCTTTGCCCAGCCCCGCCCCCTGGAAAATCTGGCAGCAGTAGTCCCTTCATGGGTCTCGGAGCACAAACTCCCAGGACACTATCTTGACTGGGAGGCCTGTCTGGTACCAGAAGGCTAGGGGCTCTATCTTCCCAAAGCAGCCTGAGTTGGGGCAGCATAGTCCCAGCCTCTTGGAGAAAAGTTCATCCAAACAAGAAATTTGAAGCTCCAAACCCTGTGACTCACATTCACGGCTGGGAAATGCAATTTCACAAAATAACAACCCTCTTCCCTTCCCCCTTTCCTTTCTTTCATTTTTGCTGGATAGGATTTAAACAAGTCCACAGCCTTCAAGACTGTGTTAAGAGGAAGGGGAAGTCTGGTGGATGCCAAGAGTACACTAATTACACCCTATATAGTCCTCTCCCCAGGCCTGTGGCCACACTCCTAGCCTCACAGCCGTCATCACGCATCCCCAAACAGTCAAAGGCCTCTGAGCAAGCCACCCCTTCTCTTGCAGCTCAATAGTCCCAAATGCCACCAAGGATCATAGATATATCTTCTCTAGTAGCTCCATGGATAGAACAAGGCTAGAATCCCCCTCCAGAATCCTGGCCTCCACTGTCCCCTAACCTGTCTACTTAACTGCCACAGCTTTCTTCTCCAAGCCCCAACCCAAGAAAATCATTACTCAGAACTAAGAATTCAGAGAATAGTCAGTTGATTCAATCACATTCCCGTGTTATTAGTAGAGAAACCGAGGTTCTGAGGGCTGCAGGGACTAGACCCAGTTGGAACTAAGAGCCAAGAGTACCACTTGCCTGATCAGGGCAGGCTTGGCATGTCAGAAAGCCATTTCCTCTGCAAAGCCCTATTTGAGCTCTGGCCACAGAGGTGAAAGGCAAGTCTCAGCTGTTTTTCTGGCCTGCAGGGACTGGGCAGAGCATAGGGTTGGGCCCGCCCTCTTGGAACAGAAGGGGTGGGGGCAAACTTGACGGTTCCTGCAGGTGCACCGTTGCTGTATTCAGCCACTCAGATTCTGAAAAGTACCCAGGGCCCAGCATGTAAAAGGTGATCATCCAGTCACCCACACTGCAGGGCCAGCAAGCAGAGCACAGATGCATGAGTTCCCCAGGCCCTGCTGTCCAAGGAGGGCAGGCCCACTAATGCAATGGATGTAAGCCTCTGGACTGCATCACCATCCTGGGTCAGTGACTGCGGAAGCTGGCAGGAAGCATGGAATCCTTTCACCATATGTGGGGAGACTTGGCATCAGACTCACAGTCATTGCTGGAACCTTCTCCAAGGTCCTTGTTGGGCTGATAGGGAAAAGTAGATGAGAAGACACTGGTTTGCTCTGACCACTGGTTGTTCTGCTATAAGCTACAGAATCTTTTTTTTTTTTTTTCTAGTTCTCTTGACCGCTAAGACACTGTTTATCTGAGCACTGATGTTATTTTTGTAGAGCTGGAAACTGAGAGTCAAAGAGACTTAGTAACTTGTCCAAGGAAACACAGGCAAAATGCGTTGGCCAGTTACATTCCCTTCCCCCCTCCAGCCTCCAAGGCCTGTCTCCACCTATAAAACAGGAGCCAGAGGACGATGTCAGATGTGACATTGTACCTAAAGCCCCTCAGTGCTGAGCTGCTTCTTTGCACTCTGTGAGGGGACTGGGCTCTGGAGAAGGTAGCTCTGCCGTGGAATGTTGAAGACAGAGGCAGAGTCCCAGGGCGCTGTCTCACTCTCCCCAGAGAAGTCTGCCCAATTGGACTCTTCTGCGGAACTATCAGAGTGTACCACGGGCAAGGAAGGAACTGGAAGGCACTGTAAAGTAGGCAGATACTTTTGAGAGTGTCCCAGAGAGAGTAGAATGCTGAGCCATAGCGATGGGGGAACAGACAAAGGGGCAGGAGTAGCAGGGCAGCAGGTAGAGGGAGACAACCTCAGCCGGGAAAGATACAGCCATGGGCAAAGCCAGTGGTGAAAGCAATGTATGGCTGGGCTCTGGGCAGGCTACCCCAGGGAGATCAGACAAACACAGATGCTCTGTGTCCTGCTCTCACCCAAGGCAGGCCCAGAGGAAGGAGCCTGAGTCTAGCTCCTAGTTCTATGGGGCTCCTCTCATCAGCCAGTCAACTAGATTCTCATCTCCTCAAGCCACCAGTCCCTCACCTCTGCACCCAAAGCCACCCAACCCTCACCTGTTGTGGAATCTTAGTTTAACTATGTAAAGATGCATTGCATTTGTTTATGGTGCTTGTCTTAGGCACCTGATAGATCTGATAAAAATCTAAACGACCAATAGCTAGGCGGGAGGTGTAGATGGGACTTCTCAGAAGAGTAAGGAGAAGGAGGAATCTAGGCTCAACAGAGACAGAGGGAGAGAGGGAGAGAGGGAGGGCCAGACAGACAGACATGGAGGAGTCAGGAAAGCAGAGCATATAGAATGAAAGAAAAGTTAAAAGGAAAAAAAAATGAGGCAAAATGTATATGAATAGAAACAGGTTAAATTAAGTTAAAAGAGTCAGCGGGGCAAGCCGAAGCTAAGGCTAAGCATTCATAGTAATAAGTTGTCGTGTCATTATTTGAGAGTTGGCTGGCAAAGAAAATGCCAGCTATACTCACCTCTGCACCCAACACACACACACACTGCAATAAGAAACCATTTACACCACCAATGACTGTACCCCTTCTTCTGAGAGATCTGGACTTCTGTACCTAGGGCCCACCTGGAATGGTGCACCAATCCATCCTCTACAGACAGGTGGGTACATGCTGGGTTAGGGTGTGGGAGACAGTGCACACGGTGAGAAGTGAGTCACAGCAAAATGAAGCACACCCTACCACACTCAGCTCTGCCCATGGTCTCGTTTCCAAGGTCAGGAACATATGAACAGACCAAGACAGATCATGACCCTTTGTCTGTAGGGGCATTGCTCACCCTTCACATGTAAAATAGTTCTCCCTATACAGCTGGTGCTCAATAAAAGATCCAAGACTAAGGTTATGTCTAGTTTTTTTAGATGAAGTAGTGGGCAAAGAGACATGGAGACCAGGGTTGGTCGAGTAGACAGTCAATGCAGGTCAGAGCCTGGCAGACCTAGGGAAGAAGTTCTCTGACTCCCATCCTAGGGTCACCACTCACTTGATGGTACTCATGGCTCCTTGCCCTCTGCCCAGCTAGCACACAAGCACTGGGGACCCTGCTCCTCACACTTGTGAAGCAAACTTGTCAAGCAAGAGCAGAAAGCATGAGTCTGCAAAAATCAATGATAGGGCAGGACTGTAGCATTAGCCAGTCCGGGATACAACGGAGGCTATATCCTCTATAGCAGAGGCCAGGACCTAGAACCCACTGTGACGTGTGAAGTCATGGGCAGATATGTGTGTCATATGTACTTGTGTCATGTGTACTGAGCTCACACCAAGGACTCCAAATGCCTTAAGATTCTCATGACCGAAAAGGGTCAGGGCCATCTGCACATCAAAGCCACTACTAGGGCATGGCTACAGGCAGGGCTTCACCATCTCTCACGTCAGCTCATTGCAATTAATCTATCTACCAATGAACACTCATTCCTTGAGACAACACAGGAGGCTGAGACAAGGGAGGCCATCCACTTCCTCAGAGGGCTGAAGAGAGACCAGGTTTCAAGCCATCTGCCCTAACCCACTCACCTAGTTGAATGAGCTGAGCATCCAGTGTAGCCAAAGCACAGACTGAGCATCATGTTAAGCTGAGAGAGGCAGGATTCCTGCTCTCAAATCCAGCAACAGAGCTCTAGACACAGCTATGGCATAATGCATGGCAGCCTAGATGCCAAGCCTGTTGCCTGCCCTAGAGCATCATACCTTGGCTGTCACAGCCCATGTTGTTGTCGCAACTGGAAGCTCCCTAAGGCAGCCACCCCAGGCCTCTTAGGAGGGACATCCATTTGTGCCATAAAGAAACACCTTGGAATCTGTCCAATGGGACAGGACTGGAAATGATATCATAGGTATAATCAGGAGCAATATAATGACTTGGACACACAAGACTGCTGGGTGCTTCTAGAAATTACAAGTTAACCAGTGTAGTCAAAGGAGGATTGAGCCACAGAAGCTATATTAACACTCACGCGCGCACACACACACACACACACACGCCGGGGCTAGGGAACAGATCCAATGGCACATGCTTGATTCTGTCCCTAGCTCTCTGAACACAACTTCTTCCTCTGGACAACGGGTCTGCTGCCCCAAGCAGAGACATGGGAATAAAATAAGAAAACAGGGTTTTTCTCCTTTGTGTCTCCTAAACCAGGCCAATCAGAGTAGGAAGACATAGTTCCTACACAAATGCCCAAGACTCTCCTAAAGGGTCAGCTTTTGGTAGAGTGCTTTTCGAGTATGCACAAAGCCCTGGATTTGATCACCAGCACTGCCTAAATTGGACATGATGGCATACCCTTGTGATTCCAATACTTGTGAAGTGGAGGCAAAGAGATCAGAACTTCATGGTCATCCTTGGTTACATAATAAGTTCGAGGCCAGCCTGGTCTGTTGGAGAACTTGTCTCGAAAGAAAGAAAGAAAGAAAGGGAGGGAGGGAGGGAGGGAGAGAGAGAGAGAGAGAGAGAGAGAGAAAGAGAGAGAGAGAGAGAAAGAGAGAGAGAGAGAAAGATCAATGCACCCAGACAAAAACGTCAGAGGTACTATGGCTTGACAGGAAGTTTGCCATGCACAGGGCCTGGAGGAAGATCCAGGTAGAAGCTAGCCTGGAGAACAGCTTCAACACAGGTTACAGAGATAGCTCAAGACTGGAATGCAAAATTGGTTTCGATCTGTCATTACTGATGACTCGGGTCATCCAGGCCTCTGCTTTGCTCTCTATACAGTGAAAGTGATGAAGTTGGAGTTGGTGGCTCATACCTGTGTGCCAAGCACTTGGGAGACTAAAGCAAGGGAATCACCCTGGGTTCAAGGCCAGCCTGGGCTAGGGTGAAGTCCTGTCTCAAAAAAAAACAAAGCAGGACTGCTTGCTGCTCCCTAGTCCCCATCTATGCCACCTTGGGTTCTGTTGCCACTTATCATTTATGACAGAAGCCCCTGCCCGCCCACCACTTGGCTTACATGTCCCAAAGCGTGGTCTCCCTCCGAGCCCAGATCTATACGGTTGCCTGTGCCAACCCCTTCCAAGTGGTGGCCTCCTTGCTTGAGTCACCCACGGCATCCCAGGGGGAGGGGCGAGATATCTGGGGACTCTTCTCTACTCCTACCTCCCAGGATCACGACTGCCTGCCTTCTAACTCAACCAGACAACAAAGACTGTGGGAGTCAAGATCAGCCCCCTGCTGGGGAAGAGAGTAATTTTGCTCCCAATTTCCACACTGGGGAGCCTCTGGACACCTGCTGTAGGCACACATGGTATTTCAACCAAACTCCCAACAGCTGTCTAGGCTGGGAACTTTTGTTTGTTTATTCTTAATGTCTACACTTATTTATCTGTTTGTGTGCACACACCATAGCATGCACATAGAGGTCAGAGGTCAATCTGCAGGAATTTGTTCCCTCGTCCTACCATGTGGGACCCTGGGATTAAACTCAGGAAGTCAGGCTTGGTGGCAAGACCCTTTACCCACCTATCCCTCTCACCAGCCCAACTTTTTTTTTTTGAGACAGGGTTTTACTCTAGCCCAGGCTGGCCTTGAACTCATGGCAGTCTTCCTTTACTAGGAAGACAGATATGAGCCCCCTCCTCCAACTAGAACCTTCCTTGTCCAAGACCCTATATTTGTTCTCATTGCTGTCTCTGTGCAGAAGGGCTGAAGACCCTTGATAGCACTAGCAAATCTGCAATGGGTGGGCCACAGTGCAAAGAGTGGGCTCTGCAGCACCGAGGAAAGTAACGTGAGGATTCAGGGGATCTTGCCATTTCATGCATGTAACCCAGAATAGCTTCCTGAAGTTTAGAGCTATGCAACCCAAAAGACTGTGGAACTGCACCTCTGACTCATTGGAACATCCCTGGACCTGGAGATGGCGGGAAGAACACTGGAAGGTATCCTGAGCCGAAACCATCCTCTGGTTGAATTAACTACAAGAAATGTTGAGATGAGGAACGGTTAAAACAGTTTGAACTGCAGACCTTCTCTGAGCCTTTACTGTGCTAGCGGGCGCTGTGTGAACTAAAGGGCAGTAAGTGTGCTGTGTTTTCCAAGCCTATTTGAGTCCTCATTTCCCCTGATACCCACAAAGAAGCGGTGGTCATTCGACAGTGGGACCAGACTTTCCAGCTACTTCTGTTCTCAGAGGAAATGGGGAAAGCTGTCCTAAGAATCTGAATTAATTGACATGAGGCAGCCCCATTTCCCTGGTGAGGAGGAAGTGCCCAGGACTGGCTCTGAGAATCCCTCCAACGGTCCAAGAGGTAATGCTTAACTCTACTTTTCCAGAAATGGAATTTGTGGTGACTACACTGTTGGGAATTTAAATTCCAAGCAGAACTTGGCAAGGAAGATCCATGCGGTCCAACCCCCTCCTAAGCCCTGCCTCCTCCTGCAGCACCTGGACAGAGGGGCTCAGCCAAGGAGTCTCTCTCTGAAGGCACACAACTGTGACCACAGATGCCATTTCTAAAACCCAGGTTTACCACGTCTCATTTCAGAACCCAGGGGTGTTTTAAGACACTACAGAGTGTCCGTGTCCACTTGAAAGTCACCTCCCGGAGCTTGTTCTGCACTTGTATGTGAACCAGTCCACCTTCCTCTCTGCTCCCAGAGCCAGAGGGCCACTCAGGACCCTTGGCTTATCTTCAGCTCCCAGGACTGAGGTTCCAGGGGCACAATAGGCTTCTGTGCCCCTGTATCCTCACCTCCCCCAGTGCCAGCTGCATTCATGGTGTTTTGCTATTGTGGTGGGAGCAGCCTAGGGGCGGTGCAGGAGGGGGTGGGCTCTTGGCACAGGGGCTGGTGCAGACGGGCTATGGTCAGCGGTCAGCATGCAAGTCACATCCGCAGGCACTGCCACCAGGCCTGCCAGGCCTCGAACAGAATGGCAATGCTTGTGGATCCTGGGTCCCTTTCTAAGTGCCCTCTTGTGACATGAAACTTGCTGCCTTTGCACCTAGCCCCTTGGTGGTGGCATTGACTTGGGGGGGGGGGTCCTCACCTTCTCAGCCATACCAGATTACTAACTAAGTCCTGGACTCAGGAAAGGCCCATGCCCAAGCTGGAGTTTTGAGAGGGTTGAAGAGGTCAAAGATTGGGAGGTGAGAATGAGGGAGCCAGAACCCAAGAGAGCTTCCAAGGAAACCATAAGTCTTTAAGTGTGAAAAGTCCCTCTAATCTCCCGGGTTCAGGCTGTCTGCTGGCAGATATTCTCTTGTTTATATATGCCTCCAACCTTGAACATACCACCCGGGGTGACAGGAGAGATTAAATCTACTCAACAGGAAAGCTGAGGTCCAGAGAGATGGGAGCTCCCTGGAGTCCGATCAAGAGACTTGCCCCACCCACTATGGCTCCAGCTCCTCCCACACGGAGCCTCTTCTCGAGGGAAACAGAGGAATACAGCAACGAAGCGGTGGGAGACAGGTCTCACCGAACCACAGCTAGGATCCTGGAGACAAGACATTTCCCAAGAGGATCACTGAATGATGAGCAGCAGAGCGGAGACCCGGCGTGAGGAGCAAGGCAGAGGGAGTCTAGTAAAAGCTTGTTGGGGCCCTGCTGGACCTCTGGGTCATGGTCACCTTTTCCCTAGATGAAAGCCCCTCCTTGAGTGCACTTCCTATCTACTCGCCTGCCTTTTGTATTCCTACTGTCCATGTCACTCCTTAGCCCCAGGGCCCCCATTCCCACCCTTGCATAGAAATGCTTGGTAAGAAAATTAATAATGGAAAAGACCCAGATACTAAAGAAACTCAACAAACAGTTCCCCAAGTCATTGGTCACCTGAAGCCAGCGCCTCTAAAGACAACAAATTGTCCTAAGAAAGGAAGATGCCAGCCAGGAACCATTCCACGGGGCAGAGAGCATGCGTTATGGTTTATAAAGAGCCTTGGCATATGAATGCTATTCCCCTGGCTCTCCTGACACCTGTCTAGCCTTGCCACCACTCCCAGCCCTCCTGCACTACTTCTACCCCCACAGGGCAGCAAGGCAGCCTGGGAGGTGCTGGCCTTGCCATATGAACACATATCTGAAACCAGAAAGGGTGACCTTCTGCCTCCACAACTCAATCCCAACACACCTCAGAATACACAGGCCTTATTCCCAGACCACGGCTAGGTCAGAAGAAAATGAAAGTGACCCCTGCCACCATGTGTGTATCCCTCTATCTCCTGCACCTTAGCAGAGGGAAACCACAAGGGCGCAAAAGAAAGAGGTACAGAGGGTATCAGCAGTTCCCAAACTGGAGTAAATGGGGGAGGGAGGGTCGTGAAAGATAGATTCTGGGGAAGGTTCTGGATAAGACCCCACAAAAGAGGCTGGGAGGTCATGGCCACCTGTGTATTTGTCTAGCTGGAGAGAGGCACTGGACAGTAGACTTTGTAACCAAATTCATTGAACAGGCAACCTTTGCAACACATTCAGGGTTTGGGGAGAAGGCACTCAGCAGCTGGAGTCCTCTCTCCCATCGCCACAGCGCCCCCCCCCCCCAAGGATTTCCCTTTCATTTCCTTCCAGCCTGGGAAGGCAGGGGACAGAGCAGTCTGCTAGGTCAAGCCCTCAAAAACCACTTCCTATGTGGTTGGGGGAGGGCAAGCAGCTGCAGGATGGATCTAGGGGTTCCCGAGTGGTGGGAATAGGAGGAAAAGACCCTGGAAGGTTCACTGCTTTGCAGGGAGTCCTCCAGGCAAAGAACCATGGAGGTCGGAGATTGCTTTTAGGCCCTTCCAGAGGAGTTCAGAGCAGGCTCTGCAACTGCCTAGGTCCAAGCTGCCTGCAGTCAGAAAAGTTAACAGCGCTAGAGAAGGAAAGTCTAGGAAGGGGCTCCCCACCCTAGCCGCACCCCGGTAGTCTGAAGAGAATCCGGAGACACCCCTAAGCCTGCTTACTAGGAGCAGAGCTCTGGGCTGAGAGAGGGGGCGGGAGGGCCCTGCCCAGGCCTGAGCTGCTCTGAGCGGTTCTGCCGGGAGGTGACGCGCTCAGGGCGCCCCAGGGACTTCGGGCCGCAAGTTTGGCAAAGCTGATCCAAGCCCAGCCAAACCGAGCCGGGCAATGTGAGGCCAGCCCGGGCCAGGCCAAGGAGAGCAGAGCAGATAGGAGAAAGGGGTCTGGAGCAGTAGGCACGGGGTTGGCGCGCGCTGGGGCACCCACCTCTCCGCGCTGCAGCTGGAAGACGCTGTTAAGATAGCTGGAGTGCAAGGGAGAGCCCAGCTGCTCAGGGCGGCCTTTGCCGAAGGCCAGCTCCGGGGGCGCAGCACCGGCGGGCGGCTCGGGCCGGAAGGCATCAAAGGCACTAGCCTGGTGTGTGTCCTGAAGCGACAGGTAGACCCAGTTGAGTAGCTGGGCCGGCTGGTACACCGAGGCGGCGCTCGTGTCGATGGCAGACAGCAGGCTCATTTTGCCGTGGCGGTGCCGGCCCCTCCCCGGCCGCCCGCTCGCGCCCCCCTCCCGGCGGAGGGGCGGGCACCGGGGAGCCTGTGCCCACTGCCAGCCGCCCCGGCCCCGACGGCTATCGCCCAGAGCCCCGTGCCCCGCGCGTTGCCCGCAGCCGCTGCCGCTGCTGCCGCCGCCTCCCCGGACTGCAGCAGTGGGCGCGCGCGGGCGGAGGAAGGAGGCAGAGAAAGTTGGGCAGGAAACTTTTGGCCCCGCCCCGCCCGCTGCCTGTCCCACCCCGCCCGGGGATCCGCTATCTGCCTCAGCGTTGACCCCTCCGGAGACCGCTTCTAGGGTGGGGTCCTCCGAGACCCCGCCCCACCCCAACCCATCTGGCCCCCCATCCTCGCTGACCCATTGGCTAAATATGGATATAGGGGAGGGGCAAGAAAGAAGGCGAGTCCGCACATGCAGCACCCTGCCGGCCCCCATACCAAGAGCGGCCCCTCCCGAGCCTCCTCCTGCCCCCTCCCCCGGGCAGCGCAGCTCCACACGGCCGAGCTCAGAACCGACTGGGCCCAAACACTCAGCCTGCTTCACTGTGTGCTGTATCCCAGACACTCTCCAGTTAATTCGTTTTCACACCTTTTTTCCTCCTTCCCTCTTCTTGCTGTTAGTCTGATTGTGTTTCTGCGACTTTCTCGGTGTTCTCCAACGCCTCTTTAAACGTGTCTGGTTTGAAGCTTCCTTCTGTCTCCCTCGCCTTCCTCAAATACACACACACACACACACACACACACACACACACACACACTCCTTTCGCTATCGCCAAAGGGCCCTCCCCCTCCCCCTTAATTCCTTCCATCTGCAGAACCACTTTGCTGACGACCTGCGCTGGGGGGGGGGCGGGGGCGGTTCCTGCCCAAGGAAAGACTCCCCTTCTCTCCCGCCCTACCTCGCTCCCTGCCACTACCTCCTGTGGACTTCTGTTTCTGCTTCAGGTCGGCCTAGACTTTTCTCCTCTCTTCTGCTGCCTGGCTCCATCCTCAGCCCTCCCTAGTCTCTTGTAGGGGTTCCAGGACCCTAGCCTGGCCTAGAAGATATCAGAAACCCACAACTACCTGGGGAAACCTGCACTAAACCCTGGCTTCCCAGATTCCGATGCTTTAACCTCAGGGTCCCAGGATGTTGTGTGCTGCCCCGTATCCCGGGACCTAACAACTATGCCCAGTCTCTCAGTTCCCACTGAGAGGAACTGACTGCCCTATGGGGGTACTCAAGTCACCTCCTTCTCCAGTTTGGCTCTGGAGCCATTCAGCCTGGAGTTAAAGTGATAGAAAAGCGACTTCTGAATAGCCACCTCACTTCTGCCAACTAGCCTGTGTTCTCTGTAAAATGGGAACGATCATATTCAAACTTGGTATTTGTTGAGTGGAAGGTTGAATTTGGTAAGTAGAAGTTATTTCAGGAAAAGCCACTTCCCCCCACCCCCGCCACACACTAACCTCCATGCCAGGGCAACTCAGATCATCTATAGATGCTTGGGCCAGACAGTGGTGACCAAGAACTGTCCGGTGTCACCAACCAAGATCCCATTTGATCTCAGAGCTCCATGTTTTGAAAGAATTCATTTATCAAACAAGTGGCAGTTATTAATTCAAATGACAATATGTATGCCAATAAAATCTCAATACGTTTATTCATCAAAGACACATCTATAAGATGAATGTAGTGGTACATGTCTGTTATCCCAGCATCAGAGGAGTGGAGGCAATAGGACCAGAAGTTTAAGGTCAACTTGGGCTACATGAGACCCTGTCTCCAGCAGAACAAAACACAACTCAGCGTTTCTACAATTCTGCTAGAGACTTTGAGTCTCTAGAAATATGAGTTAGGATTTGAAAACACCCTCTGCAGACTTCATAAAGAGAAGTGATAAACACTAGAGAGATAGGGGGTTTTATCAACTGAGAGCAAGTATTGCTTTTGCAGAGGACCTAAGTTTGGCTCCCAGTGTCCCTGTCTGGTGGCCTACAACCACCAGTACCCTCTTCTGGTCTCTTTGAGCACCTGCCCTTATAGCCACCCCACCCCCACCTTCCCTCTCACATGCACAGAGTCAAGGTAAAATAATAAATACTTTTTCAAAGGTAGATGGTATCTTCCACTGCACAGCGGAGAGTTGGGAAGCCCAGAGGAGAGCCTGAGATACCCAGCAACTCAGTTCTATTTGTCTCCCTAGCTTTCTGGATGAAGTTGCTCTGTGCTGTCAAAAATACTGACATTTCTCCCCTAGTATGAATTACAGACCCAGACTCCTTTAGAGGTCATACAGAGGTCGCCAGACATGAGTAGAAAGGTGGTGCTGGCCAAACAGGACACTTTTGTCCCATTCCCACCTTGAGACTTGTCTGATACCTTCTTATAGAGAGACACTGGCATCTTCCTGGCCTCCAGAATGATTTGACGTCAGGAGAGTGCTTGTTTGACTGGTAACCTCTGTCTCTTCCTTCCCTCCCTCTCCTTGCAGCTCCTACCCAGAGCCTTGTGCCTGAAAGGGGTTGGTAGGGAAATATTTGGTGGGTTGAGAGGTAGGCAGATGAAAGGATAGCAAGATTGGGCTCCTTGGAAGCCTGGGTGGCCTCTGCAGATTTGCAAGCCTCTCCTTCTCTCTGTCATTAGCATACTTATCAATATGTGGGCTCTATACCCAATAAATGATCAATAAATGTGAAAAGCCTATGGTCAGTTTGTTTGGCTAACAGCCAGCTGGCCTAAGGCTAGCCCCCAGATGTCTGCTGGAGATAAATACCACAAATATTCTGAGATAACATGAGATGTGGGATGGGGTTGTGGGTAGAAATGACAGGAAGGCACCAGAGGACTGGTCCTAGGTCAACAGGCTATGCCAGACTCATCCTGTGCCTCCCGGCCCAGACATACACTTTAACAAAAGAGAAAGCATGTGGCCCAAGCAAGGAAAGGAACTTGCTGGGGTCACATAGTAATCTTGATTACTAAGTCACCTGCTCCTGACCATACCCTGAGTTCTCTTACTGGTCCCAGTTTGGCAGCTTTGCTTCTGCTGACAGCCTTGGAACTGGGGGTAGGGGAGAGTGTTCATGTGAGGCTCTCATCTCTGCCTCCTCCACACCCGGGGATCCTCTCTGGTTCATGGCCACAAGGTGGGACAATGGGGAGAAACCAGGCTTTAGAGACCCTTGAGCAGGTTCCTACCTTCTTTTTAAACTGTGATGGTGGCTAGATCGTCCCTACCCACTTCTCCAGGGACTAGTGGAGCTAGCTTCGCTAGCTGTTAGCAACCATGTGGCAGAGAAGGGTGACGTTGGCCATCTCAATAACAATAATACTCTTGCTGTCTAAGAAAATAGGGGAAGAGGTAGCAGGGACATCTCTGTCCTGTAGTCACCCAGGATATGGGTCTGAGAAGCCCTAATAGGGTTTTAGACAAGAACTCTAAGGTCAAAAGAACAGGAGAAATGGAGGAAGCAGAGGGAATTGGGCCCTGGGGAGGGATTCAGTCTTCACTTGGGACCAGAGAGGCAAAAGAAATGTTCAGGAAAGATGGGGCTTCACTATTCAATACAAGCCATGTTGCTGATCTCACTGCAAAACAGAGCGTGGTGATTTATCACACAGAGAATCCAGAAGTCTGCAGATCTCTTGGTTTTCCCAAACAGCACAGGATTACAATGAAGCACCTACTGAAAAAACCTGAGGTTCTTCTCCCCCTGGGCCAGGGTCGGGCACTTGGGTGCTTTTAAGCTGTGTGTTGACACAGAAGGTGTCAGTTTACAGCAGAGAGGGCAAGTGACAAATGCTTTCCTTACTTTTGCTCCTGTCCCATCCCCCACCAGGACAGCTCCCTCCAGGGCAGACAGATCTTCCCAAATCTGACTTCAGGTTCTCTTTAATGCAACACTCCAGCTCCCTATTTTTAAGAAGCTGGCATAGATCCGCAAAGTGAAAATTACTTTGCACCCCAGCTTTCTGTTCCCCTTCCATGCATGTGTACACTGAAGGCAACTTCTTACCCGAGGACACAGCCCTTTGTCATCAAAGCACACAGCTTACAGGACACTAGCTAGATTTTGCCTCCACTGACCCCAGATGTCCTTCTGCACTGAACAGATGGTAAAGTCATAAGATCAGAGCAGCCTGACCACACTAGAGCCCTCACACAGTCTTTAAGAGAGCAGCAAGAGATTGGGGGTGCAGCTCAGTCGAAGACTGTTTGTCTAGCATGTATGAGGCCTTGTATTCCACACCCCATGAGAGAGAGAGAGAGAGAGAGAGAGAGAGAGAGAGAGAGAGAGAGAGAGAGAGAGAGAGAGAGAGAGAGAGGTGGTGGTGGTGGAGGAAGAGGGAGAAGAGAGGGGCAAAGGGTAACTAACACATTCACCAACCTTGGGCTCAGTCTCCTACAAGGTGTAGGTTCTGAGTGGTGGGAAGGGCTTGGTCCACTAGAGACCAAACTCTTCCCAGCTATGAGACATTGACAAGCTGAGTGTCCCACCTGAACAATATCTTGATGGAAAGGAAAAAAATCTCCTGCTGTTGCCTGAAACCCAGGATCACTCAGGGAGGACTGGGTAGCCTAAGGACCTGCTACTGGAAGGCCTCAGTGGGTACCTGCTTGGTCTCAAGGCTTCAGAGCAGTGAGAGATGAGCTTGGGAGGAACAACCTGTGGACAGGAGGCCAGGACAACCTGCACATATGGCCCAGGCGATCTGGCAGAATCCCCTGAATTTCTGGTACCTGGAAGTCACAGAGACAGGCCTAGAGGCATCCTCCAAAGAGGAGTTGGTGGGCAGCAGCCACTCTGCTCCCACTTTCTGATTTCGCATCCGTTTTCAAGAAATGAAAAGAAAAAGAGGCAGGTGATATGTATTCCATCAATGGTCTGTCAGCAAGCTTCCACCTCTGGAAGGACCTCAGGTCTCCAGCGGTCACTCCAGAGATGCCTGGTCATGCAGGGTTAGTGGTCCAAACAAGAAGATAGGCTTCTGTGCATCACAACAGTGGAAAGCAGTCTGGAATCCTTCTGTGTTTTGACATATGGGACATTTGTTTAGGAGCTGGGATTAAAATACCTACCCTGAAGCTTAGTGAACAGGACTCTCCAAGCTACTTGGAGAAAATTCTTGTCCATATCAAAGGACAGAGCGGGAGGAATGACAATTTGAGGGCCTCCTCCCTAGTCACCCCATATCTGCCTTTCATATTTGGGTTCTTTTTATGGAAGTTATCTGCATGAAATCTAATAGTCACTGGGCTTGGCATTCAAGAATGTGTCCATATCTGATTTCTGACCCCACCTTCTACCTGATTTGTCTCTCAGCTCTAACACACATGGATGCCATCCTCCAGATGAGTGAGACAACCGGCCTTGCCCATGCCTCTGGAATAGCCTTCTAAGGGAGTCTTGCTGCGGTAGCTCACCGTTCAAGCTCATCTGAAAAGTGTCTTGTTTTGATCATAGCCCCCACCTTCACTCCTACCCACTAAATAATTCCCCTCTATTCTTGAGTCTTCAGTGTTCCCATGGTATGACAGGTGTAAAACCCACCCTCTCTTGCTTCCCAGCCAGCCCACCACTGGACTGTGAGCTGCTTGGCAGCTATAATCTCTGTTCACTCATCTCTGTGCCACAGCCAGTCTTCTGTCTACTTATGGGATGAAGTAAGGAACTCAGTGCATCCTTGTGGTTTACAGGTTCAGAAATGGAGATGAGAGGGCTTGTTATGGAACAGTTCAGAGACACAGGGCTTGAACGATGGCAAGGAGCTTCAGCGGGGACTGCCAGCATATGCTGGCCATCTGTGTCCTCTGCTACATTTGAACGTGCCCCAAGGTTTGTGTCCTGAATGTGTAGTCCTTGCAATATCAGTACGGAGAGGTGGAGCCTTCAAGAAGTAATGGGGTGTTGGGGGTGTGGCTCAATAACTGAGTGTCTGCCTAGAATGTGTGAGGCCTTGGGTTCAGTCCCCAGCATCTCAAAAAAGAGGGTTATGCCTCATGAGTGTACTAATACTATGAAGGAATGGGCATTATCATAAATGCCAACTGTCCTAGTTAGGTTTTCTATGGCTGTGATGACACTCCATGACCAAAAGCAAGCTGGAAAGAAAGGGTTTATTTGACTTGTACTTCCACATTGAAGTCCATCACTGAAGGAAGTCAGACAGGAACTCAAGCAGGACTGGAACCTGGAGGCAGGAGCTGATACAGAGGCCATGGAGGATGCTGCTTCCTGGCTTGCTCCTCATAGTTTGCTCAGTCTGCTTTCTTAGAGAACCCAGGAACACCAGCCTGGGGATGGCACTGTCCACAATGGGCTGGGCCCTCCTCCATCAGTCACTAATTGAGAAAATGCTTATATTCAGATTCTTTTTATTTATTTGTTTTTATTGAGCTATATATTTTTCCCACTCCCCTTCCTTACTCCCCTCTCCCCTTCCACCCTCCCTGTTGCCCCCATGCTCTCAATTTACTTGGGAGATCTTGTCCTTTTCTCCTTCCTAGGTGGATCCATGTATGTCTCTCTTAGGGTTCTCTTTGTTTTCTAGGTTCTCTGGGGTTGTGGACTGTACGCTGGTTATCTTTTGTTTTATGTCCAATATCCACTTATCAATGAGTATATATTATATTTGTCCTTCTAGGCCTTGGTTACTTCACTCAATATGGTTTTTCTAGTTCTGTCCATTTGCCTGCAAATTTCAAGATATCATTATTTTGTGCCACAGAGTAGTACTCTATTGTGTAAATGCACCACATTTTTCTTATCCATTCTTCAGTTAAGGGGCATCTAGGCTGTTTCCAGGTTCTGGATATTATGAACAGTGCTGCTATGAACATAGTTGAACAAATGACCTTGTGGTATGATTGGGTATTCTTTGGGTATATACCCAAAAGGGGTGTTGCTGGGTCTTGAGGTAGATTGATTCCTAGTTTTTTGAGAAACCACCACACTGATTTTCAAAGCAGTTGTACAAGTTTGCACTCCCACCAGCTATAGAGGAGTATTCATCTTACTCCATATCCTCTCCAGCATAAGCTGTCATCAGTGGTTTTGATCTTGGCCATTTTGACAGATAGTATCTCAGAATTGTTTTGATTTGCATTTCTCTGATGGCTAAGGAAGTTGAGCATTTCCTTAAGTGTCAGTCATTTGAGAGTTCATCTCCTCTGTTGAAAGTTCTCTGTTTAGGTCTGTACCCCCATTTTTTTAATTGGATTATTTGTTCTTTTGATGTCTAGTTTCTTGAGTTCTTTATATACTTTGGAGATCAGTCATCTGTCAGATATGGGATTGGTGAAGATCTTTTTCCATTCTGTAGGCTGTTGTTTTGTCTTATTGACTGTTGGTTGTAATTGGATTTGAGCCACAGAAGGAACTCAGACCTGGTACCATAAGTATGGTACATGTTTATGAAAGGACAGTCATAGGCCCAACGTAGTAATGACAACTGTTTTAAGTGGGCATGTTGTTAAACATTTATGTTTAGATAGATAGATAGATAGATAGATAGATAGATAGATAGATAGATGATATTTAGATAGATAGATAGATAGATAGATAGATAGATGAGAGATAAGGAGAGAGAGAGAGAGAGAGAGAGAGAGAGAGAGAGAGAGAGAGAGAGAGAATTGAATATGCTGGCCTCAACCTCAAACCAAAGCAGCTTCTCTCTTCAGTGGTCATCAGTCAGTGCAGAGACCCATATGTGGCCAAAGTGCTAAGAACAATGAGTGCTCAGCACTCTCAATTGATCCTTCTCCTAAGGCTCAGGAAACATCAGGGAAGAGAGGGTGGAGAGAATATAAGAGCTAGAGGATAGGACTGCAGGCTGTAAAATGCTGGACATGAATGACCATTGCACATATGAACTCACTACAGCCATGGATACCTACCAAGAGCAAGCCAACAGGCAGCACTGATTGACCTCAGTGTGTTACTTAAAAAGAAAGAAAGAAAGAAAGAAAGAAAGAAAGAAAGAAAGAAAGAAAGAAAGAAAGAAGGAGAAATGTATTCATTGTGTTATTTAAGAACAAAAAGAAGAGGCATGAAGCAGGAAAGGGGCCATGTTGAGGGTACCTGGGTGGAGGACGAGAGTTGGAATGAATGTGATGGAGATGAGTTGTTTACATGCATGAAAGTATCAGAGAATAAATAAGAGACATTAGACTAAGAAAATGGTGCTGTGGGATAATGTTCTTTTACATTGTAAAGATTTGTCACTTGTATTGGTTTAATAAAATGCTGATTGGTCAGTAAGCAGGCAGGAAGTATAGGCAGGGCAACCAGACTAGGAGAATTCTGGCAAGAGGGAAGGGAGAGACACAGTCACCAGACAGAAGCAGAGGAAGCAACATGAGAATGTCTTACTGAGAAAAGGTACCAAGCCAGATGGTTAAACGTAGAAAAGAATTATGGGTTAATTTAAGTTTTAAGAGCTAACTCATAATAAACCTGAACTAATAGACCAAACAGTTTATAATTAATATAAGCCTGTGTGTTTCTTTGGGACTGAACAGCTACGGGACCAGGTGGGACAGAAACTTCTGTTTACAAAATGGAGAGTGGCTGGGAAGTAGTGGTGCATGCCTTTAATTCCAGCACTTGGGAGACAAAGGCAGGCAGATCTCAGTGAATTTGAGGCCAATCTGGTCTACAAAGTGAGTTCCAAGACAGCCAGGACTCTTAAACACACACACACACCTGTCTCAAAAAGTGAAAAACCAAAAACAAACAAGCAAACAAAAACTAAATCCAGGCAAGGGGTGTGAGGGCCTGCTGAGAAGGCTGCTTACTGTCTGCATGGCCAACTGGGACAATTCTGGCTATGTTCTTAAGACAGAGATGATAAGATTAAAACAAGCAGAACTTCAGATTCTCGGGGACTTCAGTCTCGGATTGAGAGTGACATCTTGGGTTCGCTGGCATGCCATGTGAATTCTTAGCCTCTGGAATCGTGAGCACTTCTCCCCTCCTCTACCTGCATTTGTTTTCTGCCTAGTCAGCTGTTTCTGTGGCTGCTGCCTGTCTTCCTTCATATGCTCACTCTACCATTGGTGATGGTGCCATCACATTCTCTCAGTCATATAAGATTTATTTTTTTCAGCATCATCTTAGTTAAGTGGCAACCTGACATGACAAGCTTCGATTCTTCCTGTAGCCTCAGAATCAAGCCGGTATGCTGGCCCCAACAGAATCAAGGGCAGAGCTTACCATGGAATACTGTCCAGATGCACAGTAAGGATAGAAGGCCTGGAATCGGAGGCTGGTATGCTGTGGGACCCTGTGCCCCGGCAAAGGTTCTCAATTGATCTGGGAATATCCCTATAGGGATAGGCTCCAATTTCTAGCTGGCAAAATGTCTGAGATCAAGAGTTAAGCAGTGCCTTCCTGAGATCGCAACTCTCAAGCCTGGATTCAGAGCCTTGGGTTCTGATCCTGTGCAGTCACCACATTTTTTTTTTTCTGTTGGAGCAGGAGCCCACACCATTATCCCAACAAAAGCATTGTCCTGAGTTTGATAGGAAGCCAGGATGGATGGTGGTCTTGTCTCAAGTCAGACAGCATCTTTGAATCTCCTCTACTGTAATGCCAGAGTGTCCCAAATCTCAGGGTCATCGTCTGTGAAAATACAATGGATTTATTCTGCAGTGTGAAGAAGACCCAGGGGAGAACTTGGTAACCCTTGATCATCATCAACAGTCATCATTAAGAGCTTTAATTAATTGTATACTGTCCGCTCGTTTTCTCAGGGTTGGTTACTGAGCCTGTGGAATTTGTTATCAGAGACGGATAAACTTGTTCAAGAGGCAAGTATTAGAAGCAAGGCTTTCAAACACAAGGAAGGATCTTAAACTCAGCAGATGGAAAGGATCTGAAGAGGGGAAAACGACTTATGTCCTGGATATGACACCAAAGGCTCGTGTGGCCACCCAGTAGACAAGGGGGTCTTTTATGAGAAGGAGAATTTTTTGTGTTCCTAAGCACACTATCAAGGCAGTAAGAGGGCAGCGCACAGGACAAGGGAAACATTTTTCAGTTCACATATCTCAAGAGGGACTTCATCCACAATAGATGAAGAACAACTTCAGCTCTTTAATAAAAAGATAATGCAGGCGAGCATATTGGCTGTGCAAGCATGAAAACATAAATTTGGGTCCCTACAGTCACAGAGAGCGCTGGATGTGGTGGCTGTGCTATCACCCCAGTGCTGGGGCAGAGGAAGCAGGAAAGCCTGGGGACTCCATGGCCAGCCAGTCTAGCTGAGAAGGTTCATTGAGAGACCTTGTCTCAGAAAACAAAATGAGGGGTTTGCTCAGAAGGTGAAGATACCTGCTGCCATCCTGATGACCTGAGTTCGACCCAAAGGACCTGTATGGTGGAAAGAAGTAACCACCGACTATGGCAAATTGTCCTCTGACCTCTATACAAACATCAAGCACACATACTCTTTCACAGTTATTTAACTGGGAAAATTTTAAATGGAATTTAAAAAATAGAGAGAGAAGAAAACACCTGACATTGACCTCTGAGCCTCTATGTGTGCATGCATATGTGAGTATAGCAGCATACATATGCACACATACAAGCAGACCCCTCCCCCCCCACACACAAAATGTAGCTTAGTTTGTAGAATGCTTTCGTGGGAGCTAAGCCCAGAACCTCATAAACCAAGTGTGGTGGTGCACACTTATAACCCCAGTCCTCAGGAGGCAGAAGTTCCAGGTCTTCTTTAGCTGACACATGGAGTTTGAGGCAAACTTAGGCAAGTCATATGACACCTTGTCTGCTTCCCCCAAAAGATAAATAATTATGTCTTTAAGGAGCAAATAATCTGGCTAGACATTTCTCCGAAGAAGATGATGAATCATCCAAAGGCACCCAAAATATACTGAACCTCGTATATCATGGAAATGCAAATCTAAATCAAAAACCACAATGAAATACTTCCTTACATCTATAAGGATTAGGGAGGATGTGGAGAAGCTGAAGCCTGCACTCTGACATGGGAAATGATGCAGCCATGACACACATTTTGGAGGTTGTTTAACAAGTGAGACAGAAGCCAGGCAGTGGTGGCACACACCTTCATTTCTAGAACTCAGGAGGCAGAAGCAGGTCAGTCTCTGAGTCTGAGGCCTGCCTGGTCTACCGAGAGGGTTCCAGGACCGCCAGGGGTATGCAGAGAAACCCTGTGTCCAAAACAAAGCAAACCAAAAAAGAGTAAACAGAATTAAGACATGACCTAGCAATAAGTATCTACCCAGAAGCAAAAATAGGGACTCGGATGTGCACAGATGGTCATGGCAACAGGGCACACACTGTCAGAGACAATGACCACAGACTCCATGGTGTGTGGGGGGAGGGCATTAATTTTCATCCAAGAAAAGAAATAAATTGCTGCTACTGGTGCAGCATGGCCAAGCCTAGAAAATATTAGGGTGTGTGTGAAAGCCATACAGGAAAGGCTAATTTTTCTTTTACTTTTTTTTTATTTTTTTTTTATTTTATTTTTTTTTGAGGAGGGGGTTCTACTTAACTGAGCGTCTGAAACAGGTAAGTTCATGGACCCGGAGAGCAATCTGCTGAACACAGGGCTGAGGGCTCTGGCACAATGGCAACTGACTGCTTAATGGGCATGGAACTTCATTTGGGGCTGCAAATGATCTGAAATTTAGTAGTACTAAGGGTTGCCCAACTGAGGCCTACAGTAAGAAACAACACACTTTAAAGGGGCCACTCTTCTGCATGTGAATCCTATATCAAAGTACAAAGAAGGCTGAGATCTGGACGGTGGTGGCGCACGCCTTTAATCACAGCACTGGGGAGGCAGAGGCAGGTGGATCTCTGTGAGTTCAAGGCCAGCCTGGTCTACAAAGTGCATTCAAGGACAGCCAGAGCTATACAGTGAAACCCTGTCTCAAAAAAGGGGTGGGGGTGGGGAGAGCCACAACAGGAAGTGTCTCTTCAGCACCCTCTATGGGTGGATATGGGCTTTTTCATCTCAGGCTGTTTAAGGATGCAGATACCCAGGGGGGTAGCACTAGAACCCTGTCACAACAGCTTGAACAAAAGAGAAGAGCTTCTATGAGGCTGGGTCCAATGGTGCCCATGGGTGCAGGATATTTGAGGGAGAGGACGCTGAGGGGGAGCCACTTGGAGGCACAGCACCCTTCTCCCAGCTGACTCTATTCAAATTTCCCACAGTGTGGCTGCTGCCCGTCTTCAACTGTTTCACGCTCTCATGCCTGCCTGAAAGCTTTCCTTTGCTCTGCTACAAGTTGGGCGTCACCAGACACCTGGGCCTCTGAAAGGGGTAGGGAAGGGCTGTTCCTTGTCTCTTAGTCGTAACATCAGACTGTGGGCAAGGCAAGGCTTAAAATCACCAGCTGAATCTCTGTTTTCTGCTTCTCTGGAGGTCTTGCTGCAAACTGAAGAGTCTGAAAGGAGAACTCTGTGCAACAGCTTAGGCTGTGAGCTCTATGGAAGAGGAGAACTGACTATTGGCATTTTCCTGCACAGGTCCCAACTGTGCTCTAAATGTTTACCCTTATATCCTTAGCTAATGTAGCTTTCACCCTTCATCAGTTTCTTTTTTGCAGCAGATGGAGGCTATGACAGAGGTCTACACTTGGTCAGGAGGCAGAAAATAAGTGGACATGGAGTGCCCCAGCCCAATTTGGACAGCTATAGAACAACTCCTAACACCAGATTCTTGGGACAGAAAGCCTATAAAAGTCAGAAGACCAGAATGACTGCTTTGCGGTAGTATCTTCTAGAAATGGTAGGGATGATCATACAAGACCATACCAGTTGATTTGCCAACATGGATGGGGAAAATTTAGGAAGGCTCCACACTTAAATGAAGAAGTACAGGCAGTCGGTGGCTACTGAGAGAGAGATAACCAGTTTTCTCCAGGAACGAGTCCTCTGATAGATTCCCCATTCCTAAGTACATGCACATCTGACAACACTAACTGGATTCAGTAGGTTGTGTATACACACACACACACACACATACGTGTATGTCTGTGCATGTGTGTGTGTATGCGTGCATGCGTGTGTAACAGTAGTAATTGTAGAAGAAGAGCTAATGAATTTGAGAAGGGATGAGGGGTCATGAAAAGAGTTGAAGGGGAGAAGGAAGAATAGAAATTATGTAAATACAATGTACTTGTGTACAAAATTCTCAAAAAAAGAATTAAAAGAGAGAAAGAGGAGGAGAGGGCCTGGAGGGAAGGTGAGATGATGGGGGAGTTACAAGTATGATATTGTGTTTCAGGATTAGAAAAATCAGTGGATTCCAGCTTCAGAGGAACACCAAGGGCCACCTTCCCTGCGAAGCCCTGCAGCCCTCTAGGACTGCCTCGGGTTTCCAATGCACCCCACAGCTGACTTTCTGTCCCAGTTTTTCCCAGAGGGGAGATGAGGCCCTGAGAGTCAAAGTAACTTGTCCCAGTAGAATGAGACTTACCTGAGGATGCTCCAGACCTTTGACCCCTCTCTCTCTCTGTACTATCTTCCTTTGCCACCTCCCATGTGCGTATGGGGGGTCAGGGCCAGGGTTGGGTGTGGGGTTTGAGTGCCTGTGGCCAGATTGGAGCATCTTAGATTCAGCAAGGGATGCCACAGAACACACGGCCTCCCCAAGCACTGGAGGTCCTGTGGGAGCCAGTGTAGGAGGTGGCTTAGAGGTCACACCCTCCAAATCAGCACAGCCGTGTGGGAACTGGTGCTCCTCCCTGTGATGGAGGCCATCGGTTCTGCATGGTAAACTGCAGCCGACCTGGAGACTGGCCAGTGCTTCCCAGGATGACACCCATTAGTCCTCTAGATCCTTGTCGACTGGCCAATAGCAGTTCCAGAGCCAGGGTGGGAAGCAGCTGGACCCCAGAGGAAGCCTGTTCCGGGAAGTGAGGCAGGAAGGCTAGAACTAACCTAAGCAGAGCACAGACTACTCTGAACCCTTCTCATTGATCGTCCCCAAACTCCATGAAGCAGGCACTATGACTGCCACTTCCCACTTTACAAGATGTAACAGGGTGAAGTTGCTTGTGTGACATCTCACAGCAACTGCGTGGTGGACTCTGGGCTATGACCCAGGCTACAATCCACACTCCTAAGCTTATTCATTCCCATGGACTCCTTGCAGCCAGAGAAAAGATTAATGTGCAAATGGTGGGTAGCTGTGATCCCAGGAGGAGGCGTGCGCGTTGTGAGCTGGGAGTTTACTGGCACGGGCTTGAGGACAGTGGGAACATTACCTGTTTAGGTAATTGGTTAAATACCTATGGAGTCACCCTAGGAGCCAGATTTTCATCCTGTCCTTCCCTTGGGAACAAAACCCCTAGGATGTTTTTCAGAGAGGAAAAAGGACAACTGGGAGGTTCTTGACCCCAACAGAAAACAGCCTGGTAGTACAGGAAGAGAGCTGGTTAAACAATCCCCAAGAAAAGCATCTACAGCTGAAAGGCCCCAACTGGCTCTGAAGAGCAGTTGACAATCATTTTCCCCCACAGAAGATAATCTTGTGCTTGTTCAAACGGTGTTTCCGTTGGAAATCTCAGCATTCAAGCGGCTCAGGAAGGAGGATTATTGCAAGTCTAAGGCCAGTCTGGTCTGCCTAGCCGGTTCTAAACCAGTAAGGGATACATACTGAGTTGCTGTTTTAAAGCAAAACACCAAGCTGGGAATGGTGGCACTTGGTTTTAGTGCCAGCACTCAGGAGAAGGAAAGTCTGGTCTGCATAATGAAACTGTATCTTAAAAAACAACAATAAGCAAAGAAACCACAAAGGGTTCTGGCTGAAGGCAGGTCACAGGGTTCTTCAAGTCTAAATCCCAGGAACAAGACATGGTGGCTCAAAACAGTAATCCCAGTACATGCAAACCAGAGGCAGAAAGATTGTCCTGAGTTCAAAGTCAGCCTAGGCTACAGATCTTATATTTAAAAAGAGGTAGTCAGGGAGGAGAAAGAATAGTAAGAGAAAGGGGAGCTGGAGAAGAAAGAAGAGGAGGAGAAGAAAATGAAGAAGAAAGCAGAAGAAGAGGAGGAAGAGGAGGAGGAAGAAGGACAGTAGCCCTGAAAAGGAGAGGTGCCTTGTTCTTCCAAGCCTGAATCATACACCTGTCTTTCCTTCATGCAAATTTTGCTAAAATATTCTAACAAAGATATTTTAATGCTATCAAATAAATCCATAACTGTTCTATGAAGCAAGAGAAGATGTGTAACTGAACTAAATGTGACAAGGGACCATCAGGAAACTCCAAACAGATAGCTATGAATGGAAGAGGGGTGGGCAGGAGATGTATATGCGGGGACGGCTGAGCTACACTGTCTCCACCAGCACGTTCTCAGGAAGGGAACTATGGCTGCAGATGTCACTAGGACAGTCACCTAGATGAGGCTCTAGGTGAGGGTACTATGTGACTGGCATCCTCCAGGGGAAAGTGTCATGGTGGCGAGAAAAACACAAGAGAAAAGAGCAGAGGCTGGAAAGGGTGGGGAGGGAGGTGGCTCCGCTCAATGACTGATTCATCATTACCTACTCGACTCTGCCCCACACCAAAAAAAAAGTCTTCACTTCCCCAGAAGACTGGCCACCAGGTACTGTTAGGAAATGCGTGTGGTGTGCCAAGCAGAGACTAGCGGGAGGTTGAGTGTCATGATCATTCATGTATTCTCTTTTTGTTGGTTGGTTTTGATTTTTTTTTGCATGTGTGTGTATGTGGTGTGTGTGTGTGTGTGTGTGTGTGTGTGGTGCGTATCTGTGTGTGTGCTCGGGATGAAAACCAAGGACTTAGGATGCTCTCACTGAGAAACACTCACAAATCCATTCATGATGCTCCCGCTGTGTATATCACCCTTCCTACCTCCCCATTTGCACCCATTCCCTAGGCTGAACCACAGCCAGATAATACCATGCACGGAGACCTCCAGCTCAGAATGCTGAGCCTTGCTCGCTCCATAGGTCTCGGCCAACAAAACCCTAAGCTTGGGCAAAAGTTTGGACCTTGAACCTGGCAGGGACAAGGGGTTGGGTACTTGTAGACACAGAGTATTCTTATATACCTGGGGTCAAAGATGACATGACTTCACTAATATCCTGTCTGTCAGCTAGGGTTAGGATGCCGTGACCGGCCCCTCCGAAGGATTCACATGCTTGAAGCTTAGCCTCAGTGGCACTGAGGGAGTGTGGAACCTTTAAGTCATAGGGCATGGTCACATCATGGGGTACTTTCTGGGAAGGGATTAGTGTTGGCTCCTTGGCATTGGTTTATTGTTTTTAAAAAAATATTTATTTATTTATTTGTTATGTATACAATAGTCTATCTGTGTGTATGCCTACATGCCAGAAGAGGGTACCAGACCTTATTACAGATGGTTGTGAGCCACCATGTGGTTGCTGGGAATTGAACTCAGGACCTTTGGAAGAGCAGGCAATGCTCTTAACCAATGAGCCATCTCTCCAGCCCCGCATTGGTTTATTGTTAAGACACACTATGCAACTGGCCTCTCCTGCATAGAAGTGAGAATCCATGGAGCCACAGAGACAAATGCCGAAACTTTGCCGGTAAGCCACAGTCACGTGGCAATACACAGATTACTAAATGGATTAAATTAAGATATAAGTTAACCAATAAGGAGCTAGAGCTAATGGACCAAGCAATGATTTAATTAATAAACTTTCTGTGTGGTTATTTTGGGTCTGGGCAGCTGGGAACAAGCGGCCTCCTACTACATGCCTGTAATCCCAACACTTGGGAGGAAGCCTTGGTATAAGCCTGCCTTCCATCTTCTGCATTGCTCTCAACCTCACCCTGCAAGTTTCCTCAATAGTTTACCAAGCTTTGAGCCCTCAGTGGCTTTTGTAAGACAAAGTTCCAAAGTTCTTCCATGATTTTCCCCCAAACACGTGGTCAGTTCTGTCATAGCAATACTCCATGGCCTGGTCCTCATTTGTCTTTGTTAGGCTTTCTACTGCTCTGATGAAAGATGTCCAAAAGAAAGACAGACAGCACTTCCCCTTGATCCTTCATCTTGTTTTCGGAAGTTTGTTATCTTTGGTCAGCCACCCTCCAAACAGTAAATAGAACATTCTATAATACATGGTTCAAAAATTTGGAATAACTTACATTATAGTATACCGTTAAACCATGTGGGCTGACTGTGAATTCTTGTTCTTCTCATACCGATCGAATAAAAATTCAACTTTCCCCCAGGTCAGTGAGTGTGATGGGAGCCAGGCATCTTGGCGCTATCTCAGATTTTGAACATCTGTGGTATCTGCTGGGACATATTTCCACAGATCCGGGAGACCAAACTATTAGAAAACAAACAGGAAACAAGCAAATAGAGAGGTGCTCACAATGACTCACTACCATGACTCTCCTAGAATGGCAAAAACCCCAAACACCACTGCACCAAATGCTGCTGAACATAGGTGGGGACAGTAGCCCTCACTCCCTGCTGGCAACAGAGTACCGTGACACTTGGGAAGATACTCCCACCATTTCTCACTAAATTAAAATAGAAAATTATGATAATACAAAAACCTACACACAAGTATGTGTAGCTACTTTATTCATGACTGCTCCCTGCTGGAGGCAGCCGAGATGTCCTTTGACAGGTGACTAGATAAACTGTGGTGCATCCAGACAGTGAAAATGTTTTTGCCATAAGTTAAAAAGAACTGGGCTATCAAACTATGTAGAAGCATAGAGGAATCCTAAATACTGACTGAACCATTGTTTTAGTCCCTGTTATGAGTGTTTCAGTGTTGCCCTGGCTAACACAAAATACATGAGGATCTTCCTGCTTAAGTCTCCTGACGACTGGACAGGCTTGAGCCACCACGCATAGCTTTAAAGAAAGAAAGAGGAAGGAAGGAAGGAAGGAAGGAGGGAGGGAGGGAGGGAGGGAGGGAAGGAAGGAAGGAAGGAAGGAAAAGTAGGAGAGATGAAATCAAATAAAAAATGTAGCTATGGAAATCAGGATGAAAAAGCTAAGGCAGATGGATGTCTGCTCAGGGTCCAACATTTAGATAACCATAGCTGCAGAAACCAAAGATCAGAGAGAACAACAGAAAGAAAAATCACCCCAAAATAACTCAAGAGCATCTCCTATACCCAAATGTTGTGTGTTCCCAGGTCATCGAAAAAGAAGTGCTAAAGATTTTGGAAATATGGCCCTGGCTAGAAGCAGAAGCAGCCAGCAGCATAGCGCCAGCACTAGAGAAAGTACTGGGTGCAGGGTTTTAAAGGAAATCATTCCCAAGCATTCTAGTTGTGTAGACTTTTACTCCGTGCTCAGCCAAGCCATCAATCAAGTTTGAGGGTGGAAAAATAATAATCTTTAGATATTTACTTCATTGACTTTTTAAAAAAAAAAAAAACAACAACATTAGTAAGAGATATGTCCCACTAAGAATGAGGCCATAAACTGGGAAAAAGAAAGAGTTGGGGTCTAGAAAGCAGGAGTTCAAACACAAGAGAGAAGGGGGATGAAAACGAAAGAGGATCCCTGAGGCTGACTGTGCAGAGATCAGGACAGCTGCCAGCTAGAAGGAGGAGAGAGACCACAGAGCAGAGGGCTGGCTTCCCAGACGCCACCCCACCGAAAGAGGACGGATTACACAATGTGTGTGTATGGGGGGAAGACAACAAACCTCACTAAACAATCCAAAACCCAATTGAACAAAATCATAATTACTAATTCCAGCAGAAAAAGGTGACTGTGGTGAAGCTTATGTCTAAGCAACAGATACTGTTTACATAATTATAATAGATATAAATCCTAAAAGCAACTCTGCTGCGTTAGAACAGTCGTAATGGGGGGCAAGCATAGGAAACGTGTGTGTGTGTGAGAGACAGAGAGACAGATGGAGGATAAGGATGGAGGATGTAGATGAGACCCCAGCCCTTCATCTCACATGGCTAAAAAAAAAAAAAAGTCAATTGGGAAGGCTTAAAATGGAAACTTCAGAAACATTAATGAGAACAAGTCATTGCAATGGAGATATGGAGAAAAGAAATCCAAAATAATTGTTTTAAAAGGGATTGAGAATGGTTGCCTCCTGCAGGGTTGGGGGCAGGGCACAGAGTAAGTAGCTGGGTTTGTTGTTGTAAAATAATTGTCCATTCAGTTGTGCACACACTGCCTCTCATTTGCCTCAGTCCCCACCACAAAACTGAACCACTCTCCATCCATCTACCCAGGTAAGAAAAGAGGCCCCAGGACTCAGAACCTTCGCAGTCAGCAAAGACCTCTTCCGTCATTCACTGCCCACATTCCCTACCCCTTTGGATGGCGTTCACTAGCTCATTGTTTTTCTTTGAGTTAGTTCTCTGAGGAGAAAGGTCAGGTTTCTTTCTGAAAGTCTTCCTCCAGTCCTGCTGACTCCAGGACATAAGTCTTTCAGTGATTTAATTCAACCCAGATGGGAGGCTTCACTTGGCTCTTGAGTTTGACTTGGGGAGTGCTGAGATGTGTAGACAGATAAGTTTTGGGAAGAGGAAGAAAACTGAGGGTGGCAGAGTACATGGGCCAGGGTTGGGAGAGTCCCTTAGGGATGAATTTGGATCTGGTGAAGCATCCTCTTCCTCAGCTGTCAGGCCTGTGGCCAGGATTTGGTCCTCAGGCCACCAACCAGCAGTTTAGTCTCCTCTGAAGTGTACACACTCTACCCATTCACCCTTAATATACTGCCAAATACCTGCTGGCCGTGCTCGGGTAGCCACATGCAGACTTCTCTTTGAGGAGTTCAGTCTGACAAATGGGACAGTAAGATGGAAAGACAGATGGATAAACAGACAACCAAATGTCAATGATACTGTGGAAGAGACATAGTCATGGAGGACTTGACTCCAGACTTCGTCATAAAAAATTGATGGCACGCACCAGGGAAAGGAGTTGTGAAGAACCCACTGGGCAGAGCAAATAACAGTCACCAGGCAGAGAGGCCTGAGTGATGGGAAGTCACAGGAGGGGAGAAGGGCTCTTAGGGTTGCCCTTCCTACCCCAAGTTTTGTGACCTCAGTCTCCTAATCTCAGTCTCTTCATGGATTTGATAGGAATGGATTGATAATCATTATTAAATCTAAAAACAAAAACCAAACTCCATGAAAACAGTGCATTAGTTTGTATTTTCTTTTTTGTTTGTGTATGTGTTTAAGGTGTGCAGAGGCCAAAGTTTGACACGTTAGTCTCTTCCAGAGTCAATTTCCACCTTTATATGTTGAGTCAGGATGTCTGACTTGTCTCATCAGAGCAAGCTAATTCAGCTAGTCAAGCTAGACAGCTTGTTCTGGAAATGCCTCCTCTGCTTCCTGAGCACGGAGATTAAAGGCAGGCTGCCACATCTGCCTGGCATTTAAGTGGGCACTGGAGACCCTGATTCTGGTCCTTATGACTGTTTGCACAGCAAGTACTCCACTTACTGTGTGATCATTTCCCCCAGTTCCTACTTTGTGTTTTCCTCAAATTTTTTGTATTTATTTATTTATTTATTTATTTATTTATTTGTGTGTGTGTGTATGTGTGCGCATGTGAGTGCATGTGTGCATGCACGTGGATGAAGGTGTGTACTAGGAGCTACAGACTGTGTTCTGCCACCCAGCTCCTGGCCACCGGCTAGCTTTATACCTGAAATAACAACACACAAACTGTATTCATATAAACACTGCTTGGCCCATTTCTATTAATGTGTGTAGCACCACGAGGTGGTGACTTATCTTGCCTAACCCATATTTAGTAATCTGTGTAGCACCAGTCTTACCCGGAAAGATTCAGCATGTCTGACCTGGCGGCTTGCTTCATTGCGTCTGCCCTGAAGAGGAGAGGCATGGCATCTGCCTCACTTCCTCTTCCTCCCAGCATTTTGTTCTGTTTACTCCACCCACCTATGTTCTAACCTATCAGGCCAAGCAGTTTCTTTATTAACCAATGACCTTCCTCCATCAAAGGTGCTCAAGAAGGCCAGAAGAGGGTGTTAGATACCCTGGAGATGGAGTTATATGTATAGGGAATCAAATTCAGGTCCTCTGGAAGAGTAGGAAACTCTGAATTGCTGAGCCATCTCTCTAGTCCCCCTCCCTCATTGTATTTTCTTAAACCAAGGAATGTTATACATTTTCATGTTGATGAACTTGTTTCTTGAGTAAACCTCACTCCCCTTGATTTCACTTCTCTTGTGTAAATTATCTTGATCATTTGTGTTTTTGCTTATTTGGGCAGTTAGTCCCTATAAATCTAAATAAGATGCTCATAAATTTGGTTCAACAGGGGGTGGAGTTCAGGTCTACTTATCCGTGTGTGAGCACGTGGTAGACAAAGGTTGACATCTGGGCATCTTCCTCAATTGTTTCTACACCTTATTTTTTGAGGCAGGGTCTCTCACTGATCATGGAGTTGGCCGTTTCAGACATACTGGTTGGCTAATAGCTTCTGAGATCAACCTGTCTCCTGATCCCGTGCTGGGCTCACAGACACATATCACCATGACTGGTTTCTATGTTGAGGAAGATCCTTGCTCAAGTCCTCATGCCTATAAGCACTTTACCACCAAGTTGTCAACCCCTCCGGACCCAGTCCTTGGTTTACCAGTTTCAGGAAACAAAAGTGAGAATTTACCTCTTATAAATGCCTTCCCTTCTCCTCTCTGCTCCCTCACTTGCTCAATCACGTGCACCAACACATGCCCCGTCACTGATGTAGCTATAGCCCCACTCTCAGCTGTATTTGGACATCTTGACAATATACTTTTATTTCTATCTTCTTTTTAAAAATTTTTATCTCTTATCAGTATCTCAAAAACCCCTAATGAGAATTAGGCTATTAATTCTTTTGCCTTTTCTTTTTTTTTATTTTTAAGATTTATTTATTGATATTGTTTGTGCATGTGCATGTGTGCATTTGTACAAGTGTGTACATGCCCATGCATGCAAGTAAAAATGCCAGAAGAAAACATGATCGTCTTCCTTTATCACTCTTTGCCTATTAATTTGAGGCAGGGTCTCTTTTGAACCTGGGGCTTGGGTTTTGGTTAGGCAGGAGACCAACAAGCTCCAGCAATCCTCTGGTGTTCTCTGGAGCTGGGATTGCAGGTATTCACAGGAAGTCCAACTTCTGACATAGGTGCTGAACCCAACCCTAGTCCTCAAGTCCTCATAATTGCACAACAAGTGCTCTTAACCACTAAGCCATTTCTCCACCCCAAACTTTTCTTAGTTTTTTTTGTATTTAATTATTTTTGTCTAATAAATTAGTCTACTGCAGTTATATAATATTTATTTATATAATTATATATTTTATTATAGTTATAGTTAAAAGTTATATAATATAGCATTATAACCACACTTTTATGCATGGATGTTCCATTAGCTCTACACTTAATTGTTATATTATTAAGATCGTTAGCATTTACATTTGATTCTTTAATCATTGCTAAGAAAACTAAGCATCTACGCTTGTCTATATGTTGCTTCTAAAAACAGATAACAGTTAGGCATGGTGGTGCACACTTGCAATCACAGTACTTGGGACGCTAAAGCAGCAGGGTCTCAAGTTCAAGGTCAGCCTGGACTACATAGCAAGACTTGGTCACACACAAAAATTAATAGCAATATTACATTCTTATGATTATGTAGATATACTTTATTATGTGATTAATACAAATGCTATAATTAAGCTTCCTTTATCATTTTTCTTGTAGTTTATAATTTCTCCCATGTTGTCTTATCTAGTTTTTTAAGGATGATATAAGTCCCTGAAGTTTCTACATTTCAGAACTACATTTTCCTGGGGACATTTCTGTCTGTTTTCATCACAGCTGTATCTGCTCAATGCTTAAATTTGCCATCAGATTAATTCTTTATCTCCCAAAGGTGTTTCAAAACTCAGTTATATCAAAAACAACTGATTAAATGCCAAGTACATTACACTTAAAATTATTATTTTCTTTTTTATTTAAAAATGTTTTTCATAGTACTATATTTTTGCTGCTTTTTCCCATTCCTCCCAGCTCCTCCCATTCCTCCCAGCTCCTCCCATTCCTCCCAGCTCCTCCCAGCTCCTCCCATTCCTCCCAGCTCCTCCCAGCTCCTCCCAGCTCCTCCCATCTCCCCCCAGCTCCTCCCATTCCTCCCAGCTCTTCCCAGCTCCTCCCTCTCCTTCCTACTCACCTCCAACTTCATGTTCTATCTCTCTTTCTTTAAAAAAAAAATCAAAATAAAAAAGGAACAAAAATATTTTAAATAAAATTTTTTATTTTCAGTGGGGAGGGGAAGTAGGAGAGGAGGGAGGGGAAACTATAGTTGGTATGTAAAAATGAATTTAAAAAGATGAAAAAATATTATTTTCATTTTTATTTAAATAAGGTAACTCTTTCCATACTAATGACTTTCCGCTGTGCAGTACTTAACACTCACTTGTTTCCTTTATTTAAACATCTCTGAAACCTAAAATTTTCTTCTTCTCTGTGCCTTCTCCCCACTGGCACTGGAGAGGTGGCTCAGAGATTAAGAGCTCTGGGCACCTATTGCTCTTCCAGAGGTCCTGAGTTCAATTCCTAGCAACCACATGGTGGCTCACAACTATCTGTAATGAGATCTGGTGCCCTCTTCTGGCCTGGAGGGACACGTGCAGGCAGAACACTGTATATATCATTAAATCTTTAAAGAAAAAACTGTGTCAGGAGCTCAAGGATTAACCTGTTTCACAATAGCTGGGCATAGTGATACACAACTTCAACCCCAGCACTAAGGAGGCAGAGACAGACGGATGTCTTGAGTTCCAGGCCATCCCCAGTCATGGCTACAAATTGAGACCCAGTAACAAACAAAAATCAAAACAAAACACCCAAAATTATCTTGCAGATATAGAAACATTGCTCAGAAACTTACCTGAGTGGATGTTACCAATGCCAGATGTATCCTATGGTGAAAATAAGATACCAGATAAGGAAACCATGAGGTACAATACTCAAATCTAGAGACAGCAAACTTTAAGGCAACACTACTTAATTCTCAGCATCCATGTTAGGCAGCTGGCAACCATCTGTAACTCCAGACTCAGAGGGATTTGATACTGGCCTCCCTGTGCAGCAGACCCAACAGACATAGACATACACACACACATACAAACACAAAATAATAAGTTTTTTGAGACAGGCTTTCTCTGTGTAGCCTTGACTGTCCTGGAATTCCCTCTGTAGACCAGGCTAGCCTCAAACTTGTAGATCTGCCTGCCTCTGCCTCCTGAGTGCTGGGCATAAAGGTGTGTGCCACCATTGCACAGCCTATTTATTTATTTAGGATTTTTTGAGACAGGGTTTCTCTGTAGCTTTGGAGCCTGTCCTGGAACTAGCTCTTGTAGACCAGGCTGGCCACGAACTCCTTTTTAAAAAAAAAAGAATCCCACTACTAGCTTGGAGAGATGGGCTGGAAAGTTAAGAGCATATGCCATTCTTCCGTACAACCCAAGTTCAGTTTCCAGCACACACACATGTGGGGTTGCTCACAACTGCCTATAACCACAACTCCAGGAAACCATCTCCTCTGGCCTCCAAGGACACCTGAATTCAATGCTCTCCCTCCCCTCCCTCAACATTATTAAAAATAAGGATTGGAGAGATGGCTCGGCGGTGAAGAGGACTTAATGCTCTTGGAGAGGCCTGGATTTGTTTTTTAATACCAATGTGGTACCTCACCACTGTGTGATTCCAGTTCTAGGGCATCTAACATCACCTTCTGACATCTGCAGGCATTGCATGTTCATAGCATGCATACATACAATTCAGGCCAGACACTCCTACACATGAAAATATTTTTTAACTAATACTACCACTGAGAAAGTAGAGGCAAGAAGATCTTAAATTTGAGGACAGCATGGATTATATAGTGAGATCCTGTCTCCAAACAAGCAAGGCTGGGCAATCCTCTTGTCTTAGCCTTCTTGGTGGGGATTATAGATGTGCACCTATAATCTGCTCTTTTACAGCTTCCTTTTTTTTTTTTGTTTTCTTAGAAGAGTAAGTCAAAGGTGGTGACACAAGCCTTTAGTCCCAGCACTTGACAGATCTCTGAGTTCAAGGCCAGCCTGATTTCCATAGTGAGTTCCAAGACTGCATAAAGAAACCCTGTCTCCTAAAAGAAAAAGGAAAGAAAGAAAGGAAGGAAGGAAGGAAGGAAGGAAGGAAGGAAGGAAGGAAGGAAGGAAGAACTCATCATCACCCTCAATAAGCTTCTGTATACCTTCATTCACTAGCCAACACTCCTATGCAGGAGGCTGGAGAGATGGCTCAGAGGTTCAAAGCACTAGCTGCTCTTCAGAGACCCAGGTTTAAAGAAACACACAGCAGCTTACAACCCTCTGTGAGTACAGTTCCAGAGACCAGATGTCCTCGTCTAGCCAGCCATCCTCTTGTCTCAGTCCTCCACACAGCAGGGACCACAGGCCTAAAGCGCTACACCCAGGCACCACATCTTCTGTGTGCGCACATTCAGTACAGAACTTGGCGGGGGTGGGGGTGGGGGAGACATACTAAGCAAAAGTGCTATGAAAACATTAGACAACAATGAAATCCCTGCTGGACTTCCCAGTACATTTACTTATTTTGGGTGTGTTGAGACACGCAGCTTGGACTGTCCTGGAATTTGAGACCCTCCTGGTTCAGCTGGGTCTTGGAACTATGAGTGTGCACAAACAGAGTTGACTCTAAACTTCCCGAATTTGTTCTGGTTTAGAGATAGGGTCTCATTCTATAGCCCAGGCTGGCTTTGCGCTCTCAAGAATCCACTCTCAGTTTGGATACAGATGCTCCTTTGTAACTTTCCACTGTGAAGCAGTTTTGGGGCCTGGCAAACACCTGGAGTGTTCACTTTGCTGCTTTATCTCTTATACCAGGTGACTTACCGAGCGTAATCCTGGGGGAAGACTAGAAACTTCTCTTTCATCTGAGCGTTGGCCTTGTTTTCCCACCAGAATTTGTTGGTGGCTTTCTTACGCTCTGGGCTGAAAATGGAGAGGAATAGAAGTCTTAGCAATACAGTAAGACGGTCAAATAGTACCGGCTACCAGAGCACTGGGTAGGTAATGCAGACTAGCATCTCGGTTGCTTCTTTGAACAGGCAGAGAGAAGAACATCATTTGTTACAAACCTCTTCAAGATCTCAATCTCGGGATTCCTTTCCTCCAATAAAAAAGAGGGAGGTGGCGGGAGAAAGGCAAATGGCTTTTCTAACAAGCGGGTGGTAGTGAGTGGACCAGAGAAAAGAGGCACTGGATAAAGGTGCTTGCTATACAAGACAGCCCCTGAACTGGATCCTTAGATCCCACAGTGGAAGGAGAGAACCAACGCCTGGAAGTCATTCTCTGACTTCCACAAGCATGCTCACACTCACTCACACACGCAGCACACACTAATCTACACACATATCACACACTCATCCACATACATCATACACATGCATACACATTATATACACACATACAATAATAGTAATAATAATGATAAAAGTGAAATTTTTTAAAAATTTAAAATAAAAAGTTAGGCGCCTTAGTGTGTACTTCATACGGGCCACGTGTACAATGAGTTTGCAGGCTGATTTGGTCTGTTTTCTGTTACTATAATGGAACACTGAACAGTTAATTTATGAAGTCTAAGCATTTATTTGGCTAGCAGTTTTGGAGGCCAGGGAGTCCCGAGCACAGTACTGGAATCTGGAGGGGGCTTTGTGATGAGCTCCAAGACGGCAGAGGGCATCGTGAGGCAGCCCTCATGCTGGCTTCAGCATTCTTCTTCTTGATATAAACTTGAATGCCATCCTGAGACCTCACCCTCATTATCTCATCTAATCCTAATTACTTGCTAAATGTCCCATCTCCAAACATCATGACCATGTGACTGAGGGTTGAATTTCTGACACATGATCTTTCAAAGGACACATCCAGCTGTTGAAACCACTGTGCTAGCTGATGGTAGATGGAACTCCAGGTGACCCTGACTTTAGGGACAGAAGTTTTCAGTTCCCTCTGAGTCCCTAGTGTTCACTCTGCTGCTCTGGAGATGTCCCAGGGCAGTGGCTGGCCAGCCAGCCTGTGTTCTGCCATAGACAGAATTGATGAATAAGATGAACTGGAGGTGGGGAGTGGGAGAGAAGGCCCACCTACTGGGGATGGAACCAGTGGACTAAACTCTTGGTAGGTAGAATGAGTCAAGTCCTTTTATTCCCTGGAGGGTCTCTTTGGGGGACTGGGGCTTTTGCTGCACACAAGAGCAAAGGGAGAAGAGAGAGCTGGCCCCTTAACTGAGATGGCTGGACCTGGAACATCAAAAGCTGCCCAAAGTCACCAAAAGTGAAGTGTAGGGGAGAGCTGTCTGAAGCTGAAGGCCCAAGAAGACACACGTTAGGTGTACTGCTGAGATCTGGGATGTCTTCCTGAGGGAGCTGAGCAGTGCTGGAGCTAATGATGGGGGGCATGAGCTGAGTCTCTGTCGAGCAAGGTGTAAGGTGTTAACAAGAGGAAATAGCCTTGCTTGTCAAATAATTTGGCAAGCGTCAGAACTGTCTGATTCAGGCTTCTTTACTACAGAGCCTTTAACCCTGATGCAAGCCAGAGATTGCTAGAAATCACCTATTTTTCTGCCATGTATATAAGAGAGGGGGTGGAGTCGTGGCAAGAGCTGAGATCATGGACAGCCTTGATTCTGAGGTTGTCAGGCTATCCTGTCAGAAGACACACAAGCTCTGAGTGATACATATGCAGATTTCTTTGCAAGAGCCCTAGAAGTTGCGCCCTGGGAGATAAGGCGGGCAGATGAGACAGTTCCGGGGAGGAGAAGCGGAAGCTGCTGTTCGGCAGCCTTTTTGAACAGGAGCCTCCTTGAAGGTGGGGAGAACTGAGCTGAGAGCCCAGAACCCTGATGTTCCCTGTGGCTCAAATGGACCTAAGAGGGGGTTGAACCCTGGGTCTGCCCATCTGAGTGGCCCCAGCACAGTCACTGGTCCTCCCCTACTGTTCAAAGCCGGTACTGCAGACTAAGCTCTCTGATCTGCAGCGACTGGGGAAGTCCTCTGCTGGCAGGGAGGTAAGCAAGCAAGTTTGGCTCAACCTGCCTTCTCTAAAATCTTTGTTAAGTTCTGCCCTTCCTCTGTGCTTCCGTGGTCCCCATTTTGTTCCACCATACCACAGCCCTTGATGTCTCTAAAATGGTCTTATTCAAGTCTACAGGTCAGAAAGCGAAGAGCCCAGGGATACCGTCCACATTTGCAAGCAGAAAAGTCTGCTGAGTGACAAGAAGCAAATAGTAGTGACATGGTGGCTAGGGTTGGGAGGGGAGACCTTCCATCGGAATCTGCCACAAATATAGCGGTTGACTGCAGACAAGTTCTTACAGAAGGGCTCCATTTAAATGCCCAAAACACAGGGGTATGAATTGGATCAATTACTGTCAGGGAAGAATGGAAGGCAAGCTAGCCAAGGTAGCTGCTTTGCAGCTGTCTGGAACAGGGAGGAGAGGAACATGTGGGGCTGGGGTGGATAAGCCATGAAAGGCTGTTGCATTGAGAAGGGCCCAGTCTTATCAGCGCATGGGGCAATAGTGCAGAAAAATTAGTGTCCCTGGCCAGCACGCAGATGTCTGGCTGCTGACTAATGTCTTAGGGATGTGAGAGGCTGAGGAATGGGATGCTGCCAAGGATTCTGGGAGGGGCAGGTCATAGGATCTGAGGTAGGAATGAGAACAAGAACAACGAGCTTGGAGAGGGCTTGCCAGGCGTCGGGCACGGCAAGTGCACAGCACCTCATTTAATCCCCACAGCAATCTATTGGGGTCTCACTTCCACATTATGGAAAAGAGATAAGAACAAAGAGCTGGTAAATAACCTGCACATAACAACTGCTATTAAGAAAGAACAAGGTGGGGCTGAGAGATGGCTCAGTGGTTAGGAGCACTGACTGCTCTTCCAGAGGTCCTGAGTTCAAGTCCCAGCAAGCATTATGGTAATTCACAACCGTTTGAAAAGAGATCTGGTGCCCTCTTCTGCATACAAGTAGAACACTGTATACATAATAAATAAATCTTAAAATAAAAAAGGAAGAACAAGGCTTCCCACACACACAGCCGAGGCAGATGGGAGAGCTGGCCTTGAGATCATAAGAGCAGGAGAGTTATCCCTGCCCATCACCAGCTGCGGCACTTTGGAGAATGACCCCCCTTCGTGCCACGCCTGGGCAACACAGTAGAGCAGGCCCTGCAGGTAAAGGTGAAGGAGAGTGAACTCTGCGGACAAGAAACAGAACTGACCCCACCCTTGCTCATCACCCCAAAGGATGAAGTAGCCAGGGCCGTGGTGGAGAGCCCATCCTGGTGTGAGGACAGAGATCAGGCGGGCTGATGCAGTCAGGGTCTCCAGAAGCTCTCAGTCAGCTAAGGAACAACCTGCTACCTCCTTCTGGTTCTTTGTATTCCAGATGGGCGTCAAGATGCAGGCATAGACTGGTTTTAACCTGGATTTTGATCTCCACACTTCCACTGGGTTACTCTGAGAAAATTCCTTAACTTCTCTGATCCTGTCTTCTAAATTAAGGCAACAAATAACAATGGCCTTGAGAGAGCTTTAAGGAGGAGGTAAAATGCCCGAGGTGCTCTTGTACCTGGTGGGCTACGCAAGTGTCCTTCCTCTTCCTTTCTTCCAATCCTAACTCCTTCAGGCACAGAAGCAAGAGGAAAGGGAAGGCCTTTCTGGAAGGAGGCCAGACTGCTCCAATGCCATTCTAGTCTCTGGGGGTAGGCTCTGGGACACAGCTGTCACTGCCACTTTCACCCCATGGATCTGGAAGATAGGGAAGCAGCCTGCAGCCTGCAGATGTCCAGGGCTCAGGGAAGGCTGCTGAGCTAACTGGGACTGCTGGGGAGACTGGGCTAGCACTCAGCAGTCGGCTTTGTCTTGCCTGAGGCAGTCTGTGGCTGGGCTCAAATTTCCCAGGCCCTCAGCCCAGGAACAGCTGTTGACTTCCCCTCCCAGCCCATGCCCGACTTTCCTCTGTCCCTGCCCCAACAATACCATCAGAGGCAGCAGTACTGGCCCAGGCAGGGGTCTGGGAAGAATCCAGAAGTTACGGTCACTCAACTCAAGTTGTTGTGAAACCTGGGGTCTCAATTACCTGGGGTTCCATGGGACTTTTGGGCGGTGGGCCTCTCCTGCTGCTTGCCACTTAGCCAAAAAACCTTGGGCCAGCTTTGATTTGTGGCTTTCTGCCAGCTCCATGCTCTCTTGGCTGATTGGGCCTCCCAGGACAGCTTCTGTCTAGCATGGTAGAGCAAGGCCTGGCCCTGAGACGGGAGCCTGTTGGTATAAGCAGAGCCCCATGTATGAGCTTTCTCAGCTTTCTCTGGCCCGCAGATCCCAAGACTGTCTCCCAAGGGACTGGCATCTAACTGTCCTTTGTGGTTCCTATCACACTCCTACACCAGAGGGGTGTGTGTGTGTGTGTGTATTACACACATGTGCTCACATGTTCTTTTATTCACTCCTGTGTCCTGAATGCCTGTGACAGGAGGAACTTATTTTGTTCTATTCTTAACTAACTTGTGTCCCATTTGACAAATGAGAACC
The DNA here is from genome assembly GCF_950005125.1 of Chionomys nivalis. NCBI lineage: Eukaryota > Metazoa > Chordata > Mammalia > Rodentia > Cricetidae > Chionomys > Chionomys nivalis. The sequence goes on along the minus strand of NC_080090.1, from coordinate 30,549,911 downwards.
TGACAAGCCAAAAGACAAAGGAGGAAACTTGACTTACACAGGAAGACAGAGCAAATGTTCGTCAAAGCCAAGATGGAAACACTGCCTGGGTGACCTCTAAGTCTGTATTCTTCCTCCACTCACCAACCATTCAGAAGCCGGTGGCCTTCTGTGCAATTCACCACCTGAATGCTAGGGACTGGGCACTGTAAAGTTCAGTTCCAAACCAACTCCTTGACCTTCTTCTACAGTCAAAGATGCCTTGTTTGGTAGATTGAAACAGTCTCAGCCAGAAATAAAAACAACCCAAGGGAGGGCTCATGGATTCTTATTTGCCTCAACTGGGAAATATGGTACGTGCTTCATGGAGGAGCTTGAGCCACAAGTATGACTAGAGGCGTGGATGTCCTTTTTATCTCCCTCATTCCCGGATCTGTACACCACACACACACACACACAGAGTTCACACTATCCTACACAGACTCACCTGCTCACACTAGAACACCCTCTCATGACTTAGAAAGATTCCTAGGCACACACAGACATGAGTCATCTTGAATCACACACACACACACACACACACACTGCATACTACAGAGACTCATTGCACACCCACATATATAGTCCACCATAACCTAGAACATGCTCAAACACACATAAACATGTAAAACATACACATCACACATAAACACACAACACAGCACAAACACACATCATTGATTCCAGCCACCATGCCCAGATAGCACACACATTCAAATACAGTAAAGTCCCAGCCTGCCAAATCTGACCGAGCTCTCCAGACCTGCCTCTGTGGCCCCATGCCACAGTCGGGTGAGTCTTCTACGAAGTCCCTTCCTGACAGCAGCTTTGTCCTCTGCTCTTGGTGAGGGAGAAGGAAGGACAGTAGAATTTCCTAAGAATTAAGGAATCTTTGTTCCCATCCATCCTGCATAGCAATCAAGACCCCTTCCTGTTACATTCAATGAAGAAACAGTGGGTTTGGAGTGTTTTCTGCTTCTAAAAGATTTAAGTGTATTATAGGTTCATGCATACCCCCCCCAAATCCTTAATAACAGCAACAAAAACATAAAGCAGAAAAGACATCGTTTCAACAGAGGCCTTAAAATAACAATCAAGCCAAGTGATCGTGGTGCACGCCTTTAATCCCAACACTCAGGGAGGCAGAGACAGGTGGATCTCTGTGAGTTCGAGATCAGCCTGGTCTACAGAGTGAGTTCCAGGACAGCCAGAGATACACAAAGAAACCCTGTTTCAAAAACAATAATAATTAATAATAATAATAATAATAAATAGTAATAACAAAGTGAACAAACAAAAGAAAGGCTTTGAAACCCCGATGAGTGTTGTGCAGTCCTGCCTACAGTTATTTTTAACGTGTGTGGTGTTTGGCCTGCAGGTATGTCTGTACACCCCATGCATGCATTGTCCAATGGAGGCCAGAAGAAGATGCCAGATTCCTGGAACTGGCCTTGCAGATGACATAAACCCCATGCTCTGCAAGCACAGCCAGTCCTGTTAATAGCTGAGCCATTTCTCCATCCCCTTTCCACCTAAAACTTTTAAAATCCTCCCACATAATCCATTTCCCAGAGTAGTTTGTTTAGGGTGAGGTAGTCCTTGTAAACCTCTGGAAAAACTAGAACCAGTGCCCCATCAGTATGTCAACAGGACAGCAGTGGGTACCACTATTCATTCATCCAATCAGGAGACACAAGCACTGTGTAAGTGGAGACACAGGTAAGTTGCTGTAACAAAGATGGACCACATTATAAGTGTATTGTTACTTTTCTTCTTGTAATAAAGCACCCGACAAAGGCAATGGAAGGGAGGGAGGGTTTATTTTGTCTCACAGTTTGAGGCTCCCAGTCTGTCCTTGTGAGGGAAGGCAGGGTGACAGGAATGTGAAATGAGAGCCACACTGTATGCCCAGTTAGGAAACAGAAGAGGATGGATGCTATTACTTGTCTGGATTTGACCTCCTGACCTTTTCATCCAATCCAGGACTCCAATCCATGAAACGGTCTCATCCATGTTCAGAGTGGATCTTCACACTTCAATGAACCCAATCTAGAAGTTTCCTTACACCCAGAGTGTTGTGTCCTAGGCAATTTTAGATCTTGTAAGGTTGATGATCAGTGTTGATTATCATAATGTCCTTTGTATATTGTGTGATTTGCTAGTTTTTCTCATATCCTATGTGTGTGTATGTGTTGGTGTGTATGTGTGTGTGTGTGTATAGAACAGAAAACAACCTCAAGTGTTATCCCTTAAGCATTGACCACCTTAATTTTTTTTGTTTATTTGTTTGAGACCGTGCCTCTCCCTTGCCTGAAAATTACCAAGTAGGTTAGTCTGGCTGGCCGGCAAGCCCCAGGAATCCTCCTGTTTCTGTCTCTGAAGCACTGGAATTACAAGTGTGCTCCCACCATGCCTAGCATTTCACTGGGTTTTGGAGACTGAACTCAGATCCTCATGTTGAAAAAGCAAGTACTTTGCCTTCTGAGCTACTTCCCCAGCTGCTAGAGGTGTGTGTGTGTGTGTGTGTGTGTGTGTGTGTGCAGCCATGCCTGTGCCTGTGTAGGCCAGAAGTTGATGCTCTAACATTTATCTCCATCACTCTCTACCTTATTTTCTTTTTAAAAGTTAGTTATGTGCATGAGTGTTTGCCTGCATGTATGTCTGTGAACTTGCGTGTGTGCAGTGCCCACAAAGGCTAGACTAGAATTACAGATGGTTACGAGCTACCATGTGGGTGCTGAGAATTAAACCGGGGTCCCCTCAGAGAGTGGCCAATGATCCTAGCCACTGAGACATCTCTTCTGTCCTTTCTTTCCAGCCCTTTCCTTTTTTTTCTCTGAGACAGGGTATCTATGAAATCCTGGCTGTTCTGTAACTTTCTACTTAGGCCAGGACGACCTTGAACTCAGAGTTCCACCTGCTTCTTTCTCTTACATGCTTGAATTAAAGGTTAGATTTATTTATTTATTAATCATGTATCTATGTCTTGTGTGAGAGAGTGCAGGTGCCCAATGAGGCCAGAAGAAGGCATCAGACACCCTGGAACTAGTCTTATAGATAGTTGTGAGCCACCATGTGGGTGCTAGGAATCAAACCCTAGTCCTCTAGATAAACAGTCAGTGCCCTTAACTTCTGGGTCACTGTTCCAGTCCCTCCACCTTATTGTCTTGAAACAGGATCTGTGCTCTGAGCCTGCAGTAGCCATTTTGGGTAATCTGGCTAACCACTGATCCCCCAGAAGCTCCCTATGCCTGACTTTAATGTAGGTGATGGGGCCATAAACTCTGGTCCTCATGTTTGTGCAACAAGTGTTTTTGTACCCCCTGAGCCATCTCCCAGCCCTGGGATTGTTTTTGAAGCTCAGTTTTGTATTGTTGACTGTTAGGGTACAATCATGAAAAAGAATATACAAATGCAGGGGCAGAGGAACTTCTAAGAACCCAGTTTTGTGCTAAGAAGAAGTATAGTTACTGGAAATAAGTAAGAAATACCCCCCCCCATGCACACACACATACGTGAATGCATACACATTGCATGTACCAGTGCCATTCTTGCATGGAGTCTGCTGTCAGTGAGGCAGATGGGGAAGAAGGGCTGTGAGATGAGATAAGTCCTGAGACTGCCAAGTGGTGTTGGCCTGGAAAACTCAAGGTTAAAATAACTCAGCTGCACTCCAGCTGTCCTGGAACACAGCTCTGCCCTCCTACTCAGAGACTCAGTACAAATGTCTAAGGGAAGAAGAACTTGCCTTGTTCACTGACAAGTGAAGATTTAAGACAAGAGCAGCACCTGTCAATAGCTGTCCCAAGGACTGGAGTAGCTAGGGGTATGCTGAGGCCAGGCACGGTAGCACACACGTTTCATCTCAGCACTTCCAGAGGCAGAGGCAGTCGGATCTACACAGCAAGTTCCAAGGCAATCAAGAAGTCGCGCCTGGGAGGAAAATCAGTATGTTCCCAATTTGGAGGTATAAAACCCTATTTGGAGATAAACCCACTAAATACGGGACTGGAGAGATGACTCAGCACTGAAAAGCACTGGCTGCTCTCACTGAGGACCAGATTTGGTTCCCAGCACTCACAGGCAGCTCACAACTGCCCAACTCCAATCCCAAGGATCTCCTGCCTCTTCTGCCTCCTTAGGCCCTGTATACATGTATTGCACAGACATACAAGCAGGCAAAACACCCATACACAAAAACAAAAATAAGTATTTTCTTTAAGTTGCTAAGTATGTAAAAAAAATTACAATAAATGGCCAGGAGTGGTGGTGCACACCTTTAATCCCAGCACTTGGGAGGCAGAGGAAGGCAGATCTCCGTGAGTTTGAGAGCCTAGTCTACAAGAACTAGTTCCAAGACAGCCAGGACTGCTACACAAAGAAACCCTGTCTTAAAAAACAAAACAAACAAACAAAACGAATAAAAAGTACTCTTAGGAAGTGTCTCAGGCATGCATAATGAGGGAAATAATTATTGTAAACTTTTGATTTAGCAGTGAGTGACATTTTGAGAGTTCCCACAAAATGTAGATCTGGAAAAATATTGGGGACCAATACAATGGGAGAATATATTGATATTCTCTAACTTGTGGATGGGTGGGGTAGAGGGATTCTTAATCCTTGTAGTTCAGAGCAGGGAAAGCATGTTGTTTAGAATCCTGAGTAGATGCCAAAACGAAACAGCATTAATAGGAAAGACAAAATGATAGGCCAATAAACCAATAAAACAGACCAAAAACAAACACATTTTTACAATAAATTCAAAATACTAACAAATGAACTAATTAACGAAAACATGTTGGTAAATTTGTTTAGAAAAAAAACACAAAGACCCCGCTTTGATGGGCAGTGGTGCTGCATGCATTTGATTCCAGGACTCAGTAGGCAAAGGTAGGCGGATCTCTGTGAGTTCGAGGCCAGACTGGTCTACAGAGCTAGTTCCAGGACAGCCAAAGATACACAGAGAAATCCTGTCTCATACAAAACAAACAAGCGTCACTGGGACAAATGGAGAAATTGCCTAAGTTTAAACAAGAAGTTGAGCTACGTAGATGGCCGCTACACGGAAAGCGATCAGCAGAGGGCAGCATCTAGCTTTCCTGGCTCCCAACTCCTCCCCCATCGCAGACTTTGGCAGGAGAGAAGTCGTGTCAAGGAACACTGCAGCTTCTGGAGCCTCGACTCCGCCTCTGCTGAAAACACTAAGCATGTGAAGGAGCCCCAGTTTTAGACGGCAAGCCTTAGTGTTACAGAAATCGGGGGTCAGCCTGTGCACCAAGCCAGGTTTTGCCGCCTGTCCTTAATAAACCAATAAAAAGAGCCCAAATAGGGGGTGGCAAGATGCCTGAGCTGTTTAAAAAATAAAGTGCACTTCTCTTTCAGAGGAATGGAGTTTGATCCCAGTACCTATATCAGGCAATTCAATAACCTCCTGTATCTCCAGTCCCAAGAAGATCCGCTGTCGGACAGCAGTGTGTGTGTGTGTGTGTGTGTGTGTTACACAAAATAATAAAGTTTTTTAGAAGAACCAACTTAATAGAGGAAAGCAGAAAAAGACTTATGCAATGAGACATCAAAAGAAGAGGGACCAAGCAATCCAACAGCAACCCTGCCTCAGGCTATCTTCCAGGCAAGAGATTGCAGGACAAGGCATTCTGACCAAGGTGTGGTCCAGGCCACCTTTGACGAATCATCGGTCAGGATCCAATGTCATTCCGTCATGTGAACTGAGGAACTGTAAGCCCTTTCTGAGATAAGTATGAGATTCCTGCCGTTTGTTTGGGGTTCCCTGTTTCAGTGGTATGGTTGCTAGACTAAGAGTTACACGGGTCTCTTCAGAGCATCTTCATTCCTGACAAGCCAGTTACATTAGTAAACGTGGAGTCTCACAGCAGCTCTGTGATGCAGGGAGCAGAAACTCCATCTTGAGTTTCACTGCAGTTTATGACCCTGAGGCTCAACAACAAGAAGGCAAAGACACGCTCAAGTTCACAGAGCAAGGTCAGGTTTTCTGATTGAACTGTAGTGTACTTTCTAATCCGAGCACAGTGGCACATGCCTTTCCGGAGGCAGGGCAGGTGGATCTCTGTGAGTTCCAGGACATCCAGGGATACACAGAGAAACCCTGTCTTGGAAAATAAACAAATAAACAGCAACAACAAAAAAAGATATGTAGTGCACTTTTGGCTTTGCCTCGAAGAATTTTCAGTTCCTATATTCTCTTAGCTACTGTTCTATTACTGTGAAGAGACACCATGACCAGGCCAATATTTATAAAAGAAAGTATTTTATTGGAGGTTTGCTTGCAGTTTCAGAGGGTTAGTCCGTGATCATCATGGCAGGAAACAGACAGGCTCTGCCTTGGGAGTTTTACATCCTGATCTGCAGGCAACAGGTGGCAGGCAGAGAAAGAGTAATTGGGCCTGGTATGGGCTTTTGAAACCTCAAAGCCCACCCCCAATGGCCCCACCCCATTCTGCAACAAGGCCACACCTCCTAGTCCTTCCTAAATAGTCCACCAAATAGGAACCAAACATCCAATTTATTATTTTTATTTAATGTGCATTGGTGTTTTGCCTGCATTAAATGTTTGTGTGAGAGTGTCAGATCTTGGAATTACAGACAGTTGTGGGTGCTTGGAATTGAACCTGGGTCCTCTAGAAGAGCAGTCAGTGCTCTTAACCACTGAGCCATCTCTCCAGCCTCGAAACCAAATACTCAAGTATGCGACCTTATGGGAGCCATTCTCATTCCAATCACCACATATGTGTAGCAAGTAACCTAAAAGCTAAAGAAGATACAAACTGCCTCACTGAGGATACTCAAGAAGAGCCTAGAAAAGGGTAACAAGGCTCCAAGGAGCAGCAGACTGCACATTTCCTAGGTAGGGATGTAAGGGGCAGCACAGTCACATACTTTGTGCCCAGAGCTATGTGGAATGCTTCCTGTGTCTTTCACTGAACCCACTAGACAGTAAGTTCCCAGGGGAGGAAATGCCTCCATGAGATCCAGTTGTAAGGCATCTTCTTAATTAGTGATGGATGTGGGCGAGCCCAGCCCATGGTGGGTTTTACCATCCCTGGACTGGTGGTCCTGGGTTCTATAAGAAAGCAAACTGAGCAAACCAGGGGAAGCGCCCCAGTAAGTGGCACCTCTTCATGGTCTCTGTATCAGCTCCTGCCTCCAGGTTCCTCTTCTGACTTCCTTCGATGATGAACAGTGATGTGGAAGTGTAAGCCAAATAAACCCTTTCCTCTCCAACTTGCTTTTTGGTCATGGTGTTCCTTAGTAGCAACAGAAACCCCAACTAAGACAGTTGGATAAGTAGTTTTGAGAGAAGGCAGTGAGGCCTGGAGATAGTAGTAAGGTCAATCTGCAGGGAAGTCTGGGTACAAGAGTAGAGGTCACTGAAGATCTTCTGTTTGTTATTTGTTTCTTTACCACATGTCTCCTTGTTGATAGCAGAAGCATAGTGAATAACAAAAGACAAACCTTTCTGTTATGGGGAGAAGGAAAAAAACACCCAAGAGGTCTGAATAAGTCAAATTAAATGGAGCCCTTATTCACTCCAGGTGGGGTAGTTCTGGACAGATTAGTGGGAAGCATCCCCAACCTTCAATTTGTTCAAGTTTTAAACGGGGGAAAAAAATCCACAATTACATCATACAGAAAAGCAGGGCAGGTGGTGATAGAGACACCTTTAATCCCAGCACTCAGGAGGCAGAAGCAGGCAGATCTCTGTGAAGTCAGGGCCAACCTGGTTTATGGAGCTAGTTCCCATTCATCCAACACTGCACAGAGAAAACCTGTCTAAAAAAAACCAAAACAAAACAACAACAAAAAAGCAAAAGAAGAAAGAAAGAAAGAAAGAAAGAAAGAAAGAAAGAAAGAAAGAAAGAAAGAAAGAAAGAAAGAAGGAAAGAAAGAAATGGAGGAGCTGTGGATAGTTGTACCAAGCAAGTGTTGTTTGCAAAACAGAAAGATGGTAGTTAAGTGGTCAGGCAGATCTCATGACCTGAGGTCAGTGACACACTGCATAGGAATTTATGGCTAGTCTACACTACCAATGAATTTATGACTGGCCTATGTGGATAAAGACAGTTTACCCAAGATAGTTTCAGCACTGTGAGAATCTGGAAATTAAGTGTGTCGTCTTTGGTCACCAATTGAGCTGTCCTGAGACCAAAACCATTTGCTGGAAGACATAACAGTCACACAGTCTTTGAGTCTGAAGAGGAATAGATTAGTAGAGGCAGATGAGGGGTACTCTGAATGGGAAAAGCCCATAGCTGTCGAGACAGTAGCCACCTGAGAGACAGGGTACCCAGGAAAGAAGACGCGGTAGGACACGTTAAGGAAAAAGTGTCACTGACAGGAACTCTGGCAGAGGGATTATTCTACTATCTTAGCAGCCCCTCAGTCACTAAGATATTGGAAGCAAGTATTGGTGTCAGAACAGGCAGCTCCTAGGGAGCTTAGGGGAAAGAGTTGCAAACAGGAATTCCATGAGAACAAGGATTCAAATAAACTCCAGGAAGCTGAGAGTATATGGGGAAGGAGAGCAAGGATGGGAGAGAGAAGACTAAGTGTCCTTGTAGCAAAAATTTTAATCCAGGGCATCCCCAAGCCAGTTGAGAGACTTGTGAGAGAGAAATGTCCCAAATCACAAAGGAGGGATATGTCTTTCCATGTGACCGGTTCTCAGGAAGACGATAGAAAAACCGCCTGGTGTACCTGTGCACCTTTTGTAGCAATAGTAGACTCCAGGAGCCAGAGCAGGTGGCTTCAAGGTGACACCTGGCCAAGTACCAGGAGAGAAACAGGACCCCAGGATGGACGTCCATGGGGTGTAGCAGACTCCAGGAGCCAGAGAGACCGAGAGACGACCTGAGTCTCAGTAAAGATGCATAGCAGGTGGAAGGAAGAAACGACTTAAGAGGCAGAGTCTAAATCTGGAGTTGAATATAGTGAGTGGCAGAAGCCAGCAGATACAAATGAGCCAAACCCGAGGAGAGTCAATCGGCAGCTTGGTTTGTTCAGGAGAGGCCCAGTCCCTTGGAAAGGAGTCTGTTGATGCCTCTCCTGGTTTTGGCACCAGATGTATAAACTGATGACATGGTTGATGGGAAGGTTTTTTGTTTTTTTTTTTTTTTTTAAAGATAATGAGGGAGATAATAGCTAGAGGCATCTGGAAGAATCCAGAGCAGAGAGAGAAGTAGATTAACTATGGATAGTAGATTGGACCTGGTTAGAAGAGAAGGCGGGAGGGGAGGCATAGAGGAAGAGTACTGGAGAATGACAGAGTGAGAGGAGGGTCAAAGAGTCAGAAAGAGAGAGGGAAGGAGGAAGACAGAGTATGAAGACAAAGAAGAGGAAGAGGAGGCAAGGGGGAGCATAGCTGAAATAACAAGGTTATAATGAGAAGGAGTAGTTTGGGTTGAGGGAGTTCCCGAACTGGAGGGAGTTTAGGGTAGGGAAGGAGGTGAGAAGAACTAGGAATCTAGCTAGCGATGTCTTTGAAAGGTGAAACAGGTACAGAGGAGCCTGGAGGCCCTCTGCTTTGGTTTGCCATTTGCACCATAGATGGCCATTTGTTCTTTCTGCCTTATGGGATCTGAGGGAAGTGGAGCTTCCGTTGGACCTGATAACTTCTACCTCTGACACTTCGGAAGACTAACAAGTAGGAGGGCTCTATTGTACCTTGTTGAGTTTAGGGACTATGAAGAAAAATAGAAGCTAAGAAAAGAGTGGAGACTTGCTTGAGTGGCAGATACAAACAGGGAAAAAGGTCCTAATGATGATGATGAAGTAGGCTGGAGAGATGACTGGGCAGTTTGGAGCACCTGCTGCTCTTGCAGAGGACCCCAAGTTCGGTTCCCAGCAGGCACAATGGATGGCTCCCAACCTCCTGTAACTTCAGCCCCATGGGATATGGGACCCTTTGTTGGACTCCAGGAGCACCCAGACTCACCTGCTCTCTCTCTCTCTCTCTCTCTCTCTCTCTCTCTCTCTCTCTCTCTCTCTCTTTCTCACACACACACACACACACACTAAATACAGAAATCAAATAAATAGTTAAAAAAGAAAAAACCTAGAAGATGGAGTGCTGAGATAGAAGGGAGAGTCTTTCCAGGAGTGGCACTTGAGAGGTCTTTTCTCTCCTTCAAAGTGATGTGGCTGGGGACGGGACAGCTTAATTAAACACCCGGCTTTTGGGCCCTCTCCTATGGTATATGTAAGATGGAGGCTTAGTTCCCATCTCCTTAAATCATCGATGAACATTTGAAGGAATCACTAGTTTCTTCAGGCATCTCTGACTACTGCCAGCATCTAGCCACTGTGTGCGCCATGCCTCTTGTTCTTACCAGAGACCTGACTCTTTCCACGTGACCATGCCCCTGCCCTGTGATCATGGCTCAAGTGTGCACTGAATGTTTATTTCCATCTTGGCCAGTGACTGCAGACCAGTGCTAGCCCAGGTATTCCAGCACATTTCTCTGGCATGTGGGTGCTTCAGCCTCAACAGTCTGGCCTTCTGGCCTAGGAAGGAGCTTCCATCTTAAAGCTCTCTTTACTGGGACTATCCTTTTCAGGTGTAGGAGGGCAGTTTTATAGGGTACTTTTTACAGAATGTGTTTAGGCTTTTGTCAGAATTTAACCATTCCTGGTGCCACCGAAATGGCTCAGCAGGTAAAGGCCCTTGATGCCAACCCTGACGATCTGAGTTCAATTCTGAGCTTCACATACTAGAAGACTCAACGTCTGAAAGTTATAGTCTGACCTCCACACACAAACTACGCTTGCCTACATGCACAATCACACAAAATACATAGATGTAAGTAAGACTTTCTATGATATTGCTTGTCTTTATTAGACCCCGACTGGGGAAAAAACAAAACAAAACCTGTAGATCACAAATATTAAGAACCCCCTTGTCTAGTCCCAGGTACAATGTGAATGTGATGCAATGGAATGGAACTTGACTCCTTGACTAGTTGCGCAGTGAACAGTAGTTGTGAGCAGAACGCGGCTGCTGCAGGCTGGAGAGAGAGACACAGGGGCTCACCCCAGGTATGGTTCTGCTTGCTACCAGAGCTCTAGTTGCCTTCTCTCCTGGGATAGTCATGATGCAGGAGTATCAGGGTGTCTTTAAGAGACACGGGGTCTTTTTCAATTCCTGTTGTGCTAGCTTGAGAGACTAGGGTCCCAGACACTCAATAACCACCAAAGCCGCTCAAGGCCAGGGACTTTGGTGTTCTTATCTCTGTCTATGCTGAGGACATGATTCCTCCAATGTGTGGTTGAGGAAAAGGTTTTTGTTGTAGATATGAGAAAAAGTACAGCCAGAGGTATCTGGATGAATCCAGAGCAGGGAGAGAAAGTAGAAGATAGAACACAGGCAACAGACTGGTCGTGAGAGGAGGTAGCAGGTGAGAGAAGAAGACAGAGAGTGTGGAAGAAGAAAACCAAGAGAGAGGGGCAAGGGAGAGGGGGCCAAGGGAAGAAGACAAAAGCGTGGTTCTTGACTTGTGGGTCAACCTCCTTTAGGGATTGCATGTCATACATCCTGCATATCAGAAATTTACATCAAAATTCATAACAGTAGCAAAATTACAGTTATGAAGAAGCAATGAAAATAATTTTATGGTTGGGGGTCACCATAACATGGAGAGCTGTATTAAAGGGCCACAGTATTAAAGGACCACAGCATTAGGAAGGTTGAGAACCACAGCTCTAGAATGTCTTACCAATGACACACGCCCCTGTCCTGTACCCCTGAACTGTCCAGACCTGAATGGTTAGTCCTGTGTCTATGGTCTCCCATCATTTTCAATTAGCTCTCAGCAGCTGATGGGAAGAGAGAGAGAAATAGGATCCATTGCAGGGTGCTGAGTATTTGGAGGCTGCCTGCTCCATCTGCTGAGACCAAAGAACATCTTCTTCTGGAGTCTTGTAGAGGGTCCTCATCCTCAGAAGCACCCCTTAAATAGAGAGGGGACTCAAATTCAAAAACCACATTTCTGTTTAGTGCTCCTCTATGTGGGTTGAAGGCTGCCAATCAAAGCGCAAAAGTGTTGAAGTAATTCCTCGAGGACTCAATTTGAGGCAGGCAGGTACGCAGTTAGGTTGTTGTACTAAACTCATCATGTGTTTGAGAACACAAGCCTGGACACGGGAAGTGCTCCGAAGGCACTCGTCCACAGAGAACTTTTTTGTGCTCAGCCTTTCAAAGGCGCAGCATGGCTGTGAGACTGAGACTCTATTTGGAGTGGCACTTTCCACTGCCAATTAAGGGATGAGTCATACTTTAAAAATAAGCTGAGTTGGGGCTGCACTCAGACACACTCTTATGAAAACTCAAGCATCAGGAAGAGCACGTAACTGCAAGGTCAAGGGTGCTCTCACAGGCAGAGCTGAGCTTTCCTGCCGGAGGAACTTTGAGAGTCCTTCAACGTATGATGAATGGGTCATCGAGGCCTCATAGCTCCACATTCTAATAGAAAGATGCTTCAGTTTTCTATGGATGGTCCATGGTTTGTCTCCTTTCCTCGCTTCCTCCTTCCTTCTCTCCTTCCTTCCTTTCTTCCAGTACTGGGGATCGAACCCAGAGCCTTATACATGCTAAGTCAGTGTTCGCTTATTGAACTTTATCCCCAGATCCCCCCCACACCTTTTTGTTTTTGAGACAGGGTCTCATTATATAGTCCAGGTTAGCCTCAAAATGTAGCACAGGTTAACCTCAAACTATCTTCTCCACTGCTGGGATTACAGATTGCGCTACCACATCCTGCAAACCTTAGCTATTTTAATTGAAAATGCATCCATTTTTTTTTATGTTTTAAAAAGGATCTCTATGTAGCTCATGGTGGCCTCAAACTCTTGATCCTCACCCTCTTAGTTGTTGGGACTATAAGCATAGGGCATCATTGTGGCTTTTAACATGAAAATTTTAATGATAGCTGTTAATGTTGGGATTATTTCTATACAGTTTTATGCATCAGCTATAATATCAAGGGACATTAATGTTTTCTTGTTCAGTGTCTTGTAAGGGTTCAAGAAAATGCTGAAGGAAGATCCCAGACTCAAATAGTATGTGAGAACAAAGAGTGTTTATTACCAGGGGTTGAACATCTGTACAAAATGGCGGAGCACATGCAAGCTTCTTTTAAGCACAGCTAGGGCGATTTCAGGAAGAGTTAGGTCTTCTCAGGCATGGTTGGTCAAGCAAGTAGCAGTGATGCTAGTACACTTTCAATTGGCTGAGGTTCAGAATTAATATTTTTGCACATACTTGAGAAAGTTTGGGCAAGTCCAGACATAGCTCAGAAGGGGGAAGGTTGCAGAATTTGTCCTTGAGACATTTGTGGGACTGACTCGGGCCTTGCACGTGCTCTTTCCTTTGTCCCCGAATAAAGGTGTTTTTGATTAATGGTCCTTTGTTGGGTCAGACACCTGTTTTGCCCCGCTCTTATAACTGAAAACCTTCCCCTTAGCCATACCACGGAGTGGTCATGTCATCAGTTTCTACACTTACAATAAATAAACACTTAATATAAACTTTGAAAGAACAGACAGTTGGGCCAGTGAGATGGTTCAGTAGGTGAGGGTACTTGCTACCAAACCTAATGACCTGAATTTGATCCCTGGGACTCAAATGGTAGAAGGAGAAAACTAGTAGCTTTCTGACCTCCACATGAATGCACCCACATGCTAATTCACACGCCACATAAAGATAAATGTAATGATACGTTAAATATAGACAATCAGGGAAGTCCTAAATAGCACAGCGTGTTAAATAGCCATTAACACTAATTAAAGTAAAATATTAATAAACTTTCAGATACTGATATCTTCAGCAGCTATTCACACTAGACAAATGCAACCCTGTTTCTACACATCACATAATTGTTTTAACCTTCTTCATAAAGACATTGATAATTGACTCTTCTTTCAAATATGTGAATTCTAACGTTAACAATTATACCGGGTGATGGTGGCACACGCCTTTAATCCCAGCACTCAGTAAATAGAGGCAGGTGGATTTCTGTGAGTTTGAGACCAGCCTGATCTACACAGTGAGTTCCAGAACAGCCAAGGTTACAAAGAGAAGCCCTGTCCCAAAAAAACAAAAACAAAACAAAGTTATATTTTTAGGGCCAATGAGATGGCTCAGAGAATAAAGTTGCTTACTACTAAGCCTTATTACTTGAGTTTGATGCTCTGGAAACCACATGGTCTTGCAAAGGGTCCTGGAGGGGTCTTCCTCTGCCAGGGGAAGCCTCTGAGGGGAATGGAGGAAACAGAGAACTTTGAAGGTTTTAGGGCAACAGCTGTCTCTCAGTCAAGATGGAAGAATTCCAGCGCGCATTAATTCACAAGACTACAATAAGTTCTAGGTGAACATATGCTATCTCTTGCATAGAAGGAAAAAAACGAATCCAAATATTTTTGTGCATCATTATCAACATGAACTGATTAAATGCATTACCTAAAGTTGATATTCAAATGAATTTTTGAAACCTTGTGAAAACTGATATTATTTCCAAGAAATAAACTGAAAGCAATACTGAGAGAAGAAAGAATGTAAACCACATGAACACTGCTGTTGGATAGCAGTAAAAGTGGGAAATACGAATCTACCTTCTTGGAAATCAGTAGACTGAACAGGAGACAAAAGGAAAAATTCGATTAAAGGCCGAAATAGCCTGCCTGACAAATTCGCAGGAAAATTTACAAGTGAACTTTTGCATGTACTGTGAAGCCACGCTCACAAAAACTGGGACAGCCAAAAATGAGGACACCAAGAAAGGTGTCCTTCTAAAAGGAATGGATTTTCTTATCTCCAAACACTAAAGGGAGAAATCAATAAAAAAGTTTGATTTCTTAAAAAAAAAAAAACCTCATAAATTTGTAAATAAAAATTGAAAATGTGTTTCTAAAGTAAGTATTAAGGATAAAATCCCAACAATGCCCTCCCAAAGAATTTATTTAAACCTGAGAGGTGACAAAAGTACTGAGTGTTTAAACTTGGGATGCAACTAAAGCCGGATTTGGGGATTATTATACCCTATAATTAGACACATTTACTAGAAAACTGCTGAAGACTTTGGAAACACTTCATCCTGATGTTGAACTCTAGAAACCAGAACACCAGCGTAAACCTAAGAGAAGCAACCACCAAGATAAAAACAGAAATCAGAGCAAAAAGCTATTTCAAAAAAATTAACATGATTAAAATAACTAAAAATTAATGCACTGTAATATATACATGTGATTTGTGCAGAGGTCAGAGGTCAGTACCAGGAGTCTTCCTTTTTGGGTTTTTTTTTTTGTTTGTTTGTTTTTTTTTTTTTTTGCTTTTTCAAGACAGGGTTTCTCTGTGGTTTTGGAGCCTGTCCTGGAACTAGCTCTTGTAGACCAGGCTGGTCTCGAACTCACAGAGATCCGCCTGCCTCTGCCTCCCAAGTGCTGGGATTAAAGGCGTGCGCCACCACCGCCCGGCCACTCTCTACCTTGTTATCAGAGACAACGCCTCTCAGTGAGCCTGGAGCTCACTGATTGGTCAGGTTGGCTGGCCCGATAAGCCTCAGTAGTGTCTCTGTCAGCCCCCAGCTGTGCTGTGGAAACAGCTGTGATTCTGTGTTTAGCTTTTTTGCGGGTGCGGGTGCAAGGGCTTCTCCTTGCAGATCTTTATCACAAGCCGCACTGATGATGTGCTTGTTTCTCCACGAGACTTAGCTGTGCTAAGAATGTAAGAATTCCCCTCCCCTCCGCTGAAAATTGCTATGTAGTCTAGACAGCCTCCAAGTTTGTTTGCTTCAACTTCCAGAGTGCTGGAATAGCAGCCATGAGCCAACATACACAGCCATAGGAACTGTTGGGTGACAGCCTCGGGTCATGAGAACTGAGTCAGGATGTGGTGGGCAACAGCCCCTAGCCGTAAAGAATGACTTAGCCCCAACCTGACCATTTCATTCCACTGGCAGAAGCAATATGTGTGCCCAGGTATCAAAAACAACCCACCCTGCTTCTAGTCAGACCACAAAAGAATAAGAATAGCTATAGTGGGGCTGGAGAGATGGCTCAGAGGTTAAGAGCACTGTCTGCTCTTTCAAAGGTCCTGAGTTCAATTCCCAGCAACCACATGATGGCTCACAACCATCTGTAATGGGGTCTGGTGCTCTCTTCTGGCCTTCGGGCATACACACAGACAGAATATTGTATACATAATAAATAAATAAATATTTAAAAAAAAAAGAATAGCTATAGTTTCCTGTTCGCTACGTGTGTGTGTGTGTGTGTGTGTGTGTGTGTGTGTGTGTACATGTCCCCTAGCGCCTCTACACATGTTCAAACTTCATCTTGCAGAAAGGTTGAGGCCCTTCGCTATCCCAATAAAGCGGTCTCACTCAGCCTGTTGAGATCCAGTCTTTCTGCTTCTTTGCCTCCCTCCCACCTCTTGTTTTTCTTTTCTTTTAATTTTTTTTTATTTTATGTATATGGTTGTTTTACCTGCATGTATGTCTATGAACCACATACATGCAGTACCCTTGGTGGCTAGAAGAGGGCATTCGATCCCCCATGATTGGTGATACAGATGGTTGTTAACCGTCATGTGGATACTGGGAATTGAACCCAGGTCCTCTGCAAGAGCAACAAGTGATCTTAACTCCTGAGCCAACTCTCCAGCCTCTTTTTTTGTTTTGCTGAGATAAGGTTTCTTGTGTAGCAGCCCTGGCTGTCCTGGAACTCACTATGTAGACCAGGCTGCCTCAGACTCACAAAGATCAATCTGTTTTTGCCTCCCAAGTGCTTGGATTAAAGGGTACATCAGCTGTGCCTTATTTTTCTTATAGGAACGTGTGTGTGTGCTTTTATTTGGTTACAGGGTTTTTTTTTGAGGGGGTGATGTATTTTGTTTTCTAGTTTTTGGGGATTTGGTTGTTGTATTGGATTTTTGGGTTATTTTTGAGAAAGAACTTAGAGTTGGGTCCGTAGGGAGGAAGAGAGAATCTGGGAAGACTTGGAGGAGGGAAAGAATACGAACAAAGTATTTTTAAATTTATAAATTATTTTAAATAATCAAAAATATAAAAGAATTATTTTTACTTTTAATGTGTGTGTGTGTGTGTGTGTGCACGCACCCACACACATGTGCGCAGATGTTTACAGAGGCCAGAGGCATTGAATCACCCTGGAGTTGGAGTTACAGGAATTAACAGGGTCTCACTATATGGATCTGACAGACTTAAAACTAATTATGCATACCAGTCTGACCTTGGACTCACAAAAATCCATTTAGTTCTGCCTCTCTAGTGCTGGGATTAAAGCCTGAGTTACCATGTCTAGCTAGAGTTAACTACTGAACTATCTCTCTGGCCCAAATTCTTCTTTTTTGTTTTGTTTGTTTAAATAAGTTGTACTCTGGGTATCAATTAAATCCAAGTGACTCCCCCACCCCCAGCATTCTTGCAGGATCTTTCAATGATACCTGTGCCCTGAGCCCCCAAGCCCTGGGACAATCACCTCAGTTGTACTCAACCATTATGTATTGAATAGCTTGATATAAAAAAAACATGGATAATACCATGTTATTCCAGAGCTCTATACAGGGACCTTTCTTTGTAAGACATTTTACTTTCTCTTGTGTCTGTGTCATTCCTGAGCACAGTGAAGTTGAGTCATCCTTTGGAAGACTATAGGCAAGAAAAACAAACTGGCAGCATGCATCTGAGGTGTTTTGAATAAGAATAGACCCCACAGTCTTATATTTGAATGCTTAGGGCATAGAGTTAGGAGGTGTGGTCTTCTTGGAGGAAGTGTGTCACTGGGGGTGGGATTTGGGGTTTCAAATGCCCAATCCAGGCCCAGAGGTGTTTTCTCTCTTCCTGCTGCCTGTGGATGCAGCCGTAGACCTCTCAAGCTCCTTCTCCAGCACAGTGTCTGCCTGTGCACTGCCATGCTTCCCACCAGGATGATAATGAACTAAACCTCAGAAACAGTAAATCAGCCCCCATTCAATATTTTCCTTCGTAAGAGTTGCTGTGGGCATGGCGTCTTTTTACAGCAATGGAACACTGATTAAGGTAGCATCACTAGTAAATGTCATATTGAGATTAAAGTACAAGTTTCACACCTTATCACCCATCCAGGGTTCTCTGGGTGACTCCTGCTACTACCCTTTGGGCTGGGACTCTGTAAACCCTCTGTAGTGCCTGCTTAACCCCTAGCACCTCATTGACTCTGAGCCAGGGATCCAGCAGATTTGCTGAAAAGTAAAAGGTGAGGCTGGAAATATAGGAAAGCAGTTTCATGAAGTTTTTATGGCTTTACAGAACCAGGAAAGTCAAACCAGGCAAATTTAAAATACTTTGGTGGGTATGCCAGAGAGGCAGTGATAAGTCAGCCTGCCTCCATTGTAGACTTGAAAGCCATCTTATAGTAAAGACAAACTATACTACTCATCTCTCCCTTTTTGTCTTCTCATTTCTTTCTTTCTTTCTTTTCTTTTTTTTTTCTTTTTTTTTTTTTTTTTTGACAGGGTTTCTCTGTGTAATAGCCCTGGCTCTCTCACCCCCACCTTTACTACTATAAAAACCCAATTCTAACTGAGCTCAGGGCTCTCCTTTTATTCCAATATGTTGGACATGTGGAGAGACTGAGTTTGTAAACTTGATTAAAATAAAGGCTCTTTGCTTTTACATACGGGACTCAGTCTCCTTGTTGACTTTTGCGGAGACTTTGTGGATTTGGGCATAATAGTTATGATTACGTTATGACCACCTTACAATCATGTTTTTGTTTCAGGAAGTTGTTGTGACCAACTTCTTATACTTAGTTCTGCTCCTGTAACCTCACCTATTTGCCTGCCAAACCCCTCATTTGAAAACCTTCTACCCCTATGCTATAAAAGTCCTTATCTTTTCTAAGTCCAAGGCTGACCTCTTGAACCCTGCCTTGGGGGACAAAGCCCCTTGTAATACTCAGCAACCATCTTTGGAAGCTCCCTCCCCCTGGGAGTTGCCTTGTTCCAAACTCACCTCTGGGAAAGTCCGGCCAAGCACTGACCCCTCCCCAGGGAGGGTCAGGACCACTCCCACAGGTTCTTTAGGCTGCTGCCCAAAAAAGGAACACGTGGTCTTCGGGTTTTGCATGGTTCCCCCCCATGCTCAGCCACCAGGGAGCGCTGCAGTAAACATGGGCATCTTTTATTTGGTCTAATTTGGTCTGATTGGAATTATTTGCTTTGGAGAGGCTCATCTTATGATTATTCCTAACACCTCTGTACACATTTTAAAAAAAAAAAGAAGCTGGTTTTAATTAATTTGGCCGTGATGATTTTGGTTGGTGGTCTTTCTCTTCAAATCTTTGGGATTAACAAGTCATAGCCCCAAATGCTATCTGATGACATTCTTAGTTCTTGGATCTGTGGAAGCTAAGTTAATAGCTTCTAATGTTTTTATTTATTGCCACAAGATGTTAATTCTAAATGAATAGCTTTTAAGAGGTTTTTGTTTATTATCATGAGATGCTAGTTCACATAAAGAGTGGGGGTTCTGGAAGGCTAAAACTAACCAATGATAAAGTAATTTGCCTTTGAATCTACAGAATTCTAATCTCTCCACAGTACTGAGTTGGTTTGGTGACGAACTTCACATGAGTCCAAGGTCCCCATAAATATAAGAGAGCAGTTTCTGGTCTTGTTGCCCCTCTTCTCCTCTTTTGTTCAAGAGGAGCTTTCTATGGAGCCTTTGGCCTGAGTTTCCCACTTGCCCACCCATTCCTGTCCGAAGGAAGCTATCCAATCTGGAAGGAGCTGTGCCTGCAGGTGTGTATGTGCGCGTGCATGTGTGTGTGTGTGTGTGTGTGTGTGTGTTAGCGTGGCCATACACAGTGATGACAGCCCCAGAGAGCTGACTGACCTATCTGTGTGGCAGTAGCCAGGAGGTCCCACCCCTCTTTGCAGCTGAGCACCTGCCCACTACTAGGGCTCCTTCTTGCTCTTACTGTTCATTGGGCTCCAGAAATACGAATGACGAATGACTAATGACGTATTTGCAAGTCAAAAGTAGGCACTCTCAAAGAAGGGAGAATACTGTATAGTCCTTAGGAAGACCCTGACTGATCCAGGGGCGCCCACTGAAGACTCCACAAGATACAGAGAGGGAAAAAAAAATATTGCAATCCGGTTTTATAAACAACACGTTTACTTAAGCATACTAAGCAATGCACACATAGACAGTGCTGGACAGACAATTGGAAGGAGGTGCCTAAATGTGAGATGGGGATAAATAAAAAAGAGGACTCTCAATTTTTAGCATTTAAATATATTACACAATCATGTTTTTACTACGACCTTTCTCTAATAACAAACAAACAAAAAACAAAAATAACCCCAAAACACTACTTCTAGAATGCTTTTAGATTTATAGAAAAGATTAGGAAGATAAGACATGGAATTACCATAAATGTAGTGGGAGCTGAGGGCTGTGTTCCTGCCACCCCAGCTCCTGGTCGCCTGGCTAGCTTATGCCCCGAAATAACAACACACAAACTGTATTCTTTTAAACACTGCTTGGCCCATTATATCTAGCCTCTTCTCGGCTGACTCTCGCACCTGGACTAGCCCATTTCTAATAATGTGTGTAGCACCCCAAGGTGCGCTTACCGGGAAGATTCTAGCCTACGTCCATCCTGGGTCGGAGCTTCATCACATCTGGCTCTGAGAGGAGCTGCCCTGCATTTGCCCCAGAGAGGAGAGCTATTGAGTCTGAGCTCACTTCCTCTTCCTCCCAGCATTCTGTTATGTTTACTCCACCCACCTATGTTCTAACCTATGAGGGCCAAGCAGTTTCTTTATTTCTTAACCAATGACCTTCCTCCATCATTTCCCCTTTTTCTGTTTAAACAAAAAAAAAGAGGGAAAGCTTTAACTTTAACATAGCAAAATTACATATAACAAAACAGTTATCAAGCAAGAATTACAGTTACAATATTTATATCTATTTTATCTTTATCATAACTAAGGAAAACTATAACTATCTATCTCTCTATTCTTCAACTCCACCAAAAACTCCAGAAGGATATAATACTACCTAAGTAAACAAGAAACGAGCAACTTCTAAAACTCTAGAAATGACAGAGACATATCGCTGCCTGGACAGTCACCCAAAGTTCCTCTGTACCGTTGGGGCATCCATTTTTGGCCTACAGGCCCATAGTATCCAGAGACATTTCCATGAAGCAGGAAATTTCAAAGGCAGTTCAGTCACTATCTGCTGTGTCCTGCAGAATATCTCGCAGACTCTTTCATGAATCAGGAACCCCGAAAGATCATCTCACCTTTAGGCAAGTTCAGCAGTCCTCTTTCTGTGGGTTCTTTGTGTCCAGTTTATGCAGCAGTCCAGGCAAGAGCAGTTTCTTGCCCAAATGGCTATCAAACTCCATAAGGTGCCTCTTCGATGCCCATCTTCTTCTTGAAGTAGATTGGTGCTGCCAGGAGCAGACGTGTCTCATTGTCAGAAAAACCCTAAGTTATTAAAGTATTTAAAATGCCATATTCTATAATCTTTGAAAGATATGACGAATGCCTATCGAAAATATATCTATGTACATCTAGAAAATCCTAACATGACTACAAACTTGACTATTATGATTATCTATTAACAGCCTATATACATTACATTTTTAAGTGAACTACACAATCACAATACCTTAATCAAGATCAGAAATACATATACATATAACAAAATTGACCTTAAATTTATATTAATAAAGTCAAATCCATACCGATGCAAATTATTCATATCTATATCATATCCCCCTTTAAATGTAAAAGAACATTTATAAACAATATTTGGGAACATGGGCGCAGATTTTTCTCTCCAAACTGCTTCCTGTTCTATGGGGGTGCTGTTATTTAGGTCTTTCATGGTATAACCTGTGTGCTAGATTCATCTCAGTCAGCAGTTGAGTGAAGTGATTTTTTTTTAAATATTTATTTATTTATTATGTATACAATATTCTGTGTCTGTGTATGCCTGAAGGCCAGAAGAGGGCACCAGACCTCATTACAGATGGCTGTGAGCCACCATGTGGTTGCTGGGAATTGAACTCAGGCCCTTATGCAGAGCAGGCAATGCTCTTAACCGCTGAGCCATCTCTCCAGTCCCCGATTTTTTTGAAGGTGTTCACAGGAAACCTTCAGGAGGGCGTGGTCCATCATACCATATTGGGATGGAAGCAATCCGCAGGGTGTCATCGTCTGTGAAAACAAAAGAAGAATCTCTTTTCCAAAGTATCATGTCCTTAGATCCAAATTCTGAAGTCAAGGTATTTTCAAAATATCTATGTTGGATTAGTTCAGCAGCATTTATAAACAAATATCTTTTAGCAGCTGTTGCTCTTTCCTCAGCATTCAAACAATTCAAACAGAGCATAATAGCATACAGTATCAAAATTCTCTGTGTATTTTCCATCTTTGTGCACTTTATTTTAACCTCTATTTTGTTTATTTTTACTTTTATTTTTTGCTTTTTGAGACAGGTTCTCTGTATCTTTGACCTGGAATAACTCTGTAGACCAGGCTGTCCTTGACCTCTCAGAGATCCACCTGTCTCTGCCTCCCAGGCATTGGGATTAAAGGTGTATGCTACTACACCTTGAACTCACAGAGATCTGTTTGTCTCTGCCTTTTAGGCACTGGGATTAAAGGCGTGTGCTACCACACCTTAAAGTCACAGAGGTCAATCTCCCTCTGCCTCCCAAGTGTTGGGATTAAAGGTGTGTACTACCATACCCAACTACTTCCTTATTTTTGTTTTTTTTTTTACTTTTAAGAACTTTAACTTTTAGCTTGCATATATTTTTAAACACACTGTAAATCATTTAGAAGTTTTCTTTGTTTTTGACGCTCTCTT
The DNA here is from genome assembly GCF_950005125.1 of Chionomys nivalis. Lineage (NCBI taxonomy): Eukaryota > Metazoa > Chordata > Mammalia > Rodentia > Cricetidae > Chionomys > Chionomys nivalis. Next base: position 30,526,974 of record NC_080090.1, on the reverse strand, counting down.
TACTGTATCTCTCTCTGTTTTTCTGACCATATGAGTCTTTAATTTACCAAGCAATATAGTTAGGATTAAAGCCGTGGCTTTGACGGCTGGATTCAGCCCATTCCTTAGCTTTCCAGCCTCATGGTGGAGGTATCGGCTGTAGCCATCTTTATTGCCACAACTCTATAGCATTTCAAGGTCCCTGCCAGCAAGCAAGCTGCAACACTATATCCACAGACAACACTCAAGTCCTCTCTCTGTAGTCGGCCCTCCTGCCTCAAACAGTCAGAGTTTGCCCTGGCAGGACGGACCAGAAAGCCAGCATTTTAAAACAGCACAACTTTTTTCCTGCTACGGCTGAAAACTGAAAAGCATTCATTCAGCTTTTCATCAACACCGTTTAAGTGTTTCGTGGCAGGACCTCTTAAAAGAGCTGCAAGGTTTGCAGCTAAAGCTGAGTTGGGAAGCCTCTCTTAGATGAGAGTACTTGCTTGCCTCTAGCAAGCAAAGCAGACCCAAGAAATTGCTCCTACCACGTAGGGCGCCATTCTGTAGTGGGAGCTGCGGGCTGTGTTCCTGCCGCCCCAGTTCCTGGTCGCCTAGCTAGCTTATGCCCCGAAATAACAACATACAAACTGTATTCTTTTAAACACTGCTTGGCCCATTATATCTAGCCTCTTCTCGGCTGACTCTCGCACCTGGACTAGCCCATTTCTAATAATGTGTGTAGCACCCCAAGGTGCGCTTACCGGGAAGATTCTAGCCTACGTCCATCCTGGGTCGGAGCTTCATCACATCTGGCTCTGAGAGGAGCTGCCCTGCATCTGCCCCAGAGAGGCAGAGTCTGAGCTCACTTCCTCTTCCTCCCAGCATTCTGTTCTGTTTACTCCACCCACCTATGTTCTAACCTATGAGGGCCAAGCAGTTTCTTTATTTTTTAACGAATGACCTTCCTCCATTACATAAATATGGTTTTCTCCTGTCGTTAACATACTAGTGTTTTTGCTATAATGAATGAACCAATACTGATGTATTGTTATTAAAATGTTCAAATGTCTTTTTTTTTAACCTAAAATACCCCCACCCCCCCCCAGGATCCCATTCAAGATGTCACATTGTTTAGCTTTCATATCTTGATGGAACAGCTTCTCAGGCTTCCCTTGTTTTGATGACCTTGACAGTTTTGGACAGTCGTGAATTCCTCAAGTGGAGCTTGTCTGACGTTTTTGCACGATTACACTGAATCATGTGTCATTGAGAGGAAGACATCATACAGAAAATCACTGTTGATGTTGGCCCTGATCTCCCGGCTGAGGCAGTTAGTAATGTTTTCCATTATGAAGTTTCTCCTACAGTACACGTGGTGTGACCTTTTAAAGTTTTCTTCACTGTCAGATGTCTAAAAACATACAGCCGGATGAATGTCCCACTCTCTATGGATCTAGAGCGCCTCTGCACAGCGAGAAGGCGCTGGGCTTCCTACTGAGCCCAGCAGGAGCGCAGACCGGCCGACTTCACCTGTGGGCGTGGTCCCGCGTACCCCGCCCCTCCAGAGAGGTCCCTCCTCTCCCACGTGGCTCCGCCCCGGCGCGCTTAAGGCGACCGCACCCGTAGAGTTTTCCGCCCCACGGGCTCCTCCAGTGGTACGTAGTCGGTCGCGGGTCGGTATCCAGAAAAGGAAAAGCGACAGTGGGAAGGAGCTCCAAGTAGAACTCAGCGTCCAGGTCCCCGGTGACAGGTGAGTGAGGATCCCGGCTGGCTGCTTGCGCGTGCTGAGTGTTCGCGCTCGGCGCGGGGTGCGAGGATCGCCCGAGGCCAGGGTCCGGAGTTGGGCAGAGTCAGGGCAGGTGAGCCTGGGGACCTCAGCGGGCTTGAGGGTGGTTGCGGTCTCCTCAGCTCGGTGTGCTTCCGGGAGAAGCTTTAGCCGAGCCTAGCCGGCTGAGAAGGCTGTCTTTGGGAACTTTGCTCCGGAACTGCAGAGCGCGGGTTCCTGGACCTGCCACCCGAGGTTTATATAAGGCAGGTTTTCAAGCGGTCCGGAGAATGAGGGGTCGTGCCAGGTGCTATGTTGCCTGCCTTCCTTATCGTTTATCCAGCTAGAATCCCTGCGCCCCGCTTGCGCCCCCGTTCCAGAGTCCCGAGGAACTCTTGGGGTTGGTTTCTCCACTTCCCGTGGGCTCAGGCGTAACTAGGTAGCAAACAGATGTGGGGGAGGGATAGCTAAATTCAAGCTAGGCACATTCTTTCTGGGGATTTCAATCCCTGCCCGATAGTCAGTGGGCGTCTGTGGAGGTTGTGTTTCTCGGACCGAACCTCGATTGTCAGCCTGAGTCGTCTACTTCCTTCATAGGCCTCCACTAGCTGCTCCCTGCTGCCTTGCCCTGCCCTCTGGCACAATAGGGACTTTCGTGCAGGCGTGCCCTGGGGCTACATAGTGAGGAAAGAAAGTTACGAAAAAAAGCCCTTACCAAAATTAATATATATATTTTTTTGTAACCGGATTAACCTTTTCTCAGGTGTAAACTTACAAGATGACAGTGTGTCACTGTCAAAAGGTTGGACAAGCCTGGAGCCTCGTAGGGCAGAGCCAACTGCCTTGCTCACCGTCAGCTTGCTCTCATTGTGCGTTATTTCCTTGCTTCAGTGTTGTTGAGAATTCCAGGAGGATTAACAACAGGGCCGTTCCCTCGGTGCTTGCCTATGCTTAGTATTCTCTAACCAGGTCAGGTGAGCGGAGGGCAGTCCGTGGCTCTAACACAGGGGTACCCATTTTGGATTCTTCCATCCCTCCCCATCCGTCATTAATCTCTGCACCTTGATTTCCTCATCCAGAAAATAAGGATAATTATAATTCATATGTCATTGACTTATTGTGAGGATTCAACCAGTTAATTTTTTGTTGTTGATTTTTTTTTTTGCTTTTAGAAACAAGGTCTCCCTATGTAGCCTTGGCTGGTTTCAAACTCAGATCTTGCCTCTTGCCTCTTGAGTGCTGAGCTTAAGTGTGTGTGCTACCTTGCCCAGCAAGTTAATGTTTTAAAATTTTTTATTTATATTATTATTGATTATTATTTGTTTTGGTCTTTTGAGACAGGGTTTCTCTGTGTAGCTTTGAAGCCTATCCTGGAACTTGCTCTGGAGACCAGGCTGACCTGGAACTCAGAGATCTACCTGCCTCTGCCTCTTGAGTGCTGGGATTAAAGACGTGTGCCACCACTGCCCAGCACGTTAATTTTTTTTTTTTAACAGTTCTACAATGCTCAGGTACTGACCATTAGAATAGGTCGCAACTGGTGCATCCCAGTTGAATGGTGCTCAGGTTAGGCATAGCACACATTAGGCAAGGTCTGGCATGTTAGTGATCAAATGCAACCATTGACAGCAAGAGCAGAGGTGCAGCCAGCTTGAACTGCCCTGTCTTGGCCCACATTGCCTTGCCATCTTTCTTCTCTTTTGCCCATTTCTTATTCACGTGCCATTCCAATGGCTTCTGCTTCCCAGTAGGAGGGGCAAGACATGGGTTCTTTCCTTCACTCTGTCGTTGGATTCAAGGGATTTATGACCAGGTGTCTTGTCCCTGTGCTCAGTCTTTGGAGCACAGAGACTATTTTTGGATTATCTCTTGGTCTTTCAAAGTGCCTGTGATGAGCCTTCCCTTTGAAACGTTCAGGAAATTTCAGCTGGGTAAGAGGCAGGCAAGAAAGTAATGTCTTTGTGGCCTGAGTATTGGAACTGTAGCATGGGCAGAGAATTGGGGGAAGTGAAGGAGGAATGCATCCAGACTGAGGGGGTGAAGAGAGGCTGAAAGACCTGGGTGTGGAGATTTACACCTGTAATCCCAGAACTCAGGAGATCGCGGCGGGAAGATCAGGAATTAAGAGCCAGTTTCAGATACAGAATGAATTTGGGGCTAGAGAGATGATTCCATAAGTGGAAAGCTGGTGTGCACTCCCCTACCCCAGTGCACACATGCACACAAAATTAGGAAATGTAATTACCACTGAGCATTCTCCTGGGGGATGTATAGTGAATTTGGTGTAGTCTGGGTTACATGAGACCGTGGCTAAGGCATCTGCTGCTAAACCTTCCAATTTGAGTTTGATCTTGTGTTTTCACATAGTAGAAAGGGGGAACTGACTCCTGTAAATTATGGCTTACCTATACCTGTGCACACACAGGCACACAAACAGATAAAATTGAAATATATGTTTAAAACAAAAACAAGCAAGTCAGCTGTTTGAGCTCTTTTTGTAGCCATGACAGGGAAAAGAGAAAGGGCCATCTCAGTTCAGTTGCTTCAAAGGGTTTGATTGATCAGTGATTTCTTGGGTGTTGTGACCCAGGAAGGTAGTTTGGGATGACAGGGAGAGGGAACTCTCCCCGAAGACAGAAGAGAAACCCAGGCTGAGTGGGATTGCATGCTTGTTCCCGGAAGGCCTGAGGCTTTCCCTTCTTCCCTTCCTAGCTGTTTTTCTCCCTCTTGAGTCCAAAGCAGTTCCTGGCACTTGGTCCCATGAGCATGGGAGAGTCTGGGGTGGCTGTGCTTTGAAGACACAGTCGAGGGAACATATTCCAGTTTCCGTGATTCTTTCTTCACGAACCCACTGTCCCTCCAGACCATCGGGAATTTGAGTAGTGCTCAGATAGGACAGCTCTGAAGATCCGGGAGATCTAGGTTTCCCTGGCGGGAGTTGGCCTTTGTAAGAAGAGTTGTTGAGCTTTGGAATGAAACCTTCTATTAACCTCTAAAACCAATTAGCCCACATCAGGCATGTTGATGTAACTCATGAAATAAAGGTCCCAGGGTCATGAGGAGAAGACTGGCTGTACAGTGGAGTGGTCAGCTTCTGATGATCCTGCCAACACTGATGTGAGAAAGAATAGGGTGAGGACAGCTGAACAATTAGGGGACAGGGACTGGAGAGTTGGTTCAGTGGTTGAGAGTAGGTATTAGGGGGGTGGAGAGATGGCTCAGCAGTTAAGAACACTGACTGCTCTTCCAAAGGATCCACATGGCAGCTCACCACTGTCTGTAGTCCAGCTCATGGGGATTTGACACCCTCATACAGACACGAGTGCAGGCAAAACACCAGTGTACATAAGATAAAAATAAGTAAATCACTTAAAAAAAAACAGATATTAGTTACTTTTCTATTGCTGGGAAGAAAAACCACGATTAAGGTGATTTATAAAAAATCGTTTATGCTTTCTGAGGGTTAGAATCATGATGGTACAGCAAAGTCAAACATCAGCAGAATCAGCTTACTGCTCACATCTCAGTCTTCTGAGCTACAAGTAGGAGGCGGAGAGAACTAACTCGGAATGATGTCAGTCTTTTGAACCCTCAGAGCCTGCCCCTTGTGACATATGTCCTCCAGCAGGGCCACACCTAATCCTTCTAAACAACCGCCAACTGGAAGACAGCTATTCAAATGTGAGCCTATGGGGACTGTTCTCTATTCAAACCAGGTCCCAGGTTTGATTTCCAGCACCCACATGGCCACTCACAGCCATCTATAACATCTAGGGAATCTGATGTCCTCTTCCCACTTTGGCGGGCACCAGTCATGTTAGTGTGAACATACATAGATGCAGGCATAGCACCCACGCGTGTAAGGTAATAAAAAAGAATTAGAAGATTGGAGGGCAGTTCTTATCTGCCGGCTAACCACATGGTCCCAGTTTTCTGGCTGACGAATGGTTGCCTCCAACAGTCAGATGACAAGATGTTTGTGGAAGGGTTTGGAGATCAGCGAGAGCGGTGAGGATCTTGTTGATATTGTGGGCTTGCCACCATGTCACCGAGGAACCAGGAAGCTGAAAGTGAAGCATGCCGCAGTCAAGGCTGGCTCTTTGATCATTAGTGGTAGTTGTTTTGAGATTGTGCTCTTGAAGGTCCCACTGTCTTGGCAGCAAAGAAGACATTTGAGGGGCTCAGGGACCTGAGCCTACCGGCGGAGACTAGCTTGCAAGACAGAGGGATGACAATTCAGGGTGGGCGTAGAGAAGAAACTGGAAACTCTTCACAGGGAGATCAGGCAAGCAGGCACAAGAAGCCTGGTGTGGGAAACATTTTGGGGGGAAAGGGATGTGTAAGGGGGGCAGGGCTAGCATTAAGGGACGAGAGCTTGCTGCGTCCACCACAAAGGGCACAGTTATTTTTAGGAATTAGGTGACAAGGCATGTTTCTGTTGAAATCTACCGAGTGCCCACTGCTTGTCCAGCCAGTTCGTTAATAAAAGAATTTAGGAAGGGACTTGGAAGGGTGCTCAAGGACATCCTTATTAAGAGTTGGAAAGAAAAACAACAGATCAGGAAAACTAAATCTCAGTAGTTGCTAGGAGGAAGGGATGGAGATGAGGAAGAGAGAAGTCATGCTTTTAAGAAAGCAGACAGGTTCAGTAACGGGTCAGCAAATTGCCTCATGGCAGACAAGCAGCCGCATGGCAGGAGGGGAGGGAGGCTTTAGAGAAAAAGGGTGAGAAAGCTCAGAGAATCTGGAAGAGCATGCCAGGCTTTGGCCAGTATCTGAGAGAAAAGGAGAGGAAAAAGGGAGAAAGTTGTGCTTTTCTGAGAATGCAGAAAGGTGGAAGATTACAGGGCTCCCTGAGGGAAGCTCTGTGGGTGACTGCACAGGGGATAAGTACCCTCCACTAAGGGAATTCCTCCCACCTCCTAATCATGACTTAGGTGAATTAGCATTCCTGAGGCATGGTGTCTTGGCCAGGTGATTGACAGGCCCACTATAGCATTTAGTGATCTAATCTTTGGAGCAGATTAAAATGTCATCTGTTTGCCCAGGGCCAGAGGTAGAATCCATCTTTTATCTGGAAGAATGCTTTCCTTTAATGGGCTTCCACAGAGCCCTGATAGCCATCTTCAGGGGCCTCCAAGCCTACTACAACACTAGATTTGCCCCCGGATATCCCAGATGAGAACCCAGTTTGGAAAGGTCATTAACTTCTATTTCTTTCATGTTGCATTTCAGTTGTTTTGAGATTCTAGGAGTTGGGGGAAGTGTCTAGGCTAGAGACAATATAACCTGGGCAATTTTGTCTAGGTTATATTTATATTTGAAGCCAAGGGCATGGTGATGTTCAAGAACTCCCTGGAATAACTGAGTAAAGGAAAATGAGCAGTAGAGGAGCTAGTCACAGGAACCAGGGTTGTCTTGCTTCGGTAAACTTGAGGGGTCACTGGCGGCATTGCTGCAATGGCCAGTGACGGGAAGGAACAGCTGGAGCAGATGTGTGCAGAGCCTCATGAGAGCCACTGTGTGAAAGGATGGGAGAGCGAGGGGTCCTGTTTCCTCAGCTCACCCGTGTTGCTCCTGAGTGGACTGTGGATGGCCTCAGTCCCTGTACCTCATCCTGCAGCTTCTGTGTATGACTTGGTTATTGTGACAGTGTCTGGGTTACTGTTGCTGTAGGTCAGCAGCTGTGGAATGTTCTCAGTTCAGAATTACCATAATTTATTCAGTCTTTTCCTCTTTAGTGCACAATGAATTTTCTTCCTGTTTTTATTGACTTGAGGCAGAGTTGGGGCAAAGAAACTGTCTACTTTGAATGCTCCAGAATATACTTAAGTTCTCTCAATCAAGAAATGGGATTTTAGCTACTTTCAAGAGAATTTTAATTATATGTTTATTATATTTTTCTGTTCAAGAGCCATTTCAACTTTTATCCATTCCTTCTTTAGTTTATTTTGTTCTCTTGTCATTGAAAAGCCCATCATGCTCAACACTACCCTTTGGGTATAATGCTAGCAGATTGATTTCCATACTTTCTTAATTAGGGTTTCTATTGCTGTGAAGAGACACCACAACCACAACTCTTTTTTGTTATTGTTGTTTGCTTGTTTGGTTTCCTTTTTTATCCTCCCAACTCTTATAAAGGAAAACATTTAATTGGGGCTGACTTACAGTTCATAGGCTTAGTTCATTATCATCATGGTAACGAACTTGGGAAGATGTGGTGCTTAGAAGGGTACCTGAGAATTCTACATCTGGACAGCAGACAGCAGGAAGAGAGAGACACAGTGCCTGACTTGAACATCTGAAATCTAAAAGTCCACCCCCAGTGACACACTTCCTCCATCAAGGCCACACCTCCTAATAATGCCACTCCCTATGGGTATTATTTTCATTTAAACCACCACACATACAAAGTGCCCACCTTTCATTGTCCTTTGGTCTCTGTAAATCTGCTATGATCTGGGAATTATCTAGAAAAACAGTCCTGAATTTCCAAGTTGATCATGTAGTGCTGTGCGATAATCCTTCTGTATGCTATGAATATGTATTGCTCTCATTGGTTAATAATAAATCTGATTTTGCCTTTAGTAAGTTTGACTAAAAGTCTAATAAAGGGAGGAAGAAGGGTGGAGTCAGGGAGAGAGAGAGAGAGAGAGAGAGAGAGAGAGAGAGAGAGGAGCCAGTTGCCAGAGAAACAAAATGCTAGGGGACAAGTAAAGCCACAAGCCATGTGACAAAATATAGATGAATAGAAATGGGTTAGTTTAAATTGTAAGAGCTAGTTAGTAATAAGCCTGAGCTATAGGTCAAGTATTTTGTGATTAATATAAGCTTTTGTGTGTTTATTTGAGACCAGGTGATCAGGACAGAAAAGCTCCTTCTCCGTTTACAATGTAGTGTCATGGAGAGACTGACTGCTTCATATTTGGGTCCTGGTTTTAGTGGGCTGTGATTGGGTCCTGGGTTTAGTGGACTGTGATTGGGTCCTGGCTTTAGTGGGTTGTGATTGGGTCCTGGCTTTAGTGAGTTGTGTGATTGATTGGTCCTGGTTTTAGTGGGCTGTGATTAGTGAGCAAGCAAACACCTCAGACTGCATTAAATCCTCTGTGGTTGACTACCTTATGTTAAAGTGTACCTACAAATTCAACTTGACTTTTTCTTATCACTAAGAGGTATATTGGAAATTCTCACTGTACAACTGATTGTGGTGGCATGGGCCAGTAATCCCAGTATTTGAGAGATTGAGGCAGGAGGTTGATGAGTTCAAGACTGACCTGGACCATATATTTAAGGTCAGTCTAGATTACATATTGAGTCCTTATCTTAAAACAAAACAAAACAAAACAAAAAAACAGACCAAAATAATTTTCACTGTAATTTATCATGTTTGGAGTTGACAGGTGTTTCAGGCCTGCTTCATGGATCGTACTGTGTGGTCTTTGATGTTCGGGGTCATATTATTTATGTTTAGGAAAAGAAATAACCAAGAGGTAGGGGTAATCTCTTTCCTTACAGCCCTAAAATTAGTAAAACACATTTTTTCTTTCTGAGACAGGGTTTCTCTGTGTAACTTTGGAGCCTGTCCTGGAACTTGTACTGTAGACCAGGCTGGCTTCGAACTTCACAGAGATCTGCCTGCTTCTGCCTCCTGAGTGTTGGCATTAAAGGTGTGTGCCACCACTACCACCCGACAATAAAACACACTTTACAAAACAGCAAGGCTCAGGCATTTAGAGGCAATGTCCCGGGCAGACTTCTAGCTATACTCTTGTGCTTTCTGTCCAGTTGGTAGCTGTGTCTTGATTCTCAACCTGCCGGTACTACGAGTGCCCTCTCCTGTCAGTGGCCCAGTGGACCTTGTCCTCAACACAGCCAGGCCTTTAGGAAGCGTGGATAAAACGAGGCTCACCTGTAAACTTTAGGGAAGGGACCTGGAAGTCTTAGTCCGTGTTCTGATGCTACAGTAGAACATCTGAAAGTGGATAACAAATACAGAAAATTGATAAACCAATGACAAATGAAGCCCAGTGTTCTGGCAGCTTGTGCTGCATCATAGAATGACAGAGTAGGAAGGGGAAGTAAGAAAGGATGAGGCCGCTGGTGCTACAATAGCCGGTTTCCACATCCCGTCCAGTTCACCTCTTAAAGGTTTTGTCACTTTTCAGCTCAGTGCCATTACACAGAGGGTCAGGCTTCCACCAGGTGGGCCTTAAGCGGATGAACCATGCAGAACCATAGCAGAACTGACCATACCATCACGGGGGCAGGACCTCTTGCCCTACCCCCCTTGCAGTTGGGCCCCCTTCCTATGTGTCCAGGGATGTATGGCCAGTTCAGCTTGACCGACCACATTTCCTTCCTCATGTGAGGCAACAAGATTGAACTTTCCATGTCCTTCAAGGGAAATGACAGTGTAGTAATACACAAAATTATAGAGGGCCAAATGGCAGAAGATTCTGTCTTGTAGTCACTCTGCTTTTTTCTGTCTCAGTGGACTGGACTAGAGTGTCCTGGTTTACTTGCCCTAAAACTGATCTTAGAAATTTTCTAAGGCCAGTGTTTTCAGACAAGACATACAACTACAAAGACAGCTGGAAAAGTCCTTAGTTTGTGGTCTAGGATTATGGAAAAAGTCCTTAAAATTTCTTGAGCATATGTGCATGCTTGTGTGCAGGTATGTTTGATGTGTGTGACATATACTTGCTGTGCACACATGGGCATTTGAATGTTGGTATCAGGCATTGTCCTCTGTACCTTATGTTTTGAGATAGGGTCTCACACTGCCTCTGGAACTTGAGCACTCAGCAAGCCCGTTATCTCCATATCCAGGTGCATGTGCCACCACACCTGGCGTCTTATGTGGGTTCTAAGGATTTGAACTTAGGCCCTCATGTTTGCATAGCAAAGTACTTTATCTGTTGAAATGTATCAACCATCAACATATTTTTAATATTAATATTTCCTGTTCTCATTTTTGCTTAGTTTTTATGTCTTTGTCTTGCTCTGAATTTCAAACCATTTATGTTTAAGAATTTGTTTTTCTTATAATCAGCACATGTCTGGTCTTGGAGAGAAAGGGGGTGGCAGGAGGCCATGGCACCTATCTTTGATAGAGGAATTCACATTCTTGCTGTTGTGGCTGTCTGTCATTTTATTCTGTGTTATCCTTGTTGCTTTATCACACTTGGCGGTTGTTTTCTTTTCTTCTTATTTCTTGCTACTTTGGTTGATTTCCCCTTCTCCATCCCCGCTGTTAGGATTCTGGCTTACTCGTTTATCACAGAGGGCTTACCTCTCTCCCTCTCTTCTGACATCAGAAACTTTCCTAAGTGGTAGTCCAGGTACCAGCCTCCCAACATTATGTTGCTTCAAGCATCTTCTAGGGCTGTGGTTTTCAAGCGTGTGCGTGTGTAAGACTTACAAAACACAGTTCTAGACCCCGGGGCTGACCGGGGCATGTACTGCGTCTCTGTGTGTGCATACATATCTGAGTGTTTTAATTCTGGCAGGTGCCCAGGATGTGCTCATGTGTCTAGCCCCAGGGTCACACTTGGGTACTGACGTCTCTGTGCTTTCTTTACCTGCATTGACCAGGTCAGCCTATTCTAATACTCTCTGACAGGTACTGCTGAGCTGGTGGAGTGACTGGGAACATGGTTCTTGGGGTTTCTGTGTGCCAGGTTATAGAGAGTCTTTTGTTCCTAAAGCAAGACAGGGCAGATGGTTGACAGATGACAGTCAGAAGGTTTGGGAACACCACCCACTTCTCTCCCTAATTTGAAACTAATACGTTTACCCTCCTGCCATTGACTGAGCTGGCACTGTACAGGTTAGGGAATGGGAACCTCGCTGTGTATCGTAGTAGCCAGAAGCCAGCAGGGCATACAGCGGGGCAGTTCTGTCATTTGGGTGGGGGAACATGCTGGCAGGTCTTTGCTTCCTTATTGATGCTTGAGAGTCTTCAGCCTCCTCCCAGAGGTCAGGCCTGTTAACACGCTGGGATCTATACTCTTGTGGTAACAGCCCTGAATGCCCTCGCTGAACTAAGGCTGATGTTTGCTGGGGCTCCTCACATTCATGAGAGATGAGGTTTGTGGCAGCCCGCCCCAGTTTCTCTGTCGCCACTCAGATCCCTGGAATAAATGCTACCTTGTGCCTGACTCAGTTAATGTGCCAGTTGTTAGGAGATCACCATCACTTTCTCACTTTGCTTTTCTCAGGTTAACCTTCATGTCTCCCAACTTGACCTCCAGTCTGGGAGAGTGGGATTGAGAGCCCAGAGTGTACAGCTGGCATCTTGGGAGGAAATGCATTGGACAAGACGGCAAGAGACCTTGTCCTGTTGTCCCCAGCCAGCCCTGAGAACTCAGACAGGTCTCTCGTGCTCCCTGGGCTTTTAAGCCATTGACTGAAATAATGCCAGTGGTTCAGAATCCTGGAGCAATCCAAATGCCACCGAGGACTGGCTTTTTATTTCTAAGAAGGTTCTTTCAGATTTGCTTGCTCAGGCTCAACCCCGTGGTGAGGCCCTAGTGATTGCTATGACTACTCTCCTGCCAACTTTGCCCAGAACGAAGCCCAGGAGACAGTCTTGGATGGCAGCGTCTGCTACACAGCCCAAAGAATGATTGATGTCAGCTCTGCTATTTTTAATACCTTCTGTGTGGGTGGGGAGCTGAATGCCTGCCTCCACCTTCTGTGGGCTTTTTGTGTAGTGCCTGAGAAAATGCAGTCAGGGTTGGTGAATGCTGCCGCAGGGCTCTCTGGCTTGTATCAGTCACTTAATGGCACCCATGACCCACATAGGTGAGGTTAGTGCCCTCTGATCCCAGGGTGTGGGATTCTATAGACGTGGAAGACCTAGGGTGTTCCTATATCTTCTCAAATCCTGTTTGGGATGGAAAAGAGAAGGGATTCTTCTAGAAGGGTACTGGTTGCCCCTCAGATTCCCAGCGTCCTGCCTACTGACAGGCTGTCAGGATGGGTGCCAGCCAGAGTGAGGAGAGATGAGTCAGGTACTTGTGGTCCTGGCGGGATGCAGCTATGTTGAAGGATCCCAATGCCAACTCTGCTGGGCAGTGGTGGGAAGCAGCGAAGAGGCCAACAGCCTACAGGAGCCATCATCTCCCCGGGAGGCCAGGAGAAGTGATCCTGGCACTGGCCCTTGACCTCAGAGCCCCGTTCCCTGGTGTGTTAAATGGGGGTGGCAGTATGGTACACACCCATGAGATTGCTGAGAAGGTTAGTGAGCTGTTTAGTGAGGAAGTGCACATGCTCATCCTAGGAACTAGAAGAAAGGGGGTACTAGAACATGTTAGACTGCGTTCCAGAAAGTGCCATCATTGTGAGTGGGAAGGTCAAGATAGCTTCCTGAAAGAGGTGGGGACCCCTTGTGGCCCCAGGGAAGCCTAGGAGGCAGCAGGGTGGCTAACCATAGGAACAACTGACCAGTTGTCTAAGATGGAAATTGCTAAGCTTGGTTGAGTGAGAGATAGGTTTCCTGACTTCTTGCATCACATATGTACCTTGGAGGTTCTTTGGACTGCCTGACTTTTTGCTGTTTATTAGTGGCCCAGTGTCAGGCCTAGTACAGCCTGACAGAGAATCTTATACCCGATTGATCTGTATGTTCTCCAGGGACTTCCTTTCCATTTCTGACAGCATGGCTGGCTGCTGCACTACAGAAAAGTCGAACACGCGTGTCTTCTGGGTGTGAAGGCACTAAAGCTCCTGTGCATCGGATAATGGACAACGAGTATGTGACAGTCGTATTGGATCAGGGCCCCTGCAGCCTGTAGACCTTGATTTCAGCCTCTGTCCCTCGCTGCTGCAAGAAAGTGTGGAGGTGCCTTTCAGAGGAGAGAGAGCCTCTGAGAGGCTAAACATGGATTAGCAGAGGGCCCAGCCTTCTTGTTCCATTTCTAAAAATATTTAAGTCACAGATCCTCTTTGCATCCCTTCTGTTTCCCCAAGGAAGCAACTTTGAGCTATAGAATCTTCTTGAAGGTGGCTACAAAACCTTCATGAAGCACCAGTTGACTGGATAGGTGGGTTCCAGAAACCCCAGAGAGTCTGGATCTGCTTGCATCCACTAGAGAGAAGTGGGTCTCCTCACATCCTTGTGTAGCCCTAGGTCTACCTCCCATCCTCTCAGGCTCTCCCTGCCCCCCACGGGAGAAGGCAGGATTGCCTGTGTGTTCAGCCCCCTGTCGTGGGGAGTCTAATGGGCCTTCTTTCAGTGCAGGGGGCAGAATCAGATTATCACCAATCCCTCCCATCCTCCCTTCCATCTCTGCTCTACTGGGCTCTGGGAGGACTGTAGAAGCCATACCGCTTGATAGTGTGGGCATGAAGGAAGGTGTTTGGTTTCCTTTCCTTAAGAGGGCCCTTAAAATCCTGTAAGTCTTGTGTGCCGCCAGACTTCTGCCTGTGCCCACAGGTGGTGAGAAACAAAGAAACAAAACAAAAAGCCAGGGACAGGTGCAAGGGCACAACACTGAGGAAAATGGTGTTTCAGCTTTTAGCTAAAAAGGTTTTGTTTTTCAGAGAATTGTTGAATACGGTACCGCAATTGTGCTGGAATAGTCCATTTTTGAGTTAGGTGTCAGGGTCCCCTTCAGATGTAGCACTTACTGCCGCATTATAAAACATGCAGTTTACAGAATGAGAAAAGTCAACTATATAGATCTGAAGGGCTTAAAATGAAACCCGCTGTCTCCCGACACACCCTCCCCTTTGTCTACTTCTGTGTAGGTAACTTTTTCCTAACAAATGTCTTTATTTAAATGATGGGCTTATATAGTTCTGTTCGTTGATTTATCTTGCTGACGTGCTGCTTGGATAGATAAGGAATCAATACGTATATCAGTGTTAATTGCATTATTATGACTATAGAATGTATTGCTCACTGCTGTCCTAGCAACTTGTGTGGTTACACATGCAGGGCTACCAAGCTTCCTGTTCCTGCAGTCAGTCACCCTTCCCCTTGGGCTTGAGTTTTTGCACAACAGTTGTTCTGAGCAGGACAAGTTGACCCCAGATCTGTCACTCAGCTATCATCTTGGGTTTTCTTTTCTTTTTTTTTTTTTTTTTAATTTTCGAGACAGGGTTTCTTTGTAGTTTTTTGGTTCCTGTCCTGGAACTAGCTCTTCTAGACCAGGCTGGCCTCGAACTCACAGAGATCCACCTGCCTCTGCCTCCCAAGTGCTGGGATTAAAGGCGTGCGCCACCACCGCCCGGCCTTGGGTCTTCTTTTTTTAAGTTTTCTGTGTTATATTTCCCTTGCACTGTGGGCTTTTTTTTAAAAAAATTTCTTTATTTACCTTCTCATTTTGTCAGAATTTAGAAATTCCTAGTAAAAGTAAGTGGGATGTGGGTGCTTTTCATTTTTGAGTCCTTTGGAAACATCTGCAGCAGTTGGTAGTGGGCAAGTTTTATTATCCATTGTGAGGTTGAAGAGGGGCTACTGTAATCAGAGGCTGCCTCCCCTTCTTTTCTTAAGCTTTTTTAGGTCTTATGTGGATCCGTAACGTTGGGCACCACTTTGCAATCAGAAGCTGCTTGTTTGTTTTCTGGCTGCCCAGACCTGAATAGTCACACAGAAACCACATTAATTACAACACTCTTTGGTTAATAGCTTAGGTGTATTCCTAGCTTAAATGAACCCATTTCTATTAATCTATGTATCATCACAAGGCTGCAGCCTACCGGTTAGGTTCTGACATCTGTCGTCTTTGGCAGCTACATGGCATCTCTTTGATTCCACCTATTCTCTCTCTGTATCTCTTCTAGCCTGGCCATATTCTGCCCTGCCAAAGGCCAAAGCAGCTTTATTCATTAACCAATAAAAGCAACACACATACAGAAGGACACCCCACACGAAGCTATTGCCTTATAGTTCCCAGTAGTGGTTGAGGAGCCCAATGTTATTCCATTTTCCCCCGAAGAACCTCAGCTCCTTTCTTTTTCTGAAAGCTTATAGTATTATTTCTCTGCCTCTGAGTTCTTATGTCAGGTTGATAAGCTTTGCTGATGGTTTCTTTTCAGACATTGGATTGCCACTAGATGGTCCTTCCGACTTAAAGTAGCTCTTCGGGTGCTAGTCAGTGTTCCTATATCATCATCATCATCATCATAGATGTTATTTTTATTTGTGTGTGTGCCGGTGTGTGTGTGTGTGTGTGTGTGTGGTGTATAAACGTGTTTGCCTGTGTGTGCGCGCACAGAAGCCAGAAGAGAACTCTAGAGTGTTCTGTTCCATCATTGACTGAATTTGGAGCTAGACTGGTAGCCACTGGGTTCCAGGGATCCCCTTGTCTCCACCCTGCCTCCCAGCACTGGGCTTACAGGCATATACGTACCATGGCCAGCTTTCTACATGGAGGTTGGGGATTTGAACTTGGGTGTCCATGCTTGTACAGCCAGCATCCTTACCCACTGAGCCATCCCCAACCCTCACAGAGTTCTTGTGCTATAACTGATAATTTTCTTGCCTCAGCTTTTCCTGCCCTCCCCCTTGGGACTCATTTTAGATCACTGTTTTTCAACATTTCCAATGTTGCAACTCTTTAATATAGTTCCTTTGTTGTGATGACCCCCAACCACAAAATTATTTTTGTTGCTTTTATGAATACGCTGCAAGTTGGGGCCTTGGTGGGTGAGTTTAAGTGTGGAGTTGCGATAACGGGAATGGGGGAGGAACAAGAGAACAGGAGAGAGACAGACAGAGAGAAAGGGGAAGAGAAAGAAGACAGAGAGGGACAGAACACTGCCTCCTCAAAGAAATGGCAGAAAGGAAGTGAGCAGGAGTAGGTGGGACTTGTCTCTGAAAGGACCTTTTGTACCTGTGTACAGACTGGGTGCATCCTGCCAGATGACAGGCCAGGCCAGCGTAGTGCTATTCCGTACCTCTACTTTTGCTGTTGTTATGAGTCGTAATGTAAATATCTGGCATGCAGGATGTCTAATATGTGACCCAGGGGTCATGGCTCACAAATTGAGAAACACTGTTCAGATCCTGATATTCCTACATCTTTTTATACCTGTTTGTGGTTGTTAATGCTTTCATGTGTGTGTGTGAGTACATGCACATGTATGTGGAGGCCAGAAGTCAGCCTCAGGTGTTGCTCAGGATCTCTCGGTGAAATCTGGTGTTCTCTATCTAGGCTCACCTGGCTGGCTGGCTGACTAGCAATCTCCAGGGAGCCACTTGCCTCCACCTCCCCAACATTAGAATTCTAAGCATATATATGCCACTGTGCCTAGCCAGTTAATGTTAGTTCTGGGCATTAAGTTCTGGTCTTAATGCTTTTGCAGAAAGCACTTTATTGACTAAAACCTCTCCCTGGCTCCTGTTGTTTGCTTGCTTGCTTATTTTCAGGATAAGATCTCACCTCAGAGTCACTATGTACCTAGGCCTTTGGCCTCCAGAAACCCCTGCCTCTGATGCTGAGAGCTGGGATTACAAGCGTGGCTCACTACAGCCAGCTTTCTGATGCTCTTTATCTCTGAATTTCTCCAGACTTGCTTTTCTAACCTTTCTGTTAAATGTCGTGGTTTGTTTGTTTTTCATTCCCTTTATACACACATGTATTTGCTACTGATCTATTGAATTTTGAGACTTTAATCTCTTCTGTGTTCAGTTTCTGAACACACCTTATTGCTTTCTTACTGTTCCGTGTGTACAGAGTTTTCTTTGGTTTTGTGTTATGGGTAGATGTTTCTCTGTGTCTCTGACCATACTAATTGTACTCTCTCCCTTTACTTCTCCATGGCTCGCTCCCCTCTGAGCTGCCTCTTGTTTTGGTCTCTCCTGCTCTTATTGGAGATATTGTTCAGATGTCCTGTGATCTTTTGTTGTCTACTTACGTAAGCAGTCCTTGGGCTCTGTTAGACCACCTCTTTGCCCTTGTGTGAAATCATCTTTGGTAGTGCTGATCTGTCTTCTCCACCTCATCTACGCTTGCCTCAGGTGTGGAGCCCAGCTAGAACTCGTACTCCTTCAGAGTCTTTGGTAAAAGGAAGCATCCAGGTGAAGTGGGTCCCTCAGGAGCCCTGAACCTGTGCTCATGCCACACCCTTTGCATCATAGCACTTGTCATGGAAGCAAGAAGTTCTGGGTTGGGTCCCTTGCTGTGTCATGGTGGCATGCCACTTCCCTTCCTTGGTTGTCAGTTTCTCCATCCATAACTGGAAAGAAGAGGTGTGGTGGGTAGGAGTAAACTGAGTCACCTCTTAGGGCCATAATGGCTTACCAGCTGGATCGCGTGCTCTGTTACCTACATGCATAAATCAGGTCCTTAGCATTCCCCTCCCCCAAAGTTTGCATTGCTGACTGGGTGTGTTGCCTGGCCCCAGAGAACCTACCCCAGCTCTTATTATGGTGACTCACTGTGGCTATGGTGACTGTGTTGACCTATAATACAAGTGAGCAAGCCTTATCTGGGCTCCTTCTTCCAGACAGGAGGGAACAGTAAGCACCTGGTGGTTTGTTGTAATGATTTGTTGTGGTCTTAGGGGGTTGATGCTTCTGTCAAAGACGCTGGCCAGACTGTATGGGCTGGTCGTAGACCTCAGACAGGAAGGGGTCTAGGGGAAGGGAGAGGTGGCTACTGGATAGATTATGCTATTCCTGCTCTTGCAGATTACCACAGACTCCAGCGTGCATTTGTGGTACTATACCCGACATGAAATTGACTGTTTTTACTAAGGTTAGCTGTGTAGTTCAGTAGCATGGAATATTCACTTTGTGTGCAACCACTACCCAAGTTTCTCATTGCCCAAGATAACACTCCCCATTTAACAGAGCATCCCATTTCCCTCTTGCCCCAGCACCTGTGGACAACAATATCCTGTCTTTTGAGTGGAATCAGGCAATATTTATCTTTCTGTGACTGACTTATTTCACTTAACGTGCTGGGTTTAAGTTTATCCGTGTTGTAGCATGCGCCAGGATGTCCTTTCAGAGTGAGTGGCACATTTTCTTTATCTGTTCATCTGTGACACTTGAGTGGTCCCCACCTTTGCACCTAGACTTGTGGATAACGGTGCTAGCTAGATGAGAGTGCGTCCTTTAATAACTGTGCAAGGTCTTGCTTGTGTTTGTTGGGTCCTATGGTAGTTCTTTGTTTAGTTTTTTGGGTTTTTCTTTTCTTTTTTTAAAGATTTATTTATTTATTATGTATACAACATTCTGCCTCGATGTATGCCCACACGCCAGAGCAGGGTGGCAGATCTCAGTACAGATGGTTGTGAGCCACCATGTGGTTGCTGGGAATTGAACTCAGGACCTCTGGAAGAGCAGCCAGTGCTCTTAACCTCTGAGCCATCTCTCCAGCCCCTCTTTTCTTTTCTTTTTAGGAGCTAATAGGTTTTCTATAACATGATAATAGGTTTCTCTACTGATGCAGTAAGCCAGATCAGACAGAATTGAAAAAAATAAAAGAACAGTGAGCAAAGCCACTCCTGGGTGAGCTCTCCAGCCCCAGAGATCAGGCTGGAGAAGTCATGTGCCCAACTAAAACGGGGAGGTTATATAGCCTGTAGGCAAGGTGGTGATGATGTGTCCACCCCAAGCTGGGTTTGTGGCCAAGTATGATCAAAAGCTGACCACTTTAGGTGGGATCTTGGGCTGCTGGCACCCTCAGGCAAGGAGCTGCCATGGCTGCCAAGAATGCGGAACGGGGCTTTTTGGCTGTTTGGACAGAGAGGAATGGGGCTTTCTGTATGAAGTAGGAGTGAACGGAGGCTTAGTCTAGTGTTATAGCTGTCATGGAGGGACACTCAAGGTGTACACAGAGTTGTGCCTTAACTGGGGGTGATCTGTTTGCTTGTTGTCTCTGGCCCTGGTGGCTGTCCATGTTCTTTGTGGCCCATTCCTCTACAGGTGGAACAGTTGTCTGCTTGGTGTTGTCTTCCTGTTTTTACTCTGTCATAGAAAGGAGTGTCTAATTTCAAGTGCCTGCAGTTGGATTGATCTCAACCAGGTAATCCATCAGAGTACTGCATTCATGGCTGGTAATCTCAGTCACATTGGACCAGCTCTTGCCATAGGCAGTTCTGAGACATGGGGCTGGGTACTGTATCTGGGACATTTTTGGAGGATGATGATGGCCTTGTCTCAGGCTTTGGAATGCCCTTTCCTGTACTCCTTTGATTGAGCAGTGGTGTCCTAAGGCTCTGTGACCCTGAAAGCTGGTCAGTCCTCCCTATGGGTCAGCTGATAAATAGGTGCATATAGAAGTTTGGTGTTCTGTGGTCATTGGAGACACCAGTACTAAGGGAGTTGATCTCAGTCTGCTCAGCTTAGCTCCTGCTGAATGTGGGGTCAAGCAGAGATTCCCATGGTCCCGTCCCTCTTAAGTTGTTAGAAGGATTGCATGGCACAGAGGCAGTAACTGGGCACTGCAAGGTTTGGTATGCAGAAGCATCTCAAGCTCAAGGGGCTTTCCCTGGGCTAGAGAGACCTTGGGGGGCTCAAATATTGTCATCGGTCCATGATGACCAGCTAGTCCCTTTGGTTAGGGATTTTCTCTTAGACAAGCCTCTCCGCTGATGCAAATAATCCCAGTCAGACAGAATCAGACCAAATTAAAAGATGCCCATGTTTAATGGAGTGCTCCCGGGTGGCCCTGGGAAAACATGGAGAGGGAAAGAGAGGGAGAAGGGGAGACCACATGAAACCCGGAGGCCACGTGTTCATTCTCTGGGGGGCAGTTTAAATAGCCTGTGGGAGTGGTCTTGACCTTCCCTGGGGAGGGGTCACCGTTTGTCAGGCTTTCTCAGAAGTGGAGTTTGGACTGAGGCAACTACAAGGCGAGGGAGCTTATGCCAGGAGCTGGGGTGAAGCCCCCAGGCAAACAATCTAGACTTTTTTAATAAAGGGGTGTTAGGGAGCTGAGGTGATGCTTCCCACCAAACACCTTTGACCATGCTCCCTAGAGAGTCCTGGTAGACCCCGTTTCAGACCCGGGGTGTAACTGATCATGGGAGGTGGTGGCAAAGAAGCAAAGACCTGTACACTGTACTCACAAACACAACTCCATTTTAGTGTGGGAGAATATGTATGACTCCCCCACCCTGTGTGTGTGCATGTGTGTGTGTGTGTGTACACATGTATGTTCAAGTGCCCAGAGTCCCTAAGGGTATGTGTTTGGGTAAGGCAGGTGTTGGATCTGCCCCTGGAGTGGGAATTATAGATAGTTGTGATGTTGGAATCTGAATTCTGTCCCAGTGTTCTTCACTACTTGAGCCATCCTTCCAGCCCTGTGTATCTGTTTCTTAAGTTTTACTTGGGCTGCTTGGTCTGGGTCTCTGGTCCCCTTCCTAGACAGGTGCCTTCACGTGATCCCACTTTCCATAAGATGATCCAGCACCCAAGTTCTGTGTTTGGCGTAGGAACCCAGGGTTAACAGGTAGTTTTATAGTGAGCGAGTGGAGAGAGAGAGAGAGATATCATATATTTAAAGTTGATAGCACTTAAAAATTACACAGGAAATAGTTTACAATGTCTGGAGTTTTCTTAAAGAAACAAATGGAGTGGATAGGGTCTAGATCAGCAGTTGTCAACCTTCCTAATGCTGTGGCCCTTTAATACAGATTCCTCATGTATGGTGACCTCAACCATAAAATCATTTTCTTTGCTACTTCATAACTGTAATTTTGCTGCTATTATGAATTGTAATATTAATATCTGATATGCAGGATGTATTTTCATTGTTACAAATTGATCCAAAAGGGTTGTGACCCACAGGTTAAGAATCCCTGGTCCAGATGAATTAAGATTGACCTTGAAGCAGTGTTTTGATGAAGCCGATAGTTGAAGGTTTACAGCCCTATTCTGCTTATATAAACTCGCCCTGTCAATCATTGATCATTAGTGCCTCCATCTTATGAGTCATTCCTTGGATTTGGGTTGTTTACATGGTGTGCTAGGCCGGCTCTGCTGACTCTGAGTGTGTGATGGGAGGGATTAGTCATGTGGGGTTCCCTCTTCCCTCACAGCCAACAGCCTTGACCTGAAAACTGGGTTCAACAGAGGGAAGGAAGTTCTGAGACATTGAAAGATCCAGGAACCTCTGACTCCAGTTCAAAACCTGTTCCTTGTGCTGTCTCTCCTGTCTGTTGGAAGAAAGCTCTTAACGCAGGTTATCAATGACAAAGCCACCTGGAGCCATATCCTGGCTCCCTAGTGATGTGACGTGCCCTAGTGACAAAACCAAGGGCAGTGGGAGCTAGATAAGTATCCACCTCTGTCTAGTAATCTGGGACAGATGAGCGCCAGGGTTTATGCGTGCGCACACACACATGCATGAATAAATAATAAAAATTAAATATGTAATAAAATTTAAAAAAGAAAGGGAAAAAAGTGTTTTGAGGTCAGTCTGGGCTACATAGCAAGATCGTGTGTGTGTGTGTGTGTGTGTGTGTGTGTGTGTGTGTGAAAGAGAGAGAGAGAGAATATGAAAGAAAGAAAATATTTTACCTGTTTTCTTTTGGTATGTGTGTGGTTTTGTTCAAGACAGGGTTTGTCTCTGTAACTCTGGCTGTCCTGGAACTCATTCTGTAGACCAGAGTGGCCTCTAACTCTGAGATCCCCTGCCTCTGCTTCCTGTGTGCTGGGATTTAGGACATGTGCCACTATACCACCTGAACGTTTACTTATTTTCAAACATTTGTAAATCATTTGTATATGTGAATCAAATACATGTGTGTATATATTTTCATCTATGTATTCAGATGCTTTGTAAATATATGTACACATGTATTGCGTATGTCTTAGGTTGTATGTTAGAATGCTTGGTGGTTACTGTTAGGGGAGGGGATAGAACCTGTTTGTATTCTTTTTTTTTTTTTTTTTTTTTTTTTTTGGTTTTTCGAGACAGGGTTTCTCTGTAGCTTTGGAGTCTGTCCTGGAACTGGTTCTTGTAGACTGGGCTGGCCTCGAACTGGGATTAAAGGTGTGCGCCACCACCGCCAGTATATTGAAATAAAATTTATGCAATTTTGGTTTTTTTGAAACCGTTTCTTCCTGTTTAGCCTAGGCTGGCCGTAAACTCATGATCGTCCTCCTGCAGCATCCCCACTTCTCCCGGTGTAGGATTACAAGCAGGCACCGGCACACCCAGTTTATACAGTGCTAGTGTCACAGAAGCAAGCACTCTGCCAGCTGAGCTGCAGTCCCAGCCCGGCTCATTGCTGTTTTGATGTCAGTAATACTCAGTTCTCTAGATGTGCGACTGGCGTTTATCCATTCATCTGCTGAACCACATTTTGGTTCCTGTGAGGGTGGGTAGTCGGGAGTAACACTGCTGCATTTAGCTCTGAGACACAACCTCCCCCAGTGCACAGGAGGTAGGTGGGATATACATTGGTGGGGCACCCTTGAAAGGTGTATAGGAAATCTAACCCCTTTCTCTTTTTCTCCTGTCCCCATCGCTCTTTCTCACTGGATCTCCTGAAACAGCATGTCAAGTGAACCTTTCTTCCTTCTGAGTTGTTTAACTCAGACATTGTGTTACAGTGACAAAAGACTGTAATTTTTCATCTCACATGGACCAATACCAAGATCATGGCGGTTGCTGGTTTCATAAAATGTTTAGTTTTGTAAGAAACTGCTAAGATCTCTTTCGAAGTTGTTGTACCATTTAGCATTCCCCACAGCAATGTGGAAGCTGTTGTCCATACCCCCGTGTTTGGTGGGTCACTGTTCTGACCTGGCCATTCTAATAGCTGTGCAGTTTGCTGTTTCCATGTACAGGTGCACATTGAGGGCCTTCCCATGTACTGTCATCTCTGCATACCCTTTGGTGAGCTGCCTTCTGAGGTCTTTTGCTATATTTTTGTAAGTCCCTTGATCAGATGTATCTTTTAGGAATTCATTCAGTCATTCTGTAGGGTGTTTTTTTTTCCTTCTTTATCTGAAACAGGCTCGTGTTAGTTTGCTTGCCCAGGCTGGCCTTAAATCCTTGTCCATAAGGGATTCATCCTCCTGCCTCAACCTCCTGAGCAGTTGAGATTACAGGGTGTATCACCATGTCTGGCTTTCTTCCTTTTATGTAGGAAAAAAAAGTCAGCAAAGATGGTCAGAGCTGTGTGGTTTAAACTGTGTATTTGTGTTGTGTGAGAGCAAGCGACCCTTCAGCCAACAGCCTGAGAAAGTACAGTGGCAGACCTTCGCCTGGAAACATCAGGCCTGACTTGTCTGCTTCTGAGTGCCAAGGGCTGTCAGGTCCTGGAGTACTTCTCCAGACTCTGCCTGTGAGCATCAGCCAGGGGTGGTTTCTGTTCTACATGAGGAGAGGCTACTTCTGGACCGGCGCTTTAACCACTACCACTCCTTTTCAGTGTCCCTAGAAACCAGGCTGGACACTGGAGGGTGGGAATAGCTTCACTGCAGGCTGGAGGCCTGTATCCACCTCTTCCTGTTAGCGTGGAAAGCACAGGCTCTGCATTGTGGTGGGGCAGAGACTGAGTCTGGGGAGAGGAGCTCTGTTCTGGAAGACTTTCCCTTTTGTCCTGTCTCTAGATTTCTGCCTATGTGGTGGGGACCCTTGAAATTTAAGGGTCCACTGGTGTGAGTATTCATGACTTTAGGGAATAAGCCCTTTCACAGTCCCAAAGAAGCCCTCCCCCCAGTTTTTTCTTTTTCTTTTTTTTTGCTTTTTCGAGACAGGGTTTCTCTGTGGTTTTGGAGCCTGTCCTGGAACTTGCTCTTGTATACCAGGCTGGTCTTGAACTCACAGAGATCCGCCTGCCTCTGCCTTCCAAGTTCTGGGATTAAAGGCGTGCGCCACCACCGCCCGGCTCCCCCAGTTTCTTTATTGACTTGGTTCTAAGGGTTGCTGCTTCCCAGGATCCAGGTTCCCCCTGGGGTGCTCATGTGTGAAGGAGCAGTCCTGCACTCAGTGGGGGCCCAGCAGTCTAAGTTTTAATGTGTTCCACAAAGATCTGTTTTGGAAACACATTGTGCTGGTTAGTTTTATGTCTACTTGACACAAGCTGGAGTCACCAGAGAGGAGCCTCAGTTGAGAAAATGCCTCAATAAGGTTGGGTTGTAGGCAAGCCTGAGGGGCGTTTTCTTGATTAGTGACTGATGGGTGAGGGCCTAGCCCATTGTGGGTGGGGCCATCCCTGCACTGGTGGTCCTGGGTTCTGCAAGAAAGCAGGCTGAGCAAGCCATGGATAGCAAGCCAGTAAGCAGCACCCATCCATGGCCTCTGCATCAACCCTTGCCTCTAGGTTCCTGTCCTGTATGCGTTCCTATCCTGATTTCCTTTGATGATGAATAGTGATAGGGAAGTGTAAGCCAAAATAAACCTCCTGAGTTACTCATCATGGTGTTTATCACAGCAGTAGAAACTCTAGCTAAGACACATGTGTTTAAGCTGGAGAGGGCTGCAGCTGGATGAATCTACCCAGCCGTATTTACATAGTCCCAGTGAGGAAAGAAGGGTGATGTTTTTGCTGTAATGTCCCTAAGAGAGTCAGAACCAGAGGCTACACGTTCTCTGTAGGCAGGGTTATTAGAATCAGAGCCAGGTGTCTGTCTTTCGCAGAAGGCAGGAGGTGTCCCATGTTTGAGTGCCATGGTCAGATGTAGGCATGTGGGACGGGACATGTCTGGCTGTCCAAATCACTTCAGCCATGGGAAGTATCTCTCACCCATGCAGTCTTCTTCTCTGTTGAAGGATACAGTAGAAGAAAGACCTTGGTCAGATGGAAGGTAGCAGGTAGCTCACCGCGTTCCGGTTTATCATGGAGAGCTAGAGCTGAGAAGGGTGGTACGGTCCCTAGATGCTGAGTTCCCTTGGGAGCTCACTAGAGCCCGAGGGTCTCGCCTCCGAGCAGGTGACTCCTGCCTGGGAATTAGTAGGTGGGTGAGCTGCAGGGTGTTACACACGTGTGTTAATTACTCACTGGAGTGAGTACAATATCTGAGAGAAAATTTAGGAGAGAGAATGTTTAGGCTGTCATGGTGGAGAAGGCATGGCGATATTGATGTGGGATGCAGGGGTTCTTCACATCACTGTAGACTAGGAAGTCAAGAAAGCAGGACAGGAAATTGCATGGAGCTAGTTAACCCAAAGACTGTCCCTATTGGCCTACTTCCTTCAGCAGCTCTACCTCCTGGTTTCTACAGCCTTCTGAAATATCACATTATCTTGAGAACAGGTATTCAAATTCTGAGCATGGAGGGGACATTTCAGATTCAAGTCATAACAGCATAGTAGCTGGCATTTGAACATGGTGGGGATGTGGGCCTAGTGGTAGCAACAGATATCAGCAGAAAATTCAGTATGATAGTTCAAGATTGTCTCTGCCGTTGGCCCATTTTTATCACTTACTTAGAGGAACATGATGCCATGTACAGCAGATCAGTGGTTATGAAACAGCTGAGAGAGAGAATTAAGATGGTCACTGTGAGTCACCACAGCCAGAGATTGTGACGGGCAGACTCACAAGAGAAATTTCGTAGGAATCCCTGATGGCTCGATCATCCAGAACACCCACATGTTCCCATCCAGTGAGCAGGAAACTCCAATTGCAGAGAGCAATCCTGTCCTGTGATCTCTGAACTAGTCCGTGGTTTTAAGTCCTGACAAGCCTCAGAGGGAAAGAGAAGAAGGAGCATGCTCTAACAGTTCCAGGTGAAAAATGAATCTTTGGAGAAGGAAACACTGGAAGCAGGGTTTTGTGGGAGGGAAGGGGCCAGGGTCATGGCAGGACTGAGTTCTGCAGTGGAATTAACCGTAGATAGAATGGGCCTTGAGGGGAGGCTTCTTTCCAGGCGACACTTGCCACTCCTCCCAGGAAACTCCCCAACAGCTCTTCCAGGAGGGGAGGGCTGTCCTCCCATGTCCTGGATGTCTGAGCTGAATGAACCCTGTGTGCGTTATTTTTATTTTGAAAGAGCCACCAGGGGGTAGCTTCGTGTGTGGTTAGACATAAATGCCTGTCTGAATTGAACCTTTTCTTCAAGTTGCTTTTATTAGGCAACCATGAATGTATAGGGTCTGCCCATGGAAAGTGAGCTTCACCTCCAGCCTGTTTTTCTTTCAGAGGCAACTAGCATTCCTCGGTGCCTTGTGTACAGTGCCAAGGGAGGTCTGTGCATATGTGTACCCACACCTCTTGGTTTGCATGTTTCTACTTTAAAAATGAAAAAGATTGTATGCTGGAGAGATCGCTCAGTGGTTAGGAGCACTAGCTGCTCTTGTAGAGGACCTGAGTTCCATTTCCAATACCCACACAGTGACTCATAGCTGCCTATATAACCCTATTCTAGAGGATCTAATACCCTTCTCTGATCTCCACAGGGACTAGGCACACACATGGCAAAACAGACATCAAAACATTCATACAATAAAAACAATAAAGATAATTTTAAAAAATGGAAAAGATTTCTGTGTGTGTACGTGTGTACATGCACATGTGTGCATATTTCTGTACAGGTGTCCATGGAGGTCAAAAGGTGCAGCTGGAGGCAGTTGCGAGTGGCCCCACATACATGCTAGGAACCACACATGCATAGGAGTTTAGAAAGACAAAGCTGTGTAAAGGACAGGCTACCAGTTCTAGTTCCATCCATGGCCATGAAGGTATCACCTCATTTCCTATTGTATTGTCTACTGTCCCCTCTGGACTCAGTGACCAAAGTAAGTGGCCTGAAAGCCAGGTCCACTTTGTGGGGGCTAGTGGTACCCTAGAGAAATTCTGTAACGTCCTGGGGACAACATACTCAGTTCTTCAAGGTAGACATGATGGGTAACTAGACTATTTTAAGTGAACAGTCTCTAGACAGTTATTAAGGTGGGGATCTCAGATCCAATACCATCACCTGGGAACTTAGAATAGAAACTGATGGCGGAACCTATGGTATGTTACAATCCCTTGGCATAATTCAGATGCCAATGTATGAGAACAGTGGCTCTCCTAGAACCTGTGGACATGACTGTCGAGGCCGTGAATTTCCTCACGTGACCTTGCCCTGAACCTTTGAGCTTATTGCAGCAGCAGCTGTTGTGTGGCAAGAGCAGGCAGGTTATGGGTCTGTACTGATCTCTGTTCCTCCTGGGCATTTTAATTGACATGGGGCGATGCTGAAGACCTGTGTACAGAGGACTGTGGGAGCAGGTGTCCCATCTGCTTCTCTTACTGCCTCATCTCCATGTAACTCTCTTTGGGCTTCGATACTTGCCCTGATTCACTGCTCTGTAGCAGACAGGCCTTCCTGAGCATATCTCTTGGTTCTGAATGATGACTCCTATATAACCGTGTTGTTTTTGTTAAAGAATGGAATGCCCAGGAGAGGCATCGATTAGCCATTTGCAGACTGTGCAGCAGCTGCTTTATACTTGTGGTTTGGGTCTGATCCTGGGGCTGGGAAGTGGGGTGTTTGCTGTGGCAAGCTTGAGAGTTGTAGATGGGGTGCAGAAAAATGGGGTCCTCCCCTGCTTTGAGAAGGACAGTGATAAGGACAAGAAAGATGAGACAGGAAGACATGGAGCCTGAGGCAATGCTCTATCTAGAATATGATTATAAGAGCAGACCAGGCCTTGGGGAGCAGCTGTCAAGGAACCTAGCTGGCTTGTGAGATTGTACCCCCCTGTATCCTTGTGGTGGGCCTGACCTAACTGGAGGTCCAGCAGAGAAGTGTGGACTGGATTGCACTGGTGTATGGGGGAGTTAATCCCTCCTGTAGGGGCCTGGCAGGGGGTTGTGTTCCAAGAAGCAGATCCCAGCAGGCCTGGTGAGGAGCATGCTCATTGTAATCTGAATACACTTTCCCTTCTTTTCCAGGTTTAACCATGAGCTACCCAGGCTACCCTCCACCTGCAGGTGGTTATCCTCCAGCTGCTCCAGGTAAGAGGACCTGGGTGGATCCTTTGTGCAAAAAGATGGAGTCTGGTTCTCTTAGGCCCCAGAGGGCTCACCCATTCATTAGGACAGGGGCTGAAGAGGTCTGGATTTGGCTGGTTCTGGGAGGGCTTTAATAGCTGAGAAAGGTCTGCCACACTCTGAGATTCTTTTTCCTTTGCAAAGTAGCTTCAAGGTTCTTTTCCTCCCCTGGCTGTACTGACAGCCTGTAGGAGTGCCCACCAAAGTACTGCTTCTAGCCACCTATCCTGTTTCAAGGAGTATGGTTTTGGATTCTCTTCTGCTGAGGCCAATACCAAGGGTTGCTTCACTGTCCCTCCCTGTAGCTACCGAGAGCCTTGGTGATAGGTGAGACTACCCATGTAGGGCGGCCGCAGGGGCTTATCTCCTTCTGAAACCGTCCCTTCTCCAGCAGAAATTCTGCTGTTGTGATGGCATGCTCCCAGGGTTAGAAAGCCCTGGGTGAGACTTGGGCTGCCCTGGGTGAGACCACATTTCTGGCTCAGCCCTTACCTCAGCAGCCTGACATCCCCGCTTGTCATCCTCTCCAGTTGTCTGCGAATATGAATGAGAGTGGTTGAGCGCCTTGCCCAGGAGGCACAGCCAGCCAGCTCCTTGCTACTGTCTTTTATGGTGTCCGTGTCCTCTGACAGTCTGAGAATCCTTAGCATTCGTGGAGCTCCCTGCTGTCACATGCTCAGCACAGAGCCCAAGGCTGTATCTGTTCTCTCACCCCGTGGTGCTGGGTTTGAGAGGACAAAGCTTATCTGGATCCCCACAGAGAGCTGAACCTGCCTTTTTCCCTGGAATAAGGGAAAGTTCCTCTCCTTCCCCTGACCCTCTTGCTCCAGTCTTTCTGGGTATTTATAACATTGGCATGAATCCCTGCTTGACTACCGCAGCATGTTCCTCTGCAGCCCTTTCTGCCCTTTCTTTGGGCCAGGCATGTGAGCTGATGAGTCTCGTGCTGCTTTCAGGTGGCGGTCCCTGGGGAGGTGCTGCCTATCCTCCTCCTCCCAGCATGCCCCCCATCGGACTGGATAACGTGGCCAACTATGCAGGGCAGTTCAACCAGGACTACCTCTCAGGCATGGTGAGTCAGGCCCCTGCCAAGGTACCCTGGGCTGGTGGCTGCAGGGCTGTAGAGATCAAGGCTCCAGAGATACCTCATGCCTGTCTATGTGAGCACAGAGTGCTGTGCAGAAACTTAGAATATGAGGGTCATCTACTTACCGCCCCTCTCCAGGCGTCAATTTTCCATCTATATGTGGGGTAGAGATTCTTTAAGCTGATGATCTTCTCAGGTCTCTTTGGTTCTGGGAGGTTGGGTAAGGCTGGTACCTGCAGGGAAATTTCTTGAGAATGTCTCATGAGCTGAGCACAAATCCTGGAGGGAAGAGAGGGTGGTTGTGGAGAGGTATGGGGGTGTTAAACTTACAGATTCTGTTTCGGTTGGGACTTGGCGGTCATGTCGCAGGTAGGTCAGGCTGTACTTGTTTTTATTTGTTGTTTTGCTTTTAGAAGAGTGTATGTTTTTTAAAGATTTATTTATTGTAAATACAATATTCTGTCTGCCTGTATGTTTGCATGCCACAAGAGGGTACCGGTTCTTGCTATAGATGGTTATAAGCCTCCATGTAGTTGCTGGGAATTGAACTCAGGACCTCTGGGAGAGCAGCCAGCACTCTTAATCTCTGCACCATCTCTCTAGTCCTAGAAGAGTGCATCTTATAATCAGAAAACAAATGTGCCCTTAATGGGAACAGTGCAACTAGTAGACACCCAAATACAGCAAACAAAATCTCTGGGCTGGGAGATAGCCCAGGCAGTCAAGTGCTTTTTTTATCAGCCTTAGGCCCAGAGTTCAATTCCTGAAAAAAGCCAGGTGTGGTAGTCCTTGTAATCCTAGTGCTAGGGAGGTGGAGACAGGCAGAGCCACTGGACTTGCTGACTAGCCAGACTAGCCTACATGGTGATCCCAGGGCCAGTGATAGATTCTGTCTCTAACAAGGTAAACAGCATATAACCTTGACCTCCATGTGTATCTGTACACATGCTTAGCATCTCTGGAAAGGAGACAGAAAATAACTTACGTAACCAGATGGCGATATTGGAAAGTGACAGGTATTCCTGAGCATTGTGGCATGCACTTAGCATTCTGTAAGTAAATTCATGAGGACTAAAAGTTCCAGCCCAGCCTGGGCAACATAGAAAAACCCTGCCTCAAAAGAGAAGAATCAAAAGGGAGAACAGAGAGGGTGGGTAAGAGAAGGGGAGAAAAGAGGAAGGAAGATAGGAAATAGAAACATGGCCCTGATGGCATGGACCTATGATCTTAGCTTCTTGGAAGGCTAAAGTAGGAGGATCTCAAGTTCATGGCTCATTTGGGCTACAGGGTGAGTTCAAGGCCAGCCTAGGCAACATAGCGAGTCTTTGTCTCAAAATAAGAAGTAAAAAGAGATAGGGATATAATGGTTAGTGGTAGAGCATTTGCCTATAATGCATGAAACCATAGATTTAATCCCTAGTACAGAGAGGAGGGGTTAGGATATGGTCAGAGGTGCTGGTGGGGCAGTGTAGACTGAAGACCTTAAAGTGCGAGATGAAAAGGGACTTTGAACCAAGATCTGACATGGTAGAGAAATATGCTATGTGAATGTCTAGGAACAGCCAGTCCTTGAGATGGCCATGGGCCTGATGAGCTTGGGGACAGTGAAGAATAGGTCTTTGTGGTTGACAAAGGGAAGTGAGGGATGAAGATGGTGGGACCCGTTCTGCATTGGGCATCAGAGGCTGAGGTGAAGATTCAGTCTTTTGTTCTGGGCACATGCAAACCTGCCCAAGCCCCACCTACCTCAATTGACTATTAGCAGACTCATGTGATGGGGCCACCCCATGCCTACAGAAGGGGCCCCTCTACTTTCTGATTCCTTGAGTGGTTGGCTCTGCCCAATTAGTCTTAGTTGAAAGAAGCAGCCTCATCTTCCATGTTTCCATTTCCAGAAGGGTTGGAGAGTCTGATTTACATACAGAGTGATCCATGTCAGAGTCCAGTTGCTCTGCTCACTGAGCAAGTGTACCCATCATCCATGGTGGGACTGCCTTTCTTGTCCCATTGGGGTGGGGATAGGACTGAGCCAGCAGAATGGTGCCTGCATTCATTGCATAGTGCTGTGGGAGGGGCGGTTCTGGTAGGGGGCTCCTTACCTAGAGCCGTTGGTAAACTCCATAAGGGTAGAGAGGCAGGGTACTGACCTTTCTGGGCCTATGAGTCTCAGGCTCTACTTTGTGTACTTGGCAGGCAAGCAACATGTCTGGGACATTTGGAGGCGCCAACATGCCAAACCTGTATCCTGGAGCTCCTGGAAGTGGCTATCCTCCAGTCCCCCCTGGTGGCTTTGGGCAGCCCCCTCCTGCCCAGCAGCCTGTCCCTCCTTATGGAATGTACCCACCCCCAGGGGGAAACCCACCTGCTGGGATGCCCTCATATCCATCATACCCAGGGGCCCCTGTGCCAGGCCAACCCATGCCACCCCCTGGGCAGCAAACCCCAGGGGCCTATCCTGGACAGCCTCCAATGACCTATCCTGGACAGTCACCAATGCCACCCCCTGGGCAGCAGCCAGTGCCAAGTTATCCAGGATACTCAGGATCTGGTACTGTTACCCCTGCTGTTCCTCCAGTCCAGGTGAGTACTGTCCAAACTGAGTTCAAAGGATGGACTCTGGTCCAGCCAGTAAGGCCTTGGGGGATTGAAGTAACAAGGGAGAAGCTCAGACCTCTAGTTACAGCATACTGTTTTAGCAAAAGCATGCTGATTTCTCTTGTGCTCCCACCCCAGGGCATACTCCTTAAGGTCAGGAAGCACTGCCCTGGCGGTTGCTCCTCGTGTGAGATGACTCCTAAGGCCTTCAGTCTCATGGCCTCATGCCCAACAGGCCCATTATGGGGTCCCCTAGACAAATGTAAAGGATTCTCAGAACCCTCTCTGAGTAGGGAAGATTAGCAGTTCTGCTAGGGTTTATCTAGGCTCATTCTGGAGATCAGTGCATGTTTGCGATGCCTAGAATTCATTGTCATGGTTACATAACCAAACCAGCCAAACACGGGGCTAGTGGTGTGTGCTGGCTTACTACTTTGAGACAGAGGGTCCATTACCTCTCCTTCCTTCCGTTCCTCCCCTCGTACTACTGCCCACTCTTTCCCTCTGCACTGGTACCCACTCTCGCTCCCTTATCTCTTCTCTGAGCATACGTCCTTACTGCCTTGATGACCAGCACATACTGGCCACTAAAAAGATCACTCACTAGGCAACAGTAAGCCTGTGTATAAATACCTGAAGGAAACACACCTTAAAAGGAGGAAGGTTGACTTTGGCTGCTTGGTCCTTGTCACTGAGGGCCTGTGGTGGGAAGAACATCATTGTAAGAATCAAAGCTGTCTATACCTCCTAGCAGACGGGAAGCAAGGAATGAAAGGGGCACGGGCCTCAATATCCCCTTCAAGGACCTGTTCTACCCCTAGTGACCTACTGTCTTCCCAGTAACCACTTCTAACAGTAACTGGTTTCTAAACAGCACCATCGACACATGAGCCTTGGGGTATTTATGTCTAGTACTTTTTTTTGACTTTGAGTTTCCTTTAGGTACCTCAGCTCTTAGAGAACGGGGCATTATCTGGGGCATAGGAGGAGGTGGAAGAGTCTTGCACCTTAGGGTGGCATGGGTGGGTCATCTTACCTGTGGTTATTTGTTTGAGTAGTATGGAAACCGAGGCACCATCACAGATGCTTCTGGATTTGACCCCTTGCGAGATGCTGAGGTCCTTCGGAAGGCCATGAAGGGCTTTGGTAAGAGACTAGACTGAGGCAAAGGCAGGCAGATCCCTGGGCAGTTCACTGTGTGGGAGGGGTAGGCAAGCCTGGCCATGGAGATGAAAGAAGAGCTGTCTTAGATGTCCAGGAGAATGACTGGAGAGCCCATGGCCACACTGTAGAGCATCCTCTTAACCCACAGCATGCCTGCTCCTTCCTCTGCCTTAGGAACGGATGAACAAGCCATCATCGATTGCTTAGGGAGCCGTTCTAACAGGCAGCGGCAGCAGATCCTCTTGTCCTTCAAGACAGCCTATGGCAAGGTGAGGAGCAGAGGGGAATGCAGGAAGACCACTGAGGCCTGGTTCTCCTAAGCCCAGCTCCAGGGCCTACAACCAGCATAGCTATAGGCCCACTTACTCCGCTTTTCCGGAACTGGGACCTCATAGGACTAGATCTCCAGGATGGAACAGGCTTAGTTAAGATTGTTTCGGGGTCTAGCTTTGGCTTTGCCTAATCAAGTCTGTAGGTAGGTCATTTTTTCCCCCTACCCAGCCTCCATTTTCCCTCCTCTGCTTGCAGGGGACCCAGGAGGTTTAGTTAATGGAAGGGCTTTGATGGAAAAGGCTTAAGAGGGTTGCATTTTGAGCTCCCTGGGTTTTGAGTCTTAGGTAAGGTACATTAATATGGAACATGTCAGTGCTCTTGCTCAGGCTTCTTCCCATGGCTGGACTGATACTGTCAGCCCCATCGTCTGCTGCAGTGTTTTGCATCTGTGTATTTTGTTTGTTTGTCCAATCAGGATTTAATCAAAGACCTAAAATCAGAGCTGTCAGGAAACTTTGAGAAGACTATCCTGGCCCTGATGAAGACCCCGGTCCTGTTTGATGTCTGTGAGATAAAGGAAGCCATCAAGGTGTGTCCTTGTGCTTGTGGGTGCCTGCTGTCATGTGTGTGCATAGCCACGGTTCGGGCGTGAGAGGACTGGGTGATGTGTTACCTACTCACTAGGTGCTGCCTACCCTGACTTCTGGGCATTCCTGGCTACAGCCCATGAGATTTAGAAGGAGCGCATAGTAGCTTTTTAGAGAGGCAGGTAACATGTTATTCCTCACAGGGCCTATCTGTCTCCATCTCAGGAGAGGACCAGGCTGGGGTTGTGGAGGACACAGATGACAGAGGGGCTTAAGGCTGTTGTTGATCCTTCTCACTCAGTAGAACCCTTGCTGGCAAATCACAGCGTGTCTGAGGAGCCAGAGCAACAGAGAAGAACACCTTCCAGTTAGGGGTGGGAGAGGTAGGGCTGGAACTAGGACACAGACAGAGACTTTTGCCTTTGTCTCCACTGCTTTCTGAGCACCACCTCACTCTCCTGGCTGCTGGGTCTGTCCTGTGCTGTATCAGAGATGTCTGTCCCCACATCTGCCCCTTCCCAGACATCCAACTCTAGAAGAACCCAAATTCCTCACGGGGCCTTTTCCTGCAGCTTAACTTGACTGTCTGTCTTCCTAGGTCTAGTAGATTTTGACCATGGGGCAGGTCCTGTGTGGGCTCTACAGCCACCTGGCTGTGTGTCCTGTGAGTAGAGGTGGGTCTCTACTCAGCACCCTGATGGAGCTACTCACTGAGATGCCGGCATGCTGAGTACAACAGATTCCACCTCCACTAGAGGTTGAGAGCTTTGTATGTGGTCTGGAAGGGAGAGAAGACCGCCTGAAATCCAACGCCTGTTGTAGACTAGAGGGTGCTAAGGACAGACAGGGTGACAATGGCCTTGGCCTGAGAGTGTTCAGAACCCACCTCCAGTTTTAGGAGAAGTTGGCAGAATGCTAGAACATCACAGGTGTGCTGAATAGCTGTTGTGCCCCTGAGCATCGTGAGAGGAGACAGTGGATATTCTTTCAGGACATACAGGAAGATTTGGATAAGGTACCCATCCTTTGTAAGTTAGTAGCATGCCAGCCGTGGTATCATAAAACACCACGTCAGCTAGATGTTCTCCACAAATTAGCCCACTCAGTCCCACTAAGGACTCCTTGGGAGGTAGGCACACAAACACTCCCTTTATAGACAAGAAACTTGTTCGAGGTTACACAGTGAGCTGCAGAGCTAAGATTCAGGCTGATACAAAAGCCAGGCCTCCATCCTGTTTTCTACCTTCCTGCTGTCCTGGGCACAGCCATTCCTTTTGTCCCTTCTGGCTTATTTTCCTAGATGTCTCCAGACAGTTCACTCGGGACTCTAGCTTTTTCGTATCCGTTATAATCTTACTTTTGGACTGTGCTTCTGTTCACTATCTCACTCAGGGCCAGAACTTGGCAGAAACACTTTGATGTGCACCTCAGCCTGACTCAGCTGGGTGTGGCGTGGGATAGTCACTGTATACTTCCCCTTTTCTCATTCAGTTTCCTGGTGCATGGGGATGACCCCACATGTGGTGCTTACTGTGTCCTTATCTCATTGTCTAGGGCTGGAAGGGAAGCTGGCTTCTCAGGCATGAGTGGGGTATGTGTGTTGCTGATGTCTTTCTGGAAGCTAGTGAGGGCCCAGTCACCAGCAAGAGGTCTATTTTATTCTCTTGCTACCATAGGGAGCTGGTACTGATGAGGCCTGCCTGATTGAAATCCTCGCTTCCCGAAGTAATGAACACATCCAGGAACTAAACAGAGCCTACAAAACAGGTTGGAAGCTCCCTGGCCTCTGCTCCTTACAGATGGTTTTGCTTCCGAGGCCTCAGTGTCCTTGGCCTCTTTATCCCCTATTTCCTGTCACGCCCAACTCTGGGCTTTGATCCAAAGCCTAGCCCTGCATGCTGTTTACATACAGGGCAGGTGCCTGTGGTTGGGAAGGGCGGGGAAAATCTTGTGGACTTTGGGCCAGGCCTGACCAGAGGTCAGAACAGCCTGGAGTCATAAACTTATATGATCCTAGAAGGTTCGATGGGACACCTGTCACCTCCAGTCTGATTGAGACCCATGGACCCTTGTCATGCCAATCCCCCTCCCCATGTTAACTATATCTTTAGAGGTAGCAGGCCTGGTGTGTGTCTTTCAGAATTTAAAAAGACTCTGGAGGAGGCCATTCGAAGTGACACATCAGGACACTTCCAGCGGCTCCTCATCTCTCTCTCTCAGGTACCTTCCTCACAACGGGATGTTGGAGAGGAAATTGGAAGGTGGGAGAGGAAGAGGGGTGCATCAAAGCACTGGCAGATGAATGAGAGGGAGGGGTGTGAGCTTCCAAAAAGTGGCTTGACGTTACAGCTTCCTTCCTTTCAGGGAAACCGTGATGAGAGCACAAACGTGGACATGTCCCTTGTGCAGAGAGACGTCCAGGTACGTATGGTGGCCAACAAGGTGCCACTGTGGGCTCTAAACCAGAGTTGGGCCACACTTCCTGCTTTGTGGTTAGGTGCACGTGATGGGAAGAGCGGTAGACACTGGTCGGTTCCGTGTTTCTGAGGGGCTCAGATGCTTGAACAGGCCCCCAGCCCTCTGGGTTTCCCAGGGGTAATAAATGCTGCCGAGATCACAGGGGTGTGGAACTTGCGCACTAGGGTACTTTCCCATGCAGGTACTGTTAGGTGTGTGAAGGTGCCTGTCTATCCAGCTTCTGAGTTTGCGGACTTAGAAATGAGCTGTCACCTTAGCCCTGAATCCTTAAACTTCGTCATT
Organism: Chionomys nivalis; assembly: GCF_950005125.1. NCBI lineage: Eukaryota > Metazoa > Chordata > Mammalia > Rodentia > Cricetidae > Chionomys > Chionomys nivalis. Next base: position 30,489,878 of record NC_080090.1, on the reverse strand, counting down.
ATTGCTTTATGAGTTGAAGACGGAAGAGGCACATCTGAACTCCTACCTGCTGGGCAGTTCAGTCTGTTCTGCCTTCTTAGCAGGTGGCCGGACCTCCCCCAGCCTTCTGGGAAAGGCTGGCTTCTGCCCTCTCTTCTCCCTCTTGACCTGCTCAGATCTCAACCTGACAGTGTCCTGGGGCATCAGTGCCCTTAACTTCATGACTGTCTGGGGCAAGGTTGCTTGCTGATTGGCAAATATTTGTGGTTCAAACCTTCATAGGTTTTAAAATGCTCTGATGCCCAATTCAACAAACATGATACATGTAATGAGCCATGGAGAAAGGGCTGGGGAAGCCCCACATCTGTTTTTTTTTTTTTTTTAAAGATTTATTTTTATGTTGATGAATGTCTTGCCTACATGCATGTCTGTGAATCATATGTATGCCTGGTGCCTGGGGTGTGGGGTCAGAAGAAGGTGTTGGGTTCACTGCTGAGCTATCTTCATTCCGGGGACTGGTTTTGTTTAGTTTTTTGTTTGTTTGTTTGTTTGTTTTTGGTTTTGTTTTTTTCTGAGATGGGTTCTCTGTGTACCTCTGGCTATCCTAGAACTCACTCTGTAGACCAGGCTGGCCTCGAGCTCACAGAGATCCGCCTGCCTCTGCTCTCGAGTGCTGGTAATAAAGGCATGGCTCGTAATTGTTTTTTAAGGGTGATAGTTATCATCATTCCGTGTATTTCTTAAAGAGGGGGAAGCGGCTTTTCGTGATTGGGAAATGAATGTCACATAGAAATCTGGCAACTGGCTTCTCCTGAGACGTCGGTCTGTCAGCCAAGGACCTGCGCTCCTTCCTGTTGCTAAGAAGTGCTGCTCTGAGGAGCTGGCTAGGGTCCCTTCTAGTTTTCCTACTCATCTTTTTCTCCATAAGACCCCTTGGGCTTCAGAGTCATGATCTCAAGTCAGATCTAATCCTTATATTTTCTGTATGAGAAGATCGAGGCTCAGGAGCCAGAACCGTGTCTAGCAAGCTGCTTCCGAGCTAGGACTTGAGTCCAGGCTTCTCTTCCCTCCTTTGTGGCACTGGGCTCTGGTCTCATAATCCTCTGTGCTCTGCATGGGCAGCTGAGAGGATGTGGATGGCCGAGTCTGGGTCTGTAGCAAGCGCAGCTTGCAGGTTCAGAAGACCTGTGCTCCCACTCCAGGGCCCTGCCCTGCCATGGGCTCTGCAGAGCTAAATGCTGCCTAGGTGATCTGAGCCTGGAACCTACTTGCTGTATACATGCATCTTCCTCCCTATCCAGGAGTTGTATGCCGCTGGGGAGAACCGCCTAGGAACAGACGAGTCCAAGTTCAACGCGATTCTGTGCTCGCGGAGCCGGGCGCACCTGGTGGCAGGTAGGACAGCGCTGGGTCAGCCAGGGGAGAGCAGACAGGACAGTACATGGAGAAAAAGCCTACAGAATATTTGGCTAGTGTCTCTGCATGGACTTTCACTAAAAGACACTGAGAACATTTCCTGCAAACTTTGCTTGTAGGACAAAGGAAAAGATGAGGAAGTGGGTTGCCATGCACTGAAATGAGGAATGTCAGCGTGGGGAAAGCAGTGGTCCAGCAGGCAGAAGGACAGTTGTCCTCTGGCCTTCACACACAGGGCATGTGCCTTTCCCCCCAATAGCAACAAATAAACACAAAACAAAGAGAAAAAACATTCCAGCACTGCTGGGTGACGTTTACTTATTGAATATGTAAGAGTGGGTTTCTGTCTATCAGGTATAGTCTGTTTTCATGGGTTCAGCTTCATGTCAGGAGACAAGTATTCAGTACAGCCTGGAACAGAAAAAGAACGGACTGGAACCAGGTAGAAGGTGAAGGGATAGAGTTCAGGGAGGGGCTGAAGCAGTCCTCTCTGGTATAAGACTGTGAGATTCAAAGTCCTGAGCAAGATAGGTGCAAAGATTTTCCAGCATGACCCAAGGGGCTTCATGTATCTGTAGCAGATAGAATGATGGTAGCAGGAGGTGGGATCAGGTGGTGGACAGCTCTGCTGACAGTTTAGGGAGTTAGGGGTTCATCCTGGGAAGGCCAGGAGTCACAGGGGGGCCCTCAGCTTGCAGATGACAACATGCTGCCAGATTCCCTAGGTGACCTTGGGCATCAGGTGTGAAGAAAAGAGGGTGAAGGATTCACAGTTGAGCAGGAGATGGTAGTAGCCTGGATAGAGAGTTGAGGTCGAAGGGACTAGAGTCCAGCCTGCTTGTGGGCAAGCTGGACATGGTGTGTTGGAGTCAGGTGACCTAGGAGGACAGGGATTCCATCAGCTGAACAAGTGGGAAGGCAGTGGCCCTCAGCTGAGATTAGGAGCTGTGGGCGGAATAGACGTCCAGAACAAAGGACATCAGAAAGGTCTGATGAGCTGATGAGCCCAGATGTCAGAAGAGGTCTTGGGCTTGGAAGGTTGGGGGTTGTGAGGGCTTAAGTATTTGAGGCCTTGGGATTATGACAAGATCTTCTTGGGAGGAAGACTAGAGAGAGGCCCTGCCGGCAGACAGGTAAAGGATCATCAGAGTATAGGACAGCTTGTGAAGGTTGTAGGAGCTGCAGGGGAGGGGTGAGGTAAGGATCGTAGCACTGCAGCTTGTGTCCTAGGGCCTCTTACCCGGACACACAGGACAGGAGAGGTATTCCCTCAGTCTCAGGGTTGGCATGAGGCCAGTGAGTGAGTTTGTTAAGTTTGGGCTTGAACCCTGTCCCAGGGCATGCTTTTTTTAAAGACAGGGTTTCTCTGTATAGCTTTGGAGCCTATCCTGGAACTCGCTCTGTAGACCAGGCTCTCCTCACATCTATAGAGATCCATCTGCCTGCTTCTGCCTCCCGGGTGCTGGAATTAAAGGTGTTGCCCAGTTCAGGGCATGCTGTAATGGAGTGTGGATGAACACAGATGTACTCAATCAACATGTATTCGTTGTCTTTTTTATTGTTTGAGAATTTCATATATGCATGTAATATGCTTTGATCAAGTTGACCTCTATCCCCTCCCCTGTCTATGCTCTACCTTTTCTTCCCAAGTTTATGTGCTCTCTTTTGTTTGTTTTGGTTTTTGAAACAGCGTCTCTAGGTAGCCCAGGCTGGCCTGAAACTGGCTATGTAGACCAGGCTGGCCTCAAACTGGCTGTGTAGACCAGGCTGGCCTCAAACTCTGATCTGCTTGCTCTACTTTCTGAGAATTGGAATTAAAGGCATGTGCCACCACACCCAGCTATGTTATTCTCTGTCTCCCTGTCTCTGTCTGTCTCTCTCTGTCTCTGTCTCTCTCTGTCTCTCTCTCTGTCTCTCTCTCTGTCTTTCTCTCTCTCTCTCTCATCTATACCACTTAGTGTCACCAGTACATTGTTCTGTCCATTGATGTAGTGCCCTCTACTGGAGCACGGGTAGCTTCTCAGAGGCTACATTCTTAAACCTGACTCTCTAGTATCCGTCAGTGGGCCCTAGCCTTGCTTCTTCTTGTAGGAGTCAGCAGCTTGTTCTGTGGCACTCAACAGCTCTTGGGTTTATAATGAAGGGTTTTCAACATGACAGAACAATGTGGGTTGGTTGTGTCTGAGTGGGTCATGGCTCACAGTGGGGTAGAGCAGGCTGGGAATGTGGAGATTTGCGGAAGAGAACAGAGGGTGTCAAGATGGGTAAGCAGACTGACTGCCCTGATAACATAAAACTTAAGGCAGAGGGTGTGGCTTCCTGTGAGCTGCACTAGAGCAGACCCAGGGCAGAGGTGAAAGAGGCAGGACTTCTCGTGCGACAGTACTGGGCTGGGCCTAAGCAACGAGAATGTGTTTTCTTAGAGTTTTGGATGCCAGTAAGCTTGTCAGAATTGTTTTCTTCTGAGCCTTCTCTCTCTGGGTGAGTCTCTTGTTCCTGTGTCCCCACATGGTCTCCTCCTACATAGATGTTCATAGTTTGTGATGACATGCTGTCCATGTGTAAATATCATCAGTCAAGAAATACACTAGGTAGTGACATGTGTAGTCCTAGCTACCTGAGAGGCTGAGACGGGGGTCCCTTAAAGCCAGAGGGTTTATATGATGTGACCCCATCACACACAAAAAACAGAAATGCATTTATTATGGCAGTGTAGTGAAAGGCGTGGGTCGGCCCTGTGTGACTTAAATAGACTCAAAACACATTGACATACAAGAGAGTGGAGTCCTCTACCACAGATCCTTGTTGGTTACAAAGTCCGTAGTACTTAGTGGGACTTGGAGAGAACCGTGGTTGTGTGTGAAAAATAAAAGGCAGAGGCCCTAAGTCAAGCCGTCTCAGACCGAGATTTGTTGGTCCACACACACACCTGACCTGTTTGTGGATGCCACCGATTAGCTAGGCTCAGGTCCTGCCATCGTGGCGTTTATCCAGGGGTGCTGAGGGTCAGGACTGCAACATGGAAATTTGAGAGAACATGATTCAGAATATGACACGTTCCTTCTACTTTCCTCCTAGTTTTCAACGAGTATCAGAGGATGACGGGCCGAGACATTGAGAAGAGCATCTGCCGGGAGATGTCTGGGGACCTGGAGCAGGGCATGCTGGCTGTGGGTAGGTGTCTGGAGCTTCGTTTGCCTGCCCGCCCACCCACTGGGTGCTCAGTGTCCTGTGGTGGAAGGTGGTGTAGTGAGAGAACCACAGAATCTGAGCTCGCTAATCCGAACCATCTGTCTGGTGGGAATCCATGAGTCCCCGGCCTCTGGGACAGAGGCCTCTGGTTTTCAGTGCTGCAGCACGGAGCTACAGTGTGGGCATTAGTGTCCAACTGCTCTCCTGGAGGAAGGTGACTCATATCCTGCCAAGTTTCCTCCAAAAATATGTCCGTGCAGGCAATTGTCAGCTGTCTGTGATAGAAACACATGGAAAGATTTTTTTTTTACTTGCAACAGCAAAACAGGGCCCGTTCTAGGGAATGCTGGCCGAGCTTCCAGCATGGGGAGTGCCTCTCACAGCACTGTGCCCTCTACAGCAGATCTTGGAGGCTCTGGGAGCCTCCCCCTAATGTGGAGTTGGGTTCTTGCCCATCAGCCCTCGCCACCTCTCTTTATACTCGCCAGGAGACATCAGTTTGCCCATTTCTTTTAGTATGTTTTTCTTGGCTCTTTCTGACTAGAACAGGCAATAGATCCTCATTTCCCTGCATGGTCTGAGAAAAACACCACATCCCCTTAACCTTCCTTTTTTCCATGAGGGTCTTTCTGTTTGACCCCTCATGCCTAGGCACCCATGAAGTTGGTGCCTCTTTTCATCATTAAGCCCCCACCCTCTGCCCAGTCCCGGTGGTTTTTGCCCAGTGATGCCAAGAAAGGGGTTAGGTTGATGGTCCTAGTTCGTATGGAGCCATATTCACGGGATCAGAGCCGGCAGGAAAGAGAAGTAGGTAGGTTGTGCCAGGTTTGATGTCCAGTGTGTGCCCTCCTGGGTCCTGCAAACCTCATGCTGTGTTCCTTTTGTAGTGAAATGCCTGAAGAACACCCCCGCCTTCTTTGCTGAAAGACTCAACAAGGCTATGCGGGTATGTAGCGCTTGTGTCTAGGGGGCCCTGATCAAAGACATCTTAGCGTATTCTGGGTCTAAGGGGTTCACAGGGGGCTGAGTGTAGAAGATTCGTGGGAGGGACTGGGGCCTCGGAAGGTGGGAAGGTGGGAAGCCCCACTGCGTACTCTTACCTCCGTGGCTCTCGGGAGGTGGGAAGGTGGGAAGCCCCACTGCGTACTCTTATCTCCGTGGCTCTCGGAAGGTGGGAAGGTGGGAAGCGCCACTGCGTACTCTTATCTCCGTGGCTCTCGGGAGGTGGGAAGGTGGGAAGCCCCACTGCACACTCTTATCTCCGTGGCTCTCGGGAGGTGGGAAGGTGGGAAGCCCCACTGCGCACTCTTATCTCCGTGGCTCTTCAGGGAGCAGGGACAAAAGACCGGACTCTGATTCGCATCATGGTGTCTCGAAGCGAGATTGACCTCCTGGATATCCGAGCAGAGTATAAACGGATGTATGGCAAGTCACTGTACCACGATATCACGGTACGGGCCCGGGGGTCAACAAGGCCCTCCCTGTCTCCTTCCCTTCCCCCTATGTTTGGCCTACTGGGCTTCTTCATCCAGTCACCTCCAGACAGATCACAGGATCCTGAGGAAAGGGCATATCACAACCCTGTGACCCCACGTTCCCACCCTCTAGGACCTCAGTTCTTAATAACCAGACAGGCGTGTCTGCCAGTGGCATAGAGAAATCTCATGCCTTACTTCTTCCTGTCCCTAACCTTCAGAATCCCTACCACTCTGTGAAGGTTTGGTCCACCAAGGAGAGCTCATATCTGTGAAGCTCAGCTCTTGTTTGCTGCATGTAGCTTTTTCCCCATTCACTTTACAGTGGAGACCACATAGGTAGCTCAGCCCTTGGGTCAGCCTGGGTGTCTGATCCTGGCTGTTCTAACTTGGTTAACCTCGTGAACCTGGACATTGTCTGCACACCACCCAAGCAATGAACCAGCATCTCTAAGGATAATAGTTCCTCCACAGGTGTGATGGTGGCAGTCTCCACAAATGCTGGAGGAAACACCGTGTGCCTGAGCTGGGTGACAAACACTAAGTCACTTGAATGCCTGATTTCAGACTTGGCATTTGATATCGTTGGGCTTGCTGATCTCCATCCCTGTGCTGTGGGATTGAGGCTGTGGTAGGAGAGAACTTGTCATTACTGTCAGATTGTGGCCAGGGTACTAGTAGGCTGTGACAGCTAAAGAAGCCACAGACCTTGCCTTCAGAGAGCTTAGGGTGGCAGAAAGTGGTCTGAAATTAGCTAAGCCTGAGCAACAACACCGGTGGAGAAGGCACAGTGGTATTGGGCAGAGATTGCGTGTGACAGTAGTGGTGTCACCATGGGTGTTCACACAGATGGTGTCCCCAAGGACACGGCATTGCTTTCCAGTAGAGCCCAGTGTGGCTGCTCTAGGGAAAGAGCGTGCTGGGGAGCTGGGTGGTGGTCCTTAGGCCGATGAAAATGCTCTGGGTGTTTATTTGGCTTCGGTAATAGGTGAGTGATACTGTGGATATGCACGTGTGTGCGCACACATACATACATGTGGAGGTGGGGTCAGCACTGAGCATCATTTCTCGGGAGCTACATAAATGCTGGGGGTGTTTGTTTGTTTGTTTTGAGGGTCTCACTGGGACCTGAGGGATCTGCCTGTCTCCACCTACCCGGTGCAGGGACTACAAACATAAGCCATCATGCCTGGCTTTTGGCTTTCATTTTACATAGAATGTGGGGATCACTGGATATAACTTGTTCGAGCAAGCGAGGACACTTGGGGCCTTTCTGGTGGTTTTGCCTTCCTTAACTTTCACTCTTGTTTCTGCCACCAGGGAGACACTTCTGGGGACTATAGGAAGATTCTGCTGAAGATCTGTGGTGGAAATGACTGAGCAGTGACAGTGGCTCTCCTCTGCCTCCTGCTGGCATTGGCAGGGAAAGGCCCACAGAGTGTCCTTCAGTTTTTCATATTCTATCCAGTATCCCCAGACACACCATTTCTCCCCTAGAACCACGTTCTTTTCCTTCTGGTCCCACCTCATCCACATACTGTGCCGAAAGGGCCCAGCTGGGCCAGAGTTCTCAGGCAGCCATCTCCCTGGCCCTCACAGCTTTTTGCTGTTCAGAATAGATGTTTTTGCTCTCCTGGCTCCTGCAGTCATTCCTCATCACTGTGGCTTTGTTGTAGACATGTGATTTTGTATTTTTATTGGTAAACTTTTTTTAAACCATCTTTGCCAGGCAGATGCATATGAGTGTGTTTACTATATACATGTTTCTGAGGAGTGGTCAGCGGGTGGACATCCCGTCCTTGCTGGGAAAGGGAGGTCTTGTAAAGGTACTACTGTGTTTGGTAAGAATGTGTCATGAGTTTTGTTTTTGCCAAATTCACTCCTTTTTTTTTTTTTTTTAAGAAAAAGGCCAAGAAATCATTTGTTCCATCTTCCATGCAAAACCGTGCGAGAATAAAGCCAGTCCCCTGCGGGTGACTGGGACCCTTGTAGTTTGTACTGTGCCTTAAACCTGAATGTCTGTAGCCAAAAGCTGTTTCCAAATTAAAGTCAGCCAGCTCTGGAACATTCTGGAAATAACTCTTCTGGTGCCAGCTTGTTTTCTTCCGCTTTATGACTCAGAGATTCCGGCCTTGTTAGCTAGTGAAAATGGATGTGTTGAACTAGAAACATACACTGTGGAAACCCCAAGTATAAGCTACTGGCAGGGATTGTGTTTGTAGGACTTGCAAAAGATGCTCTCCAGATCCACACCGGGCCAGGTAGTGACAAGGCACAGATGCCCAAGCCAGATGGAGGTGGTAGAGTTCCCTAAGTGAGGTGGAAAGGATGGCTGGTCACCTAGGCCCTGGGGTGGTCTAGTGATGAGGACAGGAGCAACCCAGGGAGGTGCCCCAGCCTCATGTTGCCTTGGAAACGCCAGTCAGAAGGGCACTTGGCTCCAACCCTGCAAGTTCTCTGCTCGTTGGTGTTCAGAGAAGGGAACTAGCAGAGATCATTTCTGGGATTCTTTGTCATATCCAGGAGCATGGAGTTTTCGCTTGCTGACTGGAGGTCTCTCCTCACTCCCTGTGTTAGAAAGCTTAGGATAATGACGCTCCAGAAAGACTCCTGGGCCCTGGCTAGAACTCCAGAGAAGCCTCAGCTGAGTGGCAGCTGCTGGGGTACCAATCCTCGCTTCTCCCCCACAGTGGGAGGAAGAATGACAAAGTGAGCTAAGCACCAGGGTTGTGTACTGCATTAATTGCCCGAATGTGCACACACCCCAAAGACCCATGAACAGATGGGTGATACAATGGAGCATTATTTAGCCACGCAAAGGACTGACACATTCAGCAATATCCAGTGAAAATCTGATTCCTCTCGCAGAAGCTGCCCACAGGAGGCAAGTCCAGGAAGGTAAAAGGTTTCTAGTGTGCTGGGAGTGGGGAGAGGTGGAAGGGGAAGTGAGTTCTGGGGTGCTGAAAATGACCTGGAATTACTGGTGATGACTTTGTCACCCAGTGAGCACACTCGGAAGCACAGAATTGGTGCAGGTGACAAGGGTAAGTTTTGCTGGGTGCACACCTGTGGTCCCAGCTTAGTTTGCATGGTGCATCCCCTCTTCCCCCTGCAAAAGGTGAATTCTATGTAATGTGAACTTTGTTTACTGACATAGAATTTTTTTTCTAAAAAAAGAGGCTGGAAGTATGTTTGGATTCCCAGTCAGGGAACAGGATTCTTAATGGGCACACAACCTGTCACCACCAGGAGGGCAGAGTGGGGGATCACATGAAAACAGATTCTGATATGGGGGATGGCTGGATGGGACCCAGATGATCGTGTATTTCTGGGTGGCACTACTGATGTTTTGTGGCCACAGTTTGAATAGCAATGCTACATAAAGGGCCTTCTGTGTCCTGTTACCATCCTGGGCCTCAGCTGCCTCACTTGGTGTGAATCAGTTGGTTATCCAGGTCCGTGGGCCAGAACAGCATGTGGGGCTCAGGGTGTATGACAGGAGTTGGGACTTTGGTTACAGAGGTCACTGTTAGCAGTCATGGGCCCCGAGTAGTAGGCATTTATTTCACACAGAGGTGGGGCAGGAAGGCAAGAAGCCTGACTTGGTTCTTCAGCTGCCAGGTTCCACTACCCCTGATGGTCAGAAGTGATCTGCAAGAAAAGGGGGTGCCCTGAGTGAGCAGCAGAGGATGCTGAAGGGGTATCCTTGCCGTGCCCAACAACTTCCTCCCTCCAAGCTTCCCAGTTCCTTGGGATGACAATACCGAAACACAGGACTCAAGAAAGAATCTGGGGGCTGCTCAGAGCATCAGTAGGATGCCAGGGCCCAGGGTGACAATAGACAGGGGAGCACAACCCAGAATACGTGAAGACTGATGGTGTGCTACCCATCCTGTCCCTGGGGGTGCACAGCATCCCCTGAGTTCTGGCTCCACCAGTGTGATGGAGCTGCCAGTGGCCCTGGAGGACAGACCCAGCAGGTGTCCCTCTGCCATCTGAGCCACTCACCACCTCCTAGCAGGTCCGGTTCTGGGCTGAAGGGCCCTGGGGGTAGATTCGAAGCCAGTTCCTCCAGCAGGCCCAGCAGGCCCGTCACTTCTGCCTCCAGGTGCTCCGCTGTCTTCTCCACTGTCTGCAGTGGGAGGACAGGGCAAAGTCAAGCACAGGGGTTTGGGCCTCCTTTAGCTTAGCTTAGTGATATCCTGAAGAAATTCCACGGTGCCCCAGGTCCCAGCGTAATGCAGTGGAGAGGGAACTGGGTACTGGGGAATCCTGGCCCTCACCCAGTCAACACCACACAGGCTGCCCCCTTCAGCCTCTGAAGGATCCCCTGCCCTGGCATGCAAAGGGAACTCCTGAACACCTTTTTCTTTGTTTGGGACTTGGCAGCAATAGTGCACATTCCTTTTCTCACACTGCCCCCTCGTGGCCCCTCATTACAAGACAGGATTGGGATTTTCAAGTTTTCCTAGGGATTGCTTAAAAGGATGTATGTTGCTGCAGGTCCTGCTGGCAACCTAATAAAAGTTCTTTCCCTCCACCCCGGAGACAGTTTCTCTGTATAGCCTTGGCTCTGTAGACCAGGCTGGTCTCGAACTCATAGAGATCCACTTGCCTCTGCCTCCCGAGTGCTGGATTGAAGGCCTGCACCATCACTGCCCGACTTCAGAACAGAATATCAAGTACATTACAATAGCATTCAAAGGTTAAAAACTACATATTATTTTGGTGGTTGATGTTTGTAAGGTCAAAAGTCAGTAGACTGAAACAGGAGGATCACCACAAGTTCCAGGCCAGCTTGGGGTACAGAGTATGGTTTGTCTCTCCAATAATTGTTTTATCATTATGGGAGTAAGGGAGCAGAAATGCCAAATGTCAGTCTTAGCGGTGCAGTGTGAGTGTGTGTGTGTGTGTGTGAGAGAGAGAGAGAGAGAGAGAGAGAGAGAGAGAGAGAGAGAGAGAGAGAGAGAGAGAGCGAGCAGAAATGCCAAATGTCAGTCTTAGGAGCGGTGCAGTGTGTGTGTGTGTCACTATAGGAGTGCGTAGAGGTCTGTTCTCTCTCCATTTTGAAAATTCTGGGGATTAGGCGAGGCAATAGTGACAGGAAGATCTCTGAGTTGGAAGCCAGCCTGGTCTAAAGAGCTAGTACCAGTCCCAGGACAGCCAAAGCTACACAGAGAAACCCTGTCTCCAAACAAAAAAAAAGGGGGGGGGGGAGAGGCCTTGGGTCATCAGGCTTGATGGCCAGCACCTGGTGAGCCACCGCACAGGCCTCACCTTGGCCTGGAGGCAGGAGCTCTTACTGGCAATGATTAGGTTGACTGGCTAGCAAGCCCCAGAGACCCTCCAGTCTCTTCCTCTCCCTCCGGTGCCGGCATGCCACTATGTCTCACTTTTTTTTTTGTGGGTCCTGGGGATGAAACCTGGGTCCTCATACTTACATGGCAGGTGCTGTACAGCCTGAGCTATCCCCCCAAAAAGAAAATTTCAATATCCTAGTAATATGTACTTATTAACTCACTAAGTAACAGTCTACCATCAGGCCCAGTGATTGCTGCCATCCTGACAAGACCAGGGCGTATAGGGACACGCTGAAGCAGGGTGTGTGGGTCCGTGCCTCAACAGCAGAGGCAGGACGACTGGTTTAATAGTGAGTTCTAAACCAGCCATGGCTATGTGGTAAGACCCTGTGTCACCAAATAAAGTTAATAATAATAATTTTCAAAAAGGGAGGCAATGTGATTCAGCAGGTCAAGGCACCTGCCACAAACTCTAACAATGTAAGTTAAATCCCTGGGACACACATGACAAAAGGAAAGTAGTATGGGAAGTCCTGTATAAGTGTTGCTTTTATTGGTTAATGAATAAAGCTGTTTCGGCCAGTGGCTTAGCAGACTAGAGTAAGGCAGGAATTCCAAGCAGAGATAGAGGAGAAAGTAGGTGGAATCAGTGAAAAGCCATGTAGCTGCTACAGGAGACAGATGCTTCTGCTGAGGCCTGCCAAAACTTTGCCGGTAGGCTACAACCTCGTGGTGATGCACAGATTAATGGAGATGGGTTAGTTTAGGATATAAGAAATAGCTATAAATATGCTAAAAGTATTGGCCAAACAGTATTGCAATTAATATAGCTTCTGTGTGTTTATTTCTAGTCTGAGCGGCTAGGGAAAAAAATGAGTATGCCTCTGACTACAGGAAAGAATTTAAAGAGTTTCCAGGAATCCCCCCACATAAATTTATGAACCCCAAGTTATGGTTCATGGCTATTCCACAAAATTTGATGGTGGAACTTACCTTCTCCAACTTGGAAAAAATCTCAGGCTGAGTGTAAGCGATCCTTCCTGAGAGGTAGGGTGTATAACACATGGCTCAGCCGAACATCCTAGTTAGAGCGGCTGAGAAACAGGCACTGGCCTGCGTTTCCTGACAATCGTACTGCACAAAGCCTGGCAGATGGCCATGAAGTTCACAATCCCTTCCTCCCATGCCCTCATTACCTCTTCCATGATGTCTAAACGGCCTTGGATAGCCACATGTCTGTCACAGCCTGGGCTCCAGGCTAGATCTTCTCTGGAGGAACCAGGGGACTCAGCAGCTGTAGAGAAAACAAGCCTTGTCACTATGGGGCCATTGGTTTCCTTGTGGCACTAGAGAGTCCTGTACAACACCAGGCTTGAGTGACGTCGGTGCTGAAATCAGACACAAAGACATGCAGAGGGAGGACGAAGATGACCCACCACCCTAACTACTGTCTCCAGAACCAGGAGGGCGCCATCAAGTAGGCAGTGTTTAGGCTGGGTAAAGTCAAGACAGGGAAGGTTTGGCTGCTTGCAAAGACATGGAGAGATGTAAATCTTCCTTGGACAAACCATCCAGGGAACTGGAATGCCTGCAAAGAACCAGGTGGGTGGGAGATTCGACCAGCACAGGGTCTTGGGATCAAAACCAAGGGTAGTGCATGGACCCAAGGCCTCCATGAGTCTCCATGAATATTTGGAGGGAGTGCTTTGAATTTCAGATCTAGAGAATGTGGAGGGATGCAACTTTAGAGGAAGGTAGTGAGGACAGGAATCCATGTTTGAAGGAATAAGTCAGACAGTATCAGGTAGAATTCAGGGAGGAGACTGAGTGGCCTCGGCACTGGGAACCAGTCAGTCTGAGCTGCTGTAAACCATGAGGCATGCTGAGGGGGTCCTGACATGAGCCTCATTTTGTACTCCAGGAAACTAATGCACAGAGGGGTGAGAGGTCATGCCCAAAGCCACACTGCTAGTGAGAGAGGATCAGATGTCTAAACTACTGTGATGGCTGTTAATCTCACCTGGCAACCACTACCACAATTTTTGAGACAAATTTGAAGTAAGCTTTATTAAATACTGACCAGGATGATGGACACTGACCAGGTCCCTACCAGGTATTCCCTGAGTATGGTGCCAAATTATGTTAAGTGTTTATAAAGGCAGAGCCTACAATTCTGCCTTCATCAAGTTGGGGGCAAACATATATCCTGACACACTGCTGCCTATGTACCTCTGATGGGGAAGCTTTGTTAACCAATTATCTTCAAGAGGTGGGATCAAGTTAGGGTGTGGCTTTCTGGGACCCAGAGAAAAATGTGTGCACGGCCCAGGTGTTCTTTCTGTGGTTCCCTCGCGTCGCAGCTGAGCTTGGACTTCTCGTTCCTGTTTCTTGAGTTTTCCCCCTTATAATAAATAAAAATATAATTGTTTATCTTTTAGTTAGCCTGGTTATTTCCCAAATCGAGCTAATGATTACAATTGGTGTCAGATGCTCTTTCTGATTATATCACCAGAAAAGCAGGTAAAACTCTGGGTAAGCTATCCTGGAGTTTGGTACGTACTGATGAGGCAAAATTTTGTCTTTGTATGTACCTTTTGTCCCTGGTCATTAAATTCAATAACTTCCTCAATCTTTTCAAATCTTTTTACTGGCACCTTTTGTAGAGTTTGGATTTCCTGTCCAGTGTTCTGTTTTAATGCCCTCAATGAGGATTCCAAGGTGTGAAGTCTGTCCAGTGAAGATAATGTCTCATCCTTGGACATAATTTTTATAGCATGCATATTACCTTCCTGGAGAGACATTCTATCAGTCAATCTATCATAACCCTTCAAGAGAGTCTGCTTAATACACTCAACAGTACAAATCCTCTCAGACAATGTCTCAGTACCCTCTGTCATTGGCTGGGTTTTATTTGTCAAATCGGTTGTATCCTTCTCCAGTGTCCTGAATGTCCCTTTTAGTTGGACACTATCAGTCTGTAAAGACTGTATCATTTCTTTTAAAAAAAAGATTTATTTATTTATTGTGTATACAGTGTTCTGCCTTGGAATGACCAGGGACAAAAGGTATATACAAAGAAAATTTAGCCTCATCAGTACGTACCAAACTCCGGGATAGCTTCCCCAGAGTTTTACCTGCTTTTCTGGTGATATCATCAGAAAGAGCATCTGACACCAAATACCCTACAGTAGCCAAAGAATATACATGGGGGCCCATATGTATGACTGATGTAAAGGAAATTAAACATGCAATTGTATCTTATGAAATACATTCATCCTTCATTAGGGAAATAGTCAAATGTGGGCTCCAAGCAACAAAGCAATGCCACAAGACTTGATTCGATTTTAGAGCAACAGAGAAAAGCAAAAGGACTTGAGATTTCCCAAGATCAAATTCTGGACAAAGGACTTTACTCTGATGCTCAGGATCAGGCCCTTTACGATGAACACACCTTGTCTGTATGTAACACAGCAGCTTTAAATGCTTGGGACAGGATTCAGAAACCGGAAAAGAGATCATATATTAGGGTTAATCAGGGTCAGAGAGAACCCTTTAGTGATGTTTTCCAAAGATTAACTAAGGCTGTACAAATAGGGGTAACAGACACAGAAGCTAGACCTTTACTAATTAATTTTTTTTTTGAGAATGCCAACTTAGAATGCAAAAAGATCCTTGGGTCTTTAAAGGTCAGATCAGCACCAATGGATGAATGACTCTTGCATACAATGTATGTTGAGACACTTGACTATAGTACTAAAGCTTGGGTAGAAGAAGCAACTTCCAATGGTATAAGGAGACATTAAAATACCAAATGTTTTAATTATGTTAGAATAGGACATCTGAAAAGGGATTGTAGACAAGGAATTCCTAGGAATAATGTCTCCTCTGGAAATGGCAAAAATAGGAGGACTCAGCCTTCAGGTATATGTAGGCGTTACGGCAAGGTCAACATTGGACCAATGAATCTAGGTCAACAAAAGACAGACAAGACAACCCAACACCATCGGGAAACTCCTTGAGGGGCCTCTTGCAGACCCCCATGATGAACGTGGTTCAATCATTCCCAATTACTGTGGAGAATGTATCTTACCAGAAAAATTTAAAAATCCAGTGCCTATTGTAAAATCTCATACTGGTCTAGATGAAGGAATAGATGTGGAGGATAAACCAAACACTCCTGTAAAACATAGGAAACATATATTCTGGCAGACTTCTATAAATGATCAAAGACCAAAGCTAAGAGTGTATATAAATGGCATTTTTATTGAAGGCTTACTAGACATGGATGCGGATATAGTATCACTACCCCCAAATCTTGGCATCCAAATTGGCCTCTTCAAGAGGTAGATGTTCAGTTCCTAGAAATTGGAACCCTATCTCAAGTAAAACAAAGCATGAGATGGATCTAATGCAGAGGGCCAAAAGGACAGAGAGGAAGCTAAGGCCATATGTAGCTAATAGTACAGTGAATTTGTGGGATCATGACCTATTGCAGCAATAGAATACCCAGATTAACATTCCTGCAGCCCCCAAAACTTATGTTTCTGGGGAAGATATTAGAAGATATCTTCCCCAGCCATTCAGGCTGTACAAAAACACAAAACAATTGACAAACCTTCAGAGGTTCTAAAGGCCCTGCCTTTAAAATGGTTACCTGAGAAACCAATATGGGTTAAACAGTGGCCTCCAACAGAAGAAAAGCTGCAGGCTTTAGAACAGCTGGTACAAGAGCAACCTTCTCTGGAGATAAGGGCATTCTGCCTATAGGTGAAAGTGACTTAGAAGCCAGGAATCAGACTAGTTGTCCTGAAACAATGGCTCCCTCTGACAGGAAGCTGGAAGAAAAACAGGTAGAAAACAAGGCAGTGGGAAATACAGGCCAGGCTTCCTCTGCATAGAAAAAAAAGAGTATTTACAGGTAAACATTACTGGGGAAGATAAACTGAGGTCCCAACAGCCCATCAGCCTGAGCAGCTGAAGAATTTGAAAAGACCGGTAACACATTTGAGGGTCCCATCATCTCGTCAGTATTTTCTTTGAGCTCTGGATCTGAAAATGTGCCAGAGGGTATTAAGTGGAATAATTGAACAACCAAAATAAAGTCCATTGAATGGCTTCGCGGAAAGATGGTGCAGTTAATTGAGTCGTGCGGCAAGCCTTCCTCTTTGTCTGCCAATAGTATTCAGTGATGTTCCATAGGGCAGGCACCCAAGTCGACTTCAAAAGCAACACATAAACAGAAGGACCTCCTACACCAAACAGGAAAGCAGCTAGGATAAGTGGTGTGCTGGCTATGTTTGTAGAAATGGATCTTTGGGGGCTGGAGAGATGGCTCAGAGGTTAAGAGCACTGGCTGTTCTTCCAGAGGATTGGAGTTCAATTCTCAACACCCACATAGTGGCTAACAGCTATCTATAATGAGATCCGGTGCCCTCTTCTGGCATATTATACATAACAAATAATTTTTTTAAAAAAAGAAATGGATCTTTGAGAGCATATTATACATAACAAATAATTTTTTTTTTAAAAAAAGCAATGGGTCTTTGAGAGATCCATATTAGAATATTCCCTGCTAAAATGTTAGCCTTAGACTTACTTCAAAATCACCCAGGCCTGGTGGAGGGACAGCAAGAAGCATGAAGGGGCATTCACAGCAAAGGTCCTGGGAGTCCATTCGGCTATCCCTCTACTTTTATGTATATAGCTTTATTTGCTTATTTAGCTCATTTTTAGTTTATGTGATGTTCATAAGTGCAGTATATGCATGCAGTGTCTGAGAAGGTCAGAACAGGGCATCAGATCCTCTGATCCTGGGGCTTCGGACAAGACAGTTGTGGGCCTCCTTGTGGGAGCTAGAAATTGAACTCAGGTCATCTGTAAGAGCAGAAAGTGCTTTTAACTGCTGAACCATCCCTCTGACCCAGACACTTAAATTACATGTATGTGGCTGCGTCTGTGTGCTGGGTATGTGCATGTGAGTTCAAATACCCACAGAAGCCAGAAGCGGGCATCAGATACTCTGGAGCTGAAGTGACAGGCAGTTGTCAGCCACCTAACATGGGTGCTGGGGACTGAATTCAGGTCTTCCAGACAGGTGATACACACTCTTAGCTGCTGAGCCATGTTCCCTGCCCCTTGAGGTTTTTATACTATAACTCAGTTGCCTGGTGGGATTGTTAGATAAAAACAGAAGCCATGATGGGCTGAATGGACAGATATACAATGGCGGGGACGAGGAAGAGATCCTCAGTCCAGACCTCCCTTCTGGAAGGCTGCGCTCCGTGATCTGAGATGGCCTTTGAGAGACAGAAGAGGTCCAGACTAGCCTTAGTGAAGGGACTCCACGTTTTGTTTCAGCTGAAGCCAGGGGCTCAGCCTGGAGAGAGTCAGTTAGAAAAGGCAGGGAGGGCTCTTCTTACTCGAGGGTGGGCTGTTCTGGGAAGATGAGCCTGTTCTGGTGGGAGTCTGCATAGACACTGTCTCTGTATGCTCTGCTAGGGGCCTCCAGCCAGGTTACTTGCGCTTGCTGAGATCCTTTACCCAGTGAAGGCTGTGCCTGTCGGTGTCTTGAGCAGCAAGCATCTGCTTCTCTACTGGCCTCAGACACTGTTCTCCAGAGCTGTGATGAAGTCTAACTTGGCTTCAGAATCCCTCAGGGGAAGAGGCTGGGGTGAGGTTGCTCCCCTCCGCTCTAATCCCTCACATCTGGATGGAGCTGTGATCTGAGCTCATCCAGGCCTCCTGGAGACTAGTCTGACAGAAAACTTGGAGCACAACCCTAAAAACTGTCCTGCACAAAGAGCTCCCTCACTGAAGAGAGCCTCAATATAGCTCTGCTTGGAAGCACCATGAAGATCCTTCTCAGCCTACACCCTCAGCCATTAACTTTCTGGCCTCTGCAGTCTCCTCTACCATGCTGGCTGGGGTTGGATTGAGGCTCTGTGTCCCAGAAATAGGCTGGAGCCTGTCAAATTTCAGAATTTGCCTGAGGCCTCAGAGGACCAACTTAGGTTGAGTAAGCAGAGGGAGGGGAGTCTTCTTTGGTGAAAAAAAAACTTAGGCAAGGCAAAACTCGGTCTCTCTCTCTCTCTCTCTCTCTCTCTCTCTCTCTCTCTCTCTCTCTCTCTCTCTGTCTCTCTCTCCTTGTCAGGAAGTTCATCCACAGAAAGGCCAGAGCGCTGTTAACTCACTGGACCTTGAGCCAAGGTCCCTTCCTCCTTGGGCCTTGGGCGCCCCCTTCCTCTGCCCTCCCTACTCTGTTAGTTGGAAATGGATTTCCTAGGGTATAGGGTATAGGGTATAGGGTTGTTTTCTTTAGCCTGGCTCTGATTAAAGCCTTGTTTGTACCCTGGATGGTGACCATGGGTGAAGCAGCATCCTGTGATGAGGGGAGCCCAGAGACCAGGAGAGGTGCTGGACTGGCTGAACTAACTAAAGAGGCTTGGCCTCCAGTTTGGTCTTCTATATAGCCCCACCTAGTCATGGCCCTTCCATGGCACCCAGGACTCATGCAGTGAGAAAGTATCCACACTTACCATCATAGCCATATTCTATTTTTACCAGCAACACTGGCCACTTGGGGTTAATGATATTTGACCACATTCAGTATAATAGGATAATAAACTTTACCACATCCAGTACATGTATAAATATTTGTGATGCATTCAAAACCATTGGTAGATTATGATTATTAAAAAGAAGTGGATGATATTTTAAAAGGATTGTATGAAGAAGTCTGCATGGAACTGCTCTGGCTGAAAAGGGCCAACGATCCCTAAGCCCTTTAAGAAAGGGCTAGATTTCAAGATACTTTTTGTTTTGTTTTTGTTTAGGGAGAGGCATGCTCTATCTCCCTCTTTTGTTTGGAGTCTTTTTCCAGAAATGGATTTGAGACTCCTGGGACACTGGGAAACGTATCTGTGTTCTTCCCATGCTTTCTCTTTGGGGCTCAGTTAGTGTTTTCCTTGGGATGCAAGTAAAGCTGCAGCCTATGAAGAGCCCCTGTCAATCAATCACTACCTCCTGACTATCTCTCTCTCCTGTGTCCATTCAAAACCAGACTGGCTGAAGGGCAGGCTCTGAGGCAGCTCTATTCCTGAGGCTAGACATGAGCCCAGATTCTGTCTAGCTACCCCATATGTTTTTAAACTACTAATTATAATAAACTAACCCTCTCCAAATCCCACCTACCCCTGTGCAGGTGGTCCCAGGTTCTATAAGAAAGCAGGCTGAGCAAGTCACGGAGAACAAACCAGTAAGCAGTGTTTCTTCACAGCCTCTGCTTCAGCTCCTGCCTCTAGGTTCCTGCCTTGAATTCCTGCTCTGGCTTCCCTTAATGAACTGTAAGATGAAATAAACTCCTCTCCAAACCCCTTTTGGCCACAGTGTTTATCACAATAGCAGAAAGCATTGACCAGACGAACAAATATAGGCTCAGGATGGTGGAGCACGTTTGTCAGGGAGCCCCTTGCTCTGCCTCGTGTGGAGTCTAGAACTTAGTCAAGATCACTTGGATCAGGTTCTAGGATAGAAGGACATCTCTCTAGGGCTAAATCTATGCAGAAAGTCAGAAGGTACCATGTTCTAGAGGGGCTTCTCCAACAAGGATGCTGGGGCAGCCCTGACCTGACTGGATCATCTGCTGTGTACCAATTCCATTTGTTGGATCCTGGCTTTTGCTATTCTTAGAACGGACATAACTATACTCTGTCTTCTAAGTTGCTATTGCTTGGTGGTCCTTTATCATGCCAAGCTTTTTGCTGAATGTATATATGGATATGGCATTTAATTCTAGTTTTTTTCCTCTTTTAGTTTTCAGGGTATAATATAATTACATTTCCCCTCCCCTTTACTTCCTCCAAACCCTCTCATATACCCCTCTTTGCTCTATTTTAAATTCATGGCCTTTCCCCATTAATTTTTATTCTATGCATATGTGCATATACTATATATCCCTAAATGTAACCTGTTCAGTCTATATAATGTTACTTTTATGTATGTTGTCAGGGCTGACCATTTGGTATTAAATAAAGTCACTCTTTTTTTTTGTTTCTTAATCCTCTGGCACCTCAGCCTTCCGTGTGCTGAATTATATATACTCCGCCACCTTAAAAAAAATAAGTCTTTTTTGTTTTGTTCTGTTTTTCTACATGGAGTTTGGGGTGTTCCTATAATCCCAACACCTGAGAGTCTGAGGCAAGAGAATTGCAAGTGTGAGACCAGCCTGGGCTACACAGCAAGTATTTGTCTTAAAAACAAAGCAAAACCCCAAATTATTATTATTATTACTTTACAAAATCAAAAGTTTAAGTGACATACGAAAGATTCCATGGTGGAAAGGTGGTGGTGATGGGATTGAAATCCAATCATCTGACACTGTCTGTCCCTGTTGGTGGTGTGACTGTGTAAAGGAAGTTCTACACTGGGGCTCCCCACTGTCTCCCCTTGTAAGAAATAAATAATTATGTTTAATTTCCACAGCATTTAGAATTCAGTGATGGTAGCATACACCTTCAATTCTAGCACTCAAGAGGCAGAGGCATGCTGATCTCTATGAGTTCAAGGCTATGCTAGTCTACATAGTGGGTTCCAGACAAGCCAGGGCATCATAGTGAGTCTCTCTCTATCTCCCGGTCTGTCTCTCCCTTAGACTCCATGCTCACAGGCATCCACGCACGCACACATGCACAGGTCCTTGTCTCCCTTAGCTCACAGCTAGTGCCTGCTTCTTGGGAGCTTTTTAGTTTATCTTAGGGTTGAAAAGTTACAGAATAGGCTATGTGACTGAGCCCCTATATCAGAAGGGAGAGCATCTTGAATTTCAGGTTCATCTTTGAACATCAGATAAGGTTTTGAATCCTGAACAAATAGATTGGGGAATCTGGAGAGGTAGTGATACTAGACACCAGGAATATTGTACTTCCCTAAAGAACTTAGCTGATGAGGAATTCATGGGGCAGGGAAATGTGATTAGGAATATAAGATACACAATTTTGTGCCAAACTGGTGGGCCAGCCATTTTCATCTTTTCTGTAGGTTGACACCTAACTTTGCAAGGTCAAAAAATAATCTACCTTGATGTTGCTACTCTGAGTCCCCAGTGCTCTTTTTTTTTTTAATTATTTTTTTGTAATGTGTATGGGTGCCTTGCTTGTGTGTTAGTCTGTGCATCACATGCATTCCTGGTGCCCTTGGAGGTGAGAAGAAGGCATCAAATCCCCTGGAACTGCTGCATGGGTGCTGGGGATTGAACCAGGGGTTTCATGGATGTTAGGCAAGCACTCTACCAACTCAGCTACACTCCAGCCTCCTCTGCCCAGCACTCTTATTATGAAGTGATGGTCATGTTTTCTTATACCATCTATAAAATGGGGGAACCTACAAAGGTATGAGGCTCAGGGTGGCTTTCTGTCTCTGTTCTCCCATGTTTGCTTGGTCCCCACTGTATTTTTCTTTTTTTTTTTGTAGTAAGAAATGCTATGATCCAAAGGTGTAGGTCATTATACTTGCTTACAAGAGGAGATACAGGGGACTGAAGAGATGGCTCAACAGTTAAGAGCACTGACTTTTCTTCCAGAAGACCTGGGTTCAATACCTAGCACCTACATGGTGGCTCACAACTATCTGTGACTCCAGATTCTAGCCTCTGTGGGTGCCAGACATTTGTGTGCACAGACATACATTCAGGCAAAACACCTGTATTCATCAAATAAAATTTAAAAAAAAAATAAAAGAAGAGACACAGGTGATGGAGGAAGGTCATTGGTTAATTAATAAAGAAACTGCTTGGCTCTCATAGGTTAGAACATAGGTGGGTGGAGTAAACAGAACATAATGCTGGGAAGAAGAGGAAGTGAGCTCAGATGCCATTTCTTCTCCTCTCTGGGGCAGACGCGATGCAGCCAGCCGCCAGGTCAGACATGCTGAATCTTTCCCGGTAAGACTGATGCTACGCAGATTATTAGAAATGGGCTAAATTAAAAACAAAACAAAACAAAACAAAAAAAAAAAAAAGAAATGGGCTAAATTAATACGTGAGAATTAGCCTAGAAGAGGCTAGATATAATGGGCCAGGCAGTGTTTAAAAGAATACAGTTTGTGTGTTGTTATTTTGGGGCATAAGCTAGCCAGGCGGCAGGGAGCTGGGTGGCAGGAATGCAGCCCGCAGCTCCCACAACACACAAGGATGAATAGAAGGCTCAGCAATTTATTGCCCTTCTGTAGGATAAGACCCAGCAATAGCCTGAAACTCCAGTTCTAGGAGATACTATGTCCTGTGGCATCTGAGGACACTTGCCTGTACATGGTCCACATAAACTCACACAGGTACATATATATATATATATATATAATATTTTTAATTATAAAAAAATAAAAGATCCAGGCAGTGGAGTCACACGCCTTTAATTCCATACTGGGAAGTCATAAGCAGGTGGATCTCTGTGAATTCGAGACCAGCCTGGTCTACAGAGCAAGTTCCAGAACAGGTTAAGGCTACACAGAAAACCCTGTCTCAGAGAGAGAGAGAGAGAGAGAGAGAGAGAGAGAGAGAGAGAGAGAGAGAGAGAGAGAGAGAGAAATTAGGTAAATAAATGGAAGAAAGACACTGAGAATTCTTGTGACAGTGGACAGTGTGCGAACAGGAACTGAGCCGAAGTTGGCCTCTGAAAAGGTCTCCATAAAGGGGGCTGGTAACATGACTTACATAACAGCACAAGCCTGGAGACCTGAATTCTATCTTCAGAACCCTCATAAAGGTGGAAAGAGAGAACCAACTCCACAAAGTTGTCCTTGGACTTCCTCACTTGCACTGTGGCTTGCAACCCCACAGGTACAATAATAAACAAATTACTTAATTAAAGATCGTTATAATAACACAAACCATTTTACTTCCCTCAATATGTAAACAGAATATGAGAAAATCCCAACACGACAATTGAGAAAGCCTTAAATAGTTTACAAGAATCATAAATGTCTTTGAAGAAAAGAAGTCTATCCTCAGCAGGAATTAAAGACATCCAATTAAAATAATAAAGATGTGTTGGGTTGGGGCATTGGTCTGGGACATCAAAGGGAATAGACAGCAACCTGGAACCTCTGTGGGTCCGAGCGTGAGTCTGGGACCTCTGAGGAAGTAAGTAGGTCTTCTGCGGGTCCGGGCACTCCCAAGCCTGGGATCTCTGAGGCAGTAGACCAGAACCAGAAACCATTCCAAGTCCAACTCCAACCCAGGGACTTCTGCAGGATGGAATCCAGACCAGGATTTACAGATATAGGTCAAAGCAGGTAACCTAGGCCAAAGTTGCCCTGAGGAAAGAAACTCCACTTCAGGAGACAAGCTCCAGCTGGAGCAGAAGCCAGGAGCAAATCCAGTCCTAGGAGCCAACCCAGTCCCATTTTGGACCAATGGAATCGAATTGAGGACCCTGAAATTAATCCACACACCTATGAATACCTGATTTTTGACAAAGAAGCTAAAACTATACAATGAAAAAAAAAAGAAAGCATCTTCGATAAATGGTGCTGGAATAACTGGATGTCAACATGTAGAAGAATGCAAATAGATACATATCTATCACCATGCAGAAAATTTAAGTTCAAATGGATCAACCACCTCAACATAAAACCAACCACATTGAACCTTATAGAAGAGAAAGTGAGAAGTAGCCTTGAATGCATTGACACAGGAGACTACTTCCTAAATATAACTCCAGTAGTACAGACACTGAGAGAAACAATTAATAAGTGGGACTTCCTGAAACCGAGAAGCTTTTGTAAAGCATAAAACAAAACAACAGCCTACAGAATGGGAAAAGATCTTCACCAATCCCACATCTGACAGAGGACTTGTCTCCAAAATATAAAAAGAACTCAAGAAACTAGACATCAAAAGAACAAATAATCCAATAAAAAATGGGGTATAGACCTAAACAGAGAACTTTCAACAGAGGAATCTCAAATGACTGAAAGACACTTAAGGAAATGCTCAGTTTCTTTAGACATCAGAGAAAGGCAAATCAAAACAACTCTGAGATACTATCTTATACCTATCAGAACAGGTAATATCAAAAACACTGATGACAGTCTATGATGGAGAGGATGTGGAGTAAGGGGAACACGCCTCCATTGCTGGTGGGAGTGTAAACTTGTACAGCCACTTTGGAAATCAGTATGACAGTTTCTCAGAAAACTAGTAATCAATCTACCTCAAGACCCAGCAATATCACTTTTGGGTATATGCCTAAAGGATGCTCAATCATGCTACAAGGACATGTACTCAACTATGTTCATAGCAACATTATTCGTAATAGCCAGAACCTGGAAATAACCTAGATGCCCCTCAATCGAAGAATGGATAAGGAAAATGTGGTACATTTGCACAATGGAGTACTACTCAGTAGTAACAAATAATGACATCTTGAAACTTGTAGGTAAATAGACAAAATGAGAAAAAAAAACATAGTGAGTGAGTTAACCCAGACCCAGAAAGAAAAATACTGTATGTATTCACTCATAAAGCAGATATTAGACATAAAGGAAAAGCTAACCAGTCTATAGTCCACAACTCCAGAAAATCTAGACAACAAAGAGTACCCTAAGAGAGACATATACATGAATCCACCTAGGAAGGAGAAAAAGATAAGATCTTCTGAGTAAATTGGGAGTTGGGGAAAGAGTGGAAGGGAAGAGAGGAGGAAGGAAGGGGAGTGGGAAAAATGTATAACTCAAAAAAAAAAAAAAAAAAAAAAACAACCCTGTCAGGAGGTTCCACCCTTGCTCTGGTTCAGCGCAGGGGGAAGGCTGGTCGTGCAGACAGGGGGAAGAAAACATAAACAAAACAGCAAAAAAAGAGTACTTACTGTTGGCCTGGTGGTGGTGGTGGTGCACGCAATCCCAGCAATGCCTTGGGAGGCAGAAACAGGTGGATTTCTGTGAGTTCTAGGCCAGTCTGGTCTACAGAACAAGTGCCAGGATAGCCGGGACTGTTTCACAGAGAAAGCCTGTCTTGAAGAAAAACTAACTAGCTAGCTAACTAACTAACTAACTAACTAACTAGTGCTTACTGTTCTGGCAGAGTACCTGAGTTTATTCCCCAGCACCCATGTGGTGGCTCACAATCATCTGTAACTCGAGTTCCCGGGGATCCAGTGCCCTCTCTGAGTTCCACACAGATGTGGTGCACGTACATAATCTTAGGCGTGCACACATAAAAAGTAAATATTTTAAAAAGAGGAACTAACTAAGCTCATAAAAAAGAAAACACACCAGTGGCGGAGGGACTTGCCCAGAAGAAAGTTTCAGTGAAGGGAACGGACTGGGGGAGGGGTGTAGAACGACAAAATTCATCACATGCATGAAATTGTCAAACACATAAACTTAAAAAATAAACGCAGTGCTTGGACTTTCCTTTAAAATAACCCACGGATGACAGCAGAGGTGAGGTTACTTAATTAATACTTATAGTATAATTACATTTTAGTAATCCATTTTTATGTGTGCTGTCATTTTAAACTCTATTTTTTTTTTGTATCCAAATCATTTTCATAGTCAAAAGTCATGGAAAAACTGTACCCCACAGTATGTACAAGGAAAGTATTGGAAATATCTTCAGAAAGTTAAGTGCTGGGATCGTATCTGAAGATTGAGAGGTTAGAAGTGAAAACTTGGGAAACTCCATTGGTACATCTATCCTTTCTTCTTAATCTGTTGCAATGAACATGCATATCAGAAAGGAAGGCAATGTTTAAAACGGTCGTGGCTCAAAGGGGCAGGAGAAGCGATTCATAGCAGGGAAAGCTCCTTTCTCTGGGAGGCACCAGCTAAGCCCTGTTCCCCATCTTTGCCACCCATGCAGAGCTGACAGGAGAGTCTAAGAGAGGGGAGGAGAAAGGAGCTTGTGCCTTGTGAGCAGACTCTGAGTTACACAGAACGCCAGTCACTCCTTAACAGATGGGGAAACTGAGGCTAGAGGGGTTGATGATCTGAGAGAACTAGTGTTTGTTCCCTGGTGGGCACGGTCTTTCTTACACTCCCGGAAGCCATGCCCTGACATGTAAAGCGATTCGCCCCATAGGAATTACTTCCTATGGAAGGGAGTTAGTCTCCCTTCTCTGCGTGGGCGTCGAAAAAAGTCAGAGCTTCACTCCTAGTGCCAGGCATTTCTGCCTGACTGGAACAAGAACCCAAGAGAGGCAGAGGCCTGAGGTTTGGTGCTGGGTCTGCCTTGGCACTAT
This sequence comes from Chionomys nivalis, assembly GCF_950005125.1. Classification (NCBI taxonomy): domain Eukaryota; kingdom Metazoa; phylum Chordata; class Mammalia; order Rodentia; family Cricetidae; genus Chionomys; species Chionomys nivalis. Next base: position 30,463,283 of record NC_080090.1, on the reverse strand, counting down.
AAGGCCCGAGCTCACTCCGTGCCTAGACGACTAGATGAGCCATAGCCCTTGGATCATTCTGGGAAACCGGAAGATGGCCCCCTCACCTCACTATAGACCCCTCCAGCCTCCTGGAAGGTGGTGAGACGGTACCTTTATTCCATTTGTCTCCTCAATGGTGGTGCTGACCCTACTTGGATGACTGACCCTTTTGACTCCTCTTCCTTCACGACGCCCTTTGAGGTCTTTCCCTGGATGCTCTGACCCGAGGGCAGCCACACCCTGCAACCGGACCTCCGCCCAGGCTGCCCGCGCTCTCCTAGGCATCCGGTTGTCACATTTCCCCCAATCTTTCTTTCCCCGTTTCTTCCTGCATTCCCATTTCTTTCCTTCTTGTTTGTGTTTTTCTCAAACTCCCTGCTCTAGCTCTCCTCGTCCAGACGCGTTATTCTCAAAGCCTCTTCCGCTCTCAGTTCCCCCTCTCTTACTCACCTTTCTACTAAATCTCTTCCCTTTTCTGTATAGTGTTTCTATTTTCTGTCACCATCACCTTTCCTTCCCTCCCCTTCTCCCGGTATCTCTGTCTCCGGTTCCTCTCTCATTCCTACCTCGCCGTCCTGGGGTGTCCCTGGGTCCCTGATCCCACTCACCTGCCTCGACGCCAAGCAGAGCGAGCCCAGCCAGGGCGCAGAGTAGCGGCTGCATGATGAGGAGCCAACGGAGCACAGCTTGTGTGTCTGTAGCCGCCTCCCCGAGATCACGCCCGCCCGGCCCAAGGAAATGCAGTCCCAGCCAAAATTCCTGGGCGGCTCCGGGTTTCTGGCTCCAAAGAACCCGCCCCCTCCAGAAGCCCCGCGGAGAAGGCCCAGCCCTGGATCCCATCCCAAGGCCACCTCTCCTCCGGGGCAGACCTTCTAGCCCCTGACCCCACCTCCAGCCTTGGACCCCCACAGAGAAGTGAGGGAGGAGGCTGCTTCTGGGGCCACTACTCTTTATAAGCCTGTTCCACAGACAACCAGACTGAGGCCAGAGATGAGGATTTTCCTCTGTGTCCCTCCCAGGATCGCGCAAGATCTGAAGCACTATCTCTGAACCGGAAAATGAAGGTTCAGGGTATTCGACAGAGGAAACTGAACACCTAGCGCTGCCGTCCACAGAAACTCACTGATAAAGACCATTTAACTCCTTACTAAAGAGACTAAAGAGTAAAGGAATGAGATGCTACAAGGTGTCCAAACAACTGCTCAGACCCGGGGTATCGACCTGTCTGTGCCGGTGAGGGCGCCTGGCCTATTGCCCAGTAAGCGACGAAACCAGCAGGAGGTGAACTCGTCTGGGGGAATTTACAAATCTAGAGAGTTATTTCACACCTTTATCACTTACAAGTTACAACTTGCAATGCAGTTTAAAAGCAAGGGATGTCCCAGAGATGAAATAGAACTGAAGCCACAGCAGTTAGCAAATATGTTAACCGTGCACTAGGTAGTATTTGGTGAATGGAGAAAAAAATAAAAGAAATAAAAAGGAAGGACATGACTGCTCCTAGGTAAGGTGGAGGAGAAAGTTTATTGTAGATATAAGGGAGAGCACAGCCAGAGCCAGAGACATCTAAACTGTCTACGTCAGAGACGGTATAAACTGGAGCTAAACCCTGGTGTCCTCTTCAGCCACACCATCACTCATCTTCAGTATAACCTCACTAGGGACCTGTTACCATATAGCCATTCCGAAGATTAAAAAACCCTGACATTCAGAGAGGGCAAGAAACTTGCTGATGGCCACATGGTTGGGCGGTGTGGAATCAGGCTTCAAATTTAGCTTTCCTGCCTCTTCCTGCAACCAATGTTTTAGATAACTACCACTACCCTTAGCTCTGTTTCTATGCTGAACAAGCCCCTGTGGGAAGGGTAGGATGGAGGAAGGGAGGGTATGTGTCTTCAATCAAGAGCTGGGTGGGTTTTTTTTGTTTGTTTGTTTTCAGTGAGCTTGAAACCATCTCAAACCTCCTACAGTTTAGAACATGAATGGTTGATGCTTCACTTGTGGAACACACCCATCCAACAAGTGCAAAACCAAACGACAACAAAACCATAAAGCGAGAACACTGATTCTAAAAAATCTGCAGGGGGCTGGAGAGATGGCTCAGAGGTTAAGAGCATTGCCTGCTCTTCCAAAGGTCCTGAGTTCAATTCCCAGCAACCACATGGTGGCTCACAACCATCTGTAAAGAGGTCTGGCGCCCTCTTCTGGCCTGCAGGCATACACACAGACAGAATATTGTATAAATAATAAATAAATATTAAAAAAAAAAATCAACCAGGCGATGGTGGCGCACGCCTTTAATCCCAGCACTCGGGAGGCAGAGGCAGGCGGATCTCTGTAAAAAACCAAAAAAAAAAAAAAAAATCTGCAGGGTCCAAGCACAGAGCTCCTAGCTGCAGGTTGCACCTTTGCAGGAGAATGACTTCACCCATTGAGAGTCAAGAGAGCGTCTGAGGGTTATGGCTGTCAAAGTATGTTTGTGTCTCCATGTGGGTGTGTACAGATGAATACAGAGGCCCAACGAGGGTGTTAGATGCCCTAGAGCTGGAGTTACAGGCAGTTGTGAGCCCCCTGATATGGGTGCTAGAGACCAAACCTGGGCACTCTGCAAGCGCAGTGAGTGCTCTCAACTGCTGAGCCCTCTCTCTCTCTCGGTCACTGCGCCCTCACGTGCTGAATCAGCCATGTAGCTGCTACACATCACAGTCCCTGTGTTCATCAGGAGCTCTTCCTGCTCATCTCCCCACTCCAGGACACACTAGGAGTTGTCAGGTCTGCCATCAAGACTTGGATCTAATTCTTACCTTACTTGCCCCCCTCTAGGATTAGAATGCCCAGATGAGCTAGCTTAGACGGGCATGAAATTGTAAAACAAAAAAACCTAAACCCATAAGGATTTTTTTTTTTCATCTTAGAGCCACTGGGCCACCTAATTTTTTGAATTTAAGATAAGAAAACACAAAGCCTGGCATGGTGACACATGTCTGTAATCCAGAGCTTAGATGACTTAGGCAGGAGGGTAGTTGGTCAAGGTTAAACTGAATTACATAGTGAGATCCATACTCTAAATAAACAAATAAATAACATGAATTAGGTACTTCATCATTGTTAAATTACAAAGTATGGGCCCATGTAACAACTCAGTGGGTAAAGATGCCTGCTCACCTAGGTTTGTATCCACACTGGGGAAGACCCTGACCTTCATAAGCAGTGTGTGGTATGTACACATACACACTCACACACACTCACACACACACACTCACTCACACACACACACTCACTCACACACACACTCACACACACAGAAATTAAAATAATTAAATTAAAAAATCAATTAATTTGGTGAGTGTGATGACGCACCACCCTTAATGCCGGCACTCAGAAGGCAGAGGCAGGAGGATTTCTGTGAGTTTGATGTGAGCCTAGTCTACATAGCAAGTTCCAAGACAGCTAGGGCTACATAATAAAATCTAGTCTCAAAAGAATTAATTAAAAAGCAAAGTAATGCCGGGCAGTGGTAGTACATGCCTTTAATCCCAGGACTTAGGGAGGCAGAGGCAGGTGGATCTTCAAATTCTCTGTGAATTTGAAGCCGACTTGGTCTACAAAGCAAGTTCCAGGACAGCCAGAGACCATAGATACACAGAGAAAGCCTGTCTTGAAATTAAAAAAAGAAAAAAAGAAAGAAAGAAAGAAAAGAAAAGAAAAAAAGAAGGAACAAAGAAAAAAACAAGAAAACAAAAAACCCTAAAGTAGTGAAATATATAATGTAAAAACATTGAAAGCACTCTGTAACTAGCTGCTCCTACCTGTTGCCCAGTCCCCTCAACTTGGTGGCCTCTTCCTCTTCATCCACAAATTCTGTACTTATTCAATATATAGTTAGACATGGGATGAAAGGGATATTTTGCTTTTACATTTATATTTACCTCTGTCATATCATTAGATCTTGGAAGGTTGAGAAAGTTCATAGAAATGAACAAAATAACAGCCATTTAATTCCTTCTGAGAGCAGCAAAAAGAGATGGATCGGTGATTAGGCACATGTGTTGTTTGCTCTTCCAGATGGTCTGCATTCCCAGCACACATGGCAGCTTACGACAGTCTGCAACTCCAGTCCTAGGGGGTACCTTCTTCTGGCTTCCAGGGACAGTGTGCACACATATACATGCAGGCAAAACACCTGTACGCAGAAAATAAAACTGAACTCATTAAAAATAAACCAATAAAATGAAAAGGAAAGCATCGCAAGCGATCCCAGTGGGTGCCACTGTTTATCTAGTTCCTTTACTAATAGACGTGTAGTCACGGGTTTTCCACATTATGAAATACTAGTTTTAAAAATATAGCCAAACGGTCATGACGCACGCCTTTAATCCCAGCACTTGGGAAGCAAAGGCAGGTGGATCTCTGTGAATTTGAAGCCAACCTGGACAGTCAGGAGAAACCCTGTTTCTTAAATCCCCCCCACCCCCAAAAGTGAAAAGAATACACACACACACACACACACACACACACAATGTATATGTATGAGTGTGTGTGTGTTGTGAGTGTATGCTGCGTGTGTGAGGTTGATGGCAGAAGTCAGAAGAGGGAATTGGATTCCTCGCCTCGCCAAGCTGGGGTTAGTTGTGAGCCACCTCACGTGGGTGCTGAGAATAGAGCTCAAGCCCTCTGGGAGAGCAGCAGGTGCTCTTGTCCATCAAGTCACCTCTCCAGCCGATGACACATGCTTGATCAATATCCAACTTCAGTAGCAGATGCTGAAGGGGAATTTGCCAATCAATATTTTAATGTTTATTTACCAGCGGTCCAGGCTAGCTAGCAAGGAAGAGTGTTTTTTCCATGCTCCACTAGAGGGCGCACTCTTTCCAGTTGTTTTATATTCATTTGCTTCCGGGGTACTTTTCTGTAGTTGGAAATGCAGCCGGGTGGTGGTGGCACACGCCTTTAATCTCAGCACTTGGGAGGCAGAGGCAGGCGGATTGTGAGTTCGAAACCAGCCTGGTCTACAAGAGCTAGTTCCAGGACAGGCTCCAAAACCACAGAGAAACCCTGTCTCGAAAAACAAAAAAACAAAAAACCTAAAAAACAAACAAACAAACAAACAAAAAAAAGGAAATGCAGGATACAAGGAAATGCAGGATACATTTTCCTTCTTGCTTCCTTCTCCTGTTGGAGTCTCACAAGATAGGGGCAGCAATGGCGCCAAAGATCTAGGGAAGCCTTGAACTCCCAGCCCATCTGCAGTGTGTGTGTGTATTTGTGTATGTGTGTTATGCACACATTCCATAGGCATGCTATGTTGGAGAGGAAAGATTTTTGTTGTTTGTTTTTGATTTTTTTGAGACAGGATCTGTCTACATAGCCCAGGCCGACCTGGAACTCACTGAGACTTGCCGGCCTCTGCCTCCCAAGTGCTGGGATTAAAGGCGTGCACCATTACCGCCCAGCTAAAATGTTTTTTAACTTTTGAAGTTATTTTTAGCTGTGTGTCTGTGTGTGGGTATATGCACATGACTGCAGTTTCCTCCAGGGGCAGACCTGCCGGATCCGCTGGAGCTGGGGTTACAGGCGGTTGCAGTTGCCTGATGTGGTGCAGGGATTTGTACGTGCAGTGCCCATGCAGAACAGAAGAGGGTATCAGATGCCCTGGAACTAGATATGGATGCTAGGAACTGATCCTAGGTCCTCGCAAGAGCAGCAAGTCCTTCCTTCCTTCCTTCCTTCCTTCCTTCCTTCCTTCCTTCCTTCCTTCCTTTCTTTTCTTTTTTAAAATATTTACTTACTTATGTGTATAGTGTTCTGCCTGCATGTATGCCTGCATGCCAGAAGAGGACATCAGATCTCATTACAGATGGTTGTGAGCCACCATGTGGTTGCTAAGAATTGAACTCAGGACTTCTAGAAGAGCACCCAGTGCTCTTAACCACTGAGCCACCTCCCCAGCTCCCCAAGAAGAGGTGAAAGAGACAAAATATTGCTAGTGGTAGAAGATTGGCTTGTTTCCCTAAAAAATCCACCAGAACTAGAAGGACATGAATCACTCCATACATTGGCAGAACTGCAGTGTTTGGAAAGAAATTTATGTGCTCACCTACAGAAGCCAGCCGAAACACACGAAGGAACACTAACAGGGTGGCAGTACACACCTATTCTCCAAGGTCCACCTTCAGCATTCTCCAGAAATGAGCACTGACGTTGAAAATGGAGGTGGGCATCAACGGATAGAGCTAGTGGGATATGCCAGGCTGCTGCCAGGCAGCGGAGCACACGGGCAAGCAGGCTGGGTGGTGGCAGTAAGTGCCATTGTTTGCTGTTACTCTGTCATTTTCTCACTGTCTTCTTTGAGCACGGAGCTCAGCTGAGGCTGCACTGCTCTTAGCACCAGTGAGGCAATTAGCGATTATGTTTTAGATACAAAGGGATTAAGTGATCGCATGTTGGAGGCAGAGCATATTTGTGCAGCCTGCTTCGTCCTCTGAACTCTCAGGCCCCAGGAAAGACTGCAGCAGCCAGGGATGTGTAGGAGGCAACAAGCAAGTGGGGTTATTTGGTGTCTGGCAGTGGTGGGCCCTGTGCAGTCTGGGTCTCAAGGCCACCCACAGAGGGAAGTGCTCTTTCCAGAAGAGCTACGCCATCCCGGAAAGTTCCTATTCCCTGCCAGGTTGCACAGAAACCCACATACAGTTGAATAGGAGGTGGCCAAGGTATGCCATTCTAGGGACCCAAGCAGTTTGCTCCAGTGTTGCTTCAGGCCATGCATGCATGCTACAGTCTATTTTAGGAATTCCTCAGCCTAGGGGCTGCTGGGGGACACATGTCAGGGAATCTGGCAGGGACTTGTTCTTCTTGCTCGTGGCCAAAGGCACGGAGCCAAGGGAAGCAGGAAATAGAGGTTGGCTAGACTTCTGGGCATAGAGATTGGACAAGAGGGTCTGTCCAAGTGGAAAAGCCTCAGTGGCTGGGGTGTGGGGGGGTTGAATGCACAACGCCTTCTTGTCCTCTGTTTTTGGCACCAAACAAAGATTTCCAAAGCCACAGGGAAGCCTGAACTAGGAAAGCCCCCCTTGAAGCATTGAAAAAGGCCAGCTTTTCTGTGCACAAAAGGAGGGCAGTTGATGGTCCAAGGCTCACAGAATCAACAGTCAGAAAATGTGTCACTAGTTTGGTACGGGCGTCTCCACTGGGGTAAGAAAAGGAGGTAGAAGACTTGGAATGTTGACATTCAGTGCTTTTAAAAATAGTTATTTATTTTATTTTGAGACACGGTCTCGTGTAGCCCCGGCTAGCCTTGAACTCACTATGTAGCTGAGAATGACCTTGAACTTCTGATCCTTCTGCCTTCAGTTCTGGAATTACAGATGTGCTCTACCGTGCCTGGTCTATGAGGTGTTGGGTACTGAATCCAGGACTTTGTAAATGCTAAGCAAGCACTCTACTTATTGAGCTACAGCCCAGGTGTTCCTCTGTCCCAAACACTCCTGGGAGGGAGGAGGTATAGGAAGAGGAGGCAATCTCCTTAGTGCAGGGAGACAGAAATGCAGAGGTGAGGGAAGAGATGAATGCTAACAGTGGTGTGTTACCTGCCAGCTCAGCTCTGGGGTGCTCTCAAGGGATGTTCACACATGGGGTGCTCCACACACGGGGTGCTCCACACAGTGCCTTCACAGTGCTGAGTTCAGTTAACATCACAAACATGGCTTTTCCCAGATGTTCTAGGATCCCCTGTAGAGACTGGTGGCAGCTGGCATCCCCCACCCCTAACCCTTAGGGAATGTTCTCTGCAGCACCCTCTGGAGAGATGATCTCATTTATGTCACCATAAAAATGTTAGCTGTCTGCAGACAATGTGTGGATGACCCTTTGAAGAATCTGAGTTAGTTTCTGCTGGTTATGGAGTTGGTTCAAATCCTGACTATCTTTACTGGTGTTGTAGCCTTAGGCAGCACCCCCACCCCCATCTTTAGCCCACACTAAAGTGTTGGACTCTAGCGTCCAAACACCGAGGAGGAGTCGCCCCCAGAGACCACTTCATACACCACAGCCGATGCAAAAGCATGAGGATTTTATGAATTCTGTCATGACAGGGTCCCCCAGCATTCGGGAAGCCGAGGTACCCCGAATAGATGGCACAGGCTACTTTTAAAGGGGCCACAGAAGCAAGGGGGGTTGTTCTTTGACTATTCTGATTGGCTTATTCGAAAGGGCTATTACCAATAATTGACTGGAGAGCTGTTGCCAGATCAGATGAGGTAAGAGGTCATTTTGACCCCGTTTCCCAGGGGACCGAACCAAAACATACGTATATGGGTAATTGTTCAGGAACTGAGTACGTGCGAGTGTAGCTGTTAGGTCCTTGGTTCCCAGGGGAGGAGGGGAAGCACTATGGCACAGAGGCTGAGAGGATTCAGAATTGTCAAAATGGCTTCAGAATTGTCTTAAAGTCTTACACTAGAAAATGGAGTCATAAAAACATCTCAGGTAAAGCAGGGTGTGGGCACTTACCTGTATTCTCAGCCCTTTAGAGGAAGAGATGGGAGGGTTGGCAGTTCAAGGCCAGCCTGGGCAACACAGTAGAATTCCTCTGCCCGTCTCTGAATTGCTCTCCCAAGTTTTTCTGAACCTAAAGCTCTTCGGTCAGGGCCTTGCTGATTCCAACTTTCCTCAGGGTAGAAAGGTGTGAGCAATGTCAGATCTTCAGGACATTCAAGGAAAACTGATAACAGTGGAGGCCTGGCAGGGTTTAACTGAGCAGCGACAGCAACATAGTCACAACAAAATCTCATTCTTTTTCTTCTGGCAAAAAGAGTACATAGTTTTATGTACTCTGCACACAAAGTCAACACATAACTGTCATATTTTACAGGCATCAGTATGTGCACAGACTTTGTGGAACGTTCAAATCAAGGTGACCTAAGCAAGTATTTATCATTTCTCTTCCACAACCTTTGCTTTTTGTTTGATTTTGTTTTGAGAATAGGATCTCTTTCAGCCCAGGCTAGCCTTGGGCTTGCTCTGAAACCAGTATAACCTTGATCCTCAGGCCTCCACTGCCTCAGTCCTGGGACTGTAGGTATTTGTCATTTATAGCCAGTGCAAACTCCCTCATCTAAATTGTTTTGTTTGAGATGAGGACTTACTGTGCCATCCAAGCTGGCCTTAAAATACTAGACTCACTGGGACAGTGGCATGTGCCTCTAATCTCTGCACACTGGAAGAGTTCAAAGTGATTCTTGTCTGCAAGAATCACACACACACACATACACACACACACACACGCTTTTGGTCTCAAGAGAACACTCTGTCTCAGCCTTCCTTACAGCTGGGGCTATAGATGTTACCATACCTGCCACACCAACTCCAGTGTCGTCTGTGTGACATGACATATATCATTATGCCGGATGGGAGCTACGTGTCCTATGGGACTAGGCTTCCTGGAGGTCAATGGCAGATGGCCCGGTATTAGCCACCACTGAGGCATAAACAGGTTTCTTAAGTAGCTGGCTATACGGGATATGAGCTTTGCACAATCTCTTTTATAATAATGATAGTCTTTATATCTATAAGACAAGGATCATTCTCTTCAGGAACAGCTCTGGGATCGGGAATCACAGTATGAGAATGTATAAGACTACAGCAGAACCCTTGTCATACACGGGATGTATGATGAGCAAGGGAATGGATGGGTTAACGTTGGTGGACAAAGACTGTTATATTATACTTTGAACTTTATGGATAGGCTTTCTAGATCCCAATCCCCATAGTGTCTGCTGCATAAGAAGGTACAAAAAAGTATATTTCAACAGCTACAGAGAACTGATTAGGTATATTTGGTCACTAGATGAAATTAAGGGTTGGGAAGAGGAAGGGCCATGATAGTGATAATGAGACAGAAACTTTCTATTTATAAGATGAAACCACTTGCCTGAGGTTTACATTCCCAAGGACAAGATTTCCTCTTCTAAGGATGGTTTATGTCTAACACCTGTCCCTGATAATATACTTTTCTTAAATATTGCTGATGTGACTAAAAGAAGCTTTCATACTGTGCCAACCAATGACACATGACCTTCTGATTTGTTCTTTGTTTGAATACTATATAATGAAAACATGAATTCAGTAAAATCGCAGCGGATTCCAACCACTCTCTTGTGTGTTGTGTCTGTCATTCGCCGAACTTGTGCCTTCCTGTTACCAAGACCCTGCTTCTCCCACGGTCTGAGTGGCTCCCCTGAGCCGGTCCGTGGCAATACCACACCAGGCTTTTCCAGGTTTCTAAGAATTTTTTAAAGCTTTTACTTAATTTTAAGTCCATGCTTTCTACTGACTTGAAACTATGAAGTAGGATGATTATACACAAACACCTGTTTTTAAGAGCCTGGCTCTTGGTATACGTTGGAGGGTCATCTTGATTGGTGTCCAAGAGTACTGAACTGTTTCCTATGCTCGCCTGCCTCACCAGCTCCCAGAAGCAGAAGCCAAAGGACCACAAATCTGTGGTCATCCTGGGCTGTATGGCAAAACTCTCAAAAAGAAAATAAAAATCTTTTACCAATGCATGAGATGAGAGCTAATACATTACAAACAAGAGGACCTCCAATCAGGAACATTTAATTCTCTGCCTTATGTGGCTGGCAATCCCTGTAAGGCAGCATCTGAATGGTCACTAGGTGATGTTAGCGTTCAATAGTTCTGTAATACCTTCCCTAGTGGACAGTGGAGCCCTGAGCAGGCCAGCCTCTCTTCTTCTTCCTCCCTAGGGTTGGGTGAAGAGTCACAAACCTGGAAGGGTAGCCTCAAATGTTTACAATGTGTAGCTCTAGAGGAGAGAGGTGGCTTAGTTAGAGGCTAGACTTTTTCTATTCTGATGAAGATGTGTTGGCTACAGCTGAGTTAAAACGACAAGAGGCTTGGAGTCAGGAGGTCATTTTTTTTTTTTTTTTTTAAGTTTGGAACTACAGTGTGCATACATTTTAGGAGATGAAGACACCCATGTAAACAGTACCCAGACCAAAGGACAGACCAACAACAGTATCCAAGAAGCCACCATTTTTCTCACCACCCACCATTCCCATTTGATAGTATGAACTAGTTTTTTTTGACTTTATATCTCATAGAAATTGAACAACACGCTATTCTTCCAAGTTTCCTTGCTTGTCTTTTCATGTACAATGTTGCTTATATCAATAGATGATCCATATTCGGTCTGATGTCAGTGGGAGCTTGAACAGTTTAAGTACATTATATATTCTACATTGTAAACAAACTGCATAAGCCTTCCTAAATGAAAAGAATAGCACAATGTAAAAATTAAAATTTTAATATTTAAACTATTCCAAGCTCAAATACTATAAACCAAAACAAATAAAACTTTATTTATTTGGTTTTTTAAGACAGGGTTTTTCTATGCGTTCCTGGTTATCCTGGAACTTGCTTTGTAGATCAGACCGGCCTGGAACTTAGATGTTTGCTTGCTTCTGCCTCCTAAGTCCTGGGATTAAAGGCCTGTGCCACCACTGCCACCACCTGGCACAAACTGACCTTTTTTTTTATATATAATACTGATTTCAAAGGCTTTGAGGTCAGAATTAATCCCATAATCTTGCAGAGATGCTTTTGTTTCAGTTCATTGACTGTTGCTACCTTCAAGTAAATCATTAATCACCTAAAAATTTCATTTTGCACCAGGTGATAGAGGCACACGCCTTTAATCTAGCACTTGGGAGGCAGAGGCAGGTGAAGCTCAGTGAGTTTGAGGGCAGCCTGGTCTACAGAGCAAGTTCCAGGACAGCTGGGGCTGTTACACAGAGAAACCCTTTCTTGAAAACAAAAACAAACACAAAAGTTTCATTTTGCTTTCAAATGTAGTAAATAACTATTATTGTCATCTGCAAAAATGTCTTTTCCTGTTTTTAGTGTTTAGAGTGTGTACTAGTTAGGGTTACCATGTGAGGGCTAAAGTTATGCTTTATGTTTAAATTATTGTGCTTAAGAGATCTGTAAAATGCTGGGAGGTGGTGGCACACACCTTTAATCCTAGCACTTAGGAGGCAGAAGCAGGTGAATTTCTGTGAGTGTGAGGCCAATCTGGTCTACAAAGTGAGTTCCAGTATAGCCAGGGCTGTTACACAGAGAAACCCTGTCTCAAAAAAAAAATGTGTCTATGTTATAGTTGCTGTGCCCCATGGCTACAGAAGAAGCCAGATAGCCAAGGACCCATGTGCACTGCCCATACTTCAACAATTGTTTCACTTGGGGCCCAGTGAGTTTTCTTTAAAAAAAAAAAAAAAAAGGTTTTTATCACTTTTAATTATGTGTACCTCTCTCTCTCTCTTTCACACACACACACACAGAGAGAGAGAGAGAGAGAGAGAGAGAGAGAGAGAGAGAGAGAGAGAGAGAGAGAGCACACATGTGAGAGCAATATGTATAGTAAATGTCCACAGAAGCCTGAGGCAATGAATCTCCCCAGGGCTGGAGTTAAGGTGGTTGCAAGACACCTGATTTGAGTGCTGGTAGCCAAACTTGGGTCCTCATACATGATCTTCACGCTGAGTCATTTCCCCGCAGCCAGCCAGCTACCCCTGGCCTGCCAAGTGGACTCTTGATGTGCACTTTGACCCAGATTGAGGATGGCTCAATCTTTGGTTGACAGTCCCTGGAGGCCAATGTGCAGTGACTCTTCTGTCCCTTCAAGTATGGATACTTTCACAGCAGAAGGCACCTGGTGGCTAGTTACAGCTGAATTGCTAGGGGTTATTCCCGTCACAGTGAGGACTGGAGGTTCAGAACATTACATGGATATGCAGGGGAGAGGCCTGGCCATCTCCCTTTCACCCCAGGAGTCCTCAGAGTTACTAAAGTGAACTTGGACTGGTGCTTGGGAATCTCATCAGCCTAGTCACCCTGCATATCTGACCTAGCCCTTCTTCCTAAGGTAAAAAATCAGGAGCAACATCGGAATCATTCATTTACAAGGTCACAGGGACACCATGCAGTGGTCACTCAATACTCAAATTGGTACTTCCCTACTGGATGTCACTTCAAAGAGGCATCTCAAGTGGTCCTTTGTTCAAAGAAATGGAATCATTTCCATAAAAGGAACTCAATAGTGGAGTCTATTTCAGATATGAATTTCAGAGGAAATGCTTTTCACTGTGAATGTACGGCTATTGGGGAAAAACTGTGCTACACTTAGTTTTGTGCCTGGCAATTAGTCCTGAACACATTACAGACTTTGGAGCCATGGGCGTCTAGGTGTGATCCTTCATTTCCTCATTTGCTAGTCCTGATTGTAAAAAAGCTACTTATTCATTCAGCTCCCACTGTCTTCCTTGCTTCTGATTTCTTGAGAAAGGGTGTCAAATTACCCGGCTCATCAGAACTCACCGTGTAACATGATTTCATGAACCTCTTGTAACTAATGCTGGAGTTTTCTAAGTTGCAAAAACTGGGCTAGCAGCAATATTTCTTGGCTAATATTTGCAAAGCATCTGCCAAGGTAGCTTGTTGAAAATATAAGGACATCGGGGATCTGGGTGTGCAGGGGGTTGCACAAGAGGCAAGCATGGCTATTAGCACAATACCTGGATGCAGTGAGTGATCGTTTGATTTTATTAACATGGAAGCCACTCTGTGGGATCCTGCTGATTCCAAGGACGTGATGATACTGCCTAAGGACCTCCTCTGGGGAGGGATGTCTCACTACAAAACTGACAAGGTGCCAGGGTAACAGTTGTGACACATCAATCACTGAAACTTCATGATGTATTTATTTCAGTTTCCTAGGAAACAGGCTAATACTCTGACCATAAGCCTGGGAACCCTGGCTGTGCAGACGTTAAAGCTTCCTAAATGCTGTTGCAATCACCCTGGGCTGGTTAAGAAACCCCAGGTCTGCAGAGGGCTTATATTATTTGTGCATTGCTATGGATACAGCACAAAGGCAGGCGCCAGTAACATGGACAGGATGTAGGATTTAAGGCAGCTAACGACAGGGACCATTCTCTCTGAATGTATTATTCCTGGAAAACTTTTGCAAAATATTTGGGGCATGAGGCACACTGCTGAGAACATGACTTTGAGTGGTTCATTCCACACTCCTGACAGGCAGCTTGGGGAAAAGTTGAGAGGTGCATGTGCCATGGTGTGTGTGTGTGTGTGTGTGTGTATGTGTGTGTGTGTGTGTGCTGGGATCAAACTCAGGCCATTAGGCTTGGTGGTAAGCACCTTTACATGCTGAGCCATTTCACCAACCTCTATACTGTGTACTTTAAATCCATCCTAGCTAAACTGATCAAAATAGAATTTGGAGGTGTCTACAATGAACTCTGTTAGCCAGCTCAGTTCAGCATTTCTTCCTTTCTTCCCTTTTTTTTTTTTTCTTCAAGACAGGGTTTCTCTATGTAGCTCCAGCTGTCCTGGAACTCACTTTGTAGACCACGCTGGCCTTGAACTCAGAATTCCACCTGCCTCTGTCTCCAAGTGCACTACCATGCCCAGCAATGGCTTTTTTTTTTCCTTACTTGCCCTTCACAAGTGGCTATCAGTTGCCTCTTGTACTGTCTTCAAGATAGATTGTTCCCTCTCTAAGGGAGCAGCATGGGATGTGAACAGCTTAGGTCTTCTTGGCAAACTGTCAAGTATTAAATGAAAACCAGACAGGTACTTAGAGTGCTTTCTGAGATGCCAGTGTTAAATGGCAGCTGACATGTGGCAATGCAATAGGGCCTTTCCATTACAAATACATTACTCCTTATTTAAATAAAAAATAACACACAATAATAATGTATGTTTATATGACATGCATATCTAACACATAGGAATTGTTGCCTAGGACTGAGGACAGCAAAGAATGGGGATAAAAGGAAAAACAAGCAAGAGAAGACTCAAAGAGATGATGTAATGCTTCCTAGGGAGACACGGCTGTTAAGTGGAGATGAGCTGAACAGAGCTGTCACTCAAAGGAGCAAACCCCTGCTCACGGCTTGTGCTCTCAAGAGCAAACAAAGGCAGCAATCAAAGACTGAGCAGGGTGCTGGTGGTGGCGGTGCATGCACACCTTTATCCCAGCACTCGGGAAGTGTGGCAGAGGCAGGGGGAATCTCTGTGAGTTCGAAGCCAGCCTGGTCTGCAGACCAGGTTCCAAGACAGGCTCCAAAGCTACAGAGAAACCCTGTCTCAAAAATAAATAAATAAATAAACAAACAAACAAATAAATAAAAGACTGAGCAGGGCCTTGCTGTATAGACACCTGTGTACGAAAGCCATTGCTTTGCATGCTAACGTGAAAAATGAAAGAAAGCAGTGTTCTGTTCATCCCTGACTCTCAGAAGGTTACTGTTACCGTTGTCACTTTTTCCTTGGAAAGAACGGATTCATGCATTTGTCTTCCCTTTTGGGGAGCTCTGCTTCTTCTTGATTGACTCATTTCATTCCCAGTAGCATCAAAGGGAAAGGAAATGAACCATGATTGTCCTGGGGTAAATAATACCAGCTCAATGAACCGGTAACGAAGTCTCAGGAGTTGAAGCAGTTCTTGAAGATATGGTTCTTTTAAAATAATCTTAGAGCTGGGCAATGGTGGCACACACTTTTGGTCCCAGCACTTGGGAGGCAGAGGCAGGTGGATTTCTGTAATTCGAGGCCCACCTGGTCTATAGAGAACGTTCCAGGACAGTCAGGGTTACACAGAGAAACCCTGTCTCAAAAAACAAAAAACAGCTGGATGGTGGTGGTGCATGCCTTTAAATCTCAGCACTCAGGGAGGCAGAGGCAGGTGGATCTCTGTGAGTTCAAGGCCAGTCTACAGCCTGGTCTTCAGAGGTTATTTCCAGAATAGCCAAGGCTACACAGAGAAACCATATCTCAAAAACAAAAACAAAAACAAAAACAAAAACAAAACTATCTAAAAATATTCTTCGAGACCCCTGGTCACCATAGATCAAATAAGAGACTATGGAGTGCTGAGCTCTAAACTGGATGTTCATATCATATGCCCTTCCACACAGGCTCAGGGATCTTCTAGAGCGGGGTGGGGTGGACGAGATTGCCAGAGGCAGAGGTGGTGGGAAGCAGCAAGGAGACTCTTTCCTGGTTATGGAAGGGCATTTGCACACGTGAACGCACAGTGACTGTCACAGCATGCACGAGACCTGCACAAACTCAAGCCGGGCAGAATCTCAGCACAGGATGTGGGCACAAAATCCTACCAGTGGCCGAGGGAGCTGTTGGCATTTGATAGTTTTGGGGAGAGGGAAAGGCAGTTTCCTTTACTGGGTGACCCCTGGCAGGTCAACCACACATTGGGGCAGGCCAAGACAAGCTGGGCAAAAATAATGGGGTTGATGGGAGTTAGAGGATTAAAAAATTCAAAGTTGAGTAGAAAAGAATGGGAGGGTGAAGGTGGTGGTTATAGAAAGAATTGGGAGAAGGGAAAGAGTTCAAGATACATTGTATAAAATTATCAAAGAATCAGTAAAAATATTGGTAAAATAATTGACAATTTCATACATGAACCTAATGGATTTTGGTTGTGTTCAACCTTTCATTAGCCTTCCTCCTCCTCCTCTCACTGAAAACTGTCTTCTAATGCTATGGAGCTCTTCCAGCTCCTTTAGCCAATAGCCTTTAAGATACCATCCCACTTGGGCATAGTCTCTTACATTATAAATGTAGCTGTAAAGCGTGTGTGTGTGTGTGTGTGAGCACACGCGCACGCTCTCTCTCTCTTGCTTCCAGCTACTAGACTCTCTTCCCTGTTTGTGCAGAGGACTGTGATCTAGGACAGTGACCTGAGTCTTCCCTAAATAAACAACCCTTTATTATACATCATTCTGAACTAGTATGGGATTATTTTGTATCTTCCACCATCATTCTAAAATCTCCTGTTTTCAAGTCTTTGTATTTGTGGATGGGTGGGAGACCCACTGAGTGTAATAATGATGGCTTGAATGAGCATCAATGGGGGTTAATTACCAGAATATGTGTCTTGTCAGTGACTATCCCACTGAAGAGCATGATGCTCCCTCTACCAGTATCCATTAACTTCCCACAGTTCCTTCATTGGGGGAGAGGGGCATCATTTGGCCCCCCCATGTGCATGATGAAATAGTGATGGGTGATGGGACCAATCTTGAGTAGGTCACTGTAGCTGCAATGAATACCAATCTTGAGTAGGTCACTGTAGCTGCAATAAATCCACAGCTGCAATGTTGTATCCAGAAGAGACTAGACAATAAAGAATAAAGGTTCACAGCGCTCCTCCCCATCCTCCAGCTGTTCCATCCTTGACAGCTTGTTTGGAGATTCTAGCAGGGGACCATGGCTACTTAGCTTCTTGCCTATTACTGTGAAGAGACACCATGACCAAGGCAGCTTATAGAAGAAAGTATTTAATTTGGGGACTCACTGTTCCAGAAGGCTGGAATACAAAATCATGAGGTAGGGAGCATGGAGTAGAAGCTGAGAGCGTATATACTGAGAAAACAAAAAGAGGCATAGAAGGTAAGGGGGGGGGAGAACATAAACAGATAATGGCCTGGATTTGTTAAACCTCAAAGCTAACCCCTTCCAACACACCTCCTCCAATAAGGCCACACTTCCTAATCCTTCCCTAATAGTTCTACCAACTAGGAGCTAAGCATCCACATTTATGAGCCTTACCTCAAGACCCAGCAATACTGCTGTAGGGTCTATACCCAAAAGATGCTCAATCATACCACAAGGACATGTGCTCAGCTATGTTCATAGCAGCATTATTTGTAATGGCAAGAACCTGGAAACAACCTAGATGCCCCTCAACCGAAGAATGGATAAAGAAAATGTGGTACATTTACACAATGGTAAAATATAATGACATCTTGAAATTTACAGGCAAATGGATGGATCTAGAAAAAAACACTGAGTGGGGTAACCCACACCCAGAAAAACAAATATAATACATATCCACTCATAAGTGGTTTTTAGACATAAAGCAAAGAAAAACCAGCCTACAGGCCACAACCCCAGAGAAACTAGACAATAAAGACTCTAAGAGAGACATACACAAATCTACATATGAAGGTGAAAAAGACAAAATCTCCTGAGTAAATTGGGAGTGTGGGGGTCATGAGAGAGGGTAGAAACGGAGAGAGGAGGAAGTGGAGAAAATGTATAGCTCAATAAAAACAATAAAAATACCAACAAATTTATGAGCCTATGGTAGCCATTCTCATTCAAATCCCACACTGATCCTCCTCTATTCCAAAAAGGTCTCCACCAAGAGTACAGCTTAGAGACGAACACACAGGGAGCTACAAGGAAGATGACACTGTCCTAGCCAGCCAGATCAGCTGACTAAATCCTGACAACCAATGGGGTAGCAGATGTCAAAACCAGGTTGCCCTGATATCCATGGCCCTTCCATTCTATCTGTACCCTTTTCCTTATTTTTTCTTGAGCCTTGAAGGGGGTCACAGACATGTTCTATTCAAGGTCAGGCATTCCGCTGTCATTTATTCTCAGTACTTTGACCAGTTGTTTCTACAAACATCGTATGGGGCTCTTTATTCTAGGGATGGTTACCTATAACACCACGTGGGGTATTTTATGACAGAGCTTCTGTCCATAAAAGGTGGCATTCCTTTTTGCCTTTTCCATTACATTAGGGATTGTCTGCTATGTACATTTTTATTTACTCCTTAACTAAGTGGTGGGTGGGAATAAACTGAGATGGGTAGGAGGGAAGCTAGACTTCTCCAAGCACACTTATGGTATAGTTTTGCCTTTGAGGCATTATCAGCATCATGTATATCAAGGATGCACTACAGAGAAAAGAAGGCCAGGGAAGAGTAAACCTAAAAGGCAGTTGCAATTATTAAACCAACTTAAAACTCTCTGAACACCAATAGCACATTCAGAAGAAACAAAAAAGAACTCAGATGCAAG
Source organism: Chionomys nivalis (assembly GCF_950005125.1). NCBI lineage: Eukaryota > Metazoa > Chordata > Mammalia > Rodentia > Cricetidae > Chionomys > Chionomys nivalis. The sequence continues at coordinate 30,444,332 of NC_080090.1, read as the reverse complement.
CGTAAAGACTGCAGAGGCAGTGGCTGTTTGTAGCGATACTGGCTGAGCGCAGTGTACTTCCAAAACTGTGTGGAGTCAGCATGGTGATGTGGAAACCAGGGTTCTTGCGTTGGTAGCAGGAGCATTTGTTAGATGGATCTGTGAATAGCATCTTATTAGATGCTATTGCTACTACTAAAAGGGCCACCCTGACAACTATTATGTCCTACAGCAACTTGAGGGATGTGACTATAAAGTATTTTGTAAAGTTCTCAGCTTGGGTTTTTCATGTGTCAGTCTACACTGGTTACTAGCATTCTGCCTCCAGTTCTAGAAATCCTCAGTGTAGGGAGGTGGAGAGGAATTCAAATTGCTCTGCCTTAGTTTTGGAAACCTGTGCATTTTCTTGCTCCTACTGTTTCTTCTTGTCTTGAGGTTTTTTGTTTTGTTTTGTTTTTAGATAGGGTCTATTACATAGTTCTAGTTGTCCTGGAACTCACAGAGATCCACCTGCAAGTGTTGAGATCCCAAGTGCTGAGATTTAAGGTGTGGCACTACCTTTAATTAAAGGTGTAATGGTCTGTCCTGTTCCTTTAAGAGACAGGCAGAAGGAAGATCGCTTGCCTGGGGGAAGGTGGGGAGGAGTGGGCATGCTTATCTCTTAAAAGGACAGGACAGACCATTACAAAAGGCACTATGGTTCCTGTTTCTGTGGGTTTCATCTTGGTAGGAATTCACTTAGTTTCTTCAGGGATAATGGTTTCCTTGAGACATATAGCTGGATATGGCATGCACTCTGGAGAATGAGGTAGGAAGACTGTTGTGAGTTCAAATCGAGTTTGGGCTACATAATGAATACCAGGCCAACTATAAAGACCCTATCAAATCCCTGACCCCAGAATGGTGAAGGGGTGTGTGTGGGGGAAGCTTTGTGTAGACTCTATCCACCAGATCGGATCCTGACCTCCTGATGCTGAGATATAGCTGCCATGGACACACCAAGCCCTGCTCTGCTGAGAGAGGATTCCTTTCTTGGTGAAGGCACAGAGTTGAACACAAAACTTTAGAAATCAAATTAATTCCAGAGTCTGACTAGTGTTCTGGAAAAGTGCTCTTCAGGAAAAGGAAGCAAAATGAAGTGTTGATAACAGTATGCAACCCAAACCAACTTGGTTACAAATCTCTTTTACCTAAATGCAATACTTGATTCCAAAACATAAGGCTGAGATGCATTTGCAAGAGTCTACAACCTTTCAGGGTGAGTCTTCACTTGGGGGCTTTCCTGTTCTGAGGTGTTTCTTGTAAATGTTTGCCAACATAAACAAATTGCCTCACCATGTCATTGAAGGGAAAGGAGGAATTGCTCTGAGAATAGTTGAGTCTTCTGGGGAAAGAGCTGTAAAGACTCCTAGAGTTGACAGTGTCATCCTGCCAGGGTTAGGGGACAGAATAGTTAGTGATTCTTCCCAACCAGTTAGCACTATTCAGCTATGCATAGTTAGCACTAGTCAGCTACACACAGTTAGCACTAATCAGGCATACACAGTGAATGGGGAAGCGGAAGTAGCAGGTTGGATAATCCCTAGGTGAGTATCACCAGACTGGAGTGATGATGAGACTAAGCCAGAGCTGGACAGATGACTGAGCAGGAATGTATGAGAGGAACCAGGTTTCCCAGGGAGGACCCACACAGAGGGGTGCTGCTGATAGGAGCAGTCTTAGGCTCTTCTGTGGCCGAGTGCACTAAACGGGCTCAACAGGTTTCACATGGAGAAAGTTACGCATGGAGCACAGTGAGATGGGTTTGTAGTTTCCGTCTGCCCCCTGAAGGGTTACCATTGATGGAGTAGGGCTGGAGCTGAGTACCAAGGGGAAAGGAAAGATAAGTAGCTTGAAGTGAAGGAGCAACCCGGCAGTGTCATTAGCATTAGCATTCAATGCCCTAAGCACTGAAGGACCAGGAAGAGTAGAGCCAAAAATCTAGCAGGGAGAGAAGAACCAAAAATCTAGGTTAGCCGGTTCAGTGACTCTGTTCCAGGAACTAGCTGACCATAAAGTTAGATTATAATCTTGAGAACAATCTTGAGAAACAGGGAGTTACCCTCTTGTGATTATCACTGGTATTTTCAGAATTTTCCAATGATGCCCTCCCTACCCCCTTTGGGTTGTGTTTTCTTCCCCTAAATACCCCTTCTCCCGGCTACTTGGGGTTGAACTCCTCTACCCCTGGTGGGAAATGAGTCTCGGCCCCAGTGTGCCGGTTCCTGTCAATAAACCTCGTGTGATTGCAGCAAGGACAGTCTCTCATGAATTCTTGGGGGGGTCGTGCTATCCCAAGACTTGAGTGAAAGTCTCCCTACTCTGGGGGTCTTTCAGTAACCCAACCATAAGCTGGGTAGGGTCACTGTTAGGAATTTTTCCTAACGCGAGCTCTATGCCGATGCAAATTCCCAATCAAGTTGTAATGAGCATGGAAACAGATTCCTCTGAATGAATAAAAAAAGGGTAATCTGTAGTGTAGATAGAACAGGAAATTTATAGAATAAGAATGAATGTAGCCGGGCGATGGTGGGGCGATGGTGGCGCACGCCTTTAATCCCAGCACTCGGGAGGCAGAGGCAGGCGGATCTCTGTGAGTTCGAGACCAGCCTGGTCTACAGAGCTAGTTCCAGGACAGGCTCCAAAGCCACAGAGAAACCCTGTCTCGAAAAACCAAAAAAAAAAAAAAAAAAAAAAAAAAAAAAGAATGAATGTAATTTGGTGTAATGTAAAAGCATTTCTTCTTGTGTGTGGTGTGGAAAATTACTAAGGTGAAATATTAAGAGAACATTTGCCCGCTTGAAGGCTGCCACACCCATCTGGCCCTGCCAGATGGGGGAGGCTGCACCCAGCAACCTTGGTAACGAAGTAATCTTGCCACACAAGAGGGACCCCCACCCTCTGTGGTCAGTTGATACTGATAACCGAGGGCACCTGGTTATCGGAAGGATCAAACGAGGGGCAGTTTTGAATTGGAATAAAAGAGGAGGCTGAAGCAGGACGGTTATCTCACTTCTCACAATGGCTCTGGCATCAGGCCTCTGTGGAAAGAGAGATCCTCCTAGCCTGCCTCCCGTAAAGCAGAAATATTAAACACCTTGCCTAAACATTTAATGCTCTGTCTCCCGAGTACAGAGCTTCGTCTCCCGAAAACACATTTAACGCCTTTCATCCCGAATGCAAAGCCTCATTCCCTGAGAGTGGACACTGAAGGTCTGTCTCCCAAGAACAGACAAGATACTCTGCCTTTCAGAACGCTTTGCCATTCCGAGATCAAAGCTTCGTCTTCGAGAGTAGAGAGCTAAAAGCCCTGTCTCTCGAGACTCGGTCACCAGAAAAGCCAAGTCCAAGGCCCTACATTCTGACATCGGAACCTTATCTCCCAAGTGCAGACTACGGGGTCAAGAGTTGATCTACGCTACCCAGCCCCTAGTGCGGACAAGAGCCCAGCCTGAAGAAATTCAAAAAGCCCCTTTTAAGCCAGGGAATACCAGGTCGTATGATGTTATTTCATGTGTGTATGAGATGTTAAGAGAAGAGCATAGACGTGTTAATACATATGTTTAGTGTGTGAAATGTTAAGAGATATTTTATGGATAATTGATAAGATTAGGAAATGTTAATGGATAAGTTAAGGTTAAGAAGTGTTTTATAGATAAGTAATGGATAATCTGTATTAAGATTAAGAAGTGTTTTATAGATAAGTAATGGATAATCTGTATTAAGGTTAAGAAGTGTTTTATAGATAAGTAATGGATAATCTGTATTAAGGTTAAGAAGTGTTTTATGAATAAGTGATAAGTTAGATTAAGGTTATGAATTGGTTTTATGTATTAGGTTTAGTAGGATTAATAATTGTGATATTGAGTTGCCTGTGTGTTGCCCATTATCAACCCCCCATGCCTATTAAGATTGTAAACCCCATTGATGCATTGGATATTGAAGTTGCTAGTAAAGAATAATTATAAAAACAATTCTCTTGCTTGGTCTGGTCACTCATCACTCTCTGGGGAGAAGGGCACAGAGTCCTCATAGATATTACTTGAAAAGAACCTGGAACTGAAGTCCCCCAGCTCATAACACAAGCCAAATCAAAACAAGCCAAATTAAGAAATATCCAGGTTTAATGGGATTCCTGCACTCTCAGGTGGCCCTGAGGGGGAACCGGGAGTCAATGAGGAAAGAAAAAGGACCACGTGTTTCTCCTTTGGGAGCTCACATAAATACTCTGGGATTTGGAGTCCAGACCAATACAGCTCTCAGGACTGGGGGCTGGGGGCTACGCTTCCAACTTAACAGTCACCTCCTCTGGTACACAGCATCAGGGAGGACACCCCCAATGTTCCCGACTCGGGCTCAGCAGGTCCCTCCAGTTTCTATGCCAGGCACTTGCTTTGTTTTTATCTTTTTCTGTAGCTGGAGAAATAGAAACGGGGTGCGGGGTGGGGTGGCGACTCTGTGTGTGTGTGTGGATAAGATCCTGCTTCGTGTGGAACTGGTAATATGGAAGTTTTACTTTATCTTAGTCCCAAACCAGGGGGAAAGGTGGGGGTGGAAAGCTATCAGTGGGGAGGGGAGGGAGCATTAGTCTGAAGGAAGGGCAAGGGTGAACCTATAAAAAAAATAATCCAGTTTGTGTCTTAGCCAAAAGACACAAGAGGATAGTATCAGTGGGGAGGAGGGGAGGGAGCATTAGTCTGAAGGAAGGGCAAGGGTGAACCTATAAAAAAAATAATCCAGTTTGTGTCTTAGCCAAAAGACACCAAAGGAAAGTGCCTTGGCCAAGGACCTCAGGAAAGAGGCCCAAGGCCTTCTCCAAGCAGGTCATCTGCAGAGCTGGAATGGCAGGGTCTTTCTTAAACAACAAATGGTCTATCCAAGTTTGGTCAGAGCACCCCAAATAAGTGCAATTTTGACAGTTTAGACAGGTTTCTGTGACAGACCCTGCCTAGAAGGCAAAGAGGTCATCCCAGAAAGCAGGACCCACAGAAAGGAGGGCTTAAAGAAGTGGAAAAGAAACTCGGCTAGCTCCTTCAATTGTGTTTTTTTTGCTTTGGTCGGTAAGCGATCAGGATGGAAAGAGAAGCTATGCCAAAGAAGAAAGTCTGTAGGAACCAGAGGAGCTGGGCCTGGCCGTCTGTGATTCCTTTATGCCTGGAAAGGAGGAAATTTAAACAAGAGAATTTTAATGTTGGTGCCAGGAAATTATTGTGTTCTACTTTTAGTTCTGTTTACAATTCTGAAGTGCAGTAGACGAGGATATGGTTTGGGGGGCGTTTAATTTACATCAAACACAGAATTATCTGAGGAGTTTTAGGAAAGTTACATATACTTGTGTCGAAGCAAGGTCTATCAGAGCACACCATCTCTGGATCTGGAAACCAGGCGTGCATATTTCAAAACAGCTCCTCATGTGATTCTGTTTTGAAACTGGATTAAAAACCAACAGCCCAGATCAATAACTCAGTTCTTTTGCAAATTATAAAACAGAGTATTAACTGCTCTAGTTGGTTAGACACAATTTTTGTTAAATAACTAAATAATTGCCAGGTGATGGTAGCCTCTGCCTTTAATTCCAGCACGCAGGGGGCAGAGGCAGGTGGATCTCTGTGAGTTCGAGGCCAGCCTGGTCTATAGAGTGAGTTCCAGGACAGGCTCCAAAGCTATACAGAGAAACTCCGTCTTGAAAAACAAAAAAAAAGGGGGGGGGGAACCCAACTAAATAATTAATTGGTCAATGCAAGCAAACTACATCCATTCATCAAACATTTACTGAGTACTTCTGTTCCAGGCTCAGTATTAGGTATAGGGATTCAGGCTGCAGGCTCTCAGCCTCAAAGTGTATAAATTATTTAGATATGGCTGCTCATGACTTACATCAAATACCAAGATGAAAGTGAGAAGTCCCTATGACAAAGACTTACTTGCACAACACCATGGCATATATGGACTCTCCCACATGAATCAGACAAGTAAGCCAATACCTGAAACAACAACAAAAAGCCGTCTTTTAGTGTAAGGTTATAGTAATTTACTAATTAACTCTAACACAGAAACTTTAAAAAGAAAGGCATCTCAACACAAACTAGCATCTCTGTTAGCTACCTAAAGGTAACTGTAGGCCTTCCAGGTACTCAGAGAGCCTGGAGCCGCAGTGAGTGTTCCTAACCTCTGTTTCCTTACCCATTTCTTAGGAGGGTGTGATGGTGGTCCACCAAGTACTTTGTAAAGGGACCCAGGGGTCCAAGGCTCTGATAAGGGACACTCTGAGGCCAGAAGACAACCCACTGAAAGAGAACCACAGACACAGAGCATGTCCAGTAAATGATTATATCTAACAGCAGCTGTGGAACAATGATTCTACAAAAACAACTACAGACCAAAGAACACGAACAAATCATCCAGTCCTCCAGCACCAACTTTTATTCCTGAATAACAACTTAAGTGTGAGATTTATGCTGAAGAAAATTGCTTATCAGAATCAGTGTCCAGGGTGACTGCTATTCTTTTTGTTTGTCTGTTTTTCGAGCCAGGGTTTCTCTGTAGTTTTTGGAGCCTTTCCTGGAACTAGCTCTTGTAGACCAGGCTGGCCTCGAACTCACAGAGATCCGCCTGCCTCTGCCTCCCAAGAGTGCTGGGATTAAAGGCATGTGCTTTTCTTAATGGACGACAGTAAAATGTTATTTTATGGATGTCATTAGCTATTTGTTAAAGAATTCGCATGCCTTGGCTAGGCTGCAGAAGTTACAGCCGGAGCAGCTCTATCTCCCATTTTAATTTAAAACTGTTCTTTCACCTTCTGGACCCCTAAAACTGAAGTTTGAACTGCAACTGCTTATTTGCATAAGGGTTCTGTAGCTGAATTACCATCTTCTCAGCCTCTGCCGTGTAGTTTCTGTTATTACATGCCAACATTTGCAAAGACTATTACGATTACAATATATTATATATTATATTATAGTCCTGTACATTTCTGTCAAGAACACCTTTACCTCTCTGTGGGTGTTATTCCACAAAGTCCAGATGAAGCTTATATTGTAACTGCAATATCTGTTTGAACTAGCAAAGGCTTCCTCCCTTCTATATCCGCTAGACGGGGACCTCAGAACAAAAATATATCTTTGAAATTTTTCAATTCACGCCTCTGCATATGGTGAAATTAGGACGGGGGGGGTCACACTAGACACCAACAACACTGTGGACACGACAGGGTCTCCTGGAATATTTAAATAGCATTTCTTCATAATTATACCATTTGAGCCCAATTTTTCATCATCTTTCTCGTTATTTTTTAAAAAAAATCTTTCTCAACTGGACAAAAGTTATTCTTCATCTATGCAACTGTCTTCCACATTCAGTTATATTCTCTCCTTTCCTTCTTACTAATTAAACCCTACCCATCCATTAAGTTTATCATCATTTTCCAAGCAGTTCAAACTATTCAAACACTCTGCTTCGAATTTTATATTGAGTTGTTAGGTCTACAGAAATATACTAACTTCACTTCACCCTTCCCTAAACGATAAAACTTGGTTAAACCTCAATGACACGGAGGGAGAGGACGCCGGACCGGAACACCGTCAACTACAAGATCCCCAGTGCCCACCGAACTTCCGCGTACACCAGTAACCTAGGCAACCGCTGTTCGCGTGCGCAGAACCCCCCCCCCACCACCCCCTCCACCGCGTGCGCACTTCGCCCTCAGGGGTCTGGGGGCGAGAGGCGCCCGTAGGTCCCAAACCTCACCGCGAAGTAGCCCAGCCCCAGGACGGTGATCAACGAGGGCCAGGGTCTGGCTGCACGAAAGTATGTAGCGGCGTCCCTGCGGACCTCCGACTTCGCCACCACCATCTTGAGAACCCTAAACACCGGGTTGTAGGGCAAGATTTGCTTCCCACCCTCGTCCACGCAGGGAGAGCCGGGCGAGCCGGTTTCCCAGGCTTAGCTCGGGCACGCCAGTGCGACTGCGCCACCCGTGCGTGCCGCTTGCCGGCTTTACCGTGTAGTAGGTGAAGGAGACGGTGATGACTGTGAACCAGAACAGGCTGCCCCTTTGGAAGTAGCCTGCACCTGGCGCCGTCCCCATCGCTGTAGCGACTCCGCTGGGCTGTCTTTTACACCGGGCGAGGCGAACGGCTTCCTGTGCACCAGACCCAGAAGGTTTCGGTTGCGGGTGACCCCGGGAATCCGGTGCAGGAGGCACCTCCCTATTTCAGCTAGAGTAGCTCCTGTTTTGCCGCCCTCAGAATGGCGAGTCTAGTTTCCGATCCAGTCGGGTGAGGCGTGCACCACTAGAAGTATTGCGCCTCCTCCTCATTTGTTTAATGGGTGGGGCCATACACCGCGGGCGGCCGACCGTGTCAGGCTATCCCCCCCACACACACACCAAGTAAGCTTAGAGTGGTTCCTTAGCCTGTTCACAATACAAATAAAATACATCTTAGAAAAAAGTAATTCTGCCAAATCTCTAATTTTGCCAGTTTTTCAGCTGTGTGTGTTGCTGGGATTAAGGGCATATTTCACCACGTGTAGACCCATTTAAGGTAAACTTTTACCATCACAAGACAATAAAACTCATTGATTTTTTTTTTTTTTTTTTTTAGACCAGGCTGGTCTCGAACTCACAGAGATCCGCCTGCCTCTGCCTCCCAAGTGCTGGGATTAAAGGCGTGCGTCACCATCGCCCGGCTAAACTCATTGATTGTATACCCGTTTTCTTTCTTTCTTTCTTTCTTTCTTTCTTTCTTTCTTTCTTTCTTTCTTTCTTTCTTTCTTTCTTTGTTTCTTTCTTTCTTTCTTTCTTCTCTTGTGTGTGTGTGTGTGTGTGTGTGTAGGAGGTCAGTTTACATGTGGAAGTCAGAGGACAACTTGTAGGAGTTGATTTTCTTTTCTTTTCTTTCTTTCTTTTTTTTTTTTTCGGTTTTTCGAGACAGGGTTTCTCTGTGGCTTTGGAACCTGTCCTGGAACTAGCTCTTGTAGACCAGGCTGGTCTCGAACTCACAGAGATTCACCTGCCTCTGCCTCCCAAGTGCTGGGATTAAAGGCATGCACCACCACCGCCCGGCAGGAGTTGATTTTCTACGTTTCACTATGAAGGTTCCAGAGCTTGAACCCATGTAACCAGGTTTGGCAGTAGATACATTTACTCATGAACCATCTTGCCCGCCCCATTTAATTTTGTTTTAGTTAAAAAAATAATGATAACATAAAACAATAGGGGCAATGAGGGTTTTTTTTTGTTGTTGTTGTTGTTGTTGTTTCTAGACAGGGTTTCTCTGTGTAGCCCTGACTGTCCTGGGAGCAGGAAAGTAACATCAAGAAAAGTCCTAAAGGGACTTGAGAGATTGGCTGCTCTTTCAGAGGACCCAGATTCAAACCCTAGCACCCACAATACAGCTCACAACTGTATATAATTCCAGTCTTACAGGATCTGGTACCCTCATTTGGCTTCTCAGGCCACCAGGCATCCATGTGTTACACAAAGATGCATGCAGGCAAAATACTCATACACATGAAATAAATAATTCTTCTTTAAAAAAAAAAAAAAGAAGCCGGGAGGTGTTGGTGCACGCCTTTAATCCCAGCACTCGTGAGGCAGAGGTAGGCGGATCTCTGCCAGTTCGAGGCCAGCCTGGTCTACCAAGTGAATTCTAGGACAGGCTCCAAAGCTACAGAGAAACCCTGTCTCGAAACAAAAACAAAAACAGAAGAGTTTGCATCACACAATGCTGTGTTGTGGGACTGAACACAGGCTGTGGGGTATTTTTCAAAAGGTTGAAAAACTTGGTGGATATCCACAAAAGCCTAGCCTCAGAGAGTGGGGGAGAAGAAGGGAATGGAGAGGGATGGAGACATTGGTCACCACATTTGATGACTTAGGAACATTAAAAAAGATTGAGCAATTTGGAACAGATTTTTTTTTTTAGCATCAGTCTTTGCCAGTGATACCTAAATAATGGAGTGAGAGAGAGGAGAGGCAGACTGGAACTGAAGAGATGATAAGACAGTAGGCACAGAGAGTTTCTGCTCCTGGGGTTTCCTGGCAGCCGCTTGAGGTAGAAGGGACAGGACAGGTCACCCCTAAGTGGGAACTCAGGATGCTGAGAGAAAATGACAGCAAACAGCAACATACCTGTCTGGAACTTTGAATTTTGGGGAAGAAAACAAATGCTAGAAGAAGCATAGGTTTGCCCTACGTCTTGTTTTTGGGTAGAACAATTTAGCAGATAAAATCCTTGCTAGCCACGTATGGCACAGACCTTTAATCCCAGCACTTGCGAGGAGGAGACAGGTGGGTCTCTATGAGTTTGAGGCCAACCTGGCCTACATAAAGTTCCAGAATAGCCAGGGATATACAGTGAAACTGTTTCAAAAGAAAGAAAGAAAGAAAGAAAGAAAGAAAGAAAGAAAGAAAGAAAGAAAGAAAGAAAGAAAGAAAAAGAAAGAAAGAGAAAAAAGATCCTTGTTGTAGGCCAGATTTTTTCATACACTCATCAAACAGGCCCAGAAGACTGGGGCTGGGACTCAGTGTCTAGGGCTTGCCTGATGCAAGGTTTGGATGTTTGAATCATGCATAATGTACACACTTTCCAGTTCAAAAGAAAAAGAAAAGCAAGCTACTCGTATTGCTTTCCACATTTACTACAAGCTAATGTGTTTTGGTTGGTTGGGGTGGGAACATGCTTTGGATAGAAGGGAGAATTAATCATCTGGGGCCCACGTCCAAGATGGGAAGTTGGGTGGGGGTAGGGACGGCTAGATCAAGCCATCTGTTTTTCTTTATAATTTATTTCTGTCTGGCCCCCCAATCCTCTAGTAGTTCAGATAACCTTGAGTTTCTGATCCTCCCGCTCCTGCTTCCTGAGTGCTGGGATTCTCAGTATGTGCCCTCACAGCCAGTTTATGCTGGGGCTGGGTTTGAGCCCTAGGCCCTGTGTACGTAGGTGAGCACTCTGTCCCCTGAGCCACTTCTCTAGTCCCTCCCTACTTTTTTTTTTTTTTTTGGTTTTTTTTTTTTTGGTTTTTCGAGACAGGGTTTCTCTGTGGTTTTGGTTCCTGTCCTGGAACTATCTCTGTAGACCAGGCTGGTCTCGAACTCACAGAGATCCGCCTGCCTCTGCCTCCCAAGTGCTGGGATTAAAGGCGTGCGGTTGACTTTTGCTCTCTGGCTGACTAGGTATTCTTGTGGAGTTCTACTTCTTGTTGTCAGCACCATCTCCCTCCTCGACTTCAGCTGCCTTTGTCAGCAACTGCCTCAGCCTCACGGTGCCTTTCTTTCTCCGCTTCCTCTTTCTCCCCTTCTTTTTCCTTCTTCATTTACTGCCTTGCCTGCCTGCCAGCTGGAACCTCTCTCTTTCTCGTTTATAATGTTTTTGAGACTTGATATCTCTGTGTAGCCCTGGCTGTCCTGGAACTCACTCTGTAGACCAGGCTGACCTTAAACTCATAGAAATCTACCTGGCCTTTGCTTCCTTCGTGCTGGCATTAAAGGCGTGTTCCACCAGGTCTGGCTTGGGTCTTCCCTTCTCTCTCTGCCTATAAGCTTTTGGAGATGATCTAGGAGATTGGTAGTGTGTCCCGGGCCTCCTCCGGCACAGTGGGGGCATGCCAGAGCTTTAAACGACAGTGTTTGTGGAGACTGGAGGAAAAGCCGTGAGAGTCCAGCGTGCGCTCTCACAGGAGGAGGCTGCCGGAAGCAGGTAGCAACCTGGGAATAAAGATGAGCCAGCTTTCTGGAGAAGCATCATTTTGGTCTCCATCAGCGCATCTCTAGCATCATCCCACCCCCATCTATCCCAGTGAGCATGGTACCGCTCCCAGAGCAATGGTTGAGGTCCCTAAGCAGACAGTACAGGACCACTACAGCCACAGCTCTTGAGCGGGGCTGCCCAGGACGTCATGATCTGTCCACTGGTGTGTTCCTTTAACCCCAGCTTCATTAGGGCTACCGAACATGGTCCACCCTGAAGTCAAGCCGGAAACTCGGAGCTCCAGCTTAACCCTGCTCCTCTGCGACTCTTGCCATTAACTTGCTCAGTTAAAAACATTATTTCTGATCGGTGGTGGTGGCACATGTCTTTAGTTCCAGAGCTCTGGAGGTAGAGTTCGAGCCTCAGCTTTTTGAGTAGTTTGGAATTATAAGTGTCCATTTCCCCCATTCTTGATTAGAACTAAAGGTTAAGATGGGAGGAGTCAGCAGGAGCATCAGGAATTTAAGGTCATCTTCGGCTACGTGGGATGGGGTGGGGGGCGGGAGTTGAGGCTAACCTGGGCTACAAGAGATACTCAGAAACCAAACAATTCAATGCTTATAGAACACAAGAGTCAGCTGGGCGGTGGTGGTGCACGCCTTTAATCCCAGCACTTGGGAAGCAGAGGCAGGAGGATCTCTGTGAGTTCGAGGCCCCCCCTGGTCGACCCAGGACAGGCTCCAAAGCTACAAAGAAACCCTGTCTTGAAAAACCAAAACCAAACCAACCAAACAAAAAACCCTACAAGAGTCTTATAATGTCCTTTTCAATGTCACCATGGGCCTTCTATTGCCTATATTCTCAGTATTCATTAGTCCCTCATTTATTGAATGTCATGGACACTGTGAACTAGACAGACTTTGGTTCTCATGTAGCTTTCACTTGCGTGTACTACATCAGTGGAATGTGGTAAGCTTGAGCTTTAAGGTCCTCAGCTCACTCTGGTCTAGGAGATCTACCCTCACTGCCTTCGAGTCTAGGTGGGAATAAAACAATGCCAACATTATAAAGATAACACAGGGATTAAATATGAAGATTCCTTTCGGTGTGTGTCTAAGGAACACAAGGTGTGTTTGAAAAGGCAGACTGGTGGTCCTGGGTGGAGAATAGGGCTGGGTCAAGGGTGGAGCCTTGTTTTGAGTGAAGATTTGGTGGGTTCTTTAGGGCGTTTCTGAGGAGGGGGCAGCCTTGCTTATTTTTTATTATCATTATTATCATTATTATTATGTTTTTTTGAAACAGGGTTTCTCTGTAGCTTTAGAGCCTGTCCTGGCACTCGCTCTGTAGACCAGGCTGATCTTGAACTCACAGAAATTCACCTTCCTCTGCCTCCCTAGTGCCGGGAGCTGGGATTAAAGGCGTGTGCCACCACCGCCGGGCTCTTCACTTATTATATAATTAGAAAAAAGAAGTTTTTTTTTTCTTTTCTGCAGCGAGCAAGGTTTGGGATTGGAAATTTCCCAAATGGCTTCCAAAGGTAAGTTCCTTGCATAGGGACCAAACTCTGGCTTTTGTAGCTGGCTATTTTGTATCTGATGCTCTACACAGGTATCTCCAACCTTTGATATTTTGACGTATTTATCTACAGATGTGTTGGGCTGCATTCATCCCGGCACAGTCTGCCTACAAGTTGGACACGACTGCATCTGGGCTTTTGTTTGTCTGTTTGTAGGGATGTGAGCTACCATTTCTCCTTTTTAAAATCTCTTTAAAGTAGCTTGTAGAATGGAGGCCGCTCTTATAAACAGTGTAATTGCTCCTGTCTGCTGCCTGGTGAAATGGTTGGTGGGAATTCCCCAGAGACTCAAGTGCCTACAAATAAACGTGAGGTTACATTAAAGGGGGTGTCTCCTATTTTAGAGGTCTACATGGAACTATTTGCAGGTAACATAAAACTATGCTTGGGATTGCATTTGCAGTGTTGGGTCAGTGTGGAGATAAGCAGGATGTGTGTTAGAGAATGGCCCCAGCCCAGCAGCCTTCTGTATCAAAGTGAATGGCCATGATGAACACGGCCTCAGGAATAATCCCTGCTCCAAAGGGAAGAAGGCTGAATCAAGAGGTAGGGTCTTTGGGCTCTTTTAGTCTTCTGAATTTTTGTAGAGGTGCTTTTTGATGGAGGAGGACTGGGGACTCAGGTCAGTGGTAGATTACTTGGTAGGCCAGTGTGAGGCCCTGGGTTCAGTCTGTACCACCAGAAAAACAAAAATACTGGGTAAGTTCAGGAGTATATATTATAAGAGCCAGGGACCGGCTAATCTGGTATAGAAATTGTCAGAGCAATGTAAAGGGCTGCCCTTGGGCAGACAAAGCAGTGTAAGGCTGATTTTCTTTTCCACATCAGAAATAGTTTCTAAGGAAAAAACGCTTTAATCTGGGACATGTTACCTGAGGCAGACAATGTAAATGCTGGACCCATGGGGTTCCTGGAGCTGTTGGGACTGGCCAAGAGCTCTGATTCTCTAGCTATGACTTTTGCCTGCCTCAGGTAGAGCTTCTCATTTTGTCTTTCTCCAATAACAATAGTAAATTCAACCTACTGCTGTGTTTAAGGACCAGCTATACTCATGTCTCAGCCTTGTGGAGATTTGAGACACATGGTCATCCTCTTTCTTCCCTTGGCTGTTGGAATGTGACATCCACCTTTATATTTTCCTCTGTTCTTTGCTGCTATGACAATGGCAGAGTCGGGTAATCTTCCTTCCTTTCTTTCCTTTTCTTTTTTTTCTTTCCTCCGTTTTTGGTTTTATGAGACAGGGTTCTTCTGTATAGCTTTGGAGCCTGGAAATTGCTCTGTAGCCCAGGTTGGCCTCAAACTCAGAGATCTGCCTGTCTGCCTCCCGAGTGCTGGGATTAAAGGCATGCACCATCACTGCCCAGCTAAAATATATTTTCAAATTGTGGTGAAAAACAAAATTCACAGACTGGACTTTAAAGTGTAGCGTTTAATGGTGTTAGCAGTTTGTTCAACAAACCAGGACTTTGATTTGCTTGAGGGGAGGGTACACAGAAGCCAAAAGACGGTTTCTAGGGAGCCAGTTCTGTCCTCATGTGGATCCCAAGAGTCAAACAAATTCTGTCAGGCTTGGGGTTAAGAAACCTTCCTTTCTGAGTCATCTTGATGACCCTATATTAGTTACTTTTAAATGCATGACCAATCTATTATTTTAACCTGTTACACAATTAAATGTCTAAAACGCTCACTTTGTGAATGTTTATTGTAGTCATCTGAATGAACCCGAGTACTATGGTCATGGCCCTAAAGTTAGCATGTTGAAAAAAGCATCCTCAATGTATCAGTACTAAATGTAGGGCCTATACAAAGTGATCGGATCCCTGCAGGCCACTGCCTCCCAGAGTGGGTAATGGCACGAGAGGGGGTGAGTTAGCGTCAAGGTGATTTTAACACTGGGGTGAACTTGAGTATGTAGAGCCTACCCTAGTTCTCAGCTATTCCCTTGGGCTGATTAAGTCAGTCTAAAGAATATTTATTTTATGTATTTGAGTATTTGCCTGTGTGTGCACGCCTGGTGCCCACAGAGGTCAGAAGAGGGCGCTGGACACCTGGTATTGTAGTCACAGGCAGCTTGAGCCACCATGTTGGTGCTGGGAAGAGCTGAGCCATCTCTCCAGCTCCTAATTTAGTATGTTTTCGGTAGTAGCCATTCTTTTCCTTTTTTTTTTCTTTCTTTTATTGAAAATAGATTTTTTTTCCTCACACAATATATCCTGATTATAGTTTCTCTTCCCTCTGCTAGTTACCTCCTACTTCTCCATGAGCATAGGAGATCTTTCCATCTACTAGAAGTAATTTCTTTCTTTAAAGACTTGAAGTTTTTACCTTGCAAGTCTTTCAGTTGCTTAGAGTTACATCAAGATATTTTATTTTATTTGCGGCTATTGTGAAAGGTGCTGTTTCCCTGATTTCTTTCTCACTTGTTTGTCATTTCTATATAGGAAGACTACTGATTTTTTGAGCTGATCTTGTTTGTATCCAGCCTCTTTGAGGTTGTTTATCAGCTGTAGGAGTTCCCTGGTGGAATCTTTAGTGTATTTTTTAGTGTATGTATATTATTATATCATTCACAAATTCGACTTCTTCCTTTCCAATTTAGTGCTTTAGCTAAAACTTAGTACTATGTCAAATAGATATGGGGAGAGTAGATAGTCTTGTCTCATTCCTGATTTATGTGAAATTGCTTTGAGTTTCGCTCTATTTAAGTTGATATTAGCTATAGACTTGCTGGAAATTAACTTTATTATATTTAAGTATGTTCCTGTGTCTCTAATTTCTCCAGGACTTTTTGAATGGCTGTAAGATTTTTGTCAGAGGCCTTTTCTGCATCCAATGAGAACATCATGTGTTTTTGTTTCTTTTAAAAGAAAAAGAAAAAAGTCTTTATGAATAGTCAGTCAACAAATGAGTGTTGTTGTTGCTGTATAGCATCTCTGGGTGCTGCTGATGTCTAATACATTTCTGTTTCCACATTTTCCTGGCTCTCCTGACAAAGAAGACCGTTGCAGCAAAGCAAGAGCAGAGCGTGGAGGAGGAAGGTTAAAACCACGACATAAGTTTACCAAGGATGACCTGAAGATACTTCAACAATCATTTGAACAGGATCGTTATCCAGATTTCACAACCAAGGAAAATCTGGCACAAGAGTGCAGGTGCACAGTGTATGTGATTGAAGTAAGTCAGATCTCTGCAGCTTCTCACGAGGATATGCCCTTTTGTGGCCATTTGGAAAATGAAGCAAAGAATCATAGGAAAGCTGACATCAGGCATTGTTAACATGTCATTTTTCTTCTTTCAATTTGACACAGCTTAGATAGAAAATAACTTATGAGGGACATTTGGAAGCAGGAACTTTAAGGATGTAAGCCCCTCAAAGACTGGAGAGATGGTTTAAGAGCACAGGCTGCTCTTCTAAAGGAGCTAGGCTCAATGCCCAGCACCCACCCAGCTGATGCTCTGGAACTCCAGTTCTAGGGGATTTGACATCCTTTTCTGACCTTTACAGGCATGTCACAAGCATGATACACAGATACACAAGCAGGCAAAACACCTATACAACATAAGATAAAAAATTTAGGCCATGAATGGTTGTGGATGCCTTTAGTCCATAAACTGACATGGGTGCTGTGAGAGGCAGGGGGATCTCTTTGAGACCAGCCTGGTCTGCAGAGCAAGTTTCAGAACACCCAGGGCTACAGGGACAAACCCTGTCTCCAAATAACAGCAACAAATTAAAAGTTATTGGCATTACCTAGGACAGGAACTGTGATGGTTTTATGCTGGTGATAGCTATGGCAAGGACAAAGTAGGAAGACTTCCAGGTATTGATTTTAGGATGGAAAATGTTGTCCATTTTAAAGGTGGAACAGTCTGATGAGAGATCAGATATATAACAAGAGAAGGGGAGAAAGGATTGCATTGAAAAAAGAAATTGGAAGATTGGTGTTGTCTTCCTTCCTATGCTGGCTTGATCTTACACAGGTCTGCTGTGTGGTTGTTTCATAATGAATCAAATCTACTTTGAAGTGTGAGTTCACGAGTGTAACAGCTGGAAGAAGCACTCACAACACACTTCCTTGGTATTTTACATTCTTTTGTTTTGTTTGTTTTGATTTTTTTTTTCTGTGGAGTAGTAGGGTTTCTCTGTGGAGTAGTCCTGGTTGTCGTGGAACTAGCTCTTGAAGATCAGGCTGTCCTCAAACTCCCAGAGATCTGCCGGCCTCTGCCTCCTGAGTGATGGGATTAAAGGCGTGTGCCACCACCTCCTGGCCTTTGTTTTGTTTTTTGAGACAGGGTTTCTCCGTGAAACATTCCTGGCTGTCCTGAAACTCACCCTGTATAGATCAGTCTATCCTTGAACCCGCAGATCCACCTGCCTCTGGGATTACAGCAGTGTTCCACTATTGCCTGGCAGGATTTTACATTCTTTTACAGTCTTCCTCCAAGGTGTTCCTGAGCCTTGGAGGGGTTTGTTGGTGTAGATGTCCACTGGAGAATTGGGTCTCACAAGCACTCAGTACTTTGACTAATTATAAGTCTCTACTGTCTGCTGCAAAAGAAATACCTTTGATAGGTTGAAAGCAGCACAAACATACGATTATAAAAATAATCCTTGACACCCACCCACTGAGACGGTGGAGCTGATCTATTGGAAGTTCACCAAGACCAGCTGGACTGGGACTGAAAAAGCATGGGATAAAACCGGACTCTCTGAACATGGCAGACAATGAGGACTGCTAAGAAGTCAAGAACAATGGCACTGGGTTTTGATCCTACTGCATGTACTGGCTTTGTGGGAGCCTAGCCTGTTTGGATGCTCACCTTCCTAGACCTGGATGGAGGGGGGAGGACCTTGGACTTCCACAGGGCAGAGAACCCTGACTGCTCTTTGGACTGGAGAGGGAGGGGGAAGGGGAGTAGGGGGTGAGGAGTAGGGGGAGGGGGAGGGAAAAGGGAGGCGGGGAGGAGGCGGAAATCTTTAATAATAATAAAAAAAAATCAAAAAAAAATAATCCTTGAAAAGACAGGGAAAAATGAAGGCAGCCTTTCCCAGGCCTGCACATTATTAAGACTGTGAGCTGTGCAACCCCTCCCGGCCCCTCCATCAACCCTGTTGCAGCCTCTGCATCCACATAGAACAAACCGGAATGGCCCCTTAACGCTTGCGGTTGTGTTAAAGTGTGGTAGTGGTTCACGCCTTTAATTCCAGCACTCAGGAGGCAGAGGTAGGTGAATCTCTGAGTTTGAGCACAACCTGATCTACAGAGTGAGTCCAGGATAAACTCTAAGACTACACAGAGAAACCCTGTTTCGAAAACCAACAATACACAAAATTTGTAACATGATCATTTAGCAAAAAGAGTAGGTTCCTCACTAGTGACTTTAAACTCTGAATCTTCCTGCCTCAGTTTTCCAAGTGCTAGGATTATGGGTGTGTATCTCAAGCCCTTATTTATTTATTTAATAATTATGAGAAAGAATCTCATTATGTAACCCCGGCCATCCTGGAACTCACTATGTCAGCCAGGCTGATCTTAAACTCACAGAGGGATCCTACTGCCTCTGCTTCCCAAGTACTGGGTTTAAAAGTGTGTGCTCTCAGATCTGTCCTCCATCTTTAAAAAATTTTTTTTTTAAATATTTATTTTTTATTATGTATACAATATTCTGTCTGTATGTGCTTGCAGACCAGAAGAGGGCAGCAGACCTCGTTACAGATGGTTGTGAGCCACCATGTGGTTGCCGGGAATTGAACTCATGACCTTTGGAAGAGCAGGCAAAGCTCTTAACCATTGAGCCATCTCTCCAGCCCCTTTAAAATTTTTTTATAATTTCTACACCTCCCTTTCCCTGCAAAAGCTTTGGACCATGATTTTCATGTATAGCTATTATTTTTAAGGATGCTAAAAATGAAACCAGATGTGCTTAGGACCCCATAAAAAAACTACCATGCCATGGCTAAGTCTAGCCTCATTTTGTGTCACCCATAAGAATATAGCTTGTAATTTATTGTATCTTGGCTGGGGACAGCTAGGTGAAGTGTCTAGGAAGTGTTAAGGGGCAATTCCGGCTTGTTCTGTGTAGATGCAGAGGCTATAACAGGTTTGGTCGGAGCAGGCTTCCGTACTTCATTTTTCCCTGTCTTTTTAAGGTCAGGAAGCAAGACAGTAAGGCTGACTCTTACTACCCTGAGAAAGCTCCTGTGAAAATGACTGTGAAACTTGGCAGGGTGGCACACCTCTGACTCCCATTGCTCTGTTGGTGGATCTCTGAGTTTGAGGCATAGTGAGTTCCAGGACAGCCAGATCTACATAATAGGGAGACCCTGTGTCAGAACAAAGGGAAAAAGGGAAAAGGAAAAGAACATTGTGGGGCACTGCTAGAAAGCAGATTTGATTAACAATTTCCTTTTTCTCTTTAGAACTGGTTTCAGAATAGAAGAGCAAGGCTATCAAAATTTAGAGACAAAAGTTTTGACACCAAGAGAATGCACAAGAGCCAAGACTATATGCTTAAAGGACACCAAGATACCCAGGTGCAAGCTCCCAATTACAGCGTTGAGCAGGTCTCTTATGACCAGGTGGCACCATTGAGTCTCCCTATCTATTCTTTGGAGCCCCAGGAAGCTTCTGGCGAATGCTGTGGTCCAAAGCAATAGAAGGAGATGAGGTGGAGTTGTGTGCTATCAAGGTACCAGTGGGAGTGGATCTTCTTTCAACTTCAAACCAACAGACTTTACTCCTCCCCCTATGTGTGTGCAGTTTTATAAGGGTGATTGACCTGAGACACGAAAAAGCCAGTGTCCTCTGTCTTTGGCTGTTCCTGGTGTGCAGGGGCAGAGGCAGATGGATGACCGTAACTATTTCTTGCTGTTCCCAGAACAGCAGCTGAATAATTGTAGAGAACAGCGACAACTGCAGCGGCTCTCAGGCTATCGGGACAAATTTGGTGCAAGTAACAGTGTCACTATGGCTAATGATACACGAACAACTCTGCAGTAACACAGTCCAAGCCTTTGAAGAAACAATTGGTGCATTCATTCATGGAGGTCAAAGGACAATTTGCGGGAACATCTTCTTGGACTCTGTGGGTTTTGAAGATCAAACCTTGGGTCTTTAGGGCTAGTGGCTGAACCAGCTGAGCCATCTTTCTGGCCCAAACTGAGGTTCTTTGTCTTCCTCCCTAGGACTGCAAATATGTGTCACAACGTGTCTGATGTCTGACGGTTGTGGTGCTGGGCTGCGAACCCAGGCGCTGTGTATACATTCACAAATAAAGATTTAGCAAGTGGGTTGGAGAGATGGCGATGGCTCAATACTAAGAACAATTGTTTTCGCAGAGGACCGAGACTTAGTTCCCAGCACCTTCATGGTAGTTCACAACTTTCTGTAATTACAGGGAACTCAATGCCTTGTGATTTTTTTTTTTCTGAGAAAAATTTTTATTGACCTTTTGGATACAATTTATTTGCCAGGAAGGATGATCCCATCATACTTCCACGGGAACCAGTGAAAGACCCTCTGGACCCCTCCCCCTCAGAACCCACAGCTGGCCTGCTCCCGTGAGAACATCCTGTTTGTTTGAAAGATTTTCAGGACCTGCAGTTGGCTGTTCCCATGGGTGTTGTGATAAGAGCCGCGGGGCTGCGTCCCCGGCACCCGGCTGCCTGCATGGCTTTACCTAAAATAATTACACAGAAACTGTATTCTTTTAACAGCCTGTTTTGAGATCCTCAGGACGCCCTCAGGATCTGCAGCTAGCCTGCTCTCATGAGAACATCCCGTTTGCTTAGGAGAACAGGATATCTGTGGCCATACATCTGTGCTGAGGTCAGGGCCCCTAGCTGCAAAACAGGACATCTGTGGCTGGGAGAGGAAAAACCACATATGCCCCTCGCCTCATTCCAACCGACCAATGAAATCCCTGTAACCATGCATCTGCTTCTGTATGCCTACTTCTGCCGCCCTTTTCCTATAAAAAGACCTTCTCCCAGACTGCAGGCGCGCAAGTCCTCCGAAAAGACTTTGCCGCCCGCAGGTACCTGTATACACCCAATAAACCTCTTGCTATTTGCAGCCAGTGGTCTCAGACTGTTCCTTGGGTCTCAGGGTCACCTCCTGAGGGAAGGTCCTCTCAGAGGGTCTTTCACCAGCGTATGGCTTCCTCTTTGCTGATTCTGTGTTTGACCCCAATGCAGCCTGTCCTGCACTTCTTGTCTGCAATTCTGAAACCTGGCTACCCAGCACCACGTAGAAGTCCAGGCCGTAGATCCCAATGTTTGGATCATATCTGATGCCCAGGTCAATGTGTTGTTGAATCCCAAAGCTGAAGTTTCCAGTATGAGAAGTTATTTTTCCGAAATTCATCCTCCCGCACCTTCAGGCCTTTCTCCAGAATTTCTTCTGCCTTGGCTCCATGGACAGTGCAGTGAACAGCAATCTTCTCCTTTCTCCTGATGACAAAGGAAAAACCAATAAATAAATAAATAAGAAAAAGAAAAAAGAATCAAAGAGAAAATAGCTGTTTCCAGCTTAATCAGTCTTTTAAAAAGCCTCCAATTAACTAAAGTCAGAGGGTTGACTTTCTGTCACCAAGAAAAACAATTTAAATGTTTAAAATACTTGTTTTGGGTCATAGAAATTGTTTTTTTGTTTTTGAGATTTACTTTGTGTGCATATGGGTGTCTTGCTTGTATATACATCTGTACAGTGCTTAAAGACATGGGAAAGGGGACTGGAGCCCCTAGAAATTGGAGTTACAAATGCTTTATAGATGCTATGTGGGTCCTGGGGATTGAACTTAGGTTTTCTGAAGAATAGTTAGTACTTTTAACCACCAAACCATTTTTAGCCCCCTTTCTTTTTGAAACAAGTGTTTGTGTATCCCAGAATAGCTTAGAACTCCCTATGTATCAGATTTATTGTGTAGCACAGATGACCTTGAACTTTTGATCCTTCTGCTTCTACTTCCTTAGTGCTGGTTTGCACCATCATACTTGATCTATGCAGTGCTGTGGGTTGAATTTAGGGCATTGCATGTAGCAGGAAAACAATGCCAACTGAGCTATACCCCCAGCATACAGACTGTGTTTTTAAAGGGTCATTTGCTCTGTTGTTTTGGATCTTCAGAAAGGCCAAAAGTAGTGAGGAGTGCTTGGCTGAACAAAACTGCTTCCATCCTGCGGTGTCAGGAAGTGAAAAGAGCGTGAGAGAGGACAGGGCTTGGGGTACGACTATCTCTTTCAAAGCACACCCTCAATGGCCTTCCACTAACCATACCCCACCTCTATTTCCCAGCAGCACCACAGGAGGGCTGTGCTCGCTGCCCACAGCTTCTTCGGCAGGTATCCCATACTCCTGGCATGTGTGTTTGCACTATACTGGCTGGAAAACAGATCAGAAAGAACATGGCCTTCGAAGGCATACTCTGAATGAGCCAGCTTCCTCTAAGGATCACATCACCTCCCAGCAGCACCACAGCAGACAACCGCATCATAGTATATAGCTCCTGAGTTCATTTGAGAATATATATACTATACTATACTATACTATACTATACTATACTATACTATACTATACTATACTATATACTATAATGATATAATGCTTATCTATCTGTTTATTTTCTTTCTTTCTTTCTTTCTTTCTTTCTTTCTTTCTTTCTTTCTTTCTTTCTCTCCCTCTCGTTTCCTCCTCCTCCCTCCCTCCCTTCCTCCCTCTCCCTCCCTCCTTCCCTCCCCCCCTCTTTCTTTCTTGTTTTGTTTTTTTGAGACAGGGTCTCTCTGTGTAGTGTTAGGAGTTTTCCTAACACGAGCTCTCTGCCAACACAAAAATCCCAATCAACCCAAATCACAACAAGCCAAATTAAAAAATATTCAGGGTGGGAAAGAGACCACCCGGGAACTTTCCAGGAAGCAGTTTAAATAGACTAGGGGAGTGGTCAAGATTTTGGTGGACACAGGAATGGGGCCTACAAAGATGGAGGCCAGAGACTGGGACTTACATTCCAGACTGTATAAGGGGTAAAGGAAGCTGGGGTCATATTTTGACTAACATTTAGGCTCTCTTAGGAAAAAGGGGCATTGACTCAAGTCTGGCTACTTCCTACGGGCATGGGACGGGACGATCGGGGAAGGGAAGAGCTGGGTGTTGGTGGGTCCACGCTTAGCAAGAGGTGTGGGTGGAAAGGCATCCCATGTACTGTCTGTCATCCCGGAAATGCCAGGCATCTGTTCCTTGGGGCAAGTGTCTATGCAAAAAAAAATTGTTATCACCAAAGATGAGTGTGCCAGGATGAGGAGCAGGTAGGCCCTTCATTGTGGCATCCTGGAAAACTGGGAGAGTGGAAGGTCCTGTCTGCTGGACAGACCAAGTGTCCTGAGTGGGTGCCCGCTTGAGCCTGGAGAGATGGTACCAACATGGGTGTCCCAGGAGCTTGGCAGCAGAGGGGGTGGTGAGGATTACCATGTGAGGTCCTGTCCATTGAGGTTTGAGAGACCTAGGAGTTAGCTGTTTAAGGAGTACTCTGTCCCCTGGGGAGAGAGTTGCAGGTTTAGGGGCATTAGGGTCCACTGATGTGGGGGCAGGTAGACAACTGTCAGTGTTTGAATGGAGAAGGGACCTTGATGGAGGTGGGTCATCTTTCTATCTGTTGTTTCATTGGTTAAGTAATAAAGAAACTGCCTTGGCCCCTTTAATAGGACAGAAAATTAGGTAGGCGGAGTAGACAGAACAGAATGCTGGGAGAAAGAAGCCGAGTCAGGAGTCGCCATGATTCTCCCACTCAAGACAGACGCAGGTTAAGATCTTTCCTGGTAAGCCAGCTCGTGGTACTACACAGAATATTAGAAATGGGTTAGATCAATATGTAAGAGCTAGCCAATAAGAGGCTGGAACTAATGGGCCAGGCAGTGATTAAAAGAATACAGTTTCCGTGTAATTATTTCGGGGCATAAGCTAGCAATGCAGGCGGCCGGGTGCCGGGGACGCAGCCCCGCTACTCCTATTACAACAGGACCTTAAAAGGGAGAGGTAGGGTAGGTACCCCATTAGTGGAGGAGTTTGGACTGGGAGGTGATGGTTAAGGAGAAAGGGCCTGCCATTAAGCAGCTCAAAAGGGCTCAGGCCCGTAGGGGAATGTCGGGTGGCCCTGAGGTGAGTAAGGGCAATGGGGAGAAGGGAGGGCTGAGAAAACCTGAGTTCAGAGGAGAGCTTGGTTAGTTATTGTTTGATGAGTCCATTGTCCCTCTCCACCTTTCCTGAGGATTGTGGATGGTAGGGGGTGTGGAATTTCCAGAAGACATTGAAAGCTTCTGACATGAGCTCCATGACCCTGGAAGTGAAGGCTGGCCCATTGTCCATCTGGATGGTTCGTGGGACACCAAACCAAGGAATGATGTGGTCCCAGGACAGAATATGCCATGCAGGAGGAGTTTGGGTGTGGAGTTTATTGAGAGGAGAGTGGAGGGGTAGAGGGAGGAGGGAGGGGAGGAAGGAGAGGGAGAGAGAGAGAGAGAGAGAGAGAGAGAGAGAGAGAGAGAGAGAGAGCTAGGAAAGGGAGGGAGGCAGAGACCTGTTTGCCTTGATGGGGAGATTGGGAGTGGGCGGAGCTTGTCTCTTAAAGGGAAGGGTGCTGTTTGCTAGGTAGGCAGGCATGGCTTAGGATGCAGGGCACACTGCTTGAGGTGCTGTGCCAGGGTGTGCATGAATACTAACTTTCCTCCTTTTTTTATTAAAAAGCTGAGGAGTTAGGCATGGCAGGCTAAGGGAAAGAGGATGCTTTCTGCTGATTTGTGGGCATTGAAATCTTGGGGAACCTGAGGAAGCTGGTTGTTTCACTGCTGTCCAGGCTCTGTGGAACTATCTGGTGACTAAGAATGAGTGGGTTACCCATCCCACTCCCAAGTCCACTGTTTTTCAGGTTCATTTATAAGGTTTGATGCCCGTCACACATTGCATCCAGGTCTGTTTCCCTGACAGGGGGCCCTCAGGTGTCAAAAGTACTGAACTTTCTGTCCCTGTATCCACCATGAATTGGATAGGTTTCTCCTCCACTCTTAGGGTTACCCTAGGCTTGGGGAGGGGACGGAGCCCCATCTCCCCTAGTCACTGTCCTCTTCCAAGGCAGCAAGGATGGGAGTTGACTTTTTCCCAATCTTGTCGATGCCTCTCTTTTCTTCCTTTTTTTGGGGGACACTCTCTGGCCCAATGTCTTTCTTTCTAGCAATACCTGCATTGATTTTTTCCTAACTTACGCCAGAATTGTTGGTCTCCATCCTGTCCTCCTGCCTTGGTGGCAAGGAGTACTCTTTCCATTTGAGTTTGCTCCCTATCCAATATTTTGGTTAGGTTCTTCTCTTGTCTTTTGTCTATCTTCTCCTCCCTTTCTCGGTGTTCTCTTTCCCTTCTCTCTTCTTTCTGGTCCTCTGTTTCTCTCTTATTGTAAACCTTTTCTGCCACTGCTACTGAGTCTCTTAGGCCCCTCTCTCCTAGGATTTTAATGACTGTAATTTTCTCTTAATATCTGGTGCTGCTAGATTGACATAGGCTAAGATAATGACCTGCTGCACTTCCCCAGACTCCGGGTCGTAGGAGGAGTATTGTTTGACAGCCCCCCGCCCCATCAACCTTTCCAGGTATGCAGCTGGGCTCTCATCCCACCCCTGCTTTACATCATAAATTTTTGCCATATTAGTAGGCCTGCGTGAGGCGTCCTTGAGACCTGCCAATAGATCCAGGCAGTAATCTGGAGACTCTCCTTACCTCCTGCTGTGTTGAAGTCCCAGTCAGGGCAGGGTGCTGGAAAGGGTGCTTGACTAGTAGAGGGTCTGCTAGAGGGGTGCCTGTAGGTCCTGGGACCAGATTCTGGGTGTTCTCTAGGATTCTGCTTCTCTCCTCAGTTGTAAAGAGAACCCTCAACAACTGCTGACAATCGTCCTACGTAAGGGCATGGGTAAAAAAACAGTTTCCAACAGGCTAATCAAATCCTGTGGGGGGTCTTTGGGAAATGGTGCATTCTGAACCCTCCAATTACATAAGTCACTGGCGGCGAATGGCCAATAGTGGAAACCCTGACATCAGGAGGGCTGGTGGGTCTGAGAGGAAGGGCCACTGTGAAGTCTGGGTGTGGGGGTCCCTGCCCTCCTGCTGCGAATAGATAGTGCCAGGGACTCTCCTACCTCCGCCCTGACAGTTTGGGGGCTGAGGCTTCTACAAGAGCTGCAGGACGTGCTTGGGGAGACTAAGGGAGATAGGGAGATGGAGATCCCCCCTGGAATACAGAAGCAGGCTTTGTCTTATTCTCCTTTTTACCTGCTGAGGGAAGCCCTAGTCTTAGCAGCCAAAACTTGGGTGTGCTGTGGAAGTAAGAATGGTACAATCCAAGGAAGGGGTCCCCCTACCCTATCTATTAGCCCCCTCCAAGTAACAATATAGGGGACTTGATCAGGGTGGACACAGCAGGGACAGAAGACCATCTCCTTTACCTTGTGAATAGTTGCTGCATCAAAGGTTCCACCTGCTGGCCTGGCCACCCGGCATTGAAGGTGGGCTACTCAGCTGAACAAAGAGTGACCTATCTCTTCTTTTTGACAATTACAGTGTTGTTGCTGGTGGTATCCTGGATGTCCTGCCAGTAAGCAAGAGTTAAGTTTAGGGGTGTTGACGGGGTATTCCCCATTGCTGATGAGGAGAGTTGAAGATAGAAGTCAAGAGAGAAAGAAAACAAGGCGACGATTCCCACAACAAAACACAAAAAGACTTTTGACAAGATCTCAGGACAAAACACAAGGTGGCACTTCCTCTCGCAGAGGAGGAGATTCTCAAACACACTACTAATGGGCCGTTGAACACACATGAGAGGCTCCTGATCACTTCCTGAAGGAGGTTTCTGAAACCAACCGGTTGCCTCTGGGGTGGCCCAAATGGCTCAGGACGGGGTGGGGGGTGGGGGTGGAGGGACGGGGGTCCCTTGCCCAAACTGGAAAGTGAGGCATCCCTCTTCTCCTCCAGGTTCACTGTCCAAACACACCTGTCCCAGAGAGAGCCCGCCAATTACAGAATCCCAGATTGGTCGTCCGATACAAAAAGAAAGTTTTAAGACAAAGACACAGACAAGACAAAAACACAAAGAGCACTCTTACCGGTAGATGCTAATGAACCTCCAGATTCTTGAAGGTCTCAGCCAATGCACCAAATGCTGTGCCCAGATTATGACCCCTAGAGAGAGACCTCCAGAAACCAGAGAAGTCCAAGCTGCAATAGCAAGGTTTATTGTAAGCAAGCATAATACAAGCTAGCTCAGAACCCATCTCCAACACCTGTAGCAGTGAGGTAGAAAGGAATTCAAAGTCCCTCTGTGGGGTTAGCTTTTTATTTTTTTATTTTCCTATATATGTAGGAAAATATTTTTATTGATATTTATTGAGCTCTACATTTTTCTCTGTTCCCTTCCCTATCTCTCCCCTCCCACTATCAATACTCCCCCAAGGTCCCCATGCTCCCAATTTACTCAGGAGATCTTGGTTTTTTATACTTTCTACTTCCCATGTATTTTAGATCTATGTAAGTCTCTATTAGTGTCTGCATTGTTGTCTAAGTTCTCTGGGATTGTGGTTTGTAGGCTGCTTTCTTTGCTTTATGTTAAAAAACCACCTACGAGTGAGTACATGTGATAATTGTCTTTCTGTGTCTGGGTTATCTCACTCAAATTATGTTTTCTAGTTCCATCCATTTTCCTGCAAAATTCAAGATGTCATTTTTTTTCTGCTGTGTAGTACTCCATTGTGTAAATGTACCACATTTTCTTTATCCATTCTTTGGTGGAAGGGTTTTTAGGTTGTTTCCAGGATCTGGCTATGACAAACAAAGCTGCTATGAACATAGTTGAGCATATGTCCTTGTGGCACGATTGAGCATCCTTTGGATATATATCCAAAAGTGGTATTACTGGATCTTGAGGAATGTTGTTTCCTACTTTTCTGAGAAATCACCACACTGACATCCAAAGTGGTTGTACCAGTTTGCATTCCCACCAGCAATGCAGAAATGTTCCCTTTTCCCCACAACCTCTCCAGCATAAGTTTTTATCAGTGTTTTTTGATCTTAGCCATTCTTACAGATGTAAGATGGAATCTCAGAGTTGTTTTGATTTGCATTTCTCTGATGACTAAGGATGTTGAACATTTCTTTAAGTGTCTTTCATCCATTTTAGATTCCTCTGTTGAATTCTCTGTTTAGGTCTGTACTCAATTTTTTTTATTGGATTATGTGATCTGTTGGTGTGATTTCTTGAGTTCTTTGTATATTTTGGAGATCAGACCTCTGTCTGAAGTGGGGTTAGAGAAGATCTTTTCCCATTCTGTAGGCTGTCGTTTTGTCTTGTTGACCGTGTCCTTTGCTTTACAGAAGCTTTTCAGTTTCAGGAGGTCCCATTTATTAATTGTTTCTCTCAGTGTCTGTGCTGCTTGGGGTTATATTTTAGGAAGTGGTTCCCTGTGCCAAAATGTTCAAGTGTACTTTCCACTTATCTTCTATGAGGTTCAGTGTGGCTAGTTTTATGTTGAAGTCTTTGATACATTTGGACTTGATTTTGTGCATGGTGATAGATATGGATCTATTTTTATTCTTGTACATGTTGATATCCAGTTATGCCAGCAGCACTTGTTAAATATGCTTTCTTTTTTCCATTTGATATTTTTTGCTTCTTTATCAAAGATCAGGTGTTCGAAGATGTGTGGATTGATATCTGGATCTTCTATTCTGTTCCATTGGTCCTCCTTTATGTTCTTATGCCAATACCAGGCTGTTTTCAGTACTGTAACTCTGTAGTAGAGTTTGAAGTCAGGGATTGTGATGCCTACAGGAGTTCTTTTACTGTACAGGTTTGTTTTGGCTATACTGGGTTTTTTGCTTTTCCATATGAAGTTGAGTACCGTTCTTTTGAGGTCTTTGAAGAATTTTGCTGGGATTTTGATGGGCATTGCATTGAATCTGTAGATTGCTTTCGGTAGAATTGCCATTTTTACTATGTTAATTCTGCCTACCCAAGAGTGTGGGAGATCTTTCCACTTTCTGATGTCTTCTTCAATTTCTTTCTTCAAAGATTTAAAGTTCATGTCATACAAGTCTTCCACTTGTTTGGTTAGAGTTATTCCAAGACATTTTATGCTATTTGTGGCTATTGTGAAGGGTGTTGATTCTCTGATTTCTTCCCCAGCCCTTTCATCATTTGTGTACAGGAGGGCTACTGAATTTTTTGAGTTAATCTTGTATCCTGCTACATTGCTGAAAGTGTTTATGAGTTGTAGAAGTTCCTTGGTAGAATTTTTGGGATCAGTTATGTAAACTATCATATCATCAGCAAGCAGTGAGAGTGTGACTTCTTCTTTTCCAATTTGTATCCGCTTGATCTCCCTTTGATGTCTTATTGCTCTAGGTAGGACCTCAAGAACTATATTGAATAGATATGGAGAGAATGGACAACCTTGCCTTGTTTCTGATTTCAGTGGAATTGCTGGGAGTTTCTCTCCATTTGGTTTGATGTTGGCTGTTGATTTGCTGTATATTGCCTTAATTATGTTTAGGTATGTTCCTTGTATCTCTGCTCTCTCCAAGAACTTTATCATGAAGGGATGTTGTATTTTTTCAAATGCATTTTTGGCATCTAATGAGATGATCATGTGGTTTTTATTTTTCAGCTTGTTTGAATGTCTTACGTTGACAGATTTTTATATGTTGAACCATCCCTGCATCTGTGGGAGAAAGCCAACTTGGTCATGGTAGATGATGGTTCTGATGTGTTCTTGTATTCAATTTGCTAGTATTTTATTTAGTATTTTTGCATCAATGTTCATGAGTGAGATTGGTCTGTAATTCTCTTTCTTAGTATTGTCTTTCTGTGGTTTGGGTTTCAGGGTAATTGTAGTCTCATAAAAAGAGTTTGGCAATGTTCCTTCTGTTTCTATTGTGTGGAATAATTTGAGGAGTATTGGTATTAGTTCCTCTTTGAAAGTCTTGTAGAATTCTGAGCTTAAACCATCTGGTCCTGGCCTTTTTTGGTTGCGAGTCTTTTGATGACTGTTTCTATTTCTTCAGCAGTTATTAGTCTATTTAATTTACTTATCTGGTCTTAATTTAATTTTGCTAAGTGATATTTATCCTGAAAGTTTTCCATTTCCTTTAAGTTTTCCAATTTTGTGGAGTACAGGTTTTCAAAATATGACCTGATGATCCTCTGTATTTCCTCCATGTCTGTTGTTATGTCCCCCTTTTCATTTCTGATTTTGTTAATTTGAATATTCTCTCTTTGCCTTTTGGTTAGTTTGGATAAAGGTTTGTCTATTTTGTTGATTTTCTTGCAGAACCAACTCTTTGTCTCATTGATTCTTTGTATTGTTTTCTTTGTTTCTATTTTGTTGATTTCAGCTTTCACTTTGATTATTTCCTCCTGTCTAGTTCTCTTAGGTGAGTTTCCTTCTTTTGTTCTAAAGTTTTCAAATGTTCTGTTAATTCACTAGTGTGGGATTTTTCCAGCTTCTTTATGTAGGCATTTAGTGCTATGAACTTGCCTCTTAACACTGCTTTCATTGTGTCCCATAAATTTGGGTATGTTGTGTGGTCATTTTCATTGAATTTTAGGAAGTCTTAATTTCCCCCTTTATTTCTCCCTTGACCCATTGATGATTGAGGTGAGCATTGTTTAATTTCCATGTGTTTATGGGTTTTCTGGAATTAGTATTGTTAGTGACCTCTAGTTTTAAAGCATGGTGATCTGATAAGGTACATTGGGTTATTCCAATTTTTTTGTATTTGTTGAGGTTTGTTTTGTTACTGAGAATTTGATCAATTTTAGAGAAGGTTCCATGTGGTGCTGAGAAGAAGGTATATTTTTTTCTGTTTAGATGGAATATTCTATAGATGTCTGTTAAGTCCATTTGAGTCATAACATCTGTTAGTTCTCTTATTTCTCTGTTCATTTTTTGTCTGATTGACCTGTCCAGTGGTGAGAAGGGAGTGTTGAAGTCTCCCACTATTAGTGTGTGGGGTTTAATGTATGATTTAAGCTTTAGAAATGTTTCTTGCCGGGTGGTGTTGGCGCACGCCTTTAATCCCAGCACTCGGGAGGCAGAGGCAGGCGGATTTCTGGGAGTTTGAGGCCAGCCTGGTCTACAAGAGCTAGTTCCAGGACAGGAACCAAAAAGCTACGGAGAAACCCTGTCTCAAAAATTAAAAAAAAAAAAAAAAAAGAAGAAGTGTTTCTTTGACATATGAGGGTGCCCTTGTATTTGGGGCATAGATGTTCAGTGTTGAAATTTCCTCTTGACAGATTTTTCCTGTAACTAATATAAAATGAACCTTCTTTGTCTCTTTTGACTGATTTTAGCTTGAAGTCTATTTTGTTAGATATTAAGATAGCTATACCCACTTGTTTTTTACGTCCACTGATTGGTATATTTTTTCACGATCCTTTACTCTGAGATGATGTCTGTCTCTGAGGTTGAGATTTTTTTTTTCGAGACAGGTAGCTTTGGAGCCTGTCTTGGAACTAGCTCTTGTAGACCAGGCTGGCCTCAAACTCACAACGATCTGCCTGCCTCTGCCTCCCAAGTGCTGGGATTAAAGGCGTGTGCCACCACCACCTGGCTGAGATGCGTTTCTTGTATGCAGAAGAAGGATGGATTTTGTTTTTGTATCCAATCTGTTAGCCTGTGCATTTTTTTATTGATATTTATTGAGCTCTACAATTTTCTCTGCTTTTTTTCCTGCCTCTCCCCTTCCATCTTCAATCCTCTCCCAAGGTCCCCATGCTCCCAATATACTCAGGAGATCTTGTCTTTTTCTATTTTCTATTTCCCATGTATTTTAGATCTATGTAAATCCTCATTGTTATCTAAGTTCTCTGGGATTGTAGTTTGTAGACTGTGTTTCTTTGCTTTTTGTTTAAAAACCACCTATGAGTGAGTACATGTGATAATTGTCTTTCTGTGTCTGGGTTACCTCACTCAAAATAATATTTCCTAGCTTCATTCATTTTCCTGCAAAATTCAAGCTGTTGTTGTTATTATTATTATTATTATTATTATTATTATTATTATTATTATTATTATTTGCTGTGTAGTATTCCATCGTGTAAATGGACCACATTTTTCTTGTACCTCATTTTTTCACGATTGAGCATCCTTTGGATATATACTTTTTGGACCATTTGGTCTGTATATTTTTTTTCCAACCTTTTACTTGAGACGATGTCTGTGTTTTAGGTTGAGATGTGTTTCTTGTATGCAGAACAAGGATGGATTCTGTTTTTGTACCCAATCTGTTAGCCTGTCTTTTTTTATGGGTGAGTTAAATCTATTTACATTAAGGGATCTTAATTACCAGTGATTGCTAACTCCTGTTAATTTAGTTTTTGTTGATGGAGCGGCGGTGGGCTGCATTCCAGCTGCCCGGCTAGCTTTACCTGAAATAATTACACAGAAACTGTATTCTTTTAAACACTACCTGGCCCATTAGTTCCAGCCTCTTATTGGCTAGCTCTTACATATTGATCTAACCCATTTCTAACATTCTGTGTAGCACCATGAGCTGATGGCTTACCAGGGAGGATCTTAACCTGCGTCTGTGTCCAGCGGGAGAATCATGGCGACTCACTGACTCGGCTTCTTTCTCCTAGCATTCTTTTCTGTGTACTCCACCCACCTAAGAGTTGGCCTATCAAATGGACCAAGGCAGTTTCTTTATTGATTAACCAATGAAAGCAACAGATTAGAAAGAAATCACTCCCACATCAAGTTTTCATTGTTGGTGATATTAATTTGTGCATTTTTTTCTTCTTCAGGGTTTGCTGTTATGATATCAATTGTCTGTGTTTTAGTTGGTGTAGCCATCTTTCTTGGGTTGGAGTTTTCCTTTTAGTATTTTGTGTAGGGCTATGTTTGTGGCTAGGTATTGGTGAAATCTAGATTTGTCATGGAATATTTTGTTTTGTTTGTCTATGGTGATCAACAGTTTTGCTGGATATAGTAGTCTGGGCTGGCTTCCTTGGTCTCTTAATGTCTGCATAATGCTTGACCATGACCTTTTGGCTTTCATTGTCTCCAATGAGAAGTCAGATGTAATTCTGATAGGTCTACCCTTATGTTACTTGGCCTTTTTCCTTTACAGCTCTTAATATTCTTTCTTTCCTCTGTATGTTTAGTGTTTTGATTATTTTGTGGCAAGAAGGCTTTTTTTTTGATCCAGTCTATGTGGTGTTCTGTAAGCATCTTCACAGGCATATCTTTCTTTAGGTAGGGAAAGTTTTCTTCTATGATTTTGTTAAATAAATTTTCTGTGACTTTGAGTTGAAGTTCTTCTCCTTCTTCTATACCTATTATTCTAAGATTTGGTCTTTTCATGGTGTCCCATATTTCATGGATATTTTGGGTTAAGCTTTTGTTAGATTTAATATTTTCTTTAACTGTTGAATCTATTTCCTCTATTGTATCTTCAGCGCTTGAGATTCTCTTCCATTTCTTGTATTCTGCTGTTCATGCTTGTGTTTGTCGTTCCTGATCTTTTTCTCATGATTCCTTTTTCTATAATTCCTTTAGCTTGTGTTTTCTTTATTGTTTCTATTTCAGTTTTCAAGTCCTGGATAGTTTATTTTATATGTTTAAGCTCTTTTTCTTGGTTTTCTTTAAGTGATTTGCTGATATCTTCCAGTTTTTTTCTTAGACTTTTCCTTTATTTCTTTAAGGGAATTTCTCATTTCATCTTTAAGAATTTCAAATATTAGCCGGGCGATGGTGGCGCACACCTTTAATTCCAGCACTCGGGAGGCAGATGCAGGTGGATCTCTGTGAGTTCGAGACCAGCCTGGTCTATAGAGCAACTTCCAGGATAGACTCCAAAGCCACAG
The DNA here is from genome assembly GCF_950005125.1 of Chionomys nivalis. Classification (NCBI taxonomy): domain Eukaryota; kingdom Metazoa; phylum Chordata; class Mammalia; order Rodentia; family Cricetidae; genus Chionomys; species Chionomys nivalis. Next base: position 30,410,150 of record NC_080090.1, on the reverse strand, counting down.
AGAAACCCTGTCTCAAAAAAAAAAAAAATTCAAATATTCTCTTGAAGTTATGTTTTAGGTCATTTTCTTCTTGTTCATCCATATTTGGTTGTTCAAGTTCTGCTGTTGTAGGGTCTTTAGTTTTTACTGGTGTTGTATTGCTCTTTGTGGTGTAGCACGTGATTTTACCTTTTCTACTCATCTTTTCCTCTAATAGGTGTGGTTGGGGCTGTCTGAGATTCTATTGAATAATCTTATTGGTGCCAGTGAATCCAAAGCTCAAATGATTGTTCCTCATGGTAGAGTCAGTGTCACAGTTCTACTTACCCCATTGGTTACTCCTTTTACTGGAGATAGCTCAGTGCTCCTGTGCTTTGCTCTGCTCCTTTGGAGTTTGATGTCTCAGGCCTACTTTTGACTAGGTTGCTGGCTTTGATCTGTTTCTGTAAATCCTGGTCTGGATCTCCTCCTGCAGAAGTCCCTGGCTTGGAATTAGACCTTTTTTGATGGAGATTGCTGACTCTGGATCTGGTCACTGGCTCAGTCCTGATCCACCAGTGTTCCAGGACTGGGTTGGCTCCAGGACTGGATTTGCTCCAAGCTTCTGCTCACGGTGGAGCTTGTTTTCTCAGGCTCTCTCAGTCCTAGGTGGCTCATTCAGTCCCATTCCTGTGGGATTTGTTGCTCAAGGTGGAGTTCCTTGTCTCAGGGCTACTTTGGCCTAGATTACTGACTTTGACCTGTATTTGTAAATCCTGGCCTGGATTCCTTCCCGCAGAAGTGCCTGGGTTGAATTTGGACCTGGAAAGATTTCTTGTTCTGGTCTACTGCCTAAGAGGTCCCAGGTTCAGGTGTGCCCGAACCCACAGAGGACCTGCTTCCTTCCTCAGAGGCTCAGAGGACCCAGACTCACTCTCAGACCTGCAGGTTCCTGCCTTTTTTTTTTTTTGATGTCCCAGATCAGTGCCCAAACCCACAGAGGTCCTGGCTCAGGCCTACCCTCTCTGAGGTGCCAGACTCATGCCTTGCCCTGCCGAGGTATCTGGTTCCTGTCTAATCTTTGGGAGGACCCAGGTTCACTCACGCCCAGAGTGGCAGATGTCCTTGCTCAGGCCTAATTCCTGGGAGGTTCTAGACTCATGCCCACACCCATGGTGTGTTGACTTAGGTCTACTCCCTTTAAGGTTCAGGATTCACATCTGGACCCTCAGCAGTCTCTGGCTCACTCACTCAGTGGTTACTCCTCTGTATCTGTTGCGGTGGAGATCATTGACTCTGGATCTGGTCGCTGGCTCAATCTTGATCTGCCCGTGTCCCAGGACTGGATTTGCTCCTGGCTTCTGCTCCTGGTGGAACTTGTTGTTCCCTGTCCTAGGTAGCTGGTTCAGTCCCACTCCGGTTTGGTGTAGATGGCCGACTCTGAGTCAGGTCACTGGCTCAATCCTGGTCTGCCAGTGTCCCAGGAATGGGTTGGCTCCTGGGAGTGGGTTTGCTCCTGGCTTCTGCTTCCGGTAGAGCTTGTTTCCTCAGACCCTCTCTGTCCTAGGTCTCTCCATTTAATTTTATCTTGCCTGGCAGCTTGCTGTATATTTTTTTATTATGTTTAGATATGTTCCTTGTATCCCTGATCTCTCCAAGACCTTTATCATAAAGGGGTGTTGGATTTTGTTGAGTGCTTTTCAGCATCTAAGGAGATGATCATCTCTTTTTTTCTCTCAGTTTATTTATATGGTGGATTACATTGATAGATTTTCATACGTTGAACCATTACTACATCTCTGGGATGAAGTCGACTTGATCATGATGGATGATTTTTTTTAATGTGTTCTTAGATTCAGTTTCCCAGTATTTTATATTAAGTATTTTTACATCTATGTTTATGAGTGAGATTGGTCTGTAATTCTCTTTCTTGACTGAGTCTTTGTGTGGTTTTGGTATCAGGGTAGCCTCATAAAAAGAATTTGCAATGTTCCTTCTGTTTCTATTATGTGGAACACTTTGAGGAGTATAGCTATTAGCTCTACTTTGATGTTCTGGTAGAATTCTGTATTGAAACCACCTGGTCTTGGTCTTTTTTTGGTTGGGAGACTTATGATGACAGCTTCTATTTCCTTGTCTATTTAAATTTTTCACCTGGTCTTGATTTAATTTTGTTATGTGGTACCTATTTAGAAAACTGTCCATTTGTTTTATATTTTCCAATTTTGTGGAGTACAGGTTTTTGTAGCGTGACCTAGTGATTCTCTGGTTTTCCTCAGTGTATGTTTTTTTGTCCCCATTTTCATTTCTGATTTTGTTAACTTGGATGTTCTTGCTCTGCCTTTTGATCAGTTTGGATAAGGGTTTGTCTACCTTGTTGATTTTCTCAAAGGACTAGCTCTTTGTTTCATTGATTTGCTCTATTCTATTTTATTGATTTCAGTCCTCAATTTGATTATTTCCTATTATCTACTCCTTCTGGATGAGTTTGCTTTATTTTGTTCTAGCACTTTCAGGTGTGCTGTTAAGTCACTATTGTAAAATTTCTCCACAATCTTTATGTAGGCACTTAGTGCTATGAACTTCCCTCTTAGCACTGCTTTCATAGTAAGCACCATGGTTTGGTTTGGTACATTGTGCCTTCATTTTCATTGAATTCTAGGAAGTCTTTAATTTCTTTATTTCTTCCTTGACCAATAGGAGTGCTGTTTAATTTCCTTGTGTTTGTGGGCTTTCTGAAATTAGTGTTGATGATGAATTTTAATTTTAAATCATAGTGCTCTGATAAGACACAGGGGTTTTTACTCCAATTTTTTGTTAATGTTTGCTTTTAAAAAAAAAAAACTAAGTATGTGGTTAATTTTAGAGAAGGTTCCATGAGGTGCTGAGAAGAAGGTATATCCTTTCATATTTTGGTGGAATGTTCTGTAGATGTTTGTTAAGTCCATTTGAGTCATGATATGTGCTCATTCTCTTATTTCTCTGTTATGTTTCTGTCTGGTTGACCTGTCCATTTGGGGAGAGTGGGGTGTTGAAGTTTCCTACTATTAGTGTGTGTGTTTTGATGTGTGATTTAAGCTTCAGTAATGTTTCTTTTACATATGTGAGTGATCTTATATTTGTGGCATAGATGTTCAGGACTGAGACTTCATCTTGTTGTATTGTTCCTCTTATAAGTATAAAGTATCCTTCTTTGTCTCTTTTGATTGATTTTAGTTTCAAGTCTATTTTGTTAGATAGTACAATAGCTACACCTGCTTGTTTCTTAGGTCCATTTGATTAGAAAATCTTTTCCCAACCCTTTACTCTGAGGTAACAGCTACCTTTGAGGTTGAGGTGTGTTTCTTGTATACAGCAGAAGTCTGGATCCTGCTTTTATATCCATTCTGTTAGCCTGTGCCTTTTTTAATAGGTGAATTGAGTCCATTTATATTAAGAGATATTAGTGACTAGTGATTGTTAATTTCTGTTATTTTTCAGTGGTAGTGTATATGTTTCTCTTCTTTGGTTTTTGTTGCTCGGAGGTTATCTGTTGCCTGTGTTTTTGTGGGTGAGGTTAGCTTCACTGGGTTCAGGTTTTTCTTCTAGTACTTTCTGTAGGGCTGGATTTATGAGTAGGAATTTTTTATATCTGATTTTGTCATGGAATATCTTTTTTCTCCATCAATGGTGATTGAAAGCTTTGCTGGGTATAGTAGTCTGGACTTGCACCAATGGTCTCTAGTGTCTGCAGCACATCTGTCCAGGACTTTCTGGTTTTCATGGTTTCCTTTGAGAAGTCAGGTGTAATTCTGATAGGTCTACCTTTATATGCTACTTGACCTTTTTCCTTTGCAGTTCTTAATATTCTTTCTTTATTCTGAATGTTTTTCATTTTGATTATTATATGACAAGAGTACTTTTTGATCCAGTGTATTTGGTGTTCTGTAAGTTTCTTGTACCTTCATAGGGATATCCTTCTTTAGATCAGGAAAGTTTTTGTCTATGATTTTGTTGAATATATTTTCTGTGCCTTTGAGCTGGAGTTCTTCTCCTTCTTCTATTCCTATTATTCTTAGGTTTGGTCTTTCCATGATGTCCCAGATTTCCTGGGTGTTTTGTGTTAAGAATTTCTTTGATTTAATGTTTTCTTTGATCAATGAATCTATTTCCTCTATAATATCTTCAACACCTGAGATTCTCTTTTCCATCTCTTGTATTCTATTGGTTATACTTGCCTCTGTAGTTCCCGTTCATTGACCAGAATTTCCTTGGTTCATGTTTTCTTTATTGCCTTTATTTCAGACTTCAAGTCTTGAAGTGTTTGTTTAACCTGTTTGATTGTTTTTTCTTGGTTTTCCCTGAGAGATTTATTAATTTCTTTGAAATGTTGTTTATATTTTCCTCCATTTCTCAGGAAGTTTTAAATGTCTTCTTTAAGGGTCTCCATCATCTTCATAAAGTTACGTTTAAAATCATTTTCTTCTGCTTCTTCTGGGTTAGTATGATCAAGTTTTCCTGCTGTATGACCACTGGGAGTTCTGGTTTTACCATGTTGCTTTTAGGCTGTTGGATGAATTTTTGCATTGGTGCCTACCCATCTCTTCTTTCAATTGATGCCAGCAGTGTCTTTGAGTTTTGGTCCTATCCTTGCAGTAGCTGTCTGTATCTTGGGAACTGTTCATGGTCTGCTCTGCACTGCCACTGTCTGTGTTTCAGGGGGTTTGCAGTAGCTTGCCTCTTGGCCCTCTCTGTGTATTACCAGGCTGTGTTTCAGAGTTCTACTGAAGTTCAGGGGGATTGGAATGTTTGGGGGACAGGGTGTGACTTGTAGCTTGCAGGGTCCAATGGATGGGGTAGGGGTATTGGAGCAGCCTACCTGCAGGAAGCTTTCCTGCTGGCTATCTAGAGAAGCCAAGGCAGGTGGAGGAGGGACCCAGGATTTTTGCCCCAGTATGGAGGAGCCTAGAGAATGGTGTGTCCTGCTGGGTGCCTGGTCATTTACCTCTTTGTCCACTCTGTGTAGTAGCAGACTGTGTTTCTGAGTTCCACTGAGGTAGCTGGGGGACAGGCGAGTTTAGGAGTGGGGTGTGCTGTGGGACAATGGTCTGTACCCTGTCAACTGTATTTTAATAAAAACGCTGATTGGCCAGTAGCCAGGTAGGAAGTATAGGTGGGGTGACCAGGCAGGAAGTAGAGGCAGAGCAATAAGAATTCTGGGAAGAGGAAAGTTTCAGTCTGCAGTCGTGACCCAGATTCAAAGGACACAAGATGTGACTGCCTCACCGAAAAAAGTACCAAGTCACGTGGCCAACTCAGACAAGAATTATGGGCTGATGTAAGTTATAAAAATTAGTTAATAAGAAGCCTGAGCTAATGGGCCAATCAGTTTATAACTAATGTAGATCTCTGTGTGATTCTTTGGGACTTAACGGCTGCAGGACCAGGCGGGACAGAAAACCTCGGTAAACAGGGGTGGGACTTGTAGCTTGCAGGGTCTGATGGTCAGGGTGGGGGTAATGGAACAGCCTATGTCTCGGTTGTCTTTGTGTTGTAGCATGCTGCGCTTCCTCTAGTGGACTCTTAAGCACATTCTCCATGTATGCTGAGTGCTAGTTGGATATCTTTTGGCATAAATGTTACATGTCTGGCATGGATAGCGCAAAGGTTGGTATCTTCAAAAAGGACAACCAGATAGGCCTTACTTGTCTCCTGCAAAACACCAATAGCTACACTCTGGAAGCGCAGATCTGTTTTGAAGTCCTGAGCAAATTTTCATACCAGATGGTTCAAGGGGAGCTTGAGAATGAGAATGAAATTTTACCTGAGTTACTGATTTAAAAGACGTCAGAGACTCGATTGGCTGCCTAGACAGCCGCTCCCTTCATGGTCACTGAGGGCAGGGGCTTCACAGGGCAGCATTCACCTTTTACTGTTAGTCTGGGGCCTGCCAGGCTTCAGAAGATGCTGTGGATTAGGAGTTTGCAGAAAGACCAGCCTACCATTGGCCTAGGCAACTCAAGATAGTTGGTTCCAGTGTTTTGTCATCTGCGGTCTGAAGAGGTTTTTGCAGCTGTTTAGATAAAAGACGGTTTTGCTCAGTGACTAGCACTTTCACTTGATGAAGTGAGTTTCTGAGCCCATCTATCTTCTTTGGAAGAAATAGAGGTTGGTGCAAGGAGCTTACCTGTCTCTCTGTTATGAAAGCTTTTTTTCTGGTTTTTTTTTTTTTGACACTCTTTCTCGGTGTTGCTGGAGCTAGTTCTTATAGACAAGGCTGGCCTAAAACTCACAGAGATCCACCTGCCTCTATCTTCCACGTGCTGGGATTAAAGGTGTGTGCCACCACCACCTAGTCATGAAAGCTCTTTTAAGTAAACATTTAAACATATTCCCCAGATCTCTGGACATTTGAGGGCTATCTATTGGGCATGTGTGGAATATGACTGCAATATAGAATCTGGCTGGAGAGCTGGATCCATACTGAGAGGTGGTTGAAGAGTGTTTTACCCAGAGTTCTTTAGCTTGACTGTGACTGATTTTAACTTAACAGGTCAAATTTATGTTTGATAATGTTAGCTTTTGTTAATCTGAAATAGACCTTTATCACCTTAAATTATTATCATTATTATATATAATATATTTTATAACAGTCTTGAATCACATATACAGTATGTTGTAACAGATCTAGCCATATATTTATCATCATTTAAAAATGTTAGGTTTTTCATCTTAGACGAGCCTCTCTGCCAATACAAGTAATTCCAATCAGACCAAATTAAACCGAATTAAAAGACACCCATGTTTAATGCAACACTCCTGGGTGGCCCCAGGAAAACATGGAGAGGGAAAGAGAGAGAAGAGGGGAGATTATGTGAAATTTGGCGGTCACATGTTCATTCTATGGGGGGCAGTTTAAGTAGCCTGTGTGAGTGATCTTGAGCTTCCCTGGGGAGGGGTTACTGTTTGGCAGACTTTCTTGACCCTCCCTGGGGAGGGCATCACTGTTTGGTGGGCTTTCTTGGAGGTGGAGTTTGGACTAAGGCATCTCCCAGGGGAGGGGGTTTGAAATGGAGTTTCCTGCCCGGTATTCCAAAGATCGATGCCAGGGTTTGAGATGAGGCCCCCGACTATAATATTCCAGACTCTTTGAATAAAGGGGTGTTAGGGAGCTGGGGTGATGCTTTCAACCAATCATTCCAGGATTTTTGGATAAGGGGGTACCAGTGAGCTAAGGTGAAGTACCTCAACCAAGCATTTTAGACTCCTTGGATAAAGAGGCACTGGCTCAAGTCTGGCTGCTTTCTGCGGGCATGAGGTGATGTGGGAGAGGGGAGAACTGGGCTCATGCTTAGCGAGAGGTGTGGTTGGAGCTGCATCCAGTTCGCTGTCATCCTGGAGACCTCAGGCAACTGTTTCTCGAGGGAGATGAGAAGGCAGGTGGCTAGGAGGAAAACATTGTTATTGTTGGCCCTATGAATGGGGCTAGCCATAGGAAGAGTCATTAACTGCCAGAAAGAATGGGGCAGAGAAGTGCCCTGGTTGTACAGGTGAGGCTTGGGTTATAAGTAGGACACAATAGCAGATAAAACCAGATTTTAGTTGGTAGGTATCCTTGATCCAGGAGAGTTGATACCAATGATGAGGTCCCAGGAGCTGGTGCAGGTGTTGACATTGTCTGGAGAGCTCTTTGTAAGTTGGTCTTGGCCCAGACAGCAGGAGTGACCTGTAAAATATGCTTGAAAATTGGTGGGGTTAAAATAGGTTCTGGATCCTGTTAGTTTTTTACCAGACCTGATTTTTGATAGCAGCAGAATTTTTTCACAGGAACCTGTAGGTATCTGTAAAGCAACTGGAACAGATTTACATGTTGGTGTCATAGCAAAAGGCTATTGCTTTAGGTTAAAAGATACGAACATTTTAGAAGACAATTAAAGGGAATTGGAAATTCTGAACCTCTGAAGATACACCTGAAACCTGTTAGTCCTGGACTATGAAGCCTGTTAAAGGGGCACACCTGTCTGTGTTTTAACAGGAAACTTAATAGACATAGTAATAAGTTACCAGTACCTTAAGTCATCAAATGCCATTAGACAGATCTTAGGGGGATAAATGAGCAGAAATGAGACAGCTATTTTAGCTACGCAGGCAATCCCAAGTCTCTCCTTAGTCTTTGGAGAACTAGAAACAGTGTTTGCTGTTAACTTCTGAGTACAAGAGGCCCAGAGATTTTCCTGTGGGGGGAAGATTTAGACTACCTGTCTTGGCAGGATGAGAAGATCCATTCCCCAGGTGGTATTCAGAAGAATACTGGCTAAAGAGGTGGAAGGCCGCTTTTACTGTGTGGGTAGCTTTGCCAAACCCAAAGGCAAGCCTCAAAGTGAAGGTCTTTTGTTACCACGTATCTTCTTGGAGGAGCTATAGGATGCTGTGGGAGCTGGCATGTCTCTGTCTTAGAAGCTCTTTTGTTAAATGCCATACTCTCAGATCTCTAAAGGCACTTGAGTATTCCATACCATTACCGGCTATCTTTAAACTGGACATATGAGCTAAATTTAGACATGTATTTTACCCAATTAGTTATAGCTTACCAATGTTAGTAAATGTAGGAAGATTAAAAGAAATATTTTAATAAGTTAAAGAATACTAGCACACGTGGGCACTCTTACCCAAGATGGTGGTGAGGTCAAAATGGGGGTTACCCACATGTTTGTATTTTTCCAGAGCTGTTGTAATCTGGAGTTATGAGTTTTACTGATTTTAAAACAAGCACACATGCACCCAGAGACATAAGGCAAGCATACAATGAAAACACACCCATATACTCACACAGACATTCTGTGGCCACATTATTCTAACAGACAGACAAATAAAATACTTTTAGACAAGCAGCAGAAATCAGGGAAGCACAGAGGTGGTTGTGTTAAGGACCAGATTAGCAGGCACTGTAAGAGGAAACAAATATAAAGAAGGAACACCTGTAGAGTTTTAGCAAGGATGGGGAAGAGGGATCCAGATGCAGTGTAGAGAACAAACAGCTAGAGAAGTAGGGAGGGCAGTGTGGAATGGGAGTCATCCAGGACTGTGTCCTGTCATTGGTGCTTGTGAAGGGGGACATGTGGGGGCCAGCCATGATAAGCTAAATATGAACAGATCACCCAAAGGAAGTTCTTTACTTCCAACCATTATCATCTGCCAGAGTAGGACTCAGCCATTCAATAAGTTTAATGGAGGCCTGAGTCTCAGTAGTTTACCCTGAAGCAATACCTGGTTGCAGGAAGAACCATAAACTAAGATTACCTGAGCACCACCCAAGAACAGATCATCCAAAGGAAATGCCTAATGTTCCAAGTTCCAACCACTGTAGATAAGGATCACTTGCTGGCACACACTCACCAGGACACCCCTAGATAAATGTCAGCCAATCAGCGGTCCTGAACCTCAGAAACTCCCACCCCAACCTTTACTAGTATAAAAACCCAACTCTAACTGAGCTCTGGGCTCTCTGTTTATTCCAACACGTTGGACATGTGGAGAGACCGAGTTTTCAAACTTGCATAAAATAAAGGCTCTTTGCTTTTACATACGGGACTTGTTCTCCTTGTTGGCTTTGGGGGGACTTCACGGATTTGGGCATAACACACTTGCCTCTGCCTCCCAAGTGCTGGGATTGAAGGTGTGTGCCACCATGCCCTGTTATTTTCAAGATCGTTGGCCAGGTGGTTCTTTAGATTTTTGAGCCTGAGAGAATGACAGACAGGCTGAAGCATTTCACTTAAAAGATGGATTTTGCCAGGAGTGGTGGTAAACACCTTAATCTCAGCAGTCAGGAGGCAGGAGAAGGTGGATCTTTGAGTCTGAGGCCAGACTAATCTACAAAGTAGTTACAGAACATTTAGTAAAGGGTTGTACCATGTAGTAATGATAAATGTATTTCTCAGAATGTTGAGACTGAATTAGCTTCTTAGTGGGGCTGGAATATGGCTTAAAATTTTTGTCCTGTAAATTGTGATGATCAGAGGTAAGATTCCTAGAATTCTTGTACAAAATCTGGGCCATGCCAGCTGCTTGTAATCCCAGTTGTCTGGGAGGTAGAGACTGGGATTACTGGAGCAGGCTTGCTAGCTAGACCAGAATTCACTAAATAAGTAATGCTATGGAAGTAAATAGCCTCTGTGAGGATCAAATTTGATCTAAACTAAGACCACCCACCCCTCTTATGCCCTCTCCATGACCCTAAGTTCCTGAAATGAGTCAAACTCCATCCTGGGTAAGATTGATGAGCGTATGATTGATGACAACCAAGAACCACAGGGTTAATGACAGCTACTTAACCACATGCCTCAGTCACACCTGATGTATTTTTTTAACTACTTTACTCTTCAATTCTGTGCTCACCATAACCAATCAGGTTAAATGTCAGCTACCCCAAGACCCAATGGCAAGGCTGTGACCCACTTGTACTACTGCTTGTGTTTTTTTTTTCCTATATAAACCCCAAACTGTAAATGCTCAGTGCTGCCCTCCTCCACCTGCTGCACCAGAGTGTTGGACGGTGGTCCAAGCTCGAGCTTGTAATCAATAAACCCCTTTGTGTTTGCACAAGAAACCAGCTCTGTGGTGCTCTTGTTTGGGAGTCTCGCAGCATAGGGCACTACAGCCTCCAGAGTGAGTAGCTTTTTTACAACGTTTCTCTATCACGCACCTGTTCAGTCATTGTAAGTCACTATCCCACTGCTTTCTGATGCTTTCCAGTGAGTTATTGGAAAGGCTGAACACTCATTTTTAGAATTATTTGCTGTTGTTATTCAGAATGCAAGACTCTTTGAATTTCTCAAACTGTTGTATTTCTTATCCAGATGCCTGCCTACGTTGATATTTTTTTTAAATGAATTTCTGAGCTGTTTTAGCAGCAGGATAAGCAACTGGGGTGAATATGATCAAACTACATTATATACAACATGCATGGAAATGACATAGTGAAACTCATTGTTATGAATAATTAATGCAACCAACAAAAAGTCTTAAATAATAAAATAAAGGTAATAATAAAAAGATGAAAATAAGGAGCGGTAGCCGGGCTGTGGTGGTGCATGCCTTTAATCCCAGCACTCGGGAGGCAGAGGCAGGCAAATCTCTGAGTTCGAGGCCAGCCTGGTCTACAAGAGCTAGTTCCAGGACAGGCTCCAAAGCTACAGGGAAACCCTGTCTTGAAAAAAAAAAAGAAAAAAGAAAAGAAAAGAAAAGAAAATTAGGAGGGGCAACTAAAAGGGAAAAGAAATGAAATGAGGTAAAGAGATGAGAAAGGATTATGAGGAAAATGATAAGGATATAAATATGAATTAAAAATTTAAAGTATTAAGAAAAGTTAAGGATAAAAGGAACAAAAATTAAAATAATTTTTAAATAAAAATTTCAATAAAATAAAGTAAAAATATAATATAAGAAAAACGTGAGGGGGAGACCCCAAACTTCCTTCAGGGTTCATTTAGTACTAGAGTCTGCCAGGTGGAGGGAGCATGATGTGTCAGTGCTAAAACCTGTTGAAAAGCCTTCTGCCTATGCGGAGAGGGTCTGCCCTAGTCAAGGGTGGGCTGCGAGGTCAGGGATACATTCACTCTTTTAGTTTCCCTTCCCTGATGACTGCAGCTGACCACAGTAAACTTTGCGGGTTGTAGGTCAGGCAGGTTCCCAATCCATAGACCCCCCCCCCCCGCCGCCACACACACACACACACACACACACACACTTGTACACCCAGCAGTGGCAAATGTCCAAGCCTAGAGGTGTCCAGGAGTGTATCAAAAGGGAATCAAGGAGTGCTGGTTTTTGCACCTAGCAGCAAGCCTCCCTGTTGGAAATAGAGCCATCTGCCAGCTCTGGGCTCTTGGTGTTTTCTTTCATTACGTGGCAGACTAGAGGCAACTCCAGAGGTCGAGGATTCGGCCAGCCGGGACTTGGATCTCTCTGTATCTTTGCTGGGACCCGCGGGCTGTGTGTGCCCCCCCCCCCCGCTCTCAGTTCTCAGGGAGGGGGCACCCCCGCTGAGCTCCCGCCCCTAAAACTTCACAGCCCGCCCACGTCAGACCCTTCCTCTTTGCATCTGCGCCTGGTAGCTTCTGTTGCAGAGTGGCCCCATGTTAGCCGACTTGTGACTACTGTTTCTTGTTTTCGGAGTCCCAGAGTAGGCTAGTCTCAAACAATAGGTCCTTTCTCGACCAGGCACCTGGTATAGCACTGCACTTCTGAACTTCCGGGTTGGATAGGGCTTTGGATGCAGGGACTGGATGCAAGATTTCTTTCCCGCCCCTAGCGGGTCCCCACCGGAGGAAGCATTATCTCCCCTCCCCCACTGGATTAAGGCTTGTGAGAACTGTGGGTTTATCCTGCTGCTGGGACTGCCAGTCTTTTGTCACTAGGGCTGGCACGCTTACGCGTGGTTGGGGCTCCTGCTCTTCTGCGGGGATTGGGGCTGCAGATTGCTTCTTCCTGTTTTTGTCCTAGCTAGCCTTTGTATTTTCCCATCCTTTTTCATCTGTCCTGTCACCTGTTTTTGATGCTTTTCCTTTCTTTCTTTCTTTCTTGGGAATACACCGTATTTGTTACCCTGTCGTTGTTATCCTGACTCTTCTTTCCCGGGGATGCATGTAGGAAGCGTCCAATCCGCCATCTTATTCCAGAAAGCAAACATTTTTCTCTTCTGATACAGTGGGGGGAGGGGGTATGTGGAGTGGGGAGAGGAGGAGACTATGAAGAGGAGAGGTGGTATCAGTGGGACACCAAGTTGCGGCTGGAGAGGTGTTTTTTACATCCTTCAGTTTCAGATGCGATTCCCCTAATTAGGTAATTTCTGCTTCCTGACTGAAACGCCTAGACTAGATCTCCATCTCTGCTTAGTTTGCAAATACATGGGTGGGGGGGATCAGGGGCTACTGGGTCTCCTCTTTACCATATGGGTAAGATACTGTGGGTCGAGATAGGATTTTTTTCTGCACAAGTATTTTTTCATTGGTTTAGTCACGTGGCTGTTTTGGAGCTAAAACTGGTCTCATACACAGATAACTGTAACACACTGCCCAAAGGTTAATTAATGCAACTGATTTCATTTAGCTACAGGGACTCCCAACTTATTGTCTGTTTTCTTTTCTTTGTTACTGCAAATATTTTTTAAGTGAAGACAACAATGTATTTTATGGCAAGCCACAAGAACATATCTTGTCAACAAAACACATTTTTAACAATACACGCATATTGAGATGTGACTTTTGGCTACAGTCTACAGAAAATTGACAATGTTAAGTGTTCAGCCAACAATTTTTAAAATTAATGTCTGAGTAGAATGTAAAACAAACTGGAAAGCTTGCTGGTGGAATGGGCACACTGCGGTGACTACCTAGCTTTTATAGGATTGATGGAGATGTGGGTGATGGGTAAAAATTATCATCACCTCTACAGGGTATGGGGCTCACCTGGAGGTAAGCCTCCTGGCACACCTGCAAGTTAATCTTGATTAGGTTAATGGGGGTGGGAAGACCCACTTTCAAAACAGTCTCTCCTTTCCTGGGGCTTGGGCTTGGGTCTCAGACTGCACTAAAAAGGAGAAAGCTAGCTGAGCAGAGACATCCTTGGTTGTCTGCTTCCTGACTTGGGAAACAGTACGACCAGCTGCTGCAGGCTCCTGCTGCCTTGACCACCCTGCATGATGGGCTGTGCCTGGAACTGCGAGCCTAACCGAACCCTTCCTTCCTCACACTGCTTTTCATTGGGGTATTTTATCTCAGCTGAAAAAGTAACTAAGACAGCTTGTTTCTCAGAGGTCCTGAGTCTATCAGCCTTTCTAAAGCATGAACTATCTTTTTCTTCAGCAACAGAGACAGCTGAAATGATTTCTCACTAGCAGTTTTAATTCCACTGTCACTTTCCCCAGGGTTACAACAGTTACACAGACTTGACATGCCTATGTCTAGTCTAAGCTATTCTTAGGTGCAAATAAAAAACAACAGATCATATTTCTAACTTTCTATAACTCTCCCCTGAACACATGTACTCAGAAGGAGAAGGTTCTTGGGTGACATTCATTCTTTTCTTACCATATGTTGAATGTGGTTAGATAAAGTTGTTATTTATTTATGTATGTATAAGGTGGGCACGTTCCTGCCATGCTATATGTGGAGGTCAGAGGACATCTTGTGAGAGTTGACTCTCTCCTCTTATCATGTGTGAGACTGGGTTCCATCCTGAGCACAGCAAATAATGAAGAAGATGAAATAATATACAGGCACAATCTAGAGAGCTCAGAAATGAAACCATACATTCATATGATATTAAGATAGATGCAAAATTACCCAGAAGAATTGGTACTTTTTCTCCAAATTTGATTTCTTTGTGTAAATAATTCAAATTTCTCTTCTGTGGCTGTGTTAGTCAAATTTCACATTGCTCTAACAAGTGCCCCAGAGAGACACTTTGAAGGAGGAAGAATTCAGTTCTTGCTCATTGATTCAGAGGGTCTGTCTGTGGTTAGCAGACTCCATTGCTGGGGACCTGATCAGGCAGAGCATCAATGCAGTGAGTCTGAGGCTGTTTCTCTCGGAACTAAGGTAACAGAGATAGAGAGGGTCACAGGAATGCAACACGGCCAAGGCCTGGCCTTTAAAGTCACGCAGTCTCAGCAACCCTCCAACTGAGTCCCAGCATTCACAGTTCATCACCCGTCAAGAGTCTTCTAAAATGTCAGTCCATCAAAGGGTTAAACCTGTGATTAGCTCAACTTGCTTATGATTTAACCTTGTCTGGAAACACCCCAGACACACCCAGAGGCGGGGCCCACCAATCTCCCAGGAACCTCTTAATCCAATCAAGTTGACAATCAAGATTTGCCACAGTGGTGTTGCATATTTTAATGAAGGGATTAAAGCAACAGGTAGTTAAGGGATGGGTGGGCCAGGCTGGGCTCTTATAAACACTGTGTCTCTGTGAGCAGCTCAGTCCGGCCACTCCACTCCTCTGTCTCATCTGTCTCTCCTGGGTTCCAGGTGACTTCAGTATGGATCTAAACTGCACTTTTGGTATGTTTCTCTCTGTTTATTCCTGTGGTGATGCCAAAGGCCTCCTTTGTTTTTCCAAACCTCAAAACTTTTATATCACAATCATTATTTTTCCACTGTTTGAGGAAGGGCAAGAGAGCTGGATTTTACTGACATTTTGGGTGGGTTGATGGATGAGTGTTTTGAAATTCTTGGAACTTGTAATTTACAATAACAGGGTTTTTTTTTTTTTAAAGGAGACTACTTAGAATATTTAAGTTGACACTTTGGATAAAGAGAAAATTAAATATATAATGTTTCATTTTATTAAAACCATGTCATTTATCCCAAAGTTCAAATTTTGTATAATAATCTAACCTTTCAATCTTTTAACTTTTCAATTTTTAAAACTTATATACATGTTTCATTAATTTGCATGTTTCTAATTCCCACTACTTTCTATTTTCATCTACCATTGTGGGAATTTCTGTAATTTTTTGCTTTTATTCTAATATGATTATCATCTCTTCTAAAATTCATATTTATATCTGTGCATTCCTAGCTGGGTGGTGGTGGAGCACGCCTTTGATCCCAGCACTGGGGAGGCAGAGGCAGGAGGATCTCTGTGAGTTCAAGGTCAGCTGGCTCTACAGAGTGAGTTTCAGGACAGCCAAAGCTACACAGAGAAACCCTGTTTCAATAAAAAAACAAAAACAAAAGGATATCACTAAATTAAAAATACATAGTCATCATTGTGTGTCTGGGCTTTCAGCATGGAGTAGACATGGCGGGAGTTCATGCCAGAAAAGATGTCCTTCTCACATTTTTATCTGTCTTTCTTTGCTAGGCCTACTGGAAAAAGAAGCTCGGAGAAGGAGAATGATTCTAAACCAGAATCAAAAGAACACTCTTCATGCATGGTTTGAGAAGAATCCTAATCCAGATTTAACTACAAGGGGACATCTGGCTAAGGAATTGGGCATCTCAGAGTCTCAAATTATGGTAGGCATTAGGCCCCTGTCCTCTCTCTCTCTGAGTCAAGGTGAAGAGCAAAGGCAGGCTAAGTTCCCCTGGGCAAGTCTCATAGGTGGGCTATATTTTTCTAAGTTTATTCCATATGTATTGGGAAGATAAAACAGAAATAAAATGTTTTATTGAAGGAAATATTGTTTGTGAGCCTGCACTGATGGGAAAGGATAGCTAGTTCATAGTTTCCCCATAGGAGATAATGAAATCATTATCTTGAGAATTATAGAATATAAGAAATTATGTCATCAGAATAGTAATGTAGAACCTTTCATCGTGAGAACATAAGGGATTAAATTAACATCTGTGAAAATATAGGGAAGTTAAGACCTCATGAAAATTGCTGGTTTGTAGGTTAGTACTATTTTATCCTTTATTCTTTTCTCACTTATTTATTAGTTTATTATTTTTATTTTTTGAGATAAGGTTTCTCTATAGTTTTGGAGCCTATCCTGGAACTAGCTCCTGTAGACCAGGCTGGCCTTGAACTCACAGAGATCCGCCTGCCTCTGCCTCCTGAGTGCTGAGATTAAAGGTGTGCGCCACCATGAACTAGATAATTTTTTTTTTTTAAATCTGAATCATCCTCTTTGAATTTCTTTTCTCATTCCCCTCCCAGTCCCTCTGGACATCTTCTGCCTCCCTCCCTCCTTTCCTCCCTCCCTTCCTCCCTCCCTCCCTCCTTTCTTTCTTCTTTCTTTCTTTCTTTCTTTCTTTTTTTCTTTCTTTCTTTCTTTCTTAGACAAAGTCTTACTATGTAGACCAAGCTAGCTATGTCTTAGAACTAAGAAAACTGCCTGCCTCTGCCTCTTTAACCCTGGGGTAAAGGTGTGCCACCATAGCTCTCTCTCTCTCTTCCTTCTTCTTCTTGTTCCCTCTCTTCTCCCTCCTTCTTTTATAATCTCAAATGCCCTTTACATAAAAGCTTTGTGTAAAATTCTATATGGTTTATTTTAATAAAATTGCTGATGTGATAGACAAAGGTGAACTAGAGTAGTAAATTGTATAATTTTATCAAGTGGATTGGTATTTAAACCAGTGAAGAAAAACTTTTAGAGGTGAGAAAATTAGTTCAGGTTTTTATAATTGATGAATAATCATTTGATATAATGACTTGATTCTTTGGGAATCCTGGAGAAAGGAAAATTTTCTTATGTCCTGATAAACTATCCAGGTATGGGAGATGGTTGGCACAAATAATGCTAATGAAATTGTTCCATGTGGGCACACCTGGTGGCTGGGTACCCAAGAGACTTGAACTGATGGAAAAGTTCCGAACCTTGCGGGGTGTTGGTGGCTCCTGAGAACGTTTATACCTACTCATTAGTTGGAAGTGTCCAGCTGTTCATAAGGCTTTAATTTGAAAACTTATTTTCAATGCTGAATCTGGAAAACATGAAGAGTTTTGAGAACAAAATTTGAAATTGGTGTTTTAGCATTGCAAGGCCTATGCCTAGTAACTCAGCTGATAGTGGTTGTCATAAGGTTGTAAATGCTAGAGTGAATTATCAGTCCAAAGAAAATACTCAGAAATAACTAAAACACCAGCAACAACCCCGCCCAAGAAAATAAGAAAACCAAAAATCCACAGTTCTCCTTCAAGAGAACAAGTGCAAATAAATTTAATTATAGTGGTGCATATGGCTTTTTAAACTTACCTTTATTATTTTAAGTATGTATGTATCTGTGAGCTGTGTTTACTGGGGGTTAGGAACCACCTGATGTGGCTGGGAATTGAACTCAGGTCCTCTGGAAGAGTATTATGTGCCTGTGCTCTTAGCTGCTGAGTCATCTCTCCAGTCTGTGGAAACAGTTTTAAAACTAGATGTTGGCATCCCTGGGAGTCTCCTTATTTCTGGCTTCCCATGGAGTGAAATAATGTAAGCTGTAATCAGAAATTAGTATCAATTCTGCCTTTTTATTTAAGGGAATTATTTTCAAAGATTAAGTCTATATGTATTGCACATTGTGAAATGATATTTGCTCAAAAGAGAGGCCAAGAAATTAGCATTGAAAGCATTACCCACTTAACAAGTATGAAGTGTGTGTGTGTTTGTGTGCACGGTAGGGGGTTGGGGGAGCAGGAGGGAGAATGAGTGAAGCTTCCTGTTGGTGTCTTAGATAAACATAGCAATATGAATAACTGAATTCTACCCTCTCTTATGGACATGGTCTCCAGGGAAGATGCCCAATCAGTTTGTTTAGTTGACATTTGCAGTGATCTAGACTGAGCTTCATCCTGTGTTCCCTCCCTTCATTTTCTCCCCCCCCCCCACCACAGACTTGGTTTCAGAAGAACAGAAAAATAAAGAAACAAGTGGAGTTTGAATGTTGCTATGAAGAAAGCCAAGCCCAGGGAAAGGATAAACCTAAAGGTAAGACCCACGAGTTCAAATACAACCTCTCCATTGATTTCTTTGGGAATGTAAACAACTGTGTGCTATGGAGAAATATTCTATAGAGAAAGCTTAGATCAGGGACCTATTGTATTCTGAGCATGCTAGGGTCAGAGATACAAATATTATCTCACTGGGGTAGTAACTGTAATCCCAACCTTGGGAGGTGAAAGATAGGGGATCAAGAAAACCCAGGGTAATCTCTGGTTTCTTAGAGAGTCTGAGTCTAGCCTGGGCTACAGAAATGATCTCTTAGCAAGAAAAGCTTCTGTTTCCTTGTTTCTGTTGCTGTTTGGTGATGCTGTATCTGTCACCGCTGGGGGTTCATCTCAGGGACAAGACAGATTAAAGAGTTCTTTGGTAGGAAAAGGTGGAGCATAGTCCAAGAGTAAAAGTAGTCAGAACAATATTCAAAATGTTGCTTTTTTTTCAAGTTTGAATGTGAAAACTGACTTGCAAACCCTGTTGTGTGCCTATGTGTTCAGTAGTTAAAGAAGCTGGGAGGAGCCGGACACGTTTCTCAAGATTTCAGACTGATATTCTAATTGAAGCTTTTGAGAAGAATCGATTCCCTGGGATTGCTACCAGGGAAAAACTGGCTCAACAAACAGGCATCCCGGAATCCAGAATTCATGTATGTTGCACAGGGTCTTTGTCTTTGGCAGTCATTTGTCCTATGCAAGCTGTTGCTGGACAAATGCAGACTGGGGTTGTCCCCTCTGTTCTAGGTATGAGATGTAGACACTGAAAAACAGTCGCATCATACCTGTGGGAGCATAGGAAATAAGCAATAACTATTAGCCGTGTGGTGGTGGTGCACACCTTTAATCCCAGTGCTTGGGAGGCAGAAGCAGGTGTATCTCTGTGAGTCTGAGGCCAACCTGTTCTACAAATTG
Organism: Chionomys nivalis; assembly: GCF_950005125.1. Taxonomy (NCBI): domain Eukaryota; kingdom Metazoa; phylum Chordata; class Mammalia; order Rodentia; family Cricetidae; genus Chionomys; species Chionomys nivalis. Next base: position 30,390,869 of record NC_080090.1, on the reverse strand, counting down.
AGTTCCAGGACAGCCAGGACTGTTACACTGGGAAACCCTGTTTCAAAAAACCAGGGAAAGAAGAGAGGAATGGAGGAATAGAGGGAAGGAGGGTGGAAGGGAAGGAAGGTGGGAGGGAAGGAGGGAGAGAGAAAAGTGAAAACGGCTAGGTGAGATTGGGAAAGCTGGAAAGTCACACTTGTTTTGAGAACACAATCTTTGTTAGTGTTTCTAATCCTCAGAAATACTGAAAATTCAGTACCAGAGGATAAGGGTGTTGTCCTGTGTATTAGGGTGTTAGTTAGCATCCAGACCCTCTGTGTGTGGGATGTCTGCATGCCTAGCTTTCAGTTCATCTCTTATTGTATCCTGAGAAATTTAGAACACTGCCTGCATGGTTTGAAAATCCCCGCTCTTTGTATATTATGGGGATTGATGAGTGTGCTTCTAAAGTATGTCCTTAGATAATCCTATGAGTCATTGTGCTTCCATGCCCTCTGGAAGTTTCATTTTCTTAGATGCTCCTTGGTGAGCAGAAATTCACCCTGCTTTTGAGAACTTGTTTCCTAAATCAGGGCTGGGAACCAAAGGGGGTGGATTCTAAATCTATGTTTTCAACCATAGTGTTATTTTTACCCATGGCCATGTGCCATGATTTACTTAATCTTGATTGTCAATGTAATGGGATTGAGAAACATTGAAGATTAGTGAAGCTCATCTTCCCGTGTGTTGGTGAGATGAGGCGTTCCCAGAGCACATTAGAGCAGAAGACCTCTGAGCTGATCACTGCAAAGAATCTATTCGAAATATTAATGGATTGTTGGGATATGGTAGAGATGTGGAATGGGGGGGTCTAGTTGGAGGAAATGAAGTACCAAGAGCCTGCATTTGAAAGGTATGGTCCTTGTCACCCTGTTAATATTCTGCTTAGCAAATGGTAAGAAACAGGTGGAATTACTTCTGTTATTAAAGACTCTCCCCCCCTCCCTCTCTCTCTCTCTCTCTCTCTCTCTCTCTCTCTCTCTCTCTGTGTGTGTGTGTGTGTGTGTGTATGTTTTAGATATGGTTTCAGAACCGGAGAGCTCGGCATCCAGATCCCAAACAGGGCACTCAGGCAACTGCTCATCTATCCCAGAACAGCCAGTGCCCTGCCCTGAAGACTCCTGATCAACCTGCTCCTTCCGAAACTCTCACCAGCAGCTTGTCAGTTACAACAGCTCTTTCTCCACCCCACACACCATCTGGTCCTTCTAATCTCTCCAGCGGCCATCAGAAGCAGTTGTCAAAGACCACAGTACCACAGCCCTCCCAGGTGGTACAGGGAAGGGGTGATGGTCAAAATTCCTCAGTGTTTATTGGACACTTATCATCGGTAGTAACTCCAGGAGAGGAGGGCTTCCACACTCAGGCTCCTTTATGTCTCCAAATCCAAGAAAGACGGCAAGAGCCCGGTGAGAGCAGTGGTTCGGCTGTACCACCCTTAGACAGTTCTACTCAGGCTCCAGCCGTCAATCAACACTTTTGGGAACTGGACCAGACAGACTTTGCCTTTCTGCAACACTGGGATGAATGGCTCCAGTCGATGCTGGCTGAATGGATACCTGACGAAGAATATTGGACTCCTGGTGACTCTGCGCTCCATCCACAGCAGGCGCAGCTTCAGCAGCCTGCCAGTGTATCTCATCAAGTGGACACAACTCCACAGCAATAGGTTTACCTCAAGCCTTTTCTGTTAATCCCCACTGCACACCAGTTTTCAGGAAAAGACCTCATCTTTCCGCATCCAGGCCCCATGTAGATGACTGTGCTTTGCTTGGAGAGCTTCTCAGATATTTTCAGATTCTCTTTCACAGCGTGAAGTTTATCAGTGACTCAGATTCAGGAAACTGTCAAGATCCTAATCCAGGACATCTGTCCTTGGGTTTGAAATCAGTGGATATAGTGAAGAATGAATAGACCGAATTATGGAACTAATCCAAATCAGTAAACAGCATAAACCACTTTGACACACAAAGAAAACAGTTATTTTTATTTTTAATTTATTCTTGAAATCTGGTCTCACTCTTTTTATTTTGACTTTTATAGCAGTCTGGTATTAGACAAATTAGTCCTGGCTATACCTTCAGATGTTATACTTCTTGATGGTGCCTTATCTCTTTTTATGTCCTGAGGATGGATATACAACCGGTTGTGATCATAGTAATTATTTTCAAAAGGCCCTTTTCTGATAGTAACACTGGCAAGGGTCCTGCTAAGGTCCTGTTTTGCAGTACCCTGGGTATTATTGTGGAAGGTTCTAATAGGTGGTTGCACAAGTGTGTTCTTCGACACAGAGCTCGCAGATTTAGTGTTTACAGACTCGGTTGCAGCAGTCACATTTGAGGCTCTCTAGCAAGAGGAGCAGCGGGCCACTCCCGCACCAGCCTGGTTAGCTTATGCCCCGAAATAAGAACACACAAATCGTATTCTTTTAAACACTGCCTGGCCCATTAGTCCTAGCCTCTTATTGGCTAATTCTCACATCTTGCTTTAACCCATATTTAATAATCAGTGTAACACCACGAGGTGTGGCTTACCAGGAAAGATCTTAACCTGTGTCTGTGTCAAGTGGGAGAATCACGGCGACTGCCTGACTCGGATTTCTTTCTCCCAGAATTCTGTTCTGTCTACTCCGCCTACCTAATTTTCTGTCCTATTAAAGGGCCAAGGCAGTCTCTTTATTTAACCAATGAAATTAACACAAAACAGAAGACTCTCCCCCATCAAGGCTCTTATACTAATGCCATTTCCAGGCAAAGACTGAGCCTTTGAAGCTCTAGACACAGTATTGGGAAGTTTGTTTCTTGGACATTTGGAAGCTTTCTAAATGAATTCATGTTGGATTGAACAACCTGACCATGATAGTAGCCAAGCACTCATCATTTTTTAAGGCATGTTAGCTTCCTGTTGGGCTTTTCTGCAGTTTCTTGCATCTTTTTATTGTCTTTAAGGTGACATGCCTGGTGTGATGCCATAGTTTGACCTTGGAAATCATCTCTAGTTGATAATAATTGCACAGCTTGAATACTATCCTTCAAGTTGTGTATTTCTGATCTGATTACGTCATCAGTTTTTAATGGAATGCAGTGTTTTTCAATTATATTTCCAGTATTTTCTTTGCCAGCCGTTTCAGTTTTGAGTTTCAGACCTCTCTTCCCTTTTTGGATCTGATCTTCAGAAGTCCTCACTTGCTGATCTCTCTAAAAGCCAGCTCGTCTCTCTCGCTTGGGGGCAGCTGCAGGTCCTGAGGCACCGGCAAGGTCCCAGCTTAATTTTAATTATGGGTTAAAAAAATTGTTAAAAAGCTGTTTCATAAGCCAGGTGGTGGTAGTGCACACTTTTAATCCCAGCATTTGGAAGACAGAGGTAGGTGGATCTCTGTGAATTCGAGGCCATCCTGCTCTACAGAGCTAATACCAGAACAGGCTCCAAAGCTACACAGAGAAACCCTGTCTCAAAACAAACAAAACAAAACAAAACAAACAAAAAACATGTTTTATTTATTATCTGCTTTGTTTTCAATCTGAAGTGTCCTCCACAAGCTCATGTTTTCGATGCTTGCCTTTTAGCTGATGATGGTTCTATTTTGAATCTGTGGAGCTTTTAGGAGGTGGGTTCTGACCAACAGAGGTAGGTCAGGGGTGGGTCTTGAGAGTCATAGTCACTATGTGGGCAGCATTCACCACATGGTCCTGATGCGTAGACCAAAGCACTTCACCATGCCTCTCTGTGATAAAGGACTAAAACATTCTGAAAAGAACCCAAATAAATGGCTCTTCTTGAGTTGATTCTAGAAGATGTTTTGGTCACAGTGAGTTAAAAGCTACTCATACTTACTAATTACCAGTCAGTTACTCAGTGTGTGGTACAGTAGTGCTGACTATAGTATTACTGGCCACCGGCCAGTCCACACCAATAACTTTCATCTTGCAACCCGAAACTCTATACTTATTTCCTCAGTCGAAAAACCATCACAGTGCCACAGAGTGTATGTCTCAAGCCACCAATAATTTATATTTTCACTGCTGTAGAGGCCAGAAGTCCCTATGGCAGTGCCTGTAGTTCTAGGGGGGTGGAGGTGGGGCTGGGACGGAGGCTCTTCACAACTTGGGGATTTCTGAATACTCAGTCTTCACATAACTTGTGCTCTGTGCACAATTGCCTCTCTTCTCTGCTTTTAAGGGTCCTACACTTATGGCCTCTGTTATCATTCATGACGCGGGTGACCTGGGTGAGACTGGTTCCACAAGGGGTGGCGGCAGTCACTGGAGGCCACAGTGGGAAGGAAACAGACACGTCAAGCAGAGAAAACTTGGGTATAGAGTTTATGTAGTGGGTATTGGGGACAGCATAAAAGTAAAGGGTTATGGGGGGAGAATAGGAGAGAAAAGTGGGGATAGAAGAGAAGAAGGGAGAGAGGCAGAAGCTGCCTGCCTCTTTAGAAGAGGCCCTCCCCACTACATCCAGGCTGAGCAAGGTATGCATCCAAAGAGAATAGGATCCCAAAAAAGCCAGTACACGCAGTAGACACAAATCCCAGTGCCATTATCATTGGCCCCTCAGTCTGCCTTGCAATTGTCAACCACATTCAGAGGGTCCAGTTTGATCCCATGCTCCTTCAGTCTCAGTCCAGCTGTAGTTGGTGAGCTCCCATTAGCTCAGGCACACTGTCTCAGTGGGTGAACCCATCATGGTCCTGACTTCCTTGCTCATTTTTTCCCTCCTTCCACTCTTCAACTGGACCTTGGGAGCTCAGTCCAGTGCTCCAAGGTGGGTCTCTGTCTCTGTCTCCATCTTTCACTGCCAGACAAAGGTTCTATGGTGATATTCAAGATAGTCATTAGTCTGACTATGGGACAAGGTCAGTCCACGCGCCCTCTCCTCCACTGCCCAGGGTGTTAGCTGGGGTCCTCCCCATGGACTTCTGGGAACCCCTTCAGAGCCAATCCTCTTACCAACCCCAAAATTTCTCCCTCAATTAAGATATCTCCTTCCCTGCTCCTATATCCCTCCTTCCTCCATCTCAACCATCCCACTCCCCCAAGCTCTCCCCAATCCTCCCCTTCTCTTCTTTCCCTCCCCCTCTCCCCTTCCATTTCCCTGCCTCCATGCTCCCAACTTTTGCCAGGCAATCTTGTCTGCTTCCAATTTCCAGGTAGATCTCTCTATATTTTTCTTTGAGTTCACCTTATTACTTAGCTTCTCTAGGACCATGAACTACAGGCTCAATGCTCTTGGTTTATGGCTAGAATCCACTAATGAGTGAGAACATACCATATTCATATTTTGGGGTCTGGGTTATCTCACGCAGGATAATGTTTTCTACTTCCATCCATTTGCAAGCAAAATTCAAGATGTCATGTCCTTTTTTTTTTTTTTTTCTGCTGAGTAGTACTCTAATGTGTAGATGTGCCCCACTTTCTTTATCCATTCTTCCGTTGAGGGGCATCTAGGTTGTTTCCAGGTTCTGGCTATTACAAATAATGCTGTTATGAACACAGTTGAACAAATGCTTTTGTAGTATGATAAGGCATCTTTTGGGTATATTCCCAAGAGTGGTATTGTTGGATCCTGAGGTAGGTTGGCTCCCAATTTTCTGAGAAACTGCCACACTGATTTCCAAAGTGGTTGCACAAGTTTGCATTCTCACCAGCAATGGATGAGTGTTCCCCTTACTCCACATCCTCTCAAGCATAAGCTATCATTGGTGTTTTTTATTTTAGCCATACTGTCAGGTGTAAGATGGTATCTCAAAGTTGTTTTGATTTGCATTTCCCTGACAGCTAAGGAAGTTGAACATGTCCTTAAGTATCATTTGCCCATTTGAACTTCTTCTGTTGAGAATTCTCTGTTTAGTTCAGTACCCCATTTTTTAATTGAGTTATTTAAAATTCTAATGTCTAATTTATTGAGTTCTTTATATATTTTGGAGATCAGGCCTTTGTCTGATGTGGGGTTGGTGAAGAGTAGGTTGCCTTTTTGTCTTATTGACTGTGTCCTTTGCTTTACAGAAGCTTCTCAGTTTCAGGAGGTCCCATTTATTTATTGCTGTTCTTATTGTCTGTGCTACTGGGGTTAAATGTAGGAAGTGGTCTCCTGTGACCATGCATTGCAGTTACTTCTCACTTTTTCTTCTATCAGGTTCAGTGTGGTCAGATTTATATTGAGGTCTTTAATCCATTTGGACTTGAGTTTTGTGCATGGTGATAGATATGGATCTATTTTCATTCTTCTACAGGTTGACATCCAGTTATGCCAGCACCATTTGTTGAAGATGCTTTCTTTCTTCTATTGTATAGTTTTAGCTTCCTTGTCAAAAATCAGGTGTTCATAGGTGCGTGGATTAATATTCGGGTATTCAATTCTATTCCATTGATCAACGTCTCTGTTTTTATGCCAATACCAAGCTGTTTTCATTACTGTAGCTCTGTAATAGAGTTTGAAGTCAGGGATGGTAACGCCTCAGGAAGTTCCTTTATTGTATAGGATTGTTTCGGCTATCCTGGGTTTTTTGTTTTTCCATATAAAGTTGATTATTGTTCTCTCAAGGTCTGTGAAGAATGTTTTTGGGATTTTGATAGGGATTGCATTGAATCTATAGATTGCCTTTGGTAGGATTGCCATTTTTTACTATGTTGATCCTACCTATCCAAGAGAATGGGAGATCTTTCCATTTTTCTGGTATCCTCTTCAATTTCTTTCTTCAAAGACTTAAAGTTCTTGTCAAATAGGTCTTTTACTTCCTTGGTTAGTGTTACCCAAAGATACTTTATGCTATTTATGGCTATTGTGAAAGGTGATGTTTCTCTGATTTCCCTCTCCACTTCTTTATCCTTTGTGTATAGGAGGACTACTGATTTTTTTGAGTTGATCTTGTAACCTGCCACATCACTGAAGGTATTTATCAGCTGAATGAGTTCTCTGGTAGAGTTTTTGGGGTCACTTATGTACACTATCGTCTGCAAATAACAAAAGTTTGACTTCTTCATTTCCAATTCGAATCCTCTTGATCTCCTTATGTTGTCTTATTCCTATTGCTGGAACTTCAAGTACTATGTTGAAGAGATATGGAGAAAGTGGACAGCCTTGTCTTGTTCCTGATTTTAGTGGAATGGCTTTGAGTTTCTCTCCATTTAATTTGATGTTAGCTGTACGCTTGCTGTATATTGCTTTTATTATATTAAGATATGATCACTATATCCCCAATCTCTCCAGTACCTTTATCATAATGTCAAATGCTTTTTTAGTATCAAATTAAATGATCATATGGTTTTTTTCTTTGTTTATTTATATGATGAATTACATTGATAGATTTTGTATGTTGAACCAGCCCTTCATCTCTGAGATGAAGTCGACTTGATCATAATGGATGATTTTTTTGATGTGTTCTTGGATTCGGTTTGCCAGTATTTTATTGAGAATTTTTGCATCAATGTTCATGAGTGAGATTGGTCGGTAGCTCTCTTTCTTGGTTGAGTCTTTGTGCGGTTTTGGTATCAGGGTAAATGACCCTTCTGTTTCTATTATGTGGAACACATTGAGGAATATAGGTATTAGCTCTTCTTGGAAGTTCTGGTAGAATTCTGCACTAAAACCAACCGATCCTGTTTTTTTTTTTTTGTTTTTTTGTTTTTTTTTTTTTTTTTGTTGCAAAGTTTTTGATGACAGCTTCTATTTCCTCATGACGTATAGGTCTATTTTTTTTGTTTGTTTTTAAGACAGGGTTTCTCTGTAGCTTTGGAGCCTGTCCTGAAACTAGCTCTTGTAGACCAGGCTGATCTCAAACTCACAGAGATCCACCTGACTCTACCTCCCAAGTGCTGGAATTTAAGGTGTGTACCACCACCACCCAGCATAGGTCTATTTAAATTGCTCACCTGGTCTTTATTTAATTTTGGTATATGGTATCTATCTAAAAAATTGTCCATTTCTTTTACATTTTTCCAATTTTGTGGAGTACAGGCTTTTGTAGTAAGACCTAATGATTCTCTGAATTTTCACAGTGTTTGTTGTTATGTCCCCCTTTTCATTTCTGATTTTGTTAATTTGGGTGTTCTTTCTCTGCCTTTTGATTAGTTTGGATAAGGATTTGTCAATCTTCTTGATTTTCTCAAAGAAAACAGCTCTTTGTTTCAGTGATTCCTTGTATCATTTTCTGTGTTTCTATTTTGTTGATTTCAGCCCTCTGTTTGATTATTTCTAATCTTCTATTCCTCCTGGGTGAGTCTGCTTCTTTTTTTTCCCCCTAGAGCTTTCAGGTGTGCTGTTAAGTCACTAATGTTAACTTTCTTTGTTTTCTTTATGTGCCCACTTAGTGTTATGGACTTTCTTCTTAGCATTGCTTTCATAGTGTCCCATAGGTTTTGCTATGTTGTGTCTTCATTTTCGCTGAATTCAAGGAAGGTTTTAATTTCTTTCTATTTCTTTCTTGACCCAGGTGTGGTTCAGTAGTTGATTGTTCAGTTTTCATGAGTTTGTAGGCTTTCTGGGGGTGGAATTGTTGCTAAATTCTAATTTTACTCCATGATGATCTGATAAGACCTAGGTGGTTACTCCAATTTTTTTTTATACCTGTGTATGTTTGCTTTGTTACTGAGTACGTGATTAATTTTTGAGAAGGTTTCATGAGATGTTGAGACGAAATTATATTCTTTCCTGTTTGGGTGGAATGTTCTATAGATGTCTGTTAAGTCCATTTGATTCATTACATCTGTTAGTTCTCTCATTTCTCTGTTAAGTTTCTGTCTGATTGACCTGTCCATTGGTGATAGAGGAGTGTTGAAATCTCCTACTATTAGTGTGTGGGGTTTGATGTGTGATTTGAGTTCTAGTAATGTTTCTTTTATATGTGTGGGTGCTTTTTATATTAGGGGCATAGATATTCAGGATTAAGACTTCATCTTAATGAACTGTTCCTGTTATGAGTACAAAGTGTCCTTCTCCATCTCTTCTGATTGATTTTAGTTTGAAATCAATTTTGTTAGATATTAGGATAGCTACACCCATTTGTTTCATAGGTCTGTTTGATTGAAAAACTTTTTCTCAACCCTTTACTCTGAGGTAGTGTCTGTCTTTCAGGTTGAGGTGTGTTTCTTGTAAACAGCAGAATGTTGGGTCCTGTTTTTGTATCCATTCTTTTAACCTGTGCCTTTTTATATGTGAATTGAGTCCATTGATATTAAGTGATGTTAATGACCAGTGGTTGTTAACTCCAGTTATTTTTTTGGTGGTAGTGTTTGTGTATTTCCCTTCATTGAGTTGTGTTGGTGGAGGGTTGTCAGATGTCTGTGCTATTTGGGTGTTGTTGGCTTCCTTGGGTTGAGGTTTTCCTTCTAGTACTTTCTGTAAGGCTGGGTTTGTGGCTACATATTGTTTAAATCTAGTTTTGTCTTGGAATATCTTGTTTTCTCCATTGATAGTGAAAGAAAGCTTTGCTGTGTTTAGTAGTCTGGGCTTGCATCCATGGTCTCTTAGTGTCTGTAGCACATCTATCTAAGACCTTCTGGCTTTCATGGTTTCCATTGAGAAGTCAGGTGTAATTCTGATAGATTTACCTTTATATGTTACTTGACCTTTCCCCTTTGCAGCTCTTAATATTCTTTCTTTAGTCTGTGTGTTTTGTGTTTTGATTATTATATGGCAAGGGGATTTTTTTTGATCCCATCTCTTTGGTCTTCTGTAAGCTTTTTGTATCTTCATAGTAATATCCTTCTTTAGATTGAGAAAGTTTTTTTCTGTAATTTTGTTGAATATATTTTCTGGGCCTTTGAGCTGGAATTCTTCTCCTTCTTCTACCCCTACTATTCTTAAGTTTGGTCTTTTCAGGGTGTCCCATAGTTCCTGGAAATTTTGTGTTAAGAATTTGTTGGATTTGCTGTTTTCTTTGATCAATGAGTGTATTTTCGCTATAGCATCTTCAGCACCTGAGATTCTTTCTTCTATCTCTTGTATTCCATTGGTTATACTTGTCTCTGTAGTTCCTGTTCATTTACCCATATTTTCCATATCCAGTCATTTCTCTGTTTGTGTTTTTTTTATTACCTCCATTTTGATCTTCAAGTCTTGAACTGTTTCCTTTAGCTTTTTTATTACTTTTTCTTTGTTTTCTTGGGTATCTTTGAGGGATTTATTAATTTCTTCTAATTTTTGTTGGTCTTCTCTTCCATTTCTTTTTTTTAAATTGTAAACTGATTGGCCCATTAGTATAGCCTTTGTATTAGCTCTTATAACTTATATTAACCCATTATTCTTATCTATGTTAGCCACATGCTCAGTACCCTTTTCAGCAGGGCAGGTCACATTCTGCTTCTTCGGTGTTTGGACAGGACTGTGGAGGAATGGGCTTCCTCCTTCCCAGAATACTCCTGTTCTTATTGTCCCACCTCTACTTCCTGTCTGGTTGTCCCACCTATACTTTCTGCCTAGCTACTGGCCAATCAGTGTTTATTTAAAACACAATTGACAGAATACAGAATTGTTCCGTACCATTTCCCCCCTCTTTTGTTCTTTAAACAAAAGAAAATATCCATATTTTATTATTTGGGAATGTGGGCATAGTATTCCAGGCTACTTCCTGCTGGTTGGGGGTACTGATAATCTTATGGGGACCTAAAGAAAATTTTGAATTATGATCAAGTCCTGACTGGAGTATCCTGTGAGTCTTGATCATCTCAGGCAACAGTCTTGAATCTGTTCTGGATGTAGAACTCAGACATCCGGCCATCTGTTCCTACGGGAGATTTCTCAGGTGGTCTTCCTTGATCAAACCTGATTTTTCTTAGCTCAGAATGAATCCGCAGCCTCTCATTTCCTGTGGAAACAAAAGCAAAATCTCTTCTCCAAAGTAACACACCTTTTGACTTCAATTTTAAAGTCAAGGTATTTTTAAAATACCTAACTTGGATTAGTTCAGCAGCATTTATAAACAAATATCTTTTAGCCACTGTTGCTCCTTCCTCAGCATTCAAACAATTCAAAGAGAGCTTAATGACATACAGTATCCAGATTGTCTATCTATTTTCCATCTTTATGTGGCTTTATTTTTAACATCTATTTCTTTTATTTTTATTTTTTGGCTTTTTGAGACAGGTTCTCTGTGTATCTTTGTCCTGGAACTCACTCTGTAGACCAGGCTGTCCTTGAACTTACAGAGATTCACCAATCTCTGCCTCCCAAGTGCTGGGATTAAAGGTGTGTGCTACCACACCTTGAACTCACAGAGATCTGTTTGCCTCTACCTTCCAGGCATTAGGATTAAAGGCATGTGCCACCAAACCCAACTCTTCTCTTTTTTATTTTAAGGACTTTAACCTCTTTCTTTACTCTCTCAAACTTGCATATATTTTTAACACACTATAAACCATTTAGAGGTTTTCTACTTCTTTGAATTTTTCTTTACTGTATTTCTCCTTCTCTCTCTTTTTCTGACCACATGAGTCTTTAATTTATTAAGCAATATGGGTAGGATTAAAGCTGTGGCTTTGACGGCTGGATCTAGCCCATTTCTTAGCTTTCTGAGATTTTAGCATCATGGTGGAGGTACTGGCTAGAGCCATGTTTATTGCCACAACTTTATGGTGTTTCAAGGTCCTTGCCAGAAAGCAAGCTGCAACAGTGTGTCCACAAACAATACTCAAATGCTCTCTCTGTAGCCAAATCTTCTGCCTCAAAGAGTCAGAGTTTGCACTGGCAGAACAGCCCAGAAAACTGGCATTTTAAAATTGCTAAAAACAAAAAAGCATGCAGTCAGCTTTTATCAACACCATTTAAGTGTTCTGTGGCAGGGCCTTTTAAAAGAGCTGCAAGGTTTTGCAGCTAAAGCTGAGCCAGGAAGCCTCTCTTAAATGAGAGTGCTTGCCTCTAGCAAGCAGAGCAGATTTGAGAAATTGCTGCTACCAAGAAGCCATGCTTTACTCTATTCTTTTCTGTGTAGAATTACTTCCCAAGCTCTTCAGGTTTTATGTGGATGCAGTTGTCCAGTTGGGTACCATTTGTAACATGAGGGCCTGCTTGTTGGGGTTTCTGTCCTGCCCAGTTCCCACAGCTGGCAATTCCCAAAGAAAACTACACAGAGGTCTATATTAATTATAAACTGATTGGCCCATTATTTCAGGCTTAATATTAGCTATTGTAACTTATATTAACCCATTATTCTTATCTATGTTAGTTGCATGGCTCAGTACCTTTTTCAGTGGGGCAGGTCACATCCTGCTTCTTTGGTGTCTGGACAAGACTGCCTTTTCTTCCATTTCTTTAAGGGAGTTTTTCACTTCCTGTTTAAGGGTCTCCATTATTTTCATAAGGTTATGTTTAAAGTTTATTTCTTCTGCTTCTTCTGGGTTAGGATGTTCATGTCTTCCTGTTGTGTGTTCGCTGGATTCTGGTGTAATCATGTTGTTTTCAGGATGTTGGAGGAATTCTTGCATTGGTGCCTGTCCATCTCTTTGTTCAAATGAGGCCAGCAGAATCTTGGCATCTTGATCCAATCTTTGCTGTGGCTGACTGTGTACTTGGGAGTTTTTCTTGGTCTGCCCTATTGTAGGTCCCCTCAGACTGGAGCAGGCTCTCAGATCCCCTCTGCCCTGAAGCAGGCTGTGCTGGGGGATCTTAGGACCCCACAGATAAAAAGGAGTGCTTGGGGGCAGGGTGGATTGGGGTAAAGAAATCCAGCAGCTGGGAACACACCCGACTGGACAGCCAGAAAAGCTTAGAAAATTGGAGGGGGGCTGGACTCAGTTCCACAGGACTGTCTGGCTGTGTGGCCACTCACTGACCTCTCTGGATCCCCCAGCATGGGAGCAGCCATATCTGTGATTCTTTACTGTCTTGAAGAGCTTTTTAAAATGGTAAGCAGCTGGATTGCAGCTGCTCTGGATGCTGGCTCTGCCTCTGTACACTTTTAAAATGGTGGAGGTACCATTACTGCCAGGTAGGAGTCATGCTCAGCATTTTAACTCCAAGAATGAGCATGCATCATATAAACCCTTTTTTATCTGAGTACTAGCTAAATCTGCCATGTAGAGCACTGTACAGCCTGAAAGTATCTTTTTCCCAGCATTCACTTTAGTTTTCCCTGCCTAGCTCTATTCTTTTACCCTATCATAGTCAAGACAGTTTCTTTATTCATTAACCAATAAAAGCAACATGTAAGCAGGACCTCCCACACCAGTTTGGTGCCTTTCCTCAGTGAGAATTTCTCATCTTGCTTCCTCTGCATCTGGCTAGTCACTGACTCCTTCTGCCTTTCCTCTTCCCAGAATTCTTTTAGTCTGGTTTTCCTGCCTATACTTCCTGCCTGACTACTGGTCAATCGGCATTTTATTAAACTATTATGAATGACAAATCCTTACAGTGTACAAGAACATTATCCCACAGCAAAGGTTGTCTGAGAAGATCAAGAAAACCAGAGATAAATATGCTGTCAACAATAATGGCACAACAGAGGTACAGCCTTCCTAGGCCTGTTGGGACACAGTGTTTCACTGATGCAGCTAGTCTTGACTGTGTATTTAGCTTTGTCCTTCTATCCTCATGTACTGTACCAGTTGGACTGCATCACCCTTAACCAAATAGAGAAGTTTCTGGAGACCTGTAGAGGCAAGTCCCTGAGGTAGGCATGCTAATTGTCCTAGACTGTCAGGCATCCATGCAGGACTCCTGTATCTGGGATATTCTCACTAGGTTCAGTGCCCTGGCCAGTCTAGTTTCTTCTGTATTGATGTGGTAAAATACTCTGACCAAAAAAGTTTAGGAAAGGAATAATTGATTTTTAGCTCATAGCTCCAGATTAGAGTCTATTTGGGGGAAGTCAAGGCAAGAGCTCACCTAGTCACAGCACACTGACATTCAAGAGCAGAAGAAACAAATACACCCATGCAGCCCACTTGCCTCTACTGATGCTCTAGCTTTCTTCCCTGTTACACAGTTCAGGCCCCAGCCAATGAAATGATTCTGCCCAATTTAGGGTAAGTCTTTTATATAACTACTATTCTATAAAATCTCCAACAGACATTCCCAAAGTCAACCTAAACTAAATAATTCCTCATTGAGGGTCCCTCTTCCCAGGTGACTCTAGTTTAAGTCAGTCTGATAATAAAAACTAACAATCACTCTGCCCCAGCATCAGTGCCAGGCTTTTTAGCAGGTTTCTGCTTTCCATCTAAGGTCTCCGTTGGGACCCTAGGCTAGATGCTCCTTAACATGAAGGGACTTGCAAATAATCTCCTGAATGTCTTTTGCGCATAAAGAAACTCATGTTCTGTGTGGCAGATTCCAGAGCTCTGACCGCCTTTACTACCTAGTAAGAGCAGACCATTTCAAACTACTCCACACAGTGGACATCATCCCCTATCTATCACATGCTGACAACACAGAATTTAGTCACAGTTAGAACCCCTCGGACCATCTCCCTCATTCGTCAGGCCAATCAAATGTCTCCATGTCCTTGGCTGTGCTGAGTGGTGAGGGTGGGATCTGCCTGCTCTAAGAAAACGAGGCTGAACTGTCAGATAGAACAAGCTTTCCACTCCTATACTGTTAGATTTTTTGGGAGCCAAGTCCCAAGATCATACAGGACCAAATCAGGCCATGTTTCCTACTCTGTCAACCCTCCCACCTCTGAGAAGTGAGGTTCTTCATTATTTTTATTGTTGTTATTGTTGAGATAGATAATGTCTCATGCAACTCAGGATTGCAGATTGCATCAGACTTCTGATCCTTCTGCCAATTTGCCCTTGGTGCTGGGAGCAGTGTCCTGTCAGTATATCACCATGCATGGTTTCTCATCGTTATCAGATGTTTCCTTAAGTGACATCCCTTCCATAAATTTTATCTGAGGGAACACATTAAGGGAAGATAAAGACAGACTTTTTAACAGTCAGTAGCAATATAAACAGATGCAGAAAGTGGTAAATAGTAGTGGGATATTATCCACATCAGGGAAGAAAGGGGAAAGACATTTTCTCCCCTCTACTGGCACAACAGTGTCAATGCCCCCTTCCTTTGGACCTCTGTCCATCCAGAAGACATCAGGTAAGATGTATATGCTCATTCCTAGATCCAAATATACCTCCTTCCTCTGTGAACAATAAACCTTCCAGACTATCAAAACCTTCATGGTTCCCTCCTTAGCAGCATGCTTCCCTTCCCTCATCCAACCTCTGTACAAAATCTGGAGAGAAACTTGTTTTTCCTACATCAATTTGTCATGAATGTCTACTGTCATGAATGGCCATTCACCAGTCTGACCATTAATAAATTTTAATAAATAAGAGGCTTATTATATTCAGATACCGGAGTCAGATCTACACCAGGGACTCAGGATTCCCAAGTGGAGTGCCCAGCAACATCCGTGAGGGATTTATAAAGTCAAAGAACATTGTTTATATGCAAACAGAAGGTTATCTTGAACAAAACAAGCTTTGGTTTACAGAAGCAGAAACAGCTATAAACCTTATGTTTATCTTGCATAAACAACAATTTTGTTAATTGTACAAGACCAGGCAATTTCAAAAGCAATCTTTTTTTTTTCCTTTTTTTTTTCAAAAGCAATCTTTATCAGCCCTTAAGAATTAGAAGTCTGGGCTGGAGTGATGGCTCTGTGGTTTGGAGAGATGGCTCAGTGGTTAAGAACACTGACTGGGTTCAAATCCCAACACCTTCATGACAGCTAGCAACTATCTGTTACTCCAAGATCTGACACCCTCACACAGACATACATGCAAATAAAATAAAAATAAATGAATTGCTTTCAAAAAAGAATTAGAAGTCCAATTTTGCTTTTTAGTTTTCTTAAATACAGTAATGTAAGTTAGCATCAACATAACGTTGGCTATCATAGCTACCTCGCTAGACAACCCAGTGTTTAGAGTTTTGAAATCTATTCCCCAACATTCATTACATTTATTTATTTGTATGTATACCTACATAGGTGGGCACACTTGTGCCATAGCATGTGTGGGGGCCAGAGGACAACTTACAGGAGTTGGTTTTCTCCACTCACCATGCTTGTCCTAGGGTCAAATTCAGGTTGTCAAGTTTGGCAGCAAATGCTGCCTTTGCACACTGGGCTGTCTCAATGGCTCCTGGTTTTGAAATTTCTATGCTTGTACTTTTTTTTCTGTGGTAAGATGTGTGTATGTGTGTGTGTAACCTGTTTGTTTTGGAATTTTACCTGGTGTAGCCATGCTGCATGCTCTATTCTATCCAACAAACACACTTCAAGTAACTAAGCAATTCTGATGACAGTTCATTTGAACTGTACATCATCTTTCATAATGACTAACTGTGTTGCTCTCAGGCACAAATCTCTAGAATATTTTGGGGTCAGGGTATTGGTAACTTTCACTTTGTCAAGTATCGCCTCTGTTTTCTGAAGGAATCTATCATGTCTGCTTCTGGGCACTCTCATCTGGAGTTCATCTTCCTCTATGGCACCAAAGCAGTGTGTTTTAACAGGGCAGTAATATCACCTACAGACCCTGAGTGAATCTAAACAATGTGCTAGGAAAAAAAAAAGGAACAGTGAGGATACAGGAGGGATTAAGTTAAAAGTTTAGTGGCTCCTATAAGGGCTAAATTATGTTTTCTTTAAGTGACAGAATTCCCAAATAATAGAGTATAAGTAGATTCTTTCCTTATATAAATGAGGCCTAGATGTCAGCGCTCCAACCTCTCCACGGCACAGACTCCCTTGCACCAGCTGTGTGGCTTTAGCTCCAGCCCACAGAACTGTATTCTTACAAGTGGAGGTAACAGGCTGGGCCTGGTGCACAAATCTGTAATCCTAACACTGAGGGTAGTGGAGTAGGAGGATTGAGTCTAGGCTAGCTTAGGCTACAAAGGGAGAACCTGCATCAAAAGAAAGAAGGAGAGAAAGAAAATTTTTAAACATTCGTTATGTTTGGGGCTGAAGAGCATAACAGTTGAGGTTGCTCTTCCAGAGGATGTGTGTTAAGTTGCGAGACCCAACATGGGAACTCAACTCCAGTTCCAGTAGAAACAGCACCCTTTTCAGACCTCTGCAGGCACCAGGAAGACAGGGCATGCACACATGTACATGCAGACAAGATACCCTAGCTGGGCATGGTGGCGCAAGTTGGGCATGATGGCTCACACCTTTAATCCAAGCACTCAGGAGGCAAAGGCAGGAGATTCTCTGTGAGTTCAAGGCCAGCCTCATCTACAGAGTGAGTTCCATGACAATCAATGCTGTACAAAGAAACTCTGTCTCGAAAAAAAAGAAAAAACACCCTGCTCATAAGAAAATAAACCTTAAGGTTTTGTCCTTTACATACTTTTTTTTGGATTTTTTTTATTGATATTGATTGAGCTCTACATTTTTCTCTGCTCCCATCCCTGCCTCTCCCCTCCCCCTGCAATCCTCCCCCAAGGTCCCCATGCTCCCAACTTACTCAAGAGATCTTGTCTTTTTCTACTCTCTACTTCCCACGTAGATTAGATCTATGTAAGTCTCTATTAGTGTCCACATTGTTGTATAAATTCTCTGGGATTGTGGTTTGTAGGCTGGCTTTCTTTGCTTTATGTTTAAAAGCCACCTATGAGTGAGTACATGTGATAATTGTCTTTCTGTGTCTGGGTTACCTAACTCAAAATTCAAGCTGTTGTTATTTTTTCTGCTGTGTAGTACTCCATTGTGTAAATGTACCACATTTTCCTTATCTATTCTTAAGTCAAGGGGCATTTAGGTTGTTTCTAGGTTCTGGCTATGACAAACAAAGCTGCTTTGAACATAGTTGAGCACATGTCCTTGTGGCACGATTGAGCATGCTTTGGATATATACCCAAAAGTGGTATTACTGGGTCTTGAGGAAGGTTGCTTCTTAATTTTCTGAGAAATCGTCATACTGACATCCAAAGGGCCTGTACCAGCTTGCATTCCCACCAGCAATGCAGAAATGTTCCCTTTCCCCCTAACCTCTCCAGCATATGCTGTATTCAGTGTTTTTTGATCTTAGCCATTCTTACAGGTGTAAGATGGAATCTCAGAGTTGTTTTGATTTGCATTTCTCTGATGACTAAGAATGTTGAACACTTCCTTACATGTCTTTCAGCCATGTTAGATTCCTCTGTTGAGTTCTCTGTTTAGGTCTGTACTCCATTTTTTATTGAATTATGTGATCTTTTGGAGTCCAATTTCTTGAGTTCCTTGTATATTTTGGAGATCAGACCTCTGTCTGATGTGGGGTTATTGAAGATCTTTTCCCATTCTGTAGGCTGTCGTTTTGTCTTGTTGACCATGTCCTCTGCTTTACAGAAGCTTTTCAATTTCAGGTCTCATTTATTAATTGTTTCTTTCGGTGTCTATGCGACTGGGGTTATATTTAGGAAGTAGTTCCCTGTGTCAATGTGTTCAAGTGTACTTCCCACTTTCTCTTCTATAAGGTTCAGTGTGGCTGGTTTTAATTTAAGGTCTTTGATCTATTTGGACTTGAGTTTTGTGCATGGTGATAGATATGGGTCTATTTTCATTCTTCTACATGTTGATATCCAGTTATGCTAGCACCACTTGTTAAATATGCTTTCTCTTTCCATTTGATATTTTTTGCTTTTTTACCAAAGATCGGGTGTTCAAAGATGTGTGTTGATATCCAGGTCTTCTATTCATTTCCATTGGTCTTCCTGTCTGTTCTTCTGCCAATACCAGGCTGTTTTCAGTACTGTAGCTTTGTAGTAGAGTTTGAAGTCAGGGATTGTGATGCCTCCAGAAGTTCTTTTATTGTACAGGATTGTTTTAGCTTTCCTGGGTTTTTTGCTTTTCCATATGAAGTTGATTACTGTTCTTTCGAGGTCTTTGAAGAATTTTGCTGGAATTTTGATGGGCAGTGCATTGAACCTGTAGATTGCTTTCGGTAAGATAGCCATTTTTTACTATATTAATTCTGCCTACCCAAGAGCATTTGATATCTTTCCAATTTCTGGTGTCTTCTTCATTTTCTTTCTTCAAAGATTTAAAGTTCTTGCCATACAAGTCTTCCACACGTACGTTTGGTTAGAGTCATTCCGAGATATTGTATGCTTTTTGTGGCTATTGTGAAGGGTGTTGATTCTCTGATTTCTTCCCCAGCCCTTATATCATCTGTGTACAGGAGGGCTAATAATTTTTTTTGAGTTAATCTTGTATCTTGCTACTTTGCTGAAAGTTTTTATGAGTTGTAGAAGTTCCTTGATAGATTTTTTTTTTTTTTTAATTTTCGAGACAGGGTTTCTCTGTAGCTTTTATGGTTCCTGTCTTGGAACTAGCTCTTGTAGACCAGGCTGGCCTCGAACTCACAGAGATCCGCCTGCCTCTGCCTCCCGAGTGCTGGGATTAAAGGCGTGCGCCACCACCGCCTGGCCCTTGATAGATTTTTTGAGATCACTTATGTAAACTATCATATCATCAGCAAAGAGTGAGAGTTTGACTTCTTTTCCAATTTGTATCCCCTTGTTCTCCCTTTGTTGTCTTATTGCTCTAGCAAGGACCTCAAGAACTATATTGAATAGATATGGAGAGAGTGGACAACCTTGTCATGTTCCTGATTTCAGTGGAATTGCTGAGAGTTTCTCTCCATTTAGTTTGATGTTGGCTGTTGTCTTGCTGTATAATTCCTTAATTATGTTTAGGTGATGTGGGAGTGTCATCTATCTATCTGTTGCTTTCATTGGTTAATTAATAAAGAAACTGCTTGGCCTTTGATAGGCCAGCCCTTAGGTGGGTGGAGTAGACAGAACAGAATTCTGGGAGAAAGAAAGCCGAGTCAAGCAGACGCCATGCCTCTCTTCTCCAAGATGGACGCAGGTTAAGATCCTTCCTGGTAAGGAACCACCTGGTGGTGCTACACAGATTATTAGAAATGGGTTAAGCAAGATGTGAAAATTAGCCAGAAAGAGGCTAGAGCTAATGGGCCAAGCAGTGTTTAAAAGAGTACAGTTTCCGTGTAATTATTTCAGGTAAAGCTAGCCGGGTGGCAGGATGCAGCCCGCTGCTACTTCAACATTTAGGTATGTTCCTTGTATCCCTGCTCTCTCCAAGACCTTTATCATGAAGGGATGTTGTATTTTATCAAAAGGTTTTTCAGCATCTAATGAGATGATCATGTGGTTTTTATTTTTCAGCTTATTTATATGGTGGATTATGTTGACAGATTTTTGTATGTTGAACCAACCCTGCATCTGAGGGATGACAGGACTTCTTATATCTTAATAGCCTGAATTTAATCTTACTGACATAAGCCCCTGTAAAATAAATACTGGGGAATGCTGTCTTTCCTGGTGGCCAAAATGTGCAGTTAAAAGCTGGGACTTGCAGAGCTAGCCTGGTCTAGAAAATGAGATCCTGACAGCATGGAAGAAAAACATACTATGTAATTGATTGTTTACTTTGTTTTGTTTTTATGAGACCCGGACTTACTATGTACTCTCATGATCTGAAACATGCTATATAGACTAGGCTGGCATATCTCAAAGAGATCTGTGTGCCTCTTCTTCCCATGGTGTTAAAGCATGTGTCACGGCAGCTCACTAGACTTTTGTTTCTTGCAGGAATTGAGAGAATCAGATTACCTGGGCTGTGGCATAAGTGATCTTGGTGGGGCTGGAGAGATGGCTCAGAGGTTATGAGCACTGACTGCTCTTCCAGAGGTCCTGAGTTCAATTCCCAGCAACCGCATGGTGGCTCACAGTCATCTGTAGTGAGATCTGGTGCCCTCTTCTGGCCAGCAAGCATATAGACAGAACACTGTATACATAATAAATAAATCTTTAAAAAAAATAAGTGAACCTGGTGTACACAGAACAGGAAAGTAGGATCAGATCCCTATATCTTATCATGCTATTATCCAGGAAATAAGGAGAAGCAAGAATAATCCATGTTGTCTGGGAAGGGAAGACTCTCAGGAATGTTTTCCAGAAAAAGGAAGTTGTGGCCATGGCCATTTATTTCTGGCCCTGGACCAACCCTACTGAGCACCTTCAGCACAAATAGGCACAATATCTCAGGAGCAAAGCCTCCGAGACAGCCGTGTTCATTGTTCTCCTATGTTGCATGGACCCCAGACCTAAAGGCATTAGGCAATCATTGTTAGAAGCCTGAGAAGCCATTAAAAACTCAGAACTGGTCCCCAGCCAGCCCCTCACTGGCTATTTCCTACTGTCAGGGTGATTTACTCCTCCAAATCGCTATCTGCTGCCAGCCTGGGCAAATGCTTATAACTTCACATCCCTTCAATTTTGCAGCGGGTGTCTGCCTGAAATAAGTCAGGCTAGTGCTGTGTATTCTTTGGCTCTGGGTCTGAGTGGTAGGATAAACTGTCCACTTCTAAGAGGAGTGTAAATGGCATGATAAGACAGTGCAGGTGACCTGGAGCAGCTGTGCATCATTCAGGCCACCTCATCCTCATTACAGATGGCGCTAAGCTCCAGGGAGGCATCAACAGTTACAGGTGTTGGCAGAGGCCGCTAGTTCATTTCACAACCACTGTGACTTAATGTAATCACACAGAAACTGTATTAATTACAACACTGCTTGACCAATGACTCTAGCATGTTCCCAGAAAACTCTTACATCTTAAATTAACCCACCCCTCATCTGCCATAAGATGGAGTGGGTGAAGAAGAGAAAATCTCCCCCATCCACACCCATCACTGCCCAAGTCAAGTGGGACAGTAGGCCCTGAGCTCATGAGAGTGGGTGAGCTGCCACCATCCCTCGCTGGCTGTAGCACACAGGAGAGCACGACCTGCACCTCACCTGGGCATCACAATAAAGCTGATCTGGTAGGGGGAATTGCAGGTGCACCAGACCTGAGGGCATAAGAGCAAGGAGCTGACCATGCTCCCTCCCCCATCCGCCATGCAATGGCATGGGTGAGGGAAAGATGCCCTCCCCCACCCCACCCCTTGTCACCTGCTGCAGGTAGGAGAGCTGGTTCTGGGGTCACA
This sequence comes from Chionomys nivalis, assembly GCF_950005125.1. NCBI lineage: Eukaryota > Metazoa > Chordata > Mammalia > Rodentia > Cricetidae > Chionomys > Chionomys nivalis. The sequence continues at coordinate 30,368,912 of NC_080090.1, read as the reverse complement.
AAAAGTGTTAGAGCTAGCCCTGGCCCTCCCTGACTGCAGCACATGGAAGAGCAGGCCCTACACCTTGCCTGGGCAGCACACTAGAGCTGACCCTGATAGTGGGGATGCAGGCGAGCCAGACCTGAAGGTGTGAGAGCAGGAGAGCTGACCCCCCCCTCCACATCATGTTCCCCCTACAACAATCAGGAGAGCAGGCTCTGCCTGCACCATGCCTGAGCAAAACAGTAGAGCTGGCCCTGGTAGTAAGAGTGCAGGTAAGCCAAACCCAAGGACCTGAGAGCAGGAACATGACCCTACTCCTTGCCGCCTGCTGCATTTGGTGAGCTAGCTGGGGGAACACTAGTTTGCTCTGGTAGTGATGATGAGGGAAGGCTGGTAAGCTGACCAACCCAATTTACCACTCAGGCCCACAACAAGGGATATAAGCTGGTTCACCCCAACATCCACCTCATCTATGAACTGCTGGAACATGTGAAAGGGCTGGATATTCAGATACAAAGCTGCAGGATCTCCTTGACACAGGACAACAATAAAATATCCAAGCAGAGTCCCAGTGAGGGCTGATTATCAATAGTGTAGCAGAAGCCAGAGGCCTCAAACCACTGACTCATAGCAATGGACACTTACAAGTGAAGATATATAGACTAAATGGTAAAATGTGTGACTCCACACAAAATAAAAATGAATAAACGTTTTTTAATGTCTTGAGTATATCTTTACTGACAACCTCACAACCTATTCTCATGCAGGTTCATGTGTTATGCCTTTTCTGATAACTGTCTTGCTGCTGCTGTTGTTTGAGACAGGGTTCCTGTAGATAGTCCTGATTGTCCCAGAACTCATTATGTAGACAACGCTAGCCTTAAACTTACAGAAATCCAAAAGCCTCTGTGTCTAATATTAAAAGTGAAGGCCACTATGCCCTGTCTGTTCAGGTTTGGGTTTTGTTTAGCTGGGTTTTTTGTTTGTTTGTTTGGCTGGAGGGAGGTTGTTGTTGCTGTTTTTGAGATAGAATCTCACTATGTAGCCCTGACTGTCCTGGAACTTGCTATGTAAACCAAGCTGGCTTCAAACTCACAAGAGATCTACCTGTCTGTGTCTCCCAAGTATTGGAATTAAACACATGCGCTACCAGGTCTGGCATAACTTTCTATGAGTTTTGAACAGATGGAGGATAAGTGAAGGGTGCTAAAAATAAATCACACTAGCTCAGAATTGAGTATAATAGTTATTTATTTAGGGGTAGACTCACAGATCACAGTCCTCTGCATGCACGGGGAAACAGGAACCAAATTCAGTAGCTGGAAGAGAGAGAGAGCATTCACTTTACATCGGCACTTAGAGTACAAGAGGCCATGCCCAAGTGGGCTGGTAACTTAAAGGCTACTGGCTGACGGAGTTCCTACAGCAGATAAAGCATACTGATAGGCAAGAATTTCAAAACTATGGACTTAGCCTAGGGAATCCTTTTGTTTTTAGATGGACTAGGATACAGGTTCCAGTCTCCAATTCAGATCTCCGAGCGGTAGGGAAGCAATCCCTCATTTGGATGATCACCCATGAATTCCTGCATGTTAATCTCAGTTCGGATTTGGTTTTCAACATTATCAGATGGAGAAGAAGAATATTCTATACTCATCCGCTTTGACTGGGTTTGGTACTGTTGGGCAGCCTTGCTGAATGCTGAGGCAGCGATGGCCGGGAGGAGGTCATGTTTCTCACAGACACCTTTTGTTTGGATTCAGTAAGCATGGCTGCTGCTGGGTACGTGCATTGTCTTCAGTGCAGGAACTACAGAGCCTCAACACATTCATTTAGGGAGAAAGTGAAGCCACCAACAAGCTGAGAGACACAGGTTCAGGCTTGGACCCTGTGCTGTTAGCATGATGGTGAAACATAAGTCATATGCCCTTCCTTATTCATAGGTAGAGACATGAACTTGATAATAATCTGAGTTTGCCTTTGTGAGACTTCTAGAAATTAATAAAATGTCACAGCATGCCAGAGGATGCATCCAAACCTCCTCCCCATCCTGGAAACTGATTAAGAGGAAATGTCCTGTCTGAACCAACTCTAAACTCTCTAGAAGTTTAGTTTTTCTATGTGTGGAGAAAAAAAAGTGGGAATCTGCCCAGTGTGGAGGCTCCCTGTGGACGAGTTTTTGTCTCAAGTAACACAAAAAACTGTCCTAGAAACTTGCTTCTCTTGAGTGAGCATTTCTCTGCTGTTTTAATGCCTTGCATTCTTTTGTGGAAATTTGAGCACTTGACAAACTGCAACAAAAAAATACAACAGCTTCTCCCAGTTTCAATACCATGGCTTTGTTTAAAGGAAGATAATCAGTCAACCTGGATAGAAACTGTGTGCCCCTTAAGCCTGGTCTGGCTTTAGTGTATAGATTTTTTGTTCGTTTGTTTCTTTTTGTTTTTTGTTTTGGTTTTGGTTTTTCAAGACAGAGTTTCTCTGTAGTTTTGGAGCCTGTCCTAGAGAGTGTGTAGGGTTTTTCTTTGTTGTTGATGTATTTATTTATTTATTTATTTATTTATTTATTTATTTATTTATTTATTTATTTATTTGGTTTTTTTCGAGACAGGGTTTCTCTGTGGCTTTGGAGCCTGTTCTGGAACTAGTTCTGTAGACCAGGCTGGTCTCGAACTCACAGAGATCCGCCTGCCTCTGCCTCCCAAGTGCTGGGATTAAAGGCGTGCGCCACCATCGCCCGGCTATTTATTTATTTTTTATTGAAAAAAAAATTTCGCCTCCTCTCAGCCTCCCATTTCCCTCCCCCTCCTCCCAGTTTTTCTCTTGAGCTTTGTTTAGGCTCTTCTCCGCAACCTATAACGTGCCCCACACCGCCACCTGGTGTCTGTTGGCAATACTGCAACGTCTTTGACTCCAGAATAACTAACACCCCTTTGGAAATTAAATTGGCTTTCCACTGATCATCTAAAGAATGCTATTTTTCTCTACTCAGTATTCGTGTTATTTGAGACTCATCCACAGGCAGTTCTAATCTGGGTATGTTCCTACAAATATTTTAAAAATGACCATCAATAAAAAATGCTTTCCAAGAGCAGCAAGTGCTCTTAATGGCTGAGTCATTGCTTTTGTGCTAGAAACTTTAAAGCATCTTGAGGGTTAAAGATGTGCCTCAGGCACCCCCCCTCCACACACACACATGACTTCAGAGTCATTCTGACAGACTGCAACCACACAGAGTGGACCAAGAGATGAGTGATAGCTCCCCAGCTGAACAGTCCAATCTCTAGGACCTAGCTCCCAAACCAACACCTGGGGCCCCTCCAGCACATGCCTCAACCTCACTAGCCAGCTAGTAGGCAAGCATTCTGCAGGTAGGCTGTCACAACAGCTGCATATTGATCAGACTCTGCAGTCTACAATTCCACTCCACTCCCAAATGCACACATTTCTCATGAACTCACTGACTCTCTGAGACACAGACAACAATTGTACAGAGCAGACCAAGAGGTGAGCTAACATCTCCACAGATGGACAGTCCAGTCTCTAGGGCCTAAGTCCCTGCAAAACTCCAGACCCCTCAAAAGCCTGCTGCAGCTGTGCTAGCTGGCCAGCAAGCAAGCCTCCTGCAGGCAGGCTGCTCCAACACCCTCCCATCAATCAGACCCTGTAATCTACAAATCCCACTCCACTCCCATCCCCAGAGATATCAACTGCTCCCTGAGAAACAGACAGCAACTGCAAAGAACAGACCAAGAGTGATTCCCTAAGACAGACAGCAACTGCAATATTCGCTCCAAGAGAGGATCACTGAGACATAGACACTGACTGCAAGGTACCAAGAGGCAAAGATACTGCCTGCACCAGTTAGAGGAAGAAATGGGTAGGAGCCAATGCAAGAATACATTTTTAATTGATATTTATTGAGCTCTACATTTTTCTCTTATCCCCTCCCTGCCTCTCCCCACCCCTTTCCATCCTACCCAAGGTCCCCATGCTCCCAATTTACTCAGGAGATCTTGTCTTTTTCTACTTTCTACTTCCCATGTAGATTAGATCTATGTGAGTCTCTCTTAGTGTCCTCATTGCTGTCTAAGTTCTCTGGGATTGTGATTTGTAGGCTGGCTTTCTTTGCTCCATATATTTTTTTAATTTTTTATAAACATTTATTATGTATACAATATTCTGTCTGCATGTATGCCTGTAGTCCAGAAGAGGGCACCAGACCTCATTACAGATGGTTGTGAGCCACCATGTGGTTGCTGGGAATTGAACTCAGGACCTTTGGAAGAACAGGCAATGCTCTTAACTGCTGAGCCATCTCTCCAGCCCTCTTTGCTCCATATTTAAAAATCACCTATGAATCAGTACATGTGATAATTGTCTTTCTGTGTCTGGGTTACCTCACTCAAAATTCAAACTGTTGTTATTTTTTCTGCTGTGTAGTACTCCATTGTGTAAATGTACCACACTTTCCTTATCCATTCTTCAGTCAAGGGGCATTTAGGTTGTTTCTAGGTTCTGGCTATGACAAACAAAGCTGCTATGAACATAGTTGAGCACATGTCCTTGTGGCACGATTGAGCATGCTTTGGATATATACCCAAAAGTGGTATTACTGGGTCTTGAGGAAGGTTGCTTCTTAATTATCTGAGAAATCACCACACTGACATCCAAAGGGCCTGTACCAACTTGTACTCTCAACAGCAATGCAGAAATGTTCCCTTTCCCCCTAACCTCTCCAGCATAAGCTGTATTCAGTGTTTTTTGATCTTAGCCATTCTTACAGGTGTAAGATGGAATCTCAGAGTTGTTTTGATTTACATTTCTCTGATGACTAAGGATGTTGAACACTTCCTTACATGTCTTTCAGCCATGTTAGATTCCTCTGTTGAGTTCTCTGTTTAGGTCTGTACTCCATTTTTTATTGAATTATGTGATCTTTTGGTGTCCAATTTCTTGAGTTCTTTGTATAATTTGGAGATCAGACCTCTGTCTGATGTGGGGTTATTGAAGATCTTTTCCCATTCTGTAGGCTGTCATTTTGTCTTGTTGACCATGTCCTTTGCTTTACAGAAGCTTTTCAGTTTCAGAAGGTCCCATTTATTAATTGTTTCTCTCAGTGTCTGTGCTGCTGGGGTTATATTTAGAAAGTGGTTCCCTGTGCCAATGTGTTCAAGTTCACTTCCCCCTTTCTTTTCTATAAGGTTCAGTGTGGCTGGCTTTATGTTGAGGTCTTTGATCCACTTGGACTTGAGTTTTGTGCATGGTGATAGATATGGGTCTATTTTCATTCTTCTACATGTTGATATCCAGTTATGCCAGCACCACTTGTTAAATATGCTTTCTTTTTTCATTTGATATTTTTTGCTTCTTTATCAAAGATCAAGTGTTCGAAGATGTGTGGATTGATATTCAGGTCTTCTATTCGTTTCCATTGGTTCCCCTGTCTGTTATTATGCCAATACCAGGCTGTTTTCAGTACTGTAGCTCTGTAGTAGAGTTTGAAGTCAGGGATTGTGATGCCTCCAGAAGTTCTTTTATTGTACAGAATTGTTTTGGCTATCCTGGGTTTTTTTGCTTTTCCATATGAAATTGATTACTGTTCTTTCGAGGTCTTTGAAGAATTTTGCTGGGATTTTGATGGGCACATTAAACAGTTCATAGAAGCAACATGGCAACATCAGAACCCAGTGGTCATACAACAGGAAGATATATATATCCTAACCCAGATGAAGCAGAAGAAAATGATTTTAAATATAAATTGATGAAGATGATAGAGACCCTTAAAGAGAAAATGAAGAATTCCTCTAAAGAAATGGAGACAAAGACAAACAAAAAATTTGGAAGAAATCAATAAATCTCTTAAAGACGCCCAAGAAAACTAAGGAAAAACAACCAAACAGGTGAAGCAAATAGTTCAAGCTTGAAAACTGAAATATAGGCAATAAAGAAAACATAAACTGAGGGAATTCTAGAAATGGAAAATATGGGTAAATGCACAGGAACTACAGATACAAGCATAACCAGCAGAATACAAGAGATAGAAGAGAGACTCTCAGGCAATGAAGAATACAATCGAGGAAATAGATTCATCAGCCAAAGAAAATGTTAAATCCAACAAATTCTTAACACAAAACCTCCAGGAAATCTGGGACACCATGGAAAGACCAAACCTAAGATATAGTAGGGATCGAAGAAGGAGAAGAACTCCAACACTAAGCCAGAGAAAATATATTTGACAAAATCATAGAAGAAAACTTTCCCAACCTAGAGAAGGATGTGCTTATGAAGGTATAAGAAGTTTACAGAACACCAAATAGACACCAAAAAAGGCCCCTTGCATATGATGATCAAAACATTAAAGATACAGAATAAAAAAATATTAAGAGCTGCAAAGGAAAATGAACAAGTAACATATAAAGGCAGATCTATCAGAATTATACCCAACTTCTAAATGGAAACCCTGAAAGCAAAAAGGTCCTGGACAGATGTACTACAGACAATAAAGACCACAGATTCAAACCCAGACTACTAAACCCAGCAAAGCTTTCATTCACCATATACAGAGAAAACAAGAAATTTCATGGCAAAGCCAGAATTAGAAAAATACTATCCGAGACCTAAGCCAAGACCCCTGTGAGTCTGGTTATGAGTCTAGGACCTCTGAGAAACTAGGCCTAAGCCACGACCCCTGCCAATCTGCGAGTGAATCTGAGACCTCTGAGGTGGTAGGCAGGACCAGAGATCTCTGCAGGTGCAGGTATGAGTCTGGAACCTCAGAGGAAGTAGGCCTGAGCCAGGACCTCTGTGGGTCCAGGCATTGGTCTAGGACATGGAAGGGAATAGGCCCGGAACCTGAAACCTCTGTGGGTCCAATCTTGAGCCTGGGACCTCTGAGGGAGTAAGCCTAAGCCAGGTCCTTTGCAGTTCTGGGTGCACCTGAGCCTGGGAACCCTGAGGCAGTAAATCTGAGCTAGATACCTTTGCAGGACCAACTCCAAGACAGGGACCTCTGCAGTAGTGGATCCAGACCAGGATTTAGAGAAACACAGCAAAGCCTAGGCCAAAGTAGACCTGCGAGAGCATACATCAAGGGAATGGAGCAAAGCCCAAATGCTGAGCTATCTCCAGGAATAATCAATGGGGTAACTAGAACTGTGACACTGACTGTACCATGAGGAACAACCATCTGAGCTTTGGATTCACTGGCACCTAGAAGATTAATCAACAGAATCTCAGTCAGCCCAAACCACACCTATTAGAGGAAAAGATGAGTAGAAAAGGTAAGAACACAAGCAACATCACAAAGAGCAACACAACACCAGTAAAACCTAAAGACTCTACAACGGCAAGATTTGAACAAACAAATATAGATGAAGCAGAAGAAAATGACCTAAAAAAATAACTTCGGGATAATGTTTGAAACTCTTAAAGAGGAAATGAGAAATTCCCTCAAATAAATGGAGTAAAAGACAAACAAAAAATTGGAAAACATCAACAAATCCCTTAAAGAAAACCAAGAAAAAGTAATCAAACATATGAAAGAAACTATTCAAGACTTGAAAGCTGATATAGAGACAATAAAGAAAACACAAGCCAAGGGAATTATAGAAACAGAAATCATAAGAAAATGATCAGGAACAATAAACGCAAGCATGAATAGCAGAATACAAGAGATGGAAGAGAGAATCTCAAGTGCTGAAGATACAATAGAGGAAATAGACTCATCAGTTAAAGAAAACATTAAATCTAACAAAAGCTTAACCCAAAATATCCAGGAAATATGGAACACCATGAAAAGGCCAAATCTAGGAATAATAGATATAGAAGAAAGAGAAGTTCAATTCTAAAGCACAGAACATATATTTAACAAATCCTAGAAGAAAACTTTTCCAACCTAAAGAAAGACATGCCTATGAAGATACAAGAAGATTACAAAGCATCAAACTGACTGGATCCAAACAAAAGTCCCCACACAATAATCAAAACACTAAACATACAGAGTAAAGAAATAATATTAGCGCACGCCTTTAATCCCAGCACTCAGGAGGCAGAGGCAGGCAAATCTCTGAGTTCGAGGCCAGCCTGGTCTACAGAGCTAATTCCAGGATAGGCTCCAAAGCCACAGAGAAACCCTGTCTCGAAAAAAAAAAAAAAAAAAAAAAAAAAAAAAAAAGAAAGAAATAATATTAAGAGCTGCAAAGGAAAAAGGCCAAGTAACATATTAAGGTAGACCTATCAGAGTTATACCTGACTTCTCATTAGGGACAATGAAAGCCAGAAGGTCTTGGTCAAGCATTATTCAGACATTAAGAGACCACACATTGATGGAGGAAGGTCATTGGTTAAAAAATAAAGAAACTGCTTGGCCCTCATAGGTTAGAACATAGGTAGGTGGAGTAAACAGAACAGAATGCTGGGAGGAAGAGGAAGTGAGCTCAGACTCGATAGCCCTCCGCTCTGGGGCAGATGTGATGAAGCTCCAACCCATGATCGACGTAGGCTAGAATCTTCCCGGTAAGCGCATCTTGGGGTGCTACACACATTATTAGAAATGGGCTAGTCCAGGTGTGAGAGTTAGCCGAGAAGAGGCTAGATATAATGGGCCAAGCAGTGTTTAAAAGAATACAGTTTGTGTGTTGTTATTTCGGGGCATAAGCTAGCCAGGTGACCAGGAGCTGGGGCGGCAGGAACACAGCCTGCAGCTCCTACTACAACAGATGCCAGCCCAGACTACTATACCCAGCAAAACCTGCAATCACCATAGAAGGGCAAAACAAGATATTCCATGACAAAACCAGATTTAACCGATACCTAGCCACACACCCAGCCCTACACAAAATACTAGAAGAAAAACTCCAACCCAAGAAGTTGGCTAAACCAACAAAACCACAGACAACTGATGGTCTCATAGCAGCAAATCCCAAAGAAGGGAAAAGCACACAAATTAACATCACCACCAGTGAAAACTAAATTAACAAGAGATAGCAACCACTGGCCATTAATATCCCTTAATATAAATAGATTCAACTCACCTATAAAAAGGCTAACAGATTGGATACAAAAACAGAATCCATCATTGTTCTGCATACAAGAAACACATCTCAACCTCAAAGACAGATATTGTCTCAGAGTAAAGGGTTGGGAAAAAAAATATTCCAAACAAATGGACCTAAGAAACAAGCGTGTGTAGCTATCCTAATATCTAACAGAATAGATTTTAAGCTGAAATCAATCAAAAGAGACAAAGAAGGACATTTTGTATTAGTCACAGGAAAAATCTATCAAGAGGAAATCTCAATAATGAACATCTATGTGCCAAATTCAAGGGCACTGTAATATATAAAAGAAACACTTCTAAAGCATAAATCATACATTAAACCCAACACACTAATCATGAGAGACTTCAACACTACTCTCACACCACTGGACAGGTCAATTAGACAAAAAAATGAACAGAGAAATAAGGGAACTAACAGACTCAAATGCACTTAACAGATATCTATAGAATATTTCATCCAAACAGAAAAGAATATACCTTCTTCTCAGCACCTCATGGAACCCCCTTAAAAATTGACCACATACTTGGTAATAAAACAAATCTCAACAAATACAAAAAAATTAGAATAACCTAATGTATCTTATAAGATCATCATGGCTTAAAACTAGAATCAAACAACAATACTAATTCTAGAAAACTCACAAACACATAGAAATTAAACAATGCTCACCTGAATCATCAATGGGTCAAGGAAGAAATAAAGACAGAAATAAAAGACTTCCTAAAATTCAGTGAAAATGACCACACAACGTACCCAAATTTATGGGACACAATGAAAGCAAGAGGGAAGTTCATAGCCATAAATACCTACATAAAGAAGCTGGAAAATCCTACACTAGTGAGTTAAAACTCTAGAACAAAAAGAAACAAACTCACCCAGGAGTACTAGATGGCAGGATACAATCAAATTGAGTGCTGAAATTAATAAAATAGAAACAGAGAAAAAAATACAAAGAATCAATGAGACAAAGAGTTCTAGAATCAAAGAATTGATGGAATAAATCACTCTCTCCCTCAATGAATCCATGTATGTATTTAATATGTATGTGTATATGTATGTATGTATGTATTATCTATCTATCTATCTATCTATCTATCTATCTATCTATCTATCTATCTATCTATCTGGGGATTTATTGGAATGTCTTACAGGATGCAGTCCAATAAGGGCTAGCAGTGAACGTAAAGTTTAAGAATCTAGATTTGCTCAGTCCCTCAAGGCTGAGTGCCTCAGCTTGTATTTTGTATATGCTGAAATCCCAAAGAAGTTGGCTTCAATGCCAGGGAAGAAATGGATGTGCTGACAAGGTGAGGGAAGGCAGAGGAAGAATGTTCCTTCTTCCATTGTCCTTCCAGCAAAAGGGGTGACCCAGATGAAAGGTGTGCCTTCCAGCCTCAGGGTCTGGAATAAGGTGTGAGTCATCCAGCCTCAGGATTTGGATCAAAAGCACTCTGTCTTCTTGCCTCAGAGTACAGATCATAATTCTGTCCTTTATTTCTGAATTATGGTTCATTCCAGATATTTACAAGTTGTCAACCAGGAATAATCATTATAACAGATTCAAGGGAATGCCTATCAAAATCCCAGCAAATATCTTCAAAAACCTTGAAAGAACAGTACTCAACTTCATTTGAAAAACCAAAAACCCAGGATAGCCAAAACAATCCGATGCAATAAAAGAACTTCTGGAGGCATCACAATCCCTGACTTCAAACTCTACTATGGAGCTACAGTACTGAAAACAGTCTGGCATTGGCAAAAGAACAGACAAGAGGACCATAGAAGACCCAGATATCAATCCACACATCTTCGAACACCCGATCTTTGATAAAGAAGCAAAAAAATATCAAATCGAAAAAAGAAAGCATATTTAACAAGTGGTGCTGGCATAACTGGATATCAACATGTAGAAGAATGAAAATAGACCCATATCTATCACCATGCACAAAACTCAAATACAAATGGATCAAAGACCTCAACATAAAGCCAGCCACACTGACTTTTATAGAAGAGAAAGTGGGAAATGCCCTTGAATGGATTGGCACAGGGAACCACTTCATAAACATAACCCCAGCAGCACAGACACTGATAGAAACAATTAATAAATGGGACCTCCCGAAACTGAAAAGTTTCTGTAAAGCAAAGGACATGCTCAAGAAGACAAAACGACAGCCTATAGAATGGGAAAAGGTCTTCAATAACCCCACATCAGACAGAGGTCTGATCTCCAAAATATACAAAGAACTCAAGAAATTGAACACCAACAGATCACATGATCCAATAAAAAAATGGAACACAGACCTAAACAGAGAACTCAACAGAGGAATCTAACATGGCTGAAAGACATGTAAGGAAGTGTTCAACATCTTTAGTCATCAGAAAAATGCAAATCAAAACAACTCTGAGATTCCATCTTACACCTGTAAGAATGGCCAAGATCAAAAATACTGATGACAACTTTTGCTGGAGAGGTTGTGGGTGAAAGAGAACACTTCTGCATTGCTGGTCAGAATGCAAGTTGGTACAACCCCTTTGGATGTCAGTGTGGTGATTTCTCAGAAAATTAGGGAACAACCTTCCTCAAGATCCAATAATACCAATTTGGGTGTATATTCAAAGGATGCTTAATCGTGCCACAAGGACATGTGCTCAACTATGTTCATAGCAGCTTTGTTTGTCATAGCCAGAACCTAGAAACAACCTAAATGCCCCTTGATAAAAGAATGGATAAGAAAAATGTGGTACATTTACACAATGGAGTAATACACAGCAGAAAAAATAATGACAACTTGAATTTTGCAACAATATGGAAGAAGCTAGAAAACATTATTTTGAGTGAGGTAACCCCGACACAGAAAGACAATTATCACATGTACTCACTCATAGGTGGTTTTTAAACATAAAGCAAAGAAAGCCAGCCTACAAACCACAATCCCAGAGAACTTAGATAACAATGAGGTTACTAAGAGAGACTTACATAGATCTAATCTACATGGGAAGTAGAAAGTAGAACAAGACAAGATCTCCTGGGTAAATTGGGAGCATGGGGACCTTGGGAGAAGTTTGAAGTGGGGAGGGGAGAGGCGGGGTGGGAGCAGAGAAAAATGTAGAGCTCAATAAATATCAATAAATAACAAGGAAGAAAAGATTAAAAAAAGAATAATCATTATAATCAACCCCTGTTAACTTGACACACAATCATATCCCCTTATGGTATGATTAATTTCTGAATGGAAAACAATAACTATGTCATAAATATGACTAAACATAACATTGATATCTTACATACAATTGCAAATATATTATATATTTAGAATTGTGACAATATCTTATGAGGGGACAGCTTCCTAATATATCAAACATATGTATTCTCTTAATTGATGTTGCAACATATGATAAGGCAATTGAAAGAACATAGGAATATATGTACAAATACATTACTGAAAAAAAACAGAACAAGGCCGGGCGGTGGTGGCGTACGCCTTTAATCCCAGCACTTGGGAGGCAGAGGCAGGTGGATTTCTGTGAGTTCCAGACCAGCCTGGTCTACAAGAGCTAGTTCCAGGACAGGCTCCAAAACCACAGAGAAACCCTGTCTCGAAAAAAGCAAAAAAAAAAAAAAAAAAAAAAAAAAAAAAAAAAAAAAAAAAAAAAAAAAACAGAGGCACTCATTTCAGTTATAATATTCATTTCTGCAACTCTGTTTCTTCCAACCTCTTCAAGCACTTCAGCAGGTCTTGGTGGTCCATACCTTCATTCCTGAGGGGTCTGTGTCCTTTGTCATTCTTCCTGGATTAGACTGCTGTAGTTTCCGGTTAACTTTAGGACCATGAGATACCCTAAAGGATTTTCTGCATTTTAGAAAAAAATCCTTCTTACCTCCATTGTGAAGGTGCAATCCAATTTCCACATGGTAATCTGGAAATATTACCTCTCCTATTGCTGCTATTCCTTTCTTAGTCTGCTGGTTTAAGGGCATTTGAAACCCAAATGGGCAGAAGGAAGTCTGAGTTTCCATTTAAATGGAATGTTTGTTGTGGTATCTGGCAGGAACACTCCCCACTCTGGAACCAATACTTCTAGGTCAGCACAACTTAAGAGTTCCAGAATCAGGAAGCAAAAACTTTTCTAGATTGTATTGGAGTTTAAAAAATTGCCACAAAGAAAAGTTATGCCATACAACAGAACTCTCATGGGAGGTTTATTTGAAGAAGAGAGAAGAAGGGCACAAGAAAATATGGGGAGGGGCACTGGAGAGATGGCTTAGTGGTTAAGAGCACTGGCTGCTCTTCCAGAGGTCCTGAGTTTAATTTTCAGCAACAACATAGTGGCTCACAAACATCTGTAATGATATCTGACGCCCTGTTCTGGCATCCTGGCATACATGGAGGCAGATTGTTATATTCATAATAAATAAATAAATCTAAAAAACAAAAGGTAGTGAACCAAATTTACCTGGCCAGTGGTCAAGCCTTAAAAAAGAAAGCATATTGGGGACAGAGACCAGTCCTTGGGAACAAGAGTAGCAGGAGAGAAAGAGAGAGAGAGAGAGAGAAAGAGAGAGACAAAGAGAGAGAGAAAGAGAGAGACAGAGAGAGAGACAGAGAGACAGAGACAGAGAGAGACAGAGAGACAGAGACAGAGAGCAGTCCATGGATTCAGGTCATATTAGAAACCATACCACAGCTGGGCGGTGGTGGCGCACGCCTTTAATCCCAGCACTTGGGAGGCAGAGGCAAGTGGATCTATGTGAGTTCAAGGCCAGCCTGGTCTACAAGAGCTAGTTCCATGTCAGCCATTTCCACATTTTTACCAGGCCAGTCTCTTCAGGATGCTGTGTAATGTGGTAAGATCAGTGGGTTCCATAACTGCTGGCCCACTGTCAAGCTTCTCTGCCAGAAGCAATACATTGTGAAATAGCATGTTGGTGGATGTGATATTCTCTAAGTCCATTGATGGTGATTTTGGCAGAGGCATTACATGTAAGAAAGGAAAATCCATAAACAGAATTAGTGCTACTTATTTAAGGACAAAGAGTTGTCTTTTCCATGGAGGAAGAGGTTCAACCTGTCACTAGGTTGCCGGCTGGTCACTCCAGGAAATGGTGCCATATCTGGGACTCAGCATTGGACTCTGCTGTTGGCTGATCTACACTCAGCAGCAGCTGCAGCCAAGTCAGCTATAGTGAGTGGAAGTCCATGCCTGACCTCCATCTCTGTCACCATGGTCACTTTGTTCAGGGGTCCATTGGGCAATGAGATGAACAACTTGGAAAAGAGGCTGACTGTCCACAGAAACAGTCATCCTATCAACTTGATCAATAAACTCCTTGTCAGCTGAAGTCAAATTTTGGTGAGCATTTACATGGGATTTACAAGGATCTTCATACCCTTTTCCTATTTGGTGAGATCTATCCACATACTTCTTCCCCAGGTATCTTTTCTCACCAATTTTCCAATCATGCTCTTTCCAAGTCCCTGACCATCCTGTCAATCCACTGGCTACAGCCCATTAACTAGTAAGTAGTTGCACATTTGGCCATTTCTCCATCCAAACCATCTGTATAATGATGTGTACTGTGTGCACTTCTGTCCACTACGAAGATTTCCCCTCACCAGTATCTTTCGGGGTGTTCCCAGAATGGGGCTATAATGCTGCAGCTGTCCACTTATGGGTGGCGCCTGCACGATGTACAGAACCATCAGTAAACCAGGCACTAGTCTTCTCTTCCTCAGTTGACCAATCATAGGGAACACCCCATGAGGCTATAGGTGCAAGCTTGGCAGCAGAAGGCAGTGCAACAGGAGTGGAAGCCATGGGCATTTGGACAACTTCTTCAGGTAGCTTGTTTGAGCCTTCTGGACCTGCCTAGGCCTTATCTCTTATATACCACTATCATTTGATAAGAGATTACTGCTTTGCACGTTCTACTTCAGGACTTTCAGGGTATGATAACACCTAGCTCATGAGAGACATTTGGGATTGCATAGTAAGGTGGTGGCCCACTGTCAAACATTCAGTTTCTTCAAGAGACTGGTGATGGGGGAGAGTCTTCTGTTTTGTGTTAATTTCATTGGTTAAATAAAGAGACTGCCTTGGCCCTTTAATGGGACAGAAAATTAGGTAGGCGGAGTAACAGAACAGAATGCTGGGAGAAAGAAGTCAAGTCAGGCAGTCGCCATGATTCTCCCCCTCCAGACAGACGCAGGTTAAGATCTTTCCTGGTAAGCCAGATCGTGGTGCTACACAGAATATTAGAAATGGGTTAGATCAATATGTTAGAGCTAGCAAATAAGAGGCTAGAGCTAATGGGCCAAGCAGCGTTTAAAAGAATACAGTTTCCATGTAATTACTTCTGGTAAAGCTAGCCGTGCAGAGCTGTGCGGGAACGCAGCCCACCACTCCCATTACAACAGACTGGGATTAGCAGCATGTGCTCAAATGCCTGGCCAGGTATGTTTTTGAAAATGATTCCATGGGCACCAGGGGCAGACACTTGAATTTACTTTATGAGGTATTATACTGTCCCATTTCTTCAATGCTACTTTTCTTGTATGTTATTCAGTTTTCTTCTTTTCGTGTGTGTGTATGTGTGTGTGTGTGTATGTGTGTGTGTGTGTGTGTGTAGACTATGTGTGGCACAGGCTTTAATCCTCAAAGTGATCTTCCTGCCTCTGTGACCAGATTGCTGGGACTAAAAGAATGCCTTACCACACACAGCTTGAAAAATAATTTTTATTGTGCAATTCTTCTCTTCTTCTGATGGCCCTGGAGGCCAGGAGATGGTATCAAAACCCCTGATACTGGAGTTACAGATTGTAGTGAGCGTCTACATGTACTGAGAATGGAAGCTGGATTCGTTGAAAGAAGTTTTTGTGCTCTTAACTGCTAAGGTATTTTCCACCCTAAGTTTTCTATTCTCAATTGTGTTTCTTGTCCAAGGCAACTTAGTCAGAATCAGACAATTGATGCTAATTAAAAAGTGGAATTCTCCTCCATTTGAGAGAATTAGCCTCAGGCAAAGATGAGATCCCCAACTTCATCCAATGCAATGTACCCAGCCCATTATCCATATTTACACAACCAACAAAAATAAATGCAGTAGGTTGTACTCATGTATTACAGCATGTTTAATCCCTGGTACTTAACAAGGAAGAAATTGGAAGATTTCAGAAGGGATGGAATGAAGAGATAAAGAGGAAAAGTGATGTAATATCTTTTAATTAACAATTTATGGAAATAAGTTTTAAATAAAAAAGAGGCATTAGAGAGATGGATCAGCAATTCAGAACACCGAGTGTTGTTACAGAGGACTCGCATTCCTTTTCCAGAACCCACATGGTAGCTCACCATTTGCTGAAACTCCAGTCCCACGCATCTCCTGCCTTGTTCTGGCCTCTGTAGTTACTGTGTACAGGCACATACAGGAAAAATGCCTTATAATTAATTTTTTAAAAAGTAGATTAAGGAAAGAATAATTTTTTTTTTTTGGTTTTTTGAGACAGGGTTTCTCTTGGTTTTGGAGCCTGTCCTGGAACTAGCTCTTGTAGACCAGGCTGGTCTCGAAATCACAGAGATCCGCCTGCCTCTGCCTCCTGAGTGCTGGGATTAAAGGCGTGCGCACCAGCGCCCGGCCGGAAAGAATAAATTTTTATAGTGATGTCGCAGCCGTCATACAGACAGCAGCGAGGGTTAGTTAAAATGAATTCCTTCTTGTCTTGCATGGAAGTAGCCATGGCCTTCTGCCAAGCCTGCCCACTCAGAGGTGAAAGCAGATTGGTTCTAAGGTTAGTAGAGATCATCATTACCTTTCATTTAAAAGCAGAATATACAGTGCTGTTAGGTGACGTTTATTGACGTTTTCTTATTTGTCTTCTCTATCTTCTGCATCTGTGAGAACTGTGGTACTGGTGCAGTTTTCTTGAATTCAGATCAGGGATCAAGACTGACAGACTGCATAGGCGCCAAAGCAATGACTTTTATTTGTGTCATTTACTCGATTTTCAGGTATTTCTTTCCATCATTTTTATAATTTAAATGTCCCTGACAGACTTTAATGCAAGAGTGTCCCTATGTCCCTAAATGTCTTTGATTTTAAATTGTGATCTTGTTCAGAAGTGGATTTGTCATCTGAGCAAGCTTAGCTCCAGGCAGAGCTCTACATGAGCACATGCAGATTCCCTACGTAGAATCCCCATGATTCCTCTGTTTAGGAAAAGCATTGTTTTGGAAACAACTCCCATGCTCTCCTTGCCTCCTGCACGTAGGAACTCTTTCTCATTTTTCTGTCTTGGATGTTATGATGGCTATTCCTGGTAGTCAAATTGATTACCTCTGAAATTAAAACCCGCAGAGTTGGGTAAACCTCTAGGGATTTTTCTTAAGATTATGAAATTAAGACCCATCTTTAATCTGGATCGTTTGAGATGATAATATCCACATTTAGCTGCTTGGTGGAAACTTTAACCTCAGCTCTCAGGAGGCAGAGGCAGTCACATTTTCTGAGTTTGAGGCCAGTCTGGTCTATGGAATGAGTTCCAGAGGCACCCAGATAAACATTTTCTGAATAACACCAAAAGCACCCCCCCAAAAAAAATCAAACAAAGAACAAAGTCCATTTTAATCTGAATTGCACCTCCTGGAAGCAACTGACTTCTATAAAGAATATTGAAGAAGGAATTTTGTAGTGTAGGCTGCGGGCCTGCTTTTTGTCCCATCTGGTCCCACATGGTTAGCTTTATACCCCAAATAACAACACACAAACTGTATTCTTTTAAACACTGCTTGGCCCATTATATCTAGCCTCTTCTTGACTAACTCTCGCACCTGGACTAGCCCATTTCTAATAATGTGTGTAGCACCCAAAGGTGCGCTTACCGAGAAGATTCTAGCCTATGTCCATTCTGGGTCGGAGCTTCATCGCATCTCCCCAGAGAGCAGAGCTATCGAGTCTGAGCTCACTTCCTCTTCCTCGCAGCATTCTGTTCTGTTTACTCCACCGACCTATGTTCTAACCTATGAGGGCCAAGCAGTTCCTTTATTTTTTAACCTTCCTCCATCAGAATTTCTCTATTTTTGCGTGATTGCACCATTATTTATTACCAAGTTCATTTCTTTACTAACATTAGAGCCTATTTTATTGGAATTTTTGTGTATACTGAAGACCAGCAGAGACATTCAGCCTCATGGACTGAGCAATTACTGGACTCTTCAAATTTTGATTGGTAGTTGGCTGTCGTTGGACTACCCAACCACGGCTCGTGTGACATTTTAATACATTTTATCAACATACATGGAGAGATTAGTTCTATTGGTCCTGCTCATGTAGAGAACCTAGAATAATACAGCTGTGATTTTTTTAGCACCTGCTCACTGAAGATGTGCTAGCTAACAATAGTGTTCATAAACACGTTAGCCTAGCTCCATTATTCTCTAAGTAGTCAACTTTGCACAAAGATTGCTGTTTTTGTTATTATTCATTTGCCAAGAGTTTGTTCTGAGTTTCAGGAATAATACTACTAAAGCAACAGAGCCTTCTGATTGGAGAAAGACTTATTATCTTGTTTGAGGTCAGGTTTCTGCTTTTCCTGGTTGTCTGAATTCCCCCAGACAACCTCAGCATGAAAGTACAGAACAAACATCTCCTTTTGCGTCCTTAAATATCTCTTTAAATGTTAATGTTCCGGGATGCTTCCACTATGTGTGACAGGATAGTATAGTGTGCTGTACAAGCTCTCTAGACCTGTTGTGTCCAGGAGGAAGAAGGGGAAGTGCCTGTGGACTTCAGGAAGATAGCAGGCTCTGCTAGCCATTGGATCCAGGGCAATTGCTATTGAAATGCATTTTTTTCTGATCTAAAAAAGGTCTTTGTCTGGTGTGGAAGGCAGGAACAGGAAGCCTTGTGCTGTGACTTTAAGCACAGCCTAACCTTATGGAAGGACTTTTATTTGTGTCATTTACTTGATTTTCAGGTATTTCTTTCCATCATTTTTATAATTTAAATGTCCCTGACAGACTTTTATGCAAGAGTGTCCCTATGTCCCTAAATGTCTTTGATTTTAAATTGTGATCTTGTTCAGAAGTGGATTTGTCATCTGAGCAAGCTTAGCTCCAGGCAGAGCTCTACATGAGCACATGCAGATTCCCTAAGAAAAATCCCCATGATTCCTCTGCTTAGGAAAAGTATTGTTTTGGAAACAACTCCCATGCTCTCCTTGTCTCCTGCAGGTAGGAAATCTTTCTCATTTTTCTATCTTGTATGTTGTGATGGCTATTCTTGGTAGTCAAATTGATTACCTCTGAAATTAAAACCCGCAGAGTTGAGTACACCTATAGGGATTTTTCTTAAGATTTTGAAATTAAGACCCATCTTTAATCTGGATTATTTGAGATCATAATATCTACATTTAGCTGCTTGGTGGCAGTGCACACCTTTAACCTCAGCACTCAGGAGGAAGAGGCAGTCACATTTTCTGAGTTTGAGACCAGCGTGGTCGATGGAATGAGTTTCAGAGCCACCCAGATAAACCCTTTCTCGATAACACCAAAAACACCCTTGAATAATGCAGCTGTGATTTTTTTTAGCACCTGCTCACTGAAGAAGAAATGCTAGCTAACAATAGTGTCCATAAACACATTAGTCTAGCTCCATTATTCTCTAAGTAGTCAACTTTGCACAAAGATTGCTGTTTTTATTTTTATTTTACTTTTATTTTCTTTTCAAAAATATTTATTTATTTATTATGTATACAACATTCTGTCTGTGTGTATGCCTGCAGACCAGAAGAGGGCACCAGATCTCCTTACAGATGGTTGTGACAGATGGTTGTGAGTCACCATGTGGTTGCCGGGAATCGAACTCAGGACCTTGGGAAGAGCAGGCAATGCTCTTAACCACTGAGCCATCTCTCCAGCCCTGCTGTTTTTATTATTATTCATTTGCCAAGAGTTTGTTCTGAATTTCAGGAATAATACTGCTAAAGCATAGAGCCATCACCCAGCCTTCTGACTGGAGAAAGACTTATTATCTTGTTTGCGGTCAGGTTCCTGTTTTTCCTGGTTGTCTGAATTCCCCCAGACAACCTCAGCATGAAACCACAGAGCAAACATCTCCTTTTGTGTCCTTAAATATCTCTTTAAATGTTAATATTCCGGGATGCTTCCACTATGTGTGACAACATAGTATAGTGGGCAGTAAAAGCTCTCTAGACCTGTTGTGCCCAGGAGGAAGAAGGGGAAGTGCCTGTGGACTGCAGGAAGATAGCAGGCTCTGCTAGCCTTTGGATTCTGGGCAATTGCTATTGAAATGCATTTCTTTGCTGATCTAAAAAAGGTCAAAAAAGGTCTTTGGCCGGGCGATGGTGGCGCACGCCTTTAATCCCAGCACTTGGGAGGCAGAGGCAGGCGGATCTCTGTGAGTTCGAGACCAGCCTGGTCTACAAGAGCTAGTTCCAGGACAGGCTCCAAAAGCACAGAGAAACCCTGTCTCGAAAAAACAACAACAAAAAAATAACAAAAAAAAAAATAAATAAAAAATAAAAAGGTCTTTGTCTGGTGTGGAAGGCAGGAACAGGAAGCCTTGTGCTGTGACTTTAAGCACAGCCTAACCCTATGGAAGGTGTTCTTGTCACTCAGGCCTCACTGGCCAATCAGGTCCTCCAGACGACCTGCCAGTCAGAAATGGTGCAGGGCCCTTCCTGCACAGGTTTTAGGCTTGGCTTTGAAGAGGAGCTGGTGCTAGTGGCTTTGTGTGTTGTGCTGCAAGTTATACTACAGGGAGCTGAGTGCAAAGCTTGGGTAAGCTGGGAGATCACGACATGGTGAGTAGGGGCTGTTGTCCCCAGATGGGAAGGAGAAGATGGTGAGGTGTAGGAGCCAGTGTGGTGACGCCTCCCTGTATCAGGTTTGGAACCTGCAGCCATTTTCCCTGTCCTGTGAGGTCCCACGTGGTCCTTGCAACTCCCTGGACCTAGGAGTAAGCCTCTGAATAACTTAGCTCTGTGGACTCTATGCTGAGAGCATAGGGCGCAGGGAGCTGTGTGTAAAACATCAATGTGCTTTACCTGTATTCATGGAGAACAGGTTACTAAACTCAGAGAGGCCGATTTTCCCCACTATTTGCTAGCTGTTCAGCACTTCGTATTTGAACTTAATGTATTTTTTTAATTGAAATTTTCGAGCTCTACATATTTCTCTACGCCCCTCAATTCTTCTCCTCTCCCCCGTTCAGCCCTTGCCCAAGGTCCCCATAATCTCAATTTACTCAGGAGATCTTGTCTTTTTTTACATTCTACTTCCCGTGCAGATTCGATCTATGTAAGTCTCTCTTAGTGTTCACATTGTTGTCTAAGTTCTCTGGGATTGTGGTTTGTAGGCTGGCTTTCTTTACTTTATGTTACAAAACCACCTACGAGTGAGTACATGTGATAATCGTCTTTCTGTGTCTGTGTTACCTCACTCAAAATAATGTTTTCTAGCTCCATCCATTTTCCTGCTGGTGGGTCCAGGGGGGTCGAGCAAAGATGAGAACACCACTAAGTCTAATAAACCAGATGCAAACTTTATTCCAGAAACCAGATCCTAGGAAACCCAGAAGCAAACTTAAAAATAAAAAATAAAAATAAAACGCCGCGGGGCACAGAAGCTCATCAGCTAGCTGAGACCACAGCCAGAGATGGTGTTTGTTAGACTGTGGCGAAAGGCAGATTTTTGAACCCACTTTTTATAGTAGGGACACCAAGCATTAGCTCTGAACAAAGGAATATTTACAACCTTGCCCTGATCCTTGGGTTGGTCAGCGGAGACCCTAAAGAGAGGAGTGAGTGCTAATGTCGGTGAGTAACTGGTCAGCCATCATGAAATATGTTTCAGAGATTACAACGAAGGTCACTAATTGCGAGAAAACAGATGTCTTTAGCAATTACGCAGAAAGGGACTGCTAGTAATACTAGAAGATTAATAAATTAGGATTAACTGGTTCTTAGGCTGAGAACTTAGGAGTTAGCAGAAAGCTTTTCACACTATCTCAAGGTAAAACTCAGATACTGACTGCCATACTTTACAGCCTCCATTAGCAGAGCTCATCAATTAAACCATTGTATTTGTCCACTTTCTCCTGGTACCCCCAGGTGTAAACTGGAGTCTTATGCCTGTCCTCTGGTGGCGCCAGTTTTTCATAATGGAAACAGTGTCTAACCCAAAGGTCACATATCTCTGTCTCCTAAAAGGTTAACTCAGTTCACATCTGTCATTTACCAGGGATGGCCAGGACACTACTCTCAATTTGTAGGGAAAAGCTTTGGCCTTGTAAATAAAACAGCCAGTTGTAAAATGACCTAAGCTTCCCAAGCATCTGAGAAAATAGCTCACTGTGAATGAATGATTCTTGATCTGCTGAGAAAGCTGCTGACAGTCTGTTCCCATTCTCCTAGACTTATAACTTTTTATTTTTTTAGATCGTTATTTTTTTTAAAGATTTATTTATTTATTTTGTACACAGTGTTCAGCCTCCATGTATGCCCTCAGGCCAGAAGAGGGCACCAGATCTCATTACAGATGGTTGTGAGCCACCATGTGGTTACTGGGAATCGAATTCAGGACCTCCGGAAGAGCAGTCAGTGCTCTTAACTACTGAGCCATCTCTCCAGCCCTACATTCTTATTTTTGGAATCTACATTTTTATTTTATTCTTGGACTCTTCACTGCAAAATTCAAGCTGTCGTTATTTTTTTCTGCTGTGTAGTACTCCATTTTGTAAATGTACCACATTTTCCTTATCTATTCTTCAATCGAGGGGCATTTAGGTTGTTTCCAGATTCTGGCTATGACAAACAAAGCTGCTATGAACATAGTTGAGCACATGTCCTTGTGGCATGATTGAGCATCCTTTGGATATATACCCAAAAGTGGTATTACTGGGTCTTGAGGAAGGTTGTTTCCTAATTTACTGAGAAATCACCACACTGACATCCAAAGGGGTTGTACCAGCTTGCATTCCCACCAGCAATGCAGAAATGTTCCCTTTTCCCCACAACCTCTCCTGCATAAGTTGTCATCAGTGTTTTTGATCTTGGCCATTCTTACAGGTATAAGATGGAATCTCAGAGTTATTTTGATTTGCATTTCTCTGATGACTAAGGATGCTGAACATTTCCTTAAGTGTCTTTCAGCCATTTTAGATTCCTCTGTTGAGAGTTCTCTTTTTAGGTCTGTACTCCATTTTTTTTCATTGGATTATGTATCTTTTGGTGTCCAATTTCTTGAGTTCTTTGTATATTTTGGTGATCAGACCTCTAATGTGGGGTAACTGAAGATATTTTCCCATTCTGCAGGCTGTCATTTTGTCTTGTTGACCGTGTCCTTTGCTTTACAGAAGCTTTTCAGTTTCAGGAGATCTTATTTATTAGTTGTTTTTCTCAGTGTCTGTGCTGCTGGGATTATATTTAGGAAGTTGTTCCCTCTGCCATCCTTAATGTTTAAGATTCAATTTTTGCTAATTTTGTTCACTGTAATGTAGAAGGGTAGGATTGGATATATAAAGTATTTACCAATGCTTAGGAAATAGTAAGTCTCACAAAGTAGAATTTAGCTGATAGAGGTCGGCCTCTAAAACCCCCAAAAGATAAGTCTATGCTAACTAGGCCTGTTAGAGATTGGGATGATAGGATACCCGTTGCTCTAGGGTTGTCCAGACATTTGGCTCCAAATCTTTACAAAGAGACCTCCCCTGATTTACAATCAGCCACTAGTCCCATCCCCATTATCAAAGAACAAGTCTCTAACAAGCTACTCGAGGAGGCATTTCAGGGTCACAACTAACCTTAAGGCCTGGTGTGCCATAAAGTTCCAGTTTTCTTCTTTTGAAAAGCATAATCTGTCAGGTGGGCAATATGACATCAGCTGACAACTATTTAAAAAGTAAAACACTGTTGTGTTCAGGACTTAGCTGATCAATCAAAGCTTCCATTTAGGCCCTCAGGCAGGGAGGAGGAACACTCTTGTGAGAGATATTAATAGCCTGGGGACTAGACTTTGGGAGCTTTCCCTAAGGGCCTGATGTATTGACAATAAAGCAGAGCCTTTTTTCTAAAAGCAGGAATATGCTTGGGAGAGCTGATAATGGTCTAGGGCCAAGGCCTTTGTGGAAGGGTTGCTTCAGATCCTGAAAACCCAACTCTTCCTACCCTGTGGAGCTATGGTTACCAGTCCCAAGGCCTTTGTGGGCTTAGTAGTAATATTCTTGGAATAGCCTGCTTTCCCATTGTGTAACATATTTTGAGTAGCCTCTTCTTGAATTTGTCCCATTGTATGATAGTTTCTACTGACTTCATAGAGTTCTCCTATTTCCTTTCCTTTTCCCCCGGAAGTAGCATACAAGATACAGTTCATCTTAAGAAGCTTATTCGGCGTAGGCCATAGCTTGTGCAAGATCAACCCACCCAATCTTTCATATTTTCTACCTTCTATTTTTCATAACTTTCTCATCCCTGCTACCTACCCCTCAGGACCCTGTCACTGAAGAATGACCTGCTGTCTCAGGTCGCTGGTGTACTTAAAACATTATCCTGGGAATATCTTCTCTGTGTAGCCCTATTATCAGCCTAAGTGGCTAGACCTGCAAGTTGCTTGTTTTTATTCAAAGTGTAACCTGGAGCATGAATGGAAAAGACACTTAAGGCTGACGGCATGTGTGGAATACAAAATCTGTCTAATCAGGTTCCTCTCTGAGCATTAGCCAGAGATGGATGCCTACCTACCATTGTTAAAGAAACTTTCTTTATGAATCTCCCAAGTATGTGAAGTCATTTCCCAAGGGGAAGGCATATTAATTCTAAAACAACTGCATTTCCATCCTCGTGGATAAAATGTTCCTCAGACAAACTCTTGTATGTTACCTCAGGTGGCCTTGATTCCAGTATATTGCACTCCAGGGAAATGACCTTGCTTCCTCTATATTACACCTTCAAAATTCTTAAATGACTGTACCACCTTAGAGTTTTAAAGTTATCAGTTTGAGTCGTGTAGTCAACTATATATGGGTAACATTGATTAAGATCACACTTTTCCTGGCTAAGTTTCCTTTGGTGTTTTAATTAAATTTGGATATATTTTTCTGCCTCCTTTTTTGGATCTTTCTCTCAATGCCCTTTATTCTTTCACTAATATTATACACATTCTTGAGAGTTGTATCTTTTTGGTTAGTATAGACATCCTATTATGTCAATCTGTGGTTTTTTTTCATAATCCCATTTAGAATTTGAATGTTTCTTCTGTGAATGTAGCTCTATAGTCAGCTTTCCTGACATAAATTGTTGGGCATCGTCATGGGTCAGTATTCATTCATGGTGTAAATTTACCATATATAACGTCTTGATTTTGATGCATCATGTTCCCAAGAATCATTTGTTTACTTCTTTATTAATTAGGTTTTGTTACTCTTGTTGTTGTTTATCTGTGAGAAACTTTTGGTTTATTGAATAAAGGATATTATAGCTGTTGGCAGGTGTCTCAGCAAATACTCATTTTGGAGATGACCTGAGTTCAGATATTTACACTCAAGTTGTGAGGCTCCTAACTCTTCTATTTCAGATCCAGGGCATCTGAACCTCTCTTTTTTGTATGTCACCTAAATACTCATGGAACACATTCTCACTCATGCACAAAATTATGCAAAAAATAGCAATAAACTTGTTTTCAAGAGCGCTTGTGACTGGGCAGTGGTGGTGCACGCCTTTAATCCCAGCTCTCGGGAGGCAGAGACAAGCAGATCTCTGTGAGTTCGAGACCAGCGTGATCTACCAGAGCTAGTTCCAGGACAGGCTCCAAAGCCACAGAGAAACCCTGTCTCAAAAAATAAAAAAACAAAAAAAAACAAAAAAGAATTCTTGTGACTTATGAAGAAAATAAATTTCTGTAGGTGTACACTGGTGGCTTTCAAAATCTGTTAATTTACTGGGTGGTGGTCTTGGCACATGCCTTTAATCCCAGCTCTAGGGAGTCATTGGCAGGCAGATCTCTGTGAACTCAAGGCCAGCCTGGTCAACAACAGCTAGTTCCAGGACAGGTTACAAAGCTACAGAGAAACCCTGTCGCGAAAAACAAAACAAAACGTTAACTTTCCTTTTGTTTTCCAATGTTTTCATTTCCTTACTCTGATGCAGACTTATAGGCAACTTTCAATCATAGGAAACAAAATGGCGTCTAATAGACCCTAACAGACATTCTTGGCTTTTTTGCTTTTTTTTTTTTTTTTTTTTGAGATCTACATTTTTCTCTGCTCCCCTCCCTCCTTCAATTTTCACCCAAGGTCCTCATGCTCCCAATTTACTCAGGATATCTTGTCTTTTTCTACTTCCCATGTAGATTAGATCTATATAAGACCTTCTTAGTCTCCTCATTGTCCTCTAAAACCTCTGTGATTGTAGTTTGCAGGCTGGCTTTCTTTGCTTTATGTTTCAAAACCACCTATAAGTGAGGACATGTGATAATTGTCTTTCTGTGTCTGGGTTACCTCACTCATAATAATGTTTTCTATTTCCATCTATTTTTCCTGTAAAATTGGAGATGTTGTTATTTTTTTTCTGCTGAGTAGTACTCCATTATGTAAATGTACCCCATTTTCCTTATCCATACTTCAGTCGAGGGACATTTAGGTTGTTTCCGGGTTTTGGCTATAACAAACAAAGCTGCTATGAACATAGTTGAGCACATGTCCTTGTGACACGATAGAGCATCCTTTGGATATATACCCAAAAGTGGGTCTTGAGGAAGGTTGTTTTCTAATTTTCTGAGAAATTGCCACACTAATATCCAAAGAGATTGTATTGTTTTATATTCCCACCAACAATGCAGAAGTGTTCCCCTTTTCCCAACAACTTCTCCAAGATAAGTTGTCATCAGTGTTTTTTTGATCTTAGCCATTCTTACAGGTTTAAGATGGAATCTCAGAGTTGTTTTGATTTGCGTTTCTCTGAGGACTAAGTATGGTAAACATTTCTTTCTTTTTTTATATATTTATTTATTTATTTTATTATGTATATAGTATTCTGTCTGTGTGTATGCCTGCAGACCAGAAGAGGGCACCAGACCTCATTACAGATGGTTGTGAGCCACCATGTGGTTGCTGGGAATTGAACTCAGGACCTTTGGAAGAGCAGGCAGTGCTCTTAACCACTGAGCCATCTCTACAGCCCTGGTGAACATTTCTTTAAATGTCTTTCAGCCATGTTAGATTCCTCTGTTGACAGTTCTCTGTTTAGGTCTGTACTCCATTTTTTTTTTGCACTTTATGAACAAATTTATTGGAAAGGTTAAGGATAGGAGTATATATTTCATCAGGTAGAGTTCTTGGCCAAGTCACACTGGCCTCAAATTCATAGTCTTCTTGTCAAGCTCCCAAATTCTGGGGTCACAGGCATGTGCTACCATGCTCAAATATTTCTTTCTTTCTTCTTTTTTTAATTAAAGATTTCCGCCTCCTTCCCACCTCGTGGTGGTGCACGCCAGTAGGATTTGCTGAAGGAGGGAGAGGCAGGAGGATCACGAGTTCGAGCCCAGCCTGTACACCATTTTTATTAGAATATTTTTTCTCTTGATGACTAATTCCTTGAGTTCTTTGTGTATTTTGGAGATCAGAGCTCTGTCTGATGTGGGGTTAGTGAAGATCTTTTCCCATTCTGTAGGCTGTTGTTTTGTCTTGTAGACCATGTTTTTTGCTTTACAGAAGCTCTTCAGTTTCAGAATGTCCCATTTATTGTTTCTCACATTGTCTGTCCTACTTGGGGTTCTATTTAGGAAGTGGTCTCTTGTGACAATGCAATCAAGTGTACTTCCCACTTTCTCTTCCATAAGATTCAGTGCAACTGGCTTTCTGTTGAAGTCTTTGATCCACTTGGACTTGAGTTTTGTGCATGGTGATAGATATGGGTCTATTTTCATTCTTCTACATGTTGATATCCAGTTATGCCAGGGCCATTCATTAAATATGCTTTCTTTTTTCCACTTGATTTTTTTTTTTGCTTCTTTGTCATAAATCAGGTGTTTTAAGGTGTGTGGATTGATGTCCGGGTCATCGATTGGGTTCCACTGGTCTTCCTGTCTGTTCTTATGCCAATACCAGTCTGTTTTTGTTACTGTGGCTCTGTAGTAATATTTGAAGTCACAGATTGTCATGCCTCCAGAAGTTCTTTTATTGTACAGGATTGTTTTGGCTATCCTGGGTTTTTTCATTTCCCATATGAAGTTGAGTAATGTTCTTTCAAGGAATGTGAAGAATTTTGCTAAGATTTTGATGGGCATTGTGTTGAATCTGTATTCCATTTTTTTTGTATTTGTTGAGGTTTGTTTTGTTACCAAGTATGTGGCCAAGTTTTGAGAAGGTCCAATGAGGTGCTGAGAAGAAGGTATATTCTTTTCTGTTAGGATAAAATATTCTATAGATGTCTGTTAAGTCCATTTCAGTCATGACATCTGGTAGTTCCCTCATTTTTCTGTTCATTTTTTTGTCTGACTGACCTGTCCAGTGGTGAGAGTGGAGTGTTGATATCTATTGTGTGTGGGGTTTAATGTATGATTTAGGCTTTAGAAGAGTTTCTTTTACATATGAGGGTACTGTTGTATTTGGAGCATAGATGTTCAGCATTGAATTTCCACTTGATAGATTTTCCCTGTGACTAATATGAAATACCCTTCTTTGTCTCTTTTGATTGATTTTAGTTTGAAGTCTACTTTGTTAGGTATTAGGATAGCCATACCTATTTGTCTCTTAGGTCCATTTTATTGGAATATTTTTCCCAAACCTTTACTCTGAGACGATATCTGTCTTTGAGTCTGAGATGTGTTTCTTGTATGCAGAACAAAGATGGATTTTGTTTTCATATCCAATCTGTTAGTCCCTTTCCTGGGCTTTTCTCTAGTCCCTTGGAGTTTGCTGTCTCAGGCTCACTTTGACCTAGGTTTTTGGCTTTGACCTGTTTCTGTAAATCCTGGTCTGGATCCCTTCCTGCAGAAGTCCCTGTCTTGGAGTTGGTCCTGCAAAAGTCTCTGGCTCTGGTCTACCGGCTCAGAATTCCCAGACTTGGATGCACCAAGAATAACAGAGGACCTGACACAGGCTTACTCACTCAGAGGTCCCAGATCATGATTGGCCCCACAGAGATCTCTGGTTCCTGCCTATTCCTTTGGAGGTCCCAGATTCATGCCCAGACCCCCAGAGGTCCTGGCTTAGGCCTAGTTCCTTGGAGGTCCTAGACTCATGACCAGAACCACAGGAGTCCTGGCTTCAGTCTACTCCCTTGAAGGTTCCAGATTCACATCCGGACCCTCAGGAATCTCTGGCTCTGGCTCAATCACTCAGTGGTTACTCCCTTGTACCTTTTCTGGTGTAGTTTTGCTGTCTCTGGTGCTCTGTACCAGGTCACTGAGTCAGACCATCAGACATTCTTTTCTTTATCATAGAGAATAAGATCCTTTCAATAGTCAAAGCTATTGTCTACCAAGTTAATACATAAGAAGGCATCAAGTGAATCTCTACAGTTTTTGTGGAACAACCTTCTACCTAAAGTTATTTCCTTCTATTGTTAAAAGAGAAAGCTGGAGTATATAGGATGACTTCTGTTCAGTGCGTTCTAGGTGTTTTATTGTTGTATCAAACTTGTAGTTTTTATTTGAGGAACCATAATATGTATTTGTAGGTCTGCCTTTGTGTCTTTGTCAGTGGTGCCCATTTATGCTGTTATTTTATTAATTGTTATCTATGTATATTGTTAATATTCTGGAAAATGATGGTCTCACCAATTTTGTGTTCAGAAAATTTCTCATGTTATGAGTTCCTTGAGTTTGTGTTGGTTTGGGAAGTGAGACAGTTTTGGTTTTCTCTTTTTGATC
Source organism: Chionomys nivalis (assembly GCF_950005125.1). NCBI lineage: Eukaryota > Metazoa > Chordata > Mammalia > Rodentia > Cricetidae > Chionomys > Chionomys nivalis. The sequence goes on along the minus strand of NC_080090.1, from coordinate 30,338,985 downwards.
TAGATGCTTGCCTCTTCCTATTTCCTGGCATATCTATCTTCATGCTTGTGTTTTTTCTGCTTTGTGATTGATATGATTAGTCCATTGATTTTGTTTTTTCTCTTTTTTTATTTATTTTTTATTTTTTTTAATATTTATTTATTTATTATGTATACAATATTCTCTCTGTGTGTCTGCCTGCAGCTAGAAGAGGGCATCAGATCTCTTTTCAGATGGTTGTGAGTCACCATGTGGTTTCTGGGAATTGAACTCAGGACCTTTGGAAGAGCAGGCAATGCTCTTAACTGCTGAGCCATCTCTCCAGCCCCTGATTTTGAATCTTTAAAGCCTTTTCATATATTATTGTCTCTTTTTCCTAATTTGCCTCAGTTATCAACATGGCATAGCCTAGAGTGATCTGAGGGAACACAGATTGAGAGTATGCCTAGATCAGAATATCTGATTAATGTGTCTGAGAGAGATTGTATTAATTTTGGATTCTCTCTTCCATAGAGTTGGCAATATCTTTGACCAAGCAGACCTGGGATGGATAGGACAGCTAGCTGTGCACAAGACCGTGACAAACCAAGAGAGAAAGCCAGGAAACAATAATTCTACATATTTTGCTCTTAGGTCTTAGTTCGAGATTCTATCCTAAGCTCCCATCGGGAAGGATTGTAAAACAGGAGAAGCAACCAAATAAACCTGTTCATTATCTGAGTTGCTTTTGGTTTGGTAATTTAATAACAGCAACAGAGAAGAAAGCTGGAACAAACATGGGACTCAAAAGAGATTTTGTTGCTGCCAGGTACCTGGGAATGTTGATTCCTAGGAGAATGCTGAAGATATCAGATCTTTAGATGGTAAAAGCCATCGAGAGCTGGACAAAGAGCTTAATCAGCTCTTCTCGTAGGGCCTAGAAGATGGAAATGTTGCATGATGGACAGTAGAGGTCCAGGTCATAGGATTTTAGTCAGCAATAGGCTCTGCATGGAACCATGGAGTTGACCTGACCTACCTGCCTCAAGAGACCTGTGTCTTAGGTTTTTCAGGTTAAAGTACCTGGTTCCTGGTACACAATGTGCCTCCAAGGTCCTGACATACTATTGCATTCCCTGAGGCAGTGAAAAACATTCAGGCTGATTTGTGCTTCTTTGTATGATCCTTTAGCAGTCTAGGAATCATGAAAGCTTAACAGGACAGTTGGAACTACACAATCTTGTATGTGCTCTAGAGGATTTAAAATTCATTGCATGCTTGAGACTATAACTGTATTGATCCTAGAAATTGCAATTATCTTCTGTTTCTGATAAAGAAATAAAAGGACTCACTGCTCTCAACAGAACAGTCATAGCTTTGCCTTGCTATGGCCTTTCCAGCCCAAGTCTGGCTTCCTTTTTTGAGGCTCCATCAGGTGATTTTGGCTTGGTAAGTAAGCACAGGTGCTTAGCAGACTTCATCAAAAATTTATCTAGAGATCATTTGTGTGATATGTTTGCCCCAATCTTTCTTATTCTCTGAATGTCCAGAGAAAGTGAGAAAGGCACAATTAAAAAGGAATAGATTGATTTCTTGTACAAAATATTGCTTCTATTCAATGGTTATTACTGATGTCTCATTCAGGTCTACAGTGAAAAGGAAACAAGTAGAAAAAAATAAAAAAATGCAGCTGCAAGTTTCTCTACTGTCTGTCAGCTCCCAAATAACCACTCAGAAGCTTATCTTAATTAATAATATTTGGACAATGGCTCAGACTATTACTGGCTAGCTCTTACATTTCAATTAACCTATATTTTTTATATATGCTTTGTCACATGTTTCCTGGCTTATTATCTCACATCTTGTTTCTTCTGTGCCTCTTGGAGTCTTGACTACACCTTCTTTTTCTCTTTAACTGCTTGGATTTACTAGCTAGTTATGTTTTGCCCTCCCATAGGCCCAACAGCTTTATTCATCAACCAATAAAAGCAACACATTTGCAGCAAACAGAAGGACATCCCAAAACAGAAATGTCTGTGTTTTGTTAAGAGAAACAACACTAGGTAGTTGCAAGTGGCAGTCCAGTGGTGAAAAAAGGTGCAGAGATCGTCATGAATATCATTACCACCAAAGCATAGAGCCTGGCTGTGCATTTAAAGCCTAGGAACATGCCCAGGGTGTAAGACTGCATCTAGCTAGGCCCTTAATTTATGGAAGGAGTATGTAAATTAATTTCTTGGCCCAGGAACAACATTATACAGAACTTGCTGTAAATTTGGTACAAAACTTGGTGGGGCTCATCAAATTTTGGCAGGGTCACATACGTCATACTGATACAGAAAACAAGAAAGATGCGAAATGTAAAGAGCATGGATTCTTCTTCTGTGATCAGGTCATCACTATTTTGCCCATCTTTGTTTGGCAGAATGAGAGCCCCAGTGAAGACGAGATTGTGAAATTTCATTACGTGAAGTGATAGATATGAAGCTGGGTCACATTCAGACCACAGGATGTTGAGATACCCAAGCTATGAGACCTCTGTCATGGAGAGCTACATAGGGGTGTGGAAGTAGCAAGAGTGAGACACACGAGAGGTTGCAGGGTGTTGTGTGATATTCTGAACATATTTTGATTGATGTGGGAGTGATTTTTTCTAGTCTGTTGTTTTTATTGGTTAATTAATAAAGAAAACTGCCTTGGCCCATTTGATAGGCCAACCCTTAGGTGGGTGGAGTAGACAGAACAGAATGCTGGGAGAAAGAAGCCGAGACAGAGTGAATCGCCATGATTCTCCCACTCCAGACAGACGCAGGTTAAGATCTTTCCTGGTAAGCCAGCTCGTGGTGTTACACAGAATATTAGAAATGGGTTAGATCAATATGTAAGAGCTAGCCAGTAAGAGGCTAGAACTAATGGGCCAAGCAGTGTTTAAAAGAATACAGTTTTCGTGTAATTTTTTGATAAAACAGCATGTTTGGAGTCAGAGAACAGAGCTAGCTATTTACTGACCAAAAAATACCATAGAGGTTTGGAGGACTATGGATAGATAGGAGATAAGAAGTAGTAAGTTTGGGCTGAGAGAAGATCATGAGCTTTTTTTGGATGGAGAAATGGAAGAGGTTGAAGTCACTGTTGGCTTGTTCACTGCTTCTCTGATATTTCAGGTTTTAACCCTGATATCTGACTTCCAATTTATATTGATAAAGATTAATTAGTTAACACTTCATCCGGCCCCGTAAAACATATGCTTACTAAACAGAAAGGGGTAATTAAGACCCTAGATATAGATTACACAGTAGATTATTATCTTTAAAAGTTTTTAATGCTAATGAAAAGGAAATGGCAACTGTGGAGAAGCCATGGAATCGCCAGAAGGGAAAGACACGAGCTCCCAGTTGGAACCTTGTTTGTTGGTCAGGAAGCATATTCACTACCTCTGGGAGCCATTCTCTCTGCACCAGATTCAGGGTTGTAGTTGGTCTGTGTCACCATTAAGCAATTTGTAACACGTTGCTCCAGGAAGCCACCATGTTGAAACCACATGCATTTTCCCTACCACTGAATCAGGAAGACCTCTCTTAAAGGAGCCATGTTTGCCACCAGCAAATAGAGCCCATCCAAAAAAATAAAATAAAATTTAGCTACCAAGAAGTGGTGCTTAACTCTGTTCTTGATGGTTTTTTTTTTGTTGTTGTTGTTGTTCCTAGAATCCCTCTCCAAGCTCTCTCAGGTTTTATTGTTGCCAATTTCTAGGTAGAGGTGTGTTTGTTCATGCTCAGACGCCCAGACCTGAAATAATAACAGAGAAGCTATAGTATTTGCTAGAGTATTTCTAGAAAGATTTTATATCCTAAACTAACACAGCTCCATTATTCCATATATCTCCATGAGGTCGTGGCCTACTGGCAATTTCCACCTGTTCCTGGTGGGAACATCTGTTTCCTGCAGAGGCTACATTGCTTCTCCCTGACTTTGCCTACTCTCTCTACATCTCTGTTCTGATTTCCCTCCTGGCTTTACTCTGGTCAGCCATTGGCCAAAAGTAGCTTCATTCATTAACCAATAAAGGCAACACATATTCAAAAGGACTTCCCACACCATACATGGATATGCACCAGCGTCCGTACAGTGATCAAAATATGGTGCCAGAAACCCTGAACTTGGCATAGTGGAAAGTTGTGATCTGTCATGTAAGTCCTTGTGCCCTCCTGTATGCAAGGCTAGGAGGTCTCTTTACTGTTGAGCCATATTTTCTGCTCAGTGTTGAATATTTGTGATCAACATAAGTGCTGCTAATGTTTTTATTTGTTCATTTGTAACTTTTTAAGCACCCAGTGCCTTTTAGTAAAATCTTATTAATATTACAGTTTAAATTGGGGCATTTCAAGTTCTGGAAGATGAATACAGTGCTGGAGTGAATGCATAGCTCTTTGTATGAAATTCAGAAAAAAACTCTGAGTTCTTTCTATCTTTTATGTTTGTTTGATTGATTTTTCATGGTAAACAGGGATGTAATATGTATTTCTGACTGTCCTAGAAGTGATTGTAGGGATGAGGCTGGCATTCAACTCAGAGGCAGATATACATGCCTCTGTCTTCAGAGACCTAGGATTAAAGGTATGACCCAATTCATGAGGCTTGCCTCTTTTATTTTTCTTTTTTGGAGTTTTGAATTAATCATTCATAGAATTTCTCTCACGTGTATTCTATACTGTTGATTTGTTCATTTGTCTTTCATTGTTTCCTAATAGGCATTTATCTTGCAAAGTGATCTCCCATTCAAAAGGTTCAGAAATGACAGGTGAACCTATTTAGTTTGCTTCTCAATTAACTTGGTGATTAAATTATGATGTCTGTGTCATGGTTTAAGTACAGGGAGCACCACAGTTCTTTGACCATACTATCAAAGAAGTATACATTTACAGTGTTGTCAATATCATGCATTTTGTTGTACACATGTTTGGATATTTTAGAATACAGTGACATATGATGATGTGCATGTTGACTTCACTTGGGAAGAATGGAGTTTGTTGGATACTTCCCAGAAGAATCTCTACAAAGATGTGATGCTGGAGACCTACAGAAACCTTACTACTATAGGTAAGACTGAATTTTCATTCACATTTCAAAATAAGGGTTAGGACAAGAACTAGTTCAAGGATATTGAGGGCTGTTACACAGAGAAACCCTGTCTCGGGGAAAAAACACTCAAAATAAGGGAACAACTGTTCATTGGTGACTGATGCCCTTTTGTAATGTGACTGAGAAAAAGAAGAAGAGGATGAAGAAGAAGAAATCAGTAGTCATGGTTGTAAAGGTTTATTGAAGATGGTAACTAAAATTTTTAAACTTTTCACTACATAACATCCATTTTCTGGCACTATATTTTAGGATACAGTTGGGAGGACATAATATTGAAGAACATTGTGAAAGTTCTAGAAGACATGAGAGGTAATTTTCATGTATAAGCTGAAAAAAATGTACCTCTGAAAAATTTACAGTGTGTCCTAGAAGTTTTAAAAAGAAGCAACAATGTAAATAATAAAGTACACCAATGTTTATTAAATGTGGTAACCTTACATTTATTATTCTTCCTTTAGTAGGTATATCATATGCTACTCTGTATACAAGCCACATGAGCATAGAGATGTGAGTAGCTATACCTCTCTCTCACAACAATTAGAAGATGTTCAGCTGTCCCTGTGTTCCAGATACTTGTTGAATTTGATGTACAAGTGTACAAGTAATAGCACTAGGAATACTGTGAGTACTAGTAGTACTAGGATTGTGTAAAAACTTGTGTTTGTCTTAGTTCACTTAGGAAATGTCATATCACTCACAGTATAGAATACTTTTATGCAATAAGGGTGGTAAAGCTCTGAGTTTGTTTCAATTCTTTTCAAATATGAAAATTCTCATACAGAAAAATGATTCTGTAAATGTGAACTCTGTAATAAAGGATGTTATTATCAGTCATCTTCTAAGGTGCGAAACAAATCTTAATGTAGGGGAACAACATGAGTGTAACTACAATGATAAAATCTTAAGATATAATTCCTCTTTAAAAGTGAATCAAATTGTAAAATTAATTCATACAAATGAAAAAATTCATAATGTATCGAATGTGGTTATACTTTGTCATGTACCATTATCATTGCAGGAATGAAAGAAGTCAAACTAGAGAGAGAAGTTCTTCATATACTCAATGTTTTGAAGATTTTGCATGTGACAGTCTTCTTCAGAGGCATGAAAAACCACAGAATAGATTCAAACCCTATGAATGCATTGATTGTGGTAAAGCCTTTGCATGTCACAGTGATCTTCAAAGGCATAAAAGAACACATACTAGGGAGAAACCCTTTGAATGTAATCAGTGTGGTAAAGCCTTTTCACAACACAGTAATCTTCTAAGGCATAAAAGAACACATACTGGGGAGAAACCCTTTGAATGTAATCAGTGTGGTAAAGCCTTTTCACAACACAATAATCTTCTAAGGCATAAAAGAACCCATGCTGGAGAGAAACCCTATGATTGTAGTCAGTGTGATAAGGCATTTGCAGATCGCTGGACTCTTCAAGGGCATGAAAGAAGCCATACTGGAGAGAAACCATATGAATGTAATCAGTGTGGTAAAGCCTTTGCCCGTCACAGTACTCTTCAAGTGCATGAAAGAAGCCATACTGGAGAGAAACCCTTTGAATGTAATCAGTGTGGTAAAGCCTTTTCACAACACAGAAATCTTCTAAGGCATAAAAGAACCCATGCTGGAGAGAAACCCTATGTTTGTAGTCAGTGTGGTAAGGCATTTGCAGATCGCTGGACTCTTCAAGGGCATGAAAGAAGCCATACTAGAGAGAAACCATATAAATGTTATCAGTGTGGTAAAGCCTTTGCCCTTCACAGTTATCTTCAAATGCATGAAAGAAGCCATACTGGAGAGAAACCCTATGAATGTAATCAGTGTGGTAAAGCCTTTTCACAACACAGTCATCTTCAAAGGCATAAAAGAACCCATACTGGAGAGAAACCCTATGTTTGTAATCAGTGTGGTAAGGCATTTGCAGATCGCAGGACTCTTCAAGGGCATGAGAGAAGCCATACTGGAGAGAAACCCGATGAATGTAATCAGTGTGGTAAAACCTTTGTGTGTCATGGTATTCTCTGAATACATGAAAGAAGCCATACTGGAGAGAAACCCTATGAATGTAATCAGTGTGGTAAAGCCTTTTCACAACACAGTCATCTTCAAAGGCATAAAAGAACCCATACTGGAGAGAAACCCTATGTTTGTAATCAGTGTGGTAAGGCATTTGCAGATCGCAGGACTCTTCAAGGGCATGAGAGAAGCCATACTGGAGAGAAACCCGATGAATGTAATCAGTGTGGTAAAACCTTTGTGTGTCATGGTATTCTCTGAATACATGAAAGAAGCCATACTGGAGAGAAACCCTATGAATGTAATCAGTGTGGTAAAGCCTTTGCACATCACAGTACTCCTCAAAGGCATGTAAGAACAAATACTGGAGACAAACCCTATGAAGGTAATCAGTGTGCTAAAGCCTTTGCACATTACACTTATCTTCACAGGCATAAAAGTACCCATTTAAAAGAAAAACCCTATGAGTGTAATCTTTGTGGTAATCTCATTGTCCCAGTAATCTCTCAGTACATAAAAGAAGCCATAGTGGAGAGAAACCCTATGAATGTAATTAGTATGGTAAAGCCTTTGTTCATCACATTCATCTTCAAAGGCATAAGATACCCACAGCAGAGAGAAAATCTATGGATGTAATTAGTGTGGTAAAGCCTTTGTTTGTTACAATAACCTCCAAATAAATGAAAGAAGCTATACTGGAGAGAAACTTTATTAATGTAGTCACTGTGCTAAAGGGTTTGTCATGGTAATCTTCGAAAACATGAAAGAACCCATACTGAATAGAAATTCTGTTAATGTAATTAGTGTGGTAAAGCCTTTCCATAGATCATAGTCATCTTCAAGTCATGAAATAACACATATTGGAAAGAAATGCTTTGAATGTAATCAATGGGGTTATGTTTAACCTTACTCTTCAAATGCATAAAAATCACATACTGGAGATACACTCTATGAATGTAATCAGTATAGTAATGCATTTGAATGTATGAATAATCTTCTAAATTATGAGAAATATACTACAGAAAAACTGTATAAATATATTTATTGTGGTAAAGTTTTTCACTTTATACAGGAGTAAAACTTTTTCTGTGCTACAATCTGTCATTGCCTTTGCATATTACAATAGACTCTGACTACTGTAAAAGATACTGAGGACTCTTATTATAAAGTATTTGGTAAGATCTTGAGCCAAAACACTTATAATCAGCTACACAAGACTATTCAGAAGAAATGCACTTGTACAATCTGATCAAGCACTATGATGACCTTTATATACTGTTTATACTTACAACTCCTGGAAAAATGAATTTATGAAGCCCTATGTATAGGGTAGATGTCCCAGCCAAATAAAAGTACCCTGATTCTGCAACAAGAGTGAGTCAAAGACATAATCTTTGACTCTGAAACCTGTGCCAAAGAAATACACACTTTGACCCTGAAACCAAGACAAAGAAACACACTTTCTTCTTCATTCCAGAGCCAGTGAAAGAAATATCTTGACACTGAAACCAGAGCCAAAGAAACACACTCTACCCTTGTCCAACAGAGCATAAAACCAACTAATACCTAAACTTGAGATCTACCAACCCCTGAGCATAAAATCCAGCCAATCTCTGTGCTTGTTCATGATCAGGGATTGACATCTAACTAATTCTCATCCTGAAAATCTCCCTGGAATATCTCTGCCCCTAAGAAGTCCTCTATAAATCTTGTACAGCTATGGGAACATATCCCGCCCCTTCAGCCAATAGCCTTTAAGATACCAGGCCACTTGGGTATGGTCTCTGATACTCTAAAAAGCAGCTGTAAAGCATGGAATTTCTCTCTTGTCTGGCTCCCACTTCTGGCTGCTAGACTCTGTATCTGTTAATGCATAGGATTGTTATGTAGTACAGTGATCTCTAAATTTTCCTTAATTACCAAATGTTGTAATTGTGTAGAATGGTACATCTGAGAAGGGATTGTAGACAAGGGATTCCTAGGAATGTTGTCTCCTCTGGAAATGGCAGGAATAGGACGACTCAGCCTGCAGGTATATGTAGGAGGTGTAGCAAAGGCCGACATTGGACCAATGAATGTAGATCAACAAAAGACTTTCAGAAAAATTTCACTTTCTCTGTGTCTATTTTGTCTATATCATAGTTTTCAAACATTAATGATATCAAATTCTCGAGAGGATGTGGAGCAGGGGGAACACTCATCCATTGCTGGTGGTAATGTAAACTTGTGCAACCACTTTGAAGTCAGCGTGGCAATTTCTCAGAAAACCGGGAATTAACCTACCTCAGGATCCAGCCATACCACTCTTTGGAAAACACACAAAAGATGCTCAATCATAAAAAAGTATTTGTTCAACTATGCTCACAGCAGCATTATTTGTGATAGCCAGAACCTGGAAAAAACCTTGATGCCCCTCAAGTGAAGAATGATTAAAGAAAGTATGGCACATCTACACATTAGAGTACTACTCAGTGGTAAAAAAAAATGACATCTTGAATTCTGCATGCAGATGGATAAAATTAGAAAACATTATCCTAAGTGAGGTAACACAGACACCCCCAAAAAGAATATTGCATGTACTCACTCATAAGTGGATACTAGGTGTAAACAAAGAACATTGAGCCTATGGTTCATGATCCTAGAAAAGCTAAGTAATAAGATGAACCCAAAGAAAAACACATATAGACCCTCCTGGAAATTGGAAAATGGTGAAAATTTGGGAACATGGGAGCAGAGGGTAGAAGGAAGCAGAGAAGGGGAAGTTGAGAGAATGGGATAGTTGAGATGGAGGAAGAACAGATAAGAGAAAGCAAGGAAAGAGATATTTTGATTAAGGGAGCCATTAGGGAGGTAGGAAGAAACGTGGCTCTAGAATAATGTCCAAGAACCCACCGGAATGACCCCAGCTAAGATCCTAAGCAATAGAGGAGAAGGTGTCTGAACTGGTCTTACCTGTAGCCAGACTGATGATTATTTTAAATATCACAATAGAACCTTCGTCCAAGAACAGATGGGAATAGAGGCAATGACACACACACATCAGAACTCTGGAGTGAGCTCCTAAGATCCAGTTGAAGAGTGGAAGGAGGGAGAGTATGAGCAAGGAATTCAAGACCATGAGGGTTTCATCCACTGAAACAGTTTGCTTGAGCTCACCAACTCCAACTGGACTGGGAGGTCACTTTGAAGGGGGTTGACAGCTGGGGCCCATTGCAGGCCCACTGGTAGTGACACTGGGATTTGTCTTTACAACATCTACTGGCTTCTTGGGATCCTATTCTCTTCTATTGTAAGCTTTGCTCAACCTTGATCTGGTAGGGAGGGCGTTGGACTTTACACAGGGTAGGGTGCATGGACCTCTCTTAAGATCAGAGGAAATGGGGTGGGAGTGTCTATGAGAGCAACATAGAAAATAACTAATACATCTGCATCAAAGTGCTGTCAATCCAGTTGGCACACAAGAAAATGAAGGCTTGGTGGTTGAAGGGTTCTGCTGCCTGATGGAATAAGCTCCTGGTGACTCTTCCCTACTGCCATCATTATGATTCAGTTGAATGTTGCCATACAAAACAATCTTTGGTTCCATCAACAAGTTCTCATTAGCTTCTCTTATACAGGTAGCATCTTTTGCCATGTCATCCTACCTAGGACATTCTAGAAGACTGGTTCTAAACACATGCATTTAAAAGACAAGTAGATTCAGGTCAGGTGGTGGTGGCTTATACCTTTAATCCCAGGACTTGGGAAGCAGAGGCAGGCAGATCTCTCTGATTTTGAGACCAGCATGGTCTGCATGAGCTAGTTCTTGGACAGGCTCCAAAGCTACAGAGAAACACTGTTTCAAAACAAAAAACAAAAACAAACAAACAAACAAAAAAAACCCTCAAGTTTTATGCTGGAGATGCCACAGACAGTCAAGTCTTTATTGAGTCCCTAGTTTCTATGTGTCTGAGATTCTTCCTCTGAAAGATGAGATGGTAGTAATCACCTAGGAAGATGAAAATTCAGAGTCATGAATTCTTATGACTGACATGGCCTTTAGGGTCAATGTGACTGTCAAGAAGCTTGTGTGAAAATTTGCACTGGGTAGAACTTGTGGGGACCATATCAGAGGAAAGTGGTGTGTGGCAGCTGATGGCTTAAATGGTAAAGGAACACCCACCACAGGAGATGGACACTACCTAAAGGGTCCAAAAATATAATACAAAATTTGATCCAGAAATAGGAATGTAGAAATGAAGAAATACAAAGATGTAAGCCTAGGAGAATGCGAACAGACCGTCAGCACCTTGAGGATTAACTATCAATAACTCTGCTTTACAATCAATAGCTGTACTTACAAGGTCAACGTATCTCTCTGCAAACTGAGAGCTAGTCTATAGATATGAGCTGAGTCAACTTAGGAAATAGATACATGACCTCTGGGCTACACATTATCCCTGCTATGTGAAACTGGCAGCATTAAAGGAGAGGACACGGGCTTCAACAAACACCACCTGGAAGTACCAAGGAAGACAATAGATTAAGTACAAACACTAGTGTAACTGAAAAGCTCTGTTAATGGGGATTGTAAAGTAAGACAATCTGTATCTGAGTTTTCCCTCGAGACCATAAAATTTCCTTTCTTCAAACCTAATGCTTGGTGCCCCTACTATAAAAAACTGGGTTCAAAAACTGGCCTTTGTCACAGCCTAACATAAATCCATTTCTGGCTGTGGTCTCAGCTAGCTGATAAGCTTGTTGTGCCTCATGGAGATTTTTTATTTTTTTTTATTCTTTCCTGGATTCTGTTTTCTGTAATAAAATTGCTTCTGGTTTATTAGATTTTGGTGGTCTGTCCCCATCTTTGTGTAACCCACCCTGGACCCAACATACCCAGTCTGGCTAAGATAGAACACGTATCTCCATTCATCTCCTGGTGTGAAGATTGTTTTCCATAACCTTGGACAACAGGAACTCAAGCTTTTCTGATTTGGGACTCAAAAGCATATGAGCAGCTGCCTACACCTCATGGCTTTATCCTTGACGTTGGGGTCTGGAGCCTTGGGCTGAGCCCTGACAGCAGCCAAGCCTGCAGGCTCTCTGATGACAGGCATTATAGTCAGCCTGTTCTGAGATGGTTCAGCTTCCTGGTGCCCAATTAACCTTCTGATTATGCTATGGAGTCATTCCATGGGGCTCCAGCACCTGGAAAGGGCCTCAGAGCCCTAAGGCCAGGCATTGCTGGAGGCACAGCCATGAGTCACTGGCTGGAAGCCTGGCAGCCACTCCTTATCAAGAAAAAGACCCAGCAAAGGATGTTCCAAATGGAAAGGGAAGCTTGGATCCAGCGATGCTCTCAGTGGATGGAACCCAGCACTCCCCCAAAAGCTTCAGACTATTTGTAGGTGGGGGAACCTAGACGGAGGCTCCCATCTGCTCTGGGAGCCACAGACATTCCTCTTATCTGCAGGGTACCAGGGAATGGGCCAGGTGTCTGCAGGCTCCTTCACTTCTTTCCAGTACTGGAAAGCGGTGGCTGCAGAGGAAAGCCAATGATGTTACATCTCACTGAATCTTGTCAGGTTGACGGCCCTACTCTTATCAAGCATCTGTGCCCCCCTTGACTATCTGTAGGGTCAGATATCCCTCTGTCCCCCATTGTGGCTCTAGTCTGAGGAACTTACTAAATGATTACAATTTTCCTAAGCCTTCCCTGTGAACCAATAACTAAGAAAACAGTTTAGGGGAGGAAGCGTTGATTTTGCTCATGGTTTCAGTGACTTTACACATTGTGGCAGGGAAGGCATGGTCAAATAGAGCTCTGTTAAATCACAGGAGCCAAGAAGCAGAAGGGAGCTGCAAAAGAGCTGCAAAATGTCCCAAGGGAATACCACACAGGTACCCAGATTGCAGGCCTTTTTCAGGTTCAAATTATGATCAAAATCAACCCATCCCACCCCTTTATTGTAAATGGCCCCTTTATTATATTGGCCCCAATTAATTGCTTGTAGATAACATCAGTTCCCTTCTGAGACCTGGATACAGGCACCAAACTTGAGCAGACCACAAAGCATATGTAAGTGCGTGTGTGTGTGTGTGCAAGTGTATGGTTGTTTGTACACTTTTCATATACATATTGCAACTGAGTCTATATATACCACACAGATCACTACAATGGCAGTCTGTCTCAGTGCCAAATTGATCAGGGTGTGTGACATATGCTAAGTTGCCCCTTGTAATTTTCTCACCTGGTTGCACTATTGGAGATACAAAGCTCTGTCACTAACTTTAATGTTTTTAGGGCTGGCCTCTGTGGCTTCAGCACAGTTGTTTCTGTTCTGGGCATCTTGTCGATGTTCAGGACCAAAAGAAATTGGCCAAAGAAAGTGATGTACATCATTTCTTTGGCCAATTCTTGCATTGGTACCTACCCATTTCTTCCTTCAAATGGGGCTGTCTTGGCTTCTTGGTCCAGTTTTTGCTGTGACTGTCTCTTAAGTCCACTCAGTGTTGGAGCAGGGTCTTAGGTTCGCTTAGTATTGGTGCAGGCTGTATTTCGCAGGGTTCCACGGAGCACACAGGAAATGGTGGGTTAGGGGTGGGGTGGATTGAGGGCTAGCAGGGAAGCTCCCTGCTGACAGCTAGAAATGCCAAGGGAACTTTTATGTCTCCAAAGTATTGGGGCATGATGTATGGCAGGGTCCCACTGAGCTCACAGAAAATGGTGGGTTGGGGCAATGTGGATTGAGGGCTAGCCAGAAAACTCCCTGCAGGTAGCTAGAAAGGTCAAGGGACCTGGGTTGGGGTCCCTGGCTTTTCTACCACATGGAGGGCTTAGGGAGTTGAGGATCTGGGGCCAACAAGGCCACTGCATACTCACCTCTTATGTCCCCCAACTATGGGTGCAGGATTATGGGAAGGTTCCACAGAGATCACAGTGAATCTTTCCTTATTTTTCTAATCCCCATGTTCCTACCGTGGTAAGTGGTATCCTTGTCAAAACTGGTCCCTGACATATCCTGACTGTAAGTGAAAGACCCTCCGATGGAGTGCCTTCCCTCAGGGGAGACCCTCCCCAAAGATCAACGAGACCACCAGTGCGGATGCAAACAGCAAGAGGTTTATTCAGATACACAGGTACCTGGGGCGACAAAGTCTCTCGGAGGACTTGCGCGCCCTCAGGCTGGGGCAAGGGGTTTTTATAAGGTAGGGGAGCAAAAGCGCGGGTACAGAAGCGAGGAGCATGGTTACAGGATTCTTATTGGGTAGTTTAAAGGGGGCCGTGATTTATTTGGAGGATAACCATCTGCAGGGACAAAACATCTGATAACCGCTGACTTAGCTCCATCAAGGGTACAGGTTGTTTTTCTCAGAACTTTCTGTTCCCCTCTCCGAACTTTCCGTTCCCTTCCCAAGTCCAGATGTCCAACCACAGATATCCTGTTTGGCTCCCTTCTAACAGTAGCTCTAGACCCATCCTGGTTTGTGCACAAGCCTTGCAAGATGGCGTTACCATTGCTTAAGCTGCAGACTGCGGGCTGGGGTCTTTCATAAGGATCTCTAATTATACCTGAGGCTGTGTTCCAGCGGGGGATGTTATCCCTGTAGGATGTAGCAATCCTGTTTCTCTCCAACAGAGAACTTTTACAGCTGGGTTATGCTCTACGCTGCTAGAGTGTTTCAAAGAAGAGATTCCATTGTTGCTCTGTTCCACTGCCCTAAGGGAGTTTTCCAACAGAGGTGTCCAATGCTTCTATATTCCACTCCACTAGGGAGTTTCATAACACAGATTTCAATTTTTTCTCAGCTTCAACCCAAATTGCTTCTTCTCTGCTTCACTCAAGTATAGGGGAAATTGCTGCCGAAATGTTGCAATCTCTGGTGAAAAGTTGCTACTTCTCCTCTGTTCCTTTAAGGGAATTTGCCAACAGAGGTGATCAATGTTTCTCTGTTCAAAATCACTACAGATTTTCTGACCACTCTGGTAAAAGATCTTCACCCAAGAGAATGACAGGGAGTAAATGGGCAGATACTCACTGAACAGATACAGTGAAGATGGAAGACATAAAATAATCCCACACCACTTCAGATTTTTGGATAATAAAAGGGTTATTTATTTAAGGGGAAACTTACAGATCACTGTCTTAGATAACAGTCTTCTGTGTAAAAAGGCAAAAGAGTCTAGCATTTGGAAGCAGGAGCCAAAAGCAAGATAGAGAGCATACATTTTACAGCTGCTTTTTACATTATTAGAGACCACACTCAAGTGGGCTGATATCTTAAATGCTATTGGCTGAAGGGATGGAATGTGCTTCAACAGCACCTCCCACTTTTGTTTATATAAGAGTTTCAAACCCAATACAAAACTATATACAACAGGAACAGATGTCAATTATAATTAGAATTACAAGCAGCATAAACAATATTAAGCAAGGAATGTATGCAAAATGTTTTAATAAACATTCTATCCTAGGAGTCTAAGTCTTGTATAGGAAATGGTTTGGCTAGATCCTAAGAGTATAGTAAATATGACTATAAAATCTTCAACCCCATTGAAGGCCTGATAAGGGATATAATATTATTTGAGCAGGCAGAAAGTACAGTAAATCAGCTTCCAAATTGAGCAGTATATGGCAGAGACAATTAGCTATCCGAGTCATCACCCAAAGTCTCATTTTGTAACATTGAAGCAACCAACTTTGGCTAAGGCCTGGTGTAATTGACAATCCATTTTCAGAGGTAGAAAATTTTTCAGAACCATCTTATCCTGTCTTGGCAAGATTTGACTGTCTTTTTCCTTGTGTCCTGCTTATCCATATCTGGAAACCATGTACGTTGTCAGTGGTTGAGGTATGGGCAGTTTCTTGCCCAAATGTCAATTGTGCCAAGAAGAAAACAAGCTTTAAGTGGAGTGTCTTCGCTGTTCAACTTTCTCTTGGGAGTAGATTGATGCTGTCAGGAACAATCATGTCTCATGTCAACAGAACCCTAAGTTATTTAAACGCCATGTTCTACAGATCCTTGAAGTGGTTGAAAATTGCCTATCTAGACAAAATACAATCTCTATGTGTCTAAAGGACCTAATTGATCTGAATGTAAATACAGCAAACATGAACAACTATTGAGCAATAATGTTTAATATGTTTAACTTAAAGACTAAAAATTCATGTCCAAATATTAAAGAATCAGTAAACAAATGTGCAACAAATGAGGAAAAGACTTCAAAATGTAAACAATGTATAAGTATGGCTTCTTTCATGTATGTGAAGAGTACTGTGACACACAAAGGCTTTACCTCATGGATTACGTTCATAGGGTTTCTCTCCTATATGGGTTCTTTCATGTATTTGAAGAGTACTGTGTTGTGCAAAGGCTTTACCACACTGATTACATTCATAGGGTTTCTCTTCAGTATGGGTTCTTTTATGCTTTTGAAGATGACTGTGTTGTGCAAAGGCTTTACCACACTGATTACATTCATAGGGTTTCTCTCCAGTATGGGTTCTTATATGCACTTGAAGAGTCGTACGATCTGCAAAGGCTTTACCACACTGATTACATTCAAAGGGTTTCTCCCCAGTATGACTTCTTTCATGCCTGTAAAGAGTGCTGCGATGTGCAAAGGCTTTACTGCACTGATTACATTCATAGGGTTTCTCTCCAGTATGGATTCTTTCATGACTGTGAAGATGACTGTGTTGTGCAAAGGCTTTACCACACTGATTACATTTATAGGGTTTTACTCCAGTATGGATTCTTTCATGACTGTAAAGATGACAGCGACCTGCAAAGGCTTTACCACACTGATTACATTCATAGGGTTTCTCTCCAGTATGGGTTCTTCTTACATGCACTTGAAGAAACGTATGGACTGCAAAGGCTTTACCACACTGATTACATTCAAAGGGTTTCTCCCCAGTATGACTTCTTTCATGCCTACGAAGAGTGCTACGATCTGCAAAGGCTTTACCACATTGATTACATTCAAAGGGTTTCTCTCTAGTGTGGGTTCTTTCATGCATTTGAAGATGACTGTGTTGTGCAAAAGTTTTACCACACTGATTACTTTCATAGGTTTTAGGTCCAGTACGGATTCTTTCATGCTTCCTAAGATGAGAGCAATGTGCAAAGGCTTTACCACACTGACTACATTCATAGGGTTTCTCTCCAGTATGACTTCTTTCATGCCCTTGAAGAGTGCTGCGATGTGCAAAGGCTTTACCACACTGATTACATTCAAAGGGTTTCTCTCCAGTATGGCTTTTTTCATGCCTGTGAAGACTATCGCGATATGCAAAGGCTTTGCCACACTGATTACATTCAAAGTGTTTCTCTCCAGTATGGATTTTTTTATGCACTTGAAGAGTACTGTGATATGCAAAGTCTTTACTATACTCATTGCATTTATAGGGTTTCAATCTATTTTGTGGTTTTTCATGCCTTTGAAGATGACTGTCACGTGCAAAGTCTTTAACACATTGAGTATATAAAGTTTTCCCCCTAAATTGACTTCTTTCATTCCTGCAATGATAATGGCACATGTCAAAGAATAACCACATTCAATACATTGTTGAATATTTTTATTTGTATGAATTAATTTAAATATTTGGTTCAATTTTAAAGAGGAATTCTATCTTAAGGTTTTATAATTGTGTTTAAACTCATGTGGATCCCCTACATTAAGACTTGTTTTGCATCTTTGAAGATGAATTATAATAACATCCTTTATTACATAGTTCACATTTACAGAATCTTTTTTCTCTACGAGAATTTTCACATATTTGAAAAGAAATGAAAAAGACTCAAAACTTTACCACCCTTATTGCATACATAGTTTTCTATACTGTGAGTAATACTATATTTCCTAAGTGAACTATGACAAACACAAGTTTTTACACAGTCCTAATACTACTGGTATTCATAGCATTCCTAGTCCTATTACTCGGACACTTGTTCATCAAATTCAACAAGAATATGTAATATGAGGACCACTACACATCTTCTAATTGTTGTGAGAGAGAGGTATAGCTACTCTACCCTATGCTCACATGGCTTGTATATAGAGTAGCATATGATGTACCTACTAAAGGAATAGTAGTTACCACATTTTCCCAGTATAACTTTATGTCCTCATAGACTTGTGGAGATTTATGTTTCTGCATATTTCTGTATACCAACTGTCCCTTGATGCTTTACTCTGACTGCCCTCTCTCTAAAGTTAGCATAGTCAAGTAAAGGGGTTACATTAGCTTTTCTATGGACTATTAGTATACTAGACAGTTTGAGAGATAAATTTATCACTTTTCAAAATGTATACCATTTATTACATGAATAGTATTAAATAAATGGATTGATAATTCTACAACATAGCTCTTGTTGTATTATGATTCAAATGGTGATATAGGTTAAGGCATTGTTTCCTTAACTTCTTTAAAAAAAAAAATGGCCTGCAAATGCAATTTGGTTACCTAAAATTGAGGTATATGATTCTGTGAGAATTCAATAAACGTTGGTACACTTTATTATTTACATTGTTGCTTCTTTTTAAAACATTTAGGAGCTGTGCGGTGGTGGAGCACGCCTTTAATCCCAGCACTCGGGAAGCAGAGGCAGGCAGATTTCTGTGAGTTCGAGGCCAGCCTGGTCTACAAGAGCTAGTTCCAGGACAGGAACCAAAAACTACGGAGAGAAGTGTCCCTGTGTAGGTGCTGAGAAGTTCCATCTGGACGGGTGAGTGTGTGCTATCCAGGGGCGGACTGTCCAGGAAGAGAGCACAAACCCTCCTCCCCCAGCTCCTGCTGCAGGGCTTTCTTTCCTACACACGCCCCCCCCCCAAGCTGGCCTTGTCTGCAAGGTCCTTTGCTGAGGATCAGCTTCCTGCTCCTACACTAAGGCTACCCACCCAGAGCAGTGAGTGCCTGCCTACCGGGCAGACCTCAACAACCCCCGGAAGGGAGCGCAGGTACCTCCAGCTTGTGCTGCAGGGTCGCCTGTGTTCTACTCGACCCCGCCCTACCCCCTGAATTCGCCCTTTTGTCTGCGGGTCATTCGACTACCAGGTGTCCATGTTTTGGTGTTGAGGAGTCCATCTGGAAGGGAACGGTTCCTGCCCCTACACTGAGGAGATACACCCAGAGAGTTAGTCACAGCAAAGACTGGACCAAGACACCAGGACTCTCCTGGCTCCATTTGAAGGAAGAGATGGGCAGGCGCCAATGCAAGAATTCCTCCAACAACCTGAAAGGCAACGTGGCATCACCAGAATCCAGGAATCCCGAAATAAGAATTGTACACCCTATTCCAGAAGAATTAGAAGAATTCGACTCAAAAGTGAATTATATGAAAATGATAGAGGACCTTAAACAGGAGGTGAAAAACTGCCATAATCAATTAGAGATTACAAACAAAAAGGTAGAGGAAATGAATAAATCTCTCAAAGATACCCAAGAAAACCAAGAGAAACAAGAAAAAGTAATCAAACAGGTAAGGGAAACCGGTTCAAGACTTGAAGAATGAAGTGGAAGTAATAAAGAAAACACAAACTGAGAGATGGATGGAGATGGAAAATTTGGATAAACGAACAGGAACCACAGAGACAAGTACTACCAACAGATTACAAGAGATAGAAGAAAGAATCTCAGACACTGAAGATACCATAGAGAAAATAAACACACTGATCAAAGAAAACAGCATAACCAACAAATTCTCATCACAAAACATTCAGGAAATATGGGACACAATAAAAAGAACAAACCTAAGAATAATAGGGATAGAAGAAGGAGAAGAAGTACAGCTCAATGGTCCAGAAAATATATTTAATAAAATTATAGAAGAAAACTTTCCCAACCTTAAGAAAGATATTACTTTGAAGGTCCAAGAAGCATACAGAACACCGAACCGACTGGATCAAAAAAAAAAATCTCCTCGTCATATAATAATCAAAACACAAAACGTACACAATAAAGAAAGAATATTAAGAGCTGCAAAGGAAAAAGGTCAAGTTACCTATAAAGGTAAACCTATCAGACTTACACCTGACTTCTCTATGGAAACCATGAAAGCCAGAAGGTCCTGGATAGATGTACTGCAGAAACTAAGAGACCATGGATGCAAGCCGAGACTACTATACCCAGCCAAGCTTTCGTTCACTATAAATGGAGAAAACAAAATTTTCCAGGATAAAAACAAATTTAAACAATACGTAGCCACAAATCCAGCCTTACAGAAAGTAATTGATGGAAAATCACAACCCAAGGAGTCCAACAATGCCCACAATAACTCAGACATCTAATGACCCTTCACCAGCACAACTTGAAGAAGGGAAACACACAAACTCTACGAAAGAAAGAAAGAAAGAAAGAAAGAAAGAAAGAAAGAAAGAAAGAAAGAAAGAAAAAATGACCGGAGTTAACAACCACTGGTCATTAATATCACTTAATATCAATGGACTCAACTCACCTATAAAGAGGCACAGGCTAAGAGATTGGATACGAAAACAGGATCCAACATTCTGCTGTTTACAAGAAACACACCTCAACCACAAAGACAGACATCTACTCAGAGTAAAGGGCTGGGAAAAGGTTTATCAAGCAAACAGACCTAAGAAACAAGCAGGTGTGGCCATACTAATTTCTAAGAAAGTTGACTTCAAACTAAAATCAATCAGAAGAGATGGAGAGGGACATTTTCTACTCATAACAGGATCAATTCATCAGGATGAAGTCTCAATCCTGAATATCTATGCCCCTAATATAAAAGCACCCACTTATGTAAAAGAAACATTACTAAAACTCAAGGCAGTCATCAAACCACACACACTAATAGTAGAAGATTTCAACACTCCTCTCTCACCAATGGACAGGTCAATCAGACAGAAACCTAACAGAGAAATAAGAGAATTAATGAAGGTAATGAATCAAATGGACTTAACAGACATCTATAGAACATTCCACTCAAATAGGAAAGAATATACCTTCTTCTCTGCAGCTCATGGAACCTTCTCGAAAATAGACCACATACTCAGTAACAAAGCAAACTTACACAGTTACAAAAAAATATCGGTAACCACCTGTGTCTTATCAGATCACCATGGATTAAAGTTAGAATTCAACAACAATGCTATCCCCAGAAAGCCTACGAACTCATGCAAACTGGACAGTCAACTACTGAACCACACCTGGATCAAGGTAAGAAATAAAGAAAGAAATTAAAGTCTTTCTTGAATTCAATGAAAACGAAGACTCAACATACTCAAACCTATGGGACACTATGAAAGCAGTGCTAAGAGGAAAGTTCATAGCATTAAGTGCCCACTTAAAGAAAACGGAGAAAGCACACATTGGAGACTTAATAGCCCACCTGAAAGCTCTAGAAAAAAAAGAAGCAGACTCACCTAGGAGAAGTAGAATACTGGAAATAATCAAACTGAGGGCTGAAATCAACAAAATAGAAACACAGAAAACAATCCAAAGAATCAATGAAACAAAAAGCTGGTTCTTGGAGAAAATCAATAAGATTGATAAACCCCTATCCAAACTAATCAAACGGTGGAGAGAGAATACGCAAATTAACAAGATCAGAAACGAAAAGGGAGACATAACCACAGACACAGAGGAAATTCAAAGAATCATTAGATCTTACTACAAAAACCTGTATGTCACAAAATTGGAAAATGTAAAAGAAATGGACACTTTTTTAGATAAGTACCATATACCAAAGTTAAACCAGGACCAGGTGAACAATCTAAATAGACCTGTTAGCCACGAAGAATTAGAAGTTGTTATAAAAAACCTCCCTACCAAAAAAAAGCCCAGGTCCAGATGGCTTCAATGCAGAATTCTACCAGAACTTCCAAGAAGACCTAATACCTACACTCCTTAATGTATTTCACAATATAGAAACAGAGAAGTCACTGCCAAATTCCTTTTATGAAGCTGCAGTTACTCTGATACCAAAACCACACAAAGACACAACCAAGAAAGAGAACTACAAGCCAATCTCACTCATGAACATCGACACAAAAATACTCAATAAAATACTGGCAAACCAAATCCAAGAACACATTAGAAAAATTATCCATTATGACCAAGTAGGTTTCATCCCAGAGATGCAGGGCTGGTTCAACATACGCAAATCTATCAATGTAATCCATCATATAAATAAACTGAAAGAAAAAAACCATATGATCATTTCATTAGATGCTGAAAAAGCATTTGACAAAATTCAACATCCCTTTATGATAAAGGTCTTAGAGAGATTAGGGATACAAGGGTCGTACCTAAGTATAATAAAAGCTATTTATAGCAAGCCGACAGCTAACGTCAAATTAAATGGAGAGAAACTCAAAGCTATTCCACTAAAATCAGGAACACGACAAGGATGTCCACTCTCTCCATACCTCTTTATTATAGTGCTTGAAATTCTAGCGATAGCAATAAGACAACATAAGGGGATCAAAGGGATTCAAATTGGAAAGGAAGAAGTTAAACTTTCATTATTTGCAGACCATATGATAGTGTACATAAGCGACCCCAAAAACTCCAGCAAAGAACTCCTACAGCTGATAAACACCTTTAGTAGCGTGGCAGGATACAAGATATTCCAAAAAATCAGTTGCCCTCCTATACACAAAGGATAAGGAAGCAGAGAGGGAAATCAGAGAAGCATCACCCTTCACGATAGCCACAAATAGCATAAAATATCTTGGGGTAACTCTAACCAAGGAAGTGAAGGATCTATTTGACAAGAACTTTAAGTCTTTGAAGAAAGAAATTGAGGAGGATACCAGAAAATGGAAGGATCTCCCTTGCTCTTTGATTGGGAGGATCAACATAGTAAAAATGGCAATTCTACCAAGGGCAATTTATAGATTCAATGCAATCCCCATTAAAATCCCATCAAAATTCTTCACAGATCTTGAGAGGACATTAATCAACTTTATATGGAAAAACAAAAAACCCAGGATAGCCAAAACAATCTTATACAATAAAGGATCATCTGGAGGCATTACCATCCCTGACTTCAAACTCTATTACAGAGCTTCAGTATTGAAAACAGCTTGGTATTGGCATAACAACAGAGAAGTCGATCAATGGAACCGAGTAGAAGACCCTGATTTTAACCCACAAACATATGAACACCTGATTTTTGATAAAGGAGCTAAAAGTATTCAATGGAAAAAAGAGAGCATCTTCAACAAATGGTGCTGGCAGAACTGGTTGTCAACCTGTAGAAGAATGAAAATAGATCCATATCTATCATCATGCACAAAACTCAAGTCCAAATGGATTAAAGACCTCAATATCAGTCTGAACACACTGAACCTGATAGAAGAAAAAGTGGGAAGTACTCTACAACATATGGGCACAGGAGATCACTTCCTATGCATATCCCCAGCAGCACAGACATTAAGGACAACATTGAATAAATGGGACCTCCTGAAACTGAGTAACTTCTGTAAAGCAAAGGACACTGTCACTAATACAAAAAGGCAACCCACTGACTGGGAGAAGATCTTCACCAACTCTACAACAGACAAAGGTCTGATCTCCAAAATATATAAAGAACTCAAGAAACTAGACTTTAAAATGCTATTTAACCCAATTTAAAAATGGGGCACTGAACTGAACAGAGAATTCTCAACAGAAGAAATTCAAATGGCCAAAAGATACTTAAGGTCATGCTCAACCTCCTTAGCGATAAGGGAAATGCAAATTAAAACAACTTTGAGATACCATCTTACACCTGTCAGAATGGCTAAAATCAAAAACACCAACGATAGCCTTTGCTGGAGAGGTTGTGGAGAAAGGGGCATACTCATCCATTGCTGGTGGGAATGCAAACTGGTGCAACCACTTTGGAAATCAGTGTGGCGATTTCTCAGGAAATTTGGGATCAACCTACCCCAAGATCCAGTAATACCACTCTTGGGAATATACCCAAGAGATACCCTATCATATGACAAAAGTATCTGTTCAACTATGTTCATAGCAGCATTGTTTGTAATAGCCAGAACCTGGAAACAACCTAGATGCTCTTCAATGGAGGAATGGATGAAAAAAGTCTGGAATATATACATATTAGAGTACTACTCAGCGGTAAAAAACAATGACTTCTCGAATTTTGCATGCAAATGGATGGAAATAGAAAACACTACCCTGAGTAAGGTATCCCAGACCCAAAAAGAGGAACATGGATGTACTCACTCATAATTGGTTTCTAGCCATAAATAAAGGACATTGAGCATATAATTTGTGACCCTAGAGAAGCTAAATAAGAAAGTGAACCCAAAGAAAATCGTATAGTCATCCGCCTGGAGAGGGGAAGTAGACAAGATTGCCGGGCAAAAACTGGGAACTTTCGGGTGAGGTGGCATGGGGCTAAGGGGAAATGGGATGAGAAACGTGAGAAGGGGAGGATGGGAGGAGCTTGGGGGATTGGGATGGTTGGGATATAGGAAGGGTGGATACGGGAGCAACAAAGTATATATCCTAACTAAGGGAGCCATCTTAGGGTTGGCAAGAGACTTGACTCTAGAGGGGCTCGCAGGTGTCCAGGGAGATGTCCCCAGCTGGTACCTTGGGCAACTGAGGAGAGGGAACCTGAAATGACCCTATCCTATACTGATGAATATCTTGCATATCACCTTAGAACCTTCATCTGGTGATGGATCGAGAGAGAGACAGAGACTCAATTTGGAGCAACGGTCTGAGCTCTTAAGGTCCAAATGAGGAGCAGAAGGAGGGAGAACATGAGCAAGGAAGTCAGGACCACGAGGGGTGCACCCACCCACTGTGACAGTGGAACTGATTTATTGGGAGCCCACCAAGGCCAGCTGGACTGGGACTAAATAAGCATGGGTTGAAACTGGACTGTCTGAACATGGCGGACAATGAAGGCTGATGAGAAGCCAAGGACAACGGCACTAGGTTTGGATCCTAATACATGAACTGGCTTTGTGGGAACTTAGCCTGTTTGGTCGCTCACCTTCCTGGACCTAGATAGAAGTGGGAGGACCTTGGTCTTCCCGAAGGGCAGGGAATTTGGACTGCTCTTCAGTATCGAGAGGGAGGGGGAATGGAGTGGGGGGAGGAGAAGAGGAGTGGGGATAGGGGGCAGTATTTGGGAGGAGGGGGAGGGAAATGGGAAACGGGGAGCAGGTGGAAATTTTAATTAAAAAAGAATAAAAAAAAAACAACTACGGAGAAACCCTGTCTCAAAAAATAAATAAATAAATAAATAAATAAAAACATTTAGGAAACATTGCAAATTCTTCAAAGGTACATTCCTCTCAGCTTATACATTGAAAATTACCTTTCATGTCTTCTAGTACTTTGCCAATGTTCTTTAATATTATGGTCTTCCCAATTGTATCCTAAAATATAGTGCCAGAAAATGTATGTTATGTAGTGAAATTTTTAAAAAGTTTTAGTTACTATCTTCAGTGAACCTTACCACCAGGCCTGACTTCTTCTTCTTCTTTCTCAGTCATATTACAAAAGAGCATCAGTCACCAATGAACAGTTCTTTCCTGATTTTGAGTACTTTTTTATTTGATATAGGGTTTCTCTGTGTAACAGTCCTGGCTGTCCTGGAATTAGCTCTTGTACTTAACCCTTATTTTGAAACATGAAAGAAAATTCTGTCTTACCTATAGTAGTAAGGTTTCCGTAGGTCTCCAGCATCACATCTTTGTAGAGATTCTTCTGGGAAGTATCCAACAAACTCCATTCTTCCCAAGTGAAGTCAACATGCACATCATCATATGTCACTGTATTCTAAAATATTCCATACATGTGTAAAACAAAAAGCATGATATTGACAACACTGTAAATGTATACTTCTTTGACAGTATGGTCATAGAAATGTGGTGTTCCCTGTACTTACTCCATGACACAGATATCATAGTTTAATCACCAAGTCACTTGAGAAGCAAACTAAATAGGAGTTTCACCTGTCATTTATGAATCCTTTAAAAGTGAGATCACCTTGCACAAGAAATGCCTATTAGCAAACAATGAAAGACACGTGAACAAATGAACAGTACATGATACATGTGAGAGATGTTCTATGGATGATTAATTCCTGACTACAAAAGAAAAAAACAAGATAGTCAAGCTGGATGCCTTGGGTCATGCCTTTAATCCTACCTCTCAGAAGTTGGAGGCATGTATATCTGCCTCTCAGTTGAATGACAGCATAATCTATGAAATTACTTCTAGGACAGTCAGAAATACATATTAACTCCCTGTTTAGCATGAAAAATCAATCAAACAAACATAAAAGATAGAACTCAGAGGTTTTTCTGAATTTACTACAAAGAGCTATGCATTCACTCCAGATCTATATTCATATCCCAGAAACTTAAAGTGCCTCAATTTAAATTGTAAGATCAATAAGATCTTACTAAAAGGCACTGTGTACTCGAAAACTTACAAATAACCAAATAAAAACATTAGCAATAATTATGATGTTCACAAATAATCAACACTGTGCAGGCTATGACTGTCTTATTGAGAGCAATCAGACCCTTTATTTCTTTTCTTTCTTTTTTTGACCCTTTTTTATTATTGCTTAAAAAAAAAAACAATCCAAATTCCCACTCTCTCCCCTCCTCCCATTACCCTCCCAATCCAACCACAGACCCTCGAACACCACCCCCTCCAATCCTAAAGACAGCAATGCACCCCGTCTTGTGGAAAGTCCAAGGCCCTCCCTACTACATGTTGAGCAAGGAATGCATCCAAGAAGAAAAGGATCCCAAGAAGCCAGTACACGCAGTAGAGACAAATCCCAGTGTCACTATCAGTGGCCCCTCAGTCTGCCCCAATTGTCATCCAGAGAGATTTGTTTGTTTCCATATTCATTCACTCCCAGTCCATTTCGAATTGGTGAGCTACCATTAGCTCAGATAAACTGTCTAGGTGGATGAACACATCATGGTCTTGAATTCCTTGCTGACTCTTTATTTCTTTATCAGAAACAGAAGAAAATGGAAATTTCTAGGATCCATAGAGTTGTAGTTTCCAGGATACAATAAAATTTGCATCCTCTACCACATATACAAGATTAATGTCTAAGTCCAATTGTCCTTTTAAGCTTTCATGATTTGGGGGCTGGAGAGATGGCTCAGCGGTTAAGAGCATTGCCTGCTCTTCCAAAGGTCCTGAGTTCAATTCCCTGCAACCACATGGTGGCTCACAACCATCTATAATGATGTCTGGTGATCTCTTCTGCCTGCAGGCATACGCGCACACAGAACACTGTATACATAATAAGTAAATAAATGTACAGAATAAACTATTCCTCCTATTTTGTCCTGAAGACAGAAGCAATATTGCATACATGAATCCTTTTCCTGTGACTGCATTGGATAGTGGACTACATGACTCATGGATAACTTTAAAACTCTAAGGTGGTACAGTCATTTAAGAATTTTGAAGGTGTAATATAGAGGAAGCAAGGTCATTTCCCTGGAGTGCAATATACTGGAATCAAGGCCACCTGAGGTAACATACAAGAGTTTGTCTGAGGAACATTTTATCCACGAGGATGGAAATGCAGTTGTTTTAGAATTAATATGCCTTTCCCTTGGGAAATGACTTCACATACTTGGGAGATTCATAAAGAAAGTTTCTTTAACAATGGTAGGTAGGCATCCATCTCTGGCTAATGCTCAGAGAGGAACCTGATTAGACAGATTTTGTATTCCACACATGCCGTCAGCCTTAAGTGTCTTTTCCATTCATGCTCCAGGTTACACTTTGAATAAAAACAAGCAACTTGCAGGTCTAGCCACTTAGGCTGATAATAGGGCTACACAGAGAAGATATTCCCAGGATAATGTTTTAAGTACACCAGCGACCTGAGACAGCAGGTCATTCTTCAGTGACAGGGTCCTGAGGGGTAGGTAGCAGGGATGAGAAAGTTATGAAAAATAGAAGGTAGAAAATATGAAAGATTGGGTGGGTTGATCTTGCACAAGCTATGGCCTACGCCGAATAAGCTTCTTAAGATGAACTGTATCTTGTATGCTACTTCCGGGGGAAAAGGAAAGGAAATAGGAGAACTCTATGAAGTCAGTAGAAACTATCATACAATGGGACAAATTCAAGAAGAGGCTACTCAAAATATGTTACACAATGGGAAAGCAGGCTATTCCAAGAATATTACTACTAAGCCCACAAAGGCCTTGGGACTGGTAACCATAGCTCCACAGGGTAGGAAGAGTTGGGTTTTCAGGATCTGAAGCAACCCTTCCACAAAGGCCTTGGCCCTAGACCATTATCAGCTCTCCCAAGCATATTCCTGCTTTTAGAAAAAAGGCTCTGCTTTATTGTCAATACATCAGGCCCTTAGGGAAAGCTCCCAAAGTCTAGTCCCCAGGCTATTAATATCTCTCACAAGAGTGTTCCTCCTCCCTGCCTGAGGGCCTAAATGGAAGCTTTGATTGATCAGCTAAGTCCTGAACACAACAGTGTTTTACTTTTTAAATAGTTGTCAGCTGATGTCATATTGCCCACCTGACAGAATTATGCTTTTCAAAAGAAGAAAACTGGAACTTTATGGCACACCAGGCCTTAAGGTTAGTTGTGACCCTGAAATGCCTCCTCGAGTAGCTTGTTAAAGACTTTTTTTTTTTTTTTTTGATAATGGGGATGGGACTAGTGGCTGATTGTAAATCAGGGGAGGTCTCTTTGTAAAGGTTTGGAGCCAAATGTCTGGACAACCCTAGAGCAACGTGTGTCCTATCATCACAATCTCTAACAGGCCTAGTTAGCATAGACTTATCTTTTGGGGGTTTTAGAGGCCGACCTCTATCAGCTAAATTCTACTTTGTGAGACTTACTATTTCCTAAGCATTGGTAAATACTTTATATATCCAATCCTACCCTTCTACATTACAGTGAACAAAATTAGCAAAAATTGGATCTTAAACATTAAGGATGGCAGAGGGAACAACTTCCTAAATATAATCCCTGCAGCACAGACACTGAGAAAAACAATTAATAAATAAGACCTCCTGAAACTGAAAAGCTTCTGTAAAGCAAAGGACACGGTCAACAAGACAAAATGACAGCCGACAGAATGGGAAAAGATCTTCAGTTACCCCACATTAGAGGTCTGATCACCAAAATATACAAAGAACTCAAGAAATTGGACACCAAAAGATACATAATCCAATGAAAAAAAATGGAGTACAGACCTAAAAAGAGAACTCTCAACAGAGGAATCTAAAATGGCTGAAAGACACTTAAGGAAATGTTCAGCATCCTTAGTCATCAGAGAAATGCAAATCAAAATAACTCTGAGATTCCATCTTATACCTGTAAGAATGGCCAAGATCAAAAACACTGATGACAACTTATGCAGGAGAGGTTGTGGGGAAAAGGGAACATTTCTGCATTGCTGGTGGGAATGCAAGCTGGTACAACCCCTTTGGATGTCAGTGTGGTGATTTCTCAGTAAATTAGGAAACAACCTTCCTCAAGACCCAGTAATACCACTTTTGGGTATATATCCAAAGGATGCTCAATCATGCCACAAGGACATGTGCTCAACTATGTTCATAGCAGCTTTGTTTGTCATAGCCAGAATCTGGAAACAACCTAAATGCCCCTCGATTGAAGAATGGATAAGGAAAATGTGGTACATTTACAAAATGGAGTACTACACAGCAGAAAAAAATAACGACAGCTTGAATTTTGCAGTGAAGAGTCCAAGAATAAAATAAAAATGTAGATTCCAAAAATAAGAATGTAGGGCTGGAGAGATGGCTCAGTAGTTAAGAGCACTGACTGCTCTTCCGGAGGTCCTGAATTCGATTCCCAGTAACCACATGGTGGCTCACAACCATCTGTAATGAGATCTGGTGCCCTCTTCTGGCCTGAGGGCATACATGGAGGCTGAACACTGTGTACAAAATAAATAAATAAATCTTTAAAAAAAATAACGATCTAAAAAAATAAAAAGTTATAAGTCTAGGAGAATGGGAACAGACTGTCAGCAGCTTTCTCAGCAGATCAAGAATCATTCATTCACAGTGAGCTATTTTCTCAGATGCTTGGGAAGCTTAGGTCATTTTACAACTGGCTGTTTTATTTACAAGGCCAAAGCTTTTCCCTACAAATTGAGAGTAGTGTCCTGGCCATCCCTGGTAAATGACAGATGTGAACTGAGTTAACCTTTTAGGAGACAGAGATATGTGACCTTTGGGTTAGACACTGTTTCCATTATGAAAAACTGGCGCCACCAGAGGACAGGCATAAGACTCCAGTTTACACCTGGGGGTACCAGGAGAAAGTGGACAAATACAATGGTTTAATTGATGAGCTCTGCTAATGGAGGCTGTAAAGTATGGCAGTCAGTATCTGAGTTTTACCTTGAGATAGTGTGAAAAGCTTTCTGCTAACTCCTAAGTTCTCAGCCTAAGAACCAGTTAATCCTAATTTATTAATCTTCTAGTATTACTAGCATCCCTTTCTGCGTAATTGCTAAAGACATCTGTTTTCTCGCAATTAGTGACCTTCGTTGTAATCTCTGAAACATATTTCATGATGGCTGACCAGTTACTCACCGACATTAGCACTCACTCCTCTCTTTAGGGTCTCCGCTGACCAACCCAAGGGTCAGGGCAAGGTTGTAAATATTCCTTTGTTCAGAGCTAATGCTTGGTGTCCCTACTATAAAAAGTGGGTTCAAAAATCTGCCTTTCGCCACAGTCTAACAAACACCATCTCTGGCTGTGGTCTCAGCTAGCTGATGAGCTTCTGTGCCCCGCGGCGTTTTATTTTTATTTTTTATTTTTAAGTTTGCTTCTGGGTTTCCTAGGATCTGGTTTCTGGAATAAAGTTTGCATCTGGTTTATTAGACTTAGTGGTGTTCTCATCTTTGCTCGACCCCCCTGGACCCACCAGCAGGAAAATGGATGGAGCTAGAAAACATTATTTTGAGTGAGGTAACACAGACACAGAAAGACGATTATCACATGTACTCACTCGTAGGTGGTTTTGTAACATAAAGTAAAGAAAGCCAGCCTACAAACCACAATCCCAGAGAACTTAGACAACAATGTGAACACTAAGAGAGACTTACATAGATCGAATCTGCACGGGAAGTAGAATGTAAAAAAAGACAAGATCTCCTGAGTAAATTGAGATTATGGGGACCTTGGGCAAGGGCTGAACGGGGGAGAGGAGAAGAATTGAGGGGCGTAGAGAAATATGTAGAGCTCGAAAATTTCAATTAAAAAAATACATTAAGTTCAAATACGAAGTGCTGAACAGCTAGCAAATAGTGGGGAAAATCGGCCTCTCTGAGTTTAGTAACCTGTTCTCCATGAATACAGGTAAAGCACATTGATGTTTTACACACAGCTCCCTGCGCCCTATGCTCTCAGCATAGAGTCCACAGAGCTAAGTTATTCAGAGGCTTACTCCTAGGTCCAGGGAGTTGCAAGGACCACGTGGGACCTCACAGGACAGGGAAAATGGCTGCAGGTTCCAAACCTGATACAGGGAGGCGTCACCACACTGGCTCCTACACCTCACCATCTTCTCCTTCCCATCTGGGGACAACAGCCCCTACTCACCATGTCGTGATCTCCCAGCTTACCCAAGCTTTGCACTCAGCTCCCTGTAGTATAACTTGCAGCACAACACACAAAGCCACTAGCACCAGCTCCTCTTCAAAGCCAAGCCTAAAACCTGTGCAGGAAGGGCCCTGCACCATTTCTGACTGGCAGGTCGTCTGGAGGACCTGATTGGCCAGTGAGGCCTGAGTGACAAGAACACCTTCCATAGGGTTAGGCTGTGCTTAAAGTCACAGCACAAGGCTTCCTGTTCCTGCCTTCCACACCAGACAAAGACCTTTTTATTTTTTATTTATTTTTTTTTTTGTTATTTTTTTGTTGTTGTTTTTTCGAGACAGGGTTTCTCTGTGCTTTTGGAGCCTGTCCTGGAACTAGCTCTTGTAGACCAGGCTGGTCTCGAACTCACAGAGATCCGCCTGCCTCTGCCTCCCAAGTGCTGGGATTAAAGGCGTGCGCCACCATCGCCCGGCCAAAGACCTTTTTTGACCTTTTTTAGATCAGCAAAGAAATGCATTTCAATAGCAATTGCCCAGAATCCAAAGGCTAGCAGAGCCTGCTATCTTCCTGCAGTCCACAGGCACTTCCCCTTCTTCCTCCTGGGCACAACAGGTCTAGAGAGCTTTTACTGCCCACTATACTATGTTGTCACACATAGTGGAAGCATCCCGGAATATTAACATTTAAAGAGATATTTAAGGACACAAAAGGAGATGTTTGCTCTGTGGTTTCATGCTGAGGTTGTCTGGGGGAATTCAGACAACCAGGAAAAACAGGAACCTGACCGCAAACAAGATAATAAGTCTTTCTCCAGTCAGAAGGCTGGGTGATGGCTCTATGCTTTAGCAGTATTATTCCTGAAATTCAGAACAAACTCTTGGCAAATGAATAATAATAAAAACAGCAGGGCTGGAGAGATGGCTCAGTGGTTAAGAGCATTGCCTGCTCTTCCCAAGGTCCTGAGTTCGATTCCCGGCAACCACATGGTGACTCACAACCATCTGTCACAACCATCTGTAAGGAGATCTGGTGCCCTCTTCTGGTCTGCAGGCATACACACAGACAGAATGTTGTATACATAATAAATAAATAAATATTTTTGAAAAGAAAATAAAAGTAAAATAAAAATAAAAACAGCAATCTTTGTGCAAAGTTGACTACTTAGAGAATAATGGAGCTAGACTAATGTGTTTATGGACACTATTGTTAGCTAGCATTTCTTCTTCAGTGAGCAGGTGCTAAAAAAAATCACAGCTGCATTATTCAAGGGTGTTTTTGGTGTTATCGAGAAAGGGTTTATCTGGGTGGCTCTGAAACTCATTCCATCGACCACGCTGGTCTCAAACTCAGAAAATGTGACTGCCTCTTCCTCCTGAGTGCTGAGGTTAAAGGTGTGCACTGCCACCAAGCAGCTAAATGTAGATATTATGATCTCAAATAATCCAGATTAAAGATGGGTCTTAATTTCAAAATCTTAAGAAAAATCCCTATAGGTGTACTCAACTCTGCGGGTTTTAATTTCAGAGGTAATCAATTTGACTACCAAGAATAGCCATCACAGCATACAAGATAGAAAAATGAGAAAGATTTCCTACCTGCAGGAGACAAGGAGAGCATGGGAGTTGTTTCCAAAACAATACTTTTCCTAAGCAGAGGAATCATGGGGATTTTTCTTAGGGAATCTGCATGTGCTCATGTAGAGCTCTGCCTGGAGCTAAGCTTGCTCAGATGACAAATCCACTTCTGAACAAGATCACAATTTAAAATCAAAGACATTTAGGGACATAGGGACACTCTTGCATAAAAGTCTGTCAGGGACATTTAAATTATAAAAATGATGGAAAGAAATACCTGAAAATCAAGTAAATGACACAAATAAAAGTCAATTGCTTTGGCGCCTATGCAATCTGTCAGTCTTGATCCCTGATCTGAATTCAAGATAACTGTACCAGTACCACAGTTCTCACAGATGCAGAAGATAGAGAAGACAATAGGAAAACATCAATAAACGTCACCTAACAGCACTGTATATTCTGCTTTTAAATGAAAGGTAATGATGATCTCTACTAACCTCTGAACCAATCTGCTTTCACCTCTGAGCAGGCAGGCTTGGCAGAAGGCCATGGCTACTTCCATGCAAGACCAGAAGGAATTCATTTTAACTAACCCTTGCTGCTGTCTTTCTCAGGGATATGACATCACTATAAAGAATTTTATTCTTTTCTTTTTCTACTTTTTTTTTTAGAAAAAATTTAGCTGTGGCATTTTTCCTGTATGTGCCTGTACACAGTACCTACAGAGGCCAGAACAAGGCAGGAGATCATGGGACTGGAGTTACAGCAAATGGTGAGCTACCACGTGGGTTCTGGAAAAGGAATGTGAGTCCTCTAACAAGACTCAGTGTTCTAAACCGGGCGGTGGTGGCACACGACTTTAATCCCAGCACTCGGGAGGCAGAGGCAGGCGGATCTCTGTGAGTTCGAGCCCAGCCTGGTCTACAAGAGCTAGTTCCGGGGCAGGCACCAAAGCTACAGAGAAACCCTGTCTCGAAAAACCAAAAAAAAAAAAAAAAAAAAAAAAAAAAGACTCAGTGTTCAGTGTTCTGAACTGCTGAACCATCTATCTAATGCCTCTTTTTTATTTAAAATTTATTTCCATAAGTTGTTAATTAAAAGATATTACATCACTTTTCCTCTTTATCTCTTCATTCTATCCCTTCTGAAATCCTCCAATTTCTTCCTTGTTAAGTACCAGGAAATAAACATGCTGAAATATGTGAGGCCGACCTGCTGCATCCATTTTGTTGGTTGTATAAATATGGATAATGGACTGGGCACATTGCATTGGATGAAGTTGGGAAGCTAATCCCTGCCTGAGGCTAATTCTCTTAAATGGAGGAGAATTCCACTTTTTAATTAGCATCAGCTGTCTGATACTAAGTTGCCTTGGACAAGAAACACAATTGAGAATAGAAAACTTAGGGTGGAAAATACCTTAGCAGTTAAGAGCACGAAAACTTCTTTCAAAGAATCCAGCCTCTATTCTCACTAGATGTAGACGCTCACTACAATCTGTAACTCCAATATCAGGGGTTTTGATATCGTCTCCTGGCCTCCAGGGCCATCAGAAGAGGAGGAGAATTGCACAATAAAAATGATTTTTCAAGCTGTGTGTGGTAGGGCATTCTTTTAGTACCAGCAATCTGGACACAGAGGCAGGAAAATTACTTTCAGGTTTAAAGCCTGTGGCACATAGTCTAAACACACACACACAAACACACACATACACACACTCACACACAGGAAAAGAAGAAAACTGAATAACATACAAGAAAAGTCGCATTGAAGAAATGCGACAATATAATACCTCATTAAGTAAATCATTTTCAAAAATATATATGGCCAGGCATTTGAGCACATGTTGCTAATCCTGGTCTCTTGGAGAAACTGAATATTCAACAGTGGGCCACCACCTTACCAAGCAAGGTGTTATCTTACCCAGTAAGTCGTGAAGTAGAACGTGCACAGCAGTAATCTCTTATCAAATGATAGTGGTATATAAGAGATCAGGCCTAGGCAGGTCCAGAAGGCTCAAACAAGCTACCTGAAGAAGTTGTCCAAATGCCCATGGCTTCCACTCCTGTTGCAATGCCTTCTGCTGCCAAGCTTGCACCTATAGCCTCATGGGGTGTTCCCTATGATTGGTCAACTGAGGAAGAGAAGACTAGTGCCTGGTTTATTGATGGTTCTGTACATCATGTAGGCGCCACCCATAAGTGGACAG
This sequence comes from Chionomys nivalis, assembly GCF_950005125.1. Classification (NCBI taxonomy): domain Eukaryota; kingdom Metazoa; phylum Chordata; class Mammalia; order Rodentia; family Cricetidae; genus Chionomys; species Chionomys nivalis. The sequence goes on along the minus strand of NC_080090.1, from coordinate 30,303,519 downwards.
CTGCAGCATTATAGCCCCATTCTGGGAAAACCCCGAAAGATACTGGTGAGGGGAAATCTTCATAGTGGACAGAAGTGCACACAGTACACATCATTATACAGATGGTTTGGATGGAGAAATGGCCAAATGTGCAACTACTTACTAGTTAATGGGCTGTAGCCAATGGATTGACAGGATGGTCAGGGACTTGGAAAGAGCATGATTGGAAAATTGGTGAGAAAAGATACCTGGGAAAGAAGTATGTCGATAGATCTCACCAAATGGGAAAATGGTATGAAGATCCTTGTAAATCCCATGTAAATGCTCACCAAAAATTGACTTCAGCTGAGGAGGAGTTCATTATTCAAGTCGATAGGATGACTGTTTCTGTGGACAGTCAGCCTCTTTTCCAAGTTGTTCATCTCATTGCCCAATGGGCCCCTGAACAAAGTGACCATGGTGGCAGATATGACTTGGCTGCAGCTGCTGCTGAGTGTAGATCAGTCAACAGCAGAGTACAATGCTGAGTCCCAGATATGGCACCATTCCCTGGGGTGACCAGCCAGCAACCTAGTGACAGGTTGAACCTCTTCCTCCATGGAAAAGACAACTCTTTGTCCTTAAATAAGTAGTACTAATTCTGTTTATGGATTTGACTTTCTTACATGTAATGCCTCTGCCAAAATCACCATCAATGGACTTAGAGAATATCACATCCACCAACATGCTATTTCACAATGTATTGCTTCTGGCAGAGAAGCTTGACAGTGGGCAGCAGTTATGGAACCCACTGATCTTACCACATTACACAGCATCCTGAAGAGACCGGCCTGATAAAAATGTGGAATGGGGCTGACCTGGAACTAGATCTTTTAGACCAGGCTGACCTTGAACTCACAGAAATCCACCTGCCTCCGCCTCCGAAGTGCTGGGATTAAAGGCGTGCGCCACCACCGCCTAGCTGTGGTATGGTTTCTTTTACGACCTGAATACATGGACTGAGGAATCAAGAAGTGGAAAGGGAAATATTTCCACTCACCAACACCCCAATTGACCACTTTTTAGTATTTACGCATCTGTACTGGTCTGCCCGCCCTTGGGGTACTGACAGGTTACACCCTCAGCTGCAGCTACTAAGATTGGCCCTGTGCATGCTTGCTAAGTTCCCTATTAAAAGGTCAGCTTTGCCAGCCTCCCATCTCTTTATCTCTCTCCCTCTCTCCTCTTCCTTCCTTCCTTCCTTCCTTCCTTCCTTCCCTCCCTCCCTCCCTCCCTCCCTCTCTCTCTCTCTCTTTCTCTCTCTCTCTCTCTCTTACTCTTGTCCCCAGGACTGGTCTCTGCCCCCATTGTGATTTCTTTTTTTTTATTAAAGTATGACCATTGGACAGGTAAATTTGGTTGACTACCTTTTGTTTTTTAGATTTGTTTATTTTCTACTTTTTCTTTTTCTTTCTTTTTTTTTTTTTTTTTGGTTTTTCGAGACAGGGTTTCTCTGTGGTTTTGGAGAGATTTGTTTATTTTCTATGTATACAACAATCTGCCTCCGTGTATTCCAGCATGCCAGAAGAGGGTGCCAGATATCATTACAGATCTTTGTGAGCCACTACGTGGTTGCTGGAAATTGAACTCAGGACCTCGGAAGAGCAGCCAATGCTCTTAACCACTAAGCCATCTCTCCAGTGCCCCCCTCCCTGTGTAATTTCTTGTGCCCTTCTCTCTTCTTCAAAGAAACCTCCCATGAGAGTTCTTTTGTATGGCATAACTTCTCTTTGTGGCAATTTTTTAAACTCCAATACAATCTAGAAAAGTTTTTGCTTCCTGATTCTGGAACTCTTAAATTGTGCTGATCTAGAAGTATTGGTTCCAGAGTGGAGAGTGTTCCTGCCAGATACCACAACAAACATTCCATTTAAATGGAAACTCAGACTTCCCTCTGGGCATTTTGGGTTTCAAATGCCCTGAAACCAATAGACTAAGAAAGGAATAGCAGCAATAGGAGAGGTAATATTTCCAGATTACCATGTGGAAATTGGATTGCACCTTCACAATGGAGGTAAGAAGGATTTTTTTTTCTAGCATGCAGGAAATCCTTCAGGGCATCTCATGGTCCTAAAGTTAACCAGAAACTAAAACACTCTAATCCAGGAAGGATGACAAAGGACACAGACCCCTCAGGAAAGAAGGTATGGATCGCCAAGACCTGCTAAAGTGCTTGAAGAGGTTGGAAGAAACAGAGAATGGGCAGTAGAGGAAGGTAGCTCTACATACCCTCGCAGGTCATGTGACTAGTTGCAGGAGTGAAAATTATAACTGACACGAGTGCCTCTGTTCTGTGTTTTTAGTCATGTATTTGTACATATATTCATATGGTCTTTCAATTTTCTTATCATATGTTGAAACATCAATTAAAAGAATATATAAGTTGGATATATTAGGAAGATGTCCCCCCAAGGGATATTGCCACTATTCTAAATATATAATAATTTGCAATTGTATTAAGTTAGCTATGTTATGGTTAGTCATAATTATGACTTAGTTATTGTTTTTGATTCAGAAATTAATCATGACATAAGGGGATATGATTGTGTATCAAGTAAATAAGGGGTGGATTATAATGATGATTCTTGGTTGACAACTTGGCTATCTCTGGAATGAACTCAAATTCAGAAATAGAGGGCACAGTTTTGATCTGGACCCTGAGGGAAGAAGACAGAGTGCTTTTGATCCAAATCCTGAGGCTGGATGACTGGCACCTCATTCCAGACCCTGAGGCCGGAAGGCACACCTTTAATCTGGGTCACACCTTTTGCTGGAAGGACAATGAAAGAAGGAAGGTTCTTCCTCTGCCTTCCCTCACCTTGTCAGCATATCCATTTCTTCCCTGGCACTGAAGCCAACTTCTTTGGGATTCCAGTATATACAAAATACATGGTGAGGCACCCAGCCTTGAGGGACTGAGCAAATCGAGATTTTTAGACTTTATATTCACTGCTAGCCCTTGTTGGACTGCATCCTGTAAGACATTCCAATAAATCCCCATATAGATAGATAAATAGATACATAGATACGTATATACATACATAGGTGCATACATACATACATACATGGATTCATTGAGGGAAAGAGAGATTTATTCCATAAATCCTGCGACTCTAGAGAACCCTGACTCATACATGGGCATTTCCAGTCAACCAGATTTCTATATTTTTATGAGCCTTTAGATACATGGTAACTTGTTTTGATCAGGTTGGTAGGTACTTGTTACTTAGTGGAGAGCTACTTATTTATTAATTTAACTTTGTCTGCATTCATTCTTTAAACTTACTAAAATTAAAAATTAAATAAATTGATACTTAAAAGCGAAACACTATCATAAACCTCCAATCCCCAAGAAAGGAATCTCCTTTCTTTAGCTTTTCTCCTGACCATTATCCATAACAACTTGCAACAAACAGTCTAAACTAAGAAAAACAACCATAATCCATTTTTGGGGAGTGTGGGCATAGTTTTCCAGGCTACTTCTTGCTGATTAGGGGCACTGATAATCTTACAGGGACCTAAAGAAAATTTAGAATTACAGTCAAATCCTGACTGGAGTATCTTGTGACGCTTGATCATCTCAGCCACAGTCTTTGAACTGTTCTTGATGTAGAACTCAGACATCTATGTCATCTGATCCTATATGAGATTTCTCAGGGGTTCTTCCTTGATCGAACCTGAATTTTCTTAACACAGAATGAATCCACAGTCCCTCCTTTCCTGTGGAATCAAAAGCAAATCCTCTTCTCCAAAATAAAAATTTCTTTTGACTTAAATTTTGAAGTCAAGGCATTTTCAAAATATATATCATGGATTAATCCTGCATCATTATAATCAGATGTCTTTTAGCAGCATTTGCTTATTTCTCAGTCATCAGACAATTTAAAGAAACATAACAAAATGCAATATCCAAAATCTCTTTGTATTTTTCATCTTTATGTGGTTTTATTTTAACCTCTATTTCTTTTAGGTTTTTTTTTTGTTTTGTTTTTTGAGACAGGGTTTCTTTGTGTATCTTTGTCCTGGCACTTACTCTGTAGACCAGGTCATCCTTGAACTCAGAGAGATCCACCTGCCTCTGCCTCCCAAGTGCTGGGATTAAATGTGTGTGACACCATACCCAACTACTCTCCTTTTTTTCTTTTTTCTTTTAAGGATTTTATCCTTTTTCTTTTCTCTCCGAAGCCTACATATATTTTTCAACACACAGTAATCCATTTAGAGGTTTTCTTCGTCTATGAATCTATCTTTACCATGTATCTCTCTTTTTCTGACCACGAGTCTTTAATTTGCTAAGCAATATGCTAGGCCTAAAGCTGTGGCTTTGACATCTGGATCCAGCTCACTCCTTTGCTTTTTATCTGAGAATCTAGCCTCATGGCAAAGGTCCTGACTGGAGCCGTGTTTGTTGCACAACTCTCTGGAAGTCCGTGCCACTACCGAAAAGCATGCTGCAGCTTATTTATCAACACCATTTAAGTGTTTTGTGGCAAGGCCTCTTTAAAGGGCTGCAAAGTTTTTGCAGCTAAAGCTGAGTTAGGAAGCCTCTCTTAAATGAGACGCATTGCCTCTAGGAAGTAGAGTCCTCCAGAGAAAGTGCTGCTATCAAGAAGCCATGCAACTCTGTTCTTTTTGTCTAGAATTACTTCCCAGGCTCTGTCAGGCTTTATGTGATGCAGGTGCCCACAAGTTGGGTACCATTTGCTGACACCTGGCCCGTTCCCTGGTACCGTGCAGATAAGAGGAATGTTTATAGCCCCCAGAGCAGATGGGAGCCTCTGTCTGTCCCCCACTTACAAAGAGTCTGAGGCTTTTGGGAGGAGTGCTGGGCTCCACCCACTGAGAACATCCCTGGATCCAAGTGTCCCTTTCCATTTGGAACATCCTTTGCTGGGTCTTTTTCTTGTCAAAGAGTGGCTGCCAGGCTTCCAGCCAGTGACTCATGGCTGTGCCTCCAGCAATGCCTGGCCTTAGGGCTCAGAGGCCCTTTCCAGGTGCTGGAGCCCCATGGAATGACTCCATAGCATAATCAGAAGGTTAATTGGGCACCAGGAAGCTGTGCAGAGTCATCTGGAATGAGACTGGGTGTTGAAATACAAACTCTATTAAAATATCCCCTGGTCTTAGATCAACCCAGTTATAGACAAACTCTCAGCAGCCTGGAGCCAGGTAGGATGGTCAACTCCCTGACATCTCCTAGAGTCTCACTTTCACCTTCTTGGTCAGTTCATTCATTGGCTCCCTCCCCCCTTCCACCTTCTACTCCGCCCCTACTGCCCAGATTGGAAAAAGACTTTTTTTTTTTAAAGATAGGGTTTCTCTGTGTAGATTTGGATGTCCTGGAATTGCTCTGTAGACCAGTCTGGCCTCGAACTTACAGAGATCCTCCTGTCTCTGTTTCCTTAGTGCTGGAATTAAAGGTGTGTGCCACCAGCATCTGGCTGAAAAGAAGACTTCTAAGAGACATTGGATTCTCCCAAACTCAAAGACAGAATGGCAGAGAGGGATCAGAAACTGGACTCCAATGGCATCCCCCAGGCTGCCCCGTCCCTTCAGGAATCACACACTGCTTTCCTCTCACAGGAGATCATGTTACTGGGCACCGTGTTAGTCAGGGCTCTTCAGAAAGACAGACCCAACAGGATATATGGGAGCTACAAGGAGTGACCTGTTCAGGAGTGTTGGGGGAACTGGCTCATGTGATTAGAGGCTGAACCATCTCAGAACAGGCTGACTATAATGCCTGTCATCAGAGAGCCTGCAGGCTTGGCTGCTGTCAGGACTCAGCCCAAGGCTCCAGACCCCAACGTCAAGGATAAAGCCATGAGGTGTAGGCAGCTGCTCATATGCTTTGGAGTTTCAAGTCAGGAAAGCTTGAGTTCCTGTTGTCCAAAGGTAGGGAAAACAATCTTCACGCCAGGAGATGGATAGAGATATGTATTCTGTCTTGGCCAGACTGGGTATGTTGGGTCCAGGGGGGTTGTGCAAAGATAGGGACAGACCACCAAAATCTAATAAACCAGAAGCAAACTTTATTCCAGAAAACAGAATCCAGGAAAAAACAAAATAAAATAAAACTCTCCATGGGGCACAAAAAGCTTATCAGCTAGCTGAGACCACAGCCAGAAATGGATTTATGTTAGGCTGTGACAAAGGCCAGTTTTTGAACCCACCTTTTTATAGTAGGGGCACCAAGCTTTAGGTTTGAAGAAAGGAAATCTTACAGTCTCGAGGGAAAACTCAGATACAGATTGTCTTACTTTACAATCCCCATTAACAGAGCTTTTCAGTTACGCTAGTGTTTGCACTTAATCTATTGTCTTCCTTGGTACTTCCAGGTGGTGTTTGCTGAAGCCCGTGTCCTCTCCTTTAATGCTGCCAGTTTCACATAGCAGGGATAATGTGTAGCCCAGAGGTCATGTATCTATTTCCTAAGTTGACTCAGCTCATATCTGTAGACTAGCTCTCAGTGTGCAGAGAGATATGTTGACCTTGTAAGTACAGCTATTGATTGTAAAGCAGAGTTATTGATAGTTAATCCTCAAGGTGCTGACGGTCTGTTCGCATTCTCCTAGGCTTACAACTTTGTATTTCCTTATTTCTACATTCTTATTTCTGGAATCAAAATTTTTGAATTATTACTCTTGTACCCTTCAGGTAGTGCCCATCTCCTGTGGCGGCTTTCCCTTTCCCATTTAACCCATCAGCTACCACACACCTCTCTCCTCTGATATGGTCCCCACAGTTGCTACCCCGTGCAACTTTCCCCAAGTGCTTCTTGACACAGTCACATTGACCCTAAAGGTCATGTCAGTCATAAGAATTCATGACTCTGAATTTTCACCTTTCCAGGTCATTACTACCATCTCATCTTTCAGATGAAGAATCTCAGACACATAGAAACTAGGGACTCACTGAAGACTTGACTGTCCATGGCACCTCTAGCATATCACTTGTTTGTTTGTTTGTTTGTTGTTTTTAGTTTTTTGAAAAAGGGTTTCTTTTTGCTGAGCCCCTCTCCCAGGGTTGGGATCTGGAACTGGGTATTTTTCCCACAATAACCACATGTTCCATATGCCTGAATGTGATTTCTACAGCATGATTTCTATGTACACCACCAGCTTCAATTGGTAAATTTCCCCCATTCTGGTCAGCTTAACTGTTTCTCTGAACCTGAGGAATTGATTATTGAGCTCCCAAAAGTCTTCTGGTGTTCCTAGAAATGGGGGGACTGCCCCCAACCATGGTCTTTAAGACTATAGTTGGGCCCTTTGCTGAAATTCATCTCTGGATTGCTTCTCTTAGCTAAAATTGTGTTTGGATGACCTGGGGCCAGTCCTCCTGTGACTGAGGGCACAGGGTCTCTCAGATTCTTCTTTCTCTTTTCTTTTTCTCCCCACTGTGTTGTCTGTTTTGTTTTTGTTTTGGTAAAGGCTGCTCAGAGTGATTTCTGGCCTCTCTGGCTTCCTAGTTGCCCTGACCGGATCAAGTCAGGCAATAGCACCTCACCCGGGGGCAGGGGACACTCTCCCACGGGTCTTGCAGTGTTCACACCAATTTACATCCCACCTATAGAGGAAGAGATGTCTCCCTGTATTCCTTGTGGTGTTATCATTTCGCGGGTTTTCAGTTTCAGCTATGGGTAGCAAGCCATCCATGTCCATTCCCCCTGGGATGGACGCCTTTTAGAGGCCCTAAAACCACAGGCCTTAATGCCTACTTCTTCAGCTCCTACCCTTACTCCACCAGTGTCCTGTCAGCTCCACTTTTACAGGAGCTTTCTAACTACTGTCAGTTCGCAGGCAAATGGAAGGAGTTTCCTAAAACTGTCACTGCTACTGCTGCCAATAAGATTGGTTGGATCCATGAGGCAGCTGTTTTCAATTCCAGCCTTTTGCTCCCCACCGCAGGTGTGGCATGGTGGCTCAGCAACAGGGCAGATCCTACCTCTAGGTCTCTCTTATTGTTAAATTTAAAGTCCCTGTAGCTCAAAAATTATGGCTTTTCCATACAACATGTGACTGCTGCCATTTTGACTAAGGTCAGGTGACCTTACCAACATCTTAATTGAGGTCAGGTGACCTTAGTGACATCTTAACTGAGAGTCAGGTCAGGTGACCAAGTCCTGTCATCTTTACTGAGGTAAACCCTGCCTGGTACCCTGGTTTACTTATGTTTTTGTCTCTAAATTTCTCTTGATGACTCTGTTGCATGTGTTTTGCACAGTGGCATGCCTTTGATAGGGCCCACCAAGAGCACCCACTTCACCCAATTCCTGTTTGCTCTGTGTGTGTGTTCATACATGTAACTTAAATGCATCTATGTTTACTGTTAAATGTTATAATTGTCTGTTCATTGTATCTCATTATAGACTACAAAGCAATAAGTCTCATGCTTTAAACTGGTATGTACTTTTAAGTCTCTTACAAAAATACTTTATATTTAATCCAACCCTGCTTTACCTGTTGAGAGCCAATACAGTCAAGCTTGGACCCAGCTCTCCAGGCAGATTCTATACTGTAGCTGTACTTGATAAACAGTCCTCAACTGCTCAGAGATCTGGGGAATATGGTATTTAAATATTTAATTATTAAAAAACTTTTCATAACAAAAAGAGACAGGTTGGCTCCTAGCAGCAGCACTCTACTTCCTCCAAAGAAGACAGAAGACAAATGGGCACAGAAAAACATCCTTCTGCAATTCACTTCAACTGCCAAACACTGCCCACTGGGCAAAGCTGCCTTTTATCTGAGCCAGGTGGTGGTGGTACACTCCTTTAATCCCAGCACTCAGGAGGCAGAGGCAGACAGATCTCTGTGAGTTCAATGCCAGCCTGGGGTACAAGAGCTAGTTCCAGGACAGGCTCCAAAGCTATAAAGAAACCCTATCTCAAAAACAAACAAACAAACAAACAAAAAAAACCCAACATCCCCACCAAAAAACCAAAACTGCCTTTTAATCTAAACTGAAGATCTCAAGATGTGGACAGAATCAGTGGAATCGACAGCCTAACTGCTCAGGTCAAAGTAGGCTTGTCTTCCTACAGATTTCTTAGCCCACAGGATCTTCTGGAGCCTGGCAGGCCTGCACTAAACAGCAAAAGGCAAATGCGACCTTCAGTGACCATGGAGGACCCTGAGGAGTAGCTCTAGGTGCCAACCAAGTAAGTTCTCTGTTGATTTTTAATCAGTAACTCAAGTAAAATTTAAGCCTTCTGAAAGATCTCTGATATGGTTTGGCAGCTGAGAGGTTTTGTCAGTTTAAAAGGACAACCTCACCAAACAAATTTCAGTAAAACACAAACACAAAACCTGCAAGTTATAAAAGTGTGAGAGCAAATACAAGCAATCAAATTTCTCTCTCATGCTGCCTTTCATAGTCTTAAAAATACTTTCCACTGTGCAAAAATATCTGTCACAGTCATTTTGAAATAATTATGTTACTGTTTATACAATGTATATGTCTAAAATGTCTGTGGATTAAGTAAAATGCTGCAGATCCCCAGTGGCTGCAGCGGTAGAAATGCTGCAGGTCTCCAAGCAGTGGCAGTGGGCAGCAGGTCCCGAGAGCAACCAGTCCCAGGCAGGAGTGACACAGTTCCCCGAGTGGCTGCAGCAGGCCACAAGGAGAGACAGATAGATGAGCATGGCACGAGACCATGCCACATGTCTCGAAAGGTGGCTGGTTCTGGGCAGGCAAGAGACAGAGACATGGATAAGCATGCCATGCAGAGTGAGGTTAGATATTTATTTAGTGGGTTATGGAGGAGAAAGGGGAAAAGAGAAAAAGAAGAGGAGAGACGGGGGGAGAGAGAGAGAGAGAGAGAGAGAGAGAGAGAGAAACATAAGAGGGAAGGGGAGAATTGGGGAGAGGTAGAAGCTGCCTCTTCAAGAGGGAGATGGGAAAGAAAAGGACTCAGGCTGAAAGCTGAAGATCAGCTTGCCTCAATGGGTGGGGGAGGGAGTGGGTGAGGCTTGTCTCTTAAAGTCACAAAACAGTTCATTACAAGCCACCTTCTCACTTCAGCAGTCATGAGGACAACCTGATCTCTGGTCAACTAGCAGCAATCTATGTGTGCAGCCAGCTCTGGGTGCAGCTGCTTCCCTCACGCCTGCTGCCCATCTCATGTTCCCCAGTGGCCCCATTCAGAATGAGTAAAGGCCCCTGGGAGAGTTGAGAGGAAAGATGCTTCCCCCTTCACTTTCTTTGCTTCCTCTTCTCACCCTCTCCCACTTCCTACTTCCTTCTTATCTTTTCTGTTCTGTATTAGGAGAGGCAGTTCCAGCGTAGTCTTCCCAATGGGTTTAGAACATGTCAAGGGGCTCTGTCTCCTCCTTCCTTTTAGTCTGGTTCCCTGTTTGGTGTTTCCTTTCACTTCCATGGATGCTTACCACTGATCTCTTTCAGTGGAGCTGAGAAGGGTTTTTTCCCCACAGTGTTGGGTCTCCACTCTATCTGTGAGCAGAAGGGAGGAATGTAAGCTCCCTGGAGCACGAAGCCCTTTAGGTAGGAAAAACTTGACCATTGGGGGCTGGTGTACTGGATATGCATGCTCTTGCTGTGTGCGACAGAAGGTGCATTTGGACAGATGGTGGAGGCTTTGACAGTGCTCTCGCAAGGTTTGCAGAAGTTCCTCAAGTTTCTGTCAGTCCAGGAGAAGTGTAGGTGAGGAAATGCCAGCAGTCCTTAGTTTTAAGTTCTGAATCTGATGCTACCTGGCTGTGTTGTGTTGAATGACATCTCTGATCTTGTATCTGTATTTTCTGACTCCCACGCTGAATTCCCTGGCACCCACTATACTTAGCATATGTACCCAGGTCTTAACTCTTGTTTTCCACTATTAATTTGACTTTTTAAATTGTATTATTTGAGATGGGTGACTGAACTTGGCTTGGGACATAGTCTATACCCCCAAGTTTGATAAGACTCAGGCAGTGTGTTCACATTCCCGGCCATCTATTATCCCATAACAGACCAACTCATTTCAAGCATTTTCAAGACCAAGAGATGTCCCCAGAGCCTTTAATGCCCAGCCCTAGAAGTGTCCTGTGGCCACCAATTCTCTGTGTTACTGGTCAAAGCAAGAGACAAGGCCACCCCAGAGTCAAAGATGAACAAACAGTACACCTCTCTTAAAAATGTGTGTGTATGTGTGTGTGCAGGTACATGTTGCCCTGAGAAAGAACCAGCTTTCAAAATTCTCTCACATACCCCCACATACATGTATACACTAAATAAATAAATGTTAAAAATGTGCTCTGTGTGGTATGACGGGATCTGAGGCATATAGGCGCTATTCTTGAAGAGAAGCCATTTTGCTGTTTCTGCTATTGTTTGTTTGAGGCAGGCTCTCATGATGTATCTCAGGCTGGCCCGGAACTGCTGTTCCTCCTGCCTCAACCTCCCAACCACTGGGACTACAGCTATGTATCTCTGTCCCTGACTGGGAAACCAATTGGGAGAGAGATGGTGGCAGCTCCTTGTCTTCTTAAGCAATATGGGGGGTGGGGAGGTGGGGGGGGATGCGGGGGAGATGCCAGGGGGGTGAGGGGTGGGGGGTGAGGGGACACGGGGGAGGATGCCGGGGGGGGGGGGAATGAGTGAATAACAAGTGGACTTTTTCCTCATGACCTGAGATGCCAGCTCAGACTATATGATCACCCAGAGAAACAGCTCTCAAATCCCTCTAGTGAAACAGCAAACCTGTCGTTTTTCTCACCATGCCCCAGGCCTGCCTGGCTCTGCTCACCTTTGCTGTTTGTCTCCTAGCTGCTCTCCGCTCCTCTCTGATTGATTGATACCCATTAGGAGACAGCTCTCCTCCCATCCACACTGCGGTCAGTCAGGGAGGCTTTTGTGTGGCAGAGTCGATGGCCTGTATTGATACTCAGATGCAGGAGCCAGGCTAAGAACAGGGGCCAAGGAGCAGATGCTGTGGCAGGGCCTAGCAAGAAGGTGGAGGCAGTAGCTGGATGTGCTTGGTGTGTCCCTGTTAGTGCTGAAGATGGCAGAATCCAGTTGTGCTGACTGTCAGCTTGGCAGGCACGAGGCTCACAAACCCAGAGACTTGCAGTGTTGAGTTGAAGTAGGAAACCTTCCTCCAGCTGCAGGCACTATCATCCAATGAGCTGGGGGCCCAGAGTGAAAAGGAGAAAGTGGCCAGGGCTTCTTGACCATGAGTGCCATGTGTCCAGCTGCCTCAAGCTCCTACTGTCCCGCGTCTCTACCATCATGGACTGTGTGATGAACCTGTAGCCTGCCTGCCTGCCAGCCTCCTTCTTTCCTTCCGTCTTCTTCCCTCCCTCCCTTCCTTCCCTTCTCTCTCCCTCCCCTCCTTCCCTCCCTCCCTCTTTTCTTCCTCCCCTTCTCTCTCCCTCCTCCATTCCTTCCCTCCCTCTTCTTTCCTTCCTTCCCTTCCTCCATCTTCTTTCCTTCCTTCCCTCCTTCCTCCCTCCTTCCTCCTCCCTCCTCTCCCTCCGTATTTCCCCCCTCCTTCCTTGAGTTGCCTTTGTCAGGTACGTATCATAACAGTGAGAAAAGCCACCCCAGAACTTGTGTACACTAGGCAAGATCTCTATCAATAAGTTGTTCTTTCTCTCTGGTTGAGATTTGAAGAGCAAGCTGGCAGGATGTCCTCCTGGGGTGCAGGCAGGGAGAGAGAGGGTCAAGAACTTTCTAGCCACCATGAGAAACAGGAAGCGGCTAGACCTGCTGCCAGAGTCCACACTGTGACAGTGCCGCTCTTGACAGACGGGATAATTTGGCAAAGGTCCCCTTCCCCATCTGCCTGGTTCTTAGCAGCTGGAACTTAGCAGTACAAGCTGTGGTGGGCAGGTGTGCTTCTGACTGGCCCTGAGGACTGCAGGTAGGGAGCTTAGGAACCCTAAAGAGCAGCACATAGTCCTCAGAGCAGGGTGATGTTGGAAACAGCAAGCCCCTTCAAACAGGGCTGGTTTCACCCTGGGGCCTGGGAGGGGAAGGAAGGGAGGTGTGATTAAATCCAGGACTCTGTCCTACTGACAGGTTTCAGGTACCACTACTAATGCTGGGCCTAGAACCACACTTGAGACCCTCGCAACCTTCTGAAAGGGACACTCCTCAAAGGTATTTCCATGACCTGGGAAAGCCATGTATTGTTTCCCCTGCTTCAGTCCTGGGGATCAACTCTAGGGCCTCCAGAATTCCTGGCAAGCTAATGCCTGACACCACTGAATTTATACCCAGCCCTCTTTGTGTTTTATGTTTACTTATTTTATTTGTGTGTGTGGGTGGGGCATGTGTACAGGACTGCACATTTGCGGAGGGCGGAGGATGACTATGGGGAAGTCAATTCTCTCCGTCTACTATGTGGAACATGGGGATCAAACTCAGGTTGTCAGGCATGATGGCAGGTGCCTGTACTGCTAAGCCATCTCACCAGCCCTGTTTTTTTTTGTTTTTTGTTTTTTTGACAGAGGGTTTCGGTAAATTGCTTAGGCAATTCTCCTGTTCCAGTGTTGTCAATCTACCCAAATAATTGGCATGACAGGCCTACATTTTGATCAGATTTTAGGGTTCCTAGGCCTTCAGGAAGACTGCTTGGCAGATGCCTGCTTTCCTTGGTCAAGGTCACCAGCGGTTGGTGTCCAGTGCTCAGCAGAGCCATGGACAATTTTAAGGCAGTGGCAGGAATTGGGAATGGGATGTGATGGAGGAAGGTCATTGGTTAAAAAATAAAGAAACTGCTTGGCCCTCATAGGTTAGAACATAGGTGGGTGGAGTAAACAGAACAGAATGCTGGGAGGAAGAGGAAGTGAGCTCAGACTCGATAGCTCTCCTCTCTGGGGCAGATGCGATGAAGCTCCGACCCAGGATGGACGTAGGCTAGAATCTTCCCGGTAAGCTCACCTTAGGGTGCTACACACATTATTAGAAATGGGCTAGTCCAGGTGTGAGAGTTAGCCGAGAAGAGGCTAGATATAATGGGCCAAGCAGTGTTTAAAAGAATACAGTTTGTGTGTTGTTATTTCTGGTGTAAAGCTAGCCGTGCGGCAGCCGGGCAGGATGAAAAGCAGGCCCGCAGCTCCCCTCACAACAGGGATGAACCCAAGTGCTCTTCTGAAGTTGAGCTATGCAGGATTAAGAGTTTGGTTGGAAGTTGGGGGTGAACGTTGCAGGTTATTTGATTGAACTGACACTCTAAGACTGTTAATAAAGTTTTAATCTTGAATCAGGAGGCAGACTCAGGGACTAGCTGACCGAAATGAACCACAGGGAAGCCAGGAATATGGATAGAGAGATGCACAGGAAAGAAGGGATGGACTTGGATCTCTCTGAGGTCCTTTGTGTCTGGGAAACATGGAGAGGTCAGCTGGCCATCCCTCCACTGCTTTCTTGCTCTATCAGGTTATCACCCCATCTGACTCCTGACGGCGGGGGGAGGGGGGAGGGGGAGCAATAGGACGACTTAGACGAGCACATCAGGTGAGGGAGAAGTTACGTGCCTCAGACTTTCTCATCAGATCACCTGGAGGTCTGAATGCAGGTATCTCCCTAAGACGCTTTGGGAACCAACTATTCTGAGGACTTCAGTCTTGGATTTACATCCTAAAAAAGCCTGCAGTGAGCACTTGCTGCTTTAGCAGAAGGCTTGAATTTGATTCTCAGCACCCTGCTGTTTAATAATAACACTTGGTTGGTGTGACCCCATCTTGGCCCGTGGTCTAATTTTGATGACTTTTCCAGAACATGTGGCAGTAGCTCCTTATTTCCCGTCTAAGACTCTAGTGACCTAACCTGGCCTGGCCGAGTACATCTGATGTGGCACTGTGAGTCAGGGCAGTAGCTGTCACCTAGCTGGATGGGATGTGGGAAGTCATTTGGCAATGTCTGAAGACGTCTTTGGTGCTGTCTTAGTGTGTCCATTGCTGTGAAGAGACGCCATAACCATGACAACTCTTATGAAGGAGGGTGTTTCATTTGGGTTGGCCTACAGTTCAGAGGCTTAGCCCACTGTCATCATGGCAGGAAGCATGGTTTGGCACACAGGCAGACATGATGCTGGAGAGGTAGCTGAGAGGCCTGCGTCTGGATCAGCAGATGGTAGGAAGGGAGAATGCCACACTAGGCCTGACTTGAGCATCTGAGACCTCAAATCCTTCCTCCAACGAGGCCATATCTACTACAACAAGGCCACACCTCCTAATCTGCCACTCCCTATGCGCCTTCGGGGCCATTTCTTTCTAACCCACACAGGTGGTGTCCCAGCTGTGGTGGGAGAGGCCTGGAGTCACATCCTGGACAAGGCACAGCAGAGACATGTCGGGTGCGAAGGTTCTGTTGGTCTGCCTGTGCACTAATGACAAAACTCTGAGCCCACGTTGTTTATAAATAAACATACCTGCTCATTGTTCTGGGGGTGTCTACATCCAGACCAAGGCTTTCGGGACCCGAGCCGGACAAGGGTGGAGTCTTTGCTGCCAATGGCAATACAAGGAATTAAACAAAAATGTGGGAATATTCAGTCTAGTTCTAAGGGGTCTACTGGGTTTGGGAGAACAAAGTGATAATTTGGTATCCCCAAATCACTGTCCACCATAACAGTTATTTATGGCCTGTAAAACTCAATACAAAGTCCCCAGAGGGCCACCAGGTATCCCTGTGATATGCATTTTCTCTTTTAATGATGGCTGGTGGGATCCATGATTAGGATGCCCGTTGCTCACATGTGGAATCTTGGCACACGTGTTATGCGATGAGCGAGCACCTTGGCCTGGACCTCAAGCAATCCACATCCTAGTTCTGTTTCCGTAATGTCCTAGAGCGGTGGCCTCAGGGAAGTCAGTTCCCCTCTCCAGGCCTCAAGTCTCCTTTCCTCTAGATGTGTGTTTGTCTAGGGGAACACTATGTGTGTCATCTACCCTAGTCTGCTCTCAACTGTATGGTTTGCAAGTCTTCTACTTCGTTTTCAGCAAAGTATAATTGTGAAGCTTAATGAGAATCAACATGTGTTCAGTGGGAAGGGGACAGAAGTGCTCTCCGTCGCCTCTCCTTGCCTTAGTCGTGTTGCTTGAATTCCTTATTAACCTAAGGTCATTTATATTTCACTCATTACGGATTACCAACTTCCCAAATAGATTTCAGGTCTTCACAATATAAGATACAATTAGACCATTAAAGTATAAGTGAGACTATTGTAATTTTGATCGCTTTAGAAGCTAAAGTAAAAGTGATATATAATGCAGAAAAACTTTCAGACTTCTTCCAATCCGAAGTCCTAGAAGGAATGTATTATGTGACTTTTTATTTTACAGGAACTGCGGAAAGACATTAAAACTGACCTTTCTGGCTGAGTGATTGTTACACGGAGTGAGGAAGAGCCAAACCGCGACAGTCTGGCTAGTTC
Source organism: Chionomys nivalis (assembly GCF_950005125.1). Taxonomy (NCBI): domain Eukaryota; kingdom Metazoa; phylum Chordata; class Mammalia; order Rodentia; family Cricetidae; genus Chionomys; species Chionomys nivalis. The sequence goes on along the minus strand of NC_080090.1, from coordinate 30,287,117 downwards.
TGATCATTAGAAAGCAGCCATCCTTTCTATTGACGCCTTAGAATTTCAACAGATAAATGCCACTTAGTAAGTCTGAGTCCTCAGAGCCGGGGGCTATTTATATCTCACAGGCTGGATACGTGCTTACCTTGTATAACTTGGCCACAAATAACAGATTTTTAAATGCAGCAGCTGTTCTCATCCCCTGAACTCACTCTGTAGCAAGCCTGTACAGATGTGGATGTAATTATGAAGATGCCCGTGGTGGACTTTAACTTAGAAAATGGCTAGAAAGTACATAGTGTTGGAGGCTACAATAAGTCCTGTCGTGGTTAAGGAGATCTGTGTGCTTGGATATGGGAAAATGTTCAGAGACATAATGTCAAATAAGAAAGTGCAGCGTTGACGCTGAATGCATCTTCTTCTCTATAAAAAAGACTGGGAGATGCAGTTTATAAATTGAGATGCATGTTTGTTTGCACCGATGTGTATTTTCCAGAAGCTGTAAGCAGCAGTTTTCTTTGGAAGGCAGAGTGATCGCCTTGGGAGGGAAAAAGACCTCGCTTCTATGACTTATATTACTCTCTAGACCTTTATGAAGACGACCCGCTAGGTGGATGGCGCAGAGATGACGCATGAGTCTGTGGACGCGGATGACGGCTACTGATGACGTGCACGCCAGGTGGGCGGCGCGGGGGAGATGACGCATGGCTCTACGGACAACGCCTTGCCCGGAGCGCCTGGTTTGAAGCCTGCTCGCACAGCAGGCGTGATCGCGCGTACGCCGTCGCCATGGAAACAGTCGGCGCGTTCTGATGACGCATACCAAAATGGCCGGCGCCGCAGACGAGACAGTTCTGAACCGGCATTACACTGGGGGCGTGTCCGCGCGTCAGTCACCGCCCCCAGGGCGCGCCATGTTGTGGGCCGGCGCGCCGTGATGACGCAATCCTCTGTATTCCCGCTGTGATGACGTAGTTCTCCCGCGCTGCGGACGCGCCCGTCCTGAAGCGACGCAGCAGGCGTGTCTGCGCTTCTGCTACCGCTGTCCCCGTCCGTCCGCTTTTCCGGTCCGCGTGTTCGTTTCTCTCCCGGTCCGTCCACGCGCACTTCCGCCCGTCATGCCGCCGCTGCAGCCCGTCCTCAAGCGGAAGGTGGACGAGCTCTTCCTACGCTGGCTCAGCGACCCCAACACCCAGCGCGCGCTGCACGACGGCCTGCGCCGCATCCGGGACGCGCCAGGGAACGATGACGTCACCCGAGGGGGCCCGGGAACACCCCCTGACGTCACCCGCTACAGACCGGAGCCACCTGATGTCACCTGTGTGCTGCCCCTCGCCTGCTCCCGCCCTGTGCGTGCCTCCTGCAGGAGCCCGGGACACAGGAAGGTGAGTGCACAGGACGGGGACCCCGGGGACATGCCGGACATGCCTGCAGACGTGTTCACACGTGCAGACACCTGTACACACGTTCACCCTGTGCTCACCCCCTGCTCGTGTGTGCTCACCCTGTGCTTACCATGACCCCTGACCCCCAGGTGCAGCCTCCCCAGGAGGACCCGCCCCCACCGGCCTCCAGTCGCTGCATCCCCGCTTTCTACTTCCCACATGGGCGACCGCCAGAGACACTAGACGTGGACGCTGTCCTTAACCGTATCAAGCGAGTCTTCGCAGAGTTCCCGCAGGAGCGGGCCACCGTAGAGGACATGGGTCGTGTGGCCAAGGTGGGTGTTGGGGGTGCATGGGGACCACGGGATATGCCATGGCAAGGGACATGGGATGAATGACCAGGGTGGGGATGGAGGCCACGGGTACTGGCCATGGATGGGAAAGTTGCCCCTCCCTCCAACCCCACACCTTGACAACCCTACCCCTCCTGCCAGCCCCACCCACCGAGCCTCCTGCTCTCCACCCCCCCAGGCCTGCGGCTGCCCACTCTACTGGAAGGGGCCACTGTTCTACAGTGCGGGCGGGGAGCGCACGGGCTCCGTGTCCGTGCACAAGTTTGTGGTCATGTGGAGGAAGTGAGTGGGAGAGCTTGGCTGGAAGTGGGTGGGTGACATGGTCGGAATGGGCGTGACTGGAAGCAGGGGGCTTGGCCGGGAGTAGGGCTGGTGACATCATTGGCGGGGGCGTGGCCAGGATCCATGTCCCTGCACACATTCGTTGTGAAGGGAGTGCGGCGAGGTTCATGGTCACATCTGGAAGCGGGGTGGGCGTGTGACATCGTCGGGTTGGGCGTGCCCCCCAGGATTCTCCTCACGTGCCACGACGAGGCCGCCAGGTTCGTGCAGCTGCTGATGGCGCCGGGGAGCGAGGGGCTGGTGCAGGAGGATTTTGTGCCACTGCTGCAGGTGCGGGGGACCGGGGAACACAGATGTGTGGACAGGTGAACACATGGACAGGAACGTGGACAGACAGACAGGCAGGCACACAGTTACCCAGGCACACACAGACATGCACATACGGACAGATGGGCACGCAGATAGACGGGCATAGAAGTGGAAGGACAGGCAAACAGACCCAGAGAGGGAGATTTGCACACGGACACAGACACGGAGGGACACAAGGACCAACGGACATGCAGACTGACACAGACACGGACTGACAAATGCACACGCACACGGTCCCTCCCCCAACCGTCAGGGCCCCTCCGTGTTCCCCAGGACGTGGTGAACACGCATCCTGGCCTGTCTTTCCTGAAGGAGGCGCCTGAGTTCCATTCCCGCTACATCACCACGGTGAGTAATGGCCATGACTGCATGATCCCCGTGACCCCCCTCGTCATGATCATCACTGTGGGGTTGGTGGACGGGCCTAACATTGGCTGTCATTCAAAGTACGTCACCATGGAGAGTCACATAGCCATGACTCCGTGCCAACACCGCCACCCCGCACAGACACCATAACCCCCACCCTGACCCCCAGACCGACCCCATGACTCCCTGACCCCTGTGCTGACTCCCTGACCCCACACTGAACCCTCAACCCGCAGGTCATCCAGAGGATTTTCTACACTGTTAACAGGTCGTGGTCAGGTCGGATCACGTGCACCGAGCTGCGGAGGAGCAGCTTCCTACAGGTGGGGGCAGGGCCTGGAGCCAGTGGGCGGGGCCTGGAGCCAGTGGGTGGGGCCTCCCGTGACCTCACCCATACATCCCCAGAACGTGGCGTTGCTGGAGGTAGAGCCTGACATCAACCAGCTGACTGAGTTCTTCTCCTATGAACATTTCTACGTCATCTACTGCAAGTTCTGGGAGCTGGACACGGACCATGACCTGCAGGTGGACGCGCGGGACCTGGGTCGCCACTCAGACCATGGTGAGGGGCGGGATGGGAGGGGCTGGACCTGGGTGGGAGGAGCTTCAGATGGGGTGGGACCTGGGTGGGAGTGTCTTCGGGTGGTTCTGAGTCTGGGGTGTGGGCGGGGCTTGAGTGGGACGGGCTTTGTATGGTTATGGGGTCTGCAGGTGGACGAGCAAGACCACGGTGAGGGGGAAGAGGATGAGGCCTGGGGGTTTGGGCGGGGCCTGAATGGGAGGGGCTTGAGTATGTGGGGGGGACCTGCAGGTGGGCACACAGAACCTAATGTGCCAAGGCGACCAGTCAGCTGTGGAGGAGGGCCAGCTACTGCATTGGGGCTGAGTGGGGGTGGGGCATTGGATGGGGCAAGGCCTGCAGTACAGGGGCGTGGCTGACCCAGGCCTGTCAGTCACCAGCCGTGACCCTCCAGACCTGCCTGCTTTCTCCCACAGCCATCTCCTCCCGGATGATTGACAGGATCTTCTCAGGTGCCGTGACGCGGTATGTGTGTGGTGAAGAAGGGTGTAGGGGAGCAGCAGGTGGGTCCCTCGGTGTGGGCGGCAGTGCCCATGGTCTCCGTCACATGATCAAAGTTGTGACATCAGGGGTTTGGGTGTGGCCACTGGGCTGTGATGTTGCTGGGATGTGGGCATGGCCGCATGATGCTGTCACTGGGAGTGTGTGAACTGTGATGCCACTCATAGGTGGGCGTGGCCCCTTATCTCACATTGCTATCACTGGGTGGGCGTGGCCGCTCCACCAGCTGTGACCCCACACCCACGTGAGGCTCCTGTCGTGCCTACCCCCCCCCCCCCAGAGACCGAAAGGTGCAGAAGGATGGGAAGATCAGCTATGCAGACTTTGTGTGGTTCTTGCTTTCCGAAGAGGACAAGAAGACTCCAACTAGGTGGGCGTAGCCCCATGTGGGTTCCTCCGTGGCCTGTGGGACCCTTGTGTCCTATACCCGTGACCTATGTGCAGTGCATGTGCTTGTCACCCTGTGCCCCATTGAGGGTTGCTGCACGTCTCGTGCCGTGGGCCCACATGTCCGTGTGTATGGGAACCCTGTTCCATGTCAATAAACCGTGGCTGCATGTATTGTTTGTGTTCCTGTTGCCGTGTCCCTTGTCCGTGTCCAGGCTGACATGGCCCCCCTACTCCCCACAGCATTGAATACTGGTTCCGCTGCATGGACTTGGACGGTGATGGCGTGCTCTCCCTGTATGAGCTTGAGTATTTCTACAAGGAGCAGATGCAGCGCTTGGACGCCCGGGCCATCGAGCCGCTGCCTTTAGAGGACTGCATGTGCCAGATGCTGGACCTGGTGCAGCCACGGATCCCAGGTGAGTGTGATGCGCGTGATTGGGTTCTGTGCTCCGTGGGCATAACCCTGTCATTCATGGTCTCCTCTCCTGTGTCTGTGTGATCCCAGGTGAGTACCACACTTGTGGCTGGGTGTCATTCCCCGAGGCTGTGAACCTGTCACACTTGGTCACCCCTCCTGTGTCTGTGTGATCCTGGGTGACTGCCACATGAGTGGCTATGTGTCGTTCCTCATGGCTGTGACTCCCACAACATGTGGTCAACCCTCACGTGTCTGTGTGGTCCTGGGCGAGCAGGATATGTGTGGGTGGCTTTCCACATGGACTGATCCCTCTACATGGCTCGGATTCGTGCTGTGTGGCCACGCCTCCCACGGGGCTACTTCCTCCCACCTTTCCGTGAAACCCAGTCATGAACCTCATGACCTCCACATCCCCACTGCCCCTCCCCCTGTCACTCCGTGGCCCCACCTTCCTTCCCCTGAGACACCACAGCCCCACCCTCCCGCTCCCGTCACCCCACGGCCCACCCACCCCGCAGGGAAGATCACGCTGCCTGACCTGAAGCGCTGCAAGCTCGCCCACGTGTTCTTCGACACGTTTTTCAATGTGGACAAGTACCTGGACTACGAGCAGCGAGAGCAGGCGTCCCTGCTGCGGGTGCGTGTCCTGTGTCCCCCTTGTGTTCCCGCGTGAACCCCCACACTCCTCCATATCTCACGGACTCTCTTGCACCTTGCAGGAGAGCGACCCCGATGGGCCTGAGCTCTCAGACTGGGAGAAGTATGCGGCGGAGGAGTATGACTTCCTCGTGACTGAGGAGGTGGCTGGGGACCTGTGGGATGATGGGTGAGCACATGGGCTTGGGTAGATGTCTGATGATGGGTGTGGGCATGGGGTTCTTGGGTGGGCACCAGGTGATGGTTGTGAACGGGTTTCAGGTGGATGCATGGGCATGGGCAGGGTTCGGCTGGACAAGGGGTGAGTATGTGTGACTGGCTGTCCTTGGTGTTGCTCCAGTGACGTGGTGCCCAGCAGCATGTGGTGTCTGTATCACGTGTCTCGGGCCCAGGGCATGACTCTTGTCTTGGGAGCCCCTGCACCCTGCCAGGAGACTTCCAGGAACAGCGGGTGACTGGGCTCCTCAGCTCCCACCCGACACCCAAGCCCTGCCCACAGCCCTGACCCTGTCGCCTCCCCACAGTCTCCCCTCTGAGCTCAGCCCCGTGGAGCAGAAACTGAGCACCCTGTGGTCCCCGCTGGCCCAGAGGTCGATCGTCCAGACACTCGCCCCATCGGGGAATGTGGACCTGTATGCATGTGTGGACAGGGACCAGGTGTGACTGGGAAGACCACATGACATGGGAGACACCGAAGATTGCCTGTTGCTGCCCTGCCCGCATGGTCACGTGACACTGGAGGCCGATGACTGCTGCCCCGCCCTGCCTGCATGGTCACTTGACATGATAGGACTGGCCCAGGCGGCCACATGTGGGTCTTTGTGGACAGACTTATTTCATAAACTGCTATTTATTTGACATGGAATTTTTCTGTGCCTCCCACGTGCCCGAGTTCATCATGGGATCCTCTGTGTGTGTCTGTGTGGACTGTGTCCCATGTGGCGCTGTTATGTGTCCTGGTGGGTACTGTTCTGTGTGTCGGTGTGGACTGTGGCCCTTGTGGCACTATCATGTGACTATGTGGATAATGGCTTGTGTGACCACGTGGACCACAAATGTCATGTGGCCACCTCTCCCACATCCTCCACACAGCTGTGTGCATATGGGACAGTGTCCACGCGGACACATGATAGTGCCACATAGGACACAGTTCACATGGTCACATGGGCCAGCAATCTGCCATGCTCTTGGGTCAGTAGGATCAACATAATAAAAATGGCAATCCTACCAAAAGCAGTCTGTAGATTCAATGCAATCCCCATCAAAATCCCAACACAATTCTTCACAGACCTTCACAGAACAATAATCAACTTTATATGGAAAAACAAAAAACCCAGGATAGCCAAAACAATCTCGTACAATAAAGAAACTGCCTGAGGCATTAACATCCCTGACATCAAGCTCTATTACAGAGCTACAGTGATGAAAACAGCTTGGTATTGGCATAAAAACAGATGTTGACCAATGGAATCGAAGACCCGGATATTAATCCACAAACCTATGAACACCTGATTTTTTGACAAAGAAGCTAAAGTTGTTCAATGGAAAAAAGCATCTTCAACAAATGGTGCTGGCATAACTGGATGTCAACATGTAGAAGGATGAAAATAGATCCATATCTATCCCCATGCACAAATGAAGTCCAAACGGATTAAAGACCTCAATATAAGGTCTGACCACAATGAACCAGAAAGAAGAGAAAATGGGAAGTAGCCTGCAATGCATGGGCACAGGAAACCACTTCCTACATATAACCCCTGTAGCACAGACAATAAGAGCAACAATGAATAAATGGGACCTCCTGAAAATGAGAAGCTTCTGTAAAGCAAAGGACACAGTCAATAAGACAAAAGGGCAGCCTACTGAGTAGATCACCAACCCTGCATCTGACAGGGGACTGATCTCCAAAATATATAAAGAACTCAAAAAATTAGATGTTAAAGTTCTAAATGATGCAATTAAAAAATGGTGTACTGAACTAAACAGAATTCTCAAGAGAATTTCAAATTGCCAAAAGATACTTAAGGAAATGTTCAACATCCTTAGCTATCAGGTAAATGCAAATCAAAACAACTCTGAGACACCATCTTACACCTGTCAGAATGGCTAAGATCAAAAACTAATAATAGCTTATGCTGAAGAGGATGTGGAGTAAGGGGAATGAACACTCATCCATTGCTGGTGGGAATACAAACTTGTGCAACCAGTTTGGAAACCAGTGTGGCGGTTTCTTAGAAAATTGGGAATCAGCCTACCTTAGGATTCAGCAATACCACTCTTTGGAATATACCCAAAAGATGTTCAATCATACTACAAAAGCATTTGTTCAACTATGTTCCTAGCAGCATTATTTGTAATAGTCAGAGCCTGGAGACAATCTAGATGCCCCTCTACTGAAGAATGGATAAAGCGTGGCACATCTATACATTAGAGTACTACTCAGCAGTAATAAACAATGACATCTTGAATTTTGCATGAAAATGGATGGAATTAGAAAACACTATTTTAAATGAGGTAACCCAAATCCCCCCAAAATAAATACAATATGTGCTCACTCATAAGGGAATACTAGCCATAAACAAAGGACATTGAGCCTATGGTTCATGGTCCTTGAGAAACTGGGGTGAATCCAAGGAAAAACATATATAGACCCACCTGGGAATTGGAAACAGGCAAGATCGCCTGACAAAATTGGAAGCATGGGGCTGGGGAGTAGTAGGAAGGAGAGAAAGAGGGTTGAGGAGAACTTAAGGGAATGGGATAGTCAAGAGGAAGGACAGATATGTGAGCAAGGCAAGAGATATTTTGATTGAGGGAGCCATTATAAGGTTAGCAAGAAACCTGGCTCTAGAGAAGTTCCCAGGAATCTGCAAGGATGACCCCAGTTAGGACCCTAAGCAATAGTGGAGAGGGTTCCTGAACTGGCCTTGCCCTGTAGTCAGACTGATGATTATCTTAAATATCACCATAGAACCTTCGTCCAACAACAGATGGAAACAGAGGCAGAGAACCACATTGGAGCACTGGACTGAGTTCCTAAAGTCCAGTTGAAGAGTGGAAGGAATGAGAATATCAACAAGGAAGTCAAGACCATGAGGGGTTCACCTACTGGGACTGTTTGCCTGAGCCAATGGGAGCTCACCAACTCCAACTGGACTGGGAGTGAAAGAGCATGGGATCAAATTAGTCCCTCTGAATGTGGTTGACAGTTGGGGCAGACTGAGGGGCCACTGGCAGTGGCACTGGGATTTGTCTCTACTGCATGTACTGGCTTTTTGAGATCCTATTCTCATTGGATGTACACCTTGCTCAATCTAGATGTAGTAGGGAGGGACTTTCCACAGGGCAAGGTACCCTCTCATAGGATTGGAGGGGGAGTGGTAGGAAAGTGGGTGGAAGGAGTGGGAGGAGGGAAAGGAGTGGGAATTTGGATTGGAATTTTTTAAAGTAATAAAACTAAAAGAAAACATTAAAAAAAACATTTATTGTCCGTGCAAAGGGCTCTTAGAACTTGCATATCAGCACAAGAGTTTGTAGGACATTCAAAATCTGATCAAGAGTCTCCAGAAATGTCCACATCTTCCCAAGAGGAATTTTTTTAGCTCAAGAGGCTTTAGCACATTCATCATTTACTCCACGAGATTGTGGACTTGCTCAATCTTTAAAAGATACTTTAGGAACATGACTACACAAGGTGCTAGAAAAACACCATCATCTGCCCAAGGGTCTATAGTAACTGCTCTTTGGAACAGCTTCTGGGTACTTCCCAGTTTGCTTTAGAGATGTCAGAACCTTTGCCATCTTCTGAAGAGGTTTATAGTACTTTAAAATCTATCTCAAGGTCTCTGAAACTGACATCTATCCTAGAGGCACTGAGACTTTCAACATCTGCCAAAGGTGAAGTGGGCCCCTCCATAAGTGACCAAGTGATACCGAGATCACCAACAGTTTCCCACAAAGCTCTGGAATTTCTCTATCTGACCAATGGTTTGTGAAATCTGCCTCATCTTAAATGGGGCCTATTAGACCTTCACTAACAGACAAAAGTTTATAGGAAATGTCTTCAGGTGAAACTGCAGAAAATCTATTCAGGAAATGCATTGTCTGCACAAGGGGCTCTAGGATTGTCCAAATCAGCACAAGAATCTCTTGGACATTCACCATCTGCGCAAGGGTCTCCAGATACTTCCTTGTCATCTGAAGAGGCTTCAAGCACTTGTTTAGACCACGGGCCTTTATTTAGGACAGTCATTATCATTATCTGATCTAGGAGATCTTGGACTATCTGAATCTTCACAGGGGACACTAGAAACAGCACCATCTACGCATAGCACTCTAGAAATACCATCTACCCATGGGATTATAGAAACTTCACCACCTGCTCAAGACTCTCTAGGGCATCTGCCTTATTCACTGCAGATTCTACAACAGTATCCCCTTATGCCAGAGACATCAAAACCACTGTCATCCACCAAAATATCTAAGAAGAGACTGCAGACAAGAAATTCTGGGGAATACTGTCCCCTCTAGGAATGGCAAGAGTAACAGGACTTAGCCTTCTGGTATATGTAGGAGTTATAGCAAAGACGGACATTCGACCAATGAAATTAGGTCAACAAAAGACAGACAAGGCAACTCAATAAATCACATGCCCCCAAGTCAAACAAGTTTCAGTCATTTCCAATCACTGTGGAGAAAGTTTCACCAGGAAAATTAAACAATCCATTGCCTATTATAAAAAGTAGGAGGAACAGGGAAGACGAATGAGGAGCAGGCTGGTGACGCTACACCCCTCATTCCCAGGCTGGTGACACTACACCCCTCATTCCCCGGCTGGTGACGCTACACCCCTCATTCCCCAGCTGGTGACGCTACACCCCTCATTCCCCGGCTGGTGACGCTACGCCCCTCATTCCCCAGCTGGATTACACAGTGTTGGACAGGCCCTGGGGAAACATGTCAGGGACCCTAAGCTCCCCCTTTTCATGACTTATCTATCCCAGACAGACAGTCCCTAAACTTGCAGGCCAGGCACACTGCACTTCCCTGTTCCACAGCTGGCTTCTACTCAGTCAGACAGGTCCTGGGGAGACAGGATTTGCTGCAATCCCTCATATACTGCTGATTTCAAAATGACCAGATAGGACCATGGGAGCCAGGACCAGGAAGCTGCAACCCCCTCTTTCACAGATGACTTCTGCAGGACCTGACAGGCCATGGGAAGCCAGGTCAGGGATGCTGTGCCCCCATCTTCCTCACCTGACCACCACATGGCTGGAAAGTTCCTGGGGGCCCAGACAGGGACACTGATCCATCCTCTTACATGACTGGCTAGCCCAGGGCCCCAAAGTACCTTGGGTAACAGGCAGGGGAAGCTGTGCTCCTCTTCCATATCTATGAGCCCCTGGGACAACCATGTCTGGGATGCAAGGCCTTGAAAGCTGTGCCCCCTTTTCCATGCCTGACCTCCTCAAGACAGGATGGGCTCTGAAAAGTCAGGGATGAGAATCTGCACTGCACTAGTCCACGAATGGCTTCCTCAGGTCCAACCATTCCCTGTGCTACCAGACCATTTATGCCACGTCCCTCTTTACCACGACTGGCCTCTCTAGGTCCTAGTCATGCTCTTGGAATTGAGACTTTGAAACTGTACCCACTCATCTTTTGTTGGACTCCCCAGGGCCTAACATTACCCGGAGTGCTGAACTGTGGGTGCTGCTCCTCCTTCTTCCATTGCTGACTTACCCAGAGCAGGACAGGCCCTGTGGAGACAGACCATGGCAGATGCACCTCCCTTTGCCAGGAAGAGATAAATCTTGTGAAACTAGGGCAGGGAAGTTGCACCTCCTTCGCATCTTGCCTATGCCACACATGCTGTGGAAATCAAGGCCCAGACATTTGTGACGGCCTCTTCCAGCCACACTCTGTGGTTCCATGCTGAGTAAGCTGTGCTCTCACTTCCATGGCTGGCCTGTACCCATTCTTATACGAATGATCAGACCAGGCTGTGCGATTCAGGGGAAACGTGCTGGCCTATGCATGACAGGACAGTCACTGGTGAGGCAGGGTAGTGGGCACTGCACTCCCCTACTCCATGGCCATCCAGACCCTGGTGAGCCAAACCAGGGAAGTTTTGCCACCCTATTCCACTGCTGGCCTTGCGTGATTGGACCAGTCCTGGGTAGCCAGGCTGAGGAAGCCACACCCTGCCCCATTTCCTGGCTGGCCTCCAAAGGACCAGCAGGGCCCTGGTGATCCTGGGCAGAGAATTTGCAGCCCACTATTCCCTGGCTGCCCTCTGTAAGAACTTCCCCAGGGACTGCAAGACCAGGAATCTGTGCACCCTCTTTGACAACTAACCTCCCATAGACAGGACAGTCCATAGACAGCCAAGATGGAGATGTTGCACCTGCTTATCCATGGTTATCCTCCCCACCACTGACAATGCTCTAGAGAGACAGGTCAGAAAATTGTGGTCCCTTTTTTCCCAGCACTAGCCTTCCACTGGGAAGCCAGGTTCTGAAACTGTCCTTGCCTCTTCCACAGCTGACTCCCCGGGGCTGGCCATGCACTGTGGATCCAGGTTGAGGAAGCTTTGCCTCCTCTACCCCTATACTCTCCAAAGGTAGCCATGTACTAAGGAGCCAGGCCTGGAAAGATGTACCCCCTCTATTCCCTGGTTGGCCTCCCAGGGCCAGCAATGCCTTGCGTACCCAGGCCAGAAAAACTGTGCCCCCTTATTCATGTCTGGCCTATCTAGGCTCAGACATTCTCATGGGATCCAGGCCAGGGAAGCTACATACCCTCTATTCCAGGGTTGGCCTATGCAGTGCTTGGCCAGCCTAGGGGAGCCACTCCATGGAAGCTGTGTCAGTGCCTCCACAGATGGCCTATACAGGGCTGGAGAGTCCCAGGGAAGCCAAGTGAAGGAAGATGCCCACATTCCGTGACTGACTTCCTCGGGGTAGGCAAAGCAGTGGATGTTGTGACACCTCTTCCCACGACAGGATAGGTTCTGAGGAGGCAAGCCATGTAAGTAGCATGCCCATCTTCCACAACTTGCCTCCACAGAGTCAGAGAGTTCCTGGGAAGCCAATAAGGGAAATCTGTGCCTCCTCTTCCTCAGCTGGCTTCTGCATGTTTGCACAGAACCTGAGGACCCAGGCCTATAAACGTGTGTCACTGTCTTCTAGGGCTGGCCTATACAGTACAAGACAGGCCCTGGGGATTCCGTCCAGGGAATCTGTGCTACCTCTTATAAGGATAGACTCCCCAGGGCATGCCAGGCCATGGAAGCTGTACCCCTTCTTCAACAATTGGCCTCCCCTAGCCAGGACAGACCCTGGGGAGCCAGGCAAGGTTAGAGCAGCTACCTCTTCCATGTCTGACTTCCCCAGAGCCTAACATTCCCTGGTTATATAAGCCAGGGAAGCTGTGTCCCTCTCTTCTAGGGATGGTATTCCCAAGGCCAGATCATGCCCTGGGGAGTCAGACTAGGAAAGCTGTACCCACCTTTGCACCAGCCAGCATAACCAGGACATACCATGCAGCAGGGAATCTGGATACAGAAGAAACAACCCGCTTTTTATGGCTGGCATGTGCAAGTTCTCACGGACCCTGTGGAGCCAGTACAGGTTTCCTGAACTCTCCTCTTCCATACCTGGTGTTCAAAGGGTTATACCATACCTGGAGAGGTGGGACAGAGGAATTGCTTCCATGGCTGGCCTGCACAGGGCTGGATAGAACCAGGGAATCCAGGCCAGGTAAATGCCACAACCCTGTCCATATCTGGCCTTTCCAGGACAGGGCCAGTCCTGGGGTGGCAGGCAGATGATTCTGCATTCCCACTTCCATGATTGGCCTAACTTGGGCCAGTGATACCCTGGCCTTGGGATACGGATAAACACTGTCCCCAGCCTGTCTCCCCAGGGCCTGCCCTAATCTGTTGAGGCAAGTTGTGGAAGAAGGGGGGCACAGCTTCCCCGTTCTGGATCCCCAAGACTTTTCTGGCAATGCAGAGACCAGATATAAAGGAGAATGGTGGATCTTCCCCAGCTTGGTTCCCCAAGAACTGTCAGGCCCTAGTCATAGAAGAGGGGTTGGGCAACAACCCTGGACTGACTCTCCAGGCACTGCCTCATCCTTTGGAGGCCAAATGTGGAAGAGGGCTAAGCATTTTCCCCAGTCTGACCTCCCAGGGCCTATCCTTCCTGGAAAGGTCAGCCATCAATGATGGGGCACACTTTCCCTGGCCTGGCAGGCCCTGGTCAAACTACCTGTGGAAGAGGTGGTATAGATTCCCTGGATCACCAAGACTTGTCTGGTTCAGCAGAGGCCAGCTGTGGATCTCAGCCTGCTCTCCAGGACCTGTTCATCCCAAGAGAGGTATGCCATGGGAAAAGAGACATCCCTTCCCTGCCCTGGCATACCCTTTGAAGGCTAGCTGTGGAAGAGGGGTGGCACCTTCCATGGACTTGCCAGTCCAGGTGAGGCCAATAATAGAGAGGGGGCACAAACCAGCCATAGAAGATTGGGCAGTTTCCTGTCTGACATCCCAAGGCTGTCCAACCCAGGAGAGGCTAGTAATGGAAGAGAAGGCACAGCTTTCCACACATGGCTCCCTAGTGCCTGGCCTGTCTAGGAGAGGCCAGTTGTGGAAGATTGGGGCACAGATTCCCTGACGTTGGTCCCCAGGGCCTGTGTGACCCTGTGAAGGACAGCTGGGGAAGAGTGGGGCGCAGCTTCCCTACTTATCTCTCCATAGTCTGTCTGTTCCTGAGGAGACAGGACATGAAAGAATGGGTACCCTTTCTCCAGGCAGGTAGGACTCTGGAAGATTGGCCTTGGAATATTGTATGCAGCTTGTATAGACTTGCAGGTCCTGTTGAGGCCAGTCATAAAAGCAGGGGCAGAGATACTTTGGCCTGGCACCCCAGGGCATGGTCAGTCCACGGGCAGTTAGCCTTATGGGAGGGTTTGCTGGCTCTCCAAAGCCTGTCTGGCACTATGGAGGCCAGCTGCAGAGGAGGAGGGCACCACTTCTCAGGAGTGGCCCGCCAAGGCCTAACCAAACCTCTGGAAGCCATTTATAGAAGAGAGGTGTGCAGTTTCCCTGGATTCCCAGGGTCTGTCTGGATTTGTGTAGGCCAGACATAGAAGAGGGGGTAGAACTTCACAAGCCTGGAATCACAGCACAAGGTTGACCCTGGGGAGTCCACAGGAAAAGCTATACCCTAGGTTGCTAAGCCAAGAAAGCATCTCTCCCTATTCCCTGGTTGTCCTCCCCAGGACCAGCCATGACTGAGGGATTCAGGCTGAAGAAACTTCACACCCTTCTTCCATGGAAATAACCACTTAGAAAACCATACATTAATTAAAACACTGCTTGGCCCATTAGCTCTAGCTTCTTGTTGGCTAATTCTTACATCTTAATTTAACCCATTTCTATTAATCTGTATATCACCTCAAGGTTGTGGCCTACCAGCCAAGTTTCAGCATGTCTATCTCCAGCGGTGGCTCCATGGCATCTCTCTCTGACTCTGCCTTCCTGGTCCCATGCTATAGGCCAATCCAGTTCTTTATTCATTGACCAATAAAAGCAACACATAGACAGAAGGACCTCCCACACCAGGCCGCTAACATTAAACATACCTAGAACCCAGGCTTTGTGCTCTGAAGACCTCTCAAGGTGTTAATCACCACCAAGTACAACTCACACAACAGAATTTAGCTTTTAGTTAATTATATTAATTTATCCCAACAGCTTCAGCTATTGACAATGCTAATCACAGAATTCATTTCAGAATAGAGATCTTATTAAAGTGTTTGCTCTTCAACCATTACTGCCCTTTACAAGGTTGTCATCTGAAAGCTCCATCCCTGCCTCAACATGTCAGGAGAATTCATTTTAAATACAGACAGGTCTGAAGTAAGAAGATGGTGGGTAAAATTTCTTCCATACTCGGGAATGGGTCTAGCCAGTGCTATTCAGTAATAAGGTCTGTGATGATGGGATATTTTATAACTGTGTTCTCAGTTTAGTAGCCTCTAGCCACAGCTGGCTACTGAACTCTTGAAATGTAGCCAGCACAATCAAGGAACAGTTGGAAAATTTCCTGAATTGTACAGAATTTCCATCAAAATGACCACAGTGGGTTTGTGGCATCATATTGGTAGTGTTAGTTAGTATAGATCAATTCTAAGGTTGGAGAAACACAGTGGGCATTGACTTGGAAGAAATACATACATATTGGGTATTTTAGAAATGCAAACTTCTTTCCTAATTCTTATTTAAAACAACTGTTCAAAGACAGTCAAAAGGCATCTTTAATATGAAATTTTAAGTTTGCCATATAGAGAGCTAATTATATCCAGAAAGAAATGGGCAAGAATGTTTTTCTGTTTTTTTCTCAACAGCATCCTAATTCGCTCAGCAACACTTGTGGCTACACATTGGTTCTGCTCTTGTTGAAGTGGATATCACTTAACCATGAGCATTTAACAGGAATCCACATTTATGGGGTCCTTGGCATATATTGTTGGTTCATAGATGGCCCCGCCAAGCCTCAGGAATATTCAATAGCCACATCCATTTTGCTTTGTAAAGATTTTGGCTGGAGTGGTGGCATTTCCATTCAAGGGAGGGTTTTCCTTTTTCAAAGGTTGCTATTTCTCATTGAGCCAGCACAGCTCTCCTACCAGGGCATCAAGGGAGTTTATGTACCATGATACCTTTGTTCATGAGAATGCTCAAATGTGTTGATCCTTCCAGCACTGGAGACTCAGAAAGACTACATTGTGAGGAAATCTGGTTGTGCATGGCTGAGCTAGATAAGGCTGGAGGTAGAGAGTTTCAAGGGGGCTGTCCTGAAGATGAAAAACTCTTACCTAGCTCTGTTGACTCTTCATGGGCCAACCTGAGCTGGAGAGTCAGGACAAATCTCTTTCCAGCCTTCTTCCCAGCCCCACCCCCATTCCTCTCTATTCCCTTCTGCCTCCTCTTGAGCTAGGGCTCAATAAATGAGAAAATATATGCTAGTAAGCCTAATTAAATGGGTTGGAGCATAGATCATTAACACCCTTCACTCTAACGTTCACAATTGACCACATACACCACACCATCCAGTAAAGGCTACTTGGGGTCAGGTAAAGTTATCTACTGCATTTGAGGTCTCCTGGAAGATCTGTCAGACAATGTCTATGCCTCTTCCACAGTCAGGGATAAAAGCAAATGTTAAATGCTTGGTAGGGCAAGAAATGACTCTGCTGTATTTCATGATGAACATTTCTGAAGACGAATACAATGACTCCATTGCTTTTCTTCTATAAATACAGCTATCATTCAATGACATGAGGCACATGGAGAGATTTTTTTTTTTTGTCATTTTCTTCTCTCCTATACCAGCAGCCTGGGCACAATGGGTGGCTCAGAACACACAGGAGCAGAAATGTGAAGCTGATCATTTGCTTTGCTCTCCGTCACTGTTACTCATCGTTCATCCACAGGGTGGACCTGGTCGAATTGCCACAGCTGGCTGCTTTTACCATCACACTGACTCAAGTGCAGATCCTTACTGTCTCCTTGAGCCCCAGCTTCCATGCATTTCCCAGAAAGGATGTGAATGATGGTTCCATCCTGAAAAGAGAAGGAAGGAGACAATTCCTGACAAAGTCAGCAAAAGAAGACATATTTAAGATTTCTTCTGAGCACTAAAAGACTGACGGAGGTTGTATGTACTAGCCTGGAATGAGTGGCAGAATTTTAATTAATAGAAAACATAATTTAAATATTTCTAAAATTTAGATGTCTTTCGAGTCTAAGGGATCCTGATCCCAATTATATTGCTGTTAAATGATTGTGTGCTGTAGGAAGTGGTAACCTGCCCACGGGGGCGTGGCCTCTTATACTATATATGCTGATGCAGAACATGTGTCCACTCTCTTTCTGGCCTCTCCTTCTGTTCCAGTTGTGGATTTCAGTTTCTGATCTCTGATCAAGCAGAGGATTCTGATTCATGAGTTTACCCCTAAGTAAATAGCCATCTATTTCTCAGTTCTGAGCTAGTGTGGACTTTCTTTTAAGTGACCGTCCTCAATGTGTCATTTCTTAGAAAGTTCTGGTCAGAGTGACTCTGGTTAGGGTGTGTTCAGTCTTTGTGCTGTATTGTCAGTCACTGTTGTCACTGCATTCACAAACTTATGCTATCAGAGGGATTTCTTCATTAGTACCACCTTCTGCTAATCCTGCAATCTGAAATTGTGGCCACTAGGTTGCAGTAAAGAGTAAAACTGAGGCTATCCTGAAGGTCTACTTAGATCATCCATGTGAAAGGTATGGCTCTACTCCAATACTGACCATAACATCCTCTTTTCAAGAAAAAACAGATTTCTTTTTTTTTTTTATCACTTTTTAAAATTTATTTATTAAAGATTTCTGCCTTCTCCCTGCCACCACCTCCCATTTCCCTCCCCCTCCCCCAACAAGTTCCCCTCCCTCATCATCTCTAAGAGTAATCCCTGTCCTGTGGGAAGTCCAAGGACCACCCACCTCCATCCAGGTCTAGTAAGGTGAGCATCCAAACTGCCTAGGCTCCCACAAAGCCAGTACGTGCAGTAGGATCAAAAACCCATTGCCATTGTTCTTGAGTTCTCAGTAGTCCTCATTGTCCATTATGTTCAGCAAGTCCGGTTTTATCCCATGCTTTTTCAGACCCAGGCCAGCTGGCCTTGGTGAGTTCCTGATAGAACAACCCCATTGTCTCAGTGTGTGGGTGCACCCCTCGCGGTCCTGAGTTCCTTGCTCGTGCTCTGTCTCCTGCTCTTGATTTGGACCTTGAGATTTCAGTCCGGTGCTCCAATGTGGGTCTTTGTCTCTGTCTCCTTTCATCGCCTAAATGTTTTTCTTAGGGTTCACCTTCTTAATTAGCTTGTCTAGGATCACGCATAATAGGCTCAACGTCCCCTATTCATGGCTAGAAACCAAATATGAGTGAGTACATCCCATGTTCCTCTTTTTGGGTCTGGCTCACCTCACTCAGTATAGTGTTTTCTATTTCCGTCCATTTGCCTGCAAAATTCAGGAAGTCATCGTTTTTTACTGCTGAGTAATGCTCTAATATGTATATATTCCATACTTTCTTCATCCATTCTTCCATTGAAGGGCATCTAGGTTGTTTCCAGGTTCTGGCTATTACAAACAATGCTGCTATGAACATAGTTGAGCGTATACTTTTGTTGTATGATAGGGCATTTCTTGGGTATATTCCCAAGAGTGGTATTGCTGGGTCCAGGGGTAGGTGGATCCCGAAATTCCTGAGAAACCGCCATACTGTTTTCCAAAGTGGTTGCACAAGTTTGCATTCCCACCAGCAATGGATTAGTGTACCCCTTTCTCCACAACCTCTCCAGCAAAGGCTATCATTGGTGTTTTTTATTTTAGCCATTCTGACAGGTGTAAGATGGTATCTTAAAGTTGTCTTGATTTGCATTTCCCTGATCGCCAAGGAAGTTGAGCATGTCCTTAAATGTCTTTTGGAAAAAACAGATTTCTTTACAAACTTAAACAGCTTTAGCCATAATGTTACAAATTCTTGCTCATTGTTGAAATTTTCCAAAATATAGACTGTAGTTGTCCTTATTATTTTCCAGAATATTTCCATCACTGCCAAAGACACCACTACCCATTAGCAGTCATTTGCTCTTCCCGGCTCCTACTAGCCACTGAGAATTACTGGTCTCCTTTCTGTAGTTATGCATTCACCTAAACTGTTGGGACACACACAGAGGTGAGCCTGTTACACCTTGTCTGAAGGTCAGAGTGTTTGATCTTATTTTTGCTCTTTCAAATTGTTGACAACAGGTGTGGCTATAAAACAAGACACCCTGGCCTAGGGTGTGGTGACGTGGTGTTTAGGACATTAAGATGCCCATAGAGGTGGATCCTCTCCACCCTGACCAAGGTCAGAGAATTCTAGCATGCTCCTGTGCTCCTTCATTTAAAATAGGAGGTTTGACATAGGGAGTGGTTGCCTATAGGATATTTGGTCTAAGGTGTGTTCACTGCCCCAAACATCAAATACTTTACTCGGGAAATGATGGCTTGATATCTCAGGTATTGAAGCAAGTAACTGTTCTGGTTGTCTTCTGTGTCATGTTAAAGCAGTCCTTTACCTTCACCCCCCTCTTGGATTTGGGGTATAAAAATATGAAAACTAAAAATTAAACACAGGTGAACTCAGAATTCAACATTAAGTTTTCACAGAGTTGCCATCCCGTTACTATCTGTGTCTTTGTGTTTCTTTCTTCCTAACATTTCTAATCCTCATGCCTCTACCCTGGAACATACAAATCCACTGTGGCTGGACTGCAGAAGTCATTCCTCAAAAAAGTGACTTATGACACTAAACATTTCATGTAAATAGAACTGTGTAATATGGTTCCTTTAAACTAGCCTCTTTCATTTTGTGTGTTCTTCTGATTTATTGTGTTAGAGCAAAAACTTCCTTCTTTCTTTTTACTATACAAAAACACACCAAAATTTAGCACTTTTAAAACATTTTCAACTATAAAGTTTAGAAAAGTTAAATACATGAATTTTCCATATTATTTTCATTGTGAAAAATACTCTCTACTCATTAAACAATAATTTCCCTTTTCTTCCTTACCCAGCCACTGGTAACCACCATGCTTCTATGGTCTTAACTGCTTTACATAAAATGAATGAAGTGGAATGATACAGTTTTGGGATGTGTGTGCATGTGTGTGCATGCTTGTGCTCATGTGTGTGTGTGTGCGTGTGTATGTATGTGTGTTAGTTATTTAATCTAGTTTAATATCCCCAAATGTCACTCTTGTTCTACCACATGACAGAGCTTCCTTCTATTTTAATGCTGAGTAATATTTCACCACATGGAATCACTTCTAGGATGTAGATAACTCTAAGTGGAAAGATTCAGGATAGATGTCCACATTTTTTCTATATATCTATACACAGATGGTTGGATTGCCTGTAGCACTTTTATGTTATAAATAGTCCACTAGAAATAGTGCCTTCTTCCTTTTCTGACTGAACAATAACTTTCATATATATTCCTCCTTACCCATTCTGGACACTGGCCTCAGGGCCTTACATCCAATGGGTAAGTGCTCTAGACCAGTGAACTAAAGCCCTAGTCACATCTCCTTTCTTTTCTTTCATTTCTTTTATCTTCTTTTCTTTCTTTCCTTCTTTCTTTCTCTTTCAGTTTTTAAAAGCAGTGTTTCTTTGTATAACCTTGGCTGTCCTGGAACTCTTTCTGTAGACCAGGCTGGCTTCAAACTCACAGAGATCCACCTGTTTCTGCCTACTGAGTGCTGGGATTGAAGGCATACACCACCTTCATCTGGCCCATATCTCTCATTTCTTAATGCCTAGAAATATACCATGTGTATCTTTCAGGTTTGGTTGCTTGTTGAAAATTCAGCTTAAGTTTGCCACAATGGGATTTTCCTCTTCTCTGCTCTATGAATCACCAGTACAGAGATCCACTAATTTTACCCTCTTTACTCTCAACCACAATTTGAAGAGAAGAAAGACTTTAAATGTATATATCTCTTTGCCTAGTGGTACACTAATTCAGCTCGAGAAGGATTCTAATTAAGAATATTGCAT
This sequence comes from Chionomys nivalis, assembly GCF_950005125.1. NCBI lineage: Eukaryota > Metazoa > Chordata > Mammalia > Rodentia > Cricetidae > Chionomys > Chionomys nivalis. The sequence continues at coordinate 30,266,185 of NC_080090.1, read as the reverse complement.
GGCCATGTATTGCAGATGTGACAACCTTAATACTAATACCAAGAGAATGGTGGCCAACGAGACCCTCACCAGAGTAGAACAAGAGGGGCTTACAGAAGAACTGAGGTTTGGGGGATCACTTTCTGATTGTTCTGTTGCAGTAAGAACTTGTCTCATGGTCAAATCCACAAATTCCTTTCCCTATTTTGTACCTGGGACCAGCTCACTCACCTAAGTACTTACATGATGCTGGGAATATGTTTTATTACCATTGTTTAATAAAAAAGCTGCTTTGGCTTATAGCAGCAAAATATAGCCTGGAGGGGAATACAAACAGAGATATATATAGAGAGCAGGCAGAATCAAAGAGATACCAGATAGCTGCTCAAGGTAAAGATGCCCATAACCTTTCTGGTAAGTCACAGCCTCATGGTGATACACAAATGAATAGAAATTGGTTAATTTAAGATGTCAGAGCTAGGTAGGAATACTCTTGAACCATTTGCCAAGCAGTGTTTCAATTAATATCATTTTTGTGTGATTATTCAGGTCTAGGTGGATGGAAAATAAAGAGCAGTCTCCACTTACAAATGATGTCCAATGTGGGGCTTGGATCAACAAAGACCTAAAGAAGCTTAAGAAAAAAAGAGGGCTACTAGACCCGCAAAATGGGAACCAATTGCAGCTTGTTGGTAGCTGCATTTTTTTTTTTCAGATAAGCTCTGCTTGCTAGGCACAAGCAGAGGCACAACTCCTTTAAGAGAAGGCTTTCTGGTTTGTGCTGGTGGCATGAATTGCTCTGGTTCTTTCAGGAAGTCCTGCTATGGAGCACTTAAATAGAGTTTGTGAGCAGAGTGTTACAAGTTGCATATTGGCAACATAGACCTGCTGCATCCCTGGAATTGGGGCAGTGAGCATGACTCACAGAGACTGTAATCATACCTTTGCCATGTTGGACTAGGCAGGGCCAACAGGCAATGCTGCAGTCTTAATCCTAGCCATACTTGCTTAGCATTTTTAAAAAAACTCTCCTGGTCAGAAAATGATTATATTTACACAATAAGACAGATTTAAAAAAAAAAAAAACTCTGAATGGGTCACAGTGCTGAATAAATGTACATGGGCTTATGAGAGAGGAGAAAGAGTACAGAAAGTCATAGATTAAAGGAGTAAAGATAATAAAATAAATGCTAAAAAGAAATAGAGTTTTTTTTAAAAAAAAAAAAAGCCATGTAGTCAAATAATGGGAAACACACAGAAAGTCTGGATTATTTATATTATTGTGTTTTCTTTGTATTTTTAGACTGCAGAGAAACATTTGATTCTGGGGTGTGTGAAGCTAAACCAACACATGTATTTTAAAGGTATCTTGACTTTGAAATTTGAGTCTAAGGATATGTTACTTTGGAAAAGAGTTTCTGCCTTTGTTTCCACAAAAGATGAGAAACTGTGGATTCATTCCAGGCTAATTTGTTTGATGGATCAAGACCACTGAAGGACCTCCATTAATCCTAAAAATTCTTCACTCCAAAACAACAGGAAGCAGTTTGGAGAAAACCGTGCCCAAATTCCCAAAATTATTTTTTATGGACTTTGGTTTATTGATACAAATGTAAGGTCAATTTTCTTATATGTATATTTCTACTCTTGTTTAAGGTATTGTGTTTGTGCAGTTCATTTAAAAGTGTAATGTATAGTTAAGAAATATAGATTAATAATAGTCATTTATGATAATCAAACTTATAGTCAATCATGGTATAGTCAATTTATAGTAATCTTTTCTAGATATACAGAGATATATTTCAGTTAGATAGATAGTCTTCAACACTTCAAAGATCTATAAAATATGACATTTAAAATGTTTTAAGGAGTTAGATTTTTCTCAACAGTGAGACATATCTGTTTCTGTCAGCACCAACTGCTTCAGAGGGGTGGATGGGCAATGAAGAAAATCAGTATAGAATTTGCCTTCAGTGTGACAAGGCTAGCCATTTGGGCAAAAAACTGCTTAACAGTATACTGTATAAACTGGACATTCAGGATTCATGGAAAAATGACTGCTGAACTTGCCAAAAGAGGGTGAGACAGTTCTTCAGGGCTCCTGCTCCACCAAAGAAACTGCCAGACATTTTCAAGACATAAAAGAAAGTGACTGACAAAATACCAACATAGGCAAAACAGTCTTTCAAATTTTTTTGCTTCATGGAAAAGTCTGCCAGATACTATGGGCCTGTAGGCTAAAGATGAATGTTCCAATGGTACAGAAGAACTTTGGGTGACTGTCCAGGCAGAGAGATGTCTCTGTCAATTCTAGAATTTTGAAGGTTGTTTACAAATCACTTCCTGTTTACTTAGGTAATATTACATCCTTCTGGGGTCTTTGATGGAGTTGAAAACAGATAGTTATAGTTTTCCTTAGTTATGATAAAAGATAAATTAGATATGAAACTTCAGATGCATAAAGAAATAATGTAACTGTAATTAAGCTTGATACCTGTTTTGTTATATGTAATTTTACTCTATTAAAGTTTAAACCTTCATTTTTATTAAGACAGAAAAGGGGAGGTGATGTGGAATATCCCTCTGTTTGTGGTGACTATGTTTTATTATTATTGGTTAATAAGGAAGCTGCTTTGGCCTATGGCAGGGCAGAATATATCCAGGAGGGAAATCTGAACAGAGATATATAGAGAGAGTAGGCAGAGTTAGAGACACACCTTGTAACTGCCAAAGGAGAAAGATGCCTGGAACCTTTCCAGTAAGCCACAGCCTCATGGTGATACACAGATTAATAGAAATAGATTAATTTAAGATGTAAGAGCTATGTAGGAATACTCTTGAACCATTTGCCAAACAGTGTTGTAATTAATATAATTTGTGTGATTATTCATGTGTTGGTGTCTGGGAAATGAAGAGCAGTCTCAGTTTAAACTTATATCCTTCTCTTTTCTCTCTGTTGGTGTATATCCTCTGGGAAGGTTCTAGAACTTCCTTACTGGAAATATAGGAGTAAAAAACTTCACAGAAATGATGAAATGCTCACAATTGGATATTCATTATAATGAAGAAAATGACAGATTCATATTTATATGTTAATACTTGGAAAATATTGATTTATTTTCATTTTGTGTGTATAGGTACCTAAGTGCTAGCAAGTACACCACTTGCATACTGTGGCAGCAGAGGCTGTCAGGTCATCTTGAACTGGAGACTGGTTATTTGCCCCACAAGTGGGGTGCTAGGAATCGAACCGCGTACTCTGGAAGAGCAGCCAGCACTCTTAAGCTCCAGCTCCAACAGCTACATATTTACATATCAATATCTACTTCTTTTCAGTTTTGCTCTGCATCACTCCCCAGTCCACACCACTGAGGGGTTGTTTCTGTAACACGCTCCTCCATCCTACCTGTGATCCAAGCTAATGACCTGTAATGGCCAAGGACAAGTTAGTACATCTCCTGAGGCTGGGTTGATTTTACTTTCAGCAGAAACTCCAATGTCAAGCCACTAAGCTCAACAACAGGAGTGTGTCATGGAGAGTACTTGGTGTCTTGGAAAGCCCAGGCTGCCATGCTAAAAAGGTCAGCTGCTTGGAAGTTCCCTGTGATCAACTGGTATTTCCGGAATGGATTAATTACCTCCTGAAAGTCCCAGTGCTGTTGACGAATGGCAGGGCCTTCCTCCACGCAGTTCTGCAGAATCACCTGTTCTTGTCTGACATCGAAGCACAGCTGCTGTGGGCTGCTGAAGAGAATCTCCTTCCTGCTGGTGTGCTCCAGGTTCTGGGACAGAGGAGATGGCAGTTAGCAAAGCCCAAAAGACACCTTCTCCAGAGCCATGCGGAGACAAAAGAACACAGAGCAGGCCTGTGTTCTTCAGATTTGACATGGGCAGCCTGCAAGGCTCTTCCTGGGTTCTGAAGCCCCAGTACCTTGGCCTTTCTCACGTTCCTAATTCCACATCCTGGCATGCTTCTATGGTGTTCATTCTGCTCCCTGTGTGCAGATAAGGCCGTTTAAAAGGCTGCAAGTGCTGGGTGTACACTGCTGGAAGGGCAGGCGATGGAGCTCTCTGAGGCCTAGGTAGATTTCCTTCTAGGGACACTCTCCCTACCCCTGACTAATTTCACTGCTTTCACTGCTGTTTGTGGTGTCTGCAGACTCTTGATCATGGTTCCTATTGTCTCCATCATGGTTCCCAGGGCCTCCGGAGTTTTATAGAGCTAGACTATGTGGACCTTTACAGAGGGTCTTTAACTGTGAGGTTCCTGTGCTTACCAATTGGATGGTATGTTTTGGCAAATCGATCCATCTTCTGTTCATTATTGCCTGATGTACCCTAAGCTGATTTTTATGTTAACTGTGTACTCTGAGCCAGCACCCTGCACAGTCACATGAGCCCTGTGCTCAGACAGTTTTCATGCTCTTGGTTCAATCTATTCACTATATGCATTGCTGCCACTGTCTTGAAATTCTTAATAACTGTTGAATGAGAGACATCACATCTTCCATTTGCACCAGACCCTGCTAATTTGCTAATTAAATATAGTGGTGTGCCCTGCTTGAAAATTCCCAAACTGTAAAATTAGCATAAGTTTCAACCCTAAAGAAAGGGGGTAGGAAGGGAGGGGAGCAGAGGAAAAACATATAGTTCAATAAAAACAATTAAAAAACCATTTGAACCCTGAGCATACCCCACAAACTTGTACGCAATTCTCAAGGGAGAGTAATTTTTTTTCCTACTCAAAATCCCATCAGTAGTGACAGATGACTTCCTTGTTTCCTTGTGGTCACGGGGGAGATATTTTTGGTGCAGCTTTGCAGGGACAGGCTACTCTGTGATGGTCAAAGCTGGGTAATATGAAGTCTCATTCCCAACCTCATCTCTACTGAGCTGAAGCTGAGCTCTTCTTACTTCTCCCTCCTGCAGCCACACTCCTGAGCTCCTCCTGAGGTTGTTGGCCACGGACCCTGCCACCTCTCAAGGAAGCCCAGCATACACATTGAGTTTATTTCCAGTTGCCACTTGAGTTCTAGTTCCTGGATATTTGTTTCCATTTCTTTCTCGTGAGCTCAGTGACTGAAGGGGCATTTCATCCTCTTTTTTTTTTTTTTTTTGGTTTTTCGAGACAGGGTTTCTCTGTGCTTTTGGAGCCTGTCTCTGCCTCCTGAGTGCTGGGATTAAAGGCGTGCGCCACCACCACCTGGCTTTTCATCCTCTTTTTATCCAGCACACATCTAGGCTTTTTCCCTGGGGTGAATCAGTTTACTGACTTTTTAATATTGCAGGCTCCAGAAACCTCACTAATAAAAACAAAATACACAGAATAAATATTCTCTCTGTTTAAAGGAAGCCTACAGCACACAAAGAAACCAAGACACAGATGATAAGAAGCCTGCCAAGATCTCACAGCTAGCCAAAGGGAACTTGATTCAAACCTGGCTCCAAATGGCAGTAAAGCTTGGACAGTTATCACCCTGACACGTGACTTCCTCACTTACTCTTCATGTGCTCATTCTTGTGTTCAGTGTTATGGTTTAAACATGAATAGTCTCTGTAGACTCAAGTTTCACATGCCCCAATGCGTGACTCTGCTTTGACTGCTGTGGGGCCTCAGGAGGTGGGGCCTGACTGCTGCAAGCTGGTCACTTGAGCGAAGCCTCTGAGGGTTTTATATACCTAGTTTGCTCTCTCTGCTCCTTAGTCTGCACCATGTGAGCAAGCTACCAACTGTGTCTTACTTCTGCCCCATAGACCAAGCCACTCCCACTGCCAGTCCATTCCCATAGTAAAATTGAAATCCTCCTGAGACTGTGAGGTAATAAAACCACCACCAACAACAACAAAACAATATAGCAGCAAAAGGAAACCCTTTCCTCCCATGCTTCTGTCAGGGGTTTAGATTGTAGGGATATGGAAGCTCACTAATATATCTGGTTTAAATGCCCACTGGTATTTTAGGAAAGAATGATGAACTACATAGATAGAAGAGACCAAGTGAATCTTGAGTCAACCCCTTCCCTGTGTACCCTCAGGCCCTGAGCCTATGCTCAGCACTCTAGGCTGCTCGCAAGGCTGGACCAGCTTCCACAGAGATGTCCTAGGCTTACCCTGCAAGGCTGGACCAGATTCCACAGAGATGTCCTAGGCCTTACCCTGCAAGGCTGGACCAGCTTCCACAGAGATGTCCTAGGCCTTACCCTGCAAGGCTGGACCAGCTTCCTCAGAGATGCCCTAGGATTGCTCTGCAAGGGTGGGCCCCAAACTTCCCGTGAAGTTACTTTCCCCTTCTCCCCAGGCTCTCTAGCTCTCCCTTAACTGTTGTTTGCTTTTTTTTTGTGATTTTATTATTTATTTGTTTTTGTTTTTCTTTTTCATTTATTTATTTATTTATTTATTTATTTATTTATTTATTTATTTATTATAGATTTCTGCCTCCTCCCCGCCTCCCATTTCCTTCCCTGTTGTTTGCTTTTGTCAGGTAATTTTGATGTGTGACAGTTCAATTCAAAGGATCCCCCATCACAGTTTGAATCAGATAAGGGGCCAGTCTACAGTGAGGAGTTATTCAAGTTGTAAAAAGAGGTGGACCCATGGCCCCTCAGCCAGGATGGACAGCTCCCAGTTACCTTGCCCACTTTTCCTATGATGAAAAATTGAAGCAAATAAGAGCACCTAAGGGTCACAGTGACCTTCCTAAGGGTCGCAGTGACCTTCCTAAGGGTCACCGTGACCTTCCTAAGGGTCTCAGTGACCTTCCTAAGGGTCACAGTGACCTTCCTAAGGGTTGCAGTGACCTTCCTAAGGGTCACCGTGACCTTCCTAAGGGTCTCAGTGACCTTCCTAAGGGTTGCAGTGACCTTCCTAAGGGTCACAGTGACCTTCCTAAGGGTTGCAGTGACCTTCCTAAGGGTTGCAGTGACCTTCCTAAGGGTCACCGTGACCTTCCTAAGGGTCTCAGTGACCTTCCTAAGGGTCGCAGTGACCTTCCAAAGGGTCGCAGTGACCTTCCAAAGGGTCGCAGTGACCTTCCTAAGGGACAAAGGGTCCGTGTGACTCTTGACCCTTCTCCCAACTTCATTACTTCTTTTCTACTAAGATTCTTGGACCCTTCCTCAAGCCAGGATGGTCTGAGGTAGAAATTTCTGGTGCTTCTATGACAGTTTCCCCATCTGCCAGATTCAAGGACTGGCTAAGCAGTCTCTTTGTTCCTTCTAAGTGAGATGCTCCATTCATTGATGCTGGTCCAGATCTAAGGTGAGGATGATGTGGGCGTACCTGTGACAAGTCATCACAGTGGGGAACCATGGCCTGTCAAGGGACCACATAGAGGAGCTACTTTGAAGGGAACTGAAGGGCACCCTAGCAAACAGCACCCACTTGTCTTTCTTGACTGAAAATTGTCTCGAGGATTATCATCACCCACCTGTTGTTGCCGGTTGTTACTGCAAGGGGCTAAAGTCATAGGGCAGCCCAGGATGTCCCCTTCTGCTTGGCAGTCTGCACAGAAGCCGAGTCCAGTGTTGTGGAGCTGAAAATGGGCACCCACAAAGATGTGAATCTGACCTCTACTCTGAAGATGCCATGAAGCAGACTCTAATCCCCTGTCCTCTTTAGACCTTATCCTGATGTACGTGGCTCTGACACGGTAAGTTGGATCAAGCCCAGTCCACTCATCTTAAGACCCAAACCTCCATAAGGAATCTGGCCACACTCATTTTGGTGAAGGGATCTGACATGGTTTATAGGGGAACACAGCTGCTTTCCTCTGGCTGGCAGGAGGCTGGAACATGGAGTCCAAAGGCCTCTGAAGCCCTGCTGAGGTTGCCTGGTGTAAGGGATGAATGCTCATGTATTAGCAAGTGACCCTGTCTTTCTTTCTTTCCCTTCTCCCTTGAGTCATGCCTTGCCTTTCCAGAGAACCTGGGTCTGTGCTCAGATGGATACAGCTCAGGGTAGACATTGGCCAGAAACCAGTGGAATGTCCGACAACCCAACCTCCTTTGCAGCTTCCGGCGTTCCGTGCAGTCTGGCTTTGCAACCTGCAGGTGGAGAAGGGCATGGGGAGCAAACCAGGAAAGCTTGTTCCCCACAAACCCAGACAGTATGAGAGGAATGGAGGTAGACCTGAAGAGACAGAAGGACTGGGACAGGATTGCAAATAGGAGGAAGACTCATATGTTGAGAGAGATATAGAAGGTACAGAGTCATCTCTGGAGAGAGGCGTGGAACCAGCAAGATTGGAAGCAGTACTATCCTTTCTCACAGACCCCCAAATCTTCAGTCTACAAAGACCATGGTGTCTGAGCCTTAAAGTCTTTTCTCTAATGTGAAGAAATGATGGACTCTGTACCTGGGTTGAAGCATGAGATGGACCAGAGGTAGTGGAGATGAAATCAGCTTGGAAATTACAAGGGTGGGGGTTGAGGAAAGGCAAGTTGATTTTTCTTCTTCCCTGAGTCTTAATTTTCTCCATTGGTGAAGCATTCATTTAGGCTTCATCGGCCTCCCTTTATACACAACTGTCGGAAGATGGACACCAGCCCTCAACACTAGTTTACTGTTTTAGGCTGTGTTGGTAAGATATGAAGAAACCCATCAAGAAGGGTAGTATAAATTTCCTGGAACAGAGAGGATTTAAGGTGGTGCTGGAATAATCAAACATGGAGAGATAGGGTGGAGAAGAAGGAAGGAGGGAATGGGAAAGGAGAAATAAAAAAGGGAGGGGGTGATTTCCATGTTTGTGTTTCCCCTTGGTGGTCTCTGGTTTTCAGTAAGACACAGAGGGCCAAATTTTACATGTTATGTTGGGCTAACTTCATCCAAAATGCTGTGCTCTATTGAGCCTGTCTAGAGCCGAGGTACATCAGAAGCCTGGCTAGTTCTTTTTATGGGTTCTTTTATAAATGAAATCTGTATTGACATTAAACAAGTGTCCCCTGAAAACAAAGAGAAAATACCGAATTGACATCCGTTACATGAGAGTGGAAAAAATGATGCTCAATACAACAACAACAACAACAACAACAACAAAAAAGCCCAGAGATTAAAATCCTCAGTGCCTCTGAGGTCTATATAACTTGTAGAAGGGTGCCTACTTCCCACACTGTAGAAGGGTAGCTACTTCCCACTCTTTAGAAGGGTACCTACTTCCCATACTGGAGAAAAGGGTACCTACTTCCCACACTGGAGAAGGGTACTTACTTCCCACACTGTAGAAGGGTATCTACTTCTCACACTGTAGAAGGGTATCTACTTCCCACACTGGAGAAGGGTACCTACTTCCCACACTGCAGAAGAGTACCTACTTCCTACACTGCAGAAGGGTACCTACTTCCCACTCTGTAGAAGGGTACCTACCACTCTGTAGAAGAGTACCTACTTCCCACACTGGAGAAGGGTACCTACTTCCCACACTGCAGGAGGGTACCTACTTCCCACTATCAACTGGGTAAAGTCTAAACTCTTTAGCTCAGCCCTCAGAGGCTTCAGGATCTTCCTCCTGACCTCCTCTGGTCTCTGAGTGATCCCCACAGCCATAGTTGAAGCACTGCCTTTCCTGAGGAGTTCTCCTGGGAAATCTAAACTGAGGATTAAGTAGAATCCTGGTGAGAACTGCCCTTTCATCTCTAATGCTTCTCCTCTACAAACCCAGCCAGAAGCTACAGTAGCGGGGATCTGATGCTAATTTGGGTGACTCTTGGAATCACTCATGGTGACCCAGAGGGAACTCTTGCTACTTAGACCTTGGGATTGAATTGAAATGTGTGTGTCATCTCCCACTAAGGAGACAAACATTTATCCGTCCAGTGAGTTCTGAGCGATGTCTGCAGGTTGGTCCACTGTTGGAAGGGAGTAGATCTGGATAAACACGAACAAAATCCTGAGGACTTCAAGAACAGGGAGTACTGGGATCCCTGCATGATGACCTTGTCTGACTCTCCATGCATGTGGTGGGCATGGGTGTGTCTCTCTGAGGACCCTGCTTTTGTCTATGCTATCCAACAGAGAGCCGGTGAGGGACGTGCAGGAACCATTTCTCAACTATGTGGCTCTTTAGGGACCCGACCTGCAGTGCAGTAAGTGTAATGGCAGCCTGTGCCTCACAGAAGATATGCGTGTGTCAACTCCACAGGAACTGACCAACCAATGATGAACTGGGGAACATTAATTACATGTTTTAATTTCAACTTTTCTGTGACTTTTTTTTGATAATTCATATTTATTTTTATAATCAATCTTTTCTTTGTCTTGGTTATTCTTTAGCTCTTGATTACTACTCAGGATGAAAGGACCCTCAGAGATGTGGTTCATCCGTTATCTCCCTCTGGTTCCCAGCATCCTATAGCAGTATGGGAATTCCAGGTCAAGTGTGAGACTCCAGGGAGGTAATGGGAGGGACAGAGGACAGCCCCACCAGGTAGAAGGATCACTCTAGGGGGCCAACTCAGAGAAGCTCAAGCCAGAAATAAGAGAGGGACCTCCTTGGGTGACCCAAAGCTTCTGTTGGTCAAAGACCCCCTAGCAGCCCCTCTTTACCTTGCTCATGGAAAGGGCCTCTGGACTGTGCCTGTAGAAGGTTTCTTTGAAGGATCCCAGCCAGGTCTCAGCAATGCGGACCTTGTTCCTCAAGATGGCCTCAGGGTCAGTCCTGGAGCTGACATCTTTGCTTTGGTAGATGTGTCCCACTCGAGAGCAGGGAAGGATTTCAACGGAGCCGCCACAAAGCCAGGCCTGTCATAGAAGGAGAAGGTGATTGGCTCTCCTTTCTACCTCTCTGTCTGTGGGCGACTGACAGAAGACCAGGAAGTCTACGCCAGAATGACCAGTTCATATCCTTAGAGCATAGTTCCTCAATCCTACAGTGTGGGGAGCAGGGCAGTGAGGTGAGAGGGACAGAGGGCAGTTGTCCTAGAATGGAATTGAGGGGTGATGGCTGACACCTGTGCGCCTGCCTGGACACGCCACCTGGAAAAATGTGCAGACCAGAGGATGCTTTCCCAAGGAAAACATGTCTGCAGTGGCCAGGGAATTTCTAAGAACCAGTGATGTCTCCTGCAAAGACACTAGAGATGAAAGCACACTTTCTTTAGTCTTCTTCACTCCATCCAGAAGCTTCTCCCAGCTCCCCACTGCTAATTGGATAAGAATCCTTTATTCCATACTTGGTGACAGAAATTATAATTGAATCATGCTGGGACAGGCTGTGGTTCAAGAACTAAAATCACACTAGGCGTGGGGTTCTCAAACACAATGCCCCAAGATACCTCAGAAGACTCAAAGAGCACCTCAGACATTTTTCATTTTTTAGAGAAATAGACAACTTGGACATTATGCAAACTACAATCTTGTTGTAATTCACACAGCCACATTAGATTGGTCTGCCATGTGGGATGATGAACATCTTTTCTGGACTAGCTTTGGGGCAGTGGGTATGACTCAAAGGCAAGAATAATGCTAGGAACAGTGTGGAACAGAAAGTATGGGTGGTGCTTGTCCACACAGTTCCCAGGATGGAGAGGACAGCTATGCCCAGCAGGTCCTAAGTCAAATGAATACACATTGTTTGGATGGAACTACACAATGCTAAGAGTGGTTTCACATTTGGCAGGTGGGTACCATAAAAGATCCCCTAGGCCGGGCGGTGGCGGCGCACGCCTTTAATCCCAACACTCGGGAGGCAGAGGCAGGCGGATCTCTGTGAGTTCGAGACCAGCCTGGTCTACAAGAGCTAGTTCCAGGACAGGCTCCAAAACCACAGAGAAACCCTGTCTCAAAAAAAAAAAAATAAAAAAAAAAATAAAAGATCCCCTAGATGCTAAGAGTGCCATGAACAGAGAATGTACCAGAAGCTCTGGATTCTTTGCACTGAAATGTGAATGGCTGATAGTGTACCTTCTCCTGATGAGGATTCTGAAAGTCAAGTTTACAGAGGAGTCTGGGAGTAAAGTCAAGGTAGGTCACAAGAGTCATGGCTTAGGAGGACATGGGAGGTTTGACACATCTTGATATAATGACTTTATATAATTTCCCCACAAGTTTTTTTCCCAACACCTGCCCTTTCTAACGTCTACCTCTGAGCTGACTGCTTACATGGCTCCAGAGATACCACCCACATCCACTGGTAACATAGAACCTACCTTGAAGGACATCTCAAGATTTTCCCCACCCTGAGGTGACATGAGCAGATCATAAGCTCCAGAGTTTTGGAAGTAGTGTCTGTCCACGGCCACCACCTCTCCGGATACCACAGGGCTCCTACACAGAGACGTCAGATAAGAGACTGCAGGGTAACCTCAAGCATAGAGACAGGGCCTAGGTGGGGATTCCCAGAGCAGGTTCAGTGAATGAGACAACTGACCCTGGGGCCCTGGAGAAGCTCAACATTTTGAACCACAAAACTGGAGCAGAGCAACAATGTTTGAAATCCAAGAATTTTATAAAGAGAACTATGTGCTGGAGAGATGGCTCAATGGTTACAAGTGTTCGCTGATCTTCCAGAGGACCCAAGTTTGGTCTAGCAGCCATGTCAAACTGGTCACAGCTGCCCGTAACTCTATCTGCCTACAAAATCTGCACACACAGCATGTTCTCACACAGACATTTAAATAAAAATAAGACTGAAGATGAAGGAACACTAGACTGGCTGGGGTCTTTGTAGCTCGTCCTTAGGCCTTTTTCTATAGAAGAGAGTAGTGACTGCACTTGAGTCTCTCCAGAGAGGTGTCTGAGGAGAAGGTTCTAGCTAAAATAAGACACCTCAAGGGAGGCAGTTGCCAGGCCCAAACCAAAGGAACAGTCAGGCTCTCTGTGGCTTGAATGTGAAAAGTCTCCCATGGGCTCATGTTTTGAACACTCTGTCCCCAGACTGCAGCACTAACTTGAGAGGCTTGGAGCCCTTAGGAAGTGGAACCTCGCTGGGAGAAGGTTACTGGCAGTGGGCCTTTGAAGGTTAGACTCATCCCTGGCTCTGGTCTAGTTTCCCATCTGACCAGCGCGAACAGACCACCACCACCACAGGCACATGGAGAATTGACTGAGCCCCCCCTCCACCCCCCCCCCCCCGCTGTCATGCTGTCCTGCTGTGATAGACGAGACCTCTGACACCATGAACCTTTCCTACCTTAAGTTGCTTCTGACAGGTGTTTCCTGACAGGTGTTTCCTGACAGGTGTTTCCTCAAATAGAGGGAAAGGTAATGCACTCAGGCTCTTCCTGCTTCTCTTCTCCCCGCCCCCCCTTCTTCTGTTTTCTTTTTTCATTTATTCCCTCCCCACCTTTAAGATGGATCTAACAGGAGTTCTGTAGATGGGTTCCCACTCTCACTGGATGAAATACAATGGCTTATACATGCAGAGAATGGGAAACTCTGGGCAAGGGAATGGATGGGAGTAACAGTCCTCAAAATGGCTTAACGCAAACTAGCTGTGGTGGTGCACATCTTTAATCCCAGCACTTGGGAAGAAGAAGCAGGAGGACCTCTGTGAGTTCAAGGCCAGCCTGGCTGGGCCGATGTGGTGAGTTATAGAATAGCCAAGGCTATACAGTGAGACACTGTCTCAAAAAACAAAACAACAACAACAAAACAAACAAAACAGTTCACAGCTGCAGCTTGTGGGGATGGAAACCAGAAGTTCCATGCAGTACCAGGCACCATCCTTGCCATATTTTAAATACAAAGCTGTACAGTTCTGTGGTTTGGGAAGTCCTTCTGTGATGCTTTTATTGGTTAATGAATAAAGAAACTGCTTTGGCCTGTGATAGGACAGAGTAGAGCTAGGCGGGAAAACTAAACTGAATGCTGGGAGAAAGAAGGCAGGGTCAGAGACAAGCCAAGTAGTCCTGCTGGAGACAGATGCCAGGCTGAACCTTGCCAGTAAGCCACACCCACGTGGCAATACACAGATTAATGAAGATGGGTTAGGTTAGGATGTAAGAACTAGCCAATAAGAAACTAGAGTGAATAGACCAAGCAATGAATGATTTAATTAATACAGTTTCTTTTTTTTTTTGGTTTTTCGAGACAGGGTTTCTCTGCGGTTTTTGGAGCCTGTCCTGGAACTAGCTCTTGTAGACCAGGCTGGTCTCGAACTCACAGAGATCCGCCTGCCTCTGCCTCCCAAGTGCTGGGATTAAAGGCATGCGCCACCACTGCCCGGCTTAATTAATACAGTTTCTGTGTGGTTATTTTGGTTCTTTCTGAGTTCACTATTCCTCTCTTAAGTTCGTGGTGCTGCAGTATAGGAGTTCCCTCTGTTTGTGTGTTGCTTTTATTGAATAATGAATAAAGAAACTACCTTGGTCTAGTTGATAGAACAGAACTTAGGTAGGTAGAGAAGACAGAACTGAATTCTGGGAGAAAGAAAGCAGAGAGAGAGAACCACCATAGAGCAGCCAGAATCAGACATGCTGAATCTTTCCTGGTAAGCCACAACCTCGTGGTGATATACAGATTAATAGAAACGGGTTAAATCAAGATGTGAGAGTCAGCCAATAAGAGGCTAGAGATAATGGGCCAGGCAGTGATTTAATTAATACAATTTCTGTGTGGTTATTTTGGATGTAAGCTAGCCGGGCAGCCGGGACAAACAAAGGGCCACCCTCCTCGTGCAACATTGCTGTTGTTTCTCTCTGTTTCTGTTTGCTTCTCTGATTACGCTTTGTTTTGGTTTTGGAGACAAGGTCTTACTGGGCAGCACAGGCTGGCATCAAACTCACAATCTTCCCTTGGGATATTGGGTGTGACCACCAACTCCTGGCTCCTAGTGTGAGTTTTAATTCAGAATTTTTGGATTTTAGAAAGGAGCATACATGACACACTGCCTTTCAGCTTTGGTCGCTGCACTTTGTGCAGCGCACTGACATTTCTTCAGTCAGGGTGTCACTGCTCTCAGCGTGGGCTCCACCACATCTGCAGCCCGGTGCATTATGACAACATGCTTGGTTTTTAGAGGGAATTTGTGGTTATCAGTTGTAGACTACAGATGTGTGCTAGCCACCCACTTTAACACATCAGGGAAATAGGTGGTCTTAAGAGCCGGCTACCTGGATTTCTGCTGTCATATGTTGGGAATCTAATCTGTATGTGTCTTGGGCACAGTGGAATAGAGACAGCCAGCCTGGCTGAGTCACTCCAGAGCTCATGACCCACAGAGTCTGGGAGCTTGAAGGATAGCTGTAGTCTTACACACTAAATTTGAAGTGGTTTGCTAGCTGGTAGAAAATTTCTTAAAAATAATACTTAAAAAGATAATTGTTCGGAAATCAAAACAGGACACAGGAGTAGCGACTTTCGAGGCTGGATCTATTTTCTTCCTTTTCATTGAGCAGGGACTTGAGACCAAGGTATTTGCTATGTTGTCTGGGGCCAAGGTCAGTCATCTTCCTCCTCAGCCTCACCTTGGGCATCCACCGAAGCTTCTGGAAGGGTTTCACTGGACTCCATTGGTATCACAATGGCAGCAGCGTTGCAGCTGGCTGACTGCTTTTTACACATTGGCTTGTTTGGTTTTCATACCCATCCCATGTGCTCGGCACTCTCACCAGGAAATGGGGACTCAGGTGAAATGGCTTTCTATCCAGGTGTGGAGATCAGAGAAGCGCCTCACCTGATAGGGCAGATGGGGGATGGGAGGGCCTTCTGCTCCTGTTCCCCCAGGGGCTCCCATCGGAAATCCAGCTTCCAGTCCAGCACCCCTCGCTGCAGCTGCTTGGCCGCAGAGTACTGAAACGTCTTCCAATCAATCACGTCTACGACTGGAGACACAACTCGGCTCCTGGAAAGAATAAAGTATAAACAACGATGCAGGCGACTCACTAGCTGGGGACAGGAACAAGGTCTATGTGATGTGTGGCCCAGGGCAGCAGCCACAGGCCGTTTGCCCCTGTCAGCCTTGAAGCTGTGCTTTGTCCCAATTTAGAAGAATTAATAGGAAAAAAAGGATGTAAAAACTTTCAATAATTTTATATTGAATCCACACTGATATTGCATTTTAAATATGCTGTGTTTACATTATTAAAATTATTTTCAGCTGTTTTTACCTTATAACATGACGGTTTCATTAAACATGTGACCCATGTTGTATTTCGTCTGTATGGCACTGTGCTATATGTGAAGGACTTGATGCACCTCCAACAGGACCCTGGGCAGTCAGAGAGTGGGAAACAACCTGGCATGATGCGGTCATTTAGCTCTTCCTAGAAACCTCCCCTTTCCTTTAGAAACCCCCTTATTTAGACGTGTGATTCTCTGCCTTGCTTGGTTAGCGTTAGAGCTGGCAGACAGAACAAGGCAGCTGGAAGCTGGATATGGCAGATAGCCTTGGTCTTCCACATTGCAGCTCTATAAGGAAGCTGCCATTGGTCAGCAACCCCAGACCACCCCAAACCAGATGTTTTGGTTTAGGGTTGCTTTGTACAGTTATAGGGATTTTGTATCTACCACTCAGACCCAGAAAGCACCTCAAATATCGTACATATTATAAAATAACATATTTAATTTTACAATTTCCTTAAATAAAATAAGAGGCTGAAATGTCTCATTCCAGAACTGGAGAGATGGCTCAGCTAGGAAGAGCGCTTGCGCGCCTCTTTCAAAGAATCCAGGTTCAGTTCCCAACACCCATGTCAGGAGCTCACAAGGCCCTTAACTTCATTCCTCTCCAGAGAAACTGACATCCTATTCTAGTCTCTGTGATCACAGCACACTTGTGCTACACATAAATACACATACATGCACATATATACAAATACATGCATAAAAAATAAATAAGCCTTTAACAGTAAGAAAGAAAACTGTCTTGTTACGATATAATCAGTGTATTCTGGCAAATGTTTGAGGAGAGAAAGGATAGTGAGGAATAAACATTCAGACAAAACTGCCCCTTGGCTAGGGCCAGAGCTAGCTCACTGTCAGGATCAGGGAACCAGGGCTGGTAACGGACTCCAGAGTCTTTGACCAGGCTGTAGGGGAAGCTATGACTCTGCAAAGCAACTGCCCGGCTGCCACGCTTTCTGCTCTATACTCCTTCTGCTCCTGGGTAATGAGAGCTCCTAGAGACTTTTCCTCTTTTGGAGACACTGCATCCTCATCTGTTGAGAGAAAGTCTCCTGACACAGGCTGGAGAGGCAGCAGCCTCGTCCACCTTCTCTCTCAAAGCACAGTTATAGCTCTGACACTCAGGCCAGAGAACTTTTGCTTTCACTAAGGTGTGCTGTGCTGTGCTGTGCTGTGCTGGGGTGTGCTGTGCTGTGCTGTGCTCTGCTGTGCTGTGCTGGGGTGTGCTGTGCTGTGCTGGGGTGTGCTGTGCTGTGGTGTGCTGTGCTGTGCTGTGCTGTGCTGGGGTGTGCTGTGCTGGGGTGTGCTGTGCTGTGCTGTGCTGGGGTGTGCTGTGCTGTGCTGTGCTGGGGTGTGCTGTGCTGTGCTGTGCCATGCTGTAGTGTGCCCAGCTATGCTGTGGTGTGTTATGGTGTGCTGTGTTGTGCTGTGGTGTGGTGTGCTATGGTGTGCTGTGTTGTGCTGTGCTGTGGTGTGTTGTGCTGTGCTGTGCTATGTTGTGCTGTGCTGTGCTGTGCTTTGAGCAGATGTCAGGCATCTCAGAAGAGCTGGTGGGCCTAGTCCTTGAAGAAACTGCACAGACTAGGAAAGGGGATCCTAGACTTGCCCAGTGTTCAGTGTGCCACTGTGTGGAGTCCAGAGAGGATCACTCAGATTGCAGAGGTGGCTTTCTTTCATGCTCTCAGTGAGTTGGACAAGATGGTCCTGAGAAAAGAGAGTGGATCAGTGATGCAGGAAGGTCATTTGTCAATAAACAAACTGCCTTGGCCCATTTGATAGGCTACCCCTTAGGTGGGTGGAGTGAACAGAATAGAATGCTGGGAGGAAGAGGAAGTGAGCTCAGACTCGACAGCTCTGCTCTCTGGAGCAGACGCCATGCACCATGCTCCCCTCTCCCCGGCAGATGCGATGAAGCTCTGACCCAGGATGGACGTAGGCTAGAATCTTCCCGGTAAGCGCTCCTTGGGGTGCTACATACATGAACAGAAATGGGCCAAGCAGTGTTTAAAAGAATAGAGTTTGTGTGTCGTTATTTTGGGGCATAAGCTAGCCAGGCAACCATGAGCCGGGCTGTGGGAAGAGGCCCACAGCTCCTACTACAGATGGCGCCCACGTGGATAACTGCATCCACAGAAAGCCTGAGAAAGCTTGGGAAAGAATAGAGTAAAGCGTGTTTTCTTGGTAGCAGCAATTTCTCGGGTCTGCTCTGCTTGCTAGATGCAAGCAAGTGCTCTCATCTAAGAGAGGCTTCCTGACTCAGCTTCAGCTGTGAAACCTTGCAGCTCATTTAAGAGGTCCTACCACGAAATACTTAAAACGGTGTTGGTGAAAAGCTGAACGCATGCTTTTCGGTTTTCAGCCGTAGCAGGAAAAAAATGTGCTGTTTACAAATGCTGTCTTTTTGGGTCGTCCTGCCAGGGCAAACTCTGACTCTTTGAGGCAGGAGATCAGCTACAGAGAGAGCATTTGAGTGTTGTAGCTTGTGTGCTGGCAAGGACCTTGAAACGCCACAGAGTTGTGGTGATTAACATGGCTACAGCCAGTACCTCAGCCATGAGGCTGGAAAGCTAAGGAATGTGCTGGATCCAGTTGTCAAAGCCACAGCTTTCGTCCTACTGATATCGCTTGGTAAATTAAAGACTCGTGGTCAGAAAAAGAGAGATATACAGTAAAGAGAGATTCAAAGACAAAGAAAATTTCTAAATTGTTTACAGTGTGTTAAAAGTATATGCAGGCTAAAAGTTCTTAAAAAAAATAAGGAAGAAAGAGAGTTGGGTGTGGTAGTACACACCTTTAATCCCAACACTTGGGAGACAGAGGGAGATTGACCTCTGTGACTTCAAGGTGTGGTAGCACACGCCTTTAATCCCAATGCCTGGGAGGCAGAGACAGACAGATCTCTGAGAGTTCAAGGACAGCCTGGTCTAAAGAGTTATTCCAGGACAAAGATATACAGAAAATATAAAACAAAAGTAAAAATAAACAAAATAGAGTTAAAATAAAGCCGCACAAAGATGGGAAGTACACAGAAAATCTTGATACTGTATGCTATTATGCTCTCTTTGAATTGTTTGAATGCTGAGGAAAGAGCAACATCTGCTAAAAGATATTTGTTTATAAATGCTGCTGAACTAATCCAAGATAGATATTTTCAAAATACCTTGACTTCAGAATTTGGATCTAAGGATATGATACTTTGGAAAAGAGTTTCTTCTTTTGTTTTCACAGAAGATGAGACACTGTGGATTGCTTCTTTGATCACGATATGGTATGATAGACCACGTCCTCCTGAAGGGTTGCTGTGAACACCTTCAAAAAATTACTTTGCTCAACTGCCGACTGAGAGGAACCTAGCACACAGGTTATACCATGAAAGACTTGATTAACAGCGCCCCCATTCAGCAGGAAGCAGTTTGGAGAGAAATAACTGCGCCCATATTCCCAAATATTGTTTATAAATGTTCTTTTACATTTCAAGACGGAGATGATATAGATGTGAATAATTTGCATTGATATGAATCTTGGTTTACTGATATTAATTTAAGGTCAATTTTATTATATGTATATGTATTTCTGATATTGATTAAGGTATTGTGATTGTGTAGTTCACTTAAAAATGTAATGTGTATAGGTTGTTAATGGATAATTATCAATAATAGTCAAGTTTGTAGTCATGTTAGTTAGATTTTCTAGATGTGCATGCATATATTTCAGATAGGCATTCATCATATCTTTCAAAGGCTAGAGAATATGGTATTTTAAATGTTTTAATAACTTAGGGTTTTTCATGACAATGAGACACTCTGCTCCTGGCAGCACCAATCTACTTCAAGAAGAAGATGGGCATCGGAGAGGATCCTTATGGAGTTTGATAGCCATTTGGGCAAGAAACTGCTCTTGCCTGGACTATTTTATAAACTGGACACAAAGAACCCGCAGAGAGAGGACTGCTGAACTTGCCTAAAGGTGAGATGATCTTTCGGGGTTCCTGATTCATGAAAGAGTCTGCGAGACATTCTGCAGGACACAGCAGATAGTGACTGAACTGCCTTTAAATTTCCTGCTTCATGGAAACGTCTCTGGATACTATGGGCCTTTAGGCCGAAGATGGATGCCCCAACGGTACAGAGGAACTTTGGGTGACTGTCCAGGCAGTGAGATGTCTCTGTCATTTCTAGAGTTTAGAAGTTGCTTACTTTTTGTTTGCTTAGGTAATATTGTATTCTTCTGGAGTCTTTGATGGAGTTGAATAATAGATAGATAGTTATAGTTATAGTTTTCCTTAGTTATGATAAAGATAAAATAGATGTAAATATTGTAATTTTTACTTGATAACTGTTTTGTTATATGTAATTTTGCTATGTTAATGTTAAAGCCTTCCTTTTTTTTTTTTTTTTTTGTTTAAACAGAAAAAAGGGAAATGATGCAGGAAGGTCATTTGTCAATAAACAAACTGCCTTGGCCCATTTGATAGGCTACCCCTTAGGTGGGTGGAGTGAACAGAATAGAATGCTGGGAGGAAGAGGAAGTGAGCTCAGACTCGACAGCTCTGCTCTCTGGAGCAGACGCCATGCACCATGCTCCCCTCTCCCCGGCAGATGCGATGAAGCTCTGACCCAGGATGGACGTAGGCTAGAATCTTCCCGGTAAGCGCTCCTTGGGGTGCTACATACATGAACAGAAATGGGCCAAGCAGTGTTTAAAAGAATAGAGTTTGTGTGTCGTTATTTTGGGGCATAAGCTAGCCAGGCAACCATGAGCCGGGCTGTGGGAAGAGGCCCACAGCTCCTACTACAGATCAGGAGCCAGGAAGAGGCTGTGAGAGGACAGAAAGATAGTGAAATCCCAGAGAACAGTGATGAGAAGACCGTATCAAACACCCAAGACCAGAAGTTCTGGGGGTGGGCCAGAGAAGTAACAGGACAGTCAGAAAAGAGGCTCCTGAAATTTCTCAGTGTATCCTGTGGATAACAGCCAATGTCCTGCTGCATACACCTGTCTCTGCCTACAATGAGGACTATGGGGCTCTGAGGGGCACACATACAAAAACTGACAGGAAGGAGATACGTGTTTAGCGTCCCAGCACCAGGGAAAGGGCAAGCAGAGCCATTTCTCTTTGAACAGCCTCAGTGGTTCTTAAGGAGAGATCACCTCAGTACCAGACAACCCGACAAGACACCCGTCCTTCACACCCTTCACACATGGTTCCACCTCTCTGAGTCTCAGTTTCCCTCCTTGTGAAACAAAAGCATGAACACCTGCCTGAGCCTCTCCACGGGTCAGGGACGGGAGTCGCTGAAAAGTGGGACATGACAACAGCATTGCTTAGTTCCCAAAAGATTCCAACACGAGGTCATGAGGCAGGGCAAGATGATCTCCAAGGTGCCCCTGAGTCACCCATCTGTGACAGCAGGGTAGGAACTGTTCACAGGGAATGGTCCGGAAATCTGATCTGCAAGGGATTAGGATTTTGAGGGAGGTGGTACTTGGAACAGAATCAAAGATAGCCTCCTTTTAGGCTTGGTGAACTTTCTTGTACTCAGTCTGTTGCTAAACTTAGTACACAATTCCTTTACTTAGGGGGCTATGGGCCAAGAACAAGTGGAGATGTCCATCATGGAATTGGGACAAATGGTTCTGTCTTGGCTTAGAAATTTTTCTTTACTGTGTGATCACCCCAACTTAATGAGACCAAGCATAGATTGCAAGAACAAGAACCAGGAGCTCTGGTTCTGGCAGTTCCATCTGGCTGGGAGCCAGGAGGTCCTACCGTGTCTCAGGCCAGCTTGAGTGGCATGGGTATTGACTGGGTGAGCCTCTCCCCACACTCCTAGGGGAGCTAGTCACCAGGGTTAGGTTTTCTGAATACGATAGTCATATTGAGGGGCGTGACGGATAGGTGAGGCTTAGGAAGAAGTGGAGATGAAAAAGAGGGAGTGGGAAAGATAGCATGATAGGGTCAAAGCAGTGCTAACTTGTGGGATGTAGTGTGACCCTCTCAATTCCACATCCCCCAGGGCTTGGTTTAGTTAGAAAATTAGGAGCACTGTGGACACTACAGAGGAGTAAAGAAAGTTAATTGTTGGGAAAACCAGTGATGGGGAAATCGAATGCCTTCTTCCTGGGCATAGGTGACCTGTGCTCTAGGCTAGTTTAGGAATTTGTGCCCCCAATGGAAACTGGCAAAGTTGGGGAGTCATGGCAGGCATGGTGTGTACTGCCCTTCCTATGCAGCTTAGCAGGACTGGCTCATTTAGACGTTGTAGAAGCTGTCTTCTAGCCTTCCTTCTAACGGTAACTCCCCACACTTCTTACAACACCCAACTGTCTGGAAATCCAAAGGAATAGCGATCAGTGGAAACCAAGGTGCTTCTCAAATGGTGGGTAGATAGTCTGTTCTTAGAGTAACTGTGCCTGGGCTGTCTCTCCCAGATCCACTCCTTGCTTTGAAGATCCTGGATGGAATGAATTACCTGTCATCAGCTATTCTGCTGAGGAGAGGCTCCAGCCATCCAGGGTGGCACTCACAGTGGGCATCCATGAAGACCAGCACATCCCCTGTGGCCATGGTGGCCCCCAGCATCCGGGCTCCAATAGTGCCAAGCCTCTTGTTGCTCCTGAGCAACTTCACAGCCTCCAGCCTGGCCACATAGTCACTGAGAGCAGACTTCAGTTGTTCTGGAATCAACAGGGTCCTGTCAATGGGGGTCGTGGATGCCACAGGACTGTGATGAGCATTGCAGACTTAGAGACCCCAGTGGGTACCAGATTCTGAGCCTCCAATGTGTTACTAAAGGTGGTCATTTCTAAAGTTTGGGATGGTGCACAATTCTCTGTATTAGCCACTAGGCTGGAGGAGTGGAAAACAGGAAGAGGAGAGAAGTGCAACTGAGGTCAAGATCACCGCTCAAGAAAACCACTTGCTCTTACATTCCAGTTTTAGCTCCCATCCAGAGATCCCAGCTGAAGACAGCAGACAAGGGGCTTAAGAACAGAGGGTCATGAAACTGCAGCTGGTAGCCACTGAGGTGCTGTCTCAGAGGTTTCCCCCAGCGGCAGGATGAGTCTGAGAAGAGGATGTAGAGGAGATGAGAAACCACGGGCACTTCCAGCTGTGGACAGATGCAAAGACTGTGGCTTAGCTGCTAGCCAAGGATCCAGATGCCCTCAAGTAGGAAGGGCTGAAGCTGAGGACTTGGGAGGAAGCTTGTCTTAGGTTTTTATTGTTGTGATAAAACACAATGACACAATAAATTACTCACGGTGGAGTATGTGTTCCCTTGTCACCTGAAGCTCCCACCTGAAGCTCCACGTCCAGGGAACCTTGTCTATGGCCTTGAACTCTTTCTTTTACGGAACTCCCCCTCCCTCCTGTCTTGTCCTTCCCTCCTCCCTTCTGGCTGAAGGGCAGCCACTCCCAGTGATCCAGAAGTCAACTTCAGTTACCTTGCTGGCTGAGGTCATCTACAATAATGATCTCCTGCAGCAAGGCCTTGGGTGCTGTGTCCAGGATGCTGTGTACGGTTCTCAAGAGCAAGGGCCAGGCTTCATCATGGAAGCAGAGAATGACGCTGGCTGTAGGCAGGCCACTTGCAGGGTGCTGCTGTAGACACCTGCAGAGGAAGAGAGTTAGGGAGCCCCCAAGGAGGAGATTCTGCAGAGAAGTCAGCCCAGGCCCCTCACTCCTCAACCCTGGCTGGCCCACTACAGCCACATCACTGTTACGATTCGGTGGCTCTCCTGGGATTTCAACAGCACCTTCTAACTCTCTACCTCAGATGTCAGAGCTCTGCTGATGATTCATGGAATAATATCTATCTAAAAAGTTAAATATCTGGTTTAGTTTGTAATTTTTTATCTTGTGATAATTTAAGACTCCCAAGAAGTTACAAACATTGTACAGTTAAACCTGGTGTGAAAAAATAAACATATGAGCACGAATCATCAGTTTTCTAAGATTTGATCCTCTATCATCAATTTTGAAATCATCACCAAAATAAACAAAATCACCCTCAAGATAAACAAAATAATCTTAACATACCCAGAGGGAACTGTCTTCCCTATAAGGTTTTGGGAGTGGACAAAGAGTCGTTTGTATAGCTGGTAAGTGACCCAGCTTGAGGACCCAGCAACAGAGGTAGCAGCCCACTAGGGGTAAGATTGAGGGTTATACACTGCTTGCTAGTCAGTACCGCGCGAGAAGCCAGGTTCCTCTGGTCGCCATGCCGTTCCAGTCGTGGTCGACTTAATCCCATGAATCGTGAGCCAAAAGAAGCTCAAATATGTTCCCCTTCCTTGTGGTGCTTCTGTTAGCTTTTCAGTCATAGAGATGAGAAAAGTAACCACTGCATCCAACGTTTGTAGGGTTTTACGGGGTGCGGGGGCACGCATGCCTGGAGGTCAGAGAACAGCTTGCTGGAGGAGTTCTCTCCTTCTTCCATGTAGGTTCCAGGGATTGAGCTCAGGTCTTTGGGCCTGGCAATGAGTGCTCTTAACAGCTACACCATTTTTCTGGCCTTGCTCAGTGCTTGGAGGTATCAGTTTCCTTATTATAAAAATTAGGATGATTTTTTCCTACTTGAGCCTAGTGTGAGAAAACAATGCAAGCGTGAGCGCTCCGTCATCAGTCTGTCAGTCATGGTTTATATACGTATGTATGTATCTATTAATTTGTCAGTGCTGCATGGAGCTCACTTACTTAGGGGAGTGCTCTACCACTGAGCTACACGGCTAACCCTTATGTATGTAATGTATGTATGTATGTATATATATATGTGATAGGTCTTACTATGTAGCTTAGGCTAGTCTTGAAGCCCCAGGCCTCAGCCTCCCCAGAGGTAAGATCACAGCATGGACCACCATGGTTGTTGAATACTATTATTTTGTTGTTGTTGTTATTATTATAATTATAATTATTATTATTATTATTATTATTATTATTTGTCTTCCTGGAACTTGTTTTGTGGACCAGGCTGTCCTTGAACTCACAGTGATCTGTCTGCCTCTACCTCTCGAGTGCCGGGATTAAAGGTGTGCACCACCACCACCGGGCCAAATACTGCTATTTTACCAACTGCTCTACAGCATGGACCCTCACTGACTACCATGTTAGGTTTCCCTTCTCCTCAGGACAGAAATGCCCACAGATGTCGTTGCAGAGCGTTTGTGAGCAGCAAGTCCCACAGGTGCTTAGCATCAAGTCAGGCACACAGCTGCAACCCCTTTGGAGGAGGTGGTCTTTCTGTTCTAGCCTCCTTCAGACAGTTGTCGCTGTGGGTTCTACAGTCAGGAGCTATGAAAGAGCTGAACATTCAGGCCACTGACTTCTGTTTGATCTCCCAGAGCATCCTCTGTAGCACAGAAGTCTCTCCGGCCAGCTATGCAGATGACCCTGGACTTGTCGTTTGTTTTAGATTGTGATGATCTCCTGATGGGAACGACAGCACCAGCTTACAAAGGTCGCTGTGAGGTTGAGTGGCCCTTGTAAAGCCCCAGGAAGGACATGTCTGCTGCTGTCCATCTCCATAGCTGTGCTTTGAGAGCTGCTGTGAAGGCCCTTTTGGTCTTGGGATTTGCAGTTCTTGCTTTTTGTTCTATTCGTTTGGTTTTTAGAGACAGTCCCTCACTGTGTATCCCTGGCTGTCCTCAAACTTATTCTGTAGACCAGGCTGTTCTGGAACTCACAGAGATCCACCTGCCTCTGCCTTCCAAGTGCTGGGATTAAAAATGGCTTTTGTTCTTGATTCTTTAGGGTCCCTTTCTAGCAGGCAGACACTCTGAGAAGGTGCGATTTCAAAGAGTGTCCTGTTTCAAAAATTTCTGAGTTTGATGACCAGGCCTAAGTATATTTTTTTCTTCACAGTGAGAGAAGTGGTGGGGAGGTGGATGGGCAGTATGAGTGGCTATACCATACAGGCAGACACGGGTTCTATGGGTTTGATGGGCAAAGAGCGTAGGCCCCATCACAACCAGGAGGGTCTCCTGAAGCAGCGTGGACAGGCCTGTCGCGCCCGTCTCAACCAGCAAGGAAGACGCAACACCGGAGCTCTTCTTGCAAGCAGTTTATTCAGGACCTTATTTACAGCTTCTCTCTCTTTCCCTTTCTCTCTCTCCCTCTCCGCCTGGGCAAACCTCTCCCAGCCCTTAAATAGGCACAGGCCGCCAACCCCGGATTGCCAGGTGGGCACTGTCCATATGTCCACGCATATGCAAGCAGCTGACGATCATTGTGTGATAATAGCATAAGTCAGGCCTTAGCCATATAAGGAGTTGATTATCACAGAGAGCACTCGCTTTCGGGATCGCGGAGAGCGGAAGCCAGCACCATCAAGTGCGGCTCCACACAGCTCTCTACACATCACCATCAGGTGCGGCTCCATGCAGCTCTACACAGACCCTACCTCCTCTCCAACGAAGAAGCTCTCACAGACTTCAGGATTCACACAGGCTGCATGGACCACCTCCTTAGGTACTAGGAAGCCAGAAGACCACCGTGGACTGTTTGGGTGTATCACAGAGGACTAACAGAACTCTGAGTGGGCTCTGCCTATGGGGCGTGTGCAGGCCCAGCTCCCTCAACACACCTCTTCAATGCAGAACCAAATATTGTGAACTAAACACTGGCAGAGTCCTGTGGCTCAGAGCATGCCAGATGGTTCTAGGAGGGACAGGAATCTATTAATTTGCTCCTGGTGGCCAGAGGGTCTGAAGAAGGAGCCGTGGGTGAGGCAAGCACAGTGGCCAGAAGGGGTGTCAAGTTCATGTGGGGTGGGTTTATGGGCCTAGGGATGAGCTCTGTCCACTATGGGCATCGAGAGGAGCCTCACTGTGCCCATGGCTGGTGGTGCAGTGGAAACGGTGTGACAAAGCCAGATTCCACTTCCACTCACTTTGCTGAGGGCATCTTAAGAGTTTCTTCCCATATACCCAGCAGAGAGGAGACCAAGAGTGACCACAGGCTTCAACTCCTGGGCCAGTCCCTTCTGAAATTCGGAAAAGTGAGGTGACATCTCTGAGGACCGCACTTCCTTCCGTTGTCTCCAAGTCATCTGCTGTTTTAATAACTCATCCCCCTTTAACAATTCTTTTGATTCATTAGTTCTTCCTGAGTATGCAATATATATAACCTCAACTTCCTCATCCATAAAACGGGGTTATGGGAAGGAGCCAGTGAATCATGCCCCAGGCATCACAGGGAACTGAATGGACTTTGTGAACTGTAGCCCTACTGTCTGCCTAACCGCACAGTTACCACCAAAACTTCCCTTCCCCACTCTGATCCTGACTCAGAAGAAGACACCCCTCTCCAACTCTTCCCATGCTTTCAAGGCTGGGGACCACTAATGCAATTAAACTCCTGGTTTTCAGTCTGCCTGCATCTAGAGCCACTTTCCTTGGATGAATCAAATATGAGGTGGGGCACAGAATCCAGATGTCTGTGTTCTAACACACGTGGTAGGCAAACAAACCACGCACATAATTAGGACTCGCTGGTGTAGCCCCTGGCTGCGGTAAGTAGGGCCTGTGGACCACTGAAGCTTAGCATCTCAGGCTGCAGCCCCGATCCCCTGAATCCGGCTCTGCCTGCCAATGCACTGCTCTAAGTTCATGGCCATGCTGAAGTTCAAGGACCCCTGCTCTGGCCAACCTTGCCCAGAGAGTTGAATTTGAACAGGGTTCCCATAGCATCTTCAGAGCAGGATCCTGGACCTATGACAAGCCTTCTGGGTGCATGGATGGCAACCCAAGTATTAAACACAGAGTGGCAGAGCCCCTGGCCTGGACTTTGAGATGCAAAACGCTGCCTCCCTGGAAGTGTCTTTGATAAGGCCCCCTCCTTATCTACTCTGGAAGCCAGGGCAATCAGAAAGGGAGTGGAGGTGGGGTAACTGGGAGAACCCTGCAAGCTGTCAGTGATGTGGGACACCAGTGAGCAGGACACACGTGACTCTTGGCCCTCAGTGCCAGCAGTTTCAAGGTCTAGTTAACCCCCTGCCTCACTCAGCTTCTAGCTCCCGTCAAAGGTCTTTCTCTGTATATTGTTTGTGTGTTTTGGTGTGTGTGTATGTGTGTGTGTGCGCATGTGTTTGTGTGTGCGTGTGTGTGCATGTGTTTGTGTGTGTGTGTGCATGCGCATGTGTTTGTGTGTGTGTCCCTTCCCCATAGTACAGCCATCACAGTGAGTTTGAACCATCCTATAAAGCATGGTGGTATGTACAGTTTACACTCTTCCATGGATGTTGCCTTGGGGGCCTCTGTGTCTGGCTTTTGCCCTCAGTAGGATCTTTACAAGGTGTTCTTGAAAATGGATGAGTCTCTAGAGCAGCTGCAGCACCCAGGAACCCATGGAGGGTGCCTGAACCTGTGACTTCAACAAGCTTTCTGGGAGCTTGGATGGCTCCCTAAGTATTAAGTCAGATGGGCATTGTTGTAGGTCGCTTGTGGCCCTCCAGCATCCCGGATGAGCCATTGATCAGCTTCAGCTCCTACGTGCTACTCTGGGCACTGTGGTAGTCATCCGCCCACGTGCTCTCAGGGCCGTGGGAGGTAGCTGGCTTGAAGACTGGCAAGCTTAAATGCTTGTAGCCTAGATGACTTGCCCAGGTTTGATCTGGGATTTGGCAGATTCGGAGTCCATCATGATGGCATCAAACAGGCTGTCAGGTCGCGTGGCACCACTCCATTCACCTCTCTACATCTTGATCTCTCTCATTCATCAAACGAAACCCTCTGCACAGATCTGTGAAGCTGACTGAGGAACTGAGCCCCACTCACTAGAGTCTCCAGCGTGTATTAAGTGTCCACTCGCTAGAGTTTTGACTCTCTTTCCTGAGACATTTGTTCTGAGGTAAGGTCTCACTGTGTAGCCCAGGCTGTGCTCAAACGCACAATGCTCCTGCCGTAGCCTCCCTTCGCCAAACACTGGAGGCAGAGGCATGCACCATCATGCCTGGTCCCAGAGCCTGTCTTTTGGCTCCATTTACACTAATATTTTACTATTCCCATCCTGTATTATCGGTAATTGTCCTGAATGCCTCCTATGCAAACTGACCTCCAACCACGGTCCTAGAGGAAATTTGTAACCTAGCAAGGAGACTGACAAACGCCAGGGCAGGGCGGGGTCTGGGTGAAGGTTAGAAGGATGTGTCTGGGTTAGGAGTTGTGGAGCTTGCAGGAAGCCTGGAGACTGGAGGATTGTGGGAGAGAGGACACAAGAGGCAGAGGTCTCCCAGCCCTGGGAGGAAAGCTCAGGGCCCCACACAGCAGACAGATGCTTATCTGCAGCATTTCTTGTTTTTCCACCCACTGGAAGGTGGAGGGAAGGAGAGCGCTGCCAGCTTGGATAGAGGATAGGGGTTTTGCCTGACTTTGCAGGGACTCTTGGGTATCCAGGAGCCTTCTGTGGACTGGGAGATCTGGGGTCTGGTAGCAGATGGGAGCTCTCACCGATGACAGCCAGCAGAGGGCGCTGTCCACCGCTACATAGCGCTGGTAACTATGAAAACCCTGGGATGGAGAACCCAATTATGTGTTTCACTTGAGACAGAGAGGTTTCTTGACTGCCAGAGTCTTTCAGGGTTAAAATGGCCCAGACAATTGAAATGCAGTGGTTACCATGGAGGGAAGAAAGAGCCAACAAAGTGGTCTGCCCAAGGTATATATACAAGTGTACAGGCTTGTTTATGTCTAACATACCAGGTGTATCTGTATCTGCTTGTACCACCAACCCTCCCCCCAATTCACACATGCACATCACACTACAAGCAACACACTCGAACACAAGCACATGACTATTGCAAGAAACATTTTACAATACAAAGAACACACACGTGCCCCATATATCATGGAAAATAAACAGTTTCATAATGTATACGTATGTATATAGGCACAGTACATGTGCACATCACATCAAACACACAGCACATACTATAGGTATGTGCAGTCTACTCATGTATGCCACACATCTACACCTGTGCATGGCACTCGTGCCACAAGAGGCACCCCTTTTACTACACTCACAACATACCATTTACTATTACTACATAATAAATGCATAACACATGCACACGTGTCTCACATACAGTGCACATACGGCACATTTACAACACATAAAGTACTTACAATACATACACTGGCACTATGCACACAAAGGCACATAATACATATAAAATAGGCACACACATACATACTACACAAACACATACAAGACAAACACACATCAAACACACACAGCTCCACATAATACATGCTCCAATGCACAATAGATACCCTACATATTTGTATCACTGTACATGTCAGTACACATTCACAACATGCATACACACATGACGCCGTACCTACATAGCTCACACCTGTGCCCTATGATGATGCACGGTGGTATGACCCCCCCACACAACCTGCATGGACAAAACCCCAAACTACTATACACATGTTCTACATACAACACATATTTATTTAGCGTACATAGCATAAAATGCACTCAACACATAATGCATGCACAGTGCACATGCGCACATGCATACACGCAGTTCACACACGAGTGTGCATATGTAGAGGGCTCTGGAGACAGAGTCACACCCACATCCCCAAAGCCAGAGCCAACATTTCTTGTTTACAGAATAAAGTCCTTCCCTTTTTCTCTCAGCCAATGACAACACACATGGACAGAACTGGAGATTTGCTCCTTCATCCAGCAGTCATTTTTGTGCAGGGAGCTGTGTGCTGGCTGCTGAGACATGCAGTGCGCAGCTATGCTGACCTTCTGCAGGCTTTCGGCACAGTGGCAGAAGTAGGCGCGGCACAAACAAACACGCTAATGGCTATTTAGTATCTGTTCTGTGATGTGCTGTGAGTTCAGAGGGAGCCTCAAACTGGAGTGGGGGAGGTTCTGGACAGAACTTTTAAATCCAGGGTGAGAAGTCGGCATCACAGAGCTGGGACTATGGGCAGGTGGGTGCTCCAAGGGCAGGTGAGTGCTCCAGGACACACAACCTAAGGATATCTGTGCTCTTAGGTAATCAGTGACAGGGCAGCCAGGCTGAGAGCAGTCAGGGGTCCAAAGTCTCATAGCCCTGCTCCCAACTGTCACTGCAATGTGTCCTTTCGCTTCCAGGGGTAGAAGATAAGCTTGCTTTCCAGAAATTCTGGGCTGTGGAAAGAGTCGTGGCTTCTAGGGCAGGGCCCAAGGCCACTCTGGCTACCCAGCCACGCTGTTTCTGGATTTGGGTAGGCAATCTCTTGCCTGCCTCTGGCTGTCCATGGTGGGAGGGGAAGCAGGGGCTAGAGAATGAGCAGATCTGCAAGTCACAAACACTTCCCACTCCTGGGGTGGGGCACCCAGCAGGCTGAGCTGGGTACAGTATATGAACTCCCAGACATAGGAACTGTTCTTTTCTTGATGGGATGGGGGAGTGTGGTAGAGGGTGGTGCTTCAGGACCAACTGGTGCTTAAATGCCTGAATTCAAATTCCTACTTTGAAGCTTATCAGCTGTGTGACAGTGGGCAAGCCATGGGGCCTCTCTGTTCCTTGCTTTTTACTGTACAAACTAGGCATGAAGCTAAAGTAATGCAGAGGACTTTCTAGGACCTTGTGGATTGCATGCAGAAAGCTTATATTAAAACCAGACACATGGCGAGAGGTAAATAAGCATTTCTTACCATGTTTGCAGTTGCTTCTCTGATCCCAGATAAAGGCAAACACTAATAATAAACCAATGTGAAAAACTGAACGTCCAGCATGAGAGCTGGGAGGACCCTTGAAGAATTGTGCTTCCATCTCCCTATTAAAGCCTCGTGACCCAGGGGCATTAGCAGTGGAACTAGAACCTAGGACTGGGAAGAGATCGTCTCTCCTTCAGGAATTGTTAGAGGCAGATCTGTGGATCTGAGGTTCCTGGCTGAGCAGGTCTGAGATGGGATTTGAGGATCTTTAATTTTATCACTTCATCAGCAAGGCTGATGGGGACCACATCTCAGAGGCCGCTGTCCCAAGGATGGGAGAGGCAGATGACAGATAGTCAGAACTCCTGACTTTGCTATCCCTGAATCACACAGTAGACCAGAGAAGGAACGCAGGGGTCTTACTTACATAGGGTGCCGCACCTCAGGCAGGACTCTCTTCAGGGACAGGTAGTCACTGAGTGCCTTGTTGAGGCTCTCTGTGTCCAGGCTGAGTGGGGTCAGCGACTCTTCTGAGTCCTCCCCATCCTCCTCAGTCCTCCAATCCCTCTCAGGGGCTTCCTCATCCCGCCTCCTGCTCGGATGTTTGATGAACTGGTAGCTGCCCCATCTCGGGTGCTGGCTCTGATTCCTCTTAGCCATGGGTGAGGCCACAACCACCAGCAATTGATCCTCCTGCAGGGAGATGAAGGGCAGAAGGCCGTCCAAGAAGCTGTCCTCCTCACTCTCTTCTTCAGCCTCCAGAACCCATTCTTGGGAGTCCCCATAGTCCAGGCGATACCCCATGTCAGAACTGTGTTTGCTGGCTTGGGTTGTGACAGCCTGGTGCTGCGTGGGTCGGGGAGGATACAGCATGGTCACCATCATCAGGACACATCCGAGTGTCAGCAAGAGCAGGAGGAACTGAAGCCTGCAGCGTCCGTTCCTGGGTCTCTTCCTCAGGAGCATGTCGCAGCCACTTGCCCAGAGCAGCGGGTCCTGATCAGGTCAAGCTTGTCATTGAGTCTGGGCTGCTCATTGCAGCCAGTCACCTGCTCCTTTTATTCCATCTGACACTTGCCAACAGCAGTTGTAGGACCCACTTCCCTTGGAACCAGAAAGCCACAAGAGCCTGGGGCTGCCCCTGGTCCTCTCTGGATTTTGTCAATTGTCTTCTGAAAAGGGTCTCTGGTTGTGTTGCTTGCCCCTTCTCACCCTGCTCTTGTCCATTCTGCTCTGGTGGTTAGTCCCGTGTTTCTTCCCCCCTCTGCATGAATGGTAAGGTTCTATGGGATGTCTGGGGCGAGTAGCCAGATGATAGACATCCTCTTTTGGACGCCTTGAGTCAGTCCAGACCAACAGACGTAAAGCCTAAAGCCGGCAGGCACTGCCCCGTTTCCTTTCACACTTAGCTCCAGCTCTGCACGAACCCTCTGCCAGACACAACGGGAGCCAAGCGTGAGTCTCGCTCCTGGTCCTAATGCCCTCACTGTTCCGGGTTTTGCACAACCACAAAGCATCACCCTAAGAGCCAGTCCAAAACAGCATCCTCCCTGGAGTTCAGACTTGAGCCTTATTCACAGGGAGGCATCCTCTCCTCACACAGAGGAGCAGGAAGGAGAATTCCGCCCTGGCTCAACAGGCTGCCAAGGTGATGCAGATGCCAGGAGCCAGCTGTCGGTCAACACCTTCAACCTCCTGCAACAGTCCCGGCTATGCTGTGCTTTTTCCTGGTGTCCACTAGCCTTGTCTTTTTAAGGATGAAGGGCTGAGGGAGCCCTTGTAAGTCTGGCCACCTGGACCTCACAGAGCACTTGGAGGCTGGCAGAGAGGCATGCTTCAAGCTTCCAGCCTTCCAGCTCCACTCAACTCACACACATGTAATGAGTGGCTGCTATATGCCCCCAAACCGTTTTCTGGACCAGGAGTACAGCACGAAGATAGTCAAGCTGGGACCTCATAGTGCTTCCATGGCAGTGAGGGAGACGAAGAGATGATCCATTAGAGTCTGTCAAAGGTCAGGGAGAAAAAAGAATGAGACAGAGAGGGAGCTGGGAATATGGGCTGGGGGCTGAAAACCGATCTTAATTGGTACTGCAGTTTTCCTAGAAGAGCCAGCGTCTGTGTAAGGAGGAAAGCTGGGCAGAAGAAATAACACAGGTAAGGTTCTGAAAGGAGCAGGCCTGGTGTGTGGAACAGCAAAGAGCCAGAGTGACCAGAACAGAGCAGGCCAAGCACAGTACAGCGGGGCATGATGGGAGACGGGGAGCAAAGGGAGATGCTGAAACATTGAGAGACTGAGCTCAGAAGGAGGCAGAGCGTGGCAGGAGGTGGAAGAAGGAGAAGTGACACATGCTGGGAGATGGGGCATGACGGGAAGTGGGGCACAACAGGAAATGGAACACAACTGGAGGAGGAACAAAGGGAGACAGCCCTCAGTAGGAGGTGGAGCATTACAGGAGGTGGAGGGCAACCAGAGGCAGGGCAAAGAGAGGGAGTATGGAACAATGGGAGTTCAGCAAAAATAAGAGATGGAACATGGGCTGTGTGACAGACACATGTCTACTCACCCTAGAAAAGGGACTCACGACTGACCAAAGTAATGATTGCACCAAGGTCCAATTTGGTGGGTCAGTGAGTCATCATTGGGATCACAGGAGGAGGAGGATGCAGAAAAGCAGCTGCACCTTTAAGAGGCACCCCAACACGGGTGATGGCTCATGAGAGCCGCCACACTGAGCTCTCTGCACAGTGTACAGGAAGCTCCGGGTCCAGCAAATCTCTGCAGCTCTACTGACCAGTCTCCTTCCCAGAGGGAGTCCCCAGGGAAGGACCCCCGAGAATCTTCCAAGTTCCCACTTTCCCAGACATGTGACCTTTTGATTCCTGTCTGAACTTTCCCCTTCCCTAGGAACGGTTTCCATTCAAGAGAAGTGGGGCCTGACTGTCCGTGGAGCTCAATGGGAAGTGAAGAGCTTGGCGTGAGGCGGGGTGGAGAGGAGGTGGTCACTACAGAAGGCCACAGGGAGCACGGGTGGGGAAGGAGGAAGGATATCTCAATGGGGCACGGAAAGACCTTGGCTTTCCCTCTGAGTGAGATGAGGGCCCTTGGAGACCTAGGGTGGAGGAGAGACAGTCTGACTCGGGTTTTAACTGATTCCCTCTGCCTGTTGGATTGAGATGACTTTAAAGGACAAAGGCAGAGGAACCGATCACTGACTGGTGAAGCTCAAAGGGACACCAGCAGAGACGAGAAGTGAAGAGCAGCAGATGGATTTTAAGAAAGAACCTGGACTGTAGGCTGATAACCCTGGGATGTGAGAGAGTCGAGTCACAGAAGGGTTCCGTGAGATGTTGAAAGACTGAAGTCACCATCAGCCGAGGAAGGAAGGTGGGGAGCAAGTGGAATGAGGTGAAAAGCAATGGATTTTCTGGGGACAGGTGACGTTGGCAATGTCTGGCAGGTGGCCAAGGGAAGATAAAGTGTGGGCTGTGGGATCCATGCCCACTCAGTCTCCCGGATGGCAGCAGGGAGGGCCAGCAGTGACACTGTATACACAGTCACAAGGAGACGGTGATGGGGACTGAGGTCCGAGGCCGCTGGGGGCATGTGCAGACCACAAGAGAAGGGATTGTTCTAGCTTCATTACTGTGCTTGTGATAAAATACCATGACAGAAAGCAGCTTAGAGGAAAAAGGAGTTTATTTAAATTTATAGTTCCAGGTTATATCCATCATGGTGGGGAAACCAAGGCAAGAACTTCAAACAGTGCTCTCACATCCAAATCAGGAGAGAAATGAATGCACACATGCTCATTTGCCTGTGCTAAGATTTCTTCACTCTTACAAAGTTCAGCACCCCTGATGAGGGAATGGTGCCACCCACTTTGGTCTTCACACATCAATTAATTAAGACAACCTCACACAGACGTTCCTCAGTTCCTTAGTGAGATTCCATCTTCAGACCATTGCCGGTTAGGTCAACAGTTAACACTCACCATCACAGGGATGGAGAAAGCTGAGGCATCTTAGGTTCTGGGTCCAGGGTTTGGTGAAGGGCAGATGACAGTTGCTGTGAGCTGTGTTTCTTTTGACAGATGTAGCCTTGATGTGGGCCAGTTACCATTGGGGCATTGTTTTATTTTATTTTATTTTTTAAGAAGAATCTTTTTCTATTTTACATACCAATCCCAGTCCTCCCATCCTCTCCCTGCTCCTCCCCCAACTTTTCCTCACCCCCCCATCCACTCCTCAGAGAGGGTGAGGCCTCCCATGGGGTGTCAGGACCCTAGGATATATAGTCCAGAATTCCTGAGACATGGTGAAGTTAACAGGGATGTTGCAACCAAAGGTTTCAAATCAGAAAGCTCAGGGGGCAGTGTCACCATCTTTTGGCACACAACTTTTGCCCCCTCCTCTCCTGCCAGGCTCACTTCTAACTCAGTGAACTTCCTAGCCCAGGACTTTATCTGCCTCCTTAGCCAAACTGCTGTGTGGTCCCTTCCTCAGAAATCCACACATGCGGCTCACTCTTTCACCTCCGTGTTTCCTGGTGTGTGTGTGTGTGTGTGTGTGTGTGTGTGTGTGTGTGCCAGAGTTTCCCAGAGCCCTCTTTTCTACATCCAAAGCCCCTTTGTCCATGCACAATATTCTCTAACCTCTTTCCTTCTTTCTTGACGGATGTAGCTCCCCTGAATACCTGAGAAGTTAAATACCCAGGCCTTGGGAATGTCTGTTTCCACTCACTCTCATAGATGTATGCTAATCAATGACAGAAGTTGGTTTGTTTCAGATGTTTGCTCAGTGACTAAGCGTGTGTGTGTGTGTGTGTCCTATATAGAAAATTTGCCATTAAACCTATATAGAGAAATTGCTCCATAGAGATTTGGTGAATGGATATGGAGATAGCTATATGGTCATTTTATGATCTGCGTAATATGAGGCTCAAGTGTCTTCTTGTACTCTGGGCTTCAGATTAGCTCGATATGACTTCATACAGCTAGCAATCATGGGATCATATTTAAGGCTAGATTCCTGGATTCTCCAAAATAGACAGTAAACTCAGAAAATGCTTGCACTGTTCCAACTGCTATAGCTTCTCAGAGACGGAAGAGACGTGTCTGTGTGTCTGCCACCAAGGAACTTAGTCACCAGGCTCAGTCACTGGGCTCCTTGGTCACCGAGGAGCTATCCTGGGTTCAGATTCCTCTAAACTGGGACATTCTCTTTGGTGGGTCCCTGAGGGTCCTGCCAAGGCATTAGTATTAGGAAGGTCCTATGACCCTGGCTTCTCGGCATCACTCTAGATTAGACGTGGCAGAAAGCTTTCTAAATTCCAGGCTCCAAGGCCTGCCATCTCTGCTCTGTCTGTTCCTGGCTCCTGGCTTGGATGTCACATTGTTTCCCTCACACATGTCCTATGGGCATAGCCCTCCTTTCATATCCAGACACCAGCAGTATGTCTTCAGTCCACAGCCCTGGCCTTGGCTTTTGTTCACGTATAGCCAGAGTCCTCCTCTCAGTGCCCCCCCCCCCGAGGTAAAACTGTTCATGCTTCTTTCACTGTTCCCCAGAATTAAAACTAACCAAGCCATGGACTCCAAAAATGCACAGCAAAAATCCTTCTAGTCACCTGTTCCTCCTGGCTCCAGAAGCAGGGGACTCACTGGAGCTCCTTGTGTCCCAGCACCTCAGGGCCGACCTGACTGAGCTGTCTGGGGCACTGGGGTCTGGAAGTCGGCCCCTTGCCCCCTTTCTCCATTATCCAGTAGGAGGCTCAGCATCTGTCCCATTTCCTCCACCACCACCTTTGTTCCTGAGATCGTTTGCTTGCATCTTGCCCTCTTTGATACTGCAGACTTACCCCTTCCTCTGGACCTGGGATGGGACTGCCACAGGAAACACACACCTTTGGATGATCGGATAAAATGGTCTCAGGAGAGTTTCTAGTCCAATATGACAGGTGTCCTCACACAGAGGACAATTGGGGCAGTGACCCAGCATGGGGAGAAATCCTGCAAGGTGAAGGCTAAGACTGAGGTTGGGCAGCCATATACAACCAAGAATGTTACCCCTCAGGATAGGTGTGACATGGCACAGAATCTCTCAGGCCCTTCTCAGATTTTTGGTGTCACCCCTGGGGAATGACATCTGTTGAAGCTCCTGAGGCTGTGACATTTTGTCACAGCTGCTGCCAGAGCAGATACTTTCTTTTGGCTGCCCTGCCTTCTCTTACTCCCCTCCTTCTTGTGTTTCCTCTCTATGCAGAATGTACATTAATAATAAAAACAGCAATAGCAATAATAACAATAATACCATGAATAAAGAGAGGGCTCTATTTGAGAAGAGGATGGTGGTCAGTGGAAGAAGAGGCAGAAGAGGGCAATGGGGAGAGGTGGGTTGTATAAAAGCAAAGTGTCTGTAGCACTAGCCTTAGGGAGGTTGAAACAGGAGGACTGTGAGTGTTTAGCTTGGGCTACCTTGTAATCGGAGACTGTTCTTTTGTTTTCTGACCACCCAGACCCAAATAATCACCCAAAACCATATTAATTACAACACTGTTTGGCCAGTGGCTCAGGCATATTCCTAGCTAGCTCTTATATCTTAAATTAACCCATTCCTATTAAGCCGTGTACTGCCACGAGGCTGTGACTTACCAGTAAAGTTCAGGCATCATTCTCCTTTATTAACTACAGGGCCTCTGCCTGACTCTGCCTTCCGGTTAATGACTGCCAGTTCTCATTGTATCAGATAGATGGGCCATTTTACAGTAATCTTTCTTTACGTATTTTTTAAGAAATATTTATTTTATTATTATTGAGGGGGGGTTGTACAGGTACCCTGTATCCAGAAGACATGCTAGATACCTTAGATCTGGAGTTACAGATGGCTGTGAACTGTCATGTGGGTGCTGGGTATTGAACCCAGGCCCTTTGCAAGAGCAACCAATGCACTCACCCGCTGAACCATCACCCCAGTTCCCTGACATATTCTTATGTGCACAAGATTTCAGGTATTTGTGCCAGTATTTGCAAATAATTCCCAGAAGCAGAATTTCTGGGTCAAATACAATGCACATTGCAAAAGCATCATTGTCACTGCTTGTGCTCCAAAGAGTTTGCTTTAGTTTACACCACACTCAAGCATGCTGGTTTCCCATTATCTCACCAGGAGAATGTGTTATTGACCTCTTTGATTTTTGCCAGTCTGGCAAATGAAAAATGGTATCCCACAAAGAAAAAAAAACCTCCAAAGTCCTAAATCTCATGAAATTTATGGGGAGTGGCATGCATGTTGCTGAAGGAACAATAAACCTGGAAAGGAGCAGCTGGACCCCAGACTGAGAGGGAACCACAGATGTCAGCTCCTCTCAGGTTCACCCAGAAACTCACCATCATTGCATTCAAAGGTACAAGCTATTCTATGATTCTTCCAGAAATGCAAAGAAATAAAGAAGATACACTAATTATGAAGATCATGGTGAGAAATCCCTCTACCTAGCTACGTGTTAATCAGTAAACACCTGTTACTGTAACAAATGCCTGGGATAATTAACTTATAAAGAGATAAGGTTTATTTTAGCACATGGTCTCAGTCTGGGATCCTACCTCATGGAATGGCGTGACTTGCTCAGTCTAGAAACTCCCTCCCAGAGAAGCCCAGAGGTCTGTCTTCCAGGTGATTCTAGGTCCTTTCAGATTTACAATCGATTGCAATCCTCGTGATGGCAAAGGGAGTGAGTATCCCAGACCTAGCAACTTCCAAAGAAACCAGCAGTCCCTAGGCATCTGGGGAATCCAGAGATGAGGCATGGGGAGTAAAGACTGGCTGGTGCCTCCAAGACCACCCACTCCTGTCATGCTGCCGAGTTCCTTTCTGGAGTTGCAGTCAGTTGGGGAAGGCAGCTGGGTTTTACTTATTAGTAAGGGGTTGGTTACTGT
Source organism: Chionomys nivalis (assembly GCF_950005125.1). Classification (NCBI taxonomy): domain Eukaryota; kingdom Metazoa; phylum Chordata; class Mammalia; order Rodentia; family Cricetidae; genus Chionomys; species Chionomys nivalis. Next base: position 30,226,552 of record NC_080090.1, on the reverse strand, counting down.
CTCGGGTGCTAGAGATTCAAAGCCAGAATAGCAAGCAAGCTGGCTGTGTGAGAGCTTCTTCAGTCCTAAGGGGCTGCTCTGGACGACTCTCCCAACCTGTGACTCCTGCCTGCTTAGATCCACCAACCCAATTCCTTGACCCAGAGTGGCCTCATGGCTTCTGTCACCACTGAGACTGTTTTCTTGGCTGGGCTGTGGAGGGCTTGGCTGCTTTGGCTGTGAGCTCATTGTTTACTATAGCTTTGGAAAGTTTCTGCCTCCCTGCTGTAGGCTGGTTGAGAGCAGGAGTCAGCGTGGTGTGTATGTGTGTGTGCATTAGAGAGAGAGAGACAGAGAGAGACAGAGACACACACACACAGAGAGAGAGAGAGAGAGAGGTGAACTCCAGGCAGCCAGCGTACTAGAATCTTGAACACCAAACAACCAGTTCTGTGCCTGCAGCTCCATGTCTTCTTGGAAGCATGGCTGGGCCTAAGCTCTTCCCCTGTCAGCTGCTGTTGGAGGCGGAGAGACACTGGAGAGAGAATCTGTCACTAATGACATAAAATCCAAGTTGATGGGGAGGAGATGAATTTGTGAGCACTCAAAGCTTAGCCCCCTGGGAGGGCAGAGAGGAGACTGTCCCTCTCATCCTTCTCACCTTTTTACCTGCTGTAGTCCACAGTGTCCTCTCTAAATACCTGGTGCGCAGGAAACTTCAGGTTCAGCAAGGCAGGGCAACCCCCCTGGATGGTGGACTGGGCCATCTCCTGGTATGTCATGTGCAGTGTGCCCCCTTTGTAAGGTCAGGCTGTCTCTTGAAGAGCAATCTCTTTGAAAGCATAGTTTGTCCTGACAGAGTGCACACGTGGGAGATGATGCTGATGTTGGGTTTGCTATAAGCAAGAGAAAGGTGGGTAAGAAGGAGGGTTCTCCAACTACAGAGGAGACAGACTGGGGTATGCAGAGAACTCTGTTAGCCTCCAGGAACCCCCAGTTTGTATACAGATGGCCATGCATACTGATGACTGACACACAGAGGTGTTGTGGGAACATCTTGAACATATTGAAGGGATTGGAGACACATGGGGGCTGGAGGAACTCTCTTGAGAAATTGACACAGGATGCTAGATATAAAGTTTCTACACCTGACTCTGTCTTGATTGGCAATGCCTTGGGGACTGGATCCCTGTTCAAACACGGTGTGATCCTGGACAAGCCTCTTAATCTTTAATTCACAGGGGAATTGCTACCCGTCCCCAATACTTTGAGCATTGATGACATGCATACTGCATACTGCTTGTAATATTACAGATTTTGCCTGAGAAGTTAAAAATTTTATCATATTGTGTGTGTGTGTGTGTGTGTGTGTGAAGAGCTTGTGGGGATTTGTTCTGGAGATTGAACTTGTGTAGGGGTTGCCAGGCTTGGTACCAAGTCACCTGCTGAGCCATCTCAACAGCCCATGGCTGAGCAGATCATACAGGACTTGCAAATTAGGCAATAGAAAAATCGTGAGAAGATTCAGCCTGTCTGTATTAGTTACTGCCTCGCCATTGTAACAAATATCCAAGGAAAGCAGATCAAGGCAGCAAGGGTGTGGAAAGAGAGGGATGTGAACAACCTGGGGAAGATGCTTATTTTTGTCTCAAGGTGCCAACACCCCCTTAAATGCTGCACCATCCAGAACATTCCATGTAGAAGGACAGAGTAAGTTATCTTCTGCCTGATTTGCTTCAGTGCAGGGTGTCTGTAAGGTTGAAAGCCTCATGAAGATGCCCTGCACTGGCTCTCCTGTCTCCTCTGCATTTTGCCCCATGGGATTGACCAGCAGTTGAGCAGATCTAGGCTCTGCCTGGTTCTCAAAGAAACTGACCGCAACTGCCTACATGAAAACATGAAGGAGTTAAAGCTCCTTCCCTAGTGCCTGAGTCTCCTAATGAGCTGTTAGCATCTGACCAAATCTGGCTCCATGGTTGTGATCTGAGGATTTCCAGAAACTGTTTTGGGAGCTGGAAAGTTTCCTAGAGACCCAGAAGTGGGGTTGTGTATCCAGAGCCTTCAGCCCCTCACTATACCTGTGATGCCAGAGCCTGTGCTGCACTTGATAAACCTTCCCAAAATGATGGAGAAAAGTCAAGAGGGGTACAAAGTGTTGATTAGCCCCAACAGGCTGCGATTTTACATGTATGTAAAGTGCTTACATCTCCAGTGTGACACTTGGGGCATTTTTGTGTATTATAGAAAAAAAAACCCAGAAGATTTCTATCACTGTACAAAGTTTCCTGTCCAATCAGTAACACCTCACCTACTAGCTCTATGCCACCACTCACTACTGATGCTTTCCCTCTAGGACGTGTTTACCGAAGCCCCGTCTCCAGCTGGATGCTGTTTGAAGTAGGGAATTCTTGGGAGTAATTAGGTTTAGAAGAGGTCATGAAGGTGACTCTCCAAAATGTGATTCACACTCTTACAAAAAGAGGAAGAGACAAAAACAAAACAAACAAACAAAAAAAACACCCCCTTCCAACAAGAGGCCTTTGATCTACAAACCAGGAGGAGAGCCCTCACCAGGCTCACATCTGCCCACAGCTTGGCCTCTAGTCCACTGCATTTTTGTTACAGCAGCCTGAACTGCCTAAGACACTATTATTCTGACCTTGCTTTAGTCAGGTTTAGTCACACTTCCGTAACAAAAATGCCACAGGTTTAGAAGCTAAAACTCAAAGGTCAAAGCTCTGGTCAGCTCAGTTTCCTCAGGTCCGATCCCTTTGCATCTTGCAGAAGGCCCTCCTCTCTCCATCCTCACAGGGTATTTTGTCTTAATTACTTTCTGTTGCTGTTTTAAAACAACTCGACAGAAACAGCTCAGGGAAAGAAGGGTTTGGCTCCCAGTCCCAGGGAACGTCAGCCCGCTCTGGCAGGGACAGTGTGGGGACAGGAGCATGGGGCAGATGGCCACATTACAGATGTAGTCAGAAGCAGAGGGGGAGGAATGGGTGCTGCTGTTCGGTTTGTTTCTCCTTTTTATGTAGTCCAGGATGGCAGCCCAGAGAACGACACTATCCACAGTGGACAGGTCTTCTCTCTAATAGCCTAATCAAGACAGATCTTCACAGGCATGTCCAGAGGCCCGGATTCTCGGAGGGCCTAGTGGATGACTGAGAGTAACCGTCATGATGGTGACGGAAGAGTGAGTGGGTTCCCTGTGGGCTTCCCAGTTTCCTTTAATAAGGACACTAATGCCATCGGATCAGGGTACCATCCTTGTGGCATCTGTTACTTCAATTACTCCTTTAGAAGCTGGAGGTTTGAGTTTCACTGGAGTCTGGGTTCCACATACGAATTTGGAGGTGAACATACATCCAGTCCACAACAGGCCTCTAGTACGTGTGTTAGTATCAGCGGTTTTAAAGCTCGGTGCAAATGGAAGCATGTAGTCTGTTTTCTTGTCAGGTCGGGTTTCTCTCTCCACTCAATGTAATTATGTTTGAGAGTCATCTGTGTTGTTGCATGGGTACAATGTCAGTGGTTCGTTCGTTTTTTTAAGCAGAGAAGTATTCTGGTGTGCTAACCATACTTTGTTTATCCATTCTTCTACTGAGGATCATTTTGGGTTGGTTCCAGATTGCCAAAAGCCATTTATTCAGTGTTGTGCACTACGTTAGCACTCAGACTATAAGGAAATGTGAAGTACGATCCATTAGCAATGCGTGACATTGCAAAACCACCAAGAAGGCACCAACACACAAAATAAAGTACGGCTGATTCGTGGAACAGAGTTGAAGTCAGGACTCAGAGGAAAGGCATGCTTTTGGGAGCACTGGTAAGGTTTGTTCGCAAATACTTGCACTTAGAAAACGAATAAGCAAAAAAATATCAGCTTCCATGGAAAAGAAAGCGGTGCCAAGTGTGGCGAGAGTCGGCAGGTGCTAACCGGCTGCGCGGCACCTCCGGGAAACCTCATAAAGGTTTCGTCGCCTGTGTTCTAGGCCAAAGAGCTGCACAGTGTCGGAGAAGGGTGAAAACAGGCCCCTTAGATTGAAGCTGGCTCAGACTCTGTTTTTGTGGTTTCTTCCAAGAGGGTGGGGAGGGAAAAGTCTGCTCTCCACAGAACAGTCAGACGCCGTGGAGATCCTGGTGGGAGGAGGCTCTAGGCCAGCTCAGACACAAATACTCTGAGTGCATGGGAGGCAGCTGAGTGGAGAATAGAAGTCTAGTGTCCCAGTTAGGGGTCTGATGACTGCAGATTTACCACTCTGACCCAATGGTGTGTTGGAGTCAACTAAATAAGATCTTTGGTACTGGGATTGGTGCTATAAAGTCAGGAGTGGGCAGATGGAACTCATGGTTGTCCCCCTAAGAATCTGTGCACAGTAATATTAACATTCCCATTCCTGGTTCTAGCAGTTGAGGTCTCCTGCGTCCTCATAAGCCTTCAGAAATGCCACTGCCCCAAATCCTCCCATCATGACAGGGTCCAGGCTTTCCTTGCTGCTATGGTTACCCAGCACCCCAGAGTCAGAGTGACATCAGAGCTCCAGAGGAAAGGGCTGATGGGCATAGGAAGCATGGGGGGTGGCATTCAGGACCATATGGATCATAATTGTTCATAACTGGTATCACATTAGAATCACGTGCAGTTTCCTCCAGCTCTAAGCTTTCATTTTTAATATTTTTCATTGAAATGATGAGTTATATTTAAAAAATCAAGAAAACTTCCACACAACCCATCCTAGCAGACAAGCTCTTCCGCTTCTCATAGTGCATATGACACTTTCCTGAAGCGCCAGCATTTTCTGTGTGGCTGTAGTTGTCTCTATGACGGCTGTATCTTTAGTTTCATAGTACTAAATGCTACAATATGTTAATTACACTATAATGATACTAAGAAGTGCCATAATTTTCCATTTTTTTCATTGTTAGATATCATATTTATCCAGAGTTTGCTACAATCTATAATTCCAAGATTGACTGATTTCTTAGTTTTTCATGCCATACCTGGGGAAGGGTCATTCTTTCCCTGTGGACCTGCTAGTTTGATTTGATTTTTGATATGGAGTCTCGGTATCTAGCCCACCCTGACCTCAAACTTCCAGTCTTCCTGTGTCTGCCCTCTGTGTACTAGGATTACAGGACCTACCCACGACACCTGCCCCAGAGCTGCGTTTCTGAGAGTGGAAAAGAAACCAACAGTTGCCATGGAGAAGAATGGTTCAAGTCTATGCGTTTCCAAAGATACATCGTTCTCAGATAAATCAAATACACACGTACATAAATAAAAAGATGTTTTAAACTTTTTGAATGAGGAAGTAGTAATTGAATGAGAAGGTCAATGTTTGTCAAGATTACCAATGAAAATCACACAACTTTTCAAATTTTCCCCCCAATGCTTAGACTTTTCCTGAAGACTCAGAGACCTGGAGAGGAGACTTTGTCATAACATTGCTTGTCCCTGTCTTCCCAGGATTTCCTTTATTATCTCAGGAATCTCAGAGTCCCAGGAGACTCTGACCCCTGAGTCAGTGTGAGCTGCTGACAGTAGGTGCAAGAAAGAGAAACGTGTTCTCACGGTCTGGAAGATGGGAGTCCAAGATCGAGATGCCAGGATGAGTAGTTTCCCAAGAACACCTCCCCCTGGCTTGCAGACAGCTGCCTTGCCACTTGGTCCTCACAGTGAGGTGAGGGGTATAAGGGGGAGACAGAGGAGAGATGAGAAGGGGATGGGACAAGGGTGAAGGGGAGAAAGCTGGGGAACACTCATTCTGCCTTCTCTTTCAATTCCCATTGTGAGAGCTTGGCATACAATTCCGTCTAACCTCAGTATCTCCCAGAGGTGCAGTCCCAAGCACAGTCACCACAGACATTAGGGCTGAACACATGAAGTTTGGTGTAGCTCAGAGGACAGCAGCTGGTCACTCTAAACCCAACCCCACTTTTGTCTTGAACAAAAGTAAGGAGCATTGTTTGAAACCCTTTTGGCTCCTAGGTATCTCTCTCTCGATGTGTCCCTCACAAACACCCTCTTTATTTGGAAGGCCTGAGTCTCACACAGGATTTGTTTTTTCCCTGTGTGCTTCATTCTGGAACAGAAATGAGTAGAACGTCTGCATTTCTGTTTTCCAGGGAGGGATGTTTTCAGGCTTCTAAGGAGACAAGAATGGGATGCCTGTTTTCACGGACCAGAAATGAATCACGCCTGTTCTTTCAGAATTATAGGCTCAGGAAAGAAGTGACAGGAAGAAAATGTTCTGAGGTGGAGACTTTTGAGTGGAGAGCTGGCTTCAGAAAAGACGGATTGAGCATTATGGGGTTCCTGAAGGACAACAGACCTGCCAGGCTCGTTTGTACCTGGACACTGTTTCCAAATTATTTCTTTAGTCCTCCGTCCCATTCTAGGGTCTTCAGAAAAAAAGGCCAATGGCCAAAGAGAAGGAAGGAAGGAGAGTGCCATATTTATCTCTGTGAGGGGTTTCTGAATTCACTCAGGGCTGCAGGCAGGAGCTCCAAAGGTGAAGCCGTCAATTTCCATGGAGATGGAATGTATTACTCAGAGAAAAGAGGTACCAAATATTATTCAGTCTGGTAAAAGGGAAAAACTTTTTTAAAAATAAAAACACTTTATGTTCCTGTAAAAAAAAAAAAACAAAAAAAAACAAAAAAAAAACCTTTTTCAGAGATGAAGATTTGATTTCAACTGATGAGTCATTCCTGTGGTTTTTTTCTCCCACTTAGCCAAAAAGTGAGGTTTTTAAAAACATGTCTTGTGACAAATTCTTCCCTTGCTTAGCTTGCCATCCTCTGAGAGACAAGGCCCCGTGATCACTGTGAACCTCAGTGGCTGCCCAAGTTCACATGAAAGACTTTGGGAGGCAAGACGCGTAGCTGTCAAGGTTTGTTGTGAAAAAGCAGCTTTAATTTAATAGCCATGATCCAAAACCAAAATGAGAAATGGGAAATGAAACCTAAAGCATGAATTTCAATGACCATTGAGTGTGTTTGGAAGTGACACCCGTGGGCTGAAGGGGTGCTGCAAAGGGTTTGCCTGACCAAGGCAAAGACCTGCATGGAACCCTCGGAAACTGTGAAGAACAATGCCGGGTGTGGCAGTATGCACTGGTAATCCCAGCAGGCAGGACCTGGAGGCAGGAGGATCCCTGGGGCTTGCTGGACACCCAGCCTAGCCTATTTGACAAGTCCCAGGCAAGTGAGAGACTGACTCAACCAATCAATGAATCAACCAACCAAAAGGTGAACAGTCCCTGAGAAATGACCCCAAAGGTTATCCGCTGGCCTCTACATGCACATGCAGAAATGTACCCCATCCCCACAAAAGACACACTGAGTACACATCTGCAATCCTAGCTCTTGGAAAGCTGAGGCAGGAGGACCTCAGTTTTGAAGTCAGTCTGGACTATATAGTGAAATCTTGTCTTAAACAAGCAAACAGCACAGCAAATGTCAGAAAGATAAAAGAACCAAGAGAGCTCCATGCTCTTGATGAGTGGGCGTCACAGTCCTCCTATCAAGATGTCTATGACTCCTCTGCATCATGTGACAGCAACGACAGTACAGATTTTCAACTAGTTAGGAAAGGCCACGCAGGTTCTTCCATCTGTGTTGGGATACTCTCTTAGAAAGTCATCAGACACCTCATGACAAGTCTGACCACATAAAAACTGCCACGCTGGACAACTCCACTGAGGGAACATACAGCGACAGAGAGCCAGATCGAGGGGGAGGAGGGGAGTGGGAGGGGGTCTTGGTCCTGCCTCAGTGAGGTGCTGGGACAGACTTAGTTGCCTTCCCAGGGTAGGCCTTACTCTCACTGAGGAGTGGATGGGGGAGGGGTGGGGTAAAGGTAGGGGGAGAAGGAGTTAGAGGAGGGAGGGGGAACTGGAATTGGTATGTAAAAACAAAAAATAAAAATAAGTAAATAAGTGTTTTAAAAATAAAAAAGACAGCACAAGAATGATTGGAAGATAGAGACACAGACAGAGAACTCAAAAGAGAGGGAAAAACACACACACAAAGTTGGGGGGGAGGGAGAGAGAAAGAGAGGGAGAGGAAGAGGAGAGAGAGATACATGAATAGTCCAGCTGTTCTAACCTCATCTAGAAAACTTCTCCAAGTTACAAACATGCAAATGAGGAAAGCTTTGAGGTGATGCCTTACTTAGCCCCTGCCTGTATAAGAGACCTGAAAGAGCTGAGTCCTCCAGCAGCACCAGTTTGAGCTGGTCTGCCACACGACAGCAGCTAACCTACAGATTAAGAGTATGTTGGTTAAGCATGATATGACATGCTAATACTCTGAAGGTCCCCACTGGACACTTTGAAGTTGTTACACGTTTTTTTATCATAAACCTTGATCAGTGTTTGCAACTACATGGGCTTCCTTACAGTTATTTCTACAGCCAAGTACCTTCTAAGCCTGGACCCACTATCTGGAATGTTCCTTTTGCTCACCATTTCTTCCCCTGACCCCCTTCATCTTGGTAAGTTCCAACCCACTCTCCAGGACCCTGCACTGCTCGGCTCCTTCTCCTGAAGTCTTAAGTTTCTCATGGACACTTGTAAGAGATTTTTTCAAAATCACCACAGATGTACTTTTAATCCTACATGCCGTTCCCTACTTGACCGCTGTCTTACCAACTTTGGAACTTCATGAGTGTATTATTGATAGATTAGGGCAGTAGTGACATTGTGTGACTGAGCTAGATCACAAAGTGATCTGGCTCGTATCCCACTCCCCAGTACACCTACCTTGGGAACTCCGTCATCATATTGTTGGGAAGTTCAGGTTCAGAAATGGGCCTACATATGTTTCATAAAATATCTCCCATGGACCCAGAAGACAGCCACTATCAATTGCCAGACAAGTGAGATCGTCCTCAACTGAGTCCAGAAACTATCTATATGACACTCCAGCCACTGTCCTACAGAGAAGGATGAGCTGTCCCTCCCAAGTGATCTTTAATACTATGTGGTCTTAGTGACATTGTTTTAAGGCTAAATTTAAGGGATGCTGGGGAGATGGCTCAGTTGGTAAAACGTCCTGCCTCATAAACATGAGGGATTATGTAGTGCTGCAATCTTGGTAGTGGAGGGTGCAGAAGGGAAATAGAGTCTAAAGAATTAATGAAGTAGAAAACAATAGATGAAGACATTTAGTATTGACCTTTGGTCTCTATACATATGGATACATGTATGCACTAGCTGCATGCTCACATGCATATATACAAGACTAATTTAATTTAAATAACTAATAAAATGTAAATTCTATGCAAATAGCTGTTATACTGTATTATTTATGGAACAATGACAATGATAAGAATGTTTATATATTTAGTGCAGATGTAGTTTTCCCCAAATCTTAAAAATCATCCATCTATCTATCTATCTATCTATCTATCTATCTATCTATCTATCTATCTATCCATCTACCTACCTATCTATCTACCCATCCATCCATCTATCTATCCATCTATCCATCCATCCATCCATCCATCCATCCATCCATCCATCCATCCATCTATCCATCCATCATCTATCTATCTCTATCTATCTGTGCACAATGCTACAGAGCACATGAGGAGGTCAAATAATAGCCGGGGGCAAAGGTTCTCTCCTTCTACCATGTAGGTTCTGAGAATTGAGCTCAGTGCCTTTATCAACTGAGCCATCTGATTGACCCTCTTGAACAGCTTGAACAGTTTGGTTGGATGCACAGAGGTGGAAATCGTGTGTCTTAGTGGAAGTAGTACTTTGCTTCGACTTAAAATTGTACCAGCTAAAACTATATAAATTACGTTTAGTGAATTCCTCCATGTCTGTTTGTAGTTTGAAGGTATAGAGCACCATGAAAGCCAGGTCACTAAATGCCTTTTCATGGTATTTCATGCACTTGATTCTAGTTACTGCACAGAGTGTCATATACATATATATGTACATATAATGTACATATTCAGCAGCTTCCTCCCAACTTACACTGCTCAGAGTTTCCTTGCTCAGGGGAATTATGCCTCCCACAGTTGGCAGATCTTCCTGCATATATGGAATGAATAAATAAAATATAGAACAGCCTAAAAATAGTACATGGGTAAATCATCCAAGTGCCCAAAGATAGGAGAAAATCATTTTGACTATGGAAAGATGAGGGATGACACAGCTCAAGATGCTGAGCCAGAGGAATTACCACCAGTTCAAACCCAGCCTGCTCTGCATAGTGTGTTCTAAACCAACCTGAACTACAATATGAGAACTGTCCCATGTAGACTAGAGAGAGGGCTCAGGACTTAAGAGCACTGGCGGCTTTGCCAGAGGACCCAGACTCAATTCCTAGCTCACACATGGTGGTTAGTAACAAACACCTATAGCTCCAGTTCCAGGGGATTGCAGCCCTCTCAGGCCTCTGTGGGCACTGGATGTACATGGCATACTCATATGCAAGCAAAACACCCATACACATAAAAAAGTCAAAGCAGTGAGAGAGACATAAAGAAAAGGAAACATGAGGGAAGAAATTCCACATTGTGAGATGTCCATGGAGTTACAAACCGGGTTGTGATTTGTTTTGCATTTACCGATCCATTGTAGTACACCGGCTTTAACTGCTAGTTTGGCTGTATCCAATCATTCTAGAGTAATCACAGCACTGTCATAATAAAAGCCTTTTATCGTCTTTTGGCTGCTGTTGTATTCAGTGTAAGTTCTTGGTTCCAGAAACTTTATTTGTGTATTTGTAAAGGATATAAGCATAATTGCTCATGCAAATAAAAATTACCCTCAGGGGTGGGGATTCTTCTGGGAGGGCAAGTTAAACTACACAGAGGAAAACATGTTTGGAGAAAAACATGTTTAAAGCCAGGCGGGGCTCAAGGAGCTGATAAGCGCTATTGCAAAACACTCAACTGTTGTTTTCCAAGAACATGTGGGAGACTGTGGGGGGAGGGGGCTGCCACAGTGTCCATCCTTCCAAGAGGAAACAAGTTCTGAGGAAAGGAGAAGAACAGAGCAAAATACCAATTTATCAGTGTACAAACTCCAGACAGAACTAGGTCCTGAGCAACCAGTTTGGCTAAGAGAGAATGGATTTAGGGCCAAGACCAGCTGAAGACCTGTGGGAAGGAGGAGGTGTCCACTGGCTGAATAAACAACCTCAGAGTCATAGATGGCTGTAGTGGGGCCTTCAGAGACCTTTCAGTATGGGTTAAACAAATCAAGTATGTCTTCTTAGAAACAGGACCGAGATTTTAAAAATTCCCTTCTACTGAGAGTAACAATAAAAGCAGCCTTGTAAAATGGAGCCAATCAGCTTCCACAAAACCTTTGAGTGTCACGTGTTAGGAGGCCCACAAAACACAAAACAGCAACACACAAAGTTAGGAGGTTTCTTCTGTGCATTTACCTGTGTCCCGGAGTTTCTCACTAGGAATCGGGGTCACTGATGAACTCCATCCTTCCTGACTGGTAAGAGCAGGAAGTCTGGCCGGCTGATCTCTCCCTAACATCCAGGACTTACACTCCAGTTTCGTTTGTCTCTGTGATAAATATCCTGGTCCAAATGCCACAAAAGGGTTTCCTTGGCTTACAAATTCAGGTTACAATTTATTTTTACAAGGTCAAGGTGGGAATTTAAAGCATCAGATCCACAACCCAGAGAAGAAAGAGACCAAAAGTGTGGGCCCTTATCCTTGCTTGCTTTCTGCTTTCAGCTAGCTTTCCTCTGGAACGCTGTCCAGAGGCCCCTCGCCCTGGGGAATGGTGGTTCTCACAGTGAGTGGGTTTTCCTGAATGAGTCACAATCAAGATTAACCCCACAAGCCAGTCTGCTGTAGACAATTGCTCAGCTGAGGCTCTCCTCTCAGATGGCTCACGGTTGTGTCAAAGTGACGATGAAAGCCACCCAGGACCCTGGTGCTCAGTAAATACTTGAGCAATCGAATTCTTGGGAACTGTTTTGGAAGACAAAGTGTTAAAATAAAAGAGTAAATAAATGAGTCTTATTTTTGGTCTCTTATGCTGAAAAGAGAGGTTAGGGTGAAAAACAAAATCACAGAGATGGTTAGAAAAATAGAACACGGCCTGTGGAGTGTTCGGTGGCTGCACTGGGAACAGAATTTGATCTGGAGGTTGGGGCCAATGGACAACTATCAGGTTGGCTAGTTACAAGGTACAAGAGAGGTTTTTTGTTTGTTTGTTTTTGCTGGATATAATGTGTGTTCTCTGTATTCAAACAATGTAAAACTCAGCTTGAGAAAGGTAGATTGTAAGTATACAAAGAGTCATAGCAAATAGAATGCTGACCAGATTAAAAAAATAAAAAAAGAAGACTCAGGGTTAAAATGCCCTGAAAAATAAAATACAGGAAAAAAAATATTTCAATTGGCTGACTCTCAAGACCTTGGTGAGCATTGACAAAGGCACTCTATTGGGCACAGTGGCACAGGCTACCATCCCAGATACTGAAGAGGTGAAGGCAAAGGATTTAAAGTGCAAGATCTGCCAGCGTTACAGTGAGGTCACAGCCTATCTGGGCAACAGAAAGACCCTGTCTCAAAATAAAAGTTAAACGGTGGAGAGGTTGAGGGGAGATAGGTCAGTCAGTAATAGAGTCACAAGGCAAAGCCATGAGAATCAATCCTTAGCAAACACACATACACACACACACACACACATGTATGCACATACACACATGCGGGCAAGTGGCACTCTGACCTTGGCTTAGATTTTGTATCTGGTACCTCTCCTCAAACACACCCTGAGCTTGGCCTAGAAGATGGTAGTCTTTCAACCTTTGGATCATTTCTCCCACCAGTCATGCTACAAGCCTAAAACTGAACCATAAGTTTTTAACAGCACGGGGCCACATCCCTAAGATGAAAACCCCAGGCCTCTTGAGTTCCTGCCAAGAAAGTTCAGTGCTGTTGAAAGACTTTACTATTTGTCCTAAAATCTATCAGCTCTCTCCCTCCCTCTCCCTGAAATGATTCCTTAATAAATAAAATACTTCATTGTTGTAAATCACATTTGTTTCCCTTTCTGGCACATCTTGTACAATTCAGAAATGTCTTTCCCAAGGAACCAGGAGCCATTATAAACACCAAGAAAGATGGGGTTCCCCACTGCCCTGGCTCCTAGGCTCTGTGGAGAAATGGGAACCTATCTTCAGTGAGCTTCAGCTGGCATATGTGAGAGACCAAACCTCAGAACCTTTGCTTTAGCTCACCCCCACATTTTACTGGAGCACACCCCTTCTTCCCTGTGCTTTGGTAGAGCTAGCTCAGGCTATCTCCACTCTGGCAGTAGTCCTGAGCAATATCATTCTTGCTGCCTGTAACTGGGATCTGGCTTTCTGACTATCAGATAGCTCTGACTTCAGCATCAGGACAGGTCTTAAAGAGAAAGGGATGACGTTGTACTATATCCTGTTAAGAGGACAAAGAGTGACATTTCCTAGGTAAATATCCCTTAGGGGGCTCCTTGAATATAAGAAAAAATAGAGATGACCCATCAGGTACCCAGTATACAGACAAGTGCTCCTGCCAACCTTCCTCCAACTCTACATCTCCCTTCCAAGGGAACTTGAAACACAACCTCTTCTGAGGCCAAGTTTTCCATCCATCTCTCTTTGAGAGTTTCCAAGGACCCCAGATTTCTGAATGAGAAGAGAGGCTCGCCAGCTAACCCCATAAGTGATATTGAAATGGCCATGGTCTGTATGAGCCAATGGACGAGGTATAGTCACCGGGCACCCAGAAAGAGTTCTCTACCTTGCCCATACGGCCAGAATCTCCCAGAACCCAGAAGCACATATGATTGCCAGAGAGCCTAATTTTATGAGTCAGAGTAAGCCATCTGCCAAACAGCTTTTAACTGAAGCTTTAAGAGCCAAAACTGACTGGAAAAAAAAATCGAGCAAGTTGATTCAGTAGGATTATCTTTGCTAAAAGAGGGTTTTCTGGGTTTAATTAGTTGGAAGCCATTTTGTCACGGGCAGATCATTTGAATGTAAAAGGTTTGGTTTTCCAGCTTGGTCCCCCTCCCTCCACATTTGGGCCTCACAGAATCCTTGGTTAACACCAGTCTCTAGCCTTCCCTGCCCATGCTAAGCTACACTGCCCGTCTTCTGAGGTATCCGGCTTCACAGACATCTTCTCGACACTAGGCAGGAATCAGGTGAGGGATTTCAGACTGGTGGAGGAGCCAAATGTCATCTGCTCTCAAGTACACCCTCTTAGTCAGTCACTGTGTGCTCAGAACTACGTATCTGTGGCTGCATGAATTTATGCCACAGTCATCGGACAGGCATGAGCCGGAAAGTTAGCACCAAACAGTGGAAACGCGGTTACTGCTGGGTTGAAGGTGGAGGGTTAACTCTTTCTGTGTGGGACTCTGGGGATGTCCAGGAACTTCACCAGCTCCATCTGCTCCTGGTGAAGCTGGCTGAAGGAGTTAGTGCCTAGCTAGTGGCTGCTTTCCAGCAGGAATTTAAATGGCTGTGATTCCTCATCTGCCCTCAAGGCTCACAATATGAGATTTTAGATATATAGTCAGGACGTGGTCTTGGTGTGAGAACCCAGGTCCCATGTGTTTGTCGCAAATGAACATGCTGGTGAAAACGCTTCTAAGTTTCCAACTGGGTGAGATAATTCAAGCAACATCTCCATTTTACACACTTTGTTTATCCAGACATACAAAAGCAGCAAGAAGCCCCGGACGATCCTACTATGCTTATCACCAGTTTCCACAACCATCAGCTGAAGGCTCCTCTTGGTTCCAGACCTTCATGGATCTCTGCCCTGGATCCCTATACTATATTACACACTTTCCAACTGAGAACACCAAGACGGAAGTGTCGGTGACGAAGAACAATTTGCTCAAGGGACTGGATTTAGCTTCAAGCTGAGAAAAGGGCAGATGCAGTATATCACATTCTTTGTGGGAGAAGCTTGGCCTACTATACTCTATAACCTTTTAAAAATTAAAGAACTTACTCTGTAGTTAGCACGCAAAATGATATTTCATAAAACGTTTCATACACTCATAACATTGTGCCTTGCTCATGTTTGTCCTCCTCTCATTCCTGTCCCTATGCACTATTAATATATAATTTTTATCTACAGCATGAAAGCCATAGATACCGTTTTCATGATACAAACGACAGAAGGCAAAACCAGGAAAGAGTTTCATCAAAGCAGAGGCTGAGGAATATGGAAAGTGTCTCACTCCATGAGATTTCAACTCATTGGAATGTCGTCCTCTTGGGAGCTATTATGGCTAGTCTTGATTGACATCTTGAATTGACTGAAACACCAGAGAGATTACTGTCTAGGTATGTCTATGAGACTGTTTGTAAAGACAATTGGCATATGGCCCTGCGAAGGAAACGGGGAAGAGGCTCCCTGAATGTAGGTGGCACTGTCTGGTAGGCAGGGACCTGTGTGGGAAAAACAAAACAAAAACAAACAAACAAAAACAAAACCATGAGGAAGGGGGAAGCTGAGAATGCAGGACTCCCTCCTCTCCTCCCCTCTCTTTTGCTCTGTCTTCTCACTCCTTCCTGGCTGCCATTAAGAAAGAGCCCTGCTCCTCTGTACCCTTCCACCATCGTGCTCCGCTTCATTGCAGGCCTGGGAACAATGAGGTCAACCAACCATGACCCTATAAGCTCTGAAACCATGAGCCCAAATATTTTTCCCTGGTTGTCTTTATCACCTGATGACCCAGCATTTCCTTCCTCACCTCCACTTTGACTCTCAACAAATCCTAGCTGGAGAATTTCCTCTGCTGTGTTAAAATACCGTAGAGACTAGGGACTCACTGCGACGGCTAACTTCCCTACCCCGACCCCATCCATCCTGATCAGTTTTGTTGTCAACTTGACATACTTGGAAACTGGGACCTCATCTAAATGATTGTCACCATCAGATGGCCTGTGGGCATTGGGGGAGGGGCATTTTTGATTGCTGATTAATGAAGGAGGGCCCAGCACACTGTGGGAGGTGCTGTCTCTAGTCAGCAGGCCTGGGCTGTTTAGGAAGAGTAGTTGAAGGTGAGCCTGGAAACAAGCCATGAGCAGCACTCCTCTGTTGGTTCCTGCTTTACACTCCTGCCTCCGTTTCCCTCCACAGTGGACTGTACCCTGTAAGCCAGATCAACCTTTTCTTCCCTCGGTTTGCCTTTTGTCGGTGTGTTTTCACAGCAGCAGTGAAGCAACTAGATCGTCATCTTTTTTGACTCTGCAAAGTTGAAAAAGCATTCCTTTTCCTTCATAACCATTGCTTTCTCCCAGTCATCGACACAATGACCCATGGCCTACCCTGAGGGAAACTTGGTTGGGAGAAGCTGCAAGGAGATTTATTATTTACTAATGTTAAGTGAATAAGAATTAATAAGAATTAATTCAGGAATCAGTGGAATATCTCAAGCCTTGGGGAGCCCCACGAGTGTGGGAGTTCACATTCTTATAGGTTCAGTGAGAGAGAGCATGGGCTACGGGTCCCTCAAATGGAGCCCACTTACCACACTTCCCCAGGCTTGCTCATTCTAAGAGCTCCATTCTTCTGTGAGGCAGTCCCTTCTGGGAACACATACACAGAGAGTGGCAGATGTGATTGTTTAAAAGTCAGCTTGGTCACCATGTGACAGCCACCATGTTCGGGATTCCTGTTCTGACTCCCTATGGAGATAGTCACGATGCCTTGAAATTCTGTCCACTTGCCTAAAGCTTCTGGGTGGTGGGAACACAGACATGCCCCTCTGGAAGCCTTGAAGCCAGCCTGAACAACGTGTGAATTTTTTTTTTTTCCAAGACAGGGTTTCTCTGTAACTTTGAATCCTGTCCCAGAACTAGCTCTTGTATCCCTGGCTGGCCTCAAACTCATAGAGATCCGCCTGCCTCTGCCTCCTGAGTGCTGGGATTAAAGGCATGCGCCACCACCGCCTGGCCTAACATGTGAGCCTTTTAACAACAACGATTATTTTTTTTTAAAGAAAACAATAAAAGATGATAAGGTCAGAAGGTAACCTAATACCAGGAGAAATCAAACCTACCAACGTCTTGAATTTAGATCAGTCAGCCTCCAGACACATGAAAATGAGATCAAATTCAGGGATATAGTTCAATGAGTAAAGTGCTTGCTCCATAAATGGGAGGACCAGACCAGCAGTGCACATCTGTGATCACAGTGCCCCTACAGAGGCAGGGCACAGCAGCACACATCTGTGATCACAGTGCTCATACCCAGGCTGGGCAGAGCAGTGCACATCTGTGATCACAAGACTTATGCAGAAGGAGACAGGGGAATCCCTAGAAGCTCAAGGAACAGCCAGACTAAATCATGCATTGGCAAACAGTAGAAATATCTGTTTCTAAGAAGGTAGAAGGTGATGGCCAAAGTCATACTCTGACTTCCACTTATATGCCTTGGCATATGCCTTCACACACAGACACACACATACATACACACACACACTCACACACACATACACACAACCATCAAACAGAAAGATAAAAATATTTAAAAATTAAGATTTTTTTAACTGGTTGCTTGTGGCGCACACCTTTAATCCCAGCATGCGGGAGGCAGAAGCAGGTGGATCTCTGTGAGTTTGAGGGCAGCCTGGTCTACAGAGCTAGTTCCAGGACAGCTAGGGCTACACAGAGAAACCTTGTCTTGAAAAAATCAGAATAATAATAATCAGAAATACTTTGCTGCTTAAGCCACTAGTTTGTTATATTTTATTACTGAGGTGCCCCAAAGTAAATACACAAAGATTCCTATGTGTCCCCATGCCGGACCCTCATCTTCAAGAAGGGGCCACAAGGCTGGGCCAACTTGACATGTTTTCTGGGCAACAGTGGTAAGCGTGCCAAGGGCAAAGCCACAAGGGCTGAAGAATCTCCCTTGCTGATCCTCTTTCCAGTGACCCCTTGAAGATTTGTTTTGGTCCCTGACTGCAGGGGTGAAGAGCCGCTGAGCAGGTCCTGTGGAGACCCTGTGCAACTTCACGAGGTTCCTCAGTTTTGAGATCTCATATACCTTTTGGCAACCTGTTCCCAGTGTTTGGGTAATGTCAGTGACATCACCCGCTGATTTGGGTTTATATAAACACGTCTTTAGCTGAGCTCAGCTGGCTACAACCTGAGTGACTTTTCCTGGAAAGATTTGGGGCAGCCGTTCTCAAACTCTGGCATGCCTCAAAATCACCTGGCAGGCTTACTCAAGTGCAGATGGCAGGGCCACCCCCATATTCTCATTCAGAGGTCTGGGTAGAGCCCAAGAACTTTGCATTTCTAACAAGCTTCCTTGTGATTCTGGTGCTGCAGACCCAGTGATGCTGATGTTACCACTCCAGACACTGATTGGGCAAAAAGAAGCAATATTCTAGGGAAAGTCCCTAAACTAATCCAAACAATGTAGAAGGAGACCCAGACAGAACTGGGATAAAAAGTGACAGGAATAGACAATTTGGCCAAAAGTGCTCAGCATATGTGGGACAAAGCCTGGCAGAGGTTATGTAAGTCACAGGGCAAGAGCTCAAAGAGTCAGGTTCAGCAGCACTGGAGTGGCTGCAAAGGACAGTGGATGGACAGGCTTGTCTTTATGTCTACAGGCACTCCTGGAGGTTTTGCAGACTCCAAGGCTGTCACTGAGCTGGCAGCAATGCAGGGGAGGAGCCACATGGACGGCTAGGCTCTATTGACTGCATGTACGGACAAGCATTGTGTGAGTGTCTGGGACCGGTGGAGGCCAGAAGTGGAGGGTGGAGGCCAGAAGAGGGTGTCTTATTCCCTGGAACTGGAGTGATGTACGGTTGTGGGCTGCCATGTGGTTACTAGAATTCATACGCGGGTCCTCCACAGGTACTCCAAACCACTGAGCCATCTGGCCAGGCCATTCTGTTGTCAACAACTACATACCATGGGCATTTATCCCTAAGTACCAGCTTTGTTTACTTTGTTCCCATGAACCTTCAGATTTGTCTCGCTTATGCCTACTTTTGCGTAAGATCTCAGTTGAGGCTTACAGTGGCCCCAATATCTCAAGTAGGACCCATATCGCTTTCTCTAGAAGGACCCAGTTCATCGATTCTTCAACAATTTGTAATTTTACAATTGTTTTTCCTGTTTGTTTAGTGTCTGTCTTCTTATGCAAATTGGTGTGCTCTGAAGCTGGAACCCTATCTGTTTCCTCATATTTAATGTTACTTGGGGATATTTTAGATATCAGCAACAGAAAACCACTGATTAAGCTAAGAACAGAGTGCCTGTTGGAAGGGCATCTGAAGTAGAGAATTGGGCCCAAGAGCAGCACTCAGAGGAAATGCAGAAACAAGATAGCTCAAAAACCCAGAAAGCTAAAATGACAGAAAATGTTCTCCCGAAAACAGCTTGATGGGGTGAGGATCCCCCAAATACCAGCTTCTGTGTAGTCTTTTTATGAACCTGTTTTAATTTAAAATGCAGAGTGACACCATTTAATTGATCAGACTTGGATCATGGCAGGCTCCCTCTATTAAGGGAGGAGAAAGGCCTCATCAGACTGGACTCTGGAGAAAAGAAGTAATTCCTGTCTCAAGGAAGGAAGAAAAAGACATAGAAGAAAAGGGAAGACACGGGGAGGATCGAGGAGGTAAGAGGAGGGGAGGGATGGGAGAAAATAATGATTGCTACTCTTTCTTCCAAAGCAGGGGGTGCCTGTGTCAGGGGTGCGGAGGAGAGCAAGAGACTGAATAGAGCTTCTAGCTCAAACCCTTTGTAAACAGCATAGATCTAGTCATGAAGAAATGCCCTCAAAGATCCCACCCTTTAACACTGTTGCACTGGGGGTTATGTTTCCAATGTGCCCCTTTTGGGGAGACACACACCGCAGGGGAGCAAAAAAAAAACATTGAAAACCTTTACAGAGGTATTCATGGATAGAAGATCATATGAGTTAAGACAGTGACTTAGCGCCTGAAAAACTTCACAGTTAAGCAGGTTTGATTTGGTGGCCCTAGGTGGTCCATTCTGTTTAATGCTCTGTGATGGTTAGTTTTGTCAACTTGACACAACCTACATTCACCTTGAAAGACAATCTCAGTCAGGGATTGTTTAACTTAGGTTGGCCTGACGGTGTGTGTATGTAACAACTTCATCTGAGATTGGAACATTCCATCCCTTCAGTGAAGCTCCCTACGCAGAAAAGTAAACAAGTCAAAATGACCTCAGGAAGTCCCTGAAATTTGTCAGATTCATTAGACCAGTAAGCAATAAAAACTGGGAGTCACTATCAGACAAGTCAAACTCCAAAGAAGACTCTGAGACTAGATCAGCTGTCTGAAAGAAGCAGAAACCAGCTGAGTATGCCTAGAAGAGGTTTAGACTGACAGAGGCACCTGGAAGGACACTCTACAACCTGCTGAACTGCGTGCAGCCTGTGCCGTGTGCTCCAGGAGGCTCCCTGCCTGCAGCCTGTAGACTGTGCAGTGTGCTCCAGGCTCCCTGCGTGCAGCCTGTGCAGTGTTCTCCAGGTTCCCTGCCTGCAGCCTATGCAGTGTGCTCCAGGTTCCCTGCCTGCAGACTGTGAAGTACATTCCTTGTTCCAAGCTTTGTGGGAATCTGGAGTAGGCTTTGGTGATGCGCTTGTATTTGAGTCATTTCTGGTTCTTTAATTAATCCAAATAAAACTCATCTTTCACTAAATACGACTTTGGTGGCATTCATACTTTGGTCTGTTGTGGGCTCCCTATATGGAGTAAATAGACATGTGTTGTTGTCACACAACAGCATGTCTATGTCCTATGTCTATGTCTTATGCCTATGTCTTCTGACTATGTCTTAAGTTAACTGATGTGGAAAGACCCAGCCCACTTGAGCAAGACCTAGACGGGGGGGGGGGGGCATAAATTGTAAAAAGTGGAGAAAATAAATTGAGCACAAGAAAGCATGCACGTAGTTATTTCTTCTTAACAGTGGATGTGTTGTGACAAGGAGTTTAAGGTTCATGCCTTAACCTCCTCACTGTTATAGATGACAACCTGAAAGTGTAGGCTGAAATAAACCTCTTTCTCCCTGGCTTTCTTTTGGCCATGGTATTTTATCACAGCCATAAACAAGAACACCTACCCCATGATGCAGTGACCAGTGACCAGTCGATGCTCAGAGGGAGACAAATCAACAGTACATTCTAAGTCAAGAAAATGCCGAAGGCCTCTGCAGCAGCTCACAAACTGAGTGACTGGAGACTCTGGAGACTGTTTTGCTGAAGAGAAGGCATGAAAACCAGAACGTCTGTGTGGTGGCCATTCTTGGTTGTCAGCTGACTACATGTGGAATCAACTAAAACCCAAGCATCTGGGTACATCTGTGAGAAACTTTTTCTTAATTAAATAATTTGGAGTGGGAAGACCCACTTTTATTCCAGATCTTTAGAGGTGGGAAGATCCACCCTTAATCTGAGCCACTCTTCTGAGGGCAGCCTGTGGAAAGGGCGTGGAAGAAGGATGATCGCTTCTGCTCTCACTGGCAAGTCTGTACCTTCACTGGGACCAGTCGAGACATCCATTCTTGTGGAATGAACAACTACTGGATTCTTGGGCTTTCCGTTGGGAAACAGTTAGTTGTTGGACTAGCTGGACCTCAGCCTGTAAGCCACTTCAATAAATCCCTTCTATGTATCAGTTCTGTTCCTCTAGAGAACCCTGACTAATGCTGACTTTGGTACCAGGAGGGGTTCTAGAGCCACGGAAGCGTGAGGATGAATTTCTTAAGTGTCTGGAAAAGGCTTCTCAATTTGCTGACACTTAAGTTATTAAAGCCGGTCCAGTTACTAAAGCCTCTCCAGGAAATTTGGAGAGTACCACTGAAAGCCCACAGTGTGAACTATTTTACAAACTTAAGGAGGCAAATGTATTTGGTTATCCTGATTCACCAATTGTGAGGGGCAATGGGTTTGGTGACTCTGTATATAAGTTTTGAAAATGTGTGTAAAAATAAGGAAAATGATGATGCTGGTTGTTCCAAACATGTCTGTATAAATTGAAAAGAGAAATTTAAGCAGAGTTTACTGTCTAGACTGCCAATCAGCTCTGTCCTACCAGCTGCTCCCAAACAACCATACAGAGTTACATATTTACAAATATTCTGCCAATAGCTTAGGCTTGTCACTTATTAGCTCTTATTACCCAAATCAACCCATTTTTTAAAATATGTTTTATCATGTGGCTCATTGCGTGTTACCTCATTTTGTACACATCCTGCTTTCTCTTGCCTGGCTAGCAACTTCTCTGACTCCACCCTTCTTCCCAGAGTCCTCTTCTGCCCCTAAAATCCTGCCTAGTTATTGGACAATCAGCTTTTTATCTCAGTAATAAAATTAATGAACTTCTAGTATCTCAGAATATGATAAAGGACAAAAATGATTAAACTGACCAGCCCCAGATGTGCATAAAAGGTCTAAAGATTTCTAACTGTGCTCCAGAAGAGAAGCTTCTCTCTGGCATTCACAGAGGTCAGGTTGTAGAAAATCAAACTGAAGCTCTCATTTTAAGTTTGGCTGAATTGCAAAAAAAAAAAAAAAAAAAAAAAAAAAAAAAAAATTCAAGTCTCAGAATTGGAGGATGTTGTCAGTTAAAATAAGGGCATTAACTGGCAAAGAATGGGATCCTGTTATTTGGGATGGAGATGTGTATAAGGACCATATTGAAGCTGAGAACTTTGAACCCTCAGATTTTTTATTGTTGTTTCTGGTTTTCCAAAACATGGTTTTTCTGTGTAACAGCCCTGGCTGTCCTGGAACTCACTTTGTAGAGCAGGTGGGCCTCAAACTCGGAGATCTATGTGTCTCTGCTGGAATTAAAGGCTGTGTCATAGTGGCCCAGCTTGAACTCTCAGATTCTCAAGGGTTTATCTCACCTGAGGAAATAGTTTCTCCACTTTCAGCAGAAGATGTGTTCCCACCCTCAACCCTGAAATGTTGCCTTTCAGTCTTTGACTGAGGAAGTTAATCCCTTATTGTCTGCTAAATCAGCAGAGATTTTCCCTGAAGGAGATACTAGGCAAGTCCCCCAGGGCCCACCAATAGTGGCCTCTAGATCTATAACCAGACTCGAGGCTAAACAGGCTTCTAGAGGAGAGGTAAAAATGTAGTCCATGAGGAAGTGTGCTACACTAAGGAGTTTAATGATTTTGCTAACTTGTTCAAGCAGAAGTCCGGGAAATGTGTGGGACGGATTTTAAAGGTGTGGGGTAATAGCAGAAGGGATGTAAAATTGAATCAGGCTGTGTTTATTGATACGAACCATTGAGTAGAGATTACAGATTTAATATTGAAGCATGTACAGCTAAAAAAAGTGTCAAAAGTTTGTTTGAATTGTTGGCTGAAGCATCTGTCAAAAGATGAAAAGGCGTTAGGGATGCCTGGTATCCCTTGGCTTAGTGTTGATGACAGGATTTTAAGGCTTAGGGAAACTGCAGTGCTAGAGAGGGCACACTGTGTGAAATCTAATCCTCCACAAAGGGAAGACCCAGAAGGCATGCCTGGAATAGATATAATAAGACAAATAATCAAGAGGAAAAAAAGATGTCTTAGTTGTCTATTGCTTTGATGAAACAACATGACCAAAAAAGTAAGTTGAGAAGGAAAGGGCTTACTCAGCTTACACACCTACATCACCAAAGGAAGACGGGACAGACTCAGAGAGGACAGGGTCTTGGTGAAGAACCAGCATAGAAACACGTGTTGCCATAACTCCTAGAGAAATAAGGTCATGGCTCATTCTAGATCTCTCAGTCCTTGCCTTCAACTTGCCCCTCTCAATTACTGAACTTCAGGCCAACATCCTCAGCAGGCCAAAGCTTTTCTATGTTGTCACCCAACTGTGAGACCTAGCAGTAGCAGGCCCCAAGAACCATCAGATGAATTCCAAAAGAGTCATGTTGCTTGCTGTCTGAGATTGGTGGGAATCCAGAGTCAGAACTGGTAGTCCATGCTTCTATTGGCCACTCTCCATCCACAAGGCAAATGGCCTTAGCCTCGGGTATCAATTAACACTCTGTTTCCCCCACACACTAGATGCTTGCTTGGGGCCTGTCTGCTTAACCAATCCCCCACTCCCTGGTGCCCCCAAGCCGTACCCCCCGTGGCTGGAAGGAATGAGATGAGCACTACTCATTAGGGCTCATAAGACACAAAAAGAACCCAGAAAAAATAAAAGCTACCCTGAGCTACATTGAAAAGATGCTTTCCTTTCTAGAAACACAGGGCTTTCCACACAATTATCCAACCCATAGGAAGATTTGCCTTTGTACATCGTGGGTGAGTACTCAAAACAGCCCATGTCAAGGTCTGTGCAGCCAAAGGGTTGAACCATCTCAAGAAACCAAAAGTATTGCTGAGAGCTCTGAGCAGTGCTCAAAAAGGGGTACACTGCACCCATACTCCAAAACTACAGACAACTCTAAACAATTCTCTGAAAAGGCTCAGGGGTTCACCTGGAGAGAAGTGGTCAGGCACAGTTGGCAAAACCACTTGATTTTATGACCTAAAAGATATTAACTTCCAACTTATATGGGTTGGTTCCTTTAAGCAGTTAGCAATTATTTGATGGGGGCATCAAGGAATTGAAGAAGGAACAGGGTCACAACAGCCAAGCAGGCAGAGAGGCTGAGCAAAAGGAACCAAAAAGCTGTTTGGATATCATTTGGTCCTCTCTGAAACTCACATTGAAGTTCATTGCTATCGTGACAAGGATGGGAGACTGGGCCCAAGTGGGAGATGCTTGAGTCATGAGGAGCATCCTTCATGGAGGGATTATTTTTCTAACTTGGATTAATTCCCATTCTTGCAAGACTGGCCTCTTGATTTACAAACCTCTTCCCTTCATAAAGTGCCCAGCCTTGAGAATGGTGTCTTAGCAACAAAAGATGGATTGAGACTTAAGTCACTGAGAAAGTTGAGGAGAAATTGAATCTGAGTAGCAGGAAGATGTTGGTGAACTTGGGGATGGCAGAATGGCAGCTGAATGCAGACAAACATGCTATGTAGGTATGGTGGTGTGCCCACCCACGCCTTCAGGTTCCTAGGGAGCTCTTGCTGACTTTCAGCTATGCAATGTATTTCTCCTGGCTCAAGGGATTTCACCTCTCTGAGGGCCAAGAAGGCCCTTCTTCCCATACGTGGGAGGGCATTAGTGGTCTCCAGGGCAGCTTTTTGATTCCTCCACCTGCAGGGGAACGATTCAGAGGCATGTATTTTGTGCCTTTTCCCAGGGTCTCCCCGATGGGTTCATGCCAGCTGTACGCTGTGGTTGCTGGCAGAGCAACTCCACGCCAGGGGCTCATCATCATGTGGTACCTATCTAGCCTCTTGCCACCCGCTGCACCCACTGTGTCCTCTGCACTCCTCAAGCCAACTGAACTTAAATCCTTGCCTCTGTATATCTTTCCGAGGGGATCTAAAGTAAGACAGACAGGTAAGCATGTCATTGGTGGTCCACACCAGGCCACCTGTGAGAGTGAGAAGAAAGTGATGCTAACTGTGATAGTAACAATAGATGCAAAT
Organism: Chionomys nivalis; assembly: GCF_950005125.1. Classification (NCBI taxonomy): domain Eukaryota; kingdom Metazoa; phylum Chordata; class Mammalia; order Rodentia; family Cricetidae; genus Chionomys; species Chionomys nivalis. The sequence continues at coordinate 30,201,024 of NC_080090.1, read as the reverse complement.
CATGACTTTGCCTTCCTGGAGGTGTGAAGGGCTAAGCAAAGGCCTCTTCCAGATGGAGGAGGAAAAGATATAAGGGAAAGATATAAAATTCAAAACATAAAGTATAAAATTCAAAATCCAATGTCTCATAACAGAAAGCAAAACTATCAGTGTGAGAATGCTTTTGGTTTAGTGAACTTTGTGCCCTCTACATCATTCCCTGGGGCCTTTGGGAAGGAGTGTGTCAGCTGCAGAGCAAGTGCGTATCTCAGGAAGAGAATGGACCAGAAGTATGTCAGAGTCCAGCCCCCGGGAAAACCAATCTTGCACTTGCCTGGAGTTCTATTATTACTGTACAGGGCTGTGCACAATCCATCAGCCACATTCAATAAGACAGACGTATTAACTTTCCATTAGTGATATCAGAACCTCCATTGCTTCCAGTGCACGGAGACAGACTCGTTTTGACGGCGCGCTCCTCGTTGATGGCAGGTGTAGACCCTGTCTGTTGGTCCCAGCGGCACTAGGACACTCTGTGCCAACATGGGTCCCTACACCCAAGGCCTTTCCACCTCAGATGCTTTAACATCTTTCTTCTAAAGAGGCTTTTCTCTCCAGGAAAGGCTTTCAAGAAAACCATTTCATTTCCTCGCATGGCTGGACTGCTGCTGCTCACAGGAAGAACCTGAGTGGCATGGTAGCGAGAAGAGGGAGACACTAACTCCCCCTCCTTCCCTGGGCATGGAAGAGTTTCATTCTTGGATAATCCCAGGTGATGTTGAGAGTGGCATCAGGACTCTGTTCCCCAGCATCAGATGTCAAGTTAGCCCGCAGTCCTGCCTCCACCTCCAGCCAGGAACTCTGGATTCTTCTTCAACCCTTTCTTAGACTGTCTGACTCTGAGACTGTCCTGCTCATTGCTGCTGTGGGGACTCAGCCACAGCATTTCAGTCCCAATGCCCCTAATAATGGGTCCTTCTTACAAGAGGAGGTTCCTCATATTTTCTCCCCACATACCAAGAAATCCACTGGTTTTAGAGCATGGCTACCCCTGAGGACATGGGACGCCAACCAGAGAACATAGGACAGGAGAGACCAGTGCCTACCCAGTGAACACTGGAGTGCCAGCTGCTGCACTTGCCTGCAGCAGCATCTCCCAGGGGGTCAAGTCACAAGGAGAAAATAAAGGAAATGTTTGTGTCTGCCTGCAAAGGATCTCATTCCTGATTATGAGTCACTTCCCAAACTTCCAGGTCTGTGGCTGAGACTGTTTATCCCATGAACACATGGATCTTGTTTGGTTGCTTTGAGACCGCCTCACCGTGGGCTGGGCCACCTCACTTTGGAGTTATGACATCTCTTGTTATGATTCTGTCTCACTGGACTCTATCTTCATAACATTTGTATTGGTCTGAACAACCTGTTCTGAGAGATTATGAAAATAGCAATATTGAGGTAAATAAAGTTATTTTTCTCTTTTCTTTATAGGAAACTCCTGCTGCTTTGAATTTAAAATCGGATGACAAATCCATGGTTAACCCCACCCCTCAGTGCCCCAAAGCCAGAAATTGGTTATTTTCTCTATTTTCTCTATGATGATTTCATCATTTAACATCCATTTCCTCTTAGCCAAAGTTCTCCCACAAAGAAGTTCTGAGAAGATGGCAGGTGGTGGGGGTGAATAAGGGTGGTGGCTGAGAATCAAAATACTCACAGCTATGGGTGAATGTGAAGTTTTACAAAGGACTTTGCATTGTGAACAGTCTCACTGCCTTGTTTCCCAGCTCCTGGCAATAGTAAACACACCTGCAGGGATGGCTCAGAAGGGATCTATCAGGAAATCATTGCTATAATGTGATTTTGCTGTGGAAATTGGACCTGAGAAATAAAGGGAGCTGATGAAGCTGCACAAGGCTGTCACTTCTGCACTGGGAAGGCAGCTAAGCAGGACAGCTAGACATGAAGGAGGGGAGAGCAAGATAAACAAAAACCTGTGAAGACGTGAATTCACAAAGACAAACTAAACCCAATGAGTACTGTGGTAGTTTGAATGGCATTGGCCCCCATAATCACAATGAGTGGCACTATTAGGAGGTGTGGCTTTGGTGGAGTTGATATGGCCTTGTTGGAGGAAGTGGGTCACCATAGGAGTGGACTTTGAGGTTTTCTATGCCCAGGATACTGCCCAGTGTCTCAGTTGAGTTCCTGTTCTCTGCCAGATGTAGGACTCTCAACTCAATCAACATGTCTGCCTGCCTGCCCGCCTCTATGCCCACCATGACTTTCATTAAAACTGAAAGTCACCCCAACTGAATGTTTTCCTTATAAGAGTTGCCATGGTCATAGTGTCTCTTCATAGCAATAAAACCCCTATCTAAGACAAGTACCAACTACAACTCCAATCTAAATCCTTCGGTTTCAATGTGCACCACACGGGTGGCCTGTAAACTGGATCTTTCATCACAGTTACACAGACATCCAATCAGAACACAGAGGAGATCCATGCACCAACAGGAAAAAATAAAATAGATATGGGCCAAGACTTTTTTTTTTTTTTTTTTTTTTTTTTTTTTTACCACAGGGTGATATTGTATCAGTCAGTTAGGGCTGTATAAGAAATCAAAATGAAATTCAGGGGCATGAACTACAAGCATTCCCTTTTGCTTCTGGATCTTGGAGTTGACTATGACTGCGAATGTAGACTGATGTCAACTGGGGGGCTCTGCTTCAAGCTAAGGATCGAGCTCAGCTCTTCACTGATTTGGGGTTCATTGTTTGTCGCATGTATGTTCATTGCGGGTAGAGGGCAGCAACTATACAGACAAATTTCTTCTTGTGATGGAAGAGATACAAGAGTAGAAAATAGAACCAGTTTTTATCGTTTGAGATCTAGGCTCCACTCACTTATGCCATCAATTGTTCCTATGTTCCATTGGCCAAAGAGCAAATCCAGGTTAGGAAGTACAAATAAACACACACAAGAAATATAGATAGCAGGGGTTGTGACTAGAGGGCAGGCAAATATGTGCAGTCAATACTTCTCAGTATAATGGTTATTTAAAAAGCATTAGCCATTCTCAGATGCTCTTTTCAATATATTTCTAGATCTCATAATTCTAACTCTTAGAACAAACACAGAGGAGAGCGCTCGGATCAGAGAGCTGGGTGCATGGTTGTCAGAGAAGAGCTTTGGCACCTTCTCCTGCTCTTTGCTTTATGCTAAGGCAATTTCTGCCTGTAGGCGGTGTCCTAAATTCCTTTGACTACACTGACATAAGCCCAGTTGCTGGCCTTGGCTTTGTGTCACAACACTATCCAGTGCCAACGCCGTCTGCACCTTGAACACGAGTTGATCTACTAAAAGCCTGACCTATGGAGCAGTAAGCCTGTCCTGGGCCCCCTCTGTCTTCCACTCCTAACCGAACGTCACACTCAAGGGCATTTTATTTCCATACAAAAAGTCTAAACCATGATTCTTCTAGACTTCAGGGACAGATTGCATCTCTAGAGAGAAAATTGCACTAACTCCTAGTTATTGAAGTATACCAGAAGTTCATGGTTTGAATTCCCTAATTTATAAGTATCTGCCTCCTGGATTTTTCTTGTTTATTCATTAATCTAACGTGTCATTTCTTTAAAAATATGTTTTGTTCCCATGATGGGAGTACCATCTATATTGAAGCTCTTAGGTGAGCTTTATGCATTGTTTTTCTTCAGGAGAAAAAATAAACTCAAAAAATTTCTTGGAAGAGACTTGACATTTGTTGGCTGAGTTCCTCAGCACTCCCTCTAAAGAACCCTCAGTAACAATAGCATCAAATCAAAACCAAATCCTACTACTATGCCCCACCCCACTGCAAACCCCTTCCGTAAAACAAGGCCCAGCCCAGTTGGAACTTAAAATATCCTTGTTAATTAAATACGTGAATTCCAAACTCTGTGACTAAAAACAGTAACAACAACATGCTCAGCCCCTGTGGGTTTAAACTGTCTTGGGACCCCATTTTATAGAGATCTACAAATTGTAGGTAAAATTATTGACATGAGCATAAAATCATCTCCCTGTCTCCATAACATGGGCTCCTCCAAAAGCCCAGCCACCCTACCTGGCTCTGGTTTCTTTTTTTGATATGAGTTTAGGGAGAATTGGAGTTTTGTTTTGTTTTGGATGGGGGTCTCATGAGGCCCAGGTTGGCTTTGAACTTGCTATGTGGCTAATAATGATGAACTTCTGATCCTCAAAACTTTGCCTCCCAAATGTACCACAGTGTCCAGTTTATGTAATGCTGAGGCCAGAACTCAGAGCTTCCTGTGTGCCAGGCACACACTCTACCAAATAATCCACCTCCTCGGTCCAGCTTTTTTTTAATTGACAATGGTTTATTAAACATTAATTAGAAGCCAGGCGCTCTGTGTTCGAGGTTAGAAAAACAGCACTGAAGACAGCATTAGGAACTTCACTGTTGAGGAGAGAGACATGTCACCTGAGGACTATTCTGCAACATGACAAATTCCCAAACTCTTGGGGCCTCCAGAGGAAGAGGTGACACGTGAAGCAGTTCTTGGTGAACAGACAAGAGCGGGGGCTAAGAAGCAGTTCCAACAGCAAGAACAGTGTGTACAGGGATTTGGGCTAGAGAGTGAAATTCTTGCAACACCATGAAGTCAACAGTGACTGGGGCAGAGGGTGCAAGTTTGGGTGTGGTTAGAGATGGAGCCAGGGAGCGAACAGAGCCAGATCAAGCCTGTCAACTCAAGTCTGCTTGAGGTGCTGATTTATCCTGAGGTCCATGTGGATACACAGAAGGCTTATCAATAAGAAAATGGCCTGATAATATCTGGGATTTAAAAGTTACAGACTTGAACTAGGGAAGCCAGTAACAGGCCATCATAATCACCCAGCCAAGAGATGAGGGTCTATCTAAGCAATATCTCTCTACAGCTGGAGGCCTCTTCCCAGAGACTAGTCAGGTGAGACCTAGGGTGTCACCCACCAGTACCCTCGCATACTAGACCTGCATGCGCTGAACACATTACAAGTGTAGCTACTTTATCGACCTTCGACTCATATTTCCTCCTTTGGCGACCATTTTGTAGAGGAAGACACCCAGCGTTTACTTCTGGCCTCTACATGCATATGCATGAGCGTGCACATGGATGAACCCAACATGCATGGGTGTGCACACTGACAAACTCATGAGCTCCTGGAAAAAGAAACAAATGCCTTGTTTCCCAAAATAAGACAACCCGAAGTACGTTTGTTTCCTTTCAATGACCATCACTTGTCGGTTTCCATTTGCATCTAAGCAAGGAAGCCAGGATATTTTCTTCTCCTGGGTCCTCCTTCCCTCAACAACTCAGTGCCTACCCTTCTACTGCTATCACCGAATGCGACGGGCTCACATTTTGTTGAATGAAAAGTCAAGAACTAAGAATGGAGAAAAACTTGTTTCATCCAACAGGTAAGGATAACGCTGGAGTTGCTTCTTTCCTGAGCAAACATATTACGTATGGAGCCCACACGGAGTCATGTGGGAAAGCTTGTTAGGGGGGCACATTCCTGAGCATGCCCAGTTTGAAGTGGTAGTTCAGGACGGAAAGATGATAGGCAAGGTTTTTTTTTTTTTCACAGGTTTAGCTCAAAGTCAAGGAGAAGAGTTTGGGCATGCTTAGTTTGTGTCATAAAGATCGAGAACAGAAACACTTCTGGGCACGTGTTTGTCTTCCTTCAAAAATTTTAGCAAAAAGAAAAGCTGCTTTGGAATTGTGTCAATGGAGGAGGTTGGGCAGCTTTTATCCCAGCACTTGGGAGATGGAGGCAGGAGAATTTCTATGAGTTTGGGGCCACCATTCATGCAGCTCCCAGAAAGAGGTGGGAATTTGGGGTGTAAGATGGGGCTACTGAGCATCTTAAAAGAGTTTCCCTAAGTCACTGACATGGACTCATCTTCACATGGGTTCATCTACCTGTAAAGCAGCAACACCAAGGCTTAGGGAGGAACCTGGGGCCCAGTATATATGATTCATGCTTAGAATTCCAAGTTCCCTAGGACAGACTGATCAGAAGTACCCTGCAACCCATTTTCCTCATAGGTGCATTTCCCCTCATGTCCCATGCCATTTCTTTGGCTTAGAAAATATGGCCAAGGGTAGAGGCGAAGAATCTAAGGGTATGACTTGTAGCTGGCAAAGAGAAGGAATGGGCATCTCAGGGTAAAGATTCCTTCCAGACTCCTCTCAGTCTGCCTCTCTTGCCCTTTGCTATACTCTTATTTCCCAGTTGAAGCAGCAATAGGGGATCAAGTATCCATCTGGAAAGAAAGTCTTTGAAAGGTCTTAACAACTAGATGAGGAAGAAGTGTGGAGGCAGGGAAGGGGTCTTGGGAGAAGGAACAGATGCTGTAGACATGACTCAGTGAAGGTTTGGAGTTTGTTTAATAGGAGAAAACGTCTGTAGAAGAATTTGAACCTCTACTTGTAGTATATACACAATTTCCACACAAGTTATCCCCTGTGCTTCTCAGCCAAGCACTAATCCCCTCCTTCAACGCTGTGGCTTCAGTGCATTGCAAAGGGTCTTTGATGTGTTTAATATGCAGACAACTGCAAAATGTGGTGATGTTTTTAACAATTTAAAACAGCTTAAAGTCAAGGGGCAGTGTAAACAATAGCTTTGCAGTCGCCGTGTTTTGAGTTCTTGTTACAGAATGTCATTCCAGAGACTTCCAGACTGAAAAGAGTCACCCTACTTTTAAAGACCTCCCAGGTAGACTTTCCACAGCTTATCCTGGTATCTTCACATTTCCTTGAGATCTGACAAAATTCTCCCCATGAAGACTCAGGAGCCAGAGGAAACTCCCGCCATCTTGGAATTCTTCCTACGTTTTCCAAGACTGTCAACAAGCCATTAGAGCCCTGACATCCTGTTTTCCACAGCTTCCATTGGGTTTTGGAGCCTGGTGTTGTGACATTCAATGCTGGACTTTCTCTCTCATAAAAGTGTTCTCTTCACCACCAGGAAGTGACTGCTAGCAAGCATATAAAGCATATACAGCAGGGTCAGTTCAGTAGACGTGTGAACAAGTGAACCCACGTGAGCGTGTCTGTTCTTGTTCTGTTACACACACTTCCAGCTGCTACCCCAACACTCTGCTGGAGACAATGACCATCTTTTCTTCTGGTCTTCAAACAATCCAGACTAGACGTGTCAAGAAAGTATGGCCTCACCTAAGAGGAAAACGAAACTCAAAAGCTGGGTCAGAGAGCAAGCCACCGTTAATGGAGAGGATGCATCTGGCCTTCATGTTTCAGAGGAAGGAAGGAAGGAAGGAAGGACGGCAATCAAATGACAGTGGCTTTCTCAAGGCTCTGGATATTTTTCCCCACATGGCTCTGATTGCCAGGCTGAGATTCAAAACTGCCTTGGAAAATGTCTTCCAGCTTACAACATGATTGTAATGTAAAATAATATGACAAGGACTGGAGAGATGGCTCAGAGGACCAGGGTTCAACTCCCAGCACCTACATGGCAGCTCACAACTGTCTGTAATTCCAGTTCCAGGAAATCTGATGCCCTCACACAGACATAAACGCAGACAAAACACTAATGCACAGATAATAAAAACAAATAAATTATTTAAAAAGGACCACAGGATTAGAAAGGAAAAGATAACCAAGAAGTATGTAAGTAAGCAAAAACTGTGTGAAGATGGTTATGCCTGAAGGAAAGAGTATCCCCAAATGCATGTACAGTTAAGAAGTCCACAGAATCCCCAGGGCGGTATGGAGACCAGACCTTAGAATGAAAGGCATGCTAACTTACACAGCTGTGGGGATAAGAGCACTGGACTCTAAGTGAAAGGCATGGGCTCCCCCTTAATCTCTGGGAGCCCCTGAGTATTGGCCTTTTTAGGTTAGCTCGGAGCTTCCTATAGAAGTTCCCCACACTGTGTTAAGATGTTTCACAGACCTTCTACCTGTGGGCTAGCATGTTCCATGTGAACTGAGTTTAAAGATAAAAATATAAGATAAAAGTACTACTCATATTTCCTTTGAAGTCCTCTAAGTTAGGCTGGGAAGATAGCTCGTTGTTAAAGTGCTGGGCATGTGAGTGTGAGAACTGAAATGTGATACCCAGAACCTGTATTGAAGAACTGGGTATGATGGTGCATACTGGTAATGCCAGTGCCAGGGATGTGGCAACACAGCATCCCTAGGGCTCGATAGCAAGGCAACCTAGCCTACTTTGTGAGCATGAAACCAGTGAAAGACTCCAGCTCAAAAACAAGGTGGAAGGTTCGAGGCTAGCCTGGTCTATATAGCAAGTTCTAGGCCAATGAGAGGTACATAGTGAGATGCTGTTGGAAGAGAGAGAGAGAGAGAGAGAGAGAGAGAGAGAGAGAGAGAGAGAGAGAGAGAGAGAGAGAGAGAAGAGAATGAAAAAACCAAAATGGACAGTAACTAAGGAATGACATTTGAGGTTGACCTCTGGTCTTCACACATGTAAATGCACCTGAATACACAGGAGCATACATATGAACACACATAACAAAAAAAAAATAAAGACTTTCTAATACCCAGAAGCACAAAAACACACTGTATTTTGAGAGGCTTTTGTAAGATTTGAGACCACTGAGACCATCATATCCAGGCTCAGCCTAGACATCCCTTCATTGACTCTAATCAACAATGTTATCAAATGAATGTGGACCTGGTTTTATTTACCACTTGTAAGGGTTTGAGGTGCTTGTTTGTTTGCTGTTCTTGCTAAGTCTGCACAGTACAGATTACATAGGTTCAATGTGTGTATAATACAAGCCTACCTGAAATGTTTTTCAGAATTTTTTTATTAAAACAATGCACAGAGCCGGGCGGTGGTGGTGCACACCTTTAATCCCAGCACTCGGGAGGCAGAGGCAGGCGGATCTCTTGGAGTTCGAGGCCAGCCTGGTGTACAAGAGCTAGTTCTGGGACGAGCACCAAAGCTACAGAGAAACCCTATCTCAAAAAACCAAAAAAAAGAAAAAAACCAAAAAACAATGCACAGAGATGTGCCTAGACACTGAAGAATGTTCCCATGAATTTGGCTCTGGTCAGCTGCAATAGCACTTGTGAAGTCTACAGGTAGAGGAGATGCTGAGGGCAGGTGGATGGGCTGGTCAGGTAGTCTGCCTGAGATGACCAGGTGGGCATAGAATGATTAAGACTATCTCAAGCCTCCCCCCACACACATTTACTGTCTCACCACGCATTCATGCCCACTGGCCAAGAGGGATACACTGGCTTCAGTTTACACGCTAGAACAAGGAAATGGAGCTTATTTAGCTCTCTAACTCGCAGTAAGCTTTTCCAGTTGCCTTGGCATTTTTCATTTTCTGGCTGTTTGCTTACTTTATTCATTCGCTCTGAAGTTCTCAACACGGCTGGGAGACAAAGGACATCATACCACCCATTTGTCAGATTTGGAAACTAACCCTTCCCAAATCCAGAGACTTCTCTGAGATCAGACAGGCTGAATGATGGTAGAGCTGGAAACAGAATCTGAGCTTTCCGAGTTCAAAATATTCAAATGTTTCAACTTTTCAAAATTCTAAATTGCACTATGCTTCCCTGAGAGGATTTGCTTAAAATCGTTGCCTCAGACAGAGGCTTCCGTGACCACTGGACTCCCTGCCAGACCTAAAACTAGCTTGAAATCCACAACCCACAGTTCTTCAGGATCCATAGAAATCACTGGACTCCGTTCTTCTGTCCCCCTCTGGTGGCCATTGTGCAAATAACACGTACAGAGTCCTAGGGCAAGAGTGCTGCCTTCTCTTTTTCATTCATTCATTCATTCATTCATTCAAATGAGTGCTTCTCTCTATACTAGAACATGAGGGGGGAAAGATAAGCCATGTATGGTGGTGCACGCAGGTCTGGATCTCAGTACTTGAGAGACTAGATAGGTGGAAAGTGAGGAGGAGGCCAGCCTTGGGTAACATAGTAAAACCGTGTCTGTCAAAATAATAAAATAAAAGTAAGTATTTTTAAAATAAAGACAGAAGGTAAGATAGAACATGGTCCTCAAGGAGAGTATGCATCAAATGTTAGACATTAACAAAGTCTTGGGACCAATGTCTTAAACGGGAATACAGAAAACACATATAACCAGGGCTTCTGGAATGCTCTCATGCGGGGAGGGCTGAACTTAGCTCTGATGGCGGGCAGGAGCAGGGGTGGGGGGGGGAGTTAGGAACTCAGAGATATGTCACCATGCTTGGTTACTGTGACGGAATTCAGGACATAGGTCTTGTGGGGGAGACCAAGATCTAAATGTAACTGGACCAGGATTGAAAGCATTTTTGGGCCACAGCTGCATTTGAGCTTTTCCCCTAAACTAATGTCACTTTTTTTTTAAAAAAAAAAAAAAAAAAAGCATGTTCCCATCAATAAAATTATTTAAGTATCCATCCTTAATGTTCATACATTTTATTTTACATATTTTCTTTTTAGTGTGTGTGTGTGTGTAGGTTGGAAAACAGCTTTCTTTACACCACACGGGTCCAAGAGATCTAACTTGGGTCGTTGGGCTTGGCATCAGGTGTCTTGACTCGCTGAACCATCTTGGTGACCTCAGTTCCATTTCTTGAAGGTTCTACCTCCAAGAAATATCACCACACTGAGTCCTGGGTTTCTACAGCTGGACTTTTAGAGGACATACGTAAGCCAGATCCCTCTGACAATACTTGCAATCTCAGGAGGAGGATTACGAGTTCCTGGCCGGTCCTACGCACTCATACGAACAGGTCTCAGTTGAGAGTCGGCTAACAGTTGCCCCGAATCCTGATGCCAACTAGCTGATCCTGTACAGGAATTAGAAAGCTTTATCTTTTCACAATGGCAACTGGTTAGTTCATTTAAGAAGAGTTTTGTAAGGTGTCCTGGCTTGGTTTCTAGGTTATGATAAAACACTGAGCAAAACCGACATGGGGGACGAGAAGGCTTAGTTGGCTTACTTCTTACAGTCCATAAAGGAAGGAACTTGAAACAGAAACCATGGAGGAATAAACACTGGTTACTGGCTTGGCCCTAGCTCATGTTTACCTAGTTTTATTATGTAGACAGGCCCACCCAGGGATGGTACCATGAACTGGGCCTTCCTACACCAATTAGCAAATAAGAAAATGCATCACGGGCCAATCTGATGGAGGCAGTTCTTCAATGGAGTTCCTTCCCCTCCTCCCAAGTGACTCTAGGTTTGTGTCAAGTTGACAGCTGAAGCTAACTACAGCAAAGTTAGAATTTCTTATTTCCAGCCTTTGGAAGCACATGCTCTGGAGTCTGTAGAAGGTGCACTGACAACATCTCCAGCCCCAAATCACCTACCCACTTCAGCATTCTCTCCCCATCTTCTCACTCGGTTACAACAAAGGACAAGAATTGCCTCTTTAGGTGTATTTTACTGGCCCTGCTTTTAACAGGGAAAATGTCAGCAAATTTAAAATACTGTCTGTTCGTAAAGGGAAAGTTTAGGATCTCTCTTGTGTTTACCACAAGGAAGCCCTCTTCACCTCAGGTAGCACTGATGGCAACTCTGCAACCTATTTCTTCTTCTTCTTCTTCTTCTTCTTCTTCTTCTTCTTCTTCTTCTTCTTCTTCTTCTTCTTCTTCTTCTTCTTCTTCTTCTTCTTCTTCTTCTTCTTCTTCTTTGAGAATGAGCACATGGCCTTGAATTCTCTTCTCATCCCTTCTTGAGTAGGGATTACAACCAAAACCCTACCCCTGGCTCACTTATTCTACTTATGTATAGGAAACTACAATGTGATTTTTCTCCCTCTTTTGTTGGAATATATACAAATATACAGAAATATACAAATATACAAACAGAGAGGGGGGGGGAGAGGGAGAGGGAGAGGTGGAGCCTGCTAGCATGTTCCTAAGATAGTGACATGCTGCTCAATGTTTAGCAACAAGTTCTTTAAAAAGAGCAGAACTTGAGGCTGGAGAGATTGCTCAGTGGTTAAGAGCATTGCAGAGGTCCTGTGTTCGGTTCCCAGCACCCACATGTCTGCTCACAGCCACTTCTAACTCCAGTTTCGTGGCATCTAATGCCCTCTTCTGGCCTCTTAGGACACCAGGCACATATGTGGTGTACATATTCATGTGCAAACATACAAATAAATAAAATTTTAAAGGGGAAAAGAAACAAACCCCAAACAGACAGACCTGAATCTGTGGGGACCCCGCCAGCGCTGGAGTTTGGATCTGGAATGTCTCATGAAGGAACACATGTCACAAGCTTGGTTCTGCAGCTGGGCACTACTGGGAGGTGGTAGAAAGGTAAGAGGTGGGGCCGAGTGGGAGGCATTTAGGTCATTGGAGGCACGCCCTTACTGGGGACTGTGGGCCCTGATCTCGTCTTCTTTCTTTGCTGTGCTTCTCAGTCATGCAGACTGGTCTGTTACACCACAGGCCCAGCAGCATGCACTGCTATAGGCCCAAAGCAGAAGGCCTGTCAATCACAGGTAGAAAGATCCAAAAGCGAGCGAATGGAAACCTTCTTTCTTTCTAAGCTGATTACCGCAGCTGTCTGTACAGCTGCAGAACATAAAAATCGTATGGACACGGGGCTGGAGAGAGGGCTCAGTAGTTAAGAGCACTGGCTGCTCTCCCAGAGAACCCTGGTTCAATTCCCAGCACCCACGCAGTAGCTCACAACTGTCTATAACTACAGTTCCAGGGGATCCCACACCCTCACACAGACATACGTGCACCCACGTGAAATAATAATAAATGCACATGAAATAAGAATAAATAAATCATTTTTTAAAATTCTATCTATGGCCTAAGTCCCCTGTACTGTAAATTACCAGCTAACAGGATGACACAGGTCATAGCAGGAGGAGAAGACAGACAGCAGCTGCCATTATAGGGACACGGCCTTTGTGGTAACGAGTGTGTAAACTGTTCCAGTTTAACAAAAATCCAGTAGTCAGAAATGGAGATAAAGACCTGATAAATCCAAGGACATCAGAGAGTACATACACCACCCCACAACCACCAGACCTGAAATTCCCTCTTCTCTCTTCCTGTCCTCTCTAGCAGACCTCCTCAGTCCTCCAAGAACTTTATGGCTAATGCCAGTCAGCCAATCACCAATTCGTGATAGCTTTATTGGTACAGTGGAATGGCTGGATGAGCAATTCTCCCGCAACACCTCAGGCACACAGACCTCATGCGTGTGAATTTACACATACGCAGTTAACCAAGCATAGGAGAAAACAGAAGGAAATGAGCTCTATGGGTTTATTACTCATTGTTTTTAAAGAACACAAGTATTGGTTTATGTGTTTGGGGGTGGTGTTAACATTTGCTCTTTTTATCATGTGTTCATATGTGACACTATACATGCAGACCCAGAGGACAATGTGCAGGAGCCCATTCCCTTCTTCCATCAGGAGATCCAGGTGGCCAGACTTGTCAGCTAGGGCCTTTGCCCACCAAACCCAGGCCATGTAATTTAATTTTAACAATGACTGTTTATCAACTAGCACACAAGATTTCTAAAAGTTTTGCTAATATGTTTCTGTGATGCAATAGAAGCCAGGTCCACATGTGGTATTTATCTTTATTACACTAAAAGAACAAGAACAAGGAAAGGAAGAAGAGAGAAAGAGGGGTGGGAGAAAGAGTGATCGAGTATATAGTGTATTTAATTGCAAAGAAAAATGTTTTATGTGACACTCTGATTTATTTAATATAGTAAAATTTCGAAGTTAAATAATTTTCTTGAGCAAATAATTCCAAGGCTGGAAATAGTTCTGGTGACAGAGCTCTTTCATAGCATTAAGTCCTGGGTTCAAATCCCAGTGCTACAGAGAAATAATAATAGAATGTGGTCATATTGACAAAAATACTAATTTATAGGATAGTACATATTGCACACCATAATACATGCTGTAACTCCAGTAGTCAAGATGCTAAGCCAAGAAGATCCTGAGTTTGAGGCCCAGCCCAGGCTACCCGGCAAGTGCTAGGATAATTAGAATGTGAGAACAATAATTTCCAAACTGTCCATGAGCATGTCACTCCACGCATGCATTCTTTCTCTTTGCCTCTCAGTAAAGGATTTGTGTTTTCCTTGTATTGTTTTTAAGTGTACTGTTTACTAATATAAATTCTGGTTGTCATGGTGACTAGAATGTGTTTCCCCTGATAATTCCAAAGTGACTAATGTCATACAAAAATACTACTGCTTTTAAGCATATATGTATCATAGATTGGTATCTCATGAAACAGAGTTCCTTTGCCTGTAAAGCTCAGCCACAAAACAAACAGCTCCTTTGGATCCTGATTCTTCTGCCTCACCCAAGGCTGCCTTTTTAACCTTCCTGGAACCGGAATCCAGTTTCCTTATCTGATAAACAGACAGTGAAGACGCACCTTACCAGGGTCTTGGGGTTTGGATGGAATCATGCCAATGAAGCACTTAGCAAGAGGCGTGGCAGCCAGGGCACACTCGGCTTGTGCAAGAGTTACTGCAGAGCTTCCTAAGCTTGCCCTGGGAATGATCACACCCATAGATAGTAATACTTTTTTTTTAAGCACTCCTTTATAGTTTTCCTCTCTTATTTCTCATTTCCTGTTGAATAGAAGTGAATTGGCCAGTATTTTAAGTGTGAATGACCCACCACATTGCTGGCTTGTCTCTAGTTCATGCTGCAGTTTGCTTTCATTGGTAAATCAATTATACCTTGGGAGCCTCCATCCTACGTATCTTAAAAGTTACTTTTTTTCTGTTGACAGGATTTTCCTATATAGCCCAGATGCTTTGGGACTCACAAGACTCCTGGCTCAGCCTCGAGAGTGCTGAGATTAAAGAAACCATCAAATGCCAGGGGCCGCCCTTCCCCCATTTGATGCTTTACTGTTTTAATTGCACCTGTGACTATGCAAAGCATGACAGAATTATAAGAAGAAAGGAACTCCTCATCTTCCGCCACTGACCCTGTTTACACCTCACCAGACACCGCCTGTGATCAATACTCGCTCTCTCTCGCATGCGAAGCAATGCGTGTAAAATTCCTTTTCTTCACTATCTCAGGCCAGCGCTGTAGCGAGCCTTAGTCCACACTGGGCGCAGTTGTTTTCTTTACTTAATGCTTCAGAGTTTGCTGCTGCTTCATTGTAGGAATATTTTGTTTGTGTTTTAGCAAATAAAGCTTGCCTGAAGATCAGAGTGCAGAGCTAAGTCACTAGAGGCCAGGGAGTGATGACACACCCCTTTAATCCCAGGACTCAGGAGACAAAGGCTGTTCAAGGCTACCTTGGGCTACAGGAGATTGAACTTGTCTAAAAGAGAAGCAGAGCTCACACGAAGGTGCTCCCAGCACTTGGGAGGTGGAGATAGGAGTGATAAGGCGACTGGAAACAGGAGCTCAGTGCAGTCTGAGGTTTGGTGGAGATAGACGGAGTCTGGAGATGCAGTCTGAGGGACAGGATCGGCCCTTCGGTCTGAGCATTGGTAGAAGTAAAAAGAACTCTCTAGTAGCTGGTTGCTCTGTTTCTCTGATCTTCAGCATTAACCCCTATATCTGACTCTGGGTTTTTATTACTAATATTAATTAGAATTCATGCTACATTTCAGTTTATATCTAACATGCAGTGATTGGATTCCACCTGGGATTGTTCCCATGACACTGTGGCATAATCATTCTTTCTCTCTTTTAAAGATTTATTCATCTTGTGTGTGTGTGTGTGTGTGTGTGTATGCATATGTACCATGTCCATTTCTTTGCCCTAAGAGCCAAAAGAGGGTGTCAATTCCCCAGAAACTGGACTTACAGGAGGTTGTAAGCTTCGGGATGTGGGTTCTGAGAACCAAACCTGTTCCTCTACAAGAACAGTCAGTTCTCTTAACTGCTGAGCTGTCTCTATGGCCCCGATTTAGTCATTCTCTTATTCATGAATATTTTAGTCACCTTTCTATTCTGGATCCCCCAAACCCCTGCCTCCCACTCTCTTTCAACAAGAAAGACAAAGCTACAGTAAACACTTGTACAGTGTGTGTGTGTGTGTGTGTGTGTGTGTGTGTAATAAGGAAGGGGTGGGAGGGAGGAAAGGAAGTCAGAATTTTCCAGAGTCAGATCTTTTTTTTTTTTTTTTCCTGCCAGGTGGGTTGCAGGAATTGAACTTAGGTCATCAGGCTTGGCTGCAAGTAACTTTACCTGATGAGCCTTCTTGATAGCCCAACAGATAAACATTCTTATACAAACATTTTGGGTATCTATTTCTTTATTACATGGACAGCTATAAGGGCAATTGCTATGTCAGATTGAACACATTTTTGAATTTGAAAGACCCTATTAAATTGCCTTCTCCCCAAAGCCAATAATGTTGATAATTTTCCATCAACAATGTATGAATATTTTAATAGAAAAATATACATTTTCAAGACAAACAACAGCTTTGCTCATGTTCCATTTCTCTTTTGTTGCATTATGTGTTTGATTTCTTGGTATTTTACTTAGCAGTCTGGGGACTGGATTCACATCTAGGATGGTAGTAGATGCCTGCTACAGGTTTAGACACTAGGACAGTTCTAGTCAGGTAACACTCAGAAGTGTGTACCCCCATCTTCTCCTCTGCTCTGGGACAATCTAAATCGTATGGCAACTGTATACTCCATGAAGTTCTAATGGAGTTAGTTTGCAAAATCTACATTATTATGGGAGAGCCTTGATACCATTTCAATATCTTTTGTGGCCCTTGGTGTACTTGTGTTTGTCTACTTAATAAAACTCAACCATTTATGTTTTGTTAGAAACAGTCACCCCACCTCCAATTTCACAACTTTTAACATAGAGTTGTGTTGCAGAATATTCCTTTATACTGTGTGAAGATGTGTCACTGTGACTGGTTTAATAAAGAGTTGAATGGCCTAACGTAGGCAAGAAGAGGTTAGGTGGCATTTCTGTGGATAGAGAGGGCTCAGAGGGGAAAGGGCAGGGTCTCCAGTGAGATGCATAGAAAACAGCATGAGCAGTATAGAGTGATGGGTAACAAGTCACGTGACAGAACGTAGCTCAGGATAGCGAGCCAATTTAAGTTATAAGAACTAGTGGGACAAGCCTAAGCTAAGGGCAAGATTTAATAATTAATAAGTCTCCATGTTTATTTTTTTTTTTTTGAGCTGGTGGCCCAAGGAAAAAAATCCATCTACATCTGACATCCAATGTGAGGGCTCAAACATCCAAACATAGGGCATAAGAAAGCTAAGAAAAGCCGGGCGGTGGTGGCGCACGCCTTTAATCCCAGCACTCGGGAGGCAGAGGCAGGCGGATCTCTGTGAGTTCGAGGCCAGCCTGGTCTACAAGAGCTAGTTCCAGGACAGGCTCCAAAACCACAGAGAAACCCTGTCTCAAAAAACCAAAAAAAAAAAAAAAAAAAAAAAAAAAAAAAAAAGAAAGCTAAGAAAAGTTCTGGACAAGGAACTGAATGTGGCTTTCTAGTCCTGCAGTCTCTTCGGCAGGTTCGTGCTCAGGATACAGAGGCACAGGCACCTGCCACTGCCTGTGGGCTGGAGCTATCTGCCAGTGCCATGTGCCAGCATGGCAGCTGACATGGCAGTTTAAGATTTATCTCACGCAATCAGATAATGCTACAGATGCTTAGAAAAGTCACATCCAGATGGAAAAAACATCTAAAGAGTTCATAGTGTATTTTAAAAATGTGCGTAGGCTTAAAAAAAAAAGAATGGGTATAGACAGTCATGGGAAGAATAAGTAGTTTTTAAATAATAAAAGTCTTTAAAGAGAAAATAAAATAATATAAGAAGAATAATCCATATAAAGATGAAAATACACAGGGAGTCTGGATCCTGCATGGTGTGTTGTTGGCATTGAATTTTTTGATTGCTGATGAGTGAGTTCCAGCTGCTGAGAAACGTGGGATTGTAAGATGGACTATTGAATTAAAGCAGCCTAGATACTTTAGGAACACCTTACCTTTAAAATGAAAGTCAGAAAATGTATTGCTTTGGGGAAGAGGTTATGCTTTTGTTTCCACAGAAACAAAAGGAGGTAGATTTATTCAAGGTTGATAGAGATTAAGTTTGATCAGGGGAGGCCCCTGAAAATTCTGGCTATAGGCAAAAAGAAATAAACCTAGCAAACTCCAAGACAGGTGGCCTATATTTACTTGCTCAAACATAAAACAAAAAAAAATCATCTTTGGCTGTCTTGTGCACAACATACAATCCATATTTGTGTTGATACAGATAGATGTATATGTTACCTTTAAAGGTTTCTGTGTTGATACAGATAGATAAAGGTTTGTGTGTTTTCAGTTGATCTAGCCTCTCAGAGCACCTCTAGTGCAGTTTCTTCAGAGTTCTGCATCCACAACAGCTTCAAGGCTGCTGGCTAAGAAAGTGTGGCCTCACAGACTATTCTAGCCAAAACTCCAGATGAGTCCTGCACTTTCTCTTTACACAGAGGCTGAGCAACAAATGCCATGTCTGGGTTTCCTAGGACTTGACCATTATCTCAATTCCCTCAGGTTCCCTGAAGATGGATGCCTTCACCCACAGACAACAGGAAGCAGTCTAGAAAACGCAACACCCACATTCCTGAGAGGTGGGGTAGGTGGTTTTGGTTGGTATGTGAGTTATGAATGCTTGTCATCGTTTAAGGGGGTCGGTTACAAGTTTTTCTGGTATAAAGTTTACAAGGTTGAGAGACAAAAAAGGTTAGTTTTAGGTTGGTGATACAAGTTAGGATAGAAAGTAAATTAGGTACAAAGCTTTGGGGTGTTGTCCCAGGTTTTCTGTCCCATCCTGTCCTGCAGTCTTAAGTCCCAAAGAAACACACAGAGGTCTACATTAATTATAAAACTGATTGGCCCATTAGCTCAGGCTTCTTTTTTTTTTTTTAAGATTTATTTATTTATTTATTTATTCATTTATTTATACAGTATCCTGCCTGTAGGCCAGAAGAGGGCACCAGATCTCATTATAGGTAGTTGTGAGCCACCATGTGGTTGCTGGGAACCGAACTCAGGACCTCTGGAAGAGCAGTCAATCCTCTTAACCACTGAGCCATCTCTCCAGCCCTAGCTCACGCTTCTTATTCACACTTATAACTTATATTAGCCCATTATTCTTATCTATGTTAGCCACGTGGCTTGGTACCTTCTTCGACAAGGCAGTTACATCTTGCTTCCTCTGTTACTGGGTCACGACTGCAGACTGAAACTTCCCTTTTCCCAGAATTCTTGTTGCTCCTCCTCTACTTCCAGCCTGGTCACCCCGCCTATACTTCCTGCCTGGCTTCTGGCCAATCAGCATTTTATTAAAAATAATATAAGCGATAGGATAAAAGACCATTGTCCCACAGCAGGGGTGAGCTTTGAGGGCTCATATGCTCAAACCAGGCCCAGTGTGGCACTCTCTTCCTGTTGTCTGCCAATCCAGATACAGAATTCTCAGATACTACTCCAGCACTGTGTCCGCCTGCATGTCACCATGCTTCCCACCATAAGGGTAATGAACTAAATCACTGAACTGTAAGCCACCCAATTAAACTTTTCTTTTATAAAAGTTGCCATAGTCATGGGTATCTCTTCACAGCAATAGAAGCCCTAACTAAGATACTCACAGTGTTTAATGGCCTAGAACAGAGACTCTGTCCTCCACAGAGATCTTGGGGAAAGATTTTAATAGATCCGTCTTCATGTAAGTCAGCTAGATTGTTAAGTGGAATTTCAAGTTCATAGGAGACAATGTGTTTTCTTATTGCAAGGACCATTCTGTTACAATTTTGAAGTCAAAGGAGAAAGGTGGAAATATGAGAAGAGACAAAAGGAAGGTAGGGAGTTAGTTTGCTGAGAATTACAGAACCAGGGTTTAAATCTTTAATTCCATTCTTAGTAGAAAAGCCAGCTACTGAGATTTACTCTTGAAAGGACACAAGAAACGACAGTAGAGGGAACATGAGAGACGACAGAGGAAAGAACACAGGAAACGATGGTGGAGGGGCATGAGAAATGGGAAGAAAACAACTGTAACTGAAGAGGTGAGAACAGGACAAGGCTAGGATGGGGAAAAGCTGGGAAGGCGGGGTCTGTGTGTGTGTGTGTGTGCGCGCGCGCGCGCGTGTGCGCACGCGCGCCCGTGTGCGTGGGCTCGCGCCCGTGTGCGTGGGCTCGCGCCCGTGTGCGTGGGCTCTTTGCCCTGCTGATGCTGGCTACTTGATGCAAGGAGTGAGTGAGATTTGAGAAATCTCTGCCTCTCCCTCAGAGTCCTTCAGAGGAAAGGAAGTCTGAGTGTTCTGTGCCAGCACAGAGTGACAGAGGAAAAACAGTGTCAAGGCTGGCACACGCAAAGAAATTCATAAAGTAAGAACTGGACCGAGCTGAGTGCATTCTAAGTAGAGGGTATACATACCGGGTACTCAGATGTTCACAGATCCTTGTCTGCATCTTTGTGCATCTTCTGCTTCCATCTCTTTTAAAGCAGAGAGGTGAGATAAAGTACTATTCAGAGTGGGAACTGACGACCTACACTGCATTAGGTCATGAATCCCAAATAGGCGCATCCTTCTAATGAAAGACAGAGTCCCATCTGCTTGAACACAGCCTGAATCTGCATTCTGGGCTCCAGTTGAATCTGGGAGAATTGTCATTGCTGTTCACTTCCTTCCTGTATCTGAAGACCACCACAAGGTGACCCAAGTCCTGGAGAAGGAAAGATCAAATGGAGGGAGACCAGGACAGCCACCACCTTAAAGACATCCAAATGAATGGTCCTAGAGCATGTTGCCTGGCACATGAAGGCCATCCAGCTGATCCTAGGTGCGTGCTGCTCAGAGGTGTAAGGAAATTCAATAGGTGTGTATGTGTGTATGTGTGTGTGTTTCTGTTCGTTCAGGGATAAACATGTGTGTAAGTATTCAGGCACATGTTTGGATGCCAAAAGACTATCTTGGGTGTCATTCCTCAGGAACTGTCCACCTTGATTATTGAGACAGTCTTCCATTGTCCTGGAACTCACCAAGCAGGCTAGTCCAGTTGGCTAGCAACCCCAAGGAGCCACCTGCTTCTGTTTAGCTAGTGCTGGGATTTCAAGTGTGTGGATATCTTTATGTGGGTTCTGAGATCAAATGCAAGCCCTTGTGCTTGCAAGGCAAACGTGTTAACAACTAAGCCATCTCCCCAGCTCAGTGGCATTTAAGCCACTGAGTTTGGAGGTAATTTGTCATGCATTAGGTCGCTTTGAGATGACCTCAGTGTCTAGTGACAAGGAGCTTATGGAAGTGGTTCTTGAGATGACCCATAAGCCCCTGAGATGAAGCGGAAATGAAGTCATCCATGATCCAAGTGAGAGGCAACAGAGAGGGACTTAAGGAGCATGCCTCAGTAAGTCTGCCCCTTTACAGGGAAACAGTTTTCTATGTGATGGCCTCGTGCTCCCTGTCTCAAAGAAGGCCCTGGCTTTATTAATATAGCTGCTCACATGACTCATCTTACATTGGAAGATCCTTCCTCCTTAGCCACGGCCCCTCTCCGTACCTCCAAGATCTCTAGCACTGACAAAGACCCTTGCTAGAGTTGTATACTGCAAATGTTGATGGAGAAACTTAAAATCACCCAAGTAAAAAGGCATTTTTATGAAAATGCTTTTATCAGGAGAAAAAAAAACACTGTAGAGTCATTACATGACTTAACCACCTCCTTAACCTTGGTGAACAAGTCAATATGGAAATCACAAAGCATCTGTCCACTTGGTACCATAGCAAATCCCCTGGAACTTCCCCAAAACCTAGCTGCAGGTAGAGAGCAGATTGACAGGTGATGGTGGATGTGGGCTCCAGAGAGGGACTAATTTCTGTCACCAGACATTCCTGTGTTTCTGACTTAGAGTAGGCTGCACTGTGCTCATCTCAAAGGGTGGCCATTATTCAACTCCTACTCTGCGCGTGTTGTAGACAACTGAGGCTCACTAGCAAACAAACCAGACCAAAAAGACAAACAAGCTATGTCTTCTTAGAGATTGCGTATCTCCTGGGTAGAGAACAAAGGTAAAATACAGTGTGTGTCATGCACGGAGATGATTCATCATACGGGAGTAATAGAAGAGGATGAAGTGGAGGAGCAGCAAAGGAGTAGAGACCGCCTCCAGGAGTAATCAGCCCCATTCACAGTAGAGTAGGCTTTGCTGGAAACCTGAGGTTTGCAGGAAGACTTGAGGAAGCAAGGGACATCTCCTCTGGGTGGGGAAATGTCCTGGAGCAGGAGTGGTCTGCGAGCATAAAGAAGATTGTCGTGGGTGGGAAGGACAGAGAGTGGCCATAGTAGGACTCAAATTTGTAAAGAGCAGACCCTGTAGACCAGTTGGTTCTTAACCTTCCTCTTGCTGCAGCCCTTTAATACAGTTCCTCATGTTGTACTGACCCCCAACCAGTTATTCCATTGCTACTTTACAACTGTCGTCCTCTACTGTTATGAACTGTAATGTAAATCTCTGTGTTTTCCAATGGTCTTAAATGACCCCTGTGAAAGGGTCGTTCAACCTCAAATGGGTCGCGACCCACAGGTTGAGAATCACTGCTTCCGGCCCTGTAGCCATTATAAGATTTTACCTTTGATTGGGTAGGAGCCATTGGATAGTTGTAAGCAAATCAATGATATATCCTGACGTGCTTGTGTTATTGTTGTTTTGAGACACTATCTAATGTTGCACAGGCTAACCTCCAACTTTCCAAGGATGATCCTGAAATTCTGACCCTCCTGCCTCTACCTTCTAAGTGACAGGATTACTGGCATGTCGCCAAATCTTTTATGTGGTGCTAAGGATCCAACCCAGGGCTTCATTTGTGGTAGGCAAACACTCTACTTCTTGGGGCTCTAAGTTGAGGGTAGACTTTCAGGGGACAAGAACGAACGCAGGGAGTCGAGAGCAATGGTGATCCACTACCCAGTTGGTATTCCACAGTAGACTTTGAGGAGATGGAAAGTCTGAGAAAGAGAGAGGTGGATGAGTTGTCACAGTCTCTGACGCATCTACTCCACACTGGGCTGCCATCGGAGACGGTACTGGTCCCCGCTGACTTTCCCCAGGTGTCACGACTGGTATGATGGATTTGGTTCCCCTGGAGCTTGTTCTTAGAGCTCATCTTGCAGGTGTGACCTGGAATCCAGGGGTAATCTGACCCTGACTGGGGCTATTTTAGGGAGTTGGGTGATCAGATATTCTGAAGAGGAAACTCAGACATCCAGTCAATAATGACTGGGACTTGAAGACTAGGCAGGCTGCCAGCCTGGTTCCCACACAGGGTACGTGGAGGACCTTGTCTCCAGGATGTACTGGAGAGCAATGACCTTAGAGGAGTTATTTTTCCTGGGTTTTGGATAGCACATTGATATTCTCCTTCCACATGAGCAGGGCAATGAGGTGCTCAGTGAATGCAATTAAATAAAGTGAAGAAGTCTGCTATTGTGGAGTATTAGTTGAAGATGTGTTGCATTTGTTTATGCTGTGGGACATTTTTTTTTTTTTTTGGTTTTTCGAGACAGGGTTTCTCTGTAGCTTTGGTGCCTGTCCTGGAACTAGCTCTTGTAGACCAGGCTGGCCTCGAACTCACAGAGATCCGCCTGCCTCTGCCTCCCGAGTGCTGGGATTAAAGGTGTGCGCCACCACCGCCCGGCTGTGGGACATTTTTTTAATGATGCAAAGATGTGTTGCATTCTTTTATGTCACATTTAGCTCTGAAGCTGTGTTACCTGCCTGAAACACCTGATTGGTCTAATAAAGAGCTGAATGCCCAATAACAAGGCAGGAGAAAGGATAGGTGGGGCTGGCAGGTAGAGAGAATAAATAGAAAGAGAAATCTGGGAAGAGAGACTAAGGATTGAGAAAAGGAGAAGGAGAGGAGGCCAGGACCAGCCACCAACCCACCCAGCTACACAGCAAGCCACGGAGTAAGAAGTAAAGAAAGGTATATAGAATAGAGAAAGGGAAAAGTCCAGAGGCAAAAGGTAGAAGGGATAGTTGAAGTTAAGAAAAGCTGGCTAACCTCCTGAAACTGAAGAACTTCTGTAAAGCAAAGGACACGGCCAACAAGACAAAACGACAGCCTACAGAATGGGACAAGATCTTCACTAACCCCACATCAGAGGTCTGATCTCCAAAATATACAAAGGACTCAAGAAATAGGACACCAAAAGATCACATAATCCAATAAAAAAAAATGGAGTACAGACCTAAACAGAGAACTGATGGAAGAGTTAATTTCATTGGTTAAATAAAGAAACTGCCTTAGCCCTTTAATAGGACAGAAAATTAGGTAGGCGGAGTAGACAGAACAGAATGCTGGGAGAAAGAAGCGGAGTCAGGAGTCGCCATGACTCTCCCACTCCAGACAGACACAGGTTAAGATCTTTCCTGGTAAGCCAGCTTGTGGTGCTACACAGAATATTAGAAATGGGTTAGATCACTATGTAAGAGCTAGCCAATAAGAGGCTGGAACTAATGGGCCAGGCAGTGATTAAAAGAATACAGTTTCCGTGTAATTATTTCGGGGCATAAGCTAGCCATGCGGGCGGCTGGGTGCTGGGGACGCAGCCCCGCTACTCCTATTACAACAGAGTGGCGCCCAACGTGCTAATGAACTCCACGTAAAACCTGAGAGGGCTTAAAAAGGACACAGAGAGAATTTAAGACAGCTTTTTGCTGTTTGTGGGTTGCGTGCGGCAAAGAAATTGTCCTGACTCAGCAACAGGAAAAAACTGGCTGTTTTAAAATGCCGGCTTTCTGGGCTGTGCCGCCATCACGATCTCTGTCTGGCTCCTGCTGAAGACAGAGCTTTTAAATGGAGCATTTGGAATAAAGTGCTACGGCTTGCTTGATGGCAATATGGACTGCTGTGTGCCTGGAACTGTGTGTGGCTCAGGGGCACCAAATGGCTCTGAGGCAGGAGGGCTCAGCTCTGCCATGCAGAACTCTGCTGGTCTCAGGCAAAAACTACCGTAATTACCATAATAACAGCGCAGTTAAGGTTTAGACTGGGCAGGACACAGGCAGTACCGTAATACCTCTAAATGGTACAACTTAGGTTTTTAAAAAGTGCTTAACATTTTAAAAAATGCTCCTGGATAGTAAAAAAATTACAGATTCACAATAAAACTGATTCAGACACTGTTGGATAAATGTACGTAGGCTTGAGAGAGAGAAAAAATATATATAAAAAATAAAGTTAATGTCTTAAAAAAAGGGTAAAGTCTTTAAAGAGACAGAGTACAGATAATTATAGATTAAAAAAATAAAAAAAATAAGCCATGTAAAAATGGAAAATTTACAGAGAGTCTGGATTTTTTGTATTATTATGCTTTCTTTAAAATTTTTGACTGTAAAGGAGCTAACTGCAGAGAGACATTTCATTATATGGGCTGCCAAGCTAAACCAGAATGGATACAAGGGTATTATGATTTCAAAATATGGGTCTAAGGATATGATGCTTTGGAGAGGGTCTTCTTTTGTTTTCACAGAGGATGAGACTCTGTGGATTGCGTCTATCCCAATATGGTATGATAGACCACGCCCTCCTGAAAGGTTGCTGTGAACACCTTCAGAAAATTACTTCACTCAACTGCCGACTGAGATGACCCTGGCACACAGGTTACACCATAAAAGATCTGAATAACAGCGCCCCCATTCAGCAGGAAGCAGTTTGGAGAGAAAAAACTGTGCCCATGTTCCCAAATATTGTTTTATAAATGTTCTTTTACATTTAAAGGGGGATATGATATAGATACAAATAATTTGCATTGGTGTGGATTTTAAGGTCAATTTATTACATGTATATGTATTTCTGATATTAATTAAGGTATTGTGTAGTTCATTAAAAATGTAATGTATATAGCTTGTTAATGGATAATCATCAATAATAGTCAAGCTGGTAGTCATGTTATTTAGATTTTCTAGATGTGCATAGATATATTTTAGATAGGCATTCTTCATATCTTTCAAAGACTGCAGAATATGGCATTTAATGTTTTAATAACTTAGGGCTTTTCATGACAATGAGACACGTCTGCTCCTGGCAGCACCAATCTACTTCAAGAGGATGATGGGCATCAAAGAGGCTCCTTATGGAGTTTGATAGCCATTTGGGCAAGAAACTGTTCTTGCCTGGACTGTTGCATAAACTGGACACAAAGAACCTACAGAGAGAGGACTACTGAACTTGCCTAAAGGTGAGATGGTCTTTCGGGGTTCCTGACTCATGAAAGAGTCTGCGAGACATTCTGCAGGACACAGCAAAAAATGACTAAACAGTCTTTGGAATTTCTTGCTTGATGAAAATGTCTGCTGGATACTATGGGCCTGTAGGCTGAAGATGGATGCCACAACGGTACAGAGGAACTTTGAATGACTGTCCAGGCAGCAAAATGTCTCTGTCATTTCTAGAGTTTTGGATTTCTTGTTTACTTAGGTAATATTATATCCTTCTGGAGTCTTTGATGGAGTTGAAAAATGGTTAGTTATATTCATAGTTTTCCTTAGTTATGATAAAGGATAAAATAGATATAAATATTGTAACTGTAATTCTTGCTTGACAACTGTTTTGTTATATGTAATCTTACTATGTTAAAGTAAAAGCCTTTCTTTGTTGTTTAAACAGAAAAAGGGGAAATGATGGAAGAGTTAATTTCATTGGTTAAATAAAGAAACTGCCTTAGCCCTTTAATAGGACAGAAAATTAGGTAGGCGAAGTAGACAGAACAGAATGCTGGGAGAAAGAAGCGGAGTCAGGAGTCGCCATGATTCTCCCACTCCAGACAGACACAGGTTAAGATCTTTCCTGGTAAGCCAGCTCGTGGTGCTACACAGAATATTAGAAATGGGTTAGATCAATATGTAAGAGCTAGCCAATAAGAGGCTGGAACTAATGGGCCAGGCAGTGATTAAAAGAATACAGTTTCCGTGTAATTATTTCGGGGCATAAGCTAGCCATGCAGGCGGCTGGGTGCTGGGGACGCAGCCCCGCTACTCCTATTACAACGGAGAACTCTCAACAGAGGAATCTATAATGGCTGAAAGACACTTAAGGAAATGTTCAACATCCTTAGTCATCAGAGAAATGCAAATCAAAACAACTCTGAGATTCCATCTTATACCTGTAAGAATGGCCAAGATCAAAAACACTGATGACAACTTATGCTGGAGAGGTTGTGGGTAAAAGGGAACACTTCTGCATTGCTGGTGTAAATGCAAGCTGGTATAGCCCCTTTGGATGTCAGTGTGGCGATTTCTCAGAAAATTAGGAAACAACATTCCTCAAGACCCAGTAATACCACTTTTGGGTTTATATCCAAAGGATACTCAATCGTGCCACAAGGACATGTGCTCAACTATGTTCATAGCAGCTTTGTTTGTCATTGCCAGAACCTGGAAACAACCTAAATGCCCCTTGATCAAAGAATGGATAAGAAAAATGTGGTACATTTACACAATGGAGTACTACACAGCAGAAAAAATAACAACAGCTTGAATTTTGCAGGAAAATGGATGGAGCTAGAAAACATCATTTGGAGTGAGGTAACCCAGACATAGAAAGACAATTATCACATGTACTCACTCATAGGTGGTTTTAAAACATAAAGCAAAGAAAGTCAGCCTATAAACCACAATCCCAGAG
Organism: Chionomys nivalis; assembly: GCF_950005125.1. Taxonomy (NCBI): domain Eukaryota; kingdom Metazoa; phylum Chordata; class Mammalia; order Rodentia; family Cricetidae; genus Chionomys; species Chionomys nivalis. The sequence goes on along the minus strand of NC_080090.1, from coordinate 30,173,368 downwards.
AACTTAGACAACAGTGCAGATACTAAGAAAGACTTACATAGATCTAATCTACATGGGAAGTAGAAAGTAGAAAAAGACAAGATCTTCTGAGTAAATTGGGAGCATGGGGACCTTGGGGGAGGATTGAAGGGGAAGGGGAGAGGCAGGGAGGGGAGCAGAGAAAAATGTAGAGCTCAATAAATATTTTTTTAAAAAAAGATGGCTAGAAATAAGCCAAGATAAAGCCAGACATTCATAAAAATAATAAGCCTTCATTGTTTATTTGGGATCTGGGTGGTGGACTCCCCCAAAAAGTAAAGAATAGAAAACAACCAACTACAGTACAGTGTGGAGGTGCAAGCATACAATCCCTGCACTCAGGAGGCTGAGGCAGGGGGATGACAAGTTTGTAGTCCACCCTGAGCTATGTAATGAGGCTATACTTCAAAAATCAAACCAAAACAAAGCAACCTGTTTGAGGAATTAGCTACTGAACTGAGTTAATCATGTCAAATACCTGGAATGATATAATTACCTGGTAACTAAGGAGCACTTGGGAGCTTGTTCCTCTGCGTTGGATGATAGCCAACTTGAATCAAGCAGCTTCATCGAGGGTTCTTAGCGATGATGGTGTCGTCAGTCAAATAACTGATGTGTGTTCAAAACTGGAGAAACACTAAGAAAATGCTTTGTTGGTTTGTTTCTTAGATTCCGCTGTTGTTTTTTGTCTTGTTTCTTGAGACAGGGTCTCTCTGTATAATTTGTTGTGTTGCAGGGTAGAGGCTGGCCTCTACCCTGCAGTAATCTTCCCCACACACTGGACCTAAGAAATTAAAAGTTAAAAGAAGATCTAAAGTCTTGTCCTTGTTCTGTAGACATGGCCTCACTATTTTCTCTCTCTCCCTCCCCTGTCCTCAGAGTTAACATCTTTTGGTTATCTCATTTGTTCCAAGTGCTGAACTCCTCAGTAGAAGCTCAGAGATGAATTTCCAAGGCACTTGTCCTTCAACTCTGTTTGTTCTAGAAATACAGAACATAGCATAGAAGCTGAGGCATTGTTCACAAGGTCTGTTACATGGGACCCCAGTAAGGGAGAGATTAAACTCAACTGAATTTGGAAGGTAAGATAAAAAGGGAAATATATTTATAGCAAAGGAATAAATATAACTTAATAAATATAACAGCCTCAGCCCACAAAAATAAGAGTTTGACCACTTATTGTGCTTATCATAACCTATATGTAAGTTATGTTAAATATATAAGTGTATTAATATTTCATACGTATTATTCTGAAAGTATTTAAAACATAATCTATAAATAATGAGACATAAGATGTTCATTGTTGTAAATTCCATTTAGCCAATTAATTCTTACAAAATAGCATTGGTTTGTTTAGTTCCTGTATTCTACATAGTTGCTCCTGACCAATGAACGTAACTATGACATGGAGATGAAGATGCTTAATATTTTTGCTTGCTTACATTAGCAAGACAAAGAGTGAAAGGAAAATGTGTACTAGAAATCCACTCATTGGAAGACCCTCAACTTCCTGGGTGGTCATAGGAAGTTATTAAGAAGCCCAGACTAAGCGCAAACTCATGATCCTCCTGCCTCAGCCTCCTAGGTTCTGGGATTCCAGGCAGGTTACATCATGCTTGACTAACAACTACAATTTTTTTTCTTAACCAAAAATAATAGTTTCAAATACAAAAAAAAATTTCTCAGATTTCTGAGTTATGCATAATACATCTGCTGTAGACCTGACACATTTTACAATTTAATCTGTATTATTAACATTTACCCCATTCTTCTTTTATGTCAAAACAATAAAGAAAACAATGAATTAAGCTCTGGTTTGTGCAATTTGCTGATTGCTGTTGGGTAAACACTGCTCCCATTGCTAATTTCAAACACTGTCAGGATAAAGAGATGCACGGTGTTGGGCTGTTTTATGCCATTTCCAATGTACAGTTACAGCAGGAAGGAACAACTCTAAGAACATGACAGTCAGTGCACTGAAATGCTTAGAATGCAGTGACTTCGGAGACATGCTACCCTTGTTTTAATATACTTTAATTAAGTTGATATAATTTAATTTTTAATAGTGGGTATGTTTCACAGCAGCCTTGCGGAATTTCCTGGAAATGAGCATTTGGCTTTCAGGAGTTTGTCCAAGTACTCATCTGTACCCTGCCGCTCCTAACCCAGAGAAAGAGCTCAACATGTGGCCAATGGTTTTCTTTTATTATAGAATAGAAAAATGGAAAAAGATTAGCAGAGGTGAGTGAAGAGAGTCCATGAAGAGAGATTTCCAGAAAGTCTTGGTGGCAGCTACCCATCCTTTGCCTAGAAATTGCCATGCCTTTCTGTCCTGCTGTGGGATCATACTCTCTTACACTTTAAAGATTTGTCGTTGTATTGGTTTAATAAAATGATGACTTGCCAGTAGCCAGGCAGGAAGTATAGGTGAAACAACCAGACTAGAATTCTAGGAAGAGGAAAGGCAGAGTCACAGTCGCAAGCCAGATGCAGAGGAAGCAAGAGGAGAATGCCTTACTGACAAAAGACACCAAGCCATGTGGCTAAACATAGATAAGAATTATGGATGAATTTAAGTTATAAGAGCTAGTTAGTAATAAGCCTGTGCAATAGGCCAAACGGTTTGTAATTAATATAAGCCTCTGTATGTTTATTTGGGACAGAAACTTCCATCAGCCTCCTTCCTAGGTTGGTTGAGCCAGATGGGCCTCCCCCACTGAGCACTTAATGCCACTGTGCTCACCTCTGTCTGACCTCACACACTGACAAGCCACACTAATAGATTGTCTCAGGGACTCTGGCCATTACAACCTGGCCAAGCAACACTTGGAAATATTTGCGAAATATTTCCACAAAGAATACTTCTGAGAACAGACTCAAGAAAATAAGCCCACAGAGGTAATACTGCTGAGATGGAGACAGCAAAATCCTTGTGTTCGCCGACAGAAGCATGGGAACTGGGCACTAGCACTTAGCTCAGAAAAACTTCAGAGGCTTACTGACAGCCCAAGGCTGGAGAGAACAGAACAGCACCTTTTACTTTGAAGCCACAGCAAGTCATATCTGCAGCCTGGAGAATGCAGTGAGTTTTAAATAAACAGAGTTCTGAGGAAGACATGTTTACAGTCAGGTGAGCTGATAACATTAAAGACACATAGATAATCATGATCATTGCAGGGACCTTTTTTGTGTGTCCAAAAGAAAGAACTGAATTATCTTGTATGATATATCATGGTGGTTGCCTGCCATCATGCATGTGTGATATGTCATGATGGATGCCTGTCACCATGCATGTGTGATATGTCATGATAGATGACTGTCATCATGCATGTGAGATATGTCATGGTGGATGCCTGTCATCATGCATTTTCTGCATCTGTGTCATCATACCTTTCTTTTTATTGATATTTATTGAGCTCTACATTTCTCTCTGCTCCCCTCCCTTTACAAAGCACCTATGAATGAGTATATGTGATAATTGTCTTTCTGTGTCTGGGTTACCTCACTCAAAATGATTTTTTCTAGCTCCATCTATTTTCCTGGAAAATTCAAGCTGTCGTTATTTTTATTTGTTGAGGTTTGTTTTGTTACCGAGTATGTGGTCAAATTTTTAGAAGGTTTCATGAGGTGTTGAGAAGAAGGTATATTCTTTTCTGTTTGGATGGATTCTATAAATGTCTGTTAAGTCCATTTGATTCATAACATCTGTTAGTTCTCTTATTTCTCTGTTCATTTTTTTGTCTGACTGACCTGTCCAGTGGTGAGAGGGGAGTGTTGAAGTCTCCCCCTATTAGTGTGTGGGGTTTAATATATGAGGGTGCCCTTGTATTTGGGGCATAGATGTTCAGTATTGAAATTTCCTCTTGCTGGATTTTTCCTGTGACTACTATGAAATGACCTTCTTTTTCTCTTTTGAATGATTTTAGCTTGAAGTCTATTTTGTTAGATATTAGGATAGTTATACCCGCTTGTTTCTTAGGTCCATTTGATTGGCATATTTTTCCCAACCCTTTACTCTGAGATGATGTCTGTCTTTGAGGTTGAGATGTGTTTCTTGTATACAGAGGATGGATTCTGTTTTCCTATCCAATTTGTTAGCCTGTGCCTTTTTATAGGTGAGTTGAGTCCATTTATATTAAGAGATATTAATAACCAGTGATTGCTATCTCCTGTTAATTTAGTTGTCATTGTTGGTGATGTTAATTTGTGCATTTTTCCCTTCTTTGGGATTTGCTGCTATGAGATCATCAATTATCTGTGCTTTTGTTGGTGTAGCCCACTTTCTTGGGTCACTAAGGAGCAGGACTCAAGTACTGTAACCTGTTCCTTCTTCAACCTGTCCAGTCTTTCTGACCTACTGAGATATTAAAAGCAAGCTACCTCATCTACCACACCTTTCACACCATGATGAACTGACTGTCGACCCTGCATTAGGCACTGTAGTAAAATCTTCCTCACTTTAAATTGCTTCTGCCAGATATTTTTTTTCCCAGAAACAAAAAAAGTAGCTAATACAAAAGATTGGTGCCAGGAGTGGTGTTGATAATGTCATAAACCTGACCATGAGATACTTAAGACTTTGGAACTGGTGTATAGGAATAATTTGGAGAACTTTAAAGTTTAGACCGGGAAAGCTTTATAATATTATAAGTATGATAGTATAGAATAATGTGAAAGTTGTAATACTACAAAGCTTAAAAGTATTCTTATGAAACTCTATAAGATAGCCGATTCTGGTGGGACTTGAAAAGATCAGAGTGCTAATAAAAAGGGAGGGACAAATGAGAATGTGAACTCTGGGAAATTGGACTGGAGTCTACTTGTGTTACATTCCAGAAAAAAAATTGTGTTCTAAAAGTTGGAGTAAGAATGGATTAAAAAGTAATGGTGGGGGAAGTCTGAAGACAGTATAATATGAATATTTCTGGCTTCTCTTAGCCATGTTCCCAGGGACCTCAGGAGCAAAAAGCAGAGCAAAGGGTTTGAAACACATGCAGTCTGGCAAAAACAAACAAACAAACAAATAAATAAATAAAAGCAGAGTGGATGCACTTGAAATGATGAAAAGGAGCCAAAGTTTTTAAAGAAATTACCAATGCTAAAAAGAAATCTTCAGCCAGGCAGTGGTGGCACATGCCTTTAGTCCCAGCACTCAGGAGGCAAAGGAAGGTGGAGTTTTGTGAGTTCAAGGCCAGCCTGGCCTACAGAGAAATTCCAAGGCAGTCAGGGCTGCACAAAGAAACTCTCTTTCAGGAAGGAGGAGGAGGAAGAGGAAGAAGAAGAGAAGGAAAAGGAGAAGAAGAAGAAGACGAAGTCTTTAGGGATAGGGAGATGGCTCAGTGATTTAAGGCACTTGCCATGCAAGCCTGGTGGCCTGAGTTAAGTCTTCTACCTAGTGGTCGATAGGAGAGAACCAACCCCACAAAAAAAATCAACCCCGTGACCTCCACACTCACACAGTAGCTGCACACCCCTCCACTCATCATGTGTACACACATACACACAAAAATAAAAATCAACATTTTTAATAGTCTTTGAAGTATTGGAGAAATGAATGCAGTGGGTAATAATATTAGTTGTGTAAGCCAGAGGTTCTGAGTTAAAATCCCCAGCACCCATGTCAAAAGCCTGGCATGGCTACACATGCCTATAACCCCAACACTGGGAGACAGGCACGTAAGGAGCCCAAGAGTCCATTAACCAGCAAAAACTTTCTATTCAGTGAGAGAACCTGTCTCAAGTTAATAAGATACACACATGGTATAGAGAAAGATGTCTCACGGCCCGTTATGACCTCCACATACACACACAGGCCCAGGTACTAAAGCAGGCATGAACTGTGACATACACAAACACACAAGAAACCTTGCACTTTGCACTAGACAATAGGACAATCCCCTTGAGGGTGAGTCTGCCCCATGGAAAGGCCCTTTGTGTACAACTGAAGACTCACTGCAAGACTTTCCTCTAGTGAGGTCCTCAGTGGTTCCCTGCACAAAGAGGCACCAAGGGAAGTAGTTCCCAAGTTCAATCACGAAGGACAGTGTAGAATGGCCCATGAGAATCAGGATACTTCTCAGGATAACCACAGAACCTGCCATTGGCCATAGGGCTCTGGTGTTGCAGGTGTGTAAAACAAAAGAGTTACAGATCATATTTTGAGAAATTGTTTTTCATCTGACAGACACTGTCTAGAGGTGGGGTGTGGAATGTTTAGAATATAGGGCTAGCTCTCAGAAGTCCATCAGTAAGGTGGACCTCGAGGGCTCGGATTGGCTGTTAGCAAAGTACTATCTCCAGGGGTTTTTGTTTGTCTTGGTTGGGTTTTGTTTTCCAAGACAGGATTTCTCTGTGTAGTCCTGGCTGTCCTGGAACTCGCTCTGTAGACCAGGCTGATCTTGAACTCACAGAAATCTGTCCACTTCTGCCTCCCGAGTGCTGGGATTAAAGGCCAGCACCACCATGCCTGACTTGTTCACGGGTTCTTAACCTAGGAGCCTGTGTTGAAAAGGCAGGGGATTTGTAAACCCAAAAAGGAAGAAACTACAACTACATTTTTTGTAACCACCAACCAAGGTTGATTTTGAATTTCCTTCTATCATAAAAACAGGCAACCCCCAACCAGAACCCTGACAGCATCTATGAGTTACCATGATGGCTCAAATAGCACCCCTGGTCATCACTGTTTGACATTATTACAGCCATTGGAGTTTAATAGTTCCTGCTACTAAAGCACATTTGTTACTGTGTTTCAAATATTTTGATAGTTACATCTTAGGGTAATATGATTGTATATTTTAGACATTTAAATTTTAAATTCTGCAACTTCACTTGGAAGGGATGAAGGCCCTTCCTAGAGTCAGCAAGAAGCCTATTAGTGCAATTCTTCAGCAATCTTTTAAATAGTCTCCCCTCACCCTCACCCCCACCCCGCTTAGTCCCTTTCTTCAGGGCCTGTGCTCTGCTGCCCTCAGAGGCTGTGTATTCAGAACTCGTTAGAGCTTAGACCTCAAGGCGTCCCAGGAGAAAGGGGAAGCCGGGAAGTTTCTTCTTCTCTGATTCCTTGGCTCCCATCAAATCACGCCTCAAGCAGGAACCATGTGGACTCTTTCCCAGATGACCTGAGGGCACCTAAATAGGCCAGCAGCGGCAGCTTGGTTCTTACCTCCCGGCAAGGCAAGCCCAATTTTCTCCTGACCAGACACGTCTTTTCAATGTGGTGCTTAAACGCTGCTTTCCATCCCAGCAAACCCTTCTTTCATGGTTCCAGGAGATGTTAATAAGCGCTATTAATTGGTGCCTAATTTGCATGTCTTGTGTGTGAATGGTGGTTTGTAGCTCCCGGGATCAAAGCGTGCTTGTACCCCTCTGCCCCACCCACCACCGCAGGGGGGCTGGATTACCGGGTCTGCTTCTCTCTGCTTGCTGAGCTCAGAGGAAAAGTGTTTAGTACCCAGGGCATCCTGGAAATGGAATCGACACGCTTCCTCCAAACCCTGAGCGACACAAAGGAAACTCATCCACGGTGCACGACTGGGAGGGAAGCTGCGTGACGTAGGGTGGGCGCTGTGTGATTCGGTCAGCAGTGGCAGAGTTTTGCAAGCCTCCCTGCTCCTAAGCCCGAAATCCAAGCACGCCGACATTACAATTCTGAAGTGGAGTGTTGTTTGTTTTTTGTTTTTGTTGTTGTTGCTGTTGTTTTCCCTGTACGATGGCGTGGTGGTGGTATTGAACCTTTGAGCACTTTGCATTTCTAATTAGTCATAAGCCGGGCGATGGCTCAATTGGTATCACTGTGCACATGCCTGCTCCCTTGCTTGCCCAAGAGCTGATAATTAGCCCTGCAAAGACAGGCCAGGCTGAATGGCAGCAGCTTCTGCAAAAGGCTCCCCAGCCCTCACAGCAACAAAGGAAACCCTCAGCATCTTGCTTTACAGCTGTCATCTGATCCTTCCCCTTTCCAGTCTGTCTCCGCTGAGGGTTTGGAGTGTGTTTGTGTTTGAAGTGTTGGCACTAAGGTTTGGTGGAAATTTGTAGATCTTACATGCGAGGGCAATGCTTTGTTTGAAATTTGTCGTGACTCTTAAGGAGTAGAAAGGAGATGGGAGTAGTCACTCTTAGATTCGAATAGGGGTAACAGTGTGAAAAAAATGGCTTGGTTAACCCTAGGCGTATCCTCTGACCCAGCCATTCTGTGCCCAAAACAACACCGAATTGCAGCAGGTGTTTCTTCCTGACAGAATCTCCGAGCTGTGTCCACCTGCACTGTTTGTAAGAGCTCCAAACTGGAAACTGCCCAAATGCTCCGATTGAAAATGTCTAATTGTGACAAATTCACACAATGGCATACCATAAAGCACTAGGAATCACATACAACTACATATATGGAATCCCACAAACTTAAAGTTGACCTGAAAAAAAAAAAGCTATCCATAAAGAAAAGGATGTTCTGCATCATTCTCTTATAAAAGCACAGAAGTTGATAGAAACCAGGCAACACTATGGTCTAGATAGTGGTAGACCTTGGGGGGATGGGGAGGAAACGCTGAGAAGGTTCCCTAGTAATTAGGACAATTAGGAGTGAGTAATTAAACTGTTACTGAATCTAAGAGCTAAATCTGAGAGAGTATGCAAATCTACTGAGCAGCAGGATGTAGTGGTACACATCTTTAATCCCAATACTTGGGAGGCAGAGGCAAGGAAGATCTCTGAGCTTGAGGCTAGCCTGGTCTACAGAGTGAATTCCAGGATAGCCAAGGACACACAGAGAAACCCTGTCTTGAAAAACAAAAAGAGAAAAGAAAAAAAGAAAAGAAACAAAATCTACTGGATTATAGATAAGTGTACCTTCCTGTATGAATATTAAGCTCTAGGAAATCGTTCTGGTTTGGAATGGGGGCTTTAGCAATCAACTCTTTCATTCAGTAAGTGGAAGAACAAGACTGATTTGACCTCCCTAACCTGTGAACTGGGCCAAGGTCTGCTTTAAGGGTGCTGTAGCCACGGGCTATCTCAGTCTGCCTAGCAGTCCTAAAGGGAAGAGCTCCAATGGGAATCTGAGAGCTGATGGGAAGAAAGGCAACCACAGAGGGGAAATGAGGCATTAGAGCAGAGAGGATGTGACTGCGTCCAGAATTTACTAGTGACATTATCCAGGCATTCCTGGTATGGAGTCAAGGGTCCAGGATCATCTCAAAGTCCAATGGAAATATTTAAAGGTTTAAATAATGCTTAAGGATCCCGAAATGGAAAATGGAAAATGCAATTAGTAAGAGCTATCACAGAGAGGCTCCTCGTGTTTCCCACCATGTGAAAAGACAGCAATGAGGCAGGGCAAAGAAAGCACTTTGCTCATGGATTTCCCAGTCCCTATACTGTTAAGAAACTTTACTTGCTTATAAACACTCAGTCAGTGATACTTTGTTACAGCAGGCCACATGGATACATGGATACAGACAGCATCTCTTTTTCTTTTTCCTTACTTTTTTTCTTTTTTTTTCTTCAGTTTTTTTTTTGGAACCTATCCTGGAACTAGCTCTGTAGACCAGGCTGGGCTCAGACTCACAGAGATCCACCTGCTTCTGCCTCCCAAGTGCTGGGATTAAAGGCGTGCGCCACCACTGCCCGGCTACAGCATTATTTTTTGGTTAGCCATCCACAGTGGACACTTAGGCCATGCCCACCCTTAGGCTGTGGTGAATGATGCTGCTATGAACACCTGGTGTACAGAGACCTCTTCAAGTTCTTTCCATCCCTTTACCCAGAAGAAGGATTGCTGAACCACATGGTTGTTTATTTCGTGTTTCAGTTATCTGAGATAACTAAAATTCAGCTATTTTTAAGCATCCTCAACTACTACTTTAATGACCCAGATGAGCACATTCCTTAGAGCTGCCCTCTGCAGTTCTCTCCTATACAGACTGCAGGCCAGCTCCTTGGTGCTTTTCACTAATAAAATACAGAGTAAGTGTTGGGATTAAAGGGAACCAGGCAGGACAGAAACCCTCAGTCAACAAATGGCACCCACATGGACAACTGATCTACATAAAGCCCAAAAAAGTTTGGGAAGTAATACTAGACATAAAATAATAGAGTTAAGCATGGCTTATTGATAGCAGCACTCTCTTAGGTGGGCTCTGCTCGCTAGAGGCAAGTGCTCTCATTTAAGAGAGGCTTCCTGACTCAGCTTTAGCTATAAAACCTTTCAGCTCTTTTAAGAGGTCCTGCCATGAAACACTTAAATGGTGTTGATGAAAAGCTAACTGCATGCTTTTTGGTTTTCAGCCACAGCAGGAAAAAAAAGTGTTGTTTTAAAATGCCGGATTTCTGGGCCGTCTTGCCATAGCAAACTCTGACTCTTTCAGGCAGTAGGCCTGGCTACAGAGCATTTGAATGTGGTTTGTGAGCACACTGCTACAGCTTACTTGGTGGCAGGGACCTTGAAACGCCATAGAGTTGTGGCAATAAACATGGCTACAGCTGGTACCTCCAACATGAGGCTGGAATCTCCGAAAGCTAAGGTATGGGCTGGATCCAGCCATCAAAGCCACGACTTTAATCCTCTCCATATTGTTTAGCAAATTAAAGACTCGTGTGGTCAGAAAAAGAGAGAAATACAGTAAAGAGAGATTCAAAGACAAAGAAAACCTGTAAATATTTTACAGTGTGTTAAAAAAATATATGTAGGCTAAAGAGAGAAAAGAAAAAGGTTAAAATCCTTAAAAAAGAGAGAGAGAAAAGTTGGGTGTGGTGGCACACATCTTTAATCCCAGCACTTGGGAGGCAGAGGCAGGCAGATCTCTGTGAGTTCAAGGACAGCTTGGTCTACAGAGGAAGTTCCAGGACAGCCAAAGATACACAGAGAACCTGTCTCAAAAAGCCAAAAATTAAAAGTAAAAATAAAAGAAATCGAGGTTAAAATAAAGCCACATAAAGATGAAAAATACACAGAGAGTCTGGATACTGTATGTTATTATGTTCTCTTTGAATTGTTTGAATGCTGAGGAAGGAGCAACAGCTGCCAAAAGATACTTATTTATAAATGCTGCTGAATTAATCCAAGATAGGTATTTTGAAAATGCCTTTACTTTAAAATTGAAGACAAAAGATATGTTACTTTGGAGAAGAGGTTTTGCTTTTGTTTCCACAGGAAATGAGAGGCTGTGGATTCATTCTGAGTTAAGAAAAATCATGTTTGATCAAGAAATCTTTGGTAGGAACAGATGGCCCTGATGTCTGAGTTCTACATCCAGAACAGATTCAAGACTGCTGCCTGAGATGATCAAGACTCACAGGATACTCCAGTCAGGACTTGATCATAATTCAAAATTTTCTTTAGGTGCCCATAAGATTATCAGTGCCCCAAATCAGCCAGAAGTAGCCTGGAAAACTACACCCACCCCTCCCCCCAAAAATAGACTATGGATAATAGTCAAGAGAAAAGCTAAACAAAGGATATTAGGTTCAGAGTTATTGTTTTGTTTTGTTTTGTTTTTTTAAAAAAAGAGGGGGATGTAGTGTGTGACAATGATCTGTATTCTGTCAATTATATTTTAAATAAATGCTGATTGGCCAGTAGCCAGGCAGAAAGTATAGGTGGGACAACCAGACAGGAAGTAGAGTTCGGTCAATGAAAACAGGAGAATTCTGGGAAAAGGAAAGCTTGGTCCACAGTCCTGTCTTAGCCACAGAAGAAGCAAGATGTGACTGCCCCACCGAAAAGGTACCGAGGCACGTGGCTAACACAGATAAGAATAATGGGCTAATATAAACCACAAAATTTGTCACCTCCCCCTTTTTTTTTACCACCAAAGAAACTTATTTTTTTTTAATCCCTGTAACTTAGCTGTTAATTTTACTTACCCCTCATCCAGAACCAAAAAATAACTACCACAGGCACGTGTATGATGACAGTCTGTTGTAGTTTTTGTTCCCTATAAACTATCTAGGGCTATCAAAGAGTATTCTAGCCATAAACAAAGCATTTTATTGGAGGAGTTTCTTGTCTCAGATGAACGTGTGATGTCCAATAGGTGTTTGGAACCATGAAAATGGTACCGGGGCACCCTTAGCATGTCATAATCTCTTGGCAGCTTCGAGTCTCTTGAAGACCTCCAGACAACATTCAAGAATTAGTCAAAAAGTGAGTGCCTTCTAGCCACCTCCTGAATACCCTTCTGCCTCGTGTGACTCAACACGAGGTTTGATTCGAGTGTGCAAAGATGAAGCAGATGTGATATCTGACCTCAATGGCTTTGGATGCCGTAGGGAGCTTCAGACCCAAAGCAACAAATAGAATATCCTGTGACTCACATGACAAAAGAGATGGGCAGAGGGTGTAGGAACACACAAGAACAGCGCCTCCTAGGATGTGGCATTGCCAGGGTGGGATTGCCTGGAGGAGATGCTCCCACACTTGAGGGACGACAGAGAGGTGTGGGGATGGGGGAAGGAACAGCTCGAGCACACTCGGACAGCAGTGAGCAGCTCTAGGGCTGCAGAGGAGAGGGAACGTGGCAAAGGGGGCGGGGTGGCCTCAGCCTGTCCGGCACAGAGCTCAGTTCTAACGATCTGATTGTGACTTGTTTCCTGTTTCCTCCATGTTGTAACACATCTGAGACCTTGGGACCCACAGGTTGAGTTTCAGGTTTCAGATTTATGATGACGAGCCTGACCATTGTGGTTACTGTCTTTCACATCTCTAGGAAGGCTTTGCTCACTATCCCAGAGAGTCTATACGTGAGCATCTTCCTCTCTTAATTCTGTTCTCCCCTACTAACAGATAGCTTTTTCAAATAACAGCATATGTCCAATGGCTTTGAGAAACTGCAGCAAAGAATTTTGGAAATTTCCATTTTTTGAACAGCTGGCAAAAAAATAAATAAAAAAAAAAAACAGTTTTCTTTGTGTACCAGGCAACACCATCATTAGAGAGAGAGAGAGAGCGCGCGCTGGGGAGCAAATGAAAGAACAGATTAGATTTATTGGGAATCTTACAGGCCCTGATTCTCTTTCCTTCGGTCTTAATTAAATTTATTTTAACTAATATATACAAATTGCTTATATTAGTGGGATTCCATGTGATATATCAACAAAGTTTATTCTTAAATTGGGTTAAGCATTTCCATCTCCTAAAACGTTTATCAATTCTTGATAGTGAAAACAGCATGAACTGTTTGTTGCTGGCGTCAAGACTTACCCTTTCTGGGCAATACAATCAGTGCTTCTGGGTCCTGTCTAACTATAACTTAATACCTATCGGTCACCTCCTCCCATTCTTCCCTTCCATGCTATCCCCAGACCATGGGAATCCCCATTCTACTTTCAACTTCTATGAGACTAACTCTTTTAGAGTCCACATATCAGTAATACCACATAGTACTACTCTTTCTATGCCTGGCTCGTTTCACTTAACATAATGATTTCTGGTTCCATGCATGTCGTCAGAGATGACAGTCCATTCTCTTTAAGGCTGGGTAGTATTTAATCATGTAGATATACCACATTTTCTTTATCCATCAATTGACAAGGACTGAGGTTGTGCCCATTTCTTGATTCTGTGACTTATAAGAATAAGTCAATAAGACAATAAGCATGGAAGTATGGAAGTTTCTTCAGCATACTGGCTTCATTCCCTCTGAATATAGACCCAGAAGTTGGTTAGTTGGATCAAATGGAAGTTCTACTTTAATCCTCTTGAGGACTCTCCATCGAGGCTTCCCTTTCCTCTGCATCCCCACCAGCAGTTGGTTTTCCGTAGAAAATAAAAAGGCTGAATTTCTTGTGGCTTCATTTATTTTGTTAATCAAAAATAAATAAATAAATAAATACCCACAATTGCTAAAATAGGATCTGTTATGTTGTGAAGCCCCAAAGAGGAATTTGAAGAAAAGCAGGAAAAGGTAGATGCCTTTATGGGCTGTGCTGGTTTGAACAGGAATGGCCCCTACGCTCCTGAGTGCTTGGTCATTAGGGAGTGGTACTGCTTGACAGGAATTAGGAGGTGTGACTGTATCAGAGCAGGTATGGCCTTATTGGAGGAGGTATGGCCTTGTTGGAGGAAGTATGTCACTAGGGGGTGGGCTTTGTGTTTTCAAATGCCCAAGCCAGGCCCAGTATCTTTCTCTCTTCCTGCTGTCTATGGATCTGGATGCAGACCTCTCGGCTACTTCCCAATCACTGTGTCTATCCGAGTGCTACCATGATTCTGGCCATGATAATGATGAACTAAACCTTTGAACTTTAAGCATGCCTCAATTAAATATTTTCCTTTACAAGAGTTGCCATGGTTGTGGTGTCTCTTCATAGCAATAGAACACTGGCTAAGACACCTTCTGTTCCTGGGAAACAAATCTAATCCCTTTAGCTTGAGCTGTACAGCAAGAAACCAGTGCACATTTAAATCAACACCCAGAGGCCTTGTTAGTCTCAAATCCATGGGTCATGCTAGACTCACACACATTCCATAGAGGTACTGACACTTGAGGGTTCATCACCCCGAGGGTGATGGCGAGCACAAGTAAGCATGCTAGAGAGAGCTGGGCATGGTAACACAAGCCTACTAGCTTTGCACTTGGGAGGCTGAGATTGGAGGATTATAAATCCAGGGCCTGAACTACATAGCAAGAGCTTATGTCAGACAATCAATCGATCTGATGTGGGAGTGTCATATATCAATCTGTTGATTTCATTGGTTAAGTAATAAAGAAACTGCTTGGCCCTCATAGGTTAAAACATAGGTGGGTGGAGTAAACAGAACAGAATGCTGGGAGGAAGAGGAAGTGAGCTCAGACTCGACAGTTCTGCTCTCTGGAGCAGACGCCATGCTCTCCTCTCCAGAGTAGATGCGATGAAGCTCTGACCCAGGATGGACGTAGGCTAGAATCTTCCCGGTAAGCACATCTTGGGGTGCTACACACATGAATAGAAATGGGCCAGGCAGTGCTTAAAAGAATACCGTTTGTGTGTCGTTATTTTGGGGCATAAGCTAGCCAGGCAGCCATGAGCAGGACTGTGGGAAGAGGCCCGCAGCTCCACACTAAAGAATGGCGCCCAATCAATACAGAGAAGACTAAGGCAGAAGCCCTAAGCAAGCGTGTAACATCTAGTCTTGTGTCAGCTGCACCAGGGCTGGTGACATGGGATCCTAGAGGACAGGAAACAGAAAGACAGAAGGGAAGGCAGGATTAATGTCAGGAAGAAAGCCATTGGAAAAGCATGATTCTGCTTTGGCGCCACAACAACACGACCTTCAGAGATAATGGGGAGCTCTAGGACAAAAGTAAGAGATGGACTTTGAGGCAGAGTTGCTAAATTTAGCTCTCAGTTAAGCCTGAACTGATGAAGACAATGTGGTACCCATGCTGCTGTTTGTTTTCCTCCCTCATCTTTTAGCTCTATCCTCTCTTATTCCTTATCAGTACCAGAAAGGATCTAGCAACAGCTTCCACACACTGAAGCTCCTCCAATGCCAGTATGTTCTCTTGCTTCCATTTGCATGTTTAGCCATTCATTACTAAGATTTTAAAGTTCTTATCTCTGAAAAATGACCCCCAAGACACCTGTAGCCAATGAGGGGAGAGCTAGGGGAAACCGGCTTTAACCTGCTTTAATGCACATAGACCATTCTTGGACTGTTTGACCAGGTGCTCTCTCAGCACCGCCCTTAAGAAATTCAGCCCACAGCCTCCTGTTGCTTAGCTTCCTTCAGGGAAGGGAGAAAAATGCAAACATGGCAAAGGAGACAGAAGCTGAGCACCCAAATCCTGTGGGACAGTGTCTGCAAGCGTAGTAATTTTGTTTACACATCAGAGTTTATATGTGGAGGGATCATTAAGTGGTGGGTGCTATGAGAGAAAGCTATCAAGGTGGAAGCTGAGATACTTAAGACACAATAAATAGGAAGAGAAAAGTTACACGGATTTGACTGGAAATTTTTTATGGAAATATATTTTACATGGAAATAATACTAACTATAGTCTTTTCAGTGAGCCTCCTACCACATGGATGCCTGATTACCATACAGCACCATAATACTTGTGGGAATCATTATGTAAGCCTTGAATTAACTTTGTGATAAAGTATAATTTGATTGGAACAGGAACCTCAACAAGGACTGAGCTGAGCCTTCCCAATATGTTCCTCTTGGCGAACGGCTGTCACGAGTCTGGAAGTGTTAACACCAGCCAGGTCTCAGGAACATGGAGAAAGGTGATTGGCATAGAGAGTCTGAAAACGGCTCCCAGTGACCCCCACTTCCCTGAATTCCTGCCTTTTCTCACCACGTCAGTGAAGGGAAAGTGAACATCATGGAGTTCCAGCTTCGCAATGCTGCAGATGGAATTTATGACGTAAGCACCTGCTTTGGCAGCAGGCTCCTCCTGGCCGGGCTCTTAGGCAGAAACCTGCTCCCTTCTGTTTGCTTCCATTTCTCCCTTCTTTTCCTTTGGGTACTGGGGATTGAACCCAGGACCTGGTGGGTGCTAGGCAAGTGCTCTATCACTGGTCTACTTCCCCAGCCCTTTGACCTGCTTGCTTCTCTTGTAACTGATCCTCTAAGCATCGCGGCAGCAACAGCAGCTCCTGCAGCTGTTGGCTAATCTACTTTGTAGTTTGTTCAGTGTCAGAAGCAGCAGCTCCATGTTGGCCCTCACTTGAGACACCAGCACCAGACAAGTGGCCACTCTTCAAAGGGTGGGGCCCAGACCCCAAAACTCCCCTCTGAGTTTCTAACCTTTTTTTTTTTTCTTGGTTTTTTCGAGATGTAGCTTTGGACCCTGTCTGACCTGGAACTAGCTCCTGTAGACCAGGCTGGCCTAGAACTAACAGAGATCCACCTGCCTCTGCCTCCCGAGTGCTGGGATTAAAGGCGTGCGCCACCACTGCCCAGTAAGTTTCTAAGCTTTAATTACCCCCCCCACACACACACCTCTGCCTTTGGTTCCCCTGCCCTGTGAGTGGTAACAACTCCTTGTGTCGCTCCTTGGCTGTGCTTTACTAGGGGCTGGCAAGATGATTTTGTGGCTAAGGACACTTGCCCTGCCATCGTGACAACCCGGCTTCATCCCCAGAACCCATGTGGTGGAAGGAAAGAACCAATCCCTACAAAGTTGTTCTCTGACCACACACAGAGAGAGAATCAATAAATAAATGTAGTGTTTTTTTTTTTTAAAACTTTAACTGGGGTGACTTACCCACTGATTGTATCTCCCTTCCTCTAGACAAGCTCCATCCCAGTTTTCCCATGTTAGCCTTATAGAGGTGTTGTCTATCCTCTCCTTATACAACCTTATGAGTGATGGTGTCCTCCTCTTGTGGAGCCCATGCATTGCATTACTGTCTAGCTCCTCAAATGGACCAACCTTCCATTCGTGCCTGAAGCCTTCTTCTCTCGATGACAGCCAGGTCAGTCCTTCACTTGTGTAGGTCTGTGTGCAAAGGCCAGCGGGCTGTGAACAACAGATGTCTCTGGCAGTGTCAGTCACCTCATTGTCTTTGTCAAAGTTCTATTGCTGTGAAGAGACACCATGACCATGGCAACTCTTATAAAGGAAAGCATTTAATTGGGGCTGGCTTACAGCTTCAGAGGCTTTGTCTATTGTCATTGTGGTAGGGAGCATTTTGACAGGCAGGCAGACATGGTGCTGGGGAAGTAACTGAAGAGTTTTACATCTGGATCCATAGGCAGTGGGAAGAGAGAGACTCTGGGCTTGGAATGGGTTTTTTGAAACCTCAAAGCCCACCTCCAATGACACCGTTCCTCCAAGGCACACCTCCTAATCCTTTCCAAATAGTGTTATTCGCTGATGGCTAAGCATTCAAAGATATGATCCTATGAGGGCAATTCTTATTCAAGACACCACATTGTTCTTTATAATATTTATCTAAGGAATTATTCACAATTGTTTGATGCTGATTATGTGTCTCTTCCCATTCAAGAGAAAGGAGTTTGATGCTGCTTATCACTATTGCTATCTGCATCTGGCAGATATAAATTTTTATTTATAGTAAATAAAAAACAATTTACTATTGATCTTATCCATTCATTCATTCATTCCAAGCCAAGGTACATGAACGATAATTAAGCAGAAATAACAATGGAGATGAACGACATAGCCGTCTAGGAAAAAGTCTCCAAGAGAAGCAATGGGAATGGCTCTCAAGAAGAAACCCCAGAATGCGCAAATCAGAGTGCTAAAGAGAATCCAGGCAGGTGACAACAGATCTCTAAGATATCAGGTTTGATGGGATAACTGTTCCTTCTGGCAGCTGATTCTCCAAAACAAATACTAGCTCACAGAAGCTTGCCAAGATCCATGTGTGTAGAGGTCACTCCCAACTGTTTATGAGTCAAAAATAAATAAATAAAAGAGTTAACACTGACATTGACCAGGAAGAAAAGAGTTAGATAAATAAAAGAGCCTCTATACACTGAAGCATTGTCTCTATTAGAGTTAGATCAGACCATAGGCATGATGCGGACCATGGCATGTGATAGGGTATTAAATCAAAAAGGGAATTACAGAACAATATGGATGTGTTGATCCCTATTTTGTTCAATTATACAATACACTCATGTGTTTGCAGAAATACAAGAAGTCACCTGCAAGGAAACTGACCGCTCAGCTGTTGACAGTCGGGGCTATAAGAAGGAGTTTTTATTTTGGGGTTACTACTTGAATTTGTTGTCATTCACACAGGTTAACCTTCCAATTAAAGGAGAATAAAAATGTATAAGGGGATATGTCCATCAAGCGTCAGGGACAAGCCCAAGGCCCATATGTCCAAGATCAGGATGACAGGTTGAAGCAGGTCAGGAGGTCAAGGAAAACAAGAGACAGGAGCCAGGAGTCCAGCAAATGAGTTAATTCTAGACAAGGTCATTGTCAGGGTGCTGGGGAGGGGCAGAAACCTAAGTACATTGATCCCTAGAAATGAGATATTGACCTGGGCCCTGCAGCTCCTCTAGACAAGTCTCGTGTGTGTGTGTGTGTGTGTGTGTGTGTGTGTGTCGGCGGGGGGTGGGTAGTCACAAGCACCTGTAATTGTGCTCTGACCCTGATGGGGACAGAAATGGAATTCAGTCGCAAGGGTCTCTCAGTGTGGGCCACTTAAGAGATATAGTTGGCTGTAACCAAGTCCTCCCTGCACCCCTGAGGAAAGAAGAAATTGGGCCATCTCTCCATATCTTTTCACAGATAAAATGATTTTCTTTGCTCCTCCCAAAGCTTTCAGAGTTTTAAGGCTTTGTTTTGCTTTACACCCCTCTCTGGGTATCTCCAAGAGGAACTGTATGTAGCATATTCCCGGTATAAGTACACCTTTGTTAGTTAATGCACTTTAATTACCATCAAATTTTAGTTACACAAATATTATTTGGATGCTGTCTATTTAGAAAGAACAAATATATCTTTCTGGAAGAAAGGGAGAAGGAAAGGGTGGAGGAAGAGGGAGAGAAAGAAAAGGAAGAGAAAGAGGAGGAAGAAGAAGAAAGGGAAAGGGCAAGAGAGGAGAAGGAAGAAGAAAAGGAAAAGGAAGAATAAATGAGAAGCAGGGTGAAGAGTTTAGGCCCTTCAGCCAACACACAGCCGCATCAAGGGCCCAGACTGGAAAGGAAGGTTCATTTGAACACTACAGGTGAAGACTCATGCATGAGCTGCATGCTGCATGCTTTCATATGAGCAAAGACCAGCCAATACCCCTCCTTCCTCTGCCTGAAGTCTTGACCTAGAGAATCTTGAGCAATCATTGGTCTTGAGTGAGCACTCCACTTGTCTTTGGAATGTCTTGTTACTCAGCAAGAGGTAACTGATCGATCAGCCATCCTGTTCCAAAATCAATTGCCTCCTCTCCTAAGAAAACATTCTCTCTGAGATGATGTTTTATTAATTTCTTGTTATTAATAACTCTATCAAACATGTCTGTATCCTTTGTTTCTTTATGAAGCTGTTTTAAACTTTGAAAATATATAAATTCATACTACATGTACTGCAGGGAGAATGAAACTATGAAATTCCATGTAAGAAAATATTAATAACATTAAAACAGGCACATCGACATGTGATACTATAAGTGAATGAAGCTTAGAAGCATAGTGTTGAATTTAAAACAACAAGTTGGGAGCCAGGAAAGTAGGTCAATGGTAGAGCGCTTGCTTAGCATGAGCAAAAGCCAAGGTTCAATGTCCCACACAGAAAACAAGCCAGCATAGCCAACACATTGTAAAAAACACTACAGACCATCTTTCCATGTATCTAGTGACCTTGTCTTCTTTTCTGAAGTTCTGATTTATTTTCTGTGTCAATTTTTCTTTCAGATTTCCCCCCATTGATTTATTGGATCTCTTTCTATATGTTAGGAAGTGTCACCTAGGAGTAAAACACAAGGTTTCCTTGAACCCTGAGAAACTCAGAATTTAAATAGAGTTTAAAATTAACAGACAAGCAAAAGCACACTGGAAAAGACAAACTAAGGATGTGGTGATACAGATCTGTGATTAAAGCTCTAGGGAGCTAGAGGCTAAGAAATTAGGATTTCGAGGATAGCCCTGACCACTCGACCACACAGTCAATTGCAGGCCAGTTTGAGCCACATGAAATCCAGTCTCAAAAAAAAAATCAACAAAAACAAGAGCAACAACAACAACAACAACAAAAAGAACATGAAGAAGGGGCAATAGAGGAAGAGGGAGAGATAGAGGAGGAGAAGGAAAAAATAAGAATGGACAAAAGAATGACAACTTACACAAGCTCTTTGAATTCACAGTGGAAGTTCCAAGAGGCAACAGAACTGTGAGGCTATACTGCCCAGAGAAGGACACAGGGGTGCCAATTTCATATTCTCTTTGCTGCCAAAAGGAAATATATAATTTAACTGGAGATATGTCTCCTTCAGCACATCCTAGGATAGGCCAATGAAATACTGTCTTTCTAGTGGTAAATTTAGATGACACCAAGGAAAACTAGACTCTTTACCCCTTGAAGAGTCATATTTCCTTCACTAAGGTCACATGATATAACCCTTATAGACTTAGATAAGACACACGGGACTCTGTTTAATATCTGACAAATTTATTGTGCCTCTTTATTAAAAGAATGTATCCATTAGCAGTCATTAGTACATTCTAGCTCTATAGGGGTTAAAACAACCTCTGTAGCTTGAAAGAAAATGTTTTTTTTTTTCAAGAAAATTAGTGGCATTAATTGCTCAGTGGAATAGATACGGCTTTGTCATTGTAACCTCTTCCTCCCTCCTCCCAAGAGGAAATGTACACTTCTTACTTCTATCAAAGATCCAGGCCATTTTTTCCCTGGGCTGTGGGTCAGCTGTGTCACTCCAGCCTCTTGGGTGACATGCCACTATCCACGGAGAATAAATAAAGCTCTTTGGTTTCCACAGATAGACAGACAGACAGACAGACAGACAGACAGACACACGGAAGAACACTCTTGCCCTGAAATTCATACAAAACTTTTCCATGTTGAACTGTCTATTGGCTGGTTTGTTTCGGCCAGAATGATCACATGCCAGTTCCTGAACCAAGCCGCTTGGCCTGGAGAATAGCATTCACTTCTTATCTAAGATCTGGATTCCTAAACTCCTCTGTGTGGGTCATGAGGGAGTGGGATTCCCACATAGACCTATAGTGTCCGCACCACAGCCTCCCTCAGCCTCAGGTCTGCACAAGACTGGAGGTATGCCTGGACAAAACCAGAGCACCGTCTAAGGCACGCAAGAGGCTATGAGCATGGGTCACCCTTCCAAGTGTATTCTGTACACAATTATAGAGCAGGCTATGTCATCAGAGGCCGCTGAACAGGATGCCTCCACTTCTGACCACCAAAGGCCTAACGAGGTACAGAGCCTGAGTCCGCCAGATCTTTATCTATGGAAGTGTGAGGATTTCCAGGAGGAAGTGAGAACCAAGTGAACAATCCCAGCTCCCAGGTCACTGGGAAAAGCCAATTGTTTCCACTCCATCTGGGATACTACTCAATTTCATCACAAGGAAAGAGTAAAAGGGGGATGCTGGAGAATCCAAAGCCTCCAACATGGCATCGGGGGGGGGGCTTTAAAAATGAACCCCTCAAATGAAAAATAGATAAAATGTGAGAGCAGTCGATCTGAAGTGAAAACAGTCTTCAATTGCCCCCCCCCCCTTAAATCAGGGCACATAGAAGCGGGAAAATATGCTCTCCTTGGATAGAAAAATAAGAATAATGTTGGAAAAAAAAACAATTAATTTGACTTTTTGTTTGCTTATCTCTGGCTGGTCCAGAACTTGCTATGTAGACCAGGCTGACCTGGAACTCACAGAGATCTGCCTGTTCATTGCTATTTTAACCATCCATCATTAAATTCCATTTTCATTCTGTCATCAAGGTTTTTTTGGCAAGTACGATGTTGATGGATTTTTCCGGGGTTGGGGGGTGGGGTGGCAGTCTGTCAAATTCTTCCTTGCTGAAAGCAGTTTAACCTCAACCGTACTGCTGACCCACTCCTTTGGCGTCCATCGAGGGTCACTAAGGTTCCAGGCTTCACTGTCACACAATCACATGGTCACGGGGTCAACAGCTGTCTTCCTTCTCTTCCAGAGGAGGAGGGTGCTTTCAAGGTCATGTCCCTGGAGGAATTAGATGCTTCTTCTGAGCATCGTGGTCCTCCCTCTGAGGTCAGTTCAAAGGGTCACTGAATGACTGAGCTCCCACTAACAAGAAAGAACCGGGAAGCAGAGAGGAATCATTGGTTTAGCTCTGACTTGTGGGAACCTCACAATAAAGCCCACCAGGAATGGAAGAGGACCCCATGCACCTCATAGTTAATGAATAGGTCCTAAAGGGCAGGAATGGCGAAAATGATGTATCTCTTCTGCTTTCCAGAAGCCAGGATGGGCAGAGAGCCCAGCAGGAGCAGAGAACAGTGGGAATGGAGAACACAGGAAGAAAGTTCTGGAAGTCAGAGTTTTAGAACCAGTGCGCTAAGGAAACAAGAAATGACACCCATTCCAAGAGCAGGGTGTGATGCCAGTGTGCCCTCCCCATCCTTTGAGAAGGAAAGAATGCAATCTTCACATGGACCCAACCACTGGTTTCCTCCTGGTCCAGCTGCCCTTTGGGAACCTTGAGGCAATCGCTGGGCAAATGAGCCAGGCTAACGTGATGGATGACAGAAGGCAAGACTCTCCCTGTACCAGTTGACACTGGGCCAACCAACAAACATGCAAGTGGTGTTATTCTGTCTAGCGCCAAGTAAGCTGCTCCACCTGACCCACAAAATTATGAGAAATGATAAGGGTTCAAATACGTCCTGAGTGTTTTGTTTTCTATGCCTCAAAGCCTGTTGCTAAGCTGTAGCTGAACCTCCAGATGACTCCTTCATAGACTCTTCATTCTGTGTGTGTATGTGTGTACGTGTGTGAATATGTGTATGTGTGTGTGTGCATTTGCGTGCGTGTGTGTACAGTGTCCTTGTGAAGCTCAGAAGATAATTTGCAGAAGTTGGTTTCTTTTTTCTACATGGGTCATTGTGTTCAGAGATGAGCGCCTTTTCCTGACAACCCATCTCACCTGTCCCAGTTTTCCAACTCTTTTGAGCTTAAAACCTCTTTTCTCTGATAACAAAAATCACCTAGAGTAAGAGAGATGGCTGAACACTTAAAAGCTGAGCTGTTCTTCCAGAGGACCCAGGTTTGATTCTCAGCACCCACACGATGGCTCACAACCACTTGTAACTCCAGTTTCAAGGCAAGCAAATCCTCTTGTGGCTCCTCCTACAGTACCAGGCGTGCGCAGACACATGCAGTACTAGACATGTGCAGACGCATGCAGTACCAGACATGTGCAGACGCATGCAGTACCAGGCATGCACAGACACATGCACTACCAGGCATGCACAGACACACACAGTACCAGGCATGCACAGACACATGCACTACCAGGCATGCACAGACACACACAGTACCAGGCATGCACAGACACATGCAGTACCAGACATGTGCAGACGCATGCAGTACCAGGCATGCACAGACACATGCACTACAGGCATGCACAGACACATGCAGGAGACACTCTCATAAAGTAGCAATATATGATTTTAATTAAATAGAAAACAAATCACCAGGACACCTGTGCTCTGGCAGGTGCTTCCCAGCATCTGCTGGTCACAAACATCCCTGTGGCCTCCAGAGCCTGCTGCAATGGTACACCTCTGTGAGACCATTAGGTCCATTAAAAGACACTGCCACTTCCTCTCAGGGTTGGTTCAGCCTTCAATTAATACAAACAGTTGTGGAGGCGGGAGACTAGGCCTGTTTTTTACCCTTTGTGTGAACCCCCTTAGCTAGATGTCCTTAGGCAAATCATGTGGCCCTGGTAACCCAAAGACACTGGAAGTTCAGTGCAGCTTTGAAGTAAAATTGTTTGGTTCATAACAATGGTGCCTGGGTGAGCCAGGAAAACAGTCATTCTTTATTCTCCAGACAAAGCTGTGCAGGCTGGATTGGATTCAGACTTCCTGCTGTAACTGAACCCCTCCCCAAGGAGCGGTAGCCCTCAGCCAGGCTCAGACCACTCCAGATTAGGCTTAAGGTTCAAAACTGGTCAGGATTCAAGGTTGAGCTTTATCCATCTTAGCCCAGAGGCACAGATTCCCTACTTCAGAGTAAGTGTGAGAACTGGGGAAGGGGACAGGTAGTATTGCTGCCACGCTGTAATGAATGAATCACAAGCCTCAGTGATAAATGAATCTTTACTTTTGTTCACAATTTAGAGTGTGAAAATGCCTATAAATAAAGAATTATAACATAATTATGAATGATAATAACCCTTAGTTTTAGCTAGGTGTTAAGTCAGATGCTCAGGTTCCCCAGCATGACTACAGTCTATTGCCCTAAAAACTGCTGTGATTTTTGCACAGGTGCACAACAGGTGTGTTGTGGTGCACACCTGTAATCTTAGTACTTGCCAGGTCAAGGCCAGCCTGGGCTACAGAGAGATACTGTCTCAAAATTATTCAAAGAGCTGCTTGATTATCTCAAGGGGTCCTCCAAGGGCGCAGGCTCTAAGGACTGTGTGTGAGGATGATGTCACACATCTGACCCAGCCACACACCAAGTGAAACAAGGTAGAAGTGGCCCTTACAGGCTTCCTTTTCTAGCTCTCTACATTAGTATCTACTCCTTGCTCTCTTGAAAGTGTTTCAGCTTTTGTAGCAATGGTTTGTGCACATAAAAAATTTTCACTTTTTAAATCTAAATTTTATTAATTTTTATGGGGGACAACGATGTCGGGTTCTCTCTTTCCACCTTTCCTGGGGTTCTGGAGATTGAACTCAGGTCACCAGACTTGCCTCATCAGGCAGCAAACACTTTTACCTGATGAGATATCTCACCAGCCCCCAGGCTTACTTTTATGAAGGACTTTCAGTGAAGCACAAATTTCCAGGCATGGTAATACATACCTGTAATTCTAGCACCTAAGAGGTAGAGTTAGGGGAATCAAGAATTCAAGTCCAGCCTGGGCTACGTGAGACCCTGTTTCAAAACAATTAAGAGCAACAACAACAACAACAAAAAAAAGAAATCAAATCATTGCCACATAATTATTTTCATTTTTAATAATTTACTTACTTTTTGCACTTATTTTCATACTAAAAACAGAGCATGTTCACAACAATCTTCTAAGATAACTTAGGAATACCTAATGCTTTCTTTCACTTGCTTGGAAGACAATAGATGTTGTGGGATTTGTTTACGCTGTGGAACATTTGTTTAATGGTGCAAAGGTGTGTTGGTGAAATGTTAAGGACCAGGTCTCAACAACCTA
Source organism: Chionomys nivalis (assembly GCF_950005125.1). NCBI lineage: Eukaryota > Metazoa > Chordata > Mammalia > Rodentia > Cricetidae > Chionomys > Chionomys nivalis. Next base: position 30,147,530 of record NC_080090.1, on the reverse strand, counting down.
TAGGCATTAAATCTACTCACCACTGACCCAAGGTCTATAGAGTTATTTGAAATTTAAAATTAGGAAAGAAAAATATGCCCTAGGGGAAATGGTTAGTGATATACCTTGTTATTATCTGCCCTTATCAACACATGTTTTGAAAAATTTGGGATTGCACAAATAAATTTCTTATCAAAGGGTAGAGATGGCATTACAATCTGGGATATAAAACATTAACACCAGAAAAGGCTGTGAAGGCGTCAAGCCCATCTTTCTTCACAGAAAAGATGCGAGAACACAAGAAGATAAACAAAAGGCTGAGGTTACAATATATAAGGTGACCCTTCTTTCCTTCCTTCCTTCCTTCCTTCCTTCCTTCCTTCCTTCCTTCCTTCCTTCCTTCCTTCCTCCCTCCCTCCCTCCCTCCCTCCCTCCCTCCCTCCCTTCCTTCCTTCCTCCTTTTCTTCCTTCTTTCCTTCCTCCCTCTCTCCCTCCTTCCTTCTTTCCTTCCTTCCTTTTCTGTGTGTATGCATGTTTACTTACATGTAAGCACACTTCTGTAGTGTACATATATGTGGCTAGACATGCATGTAGAGGCTGGAGGTTGATGCCATCGCTCTCTAATTATATTCACTGGAAGCAGAGTCTGTCAGTCAAGCCCAGACCACCCAAGTATGGCTAGTCTTGATAGCTAGTTTACTTTCAGAATCCCCTGTCTCCGCCTTCTGAAACTGGAATTATAGACTGAGCTTCCAGAGTCGGCACGTCTACTCAGAATCCCACCCGCTCTGGTGGTCACACAGCAAAGGCTCTAACGACTGATCTATCTCCCCAGCCTCAGGGGACACTTATTTTCAGGATCCACACAATCTGCCTTGACAGTGCCTCCTTAGATCCTGCACCCAAAGCACCCTTGTCCTCTCCCTGAGACTAACCACAAAGGGCAAGTTCGAATGTCTAGTTGGCATCAGAGCTGTACCTACTTCAGGTCTTCAGGTGTCTGCTCCAGGATCATCCCCTTACCATTTGATCTCTGTGTCAGGGAAGGACCTCCAAAACAAAGCGAGAACTCCCATTCTAGGAGAATGTTTGATTCTTTTCTCTGGTGGTTTTATGCCAACTGCTCTAGAGAAAACCCAGGAGTCTTTTTTGTTGGTTTCTTTTCCAAGGCCCTTTGTAATTATTATATACAGCCAGAGTTGAGAGAGTCACATCAATATACTAACAATAATAATCATTTTTAAATTATGAAAAAGCAGTCAGGTGTGGAGGTGCACATCTCTAATCCTAGCTCTTGGGAGGCTGAGGCAGGAGGATTACAAGTTTGAAGCCAGCTGGAGACTATACAACGAAGACTTCATTTCATTTGATTAATAAATAAGTAAAATAAAAATTTTAAATATAAACGTGTACAAGCAGTAAACTATGTTAGTAAATGTGAAATGGCGGGTTTTTAACAGTGCAGGGCTATTGCAAGTGTGCCTGTGTCCACTGTTCTTGTTAACTCAATGCCTGTTTCCACAAGCAGCACCTGATTTAAGGAAAAGGCAAGGGAAGCGAGTAGGGAGCTCCCTGCCCTGGATTAAAGCCCTGAGCCCAATTTAGTTACAAGTCAGCAACCCATAGGGCCCAGTAAGCCTTCCCAACGTGCAGTGAAGTCCCAATATCCAGACAGGCTAGTCTTCTGCACTTTCATTGGGGAAAATGCACATTGGGCAACTTGATGTGTATGCAGAAGAATATTTATCTTTCTTAAGAGGGAAAGCCAACAAATTAAGTACTTATAATTTTTTTTAAATAAAGCACTAGGAACAAATGTTGACTTTGCTAGTCCTTAAACTGTTCCTCTTATTGACTGAACTGCTAAGACAGAATGATTTTGCTCTTGGCATCAATGTTTTCTGTATGTATTAGGTTCACTGGAGATGCAGAACCAGTGGAAAATACACATGTCCAATTGTATGCTATAGATGGAGATTATAGGAAGTGGCTCATGTAATTACAGAGGCTGAGGTATCTGCTCCACATGCTGGGTAGTCATGAAGATGCTCTTCAGCCCACAAGAGCAGACACCCCGTCTTCAGGTTTTACTGTACTTGGAGCCAGAGTGGAGGGGGAGGTGCTTGCCCGGCCTGGGGAAGCCATCTGCTTTAGTTATTTTACCAGTTCAGATGCTAATCTCCTCTGGAAACACCTTCACAGACACATTCAGAAGTAAGGCTTTACCAAAGTTGGTGTCTCCCTTATTCCAGTCAAACTGATAGATAAAATTAGCTAGTGTACCATGACACACTTATCTGAGGACACACTGAAATGTAGGCTTTTCCATAACGCAAGCAGACCCAGCAATCCAATGTCACTTAAAAACAATGTAAGTTTCATCTGGTTGTGGTGGTGGCACCTAACTATGTGCATCCATCAAAATTCCCAAATCCTTAGAAGGATAGATCACGGTGTCTGTAATTCATACCTCATTGTTTTAGAGAATGAACGTAAGGATGGGCATGGGTATTAAATAAATTTTGGTAAAGAGACAAAAAGGCAAGGAGACTTCCCTTTCATTTGCTGAACTGCAAATTCTGCAGTCTAAACAAACCAACAAAATTGATCATGGTTGTAAGAGCTCTTCTGTGGCTACTCCAAGCCAGCACTACTTGTTCCCGGAAGCTGGAGACCGGAGCCACTGCCACGGGCGCCACGTTCTTGGCACAAAGCACTCCATCTTTGAAAACCAATGAAATCAAATATTAGGGCTCACATAGGAGAATCGATGCCTTTTCAATTTCAGTGTGGTGAGCAAGCAAACGAGCTCAGAGGGAAAAGGTGCTTGCCAGCAAAGCTGACGACTTGAGTTCTGTACTCAGGACCCACATGGTAGAAGGAGAGAAAAGACTCAGGCTCAAACAATCTGTCCTCCACATGTCACCCCCCCCCCCGCTGCCCCGTGGCACCCTCATGCCCTTCACATTCATATTGCTAAATGTGATATTAATTTTACTAATTGAATGTGTAGATAATCGTTAACAAAAATCAATATTTTCCACTTGCCAGACACTGGTGACACAGTGCCCCTACGTGTCTATCCTGGAGGTCTCAGAGTCACTTCAGTATTTCTAGATCCTAGCAGGCTGCTTGATAAAAACTGAGTAAAGATGAATAAACGAGTGAGTCTGGCTGAGCCATACAGAAGTTTTAATGCCCTTTATGTATACAGCTAGAGAAAGCAGGGGCTATTTATAAGTTCCACGGAGTTAATGACAACCTGAAGCCACTTGTATTGACTCAAGTGAACTACTCGATAACTAAAATTTCAGGAGTTTGGCCAATCTGCTGTTGATGCAGTCACAATTAAAAACCAAGTGATCTTAGTTTACACCGAGAAATTATATTAAAAATTGAAGTAAAGGCACCTGGGATATGGCTCAGTTGGTGAAGTACTTGCCTGGCATGGGCAAACCCCTGGGCTCAATCTTCAGTACAGCATACACCAGGCAGAGAGTTACACACTGTTAATCCCAGCAGTGAGGAAATGGAGGCAGGAAGATCAGAAAGTCAAGGTCATCCTTAGCTACAAAGTAAGTTCAAGTCAGCTTGGAATACATGAGACCCCCAAATGAAAAAGAAAAGAAAAAGTTAAAGCTAATAAACATTCAAGATACACTGCTTCCTGATTATTATACTTCAGTTAGCAATGGTCACCACTATGGGCGATGGGACCTGTGTAATGGTACAAGCCTGTCCATTGCTCCCAGAACCACACTCCATGAAGTTATGCTGGTAGTGGGAGACTGACCCTGGGAACAGGACTCACACCATGCAAATGAGCAAACACCTGCAGATCAGGAATCCCCACTCTCCAGAGCCTTCCATAAAACATTCGCCATAATGCTGCTGGCTGCGTCATATTTCACACGAGTCCTCCAGATAGCAGCCTTCTTCTGTGGGAAAGAAATCACACATGCTATCCTTCCAGAGCCAGCATCCTCTCTGCACTATTGAATCAGAGCCAGCATCCTCTCTGCACTACTGAACCAGAGCCAGCATCCTCTCTGTACTATTGAATCAGAGCCAGCATCCTCTCTGCACTACTGAATCAGAGCCAGCATCCTCTTGTGCACTACTGAGCCAGAGCCAGCATCCTCTCTGCACAACTGAACCAGAGCCAGCATCCTCTCTGCACGACTGAATCAACAGTTTCCCTTTTTCTCCCACCCATGCCTTGAGGGTGTGCGGAAAGATCATATGCACTGCAGTCAATCAAATGAGTTTCCACCTCAGTGTAAGTGGCTCCTCCCTAGGACCCTCTCTCTCCACCAGGGGTCTTCCTTCTCTGGGCTCTGAGCAGCAAAGGTTAGATGTTCCCAACTTAACTGGTCATAAAATGTGTGCCTACATGTAAAGTGTGGGTGCAGGGTTCTCCAGCCTCAAAGAGCTAGAAAAGATGGCCATGCCCGCAAAGTGAAACAAAGCAGGCTTGGGAAAGACAAATATCATATGCTGGCTCTCATATGCAGAATCTAGATTAAAGGTATCTATATGTGACATGAAAACAGAAGGGGGAGAAAGGAGACCAGTGGAAGAGAGACAAGAGGTAACAGGTGAAGAGGAACAAGTATGTAATATATACTGACAACAGTCAAGATCTTTTATGCTCATTGAAAATAAATTTTAAAAGTGAAGCAACTAATTTAATTATACATTAGAAAATAAATTCAGAAAACACATTTAAAGTAAGAATGGAGGAGAATCCAGTGATTTACTTTGAAAGCTGAAGTCCAGCCTGGCCCAGTACAGGTCCCAGCCCTGAGGAGAGGAGGTGACAGACTTACTTGAGACCATCCTCATTCTGATTATTTAATGAATTTATTTCTTTTATTTTTTCTCTCTTTTTATTTGTTCTATTTGTTTGGGGGGTATGAGTGTGTGAGTGTGTGTGTGTGTGTGTGCATATGGAGGCCAGAGGTCAGCAAGATGTTTCTTCCTCCCTTCCCCTCTCCACTTTATTTTTCTGAGACAAGCTCTCTGGCTGGACCCAGAGCTCATTCAGCTAGAGTAGCTGATCTGTGAGACTCAGCATCCTCTATTTCTCCCCATGGCTGAGATTACAGACACACAGCACTGTGCCTGCCTTTTTATTTGTGTGATCTGAACTCGGGTCCTCATACTTGTATGGCAAACACAAACCATTTCCCCAGCTCTGCATTAGCTCTCTTGAAAGACCTGAAGGAAATAAAATGCCAAAATCAATCCCTTTTTGCCTTTTGGGCTTGCTCCTTGGCAAATGAACAAATTTTCTCTGCCCCTGTATATGCAGAAACAAGCGCTGGAGATATTTTGACTGTGTCCTAACCAACCTGTCCTCCAATCTTTTCCCATCCCAGAGCATCCTCACACTGTTCTGAGTTTTTATCCCCACCACTCAATTCAATTATATTTCCCTCTTTTGTTTGAGATCTTTTAGGTCCCATGGGCAGGGTGAATTACTACAGAAAGGATGAGACAGAAACTAGAATATAGGATGTGTTCTAAGGAGGGGTCACGACCTCTGGCAGGGAGCAGAAGAGGCTGGAATAGAGACATGGAGAAGCTGAGCTCCTAAGTCATCACAATATCACAATAATGCTTTATGGTGTGTGTGTGTGTGTGTGTGTGTGTGAGAGAGAGAGAGAGAGAGAGAGAGAGAGAGAGAGAGAGAGAGAGAGAGAGAGAGAGAGAGAGAAGGGACAACTTGTAAAAATTAGTCCTCTCCATTTGGGTTCCAGAGATCAAACTGAGGTCATTAGGATTGGCAGCAAGTACCCTGACCATCCCACTAGACCCACGACAAAGCTTTAGCTATCCCCATAAGAGACCTGAAGCTGGACTGCTCCGTACAGTATACGGACATACATTCATACCCTGGGAAGCTGCATGCGCTCAGGCCAGGAAGCTATGTGCAGAAAAGAGATTTCAGAAAAGAGTTAACAGTAAGAGCTAACATCGGCCAGCAGCTCTTCCTAGAGTGCCACTTCTTCATGCAGAGGCGGTGTCTTTCAGAAATGAGGAACATCAAGGGTGGCACACAACAGCAGCTATACAGTTACCAGAAGCTTTGAGGACCCCACTGTAGGCACCAAGTGCTGACAGGGATAGTGGGATTCCCTCTTTGGGCTCTTAGTCTAATAAAAAAAAAAAAAAGTTAAAAATGAATTCAAAAGGAAGCTTGAGAACAGTTTTTAATAGAGTTTGAGAGAAAAATAATGACGCAGAAAACTGTAAATCTTGGCAGCTGCCCAGAGGAGGAAGATGGAGAAGAAACCATACTTTCTGCAGTGGAGGTTAGCAAGCAATGGCATGAAAGAAGCGGGGAGGGATGGAGAGCTTCCCGTAGTGAGAAGGCCCATAGCTTCAGAGAAAGCATGCCCAGGTTTTGGTTACTATAGAAAGGAAATAGAAACCTGTGAACAAAAGTTCCAGAAAAGAACTGAACTTCCCACTGAAACTCTGCAAGGCTAGTTACCTGACAGGTTCATCAGCGATGGCGTGGACATGCTGGACCTACCCAGAGCCTAACTGCACTTTAGCTTGGGCTATCTTTAACTTCTCAATAAGCTGGCCATTTTTGTCTTCTCCATTTTTGAGCAAGAATCCTTATAACAGATAAACTTATTTTTAATGTATTAACTTAAGGGACCAAAAGCTCGCCCTTACCAAAAGCTGAGTGACATCAGATAGCACAGAAGTCTGCAGCAGAGAATCCCTGCTCTCTTTACCCTACCTACCTAAACTAGTGTTTCTACCACTATGTTTGAAAAGAGCTTCAATTTGTGATTTTCTTCTGTTACTATAAAAACTTCATTAAACTGTTTCCACGTTAGATCATGGAATTTGGAGTAACTTAAACCTATCTCCCCAGGCTGTGGTCACTCATAGTTGGCTCTAGAATGAGCAATCTCTTTCCCCAGATGAGGTGAGAGTTGTGTTTTTGCATTGGCAAAAGAAGGGAGAGGTAAAGTTATGGTTTTTTGAGTTAAGACTCAGAGAAGTGGACGAGCCACAGGATAGAGGCTCCATGTACTGCCTGATGGAAGCTCGGCAAGCAGTAGCCTAGGAGTGGAGTTCCTAGGGGCAGTAAGTACTTTAGCTCAGTGAGGGGACAATTATTCTCCCCATCTCTTAAGCAGTTTCAGTGAATCAGCCTTCCCAAGTAGTGGTCTCTTGGCTAAATAACTGACGGGCTCACCTAGATTAACTCTCAAGGGAGGAAATGGTGGTATGCAATGTTCTAATCTTTTGGTACAGAGCAGAATGTCAGCTCTCTTACCCAGGGACAGAGGTGCAGTCCATTCTTTTGATCAGGAGGAAATAGCTTTCTTTTAACAGGCCTCAACAGAGGCCTGATCACCATCCTCTATAGCTTTCAAGGCTACTGTAGCAGTTATAACCTCCTGGATCCATAGGAGGCTATTCATTTCCTATGTGTGACATGATTAGCACCCGCAATTAAATCCCTGCTACCACTCTAACCCCATCTTTCTCCAGCCCTGTACTGGTTAATTTTATGTCAATTTGACAGAAGTTAGAATTATCAGAGAGGAAGGAGCCTCAAAGGAGAAAACATCGCCAAAAGAACAGGAAGTAGGGAAGCCTGTAGGACATTTTCTTAATGAGTGACTCATGGGGGAGTGTCTAGGCCATTGTGGGCAGTACCATTAATGAACCAGCCTGCCTCCATTTCAGGCTTTAAAAACTGTCTTGTAGTAAGACAAACTAGGTTCATTCCTGTTTATGATTAAAGCTCTGTTTCTCAAGGAATAGGCAGGCTATGCTCCATCTGCAACCTTAACTACGGATGGTGCTGTACTGCCTGGTCCAAGAAACAGCAACCATGTCTTTGTTTTCAAAAGTCGTTATAACCATCTATCTTTGTTTCAAAAGTTTGTTATGACTACCTTGTTACAACCACCTTGCAATCCTGTCTTTGTTTCAGGAGATCATTATGACTAACTTGCTATGCTTACACTCTCCTCCTGCAACCTCAGCTACTTTTCCCACCAAATCCCCAATTTGGAAATCTCCTACCCTTGAGCTACAAGAACCTTGTCTTCCTCAAATCCAATGCTGACCTTTCGAACCCTGCTTTTATGGAAAGACAGCCTGTGTACACACACACACACACACACACACACACACACACAAAGTTTTCTTTAATTAATTCGGCCATGATGATTTGGGTTGGTGGCTTTTCTTCTCAGATCTTTGGGATTAGAAGTCATCTCTGGGCTGGTGGTCCTGGATTCTATAAGAAAGCAGGCTGAACAAGCCATGGTAGCAAGCCAGGAAGCAGCACCCATCCATGGCTTCTGCTTCAGTGCCTGCCTCCTGGTTCCAGTCCTGCTTGAGTTCCTGCTCTCACCACTTTTAACAATGAACTGTTACATGGAACTGTAAATGAAATAAACCTTTTCCTCCCCAAGTTGCTTTGGTCATGGTATTTCATCACGGCAATAGTAACCCCAACTAAGACAATGCCCTTCCTTTGCACTCAGGCACTTTAAATGTCGCTATATAGGATTCCTACCTGCTAAGATGTCCTTTCCTGTTGTACTGGGGTCCTGAGGCAGCTATAACAAAGAGCAACAAATCTGGTGGTTTTCAACAACATACATGAATTCTCTAACAGCCCTGGAGGTCAGAAAACCAAAGCTGGTTTCATTCGGCTGAAATCAAGGTGTCCACCGGGCCTGGCTCACCACAAGTTCCAGGAAAGAATGGGATTCCTGACCAATTCCAGCTCCTAGAGCTGCATTTTTGACATTCCTTGGCTCTGGGTCTCTTTCATCCTTACAGCCAGCAAGGAAGAATCTTGCTTTGCAGTCACTTGGTTGCTGCAGCATCTCCTTTGTGTCCTTTCTGTAAAGATATCTGTGATTAGTGTCCCCTGGATGACAAAGGACATTGTTCCCTCCATCTCAGCACACTCGCTTTGATCACATTTGAAGAGAGGGAAAGGGAGAACACACGTGTGCAATTGCTATATGTAGAAACCAGAGGCTGCCATTAGATGCTTTTCCTCAATCACTCTCCATCTTTATTTTCGGAGACAGGGTCTCTTGGCAAAAATCAATTTGGCTAAGATGACTGGCAGTGAGCCTCAAGGATCTTTCTGTCTTCCTGAGACACAAAACCCCTATTCTATTGAAGAGAGACATTTTCTTAATAAATAAAAAAGAAATGCATTAAAAAGAAACAGGTGCTAAGGGAGAAACAAGTAGAAACTGTGTAGATTAGAGATGTAACAGAAGCAATGGGGACAGCTGAGATCTAAGAGGCCATCTGGCTAGGCCTCATGGAGAAAGACATCTGATAAAGTCTTAGATACTGTTACCTGGCAAAAGAGCCTTCTTGTTAGGGTAAGGCAGAGAAAGGTACCTTGGCAGGTTGGGCCAGGGTGTGTCACTAAGAGATCACAAGACTCAACAGACCTAATATAAGAGTTTTATAGGGTGGTGGGCAGCAAAAGGCCATCTTGGAGATGAGACATGAGAGAGAGAGAGAGAGAGAGAGAGAGAGACAGACAGACAGACAGACAGACAGACAGACAGACAGAGAGATTGGGAGGCAGAAAACAAAACAGAGAGAGTGAGCTGGGGCGGCCAGGACCTTTTAAAGGGGCGGCCATTGATGCACAACTCACGGCGCCGGTGAAAAGATGCCATACCTGGCAGTGGCAGGTGATAATGGAGGCTGCTATGGCTGAGTTGCCAAAAGGTAGGCTGGCAAAGAACCTGATTTTCACCTCTAGATAGAACTATCCGTGCAAAGGTCCTGAGGTCAGCATGTTGGAGAGCAGAGAGGAGAGCTCCCAGAGACTTTGGTGCAGGGGAGTGATAAGATCTGGCTTTAAAGGGTTAATTTGCCCAGGACTGTTACACACAGCCACGTGGAGCACACATTCCATAGAAGAGTTTGAGGGTGAGGGGTCCGTACTCACAGACTGTGCATGCAACACAACACATACAGCTGGAAGTAAGCCACGGAGGAAAGCCCAAGGTAGAGAAGGGCCCCCACCAATGCTTTTATATTAATCACAAGACTATTGTGCCCAACATTAGAATAGTGCTTGGTGCTGACCAGCTCAACAGAAGATGGAAGACTGCAGATTTTTACCACAGCATAGGTGGGATCCAAGGGACAAGGCCTTTGTATTTCAGGACATTGATTGGTTGTAGATCAGATCTAAAATCTTGTCACTTCAGCCTTCCCCCGTAGACCACCGTTGTCTCCCATCCTGCATGTTGAAGAGAGCTCATTACTTTAGTGTTCATCTGAACCTGCTCTCAGCTTCCTTTTCTGTGGCCAGAAGCATCCTTTTCCCATCTACCTAAATCTTTTCCAGTCTTGTCTAGGCCTGTGTCTTAAAACATCTCCATTCATTCCAGGGCCCACACCCCATCTTCCCAGGAATCAGCAGCTCATTCCCAGTCCTACCCCATTCTCTGGCTCCTACCAAGTTCCTGCATCTTGCCCTCATTCTCCATCCTGAGAAAACTATAAGATCTTCTCTCTACCCTCCTCATCTTCCTGCAAGCCCAGCTCATGTGTCAACCTTCTGTCTTTTTATTCCCCCTTGAGATACCATCTTGTTAAGTAGCCTAGGTTGGCATGGAATTCATGATCCTCTTGCCTCAGCTTTCTGTATACTGGAATTATAGGTTCATACAAACACATGAATCTTCATGTGTTAGTCGTTAGCTGACCCCACTTCTTCGTAACCTTGTCCTGTTCAGAGTTTTTCTGCCCTTTGTGGTGCAGTGTTTGGCAATATGTAGGGATGAGAACAGAGAAAAGGGAAATAACCCAAGTTCAAATTCCAGCTCCATGTTCTATTTGCAAATTTATTCATATCAAAGACTTTTTATTTTTATCTTTATTTATTTGTTTGTTTTTTGAGGCAGGGTTTTTCTGTAGCTTTGGAGCCTGTCCTGGAACTAGCTTTTGTAGGCTGGCTCGAACTCATAGAGATCTGCCTGCCCCTGTTCCAGAGTGCTGGGATTAAAGGTATGTGTCACTACTGCCAGGTTTTCAAAGACATTTTTTAAGGATTACGAGTTAGGTTTTACTTCATATATCTGGGTGAGTATTCAAAGCTAGTGGTAACAAAGATGACATGTTAGACCCAACACGTGCTACTTCTTCCTTCCCTCTCCCTATCCCATGCCTACAGTTCTACCAACTACAGTTGGCATTTTGATTCCTTTATCTATTGCCTTGCTATATTTTGATAAAATTTTACTTCTAAATATACATGAAAAAACACACATATTATTGGTGGTAGTAATAGTAATTCTTGTTAGAATACAAGGCTATGGAAAATTTCCTTGGTAATAATCTGTTTTAAAATACATCAAAATCACATCCAGAAGCGCCAGTCTTTTGACACTGTGACATGGCTTATGACATGGCATTGTGGTCTGTAAATGTATTGGGCTGCATTCATATCTATGCTTGGATATAAAAGGCAGATTGTACAACCTGAGTTATATACTTACGTACTTATAGTGCCAGTTAAAAAATATTTAAGACTGAGAATGTGACCCAATGGGAGAACACTTTCCTCAAATGTATAAAGTCCTGAGTTCCATCCCCAGCAACACAAAAATAAATAAGTAAATAATAGAATCCATTCGGCATTTATTTCATACACTGGACACCATGAAGGAATAGTATAGGTACTGCCTACCCAACTCCCGTATCATTAGCTCGTCACCAGTCCTGTTTATCTATTTCTCACTCTCAGTTTTTACATCTGGAGTATTTAAAGCATGTCACCTTGTTCTACCTTGTCCTGTGGGTCTCCTTACTAAAAGGAGAGCAACTTGGGGCCCACAATATCTTCCACTGCTATTTTACCTCCACAGAAACTGACAATAATACCAGCAGAATTACCTTAATGTGCTTGATTATCAAGCAGTCTCTGGGTCAAGCATCATTAAATGATGAGATTCATTGATCAATCAGCACCATTTCCAGTTTTTGCCATTTGTGTTCATTCATTTAACAAAGTTATTTTCATTGATACCAATTCTGTTTCCACAAAATTTGATTTGTCAGCATCCCCAATTTTATCTGCTGTTAAGACTTGCTCTCTGGCCATGACGTCAACCAGGTTTTCTTGACCAGATGCAGCTGTCAACCTCTTGTGAAAATCTAGTTCTGTATGCAGTTTTCCACCAATAATCATTTTTTTCTACATGAAGTTTTAGCTGCTGCTAATCTTATTTGGTGCTGGTTTTACCAGTAATATTCATTATTACTTTGACAAAAGACTGACAACTTAGATTTGCTTCATTAGATAGCCAGGGAGTAAAGAACAAAAACCCAAAAGTGCTCTGTAAGTGTCTAAGAGAGAGCAAGGGAGATGGCCTGTGGGAGTGAGACCTGGTAACAGATTGAGGAAGGAACTGCCACTGTTCAGATCCTGCTTGCTAAGCTTCAGAGCGCGCCACAAACGCCTTGGGGATCAAATGGCATGCTTAAAACAATACGATGCTACGACAGGACAGGGTTGCCCAAAAAGGGCTGTACAAATAACTCAGAGCTTTAAATCCTGGGAAGTTAAACACACAGCTGTCATCTTGCCACTCCTACCCCTTCACCACCCCCTTTTATGACTTTTTATTTCTTGTCTATTTTCCTCTGTTCCGCTTGCTCCCCCCCCCAAAAAAAAACACACACACATAAAGTACCCTTAGCAGAGTCTGACCCTTTGAGTTTTACCCATGAGTAGAACAGCATCCTACATTGAAAGCCCAGTAATTAATTGTCCACGGGGTTCTCTTAAACTGACACCCGTCTGATTGCTTCTCTCCTAAGTTAGGCAAGGCTGAACAAATCACAGTTTGGGGAACTTGACCCACCACTCCCTGGGGGGTAGGTGGGTGGACAGAGCCGGATTCAGCAGCTCTGAACTGCTGCACAACCTCCCAGTCTACAGAATTGAAGCTTGAGAAGTTTTATTTTTTGCCAGTTTTCCCTAGCAAAAGCCTGCTGCACACCCACACGTAGCCAGCCTGGGGTGGGGGTGGGGGGCTGCTGAGAGGATTGCTCCCTCTGGGAGCATGAATCTCAAAGCAGCTACCGTGAAGCTCCTATATCAGACTGGGTCTTCTAGCCCAAACTCATGCCTGAAGGGGGCTGAAGTCACGGAGGGACGCTTGAGGAGAAAGGGAGGAGAGGGGCTGAAAATAGAGATTTGGGCTAGGGACACGGAGAAGACCCTGGGGAGTGACCCTGGAGAGGCTCCTCCCAGCTGAAAGAAAGGCAGGCAGCAGGGAGCACAATCCCTAGGCTATATCTAGACACAAAGACTTGAGGGCAGCACCCTTTTATAAACTGTGTGGCTGCTGTGCTCCAACTCAAGGGTTAGCAGAAAGGAAACAGAGCAGGCTGAGGCAATGGATCCATTTATCTATCTATCTGTCTATCTATCTATCTATCTATCTATCTATCTATCTATCTATCTACCTATCTATCTATCTACCTATCTATCCTTACTTTTTAATAAATAAGTTGGGGGGGGGGTTGCAGTGAGTAGAAGGAAACCAGCCTTCAAGAGTGTGGAAGCAAGAAGGGGGAGAAGGGAACACAGGTTTTTCAAACTTGGGGGGCATCACCCAGTGAGTGTTATGATCCAGGCCTGGGCCCCACCAGAGACTGATTTGGTTGGTATTGGTGGGTTCCGAGCCTCAGGATTTATTTAAGCACTCTAGGGGGACTCTGTTATATGCCTGAGTAGAAACCAACAACGGAGGAGTAATCTCCCTAGCCTCTACCAGTACAGCAGAGAGGGTTCTGGGACCTGATTCTCCTCCGGTATCTCTGTGGCAAGTTCTGAGGTTTGTTGCAAAGAACAGAGATGGCAGAGGGCCTGGGTTCTAGTTGGAGGCAGGCCTGTTATCACTCTGTGGCCTTGAACACAGAAGACAGAGGAGATCCCATCCCAGGATTCACTGTGTGCTGGTCTAACTTCTCTCATTGCTCTCAATCCCCTCCCCCCTCCATGAAAACCAGATACTGCTCTCCAGCGCTAAAACATCCCAAAACTCTACTTTCATTAAAATAGCCCAGTCACTTCTAGTGCAACAGATTTTTTTCCCCATGAATTATTCAAACTGGGGAGTTGGATGTTGAAAATACAGTGTTCATGGTTTCCTCATTAGGAAGCTGTTAGCTGTGAGTCTATCTCTCCCTTCCCCCCTCTCTCTCCCTCTCCCTTTTTTTTTCTCTCTCTCTCTTTCCTGCTATATTTACAGAGTTGATTTTTTTTCAGGGCTTGAGGGGGATAAATGCAGTTCATCATTTATAGAATCTCTAAAAAATGTCACGTGGACATCAAGTAGGCAATGGACACTCTGCTGATAAACAGAAGTGATACATTAAAAGGGAGCACATTCAAGAATTCCGCAGCCCTTAAACAAGTCCCCCCGGCTCGCAGGTGGCAGCGAATCTCTGTGGCATGCTTGTCTTTCACAAGGAAAGCAAGCAGACAACTCGAGTGTAAGGATCCCCAGTCTGGGCAGCTGATGGACACAGAAACCAAACAGTGAGTACGTGAATAAGGAACAGAATCTGATACAGACTCTCAACGACCAGCTTTCTCCTTGACTTACAAAATTACGACACTATTTACTTATTTAAATATCTTGGGTGTGCACACTGGTGAACACATGCCACAGTGGAATGAGGTCACCTTCTGGGAGTCTGTATTTTCTTCCAGCCACCTGGGTCCCAGGGCTCAAACTCAGGTTGTCAAGTTTGGCAGTAAGTACCTTTCTTTAACCACTGAGCCGTCTTACTGGCCGCTCTCCTGGATTTAGCCATCAGACTGGAATCCAAAATAAAGAGAACTATGATGCTGTGACTCTGCCTGTAGGACATCAAGACATCATCACAGATGTCACCACGATCTAGACAATCTGGGGCTTCTAGAGACGGGATTGTGCAGGTGAAGAAAAGAAAACCCGGTGATTTGTGTACGATCTGTTTTGTATATCTGTCTGCAAATGCACTGCAGTTCTGGCAGAATGGTAATGATAAAGACCAGATGGTGGGGCTGTGGGCAGATACAGAGACAGCTCAGTCAGTAAAGTACCTTCGTCACAAGTGTGAGGACCTGAGTTCAAATCCCCAGAACACATATAAAAAATCTGGGCAGAAAAAAAAATCTGGGCAGGTTGGCATATGTTTTTAATCCCAGTGATAGAGAAATGGAAACTATAGACCGAAGAGGACCCCAGAGTTGGCCAATCAGCTAAGCTAACTTACTTGGCAAAGTTGCAGGTCAATGAGAGACCCCTGTCTCAAATAAAAGGTAGAATGACTACTGCTGGGAGCCGATTCGAGTGGCCGCCATTACAAGATGGCGCTTGGCCCCGGCCTCGCTTGCTGGACAGCTCCATATTAGGCAATGCAGTGGAACCGTGCCTCTCGTATGTGCAGTGACGATGATGTGCTTAGGGCCAATCCCGTGGCCAGGAGCATCGGCAGGCGCGCATCGGCCAATCCAGGCACGACTCGTTCCCTTACCCCCTATATAAGCAGCTGCCGTTTGGCGCTCGGGGGGCCCCTCGCTTCCACTCTCCCTCCAACCAAGAGGCTCCAATAAAGCGTGATTTGGGAAGAATCCTCGTCTGGTGATCGTCTTTTCCTGCTGGTCAGGGAGTTCGCCGCAACTGGTGCCAGAAACCTGGGACGCTGGGACAAGCTTTGGTACCGAGTGAGGGGCCAAAGAGGATTCAGAACTCGACACGCGGAGCGGCGACGTCGGTGAGTCTCCCAGGTATGATGATTGCTGGGGTTGCACCTGAGGTGTTTTGCTTGATCTTTGTGGCCCTCATAATTGTTGTTTTTCTGTGCTGCTTTTGGTTGCACAGGGAAGGGAGGAGGGCACAGCAAGCACACCAGGACAGCCTATCAGAGTCGGATTCAAAAGGGGGGGACTTAGGCAGGTCTAGACAGAAAAGAATAAAGATAAAAAAGGATAGTAAAAAGGAAAAGGATAGAAAGATAAAGGGTATACCTAGAGAAGAAACTCAAGAGGACCCTCAACGGGAGGAAGGGGATAAAAAGCAGAAAAACCGGCTTTACCTACTCCTCACAGAGTTCACTGACTTAAATTTGTCAGACGATGAACTCAGCTCACAGGAAGAGGGGGAGCTAGAGGAGGAGGCTGCTAAGTATGAGGAAGAAAGGTATGAGCGGGACTATCACCGTCCCCCAGCCTATAACCCACCCGGTGCTCGCGCACCGATGGAGGGTGTGTCTCACCCCTCAGCACCGCCATTAGGTGCACAAGCAGCTGAACCAGGAAGGGGTTGCCATTATATTAGCCAGAGCACTTGGGCACGCTTAGCCTCAGCATACCCGGTGATGGAGGATCCCGTCACCCATGTCAAGACCCACTGCCTAGAGGCCTGGGCGGCTTGGGGCAAACCCACCCGCCTTAAAACTGACAATGGCCCTGCTTATTCCTCAAAAGGTTTCCGTGCCTTCTGTGCACAGCTTCAGGTGGAACATTCCACTGGCATACCCTACAATCCCCAAGGTCAGGGGATTGTGGAGAGGGCAAATAGAAGCCTTAAAGAACTCCTACAGAAACAGAAAGGGGGAATAGCGGAGATAGCTTCCCCCAGGAACAGAGTTGCACTGGCACTCTTTACTTTTAATTTTTTGATAGTTGACGGCCGGGGCAGGACAGCGGCTGATCGGCATGCTGCAATGACCCTTGAAGATAAAGGAGAGGCCGTCATGTGGAAGGATGTGTTGAATAACAAATGGTATGGCCCGGATCCTGTCATCAGAAGATCCAGGGGAGCCATTTGTGTTTTCCCGCAGGGTCAAGAGGTGCCTCACTGGGTTCCGTGCCGATTGACAAGAACCATTAAGGATGATTCAATTGCTCCCCAGCCAATGGAGGAAGGCCATGATTCAGTCGAAGATGTCGCCGCTGCTGTTCCTGATGATGGTGGCGATGACAATCCGGATTCAGGCGGAGCAGAGATGGGGAATACTGTCTGCCTTCCCTAAGCCGATTCCTGTTCGCCACAATGCCGTGGTTTTCCCCCGCTTTTTTTACCAACAAGGATTTGGGCCTCCCCATGTTACAGGCTTTTTGGTTCAATGGAACCTTCTTAAAATCTGCTAACGCCCTATAATAAATGGCTCCTCTGCAGGGTTAATGGCAGTTGCTCTGATCTCTCCCCTTTTTGTGTTACTTCAGGGAGGGCAGGCTGGACAGAGCAACTCTAGTTGTGCTACCAATACCACTAATAAGTGCAAAGTGAGTAATGGTATAGGCTATTCTGGGCCTCAATGGGCCCCCGCTAATTTCACTAGAGGCTGCAACAAAAGGTTTTCAGATATAAGGATTGTTTTTTGCATGCTGCATGGGAGAATGTATAGTCTGCCTTTGGCTAATATGCCGCCTCCGAGCTCAAACATCTCGAGATAAGGTTGCGGTTCTACAAGCGTTAGCCACTTTGGAGAATGGCGATTCACCCCAAGTATGGTTAAAAGGCCAGTTGATTTGTTCCTTGCATAGCCTTTGCACTCTCAGGGAGAAATTCTCCATTGCACTGAGGAAGGTATGCATTTTTACTCTGAGTACTGCCTTTGCACCTCCCAGGAGTTTATTCCATTGCACGGGAGAAGGAGTACCAGGAGTTTTGGGCCTCCTTTGATCGGTCCTCGCATCATGAGGTGAGGACCTGAACGGGAGTAAGACCTTCTCACTGGCCTACAGAGAAAAACAAAAAGGGGGAGCTGCTGGGAGCCGATTTGAGTGGCCGCCATTACAAGATGGCGCTTGGCCCCGGCCTCGCTTGCTGGACAGCTCCATATTAGGCAATGCAGTGGAACCGTGCCTCTCGTATGTGCAGTGACGATGATGTGCTTAGGGCCAATCCCGTGGCCAGGAGCATCGGCAGGCGCGCATCGGCCAATCCAGGCACGACTCGTTCCCTTACCCCCTATATAAGCAGCTGCCGTTTGGCGCTCGGGGGCCCCTCGCTTCCACTCTCCCTTCAACCAAGAGGCTCCAATAAAGCGTGATTTGGGAAGAATCCTCGTCTGGTGGTCGTCCTTTCCTGCTGGTCAGGGAGTTCGCCGCAGACTACCACATATACATGCATATATGTGCACACCCGCACGCAGAAGTGAAAGCATATTCATTTGTTTAATGTTTAGACTCCGCTGGTATTGCCGCTTCCTGATAATCAGAGGGGTAGTCCGTGCCCATGCCTATCTCTGCAAGAACTGGTAGAAACGGTGTCTGGGAACTCTGCAGCATGTGTGTGTACATCAAGGAGGAATCTTAAGTGCCGTGGCATTTATGATTTGCGCTAGGAAAGGTAGCTGTAAGCTGTTCTCGTGTGAACTAGCAAGTCCCAAACTCAATCTGTATCTGAGCCACGTGGAGGCCTTGCTAGAAACACTGCTGATCCCCACCCCCAGGCTTTCTGCTTCTTCAGTAGGTTCCCGGGAGACGTTGATTCTGAGACGACCACATGTCAAGAAACACCGATGTGAACACACGATTTCACTGTGCGAAGCAGCAGATGAAGTCATCTGAGGACTCCCTGTCGCGTTCCCTGTGCTCTACTGTTTATGTCTCTCCCTGTCTGTTCACGGTCTCCCTTTGCAGTGACATGGCCCATAGCACTTGATCCATGGCCAATCAGCCATAGAGGAAAAAAGTGTCCCGTCTGGGCCACCATCACTGCAAGTTATTATTAGCACCTAGGTGCTACTGTGAAATCTAAAACTTGACTCATTACTGCAGGATCCTTTTCCCTACTGTTCAGTTTTGGTTTTTTTCCCCCAGTAATCCAGAGGTCTTAAGACCTTGCCCAGGGCAGGAGAGGTGGCTTAGTGGGGAAGGTGCTTGCCCCACATGCCTGATAATCTGGGTCAGATCCAGGGAACCCACACTGGAAGAAGCAAATTGAATGCCCAAAGTTACCCTCTGACATCCACATGCTAGTGGCACTTACACGCCTAGGTCATATACATCATACCATCACCATTGTCATCTAAAGTATTAATGCCCTTGTCCATGATCCCATGATTTTATGAAGCCCCTTTTCTATTCGGAAGAATGAAGTCTGTCAGTTCCATAAACCATCCATGTACTTACTTATATGCTACGTTTCAGTTAATTATCCCAAAGCCATTTGAGAAGATACCATGTTAAAGACAGCCACAAGGAAGTCCAGAAGAGTGTGGGCACAGATGCAGGGTTTGAACTCCTCTCTCTTTGCGGTATGACTGTTCTTGGTGTAGGGACAAAGTGAGAGTAATGTCAGAGAAACATTTCCTCCCATGGGCTGTTCATGGGCTTCCAAATAACACTAACACTCATGTTTTTACATCCAAGAGGGAGGCTTTGGCTCCAAGCACCCTTGTTTACTGATCTGGAATCCCACACACAGGAAAAAGTGAATGCAAGGCCAAGAGGGTAGGCAGAGGACGAGGCCAAGCCGGGATGGCACAATTGTCAATGCAGCAGAAATACAGAAAAAGGAAAACGCATCTCAAGACTGCAATCAGTCATTTTATTTTTGCTAGAAATAGCAACTTTCAACCCTCTCTTTGAATAGGCTTTTAGTTTGGTGGGGAGAGGGGTATTCTGTTTCTAGCACTCTTAATGACAAGGTCTCAATGCTTACAAGGTGATAGGAGGAAGTCTCTCTGTGACACAGATGGATCTATCCAATCTTAACATCCACTAACTCAAATCCCAGGCTCCAGTGACACTCAGAGGAAAAGAATATGTTGCCCAAATCTGATCCCTAGTACCAGGGAAGTGACAGCTATCAGCCACCACTTACCTGGGGTCCCTGTGGAGCCATCTGGCTTGGCGTAGGCAGTCTTGGAATATTGTGCAGAGTCAAAAAAGGCCACTGCAGTCAGCCACACTGGCTGCTGGAAACTCCCTGGATATTCAGACGTAGAAGTATAGGAGACCTGCAAACGACTGCTTCCCTCGGAAAGAACTCCTGCCCAGGTCAAGGCCAGGGAACAGAAGCGCTGGCCTAGCGCTTTCTTCAACTCTTGAATTTTGCTCATTGCAGGTTTTGTCTCACTGGGTCTGGGCTGGGGCTTCGGCTCTGCATTCCTAATGGTTCCCACGTTCACCTATGCCAGTGGTCTGAAGAGCATATGCCACAAGTGTGGGAAGCTTTCCACTTGGAATCCTGGGAGATTTTATGAGGGTGCTTTCTACATTCATCATGCTCACTTCTACTCCTTCCTAACAACAAAACCGAGCCAAAAAAAAAAAAAATGAGGTCAAGGCTGTAGATTCTCCTTTACAATGTTTTCACCCTCTTTTCACAGAAGGCTCGCTCTCTCCCATCCTAAATCTAATAACTGGCTCTTTGCCTCAGAATACAAAAGCTCAGGTTTCCAAGCAAAGCCACAACCTAAAATATTGGTGCCATTGCTGGGAAAGTGACTAACGCAGTAAGCCAGCGACAAATATTTCCACAAGTCAAGTGGCATTGATTCATTGCTCTCAAAATTGTAACAGACGGGAATGATCCTCCGCTGGCTGTTTAAAACTCACCTTGAGAGAAAAGGTCACGATATTCTTTTCACTTTTCAACTCAGAAAGAATTCAAAACAGTAAACAACATTTCTACCAGTAAGCTTCCAATCCTGCAGTCTAAAGAGGAATAGAAATCCTCAGCATTTCTATCTACAAAAAAAAAAAAAGAGCAAAAAAAGGGGGGGTGTTGGTGCTGAATTTTTTTTTGATTCTAGAAATAAATAATAGGAACAATAAATATAACTAATTATAAGAAAGAAAATACCATTCATTAAGGTGTCAACTTTCAATGAAAGGCATGTTTCATAATCATCAAAGCATATTTTTTATGTTGAGCTTTATTTATTTATTTTCATTTATATGTATACGTGTGAGTCTATGTGAGTGTATGCACCCTGTACATATTTGCAGAAACCCTAGGAAGCCAGAAGAGGACCCTGTACTCCCCTGGAGCTGGAGTTACAGATGGTTATGAACCATGTGGTTACTGGAAATTAAACCCTGGTCCCCTGAAACAACAGCCAGTACTCTTAATTGCTGAGCCATCCCTCCAGCCCCTTTGTGCTGTTGTGACTAAATATACATGAATAATTACTGTGATAACTAAACCCAGAGAAGATTTTCTAACTCCAGAGTCTTATAGACTCTAGGACATTATGTTTAATGATGTTATTATAACATCATTATAGTATTATTATAGACAATGATGTTCTATAGGGTAAAGAATGACGGTATGAATCCAATTAGAAGAATGATCCAAAATCCAAAAAAAGTTTATCCTATTTCTAATGATATCAAATCACTTGACAAATACTAATTAAATAATTAATTTAGCACAGGTTGTCCTCAAACTCAGGATCTCCGTGCACCTGCTTTCTGAGTGTTGAGATTATACGCATGTACCACAGTGTTCAACTTGAAAATCTTTGTTCTAAAATATCTATATGAAGGTAGTGCTTCAATCCAACTATTTTTATATTTTACCATGTATATTGTGTACATGCATATGCTATGTGTGTTTGCACGTGCTTAGGCACATGGGTGTATGCAAGACATATGTACATGTGTGATGTGGGATCCCCCACCCGTATGCTGTGAATATGTTTTATTACCATTGGTTAATAAAGAAGCTGCTTTGACTTATGGCATGGCAGAATAAAACCAAGCAGGAAAACTAAACTGAATTCAGGGAGAAAGAAGGTGGAGTCAGGCAGACACCACGTAGCTGCCAAAGGAGAAAGACGCCTGAACCTTATCGGTAGGCAACAGCCTCGTGTTGATACAGAGATTAATAGAAATGGGTTAATTTAAGATGTAGGAGCTAGACAGGAATATGCCTAAGCTCTTGACCCAACTGTTGAATTAATATAGTTTTTATATCATTATTCAGGTCTGGGTGGCCAGGAAACAAACACCGCAGTCTCTGTTGACACTTGTGTTGTTTGTGTGCACAGAAGCCACTGACATTGGATGTCTTCCTTAATTACTTTTGCTTTATATATTTGAGGTAAGATCTCTCACTTGAACTTAGATCTTGCCAATTTGACTAGCCTAGTCAGCTTGCTCCAAAGATGCTGTCTTCACCTCCTGGACATTGGGATTGCACCCACCCATCAGTTTTGTGTGTTCTAGAATTTCTAATTTTGTGTTCCTATGTTTGTGAAGCAAACACTTTACCCACTGAGCAAAAACTCAGCTGTGAGAAAAACCGTGTTTTTGTATTTTTAATATATATATATATATATATATATATATAAAAGTGAATATATCAATATTCATTGAAATATCTTAAAATACATAATGGCTTGTTTTTAAATGTCAGCGTGTGTTATAAGCAAAGAGTAGCATTCTGCTATGGCAGGTTCTCACCTCACTTCAGGAGAGCACCTCCTCTTTGTATCTTGGTTTTACAGATTAGGTTTATTTTATTTTGACTTGATTTTTTAAAGACCTGATTTTACCCTTATTATGAGTTATTAATTAACCTTTTCCTCAGCATGATGTAGCAGGGTTGGGGATTTTGCTAGAGAAGATACAAGAGAAAAATTGAGCTGGCATCTCCAAAAGATATCACTTCCTCAAGTTATTGACTGTATTGCATTTACTTCTCATCTCTAATCTCCATTTTCCTTCCTTATTTTATACTTATAAATACCTATCAAGTTGATAATAGTAACAATATGAATGTGAGTATTGATTAATAGACCCCCCCCCCGACTTGCAAGAAACAAAATATTCATGGCTTATCATGGTGCTGAGAACAAGCTACTGCTGAGGGCTTATCATGACTATCACCTTACACATCACCTTTTCTAAGGTGCAGTGCACACTGCAGAAGAGGGCCCCGAAAGAAGAAGTGTGGGATAGTGGAGGACAGGTATTAAAATGCTATTACTAGGCATGACATAACCATTGGGCTCATGAACTTTCAGGAGAGAGAAGCTTGTGGAGCCCTTCCTTAGGAGCAGTTGGTAGCCAATGACTGAGGGGATAAAGGGAATTATTGTCTTCAGTGGTGGGTCTCTCACGCTCCACACCCATGCCCATGCATGCATCTCTGCTTAAACTTGGTGGATCACGGAAACGAAAGACACAATAACAGAAGGGGAAAGGGGAGCATATGAGGGTGTGGTATGACCAGAATGCATTATATACATGTATGAAAATGCCAAAGAATAAACTACTTTGAAAAGAAGAAAGAAAATATTTTTAGCTATGATCCCTTCCTCCACGGCCTTCTCTGACCATCCTTTCTCTCAAAAGCAATGTTGTGCTTCTCATTTCATTATTTTATTACATTAGAAATTATTTATTATGTGTGTGGGTATATTCTACTAAGCTGGCTAGTCTGCTAAGGTAGGAGGGGGAATCAGTTAAAAGGACACATTTTATAAACATTCTTCCTCCCACTTCAGAGCACATCTTATGTAACTGGTTCAACTCTACACTCTTACAGGGGCTGAGGATGTAGCTCCTTTAGTGCAGTGCTTGCCTAGGACACATGAAGCTCTGGGTTTCATCCCCAGCACCATACTTAAGGGGTGGGATGAGTCAGATCTATAATCTCAAGGGAGGTCAGGAATTCAAGGCCACTTTCAGCAACAGACCATCTCAGAAGCCAACCTGCTATCCACGCAAACAAATAAATAATGTTTTTAAAGATATAATCACAGTCCTTCCTGAGAACACAACCACCTCTTTAACCATACAGTGAATGGTTGTGAATAGGGAGATTCCTTCTAGGTTTAGCCCAAATATAGTCTATGTAAGTTAGAGGTTGCCTTGCATCGGTCACCATGTACTGCCTCCAGGGGCTTCTTTTACGGATCCAATAAAACCCTACATGTGAAATAGCTTCTAATCTTAAAGTCCTAATCTGAGCAAAGCCATGTGTTCTGTATGTATTTATCACATCATCCTACTAGGCGGTGGGTTATTGAGGGTAGCCATGAAGCTACATCCATGCCTGTGTGCTCATTCAAAGTCATCACAGAACTGAGCAATGCTCCTCATTGTCCAGGTGAGGCACAAGGCAAGCAGAGGATCCCACTAATACTTCCTGTGCCATGAGTCCCAAAGCATTGTGAATGAATAAGAAAATGAAGACTTTTACGAGATCTCTCCACTTTGGAAGGAAACATGCTGGTGACGTGCTTGGGAATTACCAGGGGTGACAATGGAGATTGACAGATGATGGGCATGTGGCTTTGGCTGGAAAGAGTGATTTCACATAAAACCACGGCTCATTTTTGGGGGGACATTTTTATTTGCTTTCTTCCAGTTCTCTAAATAGTCTGTTTCCACGGCTCATTTTTGGGGGGACATTTTTATTTGCTTTCTTCTTGTTCTCTAAATAGTCTGTTTTAAAAGCTATTGAATAGGGGCTGGAGAGCTGGATCCACAGTTAAGAGCACTGGCTGCTCTTCCAGAGGACCCGGTTTGATTTTCAGCACCCACATGGCTACTTCCAACCATCTGTAACTCCAGCTCCAGAGGATCCAATCCTCTTCCGGACTCCATGACACACATGGTACACAGACATACATGCAGGCAAAAACGCCCATACACATAAAATAATTCAAAGGAATTTTAAAACATTGAATATATTTTCATAGACAAAATATGTTTCTTTTCAAGGAGGAAAACAACTTGCCAATGATTTATCTTTTCCTAGTCACTAGTAATATCCTTCTGGGGATGGGGTTCAAGACAGGGTTTCTCTGTGTAGCCTTGACGATCCTGAAACTCAGTTTGTAGACCAAGATGGCCTCAAACTCAAGAGATTTGCCTGCCTCTGCCTCTAGGATACTGGAATTAAAGGCACATGCTACCATAATTTAGCCTGCACCAGAACCTCCTGAGGGACTTGCTAAAACACAGAATGCTTTGACTGGACCCCTATAATTCCTGACTCAATAGCTCTGAGGAAAAGCATCTAACAAGTTCCCAATGCTCTAGGTCTAAGCATTAAGCCCATGTCTTAAGTCCTGGGACCTTTTGTTACCGTGTATTGAGAACTGCAGTATGCCAGGATCTAGGCAGGAGATACCAAGATGGGAGGGTCACAGTCTGTATTCTTGAGATCACCAGCAGAGAGGGGCAGCCTCCATTCAGCCTCTAAGCTCCAGATCTTTACAAATGTCACTTTTAATTTTAGGCTGTTTGATGCTACCATTTCCATTAAGCATTTCTTCACCCTCAGCCTCCACTGCCCCCAGCAAATCCCTGTGTTATTGTTGTGTTGCTGTGACAACATACTAAAAGTAACACAAGGAAGAGTTTATTATGGCTTATGGCTCCAGAGGGCTAAATGTCTATAATCGTGGAGAAGACATGTGGTCAGAAGAAGGAAGCTGAGTGATCCTATCATAACTACAGGAAGCAGAAAGAGTGAGAACTGGAAGCAGGGTGAGGCTATAAACCCTCAAAGCCTGCCCCCTGTGACGTACTTCCCCCAGCAAGGTTCCACCTCCTAAAGGTTTCATAACCTCCCCAAACAGGAGACTGAGTTTTTGAATGAGTTTATGGGGAATAGTTATGATTATAAAAATAATATATTCTAGCAGGGTGTGGTGGCACATGCCTTTAATCCCAGACTTGGGAAGCAAAGTCAGATGGATCTCTGTGAGTTTGAGGCCAGGCTAGTCCACAGAGTGAGTTCTCTAAAAACAAACAAAACAAAACAACAAAATAAAACATACAAACAAAAAAAAGACCCTCTAGATCCAAACACTAGGGTCTTAGTCTTACCACTTCTTACCATTTCATAGAACATTCAAGGCTTACATCCTTCACTAACTTTGAATTCTATCTTTTCTCAGTTTTTCATTGCATGTAGTATTTAATACACATCAGATAACTAAATAATTCTTAATTCTTAAGAGTTATTTCTGTAGCAGAGTCCATGCTATAGAATATATTTAAGTCCCCAAACTCACAACACATAAAGGAGGTTGGAGCAGAGAGGAAGTTGAGTAGGAGGAAACCAGAAATGGAGGTGACCAGTTCCAGAATCCAGCTATAACAGGGCTAGACATGACTGCGGGTTTGCTGGTGATCACATGCCAGTAGCAGATCATAGACATTTCTGGATTTAGTCATTTGTTTAGTTTTTCTTTGGTTCTCTTAGTATCCTACATGCGGGCAGGTTCCCTTGGGGCTGTATCTCAAACTCCCCTGGAAGCAGAGCTTGGCCTCTGATCCTGATTCCTCCCTCAGACAATAGTCACAGTGTGTTAACAGAAGAAATCACTTACTTAAGATTTTATTTTTGAATCAGGGAGAAGAGACTGACTCCATACTCGACGTAACAGCCTTACCAAGTTCCTCACTAGACTGTCAGTCTAACAATGGAGAGCTACTGTTTGTGTTGCTTTGACAAAATATCTCACAGAAGAAACTCGTGGACGGGAAACTTGTCTTATTGCGTCAGGAGGTTGCAGTCCATCATGCCAGGTACAGCAGCTCAGACCACAATGACAAGAGCATGTGGCGGAGGGTCTGCACCCAGTGGGGCCACGAAGCAGAGAGAACTAGGACATCCCTCGTGAGCTACTTACTTCTGCCAGCCACAGTCCACCTCCTAAGAGTCCCATGGCCTCCTAAAATATTACCCCACTCCAGAGAACAAGCATACCAAACATCAGCCTGTGGGGGATATTTCAGACTCAAACCACAACAGAGGGAGATTCCCCAGAGATAATGGACTTCTTTAGGAATGAGCACTGTGGTCAGAATACGCATGGGTATATCCAATAAAAAAGTAGGAAGACAAAAGTTTTTAAAGGTAGTAAAATAGAAAACATTACATAAGATTCTTTTTGAAATAATTATCTTTGGCCTCAGAGATCAATAGCTGGGTGACTGTGAGCCAAGATAAGGGGGGAACTCACTAGGTGTGTGCCCTTGCACACGTGTTCTGGTTATTTGTAGTGGCCTTTGTGCAAGGCTGTGGTTTTGGGAGTCTTTGTTACAGTTTGTAGGCCAGATACACATGAGTTCCTATCCTTTACAGCCTCTCGGCTTTGTGCCTTTCTTTATTCTTACTAAGGTTGACTCTATCTTGCCATCAGCCCTCTAAATTGAATACACATGAGGCTTCCAAAGACCTTTTCTGCTATACCACATACTTTAGCTCTTCTCCAATGCAATACTCCTCCCTGTAAAATGATGCTTTAACATGATAATGGTTATAAGGTGACAAGCAAGTTCCTTTAGGAGTTGTAAGAAGGAGGCTTGTTGGCTTTCAGCCACTTAGCCCCAAAATAATCACACAGAATCTGTATTAATTAAATCACTGCTTAGCCCATTAGTTCTAGTTTATTATTGGCTAACTCTTACATCTTAATTTAACCCATCTCCATTAATCTGTGTATCGCTACATGGCTGTGGCTTACTGGGTAAAGTTTCCAGCATTTGTCTTGGTCGGGCTACATGGCTTCTCTCTAACCCCTCCTTTTTTTCCCCTAGCATTCAGTTTAGTTTCCCCCACCTACCTCTATTCCCTACGCAGGCCCAAGACAGTTTCTTTATTAATCAATGGTATTCACAGCATACAGAGGGAAATTCCACATCAAGGAGTTTCCCAACATCCCTCTCCCACAGTGTTGTACATAGTATATGAGTTATATGAACTCTTAGTGGCCAGCCTCTGAGTTGTCTCTGTGTAGTCTCCTTCCAAGAAAATTTAGAGATGGCCCTGAGAAACAGAACAGTGAAAGTACACTATGATGTCAGAGATGGAGCAGGACAGCCTGGTCCCTCTCTAGGACAGCCTTGGTCCCTCTCTAGCACAGCCTTGGTCTTGCTCTAGGACAGCCTGGTCCCTCTCTAGCACAGCCTTGGTCTTGCTCTAGGACAGCCTGGTCCCTCTCTAGGACAGCCTTGGTCCCTCTCTAGGGCAGCTTTGGTCCCTCTCTAGGACAGCCTGGTGCCACTCTAGGACAGCCTGGTCCCACTCTAGAACAGCCTGGTCCCACTCTAAGACAGCCTGGTCCCACTCTAGAACAGCCTTGGTCCCTCTCTAGGACAGCCTTGGTCTTGCTCTAGGACAGCCTTGGTCCCACTATATCACAGCCTTGGGACTTCCACTCTGCTCTACTGGAGCAGCTACCTGCCTGCTTCTAGAGCCTGACCTGATGGAGGGGATGATTAACTATCCTGAGATCATCATGAGGAACCTCTCTGAGAGGCACTGGGACTACATGAAGAAAGAGTGAGAGGTCTATCCAACCCTTGCTCTTTATCCCAGCCATCCCAGTGACCTCAGCCAAGACCTCAGAGATGGTGAGAGGCAGAGAAAAGCCTTTGAACAAATCTGAGTTTCCTAAGATATTTCTGCTTCCAGAAGTCACTAAATTTTGGCATGACTTGTTGCACAACAACAGATAGCAAGAGCACCTTCCTACTCAACAGTCAGTTCATGGGTCACTGGAAAAGCTAGAATGTTGACACAGAGTTCCCTTAGTTCTCATTGCTGTTCCAGATCCCCAGAGTTCCAGAAATCCAGAAGTGTCTGCTCTTGTCTTGAAGCAAATCAAACTTCCTGATAAAAATCCTCAATGAATTCCACAGCTCCTAGAATCGACCCCAAATGCTCACTGTGGTTCATGACTTCAACACCGCCTGACCTGTAGCCTCGTTCTAGGTCCATGGTTTCCTGGGTCACCTCATCTCAGCCTTCCTGACTGAACAAATCAAGCTAGGTTCTTGCTGGACTTTTGCCCACACTCTTCTCTCCCTCCTCTGCACATTCTCTACTTCCCAGGATGGCTCTATCTCCCCATCCCCTTGGTCTCTCAGTTTATAAGACACCTTCTGTGAGATACTTTTTCTGAGCCCCTCTACAATCAAGCCTATCCCAGTCCTTATGATCATTACAACCATTATTATCAGGCAAGGAAGGGTCCATAATTTATTGATTTTGGTTCATCACACCCCCTAGAGTGAAAGTTCTGAAAGGTCAGGGTAGTTATGGTTTGAACATGAAACTGAACCAAGAGGGCCATGTGTTGCGTGCTTGACTACGACATAATGGGGAAGTAACTGGATCCTGCTGGTCGTGACCTCCCCAATGGATCAATGGATTAATCCACAGATGAATGAAAAATTAAACAGACTGCTGGGAAGTGCTGGGTAGTTTGAGGATGTGAAGACTAGCTGGAGACGTGGCGTACTGGGGTGTATTCTTCCTGGTTATATCATGCCCTTGCTCCTCCTATCTGTCCTTTCTCTCCTTTTCATTACTGTCATGAAGTGACCAACCCTACCAATAGTCGACCACCTCCATGATACTCATCCTCACCGTAGCCCTACAGTAATGGAGCCAGCCAGCTATAGGGGCTCCTCACAAACCATGGGCCGAAACCAATCCTTCCTTCTTTGATATCCTACATATTTTTCAATTTTAAGTTTTAATATATTTTTATTTTATGCCCAATGGTGTTTTATCATGGGTTCGGGACCCCTGGAACTGGAGTTACAGACAGTTGTGAAGTTGTGAGCTGCCTTGTGGGTGCTGGGAATTGAACCTGGGTTCCCCGGAAGAGTAATCAGTGCTCTTAACTGCTGGACCATCTCTCCAGCAGCAAATGTGCATTAATGCAGCGTCCGTCCTGTCAGCAGCACTCAGGAGTAGGGCTCCCTGCACACACGTGGGTACCGGCTAAGCCTGGTGGACTAACTGTTCTCATAGCAAGGCTTCAGCTTGAATGTGTGTGCACGGAAGCTCTGTCCATCCACCATTCTCAAGATCCTTATGACTTACAAAGCCTGTCATCATCAGCACATTATAAACAAACTGGATTCCCCCATCCCTGACACTATGAGCAAGGGATTTTTCTAGTTTTCAAAAAAATATTGGTTTTAACCTATAATTTTAAACACACACATAAGTAGAGGGGATATAGCATTAAACAAGCCACGTAAGCCCAACACCAGCTGCAAGAGCGGTGAACTCTTATCTCGTGTATTCTCTCACCCCTCACCCTCACTGCCCCATACCATGGTATTCTAAGCAAATCTCAGATATCACATCATTTTAACTGTAAAATTTTCAATAATTAATCATTATACAAACTATGATAATAACTTTGTTATACCTAAGAGAGATAATAAAACTTCCAGGCTGCTGTGACAAAATACGTAATCTGGGTAGCCTTAACAGTACCCATCTATTTTCTTTCTGCTCTTCTCTCAGCATTAAGTTCAAAATAAAGGCACAAGTAGAGTTGGTGTCTTGGAAGGCCTCCCGGCCTGAGCAGCAGATAGCCACCTTCTCACTCTGTTGTCGCGTGGATTTTCCTCTGGAGGCTCACAGGGAATAAGGAGTATTTTTTTTTCCTGGTGTCATTGGATTTGGAAGATAATATTAAGACTTAATTTCTTGATGATTTCATAAAAATATTGTATAGTTACATCTACAACTCTAATTCATATAAACAAACCTCATATATTAGCAGACTTACAACTAAATTTCCTGAAACTGGAATCCAACCTCAAAATAATCAAAATACCAGGTGTGTTTTTCAATCCTGTCAGATTTCTCAAAAGTAGAATCACAGATATTAATAATGGCTAACAAATATTTGTTGAGTACCATGTGACACTTTTTGTTAATTCTTTACAGTCTTGTTGCTATGCAAGAATTTTGATTCCTGATTTTTCCAATGAAGTAAACAGAATCTTAAATTTTCATTTACTTCTTTTGAAACAAGATCTCGCTATGTAGGCCAGGCTACCCTCAATCTTGTCATCTTCGTATTTCGATCTCCCGAGTACAGAGATTATAGGCATGTGTCACCATGCCAAACTAGAACATTTTCTTACATTATTTTAAAACATCTTAAATATTGGGGCTGGAGTGCTGGATCCGTAGTTAAGAGCACTTGCTGCCCTCGCAGAGGACCTGGCACTCACACGATGGCTCACGACTGTCTGCAATTCCAGCTCCATGAGATCCAGTGCCCTCCTCTGACCACGCTGCTTGCTGGTGGTGTCCATGCATATAGGGAAAACATTCAGACATGGAATTTCTTTAATGTGTGTTTAAAAAAGAAATAGAAACTTCTTTTTTTTTTTTTTTTTTTTTTTTTTTTTTTTTTTTTTTGGTTTTTCGAGACAGGGTTTCTCTGTGGTTTTGGAGCCTGTCCTGGAACTAGCTCTTGTAGACCAGGCTGGTCTCGAACTCACAGAGATCCGCCTGCCTCTGCCTCCCGAGTGCTGGGATTAAAGGCGTGCGCCACCACCGCCCGGCAAAATAGAAACTTCTTAAACATTAAGCCAGACACCATAATTTGATTCCGTTTTCTAAAAAGTTGTGAATTTGAGGCTGGAGAATGGCTCAGCAGTTAATATATTCTGCTCTTGCCGAAGAACCAAGGTTTGTTTTCTGAACCCATGCCGGAAAGCTCACAAACTACCTGTAAGTCCAGTTCCAAGGGTTCCAAATCCTCTGGCATTCGTAGACACCTACACTCGCATGCACATACCCACACACAAACACACATAAATGCAATTAAAATAAAGCTAAAAAAATTAAAAAGCTGTGAATTTGTTAAGATATTAGACCATCACAGTGTCTCCCTGACAGAACGATAGCAGATTGCTGATATGTGTTCACCAAGTTAATTATTGAGTTTTACCACGGCAAATTGATCCAAGGTGAAACTAAAAAGAAAAAATGATCATGAGCTGAAGCACCCAGCCTGAATCAGTGTAGTTCCTGTTCTGTGCATTCCCACCAACAGCCAACATTTGCTTCTATTTTAATATGTTTTTTCACCATGCTCTTTTCTAGTTAAAAAAAAAAAGCAAAACAAAACAACAACAACAACAAAAAAAAAAAAACTCCTTAACTGATTAGACACTAGGCCTGAGAGGATTCTGATGTTGTCTTCATCTGGTGACAACTGTGTCAGTCTTTCAGGTTCTTCACTGTCTGGAAACTTCACAGGAAAAAAAGAATTGTAGGTCAGAAAACTCTGAGCCTCGGGAAGGAATTTTATAGCTAGGATTGGGGATTTTGGCCAGCACAAAGAATTGAGGTGACTTGGAGAAGGGTCCTTCCTCGTTTTGCTGGCGTGGGAGAACAGAACCGGTGTGTTTCTGCACTAGCTCCTGTGGCTTGCTTCCTGAATTCTGTCACACATGTGCCCTGTTCTGTGTTGAGAATTCTGACCCTGCTGCACAGCCAGGTGTTCTGGACAGCTGACATCAGGTTGGATTCTCCAGAAAAGGACATTGGCAGATGACCAGCAGGGAGGGGAGAAAAGGCAGGGTGTTTTCCCCCCTTTCTTCTTTGTATACACCTGGCCATGTTTGTGCCCTTCACAGGACAGGTCCTCAATGGAGCTCTAGTAACTCTCCTCTTGACTCTCTCTGGGTTTCCAGGGTTGGTTTGGCTTCCTAGCGCTCTCACTCGCTGGCGCCTCTCCGTCCTATCTGCTCCCTTGACTTAACTCAAACTTCTACAACAGTTTCCTCACTAAAGTCTCTGCATCTGAAGCTAAGCCTGGTGGAACACACTGTAATCCTAGCACTCGGGAGACCAAGGCAAGGAGATCAAGGCTTTGAGGGCAGTCTGGGCTATGTGTCAAGTCACAGACTCAATCCCTTCCTGCCAAACACAATTCTCTTCAGCTCGTATCATGAGATGAACCTGGTTTCATGATGAGACTGTAATTCAGTGATCAAGGTGGGACATGTGACCTGGGGAGACCCAGCACAGGTACAGAATGGAGTAGAATTGTTTTAGAGTTGACCAGCACCACGTGTTACTTACTGCCCAGCTGTGGTCTGCGGGGCCCAAGAAATGATTTCAAACTGCTGTATTTATCATCCACCAGCATTGGTAGCCTCCTCCTATATGAGAAGGACTATCCAAAGTTTCTTAAGATCCTTATTGTGGCTGCCAAGGGCATCTGTTGGAGGAGAGGGCTGCTTCTTTGTCCTGACTGCTCGGCTAGCTTAGCCCCGAAATAATCACACAGAAATTATATTAATTAAATCACTGCTTGGCCATTATTTCTAACCTCTTATTGGCTAACTCTCATATCTTGATTTAACCCATTTCTATTAATCTGTATATGGATCGCCATGTGGCAGTGGCTTACTGGCAAGATTCTAACCAGCGTCTGTCTCAGGAGGATCCATGGCATCTCTCTGACTCTGCTTTCTTCCTCCCCATATTCCATTTAATTTTCCCCACTTACCCAAGTTCTACCCTATCAAGGGCCCAAAGCAGCTTCTTTATTAACCAGTGAAAGAAACACAAAGACAGAAGGACCTCCTACACCAGGCATCATCTCTCTAGGACAAACTGGCAAAATCCTCACCAATACTCTTTTTTTTTTTTTGCTGTGGCTCTAAACATTGCAACATGCCCTTTCTAGTGTGGATGCCATTGCAGTGTTAGAACCAGTGTGCCTCAGTAAGACCATGATTCAGTCCCCATGCTCCTGCAGTGGCTTCAAGTAAGTAGGTAATTCCTCTAGTGTTTTCATTTGTAGACTGGAATAACAACAGAGTTGGGACAGGGACTTAATGACCTATTACATAGAAAGCTCAGCATAGCATGTGACAGGTTATCTCTGCTGCTTATGAAGTCACATAGCCTCAGGCAACTTACTCAGCTTCATGTGTCTCCATAGCCTCCTCTATGAAGTGAGTTGATGACACTGACTTTGATTGGATTAAATGGAAGTAAAAATGAAAGAAATGCCAATGAAAGTGTTCTAGTAACTAAAACAACTTGTGAATGGTCTTTTAAAAATCCATAATAATAATAATTATCAAATTAAAAACAAGCAGGAGAATCTAAACAAGAGTTCATTACACTTTAGCACCAAACACAGAGGAATAAATTTAATAAAAAGGCCATGAGATATTCTTAAAGAACAAACCATTTAAGATGAAAGGGAGGACAGCCAGAGCTACACAGAGAAACCCTGTCTCAAACTCTGCCCCTCCAAAAAAAAAAAAAAAAAAGAAAGAAAGAGCGATGGCTTCACTAAAACTAACTGCTATAAAGTAATTTTATCACAATAAATATTATCCAAATTAATTGATCATTAAGCTATGATATAAACTATTTTATATATAAACTATAAAATACATTGAACCAGATGTACTGAACTGAATGTAGTCAGCCCCTGGAAAACTCCCTGAGCCCACTTAGGGTGGAAAACTCCCTGAGCCCACTTAAGGTGGTCTGAATGTGAACCATCCCTCCAAAAGGCCAACATGTTGACGGCATGGCTGCCAATACAGCATAATCAGAGGCAGGGCTTTGGGGAAGTTATTGGATCAAGACTTCACCAATCAACCCATGAGTGGGCTCATAATTTCAGGGCATTATTGCGAAGTGGTATTAACATTCAGAGGTGGAGCCTAGTTGAAGGAACCAAATCAATGGGGTTATGTCCTTCAGGATGTAGCTTGTTTTCAGTCACTTCCTCTCCAGCCACTTGCTGACTGCTATAAGGAAAATAACTGTGCTCTGTGTCATGATGTTTTTCTTTTCCACAGAGAAATCTTTTATCCCTTGAGTTGTGTTAGTGGAATATTTTTCCACAACAAAAAGTTGCCACAGTAAATTGGTAAGGAGAGGAGGGGTCGCTGGTATGACTATATCTGATAAGGCATCCCGAGGGGTCGCTGGTGTGACTATATCTGCCACGGCATCCAGAGGTGTCATTGGTGTGACTACATCTGCCAAGCATCCAGAGGGGTCACTAGTGTGACTTTATCTGTCAAGGAAGTCAGAGGGTCACACCATCTTCAGAACAACACTCCTCCCTTCTACAGCCACCCCTGCCTGGAAAGCACACATCACAGTCCTGGTCAATGAGCATGACTCTGGAAAACCAGACTCTCATACTAGGCTACTGTTCTCTCCCTGTCCTTCCCTCTCTAACTTTGCAATAAAATTATTGACTTTTGCCCCACTTCTTTGTTTACATCTGTATGTGGCACGTGTGCAAATGTATGTGTGTAGACACACATGTGTGTGAGAACATGTGTACACATGTGTACATATACATGGAGGAGTGATGTTGATTTTAGAGAAACCCCCTCTATCACTTTTCGACCTTTTTCACTGACACAGGGTCTTTCAATCAAACTCAGAGCCCACTGTATGGCTAATCTTTCTAACCAGCTTGCTAGGGATCCGCTGTATCTGCTTTCCAAGGCTGGAATTACACACAGGCCACTGCATCTGCCCACTGGTCCTCAAGCCTGTGTAGCAAGCACTTTAACCACTGAGCATCCCCTTTGCTCAGGGTTTCACCTCCTGCTGTTCCCACCATGGTCTTTGGGCCAGCAGTCCTCAGCATGCTCACCTTGAGATTTTTACAACAGTACATTCTTGGATGCAGCTGAAGACTTGTTCAATCAGAACTCGTATTAGATTGTTTAGTCCTGGTGATTTGTACTCTTAGGAAAGCCTGAGCTTCCTCTTTTGAACCTTGTGTTTGTCTTGCAAGGCTGCTGTAAGGGTTAAATGTATTCAACAGCCTGGCAAACTGCAGGCTGAGTGTGTTACCTGCCTTCTTCTCCAGAGCCTGGCACTGTTCATGCCTCGGCCTGTGCCCTCCTCCTCAGCCTGGGCTCCTCAACACTGACCTTACCTTTCTTTCTCAAACTCTGTTTGTCGGCCAGATCCTGGAGCCCTGACCTCAGATCTTTCCCTGGCAAGCTGCCCGTGACCTGCTGCTTACTTTTTTACCCTCCCCAAACTCCACCTCTCTTGGCCTGTCCCTTTCTGGGGACACTTAAGAAGAGCTTACAGCATCGCTTATTTTAGTCATGCTGCCTCTGCGCAAAATGACCTTGCTGTGGCTCTAAACACTGCAACATGCCCTTTCTAGTGTGGATGCCTTCACAGGCTCAGAAGGTATTAGCCCAGCACAGGCACTCAACTAAATATTCCTTAGGAGAACGACTGATGAACTGCTTCCTGTTGAGCCTCTGTCTCTCTCTGGAGGTTCTCTCTGCTTCTCCTTAGTCCAGTTTTCCTTTGATGTACACAAAAGATATGCACAGGAGGCTGAGATGTAACACACGGGAGAGAAAGGCCTGGCTTACTTAGGACCTAAACAAGTTTGAAGTTTCTTTGTAAGTGAATCCCTGATGCCCCTCAAGGTCCAGCCCCGTCTGCTGGGATTCCATCTTGAGGCTCGAGGGCAGTCAATGTTAAAATGGCTCTGGTCCTGGCCTGTTCCTCTATATGTAGGTCACTGTAGGTGATTGGTGTTCTGCCCAAATCACCAGCAAGTACATTCACTCCTAGCTGCTGTAAGGGCAAAGTCCAGCCCAGGCTGGACTCAAACTCATGGCAGTTCTCCTGCCTTGCTGTACCCTGGTTTTGATCAATTGTCTTGGTTTGTTTTTTTTTTAATTTGTCATGTCTGTGTATATCTTGACAACACATGTTTTGGCCTGTTACTATAAGACCAAAGTGCTT
Source organism: Chionomys nivalis (assembly GCF_950005125.1). Classification (NCBI taxonomy): domain Eukaryota; kingdom Metazoa; phylum Chordata; class Mammalia; order Rodentia; family Cricetidae; genus Chionomys; species Chionomys nivalis. The sequence goes on along the minus strand of NC_080090.1, from coordinate 30,111,000 downwards.
AGTAGCTCAAGTTCTTGAATTTACATCATCTTTGATAAGCTTTATCTTATCACGGTGGTTCTCAATCTTCCTGCTGCTTTCCTCATGTGTGGTGACGTCCAATCATAAAATTATTCCATTGCTACTTCATAACTGTAATTTTTATATTGTATAAATCATAATGTAAATATCGGATATTTAGACTGATATGTGACCCTTAAAGGGGTCACAACCTGGTGTGGGACAATTCTATATTATGTCAATTATGTTTTAAATAAATACTGATCGGCCAATAGCCAGGCAGGAAGTATAGGCAGGACAACCAGACAGGAAGTAGAAGTGGGGCAAGGAGAACAGGAGAATTCAGGGAAGGAGGAAGCCCATTTCTCTGCAGTCCTGTCCAGACACCAAAGAAGCAGGATGTGACCTGCCCCACTGAAAAAGGTACAGAGCCATGTGGCTAACATAGATAAGAATAACGGGTTAATACATATTACAAGAGTTAATAAGAAGCTTAAGCTAATAGGTCAATCAGTTTTATAACTTATATAGACCTTCTGTGTGATTCTTTGGGACCCAACGACTGTGGGAACCAGGCAGGACAGAAACCCCAACAAGTAGACCCTCATATTGCAGGCCCTCATGTTACAACAACCCATAGGCTGAGAAGCATTGCTAGCATCTGATGAAGTAACCAACTTAGCATATGTGCTGGTTGGTCTTACGTCAACTTGACATAAACTAGAGTTATGTGAAAGGAGGGAACCTCAATTGAGAAAATGCCTCCATAAGATCCAGGTGTAAGGCATTTTTTAATGAGTGACTGATGGGGGAATGGTTGATGGGGGAGGGCCCAGCCCATTGAGGATGATGTCATCCCTGGGTTGGTGGTCCTGGATTATATAAGAAAACAGACTGAACAGGTAATGAGGAGTATGCCAGTAAGCAGCACCCTTCCATGACATCTGCATCAACTTCTGCCTGCAGGTTCCTGCCCTACTTGAGTTCCTGTACTGATTTCTTTCAATGATGAACAGTGATATGGAAGTATAAGCCAAATACCCTTTCCTCCAAAGTCTATTTTTGGTCATGGTGTTTCATTGCAGCAATAGAAATCCTACCTACGACAGCATATAAAGCAGCCATTTACAGGAAGACAAGAGCTGATATTAAGCCTGTATCTTTAGCTAATTCTATTTTATCTAAAAGAGCAAAGCTGAGGCCTCTTAAGCTGTGTTCTTACCCTGATACTACTCTGCTTATTGTCATCTTTCTTTGGACTCATAAAAGTTGTATATCCTAGGGGGCTGGAGAGATGGCTCAGAGGTTAAGAGCACTGGTTGCTCTTCCAGAGGTCCTGAGTTCAATTCCCAGCAACCACATGGTGGCTCACAACCATCTGTAATGAGATCTGGCTCCCTCCTCTGGCATGCGGGCATACATCAAGGCAGAATGTTGTATACATAATAAATAAATAAATCTTAAAAAAAAAAGTTGGGGCTGGAGAGATGGCTCAGTGGTTAAGAGCATTGCCTGCTCTTCCAAAGGTCCTGAGTTCAATTCCCAGCAACCACATGGTGGTTCACAACCATCTGTAATGAGGTCTGGTGCCCTCTTCTGGCCTGCAGGCATATACACAGACTGACTATTGTATACATAATAAATAATTATTAAAAAAAAAGTTGTATATCCTAGAGAGGATTCCAGATAGCCAGCAAGCAACTGTCTCACCCATTGCTCTTGTCTAAGAAATGGTCCCATTTTTTTTCTTTCTCCAATCAAGGATTTAAAGGACCACATCCCAATGTCTAGACGGGAACAAGGACCAGTAACTGAGCTACATTGCAATCTAGTGGAAGTGCACCCCACAATAGAGAGATCAACTGTCTCTTGGGGGTAGCCTGGGGTAAAAACCTACCTATCGTAGCTATTCCACAGAGCATGGTGGCATAAGGCCAATTACATTCTCCTTTGCAAAGGATGAACGTGAGGATCACAAGGGGCCATGAAGGCCACACGGACCCAGAATGAAATAAGACCAAAAAGAGACTCAAAAAGACAGAAAGGCCTCAGAGTTGTTGAAAAGGCTCAGCTGCCCGTGTGTCTCGAGTTAGGTTTCCTAAAACAAACACCAGAATAAGAACTGCTGTGCAAAGCATTGTTAATGAACTGCCTCAGAGGGAAGCTGGTGGGAAATGAAGGGAACAGAAGAGAGAAAAAACAAGTATGGTGCCATGCCAGGCCACTCTACTGAGGGCAGGGTAGCCGGAACCTGATCTAGCTAGAAAAGTCTAGAGTACAAATTACACACCGGAGATGGTCCCGACTCAAAGTGGGAGCTACTGGTTTTTTTTGTTTTTTGTTTTTTTAACTTCCCCACAATCAACCACTTATTGAAGGCCTCTCGGCAAGAGACATGACTACATAGATACACGCAACTTTTCCAGGCAGGTAGAGCAGTTTCAGGAGCTGAGAGAGTGAGCAGAACCAGTGATGCAATGAAATTTCGAGTAACACATGCACATGTCCTCAGTGCTCTGTCATGGGAGGCCGTCTGTCCCACAGTGTCCTTAATGCTCTGTCATGGAGGTCCTCTGTGTTTCCTGCAGCCTCCAGGGTGCAGCTGATGGGGGTCTTGTGATCTTTGTCCAGTTTATTCAGTGGTTTTAAGAGCTCTTTCTTGAGCACGAGAAACTCAGGTGATACTGGATCCATTCTCTATTCAGTTCTAAGTGGAATAATTCTGGTTTTTTTGTTTGTTTTACATATTGTGTATCTATGCCTTTGCTGAAGTCCAGTTTTCCATGGCTATGGAAAGACTTGAAACTATTTTGATAGACTATCATCAAAATCAGCATAGTAGTTTTCTATTGCAGTGTAACAAACTTCAGAAAACTTAGGTTCAAACAGCACATTTATCTTCTCTACTTATAGAGACCAGAAGCCCAGGTTCAGCCCACTGTCTTTGCCACAGTCTACCATTTACCAGCAGGCTGGTCTTAAACAGGCAAAGTCTTTCTTATGTCTCTCCTGTTAGGGGCGGGTGTTGTAGCCCAACAGCCCAGAGCTCGGTGCATAACTCAGTCTGGATTCAGATTCTTAGCAGTCCTCCTGCCCAGGCCTAGCCTGGTTTTGGTCAACTGCCTTGGTTTTTGGATCTGTCATGTCAGTGTGCATTTTGACCACACATCTTCACCTATGTCCTGAGCCCTGGTTCTACCACGCCTCTCCCCAGCTAATCATCACCTCGTCTCAGCGTTTCTGCAGCTGTTGCCTCTGGGCCCATAGTCCTAACTGTTATGAAATTAATGGCCTGCCTCAGATTTTACATAATTAGTCATAACTATCATATAAGAAAAGGATAAAGTTCTCTCCGCTATACATAATACATCATATTTATTTTAAAAGAAAATCTTTCAATTTCTTTCTTTTCTTCTTTTATCCCTCTCTTTCATTTTTAGTGATGAAGATTTCTTTCTGTGAATGGGAGGCAAGCGCCCTACTACTGAGTTATATGGTGGGGGTGCACGCCTTTAATTTTAACATTCAGGAGGCAGAGGCAGGCGTATCTTCAAGTTTGAGGCTAGCCTGGTCTACAGGGCTCATTCCAGGACAGCCAGGGCTACATAGAGATACCCTGTCTTGAAAAGTCAAAAGAAAGAACTAAAGGTTATTTTAAGTTAATTATATCCAACTGCCTTAATACATTTGACATTATTTAAATTTATATTTAGCCCTGTGATAACTTTTTTTAAAAAACATGCAGGATACTGGCCTTGGGGAACTTGGCTGATATTACTAAAAGCCACATTTTGCTAAAAGCTTTTGATTTTATGTGAAAGTTCACATTTTATATGAAATTTAAAGCATCGATTATTAATAGCTCCAATTTATCATCTCTCTTTCCTTAGGTCTTAAAGTGTCACTATATTTTATTTCACCAATAGTAAAAGTTAGCAGGAAACATTAGGTAATGAATAACATGTTACTTACCCAGCATTATCAGAAAGAAAGAAAAAAAACCAAACAATTAATAATTCATCAGAATTACAAAGGGAATTTGTGAATGAGGTCATTATTTCAGAGGTTGACTTATCAGGAACAGAAAATATTCAACACAGATGCTTCAGCTTCCAATCCTGTACCATGACAGACATCATCAATCAAGCTTCCAATCCTGCACCATGACAGACATCATCGGTCAATCACCATATTCTTTTGTTGAGACTTATAGAGCTTCAGAGTTTTTATCAACTCTAGACAATTATTACTGATTTAGATAGAGCTCGTCTGTATCACGTAGCAGAGACCAAACTGGGGAAACAGGGGATTCTTTATCCAAATGTAAAAGAGTGACTCAAAAAAGTCAAGTTCCGGAATGTAGTTAGGCTTCTGGAAGCAGGAATCACAAGGCCACTGCCTGGCCTCTGCTCTGCATTTGTTTGCCTGTTTCTTCTGCTTTTGCCTCTGTGGCTTGGCTTTCTCTGCATCTCCAGCAGATAGCTACCCTTAGCACCCACATTCATTCATCCCCATCACCTGGACCGCCTTGATGTAGGAGGGCCCAGCCCACTGTGGGCATTTAGGCATGTGAGCTTGGACTATGTAAAAAGGAACTTGTATCTCAATTTCAGTACCAAATTTCCAAAGAAGAATCTCTGTTTGACTATGCTTGGGTCAGGGGATCATTCCTGTTCTAATCATGACTGACTACATTTACCCTGTGGCTAGAGAGCAGGTTTCAGAGACGGTATGGATGGCTACCAGGGAGAACTGACACGCGAAATGCTTTATAGTATTATCAGATCATCTATAGGCAGTCGCACTGGAGAGGGTCATCAGTGCAGACCAAAAGAACTTCCTGTAACACTGTATACATACATATATATATATTCTCTGACACAGCAGCACTCAGTATAGGTGAGCATTGGAGAACTTGAAATAGATCTGAGGAAATTTTAATCTTGTGTATTTAAAATTAATTTAATAGCTATATACAACAAATGGCAGCCATATTAGCTAGCATAAATCTGGGCCTTTCCAGCTTAAAGATAAGAAAACTCAGCTCCTAAACTATATAACTGCTCAACTACAGAGCAACTAAAGTCTCTCTTCCTTTCCCTCATGCATCGTAGTAAGTAGAATTGAAGACGCCTACAGGACTGATCTTCTCACATAATTCTAATTCCCCCCATTAGACTTTTAATTAATTTGTTAAATTAATTTTATTTTCTTATTTTGTCGTTTTTGTTTTATGGATTTTTTTGAATTTTATTTTGTAGTCAAAGCTGGTCTGGAACTCACTATGTAGCCTATGCTGGCTTGAAACTTGTCATCCTCCTGCCTCAGCCTACTTATTGCTAGGACTTCAGTCAGACACAACCACACCTAACTCCAATTTGCCACATAAAATGTCCATATCTAAGGCTGGGGAGATGTTTCAGTAGGCTAAAGTATCTGCTAAGCAAACACAAGGACCTGAATTTAGATTCTCAGCATGCCCTGTAATCCCAACACTGGAAGGAACAGAAACAGGTTCTCTGAAGTTGTGAGCTTCAGCTATCATATTGATTCAAACCTACAGTCACCTGAAAAGAGGGAAGAGGTTCAATGGAAGAATTGTCTCTACCAGATTGGCCTGTGGCAACATCTGTGAGGGCATTTCTGTGTTTGTGGGGGGGGGGGGGAGGGTATCGAAACAAGGTTTCTTTGTGTAGCTTTGGAGCCTGTTCTGGGAGTTGCTCTGTAGACCAGGCTGGCCTTGAACTCACAGAGATGTGCCTGCCTCTGCCACCCAGGTACTGGGATTAAAGGTGTGTGCCACCACTGCCTGGCGAGGGCATTTTCTTTTTTTTTTTTTTTTCTTATTCATTTTATATACCAACCACAGTTCCTCTTCCCAACCCTTCTTCTGCTCCCCCTGCTCCCCAAGGGCATTTTCTTAATTGCTAATTGCTTTAGGAAGGCCCAGCCCACTGTGGGTATTGTATGAGCCCACCTCTTAGGCAAGGTGGGCCTGGGCTGTAGGAGAGGAGTGAGCTGTGTGCTGGATAGATATTTAAGAGCCCATCAGGTGGTACAAAGGTTCTTGTAATTCCAGCTCCAAGGGATCCAAAGCTCTTTGGCCTCCACAAACTTTTGCTTTCCCTTGTACTGTCACCACCCTCCAGCCCACAAACATACAGAAACATAATTTAAAAACATTTTTGAAAAGAAACAAGAAAAAAAGACAGCAAGTTCAACAGGTCAACCAGGGATTGCAAATTAATAGAAGACATTTCTCCATGGTTTCTGTTGGAGAACCTGCCCTGCTGGAGTTCCTTCTCTGGTTTTCCTCAAGGATGGACTGTACCCTGTAAGATGAAATAAAGCCTTTCCTTCCCAAGTTGATTTCGGTCATAGTGTTTATCGCAGCAGCAGAAAGCAAGCCAGAAGACGCATTGACCAGCCATCGTGACTGAACCGACGAGCCGGGGTGCCAGTAATGACAGATTCTTTCTGAAAAATTAAAGGTGAAGTGCAATCAAGGATACATCTGGGACTTTCACACGAATGTGTACATACATGCACATGCGCCCACACACATGCACTAACAAGTACACATCAACATAGACACATGCAGGGTTTTTTGTTGTTTTTGCTTTCTCTTAAGGAAATGTCCCTGTCTAGCCATTCTTTGATGTAAAGTCTTCTAATGGGTAATTCATACAGACTCTCTTGTATTGGGGAGAAAAACTGACTGGGGAACCATGCAGCTTCACTTAATGGCACAAGGCTACAGTGGGCACCTCACTTGTCACTCTGGTTAGACCAGTGATGCCCTTGAAATGCTACCTAGCGAGGCTTCCAAGCCTTCTTCAGAGTTAAGTCTCTACAGCGGGGGGTCATTGACAGCCTCCTCCGTCCTTACCACAGCTTTTGACAGAAGCCTTGCTCCCTTCACAGTAATGAATCAAGGGGAGACGATGGGCACAATTTCACCCACACTTCTGAACCATTAAGGTTAGGCAGGAGGTTAGGCAGGTGTTCACTACTAAACAATGCGCAAAAGGTTTTGCACAAAATTTGCCACAGCATTCAGGTTTTATTTCTATTTTTATAATGAATGGTGAAAGCCTCAGAAAGTCAGCTGCTCATCAATAGTTTGCCACCATGCTTAGCTTTCATTGTGCCATTCTGGACAGATCAATGCAGTAATATGTAGGGTATGAAGCTGGGGAGGATCATACACAAAATATCTTAAGAAAGGAAATTCTTTAACTCAATGCCCATCAAAATCCCAGCATAATTCTTCAAAGACCTCGAAAGAACGGTACTCAATTTCATATGGAAAAGCAAAACACCCAGGATAGGCAAACCAATCCTGTACAATAAAAGAACTTCTGGAGGCATCACAATCCCTGACTTCAAACTCTACTACAGAACTACAGTACTGAAAACAGCCTGGTATTGGCATAAGAACAGAAAGGAGGACCAATGGAACCAAATAGAAGACCCGAATATCAACCCACACATCTTCAAATACCTAATCATTGATAAAGAAGCAAAAAATATCAAATGGAAAAAAGAAAGCATATTTAACAAGTGGTGCTGACATAACTGGATATCAACATGTAGAAGAATGAAAATAGAACCATATCTATCACCATACACAAAACTCAAGTCCAAATGGATCAAAGACCTCAACATAAAGCCAGGCACACTAAACCTTATAGAAGAAAAAGTGGAAAGTACACTTGAACACATTGGCACAGGGAACCATTTCCTAAATATAACCCCAGCAGCACAGACACTGAGAGAAACAATTAATAAATGGGACCTCCTGAAACTGAAAAGCTTCTGTAAAGCAAAGGACATGGTCAACAAGACAAAACAACAGCCTACAGAATGGGAAAAGATCTTCATTAACCCCACATCAGACAGAGGTCTGATCTCCAAAATATACAAAGAACTCAAGAAATTGAACACCAAAAGATCACATAATCCAATAAAAAAAAATGGAGTACAGACCTAAACAGAGAACTCTTAACAGAGGAATCTATAATGGCTGAAAGACACTTAAGGAAATGTTCAACATCCTACGTCATCAGAGAAATGCAAATCAAAACAACTCTGAGATTCCATCTTACACCTGTAAGAATGGCCAAGATCAAAAACACTGATGACAACTTATGCTGGAGAGGCTGTGGGGAAAAGGAACACTCTTACATTGCTGGTGGGAATGCAAGCTGGTACAGCCCCTTTGGATGTCAGTGTAGCGATTTCTCAGAAAACTAGGAAACAACCTTCCTCAAGACCCAGTAATACCACTTTTGGGTTTATATCCAAAGGATGCTCAATCGTGCCACAAGGACATGTGCTCAACTATGTTCATAGCAGCTTTGTTTGTCATAGCCAGAACCTAGAGACAACCTAAATATCCTTCGACCAAAGAATGGATAAGGAAAATGTGGTACATTTACACAATGGAGAAGAAAATAACAGCACCTTGAATTTTGTAGGAAAATGGATGGAGCTAGAAAACATTATTTTGAGTGAGGTAACCCAGACACAGAAAGACGATTATCACATGTACTCAATCATAGGTGATTTTTAAACATAAAGCAAAGAAAACCAGCCTACAAATCACAATCCCAGAGAACTTAGACAACAATGAGGACACTAAGGGAGACTTACATAGATACAATCTACATGGGAAGTAGAAAGTAGAAAAAGACAAGATCTCCTGAGTAAATTGGGAGCATGGGGACCTTGGGGGAGGACTGAAGAGGGAAGGGAGAGGCAGGGAGGGGAGCAGAGAAAAATGTAGAGCTCAATAAATATCAATAAAAAATGTATATATAAGAAAAGAAGCTTAAAAAAAGAAAGAAAGTTCAAGAAGATAACAGACTATTTAGATCAGTTTCCTGAGCTGCTTCTCCTGAGTATGTTCTGGAGTCACAGAATAGGGAACGATTTTAGGATCATTTTGAAAATATTCAAAAAATCAAAGTGCAATTTAAAAACACTAAAAATTAGTAATAAGTGCACTTCAGTTATTTTCCAGACCTGCAGTAATTATATCTACCCTCGACATTTTTGAGATAGTAAAAGGACTCAAGGAGCGGCAGTTGTCACAAACCTGTGCAACTCATTTGTACCCAAACAAAACAAGACGCTCTGAGGATCCCTAAACTAGGTCTCCTGCTTTGGGCAGGGGACACACGCTGAGAATGTGTGAGGAGGTAATCCAGGTCCTGCTACAGAAACCTGAGCCACTAAAAGCCAATGAGAGGCATTACACGCTCCCCAACATCTCTAGCGAGAATCTAGACAGATTTCCAGAGGCAAGCTAAAATGCTGGGTGTTTGGGCATTACGAGGATAGATTTAAGTTGTCTGGGAAAGGTATTTCTGCAATGGTACAGCTGCCAAGCAGGTGTTCCTGAGTTTTGGAAGGGCTTGAGGATTTGTTCCAGGAAAACACTGCTTTTGCCTATACAGCGCTTTAGAAAATAACTTTGCTAAACAGGGGCGTCCTTCCATTTATTTATAGTCAAGTTTTGATTATCCACCAGGCAGGTTTCTGGCTCCGTTTTCAGCCCTCTGTTTGCCTTTCTCACCTCCCACCAACACACACTTGCTGCAGCTTGTAAGCATCTTAGAATTTCCCCTGAGTCACAGCTCTTCTTCCCTGCTTCAGCCCAGCACCTCCTCCCTACCCCAACACCAAAGGCAGCTAAAAAGCAAATCAACACTTATCTACCATCTTCTCCAGGTCCCCCACCCCCCAAGAATGGTACAAGGTCACCAGAGACAACTCAACTGTGGAGTGAGGCTGCAGAATACAAGACAGCCCTGGAGCTCAGGTGCCCCTGAAGCCAGAAGGTTGGGAAGGGCTCACTAGCTGGGGCAAGCCTGGGCTATTCAATCACTCCCCTTCTCTTTTCACAGTGAGGGCTGAAGTGTTATGTGTTTTTAAGACATGTGACACACCCTCCAGTACTCAAATTCCAGATGCTCACAAAAAAACCACATTCCTCAGCTTCATCTGAATTCTTTCTTTCTGACTTCAAAGTACTTTGAACCTCAATGACAGTGGCCCTCGCCCTTGTTTGTGCTGAAAGATTTTCTTCTTGGCCTCCCAATTCCCCCAGGCAAAGCCTGGTAGTGGATGGCAACTGTGCATACTCAGGCCCAGGTATCTGCTTCAGAGATTCCAGTTTTAACTGGTCTAAGGTGAAGCCTGGGCCTTGAGATTTATTAAACAAGTACAAGAAACAAATCTTTACAGGATAAAACCATTGTCCCACAGTAACCTGGGGATGCTTTGCTCAGATTAAACATGGATTTATTAATTTGGCCTGATCTGATGTATTGCCTTGGTGGAGAGACTTAATACCGGGGTACAGAAGGTGCTGTAGGAAGTCTTACAGCTTGTGGTTACCCGTGGCCTCGTATACTATATATGCTGATGCAGAGCCTGTGTCTGCCCCTTCTTCCTGGCTGCTCTTTCAGATTGCTGGGTTTGATCTCTGTTCTCCATTCAAGCAGAGGATTCTGATTTGTGAGTTTACCCCTAAATAAATAACCATCTATTTCTCAGTTCTAAACTAGCATAGGATTTCTTTTAAGCCTCCGTTCCACAAGAAACCTTTCGTCCCCAACTCCCCTTTGTGCACGAGCAACTCCAGTCCTCCTTCTCCAAGTCTGAAGCTCCCTCCACGCCCGTATGTTTATGTGCGTTTGTGTGTACATACATGTGGATATGTGTCTGCTTATGAATTTGTGTGCATGAGGTAAGGAGGCCAGAGGTTGACATCCAATGTCTTCCTCAACACCCTCCACCTAATTTTTTTTTCAACAGGTGTGTTGTTGAACCCAGAGCTTGACAGTTCAGCTGGACAGACCAGAAACTCCTCTGCCTCTGCCTCCAGGGCACTAGACTTGCTGGTATGTGCTGCCACACCTGACTTTCACGCATGGCTGTTGGAGCTAGAACTCAGGTCCTCATGCTTGGTGAGGCAGGCACCTTATTGACTGAACTATCTTCCCAGCCCCTGTATATGAGTTGATCCAACACATATAATCTTGATGCCTGTAGTTTCTAGGTGCTCTATAGAGTACAACTGATTGAATTATGACAGTTATCTCTGCTTTTTTTTTTTTTTACTGGCTGCCGAGTTATAAATATATATGCCATTGGCATATTTGAGGAGGCATGTGGGAGGACATGCCGAGCTGCGGGCCTCTCTAGAACAGAAGCTTAGCTCCTCACAGCCAGAGCTTCCCCAATAACCTCCCCAGACCCTCGCCCTCGGGTCTCTTGTATAGAAGGGATTTACTCTACAGAGTAAATCAAAAATCAGTGTCCTGACAGTCGATGTTTTCTTCTGGCTTCCAAACGGATTCAGAACCAGCTTTGTTTTTCCCAAGGGGAAACTGGTCCTGCGGACTCTAAGAAACTAGAATAGAATTAAATGGGTGTACTATGACAGCCAGCAGCAGAGACAGGAGATGACTGAGCCTGGAAACACCAGCTGTGCAAACAAGTTTGTTAATTCTAGGATGTGCCCTGCCGGGGTGCAGGTACAACCTATGTAGATCCAGCAGACCAATGAATCTGGCCCACTGTTTGGGGGAGGAGCCAATGGAGACGGTTTCTTGAGGAGTTTTAACTTTTTACTGAGCACAGTAACATTAAACATCACCAATCAGTCAGTACAGTTTAGCCTGGGACTGAATTACTTTCAGGAGACTGTACTTTGTGAGCAATAACAGGCATGTGTATAACAGATAAGTATTATGCAGTGTATGTTTTTAAAAATAAATAACTAGCTACTTTGATAACAAATATGTTTATTTGCAATGAAAATTGTAATTACAGTGTTGCACAGCAGGTAGAAAGTACTGCCAGTTGTCTAACAACTTTTTTACGTTGTTTGGGTTTTTTTTTTTTTTTGGTTTTTTGTTTGTTTGTTTGTTTGTTTGTTTTTACTTCCCTTGCTAGCTGCGGCCTGATTTGGGAGGATGGTGGGTGGGTGTCAATTATTCCCTGTATCACCCAAATGGGAATGGCCAAATCCTATCCCCGGGTTCAAGGATGAACCTGAAAAGGCCCGAGGCAATGCTAGTGGCCTGCTTCCTGGCTGGGGTGGGTGTTCTCGAATGCCTGCTGCCAGTGTGGCATCATCACCTTCCTTTCCAAGTCCAGGAACCATCACCATCCTAATCCTTTTCCAGGCCAGTGATCATGAGAGGAACTGAGGCAAGACAGAGAAACAGAAAGGCATTTCTCCTCCGGGATGGATAGACAGATGAGAGGTTCCCAGCAACTTCTTGGGAGAGATTTGAGGAAATTTCACCGAAGCATTTCTGCTTGGGGTCTGTTGAGGTAGCGTGTCTTTACTTCGCTCTCCCCACGCCCTGTTCTCCCAGCAACCACGGATGCCTCTGATTCTATGTTAAACCCTTTATGCCCAGAACGAACAGGGTGTCTTGAGAGTGTTCCGGCCTTGACGTTACAGCATTGGAGGGGTACAGTTCTGGTCAATAAGAGGAGAAAAGTGGTGTGCTGGAGGGTGTCTTCTTAGTCCTCAGAAGCCTCTAGAAAAGCCATCTCCTGTCTGCATTTGATGCCTGAGACAGCTGTCATGATTTCCTTCCAGCCTGAAGTAGAACCAGTATGCAAATGGGGGCAGAGCCAGGAAAAATGCCAGAAAGAAGGGCCAGAGTCCTGAGGTGCCGGCACCCAGTGGCTTCCTAATTGGTACAGACTCATGTCTCAAGGAGGGAAGGTTTGAGACAGTCTGCCGTTGGCAACCAAAGTTCCCAGTGAACCATCTTATAGCAACTCATACCTGTGCTGATTCTCCAGGCAAATGAGTACCCAGAAAATCTCAACTACAGCCCACAACAGTGATATAACTATATGAATTATTGCTTTGTACTGTGGATATGTCTATAACATTACAAGCAACTTTGTCGTTTTTGAACCCTAGTTATACGTTAAAATACACTCGTATTGCGAAAGCATTGGTCCTGCTATTTTGAATTTCTTCTTGTCTTGCCAATAATCAGGCCGCTTTCATCTTGCATGGTAGTACATAATCATAAAAATGGCAAGGCAAACTGAACAAGGGCCAAGCAATCTTAGTAATCAAGAGGTGGTACACACCTGCAATCCCAGTACTCAGGATTGCTAAAACAGAAGGAGTATAAACTCAAGACTAACCTGGGCTACATCCTGAGACTCTGGGAGAAAGAAAGAAAAAAAGAATTTCTCCTTCCTGAAGCGGGATCCTAATTAGTTTTAACAATAAAAACCCAGAGTCATATATTAAGATGAAAGCTAAAAGATCAGAGAAGCAGAGCAGCCAGCTACTTCTTACCTCTCTAAATCTCAGACCAGATGGGGGCTCCTGTCTCCACAAACCCTCAGACTGAATGAGCCCAAGATCCTGTTTCCACCCACCTTATATTCCTGTCTCCACTTCCCTCATGTTGGGATTAAAGGTGTGAGCCTCCAACACCTGCCTTTACTTCTCTTTAGACTGGTTCAATCTGCACAGCCCAGGATGGCCTTGAACTCCTGATCTTCCTGCTTCCTCCTCCCAAGTGCTGGGATTAAAGGTGTGCACCACCACTGTCTGGCCTCTATGGTTTAACCAGTGGCTACCTCCATCCTCTGACCTCCAGGCAAGCTTTACTTGTCAGAACACAAACAAAATATCACACAACTTCCAAAAATATTTAGTAAAATATCAAAAACTCTCTTTTTGCATTATGAATGCACAGGGATTTTTTTTTCAAAGCAAGACTGTTTTTTTTTAAAATGGGTTAGATTGAGAATATTAGAAGCACTGATAAAATATTCTTATTTCTTTGTAAAAATCTTATTAAGAGCAGTTTATTCAATGCCCACCCTCAGAGCACCCTTTTGCTTCTTGACAGGTTGTCATATTTTTTCCAAGTTTGGATTCACTCCCAACATTGTATCCTTTGTGATTCTGCCCATCCAGGCAATGTGAGATAATCCCCAACAGACAACAGTGAGGATCAGAATGGACATTTTGTATGTGTGTGTGTGGGGGGGCATTATTCTGCTTACTGTAACTGCTTAAACAGAAGACAGATAGCTGAACACGTCTGCTTGTCCTTCCTTCTTCTGTCCTGGTCCAAATGTGTTTGAGAAATCACTTTAGTTCATAAAGTAACCTAACGACACATTAAAAGTGGCCAAACAATAGATGAAACTTGTATTCTCAACAGCCTTGGAGTCACCATCCAGTCCAGGCTTACCTTTCTTTGGATATCTTTTTAATTTTTAAATTAAATTAGCACCAGGGCACATGGATGGAATCAGAGCACAGTTTTCGGGAGTCAGTTCTCTTCCATTAGTGTTGAGAAGGGCGTCTCTGTGCCAGTGCCTTGCTGTGTGTTCCTGTCTAACTGGTCTGCTTCTGGGACTTCTCTGAATCCCATCTCTCTGCAGGAGGGTTGAGGTTCCAGAGGCATGTCACTGCATCCTGCTTCTTATGTAGGTTCCAGGACGGAGTCCAGGTCACTAGGCTTTTAGGTCAAGAGATTTTTAACTGATGAGCAATTCTCCCAGACCCTGGAGCTCTTTTTACAAGAATAAAAAGAAAATCTCATTCAGCCACTATTTGTGGGCCACCTTTTATGAATTATGATCAAAATAATCAAGGCATACAAGCCATCATTATTATCTTATACAAAAATATCCTGGTGACCCCTAAGTCACATATATCACATATAAAGAAAATCTTTATAGAAACCTCTGATCTTGTTTCTGGGAAAGTAAGAAAATACACAATGTGAATTCTCTCATCCTAATGAGTCCTGACTTTCTAAAATGCATTTTCTTTCAGAGGTCCCCATTATGTACCACAAAACTGGACAACTTATGCTGGAGAGGCTGTGGGGAAAAGGGAACACTTCTGCATTGCTGGTGGGAATGCAAGCTGGTACAGCCCCTTTGGATGTCAGTGTGGCGATTTCTTAGAAAATGAGGAAACAACCTTCCTCAAGACCCAGTAATACCACTTTTGGGTACATACCCAAAGGATGCCCAATCGTGCCACAAGGACATGTGCTCAACTATGTTCATAGCAGCTTTGTTTGTCATAGCCAGAACCTGGAAACAACCTAAATGCCCCTTGACCGAAGAATGGATAAGGAAAATGTGGTACATTTACACAATGCAATACTACACAGCAGAAAAAAACAACAACTTGAATTTTGCAGGAAAATGGATGGAGCTAGAAAACATTATTTTGAGTGAGGTAACCCAGACACAGAAAGACAATTATCACATGTTCTCACTCATAGGTGGTTTTAAAACATAAAGCAAAGAAAGCCAGCCTACAAACCACAGTCCCAGAGAACTTAGACAACAATGAGGACACTAAGAGAGACTTACATAGATACAATCTACATGGGAAGTAGAAAGTAGAAAAAGACAAGATCTCCTGAGTAAATTGGGAGCATGGGGACCTTGAGGGAGGGTTGAAGGGGGGAGGAGAGAGGCAGGGAGGGGAGCAGAGAAAAATGTAGAGCTCAATAAATATCAATAATAATAAAAAAAAAGAGTTAGTTCTGGGACAGGCTTCAAAGCTACAGAGAAATCCTGTCTTGAAAATCAAAAAAAAAAAAAAGAATTATTTTAAAGCAAACACAAAATAAAATATGTGGTGATTTGAATAAGAATGGCTCCTATAGGCTCATATATTTGAATGTATAGTCACCATGGATTGAAAAAAGAAAAGTGAGGCTGGAGGCTTTCTCTGACTCACTAATCACAATCCTCAGGGCCCTTACATGTGTCCTTAGCATGTAGTTGGACTCAGAATAAAATTTAACATGTGTGACTGAATGTTCTTGTATATATTTAAAAATATAGGCCTAAAATCACAATTACAGAGAAAAAATGTTAAAATATCCTCTTTACTTGAATTATAGCCTTCTAATCTTGATCTCCAATCAACATTATTTTATACAAGATTTTTTTTCGTATTTTTTTTTCTTGTGATGTTGGGGGTTGAAGCCAGGCCTTATGTGTGGCCGTATAGCACTCAACCACTGATCTATATCCCCAGCCCCCAGCATGCTAATCCTGAGGGTTACTGGACCCATTCATTAAATAAAGAGATGCTGATTTAAGTACACCACAGCAGCATATGGTTCCTGAATTGAAACACCCCTTGCTTCCTGGATAAATGTAATATTTGGGATTGGAGTGATGGCTCAGTGGTTAAGAGCACTTGCTGAACTTCCATAGGACCCAAGTTTGGTTCCCAGAATTCACATCAGGCAACTTACAGCTGCCTGTAACTCCAGCTCCAGGGGAGCAGATGTCTCTCTGGCCTCCACAGGCCCCTGAACTCAGGTGCGCATACCCACACACAGATACACACATCTACACTTAATTAAAATAATAAAAATGAATCTTTAAAAAAATTATCATTTCAAGCATGTGTTACTCACTGATGCTCCCATAATGACTTGCAGTGGTATTTTCTGTTTCTTTGACACAGGTAGTCTTGGTGTAGCTAGAGACAAGCACGGTTGAAAGACAAGCACACTGTGAAGGTGGATAGAAACAGCACAGATTACAGCCCGCGCTCCGCACCCTGTGTGTTTACAGACAGCAGTGAACATGACGTCGCATTCTGAGGTTGGACAAGTTATGAAGTCCTTTGTCTTTCACATTTTCTCTTTCTGTACATTCTGGACAGTAAAATATTTTTCCTAAAGTCTCTGAAAATAATCATTATTTGATATAAGATCATGGAATTATGTAATGGTGGGCCCACAGGACTCTTAGGAACTCTCTGATCTGTATCCAGTGTAGAAACTGAAGTCTGAGGTTAGGCAGTCTCTCCAAGTCCACATCTTATTGCTGGTAGGGCTGAAACTACGTTTTGTGGTTTAGAATTGTGTTTCTTCTTCTTTGCCATACTGTGGCATTTCCTTTACTGAATATTTATATTATTTGAAAATCTTGTCTTTGTGTGTGTGTGTGTCTGATGAGAGAAAGGGAGGAAGTACTACACACATGTAAAGGTCAGAGGTCAAGTACGGATGTCAGTCCTTGTGTTCTCTTTATTTGTTAATCGGTCTATGTGAAGAATCTGGTCTGAGAGGTTGCAGGGCTTCTCCCCTGCCCACCTTCCATCTCCAATGGGAATGCTGGGATTACAGACACGTGAATGTTGGAGATGCGAACTCAGCTATTCACACTTACAGGCCAAGCGCTTGCCCACTAAATCATCTCCCTAGTTGTTTAATTTGAGTGGGTATAAACATTATCTTCTAGTTAGCGCATTGATTCTTGGGGTTGTTAGTTTGTTTCTCGAAGTGCTGCTCAAACACGGAAGTTTATTAACTGTAGGGTTGGTCTCCTGCGGCACCTGGCGCCATGCTTTGCTGGACTCCCCTCCACCTTTGCAGTTCCTTCCACTCCCTCACGAAAATCTTAGCACTTGTTCATTGTCTTTCTCTTCTCTGTGATCCATTATTCGTGGTGACTCCAACGAGTGCTGAGTGACCACACTGACATTTTGCTCACTCCATTTCCTGATGTTCTCACCTCCAATGTTCTTTTTCTCCCCTCCTTCCCAGCTATGCAATCCCATGCTCTTTCTTATACCTCAATCCGAAATCCTCACCTAAAGCATTTCATTACAATGAGTATCTCCTTCCTTCCTACTTTACTTATTCTTATAATCCCCTCTCCAGCAAGTCTGTGGTCCCACTGGAACCTGAATCTTTTGGTTCTCAGTGATTTCTCCCTTGACTGTCCTCCCTCTCGTCCCTCTTCACCCAGCCTACAGTTTATATATGGCCCATCACATCAATTATTCCCTTCAGTTTCTCCACAAAGCCCTTGCTAGTACCGTCCTTATCACATGTGCCAGTAAAATCATTGATTCTGAGGGCAGGAGAGACGGCTCAGGGGTTAAAATAGGTACTGGTCTTTAAAAGGACCTGAATTTGGTTCCAAGCACCCCATCAGGCAGGTGGGTCCACCATTAGAGACAGAACTCTGGTCCTCAGGTTTGGCAGCTCTTGCTGGCCCTCAAGCCTATTAGAAAAGAGGATGAAAGAGGATGGAGGCTTTCTCAAAACTACCTGCAACTCCAGCTTCGGGGGTATCTGATGCCTTCTTCTGTTCTCCTTGGGCACTGCACTCATTTCTCTGGTACCTTTCAAAGTAAGTCCTTTGGACAGTTCCCTATTTTCCCTCTGTCCGCTTATTTCTCATTCTCTTCTAGCTTGCTTCATTTCTCACTTGTAATATCTACCCCAAATACTTCTTAAGGTTGCCATCAATCTCTATGGGGCTCAACTTAATGGCCGAGTCTCACTTTCTTTTTGCGGTGCTGGGAATTGAGCCCAGGTCCTTGCCCATGCTCAGCAAGCCCTCTACCATGAGCTGCATGCAGTCTCTGTTCACTTTTCCTTTTTACTTTCCGTGGGAGCAGTACTCATCTAGAGAACATTCATTTTTCTTTCCTTTATTTTTATTTTCACACATACTCGCAGACCCCTTCTTTAAGATAAGTTCTCTCTTGCTATAGTCCAGAAGATCTTTCTGGATCAGCCTTTGTGCTGCTGAGATTACAAGCCTGCCCTGTCATGCCTAGGTTGTTCCTTCTTTCTCAAAATATGCTCTTTTAAGTTTTTGGGTTCTCTTGTTCCACATATTTCCTTTGTTGGCTCTTCTCACTCTATTAAGAACATATTCCACCTACCTTCTTCTATTGCAATAATACTTTATGTTATGTAAGTTGATTTTGAGGTATTAAATTCATCTTTCATTCCTTCAATAAATCCTACTTGATTATATCACATAGTCGTTTTGTGTTGCTGATTTCAGTTTGATATTTTGTGGAATCTCTTTGTCTTTCCTCACGAGAAATATTGGTATATAGTCATCTTGTTATACTCTCTGGCTTGGATAGCAAGGTAATCCTAACCTTAGGAAGTAAGATGGGAAATGTTCCATTTTCTGTAAGAGTTTGTAAACGATTATAATTGTTTCTTTTAAAAATAGTTTATAGGATTTACCAATAAAGCCATTTGGTGTTGGCCTTTCTTCATAAGAAGATTTGGAATCATTAATCGATGTCTTTTCTCATGATGAGTTTACTCACATATTTTGTTTCGTGGCTATGTAGTGACTTCCATAAGTCTGTAAATCTTATCAAAGTTGGTTAATTTGTTATCATTAGTCTATTCATGATATCACTTTGCAATACTTTCAAGGTGTGTAGAGTTGACAGCAATACCCCTGGTTTCGTTCCTGACTTTAACAATTATTGCCATTTCTTTGGAGGTTTGTTTTGTGTTTTATTTGTTGTTCTTTTTGGTCTGTCTAGTGAAAGTCATTCCTATTCTGTGTTTACATATTTTTTTAAATATTTGGAGTTTCATTTTCTTTATCTTCTGTCTTCCTGCTACAGTATTTACTGCTTCATTTGTTCCCTTTTTTCTTTGGGTTGAACTTGCACCTGGCCCTCTGTTTCTTATGGCAGAGGTGTAGGACCTTGATTTAAAGCCTTCGCTCTCTTCTGACCCAGGGGTCTCCAGTTTCACATTGCCTCCAGGAACTGCTTCAGTTCACCACACGCATGCTGCAGTGTTCAGTTTATGTTTAGCCTAATTAATTCTGCTATTATCTCTTCCACTCATGGGTTTCTTAGATATGTTTTTAAAGGTCCCAATACTGGGTGGTTTTCCAGGTTTTTCTCTCTTACATGCTCTTATTTAACTCCATTGTAATCAGAGAATGTGCTTTATAAAATGTGCTCTTCTTCATCTTATTGAAATGTATTTGGGAATCTAACAGATGGTCTATCCCGGAGGATTTTCTATGTACATTTGAAATGACGTGTTGAGTCATTGGTGAAATGTTCTATAAATACCAGCTAAATTGATGGTGCTGTCAGTCTCAAGTTCCTTAACTACTTGATCAATTGAGAATGAAGCGCTGAAACCACACCTTTTAAAAATAAATTTTAAGCTGGTGGCGTTGGCACACATGTTTAATCCAGCATTTGGAAGGCAGAGGCAGACAGATCTCTGTGGTCTACCAAACAAGCTCCAGGACAACTTGGGCTGTTAAACCTCTGTTTAACCTTGTCTCAAAAAAAAACCCAAATAAATTAATAAATAATTGTAAAAATATATTTAAAAATCTAAAACAAAAGACCAGGAGACACACCTATACAATAAAATACAGTTAAACAAATTAACACATCTATAACCTCCCATAACTATCTTTTTGTGGCAAGAACAACTACAATAGTCATTTAGTGAAAGGTCTGAATACAGTGCATTCTTATGCACTTGGTAAAATCAATATCTATACTCATTCTACATATTTTATCCTTTGCTTTGACTAACTTCTCCCATTTTCTCCTCCACCTCAGGTAGGCAATGTTTTATCTATGTCTATGTGTTTGGCTGGGTTTTGGTTTTTGTATGTTTTTTAGACTCCATATGAAAGGGAAATCATGAAATACTTTTCTGTGTCTGGCTTATTTCTCTTAGCATAAAGTCTTTCAAGTTCATCCATTGCAAACAGTAGAATCACCTTCTTAAACTGAGATAATGACGGTGGTGGGAGTAATGATGTGTGTGCATGCGTGCATCTGTGTGCACATGCATGTGGAGATCAGAGAAGTTAATTCTTCAACAATTCTGCATCTTACCTCTTGAGACAGGGTCTCTCACTGAACCCAGAGCTCACTGATCGGGCTAGGCTGGGATCCTCCTGTTCTGTAATTATGGTCTGCACTGCCTTCTCACTGAACCCAGAGCTCACTGATTGGGCTAGGCTGGGATCCTCCTGCTCTGTAATTATGGTCTGCACTGCCTTCTCAGCCTTTTCACTTTTTAAACTTCAACACTTAGGAGCCTGAACGCAAGTCCTCGTTATTTCCCAGCAAGCACATTACTAACAGTTCCCCCTCCCCACTCTTCTCACTCATTAAGATATTCAGTTATATGTTTTTTCATTTGTGACTTCTTTTTAAATTTATACACTAGCCCTTTATCAGATAGTTTGCCTATTTTCCCAGCCTCTATGGTTTTATTGATTGTTTTCGTTACTATGAAGAAGTGTCTTGGTTGGGTGCAGTTCCGTTTATTTTTGCTTTGATAGACTGAGCTTTTAACGGGACATCCAGATCATTGAGGGCCAGGGCCAAGGCATTGTCTCTTGTTTCCACCTAACAGTTTTCTAGTTCCAGGTCTTTTCTCCATTTTTGGATTGATTTTTATATGTGGTATAAGACAGGGAGCCAATTTCATTAATTTGGAAATGGAAATACAGTTTCCTCAATATCTGAGAAAGTCATCTGCTACTGTGTCTTTTGTGCCTCTGACAATAAGTTGGTTACATATCTTTAAATTTATTCCTGAGTTCTTTACTCTGTTCCACAAGCTTGTAGCTGTCTTTACTTTAGTGCCATACTGTTTTGATTACTATAGATTTATAATATAACTTTAAATCAGCATGTGTGAGGCCTCTGATGATATTTTCCTCGAGAATCCCACTGACTATTTAAGATTGTTTTAGCTCCATTGAAATTCAGGATTTCAGAAACAATCTCTATGATGTGTACTTGGAATATTGATAAGGATTTTACTGAATCTGTCTATTGTTTGGGGTGGCATGGACGTTTTGGACAATATTAATTTTTATGATCCGTGAGCACAGGCTCTCTTTCCATGTATTTGTGCCTTTAATTTCTTAATTCAACATTGAATAGTTTGCAGTGTACAAGTCTTTCACTCACTTGGCCAAATTTATTCCAAAGTATTCCATAAGATGATGTATTTAATTAATTATGTTTAGGTGTGTGTGTCTGCATGCGGGTGTGTGCGAGTGCAGGGTGGAGATATAGGTAATTAGGCACCAACCTGCCAGACATGGGTTCTGGGAACTGAACTTGGGTCCTCTGGAAGAGCAGGGAGTGTGCTTAATCTCTGAGTGATTTTTCCTGCCCCCCTAAATACTTTGATGCTATCCTTAGTGCCTCCTTAGGAGATCCCTCCCTCATTATTCATGTGTGTGTGTGTGTGTGTAGGAACCAGAATAGAACAAGGCATCAAGTGTCCTCTTCCACCACTCTGTCTCCCTACTTCTTTTGAGGTATTCTCTCCATGAACATTTGGCTCAAGGTTTTTGGCTGGACTGGAGTCAGAAAGCCCATCAACTTCCTCTCTCCTCTGTCCACCTCCTTGAAGTTGAGGTCTATGTGTGCTTTGGATGCTAGTTTGTTATGTGTCTGCTAGGACCCAAACTCCAGTCCTTAGGGAGCATAGCAAGTGCTCTGACTTCTGAACCATCTCTCTAAAACCTTTTCTTATTCTTGAGGTGAGGATTGAACCGAAGACATTACACGAGCTGTGCAAATGCTCTGCCTCTGATCCAGTTTCAACTCCTATTTCTATTTTAATTTGCCAGGTTTTGTGGTGGAATATCTGTTTCACTAGGCAAAGATGTGTTACATTTGTTTATGCTCCATTTGTTTAACTATGTAAAGATGTGTTGCATTTGCATTAATTAAATAAAATTAACCTGGGCTCAGAGAAGCGGGCTTAGCAACTGGTTGACCATGAGAAGTAGCAGGGAGGAGCATAGTGTGGTTTTTTTAGTTGGGATAGTGTGGAAGGGAGTGGCTTCTGAGGTTACCAGCTAAGAGAGAAAGTTAGTCAGTTGCTACTCTAATTCTCTTAGCTTCCAGGTTTTCAATTTAGTTAGAGCTGCCTTTAGTTGAGCAGCAGAGCCTTTGTCTGGAGGAACAGAACTCCCCCCAGGCTATGGCCTTTGTAGCTGGGCTACTACTAGTCATTTAAATGACAAGCCACTGTGGAGGTAAAACAGCAAGTTTTCCGTCTATTTTAAAGCTACTTCTTAATCAACGTTTACAATGGTTATGGCTTCTGAGTGTATTAACCACACAATAAAAATACACAGGAAATTTTCTAGTTTTAAACTTACTCTGTTTGCCATACAATCATTCCGGATACTATATAGTTATTACTGTATATTATCTTTGCTTGTGTTTTCAATCTACTTATGTCTCTAGTCTTCGGTATTTACGTCACTGTCTTTACTTGGGGGGGGGGGCTTGTTTTGTTAAGACAGAGCCTTGTTATGTAGTCCAAGCTTGTCTTGAACACACTATCTTCTTGCTTTGGACTTTTGAGTGCTGGGATTACAGGCATGTGCCACCGTGCACAGTTTAGGTCTCTCTCTCTCTCTCTCTCTCTCTCTCTCTCTCTCTCTCTCTCTCTCGTTTATTTGTTTTTTTCGAGACAGGGTTTCTCTGTAGTTTTGGTGCCTGTCCTGGAACTAGTAGACTAGTAGCCCAGGCTGGCCTCGAACTCACAGAGATCCGCCTGCCTCTGCCTCCTGAGTGCTGGGATTAAAGGTGTGCACCACCAATGCCCAGCAGGTGTGTTTCTTATAAGCAACATAAAATAAGGTCTTGCTGTTCCACCAGTCTGAAAGAATATACTTAGTGTGTGTGAAGTCATGGGTTCAGTCTTCAAGACTTAAAACAAAGAGGGCTAAAATAAAATGTAATTGTAAGCACACTAACTGTGGGTTAGTTTGAGTGACTACACTAAGTATATTCTCTGCCTGAACTACACTATCTAGCCCCTCTTTTTCCATTATAGTAGTTTGTTTTGTCTTTCCTTATTCTAATGAACATAATAATTGAATACTATAAGTGTACATAGACTCTTAATATATTAAAGAAAATTTGCAAGATAAAGATTTCTCATTAAAAATGTGCAAAATATAGAAAACAGATGGCTCATTTCTGTCATCCAACCATAACTCCAGTTAATATTAGCATACTTTCTGTTTTTGTTTTTTCAAAATGTTTGTTTTTTTAGTTTATATCATATTGTGTATATAATTATGAAATGTTTATCTTATGCAGTCTTATACAGGTATTGCTCATGTATATCAAACATAGAAGTGTTATTATTATCAGAGGGGTAGCAGTTACGCAAAGACCCCCTTAGAAGAATTCTGAGTAAATGAAATGATTCTGAATACCCTGTTATTGATACAGGTCGTCACTGGTCAAAAGTGGGATGTCTGTTGGGTAAAACCTCTGAAACCGTGAGCCCAAAGAGGTCTTCTGCCCTCTATATTGTTCTCTCAAGGAATTGCCACAGCGGTTGAAAGTCTAAGACATCTTGTGTTAGTTTGTGCATTGCTTTTGGATATTGTCTTTGCTATCTTCCTTAAACAATTCCATAAAATGTTGCTTTATGTAGTTACACACACAAGTTCACAACCACGTACCTTTTTTTTTTAAAAAAAAACATGGACTTTTAAAAACCTTTTTTGTGTGTGTGTGTCTGTTGAGCGTAGGTATGTGCATATGTAAGTGCAGCTGCCTGCTGAGGCCACTGGAAATCAAGGCAGTTGTGAGTTACTCAACATGGGTGTTAAAGACTGAGCTTGGGTTCTCTGCAAAAAGTACTCTTAACTACAGAGCCACCCCTCCTGCTTATTTCCTTGACTTTTTAAATTAACTATGCCTTTTACTAGGATAACATATGGCCTATTTATTCTTATCAATGCTTGTCTTAAATTGTGATACATATATCTGCTACTGATATCTAGATGAGCAATCTTTTGTTTGGTGTTTTCTAGGTATATAATCCTTTTTCCTTTCCTAAACTTTTTTGACCGTATGATTTAGGCATATACCTTGTGACTGACTCATAGCTATTATTTTTTTAAATTGAGCCTGAACATGGATGTATATGATGTCACATTTTATAGACAGGTGTAACCTATTAACTTTTATTATGACTAATTATATTCTTGGACTTCTTTCCATCATCTTGAGCTAAATATTTGTCATATGTTAATTTGCCTGATCCACCATGTTTCCCTGTCTCTGTTTTTTTTTTTTTTTTTTCTCTTTCTTCTTTATTTACTAAGTTTTCTTTAGGCCATGTTTGTCCTTTATAGGTTTGGAAGTTAAACTTTTTATTTTCCTCATTTTGGCGAGTATCTCCCAATGTAATCAGAGTTTTCCTGTCCCAACTGCCTGTTCTTCCCAAATAACTTGGCAATTGAATATAAATTATAAATGCTCGGCTGATAGGTCAGGCTTGCTACGAACTAACTCTTAACATTTAAATCAGCCCATATTTCTTATCTATGTGGCTCATGGCTTGTTACCTCATTTTCAAACATCCTGCTTCCTCGGCAGTTGGCTGGTGTCTCCTCTGACTCTGCCCTTCTTCTTTCCATTATTCTCCTAGTTTGGGTCCTGTCTATAATTCCTGCCTGGCTAACAACCAATCAGCTTTTTATTAAACCAATCCGAGTAACAAATTTTCAGTGTACAAAAGGATTATTCCACTGCATCCTGATGTTCCACGTACATGTTAGTAACAGTTTACTATATTGAAGGCATATAATTTAATTATCGTCATATAATTTAAATAGGCCTATTCATAGGATAGCTTCTGGTTATAAATTCCCACCTCCTTAGAGAAGAATTCAGAACTCTCAACTTGATTCAAGTAAGTGGAAAACGTGAACAAGCCAGCCTGGGTCCTCAAGGACTGACTGGGCTTGTGAGAAGATATCCATAGACCATTCTGGGTTCCTCAAGATCTGGGATGGCAGAAAGACATCCACAGGCCTGCCTGATGCCACTCAGCTCAAGTGGGTAGAAGCTACTCATAGGCCAGCCTGGGTACTCAAAGCCTAGGATGGCTGAAGACATTCCCAGGCTCATCCGGTGCTGGGCAGAAGGGTGCCATTACGATGAGCAAATGTGTGGTGAAAAAATGGGAGAGAAAGAAGTAGAATGGAAGACGTGAAGGTGGCGGGGAATGGGACGATATGGGTAGCCTCTTATGGAATATTTGTATTCTGTGTGAGGATAGATTGTTGTGATTGGTTTAATAAAGAGCTGGGTCAATAACTAGGCAAGAAGAGGTTAGACGGGACTTCTGGGGACAGAGAGGACTCTGGGAAGAAGAAAAGTAGAGTCGCCAGTCAGACGCAGAGGAAGCAGCATAGGCGGTACAGAAAGATGAGGTAACAAGTCACATAACAGTTTAGATTAAAATAAATGGGTTAAGTTATAAGAGCTAGTGGGACAAGCCTAAGCTAAGATCAAGTTTCCATGTTGTTATTTGAGAGATAGCTGGCAGGTAGAGAAAGACCTGTTACAGTAGCCTGTTTGCCATGCAGGGACAAGATGATGTCCAGGCTTGGGCTGATGCCAAGGGCCATGACTGGGTTCATTGTCCTACCAAAGCCAGGCTCTGTGTTGACATCTGTTATCTATGTTACCACCAAAGGCCACAAGGATGCCCAGTGTCTGGGCTGCTACCTATGGCCATGCAGGTGTTGGAGGGCCATGCTGCTGCAGGGGCCTTATCATTCTGTGTGGCCTACACTGTCACCCAGTGCTATGGTAATGTCCAGGACCAAGCTGCAACTGAGGGGCATGTCTGGGTCCATGGCCCTCCTTCAGCCAGGGTCTGAGTTGATATCCTTGGCTCCTGTTACCACTGAGGGCCTTGTCAATGCCCACAGTCTGGCCTGCCTCCTGAAGCCACATTGTTGTCCGAGAACCATGCTGCCATCAGGGTCATACTGATCTGGGTGACCTGAGCTGTCACAGGGGCCATGGTTGATGTCTGGGCCCAAGCTGTTGCTGAGGGTCATGTCTGGGTCCTGCTATAGGTGGGGTATGCATTAATTTCTGTGGTCCATGTTACCACAGGAGGCCATAAGAACCATATATGATGAAATCCAAGGGCCAGGATGAGTCGGCCCTGCCCTTCACTGGCCCTGCTCCTCGCTGGACACTGCAGCAAGAGAGCTGGCTCCAAGCCTCACCGTGGGCTTGGGAGAACTGGCCCTGATGGCATGGGCCTAGGAGAGGTGGCTCTACCCCTCACCTGAAGAGAGCAGCTCCAGCAGCCAGTTCTGACCAGTTCAACTACCACTCTGGTCCACATTCAGGGCTTTGGAGTAGCCCACCCTAACATCTACCCCATCTATGACCTACTGGACCATAAGAAGGGTCTCCATGACTCAGGGTGGCCACTGGATATCTGGGAGGATTTTTGGTGAGGATCCAGTGATGATGGTGTACCAGAACCAGAGGCCTTGAACCAGGCCCAAAGCAATGAACATTTACAAATAAAGTTGAAAGAACCAAAGGGTATACTGCATGACACACGCTGACTCCCAATGCCATTAAGACAAATAAAGAGATGTTGGAGAGGCAGAAAGGATGGAGGAGCAAAGTGTTTTGTTTGGTTTGGTTTTAATTTTTTTTAAATTTTCTTTTTGTTTTTTGGGGGGTGGGGATGCTGCAAGGGTGAATGAAGGGCAGATATGGAGAGATGGGACATGAGCTGAATTGGGGTGCATGATGTGAATTCCCAAAGAATCAATGTTGGGGGAAAAAAAAGAATTCAGAACTCTGTTTCTGCTTCTCTTGTAGCTAGCAGGCGGCCTACAGCATAGGCTATGCAAACCAGGACCAGTGGAGATGTGGGAGATGGAGGCACACGAGCTCTGCGCACAGCATGAGGTTGAAAGCAGAGGAAAATGAAGCAAAGCTGAGCTCCTGGTATTTGATGCTTGATGGAAATAGCAGTGTATCATGTCAGTTCTGATATGTGAGTTATGACGCTTTTTTCCCCTAAAAGGCCAACCTTGCTTTTTCGACCTCTCCCAATGATTCTATACTGTTCTCATTTTCACCCCCGCCCCCTGGCCCAAAAAGGAGTTTAATGGATATAACAACTTGTCAAAGTCTAAAGTCAGTGAATATTCTCTTTCTGAGTAAGTCTAGAACATCTTAACTCCGAACTGGCTCCTAGTATAATCTCTTGTATTCCAAGGGTTAGTAGTTCAATTGCATCTAGTTTTCAAGTTCTAAAATATCAGAATCTTAAAAAAACAAAACAAAACAAAACAAAAAACTACAGCTTTGGATTGACCAAGATATTTACCAATTCATTCATTTATTCTTTCATATCTAACTTCATTTCTTTTGGGGATTTAACCGCTTTTTTTCTTCTAATAATATATCCTTCAGGATTTCTTTTTTCCTTCTTTTTTTTTTTTTTTGGTTTTGGTTTTTCGAGACAGGGTTTCTCTGTAGCTTTGGTGCCCGTCCCGGAACTAGCTCTTGTAGACCAGGCTGGCCTCGAACTCCCAGAGATCCACCTGCCTCTGCCTCCCGAGTGCTGGGATTAAAGGCATGCGCCCGGCTTTTTTCCTTCTTTTTAAGATACAGGCTATAGCCTAGACTAGCCCTGACTCCATAAGTAACTGAGGATGATCCACTGAAGATAATTCTCCTGTCTCTACATCCCAAGGGCTGGAGTTTTCTCCATGAACACACCCAGTTTGTTAAATGCAGGGGATTAAACCCAGAGGCTTGTGCATGACGGGCGAGCACTCTACCAGGCGACATCAACAGTTCTTAGATTTTTTTCCAAGGAGCATCTGTGAGTTTGAATTTTAAAATGTGCTTACCTTTTTTCTTGAAAGATAGTTTAAGCCTGGTGGTGGTGGCACATGCCTTTAATCCCAGTATTCGGGAAGTAGAGGCAGGTGGATCTCTGAATTTGAGGTCAGCCTGGTCTATAGAGTGAATTCTAAGATAGCCAGGGCTACACAGAAAAGCCCTGTCTCAAAACAAAACAAAACAAAAAAGAAAAAAAAATAATTTAGCTTGTTTTCCAGTTATGGATTCTCAATACTTGAGAGACCTTTTCTATCTTCGTTGTTGCTGAAATACCTGCTGACAAGTTCCTTTTAGGTCAGCCTGACTTTACTCAGTGTGAATTAACATTTCCACATTCTGCTTAGTTTTCTTGACTTTCACTACTACCCGCTTCATTTTTAGTTTATTCCTATGGAGACTCAGTTTCTTCCTTTAACTCATAGTTTTCTTTAAGTCTGAACCACACAGATGCTATCTTTATGTATATTACCTTTCATTCAGGCTCTCCTCCCCTCCCACTGAACTCCTTGGGATAAACACTCAGCACCATCAGGTCCTCAGGCTCCGCACTCACTTTCGCTGCTTTGCAGTCTATTATTTCCATCTTACTGGTAGTTCAGATTCTTCAGAAAAAAATCATTTTTATCCAAAAGGGATTATCTGGCTTGTTGTGGGAGCGGCAGGCTGCGTCCCACCACCCGGCTAGCTTTACACCCAAAATAATTACACGGAAACTGTATTCTTTTAAACACTGCCTGGCCCATTAGTTCCAGCCTCTTATTGGCTAACTCTCACATCTTGATTAACCCATATTTAGTAATCTGTGTAGCACCACGAGGTGGTGGCTTACCGGAAGATCTTAACCTGCATCCATCTTGGAGAGGAGAGCTATGGTGACCGCCTGGAAAGGAGAGGCATGGCGTCTGGCTCACTGCCTTCTTCCTCCCAGAATTTTGTTCTGTCTACTCCGCCTATCTAAGCTGCTGTCCTATCAAATGGGCCAAGGCAGTTTCTTTATTAACTAATGAAAGTAACTCCTCCATCACTGGCAAAAAAAAAAAAACAAAACAAATTGTCTATTTCCTACCATAAAGGCTGTTTTTCTGGTTGTTAAGGGCATTCCATATCAGGTTCTGCCAGTGGTAAGTTGGGTGACTCTGGGCACTTAGGAAGGTACTTAGTAAGTGTCTGACATATAGTAGATAAGGAAATAAACTGTTTTGTGGTTGCTTAGCTTACAGTAACTTCCCTGGTGGTTGTATCTGTGCGATCTCTTTTGAACACAAGTTCTGATGGAGACTGTCATCAATTCCCAGACTTGCCAGGAGTGAATGGCTGAGGCATGGACACATGGGTTTAAGCCAACTAGTCAGTCTTTACTTGAGTCTTGTTAGGAGCACTATTTTATGACTGAACAGTACTTACTGTGTGAGCAGGGTTGCTGGAGGATGTCAATGGTGTACAGAAAAGGAGACCTGAGAAGGGGGAGATGGCTTAGGGGTAAAATGCCTGCTGCACGAGCACGAGTCCTGGGTTTCTAGTCCAGATCTCGCTGGCCAGAGAGTTCAGCCAAAACAGCGATTCCATGTTCAATGAGAGACCTTGTTTGAAAAAATAAGGTGCAAAGCGACTGAGGAAGACATCCTGTTAAGCTTTCACAAGGGTGCACACCAGCGCACATTCATACAACACACACACACACACAGATGGGGGGATTATGGGCATCATTTTAGTATTTGGCCTCACTGGTTACAATGATGTAGTTATCCTGGCCAACTCAGAACTATGTAGATCAGGATGGCCTCAGACTCACAGAGCTCCGCCGGCCCGCTCCCTAGTGCTAGGAATAAAGGCATATTCTACCACACCTGGCTGAGCTCTTTACAATTTTAACATATGA
Source organism: Chionomys nivalis (assembly GCF_950005125.1). Taxonomy (NCBI): domain Eukaryota; kingdom Metazoa; phylum Chordata; class Mammalia; order Rodentia; family Cricetidae; genus Chionomys; species Chionomys nivalis. The sequence goes on along the minus strand of NC_080090.1, from coordinate 30,080,587 downwards.
AAGAATAATAACATATTTTAATGCTAACAGAACTTGAACATGAATATTTTCAATTTATACTTAGTTACATAGAAGTTTTATTTCTTTTTTTTTCCAGAGTCAACATCTGTTACTATCTCAACAGCTATGGAAATATTGCTGTTAAAATACTAATATTAAATTTGGATGGTCCTTCAGAATTTCCACAGCCTTTCATTATCCTGCTTGACTGTGTGAGATGCGTAGGCTGGGTAAGACTGAGCTTAGTTTTCTTTCTTCTTTCCTTCTTTTTGAATAAAGAGTGGGCAAGAGACACAGGATGTTAAACAGTGTTCAAAGTGGAGAAAGGTGAGCCCACCTAGGACTGAAGCCTCCCCTGCAGCATGATCACACCCACAATAACGCAAAGACTGCATGCTGTAAACACTTCCATCAGTTACTCTTAGTAAAAATTTCATCAGCTCAATCCTAACACACTGAAGGGCACTCCTGGTCCACTCTCAACCATACCCTCAAAGCCACTTTTATGCTCCCCAAAGAGTCTGTGCCGTGTTGCTAACCAAGCTCCTGTTGTGCTTTTAAAGTCCAGAACTTTAATGCAGTGAGATTCCTGCGTGTGGCCGTTTGTTAGTTGTATTAGTATCTGGGTCCACCTGCAGTGGTAACCAGGCACACATAGAGGCGAGTAAAATCTTATGTCCTTGAGCAAGCTAAAGCTTGGGAAATCGGGGTCACAAAGTGCTGTAGGAAAAGCTGTCACAACACCTTGGTCTTGGAGGACTCAGGGGCTTTCCTACCACCAGCTCATTCACCTTCAATGCACTGATGAAGAAGAGATGAATGGCAGAATCCTTATTTCTTCTCCAAAGCCGGAGAAAATGCAAAGTAAGGACCATTTGTCTCCCTTGGAAGCCTCTTCCATCAGTTATGGGAATTCCTCCATTTTAAAGTAGAAAATATCATCCGTGGCAAAAAATATAATTTTAGAAAAAAGATTCTTTCAACAGATGGTTATATTAAGAGATATCAGAAGGCTCATAGTATTAGTGAGTTCGATCTTGCACTTTGATATTGTCTGTTCTTATGGGGCTAAAGAGTTGCTTTTAAATGTACTGGTATAATAAACCGACAGTCCTGGCACAGATCCGAATTTCTCTAGACTGCCATTAGGCTCAAATCGATTCTCTAAATAAAGTCTGTCCCAAGAGACACAATGATGCAGGGGAAAAAGGAGGTTTTTTGTTGTTGTTTTTTTTTGTTTTTGTTTTTTTAAAGCGAGCCTCCCGTTTGTCTTCAAACCATCTGTACCTTTTATTAACCAGGGGCTGGAGCCGCCCAGGCGGACATACACAGGCGAACAACAATCTTCTCCCACACAAGCCTGGAATGGTAACAGTGTGCAGCTGCCTAAGAAAGAAAAGCCTCTTCTGAGCTGTGGGCTGGCGTGGGTGTGTGTGTCAGGGCGAGGGAGTCGTTCCTCTTCTCCATCCAAGGATGCTATTTATTGGAAATCTTGCACATCTTTTTGCAAAAATTGATTCCTCTCGAGTGGGAGGCAAAACCCTTTAGACGATAAAGGGGGAAAATTGCATGCAAGATTGAAAGGGGAGCTTTGGAGAGAAAAGCTTGGCGGTCACAACCTGCTCTGGCTATGAAGACCACGCCCTTCCGTCCCGCGTGCCAGCAGTCCCCCGTGATCACTTCGCCCCCAAAACCGCGGAGGCATTTTCATTCTCGCTCCACGTGCGCGTCCGGTTCCCCGGTACCCTCGCTACTCTCATGGAACCAGCACCAGCCCCGTGCCCTCCCCTTGCACCCGCTCCGGCTGCTTCATTCACACCTGGTTGAGTAGAACCTCTGCACGCAACCTCCACGTGCCATCCTGGGCCGTTACCACAACCCCGGCTTCGGTTCCTCCCCCACCTCCCGCCCCGGCTCCGCCCACCGCGCCCGGGGCGCGCGCCCAGACCCCCGCCACCAGGCCCGCCCGCTCTGCGCGTCGCCGCTTCCTGTGCCCCGCCCCTCCCTCGCCGGGGAGGCGGGGCCTGGACGCGAGCGAGCGCGGCGGCGTAGCCAATAGGCGCTCGGCTTACTCTGGCCTCTCCCCCGCGCGGCCGCCAATCGCGGCGGGCGGTGGTGGTAATATTGTGGAGTGGAGTTTGGATGCCGCCGCTGCCGCGGGCTGGAGCGGCGCGGCGGCGGGGGCTGCCGGGGTATTTCGGGGAGGGGGTGTGAGGCGACGGCGAAAGCAGCGGCTGCGTGTGGAGGCGGCCGAGAGAGAAAGAGAGAGAGAAAGGAAAGAAGAAAGAGGGAGGGAGTCCTCGGTGAAGGAGGCGGGACCGGCGGGGCTCTTCACGGCGGCGGGCGGCCGGGGAGGCGGCGCCGCCCCCTGCCCGCGCTCTTCTCAGCGAAGCCGGCCACCTACCTACCGGCTGGCCCCGGGCAGTGGCCGAGCGGCGGCGACCGCCATGGCGTTTCTCAAACTCCGCGACCAGGTAGGTGAGGGACGGTGGAGTGCAATCGCGCCACCGAGGAGCCGGAGGAGGGCGGACCAGCGGCGTGGGCCGCCCGGGTGCCCGCTCAGCGCGGTGGCTGCGAGGGAAGCGGGTGTCCCGGGCCGGGGACGGCGCGAGGCTGCAGCCTGGGACCGTCCGCCTGTCAGTGCAGCCCGGGCTCTGAGAAACCCACGTGCCGCCGGGGGATCGCGGCCGCCACCACAGGGGCGGGTTCCGCGCTCGCCGCCCTCGCGTCCGGCGCGCTACCGGGTAGGCGCCTCCTCTTTCCTGCCAGGTGAGGCTCGGGCCTAACAGGTGGCTTTGCTGTGCGGAGCGGCAGCGGTGCTGGTGGCCGTGACCTGGGGTCACGACCTTGCTCTCGGGTTGCTTCGTTGGGTGGTTCCCGGACCAACGCGTTGTCTCGCGGAGAGGTGGTGGCGGAAGAAAGCAAACCTACCATTCTTGATTGATTCTGCTAGAGACTTGTACCGTGCAAATCCCCGGACTTGTTTTCTCTTGACATTTTCTGCACCATCTTGGTTAGTTTTCTTGACTTAGGAAGAGCTTGTCAAAGAACACCTGAAATGCTGCAAAGACTCATTCTGTGGGCCTGGAAGAATAACTTAGTATCTACCAATGAAATCGCAACTATGTCTGAATGCTGTTACCTTTAAAAACGTGAGAAGGTGGATTGTAAAACTTTATAATTTGCTTCAGGAGATGTAGATTCTCCCCAATGTTTATATTTCTTTGAAGGAAAAAGGAAATTAACGTGTGAAATTTCGGGATCGTGGGAACCTATTAACGCTGAGTACTTATTTTGCTATTGTTTCCTGAATAGGAGATACTGAACAGATTTGAAGGGAAAGTTACTTGCATGCATTGGGAAACCATTCCGAAAGTGAGCACAGGCTTAACAAAAATGATAGGGAAAAACTTCATACGTATATGTATTTTCTGCAAGTAAAAATTTAAGTTCTGAATCCAGCTAATAACATTTTTTATTTTTAAAAAAATGGTATATTCTCTTTAGACTGATGGCTGGCTTTCTGTATCAGTTGGTATCAGCATGTTTTAACTAATATTAACATTAAGGTATGATTTTTGGAAAAACTTTAGTTGATAGTTTATATTTCAAATTATGTGAATAACTTTATTGTCCAGCATGTTGCCATTAGCCACATATAGTCTTTAATTAAATTTAAAAAAAAAAAAGAACCAGTTTCTTAGTTGTGCTAGTCACTTTTCAGAAGTGTTCACCAGCCACAAACTGATCTTGGTTACTGTGTTAAATACAACAAACTCTTTCATTGCACAAAGTTCTGTCAGAAAAAAACCCTGGTAACAACAAGCAGAGTTAAAGCTTACAACATGTAATTCTTATATAGTTAATACCATGAAACAAGATTGAGATTTTTCACTAATTTTATTATTCTAGTAGCACTTCGTGCCTACATATTTGATTCTAACCGTTCACTTTTGAAAAGATTATCTTGTGATTTGGCCGTTTGTGTGCATTAGGAATCTGGTAGACTTTTTAGAACATCTTAGTTTATAAAAACTATGAAATAAAAACAGTGCATTTGCATCTTTGTGTTTGAGTATTTAGGAACTACAATATTGAAGCATTTGTAATACTGATCCAGTTTAATTTAATATCCTTTAATACTTGGTGGTGATAGTGATCTTTAAAATGTCACCTGTAAACTTAGAGATGATGGCATTGCTGGCGAAGACTTACTGTAATACTAACTGTCTCATCTAGTTCTTTTGAAAGAACTGAGTTTATTTTGCCTAATTTAAAGGGAATTGTTCTTCTTAGAAATCAGTTTATGTCTCGTTATTACAAACCATTAGCAGTGTTGATAGAAACAAAATGGAATGCAGACAGTTTAACCTTTCTCATGTGTAGGAAAAGCACTTCAGGAAGGTGAAATACTTTTTGGAGGAAAGATAAGATCTGGATATGTACACAGGATTTTTAAACCTGGAAGGGAGTTGACATAGCTTCTAACTCAAAAGCTTTATATACATTTGTGATAGGAAATAATATAATTTGCTTTGGTTTTGCTTTGTTTTGTTTTTTTGGTTTTTCGAGACAGGGTTTCTCTGTAGCTACGGAGCCTGGCCTGGAACTAGCTCTTGTAGACCAGGCTGGCCTCGAACTCACAAAGATCCGCCTGCCTCTGCCTCCCGAGTGCTGGGATTAAAGGCGTGCGCCACCACCGCCAAGCTGGTTTTGTTTTTTGCTAACCTTGCAAAGCATAGTACATAGTACATAGAAGCTAGAAAAGAGTTAGGTTTTTCTACATGAGAAGGGTTCTACATGGTACACATAGAAAATTAGAGGTGAAGAGATGGCTCAATCAGTAAAGTGCTTGCCACATAAGCATGAGGATCTGAGTTTGATCCCCAGAACTCATGTTAAAAAAAATTAAAAACCTAGGGTCAATGACACATGCCTGTAATTGCAGCTCCTGGGAGACAGAGACAGATAAATTCTCAGGGATCCCTGACCAGTCAACGTAGCCTACTTCGCTTATTCCTGAAGAATGACACTGCAGATTGGTGTCTGGCCTCCACATGTACATATGCAGCCACAGGTACACAAACCAACAATATACATATAAGATACACGGAGAAGACAGAAGATCAGTAAACAACTAAAGGAAATTGTTTTCATTCATTCGGTAATCAGAATAAGACAGCATTCTCATTTTGTGCCACTATGTAAGTAAGGGGATAAGAAATAATTGCTGTATTACTTTCTGCTTATGAGTAGATGAAAATATTTTTTAAATTATTAGTAAAATGGGGGGCTAGAGAGATTGCTCAGTGGTAAGAGAGCATCGGCTGCTCTTCTAGAGGACCTAGGTTCAATTCCAAGCACCCACAGGTTTGATTCCCAGAACCCATATTGTGGCTCACAACTGTCTTTAGCCCCAGTTCCAGGGTATCCAACACCTTTCTTTCATCTGTAACAATGGCAGGATTTTACCTCTTTAAGTATCACTTTTTATCTCTTTAGCTGATAAAAAACTGTTTATATGTATAGTTAAACTTTAAACCATAGGCTTTATGTTCTATTAAGAAAGATGGTTGGTCTTTGTTAGATTCCCCATTTCAGAAACTAAATGGCAACTGACACTGCCTTCAATGTAGGAGATGATGTGCAGTCGTAGAGATCTTGACCTTAGTATTAGTCATGTTAGTGCGGCTGAGCCCCAAGCCTCTTGTTGTGCAAGGTCTATCTAGTATTTCTGGAGTTCCATTTTCCTTTAGGATGCCAGACGTTCAGATAGTTAGGTAAAGTCTATTTATAAATGTTGGTAAATTGGTAGTTACCAATGAGAACAATGAATACTCAGGTTATAAAAAAGGACTAGTATGAAACTAGTTTATAACTGCTTATTTAGATGAACTGGAGAAAAACTACAAAAATGGTACTCAAACTGAGTGTTCTTTAACATACATAAAGGGGCTAAAGAGGTCATAAACCATAAACACCCCACCCATCTCTCTCTCTCCTCTTCTCTCCTCTCCTCTCCCCTCCCCTCTCTACTCTTCTCTCGCTCCCCCCCCCCCCCCCCCCCCGTGTGTGGTGTGTGTGTGGGGGGGTTAGCCAGGGATTGGATCTAAGACTCCATACATGCTAGGTAAGCTTTTTTTCTGAGTTAACACCCACCACCAGCCTGGCCATAAATCTTTTTAAAAATTACAATAGAATTTGTATACCATATAATTCACTCTCTTAAAATAAGTGAACACACTGAATTGTCATCACCACTAATTCTAGAACATTCTCACCACTCCAGAAAAAACACATGGCCATTAGAAGTCTTTTTTCCTTTCTCTTGCTTTTTATGCCTGACAACCACTAATCTACTTTTTATGAATATCTGTTCTGGATATTTAATTTAAATGGAATCATTTATATGTACCTTTTAATGTCTCATTTGATTCATTTAGCATAATACTTTGTAAATGTTTATCACTATTGCATCAATCTGTTGTTCATAAGTTTGTGTGTCTGTGTGTAGGGGTGCTGAGTTCAAACCCTAGAGGTCTTATGCTAAATAGACACTTGGCCACTGAGCTCTATCCCCAGTCCTGGTAATAAACTTTTACATAATGCTTAAGAGTTTGTTTAAAAAAAAGTTTAAAATACTTACACCATTTATAGTATATTTCTGCTTTTCAGAATTTGTTTATAACTAGAGTTAAGTTTTGTTTGTAGTAATACTGAAAGGTAGTGGCTTTTTTTTTTTTAATTCTCTACTTGTGTTTAGTATGTAGGTTTCTTGAAGTACTAGTTCTCCCCCATGTAAAAATCTTTAAATTTTTTTTAGGTACATGATTATGAGATATAAAATGATAATTGAAAATATTGTATTGTGCAGTGTGTAATGATTAAGTCAGAGTGGTTGGTATTCTCCCTAAACATGTATCATTTCCTTGTGCTGGGAACATTGAGAAGCTTTTCTGCTATTGTTTGTAGACATATACAATTTAATATTTCATCTTGGTAATAAAATATGCAGTTATTGTCAACTATAGTTTACCTACTCTGTTTTAGAATGTTAGAAATGATTCCTTCTAATTAACTGTATGGAATAGAGGGTGGATATGATCAAAATGTTTTGTATATGGTTATTCTTGGTCTTCTTGGTTTGTTTTAGAGAGTTTGTTACATAGCCCTGACTGCCCTGGAACTTGATGTGTAGACCAGGCTGACCTCAAACTCAGAGTTCATCCTTCACAGAAATCTCCTATGAGGTGGAATTAAATGTATACACCACCATGTCCAGCAGCTTTGAGAGATAGTTTGAGATAAGGTCTCTTTGTATCCCAGGCTAGCCTGGAAATTGATTTGTAGATGAGGCTAGCCTATGGTTACAAAGTATTTAAAAAAGATTAATCTACATAAAGATTTTAAAACTTTTATTTTGGGTAGTAAAAATTACTTGATGAAGGATCTACTAAGAGTTGAACATGATTTGCCTTTCATGAGTAGGAAAAAAGAAAAAGATACCATTTGTGTAGTAGTTTGAATAAGAATGGCCCCTAGGGCTGTATTTGAATGCTTAATTAAATCATCAGGGAGGAGAACTGTTTGAAAATATTACAAGGATGAGGAGGTGTGGCCTTGTTGGAGTAAGTGTGTCACTGAGGGTGAAAGAGGTTTCACACACATGCACACACACACCCCTGTGGATTAGGATGTAGCTTTCAACTGCTGTTCCAGTGCCATGCTCCCTGCCATGATGATAATAGACTAATAAGCCTCTGAAGCTGTAGTCAAGTCCCCAGTTAAATGCTTTCTTTTGTAAGAGTTGCCTTGGTCATGGTTTCTCTTCACAGCTGTAGAACAGTGACAAAGACACTTTGAAAAACCTTATATGTTTACCAAATACACGAAATGCTGAAGAACACTGATGCTCATATATTCAGGTACTCTATATCAGAAGTCCCTTGCTTTGTTTTGGAGAATAACAGGACAGAAGGAAGAGATAGGCATAATCTCTGCCCTTAAGGGTAATATTACCTAAAAGAGGAGGAAAGGCAACATAAATATACTGTATTCTGCATGTGAGTTAGTTCAAGTGCAAAATTTATAGAAGTTGGAGGAAAACATAGATGATATTGGACTTGTCACAGGCTTTTTCGATTTCTGTTAAGATCAATTGATCCCCCCAGTTTGTGTATTTGTTGCCATACATTTACTGATTTGTGTATGTTGAGATAGTCTTACATCCCTGAAAAGAAACAGGCTTGATCCTAGTTTCTTAGTGAATTTTTAAATTTAGTCTGCAATGTGGGATTCCCCTCTGTATGCTGTGAATGTACTTTGTTACCATTGGTTAATAAAGAAGCTGCTTTGGGCCTCTGACAGGGCATAATAGAGCAAGGCAAAATTCGAAGCAGAGATAGAGGAGAAAAAAAGGCAGAGTCAGGGAGATGCCCTGCAGCTGCCAAAGGAGACAGAAACTGACTGAAACCTTACTGGTAAACCACAAGCCTCATAGTAAAATACAAAATAGTAAGAATGGGCTAATTTAAGATGTAAGAGTTAGCTAATAGTAAACCTAACCTATTGGCCAAGCAGTGTTGTAATTAATATAGTTTCTGTGATTATTTCGGGTCTGGGAAGCTGGGAAATGAATGAACAGCCTCCACCTACAAGTCTGCAAATATTTTTTTTTAAACTAATCAAGGAAATTGGTCTGTGTTTGTTATTGTTCTTACTGTTTTCTTATCTGTGCTGGACTAGTAGAATGTTTATAGTGTTCCTTCTCTTTCTGTTTTGTGGAACAGACTAAGGAACATTAACATTAAAGATCTGGTAGAATTCAGCAGTTGAGCAGTCGAGAATTCATCTGGTCGAGGATCTTTCCTTGTTGAGATTTTTTAAAAATCCCTGCTGTAATATTACTTGCTATTGATCTTTTAGGGTGTGTGTGTGTGTGTGTGTGTGTGTGTGTGTATACATACATACATACACATACATACATATTTATGTTGGGTCAATTTTGGTAATTCATCTAGAAGTTCTAGAATTTTCAATTTATTGGAACACAAGATTTCAAAATACTCTTAATAATCCTTTATATGTCCTGGCATTTGTTAAAGCTACTTTTTTAGTCTCTACTTTTATTTATTTTTTTAGTTGGCTTAGATAAGGATTTGTTAATTTTCCTTAATTTTTCAGTGGTAGCCTTTTGTTTTTATTGGCCCCTTTTATTGTTTGCTTTAGTTTCCATTTCATTTATTTCTTCCCTGATTTTCTTTCCTTCTGATTTTGATTTTACCAGACTATGTGATGCATCATTAGGCTATTCTTTTATGATGATTGGTTTTTTTGATATGCACACCCATGGCTATAAATTTCTCTTTTAAAACCACTTTTGCTGTATTTCATCCACTTTAGAAATGTTTTCATTTTTATTTGGTTTAGGAAATTTTTAATTTCTCTCAATTTCTTCAAAAATTTATGGTTTCAGTCTCTATGTTTTCTGTAATTTCACTTGGATTTGATTTGGAAAGATAAAAGAAGCTATTTCAATATTTTTGTATTCATTAATACTTGTTTTATGTCCTAAAATACAATGTTTTGGAGAAAATATCTTGGTAGCCAAGAACAGCATATATTCTGCAACTCTTGGATGAGATATTCTGTAGATGTTATTAAATCCATTTGATCTATGGTATAGTTTAATTCAAAGTTTCCTTGTTGAGTTTTTTTTAATCTAGATAATCTGTCATCTGAAAGGAGTATAGTCATGTCTTGTAATATGTAGACAAGTAGTGCTTGTTCGATAAAATTGAGTACATATGTTTTACAGTCATAGCTTGACAAATTACTGCCTGTTAATATTCAGTGATTTTCTTCTAATTTTGGTTTAAAGTCTGCTTTTTAATCTAAAAGTATAACCTACTCCTGCTATTTGCTTGAGATGAATGCGTTGGTGAGGTAATTTTCTTGCACATAGTTGGCTCTTGTTTTCTAAGCCAAATATCAAGTTTATATGTTTCAATTGAAAGATAAAACCTTGCCTTTAGGGTTATTAAAAGCATGTACAAAATTTCCCCTTATTCACCTTAGAGGTTTCCTGGAATATTGGGTTTGATTCTTTACTAATTCTCATTTGTTTATTCGATCTCCTAGTGAAATTTTCTCTCTCCTTTGAGCTTTGAGCTCATGACTGTGTTTGTCTGCCTTCCTCTCCGTGTAGTATTTTTGGAAGTATACATTGCTCTTTTGATACTCATGACTTGCTTCCGCTTATGTTTATTGTGGGCATTTTTTATTCTCCTTCAATAATTTTTTTTTTCCTTTTCGAGACTGTTTCTCTGTGTAGTCCTGGTTTCTGGAACTCGCTCTGTAGACTATGCTTGGCTTGAACTCAAGAGACCTGCCTGCCTCTGCCTCCCAAGTGCTGGATTAAAGGCATGCATCAACACCATCAAAGTCTCCTCCAATTTTCAAAGATAATTTTGCCAGGTACAAAAATTTTTGTTTCAATTACTTTAAAGGTGTGAAATATATTAGTACATGCTCTCCTAACCTTTAGGGTTTCTGTTGAGCTTTTTGTTTTGATAGATTCATTGTAATGAGAATGTAACTTTTGCCTTGAAACTTTCAGTGTTGTTTTGTACTCTGGGCATTATAACTGTATGATGATATGAAGAGGATTTCTGGTCACTTCTATTAGGGAGTCTTATTGTGTCCTATATTTGGATATCTGTCCCTTTCCTAAGATTTAGGGAGTTTTCTGCTTTAATTTCTCCCCTTCTCTTTCCTTCCTTCATTTGGTGATAAGATCTTGCTGTGTAACTCAGGCTGGCCTAGAACTCAACTATGGTCATCCTCCTGGGAATATAGGCATGTACCATCCATCACACCCATCTTTATAACTTCCTCTTCTACACCAAAAACATGTATTCTTGATTCTTAATTGTATCCCGGAGATCTTAAAAGTTGTAATAATGATACATTACCCCCTTTGTTACTGTCTGAATATATTCTCAACTATATCTTCAATCCTTGCTTTTCTTCCTTTTACCTACTCTAGTCTATTGGTGATACTTTTCATTGAGTATTTTATTTGATTTTTTGAGCTTTTCCTTACCAGGAGCCCCCTTCCCCATTATGTATGTCTTTGCTGAATTATCCAGGTTGTTGACTTTCTTGTCCAAGTCTTAAATTGACTTTGCTATTCATTTGTTTATTTGAAACCTCTTTGAGGTCCTTGTCATTTTAAAATTTAATTTTTTAGTATTTTTTAAATCTAGCTTTTCAACTATTTCCATATTTTTGTATTTGGTTATGGAAGATGTGTGCAGTTTTGTAAGATCATTTTGCTTTTTTCATATTGTTTCTCTGCTATAATTGTGCAGCTGTTGGGATAGCTATCTCTCTGGTTTCTATGTGATCTTCTTAGTGAGTAAGTAACCTTGAAGACTTAATTTCCAGTACTATTCAGGGGAGAAAGCCAGTGTTGGTAACAACAGCAATACCCAAGCAAGCCAAATATAGAAATGCAATAAATCTTAAAAGACTGCATATCACTGTTAACTATAGAAAAAGAAAGAGCAATGTCTAGTAAATTATGAAATTAAAACTATGAAGGTAAAGTTAATAAAAGAGTGAAAAAGAGGAGCAGGTAAGGAAAAAAAGATAAAGGCAAAGACAAAGCGCAAGAAATATTTGATTACAAAGTTTAAAAAGTAAGTAAAAATTAGCTCAAAGGGAGACGAGGTTGTAGCACAAATAATAAAAACACAGAGACAGATATTGGGGTTCAAACTGGAGATCAGAAAAGCAAAACAGCCAAGCCACTAGAACAGTCTTAACCTCTACCAAGGCTGGGCAACTGCAGCAGACTGAGCCCTGAGCTTCTGTCTTTTCCAGTTTTAAATTCCCTTTTAGTGCTGGGATTAAAGGCGTGTGACTCCTTATTACTGGGATTAAAGGTGTGAACTACAACCACCTGAATTCTGCAGTGACCGTGTGTAGCCCAGGGTGCTCTCAACTCACATAGATCCCTCTCTCTCTCTCCCCCAAATTCTGGTATTAAAGGTGTGTGACACCACTGCCTGACCTCTAGTGGCTTAGTTTTACCCTCTGATTTTCAGGCGAGCTTTATTTATTAAAACATAAATAAAATATTACTCTTAAGAGGTAGGTTAGAGAGAGAAAAGCAATGGTAGAGCAACCTACATGCCCAAGGCTCTGAGTTTAATCTCTAGGACTCTTAAAACAACAGCAACAATAAAAAAGTAGCAATACATAATAAAACAGAAAAGGGTTTTTTTAATTAAAGTACTAAAAGTAATATAAAGAAATAAGGTAAAAGAACAAATTAGAGGGTTCTTTCCAGAATCTATAATAATTGTAATCTTGTAGGTCTGGAGGATGATGATGTTGATTATTTTACACTTTACTCTTTGGTCTTTTGTGGTCTTTTCACCCAGCTGTCAAATAAATCACACATGGAGAGACCTATTATTACGTATAAATGCTCGGCCTTAGCTTGGCTTGCTTGTTTCTAGCCAGCTTTTCTTAACTTATTCCATCTATCTTTTGCCTCTGAGCTCTTATATTTATTTCTGTATACCTTTTCTTCTTTCTCTGTGGCTTGTGTGAAATTGGGTAACTAGCCTCCGATGTCCTCCTCTCCTTGTTCTCTTGCTCCTTCCTCTCTCCTCCCAGATTTCTCTCTGCCTGCCAGCCCCACCTATCCTTTCTCCTGTCTTACTATTGGCTGTTCAGCTCTTTATTAGACCATCAGATGTTTTAGACAGGCAAAGTATAACAGCTTCACAGAGTTAAACACATGCAACATTAAAGAATGCAGCACATCTTTGCACTATTAAACATATATATGTTCCACACCATAACAAATGTAACACATCTTATAATAATATTCCACAACAGGAAGAACAGTCAGTTGCCTTTCTTCACTCTTCTCACCGTACTGGCTGGTGCAGTACAGCTCCAGTGGTACATCAGTGACAAGACCTCATTTAGTTTAGCTGGTACCCTTCTGTGTGTAGCTGGGGTTGCTGCTGGCTGCTGTGGGGTGAGGAGATTTCCATTCACATTGGTGGTTCCTAAGTCAATGTGCCTGTGGGCGATAAACATCCAAACTGAGGGATTTCTCCAAGTTCATATGAGAATGAGGAAACAGTCCTGAGATCTGCTTTGGAGAGAACTGAGATGTTATGATGTCTTACTCTTTTGGCTTTTAGGGGGAGGGAGGATGGACCCACCACCCAGTTCCCAAATAAATCACACATGGAGGTTTATTCTTGTTATGATTGTCTGACCTTAGTTTGGTTTGTTTCTTGCTCACTTTTCTTAACTTACATTATCCTGACTACTTTTATCTTTCTCTGTTTCTGTGCATCTGACTTTCACTCGTGCTCTGTGACTGGCCCCTGATGTTCTCGCCTTTGTCTCTCCTTGCTCCTTGTTCTCCTCCTCGTTTCTTTTATATTCTCTGCCTGTTAGCCCTGCCTATCATTGCTCCTGCTTCACTATTGGCCATTTAGCTCTTTATTAGGATTATCAGGTGTTAATCACAGTTAATCAAATGCAGTATAAACAAAAGTAGCACACCTGAAAATAATATTCCCCAATACTGAGATATCCCATCAGTCACAGTGCCTTCAGAGTCTTAACACACAACAACCAGTAAACCACCTTGTAGTTGGAAGGAGTCTGTGGAAATAGAGCAACCTGCCCTTCCTGTGTTCACTATTCCTCTTGTTAGTAAATTACTTGTGGCCTTGAGGCAGCTCAGACTGTAGGTGATAATGGCCCATGAAGATGGAAGCAAAGCTAACCAGTTCTAATGCAAGGAATGCCCAGAGTCATCACACTGGAGAAGATAAGAATTTTTCCCTAACATATTCAGGGCTTGTCAATTTGAGACTGCCAACCTCCATGACTGGTAAGAAAAAAATGTTGGTTTTTATTTTAAGAATTATTTATTTTGTTTTTTTTGGGGGGGGGGGCAGGGTTTCTCTTTGTAACATTCTTGGCTGTCCTGGAGCTCTTTTTGTAAAAACCAGGCTGGTCTTGAACTCACAGAGATCCGCCTGCCTCTGCTTCTGAAGTGCTGGGATGGATAAAAGGCATGCACCACCTCCGCATGGCTGATTTATTTTTAATTTTTTAAAGAGAAAAAGTGGGTGTGTGTACACATGAGTGAAGATGCTTGAAAAGATCAGGCTTCAGGTCCCTCTTTAGCTATAGTTATCAGTGATTGTGAGCTGCCCAACACGGGTACCAGGATCCAAACTTCGTTCCTCTGCCAGAGCAGTACATGTTCTTAAGCGCTGAGCCATTTCTCTAACCCAAATTTCTATTAATTCAAGCCACCAAGTTTGCCTTAACAGTAGTCTTTAAGGGAGTAACAAAAAGATTTAATACATTTAGATTTGTATATGCAATGTGGTAGGAGTAAAATTTCATTGTTATGCATATTTACTTGTTCCTGTGCTATTGAATTATCATAACATACTTATCACAAATTTGACAACTATGAGACTTTATTCATTCTCTTCCACTGATCTCTGTGTATCTGTGTACCAGTACTAAAAGGCTTGATTTCTATAGTTTGAAGATGGAGAATGAGTCCTAACTTTGTTCTTGTTTTTCAAGAGTTTGTTGTTATGGGACATTTGTACTTCTATTTTAGTTGTAGCAACAGCTCTGAATCTGTCAGAAAAGAAAGTTGGAGTAATCTCACAGCTATTGTATTTAATGTATAAGTCAGTTTGAGAAATACTGAACTTATTAGTAAGTCTTCAATCTGAGACTGAGTTGTTTGCCGTTTATTAAGGTTTTTAAGTTTCATTCAGTGTTACTGTGTAGATTGTAAGTTTTAGACTTCATTTGTTCAATTTACTGTTTTTATGTTATTTATTGGAGATTTCCTTAATTTTCAGAGTGTGTATAGAAGGACTTTTTTTTTCTCTCTCTTTGTAACCCTTGAATTCACAGAGATTCACCTGCTCTGCCTCCCAAGTGCGGGGATTAATGGTGTGTACCACTTCTTCCTGGCTACAACCATTTTTTAAATTGCTCTTGTACTCTGCATTTCCATTGAACTCATTTATTAGTATGAATAGGTTTTTAGTGGATTTCTGGTAGGGTTGTTTTTTCTTTCTGTGTAGAGATGTATCTTCTTACTGGATGTAATTTTACCTTTTCTTTCTGGTTTGAATGCTTTCTATTTCTTCTAGCTTGCTTTCACCAAGTGGAACCTCCTGTACAATATTTCCAGTACAATATTAAATGGTAATCGTGAGATAGACAGTCTTTTGGGTATACGTGGTAGCAGGATCTCAGTGGTAGCTTACACTGTCCTGACACTCACTGTGTGTAGCCTAGGCTAGCTCAGACTCATGGCCGTGCTCCTGCCTCAGCTTCCCAGTTACTGTAATTACAGACATGAGTCACCGTTCCTGGGTTGAACATCCTTGTCTTCATAATCTCCTGTCATTCACTATTAAATATGATTTCTGCTATGAATTTTTGTAAATATCTTTTACTAGACCGATGAAGTTCTCCTCTGGTTTCAATTTGTTTATTGGTAACTTCTTAAACTTGATCAAATATTAATTGTTTCATCTTGGGCATTATAACTATTTGAGTAAAATGAGAATTTAGGAATAAAAAGGAATCTTGGTTTCACACAAGATTGTGTTATTGATACAACTTTTCCATCCTTAAGACTTCTAAACATTTTAATAGCAAGCCCCAAACTTTTGATTATGGATTTGAGTTTTTAAGCAACCTCAAATCTCTCCAGCATTTTCCTATTTGATAATTTCAGTCAACTACATTTCACTCCAGATTTAGTACAACTTATTATTCCTTTGATTGACTGATTTTATTTTGCATCAGATTCTATAACCAGACTAAAACATACAAGAATGTGTTTGACGAAATGTTGACAGGAAATGTGGCCAAGCATAGTTGCCTCTGCCTGTAATCTCAGCATTTGAGGGAGGTTGAGACAAGGGAGTTGCTGCAATTTCAAGGGTAATCTGAGCAACACTGAGTTTCTGCCCAACCCAGTACTATATGGCAAGATATGGTCTCAACAACACCTCCCTATCCCTCCCAGCCAAAATGTGAGAATATATGGAGCATGGGGCTCATGGAGTGTGAAGTCTGTGCTGGAGAGTGTCCAGTCATGAAAAGCCTGCATTCTAAGGAGTTGGAACTTGATTTTGTAATATCAACGCAGACAGTACAAGATTTGTGTTTTGAATGAATTCTGGGAAATTGATAATATTTTGGATCAGTAAAGTAGAGGAATTACTAGGAAGATAAATCCATTTTAACTTAGCCAGTAAGATAAATTTGACTTTGGAAATATTGAAGTTTTAGTGGAACTTGTAAACATCGAATTGTCCTTGAGTAAGCTGCTAAATATGAGAGTGATTTTATAGAAGAGTGTTTTAGGTAGTAAATGAATTTATTTAGGAAATGAGATGGGCTCGTGATCAAGAATATAACGGAAAACCTAGGATGGGTGGAGGAAATGAATTCTGAGAAACTACCAGAGGTAAGAGCCACAAGAGACTGCTTATCACAGACCAAAGAGGAGAGATTGCCAAGTGGTAACTATATTCTCTTGGGATTTGTTTAAGTTAGGCTTTATCTAACATGATCTTGATTGAAACTAGAATAGTTTTCTTTCCTAGGCTTTCATTTTATGCAAATAGTTAGTGTCCAAGATGGGAATTACTACTGAATGCCCACCATAATTCAGAACATTAAACTTTTCTGTGGAAATGATTTTCCTATTTGCCTCAAGCTCTTTACTACTTAAGGCCACTGTTTTTTAGCGGAATACAAATTCTTTTTTTTTTTTATTTTTATTCTTTTTTAATTAAAATTTCCACCTGCTCCCCGTTTCTCATTTCCCTCCCCTCCTCCCAAATATTGCCCCCTCCCCCTAGTCCCCTCCCCCTACCCCCCTCCTCTTCTCCTCCCCCCACACCATTCCCCCTCCCTCTCGATACTGAAGAGCAGTCCAAATTCTCTGCCCTGCGGGAAGACGAAGGTCTTCTATCTATGTCCAGGAAGGTGAGCGTCTAAACAGGCTAAGCACCCACAAAGCCAGTTCATGTATTAGGATCGAAACCTAGTGCCATTGTCCTTGGCTTCTCATCAGCCTTCATTGTCCGCCATGCTCAGAGAGTCCAGTTTCAACCCATGCTTATTCAGTCCCAGACCAGCTGGTCTTGGTGGGCTCCCAATAAATCAGTTCCACTGTCACAGTGGGTGGGTGCATCCCTCGTGGTCCTGGTTTCCTTGCTCATGTTCTCCCTCCTTCTGCTCCTCATTTGGACCTTAAGAGCTCAGACCGTTGCTCCAAATTGAGACTCTGTCTCTACCTCGATCCATCGCCAGAATACAAATTCTTGATGTATGTGTGCTTGAAGTCCAGTTAGATCACCTTGGGTCTTGCTTTAGAGTCTAAATCTTCCTTCCTGTTTTAAAGGCTGTTTTGTTCTTAGTTAGTGGGTCCCAATTAACTGATATTTACTACCTCTTCATGCATTTGTTGTTGGTCGTGGTGGTGATGGTGGTGGTAGGTGTGTTTGTTTGAGATATAGCCATAGAAAATTTAGCCCAATTGTTGAGTGTTATGAACACTCCTCTTATTTCCCACCTGTTGCCAGAACAGCTTTAGAAACAATGGGTTCAGATCCTGAACTTTTGTTAGTCCAAGTAGATTCCAGCTTCCTTAGTCTCCCAGGTGATCATTCATTAACTTGGAGTTTTCTAAGGATCAACATTTTGCTAAGTGTTGGCCTCAGCTTGTGTTCTTTTTGTTTAAGAACTTATTTATATGGTAGGCATATCTTCAACATTTGGCTTCCAGTTCTTGTATATTGTTTTCTTTGTAATACGTTTAATAGAAGTAGGTGTAATAAACACCCTGATTGTTGGATTAAAAAAAATTCATGCTTACAATCTGCTGATCCTTGACACTGGGGATACATCTGTTTATAAAGCAAGGTATCTGCTTCTACTATGAGATAAAATGAAATTAGATAAGGACAGTTATATTAGCCATCAATTGGAGACATTAAAGAAGTGGCTAGTTGCACCCAAGGGTGAAGTTGGAAGGATTTCTTGAAATTTTAATAGAATTTTGTTTACTGGTATTACTTTTATAGTTTGCAATTCTTTCACCCTCTCTCCCTTGTCGTAGGGATTGAACCCAGGATCTTGAGCATTATAAGCTCAGCCCTCTTTTATTTTGGCTCAAGGGAATTAATATTCCATTTTTTTCCAAAATGTACTTTTTTAAAAAAGATTTATTTATTTATTATGTATACAGTGTTCTGTCTGCATGTGTGCCTACAGATCAGAAGAGGGCACCAGATCTCATTACAGATGGTTGTAAGCCACCATGTGGTTGCTGGGAATTGAACTCAGGACCTCTAGAAGAACAGTCAGTGCTCTTAACCTCTGAGCCATCTCTCCAGCCCCCAAAATGTACTGTTAATATTAACTGAAATTTGGGTAGATGTTTATCTCTTGTTTGTTTTGGAATTTTCCCCCTTTCTTACATATTGTTCCATATTAGTATCTAGATGTACTCTGCCTGTTAACTAAGATTGTAATACTCAGGTTGGACACAAACCAGGCAACAATGCCCATTATTTGGATTATTTGGATTGGTTTTGTTTGTTCAAGATGGGATCTTCACTGTATAGACTAGGCTGACCTTAAAATCCTCCTTCCTCAGCTGTTACAAGTGCAGAGATTATAGGCATTTACTACCATGCTTAGCCAGAATTTAGTTTAATTTTGCAGTGTACTGTAGTATAACTTTAAAATTACTACTTCTCTGATTAATGAAAACATTTTCCATTGTCAAATAAAAATTGTAAGTAAATGATTTATGTTTGCTGGCCAAAGTGGGTGTGGCTTCTTGTCGTTTTGTATAAATATTTTTAAGGTTCAATTATGCTTGAACATATTATTTCTTCACTGCTGAATAGTAAGCATTTGTGTGTGTGAGTGTGTGTGTGTGTGTGTGTGTGTGTGTGTGTGTGTGTGTGTATACCATATACAATCCAGTTGATGAACACTTGAATGGTTTCCCAGTTTTGGAAAGTGTGAGTAATATTGCTGTGAATATTAAAATATGTCTTTGTAAAGATGTATTTTAATTTTTTCTGGAAGTAGTTCTAGAAATAAAATTGTTAGACCATGTGATAAGTTTATGTTTGCAGACTATTAGATGAATTGTATAAGCCCTGCTGTGTATTTCTGGATTTGGCTTGCTGGGATTTTTTTTTAATTGTTTTTATTGAGCTCTACACTTTTATCCGCTCTCTTCCCTTCCTCTCCCCTTCCCTTCTATCCTCTACCATGGTCCCCATGCTCTCAATTTACTCAGGAGATTTTGTCTTTTTCTGCTTCCCATGTAGATTAGATCCGTGTATGTCTGTCTCTCTTAGGGTTCTCTTTGTTGTCTAGGATCTCTGGGGTTGTAAATTGTAGGCTAATTTTCTTTGCTTTATGTCTAAAAGCCATGGCACTTTTTCATATGGAGGTATTGCTTTCTTCAGAATAAATCTGAGTAATAGTCCACCTGTTGAATTATCTTCATGAGTTTATGAAAACTTGAATTTTTATTAATTTGGTATTTGGTACAGTGAATGGAGCTCAGGATTTTTCTTTGTGGGAGAATTTGAAGTACTAATTCCATTTCAAATGGTATGGGTTTGGTCATATTTTTTGTTTTCTCTTGAGCCGGTTTTATCTAGGAGTTTTGTCTAGGAGTTTGTCCATTTTTATCATAGTTGATTGTTTGTGTTGATACTGGTTCATATATTTCTTTATAACCATTTTAGGGTCTCTTAAAATTGGATAGTGATGTCCTTCCTTCCGTTGCTGAATTGGGTAATTTGTATTTTTTTTCTTTAAAGATTTATTAATTTTGCTCATCTTTTCAGTTTGATTCTTGCTAATGCTATTCCTTCTGCTTGCTTTGGGTTTACTTTGCTTTTGTTTTTCTAATTCTTCAGGTAAAAGTTGGCTTGAAAAATTTCAGTTTTAGTATTGATGTTTACAGCTATAAATAGCCTTCTATAAATGTTGTTGATTATATCCTAAGTTTGTGCTATATCTTATTTTTATTCAATTTAAAGTATGTTCTGAGTTCCTTTGTGATATCATCTTTGACCCATGGGTTTTCTTTTAGAATTGATTTAATTTCCAGTGGTTTGGGAATTTCAAATATTCTTTTGTTGTTGATTTCTAATTTACTCACATTATGATTGGAGAAAGTTCTTTGTATCACTACTTTTAAGTTTGAACCTATTTCATGATGTGATTTGGAGAATGTGGCTTAACAAGAATGTGTTTGCATTTTGCTGTTGTTAGATTCTTTCAGGTGTCTTTTAGGTCAAGTTAGTTAGTGAAGTTCAACTCTTCATTATCGTTTCTAATTTCTTGCTTACACTTTTTTCATAGATGATGAGATTGGCATCTGCCTGTAATCACTAAATTGGCAATTTCATCTATCATTCTGAGATCTAGAGGTGGAACTCAGGCCGTCAACTTTGGGTCACAGTACTTTTACCCACTGAGCCATCACTTTGACCCTGATTTGACCAAACTCATTTTAGTGGAGTGTTTAATCCATATATTTATTTTAAAATATTAGTTTTATTTTTTAATTATATGTATATATGTGTGTGTTTCTGTGTGGATATATGTGTGAGTGCTGATGTGTTTAAGGAGTCCATTAGAGGGTGCCACCTTCCATGAAGCTGGCATTATGGGTGGTTGTGAGCTACCTGTGTGTGTACTGGGAACCAAATTTGGTTCCTCTGCAAGAGAAATATGACTTCTTAACCAATGAACTATTTCTCTAGCCTTAATCCTTTTATTTTTAATAACTGTATGTTTTCTCTCTTCCTATTTTATCATTTTTGATTTCTTTGCTTTTCAAAAAATTCTGTTTTTCCAACTTTTTGTTCCACACAACGTGTATCTTGTTTATTGCAGTGTACTTCATATGAATCCTGTTAATGTCTCAGTATAGCTAATTCCATTTCCTCTCCTCTTCTTTGTACTATTATATACATTACATTCATTAGCATTATAACCTAATGACAGTTTAAATTCTTTCTATAATGAATACCAGTTAAAAAATAAAGCAAGGTTTATAGTATTTTTATTAACCTATACTCTTACCATATATATTTCTCTTTATTCTTAGAGATTCAAGCTAACTACATAGTGTCATTTTTTTTCACTAATACAGCTTTATTATATAACTCCTTTTTGTGCTTTTTCTATTATGTGTATGTGCCTGGTACATGCAGAGGGTGTTAGATCTCCTGGAAGTATACTTACAAACAGTTGTGAGTCACCATGTAAGTGCTGGGAACCAAATCTGGGTCTTCTGCAAGAGTAGCAAGTGCTCATAACCTCTGAGCTACTTAGCCCCACTTTACCTTTTTGTTAAAAAGCTGAAGTCAAGGGACTGGAGAGGTGGCTCGATGTTTAAGAACAACAGCTGTTCTTCCAGAGGTCTTTGAGTTCATTTCATAGTAACCACATGGTGACTCACAACCATCTATAGTGGGATCTGATGCTCTCTTCTGGAGTACAGGTATACATGTAGCTAGAGCACTCATACACATAAATAAATAGATAAATCTTTTTTAAAAAAATAAAGATGAATGATGGAGGAAGGCCATTGGTTAAAAAAATAAAGAAACTGCTTGGCCCTCATAGGTTAGAACATAGGTGGGTGGAGTAAACAGAAAAGAATGCTGGGAGGAAGAGGAAGTGAGCTCAGATGCAGGGCAGTTCCTCTCAGAGACAGATGCCATGCTTCTGCTCTCCAGGGCAGATGCGATGAAGCTCCGACCCAGGATGGACGTAGGCTAGAATCTTCCTGGTAAGCGCACCTTGGGGTGCTATACACATTATTAGAAATGGGCTAGTCCAGGTGCGAGAGTTAGCTGAGAAGAGGCTAGATATAATGGGCCAAGCAGTGTTTAAAAGAATACAGTTTATGTGTTGTTATTTCGGGGCATAAGCTAGCCAGGCTACCAAGAGCTGCGGCGGCAGGAACACAGCCCGCAGCTCCCACAACAGATGAAGACAAATATTATAGACAGTTTACACCAAGAACACTTTTTCCCTCCTTGCTCATTTTTGGCAATGTCTGTGGGCATTTTTTTTTTTTTTTTTTTTTTTTTGTTAAAAATAGGGAGAAGAGGTGCTAGTGCTATCTATTATATAGAGGCCAGAAATGCTGCTCAAATTTTGCAGTGAATGAGACATTTCCTTTTAATAATAATAAAAAAAATCGTCTGAGGATGGGGAAATGTCTTAGTAGGTAAAGTGTTTACTACATACACATGAGTTTGATCCCTAACATTCACATAAAACCTAGGTAGGTGTGGTGGTATGTGTCTAGAACCCAGTGCTAAAGGTCAAGACAGGCAATAATTCTCTGGGGCTTTCTTACCAGCTAGTCCAGCCAAAATACTGAGCTAGGTTTAATAATAAACCTTGTCTCATAAAGTAAGGTAGAAGGGTTGTCTAAGAGTATTAGCTTAGTGATTAAGATCAGTTGCTGCTCTTTCAGAGGACCAGAGTTTGGTTCCTAGTATCTACATCTGACAGTTCACAGCTACTCATAATTCTAACTCCAAAGGATCTTACACCATCTTCTGGCCTCCATTGGCACCCTTACACACAGTACATGCATACACACACATACACATAAATAAAAATAATAATGATCTTAAAGAGTGACAACTAAAATTTCATATTAGAACAGCTACAGCAATCCCACAAATATACATTGTAGATTGCTATCCAGAGGTGAAGAATCGGTTACATAATTTGGAAGGTCTGACAAAATTAAAGGTGGAAAGTATCACCTAAGACTTGGGGCTTAATTAGAACTGATTGTCAGACAATAAGGTGGGCTTTCATTGTAAATTACTTATAGCAATTGCCTCAGTGACCTGGTTGGTTTCTACACAGTCTTCCCTATTTAGTGAAAAGGCATCAGATAGAAAATACACTAAGTAGGAAATCCTTTTGTGTGTACTGTCGGAATTCACCTGGTATTAATACAAGTCAGCTTGGATGAATGTGTTTGTTGAAATGATCACAGAAAGCTCCAGAAAGGAAGATTACATTTGTTGGTACATGAAAGCATAGTTGGTGATACTAATAGACATGATTCAGGGTGTCTTGAGGGAGAACTAGAGAGTTCTTCTCCAGGGGATCTTGTAGCCTCTTGTAGCCTCCAGAGCCACACACACCCCTAAACACGGCATACACATGTACACAAATGCAAATAAAAATCTTTTAAAAAAAATAAAATGTGGAGAAGGGATTAAGAAATACGTCACAATGTCAACCTCTGGCCTCCATCCATGCCCACACAGGTCAATACACCTGCACACACACAACACACATGATGTAAGCGAGTGTGAGTGTTACATCTCTGGAGCAGCATTGATATCCTGACTTATCCAGAAGCCAGGCTTTACTTAGAGCCACAGTAGGACAGCTGTGAAGGGATAGAGCCCCAGTAGGACAGCTCTGGAAGCTGGAGCTGCAATAGCTCAGCTGTGGAGGGAAAGGTGTCCTGACTGATCCGGAAGCCAGCTACCTGGAGCTGGGGTGTGGTGGGTGGTGGTCTTCACACAGGATATAGCAATCCCTCTCCTAGAGAGCCAGTTGAGCTCTACTTATTCTAAGAGAACGTCCTAGCAGGTCCTAGCAGAGCTATCCACTTCTGCACAAAGATGTTACTACTTCTGTTTCCTACACTTTTCTTAAGGGGAAGCTCCCGTAGAAATGTAGCAATCTCCTCCGTCTCTTAGGAAAAACTGTTATTTTTTGTTGAGCCTTGCTCACTACTACTTAGGGAGCTCTCAGCAAGGTTCTTCTATTCTGTTCTGCGCTGGCAAATGAAGATCTTCACCCAAGACTCTTTTTGAGAAAGAGATTTATTTGGGAAGGAGGAGTCCAGGAGAATGGCTGCCTCTGCCGGGGAGGGAAAGAACAGCCACAACTGAACAGGCAGAGGGGCTTCTTGGGGAAGGGGACAGTTTTCCCAGGGACAAGTTTTTCTTTCTGCTAAGGGATTGGTTAGTTTAGTTGGTCAGGGACTGAGTTGGCTCTGATTTCAGGTTAAACTGCATTTCTTTCAGTGGCACTAGCTTTTTTTTGTTAATTTTCAGGGCTAAAGTGTATTTAATTACGATTCTTTGGGTCTGTTTCAGAATCAGAGTGTTTTTCTTTGGTTCTGGGTTCAGAGATAAAATGTATCTTTCACTGGCTCAGGTTTCAGGGCAGGGTTGGGTTTTGTTTGTTTTGGTTTTTTTTTGACTTTTTTTTTTTTTTTTTTTTTTTTTTTGCTGGTCCCTTTTCCTTACACATGAGTGGCAGTGGGGCAGGAACAATCTAAAATTCAGTATTATTGAGTTTTGTAGCACAAATTCTAATTGGTATTAATAATAAAAACTCAGATACAGGGGTTAATGCTAAAGATCAGAGAAGCAGAGCAGCCAGCCACTACTGCAACTGTCTCCACCAAACCTCAGACTATATTCCTCTTTCTGCCCAGCCATATCACTCCAGTCTCCACCTCCTTAGCGCTGGGAATAGCTCCAAAGTGCTGGGATTAAAGGTGTGTGCCATCACTCCCTGGCCTCTAGTGACTTAGCTCTGTACTCTGATCTTCAGGCAAGGTTTTCTTATTAAAATACAAACAAAATAACCCCACAGAGCTACAGAAACCTTTCTCTAAAACGTTCTGCTTGACCACACAGTCCATATCTTTATTTTTGTGTGAATATGTATATGGATGTGTGTTTTTATGGATACATACAGATACACTAGTTTTAGACTCTGAGCAAAATTGTATGTCTCATGTATACAAGCCTGTAGGTGATTAATTTGCTTTTATATACTGAGGAGTTTGATTGTGACCAACATTGTTTTAGAGGTGCCTAAGACCATTTAGTAATTTGATTGGACTTAGAAGTCTCAGCAAAAACAGTTTAATTAATTATATGGTTTACTGCATCAGAGGAATACAGGTTTAACCCACCAATATATAAAGGTACACAGGCCTGGGTCTTGGAAACTTCAGGCACAAAGTAGCAATTGTCCTCTTATTTGGGTGGGGTTTGGTTTTTTTTTTTTTTGGAGACAACATTTCTCTGTGTAACAGTCTTGGCTATCCTTTACTTTGTAGACCAGACTGGCCTTGAACTTAAAGAGATCCACTTGCCTCTGCCGCCTGAGTGCTAGGATTAAAAGTGTGAGCCACCACCCAGCAGTTTTAAAATTTTATTCATTATTATTAATATATATATATATATATATATATATATATACATACATACAAACACACACACACAGAGACAGATATATGTGGTCAGTGGGTGCTCACTTCTCCCAGTAGTGATGTAAGGCTGAACTTGGGAGGTTTACTAACCAGTAATACCCACCTGAGCTTTGGTGTGCAATGAATTTATTGAGTAATCAATCACAGGTAGAGTCAGCCACCTATGTGGCTGATCTTAGTCTTCATCTTCTTCATAGGTAAATCAGATGCTGTGTGGCCTAAAGTTATGAACATAATCTTACTGTTCAGTCTATCAAGAATAGTGTTTGTTTGTTTGTTTGTTTGTTTGTTTAAAGCAGGTCATTCCAAGGGCTTAAAAATTATATTCAAGATTAGTAAGGGTCAAACCTTTCTTTAATTAAAGTTAAATTTTCACTGTATACTGTGAGATTCATTGTTTTAGTTCTTCTTTAGGAACAAATAGCTACCAAAGGGCTGTAGAGATAGTTCAGTAGTTAATTCCACTTAAAGCTCCTGAGAAAACCTGAGTTCTGTTCTTAGCACCCACACTGAGCAGTTTACAACTTCATAGAACTCCAGTTCCAGGTGATCTGACATCCACTTCTGGCCTCTGTGGGCATTCAAACACATGCATATACACACATGAGGAAAGACACATATGCACATAAATAAATAATAAAATATTAAAATAATAATTATAGCTACCTGAGTAATTCTCAGAGGCTAATTTAGGATTTATCTGTTAATGGATTTAAGGTTACTTTGTACCCATGTATTGTTTAAGGAACTTGTTTGCCATTGAAAGCAGTGGTTTTGAAAGCATACTTCATGGACCCATAACCCTGGGGTAAGATTTTCACATAATAAATGTTATATGTGTCTTGTACTTTGTTGAAATTTGTACTGGTGGTACAAAAGTTGTGCTTACTGTGTATCTCCTTAGGTGTCAAGATGATGTGTCTTAGTTACTGGTCTACAGCTGTGAAGAGATACCATAACCAAGGCAACTCTTATAAAAGAAAGCATTTAATTGGGGGCTTGCTTACAGTTTTAGAAGGTGAGTTGAGTCCATGACCATCATGGGAGGAAGCAGACTGGAGCAGTAACTGAGAACCTTACATCCTGATCCACAGGCATCAGGCAGAGAGAGAAAGCTGGGTTTGATGTGATTCTTTGTAATCTCAGATCACACCCCCAGTGACATACCTCTTTTAACAAGGCCACACCTCCTAATCTTTCTAAAACATTTCACTCTCTGGTGACTAACCTTTCAAATATATGGAGGCCATTCTCATTCAAATCACCACATGGTGGCATATGTAAGGTCCTATGTTCCATTCCAACACAAAGAAGAAAAGACAAGTAGAAATTACTTTGATTACATTTAGCTCTTGGGTTTATGGAAGATAATGCTTAAGTACTTCACAGATGTGTCTTGTGAGTTGCTCGCCTAAACTAAGACCCAAGAAAATAAGTAATACATTTTTACTTGAAAGAATAACTGACAAATCGTATTTACTCGAACTCAAACAATCCATTGGAAAGGGAAAAGAAGAAAATTTTGTCACTTCAAGAAATGTACCTATCTATTTTTTTACTATCATGAAAATTAGAACTTTAAAACAGAAATTATAATCGGAAAGATCAGTATTGGCCACCTACACTTAACTTTACAGTATTTAGACTTTCTGGTCATTAGCATGAGCAAATGTGATGGATATTTTGGGGGGATGATATTGCATATAATGAAAAGTATCAATAATTGGAAGATTTATATAATTTAGTAAACTAGTGTTTTCCAGATTATTATGCATGGTGTTATTAAATCATACACAGGTAAAGCATCCATTCAAAAATGTACATTTGTATATATTCTTTTCAAAGCTAGATATCAAACTCAGGTTTTTGTGTATGTTCTTCCAAAGTGCTCTATTACTGATTATACTTCAAGACCCTAGCCAGTGGATGTTAATGAAGCATGAAAAATTCATTGATACGGTTCCATTGCAGCTAGAGAGATTACTGTATCAATTTAAAAATATTACTTGTCAAGCCTGGTGTAGTCAGGAGAAAATTCACAGTTACCTGAAAAAGACTCTTAAATGCTGCCGTTTTCTGTTTACTAATGGATACAGATTTTCTTTATGTAATTGAGTAAGGATGACTCACTGCCACCGATTGGACAGCAGCAGCTAAGACGTCTACTTTTTGTTAAGCCAGTCAGACATGAGAATTTGTGAAAAGTTAAAGCAGTGCTACTCACCTCATTTTTAACTTTTGTTTTAAGTTTTCATTTTTTTTTCAGTTTTAATATTCAATATAGTAATTATTAAAGGAATAACTCCTACAAGCAAAACTCTCAGCTCCTTAGGAATTTAAAAGTGTGAAGGGGTTAGAAGATACAAAACTTTTAGAGCAGATGTCCCACTAAGATTGGTCCCTTAGGTAGTTTTTTTTTTTCCCCCGAGACAGGGTTTCTCTGTAGCTTTGGTGCCCGTCCCGGAACTAGCTCTTGTAGACCAGGCTGGTCTCGAACTCTCAGAGATCCGCCTGCCTCTGCCTCTCGAGTGCTGGGATTAAAGGTGTGCACCACCACCGCCCGGCTCCCTTAGGTAGTTTTGAGCATACATTTCTTTTTTGTTGGGTTAGGCTGCAACAGACTAGATTTAAATTCCTTGAATTTTAATGAAAATCTCCCCCCCCCCCAGATCTGAATATTGTTTTAATACATGGAATTAGGGTAGAATTTAATAGTGATCAATAAGTTCTGGCTTTATGTGGCTCAAAAATTTATTATAAATCAGATGATTGAAAAATTAAATCAGAAAAGAATGAAAAAGTAATTAGATGGTAATTAGATGGTGGTTGAATTTTCCAGGTCATAATAGACAGGTGATTATGGAGAAAGCATTATGTTATGAAAGTTGCAAAGAAGCAAGATAAAGTTTGACACCTGAAAGGTAAGAAATTATATACTGGTAAGAGGAGAAATAATAGGGAGCATTTTAATTTTTGAAATATCTTTATTCTAACCTTCAATGAAGGTAGAAGGCTTTCTGTTCTGAAAATACAGGCTTTTTTTTTGAGACAGTGTGTGTGTGTGTGTGTGTGTGTGTAGCCCTGGTCATACTGGAACTCTGTAGACCTATCCACCTGTCTGCCTCCCAGTGCTAGTATTGAAGGTTTGCACCACCACACCTGGATTCTTATATATTTCTTCATGTAATTAATCAGGGATGCCTTGTTTTAGAATCTTGCTGTTAACACCTTTGATAAGGGTTAAGTTTGGTCTGTTTTCAATTAATACTTAGAGAAATATCTGTAAAGCTATTGAAAAAGCACACCTATAAAACTATGAAGAATTCTGTATTAGTCAGGATTCTTTAGAGGAACAGAACTTAAAAGAGGATTTATTAAAGTGACTTACATAGGCTGTGGTCTAGCTGGTCCTCCCGATGGAAAGATCAAGAATATGGTAGTTTTGTTCTTCAGTTCATGATGCTGGATATCTCACTGGGCTTAGGTCTGTGTTGGAGTCCCAGGGAAGTGTATTCTAATACCAGTGAAGGAATTCATTATCATTGTCAGCAGCAGCAGCAACAGAGTAAAAGTAAGCAAGCAAAAAACTTTTTCAGTGGACTGCCGTTAGAAGGTGTGACCCAGACTTAGGGTGAATTTTCCCACCTCAAATGATCCAATCAAAAGATCACAGTTGATCTGTTTTATTGTGTTGAGTATCATATGGCTCTGCTTTGTTCATCTTTTTCTCCTTATGCAATATATTCTTTTTTGTGCTTTCATGCATGTAATTTTTTTCTTTTTCTCTGTATGTTATTCCTGTGTTTTCTTAAAGGCAGCTTGCTTGCTGTAAATTACTTTAGTTTGTGTTTGTCTTGAAAATATTTTTCAATAATTTTGACAGCAGCTGAGCATAGCAATCTTAGTTGGCATTGTTTGCTTTTAGGTCTTGAAATATACCATTCCATGGTTTCTTGGCTTTTAAGGTTGCTGATAAAAACTTAATGTTATCATGATGTGTTTTCCTGTGAATTGCCATTTTTCTTACAGCTTTTATTATTATTTTCTTTGTATATTTTACATTGTAACTGCTGTGTTGTTTAGAGGTTCATTTGTAATTATTTTCAAACTACCTGTTGTATTTAGATATCCCTATTTTTCTCTAGATTTTGTCTCTTGTAATACAAGCGGCGGGACTGCGTCCCCAGCACCCGACCGCCCGCATGGCTAGCTTATGCCCCGAAATAATTACACGGAAACTGTATTCTTTTAATCACTGCCTGGCCCATTAGTTCCAACCTCTTATTGGCTAGCTCTTACATATTGATCTAACCCATTTCTAATATTCTGTGTAGTACCACGAGCTGGCTTACCAGGGAAGATCTTAACCTGCGTCTGTCTGGAGTGGGAGAATCATGGCGACTCCTGACTCAGCTTCTTTCTCCCAGCATTCTCTTCTGTTTACTCCACCCACCTAAGGTTTGGCCTATCAAATGGGCTAAGGCAGTTTTCTTTATTAGTTAACCAATGAAAGCAACAGATAAAATACAAGAACCACCTCCATCATTTGTCCAAATTTTTTGCTACAATGTCATTGACTACACTGTCTTTGTCTTTAGATTACCTTAGTTCCTTTTACTTCACAGATCCTTAG
This sequence comes from Chionomys nivalis, assembly GCF_950005125.1. Classification (NCBI taxonomy): domain Eukaryota; kingdom Metazoa; phylum Chordata; class Mammalia; order Rodentia; family Cricetidae; genus Chionomys; species Chionomys nivalis. The sequence goes on along the minus strand of NC_080090.1, from coordinate 30,050,540 downwards.
GTTATCCCTTCAGCATTATCCCAGGGTTCTTGAAAGTTGAAGTCATTCTTTTTAGTACTATTTATGTGTGTGTGTGTGTGTGTGTGTGTGTGTGTGTGTGTGTGTGTGTGTGTGTGTGTGAGTGTGTGTGAGTGAGTGACTGAAAATACCGTTCTAACCTTGATTCATCTTTGAACTTTGTTCTATCTGGTTTTGTTTGTTGATTGTGGGTGAATTCCTTCCATCTTGGCTAAAGATCAGAGAGTTCAGTCCTATTCTTGCTCCTTCAAGGTTATTGACAGGAGGTTTGACCCAAGGTATGGCTACTAACAGGATGTTTTGCTCTAGGGTGTGGTTACTTGATGCTTTGGGTATTGAGAAGGTGATTACTTTGTTCCTTGTATTGTGGTAAAGAAGTCTTTTGTCTTCCCTCTCCTGGATGGGGGTATATAAAGCCTATGAGCAATAAATGTGAGCAGATTCAGTATTCACTGGAGTGCCCTTCCAACTCTATCCTGTATCTGTCTTTTCTTTTGTATCTTTAATTTAAATCTTTAATGCCATTTCTTAATCCTCATTCTTTCCTCCAAGCATAGGTGAATTAAGCCAGGTGGGACCCTGACCGATGTTGTCTCCTGGATGCGGGATTAGACAGTTGATAATATTTTCTCTGCTGTGTTTTTGCTTTTTTGATCCATTAATATTTTCATTTGCAGCATTTCTGTGGTTATTTTCCAGAGTCTTCATTTCTTTTCTGAACATTTCCTTTCATATTTTTTCTCCTCCATATTACTGACTGATTCATCTGCTTTGCAAACTTTGTTGTTTAGGTTCTAAAGTGATTTCTTACTCTTCATTCATATCCTTGAATCCGGCAAGAGGTCATTTGATTGCCTTCTGAAAGTAGAAATTTGAAATCTTTTTTTTTTTTCCCCTGGCATTTCAAATATCTCATTGTCTTTGGTTTCCATTTTGTAATGGCTTGTTTCATTTTGTGTTAGTGTTTCTTATATTTTGTGCTTCTCCTGGGATGGCTGTGTAGCCTTAATTTTTTCCCTTTTTATTTTATGTGAATCTTCTTGGTGAGTTGTCTTCACTTAGATTTATGGTCACTGCTTTTATTTAATGGAGAAGCTGACTGTAGTAACAGATAACAATAATTTGACAGCAGTCCCAGTGTTAACTTGAAGTAGAAGACAGTTGTGTTGCCTGTTTAAGAGGTTAGCAGTACCAGAATACTGATTGAGGGAAAGTGTAGTTTAAGTAGTGGAATGAGAGGGAATGGGATAGGGAAAAGAAGTAGGATATGAAGAAGAAAGGTATATGGGTTAGAGGTGTGAGAAAATATTTATGCTATGTGCAGAGAAAGAAAGGGACATTTGGACTGAGGAGATGGCTTAGAGGGTAAAATGAGAACCTGAGTTCAAATCCCTAGCAGGCATGATTGTTATGCCTGTCATTTCAGCATTGGAGGGAGGAGACAGGTCCATGGAGCTTTCTCACCTACCATCCTAGATGAAATTTAGTGAGAGATTCTGTTTCAAAGGTAAGTTTTGATGGCTCAGGAAACCTGACTTCTTTCTCAGGCTTCTGTGTGTGTACATTCATCCTCCTACATACACGAATACAAGTATATACCACACATACATACATCACACACGTGGAAAAAATTAGAAAGGGCACCCATAAAAGCCTATTTGAGCAAGATTTAATTTCAAACAGTGACTGAACAATTAAAGTATAGAAATATAAATTTAAAAAATTTTTTAAATAAAATGAAATAGTCTATCCCATTCCCTCTCACTTCACTTGGCATCGATGTGGTTTCTACCTCTCCTTTGATTGTCTTTTGCAGGATTATTTTGAAGTGTTCAAGATAAGTCAGTATCTCATGTAGGAAGACAACTTCTAGAATTTCTAAGGTCACCCTGCCAGCAATTACAATCTTGTCCCTGGTATCTTTAGAATTGTGCTTTCCAAGTGTTTGCCTGTATGACTTTTGTCACTGGGAAATCTTCCCAGCCATCAAGAGACTGTACCAGATTCCCAAGGGTGCTTTCTTATTCCTTTGTAACTCATTCATCCAGGCAGTGAGGACCATTTTGCCTTTTCAATCATTTATCTCCATGGCCTCCGTGGAGAACCTCTCAGCTCCCACACCACACCTGCCTCTGTCTTCAGAACCTGCTTTATTTCAGCAGTTTCCCTCATAGTGTATCCAGGCTCTGGTCACATCCCCACAGACTAGACAGTCGTCCCCAGGTCTGTATTTTCACATTGCCACTGTGTGTGCCGGGAGAATACCTCTTTAACTGAAGCCTCTGTCCCTGGCTTGATTGTTGCTTTGTTGAGAAAAACCTTACTTTAGCTTAATCCTTTTTCTTTAGCTTGTTCTCTTATTGGAATAGATTCTTTCACTGGGTGACAGAGACGGCTAATAATCTGCTATTTTACTTTGTAATCCTAGCATATTCCAGTATTACACTCTTTGATTCAGATTGCTTTAGCTTTATTTAAGGTCTTTGTATTACTTTTTGAATTTTTGTTATTTGTTTTGTTTTCTTTTTTTTGTGGCCAGAATCTTGATGATGATTACATTAAATCTGTCGCTCACTTTCAATAATGTATCCATTTTCATAGTATGTAATTTAGTACCTGAGCGTGGGAGACTCATTCATCTAAGTACCTGCAGTTTCTGCCTTAGTGTTTTAAAACCGTCCCTGTAGAAGCTGTCTACCTATTTGCTTGTGTTTATTTCTAGGTCTTTTTTTTTTTAAGCTATCATGAATAGGATTTTTTTTGTTTCTTTTTCAGAAATTTTATTATTGTGAATAAGAAATCATGGAATTTTTACACTGATTCTGCTCCCACCTACTGTTGCTGAAAGTGTATTTAAATGTTAAAAGTTCTGTTAAGTCTTTATGCTCTTAAATATAGTGTCATGTCTGCAAGTAGGGATTTGACTTATTTTATATTTGTCTATTATTTTTTCTCTCAGTACTTGAGCACTATGTTAGTTATAAGTGGAGAAAGTAGACACCCATAACAGGCTCCTGATTTGAGAAAAAAATTCTTTTAGTCTTCCCCATTTGCTGTAATATTGACTATTGGTCACATGCAACTTTATTATGTTAAGTTCTGCTTTTAGGTTCTTCAGTGCTCATATTCTGAAGGGATGTTGAGTTTTGTCAAAGACCTTTTCTGCATTAAATGAAATGGTCACATGACTTTTGTAACAGTGAACACTGTTACACTTACTGATTTATGTATGTTGGGCAATCTTTTTGTCCCTGGAATGAAACTGATTTACTTGTGGTATATAATTTAATGTATTCTTTAATTCAGTCTGCAAGTATTTTATTGAGACTCTGATTTTGAGACAGGGTCTGTGACCTTCCTGTACTAGAGCTCACCACGTAAACCATGCTGGCCTTGAACTTACAGAGATCTTCCTGCCTCCCAAGTTCTAGTTTGGGGAAGGCTGATGTTGGCTCTTCTCTAAAGCTTTGGTAGAGTTTGACAGTGACTGTTTAGGCAAGGGCCTTTGTTATGAGACTGTTACTGCTTCAGTCAGTTGTCTGGGTCTAAGTTGTTTATCATTTTTATTTAACTTTAGTAGGGCATTTGTGTAGGAATTTATCCATTTAGATTGTTTAGTTTGGGCTAATATAAGTTTTCAAAGCTACTTCTCGATTTCTTTGGTATTTGTTGCAATATCCTTTTTTTAGCTATTCATTAAGTTGCGTGTTTCTTTTTGTTTTAGGTTGTTTGGTTAAGAGTTTGTCAATCTCATTTGTTTTTTCATAGAGCCAACTTCATTGATTCTTTATATTCTCTGTTTTTCCTAAATTTCTACCCTGATTTACTTTTGTCTACTGATAATTGGCTTGTTTTGTTTTTCCTAAGACCTTGAAGTACATCATTGAGCAGTTTATTTTGGATTGCTTTGTTTTTGAAATATAAGCACTTATAGCTACTCGTTTCCTGTTAGGAAATGCCTTTGCTGTATCTCAAAGATTCTGATGGTTGGTGCTTTTAATCTAGAAGTTTATAATTTTTTCCTTAATATAAAATATTTGGAGAGTCAGAGAAAATTCCATGGGCTACTGAGAAAATAATCCCCAGCTGTTGAGTGAAATCTTCTGTAAATGTCTGTTAAGTATATTTAGCCTGTGGTATGATTAACTCTGAATTTCTTTTATTGATTTTTTTTTTTAAGCCTGGAAACTATCGATGAGAGCAGGATGTTGACATCACAGACTATTAATGAATATATTCTCTTATGTGTAGTAGTACTTGCTTTATGAAATTGGAAACCCCAACATTTAGTGAATATGCATTTCAAAATACTCTATCTACTTAAAAAATTTTACTTTAATTTTGTGTAAATGTCTGTCTGCCTACATGTATGTGTATGCATCACTGACTTGTCTGTGTGGTTCCCACAGAGACCAAAAGAGACAGATCCCCCTGGAACTGGATTTACATAAGGTTGTGAGCTAATATGTAGGTGCTGAGAATTGAATGAATGTAGGTTCTTTGCAAGAACAGCCAGTGCTCTTAGCCACTGAGCCATCTCTCTAGCCCCATACAAATGTTATCTTCTTAATGAATTGTAGTGGCCTTCTTTACCTCTTCTGACTAGTTATGGATTGAAGTCTTTGATTTTATATGGGAGTCTTCCAGTGAACTGCCTATTTTTCAGGAGTCTTTTGTTCAGAAAACTTTAATTGTAGAATAATCATACCTGCTGATATTTTTTTTTTGCTCCCCCATCTTACATAAGCTACATACCAAGGTCCGCAGAATGTTCTATTTCTTTTGAAAATCTTTTTACAATTTATATATTTTTTATATTTTCCTCTTATGTTGTGTGAAATCCAACCCCCCCTCACCCATTGACTCTATGCTTTTGTCCTCTCTGTGAATTTAAAATCTTTCTGAATTTAACTGATATCCCATTGAGACTATGGATTTAATTTGGAAAACTGATGATACAGTCCTGGGAAAAGCAAATGAACTCATGTTTATCAGGAACATTTTGACTATGTTCCTTAGTGTCCTTTTCTCCCTCCCTTTCCTTCTCTCTCTCTTTCTCTCCCCCTCTTCCTCTCTCCCTCTCTCCTCCCAATTTCCCTCTCCCTCTCTTCCTTCCCCTCTCTCCCTCCTTCCCCTCTTCCCTCCCTCCCTGCCTGCCCTTCCTTCCTTCTTTGTTTGTTTCTTGCTTGCTTTCTCTCTCTCTTTCTGTGTGTGTTTAAAACAGGGTTTCTCTATGTATCTCTGGCTGTTCTAGAACTGGCTTTGTAGAACAGGCTCGTCTTGAACTCACAGAGATCCGTCCACCTCTGTCTCCTCAATGCTGGGATTAAGGGTGTGCACCACCACCACCGGGCACCTAAGTGTTCCTTCTAATGGTAAAGTTTCCTTCTGTATCGTTTTGAGTGTTTTAATCATGAAAGCATACTGGATTTTATAAAATGCATTTTCCTTTGCATCAACTAAGATGGTTAGTTTTCTCATTTAATTAACATAGTGTGGCATTTAAAAAATGTTAAGTCACTATACATTTCTGAGATTAAAGTCCTCAGTTATGGTTGTAATCTTTCATATGTTGCAATATTTGGTTTACAAGTACTTTTGCTGAGGATTTTTATGTTTATATTTGTAAGGGATATTGGCATGTGGATTATTTTTTTCATACTGGTTTTTTTGTGTTTTTTTTTTTTTTTTTGGCTAGGTAACAGGGTAGTACTGGCCTCAAGAATTATTGATATTCACTTAACTGAGCTCTTTTTGTTGGGAAACAATCACATGTTTCTTCCTCTGTTTTGAGACGAATTGATGTTAATTTTTTAAATTTCTGCTAGACTCATCAGTGAAGGAATTTCTCCTAGTCTGCTCTTCATTGCAAAGTTTCTTTTTAAAATTTTATTTGTGTGTGTGTGTGCGCGCATGTGCGGGTGCTTTTAGATCTCCTAAAGCTGGAGTTAGAGGTAGTTAATGAGCTACCCACAGGGGTTCTGGGAACGGAACTCCCACCCTCTGCAAGAACAGCAAGTGTCCTTAAACACATTTAGTACTGCATAGAAATCTCTAAGACATACACCAGGAACTGCACATTTTTGGGGCAAGCTGCACATTATTTGAGTCATCATAATTACAGATCATAATGTAATTTAGGTGTTGTTTTTCAATAATTATAACATTTTTATTTACAAAAACAAACAACCAATTAAACAATTTAAGTTCCCAGTACTTTTTAATGCATGGTACTGTGTAAAACATTTTCCTCTATGAAGAGGCACCAAACAAAATTTACGTAAGTATTTAGATTCGCCCCTTTTACCATGGGCAGCAGAAACTAAGCTCTGCAGGTTCTCGAAGGATTTTTTTCTTACTACTTGCTTAATACATATAGGTTCATTCTGCTTCTTATCACCTGTCAACTCTTTTGGGTGGATCTTTATGAGGAGCTCTCCCTGCATATCCAGGGGAAGGTCTGGTTCCAGAGAGCCTTCATTATTGTTATCTGTTACCCAGTCTCTCACCACTAATATAGCAGAAACTGTTTATGCTTCATATTTGCTTGTGGATTGAGGATGTTGTACACTGAAATGAATTGAAAAGTCCATGGTTTATAAGGTACAGCACTACTTTTTTTTTTGTCCATTTCATCATTTTTCTTAGAATGGAACAACACAAAAGGAAGTGGTCCGTGTTGTCAACGCCTTCCTTTCATGTGGGCTTTGTATTCCTTGATGCAGGTTTTACAACATTCTCTCCCGTTTTTCTATTGCTTTACCTGTTGTTGAGACAGAAGTGTCATGGATCATTGATATTATTGGACAGTGCTTGTCTTTCCATGATAGGAGAAGAATATTACCTTTTCTGGAAAATAATATGTCACCTTTTCTCATTCTTGGTATTTTCATTTTCAAATTTGGCACAAACTTCCCCTGTCCCTAAAACAGACTCTACTTTTCTCTGTAGCAGCGATTCAGCTGTAGATGTAGCATTGTAGTACTTATCCTGGTAAATATGGTGCCTTGTGCCAAGATAGGGTCCAAGGGCTGAAAGAACAGTTTCTTGCAATCTCTTTCCTTCAGCAGTGCATATCTCCATATTGCAGACATTTGCACATCATCTGAACAAGTAAACAGTATTTTATTATTTTTTCTGGGTTATACATGCAGAATTTTAAATGTCCTGTCCATAGAATCATTCCCTTGTCCAAAGACAACAGTTGCTTTGACTTGTATATTGTTCAAAATTTATGCAGGAAATCAGTACAGGTTGGATGTTGAAAAGTCTCCTTGAGTGACTGTCTATTTTGACATTATAGAAATGCCAGAAGTCCATATTTGCTCAAAAATCTATAACGACTTAGTGTCTGGAAATATAGGGTAAATATCAAAGGATCTGTTGACCAATAGTCTTTCAGGTAATCTTTTCTTGTTTGACCTATCAGAATAATTAGGCCAAGGAATTTCTTGATGCCCTTCTGTGTAACCGGAGACTACTTTAGTTTTCTAGATGGTGTTTTGTGTTTCATTGCAGTTTGATTGTGATAGTTGGGTAGCTATTTGCACAGTTCATCACCAAAAAAAAAAGATTGGTCACAGAGGTACAGAGTCACTCTGAGACGGAAATGTAATGATCTGAGAATGACCTTCAAACATTTGTAAGCATGATGGTGTTGTGGGGAGCTGCGGGCTGTGTTCCTGCCGCCCCAGCTCCTGGTCACCTGGCTAGCTTATGCCCCGAAATAACAACACACAAATTGTATTCATTTTAAACACTTCCTGGCCCATTATATCTAGCCTCTTCTTGGCTAATTCTCACGTATTAATTTAGCCCATTTCTAATAATCTGTTAGCACCCCAAGGTGCGCTTACCGGGAAGATTCTAGCCTATGTCTATCCTGGGTCGGAGCTTCATCACATCTGCCCCAGAGAGGAGAGCTATCGAGTCTGAGCTCACTTCCTCTTCCTCCCAGCATTCTGTTCTGTTTACTCCACCCACCTATGTTCTAACCTATGAGGGCCAAGCAGTTTATTTTTTAACCAATGACCTTCCTCCATGATGGTGTGTCAACTTCACACCGGAAATTATCAGTAGCTTCGTCAGTGTCAGAATCACTTGAAACTACCACCACTGTGCGCTGTCTTACAGGTCTAATCATTTCACTGTCAGTAGAGTTGGCAGAGTCAGGCCAGGAGTTGTCCAGATAGTCATCTGCATCCTTGATCCCACTAAGAATAGCTGAGAAATTACCATTAAATATGGAAGTGTATCTCTTTCATTGATTCCCCTCCTTTTTCTGAGAGAGAGAGGGCATTTCTAAAAGTGCCAGGAACTTGAAGACTGAAGACTATTTGAATGACCAAAATACAGTGTAACTGCAATGCTTTATGGGTTTGTGCAATTATATAGTTTTTTGCAGATTAGCCTGCAGTTTCCACCAATGAGATTGCTTCATTTGGTGTGGACAAGACAAAATGTTCACATCTAAGGTAGTAACAGACAGCATGTGAAACATAAGAAAACTTGTGAGCTGTACGAAATGTGTTAACTGCTGAGCCATCTTTTCGTCCTCTATTGGGAAGTTGTTGATTACTAGTTTAATCTTATTTTGTTGTTGTTTGTATGTATGTTCAAGTACTTTTTATTTTTATTATCTTTTTTTGGGGGGGGGTTGGGGTAGCTTTTTCAGTTCATTATCTAATTGTTGGTATACAATTATACTAACCATAGTAGTAGTGCTTATACTTCCCCCAAGTAAGGTCAGTGTGCCTGCTTCTAGTTTCTAGTTTTTAGTAACCTGAGTCTTGCCCCTGTTTTCATATGATCATTTAGCCAAAGTCCTGGCAATTTATGATAATCTTTTCAAAGGGCTATAGTTCCTTTTTATTTTAGTTACTGTATTTTTCAGCTCTAGAATCTTTGTCTCTCTGTGTCTGTCTGCTGTCTCTCTTAATTTCCATTTCCATTGTTTCTTTTAGTGGTTTTATTTTTTTATTTATTTATATTTTTTTATTCAAGGTAGGATTTCTCTGTGTAATAGTTCTGGTACTCACTTTGTACAGCAGACTGGCCTCAAATTCACTGAGATCCGCCTGCATCTGCCTCCCAAGGGGCTGGGATAAAGGTGTGCGCCACCACTACCTGACTCTTTTAGTTCTTTGTTCTAGGTTTCTACTAGTTTTTTTTTTATTTAACTTATAAGGACAGATGATTAAAAGTCTTCTAATAAATCTAGCAACTGCCCTTTCTTAGAGATAGTTTATATTTTTACTGTGAATTAATGTATACTTTTGTGTTCATTTACATGGCTCAAAATTTTTGTTATTGTTGAACATATGTAGTACAGTGGTTCTCAACATGTGAGTTGTAACCCCTTTGGGGTTACACATCAGATATCTTATGTGGAAGGTATTTACATTTTGATTCATGATAGTATCAAAATTACAGTTATGGAGTAGCAACGAAAATAATTTTATGGTTGGGAGTCACCACAAATTAGGGATGGTATTAAAGGGTTGCAACATTAGGAAGCTTGAGAACCACGGGTGTAGTATATAATGTATCTGGGAATTCAGTTCTTTGGACTCCCTGGGGCTTCTTTTTTTTTTTTTCCTTTAAAATTTATTCAGCACAATACAATCTCCAACTCCACTGAGATGGCTGACCATGTCCATGACCAAAGCAGTTTATAAACTGGAATTCAGTTGCTGAGCCAGCCCAGCCTCAGCTTTCTTGTCAGAATCAGGTCATATAGCACCTACAGCCTTCTTCTGTAAGTGTCTCTGTCTGCCTCCCCTCTTGTGAACCTTGCCTGTTGCTCACCCTCTGGACCTTTGGACTAAGGCCTACCAGTTTCAGGAAGGCTATGGTGCACGGTGACAGACACTATGTCCGAGGTATGTGGAGGTAGTAATGGAGATATTGGATGCTATTGTTCATAAGATACCAATAGAAACGTCTCCAGGCAAACTATTCCTTCATGTAGCCTTTAGACTTTAGAGACTTGTATGGCCTTCATTATATGAAGGTTGGACATTTTTCTTGTCAGCCATCACTCCTTCCTAGAAAAGGAGTTCATAGATGGCAGTCCAATTCTTCTTAGGCATCAACATCATGGTGGCCACAGGGTCAGAGAGGGAGGCTGGAAAGGAAGGAGCATGTATGGCGCAGTGTCCCCCTAGGGATTGTTATTTCTGGTTTTTACAACTTGTTTCATTCATTCATTCATTCATTCATTCATTCATTCATTCATTCATTTTCTCTCTCTCTCTATTGGTAGACTGTATTTATTGGATATCATAAGTGAATTCTATCTCCTCCTTGACAGACTTTTCTTAAAAACCCTCATCAGAAGATAAAAACTCTACTAGTCTTTGCAGAGCCCTCTGTCTTAGGACAGTCAGTGTTTAGTCATTTCTGCTTGCATAGGAGCTAAAAGGTGCAGCTAAGGTCAAAGTTCAGGTTCTTGTGAGATGTTTTTACTGAGCTTTTGTGTAGCTTTGGGTATTCATGGAGACTTCTAGAGTTTCCAACATGCATAAGTTTTAAACCAGTATTCATTTAATTTTCTCCTTTTTCAGCCTCTTTGCAAACTTTTAGTTTTGTCTATTGATTGTTGCAAATGTTATCTCTTGTCATGGGTAAACACTGACCCCAAAATGATTTTGATACATACCATCTGGGAAGCTGCTTCAACCCTAGGAGTCTCCAAGTCTTGGAAACCAAAACAAGGCCCAAACCCAACCTTAGGTATCCCCATGCCAGTAATTGAAAACAAGTGTCAGTTCTATTTAGTACCAACAACTACACCAACATGGGTTCCTATCATAGTGGTTGCAGTCATTTGAGGAAATTGTGGGTGGTGAATAGGTAAATTAAATTACCACAGCTTTACTAAAATTCAGTAGCTTCTCTCTCTCCCTCTCCCCGCCTGCCTGAGCCTCCCTCCCTCCCTGTTTTATTTTTTCCTCTTTTGGCGTGGGTGTGGTTTGAGATAGGGTCTCACTATTTAGACCAGGCTAGTCTTGAACTCATAGATATCCACCTGCCTCTGCCTCCCAAGTAGTGGGTTTAAAGGCATATGCCTCCATGCCTGACAATAGCTTCTTTCTTTATTAATCATTTTTCTGATTTTTGTAAGATATCAATTAACTTTTACTTAGATAATAATTGATTTTGATTGTTTTGCTGTGTTCTTCATTGCTTTGTGATGGCATAGAGTTATTTTGTTTCTTTTTGTTTCATTGATTCTTTGTGAATTTTATTATCATGCCTCCTCTGAAAAGAAAACAAAAATATGAAATAAAAATTTAAAAATAAAAATGCAAATTAAAGAAAGAAAAACCATCTTACAATGGAAACTGCAATGTGTCACCCATTCTCCCCTTTTGCCTAAACAGCTTTACTTGCAAATGTTCATTGTCATGACATTGGTCTGGTTTACAGCCCCTGGTTTCTCCTACACCATCAATATTGGAGCCATGGGATGGAGTTTAAGTGTTTCTTACTATGCCATATTTTTAATTTCACTACCACCTTTTTGAACAAGTTAAACGGAAAGCAATATAATGTTCATTGTCATGTGCTATTATTAGTCATTTCCTCTCTCTCTCTCTCTCTCTCTCTCTCTCTCTCTCTCTCTCTCTCTGTGTGTGTGTGTGTGTGTGTGTCTCTGTCTCTCTCTCTCTATGCCTGCCTGCCTTTCTTTCTGTCTTTATTTTTTGAGATAGGATGTCTCTGTGTAACTCTGGCTATTCTGGAATTTACTCTGTAGATCAGGCTGGCCTCAAACTCAATAGAGATCTACCTGCCTCTGCCTCCCAAGTGCTAGGATTAAAGGTGTGCACCACCACCTGACTTAAAGCCATTTCTTAATGTGTACTAATATTTTCTCATCCCCTAACATTCTATCTCCACTTACTAATTAATAAGTCTTTTACTTTTTCTCACCAATATTTCATTGTTTGTATTTTACACTGCATTGCTTGATACCATGCTAAAAGCAAGTGCAGTTTCTACCTTAATTTTCCAGAATTTGAATGCCATTACAAATGGTATCTGGAATACTTTTAATTTCTGTTTGTTCATTGGTATTATCTAAAACTAACGACATACAATTTTTAATAAAAAAAAAACCCACTTAGTTCTCAGAGTGTTTTAGTAGATTTGGTGTAATTTTCTATAGAGACAAGTATGTTCTCTGCTATTGAAGGCAGTTTTATGCCTTCCTTGTCCAATTTCTATGTCTTTATTGCTTTTCACAGCAATGCTAGGGCTTCCATTGAATAGGAGCAGAAAAAATAGACATCCTGCCCTGTTTGCTATCTTAGAAATCAATCAGTACTTCCCTGGTATCTTTACATTCCCTTAAATATATGTGATTCTCAGTATAATAAAATTAAATAGAAGTCCAGTTTTCCTTCTATACATTAACATAGGCTGAAATATCTTATAATTCCAGATATACTAAACTACATGTATGTCATTCTTTTCTTTGCAGATGTGCACATTTGTAAATGTCTATGAAAACACTTCTTTACAGTTCATTTATCTTTCTTCCTTAAGAGATGAGCATTTAGGAAAATTGAAATGTCTGGGGATTTTATAATGTGGACACTTGATATTAGGTTGAACTGTGTGAAATTGTTCACTAGTTTGTAGGCTGTAAATCTTGCAGAGACAACAGTACCCCCAAAATGGGGGAAGGTATGACAGTTCTTATAAGAAGATATAATTTAGTATTAAGTGTTAATTCATGAGAAAAAGTCCACCACTGCATATGATACATGTGGTCATGCTCTTGAAGAAGATGCTGTCTCAAGACTGAGCCTTTTACAATCTTCTTGTGTGTTTGATTCCGTGATTTATCTGTCGGAGTATCCACACATTTAGGTTCAAATCGAATCCACTTGTGATCCTAGTTTTATGCATAAAACATTTTGGGAACACATTATTGAGAAATGAAACTTTGTTTACTTTGCTGTGTGATAATTTTGTGCAGGAAGCTGTTCTGTATATGTCATTATTAGTTTATGTGTGGGGTTGTTCTGCCTGCGTGGGTGTATGTGCGTCTTTACTTGCATGCCTGGTGTGCCCAGTAGGGGCCAGAGGATGGTATCAGGTCCCCTGGAACTGAAGTTCCAGAAAATTGTAATCTATCATGTAGGTTCTGAGAATTGAACTGGGATCCTTTGAAGAGGAGCTAATGTTCTTAACTGTTGCCATCTCTCTAGCCTCCTAAACACATTTTTAGGTGTTTCTAACTTAAAATATTTAGGTCAGGGTATGGATTTGAGAAGTGGAATAGTTAAAGATCAGCAGGTGCTTTTCCTTTCAAAATAAATATTTCAGCAGACAATAAGGATAACAGTAAAGCAAACAAAATAGGAAGGTTGTGCATATCCTTTACTTTGTTCTTTTTGTGTAATTTTTTCATTGTAAATTACTGGTGGAAGAAAGCTACACACTCTGTCTCTCTGTCTCTCTTCCTCCCTCTTTCTCCTCCCTCCCCCGCTCTCTCTGGCTCTCGAGTGGGTTTTTTACTATCTATTCTTCACACTACTGTTCCGTATAACAAAATCTGGGTAAGAAATACATGAAAGATTTTGTATAATATTCGTGAAACCAAAAAAATCTTGTTCATTGCTGTAATTTTAGCACTTCGCATATAGTTACTAACAAGCAATAATTTGAATAAGTGTAGGGATAGAACCTAATTTGGTTCAAGTAAGAAAATGTAATTTGTATATATTTTTATTTTAATACACGGTATTTAATAATCATCAAAGAGCCACATGCTTTTTGGAGTGACTAAATTGTGTCTGTCAGTGCTGTTACTGGAGGCTGTTGTTTTTGGTTCGAAATTTGAGCTTGATTGAAAATGTTCAAGTCATTACTGACAAAAGCTGGACATGTTGGCTAGCACATGCCAGTGATCTGAATATAAGGGGCTGAGGAGAAGGGTGAGAAGAGTGCCAGACTGCCTGGTCTTGTTTCTGTGTAACAACCCCAAACCTCTTAAAGTTGTTCCGGGCAGTGATGCACATGTCTGTAATCCCAGCACTCTAGAAGCCAAGGGGCGGGGTGGGGGGGTGGGGGGGTGGGGGGGGGAGTGAGTTTGAGGCCAGATTGAGCAACATACTCAGACTCTATTGTTGTTGTTGTTTTAAGAAGAGTAATAAAGCCCCTCATTCATTTAATACGCCTGTTGAAAATATAAGATTTAGAAAATATTTTTGTATTGGTAAACTAAATAGAACTGAAATTTGTTTCTTTTGTATTTGCTGCCACCAAGTGGCAAATTAGCGACATAGACACCGAGAGAAACAATAAATGGGACCTCCTGAAACTGAAAAGCTTTTGTAAAGCAAAAGACCTGGTCAATGACACAAAACGACAGCCTACAGAATGGGAAAAGATCTTTACCATCCCCATATTGGACAGAAGTCTGATCTCCAAAATATACAAAGAACTCAAGAATTGGACATCAAAAGAACACATAATGCAATAATAATAAAAAAAAAAATGGGAGTACAGACCTAAACAGAAAACTTTCAACAGAGGAATCTAAAATGGCTGAAAGACACTTAAGGAAATGCTCAGCATCCTTAGTCATCAGAAAAATGCAAATCAAAACAACTTGAGATTCCATCTTACACCTGTCAGAATGACCAAGATCAAAAACACTGATGACAGCTTATGCTGGAGAGGATGTTGGGTAAAGGGGACACTCTTCCATTGCTGGTGGGAGTGCAAACTGGTACAGTCGCTTTGGAAATCAATATGGAAATTTCTCAGAAAATTAGGAAACAATCTACCTCAAGACCCAGCAATGCCATTTTTGGGGGTATATACCCAAAGGAAGCTCTTTCATACTACAAGGACATGTACTCAACTATATTCATAGCAGCATTATTTGTAATAGCCAGAACCTAGAAACACCGTACATGACCCTCAACTGAAGAATAGATAAAGGAAATGAGGTACATTTATACAATGGAGTACTACTCAACAGTAAAAAATGACGTTTTGAAGTTTGTAGGCAAATGGATAGATCTAGGAAAAACCATATTGAACCAGAAAGACAAGTATAATATGTACTCTCTCAGAAGTGGCTTTTAGACATAAAGAAAAACCAGCCTACAGTCTACAACCGTAGAGGACCTAGACAACAAAGAGGAGCCTAAGAGAGACATTTATGGATCTACATAGGAAGGAGAGGAGGCAAGATCTCCTGAGTAAATTGGGAGCATGGGGGTCATGGGAGAGGGTAGAAGGGAAAATGGGTGCAAGGAAGGGGAGCAGAGAAAAACATAGCACAATTTAAAAAAAGGAAAGATAAAGACAAACTAATGTTTTATATGTAAAGGTATAAATAATATTCTATGCATCACCTGCAACTTCTTAAACCCTGTATAAATAAATATGGCTAAGTCGTTAGATATGTTGTCAGAAAATATATTTGGACAGGGTTTTTGCTGTGTGTGTGTTTGTATTTTAAGATTTAAGAGGATAATTTATTGCCACTAGTTCTGAAAAAAAAGCCCCATACTTTGTGTTTCTTCAAGAATCCAATAAGGTTTAACTTTTATATAGAGATAGTCTTTAAAAGTGCATGTATATATGATATATGTTTCATATAAATATGACATGTATACATCTGTAATCCTCAGAGTTGTAAATTGGAGGCAGGAGGATTGAGTTTGAGATCATCCTGGACTCCATAGAAAAACTTTGTCTCAAAAAAAATAACAGGAATAAAAAACATATGCTACACAAATTAGTTTTATTGATAGAAGGATAAAAACTAAATTCTAAATTAGTAAAAATCAAAGTAAACTTTCTATCATTTAATAACTTTTCTTAAAGCACATAGTCCCTTCATTTTGTCTGTTTGCTTTCACTGACCTGTGATTGGAACTACTGCTTTCACTAGAGGAAAATAATATGGAAATTCATGTTATATCCTAGTATTCCTGTGTAGTATTGTCATTGGCTTTTTTTGTGCTACTTATGCCTCCTTAAAACTTAACCTTGCCACACATATAACTTAACCATACACATAATTACATGTGACTTAATACTTAATGCCAGCCCCATTTGGAGGCAGCTAGTGTATAGTAGTGAGCTCTGTATTGGTGAGAGAATTTGATAGGTGCCTATTCCTAGATAGATCTTACTTAATGTTCTTTTTATAGCTTGGGGAAGAAAATAGTAAATAGCTGAAGATAATGAGCATGCTGCAGATTGTTTTATTTTCTCCTGTAAAACCAGTAAACATTTGCATCCTGTTTCCCGGCTGTCTGTTACTCTTCTCATTCTCTTAACTATTAAATGTAATACATACTTTAATAATTATCAACCACAGTAATCATGAGGAGACTTCAATTAGGTGAATGTCTCCTGTGGTTTTAGTGAAAGTAGTTTAAAAAAATCTCTTAGACTGCAGAGGAAAAGCATTAGACTGGGGAGCACTAGAAAGGCATGTGAGTTTAATGTGTGTGCTATTTGTTGGGCTTCACATTTGAAGTGGAAACATTAAAGACTGTAGTTAGTAAAAAAACCGTGGTTTAATAATTGTTGCTTTATAGTCACTAGGTTGCAGTTGCTATCTTTTTGTTAGATGTCTTTATGCTCTCAAAACAGTAATGTTGCTTGATATTACTCAATACAGTATTCCTTCAGAACAGAAAAAATAACCTTATTGGAGTTGTATTTAAGTTGTCTTTGGAGTTGTCTTTGGTTTTATTTTACTTTCCCTCCTTTTTAAAGAAGAAAGCTGTTAAGTTAGAAATGGAAAGCTGTTTATTATACATCTGTGATGAACAGACTATTTGGTATGTTAAACTGGACTGAATATGATTACGTTCAAGATCCATGTTCCCTTTAACAATTCTGATGTATGAGATACATGACTGGTGGTGTCTCTTTACTTGGCCCCCTTTTAAGAAAGTCTAGATGACATTCCAAATGACCACTGTTTTGTTTTTTTACGATGCTGATAGGCACATGCTAACAAGTGCTCTCTTTTCCTTCATACATTATTTCTCTCCCCCACTCCTTACCACTACCACCCTCTTTGAGACAGAGTGTTACCACTGTAGCTGTGGCTAGTTTCTTCTCACTTTTTTTGTTGTTGTTTAAAGTTTTGGAGCCTGTCCTGTAGACCAGGCTGGCCTTGAACTCACAGAGATCTGTCGGGCTCTGCCTCCCAAGTGCTGGGATTAAAGGCGTGCATCACCACCACCTAGCCTTCTCATTTTTAAAAATGTATTGAATGACTCATTTGTTATTACCTGAGAGATGTTGATAGCTAGATTTTCACTGGAAAATTCTATGCTTCTTTGCTTTCTGTTCATAAATCATCTTGTAACTCCTGACTCATAAAAGGCTTTGGATAAATCATAAAGTATACCTATTCTAGTTCCTTTCTTAATTCAGTGTTTGAGAAATGGATGGACAAAACAGAAAAGCAAACAAAAAAGTCCTATGCAAAAGAGAAAGACAAATCAAAAAGCCTTTAAGAGTTTGTGTGATAAATAATTTTAATTGGAAAAATACGACAAATAGCTGATTGCTAATAACACACACACACACACACACCCCTCTGATAGTGTTGAAGACTACTGAATTTTCAACCTGCTTTTGCAAAAGTTGTAATTCTTACCTTTTACCACTGGGTGGTGCATTTGCATTGTTACTACTACCCCTTTATAAATTTATATAAGGGAACCATTTGAAAAATCCATAATAAAATTAAGGTGGTGGTATAGTTTATTGTGCATTTGAGCAAGTTTAAGCTAGTTCCAAAAAATATCTTGTGATATACTATGCAGTTAAAGAGAAAGAGTGAGAAGTGTGTGTGTTTCTGTGTTTAGACAATGTCTCATATAATCCCAGAATTTGGGAGACAGAAGCTAGAGGATTTTTGTGAATTTAAGGCCAGCCTGGTTTGTATAGTGAGTTCCAGGACTACATAGAGACTCAGTCTTAGTAAAACCGAAAAAAGTAAAGATGTTTTGATATTGTAGGTAATAGCTTCATCAAACTAGGACCTTGTACATGCTAGGCAAGCTGTCTACCCTTGAGCTCACAGATGATACTGTAGTTTAAATGACATCCAAGTTTTTTAAAAAAAAAAAATTCATAATTTCTTAAAATGCTTAAAAAAGAGGAAGCTCTAGCTTTAAAAGGTATCCTTAATTATCATTTTGTCTTTTTCTCCTGTCCCATAGCTATTCACACCTTTATGACAAAAACTTTCCTTTTTTCAAAAATATAGCTATTATATTTGCATTCTACTTTTAAAGCTACCAAATGTCTTATTGACATTTTTTTTTTTTATTTCAATGAGTTGAGTAGTCAGGTATCAAGATAGTATTTGGAGTTATAGCAAGGTTCCAGTTCAGAGGAGAAAACAAGCAAAAACAGGCATCTTAAATTACCCTATGTTGTATTTTGTTCAGATTATCTGAGCATGTCTTGTGTTCACGTATAAATGTAGGTGCTCTCCAAGGCTAGAGGCCTCAGATCTACTGGAGCTGGAGACAGACAGCTGTGAGCCATCTGTCGTTGGTGCTGGGAATAGAACTTGGGTCTTCTGCAACAGCAGCTTGCCACCAAGCCAGTTTTCCAGGTCCTATTTTTTAGCTTTTGAGGAATAAATTTAGAGGTTTTTATTACCCAGTGAGTTTAGAGCAATAGTTCCCAACCTCCCTAATGCTGTGACCCTTTAATACGATTCCTTATGTTGTGATGACCCCTCCCCCAAGCATAGAATTACTTTCATTGCTACTTTATAACTGTAATTTTTCTACTGTTAAGAGTTGTAATGTAAGTAACTGATATTCAGGCAATCTGCTATGTGACCCCAGGGAAAGAATCTTCTGTCCCAAGGGGGTCGCTACCCACAGCATAGAAGGGAGGCTTTGGCTTTGTAGGTTACTTTTTAGCTTAATAAACGCAGTCATTACGTTTTGGCATTGGGAGCTTTTGTCGCTTCATCTTCCTGGGCCTTACTTTTCTTAGTTATAGGATAGTGTTTGAGTTCAGGGAAATGAGAATCATGACTCTAAGGCTGGGCGGTGGTGGCGCACGCCTTTAATCCCAGCACTTGGGAGGCAGAGGCAGGCGGATCTCTGGGAGTTCAGGGCCAGCCTGGTCTACAGAGACAGTTTGAGGACAGCCAGAGTTACAGAGAAATCCTGTCTTGGAAAACAAAACACACACACACACAAACATAAACAAAAAATATGTGACCTATGAAGGTGAGAATAAATAATCCATAATCCTGCTGTGGCTTAATTGGTCTGTTGTTTAAACAAACAAACAAAACCAACCATAACATAAACACAATGACTGTTGATTAAGCTAAAAATTAACCTACACAGCCAAAGCCTCCCTTCTATGCTGTGGGTAGCGACCCCCTTGGGACAGAAGAGTCTTTCCCTGGGGGTCACATAGCAGATTGCCTGAATATCAGTTACTTACATTACAACTCATAACAGTAGCAAAATTACAGTTATAAAGTAGCGTGTGTGCACGCACGCACACAAAAGAATCTAGCTCAGTATTAGAACATTTACCTAAGGTGTGTAAGGTGTGTAAGGCCTAAGTTCAATCCTCAACACTCAAACTTTCTGCCATAATTAAGACTGTCTTACACACACACACACACACACACACACGTTTTATTCCATGCGACATAAGTATTGTTTTGTGTTTTTAGAAATCTCTTACAGAGAAGCAGGGATGTAGCTCAGTGGGTAGAGTACTTGTTTAGCATTTGTAAGGCTCTGTAGTTCTTCAGTCTCCAGTATTTCAGGGCAAAGGAGATTTTGAATATCAGATAAATGTGCATTATATGGCATATATTGTATTTTAAATCATTCTTTTATTCAGTATTAAGGTGATTTCATGTTTTAATGATGTTTAATGATCTTACTATGTACACTTTATAATCTTCATATTATTTTCTTATGTTTACATTTTTTACAAGTGGAAATGATAGCCAAAAAGTTTGAAAGGCATATTGATGTTATTGATAGCTATTGGCAGATTGTTTTTTCCCTCCAGTTCACTGTCTTGTGGTCTCTGCCATAGAATTTTGCAGTAGCTTACTGGTGGTTATCTTTGCTATAGTGGCAGGTCATTTTTAGGTTACTTTTTATTTTATGTCCGCAGTGAGTTTTTTTTATGTATAAACTTGATTTTTACTTTTCAACTTGATTTAAAAGGTACAATCCATCATTGTACAGATTTAAAAATCTATTTGCTATATTATGACACTCATGGCTCTTCATGACTTAGCTGCTCTCTAATTTTCTACTGTATTTTATACAGCCCTACTATATATTCTGTGGATAAAGAGGTGACTAGGGAACAGTGTATATACAAAGGCAGAACTGTATGGAATGTTGTGACATATTTTAATTGCAACAAGTTGACATATGTGAAACTTGGGGTAGTAGTAGAAGTCATTCTGACTTTGTGTGTGTGTGTGTGTGTGTTATAACTCACAGAGGTCAGAAAATACCTTGTGTGCATTTATTCTCTCCTGTCATGCGGATGCTGGGAATCAAGCTTTGGTTGTCAGGCTTGGCATCAAGTGTCCTCGCCCCCCTGAGCCATCTGACTGGCCCTGAGACAAATATCCAGATGATCTGGGTAGTGATATTTGTCAGGTACAAACAAAAAGAAATAGAAAGTTTACCTAATTAGATGGTACATGCCCCAAAAGGGGCAATGCTTTTATAAGCAAGTTTATTGATAACATTTGCCGACTAAAGTTTCTCTCAACTCAGAAACACAGGTGCTCTGGGGATAACCCTGTGTGTGGACAGAGCAATAGCCAACAGTAGAGAAGACTCTAGAAAAGCATGAATTCAGGGAAACAGAAGATAAAATGACTTTTTTTAGGGTAGACTAGATTCAAGAATTATGCACAAGAATTTATGATCTTATTCAGAAAATCAAGTGAACACAATGAAAATTTTGCCTTTATTTCCTTTCAAATGACTATAAACAAAAAAATTTAATAGGGTAAGCAACAAGTAAGATTTTTAGAATATACCTAACATGTCAAATGTGAAGGACATAAAAGGGAAAACTGTTCTAATAATTATGTACCATTACTGTATTTTGGAAATTACATTTCCTCATATCTCAAGAAGTAGGTTGAAAATAAGCAAAGCTACTAATCATTCATACTGATTTGAAAGCCAATATGAATTAGAGGGTCTTTCCCTCCCTCTTTAATATTTTGTTATTCTCAAATCTCCCATTTGATTTGTCTAGTATTATTAGTTTTTTGTTTGGTTTTGGTGGGTTTTTTCCCTCTTTTCCCTCTCTCCCTCCCTTTTGACTGTCTTGCTGTATAGCCCAGTCTGGCCTTTAGTTCAAATATGTACCACCATACTCAGCTGAAACACACTAACTAGGTCTTGCCCTTTAAGAAACACTGAAGAGATGGCTCATTAGTTAAGAGACTTGGTACTCTTTCAGATATGATCTGAGTTAAGTTTCTATCACCCACGCGGCAGCTCATAACTGCCTGTAACTTCATTTTTAGGGGAAATCTCATGTCCTTTTTCTGACTTCCATGTGTACCACAAATTCACAGCGCATGCACGCACGCACACACACACACACACACACACACACAGGACTCATACATACACAGAAATTAAATTCTTAAAAAAGACTAAAGAGCCGGGCTGTGGTGGTGCACGCCTTTAATCCCAACACCCTGGAGGCAGAAGCAGGTGGATCTCTGTGAGTTGGAGGTCAGCCTGGTCTGCTAGAGCTAATTCAAGGAAAGGTTCCAAAGCTACAGAGAAACTCTGTCTCGAAAAATGAAACAAAGCAAACAAAAAAGAATAAAAAAAGATTATTTACAGAGTGATTATTCATGTTGGTTTCTATAATTTGAAAACACTTGGGTAAATGTGGTATTACGTTACTGTACTTTAAAAGTTAAGGAGAGTGAGTTGCTATGGTTACCCTGTGTTTATTTGAGCAATTATTACATGAGACAGCCCAAAAATTTCCACTAGTACAGAGAGATCAGTCACTTAGTGTACACTGGTTATTCCACACACAAACTAAAACTGTATATCACTTATGTTCGAAAGTAGCTATCATTTGGAAAATAATAAAGAAAATGACTCATGTTTTTTTGAACTGTAACAGGGTGGAGACATACTGAACATTCTATTTTAAAATTCCAAGCAATGACTCAGATAGTTTAGAACATTTTTCTTTAGTTCCCTTTATCAAAAAATGCTATATTTTACGTGGAATGCTGGCATATACCTTTAATCCCAGTACTCAAGAGGCAGAGACAAGTGGATCTCTATTAGTTCGAAGCCAGCCTGGTCTACAAGAGCAAGTTCCAGGATCACCAAGGTTACACAGAAAAACCCTGTCTTGACAAAACAAAAAACAGACAAAAAAAGAATGATGTATTTCAGCATAGCAATTTTTATGGCTAAAAGAAGGAAAGTAGTTTTCTGATGTGTTTGTGGTATGGAGTTTCTTTAAAAACAAAACAAAACACTGCTGTAGTAACCAGTGTTTGGGAGAGCAGCAATCTTCAGGAACACAGAACGGAATCTTTTTAAAATATTTTTTTTTTTTACTTTAGTAAGCTTATAAAATGCTATGATTATAACTGTTAAGCAATGCTAATTCCATTAGTTGTAACTGGTTCTAAACTTCTTAAAAATAAAGGAGCTGTCTTGTTAGAATCTGTGACTAGTCCATTCTTAGCTAATTTAGTTAAGCCTACCAACAATGATGCTTCAATTTTTATTGTTTTGTTGACGTTTATATTCATAATATCCAGCATCACAGGCATACTTAAAAACTTTTGAGCCAATATAAGGTTAATCATTATATTTAATAACTTTTATTTGTAATAGAATATTGTTTGCCCCTTAATATTAGGGCTATTTTAAACTGAAAATAATTTATATTTAAAATAGAAACTGGATTAAATAGTAGAGGGTCTTACCATAGCAGTAAGAATTGAAATACTGTTCTTTAGGTTGAGTGGTTTAGTTTACTTACTGCTGGACCATATATAGGTTTTCCCTCTGTTAGACTTAGCATGGACTCTAAGATAACTCCATTCAGTCATAAGATACCCAGCATACCTCACGACATTATTATCAAACATTCTTGTTCAGTAGGAGGACCATTTCCTTTTCTCTCCCTTAGATCAAAAAAAAAAAAAAGAAAGAAAGAAAGAAAGAAAGAAAGAAAGAAAGAAAAAGAAGAAGAAGAAAGAGAAAAGAAAAGCTTTCCTAGAAGCACTACAGCTGACTTTCCCTGGCATGTGACAGAGCAAGCTGGCATAGATTGCATGTCAGTTACCAAATGAGTTACTTAGTAGGTAGAATAGAATTACCATGATCACCTTACTCTATTCAAGATTTCTCCAAGCCATGTGCTATATAGAACAGAACTGAAGGTAGGCTGTAAGAAGGGAAGAGTTAACAAAGGTTGGTAAGTAGACAACCAGTAGCAAACTACATATTAACATAGAAAAATTAAATTTTGTCATTGTCTTCCAGAGTTAATTTCCCTACTTACTGTAAATTATCCACAACACACTAATAATGGAAAATACGGTGAGGGTTCTAGAGTGTTTTTGTTTCTTTTTTAAGGGTGGGACTCAACAGACTGAAGGAAACCCTCGTATAAATGCTATTTACATTAGAAAAAATGTCAAATTTAAGAAAATATGTGAGACTGAAATAAGAAAAGTTAATTTTGACCATATACAATGAAAGTTTTATCTTCAAATGTTTCCTATTAATCTTCCCTATGAAAATCAACCTCCTTTCTGCATCCTTGTGATCATAACTCTCCGCTTTTATCTGCTGATTGGGGCACCTGGGCTTAATCTGTAGTTCAACTATTGCTAGTTCTGTGATAATGGTGGCCATGCAGTGTTTCAGTTATGTGCCAGCTTTGACTCCTTTGGGCATCTACTGCAGAGTGGTATATAAATGGGTCATATAGTAGTTCTATTGTTATTTTTTGAGGAACTTCCGTGTTGATAGTGGCTGGACTAGTTTACATTGCCATCAACAGTATGTAAGAGTGGTCATGTTGGAGCTGGACGTGGCAGCCCAACAGGAAGAAGAGTTCCAAGAGTCAGAGTTCTCACAGTCAAGAGTGCCATAAAGAAATAAGCTAATAAGCCGGGCGGTGGTGGCGCACGCCTTTAATCCCAGCACTTGGGAGGCAGAGGCAGGCGGATCTCTGGGGTTCGAGGCCAGCCTGGTCTACAAGAGCTAGTTCCGGGACAGGCTCCAAAGCTACAGAGAAACCCTGCCTCGAAAAACCAAAAAAAAAAAAGAAAAGAAAAAAAGAAATAAGCTAATAGCTATAATATATACACAGATAACCTGGTATAGACCCATATGTTCCTTGCTTAGTTGATTCAGGGGGCCTTGTTCTCACTCTCCATCATCTCTGGCTTTTCCAGTCTTTCCCCCTCCTCTGCAGGATTCTCTGAGGTCTGAGGGGAAGGATTTGGTGGAGACCTCCCATTTAGACTCTCTTTCTCCACATAATATAATGTTGTGGGTTTCTCTATCTTATTTTGGACATGTTAAAATTTTAATTTACCAGCTTTTGCTTAAAATGTGACTATATAAGAAATTACTTGTGTAGGTATCTTTATATTTCTATTAGATCATACTAGTCTAAGATTTGAGTAGCTTATTCATGCAGTACAAATAGTGTTATTAAATTTTGAAACCTTTTCCCCCAAATGTGAGTTCTGATCCTAAAAGCTCCGGCTAGTTATTACTGGTTTAAGAGGCAAAAAAGAAAAAAAATATATCAGTAAGTTAAAACAAGAAACCTAGCAGTGAGGTTTGTGGATAGCTTTGTAAAAACAATTGGAAGGTCCCTTACATGCCAGTTACAGTTAATGAATTTGTATACTGTTCACTGCCTCATGAATGTGTGGTCTGTATTTCCTGTGTAAGCCTCTGGTATATGATGTCGCCTTTCAGTATCTTGTGTTCTTATACTGGTTATTTTTCTTATTTATGATATAGCAGCCTGCTTATTGTATAATGTCTTAGCAGATGAAGAATTTTATATACACGCAAACACAATATTTTCTAGTTTTTTTGATGTGCTGTGCATAGAAGAAATAAGACTGAATATTTGTTCAGTCAATGCTATATAATTTTTAGTAAATATCTTTAAAATGGGTGTTCTTGTTCAATGTGGTTTTATTTGTGCTTCTAGATTATTACAGTAGTACTGATGCGCTAACCCTTCATTTCTCAGTCATGCTGTAGATGCTGATGTAGGGGCTTTAAATAAAATTTTAAATTTTTGTAGGAAAAATTTTATGTAAAGAATGATCAGGAAGCCAGGTGGTAGTGTCACATGCTTTTAATCCCAGCACTTGGGAGACAGAAGCAGGCGGATCTCTGTGAGTTCCAGGACAGCTGGAGCTATATGATGAAACCCTGTCTTGAAATCCCTCATCTCCAAATGGTTGGGAAAACCTTCAGTGTAAAAGTTGATCTCAAACAAGAAATAGGTTGCAGCTTCTTTAATCAAAGTAGATGAACTTACACCAGATACTTTGGAGCAAGTTAAAAATTATTTGTATAAAAAGAGGTTCTATTTTAGAGAAGAACCCTGAAAATAGGCAATAAGATGTTATTATAATTTTATTTTTATGTTTCAAGTGTTAGAATGATATATTTGATTTAACTATATAGAGATGGGTAACATGTTACAATATTTGCCTATAAAAACATTTAATATATTTTAAAGTAACTAGTATGTCGTGGTCAGGTGCCAGCCTAGACCATAAATTATTTCTCTGGACGAGAGGGGAGGTGTGGGATCAAAGACTCAAGTCACATCGCTTTATTGGGAGGGAGATTCTCAGTGATCCCTCCTGAAATCCTGCGTTCACATCCTGAAAATTCTCACCCGCATTTATTCTCCAAACAGCTTTTATACCAAAACTTTTATACTTAAACTGAGGAGGGAACTCATTAGCATTCTGTTCCCTAGGTAACCAGGCGAATGTCTAAGGTCACATCCACACCTATCTATACCTGCTCTGTCACGTCTATCTTCCTGTTCTGTACAGCAGCTCTGTAACTGAATTAATATCTCTATCCTAGGTGTCCTCCAAATTACAAAGAAGGAGCAGAACAACATTAGCCTATGCTGACCCTTTGTTAGGTTTGTCTGGAAAGGTTAGGTGATCACCTTCTGTGTGGTCAGGTGCAAACTGTGGCTTGAGAGTCTGACTGCCATACAATGCAGTCATATGAGCCTGTATAATATATGGCCCTACACTAATAGAAGCAGACATGGTGACATGTACCTAGAGTCCCATCTGCTAGGCAAAGCAGGCAGATCTGTTCAGTGCAGGAGTTCTAGGCTAGCCTAAGCAACATAGCAAGAGCCCATCCTTCCCCACGGAAGATTAACTATTGAACCCCATGTGAATGTTGGTTCTTCTCTACATGGATACTTAATAATTTTCAGTAATTTTTGTCTCTAAATTCTGGCATTATATTAAGTCCCCCTCCCCGTGATTTAATAAGTAAATTGGCTTAAGCAAATAGTAGCATTGAAATGCTCATTCAGAAATAACTTACGCCGGGCGGTGGTGGCACACGCCTTTAATCCCAGCACTCAGGAGGCAGAGCCAGGAGGATCTCTGTGAGTTCGAGGCCAGCCTGGTCTACAAGAGCTAGTTCCAGGACAGGCTCCAAAACTACAGAGAAACCCTGTCTCAGGGGTGGAGGGAACTTACAAATAGATAATCTTTTGTTGCCTAAACTTTCAGCAGTCATTATCAGTTTTCTTTAATGATCAGTTCTTCCACATAGAAGTAAAGTTTTTTTTAAAAAAAAAAAATCTTACTGGTAGTAGGAATATATGTTTTTTGGCGTTAAGCATTTTAGTCTTCTGAGTTCTTTTTTCCTATATAAAATGTGATTATAGGGGCTGGAGAGATGGCTCAGTGGTTAAGAGCATTGCCTGCTCTTCCAAAGGTCCTGAGTTCAATTCCCAGCAACCACATGGTGGCTCACAACCATCTGTAATGAGGTCTGGTGCCCTCTTCTGGCCTGCAGGCATACACACAGACAGAACATTGTATACATAATAAATAAATAAATATTTAAAAAAAAATGTGATTATAGTAGATTATTATATTAAGGGAAAATGTATAGCACCATGCATAAAATGCTGAAAAATAGCATGAGGTTGTTTATAAGAGTACGAGATGATAAAAGGAGAAAATACAGATCAAGGTGGGGCATGGTATTTCTTTGTAATAAATTGGGAAATATTCTTAGTTTGGGGCAAAGTGGGAAAGGAAAGGTAGTGAAAGCCAACTTCACAGTGGTTTTGGGTGGTTTTGTTTTCAGTGTTTAGGATTAAACCCATGGTCTGGTGCATGCTAGACAAGTGCTACAACCTCAGCCCCCAAATGGTTGGTTTTCACACTGAATCGTAGCTTTGGGGAAATTATTTTATCGGGAAGGAGGGCTTGGTTGTTTAGTTTCTATTTTAAGATTCTATGCTCTATGTAATTCAGGACAAGAACTTTAAACAATTGTTTTATGCAGCTGCTTAGTGGGTTTTTAAGACTTCAGAGCATATTTAGATATGAAGATATTATTTAATGTCTTCAGTGAAAATTCAAGTGTTTCATAAAATCTTAACATTAGGACTTCTGCCTTTATGAAATTTAAAATTTTTCTTTAAAAAAGTATGAGTCAATAAATGATTGACTCATTAACTTAAAAGTTAATTCATTAACTTAGAAGTCATAACAAGCCTTAACATTTGATTTTTTAAAACCTCTTTCCATTCTAGAAAATAACATACATCCAAAGGGGAAGAAGAAATGAGAAGGGAGGAGGAAGGTGGTCTTGGAAAAATAAAAAGTCGTGCACCTTAACTTAGGTTCATGGTCTTTAGTCTGATACACTCTGTCTCTTTCTTCTCGAGATCTCTCTTACTCACTGCAGACATTCTTACTGCAGCTGCTATCGTGGAGTTAAACATTGGCTGTACTTGTCGCATACGAAAGCAGTTAAGCTGTTTGGGATTGTTTACTTGCTAACGCCAGTGTTACTCAGCAGAGGCAGTACACCAGATTTCCTTGTGGCTTTTAGTGGAAAATGTTAAAAGTGCACTTATTTTTCAGTTATAGAATTTTCAGTTTGATCTGGATTAGTCATAGAACTGGCGTGAACCCTCTAATTGTGAAGGCTGTCCAAATGCACTGTTTTTTTCTCCTGCTAGAGGAAGTTACATCCGTTACATCCTGAGCAGTCGTTCGGCTCTCTGGTAAGTGTAACGTGAGCATTACTAGGCATTTCATCCTGCGGGTCTTCAGACTGTTCCCCAGTCGAAGTGCTTCTGCGGGACTGATTCTGAGGTTGTGTAGGTATTTCTCAAGGGCTTATTCATTTGAAGATAACAGTGGAATTTTGCAAGATCATCTGAGGAACAGGAAAGCATCTGAAATTAACTGAAAAGGATAACTCTAGCGGTTTTTACCGGGGAGGAAACTGTATTGGCACAAAGGCAGATGACTGAATAAAGTAGTTGGCTCAGAGAAGATGCACAGTCTGCTGTTTTCCCTCTGAATGAGGACTGTTTAATGGAAGCTGTATTCATGCAGAGATGAAAGGAAGTACTAGAGCGATAAACTACTCAAAATGAAAACTCCGAAGCAGTAATTGGAGCTCAAAGGTCTTCTGATTCTTTTGCTGTCTGCTTGTTAGGATTCTCCACTGACACCATTTCTGCCTGGTGCCTGTGTCTTTTTGCTGGGCAGCCAGGAACAACTGCCTGATGGAGAAAGAATAAAAGCTTTGCCTTGCTTCTGTTACTGATGGGATAAAGCTCTGTGTTTGGACTGCTGTGTGTGAAGTCTGGATTATCAACTTGTATTCTCGTACCAGAGGTCCTGTTGTCTCCTGTGATCTGACGCATCACGTGTAAATGTGCTGCAGCTTTGCCGTTAATGCAGAGTGGTGGCTTTTTTTTCTTTCCTAAACACAGAAAGAATTGTCAACCCCTGAACTTCATTTTCAGGATTTATGCTAACTTCTATATTTTTTGTTTATTTGTTTCATGGATAATATCTGTATTAAGTCGTTGAAGCTGAAAAAATGAAGACAAATTAGAAGTGGAAACAGAATAGTGAGATTCTGTTGTTTTTATTTTCAGCTACAAGCCGCCCAGCCTACTGGTAACTGTATGACCTTGTAGACGGGAGTAGTCCTATCTGAGGCCACCTCTATCTCAGCAGTTGTTTCTGATTTCATTTTTTTATGGTGTGGTGTCCTGTCACCCAAAACAAGGATTGTTTTGTACAAAGTAAATTTCAGAGCTTAATGTAACTATTTTGGCAGAAGAAAAATATTTTTAAAAGAAGTAACCCATAGACTTGAGCTTTAATTATTGACATATTGATGTGAAACTTTTTATAGATCGCAATAACCTGGCAGAAAGAAATAGGTTTTTATTTTTAGGAAGTTATGTGTCATAATTTTAAACTTCAGTTACTCTAATATTACTATGAAACCAGCTGCACTGTTCAGAGAATGTTCATGAGTGATATACAGAAGAGGAGGAAAAACTGTGCTCTTCCCACTGTGACTTCTATCATAAAGCGTGGAGTTTAATGTTCTAAAAGAGCGAATGAGTCGAGTGTGTATTGTTGTCTTGGAGGAGGTAGAAGATGATTCTCCTGTATTCATTTCTAAGTTGCCCCAGGAAAATAAATCTCTACATTCTCCATTCTCTGGAAATGTATTGGTAAGCTGAGTTCTGTTGATTATATTTTATAGAGCTGTTTATATAAATTTAAATTTGTAGTAGTACATTGAGTTAGATTTTACTAGCTTCATTAGAAACTCCAGGCAGTATGGATTCTGCATATTTTTGAAAAGGTTGACTACTACCACAATGTCAAGGCATAGCCTTTTCTGTAATGAATTTTACCCATTTTCATATAAAACTTTATATTAAAAAGAATCAGGGTATGTCCTTAACCTTATTGTAAACACTGTTTTCATTAGCTAACCCTTGTTTGACTAGTATATTATGATGCCTTGGAGGCTATGCTGCTGCTTAGGAGCTTATATTTAAATATGACATACATATGTTTGTCTTTTTTGTTATTCAGATGTGTATTATCTTTTGGTCTTTGAATAGTAGTTATTTTTATCAGATGCTAAATTTTGTTTCTGGGATTTCTATCATTATATATTATATACAGTGTGTATAGGAATCCCCATGTATGTTATTTTCATGCCCCGAATAGCTGTTTTCAAAATCTCTTACTTTCATTGTCTTCAGTGGATTAGGAATTGCTTATTTAATTGGTTCTATTCCAAGAATAGATTTGAGTTATCAGACTTATTTGTATGTCTGTCTTTTCATCAAATTAAGCAAAGGGCTTTCACATAAGAAATAAAATGAGTGTCAAGTCTGTTACTTAATTTTGGTCAAATTACTGAAAAGATTTATTAATTAGGCTTCTTTATTACACTCCCCAGGATGAACTCCATACTTTTAATATTATTAGACTGCATGAAATGTCTGATTTATGTTCCCTACCCCCTCAAAAAAGATTATGGCTACAGGGGAGAAAAAAAACAGTAGATTTAGAAGTCATGCAAAAATATCTTTAAAGTTATATATATTATATGATCAATGTTTATTTATTTATTCATTTTCTTTTTTTTAGCCGTCACTGGTGCAAGCTATATTTAATGGTGATCCAGATGAAGTTCGAGCACTAATATTTAAGAAAGAAGATGTTAACTTTCAGGTAAAGCAGTTAATTCACTTACACCAACCTTTTTAGCCTACTTTTAAAAAGCTCTGTCCTAGTATTGTGATTTTTGTTTTCATGTTTTTGTTTAAAAGCATAATTTTGCAACAGTTGTTTTCAGTGAGGGAGGGAAAATCCTGCTCGTGATCAAAAGAGATATACTGGACATATATAATGTACTATCAGAAAACCCACAGCTCCCAGAAGTCAATTGAGAGGTTTTTGTCCTCTGAACTTTTTATATGGAAATTTTCAAATGCAGGAATATTGAAAAAATGGTCCCAAGACCCTTCCTTCGGTTCAGCATTGATAACATTTTGCTGTTCTCATTCACAAAGAGTGTGTGTGTGTGTGTGTGTGTGTGTGTAGAAATACATGTTTTTCTTTGTTGAACCATGTTTTGAAAGTAAAATGCAAATATGACAGTTTATTATTTTTAGATATGAGGATTCTTTTTAAAACTTGACAGAAGAGATTTCTATAAAGTTAAAATGTATCTTATTTATGATATCAGATGTGATTTCTGTAAAAATTGTGAGAGCTTTGTGAATACTTTTTGTTGAAGTATATTTGCTGTGCAAAATGATGGGCTTCATTAATCTCATTTTTGTTCAAGTAAATCATATACTTTGATTTTATTTACTCTATATTATCCTTTCTTATCCTCTTCCTTTTTCCATCCCTTCCTCTTCTCAACTAGTCTTTTCATTTTCATGGGTCATATGTATGTGATTCTATGTAGATAGATATATACATAGATACACACAGAGACTCTTGATTTTTATTAGACTCAATTATGTTGGATTGTTTGAAAACTTTTTGAACTTAATATAGTAGCTGTAATATTCAAGGTTAACATGCTAGAAAGTGTAGAAAGAAAATATATAAAACAGTATGGAGATTATTTTTTAAATATATAATATTTATATATAACTGTTCTGAAATAGGGTCTTATTTTGTAGCCAGTACTGACTTTTTTTTTAACTTATTAAACTTGCTTAAATAATCTAATTTAGTAAGACAAAATAATTTCATTATTTTATAAACATTTTCTGGAAATAAATATTCCTCTTAAGTAAGGATGGCATGAAAAGTCTCATGACTCCTAAAGTTGCTATAACACTACCAAAACAGATGTTCTAGAATTTTTGTAATTATAAGAAATATATACTATAAACATAATACACTACAAGCATATCGTGAACTCTTATCTCTTTCTTTAGTTTTATAGTGTACCATTTAATGTTGTTAGATATTTAAACGTTTATCTTTTGAAGTTCAGATTATCTAAATAGATGTGCATTATTGACTCAAATGGTTGATTTCTAAGAACATGGAGTATTGACCTAGAGACTACTGTCATAACTTTTCAAGTGAATGGCTTCTTGGTTTATATTTAGTTGGAGAAGCATACACCTAACTCAGGATTTATTTTAAGTGGAATGCATGGTTCACTTTACCTAATTAGGCTGTCTTAGCAAGTCCACTTTGCCTAGCACAGACAATAGTTGTAGGAGTGTAGATGTATGAGCAGAAGGGAAACGAATGTACACAATTTTGTTTGGTCTTTGGTCTTTAACTTTAATAATGCTAACATTTCTTATTTAGTGAGAATCTCAGGCATACTCTAATTACCATGGCTAATTACTCCATCACAAAGCTTGTAGGTGCCATTTATTCTCTACTTTATTCAGTCAAAATACCTTAAATGGAAAAAATAAATCTTGTTTTTGGACATCATTAACACTATAAGAAATGTCAGTGTCCTTTCTTTGAGGGAGACTGTAGTAGGTTCCTAGTAATAACAAGGATTAAGTGTTGAAGAATTATGCTCCTTGAAACTCAGATTTCTTGTTTTTAAAGGTTGTTTTATGCAAGTGTGTTTATGTTGTATTTTGCGTGCATGCATATGCTTTCACTTAATCTAGAGATTGCCTACCACCCAGCACTGACTGGGGTTTCAGATGCTTGCTTTCACCCCTAGATTTTGCATAGCTGCTGAACTCAAATAAGGCCATTTACTGGCTCAGTAAATGGAAGCTTTTTGCATGTGTAATTTGTTGGTACTATTAGTTTGTTGTAGTGTTGGTGATCAAATTCAAGGCCCTAAGCATGCTTGTTGAATAATTTACTCCAGAGCAAGCTGATTATCAGTCAGTCTTATGACAATGCAGAGTTTAGGATCTGAGCCTTGTCCACACAGCATGAAATGAGTAACAACTGCACATACTCAAAACAAAGCTGAAAGAATATTCTCTAGGTTTCCTTTCAAATCAGGGGAAAGCATTTTTGCTTAGAATACTGACAAAATATCCCCTAAAGTCTTGATGATTATAGGCCTGCTCTATCAGTAGGCAAAGTAGAAAATGATTATCTACCTACCTACCTACCTACCTACCTACCTACCTACCTACCTACCTACCTACCAACCTGCCAACCAACCAACCTATTACTTAGTTTGCTTATGTCAGTTGTGGTTTATTGCCTGCTTCATTTCTTGGGGGAAAGAATAGGAGCTTGTTTGGCTATGTCTATAGTGATTCTGAATTTCCATAGGAAGGAGGAATGGAAAAGTAGTTGCTTTCGTCTGTAACTTAGCAAGGATAGATAACTGATTCCTTTACAATAGAAATAGCAAACTTTGAAAAAGGAAGTTACTTATGAAAGAAACACTGTATACCACTAGGGATAAACAAATAACTTAAAAATTAAAGTTATGTTGTTATTTATAGTATAAAGAACATTTGAACTATGAATCAAATTTTCTTCATCATTTTAGACAGACAACTTAGAACAGTTCCCTCTAACTTCAGCGTTGACATTATGCTTTTGTTCTACATATGTAGGGTTACATTAATTAACTTCAGGGTCATTCTTGAATCTAAATTTAGGATTC
The DNA here is from genome assembly GCF_950005125.1 of Chionomys nivalis. Taxonomy (NCBI): domain Eukaryota; kingdom Metazoa; phylum Chordata; class Mammalia; order Rodentia; family Cricetidae; genus Chionomys; species Chionomys nivalis. The sequence continues at coordinate 30,016,785 of NC_080090.1, read as the reverse complement.
TCCAAAAGTCCTCAATGACTTTGAATGCCTTCCTGATTTTATCCAGAAGATACCACTTGTTTTTCTGATTTATACGACCAAAATTATAATTAAATGTCTTTCCTTAGAATTTATAAGAATTTGATGTCATATTGTAGTTCTCAGATAATTTAATCTGAAATATTTATGCCACCCCATTTCAGAGAAAAGTTTGATCTATATTTACAGCAAGCTGTTTTTCTACAAGTAGAAATTACTTTCCTCTGTCCAGAGTGGTAGATTGCACTTTGTAAGTGTAGTGTTACTTACAAAGTTTGACTTCAGAGATGGGCATATGTATGAGCCTTTTAAAAATGTTTTACTCAAAGAACAGTCTTGTAAAGGTAGCAGAAAAATATTTGTATTTCATCATTCAGTGTCAAAATAAGATTTATGAAAGTTAAAACTGTCTAGGATTGGCAAGTATAGCATAGTATTCAGATATTTTTAGTTATGTATTTAGCTAAGTTTTCGTTTCTTTTGCCAATATTTTATACTTTCACTGAGTATGATTTTTGTTAGGTTTTTCTGTATTTTGTGCTTTTCGTTCCTAATGTAAACAGTGTTTCATTTGATTTGAAATGTTTAATTTTTTTCTTCGTGCTCAACCTGTTTAACAAACTCTCTTCCCTTTAACACAGCCATTCTCACTGAAGATGACATTACTTGCAGCTAGGCAAAAAGATTATTTGAGTATGGAAAAAGCTTACATGCTCTAGCAGTTCATGGTAAACAAAAGGCCAAGGTATATAAATTACACTGTGATTTTAATATTTCCATACCTGTGATGAATCAATTTACATGGAGGAAAGTTTTTTCTGTTGATACATCTCCACTGGCCAGAATGCACAGCTACCGCTAAGATCTTTCTCCTTGTTCCTGCAACCCTCACCATCCTCCTGGTTGTAGGTGGTCCACCTCTGCCATCCTCAATATCTCCCATGGGGTGAGACTGGCTACAAAGAAGTATTAAATGTTAGGACTCTGAATTTAGAATCTACCTCTATCTTTGGTTTTCTATTATAGTAGAAGCAAGAAGCCCAGAAGAATCCTCTGTGGCGCAGTGCTATTTTGGATGAGTTATGATGTAAACAAAATGGAATTTATCTTACCTTCTAATATGGTCCTCAGTTTGTGCCATCCAGTGGGGTCCCTAAACCATACTAAAGAGCTTTTTTGGACATTGACAAAGATAATACTTATGGACAGTTCTTGGTTGTTTTAGTTGCTATTAATAACTAAAGTATTAGTTACCTTTGGGGACAATTAGTATGAGGAAAAAGCTGCCGTCCTTTTATAGATGAGTGTTAATATCTGTGAGACTTGTGTGTATGTGTATGTATGCACATGTGTTGTATGTATATAAATGGAGGTAAACCATCAGTGCCTTTCTGTCACTCTCTGCCCTATTCTTTAAGACATGGTCTCACTGACCCTGAAGTACTGATCGAGCTAAACTGGCTGGCCGGCAAGCTCTAGGGATCTGTCTGTCTATGTGCCACCTACCCATAGTAATGGAATTACAAATGTATGTCCAAACTCAGGTCAGACTTGGCTGCAAGCACATTAACCCATTGATCCATCTTGCTGACCCTCATGAGAGCTCTTTATCGCCCAGTCATATTAGAACGCCTTATTATCTCTTAAATTCCTTCCCCACTCCCATTCACTGTCCTCTTGGCAGCACCTACACTTTGGAGAGCACATTCAAATCATTTTACCCTCAGTGCTCAGGTCAGGAACCTCAATTTCTAGAAAAGCCATTTACTTAAAGTTCTTATCAGTAGAGCTATTCTGTCAAGTTGAGGTTTTTGTTTGTTTTTGTTTTTTAAGATTTTATTTATTTATTATGTATACAGTGCTCTGTCTGTATGCTTGCTGGCCAGAAGAGGGCACCAGATCTCATTACAGATGGCTGGGAGCCACCATGTGGTTGCTGGGAATTGAATTCAGGGCCTCTAGAAGAGCAGCCCTTAACCTCTGAGCCATCTCTCCAGCCCCTCAAGTTGAGGTTTTATCATTGTATTACAGAGAGGAAAGTTAGAATTATAAGCATAAAATCATAAAAGTAACTCAAGAAGGTATGAAAACCTGGGGCAGGGGCAAAGGAGTAGAGACAAGGTGGATACTAATCACCACCATTCTGTACAATGCTCAATTGAGCCAAATGTATAGCATTTGGTAATATAAAGCTTGCATTTCAGATCCTGCTGCCAGATTATTGGTACGTATAAGCCAGTGTAGAAGTAACTGATATATTCAAAATTGTGCAAATCAAAATACTTTGAGTCAAGACTGAAAGGGAAAATGTGCCTCATCCCACTTAAAGACTGTATTCACAAAGAAAATATTTTACTCTCATTACATACATAATTGAGACTCTCTACTACGAAATAAATGATTGTAGATTATTAAATAATATAGTTTTAGAAAATTGCTAGGAAGCCTTGAAATAAATCTTTCATGTCTTATAACCACTTGTAGACTAACTTCATCTGACTTGTACATTTAAAAAGCACACTATACTATTTTTTCTGTTGTTGTCTTGGCACTCATGCCAAAGTTCTAGGCACAAGCAGCCACACCTGGGTTTTCACATGTTGGAGGTTTAAATTTAGGTCCTCCTGCTTGTGCAGCAACCACTCTTGCACACTGAACCATCTCCCCAGCTTTTGTTAGTTTTATAGAGAATCAAGGATTTGACTATATCTCACCAAAGTTGTTTCAAAGATGTTCTCCAATACCAGTAAAATATAATAAAGGAACTATTTTAGGACGTGTCATATATGCTTTAAAGAAAATCAAACACAACAAAAAATCAGGTACAAAATGTAGGTCAAGTATTTAACATTGATTTGAAAAAGAAATAGCATTCAGTGAAGGTTTGTAGTTTTATTTATGTAGAAACTAGGTTGCTTTTTTGCCTCTCCAAGATTACTTTATGTGAATCTTGAATGATTTCTTTAGTATCTTAGTGTCCATATAGAATCAAATGGATATTGAGGGATATAAAGAGTGAGCATAGTATTTTTATTTTTCTAGTAATGTTTTGAACTTTAAAGAATAATCATTCCCAAAGGAATAAAACAAAAGCCAATAGGTATGCTTTGTTTTTTGGAAGGGGATTTCAGTGCTAAGGATTGAATTTGGATTGAACATAGAATCTGACGAGAGAGGCAAAAGCTATTTCCCCAGCCCTTTTATCTGTCTATCTATCTATTCATTTATTTTTGGTTTTTCAAGACAGGGTTTCTCTGTGAACCAGCCCTGGCTATTCTGGAACTCACTCTGGCAAGCTGGCCTTGAACACAGAGATCTGCCTGCCTCTGCTTCCCAAGTGCTGAGATTAAAGGCATGTGCTACCACCACCTGACTACCTTGAATTTGAAAAAAAAAATTTTTTTTTTTACTGCTTTATTTTATGCTTGTGAGTGTTTTCCCTGCATGTATGTCTGTGAACCATGACAGGCAATGTCAGTAAAAGTTATTGGATCCTCTGGAACTGGAGTTAAAGTTAGGAACACTATATGGGTACTGAAAACCAAACGCTGAACCTCCAAGAAGAGTAGCAAGTGCTCTTAATCACTGAAACATCTCTCCAGTCTTCTCTTTTTTCTCTACTGATTTTTATTGAGCTCTACATTTTTCGCTGCTCCCCTCCCTGCCTCTCTCTTCAATCCTCCCCCAAAGTTCCCATGCTGCCAATTTACTCAGGAGACCTTGACTTTTTCTACTCCTCATGTAGATTAGTGTACTCATTGTTGTCTGGGATTATGATTTGTAGGCTGGTTTTCTTTGCTTTATGTTTAAAAACCACTTATGAGTGAGTACATGTGATATTTGTCTTTCTGGATCTGGGTTACCTCACTTAAAATGATGTTTTCTACCTCCATCCATTTTCTGAAAAATTCAAGATGACTTTTTTTGCTGTGTAGTATTCCATTGTGTAAATGTACCACATTTTCCTTATCCATTCTTTTGTTGTTTCCAGGTTCTGGTATGACAAACAAAGCTGCTATGAACATAGTTGTGCACATGTTCTTGTGGCACAATTGAGCATCCTTCGGATATATATCCGAAAATGGTATTACTGGGTCTTGAGGACAGTTGTTTCCTAATTTTCTGAGAAATCACACTGACATCCAAAGGGGCTCTACTAGTTTGCATTCCCACCAGCAATGCAGAAGTGTTCCCTTTCACCCACAACCTCTCCAGCATAAGTTGTCATCAATGTTTCTGATCTTGGCCATTCTTACGGGTATAAGACGGAATCTCAGAGTTTTTTGATTTGCATTTCTCTGATGACTAAGGATGTTGAGAATTTCCTCAAGTGTCTTTCAGCCATTTTAGATTCCTCTGTTGAGAGTTCTCTGTTCCATTTTCTTATTGGATTATTTGTTCTTTTGATGACTAATTTCTTGAGTCCTTGTATATTTTGAAGATCAGACTTCTGTCTGATGTGGGGTTAGTGAATTTTTTTTCCCCATTCTGTAGGCTGTTGTTTTGTCCTATTGACCATTTCCTTTGCTTTACAGAAGCTTTTCAGTTTCAGGAGGTCCCATTTATTAATTGTTTCTCTCAGTGTCTATACTGCTGGGGTTCTATTTAGGAATTGGTCTCCTGTGCCAATGCATTCAAGTGTCCTTGCAACTTTCTCTTTTATGAGGTTCTGTGTGATTGGCTTTATGTTGAGGTCTTTGATCCATTTGGACTTGAGTTTTGTGCATGGTGATAGATATGGGTCTATTTTCATCCTTCTACATGTCGATATCCAGTTATGCCAGCACCATTTGTTAAATATGCTTTCTTTTTTCCATTTGATAATTTTTGCTTCTTTATCAAATATCAGGTGTTCGAAGGTGTGTGAATTAGTGTCCGGGTCTTCTATTTGGTTTCATTGGTCCTTCTGTCTGTTCTTATACCAATACCAGGCTGCTTTCAGGACTATAGCTGTATAGTAGAGTTTGAAATCAGGGATTGTGATGCCTCCAGAAGTTCTTTTATTGTACAGGATTCTTTTGACTATCATGGGTTTTTTGCTTTTCCATATGAAGTTGAGTACCGTTCTTTCAAGGTCTGTGAAGAATTTTGCTGGGATTTTGATGGGCATTGAATCTGTAGATTGCTTTTGGTAAGATTGCCATTTTACTATGTTAATTCTGCCTACCCAAGAGCATGGTAGATCTTTCCACTTTTTGGTGTCTTCTTCAATTTCTTTCTTCAAAGATTTAAAGTTATCATACAAGTCTTCCCCTTGTTTGGTTAGAGTTACTCCAAGATATTTCATGCTATTTGTGGCTATTGTGAAGGGTGTTGATTCTCAGCCCTTTTATCATCTGTGTACAGGAGGGCTACTGTTTTGTTTTGTTTTTTTTTTGTATTGTTTTGGTTTTTTTTTTAGTTAATCTTGTTTCCTGCTACATTACTGAAGTGTTTATGAGTTGTAGAAGTTCCTTGTTAGAATTTTTGGGATCACTTATGTAAACTGTCATATCATCAGCAAGTAGTGATAGTTTGACTACTTCTTTTTCTATTTGTATCCCCTTGATCTCCTTCTGGTGTCTTACTGCTCTAGCTAGGACCTCAAGAACTATATTGAATAGATATGGAGAGTGTGGACAACCTTGTCTTGTTCCTGATTTCAGTGGGATCGCTTTGAGTTTCTCTCCATTTAGTTTGATGTTGGTTTTTGGATTGCTTTATATTGCCTTTATTATGTTTAGGTATGTTCCTTGTATCCCTGCTCTCTCCAAGACCTTTATTATGAAGGGATGTTGTATTTTGTTGAAAGCTTTTTCGGTATCTAATGAGATGATCATGTGGTTTTTATTTTTCAGTTTGTTTATATGGTGGGTTACATTGACAGATTTGTTTTTAAGTTGATGTAGCCAAATTCCTTGGGTTAGAGTTTTCCTTCTAGTATTTTGTTTAGGGCTTCTCCAGCCTTGTTAAAACTTTGAGACATGCTGATCAGAGGTGGCTCAGTCCTTTAATCCCAGCACTCAGGAGGCAGAGGCAGGCGGATCTCTTGAGTTTAAGGCCAACCTGGTCTTCAGAGTGAGTTCCAGGATAGCCAGGGCTACATAGAGAGAAACCTTGTCGGGTAGGAAGGGGTCAGGACAATGACACATACTTTTAAACATGTTCTAACTAGTTTCCCAGGCAAGATTTAAATTTTCAATATTCTACCTTGGCCTTCTGAGTATCTGGGATTACAAATCTGGCTTTAGCTACTTTCTTGACTTGAAGATCCCATTTCAGATCCTTGTGTCTTTTGCTAGTACTGAGAACACTTTACCCTTAGTGTAAATGGACCTTAGTTGATATTTTGTATAAAAATGATTACTAATGTCCAGTTTTTTTTCTCCTCTCTTATTATTCTGTTAGTTCCTCAAAATTACCATTTGAATATACATAATGAACAAATTTTCACATTTAGGGCTAGAGAGATGACTCAGCAGTTATGTATTGTTCTTCCAGAAGACCCAAGTGTGTCTGTGATTCACAACTAACACCCTCTCTGGCCTCCGTGAACACCTGCACATGTGTGTATTCATGCATACTGAAACACACATATATGTCTGTATGTATAATGCATATTTATAATTAAAATCAAATAAATCTTTAAAAATCTTAGTCTTTTATTTCTGGTCATAATTTAGTCTTTTATATTTTGAATCCAATAGATCATGCAATCAGTATACAATATAGTATTACTTAGGTCTGAGTTCTTTTTTCTCTCTTTCCTTCTTTTTCATTTTTCTTTTAACATAGGGTTTCTCTGTGTAGCCCTTGCTGTTCTGGAACTCACTGTATAGACCAGACTGCCCTCAATTCAGAGACCTCAGAGATCTGCTTTCTCTTCCTCTTGAGTACTAGGATTAAAGGCATGCCAGCATTGCCCAGGTCTGAGTTCTTTTCTAAAGTGGGTTTATTTTTAAATTGTACTGGTTCCAGTGAATATATAACACAGTTTATGCACCGTGCTATTGTTGGGTTATTTTCAATTTTTATGTGTTAGGAACAATGAAGTTTTGTGTGTTAGGTGCTTATTTTAAATGTGTCTCTGGTGTGGTGTGGGAGGTCCTTCTGTCTGTGTGTTGTTTTTATTGGTTAATGAATAAAGAACTACTTTGAGACTATGGCAAGGGCAGAACAAAACTAGGCGGGAAAAGCTAGACTGTATGCTGGGAGAAAGAGGGCGGAGTTAGGGAGGTGCCATGGAGCCACTGCCACCACTGGAGGTAGACATGCTGAAACTTTGCTGGTAGGCCACATGATCTCATGGTGATGCACAGATTAATGGAGATGGGTAAAATTAAGATGTAAGAGTTAGCCAATAGGAAGCTAGAGCTGATGGGTCAAGCAGTGTTTTAAATAATATAGTATATTGTCTGTGTGATTATTGGTTCTGGGCAGCCGGGAAAAACAAGCAGCCTCCACCTACACTGGTGTGCATGATATACATAAGCTTGTATTTCTATAGGATATACGTGTGGCCTATAGGCCACACTTTATATTGTACATTATTAACTCATGTCCTCCTGAGTGCTGTATCAGAATTGTTAGTGTACGTATTTGGATCACATTCTTGTGGTTTTTTTTTTTGTTGTTTTTTTTTTTAAGTAGAATCTGATCTTATAAAGTGTTTCACTTCCCTCCCATTTATTGGCACATAACACTTAAAAACCCTTGAACTTTTAGGTGTGGTAGTGTCTTTTCATGTTAGTCAGATAACTAAGTGCCTAAGGGCCCCTAAAAAGCTTCAGAGTGGGATTTGATCACCCAAAAGTTTAAGGTGTTATTAATGGTCTTTTATGTCCACCTTCTAGCTTCTGGAGAGGAAAGACTGAAGATTGGCGTGATCACCAATGATCACACGCAGGAGTTCCTGAAGGAATGACATATACACAGGAAGATAGAAGGAGGCTATAGGAATTGTAATTTATAGTTAGAAGTACAGAAAAGACAACTTGGAATTTGTGACTAGTGTCTGAATTGCGGGCAGTATTGAGGAACTGAGCCCACTACTGTGTCATTTAATACTACCTCCCAAGTAAGGAGTGTTAGTACTGAATTTGAATTAAAGATCATCCAAACAAATCCACAGCAGGACTGATAGCTTGTTTCCTGATGGTAATAGGAAACCTAAATGTGACACATTGGCCACAGACATGGGACATACTATATATATTTGTTCTTTTATCCTTAATAAAAAGGCAAATATCCCAATTAAAAAAAAAGGCTAATGGTGTAATGATGAATAGACACACCTCCAGAGAAAGTGCACAGTGGTTGATAGGCACATGAAGACATGCGGAACATGATTAGCCATCAGGGAAATACTAATCAGAACCACAACTGAGATGCCATTTGCTACACACTGGGATGAAGTTGTGGTTTTTGTTTTCTTTGGTTTGTCTTGGATTTTGCTTTTTGCTTTTTTAGGCAGGGTCTCATTGTGTCACCCTAGATGGCCTGTAACTTAACTATTGTAGACTAGGAACACCTTGAACTCACAGAGATCTGTTTCCTGAGTTTGGGATTAAAGGCATGTGCCACATGTGCTTGATGGGGATAATTAACAAATGATGTCAAGACTTCCTAGATATTGGAGCCCTTGTTCACTCTGCTAAGAAGTCACTGTAGAAGACAGGTTGGTAGTTCAAGTCTAAATATGAGTTGCTATATTTATTACTGTATTGTTTCATTCCTAAGAATATACCTTCTAAAAAATAATAAGTTCACATAAAGATTCTCTCCTTCCCCCCTTCTCTCTCTGTCTCTGTTTTTGGTGGTGTTGTTTTTTGAGACAGGGTGTTTTTCTCTGTGTATCCCTGACTGTCCTGGAAATAGCTCTATAGACCAGGCGGGCTTCAAACTCACAGAGATCCTCCTGCTCCCGCTCTTGGGTGCTGGGATTAAACACATGCACCACCACCACCTGACAAGATTTTCTTTGTAAGAAATTAATGTTCTTGTCATTATTTCTAGTAATAGACAAGAAATGTAAGCAATTCAAATTTCCATCAACTGAGTGAATAAAAAATGTGATATATCCCTACAGTGGAATATTATTAATCAGTTAAATGGAATACTAATAATTCTATGGTATAAACAAACCCCGAAGATATGTAAGCAAAGCAGGCAAATCCATAGAGATGGTGTGTTTATTTTGGTAGGGCTAGAAATAATGGAAGCAAGGAGGATAGTTTAAGACAGTGGTTCTCAGCCTTCCTAATGTTGTGATCCTTTAATGCAGTTCGTTGTGTTGTGGTAACCCCAGCCATAACATTATCTAATTGCTACTTTATAATTATAATTTTGCAGTTAATGAATCATAATGTAAATACCTGATATATAGAATATCTGATGTGCAACCCTTTTGGGGATCATAACCCACAGTTGAGAACTGCTGGCTTAAGAGAAAAGCTTCTCAGGTATAAGGATAAGGTGTTGTAAGATTGATTGTGAAGATACATATATAACTGAGAATACCATGTAGCACTGAATTGTGTATGTTTGCAAAGAGCATTTCGAGAAAGCATTTTTAAAAAGAAATGTTACCAAACTTTTTTTTATTATCTAAAAGCAAGTAAGATTTTATTTTTTTTTTTAATTGAAAAAAAATTTTCCGCTTCCTCCCCGCCTCCCATTTCCCTCCCCCTTTTCCCACCCCTCTCCCCCTCCCCCCACTCCTCTTCTCCTCCCTCTCCAGTCCCAAGAGCAGTCAGGGTTCCCTTCCCTGTGGAAAGTCCAAGGTCCTCCCCCCTCCATCCTGGTCTAGGAAGGTGAACATCCAAACTGGCTAGGCTCCCACAAAGCCAGAACATGAAGTAAGATCAAAACCCCGTGCCATTGTCCTTGGCCTCTCGTCAGCTCTCATTGTCCGCCATGTTCAGAGAGTCCGGTTTTATCCCATGCTTTTTCAGTCACGGTCCAGCTGGCCTTGGTGAGCTCCCAATAGATCGGCCCCACTGTCTCAGTGGGTGGGTGCACTCCTCGTAGTTCTGACTTCCTTGTTCATGTTCTCCCTCCTTCTGCTCCTCATTAGGACCTTGGGAGCTCAGTCCGGTGCTCCAGTGTGGGTCTCGTTACCAAACTTTTTAATCCAGAAATTAGTGCAAAAGAAAGGGCCACCTCTAAAACTCACATATACTTCCTATTACAGCTTTTATTTCTTTTTTAAAAATTGCATGTATGCCTGCATTTATGGAGGACAAAGAACAGCTTTGGGTACCATCATTAGGAATGTCATCCTCTTTTGCGACAGCTTCCTTCATTAGCGAGGGGATCACTAATTAGGCTAAACTGTAGACTGGCTGGCCAAGAAGCTTCAGGGTTCCTTTGTCTCCACTTCCCCAATATTAGGGTTACTCTTACATTACCATACTGAAATCAGACTTACTCATGCTTACAAGGTAAGCACTTTACAACTGAGACATGTTCCTTGCACTTTTTGAGATCTATCCCAAGTCCTGTTTATGTCTTCTGGGGGAATCACTTTCAGTTCCAGCAAATTAAAGTTAACATTCAACTATAATAGCTCTTTACAAATACAGTGCTTTGTAAACAGTAATTTTGCAACTCTAAATTGAGCAAGTCAGTCAATAGTGTTTTTAGTAGCCCAAGTGATCATTGGTATTCTTAAGCTATAAAGTATTTTTAATTAAGGCTATATCTTTTTTTTTTCAGAAATGAGTTTCTGCACACTTAATAGGCTACAGTAAAGTATAGAAATGCCATTGTTGTTGTTACTTTATTTTTGTTTTACTTTTTGAGACAGAGTCTCTGTGTAGCCCTGGGTGTCCTGGAACTCACTACATAGTCCAGACTGGCCTTAAACTCACAGAGACCCACTTACTGCTGAGAGCTAGGGTTAAAGGAATGTGTCACATTATATAGTAATGTTATATTTTTGTTTATGGCATTGTTGAGTTGCTTTTAATGAGTTTGATGTACACAAACACACAGCCAGCCTCTTAAATCTCTTGCTCATTTTTTTTTAGTTTCTTTTTTATTTGCAGCAGCTTTTCATATTCTGAATGAGCCCCCTTTGAGCTGTAGATGTTATAAATTCTATTTTTATATTTCAGATTGCCTTAATTCTTTGTGGTGTCATTGAACATGAGGTGTTAATTTTAACTTAGTCCAGGTTTTCACTTACAGTTAATGCCTTTGTAGTAATTCCTTTGTTGTCTTGTTAACGAAGCCATCCCATCCGCCATGTATGTTGCAATGCAGAAACCACTTACTTGTTTGAAACAGGATTTCATTATTCTAGAGCTCACCAATTAGGCTAGTGGACTGGCCAGTGAGTCCCAGGGTTCGTATGTTTTTGCTTCCCAGATGCTGACATTGCAAGTACTTGGCGCTGTACCCCTATCTTTTAGAAGTGTGTATGTGTTGAGAGGAGAACAGTATACACTTGGAAATTGCTTGCCTGGCACATGGAAAATTGAGTGTGAGCCCCTGAGAGCTTCCCACTTTTTCTTTGAGACAGGATCTCTCATTGATTGACAGACTAAGCAATTCCGTAGGGACCCTCTTGCCTGCATCCCTCAGCACTTAGATTGCAAGCACATGCCACCCTCTTTTATTTAATGTGTGGATGGGGGTGTGTATTAGTGCAGGTGCTTACCTGTACACAGAGGCTGTCAGTCCTCAGGAGCTTTCCACCTTTGTTTGAGATGATGTCTCTGGGTGACCTGAATCTTGTCATGTAGGCCAGGCTACCTAGTCTAGGAACCAGGGATCTGCCTGTCTCTGCCTCCCATCTCACCATTGCTGGGATTTGAATTACAGGCATGATAACTGCACTTCCTATGTGTGTTCAGATCCTTATGCATAGTAAGCACTTTGCCAAGTGAGCAGTCTCCCTAACCCATGAAATCTTTAATAACTTGAGTCAAAGATAATATTCTGTATTTATGAGAACTTTTAAAATTTTGCTCTTTACATTTAAAAGCTCTGCAACATACTCGAGATTAAAATTTGCATATAACATAGAGGAGACAGGAAGAATTGTCTTTGAGAAGATTGTTATGTGTAAGTGTATATGTGTATGCTCACGTTTATGTGGAATACCATTTCTCTCTCAAATCTCAAATTTTGGGTTTAATATAGTGATATTTTATTTGTGTTTTAATAAGTAAATCTTGCCTGACAATCAGAGTGCAGAGCTAGCCACACTAGTCAGCCATACAGGCTAGGCAATGGTGGTACACACCTTTAATCTTAGCAGCCACACTAGTTAGCCATAGAGGCTGGGTGGTGGTGGGTGGTGCTTGCCCTTAATCCCAGCACTATAGAGGACTATAAGGCAGAATGAGGCAGGAACTCGCTCTCTTTCCAATCTGAAGATTTCACAGAGGTAAGAGCTCTTTAGTGACTTGGCTGCTTTGCTTTTCTGATCTTCAGCTTGAGCCCCAATATCTGTCTCTGGGTTTTTATTACTTGTGCTACACTTTAATTTGAAGGTTTTAGATGTTACTTCATTAAACATATTTTCTGTCTTTCCTTCTGTATTTTGTTGTGAGTTGTTTGATATAGAGTTGCCATGTAGTAAGGATGGCTTTTCCTCATCCCCTGCCTCTCTCTATCCTCCTAAGTGCTAGGACTATAGGCATGCACCAACAACTCCGCTTCTTTTCCTTCTTGAACTCCCATAATGCAGTGTTTATTCTCCTGTGACCTACAACACACCCTCACCTGTCTCTCCCTTTTCATCTCAATTTAAATTTTAAGCACAGTATTTCAATGTGTAGATGTCCAACTCGTAATCTTCTTTTCTGATGTGTTTAAAGTATGACTATTGCTGAGCATTTCAGTATAACAATATATTTACCAGGGATTTCCCTAAATTAAGTTTGAGGTTTTTCATTAATAATGTGTGTCTCAGTAATAGGAATATTTTCCTTGCACTGTACCCACAGTGCATTTTTAATTTCTTTGAGTGATATGAAAAATTAAGCCTTTAAATGAGCATCTTAAGCTAGGCCTAGTGGCATATGCCAATAATCTTACCACCTTGGAAACAGAGTTATGATGATCTTGAGTATGAGCCTCCATATATTACATAAGAGTTCTAGGCTAGCCTGTGGTACAGAGTGAGACCCTCTTGGGCAAAGCTAGTCTTAGAATAAAACTCCTGAGATTTTATTGATTACTAAGGCCCAAAGCCTAGTGCTTCAATTGTCTCCTCCTCTTCAGTTCTCTAGCACTCTTCGAATGTTCTATAGCTTTCCTTTATTAAATTTTAAAAGTAATATTTAGCCTGTTGATCATAGACATATTTGATTCTTTGTTCCTAATTTGTCAATTTAAATAGAGCACATATACATAAATTACAAACACATTTTACTCTTGGTAAACACAGACCCCATTGTGTGTAGATTTGTTAGTAGAAGACTGTATGAGTCAAAGTACCTCATGTACAAAAAAATAATTATTCATTTTATCTAGGAAACCAAGAATATTGGTTAGTCATGTGAGTTAGTTAAATAAAAATTGATGAAGAGCCTCTCATGTCACATTATTTAAGTAGCCATTTAGGGGACATCAAATTTAATAAGGTCTGTGGTTTTTTTTCTTTCATTATTAATTCCCTCCTTTTATTTGATTTACATAAAGGAGTATTATGATCATATGAGTCATAGCTTCATAGTATTCCAAGCGTTGAATCATAGAAATCCAGGCATCTCTTAGACACAGATGACTCACTTTCTGTGTCATCGTTCTTTCTGTCATGTTTATTCATTGCAATAGAGATGTTTTTCTTTTTTACTGGGTCTATCGTATCTTTACACTAGTAGAATTTCTTACTTAATAAGTTGCACCAAAATGTCTTAAATTAGTATTCAGCTTTCAGTAAATCTTTATCTTTCAATGTTTGTTAGATATTCTGTGTTAGCTTTTCAACAACTGTTTGGTGCGTGATTTCTCTTAGTCTATTCCGTTTCTTGGGATGAAAATTAAAATAACAAAACTGATGCACTAGCTTCTAACTCTGGTCATAGAGGTAAGAACTCTTACTATCTAAATTAACATTATAATACTAATTTCCCATTCTAACTCTGGTCATAGAGGTAAGAACTCTTACTATCTAAATTAACATTATAATACTAATTTCCCATATAGTATTTTTATATGGTATTGCTAACCGCCCCCCCCCCACCCAATTTGTTGTTCTTTCTTAAAGTAATTTAGAGATTCTCAAACTGGGAACTTACTACAAAATCAAGTAAATTCATTATATTTTAAAATCTTGAGGCTGAGGAGATAGCTCAGTGGGTATGCTGGACAGGTATGAGGACCAGAGTCCTAGCAGCCACATAAAAGCTGGATGTAGTGGTATAATCTTATAATATCAACACCAGGAAGGCACAGTCTTGGAGATCACTGGACAACTAGACAAGCCTAAGGAGCAAGCCCCAGGTCCCAGTGATTGATCCTGTCTAAACAAAGTAGGCAGCTCTTGAGAAATGACTTCTGAGATTGACATCTGACCTCCACATGTACCCTTGTATTCACACATACAATCCACCACCCTCCCAAAAAACTATGAAGACTGGGGATTATTCTACTTTATACAAGCTTATTTTTTCAAGTAGTCTAGAAGTTAGAGTTCCAAGATGGTTGCTCAGTTCTTATGAAATCATTTAGAATCTTGTTTTACAGTCTGTGATACTGATATACAACTGCATGTTCAAAGCTGACTTGGTTTCACATCTTCCTGTTAGCCTGTGGGAAGCGATAAAACACTCCAACTGTAAGCTAGTTTTTGTTTTGTTTTCATTTGTTTTGTTTTTTAAGACAATATCTTGCTTTGTACCTTGCTTGATCAATTGGAATACACTTGCTTTGGAGAAGAGAATTATAAAGCTGTGCACTAAATGTAGCTTCCCTTTCTGGAGGAAGATTTAGGGGAAAATGTATTTTAGGTATTAAAACAGACATGTATGTATTTTGAGTATGAAAGTAGAAACCAATAGAAACATTAAGATTAACCTTGTTATAGTGTTAAAGGATAATTCTAACTTCACAAAGTCATTTCTGTGTCCTATGAGTACACCTATTTAAAGTTTGTATTTAAAGTGTTAAGCTTTTAAAATTGTGGAACTGTTTTGGCAAAAGAAAAGTAGTAAAAAGTGAGAAAAAAAAAGGTTTGCTCAAGCCAGATATAGTGGCTTTAATCCCAACATTTGGGGACAGAACAGGTGGTTATCTTTGAGTTTGAGGCCAACCTGTTCGACATAGTGAGACTCTGTCTTGAAAAAGCATATATATGTATGAACATACTGTTTCCTCATCTGTGTTTTTTTAAGTTTTATTTATTCTTTTATGGACAGGATGAATATCTTTATCTAAAATTCTTGGGACCAGAGTATGTGAAATTTCAGATTTTAAAAAATAGTGTGTGTGTGGGAGGGGGATTGTTTTGAGGATGAGATTCAAGTTTAATCATGAGACTTGTCATCTCAAGGTGCCTTATACACATCATCTGAGAATATGTGCATAATATCTTTTAGAATTTTACATGTGAAACAAAATTTCTTCAAAGTTAATTTTCCATTTGTGGTGTCATGTTAATCCTCAAAACCTTTTGGAATTTGGTTCATTGCAGATTTTCAAAGTAGGACCGAGCCATTCAACTCATGCCATGTTTTTATAGCTATAGCCAACTACATTTGTAAAGGCTTTTTCTTAGCAGTTGAAACATCCTATATCTTGTTATTGAGACTTGTGGAGTAGAGTTGTAGAAATAATAATTTGGTAGTTAATAATACTTTATTTCATTTAAACTATATCTTAAAAGTGCTATTTCATCTTTTTCACAGGACAACGAGAAGAGAACTCCTTTACATGCTGCTGCCTATCTTGGAGATGCAGAAATCATTGAACTGCTTATTTTATCTGGTACGACAACTCCTGTGATGAGTTCATTTTGTTTGGTTTTGTCATAATTAGTATTTCTCAAGCCTGGCTGCCTACTGAATATATAACCTGTTTTTTATTTTATTTTTTTTAATATTTATTTATTTATTATGTATACAATATTCTGTCTGTGTGTATGCCTAAAGGCCAGACCTCTTTACAGATGGTTGTGAGCCACCATGTGGTTGCTGGGAATTGAACTCAGGACCTTTGGAAGAGCAGGGAATGCTCTTAACCACTGAGCCATATCTCCAGCCCATAACCTGTTTTTTAATATTGGTTTCATAAGTTGAAACCAATTTGATCATTCTACAGATTCTGATCATATAACCTGATGTAGGTGCTTAAAGTACTTTAAGAAGTAGAACAGAAATTGCTGTCCTTACAGACTTTCTTCTACTCTGATAAATACAAGTAATGTTCAGTTTGCTTTTTTTTAAAAAGTCTGTTATGGAAAAATGAAAAGCGTAAATAAGGAGGAATGGGAAGGAGATAACTTTTACAAAAGGCCTTATATATTGTAATTTTCATGGACCTCATTGAATACATAGTCACAAGGAGACAATAACATCATTCCAAAGGTGACTTCTCCAAAGGGGAGAGAGTAATAGTGGTAATAGTGTCCCAGAAGCTAGATGAGAAGAAACAAGTTTTGGTGTGTGCAGAAATTTAAGGCAGTACTATCAGAATTTCTTTCTTTAAATGACTTTTATTTAGAGCTGAGGATATGATTCAGTTGGTAAAGTGATTATTGTATAGGCATGCAACTTAAGTTTAGATCCCTAACCCACATCATAATGCAGGTTTAGCAGTACACAGCTGTAATCCCAGTACTAGAGGAGGCAGAGACAGGTGGATATCTGGAATTCGATGGCCAGCCAGACTACCTAGCAAAGGCAGTGAATTCTAAGTTTAGTGAGAGACCTGATTAAAATATAGGTAGAAAATTATAAGGAAGACAGCCCAATATTGGCTTCTGGTTTTCACGTGCACATATTTACCACATATACCTATGTATACCACATACTCCTACATAGGAAAACACACACACATCAAAAAGAAAATAATTTTTTTCTTCAAAATTTTTAAAGATTTTTTTAAATGCCTTTTTAGAAATTATGCTTTATGTGCTGAGTTTATGAGCTCATTTGGTCTGGCATATAGGAAGTTCTGGGTTCCATACCCAGCTCCCCAGCATTGCCTAAACTAGATGTGACAGCACACAAGTTACTGTAAATCCAGCTCTTGAGAGAGAGCAGCATGAGAATCAGGGGTTCAAGGTTATCAGCTGCATAACAAGTTTGAGGCCAGCCTACAATACTTGTTGTGCATACGAAGCAGGGACAATTCTATCTAGTTTGTTTCTATTTTTTTAACTCTCCTAAACTTTTCAAGTTTTTTATTATATAACACTAGAACTTACTCTTGTTGGATAGCTCTCATTGTCATCAGACTGCCTACAGATCTCAAAGCAGGCAGTCAGATAGTGTAGAAATATCTTTTATTATAGCCAGAATTTTTTCTGTATATGAATACATGATGTATATTCACCACAGCTATGCCTGGTACCTACAGAGGTCAGGAAAGGGCCTCTGATTCCCTGGAACTAGAGTTAAAGCTGGTTGTGGAACCACCGCATGGGTGCTGAGAATTGAACCTAGGCACCCTGTAAGAGTAACAAGTGCTCTAAATCACTGAGCTCTCTCTCTAGCCTCTAAAACAGATTATTTTTCTGATATTTGTTTGTAAAGGATATGAGATGCTGAATTTTTCTTGCATTTCTAGGTTGAACATATACGTTAACAATGAAATGGAGTGGTATCATTCTTTTGATATTTTAGTTCAGTCTGGATGAGCTAAGGAAAGAAATTTTGTAGTGTAGTCTCAAAAATCGCTCAGTAACTTGGTAGGCAGAGGCAGGCAGATCTCTGTGAGTTTTAGGCCAGCCTGGCCTATAAGTTCCAGGATAAGGCCCCAAAGCTACAGAGAAACTGTGTCTCAAAAAACCAAAACCAAAACAAAACAAAAAACAAAAAAAAAACAAAAACAAAACAAAAACAGTAAAGCTGGAGAGATGAGTCAGTGGTTATGAGCATTGGTTGCTCTTCCAGAGAGCTCAGATTTAATTGCCAGCACCTACATGGCAGCTCACAATTGTCTGTAACTTCAATTCCAGAGGATCTGACACCTTCACACAGGCATACATGCACACAAAACACCAATGTCCATAAAATAAAAATAATAAATTATAAAACACACAATTTCAAGAAATACCATTATACATATACTTAGAATTTTTAAATCTGGCTCTTATAATAAATTTTATGGTTATACAGAATTAAATATGGTATGGTGTGGACCTATCTAATATTGTTAATTTCTTTATGAATTATTTTATCTCTATTTAGTCATTAGTTTTCAGCTAAAACTTACTAAAGTTAAGATCAAGAAGTTGAAAAAAAATGTCCTTTTCCTCTTAACTAAGGCAGGTTTTTAATAGAATATGTTGATGAGTCAAAATTTAATACAGGGAAGTTTTGTCACAAAATTGTTGAAAAACCTTTTTTTTTTTAATGTTTAGAAATAGCTGTGCTAGGGCTCGAGAGATGACTCAGTGAGCAAAGTGCTGTCACATAGGCATCGAGACCTGAACTCAGATCCTCAGAACCTCTGTGAGACCAGGCGTGATGGCACATTCCCAATCCCAGTGTGCCCGTGTGACACCAGGCGTGATGGCAACTTCCTAATCCCAGTGTACCCATGTGAGACCAGGCGTGATGGCACCTTCCTAATCTCATTGTGCCCATGTGATACCAGGCGTGCTGGCACCTTCCTAATCCCAGTGTGTTGACCGATGTTTCTGTCCTGCAACCGTTCAGTCCCAAAGAAATACACAGAGGTCTACATTAATTATAAACTGGTTGGCCTAGTGACACAGGCTTCTTATTAACTCTTTATTACATCTTAAATTAGTCCATAATTCTTGTCTGTGTTAGCAATGTGGCTTAGTACCTTTATCAGTGAGGTGATTTCATCTTGCTTCCTCTGCGTCTGGGTGATGACTGCAGACTGAGTCTTTCCTCTTCCCAGAATTCTCCTGTTCTTGTTGCCCCACCTCTACTTCCTGCCTAGTCACCCCACTTAACTACCTGCCTGGCTACTGGCCAGTCAGCATTTTATTAAAACAATACAGTGTGGCCAAGTGAGATGGAAGACAGAGACGGGAGAGTCTTTAAAAGCTTCAATATATAATGGTAAACAACAAAGATAACCCTGTTGCAAAACACAATGGAAGGAAAGTACAAGAACCTGAGGTTGTCTTTTGACTTAGACACACATCATTTAGACACATACACAGCATACATGAAAAGATAAAATAAGAAACTAGCTATGTAAGAAGCAGCACAGTTCTGTTTATTTTAATGTCTTAAGACTTTGATAACTTGTAGGTTGTTTTTAAGAATTGTGTTCATTTTTATTTTAATATACACACTGTTTTATATTATCTATTATGGAGGGCTCCCTTCCCCATTTAGTTAAAAGTGAATAGTTCCAGTAAGGACTTTGTTCCCTTAAAGAAACCATATCATGTATAAATGGCACCAGGGGCATTCTCATTTGACATTATTACTGAATCAGGAAATAGACTTTAAAGCCTAACACCTTCTGAGTCTGGTCCCTAGACACTGAACAAATTCCAAACAGTCCTATAATTCATGACTGACAAAGCACTAACAAAAGGATGTGTAATAACTAAATAGTTTCAAGTGAGTTCATTTAAACCATGTGTACTTTGTTTTTTATCAGCATAATCTCTTATTGAATATATTATTGAACTTAAAGTAGCTCTTTTCCCTCAAGTCCATAGACTTATTAAGTGATCTATTGCTGACTGGCTGTTACCCTCCCTCATCACACTAGTGTAAATTAACCACATTGCTTAATCTCTTAGCACAGTGTCTTCTGTGGAGAGGTGGCAGCTCCAGATCATGTGAAAGAGTGTTTGGGACTTTAGAATATACATAGCCGAGAGAAAGGAACACATTAACACTTGTACAAAATGTGCTTTTTAGAGAATTCAGCAGCCTTCCCTGTAACTGAAGAAACTTCACTTGAGTCAGTGTTCATCCTCATTGGGTACATATTTTCCCATAATATGTAGAATTTTTTTATATTTTGGCTTATGGTGGTGTTAGTTTTATTATTGTTGTTGTTCTGTAATAAAACCCAGTAACCAATTAACTTATAGACAGAAGTGTTTATTTGGGGCTTTTGGTTCCAGTAAAGTGCATAAGGATAGACACAGCATGAGAGCAAGAGTCAGACATGGAGGCTGGAGGCTGAGGGCTCACATCTCAAACCTCAAACAGGAAGGAGAGAGAAAGAGCCAGCAAGCGAGCACAAGCACTGGAAACCACACTTGGCTTTTAAAACCTTAGAGCCAATCCTCATTGACACACTTCCTCCAACAAGGCCACACCTCTGAAGCCTTTCCCAAATAACTGGGGATCAAGGAATCAAATGCTCAAGACTTATGGAGGACATCTCATTTGAACCACCACATTCCACTTGTTGGCCAACTTAGGCTTCTGACCATCTCATAATGCAAGTAAATACATATAGTCTAATTTGAAACTCTCCATAGTCCTTTGCAGAGTCAACGCTGTTTTAAAATTTCTTCTGAGATTCAAGACTGTCTCTCAGCTGTAACCCCCTGTAAAATCAAAAAAGCAAATACATCCTTCCAACATACAATGATACAAGATACACATTACTATTCATTCCAAAAGGAAGAAATAGAGTCATAATGGGGAAACAGTAGACCAAAGTAAGACCAAAATCCAGCAGAGCAAACTCCAAATTCTGTAACTTCTTGTCTGATGTCAAAGTGCTTAGATGGCACTGTCCCTCCAGCTTTCCTGCCTGCAAGATTAACTCCACCACCATCATGGGGGTCTCCAACACAAACCAGAGTTTACCTTCCACAACTTCAGACAATGGCCTCTTCAGGCCTCCATGCAGGGACCCCCGATCCCAGCCATACCTAGCCTCGGTGACTCTCTTAAACTGCAGAGGAAGTTTATCTTCCATGTATCCTTCATGACTGCAGAGCCAGCACCTTGTGGATGACATTGCCAGGGAGAGCTGCAAACATGGGATGAGTTCTGCCCCCGCTGCCTTTAACCACAGCAGCACTTGTTGTTTTTGTTGCTTTATAGGAACAGAATTTTTTTTCTCACAAGTTGGGAACTTTGTTGGCTGGTGTCTTGTCCTAAGGACACCCTTCACTTTATTCCACCGCAGACTTGACCTCTTTTTAATGGTGTGACAATATTCTTAACAGTTACAGCCTCTTCCCCAGCTCAAGTCACAGCTATAACATTTAGCTTGGCAGTGTCTTTTTTTTTCTCTCCAAACTATAAATTTTGCATTTTTACCTCATTTGCTCCTTTTCATTGTAGACTTGAATGATTGCTGATAACCATGCAACGGCACTGATATTAGGCTATATTGAAATCTCTACCAAAGAAATTAGTCCATGTTTTTTTTTTTTTTTTTTTTTTTTTTTTTTTTTTTGGTTTTTCGAGACAGGGTTTCTCTGTGGCTTTGGAGCCTGTCCTGGAACTAGCTCTGTAGACCAGGCTAGTCTCGAACTCACAGAGATCCGCCTGCCTCTGCCTCCCGAGTGCTGGGATTAAAGGCATGCACCACCATCGTCCGGCAGTCCATGACTTTTAAATTTAGCCTTAGGAAAGTTCTTAGGGATAAGGTTTAAAAAAAAAAAAAAAAAAAAAAGCAGCCACATTATCTACCAAAATATCCGGAGTGGTCTCTAGCCTACTTGTTAATATTGTTTATCTAAAATCGCTTGAATTGGACCTCTACTTTCCCATAGCTCAAAGCCCTGTACTTACTGTACTGTACTGTACTGTCATGGTCCACTAAGCTCCCATCAAGCTTTGCAAGTGTTCACTACTTTTCTAGTTTAAAGTTCCATATTCCTCTAAAAACCAGCATAGTCAAGTTGGTCAAAGCAGTAGCCTTCTCCTTGGTACCAGTTTCTTTATTAGTTACTTTTCTGTTTCTGTGATAAATACCACAACCAAGACAACTTTCAGAAAAGTTTATTTTGGACTTAGAGTTCCAGAGGGTTAGGGTTCATAATTTTCGGGACAACATGACTGCAGGTAGCAGATGTAACAGCTGGAAGCTGAGAGTTAAGAACTCAAATCTCAAACTAAAAACAGAAAGCAGAGTGAACTGGGAATGGCATGTTTGAAACTTCAAACACTTGGTTCAACAAGGCAACATTTAAATGTCTTAACAGGACTACCAACTAGGGACCAAGTGTTCAGATGCCCAAGGCTTATGGGGAGCATCTCATTCAAACCACCACAGCTAGTATTAACCATTTCCTCATTGAAGGTGCTGTTTCTTCATATTCTTTTAGATTTTTCACAAAATTATTATTTCATAATCAATATTAGTATCAATAATAATCAATGTTATTTTTAATGAGTTTTAAGATTAAATTGTATAAAACTTGTACTCAAATTTATTACAAAGTAAATATTTCTGTATGATGCAGCTCCAAGGCTTGTAAATAAATAGTGCGTTTTGACATCCTACATATGGAGTTAAGCTGAGATCCACTGGAATTAATAATTCTTTTAGAAGAAGTAAAATAACAGTAAGCAATGATTACGTAATATATCTCTTTAATGATATACTAAAAATAGCTTTTTCTTTTACCCTATTTTACCCTCAGCTCTATAAAAGTATTACAAAACAAGAAAACAAAGACATCTTTTGTTAGATGCGTGACTTACAACTGAAGCTTATACTATTATTGTAGCTGAAAAGCTAGAGGCAGAATTCAGTCTCACATTCTGTTCAATTCACATTAACTCTCCATAATTTGAATCTCTCTTCTTTCCTGTACTTAACCTCCTTTATTACCACTATTGCTTCACATTGAGCAAAATTTGCATACACATTATTTTTTATTCTTGAATGTCCAAAAGACTAAAATTTTTTTATCACTTAAGAATAGATACTTTGTTTGGAAGCAATTAGTTTAATACTTCCATTCAAATCATACTAGCTGACTGATGAATTGTTAACCTCCCAGCATATGGAAAGCATTACCCAAAAATTCATTTTGTTGTTCTCTCATGGAAAATAACTCTAAATACAGAACAAGAATCTGTTGTTTCTGTCCTCAAGAGTTAGATGTAAAGTATGAACCACTTGAAAGTTTGCAACTCAAGTATATTAATCAGCCAGGACTGTCGTTTGAAAAAAGAAAAGTTCCATCAAACAGGCAGCTTAAACAGCAGAAATCTATTTTTTCACAGTTCTAGTCAGAAACCTGAGATGAAGTCATGAGTGTGATTTCTTCCTTCTTAAAAACAAAGGCTCTGTTATGTGCCTCTTCCTTTGCCTCATGAGTAGAGGCTTTCTCCCTCCATTTTCAATCTGTCTGTATCTGTCTACATTTCTTGTTCTTAAAAAAAAAAAATTACTAATTCTTTGAGAACTGTGATTTGAAGGCAGAGAAATGGTCCAGCCATTAAAATAGTCATCAATGTCATCTTGCTTAAACTGTTCTCTTTTTTGTCTTCAGATTGTTTGCAGTGATTTCTCTTGCCAAAACTTCTACCAGTAACCTAACAGTAGCAGTGAAGATGGGGTCGCTAGTGTATAGTTTCTGTTTGAATGACCAGGACATAGTAAAGAGGTTAATATTTTTTAGTGACTTTACATCTTTGTAGCTCATAGGTTTTTATCCTTTGTCATATGTGGAGCTTGTGATGATACTGCTAAACGCTGTTAAAGTTTTGTGTTTTTTTTTTTAATTCTCTCCACAAAGAGTTTGTTTTGAGGGGATATAATGTTCATAATGTTTTTCTCCCTCTCCTCCCTTTCCTTTTTATTTTCCTTTATTTCTTCCCATCTTCCCTGTTAATCTTTCTGACTAGCAGTCTATACTCTTGACTAGCTGTTGGACCACTTAATTTTACTCTGGCTGTATATTTTTGCATTGCTTTTGCTATCCAAAGTATAAACGTATAGCTAGTCTTAGGAGAGTTCTTTGTAGAACAGAGATCTATTACCTTCAGAGAGTACACCAAAAGA
This sequence comes from Chionomys nivalis, assembly GCF_950005125.1. NCBI lineage: Eukaryota > Metazoa > Chordata > Mammalia > Rodentia > Cricetidae > Chionomys > Chionomys nivalis. The sequence continues at coordinate 29,992,692 of NC_080090.1, read as the reverse complement.
GGCACTAGGACTCTGAAACGTCAAAAATGTGCTGCTTTGCTTGTGACTCTTACACATCATTATTGTTGGCTGTTGTTGTTCCCTTTTTGTTTTTTAGAAACACAGCCAAATTAATTAACTGTTCTTGGAAATATGTATTAATTAGTATATCTTGTTTGTTAGTATGCAAACCACATATAAATTAATGCATGTGTGTAAGAGAGAGATCTTTCTCATTGGTGCCGGCAGAGTTTTTAAATTGGCCTTTACATTATAAGAAATCAAAACATTTCCTTAGTGCTTTTATTTTTTAGCATAATATTTTTATTATTTAGAAATTTTACATAATGCACCCTGATCACCCTACTTTAAAACTTTTAAAATATTTATCTCCTTCTCTCTCTCTCTCTCTCTCTCTCTCTCTCTCTCTCTCTCTCTCTCTCTCATAAAAGCTTTGGAAACAATGATTAAAGATAGCTAAGAATTTTAGAGTTTTATTCTACGTACTAACAAAACAGAAAGAAACTACGTGGGTTGTTAATTTTTTTTGTCCACAGATCACCATGAAAAATAGTTTTTAAAAGTTTTTTTGTTTTTGGGTTTTTTATTGTTTGTTTGTTTGTTTATTTGTTTTTGAGACAGGGATTCTTTGTATAGCTTTAGAGCCTGTCCTGAAACTAAGTCTTGCAGACCAGGCTGGCCTCAAACTCACAAAGATCTGCCTGCCTCTGCCTCCCGAGTGCTGGGATTAAAGGCGTGTGTACTACCACCACCCTGCTACTCTCAAATTTTTAATACATGTGTTCTGCATGTTTTATAGTCTCTTGGGTTCAGGTCTTCTAAATCTACCATCAACATATGTACTGGGTATACATAATGTTATATGGTAATCTTTGTACCAAGGTATTAGGAAATCTGTTTATAGATGAAGGAACTTAGGTTCAGAGGTGGTCACACAACTACATTACAACTATAGCATAAAGTCACTGCACTTGATTATCCATCCCCTGCAGAAATTTAAAGCCAGGCAGTGGTGGCACACACCTTTAATCTCAGCACTTAGGAGGCAGAGGCAGGCGGATCTCTAGTTCGAGGCCAGCCTGGTTGGCAAGAGCAAGTTCCAGGACAGGCTCCAAAGCTATAGAGAAACCCTGTCGAGAGAGAGAGAGAGAGAGAGAGAGAGAGAGAGAGAGAGAGAGAGAGAGAGAGAGAGAGAGGGAGGGAGGGAGGGAGGGAGGGAGGGAGGGAGGGAGGGAGGGAGGGAGGGAGGGAGGGAGGGAGGGAGGGAGGGAGGGAGGGAGGGAGGCAGGCAGGGAGGCAGGGAGGCAGGGAGGCAGGGAGGCAGGGAGGGACGGAGGGAGGGACGGGAGAGGGGAGAGGCCTTATAATCTAATAATTTTTTATCTTGTTGGATATTTTATTAGTACTGTTGTCCATTAAAATTTTTTTAATTATACATGCTTGATTTTTTTAAAAAAATTCTTCTTTAAGCTTTAGGTATAACCAAGAAAGACATGTAAATTGGTTTGCTTCTTTGTTTTCATACATTTGTAATCTTTGGATCTATTAATGTATTTATAGTTAGATCTGTATAACTATCTTTATATTACTTTATGACATAATAATTCATTAGTAAAGGAATGCAACCAAGATTTTAAATTAATATACAATTCATCTTGGAGTGATATTGTGTTCATTTCTTTTAAGTATTTTGGGGTTAACACATCCTTTAAAGTGGGATTTGATTTTATCTTGAATATGCTCTGTATAAAGGTGACTTTTCTAGCCTAGATATAAAATGTTGTTTATTTTATTTTTATTAGGAAGAACTGATTCATTTTTTGATAATTACATCAATTTAGAAGAATGATTTTGTTTTATAACTTAAGGGTAACTTATTGGCAGAAAATATACAAATAATTTTTCGATCGTTATCCAATTGGGACTACATCTAACTTGAGATTTATTAAAAATAGTTCATGTAAATTATTTCAATTATTTTTTTCTTCTTGTTACAGGAGCTAGAGTTAATGCCAAAGACAGCAAATGGTTGACACCTTTACACAGAGCAGTTGCATCTTGTAGTGAGGTATGATATTTCTTTTAGTCAATTGTATATAAAGAAACACTAAGTAAGCCTGCATGGGTCCATCTTTAACTGAAGAAACAAAACTACTAAAATATCTAGGCTGGTCATTTTTTCCAGAATTTGTACAAACTAAGTTAATTGTTGGATTTCTCCTTTTGTGTGTAAGGCTCTTGGCGTCTGGAGTAAACAAGAGTAGAAACCCTATTTCAGTCCCTCCAAGAGAAAGTGTTTTTCTATTTTATTTATTTATTTTCATTTTTTATTGGTATTTTGCCTGTATGAATGTCTATGTGAGGGTGTCTAATCCCCTGGAACTGGAGTTGCAGATAGTTGTAAGTTGCCATGTGGGTGCTGGGAATTGAACCTGGGTCCTCTGGAAGAGCAACCAGTGCTCTTAACCACTGAACCATTTCTCCAGCCCTACAAAGCATTTTTATAACACATAATCCTATTTGAGTATTTTCTTTACTGCTTCATAATACTCTGTCCCAAGGGTATGCTGAACATACTGTCATCAGTATATAATGACTAGTTTTAAGGATTTATTTCAACATTGAAGTTAATTTCAGAAATAATACTTTTTTTTTTTAGCAGTTAATATAATGCAGTTTATTTTGACTTATTTTATATAATTGAATCAACAATCTTGTACATGGGTTAAGTTTTTAGAAAACGAGTTCTGGTTTATTTTTATCTGTTATAAAAATAATAAATATCTTCCTTCAAAAGCTGTTAAAACAAGCAGGAAGAAACACGAACAAATTTATTTTTGATTTACTTCCAAATAACACAGAAATTGCATGCTAAAAATTGGTACCCAGTAAAACACCTTTCAAATGTTTTGGTGCCTGCTAACACATGGTGTGGTGGAGCAGAAACCATGTGTACCTGATGAAATGATTGCGATAGCTATCCAATTTCAATAGTGTATGTAGCTTACAAATTGATATAGATCAAGATGTGTGTTTGTGTGTGTGTGTGTGTGTGTGTGTGTGTGACAGTTTTTCAAACTCTCAGTTCCTGTGGTGTTTTGGAGCTAATTTATACTAGCTTGTTAAAGTTGACTGCTATATCTTCTCAATATCATCCTCATTGACATCAAGTTAGTAACTTGAAATTTGATGTGACTGGACTATACGAATCAGTGTTGTCAAAAGTCGGAACTTCATTGCACCAGAAATACTTTTAAGTGCATTTTTGTGACTATCGTGTACATATGTGTGTCTGCATTCATATTCACATGTATGTGTATGTGAGTGTGCTTGCATTGGTATGCACATGCATGTGGAGACCCAAAGTTGACATCAGGCATTTTTCTTGGTCACTATCCACTTTATTCATTGAAATGGGATTTTTTGGTGAACCAACTCTGGCTGGGTAGCTAGCTAGCTTGCCCTGGATATTTCTTGTTTCTGCCTCCAAAGTGCTGGGATTACAGGTAGCTGCCACACCTACCTGGCTTTTTATTTTCTAACGGTTCTAGGGATCCAAACCTGGGTCTATACATAACTCGTACTTCATCCAACACTGCCTCCAACTCTTAATTCCCTTTTCAGTTTGAAAAGTATTGTCTTAGTGAGTGTGAGTTTTCTCCCATGGATAAAAGACTCTTTCCTGGTTATAGTTCTATGTGCTGTTTATGCATTAAGATAACTGATATTTTTAGAAAGTTTTCTTAATGTGTTTCCCATCTTCTAGACCTTATAACACCTTTATGAGAACAGATGTTTGAAGACAACTGTTTTTTGCTTTTTCTGTCATTTTGCTGCTTCATTAAAGTGCATGAGATACTTAACTTGCCCTTTCATGTCTCTTTTTATTCAGCTTTCCATATCCCCAGAGGCAACTAGAGTTATTACTTATATACTATCATTTTCCCTGTTGTAGAATTTTGTAAAATTGAATTAAACAATATGTACTGTTGTTTTGATTTCTGCAACATAACCTTTTTAAGATTTGTTGATGCTGCTGATAATAATGAGTTCCCTTTTATTTGTGAATAGTATTATACAGTTTGCCTTTCTGATTTCTTATTGGGTAGATATTTGTATATTTGATTTTATGGCTGTTCAAAAGAAACTTATATGAGTAGTTGTCCTTGCTTATGCCATTTAGTCATCCTTGAACCCTTGTTATTTTATAGCTCTTCACACTTTAATGCTCTCTGTGTGCACTAGGTAGTAATATAACAATTGGGAAAAGAGCGGTGCTCAGTTAGTACCCTCTTTCTCCTAGACAGGAGCACCAAGGGGCAGTTTTACAAAACTTGAATCGTGTCTTGTAAGTGATAGAATTAAGTTCTTTATATGTGCCCAAGAGTGAAAGCTGAGTCATATAGTAGTTCTGTTTTAAATTTTTAAAGAACCCTCAAGCTAATATTCATAATGGCAGTATTAATGTTTACCTTCAGCAGTGAATGTGGATCCTTCTTTCTCTACGTTGTCCTCAATATATGTTTACTGTGACAAGCAGAGCCAGTGAGCTGTGAGCTTGACCAGCATCTGCTGGGAGGTCCTTCAGCTATGTCACACCTGGAGGGTGTTGGAAGTTCTAGAAGGTCCTTAAGAGCATTGGCCAGTGGCTAGCTCTGACAGTGACAGCTCTAACTCATCAACTGTGCAAGAAATTTTAAGGTCTCAGGAGCCAGAGTCACACAGTGGCCAGTCTCAGTCTTTTACTGATGGGGATCAGTGCAGTGACTTGATGTCAGGGAGCTTCGTGTCAGAGAACACAGTAAGGTCTGTGGCCACCTCCAGTTTTGTACCGATCCAGATGGTGTTAGCTTTGCACTTCCAGGGCTCACAGTTTAGGGCTGATTCATTAACTTATCAGAGAATCTGTCTTAGGCTTGGCTCCTATCTGAGTTAGCTGCCTTATGACTAGCTCCTTAACACAGCTTGCTAACATTATTTTTTTTTTCAAAATCACATAGAATGATTTTACTTTATAAAATAGTTCTAGTTATGTTCCCAGCACTGCCCGATTTACTTATTTAGATTTATTTACTTTGACTTTATGTGTCTTGAGTGTTTTACCTGCAGAGTCCAGATAAGAGCCCTTGGTCCCCTGGAACTGGAGTTCCAGGTGTTTGTAAGCTGCCATATGGGTGGGTGCTCGGAGCCAAACCCAAGAGCAGCAAAATACTCTAACCTCTGAGCCACCTCTCCAGCCTCTGTTGTTAGATTTTTTTCGATGATAAGCCATTCTGAATAGGGTAAGAGTAGTTTTAATTTGTATTTCCCCAATGGTTAGAGATATTGAATACTTTTTTAAATCAGTTATTGACTGTGTCTCTTTTAACTGCTCAGTTCCCTTACCCATTTGTTGATTGGCAGTTTTATTTTCATGGTATTTAATTTTTTGAGTTATTGTAAATTCTGGATATTAATTCCTTGTAGCTGAAGAGATTTTCTCCTATTCTGTGCTGTTTCCTCTTTTGATAGTATCTGTTGCTGTTAGTTAAATTTTCATAAAGTCTGATCTGTTGATACTTGAGGCTAGTTACTGTGCTGATAGTGTTTATTCAGAAAATTCTTGCTGAGCCTAGTATCTTGAAGAGTATTTTCTTTTTTATTTAATTCAGTGTTTCAGGTTTTAAATTAAGGAATTTGATCCATTTATAAGTTTATTTTTTTGCAAAGTGAAAAATTAATCTAATTTCATTCTACCGCAGATAGATACCCAATTTTGAGAACACCATTTTTTGAATAGGCTATCATTCTTTCAAATATGTGCTTATTGTCAAAATTAAGTGGGCATAGCTTTGTCTTTTATTTCTGAGTCCTCTTTTCTGTTGATTGTCCTTCCTGTTTTTATGTCAGTCAGTACTAGACTGTCTTTATTACTATACTGATAGTACAGTTTGGGATCAGGTATTGTCATACCCCCAGCAATATTCTTCTTTTAAAAAAAATTTATTTATTTATTTATTTATTTATTTATTTATTTATTTATTTATTTATTATGTATACAATAGTCTATCTGTATGTATGTCTGCAGGCCAGAAGAGGGCACCAGACCTTATTACAGATGGTTGTGAGCCACCATGTGGTTGCTGGGAATTGAACTCAGAACCTTTGGAAGAGCAGGCAGTGCTCTTAACCACTGAGCCATCTCTCCAGCCCCCCAGCAATATTCTTAATGCTTAGGATTACTTTGGGTATTTGTAGTTTTTTGTGGTTCCATATGATTCTTTGTTTTCTTTTTCTAAATATATTCAGTGTGACAGTACACTTACTGATTTGTGTGATCTGTTAAATATAACATTGGATTTTTTTTATAGATAATTGCACTAAATCTGTATTCTTTTTTTGTAATACAGCCATTTCCACAATATTAATTCTACAATCCAAGAGTATGGAAGGTCTTTCCATCATCTGGTACCTTCTCTGATTTCCTTTTTCATTGTCTTGAAGATTTTGTTGTATAGAGGTCTGTTCACTCTTTGATTGGGTTATGTTCCTAAATACTTCAAGATTTTTGGAGTTATTTTGAATGGAATATTTTTATAATTTATTTCTATGAGAGTACATTGGTGGAAAATATGAAGGCCACTGGGGTATTTTTTATGTTGGTTTGTGTATTCTGCAACTTTTCTGTGTTTATTATTAGATCACAGAACTTTCTAATAAATTACATAGGGTCTTTTAAGTCAAGGGTCATGACATCTACAAATGAAAATGATTTGACTTCTTCCTTTCTTATTTTTATTCGTCTTCTGTGTCTTTCTTTTGCTATAGCTAAGACTTTGATACTGTATTAAGTAAGACATAGGAGAGTGGGCATTTTTATGTCTTAGAGGAAGTGCTCTCAGTTTGTCTCTGTTTACTATAATGTATGCTATAGCTTTGTTGTATATATTCGATTAGTTTGAAGTATATTCCATCTATTCCTAATATCTTCAAAACTTTATCATGAAAGTATAATGTATTTTGTCAGTGGCCTTTTTATCAAAAATCAAAATGATTATGTGGGTTTTGTCCATAAATTCATTTATATGGTGTATTATATTTATTAGTGTATGTATGTGAATCAACATTGCCTTTCTGGGATGAAGCCCACTTGGTCATAATATATAATCTCCTTAATGTGTTCCTGAATTCTATTTGCAAGTTTTTTGCTGGGAGTGTTTGCATCTGTGTTCATTAAAGAAACTGGTCAGTAGTTTTCTTATTGTTTTTCTTGTGTCTTTACGTGGTTTTGACATAAGAATAATCACTTTATAGAATGAATTTGATAATGCTCCTTCATCTGTTTTGTGGAACAAGTTAAGAAGAATTGGTATGAGATCTTCTTGGAAGTTTGATAGAGTTCAGCAGTGAATCATCTAGCTCTGGGATTTCTTTGATGGGAGAGAGGCCTTTGACTATGGCTTCAGTCTCATTATTTGTAATGAGCCTTTTTTCATTATTGATACCTTCTAAGCTTAATTTTTTTGGGTGTTAGTACATTTAGAAAATCTATTTCTTCTGGATTATCCAGAATTATATTTAGAGTATAGTTTTTCATAATAATCCCTCATAATGTTCTGTATTTTGCTGCTCTGTTGTAATGACACTCTGTTCATCTAAGAACCAACCCTGGTTGATTTTTGTATTTTGTTATTTTGATAGTTCTTTAATTTATTCCATAAACTTTATTATTTCTTACCATCCACAGAGATATTTGCACTCCATGTTTATTACTGCTTTAGTCACTATAGCAAAAAAACTAAATGAACCTAGTTGCTCATCAAGAAATGAATGACTATTAAAATCTTGTACAAATAGAATATTATTCAGCTTTAAAGAAAAATGAAATCACAATTTGAAGAAAAATGATGAAGTTATAATAATAATTGAGGTCACACAATTTCAGAAGGGAAAAGTACTACATAGTTTTCCTCATGTGAACCCTGGTCTATAGTTTATATTTATATTTATTCATATATAATGTGTATAAACAAGCAATTATATGTATGTACAGTATAACGTGTTAAAAGAACAAGAAAGGGAAGATATTAGGTGAACAGGAAGGGTGGAACGTAGGCATAGGACACTTATATGAAAGGATATAAAGCTCATTATTTTTCTAGTTTTAACTCATGGATTTGGAGTGGGGGTATGGTAGAATAAATGCATAAAAATAATAATTGATATTGAAAGTAAGACCCACAGCTGAAGTTCTTTGGCTTCAGAATGACTCTTCTAACTGTAGAAATTGATGTGATTTTTGAGTCTGACTGTTTTCATTGTGTGATTTTTTTATTTGCAAGTTCTCAACAATAAAGTTTTAATTATTTTTTAAAAGGTCATAGTACTGAGATTCTGTTCTAGTTCTGTTGCTTTTTATTTTCGTATGTGATTTTGTACTTACCTACCAAAGATAGGATTATCACTGTAAGGACACAATTTTGCTGTTTAATTATGATTATATTTTTTAATGCCATTGACATAATAAAGTCCTAAGAATCCTGGCAAACATCTGCTTTATAAAAGTGATAGTGTAAGGTTCCCATGCACTTCTAAGGATGAATTTTTTGGGACAGTAATTCTTAAGTTGCTTTCATAGTAACATTCCTGTTAAATAGCATTGTAATAAAAAAACCTTTTCTGTACTAATTTAATGAACCAGACCTAGTGATTTTTTTTCCACTTGGTAAATGTATGCATAATTTTTGAGAGATAAGAAATGTCTTTTTAAGTTTTTATATTTAATATTTAAAAGTACATATTATTTAAGCTATACAATATATACGCGATGTATTTTGCTAATAAGAAACCAGATGAATACTTAATGAAACACATGCATTTCTTTTTTTTTTCTTGTGCCTTTTAATAGAGGGCTGTGCTTTAGTGAGAAATGCGAACATTTGTTATCAGGATACATTTTTTTATGGCTCTAAGTACTATCATTCAATTAAAAATACTTTCTTAAATTGTCATTACTTATAGTAGATTCTTTTCAGAACTTTTCTCACTATGTGTACATCTTTATAAATTCCTAAAAGTGTTCACGCCTCTTGTTTATATTTTAGGAAGCAGTACAGATACTTTTGAAGCATTCTGCCGATGTTAATGCTCGAGACAAAAATTGGCAGACCCCTTTACATATAGCTGCTGCTAATAAAGCTGTCAAGTGTGCTGAGTCTTTGGTGCCGCTTCTGAGCAATGTGAATGTATCAGATCGAGCAGGGAGGACTGCATTACATCATGCAGCCTTCAGTGGGCATGGTGAGGTAAGTGCGTTCAATGAGAAACTGATTCTTCCAGCCTTTGATTACTAATGAATTTGCCCCCTTTTAATTCATTCACTTCATAGGAAAAGCAAACAAAATATCCTAGCTTTTCTTTTCTAGTAATATAAGTGTTTTCAAATTTAAAAATGTATTTAGTACTTAATACACATACAATGACAGCACTGTCTGCTCTAGGATAAACATAAGAGATGTTTTGTCATTGTCAAGAAAGTACAGGGAGACAACAATTTCATTGTTCTTTCAGAAGGTAGGATAATAGCAAAGAAAGGCAGTGGTGAAATCATGCTTTCTTCTATTTCATTATTAAGATAATTCCTTAGTGACAGAACCATCAAAAGAACAGATTAAGAAAATTAGTTGGGCTAGAGAGATAGCCCAGCAGTTAAGAGCACACTGGTTGTTCTTCCAGAGGTCCTGAGTGCAGTTCCCAGCAACCGCATGGCTCACATCCATCTATAATGAGATCTGGTGCCCTCTCTGTCATGCAGGCATACATGCAGACTGAACACTGTATGCATAATAAATAATATATCTTCTTAAAAAAAGAAAATTAGTCACGACAGGACTGAGGAGATGACTCAGTCCCTAAGTACTTTCTGTGCAAGCGTGAGGACAGATCCCTAGCACCCATAAATAGAGCAAGGTGTGGTGGTGCACACCTGTAATCCCAGTCAGATCTCTCAAATTTGTCGGTCAGTCTGCCTACCCAAATTGGTAAACTCTAGGTGTGAGACCCTGTCTCAAAAAAAAAAAAAAAAAAAAAAAAAAAAAAGGAAGAAAGAAAGAAAAAGAAAAGAATGATTAGCATGCAGTAGTGGTGCATTGCCTTTGATTGCAGCATTCAGGGAAGCAGAGGCAGGCAGGTCTCTTGAGTTCGAGGCCAACCTGGTCTACAGAATGAGTTCCAGGACAACCAACGCCACACAGAGAAATCCTTTCCCATCATCATCATCATCATCATAATAGGTGGAGCATGATGGAGGAAAACACCCAATATCAACCTCTGGTCTCCACACGCACAAACATACACTAGCACACACACACAAACACACTAGCACACACACACAAACAGGTATACACTACACAGAAAGTAGTTATGCTTTCATCTAGTATTGGCAAGCCTCGTTGAACCAGAGCTAGAACTTGTCCAGCCTTACACATACCCCCATCTTCGCCTACCTTCCTTCTTTCCTCTTTTTTCTTTCTTTTTTGCACTGTTTTTCCTACTATCTTCACTTCCCTTTCTTAATTAAAGATGATATTACTATGTTCCAAACTCCTTAACACTAGGCTATCCTCCTACCTTAGCCTCTTCCAAGCAGCTGAAACAAGTTGCACTTGACTGTACCCATATTCTAGTCCTTCAGTGTGCAGACCCAAAACCACAAAATTTTAGAACAGCATTCTCAAGATCTTGCAGCTGGAAGCCTAGTGGCTTCATTGTTTTTCTCATTTTAATGTGCCAAATCCTTGCATCAACTGTAGCATAGATCACAAAATGGAGAAACAATCATAAATATTATAACATTATTATTGATTCATTATGTTGTAATAGATTATAAATATTGAATTTGAAATATAACATTTGAAAATAGACTTTGTAATAATTTGATTTAAACATAGTGGATCTACCATGAGGAATAAAATTAAATTTCAGATATTACTGGTATGAGACAGTTATTTACATTCTAATAACACTTTCGGCTATAAATAGCAGTACTTCTTTTTTAAGTATTCCCAGCTTTAGACTTTCAAGGTTTGTACTTACTTAGATGTTCATAAAATATTGAATTGCAAAGAGGCATCTTAAAAGAGGCCGTAGCCTAACTTCAGTAACACAGTGAACTCCCTCCCACCTTATCATATTATATTAAATGGCCTTTACTACTTTAGTTCCTTTCTACAACTACAGCCATTCAGTACCAAAGAAATGAAGTTAAATAATGAAGTTAAAACAAGGCATATTTATAAACAATTCTTCTTCTGAATCTCTATGAAAATATTTACTTTTATTCCAGATGGTCAAACTACTTCTGTCCAGAGGTGCCAATATTAATGCTTTTGATAAGAAAGATAGACGTGCCATCCACTGGGCGGCATATATGGGTATGTACTTTTTAAATTGACTTTCAACTATATATTTAGGGGAAATAATGCATTTTGGTTTGGGCATTTATGCAATTTTTCTAAAGTATAACAATAAGTTATACTTTAGGACATGTAAGAGAGGTTTATTATAACAGTACACTGGATCCAGGCTGTAAAAACTGAATAAAACAAGAGACATCTAAGATGATGGCCTGGGATATTTAACTTAAGATGGGTATTTACTAAAAGTTTGTTCTCATATCCATCCTTCTTTTTATTGGGTTATTAATAAGTTGTGTAGATGAATTGAGAAGCATCTTATTAAACTGGAGGTATAACTGAAATGACACTGTGTTTGCCTTGCATGAAAGAAAACTAAACTTATTATGATGATCTAAGCACTGTGTGTACGTGTACGTGTGTGTGTGTGTCTTCATTTATTTGTACATGCACCTGTACATATGTGTCAGGTCAACTTCCAGTGTCATTTCTCAGGAGCTATCTGCCTTATTTTCTGAGTCAGGGCCTCTAACTGGGACCTAGGGTTATGTTAAACAAACTGGCCAGAAGCCTAAGAGCTTTTGCCTGTTTCTACCTCCCCAGCACTGGGATTATAAGTACACTCCCAAGTCTAGGGTGCCATTTTGGTCACATACATTATTTTGATGGCCAAAGCCTAAAAATGTAGTGTTTACTGTCAAAAATATGTCCCTCTTCATATGCAAGGAAATTTTTTTTGTGTGTGTTAAAGGTAAAATAGCCAGAAAAAGTTATGTTTCATCCTAAAGTCTGTTGTTCTGTGTAGAGTTTTATATGCTTAAGTTTTAAAGGCTTTCCTGAATATTGTTCGTTATTCATCGGGACAGTTTAAAACAGTGTGATTTTAAAGAGTACATTTTGTGTTGCAAAGGTCTGCACAAACAATGGAGTATAGTAAGCCTTTTACTTTAAAAAATTTAGGTTTGACTTCACAGTTATTTTTATGAAATGAAGGGCCAGAATAATTTTGTGGCTTGCTTGAAGTTGAGCTTCTAATAGTTAAGTGTGTGAATCTTGGCCTGGGCATAGCTTGGTTCGGATGTCCTTGATAAACTTAATTATAAGGTATTCTGTGTTTTAGAGTTAGCAGCACATTTTTTATTTACCTTGTGTTACTATAATGGAATACCTGAGATTGGGTAATTTATCCTGAGCAGAATTTCATTTCCTTCAAATTTTGGAGCTTTGGAAATCCAAGGTGAAGGTTCTGTCATCGGGTAAGTGTCTTCCTTTCTACTGTGTCATGTTGTGACGTGACGGAAGACATCACGAAAGAGAAAGAAAGATGTTAACTTTGGGTAGAAGAACAAGATTGAGTCAAGGTTAACACTAGATAAAATAGTGAATTGTAATGTTTTTAGTTGTTTTCTCTACAAATTTTTGTCAAAATTATTCTAGTTTCTTAGATTTTTTTCAATTCTCTTGAATTACAGCATGAATTATTACTCATGCATTAATATGCTGTTATATTTCTTAAAAGGTATTCACAATATGTTAAATTTCTATGTACTGATCTGTTTGAGTTTGTTTACTTGTTTTTGTAAATGTATTTTCAGGTCACATCGAAGTAGTGAAATTACTTGTATCTCATGGAGCTGAAGTGACATGCAAGGATAAGAAATCTTACACACCTCTTCATGCAGCAGCCTCTAGTGGAATGATCAGTGTAGTCAAATACCTTCTAGATCTTGGAGTTGATGTAGGTATATAGATTGAGCAGTATAAATTAATGTATTCTTTGTTTTTACTATATTGTCAGAAATTAGGTTTGAAAGACAACAGTAATATCTTTGTCTTTTTACCAAATATTTCCAACCCTTTAATTATCTAGTATCCTGATATGATCAACATATGTGTCTTAGTTACGGTTACTATTGTCTATGCTGAAACACCATGACCAAAAGCAACTTGGGGAGGAAACGGTTTATGTGGTTTATGCTACCACATCACTATTCATTATTGAAGGAAGTCAGTGCAGGAACCTGGAGGCAGGAGTTAATTCAGAGGCCTAGAGGATTGTTGCTTACTAGCTTGCTCCTTATAGCTTGTTCAACTCTCTTTCTGTAGCACCAAGTACCACCTTCCCAAAATGGCACCACTCACAATGGGCTGGGCCCTCTGCATCAATCATTAAATTAAGAAAAATGCCCTATAGGTTTGTCTACACTTGATCTTATGTAGTCAGTTTCTTGATTGAGTTTCCCTCCTCAGATACACAGATGTGTCAAGTTAACATAAAACTAGCCAATATAATAGGTAATTAGTCAAAATATATAAAAGTTAAAACCCATTCCAAAGATGAATGATTTTCCCAAAGCTTTTCTTTTCCATCACATTCCAGGTCCTGTAGCTCTGTTTCTTCCAGTTCTCTGGGAGCCAGCAGATCAGACACACGTTGACTAGGTAGCTGTGTTACTATCAGTTTTCTGAGTGGTAATTCTACCTTTATTTAAATGACTGTAGCAGATCACAGTATGGGATACTGACAAAAGCAAGGAAGGAAGACAATATACTTATTAACCAAATATACATATTGACTACTATAAACACTATATAGTGATACCATTCTGATTAGGAGAGAATATTGTTTTCTTGGTATATATTTGATCCCTGAATAAGAATACATGTAGCTTTTTTTATGCCATTATTTAAATACATGTCCTTTACTTCTTCTTTTATTTTATTTACTCTTATTTTGTTTTGGGAACAGTCTCATTGTGTAGCCCAAGTTGACCTCAAATTTGGAATCCTCCAGTCTCAGCTTCCAAGTGCTTGGGTTATTGGTCTATGCCACCATCTTTTCCCTAATATCATTTACTTTTATTGTATGTAGGGACATGTTGATCAAACTTAACTGGTTCTTCAAAGCAGTGGATAAGGAGAAAGGACAGTGCAAAGAGAGGGAAGCAGTAAAGTTAATGTGATTCTAGTTAGACCAGACATGACAGGACTGTGGAGCTGCATTATCTGAGGACTGTGAGAAACCCTGTACTGAAAAACAAGGAAGAAAGACGTTGAAAATGTGGGAAATAGAAGTTGCCAAACACCCAGACATACTGTTGAGTGGGATCCTGAAAAGTACAAGATGGGTAAAAGTTTCATTTTTGTTCAATAGTACCTGTAGCTCTGTTTCAACCAATTAGCTTAGTGGCCTTAAAAGATGTGAGAAATAGATGAAGGAAGCATTCTTGTTTCTGCTCGCATTTATAATAAATTCTCCCTTAGCTCAAAGACTTGAAAATATGTTGTTTTTAAAATAACTCTTGTGGAGGAATTTAGCATGTATGTGTGAAGTACATTCTCTAAGTGTATGTAACCCATTGAACACTAAATTGTTTACTGTCGTGTTTATTATGTTAAAAGAACCTTAACATTGTAAACCTCATCTTTGTATTTATCCCTTTTTCTTTAATAATTTAAAATAGCTTATAGTAGTAATGAAAGAACTACATAACATTCACATTTTTTCCTATAGATGAACGAACCAAATGCCTATGGAAACACACCTCTTCATGTAGCCTGTTATAATGGACAAGATGTTGTTGTGAACGAGCTCATAGACTGTGGTGCTAATGTAAATCAGAAGAATGAAAAAGGTTTCACACCTTTGCACTTTGCTGCTGCATCAACACATGGAGCACTGTGTTTAGAACTCCTGGTTAGCAATGGGGCCGATGTCAATATGAAGGTATGAAAGAAAATTAGAATCTACACTTTTGGTACTTAGTTAACTGTCTAAAACAATATTCATAACACAGACCATCCAGAATTAAAAAGACATTCTGGTAAACTTAAGAACATGAATAAGGCCAGACATGGTGGCGCACACCTTGAATCCAAGTGTCTGGAGGTAGAGGTAGGTGGATCTCTGAGTTGAGGCAAGCAGAACTACACATTGAGACCCTGTCTCTACTACTACCCCCTCCAATAAAAGAACATGGATAAATCTCTAAAATACTATGCTGAATCAGATAAAGAATTTAATACATTTTCCATCTATGCAAGATTCTAGAATAGATGGAATTCTGCTTATTTGGAGTTCCAGAATTTATAGTCAGAAGGAAAATAACAGATCAGTTGTTGCCCATGGGAAGGAAGGATCGCCTGGGCAAGGGGCATGAGGAGACCTTACAGGGTAACAGTGCTGCTTTGTTCTTGGAAGGCATTGTGTAATGTAGATACGCACTTGTGGAATAGCACCAGGGTTCTTAAGACTAGTGCGCTTCGTATTGTGTCAGCTTTCTGTTAGAAGGAACCAATAACTTCGTCTTACACGATGTTGAATATTGAATGATACACCCTGATTGTCACATTGTGATGACAGCTGTGACTAACGCTAAAGCATTAAATAATTGTATCGATAATGTGATTAAAAATACGGGGTTAAATGTTGGTGATAGAATTCAGATATGTATTTGGATATTCATGCTGTAGTACTGTTTTGAAATTGTTCTCATTTCTGAAATTTCTGTTATAAAATTTTTCATAGTGTTAGGATGATTATCTTTTTACACATAAAGAATAGTCGTTTGACTATTTGTTCATAATTGCTTTCAGGAGTAAGCATTTTAGAAATATGTTAAAATTCAGGGCTCAAAATAAATTTATTTTCACTGTGTAATTCTGTGAGAAACATCAGTAACCAATATTTCAAGCATTATTATTTCATAGTATATAATTGTTTTACATTGTTAAAGATGTCTTTTCACTGTTTCTTCCTGTATTCATTCATCAGTTTATCACTTAAAGTACTGATAAACCCTATCTTGTGTTATGAAGAAAACCACAATCAATCAAATTTGAATCTTGTAGGATTAGTAGAAATTTATAAGCTTAAAAATAATGTTTATGGAGAATTTTAGCTCCTTCTGAACATGGATGTACATGAACACTGCCTTTCCTAACTGAGAATACTAACCTACACAAGAGAAGTGAAGCACCATTGAGTCTAGTGGGAGTTAGTTCATTCTCTTCTCTTTCAACTGAGACAATTTTATTTACTTCACACTCAAGGAAGGAAGACCAGAAAGTATCACTTAAGAGCCTCTATTACGCTTCAGGCTAAGCTGTCCTTTTTAATTTCTTTTAAATTATCTTACTATTTTATGTATATGGATATTTTGTTTGCATATACGCCTTTTACCCATGGAGGCCAGGAATGGGAGTCAGATCCCTTGGAACTGGAATTACAATTGTGAGTCACCATGTGGTTGCTGGGAATCAAACTGGGACCGCCGGAGCGCTTAGTTGCTGAGCCATCTCTCAAGCCTCTAGGCTATCTTTTTAAAGAAGTCACCTCTAGGGAGTGTAGAAATACTAAGCTAGCAGGCCTGGGAACTCTAGGCCAGTGATAAACCCTCTCTTAAAAAACAAAGTGCGTGGCGCTTGAGGAACAACCATATGTTGTTCTTTGGCTTCCATGCATATACCTTCATTTGTACACAAAAACGTGCAAAATTTATACATTTAAAGAAAAGTATAATGATGCACACTATAATCCTAACACTTGGGAGCTAAGGGATGGTGATTTTGAGGCCACTGTGAGGTATATAGCAATATCCTGTCTCAGTTAAAAAGAAAACATACATGTATGCATGTATATGTATGTTTTCAATCCTCAAGTCTATGACAGCCTAAGAAGAACCAGCTTCTGGCTATAGGCAGGGTTAAAAGGAAAAATTCACTGCATTATGAAGTTAAAACCTTTTTCTATCCGAGGGATTTTTTTTTCTTAGAAAAAAATGACACATTCACACCTTTGCTCTTGGATTCCTTCTTTATTCTCACACGTTGCCTTCTCTTGGGATGTTACAGTGTTACATTCTCTGCTTTCTCAATTCTATCTCTCATTTTAGCTCTGTCTTTACTCTTTTTTTTCTCAGTTTTGTTTATTGATATTTATTGAGCTCTACATTTTTCTCTGCTCCCCTCCCTCTTTCCTACCCTTTCAACCCTCCCCCAAGGTCTCCATGCTCCCAATTTACTCAGGAGATCTTGTCTTTTTTTACTTTCTACTTCCCATGTAGATTAGATTTCTATAAGTCTTTCTTAGTATCCTCATTGTTGTCTAAGTTCTCTGGGATTGTGGTTTGTAGGCTGGCTTTCTTTGCTTTATGTTTAAAAACCACCTATGAGTGAGTACATGTGATCATGTAGTAATTTTGGGGGAGAGATTAACAACTGTCCTAAAAAGCAAGAGAATTCAACTTATAAAGAGAACTAACTGGATCCTTCCTCGCATTGTACCGGGCACATCAATAACTAGAGCCTCTACATTCTATACTGATGCAAATAAATCAGGAAAGGTAGGTTATAAATCAGAAAATTTAAGTAAATGGATCAAAGCCCTTACAAAAGTCAGAATTACATGTGATTCTAAGGGATTTTAAAGAACCTCTCAACATAATTGCCGATTTGCAATATGCAGAAATAGTTGTTTTGTATATTAATTGCTTACTCAATAAATATTTATTTCTTGGGTCTCCAAGGGAGTTAAAGACTAGATAGTTACAGTTTTCTTGTTTACCAGATGCAGAAAGCAAATTAAGATAGAAAGTAAATTAGGTACAAGACTTTGGACTCACCAAGATGGCATAGATAATATAGTATTTCCCAAAATAATGGAGTATTTCCCCTGAATTTGTCAAATGCAAATGGACTAGACATTGTTGATGTATTTATTGCCTTATATTTTATATATATATATATTGTACTTATTGTGCATAGTTTTTCTTATATTAGAGCCTTTTTATTTTAGACAAAAAAAAAGGGGGAAATACATTAGTATATTATTTGTGTTTTAATAAATAAACCTTGCCTAAAGATCAGAGGGCAAAGCATTCACCATAGTCAGTCATACAAGTCAGGGAGTGGTAGCACACACCTTTAATCCCAAGACTCAAGAGACAAAGGCAGGTGGATCTGTGAGTTTAAGGCCACCGTGGACTACACAAGATCTATCCAGAAACAGATCCAGGTGATGGTGGTTCACATCTTTAATCTCAGTGTATGGGAGTCACACACTTTTAATCCCAGCACTAGGGAGGTAAAGATAGGAGTCATATGGCTGGGCAGAGAGAGAAATATAAAGGGGAAGAGACAGGAACTCACTGGACTGTAGAGTTTGAGGATTTTGGAAAACAGGATCTTGCCCTTTTGGTCTGAAGATTGGGTAAAGGTCAAAGGTCTCTAGTTATTGACTGCTTTGCTTTTTTGATCTTCAGGTTGAACCACAATATATGGCTCTGCGTTTTTATTATTCGTCCTACACTAAAAGAATCTCCATGTTTTTCTCCAATTTAGAGAGAAATAAGTGTGCTCTCTTACTATTATTAAGCTGTACTTTTCAACTGCTAATCTTAATCTCTTTTTCCTTGTATATTTATAATACTTTCTATAATCAGTTTGTAGAAAGTAAAAATATTCTAGCTAATGTTTTGTATAAGCTTATTATCTTGTTAGCTAGAAGACAAAATGGAATTCTTGAATCTTAGACTGTATGTTTCCTCACTTATAAAACAAATAATTTTATATTTTTATATAAATTTTGTTATATGTATGCACTTAAGGTATGTACATGTACGTTCCTGCATGTGGAGGTTAAAGGACAACTTGCAGGATTAGGTTCTCTCCTTCCCTCATACGTGTCCAGAGAGCAAACTCAACTCCTCAGACTTGGCAGGAAAGTCCTTTTCCCAGTAGGCCAACTCACTGGCCTGAAAATGATAGTATCTTTATCATAGGGTTGTGAGGATTAAATGACTGCATATAAAGACTATTTCAAATTTTACCTAAAATATGTTTATAATACTTAAAAATGTTATCTGAAGTCACATCTTTCTAATTTCACTGTATTATGAATGCTGTTTACATTATACATTATTATTTTCTTTGTTTTTTTGTCTCCAAAAAAATGGCTGTAAAATATCAACACTGAGTTGAAATTTGCCACATAGTAAACATTTTTGAAAACATGAAACCAGAATGCTTCTGTGAAATAGCTTTGTGCCTTTTTGTCCTCCTAATTAAAGGAATAAAATAACAAGTTATAGATATGATATGCAAGTGGTTTACAGAGGTTGTTATATTTTGACTGTGCAGCATACCTAAGATATAGATAATATTATCCTCATTTTCAGTTGAGGAAATAAAAACTCAAAAGTTAGGGAACTTGTCCCAGTTCTTGTTATGAGAGTCAGAGCTAAGATTTATTGATGTTGCTGTGGTTCCGGAGTCTCTATGTGTACATACTTTCTCATCCTTTCTTCCAGTGCCTCCAGATTATTAGAAATCCCTCAAGGTTACTAGATGGTTTATGCTTCAAAAAAAAATCATAAAATTAACAAAATAAGCTGGGCATTGTAGTGCATTCCTATAATCCAAGCTCTTGGGAGGCTGAGATGGAAGGATAACAAGTTCAAAAACATTCTGGGTTATGTAGTGAATTTTAGGTAACATAAAATTCCTCTCCCAAAACAAGGTAGCAAAATTATACAATCAAACACTTGGATAACTATTTGTGTCCATATAGCAGGAAAGGTTTTACAGAGTTAATATAAACTTGGAGCATTTGTTACAGTGTATGTATAGAAGGCATACTGCATGGTACTCAAGGATTAGAGTGCAAAACAGGTTCTTTCCTTTGTATAGTTTAACTCACCACAAGATTTTAGACATGAAAAGATATTATTTAACTAGGAAGAAAATATCACATCAGTCAGGCATTGTTTTTCTCATTTTGAATTTCTTCTAAATTAGAAATTCTTCTAAAATAGAAATGCACAGCCAGCCAACCTGATTATCTTAAACAATTCAAGAAAATAGCTAACAATATTGATTACAAGTAATTATAAACAAATTAAGACATTGGTTTTTTAAATGACTAATAGTGACTAAAGATGAGAGGGTTCTGGATTTCATTAAAGGAAAGCATTGGTGAAAGTTTGAATGTTAAACTTGGGAAGCCCATTGTGACTCTATCACTTGAGGTTATGGTGTACTTGGTTGAATCATTTAATATCCTGTGTTTTAATTTTCTGACCTGAAGAAATAAGAATGCTAAGATTATACTCTACAGTGCCATACAGGATTTGTATAAATAGTAATCATGGGAGTTTTGTGTGTTTTTGATTTGATTTACATTAAAATGAAAAAGCCAATTCAATTCATTCTTTGAAAAGGTGGTTTAACCTCTGGAAAATGTAATTCTTGAGTAACATTTATAAAATTTATATAAGAAGGTATCTAAATTACAACTGAAGAATGCACATCCTGGTACAGCATAGTAAACAATTTTTTGTTATTATTTCAGAGTAAAGATGGGAAAACCCCACTACACATGACTGCTCTCCACGGTAGATTCTCCAGATCACAAACCATTATCCAGAGTGGTAAAAAGTATTTCTGTTTGTTTCTTTTATTTCTTCAATGTAGTTTTTTGGTTTTTATTTTTAATCTACATAGTGAATGGCACTGTGGAATTGCCGTAGCAGTGTATATACTGTTAAAATTTTATTTTAAATCTCTTAAAAATCAGTAGAGGCTAAAATACCATGAATACATATCATTCATAGTTACTTCTATTCTTCTGAATTATTAATTTTATTTCTTCTCTTTTGAGTAGATAGGAAGGGAGAAGTCTCCCTGCACAGTTTTGGCGACCTTGAATTCATAATCCTCTTACTACATAACACCACCTTGCCCAGCTATGAATTCTATTTCTATAGCAATTAGGGTCGACCTTTTTCTTTTTCGTTATTGCTAATTGGAAAACCGCTTTTTTATGTATATTTTTAATATGTGCTTTGTTTTTTTTTTCTATTTGAATGCTTTGAAATGAACTCCTTTTAAGGTTTTAGTTTAATCTCTGCACTTTATTCTCTTATGTTTGAATTATTTCTAGGTAAATTAAACTTTTTAGTATTTTTTATGGCTATTAATGTAAATCTGTTTCTTAGACCATGTTCTAAAGGAGTGTTTGTTAATAGTTCTTAATATATAATTTTTATTAAAGGTTTTATTGTTCTCTGTAAGATTTTGTTTCTTTTTATTTTATATACATGAATATTTGCCTGGATGTCTGTCTCTGCACCACATGTATGTGATGCACATGGTGACCAGAAGAAGGGGTCAGGTTCCCTGGGACTCTGATTACAGACAGTTGTAAACTTTGATATTGGTGCTGGGAAGTGAACCCAGCTCTTTGGGAAGAATATCCTATACTCTTAACCAATTAGCCATTTCTCCAGCTGCTTGTTGGCATTTAAAAAAAAAAAGTTCTGTTGGGTGGTGGTGATGTACACTTTTAATCCCAGCACTCGGGAAGAAGAGACAGGCAGATTTCTGTGAGTTCGAGGCCAGCCCAGACTACAGATTAAGTTCCAGGATGGACTCCGAAGCTATACAGAGAAGCCCTGTCTCGAAAAAAACAAAACAGAAAAACAACAACACAATCTTTTATATGTATATATTGGTTAATGTGTTTGAGAAAGAGAGTGAAAGAAAGGCATACAGATGCTATAGTGGACATGTAGGGATCAGAGAACAGCTACAGATGTTAATCCTTCCCTTCTACCTTGTTTAAGTTAGAATTTTATGATGTTAGCTGCAGACTGCTGTCTCATTCATGGGCTTCCCTTCCAGGGATTCTTTTATTCCTACCTCCTAACTCATCATTTGGGCATTTGACTTACAGATGGGTGCTACCATACCCAACTTTACATGAATTCTGTTACTCATGTTTAATAGCAGGCATTTGGCCCACTGAGCCATCTCAAGAACCCCTTTGTTTTTTGTTCCTAGAGTTCTGCAAGGGGAAATAACAATAACAGTGATCATGATGATGATGATGACATCAACAGCAACAATAATAATAGATCCTTGACCCAAAGATTTATAGAGTACTGTGTATGAGCAGTCGACTTTATGAAACATGGGATAGCTCTTAAGTACTGCTCTAAAGCAGTATGTTTACATAGTGGTCTTTAGACTCACTGCACCCTAGAACTCTTTCTACTAGTTTAAAATATGTTTAAGTCCTATTCTCAATTTACAAAACTGTTTTAAATTTGCAGTTGATAACCCCAAGTAAACATGGTTTAAAATGAAATTAATTAGAATTGCTATATCCATTAGTTTATACTTAAGCATCTTTTTGTTACGTTGCATTTCACGGTGTTGACCAATCTCTATATAATCTAGTGTCTGACACTATGTCCTTCTTCATAGGAGCTGTAATTGACTGTGAAGATAAGAATGGAAACACCCCTTTGCATATAGCAGCCCGGTATGGCCACGAGCTGCTAATCAACACTCTTATTACAAGTGGTGCTGACACTGCAAAGTAAGCAGTACTTACAGAGCTGGTAATTGCTGTCTGGGGAAGCACAGAAGCAAGTGTGCAGAGTTTTGTAGAGATTTCAAGTGGGAGTGTGCGTTTTTGTCTTCAACAATGTAGTCATTGGCTTCTTTGTTTGCTTTCTTCTTACCTTTTATCCTGACACTGGTATATCTTATATGTTTTATATATAATTTTGAGTAGCCAGTGTGGCATATTTTTATATTTCTGTTCATTTTTTCTCCAGCATAAATAATACATGGTTTTGATAAGAAACTTAACTTTTATGATCCCTTTACTTTTCAGTCGAGAAGTTATAAAATTGTACACACCAAATGCTTTTCTTGGACCATCTATAGACAGTGATTTCAGACTGTGCTGTGCAGAGCCCAGGGAGTCCCTAGTTGCTGATACAAAGGGGTCCCTGTCCCCCAGCCCCATCCTATTTAAGTTGCCCTGTACATTTTTAAAATATACATGGACCCAAAGAAAAACATATAGGCATCCTCCTGAACAGTAACCTTCATCAGGCGATGAAAGGAGACAGATACAAAGACCCACATTGGAGCACCGGACTGAAATCTCAAGGTCCAAATCAGGAGCAGAAGGAGAGAGAGCATGAGCAAGGAACTCAGGACCACGAGGGGGGCACCCACACACTGAGACAATGGGGATGTTCTATCGGGAACTCACCAAGGCCAGCTGGCCTGGGTCAGAAAAAGCATGGGATAAAACCGGACTTGCTGAACATAGCGGACAATGAGGACTACTGAGAACTCAAGAACAATGGCAATGGGTTTTTGATCCTACTGCACGTACTGGCTTTGTGGGAGCCTAGGCAGTTTGGATACCCCTCTTACTAGACCGGGATGGAGGTGGATGGTCTTTGGACTTCCCACAGGGCAGGGAACCCTGATTGCTCTTAGGGCTGACGAGGGAGGGGGACTTGATTGGGGGAGGGAAATGGGAGGTGGGGGTGGGGAGGAGGCAGAATTCTTTAATAAATAAATAAATAAATTTTAAAGAATAAAAAATAAATAAAAAATCCAAAAAAAATATACATGGTTTTATATACTATGAAAGTCAAAACCATAATTATATTGGTATTTCTAATTTTTATGTCATTTATATGTATTAATGAACAAATTGTAAACTTTTTATGTATTATAGATGATATGCTGTGTACATTTTTTTTATTTAAAATATACGTGTTTGCTGATATATAGACACTTTAGGTTTTTCAGATGTTTATACAACTTGGGTTTACAGGATTTAATTTTATTGTATAAGGATACATACAATATTCTCCTTACTTGCAATCAAGTTGCTTTCAAATTTTTACTATTATAAAATGACCGAGATGAACATTCTTGAGCCCAGCACCTTGCAGAAATGATTTTAAATTGTGAAGTGAGGTGGGGAAGAAGTTTTGCTTCATGAGGAAATACCTGGAAATATTTTGGTTGTGGAGAAAAGTATCAATAACATAACCCAAAGGTGCTGCTAAGCATTTGACATTAGAATATAGACCTCATAAATACACCATGAGTCTTGGTGATTGGTGGTGTTACACACCTTTAATCCCAGCACTTGGGAGAGAGAGGCAGGCAGATCTCTGTGAGTTCGAGGACAGTCAGGCCTATACAGAGAAACCCTGTCTTGCAAAACCAAAAAATAAAATAGTCTATTATGGTGCTAGTATTAAGGTTAGAAAGATAAGCTTTGGGAAAATATAGCTGGGTAATTAGTTTTACCACTTTTCAATGACTGGCCAGACTTTCTCCAAAGTAATAAGAGATTTCTTTTCACCTAATTTTTACTTTAGTAAATTTTTTTATAATAAATATATTTATATTATTTTTTCATGTGTTTAATGAAGTTTCTGTCCTATTAATTTAAGGCGTGGTATACATGGAATGTTCCCACTTCATTTGGCAGCCTTAAGTGGTTTTTCAGACTGCTGCAGAAAACTTCTTTCTTCAGGTAAGTGGAACCTTCTCAGACCAGTTTGTTTGTGCGTGCTTGCTCACACATTCTCTCTCACCCTTCACAGTTATCAGCTCTGAGAAATGCTTTATTCTTATAGTTGATTCTCTTTGTTAGTTGGAGACATGGGGTGTGAAGTCTATAGGGCAGCTTCTATCTAGTGATGGTAGTCTCTTAACTTGCCCTATTTAACTTGTTCTAGAAGCAGTATACCTTAATTGGCATGTTTCTTCATTTTGAGAGTTAAAAGTCATAATCTTATAGGCTCATGAAATTATTAATTTATTGTTAATACTTAGTTTAAAATGCTATAACTGTAGTCGGCATGGATTTTTTTTCGTATTACTGCAAACTATGATTGTTATTAAGTGCAATAAATTACTGACTGTATAGGATTTGTTTTTAAATTACTTTGTATTTCTTAGAATATAAGAACGTTAAACATTTAACACTCATGTTTACTGAAATAAATTAATGAGGTTTCAGTGAAAATATTATAGAGTGAGACAGATACTCTTCTGAGGTTTGGGGACTCTGCTTGTTGGGATGTATGTACAATACATTTTTATTTGAGTAACTTCATTATTGTGGTTGTTTTATTTAAGTCTGGATCAACATGTATTCATATGAAACTGTCCATTTCACTTTCATGAAAAGGAACATTAAAATCTCTTCTCAGTATTAATAATAGCCATATGGAACAAAGTACATGTCTTTTTATTTTGGAAGGGAGGGAGATGATGAGTGGAGAGTGTGTAAAGCCCAGGCTGACCTTGAATTTGCAATTCTCCTGTTTCTGCTTCCCAAGTGTTCAGATGACAGGTGTGTACCATCATGTCTGATTAAAATGCTTTATTGAGATATTTGTGTATAATACACTTCTAAATTCACTTATTTAATGTATACAGTTCAATATTTATAATACGTTTGTGGGGGTATATAACCATGAATTTCATCCATTGTGGAATATCTTTAATTCCTTTAATAGAAATTCCGTTAGCATAATGTGGTATATTAGTTATCACTCATACAATTTCTATAGAATTACCCAACAAAATCTTTTATGACTAGCATTTTGCGTTTCATGATCTTAAGGGTTCTGTTTGTGTCATTTCTTTTTCTTGTTGACTATTATCCCCAATGCTCCCTATAGCCTTTTAGAGATTAGAGTGGTTTGCTTGCTTGCTTGCTTGCTTGCTTGTAACAGGTTTTATACCATGTTGCCAAGGCTAGTCAAGACTCAGAGTAGTGATCCTCCTGCCTTAGTCTTCTGTGTGACTGGGACTATGAGACTGAAGGTATGAGCCATCATTCCTGGCATATATAGCCTTTCAGACAAGCAATATAGCGCTTGTAAAATTACCAAACTTTTAGTGGAATTTTTTTGTAATATTGTACATTACTAGTCTTTTTCTTTATATATTTTTGTACTTGTTAAGAATATATGCTAAATAAATGAATGAATGAATGAATGAATATATAAGTTTGCTTAAGATTGAAAAGAACAATGTGATATATATTTTCAATAATACTATCTTAATGCAAAGTAATACATCTATGATATTATATGAGAGAAGATATGTATTCATTCTTACAGGATTTGACATAGACACCCCAGATGATTTTGGCAGGACCTGTCTACATGCAGCTGCAGCTGGAGGGTATGTTAATAGTATTTTTATTTCTTTTATGAAGAGAGTATTAGATTATACACTTAGCATCCCAAGAGCATCTGGGTTCATTCCAGAAATCTCGAGAGACAGATGCCAGTCATGAAGGCTATCTATCTCTTTGTTCCTCTTTATTAGTTCTGAGTCCCCACATAATAGAAACTGAAACATACCTGGAGTTTAACAAAAGACAGTCCAGGGCAGCAAAAGTTACCCCACCCCCCCATCGCCTGTTGGCCATATTTCAACTAAGTCATGAGTGTTAAGTCAGAAAGAACAAACCTACAAAAGAAAGAGAAAATAATCCCTATATAAATAAAGATGTTCATGAAATGATGAGAACATTCAAAATATTAAAAGTATTGTTTAGTGTTCTAAATAATACTGTGTACTCCACTGTAAATGGTACTTTAAAAATTGTATCCTCAGAAAAAAAATGTTGATGTTATAGTTATGTATTGGCTCAGAAGAAATGTGATTAGAATATTTTAGACTAAATTTTATTTATATTATTTTAGTTTAGGGTGTATGTGTGTGTGTGTCCCTATTTTTGAGACAGAATCTTGCTGTGTAGCCAAGTCTCCAACCTCAGCCTCTGAAGTGTTGGAATTATAGGCACACAACACCCTCCTTGTTTGGATTAAGTTTTAAGAAACACTGTAGGGAAAGCTAGTCAATTAGTTCCATTGAATGACCAGAGGTCTTGGTCTCTGAAAACATTCTGTTATCTTACTGCTTCTGATAAGTTAGATTTGTGTAAAGCCATTTAATATCACAAAGGACATTTTGTGAGCATTTTATTTCTAGTGATAATTCCTTAATATTTCCGTTATTTCAAAGAACAAATGTGCTGAACCAAGAATGCCACCATGCAAGTCTAAGTTATAAAGATGAACTGAGAGCATATGTGACTCACTCCCTTGTTCTTCTAAGGTCACCAGAGGACATTTCAGTTAAAACCTAATCTGTGTATAACTTGCCTACGGAAGTCAACCGGCATGGTTTCCATTGTAATATACAAAGTTGTTCAGGTTTATAAAAATTAAGTTATAATAATAAATTATGTAAGCAGGTCCTACAATTTTAACAAAGGTTCATCTAAATAAACAATGAAAATATAGGAGAGTGGGGGAGATTAATTTACTATTATGTGCTTTAAGGGTATAAGAATTTTTTGTTGTTTTTAGTTCATTTTAATTGAGTATTTTTAAACTCCTTGAATTTAAGACATTTAAATATAAGTGTTGGTTTCGTACAAATCTCTTAGAATTGTTTACAAAGTGATCTTCCTTTTCTACAGAAATATAGTTGACTTATTTCCTTTGTGCCAGTATATGCACATAACTTTTTAAAGTGCTAAATATAATAAATTTTAATGTTTTATTCTTCATAAAATGTAATTATCATTTAAAAATATTCATTTATGCTTATTTAAGCCTACCATTTTTATTATAAAATCACTGATAATTATACTTTCAAACTTTTTTTTTCTCTGATTAGAAATTTGGAGTGCCTAAACCTTCTGTTGAATACTGGTGCAGACTTCAACAAAAAGGATAAATTTGGGAGGTAATCGGTTATATGACTCAGTTAAAGCTAGGTGAAATTTGCTTACTTAATGGCTTCCTGGGCCTTTAACTGACCTCTAAGATTTACATTTATGTGTCACACAGCATCTTTGGAGTTGTAGTTATGATTACTAGACTCTGAAGCAGACCTGGGGTTGTGACTTATCTTTCCAAGTGCACAGGATTGCATTTGATCCATAGCACTGCCAAAAGGAAAAGAAAAAGAGCACATGTGTACACCAGCCAGCTAAGTCAATGGGTTCTAAGTGTTTGTTGTCAGCCCCAGCTTTTTTGTTTGTTTGTCTGTGTAACCTTGGAGTCTATCCTGGAACTAGATTTTATAGACCAGGCTGGCCTCGAACTCACAGAGATCCGCCTGTCTCTGCTCCAGTGCTGAGTGCTGGGATTAAAGGCTTAAAGCCATGTGCCACTGCCCGGCAGCTCCAGTCTTTTAATTGGGTTCCCCTTACAGTCCTAGCCTCTGTCGTCGTCCCCCACCCACCCACCTTTTAAAGATTTTTTTTATTTTATGTGTGTAGTAGGTGTTTTACCTGCTTGTGTGTTCATGGAAGCCAAAAGAGGAAACTTCAAATCCCCTGGTACCAGAGTTAGAGATCATTATGAACACTGAACCAAGGTCCTCTGGGAATGCAGCCAATGCTCTTAACTGCTGAGCTGTCTCTCTAGCTCCTTATCCTTCTTGATATTAATTGTCCTCTTCCTATAATTTTGGCATAGAAACTTAAAACTACATGGTACCAGAGTGCCTTTACAAAATTCATAGTACCTAGAATTTTTCCAAGTCATCTTTTGTGAAAGTTTCTACTTCCTATACCTACTTACCACTACTAAAAGGAAAAAATAGGTTACAAATATGTGTGTAATTTTTCTCTTATACACATCCATATAACCCACTGAATACAGTCTGCAGGAAAACAGCTATAAAAGGACAAAGTCTCATTTCTAGCTTTGTTGTTACTAGCATTTGTAGTAGTAGCAGTTGAAGCTTTTATTATCTACTCCTATGTTTAGCAGGATTAGACACACAAAGTACATTAAAACCATTCAGGAAAGAATTAAATGCAGTTTGAATTTGTTTGAAAGATGTTGGTGGTAGCATAAGCAATATGTGTCAGCAGGTAAAAACTACAAAAGACTTGTGACGGGAAGGAGATGTGTAGGTTTGTATTAGTTTCTTGTAAGAGTGCCAATACAGAAGAAAAAGGAAGAATTGCGTATGGCAGGGAGTAAGAAATAAATAGAAGAAAATTAATTGCTGTTTGACCCCTTAATACTTGGAAGAATAAATGCACTAATAGAAGGAACAAATGGCCCACAGAATTAAGTTTAAAGCTATTTTTTTATTTGCAGTAATTTTTAAATTCCATACAACAAAAGAGAATTTTTGAATCATATCATATTCTGATATTAGGTTGAAAACTGTATTTCCAGTATTAACTCCATTTTAAAGATCTCTATAATAGCTGGGAATCATAGCACTTGCCTTTGATTCCAGCATTGGGAAATAGATCTGTATGAATTTAGGCCAGTCAGGGCTACATAGTGAGACCCTGTCTCAAACTAATAAATCAAAAATAGTATAATATCCAATAAAGCAAAATAATATTTTGGTATCATTTCCTTATAAATGTATTAGAGGGAAAGAATACACTGTGAAGAACTCTGAGGTGAAGTTACCATAATTTTTTTCTTTTAATGAAATCATAAAATCATCTTAGATTTATCATCTTGAAATAGTTTTGTTTAATAGAATTCTGTGTGATTTTAGTAATCAGAGAAAATAGTTATGATTATTCATAACTTTAGAGATTAAAACAACACATTAGCTTCTCTGAATAGGAAGTTAGTCTGGAAGCCTGCACCTAGCTTATGCTTGAGAGCTCTGGTGTTACTGCTGAAGCCTATGTGGAGTTGATAATGACCACTCTTGTTTGTGTCTGTGTTTTTCTTCTTCTCTTTTTCTCCTCAAGACATGGACTCAGGGGCATTTTTGTTAGTGTAAGGCAAACTTTATTAAAATAAAAGATTTTAGGTTTCTAAGCAGAATATAGAGGTTGTAATTGACTTGGGATTGTATTGTAACTAAATGTGTAGAACAAAGGTCAGCTATGCTTATGTTTACAAATGTATGTTCTTGACTTCTATATTTCCTGTGTTACTTGATCACAAAAGATCTCCACTGCACTATGCTGCTGCCAACTGCAACTACCAGTGCCTGTTTGCTCTTGTGGGATCAGGAGCAAGTGTGAATGACCTTGATGAAAGAGGCTGCACACCCCTGCACTATGCAGCTACATCAGACACAGATGGCAAGTAAGTATCATGTGGAAGGAGAAGAAGATTGTTATTTCTATAAATTGGCATCTTCATATGGGGACTGTTTTACTGCAAATGTTTGTTGCCTTTTTACATTTTTATTACCATTCCCTGAGTACACAGTTTGAAAAATGAAGACATTTCATAATTACTATTAAATCCTAGCTGTTGCTGTGTCCCAAGCATCTGGCCTTTAGTTGAAAAATCTGGTAGAGGATGGTCTTATTCTTCCTGCAAAACAGTGTTTGTTTGTTTGTTTGTTTGTTTTTTGTTTTTCATTACAAGGTTTCTCTGTGTAGCCCTGGCTGTCGTGGAACTCACTCTGTAGACCAGGCTGATCTTAATTTCAGAGATTTGTTTACCTCTGCCTCCTGAGTGCTGAGATTGACATATAGTAGGTACATATTGCTTGAATATTGTTAGATAGCAGACCGAGTAAATGTTGATCAAGAGTGGTGAGAAAAAAAGGGATAAGTGATATATAAACTGGCAAAAGAAATCCCGTTACCAGATCCATTTGTAGTGCCTCAGTATAAAATTTTTCTTCTTAGATTGAAATCCAGTGAAGACAGCAAATTATATCTTAAGTGTTTCTAGTATCACTCATGTGTCAGAGTCAATGAAGATTAAAAATGTTAGGAGGAACAGTTAGTTATTCCTAGGGAGCAATGCTAAAAACGTAGTTCTGGGAAGTTACAGTTAACATAGAAGCTTTTGTTTTTCGCTTTTTAAATCCTTTGCAAAATGTGTATAATTCAAGCTGGGGAGATGACTCAGTAAATAAACACTTGACCTCACAAAGTTGAGGACCTCAGAACCTATGTAAATCCAGATTAGTAGTAGACATCTGAAATTCTAACACTTGTACCTTGCTGTGGGAGTCAGATAAAGAATCCCGGAAAGTTCCCTAGCCAACTAGACTGAGATACATAGCCACAAACCACAAGAAACCTGTCTAATGGTAGAAATTAGGGCTGACACCCAGGGTTTTCTTCTGACTTCCATATACCTCCTATGACACACATAACCATACCCAAACGTGTGTGTGCATGTTTTATTATCTATTATTATTATTGTGAATGTATATTATAATGTATGTACACATGCTACAGTACACACATTTAAGTCAAGATAATTTTCAGGAGTCCAGTTTCCTTCTACTTGGGGATCCAACAGTTGAACTCACATTACCAGGCAATTCTTACTTGAAAAGATGACATTGATAGTATTTTGTGAGAGTAATTACTGAGAGGCCTAAGTGGTTTTAGGCTGTTCAACATTAAGGGAATAAAAGTTAGAAGCTGGGGAGATGGGTTTGTAGGTAAGAACAGCTTGCTGTGCAAGCGTGAGAGCCTGAGTTCTCCCTATCACCCATGTGAAAAATTAGACATGGCTACACACACCTGTAACCAGGTCTTGAGGTAGAAGGCAGAGACAGGAGGATCACTAGAGCTTGCTAGCCACTAGCCTAGCTGAAAAGTAGCAAGCTCCAGATTCGATGAGAAATCCTGTTTCAGGAATAAGGCAGAGAGTAGTAAAATGCCCTCTTCTGGTCTCTACATATGCATGGGTGTGCATTCCTACACACAACTTGTGTACGTATGCATAAATTGAAAAAAATAAGGTTAGCATCACAGTGTACATACCTACACATAGACACACATTAAGTTTTTAAAACTACAAAGCTAAAATACCTGGCTATCTTATGAATGTATAATGGCCATTATATGAATGAGTAAATAGCATCTTCTGCACACACGTGCAGACACCTTAATATGATACAATCTCTTGAGGTTGTGGGGTTGGCAGTCAGTACTCTTTGGGACCAAGTTTTAGCAAGTCCAGTTTTAGTCTTAATAGAACACTATTTGAATTAGCAGAACATGCTCTTATATACTGCTACTAGATAGTAGTTTGCAAATTTGTTATGTATGGCTTAACAGCTTACAAAACATTACACCAGCTGTAGATTGGATAATATCAGGTTGGTAAAGCTTTTGTGAGTTTTATATTGTTAGAAGCCTTGTATCATGAAGATTTAATGAAACATAAAAGCAGTATATTATAGTTACATAAAATTTTTATGCATTAATTTAGCCTGTACTTTGGAAACAAAATTAAGTTTTTAGGTTTAGAGAGTTAGACCAAGTTAAGAAAATGATAGTAAAGACAATTAACAGACTTACTGCCTGATGTGTAGTTGTATCTGACATATATAATAGCCCTGTTGTATGAAACCAGTGGTCATTTATACTTCTTCCCAAATAGTTATGTAAACGAGCCCTTTCATGTTAAAAGCCTGACAAAAAAACACAAGCAGTTATATCTTGGACATAATACTTACATTATATGATCATGCATATAAAAATTTTAATGACAAGAAGAGAACAATTTGTTAACAGAGGTTTCTGTCCTGCCGGTACCTCAGCCTTTTAGTCCCAAAGAAACACACAGAGGTCTATATTAATTATAAACTGGTTGTCCTATTAGCTCAGGCTTCTTATTAACTCTTGTAACTTATATTAGCCCATAATTCTTATCTGTTAGCCATGTGGCTTGGTGCCTTTTATAAGCAATGCATTCTCATCTTGCTTTCTCTGTACCTGGATCACGACTGCAGACTGACCATTTCCTCTTCCCAGAATTCTCCTGTTCCCATTGCTGCTTCCTGCCTGGCCACCCCACATATACTTCCTACCTGGCTTCTGGCCAATCAGCATTTTATTAAAATACAAGTAACAAATCTTTACAGGGTACAAGACTGTTGTCCCACAGCAACAATTACCAGGATTTAATCATTTGTTTAAAATGTAGGTGGAAAGGTCAGGCATGGTAGGAGGCAGAGGCAGGAAGATCTCTTAAGTTCGAACTAGCCTGATCTGTATAGAAAGTTCTAGGACAGCCAGATCTACATAGAGAAACCTTGTCCCAGATGTATAATTAAACAAAATGTAGGTGGATAACTATATAAAAAATATATTCAGTATTGAAAGTATATATAACAAAACTAATATGAAGCTCCAGCTTTCATTCCAAATGGTTATTCTTACTGTATAGTATAGGCAGACTTTTTTGTTCTACCAGCCACTCCCAAACAATCACATAGAGACTTATAAGCCTGACATTTATAATTAATAACTCAAAGCTAGCTCTTTGTTTTCTTTTGTTTGTTTGTTTATTGGTTTTTTTCCAGACAGTATTTATCTATGTAGCTTTGGTGCCTGCCCTGAAACTAGCTCTTACAGACCATGTTGGCCTAGAACTCACAGAAGTCTGCCTGCCTTTGCCCCCCAAGTGCTGGGATTAAAGGCATGTGCCGCCACCACCCAATTAGCTAGCTCTTATAACTTAAATTAACCCATTTATATTAATGTGTGTGCTGTCTTGAGGCTCTTTAATCTAATGTATATACTTCCCACCCTGTTCACTCTGTGTCTTATGGCGTCTCTTCGAGACTCCCCTCCTCCTTCTTCTTCACAACATTCTCTTCGTCTGTTCTCTCACCTGATCTTATCCTGCCTACCTATAGGTCCATCAGCTTCTTTATTAAACCATTCACAGTTATATATGTTCATGCAGTATAATAGAATATTCTACAGTATAGAAAAGTTTATTGAGTTTTATAGTCTTTCTTTAAACCTGGTTAATTTTGGCATGTGATTTTGTGGGTTTGTGGTATTTTTTTATAATAAAATATTTAAATGTAAAATTTGGAATTTTCATTTTTGTTGTTATTATATATAGGTGCCTGGAATACTTACTAAGAAATGATGCAAATCCTGGAATCCGGGACAAACAAGGATACAATGCAGTTCATTACTCAGCTGCTTATGGTCACCGTCTGTGTCTTCAACTGGTAAGATTTATGAATTCTCATGCAGAACTAGTGTGAGTTTTTTAGTTTAGTAATATAACTAAAATAAGACTAAGTAGTCCAGCAAACATTTAATTTTGTTCTTTAACATTTTCATACTCCATTTCCCTCTTAAATTCATAGTTGCTTCAGTAAGATACCTCTCATTCTCTAATTTCCTTTTGAAAAAGGAAAAATAGCAGTTTTAATTTCCTGCACTTGAGAGGCAGAGGCAGGTGGATCTCTGTGAGTTTGAGGCCAGCCTGGTCTATAATAACTAGTTCTAGGAAACCAACGGCTGTTACACAGAGAAAACCTGTCTCGAGAAACCAAACCAATCAACAACAAAAAGGAAAAACAAGCCACTGAATCCAGTGTGGTAGCACATACCTATAATCCTAATCCTTAAAAAACTAAGGGAGAAATATTGTAAATTTAGGGGTTGGTGAGATACTGTCTAAATGATAGTGCATTTCATCTCTTGAGGGGAGTCAGGCACAGTGGTACATCTCTGCGGTCCTACTTGGGAAGCTGAGGAAGGACACTGACTTGAATCCAGGACAACATAGTGAGAAACTTCCTAAAAAAAAAAAAAACAGATTAATCTTTGAAGAAGACTACGAAAATGTTGTGTTTCTTGAGATGGTCGCATATCGCAAGACTGGCCTCAAACTAGCTGTGTAACTGAGGATGACCTTGAACTTCTGAGCCTCCACATTCTGAATCCCGAGCTTGCACCATCCCACCTAGTTTTATGTGGTCTGGGGATTTAGTTCATGTGAGCACACTACCAACTGAGCTATATGCCAGCCTTCAAATCTTCGTATCATTCAACTTCTAGGTCTATTGCATTTATTTCTACCCCTTTAAATAAATATTTCTCCCCCCTTTTTAGTTTTATTGATTTATATTGAGCTCTATATTTTTCTCTGCTCCCCTCTCTACCTCTCCCCTCCCCTTCAACCCTCTCCCAAGGTTTCCAACTTACTCAGGAGATCTTGTCTTTTTCTACTTTCCTTGTAGATTAGATCTATGTTTGTCTCTCTTAGGGTCCTCACTGTTGTCTAAGTTCTCTGGGTTTGTGATTTGTAGGCTGGTTTTCTTTATGTTTAAAAACCACCTATGAGTGAGTACATTTGATGATTGTCTTTCTGGGTCTGGGTTACCTCATTCAAAATGTTTCCTGGCTCTATCCATTTTCCTGCAAAATTCAAGGTGTAATTCTTTTTTTCTGCTGTGTAGTACTCCATTGTGTACCACATTTTCCTTATCCATTCTTTAATCGAGGAGCATTTAGGTTGTTTCCAGGTTCTGGCTATGACAAACAATGCTGCTCTGAACATAGTTGAGCACATGTCTTTATGGCACGATTGAGCATCCTTTGGCTATAAACCCAAAGGTGGTATTACTGGGTCTTGGGGAAGGTTGTTTCCTAATTTTCTGAGAAATCGCTACACTGACATCCAAAGGGGCTGTAACCGTGTCTTACGTGAAAAAAATAAATCCCCTGAGAGAGTTACAATTCCCTCATGTGTTTAGAGAACTATGCAAAGTCCTTTTGTTTCCCAGTTCTTCTTAATAAAGGACAATCTGCTTTTGCAAAGGAAGTTTGAATTTCAACCATAGTCTTGTCCTGGAATATACATGATTCTTTGCCAAACTGGAAAGGAAGAAATGAGTTAAAATGTACTGCAGTGCATATACTTCTTGTTCAGGTCAAAGCTTCCTTTATAGACATGTATAAGCATTGCTTCCCTTCAGTAGGAAATAATACTCAAGGAAGGCATCTAAGAAGGTGAACATATTTCATGTAGCCATTATTATGCTACTGTAAAAATAACCCATAATTTCATAGGTTACTATGCATCTTTAGAATTAAATTATAGGCTTTGTATGTAGATTTGTTGTCTATGTAAAAGACTTCTCTTTGAAGGCAAAGAAATCATGGGTTTAAAACAGAAACTAACAGCCCTCTATCAATAAAAATGTTAAACATCTTAATATATATGAGTAACTTCATAAAATGTCATTTCTTTTATTTCAGATTGCAAGTGAAACTCCTTTGGATGTTGTAAGTATTAATTGATTCTGCCCCCCAAAAAAACATTTAAAATAGTGTATTTCTTTATTCTCATTAAAACTAAAGTTGGACATATTTTCACATCATACCCCTGATACCAAAGACAATGACAAGAATGTATATTCAAGAAAGGAAGGTATTTATTTGATGGAAGAATGTTTCTCCAAACACCTGGTTGATAAAGCTCAGAGTCTGTGATTCTTACTATGCTTTTGTGATTATGCTGTTTTGTGAATTTGCTGAGTTATTGACATACTCTAAAATGGAGTGAGGGATAGGAGGGATAACTACTACTGATATATTTAAAAGTATCATTTCTATCATATTTAAATGGCCTCTCCTTTTTGCAGTTAATGGAAACCTCGGGAACAGATATGTTGAGTGATTCAGATAATAGAGCGACAATAAGTCCTTTACATTTGGCTGTAAGTACTGCCTTCATAGCTAACTTTAATGGTTGCTTCACTATGGATCTCTGGTATATACTTGTGTTGATTGGTGTAGTCATTATGGAATTAAGACTTAAAGAACTTTTTTAATCCAGAAACTTCTTTACTGCATTCTTGGTTATCTGCTTCTTACTTTCCTCTTAAGTCTTAGTCCTTGGTTTCCTCAAGCCCTGCTTTTCAGTGAGAGAATCTGACTTTGACGTAAATTGCTACCATAGTAGGACTGTAATTTGTTGAGCAGATTATATAAACCACACAATTTCTGTAAATTTCAGCAACTGTTGGCTTGCTCTTGGCCATGGATGCTGGCTAACTGTAAGGTCAGTGCAATCTCACTTGTTCACTGCTACAGGATTGGGTGTATGCGCTATCATTTCCCATCCATTTTCAGATTCCTCTGGGTGTCAGTCACCACGACAAAGAGGTTAGGAAATATTAAGTAAAACCCGTCTTAGCTTTTCTATACTGAAAGAATTTATTCTGAAGCCCATTTCTGTAGAGGACTTTGATCATCAAGAGACCAGGACACATCACTAGCTGTTTATGTGACCTCTGGTCTTAAGAATAGTGCTTCATTTAACAGGACCACTAAAAGTTCAGTAATATTTCTTTGTACATGTTCTGTAGCTTTTTATCTTAATAAATACTGTATCTCTCGTTTGAATTCTTTTTGGCGTGTCTTATTTCATTTAATATATATTCCCCAAAGTTCATCCCTGTGCAGTTCCTTTACTTTTGAGCTTACTTATGTTCATATTGCAGTTTATATTCAATCAGCTTATCAGTGGACACTTAGTGTTGCTTCATCTCTTGAATGTGTAAGTGCTGGTGTGTTAGGTTTTTAAGCTGAAATAGACAGTTTTGCAATTTAATGATTAAATTCAATGAAATGTGATTATATTACAATTTTAACATTTTATATCTAATCCTAAGAGACTTTCCCAGAAATTAGTTAAAGTAGTTTTTTAAATTATTATTATTATTAAACTCAGGTTTTCAGATAACCTTATAGTGAGACAGTGGAGTGAAGTTTAAGGAAAATGTTATTTCTTCCTAATGTTAGTGCTAGACACAGGCTTTTCCTTCAGTCTTGTAGAAGGAAGTGATAAGGAGAAGAGCCCTATAAAAAAGCATCATGACTCCTAGTCTTCATTTTCTCTCCTCTTTATTTTTTTTAAATACTATCTTCTGTGTATCCAGTGAAATTCTTCAAAGTTCATTCTTAGAGTCGCATGAGTTCTTCCACCTAATATTGCCATATAAAATTGGGTGTGCCCTAAAATTAATTCTATTGTCTACACTCGTCTTATCTTTGAGATAGTTAAGCTTGTAGATAAACTTCCAGCAAAACCAAATTTTCTCTTTGCTTGTACTTTCTGACTTTTTCTTTCCTTTTAGAGTGAACACCCTGAACCCTCTGTACCCTATTTTCAGACTATCTCCTAAATGACTTTGATT
This sequence comes from Chionomys nivalis, assembly GCF_950005125.1. Lineage (NCBI taxonomy): Eukaryota > Metazoa > Chordata > Mammalia > Rodentia > Cricetidae > Chionomys > Chionomys nivalis. The sequence goes on along the minus strand of NC_080090.1, from coordinate 29,954,524 downwards.
GTATCCTACTATTACATGAATTCTGGAATTTGAACTTAAGTCACCAGGCTTGCAGAACAAGTGCTGTTACACACTAAGCCATTTCATTGGCCCAATTTTTGGACATTTTGCCCAAGAAATAACTGCTTTATTGTCCTTTGAAGTTTATTGCTTTATTTCCTGTAGAGTGTCCAGTGCAGTGTCAGTGTTCAAGGTGAACTGTCTGGAACACTTTCTTGTCACCAACTTCACAGCCAGAGCTTCCATGCCTGCTGTGATTCAGGCATTGTGTTACCTCCTGCCATTTGAGGCTTTATTATTTACAGAATATATATGTTTTTTATATGGGAGAGTGCTGGTGATTCTTATGGAAAAGAAATCTATGATTTAAACTTCCTGACTTCTCAATATAAAAGTTTGTATTATCTCAGTTGTAACAGTGTAAAAATGAATTTGCAAGCTGGAGAGATGGCTCAGCCATTAAGCACTGGCTGCTCTTCCAGAGGTCCCGAGTTCAATTCCCAGCAACCACATAGTGGCTCAAAACCATCTATAATGAGATCTAGTACCCTCCTCTGGTGTGCAGGCATACATGGAGGCAGAGCACTATATACATAATAAATAAATCTTTTTAAAAAATGAATTTGCTTACATTTTCCAGAACATTAGTGTATTGGGCATGTAACTCAGTGGTAAAACTTACTTACTTACCTGGCATGCACAAGTACTTAGTTTATATTCCCAGAATAGAGAAAGAGAGAAATAGAAACCTAATTGGGGAGTTGGTCTAAATACGTATTTTTTCATTTATATATTTTTTATTTCTAGGCCTATCATGGTCATCACCAAGCCTTGGAAGTGTTGGTACAATCTTTGTTAGATCTTGATGTAAGAAATGGTAGTGGTAGAACACCCTTAGATCTTGCAGCATTTAAGGGCCATGTTGAATGTGTGGATGTGCTCATTAACCAGGGAGCTTCAATCCTCGTAAAAGATTATGTTTTGAAGAGAACACCTATCCATGCAGCAGGTATGCCAAATATTATACTTGATAATGTTTATAATCCTAATATACTTTTTCATACTGATACTGTAGTTGTGTTTACTTTTTATGTTAAGTAGTCAAATTATTGTATTCTGAAGGAAAAGCAACACTTTCATAAAATCATATACCGTTAGGATTGGATTTATGAAATAAAATACTTAGATTATCACCAGAGTTTAAGTCTTTTTCTTTTTAAGACTTATTTGAATTCCATGTGTATGAGTGTTTTGCCTGCATATATATGTGTGTGCCACATGTGTGCCTGGTGCTCAAGAAAGCCAGAAGAAGGTGTTACATCTCCCAGAATTGGAGTTGTGGATGATTGTGAGCCATCATGTCAGTGTTAGGAATCAAACCTGGGTCCTTTGCAGGAGCAGAAGCTCTCTTAGCTACTGAGCCATCTCTAGCCCTAATAGTCTCTTTTACTATTTTACTGGTTACTGCATTAAACCCTCAGAAAAAATTCACCAAATTTTAACTTCTGCAAGAACTGCCCCAAGTTGTAGTTTCATAACTTTGCCAGTGTACTAAAAAATGCAGGGTGTAACCAAGTTGTGGGTGTGTAGGAAAAAGACTGGCAAGGGAAAGAGAACAATTATAGAAATGACTTAGTACCAACAGTATATCAATAGAAGACACTAATTTCCCAATTCTTTATATAATTACTACAAGGCACAGTACTTATTTTCAATAACCAGTACTGGTACAACTGAAAAATAGTAGCCAAGTGTTTTTCTTAGTTCCAATCTTATGTGACCAGATTCAATTCACTTTGTTTATGGAACATTAAGAACCCATTCAAATATATGACTTGATTTGTACTTGTTTTGGGGGAAAGATACATTTTAGAAGACTATAGAAATAGAGAACACACTAACTGTTAATCCCAGAGCAGCTTTTAAGAAGTATTTGTTATTCAGGCAAGGTTTAGAGACAAATAACAAGCATTTAAACTCTCAGATAAAGATGTCTGTAGAAACTGTCAAGTGGTGTGAATAAGATGGAGTCAGCTGGACAGTGTAACACATGCCTTTAATTCCTCTAGTGGCAAGCTAAATAAAATGAGGATTCTGTTAACATGAGGGAGGATGTAGGGGTGGGGGCAGTATATGCATTCCATTTGCTGTGTGTAGACAAGTCCCTTAATAGCAAATACAGTATAAAACCTTCTTTATACACATAGTTGTTGTTCTGCTTATTGAATTCTGTCCCCAAATTATATTCTAAAAGATGTGCTATCTCTAATATATTTTTGCTTAATGATGTATATTAAAATTATTTAAAATTTTTGATTTACAGCAACAAATGGCCATTCGGAATGCTTACGGTTATTAATAGGAAATGCAGAACCACAGAATGCAGTAGATATTCAGGATGGAAATGGACAGTAAGTTTGAATAATTTTTAGATTAACTTTTTTTTATGTCTTATTATATAGCCCCGGCACTCCTCCATTTTACAATCTTACTACCTTACCACCTCACCCTTTTTAATGCTGGGTACAGGCATGAGTACACTATACCTTGCCTTTGATTGTTGTCAAAATACTAGATGTTCTAATACTCTGGCCCCTATTTTAGTAAATTTGTAATAGTTTGTATACTGGAGAAAGGCAAGTATATAGTTCCTTTTAAACACATAAAAAGTTATGTCACGATAGTGCATAAATAGAAAATAAGCCATCACATCATTGCTGTTTCAGAGTTTTGTAAGTGATAACACTAAACCTAATTCTGTTACTGTTCAGGACACCTCTAATGCTGTCTGTTCTCAATGGACACACAGACTGTGTATATTCACTACTGAACAAAGGAGCAAACGTAGATGCCAAAGATAAGTGGGGAAGGACAGCATTGCATAGAGGGGTAAGCCAAAATTAAATTAACTAAATTTGGTCCATGGTGCCCACATAATGTATTTAATACACCCAAATTGTTTTGCAGGCAGTTACAGGCCATGAAGAATGTGTAGATGCATTACTTCAACATGGTGCTAAGTGCTTACTACGGGACAGCAGAGGTCGGACACCTATACACTTGTCAGCTGCCTGTGGACACATTGGAGTTCTTGGAGCCCTTTTGCAGTCAGCAGCATCCATAGATGCAAATCTAGCCGTACTAGACAATCATGGGTATACAGCACTTCACTGGGCTTGCTACAATGGTTAAGTATCCGATAAAAACCTGCACTGAGTGCCTGCCTACTAGGTACTAATAAGTAAAAACAGGCAACTCAAAATACATTGTGGTATTGATGACAGTAGCATATTTATAAGCCGGGCTTAAAATGTAAGATTAGTGGAAAGACTAGGAATAATCTACTCTCTAGTTGTGTCTTACTCCTGTCCTTTATTATGCTAAAGATAGGTCATTAATTTTCAAGTGTTTGAGATAAGCCTTTATGTTCTTTTCCTTTCAGCTCTCTTGGATTGATGTTTAATGGGTATAGTAGAGTAGCTAAAGATTGTACCTGAATCAAAAGAATTGCTGTATATTGTCATTGAAGTTTGATTTGTTTTTATACTATGAATTAACATTTTATGAGTCTAATAACCTGAGAAAGTATCCACAAATGTGAATTTTATGTAAAAATCAGCAAGATAAACTTTTTAAGCAAAATTTTTTTGGGGTGGTGGGTTTCGAGAGAGGGTTTCTCTGTGTAGCCCTGGCTGTCCTGAAACTTTGTAGGCCAGGCTGGCCACAAAAAGAGATCCGCCTACCTATGCTTCTCAAGTGCTGGGATTAAAGGTGTGTGCCACCACTGCCTGTTGAAGGCAGAATTTTTTTATTGGGTGATTTTTTTTTTTAAAGTGATCAGTGACATTCCATGTTATACAGGAAGTGTATTTCCCAAGGTAGAGCATTTACTTGTCTTTTGGAGGTTTACTCTCATAGAAACAGAATTTTACACCAACAGCATGCCTGGTTGCCATTAAAAATGAAACAAAAAAATAAAAAATCAAATGGGTCTGATTTTTTTTTTTTAAGAAAAGCAAAATTGTAGTGATTCTGAATTGAGCTAGAAGAAATGTAATGTTAGTTCACACTGTAACAGACTATGCAGTCTAAAATTAATGCCATATTTTTAGCCAAATGCCTCCTTTATAATTTGACATTACATAAGTGGAATACATTAAATGGTTTAACTGATTAGTAACTTTTGTACAGAAAAATGGAAGTACTCTAATCAAAACAAGCTTTTCTCTCAATGAAATGATGACCAGGTTTTAGAAAATTATTGACTATAAACTTACTAAGCTTAAAGTCCAGAATTTCAATTTATTGTCCCTTTCAACAACTAATCAACTTGATGTTCTTAAGCACCCTCAGAAATAACTTTCTGAACCAGGCAGTGGTGGCACATGCCTTTAATTCCAACACTTGACACAGGCGGATCTCTGTGAGTTCAAGGCCAGCCTGGTCTACAGAGTGCCTTCCAGGACAGCCAGTGCTACACAGAGAAACCCTGTCTCAAAAAAAAAAAAAAAAAGGAGGGGGAGGGGGTTAAGGAAGGACGGAAGGAAGGAAGAAAGGAAAGAGAAAGAACTTTCTGAAATACTAAGAGAAATAATGAGACTGTATTTAGATTGTAGTTTGGTTCTACCCAGTGCTAATCCCTGGAGATAGCAGATAAAGTACTCTATAACTCAGTGGATCTCTAGCCCTTGGTCTCAGGCTTTGTGGGTTACAGCTATTGATGATACCTGCATTGTTAATGGGACTTGAGAAGTTTAAAAATCTTTACAAGAGCAACTTTTTAAGGGACCTGCAAAATGACTTAGCAAGTAAAGGTGCTTGCCACCAAGCCTGACAACCTAAATTTGCTTCCTGGGACCCAACTCCTAGGCTAAGAAAAACTAGTTTTTGTTGGGATTTATTGTTTTGTTGGATTTTTGTTTTATGTTTTTATTTTATGTTTTATTTTTGTTTTATGCTTTTTAAAAAAGCTTTCTGCCTATTTCTTTCAGAATATTTTCCTTTTTCACAATACGGTGCTTTAGGAAATTGCCCTATGCATGCTATTATAGAAGATGCATACAGTTTATTAATTGAAAAGGAAAGTTGCAGAACAAAGTATACCATTTGAATTGTAAAAAGAAAAAATAAGTGTTTAGGCAATTGTATGTGCCTAGAAACATTATAGCACTCTTGAGATCACTGGTTATGGTCTAAAAAGAGTGAAGGTGGGATGTAACAGAATCTTTTTAAACGTACCCTTTTAGATACTTCTGTGTATTTGCGATTGTTGCAAGTATCTCTTGGATTTTAATATCTGGTTCTTATGTCCCTATTAGGTCATGAGACATGTGTGGAACTACTTTTAGAACAGGATGTTTTCCAGAAAATAGATGGGAATGCCTTTAGTCCATTGCATTGTGCTGTGTAAGTAAAGTCATAGTGAATCAAATTCCTTTTGGTGTTTTAAGAAACATTGTTGCCATGGACTTATCATCTTGTACCTTTTTCAGGATCAATGACAATGAAGGTGCTGCTGAGATGCTTATTGATACCTTAGGAGCCAACATTGTGAATGCCACAGATTCAAAGGGAAGGTAGGATTCCAGTTAGTAACACACGGTGTTTCTTTGCATAAGAGAAAGCACTGTAATTTGACCATCTGTTTGAGAGTTTATAGAGAACTCATATCTAATTGAAAACAAGACTTCGCAGATGTTGTAAATTATTATAAAGTCTTAAGTTCTTTGCATTATTAGGGCATTTAATTTTTTTATCAATTTATTTTAAAATATAAATGTTACTCTTCTGATTTAAAAAGAATGATTTTAAACCCAAATAAAATTGTTCATATTTCTCTAAATTAGATTAAAGGCTGAAAGAAGAATCTAGCAATTGTAATATGTAGTAATTTTGGAGTAAATTATTTGTCCTTTTAAGTTTTCTTTAACAATATAGTGTTAATAGTATTATATAGCTCATCCTTTTTTTAGGCAAGTTGTAGTTTAAAATAGATTGTGTCAAATATACATATATAAAGTAGAAATTTGTGAGTTCCATTGAACTTATTTGTGTTGAGGGTCCCACAATTTGTATCTTAGCAATGCTTTTATAACCTACTAGGTAAACCCTTGAAAATTTTTTGTCCTGAATTAAGGAATAATTTTTCGGTGTATGTGCTATTCAGCTTTTGTTGTGTATTTCTCTGTGTCCCAGAACTCCTCTCCATGCCGCTGCCTTCACAGACCATGTAGAGTGTTTACAGCTGCTGCTCAGCCATAATGCTCAAGTCAATTCCGTGGACTCTACTGGAAAAACACCCCTCATGATGGCTGCAGAAAACGGACAAACCAATACAGTTGGTAAAGAAACTGTTTAGAGAAGGCCGAGGCAGTAGGACTGCCTCTGAGTGTGAGGTCAGCCTTGGCTACATAGTATCTCCATAAGAAAAGAGAAGTTGTTTAGAACCTGGCTTAGTGTGCACCTATAAACTCAGCTACCAAAGAGCCTGTCAGAAGATCGCAAGCGTAAGGCCACTCTGGGCTAGGTAGTAAATCACAACCCATGTTGTTTTTTTGTTTTTTTTTTTTTTAAGCTCATTATGAATTCTGTTGTATGTGTAACTTAGATCCCAACCCTTCTGACTTCATGAATTATCTCACCAAATTCCACATTTTCATTTTGGTTTATTGCCCTTACTGACGGAACAGTTTTTTTTTTAATCAAGGTGGTTTAACCTCATACAACACAGGCTGTGGAATCAGACTGCATGAGTGTGAGTCCTAGATCTTAAGTGACCTCTCCTACCTCACTTTTTTCACTTATAAAATGAGCAAAATGACAGCATCTACTTTAAAAGATTGATGTGAGGATTAAAGATAACCTGTAAGTCCAGGGCATATAAAACTTTGAACATTAACACTCCAAAATGTTGGTTATTGTTGCTAGGACATGATTTGCATAAGAATATAAAAGTTCCGTATAATTGCATGGTAATATAATGTGTATGTTATATATTATAGTGTTTTACTTGCAAGAGGGCTTTTTTTTTTCTGTATGTCTTAATCTCTCTACAGTAAGTTATTGATAGTCTAAGAATCATGTTTATAACAATTGATGCATTTTTTTTCCTCCCAGAGATGCTGGTGAGCAGTGCTAGTGCAGACCTAACTTTACAAGATAAAAGTAAAAACACCGCCCTTCACTTGGCTTGCAGCAAGGTTTGTACATAGTTTTTCATGGTTACTATTGAGTAGCATTAAGTTTTCCCAGCTCACTAGAATAAACAGAAGTCAGAAACATACCTAAGAATTACTAACCCTGAGTTTCTGGAGTGGGGTGGGAGGTGTTGGCTTACTAGGTTTTGAAATACGATCTTAACACTTAGCTATTATTGAACTGTTTTTTATTCACATTTCTGATACCTTTGAATAAACACTTCAGACATTATCTTAGAAAAATTGTGATATGTGTGTAATATTGTACATATGTTAGAGATAGTTGAGTTGATGTGTTTATTCTTAATAGTTCACTGTTTTTAAGATCTATTTGCCACATTTTAGGGTCATGAAACTAGTGCCTTGTTAATACTGGAAAAGATAACAGATAGAAACCTCATCAATGCAACCAATGCAGCCTTGCAAACGTAAGTACTTTGAGTATCTGGGTAAACTTAGTGATCTCTATAATTCTAAAAAAGGATAAACGCACTTTTAAAATGTGACCAATAGTATAGATCAGTTACAAACTGTTTAAATCATATAACTAAAAGCTCTATTATTTAAATTTTTGATATTTGAACTGAAACTTTTACAACATTGATGGATTTTTTTCTTAGTTTACTTTATAATTTTCTAAAGGAAGATAGTTCTAGTCTGTGTATGAAAAGATACCATTTCATACTAGCAGTAAATGAGGTGAGAAGTGCTTGCTCGCTCGCGCTCTCTCTCTCTCTCTCTCTCTCTCTCTCTCGCTCGCTCGCTCGCTGTGTGTGTGTGTGTGTGTGTGTGTAAATTTAAAGAGGTTTCAGAAATAATCAGTCTCTTGGAATAAGCAGTAAGTCTTGAATTTGACTCGCAGAGAAAATAGGTCCATGTCTCCCATCTTTGTCTTCCAATTTCCATTGATTTTAAAAAAGAAAAAAATGCTTTTAATAGTTCACATTGTAGATTCAGTCGAATCTCTCAAAGGCCCAAATCTTTTATTTTTTTATATTTATTTATTTATTATGTATACAATATTCTGTCTGTGTATATGCCTGCAGGCCAGAAAAGGGCATCAGACCTCATTACAGATGGTTGTGAGCCACCATGTGGTTGCTGGGAATTGAACTCAGGACCTTTGGAAGAGCAAGCAATGCTCTTAACCGCTGAGCCATCTCTCCAACCCCTCAAAGGCCCAAATCTTAGTCATGGGGGCCAATAAACATCTTTTAAAGATTATTAAAATTTGTAGTATTGCTGTTTGTAGCTTTTATTATATATTTGTTCACTTCATTGCTTAATAAGTTAAGGCTGTAGTTCACCTAATCCCAGTGGACAGCTACTTAAACCTAAGATTAGGGAACATTGTGAAGAGGGACTGAAGGTAAGAACCAAAGGGTCATGGAATATCTTGTGAGACTGTGTCTTCTGGTAAGGTCAGAAGCTACACTCATAAAGTCTTGTCAACATAACTGCCTAAACATGACCTGAATAAGGGCAACAACAATAACCTTGCTAGAGTGGATCAGGGAAACCCAGGAGGTGTCAACCCCTTACAAAGAACTATTGATTCCTAAGGAATGCTGAGGGCAGAGAAATGGTCTTCTCCAAGGAAGAACACACCAATTCAATACCAGTAGTCAGACCTGAAAACATATATACAGTATGTGCAAGTAGCATTATATAGACTGAACAAGTTATATTTAGTAATATACCTGTATATGCATATGAGAAAAATAAATGAAAAAAAGAGCAAATGAATTTGAAAAAGCACAAAAATGGGAGTATATGGGAAGATTTAGAGGAAGGAAAGGGAAGGGGAAATGATGTAATTATAATAAAACTTCAAAAGTATAAGAAATTTTAAAAAAATAATGTAGTTTATTTGGTTAACTCTTTTTAAGTATGGAGTCTTGGAAGGTTCAAAGGGTTTGATGAGGCCAGGAAACTACTACTGATGTTTGAGGTGGTGCTGCTGTCCTTCCTGTCTTCATTGCCTGAGAACTGGGTGTCTTGGATTCTTATCTCTAGATCTTCACAACTTGATGAAATGCTCTTTGCAGCCAGCTGTGTGTCTATGCATGCACTGCACATATATGTACAATTTTCTCCCCCAGGCCTTTGCATGTTGCTGCCCGAAACGGGCTAACAATGGTTGTTCAAGAACTTCTGGGGAAAGGAGCAAGTGTACTTGCCGTCGATGAAAATGGTAAGTTCTGTGTGCCTTCCCTTGACCAACTTCTTGGTAGAAGTTTTTCTCTTAATGGTGTATTTTTTAAGTAAAACGAAGTTCAGTACTTTCTTATTGGGCAAAGAAGAGTGCTGAAATAAATATTGAGTTCCTTGTTGTAGATAAATAAGAATAAAAAACAAGAAAGTCATCTGTAGGTGAGCTTCTGAATTAATGTATCTTCTGTTAAGCCAAATTTGATGTTCACTATTTGGTCACCACTATTACTCAGTTGGTAGCCAAAGATTTTGTTATTTCAACAAGTATTTACCAAGGCCCTACTAAAATATCACATTCTTAGGCAAAGCCAGTAGTTCTACTCTTAAATTAGATTCTGTTACTTTTTCCTACTAGAGACTATGCTCAGTTGGAAGTTCCACCTTGGTGCCACTCCTCCCCATTCCAGACTTCTGGCCCCTGTCCAGGCTTCTTCCCTGAAGGTCTCCCTGTCCCTAGATTTCTACTCTTCCTCCTCCCTCCCCCTCCTCCTCCCCTCCCCCCTTACCTCACCTCTGTCAGCTATCACTTTAGCAATTGTTCTGTCAGTATATCACTTTTTATGGTTGTTGCAATCAAATTCAGAGCCTTGTGCATATTCTGCAAGTACTCTACCACCAATTGCATCCCAGTCTCCCCCGTCAACATTAAGGTCTCAGTTCTTCCACTGTAGCAATCACTAGTCTCAACTGCTGCCAGCTCCACTATATTTCTGTCTTCCACTGCAGCAAGGATGACTTTCTATAGGCAGGCCTTTGTCCTCACCACTTTGTAGAACTCTTCTCATCAAGGTTCTTGGTTCTCCACAGTATTAAGTCAGTTTTTGTTGCACTTGGCTGGTCAGCTTTTGGTATATGATTACTCCTTTTCTCTTGGTAAACTTCCTTTACTTGGCTTTTAGGATTCTACACTGATGTAGAGTTCTGAAATCTAATAATCCTGTTTCTTATTTTCTCTGTCTACATTTACTCTCTAGGTGACTACCTAACCCTTGATTCTGAACATTATTTGCTGAGACTTCCTACATTTATGTTGCCAGCTCATACCTTCCCCAGTGTCTGCATTCTTATATCTAACTGCTGAATTCATAATACCATACAGATGTCTAGAACTGTCAACCCCTGTTCCTTACTCACTCTAAACATATCCTTCCAAACCTGATTTCAGTTGAAGACAGATCTTCTCTTTATAGCTCGAGGCAGGAATTTGAATTGTCTTTGGTTCCTCTCTCACGCCCACTGTACACTCCAACAGCAAACGCAACTGATTACATTTAAAGTGCAACTGATTACATTTAAAGTGCAACTGATTACATTTAAAGTAAATCCCATATTTATCCATCTTTCTCTCTCCTATCCCACCCTCCACACACAGATACCTTTAAAACACATGATAACATATTTTTCCTGCAATTTATTCATAGTTCTCACAGTGACCTACAAAGTAGTCCACTCTTATGACCTTTCTGCCTCGCTTTATCCCTCCTACAAAACTACCCCAAAGTTTGTGTGTGTGTGTGTGTTACAGTTTTTGCTTTAGCTGTCTTCTGACAGGAACACTCTAATCTGCAAGTATTCTTTAACCAAATCATTAACCTATTTCAAATCAGATTTCATCTCCGTGAAGCTTTACCTCACTAATTAATTGTATTATGGCATTCTTAGTCCCAGTTAGCCTTTCATCTCTTATTCTCAATAAAGCTTATTATAGTCTAACTTACTGAATATGATGTGTTTTTCAATGCCGATGTGTGTATCTCCTCCATTAGAATGAAAACACACTTCTTAAAAGCAGAGAATCTTTGTCATCTGTGTTCATTGATGTTTCTAAGTGTCAAAAGAATTTGGGAGTTCGGTGGATATTTGTTGCATGTTTAATTATGTCAGAACTGTTAAGTCTGAGACTTCTGTGTGAAATAAGTATGACAGAGTCTACTAAGGAGCATTAAAGAATCTTGACCATTCCTTATAAGATCAGATAAAAGACATTCCAAATAGCAAGTTGGGAGGGAACTTTTTTAATCGATAATTTTTTCATATATTTTGATCATGTTTTCTCTTCCCAATTCTTCCAGATCTTCCCTACCTTCCTACTCACCCATTTTATGTTCTCTCTGTCTCTCTCCCCCTCTCCCTCTCCCCATCTCCTTAAAAATAAACAGAAAACACACAAACACACACAAAGAAAAACATGAAAAATGGAAATCAATAAGCAAAAGAGGACAAAAAAATCCAAAGCAAATGAGACAAAATGTCTACAAGAATACATACAAAAATATTTAAAAATACAAAAGTAATGATTATTGGCCAACTACTAATGGGCATGGGGCCTGCCCTGAAGTGTGGCTAATATACTCAGTGAAGCCAGTGAGGAAAACTAATTTTTTCTTTGCCAGTGGTTTTAAATTGCAGATTGCTCCTTAGTTAGAGGTGGGAGCTCTATCTGCTTTCCTTTCTCAGTGCTTGAACCCTATCTGGCTTGAAATGTGTGGGCTTTATTCATGCTCCCACAGCCTCTTAATTCATATATGCATCAGTGCTGTTGTGTCTGGAAGATGTGTTCCATGGAGTCATCCATCTTCTGTGGCTCCTTGAGGGGGTGGGGAGGGCGGGGTCCACAACAGGGTTTTTCGGTGTGACACTCTTGCTGTCCTGAACTCCCTTTGTAGACCAAGCTGACCTCCCCTGACTCTTAGAACTATTCCCACCTCCTCTTCCACAAAGATCCTTGAGCCTTTGAGGGGAGAGGACATTCCATTTAGTAATAAGTACTCTAAAGTCCCTCATCTGCACATTATCCTATTGCAAGTTTCTGTGTTAGTTTGGGAGAGAACCTTCTAAGCTAAAAGAGTAATAAGCCTCTTGAGACATAGAACCTGGGGTAAGTGTAAGCATTAAGTCAACTTGTTAGGAGTCTAAGCATTAGAAAGATGGCAGTTAGTCTGAAAGGGGAACAGCAAGACTAGAATGGGGAAATAAGAGAGGCATAGATAGCCACTAGCATTGAGATGAGTACTTAGAATGAAAAAATGTTTTCTAGAGTGTATGCTCTTTGGAATTTGGTAAAGGAGTGAGATTTTGTAGGTGAAGTTATACCCACTATAGCTTGGGAAGCTTGTGTGGATGACACTTTAAATGGCATTGAGTCAAGAATTACCCTATATTACACTTATTTGGGGACATAGGGAAACCTGAGTGAAAGTGAGCAATTAAATGTATGGATCTGAAGCACAAAAGCAAACTATATATTTCTAGGAATACAGCTACTTGTATAAATTAAAATGAGGGCCACACTATGCACATTATGATAACTGCCGATATGTATTACTTTGTTTGAAGGAATTCACATTGTCTTTAAAAATAAAAAAGAAGTGGGGCAATGGTGATGCACCCCTTAATCCTAACTAACACTCATGAAGCAGACGCAGTCAAATCTCTGAGTTTGAGGCCACGCCTGGTCCACAGAGCAAGTTCTAGGACAGACAGGACTACATAGAGAAACCCTGTCTCAAACAGGCAAACAAAAAGGAAAAGGAAAGGATCATAGCCCTGTTGATGAAGGTCCCCACTAGTGACCTAGTTATCTTCTGGTGCCCTTTGACTTGTTTCATAGTAATGTGGCTTCAGTTCACAAGTTAAAGAAATGTCAATCTCATCTTATGATTGTGTGTAGTGTTAGTTGTAAATCAGTCTAGTAACAACAGGTTGGTGGTTAATTACGTTCTGAAGGCTAAATAAAGACAAGATAAAGTCGCCAGTACATTCTGTGCCTTTGTTCACTCCCAAGAATGGGATTAGTGATAATGAGATGTATTTCTGAATAAGAAGAAACAGTTTACATATTCAGGGAATGTCATCAAAGAGTTTCTCATGTAGAAAAGAGAGAGACTTCTGTTTTAAGAAGCCTACAGATACTGACGAGAGATATGTTCCCACTCATTTGGGTCATCATGTCCTATCTAAGGATTTGGCTGTGCTTGCCAGCATTGGGGTAACAGTAACTGGCACCTTCACATTTTCAGAAGAGCCTTAAAAGATAAGTGAGACTAAAGTACTTGCTCGGGCATTTTGAGGAACTGGTTTAATTAAAATATATTCATCCTTCAGTCACTCTTTCCATTTCTTTGGGGAAATAGCTAGTTTTCCCTTTGACCTTTAGCAAAATGACAGTTTTACAAGGAAAAAATTGTATTTTAATCATGAAGACTAATAATACCTTCATCATCATCATCACCATCATAACAATAATAATAATGAAAATATATTGAAGAGGTGGAAATAGCCAGATGTGCAGTACGTAAATGTATATATTGCAGTATTATCATACTAATGAATACTATACAACAGTGAAAATTAGCTGACTATAGTTGTCTGTTACAATATTAGGTCTCATACATAATTAAGCAAAAGAAGTCTGATTTTAAAATGTGTATACTATGTGCTTCCATTTAAATTAAGTTCAAAATAACTAAGTTAACAAGGAAATGGTTACCACAGAAGGAAAAGGTCAGGATAATGGTTACCAATGTGGAGGAAGAAAAGACATGTAGTATTAGTGGTGTACTGGTAATGTTCTCTTTCTGTGTTCTTTCTTATTCTGACTGGTGACTGTATCAATATTTGTTGTGTGGTAAATCTGTTTTAAAAACAAGTCTTTTATAATCCATATGTATGTGGGTACTGAAATGTAAGCATAATATAAAAAATAGTGCAACAATAAATGAAGCTATAGGCTAAAATTGGAAGACATCTGTGGCATTAGCATTTTTGCCTCCACATGGCTTAAAACAAGTAAAAACAAAGCTTCATATGGAATAATTGAAATGTCATCACACATTGTCTCATCATTTTCTCCCACTTCATCCACAAGGCTAGTTCTTTGCCAAGTAAGGTACCACATGCTTCTCTGTTGTTTGCCCATTGATTCTTGTTATTGGGATACTTTATATCTGAAGAAGCTTCTCTGCTAAGATAAAAGGAAATATTTGTCTTAGATTTCGGGCTTTTAAAATTTGCCTTTTTAGTTTATCATTTTTCTTGTGTGGATATGTCTGCCCAGTAGATCTCAGGAATCCATAAGTATACACCACAGTACATGGTGTAGCTCAGTGAATGGAGGTCCATGAGAACCTGTAGTAAAGGTTAACAAATGTTTATTGGAGAACACTCACAATAGAAAGCCACTGCCAACAGAACTCTGACCACCAACCAAGTGAAAGGGATAAAAAGGGGGCCAAGCATGCTTCCTATCTGTGCTTATAGTACCTCAGACCACACCCTAGTGGGCTGGTATCTAAAAGGCTATTGGCATTGGCTGAATTAATTCCTACAACACCCTGGTTTACTTACATGGATTCTGGAATTGAACTTAGATTCTCGTACTTACTCAAGGTACTTTACCTACCATAGTCTTCATCGGAGGCTGAATGACAAACACATTAGGAAAAGATGACTCTTAATAATTCATTTAGTATGTAGTTAATGAATATCTCTTTAATGCTTAGTTCATATACACATTTAGACTCAGCATATAAAAGTTGACTTACACAGATATGAATGACAATAAGCCTTGGCTCACTGTTTTAAACGAAGATGATTGACTAATATGTGGGTTTGTTGAGGTTTTTTCCTTCTCCTTATTCTAAGTGTACCCAGTATTTTCTGAGTTGAGTTGGGTGTGTGAGTTGGGAGATGTTGGGGAAAGTGTGCATCATGAGGCCCTAGTTTTCTTCTTTTATTATTCAGTTTGAACACTCTCCTTCTACTATGCGTTTTTATGATCATGTCTCTTTCTGCTTGCTAGAAAGTTGTGAATCAATCTGCTGAAAGAATTTGTTATAAGCCATAGAATCTATATGTAAAGTTTAAGACCTTTAGACTTACTATCTCATGCTTCATGGATCTTAGGATATTAATTTTTATATTTTAAATTGAATCCTAGGCTATACCCCAGCTTTGGCCTGTGCTCCCAATAAGGATGTGGCTGACTGCCTGGCTCTCATTTTGGCCACCATGATGCCTGTCTCGTCAAGTAGCCCATTGTCATCCCTGACATTAAATGCCATTAACCGTTACACCAACACCTCAAAAACAGTTAGCTTTGAAGCCTTGCCCATCATGAGGAATGAGCCTAGCTCCTATTGCAGTCTCAACAACATTGGTGGGGATCAAGAGTACTTGTACACTGACGTGGACGAGCTCAACGATTCTGACTCTGAGACCTACTGAAAGGCTGAGCTGAAGGTTGAAGGGAGTTTTAACATTGAAACTTCAAACTGGGCTTTTTCAGGAAAAAAGCACTTTTCTTACTCATACACAAATTCATCCTGAAGAAAGATCACACAGTGAATGGATAGAAGAAATGTGATGACATTAGGAAGAAGAATCTGAAAGGCAAGTTTTGCAAAAGGAACTTCTAGAATCTTAATAATGACTTGACCAATGGAAAACACATTGATGTCGATTACTTTGTGGGATTGTTTAATTGGCTTTTCAGTGCCAGAAATTGGGACACTGCTCCCTGACTTGCTTATACAGGCAACACTGCTGTAAAGGAAGAGATAAAAACACTAGGTTAAATTTTACCCATAAATTTACAGCTAAATTTAAATGCAATAAAGTTTGGTATAGTAGGCATTATGTACACACCAAATTGCCAAAGGACCAAATAACGTACAGATTTCTCTTAGAACGCCGTTCTGTGGAAATAGAAGTAGGTGAAATAAGACATCATCGAAAGCAAACCAATACTTCTGAAAATGAAGCTAAGATTTGGTTTGGTGTTGATTTTTGTAAAGAAAACATCTAAAAAGCCTTCAGTGCTATATTAATCCATGAGAGAAAGCAGATGTCTTTAGTTTTTTAATGTAAAAATTGTAAGATTCCAGTTTTTATAGAATTCAAAAGCAGCTGACTAGGTACCGTGTAAGTGGATATAGACTAGGTCAGGGCTGCTGCCCACTTCTGAGTGTTTGGTTTTAAATTGAATTATTTTTATTTAAGGAATTCCATAGGGGGAAATTTTTTGATGAAATTAAAAATCAGATTATTTCACCTGTTGTAGCCCAGTTGTCCTGGGGAGTGGGACTGGTTAAGCCTCTGCAGGGTGGCACACCTCCACCTTGGATTGGAGGACTTTCATTTCACTTACTAATCTTTGAGCTTTGCAAAGCAAGAATCAAAATAAAAAATTTTAAATTCTTGTTATGAGAGATCATCTAAAGCTGGTTTTAAGTTGTATAAAAACTGGAATTTTAAAGTTTTTATGTGACAGAAGACATCTGCTTTCTCATGGTTTAATATAGCAGGAAGGCTTTCAGATGTTTTCTTTCTTTTCCTTTTTTTTTTTTTTTTAAGACAGGGTTTCTCTGTGTTGCTCTGGCTGTCCTGAAATTCACTGTGTAGATCAGGTTGGCACTGAACTTAAGAGCTCCACCTGCCTCTGTCTCCGGAGAGCTGGGACTAAAGGTGTGCCACCAGGCCTAGCTTCAGGTGTTCGTTTTCTTTATAGATTTCAACAAACCATTGGCTTCATTTTCAGAAGTACTGAAGTTTGCTATAGATGATGATTTCTATCATAAACAGAATCAGGTCACCTGGAAGGCATTTCTATATTGGGCAGAATTTAAAATACTTCAGGCTTTGGGTTCGACTTAGATCTAGAGTAGCATGTTTGCAGCTTGGTGCTGTCGGAGAAAGATTGCCTGCCAAATTGAAGACTGCCTTTCAGGTAATAGAGAAGGGGCTGAGCTGGCATTAGGCTTTAAATAACACTTCTCTGTGGTTCTGTTGTACTGTACCTGTCACTGTCCCAGTAAAAATAATTTCACATGGGAGGGGGGTTCTTAATAGAGCCGGATAAAGTTCCATACATTGCAACAAAATGATACCCAATTCATCTTATCCTTTTTGTATTGTGAAACTGGAACTTTATGACATTGTAAATTATCAGCTGGTTTTTCTGAATATAAAGTGTGAAAACACAGAACAGTATTTTGATCTTTGATAATTTTGTGGGTTTTTTGAAAAATTAATGAGCATGTACATAGAAATAGTGACTGCTTGAATACTGTATTTACTTGCACTCTTTCAGTACATCAAGATTCCTGTATATTTTAGAGTATAATAAAACACAGATGTGAGTTGTATTTAATGAATAATGTATTTGTATCTGTGCATATTACTTAAAAATCTATAAAGTTTCTAGGGCATTGACTACTAGATTTTAAACATTTTTTTCTAAAATATTTACAAAATTATAATCTCCATCTTTTCTTTATATATAAAGAAGTTGTAATGAACCCTTCCTAACTAATAGTGGTAGGAGGGTAAATATACATTTTAAAGACTCTAGACTACATTTTCTATTGTACCTTAAAAAAAAAAAACTCAAAAGGATTTTTAAAGTATACCATATGTGTGCTTTCTCTTTCCTTTTAGGAATTCTCTTCTGAATTCCCTGAGGGAATTTTCTAGAATCTCAGAATTGAAAGAGACCTGAGGTTCATCCAGTCTAACCTCTTAACAAATGCAGGCGTCCCTTCTCCAAGGTTGTCTTTCCACCTTGAACACTTGCAGTGACTCTACCTCACAAGCAGTGCATTCATTGTTGAGCAGCTCTGTTAGGAGGGCTCCTTAACGGAGTTGAAGCCTCCCTCCCGGTAACTCCTGTCCTGGGCCCAGCTCTGTCCTCAGGAGAGTGCTGGAAGACTGACTCTTCCACCCTCTGCCACGTCTTCTCTTTCACAGGCTGGTGACTCCTTTGCTGACGTGATTTCCAGAAGGACTTGTTAAACACACTGTCTCCACATCTAATGACATCCAAGGTGTAGCTATAAAGTAACAAACTCATCTTTTAATTTATCATCATATATATGTAGAGACCATAGATTCTGCCTCACTTTATCTAAATGATGCCGTAACTGGAAACATTTTGGAGGTGGTTTGTGCTGTCTCTGGCCAACTAGAAAAGCTGTTCCTTTGCTTTGTGGAAGTTTGTCTCTGACTTGAGCAGCTCACTTCCTTTGGTATGCACCGGAAGAGGGAAATTCTGAAGTACTGTCCCAGAAAGTGTTGACCAACCCCAGTATTTGGAATAAATACACGAGCAAAGCATAGCACCATACGTTACTTTATAGTTAACATACACCTAGTGTGCAAAAAACACTGGACCTGGTTCTGTGGTGTTTTTATCCTCACCCAGAAGGGAAAAGCCTGTCAGCCTTTAACTTCTGTGTGAAAGGTAATATCTGAAATACATGTATTACAGTAATACCAGCTTTTGCTCAAAAACAACTTTGGGGAAATAGTGATGATAGGTGACCTCAAACCAGTGCCATTTAGTTCAGGGGATCTCTAAATGTAGCTATAAATTTGGGGTTAATTTGGCTTCATATATTGGATCTTTTAAATGAAATAAAAAAATTTTAATGCAAAAAAAATTAAGTGTCTTTTTTTTTTACATGTAAAGAATGTTTCTCTTTAAAATATTCATTGATAAGTTATGGCAGGATTTCAGACAAGTGTTTTTTAGGTTGTTTCTGGGTCTTAAATAGTCCAGGATGGATTCCTGGTCATTCTTCTTCCACTTCCAAGTGCTGAGATTACAGGTATGTGCCTCCATGCCCATTTCTGACTTTTGTCCTTAAAAATTTAGTGACTTTTTAATAAAATTAGACTTTCAAATTTATCTAAATGAATCTTTCAAATGTACCAAGTATTTATTCCTTACCTGCTATGTACCTGGGGGTAGCAATGGGCAAAATGGTGGTGATATCCTTCAACAGCTAGTTTGATCTTGAGACAGTGTAAACAGATGATGACAAAATACGATTGAGATAAACTGCTGAAGAGAGCAGAAACAGGACACTTTGAAGAAGACAGAACGAGCTTTGTGGAGGAGGTGGCAGAAAGATTGGACATCAAGAACAAGTCTGTTTTAAGCAGGTGAAAAAAGGCTAAGTGATTTCCTTGGTTCCAAAGCAGAGCCAGTGGACCTCAAAGTGCTTGGAAGATGGCTATGTGGGGATGCCGTGCTCTTCGACACTTAGCATTCCTGAGTGTGAGACTATAGAAACTGTATGAAGCGTAGATAACAAGCACAAAATATAGATATTAATAGCTGGTTGGAGCAACAGATAAAGGGGCTTTACTCTTTCTTGAGATCATCTCTGTAGGTAACAGTAATAGAAAGACCAGTACAGCATCTATCATGTGCAGGCAAAGCCATAAATACATTATCCCTTAATCCCCATGACTGAGATAGGTACTATTAATAATAGCATTTAACAGGGTGTTAGTTTTTAAAACTTGAATTTAAATGCAGGCAGTCCTCCATTGCTATGATCCTTTAATGTCTCTTAACATGTTTGCTGATTTTCTGGTTTTTATCTTGACTTCAAAATTGTTAAGTTCCCTTTAGTTTTATTCTCATAGGTCACTATTTTTAGAACAAACAGAAATTTGGTCACAACCGTTACTGAACACCTGCTACTTGCAAAGGAACTGAGGCTCTGGATGTAGAGAGGTAAGGGAGGATGTAGTGTCATTCACCCTGTGATGGAGTGGCTCCAGAAAGCCCACCACCTGCTCACCTCAGTTACTGTTGCCCTCTTGAGCACCCTATATATCACTTGCTTAAAATAAGCCTCATGCCTTTGCAGGTTGGCTAATAAAGGTTTCTTAGAGTGACTGCTTCAAGCTGGGGCCAATGCAGGGCTTTGCCACCTTTTAGGAGCTGACTTTGGTTCTTTTTATCTGTATTCGCTCTTGAGCCTGGGTTGAAATATAAAAAGTTACATGTAGGGTTTTCATGAGCCTGGAAGGAATTCTGACCACACCATCATGATTTGTGCAACTCTGTATATCACATCTCCTGCCATCCCATTGAGCTTAACAAGTGGCATGGCAGGATAGGAGAGGCTGGTGGGTGCAGCTCCCACAGTCACAGTCCTGAGATGCTTGTGTCAGCTGGTGGTTGCCCTTGTAAGTATTTAATGCCTGTTTCTTCTTTGTTTTTATGCTCCCTGCCCTGTTTGTTTCCTTGGATACAGGGTGTTACTATGTATCCTAAATTGACATCAACCTTGTTATCTCCCCATTTCTGCTGGAGTGCTTCAGTTACAAGTATATACTGCACCATGCTCCGTTCTTAACTCCCTGCTAGTGTGGGTGGGATATGGGACTGGAGAGGTTTGGAGAAGTTCACTCTTCTCCAAAGGTAGGGAACCAACATCTGCCTGCCTCAACCTTGAGAAGAGCCTAGTCTTCTCTGTAGTTCTTACTGTGATCATTCTTTCCAAAGCAGAGGCTAGACTGAAGAAAGATCATAAAGTTTGCCTAGTGGCTGCTTTTAAAAATAATAAAGGATGGTTATGTGCAATGTTGTCTACTGCCGGTACTCCATCCTTCAGCACTTCTGTCTCCGTCCCTGCCTCATTCTCTGCGTGTTTTTTTATTTCCTTCTGGTTACTCACTCTTGCATTCTGCCTACTGGGTTTGTTGTTGTTTTTAAAGAAAGAAAAATGCCTTTTAGCATTAATTGTAGGTGATGAGTTTACTATATTTCTGTCTGATGTTTTAATTAGATTTTAAAACAAAATTTAAATGGTGATTTAAGCTTAAAATATTTCTTCTTCTCTACTCTTTTTTAAACCTAAAGTAAGTTTTCAGTTTTAAAGCTTATTTTCCACACTCAACAAACATTTTAAAGCACACAGTATGTCAAAAGCATGATCTTAAATCCTGAATGTTCACCGGGACTAAGTGAAGTACTTATCCTCAAAGTGATGTGCTTGGTCAGACAGAAAAACATCCAAATAATTGCTTGCCAGAAAAAAAAAAAAATGAGAGTAATGCTGATTGGAATCCTGTTGTGTGAGAGAAGCCCTTGAGGATGAGAAGGTCGCTTAAACAAGATTTAAAAAGATTACACTAATACTTCTGGTGTAAGGAGACAGAAGATGCTGCTGAATATGTAGATGAATGTTCGGACTCCTTGTAGCAGTAGAGGATGGAGATGCTGGCTAACCCATCAACACCAACCACAGCACATCACAGGTTCACCCAAGAACCTTTTATCCTTTGCTTTGTTGTTGTTGAATTTTTGTTGTGGTTTGTTTGTTTGTTTGAGCTGTACAGTGGCTTGAACTCAGCCTCAGATACTAGACAAACGCTCTACCCCAGAGCTTTCTTTGATTTTCTTTTGAGCTAGTTTGTTGAGTGTGAGCCCTCTTCGAATGCCCCTGACTATACAGCATTAACTTGCTTTGCCTCCAGATAGCTGGAAAGATGGCACGACACTTGAGTTGGAGAAGCACTGTTTCCTAAGGCATGAGCCTTATACAAATAAAGAATGAGTAAGAACATCAGGTAAGTTGGTTCTTTTCTGATCCTCAAAAACATCAGGCACTAAAATTAATTAATTAATTAATTAATTAAATGAATGAATAAAAGGCCGGGCGGTGGTGGCTCACGCCTTTAATCCCAACACTCGGGAGGCAGAGGCAGGCGGATCTCTGTGAGTTCGAGTCCAGCCTGGTCTACAAGAGCTAGTTCCAGGACAGAAACCAAAAGCTACAGAGAAACCCTGTCTCGAAAATAAAAAAAAAAAAAAAAATCAGGCATTGTGACTACTAGGTTCTGATCTAACAAAGACAAATGCACATTTCACATGGACAGGAAAACTTGCCATTTAACTTCTTCTGCCTTGGTAACCTGGCATGAGCCCACATTCTGGTCACTAATGCATAACATATGTGAAAGAAAAGTTCTTTGTAGTTCTTAAGGATGAATCCTCAAAGCAGGAAATGCCAAAACCCAAGAGAATGAATGAAGAAAATCCAAGGCAAAGTTGCATCTGGAGGAGAGTAGTCTTCTTTAGCTGAGCAGCTGTGAATGGTGATAGTATTGGGCGTGGGGGAGTGCGGTGGTGCACCCCTTTGATCCCAGCACTAGGAGTATGGGGACCGGGGAAGGCCTGCAGTTGCCTGCAACTCTGATGTGGGAACAGGACATGAGAACGGCAGTCAAAGGTTGGGCATTGGGGCCTGGGTTCAGGACTCTCATCTCCATGCGTCCCCAGTGTTGGACTTCCTGTGGAGTTATGTGCCCAGAGCTGGTTGGAGGCTAAGTGTTCAGGGAAGGGGCCTGTGCTTCACTAGAAACATCCAAGCCCTGGAATGAAAGATGGCCAGGGCCATAGGAGTGTCCAGGTGAGGGGCTTGAATGGCAGATGTCTCACCAATTAAACTGAGAAAGGACTTAGGACAGACTTTCTCACTGCTGGCTTAGCGCTGCCCTGTTGCTTATGTTCTGACTCCAACAAAGACAGGTGATAAGAAAAGGAGGGACCATCTCCATCAGGGAGGTGGTGACCAGAGACTAGCACATTCCTTTAGTGAACTGCATGATGCAGGTACCCAGTTCCAAATATTTACTGTGAGGCATGGAAACTCCAAATGTGCACACTGATGCCAGGCTCAACAAAGATCTGGGCTAACTATTGTGTTTGTGTGCATCTATTCAGAAATCTAGTCAGTATAGAGAATTGTCTATATGTCCAGTACAGTTATGAAACTTCAGTTAATAGAAAGTGTTTGCCATATGACAGTGAAGAAGGCAGAATAAGCAGTTTTGAAATTTGCTTCCAAAGAAGTATTGACAAAATATGTCAGAATCAAATTTTTCAAAAGTGGACATGAATGGCTGCTGTCAACCTTCAGAGTGTGTGTTTAGGAAAAAGCAGGGACTAAAAACAGAAGTGCCCCGGCCTTTGACTGGCCACATCCCTCACTCTCCAGCTCTGTGGGAGCTTAGAAACTTGGTACTTCACATTCCTGATGCCACCTGGCAACCACTAGGCAGCAAAGCTAATACTCTTTCAAAGCAACGTTCCCATTTTTGACCTGTGTTCAAAGTCCTAATCTTTCTCTTTAACATTTAACAATAGGGTATCAGAACCAATGATACAAAAATTAAAGCTGATGCATCCGCTTTTATACTTGAGGATATCCCTACCAGCTAACCAGTGATGGGAGACTAGCAGGTGGAAAATCAGCAGTCATAGTTGATCTCCACAGCAGCATCAACTGCTAGACACAGCAGACAACTTCTGTAGATTACAACAGCAGAATGCACACTCATCTGAACCGCACCAAATAGACTGCATTCTGAAGTATAGAACATCCTTTAGCAGACTTAAAACTGCAGAAAATATATGGGATCTTGGTGTGGGACAATGGTCTGTATTCTTTCGATTATATTTTAAATAAACGCGGATTGGCCAGTAGCCAGGCAGGAAGTATAGGCGAAATAACCAAACAGGAAGTAGAGGCAGGTCAATGAGAACAGGAAAATTCTGGGAAGAAGGAAGTCCTATTCACCAGTCCTGACCTGGCCACAGAGCAAACAAGATGTAACTGCCTCACCAAAAAAGGTACCAAGCCACGTGGCTAACATAGACAAGAATAATGGGCTAATATAAGTTATTAGAGTTAATAAGAAGCCTGAGCTAATGGGCCAATCAGTTTATAGTTAATGTAGACCTCTGTGATTTCTTTGGGACTTAACGACTGCCGAAACCGGGCAGGACATAATCTGCTCTTGGACACTGATAGCATTAAGTTAGAAATCAATACAATAGAAAATACTTAAAGATTAAATAATACATATAAACCAAGGAGGTAAAGAAGATACTGTGATTTTTTTTAATGGTGAATTAAATGAAACATTAAGAATTGTCTGTGTTGGTACTCAAGCAGTGGTTTAAGTGTAAAGTTTCTGGCATTGATTGTCCATACTAGAAGAGAAAAAAAAAGATCTGAGATCAACCCTGTGAGCATTCCACCTTAAGAGACTGAGAAAAACCAGAGCAAGGTAAATCCAAAGTAATTAAGCAAAAATAAAAGCAGAGGCTCAAGCCTTTAATCCCAGCACTCAGGAGCCACAGGCAGGTGGATCTCTATGAGTTCAAGCCAGCCTGGTCTATAGAGTAAGTTCTAGGACAGCCAGGGCTACCCAGAGAAATCCGAAATAATGAAATAATAAAAGTTTTATAATTAGGAAATCCAACACCTGGTGCTTTGCAAAGATTGTTAGACGTCTTTATCAAAGCTTTTTTTAAAAGGCACAGTGAAACAACTGAGCATTCAAAACTAATAATAAATCTCAGTGCCATGATCTGGGGACTGGTTGGTAGCCCAAAAGAGAAAGCCTGGTACAGTTTTTTATTCTAAATTCTAGCAGTTTTTGCTTTCCTAGAATGACTTGTATTGCACTCCACTAGTTGGTGAGCCCTGAGGTACACATGACTTAGAAGGGGGCAGGGCTTCTGAAAATCAGAGGCAATGAGGACAATCATTTCAAATGGTATCACTCCCCAGCTTAACACTGTCACTGTTGTGCCCCTCCACAGTCCTCCACAGCCAGCAGGGCACACAGACAGTAGTCACTAGTGTCTCCTCACTGGC
Organism: Chionomys nivalis; assembly: GCF_950005125.1. Lineage (NCBI taxonomy): Eukaryota > Metazoa > Chordata > Mammalia > Rodentia > Cricetidae > Chionomys > Chionomys nivalis. Next base: position 29,929,650 of record NC_080090.1, on the reverse strand, counting down.
CTTCTATATTTTTAATTTTTTAAAGACTGTCAAGCAGCCCAAACCATATGGTTTGCAGATGCCAGCTCTGATTTCTGATTGTTTGCCGCATAACAAGTCATCCCAGAACTCAGTGGCTCCAAACAACAGTTACTTCATTTTGCTGGTAAGTCTGCAGCTTGGGCTAGGCAAAGTGGAGATGTCGTGCCTCTCGCCATTAGATGTGCTAGCTCCTCTGGGGCTATGGTGTCTTTCTCAGAGGACAGCAGAATATTTGCTGGGCTACAAGCCAGCCAGGGCTGAGGCAGGGGGCCACATTCTCTCACCCTGTGAGCCTGAACATTTGGCCTGCATTTCCTGAGTAGCTGTTTGTAGTCACAGAAATAGTGCAACCTCCACAGTCCTCACAGATGTCTTGCTATGCATCCCAGCTCTGAGTTTAAACCAACTTTCTGTTGGTTTGTGTTTGTATGTGTTTGAGACAAGATCATACTATGTAGCCTAGGTAGGCCTTGGTCTTTCAATTCTCCTGCTTCAGTCTCCTGAGTGCTGGAATTACAGGTATGTGCCAACATGGTTGGCTTAAACCTAGCCCTTTTGTATAGCACCATACCTATAGAATCCATTTGGTGTTTATTTGAAAGCGAATAAGTTTGTGAACTTGCTACAACTGCCATAGTTAACCAACATAGTCCCATTCTGTTTCACCCATGATGTGGTTGCTCAGACAAGTTTTCCTTGGTGGCAGCGGTGGGCATTTTTGCCCCTATAAATGGGTGGTAGACACTGGAATTGGGTCAGTCTTCAAGAAGGCTGTTGGGGGTTTTGCTTCTCTAGGGTCCAGATGTTAAGCTCAGTGTGAATACATCTCATTGTGCCCTTCCTTCCTTTGTGAGAGAAGTCAGTCAGGCACAGCTGCAACCCCAGAAAGCCCACACAGACGAAGCAAGCCACTTCCCCCAAGTCGGCCTCCACCAGAAGTACTCTGGGCTTCGTGCCTGGATGCTGTGGTCAGGGTTGCCATTTGCTTCCTGAACTTCAGTATTACAGTTAACAAAAGCATACCACAACCATTAGTCATCAGTATATTTTTGTCCAGAAATGGTTGGTTTTATTCATTTTCCCATTCTTCCCTTTGTTTTGCCATCTGGCAGCTTCTTTTAATTGCGAGAGTCTTTGTTCTACCACCCTTATTTGCTGTTGCCCTTCTGTCTGCGAGACAATTCTGAATTGTCATTAGAAAGTGACTCTTGGGAGGGTCTGGGCTCCAGCAGGACACAATGCAGATCTCACGGGTGCCTAGGATTGTCACTTACTGAGGGGACTAGCTGTAGCAGGTCCGAATTCAGGACGAGCCTTTCTATACAGCTTCTCATGCTGGTTTGGGTCATCTTGGCATGAAGTAGTGATAGGCTTTTTTTTTTTTGGTTTTTCGAGACAGGGTTTCTCTGTGGTTTTGGAGCCTGTCTAGCTCTTGTAGACCAGGCTGGTCTCGAACTCACAGAGATCCGCCAGCCTCTGCCTCCCGAGTGCTGGGATTAAAGGCGTGCGCCACCACCGCCCGGCTAGTGATAGGCATTTTTTTTTATTCTTTTTTACTTAAAATTTCCAACTGCTCCCCGTTTCCCATTTCCCTCCCCCTCCTCCCACATACTGCCCCCTCCCCCCGCTCCCCTCCCCCTATCCCCACTCCACTTCTCCTCCCCCTAGTCCACTACCCCTCCCTCTCGATACTGAAGAGCAGTCCAAATTCCCTGCTCTACATGAAGACCAAGGTCCTCCCACTTCTATCTAGGTCCAGGAAGGTGAGCATCCAAACAGGCTACGCTCCCACAAAGCCAGTTCATGTATTAGGATCGAAACCTAGTGCCATTGTCCTTGGCTTCTCATCAGCCTTCATTGTCCGCCTTGTTCAGAGAGTCCAGTTTCAACCCATGCTTATTCAGTCCCAGTCCAGCTGGCCTTGGAGAGCTCCCAATAGATCAGTTCCACTGTCACAGTGGGTGGGTGCACCCCTCGTGGTCCTGATTTCCTTGCTCATGTTCTCCCTCCTTCTGCTCCTCATTTGGACCTTAAGAGCTCAGACCGTTGATCCAAATTGGGTCTCTGTCTCTCTCTCGATCCATCGCAAGATGAAAGTTCCTGTGCCATTCTCCTTGGCCTCTCGTCAGCTCTCATTGTCCACCACATTAAGAGAGTCCGGTTTTATCCCATGTTTTTTTCAGTAGCAGTCCAGCTGGCCTTGGTGAGCTCCCAATAGAGTGATAGGCATTTTTAAGAGAATTCCTGTCTCTCTAGTTTGGGGGCAGGGAAGCAGCATGGACTGAACAGCCATATCTGGAGCCACTTCCAGCCTGCCAGCTCCCGCCTCCTGGCAATGTCTGAACTGAGAGAGCAGACAGACTGTCCTCTGGCAGGAGAGGTCCTGCACCATCCCTGGGGGCCGTTCCAGGGCACAGGAATCCCAGGACTTCCTGAGGGCTTCTGAATTGTTCATCCCTGCTCATTTTCTCAAGACTTGACTCATGCCAAGCCTTTGCAAGCTGTGAGTCAACCAGGACTGGGGCCACCGGATGCCTTTCCCTTTAGGCATAATGGCTTGCCCCGGCTGAGACAGCAGCAGGAGTTTCACAGCGAAGTCACACTTGCAAGAGCCTAGGATACCCTCAGTTACCCTGCCAAGACCAGAGAGGGACTTCCCTGCCAGAGCATGGGAAGAGTGCAGTTTTCATTTCATAGTTTTATAATTTTGTTGTTTTTTGGGATAGGGTTGTGCTAAGTATTCCTGACTGTCCTGGAACTTCCTATGTAGACTAAGTTGGCCTAGAACTCACAGAAATCTGTCTCAAGTGACTCCATGGCACATGTGCCCACATACACAGGCACACTCGCATGTACACACACACACACACTCACCCTCATGGTTTTGGTTTTTTTTCTTTTTCTTTTTTCTTTCTTTTGGTCTTTCAAGACAGGGTTTCCTCTGTATAACACTCATGGTTTTCAAGGAGTTAAATAGCAACATTAAAGAAGCGAATTTCATCCCTCAAGATAAAAAGCTAGGCAGGAAAGGAAAGGAACAACAGCAAGCGGTTTCGGGTCCTTTGAGGCTGGGATGATCAGATGAAACTTCCGGGTTGACAACTTAGGTTTCTTGTCTTTCTTGAGAGCAGGGTACACATCCAACAAGAATGTGTAAATGCCCTGGGAATTTTTACAGCTTGGGACTGGAATTGGTTCTGGTCTGTCCTAACTGTAGCTGGAATATTGGAGGTGTGAACAAGGACAGGGTCAGACCTGCGTCACACAGAACACAACCTCTTCCATGTCTTCACCTAAGGCTGAGATGAATTACCGGTACTAAATGGAAGCATGACTAGCCCCCATTATACACGAAGCAGCAGCTCACTCAGAAAGATTCTAAAGTCAAAGCCAGTCCTATCAGGATGATGGTCGCTGCCCACTCCAAAACTAAGATAGTCTTACCTGGAATAAACAGGGCTTTACCTGTTTAATGGTTATTGTCAGACTCAGTCCTTAATTGTACTTCAAAGAAGGATTTGCTTTCAAGAAATGTGTTTGTTTTTCAAATCTGTTATTGTAGGAAAGAATGAGTATTCTGACTAGTGGTAAAAAAAATAGTATGTTTGGTTTGTACACAGATGTGATCTTTCTCACAGCCTTCCTGCACAATGGATTTTAACAGGATTAGCAGGGAATGGTTCTGGGCTCCCACAAGTGGCATATGTTTAAGGAATTTTGCCTTTAAGCATTTCCCTTCAGTGTATCTGAAACACCTCTACATCTCTTGTTTCTTGAATGGTTTTACAATTCTTTGAATATATGGACAAAAGGGAAAATTAATCCCAAGTGTTTTGTTATTTATCAGGTGGTATATTAAATATTTTCTACTGTTGGGGAAAAAAAGAGGCAAATTTCAGAAGACTATCCATTCTGTACTCAAAAAATAATAAAATAATAAACAAAAATAAAAGAAACAATTGCTCTGTATAGAAGTAAAATACTTTTTAAATGGCTTTCAAACATTGGTTGCAAAGAAAGTATCAGTGGCCTATAAATGTTGTCGCCGTGCTACCCATAGCTTCTCAGCTTCTGGTGCGCAGCTGTTACTGTGCACAGTCCTGGCTCTGTGCTTACGTGGGCCCTGAGAAACACCTGCTGTGCCGAGCTGAGCAAAAGTTTGTGACTGCAGCAGGCTGGAGGCAGCTCCCCGCCTCTCTGCACGAGGGAGACCTATTGGGTGCAAATTCAGTTGAGCACAGCTAAATCGATTGGCTAAGGCCTCTGGAATCCCTGGATGAGACGCTTTGGAGGAATAATTCTATTACTCATGCTTTCCTAGCCTGGCCTTGCTCAACATTTTCCAGCCCCCCTCCCCACTTCCACAGCACCGCATTCCTGCAGAGATTCCAAGCCTGCCTACACAGCCATCCAGGACAGCAAGGCGCCTGCAAGAAAGCCTCGCCTCCCTGCTGTTTCTAGGGCTACATTTCTGCCACTGCTGGTAGCTCTGACTTTGCCACCGCATCCGAACAGAGTCCCTGTTGACCAGAACAGGATGGTTCACCATGGCAGCCCTTTTCACAGCTTTTGCTTCGAGAGTCTGTTTTTTACCACAGAAAGTGTTTGAGGCTTGGAGAATGTGGACACTGTGTCACTAGATCAACAATGAAAGAACAAAACAGAAAGAAAAAAAAAAAACAACCAGGGCTCTGTGGGATTGTAAAGTAGCAACTTATGTCTATTTGTTATTTTAGCATTTAAAACTAATTGCGTAGTAGGAAGAAGGTGTGGTTTGAAAAAGAGTGTGAATAGAAAATACCACAAAATGTCTGTCATTATGTAGAAAGGAAGAAGGAACTGCCTCTCCCATCTTCTTACAATTCCCAGAGTGGGACCGAGGGTGGAACCCAGTGCCACGGAGGTGGCTTTCCACCCTCTGGGTAGAGACGGTCCTGTAGAAAGGCAGGCTGGCACAGCCCACTCCACTGACCACACACTTTTTCTAGTCCCTCTCATACAACCGCCCATAGAGAGCGGCTGTCACCAGACCAGAGGACAGTCCACTCTTCCTCAAGAAATAGTGGTCATTTTCCCACCCGAGCTGGTCAGGGGTATCCAGAGTCATCCCTGAGGTGAGGAACAGAGGAAAGATATAGGAAGTGCTGAAGTTCCCCCACAGGTGAAAGTCAAACAGGCCCTGTGCCTCTGAGATCTCCTGCCCACAAGTGTCAAAGCCGAGGCCCCCACACTTGACCAGGGCACAGACTTGAATGTAGTAAGTGCCGTGTACCGTGTGGAGCCCATCAAAGACACCCAGGGCGTACAGCTCTTCGGACACGGTGGGCCTCTCGTAGAGTAAGTGACAACAGAGACTGTTGGAGCAGACCTGGACATAGCCTTCCTTTCCCCAGACAGGCACCAGGGTGAAGTTGTCGTACATCATCTCTGAGTGGAAAGTAGGTGGTGTGTTCATGTTCCACTTGGCAGCCTCCTCACAGTGCACTTCCTGGGCGTCCTTCTCACAGGACAGGTCACCAGCCAGCATTTTTAAGAACTTACTATGGGATGGGTCCGTTTCACTAGTTGCATTCTCTATCCCAACAAGTCCCAGGGGGTTTGTGGCTACTTGGGCAATTATAAGGTGGCCTTCGGGGTTGTCCATGTCATGGTACCAAAAGGACTTCAGAGGGGTGTGGATGCCACTGCCAGTCATCCCCAGAGTTGGATGGTGGATGTTAGCTGCCAGAACACTGACACCAAAGGCAGTGGCAAATGCTTTCTGGATTTCAATGGCTGCCAAGAGCGGCAGCTGGTTCATCCAGGCCGTGGGGTACACAATGTGCTTCACCTCCGAGTCTCTGAGGAGTTGGATGGCGGGCTCAAAGAACAGGATGTCAAAGCAAGTGAACATGCCAAACTGGCCCGCAAAGGGGGTATCAAAGGTGACGAGGTCCACGTGAGCAGGGGTATCAAAGGCCGCCTCAAAGTACAGGTTGTGCTTACGGTAGCGGGCAACAAGGGTTCCATTGTGGCTGAACACCACATCTGTATTAAACTGGTACCTCCCGTCATCTGGGCACCTGGGGTCACTGCGAAGGCAAGGCTGTTTTGTTCCAAGATTGGCCACCAAGAACATCTGTCCCTTGATGGCCATACAACTCAGGCGCTGGAGGACCTGGGGTGGACAATAAATAAAATAAGTTTAAACACTGCCTTTTGGATCATATTTCAGTAAAGAAGTTCCTGTTTTGTGTCTGTCATATATAAACAGCTATCATAAGTCAGTGGGAAAACACTTGTGAGAGTGTACAAAGGCTATGAACAGGTGATTCACGGGACAAACGTAAGAGGCACCTGCAACTAAACTCAATAGTGACGACAAAATGTAAATTCAGGGAGCCAAGTCTTCACCTTTGTTAGAATGGCAAAAGCTCAAGGAAGTACTGCATCTAATGTTGACCCAAGGGCAGAAAAACAGGCTCACAAGTTAGTACTGGAGGTATGTAAAGTGAGACAAACATCTTTTAACCCCGAAATTTACTATTTGAAAAATTCATTAAATATTAATTAAACTAATTAAATTCCATTTCCAAGAGTTTTGCAGGAAAATTTGAACATGCTTACAAAAATATACATACAGGATGCTCACTGAAGCAGTGCTTAAAATAGCAAGCAGGAAAAGAAGGGAGCTTGTCTCCTGCTTGGCCGGAGGTCAAGGGGAGAAAAAGCACAGCACACCACTGTTGGAAGGAAGCTTCCAGAAAAGCCAGTGGATGAGGGCCAGGCAGTGCTGAGCTGAACTTTTAGTGTTTTGTTTTGTTTGAACTTGACTTGCTTAATATGTTTCAGTTTGCGTGTGTTTCTTGTGTAATTCACCAGTGAAAAGCCCGGCACCTGAGTAATGTCCTATATTAGTTAACACAGGGCCTGGGGCGTTTGGGTTCTGTGGTTTGGAGCCCAGACCTCCTTCAGACCTCAGGCAGCATGCTGTGGCTTTTGGCCAAGGATCCGGTTCTGCTCAGCATACGAGTCCTCTCACCTACCTCCGTGTCATTGAACCGAAAGGGCTCCAGACAGGGGTTCCACCTGACCAGCCTGGGAGATGGCATGAAGTCCAAGAATGGGTAGATGGATGTTCTTGTGAAGTTGAACCCATGGATGCCATCTTCTGGGAACACTATAATCTGCACACCCTGTAAGTAGAAAGACAGAGCAGAGTGTCGGGAAGTAAGGAAGCACCACGTCCTTGGCTGCCAAACATCAACAAGCTGACTGACGGGCTAGGAAGGAGATGGCTCAACTCAGCCTAGTGGGAAGGCTTGCTCTCGGGCCATCAGCTGACCGCCCAAGTGCTGGATGTGGCCGCACGTGTGTCCGTGTCCTGGAAGAAGAACCACCAGCATGTGGGGATGGAGGGAGCGGGGAGCGGACGTCTCTAGTCCAGCTGTTCTTGCCCATCCTCTCATGCCTAAGTCAGCTGGGGAACTTCTAAGGAAAACTCTGATACGGAGGCCCACCATAAAACAGCCGACTGGAATGTGGGTGAGCCCTGGCTGCAGTGTTTGTTTAAAAGGTTCCACTGTGTAGTCACGGTTGGACTCTGGGGGCCATGGATGAGCAGCAAGTGTGCGGTACACAAAGCAGCTCCCACCCGGGCCTTAAGAGTCCCTTTCGGGGCTCTTGCTGCTCTGTAGGCCTCTCCCCACACTGTGGTATCCACAGCAACTTAGGGAGAGAAACAAACAGGGCAGCCCTCCGCCCTGGTCTCACCTCGCTCTCCTGGGGGCTCTCCAGCTCTGTGGATGAAAATGTCAGGCCTAGAATGTCGGCCCAGTGCAGAGGGTGGGGCGGCAGGTAGTGACGGCGTGCCACACACAACAGCAGGCGCGCCAGCACTTAGTTCCTCAGGGAACTGCAATTTTATTTAGGTTTGTTTACCCACTTCTGGTTATAAAAGCTCCAAAGTTTAACCGTATAAAAATCTGCAAGACTGAAAAACTTAAATAAATCAATGCATATCTCTACCACAAAGATGCCTGCTGCCATTCTGCAAGTCCTTTTCCCTGTGTAGCTGGGTGCTGATGAGATGGTATATTGTGTGGCATTTGTCCTTCTCATAGAGAACAAGCAGAAATGCCAACTGTAATGGCCACCATTTCTCCTCCATTGATCATCGGAATGCAGCCTCTGCAATAAAATCAAAGCTGCGGCAGCTGTGTGTGGTCTGTGTGTGGTGCTCACTACCCTGACTGAGGTGTTCATGATTTTAGTTGGCTTCCACTCAGAATAAAGTGAATTTCACATGTGAATCCGCTGGGTTAAAGAGCAGGGAAAGTTTTACATTCCTTTTTTTTTTTCCTTCCCCGTTTTTCAAGACAGGGTTTCTTTGTGTAGCCCTGGCTATTCTGAAACTCACTCTGTAGGCCAGGCTAGCCTCAAATTCACAGAGATCGTCCTGCCTCTGCTTTCCAGTGCAACCACCATTGCCCAGCAAGTTTTACATTCTTAATACGCATCGACAAACTGGTGTGGCTCCCCATAGCACAGAGTGACAATGACCTTCCCATTGCACAACGAGCCTTGACGGCGCAAACTGATCACAAACTCAAGATGGAGGTGGCCTGCCTTTCCAGATTAACAGGCTTGCTACAGAGTTAGGCAATTTGATTGTGCACAGAATATGCCACCGTTGTCTTTTGTTAATTAGAAGATTACCCCAAGGAGATGAAGGTTGGAGGCTCCTGAGCTCAAGGCCAGCCTAGCTAACAGTTGAGCCCGGTTCATCAAAATCAAAATGGAACAAGTCCTCACACTGAAGACTGCATCTGTGTCGTGTGGAACAATACACAGTTGCTTATTTTAGCTAGCAACAAATTCTCCCGGTCACTGCTGGGCTGACTGCAACATTCCCTTTTTCAAATTTCTACCATGATCAAATGAGTTAAATAAAAACTCCTCATTATGTATTTGCATGAATCCCTTCTTGGGGGGGGGGGTCCGAGGCAGGGTTTCTCTGTGTTGCCTTGGTTGTCCTGGAACTCACTCTCTAGACCAGGCTGACCTTGTACTCACAGAGATCCACCTACCTTTGCCTCTGCCAGGATTAAGGCGTGCACCACCACCACTTGGCTATGAGTCACTCTTTTAACGTTTTGAAAATTATACTTGGAAAGAGGTTTTCCTTTATTCAGAAAAAACAAAACAAAACAAAAGCACTTGAAGGATGTCTTATGGAGCCTGCCATTTCAGTTATGTTTCACACTGACTACATTGCTTCGGCTGGGTCCTGACAGGCCTAATAAGGTCAAGAACTCCTGAGGAATGAAGGTCACCAACCCTTGGGACTGCACAGTCTAATCTTCAAGGCAGACTTGTTGTCCCTCTATGCCAGGGGTCCTGTGGGGAACTCCTGTCTTCAGTGAATCTGATGTAAGATGTAGATGCCGCAAACGGCATAGGAGCTAAGGCTCTGGACAACACAAAGCAGCCCCTGGCACGACTCACACAACCATGTATGGGAGTTCCAAGCTGGAGATTTAGTAGTACCATGAACAGATGGAGAAGCCAGGTGAGCCTGCAGGTGCTGAGGAGGCACCGTGCCATTCAATGCCTCCACCACAGGGCTTGCCCTTGTGTGGGTCAGGGCTGGTAGGAGGCCTGAAAGTACAGCTGGGATTTATTTTACACTGACTTCAGCAGAGACATAAAAGGGATAAGTATCAAATGCATGAACGCTATGTAGATGTCAGTAAAGATCCCTAAATAGCCCAACAGGCTGGAGCAAGGAACAGCTCCGATGGGAAGGCCTGCTCAGGTTGTCAGCTGACTGCCCGAGTTCAGGGGGGCAGCACACAGCCTCATGTGTAAAGGAACAGGAGGTCCTAAGTGCCCTGGAAACACAGTGTGATGTGACTGCCAGGAGTCTACTGAGGACATCACCTGGAGCAAGAAGATTGGGAGAAGCCTGCCACCCACCCCGCCACCCACCCTGCCACACAGCAGTGGGTTTATGCCCACAGTTCTAAGAGAAGTCTGAAGAGGACTGGAAGTTCAGGCTTTTCCTGGGGGACTGGGGCAGGTGTGCAGAAGATGAAACTCAGCTGATTTTCAAGGTCAGACTGTGGTCAAAACCTTCCCAGAAGTGGCACAGTGGAACACGTGGACCTGGGAAATAGTGCATTCTGAGCTACTGAGGGTGGCCGAGAAGCCAGGTGCCAGGGGACAAGAGAGGGGTGCCATCCACAAGGAAGGCTGGACCATATACACTAACTAGCCCAGGATTTTAAAGTGCACCAAGAAGTGGTAGCTATGTCCTTTCGGGTCACGAGGTGTGGGCATGGGGTGGTGGGTCTGTTGGCATGGCCAGGTCCACACCGGCAGCAAAGGCAGGGCATTGGCTCATTGTCATTAGCACAGCAGGCCTTCCTCAAGCAGCTGGGCTTGGCGGCTCCACCAACAGGGAAGAAGCTCAGATTCTCTTGGTTCCAGACTTCCCCACCCCACAGCTTCTTCTGAGAGCAGCACTCCCTCCTGTCCCAGGGGAGCCTATCCTCCGCCCCCACCCTTCCTGGCTGGCAGAAGAGGAAAGACAGCCAAGAGGAAGTCCTTACTAGGGTGTGGGCCTGGGGTCCTATTCCGTCTGGACTAAGGGCTCCCCATCTACACGAAGTGCACCACAGACAGTGGGCAGACAGCCAGCGGCAGTTCTGTGGGCATTTACAAGTTCCTGTAAGCTTTGAACGCCTTTCTGAGCATGGAGTTCACTGTGCTCAATGGTTTTCAAGCGTTTTTTTTTTTTTTCTGTTGTTGTTTGTTTCTGAATATCATTAATCCCCCGGGGATGTGCTGTGCACACTCCCACAGCCCAAACTGCACTCATTGTGGAACAGTCGGCTAGAGCACCAGACCCAAACTCCAGCTCTTGTTTATTTCACTGTCAAATCCCAGGCAAAGCCACCCAAGACCTAGGCAGGGCTTCTTCAGCTTGGGGAAAACACTCCTTGGAGATGACCTTGCTTAGCCTGCTGGTCCTGACTCTGGAGGTCAGGAGTGGGGCCTGATTTAATAAGCTGACATGTGCGGTTGGTTGGGCCGCTAACTTCTGAGAAGCAAGATGCCAGTCAGCTGACCCATCAACTCAGATCAGAAAGTTGACACATTTCTCAGGGGGACCTTGAGAGGCTGCGGTTTCTCCTTGCTCAGAGCAGCTGACTCTGCTAAGGACAAAAAGGGCTCTTGCCTTCTGGGCTGCAGCCATCACTTGTTGTTCATAGATGTCGAGGTTCTGGTTCATGAGCTCCAGGGCCTGTTGGCGGCTGGTGAGCTCCAGAGGGTTTGGGCTCAGGACCGACCGGTGCTCATACACTGCAGCAATGTAGTGCTTGGCCTCACGGTGCTCCAGGGAGCCTGAGCCGAGGCCCAGCGCAAGCGCACAGCAGCCGAGGAGGAATACAGCAGGCGTGGTACGGAATCCAGACATAATGCAGACCATAAATCTGGAACGAACCGGCAAGGAGAGAACGGAATAAGGAGGGCTGCCAAGGACTGAACTTTCGCAGATGTGATTTATTAATCCTGGCAATTACACTCGCCCGCAGCGATGCTGCGGCTCAAAGAATTTGTTTCATGTCCCTAATAAAAGGCGTGTTTTTCTCTCCAAACACGTAGGGCTGCATTTCAAATGGCTCGCTGTGTTAATAGACTGGTTTCAGAACATTTGCAAAACAGACTCGGTGTTTACCTCCGTTTTCTTACGCAGCATGCAGGAAACCTGCAATGCGCCACTGCCTTGGTAGCCAGGCGCCTACACTGGGCGCTGCAGGAACTGTGCCGAATTTTTGACACAATTTCTGTGATACATTTGACGCTCTGTCGGAGCCTTCCTACTCAGTGCTACAAGTCAGTCCTCTAGGACAGCTGTAATGGTCGTGAGGCTCCTGAACGCAGAGCAGCTTCCTAGCTGACATTCTTCAGTCTATTTGGGGGCCATCAGGAGTCCTAGCATTTGCTGTATCACCCGCAGGGCAGCCATACCCAAGTTTCCCAATCAGAGCCCTGCAAGGCTTTCCCCTCGAACCTGGGTGAGTCTTGCCAGCCACTGCTTTCTACACCTTTGTCCATGCCACTCCAAATCACTTGCTAAAACACATATCTGTTTGGGGCAGCGGTGACGCAGGTGGTTAATCCCAGCACGTGGGAGGCAGAGGCAAGCCTGGTCTACAAGAGCTAGTTCCAGGATAGGCTCAAAAATAAATAAATAAATAAATAAATAAATAAATAAATAAATAAATAAACAAATAAATAAATAAACAAATAAATAAAATTAAATAAAAAAAATAAAAATACTTCTTACAGTGAATAACATGAAATTTTTCCAGAAAATAAATTGGAATTTTGTTGTGAGTAGACTCTACTTACCATAGACACAAGCAAATGACACTTCTGTATCCTCCCTTGTCCTGTCCCTGACATAGAAATGGTTACTCTCCATAATTGTATGTGTTACTAAGTGTTTTTCAGTGACTGGCCCAATTGTGCCTTGAAAAAACACCCTGGTTTCCTAGCTAAGCTCCTCCCCTGGAGGTGTACCACAGTCAAGCGGCTGCCCTGTGGAGACAGACAGGGGCTGACAACCGCCCAAGAAGAATTCTGGTTCAAAGCCAACGTAACAACGACAAATCAAGGAATCCCACTGCTGTTCTTTAAAATGGCATCCCATCAAAAAAATGACATCCAAGCCCCAACTCAGGATGCGTATGTTTATATCCCAAACAAACTGCCTGGGCTGCTATCAGTCTTCTTTTTATTATTTGGCTGAAAGCCATATTTATTACAGCCACAGACTAGACACAGGGATCCTCATTCAGAACCCTTCGACATCAAACTCTCCTCAGGGAGCTGCCTTCTTCCTCCCTTCTTCCTCCCACCCCCATCCCGTCTGAAGCTGCATTCGTTTCACCAGGGAGTAAATGGACCATACAAAACCCAGGGTTTGCTGCCACTCATCTGGACGCTGTAAGCAATGTTGTACGGCAAGAACAAGGGCCTTTGAGTGAGCAGTCATGAGTTTTGGAGTGGACACAAAGGAGTAATTGATAAGCTTTCTTATTGGAACTCTGTCTGCAAAGACACCAAGGAATAATTTTACATGCTTCAAAAAAATCTACATTGCATTCCTCTTTGAAAGCACAATAATGGGGCAGCCTGGGCGAGGTCACAGTAATAGTGACAGTACTTTTAAAGTCCAAGTTGATGGCCCCTTGAGGAGGTGTGGAAACCAGCTGAGGTCGAGAGACACATAAGGCAGGCCTTGCTGGTGACAAGTCAGGGACTCCCAGGCTAGGAGGGGCCTTGATGGTTTCTGTGTAGCAGATGTGGGCACACAGGGAAGGGATGGAACTCACAAATGGTGGCCTAGGGCTCTGCCACTGAGCCTTACCCAGGCCCTGAGATACAGATATCTAACTCTAATCCAGAACATCTAACTGCAATCCAAGGAAATAACAAGGAAACTGCATGACCAGCAAAATACCACATTCCTTTCTATTTTCAGAAAGTGGAATTTGTGTTCTTTGTAGAAGGAGTACAGTAGGAACGTCCCAAGTTGCAATCGTGTGAGTGTGTGCGTGTGTGTGCATGTGTGTGTGCGTGTGTGTGTGAACAAAGGTAGATCGATAATTAGAGGCTATGCACAGTTAACCAGGTATTCACGCTTCAAAGACTCAGGCTTAACGAGGTAGGAGAGAATGACTAATTACAATAAAAATAGCTGCAAGAGTTTGCCCTTCCCCAATGGCAGCGAAGCAGGAGACATTCTCACCAATGCTGTGAAGCTGGCTTCCTCTCTGCACTTGGCATCACACAGTCTCAGGAAAAACATAAGGAGGCTGAGCAAAGGCTCAGCAGCAGCAGAAGGGGTGCTCGATTTTAAAGTGACAGAGTCGGGAACTAGGGAGGCAGCTCAGCTGTCAGAGTGCTCGTCTGACATGCACAAAGCCCTGGCTTTGATCCTAGCACTGCACAAACCAGCCATTGTGGAGTGGTATCCCTGAAATCCCAACACCCAAGAGGTGCACGCAGAAGAATCATTAGTGCAAGGTCCTGGATCAGGAGAGATGGCTGGTGAGTAAAGTGGTTCTAAATTCAGACCCCAGCATCTACATAAAAGCTGGCATGAGGGCACACCAGTTACCTCAGAACCGGGCACAGGGGCACACCTGTAACCCCAGCGCCGGGCACGGGGCCGCACCTGTAACCCCAGCACTGGGCACGGGGGGCACACCTGTAACCCCAGCACCCGGCACGGGGGCGCACCTGTAACACCAGCACCAGGCACGGGGGTACACCTGTAACTCCAGCACCAGGCATGGGGGCACACCTGTAACCCCAGCACTGCAAGGGATGGACATAGGTGATCCATAATCAGGCTAACCACTGGACCCTGAGTCAATGAGAAGCTCTGTCTCAAAAAAGAAAAAAAAAATAGTAAAGAATGCTAGAGGAAGTCTGCTGATGCTGGCCTCCACCATGGGCACATGCACATTGGGCACACGCATCACATATACCACACACTGCAAAACAAAAAGAAAGTCAAGGTCATCCTTACCTTGAAACAGAGTTCAAGGGCAGCTTGTGTTAAGGAGGGGGCAGGGAGGAAGGGATGTTCTGGAGTGGCCAGCACTTCTAGATACATGTAGATGAGGCAGTTGCTAGGTACTGACTCATGACCAAATGTACAATACTGGGATGCAGGGCTTCCTGGAACAGGGGCTCTGGAGCCAAGGAGTTCTTGGAAACCCAACCAGTGACCCATCTTTGGAGATGGCCAGGACCTTAACCAAACAGCCAGAAGTACGTGTCTGGCCCAACATGGTGGTAACAGTCCTTTTACTGCAGGACGCAGGGAACTGAACTGTGGCAGGGCCTCGACCAATATACAGCTGTGGAGACAATGTGCCCGCCCTCTGTGGGCATGCTCCACTCTAAGACAGGGTCTGGTCTCTGAGTTTCCCCACTTCTAAGAAGATACTCACTCCAGACATCCACGTACTATCCAACTGAGCCAGGCCCAGGCACATGTCTGGAATGCATCAGTAAGCAAACAGGGCCTCTTGGAGCTCATCACTGGATACACAGGAGGCTGGACTTAAAGACGTCAGTTTCTATATGTCAGATAGCAATATGTGCAAAGGAGAAACAGACAGTGAGAGTGCACAGTTCGTGACAGTGTGGAGAGGAAGGTCATCGGGGTGGCAATTCTAAGCCAACCTCTGACCTGAGGCAGCTGTGAGAAGGCACACTGGACCTGGAGGAGGGTGCAAGGTAGCAGCATGCCCCTCCATTCAAGAGATGGCAGAGGAGCTGCATGGCTGGAGCACAGGAAGCAGGTGGGAAGGGGTGGCCAGTGGATGCAGGTGGGAAGGGGTGGCCAGTGGATGCAGGTGGGAAGGGGTGGCCAGTGGACGCAGGTGGGAAGGGGTGGCCAGTGGATGCAGGTGGGAAGGGGTGGCCAGTGGATGCAGGTGGGAAGAGGTGGTCAAAGGACGCAGGTGGGAAGGGGTGGCCAGTGGATGCAGGTGGGAAGGGGTGGCCAGTGGACGCAGGTGGGAAGGGGTGGCCAGTGGACGCAGGTGGGAAGGGGTGGCCAGTGGATGCAGGTGGGAAGGGGTGGCCAGTGGATGCAGGTGGGAAGGGGTGGTCAAAGGACGCAGGTGGGAAGGGGTGGCCAGTGGATGCAGGTGGGAAGGGGTGGCCAGTGGATGCAGGTGGGAAGGGGTGGTCAAAGGACGCAGGTGGGAAGGGGTGGCCAGTGGATGCAGGTGGGAAGGGGTGGCCAATGGATGCAGGTGGGAAGGGGTGGCCAGCGGAGTTAGAGGAAGAGCAGTGTCTGGTCACTGGACTGAAGACCTCTGTGCA
The DNA here is from genome assembly GCF_950005125.1 of Chionomys nivalis. Lineage (NCBI taxonomy): Eukaryota > Metazoa > Chordata > Mammalia > Rodentia > Cricetidae > Chionomys > Chionomys nivalis. The sequence goes on along the minus strand of NC_080090.1, from coordinate 29,913,732 downwards.
CATCACTTGTCCTCCTCCCCATCTCATTAGAGGTGTTATGTTGTGGGAACTCCTTCAGCCAATAGCCTTTTCGATGCCGGCCCATTTGGGCGTGGTCTGAGGTACTATAAGCTCAGATGAAAAGTGTGCAGGTCCCTTTCTTTGCTGGATACGGGTCCCAGCTCCCAGCACAGACAGAGGACTGTGGATCTCTACCCTTACTGTCAGTTTTAACCCCCAATAAATAAACCTTTGTTATACTCCATTCTGGGCTTTTGTGAACCTCTCTAACAGGCCTACAGTGTTAAGCAGAATTATGGCCTGATTATCATTTTCATTTGAAAATTTCGCACATACAAAGATGTCACTGTGTGTCAAGTTGACAAGGGGTGAACATAGTATGACTAATCTTGGTTGTCAACTTGACTACATCTGGAATCAACTAAAACCCAAGCTATTGGACACTCCATCAAGGTTTATTTTATTTTATTTTGAATCAGGAAGATCTATCTGTGTCTGGGCCCCACCTTCTGGTAGCAGGTCACATAAATGAATACACAGGAAGAAACTTTGCCTTTGCCTGCCTGCCCTCAGCCTACCTGACCAATTCATCTATACTGTGGCTGCTGGTGATAAACCAGATTTCTTCAGGATTCCACTGTAGACTGAACACCAGTGGTTCCCCATGAATCTGCCCGGACCCCAGCTTTGCAGACTAAATAGTGAGCTGATTTGGGCCTTTCTGTCCCGAGGGAGCCATTGCTGGGCTACCTGGGTGACAGCCTGCAAGCCAGTTGAAAAGGTCAACTGTAAATAAACACAGCGTGGCAACCAGTGATGTGCGAAGTCACGGCTGAACCCATAAGAACAATAAGGAAAGCGCCAAGTCCTCTGAGGTGTGACTTTAAAGAAGATGAGGCAGAAATGGCTCGGTACTGTGCCTTGGACAGGGACCCAGTTCTGCTGCACTAACTAAACAGCTTAAACTAAAAGGGAAATCCAGAGATCATGACACGTTAGCCTAAACGCAGTCTTTCTTTCTCTGAGATGAGGTTCAGTTGAGTAAAAGCTCCTCAACTGCAGCTGTGGCTCTGCAGTCCAGCACCTGGCCAGTTCGTGCAAGGCCCTAGGTCCTGGCCCACGACTGCGAACATCTTCCTGCAGTGCCAAAGGATTTCGGTAAGGAGGTGGTTGTTGTTTGCTCATTGCATGAATTTAAGTCTTGGGGTCTTTGTGTGTGCCATCCGCTGTGGGAAAGCACAGCACACTGATTTTACAGGTGTGACTGCCACCTGGTGGCCTACCTGAGAATCACTACCACCCGTGGGTATTTGACAGGCAGTAGCAGATGGGTTCTGTTTTCCTCCTTCCTTCACCTACTTCATAATGAAAAAAGAAAACGTAATATATCTGATTTTTTTTTAAGGATTTGGTCTTCCTAAACTAGGCGTCAGAAATATCACCTTTATTTCTCAGGTATTTTTCCCATACAGCTAATGAGATTTGGGTACATTTCAAAGTGTTTTCATGAGCACCAAGGGACAGTGTTTTGAAACTATAATCCCAACTTTTCAGGAGACGGAGGCAAGAGGATTACCTACTTCAAGACCAGTCTGGGTAATATAGTGAGAGTTTGTCTTAAAATAGATGATTTGAAGTGCGCCTCAATAGGCACCAATAGGGAATTGTGGAAATTTCCCCTCCATTTTCCTGTTGAATTAATTAAAGTTTAAATCATAAGAACCACCTTTAAGAAACCCAAAGTTGGCAACACAACTGGCCTGGAGTCCCCTGTCAACCCTGCCAGGGATGGCAATCTCAGAAGACAGCGTGAAGGCTGCCTTTTTCTATTAAATGCATGGCGGACACCTAATCTCACGTGAACGAAAGTCACAATGTCTAGATGTGTGGCAGACGGAACCAGACAAGTGCTCCAGCCAGTCCTGTCACCGTGTGCTCTTAGAATGCCAGTCCTCTGGAAGAGCTGAAGACAGGGGCAGGCCGTAGGTGAGAGGACCAAAGACTGCTCCTGTTCCTCACACCAAATGATAGTCCTTCACAAGACAGCCTGTAAGAAACACAAGTGATGGTAGGAAGTGTGGGCGGGGGAGAGCGCACAAAGGCCAGAGTCCTACAGGTAACAGGTGAAGGCTCCTTCCCCCGCAGAGAGCTGAGGGGCACAAATTGGCAAAGGTAACTATGTCCAGAGAAAGAAGAACAGAAAAACTCGTGGATCTTGATGTCATCAGTTCCTGGATCAGGAAGAAGAAGGAGCATGTGACAGATCGTATGGGACTAAGAGAAGCCAGTGGTGTTGTGTTCAGACAGAGGGCAGGACATGATAAAACGACAGCTCCCTGTTCCGGCCTGCATACCCACTCAGCCCATTCTCAGCAACAGCATTGTAGAGTGTGGAGTGATTCACCAAGCAGCCCCGAGCATTTCTGCCTGGTCTGAATGGTTAAATGGGGCATTATGTGATGAATGACGTCTATTTCTATAGCAAAGGTCCCAGCTCAGTCTCAGCTGTATCCTGATCTTGACACACGGCCAACTGTCCTATGCTTTCCAGTCTCTTAACTGGACAGGCCCGTGGCCTGTTTTCCCAAATCCTGCAGCTTTACCAAGCTTGAGGGGCCAAGTCCTCCAGACCTGGGGAAGCCAAAGGTGCTGCGGCTATGGCCGGGAAGGGAAGGTTCGGCTCCTTCCATGAATGTTGCAGGTTCTACACTTAGCATTTACTGCAAAGCTGAGGTAGACATCTCAGTTCCTTGGCTGGAGAGAGGTGGCCCTTTACCTAAAAAGGGACTGAAGCCACAGCCAGGATTTCACATGTGTTGGAGTTCACACAGCCTTTCAATGCCTCAATCAAAACATGGAGGAAAGGTAGAATAAATACACCTGGGGCGGCTAAACAATTTGGAAATAAGCTCAAATATCTTGTGGCACGCACAAACAACTGCCAGTCACCAGATATTTGGGACAGCTGTCCAGGAGACGAAGCAGTTAAACCGGTCAAAGAGCAGACTGGCAGAATCTGCACGCAAAATATGAACATCAAGGCGGCCCTTAGGCAGACAAGCGAACCACAGGCACGGGAAAAGCCTCTGAACTTCCCTAGAAGACCAATTCAAACTGGTACCTTCCCAAACTTTGAATTGAGAAAAAAATTAAGGCAAGCAAGTAAAGTGATAACAGCGATCTCTAACTGGCCCAAACAGATCTGAAAACTGGTGTTCCGAGTGCGTCACAGTTTGCTTCGGGGGCTTTATCTCAGGGCGTCATTCAAACGGAGGAGGAGGGTGTTGGGGGGAGCGACAGCGTAACACGAAGTAAACGAAATGGGCGTTCGGGTTACAGTGTGCAGGGGGCTAAAGATCAGTTCTGATCCTCGTAATAAAATAAGGTGAGAAAACGAAGCTTTCACTCCTTCACCTGTAAGTTGAAAATAAAGCGTCTTATGTGAAGTGCTTACTGTTCCATTCCCTGACGCGGCTGATCCTGGAGGTCCGGTCTAACAGGAAAGCGATGAGCAGTAGGAAGAAAATCACGGAAATCAATGCATATCGGCGACGCGGAGCATTAGGCAGAAGGTTAAAACATAATTAAGAAGAACCTTGATAATGAAATATGCTTAATATGTCCTCTAAGGGAAACCATCCATAGAGACAGCGATAGCCGCCGGGTAAAGTACGTATGCGTGCCAGCAAAGACCGCAGATGGCAGATGGCGAGGTAGTAGGAGCACACACGTTATCTCATAGCGACTCACCACGTTCTGTGGTTCTGCTTTGTTTTGAAACAGGGTCTCACTATGGAGATGGGGCTGGCCTTGAACTTGCAGTGATCCTCCTCCTCTGCCTCCTGTGCTGGAATTGCTTAAAACGTTTTCTTTGCTGGGCAGGGGTGGTGCACACTTTTGATCCCAGCATTGGGGGAGACAGAGGCAGGTGGATCATCGTGGTTTTGAGGCCAGTCTGGTCTACATAGACAGACCCTATCTTTTTGTTGTTGTTGCTATGTTTTCTTTAGTGTTACACTGTTTTTCTAATAAGTGACAACTATTAAAAACAATAGCAAGGGGCTGGAGAGATGGTTCAGAGGTTAGAGACTTGACTGCTCTTCCATAGGTCCTGAGTTCAATTCGTTGTCGCTTACAATGAGATTTGGTGCCCTTTTCTGGCATGCATGGAAGCATAGAGACTGTGTACATAATAAATGAGTAAATAGATAGCAGAGAGTTCAAGTTTCTGGTTTGGCCCACAGGAAGCATAGATACGGAGACTGGGGATCAGGCGCTCTCATCAGATATGGAAGGGAACCGAGGCCCTGGAGCAGACCACTGTACATTAGCATAGGGACAAATACAGAGAGCCGCACTTGGAGGGCAGAGGCCTAGGAGCAAGCACAATGCTCCTTGCCCCCAGAACCTGGCAGGAAGCCTAACTGGTCATTGAAAATTGCAAAAGGCTCAGCATGGGTGAGGCTGAGATGGACAGACTCAGGGACCAGTCTGAGCATGCCTCTAGCAGGGCTAGCGATTTTCACAATGAAGATTAGAGAAAAGTCCTCGTCCCACTTCTGGAAGGGTCAGGGAAAGTCACAAGAGTTTCTGTTCTTCCGTAGGCCCATCCTGTTAAGAAACTGAGTTATCAAAGCTTAACCTTGGGAGAGTTTCTCTGAACCTAACAGACCTGGAGAAAGAGAACCGCTACCTCTAGCCCTCTCCGGCTGCCGCGTGGGAGAGGGAAATCTCCCCATTAGCTCCTTCTGGCCTTTCCGCCTCACCTTGTAGGAGAGCCCTGAGTCCAAGGTCAAAAGTACAAGGTACAGACAGTCCAAGACATACCTGCAAACTCCAGGGACCTCTCTTGGTACTGTGACAGCAGGGCAGTGCAGAGGTTCCTCCATCTTATATTACTGCTGCGGCCATTTTAGACGGAACTGGAATTTGATCTTTTGTTGGTAAGCTCTGTGGAAAATTACCCAACTCTGTTCTAGGAACCCAAGGTCAAGATGCCCCAGCTCTTTTAGGTAAGCTTCTGTTAAATTGCCTGCTTAGGGAAACCTCCAGCTGCAGCTGACCGCTTATCTTATCTTCAGTTACACTCCTCTCAGGCACAAAACCACCCACTGCAACTGCCAAGACAGAGACATCAGGATATGGTTTTAGCCTTTAAAAACCCCTTACTCTAATCACGGGGCACTCACTTGGGTCCTGAATCCCTGAGTATAGGTCCAGCCAGCTGGAATGACTTTCAGCTGGTGAGTGGTCTTCTCTGGTGGGCTCTCCACACCACCACCTCTTTACTAAAGGCCTGGTACCTGCAGCTGCTTGCTTTACCAGAGCATGATGTCATTCTCTCAACAACAGCAACATTTTTTTCTTTAAAGATTTATTTATTGGGGCTGGAGAGAGGGTTCAGAGGTTAAGAGCACTGGCTGCTCTTCCAGAGGTCCTGAGTTCAATTCCCAGCAACCACATGGTGGCTCACAACCATCTGTAATGAGATCTGGCGCCCTCTTCTGGCGTGCGGGCCATACATCGAGGCAGAATGTTGTATACATAATAAATAAATAAATCTTAAAAAAAAAGAAAAAAAAGATTTATTTATTTATTTACTTATTTATTATGTATACAGTGTTCTGCCTGCATATATGCCCACATGCCAGAAGAGGGCACCAGATCTCATTCTAGATGGTCGTGAGCCACCATGTGGTTGCTGGGAATTGAACTCAGGACCTCTGGAAGAGCAGCCTGTGCTCTTAACCCCTGAATCATCTCTCTAACCTTCTCAACAAAAATTTACAAGGATACTAAAACATCAAAACCAAAGTTTGAAAAGGCAGTACACATATCAAAATAGCACTTATAATAACTCTGACAACTATGCTAAGGGCTCAGCTGGGGGGAAAAAAGACATGGCAGAAGAACGGATGGGTTCTTCCAGGTACAACATACAAAAACACTAACAGAAACGAAGGATCCCTTAGCTGCTCCTTAGTAGAATAGACATGGCTGAGAAGATAATCTCTTTACCTTACTCTGCTAATGGAAACTTCAAATAACAGGACTCAGAAAGCCAGGAAAGGGGGGGCTGTCTGAGGCAAGCACCGCAATACAGCAAAACTGTCTTTCAAATGGACGAACAACAGCCACAAAAAACTTCAGAAAGAAAGCAGGGACATACAGTATGGGACGATTACAAGGTTGTGAACACGCAAGTGGGAACCTGCACAAGGAGAAGGAGGAGGAGTGCAGGTTTCAGGGCTATGGCTGGAAATTCCTAGATGACTACCAAACACTGAAGCCACAGGTCAGCGCAGCTTAGGGCACACAGCAGGTGCTTCCAGGCGAAGCCAGAGGTTAGCATTTCCTCTGCAGGCCAGAAGGGCCAGGGTAAGTAGGGCAGAACTACATGCCAAGGGGGGAAGGAGAACACTGGCAATCAAGAAGGAACAGAGGGAATCTCGCAAGGATGGAGAAACACAAAGCTGCTGTAGCGAAAAGCAGCAAGCCTCAGTTCCAGCACCTCAGTCCTGGCACCCTAGGGAGGAAGGCGCACAAGGCAAGCCTGGCAGCCCTGGTGTCCCAGATGGCAATCCTAGCCACAGAATTCCTCTCTTCCCCAGCCTTAAATCTAGGGCAAGCATTTGCCTGGTACAACAGGCCAGCATTGGAGAAGTCCTTGGCAGTGTTTCTCAGAGACTCAGAACACTGGAGCCAGGTACCAGGTTGAGGGCTCCAGTGCTGGGAACAGCCACAGTGGGGGCCTGGAGACGTCCACTGCAGAGTCTGGGTGGGGAACAGCTCCAGATAAAGGTGGAAGAGAACCAACCTTAGGGAGACCTCCACACACCCACCTGGCATGCGCCCCCCACTTACACTATAATTTTAATTTGAAAAAGCTGGTACAGTGTTTTTTTTTTATGGTGAGCTGAACAAAAGTAGACTTTTCAATATCAGAGAAAGAAATAAGATATTTTCAAAGTGCAGAGAGAAGGTAATTATCAACACACAGCCTTGTTTACCTCCCACATAAACTCCTACAAATAAACCCAAACTGCGCTGCAAGGATTCACTCGTTCTGAACCGAGTAAACAAAAAGCCAAAGATATTTTGAAAAATACTATAAGAAAAGAAATTGAAGATTATTCACCAGAAAATTACCACAAATAGTAAAAATTGTTACTAAACACTCTGTTATGAATGAAAACAAAGCAACAACTGCTTATTATATATTTAAAAACCAGCACAAAATAGACAAGAGAAGGAAGCATTTAAAAGAGGAGGAAGAAGGAGGGAAGGAAGACAGAGAAGAAGAGGACAAAATGAAATGAAAAAGAAGTACGGAAGAAAATAAGACTAGAGCAACAGCCCTGTGGATAAAGTGGCTGATGGAGGAAAGTCATTGGTTAAAAAATAAAGAAACTGCTTGGCCCTCATAGGTTAGAACATAGGTGGGTGGAGTAAAGAGAACTGGGAGGAAGAGGAAGTGAGCTCAGACTCGATAGCTCTCCTCTCTGGGGCAGACGCGATGAAGCTCCGACCCAGGATGGATGTAGGCTAGAATCTTCCCGGTAAGCGCACCTTGGGGTGCTACACACATTAATAGAAATGGGCTAGTTCAGGTGTGAGAGTTAGCCGAGAAGAGGCTAGATATAATGGGCCAAGCAGTGTTTAAAAGAATACAGTTTGTGTGTTGTTATTTCGGGGCATAAGCTAGCCAAGCGACCAGGAGCTGGGGCGGCAGGAACACAGCCCACAGCTCCCCACAACAAGTGGCTGTGTGCAAGCATGAGGACCTGGGTTCGGATCCCAGCGCCATGTAAGAGGCAAGGATGTCCATGTCCATTGTCTGTAAGGTCAATTCCAGGGCCTTCCTGTCCAGCCAGTCCAGCTGAATCTGCAAGTTCCAGGTTCAGTGAGAGATTCTGGACAGCAATTGAGGAAGACACCTTATACTCCTAACGTCTACCTCTGGCCTCCACTTGTGCCCTTAACAGCCTGTGCTCTGACCCCCTCACCCCCAACACACACACAGTTATGGCAAACATGGAAACAGTCAAAGGAACCTGACGATGGTGTAAATGAAGAAAACAATAGAAATGTTCAAGAATTAGAAAAGCAAGCAACGGGAATGGGAATAAAGACCTGAAGGGGAGTCTAGAGAAAATGAACAGTAAGGATGACAGCTGGATGAGATCTAAAGACAGGGTAATAGGAGGAAATAAAATAACTTGTGTGGTGAGCACAACCACAGGGACTTCACTATATAACCAAGTCATTCCTTCTGTGTTGGCGGCTCTGGAGTCACTGAACCACAAATGCTAGGCTAAAGGACAGCCTTTAGGGCAAGAAGACAACAGCAGGTAGTGAGGTACCGTGTCGTAATACATGTGGTGGAAAGGCCAATACAGTACACATACAGTTTTGTTAATTCTTTTTTTTTTTTTTTTTTTTTGGTTTTTTGAGACAGGGTTTCTCTGTGGTTTTGGAGCCTGTCCTGGAACTAGCTCTTGTAGACCAGGCTGGTCTCGAACTCACAGAGATCTGCCTGCCTCTGCCTCCCAAGTGCTGGGATTAAAGGCGTGCGCCACCACCGCCCGGCTCAGTTTTGTTATTTCCGCACTGAAAAAAACCAAAGGGCAAAGGGCAAGACACAGAATCAGTCCCAGTCCTGGCACCTGAAATGGTGTTTACACCCTTACGGAAGAGGCAAGCCCGGTTCCCACTTGGCACAGAGATATAAACCCGGGAGGTCTTCACTAGCCACTGAGTCTTCAACTCCAAAATACTATCTGGAAGTAGCTGTGAGGTTCTGTTACCTTCACCACCTCCCGAAGTCTCTTCAAAACAAAATGGCAATTTGGCATCGTGCAGTTCCTGGGTGTCCTTTCTATTTCAGTTTACTAAGCATGGGACTATGCTTCAACACACACTCCCACCTGCCCATGGAAGTGTGTAACTCCCCCACCTGCCCATGGAAGTGTGTAACTCCCCCACCTGCCCATGGAAGTGTGTAACTCTCCCACCTGCCCATGGAAGTGTGTAACTCTCCCACCTGCCCATGGAAGTGTGTAACTCCCCCACCTGCCCATGGAAGTGTGTAACTCTCAGTAGTACATTTGCGTCACATTCCCCAGCCTGTCGAATCCGTAGGACGGAACCACCATCCTACAGCTGCCATTCACTGCTGCATCCCTCGGTGCCTTCATTAATAAAGCTGTTAGTTTACTCACCAAGATGTCGAGAATGGGCATGCCCTTCTTAATAATACTTTAGCTGCTAAGATTTCGTTAATTTCCTAAGAAATCAATTCAAGTTGCCTTCAAGAATTAACAAAACTCATGTTCCCTTTCTTTATATAGTCTTCCTAAGATTCTGTTCACTACTTTCTAATTAATTATGTGACAGAATGTTAGCATCTCTCTAAATCTTGAAACTTGAATTTTGAGAATGCATTGAATTTCTGTGTTAATAGAAAAGGTCTCAACTATGTTTCTAGTGAGTCTTCTGTAGAATACCATTTCCCACAGAACTGCGACCACTTGCACAACTTTGCACAGAACTGCAGTCTTGTTCTTCATTTTAACTGTTTGGATAAGAATGGGCTATACATTTTTCCCCAGTCCCCTTCCACCCTCCTCCCTTGATGTGGGATTCCCCTCTGTATGCTGTGGATATGTTTTATTGCCATTGGTTAATAAAGAAGCTGCTTTCAGCCAATGGCTTAATAGAGTAAAGCCAGATGGAAAATTCAAACAGATGTAGAGAGAGGGTAAGTGGAGTCGAAGAGACACCATGTAGTTGCCAAAGGAGACAGATGCCGGAGAACCTTATTAGCAAACCATGAGTCTCGTGGCAATACATAGATTAATAGAAATGGGTTAATTTAATAGATTAATGTAAGGGCTAGTTAATAAGAAGCCTAAGCTATTGGCCAAGAAGTGTAGTAATTAATATAGTTTCTGTGTGATTATTTCAGGTCTGGGTGGCCTAGAAACAAACGAGCAATCTCTATCTACAAAATGGTGTTCACCAAATGGGACATGGATCCACATAAGACCTAAAAAAAGCTTTAAAAGAGAGAGAGAGAGAGAGAGAGAGAGAGAGAGAGAGAGAGAGAGAGAGAGAGAGAGAAAGAGAGAGAGCTTCTAGACCCACAAAAATGGTAGCCAAGCACAGATTCTTGGTAGCCACATTTTTTTTTCAGCTAGGCTCTGTTTGTTGGAGGTGTGGCTCCTCTAAAAGAAGGCTTCCTAATTCAGCACTAGCAGTAAAAACTTCGCGGCCTCTTTTAAAAAAGGGCGGCCCCCTGACTCTTGCTAGTAGCACAAACTCTGGTTCTTTCAGGAGGTCCTGCACTTAAATGGAGTTTGTGAGCAGTGTGCTACAGTCTGCTAATGGCAACATAGACCTGCTTATCCCTGGAGCTGGGACACTGAGCATGGCTCACAGAGGCAGTGAACATTACTTCCACCATGTTGACCTAGGCAGAGCAAACAGGCAGGGCCATGGAGTTGGTCCTAGCCATGCCCGCTTAGCTTATTTTTTTAAAATGGTGATTCTGACCAGAAAATAATTACAGATATGCAATAAAGACAGATTCAGACAAAAATAAACCTCTGAAAAGGTCAGTGTTGGAGAAATGTATGTAGGCTTGTGAGAGAGAAGAAAAAGAGTATAGACAATTATAAAAAGAAGTAAGTTTTAAAAATAAAACAAAGTCTTTAAAGAGATAGTAAAAGTAATATAAATGAGTACAGTCATAGATTAAAGGAGTAAAGAAAAATAAGCCACGTAATGATGGAAAATACACAGAGAGTCTGGATTATGCATATTATTGTGTTTTCTTTAAAATTTTTGACTGTGAATGAGCTAAGTACAGAGAGACATTTCATTGTACAGACTGCTAAGCTAAACCAACATATATTTTAAAGGTATCTTGACTTCAAAATTTGAGTTAGCTAGTAACAATCCTAAGCTACTGGCCAAACATTTATAATTAATATTAAGCCTCTGCATGATTACTTAGCAGCGGCTTGTAGGATAGAAACTTCCACCTACATAGGACATAGAAGAATTTTTTCCCCATGAGGTCAGACTCAAGAGGTCTCACTAAGACTCAGACTCTTCTCTTTCTGTCTCACTGCCTTTGCATGTGTCTTCCATCTGCAGGATTACCCTGTGGTGGCAAGATGACAGCTCCAAGTCTAGGCACCACGTGGTACAGAAGTAGGAGGTACTTGCCAGTTCCATTGACTTTCCCCAAAGGTTGCCTAGCAACCTCTTCTAGCTATGAGGAAGGCTGGCTAATGGAAACTTCTTTACCACCTTAAATAAAAATTATGGCTTTTTGTCAGACATGGAAATCCATTCAGATCTGATTTTCACACAATTTCACATGTTAAGAGTATCTTTATACTAAAACTTTTTCCAATGAGAATCTAAAGCTAAAATTTAACTATGTGTCTAGGTGTCTAGGTTTTGTTTTTGTTTTATTAAGTCAGACAACCTTATTCATAAATGTTCATGTAATTAAAACACTTTTAGAACCAGCATGTCTCTTTCTTTCTCTCTTTTTTCTTTTTTTTAAAAAAAAAAGTTTTGTTGGAACTGGAGAGAGGGCTCAGTAGTTAAGAGCACTGGCTGCTCTTCCAGAGGACCTGGGTTCAATTCCCAGCACCCACGTGGCAGCTCATGGCTGTCTGTAACCCCAGTGGCAAGGAATATGATACTCTCTCACACACACATGCAGGCAAAAATGCGAATACACATAAAATAAAAAGAAAAAATTATTAAAACAGCTTTGTCACCCACTAAACATTAATTTACTGTTGCCCATTTGAAAAAAAATAGACCTTTTAAGTGTCCTTTAGTCTGTAGGTGCTTCTTTCCTCTTTATTTCCTTAAAACTATTAGAGAAGATGCTCTCAGGAGGTGTTCTTGTCTGTAATCTGCCGGCCATCTTCAGCACTCACGTGAACGTGGGGAGCACTGGTGTATGCTGTAATCTAACACTGGGGGAAAAGGCAGACTCCCTGGAGCTCACTGGTCAGCCAGTCTAGCTGAACTGATGAGCTCAGGTTCAGGGAAACCATGTCTTAAAATTAAGTTAGAGAGTAACTGAAAAAGACATCCGACATCTGCCTCAACATGTACCTGCACATGCCACTCAAATATGTACATACAAAACGTACATACAAAACACACACACACACATACACACACACACAGAATAAGGCAGAAGCCAGATGTGGTGGCTCAGATCTGTAATCCCAGCACCTGGGAGCCTGAAGCAGGAGGATTGAGAGTTCAAGGTCAGACTGGGCTATATAACTAGTTCTAGGTCAACCTCAGTACCTAGAGAAACCTTGTCTTAACAAAACGAGCCTGGTGGTGGTGGCTCACACCTTTGATTCCAGCACTTGGGAGGCTAAGGCAGGCATATCTCAATGTGTTCGGGGTCAGCCTGGTCTATAAAGTGAGTTCCAGGACAACCAGGACTGTCCTACAGAGAATCCTGTCTCGAAAAACCAAACCAAACTTAAAACTCTGAAGACACTGTTAAAAGAGACAAAATAGTATCAAATAGGTGTTGGAAGAGGAAGCGAATAGAAAGTTTTATTCAATATATATATGATGGAATTATAATATATGCATATATGTGATATATGTGTGTGTATGTATATGTGTGTGTGTATATAAAGTGACTTGAATTAAGAAATGTACCCCATAGGCTCATGTATTTGTCCACTTGAGCCTTGTTGTTGGCACTGTTAGGAGAGGTTATGGTACCATTAGGAGGTGGAGTCTTTCCAGATAAAGTATGTCACTGGGGGTCACTTTAAGGGTTTATAGCCTCATTCTGCTTCTTGCACATGGGAATCAATCTCTCTCTCTCTCACCTCACCCCCTTCCTATGTAAATGAAAATATGATCAGCCTGTTTCCTGTTCCTGCCTCCCCACCATGCCTTCCGTGTACTGATGGGCGCTATCACTTTGGATCTGTAACCAAAATACACTCTTTCTGAAGTTGCTTTGCTCATAGTATTTAACCCAGCAAGAGGAAAGTGATGCATACATGAAGCTTGATATGTATCTAAAGCGACAGAACATGATACTTGAATCAGAATGAAGCACAAATGGTGCTCAAACAACTGACTATTATGGCAACTTGACTATTACAAAGCCCAATCAATTAGTTCCCTCTCTATTTCCTCATAGTGTAATTTAGCTCAGAGTCGAGTCTAAGTTTAGCCAAGTAATTTGTGTCAAATGGGACATTACCACATATACAAAGGCTTACACAATGGGTCTTGTCCCATTCTACAGCTATGAAGAAAGCAGGTGTCTAATGAGATGTGTTTCAGTGGCAGATATGCCTGGTGCCCAGACAGACAACCCCGTCTGTCAACTGCCAGTATAATCTAGGTGATAGGCAAATGATCAGACTCATGAATGAGGCCAGCTGAGCATGAGCCCAGCTGAACCCGGGTTCACAGATATGTAGCTTTTTTTTTTAAACCACCAAATTTGGGGTGGATAGATATCCAGGCAAACCTAATTCATAAAGGTATTGTGTAGAAACAAGTGCAGGTTCCATACATCCCTGCCCCTTGTGTATGTGTATTTCCTGGTTGTTGGGAGCCAGGCCAACCCAAGGCTTTCTCAGAGGTGCTGATGAAATAACAAAGAGAACACTAGTTCTATGTATTTGCCCAGAGGCAGACTTGGCAAGATCTGGTATGGGGCTGGGTTGAGGGCTTGGGAGGAGTTAAGGTTTTAGTTCCTGGGAACCTGGCTTTTCCCCTGAAGAGACTGGGTTATCAGTCCCAAAGCTGCTGTGTGCTCTGTCTACACACTTGAGATTTCCTATGTTCCCTTTGTACATCATTGCTTGGTTAGCTTCCTGCCGACACCATCTCATTGTATGATAGCTTCTGTTGACTCTGCCCATTTCCCTGTAAAATGGATATAAGATGCTATACTCACTTGGCATAAACCATCAGCTTAATTGAGATCTCCTGGTCCCAGAGTTTCTGGGTGTTTTGTTGTTATTTTTTATTTTCTGTTCCCTCATCCCTGGGTCTTCCCCTCAGGATCCTGCCACTGAAGAATGACTTGCTGGACTAGGTCACCTACACCAGGTACAATAGAGACTTAATGAGTTTGGCATAGTGGTACACATCGGTGATCCCAGCACTTGGGAAGCTGAGACAGAAGGATACCAAATTCAAAGCTAGCTTAGACTACCCAGTGAGTCCAAATAAGGTCAGAAAATCAAATAAATACAAAAGATGAAACAAACTTTTGGCACAGAAAAAGGGTTAAAAGTTTCAAAGTAGGGACCACTTATAAAATGAGATACAAGAAATAGAACATAAAGGAAAACAATTATCGCAGATAATTAGACAATTCAACATCTCAAAGGGAACTACAGGCAGATCTCTAGTTTAAGACTAGTGTGGCTCAAGTAGGGAAATTTTTTCTCAAAAAGAAAAAAAAAAGCAACTATAAACAAAGTTAAAAGACAAATAATTTGCATTCAGAACATATAGAGGATATCTATGAACCAATAAGAAAAAGATAAATAATCTAGTAAAGAAAAGGGCAAAACTTTACTTCATTCATAATCACAGTATCTTTGGAAATGAGAAGTTATTTTATGCCAATCAAGTTGGCAAAAATTATAATTTTATTTTAATGTTTTACTAGTTACGTTAAATATGCATAATGACAGGGTTATTATGAGATGTCACCTATGTACGTGATACATTTCTTTTTTTTAAGTATTAAATTTATTGTAAATTTGAAATATTTTAAATTTATATTTTAAAATGAATATAAGAACATATTCATATTTATTTAAGCATAATTAATTTGCCACTGTCTTTCCCAAAAGTTTCACAGTGCCATTATAATCACTGACAGCAGCAGTACTTTTTTTGTTGTTGTTGTTGTTTTTGTTTTTTTATTGTTTTGTTTTGAGAGAGGGTTTCTCTGTGACCCTTGCCGGCCTTAACTCACTCTGTAGACCAGGCTGGCTCCGAACCCACAGAGACTCACCCGTCTCTGTCTCCCAAGTGCTAGGACCAAAGGCATGAACCACCATAGCCCAGCTAGTTACTTGAATTGTGTGTGTGTGTGTGTGTGTGTGTGTGTGTAACAAAAGAATGACATGAAGCCAGGCAGTTGTAACACACACCTTTAATCCCAGCACTTGGGAGGCAGAGGCAGGAGAATCCCCGAGCTCGAGGCCAGCCTAGTCCAGAGTGAAATCCAGGACAGTTAGGCCTACATAGAGAAACCCTGTATTGACAAAACAAAACAAAAGGAATAAAATAAACATTTCTCAGTTCTGCAGTATTGCTACTTTGGACTTAACCACACTTGCCTAGAACTCATAATAATCTAACCGCATCTGCCTTCCTAGTGCTGGAATTAAAGGCAAAGGCCACCAGGCCCATCTGGACCAGATAATTATATGCTGTCAGGGCTACTACAGGTTATTAAACAAAACACCCAGATGCTGGCAGTGGTGGCACATGCCTTTAATCCCAGCATTCGGGAGGCAGAGCAGGCAGATGTCTGTGAGTTCAGCGTCAGCCTGGTCTATAAGAGCTAGTTCCAGAAGAGGCCCCAAAGCTACAGAGAAACTCTTGTCTCGAAAAACAAAAACAAAACAAAACACCCAGATCATAGACACTGTTGCCCATAGTGTCCCTTGATGGTGATAACCAAAAATGTCTTCAGAGATTTCTTATATTCCCTAAGATATAAAATCCCATGTGTTAAGAACTGGACTGTGGGGCTGGAGAGATGGCTCAGGAGCCGGAGAGACAGCTCAGAGGTTAAAAGCACTGACTACTACTCCAAAGGTCCTGAGTTCAATTCCCAGCAACCACATGGTGGTTCACAATCAACGTGATGCATTTCAATCATATTCTTCCTCCTTACCCTTCTTTGTTCCCTGCTATTAATCCTCTTCCTTAAAGGAATCAAGACTGGCCTTGAATTCACGATGTAGCTGAGGATGAACCTGCTCTGTCTCCCAAGTATTAGAATTATAAGTGTGCACTACCATGACAGACTAGATCGGCAAAAACAAAAACAGTAAGGTTTCAGTTGATGGAGAAAAGGGCAGTTCTCACACAATGATGGTATGAAGTTCTTAAAATGACCTTGGGGAACAATTTCTGATAAAACCGGCAATACCTCACACCAGTATTCTACAGAGACTCACATAGGCGTTAAGACATACAAAATCTTCAGAGTACACTATCCATACCCTGAGAAACTAACCTAAAAGTCTGCTACTGTTTGACTGTATTCCCTACATGGTATATTTCCCTCAACACAGCCATGCTGGAAGGTGCGGTCTAGAGGGGGGAGTCTGAGTCATTTATCCTCATGAATTATTTAGGAATGAGTTCGCCATCTCTAGTTTGGTCTTCTTTTTCTCTCTTCCTCACACATTTGCTTGCCTTCCTGCTCTGAAGATCTCACCAAAACCGCATTCTAGTAACAGACTCTTCTGAGCTGCTAGAAAAGTGGGCAGAAATAGGAGTCCTTACACAGTACTTAGCAGTGACCAGGGTTGATAATGTAGACTCCATAATCCCCAGTTGCCTAGGAAGCTAAAGCTAAGGCTTCACCAGTTCAAGGCCTTCCAGAGTGAGTTCAAGACTAGGCTAGGAGCCGGGCGATGGTGGCGCACGCCTTTAATCCCAGCACTCGGGAGGCAGAGGCAGGAGGATCTCTGTGAGTTCGAGACCAGCCTGGTCTACAGAGCTAGTTCCAGGACAGGCTCCAAAGCCACAGAGAAACCCTGTCTCGAAAAAAAAAAAAAAAAAGACTAGGCTAGGCAACTCACAGACCCTACCTCAAAATAAAAAGCAGGGGAAGGGTTCAGGGATGGAGGTGGAACAATCGCTTCCCCTGCACCACAGAACAATAGGTAATGCCTAGTGTCATGTACTCTTTTCTAACAACAGAAATGAATTAAGACCCTAAAAATGGGTCATGAAGGTATTATAATCATTAAGTTCAAAGTAATGGCTCCCTCTTTGGGATGGGAAAGGAGATCAGTCAGGGCGGGACACAGGAGGCCGGCCCACTGTGTGGCTTTCCTGAGCTAGAAGCTGGCTTGTAGATTTGTAGTAACTTCTGATCCTTTCATGGGTCTGAAAGATGCCATAAATATTAACTATAAGAAAACAATGAGTTGCTGATATGCCCCAAGAAAGGGGTTATGATGAAGAAACCAGTTTATGGTCTTAAGTCTTCCCTTATGAAAATGTCCTCAGTTCAACCCTGGGGACTTTGCAGTTCTATTCCAAGGAGAAACACTACATGCTGAGCCATTATGCCTTCATAGCACAATATCATTGCGGTGGTTATTGCTAATGTGAAACTCTTTCAAATTTACTTTAAAAAGAAAAGAAGAACAAAACAAACCCAGAATGGACAGAGCACAAGAACCACATTCTTTCTGTTTTCCTTCCATAGTGCTCCCGGCTTCAGTGCTAGGCCATGGCTGCAATAAACTGCTCGGCAAAGTTCAGGCCGGAGGCAGGAATCCAGCTTTCTCTAGGTCAGAGGATACCAGGGGAAAGTGCTTAGTGCCTTTCAACAAAACAGGGACCAGGAGCTTTTATTATTGAGTTATTACTGAGCTGTCCCTGACGGCTCCAGCGTCTAAAGTTGTCTCCCATGGGCAGTTTTGCTTCAAGCTTGTCTCTAAGCTTTGCTACTATAAAGGTGATAAATTTAATGAGAAGCAAACAGAATCAACTTAGCCTGTTACACTCGAGCAACCATTTTATCCCTTATTTGATGCCTGTTCTGTCTCTGTTGATGTTTTCTACAGCGCATTTCCTGCAGTGCAGTTTAAGGGTTGTCTGTAAAAATAGTGCTCTATATAGACTTCCTTTTCATTTTTGTTCCTGGCTTTTTACTTGCAGGTGGCATAGCTGTGTGCTCTTAACTACTCAGAAGACTGAGCCAAGAAGACCCAAAGTTCAAGGCCTACCTAGACAACTTAGTGAAACCCTGTATTAACGTAAAAAAGTGAAAACAGGCTGGGCGGTGGTGGTGCAAGCCTTTAATCCCGGAGGCAGAAGCAGGCGGATCTCTGTGAGTTCAAGGCCAGCCTGGTCTACAAGAGCTAGTTCCAGGACAGGCACCAAAGCTACAGAGAAATCTTGTCTTGAAAAAAACCAAAAAAAAAAAAAAAAAAAAAAAGTAAAAACAGGGCTTACTGGTACAAAGACCTCAGAGTAAGTCTGAACATTATTAACCCAACTACCCAGCTTCTTCTATTGCTTGAACGCTGCCCTATATTCTCAGTCACAGGGGGAACAGTTGGTTAAAAATTAAGCTCTCCGTTGTGTTAAGATAGCCACAGACTTGTGTAAGCAAGTGTCCACAAACCCCGTTAAGTTTGTACAAATACCTTGTTATCACAAATTGTACTACTAATTATAAAACGTTATCACAAGTTGTAAATTCCCAGAATGTACCCAAATTGTCACCCAGAACTTAACTTCAAATTGTAAAGATTCTTTTTCTTATATCACCCCGACCCTGCCCCCAACTTTCAGCTTTTGCTTCAAAAAGGACCAACTCCCCCTGCTCAGGGTCACCACGCAGATCCCCCTGCTTGTGGCCCTAACTAGTTAGAAGTTCTGGTACCCGGGGGATGGAGTAAAGCTGCTTCTGCTCTTTAACATCCGTGCGATTCCCAGGCCCAGCAGGTGTAGGAGCTGCCTAGCAAGCACAAGGCTCTGGGTTCAAACCCCATACCAGAAAAGCAGAAGATATGGACTCAGTTTCCGTTTTGATTGTCAGTCACTTTGATTTTTCAGCCCTTCTATAATATGTCACAAATTTCCTAGTTAGCATCGATCGTCAACCTGAAACAGCCTGGAGTCAACTGAGCAATGTGTCTGCATAAAGTATCCGCCAGTCTGCGGGCACATCTGTGAGGGACGAATCAAGATGGACATTAATCAAGGCAGGAGGGCCCAGCTCATAGGGCAGGTGGTCCAGGGCTACATGAAAAAGCTCAGTAAGCACCAGGCAGGGAGTAAGCCACAGAGTGAACCAGCGAGTAGGTTACTCCATGGTCCCTGCCTTGAGTTCTGCCCCGACAACCTTCTCTCAGAGGAATGGAATATGACCCCTTCTCCCTAAATGTGCTTTTGATCAGGTGTTTGTCATGACAACAAAATGAAGGTGGGCTAACAAATAATCCTAATTCCTTCTTTGTTTGGTAACTAAGCACCACTTTTTGGTAAGGCATGACCCATTTGTCCCAGGTTCAGCTAGGGCTGCGTTTAAAAATGAGCACAAGGATTCCTAGTGTTCGTATGAACCGACAGAGATAACATCACAATCTGGGGCCGTGGAATCACTGCCTATAGAAGTTGCCTTCTTCTGAAAGTTAATATTCCTGGGCATAATACTGCGACTTTCTTTTTAATCACTCATTTTTGGGCCAGGGACACTCTAGCCCAGGCTGGCCTTCAGCTTGGGATCCTCCTGCCTTAGCCTCCTGAGTACAGGTACTGGAGGCATGCCTCACCACACCCTACCTACAGCTCTCCCTGCTTCTCCCAGCTACCTAGATATTATCTTCACCCACTTGGAGAAAAGCTGTCAAGTCACTCCTCATAATCTCAAATCTAGATCATTAAAATAATCACTATTTAGATTCTGACGATTGGCTCTGCCCTTTGGAAAGTTTGTTACCAACACTGCCTTTTCTTCTTCTTCTTCTTATTATTATTATTTTATTTCATGTGTACGGGTGTTTTGCCTGCATGCATGTTGTGTTCTATGTGTGTGCTTGGTTTCCTCAGAGGCCAGAAGAGGCCATCTGTTTCCCTGAAACTGGACTTATAGAGGGTTGTGAGACACCATGTGGATGCTGAAAATCAAACTCAGGCCATGTGGAGTGTTGCCACTGCTCTTAACCACTAACCAATCTCTCCAACCCCCTAGCCTTCTGTTTTTAAGAAAGTTAAAATTTAGAGCTGGTGATACAGCTCAGAGGTAGAGTGCTTGCCTGATATGCACAAGGCCCTAAGTTCAATCCCTAGCACATTTTTAAAAGATTTTATTCTTTTAGCAGGGCAGTGGTGCCTTCAAGCCCAGCACTTGGGAGGCAGAGACAGGTGGATCTCTGAGTTCGAGGCCAGCCTGGTCTACAAAGCAAGTTCCAGGAGAGTCAAAGCTATAGATAAAACCTATCTAGAAAAAAACAAAAACAAAACAAAAAGCTTATTCTTCCTTTGAGCAACAAGTAAATTTAAAAACAATGCCAAGGAGCTGGAGAGATGGCTCAGTGATTAAGATCACTGGCTGCTCTTTCACAGGACCCGGGTTCAATTCCCAGCACTTACATGGCAGCTCACAACTGTCTGTGATTCCAGTTCCAGGGGATCTGACACCTTCACACCAAAGCACACAAAATAAAGTTAAATAAATTATTTTTAAAATGCCAATTTTCTTCCTTTCCTTTTTCTTCCTTCCTCTTTCTTTATTTTTGTTTGTCATTTCAGACAGGGATCTCTCTACATAGCCCTGATGTCCTGGAACACACCAGGTAGAGTAGCTAGGCTCTCATTCACAGAAATCCACAGGTCTCTGCATCCCAAGTGCTGGGCTTTAAAGGCACACACCACCACGTCTGACTCAACCAGGGCAAAATTCAACAAACAAAACCTCAAGCACACTGCCAACACGATTAATGTGTGCAATGATTAATGTGTGCAATGCCTGCACAGAGTGCTTTGTGTAAATTACAGATCCTGGGGTTACAATGGTGCAGTGGGATGCAACAGGAGTGACTCTTGGCCTTCCAGTCAGTGTTCACATCGCTTCTGCTCAATCACTACAGGCGACAAGGGAAGCGTGAAACGCTGTACCGTGGACTGCAGGTGAAGACAGGAACCAGCTCAATGGTTTTTCACTTGGCTAAATGGCAAAATATGGTCAGTTGGAGACTAATTCTTTTATATAAAAAAAAAAACAATATGAATTAGTGATTTGTTCTAATCAGAGAGTTAAGTGTGCACTTCATACAGAGTTCTGGTAGTGATTGTCTTGAAAAAGGAATCCATTGGCTGTATAGACAGCAGGCTTCGCCTTGAACCCGTAAGTCGAGAGCAACCAACATTATTAACTTAGTGATACTCCACAGGAACAAAAATAAATAAATAAAAACCAGGCAGAGGGCACGGGCAGCTGCGGTGTGAAGAATGTTCTGGACAAGTTTATCTTTCCACAAACAAGCTGGGTGTCATCTATGATAAAAAGTAGACCTTTGAGCACAGACTTAAGTAACGTGCACATTCTGTGGCGTGCAAAACCACAAAGTTATGAAATCGGAGGGTGCCGAAGCATGACAGCACGACCCATGGGTCATTTTCCTCAACTTTCCACTCTCTCCAAGCTAGCCGCGTCCCAGCAGCCTCCGCACGGCTCGCCCCCAAAAGCAAGAAGCCCCGGCGGGGGCGGGGGAGGGGGGGGATGGGCGCCGGAGCCACGCCCCCTCCCCACGTGATCGGCTTCAACCTTCACCCTCGAGGTGCGCACGTGTTACCCGCCTGCGCGGTACTGAGCCCCGTCGCTGCCCCCGTGGAGACGGAAACCATGGCGGGCCAACTCGGAGGTTGGGTTTCTTACCTGCTCGGCATAGGCCGCGGTCTCCGGTTCATCCCGCCCCCGCTGATGGCGGAACCGGGCAAAGGCTGAACGGAGAATGGGCGTGCTCATGTTATCGCCTCACAGAGGACTGACTCCTAGTCCCGCCCCTTCTCTTAGCTAAAAGCGGTTGGCTGTCCTCCTGTCGGTCAGAAGCGGTGTCACCAATAGCGTGCGGCCAACTCTGAAGCTTGTCTGGCTTGTGAGGCTGTGGGCCGCCAGAGTGCCGTGAAGTAACTTTAGGTGGAAGATGCCGGGAAGTAACTCGGGAGAGGATAGCGATAGAAGCGAGGAGCAGGTGTCTGGTGCGAAAGTCATCGCCCAGGCCCTGAAAACGCAAGTACGGTGGATCGTCAGGGAGAGGAGAGAGGGAGGGAGGGAGAGGGAGAGAGGGAGGAAGGAAAGGAGAGAGGAGAGAGAGAGAGGAGAGAGAGGAGAGAGAGAGAGAGAGAGAGAGAGAGAGAGAGAGAGAGAGAGAGAGAGAGAGAGAGAGAGAGAGAGAGAGAGAGAGAGAGAGACCACGCGTTGTCATAGAGACGGAGGAGGGTGGGGCGGGTGGGGTCCTGTTGGCCTTTCTGTTGGACAAGAAGACTGGGTCACCTGGTGATCTGCGTTTATTCCTCTGTCTCCCCCCCCCCCCCCCCAGAATGTGGAATATATGTTCGGAGTCGTAGGCATCCCCGTAACCGAAATCGCCCTTGCTGCACAGGAATTGGGCATCAGGTACATCGGGATGAGGAATGAGCAAGCGGTGAGTGTGGACATGGCCGAATGGCAATTATTCGCTGCACACGGCGTCCCATCACCTCTAAAGCATTGCACATACCACACTGTTCCTACTTGACAGGAAAGTGCTATGCAGAGAGAGTAAGTCAAACTTGCCCAATGTGAGTCATTTGGTGGTGGCATTGGCACTCAGATGTTCTGAGTTTGGGTCTGTGCTCAGGTGTCAGAACTGGAAAGGATGGTCCGTTGCCACTATCAGGCTGTAAGTTCTAGCTATGTTGCTTCATCGCTGCATATGTGTATTGTCAGTATCTGGTGTGATTTCTATACATGACAAGGGCTCAGAGAGCATCTCTAGGATGGATGATTGAAGGCTAGGACTCATGCTGCATAGCAGGCGTGGGGTAAGCTGAAAGACCTTAGTGACAGTAAAGCTCTTACTGGAACCCGGGTTTAATCTGGAAGCGGGAAAAGCAAAGTAGACATTTTGTGATCCCACTTACGTTGTTTCCTCTGGCTGCCCAGTCTTACCCTCTCTCAGCAACACTGGCAAGAATCTGGTATGGATGGAGTGGCTGAATGGTGCTTACTACCAAGACTGATGACCCGAGTTCAGTGGCCAGGACCTACATGGAAGAAGGAAGGAGATAATTGATTCATGTTGTTGTCTGAGCACACACACACACACACATAATTTAAAGGATCAAGAATTGGGGCTAGAGAGATAGCTCAAGTCAACAGTACTTGTTTCTTCTTTAGAGACCAGGGTTTGGTTTCTGGCACCCACATGGTAGCTCACAACCACCTATAACTCCAGTTCTAGAGGATCTGATGGTTTCTTCTGGCCTCCATGGGTCACACACACACACTAAATGTTAGAAAAGAGTAAGAATCTATTTTGTAACATTGTCAGCCCTGCTGAGGCAGAGTCCTGTTTTCTCTTCCACTGTTGCCCTTTGACCTACCTTCTTGCCCCCTCTTGCCTCATTTTCTCTGCCTTCAAATGTGAGCTCCAGTGCAGCAGGCGTTAGGGATCATTTTCCTATCTCCATGGTGCTGGTTTGATTGAGGCGTTTGTATAATATAGATAACTACTACATTATTTACTAATTGAAAAATGTTTATCAACAAGGTTTGGAATTTATAGGGAGTGTTTTTAGTCTGAAAACTGGTAGATATTGAATTTGGGTTGCTTATTCTTTTGCCCCCCCCCACTTTCTTCAGTGCTAGGAATTGAACCTAGGACCTTGTGCATACTAAACAAGCACCCTGCCACTGAGCTATGTGCACTTACCTTCCCATTTTCTTACTTGGGACAACTTTCTATTCTTTTACCTGCGTGAGAAAGTATAGCTGCTGATCTACATTTTACTGTTTTTCTAGGGGAAGTATGTTTGCCACTGCTTTCTTTTTCTTGCATTAGACATGTGCTGAGTATGTACTATATGCTTGGTAGGTGTTGCATAGGCAGTGAGGGATATAAAGAAGAAATGAGGTTTACTTTTCAACTACAAGTTGATCAGCTGGGAAAAGTGGGGGCATGACAAAAAAAAAAGGTAATCTAGAATAATGGTCCTCACTAAAGGAATCCATGAAGAGACAGTAGCTGCAGAGTATGTGGCTGGTTCTCTGATAGGACAGGGAAGATTGCTCATGGAAGTAATGTTTGTTGCATGCTGCATCAGTATAGCTTAAAGGCATGGCAGGCCGTAAGAGTGGACAGGTAGACCAAAGGATGCTTATGGAAAGTCTGTGGCTCACAACTGTAATCTCTATCTACTCGAGTGAAACAAAATCACAGATTTGGAGCCAACCCAGTCAACTGAGATTTGGACAGCTTGTTTTATCTTTCAGTGGTAGAGTGCTTGCCTAATATGCCTGGTGCTCTGGATTTCCCTAGTGCAACAACAAAAGAATTAAACAGAGAGACAAATACAGTCTTCCGAGAAAGCATCCCACAGAAGATAATGCCAGAGCTATTTTGAGGAAAGAGTAGGCATGACCTATTAGGAAGGAGGTGAGTGCTAGGTTAGGGACTCAGACTATAAATGATAATTCTACCGACTGAGGTTGAGAATAGACAGAGGAGGAACAATCTAGAAGGGAAGATGGTGGGTTTAATGAAAGGAATCTGCAAGAGGGCTCAGGATTCAAGAGCATGTTTGTGCTAAAGAGAAAGATATACCTGGGTACTGCTTGACTATCATTCATCAGCTCCTTAGAGTAGTTGAGACATTGACCATGTGGCCAGAAAGCGGACAGATTGTCAGGAAGCTGATTCTCAGTGCTTTACATGTCTGAGAGCCCTGATTCATCCTCCTAACAGTGCTGTGAACTGCATTCATCTTATAGATGAAGAAGTAAGTGTGCCGAGAAACTTGTCAAAATCAACAGTAGAATAGAGGGGAACTGGGGTCAGAATCAGAACACTTGGACTCCAGACTTTGCTGACCTAAAAACTATGTTTACTGGCCTGCATTGGTGGTGCACACCTGTAATCCCAGTGGTGCACACCTGTAATTCCAGCACTTGGGAGGTGGAAGCTGGCAGATCTCTGTGGGTTCAAGGTCAGCATGTTCTACAAAACTAATTCCAGGACAGCCAGGGCTACACAGAGAAATCCTGTCTTGAAGAACCAAAGAAAAAAAGAGATAAGTAACACTATAATGTCCTAGACAAAGAATAATTTTAAAATGCACTTAGCATTTTTCGTGGGCATCTTGTATTTGATTTAACTTTGTATTCCCTATCTTCCTTATATACTGGATGAAGCACAGTTGAGTGAAAAGTGGCCAAGCGTAGTAACTCCTAGCTGGTTCCTGGAGCTCACGGGTTTGTGGGGCTTACCTTGCATTCAAGGCCAGCCTGGAGTACAGTGGGATCATGTCTCAAAACAAACAGATAGAAAACCATGTTGGCCTTAAAGAAAATTGCAGCAGATTGCTTGCTAAGAATTGAAAACATACAATAAATAATGTGTAACAACCATGTGGAAGCAAACTCAGTAACAGAAGGATAAGTGAAAAATCACATTTAAAATGAAGCAACACAGGACTGGAGAGATGGCTCAGTGGTTAAGAGCACTGGCTGCTCTTCCACAGGACCCAGGTTCAATTCCCAGCACCCACATGACAACTCACAACTATTTGTAACTCTAGTTCCAGGGATCTGACACCTTCACACAAATGCACATAAAATAAAGTTAAATAAATTAAAAAGAAAAAAAAAAGAAACAACACACTCACTGCCTCATATACCTATCTGAAAACTTCAAGCAAACTGATTAGGAATAAAAGGGAAAACACAGATCACCAGTGTGAGGGATAGAAATACAGACCTTGCTACAAACCCTAATTTAAAAATGAGTTGAAGAAATCACAGTAGCAAATAGAAAATATTTTAATCAATTTGAAAAGATGAACATCAAATATAATTCATAATATGTAGCTAAGATATTTTAGCCTAAGTAGTTGAGGTGAATCTGTTAGTAAAGTTTAAAAGCAGTGCTGTCCACTTATTTCTCAAGACACTAGGAAAGGAAAATCAGATCTAACTCAAGGGAAGAAGTTAAGTAATTGATGCATAAGCAGAGACTAGTGAAGTAGGAAACAATACAGAAAAACTAAAACCTTAAAAATGCCAGGACTTGGAAGGCTAATCACCATGGACTACACAACAAATTCAAAGCTAGCCTGAGGTAATGAGACCAGACTCTGAACAAATCAACTAACCCTTCATAAGTGGAGTGACAGACATAAATGACTGATAAGATTCTAAAGATGATAATATGAATAACAAATAGTAGTGAAACGTTCCTTGAAAAAATAAAATTTAGATACTTAGGTACTTAAGCCATTCCTTAAAATGTATGGTTATCACATCTCATAAAAACGAGTAGTGTTCCAGTTCTCCCTTTCCTTTACTATGTAAACTCTCATCTATTTTTGTTTCATTGTGTTTTTGAGACAGAGTTTCTCTGTGTGGCCCTCACTGTCCTGGAATGCACTCTGTAGAACAGGCTGGCCTCAAACTCAGAGATCTGCCTGTCTTTATCTCCTGAGTGCTGGGATTAAAGGCATGCACCATCATGACCAGCTCAGATCTGCTCTGTAATAACCCTTTTGTATGCTGTGAATATATGTTGCTCTCACTGGTTGATAATAAAAGCTACTTTGGCCTATAGCATGGCAGAATATAGCTAGGTGGGGAAGCCAAATTGAATATAGGGAGAGAGAGCTGAGTCAGGAGAGATGCTGCCCAAGAAACAAAATGCCAGCATACCTGTAAAAGCCACGGTAACGTTTCAATATATAGATTAATAGAAATGGGTTAATTTAATTGTAAGAACTAGTTAGTAATTAAGCCTGAGCTATTCAGTCAAACATTTTGCAGTTAATATTAAGCCTCTGAGTGATTATTTAAAAGAAGATGTGGGCTGGGTTGGGACAGAGCTACCTCTGTTTGCACAAATTCTCATCCTTTAGTAATTAGATTTTCTTGTGTATATACCAGAGTCCTCTATATCTCATTCAGTCTTGCTGCTCTTTCTTTGTAGGCTTGTTATGCTGCCTCTGCGGTTGGATACCTAACGGGCAGGTAACTAAAGTCCACTTCATTAGAATACACCAAAAGTTTGGGGTAGAAATATACATGTCAACTCACAACTTAGTTGGATTGAAAAGATTGTAGAAGGTAGTATTAGTAAGAAGTAACCCTTAACTTCCTTAGTCCACTTCATATAAAAGGCTTGGTTCCAAATGAGGTTGCTAGAGCACATTCCTGTCTTCTTGTGTTAGATAATTACTCAGCCCTCGCTTTTTACTAAAAAGTAATACTTGTTAAAAATAACCATTTTAGGAAATGTAGAAAATGTAAAAGGAAGAAAAACTAAAATGACTGTAATCCCACAACCGCTAAGGTTTTTTCATATATTTTACTTTTTTTCTACATTCACATATTTTTTAAGGTGGAATTTGGGCCTTTGATAAAATTTGTACCATACTTTTTATGGCACTATATATGCCACTTATATATAAGCATTAGTAAGATTTTTTTATTCTAAAAGTGAAGTTAGTAATTACATTCTAGAAATATAAACAAGCAAGAACTCACAGTCCTTCTCTTTAATGGGAACCTTCTGAATTTGAGCCTGAGGAAAACCAGGCTGCCTGAAACAGCCCCTGAACTATTCTATGGCTTTATCTGTGTTTTTGTTGACCCTGGAAAGCATTTAAATTACAGTCCTTGATGCTTTAATTGATTATGGGATGATGATTATTTTTACAAACTGAAAGTTTAGTTTGGAATTTTTATTTTGAACACTTTAGAGTTATACTGTCTAGTATTGTAGCATTAGCAATGTTTAGCTATTCCATGTAATTAAAAATAACCAAGATGCTAAGTAGAACTGCTTTTTCGTAGCGGCCACACTGAAAGTGTTCAGTGACTGTGTGGGGTCCATGACCTGTCGAATTGCACAGGGAGGGAGGATGTCTACGTCTGTAGGGCATGCTGGGGGTGGTACTGCTCTGGATACTAGAACTGTTGTTAGTGTTCCTTTAAGTCTGAAAGATTGGGAAATGTAAAGGCTTCACTGCTGAGTGGCTTAGGCTCAGGAGCTGTGTCAGCAGAAAGCATTCAGAAAGATGGAGAGGAAAACCATGCATCTAGAATCACCGCCTCACGGAGATTGAGTATATTATATTTATTTGTTAGAAAATGAAAAAAATCCATATAAAATATATGTGGCTGTCAAAAATTTGCTTCTGTAATCAGTGAACTTGTTCTAACCCAAAATGATTGGAGCAAAATGCGAAAGATTAGTAAAATACAATGTGACGGTAATAATGACCATTATATCTTAAAAGAAACTTGATGTTACTCATTTTTAATTAAGATGTTCTAATAATTGTTTACCAATTATAGTAAAGACTACATGTCTTTCCTCTGGCCACCAAGAAGTTTCCATGGAAACCCTAACATAATACGAACTGGTAGTTGGTGTGTTCGAAGCTGAGATAGCAGTCTGGCATCCGCATTCTTTTTTTTTCTGTTGTTAGGTTTCACGCTGTTGATAACTCTGCTTTACTTGTAGGCCAGGAGTGTGCCTTGTGGTTTCTGGCCCAGGTCTCATCCACGCCTTGGGTGGCATGGCAAATGCGAACATGAACTGCTGGTAATTAAATCATTCTTGCTCAAAACTTTTTAAATGTGTCTTTGTGTGTTTTGGAAAAGTAGAACTGATCTACAGTGGAAAGACTTGGGGAAAACAAAAGTCCACCCTGCTATGCTTGGAAACAGAGTAGAAGGTCATGAATCGGGAAATGACTGGAGATGGGGAAGATGGGGGTCAAAGGGTGCCTGCCGGCCACGCCTGAGGTTCAATGTGCAGCACGAGGACAAGAGTTAATAATATTGTACTGAATGCTGGAAATTTGCTACAGATGTAAATTGGGGTACTTCTGTGATATATGAAAAGGTAACTGTGACATTGTGATTGTTGATTTGCTTGACTATAGCATCAGTTCATTGTAGGTATCAAAACAACATTGTAGCCTTTATTATATGCAATGCTAGGAAGAACATATTAAGTCCATCACTAAGAAGGAAACACTGAACATTTTAGAGTTTCATTCTCTGTATGTATTCATGTTTATGGATGTGAGCATGCTTGTAGTTCTAAATAAAGAACTACTTTTAAAATGCGTTGAATATTGAACCTAGACCCTCACTATGTTATATAGGCTTGGCTAGTCTGGAATAATCATAATCACAATAATACTGTCCTGGAACTCACTCTGTAGACCAGGCTTGGCCTCGAACTCACAGAGATCCACCTGCCTCCTGAGTACTGGGACTAAAGGCGTTTGACACTACACCAGCTAAGCTGTGTGTGTGTGTGTGTGTGTGTGTCTGTGTGTGTGTGTGTAATAAAATCTTATTAAGTTAGCCTAGGAGGCTTTGAACACACATGCCCCAGACAGGCCTTAAACTTGTGATCCTCCTGCCTCAGGCCCCTGAGTAAGGATTATGGGTCTATAGCACTACTCCTAGCTGAGAGTTTTTAACACCTTTGTTCAGCATATAGAAGTGTATATCCACCATCTTGCTTTGCCTGGTTAGCAACTGTATTCTTATATTTGTTAAAATTTGCTTTATAAACTGTTTAATGCTTATTCTCCATCCTTTATTTAACCTTGTCTCAGCTACTTTATCAGTAATAGCAGGATGAAGGGGATTATGTTCTGATCAATTCAGAACATGTTTAATCTTTTTAATGTGAAGGACATTTTCTTCTTTGCACTTTGTGTGTGTGTGTGTGTGTGTGTGCGTGCCCACACAGGACCTAGCATGTAGAGACAACCCACAGAGGTTGGCTGCTTCCTGCGTTATGGGCTCCAGGAACTGAACTCACCTCATTAGGATTGCTAACAATTGCCCTTACCCACAGAGTTGTCTGAGCTTCACTGTGTTTCTTTCTTCCTGCCTTCCTTCCTTGTCTTCCTCTTCCATATCTACCTTAGAAATTGATATTTAAGTCTGGGGTCTGGAGAGATGCCTCAGGGATTAAGAGCACTGGCTCAGGGCTGGAGAGCTGGCTCAGTGGTTAAGAGCACAGGATGCTTGCTTGCTCTTACAGAGGTCTTGAGTTCAATTCCCAGCAATCACATGGTGGCTCACAACCATCTATAATGAGATCTGGTGCCTTCTTTTTGTCTGCAGGCATACATGCAGGCAGAATTCTGTGTATATAATAAATAAATTAATAAAAAAAAAAAAGAGCACTGTCTGCCCTTCCACAGGTCCTGAGTTCAATTCCCAATACCTATCTAGAATGAGATCTGGTGCCCTCTTCTGGCATGCAAGCACACATGCAGGCAGAACACTACAAAATAAATCTTAAAAAACAAAAAAACAACAAAAAAAAAACTTTAAGTTTGATGTATTTTTTAACCTTGAGAAATAAAAAGTGGAGAACTTTTTTAGCCTTGAGAAATGAAAATTGAGAACTATTGCTCATTTTTCCATTTCCAAATAGGTTTACTCAAGAACATATAAAAGTTCTTCTCTCCATCTCAGGAATAGTAAGGCATAAAGTTGATTTTGTCACTGTACCTGGAAACCTAATGTTAACATGGAAGGAGGGAGCTGATGTAAGAAAAGCATTTACTATACGTTTTCCATTTTTGTGGTTTTTGAGAATGGGATCTCGCCTATCAGATCACATCTTAATTTTTTTTTAATTTCTAGGTTTTCAAGGAAGATGTAGTTTGTTCTCTGTCTTAGTCACTCATAATTGTCATGCACTGGACACTGATGAATGTTTTCTGTATTCTCATTTCTAACTATCTTTTTAAAAAATTGCTGTTTCAGGCCCTTGATTGTGATTGGTGGTTCTTCTGAAAGAAATCAAGAAACAATGGGAGCCTTTCAGGAGTTTCCCCAGGTACCCAGCTCTACCATCCGAGCAAAGATTAAATACTGTTGAAGTAAAAACACTGTCTTGACTGGGGTTTCTGATGCTTGATGAAACACTGTGGCCAAAACCAACTAGGGATGAGAGAGTTTGTTTCCTCGTCCTGGGAAGTCAGGCAGGGACTGATGCAGAGGCCACAGAGGAACAGCAGGTCAGCAAGACTTGCTCCTCAGGGCTCACTCAGCAGCCTGTTTTCTTATACAACTCAGGAGCACCTGCCCAGGGGTGGCTTTATATGCTGTGCCCACCCACTTCCATTAATCAAGAAAATGCCCTACAGGCTTGCTTACAGGCAATCTAATGGAGGTGTTTTGTCAGTTAAGGTTCTTCTCCCCAGATAACCCTCGTTTGGGTCACATTAACCAAAACCTCTCACAAACACAATTAATAACGTCTGTTAAAAATATGAAATGTGGTGGAATTTTGTTTGTGATCTAACAAGTAAAGCTCACCTGAAGAGTGCAGAGCCAAGCCAGTAGTTAGCCCCAGAAGCCAGGCAGTGGTGACACACACTTCTTGCAGAGATGAGAGTTCCCAGCACCCAGTTTGGGGGGTTCACAACCATGGGCAATTCAGCTCTAGGGGAACCTGATGCCCTCTTCTGGCTCATGTGGGTACTGCACTCATATGTGCATATATAGAATTAAAAAGGTCTAAAGCAATGGTTCTCAACCTTCCTAATGCTGTGACCCTTTAGTACAGTTCCTCATGTTGTGGTGACTCCAAACCATAAAAATATTTTCATTGCTGCTTCATAACTGTAATTTTGCTACTATTATGGACCATAATGTAAATATGTGTGTTTTCTGATGGTCTTTAGGTAACCGTATGAAAGGGTCATTTGATTTCCAAAGGGGTCATGACACACAGTTTGAGATCTGCTGATCTATACCAAAATTGACATGACTTAGTTTTTTTATTATTTTATTTATTTGTCTGGATGCTTTGCCACATGTATATCTGTGCAGTGTGTGCATAGTGCTTGTGAAGGCCAGAAGAGGATGTCAGATCCCCTAGAACTGGAGTTTCAGATGGCTGTGTCTACCATGTGGGTGATGGGAATCTAATCTGCGTCCTCTAGAAGAACAGCCATTGCTCTTAACCACTGGGCATTTCTCTAGTCCCTATAGATCTATTTTTAGTGTGTGTGTGTGTGTGTGTGTGTGTGTGTGCAGGTGCCCACAGAGACCTCTGGAGCTGGCATTACAGACGGTTGTGAGCTACCTGGTGTGGGTGTTAGGAACCAAACTCAGGTCCTCTGGAAGAGCAGTAAGTGCTTTTTACTCTCCGGCCCCTCCAAAACGACCTGATTTTTAAACTGAAGTTAAGTCCTTTACATAGTATTAAAGATGTAAGAAAAAAAACTGGGTGGTGGTGGTGCATGCCTTTAACCATTAGGAGTCGGAGGCAGGCAGATCTCTGAGTTCGAGGCCATCCTGTTCTATAGAGTGAGCTCCGGGACAGCCAGGGCTACACGGAGAAACCCTGTCTTGAGGAACCTAAATAAATAAATAGATATATGAATGAAAATGGATTTGGGGTACAACCCTCAGACGCTACAGAAATAGCTAAAAGAAAAAATTCTTCTCAAAATTATCAGACTTGGTATACATTTATTTTTATTTTAGGAGAAAAGAAAGTATTTCAAAAGTTGAAAAAATTGTCAACAAAATGTTACAGCTTCAAAAATAACTGGCGGAATGCTAAAGAGATGGCTCAGCAGTTAAGAACACTTGTTCTTCTGAGGACCTAGGCTACCAGGTCCACATGGTGGACCACAACTGTCAATAATTTCAGTCCCAAGGGATCTGACCTCCACAGATACTCTGCACATCTGTGGTGCACATACATATACGCAGGCCAAACACTCATAGACACAGAATTAAATAAATTTAAAGAAAAATAGTGATAGAATGCAAACAGCTGAGGGTGAATGATTGACCTGTAACAGGAATGCACTGGAACTATACATGCTATAGACTTTCTACCACTGAACCATACTCAAAAGTTTCATACAGAATTTATATTGCATTAATATAAAATACTACCCTCAGTACAAGTCCTTATACTCTCGAATACAAAGTTTTATTGGTTAATTATAACAGTAGCAAAAGTTTTCAAATGATGCTAATGTATCCAGAAAAGTAGAATTGATAAATAATTGAATAGAAATTTAGGTATAGTCTTGGATTTGGTACCACACACCAATATTTCCAACGGTTATGAAGCTGAGGCAGGAAGATTGTGCATTTAAGACTATCTTAGGCTAGCAAGACCATGATTTAGAGCAAAACAAAAATAAAATTTAGGGCAGGTGAGAAACCACAGTGGGAAAGGGTACTTGCCATCAAGCCTGACAACCTCAGAACAGACATGATAGGATACTCAACTCCCACCTTCACAGTCCACACACACAGCGTCTCAGGTAGGGTGGCTGTTGCTGTGAGGAGACAGCATGGCTATGACAACTCTTAGAAAGCAAAACATTTAATTGGGACTGATTTACAGGTTCAGAGGTTTAGTCCTTTGTCATCATGACAGGAAGCATGGCAGAGAGTCCATGTCTGGATCTGCAGACGGTAGGAAGAGAGAATGACACTGGCCTGAAAGCCTACTCCCATTGACACCCTTCCTCCAACAGGGGACACATCCTAATAAATAGTGCCACTCCCTATGGGCCTGTGGCGGCCATTTTCATTCAAACCACCACATACAGAGAGGATATAAATGTGTAAAATAGTTTAAAGAAAATATGAAGTTACTTTAAAAGTTATATTCATATGAAGCACGGAGTAGAGCATTAATGTCAACCATTAAAATATATTTTCCTAAAATAATAAGTTTATTAGATTGTAAATTAAAACACAGTTTGATTTAAAATTCAAATATCCTTTTCTTATTGGAAGTTCTTAAAACTGAAGGCCACGAACATAAGATTCTGAAAAACTGACGGATGATCTTGGCCCCCTCAAGCCTGTGTGATTAAGGCTGTCATATTTTCCATAGATTTCATACTGAAAAGTATCAAAGAAAATTTCTCCATGTTCCTCAAAGTGCACTAGACAATGTAGAGATAGCACTTCCAACTCCCGTGTTCCCAGAGCATAGCAAACAATACATGAGGAGAAGAGCAGCAGCAATGGAAGATGGTGTAAGATGCATCGGGGGAATTTTCATAGTCTTACTGGGCACTTGCTTGTCAGCTAACCTCCCCCAGCAGTTTATAAGAATGCTCATTTGCCTGTTTTATGGTACATGGTGTATATTATCTTTATTTTTGCTAATTTGAGAAAGGAAAATAATGTTTTGATTCTAGAATCATCCTGAGAAAGGACTTTGATTGTGATTTGAATGTGTTTTTTTTTTGAGATAACCTCAAAAGAAAAGCCACATTTTTTCTATCTTGCCTCTAAATGTAATAAGCAGTAATGACTTGAACATTTTATCTTCCCTTATGAAAACAATATAATTATGATCTGAATTTAAGTGATTTTCATTTTCTGTATAGGTTGAAGCTTGCAGATTATATAGCAAGTTCTCTGCCCGGCCAGCCAGCATAGAACATATTCCTTCTGTTATTGAGAAGGTACAGTATTTACTGAAAAGCTCTCTGGAGATTGGCCCCAGTGTCTCATGTAATGTGCCAAGCACATACTCCTCTGCAGAGCAACACCTTCAGCACTGCTATTTTTGTTCATAATGGAGCGATAATATTCCCACACTATAAAAATGACATTGTTAAAAAGCTATTTGCATTCTACCGTTCACTGCCATTATATTTAATTATTGAAACAGAGGGAAAGTAAGCTATTTTTGGAATAAAGTTTCTCCTGTATGTTAGTTCCTTAAATTATCTTTTTATTTGAACCAAAGTAAAGATAAATATATATATTAAGACCCTGGGTAATGATCTCTTAAGCATTTGCAAAAAATTTGGGGAATATTACATATAAGATTGTCTTTTACTTAAATAACATGTTGTAAATTAATGTTAGCTAGCAAGAGTTTTATGTGAAATTATAATTGAGCTATTTCAAAACTATGCATTACAGAATCAATTTGATACATTGTAAATTGTCACAGTTTCTGAAAATGCTGCCAAATGGTTAAGGTTAAGAAGTGGGTGAAAGTTCATGATCCAGCATAAACAGCGAGCAGAGACTAACAGATGCTCTTCAAGTGTAATGGAGCATGAATCTCAGGGCCTTACAGGAACTCTTTATCCCCCTTTAGATGAAACTATCTCTCAGAAATAATAGTTAATGGAGGACATTTTAATTTTAATTATAACTTTTCTTTCTTTTTTTTTTTTTTTGGTTTTTCAAGACAGGGTTCTTTGTAGCTTTGGAGCCTGCCCTATAACTAGCTCTTGTAGATCAGGCTGGCCTTGAACTCACAGAGATCCGCCTGCTTCTGCCCTCCAAGTGCTGGGATTAAAGGCGTGCGCCACCACTGCCCAGCTTAATAATAACTTTTATCCAACTAAGAATAACTCAAGAAAACTTAGGGTTCACTTCACACTTTTAGATTAACTTGAAGAAGAATATGATAATTGAGACATTTTGTTTGTCATAAACACAGGCAGTGAGAAGCAGTATCTATGGTCGGCCAGGTGCTTGTTACGTTGACATTCCTGCAGATCTTGTGATCCTCCAGGAGAATGTGAATTCTATAAAGTAAGAATTATTCAGATTCTTCCTTAGTTTTGTGTTATCATACTTACTCTTCGAAAAGAATTTATCTAGCAGTTTGTTAATCTCCAAGTGTCTCAATATTTTTGATGATTTTGTAATTAAACTGAATCCTAGCCAAAAGGCTTGGTTCTCTTCATTTAAATGGTATTACTTAGTAACTGTCTATCGATTTAATTACTAATCTAATACTTGGAACTTCCTGATTCCTTATTCAAAGTTATTCACCCAGTTAATAACCTTAGATATATATCTCCATTAACGTATGGGTTATTAACATATAGGTTGAATTTCTCTGTCTCACCAGCTGCTCCCAAATAACCATAATTTAATTAAAATTATTAATTTTACGTGATAGGCCAATAACTCAGGTTGATCCAAGCTAACTCTTACATTTAAATTAACCCATGTTTCTTATTTACCCTCTGTCATGTGGCTGTAACTTTTTTCAACATGGCACTTTCATCTTGCTTCTCTGCATCTGCTCGAGATGCCTCTGATTCCACCCTTCTTCTTCCCAAGGTCCTTAGTTTGGCTCACCCCCGGACCTTATCTTGCTCAACTATTGGACAGTTTTGTTATTAAATCAATCACAGTAACATATATTCACACAGTGTAGAGGAATATTCCACATTGACAAGCATTTCACTGTAAGCCAAGAGATAAGATACATGATTGGTGAGAGCATTATTAGGATTTAGTATAAAAAGTGTTCGTCTAGCATCCCTATAACTTAAAACATTCTGAAGTGTGTTTCTGTGATTTGTCCTTCACTTTGATTTCTTAAATAAACCTTGAGTGAAAAGAAGTACAAAAAAATCACACTTGATTGTCATTCACCCTGATAAATATGCTACCGTAGTCCGCCAACCCCTAAGTGGTGTTTCTTTAGTCTTAGGAATAAAATATGCCTTTTCTATTATAACATTTTTAGAGAAATCCAGAAATGTAGAAATCATTCTTTTAAAAAAAGATTTATTTTTTTATTGTACTGCTGTCTGGGGGGCCAGCCTCCAGCAGCACAGGGCTTTGGCAGGAGTCCATGGAGTCGGCGAAGCTGATCTTTTCTATCGGAGGGGTGTTAGGGGAAAGGCACTCACAAACTCTCTTGCTGATTTCTTTGTTTATTCTCTCCTCATGTTGTTTCACAGCTTTTATACCCCAGCAGAACCTTCCAGGCAGCAAGAGTCAAATCAGTTGTGTTCCATTTCTCAAGTGAATGATTATTGGTAAAAACACGTTTTTAATCTCCCTCATATGATTAAACATTTTATATATTACAGGTGAAAGACAAATTATCCCAAGAACCCACATGCATTCATACCCAAACAACTTGTAGATTAACCATGTGGCAAGCAAGTTGTTCTTGTTGGGTCTTTCACTGGCAGGCTGCATTCTGCAGTTACAAAGAGTGGGCCAATTACTTTATTACTTATCTTGAAAGGAATCTTAAAGAAATAATAAACATAAACTTTGATATTTGAAAAAGAAATCAGTCAGCTCTCCTTTAAATCTTTAGGGTACGTATTCATTCATTAATAGTTTTTTACATCAGGAGATTGAGGACATAAATGGGTATAAAGGATTAATCATCACCTTTGGTCATCATCCAAATCTAGCAATGAAAGTTCATCAGCCAGTTATAATTGGACTGCTTTGTTCTTGTTTCTTGACCTTAAAGAGTTTCACATTCAACTATGTTCCTAAGACTTTAAATTGTCTTCTTGGGTTTTTTACCTCAAAGTTACTTAACAAAAATATCTAAGTCTAACTTTGTTATTTTCAAAGCTTTGTTTCAGCTGTGATGCACTCCGAGACCCGTGAACACATCTCCCAACATTTAGGTTAAATAATTTAAACTAGCTATTGGGATTTGATTGTTAATTGTCATTAACTTGAGGTCCAATTCATGCAGCTCCTTAGGCGAGACTCATAGACCTTGGCTGTGAAACATCCTTGTATTTATTTTTATTCATCAAAACTCTGTATAAGCCAATATTATTATTATGAAAGTAGACAGTACAGCTTAGAGAGAGGTCATCTTCTTGACAATCCACAGGTAAAAATGCTCAGTAGAACGGGATGTTTCCAAGAGATAGGCATACTTACGGGCAGTGGGAATCTCCCCACGTCCACTCACACCATGCTAGATACCAGAGAAAGGGAGCCGCAGCAAACATGTAAAGGTGCAGAGGAAGCAAAAGGCATTCCAGGGTCTGCAGCCCCGTGGCCTTGCCTAAAGGAGATTGGCCCATCAGGGGGTTCCCTTCTGCTGGGCTGACACCTGGAACTTCAACTGCAACCTGCTGCTCCTCTGGCATGGCCAATGGCATGTGTGTGTGTGTCTGTGTGAGTGCTTGCCCGTGTGTACAGGCGTCTGTGGAAGTCAGAAGAAGGTATCTGAGCTCCTGGAGCTGCAGTTACAGGCACTTGTAAGCCACCTGCTGTGGGTACTGGGAATACAAGAGTGGAAGAGCAGCTCTTGACCTCTGAGCTTTCTCTCCAGCTCAAAAGAAATCCTTTTATCTAAGGCCTGACATTTTTTTTAAATATTTATTTATTTATTTATTATGTATACAACATTCTGTCTGTGTGTATGCCTGCAGGCCAGAAGGGGGCACCAGACCCCATTACAGATGGTTGTGAGCCACCATGTGGTTGCTGGGAATTGAACTCAGGACCTTTCAGAAGAGCAGGCTATGCTCTTAACCTCTGAGCCATATCTCCAGCCCAAGGCCTGACATTTTTAACATTTAGTATTTTTCTTTTTGTCATGCATATTTAATCAACATGTTGAATTTATAGTTAGAAGATTTAAGACTGATTTCACTGTGTAGTCCAGCCTGGTTTCATAGCCAATTCTTTTGCCTTCACTTCCCAAGTACTGGGTTTACTAGTGTGCACTACTGTCCTGAGCCTTCATACACATTATATAGGTTACATTCCTCCTGTAATTTATTTGTTGAACATCCATAACAATGACCATTCATTGTTTTAAGTGTATATATGTGTGTTGAAACAGTGTCTCACTACAGAGCCTTGACTGGAACTCTCTGTAGATCAGGCTGGCCTCAAACTCACAGAGATCCACCTGCCTCTGCCTCCTAAGTGCTGGATTAAAGTGTGTGCCAACACTGCCTAGCGTGTTTCATTGTTATTTCTTAAATGCTATGTTTGTGGACCTTGCTATTAGGGAAATGGTTCTCTAGTAGCTCCAGACAGTGGTCAGTATATTCAGTATACTGGGGTTGTTTCTATTTGTTAGAACCAGACATTATACATCTAGTGTATGTGTGTGTGTGTGTGTGTGTGTGTGTGTGTGTGAGAGAGAGAGAGAGAGAGAGAGAGAGAGAGAGAGAGAGAGAGAGAGAGAGAGAGAGAGAGAGAATAACTATCAAAATAATACTGAGGAATGAAGGACAGTGTGCCTTAGGTGAGTTGAAAATGTAGCCTCCCTTTAAACTTGTGTAGAGGTTGATGCCCTATTTTATTGTGTGTCTAGATAGTTGGATAATATAGATCTCTCTCTCTCTCTTTTTAAAATTTTTTCGAGACAGGTTTCCCAATAGCTATAGACCCAGTCATGGAACTTGCTCTGTAGACCAGGCTGGTCTCGAACTCACAGAGATCCACCTGCCTCTGCCTCCTGAGTGCTGGGATTAGAGGTGTGCACCACCACTCTCAGCCTAAAGCATTTATTTGTGTGTGTGCATATGCATGCTTTAGTGGTCAGAGGACAGTTTGATGGAGTCAGCTGTCTCCTTCCACCAGTCTCAGGTCTTCGGACTTGGTGGCAAGTGCCTTTACTTGCTGAGCTATCTCCAAGCCCCTAGCCTCTTTTCATTATTACAGCATCATTTTTATTTCTAGGTACAAGGAGTGCTGCATGCCATCTCCAGTTAGCATGGCCGAAACCCCTGCTGTGTGTATGGCAGCATCTGTTATTAGAAATGCCAAACGGCCCCTGCTCATCATCGGGAAAGGTAGCACAAGAACTCCTAGGTCACAGACTGTGGGAATGTTGACACTGTCTTTGTTGTTTGTTTTTATGTGCTCTGGTGTTTGTAATTGCAGCAAATGGTCTTTTCATCCATTTCCAAATCACAGAACTCATGTTCAGTGGCCTGGAGACCTCACTTTTACAAAGAATAATTTTATTTCTTGACTTAGAAGTAAATAAGTGGTATGGGAGGTCTTCTGTCTATATGTTGCTTTTATTGATTAATGAATAAAGAACTGCTTTGAGCCTGTGTCTGGGAAGAGCAGAACTATGTGGGGGAAAAGAACAAGGCTGTATGTTGAGAGAAGGAAGGGGCGGAGTCAGAGAGAAGCCATGGAACCACTGCCAGAGTCATACATGCTGAGACTTTGCTGGTAAGCCACTGCCATGTGGTGATACACAGATTAGTGGAGTTGGGTTAAATTAATATGTAAGAGTTAGACAATAAGGAGCTAGAGCTAATGGGCCAAGCAGTGATTGAAATAATATGGTTTCTGTGTGATTATTTCGGGTCCGAGCTAGCCGGGAACCAACAAGCAATCCCTCCCTCCTACAAATAAGTTTTTTCTATTACAGATATTTCAGAAAAATCTAGAAAAGTTTTAGAAAAAAAAGAAATCACTCCATCCAAGGAAATAAGTTTTGGCCTTCAGTATTTTATTTCACTTTTAAAATTAATTAGTTGATTGATTAATTAATTAATTTGGTGTTTTGAGATGGTTTCTCTGTGTAACAGCCCTAGCTATCTTGGAACTAGCTCTGTAGATCCGGCTGGCCTTGAACTCACAGAGATTCTTCTGCCTTTGCCTCCTGAGTGCTGGGATTAAAGGTGTACACCACCACTGCCCAGCCAATATTTTATTTTTTATGCCTATTTTACATATTGTGATAATGCTATATAGACAGCTTTATATTTGATAAGCTATTTATAATAAGTATTTTTCTTAAAGTTATTTCCTAAACACAATTTTAATGTTGAATTTTATACATTGACGCTTGTTGTCAAATGTTTGTTTGTTTATAGTAGCTGTGGTAAACATTTTTATGAAAAGTTTTTCCATAGTTAGGATTTGTGGTAGCACTCCAAAAAGAGAATTAACTAAATTAAAAAGTATGGGTATCTGAATGACTTTTGGAACTGAAATTGCTTACTCCTTAGGTATCACAGAAACAATTTATATTCCTGTTAGCAATTTATTATTATTGTTTTTTCTTTTTTTTATTTTGTAGATTGATTATTTATTTATTTTGGTTTTTCAAGATAGGGTTTATCTGTGTAGCTTTGGAGCCTATCCTGGCACTTGCTCTGTAGACCAGACTGGCCTCAAACTCATAGAGCTCTGCCTTCCTCTGCCTCCCAAGTGCTGGGATTAAACAAGTGCACTTTACAATTCTTTTTAATTCTATGTATGGTATATGTGTGTACATTTTCATGCATGTGTGTATGTGGATACCAAAAGTATTTCTGTAGCTGTCAACAGGGTCTTTTACTGAATCCAAAACTCACTGATTTGGCTAGAGTATCTGGCCAGTGATTCCTGCGATCCACCTGTCTGCATTCCTCTGGTGCTAGGATTACAGATGTGCACCGCCACATCTGGATCCAGACTCTCCAGTGCTACGGTTACAGATGTGCACCGCCACGTCTGGATCCAGACTCTCCAGTGCTAGGGTTACAGATGTGCACCGCCACGTCTGGATCCAGACTCTCCAGTGCTAGGGTTACAGATGTGCACCGCCACGTCTGGATCCAGACTCTCCAGTGCTACGGTTACAGATGTGCACCGCCACGTCTGGATCCAGACTCTCCAGTGCTAGGGTTACAGATGTGCACTGCCACGTCTGGATCCAGACTCTCCAGTGCTAGGGTTACAGATGTGCACCGCCACGTCTGGATCCAGACTTGGGTCCTCATGCTTACACTGCAGGCACCTTATCTACTGAGCTACACCCTCACTGTTTTATATATATACTCCTATGCTGTGTGCTCTGGGAAGGTGAGATGGAGTTATAAGAAAGGGAGTATTTTATGTGGGTGTTGTGAAAAAAGGATCTAGAGGCTATGACATCCACAGCTGTACCATTAAGAAACAGTCGTTCCCCAAGTAGACAAGGGGAACAAAGGTGTCTAAGAAGCAAGGCCTGAGTATACAAAGACACCCAGACAAGAAAAAGAGTAAGAAAACTTTCTGGCTGAACTAAAAGCACTATTTTTCTTGCATATGCATAATAAAGAATTCTAAGATGACCTTTTAGTGCAGAACATGATACTGAATATGAATGTAACTATACTATTTAGTAAAATTCTATAGAGAAATGGATAATATGCTATTAGCTCTAAAGAATATAAAATTAAAGCTGGGCAATGGTAGCACATGCCTTTAATCTCAGCACTCAAGAGGCAGAGGCAAGAGGATCTCTGTGAGTTTGAGGCCATCCTGCTCTACAAAGCAAGTTCCAGAACAGCCAAGACTGTTACAGAGAGAAATCCTATCTTGAAAAACAAAACTCTCTCTCTCTCTCTCTCTCTCTCTCTCTCTCTCTCTCTGTGTGTGTGTGTGTGTAATTAAATAATTAAATAAAAATTAAATAAAATAATAGCAGTCATGATGACTTCAGAAATGAAATTATTCATATATGTCGAAACAGTAAGTTCTCAGTGCCACTGAGGGCATGTTTTATTCTGCAGCACACAGTTGTAAAAACAGATATGTACCACAGCATTGTAGCAACCCTTGAAACTCAGACACAGTGTACTGCAGAGGAGGCTTACAGGTAATAGAGGGCAAAGGTCTTCCCTGCCCATTTACATTCAGGGAATTGTGGGTAGTAGTTTAGTAGACCCTGCGCATAAAGCAGGAAGCTGAGAGCAGCAGGAGATACAAGTTTTTGTTGAGAAGCAGTTCTTCAGAATATTCATCACAGTTCAT
The DNA here is from genome assembly GCF_950005125.1 of Chionomys nivalis. Taxonomy (NCBI): domain Eukaryota; kingdom Metazoa; phylum Chordata; class Mammalia; order Rodentia; family Cricetidae; genus Chionomys; species Chionomys nivalis. The sequence continues at coordinate 29,871,215 of NC_080090.1, read as the reverse complement.
TTTGCTTTAAAGCTGATGTTTATGCAGTAGAGGATCACATGATTCTTTGGAGGTTCCCAATGTGCAGTGTGACTGATCATCCAGTGATTTGCATTTCTTGTAGGTGCTGCTTATTCCCGTGCAGAGGACAGTCTCCGGAAGCTGGTGGAGCAGTGCAATTTGCCATTTTTGCCCACCCCTATGGGGAAGGGTGTTGTCCCTGACAATCATCCAAACTGTGTAGGTGCAGCCAGATCCAGGTGTGTGGCATTTCAGGCTCTTTGTTTCTTTTTTGTTTTTTATTATTATTATTATTATTAATTTATTTATTTATTAAAGATTTCTGTCTCTTTGTTTGTTTGTTTTTAAGACAGATTTTCTCTTTGTAGTTCTGGTTGTCCTGGAACTTACCCTGTAGACCAGGCTGGTCTCAAACTCAGAGAGATCCTCTTGCATCTGTCTCCCTATCACTTCCTGGTAGTTGTTTTGAACTCTTATCCAATTTCCATTTTTTCTATATCTGTAAAAATTCTTCAGTTGGAATCACACTAGCATAATATCTGCCTTCTGCTACCTACAGAGGGATGTGCTTACAGTACCGTCGGTAGAATCTTTGGAATTTTCACAAGGCAAAAATCCCAAATTTAGATGGTGAAGTTACTGAAAATTTGTGAAAGCACAACCTGGTCTCGATTATTTGCATATTAGGTATATGCATATAGTATATTTTCGAAAGCAATTCCAGACTGAAGATGTAGCTCAATTGGAAGAGTCCTTATCTAGCAGGCATGAAATCCTGCATTGTATAAGTTGGGCATGGTGGCTCATGTCTTTAATCCCATCACCAAGGAGAATCTGCTCCTGGAAATCAGTGTGAAGAATGCATTGAGATGCAAACATAGGGTCTGGGAGCTGGAGTGTGACTCACTAAGGTGCCTGACTAGCATGCTTGAGGTCCTGGTTTTAGCCCCAGAAAAACCTACAAACCAAAAGCTATCCAGGCATTGTGGTACATGCCTGTAACCTCAACATTTAGAGGCTGAGGGAAGAGGACCACAAGTTTGAGGCCAACTTTAGTTTAAAAAGCAATATCCCATCTTCAAAACAAAATGACAGATTATGTTTTTCTATGTGTTGGGGGGTAGAGTGCATACATGCAGGTGTGAATGCCAAGGATTTCTTAGGTTTCTTCTCAGTCACATTTCCCCTTAGTTTTGAGACAGGGTCTCTAACTGAGCCTGAAGATAACCAGTTTGACTAGGCACCTGGCTTGCACCTGTCCCCACCCCCAGCGCTCAGGTAGGGACAGCACCATAGCAGTCACCCTTTATGTGGGCACCAAGGGTCCAGATCAGGTTCTCATGCTTGCACAGTAAGCATTTTGCCCACTGAGCCATCTTCCCAATCTTTCAAAACTCAATTAGAAAGATCAGATTTACTTCAGAAGCTCCAAATTATCTAGACTTCGAAAATATTTTAGGAAAATCATTAGTTTGTTTGTTGTTAATTTTTTTAACAGGGCTCTGCAGTTTGCTGATGTGATTGTGTTATTTGGTGCGAGGCTGAACTGGATATTACATTTTGGATTGCCTCCAAGATACCAGGCAGATGTGAAGTTTATTCAGGTACTGGGCATGGGGGCGGGGGATGACTCTGATCAGCTGACTCTGTGCTTCTTTGTTCTCCCTCTTTTGTAAAGAACCTTTTCTCTTACAGAAATAGATTTTACAAATTATCTGATGTAATTACAGGTACCAAAGTCAGCTGCCTTTTCAAGCCTACAAAGCATCTCGTGCTAATTTTAAGTAGAAAAGCTTTCAAAGTCGAGTCTGAAACCATTTGAAAAGCATAATTTGCCTCTTCCTTGCAGCTGGAGTGTATTTAAAGACAAAGAGAGGCTTAAGTAGGGTGATAGACTGGAGGGACACCTCGGCCTTGTAAGGAGGTGAATTGTCCTTTTAGATGCCAAAACTGCCTCTGGAAACCTCTAGACGACTCTGCCTTGAACTCACCTGCCCCTAAACTGAATGTCTGGAAAGTACTCCAACCTCTCCTGTTGCCCGCTGAGGTCAGCAGAGGGCACCACATACCCAGGAACTGGAGCCGGTGCTGGGACTCAAACTGAGGTCCTCTAGAAGAGGTCTTAACTTCTGAGTCGCCTCTCTGTCCTTCTTAAAGTTTTGTTGTTGTTGTTTTTATTTGGATGGATTTTGTTGTTGTTGTTTTGTTTGTTTTGTTGTTGTTGTTGTTGTTTTTTGTTTTTGGAAACAAGAGTTTCTCTGTTTAGTCCTGGCTGTCCTGGAACTCACTCTGTAGACCAGGCTGGCTTCATACTCAGAGATCCACCTGCCTTTGCCTTCCAAGTGCTAGGGTTAAAGGCATGCACCCCACCACTGGCACAATAGCCTTTCTTAAAGGTTTTTAAGAGCTGGCTGCTCTTCCAGAGGTTCAGGGTTCAATTCCCAGAATTCACATGGCAGCCCACAACCATTTGTAACTCCGTTCAAGAGTATTTAATGCTTTCTTCTCTCTTCTTTGGGCACCAGGCACACATGTGATACAGACATACATACAGACAAAACACTCATACACAGAAAATAAAAAATAATTTCTCAATTTGTTCAAAACAAAAAAGACCAAACATGTCTTGTTCTTCAGGTTTTTCTCTTTTTTAGATTGATATCTGTGCAGAAGAATTGGGGAATAATGTAAGGCCTTCTGTGACTTTGCTAGGAGACATAAATGCTGTTTCTAAGCAGGTAATTCCTTTCTCTGGATTTTAATTCCTGTGGACTGTTCTCTGTGGACAGTCAATTCTGGATAATGTTAGTCTTGATTGGCTTGGTGGCAAGTTCATGATGGGAAACTAACTTTAACTGTAAATTTGGAACTTGGTAAATTCAGCTCATTGTACACTGTTCATATTTGTGGAAGTTGAGCGTTTAGAACACTAATTTGATGTCATGAAAATTTAAGGTTATTCAAACCAGAATTCAGTAGGTAGAATTCAGCTTTCTGAGAAAATTACAGTACAGCATTAGTTTAACTTGACTTACACAGTGGACATATAACAGTATATTTTTAGGTAGTAAAGGAATTTTTATTCTTTAAACTATAATCAAGGACTTGTCTGACTTCCTATTTATATGTAATCTATACATTTCATTGTGGCCGGAGGTAAAATATGGTCACATTTATCGCTCGATTTTGTATGATATTCGTTATCTTGCGTACACAGCATTTGAGATGCAGACGCAGTCCATGTCACATGTGCAGTCATTCTGCAGCATTTAGTCTGTGTGTGTGGCTCACCCTGCCACCCACTGGTCTGCCATCAGTTGCTCTGCAGGAAGAGAAGCAAGTGTGAGCAATGTGAAGGGTGGAGCAGTGTGCCATTGCCTACTTTAAGGAAGTTAATTTGTTTGTTTGTTTGTTTGTTTATTTATTTTTAGCTTTTGGAACAGTTTGATAAAACCCCATGGCAGTACCCCATAGACAGTAAATGGTGGGAGACTCTGAGGGAAAAAATGAGGACCAATGAAGCTGCATCCAAGGTAATGTGGGACCAGTTGTGTTTCAAGATCCCTTCAGGTTGATGAGTTGCTTTGGCCTCTCATAATGGGGCATAGACAGTCCTAGGAAGTACTGCATTGTGTAAGCTTGGGGATCAAAAGGGGTGCTGCTGGGGCACAGCTCTCAAAAGGCCCACAAACTAGAAAGTCAGATAAGGGCCTAATAGAAAATGGTAGTGAAGCCTGGCATGGCGGCACATGCCTTTAATCCCAGCACTGGGGAGGCAGAGGCAGGCGGATCTCAGAGTTCATAGCCAGCCTGGTCTATAGAGAAACGCTGTGTGTGTGGGAGGGGGTGGATAGTAAAGTTTCAACCTTGTAAATAGTTAAGAAAAAGCATATGCATGCCCATGTGCATGCTTTTACTTTACCTTGAAAGGGCCTTAAGCTCCTTGCATAATTGAGCATCCAAAGGGTATGGTTCTTGAGTCACTGTGAGCTGATAGAAGAAAAGCAATCTGACCCTGGAAAGCTGTCAGTTTGATTTTGGTGCATAATATCATAATTAAATCCTATGACATTTAAGGATTGATGCAAGAATGTCCCTTAAGTCCTAAGGGCATGTTAGGACTTGGTTATCTGCCCTTAAGAAATCTTTCCTTCGAGGCACGTGAGTGTTCAGTCCACCCCTTCCACACACACTGCCATATTTATCTTTCACATCACTGCCGGAAACTCTTGTGGCTTTCACATCTGCCCTTGTGACTTTGCCTTATAGTGAAGGTTTGGACACTGTCTTGAATTTTGAGGTCACCACTAATCCTTCCCAGCAAGTACTACAGTGGGTCTCTTCAGCAGTGTTGCTGTTTTCTATTCAAAGTCATTGTAAATACAGCACTTTCTCTTTGATTGTCAGATGGGGTGGTAGGTTTTCTTTTACTGTTTTGTGTATTTGGGTGTGTCTTGGTTCAGCTGGGTGCAGTGTTCAGTCTACATTAGGGTTTCTTCTTTTTAAGTTGTTGATTCCATTTTGTGTGAGCTTGCATGTATGTGCACCATGTGTGTCTAGAACCCTTGGAGGTGAGCTGGAACTGGTTATGGATAGTTGTGAACTACCATGTATGTACAGGAGCCCAACCTGCGTCCTCCATGAGAGCAACAAATGCCCTTGACCACTGAGCAGTCTCTCCAGCCTGCCCTAGGGTTTCCTCCTGAAAGAACAATACATTTGCACATCTGCAATTTGAGTTAGGCACTTGTGTTTCCTAATGTATCTGTCATCATAGAGTAAGTTTGTATTTTGAACCAAACATCCTAGTAGAACTGATGTGGCTGACTCCGCTGTGCAGGAGAATCTTAGTGACTATTTCTACTGCCAAGAACTAGTCTAAGTTCTAGTTTCTCCATTGTTGTAAGTAATGTGTCTTTCCCTAGGAGCCCCTTAGGGTTTGCTCCTTTGTCCACGCTAGGGGCGTGGGACATCTCTCATGCACAGGGGAATGTAACCTCCAGCAGAGCAGGGTAGCACCAGTGAGGCTGGAGTGCCGGGACAGGACTGTTAACTGATGAAACACCAGTGGCTCCTCTCAGCACTCGTGACCATGAGGCTGTTTGAAGACCTTGCTACAGCTCTGTCAATCAGGGACTTTTTAAATAGATGTAACATATAACATAGCTCCTCTACACTGTGAGAGAAGAACCAAATTTTCAGATCTTCTTCTGTAATCCTAACATACATACATACATACATACATACATACATTTATTTATTTATTTATTTATTTATTTCGAGACAGGGTTTCTCTGTGGTTTTGGAGCCTGTCCTGGAACTAGCTCTTGTAGACCAGGCTGGTCTCGAACTCACAGAGATCCTCCTGCCTCTGCCTCCCAAGTGCTGGGATTAAAGGCGTGCGCCACCACCGCCTGGCCTAACTTTTAGTTTTAAATTTAGGACCATACTTCAGATAAAACTGTTCTGAAAAATAGTTAAGACAATGTTTTTGTAAGAGTGCAGAGGTATGACCGTTCTATTTGTTTAGCCCAGTGTTGCTCAGCCATCTTTACTATAAGACTTCTCCAGGTGTTCATCCACTCACCGGGTCGTGGGGATTCCCTAGCTTATGTATTGTGTCCCAACTGGGACTGAAGAGCACATTGTTCTCAGCATGGTTCTGGATTGTTCGCAGAGTCAGCCATTTGGGAATCTTGTAGCCGACTGGTGGTATTGAACTGTTCCAAAATGACTTTGGTGCTGACACTGTTATTATCATTATGTCCCAGTGTCACTTAGTGTGTGCCTACCTCTGTTTTTAGGAATTAGCTTCTAAAAGATCCCTCCCTATGAATTACTACACAGTATTCTACCATGTTCAAGAACAGTTACCCAGAGACTGCTTTATAGTGAGTGAGGGGGCTAATACTATGGACATCGGCCGTACCGTGCTTCAGAATTACCTTCCTCGCCACAGGTAAGACTCCAAGAAAAAATGACAGTGTGTTTAATTTGAAACCACAGTAATACTGATTAAGAAAAATATTTTAGAATTGTACATGCCAGGACCAGGCTGGCCTCAAACCCAAGAAAGATCCACCTGCCTGTGCTTCCTGAATGCTGGGATTAAAGGCGTGTGCCTCCATTGCTCAGCTCAAGTGTACTCCTAGGTGAGATTTTATAGTTTTATAGTTTTTGTGGTTCATAATTCTTGGTGTAATGTGATGGTTTGTGTACTCAGTTTTGTGGGGTTTTTTTTTGGTTTTTCGAGACAGGGTTTGGAGCCTGTCCTGGAACTAGCTCTGTAGACCAGGCTGATTTCAAACTCATAGAGATCCGCCTGCCTCTGTCTCCCGAGTGCTGGGATTAGAGGTGTGCGCCACCACCGCCCTGCCCGTGCACTCAGTTTTTTACATTCATCCAAGCAATTATGCGTGGCATTTTCCTTTCATGCCGCTTATCCTCGACAACTTGCTTCCTTATATTCCAAAAATTTAATATTAAAGAAAAATGTCTATTACTTAACTTTTTCCATAAACCATATGAATATAGATGGAAAGGTTTATGCCACCTCCACCCTGCATGACATGTACAAGAGAGTTTGATTTTAGCTTTGTTCTTGACAGGCTTGATGCTGGCACCTTTGGAACAATGGGAGTTGGTTTGGGATTTGCTATTGCAGCTGCTCTGGTGGCTAAAGATAGAAGTCCCGGGCAGCGGGTCATCTGTGTGGAAGGCGACAGTGCCTTTGGGTTTTCTGGCATGGAAGTAGAAACCATCTGCAGGTAAACAGAGCCCTAAATCATAGCATTTCATTCTCATAATATGAAAACGCACACTACTCACTTGCTTCACAACAGGAGTCCCAGACAGCATCGTGTTTTGAGGTTCCTAGTTATAAACTTTCATGGAGAGACTCCCACTGAGTCTCTCATGAGGACTCTCCCGACCTCTTAGCCCAGCTGTGTTCAAACTGTATAAGACTGTTCTACTAGGGTAGTAGGTTTTTTGTGAAACATGTTTTGGGACTTTCAATACTGTGGTATAAAAAAACTGTCAAGATCAAACCAGGTTTGGCAATGCACTCCACTAATCCCAGCATTTGGGAATAGAGATGACAGTGTAAGCAGAAGGATCTGGAGACCAGGGTTATCCTCAGCTGCTTAGCAAGTTCAGGGTCAACCTGGACTACAGGAGTCGCTTTCCTTTCACGCTGCTTATTCTATAAACTGTATAATCTCACCTAAGAGTGCACTTTAGATAGGCGGTGGTGGCGCACACCTTTAATCCCAGCACTCGGGAGGCAGAGGCAGGTGGATCTCTCTTGACTTTGAGGCCAACCTGGTCTACAGAGTGAGTTCCATGATAACTAGGGCTGTACAGAGAAACCCTTTCTCAAAAAAACAAAACAAAACAAAGCAAAAAACAGAAAAAATAAAAACAAAACAACAACAAACTAAAACAAAGAAAAAAAGAATATACTTCTGTGGGGCTGGAGATGGCTCAGAGATTAGGAGCACTTGTTGCTCTTACAGAAGTCCTAAATTTGATTTCCAATACCCACAACAGAGGCTTACAACTTCCTGTAACTCTAGTTCCAGAGGACCCAAAAGCCCTCTTCTGACCTCTGACCTCTGAGGGTACTAGGCAGGCACATGTATATATGTAAGCAAAATACACACATACATAAACTAAATAAATCTAAATAAAAATTAAAAATACACTAATGAAAAATGTTATTATACAGTAGGCATGTTCAATTCTCAAATGTTTTTCATAGTCAGCATTATTGCGGTTTAGGGGAAAGTTTGGCCTATTAGAGGTTTATACTGAAAATCCACATATGCCAAAAAGATGATGTGTGAAAAAAATTGAGCCTTTTAGAGGGTGGTAATTCCTTTCCAGCGCGGAGAATTGAGCCTTTTAGAGGGTGGTAATTCCTTTCCAGCGCAGAGAGCAAATGGCTTCTACAGTCATGTTACTTAGTTGTGTCGTTACCATAAGCCCTCAGGGAAAAATATGATGAAGCATTAATCTAATTAATTTTAATCAACAAAAACCGAGAGTCAAATATTAGGGTAAGAACCTGAAAGATCAAGAACAAGGAGCAACTGCCAGTTGCTTTCTTCCTCTTCAGTTCCTCTGTCCAAAAGGGCTGAGATCCGCTCTCTGCCCCACCTTACTACTTCCTGTCTCCTCTCTCTACAGTCCTTTGTGGTAAATTTTGGTCAGATGGTGGCTGACCCTGCCCTCTGGTGCCAAGCAAACTTTATTTGTCAGAACACAATCAAAATATCATACAACAATGTATAAAAGCAAACCCACATTCTTTTTCAGCCTTTTTAGGCTTTTCATCTTTGCTGCACTGTTTTTGAGACATTTGGATGCTTGTCTTCTGTACCAATCATGCCATGCTGGTTTTCATTAGAAATGCAGATCGGGTGTTATTTGCCAATGTGTCTTTCACAACATCCAGCATGAGCTGGTTGTCATTGACACTTTCAACAATATAACGGGACTTTTCAGACAGTGTTCCTAGGAACCATGTAGAAATAGGCCTAGGGAGGGAGGGAATGGAGAAGGAGTTTTTCTTGTAGCTGCCTGTAAAAGTTTAGTTATTTAAGATCCATGGCTAAGCAGACTGTCAGCCTTGAGTACGTCCTGCAGCTGCAGCGTTTCTATCAATGGTTTTATATTTTTATTAGGATAATTAATGCTTGGTTTTCCCTATTGAAAAAAAATTATTGAAATTGTCTACTTTTAAGTAAAAATTTCAGTGTTAAGAAAAGGAATTGCTTTAGAAAGAATGATCTCTTCATAGTTTACTTTCCCTTTTAGGTACAACTTGCCAATTATAGTCTTGGTAGTAAACAATAATGGAATATACCAAGGAGTTGATGCAGACACTTGGGGGAAAATGTCAAATCTTCAAGAAGCTGCTGCAATGTGAGTAACTCATAACAAATGCACAGTTAGGTTGTGTCATGTGTTAGTCTGTCTTAAAAGTTTGCTGTATTGGAATGTGCCTACATGCTATAAACTTGGTTAGTTTGTCAGCCTTTTTAAAGTGACAGAAGCCACTTCTTCTTGGATCTTTTCTGTACAGCTGTCTATAATTGTTTACAGTCAGGGACACTGAAGACCCAGGTCACGATTTGTGATGTCTACCCTAGGGTAATAGCAGTGCTGGTATTTACACCAGGGAGAACTGTTAATGCTGTATTAGTCGAGGTTCTTTCAAGGAACAGAACTCATGAATGTAAATGTGAATCTGCATATATGAAAAGGAAATGTATTAGTGGTTCACAGTCTGTGGTCTGGCCACCCAACCGTGGCTGCTTTACAATGGATGGCCAAGAGTCCAGTAGCTGTTTAGTCCACGAATCTGATGCCTTAGCTCATCTGTAGTATTCACTGGAACCCTGAGAAAGTAGTCTCTAACACCAGTGAAGGAACGCCTGGCAGCAGAATAGAGGAACATGCCACCAAAGCTGAGGGCAAGTAAACAAAAAGCAAGCTTCTTTCTTCCATGTCCTCTCATCCGGACTGCCATGAGGTGTGGCTCGAATGTAGAGTGGGTCTTCTGACCTCAAATGATCCAGTCAAGAAAATCCCTCACAGTCATGCCCAGATGGTTGGGTGTTAGTCTATGTAGTCAAGCTGACAACCAAGGTTAACCATCACAAATAGTTGGCATACTATTTGTGATTTAAAGATCTTCCTTACTTTTACCAAAAAGCTAAGCCTTTACCATCTGATTGCAGAGTCAAGCTAAGACTGTCAGAACTGCCGTGGGCATTGACAAAACTTTTTGAGACGGTCAGAGAGTAGAGTGCCAGTGTTTTCATTACACTGTTGTTTTTTCTATAGCCATTTGTATACTTTTCATTTGCTATGATAAAACACCACAACCAAAGCAACTTGTATTTTTAAAAAAGTTTAATTAGGCTTACAGTTTTAGAGGGTTAAGTTAATGATGGTGGAGTGGAGGTATGGCCCTGGAGCAGCAGCTGAGCACTCACATCTTGATCCACAAGCAGGAGACAGAGAACACATTGGGAATAGTATAGTCTTTTTGAAACCTCAGAGCCTGTCCCCAGAGACACACCTCCTCCAATAAGTCCGCACTTCATAATCCTTCCCAAATAGTTCCACTAACTGAGGACCACATATTCAAATGTAGGAGCCTGTGGGGGCCATTCTCATTCAAACCACCACGCCATGCCTTTTAGCTTCATTCTACTTAATAGTATGGACTGTGCTATCTGGTGAAGAAGCTCTGAATCACATGTTACTACGTAAACTTAGTTAAAAATAAATAAAGTTTCTAGGCTTCAGTTGGTAGAATACTTGCTTCTTATTCACAAAGCCCTAAGTTTGAGCCCCAGCATTTCATACCCAGCATTTCATACCCAGATGCTGGAGCACACCTATCAATCAGAGGTAGATACAAGAAAATCAGCAGTTCAAGGACATCCTTGACTATATAGCAAGTCTAGGTCAGTTTGAGTTACATAAAACGCTGTCTCATTAAAAGAAAAAATCAGTACCCTTTCCTCTTTGACTGAGAAGTTGTTGACAGTTGTTAAAACCTCTCTGGCTTTTTGGGCACTGCACACATGTGGTAGGTACATAGACGTACATGCCAGCAAAATACCCATACATATAAAATAAAAATATTTTGTTGCTAGGCATGGTGGCACACACAACAAGCCCAGCACTTGACAAGCAGAAGGAGGCAGATCTCTGAGTTTGAGATCAGGCCTGCCTGGTCAGCAAAGTGAGTTCTGGGACATCCAGGACTACACAGAGAAACCCCGTCTCAAAAGCAAATAAATAAATAAATAAGTCTTAAAAATTCAATTTCTCAGTTTAGTTACATTTCAGTTACCCATAGTAACAGGCAGTGATGTGACCACCATACTGTATGTAAAAAATTTTTATCATTATAGAAAGTTCTACTGGACATTGCTATATAAACAATAAAAAGTACAGGGACCCAGGTGTAGTGACACACACTTGTAGTTCACTAGTCTGTCTGGAGATGGGAAGAGGAGATCCTTGAGCTGATGGGTCCAAGACATATCAAGACTCCGTCATACACAAAAAGACTCAGTGGAAAATAGGGGAAACTGTAGTTCAAGCCCTTGGGAGGCTGAGGCAAGAGGTTTAGAGTGAGGCTACCAGCATGGGCTACATACTGAGTTCCAGACAGACTCTGCCACACAGCAAGGTCCTGTCTCAGAACAAGCAAAAATAAAGAGGAGGTTAGGTTTTATGTATTGGCATCTCAGCTCTGATGGTGCTGCCTCTGTACCATGCCCTCTGCTGGTTCTGTGCAGTGATCAGCCAGCTGTAGCAGAGGACAAGTGACATGGGCCAGACTGCTCTGCTCTGTGACATTGCCAGTTAGCACCCTGATACCTACATGACCACACACATCACAGCCTGCACCAGGCGACTCTGTACATGCTTCGAGAAATGCATATTTACCTGAATCACATTGAACTATTGAAAATTCAGTATCAACAAGAACCAAAGATGAGAATCTTCAAATAGTTGAGATAGTTGTTGGCTTCAAAGTTGAAGACTTCAGATTGAAGGGTATATTCCACATCCAATAATTAGAATGCAGGTGACATTTAAAGTGCTGTCAAAGGATTATTGGGTATCTTCGTTAGGCTTGGATCCAATGCTTAACTGATTGCTTTTTGTTTAGTTTGTTGTTTTTGTTGTTGTTGTTTTGCTCTAAAGGGAAAAAGAACTAGGCTTAAAAAAAATCCATCAGAGAATAAAAAGGGGGTGGGGAACCAGGCATGGTGACACATGCCTTTAATCCCAATACTCAGGAGGCAGCAATGGGCAGATCTCTGAGAGTTTAAGACAGTCAGTTTATACAACAAATTCCAGGCCAGTCAAGGTTATATATAGATTCTGTCTCAAAAGCAAATGAACAAAGGAGATTAAAAAAAAAACAAAAAAACAAAAACCAAAACAAACAAACAAAAAAAAAACCCTAACCCGAAACCCTACAACAGCCAGCCAGTAACCTACCAGTTATGGCTGCATTGACTTTTAAGAATGTTGCCACTGGCAGAGAAAGCTGCAGGTTCTTCTAGCAACGAAGGCCTGGAGTTTGGCTCGCTCACCAAGGGGGCATGGAAATATGAGAGGGAATAAAGAAGGAACAAGGATCACGTGTTCTGCATATCGCTGTTATAGAGAGCTGTTCTGGAAAAAAGTATGCCCTTGGGTCAGCTTATGTTTTTCACAGATAATTTGGGGACATTACTTTTTCTAGAAGCTGAAAGATTTAAATTTTATTGACTTATAACTTGCTTTTCAGTGTCCCGCCGATGTGTCTCTTGCCAAACTCGCATTATGAGCAGGTCATGACTGCATTTGGAGGCAAAGGGTATTTTGTACAAACACCAGAAGAACTCCAAAACTCTCTGAGGCAGGCACTGGAAGACACAAGTAAACCCTGTCTTATCAACATCATGATTGAACCACAGAGCACACGGAAAGCCCAGGCAAGTTCAGCTACTGAGCAGAAAGCAAGAAACACACGTTCTCTCCTGATTCCTCCCCGAGAGGCATACTCTCTGGGATTCAGAAGTCTTTTTAAGTTTCTTTCTGAATTTGGAAGTTTCACTTGCTTGTTTAACAAGTATTTGTTGAGATATTGTTATGTGTGCTTGTTGGAGTAACAAGTAAACAAAACATGACAGAGCAAGGACATGACGGGAAGGAATCGACTTGCTGTTCTGAGCAAGTCTAAGTGAAGAAATACATTGGTGCTATAGGCAAAGCTCATTGGAGGTAGTGCTTAAACTGAGATCAGAGTGAGTTAGCAAAGAGGAGATGGAAAGACAGGGGCTCTATGTCAAGAAGAGCAGAAAAGAAAATGCAGTGAGCACAGCATCGATGAGTCTGTAATCGTGGATCTCGTGGTTGCATCCCGCTCAGTTATGTGACCTCTGGCGCATAGTGACGTATAGCTAGTGTCCCTCTCTTGGTTCTCAGACAAAGATCTGCTGCCAGTCTCTTTCTTCTTTGCGTAAGATGGAGCACAAATGGTCAGATACCTGAACAATCAATAAAATACACAGCAACTAGCTTGGAAACTGTCAGATATATAGAATTCTGCTGAAATTCTGTTTGTGTGAAAATAGACATCAGAGACTTGAGAATTTACCTTTGAGCTGAGAGAAAGGATTCCAAGAACAGAGCTTGCTGGCTAGGCAGATGAACACACATAGGTTATGCTGAGGAAGCAGGCAGGTGGCATTGGCAGGAAACTTTCTAATTCATTTAAGGATCTGCTTTAAATCTGTTCTGCAATTTTCCTCTGAACATCATTTGGGTATTTCTGGAGAAGTATAAATTATCATCCCCATTAGTAATTCTGTAGGATTATTTTTATATTAAACACTTTAATATATTTTAACCTTCATTCCAGTGGAATTCTGACATATTTTCATTTCCAAGCTTTTGTCTTTTAACTGAATGTTTGTCTACCACCATTTGCCCTTGACTCACAATGCAGGCTGGCTGCTTCTCGCTTTGCGTAGGAATCTCTCTGTGGCAGTGGTTCTCAACCTTCCTAATGTTGTGACCCTTTCTCACATTGTGCTGACCCCCAACCATGCATTTTTTATTGATACTTCATAACTGTAATTTTGCTACTGATATGTATCATAATGTAAATATTTCTGGAGGAAGACGTTTGCCAAAGGAGCCACGACCCACAGGTTAGGACAACTAACTGCTCTGTGGTAACCCGTGTCTTGGCCAAGTGGGGAGGACACTGCCAAAAGCTCCATAGTTCTTCCTGTCTGTGCATCTCAGGCCTGAGATCGGGGTCTTGTCCCTTCTCTGCCAAGTAAATGTCTGTTTCTTTCTAACTCTGCTTTTCTGTGTTCTGATCACGGTTAGTGGAAGAAGACTCGGAAAAAGTAAGTTTCCTAGGCTGCTTTGTGTAAGACAGCTGGTTTCACTAATTAATTTTTACCTCCTTTTGACTAGACCAAACACAAACCTTATTTTACCATGATTGTCTAGTTCTACGTTATAAAGCAATCACAGTGAGTCAAATACAGGTATTTCTTCTGAATGAATGCTGTCCTTTTTTGTCTTTCTTTAGGACTTTCACTGGCTGACCCGTTCCAATATGTGAATAAACTGTTGACCGTTTTGAGGAACTTTCTCTTTCCCGCAAGGTAGAATTTACTTTCCATAGCAAAAACATTTAAAATTATGTTTTATTAAAGAAATTGATTAAAAACAGAAAAGGCTTCCATTATTTGTTATGATTTTTGGATCTTAAACGGTCCCAAAGGCTTATATGCTAAAGACTTGGTGAGCAGCTCTTGGCACTGCTGGAGGATGGTCGAGCCTTCAGGACGTGGGGAGTGGAAAGAGCTCACTGAAGATTAGGACCCGGGCATGCATGCCACCCTAAGCAAGTCCTCTCATGACTTCCCTGTCATGATGGACCCCGGGTCCAAAGCAAAAGAGCCAACTGACCACAGACCGAAACCTTCCCAGCTGAGCCAGGAGCTGGAGACAACTCAGCATTTAAGAGTACAAACGACTCTTGCAGTAGAAGTGAGTTCGGTTCCAGCCACATTGGGCAGCTCACATTCACCTGTGATTGCAATTCCAGGGACTCCAGCTTCTGTGGGCACCTATACTCATGCACATATTCACACACGGATCCACATGTACGCATGATTAAAAATAAAATAAAGCTTAAAAAACTATGAATCAAAATAGATATTTCTTCTTTTTAAATGGATTTTCTCAGGTATTTTTTATTAAGGAATGAAAATTGACTAACAGTATTCTACCACATAAATAATCAAATAACAGCATTGTAAGTGTCTAATGGTCAAGTTACTCATCAGTTTCCTTTTATGTAAACCCATTTCCCAAGTTAAAACTTTACCTTTTAAAAACTCCTGGCCAAACAATGGTGGCACATGCCTTTAATCCCAGAACTCAGGAGGCAGAGACAGACTGATCTCTGTGAGTTCGAGGTCAGCCTGGTCTACAGAGTGAGTTCCAGGACAGCCAGGGCTATTACATAGATAAACCCTGTCATGAAAATACAATAATAACAAAAGAAAAACAAAAACAAACAAAAGCTCCGAAGTGTTGTGGAGAAAGAAATGAAAGCTCCAAAAGTGATGTATATAGAGACACTTTGAGTAAAGTTGTTGTGTGTATTGTCTAGTTTGTATTTTACTGTTGTTTACTGGTTCTAGTCTCAGGTGTAGTGGAGCTTGTCCTATAGTTGGTGAGTTGAATGTTTCTCTTGGAAAGAACTTATTGAAGCAGAGAAGTCACACGACCTCCAAACTAACCACTGTAGATTGGCTACCTTGTGTGTTCACACTGCACTGAGACCAGCAGAATTATCCATGATATATAGTTCTGTGCTATTTAAGGGCATTTTGCAGCCGGGCGGTGGTGGCACACGCCTTTAATCCCAGCACTTGGGAGGCAGAGGCAGGTGAATCTCTGTGAGTTCGAGACCAGCTTGGTC
The DNA here is from genome assembly GCF_950005125.1 of Chionomys nivalis. Lineage (NCBI taxonomy): Eukaryota > Metazoa > Chordata > Mammalia > Rodentia > Cricetidae > Chionomys > Chionomys nivalis. The sequence goes on along the minus strand of NC_080090.1, from coordinate 29,855,683 downwards.
TACAGAGCTAGTTCCAGGACAGGCTCCAAAGCCACAGAGAAACCCTGTCTCAAAAAACCAAAAAAAAAAAAAAAAAGGGGGGGGGGGCATTTTGCTTGTCGACAGATAGCAGTACCTTAAGTTTATAAGGGGGCTGAAAAATTCAGCCTGGGTTACATTGAGAGCTCAAGGCGAGCCTGGACTACATCTGGAGAGACAGTCTCAGAAAACCAAGTCTGGAGACGTTCTCTAGAACACACAAAGCCCTGAATTTAGCCCTCAGCATGGCCAAGAAATAATAGACAAATAAGCAGAAAGAAATGGGGCCAATGGTTCAGATTGTAAAACCACTTGCCTTGCAAGTCTCAGGACCAGAGTGATCTCTAGAACCTAGACAGTATTGAAGGAGAGACCCAAACTCTACAAAGCTGTCCTCTGACCTCTACATTTTAGCTGTGGCACACACACCTGCTTATATGCATTGTATCCACCCACACGATAATAATAATTTTTTTAAAGATTTATTTATTTATTATGTATACAGTGTTCTGCCTGTGTGCATACCTGCACCCCAGAAGAGGGCACCAGATCTCATTACAGATGGTTGTGAGCCACCATGTGGTTGCTGGGAATTGAACTCAGGACCTCCGGAAGAACAGTCCATGTTCTTAACCGCTGAGCCATCTCTCCAGCCCCCCAATAATAATTTTTTAAAATAAGGAATTGTGCAAAGTAAGTCAACACTTCCAAACTTGTGCTTATACAAAAAAGGGGAAAGAAGACAAGCAACATAGTTTGGAATTTCGGGATTTTAACATGTTTCTCAGAGGTTTTTTTGTTATTGCTTTGGTGTCTTTGTTTTGTTTTTGAAATATAGTTTCTCTGTGTAGCCTTAGCTGTTCTTGAACTCAGAGTTCTGCCTGCCTGTGCTTCTCAAATGCTGGGGTTAAACGCATGCACCACCACTGCCTGGTTGTGTTTCACAGTTTTAATACTACTTAATGATAAAAATAGTTTCATATCTGTAATGGTAAAAGTAAAATGCTGCAGGATCCCGAGTGGCTGCAGAGGGCCATGAGACCATGCTGCAGGTCCCTGAGCAGGGGCAGGCCCCAAAGCAACCAGTCCCAGGCAGGGACAGCGCAGGAGAACACATCGTAGGTCTCAGAAGGTGGCTGGTCCCAGACAGGGAGCCACGCAGCAGGCGAGAGACAGCCGGATAGGCATGCCATGCAGAGTGAGGTTAGATATTTATTTAGTGGGTTATGGAGGGGAAAGGGAGAAGGAGAGAAAAGCAGAGAGGTAGAGAGGGGGGACGGGACAGAAGCTGCCTCTTAGGGAGCCAGAAAAGTAAGAGAGTCAGGCTGCAAGCAGGAAGGAAGATCTGCCTGCCTGGTGGGGTGGGGAGTGGTCAGGGCATGTCTCTTAAAGGGACAGGGCAGATCATTACAATATCATTTTTGTCTTAGAATATGTTGAAAGTGGTTTTGTGCAGTTGCTAGGAATATGTGCTAAGCAAACATTCTACCACTTCAGCTATTTCTCCAGCTAAAAAGTAAGCACTATTTTAAAAATCACAAGCTGTGTTTTAAAATATTAGAAATGGGGGCTGGGTTGATGGCTCAGAGCTTGCTGCTCTTGCATAGGTTCTAGGTTCAGTCCCAACACTCATGTGGAGGCTCACAACTGCCATAACTCCAGTTCCAGGGGATCCAATACCTTTCTCTTGCCTCTCAGAAACCAGGCATGCATGTTGTGCTCATAGATAAATGCAGGTACTCACATCAAATTTAAAAAATTAATAGATAGAAGTAAGATATTAGAAATGGGTATATCTGTTATTTTTGCAATTTTTCGTGGATCAGAACGCAAGACTTTATATCAATATTCATCTTAATACTTAAATCAGATCTGTCTGCTTTGGCTAAGTTGGAGCTCAAAAGAGCACCTCAGAGTGGGGAATTTCTAGCTTTAGATAGAACCCAGGAGATATTTGCAGTGAGCATTATATGACTCCTCGCAAGCCCCTGATCCAGACTGAACTGCATAGGAGGGAACGTACAGAGGAGTTTGGCCTGGGTAGCCCACATAACTTCATCACTCTCCTCTGCCCACAAGTGCCTACCTCACAGCCAAGTGTTATGCAACGTTTTGATACAAGATGATGTGGAGGGCTTACTATTTTTAAGATAAAACCATATAAATCCATATAATTAAGGGTAAATGTCCCATTTTCTACCATGTTATAGAAAAAAAATGTTGTCTGATTAATGGTCTGGCCAGCAGAGGTCAGTCCAGATTAAGACCAGATTAATCCAGCTGGGCGATGGTGGCGCACGCCTTTAATCCCAGCACTTGGGAGGCAGAGGCAGGTGGATCTCTGTGAGTTCGAGACCAGCCTGGCCTACAGAGCTAGTTCCAGGACAGGCTCCAAAGCCACAGAGAAACCCTGTCTCGAAAAAAAAAAAAAACCAAGACCAGATTAATCCACTTTAATTGATCATCTGCTCCTGTTGCATTTAGTACAACAACCTTGCAGTTAGTCTTATCGTAGGAGTTACTTCTTAGAAGGATGAAATATTGAGAAATTCTCTCTAGTTGTCCTGTCAGAAGGACAGGACAGGGGAATCCAAAGTTTGAGGTTAACCTGAACTACATAGGAGCCAAGGCTGGCTTTGAACTCATAATCCTTCTGCCATCACCTCCCAAGTGTGAAAAGAGACTGTTGGAAAACACTGCATCTCTGTTAGGAAGTTCCTGAAATACTCGTGGACTTAGATACAGGACAGCATCATGTGGCTGTATTAGGAAGGCTGGAAACTAGTGAGATTCCACCGAAGGGTTTGTCAGAAAGCCTGAGCAGCCTGCCTTGACTGCTGTGGAGAGTCAGCATGCGGTGAAGGCTGAACCACCTGGTGTTACGGGTGTGTCATTTGCTGCTGCGAAGCTAAAACTGAGTTGTGTGCAAGAAAGCAACTGATGGCCTTGCACGGTCTACCTGTAGAAGTCACGGTAAAAGACTGCCGTGGATTCAGCTCTCACAGGCACAACTGCCTCTGCTTGAGGTTTCCATCTTGCCTCCTCATCAAGACCTTTCTGTCCAGGAAAAGGGATAGCTGGTCAACAAATGCACAGCAAATTCAGATGGTGTGCTAACCTTCCAGTTAGGGAGCAAAGAAAGGCACCCCTAGAAATTCAGTGTCTCCAGTTTCGGGGTGCAAAGGGACTGGCAGCTTACAAGTGGCAAGAGCTATCGTTTCTTTCCTTTCTAGCCTGTGGTTGCTGGAACCAGCCCCGTGCTGTGGCTAATCTCCAGTCATGTGCTTTCTTCCTGAGGCTTGTTCTCTTGGTCCCTGACCACTCCTGATGCCGGCTTCCCCACATCAAGGGAGAGTCAGGAAGCCAGGTGTGGTCTTGCCCTAGCTTCGCAGATGCTGTTCTTGCTGACAGTCTCTGTGTCCAGTGCCCGCTCTTACCCCACAGTGCTCCTGCAAAGCCTTGTCCTCCCTCATGCTCCTGACACTCTCTGTGCATCTCTGGAACACCAGTAGCCATGCTAAGTTAAACTCCCACCTCCTCCTGTGTAAGCCAAGTCACCCCCTCATTCTTTTGCTCCTGCTTAGTCAGCTCCATGGTGACTAGCCCTACTTACATGTGGTGAGCAACAATATAGTATCACTGTTCTGGGAAGGAAGAGACACAGAGACTTAGATCATGAAAGCCATAACAGACTTTTAAACAGGGCTGCAAAGTGCATAGATGACCTGCCTTCCAAGAACCAGAAGCCCGCCCTAATGCCTGGGTATTAAATAAAACCAGCAGTACGAGGGGGCAGAGGTTGGAGGCTTATGAGGCCCAACCTAAATTAATTGAAATTTAGGTTTCTACCTTGGCAAAATAGAGTTTAAATTTTAAATTTAATTGCTGGCGATAAGTAATTATTTCACACTTGATGCCTGTAGTATGATTTTATACCTACTACATTCATTAAAAAATTAATAGCCTACTGTACCACCTGCTTCCTCACTCTCCATTAGCTCCTCCTCTGTCCCTCCTCACCCTGCCACCTTGCCACCCTTTGTTACTTTAACAGTTTTTGGGCTTATTTATACTCTTTTTTTTTTTTAATAAATGATGTTTATTTATCATGTATACAGTATTCTGCCTCCATGTATCCCTGCAGGCCAGAAGAGGGCACCGGACCTCATTAGAGATGGTTGTATGCCACCATGTGGTTGCTGGGAATTGAACTCAGGCCCTTCTGGAAGAGCATCCAGTGCTCCTAACCTCTGAGCCATCTCTCCAGCCCTACTCTGTTAATTTTACATACTGACTGATGATTAATCTTGTTAACTTGATTGAATCGAGGGACGACTAAGAGATGTTTAGTAAAAGATGAGTAAATGTTTAGTCAAAAAAAAAAAAAGCATCTTGGTTGTGTGTGAGAGAATTAGAGGATCTTAACAAAGGGGAGAAAAGTCACTGTAAGCGATGGGTGGTACCAGGCATCAGGTAAAGAGACATGGTTCAGCTGATGGAGGCGCTTGGACCGCACCTCATGACTTGTGTTTGGTCCCTGGAACCCGTGTTGTGGAAGGAGATAACCAACTCCTACAAGGTTCAAGGTTCCCTCTAACCACACACACACTGTAGCGGGCATGCTCATGTGTGTACACAGAAGTTTTTCAAGTAAGAAGGCCTTCTAGCGTGGGTATGTTCTCTCTTCTGCTCCCTGATTGCCGTGGAACAAGCTGCTTTCTCCCACCACTTCCTCCCTCCATGATGTTTTTGTCTTACGCTGGGCTTCAAACCACAAACCAACACTCTGTTCCTGCCTTCAGTTGGTCACAGTGAGAAAAGACTGGTTAATTCAGAAATCTGCTATTGAGAAGTGAGGGCAATGTGGAACCATTTGACCATGTAGTTTTTAAGCTTAAAAAAAAAAAAAAAAAACTGGTTTGATTATTAACTGTGGAGGTGAAGCAGTTCAGAAGGCTTAAAGTGCTAAAACAGGGTTCTAGGGGCTGCAGTGTTAGCATATTGCTGCAGTTTTAAAGTGTTTTCCAGAACGGATTGTAAGTGGTTTCCAAAAGTCCATATGCTAAATACATGGTTGCCAGCCTGTGGTATTGGAAAGTTGGGAGGAGGAAGAACCTTTCAAAGGTGGGACCTTGTTGGAGGAAGTTAGGTCACCGGGCGTGTACCCTTGAAGGATGTTTTGAAACCCTGACCCTTCCTCTCTCTTTGCTTCCTAGTTGCTATGAGGCCAGAAGCTTTGCTCTGTGATATGCTTCCTAACACGATGTCCTACCTTGTCACAGGCCCCAAATTAGTGGGGCCCACTAATATAGACTGAGCCCTCAGAAACCATAAGCCAAAATAAAAATTGCCTGCCTTCCGTTGATTTTCTCACAGCACTGGAAAGCTGACGACAGTCAGATGTCTCCCCCAAAGGTATATAATAACCCCAGAAATAAATACCTACCCTTTCTAGGTTAGATAATTACAATAACTTTTAAATTTGGCTATTGCTTATGAAGTGCTAATCAGTTGTTACCTGAACTGCTTTCCTTCCAGGCATTGAGGCCAGTGATAAAGGCAGCCATTGAAACAGCTGTTGTTTTTTTTTGTTAGTTTGTTTTTTTTTGGGTTTTTTTTTTTTTTTTTTTTTTTTTTTTTTTTGGTCTGAACCTTTAAAAACGGTGGCCCAGCTTTCCCTTGGTGAATCAGCCAGGGTGGTAGTATGACCTCTCTTTTCCCACATAGGTGGAGGCACACGTCTGTCATCTGGGGCCTCTTGAAAGATGGGAACTTTTGGAAAAGCTGGTTGAGCCACCAGATGAGGGTATAGATCAGACCCCAGCGGAAAGGGAGAGGGGAGGTATCAATGCTTCAGGAAACCAAAGAAAATGGGACAAAACTTCTTCCAGAGAGGGCCACCTTGCTGCCCTTGCTAGACTCATGGTGGGGGATAGCACAAACCTGGAAGATGGGGCCACAGTACAAACAGGTGTGGCATATTTGAGATTGGCATTTGGGGCTCTTGTCTCAAAGGAGAGTCCCTCAGTCGCCTCAAGTTTATTCTGAAGGTCTCCTTGTCACTGCCTTTAGACTGAAATGAAAACCTGGGAAGGCAGAGTTCCTTCTGTGAGACAGATCCAAGGATATGTATGACCCGAACCTCTTTGCCGCCGTTCACTTTAGACGGGTCTCTCAGGGGGAAAGGTTTTGAGTATGATGAGTCCGTGCCGGCTTTGTTTTGGTAGTTGTCCAGCCTCTCAGACCCTCAGCTTCCTCTTCTCCCGTGAGGGGTGTAGGAAACATAACTTAGGATTGTGTGACATATATACTGTTCATGGAAACACTCAACAGCCACTGGAGGTGCACACTCCTCTCCCCACTTCTTCTTTGTTGGGCCCCAACCCACAAAGTGAGGGGTCGGTCAACAGAAGTCTAGTTTTGTCCCATCGAGGAACCCTTTGTAAGCAAAGTCCCCACAGCCATACAGTGACTGTGTGGCTGGCATTCTGGGGAGCAGGCCACAGGCGACGCTTCCCTTGGCAGCCTTCCCTCCACACACACCTCAGTACAAGGCTGAGCTGTGGTTAGCTCAGGAAAGACCTATTCATCTAAGCCAAACTGAATTAGCCAGCCGTCGGCAGCCAGGAAGTCATATGCTGCATTCCCAAACCAAGTAGAAATTAGTTTTAAATTGTTTGTTGGTTGCTATTATCCATGCCACAGCTTCCTCCTATTAGGGCACATCAGGGAAAATTGGCTGCAGTCAACGAATGGATGTTTGGCCAGGCATTTGCTAGCGTGGGGCTGCCCTTTCATGTCGAGGAGCAAACCTGCCGCCCACCCATCACGCCGCAATCAACTGAGGGGCTTTAGATAATTTTGATGGAGCAGATTAGAATCTCCAGGTCGGACCCACACAGTCACACTGTTTAAAGTCCCCCCACATAGGTTTCCAGTGTGCAGCACAGTTTAAGTGAAAAGTTGTTACAAAGCTTCCACTTCTAATCATGGGGACAGAATGGCCTTGAAGAAAGAAAGCATGGTTTATTTCCTTTTTAAAAAATTATTTTATAGCCGGGCAGTGGTGGTGCACACCTTTGATCCCAGCACTCGGGAGGCAGAGGCAGGCAGATCTCTGTGAGTTCAAGGCCAGTCTGGTCTACAAGAGCTAGTTCCAGGACAGGAACCAAAAAAGCTATGGAGAAACCCTGTCTCGAAAATCCAAAAAAAAAAAAAAATTATTTTATAATATGTATATGGAAGTTTTGAGTTTTGTCTTCATAATTCTGTGGGCCATGTGCATGTCTGCTTTACTCAGGGAGGCCAGAAGCAGGCTGTGGTTAAATGTACGAGAATAGCCCACGTTGGCTCATATATTTGAATACATGGTACCAGTTAGTGGAACTATGGGAAAGGATTAGAGATGTGGCCTTGGAGGAAGTGTGTCACTGGGGTCAGACTTTTAAAGTTTCTAAAGACTCGTGATCCCTCGTGCTCGCTCACTCTTCCTTGTGAGTTGTGGATTAAGATGTGAACTCTTGGCTCTTCTCTTCACCATCATGGGCTCTTCTCATCGCCATAAGCCAAATTAAATCCTTCCTTTTTAAAATTGCTTTGGTCATGGCGTTTTAACAAACAGTAGAAAAGTAACTAAGACATAAACTAGTTTGCCTGCTTTCCTTCACTCCTACTGGAAAGTTCATCTAACCTGTAAATGAGACAGTCCTACTCTGGCGTTAGAACCTTCTTCCTTGGGATTCCAACAGACTGAAGACCAGCAGCTCTCTAGGACTTCCTGGGAACCCAGCACTAGGTTGGGACTGCTGAGACATCTAGTCCTGGGGACTGAACAGCTTCCTCGCGCTTGGCCTTTCTGTTTGGAGACACTCACTGTCCAACCGCGCAGACCGCAGACACTGAATACATCATATATATGAACAGAGAGGGGAGTATTCTTCTAATAAATACCCTTCTAATAAATCATACACACATACACGTGTGTGTGTGTGTGTGTGTGCATGCGCGCGTCTTCATTCTATCAGTTCTGTCCCTTTACAGAACCCCGACTATTACAAGGGCGTTTGAACCCTGGAACTGAAGTTACAGATGGCTGTAAGCCACCGTGTAGATACTGGGAACCTGGGTTCTCTGGAAGAGCAGTCGGTACTAACAGCTGAGCCATCTCACCAGCCCCCAAAACTCAAGTCTCCCTTAGTGCTCAGTCTGTTTTAGTGTTATGACTGACTGAGGTGTGTTCCAGAAAGACCCGTATGTCTAGGACTTGGTTTCCAATGCAGTGTTCAGATATGAGGCTTTAGGGAAGTGACCAGATCACGAGGGCTCTGTCTTAGTGGGTAAAGCCATTAATGGATTCATAATTTGATAGTTTATTGGGAGGTGGTAGGGTCTAGGTAAAGGTAGGCCATGGAGAATGTGGTCTTGAAGGGCATCCCCCCTCTGTTCTTTCTTCCCACCTCTTCTCTTCTCTTCTTACCTCTTCCTCTCCCTCCCCTCCTCGTCCCCTCTGTTCCCTTCTCTTTCTGCTTCTTCTTTGTCATCAGTAGGTAATAACCCACCACAGCGCCCATTGCTACAGTATTTTGCTTCACCTCCCACCTAAGTAAGGCATGGATCCTACCAACTAAGGGTTGAAACCTGAAATACATTTTTCTTTCTTAAGTCGGTTTTCTTGAGTATTTTTGTCACAGCAATAAATATTTAAGAGACTTCTTTCCTCTCCCCGTTTCCTTCTTCTCTGGGGCTGATCTCATGTGGGGGTAAGGCAGTGATACACATATCACCCACCAGGGGAGACATCTGCTGCAGTATTCTTCTATCACAATGTGAATGTCGCATCAAATTCTCCATTGTGTCATGCCTCATTGCAACACCAGAATGCCTCACTGTGTCATCATCACTGTGACATCACACTACTATTGTGATATCAAATGTAGACTGTGATGATCCAGTGCTCCACTGTGGCATTCAATACGGTGGCATTGAATCACGATGTCAGAATTCACCTTCGTGTCCTCAGAACTGGGCTGTGGTATCCCGTCATAGCTCTCCTCTCTCCATCAGAATGTCCCGCTGTCTCATCTCAATGCTGAATTGTGTCTTCACAGTGCCCTGCAAGGACGCCACAGTGCGCCTTTCTGATGGGACAACGTTCCACTGTGACTACCTAATGCCTCACTGTGACACTGTGATAATCTATTGAGCCATCATAATGCCTCAATATTCAATCAGTGTTATCTTGTGACACCACAGTGCCTTATTTGGCCACGGACATCGGAATGTTCCAGCGTAATTTCACAGTACACTCTTTGGTCATTACAACGTGAAGTGTGTCATAATTATGGCATCATGATGCCCACTGTGCCAACACAGCAGGGCAGCGATGACACGAGAGCAGTGTGACATCACAATGCAATAACACAGTGCAACACCATGACAGCACAACGGTGAATTGTGGTGTCATGATTTAGGCAGTGATGGCACAATGGAGCATCAGCTCATCACAGTTTACATCTGTGATGCCGCAACAGAGAACCGTGATGTCAGAATGGGGCATCATTCTTCTTGTGGTACTCAAATGTATTCTTTGCATACACATATGGATATGTGTATATACATAAACCGCTCAGACAAGTTATAGAAGGCTATACTTTTTAACCTTTCATTTCTGACTATTATGAGTGCTTTTTTTCTGGTTTTTTTGATAGTACAGCCTTGTGTGTGTGTGTGTGGTGCATATACGTGTGTCTGTGTGTGTGTGTGTGTGTGTGTGTGTGTGTGTATGTTTTTGGGTGTTTTTCTTCTATGGATATCCACCATAGTTTTTGAGACAGGTCCTCTTCACTGAACTGGAGCTTGTCATTTTGCTAGACCGACTGGTAAACAAGTTTCTAGAGGTCTGTTCTCCACGGCCTCCCACTGTAAGTAAGTGATAAGTAAACACAGCTGTTACAGGCTACACCGCCAATCTCTTATGTAAGTTTTGGGGATCCCACTCATGTCTTCACGATTGCTAAGTGACAACTTGGCTCATTGAGCCATTTCCCAGCCCTATGCTTTGAGAGATGGGTCTCTCACTGGGACTGGGGCTGGCTGGTTAGGTGAGGCTGGTCAGCCAGATCAGTATGCCCAGTATCCAGTGTTTCCCCTCTCCAGGGCTGTGATTGCAAACACATGCCACGATGCCTGGGTTTTTATGGGACTGCTTGGGATTAAACTTGAATCCTGCTTATGCTGCAAGCACTTTCTCAACTAATATAGCTCCCCAGTAATGATCATTCAGTTATATATTATCATAAATTATGTATTATATATTATCATTATATTATATATATTATTATGGAATATCTGATAATATCTGTGGTTAAAATTCTTTCCCTAGAGATATGAGCAATGTCTACCTTTTCCCCTAAAGTCTTCAGATCCCACCACAGTTCTTAATGGAGAACCAATGTACTGGACTTACTTATAGAGCATAGATGAGGGGATACTAACAGGAGCATGGGTGACCCCAAAGCATCTGGAGTACAGAGTTCTAACCCAGCATCCCCATGTCCTCATAGACATGTTCCCAAGTCTGCTGTCCCCCAGTCTTCCCCAATATGCACACTCCAACCCTTTCTCAAGTCCCATGCACACATATGGTTGAGAGGAGTGACTGGAATATCAAAGGAGAAATCAGGCATGTTCCCCACTGCTTCCTTCTCTAAAGAAGCCCCCATGTCCGTTTGTGCCAAGTGGGCATTGCTGATCTCATGAAGATGGCAGCAGGGTTGCTCAGAAGACAGAGTCTTCCAGCATATCTCACTATGGTTCTGATTTGCGTTCCTCATGATTAGTGAAACTGGGTTTTTCTTCATGTAGTTGCTGAGTATTTGCATATGTTTTCTTCGAGAGTGCCAGTTCTTTAGCCTAATTTTAATTTTTTTTTGGCATTCATCTTTTTCTTTATGAATTCTGGGAATCATCTCTTGTAAGGTGAATAATTTGCCAATATATTCTCAATTTTGTAGTTTGTCTCTTAGTTCTTTTCTGTACAGGAGCTTCTTCTATATAATATCTGATATAATTCCATTACCTGTGCCTCTAGTCCTACCTAAATCATCATTGCCTATAGCCAGCCTTGTGCAATGTTTAGACATTGCAATTTGGCATTGTCATCTACCAAGTTCATATTCAAGATCTGCCTGATCAAGTTACAAAAACAAAACACACAGAGATCTCATAATCTTTTAAGTAAGTATGATTTTGTGTTGGGTTGCATTCATCTTGGGGAGCATGCACAGGACTCGGAGGAAACACATCTATAAGGGTTTACCTTGTGTTTTCTCATAGTAATTTCAGTTCTAGGTTTAAAATGTAGGTCTGTGATCCACTTGGGGTTGATGTCTTTGCACTGTCACTGAGGGAAGATATCTAGCTTTAACTTCTACATATTGCAGGTCCAGTTTTGCCAGTACCACTTAATACCACCTGTCTTTCTTCAGATATATGTTCTTGGTGCCTTTGGAAAAAATAAGTCAGCTGCATAAATGAGGATTAATTTCTGGTCCTCTACTTTGTCCCATTGTCCCGTGTTGTCTGTTCTTGTACTAGTGTTGTGCTGTCTAAGCATAGCTTTAGATGATGTTTTGAAATTAGATATTGTAATGCTTCCAGGTTCTCAAACCAGTGGTTTCTTGTTGCTTTGCTTTTCTGACAGTGTTAGGGGATTGAAACTAGGACTTCGCACAGGCTAAACAGGTACTAACAACTGCCTTAACTCTTTGTCTCCAGTCATGTCCTCTTCCTTTATTTTTGGTCCTGCTTAGAATTGGTTTGGCTATTCAAGTTTGTGTGTGTGTGTTCCAATTAACTAGGAATTGTTTTGATTTATATGAAAAGCGTTGCTGGTATTTTGATGAGAATTGCATTGAAACTCTAGACTTTACTTATTGTTGTCTGAGGTTTTTGTTTATCTTTTCTCCTGACCATTAGCCATAACAACTTGTAACCAACATTCTAAACAAAGGAAAACAGTCCATTTGGGGGGGATATGGGTATAGTTTTCCAGGCTACTTCCTGCTGGTTGGGGGCACTGATAATCTTAAGGGGACCTAAAGAAAATTTAGAATTATGATCAAGTCCTGACTGGAGTCTCCTGTGAGGCTTGATCATCTCAGGCAGCATCTTGAATCTGTTCTGGATGTAGAACTGGACATATGGGCTATCTGTTGCTACTAAAGATTTCTCAGGTGGTCTTCCTTGCTCAAACCTGATTTTTCTTAACTTAGAATAAATCCACAGCCTCTCATTTCCTGTGTATCTTTGGCTATGCTGGAACTCCCTCTGTAGACCAGGCTGTCCTTGAACTCACAGAGGTCTACTTGCCTCTGCCTCCCAAATTCTGGGATTAAACGTGTGTGCCACCACACCTTGAATTCAAATAGGTCTGCCTGCCTCTGTCTCCCAAGTGTTGGGATTAAAGGTGTGTGCCACCACACCCAACTACTCTCTTTTTTCTTTTTTCTCCCAAGCCTACACATATTTTTAAGCACAGTAAACCATTTAGAGTTTTTTTGTCTTTGAATTTATCTTTACTGTATCTCTCTCTCTTTTTTCTGACCACATGAGTCTTTAATTTGCTAAGCAATATGGGTAGGATTAAAGCTGTGGCTTTGACGACTGGATCCAGCCCATTTTTTATCTTTCTGAGATTCCAGCCTCATGGTGGAGGTAACGACAGGAGCCATGTTTATTGCCACAACTCTATGGCATTTCAAGGTCCCTACCACTAAGCAAGTTATCAGCAGTCTGCTCACAAACCACACTCAAATGCTCTGTAGCTGGACCTGCTGCATGAAAGAGTGAGAGTTTGTGCTGGAGGTTGGCCCAGAAAGCCAACATTTTAAAACGCTGTGGCTTTTTTCCTGCTACAGCTGAAAAACAAAAAGCATGTGGTCAGCTTTTCATCAACACCATTGAAGTGTTTTGTGGCAGGACTTCTTTAAAAAGCTGCAAGGTTTTACAGCTAAAGCTGAGTCAGGAAGCCTTTCTTAAATGAGAGCACTTGTCTCTAGCAAGCAGAGCCCACCCGAGAGAGTGCTGCTATCAATAAGCCGTGCTTAACTCTATTACTTTATTTATTATTTCCCAAGCTCACAGGCTTTATGTGGATCAGTTGTCCATGTGGGTGCCATTTGTTGTCTGAGGTTTTTCTGTCCTGCCCAGTTCCCACAATTGTTAAGTCCCAAAGAAATCACACAGAGGTCTACATTAATTATAAACTAATTGGCTCAGGCTTCTTATTAACTTTTATAACTTATATTAGCCCACTGTTCTTGCCTATGTTAGCCACGTGGCTCGGTACCTTATTCGGTGAGGCAGTCACATCTTGCTTCTTCTGTGGCTAGGTCAGGACTGCAGAATAGGACTTCCTTCTTCCCAGAATTCTCCTATTCTCATTGACCCGCCTCTACTTCCTGTCTGGTTGTCCTGCCTATACTTCCTGCCTGGCTACTGGCCAATCAGCATTTATTTAAAATATAATTGACAGAATACAGACCATTGTCCCACACCAACTTACAGTATAGTTATTTCAATAGTACTGATTTTTTCCCAGCTTATGCACTAGAGAATGTTGTTCCATTTTGTCTGGGTGTGTCCCCTATAATGTCCTTATAATGTTTTATAATTTTTATTGTAGAGATCTTTTATTTCCTTGGTAAACATTTTATATGGATATTGTGAATGAGATAGTTTTCTTTTTAAAATTTTTATTTATCTTTTATGTGCATTGGTGTTTTGCCATGGGTGTTGGGTCCTCTGGAACTGAAGTTATAGACAGTTGTGAGCTGCCATGTGGGTGCTGGGAATTGAACCCAAGTCCTCTGGAAGATCAGTCAGTGCTCTTAACCATTGAGCCATCTCTCCAGTCCCGAGATCATTTTCTTAATTTTTCTTTATGAGGCTCACTATTTGTACATAAACTATTACTGTTTTTATGTGTTGTCTTTATATTTTCCAGCTTTGTGAAGTACTTTTCTAAGTCCAGTGTTTTTTTGATTCTTTATATGGTAGAATCATGTCATCTACAGCCACAGATAATTAAACTTCTTCCTTTCCAATTTGGATGACATGTGTTTCTCTTGATTAATTGCTCTTGTTAAAACTTCCAATACTTTATTAAATAAGGGTGGTGAGAGAGGACATCCTTGCCATATCCCAGATCAGAGAGGAAAGGCTTTCCACTTTCCCCAGTCAGTCTGATATTGGTGCTCTCTCTCTCTCTCTCTCTCTCTCTCTCTCTCTCTCTCTCTCTCTCTGTGTGTGTGTGTGTGTGTGTAGAGATGTTGAATCCTATCAAATGCGTTTTTCTGTGTCTGTTGAAATGGTTGTATTTTTTTAAATAATTTATTTAGATTCATTTTATGTGCATTAGTGTGAGGGTGTCAGATCCCCGGAACCGGAGTGATAGACAGTTGTGAGCTGCCATGTGGGCACTGGGAATTGAACCCAGATCCTCTGGAAGAGCAGTCAGTGCTCTTAACCACTGAGCCATCTCTCCAGCTCCAGAAACAGTTGTATTTTTGAAGTATTCTCCCTTCACCCTATGGATGTGTTGCATTTACTGTGTGTTTCTGCTGATGCATCTGCATTCCCAAGGGACAGCTCCTACCTCTCCTTGGTGTATGGTCTTTTTCGATATGCTATTATTATATTCAGTTTGATAGCATCTGATTGAAAATTTTGATGATGTTAATTAAAGATATGGATCTGTAGTTTGTTTTGTGTTTGTCTGGTTTAGTGTGAGTTATGCTGGCCACATGAAGAAAGTTTGGTATAGTTCTTTCCATTTCAATGTTTTTGTTAGTTTTAATATTTTTAGCTTTTTTATTTTTTAGATAGTGTCTCAGTATGTAGCTCTAGCTGACCTGGAGCTCACAATGTAAATTAGACTGGCCTTGAACTCACAGAGATCCACTTGCCTCTTCCTCTCAAGTGTTGGTACTAAAGTGTGCCATCACACCCAGCCTTGCATTTTTATTGTTACTCCTTTCTTCTCTTTTATTGTTCATTTATTATATATTTTCCCTTTGCTTTTATTTTGCACTAGTTCATCTAGTAAGATGTGTGCGTGTGCACGTGTGTATGTGTGTGCATATGCGTGTATGAGCGCACGTGCTGTTTATTATAGTAGTTATTATAGTTATTTTACTTTTATTTCTAATGATTATCTTTTTAAAAATTTTATTGTGGTTTGGGAAGAAGCATGTGGAGACCAAAGAATAACACTTAGGAGTCACTGGTCCCCCTTTCCAGTGCTGAAGCAGGGTCTTCCTTGTTTCTACTCTGCAAACTAGTTCCTCCCACACTCCCAGCCTCAGAGCTTCTCCAGTCTGCCCCTCCCACCTTGCTTTAGGAGCACTTGGACCACAGGGCTGGATCAGACAGTATAAAATAGACTGGCCATAAACCCACTGAGTCACCTCTCAGTCCCTTTCTTTGTTATCTTTAGGAATTTATTGATTTCTTCCAATTTTTTATTTGTCTTTTCTTCAATTTCTTCAATGAATTTGTTCATATCCTCTTTAAAGACCTCTACCATCTTCATAAAGTAAATTTTAAGGTCATTTTCTTGTGCTTCAGCCCTGTTGGATTGTTCAGGTCGTGCTGTTGTGAGATAGCTGGGTTCTGATGGTGTCAGATTGCCTTTTCTGTCATTGATCATGTTCTTACACTGGTGTTTAGGCATCCAGATTTGGGATAATTTTAGGACTAGGTGTTGATTCCTGTGTTTGTCTTTGTTAGATGAATGTTTTGTTCCTTTGTTTCTCTTTTCTCTTTGGTCTCCTGGCCTAAATGGCCAAGAGCTCTGGTAACTAGAATGTCTTCAGGTTCAGTAGGATGTCCCCTCTGGGATTTGAGGGGCTATGGGTTCCTAGATCCGGCCTGACCTCTGGTAAGGCCGAAGTCCTCTTCCAAAGTTGTTGACTAGGATACGGAGCCCAGTGGAAGGGTGCAGACTGGGGTTCCTAGATCTGGTCTGGTCTCTGGGGTCCCTAGAACTACCCTTGTCTCCAGTACAGCTGCCGGTGCTGTGGTCCCTAGATCTGGCCCTTGCTCCAGTAAAGCTGAATTCTTAAGTCATAGGCCTGGGGTCTCTAGAGCCCACCTGACCTCTGGTAAAGCTGAAGTCTTTTTCTGAAGTTGTAGACCGGGGTATGGAGCTGGGGGTGAGGGCTTAGAGGGAGTGGGCATGTGCAGTCTGCAGTTATTAGACAATTTTTAAGGAGTGTTAGCTGGTGGTGGGCAGTATCTTATCGGGGGTTCCTTGATCTTGCTTGCCCTCTGGTAAAACCAAAGACTTCTTCCAAAGTAATAGGCTAGGATATGGGGATCAGGAGTTGGGGTGCAGTCTAAAATTTTTGGACAGGCTTAAAGATGTTTAGTGGGAGGTGGGTGGTGTCTTCCCTGGGATCTCTAGGACGGCTCTGGCCTCCAGTACAGCTGGGGTGGGGGGGCTGTGGGCCCTAGTGTGGAGCCAAGTGGAGGGGGCGCCTTAATTGTTTTTTAAATCTAAGAATCATTGTAATAGTTTTTATAAACTCTTTTAAGGACACTTTTGCTTTGTTTTTAATCTATTTTTAAAATTATGTGTGGGGGGTAGGAGTACTCATGTGTGGGGTATATGGACATATGGGGGGTATTGCATGTGTCTGTGTGGGTATATGCACATGAGAGTATATGGGGGCATGTGCAGATGAGTGGGGGTATGTATACATTTGTGTGTACACATGTGTGTGGGATATGTGCACACATGTATGTGGGGCATGTACATGCTTGTGGGGGAGTATGTGCATGTGTGTGGGTTATGTGCACATGTGTGTGTGGTATGTGCACGTGTGTGTGGGTTGTGTGTACGTGTGTGTGTGGTATGTGCACATGTGTGTGTAGAGTATGTGCACATGAGTGTAGGTGCCCTGGGAGGCCAAAGGCATCAGATCTCTGGAGCTAGAATCACAGGCAGTTGTGAACCACTTGGCACAGATGCTGGCACTGAACTTGGGTCCTTGTGTGTGCACATGCTTGTAACTGCTGAGACATCTCTCTAGTCCCAGTAATTATTTCTGTTTGAAGAACCTTTGTCTAAGCAAGGTTGAGCTAATGATGCTCTTTCTCCAAGCACAACTGGATAACTAATAGATCACTTTTATGTCCTTTTGCCGTTCTCTTAAGCTTTGCTTTTCACACGAGGTTAAAGGGTTACCACTTCGGAGATGGGAGGACTTTTCATAGTGAGGGCTGTTTGGAAACACAAGTTCCCCAGCGGAAAGTCCCAGCTTAGCTAGCATTTGTTGCCTGCAGGGAAGACCATCCAAGGCCAGGAACTTGTCCCTGCGTAAGGCAGTTTGCATCGGGAGACTTGGTTGGCGCTAACACAGTTCCCGTGTTTCACATATGTATTAGATGATGGTGGGTGATGGAGCAGGAAACCCATCTGCCCTGGAGCAGGAGACGTGGCTGCTTCTTTATTATCTTTTTAATAGCCACTTACTTCAGACTCAAAAAAAGAAATTTCTGACATCTTAATTTTAATGTGGCCATTTGACCCAGTGCTTGAGATAAATATAACCCTGTGTAGTACGGAGAAGGTTTAATGGGAAATGGTTGGCATTCTTTCTTGATAAAGGCATGGGGAGAGGAGAGGGAGGGAGGCAGGGAGGGAGGCAAGGGGAGAGAGAGAGAGAGAGAGAGAGAGAGAGAGAGAGAGAGAGAGAGAGAGAGAGAGAGAGAGAGAGGCGCAAAGGCAAACAGCAGTCCAGTCCAGTCAGAGAGGAGCTAGGAGAGCTCCCGTACCTTCCCACTAACTTGAATTTAGCAGAGCTGGCCAGCATGGTTGTCCTGACTCCAATGACTTTGGGAATTTATCTCCAACTCTTTTTCCGCTCCATCGTGTCTCAACCGGCTTCCATCAACAGTGTCCGTGCAGTCTCAGCAGGTAACTGATGACCACGACTCTCCTTGCTTCCATCTGGCCGAGACAGGAAATGGGGGGAGTGGGCGGGGGTGGTCAAGAGTGTCTAGCAATATGTCCTGACATTTTTGACATTCTGCTCTTAGCAGAAGAAGACTCGGGGGAGATGGTCACCCAGCTTGTGTCCTGTCTTCCTGTTACCCGAGCTTGTCTCCAAAGGCCCTTCTGTCCTTGCTCCAACCGCTGCTGCTCAGCTGCTTAAGGCCAGACTATAAATCACTGCTTCTGTGTTCCTAGTTCTCCTGCCCGTTTGCTGTGCGATTCGTTTTGCTCAGGAAATTGGAAACTGGGGAGAGAAAAGTACAATTTCTAGAGATGTGAGTCCCAGGTGTTTCTAAAAGTCTATCTCTGACCTCCTCCCAGTGGGGCTTACCACAAGATGCCGGAGAGCAAGCATCTCTCTGACAACCTTGGTGAAAGGCAGGGCTTCTGCCTGGCCCCTGTCAGCAGGGACTCCCTTGCTCCCTTGCTGGCTCAGGGCTAGGCTTTCTGTCTCCTCAGCCCTTGCTGCTCTCCTGTTGGGCTCTTCTTTTCAGAGGTCCTAGGAGGGTGAGGGCTTCTAGAGACTCAGTGGACCCGGAGCTGGGTGGTGAGTCTTGCGGAGTGCAGGGCTGGGGAAGGGGCTTGCTTGGTCAGCCAGCCTGGTAACCTTTGCTGTAGGCACCCAGCTGTTGTCTTCGGTATTGGGTTACTGACATAGCCTTTTCAAACCTTTCTGAGGAAATTTGGATTATCTCCAGAGGGCCCGAGGCTTGCTGCTTGTCTCCTCACAGCCCCCTCATTGGCCTCGACCACTGCTCCAAGGCACCTTTAGTCAGGCCTCATCTTCTAAGCGCCACAGTTGAATCTGTGTCCTTGCCTGTGAAAGGCCTGGCGAGCTCCCTCTGGACCCACCCCCAGCCTTTCTCCATTCATAAAAACAGCCCATGGGCCATCTGTGCTGCCAAACGCTGCAGGCCCAAAGAGAGTGTCAGGGAGATTGCTGTGAGGCTAATTATAAAAGTGTGTGAAATAGAAGAAGTGGGAACTAGAAGAGAGGACCCAAGGGAGTACTGGGAAGGAGGGGCAGAGAAAAGCCGGAGGCTGTGTCCCGAGAGTGTGTCGGCGTGTCTCTCCCAAGTTCATCTGGTCTGTGGAGCAGCATTTTCTCATCCACTGAGAGGCTTGGTAGCCGAGTGTGGAGACACCGATGACTGCACTTGAGAAGCTGAGGCAGAGGGATAGTGTGTTCAAGACCGGCCTGGGTTACCGAGCGAGATCCTGTTTCCAGAATCCCAAGAGGACTTGGTAGCTAATTCAGTTGGACCTACTGTTTATTTCTTTGTTATATTTGGGTTATAGATTTCTTTGAGAATCTGCTGAGGGTTTAGGAATTAGGGATACTAGCTTCTCTGGTTCCAGTCCACCTCTTAGGAGCTGTCTGCCTGCTGGGAGACGTTGGGTAGAGACGATAAGCACAGTGGGGGTGAGGACAGTGTGATTTGTGCATCCGTAATTATACATATTTCCAGGGTGAGAACGCTGCCAGATCTGAGAATGCTCAGTAACCACTTGTTGAGTGAAAGAACCCAAAACTCCCCATCTGTGTGTAGGGGGTCACCCACATGTTTGAATCATTTAATTTATGTAAAACCAAGTTCCCTATGACCTTCATAAAGCTAGGCAGAAAAGATCCTATAGTTTCTTAGAACTGCTCACTTAGGAGAGAACCTACACTGTGTAGACATCACTCAAAGAAAAAAGTGTTTCTGAAGGCTGTCCTGGTCAGGACTCAACAGTGACAATTTGCAGCTTAGATGATTCAAAACAAACAAACAAACAAACGCCTTGAGTGCAGGGCTCTCTTTCAGGGAAGTCTGGTCGAGGATACCTGGCATGTTGAGGGACACAGGGATCTGTGACTGCAGGAAGGTTTTCCCATCCTGTGCTTGAGAAGGCAGGAGAAGGAACGGAGGAGATGGAGCCCAGGAGCCTTGAAGCCTCGAAGGAGGGGCTGCCATGCATAAGCGGGGAACGAGAGCAGAGAGGAGTAAAGTCTCCCACCTCTCTCTCCTCCCACCCAACCACCTCTTGACAAAGCCTACCATTGTCCAAACCCCACCAGAAGCAGAGGTCTAAGAGCAGAGTTCCTTGACGCAGACAGTGGGATCAACGTGTGGGGTACAGGGGCCGAGGCTTCAGCAAGGCAAACACGAGCTTACCTGCCCACTGTGCTTAGGCTGATTTGCCCTGCACTTTCTTTTTTCTCCTCCTTTCCTTTTCCCTCTTTCCCCATCCTTTTTACTTTTTCCCTTTTCATGGTGCTAGGACTTGAACCCAGGACCTCGAGCAAGCTATGCAAGGTCTTTACCACTGAGCTTCATCCCTGGCCCCACACGCAGTCAAGATGCCTTGCTAACCCTGGAGCTTGTGATTGGGAATGTAGGTTTCAGGTTTTGGTCAAACACTTAGGTCAACCAGAGACAGCGTTACCAGTCTAGCACAAGTATCTGCTGTCCCCTGCAGGGGTCACTTCACTTTGTTCCCCTCCTTTAGTTGCCATGACTTCCCAAAGCGCCGTCCTGAAACTAACTCAGGTCTTGTAATGTTACATGTTCCCTGAGTCAGGTCGACAGGAGACCTTTCAAATCCCCACCTACAATCTGACTTGATCTGACATCCTCTCTCCTGAACTTCGTACATTCTCACTGTTCTGAACAATGGAAGCTGGGCGGACACTGAAGTGAGAGCCGCCAGGAAAATCGTTTCTCTCGACCGCGGCCACTCTGCCTTAGGAGGTTCTGCTGTGTGCTGACTGTGTCAAGTGTCTCAGGGTTTCTCAGAGGCTGGTAGGAAGCAGCCTGTGTTCTAGGGGCTGTGTGGGAGCACTGGCTCTGAGTTCTCCAGGACTGTGGTGGAGGAAAGTCTCCGTGCAGGTGCTCCCCCTTGTGTTGGGAGCACCCCTCCTTCTCTTCAGGAAGGACCCTACTCCTGAACCACACGATAGCCCCAACTCTCTGAATCAGGTGTGCATTACCCGACAGCCTCCACTGGGCCTCAGAGAAGAACTAAGCATGGAGGAGAAGACACCAAAGAGACCAAAGTTGTGACGTCATCCCAACTCTTACGTCAGGGGTTTGACACTACTATCTCCGGTTCTTGTCACAGTCCACTAACATTTGAGCATCCCGGCTCATGCTGCCTAAGGCAGATTCAGGGACAACAACAGGCAGATGATAGAGTTGTGCATTTTCACTGATTAAAGCGTGATGGTCAGGGGGGCACATGTTCGGAGGACAACTTGCAGGAGTTGGTTCTCTCCTTCCCCGAAGGTCCAGGATGGAACTTAGTTCTTCAGACTTAGTGGCGAGTGGCTTTACCTCCAAATCATCTCACTAGTCTGAAGGGTAGATGGCAAACCCGATTACAGTAGGCTGAGTGTGATTGTGCACGCCCATGCTCTCAGCACTCTGGTGACCCGAGACAGCAGAAGCTCAAGTTCAAGGCTACTTGAGCTAAATAGCAGAGAGGGAAAGAAAAATGGTAAAGAGCTAGGGGATGATGTTGAAAACCACAGAGTGGTTGAGGGAAGGGGATATACGAGCCCCGGAGATGACGCTGACTGCATGGCTTTTATCACGGAGGTGGCAGAGGGTCTGGTGAACTCAGAAGGACTGTGTTCCCTCTATTGTGCCTCCTTCCAAAGGCAGGCAAGTGACAAACATAGCTCAGAACCATGTCTGTTACAAATACCAGGAGTCTGGAGTGTACCGCCTTAGCCATTTGCTGGGTAATAAGCTACCATCTGAAGCTTAAAAGTAGAATTGTTGATTACTGAAGTTCATGTTTTGTGGGTCACCCAAGGGTCATCTCATCTGGCGTGGTTTTGGCCAACCCTGGGCTCTGTCTGGGTGTATAGACTGACTTGGCGCTAGTGTCCATGTGTAGGTAGAGCTCAAAGGCTGTGGTTTTACAGAAGGATAAGGCGTAGGCCTAAAGGTAATATTTCTGGAGGAGCAGACCTCCCATAAGATGTGTGGAGCAGTGTTCTTCCTTCTCTGAAGAAGAAGCACAGAGAAGCTAATTAACAATGTACCCTAGACCACACAGCTGGGCTGTAGGAGATCTGGAGTCTGGAATCCTGCCTCTAAATCAATGTAGGCCAAGTCTGCTTCTGCCTGGATTAAATCTGCCAGTGGCTTATTCAGTACTGCAAGGCCTCCTCCCCTCACCATCCACCCTCCATGGAAACTCTCCATTGTCCACTCCTCCCCTCACCATCCACCCTCCATGGAAACTCTCCATTGTCCACTCCTTCCCATCTTGTTCTCAGGTTGTCACTGCCCAACGTTCTAACGGTTGAATATTGGCTTTGGTTGTTGGTGGGTTTTTTTTCTCTCTCCCTTCCACTTAGCCTTGAACTCTCTTGCTGGGTCAGGGTGGTTTATCAGCATCCTCCTCTTGTCTCCCAAGTGCTAGGATTACAGACACGCCCCTCCATGCTCAGCTTTACTGCTGCTTTATAAACTGTGTGTGAGTTGCCCAGCTACCCATTTATCTCTCTGGTATTTCTATTTTAGTGGGGGGTGGGCGCTGAAAAATCAGACCTAAAGGACCTGCTAGTGAGACGAGTTTGAGTTAGGGTGGGACCTCCCTGTAACCAAGGCAATTCCACAAATTTCTTTAGGCCTTGTGAGCCATCCTACCCTTAGCCTACGTGGACACAGGCTCCTCTTCTGTCAAGGATTTCCCAGGCAGGCAAGAAGGCAGACAGGAGCTCTCCTGGGCATTTGTGGATCCAAATGTCAGAATCCAGGTCAGGGAAAGGACACAAATCTCATGCAGTAGAGTGAGATCTCCTGGAAGGGAGTGAGTGAGTCTGGTCAGGTGCTGGAATCCTCTCTTGCTACATTCTGTGGCCTATATGATGACCAGCTACCCACTCTGCTGACTGGAAGCCAGCCAGACCACCATTTGGGGACCATCCAGATTCTTGGCACTGGATCACGGGCCATTTATTTGTGTCTGATGTTGATCAGCTACTGTTTAATGTCCTCTAATGCACTAGCAAGCCGTCTCCTCTCATTTAGTTCCCCATATGTCCTCTGGATAATAAAATCAGAGAGGGTTCTTAAGTTACCGGCTCTCTAAGGGGTCTCAGGCATCTGGCACCCTCATTCCAAACCTCTATAGAAGCAGGGGCCTCCCCACTTCCCATCTCCATGAAAACAGAAGTGGTATGGGAGACAGGAAGCTCTCCCTCTAGTCATCCTGACCCCTCCTCCCCTTTACCTTCCAGTATACCCAGGGCTGCCTTCCTCTGTGGCATAATCATACAGAAGGTGCATAGTTTCTTTGGAGACAGAGAGACTCTGGCTTCCATGTGACATACAAGAAGCTGGTGACAGGCCTTCCTTAAGTGCTCCTGGCGCTTATGAGTACTGCCCGTGACTGTTACCAATGACCCCAACCTCTCTGTTACAGAGACCTCTGACAGTTATAAAGTACTTGTTCTTTATAGCATCCCCCATAGTAAGAGGTCTGTGTTTGAACTCTGACTGATAGCTGTGAACTGGATAGTGATGAAGTTCACTTCACTGGGGTGACCTCAAGTTCCTCATCTGTAAAATGGGCACAGCAGTCTCTGTCGCAGAGATACTCTAGAAGTATTCATTCATTCAACTAAAATTCTAATGAGAGCCAACCACGTGCCAGTAAGTGGGTTGTAGCACACACACAGTTATCCTACCACAGGGAACTTCTGTCAATCATCTCTGAGAATGTGTCCTAGCTGGCCTGCTGGTGACTGACTTCATGCTTGGCACCATAGAGAGATCAGAGAGTGGAGGGTCAATTGCTTTCATTGTGAATGTTTAAAAAGTGGATGATTTTATACTTTAATATATCTCTGGCATCTGCTAGAAACAGATCTCTTGGAGCACTGACCGACCTGGTAGTTCTGATCCCTCCTTCTGGATGGCATGTCGCTGTCTGGAGAGTCTGTTCCCACTCACCCGGTGTCTCCACACCCTCCTGTCCTACACCTGCTCCACTCTTGTAATTATATCTACCGCCGTGAGCCCCTCTGGCACGTGACTTTAGGCTTGGCAGCCAGAAGCCCTGCTGCCTTGGCCTCTGCCTTTCCTTCTCTTCTTAGCCTCCAGCATGCCTTTCTAGGTTTCCAGAGCTCTGCACTGCTGAGTCTAGAGGGAGCACTCCACATCAGTGCCTCATAACACAGTGCTGGGGGGAGTACTCCACATCAGTGTTGGAGGGAGCACTCCATATCAGTGCCTCATAACACAGTGCTAGAGGGAGCACTCCACATCAGTAACTCTCATAACACAGTGTGGGTTCCCAGCCCAGCTAGAGCTGCCTAAGGAGCTCACCAGAGGCCCATCATCTAAGCTGAGCAGACTCATGAGGTCCAAATCTGTAGGCTGTGGATCAGGCATGAGCATTGTTTCAAGTTCTAACCATCAGAAGGTTTAGCCGTGGCTAACCACTGCGTGATAGCCAGCATCAGAGACAGTGATGGCTTGTTAAAATACAGATCCTTGGAACCCATCCCAAGAGGTTCTGATCCCGAAGTTCTAGAGTTACTCAAGCATCTGAATCTGAGGTTCTCAAGTGACCCAAGCATCTGCATCACTTGTAGTGCTTCTGATGCTGTCAGGCCACAGCACGTCGTCCACACTTCGGAAACCACTGCTCCAGCTCACTGTAGTTACTTCATTACCTTCCCGTGGACACAGATCACCTCCAACACTGGCATAGGACACCCTGATTCTCTTACAGTTTTAGAGATCTAAAGTCTGAAATAATTTCCACTGGGGGGAGGCCAAGGACCCAAGGAAGACTTAGTTTCCTCACCTTTTCTGGATCGAAGCGGCATTTCTCAGATTCTTTGTGTCCTGGCTTTCTTTCCTGGGTCCATATGCAGCCATGCTACACTGTGCTTCACGTGCCCTTCCTTCTCAGATCTCCTTTCTCAGTCTCTGGTGTGTGTTTGTGGTGCTGCCGTGTGAAGCCAGGGGCGTGTACATTTTAGGCAAGCACTCTAACACGGGACTACATCTTCTAGCCTCTGCCTCTCTCTTCTAAGGACACTTGTGATCACATTTAGGGACCTCTCAGATATCCCAGGATCATCTCCTTCCTTCAAGTATCTTTGTTATACCCACAATGCCCCCTTTCCCACTTAACGTAGCATTTACAAGAATCACAGTTCAGGTCTAGATATCGATAGGGGCCATTCAATGTGTCACATTTCTCCTAAGCTTTGTTTAAATGCTAGCAGATTAAATGCAGCAGACAGGAATGGGCATGCAAGCAGTGAGTTATCTGGTGGAGCAGCGAAGAAAGTAGAACACAAAGTCCATGCAAGCAAGGAGTCTTCCTAGCCTGGTCACCACATGAGTCACTGGATTTCAACGCTAGAGGGGACCCCAGGAAGACAGGGAGCTGGGATAGTTACAAACCAAATCTTGGGGACCAAGTTTTCTTCCCAGGTCATCACAGAGGCAACCCTAGTGGTACTGGGAGCAGCTCTTCTGGCATTCTGTTCCTTGGGGTCAAGTTTTATATTTCTTCTAGATTTGTGACCTTAGACAAATTGCCATCCATCACAGTAAACATGCGTAACTCATAGTTACGATCTTGGGATTGAGGAGTCTTGTCATGAACATTACAGTGTTTTGAATAGTGCCTGTCACATAACCTGTGACTTACATACATTTTTATCTTGTTTCCAGACTCTCACCATGTGTAGACACACGTCAAAAGGTTATGATTCACCCTGCAGTTTATTGCATCAAAACCCAAAAGCCTAAATAACTTTTTTGCTTAAAACACTTACTGAATTAAAGCAGGAAATACCGTTTTTCTGCCACTTTCGGTTTTCAAGCAGGCCCTAAAGAAGGAAGACGCTGGGCCACTCGGGGAAGAAAGCTTTCCTTCCCTGGCCATGGTCTTCCCCGGTGTCTTTAAAAATGAACCTGACACCCTTCCATCACTGAGCCACAAGCATCTTTCCGTTCAAACCTGTGCTTATCTCCCCATGGCAACCAATGAAAACACGGGGGAGTTGCTTGTTTTTGGAGCTGGGGACAGCTGGGAGGGAGCATGTGGCTAGTGTAGTCTCTCAGTCAACTATCTGGGATGAGGACTGAAGGGGAAGGAAAGAAACCTGAATGAGACTTGCGCAGGTCCACCCCCTTCCAGCCTCCTAGACCCTCTTTTGTTCCAGCCCCACCCCCACCCTGCAGCTGCTCTACTCTGAAGACTTTGGGAAAGCCCCAGCAGCTGTCCTCTTGCTTCAGGGACTTCCCTCTGGGACTGGTGCATGCACCAGGCAGGACTTCTTAGCTTCAGACACTGTGTAGAGCTTTTTAGTGACACGGGACGGCTGGGGATGGGGTGACAACAGCCATGCTCTCTTCTTGCTGAGACCCTAGTTCACCCTAGTGACAAACTTGTGCCTTATCTGAGGGGCCTGCAGGGTCTCACTCTCAGAAGAGATTGAAGCTGGCCTGCTGCTTTGTGTTCAGATGGCCAACACATTTTCCAAGACCAATTTTTATTGGGAGTAAACCTCACAGTTGTCTCTAGAAGCTTCCAGATTCTCCATGGTGAGGCAGAAACCAAATTCTCAACACAAAGAGTTAGTATTTGGAGGGATGACGATTCCAGTGTTTAGAAGGCAACAGGGCCTTGTGGGAGCCACATTGGTTTGGGTTTGGGTGATATGCCCCCTCACTTGCGGAATGTCGTAAGAAGCAGAAGTAGAAGCCGGAGATGGCTCAAGGAGAGTCAAAATAGACAGTTCTCACAAGAAGAAAGAACAACCAACAAATGTGTGAAAAATGTTCAACACCCTTAGCCATCAGGTGCATGCAAATCAAAGCTACACTGATGTTTTCCCCATCCCAGTCAGAGTGGCTGTCATCAAGATAACAAGCGGGCATAGTGCCTACCCGGATAATCCAGCACTAGGAGGCTGAGGCAGGAGGACGACTGAAATGAGTTTGAGACCAACCGGGGCTACAGACTGAGGCCTGACCTTAAACCAAACCAAACCAAACCAAAACAAACAAACAAACAAACAACCCAGAAAGGAAAAGAAAAGGAAGCAAGCAATAGTAAATACTGTCAAGTGTCAAGGGTGGGGGAGGAGAGGAACCCTTGCACACTGCTGGTGGGAATGCCAAACTAGTGAGGTCACTATGGAAGCCAGTGTAGAGGAGCCTCAGAAAAAAGCTGAGGAGAGAGCCTCTGCAGAGCCCAGCTGCCCCATCCCTGGGAACACACCCAAGAAGACTCTGCATCAGCATTTTTTTTAGATATTCCCACACATTCATGTTTATGACAGTTCTAGTCACAGCAGCCAAGATATGGAAGCTGGTTAGATCTCCATTAGCAGATAAAAGCATAAGGAGAACGGGACGGGTAAACACAATGGGGTTTTCTTCAGCAGTAAAGAACACAATTGCTCCATTTTCAGAAAGGTGTCTGCAACTGGAGATCATCGTGTTGCATAAAATAAGCTGGATTCAGACAAATCTCACATTTCTCTCATACAAGGATGCTAGATACTACTCATAAACACAAAGATAATACATGTTTATGTAATTATAAAAACATTTATTAACATGCATGTTTCCATATGAAAATAGAAAGGGATCTATTTGGAGGGATGAAATAGCCTAGAGAGGGAGCCAGAAAGGGTAATAAGGAAGATTGATAAAATATAGTATTTCCCTCACATGCAGAGTCTATATTTATATGCAGCTTGATTTTGTGCAGATAATCATGGCTGCAGTAAATTTATGAGTTCAACAGCTATGTCAATGTTATAGCATCTCCCACACCCCCCCAGATCTTCCATGGTTTCTGCCCCTCCTCTTCCATGATTCTCCCTGAGCCTTGATGGGGGTGGGGGTACAAATGGTTCATTGATGGTTGATGCTTACAGTTACTTAATCTCAGCACTTTGACAAGTTTTGAGTCTCTGCATCCATTGCTTCAAAAGGCAGCTTCTCCAAATGTATGGATATAAACAAATATTTACAGGTAGTTTTCTCCAGGACTTCAGTATAAATCAACAGTACAAGACTCCTCACTAGGGCCTGTGCCCTTCCCACCACGGACTTTGACCAAGTTTATAGGAATAGACTTCTGTTTCCTGCTTTAAGGCACAAAAATGTGTCTTCTGTTCTCTTGTGTATAGCACACACACACACACACACACACACACACACACACGAGAATAAGCAGGAAGGCTATCTGGGGGAAGAGAGACCAACAAAAGGAATGGTAATGGAAGGTACATATGAGTACAATAAATTATATATATAGCAAATATAATAAAAGCATTACTTTGCATGTTAACTTAAAAAATATTAAAAAGAAAAACTGTCCTCTGAGAAAAAGTAAACAGACATACATCTTATAATACAAAGTACAAATATAAATATATTTTAAATATGAAACAGGTTCTGTAAGATTATTAAAGGAAAGCTTGGGAGTTTTTTGTATAACTGAAGTGATGGTGTGGTAAGGCAAAAACCAAAAAAGAAAAGGCTGATTCATTAAATTACACTTCATTAAAAAATGTATTTGAAGCCTAAATAAACTGGGAGAAAAGAAAGGAAGGAGAGGAGGAGCCGTATAATGGGGTACTACTCTCCTCATCATGAAAGAGTAATTCCAGCAGCCCAATGAAGAAAGTATAATGGCTAGACAATAGGTGACAGCGTCCTTGGTGCCACCCACTATAAGGGAAACACAAATGAAAGCCACAGAGGATACTGTCTCTCCCCTCAAAGCTACGGCAGTGGACTGCCTGTTGCAATGTGCAAACAGACACTTTCATCCCCTGCTCCTAGGAAGACGAGTTCGCTGCTGAGGGCTTTGTGGAGCGAAGCAGATGGCACATGAAAAACACACTCCCTGACTGGTGCTTCTGCTCCTGGAAACTCACCTATATTTTACAGACCACAGAGAAGAAGGTGATTTTGAGGTATCATTTTCCTCTAATGAATGATTGCAAGTCACCCGATTGCACATCAGAAAGAACAGAGTGGACACCTTCTTGTTCTTCCAAGTGAAGAAATCTTATGAAGCTGTTTAAAAGAATCTACGTGCATTTTCTACAGAGTGGGCGTCTCAGCAACAACCACAGCTGGCACAGTAACCGTCTATGGGAGGCAAGAAGGTGTTTGGTTCAGCATAACTCAGTAACCACTGTTGGTTCAAACGTCTGGAGTCTGACCCTGAGTGGTTATTTTAGGCACAGCATCATTTGGTGAAAACGTATTCTGGTGTTAATTAATTCAAGCCTATATGCACAACTAAGCATATATAAATCTCACTGAGGAACAAAGTAAGCTAAACACGGACCACACTTGGCTGCATCAAAATTCTTTTTGCAGTCCACAAAGATGGCTTCTATAGATTGACTGAAAAAAAAAGCTTACAATAAGGGTCTGGAAGAAGGATCTGGTGTGGTTTTCACCACACAGATAGTGCAAAGGTTGCCAGAATTTTGTAACCGTGTCTGCTCATGACTGTCAGGGAAGATAACAGCTTATGCATCCCTTCTCATGAGTGAACAACCTTGTGTGTTTAACACTCCAGGCTCTCCTAATGTTTATCTGTGCGCACAGAAGCCTACGTGCCTCCTACATACAGAATAATCTTTCGGATATATGTAAAAGAACTAAGAGGGCTAGACATGGTGACACAGCAGTGATGTCAGCACTTAGGAAGCCAAAGCAGGAGGATTTCTGCAATTAAACAATTACAGAAAGCCGCGGGTTCATCTTGGCAACTTGCTCTGTGGAAGCTTTGTTGCACAATAGAGTTCAAAGGGGCACCCCTGTGTCCTCCAATTTCTGAAATACAGGTGTTGTGGGAGCTGCGGGTTGTGTTCCTGCCGCCCCAGCTCCTGGTTGCCTGGCTAGCTTATGCCCCGAAATAACAACACACAAACTGTATTCTTTTAAACACTGCTTGGCCCATTAGCTCTAGCCCTTACTGGCTAATTCTCATATCCCGATCAACCCATCTCTAATAATCTGTGTAGCATCAGTCTTACCGGGAAAGATTCAGCATGTCTGACCTGGCGGCTTGCTTCATTGCATCTGCCTCTGAGAGGAGCTGCCCTGCATCTGAGCTCACTTCCTCTTCCTCCCAGCATTCTATTCTGTTTACTCCACCCACCTAAAGGCTGGCCAATCAAATGGGCCAAGGCAGTTTCTTTATTAGCCAATGACCTTCCTCCATCATACAGGGATTCAGGTGAGTTGGCCAGATGCCTGTCTGTGCCTTGGGCAGTCAAGGTCTCCCAGCAATCCAGCTTCTTTCTTTCCCACTTGCTATGGAACCCCAGACAACTTATATACCAGGCTAAGATGGAACGGGCATTTAGAGGAAGGGGTTAAGTGAGCCATGTAGTTTTGTATTTCAAGTTCCCATAGCAAAGTGTCACTGTGGAAAAATGAAGACATGGATGCACAGGGTCCTTCCACCCGTCCACAGCTGTCAGCAGGTGTTGGGAAGAACTCACCCTGCAGGCCCAGGGCATCTGACCTGTGGCCAGATCTCCTGAGCAATTCCACAAACTTGTCCTTCCCTGTCAAGCTGAGCAGAAGATTTAATAGCGCCTGCTGATTGATGCCGGCCGCTGTAATCGAATTCCCGGTGAAGGCGCAGCCAGCATCGAGGAGGCTTCTTGATGTTCCCTGGTTTCCTAATAACATTGTCTCCTCTTCCCTCTCCATCCACCACAGGCCATTCGGTCAAATTAGAACATGAACTCGAAGAAGCAGATGCCTTCCTTTAGATAAGATCCAAAACAATTCCCTTGTGGAAGGAGAGGGGATGATTTGTTTTCTTTTGTTCTTCTGGGCAAAGGCGGCACTGTTGATACATGGCTTGAATAAAATAACGACAGACAGGAGGTGGCTCTTATTCTTCCTTGTGGCTCCTCTCAAGGTGTCTTTATGGTGTGTATGTGGGGGGTGGGGTGGAGAGGTGTCTTGTCCTCATGATGAGTGGCTGCAAATTCCCCAAAGCATTGACACCTAAGCTCTGTGTGGCTTCAGGGCCCTCAGATTGGTCAATGAAGACACAGGGCTGACCTGCCTCAACCCTTATCTTGTTGTTCTAAGTTGCTTGCTTAAAAAATTTTAATGTCTCTATTAATAAATAATTTTAAAAGTTCAAAAGGAATTGTGAAAAGAGTCATCCAGTGGCCACCAGTTTTCAGCTCACTGCTATGGGCCGAATTCCTCCCCCTCAAGATTCCTCAAAACCCCAGCACACCAAAATGGGTCTGATTGAGGGCACGGGGTCTAGAAAGAAGCAACTGAGTTAACTGAGCTTTCGGGTGAACCTAACCCACTTTGACCTTATAAAAGATGGAGACTTGGACATACTAAGAGAGATCAGGGACAGTCACAGGGGACAGGCATGGAGGGGCACAGCAAGGTGGCATCTAGTTGCCCGTGAGCCAATGAGGATGGGCACAGGACAATCTAAGCATTCAGCATGTCGCCTTTGGTCTTCTAGAGACCAGACCTATGAGAAACGAGTGTGTGTTAAGGAAGCCACCTGGTCTGATATATATCAGTACACAACTCAACAGTGACTCACCAACCACTCCGATCCTCTTCAGTCAGGGCTTGGCCTTTTTCACTCTATTACCTGTTTAACCACTGATCTTCTTTTTGTTCTCATTTTGGTAGATTTTAAAGTGACTTGAACACTCTTCCCACTTTGAAGAGCAGCCTAGAGAAAGCAAATGTGTTTGAGAAAGTCAACCAGACAGTGCATTCGATTGAGCTCTGGCTGTGACTGGCTATGGGGTGGAGATATGGCTCAGCTGGTAAAGGCACAAGCTACTAAGCCCAATTTCTTGAGTTTAATGCCTGTGTCCCACCTGGTAGAAGGAGAGAACCAACTCCTACAAGTTGGCTCTGACCTCCACATATATGCCGTGGCACATGGGCACATACATGCATATATATAAAATCAATAATAAAACCTTTTAGAAACAAATGTAGGATTTTTCTATATTTGAATATAAATACAATAATCATAATCATTGACATACATAATAATCATATATGTATTTATTATAATATAGAATATAAATTATCATATAATTTATATATATATATATATCATGAAAATAGGTGACATAAAAGGAGGAGAAAGGAATCTAAAGGGAGTGGGGAAAGGTGAACAAGAGAAATTAATGAGGGGAGAAAGAGTATATTCATGTTTTCTTTTTTTTTTTTTTTTTTGATTTTCAAGACAGGGTTTCTCCGTAGCTTTTAGTTCCTGTCCTGGAACTAGCTCTTGTAGACCAGGCTGGCCTCAAACTCACAGAGATCCACCTGCCTCTGCCTCCTGAGTGCTGGGATTAAAGGCATGCACCACCACTGCCTGGCTAAATATATTATTTATTTATTTATTTATTTATTTATTTATTTATTTATTTATTATGTATACAATATTCTGTCTGTGTGTGTTTGCAGACCAGAAGAGGGCTGCAGACCTCATTACAGATGGTTGTGAGCCACCGTGTGGTTGCCGGGAATTGAACTCATGACCTTTGGAAGAGCAGGCAATGCTCTTAACCACTGAGCCATTTCTCCAGCCCCATGTTTTCTTGTATGTAGAATCTAGACATACATATATGTATATATAATTATATGATATGAATACAGAAGGGATTACTTTGCAGGAGAAGAGATGTAGAGGGAAAAGTGAATAAGAGCAAGGAATGATGGCAAATGAGTGAGAATGTGATCATAAAACAGATTATTGTATGCACTAACTAAAAATAAAATAAAAGTAGACAGGCCACTAGTATTGGTAAATGACCATGTACCTAGACAGGACTTTAGGTACAATCTCTGGCTTCTTTAAGGGTTTGTTCTCTGGGTAGTATTGGACACTGTGTCCCCAACCTGGTCTCTGAAGTAAGTTCCAGGTTAGCAATGGCTACATAGACCTTGTCTAAAGAGAAAAAACATTCTAATCACAGTTCAGCATTCCTAGTTGGAATCTCTAGACGGGCACTTAGGCTATGGATCCTGTAGGTGTAATTAAGGAGGTCCATAAGAGCCCAGAATAAAGGATAAAAAGTATTTGTTTATTTGGGGAAAAAGCTCACAATAAGGGTTGAGCACCATGGTCCTCTGTAGTCTCTTGAAGCTGTGAACCAAACTCCAACCACCAACTAAGAGAGCCTGAGCATGCTTCCTGTCTCCTCTTACAGTACCCCAGACCACACCCTAATGGACCTGTATCCAAAAGACTATTGGCTGAATTAATTCCCACAACACCTCCCCCTTTGTCTAAATAAGAGGGTTCTAAACCCAAAACAAAACTATATGCAGTAAGAACAAATATCAAGTATTGTCCAGGAAAAAGAAAAGCCAAAAACATACATAAAAATAGAACTACAACCAACATGAACAACATCCAAGCAAGAAACGCACACTAAATGTTCAGTCTAAGGTAATTAGCAAATAACAGAGATTATATCAATAGTTATCCTATCCTGAGCAGTGTAAGTCTTATATTAAAAATACTTTAGCTAAGTTGTGAGAGTAAAGTAGCTATGACTATCTAGTCTTCAATCCCATCAAAGACCTGAGAAAGGAAATAATATTACCTGAATAAGCAGGAAGTGTGAGCAAGAAACTTCCAAAAGGTATAAGAAATGACAGAGACATCTGGCTACCTGATCAATCACCCAAAGTCTCATTTGCAACATTGGGGTAACCAACTTTGGCTAAGGCCTAGAGTATCTGGCAGACCATTTTCAGAGGCAGAAAAATTTAAAAACTGTCCTACCCTGTTTTGGCAAGGTTTGGCAGTCATTTTTGCTTGTATCCTGCTTGTCCAGTTTGGACAGTGTGCATATTGTCAGTAGTCGAAGCAAGGGTAGTTCTTTGCCCAAAGACTGGTTTTTCCAAGAAGAAAACCAGCTCCAAGTGGAGTGTCTTAAGTGCCCAATGTTCTCTTGGGAATAGTGCTGCCAGGAGCAGTATGTCTTGCCTCAACAGAATCCTGAGTTATTTAAATGCTATATTCTACAGTTCTTTGAAGTGTTTGAAGATTACATATATATATATATATATATATATATATATATATATATATATATGTGGAATATAATCTCTCTGCATCTAAAGAACCTGATTAGTCTTAAGTATGACAAACATGGGTGACTATTGACTTGTAATTCTTAATACCTATATAGCTTAAAGACTAAGGTTTCACATTATAAAAATAAAAAAAAATCTTTAAACAGATATGCAGCAAATGAGGACAATAACCTCAAAATGTAAACAATGTATTAAGTCTCTCTCTCCATATATATATATATATATATATATATATATATATATATATATATAAAATCTTGATCAGAGGTAGAAATGCATAGTACAATATGATAAATATATACTAAAATTGCATCAATATACAAAATATCTTAAGCATAGGTAGAAATATGCTTGCATATAATATGACAAAAAGCTTTCCATACGTGCACAATTATTGCAAACAGAAATAGGAGTATATTCAATATAACAATTATAATTTGAATTTTTATCAATATACAAATTATCTTAGACAGGAATACAGAGATAATTTTATATATCTATCAATCTACAAGAACCTATACCAATATAAATTGTCTATAACTTATAGTTCACAAGTAGATACACTAATTTACCTATTATCTTTTGCATTTCTTCCCTTTTTTGTTCTTTCCCAAAAGAGATCCCTATTCTGTTTTCCTGCAAAGACAAGAACAAAACCCTGCCCCAACTCTTGTAAGGTTTTTTTTCAAGCTTGTAGGATTTTCACCTTGGCGAATAAGCTGTCATTTCTCTTTATCCAGAGGTTTCTCCTTTTCAAATTTAATCTTGATTAATTTTGACGATATCAATAGCTTTTCTTCTCCTGTGGAAACGAGAGTGAAAACCCTTCCCCAATGTGGCACATCTCCTGACTTCCATTCTGATGTCAACACATCTTTGAAGTACACTGGCTGACTTAATTCAGAAGTTTTGTCTATTGTTCAATGTCTCTCTGCAGCTGTTGTTTCTTTCTCGTTAGCATTAAGAAAATTCAAGGTTAATAAAGCCTATGCAATCTATTTCTGGGGATATTTATCAACCCTTTCTGTTTATTTAACATATCCTTTATAGTTTAATTTGATCTTTTTATAACTTCCTGACCTGTAGGATTGTGTGGTATACCTCTAATATGCTTTATATTATTATAAACAAAAAACTGTTTCATTCTCTTAGAGATATATGTTGGAGCATTGTCTGTTTTTATTTGTGCATGTAATCATGATGGCCATAACTTCTAGTAAATGTGTGATTACCAAATCAGACTTTTCCAAACTTAAAGTAGTTGCCCATTGAAAACCTGAATATGTATCAATGGTGTGGTGTACCTATCTTAGTTTTCCAAATTCTACAAAATGGAATATATCCATCTGTCAGATTTCATTCCTTTGAGTACCACTTGGAATACTTCCTGCAGGTAGTGGTGTTTGATTGTATAAAGAACAAGTAGGATAT
Organism: Chionomys nivalis; assembly: GCF_950005125.1. Lineage (NCBI taxonomy): Eukaryota > Metazoa > Chordata > Mammalia > Rodentia > Cricetidae > Chionomys > Chionomys nivalis. Next base: position 29,820,055 of record NC_080090.1, on the reverse strand, counting down.
TTCCTTATAATCTCCTTAACTTGTTGCCATTTGATTGAAAAGTTCTTTTTTTAAACCTTTGCTATTTACATGATTGGTTTGAAATTCTGAGGCCTTCAGTACATTTCCAATCAATAATTGATTGATTTCTGCATTACCTTGTGCTAGAGGATCTGACAGACACGTGTAGGATCAGATATGTGTTATGTATTTGGGATGATGCCTATTCCTGATTATATCTTGTACCTGAATAAACAATAAAATCAATTATGTATCATCTGGTATAAAGCCATGGTTTTAATATGCAAAACAGTCCTTTCTACATATTGTGAATTGGTAACTATGTTGAGAGGTTCTTTAAAATACATTAGTACCATTACAATACCATATAATTCTGACTTTTGGACAGAATCATAAGGGTTTTGATCCACTTTATTTAAATTTTCTTGTTTGTAAACTGCCTTTCTTGATTTATTTGCATTATAGAATGTAGGGGGCTCCAGTTATTGGTGTGTTCCATTCAATAAGAGGAAGGATCCAATTAGTTCTTTTTATAAATCAAATTCTCTTGCTTTTGAGATATTTGTTGATCTCTCTTAAAAAATTACTACAAGCTCTTTGCCAGGGTTCACTTTCTTCCTATAACTTTTCAATTTCATCATTATTAAAAGGTACTATTATTTCTTTTGGGTCTAATCCTGTTCATTGATGAAGTCTCAATTTTCCTTTTATAATTAACTCAAAGACCTTTTCCACAAAAGTTTTTAATTCTCTTCTCAGTTTATGTGGTAAAAAGAACTGTTCTAAGATAATATCTTTCTTCTGCAATAAAATTTCTGTAGGGGAATGTTTGGAGGGTAATATGACCAGATTATAGTTGAGATTTGGATCCACATGATCAACATGTGCCTTCTGTAATTTCTTTTCAATAAAAACCAACAGATAATTCTCTGGGATTATTTAAATCCTTGTTACCATCTAAAGTTTTGTTTGAATTATTCAGTTCATCAGGACCTATCCCAATAGTGTGCTATAGATGGGAAATGTCTCCTAGTAATCTTTAGAAGTCATAAAGAGTTTGTAATCCATCTCTCCTAATTTGCACCTTTTGGGGTCTAATTTTCTGTAAACCTATTTTATAGCCTAAATAACTAATAGAATCTCCTCAGGAGCAATTTGTAATCTCCCACAGGGCAAAATTTTCTTCTTCAAATATTCTTTCTAAAGTATCTACGTTTGAATCAGATAGTAAAATGCCATCCATGTAATAATAAATTATATATTCAGGAACTGCTTACATATCATGTCCAATAACTGATTTATAAAATATTGGTATAGAGTGGAACTATTTAACATTCCCTGTGGGGGAATCTTTCATTGATATCTATTAGCAGTCTGAAAATTATTATAATTAGGCACTGTGTAGGCAAAATTTTTCTTTGTCTTTTTCTTGTGAATGTAAAGTGAAGAAACAACCTTTTAAATCAATAACTATAAGATGTCATCCTTTAGGCAATAGGGAAGGCAAAGGAATTCCAGATTGTACAGAGCCCATTGGCTGAATTACCTTGTTGATAGCCCTTAGATCTATTACCATTTTCCATTTTCCAGACTTCTTTTTAACAACAAATACAGGAGAATTCCAAGGGCTGGTTGATTCTTCTATATACTGAGCATCTTGTTGCTCCTTTATCAGATGTTTTAAAGCCTGTAGTTTCTCTTTTGTTAAAGGCTATTGCTTATCCATATAGGTTTCTTAGTTAACCATTTCAAAGGTGGGGCCATTGGTACCTCTGAGAGTTTGCCAGTTGTTGTTCTGTGTTTTTATATGGCATGAATGGTCAGTGATTTTTTTTTGAGGGTTCATTAGCACAGAGTTTTATTTCCCCTTAAAAGTATGTCCATAACACCCTTTCCTGCTCTGGTCTGGATGTGACTTGTGTCCTTCTGTAGAGTTGTCAAAGGAATAGAACATTCAGAGGTGAGCCTTTGTAGAAGATGCCCAGGTGCTGAGGTATTGCCCTTGAAAGGGATTAATACTTGTCTATCAGAGTAGATTAATTTGCCCAAGAATGAGTTGTTATAAAGCAAGATCAGCTGTGTTGACATCTCTGCTTTCCTGTCTTATTGTGTGATGTATTCTGCATGTATTCCCACCACCATGATGCCACTGGCCTTTAACAGAGCCAGGCAGATGTCAATGCCATGATCTTGAATGCCCACAACTGTCAACTAACACCTGCCATTTCTTTTTTTAAAATTGTTTTTATTGAGCTATATATTTTTCTCTGCTCCCCTCCTTCCTCTCCCTTCCCCTTATACCTTCTCTCATGATCCCCATGCTCCTAATTTACTCAGGAGATTTTGTATTTTTCTATTTCCCATGTATACTAGATCCATGTATGTCTCTCTTAGGGTCCTCATTATTGTGTAGGTTCTCTGGGATTGTGAATAGTAGGTTGCTGGGTTTTTTTTTTTTGCTTTTTTGCTTTTTGCTTTATGTCTAAAAGTCACTTATGAGTGAGTGCATATGATATTTGTCTTTCTGGGTGTGGTTACCTTATTTAATATGATGTTTTCTAGATCCATCCATTTGCCCACAAATTTCAGGTTGTCATTTTTTTTTCTGCTGCTGTGTAAATTGTGTAAATGTCCCACAGTCTTCTTATCAATTCTTTGGTCAAGGGGCATTTAGGTTGATCCAGGTTCTGTCTATGACAAACAGTGCTGCTTTGAACATAGTTGAGCACATGTCCTTGTGGGATGATTCACCATCCTTTGGGTATATACCCAAGAGTGGTATTGCTGGGTCTTGAGGTAGGTTGTTTATTAATTTTCTGAGAAATCACCATACTGATATCCAAAACAGCTATACCAGTTTGCACTCCCACCAGCAACAAAGGAGTATGCCCTTTACCCCACAGTCTTTCCAGCATAAGTTGTCATCAGAATTTTTGATCTTGACCATTCTTACAGGTGTATGATAGAATCTCAGAGTTGTTTTGATTTCCATTTCTCTGATGGCTAAGGATGTTGAGCATTTTTTTAAGCGTCTTTATGATGTGGGATTCCCCTCTGTATTCTGTGATTACCAACAATGAATAATGAAACTGCTTTGGACCTATAGGAGAGCAGAAATTAGATAGGTAGGGAAAACTAAATTGAATACTGGGAGAAAGAAGAGAGAAGTCAAAGAGAAGCCATGTAGTCGCACTGAAGCCAGATGGAACTTTACCCAGTAAGCCACTGCTACATGGTGATATACAGATTAATGGAGATGAATTAAATAATAGCCAATAAGAAGCTAGAGCTAATGGACCAAACAGTGTTTTAAATAATATAGTTTCTGTGAGATTATTCCAAGGCTGAGCAGCCAAGCAGCTCCTACATTTTTTAACTATTTTAGATTCCTCTGTTGAGAGTTCTCTGTTTAGGTCTGTACCCCCATTTTTTATTAATTGTTTTGTTCTTTTGATGACCAATTTCTTGAGTTCATTGTACATTTTGGAGATCAGTCCTCTGTTTGGTGTGGGATTGGTGAAGATCTTTCCCCATTCTGTAGGCTGCCATTTTGTCTTCTTAACTGTGTCTTTGCCTTACAGAAGCTTCTCAGTTTCAGGAGGTCCCATTTATTAATTGTTGCTCTCAGTGTCTGTGCTATTGAAGTTATATTTAGAAAGTAGTCTCTTGTGTCAATGTGTTCAAGTGTACTTCCCACTTTATCTTCCATGAGGTTCAGTGTGGTTGGTTTTAGGTTGAGGTTTTGATCCATTTGGACTTGAGTTTTATGCATGGTGATAGATATGTATCCATTTTCATTCTTCTACATGTTGATATCCACTTATGCCAACACCATTTTTTGAATATGCTTTCTTTTTTCCATTTTATATTTTTGCTTTTTTGTCAAAAATCAGATGTTCATAGGTGTGTGGCTTGATATCCTGTTCTTCGATTTGATTCCATTGGTGCTCCTGTCTGTTTTTATGCCAATATCAGGCTATTTTCAGTACTGTAGCTCTGTAGTAGATTGTGATGTCTCCAGAAGTTCCTATATTGTACATTTGTTTTGGCTATTCTGGGTTTATGATCCATTTCTGAGATTACAGGCATGTTAATCTGGGTATTCCATTGTTGCAACAGGTCACGATCCCATAGATTAACTGCTATATTAGCCACATATGGCGTCAGCCTTCCTTTCTATCCTTCTAGTCCCATGCATTCAACCCATGTCTTGTTCTGTTTTACCTGAGATAGGGTTCCAATTCCTTGGAATCAAACATCTGCCTCCTGTAGAGGCCCATTCAGATGCCAAGATTCTGGAGTAATAATAGTCACATCTGCACCTGTGTCTAATAATCCTTCAATTATAAGTTATTCATTCATACTCTCAGGTTTGGTCTTTGATCATTTATAGAAGTCTGGCAAAATATATGTTTTCTATTTTCTACTGAAATTTTTGATTTATCCTCCATGGTTATCCTATCATCCAGAGCAGTATTTTTTTTTTCAACAGACACTGGATTTTCTAATTTTCCTGGAGAAGTGTGTCCTCTACAGTGACTGGGAATGACTGGACCATGTTCAATCTGGGGGTCTGTGAGAGGCCCCCCTTAGAAGTTTCCCAATAGTATTTGTTGCCTTGTTTGTCTCTTATTGATCTACATTCATTGGTCCAGTGTTGGCCTCTGCTGCATCTTCTGCAAAATTTAGAAAGTTAGGGACTTCTATTTTGGTTATTCCCAGAAGAAACATTATTTCTAGGAATGCTTTGTCTACAATTCCTTTTCAGATGGCCTATTCTATCACAATTAAAATATTTGATATTTTTGATGTCTCTTTGTATGTTTGGAAATCACTTCTCCTACCCAAGCCTCAGTCTTATAGTCAAAGGGCTCAACGTTGACTGTGTGCAGGATCCATTCATCCATTGGTGCTGATCTGACCTTTAAGGTCCCTAATACCTTTTTGCATTCTGAGTTAGCATTGTCAAAAGTCGGAGATTCAATGAGTACTTGTCTAGTTTCTGGATCTGCTACCCCTATTTGTACAGTGTTTAGTTAATCTTTGCAAAAGGTCACTAAAGGGTTCTCTTGGGCCTTGTATAAACTGTAGTATACAATTCAATTCTTTTTCTTAGTTTTTGAATCTTGTCCCAAGCATTCAAGACATGGAGACAAGATGTCTTCATTGTATGTAGCTTGACTATCTGGATCAGCATAACAGTCTTCACCAAAATTCGATCTTGGGAGATCTCAAAACCTCTGACTTTACCTTGATGCTCAAGGGCCTTAGCCTCCTCCTAATAAGTCTTCCACTATAGCTGTGGTCATGGTCTAATACAGCTGAGACTAATTGAAGCAAATCATGTGGAATAACCTTATTTTTTGAAGTCCAAGTCTTGACTAACTGTCTCACATATGGTGAATGCATGCCATAAGAAACTATTGCTTCCTTAATATCTTTTAGATCTTTCATACAGTTAGGCTCCCATTTACATTCTGTATATCCTTTTGTGTATTTTATATTTGCTGGATTTTCAGAAATACTAACAGTATAAGTAGCTAAAACTCTTGTTAAGTCATCTCTGACTCTGAGAAGTACTGGCAATGTTAAGTCTTTACTATTGTCTTTTGTATTTACTTGAGCTCCTTGCTTTTCAGTTCTGACAAGTTCTTCAATTGTTTCAAATCTTTTTATCACTGTCTTTTGTAAAGTCTGAATCTCTTGACCTGTGAATATTTCTAATGATTTCATCAAATCATTTAATTTCTGGTTCTCATTCTGCAATGTGATTCCAAGTTTTTAAATTTTCCATTAGTGATATCCTCTCATCCTTAGAGGTTATTTTGATGGCAACTATATAGCCTTCCAGTAGGGATGTTCTGTCTGGTAGTGTGTCATAACTTTTTAACAGATTTTGACTGTCAATTTCAACAGTATGACTCCTTTCATCTAACTTCTCATTACAAGTCTATAGAGTTTGGATTATTTCTATAAGTTTTTCATTCTTGATTCTGTTATCAAACCATTTATTTAAGGATATAATATAAAATACAATAGTAGTTTTGGATTCTTTCCATATTGTGACTCTACCATCCCCCAGGGGTGGAATCCCCTGTGCTCAGAACTATTGACAAATATAGTCAAACGCTCCAGTTCCCAGGGGTTTCACTGGCCTGTGGAGTGGTGAACTCTTTGAGGGAAATGGCAACATTTTCTGTGAAATTCCAACTCCAGACAGTCCTGAGATGGATAGTCAGTAGCTGGGAGGGAGGTACCAGAGTGAAGTTGGTAGGGAGTGATCAGAGTGAAGGGAAGTTTCTGGCTCCAAAGAAGTAGTGAGAAGAATGGGAAGGGTGCAAATGGCTGGGGTCAAGTGAGCTTGACACCCAAGCCTGGCTATGGGATGCTACTTCTTCACAGAGCTGTGTGTAAAGTTTCTTATGAACTTGATTTCCATGTCTGTTCTAGTTGTGGAGCCCAGACCTATTAATATAGTTTTTGCCAAGAGTCATTTTTGCCTTAGCAAAATGAAGATGGTCAGCCAAGAGGACTAATGACAAAATGCATGGAAAGTGCTAGTCCAGTATCATCATTATTTTAGTGTAGAAAAGTTTAGCATGCATAGATGTTCAATAAATGTTTGTAGAATCCAGTAGAATGTTCAGCAGGGCTAGCCCAAGACAATGAAAGCAATGGATCTGGGGGCAATATTCAGTAGAACTCAAGGTTGTTGGCATTGTTGTTAAGACTCTTCCTGTGGGTGACAAAGATCTGGATTAGCTCCAGTACAAGAAGAAGAGGGACTTAAAGAAGTCAATTAGATGAGTGGATGGGGGGATTCTGGCAAAACTAGCTCACAAGATTTTGTCAAAAGCAAGTCAGAGCCATTCATTGTAAAGAGTGGAAATGAGGACTTGAGTTGATGTCAAGGATGAGAAATTTCTTTAGGCTGATTATTGGGGTTGGGGGTGGGGTACCTACAACTGTAAGAATGGATGCAGGAGCCCAAGTTCAAGCTGGAGTCTTAGTCAAGAGGAGTCAGTGAAGCCTGTCAAGGGGGAGGGGACAGTCTTTGTCAGTGGACTTCAACTTACTCCACTGCCCAAGAAGGTCTGGAGATGGGATTTGAAGAGCTCTATAGCTGGTGGGATCCTGAGCTCTACTCTCAAGTACATAGAATTCTGAAAGTACGGTGTGTGTGTGTGTGTGTGTGTGTGTGTACATGCATGTGTGCATACATGCACATGCATGCTCATTCATGCGTGTGTGTGTGTGGCATACATTTAGAGATCCAAGATCAATTCGCAGGAATTGATTTTTTCCACCAGATGGTGCCCTAGGACCGCACTCAGGTTGTTAGGATTGATGACAAATGCCTTAACAATGATGACTTTTCTTAAATTTTGAAATAAGGTTTCACTATGTAGCCGAGGTTAACCCAGAACTCACAATCCCCTTCTTCTGTCTCTGGAGCGTTGGGATTGCAGGATCATGCATGGCTCAAGTATGGACATTTTTGCCTCACATGAGAACTGGGATTAACTTGGAATTATCTTGGCCACAGATATTGATCTATGATAGGTAAACCAGTGAAGACAGATGCCATGACAGAATCCATTTGGCTGTGATCTGCAAGGACAGGTCCCTGTGCTGCAGTGGGGACTGGAAATTCTGGAATGGTGCCCAGGGAGGCAATATTCCAGAAGTGGTCCTCTGGCCTGGGCGATAAATCCCAGAGCCACAATTAAGACAATGCATTGTGAATGTGCCACCTGTTGACAGTGGCAGGACGGCCCAGAAGCTGATTATGAATGAAACTTGCAGGCAGCTCGTCAGGAGTAAGCTGGGCCTGGGCCCAGGAAACTAAGGACATGGCTTGATATCAGGGAGGAGGGATGCACCTCCCTTTATTCAGGGTCCTACAGAGGGTCCCTGTGTCCAGAAAGCACAGCCTCTGTAGAGGGAAGCTGAAGAAAGCTCAGAGCACACTGGGCAGATGTCCTTGCATATTCAGGGGAAAGAAGTGACCCACATTCAAACAGCAATTTCCTGTCAAGGGAAGGACCAAGGACCCTAAGTCCCAGGCGGTCTGGGAGGTGGAGGAGTGGTATAAAGTTGGCGTCTGAGAAGACAGAGGACAAAGAGAGCAGGATAAAGCTAGAAGTAAAATAAGACAGATAGGAAAGAGCAGCTGAAGGACACACGCAGAAGATGCAGGACATAAATTCGCAGCCTGGTACTAAGGACAATCAGAAATTCAGAGTTGCTCAGGGCCATTGACTGACTTTCACATGAGTGACATGTGGCCAGCTGAGCTGGTTACACGTTAAAACCTTTTAACGTATTTTAAAGAAAAGTTTTCAAAGAAAAGTTTTAAAGAGAAGTTTGATGTGGGGAGCTTGAGAGACAGTTCCACAGTTGAGAACACATCTTCCAGAGGACCCAGGTTCTATTCCCTGCACCCACATGGTGGTTCACAACCATCCATAACTCCAACTCTAGGAGACCTGACGCCCTCTTCTTACCTCTTAGGCCACCAAGCACACACATGGTGTGCAGAAATCTATGCAAGCAAAACATTCATACATAAAATAAAATGAATAAATTCTTTAAAAAAGTCTGATGATGCATTGTGTGTGTGTGTGTGTGTGTGTGTGTGATGGTTTTGGTGTGAAAGTGGAAAACTTCCAAAGGTTTGTGACATGATGTTGGGAAAAAAACCATGAAGTTCTGACCCGATATAGTGTTTCATGCCTGTAATTCCAGTACTAGGGAACATGGGGCAGGAGAATTATGGTAAGTTGAAATCCTAAACTACACAGTAGGTCCTAGGTAGCTTGGGTTGTAGGATGAGACCTCTCCAAAAGGGAAGATGAATAGGAGGAGGAAGAAGAGGGACAAGACGGGAACTGTGTTAGTTCTTTTCAGGTTGCTGTGACCAAGGCAGCTTACAGGAGAGAGTACTTGATGGTCTCACAGCTTCAGAGGGTTAGATCCATGATGCAGAGTGAAGTCATGGTGGCAGGAACAGAAAAGCCCCTGGGGGCCATTCTCCTTCAAACCATCAAGAGGACTCTGAGCATAACAGAGGACCCCGGGAGAGATGATGTGGGTGATATTGTTCAACTGTTGGGCCTCTAAACTGAGTGTTTCGTGCCCTTGATGCTGCTTGGTCTGATGTCTTAGACCTAGTTCCCAGAGGAACTCAGCCCAAGCCTTTCCTATCCCCCTCCTCTCTTTGTGCTAGAAAAATCTCAGCTTTTAAGACTCAGCTCAGATGCCACCTCTTGCAGGAAGCCTCTCTACCTACTTGCTTCATTCCTCTCCATCAACCGTCTCTTCCCCCAGAGATCCCTCCAGACACCCCTAGCCCTATATTCCTCTCCATCAACCATCTCTTCCCCCAGAGATCCCTCCAGACACCCTAGCCCTATCATTCCTCTCCATCAACTGTCTCTTCCCCCAGAGATCCCTCCAGACACCCTAGCCCTATATTCCTCTCCATCAACCGTCTCTTCCCCCAGAGATCCTCCAGACACCCTAGCCCTATCATTCCTCTCCATCAACCGTCTCTCCCCCGGAGATCCCTCCAGACACCCCTAGCCCTATATTCCATTCTCTCACCCTGAAAAAGCTGCCCAAAACCTGATACAAAGCTTTCTGCGCCAGAAATGCCCAAAGCCCTGGCTCAGATCCTCCCGACTGAGTCCAGAGTAACTTATGCAACACCCACTTTGCAGGTGGATGGGCTGAGACTCTGAGCGGAGACATCCTCCTCAGGGGCACACAGCTGTTAAGTGTGGACTTAAACCATGTTTGCCTGATAGCAGGACTGGTTTCTGAGACACACATTTCTGAGGCCGGAAATCAAGTCTAGTCATGGTACATTCACACACTTGGTCCTCTCTCCATGCTCTAGGGAATGATGCAGACCATGGATGGACCTGGTCACTATCTTTTCACTTGATGGTACAGTGCTGGGGTCAGCAGACTACAACCTGGGGGCCAAATCAGCATGCCTCTCATTTTTTATGAATAAAGTTTTATCAGAACCTGGTCATACTCATATATGCAGATATTGCCCACAACTGCTTTTGTGTTTAATGGCAAAGTTCTTTGCCACAGGGACCATGTCTGCCAGGAATCTAAGACATTTAATGTTGGCTGTTTATAGGAAAGGTCTGCTACTCTTGTTATAAAGCTCACTGCTAAGTTGCTTAAACTGGTGCTTTTACTAAGAACCAATACCCTTATCTTTTATGATTTGGAATATTGTATATGTTCATGCTTTGGGTATACAGTATCATGCATATTTCAGTGTGTATCTGGCATGTACCACTTCATTATTTTATGGACAATATTACAATAAAAGGTTTAAGACTCGGGGTGTAACTCAGTGGTAGAACACATGCTTAGCACGCTTGAGGTCCTGGGTTCAACCCTCATGGTCCTTGGAAACATACATATATGCATGTGTGTATACACACATATTTATATATGTAAAAAACTCTCTCTATATATAGAGAGAGACTATACATACATACATACATACATACATATATATATATTATACACACACATATATGATATATCCAGGGTTTGTGCTTTGTGGTTTTGAGTGTGACTTTATTGGCAACACCTTGCCAGACAGCAAACACTAAGCCACACAGGTCTTCCCTGAAGCAGAAGAGGGCAGAGTCTCCTTGGATGCTCTGTGGCGTGCAGCTCCAACACATCAGAGCGGTAGCGATGAGGCAGCTTTGAGCCAAATGAAAAGCCACTTGGCTGACAGACTGTGCGATTTCCTCCCAGTGGTGCGTGAGGTGATCAGTGTCCCAAGCTCCGGAGCGCCTATCCCGCCCTAGCAGAGGGGACTGTTTCTCTGTGGTTCACCCTGCAGAGGCATCTGAGAGGAGCTAGAACAGGGCTGCTTACCCATCCCTGCTGCCTGGAGCTTTGGACTGGCCCCTAAAACCCTGGATCTGGGGCAGAAACAACATCAAAGCGGGGATTGGCCGACTCCTAGCACAAATGCCAAGCAAGCCAGGCGTGGACAGCGTGGGGGCGTGACAAATCTCAGCCTGTCTCTAGCTTGTGTTCCCCGGCCAGTCTGCCTTGGGCCTTGCCCCACGATGACGGGCCCATTATTCAGCTTCACGCATCTCCTCACCATTTCAGGACTACTCTGTCACTCAGCTGGCTACTTGAGTAAGTGTGTGCATGCGTGCAAGCGAGCGTGTGTTAGAGAGAGAGGAGAGAAAGGGAGAGGGACATAGAGAGAGAATATGTGCATGCATTTTTTTTTAAAAGACTTGTATATTAGGCTTGTCCTGGGAGCATTAGCAGACATTAAATTAGAAGCTCCTCAGCCAGTGTTAGGATTGCAGTGTAAAGGGGTGTGATGGTGTTAGTGGGGGCCTTGCACATATGCCCATGTGTGTGAATTTGTTTATTGTCCCTCTGGTGACCTTGACTCCAGGGTGACTGGCAGCTGCTGTCCCCTTGACTTTGAAGTAAAACCACATTCTATAGTCCGTGTGTCCACCCCCTGCCCCCACCCCTTAAGTGACTGGGAGGCTCGCCATCATTCCAGGCCAACTGGATGATGTGGCTCAAAGGCTCAGAGCCACCAAAACACCAAATCGCTTTCTTGGCAGGTGTGTCCTCACCTGTTGCCCAGGCCCACTCTGGTGCAAACCTCCACCATGGCCTTCCAAAGAACTTCAAAATGCTTTCACCTTTAGGATCAGAATTTGTTTTTCAAAGGCGGTATGGTCTGTGCATGGGGTTAAGGGACAGCACAAGGAGTCAGGCTTCTCTGGGATATGTGAATCGTAGACAACTTTGGGCAGACACAGCTAGCTCCTGTGTGAATGTCACTGCTGCTGGGCCTCCCAGCCTACCATAGATGCAGCCAGTGATGCCATGGAACATGCCCCTTCCACCTCTCCTTTTCTGGTGCTTCCTTCTAACACTGCTCCCACGGGTGGGAAAGAAGTGAAAACTCAGCATGCTGCTACCATATGCCGGGCAGGTACAGAACGCCAGCATATGGTTGCACTTGGCATTTTCCATCCTGAGGAGGCAGGAGGTCTTCTTTCATAGCTGCTTCCTTTGGCAGCTTTTAGTGACTTGCTGGCTTCCCCTGAGGGATGCTGTTTGGTGTAGGAGGTTGAAATCGGAACGGCTGTCTTGGTGGCCTTGCTTGGTGCCCTGGGCTTGTCTTGCATGTAGGAAAATGAGGATAGACTTAATGGTGATCCCGGGGTCACACTGATCTTAAAAACTGCCTGTGGAGGTAATATATGCCAAACTCTTGATGGTACAAATGAAGAAACTTGAGTCCTTGGGCTGAGGAAGTGAGTTGTACCGTATTACAAGGCCATGTGCCCTCCAGACTCACACTCGTCAATGCAAGTTCCTGTATTTGCAAAAGTCCATTGGTGTAGATCACTTTCCAAGAATAGAACTCAGTTTCTAACGAGTAAAAAACAAAACACTTGCCAAAAACCTTTATTAGACAGTTACCTCTACTTTGGCAGTGCGATACCCACAAACAACATGGCACTGGTATCTTGAAGTGAGGGCCTTTGTTGACATTGCTAAGGTAGCCGCCTGGGGCTGAGCCATGCTCATGGTGCACCAGGCCACAGCAGGCACCATGTACTGCACACAAGTCAGTTTCCATTACAATAGAGCCTTCTGGGGCTCTTCCAGGCTGGTTCATGAGCTTAAGTACTATTCCAGCAGAGATAGCACAGGCCTGGGAGAGACCCATGGGCCACTCGGCACCAAAATAGATACTTGAAGCCCTGGCTTAGCTGATGGGGAAAGTGAATGGGGGTGGGGGCACTGGCTTCTAAACTCAGCCACCTGATGGAAATACTCAGCGCTGGAATGAGCTGTAAATAAACAGTCTGGTTTATTTACAGCTCCTGGAGGTGGGAGAGGGGCAGAAACCGAAGCCCTCCACCTGCCGGGATGAAGTAGGTCAAGGGGAGAATGGGGAGGGTGGGGTAGTGTAAAAGGCAGATGCTCTGGCAGCAGAAGCAGCTGATAATTTATGTTCACTGAAGATGTCTCCAGTTTCCAGGAAGAAGTGGGAGAAGTGATTGCCCTGAGAGACCCAAGATCTTTCATTGGGGCAGCTCTCAGGGTGTTGGGCGGGCCACACTGGAGACCATAAATGGGCTGGGAAATCAATGGTGAAGGTGCAAATTAGGCACATGGCCCGCCAGGCTGCAGTCTTAGACCATTGCTGTCTACTGAGGCAAAAGGGAGACAAAAGGAAAGTGGGTCTGGAGGGGACTCTATTAGGCTTCAGAGGCTAGTGTGTACCGTACCTGCCACCATCTTGGCTAGCCCAGGTGGCAGGGAGAAGCTGAAACTGTCTACTCTTGACCTCGTCTTGCTGGAAAAGAGCTATGAGAGTGTCTGAAAAAACATAACTAACATTTCCCACAAGAAAGAGGGCAGTGGGGACTGGAGAGATGGCTCTGTGGCTAAGAGTGTTAGTTGCTCTTCCAGAGGACCAGGGTTCAATGGTACATAATTCCATAACTTTCAATCTCAGACAGCGTTACTCTATGACCCTGATGGAACAGTACAAAAGTCATGACCAAACACAGACAAAAGCCACGGCTCTCCCACCCGAAGTGATCCTTCTTATTCTTGTACGTCATCAGCCATTGTTCTGCTCCATTCCTCCTTCTCCCAGAGAAGAACCAAGCCAGTTGATCGCAGAACAGCCCATTCTACTCGGCAGCAGCTGCTCCGAGCACCTCAGTCTCCTCCACAAATCTGCAAGGAGCCAGAATCCAAGAATAAGTTTCTCATTGTGCTTGCTGGTTCTTTCTGTGTCCTCTCTTCTTGCCACAACCAACAAACCCAATTTGGTTCTTCCTTGGCTGTGTTCCCAGTAGTCTTTGGTTGGAAGATATTGATATGGTGGTCTCACGTGGTGTTATGGGAAGCCCCTGCCTCCTTCCTGGGTCCCAGTCTTGATTTTTAACCTATCTGAAGTCAGAGTTCAAAAGAGTGAGCTTTTGAAATAGCTCACCCGGGCTCGAGTATAGGTTCCACTGCTGACTCGCTGTTTGACCTTAAGCAAATTGACTCACTGACTTGGTTAGCTGGTCAGTGAAGAGGGAACGGCAATGACAGTGTTGGTTAGCTTAGTACAGGGTTGCTATGAAGGTTTGGCATGCCTGTATACACGAACCACACAAATGGTGCCTCACCTGTAGTCAGTACTGATCACTAATTGTTAATTCGGCAACCATTTACCGAAGTCTGGTGTCTACCAGATACAATGTTAGACCCTGGGGATAGAAACTGACCCTTGTCTCCCTCCCAGGGGAGCACATTCTGGGAGGAAGAAGGAAACAGTTTTATCCTGGGGAGAAGGACAAACACGGGAACAAACCTAGAGAAAAGCATAGTAAGGCCCTGAAATTTGGCCTGCGAGTGAAGGAAAGCTTTCTAGAGATAAGATTCAGCATGGATCCCAGCTCTGAGAGGCATGGAGAGGCCCACCTGGACTTGTTCTGTGAGATCAGGTATCCGAACAAGAGAAGGAAAACTAGGAACCGAAAAACATGCCCTTTCTGCCGCTACGAACATTCTAGTATGCCTGCCTTTCCTTTGGTAAACCCCTAGACGTGGAATCACTGAGCTGGAGTCTATCTACATCCTGCTCTATTAGAAAACACCGAGCATTTTCCCAAAGATCTTAGCCTTCATTCCCCCATGCTAAAAAGTAGCAGTTTTCTCTGAACAGCCCTGCCTGGCCTGGATCAGAAGAAAAGGGGCAGCCACAAAGCATGCTGCCTCCTGACCCCTCCGCCGCCCCCACTGTTCCCACCACCCTTCTTCAGAGGCAGCAGGAGCCTGGTGAGTGTTCTGCACTTCGGTGAGTAAAAACCTCCAGACTTCCCCATGCCGTCCCAATACAGGACTCAACATGGCCACCTCTGAATCTCGTTTGACAGAGGCAGCTCTACCTTCCATTCAGGGGCCACGGCCCAGAGTGGGCATTGTGCCAGTTGTGCCAATTTTGCCACACATTTGTCCCCTGTCATCTTAAATATGTGAAGGAGGGAGATGTTCTTCTCTGGGAGTTAGATGCAGCAAAATGCCTCATCTTTTTGAAAACACTTAGCTTCCAAGTTCCCATCAGCTGTCCAGATGCAGTGCCCCCCATTTCCTTCTTTTAATCAAGTATTTATGAAATCCTTATGGTGGGAAAAGGGAAGGCAAACATGGGATATGAAGACTAAAAATGAAGAAGCAGGGAGGTTAGAGAATAGGTATCAAAATGCAGTTAGATGTAAGGCGTTAGGACAACTACAGTCTGTAGCAACTTATTTTTTATTAAAAAAAAAAAAACCCTAGGGAAAAAGAGCACAGAGGCTCCCACTACATAGAAAATGATCAGGATCGAGTCCAGGAAGCATCTCTTTCATTGATCTGACCTCTAACCTATTGCTTTGCTCTGAAGCTTCTCTCTCCAGACATGGAGAATCTTCTGGAACTTGAGGCCTCACCATCACCCTGCATTCAAGGCTCACTCGGCTCTCCTGGGCCCCCTGGTCCCCAGGTGGGTGCATCCTTCCAGGCCCCTTCCTGTGTCTTCCCGCAGACAAAGAATCCCAGTGGGCAGAGCCTCATAGCTCCTGCTCCTATGATGTACTGCCCAGCCAGTTTCTCTTCTGTAGCATCTCACATAAGATGCTGCCCATATGGTAGTGACTGATACTGTCACTATCACCAAATACAGATGTGACCATCCTCTCCACTCTTGGGCCTAGAGGTGCTCTGCTCAGTGCAGGAAAATGGCAGTCAGAGGAACCTTTTACCTGAGCTTTCTGGGCTCCGGACTGCTACAAGCAGCCCCCACCCAAGGTAAAAGAGAAGAGCGAGGAACAAGCCTGGTGCTAGAGAAAGAACTTTCTAGACAAAAAGCAATGTACTCTGAAGATCCTCATCCCAGGCTGGTCTGCTGCCATGAAGGTTTTTTCAATGGCTCTGGGCCTCTGGGTTGTCCAAGGGAAGAGCATGTAGGTTCCTAGAGCTGTTCTAGGCAGGAAGCATAGAAATCACTACTTAGCTACTTGAACCTCTATGGCTTCCTAGCATTAGGGGACTAAAAGCTGAGCTTCCTGACCTGGAAGACAAAGTCCCATGAGTGCACCCTGACTTCGACTGCTCCATCAGCTCACACGCCCTCCACCTTCGGCTCAGCTACAGTGTCTGTCTCTCTTCTGTGTGCACACACTCACCAAGCTTGTCTCAGGCTCTGTCTGCACACTTAGGGCCCTGTTGCTCCTCCTGAAGCTTCTATAGTTCTTCCTAGTCACTCAGAGTTTGGCTTTCATGTTACCCCCTCTAGAGACACCTTTATCAGCCAAACATAGTGACACATAGCTCTAATCACATCAGAGGAGATTGAGGCCAGGAAACTATCATGAGTTTGAGACCAGACTGAACTAAATAGTGAGTTCCAAGACTGCTTGAGCTACTGAATGAAACCATATCTCAGGAGGTGGTAGGGAGGGAAGGAGAGGGTGGAGAGGAGATTTTTTTTTTTTTTTTTTTTTTTTTTTTTTTTTTTTTTTTGCAATTACCTAGTCTAAAACTATGGCATTGCATCCAGCCATGTCTGGTTTTCTAATTATTGTTTTATTCTCTATGGCTGTTTCCGGCTATCAGGGCAGAGCTAAAGAGTCTACAGACAGCAGAGGTGACTCTCCAAGCCCAAGAGAATTATTCTCTGACTTTGTAGAGAAGTTACTGATTCAGTGTCTACAGAGACAGGGGTATTGTTCACCCCACTTCCCAGTCTACCCTGCCTGTGGGCTATAACTAGCCTGTTCTCCATAATCATTTATTGACCCAGATATAATGACAGGCTTGTAACCCCAGTACTTGTGAGGCTTAGGCAGGAGAATCCTGAGCTTAAGACTAACTTAGGCTACATAGTAAGAGACCCTGCTTCAAAAGCAAGACAAAGAAGCAAACAATAAAAGCATCCGTAGAACGTTCTAATGAAAATGACTTTGAACTCAGAGGACAGCGACCATCATTAAGGTGCTGGGAAGTCTGCAGGAAGGCCAGGCGAGTCCTTTAAGGTGAACTCCACACCCCACCTCCAGTGTTCTCCTCTGATGGGTCTGGACGCCCATGAGAACAAACAGAGCCTGTGGAAAGAGGGCCACCCTCTGCTCAGCTCAGAACAGCGGCTCCAGCCACACTAATGCATCTCTGAGCTGCATAAGCTCTTGGGGGTCACATGGAGGCTCTGCTGCCCACCCATGGAGTCTGTGCAGCCTCTCTCCTTCACTGAGAACAGTGAGTGCTGTTGCTATTAAAAGTGAGATAGCTAAGCCTAGAACTGGTTAGAAATGCAATCTCACGAGGTGGTTGGCTTAGGCCTGTAATCCCAGTACTTGGCAGGTGGAAGCAGGAAGATTACTTTGAGTTTGAAGCCAGCCTGAGCTACATAGTAGCAGGCCAGCCAGGGTAAGACTTCCATCACAGGAAGGAAGGAAGGGAGGGAGGGGAACCTCACACCCTGCCTGTTACCCTTCATTCAATCAGAATCTGCACTTGTTTGGTGGGTGCCAAGCTCAATGATCTTGTAAAATAGCTCTAATCATTTTAAGAAATGAAAGGCTTGGAAGGACGAGGAGAATACAATTAAAGCAACTTCCCAACTCCGTTCCCAGAAAAGAAGGCAGATAGACCAATGGTGGAGGCTCCTGTCTCCACACGATGACCCCTGGAGAAGTTCAAATATCCCTAGTGCTCACTTTCTCACCGGCTCCCACTGCCCACACAGTCACTAGTGTGCTCTGGGTGTGGACTGAGTTTTGGGATTTTTCAGTGCTGCTGGAGAAACTGTAATGTGTTGACAGGTTTTCTAGAAATCAGACTTCCAACCGGCTTTCACGAGTGTTGTTCACTTGCAGACGGCAGGGGTGTGGTGGAAGTAAAGGGATTTGGGGTGGGTTTCTCTCTGCCATCCCCAGGAATTTGGAAAACAGTCATCAACTGAGCCTTCCACAGATGCATGAGCAGAAAACAGCTGCTTCTGGCTGTGGGTGTGCAAAACACTGGTGTTTTTACAGCCTCTGACTGGAACCACCTCCTCCCATGGCTGTCGGTGGACACAAACATGCTCCTTATATTAATGAAAGTTGGGGGAGACGAATATTCAGAGCCTGAAGTCCACAGGTCATTTGAGGAAGTGCTTTGCTGCTTCTTTCTCTTTTTGTTTATATTATTTTTGTTTTTGCTTCTTTGTTTTTTGTTTTGTTTGTAAGACAGGATGCCAGGTGGTCCAGACTGGCCACAGACTTGCTTAAGCAGCCAAGGCTGGCCTTGAACTCCCAATCCTTCTGCCTCTAGTTCTCTAGTTGCTGAGACAGCCACCAAGGCCATGCTCCTCCCTTCCTGGGGATGGTTCTTTGTGTAAAACTTAACTTTCCCTCCTGGTGTGGCCTCAGGGAAACTTAGCCAAGGCAGGGAAAGATCCCAAAGCTGAGGAGCAGCAGTCTCAGCAGAGACTCATCAGTCTCAGTCTCGGGATTCACAGGAGAAAATTCAACTCCAAAGACAGGCAACTATGGTGCATGAAACAGTGCTGAGAAATGTCAAGAAGAAGAGAAACAGAGAGCAGAGCAGGCTGCAGGATGAAAGGTTCATGCAGGGGTGCCGGGAGCCTCCACATGCTGAGTCTGTCTGCTCTGGACAGGCCTAGGTCCACAGACCCCTACCACAAACCCTTCCCAGCAGCCTCACCTTGGTTGGGTATGTGCTTTCTTCACTTCTTATCTCAATTGTGTAGGGTCCGCCTGGGCTTCCTGGGAAGACAGGACCAAAGGGAGAGAAGGTAGGAGCCTCTGCTTCTTCAGCCCCACCTCACCTTGGTAGCTAGAGCTTGCTTTCTGGGGGTACCGCTGAGAATGTTCTGGTTGAAATACCAAAATATGTGCTCATTCTGTCTTAGCAGATGAAGAGGGTTCCCTGATGAATGCAGCTATAGTAGGGGGTCCTATTGGTGTGTTCAGCTTTGGACCACTGGCATGGCTGGTGTGATATAACTGGTCACATGACCAGCTGACTGACTGAGCCACAGCCACACCCTACTAAGCATTTGGATTCCAGAACGTCACTTCCAAACAACCTTTGTTTATTTGTCTTCTCTATGCACAGGGGGATCTTGGCCGCCCAGGAAGGAAGGTATGACCCATACTCCTCTGTTGGGCAACTGTGCTGCATGTGTGTGTGTGTGTGTGTGTTCTCAGTGGCCGTCAGTACTGGGTAGAGTGCTGGTGCTGCTATCTCTCTGATGATAACAAGCTTGCCTTTTCTGTAGCCTGTGGCTGCCAGGTACCTGACAAATCTTCCAGAGGCTGCTGGGCCCGGCTGCCCTTCCCCAGTCTAAATGGTACTGCCCAACAGAGAACTCTCCAAGCCCCCAAGCAGTGGCCCAAAATGACCTTCACTGCCTGATTAAACTGGAATAAAGTGCTTAGCAGACACAATGAATGGCTTTGTTTTGGAAATTACCGTGGTTCAGAGTGAACCAGCTATAGGCCTTCACTAGAGTCAGAGAAAGAACCAGCAGGTGACGTCTCTGTAGTCTGTGGGTGCTGGCACTTAAGCTCTACTCTTGACTGTGATTGAAGGAGAGCAAATCCAGATGAATAGATGCCAGAGGGTTTATTATTAACAGAAGCCATAAACAGACTTTTGGAAGGTAGCTAGCAAGGGCAGCCACAGCCCAGCGGCTGTGTCGAATGCTGACCTGGAGAGAACCCAGTGGTGGGCTTACAGTATGTTCAGATGCATCAAGTCTGCCATGGGCCTGGAAAGCAAAAGTAGAGTGTAAACACCAGCATCTGGCATCTCTGAGCTCTTGGCCGATCCTTTTGTATCATTAGCTGACTGCAGTGAGCCGCTGGGTGGGAGGTCAAGGCAGACCCCAAAGTCTATGCTCTCGCCCTCTTTCACAAGGGCTGCTCTTCTACAACCCTTAGCAGAGGTGGGGCTCTCTGGAAGCAGGGATACACACAAGTGAGTAAATTATGAAGGGAACACTGTCAGGAGAAACTTGTAAAGAGGAGAGAACGTTCATGAAGGACCATGGCTGGAGAGGAAGTCCAACTCCATTGTTGGAACATGGGAGTATGGATTGCCTGTCTGTTTGTCCTTCCTTGAGACCGTGATGGTAAGAGCCCTGGGTTATCGACTGTAGGAAGGACTGGCCAGCTCTAGAGCCCCAAAGTGGTTCAAGGTTTCAGGCTTTGATAGACGCCAACAAGGGTAGCCATGGAGTGACGGCACATCCAGCAGGCCACATGCCTGTGAGGAAGTCCCAACAGTGTCATTGCTGCTTCCCACACGGTTCCAGCTCACATCACAGGACAGCCTTGTGGAAACTCCACAGGAAGCAAGGGCCAGTGATACAGCGAATAGTGGTGACGAAATGGAAAAACCAAGAAGTTTAGAATTCTTCTGCCCACTGTTCTACCTTAAGTAGAATAGAACCTTGTTGGGTAATAAAATGTGAGACCAAAAATCTAACCCATAACTCTTTGCTGTGGCTTTGTCAGGCCCTCGTTCTTTGTAGGGTAGGGATGAAGGCACAGGGGCCGCCATTAGGGGCTTCATCCTTTTATCAGGACCTCAAATATTCTTGGCTGGAGGGAAGCACACCAAAGTATCTTGACTTTTGTTCTTGGTCTTTGAAGGGTAGACCTGGACCCCCAGGTGTTCCTGGAATGCCCGGGCCCGTTGGCTGGCCAGGCCCTGAAGGACCCAGGGTAAGTGTTGTATGTGTTTGGGGCTCATGTAGTATCAGAACATAATGGGGATGATGGCTACCTCCTGGCTCCTGGTCAACAGTCAAGTGCATCACTTCCTTGAGAGGGAGAATAGATGGAAGACAGCTTCCAGCCAGCAAGCATTTCTCCTTCCTGTGGCCTGCAGAGCCAGGTCAGTGTTGTGACTCTGCTTCTGTGGAGAAGCAGGAACTGTTCCCTTCCTTCCCATGAGCCCCATTTCCCTTTGGTCCTGAGAATTGGTGTGCTAGTCTTTGGTGTCTCTGAGATGACCCAAAGAGAACTTGGGTCTTGGAAGCTTTCACCTGTCATGCTGACCTGGCAGGTGGAAAGCTGAAGAGAATTGCAGGCTGGAGGATGCAGATCCTACACTGAGCAAGGGGTCACTCCCTCCTCAGAGATAGTATACAAGGCAATCACACCCCTATCTTCCCTTGGTTTATGTTCTTGATGCCCATCCCAGAATGCAGGGTACAGAGGCCATGACTTGGAAGCCAGGGCAAGGCCAGTGAATATCCTCTGCTGCTCCGCCTTCTTGGCTGTGTTGGTAATACAAAAGTCACAAGGAGATTGATTTCTCTCTAAAGCCACTGTATCCTGGCTGCAAAGACGGCGAGCTGGCTCACAGTTGAGAGCACTTTCGCTCTTGCAGAGGTTTTGCGTTCAGTTCCCAACACTGTGGCTCACAACCATCTGCCTGTAACTCCCATTCCAGGGGATCCAATGTCCTTTTCTGGTCTCTGTGGGGAGTAGGCATGCGGATGGTGCACACACGTAAGTGGAGGCAACTTTCAATTCACTGTATGGCCAGACATGGTGGCTCACACTTCCAAACTCAATACTCACCATGACTTAAAAGGCCAGCCTGGGCTATAAAGTAAAGTAAGCTCCTGGTCAGGCTGAGCTCAAGCAAGAGCCTGCCTCAAACAAACAAAATTCCCACTGTAGAGAGTTGTGCTGTCTGTCATGGAGGTCACACATATCTGTGAAGGCCATGAGATGTGACTAATACAAACGAAGAACTGAAGATTTTGCTTTGACTACCCAAGTTTTAATTTATAAAACTATGCTCAGGGCTGGGGGGATATCAGCCAGTGGAGGCGCTTGCCACCAAGCCTGGCAACCTGAGTTCCATCCCTGGAACCTACATGATGGAAGGAAAAACCAACTCGGAGAAGATGTCCTCTGACCTCCATATATGTGCTATGGGATGCAAGTGTGCATGTGCGCGCGTGTGCACATACACGCACACACACACAGAGTAAATAAGATGAAATTTTAAGATCTCATTATTTTATAATGACTATATGTTGAAGTGACAATTAGATTAAGTAAAAAGTAAAATGCTTGCGAAATTAATTTCAACTTGCTTTGTTTTACATTCAAGGTAATATATAAAGACATTTGAAATCAGAATATGCAGCCAGGCATGGTAGTACATTTCCTATAATCCTAGCATCAGGGGGGGAGGCAGAAGCATCCATTCAAGGTCATCTTTACCTAACTTTGAGACTAGCCAGGGATACATGAGACCCTGTCTCAAAACAAAACAGAACAAACAAACAAAAAACCCACAGATTAGTCTCCTCATTCAGCATAGAGTTGTCTTCACTAATTAGAGGTGGCATGCAGTTTTGTAGTACAGAGAATGCTTAGATTCCGATTTATTCTGAGGTGCAACAGAGCCCACCCTGCATGTTAGCCACCTCCATCCCGTGTGTGTATCCAAAAGCTGAATTTCCCTCTGCTTGGCTGCAAACTGAGGGTGAGAGTGCAATGAGATGTCCAAAAGACCCTCCCTATGCAAAGAGCAGATCAGATGGTGGCAAGCCCATCTTCTGAGGCCCCCACACTGTCTCCCATGCCCTCTCACAACCCTTTCCAGGAAAAGGTCAAACATCACCATTTCCAGCTCCTTAGTGAGATTTAGTCTGGTGACCTGCACCACCTTGGGGGCTTTGTTCTCTAACTTAATCTCAATGACCATGGAGAAAGGTGGAAAGTGGAACCCTGGGAGGAGGCAAAGAGGCCTATGGGACCTCAAGTTCACCACCAAGCCCCAACACTCCGGTTCCATCCCAGCTTTGCCCACATCTCCTGGTTCTGCTTCTCCGAGAAATATCACTGTGGGCCTTCTTTTCCATCTTCTAATTGCCACAGGGTGAAAAAGGTGACCTGGGTATGATGGGCTTGCCGGGGTCAAGAGGACCAATGGGCTCTAAGGTCAGTGAGTGGTCCGGATGGACATTCCCAGGCCTTCTCACCAAGACTGAGGAACAACAGCTGTCTACAAAGATGGGGGAGGGCAGGACTGGGGAACTGTTACCCTGAACTGAGGAGTCAGTCTTTCAGGAGACATCATGCCCTGGGGTGCAGGGTTTTGCCTCTGGTTTGGACATTCAGAAAAGCCATGATGTTTCTAGGCCTGGTAGACACACACCTTCGTGCTGACTGTGGCATGGTCCTTGAAACACACAGGACGGTGTGGAGACATCAGCCACACACTCAGGAAGTCCTCCACTCTGACAGCACACCCCGCTGTCTTGGGGATAATTATAAACAGTGTGCTTTCTTTTAGGGCTTCCCTGGATCCAGAGGGGAAAAGGTCAGTCTTCGCCTCTCGTGGCATCCCAGATCCTAGTCTGGGCACAGCTCTGGAGTTGGTGGTGGGTGGAAGACAGGCCCAGCCCTCTCTTCAGATATCGACTGCAGCCATCATTCCTGGCTATTCCTCTGTCCTCCAGCGTGCATGGGCTGAAAAAGAAGTGCTGGCCTTCTGAGGCAGGGCAGTTCTGGTAAAGAGGACCTCCCAGTGAGGTGCCCGCGCCCCACAGGGAGCAGGGGAACAAATGACAGCAGGCGGGTAGGAGTTTAGTCTGTTGGCACAGGGTTGCTGGAAGAAGGGGACTTTTCCTTAGACCAGGTTTCTACCACACGGCTTTCTCATCTCCCAAAGCAAGAGAAACACCAACAGGCATCTGCAGACATATGTCCTGTGAGGTGAGAGGGCACCTCTGAGATCCAGAACTTTCTATGAGTTTCTCTTTATTAACTAACATTAAGAGGTCTTAGGGGTCTATCCAGAAAGCATTTCATTACTGGCAAGCCACCAATTATATGAGCAAAACTGAGGGTGTTGGCCTAGGGAGTTTATCAGTTTGAAATGCTCCTATCCCCACCCCTTACCCCCCAACACACAAGTGCAATATTAATTGACCCTCTCTTTTGGTTTCCTCCTAGGGATCCAAAGGAGAAAGGGGTGACTTGGGTCCCAAAGGAGAAAAGGTAATGGCAAATCCCTACAAGTGATAGACTGCAGTAAAAGTGGGAGCTCCTGCTCCCTAGACCTGTGGACTGATGGGCAGCCATCTTGAAAATGGCGGACCCAATCTGTACACAGCCTCTTCCATGTGGCATTTTAAAACAGTGATGGCATTTGTTGTTCTTTTCACAGGGTTTCCCTGGTTTTCCTGGAATGCTGGGGCAGAAAGTAAGTGTCTAGAAACAGAGATAACAGGCCTCAGGTCCTCCAAACATAGTAAAAGGAGCTCTCTCCTTGGTTCTTTAGGCAGAAAAACTGATTTTAACTGTGGGAAGTTCTAGTTTGAGAAGCGGACTAGGTGTCTTACCCACTGGGGAAAGGGTAGCAGGGAGGTCTGAGACCAACCTCCAGTTTAGTGGGAAAGGCTAACCCCCCATCATGGAGAGAGGCCCCTCTTTGTTTCTCCTACCTCCTGGAGCTTAAAGATTTGAAAGTTGGAAGTTTTGTGAGGAGCAACTTCTATCTCCTATCTGAGCCACAATGGTCAAGACCCCACTTATCTCTCAGATTCTGGAGCATAAAGGAGGGATTTGTTTGATTTAGTTTCACTGCTGTCTAAACACGCAATGCAGTCTTCAAGGGTGGCAAACACTGTTGGAGGGACATAGGATTTTAAATAGGTGACAACTATTTTATTTAAATAGTGACATATTAGTATCTCATTGGATACAGGCTTAATTTTAAAAGGAGAAAGTTTTGGGTGTTAAAGAGAGATTATTCAGTAAATAACCATGTGGTTATTATGTATTAATAAAACGAAAATTGCGAAGGTGGCAAGACTGACAATTTTTGAGAAACGTTGCTTAGGTTTAGGATTTGGAGTAAGGTTGGATGTTAGATAAGGGAAGATGTAGCATAAAGAGAGAGATGCATAAATGACCATGCATAAATTTCCACATTAGAACAACTCCTAACCTAATGTGGAAACAGTGGCTCCTTACACTGTAAAGCAGGAACCGTAGAACACAGCCTCTGACATGGTAGTGCTGCCCCTAAGCTCTCTTTGTTACTTTTCTATTGCTGTGATCAGACACCATGACCAAGACAAGTTCGGAAAGAAAGTATTTCAGAAGCTTAAATCCATGATAGGAGAGGACAGGCATGGCATTGAATAGCTGAGAACTTCCATCCAGATCTACAAATACTACAGGGGGTGGAAGAGAGAAAGAGAGAGAGAGAGACAGAGAGAGAGAGACAGAGACAGAGACACACACAGAGAGAATGAATCTCTCACTAGACATGGCACAAGTCTTTCAAAATACTAAGCCCACCCCCAGTGACACACCTCCTCCAACAAGACCACACCTCCTGATCCTTCCCAAGCAGTCTCACCAAATGGTGACCAAGCATTTAATTCCATGAGCCTATAGGTGTCATTCTGGTTCAATCCGCCACAAAAGCTAACACAGTAATGCTGAGTCTTTATCTTGTAAGGCATTGATGTGGGAAATTGTCATCTTCACCCAGGTTACAACGTGAAATTCTTCAAATGTGCAAACAAGTGTTTGCTTAGTACTTTAAATTCTTTTTAAGCACCCACTTTAAAGAACTACTTCCTAAAGTGTAACATTTTATTGAGTGGTACCCAGCCATCAGAGCATGATGAGGTACTTTCAGTCAGCATGCAAGTCACTGTGATTTATCCTTACCTTAACCTGCCAGATGCTCCGCTAAAGCAGACTTCAAAAAGAGAAGTGAGTCCCTTAAGATATTTGGTCTAGGTTTTTATTTCCTGCAACAGTAACCATTAAAGACTCATAAATCTCTGTGAAATTAAATATGACAGTTTCTCTGGCTTCTGCACCATTTACTAGACTTGGCAACAAAAGAGCTGTCTTCCCCTTCCATGGCAGGCTGTTTTAAGACAGAGCTGATATGATAACCATAATTAGGTCTTAGGAGAGAAATTAGATCAAGAAATTACTGGCTGCTTCTAGTTGATAAAGAGAAGGGCCACACTTCCTTCTGATAATCTCTTTTTAAAAATTCACATACTTTTTTATGCTGATGTTTTCTTCTAGCCAAATAAGACATGCCCTGGGCCTCTTTAAATAGCCCAGGGAAATGGTGAAACATTGTCGCACTCTCCTTACTGAGAATCCTGAACACGGTAGAAAGACTACATGGGCCTAAGAAAAATTCTTTTCAAAGATTCATTTTTAATTATACATACTGTGTGTGTCTATGTGTAGGTATGTACACATAAATGTCAGTGTCCGTGGAGGTTGGAGGCCTTGGATCCTCCTGTGCTACAGGGAGAGGGCTGCTAGTTTGTCCCGGCCGGCTAGCTTACACCCGAAATGACCACACAGAAACTGTGTTAATTAAAACACTGCTTGGCCTTTAGCTCCAACTTCTTATTGGCTAACTCTTACATCTTAGTTTAACCCATCTCCATTAATCTGTGCATCCCCATGTGGCAATGACCTACCAGAGATTCTAACCAGTGTCCGTCTCCGGTGAAGGCTCCATGGCTTCTCTGACTCTGCCCTTCTTCCTCCCAGCATTCAGTTCTATTTTCTCCGCCTACCTAAGTTCTGCCCTATCATCTAGGCCAAGGCAGTTTATTTATTAACCAATGAAAGCAACACACAAGCAGAAGGAACTCCTACACCACTCCTGAACTTGGAAGTTTTCTGAGAATTTACAACTGCCTAGAGTTGCAGGCAGTGTGAGCCGTCTGATAAGGAACCGAACTTGGGTTCTCTGGACAACCAGTGAGCTTTCTCAGCTGCTGAGTGAGTTGGGGAAAGACAGGGTCATCCTGTTGCTGGGCTGAAAGGGCCACTTGGGCTTGATCCTCACCACATATAGGTATCCACTGGAATTTTCGGTTGTGTTAGAGAACCTGAAAAGGAGGCTGGGTGTCTGTTGCTGTCTCTGAGCGGCTAGGGAGGTCTGCCATGGGCACTGGCTTCTGATAAGTAGAAACTCTCTGGTAGCAAATGCTACACTGGCCATGCTGGTGGTGCGCTTTGGGATGCAGGACAATTGCTTGAAATAGAAATAATGCTCCCATGGGTCCAGAATCCCCAGAAGCGGTAAGTGGGGTGGGAATCCTATACAGCAAACAGGCAAAACTAAGGAAAAGCTAAGATGGATGAAAAAATGTATTTTTTTTTATGTGTTATACTTGCCAAAGTACACATGTGGAGGTCAGAGTTCAACTACTGGAAGTTGTTTCTCCATTTCTAAGTCTATAGACTCAACAGCAAGCCCCTTTACCCACATAGCAATTTTGACAGTCTGACAAATAAGTTTTGCAAAAGGTTGTCCTTGAACTATGAAAAAATATTTTAATTAGGAATATAATTTACATTGTTTTCCATATTTTAATAATATTTTAAAGATTTATTTATTAATTATGTATACAGTGTTCTGCCAGCATGCCAGAAGAGGGCACCAGACCTCATTATAGATGGTTGTCAGCCACCATGAGGTTGTTGGGAATTGAACCCAGGACTGGAAGAGCAGCCAGTGCCCTTCACTGCTGAGCCATCTCTCGGGCTCTCAATATTATTTTTATCGTGATTATTTAAACACATGCTTGAAACATCTCTCCTCAGAGAAAGGGTTTTCATCTGAACTAGGAACAGTGGTACATTTCTGTGACTCCAGCATGAGGGAGGCAGAGGCAAAAGAATCAAACTTCAATTTTATCTTCAGTGACACAGAGAGGTAGAAGACAGCTCAGGCTACAGGAGACCCTATCTCAAAAAGAGAGTTGTTTGAGTGAATAGAAGTGAGCTGGAACTCAAAATAATATCTACTAAAGTGAAGAGAACTGCTGGACAGAGTGGCACGCACCTTTTATTCCGGCACTCAGGAGGCAGAGGTAGTTGGATGTCTAGGAATTCTAGGCTAGCCTGGCCTACATATCAAATTTCAGGCCAGTCAGGGCAACATAGTGAGACCTCATTTCAAAAAAGAAAAAAAGAAGGAAAAGAAAACTACATAATCCTAAATAAATCCTATAAAATACCAAGCATTACAGTGGACGAGACTGTTCTCAAACATAAATATGAAACAAAACAAAAAACTCATAGGTGTGAGTTTGCACTAAAACCAAAACATAAAAAAATCATCATGCAAACTTTCAGCTAGGCAAGAAAGCCTCTTCCCAGCCTGTAGTGACCCAGGCATAGGTATGACTGAAATGCAGAAGCCGGAACTGACCGCTGTGGATGGGGTTGTCTCTCTCATTTGACCACCAGAGCACCAACTTCATGCAGCACTAAGTCACACCCTGGGGAGCACCTTCTTTCTTTCCTGTTTCCTGGATATGAGCTCAGGTCAGTCTCCCATGCTCCCAGGACAGTCTACCTGGAAGAGACTTCAGATGAAGACTAGCAGGCACTGGAGGCCAGGGATTGGAGAAACCAGCATAGATGTATCCACTCTTTCTCTTGCTTCTCTCTCTTCTCCCTAGGGTGAAATGGGTCCAAAGGGAGAGCCTGGGCTAGCAGGACATCGAGGCCCCACTGGGAGGCCAGGAAAACGAGGCAAGCAGGTAAGGATTCCAGGGTTTACCCCACTGAGGGCACAGCTTCTGGAGGTGTGGGGAAAACTTGCAGCGGTCAACTATGGTCATCCTACAGCCTTCGACTCAGGCTTCCTCAGGGCTAGTGGACAGAGCAGTCTCACTACTGACCTTCAGGCTTTTCCCAGCTAACCATGGTTCAAGGCTACAGGCTCCACTCAAGAGCAGAAGCAAGAGTAGCCCTAGTTCATAGGAATGTCCGTATCTTAACCAAGGTAACTGGGAACGGTCATTATGCAGGAAACCTGCTTCTTGCCTCAGCATACTAGATATAAGTTGAGTTCTAGAAAACAGCCTAGTCATGTCCTTGTGGCTAACAGGTCTTTTGAACCTTAGTGACAGTTTTCACTACACAAACACCTGATTTGGAAGTGATCCTCTTTATTGGGTTTGTTAAGAGTTTAGGGAAATTGTTTGCTCTGAGACCCCTGGTCAGCAGGGTAAGCCAGGTTATGAACTGGGAAAGGAAGAAGGCGGGCTCAGTTTTCTGGACTGGTTTTGAGACTGTACTAAGTGCCCACAGGAAAACTAACATTTTCTAAAGTGGGCAGATAAGTCCCAGAGATGCCATATACCTTTTGTTTTTGCTTTTGTTTTTTGTTGTTTGTTTAAAGAAAGGATCTCACTATTTAAGCAAGATGAATTTGGTCTTACTACATATGTATTATTATTTATTATTATTATTTATAATTATCATCAGCAGCAGTTTGCTGTCTTTTTATTTATCATAGATATTTGAAACCTAGTTTTATTCAGGGACGGGGGCAGTGGCTCAGTGGGTAAAATGCTTCCTGTGTAAGCATGAGGGCTGAGTTGGTCCCCAGCATTCACGTGACAAAACCAGTGTGGCAGCACACACCTGTAATCCTAGCCCCAGGGAGGCAGAGTCCCAACCGCTGCAGCAGAATCCATGATCTTGTCTCAAATAAGGGGGAGAGAAATTGAGGAAGATACCTGATGCTGACCTTTGGCCTCTGCTTGCACACCACAGACACAAGACCATATGTAAATAACCTCAATTTTTGGAAATTAGTACTTATTAATATGTGTACTTATGTGTCCTTCTTAATGTTAATGCTTTTTAGTATGTTAGAAGAAAAATGTCATTTTGAGTATGGACATAAAACATTTTAATTGTTTTTATATATTATGGGGTACGCTGTGATATAGATACACACACACACACACACACACGCACACATATATACACACATATACATACATTGTGGAGTGACTGAGTCAGGTCAATCGGTACGTCCATCACTTCAGACATTTCCTATTTCTTTGTCATGAGAATATTTGAAATCTGTCCTGCTGGTTGGCTTCTCATCTCCATTCTGTTGGTGGTGAGGGTTTGATCTGGGATTCCCTCCATCCAGGATTCTTTCTTTCACTTTAAAAGTTGTTGATTCATTTATTGTTGTTGCTTTGAGTGAGAGTCTCATGTAGTCCAGGATGGCCTCCAACTCTGGCTGCTCCTGCTTCCACCTCAGACATGCTGAGGTTGCGTGTAGTTCAGAAGTCTTTCTTCTCATATTTTAAATGATTTCTTTCATGTCCACTAAGCAGTTATTTTGTCCTTCACTTACAGCTTAAAAATCACAGTGTGTGCAGCTTCTTGTTGTAGACACTCCTGCATTCTCCTAAAAATCCCTGAATTGTGTTTTCATAAGCAAGGAAGCAATAGATTGCTGGGAGGAGAGAGCAGGAACTCTCTGTTCCATGTGTGGTTTCCAAAGCTGTATGATTGGCTAGGGATGACCTTCGAGATGCGGGGCCTTGCCTTACACACTCTGCAGGACCTTTCTACTCTGCAGACTGTTGTGCCCAGATTATGACCCGAGAGAGAGACCACCAGAGAGGCCCAGACTGTAATAAGCAAGGTTTAATCAGCAAAATACAAACATGTTTGGAACTCATTTCCATCCCCGTTACAACAAGGTAGAGAGGAGTTGTATCTCCTCTGTGGGGTAAGCTTTTAAAGGCATAACTACAAAGAGAATCTTTGAAGATGCTTTGGCATGGGTGCAAGGACTTTTGCTCCCTCACATTTTGTTAAGTCAGCTTTTTCCTTGTTTTTAGAGCAAGGCCACTGTTCTTGAGTTAGGCCATCTTTATCAGCCTGTACCAAGAGGCTGGCTGGGCTGAGCTAAGTGGCCTTGTGCTCAGAATCTCCTGGGTGGGAGAGGGGAAGGCCACTATCTTCCTGGGAAAACATTTTGTTAGGAAATTTCTTCTCGCCCCTTTGAGAATAAAGGGTGAGGGTCCCACACAGACACCTCAACTGTTATTGGAAGCCTGCCCTGGAGCCTCCTTCATACCTCGAATTCACTCCTAGTGTAGTCATATATCTAGAAGGACGATGATTCTAGGAGTAACTGTAGGTTAATCCCAAACTAGGAAACAAAAGTCTAGGAAGAATCCAGAGTACAGTTTCCAACACAGGATTTCAGAGATCATTTAACCCAATCTCTCCCCTTCAGATCTCTTCCATTTATTCACAAGTTAACTAGGGGCCAGGGAAGTGGAGCTGGCGAGACTCACGAGCTGAGCCATCTTCAAGGCCAGCGTTAGAATTTTGGGCACGTGTTCCTCCCACTTGCTCTGGTTCTTTATCATGGTCCTGCTTCCAGGCAGTCGGCAGGCAGGACCAGGAAAGCTGTTGTTGACCTGATCATCAACACCTTCAGGAGATGGGGATATGGATTGGTGGGAGAGGATATACCCAGTGTGCAAAAGGCCCCAAGTTCAAATCCTAGAACCACAAAAAAGAAAAAAAAAACTTCAGTTAAGGAGACAGAATGACTTCAAGAGAAACCTCCTGAGCTCACAGAAGATAAGGGATAGAGAGTCCTTTCTGGACAGTTGGGTTCAGTGGAACCTGCGGTAAAGACCTGGCAACGACCAATTAAGCTGAAGACTCCTCTACTCCTGGTGTCAGGGTCAAGGAGTATTTCCAGCTCCTTCAAGCCATGCACTTCCTGTGTGCAGAGCCAGCTGGCCTGGCTGTTAGGAAAGCAAGCTTTACTGGCTATATTAAGCTGGTGTGACTTCCTTTGCCATTCTGAGGCCGGTCTTGGTTATCGTGTGGAATGCTTCAGCCTGGCCTGAGGATTAACAGCCTCCTCTGTGTGGGCAGAATTGGAAACAAACTAACCTCATGGCTTCCCTGGGACAAGTTTAAGAGCTCCTCTGGTATTACGGAGTAGGTCCCCAGGGCCATGTTGTTAGGACAGCGCCTCACTGAGCCAGTGGTGTGATGGGAACTGAAGTATCTACAGGTCTGACTGTCTTTAAGCAATCATGACTCCTTAGGCATTGAGGATATTTGACATGGTTATCCATTGACCATTGTGGTTGATCTGAATGTCTAGATGCTGAGTGTCTTCCAAGCTTTTCTGATTGGCTAGTGATGGCCTTCTTCAGTCAAGGGCTGTTCTTTGACTAACAGTATTCGAGTAGTTGTTCTCTCCAGTTAGAATCTCCAAAAAGCTCTCAGGAGATTAGAATTTCTTCTACCATGGGAGAAGGTGAAGCCTGGCCAGTCACTAGGATGATCAGCGTGTCTCCCCCAACACACTTCGTTCTTCACAAATCACTTCTGCCATCTTTGTTACCCTCACAATGCACTTAGGTGGAAATGTATGTACTGGCCCTACTTTAGAGAAGGTAAAACCAAATCACAAAGCAGTGCCATGAGTTATCCAGGGCCTCACTGCGAAGGTTAAATACCTTGACTAACAGATCATCCAAAATCTGTCCCCATGTGCTGCCAACTTCTTTCTCCTCCTTCATTTGGTCTGAGAGGAGAAGATGAACATGGTAGATTCTAGCCCACATGGAGCTTATGTCATGGGGAGATAGTGATGACTGACCACATAATAGTCTATGACCAGTGATCTGAAATAAATAGGAAGAGCCATAGTGTGTGTGAGCGTATGTGTGTGTGTGTGCACGTGCGTGTGCATGTGTGGGTGTGCTTGGCTTTTGAGGCTGTTTCACACTGTAGCTCTGGGTAGCTTATAATTAGAACTCACTGTGTATCCCAGGCTGACTTTAAACTAGCAGCAATCCCTCTGTCTCGGTCTGTTGAGTATTGCAATGACAGACTTGCACCTCAACCCCCAGCTTGAAAAGGAAAGTTTTGAGAGAATGTGGAGAGAACGCCAGTGCAGCCTGAGGAGATCAAGGGAGACCTTGCTGCTTAGACATCACAGCTGAAAACTGAAGCCGAGAGTCATAAGGAGGAGTTTGAGGCAGGGAGATAATATTTCTTAAGAAGTGAGATAAGAATCATGGTGCTTTTGACTAAAAACAAAAGCAAACAAACAAACTCCGGCCAGCATGGTGGTACACACTCTATTTCAGCACTTGGGAGGCAGAGGCTGGTAAATCTCTGTGAGTTCGAGGCCACCCTGGTCTCCAAATTTCCAGCACAGCCAGAGCTGTTACACAAGAGAAACTCTGTCTCAAACAACAACATCAAAAACAAAACACAATAGACAAAAGCTCTGACTGAAGGCTAGAGAGCAGGGCCATGGCCAGCTTCTTGGGTTCAGTAAGGTCCTGGGTCTCTACCAGGAGAACAATGGGAAGTCTGTGGTCGAAAGAGCTCTTCCAACAGAATGAAAGTAACGCTAACAGGTAAATGAAAGGTTAATTATAGATCTACCTCTGCTGCCTCAACGTGAGGATACTGCACAAATACCCTGAGACACCATGTTCTAACTCATGCCAAGGGAGGAGGCGGGTTGGTTCTGTTGTCCTGTGCCTTGTTTCTGGTGCAGAGCCAAACTTAATGAGGTCTTCAAAGTTGCATAGATCACTAGCTCCGTCCTCTCAGAAGCTGGGTGCTGGAGACCAGTTCTATCCCACCTTGAGTCCTTGCTTGTCTAAGCTAGGTGGTCTCTGATTTAGAGGCAAGAGAGAAGGAACTTCGTTATGCCATGGTATCACAACAGGTTCTATCTTTCCATTTGTCAGGGTCAGAAGGGAGACAGTGGAATCATGGGCCCACCAGGCAAGCCTGGGCCTCCAGGTCAACC
Source organism: Chionomys nivalis (assembly GCF_950005125.1). Classification (NCBI taxonomy): domain Eukaryota; kingdom Metazoa; phylum Chordata; class Mammalia; order Rodentia; family Cricetidae; genus Chionomys; species Chionomys nivalis. The sequence goes on along the minus strand of NC_080090.1, from coordinate 29,786,320 downwards.
TGGTCATCAAGGTCCTCCAGGGCCTCCAGGTGCCCCATCTGCAGGTAAGACCTCCCGTGCTCCATCTGCAGCTTCACTTGACCTACACAGCTGGTCTCCTAGCTAGGTCTCTCGGAGGTCACAAGGAGAGACTGGCAGAGCTCCGCTTCGTGTCTCTTGTTAGAAACTGACAGGGTTCTTTCACAAACCTTCATAATTTCTCTATGACTCAGCTCACTTAACTTTAACATTTGAGATAACACAGGGAGGAAATAGAGAGGGGTAATTTACATTGGTGATCTCATTTATCCTTAAGGTGAAAAGGGGTATCTATCTCATCAACTGAAATCTTTTGGGGAAAAGCATGTTTCATGGCTCCAAACATTATGCTAAACCCAGAAGTAAGGAAGCCATTGCAGATTTTTCTGTCTTATACAGTGTGAGGAAAGATTGTTTATTTACATAGAAGATAATGGAAGGAACTGCTAAAAAGAAATTAAGAGTCGATCATTGAAGGTGAACTATGTCTGTTTCTACTTGTTTTACTATTTGAGTAGTTAAGCCCTGTATTTTATTCTTTTATCAGCTCAATGTAAGGCCTTTTAGAGCTCATCGCCTGTATAAAGACAGCTTCCCTGGGGCTGTCCTCAGCTAAACAAGAGAAATCACAAATATTTATTACAACTTTTTTCTTAATAAAATGGGAACATTTTAAAATTCCACAATGCATTTCTCATACTGTGTTTATGGGAACATGCTTACCACCACATAGTGAGGTTGTCATGAAAAGTTCTATTTCTGTTAGATCCCTTACACAAAAGAAAGTTTGCTCTGATCCTCTGTCCTGTCAAGATGCCATGAAGAATCAATTGGGTTTTTTTCTTTCGTACCCTTTTAACTGCCACAGAAAGGCTAAGTGAAGGTCCTGGAAAGAAAACATTGGGGAAGGGCCTTCCTGCTGTGACCTACTCCTTGCCCTCCTCTTGTTTATGTTAATGACCCATGGTTGCCCAGAGAGATCATTAGCTCAGGCTGTGTGCTTGGGCATCATAGCATTCTAAGACTCAAATTCTTAGAGCATCTTGAGCTACCAGTCAGACACTGACAGCAGGGTGGAAGCCTGGTTCAGCCCGTGGAAAGAACTTTCTTGGGTCTTGGAATGTGCTTTTGTGTGAACCAGCCCCATCTGACTTTAGGTTTCTTCCTGGCTCTGGGACTCTGTGAGCAGGTTCCCACAAAGCCACATTCGTGCCATCGGTTTTGAGAATTGGAACCAAAGGACTTAGCAGACAGCACAGTTTTGTTTTCCCATCTCTAGTCCCATCTCTCCCAGACGGGTATGCCCATTTCCTTGTACAACTTGTCCTTTCCCAACAAGATACACTGTCCTTTCTGTTATGGCTCTACCATTGGGTTATTAAATTTTGGTGTGTGTGTGTGTATATGTGTGTCTATCTGTCTGTCTGTCTGAGTGATGAGCACAGGGCTTCATATATGCTAGACAAACATGCTACCCCAAGTTCACTCTTGCCTTTTGCAGATGGGTTTCATCTTTCTTCTAGACGCCAACCACCTTGAGAACTGAGCCAGTCTCACATCCCCCATGGCATCTAGTAGTTGGAAGCACACAGGGACTGGTCCCTACAGAGACTTACTCTGTCGCTTCTGACTTATAGCTGCAGCCTCATGGGATTGTAGGCCATCTCTGACTGATGCCTCTCCCTACCCTTCTCTTTAAATCACTTCCTTTCTGAGGAGCCACTGAGAGGAAGGGGGCTGAAGAGGACAAAGAGGCGAAATGGGGCAGTCTCCCTGTGCTTTGTGAAAATATGGGGGCTAGGAGCAAAGGTAGGGGTTTAGAAGGGACCTCCCGGTGCCTAACTTGGATAATAATGCAGAGTTAGAGCAGGCGCCTGCAGTGACTCACAACAATTTTAATCTGATAAAGTCCCAAACCTATCAGATACTGTGGCATAGGCAGTATACATTTAAGAGGGTGGGAAGTTCTGAGGTTAGCCTGGAGAAAACAGGCTAAACAAAAAGCCTAAAAGTTACTCAAGAAGAAACTGTGTCCCCTGAGCCTTCCTCAGTTCCTTCTTGGGATATCCTTGGGCTCCAGAGAACACATCAAAGAACCCTGGTATATCCCAGCCCTTACTTTAGGTTTAAGAACCTTGAGCTTCCTTAAGGACGCCCTGGTCCAGCTGTCTACTGGTCACCGTGGTTCAGATTCCACATGTGGCGCCTAAAACCTTCACACAGTCTTTTGATTGCCATTCTGGTTCCTCTGCCTTCTCATACTACCCTCTCTGGACCCGCTTCCCACAGTAAGCTGCTGGGCAAAGATGGAAAGCCAGGTCCTCTGTTGGAGAAGGGCTACTTGTTGGTTCCCGGCTGCTTAGCCCCGAAATAATCACATAGAAACTGTATTAATTAAATCACTGCTTGGCCCATTAGCTCTAGCTTTTTATTGGCTAACTCTTACATATTAATTTAACCCATTTCTATTAATCTGTGTATCACCACGTGGCTGTGGCTTACGGGCTAAAATTCCAGCGTCTATCTCCTGCGGGGGCTACATGGCATCTCTCTGACTCCACCCTTCTTTCTCCCAGCATACAGACTAGCTTTCCCCACCTAGCTCTGTCCCTCCCTGCCATAGGCTCAAAGCAGTTCTCTATTCATTAACCAATAAAAGCAACACATAGACAGAAGGACCTCCCACACCAGTCCTCTGACAACAGGGCGTGGCAGTTAATCTAAGTGAAGCCGTTCAAGTTGTTTTGCCCTTCAGAGCATCATGGCAGGAAGCTGGCAGGGTGATGAATGTCCTCTGCCAGCTGGGAGGAAACAGAAGCAGAGGGGAAACTGCAGTGGTGGCAGCAGGATCCTTGCCACGTCCTGTTGGGAAGCTGCCTTAGGTCTAGTTCTCAGCACCATGGGGCCAGCTGGTGCTGGAGGGATTGGAGAGGGTAGGAACTTCTTAATCACTCAAGTTACAGGGACAGGGTGGGTGGGAGTGAGGAAGGAATAAAGGTAAATTTAAGATGTAATTTGAAGTAATACAACTATGGATTTGGATAATTCTTTCCTGTACCCAGACAGGGTATAAACAAATCATATGGTGCCTGGGATTGACAGCTCCCTGAGAGCACCCATTCCTTGGATCTGTCTGTCTGCATGGGACAGAGCTCGGTGAAGCATGAGTGCACATCTCAGTCACGCCACCGATTAACTAAGTATCTGGAAAGGTCTGACTTTTTCCGAGACTATGGTTCTGGGGTCATAGAACATTCCAGAAGGCTGCTTTGATACCACTCTCATACTTCATGTCACAGTCCTGCTTCTCCAGGTGGAAACTCCTCACATTCCCAGGGTTTTTTACCCAGGATGTTCCAGAGCTGGTGGTATCTTTGTCTCTTTGGAAGTCTTCTGAAAAGTCAGAACCCAAGACAGGAGCTTTCCCCACAGAATTCTATTCCTATTCCTTGTTAGAGCTGTAACTTGACATCTGCTGTTGGACCAGTCTGAAAGCTGGCTCAGGAAGGCTTAAGGAGGTGGGATCATTCCACCGGGTCCTCTTCCCTGTGGATCCTGATCAGATATTCCTCCCTGGGTTCTCTTGATTTCCTGCCGTCCTAGCATTAGAGAGTCTGTTCCCAGTTCCTGGCTGCCTCCGCTCACTGCCTAAGACTAAGGCTGGTTTCCAATGGTCCTCACTGTCCCTGGAGGAGGGGCATATGCTCCTCAGTCTTTCATCCTGCCTTGTCCTCTGGTTCTTCATCCTGTCAGACAGTCGTGACTTCCAGTCTTTCACAAAGACCTTTGATCTCAATTAATCATTCAATCATTGAACAGACCCTCTGTTCCAAATGTGTCAAGTCTTGGCCTGCTGGAAGAGAGACCTTGATGTTGTACTCTGTGTGTAGGCTTGTGAGCAGACCAGAGTACCATGAAGAGCAGATGAAAGTGAAGGCACCAAAGCCGATGAGCCACGGTGGGAGGATGTGGGAAGGCTTCTCAGAGGAGCTGAGGGTTGTACTGAGAACAGAAGGATCCTAACAGGCCCTTGGTGAAGGGAGGGATGCAGGCAGATGATTTGATGGCGGGATATTCTATCCACATACCATTTCCATAGTGGTTCCTCATCTTGATGTACAATGGAAACATCTTGAACACTTTTAAAATTATGGATGCCCAAAGGCTGAGTGTGGCTCAGTGGCAGAGCACTTATCTAGCGTATCCAAAGGCCTGGGTTCCATCCACAGCACTGAATAAAGGAAACAAACAAAGTTATGGATGTCTGGGGTTTTTCTCATTTCTTCTAGGAGAAATGAGAGAAACATACACCCAAAATTTTCTCGTAAACATCCTCTATATAAAGAAAAGTAAATATCCTCTATATAAGAAACTTAAAATAGCAATGCAAGTGCCAGGCGGTGGTGGCGCACGTCTTTAATCCCAGCGCTTGGGAGGCAGAGGCAGGCCGATCTCTGAGTTTGAGGCCAGCCTGGTCTACAGAGTGAGTTCCAGGACAGCCAGCGTGACATAGAGAAATCCTGCCTTGAAAAATAAAAACAACAAACAAACAAATAACAAATACAGTAAAAGTTGGAATGGCAAAGCGGCTCGGTGGGTAAAAGCTCTTGTTGCCACGCCCAGTGCCCTGAGATCCACATACAGGTCTCACGTGATGGAAGGAGAGGACTAACTCCCAAAAGTTGTCCTGCAGCCTCCATCCTGTTTCCTGGTGTGTGTAGCCTCCCTTCTTGCCCACATAAGTGACCAAATCCATTTTCTTAAAATGCAGCGTGAGTTTTCCATCCACTGCATATCCATCTGCAAGAAGACCCTTTTACTAATGGCCACAAACCGGGCATGTCCTCCCACCAGGCCATCTAGACCTAATCAACAGGTGATCTATTCATTTGGATCAGCCTCCGGGTGTCACTATCAAGAATGCAGGTCCCGCAAAACCCTCATCTTTCGCACAGGTTGTTAGAAATTGAGCTCAGGCTGCTACAGGACCCTCTGTCTGTGTGTCTTCAAGGCAGGGCCGAGGGGGACCGTTGTTTGAGGATTGTTCTTTCCTTATTCCTCCATGCCATGGCTGGGCCTCTCCCTCTGCCCCTCATCTGCCCTAAGTTTTCCCTTTTCTGCCTTGCACAGCCGCTCCTGTCTCCTGACTTGTGTGGCTCTAGTAACACAGCAACCTGTTGCTTCCTTTGCTTCCTAGGACAACTTGTGATGGGACTCAAAGGAGAAAGAGGACATCCAGGGCCTCCAGGAAGATGTCTCTGTGGACCCCCAGTGAATGGGAATAACCCCTCCCATGGGCCTGGCTCCCCCCGAGTTCCTGCGGTAAGGCTCTTCAGGGCATGGTACGGGTGGGTACTGACCGTCCTTTCTACCTGAACATAGGCCTTCATGATGTCCTTTAGGAAAGTCTACTTTCCCTTGATACAATGACAACCCATTCGCAATGGGAAATTGCAAAGTGGGGACCAAATAAAAAGAAAAGAAACAGAATGCTAATTTGGAAGTGAAGCTACTAAGTGAAGCTTCCTCCACGTTTTACTCTCAAGACTAACTCTGATGTGGTTGAGGTTATATTGTCTGAAAGAGGTCTGTTTCAGCTGAGGATGCAGCCCAATAGTTAGTGCTTGCCTTGTGCTCCCTGAGTACAATGCGCGGTGCTTTTAATGATCATCATTGCATATCGTTGTTGAAGAGTGGTTTCCAGATGTCAAATTTTATTTACATATGTAGCATCATCTTTTAAGCCTTGGTAACATGTCAAAAAACATTTAAATATGTTAAGTCAAAGTGGATAGTTTTGTTTTAAACTTGTGCTTTCTGAACTGGATTGACATAGTGTGGGCCTCTTGGCAGTCCTCCCTATGAGGGGTAGACAGACTGACTGCTCCTCTGGCTCTCCCTGTCTTGCGGGGACGTTTTCCTGGATGCTAAACACTACGTTCTCTGGCAGATTTTTGTGGTCAACAACCAGGAGGAGCTTGAGAAACTGAACACTCAGAACGCCATTGCCTTTCGCAGAGACCAGCGATCGTTGTACTTCAAAGACAGCCTTGGCTGGCTCCCTATCCAGGTACTCTAGGGCAGGCTCATTGGGATGTGACCCTCCTGTCCTCAGTCAGGAAAGGGACACTCCCATTGGAAGGGAAGTAGACAACTGAGTCCAGACTGTGCTTCTGCTGTGTCTGCAGGAGAGCTACATAGCCTCCCTCCCTTGTCTTCTGAGCCCTCAGCCCCATTCCCAAACAGAAGCTCATCTTGAGCCAGGATTTCCTCTGGGAAAGATGGTCCCTCTCATCCCCCTCTCTGAAGGAAGCTAAGGGATGCCTCCCAGACCCAGAGCATCTGTTTCCAGAGCCAGAGACTCGCCTGCTCTGTGGCTGCCAGGACATGCCACCCTTGTTAATGGCTGTGTGTTTCTTTGGCCAGCTGACCCCTTTCTACCCTGTGGGTTACACCATAAACCAACATGGCACCTGTGGGGATGGCGTCCTGCAGCCTGGGGAGGAGTGTGATGATGGTAATCATGACGTGGGGGACGACTGCATTGGTGAGTGAGGCCCAGCCTGGGAGTCCTCAGTTGTGAGGGGGTGGGGTAAGCCCTGGCTACCAGCTTTGATGGTCCCAGACAAAGGCAAGGGACAATGTACCAGGGGCTGCTTTGGAGAGCCTCTTCCCAAATCCAGGCTGCATGCTAATTCTTCCCTCACTCAAGCCTGTCAACAGGGGAGGTGGTCAGGATCATGTCTCCCATAGAGGCCTTCCTTGTTGCTGGTGCTCTTTCGTCCAAGCCCTGCTTCTTTGCAAGCTCAGAAGAGAAAGGTGATGGCCTTCACTCAGCACCCTAGAAAGGCAGAAAGAGGGGCCGAGACTGGATCAGAACTCCTTTCCTAGGTGGACACTGGGTGCCAGCCCTGTCAGTAGAGACGTGGGCTGTGATAGTGCCAGGACTTGGCTCTGGAGGATTCACCATGATCCTCTTTTGGTTTTGGGGTTGTTGTTGTTTCGTTTTTTACATAAAGTGACCAGAGCAGGAGGCGAGGTAGAAGTACAGTTTTCAGAGACAAAACAGAATTCAGCTGCTGGCTCTGCTTGTCACCCAGTTCAAGCAGAATGGCACCGGAGAGCCATTTCCAGCTGAACCTGCCTCTCTTGACTCTGAGGGAGGTTTGACAGGACAGCGGCTCATGTCTTCAAAGATCCCTCCACCTGACATGTGGAGGTGGTCTGGATGTGACTTGGGGTCAGTGTATCCATCCATGACTCGGTTTGCTCAGGTCAAAACTGGGAAAGTGTGGGCCCCTTTGCTGTCCTTGTCCTCTAGAAGCTCAGAGGACAGATGAATGACCCAAGATGCAGTTCCCGGTGGGGTTGAGAAACCACAGGAGGCTGTTATTCCATCTGTGGCGCTTCATCAGTCCCCTGGCAACTTCTGGATGACCCTCTGTGGGGTACTGGCTCTCCCCAGAATTCCCTCAGTAGGAGCCGTCGCAGTCAAAACAAAGTAGTGAGGTCTCCATTTCCTCTAAAAACGAGGGTGGGCTAGGCAGGGTGGCACATTTGGGAAGCTGAGGCAGGAAGATCTCCAAGAGTAAAAAGGCCAGTATGACCTACATAACAAAACCCTGTATAGATGGATGGATGGATGGATTATGGATGGATGCATAGATGGATGGACAGATGGATGGACAGATGGATGGACAGATGGATGGGATGTGAAGTTAGAAGCCTTTGTGAAGGTCACGTAGTCCCTCAGGTACACAGGTTGAGCCTAGTACTAGTAGGCCTCACCAGGACTCTGTGCTGACAGATGCTTCACCAAGGCGGTCCCCTAAGCCTTAGCTTACCAATATTCCATAGTAGTACTATGAAGGGGAGGCAGTGTCCCCTTTCCAGTTTTGCAGATGACATGAAGCCTCTTGTCACCCGACAAGGAAATGGCAGGCATGTTATCAAGAGCCCTGGTGTGCCAGTGTGGCCCTTGGTCCTGCGTGGGTCTGAAGCCTTCCATCAGTTGGTTCTTAAGTGGGTAGAACGCTGTAGGGTCTCCACTGGGCAACACTGCCCTTACTGTGTGGGCAAGCCTGTTCCACCCTGCCCCTTCTCAGGGTTATACTTTTTGTCCCCTTAGACTGTCACCGGGCCTACTGTGGAGACGGTCACCGGCACCAGGGCGTGGAGGACTGTGACGGCTCTGACTTTGGCTACCTGACATGCGAGACCTATCTCCCTGGGTAGGGAGGCCTCCCACACTCTTCCAGCATCTTTCATTCCCTGCTTTCCTTCACAGATATTAATGGTTTTTTGTGTTTCTAGACAGTGAGGTAGGGTAGAATAGAACCCATGCTCCCCTAGTGAGAACATAATAGTCACAGTGCCCAGGAGGCCGCAGTCAGAGCACCCACAGCCCTCAGCATCATCCTGTGCAGGAAGAAGAGCAGGCTTTGGGGCTGCCAGCCCTGGAGGTTACTGTGTGATCTGGGAGGGAGTAGAGAGGAGGACAGCGGGCAGCATGAATCCATTTCACAGCCCTGTCTGTCATCTACCCAGCTCAGTTCCCAGAGCACAAGAACCACCTCCCACAAATCTAAACAAGATCACACCAGAATTAATATGTGATATTAGGGGCTTACAATATCACTCAGTAAGCCCAGATTTAATGCCCAGTTCCACAAGAAAAGAAAAGGAGAGCCAGCAAGATGATGCAGTGGGTAAAGGCACTTACCATGCTGACTTGGTGACCTGAGTTTCATCCCCAGAACCTGTGGACGGGTGGAAAGAGAGAACTGACCCCTCAGATATGTGCTCTGACCCCCACATATACACCATGACACACTCCTAACCCCATCACTCACTCACGTACACACGCGCACACACACACGCACACACACACACACAGACATACACATAATTTTTAAAATATAAAGGGAAAAATATCTAATCTTGCCAGTTCGTAGTCCCTCCAAGAAAATATCCTCTTCAAGGACCTGTCTCGCTACCTTGGAGAACGCTCAGTGGGTATTCAAATGTGTTAGTGTCCTTGCTTCCCCAGTGGTATCTTCAAGCTTCCTATAGCCCCCAGCCCCCTGTCCAGAATGCGACCTTCCAGCATAGAATAATGCTAACTTGTCCTGCGCTCCCCTGACCTTCATAGACTCAGCTGCACGGCGCTCTAGGGAGCCACTCCTCTGCTAGCCTTTTAGATCACTGAGTCAGTCTCTCCTGAGAACGATGTCCTCTGCTGTGGCTCCCGTCACTTACCTTCCAGCAGACCTTCAGCAGCTTGGGAAATAGGCATCACCTGACCCGCAGTCACCTCCATCCCATACTCTCGGGGGTCTTCTCAACACTCATCCTCCAACACATATTAGCATACGCAACCTGGCTGAACGAGTGGCACACCTCCAGCCACCCCCAGACTCCAAGCCTGGGTAGGCTCGGCCACGGTCTCACTACATATGTGTGCGCTGCCCCACACCTGAGCTAGGGAAGGCTCCTTAACAGCCACCTACTGGATCTGGCCCGACTGAGCTGCAAACCAGCTCCATAGAGTCATATAGTGTCAGCATCTGACTCAGAGTTAATGACTGAATGGAGCCTGAGCCTTATTTACTAGCTCACCAGAGCTGCTCCTCTGATCTCTTGAGGCTTCCAAGATATGGTTGAGAATACATGTGGATAAGATACTGGGGATTATCATTTACATTTGCAGATGTGTGGGATACACTTTCCAACACGGCAGCCCCTATTCCGTGTAGCGACTCAATTCTAAAATCATTAGAATTTTTAATTCAGGTCTTCAGTCACAGTAGCCAAATTTTAAGAGCTTAGCAGTTTTACCAGGCCAGTGTTGCCCCTTGGGCACAAATAGAGGACATTTGTATTAGTACTAACCCTTAGGCATTAGAAGGGAGGTTGTAACTGTCACATAGATGATGGATTAACATCTGGGCTAATGGTGCCTCCCACCATAGTCCCTCTACTAGATCTCAAACTAGAAATCTCTCGAGACCAACTCAGCCTTCCTGGACTCCACACCCCAAATGAGGCAGAAAGGTTTTCCTAGGTCTGAGCTCTCAGTGAGGGGCATGGCAGTTTCTAGAATGTGCTTTTCCCAGCCCGCTATGCCCTCTGTTGCTGTCTCTTCCCTGATTGGTACCCTTGCCTCCCTCAGATCATATGGAGACCTTCGGTGCACCCAGTACTGCTACATCGACTCCACACCCTGTCGTTACTTCACGTGAGGAGCTCGAGGAACAGGTGGGCTGCAGCCCATGTAACTGGTGGCTGTATCTCTGCCTCTCACATCAAGCTGGCCTTACCCTCTCCTTGGCCAGTGTCTACCGACCTTCATATGACGAAACAAGAATACACTCTTGCTGCTAAGATGTGTTTTTGACTCAGTTTGACTGGAAGAATTTTGGACCACTGCATCCTGTCTTAATTAAAAGAACCGGAAATCTTCTACATGTCCGCCCTGGGACTCCCCTCCCTCATCTGGCTAAGCAGCTGGCTGTAATGCCTTATCTCTTCTGGAAAGATGCTGTCTCAGGCCATGGACTTGGCTTAGCACTGTTATTCATACAGGAATCAGTAGGGCTCATGTGCTTTGTTCTGCTCTCATCTGGGGTTGGGAGTGCTGGCGCACTGGCTTCTGCACCTTTCAGATCTCCAACGCCGTTCTTACCCAAGGCAGCCAACTGTTAGGTTTCTCAAGATTTAAGAACCACAAAACAGGAGGTGAGCTTGTTCTCTTGGTGCAGCTCCCAGCTTCAGACCTACCGAGGGACCCTTCAACTGCCAGAGCCACAACTTTGTGTGGAGTTGGAAGTATTAAGAAAGCCATAACCAGGTCGGAAGAGAAATCTTCCTCCTCTTGAAGTTCTTAGAAGGACAGTGGTGACAGCGTCACATCCCAGGTGCCATCGTGGCCTCTGTCTTGACAGTGCCCTTCACAGCCGTGTCCTGTGTGGGAGACTCACTCCACACACCCTCAGCAGGGCAGGTGCTGGTGTTTCCTCATGCTGGCTTTCCCAGTCTATGGCTCCATTGCTGAGTCCTTGCTGCCTGCTGGAAGGGCCCTGTGACCTCTTCCATGCCTGCATCTTGCCCACCCTTGTATTTCCCCTGTGTGCCTGATGGCTTCCTTTTTTCCTTAACCCCACCTATCTGAGAACTGCCTTTCTCATATTTCTTGAGTGGGGTTTGGCTCTATTTTGGAAAGACATTTTTTTTGTCCCCATCCCCAATGCACACGCCTACCTTGTCACCTCCTAGGTTGCTCTCTGGACTGTTAGACAAAGCTCTTCAGTGAGCTTAAGTCTTAGAAACTCAGCAGGCAGCACTTTGTTACCCTGCAAGTAGGAACTGTGAACTGTATTTCCTGATAGAGATGAGCTGTGTCTTCATAGGCAGAGGCTGTGTCTTTGCAGGCAGGCATTTATGCTGTTTACAGAACTATTTTGGGGTATCTGGGTGGGCAAGCAAGGAATAAAGGTGATTCCTGGCTGTGACCTAATCTCCCTTGGGTTCTGGGACAATGCCTACCGATGCTGGATAAAGCAGAGAGATTGGAGTCAGTTCTACTTCCCAGACTCTCAGATGACTGGATTCAGGGCACACAGCTTCCTTGAGGATAATGGAGAAAACTCCTGTCCAGGGAGGTAGCAAGGCTTACCAAAGATCACCAAGCATAGTTCTGCTGGCCTAATCCTGGTTCTTATCTTGCTTGAGGACCATCCTGCATAGACACCTTGTGCCACCTGTCAGTCTAGCTAAGACACATTCTGTCCTGAGTCTCCCATCTTAGGGAGCAGCCCTTGAGGCCTTAGAGAGTCGTTAGGTGGCCACAGAGCCCATATGTGCCAGGTAAATGTGCCCTGAGGTAATTTTATAGGCAGCATGGACCTAGATGAGGGGTTCCAGTGTGGAAAGAAGAAGACAGGAAGATACTTCCTGAGCTCACACCTGGTACAGCGCCTCTCCCTGAGTTAGCCATAGGCTGCTCTTCTAACTCTACGTACACACCAGTATAGATGGTGCTCTATACCCCAACAGGGCACTCTGCAGAGATGGTGAGGGATTCCCTCAGCTGTCCCCGAGGCTGTCACGTGAGTGGCTGAGATTATGACTAGGATTTCAGAGTCACAGCTGGCAACCCAATGAGGTTATGCCAGCCACAGGGTGGTATTTATCAAATCACAACTGAGACGTCCAGTGGAGGGTAGACAGCGCTCAATGAAGGGCTCCACTTCATTTCTCTGTCCCCTCTCTGCTGCCAGAGTCTCCTCTGCTAATGTGAGCACTATCTGCTCTCCAGCACGACCCAGAGGGATAGAGAACTGCCACACAGGCTCTCAGCCCCCAGTGCCCCCAGTTAAATCCTACCCTTAGACTGCTCAGCCTGTTTTGGGTCCCAGGCCTCTTTTCAAACAACCAGGAGGAAGGTGTCTGCTGCGTTAATCACAGCTGGGTTCCTGAACCCATAATGCCAAAGGTGACAATATTAAATTTGGCCTATCCTCTGAGAATTCTCCAGAAACATGATGACTACTTGGCTGACCCCTGAAGTTTGAGAGTAAGGCTTAGGATGCTGTTTAGTTTCCTTTCCTGTTGAAGTGAGAGAATACCCTGACAAAACGGCTTTGGGGTGGCATGGGATGGCATGGTTGGCATGGGGTGGCGTCATGAGATGGTAAAATGGGTGCAGGACCTGATTCTTTGGAGACTCTGGAGCTGAGATGAATATGGAGTGTTGTGCTGGAACTCTGTCAAGAACTAGCTGGGAGCTGGGAGAGCAATCAGGCTGTGAAGGGTGTGCCAGACAAGCACCAGGGCCTGAGTCCTGAGTGCTATCCCCCAAATCATTGATGTTTTAAAAAAATGCTGGGCATGGGAGTGTGTACTTATAATAACATCACCCTGGGCTGGAGAGATGGTTGAGCAGTTAAGAGCACTGGCTGCTCTTGCAGAGGACCCTGGTTCAATTCCCAGTACTCACATGGCAGCTCACACTTATCTGTAACTCCAGTTCCAAGGTTTCTGACACCTCACACAGACATACAACAGACAAAACACCAATGTATATAAAATAAAAATAAGTTATTAAAAAATCATCACCGAGGAGACAGGCACAGGTGGCTCAATGGCCAGCAGCCAGCCTAGCCTACTTGGTGAATCCAGGCCAGTGAGAGACCCTGTCTCAAAAAAATAAAAGAGAAACAGCACTCACAACCAGAGGTGGTGTCCTTTAACTTCCACACATATGTACCTCTATGCACACATGTAGAAAGAAGAAGGGAAAGAAAGAAAACAGAGAGGGGAGGGAGATAGACACACACACAAGTCTGTGTTTAGGTTAGAAGTAGAAAGTGCATTTCTGTGGCAGCATGAGGGCCAGTTCTCCCAGGCCACAGTGGGATGCTCCATTTGTACTGATTGACCTTCAGGGAACAAAGGACTAACAGTCTGGGAGCTGAGCCAGAAAGACCGGCAATGATAAAAGTGTCAGGGGATAGCAGCAACAGAACAAGGCTGGAAATGGCACTGAGAACGCATCGGCAGCCACTCAGAAGGGACCACTTGAACTGCAGTGGCAACGCCTTAGGAGAAATGTCACTTCTCGTTAATTCTGGAGCTGGCTTTGTGTCTAATGAGTGGCAGGGCACAAGATGGCTTTGACACCTCCTGGGCTGCAGTTCTACACTTTCAGTACGGAACCGGCTTTTGAGGATTTCACCAGTGAGAGGCCCCTGTTCTGCTTAGCTGACTCCCAGGGACACAATCCGTCAGAGGCCAGCCCAGAACTCCTCACTAGCCAGCTGTAAAGGTGTCATATGTGTAAGCCAAGTGTGGTCTCTGGAGAAAGCCTAGCAACTAGTATGCAGGGAAAGCAGTAGGACATGTTTCTGGGTATTTCCTGCAACCCACAAATCTCAACCAACCTAATAGGGACATGGAGAGCACACTGAGCATATTGATGAAGAACCTGCAAAACTCATCATAGGGTAGAGGTCAGCCTCTGCCCCAGTGACTGCTCCCAGGAATCTAGCCCTACCCACCTCCTGTAGCAGAGCAGGCCAGTCGAAATCATCAGTGAAGTTCAGTTCTTCCATCTGTGTGGGTCAAGGCCCTTGGTCACTGATCAAGGATTTCATGCCAACGTTAATTGCACATGTGTCCAGAGGTTTAGGGGCAGAGGTCACTCAGCATGTGACACAAGAGTAAAGCTGGATGTAGCCACATACATCTGTGATCACTATACTTGGACATGGAGGTAAGAGGATCTTGAATTCAGTCCACTTAGGATACATAGCAAGTTCAAAGCCACCCAGTTCAACACTGTGAGCCCCTGTTTCAGAGTGGTAGAATAAGGGATCCCCACCTTACCCAGCTCCATTGAGTTACAAAGGACATGAATCCACATTGATTGCTTTTATCTGAGGGACTCCCTTTGGAGGGTCCACCCTGAGTCCTTCCCAGACCCAGACAACTCTCCTAAAAACATAATCTTAGTGTCAGAAGAGAGTGGTCCCCCCCCATTTCTCCTTGCTTCTGTAGGCGTGAAAGGGGTCACTTACGGCACTTTCTGTTACTCTGATATCTCCAGTTTCCAATGTTGCATCTAAGGCAGAAATGATTGAAAAGTGGGCTTGGGGCATGGGGCTTTAAATACACATGCATTCCAGCCATGAAGTCTTGGCTTCCTCCTCTTGAATGGGGGAGGGACTGCTTTGACCAAAGGAATACTATGATTTCCTCAGGCTAGGCCATAGGGCACACAGCTTCTCAGAATATCCCTAGAGGGAGCCAGTTTTTCAGAAGAAAGCCAGATCCCCTGAGATGACTGTGCAAGGTCATGCAGGCCTTGTGCCCGATGGGCCCAGATGACCTGCTGTCCAGCCATGCCCACCCAGGTGCCGGATACATGAATGAAGGCACAGAAGCAGACCTGCCTGGCTAAGCGTGGTCCCAAACCTTAAGCAAGAGAACCCATGAAGGAACGTGGTTGATGCTTTAAGTTTTGGGTGGTTTGTTACAGTAACTGGAATCTGGGATGTCGTTGGTGTAAGAAAAGGTGTCAAACTTTGAGCCACTTGACACACCCGGAAAGTGGACCCCTCAATGAAGGAATTGCCTCTACCAGGTTGGCTCATGGGCACACCTGTGGACATTTTCTTGATTGCTAACTGGTGTGGGAGGGTCCAGCCTACTGTAGGTGGCGTCACCCGGGGCAGCTGGGCGAGGTTGTGTAGCAATGATAGCAGAGGCCACAAGAGGGAGCAAGCCAGGAAGGCCATGGTTACTGCTTCAAGCTCCTGCCTTAGGTTCCTACCCTGTCTTCCCTAGGTGATGGACTTATGGGTGATGTAGTCCATTAGCCAAATAAGCCTTTCCCTCCCGCAAGTTACTTTTAGGACAGAAGAGGCAAAGGGAAACAAACTTCAGCATGAAGGAACCTTGTGTGCTCCTGTCGCACTAATCAACCGCTGCCTTGCATTTGGCGCCCTCTGCAGGAACCAGGAATAAAACCTGAGAAACTGGTCTTCGCTCCTACTGGGATTTCCTCTCTGAGAGCCATACACACAATGGCAGAGCCCCAGAGGCCTCAGAGACCCTAAAGCTCTCTGTTTGTTTCCTTCTTCCCTCCCTTCCTCCTTTCCTCCCTTCCTCCCTTTCTTTCTTCTCTCCCTCCTTCCCTCCCTCCCTTTCTAAATTTTATGTGCATTGGTGTTTTGCCTGCATGTATTCTGTGTAAGGGTGTCAGATACCTTGCAAATGCAATTTCAGATAGCTGTGAGCTACCTTGTAGGTGCTGGTACTCCAACCTGGGTTCTCTGTAAGATCAGCCAGTGCCCTTTTTTGTTTGTTTGCTCCTTCCTTCCTTCCTTCCTTCCTTCCTTCCTTCCTTCCTTCTGTTTTCTTTCTTTCTTTCTTTTTTTTTTTTTTTTTTTTTTGATTTTCGAGACAGGGTTTCTCTGTAGCTTTTGGTTCCTGTCCTGGAACTAGCTCTTCTAGACCAGGCTGGCCTCGAACTCACAGAGATCCGCCTGCCTCTGCCTCCCGAGTGCTAGGATTATAGGCGTGTGCCACCACCGCCGGGCTCTTTCTTTCTTTCTTTCTTTCTTTCTTTCTTTCTTTCTTTCTTTCTTTTTTTCCTTTCTACAAACTAATCTATAGTAATAAAAACAGCATGGTATTGGCACAAAACAGACAAAATGTGTCAGCTGTTGGTGGCAAACGCCTGTAATCCCAGCACTTGGTAGGCAGAGGCAAGCTGATCTCTGTAAGTGTGAGACCAGCCTGGTCTACAGAATGAGTTCCAGCACAGCCAGGGCTACAGAGAGAAACCTAGTCTTGAAAAAAACAAAACAAACAAGCAAACAATGAGAATAAAAAGAGATTTTACCAACTACACATCCAATAGAGGGCTAATATTCAAAATATATAAAGAACTCAAGTATTAGACATCAAGGAGACAAATAATCCAATTAAGAACTGGGGTAAATTCTTTTTTTTTTTTTTTTACAAAGTTTCTCTACATAGCCCTGGCTGTCCTGGAACTCACTCTGTAAACAGGATGGTCTTGAACCCAGAGATCCACCTGCCTCTGCCTCCCAAGTGCTGGGGTTAAAGGTGTGCACCATCACCACCTGACATGGTACAGACCTAGAATGAAAATTCTCAACAGAGGAAGCTCAAATGTCTGAGAAACACTTAAAGAAATGTTCACCACCCTTAACCATCAGGGAAATGCAAATCAAAGCTAGTTTGAGGTGATATCTTATACCTGTCAGATGACTAAGATCAATAAAACAAGTGACAAATCATGCTGGTGAGGATGTCGATGTGGCCGTTTGAAAGAAAATGGCCCCCAAAGGGAGTGGTACTGTTAGAAGGTGTGACCTTGTTGGAGTAGGAAGTGCGTCACTGTGGAAGTGGGCTTTGAGATCTCGTATATACCCAAGGCATGCCCAGTGAACAGACCACTTCCTCTTGCCTGATGATCAAGATGTTAGGAATCTCAGCTCCAATACCGTGTCTGCCTGCATGCTGCCAGGCTTCCCACCACGATGACAATAATGGACTAAACCTCTGAACTGTAAGTAAGCCCCAATTAAATGTTTTCCTTGATAGGGGTCGCTGTGGCTATGGTGTCTCTTTCACAGCAATAGAAACCCTAAAACACCACTCTTGGGCATATGCCCAAAGGATGTTTCATTCCACCACAGAGACAGTTGTTCAGCCATGTTCATTGCTTCTCTATTGATAATATCCAGATATTAGAAACAACCTCAATGTCCCTCAACAGAAGAATGCATAAAGAAAATAAAGAAAATGTTATACATTTGCACAACAGAGTATCACTCAGTCATTAAAAATGGCACCGTGAAATTTGCAGGCAAATGGATGGAACTAGAAAAAATAAAATCATCCTGAGTGGAGGATATCCCGCATTCAGAAAGACAAAATGGCATATATCCACTTCAATATGAATATTAGCTGTGAAGTCAATGGTAACCAAGTTACAGTCCATAGAAACACAAATGGTAAGTATAGCATAAGAGACTAGAGGGAACAGACAGAGCTTGTCAGGAAAGAGAAACAAAATTGATAGATATGGATGGAAGGGAAACACTGGGAGGAGAAAGGGATACAATGGGGAAGGGGGAACAAGGAGATGTGTGAGAAAAGACAGCAAAATTTAAGGGGCAATTGAGAGACAGTATGGAGAGCTAAGACAGTAGAAACTTCCTAAAATATATACACATATGAAGGCGATCTAAATGAAATCGCCAAATAATGGAGGAGACAGAATCCCAACTGGCCATCTCTTGCCGTGCAACGAAGCTTCCAGTATCAGGATTGGGTTACATATAATTGAGTTGTTGGCCCAAGGGTCTAATGGGAATCCCCAAACAACCCATGTGGTTGTCAAGACCATAGATTGTTCTCGGCAAACAGACAAGTCCCCATTGCTGAAGACAACACCCATATCGAACATGGAGATGTCGAGCTGGTGCCTTCACCCCTATGTTCCAGCATCTGTGTTACTGTTAGATACTTTGCATGCTATCAAAAGAGTAATGTAAATATCAAGCTAGCACAGACCCTTTATCTACAGTGGTGTCCTCCCTGCAAAATACGTTAGGGCAATGGTGATACTAAGCTTGTGGGAGGAACCAATAAACTGACTTGACTTAAGATCAACTGCATGAAATGTAACTAGCACAGACTGGGTGACCAAGAACCTGAGACTAGATAGCCCTGGGACCTAGGTAAAACCAAATACTACTTTCTGAATCAAACAAAACCAAAACAACAGCAACAAAAAGTATCAATGAAATGATTCCTAATGGTCAGGGAGTGGTAGCATGTGACTTTAATCCCAGCTGAGGCAGCGGCACAGGAGATAGTGGAAGCAGAGGCAGGGGCAGAGGCAGAGGGATTTCTGAGTTTGAGGCCAGCCTGGTCCGCAAGAGCTAGTAAGAAAGGACTGGTAGGTCGGCCCTTGGAGGTGGGGTATATTTCTCTTTTAATGTTGAGACTGGGTCTCATGTCTCCCAAGCTGTCTTCACACTGGCTATGCAGGTTCTTCTTGAGCTTAGATCATCCCGCTTCCACTTCACAAGGGCTAAGATTACAAGCGGGGCCCCAAAGACCTGTGCATTGAACACAGGACGTGCTACATGCACACAGGACGTGCTACATGCTAGGCAGTCACTCTGCCAACTGAGGTGTGTCTACAGCTGTTGTCTTGATTTCCCCCAATAGGCACGGTAACCCACAGAGGCCTGTAGCTAACCCTGCATTGCTGTCTTTGGTGCAGAGTGGAGAACACCACACTCAGCCTGGGGGCTTTTCCACTTGGTGGATTCCCTAGTTCAGTTTCCTCTGCTAATGGATCATCACACGTTGGCCAGCACCCTCATGGGGGCATCCCTATGCTTAGAATCCTGGGGCAACTTTCTAAAGCTAAGCACATGGCTTCCATGACTGTAACAGGTTTGCAGGTTCTTCCTGAATGTGCTTTCCAACACTTGTTCTTGAGGAAGGTGACCTTTCCTCAGTTATGTTCATAGTAACATAGACTCTCAGTAAGAGCTGCTTGCTCATATTGATGAACAGAGTGATTTTGATGAAGGAATGAGACATTTTCAGCATCTTTGGAAGGAAAAGCTCAGTTCTCAACGTGGGAAGTATGGCCTTCCAATCAAACTAAGGGAACTCTGGGTTTGGAAGGAGGAGGTGCTGAGTGTTTTACTCTGTGTTCCCAGAGAGGCTCCTGGACAGGGAAGCTGGGCTTCTGGTCAGTTCAGGACAGCTAGTTAGCAGGGGGACAAATGCAAGTCCCCATGACATCAGCAGTCCCTTCCCCGGACAATTCTACTGTATCCCGGAGAGCTCTTGGCGTTCCATGTGATGTCACCAGTGTTGTAGCAACACCAACTGCCCTTAGGACATTCCTGGTGCCCACGGGGTACAGCAGGAGTCATGTTCTCAAGACTGAGGGGTCTAATTAGGAGAGCGGATGGAGAACGTCCAGAGAACAGAGAGAGGCGGGAGGAAGCTGACGCTCAGTTTGGGCGTAAAGCGGGAAGGAATAAATGGTTCTGGCAAAGGCACAGTGAGTCATGGGCAGGAGGTGGGCAGCTAGCTGGAAGAGGTGGATTTGAAGAGGGCCTTCCAGTAATGGGGTAGAGGACCAGGATCCTCTCAGTAGCTAATGGACATCCCTGATTATCATAATTCCTGAAGATCAAGGATTCCAGAACATTAGTTTGCCCATCTCCTAAGCCAGGGGCTGACCAGGCCAAGGCTCTTATGCTGGGATGATCACTTAGCTGTGACCTTCACTGTGGTTTGGGTTAATATGTGGTGCCGCGGACTGACTCTCTTGGAGATCGAAGATGGAGGGAGAACAGGGGTGAAGGCTTAGGAGAACCCAGGATTCGGCGAATGACAGACAGACATAACTCTAATGAGGTTTGAATCTGTTGCAACTTTATTAAAATTTAAGCATCACTTTTAAGAGATTACAGAAGGAAGTTGGCAGACATAAAAGTTTCCATAGAAAAATGATTACAAACAATTATTTTTAGCAAGTTTTGTGGTTAGGGCCAGGTGGGCAGAGCTTTTCTTTGAAATTTGTCTCACACCATTAACTAACTGTTTTCTCATGGCCCTAAATCATATCTGCCCTCAAGGTAACTGAGGTAACCAAACACCATTCTTCAACTGTGTTTTCTCATGGCCCTAAATCATATCTGCCCTCAAGGTAACTGAGGTAACCCAAACACCATTTTTTAGGATTTTACTCCCAGGGTTTGTTCCAATATTGAATGACTGACTTTATGTTATCAAGAATAGCCTGCCTTTCTTTCCTATCTAAAATGCACCAGGGGTTTTTTATTTTGGCTAGCCTCTCCATAAATGGTAACTCATGTCATTCCATACATTTTCCTTTATAATTTACCCATCTTTTACCAAATCTCCTATCATGAGCTCTTTCTGTTCTAGGGTATCTATAAATTCCCCCAGAGAGCGAGCTGGAGTTTTAATCATAACATTAATGGCCTGAATCAAGGGAGGGAACTGACGCATCAGTTCCTCCGTATTTAAGGAGCCGTTGGAAATGCTTTTTGGTTCCTTGAACAGATTAAGTTTTTGTCAAGAGAAAAATAGAACAGAAGCAGAGTCAATGTAAGAAACCATTGCCAGGAACAAAGTGAATGAGATCGTTGAGGCTAATCAGGCACCTCAACTCGAGAAGACTGCCAGGGAACCGCCGGGGGCCAAGCTCCGGGAAGCATGAGCCCCTCATTTTGAGACGGCCACCACCTGAGAGGCATTTTGTCACACAGGCGGAACAGCCGTGGATGTGGCAATGTGGGGACAGAAAGAGACCAGCAGGAGGAAGGGAGGGACTAATGTGTCCCCGTCTTAGGGAGGCATCACTGCCTCTCACCCTCTGTGGTTTCCTGTAGGTCCAGTCTCTGTCTGACACTAGGCACAATGGAAGAAAAGTTCTCTGGACAAGACATTGTATCCTCAGACTGTACTGCAGAATTCCTCTGAGCACCTCTCCCTGACTGTGGCCCCCTAGGGTTCTATGTCAGCAGCTGAGGCTGGCAGGCAGTTCTCTAGTGTAGACAAACAACTGTTTGAGAACAGAGCAGAGACTGGCTGTCTCCTGCCAGCTTCAGTGATCTGGATAGTCAGTGGGTGACTTGGGGAGCCCGTTGACCATGTTGTGCCCCCACATGGCTTTTCAGTTGACAGCCATGGGCCTGGATTGGCCAGGAAGGATTCTGGGCTCCTCACAGCAGCCGAGTGCTCATGCACTGTGCCATTATTCTCCAGCTTCTGAAACCCCAGGCGGGCTTCAGGGCTCCGGACCACGCTGCATCCTGTGCTGCTGTGAATTCTGTGTCTGAAGAGGTGTCTGTTCCCCTGAGCATGTGTAGGAGGCAGAGGAAAGCCCTGGCTGCTTATGTAGCCACATCTCTAGAGCGATGGGAGAGCTGAGGTCCGCAGAGGGAGCATCTCAACCTGGGTTGTCACCAGGTTCCAGACATGGTATTTCTGTTTGGTCCTCAGGGTCCTGTCCATCATCTATGCCTTGTCGCTATGCCATCTCACTTGTGTTCCATCTACCCACAGATGCTGCTGCGGTGCCATCTTCCAACCCAAGGCCCCGTACCCAGAAACAGATGCAGAAGGAAATGGAGAGGCTGACCAGGGAGCTGCAGCTGATGACCAGCCAAAGAAATGAGCTGCGGGATCACGTGATCTTTATCACGGAAGGAAAGGTGGATGATAGGTATCCATTGTTCCAGACTTCATGGGACCGTCAGCAATGTCATCCTCACCTGCTTTCTTTTAAGGTCTTGGGCTCCACAGTGCCATCTGACCTGAGCTTGTGGGAGCTCATGGGCTCTGGACCAACAGACGGGAGCCTCCATGGGATGACCTAGGCCCTCTGCTTGTGTGTGACAGTGTGTAGCTTGATCTCCTAGTAGGGCTCCTGTCGTGAGATCAGGGCCCTTCCCTGGAGCTTATCTGCCTTTTGGGAGCCTCTTCCCATGCTGGATTTCCTTACCTACACTAGATACGATTCGAGACAGGGAACTCAGCCTGTATTAACGTGACATGCCATGTTTTCCTCAAGTCCACAGGAGGCCTGCCTGTTTCTGATGGAGACAGACAAGGAATTGAAGGGGAGAGGGGTATAGATGGGAAAGGGGGCAACAGGGAGGAGAGAAGGGAGGGGAATGTGCAAATTTGTATATACAATTTGTAAAAGAAGTGTCTAAAATTCTATTTAAAAAAATGAAAATGAAATTCTGAATTTAAAAAAGAAAAGGTGTTGGTTTATAGGAGGCTGCACTTCCTGAGTGACTGACCTCATGTCCTAAATTCTTCTCAGAGGAGAGGCAGCCCCGAAGCTGAGATGGGGACTCTAACAATTCTGCTTCCTGCAAATGAAAACCAGAGCCTGTGTCTGAGTCACACAGCTCAGGGACTGGGGCAGGAATGTGTAGTTCCCAGCATGCATTACCAGGAGATGTGACAGACGGTGGCTTGTGTGAGATGCGAGCTGCTGTTAGCTTGTGGTGAGTCTTTGGACTTGCTTGGCCGGAGGGTGTGTGCTGAAAGCTGCTGGGAGCAGCTGGCGGGGCCTCTTCCCACTTGGTCCATCTCAGCGTCACTGGAAGTCCTGGGGCTCATCACAGTTTCTCTCTAGTTTTGTGCATTGTACTCGTTGACAATACTGCTCCACACATTTCTTTGGCATCTGATTGTGGGTGCTCACCCTCTCTGTGTCTGTATATCTTCCCTTCTCTATCTGTCGTGTGTGTGTGTGTGTCCATACACACATTTGCATGTTTTTCTGTCCCTACAAACGATGGCAGGCAGAGATCTGTGCTGGGACCTAATGATTTCCCTGCCCCCGTTTCTAGGCGATGCCAGTGCAGAGGTCTGGGAGCCCCACTTTAAGCATTACTAATTATGTGTTCATTGTAATGGCACCTAGGATTCCCTTATGGAGTTTATACTGCTGTCTGGCTATTGGGTCTGAAACCCAGAGTTATGTTCTCTGTCTTACTGTTCACTGAGAGTCACCCAGGGCCTAGAATCACTGTTCTGAAGCAGAAGAGATTTCATTGCAATATCTGGTGTTGCTACACCTGTGTTATACACTTCTGGTAAAACAGAGAGCTCAACTGACCCTCTAGGCCTACTGCGTGAGCTCATGCAGCTAGGAAACCCTCCATCTGAGCCAGGCCTCTGCTGACCTAGGGTCAGGATAACAAGAAATAAGCACAATGATGTCCCAGAACATAGTATCTAGAATGTGGCAACCACTGGGCTATGGTAGACCAGGATCCAGCTTGAGTTTCCATGATCCTTGAGGCCTGTGTTCATGGGATCCTTTCCTTCTGTTTTAGGCCCTACCACCCACCAAATCCCCTGAATGAGAAAGTGAAGCTACAGCACAGACAGGCCCTGTCAGCACTAAAGCGCCTGGAGGACGAGAACACCAAAGCCTCAGAAAAGCTGAGTGAGCTGACCAAGGAGACAGTCTTGTATCGGTAAGGGCACATCTTGACATGGACCCTGAAAGTTGTTGAACGGCCATCTCTGCCTTTCTTTTTCTCTGCACAGAGACTTCCTTCCTCTGCTTCTAGACTTTCTGCTTCTTAGCAAGCAGCTCTGGGACTTGTGTCGCTTGGATTCATTATTGGAGAGCATGAAAGATACTGTTAGCCCTACCACCATTGTCCTAGAGCCTCTAGATAGAAAAGGGCACCATGAAGGAAATGCCGGGCAGCCCTGGTGTCTGGAGCACAGGCCCAGGCTTTAGAGGTCTGGTGGCTACGGAACTTGTAGTTAGAATACGCTCACCTTTGGTCACCTGTCCCCCCTTGGAGGGTATTTGCCCTCTATATGGTGATGTTTCCCCATACTAACTATAGACAGTTAAGGACAGGTGGGGGCCTCCTCTTCCTATTGAAGGGATGTGGATCCTGTTTGGTGTTGGGTTGTCCATAGTAGTTTGATGCTTTCTGGTATTAGCTGCTGTCTCACTTTGGCTTTCTGAGTGTAGCTGTCAAGGCTGTATCAGACTCTTGGCTACATCTTCAAGGAAGCATAAGGCCTTTTGGGGTGCTGGTTCCTGGAGGCGGGAGGCAGGAGGAGGCTGGCAGGCCTTACTATGCAGTGTGTCTCTCCAGCGGTGTGCACAGCTGGCTCCTGATGCAGCATACTCACCTGGAGCAGAAGGTGGACCTGCTGAGGCAGGAGAAGAAGAAATTGCGGGATGATTGGGCCCTACTGATGCGCCATGTAGAGGACTTGAAAATGCTCTGTAAGAACCAAGAAGGCAACAGTGATGTCAAAACCCAGCAGCAACAGGTAGGAGCAGGCAAATCAGCCAGGCTAAGGTCTGGCCCCATTTGCCCTTCTGACTGCTCTCTGCCCATCCCCCACCTGTGCATTCACTCCCACCTGACTCATTCATGCTCCCGTTCGACCTCCCACCTCATGCTACCAGGTGTTCATTTCAGTGTCCATGCCCAAGTACTTCTGGGAAGTTAGCTTCTTAGGAGAGACTGAGTTATTGCTCTGAGTGCACAGCAATAGTCACCAGGACCTGGAATTGCTGTCTGAAACAGGAGAACCATTCCTGCTGCTCTGTTTGAAGCTGCAGTCCAGTGAAGGAGAAGGGTCAATAACACACCACACACTTACATGGATCTATGATAGGTAGCATTCTATGCACAGAGCTTGGAGTGAGTGAGGTCTGGGTCCTGGGCCTCATTTGCTTGGCAGGGCTCATGTGAGGTCACAGGTGGGAAGCAGTTTGCAAGAAGGAGATCCCCATGCAAGGGCCCATTGAGTGCCCCTCACTGGCATGGGTTAGAGTGGCATGGGGCCTTCTCCTTTCTTCCTGTGTCCCAGTGTGTTCTCTTCCCTTTGCCCAGCTCTCAGTTTCCAGTGACAGAGCCTGAGTAGCAGCTCCTCAGCCCTGTTGTCTGGGATCAGTGCTGGACACTTCTCCCATCCAGCAGACTACAGTCTGGGGTTGATTGGATGATCTGCTGGGGGCTTTTGACAAGCTGGTGGTCAAATGAGAGAGAAATGAGCCTTCAAGGGAAGAATTTCTCTATCAGCTCAACATAGTCTGGCCAAGCAAATCACAACCGTAGTAGTCCTCAAGAAATGATGGCTGAGCTGTGGGACTGTTCTGAAAGAGCTGGTGTGATTCGTCTAAACTGCTCCTCCGCCATGATGCTTCTACAAACTCCATTTCTCCCTCGCTGTTCCTCTTTCTTTAACTCTCAGTTCTTGTGTTGTGTGTATGTGTGTGTGTGTGTGTGTGCCTATGTGTGTGTAGTGTAAGCATATGGGGGTTGTGGAGCGTGACACACATGTACACTGGCTAGCAGAGACCACACTGTGTTTCTATTTAGTCTCTGCCTTGAATCAGGCTTCCTTACTTCCCTGGATGTTTACTGTTTTTTCTGCCTGGATGACCAGCAAGCTACTGGGATCCTTTGTGTGTGCTTAGATTTGTGTGAGATTGTGTAATCCTCCACTAAGAACACACTCTTCTAATGAACAGGAGTTCAAGGGGTTGGTGGAAAGACTTCAGTTCCTGCTGAAGCAGAAGGAAGCAGACACCCAGAGAAAGGACTTAGCAGAAAAGCTGCGGCATCACTTTGAGTTCTCCCAGATGAGGTAGGAGCCAGACTGGGAGGACATGGTACAGCCAAGTGGATCCCCTGTTCCTTGAACCTCTGTCTTTTATAAGTTTCTGCCCCTCTGCTTGGCTCCAAGCTAGAACCATGGAAAGAATCCCAAAGAGAATTGTGCTGGTGCAGGCAACAAGAACTTCTATCCAGGAAATAAGACGTTTGGTCCTCGTTTGTTATTAGAGTTGAGTCTCACTTTCTCCCTCCTGACTTTTCTCTGTTCTCAGCAGACTTCCCTTGAACTCGCAGAGACCTGCCTGCTTCAGCCTCCCCAGAGATGGGATTTAAAGGTGTGCACCACCACACCCTGCTGAAATAACATTTTTATTTAGGAACATCCTGTGTAGGGAAGAGACTCCCACCTTTGAGCAATGCTCTCTGTAACGTTAGCCTATTTCCTGTGCGAAGGGTTCTCTGGATAGAACATGTTAACGACTTTCCAGGATGAACCCAGGCAGATACTTCAGCTACTGGCAAGATCAGAACCTTCTCGGGAGTGTGCTGTAGCAGACTTCCAAAGAGAGCCAGGATGCAGATCTCCAGCTTTAGTCCTAAGGAAATGCAAGTCTCTGTTTGGTCCCAGAGCCCAGGCAGGGCCAGTTTTCTCAGGCACACAGGGCAGGAAATGCTGCTCTAGCATGACAGGCTCCATCTTGCATGGTGCTCATGTTTATGGTCCCTCTGGGCATGAGGACCGAGCTGACCTCATGACCTTGTTCAGGTGCCCAGATGGCAAGACTGTATTACTGCTATCAATAAGATGATGTGTTGATCAGTAACTCATCAATACCAAGTGTATTGCTCATACACTGTTGGCTATGGTATTTATATCCTGCTGTTACGTACAAAATGATGTCCCTGATCTGTAGGAGAATGTTCTGTTTTTCTAGTAGAAAGGACAACATACAAGCTCAGTTTAAGTTATGACATGTGTCTAGGACTGAGAAAAGTTCTAGGCCCAGCTACTCTGTGATCCATTTGTGGGGGGCTATAAAAATGATATCAGTCCAAAGATCAATGTTGGTTCTCCAGGACACCTGAGGAGTTGGGAGGTAGGAGCCAGACAGTTGACATGGCATGTCCCCTCCTGACCTGTGCCTTAACTGCTATCCTCTCCCAGGTCCAAAACACTCCAGCCTGAGGTGGAAGAGGCCACAGCCCAGGATGAGAGCCTCTTGCAGAAGGAGCTGCTACAGGAAGAGCCGCCTGCTGAGCCCCATCCCCAGCAACTACTGAAGTCCGGGCATCAATTTTATTCTTCAAATTTGGATCCCATCGTGGAATAGGCCTTGAGTATGTCTAGCCAGTGACCCAGCATGGCTGCTTCTGGGTCTTGATTCCCTTTTCTTCTTGATAACACCCCCTGAGAGAACTGAGGAAGCCAAAGGGAGCCACAGACACCTTGAAACCATCACATTCTTCACATTAGGATCAAGACCTCCAGACAAAAAGACACCCCTTGTTTCTGTGAACTCACCAGTGAAGGAAATACCAGCTGCCCTCCAGGTGGTCATGCCCAATCTGATCCATGTGTCTGTTGACTCAGTTCTCATAAAGAAAAGAAAGCATCAAAACCATGCTTGGGGTACAGAAAACCAGAGACAAAAATTACTCCAAATGCTACATCTACCAGCAAGTGGCCTCAGCCTTGGGGGGGACATGACATTTAAAAAAGAGGAATGACTACAGGCATCTTAAAAAGTTGTTCCAATCGGTGGCAGCCTCACTACCATGTCTCTTAGAGAATGCTAATTAGCTTAATTTTTGTTTGGTTTTGTTTAAAATTTTTGCTTTTAGTTGTTTAAGTTTTGGCTTTGTTATTTTGATGTTATCTGTTCTTGTTATTGATTTTCATAATTTGTTAAGAGTATTATCTAGTGTTTATGTTGAATGCCCTGTTAAAGCCCCCTTTGAGAAAAAATGTATTTTTTTGAGATTTCAAATTTATTTATTAATTTATTTCACAGAGATGAAAATAATCAAAAGCAAACTCCCAAAGAGTTATGTGGCCAGCCCACCACGAATGACAATATTTGAACTTGAAGCCCAATGGAATGCTTTCTGCATTTGAACTTTTGTGCAACAGACATATTAAAGCCACAGAAAAGGCAAACTGGCTTTGCAGAGTCGACTCAGGATGGGACTTTTAACAAAATAACAGGCCAGGCGTATAGGTAAATAAAGTAGCCCCAAAGAAAAAGAAATACCATTCCTAGAGAAATCTGAAGAGCGGTTCACTATTAAGATAGAGCAAGGTAGATGTAGTCAATATTTGTCTTGAACGTAATGATGACTTTATGCCCTGTATTTACTCTCTACCCTAATTACTAGTTCCTTGATACTTGTTTCAAATATTTTACCATTCAACATTTTATCATAACTGTGTACCATAAATTGTTTATTTTAAAATATATTCTTGCACTAAAATTTTAATAAATTGTCAAATAACCAAATATATCAATTTTATCAACATTAAATCATAACATTGATGATAATTAGTTGAAAGAAAAAGAATGTATTAGTGATCATTGTTATGGATAAATATATAATTTTTCTAAACTAAAATATCTATAGTGGCATAAGTGCTATTAAACTTCCTAAAATTCACAGGAACTTCAAAATAGTGTGTCTCTACTTTATTCAGGTTATAACAAATTACGTTTATTTCATTCTTTTAATTAATTAATTAATTAATTAAAAATTTCCACCTCCTCCCATTTCCCTCCCACTCCACCCACTTCCCCCTCCCTCTCCAATCCTAAGAGAAGTCAGGATGCCCTGCCCTGTGGGAAGTCCAAGGCCCTCCCCCCTACATCCAGGTCTAGGAAGGTGAGCATCCAAACAGACTAGGCTCCCAAAAGGTCAGTACACATGCAGTAGAATCAAAACCCAGTGCCATTATCATTGGCTTCTCAGTCAGCCCACATTGTCAGCGACATTCAGAGAGTCCGGTCTGATCACATGCTCGTTCAGTCCCAGTCCAGTTGGCCTTGGTGACCTCCCATTAGATCAGTCCCACCGTCTCCGTGGTGGACGCACCCCTCGCGGTCCTGACTTCCTTGCTCATGTTCTCCCTCCTTCTGCTCTTCATCTGGACCTTGGGAGCTCAGTCCAGTGCTCCAATATGGCTCTCTGTCTCTATCCCCATCCATCACCAGATGAAGGTTCTATGGTGATATGCAAGATATTCATCAGAGTGGCTATAGTATAGGGCCAGTTCAGGCGCCCTCTCCTCAGCCGCTCACGGAAAAAGCTGGGGACATCTTCTTGGACACGTGGGAACCCCTCTAGAGTCCAGTCTCTTGCCAATCCTCAAATGGCTCCCTTAAAAAAGCAATTTCCAAGTCTTCACACCCATCTTCTTTAAACAGGTGTGCTGTCACACTGCTGTAACCCCAGAACTCACAGGCACAGATGGATCTCTGCTAGCTCCAGACAGCATGGGCTATATAGTGAGTTCCCAGACAGCTAGGGGGACACAGTAGATTTGTATCTTGGGTATTGATAGCATGGCTTACTCCATGGAAAAACACCTTAGAGTGGAATCAGTATCCATACTGTATTCTTGCTGTCATGTATTTAATCCTAAAATATGATACTTTCTAGATACCCTTTTATGAATTGGCCATAAGGACCACATTATTGAGAAATGCACCTTTATTGCTCTGGGGACTCTCAGGCAATAAAAACATTCATTGCGGGAATACACAGGAAATCAGGAAACCAAGATCTATCTGCCTCTGTTTTTCTTGCAACCCAGAATCCATGGTAAGCACACAGCACATTAAAGACCTTCCAGGTCACATTGGGGAAAGAGGCTGTTGGCCTTGAGCTTGCATTTGCCCCCCCCCCCCACGTATGCAGTTCCCATAGAGGCCAGCAGAGGGCACTGGATCCCCATTCATAGATGGTTCTAAGATGCCTCGTGAGAGAAGAGCAAATGTCTTAGCTGTGAAACATCTCTCAGCCTCTGCTCTTGGCTTTTGTCCTTTAAACCCTAGGTGCTGTATAAGTTATGGGGATCACCCGCAACCACAGAGAGAAGACACTGGGAATGCATAGGGACAGGTACACGAGGTAGGGATGCTAATTGTCTTAGCTGCCAGGCATCTATGGCAGGCTCAGGTGTCCTCACTGATCTATGTGGGTTCCGGACCAGGCCACAGCATCGCTCACTGTCAGGGTTGGAGCAGATCTGCCACCTCTCATCTAGGACTATGGTGTAGACTAATCACATCTATGAAATGTCGAGGTGACCCTCTTTGAGCCTGAATGTGGGGCAAAGATACATTGATAGCAAAAATCTCCAGCTAAAGCAGTGCTGGGAAGGAGATCAGAGCAGGCACAGTGCACGGAGCCTGCAGCAGAAGAGAAATGCCTCTGGTGGAGAGGGTCCCGTGCAAGTTTGGAACATGAGAGGGACAACGGAAGTGGCCTTTGCTGTGACAGATCTTAGTGTACTGAGGCTCTTGACTGCTTTGCCGTCTCCCCAGCCTTATGGAGGCAAGGCTTCTTCTAGGTGATTGCTTTATAATTGGAGAGGTGCCAGGAGTTGTTGCATGAAGAACCGGCTGCTTGTCGTCCCTGCCGCCCTGCTATCTTACCCCCAAAATAATTACACAGAAACTGAATTCATTTAAACCCTGCCTGGCCCGTTAGCTCTAACTTCTTATTGGCTAACTCTTAAATTTTAGTTTAACCCATCTCCATTAATGTGTATCATGACTGTGGCTTACCGGCAAGATTCTAACCAACGTCCCTCTCAGGCAGGAGACCCATGGCGTCTGCCACTCTGCCCTTCTTCCCAGCATTCAGTTCTGTCTACTCTGCCTACCTAAGTTCTGCCCTATCAAAAGGCTGTATATCTGGTCGACTCTGTAGCCATCGAGGTTCACCCACGTCTGCCTATTGAATGTTTGGATTAAAAGTGTGCACCACCAGGCCTGGCCAAATAATATTAAGATACAGTTTTTTGAGACAGGATTTCTCTATGTGACAGCTCTAGCAGTCCTACAATTCCCTTTATCGACCAGGCTAGCACTAGAGAAGAAGAAGCGGGAGGATCTCTGTGAGATCAGGGTCAGCCAGGCCTAAGGAGTTAGTTTGGGACAGCCACGGTCACACAGAGAAACCTTCTCACCTCAGTTCATCTCAGTTCATCTGCTGCATAACCTGCTTTCCCCTTCTCTGAGCATACCAGGGGTCTGGTACAGCACAGAGCAGATATATCCCTATACTATGCACATTGCAGAGAGAACCTGCTGACATCCTGACAGGTGGGCTTGGCCCAGACCCTCAGACCAGGACCTCTGGGGTAAGCAACCCTTAAGCCTGTATAAGCACCATGGAGAATCTTATCAATAAGACTCTACTGATCCAGGAACCTATGACGTCCCCTCCAGGAAAAGTCAAAAAGTTTGTGAACTGTGCTTGCTTTTAAGATATTCGAGCTTCCCCTGAATTCTACCTAAGGCCCCCATGTCCCCAGGTCCAGCATGTATTTTTATGGCCTTGGCTGTGCTGAATAACAGTGGAGGATTCTGCCTGCTGTAGAAAATCCAATATGTAGGAAATCCAGAATATCTGAGTTTCAAGTTCTCATTACCCCTCTGCATGCCCTGGGAGTCATTCAGAGATGGAAGCCTATATGCATGCTTGAGCAAAACACATAACTCTCATCCCAGCTCTTTACCAAGTCTTTGTAAATTCCCGACTCATGCCTCTCCCCTCTTCCTTTCTGGAGGGAACATGAACATGAGTTTGACAATTACAGGCCTTCCAACCCTGGTGTCATTGTGGGCTGCAACTAATCTGGCCGTCTTTAGCCTTCTTGAAACTTGAACTTCCATCTAAGCTGGGTGTGTTTCATTTTGGTAGCTGTCTGTCTCCCCAGGGAGTAATAAGCAATGAAAGGTTTGATTTGTTGTATAGTGTTCATCCTTAATGCCAGCACAGGCCCTGCTGGACATTCAGCACTTTAAACATGCAAGTCACAAGTAGGATGTGATGGCCCATGCCTTAAATCCCAGGACCTGGAAGGCAGAAGGAGGTAGGTGGCTGTGAACATGAGGCTAGCTTGCACTACAGAGTTCCAGGACATTCAGAGCTGCATGGTAAAGAAACAAAAAGTGGGTTTAGGAGACTTTTATCAGCAGTAAAGAGCACTGGCTGCTATTGTAGAGGACCAAAGTTCAGTTCCCAGCAACAATATGAAGGATAAACACACTCTTCCGGCCTTTTCACTAATCAGGTATACTTGTGGTGCCCAAACACACCGTCATGAAAAACACCCATATGCATAAAATAAATAATCATTAAAAAACAAGGAAAGTAAAAATAAATAAATAAATAAATTTGAAAATGCAAGTCAAGTGCTACAAGCTGCACCATTTTACAGTAATTGCTCAGCCATCTTTCCATGAGCCACTTCTCAGAGCCAGGGGCCTTGGTAAAGGTTAAACCAAAATGCAAGGCCTATTGGCCACAAAGCCTTTGGCAGCAGGGAGCTAAAGAGATGTAGGAAAAAAGAATATCAAACAAAGTTCAAGGTCCAAAATTCTAAAATCCATCCACATAAGAAAATGACCCAGCCAGTAATTCAAGACTTGATAGAGGAAATAATTTAGATACACCATCTTTGTTAGCGCCCGTGCAGGTAATGGCTAGGAAGAGGAACACACATGAAAACTGCCACCCCAGAAGTGTCAAGGACCTCAGAGACCACCCAGCCTACTCCCTAGGAAGCCATTGCCTTCAAGACATTTTCACTGTGTCTCACCTCCACAGGGAGACAGGGACACAAAGTGGAATCAAGCTTGTGGCCCAACAATGTCAGCTTTAACTGCTACTCTTTGTTGGAGGTCCGCCAGTCTCTGCACCAGAACCTCCTATAGCTAGAGGGACTGAAAATATAAAAATAGACTCTAGTGAGGATGCTGAAACCCTGACACACCAGCAGTCACTGAACAGGCACTTCAAATGGGTCAAGACTGACTTGAAGTGCAACTCACTCCCACAGCGACACATTCTAGGTATATGCCAAGTGAAAATAACCAATGGATTTAGATCTTGATAAATCTCTGCTCCTCAGAGGATGATCCAGACAAAGAGTCTGTCAAACTTCCACTGCCATTTACTTTTGAATGTTTCTCAAAGTGAGGTAAAGATCTGTTTTCAAAGCCATCTGGAACCCGGGAGCCACTGATGTCTTGTTGTCCCACACACGCGATCATCTGTGATATGTTAATGAAGGACCCTGGGAACAGGTCAGAAATGGAAAACTGTACTGGAAACAATAACAGAAGCCAAGCAGAACAGGGGCATAAAATAGAATGTGACACAGCACGACCTGTCCAAGGTCACTGAAGGACAGAATGACAGTAACAGAGCTGGAACCAAGGACAGGGCTCAGGGACATGTGCATGTGTGGGGTGGAGGGAAGGTCCACTGGAGTCACTCAGATGACGACAGATTGGCCTCTGGACATGGGGTTTGCATAGAGAGGAGGAAGGGGAGAAGGAGTGTGAATGTGTGTGGGAGAGAGAGAGAGAAGCAAAGATAGAGGGGGACCCTAGGTGAGTGCCAGGAGCAGGAAGCAGAGCAATGGGCAAAGGGCATTCAAGTTAGAGAGCTGGAATTTTATTTCATAAAAAATAAACACCCACAGCAATAGAAGCCTTGAGGTTGTGAGTTTGAGCAATGCTGTAAGGTCTGAGTAAATATGAAGTTAAAGATTTTGCCACATCTAAGCTAGGGCTATAACTCAGTGCTGGAGCACTTGCCGAAGATGCATGAGGCCCTGGGTTTGATCTTCAGCATGACAAGAAAAGGAAAAAGGCTAGCTACTTCACTAAATCTATTACTGAAAATTCTCAGCTTTCATCTTCTTAAGACCAAATTTGGTCAAAGCACCTTCATACTTAGGAACTCAGCCACGTTACCAACTAGTTTCCCCAAAAGACTCAAACTGCCCCCAGCTAAATGAAACAAAAGCTCAGACTTCCCTGATTTAGAGACAGGCACTTAAAGAAACGAAGAGCCTCTCTGAAGTTACCAAAGACCCGTTCTAGATCCAGTGGAACACACAAACAGCCAACCCTGAGGGCTTAGCTCACATTTGAAGCCACACAGGGTCATGGTGAGGGAACAGCTCCTCTTGCTCAGGTCTCACAAGCAAGCATTGGCAGCATGGTCCCTGACCACAGACAGCTCCTTCAGAACCAGGAACTCAGGGGAGGCACAGAGAAGGGAAGAAAATGCAGCCCTTGAGGAGCCACACTCTGCTCTGCACATCACCAACCTTTATGGGGTGGGGGTTTGGGGGGATGGAGGGATGGGGGTGGGGGGGTGAGGGGGTGGGGGGGCGGGGCTGCTCCTCTGCTTGAAGGCGACCATGTTTAAATTCTGAGCCGAGAAGCGGGAGGCTCCTTTCTTATCAGTGACTTCTGTCAATAAGGAAAGTTTGTGGGGAATATTTTTATGTAGATTTCCGCTGTGAGAATAAGGACTTGACCGAATCCTTTTCACACCGTGCCATCATGGTGTGGGGGGTGGTAGCCGGTTGCCCTATAGGAAAAGTCAGGTTTTTACACTGCTGGGATATTATAGAAAGAAGAAATGCCATGATTTCACAAAACTTTTACAGAATTGACAGTGACTTATCCAAAGAATAGATGTCCCCGTAACTCTGCAAAAGCGGGTTCTCCAGGTGGAGTGTACGTCGATTACACTGCCCGTGGATAGTCCAATAGATCTGTCCGCTGACATCTACTGTATATTTGTGGGTTCACCACACTTTTCTGTGTCCTTGTGGGAGGAGGTGTACCCTTGTAGGAGGAAGCATGGCCTTTATTAAGGGTGCATGTCCTTTATTGATGGGGTGTGCAGGGCCCATGGGTCTACCCCTGCTCCCGGGGCTCATTTTGAGGACAGTTTCCGGGCAGCCAGCGTTTCCTGTTTGTTCCTGTGTTCCTTCTGCCCTGGTGATTAGCTATAGGGCATTGTTGACCCACCTTGGGCGTGGTAATTTCCCACCTGCCTGGGGGCATTCCATTGTGCAGCAGCTAGGTATCTAAGGTTTTCCCTAAGTTTGAATAAAGGATATTCGGCTGATCTCCTTTCGAATGATCCAGGTCTCTTGTGTGTTCTTTCAATCTCCAGGCGCTTGCCTGGCTCCAGTATGGTACAGTGGCATGCGAACACAGGCGTTACAGGGGTGTGTCCTTGAGGGAGGGGTTATGTCTTTGTGACAGAAGTTGTGTCCTTATTGGAGGGATTTGTCTTGTATGAAGGGTACATCCTGTGAGAAGGGGCATGTCCTTGAGGGAAGGGCGTGTTCTTGTTGGAGTGGGTGTGTCCCTGTGGGAGAGGACGCTTCTTTTGAGAGCAGGCACATCCTTGTGAGAGAGTGTGTGTCTTTTTGGAATGGAGTGTGTACTTATGGGGGCAGGTATTTCCGTGTGTGAGTTGGCACGTCCTTGAGGGGGAGTGTCCTTGTGGGAGTAGGCGTGTCATTGTCATGGGGCACGTCCTTTTGGGAGTTGGTGTATCCTTGTAGGAGTGGGCACATCCTTGTGGTAGGGTCACGTGGAGTGGGTGTGTCTTCGGGAACAGGCGTGGTCTTGTGAGAGGGGAGTATCCTTGTGGGAAGGGAGTATCTTTGGATAGAAGTGTATCATTGCTGGAGGTGTTTCCTTGTGGAAGGGGGCGTGTCTTTGTGAGGGGGCGTGTTCTCAGAGGGGGAGTGTACTTATGGGAGGCGGCCTGTTCTAGCAGGAGGGGACGTATCCTCCAGGTTTGTTGTCCTTGTGGGATTGGTTGTGTCCTTCCTGTAGGGGACATGATCTTGAGGGAGTGGGCTGGGCATTTTCTGGTAAGAGGTGTGTCCTTGAGGCATGAGGCGTGTCCTTGTTAGATGGGGCGTGTTCTTCTGAGAAAGGGCGTGTCATTCAGGAAGGGGGCATGTCCTTGTGAAAGGGGTTGTGGCCTTATGGTAGGTGGCTTGGCCTTGTGGGAGGGGGCGTGTCCTGGTGAGAGAGAGACCATGTCATTGGAGGATGTGTGTCCTTGTGGGAGGGGGTGTTTCCCTGAGGAAGGAGGTGTGTCTTTGTGAGAGTAGGAGTGTCCTTGTTTTTTTTTTTTTTTTTTTTTTTTGGTTTTTCGAGACAGGGTTTCTCTGTGCTTTTGGAGCCTGTCCTGGAACTAGCTCTTGTAGACCAGGCTGGTCTCGAACTCACAGAGATCCGCCTGCCTCTGCCTCCCAAGTGCTGGGATTAAAGGCGTGCGCCACCACCGCCCGGCCCAGGAGTGTCCTTGTTGAAGAGTGTGTTTCCTTGTGGAAGTGGTTGTGTCTTGTGAGTGGGGAAATGTTATTATGGGAATGGTGTGTCCTTGTGGGAGAGGTTTGTCTTTGTGGGAGGAGGCGATTCATTGTGTGAGGGGCGTGTCCTAGAGGGAGGAGGCGTGTCTTTGTGAGGGTAAGTGTCTTCTTCTGGGAGGAGCGCATCCTTGTGGGAGGGGCAGGTCCTTGTGGCAGTAGTGTGTGCTTGTGAGAGGCAGCTTGCTCTTTTGGGAGGTGGTGTGTTCTTGTGACAGGAGGGAAGCCTCCTATTGGAGGAAGCATGGCTTGTATAAGGGCGCGTTTCCTTGTTGGAGGGTGTGCCTTTTTTTATGAGGGGGTATGTCCTTTTGGGAGAGGTGTGTCTTGATGAATGGGGCGTGGTCTTCCAAAACCACCCTCTTTTGAGAGGGGCTTGTCCCTGTTTGAGGGGGTGTGTCCTTCGGGGAGGGAGCAAGTCATTGGGGACGGGGTAGGTTCTTATTGAGGTGTGTGTCCTTGAGGGAGGGAACGTAGCCTTGGGGAAGGAGTGTGTATTGTTGCAGGAGGGGCATGGCCTGGTGTTTGGGACAGGTGTCATTTCAGGAGTGGGCATGTCCTTGTGGGATGGGGCGTGTCTTGTGAGTGGGAGCCTGTCCTTGTGGGACGGGGCGTATCCTTGCTGGAGGACAAGGGGTAAAATTGGTCAAAAGGAACAATGCCTTGGGGAACTGTGAGAGACTGTCCAGGAAAAAAGGCAGAAGGCCTTTTACTTCAGGTGTATTTGTTCCCTGAATTGTTCTTTTTTCTTTATTTATTATGTATACAATATTCTGTCTGCGTGTACGCCTGAAGGCCAGAAGAGGGCACTAGACCACATTACAGATGGTTGTGAGCCACCATGTGGTTGCTGGGAATTGAATTCAGGACCTTTGGAAGAACAGGCAATGCTCTTAACCACGGAGCCATCTCTCTAGCCCCCCCCCCCCATTGTTCTTGGATGTGATTTCCTGCCCCCTGTGACAACATTACAATCAATTTATAAGACATGTTTATTCTTGTTGGATGTCAGAACCCAATCTGGTCAGTGTACCCTGAATCTAGCTATGGCCTTCTGTCCTGCTTTCCCTTCCCAGGTGTAATCTATAGTGCCTGTCAGGCAACTGTTTAAACTGTAGGTCTGGGAAAGGGCTGCTCTGTTAATATTTAGTGCTTATTGGCATTTATTTACATGTTTTTCTGAACTCAAACAACCTTTCTTGGATCACTGCTTTCTTTGTAACATTTCTGTATAAAAGTATACCGAGCCAGGTGGTGGTGGCGCACGCCTTTAATCCCAGCAGTTGGGAGGCAGAGGCAATTGGATTCCCGTGAGTTGGAGGCCAGCCTGATCTACAAAGAGAGTTCTAGGACAGCTAGGGCTACACAGAGAAACCCTGTCTCAAAAATAAAATAGAGCAAAAGTACAATGAAACCGAAATAAGGTTGTCCACAGCATTAGACTGTAGTCGGCCTTCTTCCAGGTCCTCAGATCCCAGGTTCAGCAGACACGATACACAGTATATAATCTTTATGTGGCACTAACAACGGCTTTAGCCAATGACGAAGAGTCCAAGAGTAATACTATAAAAATGAGTGTAGAAATGAAGAAACATAAAGTTGTACGCCTAGGAGGATGAAAGCAGACTGTCAGCAACCCACAGTCCATTCACAAGACCCAAGCAGCTCTGCAAACTGGTATTAGCCCTAAGAGAACACCCCGGCCATCCGTGATTACACGATGGATATGAGCTAAGTTAACCTTTAGGAGGCGGATGTACGTGACCTCTGGATTGTGCACTATCCCTGCTCTGTGAGCAGGCTCACAGGGGAGAGCGCAGAGCTTCAGTAAACACCTGGGAATATCAGGGAAGACAACAGATTAAGTACAACACTAGCTTAACTGAAAAACTCTGTTAATGAAGATTGTAAAGTAAGGCAATCTGCATCTGAGTTTTACCTCGATACTGCAAAAAACTCCTTTGTTCAGACCTAATGCTTGGTGTCCCCTACTATAAGAAGGTAGATTTAGAGATCAGTCGGGGCCACAGCCTTACAAACCCATCTCTGGCTGTGGTTGGTTTCAGCTAGCTGATAAGCTTTTTGTGCCCCGCAGTGTTTTTTTTTATTTTATTTTTTTATTTTTTTCCAGGAGTAAAGTTTATTAGACTTGGTGGTCTGTCCCCATCTTTGTGTGACCCCCCTGGACATTTTGATCATTTATCTTACAAAATTTCCACACTAACTGCCCTTGTAGCTGAAACTTTGTGCACATAACCATGTTGGCAAAATAAATTCCTGGAAGTACATTTTTGGAGTAAGCTTGCATTTTTACCTCAGTTGATCTTGCAGATTTTGACAGCAGACATCACAACCACTGGAAGAAGCCAAAACTCATAGTGGGGTGATGTGACCTAGGAGAAAGACATCTTCTCCAGGGCTAAATTGTTCTGTACCCAGGCTCAGTGTGCTGTAAGGAAGGCGCAGCCACAGGGAGGAGATAGCATTCCCTCAAAGTCATTCAAACCTGGGCACACTTGAAACCATACCTATTATTTTAAACTTTAAAAAAAACCTGTGGATTAGGCTACGCTGTCTTTCACTGGCCCTTATAAACCTGCTGGCTTGCTCTTGCCTCTCAGCAACAAAAACTGCATAAAAAAATGCAGAGGGGCTGGAGAGATGGCTCAGAGGTTAAGAGCACTGACTGCTTTTCCAGGGGTCCTGAGTTCAATTCCCGGCAACCACATGGTGGCTCACAACCATCTGTAATGAGATCTGGTGCCCTCTTCTGGTGCGCAGGAAAACATGTTGTATATAACCAATAAATAAATCCTTTAAAAAAATGCAGAGTGCTTTTGCTGATGCGCAGACCATCAGCGGGGGGTCCTGGAATTTTCCTTTGTGCTGCTTAGTGAAAATCTATCTCATCAGGCTATAACGGGGGCGGAGAGCTGAGGCAAGTCTGATAATTAAAGAGAGAAAAATATACTATTTTTTGCTCAAAAATCTGAGTTCATAGAGATACTTTTCTTCTCAGTTTCTAGATAATGGAATAGAAACTCCAAGAAAATGAAGTGATCTCCTCCTGATAAAGATGATAAGCTCAGAGGTAAGAGTCAGTAGAGGTGTGTACCCTGGTAAAAACCATGTTCTCATTTGGTTTTGCCATTGCCCTGAGACAAGGTCTTACTGTGTAGTCCAGTGTGGCCTTGAACTAACACAAAAGTTGCACCTAAGCGTTAGTGAGCATCTGCACCTGTAACATCCTGCTCTGTTTAACTTGGAAGGGAACTGGAGGTGCTGCTTATGAACAGGCTTATTTACATTCTTGAGGAAAAACCGGAAATAACTACAAAATCCCATTTATTTGATTTGAGTAAAGTAAATATTGACACCAGGCCTTACATTTGATAGCATTAGCCTGGCAAGGGAGTCACATTTTAACAATAATCATATTAAAAGAAGAAAAGGTACAACAGTAAATTAAGTAAAAACTCGGGAGGAAACTGCTCTTGTTTCTTTTAAACCCTGACAAACATCTAACATATGTTTAACACAAGTCACGTCAAGCTAAGGTTAGGGACACCCGAATGGCAGAGCCAGCACTAAGACTCCAATTATACACAACTCAAACATGCATAGGGAGATTAAAGTTATTTTATTAAATCATGCACATCACGTGTGTTAGTGCAAATAGTTTAATCTGTACTCCAGAAATTCTATTGTACGTTTTATCTTTACAAAATAGATTTCAAACAATTATTTACTTTAAAAAAGGTAATTTTGAAGTTATGCATTTCAGAACAGTATTTGCAATAACTATATACAAGAGGAACTGGGTACCACTGGCATATTAGCATTCTGTGGTGGAGTGGCTTCCTGCAACAGAGAAAGGTAAAATGAACTATACGACAGTATTTTCTACAAGTCATTTGTGGCTAATTCCTCCATAAATCTAGTGATTCTCCCAGCAACGACCCCAAATAGCTTTAAATACTACTTTGAAAGTAAAAACAATGACCGCCAAACATCATGAGGCAAATTATATCCTAGCCAGATATCTCAGTATCTGGCTAGATCTGGGTATTCTCATAGAACATTCAAACCAATTCACCAACCTTCCCTCCCAGTCTGACTGAAGAAAACTGAACTATGCGATGCTTTAGGATACTGACATCACTATGGTGCTGCACAAAACCATAGCTGAACTTTAACCTCTGTGTTTTAAATGTATAATGTCAAGCAGTGCTTAGGTGTGTCACTGTGCATGAAACACTACCAATCTTGGGAACAGTGCTACTAATTAACAGGCTGTTCCAATTAACAAAAAGAAATAACCATTTGTATATCCAAGCAAGAAATCTTGGTAGGTAACATCAGTTCACCTTGAATGTGAATTAGCGCCACATCATAACCAAATTAAATCAGTAAAAGCTTATCTAAACAGATATAATTCTTCCTTCAATTAAACATGCATGGAGGAACAGATGACAGAAAAAAAAATCATGCTTTCTAAACTGCTGTATATGAGAAGGTAACTTGGCGTTTAAAGAAAACAT
Source organism: Chionomys nivalis (assembly GCF_950005125.1). NCBI lineage: Eukaryota > Metazoa > Chordata > Mammalia > Rodentia > Cricetidae > Chionomys > Chionomys nivalis. The sequence goes on along the minus strand of NC_080090.1, from coordinate 29,745,629 downwards.
TTCTTAAATACATGAGGTTTAGTAAGTTACACTCCAAATTACTCAACAGTTTGGTTGATTGCACTGAAATTATGCAATTGTGTTTTTGCTCCCAGAAATATTTCAGTTTGCTCAAGAAAATACAAACTCTCATGGAAAGTTTTCAAAGCTGATGTCCTTCACATCTTCAAGTCACACTAAGGCTGAACAAACATGTATGTATTCCCCAAGTTATCATTAGAACAGAGTATTTTCCAAATGTGTTTGTCCTTAAAAAAAAAAAATCCACACAAATAATTGTCTAAGTCTTGTTCCCAATAGCTCAGTGGTTTTATAACAAGTAAAAATGGCGTACATATGTAAAAAAAATATATATATATATGTGTGTGTGTGTGTATATATATATTCAAACTGATAGGCACTGAGCACACAGGGCCTCTCTTCCCATGTATGTACTGGTTGTTCGGTTTGAGTAGTTATTGAATCAGAAAAATGAATTATGTGGCCATCAGAATTCAGAGTAAAATATTTATAAATTTATGGTATAAATAATTTGGTGAACTAAGAAACCTACTTTAGGCCACCATAATATTCAGCATCTCAACATACTAATTTAAAAATTACATGAAAAACCGAATAAATTCACAACTTTATATCCTCTCTACAGACAGATATATTTCCATATAAGTTAAAGCAATGACCCTATAGCTGTATTCTTGCACTTTGCTGTTTTAAGAGGTAAAAAGGAAGAAAATGGTTCTGCTTGTCCCCAGCATGAGTGTGATGCCAGCTTCTAGAAGGAGGATGGTGTACAGACTCAAGACACTGTCACGGAGAAGCTCTGGCCAGACCCGGCACATACAGCACGATGGCTGTCACCGCAACCAGGGCCGCCAACACGGGCATCCAGGGCCAGGGTTTCTGTGTGGAAAGAAACCAAGAGTCAATATCGCGTTCTCCCCTCTTTCATACCATTTAACCCTGGATGAACTGAGTCCCACAAACTTAAAAGACCACCGGGAAACTCTGCCCTTGCATGGTAAAGGCTACATTTAGAAAGAAAGGAAAACGAGGGAGAACCATACTAGCAGGGCATTGTGTGGAAGCCTCAACACCCCAGGAAAGTCCTGGACAATTTTCAACTTTGTTACAGTTGAAACTTAGTAGTTACACCTTAAATTCTAGAATGCGTCTGCCGCATTTACTGTGCACCTGCGGTATACTTCTGCCGAAAAGTTTGTTTTTATGAAAACCAGAGTTATAAGATGGGGTAGAAAGAAAATGATGCAGGCTTGATCCTGGAACTTGAAACCAAAGAAGACATGAATCAGCTGAGGTTCCAAGGACAGGGGCACTGAGACCCTGCCGCAGGTTCCTCTGATAAGCATGCTTGATTACCAGTTAAAGGCGAGGCACAGATGGGCTTCCCAATCAGCTTTCAGAGGATTTATACAATCCATTTACTTTGGTTACTACCTTTATTCCTCCTGATATTCTGATAGTACTCTTGAAAAATACTCTTAACTTGCAGATCAGCTCAAAAAGGCTTGTTATAGAGTTTACTTATACAAGTAAATTCTCACTGGTGTTGAAATTGTGAGCCAATGGTTCATTACACTAATCTCACTTTCTTTCATTTTCACAGCAAACAGACAAAGGATTAAAGGAAAACTTCACATCATGGAAGGGAAGAAAAGAAGGGTAATATAGCTGGCTGAAAATTTCAAAGATGCAAACTCTTCATTTCTCATTCAAATCTGATTGAACACATAACTGGGAGACAGGTGGTGATATTGCAGAAACTCACTGCTTACTCCAGTTTGCTAGAGATAAAGACTTGGTTAAAGGAAGCATTTCAACAACAGGTTAGCATGGGGTTAATTCATGGTTAGTACTACTACAAAAGAAACAAGACACAATGTTATGTGATTAGTTGATTTGTTCATTAGTATGACACAGATACACAGCAAACTAAATGAAGGGTTTGCGTCAGGTAACAAAATACCTTTGTGGTTTTGCCATGCACTCTACTACAAATATGGCACAAACGGGTGACAGGGACGAACAGACAAGACTCAACAGTAGTGCTTGTACCTTTCTCTACCACAACGGACCGAAACACCAAAACAGGAAAGCCAGGAATAGGCCGACGAATACGGCTGGGACAGGTTGTAATATGGAGGGCTGAAGAAGGGAAGGGATATTAACATCATTTTATGCTATGTAAAAAATCAGATAAGATGATTTAGACCCCAGGGGGTGGTTGGAGAAGGAGAGGAAGACTGAAGTAACAGAAGTACACCACTCAGGTTTGCACCAATTTAAACATCTGAAAGACATCTAACACAATCCAGAATGATGGGCTGTGATACAAATGCTAAGAAACTACTACTTTAATAGGAACGGTTGGAGGTAACAGTCAATGCACGTGTCCTGATGAAACATGACAGTCTCAGACAGAGCAGTGACAGCAGTTTATCAAGCAATGCTCTGTTTGACAATATCGTCTTTTTGTTTCACATATGAAGCCCACTAATTGACAGATACGTTCCCATGGCAACAGATAGGGTATATTTTGTTCTTCCATTGAATTCCAATTTCCTTCCAACCAAAATTCTTTCACTTTTGAGACGGTATTCTTTTAAAGCTGAAAAATACATGCTTTGTGATAATGTGAACTTGATGGGGCAAGAGACGTGGCACATGTCTGATAAACAGGCAGCCAAAGCTCACAGCTTTCCTTTATCCTAAATGTATCTGATTTATTTTTAAAGGGGAAAGGAATTATTTGGCTATATAAGCCTATATAATGAAAAAGGTAAATTCATTCTGAAGGTGAACAGTTTTCTACAACTATAAACAGTAACAGCACGGGAAGGGTCATTCTGATCATGCAAGATGTCTTTGTAGGTTAATTTAGCAAGACGTGGACTGAAACTCTATAGTCAGGTATGAACTAACACAAAAGAAAAGGTATCAAATCATTATGATCTGATTTTAGAAGACTTCTATATTCTGTGCATTAAGAAATAAATGCAATCCACTTCTGTTTAGCATAAACGCTTCGAATTCTAAAGGGCTCCTACCTAACCAGCAATCCTTTGTTGCCTAAAACTTGAAACTTTAGTAAGCAAAGGACAGTTGGACACAACTCATGAGCATTCTGTGAAAACTACATAACTGGATGGCCATGCAACGAAACTCGTCTGCACGTGTGCTGCAAGTCAGGCAGCACAGGAAGCATGTGGCTCACGTGCACTGCAGTGTCCAGCTGCGAGAGGTGGAGTGAGCCTCAGAGCACAGCCAACCACAGCGAACATTGTCAGTTAGGGCCCACAAAGGCAACGATCACCACAAACAACAGGACATTTATTTAGTATGACTTCACCTTAAAGACCTTTCTTCCCAGGGAGAAACAAGTGTTATCAAACTAAACTGACAGCTGAATGTGTCCGCCAGCCCCCATCTCTCTCTCAAACAGAAACTAGAGAGTTCTACATCGATTTATCAATTACTGATAGATAGATGCCAAATAAACAGAAAGCTTTTAGGAATGGACATTACTAGTAGAAAAATGAAAACTGTTCTAAAGCTCTGCTTTCTGAGACAACCTAAGCCTAAGGCCCAGCGTGTACCATGTCTCCTAGATGGCCTTGGGTGGAGAGAAACAAGTCAGGTGATATTCAGTGACAAATTCAGACTCGTTTGGCTAAACCAGATGGGTTTTCTAAGTTTCACTGATACTTATTTTCCACCAAGCAGGAACCAAGCTTTTCTGGGGGTGTAAGTTAGAGGGGTTCGTACTTAAAAAGAAAGAAATCCCGTGACACAACAGTTCTATCACAGAGATCCATAAGGAGAAGCTGACTTCTTCTGTACCCAGATCATAGTGAAGGCTTCTGACAGACATGGTCAGCCTCTGACGCTCCTCCCGATGGAAGCTGGGCTGTGGTGGCAAACACTTACATTATTTCCTTTCTCTCGCAGCAGCTTCAGGTTGTCTTTACACTGTTTGAGTTCATCTGTGATTGATTGCTTTTCCTGCTCAGTCATTTCAAACTTCAACTTCAGTTCTGAGAGGACAGTCTGTGTCTTTTCATACTAAAGGCAAAGAAGAAAAGAGTGTGCAGGCTTGACTTAAAATGGTATGGACTGCAGTTCTAGTCAGGTGTACACCGGGCCCTGTCTAATGACTCTACACACCAGAGTCCAGCCCTTCTGTGTCAAGAAGGGAAGTCCCTAGTACTCACAGTACGAAATTTTTAATGCTGGCTTAACTCTATGTAATGATTTTCTTGCCCTGGTGTTAAAATCAAAGAACAGAACATACCGTGTTGTCATCTGCTTATAATATAAAAGGTCACTTCTTCCATCAAGTGAGAAGAGGGAAAGCTGAAATTTTTTTCTTTGAGCAGAAGATGAACAGGTAGATACAAATCCTAATTAATGGCAGTGTTAGGTCTAAATGTATTTTCTGGTAATTAAAGGGAAGCCGCATTAGCCGAGGTGGTTTTTTTTTTTTTTTTTTTTTTTTTTTTTTTTTTTTTTTTTACCTAAAAACATTCCCGGAACAGCCCTGGGAAATACACTAGAAAATGAACCAAAGACTAAAATTCACAGGCTTTGTTTGTGACAGCTTTTTTCAGTTGATGTGAGGGTCTGTGAATTTCTCCCAGAAGGTAAAAGGTTACTGGGAGGCAGTCAAGGAAAAGTCAGTGATTCTAGGCTAACTTCTGCACCTTAGAATGCAATCAGTTCTCAGTGATTGTAAATCAGTTCCCAACAGTGCTAATAAAGGATAAGTCAAAGGTGCTTTGTCAACCAAACGTTTCCTCTCCTTCCCTTTCCACCATTTTTACATCCAGACAGCCCCCTGCATCGTCTCTCCAATTCAGGAGGGTGAAGCAGCAGCACAGGAAAGCAGTGCAGTCACGGGACACTGCTGCTTACCTCAGGCACAGCAGTGCATGGGGAGGACGCTGGCCCTGCAGGAAGACAGGGAGCCAAACACCAACCCAACCCTGTGTCAGGCTTTTCAGGGCAGAGGTAGATGTTCAATGTTTTATGTGTGTGCTGGTTGGTTGGTTGGTTGGTTTCTTTGAGACAGAATCTATGCAGCTCCGCTGGCACCAACTCAAGACCTATCTCAGCTTTCTAAGTGTGCAGATTGCAAGTATTTGCTACACACTGGTTGAACTCTTGGATCATAGATATTCTCACTAAATTAAAATATATAGATGCTTTATAAAATCAAATATAAAGATGATATACAATTCTTTTCTTTAACTTTTGAGATTTTTCATGCTTTTTCTTTGGAGTCATTTATATTAAAATTACCATAGATAAAGCTTTAACAAGCAGAACAAAGGTCACCTTCTGCAGTCTTAGCTTTTTTTACACCTTGCTTGGACATCACTTCTGTTCCCTCTTGCTTTTTAACTTTGAAGTAACCAGTGAGCTTGGTCTTAAGAGAGAAATACGACATATTACCAACACCTGTGACTCTTCTTCACAAAAAAATAATCATACGTAGGGTTGCTCAGATTACAACAGTTTAACCTCTTATAGCACTGAAGACACATGATCAGGATTTTTGAGTACAGTAAGCATGATTCCAAGAGAGAAAGGAGAGCAAAGCAAAATGTTGAAAAGAAGTAAGTATACATTACTAAAAAGTAATAATGTATTTGTAGTATATTACAGAGATAAAAACCTCATTAAAATCCTTTTACTTACAGATTAGTATCCAATATGTTGACAGAAGGACAAACAGAGCAATTTCACATTACAAGGAAATATGATGACTATACATCATTTCACAATGAAAAACAATGAACAAGAAAATAGGAAAGAACATACTAACAAGCTCAGATATATTTTCAAATATGCTGCATTTAATGCAATCCAAAGACTAGCAACACTTGAGATGCCGTGACAACATGCCACTGCCATTTGTGAAACAGTTAAAGCATTTGGCATTGATTATTCAGTAACTGAGAGCAGGCAAACAAATAATGCAACAAATGGCTAATGTATTCATAATAACATACAATAGAATAATCTTCCCACCACAAATTCTTCCCAAATATTGAAAGAATTATGGCACATGGACTGGAAGGGCACAACGTGCTTACAGTATTAAATATTAGGATATTTACTTTGGCAAAAAATTTGTGTTTCAACCAAATGAGGATGCTTCTAAAATACGCATCCTTAACCAGGTAAAGCAGAACATTTTAAAGTCAGTGTGTCTACATGAGCATAAAACTTTTGCAGCTTTATTCCTTCAGAAACAAGCACAGAGACAGAAGAACAATAATTTCCAAACTCAGAATGCTCCAGGGAAAGTGCAGAGAGAAACTCACATTTTATTTCCTAAAAACAACTTTTAAAAAATTCATTTTAAAAGACAAGACCTATCTTTCACTTTCTTCTATCTCATGAAGAATCTTGCCTGTCAGCAAGCCTCCAGCTGGAGCTTCCTGATGAGCAGACAGGCTTTATCAACCCGAGCTGGTCAGGCGTCAGTGCAGGAAGGCCAGCAGGAGCAAACACAACTTTTACTGCCCCTTGGTCAGCTTTACTTATCCTGTTCAGAACGACCTGGGGTGGGTCCCTTCCAAAGTCAACCTTTTACCATCATTAACACGATTATTCCACAAGTTAATGGAATTGAGGTATAAGCAAAATCACATGAAAACGTAAGTGTGTATATTTGTGAACATCAAGAGAAAGTAGGGGGTGGGATATACAGTGCCACAGAACAGGCATTTGGCTGTCTGTATATAGGTGAATTTTAAGTAATTTTTTTCTTCTTGTTTGTTTTCTGACATGGATCTGATGCAGCTTAAGCTATTCTCAAACGCAACCTTGAACTCCTGATTTTCCTGCTCTACCTCCCCAGTGCTGGGACTGTAGGTGTCCATCACCTTGCCCATCTGTATATATATATATATATATATGTGTGTGTGTGTGTGTGTAACCCAACAAAGCCTTGAACTCATTGCTACCCCTTGCCTCAGCCCCCAGGCGCTGGAACGACAAGCACGAGTCACCGTCTTAGCCACTTTCCCAGGAGCATACAGCTCCAGCTACGATGCTGTCCTAGACTGCAGTTTGCCTTCCAAAAGAATGCTTCATTTGTTATTGCACACTCTTTGATACTTAAATAGAGCAAGCGATCTGCTATAAAGGGTCTCTCATGTCAGTCAACAGAGAAAAGTTAAAAACTAGCTCTTATGTCTGTATGTGTGAGAGCAAACACTAGATCAATTCTCTCGATAGGGATCGTGACGCACAGCTAGTAAACACCAGGCTGGGTGGGATGCTCCAAGTGTCAACTGTCAGGTAATGTGCTTTCTGCTTTTCTTTATTTCTAAGTAGCATGGATATCTGATTTGCCTTTGGCTTTAAGTCCAACCACAATGGGGCTGAGCGCGTCTTTTCGCTTTACCTCTTTCTGAACATCCTTTGCTTGGTTTTCAGCCTTACTGAGAAGAGTTTTTAAGTCAGCTGAGTCACGAAGATGTTGCTCTTTCAAGGATCCCACTTGGTTCTCGAGCTCTTTCCTGGTCATCTGCAGGATGCTGAGGTCACTCGTGAGCTCCAGACTCTGCTTGTGAGAACTGCAACATAAACACAGACAGTCATTCACGGCGGACACGACACAGAGAAGCCCAGGATCGCAGCATTTCACTAGGTGGAAGGGAGTGTATTTCACAGCAGAAAAAAATGGTACAAAAAAGTAAGACAATTTCAGTAAGGAAAAGGCATTAAGACACTTAAAAAAAAATCCCTTGAAGTTTAAAGCTGTATCCTTTCAAATATACATAAAAGTAGAAATTTTATAAATAGAAGAAATGACTAATTTTTTTTTTGTTTTGTTTTTGTTTTTGTTTTTCGAGACAGGGTTTCTCTGTGGTTTTGGAGCCTGTCCTGGAACTAGCTCTTGTAGACCAGGCTGGTCTCGAACTCACAGAGATCCGCCTGCCTCTGCCTCCCGAGTGCTGGGATTAAAGGCGTGTGCCACCAATTATACTTTGGGAGTTTTCTTTGTTTTTGCTTCATTTTCTTGCTTTGAGACAGGGTCATACTATTTAGCTTTGGCTGGCCTGGACCTTCCTTTGTAGACCAGGTGGGTCTTGAACTCGAAGAGATCTGCCTGCCTTTGTCTCCCAAATGCTGGGATTAAGGATATGGCACCCCCATGTCTGGTCCTAATTACATACTTTAGCATACCAAATTATCTTTACAAATTGTATTATAAATGCATATTTCAACTATGTTACAAGAGTAAATACTCAAAAAGAGAATGGGGTCAGAAACCTGAAGCTTAGGCATCATTGCTAACTCACACAAACCTGCTCAAATGAAAAGTGCCAACACATGGGGAAACTGGGAGGGGAACCTGAATTGTGGACTGTGGACCTGGTCACTTAGCTGGAACCCCTTATTCTCTGAAGAAACATCTCCCGAGCTCTCAGATGTGCATAATCAGCAAATATCAAAGGGGGGGGGGGACTCTGTGTCTACTTGTGTCAAACATCCACCTCCGTTCTGCCTGTTTTATGTCATCGTGACACAATCTAGACTCATCTGGGAAGAGGGAGCCTTAGTTGAGGAATGGCCCTGCCAGACTGGCTTGTGGGTACGCTTGTGGGGTATTTTCTTGATTGATGATTGATGTGGGAGGGCTCAGTCCACGTGAGTGGTGCCACCCTTGAGCAAGTGGTCCTGGGTTGTACAAGAAAAAGCCAATAAGCATTGATCCTCCTTGGCCTATTATTCTTCAGTTCCTGCCTCCAGGTTCCTACTCTGACTTCCTTCAGAGATGGTCTGTGACCCGAGAGTTACAAGGCCCTTTCCTCTCCAAGGTGTTTTGGGCATGGTGTTTTATCACAGCAACAGAAACCCTAACTAAGACAACATCTGAAGCTATTTTCTAGCTTTAATTACATGATTATTTTTATAATTTGCTACTAAAAATAATGTACACATGAGGAAAGTAACTTGATATGAATGAACATCAATGCCTTTTTCAGAAACTGGGTAGAGCATGGGGTTAACATGACCAAGACTCTGGATTCAATCTTCAGTATGAAAAATAGTAATAATCCCTTGTTTTCAATTCTTTGATAACAGTGAGAAAAAAAAGATTTGTCTGGCTTAGAGAAAAGTTAGCTCCCACAAGCAGTTAAATAATAAGATCTTAGGGTTGGAGAGATGACACTTGTTGCTCTTCCAGAGGCCCTGTGTTTGAGCCTTTGCATCCACACTGCAGTTCACAACCATCTGTAACTACAGTTCCAGGGGCTACGTTGTACTCTTTTGGCTTCTACAGGCAATGCATGCACATGGTGCACATGAACACAGGCAACAAAACACCCACACACAAAAAACATCTTTTTATATGTCAGATTTTCAAAGTTATATCTTTCAGAACGGAACTTAATCACATCCAATACTACAAAGAACTACAGAGCATTTATTTCACTCTGTTAATACAATGGGTGGATTTTGTGTGTTTTGTTTTTTTTGTTTTGTTTTTTTTTTTTTTTTTTTGAGCCAGGGTTTCTCTGTGGCTTTGGAGCCTGTCCTGGAACTCTCTCCGCAGACCAGGCTGGCCTTGAACTTACAGAGATCTGCCTACCTCTGCTTCCAGGGTGTTGGGATTAAAGGCGTGCCACCACCACCTGGCAAGGGGAAGATTGTTTTTATTTATTTATTTATTTATTTATTTATTTATTTATTTATTTATTTTGTTTTTTTGAGACAGGGTTTCTCTGTGGTTTTGGAACCTGTCCTGGAACTAGCTCTTGTAGACCAGGCTGGTCTCGAACTCACAGAGATCCGCCTGCCTCTGCCTCCCAAGTGCTGGGATTAAAGGCATGCGCCACCACCGCCCAGCAAGGGGAAGATTCTTAAGGATGGGTCTGATAGTTAGAGAAGCTTAGCAAATAAATTTAGAGTACTTGGGCAGAAATGTTCAGGAAATTGAATTAATATATCTTATGTACTTTATGTGAGTGTAACAGATGACTAAAATAATAATATGTATTGATACAGTGTACCTTTCTAGAACCCAATGTTTTGTTTTGGTTGGTTTGTGAGATGGGTGTCTCACAAGGGATTCTCCCTGCCTTAGCATCCCACACAGTTGGTTCTCCAGGCAAGCAGCAAATACCCAATTGGAGCCTAACATTTGAAGTCATAGGCTTCTACTCACATGCAATCTGTAAATGTTATTTTTAACATTTAAACAACATTAACATAATTTAAAAAGAATAGTTCTTTAACAGTCTGCTAGATTTCAGTTAATCACATCTCAAAAATGAGAGATTAGAAGGTTCAGAATCTTTAAAATATCAATACTTAAAAAACAAGAACTATTAAGTAACACAAACTAGACTGGGTGTGGTGACACACAACTGAAACCCTAGGACTGAGGAAGCTAAAACAGGCTCTCAGATTCAAGCCCAACCTGGGCTACCTAAGGAAATTCTGTCTCAAAACAAACAAACAAACAATAAAAATACCAAACTAAATAAATTCACCTAAAAAACTAATACGTTGTAAACGTAAAGAACTCGAATATCTGCACGATTGATTTACAGGGAGGCTGAGGCAGAAGGACTGCGGTGGACAGCCTGGCCACACAGAAAAGTCCCAGGCCAGTAGAGACTACAATATAAAAGAAACAAAACAACAACAACAACAACAACAACAACAACAAGAAGCTGGGTGCAGTAGTCAATGCCTATAGTCATAACACTTGGTAGACTAAAACCAAAGTTAGGAGTTTAGGGCTATCCTTGACTACATAGCAGGTTCAGCGTTAGCGTGGGCTACATGAGAGCCTACTTCAAAGTACTAACAAATAAACAAAACCAACCTCTTTACATGTGCTGCCACACAGGTAATCAATACCTACACATGTAAGCATATGTGTACATACGGTGGGCCTTTACTTTGTTCTTTTCCTATTTTAGGCATTGCTTTGACTAACTTTCATGTTACAAGTAAACATTTGTTTTATTAATTATCACCATATTCAAAATGTAATATACACAAAATACATGAAAGAATTGAGCAAAATAATGACATTAGAAAGGAAAATTCAGTTGCTGAAGAGATGGCTCAATGGTTAAGAGCGCTTGCTGGTGTTCCAGAGGACCCAGGTTTGGGTCCCAGCCCCTCATGACAGCTCACAGCCACTCCAGATCCAGGAAGTGACTATAGTGCTATAGACTCCAGTACTACATACATGCGCAGGTACGCTTACTTATATACAGGCAAAACACATACATACATAAAATAAAAATATATAAAATCTTTAAAAAGAGAGAAGATCAAAGTGCTTTACGGATCCTTACGCTGAGGTTTTGCAGCATTACAATGAGGTGCTGTAGAGAATAAACCAGCAGATCTAGTTCCTTCGGACATTTCCTTACTGATGTTGGAGGGGTGAGGAGTAGAGATAAGGCTACCAAAGTGTGGAGCTAAAAAGGACACTGAACTGCTGGTCCTCTGGCCCCTGTCTCCCAAGTAGTGCTGGGATCACGGGGTGTGCCACCATATAGATTAGTTCCTGTGTGTCCTATGTATATGTATCAAGATATGTGTTGTACGTATGTTTGTACATGTATATGAACAGTGTATGCATCTATTCCTGCATAAGGGCAGATCAAAATCAGTTTGGACGTCTTCTAGAGACAAGGTCTTATTGAACCTGGAGCTTTCTTTTTCGGCTAGACAGGCTCAGCAAGCTATGGGTCCAATGTTATTCTCTCGAAATCTCTCTATCATCTCCCTCCCTTAAGCTAGGAATAGAACCCATAGCCTCAAGTCCTCTAGAAGTCTGCTACATTCCAAGTCACAGCCTGTGTGATTAGAAGCTAAATTTATCCCTCTTGAGATAAATTCTTTGTTATAGATCACTGATCTCACTAAAGATCAGTGGAGGGAAAGAACAGCCATTTTACATGTGAAATGTACTGTCATTTTGTTAACTGGGAAACTTCTGGTTATTGGATCTGTGCTTGTGAGGAATGGTACAGTAGGGCCTCTAACTGGATCTGAATTCGAGGGTATTCTAAAGGAGCATGCTTACAGGAGACGGTGGTAAAATGGAATGAAACGATGTAATACCTACTATGTTTAATTTGTCAAATAACCAGTTTGGCTGAACATTTGACTCCAAAATATCTAAGTATCAAAATTTAATTTTCATAAAAATTAAAAACAAATATTTTTAAGTTAAAGGGAAATTCTTACATACTTGTGCAATTCTTTTTCTTGCCGCTGCAGTTCTGATGACAACAAAACATTTTCCTTTTTTAGAGAATGGCATTCAGTTTCTAGTACATTCCATTCCTTTTTCAACTTCTCTAGTTCACCTAAAAGAGCCACAAAACGTATTTGTTAATATAGAAACCAAAAAACACTGTATTCAAGGAGACAGAGTAACACTTCAGAGAACACATTTCCCCTCTTAAGAGCAGGTGGGTTTTTACAGGGCAGTCTTTGATCCCTGTCACTCTGCTTCTATAGCTCAAAGAGATGCCATCACCTTAAAAAACAGTGTTTCTTTTCCTACTTCACTGTGTTTGTTCGTTTGTTTGTTTATGGGCTAGGAGATCACTGTGTAGCTCAGACTGGCTGGGAAGGCTCTGTGTAGACCAGGATGGCCGCAAACTCACATTTACCACCTGCCTCTGCCTCCTGAGCAATGGCATTACGTGTTCCACTATGCCTGCCTGCTTCATTGTTTTAAGACAATGTTAATGTTTGCCTGTTTTTGTCATACACTTTCAGGATATAACCCAGGCAGGCTTTAAACTTTCTACTTTAAAGTTTCTACTTTCCTAGGTGCTGGGATTATAGGTGTATACCATTATTATGACATATACTTCTCAATAGCATTATAAAGAATTAATAGTATGTACCTGTAAAAATACACTTATCACAGAACCTGTAGACCTGCCCAATGTACCTACAGCCCTAGCACAGGAGCCCTGGCTTACACAGTTACCTTCTAGCAAAGAAATCACTGCTACCATGAGTTGTGGGCTGGGAAAACATGGACAAAGGGCCACCCCCTCCTATTCCTTGAAAGCAAGAGTTAGGAGCTTTATGCCTAAGCACTTACTCACCTTGCAACCTTGTTGCCTCCTCTCTCTGCTGGTCTTCACACTGCTGACATCTAAGCTGGAAACTGTTCTGTAAACTGGTGATTTCTAGCTCATATTCTGATGCTGTTTTCCTCCAGCTCTCAAGTTCCGCTCTCACCTTCTTAAGCTCTTCTTGTAAGGAAGCAAAGTCAGTGTCCCGCTCAGAAGCAGCCTTTGCTGCTGCTTGATGAAGGAGCAAAATCTCATCTTGGGCATTAAGCAATTTATCTCTTGTGCTGGAGATTTCAGTGTCCTTTTCCTCTTGGAGATTCTCCATATCCACATGCAACCTCTGTAGCTGGACTGTAAAAGTGTATTATCTGTATTATCTATCTTTTCTGAGGTCACAGAATTAAGAACAAAACTACAACACAGTACAGGACACAGCTAGTATGCAGCCTGTCAGAGCTGTTTGATGAAATTACACAAGCAACTTATGTTAGACACATAAAATATCCAAAATACAGATGCAAATGGGGAAGGCTAAAAGCTAATTTTTTTTTTTTTTTTGGATTTTTCGAGACAGGGTTTCTCCGTAGCTTTTGGTTCCTGTCCTGGAACTAGCTCTTGTAGACCAGGCTGGCCTCGAACTCACAGAGATCCGCCTGCCTCTGCCTCCCTCCTCTGCTGGGATTAAAGGCGTGCGCCACCACCGCCCGGCACTAAAGTAAAATTTATTTTCCCCACAGAGATGAGGATGAGACTTATGTTAATATTTTGGTATTTATTCTCTTTGTTTTTCCATATAGATAGAAAACAAACATTAAGTAGAAAGGGATGCATATGTATGTTTGTATGTAAGATATATTTTTCTATCCTCTTGCTGATGAAAATATTTTGGGTGAGGGAGTGAGACAAAGTTTTATTTAGCTAAGGCAAACCTCAAATTCATTATGTAGCTGAGGTGGGTCTTGAACTCATGACCTTGCTGCCTCATATCTTGAGTACCAATATCACAGGCATGCACCACCACAGTTAGCATCACCCCTGCCTTTATGACTCCAGAGTAAAAACAATGGGTTCCTGGGACAATCCCTTCCTTTTTCTCCTTTAAAGGAAAATTGTCCAGAAGCCCAGTATGACGGTTTCTAGGGAAGAACCAGAGCCATGACAACTGAGATTCTCCGCAATCTTACTTTCCTTCCTTTTCAATCACTGAACCCTAGGATAACCATAGCCATCTCCTGCAGTCTCGGGATACCCCATACCTTGGAGAACCTGTATTTGTTTAGCAGATTCTTCAACTTGATTTCGATAGGCTTTACGTTCTTCTTCCAAAAGAGCTAAAAAGCAAAAACAAAAACAAAAAAAGAGCATCTAATATTGTAAGATAATGGAAAGCATTCACAAGTGCACAGCTAGAAATTTCTGAAAGTGTTCATTTTATAGTTTATTGAAACATACAAGAGTTAGGTGATAAGTATTATCAGTATTAGTCATCAAGATTTTGGGAACACAAGACAATAACAAGTAAGGAAAGGAAACAGTCTCAGAAGATTCCGGGTTCTTGGTATTTCAGTTGTTCCTCTGCTCAGGAAAGGCTTCTATGAAACCTAAGGATGCCACAAGAATCCAGGAGATCTTAGGCTCTCCGAGAATTTCCTTGCCAAGGGCAAATACCAGAAGGCTAAGGAAGCATAAGCTCCAGCGTGGTCCCTACTGGCCAATGATTACCAGATACGTGAACCACAAGGAGGAGAAATGACCAAGATGAGAAGATTCTAGTTCTTTTTTCTTCTTCTTTTCTTTTATATTTCGTTTTTGAGGGAGTCTATCTACCCAGGCTGGCATTAAACTTGTGCTCAGCTCGGAAGATTCTACACCTCAAACCTTGCCCACTACCTCACGCTCCACCCCAAAGTGAGCACTACTATTAGGTATGGCTCAACTTATGGGCTTCCCCGTGTCTTGTGCTGCACTGATTGATTGGGCACCTCACATCCAAAAAAAAAAAAAAAAAAAAAAAAAACCTTAAATCTGTAATGCTATGATAAGGGACATTCAGCCTAAAATTACCATGTAATTAACAATGGAGGAGTCCTTTTGTTGGTAAAGCGTTCTTTTTCGTTTTTGTTTTTCTTGTGGGTGGGTGGTGGGGAGTGAGGGGCTGGTGGGGTGGGGTGGAGTATCAAGATAGGGTTTCTCCGTGTAGCCCTGGCTGTCCTGGAATTCACTCTAGACCAGGGTGGTTGGCCTCCAGGCAGCTGAGATTAAAGGCGTGCACTACCACTGCCCCGTTCTCATTTTACCATCTGAAATGGAAGCTTAGAAGGTTGAGTGGATGTCTGAGAACAAGCCTAGCAAAGCCCTGGTTCTGGAGACCCTGCAGTGCCCTCTGGATTCTGAGTTTTGTGACTTCAAATCACACTCTGCTGCTTTCATAGGCCCCCACAGAGTTGCAGAGATCTTGATCTCACCTTGAAGTTCAAAGCATTTTTGTTTACTTGCTCTAGCTAGCTCCTGGGCTTCGAGCAATTCTTTTCGAAGATGCTGAATTTCCTGTTTGGCCTCAGTTTCTGACTGTGCACCCTGCAAGTCATCTGACAAAAACATGTTTATTTTAAAGACAAGTGTTAGTACTGCATTGTAATTTCTATAGTTAAATCCGACATTCTTTTTCATGTTTAGACACACACAGCTAATCACAAGGCACAACTGAGTTAAATAAACTTAGAAGCAAATTAGAGTAAGCTTATTAGTTATTTTTACCTTTAACAACATAGAGTTAACATGGATACCAGTACTATAAAATACAGAAATTAACATATAGTGTGCTGACGTACAGCCCCTGTAAAACTCGAAATTTGGTGAGATAGGCATAACATCCATCAATTTTCAAATTACATTTACTATTACTATTGTTGTTCCTATCTGTGTGTGTGTGTGTGTGTGTGTGTGTGTGTGTGACATGCACGCAGCAGTACATATGTAGAGGTCAGGAGACAACATAAGGAAGTAAGCTCTTCTGCTCCATG
Organism: Chionomys nivalis; assembly: GCF_950005125.1. Classification (NCBI taxonomy): domain Eukaryota; kingdom Metazoa; phylum Chordata; class Mammalia; order Rodentia; family Cricetidae; genus Chionomys; species Chionomys nivalis. Next base: position 29,729,506 of record NC_080090.1, on the reverse strand, counting down.
GGGGTCCCAGGGCTTGAACTCAGGTCATCAGCCTTGGCAGCAAGTTCCTAATTTACCATGGGAACCTTTTTTCCAGATCCTTCACCATCAATCTTGAAATTTAACATTAAGACAAAAAACTTTACTTGGAACTTAAATAAAAATGGAAAAAGAAAAGATTCTTTAACAAAGAAATGAGGACTAGCAAGGCTCAGTGGGTAGAGGCATTTCTAAACAGACACAAGAATCTCAGTTCAGGGCCGGGTAGTGGTGGCACATGCCTTTAATGCCAGCACTCGGGAGGCAGAGGTAGTTGTATCTCTATGAGTTCGAGACCAGCCTGGTCTACAAGAGCTAGCTAGTTCCAGTACAGGCTCCAAAACTACAGAGAAACCCTGTCCTGAAAAAACAAAAAAACAAAACAAACAAAAAAGAATCTGTGTTCAACCCGGGAATAGCAGGAGGGATAGACTCCCTAAGAGTTGTACTGTTAATCCATATGCATGCCTCTCCCCATTTCATCCCCAACAAACAAATAAACTAAGTAAAAACAAACAACAACAACAAAAACAAAAAAAAACAACTTCTGGATTTTTGGGTTTGCTTCTTTTTGGTGCAGGTGTGTTTTTGTGTGTTGTGTTTGTATTTGTTTTGAAATAGAGCCTCATTTAGTATCCCTGTCTAGTCTGAATCTCAGTATGCAAACTAGGCTGGTATCAGATCTACCTGTCTCTGCCTCCTGAATGCTAGGACTAAAGGTGTACCAGCAAAAAACCAAAAAAAAAAAAAAGTTTAAAAAATATTACAGCAATGTTACTTGTAGAATACAAAACAAAAATGTGTGTATGTTGTATGTGTGTCTGTGTGTATTCAAAGATGTGTGTGTGTTGTATGTGTGTCTGTGTGTATTTAAAGAAGAAGGAGAAGTCATTTGAAGGTGGTATAGTATAGTAGGAGTTGGAAGGAGGGGACGATAACAGGGAAACAAAGTAGTTATAGTTTAATTTTTAAAAATTAAAAAACAGAACCTGTCAACCCCCAAAACACAATAAAAACTAAACTGGATGGATGCTCCATTGTATCTAATTTGTACCCAATTTCACATCACAGCAGATAAACATACTTGCTGAATTATTAACGGATAACACCTCAGCGACTTAACTATAATCCGTTTACTCCAGCACAACATCTCAAGTATGCACTTTCCTAACCTTCCCTTCTAGTCACTTTGCTGTTCATCTTTGTTGTATTAAAACCTACAGTGGGCTGAAAGGTGACTCAGCAGCTAAAATACAAGATGGTATGTATCAAACCACACAAACACAAACCAGAGTATTTGGTCACAGAAGTAGTACTACTACTACTGACTAAAGTCTTTACAATACAAACAAATGACCACATTCAAACTGATCACACAGTCAGTGTGCAAATCCTCCTGTAAACAACCAGGAGCCGCTTTGTATCAAAGACTAATGAGAAATCTTTTTGTGCTAAGGTTGACTAAGCATCTGTTTTGCACAAGGTCTGCTGGAAAAAGTGTTTTATTAGTTTAGTTTGCCGTGTTTAAGCCCACTCTCACGATGCCTTACTTTTTTTTTTTTTTTTTCTAAAAAAAGGAATTTTTTAATCAATCTGCTTCACAACCTAGGGAAAATCTGGTGATGAGCATTAGTTGAAAATAATAAGAAAAGGGTAAATGCAAGCCTTCTACAGTCTAACTTATTTTCTTTATCTTTTCTTTTATAGGCTGAGTCTGATAATTTACCCTCCTGTCCTTTAAGAGGGAATTCCAAGTTGTGTGTGGTAGTGCACCCCTATAATCCCAGCATTCAGAAAGATGGGGGTACTGCAAGCTTGAGAAACTTCTCAACTCTCAGTACCCCACACCATGACAGAAAATTCTGACAGCTACTGCACCTAATTATATAGATTACAAACCATACCCACACATAATAAAGCACAATTTAAATGTTTCTAGTAAGTTACAGGGAATAAGTCACTTTAGGAATATACAAAACACTTACAAAGGAAAAATACTAATCACCATTTGAAGTAATGGTGATGATTTCTGGTCACTCTGATAGGCCCTCCCGCTCCCAGTCAAGCACGTGATGACTCAACTCTCTCTATGTGCACGAGTGCTTCTCCTCCATGTGTCCATTCATACCACATTCACACCTGGTGCCCAGAGGACTCACAAGGCTACTGGGTCTCCTCAAACCAGTTATGAATAGTTGTAAACCACTATGTGGGTGCTGGGAGCAAAACTTGAGTCCTCCAGCGCAACAAGTGCTCTTAACCACTGGGCCATTGCTCTAGTCTGTTAACATTCTGTTCTTAAAAAATGAGATGGGAGGTGGTGGTGCATGCCTTTAATCCAGCACTTGGGAGGTTAGAGGTGGGCGGATCTCTGTGAGTTCGAGGCCAGCCTGGTCTACAGAGAGATAGTTTCAGGACAGACTCCAAAGCTACACAGAGAAACCCTGTCTCAAAAAACAAAAACAAAAACAAACAAAAAAAATTAAGTTGCAGGGCACTGGAGAGATGGCTCAGCATTCAGAGTGGACCAAAGTTTAGCTCCAAGCACCTACAACAGGCAGCTTACCCCTCCTGTGGCTCCACCCCCACGGAACTGGATAACCTCTTCTAGCCTCCACAGGTCCCTGCACTCGAGTTCACTTACCCACATACATATTTAATTAAAAATAAATCAAAAATAACTTTAAAAAATCAAGTTGTAAAATCTTTCTATTTATTGAGAGGCAGATGGGCCTCTAAATTTGCTACAGAATTGAAGATTTGAGTTCCTTATTCTCCTGCCTGCCCAAATCTTGATATCACAAGCAGCTTCAAAATCTTTGAACAGCTATTGTTAAAAATACTATTTCAGGGGGCTGGAGAGATGGCTCAGAGGTTAAGAGCACTGGCTGCTCTTCCAGAGGTCCTGAGTTCAATTCCCAGCAACCACATGGTGGCTCACAACCATCTGTACTGAGATCTAGCGGCCTCCTCTGGCGTGTGGGCATACATGGAGGCAGAATGTTGTATACATAATAAATAAATCAATCTTTAAAAAAATACTATTTCATTAACAAAAATTAACAATCATGCAGAAATGTAAGGAGAGAGGGAGGAAGAGGGGATGAAAGGAGAGAGAGACAGAGAACTAGTGTGTGTGAGTGCATGTGTGCATATATGTACATGTTCATGCATGAGAATGTGCATGGTGTATGGATATATATGTGTTCATATACGTGTATACATGTTTGGATACATGCATGCACACATGTATGCGTATTTGTGAATATAAAGACCAGAAGTCAATGTCGGGGGCCTTCCTCTATCTATACATACACATAATTAGAAATAAATTAAAATAAATAAAAAACATTAATAACAGTTGAATATAATTAACACAATCATAATGCTACTTAAAAATCCAGATTTAGCTGACAAAAATATTTAAGGCTTTATGAGCATACAAGACCATATAAACTGCAACCTTTGTGAGTGCTTATTACTTAAATTTCCTTATTTTTTCTCTGCCCAGTACCAGCTCTTTTGCCTCTCTGTTTAACAGAGCTCCCCTTCCCAGGGCCAGCTTGTTTGTTTACTTGTTTATTTGTTTTGCATGCAGAGAATCTTAAAACCCAGGACCTTGAGCTGCTGAATGACCTCATTCCTTTTTTCCAGTATCAATAACCTCTTATATAATAATATTTTTGTATTTCTATAAGATTTATAAACTGTGCAAACATTCATTCATTTTAATTACTATGACATGAAAACAATCATGCCTTCTCACCCAAGAGTCGCCTAGTACAGATAAGTAAGCAAAGGGAACTCATCATACTGAAGGACACATTGGCTGCCTGGGTTAGCAATCCTCAGGAACTTCCCTGGATTATGGAATTCAGTCAAAACTGGTTCCAGGGGCCATGTGATTTCCAGTGTCCATGGAGAAAGAAAGTAAGGATGTCCAGATGAAAGAACACTGGGAGAACCTGAGTCACTCGGATTCCCTCTCTTGTCATGGTTACACAAATAGCAAACAACAGAGTCATGCAAGGTAAACTAGGCCTCCTTCCCCACTATCTCAAAATCCAGAGCCTGGGCTATGAGGCCCTTCAGGTTCCCACTATAACAATAGGCACGTGTCCACAAAACCTTCTCCAGCTACCGCTGCTGTTCTGCTCCCAGAGAGCTTCCTGACTGGTGCTGGTTCACCACTGCCCACATACGCATCCACTGGACTGAAACGCTGTGGAAAGTGAGCAACGAAAACCAGTACACGCTCAGGACGATAGGTTTATCAATAAGCCCTCCCCCAAGACACTTTATTTTTAAATACTATGTAAATCATCGATATTTCCTATCCACTCTATTCTAAGACTAACTACCAAGAAATAAACATCCTTCCTTTTTGGGGTGGGACATGTTAGCAAGGTTCACCACAGCATCTCAGCCCAGTGAGAAAGGGAGACCCTCCTCTCTGAGGTTGACGCCTACCTGGTCACCCAATCACTCAGTCCTCAGCCCTGAAACCACACGCATGCAGGCTGCACTACACAGACTATGCAGGTCGCACTCATGTATTCCTATGTGCACACATAACAGCAACAAGTAAAGGAAAAGATGACATGAATGAGAGAGAATGGGTGGAGCATGGAAGGAGGTGGAGAAGAGAGACAGGAAAATAACAAAACTGCAAAAGAAAAACAAATTCTTACTTCCAAATTTCTCAAAGAGTCTTAAGAACTAGATAATTACTGGGAAATGAGGAAGACCAGCAAAGTTTGAAATTTAAGGACATCTACTACAATTTGACAGCAGAAAGGATATATAATTCCTTCTAACCAGCTAAGAGCTTTAACTTATCCTAATTATGTGAAAAATGTGAATACGTTTCTATTAGAAACACAAGGGAAAACACAAACACAACTGCATTTCAGACTCAACCACTCACTGCTGTGTCTTTAATGACTCAAGTTATCCTGCAATTTAAATGTGTATATGTATCTTTTAGCAAGCATCGAGCACCGACACTTTAAATTTTAATTCCTCCTATTTTAGACAGTTTTAAATCAGTAAACTAAAATGAAAAGCTGCACACCTATATAAAACAGAATTTGTGACAAAAGGTGAGTCTAAAATCCGGGTTTAAAATGTTGTGAAAACACATTAAAGTACCTTTTAAAAGAGACACTTTAGCAAGGGGTTCATTTAGGTCTTGCTCATCCATCTGTGCGTCTATATGGGGAGAAAAAGAATCGTAGAATTTTAAAATCTATCAGCAAATTATTATTATCATAATAAATACAAAGTATACATCTTCTATGCTTGGATAGTTGAAACTAGTTTTAACAAAATATCCAGGATTTTATAGTGGGATCTGATAAGTAAAAACAATGCTTTTTTTATTAAAAACAAACTCTGAAGTTTCTATGCACAGTAACCAATAAACCTAAATTGCCAAGAGACTGTTCAGATTGGTAAACACTAGGTTAAAACTCACCTGTAGTGTCGTCACTGCTTTTTTCCTTGCTTGGACTCAGAGTGTCCGATAAATCAGATTCCTTGGCTCTTGCCTGGTTTTCTATTAGGAAAAGCACAAAAGTAAAAATGTTATTATAATTCAACACTTCTATTAAGAAAACTGCTTTCAGTATGAATGCTCAGAATCTATGCAAAAGAATCTATGCTAAAAATCAGTTGAGATCACTGAGTATCCTTGTTCTTCACCTCCCACCCAAAACGCGATGCTGGTTGATTTCTCAGAGTCGCAGCAGATCGTGTTGTGGCTCCTGCCTGCTATGCCGAGGGCTGGGGCTCTTATTTAAGTCTGTCTACTTATCAGCTGGGAACAAAAATGCAGCAAGCTTTGCTACAGTAATCAAGCAAGCACGACAAACGCAGCAAAATTCCCAGGGCAATGAGGACATTGTATGAAGAAGACTGAAGGAAAAGAGAAGCTTAACAGTGCAGAGCCACAAAAATCACCCCAAACTCACAATTATAAAAGTTCCCCTTAACATGAAGAGCCCATTTCTAAAGCAAACACAATGAATGGGAACTACAACAAGAAGGGACGCCTGTTTCAAATGTTCCGGTGGTGTTTTCAAGAGTTAGTCTGGCCGGGCGATGGTGGTGCACGCCTTTAATCCCAGCACTCGGGAGGCAGAGGCAGGCAGATCTCTGTGAGTTCAAGACCAGCCTGTTCTACAGAGCTAGTTCCAGGACAGGCTCCAAAGCCACAGAGAAACCCTGTCTCGAAAAAAAGAGTTAGTCTGCCACATCTGACCAAGTCATTCTAGGCCATTGCTCTCAGTGCCCAATCACAGCCAACAGTTTATTGAAGATGTGAGTGACTAAGTCCCAATCATATTAGCATATCTATACATTCTATGGCATTCTTTAGGACAGGGATTTCATAGAAGGTCACTCCCCCAGCCAAAACTCTATACCATCACTTCTAGGAATCAGCTAAGTTTCATACTGCAAAGTTTAGCCCTACTGTCATCCCCGTATTGATTCCCACAGGAGTTCAGTTATGTAGGCTTCTTTATAGGGCTCTGTATAACAGCTCATTACAGTCTACAGTTCTTCGCTTGAATCGACATTTCCCTAACCTCAACAGCCATTTTCCCTATCTGGCCCACGCTGTAAGGTATAGCTTTTATCTCATTACTTTAACTGTTTCTCTAGTATGTTACTTTTTTATTATATCTTCTCTGTTGTGTCACCACTCCCCCGACGTTGATCATACTCCACTTTCTGGGACTATACAGATGCTATTTCTCTAATACAATAATCATATTCATTAAGTAGATTACTATCTTCATGATCATAAATAACCATGGCATATATCTGCTGTACCATTAGTGACAATATACATCAAAATTTAAAATATGTAAAACCATGAATTGGAGTGATGGCTCAGCAGTTTAGAGCATTTCCTACTCTTGTAGGGAATCCTGCTTTGATTCCAGCTCACAACCGACCATAACTCCAGGTTCTATGGATCCAACACCCCTTGTGGCCTCTATAGGCACCAGACACATGTATGGTCCACATAAATGCATGCAGAGTAATATTTATACATACAAAATTAATAAATCTAACAAATAAAATGTGTAAACTCCCTAAGGAAATAATGGATTATGTCAGGTATTACATAAGGATGCTCACTTTAGTACTATCATTATGGGAAGATAAAATGTGTATTGAAAATACTTAATATTACTAACTAAAAAGTAAAGCACAGTAAGTAAAATTCACATACACATACACAGGAAGATTTAAAATATTTGCATATTTAGTTAAATATATTTAGAGATTTTGTTTCATTTTACTTTTCCCCTTACCCCTTTTTCTCTTTCCTGAGACAGGGATTCATGTGTAGCCCGTGCTTACCTCTTACTCATGGATCTCCTGCCTCAGCTAGTAAGTGCTGGGATTACAGCCCAGACCCAGCAAGCTATGAAGTTTTTGTTACACGTGTATTTTCAAGCTCTAGTAGCATATATAACAAAGATATCAATCAATGTTTATTGCTAGAGATGGGTGCATGAAGATATTAACTTCACTAAATCTATTCAAGAATAAAACAGCACACAGAACAAAACAAATGACAGAACATCTATTTCTGGTCATGCAGCAGTATCAAAGTCTGTGGTATTAAAAAAGTTATTACTAGAGCTAGAGAGGGGACTCAACAGCTGAGACTGAGCACTGCCCTTCCAGTGAGCCTGGGTTCAGTTCTCAGCATCTGCCTTGGGCAGTACACAGGTACCTGTAACTCTAGCTCCAGAGGATCTAACACACTTTTCTGGATTCTGAGGGAACCTGCACTTACCTGTATATACCAACAGAGACATACATATATATACATATCTAAGAACACAAAATCAATCTTTAAAAGGTACTGTTTATAATTAATTGTAGATGTTCATGTTTGCCTGTGGATATGTGCATTCAACTGGAAGTGCCTACAGAAGCCAGAGGTGTCTGAGTCCTTGGGGATGGAATCACAGATGTGATGTGGGTCCTGGGAACTGAACTTTTGAAAGAGCAGCAAGTACTCTTATCTGTTGAGTCAACTCTCCAGCCCCCTTTGAAAACATTTAGGTCATTTCTGTGTACACCACTGGACCCATTTCTGGGAAAGAAGGTAAAGTTGAAGATCAAGAAGGACAAAGATTTCACTTTTATTGTTTTTGTTTTAGACAAGACCTCACTCTGTATCTTAAACTGACCTGGAACTTGCTACGTAGCTCAGAATAGCCTCAGATTCATGGCAATCCTCCTGCCTTGGATCCTGAATGCTGGGATTAGAGTGCCAAATCTAGTTGTATTAACCTTCGTTCAATGTGAGGACAGTGCTTCCTGCTTATAAAGCAGGAAGCTTATATTTACATCAATAATAATCAAAATAAATTTATATCTATAAATTCCCACAAAAGGGCCAGAAAGATGGCTCAGCAGAAGGCACTTGCATCTAAGCCTGACAGTCTTAGGTCAATCCCTAGAACCCACAAGGTAGGAGAACCAATTCACACAGGCTGTCATTCATTATATATATATTTAGGCATGCCATGCATGGCAAGTGTGCACCTCATACCCACAAATAGACACATAAATGCATTTTAAGGATATCACAATAATCCTGTAAGATAAATTTCATTTTACAAATGAGGAAAGTAAACCTAGGCATGTTGGGACACATATAATCCTTCACTGAGGGGGTGGTGATGTCACAGTATTGTAGCTTTGAGTCCAGTCAATGACACACAGTAAGAACATGTCTCAAAAACCAGCCTAACATACACCAATAACAGTGATTTAAAGATCTAAAGTGAGAAGCCAGGTGGTGGTGGTGGCACACGCCTTTAATCCCAGCACTCAGGAGGCAGAGGCAGGTGGATCTCTGTGAGTTCAAGACCAACCTGGTCTACAAGAGCTAGTTCCAGCTAGGACTGTAACACAGAGAAACCCTAGTCTGGAAAAACAAAACAAAACAAAACAAAACAAAACAAAACAAAACAAAACAGATCTAAAGTGAGCTGCCTGAGGATATCCAGTTAGTAGAATTGTCTACTTATATTCCTTTTACTTCTAAGCTACTATGGATATGTAATGACAGTAACTTGAGCTAGTCTTAAATCAGAAAGCACACACGACATGATTATATACCAAGTTAAGTGAAGTCTTCAGAGGAATAAGACTGGTAACAGCTGATAATTTAGTCTTAGCAACTGTCATTTTCATGGGGGAAAAAAAAACAAAGTCCACCACAAAAATCAGTAAATGCATTTTTGAAAGACAAATAATTTAGTCAAATTTAAGGGAAATATTTTACAGCCAGATTGAAAACATTTAAAATATGACTATTATGGCCACCCATCTTGGTCTCAGGATTCTGGCAACTTTCGTGAAAAGTATTAACAAAAGTTGATTAATAAAAAGTAAAACTTATATTTATATTATTGTTCCTGGAAAATGAATTAAACTCACTTTCATGGAATTATTTGACATAATAGGTTTAATAAATATCAGCCTGAAACAAAGAACCTTGAACACTTGTCCAGCTTGTTCCATAAGATAAAAATCCAGCCAAATGCGTTCATTCCCATTTGTAATCTCAGCACTTGGGATGCTGAGACAGAAGCTCAAGGTTAAGCAAAGCTACACAGTGAGAGTTTTTCTCAAAAAAACAAAACCAAGACCCAAAAGTAGAAATGTGAAATCAAAACAGGTTCTTCAAAACTTTCTATATGCATTTTAAACCCATCATTTTTTCAAATCAGTAATGTTGCACACATCTTTCTCTAAAACTTCACCTGATTCAAGCAAATATTCCGGAATGCACAGAAGTTCTAAGGCAGCAAGGCGCTTTTCCTAAGGAAGCGCCAGTCACCTTCGCCCTCTGCTTTGCTTCCAGGGTGAAGTGTCGGTTACTCAATCAACAGATTAGAATAGGCACTTAGATGGTGAAGTAAAGGCTATTTTAAAACCTGCTCTCATAGCACTTTAATAAGATGAAATAAACTGCATCTGTACTAAAAATAGTTCACTATTCTGAAACCTAATGCCTGTTTGCCAGAACAATATTAGCATGGCGCAGTCTGTGCATTCTTCCTCCTAATATGGCATCCACTGTGCACAAAACTCAGAATGTACACTACCAGACGTTCGAAAAACACAATCTGCTTAAAAACACTTTAAAAAACAAGCAAATCAGTTACCCTGACAATACCAAATATACTAGACTTAAATGTTGAAATCTGAGCGTTTGTTGTGCAGCTGACTTTCGCTGTGCAGCTCGTTTTTAATTTTATGCTAGCAAAGTCTGAGGAAAGCTCCACTCTAACAGCAAAGCACACCCACCAGGTTTACGGAAATACTTTTCCTATACTTAAAAATAGCGTCGTGATGCTTGAAACCTGAGCTTTCTTCCTTGAGTTCAAAAACTGTAATAAAATTAAAAAAGAAAGAATAAAAAAACTACTTTGGAGAATTACTGGACTGTTAATTATCAAATACAACACAATTTTACACTGACAAAAGTCATCACTTTTGTTTTAATAAAGTTGAGAACAAAATAGAGAAATACTGAATATCATAAGAAACATTAAAGATACAATAATTTTCAAAATAAAATTTTAAGTATTTTTTTACTCATAAAAGGTTTGCACTGTATTGACTGAAATTTTGAGATGAAAACTGAAAACAATGTAGAAATGAGACAGAAAGGTGAAAAGCAAATTTACCGCAAGCATTAACTTTAAAACCACACACAAATGCCAACATTAAAAGAAACTTTCCTAGTTTTTCTTAAAACAGACATCGAAATATTTATAAATATCTGATACTGTTACTAGATTGACATTTCATGCAGTATAAGAAATAACTCATGGCTAAAATACAGCAACCATGACAATTTAAACTAACTTTCATTATCCAGAATAACTGTCGGACCACAGAGAAACAGGAAACAAACCTTTTGAAAGCTTTGATTCTTCTGCCACTTTGGTTAGATGCCCCTGGACAATCAGCTTCTCTGCCAAAGAAAATAAACGTTACTAACCAAGCTCAAACTGAGCCTCATTCCCCGAGTGGAGCACCGTAACACATTCCATGACCAAATTTAAAGACGACAGCATTACCCCTGTGACTGAGCTTCAACAAAAAGCTTGAACCTAGAAAGGGAACTAGAGAAGCGAACTTCCTAGAACAGTCAAATGAATGCAGAAAATTGAGAAAGAATATGCTTTCCGTTTTCATTAGATATCATCAAATTGTAAAGTCTAGACCTTTGTAAAGGTCTCAAAAGAAACAATGTGATCTCTTTATGCTGTGGGTTTGGTGGAAAGGAATCCTGAGAAGGCAGTTCTCTTAAGGAAGAGAAGCAATGCTCTACTGCGGGCTCACTCTTTCCTGCTGGCACAATTCAGAAGAGTCTGTATAACTTACATCAAGAAAGCAGACGATTTTAGAAGAGCTAGCTATTTAGAAGAAATAAAAATAACGTTTGCTTTATCGAGTGCTCTCTGTAAGCATTTAATACGTCTCCACAATTCACCTGAAGTCGTCTTTTCACACTCTGCGCTTCACCAAAGCGATAATATATCTATTCTGTATATTTTATTCTTTACTCCTATGTCAGCTGGTGTCCTTCAATCAATGCCTTTGCACTATGAAAAACAAGTTTTTTGTTCTTTGACTTTGACTGCAATTTAGTCTGACCCACCAATCAATGACTAAAACCAACACCACCACAAACTCTTGGTTGCCCAGTCCCTTCCGTTTCTTACAGGTTATTTGCCCTTGGTTCTTCTGGGGGACCGAAGACAGTGTTGTACAAAACAGGCAAACACATAGCCAGTGAGCATATGCCCAGCACTTTCACATTTATTTTGAGACATAAGTTGCCTACACTGGCCTTGAACTTGTGGTTCTTCTCTTTCACCCTCCCAGATAGCTGGGAATACAGACTTATGCCACCAGATCCACTTCACACTTTTGAAGAGGCACTAGTCCTAGAAGACATGATGTCTAACCTGCCCTATCTGTTCTCTGTCTTACTCTACTCCACTCCTAAAATGCACTTCTACAAGCATTAACTTTTAACCATTTTCCCACTAATTGCATACATTTATTTGTTTGTTTAATTTAGGGTTTTTGAGTCAGTATATCACTATGGAGCCCAGGGTAGCCTGAAACTCAAAGTCTTTCTGCCCCACCTTCAAAGTGATGGTATTAATAGGTAGGCATCACCATGCCTGCCTATTACATTTGTATTTTTAAATAACATATTCAAGGAAAAAATTCCACTGTAGACATTAATTAAGGATATTTGTGAAACTATGTTCATAGCAGCATTATTTGTAATATCCAGAACCTGCAAACACCGTAGATGTTGCTCAACTGGAGAATGGATAAATAAAATGTGGTACATTTACACAATGGAGTATTACTCAGCGGTAAAAAACAATGGCATCTTGAAATTTACATGCAAATGGATGGAACTAGAAAAAACATCCTGAGTGAGGTAACCCAGACCCAGAAAGATGAGCATGGTATGTACCCACTCATAGGTGAATACTAGCTGTAAAGCAAAAGATAAGGAGCCAAAAGTCCTTGACTCCAGAGAAGCTAAGTAACAAGGGGAACCCTAAGAGAAATATACATAAAACCCCCTGGGAAGGGAAACTGGACAAGATCTCGAGAAAATTGGGAGCAAGGGGATGGGAGGAAAATAGAAGGTGGAAGGGGAGGAAGAGGGGAGGAGATGGGGGAGAACTAGAGGGAACTGATTGGTCGAGAAGCAGGGAAGGACAGAGACGGAGAACAAGGAAAAGATATCTTGATTGAGGGAGCCATTATGGAGCTAGCAAGAAACCTAGTATTATGATTCTAGCCACACAGCATGACTGGCACTTCTGGGTTCCAGGGCCACACGTGAGAACAAGCGCTCGGGCAAAATACACAGCTGCCCGGGGACCACAGAAGACTCTGTGTGACCTACTTACGGCATAGTTGCATCACCTACGTATGATGCAGCTACATAAGCCCTTGCGCACATGCGTGAGCTCCACCATATGCATATGACATAGCTACGTCATTCCCCTGTGCACATGCACTAGGTGGCCTTTAAAAGCTGGATGCACCATCTTCAGCCCTCTCTTTCTGCACACCGACTTCACCAGGCCTGTGCATGTCTCCTCGAATAAACTTCTAAGTGGGTTTGTTGTATGCTTTGTGCTTCCTTCTCACTCACACCAGGTAATTTCATCGGTGCTGTGACTCAGTTTCACCTAACACTAGAGAAATTCCCAGGAATCCACAAGGATGACCCTAGCTTAGACCCTAAACAATTATGGAGAGGGTGCCTGAATGGGCCTTGCCCTGCAGTCAGACTGATGACTATCTTAAATGTCATCATAGAACCTTCATCCAGCAACTGATGGAAACAGATGCAGAGAACTACAGTGGAACATTGGGCTGAGCTCCCAAAGTATAGTTGAAAAGAGGGAGGAATGAGAATATGAGCAAAGAGATCAAGACCATGATGGTGACACCCTCTGAAACAGCTTACCTGAGCTAATGGGAACTCATTGGCTCTGGCCTGACAGCGGGGAACCAGCAAGGAACCAAACAAGGCACACTGAATGTGGATGACAATTGTATGGCTGGGGCAGACTGTGGGGCCACTGGCATTGAGACCAGGATTTATCCCTACTGCTTGCATTCTCTCTGGAGGGATACCTTGCTCAGTCTAGATATAGTGGGGAGGGCCTTGGTTCTGCCTCAAAGCAATGTGCTAGACTTTGCTTTCTAAAGGGAAGCCTTACCCTTTCTGAGGAGTAAATGGGGGGGTGGAATAGGGGGTGGGAGGGGCGAAAGTAGAGGGAGCAGGAGGAGGGAGTATGAAATGCATTTGGCATGTAAAATGAGAAAAGCTAAGTTTTTTAAAAAAAAAGCCACACCAAAAAAAAACTTATACATGACAATTTTATATTTTACCATTATCTTCAGGAGTACCAAGTTACCAACCTATTAGTATTTTATTGACTATTTACATGTGAGTTATATAATATGCTGTATCTCTTTCCTTAAACAACATTAATTATATTAGGTGTTTAAACACTTTTTAAAACTAATATATGTTCTTACAGAAACAAAGTTCCCGATAATATCACACATACCTCCATCCCTCCCTCTAACCATTTTTTTCTTTGTTTTTTTAAAGATAGAGTCTCATTATGTAACCCAGGCTGGCCTACAATTTCAGATCCTCCTGCCTCCACCTCCCAAGTGCTTGTGCTTACTGCACCTCACCCTTCCTGGCTTTTCTCAGCCTTTTAATTTTACTGCCTTAGTCTCAACTGTATTCTGCATTGTGCCCCTGACCCTGGATGCTAACTCTTTCTGGTCTATTCTCTTTCTATTATTATAGCATAACTTCTGATAATTTCATGAAAAGGAATGGACAGGAGGAAAATGACCTGCCAGCCTTTTCCTCTGAAATGATAGTTTCCTACTAATACTCTGATGGTTATCTGACAACTTAACTAGGTTCCACAAAATAGTTTCCCTTCTGAGCTTGAAAAGCACACTGCTCTTCTGTTTCCTAGCTTCCTCTTTTTATTTTATTTTATTTTTTTTGGATTTTTTGAGACAGGGTTTCTCCGTAGCTTTTGGTTCCTGTCCTGGAACTAGCTCTTGTAGACCAGGCTGGCCTCGAACTCACAGAGATCCACCTGCCTCTGCCTCTCGAGTGCTGGGATTAAAGGCGTGTGCCACCACCGCCTGGCTTGTTTCCTGGCTTCCACGTGGGTGAGTCCAATGTATCTGAGTGCTGACCCTAGTGGGTGGTAAGGATTTCCAGTGCTTACAATACTGGATCTGCCTGTCCTTTCTCAGTACCTGGGGGTGACATACCCCAATTCTGTAACACTGAGAAAAATCTATGACCTAGGCTGGCCAGGGATAAAGCTTTTAAGAGAGGATGGAAGTCTTCTACTTCTCACTCACAACCTCCTTACACTCCAGGAATTCTAGAGTCATTTGAGACGGCAACATCATGGTAACGACTACCAACTTTCATGAACCCTGAGTAACGATGCGGCACAGTGTTCTCATCACAATAGATAAGCAGCATAAACGAGAAATAAATGTTTAACAGATTAAGCCATTAAACATCCAGAGATTGCTCAGTGGTTAAGAACAACTGTTCTTGCAGAGGAGCCAGTTCCATTCCCATCAACATGGTGGCATGCCCATTTGTAACTCCAGTTCCAGGGGGTCTGACACTTTCTTCTGGCCTCCCTGGGCACCAGGCATGACATAGTACAAACACATACATGCAGGCAAAATAATCATACATACAAGATAAAAATAAATAAAATTTTAAATAAATAAACAAAGGAATACAGAGTTTGGAAAGAGAGAAGGAAAAACAAAAAAAATTCAGGGTTTATTTACTGCCATATTATAATTTTTTTTTCTTTTTTTTGTTAACTATGGCTCTTCTCTTTATCCTTGGAATTCTTAAATTCCCTACCCCATTCTAGCCCAGGGCACTATACCACTGGGCCTTATGACCAAACTCATTATTCTTTTGCTCTATCTCTGTGTCTCTCTCTCAACTAAAATTCACATAGAATATCCATTTTAAAGGAACATATCTAAAACATTTTCATCACCCAAAAAAGAAGCCATATAAACATTAAGCATTTATTCCCTAGCCTACCTCTCCAGGTCCTGACAGGTTTTGATCTGTTTTCCATCACTTGATCTATTTACCCTGGATGTTTCATATAAATGAACAATAGTGTGTGCCTTGGGCTCTAGATTAACATGAGATCTTTTAAGACAGTGTGACGAACACTCAGTGCATCTTCTTAGTATACAACATAGAGTTTTAATGCCTTCCAGTGGGGGAATTACCTTATTCTGTTTTACTGCTAAGTATATTCATATTTTCTCTCTCTCCTCTCTTTGTCCCCTTCCCTGCATCCTATTTTCCTCGCTTCTCATACCTGAACTTATTATTCACATGAAACATCTTCAGGATAATTCCTTATTTTAAAATTTTTACTTAGAAAAATCAAATTTTACTTAAAAACTTCCATCATTTTTATTTTCTAGAATATTTACTTTTTAAAATCCTTCTATGGATTTTGACTCCACACTGATTTAAAAATTCTTCTACTTAATTATCATACTCTTCTACTGAATTATCATACTCCTCTACTGAATTATCATACTCCTCTACTGAATTATTATACTCCTCTACTGAATTATCATATTCTTCAAAAATTGTATTTGCACTCTCCCTTTTAAGTGACAATATCATTTTTTTCCTTGTTTTGATGTGAGATTCTCCTCTGTATGCTGTGAATATGTTTTATTATCACTGGTTAATTAAGAAGCTAATTTGATCTATGGCAGGGCAGAAAATCCAAGCAGAGGTAGAGAAGGAAAGAAGGTGTAATCAGGCAGATGCCACATAGCTGCAGAAGGAGAAAAATGTCAGAACTTTACTGGTGAACCACAAGTTTCATGGTAAAATATAAAGAATAGAAATGGGTTAATTAAAGACATAAGAGCTAAGTAGGAATATGCCTGAGCCGTTGGCCAAGACGTACTGTAATTAATATAGTTTTGTGTGATTATTTGGGTCTGGGCAGCCAGAAAACAAAGTTCAGTCTCTGTTTACATAATAGTGTCCAATGTTAGGCAATGTACATCCACATAAAACCTCAGAGAGCTAAAAAAAAAGGGGGGGAGCTTCAAGACCCACAAAAATGGGAGTCAGCTGGCATTTCTTGGCAGCCACATATTTTTAGATAGGTTCTTTTGCTGGCGGCAGGCAGAAGTGGCACTCCTTTAAGAGAAGGCTTCCTGACTCAGCTTTAGCAGCAAGAACTGCGCGGCTCCTTTAAGAGACAGCTTCCTGGTCCATGCAGGTGGTAGAAATGGTTCTGTTATAGAGCATTTGAATGGGGTTTGTGGGCAGCGTGATGCAAGTTACTTGGTGGCAACGTGAGCCAACTGCTTTTGAGAGTTGAGGTGGTAAACATGGCTCCCAAATCTGGCAGTAAATGGATCTCTGTCATTTTGCAAAGACGAGCAGGGTAGAACCAACAGTCAAAGCAGCCACTCTGGTTCTAGTCATGCCTGCTTAACACTTATAACAGTGACTAGAAAAGGATTACAGGTAAGCAATAAAGATAGATTCAGACAGAAATAAACCTCGGGTCACAGTGTGTTCAAAAAATATATGTAGGCTTAGAAAAGAAAAGCCTTAAAAAAAGAAACAGAGTAGCTTGGCATGGTCCCAGACTTGGAAGGCAAAGGCAGGTGGAATCTGTGAGTTCAAGACCAGCCTGGTTTACAGAGTGAGATCCAGGACAGCCAAAGATACACAGAGAAATCCTGTATCAAAAAACCAAAAATTAAAAAATAAAAATAGAATAGTTTAAAAAGCCATGTAAAGATGGAAAATACACAGAGTCTGGATTATGTATATTATTGTGTTTTCTTTCAATTTTTTTGACTGTGAATGAGCTAAAAATACATATATATTTTAAAGGTATATGGATTTCAAAATTTAAGCCTAAGGACATGTTACTTTGAAAAAGAGGTTCTGTTTTTTTGTTTCCAGAAAGGATAGAAAGCTGTGGGTTCCTTACCGGCTAATATGGTTTGATCAAACAAGACCCCCTGAAGCAATGGCCTTCATGATCAATATCCATGACAGCTTCAGAACTGCTGGCTGAGATAACCACACAAGATACCCCATAAAAAACCTGATTAACAGTGCCCGTCTGTCAGCAAGTAGTAGTCTAGAAAACTACACCCAAATTCCCAAATATTGTTTATAAATGTGTTTTCATTTAAATGGGGGTTGATTATAAGTGGTTGATGGTCACAATCAATCTCTTTCTAAAAAAAATGGGGAGAATATGATATAAAGTATTGGTATGGATTTTGGTCTACTGATACAAATTTAAGGTCAAATTTGTTATGCTATATCTATTTCTACTCTTGTTTAAGGCATTATGTTTATATAGCTTGTTTAAAAATGCAATGTATAACTAAGAAATACAGGTTAGTAAATAGTCATCTATAATAAACTTTTAATCATGTTAGTTAGGTTTTCTAGATAATACAGAGATACATTTCAGTTATATAATCTCCAACACTTCAAAGACCTACATTTATGACATCTAAAATGTTTTAAGAACTTAGACTTTTCTTGACAGTGAGACATGTCTGCTTCTGACAGCACCAAGTACTTCAGAGAGGTTGATGGGCATTGAAGAAAAGTGTTATGGAATTTGCCTTTTATGTGACAAGACTAGTCATTTGGGCAAGAAACTGCTCTTGCGTAGACTGCCTGACGTTATGCTGTATCAACTGGACATGCAGGGCCCACAGAAAAGTGACTGCTGAACTTTCCAAAAGGCAGGATGGTCTTTTAGGGTTCCTGCTTCATATAGGAGTCGGTCAAATATTCTGCAGGACACAGAAGTGACTGACAAACTGCCAATATAGGTGAAACAGTCTTTGAAATTTTCTGCTTTGTGGAAAAGTCTGCTGGATACTATGGGTCTGTAGGCTGAAGATGGATGCTCCAACAATACTGAAGAACTTTGGGTGACTGTCCAGACAGCCATATGTCTCTGTCAGTTCTAGAGTTTTGGAAGTTGCTTACAATGCACTTCTTGTTTACTTAAGTATTATTATATCCTTCTCGAGTCTTTGATGGAGTTGAAGATAGATATAGTTTTCATTAGTTATAATAAAAATAAATTAGATATGAAACTTTAGACTCACAAAGATAGATAGAATATTTTAATTTTTGCCTAATACAAATAGACTAAATATTGTAACTATAATTCTTGTTTAATAATTGTTATGTTATATGTAATTTTACTATATTAAAGTTAAGATCTTCCTTTTTATTTAGACAAAAAGGGGGAGATTATGTGAGATTCCCCTCTGCAGGATATGAATATGTTTCATTACTACTGGTTAATAAAGAAGCACCTTTGACCTATGGCAGGGCAGAATATAGCAAGGTGGGAAATCCAAGCAGAGACAGAGAAGGAAAGAAGGCAGAGTCAGGCATACACCATGTAGCTGCAGAAGGAGAAAGACACCAGAACCTTACTGGTAAACCACGAGCCTCATGGTAAGACATAAAATAATAGAAATGGGTTAGTTTAAGATATAGGAGCTGGCTAGGAGCACACGAGAGACACTGTTGGCCAAAAGCAGTGCTGTAGGTAATACAGTTTTGTGGCATTATTTGGGTCTGGGCAGCCAGGGAATGAAAGTGTTTACATTGTTTTACTTAGGAAATATCTAACTTTCTGAAAAAATAATTACATATTTTTTAAAAAACTTTCTTCTGCTTTATGTATTTTCCCTGTTTCTTCCCTGGTCACATTTTTCTTAAACTTAAACCTGGCAAAGGTCTAGAAACATGTACAGGACATGGACAGTTCAGGAGATCTGTGATTATTGTAACTTGTATGGACCAATAAAGGAAACAAAACACAGACTGTTCTTTAGGTAACCCATACCCTTGCTTAAAGCACTGCATGGGCTCCTCTCCATCCTGTGCCGCTGGTGCTGGTGGGGTCTGAACTGCAGAGTAGGAAATGGAATATTCCAAAACTGCGTTGGCATCTATGACTTGCTGCAGTCTTTTCTTCCATCCTCTTCGTCCCTGTGACTTTTACATCCTTTGTTATAAGTGGATTCACTCGCTGTATTTAATCAAACGTGTATAACTGCCTTTTAAAAGCTACTTTTACTTCTGGACACTACCCATTCTCTTTCATATGACTGTCCCCTCCTTTCTTAGCCTTTCATTGTCCTTTTCTCCATCTGGCTGTAATTTAAATATGTATATTTGAATTTTTGTTTATGTCAATAAAACTCATTTTTTTCATAGCCTTTATTATCTGATGGAGGTGGGTCTTGTATTAATCTGTTGCTTTCATTGGTTAATTAATAAAGAAACTGCCTAGGCCCATTTGATAGGCCAACCCTTAGGTGGGTGGAGTAAACAGAACAGAATGCTGGGAGAAAGAAGCCAAGTCAGTGAGTCGCCATGATTCTCCCACTCCAGACAGAAGCAGGTTAAGATCTTTCCTGGTAAGCCAGCTCGTGGTGCTACACAAAATATTAAAAATGGGTTAGATCAATATGTAAGAGCTAGCCAATAAGAGGCTAAAACTAATGGGCTAGACAGTGTTCAAAAGAATACAGTTTCAGTGTAATTATTTCGGGGCATAAGCTAGCCATGCGGGCAGCTGGGTGCCAGGGACACAGCCCCGC
This sequence comes from Chionomys nivalis, assembly GCF_950005125.1. Taxonomy (NCBI): domain Eukaryota; kingdom Metazoa; phylum Chordata; class Mammalia; order Rodentia; family Cricetidae; genus Chionomys; species Chionomys nivalis. The sequence goes on along the minus strand of NC_080090.1, from coordinate 29,709,169 downwards.
CACCGCTCATATTGCTTCTCTGATCTTCAGCTGGAACTCCTCAGTTTTTATTATTTATGCTACAATTCTCTTAGTTTCTGGAACTCTATTCTCTAACTACTTTCTAGATACCTTCACCTAGAATCCCACGGGGACTTAATCTCACCATGGATAAAGCTGAATGTCTATTTTCTTCCTTTATCCTAAATGACATTAGTGTCCTTCCCCTCCTTATGTTCTTTTTTTTTTTTTTTTTTTTTTTGGTTTTTCGAGACAGGGTTTCTCTGTAGCTTTGGAGCCTGTCCTGGAACTCCCGCCTCCCGAGTGCTGGGATTAAAGGCATGCGCCACCACCGCCCGGCTTATAATGCCCTTTATTTAAATCTCTTTGACAGGATGCTGCAATTGCCCTTTATCTTTACCTTCCTTAACACTATAAACTACTGGTGGGAATATGATGATTCCTTCAAATATTACTATGCACAAGGATAACAAAGATGTGAAATCAAGGAATTTGGTTTAATGAGAGTGGGGAGATGTGAACACAAATCTGACAGTATTCATAGCTACCTAATTATAGGAATATAACTCTTTTGACTTTTCTTAACTGATTGTTTTAAAGATCAAAAACACAGCCAGGTGGCAGTGGCAGAGGCAGGCAGATCTCTATAAGTTCAAGGCCAGCCTGGTGTACAGAGAGAATTCCAAGACAGCCAGGGCTACACAGAGGAACCCTGTCCCAAAAAACAAACAAATAAATAGAATTAAAAACAACAAACATTATAATTTATTACTCAAACTTTCCCTTATCATTTTGAGAAAGTAAAATACAAAATAAACATAAAACCCCCAACCATACAAACCTCTACTGCAATACATATAATCCAAAGAGATAAAAAAGCAGATCTCTGCTTCTGACTCTATCAACCTCCCCACCCGTCATAAGAGATCCACAGAAAGAACGTCCATGAAATATAACGTCAGATCTTACAGCAGCAATCTAACTTGCCACAACTGAAAGAGAGGGAAGAAAGGGCTTTCTTTTTTTAAAATAGAATCCATGGTTGGTCTGTCTGAGAGAGGGGTATACTCCTCCTGTTCTCTTTAAGGCAGGGTCTCATTATGGAGGGCATGCTGCCCTAGTTCCAGCAGCCCTCCTATCTCAGACCCCTCAGTGTCATGATTAGAGGCATGTGCCACCATATCTGGATGTTTTCACACTTAGCCATATGTTGCTTTTGTGAAAAACACACACAAAAGAAGATTATTTAAAAGATATAGATGTTTATAAAGTGGCTTTGTATGATCCAAAGCCCTCCACACTCTCCTTTCCTTCTCTCCGCACAAAGGTAAGGACCACCTGACTATTACACTTACTCTGTCACATTTCTCTCTTCCCTTTCTTGGTGTATGCATGTCTATGTGCTCATGTGTGGGTATGCATGCAGATGAAGCCACAGATTCACACTGGGTGCCTTCCTCAGTTGCTCTCCACATTGTTTTTGAGAGATTATTTCTCACCGAAGCTGGCGCCCACTGTTAGGCTAGATGAGCTGGTCAACATATCCCAAGACTCTTTCTGTCTTTGCCTCTCCATTTCTGGGATTACAGGGATATGTCACCATGCCCAGCTTTTTACTCTGCTGCTAGAAGTCCTTCTGGTCTTTATGCTTGTGCAAATAGCGCATAACCAACCGAGCTATCTATCTCCCTGTGTACTCATCTCCCTGTGTACTCATTCACATTTCTCCAGTCAGCTACCCAAATATATCTGATTATATATATATATATATATATACACACACACACACACACATACATATATGTATATGTATATACACACGCATATATATTTATAATATATACATATAACTTTAATGGCTTTAAACTTCCTATAAATCAAATACTATACTGCATATTCTTACAAGTTAGCCCTCTTTCATCCAAAAGACTATAGTGCATTTATTCACTTATATTGAAAGTTCTTGAGTTGTTTCCAGTTTTGAACTGTTATAAACACTGTTCCTACGAACATCCCTGAATTTTAATCTGATCTATCTCCTTGGGCACTTCTATAAGGAGTTTATTCTAGGAAGCAGAAAGACAACATAATTTCAACAACACAGGGAACCATCAACTAAGCATTTAGTTTAGCCATAAAGTATATGATAATAAAATTATCAAAGCCACTGAATCTGTCAAAACTTAACAGATGAGAATTTGTAGCATGAATTCTCATTGGTCTTAAATAATAAAAACCCAGAGTCAGCTACTAGAGGGTGAAAGCTGAAGGATCAGAGAAGCAAACGGTCAGCCACTAGAGCTTTACCTCTACAAATGCTCAGACCAAAGGGGTGATCTTGTCCTCAGACTGTGTCCTCAGACTGCACTGAGCTCCTGTCTCCTCCCTCCTTTTAGTCTCTCTCCACACAGCCATATCACTCCTGTCTCCAACTCCCTAGTGCTGGGGTTAAAGGTGTCTGATCCCAAGTGCTGGGATCACCTTTGTGTGAGTTCTGTTTCCCTTTTAGACTGGGTCAATTTTGTGTAGCCCAGGGTGGCCTTGAGCTAACAGAGACCCCTCTGCCTCTGTCTCCAGGTACAGGTGTGTGCCACCACTCCTGGCTTCCATGTCTAACTAGTGTGGCTGCTCTGCACTCTGATTTTCAGGCAAGTTTTATTTGTTGGATCAAAAACAAAATATCGCCACAAGAGCTAAACTTTTTTTTTGGTTCACAGGAACAAATTATATACCACATTACTGTGTGGTACAAAATAAAAATAAAGAACAAAGTAGTGTAGGCAAAGGAAAACTAAAGGGGCCTCTGGTGTACAAACAAACCACAATCAAAATTCTGTAAATGATATGCATACTAGTAATTAAAAAGTGAAACTCTAGCCGGGCAGTGGTGGTACACACCTTTAATCCCAGCACTTGGGAGGCAGAGGTAGGCAGATCTCTGTGGGTCTGAGGCCAGCCTGGTCTAAAAGAGCTAGTTCCAGGAGAGGCTCCAAAACTACAGAGAAACCCTGTCTCGAAAAACACCAGAAAAAAAAAAAAAGTGAAACTCTAGATCCTAAGAAAATATTACAGTAACATGAAAACCAAAGCTAGCTCAGCTGGCTCACCATGCTACATGGCCTGGGACAGAGACTGAAGAAACAGGTGACTGTAGGAAAAGCTTCCGCTGATCTCTCTCCACAGTTCCAAATGTGTGTGTCTCCTCCCTCCTAGTTCTCAAGCACTTCTGTGTCAAGATCAGAGAGCAGCAGGAAAGACAATCTCTACTAAGTTTCAGAATAATCTCATGAGGTAGGCAGTACCAGCTCACTTTGTAAATGAGGTAAAGCTAAAGGAGGTTAGTACACCAGGAATCCTATTGTCAGTGAAAAATCACATCAAGATTCCTCTCGTAACACTATAAATGGAAAAGAGCCAAAGTCACCTGAAGGGTTGTTTTTTTAAAAAGCAAATACCAAAAATAAACTTAATAGAATTAACATCAAGAAATAATCAAATTAAGAAATTTTAATTAGTATTCAACATCAAGCTAGCAACTAATCTTCATTAGAGAATGGCAGGCAACTCACTAGCAGAAACACAGCTTCAGAACTTCATAGAAGAGGATCCATGTTTGTATTTTAATAACCCAGGTATCCACACTGGTATTCATCTCAGGGGCACAATGAGTTAAAGAATTGCCACTATGGAAGCTGTTTTAAAACAGAGGAAAAAGGAACAAGCAAAAGAGAAAAGGATTTAGAACTCAAGGACAGAATGACAGACCAATTTCAAGAACAGAAGGATCGCTTCTGCAAAGATAGCCTTGGAATGAATTTATACTTGTTCTCTTCCAGCCGTTCAAGTGTTAAAAGAGCTGCCAACAGCCTTCAATGTATCCTAGACTGGACAAACTAAGAACAAAGAGATCAAATATTAGCAACATCAAACGCTGAAGAAAAAAAGCAGTATTTTCCTATAACGTGGATATAAACTTCTTTGAGCACAGAACTACAATTACTTGTTCTTTGTCATAAATAAGCTGATCAGGTTTAGAGAAAAAATTTGAACTAAAGTTTAAAAATCTGTTTCAAGTAGAGTATGTACTCAAATAACCCTAAGTCTGACCTCATAGAATGATGCCCAGTAAACACTGAGTTACCCAGCAACCCTGATTCGGTGTATTCCTCTAAATAAGGCTTCAGTTTCAATGAGAGTGAGGTCATAGCTGAAAGAAGGAATGGAAGAAGCATGCAGAAACAGTGACTATAATTTCAAAATGATGGGGCCAGGAAAAATTTTTTGCAAACAGTAAGATAAAAACACTTGGAGATAGCGGAAACAGACATGGATTTAAGAATATAAAGGCATGAATTTCACTTCAGGGCACTTGGTAACTCAATCAAGGAGATGGGTCTAGGAAAACAGACAATTTGTCTCTACAAAGCAGACCCTCTGAAAGTTTTCTGGCACCCAGCAGCAAAATCTCTCCCCTTGTGAGGGCATCTAGCAGCCAGAGACACGGAAGAGTCAGGCATCTGTCCAGGGAACACTGTCTTCCCTGCGCTCAAGGGAGGTCTTAGGTCTGTGTCCTTCACCCTTCATCTTCTCACTCAGCATTCAAGTTAATCAAGTACGGAGTTCATAGACCCAAATGAAACTGATGGATAATTTGTTGGTTCAGAAAGCATCTTTAGCAAAACACAGAAAGTCTTCAATGCATCTATTACATTTATAAAGAAAACTTCAAGTTGCTGAAGTAACTAAACTTTACTTGAGGGAAGATGGAAGGAACCCAATCTTTATAAAACCCTGAAGTCCTCAGGATAATTTCTTGCTAAAAAGCTTTTAACAAGTTTTAATGAAACTTGTTAAAGAAGTTACCTGCTGCTTTTAGACTTTATGTAAAGTAATTTTATACAAAATATTTACAAATTGGGAATTATGCAACGGCTTATACTTAAACCTGATTAAAGCCCACCCTTTCCCCCCTAGGATTAAGAGCTATTCTCTAAAAGAACTTTTTAAAAAATAAAGTCTGACTTTCCATACAAGAAAAACATTGAGGGCTGGAGAGATGGCTCAGTGGTTAAGAGCATTGCCTGCTCTTCCAAAGGTCCTGAGTTCAATTCCCTGCAACCACATGGTGGCTCACAACCATCTGTAAAGAGGTCTGGCGTCCTCTTCTGGCCGTCAGGCATACAGACAGAATATTGTATACATAATAAATAAATATTAAAAAAAGAAAAACATTAAAATGTGTTCCTGCTTATTTATTTTCTACAAAATCAACCTACCCTCTTATGAGTTCATGCAGGTAAGGTGGAATATTTCCCAATGGATTAAATACAGATGAAGAATCAAATGGAAGCAAACCATGTGCTTTGTAGTTTTTAAAACGCTGATTTATGCCCCATAAGACCAGTAAACAATAAAGACAAGGCATTAACATTCACTTTCAAAAGACTGGAAACACGAATCTGAAGCCCTACTGCATGCTGAATACACACTTGGTGAGAGACCAATCGACTTAAGATGCCTAGCCATTTAAAAGCAGCAAAAACGATTGTGTGTGGCTGTCAATACATAATTCCAAACTGCTCTAAAACTTTTTTGATAAGTTTATCTGCATTTACTCGCTTGTGGTAATACTCATTAAACTTAGTATCTACAATGACAGCTTGCCATAAAATAATAACCCTTCTAACAACAAACAAGGCTAGAGGTAACTTAACCTTGTTCCAGTAGTCATATACTTAGGAGTCAAATTAATTTGGAAAATTTAAGATAACATCTGGAATCATCAAAAGCAAACCACTGCTACCTAAAATTCAGAAAATTCAGAACCACGTCCTAAATACCCCTCTCAGCCACTTAGAGTTGAACCTTTCACTATTTGCACAAAACACTCGACAGATTAGGATACACAGACGCCCTTGTGCTTTGTTTTGTTTAGTCTCCTGACTTTTGCCTTTGTATACAAGAATCAGGTTCCAGTCTGACTTTCCTTCTGTGGACCACAGGTGCAGTATTTTCCCAAGCAGTCACACAGTCTGCATAAACATCACTGGGTTAGCTAATATTCTCATTGAGGAGATTTGCTGTAATTTCTCTAACTTCTGTTTTCTTTATGCTTGTTGGCTCATTTTCCCACAAAAGTATAATATAATAATAAAACTCTAAGCAGATTTTTCAATATTAAAAGTATATTTAATTAAATATGTGTATGTAGGTACCTGTACAGACAATGCATGTCCCAGAACTTCAGACCTGAAGACTTATTAAACTGCCCCAGCACATAAGCCTTTATTAGTTTTTGGGGTGGGGTCATAGTCCAAGACAGTGGAAAGACGGAGTAAGAGAGCAATGATGACGCCTTTAATGACGCTGTCAGGAAGCTATTCATATCTTTTTCTCTCCCAACCCTTAGAGTGGAAGACATTTTTTCTTTTAAAGATTTATTTATTTACTATGTATCCAGTGTTCTGCCTGCACACCCAGAGAGGGCACCAGATCTCATTAGAGAAGATTGCGAGCCACCATGTGGTTGCTGGAAATTGAACTCAAGACTTCTGAAAGAACAGCCAGTGTTCTTAACCCCTGAGTCATCTCTCCAGCCCCTCTAAGCAGATTTTCTTCATTTAAAATACTAAAGTATAGTTAGTCTTTATATTACCTTAAATTAAGTGTGTAATATAAATTAGACATTGAAAAAGGTTTTACATTTCCTTTTTACAAATAGGCAAATGGTAAGAATAAATTCTGTGGTCTTTACTTGTTACTAACTAAATAAGGACTTCTGAAAATTATAACTCAACAAAACATTCTTTTGATCATCCTCTCATTTGTTGGGCTCAAAATACAAATCCTAAAAGCTCACTGTGCCAACTGCCATAAGTAAGATGATCGAAAAAAAAAAGTCTTTGGTTCACAAAATTAAGAAAATTGGAAAAATGTTATATTTATTAAATAAACTACCTTAAATAGCTTTAAATTTTGTTAGAGATCTACAACTGAGAGGAAAAAGAACCAGCAGCTCTTCTAAAAGCATTTAATGCAATTACATATTTTTCTAAATGTCTCCTGGGAGTTAAAACTGTGACCCACTAAAACTGTAGGTTCTCACTCAAGGTGTGGCCCTTATAACCTCGTGAGGTCCTGGAATTAAGAATGGGGCAAACATACATGCATGGAGAACCACAAAATGAGATATGGATAAAAAAAACCTGTGAAGCCATTCACTTTAGAGGGAAAGGAAAGGAAAAATGCCTGAGAGTAATTGCCTAACTGAAAAGAGCACACACATAAACAAGACTCTGGACTGTATGGTAAATTTACTATCACTAACAACACCAAGTGAACGTTATAACTTTCTATTAGAGATTTAAGATGCTATAGGGATTTCAAATAAAAAGGATTCACAACATTTTGTTTAGAACTCAGGAGGGGTCTAAATCACCAAGAGCCAGCCTACCTTAAATATTCCTAAAGACAGCCTTATGGGACTTGGGCACAGTGGTCAGTCAAACCAGAGGGTGAGACAACATACTGCCACCCATGCCCTAAAATAAAAAGCTCATTCTATACTGAGGGTCATCTTTGGAGCTCAGAGCCCCAAAAGGCTATTTGGCTTTAAAAAGCTTCATTTAATCTGAGAAATGTATTTAAGAATCTCAAAATTCAATCTGTGATAGAACTAGAACTTGAATAAAGAAGCCATATTATTAATATTTCTTCATCAAGTACCCACATAGAAAGTTTAGGTGTGAGCAGGAGAGATGGATCAGCAGTTAAGAGCACTGGCTGCTCTGGCAGAGGACCTGGGTTCGATTCCCAGCACCCAGCTGATAGCTGACAACTCTCTGTAATTCTAGTTTCAGAGGATCTGAAGCCGTCCTCTGGCCTCTGAAAGCACCGCACACTTGTGGTGCACAGGCATACACACAGGCAGAGCAAACAAATACACATATAAAGATAAACACTTTCAGAAAGATAGTTTAGGTACTTTACACCCCAGACAGTCTGTTTTATTCCCTGATGAGTGAGTGACTTTAAGTTAGCAAGTCTGAATTTTCTTCCTGTGTGTTTTTATGTGTTTCTCTCTCATGCTCTGTGTGTGTAGGGACCACCAATATGAAATACTCCACTCCATATGTGAAGGAACTGCAATAAGAATATTTTCCTCAAAAGAAACAAATAGGTTTGCGGATGCCTGAAGACAGTTACTTGCACACTTCTACTCCAGCAAATACATCCATTTCCTTGCTTTTTCTCTGACTTCTTAATTTTAGCCCCTGACTCCATTAAAATCAATGTGGAAATACTCTGTACTCACTCTGGCATTCTAGGAACTGATGAATAAAAGTGCAGTCCCCGCCACTCTCTGAAAGCAAGTGTTCTAATAAAGAAAGAAAGACCTTTAAGGATATGGTTTGTTGCTGTCTTAAAATAAACAACAGCAAAGGTTTAAAAAATGAAATATTTTAACATAGGTAATTGAAAAGGACCAATAAGGTTGAATATATTTTAGCACATACTTTGGAATTAAATAACTGAAAGTAGTAATTTATATAATCATGAGTTTACTCTGAATGGCTAGCTTTTAAAGGTACAGTTTTTATACAAAGAGCTGAAAAAACAATCAAAACAAATATATTGCTTTAAAATATATATAATATTTAATAATAATAACATATTGATTTAAAATACATTTCTCTTTCCACTTTTCATATGTACCTTTCTCCATAACAGGTTTGTAAATACTCAAGTGATTTTTGTGTTTTTATTGTTGAATTAATTTCATGTTCTAACAATCTCACTTCAAAGTTGTTGGTCTTATTTAAACTTTAAGAATGTATAAAATCAGCCAGGCATTGATACATATGCCCAAGATTCCAACATCCAGGAGGATGAGGCAGGAGCACAGTCATGAGTCTGAGACCACATGGGCTACAAGGTGACTTTCAAGAGACCTGGGACTATGATATGAGCCTTACTTAAAAAAAAAAAAAAAGTTGGAAAGGGGTTACCACACAATAATTTCTTTACATTTCTAAGAAATTAATGAGACAGATATATTTATACATTCATTTTCACAAATGACTTCCCACTTAAGTACCTTAATCTATACCATACATACCATTACATTACATTGCTCATCTCCACCCAAATTATCATGTTCTACACAGTTGAAAATAAGAGCTGCATAAATGATTTTGCTTACATCAGAAATAATCCATTTTGTAAAAAGTAGAAGTAAAAAAGAGAAAATTAGAATTTAACACAGTAGTTAAAGAACTCCAGTCCTTTTCTTCACTAAGTCAAAGGTCAAAGGCTAACCCATAAATCTAGATAACATTCTTCAGTTACATATCCATGTCTTCAAAGCTACACAAGAGATTCTAGAAGGTCTGGTGTTAAAAGGCTGTGCTCCAATGTGGTAACTACCAGGAAGGTAGGTCTAAAGGCACTCAAGCCCGGAATGAGCACTACCCTCACTATAAACTCTTACTCCTCTCCTCCTCAACCAACCCACTTCTCCACTGTCTTGTCTCGTAGAACAGGCAGATGCTCGCAGTTGTAACAGTGACTCCTGACATCTCCTAATTAACTGCCTTCCTAACCTTTCAAACCTGTCATTTTCCTTTAACTAGTTACACAGTACCCAAAGGGTCCATGAAAGATAAAAACGGGGAGAAAGATGAATACAACTTTTTAGAGAGATGAATAACAAGTACAGTACAGTCCCAAGTGGAAAACAATTAAAAATTAACTGCAACAAAAATCTTGGATTAAAGAAGTAATTTAAACAAATTGAATTCATCAACAAGCTAACAGAAAACCCCAGTAGATTAGAAAATGTCAAGGCAAAAAGTTGTTTTATATAAACTCTAAACCATAATAACACTTTCAAAACTCAAACTATACAATATCATGTTAAGTGTGAAAATGTGTTTGGATAGGTAAAGAAAATATAGTTCATATATGTGACAGAGTTTTGGTTTTATGCAGCCAAAAAGAATGAACTTAGATCATCTGCAAGAGAATGGATAGAACTGATTATCAGCATGTTAAACAAGATAAGCGAGACTCAGAAAGACAAATAGCAAAAGTGTCTTTCATATGTAAAATCTAGATTGAAATGTATATATAACATATGTGATATGAAAGTAGGAAGGGAATATGTAGGGTGAGGAAGTAGCCTAAAAGGAGGAAGAATAAGAAAAGATAATGGGAGGGAAAAAAGACAAATATATCTACGTATGACCTAGCTTTAATCCACTTATTTATTTGATATGAAAGCAAAAGGAACCATTGGAAAAGGAGGAGAATCAGTGGAGAGGGAAAGAGGAAAGGGCAAATGTGCACAAGAATGTCATAACCTTTCGTATATGCTTACCAAAAAATTTAAAGACTTACTTGGAACTAAACTTGAACATACATAAAGGACTTTATGACATTTATCTGAAACTAAATTTCAGACCAATATTAACCAATTTCTGGTGATTCTTATTAAAAAACAGGAATTCCCCTAGGTGGTCTGAATGAGAATGGCCTCCATAGGGTCATATATTTGAATGTTTGGTCCTCAGTGGAACTGTTTGGGAAAGATTAGGGGGTGTGGCCTTGTTGGATGAGGTGTGTCACCAGGGTGAGCTGTAGGGTTTGAAAAGCCCAAGCCAGGCCCGTCTCATGCTCTCTTGGCATGTAACTTGCAGACCAGATGTGTGCTCTCTGCTACTTCTCCAGCCCCATGCCTGTGCCACGCCTCCCACTGTGATGACATAGACTCATTCTTCGCAACTGTGAACTCCCAACTAAGTGCTTTCTTCTAGAGCTGCCTCGTGGTCACGGTGTCCCTGAACAACAACACAACAGTAACCACAACACTCACTGTTTCTCACTAGCCTAAAAAGCACCCTAGTTTTCCACGCAGGAACCCAAAAGTTCAGAAAAGGATTTTGGATTCCCTGCCAGGTGGGTTCTAAGAATCAAACCTGAATCCTCTGGCAGAGCAGTAAATGCTCTTAATCACAGCGCCCTATATACTCTATTTTTAGTATCTGAACCCAATCCTGAAAATGTTTAGTAGACTGGCTTAGCTCAAGTCTGCTATCAATGTATACACACACACACACAAGCACCTTTCACATGCATAAGACAACCCCGTCACCATCCATATAAAGCATGACACTTAATAGTTTACTACTTGATTTCAGGCCCTTAGAAATTAAGTTGACATAACTACAGAGCATATTGTCATCACTGCAATCCAAAAGAAATCATATGTTTATTGGAAGGAAAACTAGTCTCTGTGATATTGGTTAAAGTTAAAGAAAAGGAAAAAGACAAACATGGAAACATAAAAAAGAGAACTATGCTATTTGAATAAATTTTTACACAAATGAGCTTTCTGTGGATTATGTTTTCTATATACTCATGTTGTAGCTATGCTACTGTAGCCACTAACTATACATATCACCAAGCCATTCGAATGTGGCTCATTCTAACAAAGATATGTGGCAGGCATAAAATAAATACATAATTTCAGATAGCTACTAAGGAAAATTAATGTGAAATGCTTCATTAATAATCTTTAAATACTGACTAAATGTTTAAATAACATTTTTGATATTGTTGGTTAAATAAAATTTAGTTTTAAAATTTTTTACTTGCTCTTTTTAAACTTTATTGTAGTTAGCAGAAAAATTTACAGTTTACAACTGTTCTATTACTTCTAGACAGCACTGTGCTATGCTCAAACACACACTTAAATAATCCTTATTTTAAAAAGAAACAAAAATTTCTGGTGTGAAATCTGCTTGTAAAAAAGTTAAATCACTTCAGAAAGAGTTCATTGGAAGAATAAACCACAACATCTCAAGACACTGCTGACATTTTCTTTTGCATCTATATTTAGTATTTTCTCTACTATTTCAAGGGTGATGTTAACTTAATTCATAAAAACCATGGCTATGAACTTTGCAATGTTTGAAAATGTAAATTATCTTATTACAAAGTCCATTCCACAATAAAATGTGGCATAAGATAAATATAAAACTATGTTTACTGTCAAAATGTCCTACTAGTTATTCTTATGCTACTTAACTTATTGCCAAAAAAGGCCCAAATGTTTTAAAAATGGAAAAATAACTATAGCAAGGAGTTCCCCATAACAATACAAAATATTTTATTTTAATATTAAATTAAGGAGTCTGGCTATTTGCTAATAGGAAAGCAGTTTCCTGGTCTAAATTTTCTGGCAAAAAAATTACACAGTAATTTGATAACTTTTGTTAAAAGATGTTTTTTATGTATATAAAGATTCTTAACTGAAAAAAATGAAAGTTCACAGCTTGCATTAATGTAACACTTGACACATATTCAAGGAAACATGGATTTAATTAAAAAGAATATAAGCAGAAAGGAAAAGACAGGCAAAATAATAATGGAAATCATAAAATCATTTAAGGAAAATGAATACTTAGAAGACAAAGATTAACTCAACAAAAATTTGCTAAACCCTTTTAATGAACAGCAACTAAGAGTCTTGTTAAAATGAACACAAACTGCACTTCTAAAATTTCTCAAACTCAAACACTCAAATCTGAAAACCTTAAGGCATTTTACAAAATACATTGAATAGTTAAATAGCAATTGATAATTTTTTTCTTGAGAATCCTAACATGCATGATATATGTAATATTAGACCTTGACTGTACAGTTCACATATACATGACTTTCTGAACCTGCTTTGGCAGTTACTATAAGAAACTCTTTTTTCCTTTTTGTAATGATGGAATTGAATCCAAGGCATAAACTAGGAAAACTCTTGAAGCTAAATCTTCAGTTCACCCATTTTTTATTTAACACAAGTCAAAAGAAACTCCTTCTTAACTTTGACCTCTTGCTATGAATGATAAAGATATACCATGATATGTGGAAAACAGTTTCGTTACAAATTCTATTTCTTTTCTCTTTTCTTTTTCCTTGGTTTTTTCCAAGACCAGGTTTCTCTGTAGCTTTAGAGCCTATCCTGAAACTCATTCTGTAGACCAGGCTGGCACCAAACTCACAGTGATCCTCCTGCCTCTGCCTCCAGAGTGCTGGGATTAAAGGCGTGCGCCACCACCACCAGGTTACAAATCCTATTTCTGACCTTGACATCTTCTAATAACTTCTTCATATTAAAACGAGATAGCACATCAGTACAGACTGAAAATAACTCCATCCCTTTACTGCTCCAACCGTCCACACTTAAGGTGAAACACACTCTTGGAGTATGTACTCAGTCAGTCTTAGAGGGAAGGGGCGAGGAGCCAGTGAATGGGGATCTGAAGACTTCAGAATTACAGAAGCCAGTGACCTAAAAGCTAGGTCCTATGTGCTGTGCATGGTGGCTCATGGCAGACAGCACTGAGTTCACTGCCAGCCTGACTTATTTAGACAGCTCCAGGACAGCCAAGGGACACAGCAAGACTGCATAAAGAAGAAAAGGGAAGAACAACAGGAAAACTAACGTAGTGGCTGCAGGCTGTTGTCAACGGAGAACTCCTGCTACCCAGAAAAACCATGAATAAAAGAACCAGAAACTACCAAAAAAATTTTCTGACTAGAAAGATGCCTAATCTCATTTTCTTTTTATTTATTAATTTTTTTTATTATTTTTTTTGGTTTTTCGAGACAGGGTTTCTCTGTGGTTTTGGAGCCTGTCCTGGAACTAGCTCTGTAGACCAGGCTGGTCTCAAACTCACAGAGATCCACCTGCCTCTGCCTCCTGAGTGCTGGGATTAAAGGCGTGCGCCACCACCGCCCAGCCCCAATCTCATTTTCTGATCAATAAAACAGAGGGGTAAAGTCATTTCCATCGGCATGGTGGCACACTCTTTAATCCCAGCATTCCAAAGGCAGAGGCAGGTGGATTGCTGTGAGTTTGAGGCCAGCCTGATCTAAAAAGTGAGTTCGAGAAAGCCAAAGATATACAGAGGAACCCTATCTTGAATCCACATGTTCAATGGACATTAAATAAGTTTGCACACCACCATGGAGACCTGGAAGCTGAGCACAATGAACCAGAACAGTAATAGAGCTCTTTGGAAGGGAAGAGCCATATCAAACAAGCCACAACAATGAAAACCATTTTCTTATCTAAGTCATTGCAATTTCCACACAACAAGGGATATCTAAGAACAGATCACATCTTGTGTCTTAGTCTATAAAGAGAATCTGAGTTTAAAAGACAAAACTCGGCGATAAGTACACAGTTATAAATGTGTTTATTCCAAGCACCAAAAATCATTACGCATTTAGCTGTCTGTCCTGCTTAAATGATAAAAGGATATCACAAAAAAAAGTTTTTTACGCTACCTTTTTCTGTGCTCCCATTTATTTTAGGTAAGAAGTCATCAACTTGTATCCCTAGGATTAAGACAGGATATCATTGCCTGATCAAACAAAGTATTAATTTTAAAACTGGCTTCAATGTAACTTGGCATTTCCTATTCCTACTCACACTGACTCTGTATAGAACACTATATTCAGAAGAGTTCAAGCGCCTTTCTTTACTAATTCAGGCTTGGGGACCTTCCAAAGAACCTCAAAAGAAAGAGGATCCTAAGACCACCACAGAGGCAGGACCCTCACTGTCTGCAGGACTACACAATGGTGCCCTCTGGTGGCAGGACCCTCACTGTCTGCAGGACTACACAATGGTGCCCTCTGGTGGCAGGACCCTCACTGTCTGCAGGACTACACAATGGTGCCCTCTGGTGGCAGGACCCTCACTGTCTGCAGGACTACACAATGGTGCCCTCTGGTGGCAGGACCCTCACTGTCTGCAGGACTACACAATGGGGCCCTCTGGTGGCAGGACCCTCATTGTCTGCAGGACTACACAATGGGGCCCTCTGGTGGCAATCATGAACATTTTAAAAGAAGATTTTCTGAAAGTATCCTTTGATTCTTGACATGTAAACTATCAAATGTGAGAAGTAAATGATGTGAGAGGTCAAGGATGTGAACAAACAAAAGCTTAGTGAGAACATCTGTAAAGAAGGTGACACCTACCTAAGCTGCTGCATTCTTTAAGAGTTTTCTCCTGCAGATGTTCTAACCGTACTGTAAAAAACAGTCCAAGAAAAACATATTTCACAGACAAAGAGAGCAAAAATCAAATAAAACCAATTTCTGTATCAGCTAGCTTACCTTGTAAAGCTGTTAGCCTTTCATTGGTGAAATCATTATCAGCTTGCAAAGCTTCTATTTTTGCCTGGAGCTCCTGTTCTTTTTCTTCCATTTCATCTATTTTATTCTGTAATTCTTTCTTCTCAGCTTGTCCCTTCTGTTGGATTTCCTCCTGTTTCCCCTCTGCTACCTGTTGAGTAGGGCTCTTCAGTCATTTCATAAAACCTCACCTTGCTTTAAGCAGCCTAAGGCCAGGACTGACTTCATTCATTCATACTTCTAAGGAATCTATTCAGAATTAGAGAATATATTTATAAAGCTGATTTTCTAAAACGAAGACAGAGATGTAATGTCAAAACTGACATGGCACTGAGAAGGGAAGAACTTAGGAGCAAACAAGCACTCACAAAAATGAACACACAGATAAGGAGTCAAAATTAAATCCTCCATGTTTTTTAAATGGGAAATATATAACCCAAATTTACTATTATTACAACTTGTTTATACATTCTAAAATGTTATATCAATTTAAAATTTATTTGTTTGGCTAAAAAGATGATGGCACAAACCCTTAAACACGTTTCTCTTGACAAGACCTCCCTGAGAACTACCTACCATAGGTGATGCTTGGCCTATCTGACAAATACCTATCTTGTACACACTCAACTGAAGCCAGGTCATTTTTCTCTTGTATTAATTGATTTTTAAGTTAATATCACAAAGGACTGTGCTTTACTGTGGTATTCTTCATACATGTGTCTAGACATTTATCCTCATTTGCATTGCCCTTCCCAATGACTCCAGCCTCTCTGGCTGTTTCCTTTCCTCGTTCCAAACAGTTCCCTTTCTGCTTTCATATGATGTGCGTTCTATTACCCGCTCCTCTCTCCAACCCCACCATCTCTTCCTTCCCTCTGGACCCCCTTCTAGTTTCATGACCCACCAACAGATAGAAATTACACTAAGATGGATTTTCAGCAATGTGGTCACAAGACTTTGAAGGACTAACTAGACATTATTTTATGGTCTGATTTCTTTATTCCAAATGTCCCAGAGGGAATAGCAACTGAAACAGAATCAAGAGCACACCTGAAGGAAAACCAGGGCTCAGACAAATTATCCCAAGCTCCCTTTGAGTTTGTTGCAGCACTGAACAACTGGTCCCTAACTTTGAGAGGCCCCCCAAATGAGTAGGTTTTAAAAGGGATCAGACTATATTAGATTTTGTTAATTCTTTTTTAAAAAAACTTTATTATTACTATATGTACATATGCACATATGATGCATGGGTAGGTGCACATGGAGATCACAGCACAATTCTGTAGTGTCAATTTCTTTCACCTTTACATGGGCCCCCAAGAAAGAACAGGCTTGTATGACTTTACCCTATGAGACACCTTACTCTTACTCTAGCTATGATTCTCTCTTTTTATAATTTACTATTTACTGCATGTATCTCATTTTGGCCCTTGACTACCACTTTAAAATTTATTATTATTAATAATAAAATAATGATTTATTATTAATAATAAAGTAATTAATAATGTATCATTATTATTTGCATGTGTGTGTCTGCCTACATATCTTTGTGTTTACATGTATGTATATTACAAGGCTAAGTTCTGGGGCATGGGTGCCATGGCCCTCACATGGAGATAAGAGGACAACTTTGGGGACTTTCTGTCCTTCCACCATGGGTTCTATGACCAAACTTAGCTCTTAAAGCTTGCATGACTGCTGTGGGAAATGTTCTTGTACTCTGTAAAGATTTATTAAACTCAATTTAATAATAAAAAATATCAGTTTAAGAAAATGCTGATTGACCACTACCCAGGCAGGAAGAACAGGCGGGACAACCAGACTAAGAATTCTGGGAAGAGGAAAGGCTGAGTTAGTCACCAGCCAGACACAGAAGAAGCAAGATGAGAATGCCTCACTGATAAAAGGTACCAAGCCACGTGGCTAACACAGATAAGAATTATGGGTTAATTTAAGTTGTAAGAGTTAATAATAAGCCTGAGCTAATAGGCCAAACAGTTTATAATTGTTATAAGCCTCTGTGTGTTTCTTTGAGACTGAATGAGTGCAGGACAAAACCTCCAATTACACAGGACAAGTGCCCACACTCTGCATCATCTTGCCAATTTGTATCATATGAGAATAGATGCTGTTTGTTCTTTTCTATACCATCCAATCTTAGTCCAGCGGTGGGGAAGCAAACACTGAAAGATGACTATTGTGAAGCATTGACTCTATTTCTATCTACAGGAAGTATGTCTGTTTTAAAGGCTTTCAATTCTCAACAGCAATGGAGGGTAGACGAAACAGAATACATTTTCTATTTTCACTGTCAATTTCAACGTTTCAGTTTTACCAAATTTTACATTAACAATTAGTGAGTGATGCATAAACTTTTAAGCTGTTTTAGTAGTTAGAGACTATTAGCTTAACATGCTTTCAGGTAGAGTAAAAACAAAATGTGATGGTTTGAATAAGAATGCCCTCATAGGCTCATATGTCTGAATACTTGGTCCCCAGATGGTAATGCTGTTTGGGTAGGTTTAGGAAGTATGCCACAGAAGATGGGCTCTGTGGTTTCACAATCCTCAAGCCAGTCCCAGTGAGCTCTCAGCTTCTAGCTCCAGTCACCATGCCTGCTTGCTGCCACGCTTCCTCTCCATGATGCTGATAGAGTCTTAATTTCTGGAACCTTAAGCCCAAATAAACTTTTCCTTCTATAAGGTGTCTTGGGTATGGTGTTTTAACACAACAGTAGAAAAGCAACTAATATACATACCTTTAATTTATCAGATAAATCTTTAATTTCATTAACCGCTCCATTATATTTATTGGCTAACTCTCTTAATTCTTCCTGAGTCCGTTCATTCATTTCTTTTAAGTGGGTACATTCATCTTCAGTATTACTCAGACTTCTCTGCAATTCAAGTTCACATGCAGTTCATTTAGAATAAATGAATACTTATTTAAATTTTATCATAAGTTCAACTTGTAAAAATTATAGCTTGGACTATCAACATTTGGACTAAACTTGTATAAAACTGAATTAAAAGACAAAATAATTTCAATTTATTTCAGGAACATGTATACTAAAACACTACTAAGCATTTTTTTTTTAATGTTGGGAAATGGGGCAGAAATAGCTACCTATTTAACTTATACTTTAGAAGGGTCAACCAGTACAACTTTGAGCCTTGAAAATATTTTAAAACCACCAACTCCTTTTCTATTTGTTTTTGAAACAAGACTATGTTACTCGGGCTGACTTCAAATTTACTATGGAGTCCAGGCTAGCCTGAAATAATCTGCCTCAGATTCCCAAGTGCTAAGATTAAAAGTATATTTTATCATATCACCTCTAAGTCGAAAATCCTTAAAGTAACCTTAATACCACATAGCATTCATCTAATGCGAAAACAGCAATATAGCTTGAAACTTTACTTGTATGTCAATTAATCAAGCAACAATGAACATAAAGCCCATACAATAGAATGAGACCATAATACAAACTATCCAGGTCCTCACACATGCTAAGCACATGCACACTGAGCTAAACCCTCAGTCCCAAAAATCACAGTTTGATTGTTCCTAGAACCTAGAAGATATCCTTCATAAACTCCCAAAGCACAAGATATAAGGTTATTCTAGAGCTGTGGTTCTCAACTTCTGGGTCATGACCTTTGGGAGAGGGGTCACCTAAGACCATAGGAAAACAAAGATATTTATTTACACTGTGATTCATAACAGTAGTAAAATTACAGTTATGAAGTAGCAATGAAAATAATTTTATGAGGAACTGTATTAAAGGGTCGCAGTGTTGGGATGACAGAATCACTGGTCTGGAGGACGGGTACAGTAGTAAAGTTCTCGAGCCCATCCTCCACTAAAACACGGCACATTTATAAGACACGGTGTCCACATCTTTAATTCAACCACTAGGGAGACAAAAGTAGGTGCAGTTCTGTGAGTTTGGGGCCAGCCTGCTCTAACAGCAAATTCCAAACTAAGCAGAGGTACATAGTCCAGTTCCCAGCACACATCTCAGATGTCTCAAAACTGCCTATAATATTAGGTCCAATGGATCTAAGACTCGGACAACTTCACTCGCACACACAAACACACCCACGTGCACACACAAACACACCCACGTGCACACACAAACACACCCACGGTATATTACATATAGACACATAATTTTAAAAATAAATCTTTAAAACCAGTAACAATAAAAATGAAATACCTCAACTTCTGAAAGTTTTCTGACCACTTCGATTTTCTCCTGAAGAACCCGCCTCAGGGACTCTTTGGCCGTTGTCTCATAGTTGTGTTTATCCTCCTGCAGCGCTATGAGTTCCTTCCGTAAACTATCTTCGGTTTGATTCTAAAACAAAAGACAATTATATTACACCTAAGTTAGTTTTCTTTGAAAACTACGTATGTTTGAAAGAAATAAGCACATTACGATACTCTAAATTATATGTTAAGGTACTCCCCCAAAACAAATGTTAGCCTGCTATTAACTGAATCTGAATTTTAAAGTTGTATCCGTAAATTATGCTCTTAGAAATTATACTAATTCCAACAGGAAAGAGTTAAAGGCAATAATTTCTCTCAAATATCAAGATTAATTACTCATGTTCTGTCATCATATTTCCATCTGTGAACAAAAATCATGGCTATCAAAAGCACCAAACATTTTAGAACAATGGCTAAGATAAAAGAGTAAGAGCATCCTGTGGAAAAAGGAAGACTCCAGGTCCAAACAAGAAAGGTGTAAGGTGAGCATGGAGCGTTCTGTCTACTGCAGCCACAGGACGCTATCCAAGTCAGCTTTATCCAGAGAGACAGCCTTAAGAGGTTTACTCATACAAAACTCTGGATAATTTGATAATCAACAAAGCTAACTACTAGTATAGACTGAAACACACCAAATATACTTAAATCTGAGCAGGGAGAAAGTACTTCATTGTCATTCACTGGTGGATAAAAGGAAAATCAATTTATTCTTTTTATCTAGTAAATAATAGGGGTGGGTCTCATTCTATTTTTTCTGTGTAAAACATACTTTGGGGTAACAAAATAATTCATGAGGGAATAATTATCTTTGAAGAAGTAATCCAGCTAAGTAAATGAAAGAATAATGGAATTATATCACTATGTTAAAAATCTTTCATAAAATAATGGACATAGTGAAGAATCACCAATGACAAAATTCTAAAAAGAAAGCCATTTAGTCATTATGTTCTTTGACTAAAGAACAATCCATGAAGTGTTGTTGGCAAAAAAAAAAAAAAAAAAAAAAATCTAACCCAGACCAAATATTTATTATTTAATGCCTAGAGAAAGAATTTTAAAAAAATTAACAACAGTATAGACTGAATCACAGTTCAAAAGGCAAATAACCTCTTCAATAAATATCAACTGCAATAGAAAAAGTAATTAGAACTGGCCACAGGCGTGTATTACAGAATTATTCCTACTTATAGGTATGCATGGATTCTTTTCACGACAAAGATATAAAGCAATTGTGGGATTATATAAAGGGCTTAGCACACACTCAGAAAAAAATGAAACTACAGAACTGTGTTCTTTCATATATACCTGATATTAAATACATACTTTGGAGCATGCCTGCAATTGGTTTCCCATAACTTCTAACCGTGATAAGAGTCTATCTTCATCTATTAAAGCCTGTTGGAAAAAAATCAGATACAAATAAAAACCCGCAGTAACAAAAAAGGCAAGTATAACAGATTCTATTGCCGAGAAAAGAAACAAAATTGAAAAATCAATCAAGATCTGCTACAAAATG
This sequence comes from Chionomys nivalis, assembly GCF_950005125.1. Classification (NCBI taxonomy): domain Eukaryota; kingdom Metazoa; phylum Chordata; class Mammalia; order Rodentia; family Cricetidae; genus Chionomys; species Chionomys nivalis. The sequence goes on along the minus strand of NC_080090.1, from coordinate 29,688,177 downwards.
CTGTGTCAACATTTGTTCTTTAAAGCAATAACATTACCTTTATTTGTTTAAAATCTAATTTTAATTCATTCAACACATTAAAAAAACTATTAAACTGTTTAAATGGATTCTAGAATCTAAAGTAAATGGAGTACCTGCCAACTGGTATCTGAAGCTTCTTGAGTGATGGCTAATAGCCGCTGAAGTGTGGCTAACTTCTGCTCCAACATCTGTTCCCGATGTAAGGCCTCCTACCATAAATCATAAAAGAAATGCTAAGAACTCAGTCAGCAACATGATTCTTCTGAAGAAAAACACTTGATATAATTTGAATATATTCTCAGATTGCACTCTGGATGTAGTTCATTATTTTATCCCATCTACGGGACTGCAAGTACAGATATAATAAACTTTGCCCCAGATGGAAAACAAGTTACTCATTTCTGCTTTCTTTTTATTAGTAATTTACTAAAAGAGTAAGTTTCAAAATGCAGATTAGAAAAACTTAAAAAATGTTTATGTTTCTGCTTATATTTCATAAATACACATAAATGTTCGAACAAATGTATTTCAAACTAAGGCATCAAAGATACTTGATAACAACTCTACAGCATGGCATCTAAAATAGGAATAGCATTTAGCATTTCCTTTCTAAAATGTTATGTAAATACATGCACATACATTTAAATGCTTATGGCATTTTCAGGTACTCTAATTCTCTCCCTGATTATGTCATTAGGTAATTAATATTCAAAAAGTAAGAGTTCACTAAATATTAGCTTGATGTAATTAAGGGGTCAAAGGAACACATGAATATGGTGAAAGAGAACAAAGAGCAAGACTACTCTGTAGTTAACGTGTGATAGCTGCTAACAGCATCCCTGCCCAGCCTGTGGTGGTGAATGGCCACATCACTGAGCTGTGGCTTTGGCACAACTTCATCTTCTGTCATTCCCATAATACCTACAAAACACTTACAAGCATTCTATCTTTGAGCCACCTCGAGGAGAAGTATATGCTTTAACTATAGCATAAGTCTTAAACATTAATTTATTGCTCTCCACATCCTTGATAAACAATGACTAGGGAAAATCTGGTCTAATGTAGACTCAGAAGTCCTTTGTTTTAATGTAGACTAAGGAATCTGACAAAAAAAAAAAAAAAACCATTACCTGATAATCCATATTAAAATGGCTATTTACCATACTTTATTTTAAGCTCCTGAAACATTATCCAGGAAGTAACAGATACAAATTGTTTTACTATAAACAAAGCCATCAGCCAACCAAAGCTTTAGAAACTACCTCCACTAGATGGTGTCATTATATCTCTTTAAAAATTCATTTCCATTAGTTTCTTAATTATGAACCAAACTCCAACAAATGTAGCTCTCCTGAAAATAGTCTTTTAGATCTAGGGTATGAAATGCACCTATTTCAACTTTTATTTAAGGCTTCACAGTTTACATTAGAGTTTCACAATTCAGTAAAGATTATGCAAGAAGAAAAAGAGGAGGTGGGACAATTTCTTCCCAAGAGTTAGTACGTATAAATGGATGTTCAAAGATCTGACAGAAAAGATGGGACGGAATGAGAAGTATAAGAGTCTCATTCGTGATGATCAGCAACCACACTACACAGAACCAGGCCAATTATTTAATTTATATGAACACTGTTATTTCTGTCAGAAATGAAATATGAATTAATCTTAACATTCTCAAGAGAGACCTACAAAAACTAATACATCTTCCCATTGAATGAAAATGACCAGCGACATTCACATCATATATTTTACATTGTGGGCACTATTCCAAGTGTTTTAATTATATTAATTCATATATCCTTCATAATGTGGAGAGGTGGTTCTACTTATCAACTGCCTACAAGAGGAAAATGAGGTCCAAAGGCTTTCTTAGGAAGCTTGGTGCTGGCAGAGCACATCTTTAATCCCAGCACTATGGAGGCAGAGGCAGGAAGATTTCCGTGAGTTCAGCCTGGTCTACAAATCAAGTCTCAGAGTAGCCAGGGCGACTAAAGAAACCATGTCTCAAAAAACAAACAAACTTTCTTAGGAGATGAGTTGTTAAAACCAGGGTTTAAATCTAGTTAAGCTTGATCAATTCTGGCTAGAAAAGCCCATGCTCTTAACTACTTCATGGATGTGCATATGTGTACAATCGTTTTATATATGGCAGTACATGGTGCTTGGTGGAAAATAATATCTAATTAATGTGTTGGTTATTTCTGTACTTTTCCACAGATGCACATGGCCTTAAAAAACCAAAAAGTACAGGGCCACTGGTCAACAGTTTTAAAGACAAATCCACAAATAAAACCATCCATCAAAGGTCACAGAATTGAACAGAAAAACTAAGATCAAGATCAATACTTCAATCCCTAAACTTCTGAACCAAAGTTACCTTTAAACCATACTCCCTCATTGTATCCCTCTACTGACCCAGAGCCATAATCCTGCCCAAATAAATGAAGAAAAAAAATAACACCTCTTTGCTTTTAGAGTTGTATGTCTTTTTAAATAAAGGATTAAGAGCTCCAGGAGGCCATTCCAAGTAGATGCTCTGGATCCAGAAATATAGTTCAAACAGGGAGGACTCTGGGGCTAACTGCCAAACTAAACTCAGATTAGGGGTAAATCACAATGTGTATGACACTGTAAATTCTTAGATCTTCCTGCCCCTTAGTTACTCCACATGGAAAAACAAGAAGTGGTGTGGGACAATTGTCTATATTCTGTCAATTATGTTTTAAATAAATGCTGATTGGCCAGTAGCCAGGCAAGAAGTATAGGTGGGACAACCAGACAGGAAGTAGAGGGTCAATGAGAACAGGAGAATTCTGGGAAGAGGGAAGCTCCCTCTGCAGTCCTGTACAGACACAGAAGAAGCAAGATGTGACTATGCCGCTGAAAAGGTACTGAGCCATATGACTAACACAGATAAGAATAATGGGCTAATGTAAGTTATAAGAGTTAATAAGAAGCCTGAGCTAATGAGCCAATCAGTTGATGATTAATGTAGACCTCTGTGTGATTTCTTTGGGATTTAACAACTGCGGGAACCAGGCAGGACAGAAACCTCAGACAACAAAGAATGAGATATCTACATTCCTTACATAGCAGTTAAAACTGTTACATAGATTAAATAAATCAATATAGTATAGGAGGTTCTTCTGTCTATGTGTTGCTTTCAATGGTTAAATAAAGAAACTGCCTTGGCTTTTTGATAGAGCAACACTTAGGTAAGCAGAGTACACAAAACTAAATGCTAAAAAAAAGAACAGACGGAGAGTCACCATGAAACTGCCAAAAATCAGACATGCTAAATCTTCCCTGGTAGGCCACTGCCACATGGTAATATACAGATTAACAAAAATGGGTTAAATCAAGATGTAAGAGTTAGCCAATAAGAGGCTAGAGATAATGGGCCAGGCAGTGATTTAATTAATATAATTTCTGTGTGATTTTTTCGGGTGTATTTCGGGTGTACGCTAGCCGGGACGACAAGCAGCCCGTTCTTCTAGCTATATCAATACAGGTAAAGTGGTTGAACGGAATATGGAATATAACAAGCTTATTTAAAACCACCTATGAATAAAGAAGGACTTTGGAATCTCCTTACACTAAAAGAAAAATTTCTCTTGCACATAAGCTTATCTTTTCTAAACTCAATAATCCAGACTCCTTTTTCTTCTTGAGATCTGTTTTTAAGACTCCACACAGGTATTTCCTGTGTGCTTGTTTCCAGCCATTATTTTTATTCTGTATTTACAATTTGACAAAATAAAATCTAAGTTACTTTTAAAGACTAAGAATTCTCAAGATTGACTTTTACCTGTAGATACTGAGAAAGTTGGAATAGTTCCTGAGAGTACATACTTGGGGTGTTAGCAGCAACCTAGAAATAAAATAATATAATATCAATAATCAAAGAAAGCATTACATTAAAAAAGCTATTAAGAACCAACATGATGGCTTAGCAAGTAAAGGTCCCTCCGATCTAGCCTGACAACTTCAGTTTGATCCCATGCTGGATAGCTTTATGTTAACACAAGTTAAGTCATATGAGAAAGGGAACCTCAATTAAGAAAATGCCTCCATAAGATTAGGCTGTAGGTAAGCCTGTAGAGCATTTTCTCAATTAGTAATCAGTAGGAGAGAGCCCAGCCCATAATGAGTGGTGACATCCCTAGGCTGGTGGTCCTGGGTTCCATAAGACAGCAGGCTGAGCAGGTCATGGGGAGCAAGCCAGTAAGCAGTACTCCTCTGCATCAGCTCCTCTTTCAGTGATGAACAGTGATGTGGAAGTGTATACCAAATAAACCCTTCCCTCCTTGAGTTGCTTTTGGTCATGGTGTTTTATCGAAGCAATAGTGACACTAAATGGAACAATCCCCAACACCCACACGGTAAAAGGAGAGACTCCTGCAAGTTATCCTCTTATTTCCACATGCATGGCGAACAGACACACAAAATAAAAATGCACTTTAAAAATTGAAAAAAAACCAATTTCAAGAAATGTCTATTTTCCTAAATATGCAGATAAAATGTTTAATGGATCTAGTCTTAGTTCACAATTATTGTGTAAATTATTTCTTAAAATATTTCTGTTGTTTATCTAGAATGTATAAATGGCATTACACTGATCATATCAGACTTATAAACAAGATGATTAAGCAAGAATTATAGTGAAACTTTTAAAGTCAAATCACAAACTTACAGCACAGAGGTACTGAGCCTTTTCATAACACAGAAATAACTCCTAATCAATGCAGTCATCTTTTTCCTTAAAATACATCACTGATTACTTCATTAATATATCAACATGTCACAATTCATTTAGAAATGACAATCTTCAAAATTCACTTGGAAGTATGTGTCAGGATAGAGGATAGCATGAAATCTTACACTCTACTTACCAAAAAAACCCACAAAAATTTAAATAAGCAAAAAAGATTCTAACATTTTGTCCAATAGCCAGTTAATAAAAAAATTATTACTATATGTAAATTTTAAGAAAAAGAAGAAATAATCATGTTCAAAAACTACAAGTCAGCCTAACAACTCAGAACCCCAAAGTATCAGAATTTGCTTCAATTAGGGGCTTTTCAAGTGAATACAGAACCATGTCACTAAAAAAGAAAACAAAGAATACAATAAGTTGCTGTAATATTTACCTATATCCTGAAGACTAATAAGTTCTTTAAGTGTGCATACTTATCCTTTTTCATTGTTTAAAATGGGGTCTTGCTACAAAGCCCTTCTTGGCCTGGTATTACGTACCCCAGGTTGGTTTTGAACTCAGCAATCCTCTTATCCCAACTCCCAAGCACTAGAAATACAAGTATACACTACCATGCTCTGCTGATTTATTAATAATGTTACAGGATCACTGCTCACTAAACTCAGAAAGTATGTTTTCTAATATTCAGACTAAAAAAATGGCATTTTTCTTCTGAAGATCTAACTCAGCAAAATCATTATTTATTTTGAAAACAGTTCTTAGCATCAGAAGTTGGTGATAAGTTACCATTATTTCTATAACAATAACCTAAGAAACAACTTCAATTTAAAGTAGGTAACCATCGTTCCTCAAACTAAAGAAAAATGTAAATTGTTTGTCCTCACATTTTAGTGATCACACACACATACACACACACACACACACACACATGAAAGCCAGCAGGTATGGTAGGATAGCCGTGGTAGGATAGCTGTGGTAGTAAGGATAGCTGTGGTAGTAAGGATAGCCGTGGTAGGATAGCCGTGGTAGGATAGCCGTGGTAGGATAGCTGTGGTAGTAAGGATAGCTGTGGTAGTAAGGATAGCTGTGGTAGTAAGGATAGCTGTGGTAGTAAGGATAGCCGTGGTAGTAAGGATAGTCGTGGTAGGATAGCTGTGGTAGGATAGCCGTGGTAGTAAGGATAGCTGTGGTAGTAAGGATAGCTGTGGTAGGATAGCTGTGGTAGTAAGGATAGCCGTGGTAGTAAGGATAGCTGTGGTAGGATAGCTGTGGTAGTAAGGATAGCCGTGGTAGTAAGGATAGCTGTGGTAGGATAGCTGTGGTAGTAAGGATAGCTGTGATAGTAAGGATAGCCGTGGTAGTAAGGATAGCCGTGGTAGTAAGGATAGCCGTGATAGTAAGGATAGCTGTGGTAGTAAGGATAGTCGTGGTAGTAAGGATAGTCGTGGTAGGATAGCCGTGGTAGGATAGCCGTGGTAGGATAGCTGTGGTAGTAAGGATAGCTGTGGTAGTAAGGATAGCCGTGGTAGTAAGGATAGTCGTGGTAGGATAGCCGTGGTAGTAAGGATAGCTGTGGTAGTAAGGATAGCTGTGGTAGGATAGCTGTGGTAGTAAGGATAGCCGTGGTAGTAAGGATAGCTGTGGTAGGATAGCTGTGGTAGTAAGGATAGCCGTGGTAGTAAGGATAGCTGTGGTAGGATAGCTGTGGTAGTAAGGATAGCCGTGGTAGTAAGGATAGCCGTGGTAGTAAGGATAGCCGTGATAGTAAGGATAGCTGTGGTAGTAAGGATAGTCGTGGTAGTAAGGATAGCTGTGACAGTAAGGATAGCTGTGGTAGTAAGGATAGCTGTGACAGTAAGGATAGCTGTGGTAGTAAGGATAGTCGTGGTAGTAAGGATAGCCGTGGTAGTAAGGATAGCCGTGGTGTAAGGATAGCCGTGGTGTAAGGATAGCCGTGGTAGTAAGGATAGCTGTGGTAGGATAGCCGTGGTGTAAGGATAGCCGTGGTAGTAAGGATAGCCGTGGTAGTAAGGATAGCCGTGGTAGTAAGGATAGCCGTGGTGTAAGGATAGCCGTGGTAGTAAGGATAGCCGTGGTAGTAAGGATAGCCGTGGTGTAAGGATAGCCGTGGTAGTAAGGATAGCCGTGGTGTAAGGATAGCCGTGGTGTAAGGATAGCCGTGGTAGTAAGGATAGCCGTGGTAGTAAGGATAGCCGTGGTAGTAAGGATAGCTGTGGTAGTAAGGATAGCCGTGGTAGTAAGGATAGCCGTGGTAGTAAGGATAGCTGTGGTAGGAAGGATAGCCGTGGTAGGATAGCTGTGATAGTAAGGATAGCTGTGGTAGGATAGCTGTGATCCTAGAACTTGAGAGGTGAGAGCAGGAAGATCAAGAAGTGAACAAACAACATCTTTGGCTACACAGTGAGCTCCTCGCCACCCAGGGCTATGTGAAACCCAGCTGAGACCCTAAGCAGTAGAGGGGAGGGTGTCTGAACTGGCCTTGCCCTGTAGTCAGATTGATGAATATCTTAAATGTCACCATAGAACCTTCATCCAGCAACTGATGAAAACAGAGGCAGAGACCTACAACGGAGCACTGGGCTGAGCTTCCAAAGTCCAGTCGAAGAGTGGGAGAAGTAAGAATATGAGCAAATAGGTCAAGAGGATGATGGGAACACCCACTGAAACACTTTACCTAAGCTAATGGGAGCTCACCAACTCTAGCTGGACAGGGAAGGAAACAGCATAGGACCAAACTAGGCCCTCTGAATGTAGGTGACAGTTGTATGGCTTGGGCAGGGCCAATGGCAGTGGGACCAGGATTTATCCCTACTGCATGTACTGGCTTTTGGGGAGCCCATTCTCTTTGGATGACTACCTTGCTCAGCCTAAATATAATAGCGAGGGCCATGGTCCTTCCTCAAAGCAATGTGCTTTACCCTTTCTGAGGAGTGGATGGGGAGTGGGGTGGAGGGAAAGGTGGAGGGGATGGGAGGGAGTGGGAACTAGGATTGGTATGTAAAATGAAAAAAAGATAGTTTGTTTTCTTTTTAAAAAATAAAATAAAAAAGACAAAAAACAAACAAACAAAAACCAACAACAAACCCAAAGCAGAACAAACTTCCAATATTCACAATCATGTCAAATAGTAAAAAAAAGGTTTGGTTTTGTTCTTTGATTACACTCTGATTTTTAGCAATGGCACCTCTAGTTTCAATGCATCATTATTCCTAAACAAAAGAAAATACTCTAGCAATCAACTACTGCAATTTCTAATTGTGTGGTGTCAAAACCGATGTTCAATGGCATTAAAAGAATAATTTCTACAAGTTCTTATTTCAGAGCTGCTTTGATGTATGTGTAAAAACTGAGTGAACTTCTTGGATAGAAATATTTGGGAGGCAATATTACCAAAAGCAATCTACAGATTCAACGCAATGCCCATCAAAATCCCAGCAAAATTCTTCACAGACCTCTAAAGAACGGTACTCAACTTCATATGGAAAAGCAAAATACCCAGGATAGCCAAAGCAATCCTGTACAATAAAAGAACTTCTGGAGGCATCACAATCCCTGACTTCAAACTCTACTACAGAGATACAGTACTGAAAACAGGCTGGTATTGGCATAAGAACAGACAGGAAAACCAATGGAACCGAGTAGAAGACCCGGATAACAATCCACACATCTTCAAACATCTGATTTTTGACAAAGAAACAAAAAATATCAAATGGAAAAAAGAAAGTATATTTAACAAGTGGTGCTGGCATAATTGGATATCAACATGTAGAAGAATAAAAATAGACCCATATCTATCACCATGCACAAAACTCAAGTCCAAATGGATCAAAGATCTCAACATAAAGCCAGCCACACTGAACCTTATAGAAGAAAAGGTAGGAAATACACTTGTACACATTGGCACAGGAGACCACTTCCTAAATATAACCCCAGCAGCACAGACACTGAGAGAAACAATTAATAAATGGGACCTCCTGAAACTGAAAAGCTTCTGTAAAGCAAAGGACACAGTCAACAAGACAAAACAACAGCCTACAGAATGGGAAAAGATCTTCTCTAACCCCACATCAGTCTGATCTCCAAAATATACATAGAAAGTAAGAAATTGGTCACCAAAAGAACACATAATCCAATTTAAAAAAAATGGAGTACAGACCTAAATAGAGAACTCTCAACAGGAATCTAAAATGGCTGAAAGACACTTAAGGAAATGTTCAACATCCTTAGTCATCAGAGAAATGCCAATCAAAACAACTCTGAGATTCCATTTTACACTTGTAAGAATGGTCAAGATCAAAACCACTGATGACAACTTATGCTGGAGAGGTTGTGGGGAAAAGGGAACATTTCTGCATTGCTGGTGGGAATGCAAGCTGGTACAACCCTTTTGGATGTCAGTGTGATGATTTCTCAGAAAATTAGTAAACAACCTTCCTCAAGACCTAGTAATACCACCTTTGGGTATATATCTAAAGGATGCTCAATCGTGCCACAAGGACATGTGCTCAACTATGTTCATAGCAGCTTTGTTTGTCATAGTCAGAACCGGGAAACAACATAAATGCCCCTCGACCAAAGAATGGATAAGGAAAATGTGGTACATTTACACAATGGAGTACTACACAGCAGAAAAAATGACAGCTTGAATTTTGCAGGAAAATGGATGGAGCTAGAAAATATCATTTTGAGTGAGGTAACCCAGGCCCAGAAAGACAATTATCACATGTACTCACTCATAAGTGGTTTTTAAACATAAAGTAAAGAAAGCCAGCCTACAAACCAAAATCCCAGAGAACTTAGACAACAATGAGGACCCTAAGAGAGACATACATAGATCTAATCTACATGGGAAATAGAAAAAGACAAGATCTCCTGAGTAAATTGGGAGCATGGGGAACTTTGGGGGGAGGGCTGAAGGGGGGAGGGGAGAGGCAGGAAGGAGAGCAGAGAAATATGTAGAGCTCAATAAAAATCAGTAATAAAAAAAGAAATATTTGGAAAATTGCTAAACAAAAGTTAACTTCAGAATGAAAGATAGCAGCTAACATTACTTACCTCTGGCACAGCTAGGAACAGTCAGTCTGCTTGGTCGGTCAGTGGTTTACTTGAGCCACAAAAGCTTTCTCCAAAGAAACCATGCATTCCAAATTCTCCACACAGTGAAGGTTATATTAACTACACAGTCATATTTACTTTATTATAAAACAGAAGTCTTTAACGTAAAACATTAAATAAAAACACTTCAGTGAAATAAAATGTCAAAGTCTGGAAAACAATCTTTTACTACTCACTTTGTCAACAGGACTTGGTAATGGAGCATGGATGACACTGGAAAGTAAAATTTAGAATTTTATCTCATTTCCTGAAAGCAGAGGAAATGGTACTAGAGCACCAAAATATCTTGACATAAAATTCATGCACTTGCGCTCACATAATTAAAAGAATGTGAATCATCCCTTCATAAATACATGACATTATTTAAAAAATACATGCATAAACCTACTTTTTACTCATTATTTTTCTTAAAGAGAATTTCAATTCCAAAAGGTATTAAACATCTTTTGAGGATCCACTATTTACTGAGTGCTGTGATAACTCCCTTTTTTTTTTAACCATTTCAACACATTAAAATACCTTTTAAATCATGCATCTTATTTGTAACATATAAGTTATCAAATAACAAATAAGCACCCTGTGTAGCAATCTTTAGTTATAGTCTGGACCGGTGTCCTAGGGAAGAATAACTCCAGTCGTGCACACAGCGGCAGTTACTCTTCACCTAGCCATCCTGGAAAGGGACCACAGTTTACATGTGTGTGTGACAAACACAACAACAGCTGACACTGATTTCCTTTGGGGCCTGATAAAGAACTCTCAACAGAAAAGCAGCAGCAGTTAAGCACAGAGGCTCAGAAAATACACCAACTAGACCAAACTGGCTCTGCTTACCAGCTAAAAGGCAAAGTAATCAGGATAGGCCTCATATTCCTTGCCCATACTGTTATTTAGCAATGGCACCTATAGTGTGGGCCCTACAGCATTCTTTTAAGTATTAAAAGATATAGACAAGTAGCTTAAAACGATGCCTTGAATAGTATCCAATCAATTACAACCTTCTACACCATGGGAAATGTGCCCCAAGGAAGGCAGAGTCCCTGTTTTACAAAGCCCTATGAGATACTGTATGTGTCCTGAAGGCAGGTAGAGGGGTGTAGAGCAAGGCCTATGTCCCCTATACTTCACATCTTAAAAGCAATCTAGTGACAACCAGCTAGAAGGCCGACTGGGTAAAGTTCCCAGACTCAATTAGTTAAAGCTTGTAAATGCTGAGAAACTGACCTGACGTGGCATATACAGTGGAGGGTTAAGTACCAACAGCCATTTTCTGCACACCAGAATATCTTGCACAGACTTCAGTGAGCATGCATAAATCTTTACAGTATTTATTTGATTACATGTCTGTGTCTTGAGAATTAAGATCAATTCATCCCTGCATCCACAGAGTCTATCTCAAGGCCTTAACAAACTTGGTGCCTACTGAAGGTGTTTTAAAGTTATTCTTTTTCACTCCATAGAACTAAAATGGATGTTTTAAACGTAAGTTAATTTTTCTTGATTGTGAAGGCAATATATACCGAGAATGAAAAATGTGTAACAAATAAAAAATAAACAAAAATGACTCAACCCTAGCACCCAGAAGTAACCATTTTTGTATATACCCTTTTCTTCTGCCAATATGTACACATAAGGATATTGACTCAAAAACCCTTAAAACACACAGAACTTTTAAAATCTGGTTTTCTTAGTGGCCCAAGAAGAAATTCTTCTGTCCTTATGAAATCTCGCTAGCAAACAAATGGCTAAAAAGCCAAATAACACATTCTGCAAATATATTTGTTTACAGAACCTATATTGGATATAGGTGTACTTTGTCTGAATTGTTGAAAAACTTGTGCATATAAAAATATGCAAGGAATAAAAACTGCTATTTAGTGTTAGAATTGTAAAGTTATAGGCAATTTCTATTTCTGTTGTTAGGAAATTATAAAAATAGAACAGAAACTAAGGAACAATCAGAACTAAATATTGAAGATCTTAAAAACCCTATACACTACTTACACAGTGGACTTGGCATTCTTGATGTATTCAGTCATTTCAACTGCTAATTAAAATTAGATTACAGCAGTCAATGCTCATATTGGATTCATTATCTGATAGGTACTATGCTAAGTTCTATAAATACACAACTACATTTAAGCCACATAAACTCATGATCGGTAAGTAACATGATATCTTTATGTTTCAGATGAGAAAAGAAAGGGCTGAAGAGCCACAACAGGTGCAGCCAGGCGTTCCCTAACTATCTGCCGTCGAGCCTAGTCAGATACTCAGCTTTAAAGAACTGTTTGTTCTAAACTTTTCTTCTAAACTTGAAGCAAAATTTAATATTTAATAGCACTTTAAGAACAGGGAAATTCTTTAGTAGTAAATTCCCTGCTGTGCAAGCTTGAGGACCTGAGTTTAATCCCCAGAAACCCTGTAAAAAGTAAGGTGCTTCGGCATGCATGTGAAGTCATCACCTGGCAGGTGAAGCCAGGACTCTGGGGGCTCATTGATCAGCCTTGCTAAGTTAGCAGTTCTGTTTCGATGAGAACCTGCCTAAAAACAAGGGCCAGGGCTCCTGAGGATTAACACCTGGGGCTGCCCTCTGCTCTGCACGCAGGCAATGAACACATGCATATAACAAACATTCACACATAGTCACTAAAAAAAGGAGAGAGAGCCGAGAAGAAAAACGAGAAAGGGTTTGGGGAAATGAAGGAATTTACTGAAAAGTCTTCAAAATGTTTAAATATGGCTGATGAGATAGCTCAGCAGGTAAGGCATCTGTCAGGGAATCATGAGGCCTTGAATTTGACTGCCCAGAATGCGTGCCAAGTCAGGAAGGGTGGCGCATGCCCACACCAACGCTCCTTCAGCAAATTGGGAAGTAGAAACCGAAGAATCCTTGGGAGCTGGGGGGACAGCTAGCCTAGGGCACATGGTGACAAACATAAACAAGCTGGAAAGCAAGAACCAACACCAAGTTGTTCTCTGACCTCTGGCACACATGTACACGAACACATACACACATATGCAAAGATAAGAAGACCCACATATTCTACTAGCTGGAACCTAAGAACACACAAGACTTAAGCGACTGCTCAGACCTTTTAACTCTCTCAAAAATGGCCTCCTATCGCCTGAAGTCACTAGCCTCTAAGAAGCTGTATGTCACTGGTGGATTGCTTACTTATTCTGTCACTGAAAGCTCAATTTTTGACCCAAAAGACTTTGTTATGTTGAAGTTCTTGAATTTTACTGTAATGTTAATAAAATAAAATTACATTTTAATAATAAACTGTAATTAGAATAAATGGTATTTTAATTTCAACTGTTTTACGATCTCTGCTTTGCATCACCTAGCCATAAAACTAAAGAGGGAGAAAAACTATGGTATAAGAAAAGCATAAAATATCTAATTCTAACGACTGACACTAGAGACTATTACAGTAAGGGAACCCGCTCTTTCTGCTTTTTCTTTCTCTCTTTCCTATTCGCTATTCAGCTTTTCCTTAAACTCTAGGTATTTTGGCATAATCAAAACAATGTAAATAAACCACTAGTAAAAAGTAAACTGTAATAACAGGACGGTCCTTTGAAGCAAGGAAACAAGTATTTAGCATATTCAAGGCTTTCCCTAAATAGAAACAAACAAACAAAAGGCATTAATATTTAAGTACTGCCTAGGACCTTCCATACTTCACAATGATAATCTGTAAAAAGCACGTGATGTACTTAAGTTTACATTTTAAACTTTAGACTTCATGACAGGACGTGATATTGCCTCATATAAAACATAAAAATACAACTTTGGGGAAAATTCTTTTAGCTACTATAAAAAATTACTAACTATATTGACATCTTCAAGTTCTGGATGAATATGACACTGACATTAACTTCACAATAGGCAATCACAGTTTGGAAAGCTCTACGTTCAATATATATCAAAAAGAAACAGTTATCATTCTCCAATAACTAAAATATTCTAAATATTGCAAAAAACCCAAAAAATTGTCTATTCAAATATACACTGTAAAGTTAAATTTGGAAATAAAACAACCTTTTACCTCTGATCCATTATTATTTACTAGGTTTTTAAATAACATAAAAAGTAGTCAAAACTGAAGTATATAATATGCCAAAAAGTACTATGTCAATTTTCTAATATATCACAGTAATCTTGGTATTAATGGGATATCATCACTACAAATATTATCAACTAAGATAATTAATCCAAACTTCACAGCACTAGATTATACTCACTCTGAGCGGAGCCGGGCTTCCATACCATCTGGTAGAAAAAGTTTTATTGTGGAAACAATACACCCATGGGTAACTGGTTAAAACAAATAAAATAATTGTTTAAAAATATGAAACTTGGTGGGTCTCATATCTAAACTTGTATTTAATTCTTAAAAATTATAATTTATAGAAAAGTAAGTAGATCTAGTAGTTTAATGACAGTATCTACTACCTTAGAAAAACTTCCAATTCCTTAAAAGACAATGAAAAGTCACTTGTCCAGTGTGCAGAAATAGTAACAGTAAAAAAGGGATAACACCAGCACTCGGGAGGCAGAGGCAGGCGGATCTCTGTGAGTTCGAGACCAGCCTGGTCTACAAGAGCTAGTTCCAGGACAGGCTCCAAAACCACAGAGAAACCCTGTCCCGAAAAACAAAAACAAACAAAAAAAGGGATAACAGTTTTGTTCCAGTTTGCTGACATCACAGCCAGTCTACTCCCTTTGAAAAGCAGTCCTTATCCTTAATTATCCTGTCTCCAATCTGTCTCCCAACCACAGCTCATAAAACTTTAATGTCCTTTACACACAGTTTAGAACATGTTCATCACCCCCCACACATCCTGAGGGTCTCTCTGACTCTTCCAGTGTACTGTTGCTAGGACTCACACAGGAGGCTCTCCAGGACAGCTTTCATATGGTTATTGTTCCTCCACCCCAATACTGTTGGATAAAACCACAACAATTCAATGCATAAGATTCTTCTCACTCCTCTTCCTACTGATGGTTTTGAGAGACAATCTCCCACATACAACAACTATACAGATCATTGTCTTTCACTGAAAAATAAAATGCTTCCTAAAGATTGATAGTTTTGATTTCTCTGTTCTTAGAATACTGCATCATCGATGGCTCAACAAATTTATTTATTAAACCGACTAAAAGCCGATGTTGGCAGATAAAACACATTGTATAATGATTTTAATAATAGTGTTTACTGTAGCTGTATATATGTCAAAATTCACTGAG
Organism: Chionomys nivalis; assembly: GCF_950005125.1. Classification (NCBI taxonomy): domain Eukaryota; kingdom Metazoa; phylum Chordata; class Mammalia; order Rodentia; family Cricetidae; genus Chionomys; species Chionomys nivalis. The sequence goes on along the minus strand of NC_080090.1, from coordinate 29,673,046 downwards.
TCTTACAAGAAAAATTGGCATATATTTATTTATACTTCAATAAAACTATTTCAACAATAATTATTACTTTAGGGGTATAATATGTTCAACAATTAAACATAAGTATCAAGATGGTAATACAAAGTAATATGGCTGTCATCTGGAAATGTATATTAAATTTAAGGAATTGAGCACAGGTCAATATTTGTTTTTATTAACTGATTATATTTTATAAGAGCTAACACAGATAAAGAATTATCTACTGGACGGTCTTCCCAGTTCTGCCTGGAATAGCCATCATTTTGCCATTTGGCTTCTTCCTTCCTTTCTAGCCACATCGTCTAAGCTGTTGCCACCAGTCTCTTACACACACGCAGGTTACATGCAATCTCCAAACATCTTACTGTTTACAAAACATGTGTACTGTTTTACACATCCTATCTGTGACGTCTTTATCTCCTCGGTATTTTTTCTTAAGGTAAGCAGAATTCCTCATGGCCTCTACATCAGTTCCTGCCTCCAGTTTCCTGCCTTGGGTTACTGCCCTGATTTCCCTGCATGAAATCATGTTGTCAGCTGGAATAATCCTTTCCTAAACAATTTGCTTTGGTCATGGTGTTTTATCATAATAGAAGCCCTCTTATCTCATGCCTTATCCTCTCCAACTTTCTTCTCCCAGAACCACTTTACTTAGTCCTTGGACCATTGCTGCCAACTGTGCCCCTCCCTCAAAACCACATCCTGTCTTTTGATTCTTCCCTCCTTCTTCTGATCCTAACCTCTGATACAAAGGGGTCAAATAAAAGCAAATGTTCCCCAGTCTAGCAGTTGGATCCAATGTTTAGAGCCTGATCCAGTGATTTGTGATGCCATTACACAGTTAGCATCTAGATCTTCTTGGCCCCTGGCATTTCATCTCAAATAGGTGGTCTCACTGAAAGTATTTATGACTTCAACTCCTGTAAGTATAAGTTCTCAAAAAAAAAAAAATGGTGGTGGAAGTGGTATAAGTAGCACAGCTATTTTAAAAGAGGAAGAGTATTACCAGGGGAAGAGACAAAAGAAGATAATGGGTAAATTTAACCAAAATATTTCATATACAGATATGAAATGTCATAATTAAATAATTATGTCTAATTAAAATATGCTAACAAAAAACTTTTCATAAATTTACAATAAAAAGAAAAATAAGTGGGTGAGTTCTAGAGTAAAACTGCAGCACCAGGGCCAACAAGTGATACAGTGCACCAGGAATTCTACCCATCAGCTAGATTATAGTTCAGCAATGGACTGATGCATAAATCAGTGAAGTGAACCAAGGGCTAATACTGCCTAGGCAGAGAAGTGCATGTCTGATTAAGTACAACCAACCCTTCTGTGAAAAGACCTCATGTCAACTAGATACACAGGTGTGTAGAAAACTTAGTAATCTTTTGGATTTGCAACAGGCAAGTATTTAAAGCAATGTGATATGCATGTTTTAATATTTGTATTAATCAACTCAGTACAGTAGAATTTCCCCAAATACAGTGTCAAAAAGCGTTAACCAAAAAGGAACCGGAAGCCGGGCATTGATGGTACACACCTTTAATCTCAGCACTCAGGAGGCAGAAGCAGATAGATTTCTGTGCTTTCAAGGCCAGCCTGGTCTACAGAGAATGTTCCAGGACAGCCAGGGATACACAGAGACCCTGTTTCTAAAGACCAAAAAGGAAAATGGGGGTTTAATAAGTTTGTGAAACACTGGATTAAAAGAAGTCTTAATGTTTTTTTATGTGTATTAATTCTGAGCTTTCACCGGGCAGTGGTGGCGCACGCCTTTAATCCCAGCACTCGGGAGGCAGAGACAGGCAGATCTCTGTGAGTTCGAGGCCAGCCTGGTCTACAAGAGCTAGTTCCAGGACAGGAACCAAAAAGCTACGGAGAAACCCTGTCTCAAAAAAAAAAAAAAATTCTGAGCTTTCTTTGGGGGTGAGGAGACAAAAAAAGCTGAAAATATTGCTTAGTGGTAGCGCAATTGCCTTGCATATATGTATATATGTATATATGCAAAGCCCTACATTCAATTCCCAGGGCAGAAATAAAAACTTAACGGGTATTTGTACAGCATGAAGATACATTTTCCAGGCTTATCTGATTGCCAGCCTCACCCCTTCGCCCTCTTTCAAAAACACTTACAGAGAATCTGATATCATGAAGGCAATACACAGGATAATAATGTTCTAAAGAAGTCTATAAATACTTTAAATATATTTTGCTCTCAAAAATCACCACAGGACTAAATAGTAAAGCATGTAATTCAGGTAGTTTGTCCAGAAAGAAAAGGGAGCATCAGAACACTGCCACATTAAATAGATAGACACAGATATTCTAAACCACATACAAAATTCATCGGTGTTAATATGAAGAACAGATGTGACCAAATAGAAGCAAGAAAGGATGTTTGGAGGAACTATTTACAATGCCTCCTCAGACACAGGCTACTAAAGATTGCAGTAACACAAGCGCTGACAGCCACTGGGTTTCCTTCCTCTGTCACCAACACAGGCCAGTTATTTTGGTTTTGAGATCTATTTATTTTGTGGTATGTATTCGGCCTCTTTTTGCCTCTTTACACAAATGCCCCTTAGGAGACCCATGTTCAGGTTGATTGGTTTAAAAGCTTTGGAGGCCCTGGAACAGGCAAGAGAAACACTGGGCATTGTATCTGGCTCTGCTTCTAACCCTGTGCTGTCTGTACTTAGCAGTAACCTGAAGGATCTCAAGAAGACTGGCAACAGCAGGAAGGACAACAACAGAATCATTAAAACACAAGAAACATTTTAAAAACAAGACCTGGTTCAGATATTAATTTGTCTAGACTGTGAAATGATTTTCATTAATTGATTTTTTTTTACCATTTAAGATAAAGTAATTGTTAAAAACCTTCTTTAAGTTTTTTACTTTATAAGGTTTTTACTTTATAAGGTCCTGAGGCTTTAAGAGTTAGAAAAGCAGAGAAAGATAGGTGAATCAAGAGTGCTTTTGTTCTAAAAATTAAATTGATATTCTATCATTCTGCTTTCTCTTGAGAACTAGTTTAATCATCAAAAAGCTTTCAACCTTCCACTCCTTTTTACAAGGCTGTATGTTTAAGTAAATACACAGGTGCTTATCTGTGCGTGGGTATGTACACATGAGTGCAGTGCCGAGGAGCCCAGAAGAAGGTATCAGTTATCATGGCGCTGAAATCTCACCTGTGACTGAGTGCCTGATGTGGGCACTGGGAACTAAACTCTGGCTTTCTTTAAGAGCAGCACATGCTCTTAACCACTAAACCACCTCTCCAGCTCTTCAACTACTTTCTTCTTTAACCTTGGGTATGACTGAGGTTTGTTGTGGTGGTTGTGGTTTTTCCCAAGTACTGGAGATTAAATTAGGACTGTAAACATACTCACAAGTGTTCCACCAATAAACCACTCCACTGCCAACCAAGCTATACTTCTACAGGACAGGAAATATGAGTGCTCTTATTCTTTCTCATTATTTACTTATTTTCAGAATGATAAATAGGTTTCTTCTAAGTTCTTAAATAGTCATAAAAAAACAATTTTCACTTTTAGTTTTGATGCAAGTTCATCAACTTGAACATATTTAACATACTTCAATACAAGGCTGTTATAATTTGATGTTAAAATGCCTGTCTTCCACAGTAAAAACTCACTCATATTATGACTAGAAGTTCTTTTAATGAGATGCCAGCAATATTAAATAACTTTACTAATATGACAAGAATCTTCCAGGCTCAATGTGTGTATTCACTGACCTGGACTCAGCAACTGCTGTTTCTCCAACAAGTCTTATTTCTACCTAGTTGGAAAAGTCATTTCTCATTTCTCTTATGTACCATGAGTTACTACCGGCTTATTCTTTTTGTTGGCCGTGAGATGTGTTGGTTCTCTGGGTATACCTACTTGCTCAATAAATATTCACTGAGAAATTGCTGGCTACAAAGCAGTATTGCTGAGAATAATGGTGAAAACAATGATGATTATGACTAGGTCCTTGCCCTTAAGAAGATCTCAACAGTGAAACAAACAAGAAAGACTCATAGGTGCTGCAACAAATAAAATCCAACATGGAAATTTGTAGTAAGCATGGATATGGAAGGATACACACACACACACACACACACACACATACACACATGAACAAAGAAAACAAGATTAGAAAGCGAGATAGAAGAAATGGCCAAAAAATATTAGGAATAGAAAAGAAAGCACAAATAAGGAGGACAGCTGGGGACAAGAAGTAAATGCACTCAAGAGGCAGAGGCAGGTAGGTTTCTTAAAAGGTCAAGATCAGCCTGATTTACATAGGAAGTTCCAGGCCAGCCAGAGCTACAAGAGATCCTGTCTGAAGAAAAGAGGAAGGAGAGAAAGAAGTAGTAAAGAATGGGGACGGAGAGACGGCTCAGCAATCAGAGCACTTGCTGCTCTTCCGAGAACCTGGGCTCTAGTCCCAGCACCCATGTTCATAAGGCAGCTCACAATCATCTGTAACTCCAGTTCTAAGATACCTACATCTTCTGGCTTCCACAGGCACCTGCACATAGGCGGCAAACAGACACATATATGTAATTTTTTAAAGGAGAATGTATAATCCAAGGCCTTCTGAATGCTAGGCCCCAGGAAATGTTGTCTGACTAAAAGAACTTGTCTCACAGTACAAGTGGCCTCTCCTTTCTAACAGTTTGAAAGTCCTGGGACTTCTTCTCCCAGAGCTGCTCAATAGCGCTGTATATCTAAACACACACTACTGTTTAACACTTAAAAAATCTATACATGTTTCCTAACATACCTGTTAGGATTAAATAAACTTTGTGAAAACAATAAATGCCAAAACAGAAATAGCCAAAGAAATCTGCAGAAACCTGATATTGCAGAAATAATGTTGTACTGATAATTATCCTATATCTTCTTCAGAAATAGATGGGGAAGAGTAAAAAGGAATCCAGAAAGGGCTGCAAGCTGCACTCTGTAATCAACCCCTGCAAAACTGCATATATTTCAGCATATTGAAGGCTCTGCTAGGCATAGCTTAACTTAAGTCATTTCCTAGAACTGATAACCACATTCTTTTTTATCAATTAATGCCTAATAATTCTATCTGAGAACCCTAAATCAATAAGTAGAAATTCCTCGAAGGAAATACAGTGTAGTCAAAGTCTCTTCTCTGTGATTTATGTACATGTGGGGATCCACTCACTTGAGCCTAAGCATGAGCAGCAGAGAGAGTCACCCAGTGCTGCTCTTCTCATTGCCACCACACCAAGAGTTCTCTCCTAAGGAGCAGTCAACACTTCACATCAAGATTCAGTCTTTACAACTGTAAATGGAAATTCCTAAAAGGTTGGCCCTACCCAAATTCAAGTACCAACACAACTTACAGAGAAATAAAACAAAATCTAACAAAATTAGACTACCATTTTAATGGTAGTGCAGACTTATGCAGAGAGCTACACACAAAAATGAGAGTCAGCACACTGCCAAGTGCATCGTACCATGAAAATATCAGAGTCTAATGATTTAAGACATCATCAGATCAGGCCATGCACAGAAAAACAGGAGTAACTTGCCAATCTATTGTCCCACTGTCTGAATTAAACTAATAAAGTACAACTATCCTCTCTGGGTTTGTACCAGAAGCGGTTTAATTTTATGAGTCAATCGTTAGAGTTCATAATCAGAGAGTAAACAAAATAACAAGTCAGAGCCAAGAAACTTTGGAATTGTAAAATAAAATAATTTTAGAGAGCAGTTGACATTAGTTAGCTAGAGAGCTTGCCATTTCAGAGACTGTAGCACAGGAAACCTTATATTTGCAATCAGTGCTACCGCCTGCCCCCATGGCTCTTCCTTTCTTGCTGACAGAACTCTGATTCGTAAGGGATAACAACGCATACTCAACTCAAATCATCATTGGTCGATATCAACCATGGCTCTCCTTGCTCTCTTTTTTGTCAGTCATTGGGTTTCTCTGGTAACTGCAGTGTGTGATCTAGTCATGAGGCCAGTGACTCATAAGGAAATCTTAGCTTGGAGCTCATTCTGTAAGATTGACTTTTCCACACGAAAAGGGAGATAAGAGGGCATTTTATCGCCACATTATCTTTTTGCATGGAATACTGGTATGAGGAAAATGATACCTAGGTTTGCAATTATAACCCTCTGACCATGAGGAAGCAAAAGCATTGAGAAAACAATAGGTTAAAAGAGCAGAAAAAAGGATAGTAAAGACCTTAAAGTCACAATTATTTATATTTAAATAAAACATTTGACATTCATTACATTATTTTTATAGTTTTTTTAGTTGCAGTACAAAATAATGAGTTTAACTATACATGTGTGTGAGCAGAAGTCAATTGCTGACTCAGACTAACTTTGCCCGTTGCCCATCCTGTACTGCTCTAGCTGATTTTCCTTCTGCTTTTATGACTGAGTTCCATTATACCATCAAGTCAACTAACAAACTGTGTCCAGACTGCTCACTAAGTCTCAGTAAATCTTGCTATTGATGATGATAAACACCATCCCCATGTTTTAAATTCATCTTAGCGTTGGGCAGTGGTGGCACATGCTAAGCCACCAGCACTCGGGAGGCAGAGGCAGGCGGATCTCTGTGAGTTAGAGGCCAGCCTGGTCTACAAGAGAGCTAGTTCCAGGGCAAGCTCCAAAACTACAGAGAAACCCTGTCTCGAAAAAAACCCCAATAAATAAACAAACAAACAAACAAACAAATAAATCCATCTTAGCTAGGATGTAAAATCACTACAACCAAGTGCTTCCTGACACAATAGCTCCCAATGTTTTTATAGCATAAAGAAGAATATTCACTACTAATTAACATTTTATAATTGATAACTTTAGAAAAGCAAATAGAAGAGGGTAACTTAAAATTTTTGCTTCATATATCATACTTAAATAGATTTTACAAGCCTGTAATCTTTTATATCACTAATAAAGATTTTAAAACTTATAAAGAGAAATAACAAGAAAAATTGATCCATACTCATACCTTTGCGGGTATTCTCTGTCACATCTACCCCAAACTGGATAATGTCACCAGAAAGAATTTCACATGGTGGACTTTCCTCAGAGCCTCGACTCAATCTCTGGCTATTTATAAAAGTACCATTACTACTCTTAGTGTCTTGAAGATAAAACTGGAAAGAAAAGAAAAAGCAAAGGGTTAGCAGTAAGAATTTCAAGCTTACTTTTAAAAAAGTGCTGTCAACTTTGCAAACTACTTCAAGAGCAGTTTCCCGTAGCAACTGAAACCACTCATTTCAGTTAATATTCAACACACATGAAAATAAAAACTAAAAACTGGATAGTTTAAAATTTAACTGGACATATGGTAGAAACACCTTATAAAACAGTTTGTGTTGTGTCCTCAAAGTGTTAAAAAAATAAAGTTAGAGGACAACCCAACAATCCTAAAACTCCTTGGTATTTATCTAAAATAGTAGAAAGCATAAGTCTCCACAAAATTTGCATATAAACACACACAAAGGCATTGTTCATAATAATCAAAACCAGAAACAACTGAAATGTCTATCAGCTGAGTGAACAAGTGCTGCACATCCACACACAAGGTTATTAACTGACAATACAAAAGAATAAAAGTATTGATACCTATAACATCATATGATGAGCCTACAGAATATAATGCAAAATAGAAGAAGACAGTTGGGGATGAGTGTGATGGAACATGCCTGTAATCTCAGCAGGCAGGAGGATTGTTGAGATCAAGGATGGAAGACCCTGTCTCAAGATAAAAAAAAAAAAAAAAGACAAATTTGGACGGGAGGTGCAGTTCAGTGGCAGAGTGCTTGTCAAGCATACGCAAGACCCTGGATTCAATCCCTAGCAGCACAGCAAGCAGAGAAGGTGTCAAGGAGAAGCAGCTGCAGTCATCACCACAAGTGCCCAAAGATCATATATTATATCAGTCCATTTATAGGAAATAGATCAACTGTGTAAGTACATAAAAAAGTATATCAATGCTTGCAAGGAACTAAGGTGGCAGGTTGACTGAATGATAGTTTCTTTTAAGAGTAATGGGGAAAATACATAAAAAAGATGATGGTTGCACAACACCATGAATGTACTAAGCAAACACTTTAAAATGTGAATTTTAATTCTGAAATAGTAGCCCATTCCTATAATCCCAGCATTCAGGAGTCTGATTTGATACCAGCCTGAGCCACATAGTAGCTCAAGGCCAGCCAGAACAATATAATGAGAACTTAACCCAAGAGAAAAAAGAGAAAGTCTATGATAATAGATATCAATATATTCATTTATAAATAAGACATGTGATAAACAAGTTAAATTATCTTTCCAAAGGTTACAGAGGTAACACACAAACAAGTATTCAAATAATACAACCAAAAGAATATTTTCCCATTACTTCACAATGACTTTCTTGTTTTATTATCCTTTATTCATCCCATAAGTACTCTTACAAGATTAATCACATCAAAGGCTAATAATCTGCTAAAAATGTAAAAGTGACATTTCATTTCATTTATTCCCAGGTGACAATTAAAGACTACTACACTGCCTACAAATGACTTATTCTATTGATTCAACAACACACCATGACAGAAAAGCAATAGAAGGGGGAAGGGTTTATTTGGCTTACACTTCCACCCTGCTGTCATCAATGAAGGAAGCCAGGACAGGAACTCAAACAGGGCAGGAACCTGGAGGCAGGAGCGGATGCAGAGGCCATGGAAGAGTGCTGCTAACTGGCTTGATCAGCCTACTTTCTTTCAGAACCCAGGACCACCAGCCCAAAGAGAGCACAATCTACCATAGGCTGGTCTCTCCCACATCAATTGCTAATTAAGAAAATGCCCTACAGCTGGATCTCATGAAGGCATTTCCTCAATTGAGGCTCCTTTGTCTCTGATGACTCTAGTTTGCATGAAGTTGACACACAAAACCAGCCAGTACATAGATCATTATTAAAATCTTACTTGATATTTTACAAATCTATTCAAAATTTAGATACGTTAACATTTCATGCCAGGAAGACAAGGACAAGCAATGCTGTCAGGAAAGAATATTTATTCAAAAAAAAAACCCTTTTCAGCATTAGAACTTACTGTATAAAGAAATAAATGGAGGGGGAGGATACTTTTCATATATCCTTTGGAAATGAGGCAATGAATGGATTCCGATTTACTTTTTCAATATTTATGCCTGGCAAAGTCATAAATAGATAATACAAAATTTATGGTCACTTTCAAATTTCAAATAGTGATGTGTTAGCCAGTTAAGTCAATGTACAGGATTGCAATTCTATTTTTTAAATATTTTAGATTTATTTTATTAAATAAGTATAAGTGCTGCTTGCATGTATATATATTTCTCCACTTAGCTGGAACATATTATTTATATTACTTGCTCAATTTCTTTTCTTTTTAATCTAATGGCTTCCAAATACCTTAGAATAAAATATAACGTCCTTTCTGCTGTGGCCTAGAGTCGATTCTGCACGATCTCGTTCCCTCTATGAACTCAGTTACTCCAGGTCTTTCCTTGACACACTAGCACACTCATGGCTCTGAGTCTGTACTTGTCCACAGACTGCATTTAGTTCCTTGAACACATATCTGCCCTTGGCAGCTGTTATAGTTGGTTTTAACTGTCAACCTGGTCAGGAATCTCATTGTGACATGAGATGGGATCTCTGGGTTACACTGGTATGTGGACCTGCCTGTGGGGGGTTGTCTCGATTATGCTCATAATGTTACAAAAAGATCCACTGTAATTAGGACCAGGGCTGCAGAAGTGAAGAAAGCCAGCTGAGCGCTAGCGTGTGTCAATCTCTTCTGCTGGGGTTCCTGAGGCCTTCACTTCCTCACCATGATGGGTTATTGTTCCCTGGGCTGGGCTAAAATAAACCTTTCTCCCTTAAACTGTTCTTGTCAAGAGTATTTTTCACAGCAACGAAGTGTGTGTATGTGTGTGTGGGGGGGATAACAAAGGCAGTGAGCTGTCCTTAACAAACAAACAAAAACCCAGAACTAAACAATGGTTTTGTACCACCTCTGAAATAATGTTATTATTAGGTCTACACTATACAGAAATCACGATATTTACTCTTAGGTTAGGTTAACTAAAGATGTCAACTTGTTTGCAAGGACGGGAAGATACTATGCTTAAAGCTCCTGATTGCTTTCACCAAAAGCAGGAATACCAGTTTGTTCTGTCAAACCAGAAATATTCTTCTTTATGTTTTTCCTCTTTAAAAGTTTGATCATATCTGAAAATTTTAATTACGACACTGGCAGATTTATGTTTCCCCAGCACCTTAGCAGTTCTACTGCCTCAACTAGTTACTAGGCATCCATCTTGGTGTTAAACGGGTATATAGAGTCCTAAATTAATTTTAAAAAACAAAACAAAACTCTGACTTGAAGATCAAAGTTCCACAATGGTACTTTCATTGTTTACAGGCTTTAATTCTTCAATTTACTCTTGCTTTCCCAAGAGAGCTTTGAGCTTCCTACAATCATGAATAGATGGTGGTTCCTAACCGAAAGGCTTTCTCTACCAACAATGACTTTCCTAATTTCTTGCTGACCAATGCACAGCCACAGCACTGTACATTTACATTACCTAACTTCACAAGGTTTCTACGTAGATTGATTCTATACATGCATACATTTACATTACTTTCAATGTGAAATATGTAGAATCTGAGAATACTTGCATTCCTACATAATGATACACTGCTTCTTTATAACCTTTCAATGTTAAAAGGCTTTGCAAATATCCAAACATCCAAAAGAGCTGAAGCTTCCAAACAAAATACAAGCATAGTTATGTGTGTATCACACACACACACACACACATATGCGTGTGATACCAAATATATGACAGACAACCACAAATTCTAAGTCCATATATAAAAGAGGTTTATTTGTTGATTCCTCAAGAGAAGCTCTCCTGTAGCCCAGGCTGGCCTCATTTGCAGATGGTGAGCGTGAACTTCTCATCTTCCACATGCACCACTCTCAGTGCTTTATTTATGGATCAACAGGAACAGCCTCGGCACCACACAGGGGAGTTTCTAATGACTACACAATGAATTCCGTATAGACTGCAGATTTTGCAAAAATACATTTTTAATCTACCTTAATCATCACCTAAAATGAAGCAGAGTGACCAAGACATAGCCAAAATCCAAAACCCCATGGACAACATTTAGAATCTCAAAACAAAAACAGGGAAAACAGCTTCCCGACCATATACAGTGCGGCTGACTGGACCTGTGTATCACAGATACTAGGTATTCATTCCGTGAACAGGCTGGAGGACAGTGAAAGGAAAGTTGAAAACTCATTCAGCTCAACCTCAACCCAGTAACAATATAAACTTGGTTTCCAACTGAACTCAGACCAGAGCCTTCTTAATGTGAAACTAGGCTCTACCACTCAGGCAAACAAGCTCTTCTACAGAAATTCTTGAAACCAACCAGCCAGCCAAAGCTACCTTCCAAGACACAGTTCCTCAAGGACAGAAAACTGCTTGAAACGAAACCAAAACTGACAACAGGCCTACAAGAGAAAAGATTCAGAAAACAGGTGGAAAAGGAAAAATAAACTCATTTTTTTTAAAAAACGTTTTACAAAAACAACAGGAGAGGGTGCTCTGTGAACTTGAAAACAAATGAAGAGACCACAGGAAAATAACTAGACACAAGACAATAATACAAAACAACTGGGCAGGGTGGACAAAATCTCTAGAAAAGGTAAAAAATAAATAGAAAAAATTCTACAAGAAACATTTGAGCAATTAAAGCACAATGAACAATGCCTAAAGAGAAATGAAAAAGAAAATGGAAGCATTTTTTTAAAGAATCACAAAGACAGGAACAAAGTGACACCAGCAAATACTAGAGTGGCAGCTCCAAGCATCGGCCACACAGAAACAGTAAGAGAAAAACCCTGCAGAACCAGCTCTGCTAGACTCCAGGAAATATGCAGACTTAGAGCAGTGCTAAACACTTCAAATCCAATTAATGCTAACAGCAAAGTAAGCCAGACTCGAATACTGCATGTTCTCTCAAATACATAGTCTAGGTTTTATACTGTGTGTGTGTGTGTGTGAGTGTGTGTGTGAGTGTGTGAGTGTGTGTGTGTGTGTGTGTGTGTGTGTGTGAAATACGAGGGTGGAAGGACGACTGGGGTGAGAACAAGGTCTGCAGAGAACAGAGGAAGTAATGGAGGAAAAGTCCTGGCGTTTCCCTTCCATGGAGAACCCAGACTTCACGTGCACTCGAGCATGCATGCTCACACACATATGTCATGACATGTTTATGACAAGAAAGCAGAAGAGGACTATTTGGGGAGAGGAAAAGAATCAGCAGGAGCAGGGAGATAGGAGGATTAATAGGAAAAAAATATGAGCAAAGAAAATGATATACATGTATGAAAATTTCACCAAAAAGCCAATAATACCATGAACTTACTTAAAAAAATATGTATAATTTTAAATGACTTCCTTAAAAAAGAAAAAGGAAAAGCAACGGACAATTTCAAAATGGTAAGAAATTCTGTGGCATCACTTACCCTTGGCCTGCCTATTCTCAAGAAATCGGGCAATGCCAAACGCGTTCCCAGAATGGGACCTTGGTACCTGGCTCCAGAGGGAGCAGACCAGACTGTAATCACAAATTACTGTGTATCTGAACCTCGATGGAAGTGACGTGAAGGACAGACACAGAGCTCACCCAGACTAGAGCGGCTGGTACTGCTTCAACAGTGCAAAACACCCATCGTAAGCGGTGCCACCTAAGAAAGTTAGTGACGTTTACCAATGTTACAGATTAATAGAAAAAGCAACCCCGCAGTCATCTCAATTAGTGCAGAGAAGGCATCTGACAGACATAACAGCTCTCACATAAACACACAGGAAAAGGGAACTAGCAAGCAGTGTCCTGACGTGAAAACACACACCTGACCTTCAGGAACAGAAGTAGAGTGACAACTTATCTTCATGGGAAAACCACAGACTAAAGCCATTTGTGTGTGACATGGGGAAGAAAGAAAGGCAGTAATAAAAATAACCACTATGCCAATGAAGAGAAGAGTGCTGGAGAATAACAAAGAGTGGTAGGCAGCTGAGAACAGCTGAGACACAGAAGGACTTAGCAAAAAGAAGCAAGGTGTGTGGCTGTGTGGGTGGGGGCAGGGAGTGTGGACGCTGCACCCAGAAATAAGCCAGGCAGCCCTGCTGAAGAAAGACTGACAGTCCTACCTAAAGAACGAGCCCCAATTCCAGGGTCTGGGTCACTGCCTGTGCCCCAGGGCTGTTTGTCTGTGCTACCTTGCAAGAATCTATTACCTAAAACTGAGCTAGCCTAGATGGCCTGAGAGTCAACAAGGCTGAAGTTAACCTACCACAGCTCCAGGGCGAGACAGTGAGAGGCCGTCTAGAAAGTAGCAGGCTGGAAATGTTCAGGGTACAAGAGGCTCAGCTCAGGCAATGACTACACTGTCATGGATGGCTAGGAACTGACCTTCATTGTGCCTATGCCTGGAGCCTGGGGACTACCTGTCTGGAGCACCTATTTGCCAAGAGGATCACTGCTATAGAGCACACCTTCTTAAACTGTGTTGTGACCCTTGAGGCAACAGCAAAAGGTTCCTGAAAACGAAACAAGCAGAAGTTATTTCTGCTATTTTGTCTATATATTTATACAAGTGGTATTCTCGGTATTAATAATCATAAAATCAAAATACTGATTCATCCTGCAAAACTCTGAAGATGCTCTAAGTCTTATAGTATCAAGTGTATTCAGACATGGTACATAAATAAAAACAGCCATGTCACTAATAAGTAATTTTGCTTTCATCCTTAACAAATATGAAAATCGCACGCATATCACAGATTTATTTTAAATTAATTTTACAATTTATTCCAAGCAAATGTTTGGTTAGCATATTGGTTCTTGAGTCTTACATAACCATGGTTACATACAAATTTCTCAAGTGGCAGAGTCAGGTATAGAAAGAGTCAAAACATGCCAGATACTGGAAACCTAGCCAACTACCCAGGGCTAGTGAAGTAGATCTTGGAAGAAAACCTACAATTGCTACTTGACTACACCAGCCTAATTACTACCAAAACTCTAAATATTTATCCTGATACACATGATAAATGTAGTTTGCGTTTACCCTCACCAAAGAAATTTCTCTTTGCTACAGATTCCATTCCAGGAAACTGTAACTGAGCAAGTGCAGAGAACAGGAGGTCATGTGGTGCCCAGTCCCAACTGAGGTATCTACAACACAACTCCTGCCCCAAGTCTCGTGGCTTATAGTGGAGGAGGGCGCAAAGGCTGTAAAAGTCAGAGGCAGGAAGCTGTGAGACTGTGCCTCTTAAAAATGTCAGAGCAGCTATACTCATCAGGCTATTTAACGGACATTAAAGCACAGATTGACAAGTCTGCCTTAAAGATCTCAGTGCTACTCTTGCTCCCTAGACTTCGAAAGCACTTGGGACACAACCCCTTCTTAAAGCATAAACTACCTTGGTGAGTATAAACTAGGCATCTTGACAAAAAGGGAGAACTCACCAGGCAGCAGACTGTAATGTTAACAGTTACCAGCAGAGGTCACTGATATACAAGAACTGAAGCTACTATAGCGAAGACCACACTGACAGACCTGAGTTTAAGAGTCTGAGCAACACAGAAAGCCAGAAACAGGAGAGACAGAAGGATCCTGAGGACCCAGTCTAACCCAGTTGGTGAGTTTCTGGTTCAGTAAAAGACCCTGTTTCAAAAAAACAAAGGTTGAGTGGACTGGCAGAATGACTAAGGGAATAACAATGGTTGCCACCAATCCTGCAGATCCGTTCCCAGGACCACATGGTAGCAAGGTTGCACAAGTTGTCCTCTGACCTCCATATGCATCTTGCAAGCTCCTACACACACATGCACACACACACAGACACACACCACAAATAAGACTAACAAACCATTAACCAAACTGATAAAAGAAAGAGAAAATACAAACTAACAAAATTAAAGATGAAAAGGAGTTTAAAATAAATACCAATGAAACCTATAAGCTCAAAGCTGAAGAGATGTCTCAATCACTAAGATGCTTGCCATGTAACAACCACGAGGACATGACTTTGGATCTCTAGTACCCACGTAAAAAGTTGGTGTGGCCATACATGACTACAACCTCACTACTGGAGGACAAAGGACAGAAGGATCACTGGGGTTTGTTGACCACCAGCCTATCCAAAAAAAAAAAAAAGTGAGCTCTATCTTCAATAAGACACCTATTTCAGAGAAATAAGGCAGAAAGTGAGAGAAAACATCAATGTCCTACTCTGGCTTCCAAGTGCAGAGCTGATACAAAAGTGTGAATACAAACCCCCCCCCCGCCCCAGCAAGCACACATGAATGTGCACTTACAAACAGAAACACACACACAGATGTAAGCGGGGACTATTCTTTCATTTCCCAGCCTCTCAGACCCAAATAATCATGCAGAAACTGTATTAATTACCACACTGTTTGGCCAATGGCTCTGGCATATTTCTAGCTAGCTCTTACAACTTAAATTGACCAATTTCTATTAATCTGTGTATCACCACGAGGCTGTGGCTTACCAGCAAGGTTCGGCATCTTTTCTCCTTTGGCGACTACATGGAGTCCCCTTGACTCCGCCTACTCTCTCCCTACATTCAGTTTAGTTTTCCCACCTACATATATATTCTGCCCTGCCATAGGCCAAAGCAATTTATTAACCAATAGTAATAAAACATTCATAGAATATAGAGGGGAATACCACATCACACAGAGACATATATCAATGGAAAAAGCAGGGAAAGAAAAGTACAAAAGAGAAGGGGGAGGTGTGAGGGAATAACACAATGAGGGACACAGAGAAAAGCAAGATACACACAGACCTGCACTCTTAACATTGGGGAGACAGAGACAGAATTCCTGGGATTTGCTCAACTTCGGTGAAAGACACCTCAAAAAATAATGTTGGGCATGGTAGCAAATGCCTTTAATCCCAACACTTAGGCAGAAGCAGGCAGATCTACGAGTTCAAGCCTAGCAGAGTCTACATAGTGCATTCCAGGCCAGTCAAGGTTGTATGGTAAGATTCTGTCCTGATAAACAAGGCAAAAGGGCTGAAGCACCCACATGGTGATTCACAACTACCTGCAGCTCCAGTTCCAGTGACTCTTATGTCCCCTTCTGTCATCCAAGGATACCAGACACACACATACATATATACATGCACGCAAAACACTCATACACATAAAAATAAATAAGGTGGAGAGTGGTTGAGGAAGACACCCAACACCACATTCTAACAGGCACACATACAAGCTCTTGCCACACACACGTACAGAGATACCATATACATTCAAACAAAAATACACAGAATCATTACAGAATACAGAAGAATACAGAAATTGAGACATGACAAAGTTTCTAGAAACATGGCCTACCAAAAACTTAATCAAGAGGAAATAAGTAGACTAAATACATCTCTAACAAGTAACAAAATTGAAGAAATAAATGGTCTTTCAACAACAAAAGTCTGAGATGGTACAGATTCACTGCTGGATTCCACAGGACCTTTAAAGAAGACCCAACACCTGTTCTTCACCAGTTCTATGAAATAGAAAGAGAAAGAACACTTCAAACTCATTTTATGAAGCTATTATTACCCCATACCAAAAACAGACGAGGATACACACATACACACCACCACCACCACCACCAACAACAACAACAACCTGCAGACCAAACTCCCAGATGAACATAGATATAACAATTCTCAATAAAGAGCCAACAAAATGGCTTAGCAGGTAAAAGGGCTGGAGAGATAGCTCAGCAGTTAAAGAGTACTAGCTACTCTCCCAAAGGACCTGGGTTCAATCCCAGCACATAACCATCTGTAATTCCAATTCCAGAAGATTAGAAGCCCTCTTCTAGCTTCCTTGGATACAAAGAATGCATGTATCTGATGCACAAAGTTACATTCAGGCAAAATAGCCATACACATAAAAAAAAAAAACCTACTAAAATAATTTTAAATTTTTTGTATTTTTTTAAAAAAACTTTTTTTCTCATTTAACATACCAATCCCAGTTCCCACTCCCCCACCACCGCTCCCTTCATCTTCTCTCCCACCCCAACTCCATTCACTCCTTGGGTGATATGGGAGGTCCTTCTGTATGTGTTGCTTTTATTGGTTAATGAATAAAGAAGTTGATTTGGCCTGTGATAGGGCAGAATAGAGCTAGGCGGAAAAACTAAACTGGATGCTGGGAGAAGCCATGTATCCACCAGAGGAGAAAGACACGAGCAACCAGCCAGAAACTTGTCAGTAGGCCACGAGCCTCATGGTAAAATATAAAATAATAGAAATGAGTTAATTTAAGATATAAAAGCTAGTTAGTAATATGCTTAAGCTAATGGCCAAACAGTATTGCAATTAATACAGTTTCTGGGTGGTTATTTTGGGTCTGAGCAGCCGGGAACGAATAAGCAGCCTCTGTCAATAAATTGGCACCAACATGGTTAACTAAATCCACACAAAAACCTGAGAGGGCATGAAAAAGAATCCTAGACACATACACACACACACACAAACATAGTTTAATGCAGCTTCTTGTTCTGTTTGCTGGCGGAATGCAGAGACGTGGCTCCTTTAAGAGGTTTCCTGACTCAGCTGTAGCAGTAAAAACTGCTACAGCATCCTGTTTTGCCAGTACAAACAGCTCTGACTCTTTCAGGAGGTCCAGCTACAAAACAATTAAATGGGGTTTGTGAGCAGAGTGCTACAACTTGCTTAATGGCAATATAGACCCACTGTGTGCCTGAAAATGGGGCTGTACGCATGGCTCCCAGAACTGGTGCTAAGCAGACCTTCGCCACATTGGACTGAGTGGAGCCAAAAGGCAAAGCAACCTTAGTCCTAGCCATGCCGCTTAACATTTTAAGAAGCAGTCCTGGTCAGAAAAGGATTTTAGCTCTTCTTTGAAGTTCTGGTAGAAATCTGCACTGAAACCATCAGGTCCTGGGCTTTTCTTGGTTGGGAGGATTTTGATGACTGCTTCTATTTCCTTTCAGGTTATAAATCTATTAAAATTGTTCATCTGATCTTGATTTAATTTTGGTATGTGGTACCTATCTAGAAAACTGTCCACACCTTCCACAACCCTAAAGCCTGAGTTCAATTCCCAGAACCTACAGAAAAGTGGAAAAGAAGGTGTCCACAAAGATGTGCCCTGACCTCAGCACACATATAATGGCAGGCATATACTCATACATATATGTGCACAATAATAAAAATTTAAATTCTCAAAAATAGACTTACAAACTAAATTCAAAAACATATTTTAAAGATCATAAACCATGACCAAACGGACTTTATTTCTGGGATGACAGGATGGCTCAACACACACAAATCAATATATAATCTAGCTCATGGTCTCCAGAATTGAAAAACAAATGCTGCATAATTAACTGAATAGATTCTCAAAAGACCTTTGCTGAAGTCCAACATCCCTTTATGGAAAGAGCCCTAAAGAAACTAGAACTACAAGTGCTACATCTCAACATAGTAAACCTACATCTGACAACCTGATAATCAGCATTATATTAACAGGAGAAAATGAAGAGTACTTCCTTGAAATGAACAGGGAGATAGGAGTGTCCACTCTCTCTATACTCTTAATAAAACAATTCTTAAAGTCTTCAACAGAGCTAAGAAAAGAAGGCAAACTAACCCTGTTAGCAGATGACATGGTCTTAGACTTAAAAGTCCCTCAAGACTTCATCAAAAAACTCTTTGATGTGATAAACACTTTCAGTAAAGTGACATAATACAAATCATCACAAAACAAGCTGCTTTTCTATATACCAGTAACAAGCCTGCTGAGAAAAATCAGAGGGGGAAAATCCACATAACATCTTCCCAGTGAATAGAATACCTAAGAAAACACCTAAGCAAGGAAGTCAAAGAACTGCAATGAAAACTGCACAACACTGAAGGGGCTGCAGAGAGGGCTCAGTAGTTAAGTATGCAAACTACTCTTGCAGAGGATCCAAGTTAGATCCCCAGAACTCACACAGGGCAGTTCACAGCCTCCTGTAATTCCTCTTCTGGTCTCTGAGGATACCACACATGTACACAGATCCACGTATAGACATAATTTTTAAAATAAATCTTTCAAAACACTGAGAAATTGAAGAAGACAACCAAAGATGGAAAGACTTCTCCAAACTCAGATTCACAGAAAAATACTGTGAAAATGGATGTATTAATGACCATGATCTACAGTCAATGCAAGCCAGACCAAAATTTCAATGGTACTCTAAACAGAACTTGAAAAAAAAAATTCTGAAATTCACATGTAAGTACAATTGCTCCTGAACAGACAAAATAATCCTATGAAGAAAATAATGCTGAAGGTATCACAATACTTGACCTCAATTACATAAGAGACACATTAAAAAAAAAAAAACAGCAAAGCACAGTCAAAAGGACTAATAGAATAGAATAGAATAGTGGACTCAGAAATAAGCCCATGCATCTAAAGTCACCTAAATTTTAACAAAGGTGTCACCTAAATTTTAACAAAGCACTTTAAAATAAATGCTTAGGCTAGGTCTTTTAACTTTTTTCCATATGGCCCATTATTAGTTCTTGATGTTACTTGAGCTATTAGAGTCCTTTTCAGTCCTGGCCTAGCCTGTATCATGAAGTGTTTCCTTATGTCTTCCTCGCACAGCTTAAATATGCAATCAGCCTAAATGCTAACCAAGAAGTAAACAGACGGTTGGAGAGATTGTTCAGCAGTTAAGAGCACTAGCTGCTTACAGAAGACTTGAGTTCTGTTCCTAACACCCACACACAACTGCCTGTAACTTCAGCTCTTAAGGATCTACTGCCCTCTTCTGGACTCAGCAGGCACTGTACACACATGGTGCACATACATACATGCAGGCAAAATGCTTACACATAAAAAAAATTTAAAGAAATGAACAAAAACATGGCATATATACAGTCAAGTTATTATTCAACCCCAGAAGGAATAAAACTGACACATGTGGAAAAATGGAGCTGGGCGATCAAAATAGTAAACAAAATAAGCCGGCTGGAAAGACAAGCACTGCAGGTTTTCCATGCACAGAGCACACACATGGTGCTAGTTAATTTACTGTCAACCTGACTGGATTTAGAATTCCTATGAGACACACCTCCAGTACATCTGTGAAGGTGTTTCTGGGGAGGTTTAAATGAGAGAAGACCCACTCTGAAAGTGGGCATATCATCCCACAAGTTAGGGGTGCTGGACTGAAAAAAGAAAGAGAAACGAAAACAAGCACCAGAAGTCACATCTCTTTGCTTTCCTGACTGAGTGGCAATGCGTGTGGAAAACATCAAAGTAGGAACGGGAGACTATCGGGGAGGAAGACAACTGCAATATTGCTTCTTGACTGTCAGCTGGGAGGTATTACCAACTTCCAGGCACGCCTCTGAGGAAGTTTTTATATTGTGTCAATTGAGGTGGACAAACTGACCCTCAATGTGGGTACATTGCTCCCTGAGCTGGGTTCTCAGATCAAACAAGAAAGCAAGCTGAGCACCAACATTCATTTCTCTGTTCGCTGAGTATGGTTTCAGTGCGAATCACTGCTTCATGTTCCTGCCATGTCATCTCCTCGGAGAAACTATTCTCAATCCGTGAGTACAGACACACCCTTCCTTTTGTCAGGTATGGCATTACAGCAACAAGAAAGGTTTCATACCTCATGTTAAGAGGTAGAGTGAAACAGGAGGACTAAATACGACATGTGTTTCTATGTATCTCATGCACGAATGAAAGCAGAGGGGGTACTTGCAGAAGAGAAAAGTACCAGCAGGCAGGGCAAACATGTGCAAAGTAAATGCTATATATGTACAAAGTGTCATGTTAATTTTTTAAAGAATAGCAGCTTCCTCCCATTAGATAAGGAACAATAAGAACACAGCTTTATCATTATTTTACTATTCAACATTATACTGGAAGTTGTAGCTATTAACAAGAAAGACAAGCAAACTGAAAAGGGAAAGGTAAATGTGTCCATTCACAGGCTAGACAACCCCACAGAACACACCAAATGCCATTCAGGTAACAAATTCAACTAAACTGCACCTTACATAGCTGACACAGAAAAAGCTGTCATTTCTAAATTACAGTCCTTTAGTTTGAAGCTGGGACCCAGGCCTTTGCACACTCTAGGCAAAATGCTTTACCATTCAGCTACACCCGTAGCCCAGCAGCTATGTTTCTATAAGCCAGTAATGGGTACCCCAAAATGGAAATTAAGAAAGCACTTCCATTTAAAAGACTCTAAAAGAAAAAAAAAATAACTATGAATAAATTTAGCAAGGAGGTAAAAGACTTGTATAGTAAGGGCTATGCAATATCATTAAAAGAAGCAACATTAATAGCTTCCACCTCCAGACCTCCTGTGATATGCAGATATCTGACATGTATCACTTCAATCCTCATAAGTCTACCAAGAAGATAGTAACATCTCCATTTTATAGATAAAAAACTGAGACTTAGGCTTTAAACAGACGGTAACAGTCTCACAGCGATTGCTGACTTGACACTATGATTCCAAAACAAAAAATTCCAAACCACAATGTCTGCCTGCCTTCCTCTTAAATTAAGCACTCTATGATATTTAATTCAAAGCTCTCATAAAAATCTCACAAAATTATAAAATTTTCATGAAGCAAGGAGAATAGCTTGAACTCATTTCAAACAAGAATCCACCACTGGGTCAAATCATTTTAATTCACAATACTTACTAGGCACCCAACTATAGAGAAAAACCATATACCTAGAAACGCTAAAAATAAAGTATGAATCAAATAGCTAAATTCTACAAGATTGATGTGAAGTGCAGAGGGCACACTTATGTGTGAGGGTGGTGCCTAGATTGAGAGGCGAGGAGGAGGCACAGGTACGGCAGCACATTTATATATAGTCATGACCCAGCTCTAAAGAATAACAAATCCAAGACATAATGTAAAAGGGGGGCTTGGCCCTCGACAAGGATGTTGAAGATTTCTTAATACGGGCACAATAACAGATCTGATTAAAGTACTGGTTTAGGCCCCTGTATTCGGGAGCAGTCATGGGTTGCCTGTGCCCTGGCCATAGATACTGCAGGGAGGGGATACTGAAAGCCTTACCCTGTATTTGGAAAGTCCGTTCCTGTCCATGTCAAACCTCGGTGCTGTGGGAACACATCTTCCTTCTCACAGCCTCTTGGTCTCCTGACTGCTCACTGAGTGTCCACTGTCAGTGCTGGGCAGTGCCCTCAGGGGCTCATGGAAGGGGAAGTAGAAGCAGGGCTCTGCCTTGAGGGTTTACTCTGGCCTAGTTTTGCAAATTCCGGAAACCTGTGTGCTAAAAGGCTACCTGACCCCTCTCCTCCTTGCCTCCCAGCTGTTTGTGGACACCAGCTGGCTAGGAAGTGGACAGCAAGACCACCACACACAGGGAAACCAGAGACACTGCCCACTCAGAGCACAGGAAAACAGCTTTTACTCAGCTTAGCAATCGGCTCAGGCACAAGGGACTCCAGCATACAGTCTTGACACCAACACCTCAGAGGGCTATATCCTGTTCCTGTAACACATTTGCTACTGTCTGGAGTGACAGGAGATTTTCTATGCATTTGTTGCTAACTTTTCTGCTACTTCCCCAATAACCTTATACATTAAAAAAAAAAAAAAAAGTTTAGGAAAGTTACTCTAACATCTCTGAGATACAGCAGTTATAGGATGAATTTCAATCTAAGTCACTAGAAATAGGGAGATCATGACTTGCTCACTTTTGCCACCAGTATTTTAGTCCTTTCTTAGAAAGCACACACAGTCTCTATATACATTTTTTAAAAGGCAAATTGTAATCTTCAAAGAATTCTTGTCAATATGTAAATGGTCAAAGTCTTGAGCAGATAATTTTTTCTTTGGAAAAGTAAAGTAATAATGATAATAATAATTAATAATCATAGGAGAATAAATAGAAGCAAAATGATACAACCTATGAAAAATAATTTTACTTGAGAAATGACAATTTTATCATGGGAAATGACTATCTGGGCTAAAGAAAACAGACTTACAACGTCAAGTGCAGAGGCTCCGGTTTTCTACTACCACATGATTCAGACGTTCACACAGAGCCCACTCCCAACAGTCTTCCTGACACCCACTTCTCAGAATAATAATATTCCCATTCAGAATTCACTAATTCTTTTCAAGACTTTGAACTGCAATTTAGTAACAGAAAATATCATCTTCATTTTCTACCTCCACTTATGCCTTGAGCACAGATCCTAGACAATTCCCCTAGGAAAATCTTGAGACCCAAGTTGGAGAAGTTGTGAAATTTTCTTTTAACTAATTTCATTAATTTGTTTGCATTGAGATAAGTCTCACTATGGAACCCTTGGCTGGCCTCAAACTCACAGATATCTACCTGCTTCTATCTCCTGAGTGCTGGAATAAAATGTGTGTACCACCATGCAAAATTTTCTTTTAAAGTATTGATTTCTGGGCCAGTGAGATGGATCAACAAGTTAAAGCCTCTTACCATGAAGCCTGACAACCTAAGTTTGATCCCTGGAACATACACAGGAGAAGAAGAAACCCTCCATATGAGCCATGGATGGCACAGTAGAGCACACACACTAAATAAAAGAATAAATTAGAATAAATACATTTTTAAAGAATTGATTTCTTTCACTTCCATGAAAAGCAATACCATTTACACCCAGAATTCAGCTATTTACAAACTATCCATAGAGAGCAAAGCTGAACAAAACATCCACTGCCCGCCAATGGCCACCACAGCCATCATATCTGTGTTTTAAGATTTTTCTATATGCCTGCACAAACTCCTCTATATGCATTTTTTCACTTAATGCACTTGTTACATCATTCCCATACTACAGATAAATAATTTAGAATTAAAAGAGATTAAGTAACTTGCTAAAAGTGCTCCCAAACTAGCAATGGAGAGAAAGGTGCATTTTAAACATTTTGTCTTACTGTTTGTTTTTGAAACAAGATCTTACTAGTACAGGCTGTGTAGACTTCACCCAGGTTTGAACTTGTCATGTAGGCAAGGATGACCTAAACCTGATTTTCCTGCCTCTAGCTCCCAAGAGATAGGATTACAGGTGTGAGCCACCACACTGGGCAGATTTTAAACTGTTTTAACTTCAATATTTTGCTCTATTATCTCTATTTGTCTGGATATTTTATTGCTTCTTCTGTTTCTCTCAAGCCTCTGTAAAATAAGAATGTTTTCACTTCCTACATCAGTAAGACAAGGCTGATAGTCGGCCGAGGGGCAGATAGTGATGGCGAAAATAAAACAAGCAGACCTGCTGCTGCAAAACCACCTGGAAAGGCAGGGATGAAAATTTCTTTCAAAACTGCATATACTACCTGATACCAACGATTTGACACACAGGCATTAACTGAGGTTTTCCCAGTTCCCATGTCCACAAGCACATGAAGTATTTGCTCATACCAGGTCCTATGCTAGCTCCTTTACACACATGCCCTCATCAAACTCATGTGCACCATGATTAAGACAGTAGTTAAACGTATGCCCAAAGATTATACAAAAAAGTAAGGACATCAAAGATTCTTCACGACTACTAAAAATCCTTGGAGAGTAGAATCAGTTCTATTTTGAACCCTTAATAAAATGTATACTGAATAAACTCTAAATAAATACTTTCAATATTTAATTGATTCATATAGTAATAAAATACTATATACTTGACCCATTGTTTACCAGTCATTTCCTGAGCATCTCTGATCATTAATTCAGCTAGCAACAATTATAGATTAGTTATATTAATTAATCATATTAATTATATATTATACAGTTTAATTATATACAATTATATTATTCTATAATTAATTATAGAATAAACATGTGACTATCGCAAACCACTCACACAATTGAATTTTACTCAGCATTAAAGAAAAATGAAATCTGCAGGAAAATGAATGGAATTGGAAAATATTATACCGAATGTGGCAAGCCATACCCAGAGAGACAAACACTGGGTGTTCTCTCTCATATGTGGATCTTGAACTCAAATTTTTAGATAGCTATGTTGAGGTTGTAGTGAGTGCCCGAAGAGGCCAGGTATCAGGAAAGGAGACATGGGGCAGGGGATGTTGAAGGGAGCAGGAAGAGTAAATCTATTTATATGAAAGCAGAGAAGGGACTGTAGGAAAGACAAGGGTTGAAGAGAAATGAGGAAATAAAGAAATAGAAGAAACGTGGAGTTGGAGAAGGGGGGGCAATCAAAATTAAGAATGCATGAAAAGGTCATATAGGAACCTACCATTTCATAGACTTAAAAAAAAGGAAAAAAAGAAATTGAACAGAAGTATTTCTCATGGTGGTTAACACTGCTCCCAGAAGCCATAGGTTTTCAAACCAAAATTCCAGTGTCAGCTATGGGATATTCCCCTATGATTGGCCAGATAGTCCCCACAGACTCTCAAAACACTAGAGGCTCTTATATTTGCTCTTGGATACCCACCACCATAGTGCTAAAACAATCACACCGAGCTATAGGCATTCCTGTTCCAGTACTGAACTGCCTGGCAAGATATGCTACCACATGAATGTTCTATGGGTAACCAACTGCTTTCTGATTGGACTGAAGAAACTCTACAGGAGGGAATACATATATGCCTGCACCACAGAACTGGTGAAAAGCCTGTGAGAGGTCACATGCTCTATTGGAGAATCTAATACTGGTGTCTTCCCAAATGTGTTAAAACTGTTTTCTTATATGTTTATACCCACAGTCTCCTGTTGCTCTCAGACTGGATTAGCAGCGGGCAACAGTTAAACAGGGGAACACGACAGCTAGTGCTTAGACCCAAGTGGGTTTTCTATGTCACCCCATCCACGGCCCAGGGAACATCACAGAAGAGAGAGTGAAAGGGCTACGGGAAGCGAAGGGTGGGGAAGAATGCAGTATGTGCTGTCTTCTGAACACAAAGTGGTCCTTATGATCATGAGCACACATGGCTGTGACTACCTGGGAGGAACTGAACAAAAAGGAAGCAAGGGAGAAAATGGGAGAGGGAAGGATAGAGACTAAGAGAGGAAGAAGATAAAAGCACAGATATAAGGGGAGACTTATTAGAAAGAAGAAAGTCTGGAGTAGTGGGAAGGGATGAGAAGGTGGTAAGGGTTGAATGTACTCAAAGTTCATTGTATATAAGTATGATATTGCCAAAAAATTTTAATTAAAAATTTAAAACTGGGAGTGGGCGTGGTGACACACATTTTTAATCTCAGCACTCAGGAAGCAGGCAGATCTCTGTGAGCTCCAGGTCACAGCAGGCCTTGTCTCAAACAAACTGGAAATAACTCTAATGTCCATCCAAACTGTATGACAAACAGAGCTTGGTTGAACACACCTGTAAAATCAAATACTCAAAAGGCTAAGGAAGAAACTGCAGAAAACAACAAAAACCCATACTATAATCATCTGATGAAATACAATCTTCACAAATAATGAGGTAGGGCTGTAGTATCAGGGTAAAAATATAATTAAAATATAATCCATTTTTGTAAAATCAATGATATAGGCTGCACTCTAAGTGTTTTAGTCTATTGCTGCAATGAAACACCACAACCAAAAGGCAAGTTGGGGAAGAAAGGGTTTATTCAGCTGACACTTCCACATTGCTGTTAAACACCAAAGGAAATTAGGACAGAAACTCAAGACAGGGCAGGAACCTGGAGGCAGGAGCTGATGTAGAAGTCACGGAGGAGTGCTGCTTACTGGCTTGCTCAACCTGCTTTCTTATAGAACCCAGGACCAGCCCAAGGATAGCACCACCCACAATGGGCTGGGCTCGCCCACATCAATCACTAACTAAGAAAATGCCTTAGCTGGATCTCATGGAGGCATTTCCTCAACTGAAGCTCCTTTGTCTCTGACTCTAGCCTGTGTCAAGTTGACACAAAACCAGCCAGAGCAATTAGGAAGTAAAAATATTGGAAGAATATACACCAACAGAGTGCTTATCTTTACAAAGAGAAATCTGAAAATTAACACTTGAGGATTTAAATTTTTATTTGTCACCCAGGCGGAAACCTCCACCCCTGCCATGCTGCCAGCCCAAACAGGCACTCCAGGAAGCATTCAGACAACACCCCAGACCACCTGGTGCGGGAAGTGAGTAAGAAGGTGATGGAGTGATGGGAGAGAAAGAAGCAATCAAATAAGCAGTAGAGAAACGGAAGAAGAGCATTTGTGAGCTACGAAGTGAGCTGGAACTGAGCGAGGGTGGTTGCTGTTCTTGTTCCTGGGGAAAAGGTGAGTTACGCTGCCCATCGATTGAACCAGTGACAAACACAAGTGCTAGTGGGTCTATGCCATCTTCCAGTCAGAAAACTGACCAATGGACGAGTCACTGTGACTCCCAGAGCTGCATCCTAGTCCAGGAAGGAGAGTAGCACCTACAGTGGAGACCCACAACTGACTGGACATGTCCTGCTGAGTTTATTTCTCATCAGTGGCCTCTCTGCAATCTCTACAGTAGGTTGTAGAGGCAGTTCAACCACAAGACTGGACAACTCTGTTGAACTACAGTTTTATCTTGCTGCATTGAACTTTGGCCAGAGATTTATTTCCTTTGGAAGTTTTGGGTTGGACAAACACTTGAAGACACCCAGAGCCCTGCTCGCCACCACACAGAATGGGCAGGAAGAAGACACCCAGATACCCTGCCCAACTCTTGGTCTGCCAGGAGCACAAACCACTATTATGTGCAAGTATGAGGTGGAGAGATGGGAGAGAAGGAGGAGCAGAGGAGCTTGAGCGCTACAAAGATGGGCAGATCTGAAGATACAGCGGAGAAGAAGAGCCTGATGTGAGTAGCATGCAAAGTCTCCTGAGGTCATAGTGAGGGCCATGTCTGGGTCTGTGTTGATGTCCATGGCCCACGTAACCACCAATGGCCATGTGGATGTCCCTGGTCTGGACTGCCACCTGGGACAATGTTGATATTCAAAGGCTGCAGGGTTGGCTCCGCTCCTCACTCAACACTAGGAAGAGCTGCCCCTGTCCTTCACTGGCTGCAGCACTTGGGACAGCAGACCTTCCACCTCACCTGGGCAGCACAGTAGAGCTAACCCTAATGGCAGGGTGAGGGTAAGCTGGCCCCAAGGGCGGGAGAGTTGACCCCGCCCCTCATCTGTCATTCAGTGGTGTGGGCTGTGACAGGCAGGAGAGCTGGTTTCAGGGCTATGAGAGTGGGAGACCTAAACCTTCCCACCGCCAGCTACAGCACTCAGGAGAGTGGGCCCTCACCTCACCTGCGTAACCCAGTAAATCTGGCCCCGGTAGTTGAGAACAGGAGAACTAGTCCCACACCCCTTGCTGCCTGAGGCATTGAGAAAGCTAGGCAGGGCAACTGGAAAGTTCACCCTAGTGATGAGGGTGAGGTCTGCTGGTGGGCTGACCAACCAGCTATCACCCAGGCCCAGAAGCATGGCTATGAGTTGATCCACCCCAATATCCAGTCCATCTATGACTGGGGTGGAGCACAGGTGCTGTGCACATGAAAGGACCAGTTCTGCAGAACCAAAGCTGCAGGATCTCCATGGCACAGGGAAACAACAGGATAACAGGATATGCAAGAGGAGTCCCAGTGAGGATCCAGTATTGATAGTGTAGCAGGAGCCAGAGGCCTCAAACTAGAATGACTCACTGCAATGCACACCATGTATGAACTAAAGGAAATACTGTGTGACTCACTGTGACACACTACAGCTTCCATGGCAAGATGTCTTTCTTTTAAATTTTATTTTTATTTTATTTTGTGGAGGAGGTTGCAAGGGCAAAGGGTGGATAGGATAAGACAGGAGATGAATGGGATCAGAGTGCATGATGTGAAATCCTCAAATAAAAAGTTAAACATAAATAAATAATAAAGTATAGAGTGACAAAAACAATCTTTATTTACTACAGCTAACACATCTTCAGTATCACACTATGATCACTTAGTGGGAAATTATGTAAAGAAGGTAAAATGGTAATCTGGGAGGGAAACAACCAGTTAAGGAGATGGTTTGGTCAGTAAAGTGCTTTGCTGGACAAGCATGAGGACTTAGTTCAGAGCTGAAGCACTCATTAAGAGTCATGTGGTGTGCACCTATAATACCTTCACTGGGAAGGCAGAGAAAGACAGGACCCTACAGCAGGCTGGCCAGCTAACCTGGTAGGCCAATAGGTGAGCTCTAGGTTCAATGAGGAATCTTATCTTGAAAATAAGGTCGAGAGCAACAGAAGACACAGGATCCCAACCTCTGGCCCCCACACATGTATTCATACATCCATGTACCCACACATACTGCACCTGCATGTGTATGCACATACACACACACACACACACACACACACACACACACACCACTGGAGGTTGGGGGAACAACATAGAAATGCAAGTACTGTCACAAAATGAGAGGGAAAGAACTCAAAAACAGACTTTTCCAAACACAAAATGGGTAAACTTCAAGGTTGATCAAGAAGGGAAAATTCAATAAGTTAAAAGGTTAGTAACCCTATACACACACACAGCATCCAGAAATAAAGCTGCTGCCTTCAGCAATAAAATCACTTTAAAACTTTATTTAAAACCGAAGAGTTTTCAGACCAACTGTGTTTTGTTCTTTAAGATTAAAGAACTAAGCTGGGTGGTGCTGGCACACACCTTTAATCCCAGCACTCAGGAGACAGAGGCAAGTGGATCTTTGTGAGTTCAAGGCCACCCTGGAGAGAGTTCCAGGACAGGCTCCAAAGCTACACAGACAAATCCTGTCTTGAAGAACAAACAAACAAACAGATTACAGAACTAAATTCTGAATAGAAAAACTTTGGCAACCAACTGCTTCTATTTGGACATTTTTTTAAAACCTGGGGGTATTTTAAAACCCAGAGCTTTAATATGCTTATAGTCTCTAGCTTCCCTACCCTTGAAGGAATGTTAAAACTAAAAAGGTATATTGATCCTTTACACAACAGCACGGGTAATTTGGTTTTCATCATAATATAAACGGAATTTAAAGTCAAGAAATAGGATGAGATCACCAACAGATCAAGTACAAATAAAGAAGAGGCCCAACCTTGAAGCAACTTGAAGGGCCAAGAGAGATGAAGATTAAGTAAAGAAACTGAGAAGAATGGCAGGCAAGTCTGAGAGAAACCTCAGAGAAAATGATCTCTCCTGGAAGCTGTGCGAGGTGCACAGGGTATTTCCCAGAACTACAGGAGATAACTGATGTGATTGGAGTAAGGGAAGAAACAGAAACTGACCACTGGAAATAACAATCTAGGAGCCATTAATGATCTTGGTAAGAACAATAGCTGAAACGGCCAAAATGCAATTAAAAGTACAGCAATGGAGAATAAAAGCCAGAATGACTCGAGAAAATAGAGAAGAAGGAGAGGTCACATACACAGACAAATCTTTTAATGAGCTATGTTTTACAGGGAAGCAAAGAAATAAACAAACATAGAAGGAAAAGTGACATCAGAAACTTTTTTTTAGAAGTGATATTCTTGTCATATTGCCCAGAGTAGCCTCAAATTTCTAGGCTCAAGCAGTGCTCTCACCTGAAAGCCCAAAGCAGACAGAACTACAGGCATGCACTACTCTGCACAATTAAGAACGCTGCTGTGTAACAAGAGAAAAACACACTAATGTGGGAGCCCCCTCTGTGTGCTGTCATTACCATTAATTTAAAAAAAAAAAAACTGCCTTGGCCTTTTGATAGGGCAGAACTTAGGTAGGAGGAAAAAACTGGACTGAATGCTGGGAGGAAGAAGGCAGAGTCAGGGAGCCATCAGGGAGCCGCCAGGGACAAATGCTGGGAATTTTACCCGGTAAGGCACTGCCACATGGCAATACACAGATTAATGGAGATGGGTTAAATTAATATAAGAGTTAGCCAATAAGAAGTCAGAGCTCATGGGCTAAGTAGTGATTTAATGAATACAGTTTCTGTCATTATTTCGGGTCACGCTAGCTGAGCAGCCGGGACGAACAAGCAGCTCACTCCCGACAACAACACACTGCCTTTATATTGTTTAAAAAAGCGACCCACCACAGAGCAGAGACACCTGCCCTACCTTTCAAGGAACAGAGGTTTCCTTAACAAAGTCATTCCATAACTGAGCTGAAGGATGAGTAAGGGTGTGTCGGGATGAAGGGGACCGAACAGCCTGAGCAACTGGGGATTAGAACCAACACCTCAAAAAGGGCTGGCAACGGAGGAGTCTGGAAGGATACTAGAATAGAAACCTGAGAAGACAGGAGATAAGACTAAAAAAGTAAGCAGTCACCAAGCCTTTCTTAAGAAGCATCAAGAAAGTATAATATAGATGACTGGGAACTCATCACTATAGACTTTAGGCAGGGAATTACTGAAATCAAACTCGTACTTCATTCAGGGCAGTAAAGGTTTAAGAAGTGCTAAACCAAAGTCTTGGACACTCAGTTATAATACATAATAATGTTTTAAATTTGGACAAGTTTAGAAGTAGTAAAAAGAATTTAATAATAGATTCTATGGGCTCAGTATTGAAGACACAGGTTTCTAGCTTTGGCTACTTGGACAGTCCAAGCATCAGCTGTGTTTGGAAATGACTGGAGTCATTTCACTTTTAGATTCTCTGGAGCACATGCAGTGAGTAAGCACAGGCAGAAAAACAAAGTACAGACATTAGCTGGTGTGGTGCACATACCTGCGATCCCAGATACTAGGGAGACTAAGGCAGGAACACTGCTAGCCAGGACAACTTAGCAAGACCTTATCCAAAAGTAAATCTTTAAAAGAGGCTAAAAATGTGGCTCCATGGTAAAGAACTTGGCTCATAGGCATGAGGCCCCAGAGTCAAGCC
This sequence comes from Chionomys nivalis, assembly GCF_950005125.1. NCBI lineage: Eukaryota > Metazoa > Chordata > Mammalia > Rodentia > Cricetidae > Chionomys > Chionomys nivalis. The sequence continues at coordinate 29,641,006 of NC_080090.1, read as the reverse complement.
TCAGTAGCATAGATATGCAAAGAAGGGACAGAGATGGGGAATAGAAGAAAACAAATACATACATAAACAAAAAGCACAAGTGTTAACTGATCACTAATGTCACACAAACTAGAGGTTGGAGAGATGATTTTGGTGGTTAAGAGTATGAACTCTTCTTCCAGAGTCAGCTCACAACCAACCACCTACAACTCCATCTCCTAGGGGATCCACGGGCCTCTGCGAGCATCTGCACTCATGTGCACACACGCACACCCACACACACGCACACACACACAATTTAAAATAAAAATTTAATTATATGAAATAATACTAACATAGCTTAGAAAATAATAATTCAAACTTGTTAAGGAGAAACCAGTGGGGAAAATGCCTGAGTTAGTTTCTAACAGAATAGTTAGAAGTACATGGGGGAGGGGTGATCAGGAAAAATCATACCTAAGAGGTCAGAAAAAAAGCCAAGCACTACCTAACAGTTCTACCACTGTACAAATAGAAGTCGTGCTGACCCAAATAAACTGCCAAAGAGCAGAAGAAATCTAGAAAACTCACAACACATTACAACCCCAAATCTCTAATTCTGAAAGTTAGAATTTACAGGGATATCTCTTCTTGGAGTCCCAAAGCAATCAAGCCAATCAGAGTGGAAAAGACTAAAGGGACCAAATAAATATAGCACTACCTATGAGAAAACTGTTTACCATTCTAGTAGAAGATAATTTACCATAAAATTATTATTATATTAAATTGGTTATATACTTTTTTAGCTTCTGGGTGTTTTTATTTTGGAAACAGGGTCTTGCTATATAGCCCAGTCTAGCTTGAAACTCACTACGTAGTCCATGCCGGCCTCTAGACCCTTTTCAGTATCCTCTGCTGAGAACTGGAACTACAGGTGTCTACTACCACATCTGGTTTTATTTTTAATAAAACAAGAACTGCTGCAAAGAATAATAATAAAATGATCAGAAAGATGTTTTATTTATCATTCCTGATTGCCATATGTCATCTCTTCATATAAACCAAGTATTAACAATATAAAAATCATACAATCCTATATAACAAAGATGTACATTTAAAATGTGGGTAATGTATAAAATTATGATAGCAATTATACAGTATATGATTAATGCAGATAATTTATCAGAAATGGGAAGAATCTTTGATGTTAGAAGGAAAAAAATAAGGGATACATTTTCATTTCTTGCTTTAAAAAGGCCCTCTATTATTTTTTTGGTAGATAATTTGTCACTTATTCTTAGATGATTATTAGGTACTAAAACTAGTTGGCAATGATGCAGAGATGTTTGTCTGGTCCCCCACAAATAAGAAATCCACGAGGAACTTTAAAAACTCAGAAGCATATTTTTAGATGAGTCCACAAAGGAAGGTTAGAAAGGATACTACAGAATTTTTACTTGAAATGGTAAAGTTAGTAGTGTTTTCTTGGAGTAGCATAGAGTAGAGTCCCAAGATGTGAGTCACTCCAGTAAAAGCAACTGGCTCAGGATTTAGCCAAAGCTAAAAAAGAAGAATGCAAACCACAGAACAAACAACAAACATACAGCTCTCTCAGCAACAAAGAAACAGCCACATCATATTAGCGACTCTAGGTTAAAAGTCCTGACCCCATCTATAGCACTAGGAACATTTAAAGCTGTTTGCGTATCTTTTGGTTTATCCTTCCTTTTTAAATTTAATACTGAACTTTTTAATTACATTTAAAAAATAAGAAAAGTTATCTTGGATGTTGTGGAATAACCCTCTTGTACACTGTAAAGATTTGTCACTCAAATTGGTTTAATTGCCTGATTGGCCAGAAGCCAGGCAGAAAGTATAGGCGAGGCAACCAAACTAAGGAGATTGGAAGGAGTTATCAATCTGATGCAGAAGGAGCAGGAGGTGAACATGCCATGCTAATAAAGGTACCACCCTGTGGCAGAGTGTAAATAAAGAATGTGGGTTAACTTAAAATGTAAGAGCTAGCTAGTAATAAGCCTGAGCTACCAGTCAAGAATGTATTAATTATAAATCCTCTGAGTGGCAATTTGGGAAGCAGCTGCTAGGTATCTGGTACAGGCAGCCACGACAGGAAACAGCCGATTACACTTGGACTCCCTAACTCCAAAATACAAAGTTGGTGTCACTATCATACCTTTCTAGCAATAGGTATTGTACTGATTAAATATAACAACCAATTTGTATTTTACTACATGTGTATTTTCCCCTTTTGCATTGCTAATGACAGGATACAGAGCTTTACAATAGGCGAGGCATATGCTTATCACCGAACTATATATAACCTCAGACCTCTTCTTTTTTCTTTGTTTGATTGCATGCTTGCTTGCTCACTTATTTTAGGTTTTTGAGACAAGGTCTTAATTGTGCAACCAAGGCTGGCTTCACTCAATAGCCTTAAGGGTTATCCTTAATCTCTCAATGCTAAGATTAGAGTCATGCTGCCCTGTCTGGCTTAAACATGTATCTTTCTTCCTTAGATGACACATCACTGAGGTGGGCTTTGAGAGTTTACAGCTGTGTCCCATTTCTAGTTTGCTCTCTGCTCTCTGCATGTGGCTAGGAAAATGATCTCTCTCTGTCCTAACCCCACTGCCTGCAATCATACGGCACCCATCACGGGCCCTCACCCTGGAACCATAAGTCAAAATAAACTTTTTTCCTCAAGTTGCCTTAGTCATGGTAACAGAAAGTAACTAATACAGTCAGCAAAACAAAACAAACAAAAATTCCTCATGTTTCTTGGTAATGTAGAAATAATGACCCTTGCAGCAGGCTATCACTTCAGATACACTGCACAAAGAAGGAGAAACTTCTAAAGACATTAAGAAAAAAACATGTATTGAAATACGATTTCTAGGGCTGTAGAGATGGCTCAGTGGTTAAGAATACTGTTGGCTCTTCCAGAGGACCTGAGTTCAATTCTTAGCACCACACAGTAGCTCGCAACCATCTATAATAGAATATGATGCCCTCTTCTGGCATGCAGGCATATGAGCAGGCAGTGCACTCATACCCAAAAAATGTATACATAAATAAATAATTTTTAAAAAAAGAAATACAATTTCTACTCTTCTACCTATAGAAAGCAAATATATGTCTATCTTCATTATATAACTGCAATAATAAATTTTGCTACCAGAATCACCTAATTTCAGATAAAAATTTCCAAAGCAATGCAGTAGCTGAGTCACTAGTGATGAAGAACTTAATTACTTCATATAGAGTGAAAGACAGTGATGTAATATGAGACTAATTTATTTCTGTAGTCCTCAGTCAGGATGATAAAATGAACTTCAACGCGGTTACTAATTCTAGAGTGACTAATAAATATGCTGATTTATTTCTTTAACAGTTGGATACATTCTTTTCTGGAATTAAATTCAGTAACACCTATGCACCAATTGAGTTAAATGGGAAATAATGTTCTACCAATTTCTAGCTGAGTTTAAAAGGTCATAATGTTAGACTTTTCCTACAATAGGCTAGTGCATTTTCTGTAATATTATCTAACCCCTTAATGCTATGCCCTAAAGTTAAATATCAGTTGAAGAAAACTAGGTACAACTAGAGAATGGTAAACCACAACTTACTGCAAAGCGAATAAAGTAAACAGTGTCTTCAAAATAAATAGTTTAAAACTCTAGAAAAATCTAATAAAATTTTAGTGATAAGTTCCCCCAAAATTCTCATCAATGAGATAACTTAAGGCCTAAAGAAACTACCAGTGTAAGAACGCAAAATAACAGGGCAAAAGTGTGAAGGGAGAAGAGTCCAAAATCCATCTACTCTACTTTACACATTGGCAAACAACACAATTTCAAACATACCTAAATAGAAAATTAAAGTTTTTAAATGATACACAAATTTAACAACCACCACTTTGGCTAAAAATATTCCTGGCAATAAGTAACTACATAAGGGAGGTTATGTAGTAAAAGGTTAATATTTATTGAGTCCTAACTGTGTGCCCAGACCAATATTACTTCCTTTACACATGACTCATTTAATTTTCTTAATCCCTATGAAATACTACTATTATTCCCACAAGAAAACTAAGGCACAATGAGGCTAAATTCTCACCAAATGCCACACAGGTAATAAGAGGTAAAAACATGAGCTATGAACCTGTGCAGTCATTTCCACTGTTTCAGGACTTCCCACTCTTTACCACTCTACTACAGTGCCTTCTAAGACACGAGCCCAAAGCCGGAGAGACGGCTCAGTAGTCATGAGCATGTGGTGTTCTTCCAAATCCAGCCCCACACTGCACTTCACTACCTATTCCTAACGCCTTCTGGCCACATGAGCAGGAGGCATGCATACAGCACACAAACGTGAACGCATACAAAGCAGCCAAACACTTAAAATCCATTAATTTAAAGTTTTAAATAAATAATTCTACAGATGAGCAAATTGTTTTCCTACAAAAGACAGAGTTATTTCAAAGTCCATAAGTCTTCAACAGTAGAACTAGTACTGGGAGTCAGGCTTCTCACCTCATATGACCCTTGTCAAGAATAACGCTTTTCTCCAAGTGCATCTTTATCTCAGAACTGCAGACACAGAGACAGGCAGGTCTCTGTGAGTTCGAGGCTCACTGGTCTATATAGAGAGAACCAGCCAGCCAAGCCTACAACTTGAATTTTTGTGGTTGATTTTGTTTTTTGAGACAGGGTTTCTCTGTGTAATGGTCCTAGCTGTGCTGGAACTCCCTTTGTAGAATAGGCTAGCCTCTAACTCACAGAGATCCGAGTACCGGGATTAAAGGCATGCACCACCACCCCACAGCAAAAAATTTTAAGATGCAAAAAAAACCCTTCAAAAACATCATTAAAATAAAAAACCCAGCATGATAAAATTAAGTTCAGAAGAAAATAAAAACAAATTCTTCAATCTTTCAAGAATAAGTTGCTATCAACAGCATAATATATTTATCTATATTCAGTATACAATAAACATTCTAATTTCTTGCCCTATCTTTTTAAAGAATTAGAGACATACTCATTATAATGACATATTCCATAGGACTTACATTTCATCTACATTTTTACAGTTCATTAAATATTTTTGGTATGGCTGGTGAAATAGCTCAGTGGGTACAAGCACTTGCAACATAGGCCTGATGATTCCATACATGCACCATGGCACACAATTACCTATACACACATACACATGCATGCATGCACACATGATAATAACAAATTAAAATTAAGCAAATACTTTTGACAATACAACTTAAAATATAAACTATGGAATATTTCATAACTTTGATAAATCTGCACTTAACAGGTGTACTGAACATATAGAATATTTCTGCAATCAGTCTCTTGCTTAAAACTGCTGTTTCCATCTTATTTTATTTTGTTATACGGTAGAAATATGAAGTACAATCCTCCTTGAATTCTTTGATCCTCCTGCCTCAGCAGCCTCCTTAGTGCCAAGATTTCAGATCTGTTCCAACACAAGTGGTTTGAAGCTGTTACTTAATACATCTGTAAACATTATCTATAATAAGGCTCCTAGGAATGATTATCATTAAATTGACATAAGAACTCACATTCATATGATGGTTACTAAAAACAAACTATTCTAAGCACTTCACGATATTCCAATCTGTATTTGGGTTTTTACATACTGATGTTGATTTTGTCACCTTGCTGGAATTAAGAAACACCCTGGAGTAGAGTGAGGCACACTTGGGCTGCAGGGAGGATTAGCTGACAGGGGAAGACTCACTGTGAAGCAGCTAGCACTGTCCCATGAGCTGGAGAATCCAGAATGAACAAGGGAAAGGAGGGGAAAGCTAGATGAGTGCTGGCATTCCCTTCTTGATACACCAAGATGTGGTCGTTTGAATACGTATGGCCCCTCATGCTCAGGTGTTTGAAAGCTTGGCCCATAGGGAATGACACTATTAGGAGGTGTGGCCTCATTGGAGGACATGTGTCACTGTGAGGGAGAGCTCTGAGGTCTCATGAACTCAAACTAGGCTCGTGTGGCTCAGTCTCCTTCTGCTGCCTGCAGATCAAGATGTAGAACTCTCAGCTCCTTTTCCAGCATGGTGTCTGCCTGCACACTGCCATGTCCCTCCATGGTAAGAATGGACTAAACCTCGAACTGTAAGCCAGCCCCAGTTAATTTTCCTTTATAAGAGTTGCCATGGTCATGGTGTCTCTTCACAGCACCAGAAACTCCAACTAAGACATAGGATATGAAGAATCCCAGCCACATGCTGCTACACGAACTCCACCATGCCTTCCAGGTCCCAACAGACCCTACCCTCTCAAACCAGGAGCCACAACGAGTCCTGCCCTCAGATATCTGATCACAGTACAGGAAAGCTAACTGACAAGTACATTTGTCCCACGGTATGCTATGCATTTCACAGCACAGATATTCCTATGACAGAGGAAGTGAAGGCTCCGAGACAGCAATGACTTGCCCAAGACCATGGAAAGCGACATAGCCATCCACAGAACTGGGCTCCACAATCCATGCTCTTAGTCACTGTGCTATATTATTTTAATTTTACACTTTTCAATGACATGATGATGTCTCGATATTCACTAAAATATACAATGATCCCCTGGGAACCTTTGTTATAGTAAGTATCTGACATGACTCTGATGTTTGAAACCACTTGTTTTTAAGTCAGTTACAGCTCATACCTATAATCCCAACACTAAGGAGAAGGAAACAAGTGAATACTGAGTCCAGGCAAACCTGAGACATGTGTATACATCAAGATCCTGTCACAAAGAGAGAGAGAGAGAGAGAGAGAGAGAGAGAGAGAGAGAGAGAGAGAGAGGAAGAAGAAGGAGGGGGGAGGGGAGGGGAGGGGAGGGGAGGGGAGGGGAGGAGAGGGGAGGGGAGGGGAGGGGAGGGGAGGGGAGGGGAGGGGAGGAGAGGAGAGGAGAGGAGAGGAGAGGAGAGGAGAGGAGAGGAGAGGAGAGGAGAGGAGAGGAGAGGAGGAGAAAAAGATTAAGAGAGACAAAGAGGGAGAAGAGGATGAGGAACAAGGAGAGGGGAGGAAGGAGAAAGAAGGGAATAGAGGAAGGAAAGCAGGCAGTATGTATATACATGTGCATACACGCATGTAATAACAACGAAAAAGAGGCCATTAACTTGAAAGAAAGAAGTAGTATATGGGAGGGTTTGGTGGGAGAAAAAGGAAGGGAGAAATTATTTAATTATATTATAATCTCAAAAATAAAACTCTTGGCTAGATATTATAATACACACCTTTGATCCCAGCATTCAAGAGGCAGGGCAGAGAGATCTCTGTGAGTGTGATGCCAGCCTGGTCTACACAGTGAGACCTTGTCAAAAAAAAAAAAAAAAAAAAAAAACTAAATCCTAAAATGGACCTGAATAGTATTTTGAATAGTATTTGTTCAAAATGCTGATATACAAAGGTGGATATGGTGGTAAGGTGGATATGGTGGTACCCACCCAAATGCTAAAGGATAAAGCAGGAGGATTATGAGGTAGAAGCCAGCCTGGGCAGGACCCTGTACAACAAAATAAAAACAAAATGTACAAAAAAAAAAAAAAACAAGGATATGAAAAGATGATCAACATTATTACTTACTAGAGAACTGCAAATCAAAATCTGAGCTATCACCTCATACTCCCTGACAGCTACAGTTTAAAAAGACTTTGGTCAGGAGATAAACTAAAAACTCTCATACACTGATAAAGTGTAAAGTGGTACCCACTTTGAAAGATATTGGCCGTTTCTCAAAATGTTATACATAGTGTTGTGAACTATTACTTTAACTAGGTAAAGAATCTCACTTTCTTTCTCCCTTGTTCTCTTCTTCCTTCTCTCCTCCCAATCCTAGATTCCTCCTCCTACTTACTCTCTCTGCCCGCTAGCCCCGCCTACTACAGGTACCCCTCTATTGCCTAGCTCTTGGCTGTTCCAACCGGGCGCCTTACACAGGCAAGGTGAAACAGCAACACATCTTTACATAATTACACAAGCACAGAATAAACAAACGTAAGAGCCAAGAGCTAGGCGTACAGAACTAAGAGTGGTAGTCATTGTGCGCCTTTGTAATACACTAAGCACTATAGTGCACACTCTAGAAAGTTAAAATAAACTAAAAATACAGTTAAGAATACACGAAGACATAAAGTTTAAAATAAAACACTCAGAAATAGTTAAAACTGTATCATATGACTTTTGAGAAAGAACTGTGGATATTAAAAATCAAGAGATAAATATGAAAACTTTATGGTAACTCTAGACCTTAGGGACAAAGATGGACATGTCCAAACTGTGTCACACACACACACAATATTAAGAACCAAGAAGGGACAGTTATCAGTTATGCACAGAAAAAGTTTGAACAATTCAATTAAAAATGAATACAGGGTGGCGGTAGGGCGGTTGGGAATGTAGCACAATGGTGTGCCTTTGACCTTGAGTTGTATCCCAGACCTCTCTCCTCTCTGCCCCCCCCAACACCAAAACCAAGCTAAACCAAATCACTAAATAATCCGTATGAAAGGTTCCCAATTGACTTTTAAATATAACTTAAATATAATTTACATAAAGTATACAGCAGGAAAGTAAAAGGATATAGAAAGTGCATATGTGATATGGAGATATGTGCATGGAGATATGGACAGATTTCATCAAATTCAAAACTGAAATTTAGTCAAAAGTATTGCTTTGCACAGTAAAGGGCAAATGAACTGTGTTAAATTTTCTAGCAATAAATCCATTTGTCCTAAACAAGCTGGGGGTGAAAGATGCATGAAGACACACTGTAAACTAGAATGCCAGGTCCACTGGGCAGACTTTTGTTTATCCAGCGCTATGATTTGTTCATAGGAAGTGCTTGTTGAGAACCACATTAGAAAAATATTATCATACATGCTGTAAGAAATTAAAAATGAAATCTTAATTTAAAAAAAGCAGGAATCTCAAATCTGAAACTAAAGATACAGGGAAGAAAAGAATTTCCCTTAAAATACCAAGAAGGATGAACCTAAGAAGGCCACATAACTTTATTGTGTTACTAAATGTGTCTAGCTATATTAATAAATTTAATTTTTAATATACAACAGCTCAAATCCAGATTCAAAAGATGCTAAGCAAATACTCTCATACTGACATACATTTGTGGCACGCGGCTATTTATACTGTCAGTATATTAAAAAGAAATAAATCCACACAATTCTAAAGAATTAACTTTTTAAATGATATGAAGAATTGTAAAATACCCACTCAGAATTCACAACAGCCAGGCTGGGTTGTAATCAGCAATAGAACACCTGCCTATATACATAGTGCCCTGTGTTCAATGCGTGACACCTCCATTGTAGTCAATTTAAGGAATATACAACATAGAACACAAAAAATATGGTTTAAGAAAAACAGAACAGATAAAACAATTACCAAAGAAATCTAAGGAAGAAATGGGAAACCTAACTACAACAACCCTGACTGATTCAGCTAATTTACTGAACCTTCACAGAGAAGAAAATGGCACTGGTTTTTTTACTTTGAAGCACTAACTCATACGAAAAGTATAAGGAAATCAATAAAAGCAAAATGTAAATCACTAAGAATGCTGGTTTTCAAATATTCAATCAACACAATTCTTACAAATTTTTGCTCTTTAATGCAAAATGCTCTGTTGCTAGAGTAAGAACACTTACTATCTTTTTAAATAAGATGTCTGCAGGCAATGCAGTTAAAATAGGAGCTCAAGTTGCAAAACTACTTTTGAACACAGCAAAAATATAAGACACAAAAACAGACTTTGTATTTCTCATGCCAGAAATACTTTCATAAACATTATTTGAATCTAGTATATAAAACAAAATTTGAAATCATTAAATGATGTCATGGTATTAAATAATTTCAACTTTAAATTTCAGTAAAGAATATAAATTGAGAGAGCTCTACTACACAATGAAATTATAATCTTTTGAGGATGTAATCTGAGCCAATTTAAATGCTATGCCAAAAAAAAGGCTTAAGGAAAGTTTGGAGTTTCCTGGTAATAATAGAGGTTCATGTAACAGGGTTTTTGAAAATTATATTGAAAACACTGAAATAAACTTCAAAAAGCTGTTGTAATTCAGGAAATTATTCAAACCTTAAATTTTCTCAAACTGTTTTTCAAGACTTAGAAATTCAGTTTCGTGTAGCAGCAGAGTTACCCTTTCCAAAGGAAGTGACAGTGCAGATTCTGGGTTTTGACATCCACAGTTGTGCAAAGAGTACTGAAGCTCGACAAAGCGACAGCTGGGCAAGTCAGACTAGAAGCTGGACGTGGAAACGCACACCTGCCAGCCCAACCCCCAGGAGAGCTGAATGAGGATATCAGGAGCTCACGACTAGGCTGAGGTTTTTATTATTGCCAATGTAAACTAACAAGCACCTCAAGCAGTTCCCGAAAGCCTCTTACTGACATACTTTGCACATGGTAGGCCTGAACCGTATCTAGTTTTATCCACACAGATTTTCAGAGTCTCCACAGTTTTTTTTCCCAATGGTAATACAAAGATAAGTTCCAAATTTTCAAAACTCAGGACATTTTTAAAAAATGATGAGAGTATCACCTATAGCTACTGACTTTCTAGTTCATGCTGTACACAAAGCTCAACATTCTAATGTATTTCTGACATCTGTGGCTCACAACCCATAAACACCATATGTATTTACCTCAAGATCCCAACTGACATGTAAGCCTAGGAAGGAATACTTTTTCTTAAGCATATTTCTTCTCATGCGTATGGACAATCAACATAGCAACAATTAATTAATTAATGAAAATAGCAACAATTAAAACCAAGAACAAACAAGTTATCAACAAGTACAATACACAAGGCTTTCAGAACAAAATGCTTAATTATACTCTATACCCCCTCAATCAAGCAAGCATTTTCAGAGTGACAGCATTCGCTAACTCAGTGAGCTTCTAAATCTACTACTGAACAGCTCTAAGCCACTGAGAAGACAGCTCTGATAAAGCATAGATATGAATTAAACCCTCAGACCCATAAGGATTGGTCTCCATGCACTATTTCTAAGTAAGACTTTGGAAAAGTGATATAGGATTGTGAGGGCTCTGAACTAATCAAAAGATTAACCCGTTCAAAGATTTTTTTGGAAGATGATGGAAAGTGTGCCTAACAGAAGTGGGTTACCAGAGGTCTGCTTTTAAGGGATGTATCTTGTCCGCAGCCTCTTCCTCTGATGTATTTCTGTTGCCTAGTCAACATGAGGTGAGCAGAACAGCTTTTCTTACCATGTCTTGCTACCACGATGTTGTTCCTAAAAACAATGGAGCCAACAGACCAAGAAAACACACTCATAAATACCATAAAGCAAGGCACCTGTAATGGCTCAGCTGGTAAAATGCTTTCCTTACATGCACAAAGCCCTGGGTTTGATTTCCAGTACTGGATAAACCAAGTGTATTGGCACATTCCTGTAAACCCAGTCAGTGCTCAGGAGGTGGAGGCAGAGCAGGAGTTCAAAGTTATCTTTGGCTACATAGTAAGCCTAAAGTCAGCCTGGGCTACATGGAACTCTACCTACTATCAACAACAAATAGAGATCAGAACATAAAAGGATAATATATATAACATCATAATATCTCACCTATGTGATTTTTCTATTGTGCAGTCTATTAGTGGTATGGTTTGGATGCTGAATATCTCACACGCCCAGGTATTAAAGATGTGGTTAAATGGATGGCACTATTGAGAAGTAAAGAAACTTCTATATTGTAGGACATATTAGGAGGTACATAGATCCCTGCAGAAATGCACTTAGGGAATGGTATGTGACACCAATCACCTCTTTTTCATTTTTGTTCCCTGGCCATGAAATAAATCGCTGTGTTAAATCGCTATGTTCATCTACACACTTCATACACAAAAAAACAACAGCAACAAAAACAAAGAACTAAACAAATACTAGGAAACTGAACAGTACTTTTGAATGAATAGAAGGTCATTTCAGGAATCAAGGAGGAAATTTTAAAATTCTTAGAATTAAATGAAAGTAATAGCACAATTTACCAGAACCTCTAAAACACAGCTAGAGAAATTCTAATAAGAAAGTTTACATATAAAGGCTCCTATTAAAAATTCAGAGACAGCTCCAAAAATCTAACCACACACATTTATCTAAAGTAATAAATCAAATTATAAAAGTAGAGATGAAAACAGAGATGTTACAAGTGCCAATGAAATTCAAGAATCATTAGATAATATTTTGAAAGCTATATTCCAAGAAATTGGAAAATCTAGAAGAAATGAGCAAATTCCTAAATATATGTAACCTACAAATTAAATAAAACCATAAACTTAAACAGACCCATAACAAATGAGATTGAAGCAATAATTTTAAAAAGTCACACACACACACACCCCAAGAATAAAACAAAACAAATAAAAAGCAGTAAAAGATTCACTGCTGACTTCTACCATGCTTTTAAGAAAGAAAGAACACCAATACTCACCAAACGGTTCCACAAAACAGAAACCACTATTACAAGTCTCATTCTAAGAAGCCAAGATCATACCGATACCAAATAAAGGAGAATGCAACCCAAATGGAAAACTACAGACCAACTGCCCTGATTGACCCAGAAGCAAAACTCTCAATAAAATACTTGCAAACGTAATCCAAGAACACATTAAAAAGGCTGTACATCATAACCAAATTGGTTTAATCCCGTCGATGCAAGTTTTGCATAGTATATGCAAATTAATAAATATATTACAGCATATAAATACACTTGAGGACAGAACTCAAATGATCATTCGGCAAAATTAACATCCCTTCATGACAGAAGTCCTGAACATACTAGAAACAAAAAGAGTATATCTTGTCCATAATGAAGGGGATATAGATAGAGAGATAGATACATAGCCTATATCCAACATTATACTAAATGTAAAAATAAAAACCCACAAAAATAAAAAACACTTCCTCTAAAATTTAAAACTAGTCAAGAGTATTCCAAGTCTCCCTGTAGTCTAAGTTAAGAAAGAGGTATAAAGGACAGACACAGCAAAGGCAGAAGTCAAATTATCCCTATTTATAGTTGGCAAATACTTAAAAGACCCTGAAGACTCCACCAGAAAACTGTTAAGTCTGATACTTCAATATCAAAATACAAAATTAAGACCAAAATCAGCAGCTTTCCTATATACCAGCAATAAATTTGCCAAGAAAGAATTTTTTAGATCCTAATCACAATAGCTTCAAAATAAATATACACATAAGTAAATGCCTAGTAATAAATATTACCAAGAAATTAAAGACTTCTACAATGGGCACTTTAAGACTGAAGAAACTAGAGGGTAGAGATATGGCCCAGTGGTTAAGATCACTGGTTGCTCTTCCAGAGGATCTAGGTTCAATTCCCAATATCAACATGGCATCTCACAATTGTCTGTAACTCTGGCTCCAGGGGACTGACTCTCACACAGACATATGTGTATAAACGCCAATGCACATAAAATTAAAAAGTCGACCAATTAAAACAACAACAAAAAGACTGAAACACTGAAGACACAAGCTAAAGGAGAGGCCCGTCCTCTAACTCGTAATTCAACAGTGCTGTGAAAACAGACGTATCACTGAAAGGTGACTACAGAACACACTCTCCTTTAAAATTCCAAGAGTGATCTACATAAATATAGACAAACAATCCTAAAATCCATACGGAAGACCTCACACAGCTGAAAGAACCCTCAGTATAAAAGTGATCCTGGGAGTATTATAACACCTAAACTTGAATCGTACTACAGAGACGGAGCCAGAAAAGTGGCAAACACAAAGGACAGCATGGTGCTGGCATGGGGACAGACATGCAGGCCAGCGAGGATACAGAAGTAAACTCACACTGCAACAGTTTCCTAAGCTTTCACATAGACGCCAAGACACACATGGGAAAAACTGACAGGCTAGTCCACAAACGGTAATGAAAAAATAGCATGTCCATGCATAGAAAACCGAAACTAAATCCGTATTTTTCACCCTATACAAAAATCAAAAGTAGACCAAAGGCCCAAACATGAGACCTGAAATGTGAAAGCTGCTGGGGAAAGAGAGGAGAGAGAACTATGAGGTGGAGCCCCAGAAGAGCCTGGAAAGTGCTGCGGTAGCCAGGGAAGCAGCCCAACTGCTGACAAACGAGATGGCATGAAGGAAAGAGGGAACAACACAGCAGTCTACAGGACAGACAAGAACTCTTTGCCACACCCAACTTTATAATTCCTCCAGTAAAAACCAGGAGCCAATAATGAACCGAACAGACAATTCTCAAAAGAAGCACAAATGGTCAATAATACTTCTTAGGGTGTTCAATACCTTGGCCATGATAAAAAATGAAAATTAAAACTGATTTTCTGGTTGGTTGACTGGATTCTAATCTTTGAATTTTGCTTGCTTTTTCTGAGGGAAATAATATATACCTGATACTAATTAAAAGACTATTATTACTTTACCACATTCATTAGTTCATAAACTTAAAAGAATTTACTAAATTTAGAAAACTCTACAACAGATAGATACTCAAGGAAAAAAACTCTCAACAATGAAAATCATGTTTATAAATTGAGCATGGTAGAACCTGCCCAGCACTTGGGAGGTAGAGGCAGGAGGATCAAGAATTCAAAGTCATCTTAGCTACATAATGTGTTCTATACCAGCTTAGACTACATGAGACTCTTTCGAAGAAAAAAATAGGAGTATAAGATATTACTGTATAAGCATACCAACTAAACCAAAAGGGAAAAAACAAGCTAAGGACCTACTAAGTGTTTTTAGATGAAGTGTTTTACATGAAGAATTCTCATTCAGTCCTAGGACGTGAGCGCTACGATTAGCCTGCATCTCATTTTCATTTGCTTGTTCACTTTACTTGGGTCAGCAGTCTGGGAACTGAACACTCTCCACCCTAGACTCCTGGACAGGTGAGGAGAACTCAAGCACAGCTACTCCGCAGGGTGCACAGCTGCAAAGCCCGCAGCCACTATCCCCAACAAGTGCACCCTGGGCTAGGTGCTCACCTGCCCCAAAGACAGACAGCAGCTCTCCTTCCCATTCCCAAATCAGTAAAGTCTGCAAGACATTTCCCACAATTTATTACTCTCTTTCAGGCCTTTCCGTCTTAAATGCTTCCTGTTCCCTAAGGCTAGAATCCACTGCTCTTTTCATCCAGCCTGCAAAGCCCTACCCGCTCTTTAAACAGCGACTTAAAAACAGCATTCTCTGTGAAGCTTTCTTCATTCCTCCCACATTTTCTGCCCCCATTTCTGGAGGAAGCAATACATGACTTTCTCAGCTCCCTGGAAACAATGATTCACAGATACTTCTACTGGTGTTTGGCATTCTAATTCTTTTTTATAAAAGTCTCTACTGGGCTCTGCACTACACCTGCAAGCATTAGACACTGAGATACTAGTTGGTCTGGAATAAATAATGGTCCCAAACTAAGTTCAACAGTAATTTAAACTAAACCTTTGCTCTTCTCAAAACAATAGTGTCTTACCTGCTCTGTATTCCTGCAATCACAAAATCCCTGGGTTATCAAAATTTTTATACACTTCCCAGATTCAAATTAGGCTTTTAAACTGCCTTTAACTACCATTTCTCAGTTCTCACATTAAAAGTCTAGCACTGCTGTGCTAAGATTTTGTTTGTGCTCTAACTATAAAGCTGGCCTGAGGATCAGAGTGTGGAGCGAGCCACTAGTCAGCCATAGAGGCCGGGCAGTGGTGGTGCACACCTTTAATCCCAGCACTGGGGGACAGAGGTAGTTCTGTGAGTTCAAGGCCACGCTGGGCTACAGGAAATTGAATCTTTCTCAAAGAGAAACTGAGTTCACACCTTTGATCCCAGCACTGGGGAGGAGGAGACAGGAGTGATGTGGCTGGGTGGGGAGAGTACTATAAGGTGAGGAGAAGCACAGAGCATTCAGCCTGCGTGGGGACAGGATCTTGTCCACTTTGACCTGAGGATTCACTAGAAGAAAAAGGTCTCTGTAGTGGGTGGCTCCTTACTCCTCTGATCTTTCAGCATTTACCCAGATATCTGACTCCAGGTTTTTATTATTAAGACCAATTAAAAATTACACAAAACACAGCAACTTCTCAATAGCAAATATTTTAAAATTAGAAACAGCTTCTCCATCCACTAACTTATTAAAACAAAAGTCCAATAGTGATTAAGACATTCACACTAAAGGAACAGAAAGAAAATTCAAATACACTGCAATTGAAGGCTGGGAATGGTGGCTCAAGCCTGTAATCATAGCACTCGGGAGAGGAAACAAGATTGCAAGTTTGAGACCAATCTAGACATTACAAGACACGGTCTCAAAACATAACGGACACGGCAGCATGCACCTGTAATCCACTACTGTGGAGGCAAAGACAGGAGGTTCCTTGACGCTCACAGGCCATCCAGTGAAACCTAACTGGTGAGCTGCAGGCCAACGAGAGACCCTGTCTGAAGGGGGTGGATGGTATCCTGATAATGACAGCCAAGGTTCTCCAGCCTTCATAAACACATAAACACACACACACACACACACACACGCACACACGCACGAGCGCACACACACTTGTTTAAGAAAGAAATTAAGAAAGAAAAATGTTTGCTAATTTATACATCTAAGTGGATATATGCAATAAAAAATATACACCAAACTAATACTACCTCAAACGTACAAGATGACGGATATGAAGGATGAATTTCCTTTAATCCATATGCTTCTCTATTACTTAAACTTTTTTTTTTTTTTTTTTTTTTGGTTTTTCGAGACAGGGTTTCTCTGGGCTTTGGAGCCTGTTAAACTTTTATGAGCACATATTACTATTATTTAAATAACTAAAAATATGGAAAAACTTGAACATCTATATTGAAAAGTCTTGTCCAACTGGATCAGGTAGAACAAGTGGTTAATAACACATGCAAATAAAACTACAAGCATGAAAGCATTATGAAAATCTAATGCACGAAGTTTCTTCAGGTTTAAACTTAAAATCTACCACAAAGTATATATATTAGGTCAAAGAACACAATCAATACTAATCACTGCAACCTTACATGTTTCCAAGTGCCAATGTGTCCTTTTTAACTTTTATGTACTAAAGTGTGTGTGTCTCCAAGTGAGTGAATTCGCTGTAGACTGTACCAAGGTGCTATGTTCTTTATCTGAACTAGATGCTTAACACTGTCCAACTCCATGTTGACTAGAATTGCCTTAACTTGCTCTCTTCCTGTCTTGAGCCTCTGGAGTGCTGGGATTACAGGCAGTCACTACCCCCTCTCTCTAAAGTATAAAAATGTACATGGTGAAAATGGAGAGGAAGGGGACCAGTGGAGGTAGGGAACAGAGGAGATGGATATGAGCAAAGTACAGTGATATACATGTATGAAAAATGTCATTATGAAATCCATTATTTTGTATGCAAAAAATTTTTGTCAAAAATAACTTTTAATTTTTTTCCCAAGACTGTTTCATTCATTTGCACATGTACCTAAACTCCAATATAAGAAAAAAACATTAGGAGTAGTGGAGATAAGTTTAGAAAAAAGCATTAGCTGACTCAGAGAAATGGTTACTGAATTCCTTCAGTTGTTGAAAATCTGTAATGGACAAGCTTTTGGTTATAAGCCACAAAACAAAAGCTTAAATTACCTTTTAAGATAGCAAAAAACATACTAGGAGTGGTGGTGCACACACTCCTTTAGTCCCAGCTCTGGAGGCAGAGGCAGAGGCAGAGGCAGAGGCAGGCAGATCTACTGAGTTTGAGATCAGCCTGGTCTACAAAGTGAGTTCCAAGGCAGCCAGAGCTTCATAGTGAGACCCTGTCTTGAAAAAAATAAATTAATTTAAAAAAAAGATGTAAAAGACAGTAAGACTATTTTATTTCAACTGTTAACTATTATGTCCATAGAAGATAGTTCAAAGAAAATGTTTAGCATTTTGGCTTTTATTCCATGGGTTAAAAAAAAAATCTAGATTCTACTTCAAACTCCCTTTATTACTACTACTTGTGCTAAAATAGTTAGCTCTAAACATTAAAACTCTAGGTTTAAAAGAAGCAGACTGTAGCAGTTTTCCTTGCTCCTAAACATGTACACAGAAAAACTGAATATTTAAAACATACTTCCCCAAGATAGTATTATGTTGTCTAAGAATGGATATAAATAAGCTTATTAGTTCAAAACTAATATCACCAATCACAAGTTTATATAAAAGTCCAAAATACTTAGCAAAATATCTTGCATATTACAAGTTCTCAATAAGTAATGATTTGTACAGAGTACATGCTGGTAATTAAGTCCATAACTTCAAATTGAACACTAGCTTGAATGGCCTTCTGCCCTTCAACCCTCCAAGGGTTTGTGAACTACAGACCTGCATTGTTCACATTTCACTCACTCCAACATCTATGTAGTGCCTACCCCTTGTTCTCAAGGGCTCACATCTGGCAGGACAATAGAGCATTTGCATTACACTTATTTTGTTGTCTGTGTCCCATAATGAAGTTATAGTCAAAGTTCTATGGGAGTAGAGAGAAAGCAGCCATCCATTCTTCAGAGAGAATCAGGGAAAGTTTCTCCCTGGAACTAAGCCTCAGGCATAAAAGGGAAAGGTCATTTTGGAAGATAAAAAGGCAGAAAAGGCACTTGTTTTAAAAAGGAGCAGTGAGAAATGTCATATTTACTGGTAAGCCAAGTTTGAGATGACCGAAAAAAAAACAAAATAAAAGATGGGGGGGATGAAAAACAAATTTTAATACTAAAAATTAACAGAGCAAGGATCGAGATTTTTTTTTTGAGCAAGAGTATGGAGTATTTGTTTTCCCCTAACACCAGAGAAACACATGAATCCCAGAGAGTAAAGTTTTTAGAATAAATGCTACCCTTCCCTCTCCCTATCCACACTTTTTTCCTTTGGAAATGCTGAGAATGGAACACAGGGTCTCATGAGTGTTCGGTATGCATTCTACTACAGGGCTGTACACCAACCTGCCGCATTTGTCTTGATTCAAGTATAAAGTAATTGCCATTAACAGCCAATCTCTTTGCCGGACATTGATGGCACATTCCTTTAATCCCAGCACTCAGGAAGCATAGGCACACAGATCACAGTATGAGCTTCCAGGACAGTCGGGGCTATACAGAGAAACCCTGTCTCAAAAACCCAAAATACAGAAACAAAAACCAAAGGACAAAACAGAACCAACCTCATGTCAAATTGGGCAGCGCACAGCACTCTAAGCACCAGGGAGACTAAGGCTAGACTGGGTGAGATAAGTTCTGGCTAGCCTGAGCTACATAACTAGACCTTGTCTCCAAAGCCTCCAATCCCCTAAAAAGAACCAATCTCACAATCTCTCTACTTAAATGATGAACATTCTACTCCCTGCTTACCAGAGAACGAGTCTTCAGCTAACGTAAATACCATTTAAGAACATGGAATAGAAACCTAAGAAGGTAAAGAACAGATATGAGGCCAAGCACGGTAGAGCACACCTTTATTCCCAGCATTCACTAGGCAGAGGTAGGTGGATCTCTTTCAAGACCAGCCTGGTCTATATAATGAGTTCCATGACAGCCAGAACTAAAGCTCACTATGTTTAGTGAGACCCTGTCTCAAAAAAAGAAAATACTGAATTTCAGGAGTATCTGCCAATAACTAGATGGGAGAGGATGATCAAGTATATAAACTATTCAAGTTACTGTGTATCATGTGTGTGCACTGACTACAGAAACCAGAAGAGGGTGCTGGATCTCCTGGGTCTGGAATTAAAGCTAGCTGTGTAAACCACCGTGTGTTTACACCTTGCTCTAAAAGAGCAACCAGTGCTCTTAATCACTGAGCCATCATCTCGCCAGGCCTTACGATGTGTTTTAAAACTAGATAAATTAGCTTAAATATTTCACTGACTTTTCACTATCAAAAAAAGCATCATGAAAGGAAATACAAATTCATGTACCTTAAATATAACTTGTCAGATAAACAACTTTGTCACATGAACTAGCACTTGTCAGAAAACTTCCTACTTCTATTAATGAAAAATATCACAGAATTCCATTAAAACAAACATCTAAACAAAATTAAAAAAGCAATGAATACATAACCTGACACTCTCTCAAGGGTTCAATCCAGGATCTTGGCAGTCATGTTTAGATATGTCAAGGAAAGAAGCAACTGGCTGTCTTTCTTTGCAGTGACTTCCTTGTGCTGTCCCTGGAACACATAATCTCATTCATGCTTCTATGCCTTTTCTTAAGCAATTCCTCCCACCTCGTTTTCTTGATTCACTCTTATCTACACATTGCCTTTTTTTTAAGTCCTTCAGTCTAGTTGAATTTGCATTTCATCTGTGAACTGTTATCTATGAAACTGTCCCTAAATCTTCAGTTGTTAACAAAAAAAAATTCTATTAGACAAGTTAACCTAATACACCACTCTGTCTGTTTGCTCATGGCCGTTTAATCGTTTTCATTTCTACTACCAACCTGGAACTTGTACTTAACAAAATCACATCATGTTTAAAATGTCACAATCTTGGGATGGCAGTTTATGGGGTGGCTTCTGTAGACAGCAAGACAAGAATCAAAATACCTGTGCTCAAATCATGGCTCTACCATTTATTTGCAATATGAACTCAGGGGTGTTAACCTAACCTATTCTCCCAATGCCTCATTTTCAACATATTCATGAAAAAAAAAAAATAAACACCTAGCACAAAGTTGAAGATGAAGTTAATTTAACGTGTAGAGCGGAGGTTGGTTCTCAACCTTTCTAATGCTATGACTCTAATACAGTTCCTCATGATATGATGATCCCAACCATAAAATTATTTCATTGCTACTTCATGACTATAATTTTGCTACTATTATGAATTGTAATGTAAACATCTGATATACAGGATATCTGACATGTGATCCCCAAGAGGTCACGACCCATAGGTTGAGAATCACTGATGCAAAGCATTTAGAAGAACGAGACATGATACATAAGTTAAGCTATAATTTCTTTGCTCCAGGTCCTTTCTGTACACAACATTGTATCACTTTTCTTAAATAGTGATTTTGACTATTAGGTGATCTCTATCTAAAACGCTGACAAGCCCAGAACTAACAAATAAGGCCATCTAAATATCTCCACTCATAATCCCTTCTGTATAACTACCATGTGAATACATTTACTTGCTCAGTGACATTTTTGAGTCAACTGAAGAACTATCTATTATCTTATAAAATTTGAAGAGTTTATAGAATCCACAAAGGAATAAAAGATACAAAAAATGCAGGCAAGACAGCTGTTAACATCCCTAAGATGAATTGTTAAGCCCAGTAAACACCATACTTCGGCAAAACTGTAACTCACTCTTCATGAATTTAACATTAAAAAGCATTACTTATGTATCCTTAGTAATACCCACACTCAAGCCCATCCACGGCTGTATCTTTCTTTTGCTTGATAAACTCCAAGTTTACTTCAAAAGCAAACCTTGAGATTCCCATTTGCCTGCACTTGGCCAGTTTCTCTAAACTGCACATCGATGAGCTGAATGACCAAAGCTTTCAAATAAGCAGGCACGGTAGCTCACACTTGTAAGCCTAACACTAAGGAAGCTGAAAGAAGAGCACTGCCTTGAGCAGTCTTGCATAGAGTGAAAACGATCATGTCTCAACATTACAGAGCACATACTTCAAGCATTTATTACTTTCTCCAGCTTTAACTAGGCCTCCCATAATGGCAACTGCAGAACAGGTCGCCAACAAAGTCAACCAAAGGGCATATTTCTCCAGTTTCCTACCTCCACGGCAAAAGGCCTATTGGGACAAAGTTACCAACTTCACCACCTTCTGCTTTTAAAATTATTTCTATATCTGCAATTGTATTAGACAATTTCTAGACTTGGGATGCAGCTCAATTGGTAGAGTATTTCTTAGTTTGTACAAGGTCCTAGGTTCAATCCTTAACATCTATAAACTGGATGTAGCGGCAAAAGCCTGAATTACCAGCACTTTGGGTATGTATTGAGTTTGGAGTGAGTTCAGCATACAAAAGACCCTGCCTAAAAATGAAAAGAAACTTCTTGTTACCTTGCTAGACTCCACAGCACAGCAGTAGTTCACAAAGCACTGTTTGGGGTCACTCTTGCCTTCAAACATCCTCCCTACTAAATACTGAGGCTTTAATCAAAGCAAAGCATGGTGTACTAAGTGATTTGCCTATTGACCTCAATCCCTAAAACAGTAAAGGAGCAGTGGGCATGGCTCAGTGGTACAACAGGTGTTTCATGCACACAAGGGCAAACATTTCTTTCCTATGACAAAAATAAAACTTTAAGTAGGCGATACTATCCACAGATAAGAAAAACTAAGGCTTGGAGGTGCTTAAAAACAAACTTTCCTGAAATGATATCTAGGACTGGATTCTTCTATTTTTACATACCATAATTTTCAAGGAACATATATTAGGCGTGGGGGGGGGGGGTTTGCCAAAAGTCTATATAGGAGATTTCTTAAAACCACAGAAGTCCTACACAATAAATAGTGGTCAAACTGGTTTGGCTTTCTATCTCCCAGTTTCCGGCAAAGAATACATGCTCAATAAAAACCTGTCTGTCTAAGGCAATACTTTAAAATTAATTACTAAAATAATTTTTTCACAAGGAAAGACCGAACAGCTTGTTTAAACTAAATTAGGTGGTTATAAAGATCAATAATCATACAAAATATACCCTCAAGTCCTAGGTGTCATTTTAGCCAATAACACAAAAGGGGGAAAAATGAAAATGGGAAAAATAAAGCAAGGCTACCCTTCAGAGAATTCTCTCCACCTTGACTTTCTGAGACAGGGTTTCACTATATACCCCAGCTAGCGACCCTAAACTCACTAAGCTGCCCAGGAGGATGACATGCATGTGCCACTGGGCCAGGCACTGTTTGTCAAACAAGAGCTGCAGTTGCAAAGCATGCACTGTGCGCAGATCTGCTGCAGGTTAGGCCAGACCTGTTTCCCAAGGACATAAACAGGAAAAATGTAAGTCAGTTATACTAAGACACTAGTTGTCAACTAATGTTGGAATTCAAAAAGAACTCTATATTCATTTACAAGAATCACAGGCCATCTATGAAAGAATGCACCCAAATCTTAGCTTTCAGGGGATTATAAAAAAAAAAAATACTTGGTTTTATGGGTTAAAGAGCATCTCATGTAACTCAGAAAAAGTTAGTAACTTCTCATTTCTCATCCCCCACACAGAAAAGTTTGTAAGCATTATGCAAGTACACAGCACTTGGGGATCTTTCCCTTCTTCAAAAAAAAAAGTTTATTTTATAATTCCTTAATTCAGTAGCTACACAAGTATTACTTTCTTCTCTGGAGGCTCAAGTTTCTTTCATTTCAAAACACCACTCTTGAAGATAAATTCTCCTCTTTAAAAAAAAAAGACTTAATCATGTCACTCAGAAAGAGGGGGCAAAAAGTCAAAAGACAAAACTGGAGACAGCTCTGTCAGTCTTATGTAACTCACTTTAAGTTGAAATTAATTCAGTAGTTCAACCAAAACCTAGGGTTTAGGCCCAAAAATGAACTCTTTAAAATATTCTCCATACATACATTTTTTTTTAAAAAACTAAAAGGATCTTTTTTTTAAAATACATGCAACTAGCAAGGTATAGTGCCAAGACAAACAAGCTAAACTGGATTAAAAATTAAAAGCAAGGCCAGGCATAGTGAGTGACTTTTAATCCCAGCCCTTGGGAGGCAGAGTCAGGCAAATCTTCTAAGCTTGAGGCAAGCCTGGTCTATAGAATAAGTTCCAGGCCAGCTGGTCCCTGTCAAAACAAAACAAAACAAAAAAAAAGGAAGAAAAGAACAAAGGAAGAGATGGAGGAGGAAAGAAGCCCAGGAATTCTTATTATAAGTAATATATAATTGATAATATTAGATATAATTTAAGAAAAGTAAGCTAGTTTATTAATACTAATTTTTGCATATCATTGTGTAACTACACATTATCTACCAAAGAAATTAAAAAGTAACTGTCAAAAGCAATAGTTTCTGTTCATCCAACTTGTAAACACAACTCTGAAAATGTAGCAATTAATCCAACCTAGTTAAATTGCCTTTAATTTTTACAAATTATTTCATCAGGTGCAAATAAGTATCAAACCTTACAAAAACATATCAAACCTTACAAAAACATTAACTTTACACAGCAATTATCCTACCAGGCGGGCCCTGAATGGGATTCAACTACCAGCTATGTATTAACTATATTTCACCACGGAGACACTTGAGCCCCGTGTAATCGTGGCCGCGGATTCCGGCATTGCTTTGGGAACTGCTGTTTGCTTAATCAAGCACTGAACTGCAGGTTCACCTTTCTAAAAGGACCGAAAGCGAGAGGTCAAGTTTCACTATCTGCTTTTCCTAAACGAATTAGGGTTTGGGATTTCAGTGGGAATGACCAAGTTATCAAGAAGCCATCGCCCTACAGAGACATTTAATAACAATACCTTCTCTGTCTTTCATTCAACCACTTCGATTTAAATTTCCACTATAATTCAGACACACAAAAAGCTGATTCCAAAGCTGAGGCCTCAAGGAAAAGTGTCCTCTGGGAACAAACCCTGAGATCCTGCGTACCTTACACCTCTCAAAGGGGGCAAGGGGAAAGAAAAGCCTGTAAAACACCGTAGTGACATTACCTTGCTCGTCTTGTGATCAAACCAGACGAGAGCATGGTTCCTTGACAGCACTTTGCAATCAAAGGTGGCATTATTTTGCGCTGGTCGACAGCGTGCCACCGAGCGGCCAATCTTGATGGGCTCGTCCAGGTAGACATGACGCTCCTGAAACGGGTGCGAGTTCGGGCGGCAAGTGAAGATGGCCAAGGCTGACGGCATCGAGGACAGGCTGGGGGGTGTCTCTACCAGGGACAATGAGGAGCTCCTCCAGGTTCGGAACGCTCTTCACAAGCCTATACCCCTATCCCCCCAAAATTTTTAAATTAAAACAAACTGTGCATTGTCTAAGCATAACCAGTGAACATCAACAACTCTTCAAATGGGCAGGAAGACAAGCCAGCGCAAGCCCCATCATCTCCTTTAAAACACCGAGGCTTCTTGACCAAAAAAAGTCCCCTGCCAGCAGCTTTCAGTTCATCTTCCCTAGGAAGAAAAGGCTCAAACATTGGGCAGCTTCGGCCAAGAAAACTCCTGGAAGACAGTTTGGGGACGGAAGGTATCCAGGCAGACGAGTCACACACCAATTCTTGGGTGTTCTTTGAGATCCCGGCCGCTTCTCCCCTACTGTAGCGGAAACGGTGCAGCACTGCAGCATGAAGAGGGTCTGGCTGGGTGCAGCCAGGAAGGTCCTTCGGGGCCCCAGGGAGAGGAGCCGAGGATCTCCGGGGGCCTCGGGGATGAGAAGAGGCGCGGGGGTCGACGAGGAGGGCTAGAGGACCAGCGGACCGGAGCGCATGACCCCTGCTGCGCCGAGGCCGCCCGGGAGTGGCAGGGGTTCCCGGGCCAGCGTGTGCCGAGCCCGCGATCCCAGGCTGGAGGCGGCCCGGGCGGCTGCTGAGTCGCGAGTCCCGGGCACCTGGCGGGTGTCCCCGCGACCAGGGCGGGGACCTGGCTCTGCAGGCCGGTGCGGACAGAGCGAGGCGCTACCCCAGGGAGGGCTTGGGCACCGGGGCCGGCGCGAAGTTGGTTCCGGAGCTCAGGGCTCTGCCGCTCAGCACATGGGCCACCTCCCGTCAGGATCGTCCACGCGAGGGTCGCATCTCAGGGACTGGCAGCTCCCGGAGGACGGCGGGGTGGGGGAGGGAGGCTGGCCCGGAGGTGCAGGGAGAGGCCTGGAGGCCGGGGCTGGGTCCGCCGGAGCCTCCTCCACTCGCGGCCAGCGCGGCCAGCTCAGGCGGTGGCGGACGAAGCAGGAAACTTTCCGACCTAGTGGGGGAAACACCAAAACAAACGGCAGTCAGGACCCGGTGCCCGCTCGCCGCAGCCCGCAACCCCTTCGCCAGCCCCTCCAGCCCCGGCCGCCGGCTACGACCTCGGGCGACCTCGTCTCAGCCAGGCTGGGCGATCGGAAGCCAGGACCGCACGCCGCTCCTGCCTCCGTGGCCGACACCACTACCTCCACCTCCGCCGCCGCCTCAGCTTACCTTGCCAGCGCAGGCCGCCATAGTGACTCTGACTGAAACCTACCGGGTGCACCGCCACGGGAACGCGCACCCTTTACAAGGGCCCTCCTCCGCCGTCTCCCGTGCCGTAGTCCGGACGGGTCATGTGAGTGACGCTGCGGGAGCCATGTTTGTCACTGGCGGAGAAGTGGGCAAGTTCGTTCTTAACGTGCCTCCGGCGCCATCTTTGTTAAGGGATGGATGCTTCAACCCTCCAGACAGCCTGAGCGACCATTTTGGTAAAGGGCAAGAGAAACTTTGAGAGGTTGAACACACAGCAGTAACTTCCTGGTCCGCTTATGAGTAAGAAAGTCCCAACTTTTATTAAATGTATTCATTGTAGTTCTCACTGGAAATACTAACCCCTGAGGAGGGTAGATCCAAGCAAAGTAAAGACTTATTAGCAGCCATCGTTGCTGTTGGCAACTGAGTCACTCACTATTGCCTTACCGGTGAGCAAACAAATTCCACAAGTCTCTAGATTTGATAACACCAGGACTTTCCTCGCTTGTACTAAATTCTCGGTGCTTTTCATTTCGAATTCCTGTCCTTTTCACTGATGAGACCGTGTTTCTCAGGACTCCCCCGTGGGTTCTAACCTGCCAGTAGTGAGACCAGAAAGTTTTAGGGCTTTTGTTTTGTTTTGTTGGGGCGGGGACCGTTAGAGACACGGAGTTTCTCTGTAGCCCTGGCGTCCCGAAATTCTCTGCGTAGACGAGACTGGCCTCGAACTCAGAGATCCACCACCTCAGCCTCCTGAGTGTTGGAATTAAAGGTTTGTGCCACCATGCCGGGCTTGAGTTTTATTTCCAAGGAGGGGTCGAAAGTTTCTAATAGAAGAGTATGGAGTGTTGCCCAACTAACAATCCTGAAGTATGTGTTAAACCTCCTGAGAATCGCGAGGAGAAAGATCAGTATGTAAGGAGTCATTGTTCTAAAGAAGAAGAAGAAAAAAAAAACAAACAAAGAAAAAAAAAAAGAAAAGAAAAACGTAGCCAGAGCTGAATGAAAATCTCAAGGAAAGACTGTAGAGAATCTTAATCTTTTAGAATCAGTGTTGACTTCGTTCTTGACATTCCTGTGGACCACAGTCTTGCCTGTGAAACCTTGGACGTGTCTTTAAACTTCGTTAGACCATCTTTTGTCTTTTATAGCATAATGATGATAATACACAACCCTTTTGTAGAGAGACTTCATGGTATTAAACCACACTGTGCAACAGAATATTCATTTCAGTCCTCCCGTTTGACTTTAGACCTGCTGTGCTGAGTCCAGGAGAGACAGATGAGCACGCCTTCATCTCTGCCCGCTAGTTGTGTTACCAGAGTTGTGACTTTCAGTCTGAGAGGATAAAATAAGGTACCTTGACTTCAGAACATTCACAGCTCTACTAAAGGGAATCGGGGCATCCTTCCGGGGGAAGTAGCAAAAACTGAATGAAGGGAGGTTGAAGGACTGCAATAAATAGGGTATTTGCTGGATGGTTTACTAAGTTTCCAGGAAGAGGGATAGTAAGTAATAAAATGAGGCTGTTTAAAATGATACGTTAGTATGCATGCTAAGTAAATATTTAATGTGTGAATGGAAATCACACACTGTTATTATTAGATATAGTCGGACTTTCTTTGGACTGCTAACTCCCAAATAATGACACAGAGACTTTTTATAATTATGAAAGCTTGGCTTTAGCTTAGGCTTGTTTCCAACTAACTCTTTAAACCTAAATTAATCCATTTATATTCATCTATATTCTACCATGTGGCTCATTACCTCTCTGGACTTCCTCTGAATCTAGCTGGAGAATCATCCCCCCCCCCCATTTCAGATTCTTTCCCAGAGTTCCTATCTCTACCTGGAAGACCCGCCTCCCCTCTCCTGCCTAGCTGATTGGCCGGACAGCTCTTTATTAAACCAATCAGAATGTAGTAGTGGGCACCACTCTGTAGTAGGAGCTACGGGCTGCTTCCCGCCTCCCACCTCCCCGCCACCGGCTAGCTTTACCCAAAATAATTACACGGAAACTGTATTCTTTTAAACACTGCTTGGCCCATTAGCTCTAGCCCCTTATCTGCTAATTCTCACATCTTGATTAACCCATTTCTATTAATGAGTGTAGCACCACGAGGTAGTGGCTTACCAGAAGGGATCTTAACCTGCGTCCATCTTGGAGAGGAGAGCTATAGCGTCTGCCTGACTCGGCTTCCGTCTCCCAGCATTCTGTTCTGTCTTCCCCACCTACCTATGTTCTTGACCTATCAGGCCAAGCAGTTTTCTTTATTAATTAACCAATAGACAGATGACCCTCCTCCATCATCAGAAGGTGCCTTAGGCAGGTAAGGTAAAACAAACACACATCTCCACACAATTTACAAAGATTATCCCAACAATTAAACAATAAAGTATGTGCAGCACAAAGTGAATTTGGATATAATAAGTAATATATTATAAAAATCTGTGTGTATATACATATGTGCACACACACAAGCACTCTTGTGCTTCAAGCTTAAATATGAATGCCCAACACCCAACCTTTCACGTAGCAGTCTTTCTTGGACCACCAGTCCCCCAAATCATGACATGGAGACATTATTAATTATGATGAATGCTTAGACTTAGCTTAGACCCATTTTTGTTAATCTGTGTGCTGCCCTGAGTCTCATTTGCCTCAACTGCATACTGTCCCTCCTGCGTTCCTGCTTCCTCCATGTCTGGCTGATTGGCTCCAGGCTGACTGTCCCCCAACTGACTGGATGGCTGCCCTTTCCTCTCTGCCCACCAGCCACGCCTATCCCTCCTTTGCCTAGCTATTGGTTGTTCAGCTTTTTATTAGACAAATCGGGTGCCTTAGGAAGGCAAGTTGAAACAGCAACACAAATATATTGAATAACTATAATACCCCAGGTGTTTTGTCCTAGAGAATAAGAACATACTGGAAAGTTTTGTTATCAATATGAAAAGTTTTGCTTCTGATAACTTTTAGCCTTAAAATAATGAAGTAAACCATATGTGGTAGAGCATGCCTTTAACCCCAGCACTCAGAGACAAGTAGATCTCTGAGTTAGATGCCAACCTTAGCAAGTTCTAGGCTACATAATGAAACCCTGTCTCAGTAAAGTAAGAAAAAATTTCACAAACCTCTAGTAAGTTGTGTGCATGAATTTTAAAGCTATTTAATCATGTTTTTATTCATTCTGCAAGCATTTCATTGAATACCCACTGGGAAACAGAAACTGTCAAATGCCCTGGAATTTCCAAAGTGAAGAAGAAAAGTAAAGAATTCTTAAAGTTTCTTATAGTTTAGATGAAGGCACAATAAGATCCTTGCTATATTTGGAGTAATTCAAAAATAATGGAAGCATGGAAGAATAATTTATAAACTGGGACTCAAAAATTAGTAGGAATTGGGGGTGTAGGCCAGGAGCAGAATGATGACCTACCATTTGCATGGCCTTGGGTCCACCCCAGGAACACAAGTGTTGTGGGATATTTGTACACCGAATGAAGATATATTGTTGTGATTGGTTTAATAAGTGCTGAGTAGTCAATAGCTAGACAGGAAGTATGGGTGGGACTTCCAGGCAGAGAGAGTAACTAGGAGATGAACGGAGGTACACAAGGGATGCCAGGAGACACAGAGAGGAAACAAGAGGTGCAAGATGAAGGAGAGGTAATGTCATGTGATAGAATGCCGGGTTGTACCCGCATTGTAAGACCCCCAAACGAGACCACCACAGAGCTGGTGTCCAGTGCAAACACAGGGGTTTGTTGATTACAAGCTTGAGCTCGGACCATCATCCAGCCTCCAATGTAGTGGATGGAGAAGAACGGCTCCGAGTTTAAAAAAACTGCAAGCAGAGTGGTACATGCCTTGGCGTTTCTGGATTGGACAAGGATTAAGTAAGGGTGGGCAGCCTTTGAAATCATTGGCTGGGGTTTAGGGGAGCTTGTTTCAAAGCTAACAGAAAACCATAAAGTCACAGATGTTGTTTACCGAAGTCTCTCATTGGGTGGCCCACCCGGGTGAGGTCATCTTGACCCCTAGCAGTGTGTGGTCTTTCTTGGAACTGTTTGGTTCTTCCTGTAACTAAATTCAACAAGGTCAAGTTCTGTCTAAAATGGAATTCTTTCTCAAAATGGAGTCTGTCTTGTTCTTTCAGTAGAATTATATAAATGGGTTAAGTTGTAAGAGCTAGACAGGAACAAACTTACACTATAGTCTGAACTGTCATGATTAATAAGTCACTGTGTTATTTGTGAGCTAGCATCCCAAAGAAAAATCTGTCTACACACAAAAGAAAACAACCAAAAATGTTGACATAAGCCAGTTAATCTGGTACTAATGAGATAGAACCGTTTTAAGTCAAAGCAATAACCTGAACAAAGGGCTAGATACTTGAGAAGATTCTAAGAGAATCATAAGGAGATCAGTATTACTGGAGAATAGGGTTGTCTTCTTTAGGGTTTCTATTGCTGTGAAAAGGCACCGTAACCACGGCAACTCTTAGGAGGAAGACATTTAATTGAGAGGATGTGCTTACAATTTCAGAGGCTCAGACCGTTATCCTGAAGCATGGTGGGGAACATGGGGATGCAGGAAGACATGGTGCTGGAGGAGGAGTAGCCTTCATCTTGCAGGCAACAGGAAATTGACTGAAATGCTGGGCAGAATCCTGAGCATAGAAAACCTCAAAGCGCCGGGCGGTGGTGGCGCACGCCTTTAATCCCAGCACTCGGGAGGCAGAGGCAGGCGGATCTCTGTGAGTTCAAGGCCAGCCTGGTCTACAAGAGGTAGTTCCAGGACAGGAACCAAAAACTACGGAGAAACCCTGTCTCGAAAAAAAAAAAAAATAAGTAAAAAAAAGAAAGAAAGAAAGAAAGAAAACCTCAAAGCGCGCCCCCACAGTGAGACACTTCGTCTAATAAGGTTATACCCCCTCCAAAAAAGCCACACCTCCTAATAGTGTCACTCCCTCTGAGCTTATGGGGCCAATCACATTCGAGCTCCCACAGTGGGTGAGAGAATGAGTGGGAAGGAGTCAGAGGTGGAGAACTTGTACCCAGTGAACAGACTGTTGCCGGGCTTTTCTCGGGACCACAGGCTTCCCAGTGATGACATGGAGTCGTGCTATTAATCACAGCAGCTCAGCTGTAGCTTAGACTTGTTAGTAACTACTCCTTACAACTTAAATTAACCCATTTTTACTCATCTAGGTGTTACCAAGTGACTCATGGCTTTTACCTCTATTCTTGAATGTCCGTTCCCTCTTGTCTTCTGGCAGCTCCTCCCTTCTTCCTCCTATCATCCTCTGTGCTTGAAAATCCTGCCTATCTATTGGTTGTTTTGCTTTTTATTAAACTAATCTGAGTGACATATATTCACAGAGTATAGTAATTTAAAGAAAAACTGCAGAGTCAAACATGATGTCTATTGCCATTTAATAACATGATAGTAAATTACTCAGCTTCACTAAGTCTGTTTCCTCATTTGGAAAAATGTATATAATATTTCCCAGAATCTTATTTGCTCAAGTTATAAGTTCAAGAAAAAAATACCAACCATAATGATTTAAAAACAGTAGGTTCTCTGAAAATGTTGTTTTATTATTGGTACTAACAGAATTCTCCTAGCCTTACACACATACACACACACACACACAGAGTAAGGCGCAAGATGTTTTACCTCTGGTTTGTATATAGAGAATCTTGGCTCTAAATGTAAACACAAAAAGAAATGTCTATGTTCAGTTCTACTATACTATCTCCCAGAATTAATGTTACGTAAACAGAATGAGCTTTCTAGCAAGAAAAGGCTTGGAACTGCTGTAATCTGCAGAGTAAAGAATCCTCCTCTGCCATACGGGACACTGGAAATGCCACATGCATTGAAGGCGGTTTTCACCCACTGTTATTTGGCAGGCACAGAAAAGGCTTAAATTAAGAACTCTCATACATGAGATATTTTGAATTGTAGGCCATGTGGGTGTTCCTACTTGTGATTCTATATCTGTACAAAATTTTAACTGAATTAAAAATATGCCATGGTTTTTTATTTGTTTGTTTGTTTGTTTTGTTTGCTTTCAAGACAGGGTTTCTCTGTGTAGCTCTGGCTGTCCTGGAACTTGCTCTGTAGACCAGCCTGGCCTCGAACGCAGGATTTGCCTGCCTCTGCCTCCTGAGTGCTGGGAGTAAAAGCCTGTGGCACCAATGCCCAGCACCATGTTTTAAGAAACTGGAATGGCAGTACTTCCTGATAGTGTAACTCTTTATTTTACCACTATTGTGATCTAGGCTACTTTTCAATCTTGGAAGAGTAAAGATAAAATTGTACAGTTATTATCATAGTACCATTCAAATGGGAATTGTCAAATATATCAGGGATGACTCTGTAAATTCAGTTAATGTACAACCTTCCAAAACTGACAATGTCCTAATTGGATTTCAACTAATTATTTTGGATATAATAAACTATGGAATGCTTTATATAACTGCTCAAACAGATTGCTGGTTTGAAAATACTGTCCAAGCAGGTATTTCCAGACCTCTGATATCGCAAATAGGATATGGTCATTATAAAACTCACTTTCTTTTTTATTAGTATTAAACATGTATTTTTAAAGATTTATTTAGTTTTAGTTTATATGTGTGAATGTTTGTCTGTGGATATATGTATGTATACCACGTGTGTTCCTGGTATCCAAAGAAGCCCAAAAAAGGGCTTCTGATCTCCTGGAGGTGGAGTTATAAACAGTCATGAGCCATCCCATGTGGATACTCGGATCTGAATCTGGGACCTCTGTACGAGCGGCAAGTGCTCTTAACTGATGAGCCATCTCTCCAGCTCCCATTGCTCATGTCCAAGTACTCACACCTGCATTTTTAAAAAATAACAAAAAATACATAATATTTTAAATACATTTACAATTTTGTGTTTACTCAGGAGATCTTGTCTTTTTCTCCTTTCTATGTAGTTTAGATCCATGTATGTCTCTCTTAGGGTCCTCTTTGTTGCCTAAGTTCTCTGGGGTCATGGATTGTAGGCTGATTTTTCTTTGCTTAATGTCGAAAAGCCACTTATGAGTGAGTACATATGGTATTTGTCTTTCTGGGTCTGGGTTACCTCACTCAATATGATGTTTTCTAGATCCATCCACTGAGCATTAGTATTTCCAAATGCACATGCTGGCTTATTACAATCGAAGCTGAGCCAGTCGTAGTAGTACACACTTGTAACCTTAGCCCTGGAGAGGTAGAAACAGGATGATCAAGAATTCAAAGCCAAGGTGGCCTACATAAAGAATTTAAAGCTGGCTTGGGCTGCACAAAACCCTGTATTTAAAAGGAAAAAAAAAAGTTGATTCTTTGCCCACGAAGGCTCTCCCCTTCAGTGGAAACTCCCATCATTTCCCAGGTGTCCAGGGTGGAGTTGCTGCCACATTCCAGAAGCACTGCTCATCGGTTTTGGCTTCCTGGTTCTTCAGGAAATAAAAGAAAAATAATTACCTAAAGACAAGTAAAGACATTTATTTTTCATTTAACATACTATTCCTGTGAATGTAAAAAGAGAGAATCAGAATGTCAACTCTAGAAAGAATCACAATTAATTCATCTTCTTCATTTTACAGTCAAGGAACCTGAGGCCCAAAAAATGAAATTTTATTAGATGTGTGGTTACTATATCATTACTACATTTCTGAACTGTAGCACTAACACTACTTTATAGGTAGGGAAACTGACCCTCTAGCTCAAATACTAAGATTTTTCCATGTGACATCCTAAATCACCATACAGACCCAGAATACAGATTAGAAGGGTAATTTTTCTTGATTGGTATAAATTATGTTTTTTGGTTATTCAAGTAGAAGTCCTCTAGAATCATGATAAATGCCAAGTGTGGCACTATTGTCAGCTGTGTCCCCAGTCATCCGAGGCACGTCCTTTGTAATTCCATATCATTTAACTGAAATGGGAAAGTCAACAGTAAGAACTTTACTCCCAAAAGTGACAAGAGCCCTGTGGAGAAGAGAAGGGATGAAATTGGGTATGTTTCATCACTCTTATGTAAGCCTCATCGTGTGTCTTTTATAACTAACTTAAAGGTGTTACCTGGTATGTAGCAAAGGCTTAAGAATAAAAGAGCTGGGTCAGGGAGCCACATGAGGCATTTTCTTTCTGAATATTACCAACGTATCTGATTTGTTTCTAAATATCTCAGTTAGCAAGTGAAATATTGGAGGCCCTGTTTATATGTGGTCATAACTAGTGATTTTTGAAAGATGTTTTAAAGTATGGTATTTATTTTAGAAAACTATGGCATTCTGAAAAGCAGTTTAATTGTTTGTAATGATTTGCGATTCATTACTCAGGTCCATTAGACTTTTGTTTTAGAGATACACTTTGTTGCTGCTGCACAGCACTGGCATAGATAACATCAACGTCTTACTGAGTGGGTAGTTGGAAGAGCTGACAGATTTCTCAGTGGTACTATACCTTAAGGATTCCTGAAAAGGTAGCTTGGTATGGGGCGAAGAGGTTTACAACTCTAGAACACCTCTATTCCTCAGTCACCACCCAGAACACTTAGCATTCAAGGCTTGATAAGGAGTGGGGAGACCATCTATGGAGCCCTTACAAACTCTGGATAGTGATGGGTTTCACGTTTGTGTAGGGCCTGTGTTCAGATACACGAATGGACTCCTGTCTTGACATTTTCTGTTAATTTTTTATTTAACAAGAGTTCTCTTCATTTGTACTTGGTCCTCAAATGAGATAGCTGATCAGCTTTAAACATACTGCTTCAATCTCCCAGCCTCCATTGCTGTGGGTGTCAATTTTTGACAATCTTTTGCAGTGCTGTAGGGGAAGTTAGTGGTTTTCTGTTTTAGTTTTTGAGATAGTGTCTTACCAAGGCTGGTCTTAGATTCTTGATCCTCCTGTCTCTGAGTTCTTGAGTTCTAAGATTATGGATTGTATACTACCACAACTAGCAGAAGTTGTTCTTGAAAATGGGGGCTGGAAAGACAGCTCAGCTGGTGTGGCAATTTGAACGAAAGTGGCCTCCATAAGTCCATAGAGAGTGGCACTATTAGGAGGTGTGGCCTTGCTAGAGGAGCTGTGTCACTAGGGGCAGACTTTGATGTTTCAGAAACTCAAGCCAAGGCCCAGTGTCATCCTCTCTCTCTTCCTGATGCCTGCATCTTCCAGATGTGAAATTGTGAGCTTCCTCTCCAGCACCATGTCTCCTTAAATGCTGCCATGCTTCTCACCATGACGATAATGAAATGAACCTCTGAACTTCAAGCCAGCCCTAATTAAATGTTTTCCTTTATAAGAGTAGCCGTGATAGTGGGCATAGTGGTGCATGCCTTTTATCCAGGCACTTGACAGATCTCTGTGAGTTTGAGGCCAGTCTAAGCCTGGTCTACAAAGAGCATTCCAGGGCAACCAGGACTGTTACACAGAGGAACTCTGTCTCATAAAAACCAACCAAACAAACAAAAAACAGAAAAGAAAGAGAAAGGAAAAGAAAAAAGTTGCTGCTGTCATGGTGTCTATTCATAGCAATAAAACCCTAATTAAGACAGCTGGTAATGTATTTGCCACACAAGCTTGACAGCCTAAATTCAATCCCTAGAACCCACAGAAAGGCAGAAAGAAAAAACAACTCCACAAAGTTGTTCTTTGAACTCTGCATGCATACCATGGCACATGCAAACACACACACACACACACACACACAAAATGTGGTATATATTTCTGTATGCTGTGAATATGTTTTATTACCAGTGGTTAATAAAAAAGCTGTTTTGGCCAACAGCCAGGCAGAATTCAAGCAGAGAGAAGGAGAGAAAGAAGGCAGATTTGGGCAGCCATCAGCAGCTGTCAGAGGAGTAAGATACCAGAGCATCACTGATAAACCATGGGGATATGTGGCAATACACAGATTAATAGAAATGGGTTGATTTAAATATGTAGAGCTAGCCAGGAAGAAACTTGAGCCATCAGCAAACAGTTTCTAATTAATATTAATAAGTCTCAGTGGTTATTTGGGAACTGGCAGGCAGGAGAGAAACCTCCAGTTACACACACATGTCATGCATACACATACACAATAATAATAAAATTTTTAAAAAGAAAATGAAAATAACAGTAATATTAAATCAATACAGAATCTCTAGTCACAAAGGTTTAGCATTTAAAAATATGTTTTATAATTTTTTATTATATAAAACATCAACTATATATTGTAATACAATTAAAATAAACATTCAACTCCCTGATTCAAAGTTACTACCATGTCCATGTTCCCAATCCTTTGATGATAAGTTGTGGGCATTATAATATTTCACCCAAATAATAATTTTCTAATAAGAATAATCTACTAAGTAACCACATGTATGGTTTTTAAAAATATTTTATCACTTTGTTTTACTCTGTATGTATGAGAAAGAAAAAGTGAGAGTGTTGTTGGTGCTTGAACCCAGAGCCTTGTGCATCCTAGGCAAGTGCTCTACCACTGAGCTACATCACCAGTCCCAAAGTATGTTGTTGTAGATGTAGAAAACTTGGAAAAAAACAAAGGAGAAAAAAATGTAAAGAATGAGCTTGGCGTAGCCTTCAATCCCAGCACTTGGGAAGCAGAGGCAAGCTTGTCTGTGTGAGTTCCAGAAGAGCCTGGTCTATATCGTTAGTTCCAGGACAGTCAGAGCTACATAGTGAGATCCTGTCTGAAAAAAACAAGATGATGATGATGGTGACAATAATAATAAATCAAAGATAAAAAGGAGGAGGCACTCATAACTCCACTGCTGGAGACTAACCACTTTAAGCAATTTGGTGCGCTACAGAAAAAAAAAAAAAGACTATCTTGTACTTATTGCTTTGTCCACGTAGTTCATTGCTTCTCTTCTTGTTTCATCCTCCCCCAGGGTATTTTCCTTTTCTCCTGTGCTTCACAGGATAATGACTCCTCAAAGATGCCCACATGCAATTTCTGGGATCTAGAAACATGTTATAGCATATGGAAAAAAAAAGATTTGGCAGATATAATTAAAGGTGCAGAAGTTGAGCTGAGTAGATTATGTTGGATTATCTGAATAGACCTACAGAGTAGGTCAGAGAGCTGTGACAGAGGACTCAACCTCCAGTAGCTGACTTTGAAGATGGAAGAAAGGAGGCCATGAACCACAGAATAAAAGCATTTTCTGGAAGCCAGAGAGGGGCAAGGGAAGTGGTGCTCCCTCCAGCCTCCAGAGAGGGCTTCAGTCCTGCCAGTACCTCAGTTTTAGCCTAGTGAAGCCACGTCAGATTTCTGATCTGGGCGACTGTAAGAGTGAACCTGTATTATTCACCCGGTGAATCTGTTGTTTTATGGTAGCAATGGAAAGCAAATGTACTTTGTTTTCTGTTTGTCTGTGAAATGCTAGTCTTCTATTCTTTGGAACGTCTTTCTAGGTCATTTTCATTTTCTATTTGACTTTGAAAATAATAATAATTGATGCATTGAGAAAATAAAAAATAAAACCTTTGTTTTTTTTCTGAAAGAGGAACTAGATCTTCTTTGGGGTGATGGGGGAGAAGCAGGCTGGTGAGTTCACAGGCTGTTTACAGATTCATGTGATAGAAGAATGATCTTCCAGCCTCTTAAGAAATTTAATTAGAATTATGGAGCATATTTGTCTAGGATAAAATTGTTTACTCTTAACCTCCTTAAAAGATCTTTAAACTTGTCTTTCTAGTTACTAGTACTAGTAACAATTTGTTGATCTGGATATAACGTCTTGATTAAGGTCTCTGTCACCTCTAGACTATAAACATTGTAAGGGCTCTGTTTCTGCTTTCTGTTATTTTGCCAGCACCTACACACTTCTTGACCCATAGTAGACAGGTAAATATTTGCTCATTGATTTACTTATTTATCATTTATTTTTATTCTGTTGCAGTGCTGTGATTCTGTAGACAAGTTCTGTCACTCCTAGTCCCGCAGCCATTCAGTCCCAAAGAAACACACAGAGGTTTATATTAATTATAAACTGTTTGGCCTATTGTTCAGTCTTATTACTTATTACTAACTAGCTCTTACAACTTAAATTAACCCATAATTCTTATCTGTGTTTAGCCACATGGCTTGGTGCCTTTTCTCAGTAAGGCATTCTCATCTTGCTTCCTCTATGTCTGGCTCTACACTGCATCTCTGACTTTCCTCTTCCCAGAATTCTCCTAATTTGGCCTCCCCACCTTCCTTCCTTCCTTCCTTCCTTCCTTCCTTCCTTCCTTCCTTCCTTCCTTCCTTCCTTCCTTCCTTCCTTTCCTCCTCCTCCTCCTCCTCCTCCTCCTCCTCCTCCTCCTCCTCCTCCTCCTCCTCCTCCTCCTCCTCTTCTTCTTCTTCTTCTTCTTCTTCTTCTTCTTCTTCTTTTTATTTTTGGTTTTTTTCAAGATAGGATTTCTCTGTAGCTTTGGAGCCTGTCCTGGAACTAGCTCTCATAGACCAGGCTGGCCTCGAAGTCACAGAGATTTGCCTGCCTCTCCCTCCCGAGTGCTGGGATTAAAGGCATGCACCACCACTGCCTGGCGTCGCACCTATATTTTCTACCTGGCTACTGGCTAGTCAGCATTTATTAAACCAATATGAGTGACAGATCTTACCAGCTTACAAGAGCATTATCCCACAGCAGGGATCAAGCCCAGGGATCTGAATTTGAACATACTAGGGAAGTGCTCTTCCACTGAGCCACACCTTAGGCCGCTGATATTGTTAAATGACTGAAGTTTTTGTTTATGCAAAGGTAAAGTCAAAGTCAATGTTTGTGTCATGAGTGACTGAGAAAATCAACTGCTTACAGCATAATGAGACGGGGCAAGCAAGGGAGTAAGAGCAAGCGAGTGACATGAGTAGGGGCAAATTTGCGTATAGGGACCCTTTCACTAAGATTATGCTTCGATGAGATATGATATGGGATTGTGCTATCTGAATGTCATTCTAAAGATATCAGTCTGTTTTGGTATATGTGTGAGCTCC
The DNA here is from genome assembly GCF_950005125.1 of Chionomys nivalis. NCBI lineage: Eukaryota > Metazoa > Chordata > Mammalia > Rodentia > Cricetidae > Chionomys > Chionomys nivalis. The sequence goes on along the minus strand of NC_080090.1, from coordinate 29,601,759 downwards.
TGCTCATAGGTAATAGGAACAGACTGTCAAGAATAACAAAGAGCACTGTCATTACTCCCTGTTGGCAGCAAACCTTAAAATCAATCAGGCATGATGAGCGTTGTGCTCAAGACAGATTGTATTTTGTGACTATTAACACTCAGGTGGCGCAAGTTTGGAGCAAAGGAGTTCAAATAACTTCTGACTAAGACAGTACCCCTTTCCTGGAGACTTTCTAAAATGCTACAACAGAAAGGTTGCTCTGCTTTTCCAGAATGGTGACTTCTGGGAGCATAAAAAGGGTATCAGACTAAACTGCAGAGGTTTATTGATAAGGCATGGCTGCTATGAGTGGTGGGAAAGGTGTGCCTACTGGGCACATAATTCCAAAATGTGACTTATTCGTTCCCCGGCTGCTCTGACCTAGTCATTCAGAAACTATATTAATTACAACACTGTTTGGCCTATTAGCTTATGCATATTTCTAGATAACTCTTACGTTTTAAATTAACCTATTTCTACTAATCTGTGCATCACCACAAGGTCATGGCCTACCGGCAATGACTGACAAACTGCCAATATAGGCGGAACTGTCTTTGAAATTTCCTGCTTCATGGAAAAGTCTGCTGGATACTTTGGGCCTGTAGGCTGAAGATGGATGCCCCAATGTTACAGAAGAACTTTGGGTGACTGTTCAGGCAGTGAGATGTCTCTGTAAATTCTAGAGTTTTGGAAGTTGCTTATAATGCACTTTCTGTTTACTTAGGTAATATTATATCCTTCTGGGATCTTTGATGGAATTGAAGAATAGATAGTTATGGTTATAGTTTTCCTTAGTTATGGTAAAAGATAAAATTGATATAAATATTGTAACTAATTATTGCTTGATACCTATTTTGTTATATGTAATTTTACTATTTTAAAGTTAAAACCTTCCTTTTCATCTAGACAGAAAAGGAGAAATGGTATGGATAGTCCTTATGTATATGTTTTGCTTTTACTGTTTAATGGATAAGAAACAGCTTTGACCTGTGATAGGGCAGAATAGAGCTAGGCAGGAAAACTAAACTGAATGCTGGGAGAAAGTAGGTGGAGTCAGTGAGATACCACATAGCCACCAGAGAAGAAAGACATGAGCTGGCAGCTGGAACCTTGCTGGTAGGTAGGCCATGAGCCTCATGGTAAAAATATAAAATAATAGAAATGGGTTAATTTAAGATATAAGAGATAGTTACCAGTATCCTCAAGCTATTGGCCAAACAATATTGCAAATAATATAGTTTCTGTGTGATTATTTCAGGTCTTAGCAGCCAGGAATGAATGAGCTGCCTCCAACTAACTATAGGTAACCATTTCTGAAAACAGATTAATTTTTTTAAATCAACTTTTACTGTTGCGGGAGGTCCTTCCGCTCCTCCAGCCAATAGCCGCCAAGATACCAGCCCATTGGGGCGTGGTATCTTTCCCTTTAAAAAAAGCGGCCACTTCCCTCCTCTCTCTCTTTACTTCCTGCTCCGGTTCCGGCGACTAGACTTCTTCCTAATTGCGTGCGTAGAGGGCTGTTGTCTGGGACGGTGATTTGTAAGTTTATTCCCTTTTAAATAAATACCACCCTATTAATCACAATTCCAAACTGGTGTGGGATTGTTTATGACTTGCGCCTTCATCTGGCGCCCAACGTTTGGTTTTAGAACCCCTCCTTCCCCCGCTCGGCTGCCGGCCGCCAGTTCGGCCGGCCGCGGCAAGGCACGGCCTGTGCCTTGCGGCCTGTGCCTTGTGCGTGGAGCCAGCAGTTTAACATAAATCATCACGCAGTGGCTTTTCTTGCTGCAGTTCTTTATATTTTCCCTTTAGACACCTCAGATTGACTTCAAGTCCCCACGCAGCCTATCGTTTGCCTCGCTACGTGGATTTAAATTCCACAGGCCCGCGTAGTCTCTGCCCACGTGGTTTGCTCTTTTCTGAATCGTTTTCAAATCTCCCTTGCAAGCGCAGCTCTTAAGCGGAGCGAACCAGAGCACGCGGTTACCGGTTGCGGAAAGCTGCAACCCCTTGGGACGACACTGTCACGTGGAGGCATACACGGCTTCCGGGTTACTCTTCTCTACCCCTGGATTCTGGGTTTATGGTTCCTTGTACGGAATTGATTTAATTACATTTACTTTGTTGAGCAACGTGCATTTCCCAGTTTTTAACAAATACTAGGCGGACACTGAAACAGGACCCCGTTTTCGTCACGACTTGGGAACAGCGCCACCTGCTGGATAATAGGTAATATGGCAGTTTTCGTTTCCAACATGAATTTTACTATTTTGACTACCAAAACAATGGGTTTTTTCATGCAAGGTTTATACGACTATGGAGATAACTTAATTTACTGGTTACTAGGTTTCAGTATTCTTTTGAATATTCTATTATTTAGGAAAAATATGGTCCTAAGAACCATACAATCTTTACCAGAAACTAATACAGGTCAGGAGATTCAGGATTCAAAAGCTTTGAAATCACAGGTGCAGAATGGGGACCAAAAAATTGATACCTCAGTGAAATCACTAGAAACACATGTAGCTCAGGAGATTCAGGATTTAAGAGAGACAATGATAAAAAGACTTGAAATGATTGAAGAAATTATTGGAGCTGGTGAACAGAGTAAGAAGGCACAAGGACAGGATACAATGCCACCACCAGCTATTAGATCTGGCTTACCCAGGGTTTTAGCGACATACCCTGTAATTCATTCTGACAAAGCGTCAACTTCTAAAGGCTCAAAGGGAGTCAGAGAAGCTAGATGGATGCCAATAGCAATGAATGATCTAAAAGAAATTAAGCAGGCAATTGTTACCTTTGGCTTGCACTCTGCATATGTTAAGGAAATGATAAGGACTTGGGCTTCTAATGCTAGAGCTACCCCCCACGATTTCCATCAGTTAGTGTCTGCAGTCTTAGATAATGGACCTTCCTTGATGTTTGGAATCTATTTCAGAGAAGAATCCAAACATATGGAACAGCAAGGAAGAGCAAAAGGTGTGGAGGTTTCCCAAGATCAAATTCTTGGTGTAGGAGAATATGCTGACCCACAGGTCCAAGCTCTTTATGATGATGAAGTACTGTGTTTATGTCACCAAGCAGCTTTAAATGCTTGGAATAGGCTACAAGATCCAGCAAAAAGGGTTGAATCATATACCAGAATTAGGCAGGGACAGAGAGAACCCTTTATTGACTTTTTGCAAAGATTAATTAAGGCTCTGGACATAGGGGTAACAGACCCAGAAGCTAGACGACTACTTCTTGAATCTCTAGCTTTTGAGAATGCAAACATAGAATGCAAAAAGATAATTGGGCCTTTAAAGTTTAGATCAGCACCTATGGATGAATGGATTCAGCATACAATGAATGTCGAGACGTTTAGCTATAATGATGAATCTTGGGTAGGAGAAGCGATTTCCAAAGCAATGAGGAGACATCAAACTGCCAGGTGTTTTAATTGTGGTAAATTAGGACATCTGAAAAGGGATTGCAGGCAAAGGATTTCTAGGAATAATATCCCTTCTGGGAATGACAAAAATAGGAGACCTCGGCCTTCAGGTATATGTAGGAGATGCGGTAAAGGCCGACACTGGTCTAACGAATGCAGGTCAACAACAGACAGACAAGGCAACCCGATACAGTCGGGAAACTCCTTGAGGGGCCTCTCGCAGGCCCCCAAGCCAACAGTGGCCCAGTCATTCCCAGTCACAGTAGAGAACGTGCCTCACCAAGAAAATTAAAAGCTCCAATTTCTGCTGTAAAAAATATTACTGGTCTAAATGATGAATTACACATGGAGGATGAGTCAAAAAACCCAGTAGGACAGAGTAAACGTATATTTTGGCAGACTTCTATTAATGATCAAAGACCAAAGCTAAGAGTCTGTATAAATGGCACTTTTATTGAAGGCTTATTAGACACAGGTGCGGATGTAAGTATCATTACTCCGGAATCTTGGCATCCGAATTGGCCTCTTCAAGAGGTAGATGTTCAGTTCCTGGGAATTGGAACCCTATCTCGTGTAAAACAAAGCACAAGATGGGTTGAATGCATAGGGCCTGAAGGGCAAATAGGAAGACTAAGGCCATATATTGCGAATATCGCAATAAATTTATGGGGCCGCGACCTGCTACAGCAATGGAATACCCAGATTAACATTCCTGTAGTTCCAGGAACTCATAATTCTGGGAAGGATATGATGAGGTATTATGGGAAAAGGTCACCAACCATTCAGGCTGTACAAGAACATACAGCAAATACCAAACCTTTAGAGGTACCAACAGCCCTACCTTTAAAATGGCTAACTGAGAAGCCAATATGGATCAAACAGTGGCCTCTAGCTGAAGATAAATTACAGGCATTGGAACAGCTGGTGCAAGAGCAACTAGATGCTCAACATATTGAAGAATCAACCAGCCCTTGGAATTCTCCTGTGTTTGTTGTAAAAAAGAAATCCGGTAAATGGAGAATGGTGACAGATTTAAGAGCTGTCAACAAGGTAATTCAACCTATGGGCCCACTACAATCTGGAATTCCTTTGCCTTCTCTATTACCAAAAGGATGGCCTCTTATAGTTATTGATTTGAAAGATTGTTTTTTCACCATACCGTTACAAGAAAAGGATAGAGAAAAATTTGCCTTCACAGTGCCTACTTATAATAATTCTCAGCCTAATAGGAGATATCAATGGACTGTCCTCCCACAGGGTATGCTCAATAGTCCTACATTGTGCCAATATTTTGTAAATAAGCCATTGGAAATAATTCGTAAACAATTCCCCAAGTCCATAATTTACCATTACATGGATGACATCTTGTTATCTGATTCAAATAAAGATACTTTAGAAAGGATGTTTGAAGAAGTAAAGAAAATCTTGCCTAGGTGGGGATTACAAATTGCCCCTGAAAAGATTCAAAGAGGAAATTCTATTAATTACCTAGGTTACAGAATAGGGTTAGAGAAAATTAAAACGCAAAAGGCACAAATTAGGCGAGACAGGTTAAAGACTCTTAATGATTTCCAAAGATTGTTAGGAGACATTTCCAGTCTACGACCAGCTGTTGGGATAACACCTGATCTAATAGTTCATTTAAACAAAACCTTAGATGGTGATAAAGATTTGAATAGTCCAAGAAAACTGACAGCTGAAGCAGAAAAGGAACTGACAATGATTGAGGAAAAATTACAGGAGGCACATGTGGATAGGGTGAACCCAAATCTTGGCTGCATCCTAGTCATATTGCCTTCCAGAATTTCTCCTACAGGGATTCTAATGCAGAGGGAAGATATTATTTTAGAGTGGATATTTATACCTAATAAACCAAGTAAAAAATTAAAAACTTATGTGGAAAAAGTCTCTGAATTAATTATAAAGGGTAAACTGAGACTTCGTCAACTAGCAGGTATAGACCCAGCAGAAATTATAGTGCCTTTTACTACTGAAGAAATAAAAAAGTTATGGGAAGACAATGAACCATGGCAAAGAGCTTGTGCTAATTTTTTGGGAGAAATTAATAGCAACTATCCCAAAAGTGGTAGACTTAACCTCATAAAGAGAACTTCTTGGATTCTTCCTAGAATTGTACGTGATGCTCCAATAACTGGAGCCCGTACATTTTATACTGATGCAAATAAATCAGGGAAAGCAGGTTATAAGTCAGATGAATTGAGTAAGGTGGAACAAAGCCCTTATAATTCTGTCCAGAAGGCAGAATTATATGCCATTCTTATGGTGCTAAGGGATTTTAAAGAACCTCTTAATATAGTTACAGATTCACAATATGCAGAAAGAGTTATCTTGCATATTGAAACTGCTGAATTTATACCAGATGACACAGAGTTGACTTCATTGTTTATCCAGGTACAAGACATAATCAGGAACAGGCTTTGTCCGATGTACATAACACACATCCGGTCCCATACAGGTCTGCCTGGTCCTCTAGCACAAGGCAACGCTGAGATTGATCAATTATTGATTGGAAGCGTGTTGCAGGCCTCAGAATTTCATAGGAAGCATCATGTCAATAGTAAAGGCCTAAAGAAAGAATTTTCCATTACATGGCAACAAGCTAAGGACATTATAAAGAGATGTCCTACTTGTTCCTTCTATAATCAAACACCGTTGCCTGCAGGGAGTAACCCAAAGGGTACTAAGAGAAATGAAATCTGGCAGATGGATGTGTTCCACTTTATGGAATTTGGTAAATTAAAATATGTACACCACACCATAGACACATATTCAGGTTTTCAATGGGCTACTGCCCTGAGCTCAGAAAAGGCTGATTCAGTAATCACACATCTATTGGAAGTTATGGCCATCATGGGAATACCTGCACAAATAAAGACAGACAATGGTCCAGCATATGTATCTAAGAAAATGAAACGCTTTTTTGCTTATTATAATATAAAACACATTACAGGTATACCACATAATCCCACAGGTCAGGCAGTTATAGAAAGATCAAATCGTACTATAAAGGATATGCTGAACAAACAGAAAGGGACCGAAAATACCCCCAGAAATAGATTACATAATGCTTTATTGACCTTGAATTTTCTTAACGCTAATGAGAAAGGAACGACAGCAGCAGAAAGACATTGGATAATGGAAAAGTCTGCTGAACTAAATCAACCAATTTATTTCAAAGATGTGCTGACCTCTCAATGGAAGCCAGGAGATGTGCTACGTTGGGGAAGGGGTTTTGCTCTTGTTTCCACAGGAGAAGAAAAATTGTGGATACCATCAAAATTAATAAAGGTTCGATTTGAAGAGGAGAAACCTCTTGGAAAGGAGAAATGACAACTCATCCACAATGATGATATTCCTACAGGGGGTAAGAAAAACATATAGAATGGGGGCAGGGTTCTGTTCTTATCTCCACAGGAAAACACTCATCTTTGAAAAATTCAAGGGATCCTGGATGTTTGGATACTGACAGATGGAAAAATACCTGCCCAATAGGAACTATCAAGAAAACTGACTAAGTTGTGTAAGTAAAATATACTAAACCATATTTCTAAATTTATAGAGCTGGTTTTGAAGTTGGACTCTGGCTCAGTCCCTCTCCAATTCCAAGCCTGTTGGTAAGAGAAAAACCCAGAGTTTCTGGAGTTTCTGTCTCATGTCAAGAGCCATGATAGGGGACAGAAAGAAATATGAGTTTAGAAAACATCTTTGCTTTTCTTCATATCTATCATACTTTTCATTGAATATATCTATCATTCCTTTCATTGAATATATATATATATGTGTGTGTGTGTGTGTGTGTGTGTATGTCTATATGATTAATGTTTAAGTTTTTCACAATGAACAATGAGTTTTTCCTGAAGTGACATTTAAAGTTTCCAGGAAGAAGATGGGGCCCCATAACAACGACTCCACCTGGTAGATATGACGTCATGATACTGATAGCGCTACTACAAGACCTGTTTTGGGTACCAGCTGCACAAGACGATCCCAACTTGGTTAGCTGAAATGGTGCACCTCTTATACAACATTCTGGCCAGACCTGCACAAAATACTCAGAGACTCTTTGCAATTTTAAAAGACATCGATCTTGAAATTTAACCATCATTTTACTTTCACAGGATCCCCCAGAAAGAACGTCGCCCCCATGACAGCTGGAAGTAACTCTAGAGGACAACGTCCCCTCTCCCAGTAAAGTTTGCCCTTGGGTTTAGGGACATCATTTAGGGGTTGATTATAAATTGGTATATGGTTGAGGGTTGGGGAAGGAATTTTATAATAAGCTCAGGGATCATTTGAAAAAAAAAAAAAAGAGGGATAATAGATTGGTACTTGTTGGTTGGTACTTGTGAGTTATTGTTTTGAGACAAATGTATTGGTATCGATTCTTAAATATTGATACAAAGTGAAATTATATTGACTATTGTATGCATGCATGTTTCTACCTCTGTTTAAAAACATTTTTTATGTATTGACATATATTGTATTGATATATATTGTATATATTTACCATATTGCAGTGTACATTTCTACCTCTGATTAAGATATTTACATATTGCTTGTGTATTGATATACATTTACCATACTGCAATGTATATTTGTACATTGTTTATATTTGGAGGTCATTGTCCTCATTTGTTTCACAGTTGTTTATTGTCTTAGTCTTTAAGTTAGATAGGTATTGAGAATTATATAGATCAATAGTATTCTAAGTTTGTCATTTATAATTAGACTAATCAGGTTCTTTAGACACATAGAGATTATACTCAGTATAGATAGATAATCTTCAACCTCTTCAAAGAGCTGTAGAAAATGGCCTTTAATCTAACTCAGAGTTTTGTGGTAGTGAGACACAATTGCTCCTGGCAACACCGCTCTATTCCCGAGAGAATGTTGAGCACCAAAGACACTCCACCTGGAGCCTTTCTTCTTGGCTGAACTGGCCTTTGGGTAAAGAAATGCCCATACCTCAACCACTGACAGAAATACAGAGTATCTGTGAAGGGAAAAAACAGGACTGTCATATCCTGCCAAGACAGGGTAAGATAGTTTTGACAAGTTTCTTGCCTTTGAAAATGGTGTGTCAGTTATGTTAGGCCTTAGCCAAAGTTGGTTGCTTCAACGCTGCAAACGTGACCTTGGGTGATTGCCCAGGTAGCTAGTTGTCTCTGTGATTTGTTGCATGTTTTAGAAGTTGTTTGATTGCACTTCCTAATTACTCAGGTAACATTATTTCCCTTCTCAGATCTTCGATGGGGTTGAAGACTATATAAATGTAGTTACTTTCGACTCATGACTTAGCCAAGCTATTTATTATATAAGACCTAAGATAGTTAGAATAGGATATTTGTACTTATTGTATATAATTTCATAGTAGGTTTAGAACTCTCTTACTTAAATAAAAGGGGGAGGTGTTGCGGGAGGTCCTTCCGCTCCTCCAGCCAATAGCCGCCAAGATACCAGCCCATTGGGGCGTGGTATCTTTCCCTTTAAAAAAAGCGGCCACTTCCCTCCTCTCTCTCTTTACTTCCTGCTCCGGTTCCGGCGACTAGACTTCTTCCTAATTGCGTGCGTAGAGGGCTGTTGTCTGGGACGGTGATTTGTAAGTTTATTCCCTTTTAAATAAATACCACCCTATTAATCACAATTCCAAACTGGTGTGGGATTGTTTATGACTTGCGCCTTCATTTTACTGACTTGTGTTTACAAGCAAAAGAAAAAAGAACTTATTCTGGGAGTTGGGAAGATGGTTCCATGATTACAGTTCTTGCTACACAAATATGAGGACCTATGTTATGATCCCAAGCACCCATCTAAAAAACAGGCTTAAGATGTGGTAGCACAAGCCTGTAATCTCAGTGCTGAGAATAGAAGTGGAGAATTACTGGTCAGTCTGGGTAGACAAAAAGGATGAGCTCCAGGATCATTGAGAGACTCTGCCTTTAAAAAATATAATGGATATGAACTGGGTGTGTCTCAGCTGGAAGAATGCTTGCTTAGTGTTCACAAAGCCCTGGGTTGGATCTCCATATCACATAAACTGATCATGGTGGTGAGTGCCTGTTATCCTAACAGTCAGGAAGTAGGTGCAGGAGGATTGGAAGTTGAACATCATTCTTGATTATTGAATGATGCCAGCCTGTACCATATGAGATCCAAGCTCAAAACATATATGTGTGTGTCTCTGTGTGTATGTATATGTATACACACATATATGATGAAGATTGAGAGAGACAACCAACACACAGACATTCTCACCCATACCCACATGTATCTGCCATCTACCACAGAAGTTGGGAATTGGAAGGAGAGATAGAGAGAGGAAGAGAAGAGGAAGAAGAAGAAGAAGGAGAAGGAGATGAGGAAAGACCCTGGCCAACCAAAGCCTTTGTATATGACCAGAATGCATGATAGTTCAGAGAAAGGGGACTTCTAAAAAAGTAAATCTTGGGGACTGGAGAGATAACTTAGCAGTTAAAAGCCCTGGCTGCTCTTCCAGATTCCTAGCATCTGCATGGCTCACAATGGTCTGTAACTCTAGTTCCAGGGGATCTGATGCCATATTCTGGCCTCCTCATGTTGCCAGGGGTTTCTGTTCAGCCTGGTCCCGCAGCCGTTGGTGAAGTTACTCAGTGACATTTTAAACAGTGGATCTGGATAAAGGAAAAATTGAAGTTCTTTTTGCTATTCTTGAAAGTTTTCTAAGTTTTTAAGCATTTCAAAATAAAACTGAATAAATGTCACTGGACAGGACAAAAGGAAATGTGTTCCCCACTTGTATGGCCAAAAGTCTTTTGATAAATTATTATGCAACAAAAGGACGCTTGTATGTCTGTATTTTTAGGTCCTAGCTCTCCGGGGGGTGTTTAGTGCCAAGGCAAGGCCTGGCTGGAGCTGCTGTGATGGCCGTGACAAAGGTCCTCTGTAGGCTCGTGGACACTGACGGCATGGGTGGATAGCCTTTCTGCTCGCCCTTCTAGAACACTGACGGCACGGGTGGAGAGGCCTTTCTGCTCACCCTTCTAGAACACTGACGACACGGGTGGAGAGGCCTTTCTGCACACCCTTCTAGAACACTGATGGTACAGGTAGAGAAGCCTTTCTGCACACCCTTCTAGAACACTGATGGTACGGGTAGAGAAGCCTTTCTGCACACCCTTCTAGAACACTGATGACACAGGTGGATAACCTTTCTGCACACCCTTCTAGAACACTGACAACGCGGGTGGAGAGGCCTTTCTGCACACCTTTCTAGAACAGTCTAATGACACGGGTGGAGAGGTCTTTCTGCACACCCTTCTAGAACAGTCTGACCACACGGGTGAAGAGGTCTTTCTGCTCACCCTTCTAGAACATTGATGACATGGGTGGAGAGGCCTTTTGACACACCCTTCTAGAACAGTCTGACGACGCGGGTGAAGAGAGACTTTGGCTTTTATCCTTTTAACAGTTGTTTGGGGAAATGTATTTCAGGCACAGTGAATATAGTTAATGCTTTGTACTTTTTTTGAGACATAATATCACTGTATTACTACAGTCTGGCCTCAATCTCCAGCCTCCAGTCCCAGTCTGTCTCCTGGACACTGGGATTGCAGGCATACGCTACAACACCCAGTTTGGTTTATAACCTTTAGTATTCCCTTATAAGTCAAAAATTTTCTCTCTCACATTCTTACTATCTGAATTTGAAGCAGAGTATTACTAACCCCACAGTAACTCTTCTTTTACTATGAAAATATTCTAATCCATAGAATAATAACTGTTACAGCATTGAAATTAGCAAAGTTTGGGGTCCAACCATCCATAATAACATTAATGCAAAGGAATATTGCATAGGTGGTGTTGTACTTAGGGTTGCTCTTACTGTGCTGAAACACCGTGACCAAAGCAACTTGGTGGGGGAAGGGACAATTGATCCCTTGTCCACTTGACAATAGAACAGCCCTTGACAATAACCTTTTCTTTTTGGTTCATCTCCCAAATCTCATATTAATAATTATCACAATCTAAAACATACTACAAACTTAAAACTCTCAACTTTACATGTTCGAACACAATAGAAATCAATCTTTAAAATATCCAGTCTCTTTTAAAATACAAAGTCTCTATAAAATTCCAAAATCTCTATAAGAGTACAGTCTCTTAACTGTGGATTCCAGAAAAAAAAATTTAAGTACTTTTTTTTATTGTAAGAAACAAGAACAGGGTACAATCACAGTCTAAACAAAACAAAACCAACTCAAACAGTACATTGGACAACTCAGTGTCCAGTGTCTAGGGTTCACTCATGGTCTCTGTGGGTCCTCAGACAGGCTTGCCACAGTAAACACAGCTTGTCTCTTAGACTCAGGCCCATTCCTCTCCACAGCTCCTGTTGTCTGTGGTGGTCATCCCATGACACTGGTACCGCCATGTTTCGGTCTCCTGCTGCAATTGGGCTGTACTTTCACCAATAATGTAAATTCATGGAGCCTTCTGGGCTCTCTTAATGGATCCAAACCTCAACTCTGTATGGCCCCTTCAGTACTGGGATTTGCACTGCTACAAAGCCCGTACCTTCACCGATACCTCTCCTGGCCTCTCACAGTGCCAAACTTTAGCTGCTCTTTGTGACTCTTTCATGCCTTCAAAACCAGTACCATCCGGTTGACTTTTCCATATGACCAAATTCGGCTACAGCATGAAGTACAACCTCAGTCACCTCTGGAAGAGTTTCTGTGTGTTGACCCTGAGGAAATACTTCCCAAAAGATTTCGCCTCAATGACGCTGGTCTCTTCTTAGTCACCATTAATTTCTCAGCTCCCTAGCTAATCAGCATCAATTGTCCCAGTAAAGCAAAGGTTTTACTTCAGTCATGCTAGTCTTTCATTCATCACAGCTGATTCTTCAACCCCAGCCGACCAGAACCACAGATTCTTATTCAAAATATCAAATGGCCCCGATAGTCTTTGCTTCCGCTAAACTCTGAGAGGCCAGGACGCCATCATCTGCGCTGTTCTCAGCGTTATCCTCTAATCTTCCACATTCTCACGTCAGTTTGCCAAGCTCTGAAAATTCAGTGGCTTTTTTGGCCCAAAGTTGCCAAGTCCTTCCACAGTCTCCCCCCCCCCCCAAACTTGATCAAGCCCTGCCACAGTAATACTCTGTGAACCAATTTTTATTTTATTTAGGGTGACTCTTACTGTGTTGAAACACTATGACTAAAAACAACTTGGGGAGGAAAGGGTTTATTTTTAAGGCTTACACTTCTATTGCTGTTCATCATCGGAAGAAGTCAGGGCAGGAACTCAAGCAGGGTAGAAATCTGGAGCCAGAAGCTGATGCAGAGGCCATGGAGGGTGCTTACTTCTCTTGGTTAGTTCAGCCTGCTTTCTTATAGAACCCAGGACAACCAGGCTCCAGAAAATGCCCTGTCTACATGCTTGCCTGCCTACAACCTGCTCTTATGGAGACATTTTTCTCATCAGAGGCTTTCTCTTCTCAGATGATGCTAGCTTGTGACAACCTGACATAAGAACTAGCCTGGAGAGATGATTCAATGGTTAAGAGCAATGGCTGCTATTCCAGAGAAACTGGGTTCCATTCCCAGCACCCACAAGGCATTTTACAACTGCCTGTAACTCCAGTTTCAGGGGATCTAACACCTTCACACCAATGCCCGTTAAATAAAATTGAATAAATAATTTTTTAAAACCTAGCCAGGACAGACGAGAACATATGGAGCCGATCCATAAGAGTAGAAATTAAATCATTTAAAGAAAAAGCTACGTGAAGCCGGATGTGATAATATGCAGCAGTAATCCCAGGACTCTGAAGAAAAAGGAAGATTATGACTATAAGAAGAGCCTGGGAATACATAGTAAAATCCTGTTTCAAAAACAAGTAAATAAATAAATAGGGACTGGAGAGATGGTTCAGCGGTTAAGAATGTTTGCTGGTCTTCCAGAGGCCCTGAGTTTGGTTCCCATCTCCCATGTTGGGTGGCCTACAACTACCTATAACTCTAGCCCTTGGGGAATCCAGCACCCTTTTCAGGCCTCCATAGGTACCTTCACACACCTCCCTCTCTCTCTCTCTCTCTCTCTCTCTCTCTCTCTCTCTCTCTCTCTCTCTCTCTCCACCTCACCCTCACACACACATTAAAAAAATAAAGTAAATCTTTAAATAAACAAATGCAGGGATACCTTAACTTAATAAAACTAACTAAAGCTGTTCTATATAGACACGAAAATCTCAAATATATATTTTAAGAACAATATGCCGCTAGGTGGTGGTGGCGGCACCCCTTTAATCCCAGCACTTGAGAGGCAGAGAGCCGAATCTCTGTGAGTTCAAGGTCAGTCTGGTTTACAAAAGCAAGTTCCATGACAGTCAGGGCTGTTACACAGAGAAACCCTCAAAAAACAAACAAAGAACAATATGCAAGATCTTACAAAGAATAATGATACTATATTTTTAAATTGCATGAATGAGCAATAAGTAATAGGTAGAGAAAGAATCTCTTCTGAGAAGATATACAGGAAATTGATAACGGGTCATTTCTGTGGGGGGAACAATAAGTGCAGGTACAGATCTGGAGGGCACTTGCGGTGGGGGAACTGCTTCTCTCTTACACCTTTTGTGTTTTGTCTCAATTTAATATAGGAATCATTGTTCCTTTAGGAACAGTCCTTTGGGAGGTCATTCTTATGCCACTCAAGTACAGATTAACCACTTTAGCCAGACAAATTGTGGATCCTGTCAACTTGTGAATGTTTGTGGTGAAACAACCCTTTTCTACACTATGGATATGTATTACTCTCATTGGTTGATGAAAAGCTGACAGTTGGTAGCTTGGCAGGAAGTTAGGTGGGAAAGCCAAACTGAGAATGATGGGAAGAAGGAGGGCAGAGTGAGAGAGAAATGCTGATCAGCCGCCGAGCAGGCAGGACGTGTAGAAAATGAGATAAGAAGCCATGAGTCATGTGGCAAAGCATAAATAGAAATATGAGTTAATTTAAGTGTAAGAGTGAGCTAGTAACAAGCCTGAGCTATCGGCTGAACATTTGTAATTCATATTTAGCCTCTGAGTCGGTTATAGGAAATGTCTGTTTACAGATGTTTTCGGACTGGTTCCTTTGCATTGCTAGCTAACCCCACAGGCTTATAATATATATTTAATCATTGTTCATTTGGATTGAGCTATACTGAATTGATTTGCAATGATTTATGATACACTTCTACATAATATTTTTCCTTTTAAGGAAATATATATGTATGCCACTTGTTATATTTCACTTGTTAAAATTATATATATGCCACTCAAGTATGGGTGCCCATAGACACCAGAAAATGGTGTCAGATCACCTGAAGCTAGATTTGTGAACCACCCTATATGGGTGATGGAAAGTAAACTTGGGTCCTTTTGAAGAGCAGCAATTTTGATGGGCTGCTGAGTCTCTCCAACCCTACTCATTTGCTTTAATATAGTGTTATAAACCATTTGTGTGTGTTGAAGGAGGTGTGTCACTGGAGATGGGCTTTGAGCCACTCTTAGTTAACTCTCTCTGCCTCACACTTGCGGATCAAATGTAAGCTCTAATCTATTGCTCCCGTGCTATGTCTGCCTGCCTGCCTGCTGCCGTATTTCCCACCATGGTGGTCCTGGACTCACCCTCTGAAACTATAAGCCCCCAATAAACTCTTTCTAATGTAAGTTGCCTCAGTTATGATCATGATGTCCCTTCAAAAAGAAACAAAGTAACTAAGATGGGTTTTTAGAGCCTGTCTACCTCCTTTACTGCAGTGTTTCCTGAACTTTGGGGAGGTTGATACAAATGCCCTATTTAGACCAAAGAACTCAAGAGCCCCTTATTCTTAGTACTTGACCAGTTATGAGTTTCTGTGTTGACTGATGCTCACTACAAAAAGAAATCACCACAGCCAAGGTTGATAACTGCACTAATCTGTGGGATAAGCATCAGTATTAACAAGGAAGTCAGTTTAGCAAAACAGCAGAAGATCTCCCCTTAGGGCCTATGACTTCCTCAGCCACAGGCTTGACCAGATTTACTCTCCCAGGCATGAACTCTGTCCTGTAGAACAGGCCTCAAATCCAATCAATTTTTTTTATTTCCATAACCTTCATGGACACATCTTGTGTGAAGTGCATTATAGCATTTAGAATTCAGTTTGGCCATCTTTCCTGTAATATCACCTGAGTTATTACTTATTTGAAAGTATGCCTTTTCTTCATTAGAGAACCTGGAGGTCAGACTCTGGAGGTTTTACATGACTGATGACTACACACACACACACACACACGCCCCCATGGCCTCCATAACACCTTCCAGAAGTCAGCCTGCAAGGAAGCAGTATTTAAGCCAGTTCCAGCTCTGTTTCTCTATGTTCTGAACCAAATGTGTTTTGTCTTCAATAATAAGGTCTGACCATCTAGTTATGGGAGCATCCAAAAATAATGAAAATGGAATGTCTTGTTTGGGGGCCACTTGGACTTCTTTGAAGATATCTTATGTCTAGCACTTCAATTTTCACTTGCAAACCTATATCTTCTGGAGGAAGTATCATCCATCCATCCATCATCCATGACGGTGTAGCAGACACATGTCTGTTTTAATCCAAAATCTCTCATCTCACCAGTCTGCTTTTCTCACATGAAAATCTGCTTGACATTATTTTCAATCATTAGGCACCATTGATTCTTTTTCATATCTCTTCTAGCTCTGTTCTTGCTGTCTATCTTCCAGACTCTAATGAAGAGGAGATGGGCTTTCAAACAAGTAATTATGGCAGGTGATATTACCGGCAAGTTGGCTAAAGCCAAGATTATATTATTTTTAACTTTGATGAGTAAATCAGCTAGAAACACGTAACTTCTCAAAGGGTGAAAGACTATTTATCATTTTGCTTCTAATTTTACTTTAGTCCTAGGAAATAGCCTGAAGTAGCTCCTTGAATTATATAAATATAAAGCAATTAACTGTGTCTAATTCAAGGTGAAGGCCTGAAACGGTTAAAGTAAAGCAATGTGCATTTCTTACTACGAGTGGTTCTCAGCCATGCTCTGCTTCTGTTGATTTGTTTCTACATTTAAGTGTCTTCACTTGGATTCAGGTTGTTCTGTGTTTCTGGTTTGCTAGACATCTGTGCAGAATTGACAAGAATGCTTTTGGTGCGAGCCGTGGAGGTGGGATGAAGATAAACCCCAAGAGCATGTGAGCTCCTCCAGCCACAACGGGAAGAAAGGCTCTGACTGAGAAATGGATGACTCTTGGTCAGAGCTCCAGGAAATGGATAGCAAGATCCGCTCACGGAAATTTCCCAGACTTTAAAAGGAATTGGACTGGTGAGTGACTGTACTGAACTTTGCCCTTTGTAGAACTCAGTACGGGGATATCATTGGATGTTTGTAGAATTTCTGGAGGACCAGTTTGTGCCGTTCTGAGAGTGAGTTTAGACTGTGAACCTCTTAGAACAGACTGTAATGGCTGTGTGAATTGCCATATCCGCTTCTGACATGCAAAAGTTTGGTAACTTGGTCACAGCCTGACCTCAGATGTGCTCTTGGGTTTGTGTGACTTCTCTGCAGGAGTATCAACCACTTCACAAAGTCAGTTGCAGAAGCAATGATGATGTTCATCATTACGGGACAGTGGGTGGGTGGGAAAGAGAACTGTGCCAAATCCAAAAATCTGGGGCAGAAAAACAGGAGGAGCTGTTTCTCAAAACACAATAGCTATATTTTGGGTATTGCCTGAAATGCAGGGGGGAGGGAGAAGTTATTCTTTGTAGGAAAGGAGCCATCATAATTGAGTATGAAAAGTGACTGTGCCTAGGTATAGCCTAGTGGCTCACACTCGTCAGCCCCGCACTCTGAAGGAGGAAGCACATGGATCTGGAGTTCAAGCTCATCCTCAGTTATATAAAAGTTTGAGACCAGCTTGAACTACATGAACTCTGTCTCATTAGACAAAAATAAATAAGATTTGTTATCTACATTATATAAGGAACTTAAACATCTCTATAACAATAAAATAAAAACCCACATTAAAGATGTGCAACAAGTTGAGTATGTATTTCTCATGAGAAAACGCACAGATGGCTAACAAGTATTTGAGAAAACCCTCAACAGTCCTAATTATCAACGAAATGCAAAGTGAGACTACAGTGAAATACCATCTTGTACCTGTTAGAATGGCTATGATCAAAACGAGACTAGCTGAGCTAGGAGTTATAATCCCAGCAGGAATCTGAGGCAGGAGGGTTGCAACAAGTTTAAGGTCAGCATAGACAGTCCAGGATCTGACCTTACTGTGTGGTGAAACCCTATCTCCAAAACCAAACGAGAAGCTGAATGCTAAGAGGACCAAGAAGAGTTCGGTGGTAGAGCCTCTTGCTTAGCAGGTACAGATCCCTGGTGTTAGAGCCTCTTGTTTAGCAGGTACAGATCCCTGGGTTTAATCCTCAGCACTGCGAAAAAAAAAATCAAGATGAAAAGTAGCAAGTGTTGGTAAAAACAGAAAAAGAAAAATCGCATTAGGGGGATAATTAAAAAAGAGAAGAGGTATGGGGCTCAAAATATAATATATAGTTGTATGAAGATTCTAAAATAAATGAAGTTTTAAAAATTAGAAAGAAAAGAGAGCATTTGTGCATTGGTGGCAGGAATGTAGATAGGAATTGCCTATATATAAAAAAAAAACCACATGAATCTTCCTCAAGATATTAAAAGAAGAGTAAACATATCACCCGGAAATCCAATTGGGAAACACATCTAAAGAAACCAGAAGCAGTTAGATAAATAGACATTTGCTCTCCTGTGTTCACTGCAGTGCTGTTTGTGGTAGCCAAAGTATGGAATTAACCTGAATATCCACCAACAGATGAACAGATAGCAAAAATGTGCTACATGTATCCAATGAAATAACAGCCTTAAAAAAAATAAAATGCTGCCATTTGCAATGACATGGGTGAACTTGGAGGATGTTAGGCTGATTGAAATAAGCTGGACACACGAAGGTAAAACGAGCTCAGTCATATGTAAAATTCAGAGTACTACTAGAGGAGAATGGTGGCCGCTAGAGGCTTGGTCAGAGGGCACAGTTTTAGATAAAAGGTAAGGTGTAAGACGTGGGTAATGGCACCGCCTTTAATCCCAGCATTTGGAAGGCAAAGGCAGGTGGATCTCTGTGAGTTCAAGGCCAACTTGTTCCAGGAAAGCTAGGGTTGTTAAACAGAGAAACCCCGTCTTGAAAAACCAAACAGACAAAAAAGGGTGTAAGATCTGAGATCTGTTTAGTACAGCATAGTAACAAGAATTAATAGTGTGTGTCTTAAACTTGCTAAGGTAGATTTTGTTTTGTTTTTGTTTTTCAAGACTGGGTTTCTTTATATAGCCCTGGCTGCCCTGAAACTCACTTTGTCCTTCGAACCCAGAGGCCTACCTGCCTCTGCCTCCCAAGCGTTGGGATTAAAGGTGTGTGCCACCACCTCCCAGCTGCTAAGACAGATTTTTAAATGTTAGCACTGCAGAATAATTATCAATAGGTCAAATAACAGACTTATTAATTCATTTGTTTTACTCATTCTATAATGCATCTTTAATACTGAGTCTAATAAATGCATACAATTATTTGTCATTTTAAAACATAGTCTTATTTTTCAGTCATAAGCTACTAAAATATGATGTAAAATGGAAGTTGTTCTGCATGTGAGAACCAGTGTCCAACATGGCTCCTATCTCACACTGTTATTCTAGTACTTATGTAGTCTTCTCTCACAATGAGTCAGGGTCAGTGATGTGAACAAGAGCGCAGCAGAAGTCCAACTGGGTGTTTCTCAAGGGAAGGTTGGAAAGGACTTGAGCTTTGTGTGTTGGATTGTTTGCCAGCAGTCTCCTCATGAGACATCTCAAACAGCTTGGAGAAAGGCCCATTAGGGAAGGAGCCAAGGCTTTCATCACTAATCCAGCAATGTGAGTAAGTCAGTAATGACGGCTGTGGTCCTGGCTGGCCTCGGACTGACCACTCTTGCTCAGCGGAGTATCTCTCAGATTCAAATTTATGGTCTGTAGAAGGTAAGAGATAATTGCTTATGTTCGTATTAAATCCCCGGATTTGGGGATACTATGTTATGTAGTGATTGATAATTAAAATTAATTATCAATAATTAATACTATATAAATAGATTCCATATAGTACATGTTTATATAAACTTGTGCCTAAAGGGGCTGGAGAGATGGCCTAACAGTTAAGAGCACTTATTACTCTTGCAGAAGCCCAGAATTCAATTCCCAGAACCCACATTGGGTAGCTCACAAGCACCTGTAACTTTAGCTCCATGGGACTGGAGCCCTCTTGTGGCCTTGGAAGGCATCATCATTCATATACACACAGAGACACACACACATAAATAAAAATTAAATAAATCTTTAGAAAAAGTTAGGAAAGTCTTTAGAAAGAGGAAACAGGATGTGGGTCTCGGAGATAACCTGCCCTGAAGGTAAATTTAAGGTGGAGCAAAAAAAAAAAAATTATTTCAGACTAAAGTAAAATCTTGACTGTAGGACCAAAAGGAAGAGAACATGACTTACTTGAAGAACTGCAGT
The DNA here is from genome assembly GCF_950005125.1 of Chionomys nivalis. Taxonomy (NCBI): domain Eukaryota; kingdom Metazoa; phylum Chordata; class Mammalia; order Rodentia; family Cricetidae; genus Chionomys; species Chionomys nivalis. The sequence goes on along the minus strand of NC_080090.1, from coordinate 29,581,680 downwards.
TAGTTCTGTATGACTGGGATGCAGTATGTTTAAAGAATGAAGTCCAGATAGGTTAGAAAAGTAGAAAAGAAACAGTTCACTAGGATTTACATACCATGTTTGTATCTGCTACTTTATCCCAAAGATCATGAGAAGCTGGTAAAGAAACGTATTTTAAGATTTTATTTTATTGGGCACAGGAGAACACTTCCTACGTACAACCCCAGCAGCACAAACACTAAGGACATCATTGAATAAATGGGACCTCCTGAGACTGAGAAGCTTCTGTAAAGCAAAGGACACTGTCACTAAGACAGAAAGGCAACCCACTGACTGGGAGAAGATCTTCACCAACCCCGCAACTGACAAAGGTCTGATATCCAAAATATACAAAGAACTCAAGAAATTAGACCGTAAAAGGTTAATCAATCCAATTATAAAATGGGGCACTGAGCTGAACAGAGACTTTTCAACAGAAGAAGTTCAAATGGCCAAAAGTCACTTAAGATCATGCTCAACTTCCTTAGCAATCAGGGAAATGCAAATCAAGACAACATTAAGATACCATCTTACACCGGTCAGAATGGCTAAAATCAAAAACACCAATGATAGCCTCTGCTGGAGAGGTTGTGGAGAAAGGGGCACTCTCATCCATTGCTGGTGGGAATGCAAACTTGTGCAACCACTTTGGAAAGCAGTGTGGCGGTTTCTCAGGAAAGTCGGGTTCAACCTACCTCTTGACCCAGCAATACCACTATTGGGAATATACCCAAGAGATGCCCAAACATATAACAAAAGTATATGCTCAACTATGTTCATAGCAGCATTGTTTGTAATTGCCAGAACCTGGAAACAACCTAGATGTCCTTCAATGGAAGAATGGATGAAGAAAGTATGGAATATATACATATTAGAGTACTACTCAGCAGTAAAAAACAATGACTTCTTGAATTTTGCATACAAATGGACGGAAATTGAAAACACTATCCTGAGTGAGGTAAGCCAGACCCAAAAAGAGGAACATGGGATGTACTCACTCATATTTGGTTTCTAGCCATAAATAAAGGACATTGAGACTATAATTCGTGACTCTAGAGAAGCTAAATAAGAAGGTGAACCCAAAGAAAAACATATAAGCATCCCCCTGAATATTAACCTTCATCAGGCGATGAAAGAAGACAGAGACAGAGACCAACATTGGAGCACTGGACTGAAGTCTCACGATCCAAAGGAGGAGCAGAAGGAGAGTGAGCACGAGCAAGGAACTCAGGACGGCGAGGGGTGCACCCACACACTGAGGCAATGGGGATGATCTATCGGGAACTCACCAAGGCCAGCTGGCCGGGGACTGAAAAAGCATGGGACAAAACCGGTCTCGCTGAACATAATGGACAATGAGGACTACTGAGAACTGAAGAACAATGGCAATGGGTTCTTGATCCTATTGCATGTAATGGCTTTGTGGGAGCCCAGGTAGTTTGGATGCTCACCTTAATAGACCTGGATGGAGGTGGGTGGTCCTTGGACCTCCCACAGGGCAGAGAAACCTGCTTACTCTTTGGGCTGAGGAGGAAGGAAGACTTGATTGGGGGAGGGGGAGGGAATGGGAGGTGGTGGCGGGGAAGAGGCAGAAATCTTTAATAATTAAATTAATTAATTAATAAAAAAATCAGCAAGAAAAAAAAAGATTTTATTTTATTTTTAATTATTTGTATGTGGGTTAAGATTATACATACCAGTGAGCATGAATACCAGATGTGTCAGATACCCTGGAGCTGGAGTTAGTTATGAGAGTTGTGAGCCACCCAACTTCCATGCTGGGACTTCAGTTTCAGTCCTCTGCGACAATAGCACCAGCTCTCTACTACTGACCCTTGTAATAACTTTATAAACAGGTGAATGACATAATTAACTACAGACTTTAGAATGACGGCCAATGAAACAGAAAGAACATTTAGAAGCTCCTGTTTAGTCTTGATGAGAAATGGTTCAATGGACTAAGGCCTTAGCAGTATAACTCAAGGGCAAAGAGGATCTGGAGGACTTTAGCAGGTACAGTTTTTAGAATATGAGGAAAAAAGGAAAAGGAAGGTATGGGATTCAAGTAGAACATCAAGTTCTTTGTGGAGAGAAGACATTTCAGTGGTCTATAAAAATTTTCTTTCTTTTCTTTTGGTTCGTGGTAGTCCTGGAGTTATACATGCGAGACGAGCAGTCTTCCACAGAACTACATCTGCACCCTGATTGCTAGAACTTGGAAAAGACATTTAAAGGGCAGCTTGAAACATGACTGAAAAAATGGAAATTAGAAAACAAGGTCAGGCTGAAGACAGAGACTTGAGTTTTCAAGACTTTTGCATACAGGTGCCTCTTAATAAAATGTAAATAATTCCCTGAACAGAATAGAAAAAAATAAGTTTTATCATTTTATATTTGTCTTTCACTGATAGCAAAGCCATTGGGAAATGAAAGTGACATTAAAAATTGAGAGCTGGGCAGTGGTAGTGCATGCCTTTATCTCAGCACTAAGGAGAGAGAGGCAGGAGGATTTCTGTGAGTTCAAGGCCAGTCTGGTGTTCCCACAATCGTTAAGTCCCAAAGAAATCACACAGAGGTCTACATTAGTTATAAATTTATTGGCCCAGTATTTCAGGCTTCTTATTAACTCTTACAATTTTTATTAGCCCATTATTCTTAACTGTGTTAGCCATGTGGCTTGGTACCTTATGTGGTGGGGCAGTCACATCTTGTTTCTTCTGTGGTTGGGACAGGACTGCCAACCAAGCTTCCTTCTTCCCAGAATTCTCCTGTTCTTATCGACCCGCCTATACTTCCTGTCTGGTTGTCCCGCCTATACTTCCTGCCTGGCTACTGGCCATTCAGCGTTTATTTAAAATATAATTGACAGAATACAGACCAATGTCCCACAACAAGTGATCATAGGAACCTGGTACCTAATTAAATGTAGAAATTACACAACACTTAGGAACTAAAAACAGGAGGATTAGTTTTAATCCCAGCTGGGTGAGAATAAGACCACTACCACAATATTTGAGCCAAATTTGAAGCAAACTTAAATACTGGTGAGGTCCCTACTTAGGACTCCCCAGACCATGGCTGCAAATATGATCCTCTGGTGCTTATAAAGGCAAACCCACGAGACCTGGACTCCTTCTGTCTTGTAATCATTGTGTATGGATTTGATTTAATAAATGGTAAAACAGCCAGGCAGTGGTGGCGCACGCCTTTAATCCCAGCACTCGGGAGGCAGAGGCAGGCAGATCTCTGTGAGTTCGAGGCCAGCTTGGTCTAGAAGAGCTAGTTCCAGGACAGGAACCAAAAAGCTACAGAGAAACCCTGTCTCGAAAAATCAAAAAAAAAAAAAAAAAAACTAGTTAGTAATAAGCCAGAGCTAATAGGCCAAACAGTTTGTAATTAATATAAGCCTTTGTGTGTTTATTTGGAACTGAATGGCTGTGGGATTGGGCAGGACAGAAACTTCTGCCTACACCATCTCCCCATCTTCTCTCTTCCTTTATGAACAAGCATACCTTCCCTTTTGTTCTTCCTAGCTTAGTCCTTTATTTTTACCCCTTCTTCTTTCCACATAATCTCCTTTCTTTTTACAGAGCTAGATAGAGGATAGGTGGGTAGGTAGGTAGACAGGCAGAGGATAGGTAGGTAGATGGATAGATAGGTAGATAGACAGACAGACACATATACACACAGTACAAATGAGAGAACACAAGAAAGCAAGAGACTCTCAAAGGCATTTTTTCCCTTTGCTTGTTTCAAAGCTATTTGTGCCTCAGTAAAAATTGTCAGTGGCTGGGCAGTGGTGGCGCACACCTTTAATCCCAGCACTCAGGAAGCAGAGGTAGGTGGATCTCTGTGAGTTCAAAGCCAGCTTGGTCTATAAAAGCTAGTTCCAGGTTAGGCTCCAAAACTAAAGAGAAACCCTGTCTTCAAAAACTTTTTTAAAAAAGTCAGTGAACTTCATGTTATCTTATCTCTGAAAATAACTGTGTTTTTAAAAGGTAACCACCTATTTCACATAAAAATACAAACACGCATATGCAGTGCAAGAATTTAAAAACTGAAAGTTTGATCATCCACAGTGTAGATGAATAACTGTGCTAAGACCCCTTAAATTCCCTGCACCTTGCAGACCTTTACTTCTGCAGTGCAGGATTGCCTTCTTATTGGTGCAGTGGACATTTTGCTTATAATTTTGTGGAGCTTTGATTCTCTTAACCTTGGTACAGTCCCAACGTACAGAAGGTGCTCGTGGGCTGCAACACAACCGCTCTCGGAAGCTCAGAGAACTAACTCTACCTTGACTCTCCATCACATGCACTGACATCTGCATAGATTGTACTGCTGCAGTGGCTGCTTATGTACGATCTATACGCACACAGATATTGTTTAAATGGAGATAAAAAAAGAATTGTTAAGCTGGTGGCACCTGTATTTCAAAGAGATGTTTCTCTCAAATAACTACTCTTGTAGACAGAATGGCTGATCTTTCCCCTGGCAATGAGGCCCATTTGCTTAAGGTTCATGTTTGTTACTGGCAAAAAAATGTTGGAAATCTCTTAAGTTTTCTAAAAATACCAATGATCATTTAGCGAAGATGTTTTTAAGTAAAGTGCAGAACAACCAAAGACAGCTTGAGTATAAACCAAAAAAACCTTTATAAAAAAACAGTTGCTTGTACTGCTTTTCAAAGATGTAAGGATAAATCATAAGTACAAAGCATGAAATATTAAGAGACATAAAGACTAAGTTAATAGTCGGATGTATGGAAAATTAAAATAAAAGTTAATGCTTTAAAAAAAAAAGTAACCACCTAATTTTTGTCAGTACAAAGGTCCAAGAAAAGTGTTCAGAGAAAAAGAAAGAAAATTAGAGCAACTGGAGCAGAGTGTTTAGCTTAGTGGAAAGAACTTAAGTATAAAGAGACACTACAGTCTACTTAACATTTTCAATGCTCAGTTGATGAAATGGATGCGTAAAAAAAATTTTCTAAGGTACAAAATATCATAGATACAAGCAGTTTAACGGACAGGTGAAATGGTACATACCTGTAACCCTAGTACTTGGTAACTGGAGGCAACAGGGCCAGGAGTTCAGTGTCATTGTAGGCCACCTAGCAAGTTCCAGGCCAACCTACAAGAGATCCTGTCTATAAGTAAATATAAATAAATAAATAAATAAATAGGCTAAGGAGGTGACTCCACTGGTGAAATCTTTGTTAGATAAGCATGAGAGCATGAGTTCAATCCCCACTCTTGAGCACATACCAAGAGATCTCATAAAAATCTGGGTCCTGTTATCCTTGCACTAGGGAGGGAGATAGGAGGCTCCCCAGAGCTTTCTGGAGAGCTAGTCCTGCTGAACACTTGAGCTCTAGATTCAATGAAAGACCCTTTCTTTAAAAATAAAGTAAGAGTAATCAAGTCTTAATATCAGTTACAATTGTTTGACCAATGTTTCAGGCTTCTTCCTGGCTAGCTCTGACTATAAATGAACCCATTTCTATTAGCTTATATTTTACCATGGGGCTTGGAGCTCGTTACGTCACATTTTGCTTCCCTGGTGACCACATGGTATCTCCCGGACCCCCCTTCTCTCTTTTTCTGTATCTTTGTTTGGATTTCATGCCTAGCTATATTTTGCCTGTCCGTTGGCCCGAACCTACTTTATTTATCAACCAATAAAAGCAACACATATACAGAAGGGCATCCCACATCAATCTTATTTCAAGGAAAAAGCCAAATTTGTAGAGCCACCTACAAAACCCTCCCTCCCGTGTGGCTTGCCATGTCCCCTTCACTTCTCAGACCTCACTTCCATTCTTGTCAGTCACTCTACCCTTGACAGACATGCCGAGCCCGCCCTGTGCGTCTGCTGTCTTCTCTGCTTCCAGCAGTCATCAAGACTTCCAATCCTCATGCCTTGCTTCATTTGGCTTCTAGTTGACAAGGTGTTTGGGTTTTTTAAAAGATTTATTTATGTATTGTGTGTGTGTGTGTGTGTGTTGTCTGTGTGTATTTCGAGAGCATCAGATTTCATGAGAACTGCATGAGACTACAGCTGTAGACTGTTCGAAACTGCCAAGTGGAAGCCAGGAATTGAACTTAGGATATCAGAAGGGCAGCCAGTGCATTAAATCACCAGGTTTCTCTGTATATAGCAGGCTGTCCTGGAACTCATTCTATGGACCTGGCTGCCTTGAACTCACAGGTATCTGCCTGCTTCTGCTTCCTGGGCGCTGGAATTAAAGGCATGCACCACCGCCTGGTCTGTTGTCTGATCTTATGCTTCCTTGTTTACTTATTATTTGTCTCGGTAAGCTAGAATGTAAGCTTGCTGGGGAAAAGGATTTGTCTACATAGTTTTTCAGTGACCTGGTACACACAAGAGAATAGTCAAAATTTTTCTAAAGAAAAATTAATATCATTTATTTATTTGGGTGGGGGGGTTGGGTTTTGTTTGTTTTATTTTGTTTTTTGCTGTTCAACACAGTCTAACTTTGTAGTGTTAGCTGGCCTAAAATTAACTATGTAGACAGACTAGTTTTGAACAAAAGCTCACAGGAATCTGCCTATCTCTGTCTCTGGAATCCTGGAATTAAAGGCATGCACCATCATTCCTGGCCCAAATAAACGGGATTCAATATTTCTTATCTTCCAGAGATGCAGTCAGAATTCTTTGAGAAAATGAACCGTGTAACGAGCAGTAAAACTATGTACATCTAGACTGTTGCTTTTAATCACTATTGTTATGTTTCAGATAGACTTAGAAAGGTATTAGAAGAAGGCTTGGCAAAAACACTGAAGCAGAAACCTGGAATCAGGAGCTGCCCTGTGGATAGGTGTGCCTGTGCTAAATGTGTGTGGTGGTTTGAATGAGATGGTCCCTGTGTTCTCAGGCACTTGGATTCTTGATCCCCAGTTGGTGATGCTGTTTGGGGAGATATAACGTATTGCCTTGTTGGAGGAAGTGAGTCACTGGGGAGCCTTTGATGTTTAGTAGCCTCTAGATACCCCAAGTTTGCTTGCTCTGCTTCCTATTTGTGATCTGAGATGTGAGCTGTCAGCTCTGAATTTCCAGTTCCATTCCCTGCCCACCTACTGCCATGTTTCCCAATCTTTATGGTTATGGACTCGCGCCCCCTGAAACCACAGCCCCAAATAAACACTTCTTTCTGCAAGTTGTCTTGGACATAATGCTTCATCACAGCAACAGAAAAGTAACTGCGTCTGTGGAAGAGTGCTGGTGCCTGCAGGAGACGGAGCTGCAGGTGCAGTCATGAAGCAGTGTGCAGAGGTGTTGCTCTTAATAGTGAGGAACTATGCAGGATTTTAGGGGAAGATCGGAGGCAGCATTTTATGGGGAAGATGAGTAAGACAGAACCTCACTCTATAGATCAGGCCAGCCCAGAACCCACTATGTAAACCAGGATGGCCTCAAAGGTACTGTGATCCTCCTGCCTCAGCCTCCTGAGTGTTGGGATTATAGTTAAGAGCCACCACACTGGCTCTAAATTATTTTTTGAAATTTCTTTAGGGGATAATCTGCTATCCTGTGTTACAAAGTTGCATGTTCTAGTTTGTGAGGAGTGAATTTGAGAGAGGAAAAATAATTACTTTGAGAAATTTTTGCTTGTTTTTCCGCATATAGGCTGATAGGAGCTGGCCTGTGACTTTATTCCCATGCTCTTTCTCACAGGCAACAAACATAGTCCGCAAAGGAAAGAGAGTTGTGGTGAGCACGGGAAAGACCCAGGGTATTGGGGATTTACTTTTAGCTGGTCTGAGTTGTATGGGGGTAGAACTCAACTCTTCCATCCGTTATGATTCAGATTTGTGAAACATTTCAATTAAGTCTATTTCAGACCTTGGCTTCCCTTCATGTCTTGGTTTCCCATTTGATGTTCAATTTCTTTATTATCAAACTAAAGACTTCAGAGTGTACTCTAGGGTCCAGCAACATCAGTGTCACTCGAGGACATGCCAGAGATACAGAATTCTTGGGCAGGTGTGACAGTGTGTATCTGTAACCCCAGTGCTATGGAACCTGGAGGATTGTTGGCCTGTCAGCCTAGCCAAAGCAGTGAACTTCAGGCTCAGTGAGAGACTCTTGTCTCAAAATAAAATAAGGTGGAGGACAGGCATGGTGGCACACACCTTTAGTGTATGGGAGGCTCAGGCAGGCAGATCTCTGTGAGTCTGAGGCCAGCCTGGTCTGCACAGTGGGCACCAGACCAGCTGGAGCTGCATAATGAGATCCTAGCTCAAAAAATATTGATTCCCATCATTGTTGCCATCATCATCATTCTCGCCCCCATAATCATCATAGCGGAGAATGATATAAGAGCATGTACAACGTTAGCTCCTGACCTGTACATGTCCATGTAGTGGTGAGTGCACATAAACACACACGCACGGGGGGGGGTGAGAAAGAGAGAATTCCCCTAATCCGGGCACCCCCTTGAATTAGAATCTGAATTGACCAAGATCCCTAGGGATTGCAGTTTGAGAAGCACTGTTATTAAGCATCTCTGGCTCTTCCAGTCTCCCTCAAGGGCCCCTCAAAACCTCAAATAAACATACATGTTTGGTTTCAAAACAAGCTTTCTGGCCAAGTGCCCTCCCTCTGGAGAGTTTTTCATATCTGAGTACAGGAAACACGAAGCAGCAACTCCTGTGAGTGTGCAGCATTTCTCAAGAGCTGATCCTCAGAGCAGCACCTTCTCGGTGACCTAGCATGTTTCTTTACAATGCAGAGTCCACTCTGCAGGCTTCTGCACATATGTGCACTCAGGCAACACATATATACATAAAATTAAATGAATTGGTTTTTTAAAAATGCAAGATACAACCAGATGGGATGGTATGTATCCACACTCCAGCACTCTGGAGACAGAGGTAATAAGAACATGAGTTTATGATATCTTAAGATTCATAGAGAAAACAATGAGTTACATTTTTAAAAAAAATTTTGAGTCAGGTGTGACACATGACTGTAGTTTCAGTACTTGGGAGATGAGGCTGGAGGATCAGGAACTCAAGTCTAAACTAAGTTACATAGCACGTTTGAGATTAGCCTGGACTATATGAGGCCTTACAAAAAAATAAAGTAATATTATACAGACTGAGCAAGTTGTATTTAAGAATGCATGTATGTATGTGTATGTGTGCATACAATAAAAATTAGTGAAAAAAGAGGCCATGAATTTGAAGGAGAGTGGGGAGTGTAAATGGGAGGGTTTGGCAAGGGGAGAAACAAGGGAGAAATATTGAAATTATAATCTCAAAAATAAAATTAATGATATAAAGAAAGAACGAAAGAAAGAAGGAAGGAAACAATTCCAAGTCCTCCCCTTTTCCTTACCTTATACTTGCCAACTGAGTCTTTGGAGGTCTGGGCCCTGTATTTCAACAAAGACATGATGTATACCCACCATCAAGAAGTCACCATAGAGCGCTTGTGTCGTTAAATGCTGTTCTTGACTCAGCACCTCCCTTCCTGGTACCGAATGTTCTTTCTAACTCTCAAGTCTTTGTAACCAGATGCAATCGGTCTGCATCCTGGTGAAAGCAAAGTCCAAACACGCATGGACAACCCCTGGGTGAGCAAAGATTTGTTTCTACAGGTAAGGAGCGCATGGGCGTTATTTCCCAAGCAACGGCCTTCCTAAACAAAGGAAGCATTGGGGTTTTACGTGGACAGCTTACACAGGTGCAGAGAGGAAGACAATGGAAGAGTACACATATATCTTATCATGTTCCACTTAAGGACATAAGGAAGAAAAGGGACAGACACATCTTTGGTCTTAGGCTTAGCTCAATGTCATGGAGCACAGGTTTGGACGGTTAAAATGGCAGAGAGCATCTGGGCACACTCAGCTTATACCATAAAATTTTAGCTGAAAATAAAGGAAAGGCCACTTTGAAGGTCTGTTAACATAGTAGTTTGCCTCTAAACGTGCCTGGCTGCTTGGCTCATCACTAATATTTCATCCTGTTCTGCAGAGGGTCATTTAAAATGCCATCAGTTACAATTTGCTTATTAGAACCTGAGTGCTCATACACAAATATTTCTTTTTAAAAGTATGCTAAAAGCATTCTAGAAATTAATTTTTGTTAACCACTCATCAGTATGCAAATGAAATATTAATGCTTCTGTCTACTAATTAAATATTCAGGGACTGGAGAAATAACTCCATAGTTAAGAGCTCTGGCTGCTGACCCAGAGATCCAAGTTCAATTTCCAGCACCCATAGGATAGCTCACAACTATCTCAACTCCAGTTCCAGGGAATCTGACACCATTATGGGCTCCACAAACACCTGGTACACATATGGTACACAGACATCCATGCAAAACTCTCAGACACACTTTAAAGTGTTTACTTCTCAGCTTCTCAATATTTTCTTTAATTTCTTCTTAAAACTCATTTTATTCTCTTTAAATGAATGTTTTGCCTCTGTGTATGATGTGTGCTGTATACAGTGACCGTTGAGCTCTGAAGAGGGTGTCAGGTCCCAGGTACTGGAGTTGCAGATGGTCTTGACTATAACTGAGAACTTCTGAAGACCAGCAAGGGCTCTCAACCATTGAACCATCTCTCCAGACCTCTTAATATTTTCCTACATAATAAAAGTAGTTTTTTTTATTCCATTTGACTTTTTTTCTTTTTAAACATTATTTAATTTTATGTGTATGGGTATTTCACTTACATGTGTGTCTGTGCGTCATGTGCATGCCTTGTTCCCTCAGAGTCCAGGAAAGGGCATCAAATCCCCTTGAAATGAAAGACCATTGTAAGCTGCCATGTGAGTGATAGAAAACGAACCCAGGTTCTCTGGAGGAACGGCCACTGTCTAGTTTCTAGTTCTTTTTTTCCTTCCCCTTTTAAGGACACGTGTGTGTGTGTGTGTGTGTGTGTGTGTGTGTGTGTGTGTCTGTCTGTCTGTCTGTCTGTCTGTCTGTCTCTGTGTTTGTGAATTCAGGCATATGGGACAGTTAAAGCACAGCCTTGTGTGCTGGCCCTTGCTGTCCACCTTGTTTGCGACAGGAACTCTGTTGCTTTTCTTCTGTGTACATCAGACTAGCTGGCCCTCAAGCCTCTTGGGGTGTTCCTGACTTTGCCTTCTATCATCTCCCAGTTGGATCGGAGACTCTTCTCATATAGGGCCCTGGTGATTCACGCTTTTGCAGTAGGTGCTTTACCTACTGAGCCATCTCTCCTGCCCCATCTGAAGCTTATAAAAGTCATTTAGGTTGGGTGGTCATGGCACACGCCTTTAATCCCAGCACTCAGTTGGCAGATCTCTGTGAGTTCGAGGCCAGCCTGGTCTACAAGAGCTAATTCCATAGTTCCAGGACAGGCTCCAAAGCTACTGAGAAACCCTGTTCTGAAAGACAAAAAAAAAAAAAAAAAAAGGCATTTAGTTTCCCTTTATCAACATCCTACATCAGGTCAGTCAGCTGTGTAGTCAGTCACAAAGGGAGTTGCCTGGGAACTGGACTGGAGTGATAGTAGCACTGAGGATGAGGTTCCTGGTCTTCCTCTTTGTCACTACATATTGATGATATGAAAGTAGAGGAGAAAAAGTGGAAGTTATTTGGTAGCACTTGTTATATGGCTACTAATTATGATTAAATTAAACAGTTTGAAACCACAGTAATAGATGTTGAGTGTTGTTAATAAAATGATACTTCTTGAAAATTAGATTTAAATCAAGTTATAATCTTAACAAAAAGAGATCAAGAAAGGAAGAACAGAGAATACATCCTAGGTTCCCAGCAGTAGTGTTTATATCTTAAAACTTATCAGCTGGGCATAGTTCCATACTTAAGGAGACTGAGGCAGGAGGATTACGAGTTCTAGGCCAGCCTTGGATGAAAAAAAATCTTAACTCATGTAAAAATCGAGTTACCATAAGTGTGTGAAAATATATAACAAATATAGATATACATTCTGATCCAATACAGGTCTATCCTGAGTGTGTGTGTGCATGCGTGTGTGTGTGTGTGCGTGCAAGTGTATGTGTGTGCACGTGCACACGCAGGTGCCCATGGTTGATAGAAGAGGGCATCAGATATCCTGGACCTGGAATTACAGATTGTTGTAAGCACATAACATGAGAGAGGAGAACCAAACTCCAGTCCTTTTCGAGTAGTGAGTTCCCTTCACTGCTGAACCATCTCTCCAGCCCTAAGTCTGCTGCCTTAATTCATTTTTCTAACCCATTCTTCAGTTACTAACTAGAGTTATTAGTTAATAACTAGTGTGTTAAAATGTATAATACTTGATATTTGTTGGACTTAGACTAAGATACAAACTTTCTTGTACGAGTTCCTACTATCAGCGCCACGTTCCTCTCCAACCTCGTGTCACGATGCTCTCCTCCGTATCACCTTCTAACCATGGTGGCTGTGGCGGTTTCAACGAGAATGTTCTCCCCAGGCTCACCTATTTGACTGGTTGGTCCCTGGTTGGTAAAAACGGTTTAGGGAAGGGTTCTGGTGTTGTTGGAGAAGGTGTGTCCCTGGGGGTGGGCTTTCATCATGCTCCCCGCCATGATGGTCATGGACTCACCCTCTGACACTGTAAACAAGTCCTCAGCTAATTAAATGCTTTTTAAAATATATTGCCTTGATCATGATGTCTCTTCACAGCAGTAGTAAAGTATCTAAGACATTGGCTTCTAAGATTGTAGAATCCCTCTGCCCAGTAGAATGTTCTGTAAAAAAGGAGACTCTTCTTCTGCACTGTCCACCAAACACATGTTGCCCTGAGCACATGAACTGTGGCCAACGTATATTTTAAAGTCAGTTCACTTGCAAATAAACTTTTCCATTGTTTTCACTTTTAGGCTATAATGAGCTGCTATGAACACGGTGTCCAAATACCTGTTTGGTTCCCTGATAGTCCGTCTTTGGAACATATACCCAAAGGTGCCATTGCTGGATCATAAGTTAACTGTTTAGTTTTTAAAGGTGTTGGGTAGTGTTTGGGATAGAACTTTTGTGCTTGCTAGGCAATTGCTTTCCTACTAAGCTGCGTCTCCAGCCCCATTATGTTTCGTTACTTTAGGAACCACCATACTGTTTTCTATAGAAGCTGTACTATTTTACATTCCTCCAGACAATGTGTGTGTGCTGATTTCTTCACATCCAAACCCAAACTTGTCATTGTTAGCTTTCCCCCTCCCTTCCTTTCTGTTTTCACTTTTTCTTCAGAGCCAGCCTAGTAGATGTGAAATAATATTTACTACATTTTTTTTTTCTTGGTAGGGTCTCTCTATGCAGTCCCGGCTGTCCTGAAACTCATCATGTAAATCAAGCTGGCCTTAGATTCAAAGAGATCCTCCTTCCCCTGCCTCCTGAGTGTTGAGATTAATAACTTGTGCCCAAATGACTTGCCTACCCATGGTTTAATTTGCATTATTAATACAGAGTCTCTTTTCATGTGCTTACATGGCCATTTGTGTATCTACTTTGGAAAAATTCTATTCAAGTTGTTTGCTCAGTTTTCAGTTAGCTTCACCTATCAACTTTGTACAAACCTAGAGTCATCTGGGAAGAGGGAACCCCAGCTGAAGAATTGCCTCAAGGGAATGGCTTATGGGCATGATTGTGGACATTTTTTTTTATTGCTGATTGAGGTGGGAGGGCCCAACCCACTGAGGCAGTCCCCACACCCCCACCTGGAAAGATGGTTTCAGGTGGTGTCAGGAAGCAGGCTGAGCAGGAGGAAGCAGTCCAGCATGCAGTGTCCCCCATGTCTCTGCTCCAGGCTCCTGTCGAGCTCCTGCCTTGAACTTCCTTGATGAAGGATGGTCAGCCGGAAAGCCAGATAAACCCTTTCCTCTCCATGTGCCTTTCGTTCATGGTATTTTTTATAGCAACAGAAAAACAATCTAGAACAGGTTGCTTGTTGGTAATTTGTATAAAAATTATTTATGCACTCTAGATAGTTTCGTCTTATCAGAAAAGAAATTTACAAATGTTTTCTCCTGTCTTGTGGGTCGCCTTTTAACTCTGGTCATGGTATCCTTGATATACAAAAGTTTTAGAGTGCTTTCCTAGCATGTACAATATCCTAGGTTTGGGTGACGAAGCATTGTATAACTGGTTGCCGCACCCCATACTTCTGGTGGAACACCCAAGAGATTATTGCCAAATCCAATATAATGAAGCTTTTTTTTCCTGTTTTTTTCTTTAAAGAGTTTTAGCAGTTTAACTTTTATGTTGAGATTGTTAATCTATCTTGAACTCTATTCTGCATACAGTGTTAGATAAGGCTCCAACTGCATTATCTCTGCATGTGAATTTTTAGTTTTTCTAGCGCTATTTGTTGAACGGTCTGGCCCTTCTCCAACAAATGTTCTTGGCACCTTTTCCAGAAACCATTTGACCACATTTACAACAGTGTATTTCTGGTCTCTCTATTCTATTCCACTGATTTGTAGGTTTGTACTTTTGCAATTACTACAATTTTTTTTAATTTTTTAAAAACTATCTTTTTTCATTTTACATACTTATTCCAGTTCCTACTCCCTCCCATCCCCTCCACCTTTCCTCCCACCCCACTCCCCATCCACTCCTCAGAGAGGGTAAGGCACATTGCTCTGAGGAAGGACCAAGGCCCTCCCTAGGCTGAACAAAGTATTCATCCAAAGAGAATAGGTTCCAAAAAGTCAGTACAAGCAGTAGGGATAAATCCTGGTGCCACTGTCAGTGGCCCCACAGTCTGCCCCAGCCATAAAACTGTCACCCACATTCCAAGGGCCTAGTTTGGTCCTATGCTGGTTCCTTCCCTGTCTGAGCAGAGTTGTGAGCTCCCATTAGTTCAGGTCACCTGATTCAGGTGGTGTCCCCATCATGGTCTTGACCTCTTTGCTCACATTCTCACTCCTCCCACTCTTTGACTGGACTTTGGGAGCTCAGCCCAGAGCTCTGCTGCAGGTCTCTGCCTCTACTTCCATCAGTTACTAAATGAAGGTTCTATGGTGACATTTAAGACAGTCATCAATCTGACTACTGGGCAAGACCAGATCGGGCACCCTCTCTTCTATTGCTTAGGGTACTACACTTTTTACTATTGTGGTTTTGTAATATGTTTTGATACCAGAAAATATGACTCCTCTGACTTCGTTTTTTGTAAACAAAAATGTGATTCTGTTTAATCTCCATCTCACATTATTCCTAGAGGATTGTAAGTTCAGTAACATTGGAAAAATATATACATCTAGTGATTATTTGTAATTAGAACCAATCCTCTTTGTACATCGTTATTTGTTATCTAAGTCACTGGCAACCAAACCCAGAGACCTGTGTATCTTAGACAAGCACTCTCACTATTAAGCCGCTTCTCCAACTCTTCCCTTTATGCCATAATTAATTATCTCTTGTTAATATTGGGGCTGCGGATCAAATCCTGTTACTTTGTAAATTCTTGAGAAGTGTCTAAGCACTCTAGCTTGGAAATTTTCTCTATCCTGTACTTTTCATAGATAGACAAAGCTCTTAGTCAGAATGGAATTCATTTTGTAGTAAGGTAGAGTTGTGCAGGCTGGCACTGACTAGCTGGGGAACTAGTCAAGGAAGCCTTCCTGGCTTGAGCTTAATTTAGACAATTCTTTTAGTTTGTACTGTCAGACTCATTTGGTTTGTATAGAACAGTGAAAAGTAGCTGTTTGGAATGCTTCTCCGGCAGGGCTGTTATATGTTCAAGGTTAGGCTAATAAAAGTCAAAAATCAGTGATTGAAAAGCCATGAAAAAATTGAAGTCAAACTGAAGCAGAGCCTTGGCCATTTGTTAAAAAATAAATTATAAAATGGCAGGCATACAACCAATGAAATTGGGCCTGGTATCACATACCTATGTACCTAGTATGTACTTGTGTGTATATATGCTTGAGAGGTAGAAGCAGGAATATCCTAAGTTTAAAGTCATCTTTCTTTAAAAAGTTACATCTTAAAATACATTCTAGGCCAACCTAGTATACATGAAATCCTGTCTTTAAAAAAAAAAGAAGAAGAAGAAGAAGAAGAAGAAGAAGAAGGAGGAGGAGGAGGAGGAGGAGGAGGAGGAGGAGGAGGAGGAGGAGGAGGAGGAGGAGGAGGAGGAGGGAGGAGGAAGGAAGGGAGAGAGAGAGAGAAAAAAGAAACAGAATTATAGAATTTAAATACGTTAGGGCAGGTAAGTTTTTTGTTTGTTTGTTTTATGAGACACGGTTTCTCTGTAGTTTTGGAGCCTGTCCTGGAACTAGCTCTTGTAGACCAGGCTGGCCTCGAAATCACAGAGATCTGCCTGCCTCTGCCTCTGAGTACTAAAATTGAAGGTGTGCACTGCCACCACCCAGTGGCAGGCGAGTTTTAAGTCTCAACAACTTCATGGAGGAGAATGGAGAAGAGTAGGGAAAAGCCTGGGTTTGAGTTACTGCCAGAGGTCCACCACGTGGCAGAAAGAGTCACAGGGCTTTAGAGAGAGAGCGTGAGACAGTAAAGAAGTCCAGAGAATCAGAAAACAAAACAAACAAACAAACCCAAAACAAAAAGTGTCTTTAGGTTCTGGTCAGCATCGTAAAGGGACAGAAAAAGCATTCTTTCTGACAGTTCCTCAACTCTAGGAGAACTTGTGGGACTCACCTGCATACGTGCTTGTTTTCCCCACTAAATCGTGAATCCCCAGAAAACACTCAGTTTAGCACTATATCTTTTTCAAGTTAAATAAATATTTGAAGAAAGAAAGAACTTAATTATCTCCTCTATTGTGAATATCATGTTTCAATAAGAATGTGTCTTTTGTGTGACATAAGCGTCATTTAGCTAGGTGTCTGTTATTTCCCATTGTTTGTCCTCAGCTCTCCAACTTATGGGATGTTTTAAAATATAAAGACCCAGCAACAATGAATTAGGTCAATACTCTATCATACAGCTTTTTTTTTCTGGTTAAATAAATTCTCAGGAAATATTTAATTTTATCTTTATTTCTGTATTTACTTATTTTGAGACAGGGTCTATGTAGCCTTTGTTGGCCTGGAACTGTTTATGTAGTTCAGGATGGACTGCAAACTCAAACTCGGAGATCCACCTGCCTCTGCTTCCCAGGCGCTGGGACTAAAGGCCTTCGTCTTCTGCTTCCCAAGCGCTGGGACTAAAGGACTTCATCCCCTGCTTCCCAGGCGCTGGGACTAAAGGCCTTCGTCCTTTGTTTCTCAGGTGCTGGGATTAAAGGCCTTAAACCTCATCTTTCCCCTTTGTCTTAGTTATTTTTCTGTTGCTGTGATTGAAACACTGTGACCAAGGCAAATTTTAAAGGAGAGCATCTTATTTGGGGCTCTTGGTTCCAGCGGGTTAGATGCCCTAAAGGTAGTGCAGCGGAGCAGCAGGCAGCAGACCCATCAGCAGGAACAGGGGAGTGAAAGCTCACATCCTAGCACAAGAAGGAAGCAGAGAGAACAAGCTGTAAAATGACCCCAGGCTTTTTTTTCTGGAAGCCTGCCACCAGTGGCATGTCTTCCCCAGCAAGGCTATCCCACTAAACTGCCCCCGACAGTACCAACTGGGGCCCAGTGGTTGAATGACGGAGACTGCTGGAGACACCGCTCATTCAAACCACCACACAGACACATAACTTCCCGGTCCTGTAGAATTTCACAAGTCCCACAGTCTTGCTTAATTTTGTCTATGTGTATTGCTTTTTGTTAACACTAACATGCCTGCTGGAAATCTGGTTAGCTCTGGGGCTTACACTCACACTGACCCTTGTCAAACAGTGATGTAAGCACACGGTATCCTCTTCCAAACAATCCCTCTGTTTCGTTGTTGTTTGTTTTTAGTTTTATGAATAGGCTGAGAATTTTTCAGACCTTTAATTTCTGGTCCCCTTGAACTTAATAACATCTTCTACTTTCTCTCCCTTTTGCCTTCTCCATTGAGGAGAAACTAGGGCACTTGAATTTGCTTAGAAAGTTCAGGTAAATATCCAGTCTTGGTGTTCACAGGTTCCAACTTCCACAAAATAGAATATAGCAAATATCTTTATCAGATTCTATCAAGAATCATCTTTTCTGGTCTACAGACCTAGTTCCAGGACAGGCTCCAAAGCCACAGAGAAACCCTGTCTCGAAAAACCAAAAAAAAAAAAAAAAAGAATCATCTTTTCTCCATTGTTGAATAACATGTCTTTTGCTACCACTAAGTCCTCACTAGAATGACTTTTATTGCCCATATTCTTACTAATGTTGTGTTTATGATTACTTGTATCTTTTCTGAAAAGATGCAAGCAAACCAGAAATGGTGGCATACGGTTGTAATCGTAGCACTATTACAAGCAATAGGAACATAAGTTCAAGGCCATCCTCAGCTGTACAGCAAGCTCAAGGACAGCCTGTACTATAACACCTATCTCAAAACAAAACAAAAATAGTCCTTTCTGAGTCTTCATGTTTCTCCCATTTGCACTACAAAAGTATTCCACCCCACACCCATTAACCAGCTCCAAAGCCACTTCACTTGTACGGAATTTTTTTATTATTTTATTAATATGGGGCTTTTGATGGCATGTGTGTCTGTGCATCACTTGTATACAGTGCTCTTGGAGACCAGAAGAGGGTCAGATCTCTTGGAACTAGGAGAGACAGTTATGAGCCACCATGTGGGTGCTGGGAACATAACCCAGGTTCTCTGGAAGAACAGCCAATGCGCTTAACCACAGAGCTATCACTCCAGCCCAATTTCCTTTTTTAAATATTTGTTATCGCAGAACCCTGCTAATGACGTCATAATCGGTATTATTCTGCAGACAAACTGAATAAGACTCTCTCTCTCCCCCAGCCCCCTCTCGTATTGGCTCACTCAGGCACAACCGGAAAGGCAATTGTATTGGTAACCTCATCACGAACACTCTTAGAGATATTCCAGAGCAGTTCACTTCTTGACACTGTGCGAGACAACTACAAAGCAGTGCTCAAATGAGTGAGCTATTTCTAGCTTTACCCTTTTAAGTTAAGAGTGCGCACTACATTTAAGAAGTGTCATGCACACCCTTCCTTTGGAAAACCCACGCCCATGCTCTCACTTTCATCCCAGGCACCTCTCTTTCTCCTAACTCTCCTGCCTAAAATCTATATTAAAATTTCTTGACTGCGAGGGGTGTGCCCACCCACTGTGACGGTGGGACTGATCTAATGGGAGCCCACCAAGGCCAGCTGGACTGGGACTGATGGAGCATGTGATCAAATTGGACTCTCTGAACGTGGCTGACAAGGAGGGCTGACTGAGAAGCCAAGGACAATGGCTCTGAGTTTTGATTCTACTGCATGTACTGGCTTTGTGGGAACCTAGTCTGTTTGGATGCTCACCTTCCTAGACCTGGATGGGGGGGGAGGACCTTGGACTTCTCACAGGGCAGGGCACCCTGACTGCTCTTTGGACTGAAGAGGGAGGGGGAGGAAAAGGGGGAGGGAAATGGGAGGAGGGGAGGAGGTGAAAATTTTTAATAATAATAATAAAAGAAAAAATGTTTGTGCATGAGAGAGACCTTTAATCCCTGCACTTGCGAGGATCTCCGTGCATCTAAGGCCAGCCTAGCCTGCATCATGAGTTCCAGGCCAGCTAGGGCTACATAGTGAGAACTTGTCTCAAAACAAAACAAACAAATACAAGGGCTAAATAAATGGCTCAGTGGTTAAGAGAACCAAAGTTTGGTCCCCAGCATCCATGTAAGGCAATTCAAAACTTACACCTTCTTCTGAACCCTATGGGCGCGCGCGCGCACACACACACACACACACACCAGACACAAACACACATCAATAAAAAATGAATCTTTTTAAAAAGAAAATTTTTATCCAGGCAGTGGTAACACAAACATTTAATGCCAGCACTCAGGAGGCAGAAGTAGGCAGATCTCTCTGAGTTCGAGGCCAGCAGAGTGAGTTCCAGGAAAGCCAGGACTACACAGAGAAACCCTGTCTTGAAAAACCAAAAAGAAAGAGAGAGAATAAAATAAAAAGTTTAGTATTAACTTTTATTTGTTTAGACTACAGATCCTGAAAAGAATATTCTATAAAATCAGAGTACAGGCCATTTCCAGAGACGATTGGCATGTGGTCCGGCAAGTGAGGGAGAAAGACCTGTCTTGACTGTGAGCAAACATCCAGGGACCTGGGCGCTGGTGGAGTAAACGTGGAAGGAAGGGAAGCCAGCCAGCATGCACAAGCTCCACGCTTCCTGAGTGAGTGCATTTCCTGCTGTTGCTGCCATGGCAACAGGAATGAGACTTCAACTTCTTCAGCCTTCTGATGAAGACTCACAGAAGCAGCTCTCAGGAAGGCCTTCAGCCTTGGACAGTTCTGAGGTTTCCAGCTGTTCTGAACACTGAACAGCTATCGGGTTCTCTAACTCTCTAGCTCATGGATGGCCATGAGGAAGTACTTATGATCTTATCGTGTAAGCCAGTCTAATAACGCCAATATTCTATTGTTCCTCTGGAGGACTCTAACACAGATGCCATGGGTAATCCAAAGGAAGATGCACCAGCCAACTGAACCTGTATGCGTCACACACTGGCAGAAAGGCTGATAGTCCCTACTGAGACTTTATTTCCCCACCAGATCATGATAGTTTTAGCAGAGATGTCAATCAAAAAACATTGTCAAGATTTTGAAAGTGGCGCCAATAGAGTTGCTGGTGACATATTCCTTTAAAGAAAGCAACAAGGAAACACAGTGTTCAGGGAAACACTTGGTTCTCAGTCAAACCTACCAGTGCGTTGATCTTGAACTTCTTAGTCCACAGAACCATGAGAAATAAAATTGCCTTTTGTGATTCAAAAACTTAAAGTGTACATTGTACATTGTAAAAACTAAACTGAAATAGTGATAAACTAAATGGGTTGTTTCAAATTAAAAGATAAGAGAACAGTTACATATATGTGCACTCAACACACACAGTTTACTCAGTGGATATTTCCTGAGTACATGCCATGTGTCAGACATGTTCCAAATATAAACATGAAACACAAAGCTTTACAACATTGCCCCCTTCTCTCACCCATGTGAGTGTGAGTGTGTGTGTGTGTGTGTGTGTGTGTGTGTGTGTGTGTTGGCCCCAGGTCAACATCAGGGTGCTCCTCATTTTTTTTTTTTAAAGACCGCGTGTCTTACCTAATCCAGAATTCAATGCCTGGCTAGCCTGGGTGGCCAGTGAGCTTTGGGGATCTTCTCTTCTCCACCCGCTCAACAGAGGTTACAGAACGGAGTCATCACTCTGGGCTTTCATGTGGGCACTAGGGATCTGAATCCAGCTCCTTGAATCCTCACGGCATGAGCTTTACTGATGGAGTCATATTCTTCTAGCCCTTAATTACCCCTTTTAGAACCTTCACAGACACTGCTTAGGAAGTTTCCAGTGCATTTAACTCTTACTTTTTGTCTAACCTTCCCTTCAAAACCTGCACATAAACATTTGTCTTTCAGAGATATGTCGCAGTAAACTCAGCTTTGTAATAATAGCATAACGGTAGTTGGCCTGTCTATGTTTTGTTGTTATTATTTTGATAGGATCTTATGTAGCCCAGGATGGTCCAAAACTTCGTATGTAGCTAAGGAGGACCTTGAATTTTTGATGCTCCTGCTTCCACCCCAAGTACTAGAGATACAAATGCGAACCACTAAGCCCGGGGTGACTTCGGGTGGTTGGATGGTTTGGTTTTGGTTTTGGTGGTGCTTGGTTGTTTTGTTTTGTTTTTTTGGTACTGGAAATGAAACCTCACGAATGCCAGCCAAGTGCCCTACCTTTGAAATATATAGACAGTCGTATTTTTTTTTTTTGTATTCACTTACCATTGCATTGTAGTTATGCCTACACTTGAAAACAGAGAAGGAGCTCTGCTGGTTACCCAGGTAAGTGAATGTCTAGGACATTTAATCTGTCAGACTCTTTTGGTAAAAATTAAGCTTCAAAACATGACATTGCAAGTCATTTCATGTCTCGTGTTCATTCTTTCCTTTTTAAGTTATGAAAATTGCTTAAATACCAGGAATTTGGTTATGGATGAGTGGGGAATCTGGGATGTTTTTAATCTTGTATGCAGTGTTTTGGGTAATAGTAGAAGAGCAGCAAAGCCATGAACTTAGTCAGTGTTTTGGCTCAACAGCCTACCTTGACTTAAGTGCTTCTCACATGGTGAAAAAACACCACCACCAACAGAAAGCCTTCCATGTAGGGCTTCTGTTGACAGGAAACACAACCTGAGCCAGGAATGTGACCTGGCTGCCAAGTCAAGCAAATGTGATCCGAAATGGCACCAATATAAGACTTCTGGCCAGGATAAGGAAGGATATAGTCCCAGGGTTCACTCTGCTGGGGTTGGATTACACCTAGAGAATGGTGTTTGCTTCTGTGTCTTAAAACTGATTTGACAAATTGAAGTTTACCCAAGTTGGGTTACAGGATGATGAATTGCTAGAATCCTTTGGAGAACAGGTGGAGAATCTGGGATAATTTACACTGGAAACTAGAAGATGCAGGAGTATAGGATGGCCATTCTGAAACCCACGGGGCCATCATTTAGAAGAGCTGGACTCAGTGAGAGGAAGACTTTCCCAGTCCTTACAAACATACAGAGACGAGCAACTCTGACAGGCGGGACTTACATTTAAGGGTCAGTACATGTGTGCATTCAAAAAGGGAGTGGCGGGCCCATCATCAGATTCACAAACAGGAAGGAAAGTGTGGAGAAAGTACCCTACTCGAGATTCTTTCAGATTCCAAGGTTCTAATGACAAACATTAAGAAGAAAGAAGGTGTTACCATTTCCCTCTTCCAGACCCCATGCAAGTATTAACCACAGAAACTATTCCAGATTACAGAGCAAGATGGCTCAGTGGTGAAAGCCCTCACTGCCAGCTTGGCAACTTGGTCCCACATGATGGAAGGAGAGAAGCATTTCCAGCAAGTTGTCCTGTGACCACCAAAGCTACAGTAGATGGGTGCCCCCACATAAATTAATAAACACAATAAAATCTTAAAATCAGATACCGTGGGAGAGCATCATAGTTATAAGCATGGAGAGAAAGCAAACCCATCCCTACTTTCAAGCTTTCCCGGTGTTTGTAGAACTTTTGTATAATGGTCTAAGAAGCAGTAATATGAATGCATGTTTTTGTCACAAAACCCAGATGCCTGCTGTACCTAATTTCTCATTAGACCTTTGGCCATCTTAATATGTGGTTTTCAAAATGCACCATTTGGACAACATGTCCTTAACCAAATGTTATATAAGATAGTATTTCATCCAGGAGTGGTGATACACACCTTTAATCCCAGTACTGTGGAGGCAGAGGCAGAATCTCTGAGTTTGAGAACATCCTGGTCTCCAGAGCTAGTTCCAGGAAAGCCAGAAAACCGAGAAACCCTGTCTCAAACAAACAACCAAAGGTCGTATTTCAAAGAATGGTAGTCTGTGCCCAAAGGTCAAAGATCCAGCTGGTGGAACAGCTGGTCATTAGAGCTTATTAATCATTAATAACAAAGTAGCATACGGTGACATGTATACACTGGGACCACTTGTCTCTTCGTGGTCAGGGAGGCAGGTTAGTCATCATCATTTTCATTTACCAGCCCAGAATTTAGTTCTTGTAGCTGCTTGCTACCATGATAATGGATGGCGCTACTACTGGATCACAGACTTTTTATTTCTAGCCCACTGTTCTTCCTAATATCAAACGGTGCTGTTACCTCCAAACAGTAGTTTGGAACCTTACTTGAATGCAGATTGTTTTTCTTTCTGAACTATACTGGTTCTGTTTAACAGACAGGTTGTTTTGGTCAAAGACAGATTCTAATTTTTTTTAATTGTTTTTTTTTTTTTTTTTTGGACACAGGGGTTTTTTTGTAGCTTTGGAGCCTATGCTGGAACTAGCTCTTGTAGACCAGAATGATCTCCAACTCACAGAGATCCTCTGAATGTGTTCTTGTGACCAGTAAATATGCCTCAAAACAGAACATGGGGATTTGAGAAGACAAGCCCCATCTTGTGCTTGGCAGCTTTCCAGCTTCCAACCCTGCGAAGTGATTGGCCAGGTTTAGAATTTCATATACACGGAATCAGGAGTGATCATTCCTTCACACTCAGCTTTTCTCCTACAAGGATTTTTTGTGTGAGACTCACCTACAAGGCTGTATGTAGCAGTGGTTCATTGTCTTGTTCTATGGAAGCAGCATTTTAGAGTACTGATTGAGAAGAGAGACTTTCCTAGACTCCCTGGAGATCAGAAAACTGATCTCTGGGATCATTCAGTGAACCGTGCTTTCCAGAATTTTATAAAATTCTGAATACCATAAGGATTCATTGAGATACTTGTTAACTCAATATGTTGCAGACTTCACATATTCCCAGCTCCTTGAAAAGTTAATAATAGTAAATGACAATATCACTCAAAGAAGAAATTGTATAAACTTATTTCAGACCATAACACACTCTGAAGGGGATATGGCTTTTTTTTTTTTTAAATCTATCCACATCAATATTTCTGCTACTAAGGGTGATCCTTAACTTTACTTAGGTCAATCCACCTGTCTCAGCCTCCCGGGTGCTGAGATTAAAGGTGTGTGCCACCATGGCCTAGCGTGACAGCTTCTAATTTAAATGTTGTCCCTAGTTAATGTTCTGTGCTATACAAAGTTCCAAGGTTCAGATAGGGGGAGGAGATGGCTCAGCAACTAAGAACACTTGCTATTCTTGCAGAAGACTAAGGATTGGCTCTCAGTACCCACACAGGGACTTGCAACCCTCTTTAACTCTGGTTCCAGAGCATCTGGCACCCCCTTCTGGCCTCTGTGGGTATCAAACGCCACTTCAGTACACATACATATATAAAGGTAAAATACTCACACATTTAAAATAAAAATAATTGGGCTGGAGAGATGGCTCAGCAGTTAAGAGCACTGTCTGCTCTTCCAAAGATCCTGAGTTCAATTCCCAGCAACGACATGGTGGCTTCCAACATCTCTAATGAGATCCGGTGCCCTTTTCTGGCCTGCAGGCATATATGCAGGCAGAACACTGTATATATAATAAACAAATAAATCTTTAATAATAAAATAAAAATATTCTTTTTAAAAAAGTCTTCAGCATGTACTACTACTGATGTCTGAGAATACTTGACTATATATCTCTTTAATGGTCACGTATTTTTATGTGTTTAAATGTTTCTCCTGCATTCCTGTCTGTGTACCATATATGTTTCTGGTGTCCTCAGAAATAAGAAGAGAGTACCAGATCCCCTGGAACTGGAATTACAGATAATTATGAACCACCACATGGGTGCTGGGAACTGAACCTGAGTCCTCTGTAAAAGCAGCAAGTGCTCCTAGCCACTCCCCATCCTTCTATAGTAAGATTCTTATCCATCAAAAAGACTCAGATTTACATCTGTTCTGCCACCTACTAGCTATGACGTCATCATTTGGAGCCCCAATTTTGTTCTATGTAAAATGGAAACAATAGCACTGTCTTTTGAGGCTGTCGAGAGATTCAGGCATGGGAATGAGTGCCAAAGAGCAAATAGTAGGCTGTTTTTTGGAAAATGTGGCGTGTGTTATCAGTTGCCTTCTATGCACTAGCCCAAGGATTACTGTGCTTTAAAACTACTTTCAATGAATAAATCCTAGTAGGTACTGAATAGATCCTATTCAGTGGTTTCCTGCTGTGCCAATAGTCAATGGCAATTGAATAGGGCAGGTGCCTCTTGAGTGCCGAGCCTAGTGCTGACCGACCTCTAACAAAGTAGTTTGAGACCAGGCCCTTTCTGCAGTGCTCAGAGAGCATGATCCAAAAGTGGCTTGACCAACTTGGCATTCCAGGAAAGTCTGGAGATATACGAAAGTTGAGTGAGTGAGTCATTCCAATAAGGAGGGCGTTGCCTTGGTAGAGCGCACACAGCCGAGTGAAAAGTACATCTTCTTATCAGCGGACTGCATGGGTGAACGCACACTTGCATTAGAGTTCCTATTCTTTTGGGACTGACTAGTCATGTATGTAGCCTCTCAGAACGTAAGTTTCCTTATCGGTGAAGAGAAAGAAATTAGCCAAATGTGGGGGCCCATGCTACTAAACCTACCATCTTAGGAGGCTGAGACAAGAATGCCACAAGGTAGAAGCCAGCTGGAACTACTTAAGACATAGTTGAGAGAGAGAGAGACAGAGAGAGAGTCCCAACATTAACAAACAAGATAGAGATATAATGTCCACCTACCATTTACTCGCAATGATATGTTCAATAAACTTAATACCTATATTCGAACTTGGCTCATCAACTGGCATAGAGTTAAGAGTTTAGCAAATACTAGTTACTGTTACCATTATGTTTTAATAATATTTTGATAATGAACGGTGTCATTCCAAGAATAATGAATCGCTTCCTTTCTTGAAGTGGAGATGCCATTCCTGAGCCACTGTTTGTTTAAAGAGCAGTGACACCAACAGGCCATAGAGCCTCCCCGTCGTGGTGGAGCCGGGGTGCAGGGAACTGCACTGAGCTTCGCTCCCAGGGTCACGTGGCGCGCGTCCTCGCCCCTATCCGGCGGCCCCGGAGCGTCTGCGGCGGCACCCGGTGCGCGTGCGCGGAGGCCTGCGCGCTCTGCGGCGCGGTCCTCGGTGGAGCCGGCGGGTGCGGATAGGGGGTGGCGGATGGCTCTGCGGGGCCCGGCGGCCTTCGGACCCGGTTCCCGCGGGTCGTTGGACGAGGCCGGGGCCGAGGGGCGCGAGGCGGCGGCCCTTTCGGCGGCGGGAGTCGCGCCGGAGGACGAGGAAGAGGACGATGGGCGCCGGGGCCTGCTGCGCTGGGACGGCTTCTCGGCCTGGCTACACTGCGTGTGCGTGGTGGGCTTCGACCTGGAGCTGGGCCAGGCGGTGGAGGTGAGGCCGGGCCGCACCCTGTCTCCACCCTTAGCCCGCCCGGGTCCTGGCGGCCGCGCATCCGGGCGTGGCTTGCAGCCCCTGCAGGGCTCAACGGGGCGGCGCTCCTCTGGCCCTTCCGTGGGAGGATCGTGGGCTGCGGCTAGGGGTGAAAAGTTCTTTATAGGCCCCTCCTAAATACTAGTTGATGTTCCTTATTTTAAAAACACGTTAATAACGGAAGGATTTGTGGCACCCAGAAAAGGCTGCAGCAGATAGGATGTTTGCTTGGGACTTTAAAGAAAGGAACAATGCCCCCGACATATGGTGAATTATAGTGGCCAAACGTGCACGTCCAAGCGTGTGGGCGGACAGATTGTATTGTCAGTTGCTCCAACTCATCTAAATCCAAGCGAAAATGCTTATCTCAGCATGCATTTTCTCCTTTTCCTCTCTTTGTTCCTGTTTTCTGGTTTGGTGTGTCGTTGGGCCCTATTCCCTCCAGTGTCTCTTCTATTACAGATGAAATCCAGGGACTTCCGAGCACTAGGCAAGCTCTTCACACTGTATCCCCATCCCCTGTCATTTAATCTTAATACTGATTCTGTAACAGTTGACCCAAACCTGATGTCATATGGAAAATCATTGGCTTGTAAGTCTGTCAGTTTCCCGTTTTTATAACATCTTGCCTAAGGCCTTCGAATCCAACTCACTTTTGATTTTGTTTAGCATCCTTCTTTGTAGCTTAAGAGATTTGTCTTATTTTTCCAAGAGGAAGTGTTATTAGAAAGACGTATGTTCTAAAGTTTTTGGCATTTTTGTTGTTAGTCTATTGGTGTCAGTGAAAAATTCGAATGTAATATTGGTGGCCTGAATTGGCCAGGGAAGTTCCAAGTGAACTACTGCATTTGTATTCTACCTTCTTTCTGTCTTCTCTGCCATCACACAGTTCATTAAATACTGAGTTTTCACTACGATCTAGACATTGTTGGATAGAAGCTATACAAATAAAAGGATGTTATAAACCGGTATTTGTAGATTTAGACAATAAGGTGGAGATCCAAGAATTAATCTCGGTAGTACTTAGGATCAAATTTATTGCTTGACATAAATATTCAGTAAATGTTGATAATAGATCGAGTTAGTACGTAGAGAAATTAGTTATTTTATTTGAGGCAGGAATAGCAATCTCTAAAGACTGAAGACATTTAAGTTTTTTTATGTGTGTATTTTGCCTCCATGACTATATGTACAGAGCATTTGTATCATGTCCGTGGAGGCTGGAGGGATCAGAGTCTCGGGATGTGGAGTTTCACAGTTCTGCCTACATGGGTGCCGGGAACTGACCTCAGATCTTCTGAAAGAACTGAGCCATCTCTCCAGCCCCTGAAGACAATGTTTTATGCTATTTGATGATAAACTGAAATTATATGTGTAGCAAAATGAAACTCAACTAGAGAGCAGAGGCTGTTGTATTGGTTGCATTAAAAATTATTTACACGCGGGTTTTTTGCTTACATGTGTGTCTCTGCACCACACTCATGCCTGTTGCACCCGGAGGTCAGAAGAGGGCATCCAGCCCTCTGATGGGGAGTTACAGATGGTTGTGAACCTGGTCCTCTGGAAGAGCAGCCTAAGTGTTCTTACCCACTGAGCCTCCTCTTTAGCCCCTTTGATTGGTTTTGTAATCTCATCATTTGGAACATTGCTTTTAACATGAGTATTTTTTAAATAAGTGGAATATTTTCAATTTTAGTATAATTTTAAACAAGTTGAATACTAACAAATATAAATATTTAATAATATTAGTTGGGATGCTGAAAACTATGAATCACTAAAGGGTGCATACTGTTTTACCTCCCATCGCTACCACTGCACAGCGGTTTTCTTTATAATGTAGTTCTTAGCTTTTTTTCTTCCTCAATATTTAAAGAAAAGTATTAACAGTAGGAATTCCCTCAGAAAATAAGTAAGACAGGATTCTTCGATCTTCTGTTTTACTTTGTGTCCAGATTCAGGATCTGCCTCTAGGAAGTAAGGATGAGCTTTGGGGAGATTCCTTCATAAAGGACCTAAAGAAAGATAAGCATGATAAGATGCAAAATGACTTTTGTTTTGTTTGGAAACTGGAGCCCACTCTAACCCTGGAGTACACGTAACCCAGACTAGCCTTGAACTCACAGCAGCCTTCCTGTCTCCATGTTTGGGGACAAAGCAATTTTGTTTTGCTTGTCTAAAAAAAATAGTGCATTTATTTATTTATGTGCATGTGCGTGTGTGTTTACGGTAGAACACAAGCAGGAACGAATTGATTCTTTCCTTTCACCATATGGGTCCTGGGGATCAAACTCAGGTTTTCAGGCTTGGAAGCAGCAAATTTCTTTTCCCTAAACAGCTGACCCATCTCACTTGTTCTTGGCTTTTGTTCTTAGGGTCTCTTTATGTAGACCATGTTGGCTTCAAACTCAAGAGATCTATGTACACTGCCTCCTGAGTATACCACCATGCCCAGCCTTTTATTTTATTTTTGGTTATGAGCCTAGCTTTTAGCGGCTGAGCCATCTCTTCAGCCCTTTATTCTATTTTTTGTTATTATTATTATTATTTTTTATTTTCATGTGTACAGGTGTTTTGCCATGGGTGTTGGGTCCCCTGGAACTGTAATTACAGACAGTTGTGAGCCACCATGTGAGTGCTGGAAATTGAACCCAGGTCCCCAGGAAGAGCAGTCAGTGCTTTTAACCGTTTCTCCAACTCCTCTTTATTTGTTAACTGAAAGAGACATAGAGGGTCTTTGCCTTTACTCTTTTTAAAATGAACAGAAGGCAGTAACTAATATAAGAAATTGTTGAAGATATATTTTGCTTTTTTCGAATCTGTACTTGTATTGGAAATGGCCAGCAAGAGTAGTTAGGATGGGATCAGAAAGGTAAACTTGTAGCCAGCCGGGCATTGATGGCTTACGCCCCGTAATCCCAGTACTCAGGAGGCAGAGAAATGCGGATCTCTGAGTTCAAGGCCAGTCCAGTCTACAGAGATTCGGAGAGCTCCAGCACAGCCAGGGCAACACAGAGAAACCCTATCTCTAAAAACTAACCAGCCAAACAAATAAACAAAAAAAGAAAGACTTGGATTGGGAGTGACTTATAAAGTGATTCTAGCCCTGTGTTTGCACACTACAGGTAGAGAATTTCAAAAGGAGGATTAAAGAAGATGAAACAAATTAGGATAGTAGAATCCTGAAGCCCATCAGTGCCAGTGGTCCCAGAATCAGGCTTGAAAGGCTGCTGGCTCTTCTACTATGCCGGAAAGGCTGTATTTGTCTCCTAAAAATGCAGAATAAGTACTTAGTCATGTGACAAAAGATGAAATCAGATACATACTTAACTCTAGTCAGAATGAGATCCAAATGAATAATCTATCTATGCAGAACAGTTGAAGCCATACAGGGACATCAGCCTTCTTAAATTAAAACAAAATGCAGAAATAGAGCCACTTTAAGTCATTTCTAAGAGTCAGCATGGAACAACAGTCCGGACCCTAGTCTCTGCAGGATGTGGTGCTGCAGAGGCAGAAGGGTCTAGTCTACACTGGGAAAACATGCAGCAGCACCAAAATACAGCACTTGTGAGTTTGAGCCATACATTGCTCTACTTGTGGGATAACAGTAGTACATACACCATTGCTTTGTGAAGTAAACGTGTTGGAAAATCATTCAGAACAGTACTGAGATTTAACAATGTGTTTGGGTGATATTGATTTTGTAGAAATCTTTTTTTTTTTTTTAAGTAAGGAAGCTGAAACGTAACCAATTTATCCCAAATCATAATATTTAGTAAGTCAGGATTTTGATTCCTTCCAACTCTAAAAGCTTGATTTTCTATTAATATGTAAGTTATCCTGCATGAAAAATGAAGCTACTCATAGAAAACAGAAGCAGTGCGGACCTGTGCATGCCAGGGATAACTTCCAGTGAGACTCCTAAGTTATTGGCAATGATGGTCTGCCTTCTCTAGAGTATCTCCCTCTATACAATAATACCAGATAGAACATGCTGAGCACTTCTAACCTGGAAGTCTGAAATGAAATGCTTCAAAACTTAAAACCAAAAAAAATTAAGTAGAATGAATTTTCTTTAGAGCTTTAGATTTCTCACTTGATCAGTTCATAAGGTCCCATTAAGTACTATAGTCTCAGTTTTGAGGCCAGTATTATTTAAGTTATGTTGGTGCCCATTATAATAGGAACATTGAGGCTGTTTGGAGAGGCAGTAATAGTTGGCTTGTTTATTTCTTATCATGGCAGAAAGCTCTGCATTAGTATGTTTTCTGTAACGATAGCAAAAAGTGGACACTGGGTGATATATAAAAGGAAAAAAAAAACCCTTTATTTAGCACTCAGACCTAGACATCCAGGAGTGTGGCTGTAACATCTGCTAGCAAGGTCTTATGTCTCCATTACGTTAGGGGTGGCGATATGGTGAGAGCATGAGAAGGGTGGTGAGAAAGAAAGCAGGAGATCATGGCGGGGGGGGGGGTCCTGGTTCCTTAAAATGTAAAAGTTTTAACAACCCTCTCATAAGAACTAATTTCCCATTTTTGTTCTGGCCACTGCTCAGCATCACACTGGGAACCAAGCTTCCTGCATGGGAACTTTACATGGATACGTACAAATCATGCGCAGACAGCAGATTCTGTCAAGTACCTTTTTAAATTTTTTAAAATTATTTTTAATGTTTTTAATTATGGGTATATGCACATGAATGAAGGTGCCCTCAGAGGGTAGAGGCATCATGACCCCCTGCGACTGGTGTTATATGTGATTGTGAGACATAAGACATGGATGCTGACAATCAATCTTGGGTCCCTTGGAAAAGCAGCAAGTTCTCCTAACCACTGTGTTATCTCTTTGTCCCTGTTTAGGTATCTTTTTTAAAGAGATGGATTCTTGTTCCAGGCATACTGGTACACATCTGTTTTCCCAGCACTTAGGTGAAGGCAGGAGGATTAGGAGTTGAAGCTTACTCTCAGCTACCTACTGAATAGGAGCATGCAGCAAGTTTTCTAGAAACTAAGTGAAAATTTTCCAATGGAAAATGAAAATTATTTTGAATATTAGAACTTAAGTTAAAAATTTTTACCTCACATCATAAGATTTTGTGTATGTTCATTTAAGAAAAACTGTAGAAAAGAGGAAAGGAGAAATCATTTGTTTCATGTCCTGGGTAGAAGTTGGTAGCCAGGATTAAAATAGTTAAGCAATTCTTAAGCATGGCCAAAGGACATCACAGGCAAATCCAAAGCGTATTTCAGATCAGTGAATAGGTTCTATAGTGTAATGTTATGATCTTCAGTTAAGTAGAAGGGTGTGAGACAGTGTAATTGAGGTTAAAGATAATGTGAATAGCTAGCTGGGAATTGTGGTGTACACCTTTAGTCTTGATCACCCACAGAATCAGGTAGATCTCAGTGAGTTCAAGGCCAGCCCAGTCTACATAGCATAGTGAGTGTCCAGCCAGCTGGAACTACACAATGAGACTCTATCTCCAAACAAACAAAAAATATATGAATATTTTTCTTTGATAGGAAAATGTTTAATGATGGTTATACTGGAAGAGGGAGAAGGGCTATAATTTCCACTTGATGAATTTAAAGTGAATTATTAGCTGTGCTCAGGCACAGACTGTTAGAATGTTTCTTGTTTTAGCTCAGAAATTTGCATCACAGCTCAGTGATTTTAGTGTTTCCCTGAATTGCACAACTAACACCACTAATCCAGTTGTAGAACATTTTCATCACTTCGAAAAGAAAACCAACACTTTTTTCCCAGCCTTTGGCAACCACTGAGCTATGTTTGACTATGAATTTGCTTCTTGCGTACATTTCACATAAATGAAATCACACTTGGGGCTTTTTTTTTGTCTGTTTTTACTTAGCATGTTAGGTTTCATCTGTCAGGTATGTAAAGTCTTTTGATCTTGCAATACAGTGCTGTCATCTACAAAGGTCATACTTGAGAATTGAGGACTGTGGGACTGCCACAAAAAAGTATCTCAAAAAGGTTTTAAGTAGTTTATCATTTGGCGGTTTTCATGTGAGCATATCTTTCGCTGCTCTTGGTTATGTTCATAGAAGCGAAGTTGCTTGGCTTTATATGGTATATGTCTTAGTTGGGGTTCCCATTGCTGTGAGGAGACACAATGACCCCAGCAACTCTTAGAAAGGAGAAACATTTAATTGGGTGGCTTACAGTTCAGAGGTTCAGTCCATTATCATCATTGTGAGACATGGCAGTGTGCAGGCAGACACGGGCTGGAGAAGCAGCTGAGTGTCTGATATTTTGACTTGCAGGTCTTTCTTACTAGGAATGACATGAGTGCATATGAGACCTCAAAGCCTGCCTCCACAGTGACACACTTTCTCCAACAAGGCCACACCTACTCCAACAAGGTCACACCTACTTCAACAAGGCCACACCCCCTAATAATGCCATTCCCTTTGAGTACCATTTTCTTTCAAACCGCATAGTATATGTGGTTTAGAATATAAAACCAAAAACGTACCAAAATGTCTCTACCAGTAATATTAAGGGTTTTGGTTTTTCCCATCCTTGTCACTTATCTGTCCCTTTGAACATCCAAATGGATAAGGGTGATCTTGTCATTTTATCATCTGTCCCTGTGAACATCCAAATTGATAAGGGTGATCTTGACATTTTATCATCTGTCCTTTTGGACATCCAAATGGATAAGGGTGATCTCTTATTTTGCTCTCATTTGCATTTTTCTAACAACTAATGATGTTGAGTGTCTTTGTGGGCTTATTAGCTATTGATTATTTATTGTTTGTGTTTTTGATGCTACTAGGGATTAAACAGAATGTTCCACATGATAGCATGATAGGCAAGACTTAGTTATAGCTCCAACTTGTTTTTTACATATGTGTGCATGTGATGCTTTCTTCTGAGACCACAGTCTTCAGGTGGGAAGGTAGGTGTATACAGTCATAGCAGATACACCTCCTTTTGTAGAAATAGTTCATTTAAGACCACTTCTTGGCAGGTATGTAATATATATTACACATATGCACATATTCTCTGTAAAGAGATAGTAGTAAATAAGATCAGGTATTTCATATATATATGAAATATTTTTCTCAGAATATATATATGAATATTTTTCTGAGAACTTTTTCTGTTATCACACTTAGTTCTTATTTTTGTCTTGTCATGTAATCACATCTGTTGTAACTCAGAAGAATCTAATACAGTTAACAGAGCCCATGATAGTCTCCTATATTTCAATTTATTTATATTTGTATATATGTGTGTATGTGTGTGTGATAAGCATAAGGATAGTCCCATAAAACTGATTGTAGAATTGTTGAAGATAAGTTGTTACAGGTCACTAAATTTGCCAGCATGAGTGAATCCGGCAAACCCTAGATTAACTTAACTGTAATCAGACATTACTTTGTTTTTGAGACAGCCTCACTGTGCTGTCCATGTTGTCTTGAAATCTATGTATAAACCAGGCTGACTTTAAAATCTTCCTTCCTGAGCTTTTCAAGTCCTAGGGTTACGGGCATTCACCAGTTCCCCCAGCTTGTGCTGATATTCACATACACCATGACTTAAATAGAATGCAGTAATAATGGTTTTAGGTGTTATTTCATGTAGTAAGAGGAACAGCGGGCTGCGTTCCTGGCGCCCGGCCGCCCGCACAGCTAGCTTTACCCAAAATAATTACACGGAAATTGTATTCTTTTAAACACTGCTTGGCCCATTAGCTTCAGCCTCTTATTGGCTAGCTCTTACATATTGATCTAACCCATTTCTAATATTCTGTGTAGCACCACGAGCTGGCTTACCAGGAAAGATCTTAACCTGCGTCTGTCTGGAGTGGGAGAATCATGGCGACTCACTGACTCGGCTTCTTTCTCCCAGCATTCTGTTCTGTTTACTCCGCCTATCTTAATTCTACCCTATCAGAGGCCAAGCAGTTTCTTTCTTAATTAACCAATGAAAACAACAGATAGAAAGATGACCCTCCTCCATCAATTTCAGCTTTAAAAATTGCGGGTGAAATAATCTGGACATGAAGGAAGGAAGACTTGGGTTTATATATTAAGTCCTACTGGTGCAGTAGAACTACTTTGAGAGTGTATCTGCTGGAGCAGAGCTGCTTTTGTTTTGTTTTGTTTTTTAAGAATCTACTCTGGACTAGAGACTGTTCTAAGTTTAAAGACGGAGTGATAAATAAAATAAGACAGTTCTTTTATAAATTTCCATTTGGGGAAAAATTAACAATGATTTTTTTTGTTTTTATTTTTGTTGTTAAAAGTGACAAAATCTTAGCCCAAGTTGGCATAAGAAAATACGATTTTGCCATGCGGTGGTGGCGCACGCCTTTAATCCCAGCACTCGGGAGGCAGAGGCAGGTGGATCTCTGTGAGTTCGAGGCCAGCCTGGTCTACAAGAGCTAGTTCCAGGATAGGCTCCAAAACCAGAGAAACCCTGTCTCGAAAAACCAAAAAAAAAAGAAATACGATTTTGTTTGTTTGTTTATACTGGCCTCAACTAATAGTAGGCAAACACTGTAACTCTCAAGCTACATCCCCAATCTTCTTTCCTTTTGTTTTGAGACACATCTCACTCAGTTGCCCAGGCTGACCTTGATCTTTCTCTGCAGTAAAGGCTGGTCTTGAACTTAAAATCCTCCTGCCTTAGCTTCTCAAGTAGTTCTGATTACAGACCTGTGCCTTCAAACCTAGTTGAGAAAACAGTTTATTGATGAATACTGCTTCAAAATCCATAACTAAGTGTCACTCGGAGCACAATTATGTTTATCTGCTAAACAGTGTTGTTAAAAGTTGGTTTTTCCCCACCCTTCTCTTTCTCTGTAGATTGAATAAAATAATATAAAATATGAACAGCAGGAAGAGTTGTTAGAAAACAACACAGTACAGTATATTATCAATGGAAAATATTTAAAAATATATTTGCATACTTGTTTCTTACTTTGAAGCTAAGCATGGGCCCCAAAGCTGTCCACATGCTGGCAGGTACTCTAAACACCAAGCTGGACCCCAGCTACAGTGGGAAAGGGTTTTGTTGGAAGCAAAGAAGACTGAAGAAATTTGAAAGCAAATCAATTTGAGCTCTGGCCCAGAATTAAATAAGAAAAAGCTCTTAAAATATTAGAAGAAAGTAAGTACTAAACAATTGAAGACCTTGTTTCCTTAATTCCATTGATTTCTGGTCATATTTGTAATAATGTTTTTATTTAACAGAACTTTTCATCTCACTGTTCTTTTTAAAGTTAGCCCTTGTTTTCATGCTACTCTTTTTTTTTTTTTTGAGACAACATCTTAAGTATCTCAAGATGATCTTGAACTTGTATTACCAAGGAAGACTTTGACCTTGACTTTTTGATCTGATCCTCCCATCTCTGTCTCTGGAGTCTGGGGTTATAGGCATGTGCCACTGTGCCAAATTTATGTGGTTCTGGGAATCCAACCCAGGGCTATTGTGGATTATTCCTTTACACTATGTGAAGGTGTGTCACTATGATCGGTTTAATAAATAGCTAACTGACCAGTAGCTAGGTAGGAGGTATAGGTAGGACAGAGAGAGCTGTGGGAAGAAAAAGGCGGAGACGCCAGGAGACACAGCAAACAGGATGGGCATTATGGAGATGACATAATAAAGCCATGAAGCAGGAAATAAATTAATAGAAATAGGTTAATTTAAGTTATAAGTGCTAGTTAGAAACAAGTCTGAGCTATCAGCTGAGCTTTCATAATTAATAAGTCTCCATGTCATTACTGGGGAGCCAACGGTCCCAGTAAAAAAGGCCAACTACCCAGGGTCCACTCACACTAGGAAACATTCTACCAACTGACAGCTGCCCCCTTTTGACTTTTTAGTGTTGGAATTTGCTCCCTAATACAATTTAAAACAAGTACATATTACTGCTAAACTTTACCATGGTGTTGGGAAATTGAACCCAGGACCTCAAGCAGGCTAAATAAGTGCTCTGCCCCTAACCCCATATAATTTAAAAATATAAACCATGTGGTATAATTTAGATAATTGGTATTTTTACAATTAAAGAAGGGCAGTCTAATGATGCATGCCTGTAATCCTTGTATTTGAAGGCTAAGACAGGTTGCTCTGTATTTGAGGCCAGCTTGGGCTATATCATAAAATTCTCAAAGAACAAAAATACTAAAACAAAACAAAACCTCCAAATTCTCAAAACAAAATGAAAAAAAAAACAGACATACTAGTTACTTACATTTGTGAAACCACACCTGGGAAACAGAGACCAGAAGATAAGGGGGTCAAGACCATCCTCAAAACAACAAAAACTCAATTACAAACTACTTCATATGGAGAAGTTTACAAAGTTCTGAGTCATAATGTCTAGTATATAGGAAATAGTAAATTATGGGCCTGTGTGTATATGTGTAGGCCTCTCAGTCTCAGACAGCTTGGTCTGGGATATATGAGATTCCATCTCAGAACAACAAACAAGAAAGACATATTGAAGTATTGAATAGTTTCTTTTTTTTTTTTTTTTTGGTTTTTCGAGACAGGGTTTCTCTGTGGTTTTGGAGCCTGTCCTGGAACTAGCTCTTGTAGACCAGGCTGGTCTCGAACTCACAGAGATCCGCCTGCCTCTGCCTCCCAAGTGCTGGGATTAAAGGCGTGCGCCACCACCGCCCGGCTTTGAATAGTTTCTTAAGGAGATAAGGGTGATTTTTTTCTTTCTAGGTTTGATTTATTTATTTATTGGGACAGAGTTGTATTTAACCCAAGCTGCCCTGAAACTTACTCTGCAGCCCAGGCTAGTTTCAAAACCTGCCTCAGTCTCATGGGTGTTGCGATTATAAGCTTGTGTCACCACAACATGCTAGGACCTACTTTTTAATCACTCATGGGAGTGGTTGATCTGTAGGATGAATGTCCTTGAGTCCTTTGTTGGCTGTTGCTGGTTCTGGCATCAGCTGCCCTGGCCTAGACCTTCCATTACAGAGGCTAATGTGTAGTTGTTTCCCAGCAGAGGGATCTGTGGTCACTGCAGGTGCTAAAAAGAAAATACTTAATGAATGGTTATTTAAAGGAATGAGGGGTGTGTGGTTAGGATAGGCTTTATGGTAGAGATTTTTTAAATTTTAGGTTATTTTTCCTTTTTTATTTTTCTCTAAAGGATGTATAGCATTCATGGAATCAGTTGAAAAGTATTATTTCTTGAACAGATATGAGTTGAAATATGGATTATGTTTTCTTTACATTTTAAGGTTCAAACAGAAAAAGAGAATGAGTTTAGATTTCAGTCTTAGAGATAATTAGAGGTAATTTTGATGTAACTTTTTGAGCTAATGTAAGTTCTGCTTTGTTCTCCTACCTTCTTTCTTGTTTTGTTACTAAAAACATTTTTATGTTTGAGACAGTCTTGCCATGTTTTCTGGGCTGTCCTTGAATGACCAGTTTCAAGGTACCCACTTGACTCAACCCTGCAAGGAGCTGTGACTATACAATGACACCACAGCATCGACTGTGATTTCTTAAAACCTTTTCTGGCCATAGCCAACCAGAACTGCTGTGGGACAATGCTCTTGTACACTGTAAAGATTTGTCACTCATATCAGTTTAATGAAATGCTGATTGGCCAGTAGCCAGGCAGAAAATATAGGCGGAGCTACCGGACTGAGAGTTCTGGAAAGAGGAAAGGCAAAGAGTCCGTCACCAGCCAGATGCAGAGGAAGCAAGATGAAAATGCCTCACTGAGAAAAGGTACCAGGCCACGTGACTAAACATAGACAGGAATTATAGGTTAATTCAAGTTGTAAGAGCTAGTTAATAATAAGTCTGAGCAATAGGCCAAACAGTTTATAATTAATATAATCCTCTGTATGTTTCTTTGGGACTGAATGGCCGAAGAACTGGGTGAGACAGAAACTTCCATCTACACAGAACTTTAGAAGTACCCGTTGTATGTTAACCTAATGTAACATTTTTCTTCCAGGTAATTTATCCTCAACATTCCAAACTTACAGATAAAGAAGTAAGTAACTATGTTTTTCTGTGTAGTCTACTATTACATATATTTTTGTTTTTGTTGGGGTGTGTGTATGCCAGCATTGATAGCTCTTGTTTTCTTTTTCAGAAAACCAACATTTGCTATTTGTCTTTTCCAGATTCAAATTCAGGTAACTATTTATCATATATGGTTCTCTTGAATCTTGTACTAATATGGATGATAGTCTTCACATACGACAAGTAATCAATATGGCACATTGGAATGCATGCTCAGTTTTAGCTCAACATATCTATGATTTGAGTTTTTGTTTAATGATGCCTTGTCCTGTCATTGTTGATTTCACTTTTTTCAGCTCTTAAGGTAACTGTTAAAGCATGATGAGATAAAACATAGAAAGAACAATAAATTCTTAAAATAAAGATTAGATAGTATATTTGGGAACTGTACAGGTTTTTATTTTTTCAGTTCAGAACTTAAGAATTTGCTGGAACTGCAAATGCAGTAAAAAAAAAATTTAATTCATGTATATCTGAATGTGGGTTTGTGCTCATGAGTGCAGTGCTCTCGGGGCCCAGAAGAGGTCAGGAGATCCTAGAGCTGGGGGCAGTTATGAGCCTCCAGCTGGGTCTCTAGAAGAGCAGTAAACACTCTTAACTACTGAGTGATTTTTCTGGCTCCAAATTTTCTAAAAATTCACAAACCAGCAGCGATATAGTTGTGACATACTCCCATCAATTTGTTGCAGCTGTTTTTATGAGTTGAAATAAAATAGTGAAGTAGTGCTTAGTTTCTAGACTAGGCAAAGATACACATTTGCCTGTCATTAAGCTTGCATTCTCTGGTTCCTATGAGCTGTACTTGTGTGGTGCTTACCATTGACTTCTCTCAGGCTACCTCTGTTTTTTACTTTCTTAACAGCTTCATAGACTTAAAGTGACAGAACACTCAGCCCCTCAGGCTGCACACAGAACCCTTAAGACAGAATTCCTCCAGTTTTCTTTTATTTTGTGGTTATTTCTAATGTCCTGACAATTTAGGCCAGTTAATTTGATTTAGGAGATTTGACAGATTATTATTACTTTTCTTTCTGTACAAATGGTGCAGTTTTGTTTTGGTTTTCCTCTTATTTATGTTGAGCTCTGCCTTGGTAAGAGATGTGAAAGAAAACTAGTGTTTTAGTAAATAGATATTGCTCTTGGTTCAGTCTAGACGATCTGCTGTCCTGATCTGAACTGATTAAAACTTACAGTAGTTTTCGTTCATAATGATATTGTGACAGGGAAGTTGTCTGAATCTAACCTTATTTCATTTAAGATTTTCCCAGTTGGTTGTGTACTATTCTGTCAATCTAGAACTGGGTGTCATAGGTCCTCTCTCTCTCTCTCTCTCTCTCTCTCTCTCTGTCTCTCTGTCTCTGTCTCTGTCTCTGTCTCTCTGTGTGTGTAGGTGTGTGCATATGTGTAATGTGTGTGATGTGTGTAGTTGCACATGCTATGGAAGGCATGGTCAGAGAGCAACTTCATAGAATTGATTCTCTCTTACCATTTAAGTGGGTTCCACAGGTCAGTCTCAGGCTTCCCAGCTTGTGCGGCAAGTACCTTTACGATCTGAGCCATTTTGCTGTTTCAAGATTTGCTAGAGATGGTATTCACTTTAATCAGTATAAACAAACTTAGATAAATAATATTTAACTTGTATAGTTTTTCATATATATACCTTCCCACAGTTTACTACTTCTAGAAGGCCAAGCTGTTTAATGTATCAGAATTTAATTTCTGTTAAAATTTTATGTAAGCTCCCAGATCTAACTTCCTTTGGAGTGTCAACCTTTTCTGTAAGGTTTTCAGAAATGTAAAATAAGTCTTTTCTTTTTTTAAAAAAAGATTTATTTATTATGTATACAATATTCTGTGTGTATGACTGCAGGCCAGAAGAGGGCACCAGACCCCATTACAGATGGTTGTGAGCCACCATGTGGTTGCTGGAAGTTAAACTCAGGACCTTTGGAAGAGCAGGCAATGCTCTTAACCTCTAAGCCATCTCTCCAGCCCTAAAATAAGTCTTTTCTATCATCCCCTCCCCCTACCGGTTTTTCAAGACAGGGTGTCTCTCTATAGGCCTGGCTGCCCTGGAACTCGCTTTGTAGACCATGCTGTACTCAAATACAGAGAGTCACCTAGCTCAGCTTAACAAGTGCTAGGATTAAAGGCTTACCACCAGGCCCCGCTAAATCTTTTCTATTGTTAATATTTTATTGTTCAACTTAATGCACAGATCCTAGCCCCTGAAATACAGAGACTAGAAGAAAAACTTCCCTTCTCTTCCAAACATCAATGCTAAAAAGCAGTGTTAATAATTCCATGGTACTTTGGCAGCCTTTAAAATTTTTTTTAATTCATTTATTTTATTTATTTATAGTATTGGGAGTTGAACCTTGTGCATGCCCAGGCAAGAACTCTACCACCAAGCTACTTGATAGGCTTGTTTTGTTTTGTTTGATTTGGGGTTTATTTGGGCTAGGGTTTCACTATATAACTCTGGCTGTCCTGGAACTCTCTACTAGACCAAGCTGGCCTTGAACTCACAGAGACCCACCTGACTCTGCCTCCCAAGTGTAGGGATTAAAGGTGTGCGCCACCACACCTGGAACTTGATAGCCTTTTTGATAACATTTAATAGTATCTGTGTGGATCATTTTTTTTGATAAGTTTAGACTCAAGTGTAAATCTATATAATTAAAAATTTTAATATTTTAAGCATATGAATGACCTACAGATTTTTAAATATTTTCTTAATAAGCTACCCATCAAATGAAGTATAGTTTATTTTACCCAAAGCATGGTTGGAACATATAAGTGAAATTGTCAAGTGATATTGAAAGCAGCTTCATATATATGTGTGTGTGTGTGTGTGTGTGTGTGTGTGTGTATATATATATATATATGATTTTTTTGAGTTCTACATTTTTCTCTGCTCCCTTTCCTGCCTTTGCCTTCCCCTTTAACACTCTCCCAAGGTCCAAATGCTCCCAATTTACTCAGGAGATCTTGCCTTTTTCTACTTCCCATGTAGATTAGATCCATGTATGTCTCTCTTAGAGTTCTCATTGTTGTCTAGGTTCTCTGGGATTATGATTTGTAGACTGATTTTCTTTGCCTTATATTTAAAAAACACTTATGAGTGAGTACATTCTTTCTGGGTTTGGGTTACCTCACTCAAAATGATGTTTTCTAGCTCCATCCATTTGCCTGCAAATTTCAAGACGTCATTATTTTTTTCTACTTTGTAGTACTCCATTGTGTAAATATACCCCATTTTCTTTATCCATTCTTCAGTCGAGGGGCATTTGGGTTGTTTCCAGGTTCTGGCTATGACAAACAAAGCTGCTATGAACATAGTTGAGCACATGTCCTTGTGGCACGATTGGGTATCCTTTGGATATGTGCCCAAAAATGGTATTGCTGGACCTTGAGGAAGGTTGTTTCCTAATTTTCTGAGAAATCGCCACACTGATATCCAAAGGGACTGTACCAGCTTGCATTCCCACCAGCAGTGCAGAAGTGTTCCCTTTACCCCACAACCTCTCCAGCATAAGTTGTCATCAGTGTTTTTGATCTTTGCCATTCTTACAAGTGTAAGATGAAATCTCAGAGTTGTTTTGATTGGCATTTCTCTGATGACTAAGGATGTTGAACATTTCCTTAAGTGTCTTTCAGCCATTTTAGATTCCTCTGTTGAGAGTTTTCTGTTTAGGTCTATACTCCACTTTTTTATTAGATTATTTGGTTTTTTGATGACAATTTTTTTGAGTTCTTTGTATATTTTGGAGATCAGACCTCTGTCTGATGTGGCGTTAGTGAAGATCTTTTCCCATTCT
The DNA here is from genome assembly GCF_950005125.1 of Chionomys nivalis. Classification (NCBI taxonomy): domain Eukaryota; kingdom Metazoa; phylum Chordata; class Mammalia; order Rodentia; family Cricetidae; genus Chionomys; species Chionomys nivalis. The sequence continues at coordinate 29,538,850 of NC_080090.1, read as the reverse complement.
GTAGGCTGTCGTTTTGTCTTGTTGACTATGTCCTTTGCTTCACAGAAGCTTTTCAGTTTTAGGAGGTTCCATTTATTAATTGTTTCTCTCAGTGTCTGTGCTACTGGGGTTATATTTAGGAAGTGGTCTCCTGTGCCAATGTGTTCAAGTGTACTTCCCACTTTTTCTTCTGAGATTCAGTGTGGCTGGCTTTTGATTCATTTGGATTTGAGTTTTGTACATGGTAATAGATATGGATCTATTTGCATTCTTCTACATGTTGATATCCAGTTATGCCAGCACCATTTGGCATAAGAAATATGCTTTCTTTTTTTCATTTGATATTTTTTGCTTCCTTGTCAAAAATCAGGTGTTCGAAGGTGTGGATTGATATCTGGGTCTTCGATTCAGTTCCATTGGTTCTCTTGTCGGTTCTTATGCCAATACCAAGCTGTTTCAGTACTGTAGCTCTGTAGTAGAGTTTGAAGTTAGGGATTGTGATGCCTCCAGAAGTTCTTTTATTGTACAGGATTGTTTTGGCTATCCTGGGTTTTTTGCTTTTCCATATGAAGCTGGGTACTCTTCTTTCAAGGTCTTTGAAGAATTTTGCTGGGATTTTGCTGGGCATTGCATTGAATCTGTAGATTGCTTTTGGTAAGATTGTCATTTTTACTGTGTTAATTCTACATACCCAAGAGCATGGGAGATCTTTCCACTTTCTGGTATGTTCTTCAATTTCTTTCTTCAAAGATTTAAAGTTCTCATCATACAGGTCTTCCACTTGTTTGGTCAGAGTTACTCCGAGATATTTTATGCTATTTGTGGCTATTGTGAAGGGTGTTGATTCTCTGATTTCTCCCCCCCACCCAGCCCTTTTATCTGTAGTGGGAGCAGCGGGCTGCATTCCCGCTTGGCTCCCGGCCGCCTGGCTAGCTTATGCCCCAAAATAATTACACGCAAATTGTATTCTTTTAAACACTGTCTGGCCCATTAGCTCTAGCCTCTTACTGGCTAACTCTCACATCTTGATTAACCCATTTCTATTAATGTGTGTAGCACCACGAGGTAGTGGCTTACCGGAAAGGATCTTAACCTGCATCCATCTTGGAGAGGAGAGCTATGGCGACTGCTTCACTCAGCTTTCTTTCTCCCAGAATTCTGTTCTGTCTACTCTGCCTATCTAATTTTCTGTCCTATCAAAGGCCAAGGCAGTTTCTTTATTAACCAGTGAACACAACAAATAGACAGATGACCCTCCTCCATCATTTATCATCTGTGTACAGGAGGGCTACTGGTTTTTTTTTTTTTTTTTTGAGTCAATCTTATATCTTGCTACATTACTGAAAATGTTTAGAGTTGTAGAAGTTCCTTGGTAGACTTTTTGGTGTTGCTTATGTAAACTGTCATATCATCAGCAAACAGTGAGAGTTTGGCTTCTTTTCTGATTTATATCATTTGGTCTCTTTTTGGTGTCTTATTGCTCTAGCTAGGACCTCAAGAACTATATTGAATAGATATGAAGAGAGTGGACAACCTTGTCTTGTTCCTGATTTCAATGGGACCTCTTTTAATTTCTCTCCATTTAGTTTGATGTTGGCTGTTGGCCTGCTGTATATTGCCTTTATTATGTTTAGGTATGTTGAAGGCAGCATCTTGATAGTCTAATGAGCATGCTCTAGAGAGTATCTCAGAGCCCAGAGCTCATGGTGGTTATCCAAACCACTGTTTTTCCTCTGTGTCTTGTAAATGGAAGTTATAATTACTGCTCCAACTTTGAGATTGATTTAAAATTTCCAAAATAGCTTTTATTTACTGTGGAAGGAAATCTTGGCACAGCAGAGCAGACTTTAGGAAAGAATCATAAATCAAGATTTCCTTTCCATGATACACCCCCACTCAAATAAAAAGGTAGAATAGCAGTTTAGACTGTATGAAAACCACAGAAGGAGGCCGGGCGGTGGTGGCGCACGCCTTTAATCCCAGCACTCGGGAGGCAGAGGCAGGCGGATCTCTGTGAGTTCGAGACCAGCCTGGTCTACAAGAGTTAGTTCCAGGACAGGCTCCAAAAACCACAGAGAAACCCTGTCTCGAAAAAGCAAAAAAAAAAAAAAAAGAAAACCACAGAAGGAAATACTTTTACAATTCACAGTGAAACAGTTCACCAATTCTCCAACTCTCCCTTCATGTAAACCTTACATCTTCATGATTTTAGAAAAAACATACTTGGTTTGTTTTTGCGTTTTGAGTGCATTTTTTCTGAGTATGAATTTAAAGTGTTGCCCCCATCTACATACACCAGACTGTCCCTCATTATTTACTGTTATCGCCATCTGGATGTAGATGCTCCTCAAAGTAAGCTATACTCAAGGACAGGAGTCTGTATTTAATACGTGTCAAGGAAGAAAATTTAGTCTCAAAAAGAATTTTAAGTAGCAATGAATTCAAGGAAGGCACAGTCCTCGTTGTGGGTAGACTTGGCTTGCAGACACTATTCGTGTTAAGGAGCACAGACACTGCACTATATGGTACACTCCTTAAATTACCTGTATTGAAGGACCTGTTGTTTTGGTGAACTAATACTTTTTGTGAAATGCAAGGGAAACAGAATATTAGAAAATAGAAATTTAAAAATATTAGTAAAACAAAATAAATTTGTTACACTAGTGTCAGACTGCTAGAAAAGCTTTTAAGTGTTTTCAACTTATGTACTTATAAGTTTATGGATTTTTGTTAATGTAGAGGTTACACTAAACACTTCTAAACTTATACACTACAGTCCTATACTTCATTTCTAAACTTATACACTTAAAGTTCTATTTTTTTTTTTAATTTTTTCGAGACAGGGTTTCTCTGTAGCTTTTTTTTTTTTTTTTTTTTTTTTTTTTTTTTTTTTTTTTTTTTTTGGTTTTTCGAGACAGGGTTTCTCTGTGGCTTTGGAGCCTGTCCTGGAACTAGCTCTGTAGACCAGGCTGGTCTCAAACTCACAGAGATCCGCCTGCCTCTGCCTCCCAAGTGCTGGGATTAAAGTCGTGCGCCACCATCGCCCGGCTCTCCGTAGCTTTTGGTTCCTGTCCTGGCACTAGCTCTTGTAGACCAGGCTGGCCTCGAACTCACAGAGATCCGCCTGCCTCTGCCTCCCGAGTGCTGGGATTAAAGACCTGCGCCACCACCGCCCGGCTTAAAGTTCTATATTTGCTTTTTAAAAGTTATTCATTTTTATTTTATGTGCATTGGTGTTTTGCCTACATGTATATTATATGAAGATGTAGGATCCCCTGGAACTGGAGTTACAGACAATTGTGAGCTGCCATATGGGTGCTGAGAATTGATCCCAGGTCCTGTGGAAGAGTAGCCAGTGTTCTTAACCACTGAGCCATCTCTCCAGCCCCCTTCTACATTTCTTAACTTCTGTACTTTTAAACTAATACACTTCTACATTTAGATACCTTTATACTTGTATACTTTTGCACTGTACACTTCTGTACTTGCACACTTCTATACTTCTGCATTTGTACACTTCTGTACTTGCACACTTCTATACTTCTGCATTTGTACACTTCTGTACTCGCACACTTCTATACTTCTGCATTTGTACACTTCTGTACTCTCACACTTCTATACTGCATTTGTACACTTCTGTACTCGCACACTTCTGTACTTCTGCATTTGTACACTTCTGTACTCGCACACTTCTGTACTTCTGCATTTGTACACTTCTGTACTCGCACACTTCTGTACTTCTGCATTTGTACACTTCTGTACTTGTACACGTCTACATTTCTTCTATACTTGTACAACTAGAAACTCGAGAGGCTCTGCTCTGAAACACTGTCTCTGAGCAGTTCCATCTCAGCCGCTCTAATGAAAGCAGGATGAATGACTACAAAGACCTGAGGACCACAGAGTAGAGCCTTTATCTTTTTCTTTCTTGTTTGTTGTTGTTCATGGTCTTCTGATGCAGCACAGACTGGCCTGGAAACTTGGTGATAGTCTCTCTCCATCTCCCTAGTTCTGGGATTATAGAGTGCACCTCTGAGCCTTGCAAGGAGCTAGCCTTGAAGTTTTATCTTAGTCATATGTGTCCTGACACACACCATATTCATATGTTTGTGATATTGTAGAAATAATCTTTTAAAGTTGTCTGTTGTCATCAGGAAAAATATTTTTTTTCTTAAATCTTTGAGAGACTGTTTTGTTATAAGAAATTTGTCTGAGCCAGGCAATGATGACGCATATCTTTAATTCCAGCACTCAGGGAGACAGAGTAGGCGGATAAATAGGAGAAAAAGAGAAGAAGGGGAGAGAAAAAAGGAGAAGAAGAGGAGGGTGCAAGGGGCCAGACACTCAGCCACACAGCCCTCTGTGGAGTAGAAAGTAAAGAAAGGTATAGAATAGAGAAAGGTAAAATCCCAGAGGAAAAAGGTAGATGGAATAACTTAAGAAAAGCTTGCTATGGGGCTGGAGAGATGGCTCAGTGGTTAAGAGCACTACCTGCTCGTCTAAAGGTTCAATTCCCAGCAACCACATGGTGGCTCACAACCATCTGTAATGAGATCTGGTGCCCTCTTCTGGCCTGCAGGCATGCATGTAGGTAGAATACTGTATACATAATAAACAAACAAACAAACAAATAAATAAATAAATCTTTTTTTTAAAAAAAAGAGTTAGTTCCAGAGCAGCCAGGACTGTTACACAGAGAAGCCATGTCTCATAAAAGGGGAGGGGAGGATCTGATGCCCTCTTCTAGCCTCTGTGGTTCACATACATACATGCAGGCGGACACTCATACACATACAATTGAAATAAATAAATCTTAACAACAGCTTGGAGCTGAGGAGATGACTCAGTCTGTAAAGGGCTTGCATGCCTACACATACTTCAATTCACTTAACATGCAATTCACTTATAAAATGCATAGTTCTGTATGGTGGAATAGCTCCCTCATGACTACAGACAGAAAACAGAGTCCAGCAGAAGGAAGCTGGATGCAAAGATGTCCTCAAGGACTTGCCCCAGTGACCTGCTTCCTCCATCTAGGCTCTACCTCCTAAAGTTTTCAGAACCTCCCAAATAGTGCCGTTCACTGGGGACGCACCTTTTGTAGGACCACTCCATACTCAAGCTAGCATTTTCTAGAGAAAATATGAGGCATTGGTATACACGCTTGTTTAACTAAAACACTACTAGAGCGTATCACAGAGCATGTAGATCCAGATGTATTGTACATACTTGTAATCCTAGAACTCAGGAGACTGAGGCAGGAGGATTTTGAGTTTGACACCAGCCTTGGCTGCATAGTGAGTTCCAGACCAGCCTGAAAAACATAGCAGGACTTTGTTTCAACATAGAGAAGCTCAGTTTCTTTCACTTCTTCTCTCTAATAGGAAAGAAATATTAGTGTCTGTAATTGCCACTAGGTGTACTTACCTAATTTGGCTTTTGAGAAGGTTGAACAGTTGTGATGTCTATGCTTCCTGTTTAGAATGTCATATAAGAAAAATAAAAAGTAGTAAGTAACATGTGTAATTGTAGAAATATTGAACATTATTATATTAATTCTAATGTATTACTTGGGAAAAATCTAAGTGATATTACTGCAAGTATTTAAATTTTAATATAATTTTAAAAACTATTACTCTGTGTGCACATACACACATGCTGGTACACATGTGCCACTGAGCTGCCATCCATGGATGGAGGCCAGAGGACAGTTGTCAGAGGTCAGTTCTCTGCGTCATCTGTGGGTGTGGGAATTGAGCGCAGTTTGTTCCCAGACTTGGGTAGAAAGCACTTTTACTTGCCAAGTCATCTCACTAGTTCAGCCATTTCACCAGCTCACGTGTGTTTTAAGAACCTAGTTTTTAAAGTTTAATTGTTTTTAAAAAGTAATTATTGCTTGACAAGTTTAATTAAAATTTGCATTTTAAGAGGCTTGCTGAAATGATTAAAGTTGAAATTGTTAATTCAGATGATTAAGATGCTAAGTTGATTACTTGGACTCTTACTGAATCTTGTATATTATGAGTTTTTTGTTGTTTGTTTGTTTTTGTTTTTCAAGACAGGATTTCTCTGTGTAGCTTTGGAGTCTGTCCTGGAACTTGCTCAATAGACCAGGCTTACCTTGAATTCACAGAGATCTGCCTGCCTCTAACTCCTGAGTGCTGGGATTAAAAGCATTCACCACCACCTCCTGGCTGTATGTTATGTATTTTTAAAGGAGCTTCCTGTTGTGAAATAGAAACCGTTACAGGACGATTGTTTGCCAGCACTGTCTCCTCCTCAAGCCTCTTCTGTCTCACCTGCTCCGTCCTCCAAGTACACCCAGTATATTTTATTATATATTTTTTCCTCACTGGGTCCTGTATCCCCAAACACTGCATCTTTGTCTGCTTTTATGTATTTAGAAACTGGGTCTGTAGTCTACTGGAGGTAGTGCTTACTTAGCATCAAGAGTCCCTATGTTCACTGCACTGCAATCCATAAAGCTGGCCTGATGGCATCACTGTAATCTCAGCTCTGGGGAGGCAGGGACCCGAGGACCAGGACTTTAAGACTGCATAGCAAGTTTGAGGCCAGGCTTAGCTACGTGTTACCCTATTTCAAAAAGATTTTTAAACATTTTATATACATGGATATGGTAGCACATACCTTTAATCCCAGCACTTGGGAGGCAGAGGCAGGCAGATTGTTGAGTTCTTGTTTACATAGCCTTGTTTATGTAGAGTTCAGACCATCCACATAGTGAGAACCTGTCTCAAAACAGAAGTTAGTATAGACATAGATTTGAACAAAAGGTGTGTTTTGTATGTGTGTGCACGTGCTGATGTGTGAGTGCTTGTGTGTTTAGCGCCATTAGTTTATATTTGTGAGACGATATTATACGTAGGCAAATTAAAACAATGAATGACACTGGAAAATGAAGCAGGAAAAATTGCAAAAACACTTAAGAATTAAGCTGTGTATTTTTCCTCTAACTGAGCAAGTCCAGAATTTATTTTGTTTGTGTTTCCGAAGCACAGTCTCATTCTGTAGCTCGAACTGTTCTAGAGCTCACTCTGTAGACCAGACCTCAGCCCCCAAAGATCCGCCTGCCTCTGCCTCCCAAGTACTAGGATTAAAGGTGTGTGCTGCCACACCTGGTAAATCCTAGAATTTCTAAGCTGTCTTTTTCTTCTTCTCTTACACATGAAGAAATGTGTTTAAGTTACTTGTAAAGTTCTTTCACTCTGATATTGACGAAACTGTTTAAACGGCACCCTGAGCCATCCTGACTGACTTTTCCTTTCTTTTTTTCATTAGGTTGTCTTGGAGATACCCAGTTTTGTTTCCGATTCCGACAGTCTTCTGGGAAGAGGGTGTCACTACATTGTCTTCTCGATCAGTTTGACAAAGATTTACCAGTTTACTTAAAGGTTGGAAAAGTGGCCATGTGAGAGGGAGTGTTAGCGCTTGTTGCTTTAGAGCTAGTATACTCAGTGACCTTTAGAGCTGGTATACTCAGTAACCTTTGATGACATTTTATTGTTGTTTGCCTTTGGGGGGTGCTTATTGTCTATCTGGGTTTCTCAGAGAAAGTCCGAATGCTAAGGACTCAGTGTGCCAGTGGAATTGATTGTGAAGTTCCTGTTCTGGAAACAATGCCGTTTTGAATTGTGATCTGAGATATGTAGGTGGGGTGGCTTTATGCAGTAAATATCATCATACTTTCCCTGTGCCAACACCTCAGATTTTATTACAGCCATCTGTATTTACTGAAACAGTGTACACTGGGGAACACTGAATTTGATGTTTTTCTGATTTCAGTTTGCAAGTCTAGATAGGAACAAAGAACATAAGCTGATGGCTTCCTGGGGGAAGTCTGCCTCTAGTTCTCAGGCTTCCTGGGGGAAGTCCCGCCTCTAGTTCTCAGGCTTCCTGGGGGAAGTCCCACCTCTAGTTCTCGGCCGCAGTTTAATCTTGGGCAAGTCGAAGGGTACTTTCTTCTGATTTTTGTTTGTTGGTAGGAAGGTCTGACTGGCTTTTGTGCATTTCTCACATACTAACTTGGGTTATTAAGGAAGTCCAGTGTTACTGTTAAAGGATAACTACATATGTATATACATACACACATACAATTTTTGTCTCTTTTTTCATAGAAAGATCCTGCATATTTTTATGGATATGTGTATTTCCGACAAGTTCGCGATAAAACTCTTAAAAGAGGCTACTTTCAGAAGGTAATTTTTAAATGAACTATTAATATTTTTAGTTGTGATTAGAAAAGGTGAGCACTGGACTTAATGGTGTCTGTCCTTGGTCTGAACACTTGGGAGGCAAAGACAGAAGAAGCAGGAATTTGAGGCCAGCCTAAGCTCCATGAAAGCCTGTCTCAGTTCTCCACTCGAAAGTAGGAATGATTAGAGGGCTTTTATGTTTCACTTGTGCTTTTTAGATTATAGGCATCTATCTTATTTATTCATTTTTTTAAGACAGGGTCTGCCTATATATGTAACTCTGGTTGTTCTGGAACTGGAACTTGCTCTGTAGACCTGGCCAGCCTCACTGTATTCACAGAAATCCACCTGCCTCTGCCTCCTTCGTGCTGAGATTAAAGATTAAAGGTGCCACAATGTTTTGTAATTTTTAACTGTTAAATTGTTGCTATCTCTGTGCTGGCCTTCTGATAAACTGTAGTGTTTCAGTTAATACCTGGGAGAGTTCTGTGTATTGACACTGGAGAATAAGGGAGAAAATAAACAAGTTGTAATATTATTAACCACCCGTGAAAACCTGCACTGCAGTTTTTGTTTTCTTCTTTTTATCCCAAGTCAGTGAGTAAAGTTAGCAACATTTTTGCCATTATTGCTTCCAATCTAAATGTACCATCTTTTTCATAAATTAGAGGAAAATGAATCAGTCCTGCCTAATGTGAGCTGTTAGGACATGCCTTCTCCATCTGTAGCCAGGACATTCAGCGCCCATTAGCTGGTGCTGCATAGAAAGGGAGAAAGTAGTTCAGCTGAGACAGCTCAGCTGGTAAGGGTAGTGCTGCTGTTGCAGAGGCTGCCCGTTCACTTCCCAGCAACCACACGGGACAGCTTACAGCCATCTATAACTCCAGCTCCAGGGGATCGGAAGCCCTCTTCTGGGTGCTGTGGACACATATACCCATAAATAAAAGTAAATTTTTGTTGTTGTTGTTGTTGTTGTTTTTCGAGACAGGGTTTCTCTGTACCTTTGGAGCCTGTCCTGGAACTAGCTCTTGTAGCCCAGGTTGGACTCGAACTCACAGAGATCTGCCTGCCTCTGCCTCCCAAGTGCTGGGATTAAAGGCGTGCGCCACCACCACCTGGCTAAAAGTAAAATCTTAAAATAAATTAGCATCTTTCAAGGGAAAAACTACATGTAAAAGTCAGTGTGTTTGTATCTAAAGTGATCATGATGAAAAATGCAGTGTTTAAGGGATTAACACAGCTGAACTGTAGAACTCACAGCCATGGGGATCTGAGCCAAGCATCACAGTTTGTTGTTTCCTTAGACATCATGTGGCTGTTTTGGTTTTTGTTGTTGTTGTTGTTGTTGTTGTTTTTGTTTTGTTTTTTTGATGCTGCTATGTTATAGACAGTTGGTAGACATCTTAATTTGTTTCTGTTGCTGTGATAAATACCCTGACCCAAACAACCTAGGGGAGAATGCAGCAGATGTTAGCCCTACTTCCAGGGTCTAGTCCACCTTTGTAGAGAGATCACAGTGGCAATAGCTTCAGATACTGATGACTTGGACCCATGTGATTGTGCCCATAGCACGCCCAGCCTGTTCTTTACACTCTTAGTTCAGGATCCCCTGCCTAGAGAATGGTTTCATCCCTACCTCATTTAACATCAAGATAATCTCCTGTAGACATAGACCAACCTGGTACAGAGGGTCATTGATAGTCCCTTCCCAGTGGTTATAGCTTATCTCAAGTTGACAGTTAAAACTAACAATTATGCTGGGCTTTTTAAAATTGTTCATTATATTAGTTTGTTTGTGGAATAACTTTTTTACTTGAAGAACAGAAATATCTGTGATATACCTTTAGTTTTTAAAGCATAATAATAAGATTAAACTTTTTCGTTCCTCAGTTATGGCTTTGTATTTTCTTTTAACATTGTAGTGTAAAAACCTTTTAATGTCAAAATCAATACTTTTTTGCTGAATTTTAGCTCATTAATAATTGTTCATGCAAAATAAATGATAAACCAAAATTATAATTATTAGGCATTAAGAAAACTTTGTCCCCTTTCTTTCTTCAGTCATTGGTTTTGATCAGCAAACTACCTTATATTCACTTTTTTAACACCGTACTCAAACAGATAGCACCAGAGTATTTTGAAAAAAATGAACCTTGCTTGGAAGCAGGTAAGTTAAATATTACATGAGTTATGTATTCTTTATTCAAGTATATCTGTTCATGTGTGTATATCCACATATTTTCAGATGCATGTGTGTGTGCAAGTACACATGCAAAGTGTGAGCATATGTATGGACTCCAGCAGTCAGTCTTCTGTGGTATTCCTCAGGAGCCATTCGCCTTGAGTTTTGAAATGGGTTCTCTTACCTAGGGCTTTCTAATTAGTCTAGGCTGATGGACCAGTGAGTCTCAGTGAGCCTGCTTCTCCCCAGTGCTTGAGTTGCAGCCGTGCGTCATTATCATGCCTGGCTTTTCTTGAGAATTCTGGGAGTCAGACTTAGTTCCTCCTGCTTGTGCAACAAGCACTTTACCCAGCCCGAGTTATTTCGTCTTTTAAAAAATACTTATTTTTGTTTTTTTCTTTGTGTGTGTGTGTGTTTGCTACATGTGTACCAGTGCCCTTGGAGACCAGAAGTGTCAGATCCCTTGGAGCTAGAGTTCCAAATGGTTCTGAGCTGCCTGACACGGCTTCTGGGAGCCAAGGTGTGGTCTTTTGGTAGAGCTGTTAGCAGCAACATTTGAGCAGTGTCTCACCCCCCAGTGAATGAAAATGTTTTCATAAAGTGGAAGTTGATATTCTAAAGAATCAGAATTTTTGCTCTGACATCTTTACCTATAAATTCCAGAAGTGCTTTGTGGTTCTATCTACTGTAACAACATAAGTGGTGTTTATTAGAGTTGGGAATATGGTTTTGAACTGATAGTTCTTGAAGTACTATTGAACAGAAATTTTTAGTGTGCAACATTTTAGTAGTTAAAAATAAATACGAAAACTGCCCTTGAACCTATTTGTCATTCAACAGGTTTTTTCTTTTTAATTAAAAGCATATTTATTGAGCTGAAGAGATAGCTCAGTGCTTAAGAGTACTGACTGCTCTTCCAGAGAACCTGGGGTTAGTTCAGAGGACCTGGGTTCACCCACATGACAGCTCACAGCTGGCTGTAAATCCAGGTTCTGGGAACCTGACACCCTCACTCAGACATACATGAAGACAAAAACCACTGCACATAAAATAAATTAATTAAAAAATTAAAAAAATTGATTGATGTGTGTGTGTGAGAGAGCCGTATGTGTGCCTTATTTGTGTGAGTGCCTGAAGGAGACCAGAGAGGGCACCACAGTCTTGGAATTGCAGGTGCTTGTGAGTTTCCTGACATCAGTGCCAAAAACCAAACTCAGGTCTTTTGCAAAAGCAGGAAATGCTCTTAACTGCTGAGCCATCTCTTTATCTCCCATGGAACAACTGACCAATATATATCCTAGTATTTTTAACGTAGTATTTCTGAAAGAAATGCAAGTTAAAGATCTCATCACTTGCACTTTATCTGTTGTTATTACTAATGTTTCTCCCATGTTACAAAAGAGCTTTAACTTGCAGTGTCCATTTTAAGTATTTTAATTTTCCACTTACATTAAGAAAATATTTTGTTACATTTTCAGCTTGTAATGATGTTGACCGATGGCCTGCCCCAGTGCCAGGGAAAACTTTGCATCTGCCTATCATGGGGGTAGTAATGAAGGTAACAACTCACCATCTCATTTCTCTGCCCTTCTAAGAGCTGTGCAGAAAGCTCACACGTGGATGTTGTTTTTAACGTCCTATGACATAGTAGCGCTACTGCCATTGCTGTTGTTACTGCGTGAGCATTTCAGATCCACCACTGTTTGTCCTGCTTCCCAGAATCCTTCACACAACGCCAGGCCCTTCCAGTTAGGCACTGCGCCTTGTAGAATTTGCACAGGAATGTGAAATTCTGCAGTATGGGTGACGAGCAAAAACAGAACACTTAAATTGAGTGTGAATTGCTGAAAATTAGGGTAAACTAGAAAAGCCATTGGTTTTCAGGTCTAAATGATAACTGTCAGACCAAGCATACTTACCTTGGAATATGCTCTGCTACAGTGAGGTTTTTTGCTTTTTCTTTTCATTGTTTTTCTCTCTGTATATTGGGGTTGAACACAGGGCCTCACCGGAGCTAGGCAAGTGCTTTCCCACTGAGCTATATCCCCAGCCCACAGTTTTCTACCTAAGGAATTTGAGCTTTCTTTCAGATTTTGTATGAATATGCCCAGGTTCTTTGTTCTTTGTAATTCATGTATCTGTGGCATTGGCTTTCGTCTTCACAAGTCCCTTCTTTAGATCTGCTGTTTTGAAGATGTGTTCTCCCGCAACTCCTTTGGCAAACATAAAAAATAATACTGATAGCACTGGATTGAGAGTTTCCATTGTTTCTTGTGGGGTTTATACAGAAATTTGGCAGACTTGAGAGGGTGTGTTTGGGTGTGTGTATATTATAAAGCAGAGACTGGAAAGATAAGCAGGAAGCCCTATAAGGTTGGTGTCCTTACTTTGTTGTTGGTTTTTTTTTTTTTTTTTTTTTTTGCTTCTTGGTGTTTAGTGATCTCTGTTTGTACATATGGAAACTTTGGTTCCCCTACTTACACTGTATCTAAAAGTGAATATCCTTAGTTCTGAAATTCGACATAAATACTTGGTATTTGTAGCATTTTAGAAGTGTTGAGTATGTCTTTTTTTAGCAGCCAGATAGAGCACTTCTCGTACAGATGAAGGTAGTAGCTTCTCTCTTTGTCTTTAAGGTCCGGATTCCCACGTGTCATGACAAGCCTGGGACCACTCAGATGGCGCAGCTAACTCAGCAGGTAGTGTGAGGCTACGCTATGGCCACAGTGCAGCTTCTGAAACACCCATTACTGTCTTAGACAGTTGTTGATAAACTTTCTAACATTTCTTGGCTTTGGTTGTTGTTGCTGTTACTATCTTAGTTGGTACTAGAGTATGTGTCGTAATTGGGAGGACAAAAGGACAGCAAATTCTTTTTTTTTTTTTTTTTTTTTTTTGAGACAGGGTTTCTCTGTAGCTTTGGAGCCTGTCCTGGAACTCCCTTTGTAGACCAGGCTGGCCTCGAACTCACAGAGATCCGCCTGCCTCTGCCTCCCAAGTGCTGGGATTAAAGACGTGCGCCACCACCGCCCGGCAGCAAATTCTTTTTAAAAGAGGGTTGATTCTGGAAAAAGTTTTCTCTTAGAAGGGTAGCCAAAAGACTCCTAATTTTAGAAGACTCAGTCGAAAGGATTCAGAACTTTTTTCTGAAAGCAGTTTCTGTTCATCAGTTTGATTAAATCTATTCCCATTCCCTTCGTTCTCTGAGTGAAGCTTGAGAGCAGCAGGAAACTGGCTGCTCGCTGCGTATATCCCAGTGTCACCGGTAGCCAAACTGCAGGTGTGCCTGGTCGCACATCTGGCCAGTGGGTTGGTCCTTACCCACAGTGTTCATATTTTTTCTCTGTCTTCTGTATTAATCCTCTTTCGTGAAAAACACAGAATGGGGATATCACTGTGCAGCCCTGTCTGGCCAGGAACTTGCTAGTGAGGCTGACCTTGACCTTGCTTCAGTTCTCCCTTAATCTCTGCACCAGTCTGTGAGTTCTAGACCAGCCTCGACTATACATTGAGTTCCAGGACAGCCAAGATTACACCATTAAACCCTGTCTTAAAAACAAAACCGAAAAACAGTTTCTGTAAAGTTTAGTGATATCGCCCCTAATTTTCTTCTTTTCTTTTAATCCTTTAGGCAGACACCCACACATCTATTATTTTACCTACTGTTCATGAGGTGGATCTTTTCAGGTAAAGAATTTAAAGAATGGCTAACTACTTTGTCTTTTTACTTTGTGATAATTGTTGTTTATGGAGAATACTTGTAATGTTTTGGTGATAGTGTTCCATCCCAGCTGCACCTGATGAGACAGGAAAGTAGAGCATACACCGGGTACTGTTGTATAAAAAAATAGTTTTTCTTTCATTTAGTAGGAGACTTGTGTTGTGGAGATGTTAGAAAAAGTAGAGTATTTTTTTTTTAGTTGAATTTTCAATTTTGTGGTCTACTTTAAAAAATCTTCAGTAGAGAAAAATAGAGAAACAACAGCCCCTACAAATAGAGAAACAACAGTCCATACAAATAGAGAAACAACAGCTCCTACAAATAGAGAAACAACAGCCCATACAAATAGAGAAACAACAGCTGTTGAAAGGAGCTGCGGGCGCTTCCCTTCTGCCCCAGCTCCCGGCCACCTGGCTAGCTTATGCCCCGAAATAATTACACGGAAACTGTATTCTTTTAAACAGTGCCTGGCCCATTAGCTCTAGCTTCTTAATGGCTAATTCTTACATCTTGATTACCCATTTCTATTAATGTGTGTAGTACCCCAAGGTGCGCTTACCGGGAAGATTCTAGCCTACGTCCATCCTGGGTTGGAGCTTCATGGCATCTGCCCAGAGAGCAGAGTTAAGGCGTATGAGCTCACTTTCTTTTTCTCCCAGCATTCTGTTCTGTTTACTCCACCCACCTAAAGGCTGGCCAATCAAATGGGCCAAGGCAGTTTCTTTATTTGCCAATGGCTTTCCTCCATCAAACAGCCCATACAAATAGAGAAACAACAGCCCCTACAAAGACTTGCATGCAGATGCACGTGTATCATAATTCCCTTATTCCTGGGGAATATCATCCACAGGGCTTTTGCTCAGGAATAGCTGGCCAACACAACTTGTATGCTTTGTTGTTGTTGTTTTGTTTTGTTTTGTTTTTTGTATTTTTGGATTGTTTGAGAAAGAAAGAGCATGAAGTTGGGTGGGTGAGTAGATTCTGGAAGGAGTTGAGGAAGAATATGATCAAAATATATTTCTATCAGGGTAGGGAGAGACTCAGGGGATAAGAGCTCTGACTGCTCTTCCAGAGGACCCAAGTTTGACTCCCAGCACCCACATGGTGACTCGGAACTTCCTGTAACTCCAGCCTCAGGGCATCCAGTGTCGTTTCCAACCTCGTCAGGTGCTAGGCACATACCTGGTGCACAGATAGACACAGACAAGATGCTTGAGTATAGAGTGGTGATGGCACAACCCTTTAATCTCAGCACTTAAGAGACAGAGACAGGCAGATCTCTGTGAATTTGAGACCAGCATGGTTTACAGACAGAATTCCAAGACAGCCAGGATAGTTATGCAGAGAAATCCTGTCATAAACAAATAAATAGAGTGAATAAAATTTAAAAATAATACAATACTATTAAAATCTTTTTAAAAACCAATAAATAAAAAGTTACTTTATTCATAGTAGCCTGAAATAGGATACAACCCAAATACCTATACACATAGAAAACTACTCGGCAATAATAAATAAGTGGATGAACCTTTGATAGATACAACAGCGTAAATGACTTTCAAAGACAGTATGCTAATTACAGATATCAGACTTTTGTAAACTACTTAATAGATGTTTTTTTTTTTTACATAATTTTGGCACAGGCGACACTACAGGGCCAGAACCCAAAGAAAGGAAGCTTGAGAAGGGGGGAGTTTTAGGATGGTGGAACTGTTTCTAAATCTTGGCAAGGCTCAATTTTCTGTAAATAAAATATGAGGAAGGTGTAAAATTATAATTTTTACAAGTTTTAGCTTTGTATATAAAGGTGGAATATTTATAAAAATTAATGCTACAGGAGAGATACATAGAGGTTATATACTGCTAATAGTTTGAATACTTGTCATTGAGAGATATGCTAAGAATTTGTATAAATTGACTCAGACTTCAGTTACTAGTTTTTTGTTTTCTGTGTTTTATTGTTGTTATGGGGGCTTTGTGGGATGGTTTTTGGTTTGTGTGTATGAGGGGTTACTTTCATTTTGTTTCAGTGTGTTAGGATAACTTTACTACCTCAACCTCCCAGGTGCAAGGAGTGTGTGTGCCATCATGCCTAGATGTACAAGAAGGTTTTTTTTTTTTTTTTGACCTTCAGAGAATGTTAAATCTTTTTATTTGGGGGGAAGAGGGAGAAGGAAAAAGGAAATAAAGAAAAATCTGAGCCATGGGGGCTGAAGGGATGGCTCAGTGGTTTAGAGCGTTTGCTGCTCTTGCAGAGGACTCAAGTTTGACTCCTAGCTCCCACTGTGGCTCACAGGCATCCATAGCTCCAGTTCCAGGGGATCTGATGCCTGCTTCTGGCCTCTATGGGCACCAAGCCTGCATGTGGTGAATAGACATACATAAGGCAGAACATTCATACATATAAAATAGCATAAATAAATATTTTTACAAATAAAAACTAAGCCATGAAAAATCATCCCAGGCACAATATCAAAGGATCACACTAATGCTTCCCATGATAGTACTAGTGTGTAGAGCTTTCCTTTTTCTTTGTTTTTGTTTTTGTTTTTGTTTTGTGAGATAGATTCTCTGGTAACCTTTACTGGCCCCAAACTCACTGTATAGGTGAGGCTGGCCTTGGGCTTCCTGATTTCACCTCCCAACTGCTGAGATTACACGAGTTTGCACCATACCTGCCTCAATTTTCATTTTATGTTTGTTAATGTAAGTGGCATTTGTTATGTTGAAATGATATTTTTACATTCAGACTCTGAGAGAAAGGACCGCTGAAGTTGTAGAGATAAAGTTGAGGGTCAGCCAATGTTTGTGCTTTCACTAGGCCAGCACTTATTCCATACATCACTGTCTGTGGACTGGACCTTTGATTTTAGCTTCCTCTGAATCCCACAAGTAGTCTCTTAATTCTTAAGTTGAAATAGAAATTAAAGGGTAGTTTCCAAAACAGTTGAAAGAAATAAGTCAGGGACTCTGTGTGATGTTACTTGGTGATGGTTCGTAGTGCAATAAGAGGCACATAGTTACTCCACCTCCCCACACCGTGAAATTTCAGAATGAAGCAGTTTGGATAGACCCCATTGACTGAGTTGACAAAGCTTTTAGACTTTCTTAGTATCTGATAATACATATACATATAATATACACAAATTTTATATATGTACTTATTTCTCTATCCACATATATTAAAAACCACAAAGTCATAATAAATGTTCTCAAGTCCAATGCTATGTGACAAAGTTTATTTTTATTTTCTTCTTTTATATACTCGTATTTCCTTTCCTTGAGAAATTATCTTTTACAATTTTTAAAGTTGATTTACTGATTTGATCAACCCCTAGTTACCTAGACGGTAAGCAGTTTACCCTCTCCACTGTAATCCTGTCCCCTGTGCACATCTCTTTCTCCACTGGGCTCCGAAACCCCACATCTAGCCGCATGCAAGCCCTTCTTACCCTGCTCAGTGTTTGACTCCTTATACCATCCAGCTAGATTACTTCTCCAGTGAATGCCAGTTCCATCCACTTGGGTTCTAGCTCACAGTGCCATGTGAGTGCCCTCCTTAGTCTACTTCCCTTTCAAGCCACTGACCCTTGTGCCAGATGATCTGTTATATTATGAATGTAAAATGCCCCCCGACTCCAGATGGTCTGTTACAGTAGGAATGTAAAATGCCCTCCACCACAGATGGTCTGTTACAGTATGAATGTAAAATGCCCCACCACGCCTCAGATTTTTGAGCCCTAGCTGGAAGGTACTTTTTGACCAGAACCTGTAAGAGGTGAATGCTGCCTGATGGAAGTAAATCACTGGGAGTAAGTCAGAGCCTGGTCCCATTCCCCTCTGAGCTCATAGCTTTCTGCTTTGTTGAAAAGTGATAAACCAAACTTCCACCAGCTCCTACCCATAGATGGAACCTCCAGTACCCTGCCTTCCCTGTCATAATGGACTCTACTCCTGTTGCTGTGAACCTTCATAAATATAAACTTCCTTCAATTAGGTACTTTTACACACACTTAGACACACACAGTAAAGCCCCTTGGTCCACTCTAGCTCTGATAGTGCACAGTAAGACACTCCTCTGGTTTGTGAGCTCATTTGTGTGTCCTAGACGTCCCCCCCCCCCAGTACCATATACCCCCCTTTTCACCACAGCTGAGTCCACCAGCTTCATGGACCATCACTTCTTTTCTTTATTCAACCCCCCCCACACACACACACACAAACCACCACCAGGCTCTTCTGGCAGAGATGCCTATGTTCTGTTTTAGGTTTGAGACGCTTGAGCTGTTTTGAAGAGAGACCCTGCTCTGCATTTCTCTTTTTTTCTTAATTTTTACTTAAATTAATCTATTATTTATCTCAAGCTTTTGTACTTCCATGTTTTTCAGTTTGGGGGGAGTGTTTGTGTTTTTAGCTAGTGAGATTGGTTATGATATTTAAAAATACTTTTTTTTCTCTTCTCTAATCTGCTAGGAACAAATTGTTGCTAAACAAAGAAGAAAACTAAATAAGTAAAGGTTAACAAATGTTGAGACTTAAACACACTGGTGGACTTGTATCCTCACAGCGCAGACTAACTCCAGCGCCTCTGTAAAAATATTCAGTCTTTCTTTGGAAGAGGATTGGTCCAAGAATTAATTCCTTGGTTATATAGAGGCCCCTGAGATTTATTATCATCATCCTTTGATATCAGAAGCTTCAGCTCTTGGGCTGGTATAAAGGTAGTTACCTCAGTTAATCAGAGTCAGCCACAGATGAACTTCTCATTCTGTTCTTTTCCTTCTTTCTACTGCACTTAACTTTTTTTTTTTAAGTATCCACTTTTCTCTTTGTAGAATGTGTGCATCTGTGTGTGTTCTAGATTGAACCCAGGGCCTTGCACTGTACAAAGTACATGCTCTATGCAAAACTGTGCCCCCGGCCTAGCACTGAATTTTAAGTTACGGACATTCTGTAAATGTCCCCTTGGAGTATTATTTTGTTTCCTTCAAAATACTTAGAATAGAAATTCAAGTATAACAGGATTGCTAATAATATAGGCCTGTCATATGTTAACACAATTTGATAACATGCTTTTATTGTTTACCATCTGTGTGTGTTACAGCTAATTTTATAAAAATTGGAATAAGTCAAACTGATGCATTGGTTGGTTTTTGTTTTTAATTTCTTTTCCTTTTTGAGACAGGTCTTGGACTCACTATCTGAGGATGCTCTTGAGCTTCTGATCCTCCTGCTTCTCCCTTCCAAGTGCTTCATTACAAGGGTGTGCCTCACACCTGGCTTTGATTTTTTTTATATATATGTATATACATATATATGTATGTATGTAGTATGTATAAGAGACTTATGTCTGTATATATTACTACATTCTTAGTTTACAGGTCAAGCTGTCAGTAGCAGGAGAATTTGTATCAATGTCAAATTCTTAGAATGATTATTTGGGAATTTGAAAGGCAAAATTGGATAAATAATAAAGTATTTCTACTGTGTAAACACTTTCTAGGTGTTTCTGCCCAGTTTTCCTTCATAGCCAAATGCTGTGGGAGTTGGTGCTATTGGGAGAGCCCCTTGTGGTTATGGCACCATCACCATCTGAGTCTTCAGAAACTGTACTGGCCCTTGTTAAGTGAGTATATTGGGCTCTTGATGCTGACACTTTCAATACCTCCAGTCTGTGATGTTCCCTCACTCATTGCATCAATCCATGCAACAACTTTCTCAGAATGGATGAAAATATTGACTTCAGTCAGTTAGGGCTAGAACCATGTTTCTGCGCCTCTGGATGATGCGCATGCGCGCGTACACACACACACACACACACACATACACACACATGTTCATTTATGTGAAGTTAGGCTTTGATAGATTCCAGTTAATACTAGTTATCAGTGCTTACCTGAAGGCAGTATTGGAATAATTTGTCTATTGGTATATGGTGTTTATATGAGTGTCTTATGGAGCAGATTTCTGGGTCTTTCTGCTCCACAGCTGCATCTCTCCATTAAAGTACTTCAGTGATTTCCGACCTTACTTCACAATTCATGATAGTGAATTCAAAGAATATACTACCCGTACTCAAGCTCCGTGAGTAAACACAATAACTTTTGTTAACTACGTAGTACCTTTATTGCCAGAATTTTATAGAACTGTATAATAAATTTTGTTGTGTAATAACTTTTTAATTTAAAATTCTGACTTGCTGACAGATTGATTTTCTAAAAGATTTTGGGAGCTGTTGGTAATAATTTAAGATTTGAAGAGTAGTAACTTGCTTTCTTTGAGAGATTTTACTTCATAGATTATGTACTGTTATTAACAATTACCCAGCTGTTCCTTGGATTTGTTACTCTGATTATGAAAAATTCTTCCAATCTATGGAAGGGAAAAATGATCGTATTCTTTCTATGTTAGCCCCTGTTTTATAATTGCTTATCTTCTTAGCTAAAGTTTTAGAAGAACAAAATTAATTTCCATTTACTTTCTTTACTTCTTGATTTTCTGTTAACATCACAGTATCTGTTGCAGTTTTGGGAGGTTTTTGTTTGGTTGTGTTGTGTTTTGTTTTGTTTTTTGAAAGCGGGTTTCTCTGTGTAGCCCTGGCTGTCCTGGAACTCAGTCTGTAGACCAGGGTGTCCTGAACTCACAGAGATCTGCCTGCCTCTGCCTTCTGAGTGCTGGCATTAAAAGTGTTGTTTTTAATAGAATCTTTATTTATTTATTTTATTTTATGTGTCTAAGTCTTTTGCTTGCAAGGATGACTATGGACCATGTATGTTCCGTGCTCATAGAGTCCAGAGGGCATCAGATACCCTGTTACTGGAGTTTGAAATAGTTGTGAGCTGCCATGTGGGTGCTAGGAAATGTTATGAACCTGAGTGCTTTGAGAGGGCAGATAGTGCTCTTAACCTCTGAGCTGTCTTTCTAAACCCCAGGCTAACTTCTTAATATTCATCAATATTTTCTATTCTTATTGCTTGAGGTAACCAACAAGAACTCCATTGCGTGTGTGTGTGTGTGTGTGTGTGTGTGTGTGTTTGTAGGACAGAGATAATGGTAGTTTACTCCTATAATCTTAGTACTTGAGAAACTGAATAGGAAGACTAAGGTGAGTTCAAGGCCACTCTGGACTAACTACAGAACAGAAACTTAAAGATCCTTTACTAATGACTGAAATATATCTTTGTACCTTAGATCTCTCCAACATACAGACTTTATATTGTTGGTGGTATAGAATGTTACACCTGTATTCTTTCTTTTTGATATGGGATCTCAATCCCTAGCACTGTTGATCTAGAACTCACCTATAAATCAGGGTGTTCTTAAATTTGATAATGTACTTTAGGATGATTTTGAACTATTGATCCTCCTGCTTTTGCCTCCCAAGTGCTGGGATTACAGGCATATAACACCATGCCCATTTCACACCATATGTCTTAATGCATCTAAAACTAAGCATGTTTAACTGATTTCTTTTTATTTCCTTCTTTTTTGTCCTAATCTCATTACTTTCATGATAAATGGTATTAATTTTGACTTAGTTATCAAAAACATAGTATTATGTCTTCTTAACATGGCCCAAAACAACCCTTAACTAAATTCTGTCAGTTCATCACCCTAAAACATCTCTCAACCTATTTATTGTCTTCTTCCTTCAAACTCTAGTTTTTCTCTGTCCACTGTTGTATTTCTCCCAGGCTTCCTGTCCCTACAGAACATCCTCCAAATTACACCTAAAACCTTTATGTGCCATACCTCCACTTGATTCTTTGTGGCTTCTCTTTGCTTACAAGATAACATATTAGCTGGGCAGTGGTGGTGCATGTCTTTAATCCTAGCACTCGGGGAGAGGCAGAGGCAGGAGATCTAAGTTAGAGGAAAGTGTGTCTACAGAGCAGGTTCCAGGACAGCCAGGGCTGCACAGAGAAACCCTGTCTCAAAAACAAACAAACAAAAACCCTAGATAGCATATTAATTGTATATGTTCTGTGCTGCCCTTGACTCTTCTTTAGCTGTTATCCTCCCTACTCTGCTCAGGAGTGCAGAGTACCTGTGATTCTGTGTGTAGTTCTAGGTAGAGACGGCTGCACCTCATTGTTGGGCGTGTGCTATTCTGCATTGGCCTTGCCTTCCTTGTCTACTTGGTAGTAAACTACTCATCTTTCGTGTCTTATCTGTATCATGTCTCTGGTGAATCTGTCCTTGAAAACCCTGGCAGACCAGAGGTTCTCCTGGTAATCACTGTACATTTCATTCTCATTTTGTTCTTTAGTGTCTTCCAGTTGTTGACATTGTGATTGAGTGTGCTTACCTTTATACCAATATTCTGTTTTAAGAATCATGTTTTTGGGGGACTGGGAGATGGTTCACGGTTCAAAGCATTAACTGCTCCTCCAGAAGACCCAAGGTCTGATTCCCAGCACCCACATGGTGGTTCATAACCATTCTTAACTCCAGTTCCAGGGCATCTGATGCCTTTCTCTGACCTTCTAGGGTGCCAAGCATACATGTCATGCACATATGTAGGCAAAACATTCACACATAAAATAAAATGAATAAATCTAATAAAAATAATCATATCTTTTTATCTTCATGTGTCTAATACTGAATATGTTGCCTGTCATATTGATATGTAATAAGCTAAGTAAAAGGAACTATAGTTTATATATCATTTGCTCATAAACTGTCACTTACTCTTCTGTGATTTAGCGTTCTTTAAAATTTTTTGTTTTGCACCTCTTTATTTTGTTTTATTTTTATCCAGGCCCTCAGTCATCTTAGGAGTAACCAACCCTTTTTTTGCTAAAACACTACAGCACTGGCCACACATTATTCGGATAGGAGATCTGAAACCTGCAGGTAATGTGTCTTCTTGGTGTTCACAGTGTGTGATGGGACTGGTCACTTACTTGTATCTTCCCTTGTGGTCATCTCTTGATGTTTATATTATTGGCAATATTCATGTAGACAGCCTAGGTAAGAGCCTTTGGAGGAGAATTACTGTTGGGGGAGGCTGCTTGTTCGTTCCTGGCTGCCCAGAACTGAAATAATCACACTAAAATCTGTATTATTTGCAGTACTGTTTGGCCAATAGCTTAGGTGTCTTTCTAGCTAGCTCTTATATCTTAAATTAACCCATTTCTATTATTTTATATTTTACCACAAGGCTTGTGGTCTACCAGCAAGGTTCTGGCTGATAGCTTGCATCTTTCTCTGGTGGCTACATGGCATCTCACTGACTCCGCCTCTTTTTCCCATCATTCAGTGTAGTTTTCCCACCTAGCTCTATTCAGCCCTATCACAGGCCAAGGCATCTTCTTTATTCATTAACCAATAAAAGCAACACATAGACAGAAGGACTTCCCACACTAAGTTACAGCTTCTCACTAAAATGGGCATATACCCTAGCCCAAAAGTATTCTTTTTTTTCCCCCAAAAAGTATTCTTATAAAGCCAAAGGAAACGGAGGTTTTATTTTATAAGCCAGATATAATTGGGAATTCTAGTTTACTTGAGGAAAGTCTTACAGAAAACTAAAATGATAGTTTTGTAACCCCAACACTCTAGAGACTGAGGCAGGAGCATTGTGAGTTCACGACTAGCCTGGACTCATAGTTCCAGGTCAGCATGAGCTATAGACTGGAGACCCTATCTCAAAATAAGGAAGGGAACGCTGGGCACTGGTGGCACACCACCTCTAATCCAAACCCACAGGAGGCAGAGGCTGGCATATCTCTGAGGTTAGCCTGGTCTAAGGGTGAGTTCTAGAACAGGTAGGGACACACAGGGAAACCCTGTCTCAAAACAACAACAACAACAACAACAACAAAAAGCTAGAACTATTCCAGACTTGGCATGAAATTCTCAGGTAGATGTTAAGATAAGTGTTGTGTGCATTATATTGAGGGAGGGAGTCCTCACAGGTTGTGCTTTCCTTGAGAAAAATATGTATAGTGTTTGACTTATTATAGGAAGTTAGTGAGTGTTGATTACATGAATAAGTAATTCTGAGATTGGATGTCTAATTTAAATCCCAATTTAATGATTGTCATGCTCCCATTATTCCATTAGTTTGATGAGATACAAATAGTAGTTCTAAGAGCTCTACCCACAAAAGATATGGGGTTTTTAAGTTTTTATGTTTATACTTATCAGGTTTGATTTTTTTTTTTTTTTTTTTTTTTTTTTTTTTTTTTTTTTTTACTAATCTAGCCTGTTTGGTTGACTGTAGTATAATACATTGCTATTGATTTTTCTTTCCTATGAAAAAGGTTCCCTTAGGGATAGAGGTAGGGGAACTTCTGCCAGAAACCATTGGTGGCATAGTATGAACTAATAAACTTGTTTTAAAAATTGCCATAGGGGAGCTGAGCATGGTGGCAAATGTCTTTAATGCCAGCACCCTAGTACTTGGGAGGCTGAGGCAAGCCAATCTTGATGAATTTGAGGCCAACCTGATGTTCTTAGCAAGTTCTCGTAATGAGATCGTGTCTCAAAAAAATAAAAAAATAAAAAAAGGACTGGGTACTGGTCTCTTCTCAGACATGCTTTGTAAATTTCCCAACATACTGTGGACTGTCTTTTTACTGTTTGGATAGAGTCCTTTTATGCACTAGAGTTTTTTGTTTTGATGAAGTTCATTATATCTGTGTTTTCCTTTTATTTCTTGTAGATTTAGAGCCATATTCATGAATTCAGATTTAACCTCACAACTGTGTGAATGCTGGAATATGTCTTAGGCATTGTTTGGCTTCTTGAACTCAAAATCAGGCCTGCTGCATTTGCTGCACAGGTTGTGCAGCACTAAACCCTGGTGGGGATTCTGATTTTGAAAACTCAAAACAGACAGAACATATAGAATTACAGAAAAAGCATATCCTGCAGGCTCCTGAGGAAAGGCATGGCAAAACAGAGTGTCTCTCTTGGGCTCAGAAGTTTGTAATCATCCTAGAAGTGTGCATTTGGGTTTAACACTGCAGGGTAATGAGCTCCAATGCAGAGAGGGTGCTCTTTTGTGGTTTACCTACTCAGTTTATCCACTTTGTATTAAATAAAACCTAAGAATAATGTCTGCTGAAGAAAAAGCAAAGTGAACTGGTTTATATTGGCTCTAATTAGAAGCTAATCATTTCTTTTTTATAAAATAATTTAACTTTATTTCATGTGCATCTGTGTGAAAGTATCAGACCCCCTGGAAGTGGAGTTGTAGGCAGTTGTGAGCTGCCATGTTGATGCTGGGAATTGAACCCAGGTCCTCTGGAAAAGTAGTCAGTGTTCTTAACCCGTGAGTCTCCTCTCCTGCCCTGAAACTGGTCATTTCTAATGGGAAAGTGGATTTGGTGATTTCACCACAGGAAAGATAAAATGTTTGTGCTAAGTCAAGAAGATTTATATGCAAACATATAAAGGTGCATTAAGATGACTCTGCTAATATTAAGCCTCTCTTGTCTGTTGTTCACATCAGACACTGAATAACTCTGTAAATTAAATATTGATAATCAGAGAACTGCAGTTTGTTGCCTCACATTTGTGACCTTTCCCCAGAGCTTTCTGGCATCTATTTTATGTTTTTAAACAATTGGTTCAGAATTTTGTAAATACATACAATGTGTTTTGATCAAATCTACTTGCCATTCCTTCCACTAATGTCTGGGATTGGAGCTCAATGTCTGTCTTTCACCTGATGATTTTCCCCTTATCAGAGTGAAGCCGGCTGTACTGGTGTTCTTGTCACCCCTCATCCTAAAGAACGCATGTAGATTACCATACATTTCCACCATTACCAAGAACTTGGTGACTATAAGAAATATGAAACTTACCACTAAATTATTTCTCTCCCCAAAATTTTGTTTTTGTTGCATAGAGAAAAAAATTTAGGTATAAGGTATAAGTCCTATGGCATGTATGATATAACTAAGAATATTATGATGCTAAAGATGAGCGTGCCAAGCAAGGTTCTGTCACTAAGTTATATCTTCAGCCCAGTTTATAAGAACTTTTATGTTTTTTTCTTTCAGGTGAAATTCCTAAGCAAGTTAAAGTTAAAAAATTGAAGAACCTAAAAACTCTGGATTCTAAACCTGGTATTGGTTTTTATTAATGACTTATTTTGTGTATATTTATGAATGTCTGCATGCAAGTGTCATAGTACATGTGTAGACGTCAAAGGACAGTCACTGCTCTCCTTCCACCATGGCTTCCAGGGGCGGATGGAGCTCATAGAGTGAGACTTGCATAGCAAGTGCCTTTCCCAGCTTATCCATCCTGCGGGCCCAGACTTGTATTAATTCTAACTGTGTGCTCATCTAAGTTGTCAGGTTTTTCTGTCTCTCTTCTTTTCTTAGGAGTTTATACTTCTTACAAGCCATATCTAAACAGAGATGAGGAGATTATAAAACAACTCCAGAAGGTAAATACTCTCTCAGATTATTAATTTAAAGCTCCTTGTTGAGATACGTGATATTTAGTTAGGCACTGTGTGGGGTTTTGTTGTTGTTGTGTAGTAATGTGGAGTAGAATCTCACTTTAAAACAATGTTGCTGATTGAACCAGGGCCTCATGCATGCTAGGCAAGTTCTTTACCATTGAGGCAAATCCCTAGCCAAGAATCTCACTTGTCTTGACTAGAACTCAATATGAAAACCATGTTGGACTTAAACTTGTAATCCTCCTGCTTCTGCTTCCCAAGTACTGTATTACAGGCATGTGCCATTGTGTCTTGGCTTGGATTCTCTTTCAAAAGTTAAAAAATGTGTGTGTGTGTGTGTAGTATAGAATCAGTTCTCTCTTCTTAACTTTTATGTGAGTTCTGGGAACAATTACTTTGTTCACTGAGCCATCTTGCTAGCCCGGAATTACTTTTGTTTATTGTCTTGCACACCTCAGCCCTGAATTACTTTTGAACCCAAGATTAGGTCTGAATGTTGTGGATCAATGCTGTAACACCAGCACTAGGAATCTAAGATAGGAGGATCTTAAATTCTATACAAACCTGGCTAAACAGTGACTCGTTACCTCAAAAATAGATAGGGCAAGGGCAGATAGATGGCTCAGCAGATAAGGTGCTGGCTGCCAAGCTGCCAGCCGGAATTTAACCAGTGGGAGGGGGGAGGGAGGAGAAAACTAACTCTAACAAGTTGCCCTCCATACATTTTGCTATGGTACATGTATGCCACTTCCCACCTCCTGGTCATGCACACATATTGCTACACACAGAAATAAATGCATAAACCTGAGTTGAATCTCAGGATTCACATGGGAGAAAGAGAGAACTGACTCCTGCAAGTTATTCTCTGTCTGTGCAGCACTCCTCGGCACACATGTGCACTTGCACACATATACACAAATAAGTAATAAAAGATTTTACTTAAAGAAAATCAAAAGGCTGGGCAGTGGTGGCGCATGCCTTTAATCCTAGCACTCTGGAGGCAGAGGCAGGCAGATTTCTGTAAGTTCAAGGCCAGCCTGGACTACAGAGCGAGTTCCAGAACAGCTAGGGCTGTTACAGAGAAACCCTGTCTTGAAAAACCAAAATTCAATCAATTGATGAATCAAAAGACTAGTGGCTGCAGAGATGGCTGGGTGGGTAAGGCACAGGCACACGTAATGGAGACACCAGGGCAGCAGTAGTCAGAGACCTGAATGCTGGTCTGTAGCTGTAGGAAGACACCAGCCATTCTGGACGCTTAGACAGTGCCGTAACTTGTCAGTAGCATCTAACAGTAAAGAGCGTGGTTTTTAAAAATGTCAATAATGTTAATACAGCATGTGCAAAATAAAGGTTATTTTCACAATGAACTGATAGGATAAGTGATATTAATAAATCTATAGAGTCTCAAAATTCTATTTGAGTGATAAAAACAAATTATAATTAATCAATACAGTACTATGATATTTTGATATATGTATACATTGTGTAATGTTTAAGTCTGGTTAAATGTACCCATTTCTCCAACATTAATCATTTCTTTGTGGTGAAACATTTAAAATTCTTTCTTTTATGTTTTTTTGAGCTATTTAGTACATAATTGTTCTGTGGTCACCCTGCTGTACAATGACAACACACCAAAATTGCTTGCTCCTTTCAACTCAAACTTAGTACAGTCACAGGTCAGCCTTTTCCTCCTTACCCAGACTCCCTAGCCTCCAGCTAAAACTTCTTTTACAGAGTTTTACAAAATGAACTTCTAATTAAGTTACTTCAGTATAATGTTCTGAGGTTTTTTTTTATCGGTTTGTTGGTATTAAATTGAAATGCCTATTTACAAAGCAGTTGGACTTGGTTGTTTACTGGTTTCTGTTTTCTTTTGTCAAGGGTGTACAGCAGAAACGCCCGTCTGAAGCTCAAAGTGCTATTCTCCGACGCTATTTTTTGGAACTGACACAAAGTTTCATCATTCCATTAGTAAGTTATTAATCTCAATGATTTACATAAATCATTAAGGGCTACATAAATGTGATTCCCAGCCTCCAAACCTTAAATTATATGCTTTACCAGTTAGTGTGTTTATTGATTTAAAATAGATCCATTTATGAGAGACCTGAATTCTTCTAGTTCTTGTTCACTTTGATAAGTCATTTAATCCTCAGATTGCTTGTCCATATATGGCCAATTCTATGGTCCCTAAATACTTTTCAAGTTTGTTATGAAATTTTTTAAGTAGGGTTGGAATTTATTAAAAGACCCTTTAGCATCCATTTCAATCACTAGGGTTAAGAGAGAAAGACTAGCACTCAGAAAGACACCCCTAAGAACATGACTGTGGGCTTCTTGGAGGATAGTCATGTGTTGTAAGTCTTGATTGAGATACTGATAAAAGGTTTTTGACTTGATAAAAATTTTATCTTTTCTTATTTACCATTTTTAAATAGACAAAGAATTGTCTGAGTTGCTTTTCTCTTTCTGTGATAAAAGACTATGATCAAGGCAACTTGTAGAAGAGTTTGTTGGAGCTCACAGTTGCAGAGTGTTAGAGTGTGTGACCTTCGTGGAGTGAGCATGGCAGTGTGCAGACAGACGTGGTGCTGGAGCAGTAGCTGAGAACTAACTGGGGATGGCATGGGCTTTTGAAACCTTAAACTAACCCCTAGGGGACACACTTCCTCCAACAAGGCCACAACAGTTTTGCCAGGTGGAACCAATTATTTAAATATATGAGCCTTTGGGGCCGTTCACATTCAAACCACCACCACACAGAATGCACAGAAGTAAACTGAAGGGGGGAGGCAGTGATGAGGGAGGGTGGTGCTGGTGACTGATCCAAGACCTTGCACGTGCAAGGCAAACACACTGCCACTGAACTACATCTACTGATTTTAAGAGATGAAAAAGTTGGGCACAAACTGTAAGATTAAATCCATAGTTCCAGGGGATAAACAATACAAGATACTAACTAGCTGCCTATAAAAAGTGGTTGATCATCCAACGTTATTGATTACCTAACAATCAGATATTGGAGTGGAACAGTCCACACCTGTTATCCCAGCAATTAAGAGACAGCAATAGGCGGATTATTGAAAATTAGAGGCCAGTTAAGGCCCCACAGAGCAACCAACCCTGCCTCAAAAGAACAAAAATCGAAACAATAACACAGAAAAGGCCTTGTAGAGCTGAGCATGGTGACACATGCCTTTAATCCCAGTACTCGGGAGGCAGGCAGATCTCTGTGAGTTCGAGGCCAACCTGGTGGTCTACAGAGTGAGTTCCAGGACAGTCAAGGTTGGTACACACAAAAATCCTGTCTCAAAAAATAAAAAAACAATCTGAGTACAGAGCAAGGCCAGTTCAGGCACCCTCTCCTCTATTGCTTAGGGCCTTAGCCGGGGTCATTCTTGTAGATTCTTGGGAATTTCTCTAGTGCCAGGTTTCTTGCTAGCCCCATAATGACTCCCTCAATCGAATTATCTCTTCCTTGCTCTCATGTGGCACCAGGATTTATCCCTACTGCTTGTACTGGTTTTTTGGGGAACCCGTTCTCTTTGCATGGGTACCTTGCTCAGCCTGGAGGTAGTAGAGAGGGCCTTGGACCTTCCCCAAAGCAATGTGCCTGACCCTCTCTGAGGAGTGTATGGGAGGTGGGGGGGGAGAAGGTGGAGGGAAAGGTAGGAGGGGAAGGAGTGGGCACTGGGATTGGTTTGTAAAATGAAAAAAGATAGTTTTCTTTTTTTAAAAAAACAAATTTGCACTCGGGAGGCAGAGGCAAACGGATCTCTGTGAGTTCGAGACCAACCTGGTCTACAGAGCTAGTCCCAGGACAGGCTCCAAAGCCACAGAGAAACCCTGTCTCGAAAAACCAAAAAATAAAAAAAAAATAAAAATAAAAAAATTTAAAGAAAGAAAAAAATTAAAAACAAAACAACAGCAGTGAAAGGCTTTGTTCTAAAAGTGAGATCTGGTTAGTTTATAAACTGTACAGTAGAACATGTGGCTATATTTTCATTTATATTTTGATACTTAAGAACCATTAGTCAAGTATAATCCCTCCCTATTTCCCTTTGTCTCTTCCCTCTATCCCTTCTTTTGGTCCTTAACTTTGAAGGCCAAGGAACCTGCTACAGAGATCAGCCTGGCCTGTGAGTGCTGGAATTATATGTATAAGCCCCACACCTGGCCAAGTATCCTGTTTATTACGTACCCCAACACCCATTAAGTACATTATTAAAGTTGTATCACTACAAAGCTACAATATTTTAGACAAACTGTACAAGTACTTTTCCACTGGAACTGCCAGCCACAAATAACAACACGGAGACTTACTAATTATGAAAGCTTGGCCTTTAGTGTAGGCTTTTCTCAACTAGCTCTTATAACTTAAATTAACCCATTTATATTAATCTATATTCTGTCCCATGATGTTATCTCATCTCTGTACTCCCATCTTGCTTTTTTCTTGGGTCTGGCTGACAACTCCACCTTTCTTCTTCCAGCCTATACCTGCTGCCTAACTATTGACATTCAGCTCTTTATTACACCAGTCACAGCAGTACATCTACACAGTGTACAAATATCTACAACAATAAACTCTGTATTATTCAGTTGTTATTTATCATTGTGACAAATTCCTGGGGGGGAAGCAATTAAAAAAAGAGGATTTGTTTTAGCTCATAATTTTAGAGACTTGAGTGAAAGTTCCGCCCATCACTGTTGTTGTAGGCATGAGACAAAGTAGACGATCATAGCAGTGTGAACTCATAACAGAGGCTGTTACATGGGAAAGGGGCTGTGACAGGAAGTACATCTAGGGTTGTACCAGTTACTGTTAGTGACCAGACACTGCCTTATAAGTAGCCCATTCCATACAAACTTAGCAGTGGATTAACCCACTGATGAATTTAGTAATCTTATGATCCAATCACCTCTCAGTTTCATTATCATTTAGGGAACCAAACCTTCAACATATGAGTCTTTTTGGTAGGATACTTTATATCCAACCACAGGACCCTCTTAAAAGTGATTTTAGTATCAGTGTTACTCATTCTTTAGGAATTGAAATGTTGCAACTGGATTAATTTTTTCAGTTACTAGCTACACCGTAACTAGTGTAGTGAAGTATTATTAGTAGATATTTGTATCACCTATCCAAAGATAATTTACTACCACATTGCTACATAACCAGTTCAGCATGCATACCAATTTATTCTCAGGTATAATCAATGTTTTTAGTGGTTGTTTTTGTTTGATTTTTGAGACAAGGTCTCTCTATATAGATCTGACTGGCCTGGAACTCACAGAGATTCCCCTGCCTCTGCCTCCTAAATGCTGGGACTAAAGGTGTGTACCTGGCTTTGGTGATTGTTCTACGGATTTATAGTACAGTGTTCATAGGACAAATAACTAGAGGCGACGCAGATCCCAAGGGTCAGGTAGGCTTGTGTCAGCTGTTCCAGACACAGATGTAAATCCCCACAGTGGGGGCAAAGCTGGATTTATCTGTTTATCGGAAACTAGTTAATGGTAGAGGATGTCAGATGCAGCAACGAGAAAGAAGCATCCAGAAAAACTGTGAAGAAAATGCCCCTTTCACCATAGTACTGTTGTTTCTGATGCTGAGAGGAGCTGTACTCATTGGGTTTTTCAGGAACTTTCTGAGGGGAATGTTTTCTGGATGATTCAACCAATCCCATATTCAATTTATGGTTTTCTTCATAATGCATTCAACTTCATTCCTTCTCTTCAATACCATCTTCCTCAGACTAGGAGCTCTGTTCTTCTTCAGTGCTGTGAGGATCTGTTTCTAAAGCTTTATTCCTGCTTTGTTCCTGGGAGTGAGGCATCTGCTATAGTGAGAGCTTGTGGCACTTCTATATTCAGAGTCATACTAAGCATCTGGAAGTATTGCCCCCCCCAACACCCTTATAAATAGAAACCAAGGCTGGAACTTTGTTACTGTTTTCCTTATTTCTGAAGTACACAAGCAACCCTGCAAGTTGCCCTCTATGATAGGGGTCCAGGGGGCAGCTGCCTCTGTCTGTCTGGTCAGGGTCAGTGCGGGGCAGTATGCTGTGCCTGGGCTCACGTTGGCCCAGGGAGTACTTCTGTTCTATACATCTACTGAAATAGTCTGTCATGAAAGTCTATATAATGCCTGCATTTCATACCTTAAAAGGTCACCTTGGAATTTCTTCCTCTGATACTGTTTTTTTGTTGTTGTTGTTGTTGTTGGTGGTGGTGGTGGTTTTATTTTGTTTGAGACAGGATCTCACTAGGTAGCCCTGACTGACCTAGAAATCACTCTGTAGATTCGGATGGCCTCCCATTCACAGAGATCTAAAAACAGAGACTGCACGTTCATTTACTGCCCAGCTCTGAATAATCACATAGAAAATATATTAATTACAACACTGGCCAACAGCTTAGGCATATTCCTAGCTAGCTCTCATCTTAAATTAACCAATTTCAATTAATCTGTGTATCACCACTAGACTGTGGCATATTGGTAAGGTTCCAGCATCTTTCTCCTTTGGCAGCTACATGGCATCTGCCTGACTCTGCCTTCTTTCTCTCTGCCTTCAGTTTAGTTTTCCCACCTACCGATATTCTGCCCTGACACAGGCCAAAGTAGCTTCTTTATTAACCAGTGGTAGTAAACACATTCATAGCACACAGGAGGGAATCCCACATCAGTGATCTACCTGCTGCTGCCTCTTAGGTTGTAGGATTAAAGGCATGTGCCACCATGTCTGTCTGATACTTTTTTCTTGAAAAGAATTTAATACCACATCCAAGAAGCTATAAAACGCTATGATAAAGGGAACTATGTGTGTCTTGCTCCTTGGCACTCTCTCAGTCTGATGTAGGGTAGACTTTTAACTATTTATTGAATAAATGACTAAATAATGCAGGCATTCTAAGAAATTTAGTGGAGTGACATATAAATATAGGCAGTATTACAGTGACTTGGTCTGCAGATTGCATCATTGCTTTTATATAGTTATTAATAGAATCTATAAACATTATATGAAAGCAACATGAAGCTCTTTGTTATTCATATTAGAAAAAAGTATTTTCTTCATTTGGGGTTGAAATTTTGATCCATTTAAACCTGTGTTGTGCTGGGGATGTAATTCAGTGGTACACTAAGATTGGTGAGATCTTTGATTTGATGCCTAGAATCAAACAAATAAAACAGCTTGTTTAAGTAAAAACAACTATTTTGATACTTAAGGATGTAGACTAAAATGGGCCTGGTAAATTCACTTCTGTAATCCTGTCACTCAGGAGGCTGAAGCAGAAGGGTTGTCACAAGTCGGAAGCCAGCCAGGACTTAGGGATCACTGTGGAAAAGGGAGTGGAAAGATTGTAAGCCAGAGAAATAGAAAGTTTTCTGTGAGATTGTATCTTAGAAATATCAGAAAGCTACACTCGCAAAGTCTCACAAGCATGGCTGCCTAACCATGGCCAGAACAATGATGGCACCAATATCTTGCTCACATAGGAGGGGAAGTTCATAAAGCTGCTACCCTAGACAAAAACTACAGGCAACCAAGAAATAGTGAAAGTGGGAGAAATAGTCACACCAATAGAGTACACCAACTGGTTATCCAGTACCAAGTAGTCAGCTCTGAAAACAGATACAAATAACATTATAGAAGCAGAGCAGAGAGAGGATGTGTGTATATGATACAGTTTTATTACTGTGAAGAGACACGACCATGGCAACTCTTATAAAGGAAAACATTTAATTGGGGCTGGCTTTGTTTCAGAGGTTTTAGTCTATTATCATCATGGCAGGAAATGGCAACATGCAGGCAGACACAGTGTTTGAGGAGGTGCTGAGAGTTCTACATCTTGATCCATAGTCAGCAGGCTAGCAAAACTTGAACATATATGAGACTTCAAAGCTCACCCTCACATGACACATTTCCTCCAACAAGGCCACACTACTCAACAATGCCACCCCCTAATAATGTCACTCATTATGGGCCATTCATTCAAACACATGCACCTCTGGAGGCCATACTTACTCAAACCACCATTGTGTGCGCATGTGTGTGTGTGTGTTTATTTAAATAGACACACACTTAAAAATTAAAGAGACCATGAACTTGAAGGGATGGGGTGTGGGCTGATGGAAGGTTGGGAAGGATGAAAGGGAAAGGGGGGGATAAAATAATTTTAATCACAAAATTTCAATAGCAACAATGGAAGAAAGAAAAGAAAAATGAAAAAATATTAAGTATATCCAATTCAAGTTTAATGAGTCTGGCCAGGCTGTTTAACTTTTGAAGCTTCAGTTTCCCAGTAGTTACTTTCACATAGCATGGTTTCAAGGATTGCATGAGATGAAGCATGTAAAGTGTTAAGTACATTTTCTGACATAGTCAACACAATTAATGATTGTCATTAAAATTATAAGGGGCTGGAAAGATGGCTCTGCAGTTAGGAGCACTTGCTGCTCTTGTCGAAAGTACCAGGTTTTTGTTCCAGCACCCATTTCCAGAGGCTGAAAACGACCTGTAATTCTAACTTTCGGGCATTCAACACCAGCTTCTGGTGTCCATGAGTATGCGTGCACACCGCATGTGCATGTACACACACAAATTTTAAAAAACTTAAAAATATATATGAGCTTAGAGCCAGGTAGAATAGCATAATCCTGTAACCCCAACAATTGGTATGGAGGCAGGAAGATAATGATTTCAAGGGTAGCTAGGAGTACATAGTAAGACCCTGTTTCAGCAAACCAAACAAGGGCTGCACAAGCCTGGCAACTTGTTCAATCTCTGAGACCTGTGTAAAAGTGAAAGGAGAAAACCAACCCCACAAAGTTGTCCTCTGACTCCCACATGCGTGCTGTGGCACACAAGCCCATATGTAAATTATTTTAGACAAATGAGAGTACGAAGTGGACACAGTAGATACCAGCTACTTGGGAGCCTATGAATTCAAGATCAGCTTGGGCAATACAGCAGGCCACCAATTTCAGAAAGTAACAAAGAAAAAGTAATCTGTTTTGAGTATCCAAGTCTTAGTTAGATTTTGTTGAAACCTGACTCAGTTCACCTGGAGCAGTCTTTTGTAGGAAATGGTGAGACCGTTGAAGGAATATGATAGAAAACTCAGATTTGGGTTGCCAAGGTGATTCACTGAGTTAAGATACTTGCTGGACCCCTGAGATCCACATGGTAGAAGGGAAGAGAGCTTACTTCCTCATACATGTCATGCATGTGTGCGTATGCATATCTGCATGCACATATGTGCCAAGGCACACACAGTAAATACATGAATGTAATAACTTAAAAATATTTTTTTAAAAAACACTGGGGCTCACTTTTTCTTTCTATATACTTACCAGACCTATATCACTTCTGTGACTCTACGAGGTTTGCAGTTTTGTACCTCACCACCAAGGGAGCAATCAGTTCTGCAGTAGATACCACCAAGGTATCCCCTAATTCAATTTTGACTCTATACCTGGCAGCTTCAGATCCCAAATGCTGAGGGCTGCATTCTTGAGTTTGCTCTACTCCATATTGATGCCAGTCATAAGTTCCAGTCTGTACTTACTACTGATCCACTCTAAATCCCATGATCCCCTTTTTGGGGTTCTACTAATTTAATGATTTAGAGAAACATTTGATGTTAGTTGGCTTATTATATAGAGCATTACAGAGTACAGATAAGTAGATAGAATAGGGTATGGGGGGAGAGACATAGGGCTTGCATGATGTCTCTGAATGTGTCACCCTCTATAAATGTCATGTATTCTGCTGTCTTGAAACTCTCCAACCCATGTCCTTTGGATCACTACCCAGATTTCATTGCATAAGCATGATTGAAGAATGCATATCTGTTTCCAGATGTTATTGGTACAGAGAGTGCATGCTTTGGTTGGATGCTGTCAGGCTGGATGGTGAAAGTAAGCACAGCCTGTCAGGTTCCTTCCTTGCAGGTGTGAATCAGACCCTTTCTGAAATGGAGGTCTTAACAACCACTTTTAGGCAAGATGAGTAGAGAACTCATGGTCCACAAGGTCAGGGAAGACAAAAGATTTTGGAATCTACTGTGGGGAAGAGAAATTCTAGATTTTATGAACTACCTATAGTAGGAAATTATAAGCCAGAAATCGGTGAAAAAAAAAGTGTGTGTCAGTATAACTTAAAAACTATTTTATTAAAATATAAGATCCTTTAAATAAAACTGTATAAGAACTCCGAACATTTATTTGCTTTTATTTGTTTATTTTGGCTTTAGGAAAGGTACGTGGCCAGCTTGATGCCTTTGCAGAAAAGTATTTCTCCGTGGAAGGTATGTGATAGCCAAGCAGTTTCCTGTTTGAGTTGTCTGGCTATAATGACCTTCTTTGACTAGAGCAGTTCCTTATCTCTAAATATAGTATATCTTGTATTCTAGAGTCCACCCCAGTTAAGACAGTTCCTTCCAGAAGAATTTATGAAAACACTTGAGAAAACGGGTCCTCAGCTCACATCTGGAATAAAGGGCGATTGGATTGGACTTTACCGGTTAATTTCTTTTGTTATTTTCCACCTATCTATGAATCTTTATTTAAAAAAAAAAACAAAAAAAAAACAAAAAAAATAACTAGTTGTAAAACCTAGACTTTTCATGTGGCATGTATTTCTGAACTGTGGGGAAGGAATGAAAGGCTGGCATGGTGGCACATCATAATCCAAACACTTGGAAGGTGGAGTTATGAAGACCTGGAGTTAAATGTCTTCCTCAGCTTCACAGCAAGTTTGAGGCCAGCCTGGATTACTTGAGACCCTGGTTTCTTTTTTTTTTTTTTTTTTTTAATTTTTTGAGACAGGGTTTCTCTGTAGCTTTTTTGGTTCCCGTCCTGGAACTAGCTCTTGTAGATCAGGATGGCCTCGAACTCACAGAGATCCACCTGCCTCTGCCTCCCGAGTGCTGGGATTAAAGGAGTGTGCCACCACCGCCCGGCTTGGGTTTTTTTGTTTGTTTGTTGTTTTGTTTAGCATTTAAGAGGGGTATTGAAAGAAGAAATAAATATTAACCAAACTTTGCTTTTTAAAAAAAAAAAATTGTAGGCAGTTTCTAAAGTCTCCAAATTTTGATGGCTGGTTCAAAACGCGGCGGAAAGAAATGACCCAAAAACTGGAGGCACTTCA
Source organism: Chionomys nivalis (assembly GCF_950005125.1). Classification (NCBI taxonomy): domain Eukaryota; kingdom Metazoa; phylum Chordata; class Mammalia; order Rodentia; family Cricetidae; genus Chionomys; species Chionomys nivalis. Next base: position 29,501,169 of record NC_080090.1, on the reverse strand, counting down.
TCTGGAAGCTCTTTGTGAAGAGGTCAGAAACAGTATGTTAGCACGATGTGCATATTAAGAGTACAAAAAAAATTTTAAAGGTTGAAAATAATACCTAGAATCCATTTTATTACATTTACTTGCTTTCTGTGTGTGTGTTTGCGTGTGCGTGCGTGCATGCGTGTGTGTGCATGAATGTGTGCATGTTATAATGTGAGTGTGGAGGTCAGAGGACAGCTTTCAGGAATCAGTTCTCTCCTTCTGCCATGAAGGTCCCAGGTCTAAACTAGGGTTTCTGGTTTGGAGGTAATGCCTTTATCCACTGAGCCCCACTTTATTATAAATAGTATTCAGAGCTAAGGTGCTCATATCTTATCCTATGAGTCAGGGGCTCTCTTAATTGTCACAAAAATTCGTTGAGGTAGAGATGTTGTGATCTGCATTATGCTACAACCATGGTTTAGGATTCGGTGAGCTTGTGTCAGTTTTCACGACCCCAAGTTGTGAAGCCATGGGGTGCTATAGTATGCTTTTTGGTCTTCATGAACTAATTGTGCACATCTCTTCCCAGTTCTTGTTCAGACCTCAGTTAGTAGCATGAAGTCACCTGCAGTGGGAATATTATACCACAGAAATTGGCAAATTCTATAAAGCAGAGTACACCTGGGATCAGGACTCCCGTCTCTGCAGTCTCTCTCCAGCTGCTGCCAGTGTGACTTAGTCACCATCTCCAGTTAGGTTGACAGTTCTGTTCATGTAGTTGGGCTGCGTCTTATACTTGTAACCACCACCAGCCTACTTCAAAGTCAACTTCTTGAGATGATGTCATCTTACTTTCTTTTGTTTTTCACTTTCAGTATTGAGGTGGGCTGGTCCCGGTGTTATCTTTTCTAATAAACTCCTAGTGACTGTGGCTTTTAGAAAAATCCATGATGAAAGCAGCCACAAGTAAGCCCTCTGAAAATCTTATTTGAGGATACAAAATTTATGTCGAGTAACGCGTTCATGTTTAGTTATTTTTGATTTGTCAGTTAATAATTCCTCATAAATTACTCTTGTAATAAACAAAGATTAGTATTGCATTGAGCTGCTGTTTTCTTTTCCCCTCTTAATAAAAAGCCACCTCAGAAAGGAGTTTTCTTACATTTTGTTTACAATTGTTTGGGCTATTGTAAAAAATTATCTACTTAATACTTTTTAGATGAAATTCCTCTTGCCCTGTTCTGCTGTGTTGGAGTTGTATGACCTGTCTTCCTTCCTGTCCTGTCCTTTCTTTCCACTAGCCTCCCGGCTTGAAATAGAGAGGAGAGGCTCAAGTATTTTTTGAGTATGTACCAATCTGAGATTTTCTTACTGTCTAGGACCTCCTCCTCTGGATCCAGAAACATACAGAAGTAGAAACAGTAGACCTTGTGTTGAAGCTGAAAAATAAGTTGGTATGTAACGAAAGAGATGAAGTTATAATATAATTGTGTGAAAATGTTTTTCTCATCTATGCTGACTATTATGTACCACAGAAGTAACATTTTAGAGAAGATTGGAGATTGGACAATTGATGGCAGATACCACTAGAAATATTTGATCATTCAGACGGATCATAGTGATTCCAAATTATTCTAAAGATATTTAAATATTTTTTAAATTTCTTTTATGTATATGAGTGTTTGGCGTGTACTTAGTAGTACACTGCATGCATACAGTGTCTGCAGAGGCCAGAAGAACAGTGAATATGCATGTGAACTGGAACACTGAAGCTAAGCATGCTGGATTACTGATCCCAGGTCTTCTACAAGAGCAGAGCAGCTTTAACTGCTGAGCTAACTCTCCAGCCCCCGCCCCAAAGATACTCATAATGAACTCTTTTGAATGCTACAAAACCATGATCTCACTAGATTTTACACCACATAATAGTCCCAGGCATCATTGGTGAATTTATAGAATAACCTTTTATTGAGGTCCCTTGAAACCCCCTTCCCTACTTAGTAGAATGTTCTCTACAGTTTTATTTTCTGTAAATTCTAGAGTAAGACCTAAAGTTTCAAGACATCAGGCTATAAAAAGTTTTTATAAAGTAAGCCCAGTGCATGAATACAGATTCCCTTAGACTGTTGTTCCCGTAGTTGCAGGCTGACCGAGAGAACTTACCTGTGAAGCCTGACACTGTGGCGAAGTTGCGGACACACATAGATGCAATTATCTTAGCATTGCCAGAGGACCTGCAAGGCATACTGCTCAAGACTGGCATGACATGATGCAAGGCTCCAGCCCGAAAGGACTGTGCACCATGAAGCAAACTGACGTTTCTCCCACTGCACAAAGGAGCAGGCTGAGTGGCAGTGACATGGGAAACAGCAGCAGGTGCTGGATACAGGTGGAAAGACTGAGTTGTAGAAGGACATCTTTAGTGCGCTCTGTGGTGGTTCCACAATACTGAAATACCGAGAGACATTTCCATATTTTTCTCATGTTCAGAAGTGCTCTTAAGAGAGACCTGTGGGGCCGTTGGCGAGAGTGACTCCAGACTGCAGTGCCGGCATTTCAGGTATTTTTTTAATTGGTGCTGCTTTGCCCAATCATGTTGAAACTCAGGGGATATAAAAATAATGTTCACACTGGCTGTCTTCTAAAGAAGGAAAAACTGAGTTTTCCAACTACACTTAGATATAACCGAGGCTTGTGCCGTGCCTTCCATTGTCCTGTATGTTTCACAAGGTCCAGCTGCTGATTGTAAAGCTTTTTCTTTTTTAATTATGATACATAACTTTAGAAAGCATTATGTCAAGTAACGATTTCTCAGAAAAGTTTTTTGTTGCCCTTTATTTTTATTGATGGGTGTTTTAAATCATCATGTAGGTTTTCATTTCACTGTTTTCCTTACCATTTTCAAAATTACATCTCATGACTTTCTCCAGAAGAAGGAGGCATGTGTGGTTCTAGTTATGGAAGGGTTGATCTTCTCTTTGACTAACTGCGCCAGTATGAATTAATTAGCTTGAATGTCTTGAAGACATTCTCACTATGAATGTCATAGTAAGCTGTTCTTTTTAAATAATTATTTTTATGTTAAAAGTATTCATAAGTCATTCATGTAATAATTATTTGAGAATTTTAAGTTTAATTTCCAACATTATTTGTTGGGCGATACTATTTTCCCCTAAATTAATGATTTCCAGAATACTTTTCCTTCTGTTGTTTGATGTGGGAACTTTTGTCTAAATCAATATTATAGTTTTGTTTTTTTGTTTTGTTTATACTGCCTTGCCAAAAGTAGACTAGTATTATTTGGTGTATTAAGGTTGTTTGGTTTGTGTGTGCAGAAGCCACTGTTCAAATGGGCACATAGGAAGTAGCACATATGTAAATAGCTGGTCTTAAGTATCGTCCAGACAGCCAAAATTAGGTGTATGTGTTCGTCAAAGAAGGACTTCAGAAGCCATTTCTAGTTCTCTATTGATGTTAAAGGGCATTCCTAATCTAAGAACGATTCCCTTGCTTGTGACTGTGTACCCTTTAGTCATGGATACAGTCTCTTGAAGCATACCACTGTCATAGAAAGAACATGGCGCTTGGAGAGAATCATTTGTGTGGATTGTATGGGTTATTTTGTGAAACAATACTGGCCTTTCAGAAAAAGGGCAACTACTTTTATATGCTAAAGTACTTCATATTCTGGGAAACTTTATTTAGGTAGAAATGATCATCTTATTATTTTTCAAAACAATGTATTTTAATAATTTCACAGTTTATATACAGTTTGTGACATAAATATGGAAGTCATTAGTGTTATATCAAGGATCTTTTGAAAAATACTTCTATAAGATATATCATTTGGGATTTATTTTGCACACCTAAAGAATAACATGAGATGTCAATTAGCATGGTAATGCTGTCTTTACGTTACCACATGTAATAGAAACTTAACACACGTGAAAACCAAATCATACTCACCTATTCTGTCTCTTAATTTCAAATCATGTACCTATTAGAATAGCTTAAGGTTGCATCAGAAACTGAATGGTAACAATTTTTTATGTGATTTTCAGAGTTGTCTTTTTTAAAGAGTTTAGTATTTAAACTGTGCCATTTAATGTATTATCTCCACCAGCATAAGAAGGAATCAGTGCGTTTAGGTTGTTATGTAATGCCTAGTGCCTTCTATTTACAGTGGAAAAGAGGTTTTGTGGAGGCATTTATGGTCATTACCAAAAGCTGAATTAAAGCCTTGGATTTTAAACACTTAGATTATTTGTGTTTTGTCTCTTCTCTTCTGGTCAATTTTTGTTTTGGAAACAGGCTTTCTTGTGTCCCAGGCTGGCTTCACATTCTCTGTGTAGCAAAGGATGACCTTGAGCTTATGATCTTCCTGCCTCTACCTCCTCAGTTTGGGGATCACAGGCTGTTCCACCGTGCCTGGTTTATGCAGTACTGAGGTTTGAACCCAAGGTTTCATGCATTCTTAGCAAGCTGTGTGCCAACTGATCTGCATCCCCAGCCCTAATTTGGAATACTTGGGAAAGCATACATAATAAAGCTTGTATATTATAAAACATTTATTTTCAGTTTTTTTTCAAACAAAACTAAAATAAAAACCTTTTCTGTATATTTACTATGAACAGAATAAAATTAAAAGATTATTATCTTAGTCCTAAGAGAGCAATAGATTTAACACCCCAAAATTTTAGATTGTGAAATAATCTGGTAAGTAATTTAACCAAGCATAATGACACATGCCAATAGTTCCAGCTACTTGGGATGCTGAGCCAGGAGAATCGCTTGATCTCAGGAGTATCCTGGACAACATAGCACCACCTAGCACCACTGCCTGGGTGGAAACAAGACCAACAAAAAACGTCTTTAGTGTCATTATCTAGGTATTGTTTGATTATTTTATTTTGTTTTGCCTTTAATAAAAAATAACCTTAGAGGCTGGGAAGATAGCTCACTTGATAAAGTGTCTGCTTTACAAGTGTGAAGACACATTTAAAAAACCGAGTACAGTGGCATATGCCTTTAATCCCAGCACTGGGAAGATGGCGAAGGTGGGTCCTTGTATGCCACTCACCAGTCACTGTAATCTACTTAGTGAGTGCCAGGCCAATCAAAGACTCTGTCTCTAAAAAACAAAGTAGATGGTTCCTAGTGAACACCTTACACATGCACATCCTGATGTGCACCCATGCATGGTGACACTCACCTTCAATCCCAACATTTGAGAGGGAGAGGCAGAGGATCCCTGTGAGTCCAACACCAGCTTAGTCTACATAGGAAATCCAGGGCTACATAGAGAAACCTGGTCTCAGAAACAAGTCCAAAACCCAAATACCCAAACATGAATACAACATATAAAAACCTTTAAATTTCAGTTTGCTTTTGTGTCTTACTCTTTTTAAAGATAGCAACAATGATATAACAGTGGTAAAGAGTTTGCCACCTTGGGCAACAAATTCCACAGGAGTGGAACTGAACCTAGGACACCTAGGACAGAGAGGGCTTAAGGAAACAAGCTCCACCAAGAGTAGAAGCCAAGAGCAAATCCAGTCCTGGGAGCCAATCCAGTCCCGGAACACTGGCAGATCAGGACTGAGCCTGCGACCAGATCCAGAGTCTGCCATCTCCACCAGAATAGGTCCAACTCCAAGCCAGGGACTTCTGCAGGAGGAGATCCACACCAGGATTTACAGAAACAGATCAAAGCCAGCCTGAGACAGCAAACTCCAAGGGAGCAGTCCAAACCACAGGAGCCCTGAGCTATCTCTAGGAACAGGAGTAACCAACGGGGTAACTAGAACTGTGACACTGGCTATACCACAAGGAACAACCATCTGAGCTTTGGATTCACTGGCACCTAGAAAATTATTCAAAAGAATCTCAGACAGCCCCAACCACACCTATTAGAGGAAAAGACGAGTAGAAAAAGTAAGACCACATGCTATACCACAAAGAGCAACACAATACCAGTAAACCTAAAGACCCTACAAAAGCAAGACCTGAACAACCAAATGTGGATGAACCAAAAGAAAATGATCTAAAAAATAACCTCAAGAGAATGTTTGAAATTCTTAAAGAGGAAATGAGAAATTCCCTTAAAGAAATGGAGAAAAAACAAAAAATTGGAAGATATCAGCAAATCACTTAAAACCAAGAAAAAGAATTCAAACCTATAAAAGAAACTATTCAGGACTTGAAAACTGAGATAGAAACAATAAAGAAAACACAAGCCGAAGGAATTATAGAAACAGAAATCAGGAACCACAAACGCAAGCAGGAACAGCAGAATACAAAAGATGGAAGAGAGAATCTCAAGTGCTGAAGATACAATAGAGGAAATAGACTCATCAGTTAAAGAAAACATTAAATCTAACAACAGCTTAACCCAAAATATCCATGAAATATGGGACACCATAAAAAGGCCAAATCTTAGAATAATGGATAAAGAAGAAGGAGAAGTTCAACTCAGGCACAGAAAATTTAACAAAAATCATAGATGAAAACTCCCCACCTAAAGAAAGATTTGCCTATGAAGATACAGGAAGCTTACAGAACACCAAATAGACTGTATCCAAAAAAAAAAAAAAAAAAAGTCCTCTTGCCACATAATAATCAAAACACTAAACATACAGAGTAAAGAAAGACTATTAAGAGCTGCAAAGGAAAAAGGTCAAGTAACATATAAAGGTAGACCTATCAGAATTACACCTGACTTCTCATTGGAGACTATGAAAGCCAGAAGGTCATGGTCAAGCATTATGCAGACATTAAGAGACCACGGATGCCAGCCCAGATTACTATACCCAGCAAAACCATCGATCACCATAGAAAGACAAAACAAGATATTCCATGACAAATCTAGATTTCACCAATACCTAGCCACAAACCCAGCCCTACACAAAATACTAGAAGGAAAACTCCAACCCAAGGAAGATGGCTACACCAACAAAAACACAAACAATTGATGATCTCATTACAGCAAATCCCAAAGAAAAAAATGCACAAATTAACATCACCAACAATGAAAACTAAATTAACAGGAGATAGCAATCACTGGTCATTAATATCCCTTAATGTAAATGGACTCAACTCACCTATAAAAAGGCACAAGCTAACAGATTGGATACAAAAACAGGATCCATCCTTCTATATACAAGAAAGGCATCTCAACCTCAAAGACATTGTAGGGATAAGTCCCGCCCCTTAGGGGGCATGGTCGCCTCGGGCTAATGTTTACCTATAAATCTGGCGAGCATGCTCGCAGCGCTTGCTTCTGCTTTCCTGGTCTCCTCAGGAACGGTGGTTCTGTAAGTCTATTTCCCCATTAAAGCTGTATATATTTTTACAATCTGTCTGCATTTGTTTACGCCATTACATTTTGATGTCCAACGTTGGGCTATTTTGCCCCCCACTCAAGTGCGTAGCCCGCTAGCTAACACAGCACACACCCGGTGCCGTTTTTTAGTTCGTGACTCGGGCCCCAGTGCCAAGTCCCAGATACACTCAGCCACACAGGCCCATTCTGCCCCGCCTGCTCCCTGGTTGTGGTGGCGCATGCCTTTAATCCCAGCACTTGGGAGGCAGAGGCAGGCGGATCTCTGTGAGTTCGAGACCAGCCTGGTCTACAAGAGCTAGTTCCAGGACAGGCTCCAAAACCACAGAGACCACCACTGGCAGGAACCGGTCATTGCAGGTAAAAAAATTTTCTTTTATAAATAAAATGTCTGAACACATTACCATTCAAGAATTTAACAGTTTTTTTAATTGTACCATGTGGGAGATATTACAAGAGGTGTCTATCACCCCACATCTATGGATCCTTCTGGGATTCATAGTTTTCATTGGCACTAAATGGTTTGATAACAGAAATATGATAAAGTCTTTACAAGACGAATCCAGGATTCTTAAGGCAGAGATTGAACGCTTAAAAACAATTGAGACTGACAACAATCTTCTCAAGAATCAGTTTAAAGTCCTCCAGGAAGAGAACAGATCTTTGTTTAACATGACTCGATCAACCGAGCAAAATTTAAAAAAGGTACAGGCTGATGTTAAGGAGAAATTCATTACTATGGAAGAGGGAACAGCTGATTTGGATCGTAAGCTTCAGTCCCTTTCTGTAGGAACTGAAACATTAATTGAGAGAATCAAAACTACTGAATGTGACAATCGGATTTTGTCTAAAGCTTATGACAGATTGGCGGAAAGATTGTCAATACAAGAAGGCACGGTTTATGCCATAAAAATTATGTCCAAAGATGAGATGTTATCTCTAATGGACAAACTTCATACTTTAGAATCCTCAATGAAGGCTTTGGAACATAATTCTGGACAGGAGATTCAGACATTGCAGAAGGCAATGGTGAATAGAATTGAAAAGATTGAGGAATTTCTAAATTCTGATGAAGAAGAGCAAAGGGTAGAAAGGCAAATTTTAACTACATCTGTGGGTAAATCTCTCCGGGACAATTCCCACAAAGCTCTACCTACAGCTCTACCTGCCTTTTCAGTAATAACAACAGAGAAGGTGATTGGTTCCAGAAACCCTAGGGTCATCAAGGAAGATACATGGGAGCCTGTCCGTATGAATGATCTCAAAGAAATTAAACAGGCTGTCATGACTTTTGGGATGCATCTCTTTTGTTAAAGAGATGCTAAAATCTTGGGCCACGACAAGCAGAGCAACCCCCTCGGACTGGCTCCAGCTGAGCTCTGCGGTACTTGAGAGTGGATCGCAATTGAAATGGAAATGCTTATTTAGGCAAGAGGCTAGACTTTTAGAACAGCAGGAAAAAGTGAAGGGAATTGACATTTCCCTAGATAAAATTCTAGGTGAAGGGCTCTTTTCCGACCCTCAGGAACAAGCTAATTTGGATGAAAACACACTCTCTATGTGTACTACAGCAGCCTTAAGGGCTTGGGACAGGGTACAAGACCCAGAACAGAGAATGGAATCATTTGTCAGAGTTAAACAGGGTCAGAGAGAACCCTTTAGTGACTTTTTACAAAGACTAAGGCTGTACAAATAGGGATATCTGACCCAGAAGCAAGATGTATAATGATTGAGTCTTTGGCTTATGAAAATGCAAATGTGGAATGCAAAAGGATTTTGGGGCCTTTAAAGCTCAGATCAGCGCCCTTGGAAGAATGGGTCTTGCATACACTGAATGTTGATACATTTGATTATGGCACTGAAGCATGGGTAGAAGAAGCAATTTCCAATGGTAAAAGGAGACACCAGAATACCAAATGTTTTAATTGTGGCAAAATGGGTCATATGAAAAGGAATTGTAGACAATGGATTTTCAGAAATAATAATAATGCATCTTCTAGAAATAACAGAAATAGGAGGACTCAGCCTTCAGGTTTATGTAGAAGATGTGGAAAAGGCAGACATTGGACGAATGAATGCAGGTCTACAAGAGATAGACAAGGCAACCTAATACAGACAGGAAACGTGAGGGGGGGCCTCACAGGCCCCCATGGCAAACATGGTTCAGTCATTTCCAGTTTCTGCAGAGAACATGCCTCGTCAGGACAATTAGGAAGCCCCATGCCTACTGTTACAAGCAATAATGATCAGAAAGATAAGTTACGTGTGTTTTGGCAAACTTCTATAAATGATCAAAGACCTAAACTGAGAGTGTGTGTAAATGGCATTTTTATTACTGGCCTGCTGGACACAGGTGCTGATGTAAGTATCATTACCCCAGAATCTTGGCATCCATATTGGCTTCTTCAGAATGTAAATGTTCAGCTCCTGGGAATTGGAACCCTATCTCAAGTAAGGCAGAGCACGAGATGGGTTGAATGTATAGGACCAGAGGGACAAATAGGAAAATTAAGGCCATATGTAGCCAATATTGCAATGAATTTATGGGGTTGTGACCTATTACAACAATGGAATACCCAAATTAACATTCCTGCTACTTCTAGAACCTATATTTCTGAGAATAATATTAAAAGATATTACAAACGGAGAAAACCGGTCATTCGGGCTGTACAAGAACAAGCAATCGATGTCTCTTCAGAGATACCAACAGCCTTGCCTCTAAAATGGTTGACTGAGAAACCAATATGGACAAAGCAATGGCCTTTAGCTGAGGAAAAGTTACAGGCTTTAGAACAGCTGGTTCAAGAACAATTAGAATAGCGCTACTACAAGACCTGTTTTGGGTACCAGCTGCACAAGATGATCCCAACTTGGTTAGACGAAATGGTGCACATCTTGTACAACATTCTGGCCAGACCTCCACAAAATACTCAGAGACTATTTGCAATTTTAAAAGACATTGATCTTGAAATTTAACCATCATTTTACTTTCACAGGATCCCCAAAAAGAACGTCACCCCCATGACAGCTGGAAGTAATTCTAGAGGACGACGTCCCCTCTCCCAGTAAAGTTTGCCCCTGGGTTTAGGGACATCATTTAGGGGTTGGGAGATTGGGGAGGAATTTTATAAGCTCAGGGATCATTTTGAAAAAAAAAAAGAGGGAATAATGGGATAATAGATTTATAATTGTGAGTTACTGTTTTTAGACAAATATATTGGTATCGATTCTCTTATATTGATACAAAGTTAAATTATATTGACTATTGTATGCATGCATGTTTCTACCTCTGTTTAAAACATTTTTTATGTATTGACATATATTGTATTGATATATATAGTATATATTTACCATATTGCAGTGTACAATTCTACCTCTGATTAAGATACTTATATAATGTTTGTGTATTGATATATATTTACCATATTGCAATGTATATTTGTACAGTGTTTATATTTGGAGGTCATTATCCTCATTTGTTACACAGTTGTTTATTGTCTTAGTCTTTAAGTTAGATAGATATTGAGAATTATATAGATTAATAGTCATCTAAGTTTGTCATTTATAATTAGACTAATCAGGTTCTTTAGATATATAGAGATTATACTCAGTATAGATAGATAATCTTCAACCTCTTCAAAGAGCTGTAGAAAATGGCCTTTAATCTAACTCAGAGTTTTGTGATAGTGAGACACAATTGCTCCTGGCAACACCGCTCTATTCCCAAGAGAATGTTGAGCACCAAAGACACTCCACCTGGAGCCTTTCTTTTTGGCAGAACTGGCCTTTGGGCAAAGAAATGCCCATACCTCAACCACTGACAGAGATACAGAGCGTGCATCAATGGATAAAACAGGTCTGTCATATCCTGCCAAGACAGGGTAAGATAGTTTTGAAAAGGTCCTTGCCTTTAATAATGGTATGTCAGTTATGTTAGGCTTTAGCCAAAGTTGGTTGACTCATCATTGCAAATGAGACTTTGGGTGATTGCCCAGGTAGTCAGTTGTCTCTGTCAATTGTTGCACATTTTGGCTCTATCTCGTTTGCTAAGTAATATTTATTCCCTTCTCAGATCTTTGACGGAGTTGAAGATTATGTAATTGTAGTTACTCTCTACATTATTTAGACTCCTTGAGATAGAATGTTTAGCAAAACTTTTATTCTCAATATTGTTTGTTATATTTATTATTTGTTATTATTGTATATAGTTGTATTTGGTTTAGTTCTGTCTTATTTAGACAAAAGGGGGAGATGTAGGGATAAGTCCCACCCCTTAGGGGGCGTGTTTGCCTCCGGCTAATGTTTACCTATAAATCTGGCGAACATGCTCGCAGTGCTTGCTTCTGCTTTCCTGGTCTCTGGTCTCCGCGGGACCGGTGGTTCTGTAAGTCTATTTCCCCATTAAAGCTGTATATTTTTACAATCTGTCTGCATTTGTTTACGCACATCACCTCAGAGTAAAGGGCTGGGAAAAAGTATACCAATCAAATGGACCTAATAAACAAGCGGGTGTAGCTATCCTAATATCTAACAAAATAGACTTAAAGCTAAAATCAGTCAAAAGAGACAAAGAAGGTAATTTCATATTAGTCACAGGAAAAATCCATCAAGAGGAAATTCAATACCGAACGTCTATGCCCCAAATACAAAGGCACCCTCATATGTCAAAGAAATACTTCTAAAGCTTAAATCATATATTAAACCCCACACACTAATAGTGGGAGACTTCAACACTCCTCTCTCACCACTGGACAGGCCAATCAGACAAAAAATGAACAGAGAAATAAGAGAATTAACAGATGTTATGACTCAAATGGATTTAACAGACATCTATAGAATATTCCATCCAAACAGAAAAGAATATACCTTCTTCTCAGCACCTCATGGAACCTTCTCAAAAATTGACCACATATTTGGTAACAAAACAAACCTCAACAAATACAAAAAAAAAAATGGAATAACCGAATGTACCTTATCAGATCACCATGGTCTAAAACTGGAAGTCAATAGCAATACTAATTCCAGAAAACCCACAAACACATGGAAATTAAACAATACTCATTTGAGTCATCAATGGGTAAAGGAATAAAAAGGGGGGGATTAAAGACTTCCTAAAATTCAATGAAAATGATCACACAACATACCCAAATTTATGGGACACAATGAAAGCAGTGTTAAGAGGAAAGTTCATAGCACTAAACGCCTACATAAAGAAGCTGGAAAAATCCCACACTAGTGAATTAACAGAACTTTTGAAAACTTTAGGACAAAAAGAAGCAAACTCACCTAAGAGAACTGAGATAATCAAATTGAGAGCCAAAATCAACAAAATAGAAACAAAGAAAACAATACAAAGAATCAATGAGACAAAGAGTTGGTTCTTCGAGAAAATCAATAAAATAGACAAACTTTTATCCAAACTAACCGAAAGGCAGAGAGAGAATATCCAAATTAACAAAATCAAAAATGAAAAGGGGGACAAAGCAACAGACACGGAAGAAATACAGAGGATCATCAGGTCATATTTTAAAAACCTTTACTCCACAAAATTGGAAAACTTAAAGGAAATGGACAACTTTCTGGATAAATATGACTTACCAAAATTAAATCAAGACCAGATAAGCAAATTAAACAAACCTATATCTGTTAAAGAAATAGAAACAGTCATCAAAAGTCTCCCAACCAAATATATATATTTCTGTTCGTTTAACATATCCTTTGGAGTTCGATTTGATCTTTTTATAACTGCCAGCCTTGTAGGATTGTGTGGTATACCTGTAATATGCTGTGTATTACTATAAACAAAAAATAGTTTCATTTTTTTAGAGACATATGCTAGAGCACTGCCAGTCTTTATTTGTACAGGTATACCCATGATGGCCATAACTGTAGGAAATGTGCAATTACTGAATCACCTTTTTCCAAACTCAAAGCAGTTACCTGGTGAAAACATGAAGAGCTATCAATGGCCGGGTGGTGGTGGCACACGCCTTTAATCCAGCACTTGGGAGGCAGAGGCAGGCGGATCTCTGTGAGTTCGAGGCCAGCCTGGTCTACAAAGGGAGTTCCAGGACAGGCTCCAGAGCTACAGAGAAACCCTGTCTCGAAAAACCAAAAAAAAAAAAAAAGAAAAGAAAGAAAGAAAGAAAGAAAAAAAAAGAGCTATCAATGTTGTGGTGTACATATTTTGGTTTTCCAAATTCTGGCAGATTTAACTCCTTTGAGTACCCTTTTGGTTACTTCCTGCTGGTAGTGGTCTTTGGTTATATATAGAACAAGTAGGACATTTCCCTTATAATTTCCTTGGCTTGGTTTTATCTGAATGAAAAGGCCTTTTTTAAACCTTTGTTATTGACATGATGTTTTTAATAAAATTCTTAGGTTTCAGCACATTTACAATGAATAATTGATCAATTTTTGCATTACCTTGTGCTAAAGAACCCAGCAGAAACATATGGGATCAGGTATTTGTTATGTATTTGGGATGATTTTGATTACTGATTGTATCTTGAAACTGAATAAATAATAAAGTCAATTCTGTATCATATGGTATAAACTCAGTGGTTTCAATAAGTAAAACAACTCTTTCTATATATTGCAAAGCAGTAACTATGTTGAGAGGGTCTTAAAAATCCTTTAGTAGCATGAGAATAGCAAATAATTCTCACTTTTGAACAAATACATAAGGACTTTACTTAAAATCTCTGATTTGTGACCTGTATTTCCTGATTTATTTGCAACAGTATAGAATGTAGGGGCTCCAGTATTGGTGTGTCCCATACTATGTGAGGACAGATTGAGTTAATTCTCTTTATAAGTTAAATTCTCTTGTTTATTGGGATAGTTGTTGTTAATCTCTCCCAAAAAATTGCTATAAGCTCTTTGCCAGGATTCACTTTCTTCCCATAATTTGTCAATTTCATCATTATTACAATGTACTATAATTCCTGCTAGTTGATGATATCTCAATTTTTTTAGAACTAACTCACAGGCTTTTTCCACATAAGTTTTTATTTTTTACAAGGTTTATGTGGTAAAAGATTCATTCTAAGATAATATCTTCCCTCTGCATTAAAATTCCTGTAGGGCACAGTTTGGAGGGTAATATAACCAGAATGCAGTTAAGATTTGTATCCACATGATCCACATATGCCTTCAATCAAAGCCAATTCTCTCTCAGCTTCAGCTGATAATTCCCTGGGACTATTTAAGTCCGTGTCATCATCTAAGATTTTGTTTAAATTAATCAGGTCATAAGGTTTTATCCTAATAGTGTGCCGTAGATGGGAAATGTCTCCTAGAAGTCTTTGGAAGTCATTAAGAGTCTGCAATCAATCTTTCCTAATTTGCACCTTTTGAGGTCTAATTTTTTATAAAACTATTTTATAGCCTAAATAATTAATAGAATCACCTCTTTGCATTTTTTCATGAGCAAAATTTTCTTCTTCAAGCATTCTTTCTAAAGTATCTACATTTGAATCGGATAGCATAATGTCATGCATGTGATGGTAAACTATAGATTTAGGAAATTGCTTATGTATCATTACTTACAAAATAGTGGCACAGGGTGGGGGCTATTTAACATTCCCAATGGGAGAATCTTCCATTGATATATCTAAGCAGGCTGAGAATTATTATAAGTAGGCATTGTGAAGGTAAATTTTTTTCTGTCTTTTTCTTTTAAAGGTATGGTGAGGAAACAATCTTTTAAATCAATAACTGTAAAAGGCTATCCTTTAGGCAATAGAGAAGGCAAAGGAATTCCAGATTGTACAGAACCCATTGGCTTAATCGCCTTATTAACAGTTCTTAAATCTGTTACCATTCTCTATTTTCCAGATTTCTTTTTAACAACAAATACAGGAGAATTCCAAGGTTCTTTGATACGCTGAGCATTTAGTTGCTCCTGTACCAGATGTTATAAAGCTTGT
Source organism: Chionomys nivalis (assembly GCF_950005125.1). Taxonomy (NCBI): domain Eukaryota; kingdom Metazoa; phylum Chordata; class Mammalia; order Rodentia; family Cricetidae; genus Chionomys; species Chionomys nivalis. The sequence goes on along the minus strand of NC_080090.1, from coordinate 29,485,938 downwards.
AGTTTCTTTGTTGTTAAAGGCCATTGCACAACCCATTAAGGTTTGTCTGTCAACCATTCTAAAGGTAGGGCTGTTGGCTCCTTTGAAATATCAGTAGTTGTTGTGCCCTCTTCTTGTACAACCTGAATGGTCACTATCTGTTCTTTATATATCTTGTAATATTTTCCCCAGAAACATACATTAATTTATGTTTGTTTTTATGAGTGGAGGAATGTTAATCTGATGTAACATTCCTCCACTAATCTTAATGTTAATCTGCTGTAACAAATCACATCCCCACAAATTCATTGCTATATTAGCCAAATATGATTTTAATATTCCTCTCTATCCTTCTGCCCCTATACATTCAACCCATCTCACTCTCTGCTTACCTGAGATAAAGTTCCAATCCCTAAAAACTAAACATTTACATCCTGAAGAGACCAATTTGAATGCCAAGATTCTAATAAAAATGATTGTTACATCCACACCTGTGTCTACTAGACCTTCAGTGACACCATTTATTCATATTTTTTATTTTGGTCTTTGTTCATTTGTAGAAGTTTGCCAAAATACTTGCCTTATGGTTTCCCCTGAATTTTTTGTTGTCTTCTCTAGCTATTCTGTTATCCAGAGCAGTATGGTTTCTTGCTCCATACTAATAGGCATTAGGTTCTTTAATTTTTCTGGGAAGACTTTTCCTCTATAATGGCAGAAAACAAATATACTGGATTTGTAATAGGGGCCTGTGAGAGCCCCCCCCCCCATGGAGCTTCCCGACAGCAAAGAATTATCTTCAATATCCTTTGTTGACCTATATTCATTAGTCCAATGACTGCCTTTGCCACACCTGCTGCATAATCCAGAGGAAGGGTTGTTTGAATGGATTATGCTTAGAAAAAAACATTGTTTTTAGGAACACCTGTCTACAATCCCTTTTAATTGACCTTGTTTGCTTTGACATTTAAATTTTTCCTCAACCCTCTGGAAATCACCTCTCCTGTCCAAGTATCCTCCTGGTCATGAGATTCAATGTTAATCGTCCATTCTTCCAAAGGTGATGGCCTTGCCTTTGCCTTATTATCCTTTTACAGTGAAAATTACCATTTTCAAAAGCTAAAGATTCAATTATTCTTTGTCTAGCTTCTGAATTTGTAATCATTTTATTTACTGCTGATATCAATCTTTGTAAGATTTCTTTTGGGCCCTGTATAACTTTACTAAGTGATTCAATTTTCTTTCCTAATTTTCCAGTTCTGTCCCAAGCATTCAAAGCTCCTGCATGGCATAAATCTAGGATGTGAACATCATATAAAGATTGCGTTTCTATATTGGCATAATTTCCTTCTCCAAGAATTTGATCTTGGGAGATTACCATACCTCTAGCTTCACTCTATTGTTCAATAACCTTAGCCTCTTCTCTGAACCAGGTACTCCAATGCAATTGTGAAACAGGCTCTAAAACACCATTAACCAATTCTATCCAGTCTTTAGGGATAATTCCATTACAAACTAACCAAGAGTTAAACATTTACAAAAAGTGAATGCATGCCATATGAGACTATTGTTTCCTTGAATCTCCTTAAGTCTAGCATTGGCACAGGAGTCCAGTTAGCTGTTACAGAGCCTCTAATATTTGGCAATTGCTGTAAGGTTACTGGATATATTAAGGTTGTTTGTTTGAAAACCTTAGAGTGTTCTTCTCTAGTCTTACAATGCAATGCTGAAATTGGTTCTCCATTAAATTTCCCTCTGGATTTAAATATCTCTGTGATCCATTTTATTAGGTTTTTCTAAGACCTGTATCTTAGCACTCAGATTAACCAACTATTTTAGTGATAAGATAAAAATGATAAGAGCTGATAATGTTTACAATTGACACTACATTAATCCCATATAAATAAGTTATTCTCTCTTAATTGTTCCATTTTCAAACTGTCCAGCATATTATCATTACAGAGACTCAAATCCCTCCAATGTAATGGTGGTTCCCATTTTTTAATGTGGGGAAAAAAGTCTCTCTTTTAACTCCTCCCTTTAAGAATTCCCAACTGTCTTACCAAATCTACTGCTGATGTTGATGAACATGTGAGGCTGATTGCTGCTGTGTAGAACAGGAAAAGCCTAACTGGTTTTCAAAGCAGCTACCTAGTTTGGGAGCAGCCCAAAAAGGAGTTCAGGGAGAGCATGCCAGGAGAGAAAACAAAAACAAAAACCTAGCCATTAGGGCAGTGACTCTAGCCTCATGTAGCTCCAGCTTTCTTATGCCAGTGGCTATAAAGTCACAGGCAAATGGCTTTTTTTGTTGTTGTTGTTGTTAATTTGTATCCCATACCTTGGGCTCCAAATGTATCATGAATAATAAGAACTCAGAGATATTGGGGTTCAACCTGAAGATTAGAAAAGGAAAGCAACCAGCCATTGACTCTTACCTCTACCTCAGACTGAAAATGGGTGAGATCCTGTCTCTACAAATTCTGAAGACTCTGCATTCCACATTCTGCTGAGTTCCTGTCTCCTCCCACCTTATATTCCTCTCTGCCCAGCCATATCACTCCTGTCTCCACCTCCCTAGTGCTGGGATTAAAGGTGTGTGATCCCAAGTGCTGGGGTCACCACTGTGTGGGCTCTGTTTCTTTTTTAGACAAATTCAATCTTGTGTAGCTCAGGGTGACCTTGAACTAACAGAGATTGTCCTGCCTCTGTCTCCCAAGTGTGTGCCAACACTCCCTGTCCTGTGTGGCTGATAGTATGGTTACTTTGCTCTCTTATCTTCAGTTAAGCTTTATTAAAATTATAAATAATATACCACTATAAACTAGAAAACAAAAAATGAGATTATTATGAGCCAGTTGTAGAGAAAGCCATGGCATTCTAGTAGCAGAGAAAGGACAGGACTTAGAAAACAGAAGAAACACTGGAGAAAAAGGTACAGTAGGCCTCTATATAGCGTGAGAAAAGCTATGAAATATGCCTATTTCATTAATCCTAAAGTTGTTTCCAAGCAGATATGAAACTCTTACTAGCAATACAATTCTGTTCTTTGTTTGTTTGTTTTTTAGAGGGGGGACAGGACAGAAGAGCAAGGCTTCACTAGTCCAAGTTTTCTCTCTCTCTCTCTCTTTTTTTTTTTTTTTTTTTTTTGGCTTTTTTGAAACAGGGGATTATCTGTGTAACAGCCCTATCTGTCCTGGAGCTAGCTCTTGTAGACCAGGCTGGCCTCAAACTCACAGAGATCCACCTGCCTCTGCCTCCCGAGTGCTGGGGTTAAAGGTGTGTGCCACCACCACCCAGCGTGCCAGGTTGGTCTTGATCTCAGGACTCAACCTCAGCCTCCCAAGTGCTAATTTACAGGTGTGCAAAAACTAAGCATGGTTATAATTCTGTATCTTGTGTCAAATTGTTTCACCTACTTAAAACTGGCAAGTGTAACTGGATTCTAAGAGCTTTATTTTAAAATGTTGATTTCCACTTAGATAAAATATGGCATATTGTATAGTAATTGGGCCAAGTTGGGTGTATAAGTATTGTATTTTAAATAGATGTTAAGCAACGTGATAATGTAGTTGCTATTAAAAAGCTAATCTAGGGGCTGGAGAGTTCACTCAGTGGTTAAGAGCACTGGCTGCTCTTCTAGAGGTCCTGAGTTCAATTCCCAGCAACTACATGGTGGCTCACAACCATATATAGTGGGATCTGATGCCCTCTTCCCATAAAGTCGTACATATGCAAATAGAGCACTCATATAATAAAGTAAATATTTTTTAAAAAGCTAATCTATTACATTAAAATATTTATCCAGAGTAGAATATGATTTAATCCTAGAAGTTAGGAGGCTGAGACAAGAGGATCTGAGTTTGAGGTCAACCTAGGCTACATAGTAAGACCTGGTCTAAAACCAGGTAATTTGTAATTACAGAGCCTTTTGCTTTCTTCAACTACTTTAGGAGAACTAATATTAGAAAATTAGTATTTTTTCCTCTGAGTTATGAGGAATGGAAAAATTTAGACGTGTAGGAACAAATGGGTTGAACTAAGAGCAAATGGGGGGAAAAAAGATAGTTTCTCATGGGGTGCTTTTGGTGCATGAACACCCACCCATGTGTGCTGGTGCATTTGCATGAGCACAAGAACAGAGAGGCCAGAGGAAGGCTTTCCGTATCTTTCTCTACCCCTCTCCACCTTACTTTGTGAGACCCTAAAGCCCAGTTTCAGCTATACTGGTAAGGCCATGCCAGCTTTGTGGCTGCTGGAGACTCACATGTCCCATCCTGCTTGCACAGGCAGCATTCACACCCTCTGATCTTTCTCTGTAGCCGCCAAAGTCAAAGTTTTGGTTTAGAGTATTTCTTTTTAAAATTTTAAATGATTGTGTATGTATGGGTGTGTGCATGTGTGTGCAGAAGTCAGAGGACAACTTTGTTGAATTGGTTCCACCTTTATATAAGTTCTGTAAGGTTTAATGAGGTGGAATCAAGCTCTGGTCCCTAGATTTGAACAGCCAATGTCTATCTTCTGAGCCATCTTGGGAAATGCATTTGGTTCTGGTTTATTTGTTTGTTTTGATAAAGTTGTACTATGTAGCCCTGTCTGACCTGGAATGTCCTGTATAGACAGGCTGGTCTCAAACTCACAGAGATCTATCTGCCTTTCACTATCTTTGAGTGCTGGGATTAAAGGTGTGCATAAATCACCATAATTGACCCAAAAGACAAATTTTAATTACTGCTTACAGATACATGGTTTATAAATGTTCTACCTTTCTCTCGGTTTGTAACTCCCTTCCACGTTTTATTAACATATTTATTAAAATTGTCTTAATCTTTTTTTTTTTCAGACTAGGTTCAAACTCAGTATGTAATCAAAGATGACAGTGAATTTCTGATCTTTCTGTTTCTCCCTTTCAAGTGTTGGGATTCCAACAGTAAACAACTGACAGAAAATTGGCATGTTAACACAGAGGTTGAAACAGGAACAGAGTGTGTCTTCTCATTTATTTATGTATTCTTTAACTTTGCTCAGAACTATTTTGTAGTTTTCAGGGTGCAGTTTTTCCGTTTCTGTCAGATTTGTCTTCAGGCCTGTCATATATTTTGAAGTTTTAAATTCTGTTCTTAAAATTTTAGTTTTCAATTTGGAATTCTTCATCTGAAAATTCAGGTAAAATACTAGTATGTTGAAGAGTGGCTGATTTTGATATACTGATCTTGTTATCCGACAACTCCTTTATTGTAAAGTTTTAATATTGCTTCAGACTTTTTACATAAAGATTATGCCACATATAATAAGGACTGGATTTTTACTTCTCCATCAGTCTGGATGGCTTTTTATTAATTTTTCTTGTCTAACTGTATTGACTAGTATTTGTAGTGCAATACTGAATGTTTCTGAGAAGGGTAGACACCTCTATTTTATTCCTGGTATCAAAGGAAAATATGCAGTCTCTAATCAAGTATAATATTAATCGACAAGTTCTTTTACATTTATTTACCTTTTGTTTGCTTCTGTGTGTGTGCATGTGCACACTCACTCACACAGGTGAGTGGATGCTACATCTGCCAGGGTAGCTGGCCAGTGAGCTTCCAGGGCTACGTCTGTTTCTGCCTCTCCTCTCCCCTCAGGAGCATGCATACATCTTTCATGTGGGTCAGCCACCGCTGGCTGTGTGGCAAGCACTTTTACTATTGGCCATGTCTCCAGTACTCACTGCATCTTAAAACCATTATTTCATATATTGCTGGCTTGGTGTTTGTGCTATTCTGGTGATAAATTTGATTCTTGTTCCTTGATCTTCGCTAGTAAGAAGACCTAGAAAGCTAGTTTCAATGGGTTTCTAGGCTTGAGAAGTTTTAAAATTTGAGAACATATACATATAAATTTAACAGTAGGTGATTTTTTTTTTAAAGTACAGCATCTTGCTATATAGCCTGGCCTGGAACTTGCCATTCCAGGGTAACTCCATACTTGTGATCTTCCTACCTCAGCTTTCTGAATGCCAGGATTACGTATCTACACTACCACATCCTGTTAACACAAAGTAATTGTTTATCACTAATAGCTCTGAAGATAGGATTGGTGACTCATTAAATCTAATTGGAGGTTGGGGAACATTTGTTAGATAGCTTATTCCAAATTTTTGGAAGCACAGGGGTTATTTTAATAATTAGCAGCATACAAAACATTTGCTTTGGGTAGGCATGGTGACTCTTATCTGTAATTCCAGCATGGCTAAGGCAAGATTATTATGAGTTTGAGGGCAGCCTCGGCTACATAGTGAGGTAGAGGCCAGCTTGGATTGCAGTGTTAGCCTGTCTCAAACAAACAAAAAATGAAAATAAAAACAGAAGGAAATATTCATAACACATAAAGGCCATAGATTTGTATGAAGGGAAGCATTGAGACATGACCTTCTTTTGGTAATGTTGCTATGGTACATAGTAAGTGGATTTAAACATTTAGCTTTGAGAAACCTAGTGTGAAAGACCTAGGTTTGATTCCCCTACCCCTCTACCACCACCACACACACCCTTTCTTATTTCCTCTTGCCTTCATTCCTTTAACCAGAACCCTATAAACAAAGGTAGAAAGAATCTGATAGAAGAAGACGCAGAGATTCACAGCTAAGCACTGGGCTGAACTTCTGGAGTCCAGCCATAGAGAGGGAGGAGCGATATTACAAGCACAGGGGACACGCCCATAATGATGAAACCCACAGAAACAGCTGACCCTGTAGCCAAATTAATTAAAACCCAGAGACAAATATTGGGGTTCAACCTGAAGGTCAGAAAAACAAAACAACCAGACACTGGCTCTTACCTCTACCTCAGTCTGAAATGGTGATCCTGCCTTCAGGAATCTCAAAATGAGACTGCGTGAGAGCTGTCTCCTCCTGTCTTATATTCCTCTCTAGGCTGGGATTAAAGGCACTATTTTTGGCCCAGTTTTTTTTTTTTTTTTTTTTTGGCAAACTAGTGTGGCTACTGGGATTAAAGGTGTGTGTCACCACTGCCTAGTCTGTAAAATTGATCTGTGCGGCTGTTTTACTCTCTGAACTTCAGGCAAGCTTTATTTATTAAAATACAAAAGAAATGTCACTTATATTTCCCCTTTTGTCTGACCTTTCAATGCACACAGCACACATAAGCACATATACCACAAATATACAACATATGTATATACTTACATATACACAGACAAAAAGAGGGGACGAGAGAAGGGCATGAGGAGTGAACTAGTGTGTTGATGAGAGTTGGGGTAACTTTATCACATCTTCCTCATACTTGTTAGAAGTATAGTACTTGACCTGGATATACAGTAGCAATTTTTTTTCTTGTGGGGCTCAGTTTCCTAAAGTATCAAGTTACTGTGTGTAGTAGCTATATATCATCTGAAGAAATAGGTTGCTGAGGGCTGGAGAGATGGCTCAGTGGTTAAGAGCACTGACTGCTCTTCCAGAGGACCTGGGTTCAGTTCCCAGCACCCACACGGCAGCTCACAACTGTCTGAAGATCCAGTTGCAGGGGATATGACACCTTCACACCAATATAAAATAAAGTTAAATAGACCATAAAAATATTTTTTTTAAAAAAAGAAATAGGTTCCTATCCTAATTCTACTGCCCTTACCATGTGACCTTGGGTATGTTATTTAATCTCTCTGATCCTGAATAACTTGAATCATCTGTATAATGCATTCCAGCTGTTAGCATTCTCTTTTGTGAGCAGTTGCCTACATGATACTGATATATCAGTTGTCTACATATTCTTAGTTGGAAATCTGAAAATCTGTTTTGACATCACTATTCCTTTTGTTTATTTTGTTTTGAAAAGATGAACAGAATTATAGAACATTTTTTTTCCTTTATTCTTAACTTAAAGAGGATACAGAAGTTCTCTTGGGTTCTGGGATCAGAACTCAGGCCCTAAAAGGGGTACTTGCACAAAATTGGGAGAAATTTAGACTAAATCTGGAATCTTTTCAGTGGTGCAGATGTAGCTCAGTTGGCAAGTGTTTGTTTAACATACATGAAACCCGGAGTTTGAGCCCATCATAGCACGTTTGAGGCCAGCTTGGAATATATGAGACTCTGGGAGAGATGGGGGCTGGGACACACACACACACACACACACACACAGAGAGAGAGAGAGAGAGAGAGAGAGAGAGAGAGAGAGAGAGAGAATGTGGAAGAATGGCAAGTACTTTTAACTACTGACCTATCTCTCCAGTACCCTTTATTATCTTTTTTAAAGGTTATCTGAATTGTCTGTGTGTTTCCTTATTATTATAATTTTAAAAAAGATATCTAGTTTGTTTGTATCTGTTTTCATTTGGGGCTTTAAGAAATTATTTAATAGGGTCTGGAAAGATAGCTCAGTGTACAGAGATAGCTAAGAGTACTTGCTGCTGTTGCGAAAGACCAGAGTTGGAACTCACTGCTCACAACCATCTGTAATTTCAGTCCCAGGGGATCCAACACCCTCCTCTGGCTTCCTTGCAGACTTGCATGCATGTATAATAGAAACACTCAGATGCACATATACACATAAATAAGCGTAAAAAAACACTAGAAATCCGGGATTGGCTAGAGGTTGTTAGCAAGGAGAGGTTACGTACAAAGGAGTATGGGTAAGCTTGCTTTTGTGGGTAACCAGTGGCCTCACAAATAGGAATGTAGCAAAGGTTTTTACTCAAGGCAAAGTGAAATATATATATATATATATATATATATATATATATATATATATATGCTTGAGGGGAGCAATGTGCCCCAGAAAGCTGTGGTTACTGCTTGGGGCTTCCTTTTGTAGGCCAATAAAACAGAAGAGTTATTTCCTGGGGGTGGTACGCGGGTGGGTTTTTTGTTTTGTTTTGATATTCAGGCTCGTGTTTTGTAAGTCTTTGTTCATTGCACATGTCCTTTCTTATAGTGGACCTGATTTTTGTTATATGCATGCCCCATCATAAACAAGAATAAGATAATCAACAGGTGATTTCCCCCTAAAGTTCACTCACAGCACAGTTTGCCTTACAGCATTTGCATCCAAAGCCAGTCCAAGCTGGATTGCCCCATTGTTCTTAGTTCCTGGGTTGTGTCTGGCCAAGGGGAGTTACTAACAGTTTGTCAGGACCTACTTCAGCTTAATGCAGGTGAAAAGTTCATTGTTGGGAAAGATGTGTGTGTGGCTCCAGCTAAGAAGGGTCCTAGGTTGTCAAGCTATCCCTATGCTCACCAGCCTTAGAAATAATATACTATAGAATATGTTATTAAATTGCACACTTAAAATTGGTAAATCATTGCGCTAAGTTAAATCTTAATAAAGTGATTTTTGTTGTTGTTTTGTTTTGCGAAACAGGGTTTCTCTGTATAACAGCCCTAGCTGTCCTGGAACCAGCTCTGTGCATCAGGCTGGCCTTGAACTCACAGAGATCCTCTGACTCTGCCTCCCAATTGAAGGCGTGTGCCACCACTGCCCAGCAATAAAGTAATTTTTTAAAAGTACAAATAAAGCTCTGCTTTGACTGTTTCAGTGCGGGTTTCTCCATTCCCTGGAAAGGTTCCCTTCCTCCACAGTTAATCAGGGAACTGCTAATGATTGCTGAATTCTATTTGAAACTCTTGTGCTGCATCCACACACGTGCATGCATACAAGCATGCACACGTAACGACAATCTGTATTATTGTGGGGCAAGATCTCCTATCGTCAGGTTAGCCTCATATTGGCTATCTAGTCAAGATGACCTTGTCTTCCTGACCCTCCACTTTCTATCTCCCCAGTGCTGGGATCACAAATGTGCCCCATTACAGGCTGCAGGAACTTGTGTTTTGTTTTAAAGCCAGTCTCATGCATTCTAGGCTGCCCTTAAACTTTGTAGTGGAGCATGTCCTTAGACTTCTGACTATCCTCGCTCCATTCCCAAGTGCTGGGTTCACAGGTATATGCCACAACTTGCTTCACGCAGTGCAGGGGATGAATGAACCCAAAGCTGTGTGACAAGACTTTCACTAACCAAGCTATATACCCAGAAATCTATTTCTATATCACCTTATTGTATTTTCTATTTGTTCCTCATCCGCTCCACTAACCCTGTTTTGGAGATCTTTTTTTTTTTTTTTTTTTGGTTTTTCGAGACAGGGTTTCTCTGTGGCTTTGGAGCCTGTCCTGGAACTAGCTCTTGTAGACCAGGCTGGTCTCGAACTCTCAGAGATCCGCCTGCCTCTGCCTCCCAAGTGAGGGATTAAAGGCATGCGCCACCACCGCCCGGCTGGAGATCTTTTTATTAGGATATGTGTATAGTTGTAATTCATTCTAATTCCTGCTGGTATTGGAGAGTATGGCTATCCCACAGTTTATTTAGTAATCTATCACTGTGGTGTGTCAGCCTCTGTACTTTCATAGTGCTTTCTTCAGACAAGAGGGGAAACCTGGGCTGTTGCCAATAACATTAACTATGAGGCCCTACTTTTGAAGAGAAGTCATCACACTTTGAGCCTAATAAATGGGAAAATCTCTCTGTCAAAAAATACCTACCTTCCCAGAGAAAATGCTTATAAACCTTCAGAGCTGAGAACACTAAGAAGGTGGATTGTGGGCACTACTAACAATAAACTGTAGCAATGTGGGGGTGGGTAATATGTGGGAGGAGGTAAAGTTCTTAAAAAAAACAACAACAACGATATTTACACCTTATTTTGTAACCAGTAAAACAGTATCTTTCATTATTCTTCTGGGAATGAAAAGATCTTGGAGGAGCAGTCTTCTCTTGACTTCTCAAAGTGTAAATACTTAGCTGGGTGTGGTGGGACCAGCCTGGAAACCCAGCCACTCCGGGGGCTGAAGTAGGAGGACCACAGATCCGAGGTCGGTCTGCCATTTCTGCCCATCAGTGGTAGAATGTTTCTTAGCACGCTTGAGATCCTGGGTTCCAATGTCAGTGTTGGTAGCGGAAGGAAAAGCCTTCGAGCACTCTCGTCTTGCAATTAATGGGCTTAGTGATGTCAGTATAACTTGGCGTTGGGCCTAGGAGTTTTCACCTTTCCTCTGCCAGCAGGTCTACTTTTAATTATGTCCGGAGAAGCTAGGGACTGTTGGATGCTTTACTTAATGCGCTTTATTTACTATCTAATACTTTCTTAAACTGCTAAACTCTGAGACCTCTCTCCCCTTTGTGGAAGACTTCAGAGGTCTATAAGTAATAAAGTTCTGTACCAGTTTCCTTTGTTGTGCAGGCTGTCGTTGGATCTATCCCAGACAGCTGTGAGCGGCCGAGTATTAAGGCTATTTCACATGAAATTCGTCTCAGCGCACCTCCTCACCTAGCCTGGAAAGAATCTTTATTGTTTGAAACTGGGTCTATCTTCGCTTCTTCATTGCGGTAAACATCTTGGTGGCGTGCAAGGCTCGACGGCATTAGTGGGAGTGGGGTAACTACCAAAGCTCCCCGGAAGGAGGAAGTCACCCAAAGGCCAAGAACGTCACTGCTTAGCCCACAATGCACATGTCGCCTTCCTGGAACCTCGGACTACAACTCACCCATCCGGGCGGAAGCCGTCCACTTGGAACCCCATTGGACGTGATGAAACCAGGACTCCTGGGAGCCGGCCCGTCTTTCCGTCCTCCCGTGCCAGCTGTCCTCGCCCGGCTCCGCCTCCGCCAGGGCGCACGTCGGCGACGCCGGCTCGACGCCGGCTCCGGGTCCGTGTGCGCAGGCGCGGTGGGCCGGGCGGCGTCCGCAGCGCGGGGGGGTGGGGCGGCAGTGACGCGATTCTGTCCGCGTTGGAGCGGGCGGGCCGCCGCCAGAGTCTCCGCGGCCGCCGTGTGACGTGGCACAGCCGAACACTTAACGCCGCGCCGGAGCCGCCGCACCAGTCGCCGAGCAGCTCCGGGTCCCGCTGCGTCGCGTCCCCGCGGCTCCGCCGACCCGCCGCCAGCGAGCCTGCTCTTCTGCCTTCCTCCGCCGCCCGGTTGATCGGGAGCCGGGACCGAGAAGGCCCGAGGACGCATCGGACCCCCTCTCTTGACCGTCGCTCGTGCCACCGCCGCTATGGGCCTCACCATCTCCTCTCTCTTCTCTCGCCTCTTCGGCAAGAAGCAGATGCGCATTTTGATGGGTGAGTGTGCGGCCGGGAACCGGGGAAGGCCAAGCGTTTGCGCCGTGGCCTCCAGCCCAGCCTTCCCCGGCCGGGGTGGGGGAGGGCGGCCAAGAAGAATCCTTCGGGGGAAACAATGGGGGCGAGGGGCGAGCGGTGTCTCCCACAGACGCTGAGCCAGATTTCCTCGCGCTCGGCTTTGCATGCTCGCTTCTCTCTCCCTCTGTCTCTGTCTGTCTCTTTCTCTCTTCCTGATCTAATTGAGAGCCTGAGAAGACGGAGCAGGGATCCAGGGTTAGTTCACCCCGGCGAGGCCCTTTCTAAGGGTGCAATCTTCCGCCCCACGTTTGTGGCTGTGGGCAGCGGTCGAGAGTGAGCCCGGGCGACTCCAGCCGTCTCCCCCCCCACCCCCCCTTTCCTGGTCGTGTACGCCCTCTGCACACACCATTGGTATGTGAGCCCAGCCTGGAGCAGCCCTGGGGCAGGAAGTGACCAGGCCCACTGTGGCGAAGGAGCACCCAAGGCTTGAGGAAAAAGTCCGGAGTCCTCTGAGCTCATGTCACTAAACTTTGCCTTGCTCTCCACTCGGCTTTATTTTTTCATGCTTATGAAGCTTATTCTGTGAAATCCGAATTTATTCGTTCTAAACCTAAAACACTAAACCTATTTGGTTTACTATCTTTCAAACTAATTTTAATCCATCTGGCCTGGATAATAATAAAATGACAACGTCAGTTATTAGAAACGAAAACGTTATTTATCCCGTTAATTCTAAAGCACCTGAACTGAATATGACTCTTGAGTTCAGGGTAATGTATTGAAATCGTTTGTTTAAACTGCTTCCCAGTGGCAGGTTTTATTGCCCACTGTTCACTAGGGTGAAGGATTAGTTGTGTCCCTACTACAGCAGCCTGCCTCACAGCTGAGTTCCAAGGAGCTGAATAGTATCTTTTGACACTTGTCGAGTGTGAAGAGAAAAGGATCATTTTGAGCACGCACTACTACGAAGTGCCTCAGTTTCTGTGGTGCAGAGTATGGGGGTACAAGCTGGTTATTGTGCCTCTCTTGTTCAGCTTCTTTACAGCCGTAAAAACAATTGTTCGTGACTCCTTCACAAAGCTAAGTGAAAATGTTTTCTTTCACAGTTACTCAGATCTCCTTTATGAAGAGGACAGTTCTTTTTAGGAGGGCCGGTGTGTTATTTAAGCCTTAAATGCTTGGAAATTGGCCGTATGAAAAAGGATCTGAAGTCAAAGGGAGGACTTCAGACTGAGATAAATGAGTTCCTTCGAGACTAACCAGTAGAAGAGTGTGTTACTAAAGAATTTATTATAAATGAGTTATTTTTCCTTTGTTATAGTCTTGTGATGGCCTAAGGGATAGGGAGAAGGGAGATAGGCACCTTAAGTGCTTTACTCTGAGAAATTCTACATCCTTCCCAAGTAGTGATTGGCAGGAAGGGCGAAGAGCAGCCTTCAACCTGCTGTGGAAGTGGAAGGGCCGGATCACGGGTGGGATTCCTCTTCGTGTTAGGGGTATGATAGCTCAGGTTTGCTCCGCTTGTGCTGCTTTTGTTTTATGATATGGGTCTCTCTCTCTCCACAGCTCTGGCCGTCCTGGAGCTCACTCTGTAGACCAGGCAGGCCTTGAACTCACAGAGATCCACCTGCCTCTGCCTGAGTGCTGGGAGTAAAGGTGGTGTCACCACACCTGAAGTTTTTCTTGTCTAACAGCACTGGTTCAGAAAACTAACTTTTATGATAACCGATCCAAGAAAGTGTCAGGGTTATTCGCATGGAGAGAGCACAGTGCTTAGGGAGTCTGGTAATTCCTAAGAGTTTTGGGGGTTTTGTTGTGGTTTTCTTTGTGGTTTTCTGAGTGACCTTGTAATGAATAATCACTTTTATGGTATTTTCCCCATTCAAGCATTGGGAACATCAGTGAGTGGATGGTTGTATGTACACGTGTGCACATGTATTATGTATTTGCTTTGTGGTGCGGTTTTGAGAACTGGAACTCAAGACTTTTTGTATGAACTCTGCCCTCTCCCTAGCCCTGAATGTTGGTTTTGTTTTGTTTATTTCTCTCTCTTTCATTAATGGGCTCCTATTTCCTTTTTGCTCTTCTTCCTTTTCTTTTTTTGGTTTTTCGAGACAGGGTTTCTCTATAGCTTGGGAGCCTGTCCTAGAACTCACTGTGTAGATCATACTGGCCTCGAACTCACCAAGACCACCTGCCTCAGCCTCCTCAGTGCTGGGATTAAAGGCTTGCACCACCACCACCTGGCTCATGCTTTCCTTATCAAGCTTATATATGCCTCCTTGAGTCAACAGCTTCTCATAGTCTGTTTATTCTTTTGGTGCAGGGATTAAAATCAGGGTCTCTTGAGTTTTGAGCATATACACAACCACTGAGCTACTCTGAAGTCCTGGATTTTAAAAGCATATTAAGAGACAGTAGTAGTTAACCAATGTGTCTGGTTTGCCCAACTTCTGTGGAGATGAAAACTTAATTTCCATACTAGCTGTTCTCCCAAAATTAATTTGAGAAGATTTTGGAAGATACATCTCATAGTTAACCATAATTAAAAATAAGCCAAGCCTGGGTTAGTGTGATATCGTTTGCCCGTAATCCTGGCACCAAGGAGGCCAGTGTTTCAAACACTAACAGATAGCCAATACGATACATTGAATTTAAAATCTTCTAGACTATTGATCAACAGAAATGATGTATTAGTTATTTAAAAGGGAAATTTATTTATTTGAATAAAAAATTTAAATTCAAGGACGACTAATTTCCACCTTAGATTACTCAGGAAGCCAGAGTTAGAAAGCAGTCGCTCTGAATTGTATTTTAGAGGTCTATGATAAGGTGTGCTTTTGGTAAATACTTAAATTTAATTCTGAAATTACTAATGAATTTGTAGAAGAGTTACTAATTTTAACCTATTTTCTTTGAACTTGGGAAAAGGGCTTCTGAGAATGTAGTGTCTTTACCCACTGAGCCATCTTGCCAGGTTTTTTGAGATAGGGTCTCATATAGTGCAGGCTGGCCTACTCACTGTGTAACTAAGGATGGCCTTGACCTTTTTTCTGATCTACCTCCTGAGTACTGGGAAGGAGCCTCTATTTGCCAACATTAAAAATGCATTAATGAGTAATAAGTACTAATAAGTGAGGCTTTAAGGTAGAGTGTTATTTCATGTTTTTTTCTCAAAAACATTTCATAAATTTTTTTATTAGTTAATTCTTGGTTCTGATTCTTTTTTTAAACTTTTTGTGAAACTTAGATATGCAAAAAGGTGATCATCACCTATAATTCAACCATTTGACTATCATTACTTATTTTATGTGTGAGAGATCTCCTGGAACTGGAGTCACAGGTGGTGTACTGCCCAGTGTGAGTGCTGGGGACTGAACTGGGGTCCACTAGAAGAGCAGCAATGCATACTGCTGAGCCGTCTCTCCAGCTCCTACTTGTCACGCTTATCCTCCAGTTTAGAAGGCTTTATTCCTCTTAGATTATTTTGTGTTTCTTTTCAATTAATGTATTACAAGCATTTTCTTATGCCATTATTTGCAAACATAATTACTAGCCTTTGATAATTTGTTGCTAATTAGCTCATTCATAAAAGGGAAAATACTCCTCAATTTTGTTGGGTAGAAGCAAAATCCAAACATTTTAGCAAAACCTAAATTTATTTTTTCTGTAACTGGTAGTTTCAATTTAAATGGTCAAAGCTCTGAAGAACTAGATAAAATATTACGATATGGTGGTCTGAAGAAAACCTTAAAGGTAAGATCACAGTTTATAAATACAGTTTGAGAGCTTGAGCATCCAATTAGCTTTCATAGATTGGTGGGTGTTTTGTGACACAAGGTCACATATAACCTAGACTGGGTTTGAATTCCTGGTTTTTCTGTCCCATTTCCCATATTCTGGCATTACACCACTATCCAGCTGTTTTGTTTTTCTGATTTTTGTAAGTAGAGGTGTATGTTCACAAATCATAAGCCACCCTGAATCTTCAAGATGTCCCAGCAGATAAAGGTACTTGCTGCCAAATCTGACCACTGGAATTCAATCCCTGGGAGTGGAATGGTGGCGGGACAGAAGTGACTCCTGCAAGCTGTGCTGACCTCCACAGGCAGTGTGCATTCATGCACACACATACACATAGAAACTCATACACAAAATAAATAATCGTAATAAAAATGTGCCACCCCTAAAGTATAATTTTTATGTTTATAAAGTTGTATAACAGTTACCATCATCAAATTCTAGAACATTTTCATGACTGCCCAAATTGAATCCTATAACATTTTAAACATAATTTTTATTGATTCTTTGGGAATTTCACATCGTGTACCCCAATCCCACTCATTTCCCAGTCTCTCCATATCTGCCCCTCATCCCTGTAGCATCCCCCCAAAAGAAAAATTAAAAATATTGATTAAAAACAAATCAAAGCAAACAAACAAAACCACTTCCACTCTTCATCTTCCCACCTCTCCAGAACCTCTCCATTCGTCTCAGTGGCATTGGAGTCCCATAACTTTATCAGTCGTTCCCAGTTTTCTCTTTCACCACCCATGGCAACCACTAATAGTCTTTGCTTTTGTAGGTTTTTCTGTTCTGGACATTTCAGCTAATGGAATAATGATATAAGGCTTTTTTCTGTTTGACCTTTTCACTTATAGTTGTTTTCAACATTTATATAACATCTATTAGTATTCCATGATGTTTTGTGGCCAAATGGTAATTCCGTTGTTTAGAAACTCACAGTTTATCCATTTATCAGTTGATGGAAATTGGTTATTTTAGTTGTTGTGAATGATGTCATTTAGTGTGTTTGTGAACAAGCTTGTCTGTAGACTTAAACTCAGAGACACAGCTGCCTCTGCCTTCCAAGTGTTGGGATTAAAAGCACCCTACCTGGCCCAAAAGTCAATTCTGATGTTAATACAATTTGATCACAATCAAAAAGGTCTTACCCTCTTCACAGAAGAGTTGAAAGAACAAGTTGGCTTTTCACTGAGGATGCCAATTCTAGAGCCTTATACTTGCTCTATGCAAGGGCTCTATGGCTGAGCTCCCACCCTCCGATTTGCTCATCTTGTTGATAGCCTATTTCACATTTGAAAACCAATACTTTATGTAACAGTTAGCCTCTTTGGGGTCTATAAGTGAGGGCAGACTAGTCACTGGCACGGCTATATATGTTCCCTCTTAGCATTAAGAACTTTTTAAAAGAAAGATTTCACTTTTAATTTTTAATTGTGTGTCTATGTGTGTCAGTGTGTGCCTGTGCAGGACAGAAGAGGTCATTGGATCTCTTAGCAAAGGCACTTAGAAGACATGTGATGATGGCTGCCAGGACCGAACCAACACTTGCTCTAAACCACTAACTCATCTCTCCAGCATGAAGAGCATTTATTCAAAATAAACTGTGTAAATATTAAACAGCAGGTTAATTTTCGGTCTGGAGATGTGGCTTGGTTGGTGTGCTGTGCTAGCTTCTCCATGTCTAACAGGCTCAGCTCACCTGTAATCCTAGCACCAGTGTTCAAGGAGAGAGAAGCAGGAGTATCAAGAGTTGAAGGCCATAGATAATGATTTGCGGGCACTCTGGGATATATGAGAGACACTGTCTCCAACAGAGGCACTCAGCTAGTTGGTGACACAGTACATTTTAACTCATTTGTGTATCAAAGAGTTAACTTTTACTTTGAAACTAAATTATTGTTGAATTGCTTATGTATATTTGATTCAGATTTTAAATTTATGATATCTTCTTCTAGTTGGATTGGATGCTGCTGGCAAGACGACAATTCTGTATAAACTGAAATTAGGGGAGATAGTCACCACCATTCCTACCATTGGTAAGAAATTTATAGCTAACTCTATACAGTGAAAATATAGTTTTGTTTTTGTTAATCTTAAGAGATGATCAATATCTCTATTCTAAGAGACTTACACATTGCAGGGGTTTAATTCTTGGTACTTTATTATGAACAGTGGTCATTTTTTTCTTACAGGTTTTAATGTGGAAACAGTAGAGTATAAAAACATCTGTTTCACAGTATGGGATGTTGGTGGTCAAGATAAAATTAGGCCTCTCTGGAGGCATTACTTCCAGAATACCCAGGTGAGATATGCCATGTATTTGTAACTTTAATTTATAGATTTCATATTCTGCATTTTATATTGAGTGTTGACTTGTTTACATTCTTTAGTATGTACTTACTCATGCCTTTGAAATTTCAGGTACATAGTGTGGAAGAGTTAAATGTAGCTGCTCCAGCGAGATTTTAGATAGGAGTAAATGAGTTCTCAAGAATGAATTACGTATTTCATCAGTAGTTCTTTTGATTCTTAACCTTAATTTTGAGATTAAATTATATATCACAGAGGTAGAACTTGATTTAGTTCAGTCTGCTTTGCTAACTTATAAGACTTTTTTATATTATCATACAGGATATACTGGCATGAAAGAGACCTTAGTGATTATGTAGATAAGGAGTTGTCAAATTTGGCTACACTCTTGAGGGAGTTTTGAAAATTTCTAAAGTTGTCATAAGTCAGAATCTTGAACACACAAGGCCAGCAGGCTTAGTGTTCCACATCTTAGTATGTGTGTGGCTCACCTGGCTATCTGTTAAAGATACAGATTGATTTAGTGGGACAAGCTTTTTAGATTTGATACTTCTAGTAAGTTCTCTTGTGGTATTGATTTTGCTAGTTTGGGTTCTTATCAAAAGTTCTATTGTCATTTTTGAACTGTGGGGAGGCCTCTCGGATTGTAGTATGCTTAACTGTGTCCTCAGTGTCTACTTACTAAATGCTAGTAGTCACTCTGCCTTCCACGTCAAGTTCTGACAACTACAAATGATTGCACTCTTGCAAAAACCAAAAAACCTCCCGAGGGACAAAATTATTTCCTGGTAAGAACTACTATGCTAGTTCTCCTGTTGTTGTGTTTCCTCTCCACCTGTCCTCTGAATGCTGAGATTGCAGACGTGTACCATATGCTAGGGTTTCTCAAAGTGAGGAAACCGAAACTTAGAAGTGACTTCAAGACATAGCAGTGGCACATACCTGTAACTGGGAACCTGTAATTGCACTTGGGAAATAGGAGGATGAATCTAAATTCAGTTTAGTCTGCTCCTGCATAGCATGTTCGAGGCCAGCTAAGGCTCCATAGGGAGAACTTGTCTTTAAAAAGAAAAGATTGAGGGGTTCTTTTTTGTTTTTGTTAACCTGGTCCCAGTTCTCTTGTCTTTTCTACTATAATGAGGGGGTTGCACATTTGGTCTTGTTTTACTACCAAAGTTGAGAATTTCTTGAAGTAGTATATTTAACTTTTTTTTTTTTTTTTTTTTTTTGGTTTTTCGAGACAGGCTTTCTCTGTGGTTTTGGAGCCTGTCCTGGAACTAGCTCGTAGGCCAGGCTGGTCTCGAACTCACAGAGATCCGCCTGCCTCTGCCTCCCAAGTGCTGGGATTAAAGGCGTGCGCCACCACCGCCCGGCCTATATTTAACTTTTGAGATATTTAAGATTTGTAGTGTTGTGCTTATTCTCCATTGAGGTACATTGTTGCCTGGTAACAGTAAGCACCCTTGTTGAGTGGCTGGAACAATCCTGGCTTAAGTAGAATATCTTATTAAATAAGTGTATGAATATAAAAGTAAATATGAGGCATAATTTCTTACTAAAAAACAAGAATGTGTTAATTCACATGGCTTTGGATAGAAAACAGATTTTTGAAAAGTATAGGCTTTAAAAAACTTCATTGTGGAAATAGAAGCTAACACAATAAACCATGTATCTGAAGTAAAATCAGGCATGATGTAAATCTTGCTGATTTTAAACCTTATAATAATAGTCTTATCCTTATATTTGTTTAGAATGTTTTATAAGACATGTGAATCATGAATTTGGGATTAAATCTATCCTGGTCTCTTTGGATGACTTTAGAGTTAAAGGCCAGAGAATTCTTCATCCTAGATAGTTCTTCCCCTTCTAGGGAAAGCTCTATGTGGCCTGGTTTAATTACAGCTAAGCTAGCTCTTTTAGCTTGTATTTCTAGCATTCCTAGTCAGTTTTAACTCCTAACACTTAAACTAATTGTTTATTGTGGTAAATTCCTCTCCCCTCATTAGATAATTCCATCTCTTTTTAATTTGGCTTTTTCAAAAAGGTTGATTTTTATTTTGTGTGTATGTGGTCCCCCCAAACATGTGTTTGTGTGTATGTGTGTGTGTGTAAGAGAGAGAGAGAGGAGAAAGAACACCACATACATGCCTGGTACCTACAGAGCCAGAAGAGGTTGTTAGATTCCTGGAACTAAAGCTAAGGATGGTTGTGAGCTGCCATGTGGGTGATGGGAACTGAACCTGGATCCTTTATCAGAACAGAAGTGACTGACCCCAGTTTGTTTGGCAAAAGTAATCTTTTCTTAGAACAGATGGACGTGCTTTCAGAAGCTTAACTCTTCCATACTGTTGATCCTTTATAAGATTTATTTATTATATATACAGTGCTCTCTCTGCATGTCTGCAGAAGAAGGCACCAGATCTCGTTACAGATGGTTGTGAGTCACCATGTGGTTGCTGGAAATTGAATTCAGAACCTCTGAAAGAGCAGCCCGTGCTCTTAACCTCTGAGCCATCTCTTCAGCCCTAAAAACTATTTTTAAACACTCAGTCTTAGTTAGGGTTACTACTGCTGTGATAAAACATGGTCAAAGCATCCCAGAACTACCTGCCCAGGGACAGCGCTACCCATCATGGGCTGGGCACTCCCACATCACGGAAGTATTTTCTCACTGAGGTTCCCTGTGTTCAGGTGATCTAGCTTGTTGATGTAAACCTAGCCAGAATGCAGAACTTTCTAACACCTGTCAAACTCTCCATGCTGTCTTGCTAGTATTGAATATTTAGTGTGGCCCCTAAGTTTAACTTATAATTTATTGAAATATTTTTCCCTAGGGTCTTATTTTTGTGGTAGATAGCAATGATCGTGAAAGAATTCAAGAAGGAGCAGCTGTGCTGCAGAAAATGGTAAGTATGTATTTTAAGTTGATTATTTCCAAGATTTATTATGGGGGTACTGTCCGTGATTACATACCTAGAGGTAGAAATAAGCTTGGGAAACTTATGTTATTTCCAAGTTCTTAAGAATGCACAAAAAAAAAGCCTTCTAAGGTCTATTTATTTATGTAATTTGAAGTTCTCAACCTGTGGGTCAAGACCCCCTTTTGAGGGTCAAATGACCCTTTCACAGGGTCACCTAAGACCTTCAGGACACACAGATATTTATATTACGATTCATAACAATAACAAAATTACAATTACAAAGTAGCAACGAAAATAATTTTATAGTTGTAGATCGCTACAACATGGGAATTGTATTAAAGGGTCACAACACGAGGAAAGTTGAGAACCACCTTCTTAAAGGCCAATCATTATTTGCTCAAAGTGAAGGATATGAGATTTATAAGAGTGCTTGGAATTTACATATAGAAATTTAATTGATGTTTAATAACTTGTTTAATGTTGAATAAAATGTATATTTAGGTTAGGAAGACTTGTGAATAGTCAGTTTGATTTTAGAAGCAACTAACAGTTGAACCTTTACCCCAGCTTCTGGAAGATGAACTGCAGGACGCAGTGCTGCTGCTATTTGCAAACAAACAGGATTTGCCAAACGCTATGGCCATCAGTGAGATGACGGATAAGTTAGGTCTTCAGTCTCTCCGCAACAGAACAGTAAGTACTGGAAGGTGATACTCAGCTGCTGATTAGTATTGTTATTGTTGTTACTATTTGGAGATAGGGTCTAACTGTGGTCCTGGCTGGCCTGGAACTTACTCTGTAGACCAGGCCTCAGACACACATAGATCTGCCTGCCTCTGCATATGCCACCATGCCCACCCAGTTTAAATGTGTAGTAATTATTTCCTTTAGACAGACAGGATTATAAGAATATGGTAATATATTTTATAGAAAATACATCCTAAAAACCAGCCCTTTTGGGCTTTAAGTCAAAACTATAAATACTGCATTAAATTTTTTTTTAAAAATATGGATAGTCTCAGTTTTCTATTTAATTTTATTTTTATCTTCTGTATTATCAATACTAAGAGTTGAATATATAGAAATTACAGACATTCTTAGTTTTGTGCCATTTAAATAACTCTCCAGCTTTTTTTTTTTTTTTAAATGCCTTTATTTTTACTGTTTTTTGTGTTTGGGGTTGAGTGATTCTTTCATGTGGTGGGATAGTTACCCTACCGCTGAGCAGCATCTGTAGTTGAGTAGTCGATGCTGGCCTTGACTTTCTGTTTTTCTTTCCCAAGTGCTATGATTAGAGGCATGTGCAGTCTTAGAAAGCCTTAGGTTTTGTGCTGTTTATAGCAACCGTATTTTAAATCATATCATTAAATGTCTTTGTCTTTGTTTAAACTTGAAAACATTATGGAGGAACCTCTGCTGACACCTTTTTCTAATACAAAATTACGAGAAATACTGTGCCCCCTATCAGGTAGTGATTTGATATTGGCAAAGTCCGATGTACACATGGAAACTGTATCACAGACATGAGACCATGTTTTCAAAAGAGAAAGATAACTGTCAAAAACCCAGTGTCCCACACTCAACAGCAGCTTTACATTGACCTGTTAACAAGGCAGATACTGTTTATTCTGTAGACTGTTTGATGTCCCATGTGAATTAAAAAATATATATTGTAAAAGACTTAAAAACTGTGGAGATACGAATTTATGCCCTTTCCCTCCTTCTGGGTTGCTAGGGTATTTGATAGTCAGATAATTGGCAACATGGTAAACCTGCAATGGCTTTGCAACATTAAAATAAGTTTTTTTTCTTCTAAGGTGAAATAAGACTAGTCAGTTAAAAATGAATAAATTATCTGTTTAATGAGAGTTATTTTCTGGGTGTTTCAAGTTTTCTGGGGGGTTTTGTTTTTGTTTTTTTGAGACATCTTTTATTATTTAGATTTTATTGTGTTTCACAGAAGTAACTAAGAATCTTTACTGTTTAAAAAGTGAAACTTTTTGGAATATGTAAGATCAAAATGCTAAAATTACTTTTCAAAAAGAAGTAAAATTATGTGAAAAGTTTTAGTTCTTAGAATACCAACAAATATCTTTCAGAAATTTACCCCTTTTAGACTGGGGGTGTGGCTTAATGGCCGAGGACTTGCCTAGCACATGTGAGGGCCTGGGCATGAGAACTACACAAAACAAAGCTCCTAGTTATGGGGTGCAATAAGAGGGTCTTAAGGACCAGGTAGGTAATGTGTTAGAGATTCTCCCATTACTCTGCAGATTATGTGAGGGAAAATAAACTAATAAATCCATTGAATAACAGACGGAGTTTTAAATGGATAGAGTGAAGAAATTCCTAAAAGATACTTTTGAATGACTTTTGTAGTTACTGAAAGGATTAGATTCATGTTTGTGGGATGCAAGTAGGTTACCTAATGTTTATTACTGTGATTTAATCGTTTCCATTTTTTATGCTTATAATGTCTTAGTAGTGCTCGTGGCCATTTATGGGGAGGGAGGGACTTAATATTTTCTGTTTAAAAGTGAAAGTAGGTATTATCTTGCTAATCAAGTATTTTCTTGTCCTTTCTTCACAGTGGTATGTTCAAGCCACTTGTGCTACACAAGGAACTGGTCTGTATGAGGGACTCGATTGGCTGTCAAATGAACTTTCAAAACGTTAAATGAACCTGGATATCCAACCAAGGACATGTTTGATAGAATTGGTCTAGACTTGTTACAACAAAATTAGTTTGCATCTTGGTTATTAAAGAATATCTGAGACAGGTTTGGGCAGAATATTACAGCATTTAAAACTTACTTTGTTGCCAATTATTGTTTACCAAGCACAATGTTGCTGTTTAGCAATATGCTTGGGTGTAAGAGAAATTCTCCTTGGGAAAAAAAAAGTATCCACTGTTATACTTCCCTGAAGCCTAAATGCCTGGACATACAGCTATTGTGACACCTTTACACAAATCTGTTTTGAGTGTTTTTTGAGCCCACACCAATAATGTTATAAAGTTATTCCCTTGGTACTTTACTGACACCTTGATCATTCCTAGGACAGTCTGCTGATGTACAATGTAGCATTCCATTTGTATTTATTTCTGCCCCTTACCAAAAAAGATTTTTCTAATACTGCTTGTACCAGCCAGGGAAGTGCTCCAAAACACTATTGAGTTTTCTTGGACTGAGGATGCCCCACCACCAGCAGCCATTAATGACTCCTGGCTTCCATCAGCCAAACTTACCTCGTTAATGTGGTCTGTATTTGATAGCTAATTCTGTGCTGGTTGCAAAGAGTTCATATTGAGATAACTTTTAATACTCAGCAGATTGTCTTCCTTTATATTGTTACCTTTTTTATGTTGCATGTTGCTTTTGGAATCAGCCTGACTCTTTGCCCAGTATATGATAGTTCTGCTGATATTTTACTGTTTATTGATGAACCTATCTTCATAAAGAATTTTTTGAAAACTCATCAAATTCAGTGAATAAGTTTTCTTCATAACCCATTTGAAATTATTCCTAATAAAATGATAAAAAATGTGATTGTGTGTTCTTTTCAGTCTTTGGAATATTTGAAACTGATTTCCTTACAAGGCAAGGTTGATTTTTGCATATTTTACATGATATGGCCAATAATATAAGTCCCAGGGAGTTTACTAATGGTTTAAGTTGGCAGTAAACTTAACCATGGTTTATTAAGTGCATTAAAGTAATGTACTACTTTTTTCTAGGAGAATATAATTTTTTTTTTTTTTCGGTTTTTCGAGACAGGGTTTCTCTGTGGTTTTGGAGCCTGTCCTGGAACTAGCTCTTGTAGACCAGGCTGGCCTCGAACTCACAGAGATCCGCCTGCCTCTGCCTCCCGAGTGCTGGGATTAAAGGCGTGCGCCACCACCGCCCGGCTAGGAGAATATAATTTAAAGCTGTAAAGTTCAAACAACAGATCAATAGTAAAATGTTGTCCTAATTTGAACTCCAGAAGTAGGGTATGAAGCTCTCAGTTGGTGGAGTGCTTGACTTGTATGCACAGAGCCCCCAGTTTGGTTCCTGTACCATGTCCCATAGACATGACATGCATGTCTGACAGGCATGTCAGAAATTGTCATTGTCTCCTTAGTGAGTTTGAAGCCAGGCTAGGAAACATAAGACCTTTCTCAA
Source organism: Chionomys nivalis (assembly GCF_950005125.1). Classification (NCBI taxonomy): domain Eukaryota; kingdom Metazoa; phylum Chordata; class Mammalia; order Rodentia; family Cricetidae; genus Chionomys; species Chionomys nivalis. Next base: position 29,460,631 of record NC_080090.1, on the reverse strand, counting down.
AAAAAAGTAAAGTAACAAGTGGTGTCTGTACATTTGGCAGCTAACATTGGGTGGAATATATAGCTGTAAGTGATGCTACTCTAGAGAACAGGCTGCAGGCACTTTGTAACTTAGCATTTCACGATGTCAAAGCTGTATGCAACTTACAACAGTGGTGCATATCATAACTATTCTACTTAGAGGGTATTGTTCTCTATTTAGTGCCTCCTATTATAAACTGCTTTTTATGATTCTTAGGGTTTATATAAACTCATGGATCAAAATTTTTGCTGTTTTATTTTAACAGTCTTCTCTAACAATCCTGCCTATTATGGAACTTGCTTTGTAGACCAGGCTGGTCTCAAATTCACAGAGATCCACCTGCCTCTGTCTCCCTAGTGCTGGGATTAAAGATGTGTGCCACTGTAGGCCCGGCTTCAAAAATTTATTTCTATACTTGTAAAATGTGTATTTTAAAAATTTTGATAAATTTAGCAAAATAAATTGAAACTAAACTAAGCAGTTTATGAATATCTGAAGTAGGTTACTGGAATAAAGTATTCATTTGGTCTACTTCATTTGATGTGATTGAAACTTCCGTATTTCTTGTTAGAGAAAACTAAAATACAGTACAGTATATTTTTATGGTGTATAAAGTAGAAAGCATGAAACTTCATAAGCTCGGGTAGTAATTGTTAAGTTATAGTAATTTTTTAAAACAGCCATTTAAAGATTCTTTTTTAGTTTTATGTTAACATTTAGGTAAACGTATATTAATAACAATAATTATTTCCAGCCATAAGTTAAAAATTTATGTTTAGGTATCTAAATTGGATTCAGTGAACAGCAATACCAAGATTCATATCAAAAAATAAGTAAAGCAGCTGTGGCCTTGTACGTCAGTGTCTCGATAGAAGTGGAAAGAGGTCCCCTTCCGTCTTGCCAGTAGTTTCTACTTTCCCTATGAGTAGTGTGTATTTAGTTTATCGGGCGCTTCCGGAGCTATTCTGACTTTAGTCACAGTGCTTTAGTTCTGCTTATTTTGTCCAGACTTAGAACCATTCACATAGAAATGCAGTTTTCTCATCTACACTTTTGCTTTCTACAATTTCAGTCCTTGCTTTAAAAAAATAAATGGATAGGGTCATTTCAGGTTCCCTCTCCTTAGTTGCCCAAGGTACCAGCTGGGGACATATTCCTGGACACCTGCGAACCCCTCAAGAGTCAAGTCTCTTGCCAACCCTAAGATGGCTCCCTTAGATAGGATATATACTTCGCTGCTCCCGTATCCATCCTTCCTATATCCCAACCATCCCAATCCCCCGAGCTCCTCCCATCCTCCCCTTCTCATATTTCTCATCCCATTTCCCCTTTGCCCCATGCCCCCTCACCCGCAAGTTCCCAGTTTTTGCCCTGCAATCTTGTCTACTTCCCCCTCTCCATGCGGATGACTATATGATTTTCTTTGGGTTCACTTTCTTATTTAACTTCTATAGGATCACACATTATATGCTTAATGTCTTTTATTTATGGCTAGAAACCGATTATGAGTGAGTACATCCCATGTTCCTCTTTTTGGGTCTGGGATACCTCACTCAGGATAGTGTTTTCTATTTCCATCCATTTGCACGCAAAATTCGAGAAGTCATTGTTTTTTACTGCTGAGTAGTACTCTAATATGTATATATTCCACACTTTCTTCATCCATTCCTCCATTGAAGGGCATCTAGGTTGTTTCCAGGTTTTGGCTATTACAAACAATGCTGCTATGAACATAGTTGAACAGATACTTTTGTCATTTGATGTGGCATCTCTTGGGTATATTCCCAATAGTGGTATTACTGGATCTTGGGGTAGGTTGATCCCAAATTTCCTGAGAAATCGCCACACTGATTTCCAAAGTGGTTGCACAAGTTTGCATTCCCACCAGCAATGAATGAGTGTGCCTCTTTCTCCACAACCTCTCCAGCAAAGGCTATCATTGGTGTTTTTGATTTTAGCCATTCTGACAGGTGTAAGATGGTATCTCAAAGTTGTTTTAATTTGCATTTCCCTTATCGCTAAGGAGGTTGAGCATGACCTTAGGTGTCTTTTGGCCATTTGAATTTCTTCTGTTGAGAATTCTCTGTTCAGATCAGTGCCCCATTTTTTTATTGGGTTCATTAGCATTTTAAAGTTTAGTTTCTTGAGTTCTTTATATATTTTGGTGATCAGACCTTTGTCTGTAGCAGGGTTGGTGAAGATCTCCCAGTCAGTGGGTTGCCTTTTTGTCTTAGTGACAGTGTGAAGCTACTCAGTTTCAGGAGGTCCCATTTATTCAATGTTGTCCTTAAATGACCCTATCCTATACTGATGAATATCTTGCATATCACCTTAGAACCTTCATCTGGCGATGGATCGAGGTAGAGACAGAGTCTCAATTTGGAGCAACGGTCTGAGCTCTTAAGGTCCAAATGAGGAGCAGAAGGAGGGAGAACATGAGCAAAAAATCAGGACCACGAGGGATGCACCCACCCACTGTGACAGTGGAACTGATTTATTGGGAGCTCACCAAGGCCAGCTGGTCTGGGACTGAATAAGCATGGGTTGATTCCGGACTCTTTGAGCATGGCGGTCAATGAAGACTGATGAGAAGACAAGGACAATGGCACTAGGTTTCGATCCTAATACATGAACTGGCTTTGTGGGAGCTTAGCCTGTTTGGACGCTCACCTTTCTGGACGTAGATAGAAGGACCTTGGTCTTCCCGCAGGGCAGGGAATTTGGAATGCTCTTCAGTATCGAGAGGGAGGGGGAATGGAGTGGGGGGAGGAGAAGAGGAGTGGGGATAGGGGGAGGGAAGTGGGGGGAGCGGGCAATATTTGGGAGGAGGGGAGGGAAATGAGAAACGGGGAGCAGGTGGAAATTTTAATTAAAAAAGAATAAAAAAAAAAATGGAAATTTTAAAAATAGGTTTTAAATAACTTATGACATTGTAATTTTTCTATTTATTGATAATACATGTGCTTAATTTATCACTTAAACTTTATCATAAGTATGTGCACACACAAAAATGGATACAGGAAGTATACAGTATTCTGTCTGCGTGTATGCCTGCAGGCCAGAAGAGGGCACCAGATCTCATTACAGATGGTTGTGAGCCACCATGTGGTTGCTGGGAATTGAACTCAGGACCTTTGGAAGAGCAGGCAGCGCTCTTAACCTCTGAGCCATCTCTCAGCCCCATTAGGAGTCTTATAAATAGAGAAGACATGTTCCCTAGAGGGAATTTAAATTAAAAAGCAAAACCAGTACCACTTCATACTAGAGTCTGTTACCAAATAGAACTAGTAAGTGTTGAGGATGTACAGAAATTAGAGCACTCATGTATTTCTGGTGGGGAAGTGTACCTGCCTTCAGTAATATTCCCAAAAGGTAAATATTTTTCCCATATGACCCAATATTTCTGCTCCTGTCTAAGAGTGATACTCAAGAAAAATAAAAACACTCACACAAAACTTGTACACAAATGTTTATAGCAACATTATTTGTGGAAGCAGTACAAATGCCCATCAATCTATAAGATAAATGTAGTATAACCTAACAATGGAAAATTCATTAAAAAAAATACCCAGTATTGACACTACAACATGGAAGTAACTAAACAGCCTAACTGAAAGAAGCCAGTCACCAAAGGACATATTTCTTTGCATTTGTGAAGGTCCAAAATAGACATTTCATGGAGACAAAGTAGGTAAAGGATTATCAGGGTTTCTTTCAGCTGTTAGACTTAGTCTGACACCCAAATACCAATAGCTCTTAACAATAAACATACCAGTTTAAGCCAGGTGGTGGTGGCTTGCCCCTTTAATTTCAGCACTCCAGAGGGAGAGGCAGGCAGTTCAAGGCCAGCCTAGTCTACAGAGTTCCAGAGAAACCTTGTCTTTAAAAACCAAATAATAACCCCAAAACATTATAGAACTTGGGTTTTGACAGAACAAGAGCTTCCTATCAGATCAAAGATAAAGCCAGCTGGACAGCTTTAATGGTTCTTGTTGATTTTTTTTTTGTTTAAAAAGTTTTTTAATATATGGGTATGGGCCTGCCATGTGTCTGTACCATGCACATGCCTGGTTCCCAGAGATGATGGATTCCTGGAGCTGGAGTTAAAAGAGGTTGTGAGCCACTGTGTGGGTGCTGTGAAATGAACCCCAGGTCCTCTAGAAGAGTGAGCACTCTTAATCACTGAGTGGTCTTTTCAGGCTCAAGTTATAATGTTTCAGATGTCATTCATTAATAATTCTATAGAAGCTGGTAAAGCCAACTCAAATGATTAAGCTTAATGTTAAAATAATTATATAAATTTTAGCAACTATATGTTAATACACTAAAGGTGGTCAAATAAAAATAGTTCCCTACCCGTTATTTAACAGGAAATATGTCACCTTAATTTATTGGCTTACAGCTTAAAAATTGCCTTAAATTTAGGGATTTAAAAAAAAAATCTTTAATAGTTTGAACCTTTTATAATTACACATAATTTATTATTATACTCATATTTATCTCATTTTCTCAGTAATTACTATTTTTATACATTCTTGCTATCTACTAATCTGGATTTAAAGTGGTCCCATTTAAAAGTTCTCTGAAATTGCTGAAGTTAAAAAATAGCCTTTTGTTGTGAACATCTTAGTTTTTTACCATAATTTTCATTTACATTCAAGGTTGTATTTTTGAACTTGGATTTTTATACTTTTCTTTAAAGGAAGCACCTTTTCCACTTGGCACAAACACATAAAAATAAGTAGCAGTTGGTGAAGTAGGCTCTGAAAAAGGGTTTGGTAAACTATTGAGAGTAAAGTATGTTTATGACTGTAACAACTTCAATTCAGGAAGTTAAAACTGCATCATTAGAGTATTACTTCATATTTACTAGGATGACTTTTAAAAATGGGAGTAAGAGCCTGGCGGTGGCACACCTTTTATCCCAGCACTCAGGAGGCAGAGGCGGGTTTACATCTCTGAGTTTGAGGATGGTTGGGTCCAGGGCAGCCAGGGCTACACAGAGAAAAAGGCTGTCTTGGTGGGTTCAGGGAAAATTAGTGGTGGAAATAAGGTTGAGAGGATGTAGGGAAAACCAAACCTGTGCACTACAGTGAGCAAGTGTATAAGACAGTGCTGCTATGGCAAGAAAGTCTGGCAGTATTCCAGAAAGCTAAAGAGAATTACAACCCAGCAATTTACTCTGAAATATAAACTCAAAAGAACTGAAAGCAGATGTTTTGGATTGGTGTATAGCTGAGTGGTAGAGTATTTGCCTAACAGGATGTGATTCCCCAGCACTGCCAAAAAGGATGTAGAACCAAAAACTTGGGCACAAATACCCATAATACTAGACACAAGAGCAAAGAGACAGTCCAGATGTTCAGATAAGCAAGATGTATTATCCATGCAGTAGAAAATGCTCAGCTGTAAAAAAAAGATGACGTGTTGGTACATACTGTAACATGGATGAACCTGGAAAACATACAAGTGAATAAAGCCAAAACACTGTAGTCAGAAATGGTCTTCTTTTGACGAATGACTAAGTGTAGTGTCTGTTATGGGGACAACCGCATAAGAGTTATTTTCACAGGATAACATGCTCTAAAATGGTCGCCTTCTTCAGCAAGAACTTAGGACATAAATGTGCTTCACCACAAAGTTGCTAGATTTCCCATATTTATTAGAATCAAATGTACTAAAAATTCCAAAAGTAGTAGAAAAATTCAATCACAAAGATAGCTTAAACACTTCTGATGAACACCTTGTATTAATTTGTAGGTACAAATAAATCCAGGTATGATATTTATAGAATTTTTGTAGTGTTTCCTAGCTTTGCACTCTAGTCGTCCTGACATCTGTATGCTGGAGATTTGACTAAGTCAAATCTTTTTATACTTCATTATCTGTAAGTCTATAAAGTTTATTTCAGAGACTGGGAAAAAGCCCACTGTTCCCTTTTTCCATTTATGTAGCCCAAACTGACCTTGAACTGTGTAACCCAGACTAGCACTGAACTCAAAGCAGCCCTACCTCAGACTCCTGAGTGCTATAAAAAGCACCATGCTACGATCTCTTTTTCCTGCTTATAAAAAATTATCATTTTGAAAATGCTCGATGGTTTAAGTATAATTTGAAGCCCCAATCAGAAGTTTCTCATAAAATAATTGTGCTCTATTTTTTCATGTCATAGGGTCAAGTACCCTGTGTGTTGAAGAAGAGTGAAGACAAGGGGATCAGACTGTGTCGCTGCTTCCTGGGAACACTAACTGTTAAAATGGTCTGAACTGTGAATGAGAACACAAATTACGCACGTTTGTGCCACCATATACGCACTAAAAAACGCTAGAAATAAGAGAAGGGAAATACCCTGCTAACTGAAAAATGAAGAAGCTATAAAAATTGTTAATGGTATATTTTAATCTTTTGTTAAAGCTCTAAATTATAATAACTTCACCAAATTGAGGTAGTGATAGACTAATGTATTCCATGTCTCTCTGAAGTATTTCACCTTTTACTTGCATGTCCCCCTCCAATTATATGAACATAATTCAATGTAAAGTGTTATGAAAGAAAAATTGAGGTTATTCAAATAGTACTTAAAAACCTTAATTGCCAGCTTAAAAAAACCTAGCTGTACACAATAGTTCATTTTTTCTTGCTAGTCATATGTTTTCCTCCAAATGTAGGAAATTAAAAAAAAGGATAAAGATATATGATGCAAACATTATGAACTGGTATGTAACAAAGCCACCTGAAACATAACTAGTAGGGAATGACCATAATAAAGTTAGTATCTAGATGTCCTCTGAAGATTTTTATATATAAGCGCTGATTCATATTAAATTTTCTGAAAAGTAACTCGCTCCCTTTTCATTCAATGCAGCAAAATCTACTTCCATTTTAAATCACAAACCAGTGCTATGTGATCAGAAGGGTGAGAAACACTAGGTAAGGCCTGATGGGTGGTAACTTCTTCATGACTAGGTAACGGAATCACCTGTTCAACCTCGAAAGCATTTAAGTCAATGAAAATGTAATCTAGACATCCGTGAAAGCCACCAACATAGTTGGTGTAAGCAGGTTCTCCACAAGCACTTTTCAGTTTGAAAAGGTGTGTGAGAGACATATTGCATCTTTCCTCTTCCCCATTGGAAGCCCAGTCTTCATGATCCTCTGGAATGCTGCCATTGATGACAAAATGATACATTCCTGTAGATGGTGTACTATTAAAGTCTCCACAAAATATAACTGGTAGGCCAGGATACAGGTCACATGAAACATGTCTAATGTGTGCCAAGGCTACTGCCATTTGAATGAGACGAATGTATCCACCTACAAACAAACAAAATTAATGTAAGTACTTTTTAAAGCCCTCCTAAGAAGAGAGGGAGGGCTCTCACAAATTATGGTACCTAAGTAACATTCACTATGTATATGTATGTGCATACAAACACATTTTTACATTGTCTGTGTGGAGGTCAGAGGACAATGAGGGGGTGTGCCTCGGTGTCTGTATGGAGGTCAGAGGACAATTTACATTGAGTTGGTTCTCTTTCCACTGCATGGGTCCCTGGTATTGAACTCAGGCCATCAGGCTTGATGGAAGCACCTTTACCAGCTGAGCTACCTGGGCCCAAGACATTTCTGTAAAATAGCTTTAGCAACTTTAAACACCTACAGCATCTGAGTGACATTCAGAACATATGTTTGTATAGGGCTGGGGTGGTAGTGCATACCTGGAATCTCAGCTGAGGAGGCTGAGGCGGAAGGGTTTCAAGTTCTAGGCCAACATACATTTCAAAGTTCCATCAAAAAAAAATCAACTAAAAGCAAGATATATGTGTACATCTCTCTGTGTGTGTATGTGTATGTAAAACAGCTTCAATAACTTAGTCACTTGTAAAACTAAATAAAACTTACCGTTTGGGTGCCAGTAGAGATGGGTATTAGCAACGCATATCTTTTTAGAAGAGTCCTTTGTAGACTGAAGAACTGAAATCTACAATAGAAAACATCAAGAGTTCAGTTGGTGTTTGCCCACCTCCTGAAAACTTCTTGGATTTTGTTGCTTGAGACAGTTTCTCACCAGATAGTCCTAGCTGTCCTGGAACACACTATGTAAACTAGAGTGGCCTCAAAACTCATAGAAATCTACCTGCCTCTTCCTCCAAAGTGCTGGGATTAAGGGCAGGTGCCACAACATCCCACCCTGCAGAAGGTTTTGTACTTAAAATTAACAACTGAGCTACTTTATTTCACAGACCCTTGAAAACTAAGATAACATTTTTAAAATCTGATCTTGCATGTTTTAAGGTATGCTAACATGAGAAAAGGTAATAACGTTTTAGTAACCATCCAGTATACATAACCATTAGGAAAACACACTTTAGTTGAAAATTAAGACTGGATACTGTTTTCAAGTGTGACAGCACATGCCCCTGGAGTCAGGCAGGTCTTTGAACAGTCTAGCGTTTACAGTGCTATGCCGTGGAGCAAGACACTCTTCAGTGTTAAAATGGCAAAGCAACCGTATCACCTACCTCATAGAAGTGTGCATTCAATTAAACGAATTTACATACAAGTGTACAGAACACAACAGTGCTTAAAAACAGGTAGATATTTGTTTTACTCAGAACAAAATCTCTCTTGCCTAAATGCTTTGGACCAAAAAACAATAATTTAACCCCAACACTTGGGAGGCAAAGGCAGGTGAATCTCAGCGCCAGCCTAGCCTACATAGCCAGTTCCAGGGCATCCACAGCTACTCAGTGAGACCCTGCCTCAAAATACCAACAAAAACAAACAACAGGCCGGGCGGTGGCGCACGCCTTTAATCGGGAGGCAGAGGCAGGCGGATCTCTGTGAGTTCGAGACCAGCCTGGTCTACAAGAGCTAGTTCCAGGACAGGAACCAAAACCACAGAGAAACCCTGTCTCGAAAAACCAAAAAAGAAAAGAGAAAAAAGAAAGAAAGAAAAAAAACCAAACAGGCAAAAAATAACAGAGTTTTATGCTAAGAAGCAGTTCACACCCTGAACAACAAAGCTAGCTAGCTAGCCTAATCAACTGGCTAAGAATCCCGGTTCAGACTTCTATGAACCAGAGTAAGCGCATTTGAATATTTTCTCATGTATGAAATAATAGTATCTGTAAAACAAACCAAAGTCAATGATTTCTTTTACATACTAGGTTAACAACAGTCGTGAAACAGGTCTTAAAACAAGAGGCACTTATACTTGTAACCGCTTTAAAGCGCGCTACAAGTGCTTGGCACGTTCTGACCATGACTGCATTTCTCCGTATCTACCTGGATCGTGAGCACTAAGACTGCTCTATTCATCTTGTTCAAGGCGCCCTGCGTCGGGGTTTGATACACTAGAGGTGTTTTGTACGTGCTGGATTAATGACCAAGCCACACTGTAGAAGACGCTAGGGCAAGCATACTTGAAAGAAATGCGATCTAGACAGTACCACCACCCCTCCACTCCGAAGGCCCCGAACCATGGTGAGTATGAAGACAGGCAAAGCTACTTGACCTGAAGGACGGACGATCTCTGGAGTACTTTCTCCTGCGCTAGAGGGTTCAAAGCGAGTTTCTCTAGCAGGTCCTTGTGCAGCGGGTCCGACTCCAAGGCTTCTTGAAAAGAAATGTCGTGTTGGCTAAGGAGGTTGAACTTGGACTTCCGGTAGAAAGTGGCCAGGCCTTCGTGTTGTTTGATCCGGAACACGCCCTCCAGGCCGAAGGCCTCCAGGGCCGGTACCAAGCTGTCGGCGAACACCTCGCGGTCCACCTCCTGCAAACAGATGAGGTCTGCGTTGTAGCCCGTGAGCTCCTTCTGGATGAGGTTCTGGCGGTAGTCAAGCTCCAGCGCGTAGGGCGCACAGTACGGGTAGAGGACGGTCCGGGAGAACTCGGTCTGGGCGTACGTGTCTGCCAGGATGTTGTAGGAGACGGTCCGGATGATGGAGTCCTCCGGCACCTTCTTGGTGTACAGATGCCGATGGTCAAACGTGCAGGTGCCGGGCCCGGCCTCCACGGGACACACGCTCTCCAGCTCGCGGCTGGGCCCGAAGCGCTGCCCATTGCCCGGCGTGCAGTGAAGCTTGAGCCGCAGCCCGATGTCCGCGTTGCACGGGGTGTACACGCGCTCGGCCACACCCGTATCGGTCCAAGCCGAAGACGGCCCGGGGCGCGACGACGACTCGAGGCCGCCGTCCCCGGGCTCGGCCGCACCGGGCTTGACCTCCTTGAACCAGCGGAACACGGAGCTGGCGGAATCCCCGAACTCCAGGCTGAGCTTGGGACACACCGGGAAGCCGGCCATGATGTAGCGCGGCAGCTGCAGCTCGGTGAAGGCGGGCGGGTTGCGCTCCACCTTGTACTTGACGTCGCCGATCTGCAGCACCGCGCCGTCCTGCCAGGCATCCACGTTGAGCACGTCGTCCGCCACGGCCTCCTCGCGGTAGTACAGCTTCACCACCGGCTCGCAGGCCGCGGCCGGTTCCGGAGCGCAGGCCGCGCCACCGCCCGACTGCGCTCGGTTCTTCCGGTTCTTCTTGGCGGCCGCCGCCTTAGCGTGGCCCTTCAGGGCGTTGGTAGCGATCCGGCTGAGGGCCCGGCCCAGGGGCTCGCTCTGGTCGCGCTGCATGTTCTTGTGGCTGCCGTCGGCCAGCGCGAACGACAGGCTGAGCTTGGGCTCCGAGGGCACGCAGCGCACCACCGCCCGCTCCATGGCGCACGCCGCCTGCTCGCTCGCCGCCTCGGCCCGGCTGCGCTGCTCCACCACCGACCGGACCCCACGCAGCGCGGCGCGGCCCGGAAGCCTCCACATGAACCTAGAGGCCGATGGGACTTGAGAGCCAGAGTCGCTCGCCGGTGAGCCCGCGCGGAGAAGCGGCAGCAACCGGCTCCTGCCCCATTCAGAACGGGGACTTCCGGTCGGCGGCGGGCGAAGGAAGCTCATGGGGTTCGCGACGCGCACTTTCACCACACTCACTCACAGGCTCGTTTCTGGTAGAGCCGCCTGTGTCTCGAAGGACGCGCCTTGGTGTGTTTGTGTTCAACGCGGTTTAAATGCAAAGAGAGGAGGAAGTGTAAAGGCGCCGGGGGGTAGGGTGGGTACCAAATCCCGAGTTTTGTCGAAAGTGCGGGCTTCCAGAACCGGAAATGATTGGGCAGTGTCGTCACGCCTTGGTCTCGCGGCGATACTAGGCTTTCTGTCACTTCTCTTGGCAATGCACCGGCCTGAGAGTGTGAATGGCGGGAACCCTACCAGGATTGCAACAGTTCTCACAGTTTGGCCGCCCTGCCCCCTGATTTTCGAATTTCAAGGTGTAGCGGGTGGAGTGAAGCTCGGCCCGGTCCCTTACCCATGCAGTCAGCACTGAGGGCACACGGTTTACTTAAGCCTCACGTTGTTGTTTTTGAGGTAGGTCTCCAATCCGTCGCTTAGAATTGCGGAACCGGGAAAGACAGGGTCAAAGCCGCACAACATAGGAAGTTGTCAGGGAGTCCCGACAAGTTTCTAAACTGTTACTAAGTTGTAAAGAGCTTGGAAGGCCTTGTCTTTGTAGGGTTGCAAGATTTAGCAAATAAAAATACATGGCTCAGGTAAAACACAGAGAATTTTTTAAAAACGAAAATGCTTAATTCCTCCCCGTATTACTTTATCTGAAGTTTAAATTTGGCTGAGAGTTTTCTTCCGATTTTTATTTCTTTCAAAACTCTTAAAGAATGAATGATCTTGACATATTTGTAGACCAAAACGAAGCCCTGCCTGACCAGGATAGTGAACCCAGGGGACATTAGCATCGACGGTACTGACTCAGATGGTCAGGTCTGACATCAAGCGCTTCTACCCACTGGGCCATTTTGCCTGCTCAGACCTTCTTTTGTTTTCATGGTCTTGTATTTATCTCCGAAAAACCACAAAGCCAGATAAAACCCCCTGCAGCGAGTTGACAGTTTAGATAGAATGCCTTGGGGGTGGAGGATTCCCTCTCCTTAGCCTCGTCAGTGAGTCTGCAACCCATATATATCCAGTTTTAGCATTGGCTGAGGGGGGCAGCTAAATTTTCAGCAGAGTTTAACATAGTACAGGGTTTCTCTGTGGTTTTGGAGCCTGTCCTGGAACTAGCTCTTGTAGACCAGGCTGGTCTCAAACTCACAGAGATCCGCCTGTCTCTGCTTCCAAAGTGCTGGGATTAAAGGCGTGCACCACCACCACCCGGCTGGGGGGGTCTTTCATCATGTGTAACTTGGCGTGGGTGTGTGGGTTCACACGGGTCTATGAAATGAAGATTCAGGGACACATTGATAATGGACGTACTCTTTGCAGTGCAGGGGGCTCCGTCTCCGTGAACTGCAGCGCTTTCCCTTTGCCTCCCAGCATCTTTATTTTTCCTGTGCTTACACTTTAGCTAGAAGATTTCCATATCCCAAAACAAACTGAATGGAGCTTCCCACAATACAATGCCAGGTGCAAATACCTGATTCATGAGGTGCCACGGTTTTCCCTAAACCAAGTTGTGCATAGGCTTTGTATCCATGGGACACTCAGACTAGATTCACACAGGGCAACAAAAGGTATCTGTAACACAAAGGATGCATTAGGGGCTGAGTGCATCCGGGCTAGGCCAGGTAGAGCCCAGTGGGAGTTCATGGCTAGTGGGGGTTGCTTGCTATCCCTCTGGCACCAGGCAAAGGGGACATTACTGTACGGAACATGCAAGTTTCTCAGAAACTCAGAACAAAGGCAAGAAAGGTCACCAACAGGGAGGGTGAGTAGGAAGGCCAGGACTCCATTAGGTCCCAACAGGCTTTTATTTAGTGGGTTATGGGGAAAATTTAGGGGAAAGGGAAATGGGGGAAGGGAAGAAAGGAAAAGAGCAGCGGGGAGAGGGAAGGGGAAAATTGGGGAGAAGGGAGTGAAGCAGAAGCTGCCTCTTTAGGAGAGAGCCAGAAAGGAGGGGGCTCAGGCTGGAAGCAGAAGGAAGTTCCACTTGCCTCAGCGGATGGGGAGAAAGTGGGTGGGGCTTGTCTCTTAAAGGGACAGGACACACCATTACACCTATACACAAATTTTTCTTTTAAAGAAGAAACTTGGTATCCATATTAGAGGATCACTTTTTTGTGTTTTGTTTGGTTTTTTGTGGTTTTGTTTGCTTTTGCTTCTCGAGACATAGTTTTTCTGTGTAGCCTTGGCTGTCCTGGAACTGTCTCTGTAGACAAACTGACCTTGAGCTCACAGAGATCCACCTGCTTCTACCTTCTGAGGGCTGGGATTAATGGCATGTGTAACCATTGCCTGGTTTGGTGTTTTGTTTTGTTTGATACAGGCTTTTACTGAGTCCAGGTTGCCCTCAAACATGTAGTCCTCCTGACTCAGCCACACAAGCTCTAAAACTGCACTGTGTGCCACCAGGCTTAGCCAGAGGATCACATTTTGCACTTGATCTTAGCCAAAAGGCTGAGAAGCGATAAGAGGATCACATTTTGATGTGATAAAATAAATCCTTTTTAAATAATCAAGGCTTTGAAAAAAATAATAATATAATACAAATTATATTCTTGGACTCAGAACTAGAGTTTTTACTTCTTCCTGAAGCAGATGGAAACAAATACAGAGACCCACAATCAGACATTATGCAAAGAACGAGAGACCTTGGAACAAACACTCAGCCCTAATTGGGATAATCTCCATGAAATCCCTCCTCTCAGGGATCGGGGAACTCTGCAAAAGAGGAGGTAGAACAACTGTAAGAGCCAGCGGGGGTGGAGAACACCAAGGAGTCTCTACACACAGCAGGGCTAGTGCATGTGTAAACTCATGGAGATTGAAAGATCATCCACGGGTCTACACAGTTCTTTACCAGATGGAGTCCTAGAGCTGAAAGAAGTGGACACATGTCCTCATCCCTAGCCCAGAAAGCTATCTCCCAATTGATAACCATTTGCAAATAAAAATTTAGCTTTCTCCAAGGGAATCTCACTGAGAAAACAAACTACTCCTAAGTATGGGCTGCAGGCCCAGCTATAGATGGCCAGCCCATTCCTCACATTCCAGTCCAGACCACCAAGAAGCAAGATGGCTAACATAGATAAGAATAATGGGTTAATATAAGTAAGCTACAAGAGCTAATAAGAAGCCTGGGCTAATGGGTCATTCAGTTTTATAACTTATGGAGATCTCTGTGTGGTTTTCTTTGGGGCTTGCCGGCTGTGGGGTATCAGGCAGGAAAGAAACCCCAACAAGCAGGCCCCTCATGTTACAGAATGGCGCCCATGTGGATAACTGCATCCACAGAGAGCCTGAGAAAGCTTGGGAAAGAATAAAGCATGTTTTCTTTTTTTTTTCTTTTTCTTTCTCTCTTTTTTTTTTGATTCCTGTCCCGGAACTAGCTCTTGTAAACCAGGCTGGCCTCGAACTCACAGAGATCCGCCTGCATCTGCCTCCTCGAGTGCTGGGATTAAAGGTGTGTGCCACCAACTGCCCGGCTAGCATGTTTTCTTGGTAGCAGCAATTTCTCAGGTTTACAGTGTGTTAAAAATATATGCAGGCTAAAGGTTAAAGTCCGAAAGAAAGAAAGAAAGAAAGAAAGAAAGAAAGAAAGAAAGAAAGAAAGAAAGAAAGAAAGAAAGAAAGAAAGAAAGAAAGAAAGAAAGAAAGAAAGAAAGTTGGGTGTGGTGGTACACACCTTTAATTCTCTGCTTGGGAGGCAGAGGCAGACAGATCTCTGTGAGTTCAAGATGTGGTAGCACACACCTTTAATCCCAGCACTTAGGAGGCGGAGGCAAGGGGATCTCTGTGAGTTCAAGGTGTGGTAGCACTTGCCTTTTAATCCCAACACTTGGGAGGCAGAGGCAAATGGATCTCTGTGAGTTCAAGGACAGCCTGGTCTACAGAGTTATTCCAGGACAAAGAGAACCTGTCTCAAAAAGTAAAAGTAAAAATAAAAGAAATAGAGATTAAAGTAAAGACACATAAAGATGGAAAATACACAGAGAATCTTGATACTGTATGCTATTATGCTCTCTTTGAATTGTTTGAATGCTGAGGAAGGGGCAATAGCTGCTAAAAGATGTTTGCTTATAAATGCTGCTGAATTAATCCAAGATAGGTATTTTCAAAAATGAAGTCAAAAGGTATGTTACTTTGGAGAAGAGATTTTGCTTTTGTTTCCACAGAACATGAGAGGCTGTGGATTCATTCTGAGTTAAGAAAAATCAGGTTCAATCAAGGAAGACCACCTGAAAAATCTTCGGTAGAAACAGATGGCCCAGATGTCTGAGTTCTACATCCAGAACAGATTCAAGATTGCTGCCCAAGATGATCAAGACTCACAGGATACTCCAGTCAGACTTGATTATAACTCTAAATTTTCTTTAGGTCCCCATAACTAGGATGATGTCAGATGTCAGAGACGCAAACCAGGTCTGTCTTGTTATGTTCTCGTCCATTTTCCTTCTTCGCCCTTTCCTTTTCCTTTTCATAGGCTTTCCCAAAGACCACAGCCCGACCTGGTGTATGCCTCAGCCTCCTGAGAGCTATGACTGCTTCAGCCTGACTACGTTTCTTTGCCTCTCGTTTTTTCATTCCACCTTTAGCCCAAGATGTCTCACCTTCTCTCCCTTGTCCCTCCTATTTATAGTGATATGTTATTGTGTTTTAATAAAGAGGCAGACGGATCTCTGTGAGTTCAAGGCCACCCTGGGCTACACAAGATTGATTCTGTCTAAAAGAAACAGCTCGCACAAAGGTGATCCCAGCACTTGGGATCAAATGCCTTTTAATCCCAGCAGTAGGGAGGTGGAGACAGGAGTGATATGACTGGGCAGAGAGAGGACTATAAGGGGAAAGAGACAGGAACTCAGTGGAGAGTGGAGTGTGTGGTGTGCAGTTTGAGGATTTGTGGAGACAGGATCTCATCCATTTTTGGCCTGAGGTAGAGGTCTGATCTTCAGGTTGAACCCTAGCATCTGTCTCTAGGTTTTTGTTTTTTTGTTCTATGTCTATTTGTACTTCCCTAACTAGTAGTAGTCTTATTCTCTTTGTGCATTTCACTTATGCCCATGGCAACTACTATATTACTGAACACAGCCCTAACAGTATTCCTTCTTACAATGATTGGCAATTAGGGATGACTTTTTTGCTGTTACTATTTTCATAATATTTCTACTGTGTGAGAGTGGTTATTTTGCATGCAGTGTTCTCTGGGGGGGAAGTACTGTGATCAGCCAGGTACCACAGACAGTATAACAGGAAAATGACATCTCTACTCTACTACAGCCTAGTTATTCTTGAATATTGCAGATATTTCCACTTAAAGAATAAGAATTGTTTTTTTAAAAATTTACCCTGGGGTCACAAGATGGCTCAGAGTATTAAGGCACCTGTTTCCATGATTGAAGACCTGTATTGGATACTTGGGACCCACTTGGTTAAAGGAGAGAACCAGCTCCTACAGGTTGTCCTCTGACCTGCACACACATATTGTAGCATATGTGTATACACACAGAGACACACAAAGTAAGAAAATGTAAATTAAAGCACTAACCCCAGATACACAACTCAAAGGACAAAAACACGAGAAACATGAAAGTTCAAGCAACATAACTGCTTCACAGATTACTAACCCTTGAGTAACGGCTTCCAATTGCAAAGGAACTCAAAAGAATGATTCTAAGTATGCTCATAGAAATCAAAGAGGACACTCATTTACGAAATGAATTCCAAGAAAACACAAATAACTGAATTAAATAAGGAAATGTGTGTTATAAAGATAGAATTTAACAAAGAGATGGAAATACTGAAGAAACCAAACTGAAATACTGGAAATTAAAAATTCAATAAGTAAAACAAAAGTTTCTGCAGACAGTGTCATCAGTGAAATGGGTCATGGGAAGGACGATGTCAGGACTTGAAGACAAGGAGAGGAATATTCACACATGTACACGTATGAACAGAGCTTTTGAGATCTATTAAAAAATCAAGTCTATGAAATATGGGCATGAAAAAAGAATATTATGTTAAAGGTACAAAACGTTTCAATAATATCATAGAAAATTTTCCAAATCAAGGGAAAGGATTTGTAGAAGACATTTAGAACAATTATGACCAGCTAAAAAGCTCCCTTCATCATCTAGTTAAAATCCTAAATATAAAGAAACGGTCGAATGAGTCATGAATAAAGGTAGGCCCATCAGAATAATAGCTAATTTCTCAACAGAAACTTTAAACACCAAGAAAGCTGAAAGACACTGCCACCTAGACTTCTATAGCCACCAAAGCTATGTCATAACTGAAGGAGAAAGTAAACCCTTCTGTAATAAAAAATAGGCTAAAGGAATTCATGACCACTAAGACAATTTACAGTATCTACAGAAAATGCTTGAATCCTTTAGAAGAAGAGAAAGATACACACCCACAAGACTTCAGAAAACAACTCACTGGAATGGGATAAGCAAATTAGGAGCAGGAAAACAATTGACAAGAATTAGTGGGCTGGAGAGATGGCTCAGAGGTTAAGAGCATTGCCTGCTCTTCCAAAGGTCCTGAGTTCAATTCCCAGCAACCACATGGTGGCTCACAACCATCTGTAATGAGGTCTGGTGCCCTCTTCTGGCCAGCGGGCATATACACAGACAGAATATTGTATACATAATAAATAAATATTTTTTTAAAAAAAGTCTTTGCTGGGCGGTGGTGGCGCACGCCTTTAATCCCAGCACTCGGGAGGCAGAGGCAGGCGGATCTCTGGCCAGCCTGGTCTACAAGAGCTAGTTCCGGGACGGCCACCAAAGCTACAGAGAAACTCTGTCTTGAAAAACCAAAAAAAAAAAAAAAAATTAGTGCTCACTGTGCAATAACAGCTATGAATATAGTTAGTCTCAGTTTCCTGGTTGGAAAATACAGACTAGCCGATAAGGTTAAAAAGCAGGATCTATCTGGTTGACTTGGGATCAGGGGTATTCTGCAAGAAATACACTTCAAAGACAGTTGCTATCTTAGGGTGAAAAGATGGAACAAGTTTTTCCAAACAAATGACAATAGAAAACAAGCGCGTGTCGTTGTTCTAAAGTCTGACAAACGAGATTTTACAGTAAAAGTAGGCAGAGAAATTAAGGAAGGTAACTTCATACTGATACGGGAACAATCTGCAAGAGGGTATAACAATTCAAAATTATATACATCAAGCATGGGTGCACCCAATTATAAAAAGCATATTGCTAGATGTAAAGTCACAGATGTAACCCCAACACAGTAATGGCGAATAAAAGAGATTTGATAGATGTAATGGAAAAGTTAAATAGTTTTTTTTTTTACTTTTTTACAGAAATTTACAATGTGCAAACTGAAGTCAAAGCTATAATAGTGGTGAGATCTTATCTGAAAGAAAAAGACATGTACAATCTAAACAATGGAAATACAAAGAACCTACAATAGTGAAAAATAGGGGTTTTTTTTTATAAAAGATCAAAGAAGACGAAAACTACCTAATTTTAAGACTGTAATTGTTTTAATAAATTACGGTGATCAAGACAGTGTTGCATAGTGTACAGGTAGGCATTCAGATCAATGAAAGAGACTGAGAATTCAGAAAGAAAACCCTATGGTTACATTATAGTCAAGATGGTTTTGTTATTTTTGTTTGGTTTTTGTTTTGTTTTGAGATAGGGTCTCACTATGTTGTCCAATCTGGCCTGGAACTCCCTGAAGTTCCAGCTTCAGCCTCCTCAGTAGCTGAAGCTATAGACATGTATACCACCATCTGTGGCTACTCAAGTGGGTTTTTTTTTTTTAATAAAGATGCCAATGCACATCAGTGGCAAAAGACAATCTTTTTCAGAAAATGTTACTAGAGTGTAGTTCTTCTTTTTATGAAGATTTGTTTATGTATGTATGCCATGTTTGTGCCTGGTGCCCAAGAAGGCCAGAAGAGGCATCAGACCCTGTAGATATTAGTCATAAAGCAAAGGATAACCAGCCTATAATCCATGATCCCAGAGAAACTAGGTAACAAGAACCCAAAGAGAGACATACATGAATCCCCTCTAGGAAGGGGAAGCAGACAAGAACTGAGAAAATTGGGAATTGGAGGCGGGGAAAGAGAGGGGAAAAGGGATGGGAGGAGGAGAGCATGAGGGAACTGAATGCTCCAGAAGGGGCTTGGACAGAGGGGGAAAAAAGAAAGAGATACCTTGATTGAGGGAGCTATTAAGGGGCCAGAGAGAAACATGGCACTAGGGAAATTCCCAGGAACCTACAAGGATGAGCCCAGCTAAGACTCTAAGCAACAGCAGAGAGAACGCTTCACCTGGCCTTCCCCTGTAATCAGATTGATGACTACCTTAATTGTCATCATAGAACCTTCATCCAGCAACTGATGGAAGCAGATGCAGAGATTTATAGCGGAACACTTGGCCGAACTTCCAGAGGCCGGTCCAGGAAAGGGAGGAGCAATGATATGAGCAGGGTGTAAAGACCATGATGGTGATACCAACAGAAACAGCTGACCTGAGGTAAAGAGATCTCACTGACTCTGGAATGATATCAGGGAACCTGCATGGGACCAAGCTTGGCCCACAGTTGTGAGGTTTGGGCGGTCTGTGGGAACACTGGCAGTGGGACCAGGACTTATCCCTACTGTTTGATCTGGCATCTAGGAGCACATTCTCTTTAGAGAAATACCTTGTTAAGCCTAGATATGGGGGGAGGGCCTTGGTCCTGCCTTGAAGAGGCTTTGTTGACTCACCAGGGGGAGCCTAGCACTTTCTGGGGAATGGACAGAGGGAATGATGGGGCAGGAGAGGGAGAGAGCGGTAACAAGGATGGCTGTGTGGAGAAAAGATCGTATTAAAAAATAAGTTAATTAGGGCTGGAGAGATGGCTCAGTGGTTAAGAGCATTGCCTGCTCTTCCAAAGGTCCTGAGTTCAATTCCCAGCAACCACATGGTGGCTCACAACCATCTGTAATGAGGTCTGGTGCCCTCTTCTGGCCTTCAGGCATACACACAGAAAGAATATTGTATACATAATAAATAAATAAATATTTAAAAAAATAAAATAAAAAAATAAAAGATAAGTTAATTAAAAAAAAGAAGACAACAAAGACATCTATTTGGGGCTGAATGCTTCAAAGTCTCATTTTTTGCACATCTCTTTTTTTGGTCTAATTTCAGTTTGTTTCTAATAACCTCCCCATTTTCTAGTTGTGAGTCTCTTGTCTTATTCCTATCTGCTGAAAGAAATGGCTTCTCTGATGAGCACCGAGTGATGCACTGATCTATGGGTATAGAGATATGTCATTAGGAGTCTTTTTATTGCCATGTTCCTTTAGCAGAGTAATAGTAGCAGGCTTTCCCCTAAGCCTATGACCTCTCCAGTATCAGGTTCTTGGTCACTTTACAGTGTCATGTGTGGTTTTCATGACATGGAGTGGGCCTTTCATCCAATTAAAAGTCATTGGCTATTCCTGTATCGTTCGTGCCACTATTGCAGCAGTATATTGTGGGCAGGTCATTGTTATAGGTCACAGAATTTGTATCTGGGTGATATTGATGACTACCTTTCTCTTCCAGTAGCGTGTGGTATACCTTTCAGCATCATAAATGCACGTCAGTAGAGGTTTCTCTTCATTTAGGATTATGTTAACTATGAGCTTGCTTTAAATTGCTTTATTATGTTGAGGTATGTCCCTTGTATCTCTAGTTTTTCCGTTATGAAGAGGTGTTGAGCTCAGGGCTCTGTGTTTATTCCAATACATTGGATGCATGGAGAGACGAGTTTGCAAACTTGCATAAAATAAAGGCTCTTTGCTTTTACATATAGGACTCGGTCTCCTTGCTGGTTTTGGGGGTGGGATTTCGTGGATTGGGACATAACAAGTACCAAACAGCTCCCCTGAGCAGGCAAGGGAGGACCCCCTCCAACCATGCAAAGAGAAATAAACCAAACCTGACAGAATCATTGAAGCAAATATACCCAGGCAAAAACTAGGTCCTTAAGGGAAAATTCAAGGTCCAGGAAGACTGGCAGTGTCCACACACTGTTCCCACCCCCACCTGGAGCTTGAAAACTACCAATATAAAATGCTACCCCTGGCCCACCAGAGAGCAGGCTGTGGCTGGTGGGAGGACAAGGTATTAGATGTGACAGGTCATGCCAAATGTAATAAACCAGACATAGACCTGTATCTCATGTATTCTCAGGTGCAGAATGTTTATTTAAATACATATATAGTGATAAAATTGGAAGGGTAAAGAAAAGGAGCCAGTGTGAAGAGAAAACAGGAGGAGGTTGCATAAAACTGAAAGATGAATATGTATTGACATCTCATCGTGAAACCCATTATTTGGTTTGCTAACTGAGAAAATGCTCCACAAGTCTTGCTGGACTGTACACAGGAGTTTCAAATCACAGCATCCCTTCCTCAAGCATAGCTGCAAAATTTGCACCTTAACCTGTTTGATTTTTGAAGGTGTTGTATAAATAAATAGCAAATATAAAAACAAGATAACTTATATTGAGCACTAGCTACATAGATACAGAAAGTCTCTCTGAGAACACTTGTAGGCTGCATTCCTCACTTGGAATATTTACATAAATCTGTGTCTTCCAGTGGAGCTGCTCGTGCCAGTCTCTACAATTTGAAAACCCCATTTCCTGGACTCCTTGCAAGGAAAGGCAATTAAACAGCAGCAGCAACAAGAAAAACAACTCGCCCTCCATTCAAATGAGTGAAAAATTGTGTGACCATTAATCTTAAATCTGTCCTAGTTCAGAAACTGCCTCTCCCAACAACCTGCAGCCCTTCCGGGCAACCAGGACAGTTTCCTTGGTGACTAAATTGTTTCTATTGGATTGAATACGCCCTCCACTGGATACTTGCTGGAGGTTTCAACCTTCCTTATCCATGTTCCTTCCACCAGAGGGAAAATCTCCTAAGACTGTCTCTACAGGACGAATAAGACGGTTAAATAGGTACCAGTCCTTTGTATTTCTCCTCCTATCCCTCTGAGATCTGTTAATTGGTTGCCTGCAGAAAAATCTCCAAATCCTTGGGGCTTTCGAGAAAGTGTAGTTGATACCATAGTTACCATGTGTGTATATGTTTTACTTTTGCTTTGCATTAAGTATGACTATTTTTGTCAATCATAACATCACTTTCTATGATGTTAGCCAGACTGATTCAGTAATGTTTTGAAAAATGTTAATGCTGTTAAATACCAGCTTAGGGGAGGGGCATTCTGTCTTAACAACTAGATTTTGTTGTGGTTTGCCTCTAGGGGAAACAACAAACCCTGGGTTTCAGAGTTGAAAGGCTATTCAGAGCGCACTTAATTCAGTTCCTTAGTTTCTAATCGTAAGGAACAAATATCTGGTTTCGTTTCTTCATAGGAAGTGACCAGTAGAGCTATGTTTAGAACCCCTGCCCACTCATCTCAACTGTCATTCTTTAACCACTACTATACTTGGCAAGTTAATCTGAGAAGGTATGGAATTTCACTTATGCTATCGGTGTGTAAGATACACTGAGTATATTGAGGCTTGATCTCATGCAATTATGTCTGTATGACCTTTTTCTTTTCAGGATATAGAGTGGTTTAATCCTTAGGAGATCAAGATGTCAGATCCAAAAAAAAATGCCATTACAGCAGAAAAGGAGGCCTTGAACTTGAAGTTGCCCCCTATTGTCCGTCCCCCCAAAGACATAGGTGTTGACACACCAAAACAAAGTGAGCTGCTAAATTACAGAAGATCTAAGGAGCAGCAGAAGAAAATTAACCAGTTAGTGTAAGTTGCATATTAGTAAATAATTATTACTTGGAATTAATGATTAATGAAATAGACTCATAAAAAATTTTAAAAACTATATAGGTTATCCATGGATAAAATAAGGATGAAAATTCAAATTATTTAGAAAAGCAATTGAGAATCAGTCATAATGATAGCCAATTTTGTAAAGTGCTTGCTAGTCCAGATCGCCTTTCCTGTGCTTCTCACAGCCCCTTGATGAGGTGTATATTATTGGTAAAATAGTCTTTAAATCTTATTTTTAAAATATTTATTTTATATGTATGTGTATATGCCTAAGTTTATGTATGTTTACCACATGTATGCTAGAGCCCAGGGAAGTCAGAAGAGGGGTCAGATCCCGTGGAGCTAGAGTTATGAGCTGCTCTGTGGGTGCTGGAAATTGAGTCTGGGTCCTGAGCCATTTATCCAGCTCATTTTAAATGAGTGAACTAAGGAACAGAAAAGTAATTTGCTCACACAGGTGAGGTTTTGTCCCGAGTGGTCTAATTCTGCGGGTCAAGTATCTTGTTACTGTGTCTGCTGTTATGTCATAACTTTACTGATTTCGGAAAAAGAATCAGGACTTTCCCTTCTTGGTTAACTTCTTTTAAAAGTAGTTTTGCAGCTGACTTAAATTTTACTGCCACATTGTTTGATTGTCATATTGTCAAAAATAATCATTTAAATTTTGGTAGTTACACATTATAGTTAAACAGGCATGGAATCCTATAACATCTTTAGACTTACATTTTTTAAAAAAGATTTATTTATTTATTATGTATATAACATTCTGCCTCGATGTATGCTCTCATGTCAGAGGAGGGCGCTAGATGGTTGTGAGCCACCATGTGGTTGCTGGGAATTGAACTCAGGACCTCTGGAAGAGCAGCTGGTGCTCTTAACCTCTGAGCCATCTCTCCAGCCCTACACATATTTTTATAAGCCTATCCTTTACTTACTCATTTTTAAACTTAAATTTACGAAGAATATTATTGTGTTTGCTGTTAGAGACCCTCTTCATTCTTTTACACGATATTTCATTTTGTGTGTGTGTGTGTGTATGCAAGAGCCCCAGAGACTGTAGGAAGACATCCTATCACCTGGCAGTTGTGCTCAGCATGGGTGCTGGGAACCAAACACTGGTCCTCTGGAGGGGCAGAAGAGCTCTGAAGCATTGAGCCCTCTCGCTAGCCTCTTGCCTGGTCCATTCTGAAGATTCTCCTTGATACTGTAGGAACTTAGAAGGGATGCCTCAGGATGGTACTCAGCAGAGTTATGGTTTTTCATTGCCATGAACTACTCACAGTTCCATGGATATACTATATTTTTATCATTTAAAGATATGTTTTGTTTTTTATACAAGCCCATGGGAGGCTTGTCCCTTTCTGAATAGAGATGGAGAAGGTATGGATGGGGAGGGAGGTAGATAGGAAAGGGGAGGGGATAGGAGGATCAGAGGGGGAAGAAAACTGGTTGGTATGTAAAATAAATGTTATTTAAATACATAATAAATAAATAAAGATATGCTTTGCAATTAAGGTTTAATTTATAGATTACCATGTCTAGAAAGTGTTTGAATCCTTCCCACATTGCTTTAATCCTCTCTACAGATTTATATCACTTTATGTGGCATTATTAATTACTTGTACACTGTGCCTGTTACTAGGAAGATCACAAAAAACAATAAGAAAGGGACTGCATTTAACAAGTTTGTTTACCAGCAGGATAAGACAGTAAACACGTGAAAAACACATTATATTACCCTTTAGATCAGTTGTCACATTGTGGCCACATACCCCCTCAAGGGCCGAACAGCTCTTACAGGGATTGCCTAATACCATTGAAAACACAGATGTTTACATAACTATTCATGACAATAGAAAGATTATTATTATTATTATTATTATTATTATTATTATTATTATTATTATTTGGTTTTTCGAGACAGGGTTTCTCTGTGGCTTTGGAGCCTGTCCTGGAACTAGCTCTTGTAGACCAGGCTGGTCTCGAACTCACAGAGATCCGCCTGCCTCTGCCTCCCGAGTGCTGGATTAAAGGCGTGCACACACCACTGCCCGGCGACAATAGAAAGATTAAAGTTATGAAGTAGCAACAAAAATAATTTTGTGGTTGGGGTCACCACAACATGAGGAACTGTATTAAAGGATCACAGCAGGAAGGTTAAGAACCACTGCCTTAGGATGATGGGTACTTTGAATAAACTAGATAGAGAAAGAATGTGATAAAACATACCTGAAATCTTAGTACTGAGAAAGCTGAGGCAGGAGGATTGCGAGTTCAAGGCCAGCCTGGATTATATAGTGGGCCCCTGTATGAATAAAAATAAGTAATAAGATAATATAATAGAAATATGGAAGATTATCCCACGAGCACGCAGGAAAGAGTCATGGGAGCAATATTTAAGTAGAGAGCTAAAGAATGGAACTAACCAGCCGGGCGGTGGTGTGGCGCAACGCCTTTAATCCCAGCACTTGGGAGGCAGAGGCAGGCGGATCTCTGTGAGTTCGAGACCAGCCTGGTCTACAAGAGCTAGTTCCAGGACAGGCTCCAAAGCCACAGAGAAAGCCTGTCTCGAAAAACCAAAAAAGAAAAAAAAAAAAAAAAAGAATGGAACTAACCTTCCACTTAAACAGGAGAAACTCAATCAGGGGATGGGGATAGGAAGCCCAAAAGCCATGAAATATGAATGCTTTTAGTGTACATAGCAGTTGGCAATAGCCAATATCATGAAGGTACCATAGGCCTAGGGAAGACTGGTAGAAGGTGAAGAGGAGATTGGAGGAGCTTGTTCAGAGCTTTATAGGCCATAACAAGGAATTCAAGATGTATTTTTAGAACAGTGGATGCCATTAAAATGTTCTAAATAAGCCAGGTGGTGGTGGTGCATGCCTTTAATCCTAGCACTTGAGGCCAGAGGCAGGTGGCTTCAAGACCAGTCTGTTTATATATCAAATTCCAGATCAGCCAGGGCTAGAAGAAGAAAGGAAAAGGAGAGGAGGGGAGGGAGAGAAAGAAAAAGGGAGGGAGGTAGTGAAGGAGGGAGGGAGAAACTGTTCAA
Source organism: Chionomys nivalis (assembly GCF_950005125.1). Lineage (NCBI taxonomy): Eukaryota > Metazoa > Chordata > Mammalia > Rodentia > Cricetidae > Chionomys > Chionomys nivalis. The sequence goes on along the minus strand of NC_080090.1, from coordinate 29,434,751 downwards.
ATAGAAATATAGCAGGAAATTATTAGAAATATTTTAATAAACAGCAGGCGGAAGGGGTGCTACTTACAGAACTGTATGGACACAAGACAGTGTTTTGTTTTGGCTTTTCAAGACAGGATCTTAGACATCTGTAAGATCTCTCATTTGCTGCTTGATAAAATATATTGCCTCAAAGTTTTCCATTGCTCTGGCCTCCTAAGTATTTCTGGTGCTTGCTCGATATCGCCCTGGCTCATGTGTGTGAGTTTGTTCTCCTTGGCATGTCAGCTGAAAGACAGAAGACTTTGTGAAGCCTTCAAGGGGTGTTTCTTTTTTTCTTTCTTTTTTTTTTTTTTATTCATTTATTACGTATGCAGTGTTCTGCCTGTGTGTATGCCTGTATGCCAGAAGAGGGCACCAGATCTCATTGTAGGTACCTGGGAGGCACCATGTGGTTGCTGGGAATTGAACTCAGGACCCCTGGAAGAGCAGTCAGTGCTCTTAACCTCTGAGCCATCTCTCTAGCCCCTCAAGGGGTGTTTCTTAACACAGGGAGTGAGGAAGCTTTCTCTGACATGTTGACTTTTTTGTTTTTGTTTTTGTTTTTTTGTTTGTTTTTCGAGACAGGGTTTCTCTGTGGTTTTGGAGGCTCTCCTGGAACTAGCTCTTGTAGATCAGGCTGGTCTCGAACTCACAGAGATCCGCCTGCCTCTGCCTCCCAAGTGCTGGGATTAAAGACGTGCGCCACCACCGCCCGGCGACATGTTGACTTTTTAACAGACATGGCTTAGGCTATATTAGAATTCATTTTAAAATTATCAGTAAGTTAAAATTGAAAGTTATCTTATTTTTAGTATTACAGTATTTTGAATAATTTAAAATTTAAGATATCACTGGTAATAACCATTAGGGTTTGTTTCTCATTAAAAAAGTTATGTCAAAACCATTTTCTTGGAGATGTGTGAAAATAGCATTATGAGATTAATGTAGTCATAGTGTTTCAAGGTCTTTCTAAATAAGTAAAATTTCAGTGGAAACTTCAGTAATGAAAATTTATATTTGTATGTAATAACAACTAGTAACGCCTTTAATCCCAGCACTTGGGAGGCAGAGGCAGGCGGATCTCTGTGATTTCGAGACCAGCCTGGTCTACAAGAGCTAGTTCCAGGACAGGCTCCAAAAACCACAGAGAAACCCTGTTTCGAAAAACAAACAAACAAAAAAAAACAAAAAACAAAAAAAAAACAAAAAAACAATTAGTAAAAAAAGAGGACATTGATTTGAAGGAGAGTAGGGATGAGTATAGCAAAGGGTTTGGACAAAGGAAAGGGAATGGTCAAATGTAATTAAATTGTAATTTCAAAAATAAACAAAAGTAAAAATTTTAAAAAGAAAACTCATGCATGGACAGAGCTGTGGTGGAGATGTATTGTATGAGAGAAGAATAGATAAAAATATTAAGAAAAGAAAAAAGTTCTTTCAGAGACAGATATGATGACTCATGCCTGTAATTTCAACACTGAGAAACTGAGGCAGTAGCATTGCCATAAATAGAAGAGCATCCCCAGCCCACAGGAAGTCAAAAGTCAGCTTGGGTGAGATGGTCTTTCAGTACCCCCTCCTTAAAAAAGTAAAGGAAATGAAAATGTAGTCTAAAAATCTCTTGAAATTTCTGTTTAGTATTAGTATAGATATCTAAAATGTTCAACTTGAAGTATTTTAGTAGTTAATTTACATTTTATCATATATCTTTCTAATAATAAATTTCAGAATTTCTGGAGCAAAAAAAAATCTAGACAAAACCCTGGATAAAAGAATACCTTCATTACCAGAGCCAGACTTCCCTCCGACTGTGAGTTCTTTCCTTAAAACCACCCTGTACTGTTTTATTTCTTAAGTGAATCTCAATAGAACACATTTTTAAAAGAACAGTTATATTTAAGGTTTTGTTTGATTTAAATGTTTTAAACTTATTCCTTGTTTGTCTTTTGTTTTATTTTTCACAGATGACCAGTGAAATTAAAAAAAAGGGAGTGAGTAGATTTTCTTGTTTTGAAAATGTTCTGTAAATGTTCAAAATAATTATTACAAAGTATTCTCCTAAGACCATCCACAGAGCCTCCTCTAAGAAAGACCTCGTAGACAGTTTTATAGTTCTACACCCAATGGGGCAAGCATGTTGTGGGCCACAAATGAGGTTTTCAAGAGTTGTATTTGTGTTGCCATTCATTATTTGAGGATTATCTGTATAAAATTATCTATATAAGTATTTTAGTTCTTATCCCAAGCTATTGAAAAATATTCAAAATATCAATTATAGAAAAATACATCTCTCTTGTAAAAATAGTGTAATAACTAATTATCCCAATATTGATATAATGTTTATTTTTTGCTTAATAAGTACTTATTGAGAGTTACTATATACTACCTATGTGCTAGGTGCTAGAGATTTTGGCCAGACACTGATAGCATGAGTAGAAACATGGGGCTGTGAAATGATAGGAAGAAACATGCAAGCATGCAAAATTTATTTAATAGTAAAGGATCCAGAAATTTTTGGAGCTGGTTACTTATAAGAGGAAATTATAAAGCATATTTACAGATGGGGCTGTAAATTTTCTAAGTCCATGAAGATTTTCTTTTGGGATAAAGGACTGAAAATATGAATATGAAATTCTCCTTATGAACTGAGAATACTGTGAAACAACCTCCTTTTATTAGTCATGGTTTTGGTTTAGTTTATCTAATTTTTTTAAAAATCCATTACATTTGTTTATACTGTGGTGTAGTATGGTATGAGGTGGGGTGGTGGTGGTGCCGCTCGTGCTGCTGGTGGTGGTGGTGATGCTGCTGCTGGTGCTGGTGGTGGTGGTGGTGCTGCTGGTGGTGCTGCTGCTGGTGCTGGTGGTGGTGGTGGTGCTGCTGCTGGTGCTGCTGGTGGTGGTGGTGATGCTGCTGGTGCCGGTGGAGATGTGTGTACGACTTAGAATATTTTTCATCCTGTAAAAATACTGTCTTAGAAAATAGAATTTAGGAGCTACACAGAAATGCTTTATCATTCTGACCCATTTGGCTTGTTCTTTTAATGTTCCCAAGTTAAACTACATTTTTATGAAGCAGTGTGTAGAGAGTAGTCCTATAGTGCCTATTCAGTCAGAATGGCTGGACCACATGTTGATGCTGATACCTGAGCACTTAAAGGAGGGGAAAAAGAGAGAAGAACTGCTTGGAAGTCTCGTAAAGGAGGTGTCGAATGATTTTGAAAAAAGCATGAAGAGATATTTGGGTAAGTAACGTTTGACATGGACCAAACTTCTTTTACCCCTGTCTCACGAATCAGAAGCAGAACAAAGCAGCGTGTTTGGCATACATCTATCTATAACACCAGCGCTTGAGGGGGAGTGGGAGGATGAAGAGTTCCAGGTCCACCCTCAACTCATAGTGAGTTTGAGACCAGCCCAAGATACATGAGATCTTGTCTCAAAAAAGCAAAATAAGACAAAATACATGTAAAATGAATATTGAATTCTATCTATTTCAAATGCCTGTATTTCTTCACTATGATTTCTACCAATAGCTATATTCTGAGACTGCAGGCCAATCAAAGATTTTAATTTAAGGATAATTTTTGTATTTATTAGATACTATTCATTGCTATTTGTTTTTTTATTTTTTCTCTATAGTCTTAGCTATCCTATTTTTATGATTGTTAGAAAATACCAGTGTATTTTAATCTTTGTGATTTTTATTAGCATATTGTTGTTGTTGCTTTTTAGACAGAGTATCACTTGCAGCCCAGGCTGGCCTCAAAGCTCATGGCAATCCTCTTGCCTCAGTCTCTCGAGTACTGTGGTTACAGATACAAGCCACCATGCTAGACTCTGCCTTTTCTTCTTTAATTGACAATATTATATCTATTTATAATATACAGTTTGCTTCAAAATAATGTAGGCATTGTGAACGTCTAAGGTGAACCAACTGAAGTGTACTACTCCATGTGCTGGAGATGATTGAAAGTAGTTAAGTATTTATAAACAGAGTATCATTTTTCACTATCTTCATATTATTGTACAATAGATCTCTTTAACCTATTCCTCCTAGCTAACTGAAATTCTCTAACATTTTGCCAACATCTCCCTAACTCCCTTTCTCCCCAGTCCCTGGTAGCTGTCTTAGAATGAATTTCTGAAGTGTATGCCAGTGATCTCTGAATAGACAGAATGCAAAGAACTGAAAAGCAAAGGGTTCCTATGTTGGCTCTTTTGAGGGATACGTTGCTCAGCCTAGTATAGTGGGGAGGTACTTGGTCCTGTCTCAAAGAGATGTGCTACACTTTGTTGATTTCCCATGGGAAGCCTTACCCTCTCTGAGGAGTGAATGTGGGGAAGGGGGAAGGTGGAAGGAGCTGGAGGAGGGGAGGGAGTGGGAACTGGGATTGGTATGTAAAATTTCAATTAAATAATAATAGTAATAATTATTATTAATAAAAGTGTTCCTATATCTGAATTCATCTCCAATGGAAGGCCAAAATGATGCTAAGAGTTTGATTATATGAAAGAAAGGGATTTTTTTCTTATATTCATTTTAATGTATAGTAAATTCTACCTTACAGTATCAAGTTAGAGATTTAGACAAAAAAAAAATCTTAGTCTTAGAGAATAGATCCTGGAAAGATATTCAGAAAATTTTAACACATATGTATATTTTAGTACAGAGTGTTCTTGTGAAACCTCAAGTTAAATGGCTTGAAGATGAAGGGGGCCCTTTGCCGGAATCTCCTGTGTGAGTAAACTATTTTTAAAAGCAGCATATCGTCTAGCTTTGTCCACAATTTTAAAATGAGCTAACCTTATATTCAAGTCTGTAGTCATAAAATGTAAATGTATTTTCTTTTAAAAATCTCCAGTTATTCTTTACATTAATCATCGAATTCTACTTACAATAGTAGGAGGACCAACATGAAAAATAGTAACCTGATAAGCATTTTAAGGTGGCTTACACCCGTAATCCTGGGACTCTGTATGGAAGTAGGAGAACCAAAAGCTCAAAGTCAGCCTCAGGCCAGGCGGTGGTGGCGCACGCCTTTAATCCCAGCACTCGGGACGCAGAGGCAGACGGATCTCTGTGAGTTCGAGACTAGCCTGGTCTACAAGAGCTAGTTCCAGGATAGGCTCCAAAACCACAGAGAAACCCTGTCTCGAAAAACCAAAAAAAAAAAAAAAAAAAAAGTCAGCCTCAGCTACATAGTGAGTTTGAGGTTAACCTAAGCTACATGAAACTTGGAATAATAATAATATACCAAAACTCAATTTAGCCTTGAGTAATTTTTGATATATTATGCCAGATAAATTTTCCCATAAGCCTAACACTGTTCTTAACTTCTATATTTTGTGTAGCTGAGCTAGGCCAAAGTAGACATTAACTGGGCATACACACTAGCGCCAGGTGTTTGTTTCAGCCGCTAATGATTTCTCTCCTCTGAAGATAATGTAGTTTCAAAACTGTGTGTGCAAACTCAGAAGGCTTCCATTCTTTTTTTTATATATTTATTTATTATGTATACAACATTCTGTCTGTGTGCATTTCTGCAGGCCAGAAGAGAGCACCAGACCTCTTTACAGATGGTTGTGAGCCACCATGTGGTTGCCGGGAATTGAACTCAGGACCTTTGGAAGAGCAGGCAATGCTCTTAACCACTGAGCCATCTCTCCAGCCCGAAGGCTTCCATTCTTGACTGCAATTCTTTCCTCCAGTCCCCAATGTTTTCACTTTAACATTAATTTCTCAAAGCTTAGGGTATATTGTTTCAGTCATGTTTAATGTGTTGTTTTGCTTTTCCAGAGGACTGGATTATTCCAATCCTTGGCATTCTAGCTTTGTGCAGGCAAGAAACCAAATATTATCTAATTTGCACATCGTTCATCCAACTATGAAAATTTTGTTGGAGTTTGGTTATACAACATTTGCAGATATAATTTTGCTGGACTTAACAGGAATTAGGTAAATTTTTAATATGTATTGATTAAAACTTAAAAGCTGAATGACTCCTTTTCTGAAATATTTTATTGTGTAATTTTAAAGCTGATTTATAAATCTCTAAAACCTTTCTTTATATTTTAGAACTTAAAATTTTATCTTATCTGTTTCAACAGTTGTATAGAAGGCCAATCTGCCATTTGTCTGAATTATTTTCCTTTGTCCATCTACAGAGCTAGAGGCCCAATTGATTGTGACGCTCTGAGAAATGATCTATCAATTCAAGCTAAAAAATCAGAAGAGAAAATAATGAACACATGGTACCCAAAGGTTATAAATCTCTTTACTAGGAAGGAGGCACTAGAAGGCATTAAGCCTGAAAAAACGGATTCCTTTTATAACTGTGTTTCCATACTTATGTCAAATCAGGTATATGTGCTATCGTGTCAAATCAGATATATGTGCTATATGTGTACCTTTTGAGTGATAACACTTAGATTCAGTACTTTAAATAAAATTTATTAAAGCATAGTGCTAAACAAAATTTTAAAAATAAATTAAATAAGGCCAGGGAAATGGCTCAGAGGGTAAAAGAGCTGGCCATACAACAACCAGGTTCTATTTCTGGGGTCCTTGTAAACAGCTGGATGCAACAGCCTGTGTCTGTAATCCTACAGTGGGCAGTAGAGACAGCAGTAGAGTAGAGATGCAATTGCAGTAGAGATGCAAGCTCAGAAGCTGGCATAGTCAGTGCAGCAAGAGAAACAAGAGAGGCCCTGCCTCAGCGAGGTAAAACGAAAGCAATGACTCCCAACATATTCACATACATATTTCCCAAATACATTTTTAAAATAAAGAAAATATTTTATTATTATTTAATTAAAAATGTATCAGGAAATACTCGTGTTCAGAAACAGCCTAAAGGGAGAAGGGACTGGTAATATAGCTCAGTGATGTTCATCTTCCATACACGAGAATCCTATTTCCAAGACAACTCAGCACATTCCTAGTAAAGTAAAAACAAAGCGAGAAAGCATGGCAGCGTGTGCCAGCGAGTTCACCTGACCTGTGCTGAAAGCCTGTAAGCCAGTTGACTCCAGTTTTCCTGCAGTGTGTTAACAGAAAGACTAGCCCAGTAAATATATTTATTAAATTCCAAGATGGCTACTTTTCATCTGATTCTCAGGAAATGTCGATTTTGGAATGCCTTTGATCATCTTTAGATGGTAAACATAAAAACATCAACCTTACACAATTTTGTTTTATGGCTCCCTTAAATTTTTACTACTCCAGACATAGAACTCTAGAAAAAAACTCTAGAAAATGTTTTGAATGAAAACATTCGGGAGCTGCAGAGATGACTCAGCGGTTAAGAGCATTGCCTGCTCTTCCAAAGGTCCTGAGTTCAATTCCCAGCAACCACATGGTGGCTCACAGCCATCTGTAATGAGGTCTGGTGCCCTCTTCTGGCCTGCAGGCAGAATATTGTATACATAATAAATAAATAAATTTAAAAAAAAAAAGAAAAGAAAAAGAAAACATTCCTTTTCAGTGAGGAGCTACAAAAGGCATTAATTCGACCTTGTTTGTTTAAGAGGGTACGGTGCGTCCCTATGCAATGCAGTACTCAATTGGCAGGGGAGCTAACATGGTACCAAGCATATGCAGTTTCCTTCCTCCTGCTGTCACTCTCGTAAGGACTATGATTATTTGCTAAGAAAAGATGAAGCATGTTTGGGAGATTGTTCAGATCCAAGCATGTCTTCTTGACCAAATATCTAAGAACTGATCCGAAGAATGTACTTTCATGCTTAGAAATGTACACATTCCTCGGTCACCATGGCTCTACCTGTGCTGTCACCAAGCACGTGATGGAAACCTGACTTCTCCAGGAGGAAAAGTACCTGGAGTTCTGCTTACTGATTTCTGCGGCACAAATACTTTCAACATGTGGAATTCAAGATTCTAAAAGCTTTAGCAACTCCTCAAGTTTGTGATTGTTTAACAATTGGCTCTTGTGACCGTAGGAGGTATCTTTAGGATCAGGGCCATTGTCTGCTCCTGCCTTCATGTGTAAGGTGTAAACCTTCTAATCCCCAGTCTTCTCCATTTGCAGTGACATTTTATTTATATTTTAATAAATAATGCTTGCCTGAAGTTCAGAGAGTAAAATTGCCGCACTGGCCAGCCTTACAGACCAGGCCGCAATGACACACACCTTTAATCCCAGTAGCCACACTAGTTGTCATAGAAACCGGGCGGTGCATGATTTACTTTAATCCCAGCGGTGCATGCCTTTAATCCCAGACCTAGAGAGGGTTATAAAATGGGAGGAGACAGCTCTCAGACATAGTCTCATTCTGAGATTACTGGAGGCAGGATCACTATTTTAGACTGAGGTAGAGGTAAGAGCCAGTGGCTGGCTGCTTTGCTTTTCAGGTCTTTAGGTTGAACCCCAATATCTGTCTCTGAGCTTTTATTGATTGTGCACCACCATATTGTTTGGTTCTTTGAAATGTCTTATGTGCCAGGGACAGACAAACTAGCAAATGCAGAAATTCTACACTGCCATGTTTAGAGTGCTGATATTCTATTAAAAAATGGTTTCCATATATTGTTCTATTTATTGTTTAGACATTTGTTAAGGGTGGTTATGACTTCAGGAGTGAGCAAATTTATGGAGATCATGTAATTATACACCATTCATTTAAGGTAAAGATTGAGTTTATACCTTCTGAAGTAATACTAATTTGTGATATCATGTAGTTAAAGGATCTCTTACGGAGAACGGTAGAAGAATTTGTAAAACTCTTTGATCCAAAACACCAAGACCGGCTTCCAATATTTAAGATGGAATTGACATTTGATGAAGATAAAATGGAATTTTATCCCACCTTTCAAGATTTGGAAGATGTCGTTTTAGGTCTGATAGAACGAATATCTGAAACTCTGCAGGTATTACCTCATCCTTAACCACCATGCGTCCTCATACTATTCTGCTTCAGAATATTTGAATTGAATCTCACTGCACTCTGGATAAACATAAAATATTACAGTTTTATTTCCCTCCCACTTATTTTAAGTTATAATTTTTTTCTTTGAAAACTCTGTCATTTGGAGATGTTTTCCTCCTTCTTACCTTTTCTTATTGTTCTAAACTAATATTTATTTATTTTTTTATTGATTTTATTGAGCTCTACATTTTTCTCTGCTCCCTTCCTGTCCTACCCTCTCCCATGGTCCCCATGCTCCCAATTTACTCAGGAGATCTTGTCTTTTTCTACTTCTCATGGAGATTAGATCCATGTATGTCTCTTTTAGGGTCCTCTTTGTTGTCTAGGTTTTCTGGGCTTGTGATTTGTAGGCTGGTTTTTTTTGCTTTATGTCTAAAAACTACTTATGAGTGAGTACATATGATAATTGTCTTTCTGGGTCTGGGTTACCTCACTCAAAATGATATTTTCTAGCTCCATCCATTTGCCTGCAAATTTCAAGATGTCATTATTTTTTTTCAGCTTTGTAGTACTCCATCGTGTAAATGTACCCCATTTTCTTTATTCATTCTTCAGTCGAGGGGCATTTAGGTTGTTTCCAGGTTCTGGCTATGACAAACATAGCTGCTGTGAACGTAGTTGAGCACATGTCCTTGTGGCACAGTTGAGCATCCTTTGGATATATACCCAAAAGTAGTATTGCTGGACCTTGAGGAAAGTTGTTTCCTAATTTTCTGAGAAATCGCCACACTGACATCCAAAGGGGCTGTACCAGCTTGTACTCCCACCAGCAATGCAGAAGTGTTCCCTTTACTCCACAGCCTCTCCAGCATAAGTTGTCATCAGTGTTTTTGACCTTGGCCATTCTTACATGTGTGAGATGGAATCTCAGAGTTGTTTTGATTTGTATTTCTCTGATGACTAAGGATATTGAACATTTCCTTAAATGTCTTTCAGCCATTTTAGATTCCTTTGAGAGTTCTCTGTTTAGGTCTGTACTCCACTTTTTTATTGGATTATTTGTTCTTTGGATGACCAATTTCTTGAGTTCTTTGTATATTTTGGAGATCAGACCTCTGTCTGATGTGGGGTTGGTGAAGATCTTTACCCATTTTGTAGGCTCTCATTTTGTCTTGTTGACCGTGTCCTTTGCTTCACAGAAGCTTTTCAGTTTCTAAATACCTGTTAAATGATAGAAAACCAACTAAACTTAAGGTGGTTTGATTTTATCTCTGAGGTTTTACGTTTTGAGACATGGTGTCATGTTGTAGCTCAGGCTGTCCTCAGAGCGCTTTATCCTCCTACTTTAGCCTCCATAAGGAAATTTTTGGGGTTCAGACGTGCATCATGCTCAGTTCCAATTTGTTTTTATATTGTATTAAAAACTATTCACTATTAATACTTTCCATTGAGTTACCTTTTCTTCAACCATAGAAATTTAAAGAGAATGTCATAGATGAGTTCAGCTACATGTGCAAGGCATCCAATTTTGTTTTTGTTTGTGTTAGAATGTTCAAACAGTGCCGTCTTGGCTGTCAGGAACGACATCACCCGTGAATCTTGACACAGAACTTCCAGAGCACGTATTACAGTGGGCTCTCAATACTCTGAAGATGGCAGTGCACCAGAACCTAGAAGGCGCAAAAGCACATTATGATTCATATGGTATATATGAAGGGGATTTTCATCATTCTGTTTTTAGCTAGGATTTAAGCAGATATCTGGTTTTCTGGTGCTGTTATGAAAGAGCCAGAAATAAGCAGAATCATGGATAGTCATGGATCAGACCTAAAAATTTGCACTTTATTGGCTGGTTTGAGGGGTGAACGTTAATGGAGCAGGGAAAAATAAAATCAGAGATGCTGGATTAATAAGCTACAAAAAGGCTGAAATCATGTGACTTTGGCCATGCTTCAGTGCGTATATAGATAATACACATTGAACTTATTTTTTTTCTCTGTTTTTAAAATTTTAGTTTTTAGGGTTTGTGGAGGGAAGAATCACAAGGGTGGGAGGGTGGACATGGAAGGACTGAGAAATGAGTGTGAAATTACCAAAGAATCAATAAAAATATTTTTTAAAAAATAAGAGAACATCTGTGAGTTCGAGACCAGCCTGGTCTACAAGAGCTAGTTCCAGGACAGGTTCCAAAACCACAGAGAAACCCTGTCTCGAAAAACCAAAAAAAAAAAAAAAAAAAAAAAAAAAGAAAAGAAAGAAAGGAAAAAATAAGAGAACAGTTTTGTAAAGCCCGAGGTTTAACTTTAATGCAAATTGTCTCTGATATCAGGATGGATAGTTGCCCTTTGACAGGCTATTACCTAAAACTGCTATCTGACATCTATTCCTTTAAATTATTTTCAAAGTTTCGACCATTGTAGCACATAAAAATGTAAAGATACACTTGTTTGGGCAGACAGTTCTATTACTCTCTTTGCAATGTACTAAATAAACTTGTCTTTTTGGCTTCAAAACCTATTTTACTTGGTTTGCCTCTTGAATCTTTAAGCATTTTTATTATCTATTTTAGGTTAGTATACAAAGTAATGGCTGCTAAATTCTTTTTTCTTTTTTCTTTTTTTATTTTTGAGGCAGGGTTTCTCCGTAGCTTTTTGGTTCCTGTCCTGGAACTAGCTTTTGTAGACCAGGCTGGCCTCGAACTCACAGAGATCCGCCTGCCTCTGCCTCCCGAGTGCTGGGATTAAAGGCGTGCGCTACCACCGTCCGGCTGGCTCCTAAATTCTTTACCTCTTCTTATTTCTCTAAATGTTGTAATCTACATCTGTCAACACCCTATTAAAATCATGCTTGAGTAGGCTACTCTGTTCTGTGATAATACAGAAACATTTTGCTATATTAAAATTTTATCCTTATTTTAACTGGAATGTTGATTTTCAGTTGAAAAATATAACTGGCTCCTTGATGGGACTGCAACAACTATGATAGAGACTTTCCAGGCAGAAGACCATACTTTTGATGAGTACACAGAGGTCAGTGGTAATTCTGTTTTCTCATTTTATTCTTATTTTTAATTAAAATATTATTACACTATTACCCCTTCCCTTTCCTTTCTCCAGCGCCTCCCATGTATCATGCTCTCTTTTTCTTTCATATATATATATATATATATATATATATATATATGCAATACAGATATGTTACATGTGTGTAACACACATGTATATACACACACACACACATATATATATACACCTAAATATATAAATATAACCTACTGAGTCCATTTAATATTGTTTGTTATTATATGATTTCAGGGCTAACCACTGGTATTGGATAACCAGTTAGGGGCTTCATCCTTGGGGAAAAGTAATGCACCCTTACTCAGCAGTCCCTAGGTTCTTGTAATTCTTTGTCTATGGGTGCGGGCCCCCAAACCTTGAGATTTTTTCCTTTTTCACACAAGCATGACTATTGGTGTCATCCTTTTCCAGATCTTGTTTCAGCAGCCTTATGGTTGTGGTATCCTGGGTAGAGCTTCCCTGTCAGTTCTAGGAGACACAGCCTCACAGCAGATGTCCTGGTCTAACTCTACAGTCTTTCACAGTCAACAATGGTCCTTGAGCCTAGGGCGCAGGAAATGCGTCATATATGTACCCATTGCTGCTGGGCACCTCGTTATCAGCTGTTCTCCGCGCTTGACCAGCTGCAGACATTACAGACAACTGTTAATTTTGTTCTGTGCTTATTTTTAAAAATGCATTTTGAGCCAGGTGTGGCATACATACCTTTAGTCCCAGCACTAGGAGGAAGAGGCAGGTGGATCTCTGTGAGTTCGAGGCCAGCTTGGTCTACAGAGAGAGTTCCAGGACAGCTAAGGCTACCCAAGAAAACCTTGTAACAACAACAACAACAAAAATTACATATTTTCTCTTTCCTTTTCCTCACTCCAGTCCCCACCCCCCTCAAACACACACACACAGACACAAGTAAAACCCACTGACTTCTTTTTGTGCTTAGTGTGTATATGGTTTCAGGACTGACCACCTACTTTGTCTTGGATAACTAATATGGGTCTCGCCCTGAAGAGGCTATTTCTCCCTCTCTCAGACATTAGCTGCCAGAGTGTCAGGACCGGAATACCGTATACCATGCTGTGAAACTGTGCCTCCTAGAGATAGCTGCAAAAACAGGACCCAAATAATTATAATATGAATAGACATGTTAACTCAGAAAAATGATTCCATTTATTCTTAATACTTTTTGAATTTTCTTTAATTAATATCTCTTTGCTCTAGGTATAATGCTTCAAATAATATAAATAGAACTTCTTATTCAAGGCTTCATTTTAGTAAAGCCATTGATTTGCCTCATAATTATGTTAATTGTTCATTTAGTCACCCGTTGAGTTAATAAAATTTTAGTTAAACATTTTAAGATGGGATTTATTTATTTATTTCTAGAAAGAGCATGTGCACATGTGCCATGGCATGTGGGAGTCAGAGGAGCTGGTTCTCTCTTTCTATTGTGTAAGCCCCAGAAATGGAGCTCAGGCACTTGGGCTTGAAGGCAGGCACCTTGATTTGATAAGCCATCTCACCCACTTATAAAAAGTTTTTGTATTACAGTAAGATTAAAAATAAACAATATCTAAAGACTTTCTTCAGGAGCTTAAGTTTGTCAATGAAATATTGATGTAGAAATAACAATTATGATAACTTTAATCCCAGCACTCAGAAGGCAGAGTCAGGAGGATCTTTGAGTTCAAGCCAGCCTGATCTACAGAGTGAGTTCCAGAACAGTCAGGTTTACACAGAGAAACATTGAACCAAAAAGAAAAAAAATAACAATTATGATAAGTTGATATAAATATTAGAATAGAGATTAACAAAGTATTATGTAAACACAGAAGAAAATTGCTATTGTTTTTAAAGATGAAGGTTTCATGCAAGAAATGGAACAAAAGTGAGCTTAACTCAAGTGTATGTAACGAGCACAGATGTGGGTGTAGACAGGGTTTCACTGTTTTGAAAGGCTAATCTGGAACTCGCTATGTAGCCCAGGTGGGTCTGCTTAAATGCATGAGCCTTTTGCCCCCAACTCTCAAATACAAGGATTACAAGAACACAATATCAGGACCAGCTGAGCTCTGGTTTGAAGCAGATGTTTATATGGAGACAGAAGATATAGAGCAAAGCTGTGTGTGTGTGCATGTGTTTGTGTGTGCATGTATGTGTGCTTGTGTGTATGCGTGCATGTATGCTTGCATGTGTGCGCACATGTGTATGTGCATGTATGTGTGCTTGTGTGTATGCGTGCATCTGTGCGTGCATATGTGTGTGTGCATGTGTATGTGCATGTGTTTGGATGTGCATGTATGTGTGCTTGTGTGTGCGTGCATGTGTGTGTGCATGTGTATGTGCATGTGTGTGCATGTGTGTGTCTATGTGTGCGTACACCTATCATAGCACTTACGTGGAGGTGAGACAACAACCTGCAAGAGTCAGTTCTGTCTCTACCACGTGCCTTTACGCACTGAGCTATCTCAGTGGCTTACAAGAAGATGAGTTTTTTAAGTTTCCTTTTTTTAATTATTAAATTAATTTTTTAAAAAACAATCATTCTCATTTTACATACCTATCCCAGTTCCCACTCCCTCCACTCCTCCCGCTCCCCTCACCTTCTTCCCACCCCAGTCCTCCATTCACTCCTCAGAGAGGTTAAGGTTTCCCAAGGGAGTCAACAAAGTCTGTCACATCACTTTGAGGCAGGACCGAGGCCGTCCCCCATATCTGAGGAAAGTATCCCTCCAAAGAGGACGAGCTCCAAAAAGGCACTAGTTCAAGCACTAGTGATAAATCCTGGTCCCACTGCCAGTGTCCCCACAGTCTGCCCCACCCACACAACTGTCACCCATATTCAGTGGGCCTAGTGTGGTCTTATGCTGGTTCCCCCACTATCGATCCAGAGTCAGTGAGCTCTCACTAGCTCAGGTCAGCTGTTTCTGTGGGTATCCGCATTATGGTCACAACCCCTTTTGTTCATATTTTTGCTCTTCTCTCTCTTGGACTGATCTCCAGAAGCTTGGTCCAGTACTTAGCTGTGAATTTCTGCATCTGTTTCCATCAGTTCCTGGTTGAAGGTTCCATGATGACAATTTAAGGTAGTCATCAATCTGGTTATAGGGGAAGGCAAGTTCATGCACCCTTAAGGGTCTTAGCTGGGGTCATTCTTGTAGATTCCTGAGAATCTCCCTACTACCAGGTTTCTCACTAGTCCTATACTGGCTCCTCCAACCATGATATCTCTTTTGCTCATGTTCTTCCTTCCCTTCTCCACTTCCACCTCCTTTTGTCTTTTTTTTTCTTTACTGCTGAGTATTACTCCATTGTGTAAATGTGCCACATTTTCCTCATCATTCTTCGGTTGAGGGGCATTTAGGTTGTTTCCAGGTTCTGGCTATTATGAATAATGTGCTGTGAACACATTTGAGCACATGTCCTTGTGGTATGAGTGTGCATCTTTCGAGTATATGCCCAAGAGTGGTATTGCTGGATCATGAGAAAGGTTGATTCCCAATTTTCTGAGAAACCACCACTGATTTCCAACATGGCTGTACAAGTTTGCACTCCCATCAGCAATGGAAGAGTTTTCCCCTTACTCCACATCCTCTCCAGCATAAGCTATCATTGGTGTTTTTAATCTTAGCTATTCTGACTGGTGTAGGATGGTATCTCAGAGTCATTTTGATTTGCATTTCCCTGATGGCTAAGGATGTTGAGCAATTCCGTAAGTGTCTTTCAGTCATTTGAGATTTTTCTGTTGAGAATTCTATGTTTTTTTTGTTTGTTTTTGTTTTTTTTTTGTTTTTGTTTTTGTTTTGTTTTTTTTTGTTTTTTTGTTTTTTTTTTTTTTTTTTTTGGTTTTTCGAGCCAGGGTTTCTCTGTGGCTTTGGAGCCTGTCCTGGAACTAGCTCTGTAGACCAGGCTGGTCTCGAACTCACAGAGATCCGCCTGCCTCTGCCTCCCGAGTGCTGGGATTAAAGGCGTGCGCCACCACGCCTGGCGCGAGAATTCTATGTTTAGATCCAAACCACATTTTTAAATTTGATTATTTGGTATTTTAATTTCTAGTTTTTGAGTTCTTTATATATTTTGGAGATCAGTCCTTTGTCCGATGTGGGGTTGGTGAAGACCTTTTCCCATTTTGTAGGCTTCCATTTTGTCTTATTGACTGTGCCCTTTGCTTTACAGAAGCTTCTCAGTTTCAGGAGGTCCCACTTATTAATTGTTTCTTTCAGTGTCTGTGCTACTGGGGTTATATTTAGGAAGTGGTCTCTTGTGCCTATGCATTGAAGACTTCTTCCCACTTTCTCTTCTATAAGGTTCAGTGTAGCTGGGTTTATGTTGAGGTCCTTGATCCATTTGGACTTGGGTTTTGTGCATGGAGATAAATATGGATCTATTTGCATTCTTCTACATGTTTGCATCCAATTATGCCAACACCATTTGATGAAAATGCTTTTTTTCCATTGTATAATTTTAGCTTCTTTGTCAAAAATCGGGTGTTTGTATGTGTGTGGCTTTGATTTGATTCCATCTGTCCACCTCTCTCTTTTCATACCAATACCAGGCTGTTTTCATTTCTGTAGCTTTATAGTGGAGCTGGATATGAGGGATGGTGATGCCTCTGGAGGTTCCTTTATTGTACAGGATTGTTTTGGCTATCCTGGTTTTTTTGTTTTTCCATATGAAGTTGAGTATTGTTCTTTTGAGGTCTGTGAAAAATTGTGTTGGAATTTTGATGAGGATTGCATTGAATCTGTAGATTGCCATTTTTATTATGTTGATCCTACCTATCTAAGAGAATGGGGGGAGATCTTTCCATTTTCTGATATCTTCTTCAATTTCTTTCTTCAAAGACTTAAAATTCTTATCATACAGGTCTTTCACTTCCTTGGTTAGCATTATTCCAAGATATTTTATATTAATTGTGGCTATTGTAAAGGGTGATGTTTCTGATTTCTTGCTCAGTCCTTTTATCATTTGTATATAGGAGGGCTACTGGTTTTTTTGAGTTGATCTTATATCCTGCCACATTACTGAGGGTGTTTATCAGCTGTAGGAGTTCCCTGGTAGAATTTTGAGATTCACTTATATATACTATCATATCATCTGCAAACAGCAAAAATTTGACTTCTTCCTTTCCAATTTGTATTTCCTTTGATTTCCTTTTGTTGTTTCATTGCTTTAGCTAGTACTATATTATTAATACATCTTGTCTTGTGTAGTAAAAGGTCACTTGTTGGTGCCTGGCTGCTTAGCCCCAAAATAATCACACAGAAACTGTATTAATTAAATCACTGCTTGGCCCATTAGCTCTAGCTTCTTATTGGCTAACTCTTACATATTAATTTAATCCATCTCCATTAATCTGTGCATTACCACAAGGTCGTGGCCTACCAGCAAAGTTTCAGCACATCTGTCTCTGGCAGTGGCTTCATGGCTTCTCTCTAACTCTGCCTTCCTTCTCCCAGCATTCATTTTAGTTTTTCCCACCTACCTAAGTTCTGCCTTATCAACAGGCCAAGGAAGTTTCTTTATTAACCAATGATATTCACGACATACAGAAGGAAATCCCACATCAGTCTTATTCTTGATTTTAGTGGAATACCTTTGAGTTTCTCTCCATTTAATTTGATGTTTGCTTTTGGCTTGCTGTATATTGCGTTTATTATGTTTAGATACATTCCTTGTATCCCTGATCTCTCCAAGACCTTTATCATGAAGGGGTGTAACATTTTGTCATTTTTTTCTTCCAATTTATTTATATAGTGGATTGCATTGACAAATTTTTGTATGTTGAACCATCCCTGCATCTCTGGGATGAAGCCAACTTGATCATGGTGGATTGCCAGGTTCTCTGGCAGAAAGAGCAGGGGCAGAGCCAGAACAACTGGACTCTCCTTGGGGCTGAGCGGGATGGTGTGTGTTGAAACAACCAGCTGCCCTCCCCTCTTGGCCACCAGGGAGAAACACATCTACTGAGTAGGGAGTCTGTCAAAGCATGATCTAGTTTAATAGTATCAATCAGGGACTTCTATAGGATTGTGATGTGGGTGGAAAAACTTGGGATGGGTTGAGGCAGAGTAAGGAACAAAGGCCAATAATATTCTGCCACACTAGCAGTGGCTAGGCAGAGGCAGGTCTAGTTCTGGTAGCCAGAGACAGGTCTCCAAACTCTAGCTAGGCTCAGGAAATTATACTGGGCCTCACGCTAGGGCCTCATGAGGCCCAACAGTGAATGATTTTTTTTATGTGTTCTTGGATTCAATTTGTCAGTATTTTATTGAGTATATTTGCATCAATGTTCATGAAGGAGATTGATCTGTAATTCTCTTTCTTAGACAAATCTTTGTGTGGTTTGTGTATCAGGGTACCTGTAGCCTCTTAATGAGTGTTTGGTAATGTTCCTTCTGTTTGCCACCAGCCCTATGAGCCATGCTCTCTGCCCCAACTCTAGGGATGCAGCGGGTCCACTTCGCCATCAATCAATCTGTAGCATTGTGCTCACAAACCCCATTTCAATGCTCTGTAGTCGGGCCTCCCTAAAAAGCCAGAGCTTTTTATGCAGCAGGAACCAGGAAGCCCTCCCCTAAAGAAGCCACACAGCCTCCTCTGCCAATGCTGAATCAAGCAGACCTCTCTTAAAGGGAGTCATCAGCAAACTGAGCCCATACAAAAAAAGATGTGGCTACCAAGAATCTTCACTAAAACTCTGTTCTTTTGTGTCTAGAATTCCTTCCTAAGCTCTCTCAGGTTTTTTGTGGATGTAATTACCCCACATTGGCGTGACAATTTGTTGCAGTTTGTAATAAAGTAGTCCCCCATTTCTCCATTTCTTTAAGGGAATTTTTCATTTCCTCTTTAAGGGTCTCTTTCATCTTCATAAAGTTATACTTAAGGTCATTTTCTTGTGTTTCTTTTGGGTTAGGATGTTCGGGTCTTCCTGTTTTAGGATCTCTAGGTTCTGGTGGTGCCACATTGCTCTTTATGTTGTTGAATGTGTGCTTACGCTGCCCATCTGCCCATCCAGTAAGTGCAGGTGGAGCCTGTGCTCCAGGGGTTCCCTCTTCCTCCAGTTGGTGAAGGTGAGGCCTGTGGCTTAGGTGGTCGCTCTTCCTCTGGGTACAGGCAGGTCCATGCCTATAGTGGACACTGATATGGTTCTGGGGCTCCTCCAGGTGTAGCCCAGGTCAAGGCTGTCTCCAGGGGAAGTTAGGGCAAAGACTGTGGTAGTCACAACTACTCTCCAGGGGTAGTCTGTGCCAAGACTCCAGTGGTTACAGATGTGGTGGGGGAATTGTTGTATGTGTGGAGGATCTGCTTTGGGGGTCTCTGGAGTTTATTGGGTTTGGGTCTGGCACAGGATGTGCCTTCCAATGCTAGTCTAGAGAGCAGAGTCCTCCAGCACAGAACCCAGACACTAACCTCTCCAGGGGCAGTCTGGTCCAAGGCTCCAGTGGTCACGGATGCCTTGTTTCCTTTTTAATTTCTTTTTTGACCCATTTGTTATTTAAAAGGAAGTTGTTTAATTTCCTCGTGTTTATATAGTTTCCATAGTATCTTATATTGATTTCTAGTTTCATTGCTTATTTAATATGATTCCAAGTTTTCAAATTTTGTTGAGATTTGTTGTGTAGTCTGTTCATATTATTTATGCTGCCCCTATAAGAATAAAGACCCTATGAACACACTATTATACCCACATTTTACATGACTGCCAGGGATGGAGCTCAGGTCTTCATGCTTGGCAGCAAGCAGTTTAACCACTGAAGTCATCTCCCCAGCCCATCCGTCGCTCTCTTTTGGTTGTAGAATTTAATCCATTGATGAATTGCTGATAAGGCCTTATGATAGCTATATGGTAACTTGTTTTCTGTGTTGCTCTGGAAAAGTTAAGTGACATTTTCATTTCAGATTTTGTGTTCCACAGTTTCTTTGTTGACTTTCATTTTTCCTTGTTATATTTATATTTCCTCTATTTTCTTTAACATATTGAGCATATTTAAAGTATACTACAGAGAGACTGTCTGTGTCATATAGGGCTTTTCCATGTCCCCCAGTATGATATGAATTTAGCATTGTTTAATTTTTGTCACATGATAAGTTTATACAAAACATGCTATAGTGATCACTTTTAGTGATTTTTTTCTCTTCTTATTGTTAAATTCATTGCTACCCATTGTTCTCTATTAATATCAACACTATTTGCTCTCTGTTATGTTTCCATCCAACAAAAAAGCAATTATTCAAGATAATCATTAAATTAGTTAATGTCCTCTGATCCATCAGACAATGAAAAGGTTAAACCCCATTTACCTACTGTAAACTGTAGAAGAATATTATAACATTGAGATAAAAATGAAGGAAAATCTTTTCACAAATGAATAAAAGAAACAAGATTTTTGGCTGTAGGTGTAATACGATAACAAGGAAGAAGGCTGATAGGAGCATTAAAAGCAGATTGTAACATTAAGTCAAAGATTGTTCAGAGTTCGAAAGCGTGTTTTATTTGCACAAAATACAATGTATGCTGTCAGAGTTTTATTTTATACTACTTTGTGTGATTTTTGAAAATCATCCCAGTTTTTAAGTATTAAGAAATTGATATAAATTCCAAAATCTTAGATCTTTGATCATGGTAGACCATAGTATTTCTGTCCTATTTTAGCATAAAAGATTTTCTATAATTCTTTTCCTAGAGATTGAACATTCAGAGAGCTATCCAATAATGGCAAAGCAAATATATGCAGCTACAAACATTGTTGCATAATACAGGTTTGCTCCTAAACAGAAACTAATTGACTCTGGGCATACTTTTTGATTGAAGAAACCTAATGAAATATTCAAGTCAGCACAATTGGTATTTACCAGTCGATCAAATTCCACCATAAAAAGAACAAGAACATTTAGGCACTGACTGTGTTAGTTCAGTGGTCGAGCACTTGGCCAGAATCATCCTCAGACCCTGTGTTTAGTCTTAGCACCAAGTGAAAAAAAAATTGTGTAACAAACAGAATGAGTCACCTAGCAAAAATAATATATTACATGACTAAGAATTTCATCATAATATAGTACTATAAAATCACTAATTATAAAATTCTAACTCTTTTTAACACTCTCCTTAAGTTTATAGAAAAGTTTTTCAGTCTTGCTTCAGAAATAATGCTTTTGCCTCAATGGGTTCATTACCCTATGGTTCGTCTGGACTGTGAGGACTTGAAGACAGGCTTGACCAACAAAGCAAGAGCCTTTGCAAACGTATTGCTAAGTGACATAGCTTCAAAACATAGAAAAGAAAACGAATCGTAAGTAGAATTAATCACTGTATTCAGAATAACAGGGCCAAAAAATTTTCTCTAAAATTACTCTCTTTCAAAATACAAAAGATTGCAGGGCAGTGGTGTCACACACCTTTCATGCCAGAAATTGGGAGGCAGAAGCAGGTGGATCTCTGTGATTTCAAGGCTAGCCTGGACTACATGGTGAGTTCCTGGACAGCCAGAGCTATCCAGAGAAACTCTGACTTGAAAAACCAAAACAAACAAACAAGCAAACACACAGCTAATAAAAACTTTCCAGCCTAGCTGTATTCTTTCCTGATATTTCTAGTGGTATATCAATACAAACAATTTAAGGCATAGGAAGGTAAGCCTGAAAAAATATACTTTTTGTTGAATAATGACACCGGGTACCTAGAAGCTGTAAGGGAGAGTAAGAATATCCTTCTATACATAAGATATTATAGAGTTTAAGATCTTTTTATTTGTTATATTGTTTTACTTCACAGGAACATGAGCTATGCTATGCTATACCTTTTCCATTTATCCTTGAATTATTCAGTTCAGCAGGATGAGTAGCTTCATTTTATAAATAGAGAGACTGGATCTTGAAGTTTGGTCTAAATTCACAGAACTAGTTGTCCTAGCGAGCTTCTCTTTGCTGTGATAAACTCCAGGGCAAACATAACTTTGGGGAGTCAGGACAGGAACTCAGGCCAGGAGCCTTGAGGCAGGAAGTGAAGGAACAACAGGGATGCAGTCTGCTTCTGCACATGGCTTGTTTGCCACGGCTTGTTCCACTTAATTTGGTGTACCCCAAGGATTGCCTGCTCAGGAGTGGTGCTGCCCACAGTGGGCTAGGCTTTCCTATATCAATCAATCTGTGCCCCCTGGCCAGTCTGCTGGAAGCCGTCTTTAGTTGAGGTTTTCTCTCTCATGTGTCAAGCTGACAAAACTAGCCTGCACCTTCGCAGCCGCTGAGGCAGATTTAAGGTCTGCCGCATTCCGTCTCACTCGTGAGAGAGCTTAAGAGATCACTAGAAAAATAAGTAAGTATGCCATAATTTCAAGTGAAAATGTTACCTTAATTTTTGTTCATATGATATGTGGTGGCATCAGGCAAACTAAGTTTAAATATCATATGATCTCTTAAGGAATCAGCCAGTTGTTTTTAGGATAGAGAGTTTCAGTTTTATAACAATCATAGCACATGTTTATTAAATATGCTGCAAATTACTTGTCATGAATAATCAGAGTCATAATCAGAGTGTTCTGTCAGTATTTGCAGTGAATTTGAAACAATCAAAGACCATGCTCTACGAGTTCCTGACACAACAGAAGAAATGATGGAGCTAATTGCTTTTGTAGAAAAAGCTCGAACTAAAGGAATTCGTGATTTGGCTTCAAGGATCCAGGTTAAAAAAAAATACTTAGAAACTATTATGAAGTGAGATATCAGTATTGACACAACCAGGCAAAAAACGCAGAATAGCCCAGAGGGTCTCACATGTTCTTCTGGTCACACCTTGTGCTGCCCTTCTCCCCTCTCCATTATAGGCTTCTGCTCTTTCTCCTCATCCCCTGTAGAAGGCATCTACTTGATTTTCTCTGAAATGATGTTTTTGATTTTCTTTAGTTTCATCAATTATGCTTATAATCTTTTTCCCTTTGGTTTTTTGAGACAGGGTTTCTCTGGGTAGCCCTGGCTGTCCTAGAACTCACTATGTAGCTCAAGTTCACCTTGAACTCAGAAATGCTCCTGCCTCTGCCTCTTGAGTGCTGGGATTAAAGGTGTGCACCATCACTGCCAATTATGTTTACATTCTTAAACAATATGGAGTTTAATTTTTTAGACTTTTACATTAAAGAGTAGTCTTAAAACCTGCACAAGGTTCTATATCCATTCAACTATATTTAACTTTCATTCTGTTTGGAAGGCTTTTAATACTGTAAAACATAACAGATTACTAAAAACCACATCCAACATAATTTGGGATGTTGTAAAACAATTCCAAATGCAGAGAAGGAATAGAGCCAATGTCTGGAAGCCCATCATCACAGGCTTAGCATGTGAATACTGTCTTCATTTTTATTGTGTTTGCTTTCTTACTCTCCCTTACAGCTTTATGGGACTGTAAGAGTGCATTTCCAGTAACATAGTTTATTATTTTTTTTGGCTTTGATATTTATCTAAGAGAAATCATTTTGTTTGTATTCTTTGCACACCACCAGTGTTGTATCAACCAATGACACTTTTTCCAGCTTATTTTCATTGCAGTAGAGTCCATTTCTGATACTGTATCAGTGTGCAAGGACTTAGTTTTTAAGTTTGCTGCACTAGCATGCGGACTAGGCTTGAGCCCCAGCATCCACAGAACAAGTTGGGCCTGGTGTTGTATGTTTAGGATGCTCGTGCTTAGGAGTCAAAAAATTGTGCTTCTCCAATTACATCTACTGTGTTATGTTTTTTTCCTTTACCATTCACTCTGGAACTCTTCCTGCTGTATGCTAAGAAGCCAAAATATGATAATATTACTAAGGATACAGAATAACAAATGATGATAAAATATTTAGTATTTTAGCATCAAAGATTAAAAATCAAATCATAAGAACAAAAAGAATTTAAGATAGTTTAAAATCGAAAGTTTCAGAGGTTGTCAAACACTTGATCACTTTATAAAATCATGGACAAGGAAGTCAAAGAGTTACCTTTATATTAAGTCAGCAGTCAGAGAAAAATAATCTCATGTATGGGAGTGTGTGTATAGGGGCGTATTACATGGGCTATGTGTGTGGATGTCTTCCTCTGTTACTCCCCTATTTATGTTTAGACAGAGTTTCTGTCACTGAGTCTGCAGCTCACATACTCGGTTTGGCTGGTCAGTAAGCCCCTCGGATCCGCCTGTCTCCAGCTTCCACATTCTGGTATCACAGACACATACCACTATTTCTGTTTATTACTGGTGCTAGAGATCCAAACTCAGGTTTTGTTCAGCAAGCATGTTACCCACTAAGTCATCTTCCCAGCCCCAGACGCAAGCATTTAAAGATTTTTTAAAACCCTTGTTGAAGTACAGTTGTATGACTTGAAGACAAATAAATACCTGTGATTTGGACAGAGCACAAAATATTAAATTTGAAGGAACATTAGAAATTGTTGGCTATGTTCTTTTTTATATGATATATCTAGAGTTTCTTTTGTAGGAATCTAAACGGCAAATGAGTTACTTTTTAGATGTTTTTCTATTTCCTCAAGAAGACTTAAATTTAAATGCAACTGTCCTCATGTGGCCTACAAAAATTAACCCCGTGTTTAATGAGAATGATGAAGTAAGTATATTTTTAAGTGTATTATTTGTGTTCTGGAAGTTTTATTATTACCTCTCTCCCCTGCCCCGTGTGAGTGTATGTGTGTGTTTGTATGAACACTATGGAATGCATGTTGAAATACGATCATTTGTGGCAGTTAGCACTACTTCTACCTTGTGGATCCTGGGTATTGGACTCAGGCCACCAGGCTTAGTGGCAGACACCTTTCCTGGCAGAGCCATCTCATTGTCCACAGTCTGACATTTTAAGTAGTATGGTTGTTTAATTTTCACACCAATTTGCCATCTGACTTTAAAAAGCTTCATATATGTAGTGTAAGTGCCTTTCACCTGTTATGGTATTGTCAGCTTAGAAGAGGCTTCTAGGTCTTACCTCTTCGGGTTTGGTAAGTGTAGCATGAACAACAAAGAGGTCAGAGCTATTATGTGAACTAAAAGTGAACATGAGCTAAGTGATTTCCACTTATTATTAAATATTCATAAAATCCCAGCTCCTCCAATTTCTCCCGTTTTTATAGATGATTAAAATGTAACTGAGAGAAGCTGAGTAACTTGCTCAAATTTTCAGAGATTGGAGGTAACAGATTTAGGATTTTATATCAGACTGGATATAGTTTAAAATCCTGAAAAGTAATCAGACAGTTTATCCAAAATTGGGAGACAAAATAGAACAATTACAAAATGTGTGGGATACACAAGGTTTTAATCTCAGCTTTTTGCTTTTACAGTTTTGTAACCTTGACATGCTTCAAAATTTTCATACATCTCAGTTTCTTTATCTTTGCAGAGAAAATCATAATAACGTAGAAAAGGTACTTAACAGCTCTTAATATATGGTATGTGTATGTTCAATAAATGCTGGCTTTTAATTTTATACCATAAGACATTAAATAGTCAAACTATATAATTAACTATTTTGAGTTTTGAAAGATGTGGGAAGATTTGTCTCTGTGATTTACTCTTTGCATTTATACATCGGTCTTTAGAGACAATGATTCTGTTTCCATTTTCTCTAAATTACTATAAAACATTGATAGTTTTATTTCAAAATTCTTATCTTTCTACTACATTTGTTAACATCATTAAATTATCTTTTCATAAAGCTCATCGAGAGTGCTAAGCGTCTGAAGGAGAATGAACTAATAGCCAAGAGAGAGAAACTGATCTTGGAAATAGAGAAGGAATCGCGTCGCATGGAAGAGTTCAGGGAGTTTGCAGAACTGGATCGCATGCAGCAGGTCAGAAACATAGTTAGGGCTGTGACTGTAGCTAACCATAGGTTAGCACAGGGCAGACAAATACTTTTTAAAATGTAGAGGAAACATGCACTTAGCATGTCAAATGAAGGTTTACTTGATTATCGAACCTGACATCTATGACTTAGTTTACTGCCATACAATGTGCATAACCATAGCCTGCTCATCACCATGGTGATGTTGTGAAGTAGATATTTAAACAGGAGAACATTCCTAAACCCTGTCTCAAAAAAAAATAAACAGGAGAACATTAGTTGTGTCATCTTGTTATAATACCATCTGAATATTTCAGGAAAAGACATTTGTTTGCTTTTAGTATGTGATGGACGTAAGGCAACTACAGAAACGCATTCAGGAATCCGAAGAAGCAGTTCAGTTCATTAATAAAGAGGAGGAGCTTTTCAAATGGGAACTGACAAAGTATCCCGAGCTGGAAAAATTAAAAGTTAACATCGAGCCCTACCAGAAGTTTTTTAATTTTGTTTTGAAGTGGCAAAGAACAGAAAAAAGGTAACTTTTGGTAATATAATAAAAAATTAAGCAAGTGATATAAAAGTGTATAAATATAAGGCATTTCTTGTTAAAGGTTTCAAAGTAGTACTTATTCATTTACTCGTGTGAAAAGCAAGTGTCATATGGGAGAGCCTCAGATGATGCTAACCTGCTGCTGAACTGTGCAATAGAGCTTGGATTTATCTGTAATTATATCTGGCACAAATGTGTGGCTTGAGTCCACAACGCTGAGATTCATGTTCTACCGACTGAGCTAGCCAGGCTAGATGTCATTACAGATGGTTGTGAGCCACCAGCTGGTTGCCGGGAATTGAACTCAGGACCTCTGGAAGAACAGGCAGTGCTCTCAGCTGCTGAGCCATCTCTCCAACCCCGAGTTTGCTATAGAATCCGGGTGGTAGTGGTGCATGCCTTTAATCCCAGCACTAGCCAGGATTATATAATGGGAGGAGACAGTTTTCAGTCAGTCTCATTCTGAGGATTCCTGGAGGCAGGATCGCCATTTCAGACTGAGGGAACAGACAGTGGCCGACTGTTTTGTTTTTCTGACCTTCAGATTGAACCCCGATATCTGTCTCAGGGTTTTTAATAATTGTGCTACATTTATCAGAGCCAGTTCACATTTTATGGAACTAGTTTACTAATACTCAAACAAAATTAGAAGAGCGCAGTCAAGTCTGCATTTTACTGAATAGTGTTAGTTACCTACTTGTCACTGGATGCATGTTTTATTGCAGGCCCTGCAGTTTAAATGATGATGTTATCTCTGCCCCTTTACCGTCATTTCTACCTGTGTGACTCAGTTGACTCTTGTATAGAACAAAATGATTCCACAGAAAAGTTTCCCAATACTTATATATAGTTCAAAAGTCTGAGTTTTAAATTATTTTTTCTTCTTATTCAGATGGATGGATGGAGGGTTTTTGGACCTTAATGGGGAAAGCATGGAAGCCGATGTAGATGAGTTTTCCCGGGAAATTTTTAAGACACTGAAATTCTTCCAAACCAAGCAAAAGAAAGAACTACAAGAAAGAAGAAAGGCAGCAAGAAAACGATCTTTGGTAGAAGAGAAACCTGAAGAAGAACCAAAAGAGAATCCTACAATTGCTATGTGTGCTATCGTAATGGAGCAAATAAAGGTTTTTAAGGTATACATGTATTTAACGGCATTTAAATATCATACATCTCTTCTCAGTGTCATGCTATATAGTATATAAAATATAAAATCAACTCTCCAATAGTAAGAATGTGTATTCAGTAGTTCGGCTCCATGTAAAAAAGTTTGGGTCAGTAACTAATCAGTTGTATCTCATGGGCGTGCCTGACACAAAATGAGTCAACCCTACTATGTCGTCTCTCTGGCTGTGGTGATTGGTTCAGGGATACGCCTATAGTCCAAACTGGGCCAATAATATTCCTCTTGGCATTTTTTTTGTTGTTGTTGTTTTTCGAGACAGGGTTTCTCTGTAGCTTTGGTGCCTGTCCCGGAACTAGCTCTTGTAGACCAGGCTGGCCTCGAACTCCCAGAGATCCACCTGCCTCTGCCTCCCGAGTGCTGGGATTAAAGGCGTGCGCCCCCCCCCCCCGGCCTCCTCTTGGCATTTTTAAACTGGCTGGATGCTAGGAACCTGGTTTTGTTTGTTTGTTTGTTGCTGCAGAAGCTGTTAAGGCTATGAGTTGTGAACTTCCTGTGGTTTCGAGATGGCTGCTTTGATAGAGTAACTCTGACACCTAAAGAAAAGTGGAAATATAGAGTTTGGTGTGGCAGCACATCCCAGCACCTAGAGGCTGAAGAACAGCGATTACAAGTTCCAGGCTAACGTGGGCTATCTAGTGAAATACCCACTTGTTTCACTGAAACCAAAACAAACAAAAAACAGAGATAAGCAGAGACCCACATAACAGTGGAGTTTTTGTGTGTGTGTGTGTGTGTGTGTAGTTTTGAAATACTTTTTTTCCCTTATCTTTTGGTCAAATCCTCACCTTCTTTATTTTAGACAATATTAATGTATATACATACGTGCACAACTATGTGTGTTCTTTTGTATTCATGTATAGAGGAACACGTTAGTGAGGCATCCATGCACATGTGTATGGAGGCCAGAGAACATTGTTATTACTAAAATGCATGCACATGTATGCCTTAGCTGTGTCTGTAAGTCAGAGGACAACATGTAGGAGTCAGCTCTCTCCTTCCTCCATGTGGATTTTGGAATTGAACTTATGTCATCAATCTTGTTGTGCAGCCCAACCTGGTCTGGACCTCGTGTAGCTCAGGCTAGCCTCAAACTCATGATCCTCCTACTTATACCTTTCCAGTCCTAGGGCTGTAGGCATGGACCACAACACTGGCTGCCATTTCCTTCTTCTGTGAAGCTGATAATGCACTAGTGGTTCTAGTGGCAATGCTGTGTAGCTAGCGTGTCCAGACTGTAGGCTGGTGAGGCTGCTTAAGTTCTGCCCTGTCTGCATCATATTCTTCCAATGATTAGATGAGTTGTCTCATTAAAGACATTGACTACTTATGGATTACTTTCTATGTTTAGTACATTTCATAGTCCAAAAATTAAAATCTGCAAACTCTCGTCTCATATTTCTTATCTTTATTATGCCACGGATGAGTGTTAGCACTTGAATATTTCAGAACTCTGGTACACACACAACAGTGTGAGTAGAGTGTCTTATTTCCTATAGGATGTAGCATGTGTTATCACCCCATTATTTCGCTTAATTTACATTGAAGATCATAAGTTGTTAAATTTGTTACTATAAGACTGATCATAACATTTCTTTGTTTTTATATAATATCTGCTTCTCTCTCTCTGGGTTTCCTGTACTCTGCCTATACCCACAGTCCCTCCAGTAATATTTCCATGGGTCACAGGAGATAGGAAAGGAACTTGATGCTTGCTGGGTAACATACTTTACACTTTAATTGTCAGTCTTGGTGGCTTTTGTCACTCTAGTGAGGGTGAAGTGGTATATCATGGTTTTGCCTTGCATCATCCTGAAGGCTGGATATCTTTCCACATGCTTACTGGACATTTTTGTGCCTTCTTTGGAGAAATGCCTTTTTAGATCATTTGCCCCTTTTTTCTGAGACAAGATTGGTCTGTGCCCCCTCCCCCCCATTAGCCTGTTTACTGTGTGGCCCAGACTGGCCCCAAACTGGCAATTGCCTCAGTTTCCTGAGTGTTGTGATTACAGGCACTTTACCCATTTTGTTCTTCTTTTTCCCATCTCTTTGTGTCCTCTCCCCCCCTTTTTTTTTAAGTCAGTCCAGTTACTGATGTCTGCTGGAATGTGACCTGATCCTGTTCACTAGAACTTGCGCAGGCCTCATACAGGCTACCTGTAGCTACAGTCAGTCCATGCAGTCATGGCAGCCTCGTACAGACTACCTGTAGCTACAGTCAGTCCATGCAGTCATGGCATGTCTAGAGGACACCATTTCACAACACTCCTTTCTTCTCCTGGCTCTTGTATTCTTAACAGTTGCTTTTCTATGATGTTCCCCGACCCTCAAGGCGGTTACATGACCTAGAGGTCCCGTTTAGGTGTCTAAGTACTCAACAGGAACCTATTCTTAGCGCTCTGGCAGTCTCTGCATTAACTGCTACTCACCAAAGATAGAACTTTCTTTCCCTAGGTAGAGAGAAGTACTTTCTAACCTATGGGTCTGTAATAGCTATTTAGAAGGCAGTGTGACATGTACATTTAACAGAACAACAGTAGCAGGTTCCTCTAAGGCCTATTACCCCCTGAGCCATGGGCTTTTCACTACAGTTACAGTAGTAGACATTGATTCCCTTCTGTGGAGTTTGCTCAGATCCAATCAGAAAGAAGCTGATTATCCCAATAGCCATCATGTTACCGCTGCACCAGTAAGCACATCTTGCCTGGCAGTTGGTGCTGTACTATGAAGGGTCCAGCTCTGTGTAATACCATTGATGTCTTTTCTTACCCAGTAGCCTGCATGACACCTCCCATCATTATACAAGCTAATCAGCGTGGAAGAAATTTTTTGATCAGTTCCAGCTTGATCTATGTCCTGCACCATGGGAGCTCTTTCCAGTTTTAGATATCTTCTTCAGTTTCTTTCTTCAGTGTCTTAAGGTTTTTATCATACAAGTCTTTCACTTGCTTGGTTGCAGCTACCCCAGATATTTTATGTTACTTGAGGCTATTGTGAAAGGTGTTATTTCCCTGATTCCTTTATCCATCTATTTGTCATTTGTATGTAGGAAGGCTTCTGAGTTTTGTGAGTTAACCTTGCATTTAACTACTTCATTGAAACTGTCAACTGCAGTAGTTTCCCGGGGGAATTTTTAGGGTCAGTTATGTATACTATCATATCATCCACAAATAAAGATACTTTTACTTCTTCCTCTCCTATTTGTATCCCCTTAATCTCTTTCATTTGGCCTATTGCTCTAGGTAAGACTTCAAGTATTATTCCAAATAGGTATGGAGAAAGTGAACAATCTTGTCTTGTTCCTAATTTTAGTGGAATTGCTTTGTGCTTCTATACATTTAAGTTAATATTGACTATGGACTTGCTGTCAACTGCGCTTATTATGTTGAGGTGTGACCCTTGTATACCTAGTCTTTTCAGTACCTTTATCATGAAGGGATGCTGAATTTTGTCATTGATTTTTTTCTGTATCTAATGAGATGATCATGTGGTTTTGTCTTTCAGTTTGTTTATATTGCAGTCATCAGTGTATGTACGTTGAACTACTCTTATATCTTTAGGATAAGGCCTACTTGATCATGGTGAATGGTATTTTTGCAAGTATTTTATTGAGAATTTTTGCATTTATATTCATTAGGGAAATTGTTCTGTAATTCTCTTTCTTTATGGGGTTGTTATGTGCTTTGGGCATCAGGGTAACTGTGGCATCATCAAACAAATTAGACAATGTTCCTTCTGTTTTTATTTTGTGGAATAAGTTGAGAAGTATTGGCATTAAGTTTTCTTTGAAATTCTGGTAGAATTCTGCACTAAGACCATCTGACCCTGGGCTTTTTTGTGGGGAGGGACTTTTAACTGCTTCTTTTTCACTAGGGGTTATATGTCTGTCTAAATTGCTGACGAGGGAGGGGGACTTGATTGGGGAAGGGGGAGGGAAATGGGAGGTGGTGGTGGGGAGGAGGCAGAAATCTCTAATAAATAAATAAATAAATAAATAAATAAATAAATAAAACAATTATAGTCCTTATGGACTAGTAGGAAATTACGAAGCCCAAAGTGCTTGTCTATTTTTGTGGAGACCCATTTTTGTGCCAACAGAAATTAATTTCCCAAAAAAAGTCATACAAATTATCCTAGTTGAAAATATTTTCACTATTAATTTAAATTTGTTTGTATCACAGAAAAATATCTGGTGAAAAACTTTTAAATATACCTATTAATAAAAGACACTACTGTGCAACAACAACAACAAAAAATCAGGACAAAACAAGTCTAAATTAAACCAGTTTTTAGCCAGTTTC
The DNA here is from genome assembly GCF_950005125.1 of Chionomys nivalis. Classification (NCBI taxonomy): domain Eukaryota; kingdom Metazoa; phylum Chordata; class Mammalia; order Rodentia; family Cricetidae; genus Chionomys; species Chionomys nivalis. The sequence goes on along the minus strand of NC_080090.1, from coordinate 29,402,908 downwards.
TGCTGCCCTGAGCTTTGATACACAAAAGACTGGGTGTTTTTCTCAAGGCTGCTTCTGCTACCCACAGATATCCTGGTTTTTCCCTGGCCTAGTTGATCACAAAAACATCTTAAGATAGAGACTAGGGTTGGGGTCTTTCAATGTTTACTCTTTACAAAGTGCTTATGGCGTCTTCCATAAAGATAGGTTCTGTTGACCTGTGGTGTCTAGCAGGGGTGCTGTCTGATGTATGTCACTCTTTCAATATATGTGCATGTATATGTCTTAGAAAGCCCCACAGCAGCAGGCTTACAGGTGACTTTTTCAAAAGGTTTGTAGTAGTGGTTATCCCTTCTCTACTCTGCCCTTAACATCTTCCCAGTTATTTGGATCTCCATTCCCTTTAAAATTATATTTTCATTTTTACTATGTAGGCCTCACATTTCTTAAATTTGCTATTAAGCACTTTATTTTTTGTGATACTAAGGTTCATGAAATTTTTCCTTATTAATTCTTACTTTGGTAATTTCTTGATTGCTATGCACATCTAATATTGCAGGTGAACTTTAGAATCCTTCTGCTCCTTGTTCCCTTCCTCTCAATCTAGTTGATGTTTTGATTGCACTCACATTAAATAACTTAAAGAAATGTAATTTTCCTATTATTAAGGTTAGTCAAATGAGATTATTGTCTGCATTTCCATCCTCAGGAGTACATCCCTACTGTCTCCATTCTGTGCAACCCAGGAATGAGAGCTCGTCACTGGAAACAGATGTCAGAGATTGTGGGTTATGACTTAACTCCAGATTCTGGAACTACACTGAGAAAGGTTCTAAAATTAAACCTTACACCATATTTAGAAAAATTTGAAGTGATAAGCGCAGGTGCAAGCAAGGTAAGCACGAAGAGAAACTGAAATACTTGATGGGTTGGTTCTCTGAGGGGTGCAGGTTTTGTTTTGCTGTGGTGTATATAGTACAGATAACAATGGTGAGTGGAAGGCCATAGAGGACCACTCTTTCATGACGTAGACACGCGCTTGCTTCTCTGAGATCCAGACTAGAAACTGCCCCTTTGATACTTTCCTAATTCTGCCATGTTGCGATATAATTGGATGATACATTAGTATTGTTATATGATTGTTCTATTAAGAACCTGAGTGAATGGATATGTATGTAGCACATTGTATGTGTGTGTGTGTGTATGTATGTATCTGTGTGTCTATGTCTGTGACTGTATGTGTTTGTGTCTGTGACTGTGTGTGTCTGTGTGTATGTTCCAACAAATAAGTATGGCTTAGAAAGAAGGTTCTTGAAATACACAGAAAATTCAAGCTACAGGCTACCTGCAAAAAGGCCATTTTGGAGACAACCCAGTGGGTGTTTCATTCTGTTGCCCATTTTAACAGTGACAACAAGAGTTTCCATAACAACTAAACTTCAAAACACTTCATTTTTCTTAGGAATTTTTTCTATTTTTAATTGGAAATAGAATTTTTCATATAGTATATTCTGATTATGGTTTCCCCTCCCCTAAACTCTTCCCACATCTTTCCTTTCTCTCAATAGAAAACAGGCATCTAAAAATATAGTAAAATAAAGTAAATTAAAATAAAAACAACAAATTAGAATATGACAAAACAAACAGAAGAAAAGAGCCAAAGAAAAAGCACAAGAAACACATGTAGACTCAATGACTCACTCGTTTGCACACATAGGATTCCCATATAAACACAAAATCAGAAACCATAATATATACACGGAAGACCTGTAAGATTTTAAAAAAGAATACCATTGGGTTAATTTTCTGTTGGCCATATGCTTCTGGGTATGGCGCCTGCCCTTGAGAGCGGTTTGTATACCCAGTGAGAAGCCATTGGAGAAAGCTAATTTTTCCTTTATGAGAAGTTATCGATTAGAGATAGCTTCTGGGTTCCCTCCCAGCACTGGGACAACTGGCACAGACCGCACATGCCCTCTGCATGCTGCCACCATCACTGTGAGTTCATATACGCATCTGTCCTGCTGTATTTGGAAGGCCTTGATTCCTTGGTGTCCCCCTTCCCCTCTGGCTCTCACAGTCTTTCCACCTCCTCTGCCACAGAGAAGAAGAATTTGGTGGAAACATCTCACTTAGGATCGGGTGTTCCAAGGTCTTCCACTCTCTTCAGACAGGCCATTTATAGGTTGTTTGTTGGTTCCCATCTACTGCAGGAAGGAGCTTCTCTGATGGTAACTGAGCAAGGCAGCTGTGGATATAGGAGAGTGCCATTTTATTGTTCTTCTCCTTCAGCAGAACGGTGGTGTCTGCTTCTCTCCTAGGTCCATAACTTCTCTAAGGAACTTTTAAATCATTTAAAAATTATGCCTTCTTGATAGACAGATAGATAGACGGTAGATAAAAGATAGACAGACAGACAGACAGATACAGACAGATGACAGGCAGACAGTTATGGAGATTACAATTTAATGAGCAAAATGCTCACTGAGTTGCCTAGGGAAATTAAATAGCATAAATAAGTTTCTTTTTTTCATTTTTCTTTTTGTTTTCAAGACAGGGTTTCTCTGTGGAACAGCCCTAGCTCTCCTGGAGCTTGCTGTGTAGACCAGGCTGGCCTTGAACTCACAGAGATCTGCCTGCCTCTGCCTCCTGAATGCTGGGACTAAAGGAATGTGCCACCACCACCTAGCTGTAAATTCCTTTTCCCGTCATCCTATTTCTATCTGCCTCCAGTTTTCTTCATCCTCTTCTTTTTCCATTTCTCCCTTTTAGGAATTTTCCTTGGAGAGAGCCATGAATGCCATGATAGCAGCGTGGGATGATATTTCTTTTCACATAAGTCTGTATCGTGATACTGGAGTCTGCATCCTTTCTTCAGTGGATGAGATTCAGGCAATTCTTGACGACCAAATTATAAAAACTCAGACAATGAGAGGCTCACCATTTATCAAACCATTTGAAAATGAGATCAAGGTATGTTACATATGATAGCTCCTTGTCATTTATAAAAATGTCTATCTTGTTTCATATATGTTCTCATGAAAATATTCTTGGATGCTTTTAAAATGTCTATTCAAGTGATACAACTGAGCCTTGGTATGTGGTGAGATACAAAAATACACATTTGAAGATTAATATGCAGTAGGAGGCTGAAGAGACGACACCGTGGTAAAAACACTTGTTCAGTTCCCAGCACCCACAAGGTGGCTAGCGACCATCTGCAACTCCAGCTCCAGAGGATTTGATGCCCTCTTCTGTCCTCCGTGGCTGCTCTATCTATGCACATGATAAACAGATAGATAAAGACAAAACGCTCATCTATATAAAAGCTTAAAAATGAATAAAAAAATAATATATTAACTAATGTTTTTGAGAAGAAAGTCATACTTTATTAAGATTTATCTCCAGTGATAAAGATAAAAGGAAACAGTATCAAACTCTTTCTTGCTTCCCTCTGCGTCTTCCTGATTCTTTCCTACTTCGCCTTAAGACATGAACTCACTCTGTAGCTACCCTTTAACTCACTATATAGGCCAAGCAGGTCTCAAACTGGTGATGATTATTCTACTTCAGGTCCTGAGTACTGGAATTACAGGATGAGCCACCACACCTAGCTCTGGTTTGTTTCCTCCATCTTTCCCTTCCTCCTTCTTTTCTTTCCTCCTTCCTTCCTGCCTTCCTTTCTGTAATAGGTCCCCACACATATTAAGTGAACACTCTAGACCCACAAGCAGTTTTTATTGCAAGTGAAATTTCAAAACTTCATTCCTGGGAATTTTTAAATACAGCTAATTTTAGAAAGCTCAATCAAATCACATATCACACGGTATCCTCACAGTAAAGTTATCTATCACTATTAATTCTAGTTTGAATAACAAGCAATTAATGAATTGCTGTTTACTTCAAAAAGTAAATAATATATCTTTATTGTTGATTTGGGTAACTATGGAAAACATACAAATTATGATCATAGCTTCATAGATAACAAAGTCCAGTAGTTTTTCCCCTCTGTGAGCACAAAACCAATAAAGCACAACCAGAAGATAAAAGACTAAGAAAGGGTTATAAACTGTATAAACTAAGGGAAGCACTGAGTGTGTGTGTGTGCGCGCGCGCATGTGTGCGTGTGTGTGCATGTGATGACATTTATACTGGAAAGACTTGTCATCTAGTGTAGAGGTAGCCAGGTAGGCACATTCTTGTGCACACACAACTATAAATAACACCTTAGCTGCTCCTAGCAAAGCTTGTAATCCCAGTGTTCAGGAGCCTGAGGCAGGAGAATCATCGTGCACACCAATCTACCCTAGGCTATCTAGCGAGTTAGAACCAAGTCTGGACTATATGACAAGACCTTGTCTCAAAAAAAAAGGTAAAAAAATAAGGAAAAGAGGTCAAGCTTTTAAACACATTGAATGTTTAAAGGTGGCAGAAAGAAAATTTTCTACATATTTAAACAAACAAATAACAACAAGAACCAAAACTTACTCTCTGTGACCTGGAAGAGGAGCTGGGTAACCTTGGTTGATTTACCCAGCTCCTTGATTTTATTTGAAACAAAAAACCAACTTGACAGGGTGTTTGCAATCAGCAGTTTTGTCCTCCAACCCAAGCACTGCTACTTTAACACTTTAAGTTTCTGTTAGGTAACAACAATAATATCAGAATTCTAACTGGGGGCTATATAAATTGAGGAAAAGACAAATTACTGGATTTTTTTTTTTTTTTTTTTTGGTTTTTCGAGACAGGGTTTCTCTGTGGTTTTGGTGCCTGTTCTGGAACTAGCTCTTGTAGACCAGGCTGGTCTCGAACTCACAGAGATCCGCCTGTCTCTGCCTCCCAAGTGCTGGGATTAAAGGTGTGCGCCACCACCGCCCGGCTTAAATTACTGGATTGTTGATTCCAGTTTTGATTGATGTTAATTTTGCTAGTCAATGGTCTTGTGGTTTCACAATTACTAGCTGATTTATTCCCCACAGCAGATCTTCATGGTAGACATTGTTATTATCTATCTAAATAGGTAAGAAAACTGAGGACAGATAATTTGTCCAAATTCACTTAGCTAGTAAATGATATAATTGAGATTCAAACCAAGGCAGTTTTTTTAAAACTATATATAATTTGAATTCACAAGTAACAACTTTATATATTCCTGTCATACATTGTGATGTTTTGATACATTTTTATAATGTGAATGGTTTAATTTAAGCATAAACAGTGTTTCATAGACGGTCTTGGTTGCCGTCATTTGTAGAAAATAGTTGTGCTTTTCAAAGAGACCTAGCACTGGATCTGCCCTACAGCCAGGCTAGCCTGGCCTTTCTTATTCAGTGTGTGTGTGTGTGTGTGTGTGCACGTGTGTGTGCATGTGTGCAAGTGTGTGTAAGTGTGTGTGTGTGCATGTGTGTGTGAGTATGCATGCATGTGCACGTGTGTGTTAAAAAGTTATAGAGAAATTTAAAATGTTATGTTTTAAAAAACAAGGAATTAAGTTCTAAACCTAGGACCTTAAGCCATACGTACACTTGAGAAATATTTTGTTAACACCAGGCAATCTCTGAGAGTTGGGAGGCTTGTTTTACTTTATTTTAAAAATTTAAGTTCAATTCTCTCCAAACTGTCCCAATACAGAGCAAGATCCTCCAACTTTACACTATTGACATTTGGGGCTGAGTAATTTTTTTATATACATTTATTTTTTCATATGTTTATTTATTACTGTGTATGTGTCTTCATGTACATGTGTGCATGCATGCAGGCCACAGCGCATGTGACTAGGTCAGAGAGCAACTTATAGAAGTCAGTTCTTTCCTTCCACTATATGGGCCCCCATTTGGAGCACCAACTCAGGATGTCTGGGTAAAGTTCCTTTTTCTACTGAGCCACTTCTCTGGTCTTGGACTGAATAATTCTTGGTTATGGGTGTGGTAGGATAATTGTACACTGTGTGAGAATACATTGCTGGGATTGTTTTAATAAAGAGTGGAAGGGCCAATAGCTATGCAAGAGGTATAGCCGAACTTCTGGACAGGAGCAGAGGAAGTAGGAGGTGAATCTAGGCGTGAGAGACACAGGATGGGATGGAGGTAAAAGGCATGTGGTAGAACACAGACTAATAAAAATATTTAAGTAATAAGAGCTAGTTAAAAATAAACTTAAACTAAGGTTAAACTTTGGTAATTAATAATAAGTCTCCATGTCATTGTTTGGGAGCTGGCTGATGAGACAGAGAAAGTCTTGTTACATATGGGGATAACCCTGCATATTGTAGTACGTTTAGCAGTATTTCTGGTGTCCATACACTAGATGTTAGAAGTTATCTTCCCTATTAGCTGTAATAACCAACCTTGTGACATTTCAGACACTCTGAAATATTGCCTGGTATGGAGGACAACATCATCCATAGTTGACAATACCTGGTGTAGAGCAGGATATACATTAAGGTTTGGAGTGATTCCCTGAGAGATTAGGAAATGAAATAATTTTACAATCACTACCAACTGTGAGTCTCATTGATTTAAGGAAAACTTATGGCTCCTATATTTTTCTAAACATATGTAAGATTCCTATAAGTGATCTTAAGGTATAAGTTGTTTTCTATTGATATTAAAACAATAGAGAATTTTTATAGCATGAATAATTAAAAACCCAGAGGCAGATATTGGAGTTCACCCTGAAAACCTGAAAAGCAAAGCAGTCAAGCCACTAGAGAAATCTTACCTCTACCAAAGCTCAAACAAACAAAGGGGAGATTCTGCAGTGCTCTCCACAACCTCAGACTCCACACTCCACTGGGTTCCTGCCTCTTCCCCCTTTGTACTCCTCTCTCCACCCAGCCCTGCCGCTCCTGTCTCCACCTCCCTAGTGCTGGGATTAAAGGCATATGATCCCAAGTGTCTGGGATCACCTTTGTGTGAGCTCTGTTTCTCTTTTAGACAGAGTCAATCTGTGTAGCCCAAGGTGGCCTCGAACTCACAGAGATCCATCTGCCTCTGTCTCCTGAGTGCCAGGATTAAAGCTGTGTGCCATCACTCCCTCGGCTGCATGGTTGACTAGTGTGGCTGTTTTGCCCTCTGATCTTCAGGCAAGCTTTATTTATTAAAACACAAAATTCTACTACTTTATTCTTGCTATAATATATAGTTTTCTTTTAAAAACTGGAAGTTAGTGCAGTGTGCTTTTTATCAAGGCCTGGGAGGACCGTCTGATCCGAATCCAGGAAACAATTGATGAATGGTTAAAAGTGCAGGCCCAGTGGCTCTACTTAGAGCCCATCTTTTGTTCTGAGGATATCATGCAGCAGATGCCAGAAGAAGGCCGTCAGTTCCAGACGGTGGACAGACACTGGAGGGAAATCATGAAGTTCTGCGCGAAAGATCCGAAGGTGAAGTGCTTGTTGTCTCTCTTGTAGTCAGTGAACCTTAGTCGGGGCTTAAAGAAAGCATTTGACTTTTGATTCTGATTATTAAAATAAAACTTACTCATTGTATACAAATTGGAAAGTTCATTAAAAATATAAGTTCAAAAGTATGAAAATAATTTATTTTTCAATTTATAAAAATACCACTTGCAACTCATTCATATAAATATGTGTGTGTGTGTGTGCAAGCATAGTGCAACTACTTCAGATGCAGTTATCTCACTGGACGGGCACTACATAAAACCACTGTTCACCACTTCACAAAGTAAACAGATACACAAGACCATGAGACGAAGAAGAGGGTGGAGAATGCTGCGTCAGCACAAGTTGTCGTTATTTTCTTAGAAGGCATTCTCATCTTGCTTCTTCTGCCTCTGAATGTCGACTGTGTCTCTGCCTTTCTTCTTACCACTACTCTCCTAGACTGGTTGCCCCACCTCTATGTCCTGCCAGTCAATGTTTTATTAAACCAATATGGGCGACAAACCTTTACAGTGTGCCAGAGCATTATCCCCCAGAAAAATGTAGCATGAATAATAAAAATTCAGAGGCAGATATTGGGGTTCAATATTATTGGGGAAGGAAGCTACTCTCATTACCCAGTCCCTACGAGTCTTTCCTATTAAGAGTACCCTGTACAGGGGTCTAATGTCGAAAAAACAGTATTTTTTACACATTTAGCATAAATCATAGCTATGAATCTTCTTTTAAAATATATTCAACTTAAGAAATAACATTTTCCAATGCTGAGAAGAAAACAAATAAGTGCTAAACTTATTGAGAGTTAATTATATAAATTTATGAGTTTCAAGAATTTTTATCTTATTTATGACTTTAGGAACTTTTCAGTACATGATTTCTTATGGATTAGATTTTTCTGTACATAGCCAGTTAATATATATTTTAGGCTTTGCAATGCTTGTAATTTTGTAATGCTTACTTCTACCATTATATATTGAAAGCAGTGAGAACTAATATCTAATAAATAGGTATATTTCTACCATAATAAAGCTTTGCTTATAGACACTGACAACATTTCTACTTATGTTTTGAAATAGCATTATCATCTTCATTTTTATTATTTAATTTAACTTTGGGAGAGAGGGTCTCAAGCCTAAGTTGCTTCAAATTCTCTATGTAGCTGAGAATGACCTTGAACTTGTGACCCTCCTGCGTCTACTTGGGGCACGCTGGGGTTGCAGCTGTGCCAGCACACGCAGTTTGTGCACGGCACTGGCAATAGAACCCAGGCCTCATGCATACTAAGCAAGCATGCAGCCAGCTGAGCAACTTTGCTAGCCTCCCTTGAATTTTTTAACCTTCTGACAGTATAAAAATATTCTTAGTTTGAGGATCACACAAAAACTAGTAGCTGGTTAGATTTGGTCAGTGAGTTATAGACTGTCAAAACCTGCTTCGGATTAAGTTTAAAGTTTACAATTGTAAAAATTAAAACTAAATCACACAGCATCCAAAAAGACTCTTCCCTTGCTCTCACAAGAACAGAGAGAGACTACAGAGTATGCTCTACAGCTAAGAGTACCTCCCACTCTCCCAGAGGCCCAAGTGCAGCTCCCAGCACCACTCACTGCCTGCAACTCCAGCTCCACGGTGTCTGACACATTCGACCTCAGCACATGCACAAACCCGTGTTCAGACAACCCTTCATTTCATAACACTATTAAAAATGAAAAAGTTATTAAAAGAATATAATAAAATATACACAATAATCATAACATCATTTGTAACTAATGTCCTCAGATTACAACATGTATGATTTAGTGAATTTTAATATTTTTACATTCTAAAAGAAATTTAAAAGCTGGATGTGATCCGTTTGGGTGCTAGAGCAAGAAGAGAATTGCAAGTCCACAGCGAGCCTTGGCTACAGAGTGAGATCTTGTCTCAAGAAAAGAGGAGGATTTTTCACTACTAATTTCATAAAGTTTTAAAAACATTGACATTTTCCCATGTGTGTATTAATGCTTAAGTCTTATACCAAGCATGTAAGTGTGTCTCATATGAAACTGTGTCTTTTAGGTTCTCGCTGCCACTTCTTTAACAGGCTTACTAGAAAAACTCCTAAACTGCAATGACCTTTTGGAAAAAATCATGAAAGGGTTGAATGCATATCTTGAAAAGAAACGACTTTTCTTCCCTCGGTATGGTAGATAATCAGTTGTGCTATAATTTCAAAGGCTTTCTAGAGTGTGGTGAATTGTCACTAAAGCTTTTTTATTCCCATATTTTTTTTTCTAGATTTTTCTTTTTATCTAATGATGAAATGTTAGAGATTTTGTCAGAGACCAAAGATCCACTCAGAGTTCAGCCACACCTAAAAAAATGCTTTGAAGGCATTGCTAAATTGGAGTTCCTGCCCAATCTGGATATTAAAGCCATGTACAGCTCTGAAGGTGAGCGTGTGGAGCTGATTGCCCTGATCTCCACGTCTGCAGCAAGGGGCGCTGTGGAGAAATGGCTCATTCAAGTGGAAGATCTAATGCTCAGGAGTATTCATGATGTGATCGCTGCGTCCAGGCTGGTATGTCTCCTGGGATTAAATGCATACTCTATATTCTACGAATGCTGGGCTTTTTGTTTGTTTGGCAAACATTTTTTTTCTGTTTATTTCTAATATCGCTAGTAAGAATCGATGAGAATAAGACATATAATAACATATACAACGATACAGGTATGTTATAAGAGGACCATGTATTATGCGAGAGAATAATAGAGTTTATCAACTTAAAATGGGAGAGGGTCCAGCAATAGGCTCATAGAGGAAGTTAGACTGAAGGATAAACAGAAAATAGATGAGAGTGAATTAAAGAATATGTTGATAGTCTGTGTAGTAGCTCTGGGTCCAGAAAGATTCAAGATTTGTAAGCAACTGTAGAAGATACTTGTGTTTGGAGTAGAATGAATATAATAGAGAATGAAGATAAATGAAGACTGAAAGGAAGATGAGCAGGGAATTCATTTTTATTTTACATAGGGAGGTAAAAAATATTTTAGTTAGGGGAAAGTCATAATCTGATTTATATTTTTATACCACCAAGACTATGGTATTAGCAGACTGTCAAAACAGGAAAACATACTCCCTTGAGTTAGCCTAGAAGAGAGATGATGTGGTCTGACACTAGACAGTTGCTGGGAAACATGAAGCAAATTAGATGAATAAGAAATATATTTGAATCTAGTTTCAGCAGGCCTTAAATTGGTTTTAGAGTAAAAGGGGGAGAAGAAAGAGGGTCTCAAGAATTACTTAATAATTTTTAAATGAGCACAGAGGTGAGATTTACTCTGGGGGAATGCCTGGAAGAAAAGTAGGCTTGCAGAGCTTGTGAAAAATCAAATTTTTTTTTCATAAATGTCCAAATCTGAATGTTGCCAGTCATAGTAGCTCATAACTGCAATCTTAGTGCTGGAGAGGCTGAGGAACGCAGACTGCCCCGAGTTTGAGGCCTCGAGTAAGTAAAAAGTTCCAGGGCAGCTTGGGCTACAAAGTGAGACTCTGTCAAAAGCAAACTAGAGACCATAGAATGGCTAAACAGGTAGAGGTTCTTTCTGCCAAGTCTGACCGTTGATAGAGGTGGGTCTTGTATCTATCTGTTGCTTTCATTGGTTAATCAATAAAGAAACTGCTTGGCCTTTGATAGAACAGAAAATTAGGTGGGTGGAGTAGACAGAACAGAATGCTGCGTACCTCCCAGCCTATACCCATCCAGGGGCAAATGTATATACTGATGTATTTCATGTCCACATATCTCAGGCCCACGTGTGACCAAGCACATCTGGTACAGATGAGCAAACAAACAGGAACTTAATCTAATTGACTGCAAACAGAACCCTTACCTGCCAGGTGTATTTGTCCTGTTTTGGTTTTACACTAGCCCAGCTTTGAAATACAATATATGGTTTCTGTCTTAGTCACTTTTCCTGATGCTATGGTAAAATAACTTCATATAAGCAACTGAAGGCAGGAAACATTTATTTTAGCTCATGGCTCAAGGTACAGTTCATTGTGGCAGGGAAGTCAGGATAGCAGGAATCAGAAGCCGCTGGCCAAATTGCAACCACAGCCAGGAGGAAGAGCCATGAATGCTTGCTAGTGCTTAGCTTTCTTTCTCCATTCTACTCCAGAAACTTCTGTGCAGAGAATGGTCCCATCCACAGTTAAGATGGGTCTTCTTGAATCAATTAACTAATCAAGATAACCCCTGTAGTCAAGCCCAGAGGCCTGTCTCCCAGGTGACCGTAGATTCTATCAAATTGACAACACTATCAAGCACTTTTCTTTGCAATTAAAACTTAACATCATGTGCATATTATATTTGTATACATTCATAAATTATAAATTTCATACCCTTCCCCATGTGTGACTTTTTAAATAGCTTAATAATTTTTAATAATAGAAATAATGTGTATTGTTTATCAAAAACTTGACATCTAGTCCAGTGAAAGAACATAAAATTGTTAGATGTTTGCAGATCCCTTTCCTTTTGTGACCTTTTTTTTTTTTTAAAGAGATGTTTTATTTTTTTTTCACCTTGTAAAGGTGTTTATTTAATATTTTTTTATTATTATTCTTTTTTACTTAAAATTTCCAACTGCTCCCCGTTTCCCATTTCCCTCCCCCTCCTCCCACATATTGCCCCCTCCCCCCGCTCCCTTCCCCCATCCCCACTCCACTTCTCCTCCCCCTAGTCCACTCCCCCTCCCTCTCGATACTGAAGAGCAGTCCAAATTCCCTGCTCTACATGAAGACCAAGGTCCTCCCACTTCTATCTAGGTCCAGGAAGGTGAGCATCCAAACAGGCTACGCTCCCACAAAGCCAGTTCATGTATTAGGATCGAAACCTAGTGCCATTGTCCTTGGCTTCTCATCAGCCTTCATTGTCTGCCTTGTTCAGAGAGTCCAGTTTCAATCCATGCTTATTCAGTCCCAGTCCATCTGGCCTTGGAGAGCTCCCAATAGATCAGTTCCACTGTCACAGTGGGTGGGTGCACGCCTCGTGGTCCTGATTTCCTTGCTCATGTTCTCCCTCCTTCTGCTCCTCATTTGGACCTTAAGAGCTCAGACGGTTGATCCAAATTGGGTCTCTGTCTCTCTCTCGATCCATCGCCAGATGAAAGTTCCTGTGCCATTCTCCTTGGCCTCTCGTCAGCTCTCATTGTCCACCACATTAAGAGAGTCCGGTTTTATCCCATGTTTTTTTCAGTAGCAGTCCAGCTGGCCTTGGTGAGCTCCCAATAGATCGGCCCCCCTGTCTCAGTGGTTGGGTGCACCCCTCATGGTCCTGACTTCCTTGTTCATGTTCTCTCTCCTTCTGCTCCTCATTATAACCTTGGGAGCTCAGTCCGGTGCTCCAGTGTGGGTCTCTGTCTCTATCTCCATCCATCGCTAGATGAAGGTTCTATGGCGATATGCAAGATATTCATCAGTATGATTATAGGATAGGTTCATTTCAGGTTCCCTATCCTCAGGTGCCCCAATGAACTAACTGGGGACATTGCCCTGGGCTTCTGGTAGCCATTCCAGGTTCAAGTCTCTTGCCAACCCTTAGGTGGCTCCCTTAACTAAGGTATGAGTTTCCCTGCTCCCCCATCCAACCTTCCTTTACCCCCAATCACCCCGATTCCCCCAGTTCCCCTCATCCTCTCCTTCACACTTTTCTCTCCCCATCTCCCCTCATCCCCATCCCACCCCACCCCCCAAGATTCCCATTTTTTGCCCATCAATCTTGTCTATTTCCCATAGCTGGGAGGATATCTATATGTTTTTCCTTGGGTTTACCCTCTTGTTTAGCTTCTTTAGGATCACAAATTATAGACTCAGTGGCCCCTATCCATGGCTAGAAACCAATTATGAGTGAGTACATCCCATGATCTTCTTTTTGGGTCTGGGTTACCTCACTCAGGATCGTATTTTCTATTTCCATCCATTTGCATGCAAAATTCGAGAAGTCATTGTTTTTTACCACAGAGTAGTAAGTACTCTAATGTATATATATTCCACAGTTTCTTCATCCATTCTTCTATTGAAGGGCATCTAGGTTGCTTCCAGGTTCTGGCTATTACAAATAATGCTGCTATGAACATAGTTGGACAAATGCTTTTGTCATATGCTAGGGCATCTCTTGGGTATATTCCCAAGAGTGCTATTGCTGGGTCCAGGGGTAGGTTGATCCCAATTTTTCTGAGAAACCGCCACACTGATTTCCAAAGTGGTTGCACAAGTTTGCAGTCCCACCAGCAATGGATGAGGGTACCCCTTTCTCCACAACCTCTCCAGCAAAGGCTATCCTTGGTGTTTTTGATTTTAGCCATTCTGACAGGTGTAAAATGATATCTCAAAGTTGTTTTGATTTGCATTTCTCTGATCGCTAAGGAGGTTGAGCATGACCTTAAGTATCTTTTGGCCATTTTAACTTCTTCTGATGAGAATTCTCTGTTCAGTTCAGTGCCCCATTTTTTAATTGGGTTAATTATCCTTTTAAAGTCTAGTTTCTTGAGTTCTTTATATATTTTGGAGATCAGACCTTTGTCTGTAGCGGGGTTGGTGAAGATCTCCCAGTCAGTAGGCTGCCTTTTTGTCTTAATGACAGTGTCCTTTGCTTTACAGAAGCTACTCAGTTTCAGGAGGTCCCATTTATTCAATGTTGCCCTTAATGTCTGTGCTGCTGGGGTTATACATAGGAAGCGATCTCCTGTGCCCATATGTTGTAGGGTACTTCCCAGTTTCTCTTCTATCAGGTTCAGTGTGTTCAGATTGATATTGAGGTCTTTGATCCATTTGGACTTGAGTTTTGTGCATGGTGATAGATATGGGTCTGTTTTCATTCTTCTACAGGTTGACATCCAATTGTGCCAGCACCATTTGTTGAAGATGCTTTCTTTTTTCCATTGTATACTTTTAGCTCCTTTATCGAAAATTAGTTGTTCATAGGTTTGTGGGTTAAAATCCGGGTCTTCTATACGATTCCATTGGTCGACTGCTCTGTTTTTATGCCAGTACCACGCTGTTTTCATTACTGTAGCTCTGTAATAGAGTTTGAAGTCAGGGATGGTAATGCCTCCAGAAGTTCCTTTATTATATAAGATTGTTTTGGCTATCCTGGGTTTTTTGTTTCTCCATATAAAGTTGATTATTGTCCTTTCAAGATCTGTGAAGAATTTTGATGGGATTTTAATGGGGATTGCATTGAATCTATAGATTGCCCTTGGTAGAATTGCCATTTTTACTATGTTGATCCTCCCAATCCAGGAGCAAGGGAGATCCTTCCATTTTCTGGTATCCTCTTCAATTTCTTTCTTCAATGCCTTAAAGTTCTTGTCAAATAGATCTTTCACTTCCTTGGTTAGAGTTACCCCAAGATAGTTTATGCTTTTTGTGGCTATCGTGAAAGGTGATGATTCTCTTATTTCCCTCTCTGCTTCCATATCCTTTGTGTATAAGAGGGCGACTGATTTTTTGGAGTTGATCTTGTATCCTGCCACATTACTAAAGGCGTTTATCAGCTGTAGGAGTTCTTTGGTGGAGTTTTTGGGGTCGCTCATGTACACTATCATATCATCTGCAAATAATGCAAGTTTAACTTCTTCCTTTCCAATTTGAATCCCCTTTATCCCCTTATGTTGTCTTATTGCTATTGCTAAAACTTCGAGAACTATATTGAAGAGGTATGGAGAGAGTGGACAGCCTTGGCGTGTTCCTGATTTTAGTGGGATGGCTTTAAGTTTCTCTCCATTTAATTTGATATTAGCTGTCGGCTTGCTGTATATAGCTTTAATTAAATTTAGGTATGACCCTTGTATCCCTAATCTCTCCAAGACTTTTATCATAAAGGGATGTTGAATTTTGTCAAATGCTTTTTCAGCGTCTAATGAAACGATCATATGGTTTTTTTCTTTCAGTTTATTTATATGATGGATTACATTGATAGACTTGCGTATGTTAAACCAGCCCTGCATCTCTGGTATGAAGCCTACTTGATCATAATGGATAATTTTTCTAATGTGTTCTTGGATTCGGTTTGCCAGAATTTTGTTGAGGATTTTTGCATCGATGTTCATGAGTGAGATTGGCCTGTAATTTTCTTTCTTGGTTGGGTCTTTGTGTGGTTTTGGTATCAGAGTTACTGTAGCTTCATAAAAGGAATTTGGCAATGACTCTTCTGTTTCTATATTGTGAAATACCTTTAGGAGTATAGGTATTAGGTCTTCTTGGAAGTTCTGGTAGAATTCCGCATTGAAACCATCTGGTCCTGGACTTTTTTTGGAAGGGAGGTTTTTGATAACTGCTTCTAATTCTTCACGACTAACAGGTCTATTTAGGTTGTTCACCTGGTCCTGGTTTAACTTTGGTATATGGTATTTATCTAAAAAAGTGTCCATTTCTTTTCCATTTTCCAGTTTTGTGGCATACAGGCTTTTGTAGTAAGATCTAATGATTCTCTGAATTTCCTCTGTGTCTGTGGTTATGTCTCCCTTTTCATTTCTGATCTTATTAATTTGCAAATTCTCTCTCTGCCGTTTGATTAGTTTGGATAGGGGTTTATCAATCTTGTTGATTTTCTCCAGGAACCAGCTTTTTGATTTATTGATTCTTTCAATTGTTTTCTGTGTCTCTGTTTTGTTGATTTCAGCCCTCAGTTTGATTATTTCCAGTCTTCTACCCCTTCTAGGTGAGTCTGCTTCTTTTTTTTCTAGAGCTTTCAGGTGGGCTGTTAAGTCTCCAATGTGTGCTTTCTCTGTTTTCTTTAAGTGGGCAGTTAGTGCTATGAACTTTCCTCTCAGGACTGCTTTCATAGTGTCCCATAGGTTTGAGTATGTTGTTTCTTTATTTTCATTGTCTTCAAGGAAGACTTTAATTTCTTTCTTTATTTCTTCCTTAATCCAGGTATGGTTCAGTAGTTGAATATTCAGTTTCCATGAGTTTGTAGGCTTTCTGGGGGTAGCATTGTTGCTGAATTCTAGCTTTAATCCATGGTGATCTGATAAGATACAGGTGGTTATTAATATTTTTTTGTAACTGTGAATGTTTGCTTTGTTACCGAGTATGTGGTCGATTTTTGAGAAGGTTCCATGAGGTGCAGAGAAGAAGGTATATTCTTTCCTATTTGGGTGGAATATTCTATAGATGTCTGTTAAGTCCATTTGATTCATTACCTCCATTAATTCTCTTATTTCTCTGTTAGGTTTCTGTCTGATTGACCTGTCCATTGGTGAGAGAGGAGTATTAAAGTCTCCTACTATTAATGTGTGCGGTTTGATGGCTGCCTTGAGTTTTAACAATGTTTCTTTTACGTACGTGGGTGCTTTTATATTAGGGGCATAGATATTCAGGATTGAGATTTCATCCTGATGAATTGTTCCTGTTATGAGTAGAAAATGTCCCTCTCCATCTCTTCTGATTGATTTAAGTTTGAAGTCAACTTTGTTAGAAATTAGTATGGCCACACCTGCTTGTTTCCTAGGTCCATTTACTTGATAAGCCTTATCCCAGCCCTTTACTCTGAGTAGGTGCCTGTCTTTGTGGTTGAGGTGTGTTTCTTGTAAACAGCAGAATGTTGGATCCTGTTTTCGTATCCAATCTCTTAGTCTGTGCCTTTTTATAGGTGAGTTGAGTCCATTGACATTAAGTGATATTAATGACCAGTGGTTGTTAACTCCGGTCATTTTTTTTTAGTAGTAGATTTTGTGTGTTTCCCTTCTTTGAGATGTGCTGGTAAAGGGTTTCTAGATGTCTGAGTTACTGTGGTCATTGTTGGACTCCTTGATTAGTGATTTTCCTTCTATTACTTTCTGTAAGGCTGGATTTGTGGCTACGTATTGTTTAAATTTGTTTTTATCCTGGAAAATTTTGTTTTCTCCATTTATAGTGAACGAAAGCTTGGCTGGGTATAGTAGTCTGGGCTTGCATCCATGGTCTCTTAGTTTCTGCAGTACATCTATCCAGGACCTTCTGGCTTTCATGGTTTCCATAGAGAAGTCAGGTGTAAGTCTGATAGGTTTACCTTTATAAGTAACTTGGCCTTTTTCCTTTGCTGCTCTTAGTATTCTTTCTTTATTCTATATGCTTTGTGTTTTGATTATTATATGGCGAGAGGATGTTTTTTTTTGATCCAGCCTATTCGGTGTTCTGTATGCTTCTTGAACCTTCATAGGTATATCTTTCTTTAGGTTGGGAAAGTTTTCTTCTATAATTTTATTAAATATATTTTCTGGACCGTTGAGCTGCGCTTCTTCTCCTTCTTCTATTCCTATTATTCTTAGGTTTGGTCTTTTTATTGTGTCCCATATTTCCTGAATGTTTTGTGATGAGAATTTGTTGGCCTTGCTGTTTTCTTTGATCAGCGTGTTTATTTTCTCTATGGTATCTTTAGAATCTGAGATTCTTTCTTCTATCTCTTGTATTCTGTTGGTTATGCTTGTTTCTGTAGTCTCTATTCGTTTACCTAGATTTTCCCTGTCCAGCTGGCCTTCTGTTTGTGTTTTCTTCTTTGCCTCCATTTCAGTTTTTAAGTCTTGAACTGTTTCCATTATTTGTTTGATTGTTTTTCCTTGGTTTCCTAGGGTATCATTCACTGATTTACTCAATTCTTCAAACTTTCTGTTATACTTCTCATCCATTTCTATAAGGGCATTTTTTACATGCTGTTTAAGGGCGTCAATCACTTTCATAAAGTCAATTTTATCTACTTCTTCATGATTAAGGTGTTCATGTCCTCCTGTTGTGAGGTCGCTGGGTTCTGGTGGTTTCATATAGTTTTTCAGATTGTTGGGTGAATTCTTGCATTGGCGCCTGCCCATCTCTTTCTCCGAATGCTCCCCTATGGATCTTCTTTTACCGGATCAGGTCTCCTTGCCTACTGATGTACTTTCCTAGTGATGGCACCCTGCAGTGATAGCTCTCCTGGTGCTCCAGTGATGTCTCTCCTGGTACCAATATCAGATCTCCGTGCCCAAAGACGGCAATCCTGGTACCCAGATTAGCTCTACCACTGATGGCTCTCCTGGTGCCAAGATCAGATCTCCGTGCAGGTTGGGTAGTTCGTAAACAAAGGCCTTACCTTGTTTGGTGCAGGCAGGCCAGTGAACCAAAGGAAGTCTCGCCTGCCTACTTGCCCTGAGGATTTGCCCCCAGCGCCAGACAGACTGAGCTGGATGGTGTTATGTACCCAAAGAGGAAAGGGGGCAGAAGGAAGAAGGGTTCTGGATGCAAGCTGGGTGGGACAAGAAGAGAGAGGCAGTATGCAGGGTGTAGAGCCCCTGCAGGGAGGCAAGGGAGTATAGGGTGGGGGATGAGGAACTTCAGAGTTCCCTGTCCAGGGCTGCTTCCACCGCTGCCGGTCAGGTCACAAACTCACCCCGCTGTTGTCTCTCCTGGTGCCTAGATCAGATCTCCATGCAGGTTGGGTAGTTTGTAAACAAAGGCCTTACCTTGCTTGATGCAGGCAGGCTGGAGAGACAAAGGAAGTCTCGTCTGCCTACTTGCCCTGAGGATTTGCCCCCAGCGCCAGACAGACTGAGCTGGATGGTGTTATGTGCCCAAAGAGGAAAGGGGGCAGAAGGAAGAAGGGTTCTGGATGCAAGCTGGGTGGGACAAGAAGAGAGAGGCAGTATGCAGGGTGTAGAGCCCCTGCAGGGAGCCCAGGGAGTATAGGGTGGGGGATGAGGAACTTCAGAGTTCCCTGTCCAGGGCTGCTTCCGCCGCCGCCAGTCAGGTCACAAACTCACCCCGCTGCTGTCTCTCCTGGTACCTAGATCAGATCTCCGTGCAGGTTGGGTAGTTTGTAAACAAAGGCCTTACCTTGCTTGATGCAGGCAGGCTGGAGAGACAAAGGAAGTCTCGTCTGCCTACTTGCCCTGAGGATTTGCCCCAAGCGCCAGACAGACTGAGCTGGATGGTGTTATGTGCCTTGCTTGATGCAGGCAGGCTGGAGAGACAAAGGAAGTCTCGCCTGCCTACTTGCCCTGAGGATTTGCCCCCAGCGCCAGACAGACTGAGCTGAATGGTGTTATGTGCCCAAAGAGGAAAGCCTTTTGTGACCTTTTAAAGATAGAAATTCATTTTAATTCTTCAGGCTTATCCAGAATCTGCAAGAAAAGACTGGGTCAGAGAGTGGCCTGGCCAAGTTGTGCTTTGTGTTTCTCAGATGTTCTGGACTTCAGAGACACAGGAGGTCATAAGCAGTGGGACAGAGGTAAAGCATTGTTTGATTTTAAACAACAACATGCTTTCTTCCTCTTTATATTTCTTTGTTTGCTTGTCTGTTCATTGAAAAGAATATTCTCAATTTCTACATGTGGTATTAAAATTATAGAAATTTTAGAAAGCTTGTTATTTTTACTAGGATTACATAAATTCACTCTATAACTCATATTTTGAAATAGTTTGAATGTTTTGAGTCATATAATATATTTATATATAACATCAATTAAATTGTTTTATTATTTGGTAGGGATTAAAGAAGTACTACAAGGAACTTCAGTATCAACTAAATGATATCGTAGAGCTAGTAAGAGGAAAACTGTCTAAACAGACCAGGATCACACTGGGCGCTTTGGTTACAATTGATGTCCATGCTAGGGATGTCGTTATGGACATGATTGAAATGGGTAGGTAATTTTTTAATATAAACTATAAAATATTGATAGCTTCTAAAAAACAAAGACTTGTGAGTTTTTTTTAATAGGATTTTTTGGAATGGTCTTTAATTTGAAAACATGAGTTAATATTTGCTGTTATAATAGATTGCTTTTCTAATTATTTTCACTTACGATTTTACTTCATTCCTTGTAGGTGTCTCACATGATACAGATTTCCAGTGGCTTGCTCAACTTCGCTATTACTGGGAATATGACAATGCCCGAGTTCGCATCATTAATTGCAATGTAAAATATGCTTATGAGTATCTCGGTAACTCCCCTCGGCTTGTCATAACCCCTCTGACTGACAGATGTTACAGGACATTGGTATGCAGTTATTTTGTTCACACATTAAATAATACTTTGGATACAGAATTTATTTTCTTGTCCAAATATTGACTATCCTCATTTATTTTAAAACATTTTTTTTACGATTCTATGTATGTGTGAGAGGGTTGTGCACGTGCAACAATACATGTGTAGAGGTCAGAGAACAACTTTCAGGGGTCTGTTCTCTCCTACCTTACGATACTAGAGGGTTAAACTCAGGTCATCAATCAGGTTTGGTGTCAAATAGCTTTACCTGCTTGCCATCTCCCTGGCTTCTCATCTGTTAACTCATCTATAATAACCTAATGCACTTATTCTTTCATAACCCAAACTTCTCTTTTAAAAATTATATCATATATATGCTATTATTATGCTTATATATATAATATAAAATGTGTGCGTGTGAATGAGAATGCTGGCGTGTGCCCCAGCGTGTGCTTATGCCACCGAGGACGACTTTTAGGAGTGAGTCTGTTCCTGCTTCCCCCACTGATTCAGAGACTGAACTCAAGTTCCCAGGCTTGTGTGGCAAGCACATTTACTGCGTAGTTTGGAGGTACTGTCGCACCTCCAGATTCTCTTTATGTGGAATTGTAATACTGAGTATTTACTTCTCAGTCCCCCTGCCCCATTTAGCATACAAAAGTATTTGAACTCTGCAGTATACAAGCTGTGAGTTACTTCCATGGAGACTGATTAGAAAAAGAAAGGTCCTGAAGATAAAAGGCAAAACCAGTGCTTCAGAAAATAGATCACCTCTTACAGTACTGTCTGGAGTGCCAGAGAGATGACAGGGAGGTCAGGGTACAGCTACACTCCAGGACTCCCAATTACTGCTACAGAGTTTGAACCACAGAGCCCAAAGTAGGGGACACTGCACAAGGCTGCACTCAGCTGAGAAGCTATGAAGACAGAGGTACAACTATTAAAACCCCTGATAAGGGTAATAATGAATAGAATTATCCTGGATAAACCTACATTTCAAGTGAAAAAAATTTATTCATGTGTCATTTAAGAATAAAAAACATTCTATATAATATTCTTAGGCAATTGTGTCCCATGTAAGTGCCACAAAATATGCATTTGTGAAATGAGATGTTTTCCAAAAGGCCAGCAGAGTGAGGCTATATGACATTTGGCATACCATCTCTTGTTAGCAGAATCATTACGTGGTGTTTGGTGTGTGTGTGTGTGTGTGTGTGTTGTTTTCTCTAAATAGTGCAAAGGAAGCAAGGGTAGTGCTAACAAATAATCCACTGTTCATCTGCAATTTAAGTTTTCCTAGGGATTCTGTATTTTTATTTGCTACATCTACCAACCTGGGAACTAAGAAGATACATGAAAGAATAGCAACTCATTTAATGCTGAGTAGGTTAGAGTGTAAAGCTGAATTCACTAGTTCTAAATAAAATGAGGATTCTTGTGCGTATAGTTTATTAGGGAAATAATTCATATACTGATGAATTTAAACTCTGATTAATTTAAAAGAGGAACACGTATTAACCGTAATACAAAGTAAAAAAGCAATAATATTGGTAGAGCAGTTCTTTGGGGATGCAGAAAACGAAGAACACACCAAGGCAAAATCTCGAGAAATCACAGATGACACATGTTTGTCTTCCAGACTTGGGCCCTGTTTGTACCACTTATTTCAGTGTTTACCCTTTTTGGCAGTTTGCCATCTAGAAGGTATCCTTATTATCTTCTACCAATATCTCCGCATCTACTTTCGAAGAAAACCATCCTGAGTTAATTTTCCTCCTTCAGTGCTAGATTCTCTGTTCTTGAAGGGGAACTATGTATATTTAAAGTATTAGACAATGGTTTTTACAGCCGTAAAGTTCTAAACTGAGCAGTAACTGGACAATATAATAATACTGGCTTCCCTGAAGCTATGAATACAAATAACTTCATTTGGCTAGCAACTATCTAGTTTGTTTTTTTCCCTAGATAATCACAGATTTCTTTTCACACATAATTTTTTCCAGATCGGGGCCTTCTATTTAAACCTCGGAGGTGCTCCAGAAGGGCCAGCAGGCACAGGAAAAACTGAAACCACCAAAGACCTGGCGAAGGCGCTGGCTGTGCAGTGTGTGGTGTTCAACTGCTCTGATGGGCTAGACTACCTAGCGATGGGAAAGGTAGTGACGCCGGGTGTTACAGCGGGGTCTGTTACTGAGGAGATGCTGTGCTAGTAGTACCGGCTTGTAGTTCGATGTTACTTGACCTTGGATTGTCGTGGTAATGACATTGACAATATCCTTGGAGCGTTTTAAGCTTAACGTTTAATTGGGATGTAGAAGGTCGATGCTTTTGTTTGTTTTGTTTACAAATCATGCCCTTTCCTAAGAATATTCACCGTTTTTCTTGGCTATCCTTAGTTTTTTAAAGGTTTGGCTTCTTCAGGTGCGTGGGCTTGCTTTGATGAGTTTAATCGAATTGAACTGGAAGTGTTATCAGTGGTGGCACAGCAGATTCTTTGCATCCAGAGAGCCATTCAACAGAAACTGGATGTGTTCATTTTTGAAGGGACAGAACTTAAGCTCAATCCGAACTGTTTTGTAGCTATTACTATGAACCCTGGTTATGCCGGACGTTCCGAATTGCCAGACAACCTCAAGGTAATTTGTTGGGAGTATTAGTTTGTCAATAAAAAATGGTAGCATAATCCGTTCAAACTGTTATAAATTCCTCCATATATTTTGTCATTTCTTTTTTCCTTTTTTCTCTTTGCTCTAATGGAAACCTCGAACTCTCATTTCTTTGGTAGTGCAGGGGCTTTGGCTGAGGCATACTAACACTGGACTACATCCCAAGGCTGCTTTTATTTTTATTTTGAGACAGTCCCACTACATTGCCTAGTCTGGCCTTGAACGTGCAAGCCTCCCACTTCTATCTCTTGAGTAACCAGGATTATGCCTATATGCCACCGTTCCCACCTTCTAAATAATTTTTAGAAATCCCAAACTACCAAGGACATAAAACATTTAACTGCTGCTGAAAAAAATTATAAATAGATGTTGCATTTAAGGAATAAACTTGGCTATCGGCATCTTTTGATCCCGTTTCTGCTTAGCTCTAAAAATGGATTCTTTTACATAAGTAATGTATTTCATTTATTATATGCCTCAGGTTCTTTTTAGAACAGTTGCTATGATGGTTCCAAACTACGCCCTCATAGCAGAGATCTCCCTCTACTCCTATGGATTTCTGAATGCAAAGCCCCTGTCTGTGAAGATAGTGATGACCTACAGGCTTTGCTCAGAGCAGCTGTCGTCACAGTTTCACTACGACTATGGGATGCGAGCAGTGAAAGCAGTGCTAGTGGCAGCTGGAAATCTAAAGCTAAAATATCCCGATGAAAATGAGGATATATTGGTAAGTATCAATTAAATAGCTTCTTTAGTGAAATCAACCAGGGACTGAACAAGGCAACAGAGAGAGTTGTTGCTCCAAGTATTTTAAGTAAGATTGAAATTGTAATTTTTGATTACTTATTGTACTTTATATCAATACAGAGGCCTTTCAGTTTGATACCGATAGTTTTAGTTTTTCATTATGGTGATTTTATGAGCAATCTAAAATAAACTGACTTTGGCTAAGGATGTGTGTGTGTGTATGTGTGTGTGCCGTGAGCATATATAAGTGCAGGCAATTAAATTACATTGTCCTTTTTGTGATTTTAGCTTCTTCGATCAATTAAAGATGTAAATGAACCAAAGTTTCTATCACATGACATACCTTTATTTAATGGAATAACCAGTGACTTATTTCCTGGCATTAAACTTCCTGAAGCTGATTATAATGTAAGTGAATCCAACAGAATGACCTACTCTGTTCAATAAATTCAACTGATGGCTCAATTATTTATAAACTTTTTATTAAATCGGGGACCTTATTCTGTTTGGATAGTCTTGTAAAGTGGAGTTTGGAGTTATTTCTTATTTTTCAAAATTTTTTGGAAGAGTTTAAGAAGCATTGACATTATCTCTTTAAAGGTTTAGCAAAACCAACTGTGATTATTGTGACCTTCAAAATCCACAAAATTCAAATAAAATTTGAAATAGAAAAAGTTTACAGATAAAAAGATATTTGATAAAATTTTATCTTAACTCTGTTAAGTTATGATTTGGAGCTTAATATATGGTCCATTATGTAAGCTTTTTCATTCATACTTACGAATATCTGTTTTGTTGCTGTTGTGGAGAATGTTCGGGTCTGTTAGCTCCACTTGGACTGGAGTGTAATTCAGGTCTGTTTCTTTATTGATTTGATGTTTGGATTGTTTGTGGATATTGAGAGCCTTAGTGTTTGCTGTTTATCACTCAGTATCCAGTTCTGGGTGTGTATTTATAACTGCTTTATCTTCTTGGAAAACTACCCTCTTTGTTGTTGTTGAAGACTTTCTTTATCTTTTAAATTTTTATTACTTCATTTTACAGTGTTTGAGTTAAAGCTTTCCTCGTCATCTTTTCTTTTACTATTTGTAAATAGGTGTAGCCATCTCTGCTCTCCTTTCATTTTTATTTTCACAGCATATCTTCTTCATCCATTTGCTCTTTCTCTAGAGAGTTCTCTAAGATGAAATGAGCAGCGAACGCTTTACTCTCGTGTCTGTGTAACCCATGCCTGCCACAGCACTCACGGAGAGGCCAGGGACAGCTTGCGGGGCGGGGGGGGGGGGGGGGGGTGGTGGTGGTGGCAGTTTTCTCCTCCAGCGTGTGCTTCTCAGGACTGAGACAGGTGTCACAGAGAGGCCAGGGACAGCTTGCAGGGGAGGGGGCAGTTCTTGCCTCCAGAGTGTGCTTCTCAGGACTGAGACAGATGTCAGGCTTGCTTGGTGCAGGTGCCTTCACCTGCTGAGTCAGCCACAGTTAATTATTCATCTGTAAGGAGTAACTCATGCTATTTTGCTAATTGTCTTCTGTTTGCACATCTGTTTCTCCCTTGTTTCCTTCCTTGTTTAAAGGCTTCCTGTAGTGATATGCATTCCTAAGATTTACATAAAACATAATTGTAGCTGGCTTTTTGAAGTTGGTAGCAGCTTTAATTTATATTTACACACTATACTTAAACTCCTGTTTTCCTACATTTTGTTTTAATATCACACTTTATAACTTCTTATAATTTGTATAACTTCATTACAATTGACTTGTTTGCTTTTAATAGCTTCGTCTTTTAATGTTCTACTAGAGATAAAATTTGTCTACCTATTGCCTATTAGTGTTTGGGATGTGACAGTATATTTACTCTTTTTTTAAAAGCAAGAAATGAAACTTATCTTTAATCACAAATGATATGATTTTGTATAGAAAATCTTGAACAACTTACATAATAATTATAAGAGATACATAGTTTAGCAAGGCTATAGGCTATACTATACAAAATCCAGCCACATTTCTGTATGTTTACAATGAACAATCCAAAGTGAAATTAAGAAAAGAGTTCATTTTCAATAGCAACAAAAAGAAAAAAATTCTTAATTTGATAAAAAAGTGCAAAATGTTTACTATAGTGATATTTTATTTACGTTTTAATAAGTAAGGCTTGCCTGAAGATCAGAAGGTAAAGCTAAGCCCCTAGAGACCAGGCAGTGGTATCACACACCTTTAATCCCAGCACTCGGGAGAAAGAGGCAGACGGATCTCTATGAGTTCAGGTCCACCCTGGCTACACAAGATCAATGCAGAAACACATCCAGGTGGTGGTGGCTCACACCTTTAATCCCAGTACTAGGGAGTCGCACGCCTTTAATCCCAGCACTAGAGGGGCTATAAGACAGGAGGAGACAGAGGCTCGGTGCTCAGTTTGGTTATCCCGCCTATACTTCCCACCTGGCTACTGACCAATGAGCGTTTTATTAAATAAACTAATACGAGTGACAATTCTTTACAGTGTACAAGAGCATTATCCCACAGCAGTGTACAAAGTTTCTCAAACAGAAGTAAACAAGCTTAGTGAAATAGTGCATTTCTAGGATCCCAGCATTCAAGATCAAAGAGTATGAAGCAGGAAGCTCAATTGTTCAAGGCCGTTCTGGGCTGTACCTCAAGATGAGCGTAGGACAAAAGAAGCAGAAAGGAAATACTGCACGAATAATAAAAACCCAGAAACAGATACTGGGGTTCAACGTGAAAACCAGAAAAGCAAAGCAGCCAAGCCACCAGAAAAGTCTTACCTCTACCAAGGCTGGGTGACCGCACACTAAGCAGACTAAGCAGACTAAGCAGGCAGAACCTCTCTCTTCTCCCATTTTATATTCCCTCTAGTGCTGGGATTAAAGGTGTATGACTTCCTAGTACTGGGATTAAAGGTGTGAGCCACCCTCACCTGGATGTGTCTCTGCATTGATCTTGTGTAGCCCAGGGTGGACCTGAACTCACAGAGATCCCTTCTGCCTCCATCTCCCAAATCCAGGGATTAAGGTGTCCACTACCACTGCCTGACCTCTAGTGGCAGGAACACACCCAGGGTCAGGAGGGTGGACTAACAGAAAGGTAAACTCATTATATTGGTCCCAGCATAACTGAGGCCTCAATACCTCCCTCCCTCCCCCAGGAATGTGTGGAACCCCATCTGGAGGTATGAGGAGTATGGGGCTCACCCCAGCCTTAGGATATAGGGTGCCAGGGGAGCTAGGCTAGGGGTTCTGAAGGGTCTAAGGCAGGAAGTGAAACTGAAAGCTAACCAAAAGGCTTTGCCTTTCTGATATTCAGGCAAACTTTATTTATTAAAATGTAAATAAATTATCACCATAAGGAGAAGGAAGAAAGGGGATGAAAGGAAAGGACAGGAAGCAAAACAAGACCCAAATAAATGGGAAGGTATCTCGTGTTCATAGAATGGGGATATTAAAATGGTTAGGATGACAGTATCCCCACAAACTGATTCATAGCATCAATTCATGACCTAAGTAGTATTGAATATGGGTTCTATCATGGAGCGAGCCTTCAGACATTGGCTGGTCACTCCCACAAGCTTTGTGCCACCATTGCCCTAGCATATCTTGCAGGCAGGACACCATTGTAGATCAAAGGATTTGTAGCTGGCTTGGTCTTTGTGTTTCTCCTTTGGTAGCACACAGAATCCGTTCCTGTAGGAAAGGTGGTAGAAGTAGGAGTGAAGGCTCGCTGCAGGCACCAGCTTGACTTGTCCATGCTCAATAAACTGTATGGGTGTTATCTTCAGCAGTTGGGCCCCGCTCTCAGTTTGTGGAGAACTATGTACAGTCTTGGCAACAGCCTGGGTTGTTTGGTTCCCATGGGATTTCTTTGGCCAAAACTCAATTAGATGTAACCCAATCCTGGTACTGGAAGCTTCATTTGCCAGTTGGGACACTGTCCCGTTATTTAATAATTTCACTAACTACCTTTTAAATGCCCCTTAATTTTAGCTGTCTCTCCTCATGTTCCCCATCCCCACTTGCTCCTCCCATTTCAGGCCCACCCCATCCGTCCCTCACTGTCTATTCCATTTCCCTTTCCTAACAAAATCTATCTGTCCTTACTCCCTGACTCCATACCTACCCTCTGGGGCTCTGCAGATGGCCACTTTGTTAATCATTGACTTATCAGCTAATATCCACATATAAGCAACTACATACCATATTTGTCTTTATGGGTCTGGTATAACTCACTCAAAATGATTTTTTCGAGTTCCATCTATTTACCTGTGAAACTCATGACTTTATTTTTTAAATGACTGAGTAATACTCCATTTTCTTTATTCCTCTGCTGAGGGACATTTAGGTTGTTTCCAATTTCTGGCTATTATGAATAGAGCAGCAATGAACATGGTTGAGCAAATGTCTCTATGGCAGAATGAAGCATCTTTGGGGTATATGTCCAATAGCTGGGTCTTGGGGTATACTTAACTCTTGGCAGTGAGTTTCATTCTTCCATCTTTTGATATGCTAATCATCTATAGTATAGGTCTTTTCCTTCAGCAGAAATTTATTTTTTGAAGAGGGTTCAGGGTAGGGTTGAGTCGGTTCACAATGTATCACTAGCTGGCTTGGATCTCATTATGTAAAACAGACTGGCCCAAAACTCATATATATCTACGTGCTTTTGCTCCCAAGTGCTGGGATCAGAAATTTGCACTGCGTTAAAAGTGCTGTAGCTGTATTTTAGGGTCTATGTTGCTGTGAAGAAACGCCACGACTAAAATTAACTTGGGGAGGAAAAGATTTCTTTAACTTACACTTTACCATCACAGTTTATCATGGAAGGTTCTCAGGACAAGACTCAAAAGGGCAGGAACCAGAAGGCAGGATCTGATTGCAGAGGCCATGGAGGATTCTGATTACTGGCTTACTTCTCATGACTTGCTCAGCCTGCTTTCTTATAGAACCCAGGACTACTAGCCCAGGAGTGGCACCACCTACTGTTGACTGGGCCCTCCCACATCAATCACTGATTAAGAAAATGCCCTACGGGCTCATCTGCAGCCAATCTTATAGAGGCATTTTCTCAGTTGAGGTTCTCTCCTCTCAGATGACTGTAGCTTGTGTTGAGTTGACATAAAACTAGCGAGGAAACCCAGGAAAGACTAACCCCGTCTGAACTTAAGTTCCTTCAGAATGATTTGCATTTTTAATACCTTATGACTCTTAAATTTTAAACGATTTTTTAGCTTTTCTGTTTATTCCTACTTGCTATGATATGAAGGATTATCTAGCATATTTTTTTGTGTCTTAACCAAAATTAGACTTTTGTCAAACACCTTTAAAAAGAATTGTTTTTATTTAACACGCAACCAGCACTAGGACGCTGTGACCATTAATAAAATACCCTGGCCTGCTAACGGCGTTTTAGTTTTATTTATTTTTTATTTGAAAAATAAAACTTTCTAACATGATTTTAATAACATTTCATAGAAACACATTCCATTTTTATTTTGTTTCAGGAATTTTTGGAGTGTACACATGAAGCATGCCAAGCACACAATCTTCAGCCTGTTAAATTTTTTCTTGAAAAAATTATTCAGACGTATGAAATGATGATTGTTCGACATGGGTAAGAGTATTGATGATCCGCCATAGTTTTATGTTATTTTAAATTAAACTAAAGAACCAAAGGGCAATAAACTTTATATATTAGGAAGGCTAGAGATCAAATGACTTCTCCCTTCTCAGTAGCTTACAGCAAACACCAAGAACCAAGAGTGGGTTGCACACTTGTAACCCTAGGAACCAGAAGCGGGGGGAGGGGGTGCACACCTGTAACCCTAGCCACCAGGTGTGGGTTGCACACCTGTAACCATAGCAACCAGGAGTGGGTTGCACACCTGTAACCATAGCTTATGACTGAAGCAGGAGGATCTTGTGTTCCAGGCCAGACTGGCCCATATATGAAGATCCTATCTCAGAAACTGAAGTAAACACAGCTCACTGTTAGGTAACAATTCTGAAATCCACTTGGACACATGGTGCCCATTTCCAGAGAGGGATTTACTGTGAAGCTAATGGAGTTTAAGCTTCAGGACCTCTTCCTTGTAGGGAACCATTCGAGCAGCTGTAAACACTTTGTATATATAATTTATTTTATAAGGCATTATTAAAGTAGATATGTAATTTTGTGTTCATAATTATATGTATATTTTTCCTTTACTAGATCACTTAAATTGAACTTAAGGCTCTTTATAACATCTTGTATCTAACTCTGCTTGATTTTTCTTTCCTGGGAAGGTCTTTATAATCAATTGTTTTCAAGACGCTCAACTTAATGTTTGAAAGGTCTCCCTATTTTTGTCTTCTTTCCTCAATATGCATGAAGTAACAAGAAAGAAAAGTGTTATTCATAGTAACTGAAAAATTATTCCAGCCATTTCCTGCTCACAGAAAGTTAGGGTTTAATAATCACGATTTTTGTATATTATATAAAACTTCAAACATATACTAAAATGAGGAAATAGTAAATCAATCCTCATGCAGCTAGGGTTGAGCACCTACATAGGTTAGACCAGAATCAGGAGGTAGAAATCAGTGGGCATCTTCAGAAATTTAATCAACTTTTATGTGTTTTACCCTCCATCTTCCCTAAGTACAGGTTTATTGTCCTATTTCTCTAGATCCTTGCGGTATCCTTAACCCCGCCAGGCTTAGTAGACTCTACACCTCTAGCGTGTTTTCAGCAAGTCACGTTCTCATAAAATGATTCCGATAGCCCTTCTTATTCACAGTTGTTATTTCTATGGCTTCATTTACCCACAATCAGCTAACTGCAGTCTAAAAATACTAAAGGGACAATTTCATATTTGGAGAGAGAGACCACTGTCATCTCATCTTCTCAAAGTACATTATTGTAATTATTCTATTTTATGACTAGCTGCTGTTAGCCTCTTACTATGTCCAATTTATAAATTAACCTTTGTAAAAGTTATGAATATGCAGGAATAACATAGTATTATTTACACTTCTACAGAAAATATGGTTTTGGGTATCCACGAGTGGACTAGAATGTAACTCCTAAAGACTGGAGGACTTCTGTACTGAGAACCTTCATAGATTTTAATAATATGGTAAACTAGCCCTGTCCTTGATTTCATCCTTTATGTCAATCTGAGTTTTTATTGTTGAAAAATGTTCTTAATTTTTTACCAATATGCATGAGGATTCTACATGTCCCTGAATTTCTGAACTCCCTTATTCTACCCCCCGCCCCCACTTGCAGGCAGACCTCTCCCTCCCATCCTGTGTGCTCTTTGTTTACAGTCTTAGTAAACCCAGCAATCTTTTCATTGTACCTAATAATACTGTACTCACTACCCTTTCCTCTTTATTTAGGTGTATCATCAGTCTTCCAACTTATCTAAATGGTTAAATTCATCAAATGGTTTACCATGTATAACTACAATTGTTAATCCCCTGGAATCTTAATTTGCCCTGGCTTCTAAGTCAACATCATATATTTTGGTTTTCTTTTATTATGGCAAGAACAGCCTTCCTATGATAGGCTGACTACACTGTAGGAACAACCAGTGCTAAAATGTTAGCGATTTACAATACAAAGACGTATTTTTCATGCATGCTGTATGTTCATTTATAGGTTCTCAGGGAGACTCTGTTTATAATAGGCACACAGAGTAGCCGCCATCTCACATTGTGGATTGCGTTCTTATTAGAGGGGTGACGACTCCGTCAGTTCCCTTGCTGGAAATTACCTGCCTTATGTGACATTCATTGCAATCAGTCACCTCGTGTTTCCACAGATGTGGCAAGGAGGCCTGTGTGCCTGGAGGTGGCCTGGAAATCTTTGGCAGAGAGCATTTTGCCACTACAGCAATTGAAAGCTTTAGAAACAGTTCTCCCCCTGCCTTGGGTTTTATTTTAAGAATATATAAATAATAAAAGTTTATTGTCATTTAAAGACTTTCTGTTATACTCTACTATTGATAGTGTTATGAATGTGGAAAATTCAGTGTACACTCGATCAGTTTAGAAGAGAAGTATTTTCATCTACCGGAAGAAACATTTTAGAAATTTAAAAATTATATATGGTGATTAACACAAAGTGATGTTTTCTATGCTGGTATAAATAATTTAATTAGCCATATTTTTACCATCTTATTCTATAATTCTCTTTCATAGTTTTATGCTAGTAGGAGAGCCTTTTTCTGCGAAGACAAAAGTTCTGCATGTGCTGGCTGATACTTTAACTCTTATGAATGAACGCAACTATGGAGAGGAAGAAAAGGTCATGTTCAGGACTGTAAACCCGAAGTCGATTACTATGGGCCAGCTGTTTGGGCAGTTTGACCCCGTGTCTCATGAGGTAATCTACAAGATAACACTCTTGCCTGTAGTCAGTGTATATTAAAGCAAGAAACTATAAGTATTTCTGTTTTTAATGATAAATCCAGTTTAATTTATGAATGAGCCTTTCAGCATTTTCTTCTCTCCTCAGTGGACTGATGGCATTGTGGCGAACACGTTTAGAGAATTTGCCTTAGCAGAATCACCTGACCGGAAATGGGTTGTATTTGATGGTCCTATTGACACTTTGTGGATAGAAAGTATGAATACAGTCTTGGATGATAATAAAAAGGTAAATCACTATTGTTTAGAGCAGAACTTATTCAGACATAAGTAATCCTAGGGCTATATATTCAAGCTAAAGTGTGTAAAAATTGAATACATTTATAAATTGCCTTTTCAGTAAAGACTATGCTATAGGAAGTCTTTTTGTTTTTAATAGAATGAAAGTGTATTGTATTAAAGCTACTGCGTCGACATAATTATTGTCTTAGTCACTGTTCTGTTGCTGTGACAACATGGCCAATGCAACTCTTACAATAGAAAGCATTTAACTAACAGCTTGCTTACAGTTTCAGAGGGTTAGTTCATTATCATCATGGCAGGGAGCGTGGAGGCCTGCAGGCAGCCACCGTAGCAGTAACTGAGAGCTACATCACGCATAGGCAGAGAGAGAAACTTGGGGCTTGGTGTGGGCTTTTGAAACCTCAAAGCCCACACGCAGGTGACTTCTCCCAATAAGGCCATACACACCTCCTAATCCTTTTTATCCTTGCAAATAGTGCCACTCCCTGGTGACTCAGCATTCAAATGCATGAGCCTGTGGAGGTCTTTCTTATCCAAGCCACCACAGTAATCTATCAGCAAATCAAGCTGGGCTGGAGAGATTGATCAGCCCTTAAGAACACTGGCTACTCCTCAAGGAACCAAGGACCCGGGGTCCATGTTCGGTTCCCAGCGGTCACCTGTAACTCAGTCCTTGGCACTGCACACACGTGGTGTGTAGATATATATGTAAACAAAACACTCATACCATAAAAAAGAGAAGGTTATTTCAATGATATAATTTCATATAGAACTTTAATATTTTATAAGAAAAGAAGTCTTATTTCTTTTTTTAAATTGAATACTTTAGTTTTTATCTGTAAAATGTTACCCTAGGACATGAGCAGTATATAAAAGAACTAGACAATGAAAGTCTTATAATATTTATTTTAATTAAGAGTAAATGGTCATAAAAGTCTAAAAAGAGATGCTATGATTTTAATGTATTTGTACACTTTCTTCACTGTTACCAAAATAAAGATGCATAAAATTCTCTAAACCCAAAGGTTCATTCGTACACATTCCATAATCTAGTATAAGTAGATATACTAGAAGTCAGTATATCTTCTAGAGATCATCATTTAACCAATAATAATTGGTTTTAGCAGATCTTGGGTTTCCTGTTAATGGATTTCTATCTTTAATGCTTTTCTGTTTTGATCCATGTAATGAGGTATTTGTGTTGTTGTATTCTACTTTAGTCCTTATTCTTTTCCATGCCTGTATTAGTATTCTCTTATCTAATGTATTTTCATGCCTGTATTAATATTCTCTTATCTAATGTATTTTAATGTATTTTCATGCCTGTATTAGTATTCTCTTATCTAATGTATTTTAATGTATTTCCATGCCTGTATTAGTATTCTCCTATCGAATGTACTTTAGTTTATTTCTATACTTGTTTTGTGGCTCTGGGGACTGAATCCTGGGGCCTTGCACATGTTAAACAAGTACTCTACCATTAGGTTATCCCCCCGCCCATTTTATTTCCATACATATATGAAATTACTGTTCTACTAAGTAATAAATTCATTTAATTAGTACTCAAATTATATTCAAGTACCTTATCATTGTTGGTCATTATATTTTTCTTTCTTTTCACTTAGTAATATTGATTGCACTCAGAGTAAAAAGTAAACTGGCAAGCCTTGATAAGTCAGAAAGCAGGAATTAATCAGTAGGATGAAGTATAGAATTTAAACTCAAATATAAGGGTGCTCTCACATTAGATGAAAGGTGGAGTGTAGCCGGAAAGTTTGGATAGACAGAGGTGATGATGAAAGATGAAGAGAAACCTTATGACAGCTTGTCTTCATGAGTGGTATACCTCAGTACTTGACAGATGTAAGGAGAATTTTAATAAGCCATAGTGCAAACTGGGAAGCAGATCTGCTTAGCAGGGGTTCTCAACCTGTGGGTCATGACCCTTTGGAGTCACATATCAGATATTTACATTATGATTCAAAACAATAGCAAAATTGCAGTTATGAAGTAGCAATGAAATGGTTGGGGGTCACCGCAGCATGGGGAACTGTATCAAAGGGTCACAGCATTAGGAAGGTAGAGAACCACTGGCTTAGGGAAATATAGAAGTATCTGTGGGTACTGAAGACCTGGTTAAATTAAAATGCTCGAATCACCATTCATTCTGCCAAAGGCTGGCTTTGTGAAATATTCTCTACAGATAAGCAGCCTGGCATAGGCAAAGGTGATGTTGCAGTCCTAGAAATACACAAAGACTTCAAAGACAAGGGCACGAGAATAGTGAAAGCAATGGATATAAAGCAGAACTTACCTCACAAAGGAGATAATGAGAAATTCCTTACAAAACTGAAGAGAAAGTGTATTAGGGAAGGAGAACTGGTAGGCATGGAGGAGTGGAAACTAATCAGGATATATTATGTGAGAAGAAAATCTACTCTTAGTAAAGGGGGAAGTGTATTAGGCATCAGTGGCAGAGGAAAGGGAGAACTGGATGGTAAGGAGCTGTGGAGAGAGATGAAGATGCTTGAATTTAATAGTTCAAAATTGCTTAGTTTTTTTCCCCCAAGAGCTAAATTTCTAGCTATATGAAATGAATGACTGGGACCAGTAAATAAATGAAGACAAGGTGGTCAGGAACATATGACGCTCTTGTTTTAAAATGCTGATTCTTATGAAGCCTGGCCCAGGCTGCATTTAGAATGAGATTGGGTCAGGAGCTGAGGGTTTTGCTAAGGGGAGAATCCTTGGGTCCTGGTAGGTGACAGCAAGGCAAGGGTAGCCTGACGGCTGACTTGTACGTGATGGTGAAGTGTACGTAGTTAGTAGACAACACAGCAGGGGTGAGCGATGATGTTATCCCAACGTGGTAGCAAGTGGAAGAGTACTTATTGATATAACCTGATAGACATTTAAAAGTATTCTAGATGCGTTCTCTCAGGTAGAATGTTCTACAGTTTTGGAAATATCTGCATCAATCAGACACCTGTGGCTTGTTAATATTTCATTTGTAGAATGCCTTAGTAGAGTAGGAGAACTCAGCGAGCAGTGCCGAGAAAGCTCAGAAGTGGAGCGCTGGCCTAGCATACATACGGCCCTCACTCCATCTCTGGCACCAGGAAAATAAAAGTGTTAAAGTACTGAACTTTAACCTTTATTTAATTTGACATTGTAAACTTTATTAATTTGACATTGATAAATACAAATAGCTCTTTATGGCTAGTAGCTACCATATTACACAATGCAACTCTTTGCCACTCTATTTTATACGTAAGGAGTTGAATCCAGAAATGTTATATGCTTCAGTGTTGACTTATGACTAGACAAGGAAAACCTGAGTCTAGAGTGGTGATTGTAGAAACGAAGAGGACACAGAAAAGTATATGTGGGAAAGACATTGTAGCAAAAATAATTTGATATATTAATAGTTAATAGTAATAGTTACTAATACTATTAAAATTTAGTAATCTCAATGAAGGTGTAAGTCATAAACAATCCCACACCAGTTTGGAATTATGATTAATAGGGTGGTATTTATTTAAAGGGGAAAAAACTTACAGATAACCGTCCCAAACAACAGCCCTCTGCGCAATTAGGAACCGGAGCAGGAAGTAAAGAGAGGGAGGAGGGAAGTAGCCGCTTTTTTTAAAGGGAAAGAGACCACGCCCCAATGGGCTGGTATCTCAGCGGCTATTGGCTGGAGGAGCGGAAGGACCTCCCACAACATCTCAAAGCCAAGAAGCTTGAGATAAAGTAGCTTTAATAATAATGGAAAAGATACGTATTTGAGAAAAAGGCTGAATTCAATTGATGAATTTTTTTACATATTTAATAAAAGAGGAAGTGTTTTAGATTAAAGAATTTAAGGAGACTTCATAAATATGGGGCTAGACTAGTTTTTTTTGATTTCCAGCCATACTAATGTCTTTATATCATAGCACATGTTTTCTCTATAAACATATTCATTCTATCTTATAGTGGTATTTTATTTGTATTTTAATAAATAAAGCTTGCCTGAAGATCAGAGTGCAAAACTAGTCATACTAGTCAGTCATACAGACCAGGCGGTGGTGGCACACACCTTTAATCCCAGCAGCCACATTAGCTAGCTGTAGAGGCCGGGCGATGGTGGTGCATGCCTTTCTTTAATCCCAGCACTAGAGAGGAATATAAGATGGGAGGAAACAGGCGCTCAGGCTCATAGTCTGCAGTTTGTGTTTGGTGGAGATCACTGCAGTCTGCAGTCATGCTGAGGATAGAGGCAAGAGCTCTCTAGTGGCTTGGCTGCTTTGCTTTTCTGATCTTCAGCTTGAACGCCAATATCTGTCTCTGGCTTTTTATTATTCTAAATTTTAAAATATTTGAAAAATATTTGCCTTTAGCTTTGCCTTATGAGTGGAGAAATCATTCAAATGTCTCCTCAAATGAGCCTCATCTTTGAAACAATGGACCTTTCACAGGCTTCCGTAAGTTCTTAATATAATACTGATATATTTGTTTGCTTATTTGTTAATTGAATCAAAATATTTTGTGTCCTAAAATGGGTTTAACACAGGGGATAGGGAGATTAATAAGACTCAATGTATGTTTAAAAGGGATGAGAAGCATGCTAATAACTACTCCCAATGCACAGTTACACATAAGTGCTCTAAGAGTATGGAGGAGATTGGTATCCATGGGGGATGGGGAGAGAAAGACCTTAAAAGATATTTGTATTTGACCTAGTTTTGCAGAAGAGTCAAGACGTCTTCAAGGAGATTAACTAGGTTTGGGTATTTCAAATCGTGACTGGATGATGCATAAACACGAAGAGGTGTAGAATGTCTAAGGACCTAACTGAAAATAGTTTTCTGTACAGGGGACATCTGGTGTGTGTTAAACTGTAGAAACAGGCAGACCTAGACTGTGGATGGACGTAGCAGTGCTAACTGAGCGTTATCAGGTAAAAGGAACTCTGCTTCCTCTCCAGCCTGCCACTGTGAGTCGTTGTGGCATGATTTATTTGGAACCATCACAGTTAGGATGGGAACCGCTTGTGGCTTCATGGTTGAATTCATTGAAAGAGCCTCTAAATGAACCAGAGCATCAAACCCTGCTGAAAGAACTTTTCAAATGGCTAGTACCACCTTCTTTAGCATTCCGCAGGAAGAGATGCAAGGTAACAGCACTATAATTCTTTGACTTACTCCAGTTTCAGAAGATTCTGTTCAACTTAACTAAATCTACAGTCACTATGCTAGAACAACTAACTAAAGCTAGTTTTTTTCTTTAACTTTGTTTACTTATTTATTTATTTATCATTTTTGGCCTTGAACTCACTATGTAACTGAGGATAACCTTAAACTTCTAACCCTCCTGCCTCCACCTCCCAAGTTCTGGGATTGCAAGCATGTTTGTTCTATGCCCAACCTTCCTTGGTTTTATACTTCTTAAATTACAAATAACTTAAAAGGTTTATTTTAACTTCACTATTTATATCAAGTTAATTTACTTTAGCTTTACTATTTATATCAAGTCATAGTTTCTAGACCTTTAAAAAAATCCCAATTACTTTCTATATTTTAAAACTATTTTAGGTGCTAGTGTGGTTGCTCAGTGGTTAAGAATGCTCACTGCTCTTGTAGAGGAGCTACATTCAGTCCCAGCTCCCATGCTGAGTGGCTCACAATTGTCTGTAACTCCAACTCCAGGGTCTCTGCCCACCTACACTAGATGTGCACATATGTGCACACGCACACACACTTTAATAAAAATAGATTTTAAAATATTTTAAATATGCATCTTTTTAAACTCACATGAGCTTTTAGCATTTTATGAAGATTCTTTATGCTGTGCTAGTTTCCTGAGACTGTCCTGACAAGTTACTACCAATGTGGTCTCTTAAATAACAGACCTTTACTTTCTTATGGTTCTGGAGTTTAGAGGCTGACATCAGTATGTTGGCAGAGCTATGCTTTCCTGGAAACGCTGAAGGAGAATGTTTCCTTTATCTTCCAGATTCTGGTGGTCCCAGTTCTGAGGCTCATGGCTATAAGATCCAATCCCTTCTTCCAGCTTCATATGGCCTTCTCTCTGTGGCACTTCTCTGTCTCTCTTCGTGTCTCAGATTTCATGCCTATTGGATAATTCATAATGATGTCCTGTCCTCCAGACTCTTAGTTACATCTTCAAAGATCTTTTACCATAACTTTTTGGGATTATAATATAGAAGGATCTTTCAGAAGACCACAATTCAGTGGTGATCACCTGTGCATAAACACCCACAAACACTTAATATATTGATACAGAAAGAAACTCAGTGGCTTCCCATCCTATAATAGGATTTAAGAAAGAGAAAAGATATGGTATTGAAAGAAAAACACTAGACAATTGCACATTGCACATATTATTTATGGTGACTTCATAGGGAAAGTAAAAGTTCTTAGCAGTCTGTCGGTTTTAAATCCCTACTACTAGACAAGCAAATAATCCAGATAAGCTCCGTCTTCCCAGGCAATGACCGCTGCTTTCCTTTCCATGTTTGTCATGGTTTCTGTATGCAGCAGTTCTAAAGCAATGCGGGTTTATATCCTCCTTGGTAATCTTTGCATTTGTCATCTCTCCAGCTATTCCCACAGCTCAGGCTTCCCTGGAGAGTGGCCTCGGTGCTGATTTCTCTCCTTCCTGGACCATCACAGTAGCACTGCTCTGGTCCAGTCCACACCTCACAGTTAGAATGGAGATTCTAAATGTCCACCCGTGCTGTCCATTCTCTACTTAAATTCCTTCTTTGGAGCCTTCTTCCTATAATCTCCTTTAACAAAGCCCATATGACTCTTGGGGTCTGATTCTTGTCTGCTTCCCAAGCATAATTTTTTGTCCTCTTTCCTTTCTATCCTGTAGGCTCACCTTAGTAATCTGTATCTGCTTGTATTTGTGACATAATTCTACTGCCCTAAATATCCTCCCCTCCTCTATTTTCCTAACTTTTATTTTCCTTGATAATTCAGTTCATTTTCTTTTTCCTTGGGAAGGACTGTTGTTATTTATCCTTCTCCAGTTCCCTGAAATCAGTTTCTGGACCTGTGTCTGCCCTGAGTAATCTCGTCCCATCTCTCTCTTCTGAGACTGCCTCCTTCATATAAGTATCTCACTGTATTATACGGTCCTGTTTTGTTTCGGCGTTGCTCCTTTTCAGAGATCGTGTCTCTTATTTCCACATCTCCTACTTTGCTCTATGGCTATAAGTATAATATGTCTTTCATAAACAGAATAGATAACTGAATGAATGGCTGTCAAAGACTTGATTTCCACTCTCCTTAGAATATTGTTTATTCTTGTATAGCACATAATTTCTATTTATCATCGGATTTAGAATAAGAATACATTATGTACAATTTTGTCTTATAATAAGCCAAACTAAAAATCTTGGAGAGATGTTTTTATTGTGCCTACACTTTGTTTTCTATAAGTTTAAATGTTATAAAGAATATATCGAATGTTATATTATATGAAGAATATATGTTATAAAGAATATATGTTTTTATAAAATGATTTACATTTCTTCTCCAAATGAGATGGGAAGTGTAAAAAGCATTTCCTTGTTTTCGCTTTGCAGGAACTGATTCCCACAAGTAACATCAACGCGGTCGTCTCCCTCACACGCCTCTTTGAGGTCCTTCTCTGTAGCGTGCTGGAGAATGAGCCCACTACCAAGCACACGCGTGTTTGGACCATGGTTTGTTTCATGTTTAAGGTGGTTTTAAATTAAAATGTGGTTACAGAAAATATTTGTATTCAGAAAGACTTTTTGTATAAACCAGAGCAACTTTTCTGATGATCACTGAAGAATAGGTGGGGCACGAAGTTTGCCTGACCTGGCATCTAATTCTAAAAACAACTCTAAAGAAAATAAAATACATCAGGGTGAGCTCAAGTTGCGCATTCCCAATGAAAGACCTCATATTGATAGTCCTTGACGGGGTGGTGCGGTATTAAGTCCATGTGCTTCAGATTCACTGATGTTTTGTCTCAGTGCTAAGCGGGCATCTAGAAATCATGACAGACTGGGAGAAGGGATGCAGCCAGATGGGAGGATGCAGGCACAGTCCATGGAGGACTTAGGGAGACATTAGTGGTAGCCCTTGTTAGCTAGTGTCTAGAGTTCGAAGATCAGACACTATGGCAATTGTGAGCAAAGGGAAACAAAAGAAGAAAGATTTTAAAAATCTTTGTTCCCTGTGTATGCCTTTCTCCAATCTGCCACCTTGTTTTTCCTGCACCCTGCCCTCCCTTTCTCTTCCGTGGTGTGACAGCAGCAGCATTTCCCTCTCATTGTTTCTCCTCTACCTTGTTGCTACAAAAAAAAAAAAAAATCTGCCTCGCAGGCCAGGAGATAGCTCAGTAAGGAAAGGCACTTGC
The DNA here is from genome assembly GCF_950005125.1 of Chionomys nivalis. Taxonomy (NCBI): domain Eukaryota; kingdom Metazoa; phylum Chordata; class Mammalia; order Rodentia; family Cricetidae; genus Chionomys; species Chionomys nivalis. The sequence goes on along the minus strand of NC_080090.1, from coordinate 29,362,064 downwards.
TGCCAAGCCTGACGAGTTTAATCTCTGGGACTAACATGAGTGGAAAGGACAGAGTCAACCCTCAATAGCTATTCTCTGACTGCCACATGTGTGCTTGTGTGTGTGTGTGTGTGTGTGCATGTGTACACACACACACATACAAATAAATAAACAAAATGCAACACAATCTTTTCACCTTGGAAAGTCTCTCAGACATCTCACATTCGAGGCTTTCCTGATGTCCGGGAACCCCTCCTCACTCCTTCCTTCTCACCTTCCCGCCCTGCACAAACGTGTTACGTGAAGTTTGTTTATCCGTTTCTCCTTATATTTTGGGTTGTCTTTTTAAGATGATCTCTTCACATTCTTCCACAGTTATTATCATTAGCTTCATAAAATGATCCCAGGAATTATCCATCTGTATATAATTTTGTATATTTTCAGAAAATTTTTGTTCTCTTGATAAACCCAAGCTTGCAACTTTATCAGATGGTTCAGATCACTTCATAAGACTTATGTAGATTCATTCCTGATTAAAAATTTGGGGGTAATGTTTTTGTTTAGTCAGATAAGACATGTACATAGAATAAAATTCAAAAATTAAAAGCATATTTTCCATTCATACCAATCTCCCAGGCACCCTCAAGGCAATGATTTCTAGTGCCCCACAGAGCCTTATAAAGACATTACACACACACACACACACACACACACACACACTGTTTCCTGTGTATGTATTTTATGTGTCACTAATTACTATTATATTACAAATGATATTTACTAATTTGCATCTCACTTGCAGTATGTCTTGGTACAGAGTTACATCATTTTTAAAAGCTGTATATCCATCAGCATGTGTGGCATACTCTAAATAACCCAGACTTCCAGGAAGAAATAGTGATGTAACCAATGTTTTTATACATATGTCATTTCACTGCTAGGAATGTATTTAAGGGCAAATTAAATACAGGTCCCTAGGCCATTTGATGTAGGTATTTAAGTTTTTATCACTATCCCAAAGGAATGCTTCTATATATAATTTAGCTGTACTAAGTTCTACTTTGTTTATCTGTATGACCTTTCCCAGTAATGTAAGCAGGTCTTAATATATTAAATTTTAGTTATTTCTTCTAAATTTTCTTTAAAAATAATCACTATAAGTTAACTTTTTCACCAACAGGCTTGTTTTATATTCTCCTTGATTTGGTCAATCGGAGCAAGTTGTGATACAAATGGCCGCCTTGCTTTTGATAATTTCATACGATCCATTGTATCAGGGAAGAACGAAGAAGACCCAGTGCCAAACTCTGTGGGTAAATGGGAATGCCCATTTGATGAAAAAGGCCTTGTCTATGACTACATGTATGAGGTATGACCTAAAGTGCATATCAGGACAAATGTGAAACACAAAAACCTGTGTCAGCACCCACAGTGCCCGAGTTCACCAGAGTCGTGGCTCTGTGGTGAGGTGCTTGGTCCCTTCTCTCTTCTCTCATAGACCCAGTCCAGTTATGATGTCACATACAACTTAATTTACTTTTCCACTCTGTTAAAGGACTCAAATGTTTTCTTTAAAGCAGAAAATATTTAATCAGTCATTTATTCATGCAAATTTCATTTTATGGTTATAAGATCTAATTAGAGCCTTGTTATAATTTTACCTAATTTACTGAAATCTAGAAAGAGAATGGACTCAAACCCAACTAACAGTGGAAAACTCACTCCTTCACCCAAATCATACTTAGAGTTTTACGAATATGACCAAAACCAGTTTTATCTTTATTAGTCATAGAAAAAAGTCAGTGAAATAATCTCTAAAGGTAAATAATCAAGAGACAATAGCATAAAGCATGCTTTCTAAAAACTGAAAGTAAATATCAGAATATCTAGTTTAAGCAGGTTAAAGTAGGGGAATGACTCAGCAGTTGAGAGCATTGACTGTTACTCTGAAGGACCCGGCTTCAGATCCCAGCACCCACATGACAGCTCACAACTGTCTGTAACTCCAGTTCCAGAGAATCTGACAGTAATACCACTGCACATAAAATAAAGTTAAATAAATTATTATTAAAAATAAAATAAATAAATAGATAGATAAAAGTAGTTGCCTTTGGGAAAGAGAAAATGGGAGTTAACTGTTCTTTTGCTTAATCTTTTTGTTTGTTTTTTGAGACAAGGTTTCTCTGTGTAACCCTGACTGTCCTGGAACTCGCTTTATAGACCAGGCTGGCCTCGAACTCGGGGATCTGCATTCCTCACTCTCCTAAGTGCTGGGACTAAAGGTGTGCACCATCATATCTGGCATCTTTTTCTTAATCAAATAAAACTTTTAACTCTAAAATACATGTGTGTGTAACTTTAATATGACTCTACAAGTTTTTTTAAAAATGAATTATTGAGCCAGTGAGATGACAATGAGTAAAAAACACTTGGCACCCAAACTGAGTTCTACCCTGTCTGCCCCGCAGTGGAGGAGAGCAGGGCTCCCGGAAGTTGTCCTCTGACTTCCATTTGTGCGCTGTGGCACCTGTTTGCCCAATAGAATGCAGCAGAAATTGTTAGCCCCAGCTCTAGAACTGGAGCAGCTCCTCGACTCTGACTACTTTGCCGGAATTAACTGTTATAATTAGATAGTAGAAGACTTGGGGATCTACAGGGAAAGGGAAGAATAATCAGAAGAAAGTAATGGTCGAGCTGGTCCTGACTGGAAGACATCAGGACAGCAGCACGTCAGGCCAGTGGCTCAAAAGAATTTAAAGACTTTGGTTTTGTTTTGTGTTTTGTTTCTGCTTTTTCAAGATAAAATTTCTCCTTGTAGCCCTCCCTGGCTGTCCTGGACCAGGCTGGTCTTGAACTCAGAGAGATTTACCTGCCTGTGTTTCCAGAGTGCTGGAATTAACCACTCAGCAGGAATTAAAAGACTTTAATTGTACAGCTCTGCTGATTATCTTGTCTAAACATCAGCCTAGATCAAAAAGGTAAAATGGCAAAGGAATACAGATGCCTCAAATGATGTTTTATTTTTAGTTAGATTATAGCTCATTTACTTCAACACATGAAAAATACAAAACCAAAATTTAGCAACTTGTAACTTAAGTTACACTAGAATAGTTTGAAACAAATACTCAGCATATGCAAAAGGACATATTACAGTCATTTAGGAAAGATTAGATATTAAGAGGGCATAAATTCAGCTGGGCATGGTGGTGTGTGCCTTTAGTCCCAGCACTCAGGAGACAGAGTTCAAGGTCAGCCTGGTTTACATAGTAAGCTCCAGGACAGCCACAGCTATAGCTGTCTCAAAAACTAAAGGTCATAAATTCTAGATACATTGAGTTTATGATAAAGTGATATTTACTTTCTTTGGATTATCATTAAAAATTAGTTGTATTAATTGGGTGGTAGTTTAATGGATGTTTATTTATTAATCTGCTTTATGGGCTGAAGATATTACTTATATTTTATATGAATAATTATAATATTTCATTTTAGAGGAGGAAAAGGCTAAAGTTTTTAATTTTGGGAAGCTTCCTTTAGAATATTTAAAATTTTTTATGTTTATAGGTGTTTTGTCTGGATGTATGTATGTGCGTGCCTAGTGCCTGCAGAGATCAGAAAAAGGCGTCAGATCCCCTGGAACTGGAGTTACAGACAGTTCTTAGCTGACATGTGGGTTCTGGACATTGAATCTGGGTCCTCTGGAAGAGCAGCAGAGAGAGCCATCTCTCCCTGATTTAGAATTTTTAATAAAACTTACTTTTCAAAAAGACAGTAAAGTCCCCTGTCATCCAGGCCCAGAGGCTCTGACTGTGATGTCAATGGCCTTTTGATGGTGTCTCGGGGTCACAAACCCTTACCGCAGCGGCCGTCTGTGGCCCGTTTGTATTTATTCTTCTGTAAACTGCACGTTTGTGTCTGTTACCCATCTTTTGACTGAGTGAACTTTTCCTTGTCAATGCTAAAATGTTACTGTGTTACAGTTATATTTTATCTAAAGGCTCACATCTTTACAAGCAAATGGTGTAAGTATTGAACAGATGCTCTCAGATGTAGCAAGTGCATAGTTGTAATATTTTAAAACATATTTTCCTGCAGCTAAAAAACCGAGGCCGCTGGCTCCACTGGAATGAATTAATTAAAAGTTCTAATTTAGAAGACAAACGAACCAAGATTCAAGATCTCATCATCCCTACAATGGACACAATTAGATATACTTTTCTAATGGATTTGAGTATTACCTATGCAAAGTAAGAAACTCTACTATAAACATGAATTCTAAATAAAACAGTACCATTCTAATAAAATGGTAGCATTTTAAAAAGTGAACTTTGAAGTCATTGAGTTTCAGGTGACTGAGACCATGGCTGGGAATTAATTAGCATGTTCTAAATGATATTTACTACTATTGGAAAACCTAGAATTCGGCTCTCTTATTGCTCACTCTGAAGTTTTAACAGACCCATAGTTCATTACCTCTTACGTCACCAAAAATCACCTGCAGTGTTACTATTGAAAAGCTATATATTCTGGGATGGGGGAATGGCTCAGTCAATAAAGTATTTATCCATAAGATGCAGAATCAGACTCCACATAGAAAGCAACAGGCATGGTGGTGCACGCTTGTAATCACAGCCCCGGCAAGATGGGAGACAGACAGGCAGAACCCGGGAAGCGCGTGGGCCAGCTAGCCTAGCCTTCTCGGCAAGTTCCAGACCAGTGAGGAACCCTGCCTCAAACAAAAGGTGGTGAGTACCTAGGAATACCACCATGGTCGTCTCTGAACTCCATACGTCTGGTGCCTGAGCATGCCTTTACATACATATGCACTCACAAAAACCACCACCTCTCTAATCTATGCATTTTATGTACAGGTTCAGTCTCTCCTTTTGGAGAATACTCTTATCCCTGCTTTTCGTCCCACATTAGTAACGCTGGGATTGCATACACCAGCTACCAGGACATTGTTACATGGATTCCAGGGATCCAAACTCAGGGCATCAGGCTGGCAGGTGTGCTTGGCTCTGTCTTTACTAGTCCTCATGAACAATTACACATATGTGGAGTTTTAGTAGAAATGACTTGACTACTATTTAAAGATTTTGTTTTCTTTGTTTTTGGCTTTCTTGTTTGTTTGTTTGTTTGTTTGTTTTGTTTTGTTTCTTTTGGTTTTTTGAGACAGGGTTTCTCTGTAGCTTTGGAGCCCGTCCTGGAAGTAGCTCTCGTAGACCAGGCTGGCCTCGAACTCACAAGGATCCACCTGCCTCTGCTCCCGAGCCCCAGGATTAATAGCGTGCGCCACCGCCACCCAGCTATTTAAAGTTTTTAAAATACTTACTTGAGTTTTTTCCAGAAAAATGCTTTTATACTTTCTTCCATTTTGAATTATGTTATTCATTGTTTTTATAAAGGCCACTGCTTTTTGTGGGTCCGACTGGTACAGGAAAGTCAGTGTATGTCAAGGATAAGCTAATGAATCACTTGGAAAAAGACAAGTACTTTCCTTTCTATGTGAATTTCTCTGCACGGACCAGTGCCAATCAGGTTCAGGTATGTATAAAACCGGATTTGGGTTTGTAAACATTATACTTTATCTTGTTTGATAAATATTAAAGTATTTAACGCTATATGTTAAATATGCAACTTTGTAAATCCATGGATCGAAAGATAACACTTGTACGTTAGCCCTTTAAGATTTATCATTAATTTTGACTTGAGAAGCAATGATTGATTTAACTGGAGAAGAAAGTCTAAGAGACATTCACATATGTGCATAGAAGAGTGGTGGGCGGGCACAGGAGAATATCTGGTTTTTTTTTATACTCTTCTGTGTGGCTTTTAGGGGCATTTGCTGCTCACCTGTTGGTCCACTATGATCTATTGCATGATCTTCTTTTGCCCCTAAATATAACAAGCTGAAGCTATTTCATGAAACTCCTTGTAATTGCCACACTTAGCATCTCTTCCTAAATTTGTGCCTTCTTACTCTCCCCAACCCTACTTCTGTTCTTAATTAAAAGTCTTGCTAAGTTGGCATACTGTAAAATTTTTGAATAAAATAATTTTGGCATTCAGTTTTACAACAGACAAGCATGTTTAAAATGTATCAGAAATATTTAAAAAGCATATACATTTATGTTGGCTATAAAAAACAACAAAGGTTGAAAAAAATAATGCTTTTAAACCTTAGGGAAAGGGGTATCCAGTGTGAAAAAAGGATTATAGAATTATAGATGTGTATATGGAATGCAAGCTTACTGTGTAAATACCTATGATAACTCTAAGTGCAGGGGAGCATTTCAACACATGTTATTTGAAATGATGTTGAGTATAAAGTTTAGTATCATTTTAAGTAAGAGTAACTTAGAGTAATTAAACACATAACATTATTTCCTCTCAAAGATTGTTAGTAATTTTTTCTAATGTTAACTTTTATGTTAAGCTATTGACTAAAAAACAGTAGCTGTTACTAGTATTCAATGAATCCTGACCACATAGATCTTAATACTGACTTAATCAACGATGATAATATTAAGTTTGTAATACTGTCATAGATAAATATACTTTTTCTTTTTAAATTTTTAGAACATCATCATGGCTAGATTGGACAAAAGGCGCAAGGGAGTATTTGGACCACCTATGGGAAAGAAGTGTGTAGTGTTTATAGATGATATGAATATGCCTTCACTAGAGAAATATGGAGCCCAACCTCCTATTGAGTTATTACGACAGTTTTTTGATTGTGGACATTGGTAAATAATTTATTTAAAGTCTTTTTCTTTTTATTTATTCTCCTCTCATATAGTACATCCCTACCATAGCCTCCTATCCTCCACCCTCTCAGCCCCCCACCTCCCCCTCTTCCAGATCTACTTTTCCTAGGCTCTCCTTTGGAAGAGAGCAGGCCTCCCAGAGATATCAACCAAACATGGCATAACAAGATGCGATAAAACTAGGCACAAACCTATATATCAAGGCTGGATGAGGTAACCCAGTAGGAGGGAAAGGGTCTCAAGAGTAAGCAAAAGAGTCACAGACACCCCCACTCTCACTATTAGGAGTCCCACACGCTAACAATATATGCAGAGGGTCTAGTGCAGACCCATGCAGGTTCCATGATTGCCGCTTCAGACTCTGTGAACTCCTGTGAGCCCTGCTTAGCTGATTCTGTGGGCCGTGTTCTCCTGGTGTCCTTGACCCCTCTGGCTCCTACAGTCCTTCCTCCCACTCTTCAGGTTCCCAGAACTCTGCCTAATGTCTGGCTGTGGATCTCTGCTTCTCTGCCAGAGGAAGCTTCGCTGATGATGACCGGGATAGGCACTGATCTTTGAGCATAGCAGGATATCATTAGGAATCATTTCATTGACTTTTTTTCTTTTGCCAGTTTTTGTTTGGATCTGTCCTAGGATCCTGGGCCGTCCAGCTTCCAGTTCCTGATTCAGACAGTGTCTGGCATGGGCTCCCTCTTGTGGCCTGAGCCTCAAGTAAAACCAGTCCCACTCCAAATTCTGAGCCACAGTTGCCCTAGGACTTCAGGCAAGACAGGTTATGGGTCAAAGGTTTGGTGGCTGCCAGTGTTCTAGCCCAACCACTGGAAGTCTTGCTTGGTTACTGAAGATGATGGCTGGTTTAGCCTCTATATTCTCATTACTACAAGTCCTCACGAGGGTCATCCTCACAGGTTCTAAGGTGCTTCACTGCACTAGGTTTCCACATTAGCTCCTAAGTGCTCCCCCACAATCCCAGTCATCTCTTCCTCCATCCTTCCCTTCTCTACCTGATCCCTTCTGTTCCCATACCCACCCTCAGTCCACCCACATAGTCCTTTCTATTTCCTCTTCCTAGGGAGATCCAGGTAGTGCCCCTTAGAACTCTTTGTTACTTAGCCCTCTTGTAGAAAGAGATTGCTTGTTCGTGTCCCAGCTGCCCAGACCCAAATAATCACACAGAAACTATATTAAATGCAACACTGCTTGGCCAACGACTTGGGTGTATTCTTACCTAGCTCTTATATCTTAAATTAAACTATTTCTATTAGTCTGTGTATTGCCATGAGGCTGTGGCTTACCAGGTAAGGTTCCAGTGTCTGCCTCCTTTGGCAGCTACAAGGCATGTCCTTGACTCTGCCTACTCTCTCTATATATCTCTGTTCGAATTTCCCACCTGGTTTTACTCTGCTAAGAGGTTGGCCAAGACAGCCTTATTCAGCTTTATTCACTAGCCAATAAAAGCAACATATATACAGAAGTTTATCCCACATCACCCTCTGGGTCTGTGGATTGTAGTGGGACTATCCTTCACTTAACAGCTAATATCCGCTTATAAGTGAGTACATATCTTGTTCTTCTTTCTGGTTCTGGGTTACCTCACTCAGGATGGTTTTTTTTCTTTTTTTTTTTCCTTGCTGATTTTTTTATTAATTAATTAATTTAATTATTAAAGATTTCTGCCTCTTCCCCGCCACCACCTCCCATTCCCTCCCCCTCCCCCAATCAAGTCTTCCTTCCTCCTCAGCCCAAAGAGCAAGCAGGTTTCTCTGCCCTGTGGGAGGTCCAAGGACCACCCACCTCCATCCAGGTCTATTAAGGTGAGCATCCAAACTACCTGGGCTCCCACAAAGCCATTACATGCAATAGGATCAAGAACCCATTGCCATTGTTCTTCAGTTCTCAGTAGTCCTCATTGTCCATTATGTTCAGCGAGACCGGTTTTGTCCCATGCTTTTTCAGTCCCCGGCCAGCTGGCCTTGGTGAGTTCCCGATAGATCATCCCCATTGCCTCAGTGTGTGGGTGCACCCCTCGCCGTCCTGAGTTCCTTGCTCGTGCTCACTCTCCTTCTGCTCCTCCTTTGGATCGTGAGACTTCAGTCCAGTGCTCCAATGTTGGTCTCTGTCTCTGTCTTCTTTCATCGCCTGATGAAGGTTAATATTCAGGGGGATGCTTATATGTTTTTCTTTGGGTTCACCTTCTTATTTAGCTTCTCTAGAGTCACGAATTATAGTCTCAATGTCCTTTATTTATGGCTAGAAACCAAATATGAGTGAGTACATCCCATGTTCCTCTTTTTGGGTCTGGCTTACCTCACTCAGGATAGTGTTTTCAATTTCTGTCCATTTGTATGCAAAATTCAAGAAGTCATTGTTTTTTACTGCTGAGTAGTACTCTAATATGTATATATTCCATACTTTCTTCATCCATTCTTCCACTGAAGGACATCTAGGTTGTTTCCAGGTTCTGGCAATTACAAACAATGCTGCTATGAACATAGTTGAGCATATACTTTTGTTGTATGTTTGGGCATCTCTTGGGTATATTCCCAATAGTGGTATTGCTGGGTCAAGAGGTAGGTTGAACCCGACTTTCCTGAGAAACCGCCACACTGCTTTCCAAAGTGGTTGCACAAGTTTGCATTCCCACCAGCAATGGATGAGAGTGCCCCTTTCTCCACAACCTCTCCAGCAGAGGCTATCATTGGTGTTTTTGATTTTAGCCATTCTGACCGGTGTAAGATGGTATCTTAATGTTGTCTTGATTTGCATTTCCCTGATTGCTAAGGAAGTTTTTTCTAATTCCATCCATTTACCTGCATATTTCATGATGTCATTTTTAAGCAGTTGAGTAATACTCCATTTTTGAAGAGTTTGTCATACTTTTTAATATTTGAGATTACAGTTTAGCTACAACAGCTCTTCCTTCCCTCTCCTTCAAGCCCTCCCACATACCCTTTCCTGCTTTTCTTCAAATTCATATAGTCTCTTTTTTTCCACTAATTTTAGTACCACATATTTTTATCCATTCTTTGATTGAGGAACATCTAGGTTGTTTCCAATTTCTGGATATTATGAATAAAGCCTCTATGCACATAGTTGAGCAAGTGGGAATCCTTTGGGAATGTGCCCAGTAGTGGTATAGCTGGGTCTTGAGATAGAATGAGTCCCAATTTTCAGAGAAGCTACCATATTGATTTCCATGGTGGCTGTACAAGTTTGCACTCCCACCAGCAATGGAGGAGTGTTCCACTTGCTCCACATCCTCACCAGCATGTGCTGTCACTTGTGGTATTTATCTTAGCCATTCTGATGAGTATAAGATGGAATCTCAAAGTAGTTTTTATTTGCATTTCACTGATGGTTAAGGATGTTGAACCTTTAAGTGTTTCTCAGCTATTTGAGATTTCGCTATTGACAAATCTCTGTTTAGATCTGTAACCCCCACTTTTAATTGAATTATTTAGCTTGTTGATGTCTAGTTACTTGAGTTCTTTATATGTTTTGGATATTAGCCCTTTATCAGATGTGGAGCTGGTGAAAATCTTATTCCATTCTGTAAACTGTCCTAGTGACTATGTCCTTTGCTTTACAAAAGGTTTTCAGTTCATGAAGTCCCATAATGTCAATCTTAGTGCCTGTGGAATTGGTGTTCTGTTCAGAAAGTGGTCTTCAATGCAATGAATTTAAGGCTATTCCCTACTTTCTCTTTTATCAGGTTCAGTGTGTCTGTTTTTATGTTGAGATCTTTGGTTAATTTAGACTTGGTTTTTGTGCAGGTTGATAAATACGAAATCTATTTGCATTCTTCTACATGCCAATATCCCATTAGATCAGTGCCATTTTTTTGAAGATCCTTTCTTTTTTCCATTGTGTATTTCTGACTTCTTCATCAAAAACTATGTGTCTATAAATATGTGTATTTATGTCTGGATCTTTGATTCTATTCCAATGATCAACCTGCCTATACCAATACCATGTGGCTTTTATTACTATAGCTATGTAGTATAACTTGAAATCAGGAATGGTGTTATTCCAGAATTTCTTTTATTATACAGCATTGTTTTAGCTATCCAGGGTTTGTTCTCCCATATGAAATTGAGTACTGTCCATTCAATGTCTGTAGAATTATGTTGAAATTTTGATTGGATTATACTGAATCTGTAGATGGCATTTGGTAGGATGTCCATTTTACTATATTAATCCTACTGATCCATGAGCATGGGGAAATCTTTCCATCTTCTAATATCTTCTTCGGTTTCTTTCTTCAGAGACTTGAGGTTTTTATCATATAAGTCTTTCATTTGCTGGTTAGGATACCCAGGATATTTTCTATTATTTGAGGCTATTGCACAAGGGTGTTGTTTCCCTGATTTTTTTTTTCTCAGTCTGTTTGACATTTGTATATAAGTGGGCTACTGATTTTTAGGGAGTTGATCTTGTATCCAGCCACTTTGCTGAAGGTGTTTATCAGCTGTAGGAGTTCCCTGGAAAACAAAACTGCTTATCTCATAACTGGGAAGCAAAGAAGAAGATCTCTAAGGATCTGAATACTTTCTGCTCGTCCTCCTCCCTCAGAGTTCTGCTACTTCTCATGCTGGCTACCAAGCTTTTTCTTTGGATCTTTGGAAACTATTCCACATTTAAATTGTAGCAGTCACATAATTGGAATCAGTGTATGGCATTTATAGACTGGCTTCTTTCACTTAGTAATACACATTCTAATTTCTTTCATGTTTCCTTAGTGCTGGGTTAATATTGCTTTGTATAGATGTTCTATAATTTATTAGTCCACTCACCTGTTGAAGGATATCTTGGTTATTTTCAGGTTTAGATAACTGTTAATATTGCTACAGACAGTTGTATGAAAATATTTTGTGGATATATTTTAAACTGCATCGGATAAACACCAGCTACATAAATAGCTAGTGTAATTAGTATCTTAATTTCTTTTCCTGTTGCTATGATAAAATACTTATGAGAAAAGGAGCTTATTTTAGCTCTTCCAGGTTACAGTCTACCATGGTGTAAAGAAACCAGGGCATCAGGAACTTATACAGCTATCCACAGTCCATCTACAGTCGGAAGAGAATGCAGGCACCAAGTGTAGCTTGCTTTCTCCACTCTTACACAACCCAGGATCCCCAGCCTAGGATATGGTACCGCCCAAAGTGGACGGGATTTCCCACTTCAATTAATGTAATTAAGATAATCTCACATAGATATTCTCAGAGCCCATCTCCTGAGGAATTGTAAATTTTGACAATTAAAACTAACCTTCACAAATTGTTATGGTAATATTATGTTTGGTTTTAAGACGAGTATGGTAATACAGTCCCATAATCCCAGCACTCAGGAAGCTAGCCCTACAAAGTAAAACCCAGTATATATATATATATATATATATATATATATATATATATATATATATATATGTATATATTCTCCTAATCTATTTCTTATCTTCTTTATTGCCTTTCACAAATAGAAGTTTTTATTTTAATGAAGATCCCATTTTCAATTATTTCTTTCACAGTTTAGGCTTTTGTTACCACAGCTTAAAAACCAACTGTACCTAAAGTCATTAGGATTTTTCTCCAATGTTATCTTCTAAGACTGTGATGGTTTTGCACTTAATGTTTTGGTGTGTAATCCATTTTGAATTAATTGTTGTGAAAGGTATATAAAATCAGTGCTTACATTTATTTTTCTACATAAGGCATTATTTGTGTAAAAGCATTAATTTTTGCAAGGCCTGTGAGCCCGACTCCCCATGCTTCACACCTTCTCATGAAAGCTTCATTATTGAAGAACTTAACCAGATGAAAATAGTCACTAGATCTTGTTATTTGGATACCTGATTAGGACTTCTTTGAAGCTTTATGTTTCTCTAGTGGAGTCTTCTCTGTATACAAGTTGTGTGGGTAATATTTAGACATTGTTAATGCACTCTAAAGACCCTAGATGACAGGAAGATCAGGACTTTACCATACCAGAGTGATGTATACTTCATTGTTCAAACTGAGACACTGCTAAGAATAGAAGGACAGCCGGGCCGTGGTGGCGCACGCCTTTAATCCCAGCACTCGGGAGGCAGAGGCAGGCGGATCTCTGGGAGTTCGAGGCCAGCCTGGTCTACAAGAGCTAGTTCCAGGACAGGAACCAAAAAGCTATGGAGAAACCCTGTCTCGAAAATCCTAAAAAAAGAAAAAAGAATAGAAAGACAGTGTTGATGATAGCAAGCACAAACCAGACTCGTCCTAGGCAAAGTGGAACAAGCACCCCTAACTTATAGTTATTCCCTTTACAAAAGCTAAAGCTAAGATTAAATTTTTAAGGTTATCCGTGCTTCATTTTATCTTTTCTTTCTTTGTCTTTGTGTGTGCTTTCTAGGTATGACCTTAAGGACACCAGTAAAATCACACTGGTTGACATAGAACTGATAGCAGCCATGGGTCCTCCAGGTGGTGGAAGGAATGCAGTCACTCCCCGTTTTATTCGACATTTCAATATCTGCACCATCAATTCTTTCAGTGATGAAACTATGGTCCGAATTTTCTCATCAATCATGGCATTCTACCTTAGGTCTCGTGAATTTCCTCCAGATTACTTTATAATTGGAAACCAGATAGTCAGTGGAACTATGGAGGTGAGCAAGTAGTGCAATGTAAGACGTGTTAGTGGCAGATACTTTCCTTACTTGGTCTTCTTTAAAAAATGTCATTCCCTGGGCCATCTGTGGTTTCCTTTGTCTGAGATCCTGTTCCAGATGGTTTAAGAGCAGGAAGAGCATAGATTTTGAAAATGGAGAACCTAACTGGGGGTGAGCTTTGGCTGCTATCCCTAACTGGATGTTCTAAGACAAGCAATTTGACCTTTTGGAGGCCTAATGTTTAATCACTAAAATGAGATATGATACATGTTTCCTAAGGTTGTAAGGAATTTGCTCATAACCAGTACCTACCACATCATAATTATTTTCTTGATGGTTAGGTTCCCACTGTGGTATTTGTTAAATTTCCTCTTTTCTGTCTTCCTTCTTGTTCTTCATACTTTTTTCTTTTTATTTATTCTTCTCTCATACAATACATCCCAATCGCAGTCTTCCCTTTCTCCACTCCTCCCAGCCTCCCACCTCTGCTCTGCCTGAGATCCACGGCTCCTCCATTTTCCTTCAGAAAAAAAGCAGGCCTCCCAGGATAGCAACCAAACACTGCATAACAAGATGCAATGACTAGGCACAAACCCTCATATCAAGCTGGCTAAAGCAACCCACTAGGAGGAAAAGGGTCCCAAGAGAAAGTAAAAGAGTCACAGATACCCCCCACTCACGCTGTTAGGAGTCCCGCAAGCTAACGACCATATCATATATACAGAAGACCTAGTGTAGACCCACACAGGCTCTGTGATTGCCACTTCAGTCTTTGTGAGGCCCTGTGAGCCCTGCTTAGTTGATTCTGTGTAGCGTGTTCTACTGGTGTCCTCAACCTCTCTGTCCCCTTCAATCTTTTCTCCCCCTGTTCTGTGGGATTCCCTGAGCTCTGCCTACAGTTTGACTGTGAATCTCTACATCTGCTCCCGTCAGCTGCTGGAGAAAGCCTCTTAGATGGTAATTAGGCTAGGGACTGACCTGGTCTTACGGGTGTAATTTTTTAAGAAAATAAATGTAAGCATCGTATTATATACACATTGCTTTTATTCAGACCACATACATTTCGGTGAAAACTTAGAGCAAGCAAGGATGGGAATAAAATACTTATGCCCATGTGGTCAAAGAACACCTCCTGATTCAGGGTGTGTTATCTGCCCTTACTCATAAGCCAGAACCAACCTCATAGCAAGTGTTAACAGGGAAAATAATGCACTCAAAGGTAATTTAGTAATAATCTCACCAAACTGAACTGTCTGAGGCTTGATAAACAGAGGTCTGGGTAGAAGGTATATCTTTGAAGGGCACGCCTACAGTGACTTACTTCCTCCCACTAGACCACACCTTGTAGTTTCTTCCGTCTCCTGCTAGCGCACTGCCCTGTGAACCCGTCTAGGTCAGAGTGCAGGATGTAATCTCTTCCCAAAGCCCATCTTCTGCCATTCAAGCCTTCAACATGAGAGCCCCTGGTGGGAGCATTTCAGATTCAAACCATGACTAAGAGGAAGACTTATTCTGATATAGGAAAGTGCTTTGTTTGTATAATATAATATTTAAAATATTACTTGGTATGAGTGGGCCTTGGCCATGTAGAAGAGATTTTTTTCTGTCATTGAAGTATTAGAGATCTACCATGGGTAGGCAGGGGAATAAACTACAAACATAGGCAAATGAAAAATAGTTGCTGGGCGGTGGTGGCACATGCCTTTAATCCCAGCACTCGGGAGGCAGAGGCAGGCGGATCTCTGTGAGTTCGAGACCAGCCTGGTCTACAAGAGCTAGTTCCAGGACAGGCTCCAAAGCCACAGAGAAACCCTGTCTTGAAAAACCAAAAAAAAAAAAAAAAAAAAAAAAATAGTCTTGTCATTCTTTTTTGTCAGGATATATTAAAAGATTAATTAACCTTTTTAAAGAGAATTAACTTTTCTATGATGAATACATCATTCAGGAAAAATATACTTTGTTTCTATATTTTGTCAATTAAGATAAAAGAAGAATAAGAGGAGTCTAATAGGAAGGAAGGGAGAGAATTGATAGATTTAAAGTCATTGCTAATCTCAAAGACATTATTTCTTCTTTATTTGGGGTGCTTTAGAATGAGTTACCTGATTTTAATTTCTATTGCGATTTTAAACTGCTTAATAACTTCTAGATTTCCTGTAAGTGGAACAACGACAGTGAATGGGAACTAAAGTCAGATTAAATGGAACCCAAGTTGAGGTACTATTCAGTTCACTCAGCTTCATAGTACCTGGTTGAGTGCTAGAGATCAAAATGAACATATACTCCATGCTAGGTTCAATGTTTACATGCTTTCCAGAGCCATGTAATCTAATAGGATAAATGAAATATTATTTATACTATTTTAGGGCTGTTAATTATAGGTATTTCATTTTTGAATTGTTGCATTCTTTCCTCCACAGATATATAAGCAATCTATGGAGAATCTTTTGCCCACTCCTGCAAAATCTCATTATACCTTCAATCTGCGTGATTTCTCACGTGTCATCCGGGGATGCTTGCTCATTGAGAGAGAGGCTGTGGAGAGCAAGCACACTATGATCCGCCTGTTTGTGCATGAGGTTCTCCGCGTGTTTTATGATCGCCTCATTAATGATGATGATCGAAACTGGCTCTTCACATTAATTAAAACTGTTATCAAGGACCACTTTAAGGAGCCATTTGATGCTATCTTTTCTCATCTGCGAAAAGAGAATGCTCCAGTAAGTATAGCAATCAAAAGCATGTCAGGTTAAAATGAGATTTCATGAGTAATTTTAATGAACTTATCTTACAAAAATGTGCTTGCTTTTTATTGAACACATTCTTTTACTTTTTCTTGTGGGTAGGAGTTTATTTTGATGTTAGTCCATAAGAATGTATGTGGTATAGAGGTCATTTGGAGTTATTTAGGTGTTTAGATTATTCTATAATGGCTGTTAATGAGACCGTACAGAGTGCATAGCATGGTACCAACTCATATGCTATTCTTAGCAAAGCGAGTCGGAAAAGATGGCTTTCCGGTCTATAGAAAAAGTATCTGAAGAGATGGGTCAGCAGTTAAGAGCACTGGCTGCTCTGGTAGAGGACCGGGGTGATTCCTACCACCTTCATGGCTGTGCACAGCCACCTACATTCCCAGCTCCAGGAACTCTGACAACCACTTCTGGCCTCTTCAGGCATAGCACACACACAACACAATTAGATACAAACCAGCAAAAATCTCATAAAATAAAAACAAATCTTTTTATTCCCAGTCTATAGAAAATGCAACAAAATTTTTTAGTTGCCAAATAATCATTTATATGTTAATTTTAGACATTGTTTGCTATCTTAATATTTAAAGTAATTAGCTAGCAATCAACCCATGACATACATAAAACCATTTATATTTTTTATTAAATTTATTTTGTAATTTAACTTTTATAACTTTATGATTTATACTCTACAGGTAACTGAAGAAGACGTAAGAAATCTCATGTTTGGGGATTATATGAATCCTGATCTTGAAGGAGATGACCGAATTTACATTGAAATTTCAAGTATTCAACAGTTTAATATTGTTGTTGACCAGTGCCTAGATGAGTATAATCAAACTCACAAAAGCAGAATGAATCTTGTTGTGTTTAGGTACCTATATTTTATTTATTTTTTCTATTATTTTATTTTTTAAAACAATGTTTTTTTATTTTACATACCAATTTCAGTTCCCTCTCCCTCCCCTCCTCCCTCTCTCCACCTTCCCCCCACCCCACCCCCTCCACCCCTCAGAAAGGATGAGGCCACCCATGGGAAGTCAACAAAGTCTGTCTCATCACTTGAGGCAGGACCAAGGCCCTCCCCCCCTTTATCTAGGCTGAGCAAGGTATCCCTCCATAGGAAATGGGGTCCAAAAAGCCATCAAGAAACTAGGTACCTGTGTTTATGTATGTGTTTGAAACTTTTATTTATAAATTTTCATGAAATATATAGTAAATATCTGTCACATATATTACAATATAAAGTACAAGTAATTTATTAAGTTGCCTCTTTCAGCCAACACTCCCCTTAATCTCTATTAATAAAAAGAAACTCCTGATTTTTTTCAGACAGAGTATGGAGTTCAGAGGATAACCTCCAGGTGCCAGTGCTTACCTTCCCATCTTGTTAAAACAGGACCTCTTTGCCACTGCATAAGCCAGGCTAACTGGCCTGATGGACATCTAGGACTCAGATCTGTGCCTCCATTTCCTGTAGCTGTGCTGGGATCACAAATGCTTATTAGATCCAGCTGAAACATGATTAATAAAAACTCAGAAACAGATATTGGGAGCCAACCTGAGACCAGAAAAGCAAAGTAGTCAGCCCCTGGCTCTTACCTCTACCTCAGTCCAAAATGATGATCCTGCCTTCCAGGAATCCCAGAATGAGACTGAGAGCTGTCTCCTCCTGTTTTATAATCCTCTCTAGTTCTGGGATTAAGGGCGTGCACCACTACCGCCTGGCTTCTGTGGCAGCTAGTGCAGCTACTGGGATTAAAGGTGTGTGCCATTGCTGCCTGGTCTGTATGGCTGACCAGTGTGACTGTTTCACTTTTCTGATCTTCAGGCAAACTTCATTTATTAAAATACAAATAAAATGCCACTACATCCAGCTGTTATGTGAGTTCTGGAGATTTGAATTTAGGTCATTAAGCTTTTGAGGCAAGAACTTCCCCAACCCCAGTTCCTGCATGCTTTAGTTTTTCAGTAAATTTTGTTGTATATTTACTGTGCAACATGATGTTATCAAATATGTATGATAAAGTGGTAAGTAAAGGTTCATGTAAATTGCTATGGAAAATAACTTATTTTTGGTAGGTATGTTTTGGAACATTTATCAAGAATATGCCGCATTCTAAAGCAGTCTGGTGGAAATGCGTTGCTAATTGGGCTTGGAGGAAGCGGTCGGCAATCGTTAACTCGTCTGGCTACATCGATGGCAAAAATGCAGATTTTCCAACCAGAAATTTCTAAGAGTTATGGTATGAATGAATGGAGAGAGGATATGAAGGTAAAAAAATTATGAAGATATCCAGTGCGAAAATGACTGTGTAGCTGTGTGTATTTGTATATTACTACAGTATTACTATAATATTATATAGTTATAGTAATACTGCTCTACCCGTTAGGTGACTGCTATGAGCGCTTTACTTACATGATCTCATTCCATTGGTACAGCCCTCGGGTATGGCAGGTATAGATGTCTCTGTTTCACTGTGGACACTGAAGCTAAAGGAAATTCTCTATAGCAGAGCAAGACTTTGTAATGCAAGTTCTCACGGATGCCCCTGCCTCTGTCTCCATCCTGGTTTGGGAAGACTTATTTCACAGGAATATGTGATTCCCATATCCAAATCGAATCTCATAGCAGTCATTCCCTGCTTGTGGCACTTAAGTCCTTCTCCCTCTTCTGGGATGTTTCCTGAGCCCCAGCGGGAAGGGAATGACGTGGACTTTCAGTTTGAGGCCGAACACTGTGCTCAGTTATTCTCTGTGTCTCTACTAGTTGTGAGTTTGTGTTAATGACCACCCACTATAATGAGAAAATTCTCTAATGAGGGGTGAGAGACTAATCTGTGGGTAGAAAGGTAAGTATTTAGAAGCAGTTTAATGCTGCCTTGGTTAGTTTCTATTGCTCTGAAAAAAACACCACGACCAAAAGCAAGTTGGGGAGGAAAGGTTTATTTGGCTCACAATTCAATAGCACAGTTCATCATCAAAGGATGTCAGGAACTCAAACAGGGCAGGAACCTAGAGGTGGGAGCTGATGCAGAGGCTATGGGGGGTGCTGCTTATAGAACCCAAGACCACCAGCCTAGGGATGACATCATCCACAATGGGCTGGGCCCTCCTGCATTGATCACTAATTAAGAAAATGTCCTATAGGATTGCCTACGGCCTGATCTTTCAGAAATGTTTTCTCAATCGAGGTTCCCTCCTCTTAGAGGACTTTAGTTTATACCAAGTTGACATAAAACTATCCAGCACAAATGTTATGTCCACTTATCAAAAATAACACTAGTTTGCTATCCCTCTAGGGAAAATCACCACCCCCAACCAAAGACTTCTGGGCAAGTTTACAAGTACCATGCATGAGCTCTCTCCTGTGGACCAGGCCTTAGACCAATCAAAACTGTTGTTTTCCCCACATCATAATGTCCATGCCACTGTTTGACCATTGGGCATTGTAGTTCCCAGGGGTCACAGCCCGGTAGGACTGTGGATGGCCTTTCCTCTTCCTTTCCTGCCTGCTACGCACCTTTCAGTCAGTAGTAGGGCTACCACCAAGTCCAGTGAGTGACCAAGTCTCCCTCGCCACTCCCTTGCCTGTGTGGTCTTTGTTTTTTGTTTTTGTTTGTTTGTTTGTTTTGTAGGGAAGATCATTGGGAAGCCCCTGCCCAATAGCTCCAAAGGCGGTAACCTACACCAGAGACTATACTTTTCGTTTGATAATTTATGACTTCTGGGAGGAGCTTTATCATATCACTTAATTTTAATCCTGGCTGTACCTATAATCTCCTAAGAAGTTCTTGATATTTTAGTGGTCAGTTTTAACAGATATCTGCACATCATGTCCACCAGACCACTAAGTCCATTTCAGTTGGGAATTTTGTTTGTGATTGGCCAAAAACAACGGGGAAAAAATAGCTCTAGCTAACTTAAGCAAAAGAGGAAGTTGTTTATATTATGTAAGTGTTCAGAGGTGGATAGTAATTTAGCATGATAGATACAATTTAAGGGCCCAGTTTAGAAATTTCTCTATACTCCCTTAAGTATTCATTTGTCTCACTTTTCCAGCTGGTTCAGTCCATGAGGCAACACAGTTGATTCAAGTATTTTGTATTATTAGTCTTGGTAAGCATCCTTCTCAGTACAAGAGCCATGTTTTAAGTCCAACTCAATCATTAAAGTAAGCTTCTGTAAAGCAAAGGACACTGTCACTAAGTAATAGGCCATTCTTAATCACATGCCTCTTACCAACTGTTATGTCTCAGAGCTTCAGGAAACTAAGTGGTTTGTATTGCTCACCTATAGTATAGGAGAAATGGAGTTGCTGACCGACAGCCCCACTAGAATCAAACCCTTAAACTCAAGCCTAAAAGGAAGGGGAAAGCAAAACCTACACGATCCACTGCATTCTGCTGATTAGTACATTTTTCCTTTAAGACCTTGTTAAGAAATGTAGGCATGAAGGGCCAGAAGACAGTCTTTCTGATCACAGACACTCAGATTAAAGAGGAAGCTTTCCTAGAAGATATTGACAGTGTGCTCAATACTGGCGAGGTTCCTAACATTTTTGCAGCAGATGAGAAGCAAGAAGTAATGGAGGTAAGCGCGTTGCGGGGAAATCCTGCACCCAGCACAGGAATTTTCTTATCATAAACACTTTGCTCTGTTCTTCAGGATACACAGAACTTATACAATCAAGCAATTAGCTAAATATAGCTTATACAATTTAAACCATATTAGTTTAATATGTCATTTTAGTAAAGTTAAAATCTAGCATTGTTTTAAGTCAGAAATTATTCTATAATTGTTATCTTCATAAAATATATGTTACTTAGCATGCTTATGGTCGATGAGAGTTTAATATCATCTCTTAAGCTTGTGAGAGAATCAGAGCTGAGTGTGGTGGTATAGATCTTTAATGCCTGCACTCAGGAGACTGAAGCACAAGGATCATCATTTTGGTGCCAGCTTGATCTATAGTTTGAGATACTATCTCAAAAACAAAACAAAGACATAAACAAAAGACACAGGAAGAAAGGAAACATGACCAATATCTACCTTGATTAGTTGTATGACTTTCTGCTGTCCGGTATAATTTTCAAAAGTCTTACTAAAACTGTGTTTTCTTACAGTTCTAATATATATATGATACATGTGAAAGTCAAGTTTTGTGATCTAAATGACAAGATACAATTGTATAGCACCTACTGCTGTCAACTGTCAGACACTTTGGTCCCCATTTCTAAGACTTACTCCTTTTACATTGACTATATTTACTTTTATCCATGGAACTAATTACTTATATCTGAATGTTTCCTCCCGGATTGAAATGGAGTCAGCCTGGTAGTCTAAGCCCTCTGCTTTTGCCTTCTATGAAATAGGAGCACAGACAGCAGTCCCCCCTACATAGGGTTATAATGAGGTAAGGGAATAAAACAAAACAAGCACTTAACGTAGTGTTTAACACTTAGAAACCCTTCAGCAACCCTTGGTATGTTTATTAGTTTGTGGCCCTGGGTTGAAAAGAAAAAAAAATGCTTTTGCTTTTTTCCTGAGCAATACCATCAAGACAACTCCTGAATGATGATGTTCCCAAATAATAGGAAGATCTCATTCTTCATAGCCCCAAACAAAAAATAGTTACCTGTGGGGAGTTAGATATAGTCAGAGTTTTCCTGCTCTGACCATCTGCTTCCAAATGACCAACATGGAGACTTAATATTAAGTACAAATGCTTGGTAAATAGCTCAGGCTTGTTACAACCTAACTCTTACATTTTAAATTAACCCATATTCCTTATTTGTGCTCTACCACATGGAGGTACCTTTATTAGCATGGTAAGTTCATCTCCTGCTCCCTTAGTGTCTGCTCGTGATTTCAGATTTTGCCCTTCTTCTTCCCAGGATTCTCTCTGGGTCAGACTGTCTTGACCAATCTCTTCCTGCCCAGTTCTCAGCCAATCAGCCTTTTTAGTAACAATAAGAACATTATATATTTTCAGTGTGCAAATATTGTTTCACAGCATTTTCCCCTTTTGTCTAATTAAAAGGAAGGTTTTGACTTTAGCGTAGTAAGACTATATACAACAAAAACAGTTATCAAGTATTTAGTGTATAAATATTGTTTCATGGCGGTAAGACTTCTTTATCTTTGCCTGACTTTACTGCTTACTTTAGCTGTTAACTGTTATTATTTGTTATTAAACTTTTCTCTATTTCCCTATTTTTTATTTGTATATTTTATGCACACTTTTAAAATGTTTTCTTTTTCTTTTTTTTTTCTTTTTTTTATTTTTGGTTTTTCGAGACAGGGTTTCTCTGTGGCTTTGGAGCCTGTCCTGGAACACCAGGCTGGCCTCGAACTCACAGAGATCCACCTGCCTCTGCCTCCCGAGTGCTGGAATTAAAGGCATGTGCCATCACTGCTCGGCTTAAAATGTTTTACTTTTATTTATTTGTATGTGATTGTGTGCCAGTACCTACCTCAGATCCCCTGAAACTGAAGTTACAGGCAATTGTGAGCCACCAGACATGGATGCTGAGAACTGAACCCTGGTCCTCTAGAAGAGCAGTGAGTGCTCTTGACCACTGAGGCATCTCTCTATCCCCTGCGTACGTTTTTGGGATGAGAACTTTCTGTGTTGCTGGGGCTTGGCCACAAGTACCTGGACCCAAGTAGTCTTCCTGGTTGAGCCATCTAAATAGGTGGGGCAACAGATGTGCAACACACCCAGCTTATATCTGCCTTTTTTTCTTGAAACTGGGTCTCATTACTGTAGCTCTGGCTGGTCTCCTCAGCTTATTAAGTGCTAGGAATATAGTTATGCACTGGTACATCCAGTCTACATATTTTTAAAAATATTTTCTTTATTCTTTAACAGTTTCATACATGTATACAATGTATCTGGATCATGTCCATTCATTAATTCCTTTATCCCTCCTTAGACCCCTCACATACAACCCCCTCCTTCCTACCTCATGGTTTTTTTTTTTTGTTGTTGTTGTTGTTGTTTAAATAATTCAGTGAATCCAGTTAGCGCTACCAGCATGTACCTGGGTGTGGGGCCGTACACTGGGGCAGAGGCAGCCTCCAGTGGCCATGCCCCTGAATAGAATTAACTCTCCCTTCTCCAGCAGCTGTCAGTTCAGTAGCACTTCAGGTATGAGTGAAGACTAGTGAGCTGCTACTTCATCCATGCTGGAATGCTGACTTTTTGGTGTAGGTAATTACAGCTTCCATGAGTTCACTAGTGCAACTCACAGCCAGAAGACAGCGTCTCCCAGCACCTCCCCCTCTCCTTCCTCTACATTCTTTCCACCTTTCCCTCTATGATGTTCTCTGAGCCTTGGGGTGTGGGTAGGGGAATATGATAGAGATGGCCCATTTGGGTCTGTGGACTCTGCAGAGAAACTCACTCTCCGGGCGTGAGTTTCTGCATTAACCACGGCCCACTGCAAAAAGAAGCTTCGCTAACCAAAGATGAGGACAGCACTGGCTGATAAACAGGAATTTTTAGAAGGCAGTTTGACAACACGTCCATTTAGCAAAGCAGCAGTAGCAGGCTTTCCCTTAGGCCTTAGGACCTCCTGAGCCATGGAGTTTTGACCAAGTTGACAGTCCCAGGCATAAATTCCCTTCTGTGGAGCAGGCCTCATATCCAATCAGAAAGCTATTAGTTCCCCATTATGCTGCTCTTAAACCAGTGGGCATACCTTACCTCCAGATGACATATCTTTAAAGTTAACACAAGGGAATCATATTTTGTGTGTTCTTACATAACTTAGTTTTTGTTTATTTTGCCAGTGTTACCATACCGCATACACAATACCTCTTTCGTTTTCCCTGTTTTCGTATGCGTGCACACTAAAGCTTTCTTACGACTTTGTGCTTTTCTCACCGCCCCCTGGCCTTTACCTCCCTCCATGTAGGCTTCGTTCTGCTTTAGATTTAAATTCCATGTTTGAGAGGGAACATTCAGTATTTGTCTTTCTGTCCTTCCCCTCCCAGCATCCTCTCATTCTCCTCACCCTTTCTTTAGACTCCTTTCTTCACGTTTCTACTGCACATCGTGTGGATCACACACACACACACACACACACACACACGATTTTGCTCATAAGAGAAAGCATGCTTTCAATGCTTGTCTTTCTGAGTCTGGCTTTTCTTTGTTGTTTAAAGGTTATGTAAAAGCTAATGTGAAAGTGAGAAGGATGTTTTGTGAGTTTAGTCAGTTTCTTACTGACGGACATTATATTAGTTTACATTATTCCTCTAAAATGATGTTGCATTTAGGCCTACATATAATCTTGATGAGTTTTTCTGATTATCTTTACCAGGTAAATTCTTGACAGATAGTTGTTTAAACATCCAATGGTATGAAAATAAGAATTTAAAGACAGTGATACAAGCCTCCTATCCTAATATCTGATCTTCTGGTTTCTGCTCTGTAGGGTGTCCGTCCGGTGGCTCAGGCTGGCAATAAGCATGACGAGCTCAGTCCCTTGGCCCTGTTTGCTTTCTTTGTGAACCGCTGCAAAGACAACCTTCATGTCGTCGTGGCCTTCAGCCCCATAGGAGACGCTTTTCGCAACCGGCTGAGACAGTTCCCGTCCCTCATCAATTGCTGCACTATTGATTGGTTTCAGGTTTGTTTCGTTTTGTTTCAAGGGAGTAGAGTTGCTAATTCTGAAAATTTTTACCAAAGTCATATTTAAGCTGGATTAGTACTCAGCACGTGTTTATCGATAAGTTACTGTAATGATGGGCATAGCACTTAGCACCAGGAGCGGATAAGACTGAGAAGGTTCATAGTCTGGACTAGAAAGCATAAAAGCAATAGTTAGAAAGAAGAGAGACATGATGATGATATACAAAGTGTGGACTGGTGAAAACAGTGAATTTTTGAATTATAAAAATTAACCAGTTGCATCGAAGGTTAGTTGGAACCAAAGGATAGTGTGTGTTTAACATAATATATAATAATGCATATATGTTGTATATTGTATATGATATGATTAATCCAAATTTTTATTATAATTTTATGGGTTTTTGCATTTTAAATTTTAATTGTTTTATTTTTATTTTTTTAAAAAAGAAAACAAACTATCTCTTTTCATTTTACATACCAATCCCAGTTCCCGTTTCCTCCCTTCCTCCCATTCCCTCCACTTTTCTTCCCACCCTACTTCCCATCCACTCCTCAGAGAGGGTAAGGCACATTGCTCTGAGGAAGGGCCAAGGCCCTCCCTAGGCTGAATAAGGTATCCATCCAAAGAGAATAGGTTCCAAAAAGCCAGTTATCAATAGGGATAAATCCTGGTGCCACTGCCAGTGGCCCCAAAGTCTGCCCCAGCCACACAACTGTCAGCTACATTCAGAGAGTCTAGTTTGGGCCTATGCTGGTTCTTGCCATTTGAGGATTGAGGTGTGTGTGTGTGTGTGTGTGTGTGTGTGTGTGTGTGTATGTATGTGTGTATGTGTGTATGTGTGTGTGTGTGTGTTTACTCCTGTGGAGCAAGCCTCCAATCTAATTGAACAGTGGTAAAGAACCTCATCCCAGCACCAGTAGCATATCTTGCTCGACTACTATGTTTTTTAATTAATTAATTATTTTTATTTCAATTTATTTTATGAATATGGGTATTTTGCCTGCACGTATGCCTGTGCACCAGTCATGCCCCAAAAGGCCAAAAGAGGGCATCAGATCTCTGGAACTGGAGTTAAAGATTGTTGTGAGTGCCATGTGAGTGCTGGATCCTCCAGGAGAGCAGCTAGTGTTCTTAGCTACCGAGCCCAATTCCAATAGCCCCCATATTTTAAATTTTAATACAAAGAAAAGTGTGTGTGTGTGTGTGTGTGTGTGTGTGTACAGGTGGGGGATTATGAATGAATTTGGTTCCCATGATTATGGAGCCTTACAGTTGTCAAGATCTTCTTCAGTCCACAGGCAGGCAAATCTCTGAGTTCAAGACCAGCCTGGTATACAGAGTAAGTTCCAGAACAGCCAGGGCCACAAAGAGAAACCCTGTCCTAAGAAACATAAATAAACCATACCCAGACTTTTCTTTCCCCGCTCACCAGTTCCCAAATAACCCATGTGAAAACTTAATTATAAATGTTGACCAATAGCTCAGGCTTGTTACTAGCTAACTCTTACATTTAAATTAACCCATTTCTACTAATCTAAATTCTGCCACATGGCATTACCTCTCTTTCATCTTGCATTCTGTTTCCTCTCCTTGTCTCACTGGCAACTCCTCTGGCTCCACCCTTCTTCCCAGTGTCCTTAGTCTGGTTTTCCTGCCTAACCTTATCCTGTCCAGCTACTGGCCAGTCAGCTTCTTTATTAAACCAATTTCAGCCTCATTTACACAGTGTACAGAAGGAATATTCCACAGCAACAAACAAAACAAACAACAAAAAAAAAATCTTAAAATGTGCACTACTCTAAAAGGAAAAACTTTCAAGCATCTTGTTAAAAGTGAAAGAAAGGAAATAAGGAAAATATTCTAATAAAAACATAAAGAAGCAAAACCTGTTTAATTAAACATTTGAAATGTTTGTTGCAAAGTATTGTTTTAGGCACTGAAGATCCAGCAGTGATAAAAAGGAAGTGCTTGCCTCCAAGGGTTTTGTAATTTTGTGAAGGGTTGAACGGAAGCCAGTAGTAGACAAATGAGTAAATGGAACGTGAGGTATTAGTATGTTCTGGGGACAGCACTCATCACAAGAGGCTGAATAATAACAGAGAGAAGATGGTTCTAGAAAGAGTGTTTCAGGAACACTTTATGTTACTTTGGGGTATAAATATGAAGGAAATGAGAAAGTGAGCCATATAAAGGTCTGAGAAAGCAGGATTCTGGTCAGAGGAAAAAGAAAGAAAGAACTGGAGTGAGATCACAATCGGCATAGTTCTGGATAAAGCAGAAGAAAGCATTTCACTAATGTGGAAAAGACTAGCTAAGAAGAACATTTGGGTAGAAGAAAATAAAAACTTCAGCTTTGGATGTTATGATAGGGATTATGAAGGACTTCTAATGACAGAAATCCAAATTAAATAAGTTTTTTTTTTACTCTGTTCTCATATGGGGAAAGGAACTAATTAATATTGAGTAGAAAGCATCTCCTACAATGGACATGCTAAAATTGAGATGCCTAACAGGTGTCCAAGTAGAGGAGAGGTGAAAGTGACATAATTATGTTCTTAATATGTAACATGTCATTAATGCTTTTTGTGCTAGTCTTATTCTCATTGTCATGTATAAAGAAATCTAAAAAATATTGGAACCTCAGTCTGCTTAATTCTCTTTTCCTCATTCCATTTTCAACTTCATATTCCTAAACTCTTCTTCTATATGAAGTCACTACTTATGTTGTTGGAGTGAGACTGCTCATATTTTTTAAAATAATTCATTTATTTTTCTTTTATGTGCTTTGTTATTTTGCCTGCCTGTGTGTCTGTGTGAGGGTGTAACACCTTGGAGCCGCAGACGGTTGTGAGCTATCATATGGGTGCTGGGAATTGAGCCTGGAGTCACTGGAAGGACAACCAGTGCTCCTAACCACTGGAGACTGCTCATCTTTCATAAACTTTTCTTCTCCTTCTTTCCAGCCATGGCCTGAAGATGCTCTTGAGCGTGTGGCTGTGAATTTCTTAGAAACCCTGGAGCTGACTGAGGTTGAGCGGCAAGAGATAGTCCCGATCTGTAAACACTTCCACACTTCCATTATGGTCCTCTCAGAAAGGTCAGGAATAATGATGCTGAAAATATGCAAATGCCTTGCAATTTCCACCAAAGTGCGGCGTTTTAATATTTATTTCATTTTCTTCTGATCTTTCTGGTTATGTAATTAGTTGAAACCCTCAACTAGCAAGTAATAGAAAAGAAGAACTTATGAAAGTCTGTCTCACAAAGATCTGAAAAACAGCCAAAAGTTAGAATCTGCGGGAAACGTACAACTTGTTTTTTCTCTGGTGTGCATCACTGCTCACCTCTGGCCTTTCCTTGCTTTCTCTTTGACTGTGTTTGGAGGAAGCTGCCCGCCTCTTGGCTTCTGTGTGTACTTCTTGCAGTTTTAGCTGGAGGAAGAAGCTAACCAATTATTTCTAGCTTCCTGCTCCAATTTTATCCCCAAATGTGATTATCATTGTGTCTCATGCCGAGACCTGATCTGATCAACAGTGGTTGGTGTGGCAGATTTCTTAGGTAAAACACTGTTGCTGAGACACTGGGCGGAAATTCCTGAGAAGGTGAGTTGACTGAATGGTGGGGAGAGGGTCGATACCTCCATCGTGTATGTTCTAACTATTGATCCCTATGTCCTTGTCTCCTAGAGGCGTGAACTCAAGTGCTCTTGTATTGATGACATAGAGTCAGTTAGCCAGTATGAGTGACTGGGAATGTGGTACCAAGAAGTGTGCTGTAGTCTGCCTCCCGTGTTTATCCCCTGTAATATCACATACATATCGCATATATATGAGAAACAAAGTTACTTCTCTTGGGTTTGGAGAATGGGTCGGGTCCGGAGTTTGGCTGTGAGGAAGCAGAGGAAGCAGAGCAGCAGCAGTGGGGTAAAGAGTAAGAGGAAGATGTAGACCTAACTAGGAAGCTGTTGAGAGGAGGCATGTTTTAGAAGCAGTAATACAGAAGAGTTACTTTAAGGCATATATATCTCACGTGTGTGGCCTTATACGTTCAGTCAACATGTAACATACAGTGTAACTCATGCTTGTCCCATTTGCAGTTCCCTTTCTGGATGCTTGCCCATCTCACACAATGATTTGAGTGTCTTACCTTGTCTACCAAGGTTAGAGCCTCCTGGTGTGTGACACATAGAAAAATAAAAACTGTATTTTTTTTTTTGCTGTAGTTCACCTTTTATAGACATCTTTGTTGGTTGATTTATTCTTTTTAAATGTGTCATTATTCTTTGATTTTTTTCAGATAAGGACTTTGAATATGGTTATATATAGATTTCTGGAGTTTAATGAAGTTTAAAGACTTAGCATGTTCTGCATAAACCTTAACTTTTATTCATAATCACCTATGGTTAATGCTGCGCTGAATCTACATCGTTGTGGAATCCATTACTTATGCTGTAGCCCATTGCCCGACTCCTTTCTAGGTTCTTAGAAGAGCTGGGAAGACATAACTATGTCACTGCTACTTCTTATCTTGAACTTATTGGCTCCTTCCGGCAACTGTTGACTAGGAAGCGGCAAGCTGTCATGGAAGCAAAACAACGCTACGTGAATGGACTTGACCAGTTAGCTTTTGCTGAGTCTCAGGTAAACTTGATAAGCTGTCCAAAATAATAATATATACTGATAAATGTAAAAAATTAATAACAAAAACAACAGCAACTGTTGGCTGACAGTAAGATGTGTACGAGGTTCTGCTATGTATTTCACTCACATTGTTTCAGTTATTCTTTTAGCAACTCCAAGAGGTGGTGACTTGTAGGTCCTCATTTTATAGATGAATAACTTTTAGAGAAACTCATTAAGTTGCCCAAATGCGACTTAAAAATACATTGTTTTATTTTTAAATAATTTGTTATCATTTGAGAGTAGAAGAATCTATTTTGGCTTTCTATTGTAGCAGATGCTAAACATAAGGTAGGCTTTTTCTAACGAGTCCAGTGCTACTGATACTCACTGGTGTTTTGTTTATATGTCATGGTATGATGAGAGTACCTGAGCTGGCACTTCTCTTATGGTTTTATTTCCTCCATGGTCACTTGTCCCAGTGCCTTGTGAAATACCTAAAATAGTCAAAGCCTTTTGTGAGAAGAACTGGATATGCTCTCACGATTATTTTAGCATGCAAAGAACTGGAAAAATTAAGATTTCTCATGGCCAGAATTTTATGATGCATTTAAGTCTCTAATTTCTATGTCACCTATTACAGCAGTGAAAACTTAATGACAAACTGTCTGTTTAGGTTGGTGAAATGAAACTAGAGCTTGTTGAATTACAGCCCAAGTTGGAGGAGGCTAAAATTGAAAATGCACGCATGATGCAGGTAGGAAAGCAATATTTTTATTGATATCAAAGGACAGTTGAGGGGACTGGAGAGATGGCTCAGAGGTTAAGAGCATTGTCTGCTCTTCCAAAGGTCCTGAGTTCAATTCCCAGCAACCACATGGTGGCTCATAACCATCTGTAATGGGGTCTGGTGCTCTCTTCTGGCCAGCAGGCATATACACAGACAGAATATTGTATACATAATAAATAAATAAATATTTAAAAAAAAAAAGGACAGTTGAGGTGTGTAAAACTACTCTTGAAACTAAGTCTTAGGGAGGGGGAGGGAGGAAGGTGAGTGGAGAAGTGGGAGGGGAATGGGAGGAGAGGAGGAAGTGTAAATTTTTGAATGGAAAAATAAATAAAAAAATAAAATAAAAAAGAAACTAAGTCTTAATTTTTTGTCACAACCTGTTATATCTGGGTGTCTATAGGCCCTTACTGGCCAATAAATCCTATCGAGGTAGCATATTCCTGATTTTGAGCTTTTTGTTAACCTGTGGTTGGTTAGTAGGGTATCATTATAGGGCAAATCTATTGAAGTTCTCTGTGTATGTGGATGTTTACATTTTAGGAGCCTTCCGCAATAGTAGTTTTTCATATGGTTTTCTTTTCAGAAAGTCTCTGGTGTTAATTATCTCTCCTTGTATTTCTTCCTTTAACCTGCCTTCTCATCCCCATCCCCATTTGACCATTCCTGTTCACTATTCCTCTTTCCCCCTTTGTATCACTACTTCTGTCTTCCCTCCTTTGAAATCTATTCCTTGTTCATTTCCTTATTAATTTATTGACATCTGTGGGTATTCTAAACGAGACAAACATATCTAAAAATTCAAAACTAACATCCACAAAAGACATAGGACCTTTGTCTTTCTGGGTCTGGGTGACCAACCCATCAGAATGATTGTTTCCAGCTCTAGCCATTTGCCTTCAAACTTCACAACTTAATTTTTCTTAACAAACCTTTCTCCTATTCAAAATGATGTGTTGAATTCCCTAATTCCCAAACAGTTTTTTTCTCTAGGCTTGAAGAAACAATAGGCTGCTTGAAAATGTGTCTCTATTTTCACCTTATTTCTTTTCTTTAGATTATTGAGATAGAGTCTGCACAAGTAGAGGCAAAAAGAAAATTTGTGAAGTTGGATGAAGAGATAGCCAGTGGGAAGGCGGAAGAAGCCCAGGCTCTGAAGAATGAGTGTGAGAGTGATCTGGCTGAGGCGATCCCAGCCTTGGAGGCAGCTCTGTCTGCGCTGGACACACTCAAGGAAAGTATTTGAATTTGCCACCTTGGGTTTCATCAACAAGGAAGGAATATACACATCTTTGGTTAATGGGCTAGAGCTCCATTTTAAATTTTATATGACTCTATTTTATGTCTATTTTATATTGGGCTATACTGTTCATTTGTCAAGTTAAATGAAACTTACATCCGAACAGTTCTTCTTTGATACAGTGCTATATTTGCATGTTTGCTTTTCCTTGGTTATGTATAATTTTCAGTCAGGATAGCTTAGTGGAAATGCAATGAATGGTCTTTATGAATCCCAAGAGGTTCTGCACATGGGCCAGAAAGGAAAGGGAAGAACTAATGTGTAGCTGCTTTTGCGGCTTCCTGGATATATGTGCATAGAAAACTGTGAGTTGCAATTTCTGCTGTACATTGTGTCGTGTGTGACTGTTAAGGCTCTTTAGGCAAAACCAGAACACTTCACCCAACAGAATATGAGAGTCATGACCTGTTGACTAGGGAGGCTGAGAGTATCCAGACCTTGTTCTTTGCCTGCTTCTTTAATCATTACCATAACTTTCCATGTGGGAGACCTGACAAAACTATAAACTCAACAGTCAGACTGATATAGAAAAGATGGCCTGAGGGGTGTTGTAGGAGCTGTGGGCCTCTTCCCACAGCCTGGCTCCCGGTTGCCTGGCTAGCTTATGCCCCAAAATAACAACACACAAACTGTATTTTTTTAAACACTGCTTGGGGCCGGGCGGTGGTGGCGCACGCCTTTAATCCCAGCACTTGGGAGGCAGAGGCAGGCGGATCTCTGTGAGTTCGAGACCAGCCTGGTCTACAGAGCTAGTTCCAGGACAGGCTCCAAAACCACAGAGAAACCCTTTCTCGAAAAACCAAAAAATAAAAAAATAAAAAAATAAATAAACACTGCTTGGCCCATTATATCTAGCCTCTTCTCGGCTAACTCTCACACCTGGACTAGCCCATTTCTAATAATGTGTGTAGCACCCCAAGGTGCGCTTACCGGGAAGATTCTAGCCCACATCCATCCAGGGTCGGGAACTTCATCGCATCTATCCCAGAGAGGAGAGCTATCGAGTCTGAGCTCACTTCCTCTTCCTCCCAGCATTCTGTTCTGTTTACTCCACCCACCTATGTTCTAACCTATGAGGGCCAAGCAGTTTCTTTATTTTTTAACCAATAACCTTCCTCCATCAGAGGGGGAAAGTCATTCAAAATGTTTGCCTTGGTCAAATGTACAGAGAACACAGGTAGATAACAAAAAAACCTTAAGGCACCCTGTGGAGTCTCTTCCCATCAAGTTTGCCGTCCCTCACAATGAGGGCAACACAGTGTGTTAGCAAAACGCACTTGAGTGGTGAGCAGAGAAAGGAATGTGCTGATTCTTTGGGGAATTATAATCAATCAGGAAGTCAAAATTGCAACTCATTTCAAATAGCTGGTCTCAGCAAATATACTAATGAAATGAAATGTGAAATAAATCCATTTGATGCACAGAAAACCAAGCCATACAGAAATTCTAGGAATGGCAAATCAAGTCAATGGCTGTCAGGATAATGATATCACTGAATTTGAAATGAGTCTTAACACGAATCACAACATCATGAACACTCCAATAATATGAACACACAGTGAGATCTTTTACAAAACCCTTATAAACACCAGTGTTCATAAAACTGAGCCTTACACAGGAAGCATGTAGTTAATGTTAGATGTAGTTAATATGGAGAGCTTCCTGATGCAGTGCATGTTACGTAACATCATTCAATGTCAAAATGATCAAATTAACCAATATCTTCAACTAACAATCAGGTGCTAGATAAATGGATCATCCGATTAACTTCTCTCATCTAGACTATCAAAGAACAGCTTTCACAGATATACTTAAGGTCACAGTGCACAGGTAGAATCCTCAAAACTCTGGCTAAGGCCTCGAAAACAAAACTAGTGTTGGGTGAATGTCCTAAAAGTTCCTGGACTGTGGCAAAAGGGGCATTATTGTTTAACTGGATTGTATTCTGTGATGCATTTATCCCAACAAAAACATCTTTAATCTCCATAAGAAAACCAAATCACCATGGAACTTATGGTACTCAGATATCTTGGTCTAAAAACACAGTATTATGATAGTTTGTCGTGGGCAACATGCCCAGTAAAAGTTCTTTGAAATTATGTCCCAATATTTTTGTACCTGAAGTGTGGTAAAGATTTAGATGAAACTGCATAATTGTAGTGGCATATTGTCACTTTGGTTTGGTTGCAAGCAGTACAATAAACAGTGTAGCTTAGAAATTGTTATAGAACAAAGCAGAATCCACCACCCAGAGCCCATTGTTACCATTCTTTATGCTTCCTGCCACACTTAAAAGTCACGTGGTGCATATTTTCCCTGTAGAGGTTTGTCACCGCAGACGAATTTAACAAGATTTTGTTTATATTTTAAAAATTGGTTTTAGGTTATTTTAGTAAGTGTGGGGTAAAGAATGATTGTAAGCCACCCTGTGGGTGCTGAGAACTGAACCCCAAAACAATTTGCTTTTAATAGAAACATCATTCCAGGCAACCAAGACCTTTTTTTTTTTTTTTTTAATTTTTCAAGACAGGTTCTCTCTATAGCTTTGGAGCCTGTCCTGGAACTAGCTCTTGTAGACCAGGCTGGCCTCGAACTCACAGAGATCCGCCTGCCTCTGCCTCCTTAGTGTTGGGATTAAAGGAGTGTGCCACCACCGCCCGGCCAAGACCATTTATTTAAGAAACTATTTTATCACTGTGTTCCAAGAACTTTAAGATTAATCTCTAATACAAGAATCTTAGTCCCTTCAAATCCTGCCAGTTCAGGACATTGGTCTAAGCCTCTGCTTTTGGTCAGAGTCTGCTGCTATGTATTTCCTGCTATGCAGTATTATTAACATGAGTTAGGGCCCTAGTTGATTCTATTTAGTATAAGAAGTCAAGAAGATTTAAGGAAATTTATGAATAAATAACAATTTATTGAAAGAACAACAGAAGATCTTAAGATCTTCTAAGAATAACACACAAAGACAAACCACAGAACGGTCTAATAGAGGAACTGTTTCTCCAAGAATGAAGCCCACAGACCTTGTCTACAGAACTGTACGGCTCCACACTCACCCATAGCAGTGAGACATGTTCCTCAAGCCACCCATTGTGTGAGTTCTAGTGAGACCTGGGGGCTGTGATAGTGGAACCTGTACCACATAGGGACCAAGATACCCACTAGCTTTCCAGCACTTGATCCATGACGAGATCAATATCAGAGATCATCTCAGAAGGACACTGGGATACTAAGACACCTGGTGCTATCTTTCCTAACAATAGACAGGTGCGGATCGTAGTTCTACCACGTGCTTGTTGCTCCTTTACATCATTTCACAAGGACTTGGGCCTGGTCTCTGCTCCACTCTCAAGATGTTTATTTCCTAAAATTACTTTTTGTTTTTATTTTTGAGATAGCATCTCACTGTGTAACCCAGGCTGGCCACAGCTTAGCACCCTTTCCTTCACCTCCCGAGTTCTGAGGTTATAGAAGAATATTGCCACACCTAGCCCCAACATCTTTTTTCTTTAATTCTCATTATTTAAAAGTAAGCTATTTTATAAGGATGTCTTCTTTTCTTTTGATATAGCCGGCTGATATTACAATTGTGAAATCAATGAAGAATCCTCCAGCTGGTGTTAAACTCGTTATGGCTGCTGTTTGTGTCATGAAAGATATAAAACCAGAAAAAATTTCAGATCCTTCAGGAACTGGGGGAAAGGTAATAACTGGGCACAGATTAAATCATATTATTGAATGGCAAAAACAGAATTTATTTTACCATTATCAGATTAAATACTAACAACCTGTAATCCAGGGGGGAAATATTGTTTTTCAGGTTTAATGGACTCATAACTACAGAAGTAAATATGGTATCAGAAAGCTGTGGTTCCAGTTGTTTCTATTTTCTTCTCTGTCCATACAGACTTCCTGTTCTTATGTCAGTACGTGCTGAGGCCTGTATTTAGTAGCTAAGATTGTAAGAATGTGACATATAGCCTTCAGGTCAATGATTAAAATTTTAATATTAAGTTTATATCCATGTTTAAAATACATCATGTTTTACATATTTAACATGTTTTTGGGAGAAGAGTCTCTTCCTATTTTTTTTTTTAAACACAGGGTTTTACCCATAGCCCTGACTGCCCCGGAACACTGTAAGTATAAGTTAACTAGGCCGACCTTGAACTCACAGAAATCGACCTGCCCCCTCTAGCATGCTGTAACTGAAGGTGTGCGCCACCAGCTCTGGCATGGAATGGGCCTTTATTTTCAAGAAGTTAAGATTTTTAAAAATATATAAACGCTTTTCTGACTAGTATGTGCTTTTAATTGTATAACTAGTACATTTCCATAAACTTCATTTGTAGATATTGGATTATTGGGGACCTAGCAAAAAACTTCTGGGAGATATGAATTTCTTAAGAGATCTGCGAGAGTACGACAAGGACAATATTCCAGTAAGTTATATTCCAGTAAGTTATATTCCAGTAAGTTATATTCCAGTAAGTTATATTCCAGTAAGTTATATTCCAGTAAGTTATATTGGAGTTTCTTCTCGAAATGCGACTTTGTCCTGACGTCAAAGAGCTTTAAATTATTCACTGTCTGATAAGACATAAGGAGATAATCCTTTTGTGAGACTAAGATAATTGATAAAGGAATACTAACATTTATTAATGGATGTAGAATATATTTTTATAACAAAAGACACTTTCAGATAATTAGAAAGTCAATAAATTCATATTTTAGTGTACTGTTGACTTGAAAAGTTCTCTAAATACCTTCATATAATAGTTCCTTTATTAGAAAATCTTGTTCATATTTACATAAAGAAGGTAACATTTTCCATTTGAATTGTTATTTATTAATGCTAATTATTCTGTTTTCAAATGTTCTATCAATCCACAGTCTTGTTAGCATATTTGAAAGAGGCACCTTTCTTCAATAATTATAAATCTATATATTTTTATCATAAATATATTTGTTTCTGCTTTAATTATACTTTTACAATTATCCAAAAATTTTTACTTTTAAAAACAACATAACTTTAAAAAATCATTTTATTTATTTATTTTGTGTGTGTGTGTGTGTGTGTGTGTTATAAGTGTGGGTACGTGTGCCATGGCACTCAGGTAGAGGCCAAAGGATTGCTCTCTCCGTCCGTCATGTGAGTGCTAGCGATTGAACCCAGATTACCAGGCCTGGCAGCAAGTGTCTTTTACCCAATAAGTCATCTCAAGGGCCCTCAGTGTAACTCTTTAAAATCTAAATGTTTTCATTACCTATGATTTTCTTCCTCTTTGTGATTATGTGATGAATGTGTTAATCTTACAGTCTAAATCTCTGTCATACAGGTGAGTGTTATGCAGAAGATCCGCAGTGAGTACTTGACAAACCCCGAGTTTGATCCCCCTAAGGTTGCTAAGGCTTCTTCTGCAGCTGAGGGGCTGTGCAAGTGGATCATGGCCATGGAGGTGTATGACCGAGTCGCTAAGGTATTTTCATGACGTGCACACCCAATCCCAACTCAAACAGTCCCATAAATAAAAACGTGAACTTTAAGTTTTAAATGTATTCCACATTAGGTCCTTCAGAATTTCACTCAGCGAGTTTTTACTGTGTTCACCTCCCCCAGCTCCTCACAGATTCATTCCCCTCCCCTGCCCACCCACCCAACTTTGTGTTCTCTTTGTGATTTTCTACCCATAAAGTCCAGCTTGTGCTGCCCATACGTTCTTAAACGTGTGGTCTTCCACTGGAGCTTGGCCAACCCCTGGTGGCAACACCCTTAAAGGAAATTGACCCTCCCTCTCCCAGTAGCTTTCAGTTGCCAACAGCTCCTCAGTTGAAATGGATTTCATGTCCACTTCCCCTGTTCATCCTGGGATCCGGCCCAGTTTGAGCTTGGTGGGCTCGTGCACGCTGCCACGGCTGCTGTGAGTTCACATATGAAGCTGCTCTGTTGTATCAGAGGACACGGCTTCCTTTTCCTTATTTACCATTTCTGGCTCTTAGAATCGTTCTGCCCCCTCTTTTGCAATGATCCCCAAGTTTTAGGGGCAGGCACAGTATATGTGTCCAGTTTAGGGCTAAGTATTCTGCAGGCTTTTATACCTCTGTCATTTGTGAGTCTCTGTTTATGACCATTTACTGCACATGGAAGCTTCCTTGATGAAGGCTGAGAGATACACCGCTCCACAAATAAGTCAGTGATTAGGTTTAATACTCTGCTCATTTAGCAGACTAGCAGTTCTCCCCTAGACCTTTGATCCTAGCCACAAGTTCTTGGCTGAACAATAGTGCATGTATGGGCTTCATCTTGTGGAGTGGACCGTAAACCCAGTCAGAAAGTGGCTGGTTAGTCCATAATTTCTATGTCGTTATTACACCAGTGTCGTGCCTTGCCAAAGCTCATCCTTACTGTAGCTCACAGGGTTCACAGCTGGGTAAGACTGAGGGTTACTTTCTCCCTCTGGTGGTTTTCATAGCACCTCCCAGCACTGTGGAAGTAGCCAATGGGATGGAGCTTCTGGGTTAGTGCCTACTTGGAATCTCCAAGTTCTGTAACTCAAGTACATGGCATCTTCAGCAGCAGGGGTCTTATCTAAGTTCTAGAGGGTAACCAATATTGTTGGCAGCAGCCTGTAGTGTTTGGGGGTCTGTGGGACTTCACTGATCAGCAGCTCCAAACAGCATTGGACTTCTGGTAGCTTGTGCTGTCTAATAGAATAGAGCCATAGTTGTTCCACTGTACGATAAGTGCGTTATATATGTATGCTCTGTGTGTGTGTGTGTGTGTGTGTGTGAGAGAGAGAGAGAGAATGTAAGCTTCTATAGTAGTAAATAGGTTTCTATATGATTTTTTAAGTCTTTAGAGTTAAAATTTGTATTCCTTTCCCTAACCTTCCCTCCCATCCCCCACCTCAATTTAAACCTTTTCTGTTCTATTCGTTCCCTTTTTCAAGACAGGGTTCCTCTGTATCTTCGGAGTCTGTCCTGGAACTATCTCTTATAGACCAGGCTGGCCTCGAACTCACAGAGATCCTCCTGCCTCTGCCTACTGAGTGCTGGAATTAAAGACATGTGCCACCACCGCCTGGCCCCTTTAAGCTTTTAAATCAGTGATTTCTATATCCCCTCCCTTGAAAGTCCAACTCTACCCCACCCCGTGGCCTCTTAATTATTCCCAGACCTCTGTGGGTATTCCAAATGAAACATACACATCTGAAGATTCAAAGCTAACATCTATCTACAAATGAAGGAAAGCATGTAACTACCTTCATCTTTCTGAGTCTGGCTCACCTTCCTCACAATGATTATTTCTAGCTCCATCCATTTCATTCATTAAGAATATTCATTAAGAATTAAGAATAATTTCTTTTCTTTTGTTTTTGTTTTTGAGACAGGGTTTCTCTGTAACGTTGGAGCCTGTCCTGGAAACTAGTTC
Source organism: Chionomys nivalis (assembly GCF_950005125.1). NCBI lineage: Eukaryota > Metazoa > Chordata > Mammalia > Rodentia > Cricetidae > Chionomys > Chionomys nivalis. Next base: position 29,323,130 of record NC_080090.1, on the reverse strand, counting down.
TTGTAGACCAGGTTGGCCTCGAACTCAGGATCCTCCTGCCCCTGCCTCCAGAGTGCTGGGATTAAAGGCGTGTGCTATCACCGCCTGGCTAATTTCATTATCCTTAATATCTGGATAATATTCCATTATGAAAATATACCACATTTTCCTTGTCTGTCCATCAGTTGGACATCTAAGTTTTTTGTATTCCTTGGCTGTTGTGAGCAGAGCAGCAATGAATATGGATGAGCAGGTATCTCTATGGTGACATAAAGTTCTCGGGTCTATATCCAAGAGTGGTGTGGCTGGACTGTATGGTAGATCTATTTTCAATTTTTTGAAGGACCTTCACATTGATTTCCATATCACATATACAATTTTTTCACTTCCACAAGTAGTGGATAAGTGTTCTTTCCCCATTTCTACCCAAGAACTTGTCATAATTTGGCTTTTTGCTTTCTTTTATCATAGACTTCCTGACTTGGATAAGATTAATAATCTCAATAATTTTAATTTACATTTTTCTGATGACTAAGGATGTTGAACATTTTTATAAAATGATGTTTCAGCTACTTGTTTTTCTTCTTTCTGAGAACTCTCTAGTTCCATAAACAAGATTTTAACTGGATTGCTTGGTTTCTTGATATTTAGAAGGTTTTTTTTAGCTTATACAATAGCAAATCTTTATCACATATTTGTGACATAGCTCAATAAAGTTCTGTTTTGAAAGTCGATTCAGGGTAAGCAAGATGGGCTAGTGAATATAGATGCTTGCCACTAGGCCTGTAACCCTTGGGACTACATGATAAGAGGAAAGTCTCAACTAGTTGTCCTCTGACTTCCACATGTATGTTGTGGCATGCTGTGCATGCACCCATACTGCACACATGCACAGACACGCACATATAAATAGATAAATATAACAAGAATTTATATTATCTTAAAGGTTCTAAGTGAGCTGATCCATCAGTGTAAGAAGATCCAGTATGGCTAAATTCAGAGTGAAGGAAGATCCCTTGAAGTAATGGCTTGAATTCAGCAGGGATTTTTTTTTTAATGGAATATCCAACTGGCCCAGATTCCTGAGAAATCAAGAGAATTTAGTTGAGTGTTTTACAATTTGTTTAGTAAATGAACATAAAAACACAGGCATCACTTGAATATACCCAGGAAAGGAGGAGCATACGCTAAAGGAGAGATGGAACTATTGGTAACGTGTACTAGAATAAGCTCAAGGCACAGAATGACCAGGCTGCAGCCATTGGCATATGCTGAGAGTCAGGTAGGCGCTTTTGAGTTTGAGTTTATGGAACAGAGTCTCGTGTAGTTCTGCTCAGGGAGTAAAACAGATTCATCTAGGATCTCCTACTGAACTTCTCTCCACGGAGTAGTGTCATGACAGGTCTGCTATCGCCCAGTTCAGTTCCAGAGACCCCACAGCGTTGCTTCCGTCTGTACCTCTGCATGCCATTTCCATAGCAGTGCAGCTGTTCCGTGTCAGCACACGAAGGTGATGGAGAGACTTTAGCAATGCCTCCTCTGAAGTCAAAATTGGAAGGGGGAGCTTTCTGGCATCTACATTCTTCCTTAGAATTTTAGCCCAGAGAGAGACATTTTGAATCTGCTAAGTGTTGCTTACTGCCGTCTTTTCCTCTAACTTGTACCACCGTGAGTTACTCACTTTCTGACTGGCCCAGACTCTCTGATCATCTTCTAATTTTTTTTTATACCAGTGACTTATGGCTTGATTCAGTGATGGAGTTAACTAAAGCTTATTCTTGATATTCTAAGGGCACAAAAATAGCAATTTTATTTGTTTTGTTTTTTTGTTTGTTTGTTTGTTTTTCGAGACAGGGTTTCTCTGTAGCTTTGGTGCCTGTCCCAGAACTAGCTCTTGTAGACCAGGCTGGCCTAGAACTCCCAGAAATCCACCTGCCTCTGCCCCCCGAGTGTTGGGATTAAAGGCGTGCGCCACCACCGCCCGGCCTTTTTTTGTTTTGTTTTGTTTTGTTTTGAAAATAGCAATTTTAAAAATCATTTTTCTCTTCAAGAAGAAAAGTGTCTTTTTAAGAGTTCTTGAGGAAATTTTAATTTAGTGAGACTTACTACAAAACTTTTCTGTCTTTGTATTTTTACTATCATAGTCTTAATCTCTCCAAGGCCAGCATGATTTTGGTGTGACTTGGAAGAAGGCCACAGACTTAGGAAAAAAAAAATTTAAAAACCATTAAAACCAAAAAAACAAAACAAAACAAAAAAAACTACATAGAAACAGAACGAGAACCCAGGTATGGTGGTTGATGTCTCTAATACCTGTGCTTTGGAGACTGAGGCAAGGGAATTTGTCATGAGTTTGAGAGAAATATGGTGAGTTCAAGACAGGTGAACCAAGCTCGTGGGAACTCATGAACTCTAGACTGACAGCTGTGGAGCCTCCAAAGTACCCAATAAGCCCTCTGCATATGGGACACAGTTGTGTGACTTGGTCTGTCTGAGGCCCCTGGCAGTAGGATCAGGAACTATGCCTGGTTTATGAGCTTGCTTGTTAGAACCCATTGCCTATGGTGGGGTGCCATGCTCAGCCTTGGCAGGGGGAAGGGGCTTGGTCCTACCCCAACTTAATGGGTCAGGCTTTGTTGACTTCCTATGGGAGCCCTTACCCTTTGGGAGGAGTGGATAGGGAGTGGGCTGGGGGAAAGGTGGGGGGGCAGGAGGAGGGGTATGAGAGAGAACTGTGGTTGGAATGTAAAATAAAATTTAAAAAAGTAAAAAAAATCATAAAAAAGAATCTGTCTCAAAAGAGCAATCAACAAGTTAAACGAAAAGGAAGAAACAGAATCACCTGGCTCCCTCTCCCCATTTTCAGTTGACTGGCATCTTCTCATTATTTTAAAACACATTGCTGGATATTGTGATACTTTTTACTCTACGTTAAAATGCCTTGTAATTTTTTTACATACTATAGTTTACAAAACCAAATGATTTGTATATTTTTAAGTATATAGGTGTTTTTGTTTTATGTAAGATTTAAATACTTATTATGTATAATTTATTGTTCTATCCCATGTCTGACCCATAACATCTAAGTTTTACATAGAACACACAGTATCTGCATATTGTTCCCAAACAGGTGGTGGCTCCTAAGAAAGCTCGCTTATCAGAGGCGCAAAAGTCCTTAGCTGAGACAATGGAGCTTTTGAATCAGAAGAGGGCGGAACTTGCGGAAGTAGAGCATCATTTGGAAAATTTACAGAAGATTTTTCTCGAGAAAACAGAGGAGAAGGCAGCTTTGGAAGATCAGGTGGAACTGTGTGCTAAGAAGCTGGAACGCGCCTCAAAGCTAATAGGAGGGCTGGGAGGAGAGAAATCAAGGTAGAGCCTGCTGCTTCTAACAAGAGCTAAGGATAACAGACTTGAGGGGGGACCATTATTGGTTGTTGGTCACAGTTACAGTGGCTGATTGAGAAGAGCCGGCATGTTGTCAAGCACCTGGCTGGGACTCTCCAAAGGAGCAAGCTAAGTGTTGAGGATAGAATTTATAATTTGTTTTCAAAAACAAAACCAAAAATAATAAAAAAATCTAGAGAGGGGAGGAGGAGAAAAGAAAACGCAATTTTAACAGTTTTTAATCTAGATGGTAATTGTTGGTTATGCAGATATTTTCCAGTTTTCTATGTAGCTTTAAATTGGACTGGACAGTATCTCATTACTGGTAATGCTTATTCAATGAATAGCATGATGTAGTAACTTAGTCCAGGTCAGATGGTTTTGAAATAACCTCTATCGTGATGATTTTGGTGAATGGAAAAGCTATCGACTTTATCTGTAGGATCTCAGCTTTTTAATTTAAGGAGTATCAAAGAGTCTTGCTTCAGAATAGTATTTCCGGGATGAACTATGAATTTTCTAAACATAAATACCTAAGCAAACAGTGGGACCAAATAGAAAATTCCAAAGCAAAAATGCTGGGGTTGTCATTGTTGGAAAGGCTGAGTCCTACAAGATATGCCTATTGCTCTAATATTGAAATGTGGAAATTCATATAATGTAGCATAGCAGAGCTGCAAGGGATCCAACCCTTCTCATCTTACAGATAAGCCCAATATTTCATATCTTTTTCCCTTTTTTTCTTTGATATGTAACCTTGGCTGTCCTGGAGGCTCAGGAGGCTCAGGAGGCCTTGAACACAGAGAGATCTACCTGCCTCTGCCTCCTGATTGCTGGGATTAAAGGTGTGGTGGCCCACCACTACTAAGCATCATATATTTTTCTTACAGAATTTAGAAAAGAAGACCCCTGCGCTTTCATTTCTATTGTTTTAATTTTATTTATCTGTTTATTGGCCTGCATGTATGTCTGTGGGCCACATACATGTCTGGAACCTGTGCAGGCCAGGAGAGGGTGTTGGATCCCCTGAGCTGTAGTTACGTATAGATATGAGCTACCATGTGGACGCTGCAAACTGAACCCTAGTCCTTTAGAAGAGCAGCCAGTGCTTTTAACCACCGAGCCTTCCCTCCAGCCAGCCCTTCCCATACAATCGTCTGTTATTATTTGATTTGCCTTTGGTTTGTTGCACAGATGGTCTCAAGCTGCCAATGACCTTCAAATAACATATGAGAACTTAACTGGTGATGTCTTAGTGTCAGCAGGAGTAATAGCTTACCTTGGCGCTTTCACTTCTGGATTCCGACAAGAGTGCACAGAAGACTGGAGCATGTTATGCAAGGTACCAGGTTTACACTTAGTAAATTTTGTTTTAGAACAGAATGTTCTATGTGTATTTAGAAAATGTGATGGTGATTAAGACAGTGAAAGGAAGAACACCAAAAATATGGAAATTCTCTCTCTCTCTTTCTCTCTCTCTCTCTCTCTCTCTCTCTCTCTTTTCCTCCCTTCCTCTTCTTTAACTTGTAAAATACTCTCAAAATCCAACTTTCAATGCTGTTTTTTACAATCCTTATTTATAGCAATTAAATATGTATTTTAACTTAATATTTCAATTAGTAATGTGAAAAAGACCATCAGACTCTTGTTTCTTTCTTTCAGGAGAAAAAAATCCCATGTTCAGAGGAGTTCTCACTGAGTAAAACCTTGGGTGACCCAGTAAAAATTAGAGCTTGGAATATTGCCGGGCTGCCAACAGATGCATTCTCCATAGACAACGGTGTGATTGTTAATAATTCCAGACGATGGTAAGGAACATAAGGGGTCTCCTTGCATTTATGTGGAACTCTTCAAAAATCTTTAAAAGTTGAAAGACTTATACAGAAGCACCAGTGTGATGAGTCACCCCTAGACTCTACGGTTAGCACTGTGTTTTATTTGTTGCTTAATCACGAACCCACCTAGATCTCTGCTAACCCATCTTTCTAAATGTATTTACATGCATATTGTCGAATATATCAATATCAGGTTTTGTATTTTTTGTTTGAGGTAAAAAAATTATATATAACAAAATAGGAATACTCAAATGTACCATTTAGCGAGTTCAAAAGAGTATACACCTGTGCATACATCCAGATGCAGGGCAAGGCTACATACCTCCTACGTACCTCCTTTAATTCCTTTCCTGCTCTCATCCCACCCAGGAAACCATCATTCCAATTACTTCTCAACGTAGATTAGTTATGCCTGTTATAGAACATCATCTCTACTTCTTGAAACGTATATGAAACATCTTCCTCTCGGCAGAAATGTTTTCAAATTCATCCATGTTACTCCATGTATGCGTACATTGTTTCAGGGAGGATTATATTTCATTGTATAAACACATCAGCATTTGAGTCCACCATTTGTTCAGTTATCCTATCGAATTAAAGATTTCTAAATCATTCTTGCCTGCTTCTCTATTTATAAAATGGGACAATAATTATGCCTAAATCAGGATATTGTAAGGACATGGTGGGGTGCTTAAAATAGGACCCCATATTCACTCAGATGACTATGAGAACCCAAGAGTATAATCATGGCATGCTTTAGAAATAAGAAGACTTAGCCGGGCGGTGGTGGCACACGCCTTTAATCCTAGCACTTGGGAGGCAGAGGCAGGCAGATCTCTGTGAGTTCGAGGCCAACCTGGTCTACAAAGCGAGTTCCAGGACAGGCCCCAAAGCTACAGAGAAACCCTGTCTTGAAGAACAAAAACAAAGAAACAAAAAAAGAAATGAGAAGATTTAAAACTGAATGATAATGTGGCTGAATAACCACTGAAGAGACTCTTTTTCAAAGAGAGTAATTTTCTAAATATTAGAAATTGCTCCTCATATTGAAGTTGAATATAATACCCATTTCTCTTCTGCAGCCTCCACTCTCCAGCAGGTCCCAGGTTGAGTAGCCACTGTTCTATTCTCTCCTAATTAATTATATACTCTTTTAAAAAATACGTTTATTTATTTTATGTGCATGAATGTTTGTTTGCATGTATTTCTATGACCCACATGCATGCCTAGATGCCTGGAGAGGCCAGAAAAGTGTGTGTGGTCCCCTGGAACTGGAGCTGCAGGCACTTGTAAGCCGCCACGTGGGTCCTCGGCAGGAGCAGCAAATGCTCTTATTCATTTGAGCTGTCACTCCAGCCACATTATCAAACACAAAGCTTTTATTTACTGTCCTAGAAAAACATTCCTAAATAGATTTTAATATATGCTAGGCATGGGCTCTCGCTCTACACAGCTTCACTCACAAACTTGTAAGAATCATTTATTAGCTGGTGTATTTTTTATATTAAACTTGTAGCAAATGTTTTGTACCGTTATTTCTCACATTACAGTAACTGATGCCATGTGTTAAGATTGCTGTGATGTCAATGTTATTGGAAACAGCACACTCACAGACTCACAAATTCCTAGTTCTTCTAACACTAGTTAGGTCTAGTTTTAGAATCTTGGAATTTGGGCCAATGTGAGACTGAATTTCTTCATTTATAAGAATAAAATTCTTTTTTATTTTTAAAATTATTCTCCTGACAATTTCATAAATGTATATAATATATTCTGGTCCCACTCATCCTTTTACTGTCTCTTATCCTCCTCCCCCACCACCAGTCCTCCCCCAGCTCCTCCCACCACCTGTCCTCTCCCAGCTCCTCCCACCCATCGTACATTCCCCTCTTTTTGTTTTTGCTTTGTGACACCCAATTTAGCCAGGGGTACTTTTTCTGCTTTTTGTTTTAATTTAAATTTTTAATTTTTTTAGCATTGCGTATATGAATAATCTGTGTGTGTGTGTGTGTGTGTGTGTGTATTCTCCCCCTTCTCCTCCTCCTGTGCTCCCCTCTCTGGCAAATTCATGACCTCTTCTTTAGTTATTATTGTTACATACCTATACATAAATAATCTTAGGGATTTTGTGAAGATAAATCTTGATGCAAAATATTTTGTAACAGCTGATGGCAACATTTAATTAAATTGAATAGATTTTAAGAAATTGCATCATTTACGTATTCCTCTTGTAATTTTCTTCTTAATTTCTAGGCCTTTAATGATTGACCCCCAGGGTCAAGCCAATAAGTGGATCAAAAACTCTGAGAAAGAAAACCAGCTTAGTGTTATTAAGCTCTCAGATACGGACTACATGAGAACTCTGGAGAACTGCATTCAGTTTGGAAGTCCACTCCTGCTGGAAAATGTTGGTGAAGATCTGGACCCCTCTTTGGAGCCGCTGTTACTTAGACAAACTTTTAAACAAGGTAGAACTAAATGATTGGATTATTTTGAGGCGTGAAAGAAAAACAATACATAAGCTTAATGATGATGATGATGATGATGTAGAACTCCTGTGGCATTATTATGTAGGCAAAGAAAGCAGCTTTCAGAGTGACCTCGACCGGGCATCCTAAGATCAGCACTTTGCCCTCCTTCTTTGCCTTAGCCAGTACTACCCGGAATAGCTCTGTTGAGAGCATGACACATGAAGCAAGACAAAAAACCCTATCTTATGATCACTGACCTCAGAAAGTCAAAATTGGTACTTAGTTCTGAGTAATGACAAGAGTGTGGGCCAGAGTTGGACACAGGTAAACATTACCCACGACGTAGCTTCCTGCTGGTGAGCACTGGTGATCTTTAATCATACAAAAATTTTGGAATCACAGTTAAAATTTGATAGAAAAAAACTCTAAAAGTATCTTGATCTACAAAAGTCCATGACAACGGAGACAATGTCTGTGCTGCTCCAGGATGAGCCCTGCTGTGTCATTGCTTACCCATCTCGACCCCAGTGCATTTGTCCCCTGTTTTCCCTTCCAGCCTGCTTAGGTCTTTTTGCTTATTGCTTAGGTGAGGCTTTATGAGTACATAGGAAAAGAGACTAACTTTGGCTCATTGATTATCTGCTTTTTTCCTGAAATACAGGTGGTATTGATTGCATCCGGCTTGGTGAAGTCATTATTGAATATTCTTTTGATTTTAAGTTTTATATCACCACAAAATTGAGAAACCCACACTACATGCCAGAGCTGGCCACAAAAGTGTCTTTGCTCAACTTCATGATAACACCAGAAGGGCTTGAAGACCAGTTACTGGGCATTGTTGTTGCAAAGGAGAGGTATGTGGTTTAGAGAATATCTGTAAGCCTTTAGCATTTTTGTTTTGTGACTATTTTGAAAAGACTAAAGTTTATATTTTGTCATTATAAGTAAAGCAATTATATAATCCTTTAAAATGGCCTTTCAGTAATAACTTTTAGGCCAGGTCATGTTATATTGGCCTTTTATTATAGGTGAGATTCAGAGTACATACTGTGACTTCTATCAGACTGAGCTAGAAATTTTGCCCATAGTAATATAGGCCATAGATATAATCAGAAATGTATTCAGACTTCTATACAGAATATTAAATTTAGAAATGCTTGGGATAGGATGTGAAAACAGGATATAAAACTACATATGTAGTATAAGTAATATTGTATTTTTTAAAAATTGATGAATGACGGACCCGGGAGAAGTCGCGTTAAGGAGCAGAATGAATGGGAACCAGAAATTGGAGGCTTGTAACCAAGACAGGCAGGATTTTGTCCAGCACTTCTCCCAGATTGTCAAGGTGCTGACTGAGGACGAGCTAGGACACCCGGAGACAGGCGATGCCATTGCCCGGCTCAAGGAGGTCCTGGAGTACAATGCTGTGGGAGGCAAGTACAATCGGGGTTTGACTGTGCTCCAAGCCTTCTGGGAGCTGGTGGAGCCGGGAAACAGGATGCCGAGAGTCTGCAGCGGGCCCTGACTGTGGGCTGGTGTGTGGAACTGCTCCACGCTTTCTTCCTTGTGTCAGATGACATCATGGATTCTTCTCTCACTCGACGCGGACAGATCTGCTGGTACCAGAAGCCAGGCATAGGCTTGGATGCTGTCAATGATGCTCTGCTTCTGGAAGCCTGCATCTACCGCCTGCTGAAGTTGTACTGCAGGGAGCAGCCCTACTACCTGAACCTGCTGGAGCTCTTTCTGCAGAGCTCCTATCAGACAGAGATTGGGCAGACCCTTGACCTCATAACAGCACCCCAGGGCCATGTGGATCTTGGTAGATACACTGAAAAGAGGTACAAATCTATTGTCAAGTACAAGACGGCTTTCTATTCTTTCTACCTGCCTGTCACGGCTGCCATGTACATGGCAGGCATTGATGGGGAGAAGGAACATGCCAATGCCAAGAAGATCCTGCTGGAGATGGGCGAGTTCTTTCAGATCCAGGACGACTACCTTGATCTCTTCGGTGACCCCAGTGTGACTGGAAAGGTCGGCACTGACATCCAGGACAACAAATGCAGCTGGCTGGTGGTTCAGTGTCTGCTACGAGCCACTCCGCAACAGCGTCAGATCTTAGAGGAGAATTACGGGCAGAAGGACCCAGAGAAGGTGGCACAGGTGAAAGCGCCGTATGGAGCGCTGGATCTGCCAGCTGTGTTCCTAAAGTACGAGGAAGACAGCTGCAGCCGCCTCAAGAGCCTCGTGGAGCAGTACTCTGCACCGTTGCCCCCAGCCATCTTCCTGGAACTAGCAAAGAAGATCTACAAGCGGAAAAAGTGACCTCGAGCTTGCAAAGGCTTTGAGGGAGGGATCTCAATAAATTATTGTACAGAAAAATAAAAAAAATTGATGAATGAATCTGTCTGTATTCAAAACTGAAAAAAGAAAGGAAAAGATTAAGACACAATATACCTGAATATTAGCAGTTATTTTGCTTAGTATGTAAGAGCATAGGCAATTTTATGGTTTTATTGGTATTTTGGTATTTTTCTGTTACTAAAATTCACTGTTTTTCAAATAAGATAAAATAACAATACCCAGAAAAGCTGCAAGAAAAAAAAAACTTCTCTGAAAGAAAATAATTGATTCTAGTTGAAAATTAATATGACATTATTAAGTGGTCCGTTGAGTGAGATCAAATTACAAGTATATAAAAGTAGCTTTGTTAACTTCAAAACTTTAACTATGAACAAGACCTATGTTATAGCACACTCTACACCAGATGCTATTATTTTGAATTTTGATCCTATTTTTGATCATTAATGCTTAATGCCAATTTTGCCTTTCACTAAAAAAGCCAGGAGGAACAGTCCTTCTTCCTGTGACTGTTATTTTAGAAGAGTTAATGATGACAAAGCAAAGAATGAATAAGCTCCTCCTTGCAGTCTTTTTATTTCCCTGTATGTGACCAGCTATGCCATCAGGGTTTATCTAATACATTCACATTTTAAGCATGCAAATGATGTTTTCTTTGTTTAAACTTCTCAACTCAATATTTGTATGAGCCTTCTCATTTCCTATTGCTATGATCAAATACATTGACAAAAAGGAGTTGGGAGAGAAAGGGTTTATTTTAGCCCACGGTTCCAGTTTATAGTCCTTAGCAAGGAAGTCACAGCAGCGAGAGAATGGATGAACATGTCACATGACACCAGCTATGAGAAGAAGAGAGCAATAGATACATGTCTGTCTGCACTCAGCTCCCTCTCTCCTTTTCATGGTTCAGGGTCTCACTGAGGCTCCCTTCGCAGGCAGGTCTAGATTGTACCACATTGACTAGTGAAATGAGCTATCACAGTATACAAGTGTTCCCCTTACCATAATAAACTTGGTTAGTTTTTGTTACAGCTATAAGATGATACAAATAGTCACAAAATGTTATAGGTGATATTTAGGTATAAATTAGGTTAATTGTTACAAATTTACAGCAGATGTTTCTGTCTGTTTTAGACCAGAATTAGAGGAGGAACGGAATGCCCTTATTCTTCAGTCTGCAGCTAATAAGAAGCAGCTGAAAGACATAGAGACGAGGATTCTGGAAACATTGTCGTCTTCAGAAGGGAACATTTTGGAAGATGAAAGTGCAATAAAAGTCTTAGACTCTGCCAAAATAATGTCTAACGAAATAACGAAGAAACAGCAGGTGAAAAGAAAGACTCCTAGAAATGTTTGGATTCTAACATTCTAAGAGGAAAAGAAAAATTGCTAAAATATGAACAACTAGAGACTAGTTGTAAGCTTAGAAGGTATCTTACTGCTGAACTTATCTAAACTTAGTTCAATCCACACATTATCTGCACACAGAAGAAAGACAGGTGTTCTCTGTGTGTGCAGTCTATCAGGCTTGTTTAGTTTAGTTCTCTTCATCTAAAAACTGTAAAAGTTGTCTTGCCCAGTTAGTGATTGGAGTTTGAGGTATGTGAAGATAAGTCCTGACTGACCAAGCAATAACTGACTCTTAGAACCAACAGGGGATGTTCTGACATCAGCTTGTCACTCATGGGCTTATTGGAGATGGGGGAAGGGAGGGAGGAGAGACAAAGAGGACGGGAGACGTAAGTGGCAGTGGAGGAAGGAGGCAGGTGGTCTACAGCCGATAATATATCTAATTCATCACTCAGGCAGGGGCCATTTCTATAGCGCATCTCTTTCCCCCCAGGGATGTGTCTGTGAAACGGGACATGCAAGTGGTAGGGCTTCCACACATGCAAGTCGGAGGCCAGCTTTCTGGAACTGGTTCCCTCCTCCTGCGTTACTGAAGCTGGGTCTTTCTTGTTGCTTCTGCTCCTCCTCTGTATCACACACTTCCAGCTCATTCTCCTGTCTCCACCTCCCACTTTGCTATAGAAGTTCTGGGTTACAGATGGGAACCACCTCATCTGGCTTTTTACATGTGGTCTGGGGAGAAACTCGGGTTGTCAGGAAGTACTCTGAACACCGAGCCATCTCATCATCTCAGTTAAGGACCTTTAAAACTTTTATATTCTTTTCTCTTTCTTTTAAAATAGTCTTAATAATTTTAAATTTTTCAAAGATTTGTTTTTATATAGATGCATATATATGAGTGTTTTTGTATACTTATATATCTGTTTGCTAATGCATTGCCTGGTGCCTTCTGAGGCCAGAAGAGAGGGTCAGATTCTCTGGAACCAGAGTTAGATGGTTTTGAGCTGATGTCTGGGTCCTGGAAAGTGAACCCTGGTTTTTCTCAAGAGCAGCTAGGGCTCTTAACTACTGAGTCAGCTCTGCAGCCCCTGTCACTTGTTTACAGCAAACAGAGGTTGAGTTAATCACTCACCTTCTTCCCTCTGCTCCCCTTCCAGTGCAGCTCCACTTGGGGACAGATGTCCAAGAGGTTTGGTTTTACACTAATGTGTTGATAAGGATTCTTTCTGGCAGGTGTTTGGTCCCTTATCTTACGTTTTTTGAGGAACCAAAAAGGCAATGTCATAGATAAATACTCTATGGCAGCCCACATACGAGAGCATGGCCGAGATACCCTGTGGTGTCTGTCTTCCCAATTCTTGTTTATCAGAGCAGAGGAAACTGATGAACCCATCATCCCCACCACCACACTGATTATCAAAGGAGAGATGTCCTGGTTTACTTCTGTTGCTGTAATGAAACACTTGCCCGAAACCAACCTGGGAAAGAGATGTTTATTTAGTTCACAGGTTCCGGTCCATAATCAGGGTTAACCAAAGCAGGAAGCTGGAGGCAAGGCTTATCCTCCATGACTTGCTCAGTTTGATTTCTTCTGCACCACAGGACCACCTGCCCAAAGGTGGCACTGACAAAAGCAAGACTGGGGGTGGAAGAGAGGAGGAAAGGTGGCCATAGTGGTGGGCGCTTCTTCGCCCAAAATACTGTTAATTCTCAATTGCCACTAAATTTGTTTTTCTTCTTATAATCAAGACTGAGGTTCAGAACTCTCAGGCCATTTGTGATTATATTTTATCAATTTGGGGGAAACTTGACAAAGAATAGAACTCCATTTAGACTAGCTAAAATAAAAAATCTACATTAGAATATTTTATTTCCTATGATATGAAATGTATCAAGGGCTGAAGGATGAACAGAAACGCTGAATTTCCACACTGTCTCTTCCCTTACTGGGGTTATGTGGCCCTTCTATGCTTCTGTACACTATCAAAAGATCAGTTGCTTCTGCAAAACTTCTGTCTTCGTTTCTGTATACATGTATCTGAGATGTAGAAAACAACACAGAAAGTTTCCCCATCTGCTAGCACTTATGACAGTCACCACCTGACTGAAGTTCTAATTCTCTTGGGTCACCTGACTGTATAGTGACAAAAGGGATTATTCTACAGAATCAAGGCTGCATATGCAAACCCATCCATCAACTGGTGGATAGGAAACCATAGCAAACCAAGGAGGGTGGGTTGGGGCAGTGTTCTAAGCATTTTCCCATAGAGTGACTATCAACCTAGCAGATTGGGTTGGATATCTATGGTACTATTTAACTGCAAAGAAGTTAAGTGTGTGAGAAACTAATTGAGAAAAGTGTTGTGAGCGTATATGAAACTACTATTGGATAGAGTTTGTCCTGAGCGTTAGTACCCATGGTAGTATCTTCGACATGGACATGTGCACGCTGTTCTCTGTTCCCCTCTCCTCCTTCCTCTGACCTGTTAAAACAAAAGAGGATAGATAATGTTAGACGCGGGCGGAGATTGAGGACTAACTTTCTTCAGATGAGCAGTCATGGTTAGTGGGCGATTGCACTGTTAATCTCTAGTGTAAAGCTCATCCTTTTCCCCTTCCTCTTCCTCCTCTGTGATTTTTCCCTTTCCTTTCTTTTAGGAAGAAACTCCTCTCTTGTACAATGTACTTAAAGTATATTCTTGAGTTCATGTAATTTGTTATTGGGTTAAAGTACTTTCAAATATATATAAAATTCATTATATGAAAAATAAATGATTAAGACACTCCCTATTCATTCATCTTGATTTTTCTCTTCTACCAGGTTGCAGAAAAAACAGAACTCAAAATAGCAGAGTCCCGGGAAGGCTATAGACCCATCGCCAAACATTCATCAGTGTTATTCTTTAGCATTGCAGACCTGGCTAACATCGATCCCATGTACCAATACTCTCTCATCTGGTTTGTGAACCTCTATATCAACTCTATTCATGACAGGTAAGCAGATTTCTAGTTTCAGCCATTCTCCCTAGGTTGGATTTTTCACCATCCTTTCCATTAAAAAAAAAATCTAATTGTTTCCATTTACTTCTTTAGTATTTTCATTGTAGAATACTAAGTGTGAGGAAGTGAAAGAGAAAGACTTAAAATGTTGTTTCGTGTTCCTAAGATTTAAACATATAGAAATGGTCTCACTATGTAGCCCTGACTGACCTAGTACTTGCTATTAGCTCAGGCTGGCTTCAAACTTCTGGCAATTGTTCTGTTCCAGTTCCCTGAGTGCTGAGACTAAAGCATGTGGCACCACACCTGGCTCTTCTTTCTGTCTTTTAAGTGTTCCAATGATGTTCAGGTTTCCTTCCTTCCTTGCTTCCTTGCTTCCTTGCTTCCTTGCTTCCTTGCTTCCTTCCTTCCTTCCTTCCTTCCTTCCTTCCTTCCTTCATTTTTTTCTTCCTTTTGTTTTGTTTTTCCAGGATAGGGTTTCTCTGTTTATCCCTGGCTATTCTGGAGCTCACTTTATAGACCAGGCTGGCCTCGAACTCAGAGATCTGCCTGTTTCTGCCTTCCAAGTGCTAGGACTAAAGGCATATGCCACCACCACCTGGCTTCAGGATTTCTTTTAGCTGACAATCTTAATGTCTCATGCTCCAGCTTTGAGGTGTCTAAAAGGCTATAACACATTTCTATTTATTCGCTAGGTATTTTCACTTTAATTGATTCAGAAATGCATTAGTTACTTTCCTTGTTGTAGGACAAAATACCTGAAATAAGCAACCTAAGGAAAGAGAGGTTTATTTTAGCTCACAGTTGCAGGTCCATTGAGCTTGGAAGGCCTGCAGAAGGGTGTGAGGGGCTTAGTCACACAGGCGCTCAGTTCTCTTCCTCCTCTAGCCCATAGGAGGTACAACTTATTTCAATTAACATAGTCTAAAGGAATCCTTGACAGATGTAATCCTTCTCTAGCCCAAGGGATGGTACCACCCATTTTAGTTAACCAGTGGGGGGGGGGGGGTGTATAACAACCTCCCAGACATTCCCAGAGGTTACTTTACAACAAGGTCCTAAATCCATCAGGTTGACAACCAAGTTTAGCTGTCACAATATACAGGTTTTAGAGTCTTCCAATCTCCGCTTTACCTCACACCAGCTACAAGACTATAGGTAAGTAAGTTACCCTTACTACAGGAATAATAATTGTATTTGTCTCTTTTGGCTGCTTTGGGAATTAAGTGAGATGTTTTCAGAGTGTTGAGAACAGCATCTTGTATTTGGTAAGTTCTACACTCACTGAGCAGAATAAACATGGGACTTGAGCTCACACGTGTACCGTAAGGGATTTCTTCTATGTGAGCTCTTGGTAGAACAATGTCTCCTGAATAATCAAAATCCCTAAAATTTCCCAGTTGTGGCTTAGAATGTGAATTTATACAGTGCTCATGATGGAGGAATGTCAAGATGAAGAACTGACGTATGTTTCAGTTATGATATGGAGGAATTAGGACTCTTAGCAAATACTCAGATTTGAAAAGCTTTACATTTGTCTATGAGTAATTTCAAATGTTTCTAGTGATGAGTACTTCAATAAATTTAAACCATTTTGTTATAAGTTAACTCAGGTCACTTATTTTTCCTATTTTGATTTGATAACATATTTTTTCTTTTTTAACATTTTAGTAACAAATCCAAAATTTTGGAAAAGCGCCTGCGATATTTGAATGACCACTTCACATACAACTTATACTGCAACATTTGCCGATCGCTGTTTGAGAAGGACAAGCTACTCTTCTCCTTTTTATTATGTGCCAATCTTCTTCTGTACGTGACTTGTATTTTCATATTTTATTTACTTTAAAAGCTTGCCTTGCAATATAATCTACAAAATGACTTCGTAGAGAATAGGATAATGCCTTGCTTGGTTTAATTCAGTATTTCCCTCATAACAATAGTTTCCACAATAATATTGATATTCTGGTGTTTATTTTTAATACTTAATGTTTATATATCACATAAATGTTCATAAAATATGACACAGAGTTAAGTCAGCTCTTACAAAGGTAAACTTGGAAATAGAATGGTCTTATCATCCCTGAACCGTTGTGAGCTTCACCCCTGTCCACCCCCTAAGGGTGACTGCTCTTCTATTCTCCAATCTTGTAGTTTAGTTTTGTTTTTATATAAACAGTATCCAAAAGTAGGCATTCTGTCTGCTTTTGTCCCTCGGTGTCATCTAAATAACAATGCCGCAAGCATTGCTTATGAAGATCTTGGTGCTCTAGTGCACACACTTTAGTTTGGAAGAAATCTAGAAAGAAATATGTAAATTATTTGCCTGTCCTGGTTTGTATCCCTTGAGCAGTCAAGTTCCTGTATTGTTCTCTTTGCATCAGGGTCCTCAATGGCCAGATGGTGGCTTTGAAATCATAATCTTCTTGCCTCAGTCCCCCAAGTGCTGGTTTATAAGTATGGTCATTTATTGTCATTTCCAAATATGTCTCAGTATGTGATAAGCACTATTCCTTTGTGGTTTCAACTTATATCTCTGTGATGATTAATGATGTCAAGCTTTGTGTGTGTGTGTGTGTGTGTGTGTGTGTGTGCGCGCGCACACACACACAGGAACTTTAGAAATCTTTATCACGGGGCTGGAGAGATGGCTCAGTAGTTAAGAGCACTGGCTGCTCTTCCTGAGGACCCAGGTTCAATTCCCAGCACCCACATGGCAGCTCACAACTGTCTGAAAATCCAGTTCCAGGGGATTTGACACCTTCACACCAATGCACATAAAATAAAGTTAAATAAACCATAAAAAATTTTTTTAAAAAAGAAATCTTTATCACTTTCCATTTTTCCTATTGGATTTTTGTTGTTTTCTAACTGACTTATATGAGTTCTTTATATATGTAAATCCAAACCCACCAACAGTGTGTGACTGTCACTCACTATCTAGAATGCCTTTTCATTCTCTTAATTAACACAAATTCTTAATTTTAATATTGTCTGGTTTATGACCTGTGCTTAGTGAAAACTCCACTGATATAAAGAAATTCATAATTATCTTTAAATTTCATTATTTTCCTTTTACATTTAGATCTAAGCCAGATGTAACAGATCTGTGGGTTTAATCTAAAATAGATGTCAAACTTTACCTTTTATCTATATAGCTATCCACTCATTAAAGTCAGGTGTTATTCTATAGGTCTGCCTTGTATATTGTTCATTTTCCTAAAGCCATCTCAAACAAGGATGGAAAGAAAAAAAATTATGTTTACTTGAGATCAGGATGTGTGTGCCCTTTGAGCACAGTGAATTCATAAAACCACCTCAAAATTTCATTTACAAAAGAAATTGATTTAACATAAGAAAAATTAATGTGACTCGGGAGGTGGGTCGCTGTGCCAGAGTGGGGACCTAAACCTGAATTTCTGGTAACCACGGAGAGGTGACATGGAAGCATCCGTAACCCCAAAGCTCTCGGGTGGGGTGGGAGGTGGAGACAGGAGGACACCCTTGGAGCTTGTGGGCCAGTTAGCCTGGCATAAAAAGCAACAAACAGAGCCTATCTCAAACAGGTTGAACAGCAAAGAGCAACACCCCAGGTCATCCTCAGACAGCTACACATGTGTTATGGCAAATGTGCCTATACTCACATATATGAATGCAGTGAGTACGCACACACACACTCACACACACACACTCACACACACACCCAGAGAGAGAGAGAGAGATTTAAAAAATAAAACAAGTTAGCTTATATTTTTGTACTTCAATTATATATTGCTTAATCTTTAGTCCTTGTCATAAATTATATGCTTTTAACAGTATCCTTTCAAAACACAGAACTATTGTATCCACTAGAGATACTTAAGCACCCGTCTCTCTAGAAATGTGCCGTGTACAGGAGGTGTGTGCTATTATTTTCCGTTAAGTAAACGTGTTCTCTCTGTCCCCCTGCCACCTGAATTAAAGTGCGTACAATCTCTTATTTCTGTCAGCAGTGGTGGGGCAGAGCCATCGCCCCTCCTAGCACCAGCAGACTGAGTAGTCAAGGACCTCGGTGAGGGAAAGCTGGGTCATTGATCCTTGGCTTCACTGCAGAAAACAGTTTCAGGATGGGCCAGCATCAGAGCTGAGTTTGCTAGAAGATGCCTTGAACATCAGAGAAGCAGAGTTGGAGTTTGCTAGAAGATGCCTTGAACATAGCTTTTAAACACGGGAGTTAATAGAAAGTGGGCCAGTAAGGAAAGCAATAAGGCGTTCATGGCTGTGGCTATGGGCTTCCCAAGAGAGTTGCAATTTTGTATCTTTACAGTAGCCAGATATACTGGTTTTGTTGCATTCTGAAGTTATATCTCAGAGGGTTTTGTTTTCAGTAAATGAGAACATAGTTCCTAGTGTGCCTTAGGTGGGATTACAACTGATGCAGTAAAATCCTAGGTCACAAGGGTCACAGAGGAAGTTAAGATGTTTCTACTGTACTCAAAGACTAAGCAGACTTGTGTGAGATTCCCAGACTCCTTTCTGACAGGCTGCCAGCACACTCCCTTCCCCTGCCCAGTCCCCTTAGTTTTCTGTGCCTTTTTATTCTTCCTTATCTCTGCTTTGGAAGTGTGTTAACTTTGCTCCACACTGACATTCTTTTCTGTAGCATAGGTAAAGATTCAGCTTTACCTGAGCAGAGGTCCCTAAGCAGCAGAGCTACAGCCACTATCAGCAGTGCGTGACGGGTCCACTCTCAAGCCCTCCAACTCTGCCTCCTGTCTGAACCACACTGCCAGGCTTTAGTTTTTACCACCTCTGCTCTGCATCTGGGGAATGTCACTGGGAAGACAGCGGAACAACCATAAGCCACCTTGTCTGTCTCTTAGTGGCTACATTCTGCGCGGTGTATTGAGTTCCCACGACAGCTGTTGCCTCATTAGCTGTGAGGCTAAGCACAGTCTGAGCTGCTCCATCCAGGCTTGGACACAGAAGCTGCTATAATCCCATTTTAATATCAACCGTTTACAACAGTTTACAATTGTTTGGGAACACAGGGCCAAGAAAGAGATTGAATACCAGGAACTGATGTTTCTTTTAACTGGAGGAGTGAGTCTTAAGAGTGCCGAAAAAAATCCTGCTCCAGAATGGCTACAGGATAAAAGCTGGGAGGAAATTTGTAGAGCAAGTGAACTTTCCGTCTTCCAAGGACTCAGGTAATTGTGTACATTTGATTACTTAACGTTACTAAATTTGTAATTTAAATTTTTTCCATGATTCTTTCTAGTTTATTGATTAGTAGAAAGACAGGCTCTTCACATAATGTGCCACTTCACATAGGACAGAAGCAAGGTCTCCTGCAGCTCTGTCATCTATCCGGATAGACCACTGAAAGAAACAAGTGACAGTGGCCAACGCTGGGAAGAGAAACTCAGGGGTCCAATCATCCCTTCAAGCCCATATTTAGTGTACTGGCATGAGGTTTAGGCCTACAGAGGAAGGCTTAGAGCAAGAAATGTGTGTAATTAATCACCCTAGTAACACCGAGAAAAGGTCAAAAGATGGGTCTCTGAGTGTGACAGAGGATCCTGGCCTCAGGTGGGCTTTCACCCAGGAGTTAGGGTGTATACGCTCAGAAACACACACAACTTCCACTGAGTCCATGGCTCCAGGTTCTTGTCTTGTAAACTTGAAAAACGAAATTTCAGAACCCCAGAAGGGTGAGCTTTAGACATGTTAGAATAGATCCTAATATAAAACTTACTATGAGGAAGGCAGAGCTCCTGGACAGCAGAAACAGATTCCAGGGATCGAGTTGCTATTGAGTGTCCAGCCTAGGAGGGTTTTGTCAGGCTTATGCAGAAGCTGGGGTGAGACGTGGAGAGGAGAACAGTCCAGTCCAGTCAGTTTACCCAAGATGCCTCTCAGTTTCAGTGGTACCCTCACAAACAGTTTCCAGGCAAGAGTGTCCATCTAGGAGAGAAACAAGGTAAAAAGCAAACGTAGGAATCAAGCCTGCCCTGCTTTTTCTGACGTTTCTAGCCTCTGGCCTGAACAGAACACAGATATTTCCAGCTGCTGGCCAAGTACAGGAACCAAGGTCTCTGTCCTAAACTACCTGACCGATTTCTGTCTCCTGCTCTTGTCACTGGCAAGGGTGCATCTTCTCGATCATTGCTCCAGTCCTGCAAGGGGACCCAAAGAAGTCTTTATATATTTTTTCTTTTATTTTTTTAAAAAAAAGAAAACAAACCATTATCCCCCATTTTACACACTAATTCAGCTCCCACTCCCTTCCCTCCTCCCACTTCCTCCAACTACCTCTCCATTCCACCCCATCCACTCCCCGGAGAGGGCAAGGCACATTACCCTGCGGAAGGTCCAAGGCCCTCACCACTACCTCCAGGCTGAGCAAGGTATCCATCCTAAGAGAATAGGTTCCAAAAAGTCAGTCTAAGTAGTAGGGATAAATCCTGGCACCACTGCCAGTGGCCCCACAGTCTGCCCCAGCCATACAATCATCACCCACATAGAGAGGGACCAGTTTAGATGTATGCTGGTTCCTTCCCTGTCCGGCTGGAGTCAGTGAGCTCCCATCAGCTCAGGTAAGCAGTTTCAATTGGTGACCCCATCATAGTTTTCACTTCCTTGCTCATATTCTCACTCCTCCCACTCCTCAGCTGAACTTTGGGAGCTCAGCCCAGTGCTCAGCTGCAGGTCTCTGCCTCTGTTTCCATCAGTTGCTGATGAAGGCTCTATGGTGATATTTAAGATAGTCATCAATCTGACTACAAGACAAGGCCAGTTCGGGCCCCCCTCATTGCTTAGGGTCTTATCTGGGGTCATCCTTGTACATTCCTGGGAATCTCTCCAGTGCCAGGTTTCTTGTCAGACCCATAATGGCTCAATCAAAATATCTCTTTCCTTGCTCTCATCTCTATCCTTCCTCCATCTCGACTATCCCTTTCCCTGGAGTTCTCTCCTGCCCCATTCTCCCTCCTCTTTCCCTTCCACCCTCCCTTCTCCCCCTGATGCTAGAGTCTGCTTGTTCATTCCCAACTGTCCAGACCTGAAATAATTATACAGATACTATGTTATTTAAAACACTGCTTGGCCAATACCTTAAGCATATTGCTAGCTAGCTCTTATACCGTAAATTAACTTTTTTTTTTTTTTTTTTTTTTTTTTTTTTTTTGGTTTTTCGAGACAGGGTTTCTCTGTAGCTTTGGTGCCCGTCCCAGAACTAGCTCTTGTAGACCAGGCTGGCCTCGAACTCCCAGAGATCCACCTGCCTCTGCCTCCCAAGTGCTGGGATTAAAGGTGTGCACCACCACCACCTGGCAAATTAACCTATTTTTATTATTTTATATTTTACCACGAGGCTCGTGGTTTACAAGTTTCTGGGCATCTGTTTCCTTTGGGCAGCTACATGGCATCTCTCTGACTCCACCTACTCTATATCTTTTCCAGCCTGGCTATATTCTGTTAAGCCATTGGCTGAAAGCAGCTTCTTTATTAACCAGTGGCAATACATAGCATACAGATGGGACTCCCCTTTTCTGTCTAAAAAAAAAAAAAAAAGAAGAAGAAGATTTTAACTTTAACTACATATGACAAAACAGTTATCAAGCAAGAATTATAATTACAATATTTATATCTAACTTTTATCATACCTAAGAAAAACTATATCTATTCTTCAACTCCATCAAAGACTCCAGAAAGAAATAGTACCTATATATAATATATAATACTTATAATATATATAGTATATATACTATAAAAATAAACAAGAAGTACATTGTAAGCAACTTCCAAAACACTAGAATTGACAGAGACATCTTGCTGCCTAGACAGTCACCCAAAGTTCTTCTGTAACACTGGGGCATCCATTTTCAGCCTACAGACCCATAGTATCCAGCAGACTTTTCCATGAAGCAGGAAATTTGAAAGACAGTACCACCTATATTGGCAGTTTGTCAGTCACTTTCTTCTGTGCCCTGCAGAATATCTGGCAGACTCTTTCATGAAGCAGGAACTCTGAAGGACTGTCTCACTATTAGGCAAGTTCAGCAGTCATTTTTCTGTCGGTCCTGCATGTCCAGTTCATACAGCATAACATCAAGCAGTCCAGACAAGAACAGTTTCTTGTTCAAATTGCTAACAAACTCCATGAGGAGCCAGCCTCTTTGATGCCCATCATTCTCTTGAAGTAGATTGGTGCTGCCAGGAGCAGATGTGTCTCACTGTTATAAAAAGTCCTAAGTTCTTAAAACATTTTAAATGCCATATTCCATAGGTCTTTGAAAGGTTTAAAGATTATCTATCTAACTAAAATATATCTATATATCTAGAAAACCTAACTAACATGACTACAAGCTTGACTATTATAGATGATTATCTCTATTGACCTATATTTCTTAATTATACATTACATTTTTAAATGAGCTGCACAAACACAATACATTAATCAAGAGCAGAAATATATATATAAAACAAAATTGTACAATAAAATGTCTCTCTGTACTTAGCTCTTTCACAGTCAAAAAATTCAACACAATAATATACATAATCCAGACTCTCTGTGTATATTCCATCTTTACGTGGCTTATTTTTCTTTACTCCTTTTATCTATGACTGTCTGTACTCTGACTCTTTAAAGACTTTTTATAGCCATTTACTTTCTTTTATAACTGTCTATATTCTTTTTTTCTCTCTCTCCCAAGACTACATATATTTATCCAACACTTTGAGCCATTTAGAGGTCTTTTTTTTTATCCAAATCTGTCTTTATTGCGTATCTGTAATCATTTTCTGACCAGGAGCACTTTTTAAATGGTAAGCAGCTTGGTTGCAGCGGCTCTGGATGCTGGCTCTGCCACTCTCTGCCTTTGGCGGAGGTACCATTACCGCCAACTCTGGGACCACCAGGTAGGAGCCACACTCAGCACTTTAACTCTGAGAAGGAGCATGCAGCACATAAACCCCTTTTATCTGAGTAATGACTAAATCTGCCATGCAGCACACTGCACAGCCTGGAAGTATCTCTGTGTATAGCGGCGGGAATCCACCACGCTCTCCTGCCTGTGCACTCCTAGCAGACTCCATTCCGCCTACCCAGGCAGGGAACACTGAGCCATGGGCATTGTCTCAGCTACTTTCTCCCGACCCCAAGTGGGCACAAAAGCATCCAGACCCAAAGTGGGTGGAGGGCATCAGCCCCAAATGTTTCAGACCATGATGACATTTCTTTTTTGGCAGTCATTTGATGACACTGGAAAAAAACCCACTTCTGGCTTTTTTTATTTTTCTTCATATCACTCTCCAATTCTTTTTACCTGATGCTCTCCTTTATGAAGCTGTTACAATTTCTATGTCCAGGGAGCAAGGAAAAGTGGCCTTTCTTTTCAGGACTGAGATGACACCGTGCTACATCTGTCAGAGAGGAGATCACAGCTGGGTGAGGTTGCTGAAGCCAGAGCCCTGCAGGCTGTGGAGAACCATGCCATCACTCTCCCTAGAACTGCACCGCCTGAATCAGGGGTTCTGGCTTCTTCTCTCACATCTTCTCCTCCTCTGCCAGAAGTGTTTATTTACCTATTCCTACATAGAATGCATTCCCTGCCTCCCCTCAAGAACAACTCCTGAATCCCAGCATTCGGGAGGCAGAGGCAGGCAGAGATTCAAGGCCAGCCTGGTCTACAGAGTGAGTTCCAGGACAGCCAGGGCTACACAGAGAAACCCTGTCGTGAAAAAAACCAAACAATAACAAAAGAGTAACTCCTGTAGTCTAGTGATTTTAACATGGTCCCCTTACTGTCTTATTTCTTCCCTTGCTCGATTATCTCTTAAAATATTTCTCAATAAAACAATGGTTTTTCCACTAGGGAGCATTTCTGTGAGCACACAGATGAGTGGCGGGAGATCTATGACAGCAAAGAGCCGCACAATGTGAAATTTCCAGAACCAATGGACAAGACGCTGAATGAATTGCAGAAAATAATAATTCTTCGGTGTTTAAGGCCTGATAAGGTAAAAGACAAGTCTGAGATTCAGATAAACTGCAGTTTGCGGCATGCCAGTCTTAAAGATAACAGCCTAGTGATGCATGATGACACCGTAGTCCATGGCGGCCTCTTAACCAGCCAATACTGTGTAGCCAGATCCGAGCTTTGCTCCTTGACTGGTAATGAAAACCTATAAACAACAATAAGCTAAAGGAAATGAATTTACTTACAATTTTAGCCAGAGTATGAAGAAGAAGTGGGGAAATTCCTCCATTTCTCTGGGTCTTGCTCATAGAAAATGTGGTAAGAGGACTGCTAGGAGCTTCAGGCTAGCCTGGGCTACGGAGTGAGACCTAGCTTCAAAAATCCTCAATAAAAATCATAAAAATTTAAATGTAATTTAAATGTAGAAAAAAATCATGTAGAGTTGGGCCAGAAAGGGAAATGTTTTTGAATATTGTGCAATGTCTATGTAAGCTATGTATGTCTATGTCAAAAAGTTTCAAAGTTGTATACATTTATGAAGCTAAGAAAACTATAGTAAACTAAGGGTAGTTTCCTCGTGAAGATGAGAACCTCTGCTGAACTGACCTGGTAAGAGTCTTGCTTTGCTTTGCATGTGGGAACACCTATCTGTGCCTCGCGATTGAATCTCGGTGGCAATGGAGTTAGTCCCACCCCTTGTGGGTACTGTTTACCATCCATGCTCTGAAGGCTGAACTTACTGTACACACCACTGAGCTCATCCCTAGAACACACAGTACTTGCTGATTTGTTAGGGTCTCCTGGATAGACGAGGGAACTCTTGATGTTGGAAATCCGTATCTTGTTTTGCTGTGTATCTTCAGGACTCAAAGCACTGCACGGGTAGATATTATAAGGTCAGTCAGTTTCTACAAAGTGGGTTGAACTAAACTGAATTAAAGCGTGCCATGTGGGACGTTCTAGTCTGATTGAATTTAAGGAAGTGGGTCATGAGATGGTGAAGCTGGTAAGTCTACAGGGAGCCTGGGAGACAGACCTGAGACCCAGAGAAATACTGAGATTGCTGCTCAGATCCAAAGGCAGTCTGAGAAGACATCTTCCCCCTGCCCTTTTGTCCTGTAACTTGTTCTGCTGATTGGATGAGACCGACCCACATTGCTTTATAGAGGGAAATCAGCTTTACTTAGTCCACTGATCCAAATATTAGTCTCAGCAACAAAGTGTAGACTACTATTTGACCAAATATTTGGCTTTCATGGCCTTAAAAAGACATCTTTTGTTTATTTATATGGCGGCATGAGAAGCAATATATTAGATCTAAGTATGGTTATAATTTATATGTTTCTTATAATGGTTATAAGAATATAAAATAACACACTATAATAAAGACACAAAAAAGTACAGCTGCTAAGAAGTTAATTTCACTCCCAACAGCCCAAAGACAAATGGCAAGGTAGCCTAATATATTTGCTTATGTTTGCTTCCTTCCTTTCAAGAGTTATTTATTCTATGAGTGTGAACGTTTTGTCTGCATTATGTATGTAAGTATGTATACTATGTGATGCCAAGTGCCCATGGAGGTCAGAAGAGGGAATTGGATCACTTAGACTGATGTTACAAACAACCATGAGCTGCCATGTGGGTCCGGGGGACCAAGCCCAGGTCCTCTGCCAAACAAAAAGTGCTATCAACCACCGAGCTGTCACACCCCTCCCCTGCTCCTAATCACCAAGCTGTCACACTCAACCCCTGCTCCTAACCACCGAGCTGTCACACCCCACCCCTGCTCCCAACCACCGAGCTATCACATCTCCAGCTTCTAATGTATCTCAGGGAATGAAGCAGAGATTAGACTGTGGGAACCAGGGTTATTGACTGCGTGACTGAGTTTCCCACTGGAGGTCACAGAGTGGGGTTGGGGGAATGACCCAGTACGCCAGTACGTGGGAAAGAGTTGTTCCCCCTTGTCCATACTCTGCTGAAACTTGCAGCAAGGGAGAGTGCTTATGGCTTCACCAGAGACCCACTGTGAGAACCAGTCAATATGCAAAAGGTGGTGGGCCCAGCGCCCTGCAAACTTGGTTTGCCTTCATCAGAACACATTCGTTCTGGTGGGTCAGCCTTCTCCCTGGCCGGCTGCATTCTCACTGCATGATCCCTGCAGACCACAGCAATGCTCTTGTTTTTTGTTTGTTTTCCAGTAAATCTGTGGTATGCAATAAAACTTTCTCAAAAGACTGTATCTTCTCTATTCCCAGATAACCCCAGCTATAACAAATTATGTAACCGACAAACTAGGGAAAAAATTTGTAGAACCACCACCATTTGATCTGACAAAGAGTTACTTGGATTCGAACTGCACCATTCCCTTGATTTTTGTGCTGTCTCCAGGAGCAGATCCTATGGCCAGTAAGTATATGTACTGCAACACACAATTTATTTCAGTGTATGTTTTGCCTGAATGTATATGTATACACATACATATATGTAAATGTATATATATTTTTATAAATGCACTGTGTGTCCAGCATATATTGTACACTTTTAATTTATAATTTAAAACATTTTGTTCAGTATGCATTTATTATAGGATTGTAAATCTGTTAACAAATCTGGTGCTTAGGGAAGATAACTAGGATTTTCCATGATAAAGCACATATGCACAGGAACTATAAACTAGAATAGGGCAGAAATGGTGTCTTTTATTTCTGCCCTTGTAGGTCTGCTGAAGTTTGCAAATGATAAATCTATGTCCGGAAATAAGTTCCAAGCTATTTCACTGGGACAAGGACAAGGACCAGTCGCAGCAAAAATGATTACAGCTGCGATAGAAGAAGGAACTTGGGTTTGTCTACAAAACTGTCACCTTGCTGTTTCCTGGATGCCCACACTGGAAAAAATATGTGAAGATTTTTCAACTGAAATCTGCAATTCAACTTTTAGGCTTTGGCTCACAAGCTATCCGTCCCCAAAGGTAAGTTTCCTGTGATAGAGTCCAGTGCGCTTACTTAGCTCTTGTGCTATACTTCTCAATTAGGTTTTAAACTATTAGAGATTTTGAAATATTCTGCTTAAGTTTTAAAACTCTCAGAAATTTTGAAATATTTTGCTCCTCTATTCATTTTTAATCCAGTGATGTTTGCAATTTTAGGGCTCAAGACGGTCATCTTTCATAATACTTCATTTGTTTTGTCTTAGTTCCCAGTAACAATTCTACAGAACGGAGTAAAAATGACTAATGAACCTCCCACGGGTCTTCGGCTAAATCTCCTCCAGTCATATCTCTCTGATCCAATTTCCGATCCTCAGTTTTTCAAGGGATGCCTGGGCAAAGAACCGGTAATGTCCAGCTTCCAGTACTCTCCAGTTGTATTCTTATAGTCAATTAAACATGCTAATATAATGTTTTTATTTAGCATGTTTTTAAACTGGGTATATTTTCTAATGTAGCATGAATTGTTTCTATATGATTTGTCCTTCTGCTTAAGGCACAGTGAACACTGAAATAGTTTTGAGTGGATGTAGTTTAGTCTATAAACTAAAGCCCAAGTGTGTTTTATATTATATAACTTAACCATTCTTTCAATAAATAGGTGTGCTGAGCACATTCCAAAGTACTAGATATAAAGCAAAGAAAACACAGACACAGAGAAATACACCTTTGAAGAACTTGTGTTCTAGCAATAATGGTTTCAAATACTTTGTTTTCCATCGCATAACTGAAACTCTTTCACAGTCAGGCTCATGGTTCATGCTCGCCACATCAGTACTCAGGAGGCTAATGCAGGATGATTGCTACAAATCTGAGGCCAGCCTGGATGACATAAGCAGTTCTAGGCTAGCCTGGGCTACAAAATGAAACGAGTGTTGCTGGGGAAACTGATGCCCACATATAGAGTGAAACTAGATCCCACCTCTCACCCTGCAAAAAATCAACTCCAAATGAACCAAGACCTGAAACTCTGAGAATTTTGGAGGAAAAAAAGATAGAGAAAAACACTGTAAGATATGGACACAGGCAAGAATTTTCTAAATAGGACTCCAGTAACTCAGGAAATAATGCCAGAAATCGACAAATGAGACATCATGAAACTAAAAACTTGATGCATAGCAAAGGAAACAGTTAATCGATTGCAGAGTCAGCCTAGAGAGTTGGAGAATATATATCCAGCTCTATATCTGACAGAAAATGAACATCTAGAACATACAAAGAACTTTCAAAACTCAGCAAGAAATTAGTCAACTCAGTCAGGAAAAGGGGATGAGATGAACAGTCGTCGCAAAGGATGAAATAAAATGTTCAGTAAAATATGAAAAATGTTCAACCTCACTAGCTATCAGAGAAATACAAATTAAAATTACATTAAGAGTTCCTCAGGGCTGGAGAGATGGCTCAGCAGTTAAGAGCACTGCTGATCTTCCAGAGGACCTGGGTTTGAGTCCCAGCATCCACATGGTGGCTCACAACTAACTGTAACTCCTATTCCAGGGGGTCTGACACCCTCACACAGAGATACATGCGTTCAAAACACCAATACACGTAAAATAAAAATAGATTATATATATTTTTAAAGTAAAGAAAAGATTCCTGTTTCCTAAGTTAGAATGGCAGACATTAAGAAAACAAACAAGAGGCTTTAAAGACTCCTCAGCCACCCACCTAGGGTGTCTCACAACCATCTGTAACACCAACTCCAGGGGATCCAAAGCTCTTTTCTGGCCTCCATGGGCAGTGCATGCACATGGTACACACTCGGGGAATCAGACACATACTTTATACATAAAATAAAAACATTTAAATCTTTTTTAAAAACTAATAATAGATCTTCCATGCGATACACATGGGTCTTTATTCAGAAGACCCCAAGTGAACACATCACAGAGACCCCTGCACACATCTCTTCTGCAGCACTACTCCCGGTAGCCAGGATGTGGAGCTTTGCTATACAGACACAATGGACTTCTTCAGTCATAACGAAGAATGAAGTTGTATCATTTGCAGGAAAATGGATGCAGGGGATATAAATATATTAAGTGGCCAAGTCAAAAATATTTTTTCTTATTTAAATGTTTTTCTCCGTTTTGCATAATAAATCATGTATGTGTGTGACATGAAAGTAGAAGCAAAACTATCTAGGGAGGATAATGGGAAAGAAAAGATATAGAAGTATGGAGGAAATGTACTCAGTGTACAATATACACTTGTTTGAAGATGCCCTCGTGTATGACATGCCATGACAATGGATATATGCAATGACCTTTAAAAATAAACCAGGCAATGAATGAGCTATGGAAGCACACAGACAGCTACCAGAAGATGTAGTACGCATGGCCAGTTAACACATGGAGAACTTTCCAGCATCTTAACCACCGGGGATGCAAATTAAAGACACATAGAAATTTTATCTCATCCCACCCCCTTTATCTAAAAGACAAGAGTACTGGCGAGGATGTAGACAAAGGAGACCCTTTTACATACTGCTTATGGAATGCAAGTTGGTTCAGCCCATGCAGAGTTAGTATGAAGATTCCTCAAACAACTAAAGCTAGAGCTACCGTGTGACCCAGATGCACCACCTTTGGATAGCTCTTCATTCAGGTTACTGTTGCTACGTTGAAACACCATGACGGAAAGTAAGTGGGGAAAAAAGGGTTTATTTGGCTCACACTTCCACATTATAGTCCATCATGGAAGGAAGGCAGAACAGGAATCCAAACAGGGCAGGAACCTGGAGGCAGGGGATGATGCAGAGCCAATGGAGGGGTGCTGGCTTGCTTCTTAGGGTCTGTTCAGCCTGCTTTCTTTTAGAACCCAAGAGCACCCGCCAGGAGTGGTGTCACCCATACTGGGATGATCCATTCCCTATCAATCACTAATTAAGAAGATTCCCTGCGGGCATGCCTACATCCTGATCTTATGGGGGCATTTTCTCAACTGAGGCTCCATCCCCTCCAATGACTTTAGCTTGTGTCGAGTTGACGTTAGACTAGCCAGCACAACAGCCAAGGGATTCTAAGGCAACACAACACAGGGCATCCATGCAGCTATGCTTGCTGAAGCCCTAGTCACAACAGATAGCCTATAGAATTCACTTGAGTATCTGCCAATGGCTGAATTATTTTAAAAAAAAAAATGTGGCATATACACATAGAAGAGTTTTTTTATTCCACCAAAAATAAGAATGAAACTATGTCATTTGCTTGGAAAATTGATGCAATGGGAGATCCTCTGTCTCTGTCTAGCTAGCTATGTTATTAGTATGCCTTCAGCCTACTGTGAGAAACCTGGAGAGGTCCTCCAGAGCACTGATACAGGAGACCCATGTGACTTCCATATTAGACACTGGAAGATGTCATGGGAGAGAAGGCAGAGTGGTAGTGGCAGAGACCTACTATGTAAGTATCTGGAGGAAGAAACATAGTTATGTAACAAGTATTTTTTCTCAAAAGATTCTTCTCTCCCTGACTGTTTATTTCACTATACCATTACCTGGCATATGAATATCTACTTTGACTTATGTATATTTCAGTAAAGGAGTCTATTCATTAAGGTACAGTGTGCTTACATTTCTGGATCGGCTGGGTTGTGATTGTTTTTGTTGTTGTTGTTCTGCTTCAGTCCTGAGATGAATTGTGTTATGTTTCCCAGAGTAACCTCAAACTCCTGGACAGCAATCCTCCTGCTTGAGCAGCTGAGGCTATACACTTATACCACCATGCCTGGTCCGCATCTTAATGATAAAGAAACTGGGAAGTGTGACTTAGTCCTAGCCACTCCAGACTCTTGGGCAGGAAGATCGCTTGAGCCCAGGAGACTAGCCTAGGCAGCAGAACAAGATTTCAAAACAAATAGGAAGGGAAGGAGGGACAAAAACAATCTATACCACTTTATCACAGGAAGGATTGACTTAGAGCTATGTAGGTGTTCTAATTTGAAATACATGCCTTCAATATATTTGAAATCTACTTTGGGAGACTAAAGAGATGGGTGAGCATCCGTATTAGACACCGGAAGACGTCAGGGAGTGGTCAACGAAGAATGCTTTTATTGGTGTTCCCAAATGAAAAGTGATAAAGTTGAGAATTGTATGTTGGGATTTATTCATATTCTCTTGTTTAGTCATTCTTTTGCAATTATAGTCTCAAGCACATGCCCAGAAATCTAC
Organism: Chionomys nivalis; assembly: GCF_950005125.1. Taxonomy (NCBI): domain Eukaryota; kingdom Metazoa; phylum Chordata; class Mammalia; order Rodentia; family Cricetidae; genus Chionomys; species Chionomys nivalis. Next base: position 29,291,613 of record NC_080090.1, on the reverse strand, counting down.
AAGATAATACTGAGTGCTGAGATTAGAGAGAGCTATGAATGGCAAGTATCATTAACCAACACGTTAATAAAATAGTGATAATTTGTATTTTAGTAACATTTAATATCATGGTTTGCTTAGCTTTGAATATTTGAGCTAAGCACAACATGAATGCTTTTGTAGAAAGTATGATACATGCCTTTTTAAAATCAAAGTCGGCAGCGGCATCTGATCACAGAACTCTGTAATGAAAGAGCGTCTGCTCTTCTACTGAAGAAAATCTAATTAGATTTTCCTTTTGTGCAATTTTTGCATTAAAGGTGTGGGAGAAGTTGCTTTTCGGAGTTTGCTTTTTTCATGCCCTTGTTCAAGAGAGAAAAAAATTCGGTCCTCTGGGTTGGAATATTCCATATGGATTTAACGAGTCAGACCTACGCATCAGTATCCGGCAACTGCAGGTAAAATGAGAACAGAATGAGCATTTGTGAAGGAGTACTGTTTAACAGTCCCTAGGCCACATTTAATGGTATTTATGCCAGGCTTTACAATAAAAATTACAGATTGTTTTTATAGAAATTATTGATGCTTGGTTGGAGATGTAGCTCAGTTGTAGGTACTTGCCCAGTATACACGAGGCCCAAGTTTGGACCCCAGCACTGAAGGAGAAAAAAATAATTAAAATAAATTATTAGTATCTTATCAAGTCTTTTAAAAATAATGAATCAGAAACCTTAAACACAAATAAGTCTTTCATTTGAAAATCCTTATAGCTGCAGAAATGGGTGTTTATGAATTAAATGTTAAATGACTTTGATTTGAGCATTGGCTTTGAAACTAGTAGTAGATACAGAGAATATTTTGCTTCAAACATTTGCCATACAACCTATGAGCAACTGAGAACTCGATATCTGCCGGGCCTCAGGTGGCAGTCTCATGACCTCAACCTTCCCAGAAATTCATAGACATCAGCTAGCTCCGTCTTTCACCTAGTGGGGGCCATCCTCACCTGGTCACAGGGGCAGGCTACCTCTCTCCAAGGCCGCAGCAGAAACTGGCAGCTAAGTGATTAAACAACAGCGAGAGAGTTGTCTCCATTTCCCGCCAATGATACCAATTTAACATTCAGTTCCCTAGGGGTCTCCTCCAGTTTGGGGGGACCCAGTTTAACATACATGTATCCTCCTCCAAAGAGAAGGAGGGGAAACTTTTCATCCAGCACATAACTCATTTCCTCAAAGGATAACACTGCCTCTTCCTCAGTCCCTCTCAGATCTCTTGACAATTCTCTTCCTCTTGAAAACATGAAAGTCTCAAAAAAGACTGAGCCCTTACTTTGGCTCTGGAAAACTTAAAAAATATTTTCCTAACCATGCACCATTTCTTCTGTAATTCAGAGACAGACAAAACTGTCTCAGCAAGTAACATATCATTGCAGCGCGCACACTTCCTCTGTATGCTGGGCAAAGCATAGGATCTAGAAGCGAAAGAAATAAACTTAAGTCTTCTCATCTCTTCACACTTTCCTGTTTCATGTTCTGCAGGTTTAATGGCAGACGTATAAGACAGTGGGAAAGCCATGCAAACCATAGCTTTACTGTTATTGCTATGATAAGGAAACTTCTGTATTGAAACCATGTCACCACGTGAACAAGGATCCAGCACTAAGACTTAAAATTACTTTGTTTTTATCTCATCGTGAAAGGTGCTCTAGGACAGGCACAGGATCTCAGCATTGGCCTTGTTGGTCTCTGGAACTATGGGCAGCTATTCTGTGCATGAAGAGCATCCCATACCTTTACCCAAGAAGTGCCAACAGCACCTCACACCCACCACAATTATGATTTACTGATCTCCAGGCATTGCTGAGTCCCCTCGCAGATAAAAATGGACCCCAGTTACCAAGAAGGCTTATTAGCATTCATTTTTAAAAGCTTTAGCAATTTCCATGTCACTTATTTAAATTAAATATTTTTCTCATTTAAAAAAAGCATCATGAAGACTGGAGAGATGGTTCAGTGGTTAACAGCACACGCTACTCTTGCGGAGGACCTGAGTTCTGTTCCTGCACCCACGCTGGGAGTTCACAGCCACCTGTAACTTCAGCTTCAGGAGATCCAATGTCAATCTGGCTTTGGGGGCGCCTGTACTCCCATGAGCTCATACTACATACATACACACACATGCACATGACCACACGTGATTTTTAATTTTTTTTCCAAGAAAATGGCATTCTGAGTGTGGGAGGATGGCCCACTGGGAAAGAGCACTTCATCTGTCTGAGCCTCTGACTCAGAGTCACTAGCACCTTCCTATGTGTATGTCCCATAACCCCAGCATTGGGAGTCCGAGACAGGCTAAGCCCCAGAGCTTACTGGCCAATTAGCCTAGCCAAAAGAAAGCAAGTTTCCAGTTCACTGTTTACTTTACTGTTTCAAGGCAGCAAAGCCAAAAGGTAGTAGAGAAGGACACTCGGTATCCTGATCTGGGCTCCATAGTCACACCCTTGAAATACAGACACAGTAGTCAACATATGAGTCGGGCATGGTGGCTCACCCTTGTCGTTCCAGCACTTGGGAAAGCAGCCTGCTTGGACTATAGAGTAAGAGTAAATAAATATCAGTATGTTCATAACAAAAAAAAATGAAGAACGGAGACAAAGTAATTTAAAATAAGATACTGACCACCAAACATTCAGTAGCACTATGGTAGCAATTCTTTCCACCCCCTTTCTACACAGGCAGAGAGAAAAAAGAGAGTACCATTTTAAAATAGAAATGAAGTAAAAGAGTTTAAAGTTGTTTTTCACTTCCATCTTTGCCTCAGCTGTTTATAAATGAATATGACACGATCCCATTCGAGGCCATCACTTACCTGACTGGGGAGTGCAACTACGGAGGGAGAGTCACGGACGACTGGGACAGGCGCCTCCTGCTGACCATGCTGGCCGACTTCTACAGCCCGCAGCTCATCGAGAACCCACACTACAAGTTCTCTCCCAGCGGGAACTATTTTGCACCTCCCAAAGGCACTTACGAGGACTACATTGAATTCATTAAGGTAAATGGTCTGAAATGGGGTAAGACGAGAGAGAGAGAGAGAGAGAGAGAGAGAGAGAGAGAGAGAGAGAGAGAGAGAGAGAGAGAGAGAGAGAGAGAGAGAGAGGTGAGAAAGTGTGTGTGAGAGAGAGAGAAAAAGTGTGTGTGTGTGAGAAAGTATGAGTGTGTGTGAGAGTGTGTGTGCACGTGTGTGTGTGTGAGAGAGAATGTGTGCGCGTGTGTGTATGTGTGTGTGTGTGTGTGAGAGAGAGAGAGAGAGAGAGAGAGAGTTTTAATTGAATGATGAGTTATACCCTCTAATAAACAAGTTTAGACAAGCAAGATTCTAATAAACTTTCAGACTCATTTTGTTCAGGTAATTCTGGACATCAGAAAATCTGACGCTCGGGGTAGTTGATGTTGAGTTGATTCTTAAACCTTTGTTGTTTGCACATCTGTCTTATGAATTAACGCTTTGTAGTAGGGAAGGAAAAAACACACTTTCCTCTGCCCTTGTGGTACTCACAGCTCATGAAAGAAATAGCAAATCATTTGTGCTCATGTTAATATTTCATGTATACAGGAGCTTCGGTGAGAGGACTGAAAACCAAAAGAAACAATTTACTTTGGGGTTTATAAGGCCATTTAAATACAGTGATAACACAGAGGAAAAGCCTTGGGCCTTAAGGGGCAATAAATTGTGAGAAAGTGCTTAAGAAACACATGTGGGAAGCTAATGGAAGATACAGTTATCTAAGTGAAATCTGCAGGTTCACCCCAGTACATCTAGTAAGAACTCACCTCTTCTTGGCACAACACAAACACCCCACGGTTAGGCATATTAGGGCCTATCTTGGGCCTTTAGCTTAAAATAATGGCTATGCAAAGGTGGTGTGTTTGGGAGTGGCATATCCTGACCCCCAGTGAACATATGATGCACGCTTAATCTGTTTTCCAATAGAAACTCCCATTTACTCAAGAACCTGAGATATTCGGATTACATGAAAATGTTGACATCTCCAAAGATCTTCAACAAACCAAAGTCCTGTTTGAGTCCTTGCTCCTCACCCAGGGAGGCTCCAAACAGACAGGCTCCTCAGGAAGTACCGACCAGATCCTGTTAGAAATCACTGAAGACATCCTGGAGCAGGTAATACTTAGTTTAAAATGTGCTGCTCGTGCTGCGATAGAAATTTCAAGTGCACTGGAAGCTCCATGAAGCTGGACTCTGACTGTTATCAACAAGCTTTACTCCTTGGATGTTTGTTTCCAGTCTGCTAGGTGGAGAGTAGCTTCAGCAGTGAAAGGTTTGAGGACAGTAAGGAGAACGTTAACATGAAGTGGTTTGTAAAATGCCTCCTATGTAGCCAACTTCTTAGTAACTATAGTTGTGGGTGAGCTAATGCACACATGATTTATTTTTATTTCTAAATAAAAAGTTTAAAAGACTTTTTTAAAAATGGAATGTTCTGAACTTGCTGGTTCAAGGTGAACATGGTGTTTTATCTGTACCTTAGGAGGGGATATCAGTGCTCAGCCTGCAGCTATCAATTCCCTTTCCACGGGATAGCCCAGCAGATAGCCCAGCGCACTGATGCTGGCTGAAGTGGTATGGTACTCTGTTGCCACCTTTGTCCAGCGACTAAGGAAAATTCAAATAGATTGCAATCCCCAACAGCAATTTTTATAGTTCTCTTCCCAGTGTAACTACTGTAAAGATGCACAGACTTCGATGACAGGCACCCTGACATGGCAGAATCCGGCCCCTATTCCACTACGGGATTCCCACGTAATCCCGGCTCTGGTCATTACAGCAGGGAGGGAAGTGGCACTCTAGGCCACCATAATAGAGGCCAACAGTCTTGGCCACCAAGCTGCTGATTTTGCAGTATGCCTCCCTTCAAACCTGCTTCTATAGTTTACCTCTGTGGGGAAAGACTGTTGGCTTCATGAATGCTGTCTCCAATAAGATTCCTAGGAGGGACCTGGAAGAATATTTGAGATGTATTTGGGGGAGCGCTGAGTCAAGGGTCACTGGAGTGATGCCACTTAGATTCTTGGTACAGAAAGAGAAGGTTAACTCTCAGTGCAAGCATTCCCTAATTGGGAAACTCGCTGACCACTTCAGGGGTATGAACTCCAGTGTCTGAGGACTTTGAGCATTCCAAAGACCTCCCCATCTCCTCACCTCCCCATCTCCTCACCTCAGTGTCTGTGAATATCGCATAGGACTCACATTCTAAGTGGCTTTCCCTCTCCCTGTGCTCTAGAACATTTCTACATTTATGAGATTAACTATTTCATCGGAGAGTGATACTTGATTATACATGAACATAAAACAGTTATGAAATTGTAAACACATGTTATTCATGGAAAACAAGACTCAATTAGCAAAAAGAAACTACACCGATTTTCAGAACTATAATGTCCAATCTGTAAAGCAAAAATAATGATTATCTATATGTTAACTGTTACTGATCTTAGAGCAAATGAAACTTATTGTCTCTCCTGAGAGTAACTCGTGGTTTTCAACGTCTGTTCTCGCAGCTCCCGAACGACTTTGACATTGAAGCGGCGCTGCAGCGCTACCCTGTGAGGTATGAAGAGAGCATGAACACCGTGCTAGTGCAGGAGATGGAGCGCTTCAACAAGTAAGTACATCCCCGGGACCTCAGGGGGCAACTGGCCAAAGCTGGAAACGTGGTTGACTGGTACTGAATTAAAAATCTTAAGACATTATCCCAATGTCCAATTTTATTTTTTCTTTAAGTAGCGAAGTAGCCGTTTGCCCCAGGAGAGAATCTTTTATAATGTAAAAATGATGATAAAAAGGAGATCTACTCTTATTGAATAGAAATAGTCATTAATCAAATAACTTCTCATCTGTTCCATTACTGTTCTCTTCACAAAGTAAAGATGGGGCTGGAGAGACGACTCAGTGGCTATGAGCACTTGCTGCTTTCCCAGTGGACCTGAATTCAGTTCCTGGGAGCCTGAGCAGGCAGCTCACAACCTCCTGGAACTCCAGCTCCATGGCCTCCTCTGGCAACTGCTCTTATTTGCTCATAGCCGTACGCCAATACCTAAACATACACAGAATTTTAAATTTTAAATTAAAGACAGAGTGAGCCTACATGCCCTTTCTCCCAATTTCTGCTGGTACTATGTGCTTCCTCTCTTTATGTTTAAGTTCTGTAGCCCAGGTTAACCATGAGTAACCTCAGACTTGCCCTTGTTTATATGTTGGTTGGTTTTGAGACAAAGTATAGCCTAAGCTGGCCTCTTATTTGCTACGTAACTCAAGCTGGCCTTGAACCACTAAACCTGCAGCCTCCACTTCTGCAGATGCTGTGGAATTATAGGAGTGCACCACTATGTCTGACTCCCTTTTCTTACTGAAGTTGGCTAGGTATTCCATGATAAACAAATTATTTGCTCTGACTTTTATGAGCTTTTTGTAATTCAATAGTAGATCAAGAAAGAGAAAATTGTTTTGTTATGAGTTTTCTGTAATATTTATGTTTGTTTTGTTTTCTGGTCTTGTTGATATATTAAAGTAAATTATATTAAAATACCATGTTGCTCTATTTAACTCTGGATTTTTGAGGGGTGTAGTTTGTTTATTTGCTTGCCTCTTTATTTTGTGGTACTAAAGACTGAAACCTAGAGCCTCATATGTGCTAGGAAGATGTACTACAACTGAGTCACATCTCCAACCATAATTCAGTAGTTCTTATACAAATACTATGATTATATATACATATGTGTGTATCCATCATGTGAGCATGGAGGGGCCTCAAAAAAAATATCATATGACCCAGAAGTATCATTTTTGAGTATTTACCAAAGATTTTCAATCAATATGTCAAAAAGATGTCTGTATTCCTATGTTTACTACACTGCTGCTCACAATAACAATGTTACAGAATAAACTGTACCCATGAAAACATAAAGGGAACGTGTCCTACCATACGGTGAACAGGATCTCCCCCTCCAGAGGAAGGCCTTTGTGGCATTCAGGACAGCAGGGATGGGACCAAAGAACATTTGCTAAGTGAAATAAGCCAGACCTAGAAAGACGAGTACTAAATCTTTTTGTGTTTGTGCACAACAAGTAATCTTCTATGACAAAGGGTGCAACTGTAGTTATCAGAGCCTGGGAGACGGCAGTAAAGGTGTACAAAGTCTCAGCTAGACAGAAGGAAAAAGCTTGGTTTGTCAAAACAGTCACACAACATGCATAATACAGATAATAATTTTGTACATTTTATTTTAATATCATAAAAGTGTAAATATCCAATGTTCTATGACATAAAATATGAAATATTTAAAATGATGTGTTAATGAAGTTGGCATGATTTTCCAATGATATTAAAAATTATAATAGCACCTTTATTCCATAAATACACAATTATATTTATCAGCATATAATTTTTAAAGTTATCTAGGTCCTCAGCAATAATAGCCAGAAAAGTATTTGATATTATTTGATATCAATATCAAATAATAATAAATTGATATGCTACTGGTTTATTCTACATTTCAAAATAGTATGCCACTTGTGGTGGTGTACACCTTTAATCCAGCACTGAGGAAGCAGAGGCAGGGGGATCTCTGTGAGTTTAAGGCCAGTCTGGTCTACATAGCTAATTCTGGGTCATCCAGAGCTACATAATAAAACCCTGTCTCAAAAAAGAAAAAGTAAGTGATGGCTAAAATGAAAAATGTTCATTCAAATGGCACCTGCAGCTACCTCACACACTACCTAGCAAGTGGGCACAGCCATGCTTCAGGAAACACTCCCGTAGGACTGTGACTGCTTCCAGCTGTCTTTCCTGGCCAATGACACGAGGGTATTTACTGCCAAGTGTATTTGGATGACACAGTTTCTTTCACTGCAGTTTGATCAGAACGATACGTAACACTCTGCGGGACCTTAAGAAGGCGATCAAAGGTGTGGTTGTAATGGACTCTGCCTTGGAAGCCCTTTCAAGCAGCTTGCTTATTGGGAAGGTTCCAGAAATATGGGCGGAAAGGTCTTACCCAAGTCTGAAGCCCCTTGGAAGTTACATTACAGATTTCCTAGCCCGGCTGAATTTTTTAAAGGTAAAATATTGAAGGGGGGGGAGTAGATAGATTGATAAATGGTGGATGCATAATAGATAATTTTATGCTTAAAATATGTATTATTCAAATAAAATATTCATTCAAATATTGTCAGAAATTACCACATAGCACAATACATAGTTGTCATTGTTGAATAGAGAGATATTAGTAATCAGTTAGGTCATTTTAAGGTCCCTAGGATGACTGGAAGGCGATTAGTTGTTTCCTGGTTTATCCGACCAAAATGTATGAATATATAAAATGCATATATAAAATGCATGTTTTGAAGTACTGAATAGAAAATGGAAATTTTACTTTAGTCAAACTCAAGTGACATTTATATTTATGAAAGTTTTAAGTTTGAGATTCCCAAACACGACTGTTTAATGTTGTCCTGTGATTCTAACATTCAGAAGTCACAAAAAGCTCAAGGCTCTGACTTGACATTTGTCCTTCGTCTTAAAAATCAGAGCTTTTTTCCTATCTTATCTCAAAAGGAAAAAATGGGAGAAGTTCTTTGACTCTCCCTTCCCAGGCCGCGCATGCGCATATATGTACACAAAGATGTTCAGAGCTCAGGAAAGTAAAAGACAAGAAACTGGTTTCTTCCTCAATCCTCTGCTTTCTCGTCTGAGAGTTTACTTTTACAGGAAGGTAGAGTGTGAGGAAAATTGCGGGGGTACTTTGAGAGCAGGGTAGAACTTGTAGCAAGAGCTTCAGCCAGTGTTTCTGCATCTTTGGCTTACGCTGTGTCTCTGGCCACCATGATTGGGCGTGTGATTGGCCGGACGTTATTCACGTGCCCCCCTCAAGGACTCCGCAGAATTCTGTCCCCAGAAAGGCTCGAGCTGAGCGTGCAGGCAGAGTGGAAGAAGGGCAATAAAACCCCCTCAGAAGCAGAAAAGAAAGCAGGCGCTCACTCAGCACAGACAGGACCACCTTGCAGTCCGGCTAAGAGTGAAGACGTCCTAAAAGTAAAGGCACACTTGAAAATACACCCTGGCTCCAGGTCGAAAGGGATCTTGAGTCGGACACTAGGAGGTCTGGTTTCACTTTGGTGCACTACTGAAGAATTATGCAAGGTGATAAATCTGCTCCAAACTATGCATGATCAGTGTAGCACGAACCCTAATTGGTATTCAGAATAAAAGCCCGGAGTCAGATATAGGGGTTAATGCTGCAAGATCAGAGAAACAGAAACGCCAACCCTAGAGAGTTCTTACCTCTACCAGTGCTCAGACCAAAAGCGTGATCCAGTCTCTATAAATTCTCAGACTTCATCCGTCTCCACTAATCCTCAGACTACCTTGAGCTCCTGTCTCTTCCTTCCTTATATTCCTCTCTCTGCCCAATCATATCACTCCTATCTCCGCCTCCCTAGTGCTGGAATTAAAGACACATGATCCCAAGTGTTGTGATCACCTTTGTGTGAGCTCTGTTTCTCTTTCAGACAGATTTAATCTTGTGTAGCCCAGGTGGCCTTGAACTCACAGAGATTCTGCCTCTGTCTCCCAAGTGCTGGGATTAAAGCTGTGTTCCACCCCTGCCTGGCCTCTAAGGCTGACTAAGGCTTAACTCTGCACTCTGATCTTCAGGCAAGGTTTATTTGTTAGATTACAAACAAACACCTGTACAGGTCTGATGTGTTTCAACGACATGATTCAGACACTGGGTAGACAAGAGCAAGAGGACCGTGCACACTGGAGCAGAAAGAAGATTGCGAATCCCTGATCAGGAATAGGCAGTGCCCATGCAAACAAAGGGATTGTCAGGGCTCAAGATCTGGAAAGGCGCCAGCTCTAGCGAGTTATGCTGTTAGTTAAGGGCTGACATTTCTAAAGGTGGTGGCTCTTCATTGCACTACACAATATAATGAACACCCACAGTTACAGTTGGCCTTTTGCACATTTGACTTTTTCAAGTTAAATTTAATCAAATTAATGCTAAAGCCATTTTTGAATTTCCAAGAAGAATAAATAGAAAAAAAAGAGGGGAGAGGGAGCACTTGATGTTGGGGAGACAGGTGAAATCCGAGTCGGGGCTGGGATGTGCAGTGGCACTTCTGTGAAGACAGACATGACGCATCTTGTTTCCTTTATAGGAATGGGACAACTTGGGAAAACCCAATGTGTTTTGGATCTCTGGTTTCTTTTTCACCCAAGCTTTTTTAACTGGAGCTATGCAGAATTATGCCAGAAAATATACCATCCCGATTGATCTACTAGGCTACGAATTTGAGGTACAACAGTATGATATTAAATCAGTCATGTGTTTAAGCAAGAAGGATTTGCAAAATTTATATATTAAGGTCCAATATAACCAAATTATTTTTCTATTCCTTATGTTTTGTAAAGTATGTAATTCTTGTCTTACTATATTTAGAACTTTTGTAATGTCAATATCTGGTACAAATAACCCAGTATTGTTTTTATGTTAACAAAAATTAATGTGATAAAATACTTCGCAATAACTATACAAGGCTGAGTAGATAGCTCAGTTAGTAAAATGCTTACCACACAAGCTTGGGGACCTGAATTCTACCCCTAGAACTCATGTAAAACTGCTGGCCAGGCCAGACAGTGGTAGCACACACCTGTAATCCCAGCACTTGGGAGGCAGAGACAGGTGGATCTCTGTGAGTTTGAGGAGAGCCTGGTCTACAAAACTAGTTCCAGAACAGCTAGGGCTACACAGAGAAACCCTGTCTTTGAAAAAAAACCAAAAACCAAAAACAAAAAAAAAAAAAAAAGGAGAAAACCTCTGGCCAGATGGCATGCATTTGTAACCCCAGTGCTAGAGAGATAGACAGGCAGATACCTGGGACTCAGTGGCCAACAAAGCAAGGGAGATGGTTCCCGGAGAATAACACACTCATCCACATCCATGTCCATACACCTGCATGCACGCGTGCGCATGTACGCACACATCAGAGAGCAACTATATAATATTGTATATTTTTAGATACTATACAGGTGTTTTTCTTGCTATGCCTGACTGCTGAGCCACAGTTCTCTCCATGAGATGAAGGTGTGCTGAAGAACACTGACAGTGTGGGTCTCTTCTCAGGTGATCCCTTCCCATGACTCTGACACTGCGCCGGAAGATGGCGTTTACATTCACGGGTTATATCTTGATGGCGCACGCTGGGATGGGAGCAGGTTAGTACTTTAAGTGCAAACCCTTTACCACCATAGATTAATCATAGGGGGTCTCCTGTCTTTTTCCAAACCAAAGGATCTCTTCTCTGAGAAGTAGCCTGTTATCAGAATTCTTACACAAGGCAAGTCATTATTCAGGCTGGGACAGTTGGTGGGTGATTATTTTTAGCTCCTAACAATTTTAGCTAATATTTTAGTGGTCTCGTTAGTACAAAAGTTAGCTGAAATTATTTCCCTGCTTCTATTTGATAACTGCTCCCTTCCGTCCTGTAATGGTAGGACTGAATCAGTTTTAAACAACTGATAGCTTAATAAAGCTTCTACTTAGTGATTGGAAATCTTCTGCTTACATTTGATTGTGTGTCTGTGTGTGAATATGTATGTATAAGTGTGTGTGTCTGTGCGTATGTGTGTATGAGTGTGTATATATGCGTGTGTCTGTGTGTCTCTGTGAATATGCATGTATAGGTATGTGTATGTCTGTGTGTGTGTGTGTCTGTATGTATGTCTTTGTGTCTGTGTGTCAATATGTATGTATAAATTTGGGTATGTGTATGTGTGTGTGTCTGTGTATATGTGTCTGTGTGTGTATGAATGAGTATATATTGTGTGTGTGTGTCTCTTTGTGTGTGTAGACAGAGATTCCCAGCTTTTTTCTTTGAAACACAGAGGAAACTATTAAGCTTTTCCCAGCTTAAAATAAGTAAAGGTGTGAAGACAAGGCAGAACATTTCCCTTTGAGCCCTGGTTCTTAACAATTCATTTACCTGCACGTTCTATTGTTCAAAGATAGGATTGGACTCTGCTCCCAAATCTGTGGAAAATGAGGTAGGAAAATCACTGAAGAAGAAGCAATACACTAATGCTACAGAGATAATTTCAAGACAGAGTTAATGAAGAGGCCCAGCTACTACATAGCCTCTGTGGGCTTGTAATCCTATCATAATGCAATATGCATTCAGTCCAACTGCAGAAGGCCCCATAGTCTATCACAGTCTCAACTGTTTAAAAGTCCAAAGTCTCCTCTGAGACTCATAACAATCTCTTAACTTTAATAATCCCCTGTAAACTACTGAGTTATATTCCCCACACACAAATGTAGTCCAGGCTGGCCTTGAATTCCTTATCCCCCTGCCTCATCCTCTCAAGTATAGTCCTGCTGGTGTGCACCACCATGGCTGGTTTCACCCCTCATCAGTTTATTGCCATTTTCTTTTGCCTTCTTAAATTATTTAATTTTCCTTCCTTCCTATCCCCCTGCCCAAGAAATGTGGCATACTAGAAGAAAACGGGTTCTCTAAAGAGGCAGACCTATTTTTTTAACTTTAATTTATTTTATATTTGTTTTGTCTTGTTTATCAGTCTCCCTCTGTGTCCAGTGACCTTGGGCTCAGTAGTGCTCCTGACTTAGTGCTGCTGAACTTGCAGGGCTGTGCCACCACGCCCAGCTCACGCTTGAATCTCGACCCTGTTGGGAACTGGAGGATTATCTAGTCTTTGAGCCTCTGTCTGTGGAGTGGGAATGGACGTGATCCTCGTGAGGGTGCAGTGTGCTAGCACAGGGTCTGCCTCAGGGGCGAGTCTTAAAAACTGGCGGGCGCTGCTGTTTGCTCGCCGCTTCATACTTCGCCTTTCCACAGTCTTCAGTTTTTCTCTGCTCGCCACTGCCTCATCCTCCTCCCTTCCCCTCTCCCTTTCTACTCTTCCTCTCTTTGTATATAAATCTAATTTTTAAAATATCTTTGGGGTGGCGCACGCCTTTAATCCCAGCACTCGGGAGGCAGAGGCAGGCGGATCTCTGGGAGTTCGAGGCCAGCCTGGTCTACAAGAGCTAGTTCCAGGACAGGCTCCAAAGCTACAGAGAAACCCTGTCTCAAAAAACCAAAAAAAAAAAAAAAAATCTTTGGTCCTCTCTCATATTGAAGGCCAGTGTCCAAATTGAAGTTTCATTCTAATAGCAAAATTCAGAAATAACTAATAATATCCATCAATTTCTCTTTGCAGTGGATTGCTTGCTGAACAACATCCCAAACTTTTGTTTGACCTGATGCCCATCATATGGATAAAACCAAGTAAATATGTAACAGAATATGTTAGAGTTTTACAAAAAATAATTATTTCCCTGAATAACTTTTTGCTCAAACCTTTTAGGTTTTAATTCATTTGTGATTTACACAAGATGGAATGTCTGTGCTGTAAATGTCTTGGGATCATTGTTCTGCTTCTTTATGCTATTAGCCTATATAAGATAGAGGTTTAAGGAAGGGCTGGAGAGATGACTCAGCAGTAAAGAGCCCTTGCTGTTCTTCCAGAAGGCATAAGTTCAGTTCCCAGCCCCCACATCTGCCATCTGGTAACTATAGCCCCAGGGGATCTGGTGGTAACTCCAGTCCTGGTGATTTGACACCCTGTTCTGGCCTCAGCAGGCACCAGCTCACACATGACACACACGCACAGAGTATATAAATTCGAAAATAACCATCTTCTTAAGATACCATTTTGTTTATTCCATCCTCACACTTCTGTAACAAATCTCACGGTGTGACAGCCCTCTTTCCCCTTCCCACACTTTGGCTGAGTGCCTTTGCTAAGTGTGCATAGTACAAAGGGCTTGATGCAGACTGTGCAAGCGCCCAGCATTTTCTGGCTGTAAGAGACCCATAGGCCTTGGAGCCAACCAGGAGATGGGATCGAGGTCAACTTACCCCTTAGAGGATGCACTTGCTCTTTCTACCATCATCATTTTTTCTAAAAGTAAACTAAACAATAACAATGAGACTCGTTCATTTTTCTAATTATTAAAAAATTGTTTTTAGTTTCACTCTTTTGAAGTGCTTCTGATCAAACCTAGGGCCTCACACTTATTAGACAAGTGTGACACTGATTTACACCCCTAGCCCCAATTTCTTAGTCTTAAATACAGTGGATGAACATATTCACAAGTTACCTGCAATCTCCACCCAACATATCGAATATCTTCCCTATTAATGTGATTCAACTATGACTAGCGTGGCTTTCATTTAGAAAAACCCTTCTAAGAATTGTACATCAATTATTTTCTGAGTTTGCAGAAGGTGGCATATTTTACTTATTTAGTAACCTGCTAAAAAACAAGCAGGAAATTCAGCTTCTTCTAATTGGCACGTTAAGGCAGGCTGGCAGGTAAAGCCAGCCTCATACCTTCAGGGATACCTTACTTCTTGGCATTTGCTTCATTTCTCACTCCAAATGTCAAGTGCAGTTCTAAGGAGTTCTATTAGAGTTCTAGGCAGTTTCTCCCAAATCTCCTCCATCACACACACTATAATTGACTTTATATGTAATAATTATATATAAAGGACTTCTTCCCTATCTTGTCCTCTTTCTCTTCCATCCCATATCCTCCGGAGATTTTTCATGCCTTCCCAGAGATCAAAACTCTTTTGTAAGAGTTTATGAGGCTGAAGAGATAGCTCAGCATTAAGGACACTTGCTTCTCTTCCAGAGGACCCATGTTGCCTTCCCAGCACCCATGTTGGATGGCTCACAAGTACCTGTAACTCCATTTCCAGGGGATCTAGTGACCTCTCTGGACTCTGGAGAGTTGAATTCAGGTTCACATACTCTCATTCCCACACAAAGATACACACATGTATACACATAATTATTTTAAAGAGTTTAATTATTAATTTGTTTGTCTGTATATGCTATGTGTGTGCAGGTGCCTGTAGGAGTCAGAAAAGGACATTAGACATCTTATATCTAGAGTTACAAAAGGTTGTGAGCTGCCAGATGTAGGTGCTGGGAACTGAACTGGGTCCTCTGGAACAGCAGCCAGTGCTCTTAACTACTAAGCCTTCTCATAATCAACTCTTGATATCTAGACCCAGACTCATGAAGTGTATGAAAGCACTTGCCTTGATATACCTACTGTTAAAACATCTCCATCTTTCCAATATCATACTTAAGATCTTGGCCATTCTACTACAAAGTAAATAGTTGTTCTTTTAGAAACAATCACTGTTTCCTCTTTCTTCAATGGAAATATCTCTCTTTTTTTTTTTTCTTTTTCAAGATGAAAAATCTAAGATTGTGAAGTCAAACGCTTATGTCTGTCCCCTCTACAAGACAAGTGAACGGAAAGGAACTCTTTCCACTACAGGACATTCCACCAACTTTGTCATTGCAATGCTGCTAAAAACGGACCTGCCTGTCCAACACTGGATCAAGCGTGGTGTGGCAATGCTCTGTCAGCTGGATAACTAAACTGAACAGATTTAGAAAACATCTGATAACTTTTTAATCTTCACTTATAAAAACATTCTCAAACTGACCGTGGTGGCATCCTTCCTTGAACGGGTCTTTTCTTCCCAGCTACCTGACACCATTACACACGAGCATTTTAAATACTTAAAAGCACAGTGAAGAAAATATTAAGGCAAAGGCCATAGTATGTATTATTAAGAAATTATTCCAATATCTCAAAGTACTCTTGTGACTAACAAGGAAGCTAAGGTGGAACGGGAAAGCTGGCCGGTGGTCAGTGCCGGTTTCCATGGCTGCAGCAACATTGCCCTTCTTGGCATTTCATTTTTCTTTTTTTTTTTTTTTTTTTTTTGGTTTTTCGAGACAGGGTTTCTCTGTGGTTTTGGAGCCTGTCCTGGAACTAGCTCTTGTAGACCAGGCTGGTCTCGAACTCCCAGATATCCGCCTGCCTCTGCCTCCCGAGGGCTGGGATTAAAGGCGTGCGCCACCACCGCCCGGCTGGCATTTCATTTTTCATTGGAAATAACAAGTGTTCCCTTTATTTTAATTTTTTGTTCTGTTTTATTACTAGAATTGTACTTTAGTCTCTTCAGTGTAATGTAGAGAGCGAGCGAGCGAGAGTTGGGAGGGGCATGCGTGCCACAGTGCCTGTGTGAGGATCAGAGAATAACTTAACTGTGCGGGGGGGCGGGGGGGGAGCGGGGGGGCTGTTAGATCTACTTCTGCCTTGGGGGCTAGAGAATAGAATTCAGGTCATCGGGCTTGCATACCAAGCACCTTTACCCTCCAAGCCATCCTGCTGACTCTCTCTCTCCTTTGTTACTTTTAATACTTGATATTCTTATTACTTAGTGTGCACTGGTAATATTAATATACACTGTGGATTTATAAATATTTCAACAAAACAAGAATTTAATAAAAATTGCATTTTGTCGTGGGTCTGGGGAGATCACTCAGCTGTGATTGCCATTCAGGCATGAGAACCTGAGTTCAGTGCCCAGAACCCAAGTACAAAATCTAGATGTGGTAGCTGGAGAGAAGACTCAGCAGTTAAAATATTACAGCACTCCTGCAGACAAGCTGAGGTCAGTTCCCAGCACCCTGGGATCCAGCACCTCCTCTCGCTTGTGTAGGCACTGTGCTCATGTGCAGATGCCTACGCATAGACAAACACACATACGCATCATTTCTGAAAATTCGAAGTTCTTAAAAAGCTAACACCTACAAAGGGAAAGAGCCAACAAGTGTCCATCAAGCTGCAGCCCAGGAACCTGCACAGACGCAGGAGAGCCTCCCCAGTTTCAGCAACCACTAGCTTTATAAATTTTTTCCTGGTTTTTTACTGTTTGGATAATATGAATTAAAAGAAGAAATATGAATACCACATGAGGATTGCCCCAACCAAAGAAATCTGAAATATATAGTAAATGCTCTTTTTCCTTTGTTGTTCATTTTGGATGCTGGTGATTTAAGATGAAATTTTATGCCCTTATTTATTCCTAGGATGACAGGAGAATTTGCTTTCTTACATAACTCTCTCTGAAGTGTGCAGTAACAAATTCCTCAAAAATGTTTACCTTCAAAGGAAAAAAAAACAGAGAGAGAAGAAGCTGAACGTAGTGGCATGCACTTTGTAATTCCAGGGCTGAGAACATGGAGACGGGCAGATCCCTGGAACTCACTGTCCAGCCTGCCTAGTTAGCAGACCCTAGGTTCTCAGTCAAAAGAGATTGTCTCAAAGACAAGAAGGTAGCTGGAAAGATGGCCCAATGGTTGAGAGTGTTTGCTGCTCTTGCAGAGGAACTGGGCTCGGTTCTCAGCCCCCACATCAGGTGGCTCACAACTACCTGCAACTCTAGTTCTAGGGGATCCAACACCCCCTTGTGGCCTCCAAGGGCACCTACACACAGAGGGACACATACATACATGCAGGTACACACACATGCACATAAAATAAAAATCTTATAAAAAAAGTGGATGGTTTCTGAGGAGTAATACCTCTAGGTTGATCTCTGCCTGAACACATGTACACATATGTGTGCAGTACCTGAACACACACACACAAATTTAAAAATAACTTCTGAAATGTCATCCCTTTCTTGGGGTTCCAAGGGTGCTTAAGGCTACAGTTCTGCAGCTCAGGGAACGTGCGGGTATGGCCACAGAATGACTCTGTGGAGCAGTTATTCTTTGGTGGTGATGGGGATTTAACCAGAGGTCTTGTGCATGCTGAGCAAGTCCTCTGCCACTGAACTATAGCTCCAGCCCACGTTTTTAGTTTCTACTTTGAGACAGGGTGCCACTAAGTTGTCCGGGCTAGCTGCGAACTCACTCTGTGGCCCAAACAGGCATTGGGCATGGAATCTTCCTGCCTTAGCCTTCCCCGCAGCTGGGGTTGCAGGCCAGTGCTACTAGGATCAGGAGTCATGTCACCTCTGATAATACCATCCGAGCAAAACTGCCACCTCCTCTTAAGTAAGAAATTCTGGTCTCCAGTGGCAAAATGATTTTTTTCATGGTCAACCCCCTGCAAATACTTTATATCTGCCAAGTTGGATGAAATCTTTTAAATGTGATGAATCTAGCAGTGAAGAAAAGAGGTCATGTTTCCAGGCAGCACAAACCCACATGTGAAAAACAAGGAGAACATGCCAGACTGTCTTATGATCAAGTATTTATAGTAAAGCTATTTATAATGCTCGCCAGAGGGGAGTGGAGCTTCAGATGCACTTGCCACATGGGAGCCAGAGCCATCCTCAAGGATAAACAAAAGGTAAAGTTAGTCTTTAGAGCCTGTTCTATACTAAAATGGCAATGTTCTTTTCAAACCATGGAGATACGCCTAACACGCTGGCTTGTTCCCGCTGCTGCTCTTCCTATTCTCTGTGATGTGTTTACTCCCATGGCGCGCTCACTTTCACTTTACCACGTAAAGTAGTATTAGCACGGCATGCTCTGTGTATCCAGAAGAGCTTCTGGGTGATAGAATCATTTAGACAAGTTCTGTCTAAAATAAGTCAATTTCAATATTACAAAAATGGCCTGGGCTTAAAAAAAAAACCTTTCATTTAATTATTTATTTATATGTTTTGTTTTTGTTGTTGTTTTACCTTTTTTGCTTTGAATTTTGAAGTTAGCATGTAAACGGGTTTCGTTACAACATTTTCAGACACACATGTTATACTTTGCTCCTTCCTTTCCCTAGGTTTTGCCCTCCCTGCCTCTCTTGCCCAGCCCCTTCCTTGCCCATACAGTCCCCTTTTGACTTTCATATCATATGTTTTCATCACTCTCCTTTGGTCCTCTTCCCCCTCCTTTAAAACCATATCTTCTCCTGGTCCCTTGCTACTGTCCTGTAGTGTATGTGTGTGGCAGAGAGGCGGGGTGGTGTGGGGTGTACTTCTCTATTGCTCTCCACTCTCTTTAATTTTTCCTTTATTCTTAACATTTTTATGGGTGCATACAACAAAATATGATCATATATTGTCCCCCAACATGTCATCCTCCCAGCTTCTTGTCCTTCTTTTGTTTTGTGGGATTTTTTCCTTTTGTCACCCACTAAGTTCATGTGTGTGTGGGTGGATGTGGGGCCGTCCCACAGAGCGTGGAAACCCTATCAGTACTCACACCCTTTTTAAAAATGATTTTCACTCACCTAGGAGATAGCAACTGACAATGGTTGTGCCATAAGAGATGGGGTCAGAGGTCGTGTACTCCATCTATGCCAGAATTTGAAGAGTCTGATCTTGTGCAGGTCTACAGGTAACCGTGGCTGCTGTGAAGTCTTGAGTGTTACTAAAAGCTAGCCATACTGGTTGGTTTGAGATTGATTTTTTTTCCTGCGCCAAAGTTTTTAGAATCTTCAGCAGATGGGGAAGAGAGATGCAAATGACTTTCAGGCATGATACAGCTGTTGCACACACCAATGCACAGCAGCTGTAGTTATAGCACAGCCCCTACATAAAATGAAGCCAGTTTAATGCTAGCATGGATGCAGGAGAGGCCCTGCGAGGCCCTGCATCTTGCTGAGGAACCAATGACACTTGATAGCTGCTGAGCAAGGGAAGGTCACTCTCTGTTGTCTGGGTTTCTGACCTGCCTGGTTCCCACAGTCATTAGGTCCCAAAGAAATTACATAGAGGTCTATATTAATGATAAACTGATTGGACCATTAGCTCAGGCTTCTTATTAACCCTTATAACATATATTAATCCATTATTCTTATCTATGTTAGCCACATGGCTCGGTACCTTTTTCAGTGGGGCAATCACATCTTCCTTCTTATGTGGTTGGGACAGGACTGGGGAGAAATGGGCTTCCTCCTTCCCAGAATTCTCCTGTTCTCATTGACCCGCCTCTACTTCCTGTCTGGTTGTCCCGCCTATGCTTCCTGCCTGGCTGCTGGCCAATCAGTGTTTATTTAAAATGTAATTGACAGAATACAGACATTAATCCCACACCAACTCTCTTTCAGGAAGTGGCTTCTGGTAGGTTTCTCATGCTCTAGAGGATGCCCCACACCCGTGTACAGAAATGGGCAGTACTGCTTGGACTCAGGGGGCTTTTGATAGCACTGAACTATCAGTTATTGTGAGCAAAGAAGGGTCGTGGCAACAGCCTGTGTTGTTTTGGAGACTGCAGAGATCTGCTCCACCTTATTTTTTGGTACCAGGCCTTTCACTAAACCCTGTGCTCACCAATTGTCTAAACTGGCTGATTAGGAAGTTCCAGGAATCTACCTATATGTAACCCTGTCCCTTCAGTGTCGGTCTTAGAAGTCTGCGCTGCTACACCCTTCTTTCCCATGGGTGCTGGGGTGCAAACTTAGGTCTTCATGTTTGTGTACAAACTGAGTCATCTCCAAAACAGTTTTAATTTGTATTTCCCTAATGGCTAAGTAGGTTGATGTTGAATACCGCTTTAGATATTTACTGGCCATTTTCTTTTGGTTGGTTTTTGTTTACTAAATAGTATCTTTATTTATGCTTTGAAATTTTCATACATTAATACAAGCCATCTTAAATGCCCATCCACTACTACTTCTCTCCAGCTCCTCCTAGCCCCTCCCTCTCTGTATCCCAGCTTCATGCTCTCTGGTTCAGTGCTATCAAAAGCCCCGAGTCCAATCAGTGCTGCCCATTTCTGTAGACAGGTGTGGGACATCCCCTGGAGTATGAGAAACTACCAGAAGCCACTTCCTGAAAGAGAGTGACCTTCCCTCACTCAGCAGCTATCAAGTGTCAATGGTTCCTCAGCGAGATGCAGGGCCTCACAGGGCCTCTCCTGCATCCATGCTAGCATTAGACAGGCTTCATTTTACATAGGTGCTGTGCAATAACCACAGCTGCTGTGAGTTGTGTGCCACAGCTGTATCTTGTCTGAACATCATTTGCAGCTCTCCTCCCCATCTGCCAGTTCTTATATCCTTTCTGCTCCTTCTTCCTCAGTGTGCCTTGAGATAGGGGTGCAGATATGTGAGTCACCCATGGCTGAGCACTCACAGTTACTGACACCCACACTGAACCCATGTGTGGGTTTCTATATTACCACTCATCGTAAACAGGAGCTTCTTCAGCAAGGATTAGAGCAGCATAAATTTATGGTTATAAACCACAGAAAGCAGTTTTTGATAGTGTATCTACTTAGTAAAACAGCCATAGTAGGCTCCCTCCACTGGCCTGTGGTCTCCTCAAGCAGCATGACCAGGCTGACCGTACTAAGCATGAAATCTCTCCTGTGGAGCAGGCATCATGGACGATCAGTAAGTGGTTAGTTCTCACACTACAGGAAACAATCTTCCTAAGCATGCTGCTATTGTGGCATGCGGGATCCAGTGCTGGGGAAGGCTCTTGATGTCTTCTCTCCTGCAGAAGCCTGCCGAGCACCTTCTGGTACTATAGCATCTAATTTACTGGTTTTGTTTGAGAACTATCTCTACAGTTCATTAGCCCTCTTATTAGATAGATCATTTGAGGGTTTGGGTACTTATTTTTGCAGTTGTTTATATATTTTAGATATTAATGTCTGGTGTATAGTTGGCAATGACTTATGACCTAAATTTCATATGAAGGGAAGATTTTCTTGAATAAGTTTTAAATAAATGTCTATTTACGCTAAGCAATGGTGGCGCACGCCTTTAATCCCAGCACTTGGGAGGCAGAGGTAGGCCGATCTCTGTGAGCTGGAGGCCAGCCTAGTCTACAGAGTGAGTTCCAGGACAACTAGGGCTGTTACACTGAGAAATCCTGTCTTGAAAAACAAACAAAAAATGTCTGTTTACAGAAACTTCTTTTTTTTTTTTTTTTTTTTTTTTTTTGGTTTTTTGAAACAGGGTTTCTCTGTAGCTTTTGGACCCTGTCCTGGAACTAGCTCTTGTAGACCAGGCTTGCCTTGAACTCACAGAGATCCTCCTGCCTCTGCCTTCAGAGTGCTGGGATTAAAGGCATGCACTACCACCACCCAGCCAGAAACTTCTAATTTATATTGAATCTATAGCAGTCCAGAAAACTTTTAATTTCATGGGAAAATTTTTAATGAATATTTGTTTTCAAAATGAGCATTTTCTTCATTTATCAATCCTATCAACTTTCTAGTTTTCTAGGTGTCATTCCTATTTTTAAGCAGTTGGAAGTCTTTTCACAACTAGAAAAGTATTTTAATTCATTCTGAGTCAAAAGTGAACCTCTCCAAGTCCCACATGGATAACTCCAACAGTGATGAGGACACAGATGCTGACTTTGACACCCAGCTCATCATTCAGCAGAGTTTGCTGGATATTTACAAGCCAGAAGTAACTCAGCACACATCAGAAGACAAGAGGTAATGTCTGCCTCCTTGGCAATGAGTGTCAAAAAGTATCTAACAGTTGAGACTAGTCATGACATTAACGTTACTGTGGCAAAACAGAAAGGAAAGTTAGAATACAGGGAGTTGTCCTTTTTAAAGATTGATTTATTAAATATATAGTATTTTGCCTGCATGTACGCCTGCACATGTAGATAGAAGTTTCTGTCCCACCCAGTTCCAGCCATTCAGTCCTAAATAAACACACAAAGGCTTATATTAATTATAAACTGTTTGGTCTGTTGGTCAGGCTTATTACTAACTAGCTCTTACAACTTAAATTAACCCATAATTCTTATCTATGTTTAGCCATGTGGCTTGGTACCTTTTCTCAATAAGGCATTCTTATTTTGCTTCCTCTGCTTCTGAATGGTGACTGCATCTTTCCTCTCCCCAGAATTTTCCTAGTCTGGTTGCCCCACCTATACTTCCTGCCTAGTTACTGGCCAATCAACATTTCATTAAACCAATACAAGTGACAAATCTTTACAGTGTACAAAAACACTATCCCACAGCATGCACACCAGAAGAGGGCACCCAGATCTTATTGTAGGTGGTTGCAAGTCATCATGTGGGTGCGAGGAATTGAACTCAGGACCTCTGGAAGAACAGCGAGTGCTCTTAACTTCTGAATCATCTCTCCAGCCCCAGGAGTTGTTGTCTTAGTCAGGTTTCTATTGCTGTGAGGAGACACCATGATCACGACAACCCTTGTAAAGCAAACATTTCATTTGAATGGATCGCTTACAGTTTCAGAGGTTCAGTTCATTATCGTTGTGGAGGGGAGTATGACAGTAAGCATGCAGACACGGCGAGGGAGGAATAGCTGAGAGTCCTACAGCTTACAAGCAACAGGAACTCAACTGACTGTCACAGCTAGTGAAGCTTGAGAAAAGAGACCTCAAAGCCCACCCCCACAGTGACACACTTCCTCCAACAAGGCCACACCTCCTAATAGTGCCAGTCCCTTTGGGAACCATTTTCTTTCAAGCCACCACAGTTGTCTACTTTTTTCAGTGGTAGATGGATTTGAATCCAAGACCATGTGGATGCAAAGCATACACTACACCACTGAGCTACATTCCTAATGAATAACTGCAATTTAAGTATGTATAGGATATGATGCCCAGATGCACAGAAAAAAAATCTTGGAAAGGATTAAGAATTTAATAAATAAAAAAAAAATAATTGGAGGAGTGTAACAGCACACCTGGGTGAGAAGATGCACACTGGAAAGCAGAGGAAGGGCCAGAGAAGACCATACAACGATTGTCCTTAGGGAGTTGAAGGTACTCAACTTCAACTCAAAGAAAATTATCTCAGCGAGGTAGGTGAGGAGCCCAATCTTCATCTACTCATATCCAGTGAGGGATTGTAACCTCTGATGCCTCTGGGTGAGTGGATTCAAGTTCTGTTGACGATATGGTAGAAAACAGCCACTAGGTCTCTAAATGGTGTAAGAATCACCCTCACCCTGGGTGTGGACAGTTCACAGTCATACACAGCTAGTTGCATGCTCTCTGATTGGCAACTGGCCACCTGAAGTTGAAACCATTTTTTTCTCTGGGGTGATAATAACTCAGACTGGTTGGCATGGCAACCTCTACTCACCAGTAAAGCAGGATATTTTTTAACCTCAAGTGATATTACAATTAAATATGGAAATGAGGATTAAATCAAATCTATAGGAATTTTTAAAGATTGATTTTGTATTTTGGATGTATGTGTGGTGTGACTTACGCATTGAGTACAGGTGCCTGTGGAAGCCACAGGTGTCAGGTCCCCATGAGGCTAGAGTTATAGGTGGGTATAAACTGCAAACCAAACCCTGGTTCTCTGCAAGAGCAGTACCTGCTCTCAATCACTGAGCCATCTCTCCAGTGTCCTAGAGTATGTTCTAACTAACAAATTCATGGTGTGATCACAGCATGCCATGAACTGTTCATGACTATTAACTCACTTAAGCTTTAACTTCCATCGCTTCTCTAGGGGGTGCTGTGACCTTTCTCATCTAGAAATGAGGAAACCGAGGCACAGAAAAGTAACTTCACTCCGCTGCTGAAGAGTCAGACGGGCTCGCACGGTCTGTGCTTCCTGCCACACTACTGTTCCTAGACACCGGTGTTGGCTTTAGGATGGTGATTAAAATAATATTTAAATACTTAATGTTTTATGGAGAAAGCGAATTAATTAGGTTGTCTTTTGTGTTCATTTGTTTTTATTGAACTATATATTTTTCTCTGCTCCCCTCCCTCCCGCCTCCTCTTCAACCCTCTTCCATGATTCCCATGCTCCCAATTTACTCAGGAGATCTTGTCTTTTTCTACTTCCCATGTAGATTAGCTCCATGTATGTCTCTCTTAGGGTCCTCATTGTTGTCTGGTTCTCTGGGATTGTGATTTGTAGACTGGTTTTTCTTTTATGTCTAAAAGACACTACTGAGTGAGTACATAATATATTCACCTTTCTGGGTCTGGGTTACCTCATTCAATATGATGTTTTCTAGATCCACTCATTTGCCTGCAAATTTCAAGATGTCATTATTTTTTTCCACCATATAGTACTCCATTGTGTAAATGTACCACATTTGCTTTATACATTCTTCAGTTTAGGGGTATTTAGGCCAACTTTTATATAGAAAAGCAAAAGACCCAGGAACAGACAGGAGGACCAATGGAACTGAATAGAAGACCCGTATATCAATCCACACACCTACAAGCACCTGATTTTTGACAAAGAAGCAAAAAATGTAAAATGGAAAAAAGAAAACATATTCAACAGGTAGTGCTGGCATAACTGGTTATCAATATGTAGAAGAATGAAAATAGACCCATAAATATCACCATGCACGAAATTCAAGGCCAAATGGATCAAAGACCTCAACATAAAGTCAGCCACCCTGAACCTAATAGAAGAGAAAGTGGGAAATACACTTGAATGCATTGGCACAGGAGACCACTTCCTAAATATAACCCCAGCAGCACAAACACTGAGAAAAACAATTAATAAATGGAACCTCCTGAAACTGAAAAGCTTCTGTAAAGCAAAGGACATGGTCAACAAGAAAAAATGACAGCCTACAGAATGGGAAAAGATCTTCACTAACCCCACATCAGACAGAAGTCTGATCTCCAAAGTATACAAAGAACTCAAGAAACTGAACACAAAAGATCACATAATCCAATTTAAAAAATGGGGTACAGACCATTAGGTTGTCTTGTCATATCAGTTTTATGATTATGGTATTAAATCCATAACCGAGCAATTGATTTTTTTTCTTTTTTTTTTTTTTAGATTTTTGAGGCAGGGTTTCTCCATAGCTTTTGGTTCCTGTCCTGGAACTAGCTCTTGTAGACCAGGCTGGCCTCGAACTCCCTGAGATCCCTGCCTCTGCCTCCCGAGTGCTGGGATTAAAGGCGTGCGCCACCACCGCCTGGCCCAAGCAATTGATTTTTAATTAATATTTTTAGTCTAAAAGTGTAAGAGATTTTGACTAAGTAAGGAAATATTTCATGGAAATTGAAATTATAGTCATTACATAAATTTTCTTATTAAACTTCAAAACTTGTACAATACCCAGAGAAGATTGTCAATTGGGTCAGGTTTTTGTTGGTGTTGAAAATCTAGAGTGGGAGATGGGTATGGTGTTTGCTGCACAAACATGAGGTCCTAACTTCAGATACCCAGCAACCACATCGATACAAGACATGGTGGAGTACATCCGTGATGTGCTCAGGGAAGACGGAGACATGTCAGTACCTAGAGCACACTGGCCAGCCAATAGCCCATCTGGCTGACACAATGAGCGCCAGGTGAGAGACATGGTAGAGAAGCAATGGAGAAAGGACCAGATGATGGCCTCTTCTCTTCTTGCACATGACTACACATGTGAACATGTAAACACGCAGACCGCACACACAAAGGAAAACAAGAACATTCTTCTGCTGTGTAGAGTAGTGGTCCACTTGAAAGTGCTTGCTCCCTAATACCTAGACCCTGAATGTGCAAACCTTACATAATAAACTGCAGTAAACTTAAACGGGATTAAGCATGCTAACCACCTAGTGTAGGTGACCTGGGCAGGCCCAGTGTAATCACAAGGACCCTAGGGGAAGGTGGAGGCAGGAAAAGGAAAGAACCTAAAGGTGTCGTGGAAGGGAGGGCTGCACCCAATCAAGGACCTGGAGGAACAAGGAATGGGTCCACAGACCAAAAACCACATGATGGCTCTAGAAGCTGTAGAAGACAAGAAAACAGAGCCTTAACTAGAACCTTCAGGAGAAGCCAGATCTGTCCAGAGTCCAGAATCAAAGAACTGCAAAGGAACGGGTTTTTGCTGTTTAAAGTCAGTAACAGTGCAGTCCTTTCTTACAGAAAGAAACTAACACAGCACTCAACCCGTAAGCACAGTTTTAAATGTTAAAGGAAAGCAACTGACCACATTGTGAACAGGACAAAGGGTCGAAGAAATTTCATTCTATCCAACCTGGACTCCTTGAGTAATCAGAGAAAGGAATCTAGGATGCATGTATTGATTCCAGGCACAGTGGTGCCTGCCTGCAACGCCTGCAGTCAGAAACAAGGCAGGGATCTGAAGCAGCCCTGGGCTACGCAGTGAGAGCCTGTCTCAAATTTTAAAAATTCATATACAATGCTTTGATGTTTAGGTATTTTCATAAAAGGATTTAAACTGTTACTGTTTCCTGAGAAAGAATTATGCCTATGGGGAATCCACACCCTGATTATGTACTTTCTAACAATATTTTTTTTCTAAATCATAGAGTAGCTATCAATTTTTTATGTGGTATGATGATATTTCAATCTCAGACAGATTTGAGTCAATTCAGCAACACTTATTGAGGACATATACTGCAGTCTAGGCTCCCAAGTCGACCCTTTTCCTTGCCTCCAAGAAGTTATGTTTAATAAGTTATGTTTAATGACAGAGCTGGAGAGGCAGTTTCCCTATAATGTATTGGGAAACATACTACATTTTACAAATGGGATCTCTCTCTCTCCCCCAACCCTTGCATGCATGCACAAGCACATGTGTGTGCATGCGTGGGTATGTGCACTGGAGATCAAACCTGAGATGTTGTGCATGTTAGAGAAGCAGTTCTAACACTAGGCTGCATGCCCACCATGCCCACCCTCGTGGCAAGTGGTCTTCTAGGTTTCATGGTTGCCTCGTATGGGAATTCAGCCCTGAGTAAAAGCTTTTGCCTTTTCCTTTGGGCTTCCATCAGAAACATTAGATTTCTAACTACGTATTTTTTCTGTGCAGGTCCCATTCCATTTCGAGTGCTGACCATAAGAAGATAGTTGAAGCAATAGAGACAGTTAAGTACTCTTCCTATTCTCCTTCAACGTGTGCTGAGCTACAGTGGTGGCAGCATTCCTTCCGTGCTCCATCTACTTTGGAGAAGATGATGGGCATTGAAGAAACTCCACATGGAGTTTACTTTCATTGTGTTCAATGTGAGCCACTGGTCAAGAAAGTGCCCTTGCCTCAACAGTCCGCTGTCCTAATTAGACAAGCAGGACACAAGAGAGTGACTGTCAAATATTGTCAAGACAAAGAGGGACAACCCCTCAGAATATCCTACTTCACAGAAACGTCTGTCAGATGTGCTAGGCCTACAGGATATGGATGGACGCCCCAACATTGCAGAGGAACTTTGGGTGACTGTCCAGACTGCCAGCTGTTTCTGTCATTTCTCACATTTTATGGAAGTTGCTTGTTCACACTTCCTGCTTACGTGGTTAATATTATTTCCTCCTTGGGCCTCTGAGGGAGTTGAAGACTAGATAGTTATAGTTTTCCCCATTTGCCAGATGCAGAAAGCAAGTTATGATAGAAAGTAATTTAGGTACAAGACTTTGGGCTCACCAAGATAGTATAGATATGGAATATTTTCTCAGAATTTGTCAAATGTAAGTGTACTAGATTTGTTGATGTATTTATTGCCAATATTTATTTTATAAATTGTACTTACTACATATAGTTTCTCATATTATTTATTTTTTAGACAAAAAGGGGAAATATATTGGTATATTAATTGTGTTTTAATAAATAAGGCTTGCCTGAAGGTCTGCACAAAGCAGCCACAGTAGTCAACCATACAGGCCAGACAGCGGTGGCACACACCTTTAATCCCAGCAACCATACTAATCAGCCATAGAGGCTGGGCTGTGGTAGTGCATGCCTTTAATCACAGCACTAGAGAGGAATATAAGGCAGAATGAGACAGGAACTCACTCCTATTTCAGTCTGAAGATTTCAAAGATGTAAGAGCTCTCTAGTGGCTGGCTGCTTTGCTTTTCTGATCTTCAGGTTGAACCCCAGTATCTGTCTCTGGTTTTTTACTATTCTCCTATAGACAAGGCATTCGAGTGACCCAGAGTCTGAAGTGGTCTTTTCTGGGATAAAATACTTCAGCATAACTTATCAAAGAATGCCAGAACTCCTGTGCAGACAGAGCTGGGGGTGGAATGCTGGGTGCAAGGCCTCAATGCTGGTCTCATGACATTTAAACTTGCCTGTCACTGAAGATGGTGCTTGGATTCCACTCCTTCCACCAGTTTTGGTGTAGATTCCAGAAGCAGCATGGGCTCCCGTGTGTGCCAAATAAGAATCTGTTTTGTTTTCCTTGTTACTAGGTAAGGAAGATGCACTGGCACACCTAACCAAGTACCATTCTGCATTTGATGAAGCCAATGGGGATGGTTGGCTTCCTCTGCATACTGCGGCAGTGCAGTTAAACAGGAACATCTTGGAAATAACCCTGAGCGGTAAACTCCTTTTCGCTCCCCTTGATGCTTCTGAAGAATAAGTTTATTTCTGCATCTTAACCTGTGTGGTGTGATGGGTTTATTTCAGCTACCAAACCCAGTATGTGGGAACAAACCACCCACAATGGAGAAACACCACTTTTTTTGGCTGTCAGCAGTAGCCTCCTAGAAAATGCCCATTTTCTACTTCTCAATGGCTGCGATCCAAATGCTAAGAATCTTGAAGGCAGTTCTCCTCTTTTTACAGGTAAATGGGCAGCTTGTCTTTAAAGAAGGGTCTAGGTCTTCTCCATGCCCACACTGTCCATTTGGTCCCTGCTGGACAGAGAAACCTGTGTTTTAGCTTGTATCCAGCTTGTAACTTCCACTTGTAACTATTCTCGACTTTTAGCTCACACAGTGAACTGAAAGCTAGCATGTATTTTGAGACCATATCCCAAGAAACAAAACTTAAAAAAGAAAAATCCTCTGAGGAAGAAGAAAGATAGTTGGGAAAGACAGAGAATAATAATGGCTGGTTCCTGGGGTTGAGTCTTTCTGAGAAGGCCATGCATAAGCTACAGAGCACTACACCACAGGAGTGTGGGTCAGCCCCACACCCTCAAAACTGCGGGTGTCTGGCGTGATAATAGTCACATAAAGGCAAACACACATTAAACTCTGAAGCCTTTCACAGTGATGGTGGGCAGCTGTCTTCCTCTCTGGATGTTTGCCTTCCATTTATTCATGTTGTGTGTTTGTGGTGCTGTGACTCTAGCTGGGACTATGATTTGGTTGTTGCAACTCCATGATCAGTTTCATCCAAAAGAACCTCAGGGAGCACCTGTACTGCTTTTACATATGGGACTCAGTCTCCTTGTTGGCTTGCGGGGATTGCACAGATTTGGGCAGAACACTAAACAGAATGCTGGAGCATGGGAAAGAGGGGAAAAATTCCTTAAGAAACTGCAGGGCACTAGCTAATATGCCACTTACCTTAAGCCTCTCTTATATAATGTCTACCTCACAATTTCCCAGCTGTTCTGAAAGACTCCTATGACATGGCTACCTTGCTGATCAGTCATGGCGCAGATGTCAATCTGCGATGTGCCAACAAGAGGACAGCTCTCCATGAAGCTGCCAAGCTCGGCAACTGGGACATGGTAAAGCTGATGCTGACTTCGGGGGCACACCCAGATGCACGGAGCTCCTATGGGTTTACTCCTCTTGCCCTTGCTGCTCAAGGCGGACACACTGAAATCATGGAACTGTTACTGCAGAAAGGCAAGATTTGCTTAGTGACTGATTACAGGAGGACTGAGAGCCAGGGCTGGGTTTGGTTAGTAGGGTTTAGTGCTTGTTTTTAAAGATCTATTTATTTGTGTTTAATATTTTAATACTTATTTAAATTTACCACATGAATGCAAAGTCCACAGAGGCCAGAAGAGGGAGTCAGATGCCTGGAAACTGGAGTTAAAACAGTGGCGAGCTGCCATGTGGGTTCTAGGAATTGAACCCAGGTCCTCTAGAAGAGCAGCCAGTGCTCTTAACCACTGAGCCATCTCTCCAGGTTCCCCAAGAGTTCCTCCTGATGGGGTATTTCAAAATAATACATGTTAACATTTTTATAAAGACCAGTGTTTGAGAAAATTGTGTGTGAATCTTGACTGTTAAAAGCCTGAACTCAGCTGGACGGTGGTGGTGCTCACCTTTGATCCCAGCACTCAGGAGGCAGAGGCAGGTGGATCACTGTGAGTACAAGGCCAACCTGGTCTACAGAGCAAGTTCCAGGACAGCTAAGTCAAGGTTATGCAGTGAAACCCTGTCCAAAAACAAAAGCCTGAACATGGAGAATGAATTTCTTGTGACACAATTTTACAAATTCTGAGGCTGCAGATGACTTTTGCCCAGTACTCCTTCATCCTGCTAAGAGAGCTTTACTTTTGTATTAGTTGCTCTTTTCTACAAAGTCTCTGCAACAATCCAAGTTCTCTCTCTCCCTCCTTCTCCTTCGCTCTCAACTTTGTCTCAACCACATAAATATCCAGTAGCTACTCACAGCTTACAAAACAAGACAAAAAAAAACAAAAAACAAAAACAAAAAACAAAAACAGATATCTCATTGATATAAAACACTACTCCCAAGGTTGGAGAGATGGCTCAGTGGTTAATAGCAAGGCTGCTCTTCCAGAGGATCAGCATTCAATTCCCAGAACCCACATGGCAGCTCACAATTGTTTGTAACTCCAGTATCAGGAGATCCAACACCATCACAGAGACTTACATGCAGGCAAAACACCAATGGACATAAAATATAAATAATTTTTAAAAAAACACACAACTGTAATGGTCTGTCCTGTCCCTTTAAGAGACAAGCCCTGCCCACTCCCCCTGCCTCTGCGCCCCTCAGGGACCTGCAGCATTTTACTTGAAGCACTACAACTAGAATGGGTAGACTTTTTCTGTCCTGCCAGCCATCTCCCATTTTTGTTTTGTTTTGTTTTGTAAGCTGTGAGTAGCTACTGGATATTTATGTGGTTGAGACAAAGTTGAGAGCAAAGGAGGAGGGAGAGAGAGAACATGGATTGTTGCAGAGACTTTGTAGAAAAGAGCAACTAACACAAAAGTAAAACTCTCTTAGCATAATGAGGGAGTTATTAATTATGAAAGCACAACTGATAGTTTAGGCTTGTTTCTATTAACTCACTTTCTGCCTCATGGACTTACCACCTTTATGCTGCACGGCTCATGCTGCTTTCCTGCTTCCTCCATCTCTGGCTCGCAACTCCTAGCAACTCTGCCCCTTCTTCTTCCCAGCATTCTCGCTACCCTAAAAATCCTGCCTAGCTATTGGTTGCTTAGCTTTTTATTAATTCAATCACAGTGAAGTATCTTCACACAGTGTAAAGGAATATTCTACTAATATTACTGTGTATCTGCTATCTATCTATCTATCTATCTATCTATCTATCTATCTATCTATCTATCTATGTATCTATCTATCTATCTATCTATCTATCTATCTATCTACCTATCTATATATCATCTATCATCTATCATCTATCTATCTATCTATCATCTATCTATCTATCATCTATCAATCTATCATCTATCAATCTATCATCTATCTATCTATCTATCTATCTATCATCTATCATCTAGCTAGCTAGCATATCTCCTCTCTGTTTCTCTCCCTCCACACCCCCAAGGTATTCATGAGGCAATTTGTCACCAAGTTGCTAAGATAAGAGCAAATTCCTCCTGACCGCTTCGGGTCCTAGCCTCTGCTCTAACAGCCAAACTCCTGGGGAAAACAGGACAATTCATGTTTACAGAGCACTGTCTATGCCACAGGCATTTAGCAGTCTGTGTGCCACGCACAGTCCTTTAAATATGTGAGGCAGATATCAACCTCAGCCTGCACTTGAGGAAAGAGAATCAAAGGCAGCACCAGCTGCAACACTTCTTCCAGTATACCCACTCCCTTACCGCAACACTGAATTATAGTGATGGCCATTCTAGATTCTGGGATGACTAGCAGGAACCTTTGGTCAGAAAACTTATAGATCATTGAGATCATCATTAATGTGTCTAATGAAGCAGTGTATGAAGTCCCAACAGTATACCTATCTTTTTTTAATTCTCCTTATATCCAGAAGTTTTGGGTTTTAGTAATATGTAGTCCCAGTCTGCAATTTTCTAGATGGCAGAGTCCCCTATATTGAAGAAAAGTTCTGTCCTTTGTACACTTACTTCTTTTCTATACAGGAAGCAGATCTCCATCAAATGCCTATTAAATTTTAGCATGACACCTGACATGTGATCTAAGAGACGTTGTTAGATGTTATTCGCTAGAATAACAAAAAGTAAATACCAGATCTTTAAGAATTCTCTCTCTCTGTCTCTCTGTCTCTGTCTCTCTGTCTCTGTCTCTGTGTGTGTGTGTGTGTGTGTATTGCTAGGGTTTAAACCAGTCTTTTGCATTCTCAAAGGAACTCTAATAAACCACATCTCTAGACTAAGAGTAAACCTTTGTTTAGATCAGTGATTTAAATATAGAGATGGAGAAAGAGAACAAATTTTAAATCTTTTTAACCCTTTAGATTAGCCATCATAGGCTAGCCAGTGAGCCAGCATTTGAAGTCATATCTGACTCTAAATCATACTTTACCATCCTGTGCGGCACAGTAGCAACATGGTCTCAAAGAAGTAAGCTTGGCTATGGAGATGTGCACACAAATTTTTATTGTTGTTGTTTTGTTTTTTCCTCTTTTTTATTACTTTATAAATAATACCAATCAAAATTTCCACTTTCTCATCTTAATCACCTTGCTTGTCTACTAGCTCTGTGTCTTTGGGGAACTTAAAACTCAGAAAGCCTGAATTTTTTCACCTTTAAATGAGGATATTAGAACCTACTTCTGAGGTTGTGAAGTTTAGATATTCCGTAAGATTATTTTTAATCTATCTTTGATTTTTTTAAATATTTATTTATTTATTATGTATACAATATTCTGTCTGTGTGTATGTCTGAAGGCCAGAAGAGGGCACCAGACCTCATTACAGAGGTAATTACAGATGGTTGTGAGCCACCATGTGGTTGCTGGGAATTGAACTCAGGACCTTTGGAAGAACAGGCAATGCTCTTAACCTCTGAGCCATCTCTCCAGCCCCCTATCTTTGATTTTTGTGACTGGGCCTCTCTATGCAGCTCTGGCTGTCCTTGGCTGTCCTGGAGCTCACCATGTAGACCAGGCTGGTCTCAAACTCAGAGATCCACCTGCCTTTGCCTTCCAGTACTGGAATTAAAGGTGTGTGTCATCACTCTTGCCCAAGATTTTATGTTTAATTACATGTCTGTCTGTGTGTGTGTGTGTGTGCTACTAGTGTGTAGATGTCCAAGAAGGCTAGAAGAGACCATTGAATCTCTACAATTGGAGTTAAAGGTGCTTGTGAGCCATCCAACCTGGGTGTTGGAAACTCAATTCAGGTCTTCTGGAAGAGCAATAAGTACTTTTAACCACTATGCTATCTTTCCAGCCCCAAGTTTAGAAATTTTTATACATATAAAGGAACCAGGACATAGTAGTGAACATTCAAAACTGGTTATTATTGCTTACTGCATTCTAGAAATGAGGTTCTTGTGCAGCCCTTGTGATGAAGGAGTCTTCTATATTACAGGCACATTCTTTTTATTGAGCTCCAAATATGCTCAGAATGCACTCGGCTTTATCGAGACTTCTAGCATCTACTCTGACATCTTTCTTTTCTTCAGCTCCCAGCTCCCCTCCCAGTCCCTGCCCTAGATCTTCTAGAGGACACTTAACCTACATACTCGACGAAGTGTGGATACACTTACCTCTGTAGCTATCGACAGCCCTCAACTTTAACTAAGAAGAATTAGGGTCTTTTACTATGAAGTCTGTAATCATTTGAAAAATAACTAATGTCCCTTGTCATCAAAACATCATTAGTTGACATAGAAATGTAGCCAGCCACTTGGGCCACTCTGCATGTAAGCATGCTGTGGGAAAGGGTGACTTTTATAAGCCGGTCTAGAAAGAAAGCTGCTTTTACCAAGTATTCCTACTGGACTTCAAGTAGGAATACTTGGTAAAATATGAATCAAACGATCTATTAAACTCTGAAAGTCAACTGAACTACTTAGCCCATGGTTTTCTTCCCAACTAGTTTATACAGCACGTGGGAAAAGGAAGCACATATTTTATGTCTTCGGTTCTTAGTGTATTACTATAACAGGTGCTGACTGTTTTTCAAAAATTTTATATTTAAGTGTATTAGTGTTTGTCTGCATGTGTGTATGTGCACCATATACATGTATAGTGCCCACAGAGGTAAGAAGAGGACATCAAATCCCCTGGAACTGGAGTTCCCAATGGTTGTGAACCACCTTGTGGGTGCTGGGAAACAAACACTGGTCCTCTGGAAAAGCAACAATTGCTCTTAACGGCTGAGCTGCTTCTCTGTGGAGGTGATGGTATATTAAGATTGCTTAAGCAATAGTGGAAAAGAATCTTTGCCTAATGAGCCTTCTCCTCTTTCTAGGAGCTGATGTTCACAGTCAGGCCTCTGATTCTTCCTCCATTTTACTTGAAGCCGTTAGAGGAGGAAATCCAGACTCTGTGACTCTCTTGCTAGAGTATGGAGCTGACGCCAACATCCCTAAAAGCTCAGGCCACCTGCCCATACATGTGGCAGCTGACAAAGGCCACTTATTGTAAGTTCAATTCTGTAATTGTAAGAAACAGGAAATAGTAATAACTAAATTTCTTTAGAGAACTGCTTGGGAAACATGGAAACCTTGGGCCTCAGGTAATCTGGCTAATTCGGAGTTTTTCCCTTAACAGTAGTTCCATTCAATTTTACTTGACATCTGAGTTTCTTGAAGAAACTAACACTTTTGGTAGGGATCCTAAATACCATCTGGTTAACATATATCATTCAATGTAGGGCTAACAATCTCATAAATAGGTTAACTCTGCATTGTAACAACCTGAAGTGCATTTGAAAATTTTTTCCCAGAGCTCTAAAGATGTTGGTTCCAGTTACGGATATTGCTGCCATCAAGAGGAGTGGGATCAGTCCAGTTCACTGTGCAGCAGCTGGGGCTCACCCCCAATGTCTGGAAATTCTCATTCAGGCTGGATTTGATGTGAATTTCATGCTAGATCAGAGAGTCCGTAAACATTATGATGATCAAAGGAAGTCAGCCTTGTATTTCGCTGTTTCAAATGGTGACCTCTCTTCAGTTAAACTGCTTCTGAATGCTGGCGCTCTACCCAATCAAGACCCAGTCAACTGCCTACAGATAGCTCTCAGGATGGGCAACCATGAGCTCATAAGTCTACTACTGAGGCACGGGGCCAATGTCAACTACTTCTGCAGAGTTAACCCTTTGCATTTCCCATCGGCACTGCAATACTCACTGAAAGACGAAGTCATGCTCAGGATGCTACTGAATTATGGGTATGACACAGAGCGATGTTTTGACTGTCCTCACGGGGACAGAGTTCATCGTTTTTGTACTTTTGAAGGCTGGACACCTACAGTTATTAAAGATACTATGGTAAGTCCACAGCACTGGTGGCATTTGGTAAACAGTTATTGTCTCTAGTCTTAGAACTATAACAATAGATACAATATGCCCTTGGAGAAGCTCCTGTTGGGAAGACTCCAGTATGCTACATCATAAGATAAACCCACAGTGGGAAGATGTAAGAAGTAGAAAGAACTCCGAGGAGAAAGTGACTTTAGTCAGAAATATGAGGTGTTTCACAAGTTCAACACAAGAGCAAGGTTTTAAAGATCTTGTACTCTAGCTTTTTCTTTGAATGATTTACTTAGCTAAAATGTTTCCAAGTTCCACATACCTATAATCACTGTTTCTTTAGCTCTCAAATTTGATGAGCCCATTTCCTTTTGCCATTTTTATGATGAAAAGAATCACATATCAGTCTCTTGGTTTTGCTTTAACTCCTCTGTTATTTTCCTCACCAACTTTTTCCAGGGCTTTCAAATGGCTTCTTTCACTTTTCTGGTGTTATTTCAAGTGTCCTCTCCCACGGGCCCTTCCTTATCCACCCTAAAAGTTTCCTCCCTCAATCAATTCTCTTACTGTGGATATTTCTTTAATAGCATTTACCTAGAATTATCATTTTAACTATTTGAATCCCTCAGAAATATATATATACATCACTTCTTGTTCATTTTGTTGCCTTTTAGGTCTGTGCTTTGTACATAGTGGATGTTCTATACACCTGAACCTATATTATCAAAATTTGAAAACAAGGGTTGGGTGGTGGTAGTGCACACCTTTAATCCCAGCACTTGGGAGGCAGGTGATTCTTTATGAGTTTGAGGCCAGCCGGGCCTATACAGTGAGTTTCAGGACAGCCAAGGTTGCACAGAAAAACCCTGTCTCAAAACATGCTCCCTCTCAAAAAAAAAAAAAAAAATTGAAAACAAATAAGATGGTGAATGAAAGATTTTGAAACAGTTTGATGAAGGAAAAGGTGGTGTTTCAGGGAATAAGTGTATGAGTTACTTTATTTACACTGATTTGGCATTTAGGCATACACCATCTGGTATTATTCTGAACAGCACATACATTATAACTTTCTCATTTGAGCATCTTGTCTAAGGGCACGTACATTATTTAAAGACAAACAGCATCAGGATCAGATTTAGGTTATAAATAACAGAAAATGGAAAAACACAAAAGCTTTAGTGAAATGACAGCTGGGCATGATGCATGCAGTCCCAGCTACTCAGGAAACATTACTTGAGGTCAGCCTGAGCAACATAGTAAAAGTCTATCCAAAAAAAAAAAAAAAGTAGGATTAGCAAGATGGCTCGACTAAAGATGCTAAATGTCTTTTAAAAATAACCCAAGTGTCTCATTCTTTTCTCCTACAAGATCCAGAACTAAGTTATCTTCCAACTAGACAGTGTTGTATTTAACAGAAACACACACCCACATTCCAACTACCCAGACTCCCACTCACATCTGATGGCTAGAACTGTCAGTTACAAGGCCATCTTTATTGCAGACGGCCAAGAAGAACACACAGGTAACTACCTGCCAAACCTCATTGCCCTGTGAGGCTCCGGGGCCACACTGAGGTCAGGCGAGCTCATGCACTGAGTTTAGTGCTCTTTTCATTATGCCGCCAAACCACGGATGCTCAGCACTCTTTTACTTGCTTTCTGCTTGTTCTCCTCTCAGTTCTGTGAAGTCATAACTTTGTCATGGCTACAGCATCTCTCTGGAAAAGTTGTCCGTGTGATGCTTGATTATGTTGATCAAGTGCAAATCTGCTCAAAATTGAAAGCTGTGCTTGAAAAACAGAAGCTCTGGCCAGAAATACATTTGATCTTGAGTAAGTATCTTTCTTATAGATAATTCTTACAAAAACACTTATCTATTTTATTTTAGAACATTCTTCTGATTAAAAGGTTGACCTAAAAAGAATAGAAAAATACTAGTCTTTAATTTTGTTATTAATAATGTGTGATCATTTCCCATCAAATGAAATCTAATTACTTACTTTATGAACAGATAACACTTTTTACCCAATCCATTTAAGCTATGGCTATGGGGAACAATACATACCCAAGAATTAGAAGTTATGAACTGGCAATAAAAAGAGGGAAAGCTACATTCTAACCCTGTAGCATATAAAATGATGCTTCCCCAA
This sequence comes from Chionomys nivalis, assembly GCF_950005125.1. Taxonomy (NCBI): domain Eukaryota; kingdom Metazoa; phylum Chordata; class Mammalia; order Rodentia; family Cricetidae; genus Chionomys; species Chionomys nivalis. The sequence goes on along the minus strand of NC_080090.1, from coordinate 29,253,258 downwards.
AATGAATTCTCTTGCTTGGGTCAAAATAAGATTTTCTTATATCTTGCTTCTACTGGGGTGATCTTTGAACTTTTAGCCAATTCCAAGAGACAGGATGGGAGAGCTGATATTTAAGTACTTGAAAGATTTGGGAGTCTCACCAAGTCAGACTCACAACTGACGTGCTTCTGAAATACAGAAGACAGCGATGAAAACTGAAGAGCTGTTGCCCTACAGACAGAATGGCAAACAAATGCTATTAACACAGATATCAAATACATTTGCCAACTAAGCCCTCAGTCACCAAAAAACAAAGTGATTCTTTCTGTTTTAGCAAACCCTCGTTCTCTAAAACACTTGTGCCGCCTCAAGATCCGGAAGTGTATGGGACGGTTACATCTGCGTTGCCCTGTCTTTATGTCATTTCTTCCATTGCCCAACCGTCTAAAAGCTTACGTCCTTTACAAAGAATATGACCTTTGCGGACAAGAGAGTTTTTCAGGAACCTGGTAATGGACCTATTCTGGAGGAAAAAGGTATAATCTGCAGCATTTTCTTCACAATTTACTTGTTTTAAATGACTTTCTCTTTGCTCAGTAATTAAAACTTCAGTGTAGTCTACATCATGTAAAAAGTCATTCTGTGTGGGACCCCTCTCTGTGAGCTGTTAAGAGGTTCAGCAGTCTCTCAGACAATACAGGTTATTGCTCTTGCTCTTGACTGCCCGCCATGACTCATTGGTGAGATGATATTGCTGAAGATATCACGCACTCTGGTTGCAGGACACAAAGATATCCAGAAACGAACCGGAAGTTTCCTCCTTGCTGGCTAGCTTTCCTAGAGCTGGAGCTTCTATGAAGGCATCTGGGGGCGGGGTACGGGACTCTATGTTAGGGACAGTACTGAACTGCCAGGCAACATGTACCCCTGATGCAACTGCGATGAGCTACCAAACTGCTGATTGGATTTGAGACTCACTCCACAAGAAGGTATTCATTCACGCCTCGTACTATAAACCTGGGTTACTTTTGGGGAGGTGTTGTGGTTGTTTTTAAAGCCCCAGGCTGGAGAGGTCATAAGCCCTAGGAAGAATCCTGCTGCTGTTTTGCTGAGTGAACATGTTTTCAAAGTGCCTCTTAAACACATTATATTCATAAATTAGTCTCAGCCTTGATCAGAGATGTTTCTTTTTTTGGTAGGTGTCAAGTAAGGTAAAGACTCATAACTGATGAAAATGCTAAGAATAAATAACTGTTGAGTGCTTGGTCTTAAACAAAACATTCATAATATCCCTCTGTGGGGCTCAAAAGACACAGCAGCAGAAGGGGCAGAAACCCTGTTATGGGTCAGAGACAGGACCGAACTAGGCCCCTTGATACAGGTGACAATGGTGTGGCTTGGGCAGTAGATGGACGCACTGGCAGTAGGTCCAGGATCTAACTCTAATGCATGAACTGACTTTGGGGAGCCCATTCTCTATGGAGAGACACCTTGCTAGGCATAGGGGCGAGGTGTGGGGGGAGATGGGACACACATGGTCCTGCCTCAATGAGGTGATGGGACAGACTTAGTCGACCTCCCAGGAGAGACCTTACCCTTTTCTGAGGAACAGAATGGGGGTGGGAAGAGCAGGAGAAGAGAGAGGGGGCCCTGGGATTGGTATGTAAAAAGTAAATAAAAATTTAAAAGATAGGAAACACATACACAAGTCAGAGAGAGAGGATGGGCAGGGTTGCTATGAAACACTGTACTTGCCATAGTTATCGTGATCACATGAGCTCACAGAAACTGTGGCTATCTGCACAAGACGGAGCACACCAGCATTCCATTGTGGTGCCAGAGGGAAAAGTGCTCCTCCCCACATTAGCCTGATGGCCAGAATCTGACCCCCAGAGTTCAGTGGTAGGAGAAAATCAACTCCAGCAAGTTGTACTCTGATCTCCACATACACACCATGACACACAAATGCGCGCGCGCGCGCGCGCGCGCGCGCACACACACACACACACACACACTTCTCTCTCTAAATGAATAAAGCAAACAAATAAATAAACCCAGCATGGATCAGGGAGGGCTCTCAAGGAGCTACTGGTAACTAACAGCTGCTGAGGGAAAGGAGAGTCACTTTCCTTGGTGGTGAGTGGTTCAAACTCCAGTAGGTTATTTACATGTTACATTTGTACTGACCTGTCTTCATACTTGCATGAGCGGAACTTATTAAGAGGAAAAGGAGGCTCAGCAGGAATGGAAAAGGGATAAGAGGTGGTGATGGGGGTAAATATAATTAAAATATGTACATGTGTGAAATTGGCAAAGATAAATTTTAAAGTAGCTCTGAAACCATGCATAGTGGTATATGTCTGTAATCTCAGCTCTTGGGAGGCAGAGGATCAAGAATTCAAGGTCATCCACAGCTACCTGGTAAATTCAAAGATGCTTTGGCTATAGGAGACTGTCTCAGGAAAACAACAAAAACAAACCAAAACACACAGAGCATACACACAGACAGACTATTGTATACATAATAAATAAATAGATATTAAAAAAAAAGAAATAAAAAACAAAAACTCATCCAAATGCAGTAGCACATGCCTATAATCCAAACTATTCAGGGGGCAAAGGGGGAGGACCTCGAATTCAAAGCCATCGTAGGCTACTAGGCTTGCCTTAGAAGCTATTACAAATTCCAAGTAACTGAAATATACCCAGTTCTAAAGCTGTGTATTGGTCTCATAATAAGTGTATGAATGCAACTTCTTTGTGCTCAAAATAGCAGATGCTACTTCTGAGGATTGTCTTTTCTCAGTAAGTACCTCTGCTGGCTTGGAACTCACAGAGATCCACCTGCATCTGCCTCTCAGAAGGTAAAATCACAAGTATTCACAACCATACCTGGCCGTGACTTTTGTAGTCTTTTTACAGAGAATATGTATGTAATGTGGGGATGTGGGGGAGGGGAGGTGCATGTGAGCACAATGCCCATTGATGTTAGAAGGAAGGTATCAGATCCATGGAAGCTGAAATTGCAGGCAAATGTGAGCCATCTGCTGTGGCCGCTGTGAACTGAGCTCAGGCCCTGAAGAGGAATGTGTGCTCTTGACTGCTAACCTATCTCTCCAGCCCCAGCCTGAAAATATCTGAAATTATGTAGGGAAATAAAATTCAGAGTAACTAGCAAATATTTCATACATAAAGTCTTTATAAAAAAAATCATGGACTTTATTATACATTTAAAAAACCCAACAACATACTTCTTGAAGCCCTGTCAGCAAATACCTATTTTGACAAATGAAAAAATAAGTTCTCTGCCCCACAAGCTATACCATGATCACAAATCCAGTTTTAAAGAGAGATCTGCATGATTTTCAATATATGTACACTGCACAGTTGGTTAATATCATCAGTGAAATAAGAGTTAATCGATTTACTTACATTACAAAAATCACAAAATATACAAAGCAGTCTTGCACATTAATTATCATTTAGTCCCCAATATCCATATTAATTGAAGTCAGTTACTTACAAGTGTAGCTAGAGGTTGATTAAAAGTTCACATGGTTCTGGTTTCAAATCTTTGTTATTAATGTAGAATAAAAATCTCATTATAGAGATATAAATCAAACTTGCTAAAAACAAGATGAAAAGCTTGCTTACTACAAATGCTCAGACTTGTTAACCAAAGCAAATTAATACGTTCATTTCATTCAGATGCCGGAGGATTCTGTAATACGGTAAGCTTTCAGGATCTGCCAGCATGGTCAGTTCCAACTGTAAACAGTGTGGTCCCTGTAGTGGCTCGCAAGCGTCCACCACACGGAACCCCGTCGCCTACAATGTTATGCACATCCTGCTATTCTTTCCTCAGATAATGGCTACTTCCTCATTCCAAAACTGTGAAGCTAGGAATTCTTTTTTAAAATTAAACACCAAGTAGTCTTTAAATACAAGACAAAAACAAGAATAGCTTCAGAGATTCAGGGACTCTGTTCAAAGGTACAATTTCAGTCTCTAGCAAATTTACAGCAAGTCTCTAGCAAGGATACAGAAGGAAGTGGTTTTCTATTGAGTTTATTACACAGTTATGTAAGAACTGTCAATATAGGTAACCAAATGCACAGTAGAATTAGGCAGGCTAAATTTCTCTTCCTTTTTAAAGAAATTTTGTTAATTTCTAAGAAGCTGGGAGAGCTTTTGGAGGACAGTACAACAGAACAAGATCAGCATCAACGTTTAGGAAGAAGCTCACAGGCAGCTTTCTTCAAGCAGGAGAGCTGACTAAAGCTGTTGTGCAAAATCCCTATAGTTTAACAGCGGCAGAACAGACGCTGGGCCATGGAAAATGTTCAGTGCACTCAGGACATGTCCTGGGCGTCGGAACACATTCTGGTCTGACCTGTGGACGTGATAGCAACTGTGGGAATTCCTAAGAAACGTGACTTAAAAAGAATTAGAAAACTCTCACCACTAGCCTGAATATTTATCCAAATCACAGCATTTTGCTGCCATACATAGCAGCAGAAATTAAAGCTGTCTCCCGATGGTGACCACTCTTACTGTAAAATAGATTTCCCCTGCAGTACGCAGGACATCTTATATCAAGAAAGCACTTCATGAAACTGAAAACTTGGGTTGGGATACAGCTCAGTGTAGAGGGCTTACTTAGCATATATGAGAGCCTGGGTCTGATCCCCAACACTGCTAAAATCAGACAACAAAAACAAAACAAAACCAACAATAAAAGTCAGAAACCTTACCAATCTCAAAAATCTTAAAAGTGGTGGTGCACGCCTTTAATCCCAGCACTTGGGAGGCAGAGGCAGGCGGATCTCTGTGAGTTCAAGGTCAGCCTGGTCTACAAGAGCTAGTTCCAGGACAGACTCCAAAGCTACAGAGAAACCCTGTCTTGAAACCCCCTCCCCCCAAAAAATCTTTAAAGCAAGACTTGCCACAAGTAGTCAAGTACTGAGCACAGCAATTTCTAGTTTTAACAAGAAGGAAACACTAAAGTGAAAGCATTCCCTTCAGAAAGTACAAAACAGACTTTTAACCAAATGGGCTCCATAAATTGCTACTTATTAACTGTATATTTGGGTAACATAAAAGTTTAAAGAGTTAAGTAAGCACTAGACCCATTTGGCACATGAATTAAAAACAGTATCATGATCAAATATATATATATATATATATATATATATATATATATATATATATAGATATCTCATGACTACAGAAAACTGTACTTACAGAGTGTGAAACTGAGCTATATTCAATTCAGAACTAAGAGAAAATTACTTGTGAAATGAGTGGTTAACCGCTTGAAAATCTATAAATGTATGACTATGTAGAATACTCAATATATTTAACCTGTACACATACACATATATACACTTTTTCATGTAAAACACATGAAAATAAAATCTGATTAAAAGATTAAAATCTGAGTGAGGAAAGGTTTGACAGAAGATGAACTGAGGGACATGTCAACCTTGGTAGCAAGCTAACTCCTTCCTTGGTCCTATACTATATGAGGTGTTCAATTCCTTTTCAGTCTTTCATGGAATTAGATCTTTTGTTCATTTGAAAAGTAAAAGTATTTACAATAATTAGTACAAATTATTCTACACTCATAAATTATTTGCCTTTGTGGATATAAAGTGGCTATTCAATTCATTATCAAAATGTGGGATTATGAAAATACAGGGATTATCAGTCTGAAATTTAAAAGATTATGTTCTCTAAACCAAACTGCACATTTTTATTCTAAGCAGTAAACATAATTGTTATACAACATCTTTTGAAATGTCACTTATTATCAATAAAAAATTATTTCACAATACAGAAAATACAATGTATCACTCTATAACACTCCCTTTACATGTCAACTCTAATATAAAATGTTTGAACAACAACAACAAAAATCTTTCAATAAATTCCAACCCTCACTGCTCTGCAGCAATAAGTCCCAACCTGAGAACTGAGAAGACGGTGACAAAATACCAAGGACTGCATCAAACACCTGCAAAGACACTTGAGTCTCTTTCCTATGCCATGTCACAGTACATCAGAGACGTAGAGCAAGTCCAGAAAATGCCCTGAAATCGAGAGCACCATCTGCCACTGTCCTAGTGATTTTATACAAATCCTACTGCACACTTAATATTGTTAGAATATTAGCAAACTTGTAGAAGTCTCAACAGAAAGGATTTTAAGCTCATTTGGTTGAACACTCCCTCACTACCAACAAGACATTCCTAAAGAAAGGGAGAGAGCACACATACCAATGTCAGAATCTGAAGAATAAATGATTTCTTATGGAAACAGCCAATTACACTGCAAAATAAAAAGCGTTCACAAAGTAAAATGTCTTGAACAAGTATGATTTCTCAGCAATCTACTACAGGAAAGTAAGCAGGTCTTATTTAGGTAAGCAGAATTTGATGATAATGCATAGTATTTTATTTTTTAAGGATATGCTCAATATAACTTGTTATCATGCTTAGTCTTTCTTAAGTGAAGCTGAAACAGCAAATATAAAGCTTAGTCTCCTCCTTGATCTTTTAACACGGTTACCTTGTGCCACATTCCAGGGGAAGGGGAAAATCAATCAAAAAGCAAAAAATTATGCTTCTGATTCTCTTTTTTTCCCTTCTTCTCCCAAATCACCCTCTTCTGATTGGCTACTGCTAAGGACAACAACCTGGCCCTCACTACCAGTCTGGTTTGGTCTACTGGAAGCCGCTATCAACCGACTCTGCTCCTCCAAGTCCTGGTGGAAAGATAAAAAAGAAACTAAGTTAACTGTCAGCAGTCAAATGGAAAACTACATGGTGTCCCAGACTTAGTTTTCTATGTACTTTTACTGTGCTTGAGAGCCACTCCAATCCTGTCACATGCTTAATTCTGGTAATCTGATTAAAAGAAAGGCTAAGTATTTTCAGCAAATGAGACACCAGGGTGAACTTTGAATAATACCATAAAAACAAACATGCAAAAAAAGTGTGTTATTTTATCCTCCCTTTCTTGTTCTGTGGCTAATAACCAAGTACTGAATATCCTCATATCTCAGTATAGTCAGAGAGTAAAACTGTCCTCCGCACCCCATTCCCTGCTCCTCTCCAGATATCACTCCCCTCAGTTAAGCTGTCCTTCTGTGCTGTCTTTGTCATTTTCTTTCCTCAGATCTTGCCTATATATCCAACTCACGTCTAGTTCTTACTGGTCTCTCCACATAAGTATGCCCTAGTTACTTTCTCTCTTGTTTTTCTACCATCAATGCCACCACCCTTAATAGAATCACCTAATCAAGTTTTGGTTCTGAAAATTGTGTACTTTAAATTACCCTTTTGTAGGTTTAATCATTAGTACCACACCAAAAAAAAAAAAAAAAAGTAGGGTGTGCTGTAGGGAAAATGGAGGAAGCTCTGAGTGAATGCATATTACTGACACGAGCACAGCTTGTCAAGGACTACAGTGTCTTTAACCCATGGGAACTGGCAAAGCTACCTTCTCGTCTGTGTTGACAGTGTGTGCAAAACAGCTTCCTCGTCCCTCCTCCAACCTCAGGAATGGCTCCAACCTGAGACTGCTCCCTATAGAGCCCTACAGACTGCTCACCCTTCTGTAAGAACCGTTCATAAGAAACTCTGGGTTCTGGGGCTGCTGTGCAGTAGGAAGCACCACTCCATCAGGAAGAGTTCCTCATCCCAGCTCTTCTGTGCACATGTCTGTCCTTTCTTCACTCCCTTGTTACCCCAGTCTGGTTTCCAGGACCAACCTGTGCTAAATGCAGTGTGCATGCATGTTTGTATGTATGCTTGTGTGTGTGTGTACATATGTGAATATGACACGCCTACTGATGCTTAATATAAGTATTTTCCCTTTCACAGTCATTGTGGCTTTCAGCAAGACAATTATGTCTATTATTGATATACGAAAATTCTGGCATGTTTCTTTAACAGAAAGTTATGCTCTATTTCATGGCAGCTACTATGCAATTCAGGTCCCCCTTTCCTACTACGCAATGAATCATCCGGCTATGTGGTAGAAACGGACTTCCAATTGGAAACTGTCTGAGAGTCACAGTGCTGAATTAGTCACATCAATCTCACATAAAGGAATACCTTCTCAATCTGTTTTTGTTTGCTGAGCTCTTTCTGTTGTTTTTCTTTTACTCTCTCTATTTCTTTTTGCTTTTCTGATGCTCTACGATCCTAAAAGGGGTGGGAAATAAAATAAACATGTTAAATAGGAAGCAACTTTAAATTTTATACGTTTCAACTAACATAACCTTTGTAACTTTTCAGCACTTTTATATAAGGCACACCAATAGTTTTTCCAGACAGAGTTTCTCTGTGTAGCCCTGGTTGTCCTGGAACTTACTCTGTAGACCAGGCTGGCCTTGAACTCACAGAGATCTGCCTGCTTCTGCTTCCGGAGTGCTGGGAATAAAGGTGTGTACAACCACCACCTGCCTCCAGATTCTAAATGTTATATGAGCAATAGCAACCACTGTTAATCTTGTTTAGCAAAACAATTTTATTTATTTGCTTGTGTGAAAGATTTTTATTACCCTGCTTTAGCTTAGACATCCTTGGAAATTTAAGTGGCTCTGATTCTTACCAATTCAGCGTGCAGTGCTATCTGTTTTGCCAATCCAACAGAATCACAAATCTAAAAGGAGGAAAAAGAAAGACCTCAGATACTTTTCTATTACACTATAATTTTTAAATGCCCAAATGGATGACATAACTAGTTTTAAAATAGTGCAAGATAACATACTAATTTAAATTAAAAAATGTAAAAATATTTCAGCCAAAAAAAAAAAAATTAAGCATGTTTTCTTTAGAATCTTCTGAAGAAACTTCTACTGCTGGCTTTTCCCTCAATCGTGTGCCCATCCTGCTTCTCATTATATCAACTCATTACTGATGGAGACGATTACAGAGATCTACAACTGGTCAAAGTGTGGACAATAAGTGACTGTAGGGTGCTCAGGCCCAATCGACTCATCTACAGCACAACCCTATACCTCAGGCTACGGGAAATCATGTGAGAAAGAGTAGAAAAGACTGTAAGAGCCTGAAGACCAGGACATCTGCTGCAAGATAGTGTCTCCTAGACATGACAGGGAAGATGTATCCATAAAATCTCAACAATATGGTTACCTAAACAAGACCTGGAAATAGACAATTCCTGTCCCTAGATGAAGAGCTACAGGCAACCAATGGTTGCTGAGAATGGAAGAATCTGTTTTGTCTAGGGACAAGCCCCAATAGGTTATTCAATTCTAAGTCGTCAGCCCTAAACACATGCATATAAAAGCAACACTAAATGGACTCAGTAAGGCTTATACACATATACACACACCAATAATAATAATAATTAAAGTCATGGATTTTCAAGGAGGACGAAGGAGGAGTTGGAAAGAGGAGAGGGAGGAGAGGAAATGAGGTAGACACAGCACTCGTATGACATTATCAAAAACACAAAAAAACCAAAACTTTACAAAATCATTACTGAACTAGTAAGCTGTGCAAACATGAATTTTTTGGGTGGTGATACTGACATAAATTAGTAACACCTAAAAATGACTATGGGAATGTATTATATTTCCAGGAGAAGTTAACATGGCAAGAAAACGGAACCAGCTATCAACAGCTTACAGAACCTGACAGGCTCCACTCATCACGGTGGCTCTCTCCAGAGCAGCGCGCTTTCATCAAGCAGCTCAGCTCGACTAGGCATAACCTGAGAGACTCTGATAGGTATTTTATAAAACAAACATTCTGAAAGCCAGGTACCTTTTCCCCCTCGTTGTTTGATTCAAATATATAGCAGACTGATGACAAACTACTTTCACTTCTTCCGCCTGATGTCCGGAGAACAAATCCAAAAAGTCGTTTATTTTCTTGGTGTGTAGCATATAAAACTACACACGGTAATGGAAACTGCCACAGAAACACCATAAACAAATATGAGATCTTCCAAATCATTACAGCAGCATTCAGATGATAAACTCTCATGTTAAATTCTAAAAATATTGCAAATAGAATCTTAAAGACAAATTTTAAATTGAATCTAGTAACAAATCATACTATATTTGGGTCGGATATTACGAAAAAAACATATTAATTACTAAGTCTTATTTAATAACATATTTATCAATACAAATTTAACTACAAAAATAATTTAGTAAATAATTAAACAAAAACATACAGTTGCACCTATAAAGAAATATAGAATTATAGAATAAACTCAATTATGTTTATGTTTTGATTCCTACTGCTAATTTCCTTGGCATATAAATTCTCTAGAGATAAAAACTATTAATTGCACCAAAATGTGTTGAATCTTTAAGTTACACAGTGCTCAATAATTTTGTGGAGCTGGCACTATATGTAACTATCGCCTAAAGATCAATCTTAAGTGATACTGTCATACTAGGACACATAGGACCAGATTATTATCAAACTATAAAATTAATATATAAACAAAAGATACTTAAAGCTTGAATCACACAGAACTCACTGTGAGCCTTGTAACTTGGGTCTGCGGATCAATTAACCTACAATAATTAAGAATTTGGAAAACAACTTTTTAATTAGGCTGAATTAAAAAATTATTTTTCCTGTAAGGTTTATTTTGGAGAGGTTACTACTTACTTCAAACAGTCACAGGTGACTAACAGATGTGATTCTGTCATACGGAAGATGTTGTGGATGGCCCGAGCAGCTAGGATCTGGCGCATTGTTTCGTAGACAACGTCTGGATGGTCATCTGACTTTACCTCCATAGAACCAAGGAATCGGACAATGAAGAGCTGATGAAGAATAGAGTCTGCAACACAACATGGTACATATGGTGTAGGGATGTGTTTTGGTTTTGGTTCTGCAGCACAACTCTCCTGCTTTAGCATCCCAGATGCTGGTACTACAAGCACATGCCATTCTACTTAAATACTTATGTATCTTTAAACCTCAAAGTTCTTTCCCAAGAAAAATAATATACTGCATGGTTTTAGATTTTCCAATGAAAAATAAAACCTAAAGGAGGTATTTAAAAATAACCTTTAACACTACAGTGTTCAAGCTTTAGGAAAATTAAGGCCTCAGTTTCAATCAGCAAAATATAATGTTACAGTGACCTGGTTTGTGGTGGTCTGGATGAAAACGGCCCCCACAGGCTTACAAGGAGTGGCATTATTGGAGGTATGGCCTTGTGTAGTAGTGTGGTCTTGTTGGAGGAAGTGTGTCACTGGGTGGTGAGATTTGATGTTTCAGAAGCTCAAGTCAGACCCAGTGGCTCACTCTTTCTTTCTGCTGCCTGCCAATCCAGATAGAGAACACTAGGCTCCTTCTCCAGCACCAGGTCTGCCTGCATGTTTCCATGCTTCCTGCCATGATGACAATGGACTAAATCTCTGAACTCTAAGACAGCTCCAATTAAATGTTTTCCTTTATAAGAGTTGCCATGGTCATGGTGTCTTCTCACAGTAATAGAAACTTTAAGTTCCAGATAAAAAAGAATTCTTTGTATTATTCCTATAACTTTACTGTAAGTTTAAAATTTTATTTAAGAAAAATAGCTGCAGCCAGGCGTGGTGGCGCACACCTTTAATCCCAGCACTTGAGAGGCAGAGGCAAATGGATCCCTGTGAGTCTGAGGCCAGTCTGGTCTACAGAGTGAGTTCCAAGACAGCCAGAGCTCCGTGACACAGAGAAACCCTGTTTCAAACCAGCACCCCCCCCCCCAAAGAAAAGGAAGGAAGGAAGAAGAGAGGGAGGGAGGAAGAGAGATGGTTAGAGAGAGAAAGAAATGAAAGAAAGAATAAATGAACGACAGCTGCTACTGGGTCTCAGACTGGTGACTCAGCGTGTTATGGGTTAAGTATTTGCTGCATAAGCATGAGGACTTGACCTCAGATGCCTAGCACCCACATGAAAGCTGGCTTCCAGAGCAGATGAGACAGTGGGTATCTATAACCCCAGGGCTTACGGGCATAAGGAAGGGACACAGAGAGAGAGAACTTTTGGCTAGCAAACTCCAGATTCAGTGAGGGGTCATGTCTCAAAAAATAGGTGAAAAAGGATAGAGGAGGTTACCCAGTATGGACCTTTGGCCTACACAAGCACAAACATGTATGCATGCACTTGCACACACACAAACAGAAAACCGACAGATACACAAAACACACATACACACAATACATACAATAAAATCAACAACAAACCCAGCTACTGGCTGAGTAACTTGGCACATGCCTTGTAATCCTAGTACTTGGGAAGAAGGCAAGAGTCATCCTTGGCTACATAGTGAATTTGAAGGTAGTCTAGTTATTTGAAAAGTGTCTTTTAAAAAAAATATAAGGTACTGGAAAACTGAACATACCCTTCCCCCACCCAACCCACCCAGGTCCCACATCAAGTGCCTCAGCCTAGTCTGGCCACCCCAGGCTGAGCAGCAACCAACCTCTGGGATTCCACCAAGACCTATTCTGTCTACCCGCAACCTACAAGCCCTCATACACCACATCCAACCTCTCTACCTTGCCATACCTAGCCCTTCATTCCAGGCTTGGACCATAAAATAAATGCTGTACACCAGCCCAGTCCACTCTGTTCACTTGAACTCCTTCCACCTAAGTCATTTCTCCGCTCTAGGCTTAACCCACCTGTACATCCTTTCTTGTGACCCAATTTGCTCTGTTCATACTAGTCAAAACTAAGAAATCCATATGCCCAGATGTTATCGCAAGAATACAAACAATATGAAAAGAATATCGCAATGAGTTCTACCTTCAGTTTCTGACTTTGTGCCTCCTCCGGATTCTCCAAATGGATTTGTACGTCTGAAGTTTAGGAAAAAATATGAACAAATAGGTCAATCACCATGAGCCACGTGGAAGAGAACAGAATTAAAAATTGAGTCATACAACTTTACATGTTTATAAAGAGAAGTTTTAGAACTCTCTGTTAATGAACAATAGGATGGCCAAAATACATGAGCATCACTCTCACACTGAGTAATAGGCCAACCCAATGGATCTCCATTGGCTGATTTATCTACTGCAATCTTCTGTTGCTGTATTTATTTAGTAGACATAAACTCAGCCACACACAACAAAAATCCTCAAACTGTTTTCCAAAAGTTTTCAAATTTAAACAAGTTAACATAAAGGAAGACTAATGTGGCAATAATACTGGGAACTTATGAAAATGCCAGGGATTTCCTAGAACTGTAAAAATCTGAATCTGAGTTAAGTACAAATTGCAAATTAACTACAAAGATTTGAAAACTGTCTAGTTTTCCTGTTAATTGTATTTCCTACATCTGGGCCTATACATAGGTACTACATGTGTAAATAAGTACTAAGGGCTTGCCTAGGACGCACACAAAGACTAGGTTCGATTCCCAGCACCAAACAAAGAGAAACAAAACTAAACTCTTTATTACTCAAGATATAAGTAACAATGCAAGGATAAAAGTAAACCAAAGATTAAAAACTACTTCCCCCCATTCCTATTCTTAGCTTATGGCACAACTACAATGATAGAAGGGAAAAGTTCAGTTCAAAGGAAGTCTTGGAAGTAGCAGTCTAAAACTGGCATTAGAAACAGGACAGAAGCTAAGAACATGGCTCAGACATGGGTTTAACTCCCAAAATTTATGTAAAAAAGTCAAGCAGTCTGGTGTGGTGATGCATATCTTTAATCTCAGCACTCAGGAGGCAGAGGAAGGTGGATCTTTGAGGACAGCCTGGTCTACAGAGTAGAGTTCCAGGACAGCCAGGGATACACAGAGAAACCCTGTCTCAAACATCCCCCCACAAACAAACAAATAAATAAATGGATGGCCAAGCAAGGTTGTGTGCACTTGCTATCCCAGATCTGAGGAGGCAGAAATGGGTAGAGCCCAGGGTTCACTGGGTAGTGCAGAAATGCACCGCAGGTAGAATCATAACTTTCACAGATCACAGCACCTGTCTTCATGACAGCATCACTCACCTGCCTCCCTGGCCAAAGGCTTTTGCCTGGCCAGGCTGATCTTCACACACAGGAGAAATTATATCAAACTGTATTGGAGTATCTGGGGCAACAAGAGAATCTAGAGAGAGGGAAGCCAAATTTGCAGACTCTGATCCCAAGGATCCTGAACTGCTGGTCCGAGCTGTGGGTGGCCGAGATGGTCTAAAGACAAAGGAAAACAAAAAGGCACTAAATTTAGTTTTTTTATTTCAGAAGTGCAATGCTTAACAGACTACAAGAAAAGAAAACAATATTTTAAGTCAATAAAAGTATAAAGCAAATTCCAATAAAAGGCATTACCAAGGCAGGTATAGAAGCACTGACCTGTTATCCTAGCACTTAGGGTGTGAAGGCACAGAGGCACAAACCCTGGGCTGGCCTGTCTTCAAAATAAGACCCTGACTCAAAAAGTAAAAGCTTAATCCCAAATTAGCTAGCTATTTATTTAGTAAAAGATTCCTTTCTTGCTGGGTGGTGGTGGTGCACATCTTTAATCCCAGCACTCAGGAGGCAGAGGCAGGCCAGCCTGGTCTACAGAGTGAGTTCCAGGACAGCCAGAACTAAACTAAACAGTGAAACCTCGTCTCAAAAAATCAAAACAAAAAGATTCCTTTCTTTCCAATTAAAAATCATAAACCGAGACTTGGGAGATGAGTCAGCCAATAAAGTCCTGCTACCTAAGCAAGAGAACCTGGGTTTTAATCTTAAATTCTTGTATTTTAAAAAGCTGCCCATGGCAGCAGGCATCTGCAACAACAGCACTGGAGTGCTGAGAAAGGTAGATTCAAGGAACTCACTGGTCAGCCAGCCCACCGAATCAATGACGCCAGGTGTGTGAGAGACCCTGTCTCAAAAATAAAATTCTCCACCATATTAACCTCTGCCCTGCACAGGCACATATATGTCAACGTGTACCCATACACACATCCTTTATTAGAGAATTTACTGTTTTGAAAATATTCTTCTGTTATTCAGAGATGATCTGGTACTTATCTAAGTAGTACTGTTAAAATCAGATTGCTCACTACAGTTTAAACAGCTTATTTAACTGTCTGTTACATAGCCCCGTATACTAACTCACCCTGCGGGACGCAGGCTCTCATGTCTCTGCTGGAAAGATGGGGAAGGAGTGACAGCTTCCAGAACAGACTGATTTACTCGTGCAGCAGTTTCCTATTTTGTTTTGTTTAAAAAAAAAAAAAAAAGAAAGAAAAAGAAAAAGATTAGTATTAATAATATAAGAAACTAAAAGTTTGGTATATTTCTCAAAATGGTCACTAACTTTTTGAGTTACATTTAAAATACAAACTAAAGCTACTGAAATATTTCCATTCTCTGACCTTACTAGTAAGGTACATTAATTTCAATCATTATGAACTTCCTATAGTTGAAGAATAATTCTAATTTCTTTCTAAGAACACACACAATAAGAAAATACTCTTCCATTAATTCTTAACTACCAGTTATCTTGGATTAAGGTTTGTACTATCACCAAGCACACTGCCTAATTCAAAATATTTTATAGAACATAAAAATTTAGAAATAGAAAATACTCATTAAATATAAAAGAACTCTTCTAGAATAGTTATTAATTCATGAAATTATTGTAAATATCCTGGATGGCATCTCATTTTTACAAAAACAAAATTCTTTTTTCTAAATGAAAAGTCTTTAAATTTAAAACCTGGAAGTCATCTTTATCATTCTCTTATTTACCTTTTACTCAGTCGGTTACTAACTAGTCCAGACCCTCCTATCAAATCCACCATTACATCTATGGTAGCTTAAGCTGGGCATGGTGGCACATACCATTATCTGGGTTGGGGAGAGGGGCAGAGACAAGCAGAGAAACCCTATTGGAGTACAGTAAAGAGCTTAAGACTTAGACTTTCAGCTGAAATCATCAATCCCTACCCAGCTCTGAGAAGCACCTGGGTTTACAGCATAGCCAGCCCACGGAGACTGGGTTTAGACAGATCCTGTCTAGGACCGAGTCTTTTCCCAACTCTCATACAGCATGGTCTTATTCCACGCCTTCAACTACCAGTACCTTTGGATTCTACCTACACATCTGAACTGTACCTATGGCTAAATTTACAAGCTGAGGTCCACCAGGTTTGAAATCCTTGCTGCTCAAAGAATAATTTACAAACTGAGAATTCAAGCTATATCATTACAGATGTACCAAAATCATAATATTTATTTGAGCAAGATTTCCAGGTGATCTGTATGCAGACTCTAGTTTTCTATTCTGGACCAAAAACTTTTATTTACACTGCTGGTTCATTTACATGTCACTTCTGTTTCTAAGCTTTAGTTTTTATTGTATTATCTGCAACATAGCTCAGGTTTCTGTCATCTCCACAGAATTTTCACTAAATCAAAGTCCTCACTGATCCTAACATTCTCAGAATGTAAGCCTATGAGTGATCACCATGAGTGTTTTTTAAACCACATGCTTCTTTCTTTTTTTTTTTCTTTTTTTTTGATTTTCGAGACAGGGTTTCTCTGTAGCTTTTTGGTTCCTGTCCTGGAACTAGCTCTTGTAGACCAGGTTGGCCTTGAACTCCCAGAGATCCGCCTGCCTCTGCCTCCCGAGTGCTGGGATTAAAGGTGTGCGCCACCACCGCCTGGCAAACCACATGTTTCTTTTTTTTTTTTAAATATTTATTTATTTATTTATTTATTTATTTATTTATTATGTATACAATATTCTTTCTGCGTGTATGCCTGAAGTCCAGAAGAGAACACCAGACCTCATTACAGATGGTTGTGAGCCACCATGTGGTTGCTGGAATTGAACTCAGGACCTTTGGAAGAGCAGGCAATGCTCTTAACTGCTGAGCCATCTCTCCAGCCCAAACCACATGTTTCTTATCACAACATGTTGTACATAAAATGTCACACTGCTACCATTTCCCTTACCATCATGGCTAGAGGAAGCCATGAAGCTTCACCTACATTTTACCTACACCATGAAGCTAAACTGTCAATTCAATACCAGCTGAAGTAACTGATTTCAGTACATTTTAAAATAAAATACTGTTCTATGACAGACAATACATGGTATACTATATGGATTCTGTACTTGAGATTACATAATTTGAAAAAGGAAACAGCAATATAAACCACAAAATTACTTCACTCTGATAGATCTGAATAAGAAAATAAAAATAGTACCTCTGGATTTTCACTCAAGTATATTTGTTTAGATATGTTGTTTATTGTACAAATCCACTGAAAAGGAAAAAATAATTAAATATGATTACTAATTTTTTTTCAATAAAGTCTTTCTACTAAGGAAGACTATTCAATATTAAACTGAAACAGAATTTTCATTAGAAATAGCACACAATCTTCATAAGAAAATACCTTGGGGATGGGGATGTAGCTCAGTGGTAGAACATATACTTAACAAAACATGTAAGCCTCTGGATTCAATCCCCAGCACCACAAACAAACAAAACAAAAACAAGAGACCTAGCTATAAACATATGCATGCAAGCAATATCAGATTAATTATTTTTAAATAAACTTATTTATATAAGGCTATAAATAGTAATTACATTAAATTGTAACTTAATAATATATATTTATCTTTTTATACTACATCTTCCCTTGGTTCCCACCAAGCATGGTATTATGAACTCAGTCATCACCATAACACCTATGTAAAAATTTAAACACAAATTCTTTATGGGTAATGAACTTTATTTATCTTCCTTATTTCAAAATAGAAAACACTATTTCAGGGCTGGAGAGAAGGCTCAGCAGTTAAGAGCACTGCCTGTTCTTCCAAAGGTCCTGAGTTCAATTCCCAGCAACCACATGGTGGCTCACAACCATCTGTAATGAGATCTGGTGCCCTCTTCTGGCCTGCAGGCAGCCATGCAGACAGAATACTGAGAATACTGTATATATAATAAATAAATAAATCTTGAAAAAAAACAAAACAAAACACTATTCCACATCTTCTGCCTCACTCTCAAGGATTCCTGTGCCTAAGAGGCTCACGAAACTAATACCCTGGTAACCCACACAGAGAGCAAAAACATCTGTGTCCTCAAAAGCCACAACTACTCTTTCCCATGAGAAATAAATGCAGGTAGGTTTCTATAGAACTTCCAACTATAGGGGGTGGAGAGATGGCTCAGTGGTTAAGACCACTGACTGCTCTTCCAGAGGACCTGGGTTCAATTCCCAGCACCCACATGGCAGCTCACACTTGTCTGTGACTCCAGTTCCTGGGCTTCTGACACCCTCATATAAATACATATACATGTAGGCAAGGAACACAAAATAAAAATAAATTATAAAAAAATTTAAAAAGAATTTCCAACTCTGTCTTTTACCAATAAAATTATAATACTAAATAAAAATGCTTAAAAGTAAGCTACGGTATATTTCCATGAAGACTATTTCTGAAAAGTCTTTAAGATATCAGTCTTGCTATCACTTTACCTTCCATGTGTTGTATACTAGGAGTAAAAGTGGAGCCAAAACTAAAAGGCTTGTAAGGAAGAACAGAGACTCCCAAATCTTTGTTCTTCTGTCTTTCACTTTCCCAGCGTTCTAAGCTTTGGCTGCTCTCGTGGTAGCATGCCTGCGGCCACTGCACTCCAACACTCTAACCACAGCAAGGAGTGCCAAGGTCAGTGAGCTGGAGAGTCAAGGTCATCACTGAACAAAAGACTTTAAGACAGCACAGAGATGGTGGCTGAGGCCCCTCCAGCTGTAAAGCTGCTAGAAAACTAAGACTGCTGCTTGAGAATAGAGAACTTTTAAAATGTTTTTTAATTAACTAGGATTTTTCCAAATTTTCTATAACGAATACATTATGTTTTGTTCTCAGAAAAAAAAAACTAGTTTTAAATGTTAAATGTTGCTGAAAAATTAACCTTATAAAAAATTTTACCTCTTCATGGTCTTTTTTACTCTCTGCTTGCAAAATTGAAGATCTAGGGGGAAAAAAGAGTGAAAGCTTTAGCTTCAACTTTAAAATTAAAGAAAAAAACACAAGTGACAAGATTTTCTGGAAAGAAAACCACTCCAAGAGATTCTCTACTACACAATGTGCAAAATCAAACAGGAGCACCCATACTCAGAAGACGAAACGTAAAAGAAGAAAATGCACTTCAGCTTCCTGGCATTTCTACCGGTGATTTGACTAGAAAATACTAACTTCATTATTGACAGCTTCACACTCTATAAGGTTAAATAAAAGTTCCAACATATGAATCATTAACATAAATATATGGCCTTTGCCATTTTAAGAGAATATTGCAGTTTTTCTAGTTTTCTATCAATTCAGGAAAAATTGGAAACTATGCCAAGCATTAGCAAAAACTAAAAATACAAAAATGTAAAACACTGATAGTAACTTGCTAGCAACTTGCTAATCCTGCTAATGGAAACAGGAACACTCTAATATACAGCACTGACATTCATTGCATGTCTGTAGAAGGACTAACTAGGAAAATAACTATGTGGCTACGATACTGAGCAGAAATTAGCTTTTATGGAAAAAGGTACCTTAATGTACATTACTATTATGGAGTGAAAAAATGACTTTCAGAGAACCAAGAGGTTTCTTCTTTTTTTCTTATACATTTTTTGAAAGGTTTGTTTGTTTGTTTGTTTGTTATGTATGCAGTGTTCTATCTGCATGGACACCTGCTGGCCAGAAGAGGGTACTGAAATCCCATTACAGATGGTTGTGACCCACCATGTTCAATTCCTGGGAACTGAACTCAGAATCTCTAGAAGAGCAGCCAGTGCTCTTAAACTCTGAGCCATCTCTCTAGCCCCAGTTTCTTCTAAATAATAAGAAAGTTCAAAGGTCAAAATCAATCTCAGCTAACTTAAATATATATCATTAGGAAAATGTTTAAATTATGTTGTATTTTTCTAAGTATTATAATGCAGCCACTACAGATTTTATTTAATTGATTTGTTCTATTTATATGTATCTGAGTTGATGTGCGGCACATGAGTGTAGGTGTCCCTGGAGGACAGAAAAGGTGTCAGTTTCCCTATTACTGGAACTACCGGCAGTTTTGAGCCACCGGATGTGGGTGTTCAGAACTGGATATAGAAGCTCTGTAAAAGTAGCCAGTGTTCTTAACTGCTATTTCTCCAATCCTGTATTTTTTTTTAAATGGATGCAGATGCAATTTATGTATACAAAATATCCTTCAAGTATTTAAGAAAATATACTTAGCAGGCACGGTGACACACTTATAAACTACTAAACACTCCTAAACTACTTCAGAGACTAAGGTAAGAGGACCACAAACTGAAGGCCAGTCTAAACAACTTACTGAGAACCTGTCACAAAATGGAACTGTACAAAAAGGGCTGTGGCTCTAGCTCTGTGGTAAAGAATTGCCTAGCTCAAGGTTGTGGGTTCAAGGCAAAGGAGAAGAGGGGATAGGGAGAGGGAAGGAAGGAAAATGCATAAATAAAATTATAGGATTTTTTCTATTATCCTATTTATCTTTATGCTTTTCAAAAGAATTTTCCTACTCTATAGATTCTTGTTTAATGCAAAAGCAATAGAATTTTTTAGGAGCATGATAATAATGGACAAAATAAGCTACCCGGAAGTAAGTGATTAACATTTCAAAATAGAACCATTGTTAGAATCTATGTCATATATGGTGTGTTAAATTTCAACTCCTCACAATAACTGACAGCTCCTCTGCCTGTATTTGATGTATAGAAAAAGAGGTCAGAGAGGTTATAAGTAACTTGTCCAAGAACACAGAGTAAATAATAGCCCCTGGCTGGCATTCTAACTTATAGTGTCTTCCCACTAGTGTGCAGGATTCTTCAGTGACTAGTCTCAAACATGAAATGACAGGTCTGCACCATTTGTTGATTTGACAACTTCAAAGTATTAAAAAAAAATCATTTAAGTCAGAAAAAAATGAACTCATGTCTATTAAATTACAAAGCAAACTGCCTTAATAAAATGCTGTAGGAATTTAGCAGTCATTGTAGGGTAGACATTAGAATGAGTAGTTTTCACTATATCCAAGGTAAACATTACAGCAGACAGTTGTTTTCTAGAAGTCCTCTGACCTTGTGGGAAACAGTGATTCCGTGATGGTAGAACTGTCTTCTGAAGGGGCATTGCATCCTTCACATGACATTGGTCACTATAAGCGTCTGGAACACCTGAGGCTCTGGGATGACTGTGTATTGCAAAAGATACACAGGAAAAAGGACTAAGGTCATGAGGGCATGCAGTGCTTTCTTTTAGAGAGGCATATTAGATGAGATAGGGACCCTGTATGAGGAAACACTTTACCCAAAAAGCAACTCTGTGGAACAATAAATAAATACGTCTTGGTTGGCTGTTCACCAGAGGCTAAACCTTCCTACTGCCACACAGGCCTAAAAATTTCATCTTGGAGTGACCTCTTTCTTTGACCAACCCACACAACACAGAACACGCCAACAATACATAGGAATTCTAAATGTCTATATTAAACAAAAAGGAATTATTCTGCATTTTATTTTTAAATGTATGACTTAGCAGCAGCAGAAAAATACTAACTTTTTTCCGTCAAAAGAAGTGATCTGAAAACAGTATCGCCTGTCTTCACAGTCCACAGCCATAACTGAGCAGTTGTCTATGTCCATGGCCAGGCCTCCTGCCACATCTCCACGTGCTTGACTCATTAAGTTTCCACCCTGCGTGAAGTAAAACTGTCTATCCCAGGTAGATGACACCAAGCCTGTTTTACTAAAGAAAGTACATAGATATTTTAATAATGACACCTAAAAATCCCTTATCATCCACAGACACAAGAAAAAGCATGTGAAAACAAACAACTTGCGAAGAGGCACAAAGATATCAAGAAGACATACCACTTTTTCTCACTCTAAAATGATTTTATTCACGTTCACTCACTTGTGTAAAGTGTGTACAGTTTCAAAAACAGGAGTAGAAATTAGAAGTTGAAGCTGTTGAACTGACACATCAAAAATGTATATTCTAGTTCAATATTCAAGGGAAAAAATTCAATTTTATTTCTAGGATTAATCAACTTCACCATCCTATATCAAGTGAAGGCTGGGGACTTATCTCAATGGGGTAGCGTGTGTGTAGGATACTCAAGGACCTGGGTTCTAAGCCAGCATTGATAAAGGGAATAAAAAGAGATGGGGGTGGGGGAGGGGATTTGACCCAGTTTCAAATGAAAACTCAAATTTGACTTGATATAATCACATAGTTAAGTATGTAATTAATATTAATACAATGTTGTGATTATGATAGACTTATTTAGACTCAAATTGGTTTTATCTCTTTCATAAATCCAAATTATTCAATAAATAGTAAGGTAAAAATTTTGTTGTTTTGTTTTGAAGACAGGGTCCCTCTGTGCAGCCTTAGCTGTCTAGCAGTCACTTTGTAGATCAGGTTGGACTTGAACTCACAGATATCCATCTGCCTCTGCCTCCCAAGTGCTGGGATTAAAGACATGTACCTCACCACCTGGCTTTACGTAGTATATTTTTTTTTTAAGTATTCACGAATGTTCATATATCATCAGGCTCATATAAATACACCACTAAAAAGTTTCAACCTTGGGCTGCCAAGATGGCCCTAATGGTTCAAGTCACTTCCTGCATAGCTAGTGATTTGAGTTCTATCCCAAGCACCCCCATAGTGGAAAGAGAGGACCAGCTCCAACAAGCTGTCCTCTTACCTCCACTCCTAAACTGTGCTATAGCACGTATGCACAAAATAATAATAATAAAAATATGTACACACAAAGAAAATAAAAACATATTTTTTAAAAAGATTTAAACCTTTAGTAAAACCAAAACATCTGGCAAACAATACAAACTATACATTATACTTATTGGATATTACAAGATGAGATGTAAAAATAGCAATAGTTTTCTTACTTCCTAGCATTTAGGTATCCAGCCTTTCGGGTTAAATTTCTATTGACAGGAAACTTGGTGGGATCTGGGTCAGGCACGTATAAAGGGTCGCTGGCGACCTCCAAGTCTTCTATTGTTTGTTGCATGGTCTCTACATCACCATCCATTTCCCTTCGGACACTAATAAAGAAAACAGACCAGTTACTACCAGCCACAACCAACAAAAAATGCTGTATCAATCCTATGTGCCCATAAATTTAATTATTTAAAGAAGCAACTGTAAGATAGCTAAAGTAATATAAATTCATTTTAAACACCTTTTAAAACTTAGATATTTTGGCCAGGCAGTGGTGGCACACACCTTTAATCCCAGCACTCAGGAGGCAGAGGCAGGCAGATCTCTGTGAATTAGAGGCCAGTCTGGTCTACAAGAGCTAGTTCCACGACAGGTATCAAAGCTACACAGAGAAACTCTGATTTGGAAAAACTAAACAAAAATCAAAACAAAAAAGACAAACAAAAACAACCTTAGATATTTATAAACAATATCAAATTTGAACACTAGTAAACACCTAATTATAAAACAGTTCCCACAGTGCTTTGTGATATAGCAGACTTCTGTTCAAGCCTCAGCACTGCAAAAAAGAAAATAAAACATCCCAATTTCATCTTTCCATGCTCCAGATCAATAGTACTGCTACCCAGACAGCAGAGGTGATCACAAGTGCTGTCTCCCTTAACACTAGAGCACAAAAAACAAGATTTGCTTAGTAATCTTCCAAGTAATTTTTATGAATGAGACTTCAAAGAAAATTTCACTTAGAAATTATTACTGTTATGTATTTTTATTATTCAGATATAAAATCTACCTTTCAATTATTAAAACTGTCAAATTTCACAGTGTTATAAATCTAGCGTTTACATTCTAGGGAAAACATAGTAAAAAGTCCAAAATTTAGTCATAAAGCTAAGAAATACACTCATGGCAGGAAAACTAAAAGTTGTAAATGTTTAAATTATGGCATCCAGCAGTTAATGTAGTGCCACACTTTCATTTTAATGGAAACAAAATACTTACTTCTGAACACTTGTTCCAATATTAGCTAAAAATTCTTCCAGTTGTCCATTGAGATTTTCAGAGCCCATCTTAAAGAAACTTATCTGAGGTGGAGGAGGAGTAGAAGGTCATACAACACAAACGTGCACACAAAAGATATTCAGAGTAAATCCCATCAACAATTTCTAGGACAACAGATTAAATAGAAATGACACGGGATTATTCCATTTTTGAAGGAACAGGCTGTGGCTTATGATATCTACCAGACATAGAGCCACTGAGGAGACCAGAATTAAACCCCACCATGTATTCTTTTCCATATTTTAGGAGGACTTTACCCACTGTGTAACCCTGGGTGGCCTCTGGCATGATCAGGCTACTCTTATGCCCGAAGTGATATTCAAATTTTTGGGGTATTTTGTTTTGTTTTTGAGACAGGGTTTCTCTGTATGGCACTCGCTCTGTAGACTAGACTGCCTCTGCCTCCAGACTGCTGGGATTAAAGGCGTGCACCACCACCTCCTGTCTTTAGGAACTGATCTATTTCCCCAAACTCGAGTTTCTAGCCTCTTTCCTAAGGTGTACCTTTTTGGGCATTTGAACTACATTATTTTTTCATGCATATCAGTGTTCTGCCTGTGTGCATGTCTGTCCATCACGTGTATGAACATACCCTTGGAGCTCAGAAGAGAGTGTCAGATTCCCCATCCTACAGATACTGGAAATTGAATCTGGGTCCTCTAGAAAAGCAGTCAGTGCTCTTAACCACTGAGACATCTCTCTAGGCCCCTCATCTATTATTTTTGACTCAGGTAGTATGCAAACTTGCTCATTCTTTCTCAGATTTATGAAACAATAATGAAAAGAAACTCCAGCAGTGGGTATTACACTGAAATTCATCTAGTTTTCTGTTCACTGACTCAACTGTGGTGGAAAAAGTCTGAATAGAATGTGTTTTCAAAGGTCTGATCTCCAAAATATATAAAGAACTCAAGAAACTAGACTTTAAAAGGATAATTAACCCAATTAAAAAATGGGGCACTGAACTGAACAGAGAATTCTCATCAGAAGAAGTTAAAATGGCCAAAAGATACTTAAGGTCATGCTCAACCTCCTTAGCAATCAGAGAAATGCAAATCAAAACAACTTTGAGATATCATCTTACACCTGTCAGAATGGCTAAAATCAAAAACACCAAGGATAGCCTTTGCTGGAGAGGTTGTGGAGAAAGGGGTACCCTCATCCATTGCTGGTGGGACTGCAAACTTGTGCAACCACTTTGGAAATCAGTGTGGCGGTTTCTCAGAAAAATTGGGATCAACCTACCCCTGGACCCAGCAATAGCACTCTTGGGAATATACCCAAGAGATGCCCTATCATATGACAAAAGCATTTGTCCAACTATGTTCATAGCAGCATTATTTGTAATAGCCAGAACCTGGAAACAACCTAGATGCCCTTCAATAGAAGAATGGATGAAGAAAGTGTGGAATATATATACATTAGAGTACTACTCTGCGGTAAAAAACAATGACTTCTCGAATTTTGCATGCAAATGGATGGAAATAGAAAATACGATCCTGAGTGAGGTAACCCAGACCCAAAAAGAAGATCATGGGATGTACTCACTCATAATTGGTTTCTAGCCATGGATAGGGGCCACTGAGTCTATAATTTGTGATCCTAAAGAAGCTAAACAAGAGGGTAAACCCAAGGAAAAACATATAGATATCCTCCCAGCTATGGGAAATAGACAAGATTGATGGGCAAAAAATGGGAATCTTGGGGGGTGGGGTGGGATGGGGATGAGGATGAGGGGAGATGGGGAGAGAAAAGTGTGAAGGAGAGATGAGGGGAACTGGGGGAATCGGGGTGATTGGGGGTAAAGGAAGGTTGGATGGGGGAGCAGGGAAACTCATACCTTAGTTAAGGGAGCCACCTAAGGGTTGGCAAGATACTTGAACCTGGAATGGCTACCAGAAGCCCAGGGCAATGTCCCCAGTTAGTTCATTGGGGCACCTGAGGATAGGGAACCTGAAATGAACCTATCCTATAATCATACTGATGAATATCTTGCATATCGCCATAGAACCTTCATCTAGCGATGGATGGAGATAGAGACAGAGACCCACACTGGAGCACCGGACTGAGCTCCCAAGGTTATAATGAGGAGCAGAAGGAGAGAGAACATGAACAAGGAAGTCAGGACCATGAGGGGTGCACCCAACCACTGAGACAGGGGGGCCGATCTATTGGGAGCTCACCAAGGCCAGCTGGACTGCTACTGAAAAAAACATGGGATAAAACCGGACTCTCTTAATGTGGTGGACAATGAGAGCTGACGAGAGGCCAAGGAGAATGGCACAGAAACTTTCATCTGGCGATGGATCGAGAGAGAGACAGAGACCCAATTTGGATCAACCGTTTGAGCTCTTAAGGTCCAAATGAGGAGCAGAAGGAGGGAGAACATGAGCAAGGAAATCAGGACCACGAGGGGTGCACCCACCCACTGTGACAGTGGAACTAATCTATTGGGAGCTCTCCAAGGCCAGCTGGACTGGGACTGAATAAGCATGGGTTGAAACTGGACTCTCTGAACAAGGCGGACAATGAAGGCTGATGAGAAGCCAAGGACAATGGCACTAGGTTTCGATCCTAATACATGAACTGGCTTTGTGGAAGCGTAGCCTGTTTGGATGCTCACCTTCCTGGACCTAGATAGAAGTGGGAGGACCTTGGTCTTCATGTAGAGCAGGGAATTTGGACTGCTCTTCAGTATCGAGAGGGAGGGGGAGTGGACTAGGGGGAGGAGAAGTGGAGTGGGGATAGGGGGAGGGGAGCGGGGGGAGGGGGCAATATGTGGGAGGAAGGGGAGGGAAATGGGAAACGGGGAGCAGTTGGAAATTTTAAGTAAAAAAGAATAAAAAAAAAAAAAAAAAAAGAATGTGTTTTCATTTATTCTATAACATTTTAGAACTTCAAATGCAAAGGAAATTCATTCTCCCAACCTCATTAAAATAGGATAATCATTACAGTCTTTTTACTTTTTAAAACCACAATACAAATTAGTATGTTGACAACAGCTTACAATATTCTTAGAGTTAATGCAAATACCAAACCTAATACAAGGCTTTTAGAACGGATATAACCCAAAACATACTATGGTATTACCTGAGCCTGCATGTATCCAAGTAGAGGTTCTAACAAAGCTATTTTCTTCTTGTACTGAAGAGTATTTAATGCACAAAAATAATGCATCATCGTCTGGTGCTGTTTCTTCCTGGAAGTATACACATCCTCTGTTACTTCGTACTTTACCTTTGAATGAAGAGTAAAATAATTTTTTGAGTACAATAATAATTTTGAATTATCTTTAATAGAAGCTATGAAGAGTCTACCAAGGAAAACAGTGTATAAATAATCAATGAATGTAGCTTTTCTGTTTTCTACTCTATTCAAAAGCCATTACACACACTGAGTAAAATGATTTTTGTTTTCCAACCATATCCCTTACAAAAAGGAATATCTACATACAACTACAAATGTAAATACCTGTAACAAGCATGACAAAGAGAGCCCATCATACTTAGCCAGTGATATCCGATCTTATTCTGTTCACACCACATATTCTCTCTTCTGGGTTTCTCACTACCAGTCTTTTTTTTGAACCTGCTTATAGTAATAGTTTATTTATGTTTTAATAAATAAAGCTTATCTGAAGATCAGAGGGTAAAACTAAGCCACTAGAGGCCAGGCAGTGGTGGCACACGCCTTTAATCCCAGCACTAAAGGGGAATATAAGATGGAGGAGACAGATGCTCAGGGCTCTGTCTTCAGTCTCCCAGTCTTGCTAGAGGTATGACTTCTCTAGTGGCTTGGCTGTTTTCCTTTTCTGATCTTCAGCTTGAACCCCAATATCTGTCTCTGGGTCTTTATTATTCATACTGCACCTGCTCATTTTCCTAAGCTCACATTTAAAATAAACATATTTCCCTGAGTTATTTTACTCAACAAATTTTCATTGAGCATTTCTAGAGGTCTAATATGTATTAGGCTCTCTTTCCCTCCATCCCTTGGAGTACCTATCAAGTTCCAACATTATCCCAATGCACCAGTGATTTGGTGGCGGTAAATTCTCATCTCCTCCCTGGCACTCTCAAGCACCAGAGGAAAGCACATGGTTCTTCATGTGCTTCTGAGTATAAAAACGGGTGTTTATATGCAACGGAAATGCACAAAATCAAAACCAGTTTCTTCCTCGTGACACCTGTCCTTCCTTGTTTTTTCTTCTCTCAAAACTCCTTTTTCTCCTCTTTTACTAAGAACCTTTATCACAACTATACAAACTATGTTAGGGCTCTTTTTACTGTGTTTGCTCTAGTACTGCCCCTTTCATTCTCATTACAGCTTTTGTTTTATAGCTGTATGATGTCACCCACTTAAAACCCTTTGATGACTACTTACTTCCTCTAACACAAATTTCAAGGCCATAAATGTAGTAATTTGGGCCCAAACTATTCTTTGTTGGGCTTGGGGAGGTGGGGCGCTGTTGCTCTGTTTTAAAACATTCTGTAGCCCAGGCAAGGCTTCAACTCCAGGGCGTCCTCAAACTTTCAGTGCTCCGCCTGCTTTTGCCTCCCAAGTGCTGGGATGACATGTGTGAGCTACAACACCCAGCCCCCAACTACTTTGTTATTTCTGCCATCTCTCCCCAAACATATCCAAAGAAATGAAGGTAATGGTTTCCTCCCATCTCCGCATGCTTAAAATTTAGTGAAACCTGCTAAAACTCTACATTCACTATCCAATTTTATTTTCACAATTGTTTCATGGATTTTTGTTTTACATAGAGAATAAAGGCATAGAAGTAAGTAACTGGTAAGTGATTTCAAGTAAGGTAGTAGCATACCTCAGATATGTCACCAAAATTTTACCCTAGCACCAATATTCTAAACCCTTATATTCCCCAAACTCCAGAAACATGCCTCCACAGAAGAACTGCTTTGGTTTGGAATTTTTCTGTTTGTTTAGGAAAGTCCTTTTTAATCCCCAAAGGGCTGTCCACTTATCTACAATGCACATGTCACCTCCAAGTATTTTCTCCAACTCACCAATAAAGCTCTAGCTGTACAACTAGGAAAATCTCTATTACTGCATTTATCTCGTGTTAATCTAGAGTCTCTCCATCCTTGTACTCTGAAACGACGTATTCACACAAAAGCATTCAAGGAGTAAGAGTGGAGCCTACTCACATTGTTCCCCCAAGGTATCCAACATACTGCTTGATAAATAGATGTTCAACAATTATTCTAATTAAAAAAAAGATGAATGCTTTTTAAAAATACTTGGAATAGCCAAAAGCAATATAAAATGTGACAAATGTTATAGCCTAGACCCTTATATACTCCTCTAAGGCAAAAAAATTTCAAATTGTGTATGTTTTATTGGACAATTTGTGAACTAAATTAGAAACAAGAACCAGTTTGGAGGAATCATCACTGTGTGAGAATCATTCCCATTGCTGTCACAGTGGCTGCTGCACATTAAATGCTACTCAGCTGTCAGTCCCCATGAGCGGTCAATGTGCCTCTGCCTGCAGCTGTGGCCAGGGCGGCAAACACCAAGGCCTGCACAGAGATCCCCTCATGTGCAAGCACTGGTAGAAGCTATATCTCAGGCCTTGAAATCACCTAGAACTTGGTAATATTCTCTTTTTTAATCTTTATTTAAGTGCATTTGTCCACAAATCTTATGTAATACTCTGGGTTTCATTCCTTAAAGAAATATCGAAACATAAATATTTCCTTTAAGTAGAGAAAGCCTCATACCAGAATTTCATTGAGTTCTGTGTGTGACAATTCACTGAGGTTGTGTGGGACTTATTCTTTTTGTTTTAATCATATAATTTTTTTAATGAGTTTCCAGCACAGAGTGTTACCCAATTTAAGGTTACCTTTTCCTCACCCAAATCACCATGAATACTTATGAAATGAATTATCTTTTTCTTTTTGTAATTTTTTCCTTTCTTTTTGAGATTATAATATAAACACAACATTTCTCCCTTTCCTCCACCTAAAGTTTCTGATGTACTCCTCCTTGTTCTCTTTAAAATTTATGCCCTCTTTTTTTATTGTTATTGCATGCATATACTGTATCTCACAAGGTATTTCTGAATACATATGTGATCACATGAAAACAGAACATATGCAATATTATAAAAATACAAAAAAACAAGTTTTATATACTAGAAATCAGCTACATTTTTAAAATGGTTATGCTTAATTATAACATCAAATACTGGCAGAAGAAAAGCATTTTGTTTAAGAGACCAGTTATCAGAAAGATTCTGAACAGCTAGGAAAAAATAATTTGAGAGTAATACTACAGCAATGATCTGTTGGCTCTACTTTTTTGTTTGTTTGTTTGTTTGTTGTTTGTTTTTTTTTTCGAGACAGGGTTTCTCTGTGGTTTTGGAGCCTGCCCTGGAACTAGCTCTTGTAGACCAGGCTGGTCTCGAACTCACAGAGATCCGCCTGCCTCTGCCTCCCGAGTGCTGGGATTAAAGGCGTGCGCCACCACCGCCCGGCTTTGTTGGCTCTACTTTTAAGCAGAAAAAAGAAAAACTAAATCACCTAATGAAATGGCCATTAACTATGATACTGAAAACGTATACTAAATTGGAGAGATAATGGCTCAGCAGTAATGAGCACTCGCAGCTCCTAGCAGCTCTTCCAGAGGATTCAAGTTCAACTCCAACACCCACATGGTGGCTCACAACCATCCGGCATTCCAGTTCCAGGAGCTCTGACTCCCTCTTCTGGCCTCCCCTCGCACTTAACACACATGGAACACAGACATCCCTGCAACAAAACAGCTATACACACAAAAAAATAATTAAAAATGTTTTTAAAAGTGTGTACACACACCTTGTCATTTTCTCTCTTTTTTGACAATCGACTATATCTGTTAATTGCAGCATCATGATCTGGAAAACAGAAATGAGTGTTAACAGTACAACTGTACTTAGCAAAACTACACCTGTACTAGAGCTAGTTAAGAATACCCTTCCACGTGACCACTGTGTTCAAATTTCCCCACAGCCTAGTTTCCCTTAAATTAGGTGACTATATATCAAACTGATAGAAAATATTAATTTCCAAAAAAACTATGATCTACTAAAAGTGCCTGCTCTTTTTCAAAGGCAAATGGAGAAGCAGTTGACCTGAGGGAGGGGAAATGATTGGGAGGAATGGAGAGAGGGGAGGATGAGGTTGAGATGTTTTATATAGGAGAAGAATAAATAAAAAGAAAAAGGAAAAATTACTTTTAATTCTAAATTGGAAAACTTTTTTAAAAAAAAATAGGAGAGCTCAGTGGTAGAGTGCTTGCCTAGCATGCACAAGGCCCTGACTTCAAGACCCGACACAGAAAGAGAATATGAGAGGAAAAGAAAGAGGAAGAAAGAAAACTGGACTATTTAGGAAATAAGTAAAAGAGAATATTTACAACCTCTTTAGGCATTATGAAGATAGCAAGTTATAAGACTGATGTAATGGCCATTCAAATATTTTTTATAAAAAAGTATATTCAAAGTATCTCCATTGATTTAAATAATGTTAACCGGGTGGTGGTGGCGCACGCCTTTAATTCCAGCACTCAGGAGGCAGAGGCAGACGAATCTTTGTGAGTTCGAGGCCAGCCTGGTCTACAAGAGCTAGGTCCAGGACGGGCTCTAAAACTACAGTGAAGCCCTGTCTTGAACCCCCCCCCCAAAAAAAAAGAAAGAAAAGAAAAAACATAATGTTCTATTAACCATTATATATTAACTTTGACACCCATACAACGACCCTAATGCTGTCAACGTAGACTACGATGACAAACACTTCAGCAGTCATTTGTACACCAGAGACCACGAGGAAATATTAAATATTGACAGGAGAGAGATAGAGGAAGTTATCAAGAGAGCAAAATGCAGAAAGGCCCCAGGAGTGGATGGCATCACAGTGGAGGAGCTGGAGGTAGCTACAATAGGCTCAGGGGCCGAGGCTTCTCAGACTCTTCAGAGAGATATGGGAACACGAAGAGATTCCCATGGAATGGAAGCACTCAAGTCAGAATTTCCATACACAAGAAGGACAAGTGGACTGCTCAAACTACAGGGGCATTAGTTTGTTGTGCCATAGCAGCAAGATCTTCTCCTCCATTATCCTGCAAACGATCAAGGGCAGAACAGAGGAAATCCTAGCAGAGGCCCAGTGCAGATTCAGAGCTAACAGGAGCAGAACTGACCAGATCTTCACCTTGAGGCAACTGGCAGAAAAATACAAAGAAGTTGGAAAAAACTTATTTGTTACATCAACTTCAGAAAGGCATTCAATAGCATTTGGAGGAAAAGACTTTGGGAAACAATGAGGTTCTACAGGTACTCAGAGAAAAGCA
Organism: Chionomys nivalis; assembly: GCF_950005125.1. Classification (NCBI taxonomy): domain Eukaryota; kingdom Metazoa; phylum Chordata; class Mammalia; order Rodentia; family Cricetidae; genus Chionomys; species Chionomys nivalis. Next base: position 29,220,861 of record NC_080090.1, on the reverse strand, counting down.
TAAGAATACGAGATAATGCCTAAAAGATACCTTTGCATTAGGCAAAGTCTATGGAGGACTAAGTGACCAGTTTACGACAATTGTAGGGGTGTTGCAGGGATGCGTCCTCACCACTACTCTTTCACATATTCCTGGAATTAATAATAGCATGAGCCCTGCAGGATGAGAAGACAGAAGTGCAGATAGGTGGTGTGTGAATCAATAACTTGCGTTTCACAGCTACTACAGCACTACTTGCCGAAAGTCCAAATGAGCTGCAGGCCATGGTAAACAGAGGGTGGAAGTCAGTGAAAACCTTGGCACGAAAGTAAACATGGAGAAGACTGAGATACAACACATGGGAAGGGCACACAAGGATTTTAACATTGTAATAAAGAATCAGAACCTCAAGCAGTCAACTTTGTCTATCCTGGAGGAAGCTCAGTTCAAAGGAGGGAACTATTTCAGACGTCAAGAGGTGAATAGGGTTAGCGAGGGCTGCATTCCAGGCACTAGGAAAGGTTTGTCAGCAAGAGACATACGACAACAAAATTACAAGTCTATGAGACGCTTGTCTTGAGATGCCTTCTTTACAACTCTGAAACCTGGACAGTGAAATGCTCCTCACAGGGGCCGAATGTGTTTAAGATGGCATGTCTCAGGAGAATTCACACGAAGAGACAGGCTACACAACAATGACGTTAAAAGACATCTCCATCTACAGAAGGAAGTAAACTACAAGATACAACATCAGCCCTTGAGATACTTCAGCTATGTTATGAGAATGAATAACGGCAGATACCCAAGATAGCACTGCTTGGAGGAGTGCCCAGGATAAGACCAAGAGGAAGGTCCAAAAAACGCTGAATAGACAACATAAAGGAAGACGTGGAACCTCGGGTACGACAGTAACACAAGCATCTAGGACTGCCTCGGATAGGAACAACTGGAGAACCGTCATAAAAGGCTGCCCATGCATGCTTAAGCATTGCCGGGGCATAAATGATGATGATGATATTACCCAATGAACTGAGTTAATTTTTAAAAATTATTACAAAAAGTCAGCCATGATGTATGTTGATAAATAGATGAATAAAAGAAATTAGTGTATAATATATTAGGGCTTACCATTACTAGCAATCTGAAATACCTCTTTTAGTGTCAGTATTTCTGAAAAAGTTCAAAAATAATTTCATTTTAGCAATACTTATGAAATGTTTTATTCTATTTATAAAGCACTTAGTACCGTTCAAGCCATAACTAAAACTCAACCAGGAATTTATATTGAAGGTGGAAAAGTTAGTTTCAGTTAGTCTACAAAGGATTCAAAAATCATTAACAATACACCACCAGAAGATCTACTTACCACAAATACGAGACAAACAAGTATTAAAAGTCACTTTAAGTGCTAAGAAATGCAAATACTGGCAATAATAGACTCTATCATATTAATATGTTTTTATATATAATTAATAATTTCGAATGCTAAGTGAAAAAGAAAAGATTGTGCCATTCAGTCTCCTGAGATTGTGAGTTATTCTTTCCACCTTGGACCTGACCATTCTTAAGGATCATTTCAGTTATTAGCTCCACCTCTTAAAGACACTTGTCTTTAAGTACCTAACCTATTCACTGCTGTGCTTGATTTTTCTTAACCTACTTTGAGTTTATAAATTATTAAAAAGAACCAGATCAATAAACACTCATTTGGTCACCTACCAACCTTAGAGACATTATCTACCAACTAGTAAGTCCACTAACTACTGCGGTTGTTGGATGGGCCTGTGCCCCTAGCTCCCCCAGCCCATATGAACCTCTACTCTTCAGCACCATCACCTTCCATTCTTCTTTTTCCCTCACTGGACTCACAACTTCTTAGTCTCCTGGATATCAAATCCAATGTGTTCCCTCTGAACACAAATGGACTGTGTCACCTAACTCCTTTAGAATCCACTGGCTTGTTTTTGTTCACAGACTTACGTCCAACACCTTTACCATGCTTTAGTTCTTTCTAACCTATTTCTACATTCATCTCTCGATTGCTTCAGCACATCCAGCACTGAATTTCTTATTATTCTCAGAATAAGTGATCTATTTCTACAACCTACACCTTTATGAATTCCATTCTCTCTAACAGAAAACTCCTTTCTCTTAACACAGTTTTCTTCATTCATGTCATTGATGAAGCCTTTTTGACCATTTCCTCTGAGCACCAATAGAACCTTCTTATTCCCTAATTCTAAGACACAGACTAGTGCTAACCCATCTCCTTTTTGAGGAAAGGACATTATTATTTGTTAGGAACTAGTTAAATATCTATCAAGCATTTCCATAAATGTTTAGTAACTGCTTTAAGTAAAAGTGGCATGTTGTGGTCAGAACTGGTTCAAATAAGAAATAAAATTCACTCTACTAGCACTGATGAAAATGAACATGTTGACTTCCATACCTTTCAGATCTCTTTCTTTAAACTGGGAAATGGGGAACATCATGGCATCAGCAAGTTGAGTTGAAAGTACCGCATGACAAGAACTAAGCTAGTAAAAGAAAAACCAAAGAGACCAAATAACTAACAAATGGCACAACTAATAAATGCCTACACATAGACATTTACTAATTATATAGAAATTTGAATCTGGTCTTTTAAAAGGCTGATATAATTTTACATATGGAAACAATAAAAATTATGCAGTATAATATGAAATGTATAGTAAAAAGGAAATTCCTACCAGGAGGTAGTGGCACAGACCTTTAATTCCAGCACTTGAGTGACAGAGGCAGGAGGATCTCTGAGTTCAAGGCCAGCCTGGTCTACAAAGTGAGTTCTAGGACAGCCAAAGTTACAGAGAAACCCTGCCTCAAAAAAACAAAAACCAAAACAAAAAATCCTTATTTTTCTATTTGTTTTCTTTTGTGAGACAGGGTCTCTCTACATAGCTGTAGCAGTCCTGAAACTCACTCTGTAGACCAGGCTGCCCTTGAGCTCAGAGATCCATCTGCCTCTGCCTTCCACATGCTAGGACTAAAGGCATACGCCACCATGCCTAGCTTAAAATTTTTAGAAGAAAATTTAAGATGATCTTTTATTTGACAACACTAGCTTAGATATATCAAAGTACAAGCAACAAAATAAAAATTAAAATGAACTCTATTAAAATGAAAAATGTACATCAGAAGATACCACCAGTAAATAAAGATAACAAACACAATGAGAAGACATTTGCCAGCCACGTTTCAGGAGCAATCTGAATCAAGGAAATGAACTCTTACAATTTAATGATAAAAAAAATAGCCCATTTAAAAATGGGGAAAGGATCTGAACAGACACTTCCCCCAAAGACTAGAAATGATTGATAATGACATGAAAAAATGCTCAATATCATATTAGTTATCCAAACACTGCAAGTCAAAATGACAATGAGATACCACTTCACTATGACTACATGATTCTCTTTCGAAATAGGGTTTTTCTGTGTATCCCTGGCTGTCCTAGAACTCACTCACTCTATAGACCAGGCTAGCCTCAAATTCATAGAGATCTGCCTGCTTCTGCCTCCCAAGTTCTGGAATAAAAACAAAACAACAACAAAAAAAACATGCACCACTATCAACCAACTCAAATGGTTATTTTTAAAATGAAAATTCTTGTGAGCAAGTATAAAGAAAAAATAGCACTCCCCTACACTGTTTATAGGGCACACATAAAACAATCTGGTGATCCCTAAAAAGTTAAACATAAAATTATCATAAAACCAAGCAATCCCACTCCTGAGACGATACCAAAGAAGAACTGAAAGCCCGTGTCTAAAAGACCAAACTAGGGAGCTGGAGAGATGGCTCAGCAGTTAAGAGCACTGGTTGCACTTCCAGAGAACCCGGGTTCAATTTCCAGAACCCACACAGCAGCTCATAACTGTCTGCAACTCCAGTTCCAGAGTACCTGACACCTTCACATAGATACACATGCAGGCAAAACACCAATGCACACAAAAAATAAAAGATCAAACTAGTATATGAATGGTCCTAACTAAACAGAACACCCATGAGTGGATAAACAAAATGTGGTAATATATATTTTTATAATAAAATTTATTCAAACCAAAAAAAGGGGGGAAGAATAAAGTACTGGCACAAATAAACTTATATTCAAAATGAAAGTAGACACACTTCAAAATTCACAAATTATATAAACTAATTTATATGAAATATCCAAATAGGCAAATATATAGAGACAGAAAGTAAAATGTAATCACTGCCAAGGACTTGGGGAAATTTGAGGGAAAGTAATAGATTAAAGGGAAAAGATTTCTTTTAGAATGATAAAATATTTTTGTTTGGTTTGGTTAGGTTTTTCAAGACAGGATTTCTCTTTGTTGCCTTGGCTGTCCTGAAACTCACTCTATAGACCAGGCTGGCCTAGAACTCATAAATATCTGCCTGCCTCCGCCTCCTGAGTTCTGGGATTAAAGGCGTGTACCACCATCACCCAGCAATGAAAATGTTCTTGATCTAGGTAACTATTATGGTTGTACAACACTGTGAATGGAATAACCATTATGAATGTTAATGTATTTTACTATAATTTAAAAAAATAGAAAATATTCCATCTCCTACAAGTATTTTGTTTTGTTTGTTCAGTTCTCACGTATCCTAGGCAAGTACTCAGTCACTAAGCTACATCCCAAACCCAGCAGTGTTACTTATACTGATGGCCTCAGATAATACTCTGCTATAATGAGTTATTAGGACATTAGAAAAACTGGGGCTAGGTGGTGGAGGACTTACCAAGCTTGAGGCCCTGGGCTGGATCCCAAGCATGTATGTATACGAGAATAACCACACAATCACTCACAGCTTTTACAGCAGGAGTAGAAAACAGTTATGGTTCTCCAAACATATATCACTACTTTCCTCCCAACTCCTAGGCCTTCACGTTGTTTTATGACCTGTTACGATCAACAGTTTAAAAATTAAGGACTAATTTTGGCTACTGGATTAATTTGGCTATGGATTAATGAGGACTGAACAGTACAGTGTTGCTCAGGGGCAAAAGAAAACCCACGAAGTGCCTAGCTACAGCAGACAGCTTCACTCCTCTCTGTCTACATCAAACAACAGTGAGAAAACTGAATGATCATGGACTAGGAATAGAAGAAGCCTACATATAAGCCTATTCTTTGGAAAATAACGTTTTAATTAGGTAAGAAAATATTAATTTTATGAAAACAAACATCATGTGAAAATTGTGCCTTTTGATACTACTCTGTAACAAAACTTCTTATAGAATCATAACTATATTGGCTCCCCCATTAAAGGCTGTAAAGATGGCGCAGTGGTATTAATCACCTACTACCAAGCCTGATGACTGATATCTAATCCCAAGACTCAGACGGTAGGAGAGAGTCTACTCCTGCAAGTTGTTCTCTAACAGCCACACATAAACTACGGTACCCTAGCACTCACACACAGACACACACACAAAATAAATAAAATGTAATCAAATGTTTATAGTTTTCAGTAAAAGCTAAATGACTTGAGTAACTAATTATAAACAACCTACTCACACAGGATCAAAACTCACCTCATCTATAACCTTTGCAAACTGCTGCAGAGTAGAGCTCATGACCTCATCATCACCCCCCAAAGGGAAACGCTGAGAAGTGAAAAACACAGGTGAGAAAAATGCTCAAGGCTGTAGTTTTTATGAATAACACAACTTGTGCTTTCAAGTAATTTTAGAAACTTCTAAAATTTTGAACATACTCCCAAAATACCCTTTTAATAAAATAATCTACATAATTAATAAACACTGTTTGAAATGTCTATAAGTAATCAACTAACATGATATACGGGAATATACTCAATACTAGGAGTTCAAAGATTTGGCTTTAGCTCAGGTTCCTCAAACAACTAACAGCATAACCTTAACAAAGCTCAGTTTCTTTGTTAGTAAAAAGGAGAACTCTGAAAAACCAGACAGCCTTAGTTCTAACATTAAATCACTAACAAGAAGGACTCAGTGAAATTTCAATGGCATATTTTGTAAACTCAAGAAGTCCTAAAAGAGCCGGGCGGTGGTGGCGCACGCCTTTAATCCCAGCACTCGGGAGGCAGAGGCAGGCGGATCTGTGTGAGTTCGAGACCAGCCTGGTCTACAAGAGCTAGTTCCAGGACAGGCTCCAAAACCACAGAGAAACCCTGTCTCGAAAAACCAAAAAAAAAAAAAAAGAAGTCCTAAAAGACCATGGTAGTAAAAGCCTGGATTCCCAGCACTCAGAAGGCCAAAGCAGGAGGACCATAAGTTTGAAAATAGCCTGAACTGTATAGTGAGTCCCTTGCTCTAAAACACTAAAATAAAAGATTCTGAATAAAAAAGTTATATATATATATATATATATATATATATATAGTTTTATATATATTGTTATATATAGTTACATGTGTTAAATCATGCTTTTAAACCTTAATACATGTACCTGTTTTTCATATTCTTTTAAAAGTTTCGATGTCAGGTGTGTTGCTGCACTTAATTCATTCTAAAGTAAAAAAAAAAAAACAGGATTCAAATCAGCAGAAGATTATAGTTAATAAAAATGTAACTGATGATATCTAGGCCACCTTCATTTATCATCACTTTATACTGTATGCATATTTTTTTAACTTCTCAGCAATAGAAAATGAACTACCACTAAAAATGCTTCAAAAGAAAATGTAAACCAGAAAAAAGGCACTGTCAAAGAATTCAGCAATATTACAGAAATGTAACATTTTTCCTTTTCTTTTTTCAAGATGTGAACTCTGGGAGGCAGAGGTAGGTGGATCTCTATGAGTTCAAGGCCAGTCTGGTCTACAGAGAGAGTTCCAGGACAAGTTCCAAAGCTACACAGAGAAACTTTGTCTCAAAAAAGGAAAAAAAAAAAAAAAAGGAAGGAAGGAAAGGAAGGAAGACAAACAAGATGTGGACTCCTGTAGCCCAGACTCCCTAGTAGCTGAGGATGACCTTGAACTCCAACCCTGATCCTCTTGCCTCTGCCTCCCAAGCCCTGAGATCACAGACGTGCACTACCATACCCAGCTTCAGGTCCATGTGTTTTACCTGCTTTTTGGTTTGAGGGTTTCTGCTAGTGAAAACTAAACATTAAACTAAACATTAAATATATTAAAAGCTAGAAGTAAACTGTACATAATGTCAGCAAAATTTGTAGAGTTTCTATGAGAATGATTGATTAGTCATCAATCTAGAGAAATATGAGCATTTAATAACGTAAAAACAATGTGCTTAACATAGAACATAACAAAGCAACACAGCCAGATGAATGGTATTTTGATTAACTTTTTCAGTCATGATATAATAAAATAATGCTTCATTTATCAACTGAATATCTGTAGTCAGGATGAAGCTTTGCAAAACCTATGGAAGGGGATACAACTATCACAGCAATAGACAGGAGGAGAAGGAAAACAAAACAAAATTAATAGACTTAACTAATCACAAATAAAGTGCATTAATAGAAAATAGGCTGCTGTTAAAGCTTATAAATTATATGAACATAGCCTCAAGTTTTATGTCTATTCAACAAGAAAAATTAGTCATAGCCTTCTACTAACTAGACAGAGGCTAGCTACTTTCAAAATCTTTAATCAAAAAAAAAAAAAAAAAAAAAAAAAAAGGCCAGGCGGTGGTGGCGCATGCCTTTAATCCCAGCACTCGGGAGGCAGAGGCAGGCAGATCTCTGTGAGTTCGAGACCAGCCTGGTCTACAAGAGCTAGTTCCAGGACAGGCTCCAAAGCCACAGAGAAACCCTGTCTTGAAAAACCAAAAAAAAAGGGGGGGGGCTCCTTAAAGTTAAAAGCATAATCAAGTTAAGTACAACAATATGAGGTTTTCAGTTAATCCATCAGTGGATTCCGTTAGAAAGCTCTCACGGCACCAGGCACTGCACGCCTGGCTCTCTACTGAGAAGGCTGCAAATTTCTTTTCAGAGAAAGGAAGAAGTTTCCATCATGTTGGCTGTAGACTCTCCCTGTATGTTAAACCCTTTATCAGTTTACTCAACATTTCTATCCTGAAAGATTTTTAACGAAGGTGAAAAAAAAAACAGCAGTGACACTCTTTGGTGAGCAGCTAACTTCTACACACAACGTCCTGCTTTTCATACACAGCTAGCCAGTGTTAAACAACTCGCGTGGCATGTGGATGCTTTTCCCATTTCACATCACTGTATTAGACGTGTATATGGGGACTCCTTTTCCAAAAACTTTTCTTACCTGCTGGTTGTCTTGCTTTCTGGGTTGTTTTTAACTTAGGAAATATTGCTCATCTGCCAGAGGGGACAGAGGCATCTTGTGGCATTTCCCATGTGGTGTCCTCCATGGCCACCCATTAACCCCAATTCCTATGCAGAGTATCTTCTGTGGTACCTCCCCACATGCTCACCCTAGGGCCGGGGGGGGGGGCCTCTTGGGTTAAAGTCAGGATTCTCAAATGACATTTTCATCAAATAAAGAAAAATAAGCCCACCTTTCCCTTCATAACTGCCCTTGCACCCTCCAGCCCTACGCTGCTGCTAATAACAATATGACGGCTTACTCTGCTACACAAGAACTATTGTTATGTAATTGATGATTTCTTGTTTACAAATGCCTGATTTTAAAAAGGAAAAAAGAAAAAACTTGGCATATTTATCTAAAAAAAAAGAAAGAAAGCTCTCACTATGTTTGAGGAGACGGAATGGACCCTACAATCCTGTCACTTTTTTAATACTACAAATCTAACCAAAATGTAAGTTCTGTAATATACTTAGTATATTTGTCTTAGTTAGGGCTTCTACTGCTGTGAAGTGAAACCATGACCACAACTCTTTAAGGAAACATTTAACAGGGGCTGGTTTACAGTTTCAAAGGTGTAGTCCATTATTGTCATTGCCAGAAATATGGCAGGCAGCACGTAGACAGACATGGTGCTGAAGGAGCTTGATCTGCAGACAGCAGAAGTAAATGCCACACTAGACCTAACTTGAACATATGAGACCTCGAAGCCCACCCCCACAGTGACACACTTCCTCCAACAAGGTCATGCCTCCCAACAGTGCCACTCCCTATGGGTCAACCATGCAAACATATGCACGTCTGGGAGCCGGCTGTTCCTATTCAAAGCATCGCAGTATGCATTTGTCCTTTCAACAGATACTACTCTAGGCCTAAGAACAAGTGAGGTAGTAGCAGTAAGTCAAGTAGACACCACCTCTGTCCTTATGTGCTAAGAGAGTCTCTTTTAACCAATATGGTGTTAGCCTTTAAATTCTTTACCTGTGCATCATAAATCCGGTGCATAGCTTGATACAACTGGTTCATATAATTGGAAATAGCGGTAGCATCTTCTTCAAATACACCCAGTAAAGACCTTGTCTGTAAAAAAATAAAAAATAAAAAAATAAAAATAAATTCAAATAAATTCAAGTTTACATAAATCAGTATATAAATCAGACAATGAAACACTTTTTTTTTTTTTTTGGTTTTTCGAGACAGGGTTTCTCTGTGGTTTTGGAGCCTGTCCTGGAACTAGCTCTTGTAGACCAGACTGGTCTTGAACTCACAGAGATCCACCTGCCTCTGCCTCCCAAGTGCTGGGATTAAAGGCGTGTGCCACCACCGCCCGGCATGAAACACTTTTTTTAAAGCACTAAAATACTACAACTTTAGTAATTCTGACTTGTAATCTATTTAAACACTTTTGATAGTAATGTCAAGAAGTCCAAAGATTTTTTTATTTGCTTCATTTCATTAAAGTAGCTGCTTAAAGCTGGGCATGGTGGTGCACACCTTTAATCCTAGCACTTAGAAGACAGAGGAGGAGCAGATCCCTGAGTTTGAGGCTAGCCTATTCTACAGAGAGAATTCTAGGACACCAGGACCACACGGAAACGCTACCTCAAAAAACAACAACAACAAAAGTAGCATAAGCAAGAACAAAGGTGTGTTTTTTACAAATTAAAATTCCTGAAATTAAAGCTAAAAACAAGATGCATGGGGGAAAAAAAGCAATGCATGGTAGCCAAATTAAAGGAAAAAAAGTGGGGGACGATGAAAGCTTAAAATCTAAAGGATGATACTACCCCACCCCAATACACACATATAGTTGGTTAAAGATATGCCAAGCTGGCCTCAAACCCATGGTGTTCATTCTGCTTCAGCCTCTGAAGTAATGAGACTACAGGCGTGAGCCACCACACCTGGACAGACTTTATATTTTTATTGACTAACTTCCTGTATTCAAAGGAAAAACTTAAGCAATTGGGTTTAGGATGTAGTACAAGACCTCTGTGACATATGAAGTCCAGTCTCATACTCTGCTTTGCCAAGACTTTTACACACATGAACTACCATTGGCCAAATGTAACAAACTCTTCTTCCCTCTAGTGGTCCATTCTCTGTCTCTCAAGCACTGTTTTAAAACATTAAAAAAGAAGAAAGCTAGGCATAAGTGGTGTTAATACTAGCACTTGGGAGGCAGAAGCAAGTGGATCTCTGAGTTGTAGGCCATCCTGGTCTACAGAACGAGATCTAGGACATCCATGGCTACATAGAGAAGCCCTGTCTCAAAAAACCAAATAATAATAATAATAAATTAACAAGATTCACTGTGATTCCTATTTTCAAAACAACATAGACAAAACATGTTCTAGTAGAGGCTTAAATTTACCCCTTCAGATCTTTTGCCAGTATATAACTTTCAATAATACCTTTATGTTAAATAAATTAGATTTGAACTTTGAAAGCTTTATTATAAATCAAAACTTAAAAAAAAAGTCAGAGGCCAGGCAATAATGTCACACACCTTTAATCCCAGCACTCAGGAGGCAGAAGCAGGTGGCTCTCTATGAGTTCGAGGCTAGCCTAGGCTACAAATGGAGTTCCAAAATAACCAGGCCTATTACAAAAAAAAAAAAAAAATCAAAAAGAAAGAGTACATTAGGAGCTTTGAGAGTTTTCATATTCTTTATTTTTATTGGATTACTTTCTAGATAAACTGAGAAGGACATATATAAGAAAACATTAATCTCAGCCCTATTTATAAAAGCATAACTAGGAAAAACTCTGAAAGTACAACAGTGAGAGCTGGATAAGGTACACCAGCTGTAGCCTCAATTAGTCTGGAGGCTGAGGCAGAGAGATCTCTCGAGCTAGCCTAAGCAACACAAGAGTTTCCTCTCAAAACAAAACAAAAATCTTTTTAAAAGACATGAAAGAAAGAGAACTTGTTGGGAAGAGAAAGGGAGAACAAGAGAGGTAAGGGGCAAATACAACAAAAATAGAAATGTCATAATAAGATCCATTGTTATGTGTAATTAATATATGCTAATAAAATATTTTAAGAGATGCCTGTTAAATCACTTAAGGAAATACGCAGGCTTGGAATTTTAAATTCAGAATACTATGAAGAGATTTAAGCTATAAAGGAGCCATGTAAAAAGCTGGGTATGGTGGCAGGTGCACGTAATCCCAGTGCTGGGACGGCATAAACGAGCCTTGGGGCTTGCTGCGAGTCAGCCTAGCCTACACGATCCCTTGAGAGACCAAGGTCTCTAGGGGAGACACTATCTCCAAAAAAAAAAAAAAAAAAAAAAACCAGCTAGGCAGGTGCTGAGGAGGAAGGACACCTCAGGCTGTCCTCTAACCTATACATGCACATACAAGAGTAGCTGCACTTAATCACACACTAAAAGGGCTGGGAAGGTGGCTCAGCAGATAGAGCACTTACCCTGCTAGCTTGAGGACCAGAGTCCAGCTTCCCCAGAACCCATGTAAAAACTGTACATGTGTGGAGATCATATGTGCTCTCAGCACTTATAAGACAGAGACAGGAAACCTGGGGCAAGCTGGCAAACTAGACTAGCTGAATTAGCAAACCCAGGGTTCAGAGAAAGACCCTGTTTCAGTAAATAAATGGTAAGCAATCAAAGAAGATAAATCAATTTTGGGCCTCCATGAACATGAGCACACACACAGGGATGTGTAAACACATATATACATACATGTACAATACATATACATACAAAAAATAAATAAAAGCAAGAGTGAAGATTTATCTTACTGATACAGCATTTACCTAGCAAGTGCAAGGTCCTGGATCCAGTCTCCAGTTCCAAAAAATCATTGTTTTCAATTAAAAAACAGGGGTTGGAGAAATGGCTCAGTGGTTCAAGACACTGACTGCTCTTCTAGAGAATCTAGGTTCAATTTTCAGCACCCACATGGTGGCTCACAACCAATCAGTAACTCCAGTTCCAAGGGATCCAAGACCCTCTGCTGCCCTGTTGGGGCAACAAGCATGCAAGTGGTACACAAACGCATGGAGCCAGAACACCCATATACATAAAAATAAATTTTAAATTAAAAATAACAACAACTGAAAGTACTTGTGGTTCAAGCTTGCAATCAGTAGTCAGAAGCGGAGGAGGCCTGTTTGAGGCCAGCCTGGGCTACAGAATGGGCCTGATTCAAGTTATAAACTAATTTTACACAGAAAGTTCAAGATTATTTCCTCACTGAAAGTCACAGACAGGGCACTGTGCAACTCATTCTCTTTCAGTCTTTGTGTGCTATAAAAAGGAAACTGGGTAAAAGAAGTTCAGTGTACGGAATCTCAATCTTTAAAAAGCAAAAAGATAAAATTATTCTGACCAATACAACCACAAAATTGTAGCAAATCATCTAAAATAAATATAGCTTAAGATCTTACACTGGGAAAGTCATTAAACAAAATGTAAACCAGCTGTGAGATAACCCAGAATGTGGGTGTCTCTTTCTCATATGGCCTGATAAGAGTACATTACCTCCGAGCAACTGGCCTATAAAGATAGCTTTCAGAACGAGAAAAGAATAAATCAATTCTACAATCAGAGCCAAATTTCAACCTGGAAATCAAAATTGGCACAAAATCCACGGCAAAAGTGTCATCCAGGAAAACAAGCCCTAGCCCTTTCCTTTTTCTTTTTTGGGGAAAGGGGAGCACATTACACTATAAATGCATATGAAATATGCATTTCTCAGCAAGTAATATTTAAGAAATCCACCAGCAACATTGTTTTATATATAAAACAATCTCTAAAAGCCCTTACTATCTATATAAAGGCGGATGTAAGTTGATGCAAGTCAGAGGCCCTAACACCTTTTAAAATACAACTGATTTCATCCAGTACTGAAGAAGAACCCCAACAGTTATATTTTCCCAAACTGTCTTCAGCTAGAGCAACCACACCAGCATGTTCCCCAACGCACAAAGCAGGGTTTTCATTCTGATGAGTTTATTCGGGCCAAGTCTGCAAGCCAAGGCTCAGCAGCGTAGGCGTCTTCCGTCATCCGCGTGGTGCACAGCTCAAGTGACAACCACCGCACAGCAGAGACTCGGACACCGCCACCGCGAGCGCGGGGAGCCAGGCGCGTCCGCCCCGCAGCCCCTTCCGAAGAAAACCAGCCGCTGCCGTCCCCTGCGCGCCAGGCCTCCTCCGACTGCCAGGAGTTAGCTCGCCATCGCGATACAAACAGCACCGCCCGTGAAAGGCAACGGAGACCCGGCGCGGATTCCGGCGCCAGGCCAGGCCCCACCGGAGACAGCGGCGGCCGCTCCGCCACAGCCGCGGCTCGGCCGCGCGGGCCTCCAGCCCGGCCCCGGAGGGTAGGGCGCGGTCCCGGCCGGCAGGCAGCGACCCCGAACGGCGGCGGCGCCCACTGGGCCGCGGGCCCCGGAGGCGCCAGGCCCCCGCTAGGCCGCGCGCTGCCCGCCGCCGCTCACCTGCGGACTGTCTTCCAGCGTCTCCTCAATGGGCAGCTTGTCGATCCCCGGCATCGTGGCGAAGGCTGGGCGGCGGCAGGACACTCGGCGGCCGCCCACGGCTCGGCGCGCGGCCCCGCCTGCAGCAGCTGACCCGGCCCGCCCTCTCGCCGGCGCCGCCGCCCCAGCCGGGAGCTCAGAGGCCTCCGCGCGGGAAATCCCGCCCCCCCGGCCCGTCAATCCCGTCCCCCGTACGCCCATTGGCTCGCCGCGACGCCCGTCAACGCTGCGGGGCTGACCGGGGAGATTCCATCCCGGCCGCCCGCTCAGCCCGCTGTGGCCGCGAGCGTCCATCTCCTTCCCGGCTATGAGAGTGTAGGGCACTGGCTCTGTCGCGGTAAACCTGAGCCTAGACTGAAGACCGCTCGAGGGGACTTGAGGCATTTTCACGTCTGCGCCGTCTTTCGTCAGCAGCCTTGGCAAAAATCCCTGCTTCTGGCCCCTGCTCGAAGTCTTAATTCCTGCAAAGTAGTGCTAACTCACAAATCTCTAACACCAGAAATTGTGTCATTAGCGGGGTTTACGGTTCCACTGTAAAGGAAAACGTCTTTTATAATAAAAATTAAAGGATACAGTTGCTGGGGAACTCTGTCAGTAAAGTGTTTATCTCGCAAACTGATTGGCATTTTTGTTTCGCCAGAAGGTTTGGAAGAGACTTAAATCGCTTCCTGATGGCCCTTGACTGTAGGGTGAAGCTCACACGCTGGGAGGTTTGGCATGAAAGAGAACACTGCTCCTTTTACTGTTTCAGCCTTGCTGCGCCCTCTCTCCCGCTTCACGCTGCTTTATTTCTCTGTAATGTTACACAAGGTTTATCAGTGTACAGAGAAAGTGACAAAATCACTAATATTTCCCGAAAATTTACCCATTAACCCCACCAGTTCCTTCCACTGTCATTCCAAAAGTATAGTGACTGAAAGAAGAGCATTAGCTTCCTGGTTCTCCAGCTACTTCTACTGAACCAAATCCAAATACTAGAGCAAATCCAAATATGGCAATGAACATGAAGTTACATGTTTGAAATTAAAGCACCTAGATTAGATTTTTCCCATGCGCTCTTGAAAGATAAAAATTGTTTCAGAAGTTTTATGATAGACTTGTATTGTTTCACAGAATTTAGGGTTAATGACCCTTCTATGAGAACTCACCCCTTAGATTCTCCACCAACTAGTCACCCTCTTGAAGAAACCCTTAGTTTTGAAGAAAGGATGTTCGGCGCCAATTCTTACATTGTATGAAAGGTTCCAACTTGTATTATGGGCATTTTATTCTCGGTACCTCTTTTTACTAAGCTAGCACAAGCAGGATGCAACCAGCTGTAAGGAAACAAAACTTCCAAACAGGGTCCAGGCCAGCCGGAACTATATAGTGACACTCTGTGCCAGATAAAGAGAGAAGGAGGGCATGGGGGGCAAGGGAAGAAGAAGAGAAAGAAAACCTTCAAGGTAAGTGACCCTCTTGCTTAAACTGTAATTTGTAAAAGGAAAGAAAAAGAAAGACAAAGATAACTGATAATAACCAAGAAAGACAATTGTCAAGGTCTGAGAAAGAAGAGTAGTTAGGCAGTGTAGCAAAAGGAAATAACCAACCATGGTCACGATGAAAAGAAAAAAATGTATATTACCATGCGGTGGTGGCGCTCGCCTTTTATCCCAGCACTTAGGAGGCAGAGGCAGGCGGATCTCTGTGAGTTCGAGACCAGCCTGGTCTACAAGAGCTAGTTCCAGGACAGGCTCCAAAGCTACAGAGAAACCCTGTCTCGAAAAACCAAAAAAAAAAAAAAAAGAAAAAGAAAAAAAGAAAAAAGAAAAAAAGTATTATACTTAACATCTGAATGATCTTGGTGTGATGATATCATTAAATTAAATGATTTTCTCTGTTGTTAGTCTATCTAAACTGTTTCTGCAAAATGGGCTCTTTTAAAAAAATAAAAACAGTCAACTGGGCATGTAGGCACACATTTAATCTCAGCACTCAGGAGGCAGAGGAAGGCGGATCTCAGTGAATTTGAGGCCATCCTGGTCTACAGAGTGCGTTCTAGGACAGCCAGAGCTGTCTGAAAAAAACAAAAATAAATAAACAGATTGTCAATGAGTTAGATTAAGAAGTAGTTTAGTCAGACTATAAAATGATAAAACTAGAAAAATTTAAAGAGCTTGTAACTTCAGGATACTATATGTGATTTTACATGTTTACATTTTTTTAAAGATTTTATTTTGTATACAATGTTCTGCCTGCATGTATGCCTGCAGGCCAGAAGAGGGCACCAGGTGTCACGATGAGATGGTTGTGAGCCACCATGTGGTTGCTGGGAATTGAACTCAGGTCCTCTGGAAGAGCAGCCGGTGCTCTTAACCTCTGAGCCATCTCTCCAGTCCCAGTTTTACAATTTAAAAACATCTCTAAAGCTGAAGAATTCATATTTTCTTTTCATAACCAAAAGGTTAGTGGGATTTTGTTTCATTTAGTTTGAGGGAGGTAGGGTTTTTTTTTAAATGATTTATTTTTATTTTATGTACATTGGTGTTCTGCCTACATGTATGTCTGTGCGAAGTGTCAGATCCTCTGGAACTGGATTTACAAACAGGTGTGAGAAGTCACGTGAGTGCCAGGCATTGAACCTGGGTCCACTGGAAGCAGAGCCAGTGCTCTTAACTGCTGAGCCACTTCTCTACCCCCCTGGTTTTATTTTTGAGAAAGTCTCTCTAGCTCAAGCTGGCCTTAGTCTTGCTATGTAACGAAGGGTGGACATGCACGTCTGCTCATCCTGCCTCCACCTCCTGGGTGCTGGGATAGCGAGCCTGCCACCATGCCTGATTTTCTGTGGTGCTGGAGATGAAGCACAGGACTCCGTGCATGCTAGAGCATTCATTCTACCAACCTAGCTACATCTTCAGCCTTTTGTGTATCTAACCAGCTCGGTTCAGTGAAAGCCCATTTCCTCTTATGCAAGAAACACAGCTTGTTCAGAGATTGCCTTCGGAGTTACTGGAGACTGGTATGTGGATAGCATAGTGAAAACTTTAGGCAGCTGGTTAGTTTTATGGAAAGCAAATCAGAGTTAAGCAGCACCCATCAAAGAATTCACTGAAATGTTTCACACATGTAATTTACAATAAAGTTATACAATCCCACTAATAGGCTTGTTAATTACTAGTCTTCTGAAATTATATTTGGTATTCTTATAATTAGGTTTTTACATGATATTGCTTGATGTACTGTCTGTAGTTTGTAATAATAAGGAAGAATCCAACAACTCAAATGATATTATGGCTTCACTTTTAAAAATTATCCCCCTAGGTTAAAAGTTTCCAAATGTAAGCACAGCACATATAAAAATCATCTGAAAGATTGTTAGTAGACAAATTCCTAAACCCTGATAGAAATGTCTGCTGGAGTATAGAGTGGAGCTGAGAATCTATGTAATAAAATCTCCGTCAGCAGAGTAGTAGTGGTGCACACCTTTAATTCCAGCACTTTTGAGTGCAGAGGCAGGGGGATCTCTGAGTTCGAGACCAGCCTGGTCTACAGAATAAGTTCCAGGACAACCAGGGCTACACAGAGAAACCCTGTCTCAGAAAATAAAGGAAGCTGGGCGTCATGATACAACCTGTAATTCCAGTGCTCAGAAGAGACAGACAGACAGACACACACACACACACATGCTGAATGCTTTTGAATGTCACTATAGCGAGACATAATCAGGTAATCCAATTATTTTCTTTCTTAAAAAAAATATTTATTTATTTACTTACTTACTTATTATGTATACAATATTCTGTCTGTGTGTATGCCTGCAGGCCAGAAGAGGGCACCAGACCCCATTACAGATGGTTGTGAGCCACCATGTGGTTTCTGGGAATTGAACTCAGGACCTTTGGAAGAACAGGCAATGCTCTTAACTTCTGAGCCATCTCTCAAGCCCCCAATTATTTTCTTTTTAACATACAGCTGAGATAAGCTAAATTCAAGAGATGGTTAAATGAATTGGTGATTTGGAAGCTCAAATCATTCTACCTGGTTTTTAAAAAATATCATCTTCCTTTTTTAGAAGAATACATTGATTAATTTCTTTGCTCAGACTATGAACATTGGCATAAATCAGCAGCATTCCCTTTTTTTATGAGGAGGATAAAAGAGGGTCTGGATTCTGAGCTCTTGGTTAGTCTGATTCCACTCTGCTTTGGAATCCTGTCTCCAGCACTTAGCAAGTTACTTTAGCCAAGATACTTCTTTGTGTCTTTGCTCTGTCAGCTGAGAAATGAGGCTTCATAACGGGGAACCTATATTGTAGAATTGATAAAACCATCAGTGAGTTCTCAAGTAGTACATAGCAAAATAAGTGATCGGTAAACAATATACCTGTCCTTTTCAATATCTACTGTTAAGGATTAAAATGCTTATTTAGTTTTTCGAGACAGGGTTTCTCTGTAGCTTTGGAGCCTGTCCTGGCACTAGCTCTTGTAGACCAGGCTGGCCTCAAACTCACAGAGATCCGCCTGCCTCTGCCTCCCGAGTGCTGGGATTAAAGGCGTGCGCCACCACCGCCCGGTAATACTTTAATGTTCTTATAGCAGCTTCTATTTTCTTCATTTTTACTTTACCACATCCAAAGAAACCAATGTGTTCTAATCAGAGGATCATGTTTATTATCTTAGGGAATTCCAGTACTGTTTAAACAAAACCATTGCCTATGCTTTTTTACCACTTTGACTTAGGAGCTTCTCTGCCCAAAACTAAAAATTAAAAATAAGGTGTTTGGCTTGTTTTCTTTTCTTTTGTTGTTTTAGCTCTCTCACGCTCTTGCCCTCTCTCTCTCTCTCTCTCTCTCTCTCTCTCTCTCTCTCTCTCTCTCTGACAGGGTCTCATGTAGCCCAGGTTAACCTCAAACTCCTTCTATAGCTCAGGTTTACCTTGAACTTCAATCCTTTTACCTCCACCGTGGTAAGTGGAGGTAGAACTGAGATCACAAAAGTACACCACCACCCTTAGTTTCTTTAATCCATTTTCTCTTGGTACAACTCAATGCCATGGAGTAATTTGTAAAGTATGAAGGCTTATTTGGTTTGTGGAAGACTAAGAAGTTCAAGATTGTCCAGCCATGGCTGAGAGGTCCTTCTTGCCATTTTTGGTTCTCCATAGGGGCAGCCTAAGATTCGTGGTGGAACAGAACATCCTAGCTCAGCTCTCTCTTCATCACTTTATAAAGCTAGAGCCCCATTGAATTTGTGCCTCACTTTTATGACCTCATTGAATCTATCAGAATCTCATCATCAAATACCATAGTTACATAATTTTCTTTCTTGCTTCTCTGCTCCTCTTCTTCTTCTCCAGTCCCATGTCTAAGGGTGTGTATTATGTGCATGTGAATGCGTGGGGACAGGATGACTGCACTCGGTCACGCATGCCCATATGGAGGCCAAGAGTTCATATTAGTATCTGTCTCTATTGTTCTCCACCTTATTTTTGAAACAAGGCCTCTCACTGAATCCAGACCTTGCTATTTTTACTACTCTAGATGGCCAGTCAAAAAAAAAAAAAAAATCAGCCGGTTTCCACCCCACCCCACCAACAGGCTTACAGGTGCAAACACCAAATCCACCTTTTGTGTGGGTATTGGGTATCCAAAGTCAGGTCCTCTTGCTTGTATAGGTCTCCCACTGAGCTGTCTCCCCAGCCTTCCGCCCTCTTAATACCTCACAATGGGGATTAAATTTCAACCTGAGTTTTGGTGGGAACATCTAAACCACAGCATTTGTGTTTTGATAATCTAGGAAAAAGGAGTACCAACAAGCTATCACTATAATGAGTGTCTGAGGGTTTGTCGGTTTGTTTGCATAGGAGGTTTGGAATTACCTCCAAAAGGTGATCTTTTATGATGCTTTTACTGTATAAGAATTCTGGAAGAGTTGGTAAAAGGGGAAGAGGTTGCTGACAAAGAAGTCAGTATCCTGTGAATGTTTCATAGCTGTAAATGTCTTGATTTTTACAAAACACTAAGGGAAGTTTAAAAACAAAACAAGGTAACTGAGAGTTGGTCAAACCACAACTTTTATCACATAGTTAGTGCAAATCAGTCTCCGGGTTAAGGAACACATCCTTGCATGAACAGTAGAAAGGTGTTCACTACCTTAGGGAGGGACTGTCTTTAGTTGACAAATATTTATTCCATAATGACCAAAATACTAACAATCTCTGCCCCTGTGGAACTGTTTAGAAAGTATGGTAAAGAGAGAGATTGTAAAATAAATAAATAAACATACTTAGTATTAAGGTGTTATGTTAGAAACTACCATGAAAATTGAGCAGGAAAATATTGGGAGACACAACTTCAAATAGGCTTTTTCAGGGACACTTCATTGAGAAGAGGACATCTGACCAGAAACTTGAAGTCACAAGAGGGAAACTATAAGAATGTCTGAGGAAGAACATTCCAGTAAGAGTCTGTCAGCACAGAAGCCAACACTCTAAGGCAAGAGCGGCCTGATTCAGAACTAGCACAGAGGTCAAGGTAACTGGGAAAGATCAAGAAGACAGACTGAGAAACAAGTAGAGAGAGGAAGGAGCCTAGAGCATGTAAAACCCTGTGACACTCTGTGATGATCGCGAAACAAACCCACTTCGATAGAAGTTGTGATTTAGAACAAGCGAATGAAGAAATCAAAGTGAGTATATTGATGTTATTTTAAATAAACTTAACAGTTAATGAGATATACTTATTTAAGAGAAATTTTTATATCAATGACTTAGCTAAAAGGACAGGATGAGTGTCTTGAGAATAGAAGACAATGATTTAATCTGGAGATTGGTATGTAGCACCTCCTCGTCCCTTCCTGAATACTTCAGTCCAAAGCCAATAGGTAGAGTCCAGGGAAAGTGGGAATCTATGCAGAATGAGGCAGCCCTGGCGACTCAGCAAGATATCTGAGTCCAGCTATGACAAGGAGTGTATTCTCACATACCCTTCCTCTCAAGAATAAATAGTAAAGAATACATTTTGGTGGAGAGTTGGCCTGGGGCAGGATATCAATGCTGAAGTGGGACAAGGCAGGAATGTGTATGGGAAAGAAGAGAAGAAAGGGCTTTTGTGGGCCAGGTACCTAACCCAGAATTTAAAAACCCAAGGTGGAATAAGAATATCCACAAAAGAAGGCTGGTGATTGATATTCCGGGGAGGTAAGGAAAGCTCCCACTCAGCAGGGCTACCCAGAACAGGGGATCAGAACTCAATTGTGGGAGGAAAGCATCTTCACAGCTAGGGGGAGGTTACACACACAGAAAAGATGGAATGGATGAATACATTGGGGATAATGGGTGCCAGGATGCTGGCTGTCAAAGACGGTGATGAGAGTGAAAGGAGGGAAATTAGAAGGAACCCTATGGGATGGATCCAGGTTGGAGTCCCAGCAACCTGTGTAGAAATGAATACAGGAATCAGCATGCACATATCACATGTACAGTAAGTTCCTGCCTCTCTCATTGAGAGAGCCTGAGAATACACATAGCCCAATAGCTGTGAACATGCAGGCAGTCCAGATCTTGACTTTCAAGCTGGGCGGTGGTGGCGCACGCCTTTAATCCCAGCACTCAGGAGGCAGAGGCAGGTGGATCTCTGTGAGTTCGAGGCCAGCCTGGTCTACAAGAGCTAGTTCCAGGACAGGCTCCAAAACCACAGAGAAACCCTGTCTCGAAAAACAAAACAAAACAAAAAAAAGATCTTGACTTTCAAACACCATTCCCCATTCAAAAACAAGGATTCGTTGTGGGAAATTACTGATTGTAGGGCTAAAGGCAAGAAAAAAAGACGTGTGCCTGGGACAGTGTGTTTTGCTAGGAAGTACAAAATGCTTTTCTGACAACAAAAACATAGACTGCACTGGAGAGACAGAGTGCACACCGCTCTTGCAGAGGAGGACTCGGGTTTGGTTCCCAGCACCACGTTGGTTGGCTCAGAACTGCTTGCATCCCCAGCTCCAGGGGGATCTGATGCCGCAGGTCTCTGTGGGCACCTGCAATCATGTGCAGACACCTGCACACACAGGCTGGAAAAATGACGGTGGCTAAGACTACTTGATGCACTCAGAGGGTCTGGGTTCCATTCCCAGCACCCACATGGCATCTTACAACTACCCATACCTCCAGTTTCAAGGGATTCAACACCTTCTCCTGACCTTCAAAGGCACCAGCCATACCTGTGGTACACAGTACACACAAAGAGGCAAAACACTAGAACACAGAAAACTACTTTTTTTTAAAGAAAGTTTAATAGAGGGGGCTGGAGAGATGGCTCAGTGGTTAAGAGCATTGCCTGCTCATCCAGAGGTTCTGAGTTCAATTCCCAGCAACCACATGGTGGCTCACAACCATCTATCTGTCTGGTGCCCTCTTCTGGCCTGCAGACATACATACAGATAGATTATTGTATACATAATAAACAAATAAATTAAAAAAAAAAGAAAGTTTAATAGAAAACAGAATAGTGAAAGGTTTAAAACATCTCCCTCCCTAGGGGGTTCACTCCTATGTTCCTAGCAATCAAGAGACTGAGGTTCAATCTCTAGTATCAAAAAATAATGCATCTCCCCCACTAAATGCTCTATTATTTTAAATAGTAAATTTACAGTGAAGAGCCCTGGAAGCTAGTCTTTGTTTTCTTTTCCAGTTCCTTGAGAACTTTGTGCAGTGTATTTTGATCATAAATTCACTCCATCTCTCAACTGCTGCCAGATTCATCCTCACCCCTTCCCTACCTAACCAACTTCATGTCTAACTCCTTTTTCGTTGACCCATTAAGTCCAATCTTTCTGCCAATATACTCTTGGATGTGTGTCCTTCCACGGGAGTGTGGTCAACCTCCCAGTGTCCACAGCTCCTCAGCTAGGGTAGGACTTCATACCCACCCCCATTCCCTCTACGCGCTGGATTTCAGCTTAAACCAATTTAAACCTTTAGAGTTTAATGCTCCCACTGATAAGACAAATCAGGATTATATACTACCTGGTAGGGAATATGACAAGGACATGTCACTGCTTCTGTGATGGTCCTACAAGTGTTCACCCTAAACTTAATCCTGAGGAAATATCAGATGAAGTTAACAGAAGGACTTCGAGAAAGTAACTGTAATTTCCCAAGTGCTAAACATCAAAGAGCTGAGAAGCTCTTGGTGACTAAATACGTTTAATGATTAAATAAACTTAAGTACACACGTGCGTGCACACACACAACACACACAACTGAAGGCAATGCCTCACTCTGAACTGAAGTTGTTATATGTGAATGGCAGTTAATGAAACTTGCATGGGATTTGGTGATTGCGTGGCTGTGGTGTGTCAGTGTTGAGTTCCTGCACTTTGATGGTTTCCTTGTGATGGGAGAAGAAAGTCTTAGCCGGAAAAACCCTGCAGTGTTCGGGAGTAATGTTGGCAGCTGCTCTCAAGTGTTGGAGAGGAAAAAGATTTTTGACACTTTTCCCTAAAGTTGCACTTGTTTCAAAAATTAATTAGAAAACATGCATAGGGCTGGAGAGATGGCTCAGTGGTTAAGAGCACTGCCTGCTCTTCCAAAGGTCCTGAGTTCAATTCCCAGCAACCACATGGTGGCTCACAACCATCTGAAATGAGATCTGATGCCCTCTTCTGGCCTGCAGGCAGACACACAGACAGAATATTGTATACATAATAAATAAATAAAATATTAAAAAAAAAAGAAAACATGTATAGCTATGATCATGAATAGTTCAATGAACATAATAGTTTAGCTAGTTGCTTTTTTAAAAGATTTATTTATTATGTATACAACATTCTCCCTCCATGTATGCCAGAAGAGGGCACCAAATCTCATTATAGATGGCTGAAAGCCACCATGTGGTTGCTGGGAATTGAACTCATGACCTCTGGAAGAACAATCAGTGCTGCTCTTAACCTCTGAGCCATCTCTCCAGCCCCTGCTTTTTCATAAGATGGTCCTGTTTCTTAAATGAGATTAATCATAGACAGGAGCCCTGACTCTAGAAAACAAAGGCTTTTGAGTCCTGGATGGAATTAGTCTTCTGGGCAGTTACAGTATTCCTAAAGTTGTTTCTGTCTTTTTCTTCTCAACATTCTCAAATGTAATCTGATTTTATTTTATTTTAGGTTTGGAGTTTTTTTGTGTTTTTTTTTTTATGTATATCAGTGTTTTATTTCAGTGTTTTGCCTGATTGCCTGGCCACCACATGGAGTGCCGGTAGAGGCCAGAAGAGGGCGTCGGATTCTTAGGACCAGGTATGGGCGCTCTGGAAAAGCAACCAGTGCTCTTAACGTCTACTTCATGTCTCCAGCCTCTCAAAGAGAATCTATTTTAAATGAAGATCTATACGGCACTCAAAAGTCAGGTAGTAGACAGGCTCAGGGAGGAAAGGCGCAGGCTGCCAAGCCTGAGGACCCAAGTCGCATCCTGGCAGGCAACAGTGAGCGAAAAGAGCTGCATCCCACGAGCTGTTCTCTGATTTGACATCCACACTCGTGCTGCAGCACCTGTGCGGGCACAGTCAAGCAGTGAATACGTGCACGTAATAGAAGACTCCATTTAATAAAATCCCAGCCCCTCTGGGGAAGAATGCAGTGGAAACCATACAGCCGCCTCTTTGGATTACTAGCTGCTAATTTTCATGCTTACATTTATTAATTTGTTTTGTGTGGGGAAAGACGGGCACGTGCCCCACAGCACACGTGGGGGCCAGAGGACATCCTCCTTGGTTCTTTCCCTCTAGCATACGGATTTCCAGGGATTGAACTCATGTGGTCAGGCTTCACAGTGGCTTTACCCACTGAGCCATCCTACTAGCTCAGATTACAACCTTGTAGAAGTGTGTGTTTATTTTATGGGGTTCCACTAATATCTGAACTGCAGAATTTCTGAAACAATGTTATTTCTAGTGTCTTCTAGTAATCTTATGAACTCATCAGTGTGGTATGTAGCATTAAAGTTTGCTATTTTAGATAAACTTCCCCTCCAAGCGTTTTTAACATTTATTGCATTCTGCCGGTTTTCACTACTCTTTTACTGTGGTTCTGGGACCTACAATTCTGAAGTGATTTAGTTTACTAAATGCTTGGTCATTCTTTATATATCTAGAAATAAAATATTCAGGTAATAATCCCTCCTTTTTCTTTTTTTTTTAATATATATATATATATATATTTTTTTTTTTTTTTGGTTTTTCGAGACAGGGTTTCTCTGTGGTTTTGGAGCCTGTCCTGGAACTAGCTCTTGTAGACCAGGCTGGTCTCGAACTCACAGAGATCCGCCTGCCTCTGCCTCCCGAGTGCTGGGATTAAAGGCGTGCGCCACCACCGCCCGGCTTTTTTTTAATATTTTTATTTATTTATTAAGTATACAATATTCTGTCTGCATATATGCCTGCAGGCCAGAAGAGGGCACCAGATCTCATTACAGATGGTTGTGAGCCACCATGTGGTTGCTGGGAATTGAACTCAGGACCTTTGGAAGAGCAGGCAATGCTCTTAACCACTGAGCCATCTCTCCAGCCTTCTATGTGTATTCTTGACTGTCCTGAGTTCAATGGTGAAACATGTCTTTAATTCCAGAACTCAGGAACTTCACCATGCCCGGCCTTGCTGAAGCATCTTAAAGCAAAACCGAAACATTCTGAGATGTTACTCATAAATACTCACTAGGATATATTTTAATGAGGCACGTGTGTGTTACACATATATGTGCTGTGTATGTGCAGGTATGCTTATGTGACAAGTATTTTACCCATTCAAGCAATTTCCCAACCCCCTAAAAGAGCTTTAAAAAACCTAACCATAGTCATATTATCATACCTAACAAAACTAATATGAAATTACTATCCTCTTAATCATGACTTTCTTTTGAGACAAGACCTTTCTTATAACTCTGGCAGGCCTCAAACTTTTGGTGGCCCCTACCCTGGCTTCTACCTACAGAATATGCTGGAACAACAAGCATGTGCCACTTGATCATGAAGTTTCTTGAAAGTAAACATGATTTTAATTTTTTTCATTTTTTTTTTGTTTTGTTGGTTTTTTGAGACAGAGTTTCTCTGTAAAACCTTGGCAGTTCTGGGGCTCACTTTGTAGACCAGGCTGGCCTCAAACTCATAGACTTTCACCTGCCTCTCCCTCCCAAGTTCTGGGATTAAAGACATGTACTACCATGCCAGGCATGATTTCATCGTTATACTCTGAGTACCTAGCATAGCCTTAATACATGCTGGAGTTTAATGAATATTTGTTATGATTTAGAGGTTTGTTTTAAGTTGTTTGGAGCCATGTAACATTTTTCCAACAGAAAGAAAATGTAGAAATAACTATCTCAGGTTGAGTTAAGTGACAACCCCTACTTAATCTTCTCTGGTTAGATTAAATAGCATCAAAGTTTATGCCTGAGCCCCTTTGAGACCAAAAGTCTAAACTGTTTTATCTTTAAATATTGAGTCTTAGCATGCAGGACCCACAGAAAAATGACTGCTGAACTTGCCTAAAGGTGAGACAGTCCTTCAGGGTTCCTGCTTCATGAAAGAGTCTGCCAGACATTCTGCAGGACACAGAAGAAAGCAATCAATGGACTTTGCCATTACAAAGAAGAACAGATCTTCAAATTT
Source organism: Chionomys nivalis (assembly GCF_950005125.1). Taxonomy (NCBI): domain Eukaryota; kingdom Metazoa; phylum Chordata; class Mammalia; order Rodentia; family Cricetidae; genus Chionomys; species Chionomys nivalis. Next base: position 29,194,420 of record NC_080090.1, on the reverse strand, counting down.
CCTGCTTCATGGAAAAGTCTGTCAGATACTATGGGCCTGTTGGCTGAAGATAGATGCCCCAATGTTACAAAAGAACTTTGGGTGACTGACCAGACAACGAGATGTCGCTGTCATTTCTAGAGTTTTGGAAGTTGCTTACAATGCACTTCCTGTTAACTCAGGTAATATTATATCCTTCTGGGGTCTTTAATGATGTTGAAGAATAGATAGATATAATTATAATTTTCCTTAATTATGATAAAAGATAAAGTAAATATAAATATTGTAACTGTAATTCTTCTTTGATACCTGTTTTGTTATGTAATTTTACTATGCTAAAGTTAAAACCTTTTTTATTTAAATACAAAAGGGGAAATGGTATGGGAAAAAAATATTGATTCTTAGGGAACCTGAGTCTAATTCAGTTGATCCTTGAATTTTCTTGTCCCCACTGTCAGCTGAGATATGACATAGCAAGATGTGCACTGGATAGAAAGGTCACTGGTAAAGATTTCACAGAAGAAAATACGGTAGCACCCACCAAAAATAATTCATCAATGACATGTTTCAATGGAAACAGCCCAGCATGTGTCCTAAAATGTACATACAACCTATGTGCCCATTATCAAGTGTAGTTCAGTATGGTACCAAACAAACACCTACTGAAGAAACAGAGTTACATAGGCTTAAATGGGGGTGGAGGCTGCTATACTACAGAGAAACTCATGTACGAAGTTGACGTGGCTGGAAATACGTGGGTGTGGAGATATCTTCCTATTTATATCAGCGCGTGTAAAAAGACACGCCGGGGATTACAGCAAAGCGGCAGCAGGCTCGCTAGGTTAGTAGTCGGTAGCAGGAGTGGCTGAAAATTCAGCGGAGAAAATTGTCCTAGTTTGCCCTCTTTAGCATCAAAACCCATCCAGGATTGGGATTGTTTTATGTCGAATTTCTATCACCAAAAGCAAGAGGGGGCTGGAGAGATGGCTCAGCGGTTGAGCATTGACTGCTCTTCCAGAAGTCCTGAGTTCAATTCCCATCAACCACAAGGTGACTCACAACCATCCATAATGGAGCCTGATGCCCTTTTCTGGCACACAGGTGTACATGCCGACAGAGCAGCATATCACAGATAAAACACTGAAAAAGAGAAAAAAGAGAGAGAATGTGGGGTGATGAAGAACTTTTCGGTAAACATTTTTTTTTTAACTTTCTTGAAAATGAAGACTATACAGGCAGGCAAATTCTAGCACTTGGAAGGCAAGTGGATAAAAAAAAAAACAAAAACAAAACAACAAAAAAAACCAGTCTATGTAGTGAGTCCCAGGCCCCAGGACTGGGTTATAATGAGACTATGTCAGCCGGGCGATGGTAGCACATGCCTTTAATCCCCACACTTGGGAGGCAGAGGCGGGCGGATCTCTGTGAGTTCGAGACCAGCCTGGTCTACAGAGTGAGTTCTAAGATAGCCAGGGCTGTTACACAGAGAAACCCTGTCTTGAAAAATAAAAAAATAAAAAATATGAGACTATGTCAAAAAGAGAATATGAAAAATATCCACCTTTACTTTTTTTTTAATATTTATTTATTTATTATGTACACAATATTCTGTCTGTGTGCATGTCTGCAGGCCAGAAGAGGGCACCAGACCTCCTTACAGATGGTTGTGAGCCACCATGTGGTTGCCGGGAGTTGAACTCAGGACCTTTGGAAGAGCAGGCAATGCTCTTAACCACTGAGCCATCTCTCCAGCCCCCCACCTTTACTTTTGAGCTTTGAGAAAAGTAAAGGGTGGGTAGTCTACACAACCTGGCAAGTGAAGATAACGCCATGCCTGATAACTTGAGTCAGGTCCTTGGGATCTGCATGGTAAAAGGAGAGAACAAACTACTGTAAAATGTCCTCTCGCCGCCACATGTGTGCAGGCAAGCATGTGCTCATGTATGTACAAAACAAACAAATATTTTTGGAAGGAGAAAAGCAAAGGCTAAGATATCTTGTCAGTATTATAAATAATTGTATGTACAAAACAAACAAACATTTTTGGAAGGAGAAAAGCAAAGGCTAAGATATCTTGTCAGTATTATAAATAATTGAATTTATTCAAAAGATCACTTAATATTTCTTGTACAGCCAGACAGTGGTGGTGCATGCCTTTAATCTGAGCACTCAGGAGGCAGAGGCAGGAGGATCTCTGTGAGTTTGAGGCCAGCCTGGTCTACAGAGCTAGTTCCTGGTCAACTAGGGCTATACAGAGAAACCCTATCTCTAAAAAAAAATATCTCTTGTATAATGGGTACCATGCTCATTTTATGGAGAGAAGCATGTAAGAAATAGGCCCCAGCTGGGCACAGTGGTGCACACCTTTAATCCCAGCACTCTGGAGACAGAGTATGAGGCCAGCCCTGCCTACAGAGTTCCAGGACAGCCAGGAAAACTCAGAGAAACCCTGTCTCAAAATAAATAAATAAATAAACAAACAAATAAACAAGAACTTTTAGAATAAAACTACATTTTGGGTTTTTTCTTTTAAAGAAAGAAGACAGAACCAGAGACAGAAGACAGACAGGAGAAGAGGGATTAGATCACTTAGTATAGATCAACGATCCATTTAAAAGGGAATCTGAAGCCGGGCGGTGATGGACGCCTTTAATCCCAGCACTCGGGAGGCAGAGGCAGGCGGATCTCTGTGAGTTCGAGGCCAGCCTGGTCTAGAAGAGCTAGTTCCAGGACAGGAACCAAAAAGCTACGGAGAAACCCTGTCTCGAAAATCAAAAAAAAAGGGGGAATCTGAGAAGAAAGGAGAAGAGCTCTGGGAGATCCGGAAAAGGACGGCCTTTGGATTATGGACATAGAAGAAGGAGAATTAACACTGTCACAGAGGGATAGAGAATATCTCCAATAAAATAGTAGAAGGGTTTTTTTTTTTTCCCAATTCTGTAAATACAAGAGGCCTGTAGAGCTCTGAAAAGACCAGGACCAGGAAAGAAACTCTCCATGACATAGTATACTTAAAACACTAAAAACACAGAATAACCGAGGAGTGGTGTGAACACCTTTAATCCCAGCACTCTCAAGGCCTGCCTGGTCTACAGAGAGAGTTCCAAGACAGGACTACACAGAGAAATCTTGTCTCGAAAATCTTTAAAAACAGCCAGGTGGTGGTGGCGCACGGGATGCAGAGGCAGGCGGATCTCTGTGAGTTCGAGGCCAGCCTGGTCTACAAGAGCTAGTTCTAGGACAGGAACCAAAAGCTATGGAGAAACCCTGTCTCGAAAATAAAAAAAGAAAGAAAGAAAGAAAGAAAGAAAGAAAGAAAGAAAGAAAGAAAGAAAGAAAGAAAGAAAGAAAGAAAATCCTTAAAAACAAAGCAAGACAAACAAACAAAAAGCTAAAGAAGAACTAAGAGCTGCAGAAGAGGAAGGTCAAGTCAGGCCATGTGGTTGCTGGGAATTGAACTCAGGACCTCTGGAAGAGCTGCCAGTGCTCTTAACCTCTGAGCCATCTCTCCAGCCCACCACACCCGATTTCATAAAAGAAATACTGTTAGATCTAAAATCATAGATTAACCCCAACACAATGATATCAGGTGACTTCAACATACCACCCTCATCAATAGACAGGTGATCTGGACAAAATCTAAACAAAGAAACATTGGAGTTAAACAAAATTGACCTAGTAAGCATCTACAGAGAATTCATAGATCATAACATCACAAACCAAATGGACCTAACAAACATCTGCAGGATATATTCCACCCATTAAAGGATACGCATTCATCACAGTAGCCCTAGGAGCTTTCTGCAAAATTGGCCATATGTTAGGACACAAACAACAAATATAAGAAGTTGAAATACGGGCGGAGGATGGGTTGGAAAGTGGAGCAGCAGTAGACATGCAGGGAGCACAAAGAGAGTTAGGCCACACTGCACGTGGCGCGGATTCGCTGACTAGCTGCTGCTGTCCTGGCAATGCAGGCACAGTGGCAGTTATTCCCAGTGGAGCTCACCCTGTTGCACGAGCACCGGAAGTCTCCGGTTCGAGCAAAAGCACCATGCCTTTAACCCAAAGGCCGGGGATCCGACATCACAGATTTGCTCTTACAGTGCCTTTCCCGACCTCTTTGGAGGCAGAAATCGCCTGTGGGTCCCTAGCTCCTGATGCCGAACCGCACCAAGGACTGTTGGGGAAGGAGCTTAAAGTGAGCGGCTGCGTGCTGGAAGTACACTGGATCTCAGAAGACTCTCGCCTCCTCCGAATTTCCATCATGAACTTTCTTGACCAGCTTTCCCTAGTGGTGAACACCATACAGCGCTTTGGGCCCCCAGTTTCTCGTTAAGCCTGGCTAGGAGAAGGTGCTCAGGTTTGACCTTATGTCCGGTCCCTCCTAAGCAGTACAAGCAAGAGATTCCAAAAACAGTAGCTGCTACTTAAATGTGAGGCCTAATATTTTTTGCCTGACTTGGTCTTCAGGTACTTAGGGGCCACTTGTTTAGTCTGGTGCTTAAATGTTTGTTGCTGAAGAAAATAAAGCTGTGCTTCTAATCTGTAAAAAAAAAAAAAAAAAAGGCCGGGCGGTGGTGGCGCACGCCTTTAATCCCAGCACTCGGGAGGCAGAGGCAGGCGGATCTCTGTGAGTTCGAGGCCAGCCTGGTCTACAAGAGCTAGTTCCAGGACAGGCACCAAAGCTACAGAGAAACCCTGTCTCGAAAAACCAAAAAAAAAAAAAAAAAAAGAAGTTGAAATACTACAAGAGCTAGTTCCAGGACAGGCTCCAAAACCACAGAGAAACCCTGTCTCAAAAAACCAAAAAAAAAAAAAAAAAAAAAAAAAAGAAGTTGAAATAACATTGTGCTTTTGTGCTGGCTAGACTTATAGCCACTTGACAGAAGCTAGAGTCATTTGGAAAAAGGAAACTCAGTTGAGAAAATTCCTTCACCAGGGCGTGCATTTTCTTGATTGATGGTTGATGTGGAAGCATCCAGTTATTGTGGGCAATGCCACACCTGGGCAGGTGGTCCTCAGTGCTGTAAAAAAGCAGACTGAGAAAGCTATGGGAAGCAAGCCCATTAAGAAGCACTCCTCCACGGCCTCTGTATCAGCTCCAATCTTCAGATTCCTGCCTTGAGTTCCTGCCCTGACTTCCCTGAATGATAGACTACAAGCTATAAAATAAGCCCTTCCTCTCCAAGTTGTTTTTGGTCACAGTATCTTATTACAGTAAAAGAAACCCTTTAAAAAGGTAGGATTCTGGTGGCTGGAGAGATGGCTCAGAGAAACAGAGCACTGGCTGCTCTTCCAGAGGTCCTGAGTTCAATTCCCAGCAACCACATGGTGGCTCACAACCATCTGTAATAAGATCTGGTGTCCTCTTCTGTACTGCAGGATACATGAAGGAAGAAACCTATATATATAATAAATAAAAATCTTTAAAAAAAAAGGTAGGATTCTGTCTGATCTTAACAGAACAAGCTGGATATCAGCAACAATAGTGTATACACAAGCAATATGTTATTGAGGGATAATTGGGTCAAGGAAGAAATCGAGAAGGAAATTTTAAAATTCGTAGAATTAAATGGAAACAAAACCACAACATAATGAAGTCTTTGGGACACAATGAAGGTAGTCCTAAAAGGAAAGTTTGTAACATTAAGTGTCTACATCAGAAAAATTGAGAGATGTCAAATTGGTAATTTAGTGATGCACCTGAATGCCTTGTAAAAACAAAAACAAATGACACCCAAAAAAACAATAAACAGGAAGTGATAATCAAAATTAGAGCTTAAATTAATAAAATAAAAATTCAAAAAATACCAAGAATCAGTGAAATGAAGAGCTGGTTCTTTTAAAAGATTAACAAAATTGACAAGCCTTTAACCAGATTAACCAAAATGAAAAGAGAGAAAACTCAATAAAATTAAAGATAAAATGGTAGACATCAGGCTGGTGAGATGGCTTAGAGAGATGGTTCAGAGGTTAAGAGCACTGGCTGCTCTTCCAGAGTTCCTGAATTCAATTCCCAGCAACCACATTGTGATTCACAACCATCTGTAATGAGATCTGTATGCCCTCATCTACATGTAGGTAGAATACTGCATACATAATAAATAAAATTCTCAAAAAAAAATGGTAGACATCACAACAAAAAAGGAAAATCAAAGAATCATAGGGATATACTCTAAAATTTTATATTCTACTAAACTAGAAAATACCACAGAAATAGTTGAATTCCTAGATACATATGGTCTGCAAAAGTTAAACCAAGATAAAGTAAATAATTTAAACAGACTCATAGTAATCAATGTGATAAAAGCAGTAATTAAAAATTTCCCAACTCAAGAAAGTTGAGGACCAGATGAATTCAGCACAGAATTCTACCAGACCTTCAAAGACCTAATACAAATATGCCTCAAATTACTCTGTAAGAGAGAAAAGGAAGGATCTCTTACAGATGCTTTTTGTGAAGCCAGTATTACCCAGACAACAAAACCAAACAAAAATCCAACAAAAAAGGGAGGGGCAGAATGGAGGAGGGAGGGGTAAAGGAGGAGGTCTGGTGCCCTCTTCTGGCCTGCAGGCATACACACAGACAGAATATTGTATACATAATAAATAAATAAATATTTTTTAAAAAAAGATGCAGAGATGTTTTAACATATGTAAATCAATACTTGTAAAACATTACCTAACAGATTCAAGGACAGAAAACACATAATCATCTCACTAGATGCAAAAAGACCTTTGACAGCCGGTGGTGGTAGTGCACGCCTTTAATCCCGCACTTGGGAGGCAAAGGCAGGCGGATCTCTGTGAGTTCGAGGCCAGCCTGGTCTACAAGAGCTAGTTCCGGGACAGGTACCAAAGCTACAGAGAAACCCTGTCTCGAAAAACCAAAAAAAAAAAAAAAAAAAAAAAGACCTTTGACAAAATCCAGTATCCTTCATAATAAAAGTTCTGAAGAATTTAGGGATTCAATGAACATATCTCAACACAAAAAAGGCAATATGCAATAAGACCACTGCCAAAATCATAATAAACAGAAAAAAAGTCAAAGCATTTTCACTAAAATCAGGAACAAACAAGGATGTCCATTATCTCCGAACCTGTTCAACAGGGTGCTTAAAGTCTTGACTGGAACAATTAGACTAGAGAAGGAGATAAAGGAGGTACAAACAGGGAAGAGAGAAGTCAATGGAGCCTTCTGAGTAGATGATATAACTTTATACATAAAAGACTCTAAAGACAAGAAATCTCCAACAGCTGATAAACAATACTCAGCAGAGTCGCAGGATACCATAGTAATACACAAAAATCAGAGAGGAAAAACATGCAGAAGGAGGAACCAGGGAAACAATCTAGAAACCCATTGATAATAGCCTCAGAGAAATCTCGGGATAGATCTCATTGAGGACATGAAAGACTTATACAATGAAGGAACTTAAACAAAAAAGATACCAAAAGTTGAAAAGATCTCCTGTACTCGTGAACTGGTGGGATCAATATTGGGAAAATGGCTATTCTACCAAAACCATCTACAGATTCAGTGTAATCCCCAGCAAAATTACAACACAGTTTTTCACAGAAATTACAAAGAAACTATCTCAAAATTCATATGAGGGCTAGAGAGATGGCTCAGTGGTTAAGAGCACAAGCTGCTTCTCCAAAGGGCCCGGGTTCGGTTCCCAACACCCACATAGTGGCTCACAACCACCTGTAACTCCAGTTCCAAGGCACCCCCTGCCTATACTCCTTTTTTGTTGTTGTTTTTTCGAGACAGGGTTTCTCTGTGGTTTTGGTTCCTGTCCTGGAACTCCCTTTGTAGACCAGGCTGGCCTCGAACTCACAGAGATTCGCCTGCCTCTGCCTCCCAAGTGCTGGGATTAAAGGTGTGTGCCACCACCGCCCAGCTTCCTGCCTATACCCCTAAACCAACCTCTTTTTTTTTTTTTTTTGGTTTTTCGAGACAGGGTTTCTCTTTGGTTTTGGAGCCTGTCCTGGAACTAGCTCTTGTAGACCAGGCTGGTCTCGAACTCACAGAGATCCGCCTGCCTCTGCCTCCCAAGTGCTGGGATCAAAGGCGTGCGCCACCACCGCCCGGCCCAACCTCTTTTTTTTTGACAAAGATAAAAAATGCACATTGGAGAAAAGACAACATCTTCCACAAATGGCGTTGGTCAAACTAGATAACAACATGAAGAAAAATGAAACTAAATCATTATCACTCACCTTTCACAAAGACAACTCCAGACAAGTCCAGACCTTCAGCATAAGATCTAACACCCTGAGTCTTGTAGAGCAGGAGGTAGGGATTACACTTCAGTTTCTGGGAACAGGATAGGACTCTGAACAGGTATTAAGACCAATAATTAGCTGGAGAGATGGCTTGGTGGTTAAGAGCACAGTCTGCTCTTCCAGAGGTCCTAAGTTCAATTCCCAGCAACCACATTGTTAAGTTGGGAGCGTAGTCCCCAGCCCCCAGGCCTGCGAGCTGGGACTCCAAATCCCAGAGTATTTATGTGAGCTCTCAAAGGAGAAACACGTGGTCCCTTTTCCTTCCTCCTGGTGATCACGTTCACGGCCTCCCGGTTCCCCCTTGGAGCCACCCGAGAGCGCAGGAATCCCTTTAAACCTGGATATTTCTTAATTTGGCTTATTTTGATTTGGCTTGATTGGGAATTTGTGTCGACAGAGAGCTTGCGTTAGGAAAAATTCCTAACACACATGGTGGTTCACAACCATCTCTAATAGAATCTGGTGCCCTCTTCTGGTATGTAGAGCACTCATACATAAAATATAAATAAATGAAGTTTAAAAAAAAAATCCAGGTGGTGGTGGAGCACGCCTTTAATCCTAGCATTCGGGAGGCAGAGGCAGGCAGATTTCTGTGATTTTGAGACCAGCCTGGTCTACAAGAGTTAGTTCCAGGACAGGCTCCAAAGCTACAGAGAAATCCTGTCTCAAAAAATAAAAATAAAAAAATTAAAAATTTTTTAAAAGACCAATAATTAACAAAAGGGACCTAAAAGCAGTTCCTACTTTTGACTAAGATGACTAAGAGCACTGGCTGCTCTTCCAGAGGACCAGGGTTCAACTCCCAGCACCCACATGGCAGCTCACAACTGTCTGTAACTCCAGTTCCAGGGGATCCCACACCCTCACACAGACAGGCACGCAGACAAAATACCAACGCACATAAAATAAAAGTAAGTTAAATTTATTTAAAAAAAAATAAAAGAAGAAATTTCCAGGCAGTAGTGGCCACACTCCTTTAATTTCAGCACTTGGGAGGCAGAGGCAGGTAAAAGTAGATCTCTGTTAGTTCAAGGCCAGCATAATCTACAAAGTGAGTTTCAGGACAGTCAGGGCTACACAGAGAAAACCTGTCGGGGGGGGGGCACAAATGTACAAATGTCAGGATTTAAACTGGATGTTTGTTGTTCCTGTTTAGAAAATATCTGACCCCGGAGAGATGGCTCAGTGGTTAAGAGTACTGACTGCTCTTCCAGAGGACCCGGGTTCAACTCCCAGCACCCACATGGCAGCTCACAACTGTCTAAAGATCCAGTTCCAGAGGATCTTCACACCTTCACACCAATGCACATAAAATAAAAGTTAAATAAACCATAAAAAATAAAAAAATATTAAAAAAAAAAAGAAGAAAATATACAACCCCCTCGGCTGCTGCTATGTGGTGGTGAGGGCGAGGGAAAGATACCCCAGCAACTCCTTGCTCCTACTACCTGTGGAGCTCGAGGGAGCAGACCCTCCCCCTCGAGCAGTCCCTGCACCCACCTGGGCAACACAGTAGAACCGGCCCTGAAGGTGCAGGTTTAGGAGAGCTACCCTACTAGGCCATGAAAGTTGGAGAACTGGCTCTGTCCTTTGCTCATTCCTGCAAGAATGAACAGGAGAGCTCACCCTGGTGGTGAGGACAAGGGAGAGCTGACAGGCTGACCAACCAACCCTGCAACTATCCAGGCCCAGAACCAGGGTTATGAGTTGGTGCACCCCAATATCCACCCTACCAAAGCTGCACAGGGCAACAACAGGATCTCCAAGAGGAGTCCCAGTGAGGGTTCAGCATTGATAGTGTAGCAGAAGGCAGAGACTTCAAATCAGACCAAGGACTCTTGCAATGAACACTTGCAGGTAAAGATATATCGATTAAAAAAAAAATACCAGACCAAGTCTGGGCATGGTCATGCACACTTTTAATCCCAGCACTTGAGAAGCAGAGACAGGTGGATCTTTGTTTAAAATAATAATAATAATAATAATAATAAATAATTCATGTGCATTGGTATTCTGCCTGCACGTATGTCTGTGTGAGGGTGACAGATCCCCAAGATTCCTGGACCTCTAGAAGAGCATCCAGGCAGTGCACTCCAACCACTGAGTCATCTCTCCAGCCCCAGATCTGGTCTAAAAAGTGAGTTCCAGGACAGCCCGGACTGTTACATTGACTGAGCTTTCTGGACTCAGCAGACTTGACTATAAACTGTAAGAAGGGTTAGAGTCTGATCTACAGTTTATTCTAGGGCTTAGGCTAAAGACTGAAGGGCAGTAGCTACCCTGGGGCTGATGTCATGGTGTTATCAGAAGCCCAGGAAGGCAAAGCAATCATGCTTACACATTTTGAGACTTTGTTCACATTCCTTTCAGTGGCCAAAGCAAGTTGCACATACAAGCCCTAAGTCAAGCGGTGTGACACACACTGTGTCCTCCACTTTTAAGTCCAATGTTCAACAGGCAGAGGGAGGCAGATATCTAAATTTAAAGCCAGCCTGATCTATAGAGTCGGTTCCATAACTGTATAAGACCCAGTCTTAAAGGAAAAAAGGTATGGGTAACTATGTTCTTTGAAATAATTGTGTTAAGGAAATAAATTATTTTCTGTAGCATATGAACTTCATGTAAGCTTGTATCTCTCTCGTTTAAAAGAAAGAATGAAAGAAAGGAATTAGTCCATTAATTATTTAAAATATGTGGTGCAACTGTTCGTATGAATTAATCCAAGGCACTTGGAAGACAATTACACTCCGTGTTAATAACGCTGCCAGGCTTTTCCAGTATGCTGCACTCCAAAGAGTACCGTGATTTCGCTGACGGCGCTCACTATTACATATGCATGTGGAAAACAAGCATTTTCATCAGAATTACTGTAATAGCATTAAGGGATTATTATTTTTTTTTCCAGTTTCTTTGGAAGAACAGTCACTAAATCAGATTATTGTTTACTTGACTGCTCTTCTTTTTGTCCTGTACATTTTGGTAACTAGAATCCTGGAAAATATCAACTTCAGAATAAAAACCTGATTTTATACATTAGTGATCTTAAATAAAAGGGGAGGTGCTACGTTTGTGCATCACTTCCTTCAAGAAAGTTAAGTCTGCATTCTGCTTAGGAGAGATAACACTTTTTGTCCCTGTAGGTGGCCCCCTGGTGTAGCCATTAGTAGCTAATGACTTGCAAACAAATAAACAATTAACTCCTTAAGCTGCTGGCTGGGCAACTGTTCATTGAATTGCTAACACTTTCTAAAACAGGATTTTAATTAGTGACATTCAAAACCCAGCCCCCTAGTCAACAAAGCTAGAAGGTGAACTGCTAGAGAATCCCAGCTCGGCACACGTGGGGCAGGAGCCCTCCAGCTCTGCACAACCCAAAAGAGGATGTCTCCCAGCCTTCGGGAAGGTGCTCAGCTCAGGGAAACCAAGCCCTCATCCTGCTCCTTCTCAATTGAGAGCATTTTAGGACTGGACCAGAAAAAAGATTGCCTACCGTCAATAAGACCCCACAGACCGTGGGCAGACACCTGCGGCGACTCAGGTATGCCACAACTTAATTTTTAAGTTCATCTGCCTTTTAGTTTGTCCTTTATTTCGCACAATATGGAGTTAGAAACTACGTTTTCCTTCTGTTCCATAAATACAAAAAGCCCCTAACATGATCGTAAGCAAATAGAATGTCTGCCGTAGATGGGAAAAGATGTTAGTTCACTCGCAGAAAGAGCAAACATCTGCTTCAGAAGACCCTCTGTATGTTTGACACATCAGACAATCGAACTCTCTTCTCTCTGAAAAAAAAATGGTAGAGTCCAAGATGTTCTCTGTCATCACACAGGGTTTCCTTTCTTTTCTTCCTTCCTTCCTTCCTTCCTTCCTTCCTTCCTTCCTTCCTTCCTTTCTTCCTTTCTTCTCTCTCTCTCTCTCTCTCTCTCTCTCTCTCTCTCTCTTCTTTTTTGGGTGATGGGAGAGGCTGTTCTTTTGTGAAATCCTGAAGAATTCTCTAGGAAAATTCAAAATAAGTTACTGAAATGACCTTTTCCCAGATTTATGGAACACAGGCAATCAATCTAAGATGGAGTTTATTCTTCTGATTTTAGAGAAATGTGGCAACCCATGCCTACATGCCCCGGATCTTCCCAGTGAGATTTCATTTCCTTGTCCCGTGGATCACCCAATGCCAGAAGAGAGGGCTTCGAAATATGAAAATTATGTTTCAGCCTCAGAAACACTCTCTTTGAAAAGAGAGTTGAGTTGGTACAGAGGACGAAGACCAAGAACTGCTTTTACCCAAAGTCAGGTGGGAAGATTTTTCACCCAACAGTGATAGCACAGGGCTGCAACTGCTGCGCTGGTGCGCGACAGCCATTCACTTTGGGATCCCAGTGCAGGAGGTCATCAGTGAAACAATTGTAACAGTCTCTGGGTTTTCAAATTTTAAAAATGCATTCAAGTTAACTGCCCGAGTTTAAGAGCATTGTTTTTGTCTGCACAGAGGAAAGCCCAGTTCTGGTGCCATATGGACTGTACCCCTTTAAAGAACCCCTTCCTTATTCTAGGTTGAGGTATTGGAAGATGTCTTCAGAGTGAACTGCTATCCCGGCATTGACATCAGAGAGGACTTAGCTCAGAAGCTGAATCTAGAGGAAGACAGAATCCAGGTAATTTGCAAGCACAGTTACTACCTGTGGTGATAATACAGCAATGTGTCTGAGAACTATTTTGATCTTCCCTTGATTTTAGATTTGGTTCCAAAATCGCCGGGCAAAGCTGAAAAGGTCCCGTAGAGAATCACAATTTCTAATGGCAAAAAAAGCCTTCAACACAGATCTGAAATAGTCAAAAAATTACATATGCGGGCTTCTCTTCCAATTGCAGAACACAAGGAATCAACGGAAATACCAAGTATTTAAAATGTTACCATTTCTTTCCTGTACCTAATCTGAAATTGTCATTCTTTCTGAAAGTATTGTAAAATAAGTATGATTCTAGCATAGTACATATTATAACTGGACATTTTTAGTTATTATGAAGAAACCTTTCCTATATATTTTAATAAATTTTTTTAGAAATGATAGCTATTTTAATATACTTTTCATTGAGAATTTTGTAGATGTATATAATATATTTTAATCATATTCATCCCTTCTCCTTCCCCTAACACTTCTCAGGTGCACCCCATTCTCCCCACTTCCTCCCAACTTCAACAATAACAACAATATTTCCAAACGAGTAAAGCTAATCTAATAAATTAGTATGTGCACTAAAATCACTAAGCTCATACATAAACTAAGAGATCCCACAGACGGGATGCGACTAACAAAGTATTTTAAAAGTGGAGCAATAGAAAAAGAAGGGTCCAATTTATTTCAATTAGTTTCTTTTCATCTTGAGACGCAGTTATACATATCTATATCATAGGGTGAGTTGTGAACCTTCTGTTGATTTCTGGCTGTGTGTTCAAACAAATCCTTACAGCACACCAGTTTCAAGGTTTTTGTTTGTTTGTTTGGTTGGTTGGTTTGTTTTAAGTCATCATGACAAAGTACAGATCTAAGACCATCAACTCTCCTATTCCCGTCACTGTATTGTACTGCCAAAAAGAATCAAGCTTCAGGGCTGGTGAGACAGTCCAGAAGGTAGAGGCACTTGCTGCCATGCCTGGAGACCCAGGCTCCATCAGTCCCCCAGATCCCACAGAATAGAAAGAGAAAATCAATACTTGAAAGTGGTTTTCTGATCTCCACACATGCACCATGTGCCTGCGCAAACACACACGCATGCACACCACACGTGTACTCACACGTGCGTCCGTCCACACCATGAATAAATAAGTCTGACTTTAGCGATTTAAAAGTAAGTTTGCAGATTAGATGCAAATTTTAAGCAGCTTCCAGGTTTGTTTGCTGTGCTCTTCTTTTGTTGTTTTAAGTGACAGGGGTCCTCTTGTTTCTGTGTCCAATCACTACCCGCCTCGGTACCACGCTGCATTGACTGGCTTTTTGGATGTGCCCTGACACAGCGCCTGGAAATAACCAGGGCACTTTCTGTGGACAAACCATACCTGCCACCTGAAGATAAAGCAAGGAGAGATGTGACAATAAGGGAGTCCTCTCCTCTGTTAAAAACTAACAAACAAAAATCCCTAGGCATAGCCGGGCGGTGGTGGCGCACGCCTTTAATCCCAGCACTCGGGAGGCAGAGGCAGGCAGATCTCTGTGAGTTTGAGGCCAGCTTGGTCTACAAGAGCTAGTTCCAGGACAGGAACCAAAAGCTACGGAGAAACCCTGTCTCAAAAAAAAAAAAAAAAAAAAAAAACAACTAGGTATTTGTCTCCCCGGTTAATGAAAAAACCTGTGGGTAGGTTTTTGTTTAGTATTGAAAAGTTGGTTTGAATGCTCCAATTCTGTCCAATGGTAGCGAGATTTCAGTTTTCTACACCTGAACTGAATTCTCCTTTTTCTTTCCTATCCCTCCGTCCATCCTATTTCCCTGTGAACACCAGAGTAAAGGTTCTTACTGAACCTATCCAATTCATTACCACTACACGTTTTTTTTTCTGGGATATTTACCTATTTATTGAAAGACAGCTTGTTGTTATTTCTGAGTTTGACTCAGAACTTTGTCAAATAATTTACTGGCAGCACATTTGGGGCAGAGAGCTCTGTTTCCTAACAATTGGTCAGCAATAAACTGCTCATTCTTCCCCACTATCGCCAAGGCAGGGAAGGAGGAGGAAAAGGTGAACAGGGCTGTCACTAGGAAGGCCTGGGGTTAAAGGGCTTACTCCTGCCAGCATAAGGAACCACTGCCATTAGTAAAGAGTTCGTGCAGTCCTTATGAAGTACATCAGCCAACATTTCTCATCAGCCAGTAGTTCTCTTTCTTCTCCACTGGGCTCCTACGAAAACGTTGAATTTGATGGTTGGAAGCTAACAGGGGCAGAAGGGGGGGCGGGTTTGTCATGTAATAGAAATAAGCTTTTATTTCATTTTGTAAACAATACTGCCAAAGTGGAAGCCACTTCAAGTCTTATCCTTCAGAGATAACCACCGTTAAATATGTTATAAATCTTATATATCATTAAAAAATTGTTAGCTTGTTGTTGGTTGTGCTGTTGTTTATTCATTATGATCATAACTTGCAGTATCTTGTCATGCCAGAATTACTGTTTTCTCCTTAGTATCTGCTTTGTTTATAAGATTTCAAGTCTTGAACAGAGAAACTACTCTACTTACTAATTTTTGAGCATTTTTGAATTAGTGTGTTTCGCAAATTTTGATTTCAAACCAAAGCCACAGTTTGTCTGTAATTAAAGCCAAGCTCATAAAGACGGTGAGGAGTCTGTAAAAGATTCCACAACCAAAAAGAAGATGAAGCAGCTCTGCAGACACTGCTCAGCAATCTTCAGAGGGGTATGGGAAAGCTGGTGCAGCTAGAAGTCTGATGAGGAACTGCGCCAGTGACTAGGCAGCAGTCTTCACCGCTGCATTTCCCAGCACAACCTTGTAGCATTGACTCCTGGGTCCTAAAACTCAGCCTGGCTTACAACTAAGATAAGTTCTGTGTGACCCATGGTGTTATGTTTTTATAACTGAAATAATAATGCGGCCTCACAATAATTACAGAGGATATAATTAGCGTTGGGCTCAGAAGGAGAGCACTCACCTACCCTGCATAAAACCCCCAACTCTAGCACCACAGAAAAAAGGATTACAATTGTAATTGAAATAAATAATATTTAGATGTCAGGAAAAAAATTAAGATAGTTTGCATTGTTGAAAATAACTGTAAATGTGATGTATAGCCATTTATTTTTAAATATTAATTACAATACCACTTCTATTATGATTCTTATGAGACAAAATTGTATTATATAAGAATATTCAAGAAGAAGGACAGCATACAAGATCAGCATTGTATTCCCCTGAAAATCATTTTCAAAAACCTGAAAGATAATGACTGATCTTATTTGAGGAACTAATGACTCAGGTAATATAATTTAATGGAATTAAAATTACCAAAATTTGTAAAGAACATAATGACATTCAGGGGGAAACTGGAAGTTAATTTTAAGGGAGGGAGAAAACAAGCAAAATGCAAAGCTAGGGTAGAATTCTTTCTCCTGAGCTCAGGAAAATCCTTAATCCACAGCTTATCTCTGCTGCTGGTAATTCCAGGCCTTTGTCTCCATTAATGCCCAGGACAAGGTGAACAGTAGCAGCAAATCAAACTAATGCAGTCAGGCTAATACCTGCAGAGTCTCTATTATCTGCCGTCTACCCAAATGAAGTTATTTGGTCTCCCGTAATGGCGTTTGTCTCTGCTAAAGCCAGCTAGACAAAGCCCATCAGTAAAGAGTTCTGGTGGGAACAATGGTTGTGTGTGCTGGTGGTCAGCTCCGGAGTTAATCAGTGTTAATAGCAGCTTCCCCCACTGACATCTTATCACACATCGCACAAATAACATAACCCTCCCATTACCCAGCCAGCACACAGCACCGCTGGGGACTCAAGCAGGGCAAGTGAGCTCGCCTGTTTACGTGATGTGAGGCCCAAGTCACTGAGTCAATTAATGACTTTCTGAGTCTGTTCTAGCCCCGAATGAGACAAAGACTCTACTGCCTTTGGTTTAGCCTAGCGCTCTCTTCCTGTCTCTTGTTGCACCCACACAAGACAACGGAGACAACTCCCAGTGACTCTCACTGAGACCCCAACCCTATGAGGCTCACCCCCCTTTCAATTTCCTCTTTCATTTTTCATTCTCACCCTTCAGTGCTCATTGACCTTGGCAGGCGTGGTGGTATCGGCAAGCTTTATTGAATGAGTCCCACAAATGAACCCCCCACAAAAGAACTCTGGAAACTAAAAAGTTTACTGCTGTCTTCTGTTACAAAATCACTAATGTTGAGGAACCAAACCACCTGCTTCTGTTCTCCAGTCTGTCTCAGAGGATGGCTGACACGGCCATCTACCTAACAGACATTTATGACAAGGTAATGTCAATAAACTGAATGACAATGTAGGTTGTATCCTGTTGTCTGTTTGCCACATCGAAAACTAACAAATAGGGATTGGAGGGGCAGCTCAGCTGTTAAAGTCCATGCTGCAGCAAACATAAAAATCTGTGGAGGCACTTGACTGCAACCCCATTGCTGCTTGGGGTTTAGGGTAGGAGCTGAAACAGGTTCACTGGTTAGGCAGACTAGCTGAATTGGTGAATCTCAGGTTCAATGAGAAAACCAGTTTCACAACCAAGGGCCAGTGATTTGGCTCACTCGATAGAGGCACCTCCCACCAAGCCAGAAAACGTAAGTTTGATCCCTGGGACACATTTGGTAGAAGAGAAGGTAATCCCACAAGTTGTCCCCGGGGGACTGACACACAAACATCACGGCATGCACACACAGGCCCACACACATACACTGGCCTACGTGCATACACATACAAACCACTAAATAAATAAAAGGGGTTTTGGTTTTTGTTTGTTTGTTGTTTTTCAAGACAGGGTTTCTCTGTAGCTTTGGAGCCTGTGCTAGAACTAGCTCTTTAGACCAGGCTGGTCTCGAGTGTGATTGCACTCACAGAGATCCACCTGCCTCTCCTTCCACGTGCTGGGATTAAAGGCGTGCGCCACCGCCGCCCAGCATAAATAAAAAATTTTTTAAAAGGTGAAGGACAATTGAGGGCTAGGATGATGTGTATCCCTTGCCTCTACACACGCATATACACACAAACATACCACACACATGTGTACACAAAACTAGCAAAAACCATGAGCCTGAGCCTGGCTTCTTCTGTCAAATGCTAGCTGATCCATAGACTTGGAAGCAAGTTTCCAACCTCTCAGTTTTGGGCGTTGCAAAGTCAGCACTGCAGTGTCTCTGGAGGTGTGGTGGAGGAGTAAGCATCTGTTGACTCAGGTTTTCAGTATTTCTGAAAACTTGCCTTTTAGTTTTATGACCACCCTAATTCCAAGAATTCCTATGTGAGACCCAATCCCAGTGTGATTTTGGTGGTGGAGTCTTTGGAACCCAGCCTGAAAGAACACAACAAACCTAAACCTATCTTTACAGAAGTAAACAGATGACTTAGTCAAGTTGGTATTGAAATTAACTATCATAACATAGTAAAAATGGCGACATGGTTTACTTTTTTAAATAATGGATTTGTAGTATATGAATTCTATCTCAAAAGAGATTTTTCTGTTTCTGCAAGCAAATGAGACCAACATTCTACTGCTGAGCAAATCCTTAGCCCTTTGCATAGAGAGAGAGATAGATGATAGATAGATAGATAGATAGATAGATAGATAGATAGATAGATATTTTTTAATTTTTTAAGATACTAAAAAGAGACTTGGTAGATGGGAGAACTGAATACAGAGGACTGGGTGGTGCTCCTGGGACAGGAAGGGGTGGCAAGGAAGGGAGAGATGCCCTTAGAGACTGCACAGCGAGGGGAAGGAACCAGAACCAGAAAAAGAGTATGTATGTGATTGTATTGGTTTTCTTGCTATCATCCCCGTACTGCAGTGATATATTGGAAGTGAGTAGGCACAAGTTGACTTCATACTTTTAAATGGATTGAGTGGGGGGGGGAAGCTTTTTATATTACGCCTGCAACATTTATACTCGATAGCTACAAAATGTATTACATTAAGTCTCACATAGGCAGATTAATTTCATTAATTAGCCAGAGTGTCTCGCTATGAAGACAAAATGACATCGTGTCAACGCCTCTTCCCAGCACAACTTGACAGGTGTTTGGTGAATTTGTAAGGGAATTGTTAGGGACTGGGCTATGACTCAGGGGTAGAACTCTTGTCTGGCATCCAAGAGAACTCAGGTTCAGTCTCCAGTACTTTGAAGCTCCTCCCTCACCACAAAATCGGTAGGGAAAGAGGTAGAGAACAACTGAATTGCAGCAGCCCATTGTGTGTCAAGAAAACACGCCTGCTCTGTGTGATTTAAGCCCGCGACATCTTGTGCTGCTTGGGAGAAACGTGACATCGATTTTTGCCGTTCTCCCTCCCCTGTGGATGCCCCACATTATCTGGGTGTGTTAAGTTCATCACAGTTGCTAGCTGATAGCTATGATGTCTCCTTGCAGCTTTTTTTGCAAACGCAATTTGATTTAAAAACAAAAAGATTCTTCAACCTGGACATTTTAAATCTTTCTGTTAAATAACTCCTGAGAGAAGGGAGAAAACTAAACCAACATACGTAAATTGCAGGGCTGGGAAGAGCTCAATGAAAGACTTGCTTGCTACACATGCATGAAGACCCAAGTTCAGATTTTTAGCAACCCAGTCTCACTCCTACAATTAAAACACTAGGGAAGCCAAGACAGGAAGCTCCATGAGGCTCCTTGAAGTTCTGAGGATAGCCAGTCTGCTCTAATAGCAAGTTCCAGGTTCAGTGACAGAATCTGTCTTAGGAATAAAGTGGAGGGGCCAGGCTCACCCAGTAAAAGCACCTGCCACCAAGCCTTACAACCTGATTTTAAACCCCTGGAATCGGCATGATATGAGAAAATATACTCCAGCACGTTGGCCCCTGACACCCACACCTATGTCATGGCACTTAAATATGCAGTCTCTCTATATAGATGTTTCTCAAATATATATATTTGAAAATAAGACTGAAAGCAATTGAAGAGAACACCTTTGACTTCCTCATACATGCACATATGTACTATATATATATACATATATATATACACACACACACAAAAATAAATAAATAAATAAAAGAATGTCTAAAATTAGTGATAATAAAATATGTACAAAAAGTTGTGAAGCCGGGTAGTGGTGGCGCACGCCTTTAATCCCAGCACTCAGGAGGCAGAGGCAGGCGGATCTCTGGGAGTTCGAGGCCAGCCTGGTCTACAAGAGCTAGTTCCGGGACAGGTACCAAAGCTACAGAGAAACCCTGTCTCGAAAAAAACAAAAAAAAAACAAAACAAAAAAAAAAAAGTTGTGAACTATATAAAGCAGTGATACAGGAAGAAAAGTATGTCTGTAGCACATACATCGTTGAAAAAACTAAAAGTATATAAATTAGACCCAAGCAGTTAAGAGAGAATTATAGAAAATACAAGTAACAAATATGAACAAGAATGGAAATGATAAAGATGAGATTGAAAAGAGCACGTGGGAACTGGTGTCTAGCACATGCTTGTGTACCCAGCGTTTGGGAAGTGGCACCAGGATGGTCAGCCACAAATACAAGGCTAGCCTCAACTACATAACCAAGTCGATTGTAGAATGGGTTACATGAGACCTTGTCTCAAAAACAAAACAAAGTAACAACAATGAAGAGTGGGTAGAAATATTTTCCAGGCCTTGAACAAATTTTTTAAAACTCCCAAGGGAGCTAGGGACCTGGCTCAGGGGTTAGGACAACTCGCTGCTCTTGCGAGGACCCTGAGTTCAGGTCCCAGCACCCACATGGCAGCTCATATGGGTCTGTAAGAGCAGTTCCAGGGAATTCCAGGTTCTCTTCTGACCTCCACAGAGACTGGTGTGCAAGTGGTACGTATGCATACATGCAAGCAAACCCTCATACACATAAAATAAAAATAAATAACTTTTTAAAACTCCAGAATTGCAAAGTTTGGTTTCTTTAGAGCTAATTGGGTTTTGTTTGTTGCTTGACTCTGTTGCTATTATTTGACACTTGGTCTATGTAATCCTGACTGGACTAGAACCACACCTAGAAATAGAACTTTTGAATAATAATTTTTTTTCAAGACAGGGTTTCTCTGTGTAACAGCCCTGGTTGTCCTGGAACTCACTCTGTAGACCAGGCTGGCCTTGAACTCACAGAGATCTGCCCGCCTCTGCCTCCTGAGTACTGGGATTAGAGGCGTGTGCCACCTCTACCCGACTGAATCTCCAATTTAAACATTTTAAAGTTTTACCAAACACTCCATAAATTGTTCTGGAATATTGAAAAGGAAGGCAAGCTGCTAAATTATTTAATGCAACAAGAAAGCAAATCTTACCCATAACTGGTGAATATTGATGCAAAAATACCAAATGAAATATTAGCTAACATAACCCAACACCACTATAGCAAAATGACACAGTATGACCAAATAGGCTTACTCTAGGAATACAAGATTGGCTCAGTCCTAGGAAATGTAGCAATTGTATAACGTATCAGTGTACGTAAAGGAAGAACTCATGCACTGACCTCCATTGATTCTTGCCAATCTAGAATAAAGCCCACTTAATTAAAAATAAAGCTAAGCCAGGTGGTGGTGGCACTTGGAAGGCAGAGGAGGGTGGATCTCTGTGTGTTTGAGGTCATTCTGGTCTGCAGAGCGAGTTCCAAGACATCCAAGGCTACACACAGAGAAACCCAGTCTTGAAACACCAATAATAATAAGCACTCACCAGCACTCAGAAGGTAGAGGTGTACATATTTCTGCAAGTTAGAGACCAGTCTGGTCTACATAGCAAGTTCCAGAACAGTCAGGGCTACAGAGTGATCTCTGGTCTCAAACAAACACTCAAAGGCAGGGGAAATAGCTAGAGGTAAACAGCATATACCTACCAACAAACTTAGTGAAACAGAAATTGGTGATACTGCCGGGTAGTGGTGGTGCATGCCTTTAATTCCAGCACTTGCAGAAGAAAGCAGTGAGTTCGAGGCCAGCCTGGTCTACCAAGTGAGTTCCAGGATAGCCAGGATTGTTAAACAGAGAAACAACAACAAAAACAACAACAACAACAAATACTGCAAGGAGAAACGAATTAATTATTACAACTGGAGACTTAAGCAGTCATGGGAACACATAAAAGTGATGACTTACTCGGAACAAAACACCACCAATCTTAGCTGTCACTTCTACAGTACCAAGGCAGAGTACACCACCAAACATAGCTCTCATTTCTATGGTAACAGAGCAGAGTACACCTTCACTTGTGAGTGCTGAGGGTTGAGGGTGCCAGGGTATCAAACCCAGCATCTCATGCAAGTCAGAAAAATGCTTCCTGCCGGGCGGTGGTGGCGCACGCCTTTAATCCCAGCACTCGGGAGGCAGAGGCAGGCGGATCTCTGTGAGTTCGAGACCAGCCTGGTCTACAAGAGCTAGTTCCAGGACAGGCTCCAAAACCACAGAGAAACCTTGTCTCAAAAAACCAAAAAAAAAAAAAAAAAAAAAAGAAAGAAAAGAAAAGAAAAAAGAAAAATGCTTTCTACCCGTGAGTGAGACTTGTTCCCCAACCCACACATGTATGTTATCTCAAGTACGTGTATTCTGGGTACTAAAATGTCACAAACTGATAAAGTTACCAAATATGTTTTCTGAGCAGAATGGAATTAAACCAACATAGTAAAGGCTTAACTCAGCAAGTTCCAAGTATTCAAGCCCTGCACATTCCAAAGAACCTGGCCCTTGTAAGCCTGTTAGGAGATATCTTTGAGACCTTGCTATATCCTGCCTGATAAAAGTACTTTTGTATTCTTGGGTCTTGGGTCAGGCTAGATAAGTTATGCAAACTATTTAACTTAAGGTGGTGATTTAGACCGCACTGTACCAGGGTTATAAGTAGGGGGGTTATCTGACACCTGAGTGACTAAGGTCAACCACAAGGGTAGGCCCTGCTCATTTGACCAACCCTGCCTCCGGAGCGTTGGGATTAAAGACATGCTCCACCACTGCCCAACCAAGGTAGATCCTCTTAAGTAACAAAGAAGAATGCTAGAGAGTGCAAGTTTATAGTACAAAAAGGAGAAACAAGAAAACACAGATGTAGCTGCTTATTTTTTTAAAGATACACAAAGAACACAAACCAGGAAGAGACTGCTTACCTTGAGGGAGCTGAGATGTGTGACAGGAACGGGAGCGTAGGAATGGAGGAGGCTGAGGAGGAAATGACAGTTTTCCTGCATAAGGAATACCGCACAGTGTGACTCTCTGACTTGTAGGCATGTTTCAAACAAGGCTGAGAGGAAAAAAAATCTCTTACACGTAAATAAAACCAAGACAATGAACTTTAGGTTAATTCAAATGCATTGTGTGGGGGAAAGCTGCACAGGGAATTTTGGGACCTTGTTTTCTCTATATAAACCCAGATTAAAGATAAAGAAGCAGGGACTAGAGAAACAAACGGCTCAGCAGTTCAGAGCACCGGCTGCTCCTGCAGAGGACCCAGGTTCAGTTTCCAGGACCCACACGGAGCCTTACAACTGCCTGTAACTCAGCTCCCGGGCATCCAACGCTGTATTCTAACCTCCATGGGCACCTGTGTGTAACACACACACACACACACACACACACACACGCAATAGACCATCAGTTTGATTCCTTGCTCAATATGTATACATACTAAATACTGTGCCTAGTTAATAAGCTTGCTTTTTGTATGAATCAACCATTCTGAAACTATTCTGTATCTTACAGGTTTGGGCAAGTAGGTGGACGTGACGAGGAAACGCAAGCCGGTTTCTCTCAGGTGTGGAGGTACGGAAGCATACCGCGGCTGTGAAAGCCGGACTGCCGGGCTGGGATTGGAGCCAGACTGCAGAGTTCGGTTGTGTGGGAGCAGAATGTTGGGCAATGATAGGCTGTAGCTCTGTGGACTGGGTTCTAGAACAGCACTTGGGAGCAGGGAATGGTGGACTTGTCCTTGGGTTAGCACTTGCGAGGCCTCACATTCTGTGACATTGTATCTGCCCCAGTGTTACCGTCCAACCTTGGCTGGAATGCTCACTCAAGACCTGTTAGGCTGCGGTCAGAACCTGGGGCCTTCCACATGCTAGGCCAAGTTCCACCACTGAACTGCATTCCAAGCTTGGCCTCTCTGTTAAGTTACAGAGATGATTATCTGCCAAAGGCACTTTTTAGTTTGAGGCTTGGAACAATAGCAGAGTAAACATCCAGGGCCAGTGTGTGAGTCAGACTTTTCCCTGCAGCAAGAGAAGAAACTTCCTGGAGCGGTACGGGGATCAATAGGCTCATTGGAAGCCTGATCTAGGATCTGGCCATAGCTAGAGCTCACATGACATCATTGGGAGCACCTTCCCTTTCCCTCAGGCCTCCTCTGCTCGTGGACACTGTGTGATGAAATGACTCAAGGCCCATCTCTGGCCGGTGTAGGCAACTAAAGAGAGGGCAAGAAGCCTGCCAGACCCAGGGGGGAAGTCTCCAGGATTCCCAGGTCTAAGGGTTGAGTAGTTAGCCACTCTTAGCCCACAGAGATGGGCCACTTTCTCCAGCAGCCTCTGAAACTGCAAGGAATAGGGGCAGGTTTCTCACAAGGAAGCACACAGAAGAAAGTCTGGCACACACACAAAGCAAGGAGTCTCACCACTTGTCCTGGCTGCAGACTTCCTGAAGTTTTTATTTCTGTTGACGCCTCCCACGTGGAAATACATACATACATACATACATACATACATACATACATACATACGTAACCTAGCCTCTTTGCTCTGTGACAAGCGCCTGTGGGAATGCCAGTCCTCACACAACTGGGTAGACATGAACGCATTTTGTGTCATCTGTCCCCATGGACTACCTGGTTTAGAAACTGAGTACAAGCTCAGCGACTCTCACTTAAAATTCCGAAGACCTCCGAAGGGATCCCTGACTCAGTCTCTCCTCAGCGGGCCTCCCTAGTACACTTGTTGCCAGGCAGTAAATCTCTGAGACAGCTGTCTGATTTCACCTGCTATAGAACTCTTTCTGCTTCTGTCTTCAAGCCTGTCCTTAAAAACGGGAGAAACTTAATTTATATATTTTTGTCTTTAGCTTAGTGGATAAAACCTCCCCACCTACTTGTGGCCCTCTTGGCCTTTGTTGGAGGAGCCACAGTCCCAGTCTTCTACAAGTTGATGCACCATGTCTTCAGGAACATCTCGGCCCAGAGGATCCACTTTGTCTCCAGGTATCATTCTGTGGGTTGCTTTTGAACACCCTATATCTTTATTTCATTTTATTTTCAAGTTTTATTTTTATTTCATGTGCATTAGTGTTTCACCTATCTGTTATCTGTGTGAAGGTGTCAGATCCCCTGGAACTGGAGTCACAGACAGTTGTGAGCTGCCACGTGGGTGCTGGGAATTGAACCCAGGTCCTCTGGAAGAGCAGCCAGTGCTCTTAACCACTGAGCCATCTCTCCGGCCCGAACACCTGTATCTTAAAATGACCTGAATTTGGATCCCCAGCTGCTATACACAAAAGGAAAGCATAGGGGTCTGCAGTTCCAGAACCGGGGAAGTGGGGAGAGGGATCCCTAGGGCTCGCTCGACAGCCTGCCTAGCCAAACGGCTGGACTCCAGGGTCAGTGAAAAACCCTGTCTCAAATAGAATAGAAGGTATTGTGGCACACTCCTAGAACTTGGGAGGTGAGGCAGGAGGATCGGGAATTCAAGATTAGTCTCAGCATTGTAGCAAGTCGAGGCCAGGTTGAGATACCCTCTCAAAAAAAAGGGGGGCTGGTAATTGAGGAAGACACCTCACGTAGAAATGTACACACATACACACACACACACACACACACACACAGTGCAGACCCCCTGAAGAGTAGGGCTGCTCCTGTGAGTATCTGTGGGAAGAGCTAGGAGAGCAAAGGGAACAACCAAGTACTGAAAAGTAAGGAAAAGTGAGCAGGGTCAGAGCCTAGGAAATCAAGAGGTCCTCTTCTGGGATACAGAGGCTAGGTTTTTGTCTAAAGTACTGAAAGTCTTATGTTGGGGGAAAAATGCATCTGATTTTCAATTTAAGAAAGCCTTCTCTGGGCTAAGGAAACTGCCCTGCAGTTAAGCACACTGATTTGCCCTTCCAGAAGAGTTGACAACTATCTGTAACTCCAGTCTGCCCTCTGCTGGCCTGCTTGAGTACTGCATGCATGTATGTGGTACACAGATGCAGGCCAACAGCTCTACACTAAAAGTAAAAAAATCTTTATAAAAAGGGAGAGAGGGAGAAAAGGAAAGACAGAGGAAGGGAGAGAGAGAGGGAGAGGGAGGGAGGCAGGAAAGAAGGAAGCTACTCTGAGCCAGGTATGGTGGTGCATGCGTGTAATTCAGGTGCTCAGGAGGCTGGACAGTGATTGAATCTGAGGATTTTGAATGCTAGTTCAGCTATTTGATGTCTCCTGTTCTCATTTTCTTTTTGTTTTAGTTAATAGATTCTTTACCTCCTCAACCTTTTTTCATAGCTGTCTCAAAGTGAATTTTTTTTCAAAGTGAATCTTTTATTGTGAAAATAATATATTCTCTAGCATAAGAACAGACAGGAGAACCAATGGAACCAAATAGAAGACCCGTATATCAATCCACACATCTTCGAACACCTGATCTTTGATAAAGAAGCAAAAAATATCAAATGGAAAAAAGAAAGCATATTTAACAAGTGCTGCTGGCATAACTGGATATCAACATGTAGAAGAATGAAAATAGACCCATATCTATCACCATGCACAAAACTCGAGTCCAAATGGATCAAATACCTCAACATAAAGCCAGCCACACTGAACCTCATAGAAGAGAAAATGGGAAGTACACTTGAACACATTAGCACAGGAAACTACTTCCTAAATACAACCCAACAGCAAGGACATGGAAACAACTAATAAATGAGACCTCCTAAAACTGAAAAGCTTTGGTAAAGCAAAGGACACTGTCAACAAGACAAAACGACAGACAGAGGTCTGATCTCCAAAATATACAAAGAACTAAAGAAATTGGACACCAAAGATCACATAATCCAATTTAAAAAAAAAAAATGGAGTACAGACCTAAACAGAGAACTCTCAACAGAGGAATCTAAAATGACTGAAAGACACTTAAGGAAATGCTCAACATCCTTAGTCATCAGAGAAATGCAAATCAAAACAACTTGAGATTCCATCTTACACCTGTAAGAATGGCCAAAACCAAAAACACTGATGACAACTTATGCTGGAGAGGTTGTGGGGAAAAGGGAACACTTCTGCATTGCTGGTGGGAATGCAAGCTGGTACAACCCTTTTGGATGTCAGTGTGGCGATTTCTCAGAAAATTAGGAAACAACCTTCTTCAAGACCCAATAATACCACTTTATTGAAGGATGCTCAATCGTGCCACAAGGACATGCGCTCAACTATGTTCATAGCAGCTTTGTTTGTCATAGTCAGAACCTGGAAACAACCTAAATGCCCCTCTATCGAAGAATGGATAAGAAAAATATGGTACATTTACACAATGGAGTACTACACAGCAGAAAAAAATAACAACAGCTTGAATTTTGCAGGAAAATGGATAGAGCTAGAAAACATTACTTTGGGCCAGGCGGTGGTGGCGCACGCCTTTAATCCCAGCACTTGGGAGGCAGAGGCAGGCGAATCTCTGTGAGTTCGAGACCAGCCTGGTCTACAGGAGCTAGTTCCAAGACAGGCTCCAAAACCACAGAGAAACCCTGTCTCAAAAAACCAAAAAAAAAAAAAAAAAAAAAAAAGAAAAAAGAAAACATTACTTTAGGTCTAGAGAGATGGCTCAGTGGTTAAGAGCACTGGGCACTGGCTGCTCTTCCAGAGGACTCTAGTTTAATTCCCCAGCACCCACATGGCCGTTCACAACTGTCTGTAACTCCAGTTCCAAACACCTTCACACCAATGCACATAAATAAGTTAAATAAATTCTAAAAAAATGTTTTAAAAAAACATTATTTTGAGTGAGGTAACCCAGACACAGAAAGACAATTATCACATGTACTCACTCATAGGTGGTTTTTAAACATAAAGCAAGGAAAGCCAGCCTGCAATCCATAATCCCAGAGAACTTAGACAACAATGAAGACACTAAGAGAGACTTACATAGATCTAATCTACATGGGAAGTAGAAAGTAGAAAAAGACAAGATCTCCTGGGTAAATTGGGAGCATGGGGCCCTTGGGGGAGGTTTGAAGGGGTGAGGGGAGAGGCAGGGAGGGGAGCAGAGAAAAATGTAGAGCTCAATAAATATCAATAAAATAAAAAAGAGAAAGCAAAAAAAGAGAGAAAGAAAGAAAAAAGAAAGGAAATTTTTAAAAAAGCAAAGCAAAAAACAAAAAAGAAAGAAAAGATATAGGAACCAGCCATTGGTGACACACACCTTTATTCCCAGCACTTGGGAGGTAGAGGCAGGTGGATCTGAGTTGGAGGCCAGTGTGGTCTACAGAGTGAGTTCTAGGATAGCCAGGGCTACAGAGAGAAACCCTGTCTCAAAAAGAGAAGAAGAGAAAGAGTGTAGGAATGACGCACTAGGCATGGTGGCACGCGAGTGTAAACTCAACACTTGAGAAAATGAAGCAGGAAGACTTTGATTCTGAGACCCTGTCTCCTTACCTCCAAAAGCAAAAACAAAAACAAAAAGCAACCACAAGTGCTTAGGGTTGAGAGAAATCACCCAAAGTAGAGCCCCTTCTGCCAGAGCAGAGACCTGGAGCTTGGGAGGGCAGCCCTGCTTCCTGCGTGGTGAAGAAATCGCTACGATACTGTGGTACCTTGAGAGCCACCGGCTCTGGTGCGGGGAAGGCTGCTCATGCTCCTCACTGGAGCTGCTCTCACGAAATTTCCCCACAGAGACACCAGGAGAGGTTCTGGCCACTGGCACTGGTGGCCGCTGTGTGTTGCAGGAGGCAGGTTCTTAGAACCCGGTATCGGGAACGTTGCGTGTGTAACAGAGCTGGACACTAGAGAAGCAGCCTGCACTTCAGGTGCTGGGGGAGCCACCCAGTGGGTGCGGAGCACGAGCTGGGAAAGAAGCGCTCAAGGAGCCCCTAAACTGGAAAAAACAAACAAACAAACAAACAAAAAAAAAAAAACGCTTCCGCAGACTGGGGCTTCTTTCTGCGTGCGGTCTCTTCATTGCCCTCTACTGACAAGTTTAGTATAACGCTAAGGAAAACATTTATTGATTGATTGATTGATTGATTTTTATTTTTTTATTTTATTTTATTTTTTTTGGTTTTTCGAGACAGGGTTTCTCTGTGGTTTTGGAGCCTGTCCTTTTTTTTTTTTTTTTTTTTTTTTTTTTTTTTTTTTTTTTTTTTTTTGGTTTTTCGAGACGGGGTTTCTCTGTAGCTTTGGAGCCTGTCCTGGAACTAGCTCTTGTAGACCAGGCTGGCCTCGAACTCACAGAGATCCGCCTGCCTCTGCCTCCCGAGTGCTGGGATTAAAGGCGTGCGCCACCACCGCCCGGCTAAGGAAAATATTTAAATAGACCAGCTACAAAGCTTCATTTTTGCATATCGGCTAATGATGGTTGAGCTTGAATCTAAAAGAGGCAATAAATTGATAGCTAGTGAACCCTTCCCTTCGGGAATTCACCTTCCATGTGCCCCTCTTCACACATATCAGAATCTCTATGATTCCACCTAATAGGATACAGCCGTTCATTGGAGAAATGAAGACGCTCTCATCTTTTGAGAGCAGCTCTCTCCAAAACGGAAAAGCGTACAGTCCCAACAGCAACCGTATGTGTTGCTAGATATATTAGTCACGATCCCACTGAATTCTCCAAGGACTAAACTAAAGTTGGGCATGGTGTGGTGACTTGAAGAGGTATGGCCCTCATAGATTCATGTGATTGAATGCTTGACCCAAAGGGAGAGGTACTATTAGGGGTGTGGCCTCTCTGGAGTAGGCGTGACCTTATTGGAGGACGGGTATCAGTATGGGGGGAGGGCTCTGAGGTCTCATTTGCTCAAGCAACTTTTATATAAAATTAAATTGCCATTTTAATTTTATATAACATTAAAATATTCAACATAGATAATCACAGACAGATAATCACACACATATAATGGGAAGAGAGTGTAGTTTCTTTAAGATATAATTGACATCTCTGATTTCCTTATTCTAGTCCCTTTTAGTATCTCCTTCACTTTCATCCAAAGAGTTGGTTGGGGGCTCTTTCATTGACGGTCAGACTCAAGCCTCAGTTCCCCAAACTCTGAATACTCTGGGTTAACTTTAAATATCATACATACAGGCTGGAAAGATGTCCCAGAGGTTAAAAGCACTGGCTGCTCTTCCAGAGGTCCTTAGTTCAAATCCCACAACCATCTGTAATAGGATCTAATGCCCTCTTCTAGCATGAATAAGATAAAAATAACTTAAAATATATACACACTTTTTTGTTATTTTGTTTGTTTTTTGAGACAGGGTTTCTCTATGTAACAGTTCTGACTGCCCTGGAACTTGCTTGGCAGACCAGGCTGACCTCAAACTCACTGAGATATACCTGCCATTGCCTCTGAAGTGCTGGGATTAAAGGAATGAGTCACCACCACCCGGCTATAATTTTATGTATGTAGGTGTTTTGCTTGTTCTTTTTTTAAAAAATATTTTATTTATTATGTATACCGTATTCTGTTTGTATGTGTGTCTGCAGGCCAGAAGAGGGTGTCAGATCCCATTATAGATGGTTGTGAGCCACCATGTGGTTGCTGGGAATTGAACTCATAATCCTTGGAAGAGCAGACAGTGCTCTTAACCTCTGAGCCATCTCTCCAGCCCCCGTTTTGCTTGTTCTTAATGTGAAGTAAACTACAGGATACAGCATCAACGCTTGAGATACTTCAGCTATGTTATGAAAATGAATAACGGCAGATACCCAAGATAGCACTGCTTGGAGGAGTGCCCAGGATAAGACGAAGAGGAAGGTCCAGAAAACGCTGAATAGACAACATAAAGGAAGACGTGGAACCTCGGGTACGACAGTAACACAAGCATCTAGGACTGCCTCGGATAGGAACAACTGGAGAACCGCCATAAAAGGCTGCCCATGCATGCTTAAGCATTGCCGGGGCATACATGATGATGATGATGACGATGATGATGATGATGATGATGATGATGATGATGATGATGATGATGATGATGATAAGTGATGAGGTGTTCTGCCTGCTTTTGTGTGTGTGTGTGTGTGTGTTTTCCATGGACATGCAGTTCCCAAAAGTGCCAGGAGAGGGCAGTGGCTCTCCAAGAACTGGATATAGATAAAGCTGCAAACAACCACATGGGTGTTGGGAATCAAAACTTGGTCCTTACAGAGTGTTGTCATTCAGACATGACAGTCAGTCTTTAGACAACCTCTTCAAGTTTTAATTAGGCCATCTGTCTCACACACAGGGTATGTCGTAAAGCCAGGAATTCCATGAGCATTCCTCTGTGTGTTTCCCTTCCTGGGAAATGAATCTCTAATTAGATGCAATGATCTAATCTAATCTCTAATGAGACATCTGAGGATGTCTGATTGGTTTAGTACACTGAGTCCCCAGATATGCTATGGTGCTGGTAGACTGTGTTGTGGATAGTGAAAGGCAGATTTCTCCTTAGGGAAGGAAGAAATGACAGACAACAGGAATGGGCTACAAGGAACCTTTGATGTTAGACTAGTCTCCAGTTTATCTGATGAACTCATGACACATGTATTCACATATGTATGCACACAGAGAGTAGATAAATCATATATTATACATATGCAATGCATTCATGCATGCATGCATACATACACACATACACACACACATACACATATACACATATTATTAGACATAAATATATAGCCTGTCCCCTGAAAAAAAGCCTGGGAATGGTAAGGTTTCTAATAGCAATGTTTATACCTAGGACATACTATATAAATATGAAACTCAATACAAGAGCCATGGATTCTTGGAGAAATGGTTTATTCTAGAACTGGACAGGGAAAATACAAAGATTGAAGAACTTTAACAAATTGGAGAAGACTAAAGAGACATTGGTGATTAAATGCGGAATGCAAGGTAGGATTCTGGACTGGATCCCGGCACTTGGATGCTGTGGCCTTCCCATCAGAAACCCACAGTCCTCATCAGACAACAAAATACCCAATGCACACTCCGCAAAACCCTCCAGGTCATCAAACAGAAAGTCTGAGAAAGTGTCCCAACAAAGAGCAGGCTAAGAAAATCAGGCAGCTAAGCATACTGTGAAGTCTTGATTCCGGAGCAGAAGGTGATGCCACTTAAAAACTGGGGAAGCGGGGCTGGAGAGATGGTTTTATGAAGAAAAGTGCTTGCCATCCCCCAGGCCCCACATGCTGGAAAGAACTGACTCCTGAGAGTTCACACACACACACACACACACACACACACGAGGAGGGGCATGTATTTGTGAGTGTGCTAATTCCCTGACTCTAGGCGGTAAGATTAGATTATTCATCTAGTCTGAGGCCCTGGGTTCCATCCTCCCAGCACTACAAATACCAAACCCTAAAACTGACCTCACTTCTCTATTTTCCTGTAAATCTAAACCATATGTGGGGTGTGTGTGTGTATTTGGAGAGATGGAACCCTGAGCCTCAAATATGCTATAGAAGGGCACCAGATCTCACTCTAGATGGCTGTGAGCCACCATGTGGTTGTGGGGAATTGAACTCAGGACCTCTGGAAGAATAGTCAGTGTTCTTAACCTCTGAGCCATCTCTCCAGCCCTAGGGTTTCTATTGTTGTGAAGAGACATCATGCCGGGCGGTGGTGGCGCACGCCTTTAATCCCAGCACTCAGGAGGCAGAGGCAGGCGGATCTCTGGGAGTTCGAGGCCAGCCTGGTCTACAAGAGCTAGTTCCGGGACAGGCACCAAAGCTACAGAGAGACCCTGTCTCGAAAAACCAAAACCAAAACCAAAACAAAACAAAAAAAATAAAAAAAGAGAGAGAGAGAGACATCATGACCACAGCAACTATGATCAATGAAAACATTTCATTGGGGGTGGGGCTGTCTTACAGTTTCGGAGTTTCTGTCCATTATCATCATGGTGGGGAGCATGGCAGCGTGCAGGCAGACATGGTGCTGGAGAACTGTAGTTGAGAATCCTACATCTTGCAGGCCGTGGGAAATCAACTGAAACACTGGGTGGTATCCTGAGCATAGGAAATCTCAAAGCCCACCCCCACAGTGACACACTTCCTCCAACAAGGCCACACCCACTCCAACAAAACCACACCTCCTAATGGTGCCACTCCCTATGAGATTATTGGGGCCGATTACATTCAAACTCCCACGAGTGTTCTACTAAGAACTCTGCCTCCATTCTTCTAAACGTACTCTAGAATTTTTAATTTCTTTTTTCCTGAAACAGCAAGAACAATGGTGACATCCTAAAATACACGGATGATTATGTCATATATTGCGCGAAATTCTGGCTTCATTCGGGCAGTGATGGCACACGCCTTTCGTGCAGCACTCAGGCGGCAGAGGCAGGCAGACCTCTGGAGTTCGAGGCCAGCCTGGTCTACAGAGTGAACTCCAGGACAACCAGGATACACAGAGAAACAAAGCAAAAACAAAAGCAAGCAAACAAACAAAAATTCTGGCTTTAACAATTGTGCTCTGGGGGCTGGAGAGATGGCTCAGTGGTTAAGAGCATTGCCTGCTCTTCCAAAGGTCCTGAGTTCAATTCCCAGTAACCACATGATGGCTTACAACCATCTGTAATGAGGCCTGGTGCCCTCTTCTGGCCTCAGAAAGAATATTGTATACATAATAAACAAACAAACAAACAAAAACAAACAAACTATGATCATAGCCTGAAAACACATAAAAAAAATTGTGCTCTGCCTATCTAGGAGTAAGTTTTTGGGGAAGTTGGATGAAAAATATTTTTGGTACTTCTTGAAATATTTTTGCACTATTTCCGTGAGTTTAAAACTATTCTGTGAAAGATTTTATTCGAAATGAGCTTGAAATGTTGCCACCTTTCAGAAAGAGAAACCTGGTCTCTGGCTCTGCATTCTGCTCTCAGCCCTGGCCTCAGGACGACGCACGCGTACTTTGCAGGTGCAGGCTCTGAGACTGGCACATTCACTAACGGAATGGAAGTCATGAACAAAGTTGGAAGCTCGGAGGCAGCAAATGAGACCGCCTGGACGGTCCCCGAGAAACATTGTGAGACATTAGATAATGGCAGCCATCAGGCATGGAAGGATTTATTATAGATTTCCGGTTTAAGTCTATCTACTTACTACTTACGTGCACTAAGGCCAATGGAACCCTGCTGCTAAGTAAAAGGTGAACACTAGTAGCGACCTGCCCCTGCCTGCGCCTGCGCTAACCGGTAGTTGCCTCCACCAGTCCTCTAGGATGCAGGATGCAGCCTTGCTCTCCCACCTTAGGAGAGGAAACCGCCTGAAGCAGACACCCAGGGTTTCCCAACTCTGGTGCACTTTGTTGCTCTGACTTTATTTCGCTCACCCTCCTGCTCTCTTTTTGCAATCTTGTTACTTTCTGCTCCACCTTAAGCAAACCGTACTTTATATGTAGAAATTTTGAATTTTCTGTGCTACAGCCTTGGATAGGAAGAGAACAGAGTCAGGGCGGGCTGTGAATGACCTCTGCTAGGGGCGCGGGTCTGTACCCACCATGGTATGTACCTGTCCATACCCGCAGTGGGGCTTCCTTGTGAGGGAGATTTCTCTCAGCATTTCAGAGTATAGAGACCCTCTGGGAGTGGGGGTAGACACCTGTCCCCTAGAGAGAAAGGCTGAAGGACCTGGAGTTCCAGGTCAGCCTAGACTAGATAACAAGTTCCTGTCTGGGATACACAGTGAGATTATGCCTTTAAATTAATTAATTAAAAATAAAACTATCAGTCGGGCAGTGGTGGCGCATGCCTTTAATCCCAGCACTCCAGAGGCAGAGGCAGGTGGATCTCTGTGAGTTCAAGGCCAGCCCGGTCTACAGAGCTAGTTCCGCGATACTCAAGGCTACACAGAGAAAATCTGTCTTGGAAAACCAAAATCAACCAACCAACAAAACGAACAAATAAATAAAATTCAGGGGCTAGAAGAGACGGCTTAGTGATTAAGATTGCATACTGTTCACAGGACCACATTCTACCCCAGCACTTACAACAGGTCGCTCAGTGACCTGTAACCCCAGCTCCAGGGAGTGTTGATACCTTTGATCTCCACTGGCACCTGTATTCATGTGCACATACACCCTTGATCCCGACACACACATACATAATTTTAAAAAACCAATCACAGGTGTTGGAGGGATGTCTCTGTGGTTAGGAGCACTGGCATCTTCCAGAGGACTCAGGTTTGTCTCCCAGGACCTACATTGCAGCTAACAACTATATGTAAACCATACTAAGCAGAAAATTCTGGGAAGAAACAAATTATGGGAGGTTGGAGAGATGGCTCAGAGGTTAGAAGTGTTGGCTGCCCTTCCAGAGGTCATGAGTTCAACTCCCAGCAACTACAAGGTACCTCACAACCATCTGTAATGAGATCTGGTGCCCTCTTCTGGCATTCAGGCAAACATGTAGACAGAACACTATATATAATAAATAAAATAAATTTAAAAAAAGAAACAAATTATGTGTTTTAAAATCTGTTCTGAGGACATACAAAATGTGTGCCATCTCCTGGGGAGTTGGGAAAAACTCTCAGAGCCACTCAGCCAGAGATACGGCAACAGAACGCTATGTGAGACGGTGGTGGTTTGAATAGAGACTCCTGCTATGCTGAGTTTACTCTCTGCTTTGTGCTTGTGGTTCAAGTGGGCCTTCAGCTTCCTTCTCCCTCGTCATTTCTTTGACCCCAAATCGGGGGCTCCAACCTTCTGGAACCCTATGGCCAAATGAGCTCTTTCTTCCCTAAGTAGCCTTGGTCATGGTGTGTTATCACAGCAATAAAAAGCAACTGAAGCCGGGCGGTGGTGGCGCACGCCTTTAATCCCAGCACTTGGGAGGCAGAGGCAGGCGGATCTCTGTGAGTTCGAGATCAGCCTGGTCTACAAGAGCTAGTTCCAGGACAGGCTCCAAAACCACAGAGAAACCCTGTCTCGAAAAACCAAAAAAAAAAGCAACTGAGGCAGGCCTTCTGGTGGGGCACTGGGATAGGAAAAGGATATTTGACGAGAACTGAGAAAATCTTGGGCTGATGTGAGGGCCCATCGGGTTAAGGCTTCAAGCCTGATGACCAGAGTTCAATACCTGGGATCTGCCTGGGGGAAAGAGAGAACTGGCCAGCAGAGGCGCATGCCTTTAATCCCAGCACTCAGGAGGCAGAGGCAGGGGGATCTCTGTGAGTTTGAGGCCAGTCTGGTCTACAGAGTGAGTTTCAGGACAGCCAGGGCTGGAGAGAGAGAGAGAGAGAGAGAGAGAGAGGGAGAGAGAGAGAGGACTTGTCCTTCCACAGCTGTGCCCCTCTACACACAAACACACACATTTCTTTAAGTTTAAAAAAATCCCTGAGGAAATCTGAATAAGCTTGTGTTTTTAGCTCACAATATGAAGACTGATGTGTTATCGGTAACAAATGCCATGTAGTATGTTAATAACAGGAAAGTAGGGGCAGGTGATATGGAAACGGCCAGTAATACCTTCTTAATCTTTCTATAAATCTGAATTGTTCTTCAGAAAGCCTACAACAGAGTAGTTGGTAATGCTTACACCTGTAATCCTAGCACTCAGGAGGTTTCGGCAGAAGGAATGAAAGGTAAAGGCCAATTTGGGCTGCATAGCAAGACCCCGCCTTTAGGAGAAGAGGGCTCTTCT
The DNA here is from genome assembly GCF_950005125.1 of Chionomys nivalis. NCBI lineage: Eukaryota > Metazoa > Chordata > Mammalia > Rodentia > Cricetidae > Chionomys > Chionomys nivalis. The sequence goes on along the minus strand of NC_080090.1, from coordinate 29,157,634 downwards.
AAGCTCAGTGGCAGAGACCGCGCCTAACATCCTGCCATGAGTCCTTACCACCACCCAAAGAAGAAAACAGTCTAATAACAATAACAAAGAACTTTGCAATAAATATGACCTTAAAAGGAAGGCAGAAAGAGCCTGGGGTTAGGCTCAGTGTGCACAGCGGGACTCCAGCTTCCTCCCCAGTCCTGGAAAGAAAGAAAAAAAAAACTATGTCATTTTATTTAGTTTTATTTCAAACTTTAGCAAGTTGATCCCCCCCCCCCCCGTTTTGTTTTGGTTTAAATGATTCTTGGATTCTAGACGTTAAAACCCAGAATTTCAATGATAATCCTGGTGAATCATTTATTCAACAAGTATGTATCAACTGGGTGTGGTAGGGGCGCACCTGCAATCCCAGCACTCACAAGGCAGAGGCAGGAGGATTACCATAGGTTTCAGGCCAGATAGGTCTACACAGTGAGACCTGTCTCAAAACCAAGGAAATAAACATCCCGTATATATGCATCAAGTGCTGGCTAAAGATGGGAAGGTCATACCCCACGTGGCACTGGGGACACAGGCCTTTCCAAAACAAAGCGGTCCCCTGTCCTTAAGGCCCTCAGAGCACTGGCTGCTTTTAGGTTCAAATGGGGGGAACTACGATGGGTAAATTGAATAACAAGAAAGAAAAAGCAAAGGACTGCTCCTGGATATGGTGGAAAAGAAAGTTCGTTATAGACAGAAGGGAGAGTACAGCCAGAATCAGAGACGTCTGGGAGAGTCCGGAGTGTCATTGACCCTGAACCATGTGAGGAGAGGGGGGAGAAGGGAACCCGGTGCAGCAGCCAGGAGCCCAAAGGTACAAAAGGGCGGGTAACCAAAATGTCTGGATTATATAGGGAAGAAACTCTGGGGAAAGGGCAGCCCAATCTCCCGACACAGAGTTCAGGGTAGAGGGCAGGGTATGCCAGCCACACTCTGTAACAAGCAGGGAGGGACTGAGGGAGGCTGGAAGAACCTGGAGGCCAGGTCCCTTTGATATGTTAAATAGGCACCTCCGGCTTTTGTCTGGGGTTTGAAACTTAACTATGGGGTCCCAACTAGTGATAGTGTAGATCAGCACTTGCTTATGAGAAACCCCAAGCTCTGTTCCCAGCATCACAAAGCAACCAGCTGCTGGTCAAGCACTGCCTGTCTGCCTCGGCAGGCCTCTCTGCCTCGCTTGGTAGCATTCCTCCTCACCTAGCTGCTCTCCAACTAGGCAGACTTTCAGCTCCTTGGGGTTACCCTGTTGTCTGCTGTCCCAATGCCTCTGCACAGGCCACTCAGATGCCTTTCCTCTCTGCACTCCTCGTGTAATTGCTGATGGGTATAGAAATTTCACAAACACCTACAGGGTATGGTCTGTAGTCTTGGCCAGTGCAGATCTAAACTAGGTGCTGTCTCCTAAAGGAGATAGAGTCAGCTGCTGTCTCCCAGCTTCCTGTCTCCTGGCCTAAACCAGATAACACGTTTTCTGACACCCTCAATTCATGGTTCACCCCTCGCAGTAATGAACATGTACCTCCATAGCTAATTATTACTTTAGATTTGAAAGGCAAGCAAGCTGAGGTGTCCTTCCTGTTGCTCATGAAAATGGCTGCCCCTAAACTCGTGGTTGCTGAGAGTTGGTGTTTGACTTTGCTTTCTCACTGCCCCCTGAATGCCTCTAAAACTTAGCAAGGGCTCTGGATTGCAGTGGACTTGCGCTTGCCCTGTTAACTTCATCCTGTGTCCTTGATGACCGTACACTTGCCCGGATGTAAGGTAGGAACACGGGCACCCAGACCTGGACAGCACATATTTGCTGGTATACTCTGTGGTGAGGCCAAATGCTTCATTTTCTCCTGAAAAAGAAGAAATAGAAGCCAAAACATGGAGAACTGGCTCGTGTCTGTGATCCCAGCACTCCGGAGATGAAGGCAGAAGGATTCAAGCTCAGAGACATCTTAAGCTACCTAGGGAATTCTAGGTCAAAATCGGATACATAAGGTCATATCTTTCGCTGGGCAGTGGTGGTGCACGCCTTTAATCCTAGCACTCGGGAGGCAGAAGCAAGGGGATCTCTGTGAGTTCGAGACCAGCCTGGTCTACAAGAGCTAGTTCCAGGACAGGCTCCAAAGCTACGGAGAAACCCTGTCTCAAAAACCAAAGAAAAAGGTAGAAAGTGCTCACGGATTTGTGAATGAACACAGTACTCCACTCTCAGGTTCCTGCACTTTGGAGTTCCTGCACTGGGGTTTTTGGGGTGCAGTGACAGACCCAACATCTCGAAGACGGGGCTTATGGGTAAGTCTGAAGGGATAAGAGGAGTCCACTGACTGCGGGTGCAGGCAGGGTGCCGGGCTTGTAACTGGAAAAGATTTTCTCACAGCGGTCTTGTGTGCACATGCATGAAGTGCGGGTGAGAGTCCTACCCTACAGAGACAGAAGATTCCTTCCCTACTGGGACAGAGACAGCCTTGTGCAGGGGAGGCGGCCAAGACTTTGGGTTTACAGAGCTGGGGTGGTGCTAGTTTAAGACACAGGCGTCCCTAAAGCCCTGGGAAGCCTTGCAAAATCTAAGTTGTCTAGGAGACTGGGATGGGAGTAAAGAGGCCCCTTCTTTACTTTTTTTTTTTTTTTTTTTTCGAGACAAGACAGAGTTTCTCTGTGGTTTTGAAGCCTGTCCTGGAACTAGCTCTTGTAGACCCGGCTGGTCTCGAACTCACAGAGATCCGCCTGCCTCTGCCTCCCGAGTGCTGGTATTAAAGGCGTGCGCCACCACTGCCCGGCCCCCCCTTCTTTACTTTTAAAGACTTACATTGGCCGGGCGGTGGTGGCGCACGCCTTTAATCCCAGCACTTGGGAGGCAGAGGCAGGTGGATCTCTGTGAGTTCGAGACCAGCCTGGTCTACAAAGGGAGTTCCAGGACAGGCTCCAAAGCTACAGAGAAACCCTGTCTTGAAAAACCAAAAAAAAAAAAAAAAAAAAAAGACTTACATTGTTTCTGGGTTCATTCATTCTTTTTTTTTTTTTTTTTTTTTTTTTGGTTTTTCGAGACAGGGTTTCTCTGTGGTTTTGGAGCCTGTCCTGGAACTAGCTCTTGTAGACCAGGCTGGTCTCGAACTCACAGAGATCCGCCTGCCTCTGCCTCCCAAGTGCTGGGATTAAAGGCGTGCGCCACCACCGCCCGGCTTATTCATTCATTTTTTTGTTTGTTTGTTTTCAGATTTGTTTGTTTTATTTTATTTTGTTGACCTGCATATGTCCAGTGGTCTGGTGGAGACCAGAAAGGGCTGGAAACTGGAATTACAGACCCTTGTGAAGCACTCTGTGGTGCTGGGAACCTAACCTGGGCCCTCTGAAAGAGCAGTAAGTGATCTTAACCAGGGAACCAACTCTCCAAACAGAGTCTCACCAGTTAGCCCAGACAGCCCCAGAATTCATTATGTAACTAAGGCTAGTTTTAAGCTTGCTGGGAAAACCTGGAGCGAAGGTGCAGGCCTTTGATCCCAGTGCTGGGGAGGCAGAGGCAGGAGGATCCCTATGAGTGCAGGGCCAGTCTGATTTACATAGTGAGTTACGGGCCATCCAGGACTACATGAGACCCTGTTTTAAAAACAAATAAAACCCAAAACCACAGAGAAACCCTGTCTCGAAAAAAAACAAAAAAAAACCAAAAAACAAAAAACAACAACAAACCCCCCAAAAAACCTTGATTACAACTTCAGCTGTCATGCCTGGCTTAATGTCATAATCAGTTCAGAAATCATATGTACTATTGTATCACAACCTCAAAGATAATTTAGAATTTCAGCTTACTGATTTTAATTTTTAGTTATTCCTGGCTTAAGAGGTCTGTGACAAGAGGCTCCTATGACCACGTTATCCTCTCTCTAGGTTCATGCTAGAATTTGATTTCTAACAAAATCTAGTGCTGTAATTAGGGATTTTTCTTATCTGACCAGGTTTTTGGTAGAGCGAGGAAGTACAGTTGATGTATTTGTCCTCAACAACATTTTCCTTGTTTTGGCTATGCTGAGGATGGGACCCAGGGCCTTGCTGGCAAATGCTGTACGTGGAACTCTACTCCCAGATCACCAACCTCTTCTTGGTGGTGGGAGTGTTGTGTTCACTGGTCAGTGCCAAGCAAAGTGACAGACACTGAGGGCAGAGAAGGGAACCAGGTAGGAATGGTGAGGGATCCTGTCCCTGGTGGGTAGAAACAGACTCTGACTTTTGGGGAGGTTTCCTTGTTCATCTCTACAGCAGTGGGGTTCAGCTGTGGAGAGGAAATCATGATCCACAAGGCCATGTGAGGTTCTGGCCCCTTCTTTTACCTCATTTTCCAGGCCAGAACCCTTCCAATCCTCCCTGTAAACCCCAACATCCCAAGAAGCCAGGGTAAGAGATGATAACCACTACAGAAGATCAGAATGGTAACGGTATTGCCAAAGACCAATATGGCCCAAATTTCCTGACCAAGTTTGACCCTTTGATGTATGTAGCTTCCCTCTTCTACATGCGCTTAGGGTCTTGATAGAAGGTAAACAAAAGGCCCTTCATTTCTCAGCCCGAGGGTGTCTGCTGTGTTTTGGTCTTGGTCTGGACACCTCAGTTTCTTCTTTCTGTACCTACCACACTCTCTGCACTCTCTGGACTACATCTTAAGTCACAACAGTGAGTGTGACGAAGGAAGTTCAACAACTGGCAGAGTGACAATAAAGAATGGGAGGGAGGGTGGCCCTGCTTTAAGTTCTGCAAAGCCAGGAGGCAACACCTCGCCTCCCCATCCTGTTTGTAAGGCTCTGCTACAAACTCCATGTATTTATTGCACATGCTCTGTCTGTCTCTCTCTCCGCTCTCTCCCAGAATACCACATCAAACAATGGAAGATATCCAGATGGCTGCTAAGTATACTCTCAACCCATCAGCATCCACCTACTGATAGGTAGGTAAGTAGAGAACAAAGCATTGAGGACAGGAAGGTGAGCCAGACAGGAGGGAAAGCTGGCTGAAATTAGGACCGCTTTATTAGTAACCAGAGAAGCAATTATGAAGACAATGAGATAATAAGCAGTTTGGGGGTAGTTAATGTTCATAATTCAGAAACCTCAAGTTTAGGAATGTATCCTTAAAAATGAGATAAATGTGTGGGGATATTTTAAAATCACTGATATAACAGAAAATTCTGGTCCTGGATTGTTATTAAGCTATGGAACGCCTCTAAGCAGGAATGCATGTAGTTTAAGGAGCGTCTAACTTCATGGTTTCCTCCCTCTGTCTTTCACCAAACCCCAGCTCATCCTGACTACATCTCAGCCTGTGACAAGCCTGGCCCTGGAGAGTCTTTTCTAAGGGACTTTGGATGGCTAGAGGTGCTCTGCGTATGGCGGAGGAAGGGAGAAAAGTACCGGTTGTCAGATCTGTGGGAGGAGCTGCATGCTTCCTGCGGTTTGCGTGGGGCTGGCTCCGCTAGGCGTGCAGGACACTTGAGTATCCTGGCAGTGACATACAACCCACATATCCCTACCTGCCTCTGCCTCCTGCGGGCTGGGATTAAAGAGCCATTGTGCGCTGCTAGAAGGGATGGTTTCTGGGCTCTGGAATGTGAAGGTTGCCTTGTTGGATGGACAGGGTGATGGTTAAAAAAGTCAATATTGCGAGGAGGGGGGCTATCAGTATAGTCAGAGAGAAGAAATAGAGGCAGGGTGAAGACCAAGATGGATATCCTTCTAGAATGCAAAATTCACTGGTCCGTGTCCAGGGTGGATAAAGGTACAGAACATGGGGCTGGGAGGGAAAGTGGAGACAGTCATCAGGCTGCTACGGAGATGGAGGGTGCAATGTTGAGGGGTGTGGCAAAGGAGAGAAAGAACAACAGAGAAAAGTGACATATTTTGCTTCTATGGTGCTCTAAAGGAGGTCTGTGCCTCTTTCTTGAGAGATCACACACACACACACACACACACACACCACAAGGTAAGTTTGATTTGTGTCTGGGAAGAACACTAGTTTTCAGTTTTGGCTAAGGGTCCTTAGGTAAGTCAGTTTGTGGCCGTAGCCTTTATTGCTTGCTTGCGACACGGTAACTAACAGAACTCCCCCAGCTGAAGATTCTTGGTCTTCATTTTGTCTTACAGGGAACAGCGCTGTGCAGGAAGCAAGTAATTTGTCCTAGGTCTCAGGAGTAAATGTAGAGCCAGGATTTCTCTAGAGGCCTTATTATGCTGACATTAATACTGGCATTTTCCTGTGTCTTTGGTAGAACGCAAGAAGGAACTTGACATTTGCAAAGTAAATACTCATTAAATTACTAATTTTAAAATTACTATTATTATATTCTTTTGAGTCGCCCCAAGTTTTTGTCTGGAGCAGTCATCATTTGGACAAATCCTTTGGATAAAGAAAAAAAAAATCCTTCAGTGAGGGGGCTGAAACTTGTTGCAGCCGGAGCCTTAGAGGGGCGGGCTAGAGGGGCAGGACCAGGATGGAGAGGGCGGGACCTGGCGGGGAGACGCGGGGCGAAGCACGGTTGCGCATGCTCGGTGTGGACGGGCCCCCCTGCTGCCAGGCTGCCACCGCCCACTCCGGACTTAGAGCAAGCTGCAGGCGGCAGTCAAGGGGAGAAGGGCCCCGCTGGGCGAGCGCACGGCCATGGCCCCGTGGCTGCAGCTCTGTTCCTTCTTCTTCACTGTCAACGCCTGCCTCAACGGCTCGCAGCTGGCAGTGGCTGCGGGCGGCTCGGGCCGCGCGAGGGGCGCCGACACCTGTGGCTGGAGGGTAAGGCGAGGGTTTCTTCGGGCTCCGGGTTACCTGGGGGCGCTCGGCGGGCACAGGTGCTCGCGGGCAGGCGAGCCGAGACCGGCGGATCTCCCGACGCCGGATCTGCGGTCAATGGGGCTCCCGGCTCCTCCAGCCCATCCCGCGTCTCGGACCCCGGGCGCGCGTCCGCCGGTCCCGCTCTGGGTGAAAGAGGCCGCCGACCCCTGGCTTTGTGTTGCTAATGAGGCGCGGCCGCTGGCTGGGGTCCGACTCCCGAGGGCGGGTGGCTGGGCGGCGGGGCGGGGGCCGTGCGCCCCACCCTTTGTTCCCGGCCCTCTGCCTCAGGGCTACGCGTCCAGGACTGGGATCTTCCAGGCTGTTGCGGAACGGGAGCGCTTCGGAGCTGGTGGTTCGTGCCTTGGACCTCATGTCTGCAGCTCTGCAAGGGCTTAGGGCATCCAGGGAAGGGAACCTGGAGTGCCAGGGAACGATGCAACTCCTTTCTCGCCATCGCTTTGTTCAGGCAGCTGGTCACCCTACTCCTTCCTAACTTTCTGAGAGTCTGCCTGCCTTTCAGCCTTTCGTCTGGCTAACGGTCTCATGATGCCACCACTACCACTCAACGCGCCTCAGCTTGAGTTGAGGATGTTTTCATAGCCAAAGGTCCTCTCCGCCAGGTGTCCCAGATCTGAAACTGGTGGCGCCCAGACTTTTTCTGTGTACTTGGAAGCCTTCTCCCCAGAGCGGGTGTTCCTTTCCTGTGTAGTGGGGTCCCCTGGTTTGTGGACCTTGAGCCTTCCACAGAGAAGAGGGCGCTGCAAGTCTGGCCACTCACACCTTCAACCCTATTGTGAGAACACAGGCTTTGCCCTCAGGCAGCCAGGAGCGCATCTCGAGTGCCCAGTCTGTTTTCTTACTTAGAAAACAGAAGGGATGGGAATGTTGTTGCTGATTTCCACAGGGCTCAGGGTGTCTTGGGGAAGTTTGCATAGACCAACGTTGTCTTAGCCTCAATACAGACAAGACCCAGGACAGGACACCTCTTAGGCTCACTTAGCTCACTTGCTTCACATTTAAAGAGAATCACAGTTCAGAAAAACAGAGAAGAACAGGCAGCTATGGTCAACGATTCCCACTCTTTTCCTCTTAGGGAATGCTGTTACCCTTTGGGTAAACCCTCATGGTTTCTTACTGTGTTTCTATTGCAGTAAAATATCCCTGTTAGTTTTAACAGATTCCAAATTTCTTTAAGGTGCTCTCATTTATCAATTCTTTTTAAGATTTTAGATCTAGATTGGTCTTGGCAGTTGCTGTAGTGCCTAGAGTACCTGCTACTTGTAAAGTTTTAACAGTGGATGTATAATTGTCTCTGAACGATAACCCCCCTCCCATGTGAGTCCATCACTGTCTCCCACATTCCTGGCCTCCTGGCAGTGATCTCAGCAGCTCCTGCCTTGGTGCCTGCTACAATCCTTCGCCTTCCTGGATGAACATGGAAGCTTCTGGGTCATATCCCAGAGTCCAGCCTCTTTCTCATGGCTCCTCTCTTCTGTGATCGCTGCATGGTGCCTGTGAGATTAGGGCCCAGCTTCCTCGCCCTGCTGCCTGCACAACACTGTTTTCTGCCCACTCCCCTCTGTTGTCCAGCTTCTAACTCCTTTCACAGGCCGGGGTGTGCTTTCCTGTGACACCGGGACACCTCTTCAGGGAAACCTCCCGGAATGCTGTGTCCTGTGCTTTACTTTCTCATTCAGGTCCCTTACTCTTTGGTGCCTGCCAGTTCCGTGTGGTTAATTTCCTTGGTGGCCTCAGAGCCTGGTGCCCTACAAATCTCAGTTGAGGACATGTAGACCTTGCAAGCTTTCTGCAAAATCCTACGTTAAACAATTTGAAGAATCGGCATACCTGAGCCCAGTGCTGTGATCCCAGCTACTCGGGTGACTGAGGCTCAGGAACAAAAGTTTTGGGCTTAGGAGGCTTCAGAATGAGTTTCAGGACTAGCTTGGGCAATTCAGAGAGATCCTGTCTCAAAAAAAAAGAAAGAAAGAAGGAAGGGAGGAAGGAAGGAAGGCCAGTGGGGGTGGTGATACAGCTCAGCAGTAGAACATGTGTGTGGCATGCCTGCGGTCTGGGTTCACCTCCAGTGGAGGTAGGCAAGGAGATCTCCACACCAGGCTTCCATGTGCTGTGTCCCGTCTGCAGTAGGCCTTTGCACAGTGTGCCTGACTGCAGCCACGTTTAAAGCTTGGGAAAATATCGTCCTTTGCTCCTTTTTGGTGTCTTCTCTCAGCTCCATCATGGCTTCCTACAGGAAGCCCTCCTTGTCCCTACTTCAGTAATTAAGATGTCCCAGAGGTTGCTTTGTCCTGGGGTTCTAGTAGGTACTAGGTTCAGAATCTTGGGTTTTCGAGTCATATCTATCTGCCTCTCTAACCAGGTCTGCTGTTCAGCCTGTGGATGTTGGCCTTGACTCTGAGGTCACTTACAGTCTAATTGGGCCTGTATAAATATCTAAGAATAAGGGTCAAAGGCTGAGGCAGGAGCATGGATGACTGTGAGTTGCTCCCCCACCCCAAAGAAAGCAAAGAAAGGGCTTGGAGGGGGTGTGGGAAGTGTAGCTCATTGGTAGAGTGCTTGCCTAGCATCCTACAGGGTCTGGGGTCATCCCCATTGCTTGGAGGGTCAGGGGAAGGATAATAAATAAAGATAGGGGTGGTGGTGCCACAAGCCTTTTGCACCCAGAAGGTAATGGTAGACAGGGCTCTGTGAATTCAGGGCCAGCTTGGCCTACAGAGCAAGCTCCAGGCCAGCCAAGGATATATAGTAAACCTATATATCATATATATAATCTATATATCTATCTCAAACAAAAATAAGTAAATAAGGGTAAACTGTATGTGATTTGAAAGAAGTGAAGAGGGTAAACAAGTGATTTGAACTGCAGTGGGTATCATCCTGGGGTCTGAGCTTCACAACCTTGAGCCCTGAAGCCCTGAAGGCGGGGTGAACACTCGAGTGAATGCCCCCCTTAATCTCCATAGGGCATTTGGGCAGGAAACCCAGGCCCCTGTAGGACTGGATATTTCCCCAGGACTTAAAGGTGCTGCAGCCGGGAGAGTTGCTCTCAGCGCCCATGAGCTGGCCTGACTTAAGTGGTCAGGTTTCACAACCTCCCTATTACTTGTGGGGTAATTAAGGGACCGATACCATCTTGAACACAGCTCAGTGTTTTAGAGATGAGTTGTGGGCACACTTCCTCAACTATCTGAAGAAAAAGAAAAGCTCAGTCTTTGCCAGGTTAGGATGTGCTTTGAATAATAAATATTGTTTTTTCAAAGGAGTTAGAGTCTGTAAAGCTTCCCGAGGAGCTGCCCTGCACTGACACTGGCTTGAAACCCTTACTTTCCTTTGTTCCTTTCCTTTTGTTGGTTGTTTAAGACAGGGTTCCTCTAGGTAACAACCCTGGCTGTTCTGGAACTCACAGAGATCTGTCTGCCTCCCGAGTACAGGGATTAGCCACCACCGCCTGGCACTTTCTACTACTGCTTATATTTTTTGATGCATGCCTTTCATTCAGTTGATTTACCGGATTAGCTTGTGCAGGAGTGTTCTCATGCAGAGGTCAGAGATGTCAGGGCACCTGACACGTGTCTCTTACTGAACCTGCAGGTAGGCAGGCATCCAGCGAGCCGCAGTGATGCTCTGGTCTCTGCTCGCCTCAGCACCCACGGTGTTACAAGCACAGCCATGTAAGCATAGATGCCCCCATTTGGCTTTATTTGGGTGGTGAGGATTTGAACTCAGATCCTCTTGCTTGTCCGGCAATTGCTTATGCCCACTGACTCATTTCCCTAGGCTCTGAGCTCTTTTTGATGGAGGCATGGTTCTGCTTGTGATGGGTACCGTTAACATGTCAATCCCTAGTGCTGAGAGATCTATTCTCACAAATTTCCTAGGGGCCATTCTGGTCTCCTTCCTGCCCTAGATGGCGTATATATTCCCTGGTCTATTGTGTCTGAACTACAACGTCTAAACCCCTTCCCCCAGAAGACTGTCTTTAGCAACTCGGAAACTGCTGGCACCACACAATGAAGGACACGTTTCCCATTTAAGGCAAATGTTCCATCTCCAAAGGTAGAAAGGAATAGGGTAGTAATGGGGGGGTGGTTTCCAGCTGGTTAAAATTTAGGCCCCTGATAAAAGTCCAACCCAAGAATTCCTCCTGGCTGAGAGCCCAGGCGTGTTTATTTGATTCTGAACTGGATGCGTTTTCATTCACTTGCAGCTCATGACTCCGAAGTCCCATATCTTCTTGTTCTGTGGTCTTGTGGATCACATCACACACAGACGCTCCTGTGTCAAGTACAGAATTCTTAGGTTAAAATGATTTTAGTTTTGGGTTGACAGATTTTTTTTCGGAGCTGTTTTTATGAAACGTACAATACTTTCTTCCGGACTGTTTTGTAGTTGGCGAGGAGCCTGCATGGCCTTGGCTTGCTCTCCATCCCCACCCATCCCACCCTGCAGGCCTGAAGTTCCTGGACCTTTGTGCTAGTTACCAACGCAAGGCCATGTGAGTTCTGCCTGGAGCATTATTTCTCCCCAAAGCTGGTTTTTCAACGATATCTCCAGAAGCTACTGGTATCCGAATTGGAAACTTGCTAGAATGAAGACCAGAATGAGAGCGTGGTAGAGCCCAGGTGTTAGCATTTGAACGAGATCCTGGGGTAAGACGATTCTTCCGGTGCCTTTTCAATGAGACACATTGCTTTGCTCCAAAATTAGGAGAGGAAGAGAAAATACTTTCTAAATATTAAAAAATCAGTCCTTTGGGCTTTAAGTTGTTCCACTGGACTTAGACGACAGTACCAGAAGGGAGGCTATTTGAAGAGTCTAGGAGCTAACTAGGCAGGGCATCCTGACTAGGGTGGGGTCCTGTGGTCTAGGGTTAGAGAGGAGACCTGGGAGAGACGGGCGCTTGACACTTCCACCAGGTTCCTTTCCAGAACAGCTGGGTTTGTCTGGAAAACTGTCTGAGGAAGGAGCAGAGCAGGCTCCAGATCTGTCTCGGCAGTTCAGACCTAACAGACAGCTTCCCCCCGAAGGAAAGAACGGCTCAGGCCTTTTTCAGTCTGTAGTGTTTTTCATGCTTCATTTGGCTTAAAATGTGTTGGGTGGTTTTTGCGTTCAACCCCTTTTCCCCTCATCTATTTCTGAATGTTTCACTCCGTGTGCCCAGCCCCCCTAGATGTCTGCTGCTGGGCCATCCCATCAACAATTTTATTGTCCTCTTTCACTCCCTACTGCCTCTTGTGCCTGTCTGTGATGGATGGCTTTTCAGGCTTCTGGAAGCTGGGGCCCCTACAGGGGTGGGGGGGATGTGGGGGTGGGGTGGGCTCAGGTACACATGGCAGGTCACTGGGCTGTCCTGAAGTCAGACTTCTCTCTCTGCTGGTATCCGCACCTTTGCCAGTCTGCATCTTCCCTAAGTGTTGCAGGCCACTGCCTTCTGCAAGTCTGGAGCTATCTCTGGTTTCAAGAGGCCAGACTTGCCCAGCCGGTGGGAGGCATTCTTTGTCCTTTAGGGCAGTGTTTATCTTTGGCCTTCGGGAAGTTCTGAATGGTCCTGACACAGGATTAGATGAGTGATGGCCCTATAGCACATTGTCTCCTCAGGGCCCGGGCCTTTGAAGCTCCTCCTGGTGGGAAGTGAAGAGACTATTTGCTCTGTTAAAATGCCTTGGTATTTCCTCTGTTTAACCACAGGCCACTTCCCCTCTGCTACTCTAAACCCTGCGGGGGCCACCAGCTGATTGAAAAGACACAAGCCCTGGAGTGATCGTATCCAATTGAAACAAATAGTCTTACTGCTGATTATAGCGGGGGCAAGTCTAGGAGTCTACTAGGAGGTTTCTTGTTTTTCTCAAAATTTAGTCGACATAATTCATGCTTAAAGTTCTGAATGCATAAATGGATCTTTTTAAAATGAGGGAAACACAAATTAGAAATTAAAATTGGGGTGTGTTTTATCTACATAGGACAAGTTAAAGTGGGTCAATCAACAGACTTTCTTAATTGTGTTTAGGAAGGGCACAGTGTCTAGTCACAGATACCACAGGGCTAGCTGCTCTGCTACTGCGTGGCTTGCACGTGACCAGAAATCCATGGGAGAAGTTTGCAGCTTTAGTATCCTAGGGAGACACTCTAGTTCTTTTTCAAGCATTATCTTGAAGAAGGTTTAATTAATAACACAGTCCAGAAACTAAAAATAGAACAACTTAAAAATTGTAATAAAGAGTGAAAATCAACTTTGGCTGCTTAAAAAAATAATTATAGTCACTCTGTAGCAGAGAGGACTGTTTTAACATTTACAACTCAATTGTTCAAAGTATCCATTGTAAAAGGCTTCCCTTTTCTTCAGTTCCTTGTTTGGAAATGTTGGGGGAAGGTGGATGTAGCTAATTAAGGCTACAGCATTTAAAAGGGGGGGACTTAATAGGTACCATCTGTCTTCCACAAATCACAGAGTAGATGACAGGATGAAGATGTGATGTGAACACACGTGTAATTCTCTTCTGAAACGGAAGTTGGCCTATAAATTTTCTGACACAGTTGTGTAAATGAAAACTACCTCAACCTGCATGTTTACAGTTTCCTTTATGGTGAACCTAACGCTAAAGACTTCTGTTGGCAGCCGGCTTTATCAGAGGAGTGGGAAGAGCATTAGGGGGTGATCTTTGCTGGAAGTTGAATATGGTAGAATCATGGTGTCCCATGGTCCCTTCTAAATCTGCTCTAGTAGACATTAAACGTGATACTTTGCACTCAAGCTGCTACACTGATGTTCCTAGAAAAGCCATGAAGTAGTGACGTATCAGCTTTGAAAAGGGAATGGATGTTGGTAGGTAATTAAACATTGATTAAAATGTTTAAGTGGGTATTTACATGTCCCATTAAACCAATCTCCAAATGAACCCTTTGGAAATCATGAAGGATTAGCGTTTAAATACAGCTCCCACCCTCTCCCAGCTTAAAACTAGCGGAGGGTAGGGTGGTTCAGTAGTAGAGGTCTTGCTTGGTTTGCCCTGGGTTTGATGCTTAACGCAAAAAAAAAAAAAAAAAAAAAAACTTTTTTCTTAAAACCTAGGCGTTTTCCCAAGGGTTCTGTTTTGTCCGTTTTGTAGATGTTCCCTGTGTTGGTTGGAAAGTGACCCTTTACATTGTTCTGGCTGTGGCCACAGACTTCTCTTCTGAGTTTGACTCTTGTGCTGAGGAGTGAGAGGCTTGATGGGCGGAGGGGGCCTTTGAGTGAAAAATGCATTTTCTTAGATGGGCCATATGGTTTAAAAACTTTGTCCCTGGGGTTTTATTCCATCCAGGTGATTTCTGGTTTCTCTCCTCCTGAACCACACTTCCCCCACTTAATCTAAGGGAAGTGCCGTAGAATGCCGACCAAATGTAGGAGCCCTGCACGCCCCGCTGGGGGACGGTTTATGGCCTCCTTCTGGGGTGTGCACATTTGCTCTGGGTGGGGCGCTCACGCTCCTGGTTAGAATTTATAGTAACTGCTCACTATCCTGCGCTCACAAAGACTTCTTTGAAGGCAAGAGATTCTTTTTTTTTTTTTTAAAGCAGAGGCTTAAAAACAAACAAAAAAACAGGCGTTATTATGTTGTATCATAATGCCAGTTTCTTCTCCCGAAAACTTCCCCTCCAGGTGAGGAACAGAGGAGGAGTAGGGTCTTTTAGCAGGGCAGTATAGGGATGGGTTCTGAGCCTCTAGCATGGAGTCTTTGCCTGGCCTTCAAGCCTTCATCCTGCTAATTCCACACAGGGAAACAGGAACCCACCTCGGCTGCTCCTCAAACTGTGCTAACCACAGTAAAAGCAAGTTCCAGAGGCTCTACATGCAGGCCACCTTGGGAAACTCAGATCTCTTTGGTTCCTAGCAGCTTTGATTGACATCTTGCTTTGCCTCAGTTTCCCCAGGTTCAGAGGACGCTTTCTGCAGCTTCTCTGGATGTGCATTTTACCTGTGCTTACAAAGCCTTCATTATGAAGTCCTTACACCCTCTAGATTTAGCGAAAATGCAGCTCAAGACATGCTTGCAGTCGAGGCTAGCCTGTTACTAAGTAGCCTAGGTTGTCTCAAAGTTCAAGCCTCCAGCCTCCCGAGTCCTGAGATTACTGGTATATACCACCAAGCCTGGCTTTCTCTGCTTATTTCCCTTCTCCATCTCTATCTGCTGCTGGTACACATTAGATTTTTCCTTCCATATTTCCTGAGCGGCTGGGTGCTCTATAGGATATTAAAATAGGATGATAGGATGTCACCTTGCAAGTTGGCGTCTACTGTGGTCATTCTGAAGAAGCCACACCTAACTAAGTTAGTAAAAAAAAAAAATCCCTCTGATGTTTTCTCTTAGTTAACTTGTGTTCTCTTGATATTGACTGATGATGTGGAATGAGGTGCCAAGTGTAGCAAAAGGATTCTCTTGATTTACCCATATTCATTCCACAAATTACGGCATTCCGGAAGGTTGGCATACTGGACAAAGGCTGGGTCCTCCTCCTAACCAAGGGACTTCAGCAGGGGTCGTTGTTACAGGAGAATCAGTCTTGTAGTGCTTGGTGCTTTTGAGGAACACTAGGACCATTCCTGGTTCCCCGCACTAAGGATGAGAAAAAAATGTAAAACATGGCTGCTGAGCATCAAACTAAGTATTGTTGTTTTCAGGCCTTAGCAATGGCCCTTGCTCCCTATGAAAATGTTCTATAAAAGAGATCCAGACCTCACTTTGTCACGATAGTCTGTGTTGTGTGTTGTCCTCACCCCATTTATGAATGTGGCTCTTTTTTTTTTTTTTTTTTTTGGTTACAAGGTGGCTGGCCCATCAGCATCAGAGGTGCTCCTTACGTTTTGGGTTGGGGATTTTCTGGTCAGCTGTGGTAATGAGTTTTTGTGGGCTTTGGTTTTCATGCCTCACTTCCCTGTGGGAGGAACTAGATATTTCTGATCTTACCTCTGCTCATATTCAGACCCAGCCAAGCAATCAGTGACTCCCCCGGCTTTTGTGGGAGACTGTGGGAAAAGTCCTGGTTGGCTGGCTATGAATTAATGAAATCCTTAGAAGGCTTCACTAAAGATAGCTCCTGTGGTTTGGAAAAAAAAAAAGAAAGAAAGAAAAAGGCATTGCCTTTTAATTTGAGAAAGAGGTCATGGAGTTTTACCAAAATTAAGTAGGGAAAAAAAAAAACAAGCCAACATCTGGTTGTGCTTGCCAAAGACGGCTTTAGGGTCTCAGAAGCTGTGGGTTCCCAGTGTGCACTGTGCTGTGGGACCCAGACCCCTCCGTGCAGATCCGGCCACTCAGCCTCTCATTTCATTGTTAACCTCTTGGGTTTTGAAGTCATCGAGAGACAGGAATTCTTCTCCCCACATCTTCTCACTCGAGTGTATCTCCCATTCACTGAACTCCCTTTTTTCTTAGTACACAGTTTTAAGTGCATAATTTTTCCAGTTGGCCAGGTCTAGGGTAATCCTTGCTTTTATCTTCGGAAAGAAGGAAAGAAGGATGGGTTAGGTAATGCAGGGAGTCTGGGTAGGAGGCGGGGAGGGGCTCTAAAGGGCCTCCAGGACATTTTAGAATTAGGAGGGATTCTGATAAGATAGAGAATGATAAATTGCTGGCGAGTTCTAGGGAAGGGAGAGGATTTGAAAGTGACCAATGACTTTGGGAAGCAGGAGCACCAGCTGGCATGGTACCTACGGCACACCTGCTTGCTAGAACTACGAGAGGCAGGCAGACAGATCGGAAGTTCAAGGCCAGTCTGGGCTACACGAAGAAATCTTGGCAAAACCAAACCAAAACCAGAACAAAAAAACAAAAGCAGAAACAATATCTTAAGTGTCTGCTGTGCATACCAGGTGAATGAGACGCCAATTTGGGTTTTTAAAAGTCTACAAGGATTTGGATTTTTGTCTGCATTGAAGTAAAATTATTATTTCTCTGTGTAACAGCCCTGGCTGTCCTGGAACTCTCTTTGTAGATCATACTGGCCTTGAACCAGATACCCTGCCTCTGCCTCGCGAGTGCTGGAATTAAAGGTGTGCCTTGCCATACTCAGTTTAAATTATTTTCCTTTTCAATGTTAATAACATTTGATAATCTGCAGACATCTTCTGCATGCAGCCTGCTGCCCGTGACCAGGGCTCCCATGTTTGTGTTCTTTCTCCTATGTTTGGTATTCTGAAATCAAGCCTGTAGGGAAGCGGGCAGAGAAGTGAAGTAAATGCTCGTTTCGCTTGTTAGCGTGAAACAGTTCCTCCACCCAGACTCTGGTCCGCGCTGTCACCTGCCAAAAGCCTTGGATTTTAGATATCAACTGTTAATACATCCTTTTTCAACCTTACGCAAAATTTGTTTATTTGTAAATAGAAATAGTTACATTTAGAGATCTTTCTAGTGGGAAATAAAGTTTGGTTTTCCATTGTCCTTTTCGTAAAAATGCAGTGTTTGACCTCTCTTTTGGATTTTTTGAGATGGGGTTTCTCTGAGTAATAGCTCTGACTGTCCCAGAATTCGTTTTGTGGATCAGGCTGGCCTTGAACTCACAGAGATCCAACTGCTTCTGCCTCCTGAATGCTGGGATTGTGGCATGTTCCACCACTGTCCATCTTGGGCTTCTCTGTTACTTTATTGTATATCTAGAGAAAGTGCAGGGTATCCTGGTTCTCTGGAGCAAACCCCCTCTTGGAGACTAAAGTTAGCTGCGCTCTCTGGAAGGTGGCAGCACTCTTTCTCGAGAATGCTTTAGGCCTCTGCTGCTCACGGGCTTGTTGCCTTCAGTGACTGGGATGAATTTCTGTTGAGTACCTCTGTTTTGCTCCGGCACGGCTGACTGATTCCTTACACCAAAATCCAGCAGTTTCTCTGTGCTAAGAAAACACTGAACTTTATTTCCAGCAAACCCACTTAACTCAAAATGTGTCCTCACAGTCATTTCCCAGCCTTTCAGGTCTGTGATTGTTTGTTGCTTAAGTTTTAGAGTCTTTTCAGACAGTTTCTGTAGCTTAGCTTGAATTACTATCTCTTTCCTAATTACATGGCTTTTCTTGCTTGTATTTGGCCCTCACAGACTTAAGGACCAAGACCTGCAAAGTTAATATTGGTAATTTTTCAAAGGAAGTTAAAATGTCAAAAAGGGACAAGTTGTTATTCTTACAGGGTACCCGGGAAACGGCAGACAAAACCCCCATCTTTTATTCATAAGTCCAGAGGGACCGTGAGGGCACAGGCGAGCCTGTGCGCCTGGCATTTGTTCAGCTTTCAGGACTGGGCCTCCTCCCCTGCTGGCCATGAAATGTCATGCCGGGATGTAATAGTGGGACATTCAGCATCCAGAGAATGGACCTCAGAGGTTCAACTTTGCTTTTCACTTTCTTTTCTGGCACCAAGTCTGTGGTCTTCTCAGTGGCCTGACAGTGAAAGGCCAGAAAGCAGCGGCTGTTCGGATGCTGGCAAAGGTGGAGTACAAGCCCAGTGCTGTGGCCTGAGACTCCCGTGCCGGAACACACCAACACAAAGGCCATGTGAGGGGCGCCTCGGGAGGGTGGCAACTTAGCTTGCCTTTGCTGGGTCTAGTTTGTTCTGGTCCCAGGAGAGAGAGTTTCTGTTTCCATGGCTACACTACTGCAAGTTTGGTGGATCCAGAGTGCAGGGAGCTTTGATTTCAGAATGAACTGTTCCTGTGTAGAGGGAGGTGTTGAGGGCAGAGGGTTGAGGCCATGCAACTGCCTGGGCTCCACATTTTCTCTAAATGAAGGAAGCCCAAGCAGCATATGCTAAATCCAGACAGGAGTTGGATTCAGGCCAGCGGGTTGTGACTGGGAGCCACTGGGAGGGATTTCTGGAGATACTTTTGTTGGTGGCAACCTGGTGGTGTTGGTGCTGAGTGGGAAGGGCCTTTATGCAGCTAAGCACCCATCCTAACAAGAAGGAGAATTATTGGGCAATGACCACCATCCCATCTAGTGTTGGAGCTTTTCTGATCCACAGACCCTGGTGGCTCTGTAAATCCACACATGGGGTGATTGCCACCAGACTCCCCCAGATATGCGATTAAACTCTTGTGGTCCTCCCTGAAGACAGCCTCTGAATGCAACTACTATTTTACATGCAAAAGGCGATTTTCCCCCTTGCCATAATTTGATCAAAGTGGCCTAACCTGCACCTCTGTTTTTGTTGCTCACGGATGGTCTGTGGATAACATTACATTTTTTCAGCATGAAACCCAACACTTCAAATCCCTAAAGCAGTCTCAAATTTATGGTTAATAAAAGCATTTATTGTACTGGATGTCATCTGTTATATCACTCTGGGGCTAGAAACTGGCAAGCACTGGACAGGAAATATTTTCATTTCAATCGCTTCAATCTTATGGTCTAGGGGCAAAGTGTCTGGTTTCAGGAAAGCTGCGCTGAATAGCAGGGCGGTGAATGCAGTTTTCGCTGATTAAGCAGGCATTCTGTCCCTCGCAAACAGTCTTCCCCTGGCTTCGTGGGCGAAACAAACACGTGATACTGAACGATAGTACTTCCCCCCATTGCCCAGTGCCTTCGCTTTGGTCATCGTAGATTTTAGTGTTTTGCAGGAACCCTGAGCAGAGCAGGCACAAACCAGGAGAGAGAAGCTGCACTGTGTTAGGGCCTCACTGTCACCCTTCCCTCCCTCCCTCCCTCCCTCCCTCCCTCCCTCCCTCCCTCCCTCCCTCCCTCCCTCCCTCCCTCCCTTTTTTCCTTTCTTTTAAGGTAGGGTCACCCTATGAAGCTCTGGCTGACATGGAACTTACCACGTTGATCATAGATCATGCTGGGTTGGAACTTGTGGCAATTTCCCCTGCCTGCGCTCCCTTCCGACTGCTAGGCTTGCAGGCCATGCCCCACCCGGAGCAGAGAAGGTGCTGACTCTTCTGAGTTCCCCTTTGAAAATAGACGTCTGTGCCTTGCTCTTGGGATCATGAAGTTTGGAGGAAAACATATTTTCATTGTTACTTTAAAGGACATCTGAAGTTTGATTGGAATTTGAGGCCTGATCATCCACGTCCAACAAGTGAGCCGTGGGGATGTTGTATCTAAGCCACTAGATCTTCCTCCTGACTGCCCTGTGTCTTTAACCTGTCATCTCTACCATTACCCCCGGACCAGCCTCCGAGGGAGGCTGCTAGACCATTGTCTCTAATGAGGTTCCCTGTGTTCCAGATGAGAATTCCTTGGCAAAAGAGTCAGGAAGGGATTAAGATGTGAGGGCAGGTGACTTGGCGAAGCCTCTGCCGGAAACAGAGCTCCAGAGTTAACTTCCTGTCCCCAAGCAGTTGGGCTTGCTCTGTCTTCCAAGCATCCAAACTGAACGGGATTTCCCCCTGACACCCCCTCCCCCAGATAGGGTTTCTCTGTCCTGGAACTCAAACTGTCTCTGTAGACACCAGACTAGCCTTGAACTCATAGGTCCACCTGCCTCTGTCTCCCGGGTGCTGGGAGTGAAAGCGTGTGCAGCCACCACCAGGCCTGAGTGGGGACTTCTGCCACATGACACGCAGCAGAGCGACTGATGGGGAGGAGAGGCCAGAGGGCACTTTGGACATCATCAAATCAAACTTAGATTAGCCACTTACCTCAGAGGTTCCCAACCTGGCAGAGCGCCAGAATCACGCAAGGAAAATTCTGGGGTTGCTGTGGGGTTGATGCCCAGCCTTACCATAGACACCTGCTTAAGTGAGGTTTCCCAGTTTTCTAAGAAAAAAAACCTGCCAGATTATTGGTTACCAGGGTTTAGTAGAGAAGGAAGGAGAGTTTGATGGCACGCAGGGGACGGTGGAGTGTTTCTCATGCGTCTTGGGGATGAATGCTAACGTTTATATGTGTAGTTAGACTCAAGGAAACAACTTTACTGACTACAACATTTTTGTAATGTCTTGGTTAAGCTGAGGTATCGAGCACCTAGGTATCTGAGATGGCAGATGGTGCCCAGTACTTGGTCGTGACACAGCTTTACTCCAACTGCAGAGGTGAGACCAAGCATGTGCTAAATTCTGTGGCACATTAATATCACAGTGGAACCTTTGGCAATAATAGGTGTGGTCGGTCTGAGTTCCTTCCTTCCTTTCTTCCTTCCTTCCTTCCTTCCTTCCTTCCTTCCTTCCTTCCTTCCTTCCTTCCTTCCTTCCTTCCTTCCTTCAGACAGAGTTTCTGGGCTGGAGAGATGGCTTAGTGGTTAAGAGCACTGGCTACTCTTCCCAGAGGTCCTGAGTTCAATTCCCAGCAAACATCTGTAATGAGATCTGTCACCCTCTTCTGGCATGCTGGCATACATGGAGGCATAATGTTGTATACATAATAAATTAAATAAATAAATAAATAAATAAATAAATCTTTAAAAAAAGACAGAGTTTCTCTGTAGCTTTGGAGTCTGTCCTGGAACTCACTGTGTAGGCCAGGTTGGCCTTGAACTCACAGAGAGCCTCCTGTCTCTGCCTCCTGAGTGCTGGCATTAAAGGCGTGCACCACACTGCCCAGTGGCGTGGTCTTTCTTGTTGCTGCCCCATTTTGGCGGGCACAAACCATTCACTTGTAGCTACTGAGCACTTGAAATACAGTTAGCAGATTTGGGGCTTTGGGTTTTTAATTTTACTCACATTTAAACCTGGGTATGGTGGCATACACCTGAATACACCTGAGATGCCAGCACGGGGTGGGGGTGGGGGGTTGTAGTGGTGGTGGTCGTTAGGAGGATTAGGAGGCAATGTTTGTTTGAGTTATATAGTGAGTTGGAACTTAGACTGGGCTATATAAGACAGTTTCTCAATAAAAATATTAAAAATTCAAAAGAAAATAAACATGAACTATATGGTGCACGTGGCTAGAGGCTCCTTGAGTACAGTTTTCTCCTGGCGGTTGTGTGTGGCTGGAGCTGCTTCACTGGATAGCAGCCAGTGTGACGGTGTAGATTTTTGGCTCTGAGCTGGGTGCATACTGAACCCAAGGGTATTTGATGCTTAAGGGACTATAGTGAGTCTTCTCAACTACAGGGAAAACAGGAACCCAGAAGGACTTGCCTGCTGGGGTTGGTAGGTACCGAGAAGATGTCCCAGCACTAGGACTGACCTAGGACCTGCCCAGGCAGAGAAGGTAGTTCTGTCAGCTGAAGAAATATGCTTTTTCTTCCTCCAAAGATAGCATCATATTATACCCAGATCAACCTTCAATTTTTCAACCTCCTTCATCTTAAGAGGTGCAGGCATTAGGGGTGGTGAGATGGTTGGTTAGTGGGAAAGGCTCTTGCCAACAAGTTTGACCTGAGTTCAGTCTCTGGGGATTGTATGGTGAAAGGAAAGAGCCCACTCCCATAAGCTGAGTGAGAAATGTCCCCCATAGTCTCAGACATTTGAATTTTTGATGAAGAAACTATGCCACTGGAGACAGGCTTTGAGGTTAAGACCACTTCCTCTCTCTGCTTCCTGTTTGAGGATGTGAGCGCTCAGCTTCCTGTTCCAGCTACCATGTCTGCCGCTCACTGCTATGGTGGACTCTTGTCTCTCTGGAAGCGCAAGCCACAGTGAAACTGCTGTAAGTCACTTTTGGTGTTTTCTCACAGCAAGAAAGTAAATGATACATTGCTGCATGCACATGCTCCCTCTACAATAATAACTGTGATACAGATAATGCAGAGGTGCAGAGGATGGGCTGCTGATTATGGTACACTGCTGCATGCACATGCTCCCTCTGCAATAATAACTGTGATACGGATCATGCAGAGGTGCAGAGGATGGGGTGCTGATTACGGTACACCGCCGCATGTGCATGCTCCCTCTGCAATAATAGCTGTGATACAGATCATGCAGAGGTGCAGAGGATGGGGTGCTGATTACGGTACACCACCGCATGCGCATGCTCCCTCTGCGATAATAACTGTGATATGGATCATGCAGAGGTGCAGAGGATGGGGTGCTGATTACGGTACACCACCGCATGCGCATGCTCCCTCTGCGATAATAACTGTGATATGGATCATGCAGAGGTGCAGAGGATGGGGTACTGATTACGGTACGCCGCCGCATGCGCATGCTCCCTCTGTGATAACTGTGATATAGGGATCATTCAGAGGTGGCAGAGGATGGGCTGCTGATTTTCCTCTGCTCCCTTTGCAGCGGTAGCATATTGGCGAAAACAGTACAGGCTGTAGTTTTTAACTAAGTCTCCATCGTTCTGTTTTATCAATAAAGACTTGGGAGCCAGATGCAGGGAGTGAAAACTTGCCGTCTCAGAGAGGTAGAGAAAGCACACCCATCTGTTTCCTTCATCTGAAACAAAAACTTCTCCAACCAGATGCCCCCCACACACCCCCTCTGCGTCTACTTCTTTTGTGTTTGTCTCTTTTTTTGCCAACTGGTGGCTTGCTCCCCCTCTTGACCTGTGGTTGATTATATTTAATCCTATTTGCAATATTCAAGCAGAAACGTTTTGGATTAAAGGTGTGTGCTAGGAGTGACCCATACCACAGCTAGAAGCAGGGTTTCCAATAAATAACACAATCTCGGGGGTTACAGTGTGATCCAATAGCCTGCTATAACATCAGGGTTCAAGGGACCCCCTCTAGTGAGGTTAAGGGTGTGTGTGGCCTGGGTGGGACTGCCCTGGGTACTTCCTAGATAGAGAACGTAAAGAATTTTCATGGTTACATCCTTTCCCTGTTGGGGAAATAGGTCAGCATTGGACACATAGCCTTCCTCTTGGCCTGTGTTCTGCAACTCTCTCTCCTCCTTCTCCTCCCTCGTCTCTCTAAGATTTATTCGTTTATTTATGTGTGTGTGTTTGCCTCTGAGTTTATGTGCAGCTTGTGCATGCAGGAGCCCCCTAGAGGCTAGAAGAGGGTGTCAGTCTCTGGAACTGAAGTTATAGGTGGGTACTGGGAACCAAGCCTGGGTTCTTTGCAAAAGTGGCTAAGCATTCTAAACCACTGAGCCATCTTTCCATCCCCATGTTCAGCCTCTTAAATATACTGACCTAGGCCATGTGTGGTGACTCATCCCTTTAATCCCAGCACTTGGGAGCTGGAGGTAGAGGTTGGAGTATCTCTGAGTTCAGGGCCAGCCTGGCAACCAGGGCTATACAGACCTGTGTCAAAAAAAAAATAAAAAAGCAAAACCAACCAACCAACCACCAAACCAAAAACCCTACTGATCTATTTATGGTATCTTCTAGTTATTTATTAATTCAGTCATTCATTCATTTTTATTTTATATTTTTTTTAAATTTTATTATTATTATTATTTTTGTTTGGTTTTTCAAGACAGGGTTTCTCTGTAGCTTTGGAGCCTGTCCTGGAACTAGCTCTGGTAGACCAGGCTGGTCTCGAACTCACAGAGATCTGCCTGCCTCTGCTGGAATTAAAGGCGTGCTCCACCACCGCCTGGCTATTCAATTTTATTTTATATGCATTTGTGTTTTTCCCTTCATATATGTCTGTGTGAGTGTATCAGATCCCCTGGAACTGGAGTCACAGACAGTTGTGAGCTGCCATGTGGGTGCTGGGAATCAAGATTTGGTCCTGGAAGAGCAGTCAGTGCTTTTAATCAGTGAGCCATCTTTCCAGTCCCTTATGGTATATTCTTACAATTGCCCTAAAAGAGTGAGATTCAGAGTGTGGGCTTTTATTAGTATAATTCAAAGGATGACAACAATAATGTTGTAGATAGAAAAGGTTCAGATGTTCATGAATAAACTTGCTCAATGGCCAACAAAATTACTTCATTAACCATGGGCTTAACTAAGGAGGTTTTGTTAATTTTAAAATAGAATTTATTTGAAAACCTAAAAGGTTACCTTTAAAATTAGTGGAGTCTGGCCCACACCTTTAATCCCAGCACTCAAGAGGCAGAGGCAGAGGGAGGCATCTATATGAGTTCAAGGCCAGCCTGGTCTACATAGAGAGTTCCAGGATAGCTAGGGCTCCATTGAGAAACCTTTCATCAAAAAAACCTTAGACTCCTACCTGGACCTGTGGCTCAGGTGGTAGAGAACTTTCCTAGCCGGAACACAGACCTGAGTGTGACCCCCAGGCATGGCACAGGATGTGGGTTTTACTCTATACTCTCTGCCTGCCCATCCCATCCTCCAACTCATGGTAATCCTCCTGTCTCGGTCTTCCAACGGGGATTATAGGTGTGAACCACTGCCTAGCTGGCTTCCTTGGTATATTTTCCTCAAAGTCCAAAGATTTGTCTCTTGTGATACGTTTGACAGCCTGCCCTATCTGATGACTCAGCCCATTTAGTGGGAAGACTGTGTTCTGGTAAAAGTACAGGCTTAATCCACAGATCCTAGCCTTTTGATTACCACCATTTATCATGACCAAGTCAGCTGTGACCTGAGTGAAGTTTTCTCCTCTCTTCCTCGGTTTCATTCTATGTCGCCCAGGCCTGGACTAGCTTAGATGAGCCTTACAGGCCATCCTGCTTTACCTTCCAAAGTGCGGGACTGCAGGTGTGAGCAGTTAGGCCCAGCAACCCAACCTCTCTGGGGGAAAAACACAAAATTTATTACATAGGAAAATTTGACTCCCTGAGTCTGTTTATCTGTAAAATGGGTTAATCAAAGCTCATACCCCAGGGTTCTGAGACCTGAGTGAGAAACTCATTAACATAATTAGCGGTGCACCAGGCCACTTAGCAACTGCTTCATGATTGGGCATCCTTCCTCTTCATGTGCTGCTTTTATACATATTTAAAAACATTGGCATTTATCATAATTATTTTTTGTTTCTTTTTGTTTGTGTGTGTGTGTGTGTGTGTGTTTTTCTCCTATTTTTGGTTTTTCAAGACAGGGTTTCTCTGTGTATCCCTGACTGTCCTAGAACTTGCTCTGTAGACCATGCTGTCCTTGAACTCAGGTCACTTGCCTCTGCCTTCTAAGTGCTGGGTTTGAAGGTGTGCACCATCATGGCTGGAAATAAGAGCCCAAATAAAAACAACTAAAAAAATAGAAGTATTTAGTCTTCCTTACTTAACAGCAAATTAAAAAAAAATTTGAATCTTTAAGTATTATGGTCAGGTTTCTATTTGGGCCACTAATTTGGCCCCTTTCATCTCTGGATTTTTAATGTTGACACTGTTAATGATGGATAAAGCCATTCAGTTTTCTGGGGCATTTGCTTTTAGGGCCCAATCAGTCATGGAACCCTTAAGCAATGACACTGCCTCTCCCCGGCCCCTTAAACTCTGAATCACATCACAGTGTTGACAGCCCGGGAGTCCTGGCTCTTTCTGGTCAGGTTGAAGGGATTTGGAGTGTTGTGGAAGGGGATGGAGGGGCAGTAGAGAGGCAGCTGTAGATCCAGGCTGGCTAGATAGTCCACAGTGGTGACCCCAGAACTGGGCAGTAGAGAGGCAGCTGTAGATCCAGGCTGGCTAGATAGTCCACAGTGGTGACCCCAGAACTGAATGGTGTTCGCTTGTTTGGTTTTCCCCTTCCTGTTTACACCAAGCTGTCTTCTCATTGGGAAATCTAAAACCGACACACACGGCCACACATGGCTTCCTTACCTGTTAGAAACGAGTCCTTCCCTGAATCCCAATATTAAGTGGGCAGAGTGTAGTGGTTATGGTGAAGGAAATGGAAAAAAACCCAACAGAGCCCCCACCTAATCATCGGCAGTGTTTGCTCCTTTCCCTTGTTTAGATGTCCTATGCATTTCCCCCGGCTTAGGATCCCACACTTAAGAGATTGTCCCCATGCCATGGCTGAGCTGTATTGCTTTCATGGATCCCTTTGGAATATCCCTGCACAGGCTAAGGATACTTACGAAAGAATCTTGTAGCATTAACCTCTCTTCTCCACAGAGTCTCAGGCTGAAGCTCCCAGTGATCAGATCAGGATTCCTGTACACCGAAGGGTGGTACAGAGGGGACCAGACAGGGAGAGAGGAAAAGTGGAGGTGATTTTGAATAAGACAAAGTGAAGGCTTGCAGTAATAAATAAACTCTCAAGATGGACAGATTCAGAGGAGTCTGACACAGGCCATGGGAGGAAATGGTGGCAAGAAGGCCAGCCTCACCCAATAACAGAACCTGGAGACGAGAGGCATGATGACAGGGTGTCCTGGAGAGGGACTGGTGGGTTTCAGGCACAACTTCACCTGCAGCAGTAGCATAGCCAAGCAGTTCTTTAGTTCTCTGCGAAAAGGCACAAGATAAGCTTGGAGTGTGCAGCTTGCCCCTCGAATAGCTTCAGCTCACATGCTGCTTGATCCTAAATGCCTACCCTGAGCCTTTCCCCAGAAGCCCCTCTTCTGTGACTTATGGTTTGTAATCCCCTCAGAGAGCATTCCTGTGCTTCTCCTACCAGACGACTAAGAGGGAAGGAAAGGTCCCAGTCATTGTGAGGAGCTCTGGGGCTGGTTAACACTTGGGCCGCTTTGGCAGAATGCTTTGGTCTGGGTGAGAACATCTGAGTGGTGGAGTTGTTTTTACTCTTTGGTTCTTTGCGGGGCCTGCCACTCAGCTTCCAAATAATCACTCATGGAGGCTTATTCTTATGAATGCTGGGCCTAGGCTTGCCTTGTTTCTAGACAGCTTTTCTTAAATTATCCTGTCCACCTTTTGCCTCTAGTCTTTTTCTTTCTCTATTCTATATGCCTTTCTTTACTTCTTACTCTGTGGCTTGCTGTGTAGCTGGGTGGCTAGCCCCTTTCTTGCTCCTTGATCTCTTCTTCCCGGATTTCTTCTATTTATTCTCTGTGCCCGCCAGCCCCACCTATCCTTTTTCTTGCTTTGCTATTGGCTGCTCAACTCTTTATTAGACCCATCAGGTGTTTCAGGCAGGCAAAGTAACACAGCTTCACAGAGTTAAACAAGTACAACATAAAAGAATACAACTGATCTTTGCATCATTAAACAAATGTAACACATCTTCAACTAATATTCCACAAAAGAATGGTCTTCCTATCTGTGAGAACCGGAAAAAGCGAGCAGTGGCAGGTATCATTTTCCCTATTTCCTGCTCCTCCCACCCCAGTAGGTTCAGAATCAAGAGGTATGACTTGTAGCTCTGTGTTCTGGCTTGGAAACACGAAGCTGTGTCCCCTGGCCTAATCTTCTTTCAGGTAACAACAAGGTATTTGTTCCATTTGAATATCATTGCATTGGGCATAAGGCTACCCTTAGATACTTTCCCAGGCTAGACCCTGTACATCTTGGGTGTTCTATGTGGATCAGGGCTGAGTTAGTGCTGAATACCTTTAGGACTTTAGTTTAAGGGGATTATGTGGGAATTGTGTTTTCAGCCACATATAAAGCATGGATCTGAATGCTGCATAGATCCCTGGGAAGCATTCTCCCTGTACCCTCCCTGCTCTGGGGAAGGACTGAGATTGTCCATCCTGGAGATGGCACCCCTCTGATGTAGGAAGCAGGAGGAAGGTACCTCTGGCTCTGCTGCCTCTGATCTATGTCCACCTTTTTGCTCCGGGCCCTGATGAGGATGATTAGCCTTGGTCAAGACTGTCCAGTCAGAGTGGAGGTAAATAATTACCTTCTGGTACTAAGGCAGTTCTGATTGTTGGCAGATGAAACACCTCAGTGAGGATTCCTCCCCTGCGCCTTCCGTGTAAGGTGGCGGAAGGAAGGAAGCAGTGGCTGACAGGGAGTTAAACAAACTTGAAGGTAGGTCACATTTTTGACATACCATTTCCCTCTGCTGAACAAGCAGCTGCTCTGTACTTTGAGAGGGGCTTAGCTGTTGCTATAAACTTGGGTTTGTGATAATGTAAACTATTATTAAGATTATCTTTTTATTCATAATATATGTCTGACTCTGTTTGCCTTATTTATGCTCTGTTTAAAAGCCCCGTTTACCTTTAGTACCGAAGCCAGCATCACCTCTTTGAAATGGGAGACAGCTTTAGAATAGATTGTTTATACCTTCCTGGTTAAAAAGGGAGAGAAACCATTACGTTGAGGAAGCTTCGGCTCTTAAAGGCGCCTTCGTGTTAAAGCAGGGCCTTTGTGCTGACAAAGCACTTACATGTGTTCCACAGGTGATGGCTCTTTTCCTGAGTCTGCCTGAGTCCTGCTCCCCATGTCACTATCATCTGGTAGAAACATTTGCCACTACAGACATTATGAAAGGAAGTGAGAGAAGCTACCCGCACCCTGGCTGGTGGCGCAGTGTTGCCAGGCCTGGCCTCTCTGTGCCCAGACAGGAGGAATGCTGGGTGAGTTCTGCCTCAGGTGCTCTTGCCTCATTTGTCAGCGGAGAGCTGGTTAGTGTGTGAGCCAAGAAAATCTAATAACTATTTCAGTTTTTAATAAAATGTCCTCCCGCCCTTTGTTCCTCCCTCCGCTCCTCACCAAAAGAGAACAGACTGCAGTTTTAAGCACATCTGGTCACTGTTTTTGTAGAACTTACCCAGAATTCCCAGAAGGAATGTATTGGCTCCCAGTTTACCAAGCAGAACACTGAAACAATTTCTTTGTTTGTAAGTCCTGTGCTTGCACGTTCTGATGAGATGATGGTTTGAGAACCCTGAGTCAGGACCAAACACTGCCCATTATGAGTCTTTGAGGCTGAAAGTCTATGGTCCGGCTTCCTCCCTTGCATGGTAGGAGCAAGGGTTCTATGTGCTCCCTATGGAGGTGACTTTTTTCTGATTTCTATGGTTATTGAAGTTAAGGCCATAGGGCAGGACACTCACAGACTTGGCACTCTCTCCCATGAAGCCCCCTTTGTAACACTGTAGATAGAATCATCAGTATTAGTATATCAGGGTGCCGAGAGAATTATAAGAGACATTTGGAGACATGTAGCTTTTTTTTTTTTCCCTCTGAGACAGGGTTCATAGTAATGTGTTCAGAGAGTCATAGCTCTGTGTTACCTGACAAAATTTAGTTAGCGACAGACAGTGACTGTTGGGGTATTTATTGCTTTGTAACACAGTCCTTTCCCTACAGTGGTTCTGGGTCCCTGCAGTGAGCTCTAGAGGGGATCTGCAGATCTCAGAGATGGGCCACATTTCGGGGGTGACCAGTCTTCCATTTCCCCTCTACATTTTGGCTGTCCTGTCAAGGTTGATCCATTAAGCCTCGTCAGTACAGTGGCCATGCATTTATTATTTATTTTTTATGATGAGGACGATAACAGAAGAGTGTTCAAAGCAGGATGATTTGAAAATTAATAGTTTTGTTGGTGCCCCTTGCAAAAATGCATCATTTTTATGATGGAAATTCAGTTTATTAACTTTGATTCATACTGAGAATTTCCTAGTTTGAGCTTGTATTTGTCTTTGGGTTCTGAAAAATGGTTATATTTTGCTTCAGTTGTTTTAATTTTTCAGACCACTTGATTTTGGTAGTATTTGGGCAAAAGATGATCTTGTTCAGCTGTGACATGACATTCAGGTAAGCCTAGCTTTCAGGAAACTAAGATAGTATTGCTGCTAGTTCAGGGGCAGCCAGGGCTCCAGGGGCTAGACTGAGGGGTGGGGCAGGGCTTAGTTTAGAACTAGTAGGTGTTGGCTGCTTCTACATTTTCTGGATAGTTTTGTTTTAAAAAAAATCTCAAATGTTGACTGTTTATGCAGTGAGCAGATCTTGAGGAGCATTGTGTCTACGTTTCTGTGCTCACTACATCGTGGAGATTGGATGTTCTGTTGCTGGGTTTCTGAGCTTCTGAGGGCAGCTGCACAGAGCAGCCAGCTAGTGAGCCAGCAGTGTTTTCAGTCCGTTGTTCCCGTGCCAGTGGCATGTGCTTGTGTCTGTGTGTGTGTGTGTGTGCACGTGCCTGTTGTGTGTGTGTGCGCACACGCATCTGTGTGTGCCCATCTCTATGTGTGTGTGTATCTGTGTGTGCACATGCATCTGTGTGTGCCCATGTCTATGTGTGTGTGTGCATGTCTGTGTGTGTATCTTCCTAACACCCTCTTACCTTTCCATAAATTATGAACAGGGGATGGATTTGAAACACGTGGGAATTAAGCAGGGCTTAAACTTTTTACACTTATGATCTATTTTTGCCTGGGAATTTTTTGCTAACCCCATTTATATAGCATTGGGGGATGGCTAAGTGGTTGGGCCGCTTGCTGTGATAGCGAGGAGGGCCAGTGTTTGGAGCCCATAGAAATGCTGTGAATGAAGCAGCTAACTTGTAGTTCCAGTCCAAGAATGTTCCAACAGGGCCAGAGCAAACCAGCAAGTAAGACTAGCTGCGGTAGAAAGCTCTAGGTTCGGTTGAGAGACCTTACCTCAAGGAAAAGTAAAGAACAATAGAGGATGATTCCTGATATCAACTGTGGGCTTCAGTGTGCACGTGCACACACACACACACTCACATGTGCACCAACACACATGAAAAGCATGCACACATACATGCATGCCATACACACCTAAAAATAGAGAAAAACAACTAAATTAAGTAAATCAAACATTTACAGATAATAATCATAAAGAAATTTAGTTTAAAAACAATTCTTTGGTATACATATATTTTACCATTTATTAAAGATGAAAGTGAATTTGCATGCTAATGAGATTGGTGTGTTTTTAAAATTATACATAAATAATTAAATCTCAGAGTCTGGAGTTGTAGTTCAGTAGGTAGAATGCTTGGCAAGTATACACATAGTCAAAGGTTATCCCGGGAGGAAAACTTTGAAGTCCTTGCTTCCTACCCGAAGCAGTGGTGCAGACAGAGGCAGGTGGATCTCTGAGTTCCAGGACAGCCAGGGAGGGATACACAGGGATAGAAACCCTGTTCTGAAAAACAACAACAAATGTCTTTGTTTTCCATAATTAAGACTTAAAAAAATAAACAAAAAGCCAAGAGCAGTAAAAACAGTAAAAACGTCGCACTTGGATGTACAGTCGTCTGTAGTTTGAGCCAAGGGTTTCTGTGCTGCTTGCTCCTGCTGTGTTCTAATGGCGTGGGAAGTAGAGCGCTGGGGGTGTGTCCATAGCCAAGGCAGCCACGGTGCCTCCTGGAAACTCCTGAGGATTCGATACACATTTGATTTTGAGTTACTTTTTGGTTAAGCCATGTTCAGAAACCTTTCATTGCTGCCATAATTTTCTCAACCCCTTAGGGTTAAGAAGTCTCAGGAGCTAGGTGGGCGGTGGTGGCACATGCCTTAAATCTCAGCATTTGGAAGGCAGAAGCAGGCAAATCTCTCATGAGTTCCAGGCCAGTCTGGTCTGCAGAGTGAGTTCCAGGACAGGCTCCAAAGCTACAGAGAAACCCTGTCTCGAAAAACAAAAGGAAACAAAAAGAAGTCTAAGGAGCTGGGTGTGGTGGTATGTGCCTTTAATTAATTCTGGTGCTTGAGAGGATATTTAAAAACAACAACAACAACAACAACAAAAAACTTTAAATGATCTATCAGTATAATTATTTGATCAGCTTTTATATAATCACAAAGGTAGTTAAAACACCCATCTTGACATTATTTTTCCTCTAACCCATTTAGTATTCTTTATCTTAATTCTGTTTTGTTCTCTGTGTCCTTTGGACAGTCCCTGCAACCCCAGCTCAGTGGTTGTTTTTAGACCTCCTTTTTTATTCCTCATGCATGGGCCCATCTATCCTTGAGGCTTTTATCATGACTTCCTGCCTTCTAATACTACATTTAAAATATACTTAGTATATTATTTTAGCATTATTATTAATATATTTTTAAAAAATTCTGTAGTTGCTTTATTTTTATGGAAAATTTCCAGTAAATTCCTTCTTAAGAAGACCCGCAGAGATGTCTCAGTCTAAGGTGAAGTGCCTGATTTGCAAGCCGGGGACATGATGAGTTCATCTTACCCACATAGAAAAGCTGGCAGGGTCCCAAGTGACTGTATCCTTGTGGGTGTGGGCGTGGATCCCCAGAGCTTACATCCAGACAGTATGGCCAACAAGTAAGTGCTGGGTTCAACGAGAGACCCTGCCTCAAAAGATAGGGTGAAGAGTAATAAATGAGCTGCATGATGTCCACACACATGCATACACCACATGAACGTGCGCGCGCATGCGCGCACGCACATACCACTGTATAATTCAGCACATTCATTCAAGAAAGTGTAACATCGCGTTAGTAGGTTTTACTTTGTTTTCCGAAATGAATTGTGAAGTCTGGAGGCAGGAGTTGTGTTTGTACTTATTTTCACTTGGAATGACCTTCTGCAAAAGCATACTTCAAGTTCTTGAGACATCTGGCTGATGGATGCCTGGGCCTTTGCTGTGAACTGTTGAGTGATGAATAGAAGAGGTTGAACTGACGTGATAGCATTTACCCTGGGTCAGTGTTAAAGGTGCCGGCCATTCTTTGCTGCCATGCCCAGGCTACATGTCTTGGCTCTAATCACAAAATGAACTCACTGTTTTCTGTCCCCGGTTCTGACCCTCTGGGAAGAGTGGGAAGCATAGGTTTCCACAAGCCGTAATCTGATTACGTGAAGGCGGGAGGACGTTGTCAGCCTGTTTCCTGGATTTGACAGTTTCCCTTTTAATTTTACACAGTCCTCTCTTCACATGAGACCAGCCACCTAGTCATAAAATCCCTTAAATTTATGTAATTTAAAAGAAACATATAGGATAAATTATAGTAATTTGGTTACCGTTCAGAGTGGCACTCAGGACACCCACACCAGAAGACGACAGAATTGCGGGGAAAGCTTGATGCCCGGGAATGGAATTGCTTCTTCCACTCCTGGGAGCATTTATCTAAATGTAAAAGCATTCAGGATGTCAGTACTTCATTTTCATACCTTTTTTTTTTTGGTCTTCTTAGAAGGACTGATTGGCTGTTAGGGAAATTAAAACAAAATAGTTCATGTGCCGGCCCGTGACTCTGCTTCCTATGGATACCATGTTCTTTAGAGCAGGGGTGGGCCTGGCTTAGCTACTTCTAAATAATGATGCCTTCCTTTCATAGAAAATATTGGTGAATGCTTAGAGCTGACTGGGGTCCAGTGGTCCTAATTTTCATCTTTTTAGGTTCTTTTTGTTACTTTTCTAAGTATTGAGTAACCTAGACAAGAGGAGAAATAGCAGACAGGGTCTGTCCATCCCAAAGCCTGCTCCCAAAGCCCTGGGTCTGCCGTACCTCTGGGGATTTCCTCTTCAGCATTGGTGAGAGGCAGTGGTTTTGTGTCCCAAGAGCAGGGCTGCTCTTCTGACTGTGGCCTCACTTTGATCCAGCTCCCCATTCTTGTTTGGAAAAGGACTTTCAGAGAAGACTTTGCACTGCTTTTCATCCTTTTTGACAGGTTCCTACTTCACACTAACTTTGTGACAAAAATGTTACAGGCTTCTAATTTATTTCTGCTGTGTGCTTTGATTTTTGTAAACCTGTTCTTTGGGAAGTCTGTGTTAAGGAGACAGATGCATGGATAAGCCAGACAGTTAAGTGTGCATGCGTGTGTGTGTGTTTGCCTGCCTCTGCCCTGTAGACTAAAATCAATGCTGGGACCACCCCATTGGGGAAGAATCAACCTCTGCTTGCAGTTCCTTCTGTGTCGTCTGCCTTGGCATTTGCTTTCCTGTCTGTAGCAGTCTGCTCTGGATGCCTTGAGAGGAATTGTTGGGGAAAGCTTGATGTCTGGGAATGGCATTGCTTCTTCCACTCCTGGGAGCATTTATCTAAATGTAAAAGCATTCAGGCATTCAGGATGTCAATACTTCATACTTTTTTTTTTTTTTTTGTCTTCTCAGAAGGAATGATTGGCTGTTAGGGAAATTAAAACAAAAGTTACTTAACAAACACAGTTATTTCCTGACCTAACTATCCTACAATGATTTAATTGATGTGTCATTGTGTGTGTGGTTGTATGTGTGTGTGGTTGTATGTGTGTGATTTAATGGGAATTCCATGTGGTATCACTGGGAACTTATGAAGAAAAGTTTCTAGATTTACTGCTTATAGTTTCAGGGCAGACTGCTGGCTTCTGTCCAAGAGCCAGGGAGACTCAAAGTTGAGGGGCTCATTAGTGTTTGAGTTTATCCTTCCGATTGCCTCCTATTTTAAAGTCAGTTGATAGAAAGTCAAAATCAGAACCTGTGGTAAATTCATTTAGACTCTGAAATTTGTAACACCGGTTGAGATACAGTTCTGAGGGACCTGGCATCGTGTGGTGCTCGCCGCTCTGTGCCAGTGCCTGTGCTTTGACATTTGATCGCCGCTTGCCACTGCTGGCGTAAGAGTCAGTAGAGTTTGTACAGAATGAAGTTTTGGAGTTTCAGGTTATCCCCAATAATGGTACTTAGGCACATATTTAAAAATATATTCAAAACCTAGCCCAGTTTATAGGTCAACCCCCCCCAAAAAAACATTCTCTTATAAAGACAGTTTAGCAAGATGGAGAAAATCAGCTGTTTTCTCCATCTCTGGATACTATGGATATTTTTTCCTCCATTTCCAGGATTAAAAAATTAAAAAAGGAATAAGAAATAGTTACATTGTGGTTGATTTTTAAATTTGATTTCAGTGAAACTAAATGGATTTAGGCATGACTTGACATCAGTGATTGAAAAGCCACAGAGGGCTGGGTAGTGGTGGTGCGCACCTTTAATCCCAGCACTCAGGAGGCAGAGGCAGGCTAATATCTGTGAGTTGGAGACCAACCTGGTCTACAGAGTTCCAGAACAGTAAGGGTTACACAGAGAAACCCTGTCTCAAAAAACAAACAAAGCCATAGAAGGTGCTTACCCCCATGAAACAGCAGAAACTGTTGTCTTTGATACTGCTACTTTGTACACATCAACCATTGGCATCTTGGACAAAATGTCCAATTACTGAGTTGAAACAAACAGGACTTTAGAAGTTTAACAGCTGCCTTAATCAAGAGTCCTACTTGCAAAACTTCCATGATTTGCCCTTCCATTTGAATCTTGTTAGTAAAGTAAAATCACGGTTTCAATCAGTAGACATGGTTGTTGTTAAGCTATTAGGAGGAACTGGAACCTCCGGCAGATGTGGGGCTGGGCGCACACCACAGCTATTTATCTCAAAGACATCCATTCCCCCAAATAAAAAGCCGAAACTTTCTGTTAGGAGGACAGAGAGGATTTTAATGATGGAGAGATAGCTGGATTACAGACATTTAGTAACTTACATTCCATTTTGAGATCAAGCCAGTGTTTTTCTTAGAGCCTGGGGCTATTACACAAACTCTGTACTGCCTTGCTTCTTGAGACCATCTTGCATCTCAGTCCCTAGCACATATAGATGGAGTGTCCTTGTGCTCTTTTTAACAGGGCTCTGGCTGCTTGCTGAGCAATGTCACCTTTGCTCAGCCCTTGTCCCCTGTGGGAACTAGGCAAGCACATGTTTCCAGCAGAAAGGCTTTAAGGAACTAAGATTTGAAGGTCCCTTGGAGACTGATGGCTTACTCTCTTGGAGACTTCCCTATTTCCATTTCTCTCCAGTGAGGCTGATTCCCCCAGCAGGAGCAGGGGTTGAAGGGAGGGAGGGCTCTGGGAGGAGAGCCTAGTTCGCATGCTTGTTAACATTTGAGAGTCTTTGACAAAAGAAGTCTAATGCCTTGCCCAAGTCAGCCGGCATTTGCACCCCCCTCCCCCCAGGCCCTGTTGTACACAGGAAGTCAGACACTAATGATGTTAGTGAGGGTTCAAAGGCGCCCAGCCGGGGAAAGGCCTAATTGCTGTGTCCGGCTCCCAGGAGGCCTGCCTCCAGCTGGAGGGGGCTGGGCAGGATGCTCTAAGTGTTAACACCTGGAGCCAGAGAGGCTGACTTCCTGGTTCTTTGGGGGGTGGGCTGGGGCATGTGGGCTGACTCCTGCACTCACAGACGCAGATTCTCAGGGGCATATTTTAGGAAGTGGTATCTAAGAGATTAGATGCAAATAGTTCCATCTGGAGGCCAGGCTTTTACTGTCACCCAGGAACACGAGGTGGTGAACTGGGAGGCCGAGACCATCCAGACTGAATTTTGCTTTGCTTTTCAACTGGCTGATTCCTTCCCCCTGCAACAGATCTACTGGGAAAGGCCAGGTCTTGCAGAGGCAGACTCATATTGAAAGGAAAGGATTGCTTTAGTTTTTTTGTGGGAAATTATATTTAGAATTGGTGGTGGTGGCGGGGAGAGGGGATGCTCACACATTAAGAGATGAAGTTTTCTCGAAAATTGAAAAAAAAAAAAGGGATGAAGTTTTGAGCCAGTTGAGATCCCAGGAAGGGGGGCTTCTGGAAGGATGACAGAAGAAGGGAACATTGCCAGCATGCAGTTGTGACTTCACCATCTATGGACGTAGGTGCACGTGGGGTTTAGGAAACACCCTAGAGGGGACAGTTGGAAGTTTGCATTCTAGGAGTGGACACACCCAGGTGGATGCCTGGCTTCAAGTAGGTTCTCTGGATTCTTTCTGTCGAATCATGGCTTTTGATCTGGGGCTCCTGGGAGACCTAGAGTAGGTACTTGGAACCCACTGAAGTCGGTATGTGTTTCTGTGGGAGACTGTAGTGTTACAGAAACCCGTCCCCTTAACTACACCAGAGCTCTTAATAACCAGAAGTGTTAGCCCTGAAGGGACATGATTAGGGCCGTCATCTAGAGTCTGGTGTGGGGCTGGAGAAAGCCATAAATTTTGAAAAGGAATATAATTTTAGCTTGTTGCTTTCCACTCATGTTTTAGGGTTTTTCAGTCGTGGACAATCATGGAGACAGACTTAATCATCTTAACAAAGGCCGTCAGTCACTTTGTTTTCTAACAACCTATAATGTTTCAGTTAGCACCAAATCTAAGAGAGCCGGGCTGCCTTCCACCCTTTCCAAATCCGAGAAACCTCCTTTGGAGGAAGCTTGTGTGGGGACATGCTAGGGACCTGCATAGAAGGAGGAGGCCAAGTTCCCATGGCAACATCACAGTCTCCCATTTCTCAGGCATTTGTGCCGTAAAAGCAGAATTCCAGATGTGACAGTTTTGGAGACCCCTCCTGCCTTCAGAAAAAGTGTTTGAAGTGGGTACAGCTAGGCACCCCGCTCCCTGTGTGGTCCTAAGGCTTTTATTAGTAGCTAGGTTTGGAGCTGAACATTTCCTCTCGGCTTGAGCATAGCAGCCGTGTTTACAGCTTTACGATTCCACCATTGTCTAATCACTGTTTTGCCCTCTTGGAGAGACTTTCTTGAGCTTCTAGAGTGAAGCTTTGTTCCTTTCACAGTAAGCGAGAATGAGCTACTAGCTGATTTGCTGGTGGGTGTTTCAGTGGCTGGTCCTTTGCTGCTTCTCTGTACCCGGTGTTTACAGAAACTGGTTAATCTTTTGTCTCTATC
Organism: Chionomys nivalis; assembly: GCF_950005125.1. Lineage (NCBI taxonomy): Eukaryota > Metazoa > Chordata > Mammalia > Rodentia > Cricetidae > Chionomys > Chionomys nivalis. Next base: position 29,119,553 of record NC_080090.1, on the reverse strand, counting down.
TGTGTCTGCATTCCTAGCTACAGATAGCCTGCCTTTTACCTTGAAGATGTCGGCTGTCTTAACATGAGGTTCTCATTTCATTGGGGAAATGGTGTAAAGCAGAGGAAAGGGTCCAGCCCAGGTCCCAGAGGCATGGTTTATAGCCTGCCTTTGATGTTTTCAGAACTGGGAAGACACAGCAGTCTGTGTGTGTTGGTATCAGCCGCAGAACACACAACTCAAATCCTTAGCAAAGTTGCTGGAGAAAGGAACTCCAAGAGCTTTTTAAAAACCAACTAGGTAGCAGAGCATTGTTCTGGTTTCTAAAAAATCTTAATTAATTTTTATTTATGTGTATGATTGTGTGTGTTTTTGCACACATGTGTACAAGTGCCCACAGAGGCCAGAAGAGGGCATTGGGTCCCCTAGAGCAAAGGCTCTTTACCACCAGGTCATCATTCCAGCTTCTTGTTTTGTTTTTTTTTTTATTATTATTATTTGTTTATCTGAGACAGGATCTCTCTTTGTAGCTCTGACTGGCTCTGAACTCGTGGCAGTCCTCTGCAGTCTCCCAAGTCCTGCGGCTATAGTGGTAAACCCACCACGCTGGCCTTCCATTCTGTTTTGAAAGCACAGGAGAAGGGCAGCTTGGGTGTGTCTGTGTTACCTGTCTGTGTGTGCTCACGCACGCATGTATGTGCTGGCATCTCTGGACTTTATACAAGTGCAGCATCCGAGCAGTAATAAGTGAAGTGAGCAAGGAAACTTTAAACATAAGCCCCACAGGGGCTAACGGTGCTTAGATAGGAGTCGTCCGAGGATCACCTGGGTAAATGTCCCGACACTGTTATCTTCAGGGACTGGACTTCTGGAAAGGTGGGCGTGGATGGGGCTGGTGAAGGGAAGCCGTCTGATAAGATGGACAAATGATAACCGGCTTGTGTTGGTTCCCCGCTAGAGCTCAGGAAAAATTGTCCCTTTAGCGCTCCTTTGGGGAGCGTGAAATTGAGAACATGTGTGTTCTGATCAGCGGCGTGTCAGGGATGAATCTTGATTACGGCTTTGGCCTGGTGTGCAGACCACGCTTTGGACTGGTGATTTCCTACCTCCCCACACAAATCTCTTTGATTAACTTAAGATCTCCAGGCCTTTGGGGACTGATGTAGTAATTGCTAGTGGGAACCCCTTGGTTCTCCCTTAGAACTGTGTGTTCCTTCTGGCCATCCGAGAGCTTGCCTCCCCAAGCCAGACTGATGGCATCCTTCATCTCTGAAACTGGTTGTACCTATGGAAGGCGAGAATAGCTCCTAGGAGTGTGGAGAGAATGTATTCTGAGCAGAGCCAGGCGTGGGCTGGTGTCTGATTCATTTTCCTTGTGTTTTGGACTTACCAGCATTCTCCTTAGCTTACGTCACCTAGGGCTTCTCTGCCTTCGCTGGGTTTTTTTTTTGTTAAAGGTTTGCACTGAAGTGAGTAGGATCTGGCTTTGTTTATAAAGCCATCTGAACTAGTACATAGTACAGCCAATGACCCACTCTGGGTGGCGCACCCCCCTCTGTTGGTGATGTCCATTTGTACATTTCTGGCCTCAGTTTGGTCTCATCGCTCTGGAAACCCATGGTGGAGATGATGCTATGGGCAGTAAAAAGCAGGAGTTGGCCTTAGTTTTCAGTAGGTACTGCTAGGTGTGCCTGTTTATGCTGGGCTCCAACTCGCCCAGAACAGGATTACAGAGGTGGCAGGCAGGTCAGGGCAAGGTGGCAGAGGATACTGACCAATAAATAAAGGAGTATGTTCTGCTGAGCCTCATGATGGGGACTCCATCTCTGAAAAATGCACAGGTTGCCGTGGAAAAGAGTTAAAGGTCAAACCCCCCCCCCAAAAAAAAGAAAAAAAACACAGAAAACCAACAACAAAACTCCTATGTCATATCTTTCTCAAATTCCTGGGCTTTGCACACAGTCAGCCCTTGATAGATAGGTTCCCCCCCCAAATAAATAAGCGCATGACTAAGCCAAAAAATACATACACAAACCTCAATTGGTGTTCCATGGTGATTTATGGACCATTCACAGGGCTGGCCAACAGCTTTGTAAACTGTTCCGTAGGAAACAGTCCTGGGTTTTAGCTACTACCCCATTTTGATATTTAATGAGCTGAGAATTAAAGATACTTGTTTGTTGTGTGTTATTCAAAACCTATAAATGTTGATGCTGTGGCCTCGGGGTACTGCATTCTTTCTTAATTAACCACCCCCACTTCGTTCTAACGGTAGCTTTTAATTTATTCCAAAGGGAATGGAGAAGCCAGGCCCAGTGCCTGCAGCTCTGCTGTGAAGTTTCCTTTGGTTGGTGCACCGTCGTAGGAGCAGGGCGGAAGCAGCCAATGAGAGCTTGGTGAAGAAACCATCCCTGGGAAGGAGGGAGCAGGGAGCTAATTCCTCAGTGTTCTAAAGGAATAAAATTCAAGATGCTAAAATCCCGTATCATGATCTAGCCACATGTCAGGAAGCAAAGGCCTGAACATAAAATGGTGGCCATGGGGCAGGGTCCCTCCCCAACATGGTGCTACCATGGCCAATTTCTTTTCTTTTTAAAAGCACATCCTTTACAGCTTGGGTGAGTCTATGAGGTGCCCACCCATTGTAATCTCAACACTGGATGGGGCCGCAGAGGCAGGAGATCAGCCAGGCAGCCTCCGATTTCCTGTCTCCCTCATGCATCTCTGTTAAGGCAGGCGTCTTCTCAGAAACCTTTGCGTGGGCATTTCCGAGTTGTGTGTCTGTCGCAGCGCTGAACACTTAGTGTGAGTCCCACACTGGTCCTTCCCAAGGGCTTTTGTCTTGTGCTCTGTAGCTCAGGGGAGTTCAGAAACCTGCCTAAGGTCACACAGTAATTGGAATCACACTGGACATTGACTGGCGTATACATCTAATAGACCTAAACTTCAGTCTCTTAACTCCAGACAAGCCCCAGGTAAGCCCACAGGAGCCCATCCTTAGGAGAGCAGGATCCTAGGCCCAGCTCAGAGGGGTCAGTGTTTCCTGACTGCAGCTAGGTGAGTTGATCAGCTGTGGGCACAGGAGGTGCAACCAGACTGCATTGGCACATGCTGTGTGTGTTACATTGAGATTCTGTTCATCTGTACTGCACTTTTAACATGCATGTGTCATGTCTCAAACCCAGGACAAATGCCTAACTATTTAACATATCGAGGTGGACTTGACTGCCAGGTTTTCCCAGCATCCCTCAGTCGCTACCTGTTACAAGGTTTGGCTGGCATAAGCTCTCCAGTCTAGGGCTCGGGTTACCCTTCCTCCAGCTGCCCTTCCCTGTATAACCCAGCCGTTTTGGCTAAGTGGCCTTTTTGCTACCCTTTACTCTCCTGGCTGCCCCGCTCCTCACACGGCCAGGCTCAGGGTCAGGTTCACTCTGGACTCTCGCAGATGTCCCTGCCTCTGGCTGTGCACCCTCTCACATCTACAGGAACTTTCTCTCCCACCGTGCTTAGGAACATTCACGCCCTTCCTCTTTTGGTTCTATTTCTTTCATTCAGCGTGTCGTTCATTAGCTTTTAGTCGCTGCTCTGAAAATCACCTTGAACTTCATGGCATGTGATAACACAAATTTCTCATCCTGTAGTTCTGGAGGTCAGAATTATGAAACGAGTCTCAGGCTACTGAAATCAAAGTGTTGGCAGCACTGGCTCCTTCCGGATGCTGCAGGGGAGGATCTATTCCTTGCCTGGCCCAACCTCTAGTGACCGCACACATTCTTTGGCCCAGTAGCTCCTTCTGTCTAGTCAAGTATGTCAGTGATCTTCAGTCAGCCAGTCTCCCTCCCTTCTCCCCTCCACCATCACGTCTCCTTTTCTCTGGTACCAACCCTTCTTTCTTCCAAGAATCTTCACAGTGGCCCACCAGGATCACTCAGAACATTGTCCCCATTTCAGCATCCTTGAACCTAATTGTATTTTTTTATTGATATTTATTGAGCTCTACATTTTTCTCTGCTCTCCTCCCTGCCTCTCCCCTCCTTCCTTCAACACTCCTCCAAGGTCCCCATGCTCCTAATTTACTCAGGAGATCTTGTCTTTTTCTACTTCCCATGTAGATTAGATCTATGTAAGTCTCTCTTAGTGTCCTCATTGTTGTCTAAGTTCTCTGGGATTGTGGTTTGTAGGCTGGCTTTCTTTGCTTTATGTTTAAAAACCACCTATGAGTGAGTACATGTGATCATTGTCTTTCTGTGTCTGGGTTACCTCATTCAAAATAATGTTTTCTAGCTCCATCCATTTTCCTGCAAAATTCAAGCTGTCGTTATTTTTTTTTTCTGCTGTGTAGTACTCCATTGTGTAAATGTACCACATTTTTTCTGATCCATTCTTTGGTCGAGGGGCATCTAGGTTGTTTCCAGGTTCTGGCTATGACAAACAAAGCTGCTATGAACATAGTTGAGCACATGTCCTTGTGGTACGACTTAGCATCCTTTGGATATATGCCCAAAAGTGGTATTATTGGGTCTTGAGGAAGGTTGTTTCCTAATTTTCTGAGAAATCGCCACACTGACATCCAAAGGGGTTGTTCCAGCTTGCATTCCCACCAGCAATGCAGAAATGTTCCCTTTTCCCCACAAAATCTCCAGCATAAGTTGTCATCAGTGTTTTTGATTTTGGCCATTCTTACAGGTGTAAGATGGAATCTCATAGTTGTTTTGATTTGCATTTCCCTGATGACTAAGGATGTTGAACATTCCCTTAAGTGTCTTTCAGCCACTTTAGATTCCTCTGTTGAGAGTTCTCTGTTTAGGTCTGTACTCCATTTTTTTTTTATTGGATTTTGTGTTCTTTTGATGACCAGTTTCTTGAGTTCTTTGTATATTTTGGAGATCAGATCTCTGTCTGATGTAAGATTAGTGTAGGCTGTCGTTTTGTCTTGTTGACTGTGTCCTTTGCTTTACAGAAGCTTTTCAGTTTCAGAAGATCCCATTTATTAATTGTTTCTCTCAGTGTCTGTGCTACTGGGGTTATATTTAGGAAGTGGTCTCCTGTGCCAATGCGTTCAAGTGTATTTCCCACTTTCTCTTTTGTAAGGCTCAGTGTGGCTGACTTTATGTTGAGGTCTTTGATCCATTTGGCCTTGAGTTTTGTGCATGATGATAGAGATATGGATCTATTTTCATTCTTCTACATGTTGATATCAAGTTATGCCAGCAGCACTTGTTAAATATGCTTTCTTTTTTCCATTTTATATTTTTTGCTTCTTTGTCAAAAATCAGGTGTTTGAAGATGTGTGGATTGATATCCGGGTCTTCTATTCGGTTCCATTGGTCCTCCTGTTTGTTCTTCTGCCAATACCAGGCTGTTTTCAGTTCTGTAGCTCTGTAGTAAAGTTTGAAGTCAGGGATTGTGATGCCTCCAGAAGTTCTTTTATTGTACAGGATTGTTTTGGCTATCCTGGGTTTTTTGCTTTTCCATATGAAATTGAGTACCGTTCTTTCGAGGTTTGTGAAGAATTTTGCTGGGATTTTGATGGGCATTGCATTGAATCTGTAGATTTCTTTTGCTAAGACCTGATTGTATTTATATAGTCCCTTCCGTTATATGTAGAATAAGTCACAGGTTCTAGGCCTTGGATGTGGGCATGCTTAAAGGAGACTTTCATTTCTGTCTGCCATGAAATAGAACAGAAACAGCTGTTTCATGAGCTAGCCAGGCACAGTGTTTTTAAGGTGGTTCCTGTGGACTGGGGAGCAGCTAAAAACATTTTTGGGCCTGAGTAAAGATCACCCAGTCGAGTATCTACTGCTCACACGCTGAGAAACTTACCAGATCAGTCAAGGACTTGAGAGAACAAAAGGTCTTTACAGTGAGATAAGAACTGGTACCCAGGGAGGAGTCTTTTATTTCTGAGCTCCATGGCTAGACTTGAATAGTTCCAGGACTTCGGAGGTCCACTTGTCTGTGGAATTAAAATCTCCATTTCACATTTACAATCACAGAAGTGCCGCACTAGTGAAACTGCATGAACTGTGGTGACTTTGCGCCTCTTCAGTGAGCACACAGGCAGATGAGGTGTGAGGAACACGATGTGGTAAGGACCAGACTAGATAAGTCTGTTATCCTATGGATGAGCAAGACCTGGGTGATGGGAAGAAGAGGGAATTCTGCACGTGCAGGAGTGCCTGAGTGGAAGTGCAGTGTTTTATGGGGTTGGGAGGAGGAGGTAGTGATTTTTCATTTGTATTTTAATAAATAAAGCTTGCCTGAAGAACAGAATGCAAAACAGCCACACTAGTCAGCCATACAGGCCAGGCAGTGGTGGTGCACACCTCTAATTCCAGCACTTGAGAGAACTATAAGGTGGGATGACACAGGAACGCATTCTCTTTCAGACTGAAGATTTCGTGAAGGCAAGAGCTGTCTAGTGGCTGGCTGCTTTGCTTTTCTGAGCCTTAGGTTGAACCCCAATATCTGTCTCTGGTTCTTGTTAATTATGCTACATTTGGCACCCGATATTTGAGCGTAAAAATTCACAAAGCCATTTGCCTGTGGCTCTTAAGCCACTGGCACAGCTCAGACTTGGCTAGGCTTTCTTTTCTTTTTTTCCCAAGCCTCTGAGGGAGTTTGGGATTTTTCTCTTGTAGCTTCTGTGTAATAGTCTCCAGCTGCCACCCAATCTCCAGAAGCCCCTGGGATCTGATGTAGGAGGGTCTTCTATTTATCTGTTACTTTCATTGGTTAATTAATAAAGAAAACTGCTTGGCCAGATAGGCCAGAACATAGGTAGGCGGGGAAGACAACAGAATTGTGGGAGGAAGAAAGCAGAGTCAGGCAGATGCCATGCTTCTCCTACCCAAGACAGACAGTGGTTAGACTAATGCCGGTAAGCCACAGTCAAGTGGCGATACACATTAATAGAAATGGGTTAATCAAGATGTGAGAGTTAGCCAGTAAGAGACTAGAGCTAATGGGCCAGGCAGTGTTTAAATGAATATAATTTGTGTGTTGTTGTTTTTTTTTTTTTTTTATATTTATTTATTTATTATGTATACAATATTCTGTCTGTGTATATGTCTGAAAGCCAGAAGAGGGCACCAGACCCCATTACGGATGGTTGTGAGCCACCATGTGGTTGCTGGGAATTGAACTCAGGACCTTTGGAAGAGCAGGCAATGCTCTTAACCTCTGAGCTATCTCTCCAGCCCCCAATTTGTGTGTTGTTATTTCTGGGCCTAAGCTAGCGATGCGGGAGCCAGGCGGGACGAAAAGCAGGCCTGCTCCCCTATTACTACAGGGCTCCAAATGCCACAGGACCGGCTGGTCTGTCTTCAGGCAATGCCCCCTTCCACCACACATGCTTTTCCCGCAAAATTCCTTGTGGGGTTTTTCAGTCAACCATCCGTCTGTCCATCTGTCTGTCTCTCTCTTGCTCTCTCTCCACTATGGGTTGTAGGCTCTCCCTGAACCCCCTTATAGGGCTGCTGCCAAACTAGGTAGCTGCCTTGAAATCCATTCAGGCTTTTACTGTTTTATGCTGCAACAATCAGCTCTACATCTTCATCAACATCGTCGGTATATTTGGTAAGACAATTGGGAAATTTTTTTCAAATTTAATATTTGTTTTTGTTTTTCAAGACAGGGTTTCTCTGTGTACCTTTGGAGCTGCCTATCCTAGAACTCACTCTGCAGACCAGGCTGGCCTACAAGGCAGGTAGTTATAAAAGGATCAAATCGAACTCTAAAGGATATGCTAAATAAACAGAAAGGGATGATAAATACCCCCAGAAATAGTTTGCATAACTCTTTATTAACTTTAAAATTTTAAAATGCTAATGAGAAAGGAACAGCAGCCGCAGAGAGACATTGGATAGTAGAAAAACACTACAGAATTAAATAAGTCAATATACTTTAAAGATGTACTGACCTCAGAATGGAAACCAGGACATGTGTTATGTTGGGGAAGGGGTTTTGCTTTTGTTTCCACAGGAGAAGAAAAGCTATGAATACCATGAAAATTGTTAAAGGTTCGATTTGAACCTTAATTAGAAGAGATGATAGTTCATTAAGCACCATGGCCGTTTAAACTAAATCTAATTTTTTTTAAAAAAAATATTTACTTATTTATTTAACCTGCATGCCTGCACACACACACCAGAAGAGGGCACCGGATCTCATTATAGATGGTTGTAAGCCACCATGTGGTTGTTGGGAATTGAACTCAGGACCTCTGTAAGAGCAGCCAGTGCACCTAACCTGAGCCATCTCCATTTAACCTATAATCTAACATGCTTTTCATTTGATCAGATATAACTTGTAAAGAGAATCTCTTCAAAATTAGAGTTGGGAAAAGTTTTGCTTCTGTCTTTTCAGGAGAATAAAGGTATCCAGCTAAGGAAAATGAAGACTACTGAACAAATTATACATCTAAAGAAAAAGGGAAAATCATCCAGAAAAAAAGTCTCACGCAAAAGAGTGAATTAGCCTATTGGCATATCATATTTCCAGCAGTATAAAATTTGTTTGTTCTGCTATTCTCCACAGACATATACTGCAAATGATCACTTTGTAGTCTCAGTCCAGTTAAAGATTAAAGCTGGCTTTGGAGTTGGAGTGTGGCTCTCTCCTTCTCTAAACCCAACCATGCTTGTTAAAGTGAAATCCAAAATCTCTGTCTCATGTCAGAAGAGCCACCTGGTATGGGACAGAATACATACAAATATTTAAGGACTATTTTGTTGCTACTAATCTCATAATCCTTTGGTTTTATATTGAATTTTTAACAGGTTTTCTTAGGGTATAAGATATATAGATTAAAATATACATACACACACATATATTTTAAACTTTTTGCCATGATATTAATGGTCATATAGAGTACTAACTAATTCTAGAAAAAAGTTATAGTTTTCCTGACGCAGAATGTAAGTTATTTATAATAGAAAGTAAATTAGGTAACCTCACCAAGTTACGATAGCTAATGGAATATTTTCTCTGAATTTGTCCAATGCAAATGGACTAGACACAGTTGATGTATTTATTGCCTGTATATAGTTATTGTACTTACTATAGATAGCTTTTCTTATTTTAGTTATAGCCTTTTTTTTCATTTTTAGACAAAATGGGGAAACGTGATATTTTATTTGTTTTAATAACTCTTGCCTGAAGAACAGAACACAGAACAGCCTCACTAGTCAGCCATAGAAGCTGGGTGGTGCTGCACACATATGGACAGGAACTCGCTCTCTAGTATTTTTTTTTTTTTTTTTATCTTCAGGTTGAACCTCAGTATCTGCCTCTGGGTTTTTATTAATCGTGCTACGGGGGAATGTGCTGGGTAACTAGGCACTTAGGGGCCACTCTAGGAATGGTGTAAACTGGCAGGGAGCCAGTGAAGGACTGGGTGCATGGGGTAGATGATGGCAGACATGTTTGCAGCTCACCTTTATGGCCAGAGCCTCTTGAAGTCATGGTTTGGGTTTGATTTGTTGCTAGATACTGCCCTGGGGCCTTAGGACAAGTTGGAATCATCAGTGGGTAATTAGGTGGGCACCTCACACAAGTCTCAATGTCCTGATCCAGCTCACCTAAGCCTCCTTGGACAACTCCTCATGTATCAGAAATCTTGTTTCGATGTTCACAGAACAGCACAGACAGCTCATTGTTTTGGGTTCCTTTTTATCAGGCATTAGCCATGCAACCACCAATAAATGTTTGTTACAAACATACCTTAATAGAAATTCAGGGGGGAAAAAAGAGAGGGGAGCAGTAAAGAGGAAAAGCCACACAGGTTTCACTAGTCTCGCAGATAGGTTACTAGTTAGGGCCCCTTGGCACCTGCTCTTAAATGGGATGTTTTCCTTGTTGAAAAGTGGATCTGTGGTCTTCTTCAAACCCCCTCTCAGAAGGAAGTTGTTACGCACATTCCTTAAAACAAACGAAAGGGGGCTGGAGAGCTGGTTCAGTGTGTAAGAGCACTGGCTGCTCTTCCAAAGGTCCTGTTTCAATTCCCAGCAACCACTTGGTCGTTCACAACCATCTGTAATGAGATCTGGTGCCCTCTTCTGGCGTGTGGGCATACACGCAGGCAGAACACTGCATACATAAAACAACAAAACCAATCCAAACCAAACCGAACCATTCAGATAGTTGAGGAGACTCAACCCCAGTGGAGGGGAGTGGTGTCCCTTGGTTGTCAGGTAAAACCACTGATCTTGGCCCCTTCCTGGTTTTCTTTTTCTGATGCCGCTGTTTTCCTCAACATTATGATTGGTTGCTAGCCTCTCCATTTGTGCGCCTTCCGTACTGTTGTACACTTCGACCCTACCCCTTATTCATCCCTATTCAGGTGCTGTCTTGCAGAAGCACCCTACATTTCTCTGCCGCCGCTGGCGCTTTTACTTCAGTCACACAGTCTTTGTCATCTAAAGGGGAGTGCTTGGTGGGCCAAGGATTTACAGTTTGCTTGTGTCCAGTTACTCTTCTCTGAAAGCATGAGCACTAGGCGTCTTCATGAAGTGGGTTTGTGACTGTTGTACCTTCTATGGCACCTAAAATTATGCCTGGCCCATCATGGATTGCGAGCTTATGCCCTTGGGTCGTGTAAGGGGAGGAGTGGTGTGGTTGGCAGTTTTGAACATTCCTGAAGGCATGTGGGAATCGGATTTGCCCTCTTCCTGGTTGTTGCTTGGGTCTGTGCTTTCTGGAAGTCAGGCCGCTTCTGTCTATACAGACCGTGTGCTAACGGGTGATAAGGACTTTTAATATTTCCCAAGTTTCCTGCCCTGCGATGAGTTCTGCAGTCTCACCATATGCAAAGAAGGGTTGGAAAAGGAAGCTGGAGAAAGAAGGGAGCCAGGAAGAGGAGCCTCAGGGACTGCTGGCTGCAGCTAGTTGACTTAGGTTTTGTGTTGTTGCTTGCTTATCCCTCACTTTGGTGTCCGTGTGCCCGCTCGCCTCGTTCTGCACTGCTGTGATTTTCTATGTGTATCTGAGCTCAGGGACACAGTTTCAGTGGCCATGCCTGGTTTTAGGAGAAGCAGCGTGAACATGCCTGGAGCATATGGAAGTGATGGCGTTGTGGCCTGCACTCTTGGGCCCCATCAGGAGTGTTCTCGTTGGGTCTCAGCCTAACACTTGCCCGTTAAACACCAGGCTGCTAGCACGTGGTTTTCCCCGACATCCTCCTTGTTAAGTGGAAACTTCAGCCGTGTGGTTAAAATAGTTTCCCATCATGTAGCACTTCAGAATCAACTTATTTTGGAGAATTCCCCAATTAATACCGAGTGGCATATTTGCAGATTACTCAAGAAATATTTAAACAGAGTCGGTAGACCTGGCCGGCTGACCTAGAGCAGCCCTTTTGTAGGAGGAGCAGCTTTGGGCTTAGGAAGAAGCAGGGTCAATGGAAGGATCTGGAGCTCCCTCTATCGCTGCCTTATTTAGGGTGGCAAGTCTGGTGGAGTTGTTACCCTACTACTAAGGCTGCAGATGGCTCATGGCCACATCACCAAGAGTTAAGAGTTTGAAGTTTTAAAGTTTGCTTCTTTTATGACCAACCCTGTGTATTCCCAGCACAAATATGGAGACAGTGAAGAATTGTCTCATTAAAAGTAATGGCTTATTCCCATATTCATTTCCAGTCTTGGAATGAGAACTGGTTTCCGTAGACTTGAAGAATTGCCTATCTGTCTTGCCTTACTAGAGCTGTCTGCTAGCTGAGTTTTTTTTAACCAATCAGGATCCAATTGGAAGGGCTCCATCTGGCAGCCCTGGTCTCTATTCAATTTTACTGCTAATGAATTACCTAACCCCCAAGCATGGACCAGTCTGTTTCTGTTGTCTTAGGGGAAAGAGTGCCCAAGATCCCTAGTGGGTAGGAATCCCTTGGACTGGAGGGTGTTTGGAGTGGGGGTGGTTGGGTCATGGAACGGTGCAAGGAGGAGCTGATCTGTAGGACTGGCATGAGCCTGGGCCTCTGCAGTGCTTTGCTCATTTAGATGCTGGGAAAGTAAGTTGGCTTCACTCTGCATCATGTTCTTGTTTTCCCACAGGGAGTGGGGCTGGCCAGCAGAAGCAGTGGGCTGTACAACATCACCTTCAAATATGACAGTAAGTAACTGGCCTGACCGCAGAGAAGAAGTCAGGCAATTTCGTTCAGAAATCCGGAGTTCACACACTCGTGCTTCATCAAAGATACCGCAGATCCTGGGATTAGGAGTTTCCTGAACCTGTTTGGGTTTGTCAACAGTCACAGCAACTCAGTTTCTGTTTAGCCCCTGAAGTATTTGGGAGCTTGAACAACAAACAGGTCAAGTATCTTCCATGCTTTTCAGAAGTTCTGCTGTGAAGACTTGCCCTTAGGACACAGCCTTGTCTTTAAGAACAAATGCAGATGTCAGTATGTCCCCACCAGGGAATGGAGTGAATTTACCCAAGTGTAGGCCTGGAGGCAAGGATGGAACCTGGCAAACTGGACAGCCTCTCTGGTCTGAAGGGGCCACTGGTTTCTTAATTCCAACTCCTTGTGGTCTTGTAGAATTCCCACTGGGTATAGCCAGATGTGGTTCCTAAGACTAGCCAGAAGTTCTAAGAAGTTTTTGACTTTGTACAATATGGATGTTGAATTAGTTGTCAACCCCAGGTCTATTCTGTAGTTCCCTTCTGTACTCAGGGAGCATGCATTACTTTGCATATTATCTCTTTCCTTTTTTCCATTTTCATGTCTGGTGTGAGCCCCGACCATAAATTATTTCTCTACCAGACCCCAACATAAACTATCTCTCTCTGCACTGGCGTGGAGGCTCGGGAATAAAGACGTGACTCACATGGTTTCATCAGGAGGGAGATTCTCAGAGATCCCTCATGATATCCTGAGTTCACATTCTGAAAAATTTCTTTTTGTTTATTCTCCAGTCTTTATACCAAAACTTAACTTAGGGGAAAGACATTAGCATTCTGTCTCCTAGGTAACCAGGTGAATGGCTTTTTGTCACGTCAGCATCTACCTATCTGCTGTGTATGCTAGCTGTCACTAGGCTCGAATTAACATCTCCATCAGGCATCCTCCAAATTAGAAAGAAAGGAGCAAAACTACATCCTGACCTTTTGTTAGGTTAGTGACAGTCTGTCTGGAAGTTTATGTGACCTTTCTCAGGTGTGGCCTATGGTTTGATAGCTTGGTGCCATACCATATAGAAATATGGGCCTACAGTGTGTATACCTGTATGCATGATTGCATGTGTGTGGGTCCACATGGGTGAAGATGCATGTGTGTGTGTATGTGTGTGCGCGCGCGTGTGCGCATGTGGTTGATTGTGTGCATGGAGACTGGAAGTTGATGTCAGGCATTGTAGATTACCCTTCCACTGTATTCACTGAAGCCGGATCTCAGTCAATCCCAGAGCTTGCTGCTGTGTTCAGTCTCATGGCCTCCTTGGTCTGGGGATCCCCTGTCTCTGCTTCCCAAGGCTGGGATTGCGGTGGAGCCGCCGTGCCCACCTGGTCTGATTTCCAGTCCGAGTCCTTGTAGAGCCAGCAGTTTAGCCGCGAAGCTTCCCCTCTAGCCCAAGAGTCATGTTTTAGGCCAAGTAGAATTTAGAACTAAGTAATATTGACATACAAGTCAAACTTTTTTAAGACTTGAAGTGTAAGAAGGGGATCATACCTGATGTGGTTAGGCAAGAAAGGCGCATGTAGGTATTGCAGAAACTAGAGTCTGAAAAGTTGGGTGTGTAGCTAGCGCACAGTTGTATTTCAGTAAGGAGGAGGAAGAAGATGATTAAGCCGAAAGGCTCGGGAGGCACCCTTTGGAATCCACTGCGTTACCTGGGTGTGGCGAGAGCGTGGATGACTATTTATTTATTGTGTATACAACATTCTGCCTCCATGTATGCCCACACGCCAGAAGAGGGCGCCAGATCTCGTTACAGATGGTTGTGAGCCACCATGTGGTTGCTGGGAATTGAACTCATGACCTCTGGAAAGAGCAGCTAGTGCTCTTAACCACTGAGCCATCTCTCCAGCCCAGAATGACTTTTGCATTGTTCTTTATCCCTTCGTGTTTTCAAGTGCCTCCAACAAACGTGTTTTGTTATAAACATGGACATGAGCACAGCTCGCAAGGGGGAGAAATGCAGCGACTGTCTAAGCTCCTTAGAACCGTCCCGGAGTCTCTCACCCAGGAAATGTCCTTGCTCCTCTGGGTGCAGGTAGATGATGTGAAGGATCTTTGCAGAAGTACAGAAGAGGGATCCAAGTTGAATCATAAGAAAGAAATGGAGATGAGGCAATTGGGAAGCCAGCAAACAGGTCTCTCAGCAAGGGTGTCTACCATAATGTGTGTGGAGGGTCTCTTAAGTTCCGGCAGGATTCTGCCTCCAAACTTATGGCCAGTTTTGAAGGTGTGTTAAGTAATACCAGGTGAGCCGGGCAGTGGTGGCGCACGCCTTTAATCCCAGCACTTGGGAGGCAGAGGCAGGCGGATCTCTGTGAGTTCGAGACCAGCCTGGTTTAAAAGAGCTAGTTCCAGGACAGGCTCCAAAACCACAGAGAAACCCTGTCTCAAAAAAGCAAAAACAAAACAAAACAGTAATACCAGGTGATACAGCTGCTCACTCGTGATGGCTACATTGACACTGTCAAACAAAAACCAAAGGTTTTTTCCCTTTTTGAGCTATTAATTTGGGGGTTTGGAGATTTAATGGGGGTTGTCTTTGAGAATGTTAGCTGTCATACCTGTCACCCAAACATCTTGTATTACAGATACCCGTTTGCTTGTGAAATTACTCCCTGCAGATTCACGCCCACGTGTTAGTTCCTTTTCCCTAGAGACTTGCCCTCTTGGCCTCTAAAAACAAACACACGCCATAGGTGGTCAGTCACTCCTTCATGCTGGAAACTGTAGAGCTGATGCAAGTTCTTTGGGATTTCAGTAAACTGTCACAGGCGTAAGAGAGGGGTAGGGAAAGAAACAGAGCTAATGAGCAACACAAAAGTCTACCCTGTGTCCAACAACCCTAGTAATGTCCAGGAGTTTAGTTCGGGAGGGTAGGTGTGTTTCTGTTGCTGCAGGTACATCCCTCTGTAATGTATTTCCCAAGCCATAATCAACTTTACTGTCTTATTTGAGCTTTTTTTTTTTTTTTTTTTTTTTTTGGTTTTTCGAGACAGGGTTTCTCTGTGGTTTTGGAGCCTGTCCTGGAACTAGCTCTGTAGACCAGGCTGGTCTCGAACTCACAGAGATCTGCCTGCCTCTGCCTCCCGAGTGCTGGGATTAAAGGCGTGCGCCACCACCGCCCGGCTTATTTGAGCTTTTGAGGAGATTTATTTTTTCTTTTTCTCCCCCAGGACAGGGTTTCTCTGTGTACCTTTGGAACCTGTCCTGGAACTTGCTCGTAGACCAGGCTAGCTTCAAACTCTACCTCCCGAGTGTTGGGATTAAAGGCGTGTGCCGCCACTGCCCAGCTCGAGGACATTCTTACTAAGAGTGGTTTTGGGACCTGTAGACATACTCTCCATAGTCTGGTAAGACGAAATTGAAAATGAAGGTTAAAAGCTTAAACTGTGCTCATTTCCCCACCTCTCTAGACTGTACGACCTACTTGAATCCAGTTGGGAAGCACATGATTGCCGATGCCCAGAACATCACAATCAGCCAGTATGCTTGCCGGGACCAAGTGGCAGTCACGGTTCTTTGGTCCCCAGGGGCCCTTGGTAAGTGGTAGCACTCATTTCCTCTGTGGGGAATGGATGGTGTAGGGTGAGTGACCATGTGTGGTGGCCTCCAGGCAAGCAGCTGTTGATGACAGTGAAGCTGAGAGCGGAGTGGACAGGGCACCCACTGCTTTGTTGTCTCCTCCTGCCAGGCACACACAGCTTGAAGCAGTGCCCCAAGACCTGTGTTTTGTTTCCTTGTTTTAGAGAATTGTGAGTTTGAAAGGACAATGTATTGGTGAATATATATACTTTTAGACAGGGTTTTACTCTGTAGCCCAGGTTGAATGCTTTAGCCTTAGTCAGAAGGGAGGTGGTGGAAGTGGCCGTGGCCTGTCCAAGGGCATATTGGCTTTGGCTTCCACCATACGTGGTTTCTGTCGTCACAATGACGTGTGGGCCCACCTTAGGCACATTTTGTGTTTTTTGTTTTTAACATTTTTTTTGTGTGTGTGATTTATTTAACTTTAGTTAATGTGAAATGGTGTGAAGGTGTCAGATCACCCAGGAATGGGATTTACAGACACTTATGAGCTGCCATGTGGGTGCTGGGAATTGAACCCGGGTCCTCTGGAAGAGCAGTCAGTGCTCATAACTGCCAAGCCGTCTCTCCAGCCTGTTTTTTTACACCCCCACCACCAGAAGAATTCTTCTTTTCTTTTCTTCTTTTTTATTTTTTTATTTATTTTTTTATTTTCGAGGCAGGGTTTCTCCATAGCTTTTTGGTTTCTGTCCTGGAACTGGCTCTTGTAGACCAGGCTGGCCTCGAACTCCCAGAGATCCGCCTGCCTCTGGCTCCCGAGGTGCTGGGATTAAAGGCGTGCGCCACCACCGCCCGGCTCTTCTTTTCTTAAGAAAGCATAAAATCAGTGAGTTTTGAAGTTGGAGACCAAGTTGAAATTTTTTTAAAGACCTTTAATGCCAGTAGAACTCAGGGTGAGGTAAAGAAATAGCAAACAAGCAAGCCCACCTTCTCTGGCCAATTTGTTTGACTGAGTCTGTCTTTTTGAATGAATTGATACCCATGAGAGGGTCAAGCCAGGATAACTTAAGATTCTTCTTTTTTTTTTAAGATTTATTATGTATACAGTATTCTGCCTGCATATATGTGTGCAGGCCAGTAGAGGGCGCAAGATCTCATTAGCCATGGTTGTGAGTCACCCACCATGAGGTTGCTGGGAATTGAACTCAGGACCCCTGGAAGAACAGTCAGTGCTCTTAACCTGTGAGCCATCTCTCTAGCACCCTAACCTAAGATTCTTTAACTTTATTGAATGAATTTGATTGGCAAAATTTCTTTTTGTTTAACTTTTGTTTTTTTGAGACAAGATCTCATTCATGTACCCCTGGCTGACCTCAAACCCACCATGTTGTTCAGGATGGCCTCCAAATCCTGATCTTCTTGCCTCCATTTCAAGAGTACCGGCAGTAGACGTGTGGCCCAGCACACTCAGCAGCTCCCTCTTGTCTTTTGAGACAGGATCTTGCTATGTAGCCAGCACTGGCCCTTCTGCTCACTGTTCACCATGCTTCCTGCCGTAACCTCCCAAAGGCTGGGTCCTCTGTGTGTGCTGCCAATACTTGGCTGGGATTGGCCTTTCACAGGAGGCATTTAGACTGGAGGCTCAGCTTCCCTGCGTGCCAAGTGGGGGTGACGATGACCAGACAAAGCTGTCTGAGAACAGCTGCTGTTGTCACCAGAACCTGCGTCCCAACCCTACACTGTCCCTGACTTTGCAGTGGTCTTGGACCTTTTTTCAGCATTTGTCCAGGGAGAAGTAAAATAAAGCCAGATTCCCCCCCCCCTTTTTTTTTAAAAAAAATCTTTTTATTTTATGTATATTGGTATTTTGCCTGCATGTATATGTATTGGGATGGAGTCAGATTCTCTAGAACTGGGGTTACAGATAGCTGTGAGCTGCCATGTGGGTGCTGGGGATTGAACCTGGGTCCCCTGGAAGAGCAGCCAGTGCTCCTAATTGCTGAACCATCTCTCCAGCCCCAAGCCTAGATTTCTTAATCTGAACAAGAATAAATCTCAGAATTACAGTGAGGTAGTGAGTATAAGAGAGAGAAGATGGAGGTGTTGGGCCATCTTGTCTGTCCACATGAATACCTCTTGTGTTTTTCAAAGGCAATTTTATCTTAACATTTAAAGATTAAAAATATTCTCTGGATAAAAGAAGTGGTCATTCCATTTCAGGTTTAAATGACTGAGTCTTGAGCTGGCTAACTGCAGCCTCCCTCTTTAGAGAGCAAGAGGCTAGTGGTGGGAAGAGGGTGATGATTTATGGTGGGGTGAGGTTCCTCGGGAGTCAGGAAAGCCTGTGGATTAAGGGCATTGACCGAGAGCTCAGAGCTTCCTTTGCTCACCACGTGACCCCAAGGCCCAGTCAGTTTCTCTAAACCTTTCCTCCGCGGCAGATGGGAGTAATGGTACCCGCGTCAGTGTTTGCGGCTAATAGCCAGTGTGGGAGTGTGTTTCTCCAGCGTCACGTGGTCCTCACGCAACCTCACAGTGTCGACAGCTCAGGGTAGATGTGTGTTGGGAATTAAGTTCGCTGCCTCAGTTTCCCCTCAGCCCTTATTTGCCATTACGATTTTCAATCATCTATAATTTTCAGTCCGACCTTTGAAAAACAAAACCCAGGTCTATCCATCTATGTTTACCCGAGCTGATCAGTTTTTAAGTCGTTGGGGGAGGCTTGCCTTTATTAATTTTACAAGCCACCTGCCTTTTGTTAAACAGTCTTTCTGGAAGCAGCACATGAATCAAATCATAGTTTTTAAGTAGTAAAGATTTGTTCAAACATCGTTTCTTTTTCGATCTCAAAAGGCAAGCTACTACGAGAGCTAAACACTTGGTGCTAGGGAGATGTTGTGTAGTGTCCTCGAGTTCGCACCCCTATGGATCCACTCTCTCCCCACAGGAAGCTTTGTGCTTGAAAATGCCGGCACCGGAGCACTACCAGCGTCTACAATCCGAGGCTTTAATTGTGGCCTCTCTGCCCAGGCCACCATGAAATATGTGTTCTTCACCAAATAATTACAGAACTGGAGAACCCGCTTAAAAGAGAAAAAGATTTCTGTGACCTTTGCCATCAATAATTTCCCCACCTGGTTAATTGCATCCTGTGTAATTACTTTTGGCCCGGGAGGGGAAGGGTTGAAAATGTCTCCTTGTCTGGTGTTCAGAAAGAATGTGAAATCGATATCTTGACAATCAAGGTCAGCTTTGGGGATCTCCAGCTGTACTTGGTCCACTCAGTCTCCATGGGATACAGAGCCCCATTGCTGGCTCCTGTGGCCATCAGAGCTTAATCCTTTTGAAAGCATCTAGTCAGATGTGCAGTGGGAGGAAGCTCAGGTGGTGAGGCTGGGCCTGTGCCTTTCAGTAGCTCTGTGGGCGGCTTGGGGCCTCTGAGGGCTCTGTGCAGAGCACACACTGGGCAGCCCTTGGCTGTCTGCATTTCAGGCATGATTAGGGGAAGACCGCATTTCCCTAAAATAATCTCCAGCCTATGAACCCTCTTGGGTGCAGACATGCACTTTGTTGGGAATTTTGTAAGTTCCCAGTGAAACTTGAGATTAAAAACAAAGTTTGCCGGCATTCACTGGGAATTATTGTTAGCTCGGTGTGCCTAAAATTACACATTCCATTATAGTCTTTGTGATCAGTTTAGACTTGAGCCTAAATATTGAATCCAGGTGTCACAAAAGCAATAGATATTTTGTCCCAATGACCGAGTGCTCTAGAGAATGTATTAGGTACAGTGATAGCGATCACTCTACCTGTCCCAGAGGCATGAGCGAAGGTTGTGCATTCCTCTGTTGTGTGAACTCACTGGCAGAGGAGACATCCTTTAGCTTTGGTGTGTAGCTGGAGAGGATGCGACCTTGGGGGAAGGAAAGTGTGTTCAGAAGTAATTAGGTCTGCATTTCATAAAGGCCTCTGCTTTCTTAGGCATTGAATTCCTGAAAGGATTTCGAGTAATACTGGAGGAGCTGAAGTCGGAGGGAAGACAGTGCCAGCAACTGATTCTAAAGGACCCGAAGCAGCTCAACAGCAGCTTCAAAAGAATGGTAAGTCACTCTCGGGGAATGGGCTCCAGAAGACACTATTGTTCCGGAGGTCTGAATGGCCTATTGAAAGTCTGAAATTGGAGAGTCAGGGGCCGCTATGGGGACCGCAGCCCAGCCAAGGTGGGCTAGAATGGGAGGCAGCAGCTTAGCCTGCCACACACCCAGGAAAACGCGTCAGCAGGGCTCAGCTGTGGTAAACACACCTCTCTGGTTACGCTGAAGCCGCGACTATCTCAGATGTCTGTGAGCTCATCCTTCGCTCCCTCCAGCTGTGAGGCTCAGTACTAAGGTGCCATGGCTTTCTTGTCTACAGACAAGACCTTCGTTTTTAGCATCAGGGATCCCAACGCAAGCTCAGTCCATCAAGTAGACCTGACTGCTTTCCTGGGATCTGCTAGGCTCTGGAATTGTGTCTAAGTGGCAGTCAGTGTGGAGGGCTGGCCTTTCGTGCGTGCGCGGGGGTGGGCTGGACAATTCCTCTTCTATATGTGTCTTTGTTCCCTTTTAGGGAATGGAATCCCAGCCTTTCCTGAACATGAAATTTGAAACAGATTACTTTGTCAAGATTGTCCCTTTCCCCTCCATCAAAAACGAAAGCAATTACCACCCTTTCTTCTTCAGAACCCGGGGTGAGTGTGCTCTTTCCTGCCCATCTCCCAAAGGAGTCATTTCTGCTCCCGTTGGTCTCTCTGCAGATGTGTTTACACGCACACCAGATACTGATAGGGAGTAAGCAGGGTGAGAAGCAAATTCACATTAAAAAAAAATGGGGCGAGGTCTCTCTACAGTCCAGACTGCTCTGGAATTTAACAGGTAGCCCAGGTTAGACTAAAACTCATGTCAGTCCTCCTGCCTCAGCCTCATGCATGTTAGGATTACAGGCGTGAGCCACTATACCAGCTCAGAAATGTGTTTTCAAATATAAAGGCCAAGGCTGGAGAGTTGGCTCAGCCCTTAAGAGCACAGGCTGCTCTTCCAGAGGACCTGGGTTTGATTCCCAGCAACCCCGTGGCAGCTCACAACCATCTATAATTCTGGTTCCAGGGGATCCAGTGCCTTCTTCTGACCTCTGTGGACTCCAGAGCACAAAGCACACAGACATACATGCAGGCAAAAACACCCAAACACATAAAATAATAAAAAGAAAATGAGTGAATAAGGTTAGCAGGCTGTGGCTGTAGCCCAGTGGTGGAGTGCCTGCCTGGCATGTGCTGGGTTAGCTGTGGTGGAGTGTCTGCCTGGCATGTGCCGGGTTAGCAGTTACTTTCTAGATGTGGGGCACATGCCTGTAATCTCAGCATTCAGGAGGGAGAAGCAGGAAGATGACTGCAAATCCGAGGACAGTTTGACCTTTGTAGACAGGGCTGCATAGCAAGATCCTCTCCTAATACAAAGAAAAACACACCAACAAAAACCTTTAGTCCAGACCCAACCAGAGATACCTCTCTCTGCTTTGCTTTAGATCAGGTATGATGGTTTATTTACGTATTGTTTTTCATTTGTTTATTTATTGAGATAAGGTCTTAAACTGCAGAGTAAGAAGACCATGTCTTCTTATTCTATAACCTAATTATATAATTAAGGCTGGCCTCAAGTTTATGACGACCCTACTGCCCCTGCCTCCCAAGTGGGATTACAAGTATGTACTGCCATGCCAGGTGACAGTTGCTATTTTAAAACATTTTTTATTATTATTAATTAATATTTATTACTATAATTTTTTGAGATAAGGTTTCTCTGTATAGCCCTGGCTGTCCTGGATCTCACTGTGTAGACCAGGCTAATCTTGAATTCACAGGAATACACCTGCCTCTGCCTCCCAAGTACTAGGATTAAAGGCGTGCGCTGCCGTGCCTGGCTAAATTATTTTTATTTTGTGTACATGTGTACAGGGTGAGGCAGGTGCCATGGTGTGTGTAGGTGTATATAGACACCATGGTATGTGTGTCTTTATGTGTGTGTGTAGGTGTATATAGACACCATGGTATGTGTGTCTTTATGTGTGTGTGTAGGTGTATATAGACACCATGGTATGTGTGTCTTTATGTGTGTGTGTGTAGGTGTATATAGACACCATGGTGTGTGTGTCTTTATGTGTGTGTGTAGGTATATATAGACACCATGGTGTGTGTGTAGGTTGTATATAGATACCATGGTGTGTGTGTGTAGATATGAATAGACACCATGGTGTGTGTGTGTGTAGGTATATATAGATACCATGGGTGTGTGTGTGTGTAGGTGTATATAGACACCATGGTGTGTATGTAGGTGTATATAGATACCATGGTGTGTGTAGGTGTATATAGACACCATGGTGTGTGTGTAGGTGTATATAGACACCATGGTGTGTGTGTGTAGGTGTATATAGACACCATGGTGTGTGTGTAGGTGTATATAGATACCATGGTGTGTGTAGGTGTATATAGACACCATGGTGTGTGTGTAGGTGTATATAGACACCATGGTGTGTGTGTGTAGGTGTATATAGATACCATGGTGTGTGTGTGTAGATATGAATAGACACCATGGGGTGTGTGTGTAGGTATATATAGACACCGTGGGGTGTGTGTGTAGGTATATATAGATACCATGGTGTGTGTAGGTGTATATAGACACCATGGTGTGTGTGTAGGTGTATATAGACACCATGGTGTGTGTGTAGGTGTATATAGACACCATGGTGTGTGTGTAGGTGTATATAGACACCATGGTGTGTGTGTAGGTGTATATAGACACCATGGTGTGTGTGTGTAGGTGTATATAGACACCATGGTGTGTGTGTAGGTGTATATAGACACCATGGTGTGTGTGTGTAGGTGTATATAGACACCATGGTGTGTGTGTGTAGGTGTATATAGACACCATGGTGTGTGTGTGTAGGTGTATATAGACAACATGGTGTGTGTGTAGGTGTATATAGACACCATGGTGTGTGTGTAGGTGTGTATAGACACCATGGCGTGTGTGTAGGTGTATATAGACACCATGGCGTGTGTGTGGGGGTCAGAGGATAACTGGAGGGAGTTGGTCTTTTCCTTCTGCTGTCTGGGTCCTAGGGATCAAACTTGGGTCCTCAGACTTGGTGCAGATGCCTTTACTTGCCAGGCCTTTTCACCAGCCTACCACTTGTCTTTTGACAACACTATGATCACCATTAATGCATCATGTATAAAAGCAGTGTGATACTGATTGGCGGGTATGATTTTTGTAATTTGCCTGTAGAGTACTTGCCTGGCTTGCACAGGGCTCTGATCTTAAAAAAAAAAAAAAGAAAAAAAGAAAAAAGGGCAGAGAAGTGATTTAAAAAACAAAGAAGCAAGAACACAGCCTGGGAATAAAAAGTATGAGCTTGTTTTTGAAGTGAAGGGCCAAAAGATAAAATGTTACGGTATCATGAGGATGGTTGGGATGGGATTAAAAGGCTTTATCTCAGGCTGGCACGGTGACACAGGGACCCACACACCAGCAAGCCTGATCACTTGAGTTCAGTTCACCAGATCCACATGAGAAAAGAGAGAACCAGCTCCCCAGAGTTGCCCCCTGATATTCTGACCTTCGCATGTGGACTGTGGCATGCATGTGCTCCACATACAAAATAAACAGGTGTAATTCGAAAAATCCACCCCTGAGACCACTTTTTTTCTAGAAAACTTCACTAAATTAACATTAAAGTTTATTCAGTCTCATTTGAAATGCTTTCTAAATAAATATTAGTGCAGTCCACCTCTGTAATAATCTTTTGAAGAAAACTCCCTCCCCCGCATACATTTGTCACACATGGAAGGCAAAGGGCTTTGCTGGGAGTGGAGCATTGAGCACTAGAAGCCCAGTTCCAAAGCCCACACTGTCAGCTACCAACCTACTGGCAGTCCAGGTGTACTCCTCTCTCATTTATTCAGGACGTGGCTTCTCTCATCTCCCTGAATGGCTGCTTTTAAATTTGGTGGCTAGTCACCATGCGACCTTCAGTGGCTTCCTTCTGCCCCCGGTCATGCTTCTCATCTGGGGTTTAGGTCTTGGATGGCCAGTTGCCTGTCCAGGTTGGCACCCCTTTGCCTGGCTTTATTGTTTTCCTCATTGGTGAGATGTTTGGTTTTAGCCCTAACCTGTATCCATGTTTCTTTTTGCCAAATCTTTTGTTTTGTTTTTTGTTTTCCGAATCAGGGTTTCTCTATGGTTGAGATGTTTTACTCCTTTGGCTTTTGGGGGCCCGCCCCTCAGCTCCCAAATAAATCACACACAGTGGCTTATTCTTAACTTATGAATGCCCAGCCCTAGCTTGGCTTGTTTCTTGCCGACTTTTCTTAACTTATCCCAACTACCTTTTGCCTCCGGACTTTGATCTTTCTCTATTTCTGTATATCTTTCTTTCCTTCTTACTCCGTGACTGGCTGGGTTACTGGCCCCTGACAGCCTCCTCTCCTCTCATTTTTCGTTCTTTCAGATTTCTCCTTCTATTTATACTCTCTGCCTGCCAGCCCCACCTATTCTTGCTCCTGCCTCATTATTGGCCGTTCATCTCTTTATTAGGACTATCAGGTGTCTTAGACAAGCACAGTAACACAGCTTCACAGGGTTAAACAAATACAGCGTAAACAAAAGTCACACACCTGAAAATAATATTCCCCAAAACTCTGTGTAGTTTTGGCTGTCCTAGAACTCACTCTGTAGACTAGACTGGCCTGGAACTCATAGGGATCCACCTGCCTCTGCCTCCTACCCTGTGAAGTTGTTTTTCTTTCTGTTGTTTTGTTTTTTATTTTATGTGACTGGTGTTTTACCTGCATGTATGTCTGTGTGAGAGTGTCGGATTCCCTATAACTGGAGTCACAGACAGCTGTGAGCTGCCACGTGATTGCTGGGAGTTGAACCTGGGTCCTTTGGAAGAGAAGTCAGTGCTCTTAACTGCTGAGCCACCATCCCTCTAGTCCTTTTGTCAAATTCTTTTTTTTTTGGTTTTTCGAGACAGGGTTCCTGTCCTGTCCTGGAACTAGCTCTGTAGACCAGGCTGGTCTCGAACTCACAGAGATCCACCTGCCTCTGCCTCCCGAGTGCTGGGATTAAAGGCGTGCACCACCATCGCCCGGCCTTTTGTCAAATTCTTAATGAGGTTGTTTTCTATGCTGACAAGTTATTTTGTATGTCTTGTTTTCCTCATTAAAATGGTATTTATTGGGTCAAGACCATGGCCATGCTACATCTGTTGTTGCTTTCATCAGATCGAAGACTCAAAGAATGTGTTTTTGAAAAATCGTGCCTGAAAATTAGAGTGTAGGTGAAGGTTGAAGTAACATCTGTGTGGTTACCGGAGCCCCTCAGGAGCCCTCTTGTGTGTAGACGTCTTCACAGTGGCTCACACCGAGTGACAGAAGGTGCTAGTTACGCTGCCTTTGGAACCCTGAAGCCGTGCAATGTCAGACAAGCTTTAAAAACCATGGTGGCTTTCCACAGCTTCCCTTGGGTGGCATGAAATGCTCTGCATTAATATTTGTTATGTTTTATCATTTAAAATCTTGTTAAGATTGTAATGATTATCATTGTTGAATTGATGTGATTTGTACCTTCTTCGGCACACTAGGCCCAGTATATATTGTTCAATAGTTTGTTTTAGAAGGAAAAACATCTCACTGGCCTAAAACTAAAATTAGCTGTCTCTCTCTCTCTCTTTTAAAACATAATAGCCTGTGACCTGTTGTTACAACCTGACAACATGGCCTGTAAGCCCTGTAAGTACAGCTTTCTGTTAAGTTTCCAAGTGTTGCCCCATTATGGTGTTGGGACATTAAGGTGCTTATTGGGTCCTTCCTCCCCACAGTCTGGAAGCCTCGAAATCTGAATATCACCCAGCACGGCTCAGACGTGCAGGTGTCCTTTGACCACGCGCCACATAACTTCGGCTTCCGCGGCTTCTACCTTCACTATAAGCTCAAGCACGAAGGCCCTTTCCGGCGGAGGACGTGCAAGCAGGTGAGCAGCTGTAAGGAACACGCGTGTTTCAAAGTGACGTTCGGTGGCTGGGGTAGGTGTCAAGCTCCCAGGGTCAGTGGGTATTAGAGATTGTTTGCCACTGGTGCTGTCTCTAGCTGACTTACCACTGCCCTTGGTCAGCCCCACTTTGACTGTTTTGGGGTGTCACAGAAGCAAGGGGTCAAAAGCATAGATCTTTCTAGTTTGTATTATATTTTAAGCATCTGCCAGGTGTGTGGCAATCCCAGAGCTTTCTGCTCTTCAGATCCTGACTGCTTCCTTCTATTCCTCCTATTCATCCTTTGTAGATGGAAAGCCTGGGGCTCAGGGAGGTCACCTGATTACTGACAGTCTTACCTCTAGGAAGTGGGAAACAGATCTTGAGCCAAGTCACTAGCAGGTCAAGGCCCCTTAGTTTGTTTTTTTTTTTGTTTGCGCAAACCAGTGGCAAATCTCCTTCAGCTTTGGGAAGAAGAGGGCTGAGGCCTTTTCTAGACGGGAGCATCTGAACTGCTGTTTGCTTCTTTGTAGGACCAGAATTCAGAGACAAGCAGCTGCCTCCTCCAGAATGTCTCTCCAGGGGGTTACATCATTGAGGTCTGTACAGCCGTGGATGCCCTGTTGTTACTCCGTAGGAAGCAGTTCCCATAAAATTTTGAGTCTTTTGCTTGTTTATTTAAGACCAAGTCCTGTGTAGCCCAGGCTAGTCCCAAACGCCCCATGGAGCTGAGGATGACTTTGAATAAACTAACTTGTCCTGCCTCTTCCTCCTGGGATTTCATACACTCACAGGCCCCGGGGGCCAGGCCTTCAAGCTTGCACAAGTACCTTTCCCCATGGAGCTGTCTCCTCGGCTCCATCCTTTTAAAACTGCTGCCGCTGTTCTCCCTTTGTGCTCCCGCTGCCTGGTGATGGAAAAATCAGTGACGTCACCAGTTGATGCAGCTTGTACACACGCTGTCACCTGAACAGCGGTAACACGGCACTTTCTGTCCCGCAGCTGGTGGATGACACCAATACAACCAGGAAGGTGGCGCATTACGCGGTCAGGCCAGGTAAGCGCTTTGTCCTCCATCCGGTGTCTCACTCTCGAGAGCAGGCTTCTGGTGTGTTCTGTGCTCCTCATGGGTCACAAAACAACAGTCTCTCTCAAGTCAGTCCCTCTCAAATGATTATTCATCAAGTGAGTTTCCCTCCACATTCAGGAAGATCAAAGCGTGGCATCTGAGACTAGGCAATTGTCCTTGGAAGAAAAGCGGTAGGAAAGAGGGCTTTCCTTGGGCAAAGTTTTCACGCCCAGGTATTTACTGGCTCGACATATTCAGAACTATTGAATTCTTTCCTACAACCGTTTAAAAAAGCACTGTTGGCTCCTCTTATAATCACAGCAGAACTAGAGTGAGGTAGTTGGGGACCCTGGAACCTGTTGATCAGCTTATGCTTAAAAACGAAAAGGGGACCCCCCCCCCCCCCCGAACCTGTTTTGCTGCTTAAGTTTAAAAGCTTTCTCTTTGACTCTCCCAGTGCACTCTCCCTGGGCGGGACCCATCCGAGCTGTGGCCATCACTGTGCCTCTGGTCGTCATCTCGGCGTTTGCGACGCTCT
This sequence comes from Chionomys nivalis, assembly GCF_950005125.1. Lineage (NCBI taxonomy): Eukaryota > Metazoa > Chordata > Mammalia > Rodentia > Cricetidae > Chionomys > Chionomys nivalis. Next base: position 29,092,208 of record NC_080090.1, on the reverse strand, counting down.
TCACCGTGATGTGCAGAAAGAAACAGCAAGGTATCCACCTCTCTGTGCTGCGCCCTCTCCTCTCCAAGGCGGGTGCCAACTAAGATGGAGCGTGGGAAGCCCTGGTTCCTCCGGGAGGGGCTTGAGGCACCTCATTCTTGCCAGTTCCTTCAGTAGAAGTTACCAGAATCCAAATATTTGGGTTGTAATCTCTGGGACCTGGCAATGGACAGGCATATCCTCCAGTCCTCAAACTCAGGAGGTCTGAGGTATGAGAGCAGAGTCATGTTGATAAGTTAGGTATTTTACCTGGAAAACTGTAGGTGAGCCTTACCTTGGTCAGGGTGGGGTTATCCAGCTGTAAACTTACATAAAAGTCATGAAGATGCTCACTTTAGACTTGTGTCCTTTAAGTTTAAGCATGGTGGCAGAAGTTTGGTATCCCAGCCACTTGGGAGGCTAAGGAGAAATTGGAGGCTGGCCTGGGTGAGACCTTTTGTCAAAAGAAAAGTCATTTTTTTTTTTTTTGTTTGCTTGTTTGTTTGCTTTGGTACACTTTACATTTTTTGTTTGTTTGTTTTGGTACGCTTTACCTTTTTAAGATGGTTGAATGCATTTTTTTTCTTTATTTTTTGATATGCCGCTGCAGAAACTGACTCATTCATAGTGCAACTTGAGGCTGGTGGAGTCGGAGACCAGAGACTCCCTAGATGGATATGTCAGCTGTTCCTTTTGGTAAATTGACTTTTGAGATTGAATCTCATGTTACCCAGGCTGGCCTCCAATTTGCTGTGTAGCTGAGGATGGTCCTGAACTTCTGACCTTTTTGCCTCCGCCTCACAAGTGCTGGGATTTCTGTTGTGGGCCCCTGGGCCCCAGTCTAGCTGCTCATTCCTGAAGACACTGAGACCCAGGTCACGTGGAAAAGACAAAGTTTTATTTATAGGTGTCAACCTTGTCTTCTCTCCCAATTTAGAAAATATATATTCACATTTAGATGAAGAAAGCCCCGAGTCCTCCACATACTCTGCGGCTCTTCCCAGAGACAGGCTCCGGCCACGGCCCAAGGTCTTCCTCTGCTACTCCAGTAAAGATGGCCAGAATCACATGAATGTGGTCCAGTGTTTCGCCCACTTCCTCCAGGATTTCTGTGGCTGTGAGGTGAGGAATCGGGTTTCTTCTCTTACCCTGGGCAGGATATGAGATCCATATTCCTCTCTAGCGCCTTCTCCTCTCCAGTGCTTTCTGGAACCTGTCTTTGCCCAGCAGTGCCTTACTTTCCAAACCAGAGTCAGTCTGAGTTTGTTCTGTCTGATATTAGCAGTAAGTTTCACATGACACATTTGTGCTTGAAACCCTTGAGTGACATGCACATGGCAGGACATTTGCAAGTGCTGAAAAATGGTGCCCTGCCCGTGGATCATGTGACCAGACATGGATTGTCACCTGATAGCATGGTGAGCACCTGCAGAATCACAGCCTCGGTGGAGCATCAGGAGAGAATGGAGAAAAAAGATAAAGCAAAGAAAAGCTTTTAGGAACTTGGACATTCTCTGAAGGGGTTTTGCTGTCAGTGGAGGCCGGGGCTGCCCCTGGAAGGGGTCTTGGGGGCTGGGAAGGCTGAGGTTGACTGGTGTGAGAAACCAGGAAGTAAAAGGAGAGAGCTTCATGATTTACCAAGTGTTTGCGTGTCTGCGCTGGTTTCTTAGCTCTCTCCCCTCTTCTTTCCCCTCCTTTTTCTCCTCTTCTTTCTCCCCTTCTCCCGCTCATCCTCCTCTTCCTCCTCTGCCTCCTCCTTTTCTGGTTTTTCTCACTATGTAGCTCTGGCTGTTCTGGAATTCCATGTGTAGACCAGGCTGACCTCTAATTCCCAGAGATCATGGCTTCTGTCTCTCAAGTGCTGGCATTAAAAGCTTATGCCCCCATGCCCAGCTTTTTTTTCCTTCCTTTTGACTCTTTTTAGCTATTAACATGTAGCTTTTCTGTAGACAGTGATGCTTAGTTGTTAGAGTATAGTTTGAAGCTATTGTGGAAGGCACACCCTATTTGTCAGAAGAACAATTATCCTGGGATGTTTCCTAGCTCCTTTTCTTTGAACTGCTTGTTGGCACTTTCTTTGATGGGAGCGCCCTCTGGTGTTAACAAGATGTATTTACAAGCTGGGATTTCCTCCTGTGGGGCCTTGAGCCTCGCAGGTGCACAGCTGCTGAGAAACACTGTAGCCTTCGGATAGCACAGGCAAAAGTGGTATGTTTGTGCCCTGTTCTTTTGTACATAGATGAAATTGCACATAAAGGTTTTTTTTTTTTTTTTTTTTAGCCGGGCGATGGTGGCGCACGCCTTTAATCCCAGCACTCGGGAGGCAGAGGCAGGCGGATCTCTGTGAGTTCGAGACCAGCCTGGTCTACAGAGCTAGTTCCAGGACAGGCTCCAAAGCCACAGAGAAACCCTGTCTCGAAAAACCAAAAAAAAAAAAAAAAAAAAGTGTTTTTTTTTTTGTTTTTTTTTTATAGCTACAACATCATGCATGATAATGACTTACCATAGGAGAGTTAGTCCAGATTGTTAAACTTCTTAGTTCTTGGCCCATTTCTGACGATTTCTCTATCATCAGAACATCTCACATTGCAATTGCTCAGTCAGAGATAGGAATATATATATTTAAAAACACTTTATGATGAAATCAGCTCTGTGCAGAGTGTTTACAGTTTTGTAAAATATGCCACACATGATTTAGCAAAATACGCAGATCAAAAGACTAGTAGGATTGCTTTTGTTGCTATAGAAACAGATTTTTACTATACCCAGTTAGCTTGCGTGTGTGTGATGCCAGGGGAGCATGGGGTGATTCGGTAGCTTTTTCAGCAGATGGTAGATTGGGGCTTTCTTCTCTTGGGTACCATTTTAGAACAGGAGAATGAAATCCTTCCTGAATGCCCTTCCTCCGTATGATTCATGTTTAGCTGTTAGGAACTCTTGAACTACAGGAGCAATGCTATCAGTGAAGTTGCCAAGGAAGGCTCCTTACATTATGGGATGAAAGTAGTTTGAAAGGTAAATTCCTTTGAAAGGATTAGACACGCTTGGTTTTCTTTCCTGTATCAGGGATTCCACTACTCTCTTGACTCTCTTAACCCAAACCCTCATGGTTCACAGGCCTTGTGGAGCTTTGACACCGTAGACTTCTATGAAACCGTAAGGAAAGGTACTTAATCCAGACAGGGTGAACCAGGAAAACCATACTACAGCGGAAGAACAGTGTGTCAACCCTGGGTCTATGAACCTGGCCACAGAGGTCCTCTGTCCTTGTCGATGGTGATGGCACCAGGTCCTAGCCCCATTTCCAGCACATTCTGGGGTCATTATCCACATCCTCTTCTCGGGCCTTTTAGCCTTGTCCCCAGGGTCTTTCCGCTTCTTATATCCGAAAGCCTCACACACCGTTCTCTTTCCTTCTTCTTCTGAGCTCTCTGTCCTGCTGTGGTTTCCATGAGGACATTCTTGGTTCCATTAGACAAGTTGCAGAAAACCCTGGCTTCTGTTTCTTCACCTATCAGGCAGCAGTGCTAATGACCCAACATGCTGCCAGATGATGTCATGGGTGGCACGCACTTCAGGAAGTGTGGTGTGTGCATGCAGTGGCTAACTGCAGCGCTCCAGCTGTTCCTCTGTGCATGCACCTGGAACCCGGAACCTGCACATATCCCTGCTAATAATGGCTGAGGGGCAGATGATGGGACCTCACTCACTGGGTTATTCCAGTCTTCTCTCTGGGCAGTGGTCGGTGTGAACAAGCAGCGAGGTAACCTGTCCTCTTTCCAGGTGGCGCTGGACCTCTGGGAGGATTTCAGCCTCTGCAGAGAAGGACAGAGAGAATGGGTCACTCAGAAGATCCACGAGTCCCAGTTCATCATTGTTGTATGCTCCAAAGGCATGAAGTACTTCGTGGACAAGAAGAACTCCAAACACAGAGGAGGCAGTCGAGGCGGGGGCCAAGGAGAGCTCTTCCTGGTAGCCGTGACAGCCATTGCAGAAAAGCTTCGTCAGGCCAAGCAGAGTTCATCCGCGGCACTGAGCAAGTTTATTGCTGTCTACTTTGATTACTCCTGTGAAGGCGATGTCCCCTGCGTCCTGGACCTGAGCACCAAGTACAAGCTCATGGACAACCTTCCTGAGCTGTGTTCTCATCTGCACTCAGGAGAGCACAGCCTTCAGGGCCTGGGTCAGCCAGGGCATAGCAGTAGAAGGAACTACTTCCGGAGCAAATCTGGCCGCTCCTTGTATGTTGCCATTTGTAACATGCACCAGTTTATCGATGAGGAACCTGACTGGTTCGAGAAGCAGTTTATGCCCTTCCATCCTCCCCCTGTGTGCCACCAGGAGCCAGTCCTGGAGAAGTTTGACTCCGGTTTGGTTTTAAATGATGTCATAAGCAAATCAGGGCCAGAGAGTGACTTCTGTCTAAAAGCTGAGGCTTCTCTACTTAGGGCCACCAGGCCAGCTGACTCACACCCACACCTGGAAAGTCAGCGTGTATGCCTGAACCAAGACACAGAGACCCAACCCACCTGTGAGAGTGGCCCTGCCTTGCAGCCCCTGCTGCATGCAGTGAAAGCTGGCATTTCCTCGGATATGCCGCGGGACTCGGGCATATATGATTCCTCTGTGCCCTCATCAGAGTTGTCTCTGCCTCTGATGGAGGGCCTGTCCCCTGACCAGATGGAGACATGTTCTCTGACCGGGAGTGTATCTTCTTCCTCTGGTCTAGGTAAGATGCCCTGGGACTGAGCCCTCGTCCTCATTTTGTGTTTGTCTGTCCGTCCGTCCATCTATCCATCCATCCATCCATCCATCCATCCATCCATCCGAGCCCTCATTCTTTCTGTCTACCTATTATGTACCCTCATTCTGTCTGTCTGTCTGTCTGTCCGTCCGTCCATCCGTCCATCTACCACCTGCTAGTCTGTCATCTATTTATTTATTTATTTATTGAGTTTTTGTTGGTTTTATTTTGTTTTTTTTTGAGACAGGGTTGCAACTCTGGCTGTCCTGAAACTCACCAGGCTGGCCCCAAACTCAGAGATCCTGAGGCCTGGGGTTGAAGGCGTGTACCACTATGCCTGTCTAGGGATTGGGCTCTTGATATAGGCCATATGGCCTTTGGCCACACTTTTGAAATCCATCAAAGCTTTTTCCCAATTTGGGTACCCTATTGGACAGTAAAACCTAATAATAAGTAACATAATAACTCTGATAGTCTTGATTTACTCCAGGTAACGAGAATATTGGACTGTAGAAATGACGGTGGTAGTTATGGTGAGCTGCTCAGATCCCTCCACCAGTGTTACACATACATGGTATTGTCTTTAAAAAGCTGTGTTTATTTTCTGTGTGTGTACACACGGGATGGGGTGGGGGTGAGGCATGTGCTGTGGTGCAGGCATGAGATCAAAGGGTACCTTGTGGGAGTCGGTTCCCTCCCGTGGTGTAGGTTCCACAGTGTGAACTCAGGTTGCTGGGCTGGGTGGCGTCTCCTGACTCTGAGCCATCTCTCCAGCCCTGCATTGCCTTTCTGTACTCGGAAAAGACTGGATACCAAACGCATGCACTGGGCAGGGTCTGTGTCTTTGCTGGGACCCGCAGCATGTGCTACCCTTCTCCTCCCAAAGCCCTGATATAAGTTCCTAAGTGCAGTATTCTCCATCCTAGCTTTACATAGTGCTCCGGGTGGAGGCGGGGGCTCTTCCCCAGAGAGCCTCGGGAATCTGTGACACCTATAACTTTTTGGAGTCACATCCGCAAAACTTCGGCCCTGAAAGAAGGCTCTTCTTTCCTCTCCTAAGGTGACTAGATCTTGTTAAGGGGATGAGAGAGTTGATCTGAGCTGGTTCTGATGCCTGCCTTATTGGTACATAGTACAAGAGCGAATCCCAGCCATGTCATGTCATGGGGATCTGGACCAGTGAAATGTACTAACTGTGGCTCTGTCCTTTCTTCTCTCCTTAGGTGAGGAGGATTCCCCTACCCTCCCTTCCAAGCTCCTCGCCTCTGGGGTGTGCAAAGTAGAACATGTTTGCCACAGCTACACTGATGAACTCCAAGCAGTTGCCCCTTTGTAAGGACATGGAAGGGTCTGAGCATCGCCACTTTAACTGCTGCTTGCTCTGGTTCCCCAGCTCACCTCTGTGGTTGTGCGGCCACTTGGAGCTGAAGGTTCACACAAGGATATTCGGAGTAAAATTTGGGCCAATCCTTGATCTTTTCTGCTCCAGCCCAAGTCTCCGATTTCCCAGAAGCATATGGAGCCCTGCAAGACACTTCCTTTAGACCAGGCAGCAGCAGGCTGTGTGAGGCCGGTCCTCGGATTGGAGCCCACTCTGGGAGGCATGGGGCGGGGAGCAGGTAAAGAGAAGTAGGAAGCACCAACAGTTCTATTCCCCTTCGGCTACTTTGATTCAAAATGCTTTGTGGAAAAAGCACTTTGAACATCATTCCAGCTACACATATCAATCAAGTACTGTCTGGGACCCGGATTGTGCAGCAAGTGGTATTTCCATTTAGTTTCGATGTGAAACTTAACACTGTCCCGAGTGTTAAGTAAATTTTGAGTCAAAAGTCCAGACACATTTTATGAGAAAACTTTCTCTGTATTATTGGGAAAAATGGCTGACTAGGATGGAATCCCATGGAGCAGGTTGACCGTCTTGATCATCGTATGTGAAGACAAGATGGCAGAACCTGGGCATCTTCCCTGGGACTAAGGAGCCATCATGTGGGGATCACAGCTGTCTGTTTAGTTCCTCTGGGATATGTTTACTGCTCTGTAGCTCGAGTGATGATGGCTGGAAATAAGGACGATTACCCAGCTGGACAACGTTATTGGAAGCGGTAGTTCGTGCTTCGGCTAGTGCAGTGTCCTGAATGTTAGAGGTCAAAATCTACTAAATACAACAGCGTGAGGATGGGAGGTGGTGGCCAGTTAATCTGCTGACGTGGCTTGACTAGTGACAAACCTCCTTTGTAGAAAGCAGAAAGGAGGGGATTGTTACGAAAGTAAATGTTGTATTTTTCTGAATGACTCTTGTACAGAAGTTCTGTTTCCAAAGACAACATCTCTCCATATGCTCTTTATGAATTAGGTGTAATAATGATGCAGCTGTCTCTATGGAAACCCTCATCCTCTTGCCCTGGCACACTTGGTGTGAGCATCCTTCTCCACTGTTATCATCAGGGATGTTGGATGTTGGATGTTGCAGTCTGTTTTCTCAGCGTTCTACTGGGAACTGTGAAGGGTTTTCCCATTCCTTAACCACATAGGATCAGCCTTAAGGAGGATTTCTAAGAAAGACCCCAAGGTGGGGTGGACGGGAGATGAGCAGGGCTTTCCCTTCTAGCATATTTTTAGTGGGATGGGATGGGAAGGGAAGCCTTGGCTCCTACTGAGAAGAAGTGGTCTGTGTGTGTTTTGGATGGAAGATTCCCCCTGCTCTGTACAGGCGACTGGCAGCTGTTCTGGGTCTCACTGGAACACCAGCCTCTCAGCAGAGGAGTTCATTCCATATTGCCACTGTGGATTCCAGACCGAGCAGACAGAGCTCCCAGCGCCACGGGACTCCCCTGACCAGACTCAATCTTGGCATGCGTTCTCTGAAGGAGATCAGTGGGCCTAAATTGCTAACGCATGACCATTCACTGGGAACATCATTAGAGAGGCTTTTTTTTTTTTAAACTGAGGCCAAGAAATATTTTATGCCCTACAAAGAGCCCATCTCCCCCAAGAAACCACTTTTAGCATAGATACTCCGCTTTGGATAGGGAATGTGGGACCCCTGAGAGTGGCACAGCCCCAAGCAAGGCCCAGACAGAAAGCTCACTGCATGGATCCAGGTGAGGACACCGTTTGAGCCGCAGCCTAATATGCTAGTCTGAAAGGCCAGGATCATCAGGGGATGTTTCGGTTTGGATTTAGCGATTGGATTCTTTTATTTTGAACTACAACTATTCTGACCAGGAGACTCAGATTCTAATGTGCCAAGTGATGAAGCTAAGGTTGCTTAACTCAGGATAAGACAGACGGTGGGCAATGAAGGGAAATTTTGTTAGTCAGCCCCCTTTCCCCTCAATCTCATCATGAGCTAAGAATGAGAATGGCTGTGCAGAGTGTCTGTTCTGAACAGAGCTGCGGTTTTTGACTCAGAATTGTCCATTGAGGTAGAGACAGTAGGATGGAGTCAGAGGAAGATCTGACAAGGTACAGGCTCTTTGATGCTGTGGGGAAACAAGAGGAGGCTGGGTCTGAGCGTGGCTAAGGAGAGGGTGTCCACTGGAAACGAGACCAGGGTGAGATCAGCGCACCAGGAAGCACCGATGATGAAGTAGTTTTTGACCTGTATCTAAGGGTGTCCCACAAGTTCATCTGATACTCAGAAACCTCGCTACAGGGGGTGTGCTCTGAGCAGTTGGAGGCAAGTAACAGGAACCACCTCAATGGGCTGCATGGATGCAGAGGCTTGCGGCGTTGGGGCACATGGATTTTTAAAAAGAAGTCATCCTTGCCCAGGCCCAGAGATCAGATGGGATGTAGGCGGGTGATAGAGTATCTCAGTCAAGAATGAGGGCCGGGCAATGGTGGCGCACGCCTTTAATCCCAGCACTCGGGAGGCAGTGGCAGGTGGATCTCTGTGAGTTCGAGACCAGCCTGGTCTACAAGAGCTAGTTCCAGGACAGGCTCCAAAGCTACAGAGAAACCCTGTCTCGAAAAACCAAAAAAAAAAAAAAAAAAAAAAAAAAAAAAAGAATGAGGCTGCGCCTTAAAGTTATGATCTGAAGGTTTTGAATAGCAGGCAAGTGCTAACTGAAGTCAGTCCTGGGCCAGAAGCCTAAAGCTGTCTTTAGTGACGATGAGGTCACTGGAGTCAGCATTCAGGAAGGTGTGGGTTCAAGTTCACGTGGGATTGAAGTTCAGACTTACCACGTCATAGCCACGTGATTGCTTTTGTTACTGACAACCTCTAATGTTAGGTCCTCTAACTTTTATGTAAGATGGGAAACTATCCCTTCCAAACTACGGGATTCCAGGTTGTGGGAGTTTTTCAGAAGGAACAGGGACACTGTTCTTATTCCTGAAGGAGAAAGAAAGGGAAACATGAAATCCCTAGCTACCTCAACACAAGAGAGAACATTCTGCCTTTATTGGGAAAAGGTAGGCAATGCCAAAGTGAAGGTTTCTCGTCTTTTTCTTCTGTCTTCCTTGTTGGGAATGACTGCTCACAGTTGGCACTTGTTGGGAATGACTGCTCACAGTTGGCAGAGTCTGTTTTCTGCACACCAGCATACTCAGGCGTGAGGAAAGCGGCAATGACACCCCCTCACAGGGAGACGGTAGGCCATGGTGGCAGCTGGACCAAACAGAGGCACCTTGTCCAACCTCTAGGAGCAAGGAACATTCTAGATGAGTGTCTCCGTGCAGTGTTACCTGGTTTCCCACTTTTCAAGAAAACCTGATAATTTCTGATTTTTAAGCTATCGATGTCAAGCACTGGCAAGCCCAACAACCCAAGTTTAGTTCTGTGAACCCACCCTCTTCTGAAAATTGTGTTCTTTCACTTCCTCATGATGTCTGTGTCACTTACAGATACTCACAGATTGCACACGTGTATGCGTGCACGTGTGGGTGTGCACACGTGTGCCTGTGCACGCACACGCACTAAGTTAAGAAATAAGTCAAACATTGGCGATTAAACTCCAGGAACTACTAAAGTGAATTCAGGACCAACAGCATGTGAACAGATCTAATTTCGCAGTGACTGCCAGGTTCTGACTTCTGCTTTGTAAGATGTGAAATAAACCATCTACAGTAATTACAAATGTGTGGGCCCTGGGAAAAGCTGCGGCTAGCCCTGTCTTTCAGGGAAGTTGATGCGATCCTACCCATGTGGCCCAAGCTGGCTGTGAACTCCTGACGCCTCTCTCTCAGGCAGGCACCCACAGCCTCCATATGATTCTGAATGCATTTGACATGTTTTGATTGTGTCTTTACATATCATGTCTCTAGAGAAAGGCAGCTCAGCTGTTGATTTCAAATTCAGATTTATACTGTCCTGCATTTGAAAGCAGGCAACAGTTGCATTTGGGGAATACAGCAAACTCTCCTAGAGTGCCCCCATGCTGGGTTTTGGAATCACCCTTTTTCTGCAGCCTAGGACTCTTGGAGGTGGATATAGGAAATGGAGAGAGGCATTTCCTGTAGTTGAGATGCCAGGTGACCATCTGGTCACCCTCGTCATAACACCAAGGGTGAAAGTTTGCGAAAGAAGGCTGGCTATACACGGTTAGCTCTGGTTCTGGTTTCAGAATTTGAGGGTGAGAGGAGAGAGGCTTAGATCACCCAGCACATTCCCTCTGTCCGCTCAGGACAGCTGAGCTGTTACAGACGCAAGGCTGTGACTGAGAGTCTGGCTCTAAAGGGAAGGAGATTCTGTAACTCCCTGCTGATCAGATAGTTCTTGGTATGAATTTCTTGCAGAAATTCAAGCCAGCTTTCTTTTGTCTACGGTATAGAGGAGAAAGAACAGCTGGTCACCTTCCCAGTACTGAAAACCACAGTGAAGTCATCCCTGGGTGTTTCTTCAGTAGGAAATAATCCCACCCACTTAAAGCCTTTCTCAGCTCTTGTTCTCCAGGGGCTCAATCTCCCCCGTTCCTGCACTTCTCAGCCCTTCTCAGCTTCACCTCAGAGTTGTTCCCCCAAAGACGCCAGTGCCTTGTTCTCATGGGTGCCGTCTGACAGCCATACCTCAGTTAGGATTACAGGGAAATCTGCGGCCTGGCTGCTCTCACCACGGAAAAAATAGCATGGCACTTTAAAAACCTGTCATGTCATTGACATGCATTCAGAGGGTTATGACCGCCGCTTCTTGTTCTCTCAGTGGTAGTCCTTGCTCCCCTCAGGCAGTTGGTGCTTATTCCTGTTGAATTTAGTGTCTTTAATATGAAGACACCTTCAGAGTGGCAGCTACCCCACACTCCAATTTTGGGTTCTGTTTTTACCTATCTCTAGACTTGACCTCTGTTTTGTGTATCATATTATTGTTTAAATGGTGTGCACTACAGCAGAACCTCTGGCAAGCTAAGACCTGGGGTTTGCTAAGTGCCACTCTCTCATTGCTGTTGGGGACCAGTTTGCAAACCCCTTTGAATGCCTCAGGGAGGGCCTCTTTTTCATCCTTGGTATTCACCCAGGACCACAGACACCAGGGCAGCATCTCTCAGTTGAGCAGGCATAGTGGATGGTACAGCCAGAAGCAATCATTCCAACCGCACAGCTAATATTTATGTCACATAGAATCTGGCAGAAAGAGTCAAGGAGCAGCCTTCCGTGACTGCCGCTGGATTATACGCACATCTGTTATCTTAAAACATTTCTCTCCCTCTCAAAGAAGCATGTCAAGTTTGGACAGCAGCGAAAAATTCCATACAAATGTAGAGTGTTCATTTTGAGAGTAACTTTAATTCTTGTTATCTGTTTAGAAAACAAATATTTTTGCTGTCGAAGCTCCCATGTTAAGGAGGAAGGCCTGCAGGCATGGTGGTGACTGGTGCCTTTGTCTGTGTTATCCTTTAAGTTTCTTCTTTGTGGGGTTTGGCAGAGTAGTGAGCACTGACAGCCTGTGTCCGCGTGCCATATTTTTACATTGGAGATATTGGTGGTGTATTTGTACAAAACAAAATAGATGGTAGTCAGTCATGGCTGACATTTGTAAGATGTTTCTGTGCCTTAGAATTTCTGCATCAAATAAAATGTTTTGTCGAAAGCCTGCCGTGGCCCCTTATTTTATAACCTCCGTCCGGTTTCCTTCCTAGCTTGGGCTCCTCACTGTTGGCAGAAGAGGTAAGGAGGGCTTGCATCCCCAGCACCCTGCTCTGTCAGGCTACTTCATGGTACTCATCACCTCCTGGTCAGTTCGGAGCTCTGCTGCAGGTGCTGTAACCCTGTGATTAGGAGACCCGGACCCCCAGTTTCTGTCTGTAGAATGGGCCCAAAGCCCTGCTTTAGGGGCTGGTGGTAATGTTGTACCCAAAGTGACAGGCATCCACAAGAGGGCAATGTTTGGTAAGGAAACAGTCAAAATTTGCATTCTTGTGAATGTCAGGGTCAGAAATTGGGGTTCCATGTGTGTTCCTTCTCATCTGCTCTGGTTCTGTTAGGTACCCAGAGTGTGTAGCTGGTGTTTTTGAGGGAAATGGAAGGAGTTAAGAGAAGCTCTGGAGCAGTTGCTGTGGGCCCCAGAGGAGGAAGCACCGCTTGCCTTGACATAAACATCCTTATTCTTGTTCACTTTGTCCACTGATGTCTTCTTTTTTCCGTCTCTGGAAAATCCTCGAGAGCTGGAGCCAGGACACTGAGCTCTTTATGGGTGTGGTCTCATTTACCTTACTGTTCCTCTCTGTAGTGGGTCATCTTACTGTCCCCATTTTACAGACAAGGAAACTGAGGCTCAAGCTCTTATTGAATGAAAAAAAGAGGTAAAAGGACATGACTGCCCCTAAGGGTTGAGGTTTTTATTGTGGATATAAGGGAGCTCGCAGGCAGAGGCATACGGAGGAGTCTGGAGTGAATACTGTCCCCATTTTACAGACAAGGAAACTGAGGCTCAAGCTCTTATTGAATGAAAAAAAGAGGTAAAAGGACATGACTGCCCCTAAGGGTTGAGGTTTTTATTGTAGATAGAAGGGAGCTCGCAGGCAGAGGCATACGGAGGAGTCTGGAGTGAACATGACTGGCAGTCTGAGCAGGGCCATGAAAGAGAAGAGGGCAGAGTCAAGAGGCCAGGAGCAAGCCAGGATACCAAGAGACAGAAAGGGTCGATAGCCCAAATGGCACAGGTTATATAGAGGAGGGTAGCTGGGAGACGGGCAGCCTTGGGCTTGAGAGTTCGGGGTGAGAAGTGGGGTGTGCCAGGTACTGGTGTCCCCTTGAATATATTAGTAGGCACCTCAGCTGTTTGTACCAGGTTCGAGACCTAACACTTAAAATTGTCTAGTACTGTTTAGGTCTAGCCAGACAGGAAGGGAGACCTGAAGTTGTCTTTCAGATTGGGGAGGAAGTGACGTCAGGAGACAGGTTCCTGGCAAGCGCTTGTGCCTTTCTCCTCTCCACCAACATCAACAGTCGCCCTCAGTAGCTTTGCTAAAAGCACAGCCCAGGGACTGAGACATCATCTCACCTAGTTAATAGTTCACAGCATCCCTGTTATTAACGGGCAGGAAGGACCCTGAGTCATAATTGAAGTGGTGGTTCTTTTTCTCAGTGTACATATTAGGGGGAAATCTTGTTCTCTTGGTCATATTTTTGCCTCATTTCTGGACTCTCTGCTGTGAATCACATGACCACACTCACCCCAGACATGAGCAAAGGCAGAGGTTTGTGGAGATCAGAGGAGATCTGACCGAACATGTGTTGACATGCGTGTGGCATGTCAAGGACCCGATTGCCTCAGACCCATGGGAACGGCAGAGCTTTCCTCTGATTTGTGTGGGGATCTTGACTCCACAGAAAATGTGGCTGGAAGCCCCCCCTGGATTGTTTATAGCCTGGGATGGCACCCTACAGAGACGCCCTTACTGAGATTAGCCAAACCTCACTTTGTGTTAAGCGTTACACAGTAAACCGGTCCCTTGTTCAGCTGTATTCAATAAACCTTCCTCCTCAGTTCCGATCTATAAAACAAACATGTTGAGTTTGCAGAGTGCACAGCCCACCCGCCCCAGCTTTTCTTTCTGTGTGTCTCTCATTTCTTCATTGCCTGTCACCCCAGGTGTGCCAGTCCCTAAGCTGTGCAAGTCACAGAAGGATCAGGAGTCTGTGCCATCGTTCCTGTTACTGCACACTCCGGGAAGAGGGTAGAGGTTGGCATCAAGACAAACTGAGGCCAGGCCAAGAGGAACTTGGAGTCAGAGAAGGGAGCATGCCTGGCCTTCAATGCAAGTTTGGGCAGGTTCTGTCCTGGTCTTAGCTCCTGAGGTGAGGCACTTAGAGATCCTCTCCAGTGGGTGAAATCGCAAGCTGGTGATGAGATTTTGTTACTACCATGGAGAGTGTTGTGATTCAGGCTTTGGTCTCTGGCATTCTGAGCTCAGAACTCAATCTGCTGATGTCTCTCTGGCTCTAGGCAAGTGACCTGCCTGCTTAGGCTTTCGTTTCCCTAGCTGGAAAACCAAACAAGCTGTTTTGAGGTTTAAGTGTACCAGGTGATTCTGGACATATAACCTGGCACACAGTGTCTGTGGACACGTCGTCACCAGCGGGCAGGGCAGGTGCAGTGAAGTTCCCCTCCAACGCCTTCCTCAGCCAGGGCCTGGCCTATAACCAAAGCAGACCCGTTCCATATTAGATATCTCATTGTCGAAGGGCAACTGGAAGTGGCCTTTGAGGGAGGTCGGCATGTGATTAGATGCTACTCCTTGTTTGAAACCAGTGGTGTTGGGGTGAATACCGAAGTTCTTATGTAGCCCTTTGCTGACCATTCCCCTCTGTCTCCTCCAGAGCAGGCACGGTCTAGATTCCGTATACCCATGTTCCTGCCCAGGGCCTTGCATGTGCTGTTCCTCTGTCTGAAACACCTTCTGCCTGTACCCAACCCTTGCAGTGATACGTTCTGCTACTACTGCTCGCCATCCCTCTCACCGAACACATCTTTAGTGATCTCACCCACAAAGCTTGAGTGAGCATGGGATGGCCCCTTGTGCCTCTAGAGTGTTCGTCCATGTGGGCCGCATTGGTATTCTGCTTTAACCAGCTTATGACCCCAGGCCTTTCATCTCCTTGCCTCTTAGTATTGGCAGAGGGTAAAAATGTCCCTGATTCGTGGGTCCCTAGAGAGCACTGGGAGGGGATTGCGTAGCGTACCTGTGGCAGGTGCTCAGAGTGTTCTCTCACGTGAACAGTTACTAATTGTAAGCACAAAAGGTTTCCTGGGGAAGTAAACTATCTTTACAGAATTGCCTTCAGGCTCCAGCCAGGAGTCCTAGAACTCAGAACCTGTGGATGCCCCTGCCCCAGTATTTCCTCCAGAATGGCTGGTATTGTCTCGTGGGTTCTTTCTGGCAGTGGGGTTCTGTGCAGATTGGACAACAGCTTCCACACGAGCTCTAGCCACATGACCCAGGTGCTGGATACCTGCTACTGTGCCAAGCGGCATGCCACTCTTGAGTGATCCTGGCCCTCCCAACAGACTCTGGGGTTTACGTGATGTGCAGCCTCTAGGATAAGAGTCAAGCCCAGGTGTTTCCTACGCACGGCTTTGGCAGTCCACCAGACGCTCAGCTATGCTCCTGTGTTTCCTCTAACCCAGGTGAGCAGCAAGGGGTTGTGTGCACAGAAGTCTCCCCATGGCTCTTTTCAGAGGTTTCTTTGACTTGACAGTAAGACCAAGACTTTATTCCTCTTGCAGGCCTTGCCATTCCCCAGGTGGGGATGACATCATACTGTGTTGTTACACCATCAGGCTGCACCATGATTTTCAAAAGCTGGAAGCAAGCATAGGAAGTATCTGTGTTGGGTGTGACTACAGGCATGGGATTGTCTCTTCCAGGAATCCCATTTTCCATTATTAGGGTCTCCTCTCTCTCTCTCTCTCTCTCTCTCTCTCTCTCTCTCTCTCTCTCTCTCTCTCTCTTCTCTCTCTCTCTCTGTATGTTTGAGACAGGGTCTCTTGTAAGTTTTCATTGGCTCCAAACGCATATGTAGCTCAGGAGGCCTGCCTTGAACTCTTGCCTCCCCAGTGCTGGCATTAGAGGTGTGAACCAATGTGTGTAGATCTCACTTTTAGGGCTTTATGTTTGTGAAGTAACTAGAAATAAGGGTCAAAGTTTATTCCGTAAAGGTTCTCATCACCAAACATTATCATGATAGCAAGGATGAGGGACAAATCCACGGCTGGACCCGAGTATAAAACGGCACATGCTCACAACAGGCCAAGGACTGTGTTGCAGAAGAACAGCCTGTGTGGCCTGGAGATGCAGCTCAGTAGAACAGCACTTGCCCTGCTACACATGGGCCTTGGGATGCAGCTCAGTGCACAACTGCTGCAAAGTGTTCACAGCAAAGGAAAAGCCTGGCAAGTGTGCAAATAAAAACACCCACGCCAGCAGTGGTCACCTCTGGGTAGGGCTATGGCAGATCTCTGTGTAGTCTGGCTGTTCTGGAACTCACTCTGTAGACCAGGCTGACCTCAAACTCACAGAGACCCTCCTGTCTCTGCCTCTTGATTGCTGGGATTAAAGCATGCGCCACCATGCCTAGCTCCTTCCTCTGGCAGTTTCTGAAGACTAGATAGCCCAATGTATTTTCTGCTTGGTTCCTGCTCCATTCCAGAGGAACCCTAGTCCCACACCCTCCATCCACCTTCCTCAGGGCCTAGCGGGGCATGAGGGGAAGCTGTATGGTAAACTCTTGTGGGAGCCAGGCCTGGTAGCACAGGCCTTGGTAATGCCTACACTCAGGAGCCTGAAGCAGGACAACTATGAGTTCAAGGATTGTGTAAGTAATGTCACGAGACCTTGTCTCAAAACAGAAGGGACTGTATCTAAAGCCCCGTGGTAGAGAACTTGAGCACGTGTAGAGCCCGGAGTGCCCGGTGCTGCGAACTCAGTGGGGCAATTTCACGTCTTGCTGTTCTTATGTAAGCTACTTGCAGATGTGATTTGTGTTCTCAGTATCCTGACATATGAAACAGGAAGTCAAGGACTTTGCCCTTAGTTATAATAAAAAGGGTATTTCCTCTCCTCCGGTATAGGACACTCATCACTGTCTCCGTTCCTCACTCAGTAGGTAGTGGACTGCCTCCAGACCACATTCTGGTGTCCGAGTCTTTCTGTGGGCAGGATCTGATGCCCCGGCTTGGCTGCCAAGCCCCCTCTGCCTTGTCTCAACGCCTGTCACCTCTGTGGTCTTCCAGCCATGCTGTGCTCTTAGGCTCCCCTTGTGATGTCAGGGCTCGGTCCAGACCTCCTTCCTGCAGGAGGCCATCCTCTGCCCTCACCAATACTTCCTCTGCTCGTGTGCTTTGCCGTGTGGTGTTCCCTACCTGCCTGGTAAGGGTCTGTCTCCCTTATCAGTTTAGTGAGGTCCCAGGATAAATCTGCCTTGGTGACAATTACCATCATTCTCTAGAGCCTGGCACAGTGTGTAGTAAACATTCAAGTAAAAAGTTTTTTTTTTTTTTTTTTTTGAGATAGGTCTTATAGCCGAGCCTGGTTTCCAACTCTTCTTTAAGTAGTAATAGAATCTAATGAAAAGAGAACTTGGACAAGGCTGTATGGGTAACCATCATGTGTGAAAAGTGCGAATTATAAAAGCTTCTGGGCTCTCGGTAACCTTTAGTTCGTATTTCTAATTTTTAAAAGTCCGCATGTGCCCCACTTGCATGCAAGTACCTGAGGCGGCCAGCAGAGGGCAACAGTTCCCTGTTACAGGCGGTTTAATCCTCGGATGTAGGTGAGGGGGATGCAAGACCCAGTTGCAAGAACAGGTGAGCCCTTCCTCTGCTCCTACTTAATACTGTTTGTGTTTAACCAACACAGAAGGTAGCGGTGGGGATTTCCCACCACATGGAGAGGGTGGGATAACAGGTTCTTGAGGGAAATGTTGAATACAGGGGTTTGGATGTGGACTTTGTCCTGGGCAATAGAGTACTGTCAAGGGCGTGTGTTTCCTGAACATCACTGGGGATCTGGCCAAGGAACCTTCTTGTAGTCAGAGTGGAATGAAAGGGGATCTATTCAAGATGCTTTATTTCTGGACCCAAATGTGCGCTGTAGGCCAATGAGAGGCTGCCCAGCCCTGAGAGACCAAGAACTTGCAGCAAGAACCAAAGTTTGCTATGAGAAATGTCCATCTGACTGGGAGGGAACTCGGAACATCTTTCTGGCCAGGGATGCTACCAGGAAAGACAACGTCACCTTCATTTCCTGTGGGGGTGGCAGTCAGTGCTCAGGCAGGGATCATTAGGAAGTCTCAGAGCTGTCCTTGTGTTGTAGCCGACAGCCCAGGGCATCTTAGCGCCTTGACTGAAGCCCTTCCTCTGTATAGGTCTGTCATCGCCATCTCCTTAAATGAGGGCGGGTTGCATCTGGCTTCAGTGTCTACATTGGAGAAGTGGGATCCATGCAGGTATCGGGCAGCTGAGAATGTTAAATTCTATCAAGCACCTAAAACGTCCTGGGTCAGGTGTCATGTAGAAGCAGCCAGCGAGTTTATTTTCAGTCCTAGGCTTACAGTTTCACGACAGTCTGGAAAATACTGTTTCGTCTACAGCCTTCATTAGTCCTGATTTTATGAAGTCCTGAGGATGACTTAATTCCCAAAATAGCTTTATTTAGATTCTTATGTTTATTTATGCGTGGGTGACCCCGGCCACTGTTGGCTTGGCCCTACTCTTATTGTGCTCAGTCCATACCTAAGAACCCTCGATTACTGAGAACCTGCTGGGCCCACACTATCTTCGTTTTCACCTCCAGACAGGGAAAGGGTGATTTGGACAAGGCCTAACATGCCGAAGATTAAGCCCTGGGCGAGGTGGAGGCTTCAGTCACAGGCTTGGGTCCAAGCTCTCCAGGGCAAGCTTGGTCGTTTCTGCTTGGAGCTTGAATTGCCAGAGCATGGGAACCGGCTCTGGGCAGTGCACCTCTTCTGTGCTCTAGTGAACTCTTCAATCGAGTCCTCTTCGGATGGCAGAGTACATCCCAAAGGTCCTCCTCCCTGTCCCTTCTTAACTTTCAGGGACCCTCCGGCCAGGCGTAAGACGCGAGGGTGTCCAGCCGCAGTTGCAAGGCTCCGTGTCTAGGTCTGTTCTTAGCTGGCTGCCGGGCCTGCCCTGCGGGGGGTCCCGGGCCCGCCTCCCGCCCACGTGGCCCGCCCGGCCTCCTAGGCTGCGGCCCCGCCCCGCCCCGGGGAGCCGTCCCCAGTCACCGTTGCAGCCCTGTGCTCCAACCCGGCTGGGCCCAGCCAGCAAGACGCGGAGGTGAGAGCAGCAGGCACGTCCTGTCCCTCGACCCTCCCTTCACCCGCCGTCCCCACAGGAGTAGGGTGCCACGGCCACCCTGGGGCGCGTTGGGTGGACGGCGCCACCGCTTGTCTCTGCCAGCCTCTGCTCCTGCCGGGGATCCTAACTTCGGTCCCCTGATAGCTACGGGGAGAAAGTTCCCGGAGCTACTTCCGGGGGAAAGAGGCGCCACCTGTCTGGGGCACACCCTTTTGTTGGACTTTTCCAGGTTAGTGTCGCGAGGTCAGTGTCTCTGGCCACTTGGCAGGGACCCGGGCGCCACCACAGCCAGCCAGGATCCTTACTTACGCAGACCGAGTGTGTTAAACTGAGCAGTGGACCGTCCTGAGATGGGAGGCGCCCGCCCAGGACTTGAGGTGATAGGAATGCCTTGTAGCCAGAAGCTAGGGAGTCTTTTCCGAGGGTGGAAGTGGATGCGGTTTCCTAGGGCTTTGCGTGGTGGAGGGCTGCCCTGGCGCTAGCAGCTGTCTCACCCAGGCTGGAAGGTTGCGGGAACCGAGCAGCTCGTTCCTAGAGAACTTGGCTGGCTCGGTTTATTGCCTGGACCAGGCTTGCTTCCAGAACTTGGCAAGGATGTGAGAACTGCCAAACAACAGTTGTCCGGAATGCACCGGTGGAAACTGGAGGGTTTTTTGCACTACACAGGTGTACACCTTGTTCCCTAGAGTGTGAAAGAGGACTTTGCTGAGCTTGTGTTGGCTTTGTCACAATTACGTTGCACATCTGTGCTGCACATTGCCATTTGTAAGAGAAGGGTGAGCTAGCATGAGCTTTACAGGTTTCATAAGGTTATGCGCCCACCGTACTGATTGGCTCCTGGTGAAGTCTCCCCTTTGGTGGTGTTCTTGTTATGGCCGATGATGTCAATGTCATGGTGGGCTCACATCTTCAGATTCCCAGTAAGGTGACATGCAGGTACACCTAGCTCCACGGTGCTCTATTCAGATTAGAAAGCTTGGCTTTGCAAGAATGCCTCCTATAGTTAGCCAGTTTATGCAAAGCCAATCTCGGGTATCTGGGAATGTGGGATTAGACATGACCTTTGTCAAGGATATTGCTGGGAAAAGGGTCTTGGGTGCTCTGGAAACTATTGGTGTTTGCTTTGGGAGTCAGAACAGATGAGATTTCACTTGAATTCTGCCTAGCTAGGGCCTGGACCAGCTGACATCCCCTAGTCTCTAAGCGTTGAGTCTATTTAAGGACTGGGGGTCTGCTCTTGTCTCTCTCAACCCCCCTTGCATCTGAGCGGAATGAGTATCCTCTTGCATCATTGGGGTCTCCCTGGACTGCACCTGTTTAGTTTCTTTCTTGAACGTTGCAAACAGGAGTGCTCCAAGCTGCTTGTGTGCCACAGAAATGGATTCTGAACCATCCGGACCCCTCTGTTTTTAGGGAGTGGAGATGATACACGTGTTCTTTATACATTGGCTCCGAGCACAATTTGATATGGGAGATTCATGTCTGCCTGAACTTGAGAAACCCCTGGCAAGGACTCTCTGGGCAAAGATGATGGCAGGGCCGGGATTAGGGATCATAAGCATTTGAAGGCCTGGAGGATGGGGTGTAATTAATGGAAATCTGAGTTTGGGTGTCTAAGCCTCCCAAATGCCGAGATTCCAAGTGTGAGCCACTGATCTCCAGGATGAGAGTCTTTAAAAATTGTGCTGAAATGCTTTGATGGCAGGGAACTTAAAACCTCCTGGCCCAGCTGGTTGTAGTTCAAATAGTAAAAACCCAGAGACAGATTTTGGGGTTCAATCTGATGATCAGAGAAACAAAACAGCAAAGTTACTAGAGAGATCTTACCTCCATGAAATCTTCAGTCTGAAAGAGGAGTGAGTTCCTGTCTCCTTCCACCTATTTCTCTCTAGTGATGGGATTAAAGGCATGCACCACCACTGCCTGGCCTGTATGGCTGACTAGTGTGGCTGCTTTGCACTGACCTTCAGGCAAACTTTATTTAATAAAATACAAATGAAATATCACTGCATTCCCCCTTTTGGTCTAAAATAAAAAAGGCTATAACTAACATAAGAAAACTACATACAATAAGTACAATAACTATATATAATATATACAGGCAATAAATACATCAACAATGTCAAGTCCATTTGCATTTGACAAATTCAGAGAAAATACTCCATTATCTATCCTATCTTGGTGAGCCAAAGTCTTGTACCTAATTTACTTTCTATCATAACTTGCTTATCTAGTAAACAAGGAAAACTGTAACTGTAACTATCTAGTCTGCAATGTCCTCAGAGATCCAAGAAGGAAATAATATTAACTGAATAAGCAAGAAGTATGAACAAGCAACTTCCAAAAAAAGTGAGAAATGACAGAAACAGCTGGATGCCTGGACAGTCACCCAAAGTTTCTCTGCAACATTGGGGCATCCATCTTTAGCCTATAGGCCTAGAATATCTGACAGATTTTTCTATGAAGCAGTGTTTTTGAAGGACTGTATCACCTTATCTGGGCAATGTTTGGCAGTCACTTTCTTTTGTGTCCTGCTTGTCCAACTAGGACAGCATACTGTCAGCAGTCAAGGCAAGGGCATTTTCTTCCCAGTGGCTTACTTTTGCCACAAAGATAGTAAATTCCATGTGGAGTTTCCTCAGTGCCCATCATCTTCTCTGAAGTAGATTGGTGCTGCCAGGAGCAGCCATGTCTCATTGTCATAGAGAGAGAAAGAGAGAGAGAGACACACAGAGAGAGAGAGACAGAGAGACAGAGACAGAGAGAGACAGAGAGACAGAGAAAGGAAAAAAGAATCAATGTTATTAAAACATCTTAAATGCCATATTCTGTAAATATCTGAAGTGTTTGAAGATGACCTGTCTATTTAAACTATATCTTTGTTTGATGGTGAGTGAAAACATATCTAATATGTCTATAAGTTTGATTGTAATAGGTGATTAGCTACTAATCTGCATTTTCTTATTATCCTAAACAGTTGTTAATACTAGCTTTCAAGGATTAGAAATTTGCATTACATTGTTAAATGAGCTATAGAGGTACAATACCTTGAACAAGATTAAAAACATATGTACTTATGTTTTAACAAAATTAATCTCAAATTTGTATCAATATACAAAAATCCAATCCAATGTAAAACACTTAAAACTAGTATTTGTTTTCTAAAAGTAGATTTAATAATATGCCCTTTTACCCATCATATCTATATTCCCCCTTTTTCTATTCAGAACAAGAACCTTGAATCTAATTTCCTTTATTTAGTTTTTTTCCTGACCATTACCAATAACAACCCATAAACAACCCACTTAAACAATGACAAATATCCATAATCCATTGAATGACCAAAACCACACACCCCACCTCTTGGGAATGTGGGTGTCATATTCTTAAAATTACTTCCTGCTGTCTGGGGGTGATGGTATCTTTAAGGGATCCTGAAAAGAAAAAAAATGGGCTAATTGTCAAGTCCTGGGAGAGGTATCTGTATCACTTGTTGTCCAGTCTCTGTGTAATGGGAAAGTGCAGGGCTTGTCTCCAGTCCTGGCTAGAGCAGTCTGCTAGGTTGGATCATCTCTACCAGCCACCTTGAAATTGTTCTGAGCAGTTTGTAGTCCAAAGCTGATCTTCAGGTGGTGTTTTTCAGCTTGTGGTGTTATCATAGTCCTGGAGGGTTTGTCCTTGTGGAGCCCCATCCTCCTCATGGAGACTTCAAAGGTTGCTGTTAGGCGTGCTCATGGTTCACTGCAGAAAACTGATAGAGACTCAAACCTGAAATCATGTACAGGAAGGTAGATGAAACCTTTTTCTAAAACTAGTTAGTACTCTATATGACCATGAATATCATGACAAAAAGTTTAATATATATATCTTATAAATCTTATACCTTAAAAAAAGCAGTTAAAGAGCCAATATAAACCCAAGGATTATGAGATTAGTAGCAATAAAATATCCTTAAATATTTGTATGTCTTCTGTCCCATATCAGGTGACTCCTCTGACATGAGACAGAGATTTTGGATTTCACTTAATAATCATGCTTGGGTTTAGAGAAGGAGAGAGCCACACTCCCATTACAAAGCCAGCTTTAATCTTTAATTGTACCAGGACTACAAAAAGGCCATTTGCATTATATGTCTGTAGAGAACAGCAGAAACAAACATTTGGGAAGATTTATGAAATTTTATCCTGTTGGAAATGTGATATACCAATAGACCAATTTACTCTTGTTCTTTAGACATTTTTTTCTGGGTGATTTGCCCTTTTTCTTCAGATGTCTCTTTTGTCCGGTGGTCTTCAGATTCTTTAGCTCGATGCCTTTATTCTCCTAAAAAGACAGAAACAAAACCCTTCGCCAGCCCTAATTTTGGGGAGATTCTCTTTGGGCAAGTTATATCTGATCAAATGAAAAGCATGTGTTAGTTTTAATGTTTTAGTTTAAATGGCCAAGGTGCTTAATGAACTATCATCTCTTCTAATTAAGAGGTGTCTCTTGTTCAAATCGAACTTTTATCAATTTTCATGGTATCCATAGCTTTTCTCTTCCTGTGGAAACAAAAGAAAAACCCCTTCCCCAATGTAACACATGTCCTGGTTTCCTGATCAGTACATCTTCAAAGTATATTGGCTGATTTAATTATGTAGTTTTTTTCTACTATCCAATGTCTCTCTGCAGCTGTTCCTTCCTCATTAGCATTTAGAAAATTCAAAGTTAATAAAGCGTTATGCAATCTATTTCTGGGGGGTATTTATCATCCCTTTCTGTTTATTTAACATATCCTTTAGAGTTTGATTTGATTTTTCTATAACTGCCTGCCCTGCAGTTTGTGTGGAATACCTGTAATATGGTTTATCTTATAATAAGCAAAAAACAAAAAAATGTTTTATTTTCTTAGAGACATATGCTGGAGTATTATCTGTCTTTATTTGTACAGGTATACCCATGATGGCCATAACTTTTAGCAAATGTATGATTACTGAATCAGCATTTTCTGAACTCAAAGCATTGCCCATTGAAAACCTGAATAGATGTTAATGCTGTGGTGTACATATTTTAGTTTTCCAAATTCTACAAAATGGAACAATCCAGTTGCCAGAAATATATGTTAATTTATGGTTTGTTTCTAAGTTTGGGTGTATATTAATGAGTATTCCATTGCTGTAATAAACCATGTTTCCACAAATTCATTGGTATGTTAGCCACAGTGGTTTTAATATTCCTCGCTGTCCTTCTGACCCTATACGTTTAATCCATCTCATGCTCTGCTTTACCTGAGATAATGTTCCAATCCCTCAAAACTGAACATTTATATCCTGAAGAGGCCAATTTGGATGCCAAGATTCTGATGAAATTATTGTTACATCTGCACCTGTGTCTATCAGACCTTCAATGATGATGTTATTTATTCATATTTTGGTCTTTGTTCATTTATAGAAGTTTGCCAAAATACTCGCTTTATGGTTTCTCCTGAATTTTGTATTCTATCTTTATAGATGTTCTGTTATCCACAGTAGTATGGTTTCTCACTATAGGCATTAGGTTCTTTAATTGCTCTGGGAAGGAGTTTCCTCTATGATGGCAGGAAACAACTGAACTGGATTTGGTTTAGGAACCTGTGAGAGGCCCGTTGTGGAGTTTTCCGATGGCAAAGGATTACCTTGAATATTCCTTGTTGACCTACACTCATTAGTCAATATTAGTCCACATAATCTAGAAGGGAGGGGCATTCTGAATGGATTATTCTTAGAAAAAACTTTGTTTCTAGGAATGCCTTTTCTGCAGTTCTTTTTACAGTGATCCTGTTTGCCATACTTATAACATTTGACATTTCAACTTTTCCTCAATACTCTGGAAATCACCTCTCCTATCCATGTACCATCATGATCATGAGATTCAGTATTAATTTTATCTCAGATCCATTCCTCCAAAGGTGCTGGTCTTGCCTTTAATGGCCAATTTATCCTTTTGCACAGGGAATTGTCATTTTCCAAAGCCAGAGATTCAATTATTATTTGTCTAGCCTCTGAATTTGGTATCATTCTATTTACTGCTGAAGTCAATATTTGTACGCAATCTGTAAAGGCTTCCTTTGGGCCCTGTGTAACTTTAGTAAATGACTCAATTTTCTTTTCTATTTCTCCAATTCTGTCCCAAGCATTCAAACCTGCTGCATGTCATAAATCCAGGATGTGGACAGTCTATACAGCCTGCCTTTCAATAGTAGCATAGTCTTCTTTTCCAATAATTTGATTTTGCGAGATTTCTCTACCTCTAGCTTTACTCTGTTGTCCAATAATCTCAGCCTCTTCTCTGAACCAGGTACTCCATTGTAATTGTGGACCGGGCTCTAAAACAACATTAACCAATTTTATTCAGTCTTCAGGGATAATTCTATTGCCAACTGACCATGAGTTTAACATTTGCTTCACAAAAGGTGAATGCATGCCATATGAGGCTATTGCTTCCTTGAATCCCTTAAATCTAACATTGGCCCAGAAGTCCAGTTAGCTATAACAGAGACTCTGCCATTTGGCAATTCCTGTAAGGTTATTGGATATATTAAGATTGGTTGTTTGAAATTCTTAGGCTGTTCCTCACTATTCTTTTTTTAAAAAAATATTTATTTATTTATTATGTATACAATATTTGGTCTGTGTGTATGCTTACAGGCCAGAAGAGGGCACCAGACCTCATTACAGATGGTTGTGAGCCACCATGTGGTTGCTGGGAATTGAACTCAGGACCTTTGGAAGAACAGGCAATGCTCTTAACCACTGAGCCATCTCTCCAGCCCTGTTCCTCACTATTCTTATAATGCAATGCTAAAATTGGCTCTCCATTAAATTCCTCTGTCTGGATTTGAACATCTCTGTGATCTGTTTTATTAGGTTTTTCTAAGGTCTGTATATTAACATTCAAATTAGGAAACTTTTTTAGTGATAAGATAAAATTATAAAGCTGATAATATTTACAGTTGACATTACAAAATCCCATTTAATTAGTTATCCTCTCATTTAATGGTTCCATTTTCAAACTGTCTAGCATACTATCACACAGAGACCCAAGTCCCTCCATTGTAATGGTTTCCCCTTTTTAATGTGGGAAAAAACTCTCTCCTTTAACTCATTCTTCCCTTTAAGAATTCCCAATTGTCTTACCAAATCTTCTGACAATGTTGATGTGAGGCTGATTGCTGCTGTGAAGAACAGCAAATGCCTGCCTGGATCATGGCAGTTACCTTGTTTGGTAGCAGCCCAAGAAGGGGGTTCAGGGAGAGTCCGCAACCCATGGTGCAGAGGGAGAGGAAGAGGAGGAGGAGGGAGGGAGGGGGAGGGAGGGAAGGGAAGAGAGAGAGAGAGAGAGAGAGAGAGAGAGAGAGAGCTGTTTCAAAAACATAGGGTTTCGAAAAAAGCACATGTGGTGGTGGGGGGGTGCTTGAAGGCAGAACCAGCCAGTCTAGGACTGGTGAGCACTGTGGCGTTTGGAGCCCAGGTGCTTCTGTAGAGTGGGTGGCAGCTGGAGACGGTTTCAGAGAGGCTACAACCAGAAAATCCCAACCTCCCTCAGAGGCTTGGAGAAAAAGAAAAGAAAGCCTGCCGGGGTGAGGTTGGAGCCCTGTAGAAGGAGCTGCAGGCTGTGCTCCTGCCACCCGGCTCCCTGCTGCCTGGCTAGCTTATGCCCCGAAATAATTACACAGAAACTGTATTCTTTTAAACACTGCTTGGCCCATTAGCTCTAGCTTCTTACTGGCTAATTCTCACATCTTGATTACCCATTTCTATTAATGTGTGTAGCACCCCAAGGTGTGCTTACCGGGAAGATTCTAGCCTACGTCTATCCTGGGTTGGAGCTTCATTGCATCTTCCCTAGAGAAGAGCGGCATCGCGTCTGAGCTCACTTCCTCTTCCTCCCAGCATTCTGTTCTGTTTACTCCACCCACCTATGTTCTAACCTATCAGGCCAAGCAGTTTCTTTATTAATTGTTGTAGGAGCTGTGGGCTGTGTTCCTGCCACCCGGCTCCCGGCTGCCTGGCTAGCTTATGCCCCGAAATAACAACACACATACTGTATTCTTTTAAACACTGCTTGGCCCATTAGCTCTAGCCCTTACTGGATAATTTTCATATCTCGATTAACCCATCTCTAATAATCTGTGTAGCACCAGTCTTACTGGGAAAGATTCAGCATGTCTGACCTGGTGGCTTGCTTCATCGCGTCTGCCCCAGAGAGCAGCAGCATTGCGTCTGAGCTCACTTCCTCTTCCTCCCACCATTCTGTTCTGTTTACTCCACCCACCTATGTTCTAACCTATCAGGCCAAGCAGTTTCTTTATTAATTAACCAATGACCTTCCTCCATCAGAGCCCTCCATGCAGCTCTGACCTCTGCTGGGGGCTAAAAAGCACAGGCAAACAGCTTTTTTTTTTTTTTTTTTTTTTTTTTTTTTTTTTTTATGAATTCATACCTCAAATATTGGTCGCCAATTGCAGCAGAAATAATAAAAACCCAGAGACAGATATTGGGGTTCTGTTTGGGTTTCTGAACATCAGAAAAGCAAATCAGCCAAGCCACTAGAGAGCCCTTACCTACTTCAGACTGAAAGAGAGCAAGTTCCTGTCTCATCCTGCCTTATAGTCCTCTCTAGTGCTGGGATTAAAGGCCTGCAACACCACTGCCCATCCTCCATGACTGACTAGTGTGGCTGCCGGGATTAGAAGTGTGTGCCACCACTGCCTGGCCTGTATGGCTGACCAGTGTGGCTGCCGGGATTAAAGGTGTGTGCCACCACTGCCTGGCCTGTATGGCTGACCAGTGTGGCTAGCTTTGCTCTGACTGTCAGGCAAGCTTTATGTATTAAAACACAGATGAGCCCGCCGGGCGGTGGCACACGCCTTTAATCCCAGCACGTGGGAGGCAGAAGCAGGCGGATCTCTGTGAGTTCGAGTCCAGCCTGGTCTAGAAGAGCTAGTTCCAGGACAGGAAACAAAAAGCTATGGAGAAACCCTGTCTCGAAAAATCCAAAAAAAAAAAAAAAAAAAAAAAACCCAAAAACAAAAACAAAATAAAACACAGATGAAACACCATTATAGCTGGTTCCATTGACAGAAAGTTGTGGGGACAAAGGATCAGAGTCCCATGCCCTCTGAGGAGGACAAGGTGTGGGCTCCAGACTTAACGCTGCTCTTGTCCTTCCTGTCTGTTTTACTTCCTGATTGTCCTTCTGTCCCCGAGGTCCCTGTGTCCTGACCAAACTCAGGATGCCACCGAGACCCTGTCGGAAGAGGGGAAGCAAACAAGGAGGTTCTCAGGAGGGTGAGGCGTGAGGATCACGAGTTCAAGGCAAGCCTGTCTCCAGAAACCAGGATGGGCAGTGTGAAGGGGCCAGGGAAAACACACACAGACACGGACACACACACACACACACACACACACACACACGCCCCTCAAGACCAAATTCTGTATTGCTCAGGCCCCTGATACTGCGTGGAATGTGGGAATCAGAGGCTTTGGCTTTTTGTTTTCTCTATTTGTGTTTCTGTTCTTTTACTAATCTTTTCTGAATTATTCTTTAATCACTTTTTTCTATTGTGGTCTTTATTGTACTTATTGAAAATCAGCTTTGGACCCATTTTCTTAAGGTTTTTCTGCAGGTATTCTCTGATTTGTATCACCTGGTATCTGTAATCAGAGAGAAGGCAAGTGATGTAGCTATGTGGTTCCGACTCACTGAGGGGTCTTCTTGGGAGACATACACACACCACACACATACCCCACACACCACACACACACCTCACACACACACCACACACACACACACATCTCACACACACACACCTCACACACCACACACACCACACACACACACACACACCTCACACACCACACATATACACACACCACATACACACACCACACACACATACATACACACACCACACACACACCATACACACATCACACATATACACATTTACCTTACACACCACACATATACACATACCACATACACACACTACAAACACATATATACATACCACACATCACACACATACCACACACACACCACACACACACACCACACATACATACACACACACCACACACATATACATACCACACACACACGTACCACATACACCACACACATACTAGACATACACATACTACCACACACAATACTACACAGACACACACACACACCATATACCCCCCCCCCCACACACACTACACAGAGGACTGGGAAGTAGTATTTTAATAGTTTGTTTTGTTTTGAAACAGAGTCTTGATGCAGAGCCAGGCTTGCCCTGAACTGTCCATCCGCCTGGTTCGGCCTCCTGAGTGCAGGGATTAAAAGTATGTGCCACTAAGCCTTGCCAAATATCGTTCTTGTGTTTGCTTTATCAGAGCGGGCTTCACTCTGTGGCATAGCGTCACCTGAAACTCACTGGGAGCCCAGGCTTGCCTTGACTTTGTGGTAATTCTCCCAGCGATCATCCCAAACCCTAGGGTTGTAAGTGTAAACCGCCATGGTTGTTCTCGCATTTACATAGGGGCTTGAACCATGTAGCTCAGTTTACTGACTGCGCTCAGGCAGCACTGCGGAGGTCTGGGCATTCAGCTCAGTGGAAGAGCATTTTCCTAGCATGCGTGAAGTTCCAGGTTTAATCCCCAGCACCACACAGAAAGAGATGCCTTTGGAGGGGACTCTGTGCTAGACCCTGTTCTGATGCTGAGTTCCCATTGTCCAGCGTATGGGCAGTGTTCTTCCCCCTGGAGTTGGCAGCCCGGGGGCGGAGACAAGCAGTAGACAACTAGATGTAGAGATAACCAAAGAGCGATGGTGACCGGGGAAGGGAGGGGTCCCCGAGTGTTGTCATGGAGGCACAGCTTGGTTTGGTCTCTCTGAGAAGGTGTGTTTGAGTAGAAGCCTATCTGTGTGAGCCTGTGGGTATATGGACAAAGACAATGCTTATGATACCCAACGATGGCCTTTTTTTTTGTAAATTTTTTTCTTTTATAGACAGGGTTTCTCTGTGTAGCCCTGGCTGTCCTGGCACTCAGTTGGGATCAGGTTGGCCTTGATCTCACAGAGATCTGCCTGCCTCTGTCCCCTGAGTGCTGGGATTAAAGGAGTGTACCACCATCTGGCTCTTCCCTTTGTTTTTAAAGGCAGGGTCTAAAGTAGCCCAAGTTGGCCTCCAACTCCCTATGTAGCTGAATGTGACCTTACACTTCTGTGCTGATTCTGTTGCTTCTGCCTTCTAAACGGTGGGATTGCAGGTGTGAGCGATCTCACCTAATTTATATGGTGCTGGAGATTGAACACAGGACTTTGGCATGCTAGGCAAGCACTTTGCTAACTGAGCCACACTGTCAGCCAGCCTGTCATCTTGAGCACAGGGCCAGTCTGACTGACTTGAGACGGGGAAGGGAATGAGAGACAGTGTGGGAAGATGCTCTTCCCTGGTGCAAGTCAAAGGTAAGCTATGATGTTGTGTGGGAAGGCTAGTGCCTTCTTTCACTCCAGGCTGTCAGCTCTGCAGCCGTGCAGAGAGTTGGAAGGCAGAGGAGTCTTCCCAGATGATGTATTTGAGAGGCGGTGATGTCAGAGGAGGAGCTGGTTCTAAAGGTCTCCTGCAGGTCTCACTTCAGCGCACAGCCCACTGCTTCTGGGTTGAATAAGCTGGCCCTGGTGCAGCGGCAGCACACAGTGAAGTGTCGTGGGATGTGGGGGACGCCTGGACCTCTGGGCAGTCATAGAACACGAGGCTGGGGGATCAGTGCCTTCATTTCCTGGGTGTCTCCCGACTTCTCGAAGGTGCGCTCACAAGTTGAGGCAGAAGTAGATGTGCACGCAAAACCAGCTTGCCTCAGAAAGATAGGCTGTCGTCCTCTGGATGTCAGTGTGGCGATTTCTCAGAAAATTAGGAAACAACCTTCCTCAAGACCCAGTAATACCACTTTTGTGTATATATCCAATCGTGCCACGAGGACATGTGCTCAACTATGTTCATAGCAGCTTTGTTTGTCATAGCCAGAACCTGGAAACAACCTAAATGCCCCTCGACCGAAGAATGGATAAGGAAAATGTACATTTACCCAATGGAGTATACACAGCAGAAAAAAATGACATCTTGAATTTTGCAGGCAAATGGATGGAACTAGAAAACATCATTTTTGAGTGAGGTAACCCAGACACAGAAAGACAATTATCACAGGTACTCACTCATAAGTGGTTTTTAAACATAAAGCAAAGAAAGCCAGCCTACAAATCACAATCCCAGAGAACTTAGACAACAATGAGGGCCCTAAGAGAGGCATACATGGATTTAATAATCTACATGGGAAGTAGAAAAAGACAAGATCTCCTGAGTAAATTGGGAGCAGGGGGACCTTGGGAGAGGGTTGAAGGGGAGGGGAGAGGCAGGGAGGGGAGCAGAGAAAAATGTAGAGCTCAATCAAAGTCAATTAAAAAAAAAGGAAAGAAGACACTTTCTCATAGCATAAAAAAAAAAAAAAAAAAAAAAAAAGATAGGCTGTCGCACTTGGCCAGATTTGGAGGGCAGAGGCGGTCCCAGCCTCAGTCATGCGTCCTTAACTCCTGGCTGCCTCCATGGGCTTCACGGTCTTTAGCTCATTCTCACCCACAGTCACCCTCAGAATATCCTAGGGAGAGCCCTGCTGATGTGGCTGAGACCTCAGAGGCAGGCTCCTCCTAGCTGTTGTCCCTGCTGCCCCCACTCCTTGTCATCGCTTCCAGAATGTCCACACTGCCCCACCCCATGACTGTCTCGTCTCCTGTTTCTTTTTGATAGAAAAAAATACTCTCTAGCACAAGCAGTTCTGACCATATTCTTGAGTACACCTAAAGTTGTAAAGTAGCCGGGTATGGTTCTGCTTGCCTGTAATCTCAACACTCGGGAGGTGGAGGGAGGGGAATCAGGAGCTTCAGGTCATCTTTGGCGACCAGTTGAGCTTGAATTTGAAGTCATTCTGAATTACACAAAACCCTGTAACAAACATATAAACATTGCAGAATAAAATATGAACGTCCTCTTTTTCCACCCAGGTTGCTTCCAACAAAATGCGTGTGTATGTTTATATGCAGGTGGATGTACCTGTGAACATCATTTTGTGTGTGTGTGTGTGTGTGTGTGTATGTGAGACTATGTGTTTCGTTGTATGTGTGTGGAGAGCAAAGGACAACTTGTGGAATGGATTCTCTCCTTCTACCTTGTGGGCATTGGAGGTTGAACTCAGGTCATCAGGGGTGGTGGCAGGTGCCTTTACCTGCTGAGCCATCTTTAAAAGCTACAATGTTAGGATCATTAATATGCGATAGCTTTTAAAGATGGCTTAGCCTGTTTTCAACTTGTTACTCCAAGCCTGCTATGAGTTCTTTAGGGTTAGCTTGTTGGTGTCTGTAAAAATGTGGCTGAGTTTTATTTTTTAATTATTTTTATTTATGTGTATGTGTTGATGTTTTTGTGTACCTATGCCACATGTGTGTGGGTATTTCAAAGGGGCCAGGAGAGGGCCTTAGGTTCCCTGGAGCTAGAGTTATGGGTTGTTGGGGGGTGCGTGATGTCGATGCTGGGAACCACACTGGGGTCTCTGAAATAGGAGCAAGCACTCTTGAACTGCTGAGCCATCTCTAGTCCACAGCTGAGATTTTGATAGTTCTGTGGTCAGTGAAGGTAGTTTGGGGAAGTTTTGTCAGTTACCATCTGGCTTGAAACCGGGAATATTTTTCCCTGGGGGCACTACTCACTCAGGTCCTTCCTCCCCAACACTGAGGAAGAAAAGAGGGGGGCCTTTCAGGCTGTGCTGACACAAATCCAGGGATCTTTATTGCCCCTTCCTTGTTGAAAAGAGTGACCCAGTGTGATCAGTGCCAAGTCCAAGGCTGCAGACCTTGGATAAGATGTTTCAGTTTTGAGCTGGTGAGACAGGAGGTCTCCAGCAGCCTTGGCTTCTTATGCCAGGGGTGGGGAATGGAGGGGCCTGGTAGCCTTATGCCACCCCTCCTTTCAGCCTGGAGAAGGGTAGCCCTACTGAGACCAGCTGGGAGTGAGGGTTGGACTCACTTTATCAGTGTGTAGGTAGGATTTCTCTGGGGAAAGCAGCTTTTGTATCATAATTTGAAGAATGAAATAACACTAATAAAAGAATAATGTCATATAGAGAACATTTAGTCGATGCTTCTGCATGTACTTATGTGTTCCAGATGTATCCTGACACAAATCAGATTTTATTCTTACGGGATTAAAAAAATAAATGACTGCATTCCTTATTGGGAAGAAACCCCAGTCCCCTTTTTTGGAAAACTTTGTTTTCTAAATTTAAGTAACAACTTGGAAAGTGCGACAGAAACTGAGCTGACTCCCCCAGCTGCAGTGAGATGCTGCCGTTTTAAACAAAAGCATCACTGTGTGCTCTGTGTGGTTGAGTTTTTATTTTTTTATCATTGTTTTCAAAGGGGCAATTAAAAAACACTAACTGAGGCCGAGATTTTCATTTGTTTCTGGAGGGCGATAGGTGCAATAGAAACGTTTTGAAATCTTCAGAAATCTCAGCTCTGTTGGTTTAGCAGATTCCCTTCCTGAAACCGTTACAACAGGCAGTTCATAGAGATTTTTATTTCCACTCTTGAGTGAGGGAGGGGCTGAGTGTACATGGAAACTTAGGGGAAAAACACAATGATACAATCTACCCCCAAACAAGGAAGCATGTCACAGAGCTGAGGTTTGGCCCCTTAACTCTTGCCCAGCCTAGATGGTTCAGCTTAGTGACCTCGGGTAACCTCTTTCTATGACACATCTCCCAAGGGATAGGGAGGACAGTTTCTTTACAGCATGACTTGAATTTTTACAAAAGCCTTGCAAACGCTAGTGATTTTTCTCAACGAGTCGCTTGCACTGGCTATGCTCTGGGCCAGCATTATGAATCAGAAGATACTTAGATGGCCACCCAAGTTCTTAAGAGCTGAGAGAGCTGGCAGGTGAGTGGAGGGACAGGCCTGGTTCTGCACTATTGGAGCAAATGTCAGTGGAACTAAGACATGTCGATCAAGAAGGCTAGCTCATTGTCTTTTAGAATCAGATGGCAATGCTGTTGCTATCACATTTTATTAAACATTTATTAGGGGGTGGGATGGTATAGCTTTCCACATGCTTTTTACTGTGGCCCGTCAGTGACCTAGACTGTAATCTCTTTGCTTATGTGTGCATCCACACTATCCACACGTCTGCCTGACGCAGATCAGTGGGCAGTACTTGCGCTCTGCAGTCGCATCTGATAGTTCATTTCTGTACTGTGTTGCCACTTTTTTTGCTGTTGTTACTGTTAAATTGTGGTTGTTGATTCCATTGAATTTATTTCACAAATGAATCAAAATGTACTCTTGGGAAACTGCCATGCTAGGCAATTTTCTGTTATGGGTATTTTCATTTAATCCTCATGCCAATTGTTTGGAGCATGCATTTTTATTCCTGTACTATAGGTGGGGAAATTGAGGCATGGAACGAGAACTTGTCCAGGATCATACTGCCAGAGAGAGGAGGAGCTAGGATTTTTGTTTCCCCTTTTAGCTTTTTGAAACAATGTGTTTTTTTTTTTTTTGTTTTGTTTTTGTTTTTTTTTTTTTTTTTTTTGACAGGGTTTCTCTGTGACTTCTGGAGCCTATCCTGGAACTAGCTCTTGTAGACTAGTCTGGCTTCAAACTCACAGAGATCTGCTTGCCTCTGCCTCCCAAGTGCTGGGATTAAAGGCATGCACCACCACCGCCGGGCGAGACAATATTTTGCTCAGCCTTGCAACTGTTGAGGTTGGAAGTGTGTATTCCAACACTTGCTGCTGAACTTGGATTTGAACCCAGAAAGTTGGAGTCCTATTAGAAGATCCTGGGAGGGGGGGGTCTTACCCACAGAATCAGGAAAACAAGAAAGCTCGTGGTCTGAATCCGTGTCTTCTACCTACCTTCTGCCTGATGAACTGCTGTGTGTTGGAGCATCTGTGTCTTCTACATACCTTCTGCCTGATGAACTGCTGTGTGTTGGAGCATCTGTGTCTTCTACATACCTTCTGCCTGATGAACTGCTGTGTGTTGGAGAGAACTAGCCCTACATTGCTAGGGAATGACTATCACTCTTCCATCTAAGACTTCATGCAAACTGAACAAAATGTGCACAGATATTTTTATGGGTTGCCATATTTTATGTTTTTGTTTGTTTTAGCGTCTTCATCAGATGGTTTGACATTTCATGCAAATTCTGATCCTCAGAGATGGTCCTGGTAGAAATCACATGTTTTGAATATCTGTTAGTATCGAGAGAGAGAGAGAGAGAGAGAGAGAGAGAGAGAGAGAGAGAGAGAGAGAAGAACCAGTTGGGCATCTGTGGAGACCCCATGAGTGTGAAATTTGCAGGGTGGCCAGCAGCCTTGGGACCCAGGGGAGAGCTGAAGTCACAGTCCAGCAGGGTTCCCTCTTTGGGTCAGGTTAGTTTTAACTGGTTGAATGAGGTCATTCCATACTTTGAAGACTAAATCTGCTTTACAATATAAACCTCTGGTTTATAGAAGCACGATCACTTGGTTTAGATAACTGATACTTAAAAATCAACCACCTCAGAAGTAAGATACGACTTCTTGAAGTTTTTCAAAAAAGGCACAAGGCTGTCAGAAGAAACAGGAGTGTGATAGTTACAGATAAGAGAACATCTGTCTGAGATGCACCCCTTCCCCATGATTGGTTGTAAATCCCATTCCCTTTTTGGCAGCTCACACAGTCCAGACTGGCCTTGAGCTTGCTCTGTAGCTGAGGATGACCTTGAACTCCTGATCTTCCCTGCCACCATATCCTGAGTGCAGGAATCACAGGCAGCGAAGACCACAACCCCTAGCCCCTCATACTGCTTAAAGACACTTTATAAAACATTTCATTGTTTCCATCAAGGGCTGACCACATCTATGACCATGCTCCCGTGGGATTATAGTGAGACTGAACAAACCCTGTCCTACCTTGTGTTTGCAAAGTTTGCAAGTTGCCTTTTTGTGTCTTGCTGGTCCAGTTTGAACAATATCTGTCAGCAATTGAGGCAAGGGCAGTTTCTTTGCCTATATGGCTAGCTTTTGCCATAAAGAAAACAAACTCCATATGGAGTTTCTTTGATGCCCATCATCTTCTCTGAAGTAGATTGGTGCTGCCAGGAGCAGATGTGTCTCGCTATCATGAAAAGCCTTAGGTTATTAAACATATTAAATTCCATATTCTGTAGGTGTTTGAAGACCATCTATCTATCTAAATATATCTGTTTATGACCTTGAAAACGTATCTAACATAATTATAAGTTTGACTATTATAGATAACTATTAATCTATATTTTTAAATTATACATTACATTTAAAATGAGCTGCATAAGCACAATACCCCAAACAAGAGTAGAAACATGCATGCAGTATAACAAAATTAATTTTAAATTAGTATCAATATACAAAAATCCATACCAATGTAAAATATTTAAGAATAGTAGTTGCTTTTTTGATTTAAAAGTAGATTCAGTAATCTACCCTTTTATCCTATCATTTCTATATCCCCCTTTTTCTTTTCAGAAAGAGATCCTTGAATCTAATCTCTTTTATTTAGCTTTTTTTCCTGACCATTATCAATAACAACTTGTAACCAGACCCCCTTAAATGATAATAAACATCCATAACCAGTATTTTGGGAATGTGGACACTGTATTCTCTAGACTGCTTCCTGTTTCCTGGGGATGCTGGTGATCTTTGAGGGAACCTTCAGAAAATCAGGATAATGGTTAGGTCTTGGCTGGAGTATTCTGAGGCTGGATCATCTCAGTCAGCAGTCTTGAAGCTGTTTTGGATGCTTAATCACCTGGGCCATCCATTTCCATCAGTGACTGGTTCCCTGCTCTAAAAATACATAAACTTTTAAAGGCAACATGTGTATATATATTATATATATATAATATATATATATGCATTAACGTAAACACAGACTGTGCATTGTACACAAACATAAATTTTTGATATGTATTTGAGCAGGTAAAATATATATCAAGTGTCTTGTAGTTTTTCTGGGCTTATTTTTTTTATGTCGTAGTCAGGATTTCAGGGGTCTTCCTTGATCAAACCTGGTTTTCTTTAGTCCAGAATGAATTCATAGCCTCTCATTTCCAATAGAAAAAAACACATAACCTTTCCCCCAAAGCAACACAACTTTTGGCTTAAATTTTGAAGTCAAGATATTTTTAAAATATATAGGTTGGTTGAATCTAGCAGTTTTCATAATGTAGCGTCTCTTAACAGTCAAAAAATTCAAAGACAGCACAATATCATACAGGATCTAGAGTCTCTGTATATTTCTCATCTTTATGTGGCTTTTTTCTTATTTATTTATTTATTTATTTATTTTCATTAAAAAATTTACACTTCCTCCCCTTCTACTATTCCCCTCCTGTTCCCCCCTCCCCCTCCTCCCTTCCTCTCTCTCCTTAAGAGAAGGCAGGAAATCCTGCCCTGTGGGAAGTTCAAGGCTCTCCCCCCTACATCCAGGCCTAGGAAGCTTTGTATCCAAATAGACTAGGGTCCCAAAAAGCCAGTACATGCAGTAGAAACAAGTCCCAGTGCCTTTATCAATGGCTTCTCAGTCAGTCCCCATTGTCAGCCACATTCAGAAAAGACTTTATTTTATTATTTTAAAATTATATTTTTAAATCTACGTACTCTTTCTTTTCTCTCTCCCAAGCCTGTGCATATTTTAAAACACATTGTAAACTTTTTTTTTTTTTTTTTGGTCTGAATCTGTCTTTACTATGTATTTGTATCTTTTTCTGACCTCATGAGTCTTTAAACTGCTAAGCAACAAGGGTAGGACCAAAGCAGTGGCTTTGGTGGCTGGCTCCACCCTATTCCTTGGTTCCCTGAGAGCCTAGCTTCCTGGTGGAAGTACAGGAGGGAGTGTTTATCAACCCAACGCTGGGGAGTTTTTGGGTCCACATTGCCACTGAGTAGTGAATCATCCGCTGCTCATAAACTCCATTTAAGTGTTTGGTAGCAGGACCTCTTAAAAGAGTTGTATGGTTAGGAACCCACCTCTTAAAGGAGCCGTGCCACTGCTTGATGCTAGCAAACAGAACCTACCCAAGAAAAAGCGTTTACCAAGAAGCTGGGTTTGACTCATTTTTGTGTGTTTACAATCCTTTTTAAGCTTTTTCAGGCCTTATGTATAAGGATGTATGAGGCCCTGCACATTGGGTTCTCTTGGTAGGCGGAGTTTTCCTGTCCTGACCGCCTGCTCCCAAAGTACTGACTTGGAGACTTGATAGAAATTATTAATGCTTAAGCCAATAGCTCAGGCTTGTTCCTAACTAGCTCTTAAAACCTAACCCATTTCTATTCATTTATGTGCTGCCCTGAGGCTTGTGGTGACTTTTACATCTATCCTATTTTATGTGTCCAGCTTGTCACATGGCTGGCAACTCCTCTGACTCCGCCCTTCCTCTTTCCCATCATTCTCAGTTTGGCTTTCCTGCCTAACTGTATCCTGTTCAGCTATTATCATAGGGACATATATTCATATAATAATAATAATTATTATTATTAGGCTTTCCTGCCTAACTGTATCCTGTTCAGCTATTATCATAGGGACATACATTCATATAATAATAATTATTATTAGGCTTTCCTGCCTAACTGTATCCTGCTCAGCTATTATCATAGGGACATATATTCACACAGTGTACGGAAGGATCATTCCACTGCATACATCATTTCGACTCCTCCCAAGTTTCCCAATCACTTCTCTACTTCATAACTGCTTCTTTAATTATTATTATTGCATATACACATGTATATTTAAATATAATCTGCTGAATCCGTTTCGTGTTGCTCATATGTATCTGTTTAGGGCTGACCACTTGGCATTGGATAACCTCTCCGGTGCTTGCTTTGGAGCAGATTGATTTGTGCTTTCTCAGCAGCCATTTTACTTGTAGTTATTCATCTAGCTTTTTGAGAGTCCCCTGTGTGTGTTGGTTTTTTGTGGTGCACTTGTACAGGGCCTTGTTTCGATGACCACATCGTTATGACTTCATGGGTGCCTCTCACAGCAGACATCCTGCTCCTTTGGTTCTCACCATCTTTCTGCTCCTTCTCCCATTGTGTTCCCTGAGCTTTAGATGTAAGAGTTGTGTTGATGTCTCAGGCAGGGATGGGTGCCCCTCAGCCAGTTGTTCTCTGTGTTTTGACTGGTTGTGGACTTCTGTTATGGTCTCTGCCTATTTAGTGAGGGTGAGAGCTACATTTATCTATGGATAGAAGGATAGGTATTTAGAATATAGTTGGGAGTGATACTTGTTTAGGAAAGTGCACACAGTAGGTTCTCTTCTAGGGTTTGTAGCCTCACTGGTCATAGGTAGTAGGCTAAGTCTACAGTATTGGGCTTGAATTCCCTCTTGTTGAGTAAGCCTTGAGTCCAGTTAGGTGTCTGCTGGCTACTCCTGAGATGGAAGTGCCACTATTACACTCTAGGGGATATCTTGTCATGTTGGTAATTGTTGTGGTTCACTTTTTTGCTGCGTAGAACTTTTAGTTACATTTCTCCTTTAGCAACTTGCATCCTTTGGATGCTGAGTCCTCAGGGAGGATCATTTTAGGTCACTTCCCCCTCTATTTCTCCATCTCCACCTTAGTTTTTGAGTCAGGGTTTCTTATTGAACTTAGAGCTCACCAGTTTGTCTAGACCTGCTGGCCAATGAGCTGCAGAGATCTGTCTGTCCCTGCCACCTTCCCAAGCACTGGGATTATGGATGCATACCACAATGCCTGGCTTTTTACATGAGTGCTGGGGTTCCAAACTCAGGTCTCCATGCATGCATAGCAAGTACGTTACCCATGGAGCCATTTCCCTGGCCCCTTCATCTTAACTCTTTTATATGTAATGTTCAGTAGTGTTAAATATATTTACATTGTTGCTTGCATTTTCATCTTGGGAGATGGGAACTATTTACTCAGTAGTGACACCCGCCTACTCACCCTGGGGTCTAGTGATATCTGCCCACTCACCTTGGTGTCTAGTGACATCCGCCCACTCTCCTTGGGGTCTAGTGATATCTGTTCACTTACCGTGGGGTCTAGTGACATCCGCCCACTCACCCTGGGGTCTAGTGATATCTGCCCACTCACCCTGGGGTCTAGTGATATCTGCCCAGTCACCCTGGGGTCTAGTGACATCCGCCCACTAGTGACATCTGCCCGCTCACCTTGGGGTCTGGTGACACCTGCCCACTCACCCTGGGGTCTAGTGACATCCGCCCACTAATGACATCTGCCCACTCACCTTGGGGTCTGGTTACACCTGCCCACTCACCCTGGGGTCTAGTGACATCCGTCCACTCACCCTGGGGTCTAGTGACATCTGCCCACTAGTGACATCTGCCCACTCACCTTGGGGTCTAGTGACACCTGCCCACTCACCCTGGGGTCTAGTGATATCCACCCAGTCACCCTGGGGTCTAGTGACATCCGCCCACTCACCCTGGGGTCTAGTGACATCTGCCCACTAGTGACATCTGCCCACTCACCTTGGGGTCTGGTGATATCTGCCCACTCACCTTGGGGTCTAGTGATATCCGCCCAGTCACCCTGGGGTCTAGTGATATCTGCCCACTCATCCTGGGGTCTAGTGACATCTGCCCACTGACCCTTCATCTCTATGAATTGTACCAGGTGTTTTATGGAAGGGTTCTCCTCCTGCCTTGTGCCACTTAGCAATATGCTTTGGAGACGCATCCACTTAGTAGTGAGTATAAGAATTGCCTTCCTTTTTAAGAGGTGTAACATTCCTTTGGAGCACGTGCCGTGTACCTGTTATTCACTCATCTGTGGGTGTACACTCAGATGGCCTCCATCTTTCGTTGACTGTAAATAAACCTGCCGTCCATTTCCCTTTGACCTCATCTGTTCCATCAGCCTGAGCCTCCATGTCCTGTTCCAAAAAGCCCCTTGCTAAGGTTTCTAGTGACTAGTTCTTTTCTGGTACCATGCAGTCTGGCCTCCAGCACTGTTTGGTGTGTCTGGTCACATTCTCCTCTTGAAGCCCTTTCTTCCCTGGCCTCCAGGATCCTCCCCTCTTCTCTTCCTGCCCTCAGTGACCAAGAGCTCTGTCCTTGTGGTTGCTTAGACCTGGAACCCTGAGTGTCACCCTGACGCTCATTTGCGTGCACACTCACCTATGCTTTCAGATCCCTCCAGACTACGGCAGCTGCTCACTGCCTGTGATCTGCCCCCTTGTACAGGCCCTTCCTCCCATCTCGTCTCCACTGGCCTCTCTTCTGGTCTCCTGGTCTATGTCCTTACCTTTTTGCAGCTGGTTCTTGTCACAGCCTAAGGAATCTTTCTAAAGACTTGGGAGGTCTCCTCTCAACATTCCAGTCGCTCACACATGCCAAAGCTCTAACATGGCCAACAACCTTGTGTGATCAGGCTGTGTTTCTTCTTCAGTTAGAATCTTAGTTTGCTCTCCCCCCTATTCCAGTCACATCAGCCTTCATAGGGCTCCTCAGGTGGACACCTCTGGGACTTTGCTTTCATGATTTCCTTATCAGAAATACCCCTCTCCTTATGTATGATGTTTGAAGAGAGCTGGAGGCAGTGAGGGATGGAGCACAGGTTCTGAGGGGTCCAGTTGGGACTGTTGTGGTTGGAGTGGGGTCAGAAAGGGAAGAGCAAACTAAGAGAGGATCAGAGCGGAATGAATGAGTTGATAAATGTCTTTCTAGTAGGTAAGACACAGAGGGGTAAACAACTCATTGATCACAGCTGTTGTTTTTCTTCTGCTGCCAGAGTCCTGAAAGCATGGCAGAGGCTGAGCATGAACTTTTCATGGGGTCCAGCAAGCCCAAGGTGGGCTTCCACCCTGAAGAGTTGGAAGCTGTGGTTCAGACACATACGGTCACACTCGACATTCAGTAGCATCACAGCAGCCAAGATGTAGCAACAGCTGGAGAGTCCATTGAACAAAACGTGCTGTAGTCTACAGTGAAATAGTAATCAGCCTCAAAGAATGAGAGTTGGACACTCACTGCAAATGAGTCCTGAGGACATGATGCTGAGCGCAGTAAGCCAGGCAGAAAGGAACAGATAATGTGTGATTCTACTTATGAGGTACCAAGAAATAGACCAGCTCAGAGACAGAACAGTGGAGGTTACCAGGGACTGTGGGTGCAGAGGGGAGAATGGGGAGTTCCTGCCTGATAAGCACAGAGTTTCTGTCTGGGATGATGGAAATGTCTGGAAAATGGTGGAGATCGTCGCGGTTTCAAATGCCTATGCCATTCCCAGTGTGCTCTGCCTCATGGTTGTGGTTCAGGATGTGAGCTCTCAGCTGTTCCTGCTGCTACGCCTTCACCCTGCCATTATGGACTCTAATCTCTGGAACTGTCAGCCTATTTGATTACTTTATTTTATAAGTTGCCTTGGTCCATGGTGTTTTATCACAGCAATAGAAAAGTAACTAAGACACAGTGATAAATTTTACCACGATAAAAATCAAGCCAAAGGAGAATTGGTGTGAATACCACAGAGATGCTTCTAGAGTTGGTTTTTCCCTTTATAGAGGATAGCAAATAACTTTAGAGTGCACAATGAAAAAGCATGCATAGGCCAGAAAAGAATTGGTGGTGATGATGGCAGTAGTGGCTGGCAGCAATGGTAGTGATAGTGGTGGTAATGGTGGTGGTGGTGATGGTGGTGGTGGTGGTGTAGGAGGTCCTTCTGTATTTGTGTTGCTTTCATTGGTTATTAAAAAAACTGCCTTGGCCTAGTTGATAGGGCAGATCTCAGGTAGGTGGGGAAGACAAAACAGGATTCTGGGAAGAAGGGCAGAGTGCCTGCCTTCTCAGGCAGATGCCATGGTTCTCCTGCCTGAGAACGATGCTAGTTAGAATCTTTCCTGGTAAGCCATGACCTCATGGTGTTACACAGATTGGTAGAAATGGGTTAGATCAGGATGTGAGAGTTGGCCGAGAAGAGACTAGATATAATGGGCTAGGCAGTAATTTAATTAATACAATTTCTGTGTGGTTATTTCGGGGGTTAAGCTAGTCAGGGTCAGGTGGCAGGATGCAGCCCACCGCTCTTTCTAGTACATGGTGGTAATGGTGGTGCTGGTGGTGGTGGTAATGGTGATTTTGGTAGTGGTGGTGGT
This sequence comes from Chionomys nivalis, assembly GCF_950005125.1. Classification (NCBI taxonomy): domain Eukaryota; kingdom Metazoa; phylum Chordata; class Mammalia; order Rodentia; family Cricetidae; genus Chionomys; species Chionomys nivalis. Next base: position 29,048,964 of record NC_080090.1, on the reverse strand, counting down.
GGTGGAGATAGTGATGATGGTGGTGGTGGTGGTGGTAATGGTGATGGTGGTGGTGGTGGTGGTGGTAATGGTGATGGTGGTGGTAATAGTGATGATGGTGGTGGTGGTGATGGTGATGGTGGTAATGGTGATGGGTGACAGTGGAGATAAGGATGACGTAAACTCACAGGACCCCAAGGCTCCCCTGCATCTGGTGCTGCAGTGAGTGAGATCTTGAGCCGCAGGGCAATAGCATTGCCTTATGGGTCAGTGTTGGAAGTAGAGGGTGATGGTCCATGTTTTGTTGGTGACTCTGGGCAGGGCAGTTGGACTGGGTCAGGTGGGTGCAGCCCAGGACTGGAGTCCCTGTGAGTCATAGCTCACCTTCTGTGGAACAAAGGGATACAGCAGGGAGGGGCAGTGTGATGACTCAGGCCACTGTTGCTTCCTCCAGGCGCTCCCCCCGTCCCCGGTTTTCCCAGTGGAGTGGAGAGGTTCAGCCCACTTTTTAGGCAGGCTGTCCCTCCAGGAGGGAGTGTGTATCAAGAGTTGTTTTGACTACGGAAGTAGCTACTCTTGGATCACTAGCCTTCCAGCCTGAGGCTCTTCCAGTGTGCTGCAAACCTTTCTGCCTTCCTAGGGAAACTTTGAGAGTCCCTCCTCTCAGAAGAGGAAAGGGTTTTCTGGGTGTGGAGCAGCTTGCTGGTGTCAGAGCCACTTCTCACTGTCCCCAACCCAGGAACCTGAACTTGTTGACTTAGCACTAGGTCCCAGGCTTACTGAGAAGACACGCACTGTGGAAAGAGTTAGAAAATGCAGGTAATAATATTTCACAATGGGAAGAGTGTTCCAGGGCTTGGTTGTGGATCAGCATGGGTCAGCATTCCTGGGTAGTCTTTATGCTTGTCGGTACCAAGCGTTGCTCCTTGTGTTATCTTCGATAGGTGTCTGAGGTCTCATAGATCGGGACAGTTTATGGAAGTGGGTGCCACACTCCTTTGAACCGTGGTTGTGAAGATATGGGCGTACAGTAGGAGCAGAGTAGTTTACCATTGAGGACAAGTATCACACTCCTTTGAAGCATGGCTGTGTTATATAGTTTACTATTTAGGACACAAGCCATGACCTACACTTGTAAGACATTCTTTGTTTTCTGTGTGTAAAAGGCCACATTCACTCATGAGAAGAAACTCCCTCCTCCAGGATTTTTATTTGAAAGAGATTATGGGAACTAGGTACCCTTCTTTGCCCTTTCTTGATGAATGTGGTCATGATACCAGGCCTAAAGAGTTAAAGCCCCATAAATGTGGACTAAAGGTGATTTGTTTTAATCAGTTTTTGGGGGTGGGGGTAGGAAGTTTGTTTTGTTTCTGGCTACTCAATACAGGGTTTCTCTGTGATAACAGCCTTGGCTGTCCTGGAACCTGTTTTGTAGACCAGGTTGGCCTCAAACTCACAGAGATCTGCCTACCTCTGCCTCCTGAGTGCTGGAATTAAAGACATGCACCACCATACCTGGTGTCAATAGTCTTAATCTTGTCCCCTGCAGTTTTTTCCAAGTTGCTTACCTGATGGCAAAAAAATGATTGACTCATTTTTGTGGTTCTTCCTTCTTCAATTTTCTCCTCTCCTTTAGAATTAGTGAGAATGCTAAGCACCCATTGCGTTACACCCAAATCTGGAACCCGAATCACAACAAGACTGGCTCTAGTGCAAAAACAAAGATTCTTTATTTGCAAGTTAACTCGGGTCCCTGACAACAGCAGCAACAGCAGCGGCGACAAGAGCTGAGCAGGAGAGAGACTCAGAGCAGCGAGGGAAGGGGTTTATATAGTACCAGGCAGGAGGGCGGGGCTTGGTCAGCTCCAAACCTGCCTAGCTATAGGCTTGGGATTGGCTCAAACTCTCCAAAACTGCATAGTTACAGCCATGAGGAGAATCGCCATCCTGAGGAGATTCCAAGCCCAGGAGGGAATCCTAAGCCTGCTGGCCTGGGATTGGTTAGTTTTTCCACCTAAGGGATTGGCTAGTTTTGGGGCAGAGGGCAGAGATGGCTCCGATTCCAGGGCCAGACTGTATTTATTTCTATGGTTCTTTTTGGCTTTTAGGCCCCAATTTTAGGGCCTGAATTTCTTTTACATATCATGAATCTGGGGGGTCAAGTATGTTCCTTTGGCACTAGTTTTGGAGTTCGGATGTTTTTCCCACGCTCTAGACTTAGGGGTAAAGTGTCTCTTTCGCTAGCTCCGGTCCCAAATCCAGGGTATGTTTCTTTGACTGGGTGAGGACTTGGAGCCCAGCCATTCAGGGTCTGCGTAAGGGCAGCAGAGCAGGGATTTTTCTGGGGCCCGAATCTCCCACATTGCATGTTTATGGTAGGAGTCATTCACTCAGTGCACATGCATGTATTAAATGATATGACTACAGGAACTTGCTCTCCTGGGTAGAAGAAGTAATGAGATTGGGAATGAGAACCAACAGAATGGCTCAGTGGGTAAAGCTGTTTACTGCAAAGTCTGAGGATCTAAGTTCAATTTCTGGGACCCACATGGTAATAGAAAAAAACTGTCCCCCAGACGTTTTCCTCTTTTTTACACACACACATACACACACACACGCACACACGCATACACACAAACATACGCACACTCATGAGTACAATCAGGAATGAGTTGCTCATGGAAAATATATGGTGTTCTATACATATATATATATATACATATATGATATATTATACTTTTTGTATGTTTGTGTATTTGAACTTTTATACTTAAAAAATATTTAAAATCACATACTGAAGGTGAGGTCCTGTGCTGGGGGGTAGGAAGGTGTTGGTAGCCATTGCTGTCTCAGCTTTGGCCCTTCTGAAGTCAGTAGCCTCATTCAGGAAACAGATATTAATCACATAATCTCATGAATGCAAATGAAATTAGAGCTGGGAAGGGTAAAAAGTCCCAGGAGAGACGCCAGAGTCTGTAGTGTAGACTAGCTAGGACTGCCACAGAGTTTCAGAAAGACACTGAGTGTCACATCTCAGATGGAAAGGGCTCCTGACAGTCGGGAGCCAGAGAATACTGTTACAGCTTGGGTGGCTCCCAACTCCCGAGACACCCTTCTGGTCGGGAAGATTTGGCTCTGGTTTTAGGGCCAAACTGTGTTTCTTTAACTGATCTGTAGTTTTGGGCTCTAGTTTTGGGGCCAGGGCATATTTTTTTTTCACTAACTCTGATTTGAGGGCCAAAGTGTGTTTCTTTGGCACTGTTTTCGGGGTTGGGGTGTATTCTTCAGTTCTGGGTTCAGGGCTAAAGTATTTCTTCCACTGACTCAGGTCTCTGAGCCAGGGTATGTTTCTTTCACTGGCTCTTATTTCAGGGTCAGGGTGGGATTCTTTGGCTGTCCTACAACCACCATCAGGATAGGTGGGATGAGGCTTGGGATGAAGCCCAGGACTGCAGAGGAAAACTGGAGTAGTGGAGTGTGTGAGTGTGTGGATTCCTGCAGTGTCTGGCCAGAGGTCATTTCTGTCCCTAGCCAGGTTGAACCTATGGTATTATGGGATGGCCTCAGGAGAGACTGTTGCCCACAGTCTCATACTGGACTTTTGTAGTGCGTGCTGTAGAATTTTAATTCTAACCTCCAATGCTTTTTTAGCTCACCACTGGGAAGCCCTTCTGCTTTATGACATATATTCTGGACTCATGGAAGTTCCAAACATGTCCCTCTCCTTTCTGGGCTTCTGTGTAGACAGAATGCCCCGTCTGTTAACTTCTTAAGGCCAGCTCCTTCCCATTCTCAGTGTTTGGTCCCAGAGTTGTGCCATGGAGCCTGAGTTGACCACTTTCTCTACCTCCTCAGTCCTGGGATTATTTGTTACCACCATACCTGGTCTCTACCTCTACTTTTCACTGGTCTCTTCAGCAGGTTGTGACCATGGTGATTTGGGGCTTTGTTTATCCCTTTCTGAGTCCGTCCTCTGAGTTCTCCACTCAGAGAGGCACATAGCGTGTTTGTTAGCCAGGAGCCATCTTGTATGGCCTGGTGCAGATTCCTGCTCATTGCCGGTCATTTCCCCCTTCTCCTTCATTTTGCATTTTAATGGGATATTGACCCGGGTACAGTTATTAAAATGAACTTGTGGGAAGTGGTAGAAGCTTTATATGAAATATGAGTGTTTTGTATGTAGTTTGTGTTGTGAAATTCTCTCCAGCAACAGATGTATGTGTGTCTGAAGTCTGTTGGGTTAAGGGACAAGTTGGAGTCAGGTGTCTTGTGGTTCAGAGAAAGGTATAGGGTGTGGGAGAAACGATGTTGTGTGAGGCCTGAGGTGGGGTGGGTGACACAGAGGTTGACCTTTCTGTATACTTGGTTTGTAGTCATGGCTGAGAGAACTTACAAAAGTATAACTCAGCTACTCCTGTGATTTTTATCTGTGCTGCACACAAAAATCATCCATGATGGTTGAGGTTCTATTCTTGTCATGTTTCTGTTGCCGTGATTAAAAAATACCCTGACCAGAAGTAACTTAGAGGAGAATGGATTTATGTGGTTTACAATTCCAGGTTACAGTCCATTATTGTTGGAAAGTCAAAGTAGGAAGTCAGTAATCATATCCACAGCTGAAGGAAAATGAACATGTGAAACCTTGCTTGAGTCTAAGCTCTCTTCACTCTAACAGTTTAGGGCCCAGCCTAGGGAATAGTATCACCCACAGCGGGCGGGGTCTTCCTACTGACAGTTAATACCAGGTAGCACAAGTTCTAAGTGCAAAAGGCATCACTTCTGGAAGGTCATGGAGAATATCCTTGTGGAATCTGAGGGCACACATGTAGCTTTTGTTTTATTTCAGGATTTCTGGGAATTGAACTCAGAGCTTGTGCTCTTACACTAACCTACATCCATGGCTCCATAGAAACAGATACCTTAAAAAATACAAAGGCACTACTACTTTAAGGGAAAGGGATGAATGAGGCTTCATGAAAGTCAGAAACTCTAGGGCTTGGAGATGTAACTCGGTGGGAGAACACATGCTTAGCCCTCGTTAGTTCCTAGGTTCCATCCCCAGCACCAATTAAAAACAAAGAACTCTTTGTTAAAAGACAACAGTAAGGCTGAACTTGTGGCAGACACCTTTGATCCTAGCAGGCCTGCAGAGCTCTGTGAGTTCAAGGCCAGTCTGGTTTACATAGTGATTCCCATGACAACCAGACCCTGCCTCAAAATAAATGAATGAATAAATAAATAAATACATAAATGAAAAATAAGACAAACATAGGCAGAGTTTTCTAATCTTGGGAACTGCTTCCAAATTACCACACAGAGACTTACATTAATTGGGATGCTTGACAAATAGCTCAGGCTTAACTAGCTCTTGCATTTTAAGTTAGCCCATATTCCTTATTTATGCTCTGCCACACAGTGGTACCTTTATTAGCATGCCACGTTTATCTCTGGCCGGAGACTCCTGACTCTGCCCTTCTCCTTCCCAGCATTCTCAGTTTGTCTTTCCCACCTATTATCCTGTTCAGCTATTGGCCAGTCAGCTTCTTTATTAAGCTGATCACAGCAACCAATCTTTACAGTGTACAAAAGGATTATTTCGCAGCAGACAGCAGGAAGAGTGGAAGGGCAAGGGGTAGCCTGGGAGGAGATTTGAGATGAAAACACTGAACCAAGAGTTCCTATCCAGACCAGGTGAAGTACTGCTGTGACTGAATAAGAAAAAGACAGCCTCAGTAAAAAATGGCAGCTATTATCAGCAAAGGGGGGGATGTCCCCATAATCAGTAAGCAAACATGGAAAGAGCCTTATCTTCGTCAGTCACAGGATGGCCTCACCACCACAGGCAGCATTGAGTTAGCCAGCGGGATGACTAACCTGATGTAGACTCACACCTTAGGCATACAGCGGGGCGGGTGGGACTGGGAGCTGGCTAAAACCACTTTGGAAAATTGTATTGGAAACATCTGCCCAAGTGAAACATATGCCTGTCTTTACTGCAGCAGTGCCTCTTCCAGATGCGAACCTAAGAGCAGCGAGCCTGTGAAGGTGCCCAAAGACTTGCACACCAGTGCTCACAGCAGTGCCATTAGTAATTAACCCCAAGCTGGGCAGTGGTTGCACACACCTTTAATCCCAGCACTTGGGAGGGAAAGGTAGGCAGGTCCCTGAGTTTGAGGCCAGCCTGCTCTATACAGTTCTAGGACAGCCAGGGATACAAAGAGAAACCATCTCGGAAAAAAAAAAAATGGCCCCAAATAGATAACAGTCCAAATGCTTACCCATAGCTACATGGGTAGACAGAATGTGGTATAATATAGAGGGGAATGCAGTCAGCAATGAGAAAGAAGGAATTATTACATTCACTACCAGGAATAAAGCTCATGACATAGCGCTGAGTACATTGAAGCCAGGGCCAGAGTCCATGCTGTACAAATCCATATTTCAGTATAAGCAACACTAACCATGCTCAGAAGTAAGGCAGTAATTACTTTGGGTGTGTCATTATTCTGGATGGACGTACAGAAGCATTCTTTCTAAAAGCTGATAATGTTTCATATTTTGATGTGTGTGTGTGTGTGTGTGTATTTATGTGTGTATGCATGAGCCTGGAGTTGACATCGAGTGTCTTCCTAATCTCGCTCCATCTAATTGCTATTTTTTTGAGATGGGTCTCTGGCTGAACCTAGAGCCTGCCAATTTAGATAGACCTGCTGACCAGCAAGCCCCAGGGACCTTCCTGTTCCCACCTCTCTAGGGCTGGGATTACAGGTGCACAGCAGCATGGTTGGACCCTCCTGTTCCTACCTCTCCAGGGCTGGGATTACAGGCGCACACCGCATGGTTGATGTTTTTTATCTGGGTTTTCATGGCTGGAACTTAGATCCTCTTGCTTATACGAGAAACCCTTTACTGCCCGAACAAACTGTCTCTGCAGCCCTTATATTGATGTGCTTGTTAATTAATTACATGAGAATGTAATCATCTAAAAGTGCTATTGGTTGCACACTTAAAATTTGTGGCATGTTGCAAGCTACTTTAGTGGTGTGTGCATTGCAAAGGAGATTGCACAGAAGCCTTTGGGAGAGTCTTTAGGGGAGGGCTGGAGGGCTGTAACATCCAGAGAGCAAGGTGGGCTGGAAGGACGGTGGCTTCCCGCCATGGTAGGACCCGGGTGTCCCATCCGACCCTCACCCACTTGTCCTTATGTCCTGTACCATGTGAGCACTGGCTGCCATGGGTCCCTGGCAGGATGTTGCCTGGGGATGGGGAGAGGGGAACTTTTCCCAATTTTTGTACCTCTTTATCGGGATGCTTTTAGAGTTTATTCTCCTTAGGTTTTCTGTGGTGACCTAACCTAGATGGGGTGGTAGTTACCTGGCAGCCAGCCTCATACAAAGCCAGGGATGGCCAGTGGAGGTGGTAGGCATCTCTCTCGCCTTACTTTCTCACCCTAGGCTGAACACTTTGAAGCTTGTGATGTAGATGGACCTGGGCAGCCATGTGAATCTTCTGGGTCAGGTCCCAGGTTGAGTAGACTCTGGTGTCAGCCAGTTTTTGTACTTTGGTGGTCTCTGGCCATGTGCTCACAATGCTCTTGGTAGGTGTTTTCTTGACAGAAAAGGGACACATTCCTTCTGGCCTATGTGCCGTAGTTCCAGCTGCTACAGGATAGGAATTATGCCCTGGTTGTGGATCTGAAGGCTTCATCATCTATGAGTTTGTGACCCTCTGTATTCCACAAAGGTTCTAATCCACTTCACCTAGAAAAGACGAGGACCTACAGGGACAAGAGGATAGACCCTAGAGCAAGAATGGCTGGGCTCTCCAGCCTGACAGGTGGCTCAAAGGCTGGAATGTGAGCCGTGAGGAAAGGAGGCACCATTTACCGTCTTGTGGCCTGGGGGAAGGCACAGCTCAGTTTCTCACAGAGATGCTAGAGGGTACATGTGGGGGAGATGAGGATAGTAATAGCCCATGCTTCATTGTGTAATGGATTGAGTGGGATGATTGTTCTGAGACACTTGACTGCCTTTGGTTGGCATGGTGACGACGCTGAAGAGTGCTAATGGAGCAAGTGAAGAGAACAGGGCCTGCCAGGCCCAGTGAGCATGTGTGCAGGATCTTATAGCCTCCTGCAGGGCACAGCCAAGGCTCCCAGTGAGCATGTGTGCAGGATCTTATAGCCCCCTGCAGGGCACAGCAAGGGCTCACTGGCATCTTAGTTACTCACTTATCTAGGTTTCCTGTAGTTATAAAATCAAGAAAAACATATTTTTAAAAGTGTGTTTTAAATTCATTTGATGATGCAACCTGACCTGAGCTAATAGGTAATTCATGCATGAGGCAGAAATGGTCTTAGCCGCAGTGGTATTTATACACCCGAATGCGCCCTGCTGGGGTATTGTAGGACATATATTTCATGTTACTTCAAAATGCAACGGGTTATGAATTCTGAAATGTTTCCAGCTTGAAGGATCGGGAAGAGGAGTCTGTGAGTCTGTCTTTCATGATAGATTCTCCAGGTGACCATTTTTGCTGCTTCTTTCTTTTGCTTACAAAAGGGTGCTGCAGTCACTGTCCTTGATAGCCGTGGAACTTCCGGGTCGAAGTGCATACATATTTAAAATGTGGGCAGCTACTGATAGATTGCCTTTCAGAGAGATGAGTGAGATTGCCGTTTCCACCAATGGTGTGTGATGGTGAATTGTTGCCAGTGTTTAATTAAAGCTTGCTTCAAATTTGACTTTTAATTCTGATAGTGATCTCATTCTCAATCAGTGGGATTAACAATACCAACATCAATGTCCTTGACCTCCACCACCCAGTCCCCTGCCTCAGCCCTCAGTCTTTCTCTCCTGTGTCACAAGCCAGAGTCACTTCTGCCCAGTGGCCTTTCCTTCCAACGAAGCAACAGACCTAGCTTGGCTCTAGATGTAACTATTAGGTCACCAAAGGCTCTGAGATCAGAGGACCTGTGGCTGCAGGGGTGGAGAAGGAGAGGGAACAGTACTTAGAGAGAGAACTCAACTTGCAGCAAGGTCCCCAGGCAGACTTGAGGGGAAGATTGGTATCTTTAGAACTCTGGTCAGCCTCTGCAGAGCTAGAAGGCTGGCAGGCTCAGACTTCCTATACGGTCGGTCACAGTGGAGAAGGCGCTAGCCTAGCCTAGCACCCTAGCAAGGAGCCGCATGTGGTGGGTGTCAGGTCTGTACAAATCTTGCCCTCTCTCAGGTCATGAAGCTGCTCTTGTTTCTTCAGATCTGGCTTCTACACTGTAATTGCCTCTTAGGACATCAGCTTCTGGTATTCTTGTCAGAACTCAAATTCTAGGCAGTCGGGCCCAAGCACCTGTATTTCTGAGAAGTTCCCCCTTGAACCCAGCCACTTATACCTGTGCACTGGTGAAGGGCAGGGAGTTGTCTTCCCAACCAGGGTTGGATGAACCAACTGTGGTGTGACCTTCGGTCTCCCACAGATAAGCTCAGCAAGCTGCCTCCATCCCTGGGAGGACTAAGAAGTGCGGATCCGCAAGCCCAGACAGGCCTGATTGAAACGGTCCCAGCGGCTGTGGAGCGTGTGTCTGCTTATGTCCCTGTGACTCTGTGCCCTGTTGTGTAGGCTCTGAACGCCGACTCTGACATCCTGTGACTGTCATGGAAAAGCAGGGCTCTTTATCCCCAAGACACATGCCCTGACATGTCCTACCATGCTGGGTGAAGCCAGTTTTCTTGGTGCCAGGTCACCAGACGAGGCTTTTAGGTGGTGGCAGGAATCAAAACGCCTGGGTTGTCCTGATCTCTTGTGTCTCTTCGCCTAACTCCAGTAACAACTACAGGGTAAGTATCTTTATCACAGCTGACACTCCCACAGCTTGGTGTCCTCATCCCCAAGTTAGCTTTAGCTTGTGGCCTTCCTCTTCCTGCCAGTCTTTTGGAAAGACAACTCTTCTCATGCCTCAGCCCTAAGTCTTTCTCTTCCTGTCTTAATAGCGCTTAGGGCTCAAGTGTCGTTGTAATTGCCTCTTAGGACATCATCAAAGGGATGACTATAACCCAATGGAAGGGTCCTGCAAATTTTCGGTGGTTTCTGTGGAAGGCTTGGTGTTGCATTCCTGTGCTTATCTGCCAAGTGAGGCGAGCCCATCATAGTGGGAGAAGTACTTCCTAGTTGAGTCTCCTAAAGAGCAGGGCATGGACTGGTGATTAGCACAACAGGGCTTGATGCTGGATTTGGCTCCATGGAGCTACCCCCCACCCCCGCAATTATTCTTTCTGTGAATTGTATATTTGGGGAGCTAGGATTCTGGAGGGTGTCTTACAAAGCTGATCCAGATCTGGGAGTCCAGAGTCAGGGGAGACAAGAGGGCTTGTAATGAATGCAGGGATGGAGAGGCAGGAAGGGCTTCTGGGAAGAGCTGAAGGCCTGGTCTGTCTCCAGGAACACAGCAGAAAGGAGGTGAAGTGTTCAGAGGTCCATGGAGGGTTACTCGCTGGCTGGCTGGGATGCTTCTTTTCCGCCTCCTGAGATCTCCACACTTGTACAGTCTTGCCTTCTGGGTGGGTCTGTAACGTTCCCTCACGAGGTATTTTTATATCCACCCTCCTGTGCGTACAGCCTTGAAGCTTGGAAAAGTTGCTGGGTCTGTTGCCCGGGACCTTTAACTCATCAGCTACCCTAACCTTGCTTGGTGCAGCAGAGGTCTCCTCCCTGGTGTATAGGAGATGGGACCTGCTCATCTATGAGCCTCCATCAGGCTGTGTGCTAGCATGCCCGAGGGCCGCTGTGCCTTCTGATATTTGTGGAGAAGCTGAAGCCCAGAAAAGTCGTTTCCAAGGTGATAGCTGCTAAGTGGCAGAAGTAAAATTAGTGTCCTAGAAGTCCAATTTTAGAGCCCAGGGTCTCCATTGATAGTTTAGACTATGAAAGTATTGTAGTGCAGATGTTTTAGTAATCTCTGTCATAAAACCGTGTCACCCGAGGATTCTGGTAATATGGATTAGGAGTTCTCTTGCATGGGCTCATGGTACTCTGGTAGTTAATTTATGCAAACTAAAGAAGCTTGATGGACAGAAGACATTTAGTCCCATTATTCTACTTAATGAGAGTATATTCTGGAAAGGGTAAAAGGGAGTGAGGTTCCTTAAGCTAGGCACCCCATCCCCTGTGCCCCAGCTAATGCAATATACAGCCTGTGTTGCTTTCCTTCTCTTTTCCTTTTGCTGTCCCCCAGTTTGCTTTGACTTGTAGTCTCCTTCTCCTTACCAGTCCCTTGGAAGGGACGCCAGAGGGGACAACTCTTCTACCCTAGCAAAGCATAGGGCTCAAGTATCCTCCCCCCCGCCCCCCGCCGCCTTTCCCTCCCTGCTTCTTCTTCCTTTTCCCCTTCCCTTCCTGTGGATAATGTGACACAGAATATAGCCAGGCTGGTCTGGAATCCTCCTGTCTCAGCCTCTAGGCCTGGTTTCTGTTAATCTTCTTATTTTGATGGCTGATGATTTGGTATTGCAGATCTAGCCACCTGCCTTGGCACCTTCCCACGGGGGTTCCCAGGGTACTTTTGGACTCCATAGGATTTCCCCCGCAAACTTGAGCATGGGGCTGGCAGTATAGAAGGGGGCAATTGTTCCTCCCTTAGCCCAGTCTTTCTTAGCTGACTCCTGAGGCTCAGAGTACAAGGGTGGAACTGAGATGTAGCCAGAGGCTTTTATAGGAGACTCAGGCTGGGGGTACTCAGCCGTCAGAACCGGTGGACTCTTGGAGGTCTGGGGAGATTTGGCCACCCCATCTGCACTGTCGTCAAAGCTTGATCAGTGCACAGGCCGGGCTCTGTTTCTGTCTCTGAAAGGTGAGGATTACAGTGCACATCACATTGACCTTTTGTGTGACCTCAGGCAAGGGGTGCCCGTCCTGGGTACATCCAGGTTGTTCATGCTGTTTAACTAGAACTCCCTAGAATTCAGTGACGTTTGTATTTGTTTCCAAGTGTCTGTCTGGGAATAGATGCACAGAGTCAGGTTTATAAATGGGCTTCTAAGCTGGGCAGTGGAGGCGCATGTTTTTAATCCCAGAACTTGAGAGTCCGGGACAGGCAGATCTTTGATTTTGAGGCCAGCCTGGTCTACAGAACAAATTCCAGGACAGCCAGGGCTACACAGAGAAACCCTGTCTCTAAAAGCACAACAAGACAAGGCTTCTGGAGAGCTCACCTGTTGGGGCATTTTGCAGTAGTGTTTAGCTCAAGAGATACTGCCCAGGTCATGTCATTTGCCCTTGTATATAATGATTGGTGATGGGGCAAACGGGGCTCCCGTTTGGGATGTGTCAGCTCTGTGACGCTCATTTCTGTAGATTCCCTGGTGGGCGAAGGATTTGGTCAGGAAACTGCCTTGTTTTAAAGGACCTAGTTTTAAAGCTTCATCTGAAGAATAAGCATGAGACCATTTAAGGGTCATTTTGCATGGCCTTTGAGGCTTGGTTCCTTTATTCTTGCCATTTCTGTTTGAGACGTTGGTTACGGGGGCAAGTGTGCTTGGCTTTCAGAGTAGTTCATTGGTTCTTCCTGTGCTCAGTGCCCCTTGTGCGTGTGTGTCCTCGTGAGTGAGGAGATGAGTCCCTGCCATGCGTGCTGCTGAGAGGGTCTGGTAGAATGGAGCATCGGAAGCCTCAGCAGGTACCAGGCACAGGAGAAAGCCCAGCACCGTGGTCAATGGCAGTGTGGAAGAGGGCAGCAATGACAGTGGTATTCCGGCCCCTGGGCGGCCTGGGTCCCCTCCCTCAAATGGTCCTGTCATAGGAATATCCACCTCACGACAGTCCGCCTGGGATAGGAAAGCCTAGACCTACTTTGACTTACTTGAGTGTCTCACTTCCTCCCACCTTTGGGTCTCCCATGGATTTATAAGTCATCAGCATATTTCTGTCCATCAAGAAAAATATATTGGCCGGGCGGTGGTGGCGCACGCCTTTAATCCCAGCACTTGGGAGGCAGAGGCAGGTGAATCTCTGTGAGTTCGAGACCAGCCTGGTCTACAAGAGCTAGTTCCAAAGCCACAGAGAAACCCTGTCTCGAAAAACCAAAAAAAAAAAAAAAAAAAAAAAGAAAAATATATTGAATGTCCATTAAGAACCGTGCGTGAGGGACCTCAAGAGAATCAGGCAGGCAGCAATGGCTTAGTGTAATTTAAGACCTTTCCTAAATTTTGTGTTACATTAAAACTATTTACTTGCTTACTTTAGAGTCAGGCTGGGTCTCACCGTTATTGCTCAGGCTGGTCTTAAATTTCCTCAGCCTCCTGAAGCAGCTAGAATTATAGCTGTTTGCCACCATGCTGGTTTTTCCCCTTTTTTGTCAGGGTGCTCAGAATTAAACCAAGAGGACCTTGCACATGCCAAGGACAAATAATTCTATGACTGGACAACAGTTCTAGCCCTCGAATTATCTAATCTTTAAAATTATTTATTTATTTAGTGTGTGTGCACACACACGCGTGTATGTGCATGTGTTCCATGGCATGCGCGTGGAGATGGGAAGACAGCATGTGAGAGTTGGTTGTCCTTCCCCCACGTGGGCCCCAGGGATTAATTTCAAGGGCATCTGGTTTAGTGGCAGAGCTTTTACCAGCACTGATGAGATTATTTTATAGAACAGGAACTTTCTCAGGTAAATCATGTACGAGATGAGATTTTCAGACTGAAGACGGGTAGCCTGGAGGCCAGCAGGGGTGAATCACTGTTGGCTCCTCTCCACACCCTCCTGCCCTGGAATCTGGGTTGGTTTCTTTCACTTGAGGACTGACCCGGATCTCTACCCCAGGCCTCCATAAACAAGCAGGCAATGGAAGCTGGGCCCCAAGAGTCAGCCTTCACACACCTGGAGAAGACTGGGACTGCCCTTCCGCCTCTGTGCCTTGCTAAGTCGGAAATACCTGCTGGAGCATGTGTGATAATAGCCCTGGATCCGGTTCAGCATTGCAGCAATCTTGGCACTGTGTGCAGAAATAAGTGCCCCCGGCCCTTGTATCTGCAGTTCTCTCTCCGAGGAGGTGGCAACCTATGGACCTTGGGGTCCCGCACATTTTACCTTTTACTTATTTTCTCCTGTGGTTCTTGGGCGGTTGGCTTTCCACCAGCGCGGCCTTGTGTCTCCAGCTGTAGCAGGCGCGTGGTGTCCTCTGTGAGAGGGAAGAGTTCTTGGCTATTTCCCATCTCTTCACTAAGCTTTGCACTCATCGAGGCATGCTTAGTTAGGGTGCAGGGGAGGGTCACAGTGGTGGGATTAAGGTGAGGAAGAGTGTGGCAGGAGTGTGAGGAAGGTACCACCCGCTCTACAAGCACACTCTGGGAGCCCATGGTGCCTATGAGTGGTGGAGTTGATCCTCTGCTCCAGAGTGGCCCCAGCTTGTCCGCCTTCCAGGCAGATTGCACACACAGCACCTCTCTGAGGAGCCATCTGTGATGGAGGCCTTCTTCACCTGTTCCAGTAGATCCCTTCATAACTGCTGTGTCATGCTGTGCTGGGATGCTCAGTGCCTCCTCTCCTGGGGCTGAGGATGGAACTTGGGCCCTTGTACATACCAAGCAAGACCTATATCCTCTTTGGTCTTTCTTTTTCTTTCTTTTCTCTGTCTCTCTCTGTCTCTGTCTCTCTCCCTCTCTTTCTTTTGGCCAGGTCTCACTGTGTAGCTCAGGTTGACTTTGAGTTTCTAATCCTCCTGCCTCTACTTGCCAATCACTGGTATATGCTACCACACCAAACTGGTTAATGCTTTTAAAAACAAAACAAAACCTTGGAAAATAATTTTAAAGATGCTAAAAATCATTAGTAATACTGAGGCCTGCTTTCACGTCCAGCCAGTCCCATGTCCTGTATTCCATCTTGGAAGCAACTATTTAAAATGGCTGCAGGTAGCTAGACATGGTGTTGCATCCCTTTAATCCCAGCACTCAGGAGACAGAGGTGGGCAGATCTCTGTGAGTTTGAGGCTAGCCTGTTCTACAGAGTGAGTTGGAAGACCAGGATTTCCTTATATAAGGAAACCCTGTCTCAAAAAACAAAACAAACAAACAAACAAAAAGCAAAAACTTTGAGGTCATGGGGATGTTTCCGTAGGCAAAGTGCTGTCCTCCCAAGTGTGAGGGTCAGAGTTTGGATCCCTGGCACCCATGTAAATTCTGGGTGGGTGTTACAGTCTGCATGTTGTCCCAGCACTAGGGAGATAGAGACGGAGACAGGATTCCTAGAACAAACGGGCTGGACTAACCGAATCTGCTAACTCTAGGTTTATGTGAGAGGTCCTGCCTGGTTAATTTTGTTTGTTTTTTGAGATAGGGTTTCTTTGTGTAGCCCTAGTTTCCTGAAACTTGCTCTGTAGACCAGGCTGGTCTCGAACTCACAAAGAGCTGCCTGCCTCTGCCTCCAGAGTGCTGGGATTAAAGGCATGCACCACCACCGCCCAGCTGAGCTCTTGTCTTAATATATAATGTGGAAACAATCAAGGAAGACATCCAACATCAACCTCTTAGCACCACACACTTATAAACACATATGTATGCATGCAAGCACGTACATGTACACACAAAAACATGCATGCACACCACATATTTATAAACATGCAAAACCTTTTTAAAAAATGAAAATAGCTTTGGCATTGTCTGTCTCCCCTCCAGTTCTGGGCATTGCACTCACGGCACGGCAGTGCTCTCTCATTGAGCTATGTCCCCAGTCCCAAGGATTTGTTTCTTCTAAACCTTAAACATTATATTGGCATACACACAGTGTGTGTTTGGGATTGTTCAATAGCTAACTTTTGGGGACAAATGGAAAAAAGGGAAGCCATGGTTTGTAGAGCATTCTGATTCCTGTGGCTTAAATTCCCACCATGGCTAGCATGTGTTGGCTCCAGTGCACCAAAGCAGCAGGCGGTGCTTTAGGTCTTCCTCTGCATGATGTGGGTCATCGCATCCCGTAGAGATGGCCAGTAGACAGAGTACCATGTTGCTACAGTTGCACTGCTGGGTCCCTGTGGCCCAGGGTTGTATTTGGTTACTGTCTGTGAGGTCTTGATGGATGAGAACACTTAGGTTTAAGCCTGTCACCAGCATTGCTGGCCAGTGTGCTGACTGATGGACAGCCATGGGTATAATGTTTTTTCTGCTTCAGTTTAGTGTCCATAGTTGTCCTTGAGGGGTGTGACCTTGCTTATAGCCAAGGGCCCTGGGTCATCCTTCTTGGCTGTTGGAGAGGTGAGGTCATCTGGCCAGGTGGCTTGGGACCTTGTGGTCCAGGCCAGACTGTTCAATTGGCCTTTATCTCCGACTTTGGCTCTAGGCCTAAGGCGAGTAGACAACAGGGAGAGATGTGTCCAGTCCTCTCCCCACTCTCCGATAAAAGCCTGGAGGACAAGCCCTGACTGTTGGTCGTTGATAAGTCTTTATAGCGTGCATAGCAGAGGACCTAGGAACTTTGCAAGTCTCTCTGGAGGGTGTGGTCCCTTTCCGAGACGTGAAAATGAAGAGATACTACTTGAATAACAGTCTTGATTTGTTACTGTGTATTTATGAGTCCATTGGGCTCTAGAAACAGATTGCATGGAGTTTTTTTTCTTCCCTTTCCCTTTCCTGCCCTTTTGAAGACAAGGTCTTATTAGCCACAGGCCAGACTGGCCAAGAACTCATAGTCCTGATGCTCTAGCCTCTCAAGGGCTAAGTGTAGCAAAGAGCTTGAGAGTGCGGGGCAGGAGAATTGCTGTGAGTCCAAACTCAATCTGGGTTGTATAATGAGTTCCGTCCAGTGTAGGCTACAGAGCGAGACCCTTTCTCAAAAATCCAAAACCAAAAATACACAAAAAGAACAAGGAACATATGTTTGCCAGAAGTTCCCAAAGCCATCCTGTGCCCCCTTCCAGATATTGTCTACTCCCCTGACCCCGATCTGATGGCATAGAGGTTGGGATAGTTGTAACCATCTCTGCCTTCCTGAAAATGGCTGTACAGGTGTCGTTGGCTCGTGTTGTTACACAGCACTCATTCGCTTCTGGATGAATCTTCGTGTGGTGTACAGGTTGGGGCCTGTGGTAGGTTATATAAGACCCTCTAAAACAGCAATCTTAACCTGTGGATCATGACCCCTTTGGGGGTCAAATGACCCTTTCACAGGGATCACCTAAGGCCCCCTGCATAACAGATATTTATATTATGATTTATAACAGTGGCAAAATTATAGTTATGAAATAGCAACAAAAATAATTTCGTGGTTGGAGATCACCGCAACATGAGGAACTGCATTAAATGGTTGCAGCATTAGGAAGGTTGTGTAGTGATGAGCGGGAGGGCCCACCACCCGGCTCCGCATGGCTAGCTTTACCCAAAATAATTACACAGAAACTGTATTCTTTTAAACACTGCCTGGCCCATTAGTTCCAGCCTCTTATTGGCTAATTCTCACATCTCGATTAACCCATTTCTAATAATCTGTGTAACACCACAAGGTGGCTTACCAGGAAAAATCTTAACCTGCCTCTGTCTGGAGTGGGAGAATCATGGCGACTGCCTGACTTGGCTTCTTTTTCCCAGCATTCTGTTCTATCTACTCTGCCTACCTAATTTTCTGTCCTATTAAAGGGCCAAGGTAGTCTCTTTATTTAACCAATGAAATCAACACATAGATGACACTCCCACGTCATTTCCTCTTTTTCTGTTTAAACAAAAAAGAAGGGTTTAACTTTAACATAGTAAAATTACATATAACAAAACAGTTATAAAGTAAGAATTACAGTTATAATATTTATATCTATTTATCCTTTATCATAACTAAGGGAAACTATAATTATAACTAACCATTTTTTAACTCCATCAAAGACTCCAGAAGGATATAATATTACCTAAGTAAACAAGAAATAAGTAACTTTAAACTCTAGAAATGACATAGACATCTTGCTGCCTGGACAGTTGATGGAGGAGGGTCATCTTTCTATCTGTTGTTTCATTGGTTAAGTAATAAAGAAACTGCTTGGCCTCTGATAGGGTAGAATTTAGATAGGCAGAGTAAACAGAACAGAATTCTGGGAGAAAGAAAGCCAAGTCGGCAATCGCCATGATTCTCCCACTCCAGACAGATGCAGGTTAAGATCTTTCCTGGTAAGCCAGCTCGTGGTGCTACACAGAATATTAGAAATGGGTTAGATCAATATGTAAGAGTTAGCCAATAAGAGGCTGGAGCTAATGGGCCAAGCAATGTTTAAAAGAATACAGTTTCCGTGTAATTATTTCGGGGCATAAGCTAGCCAATGTGGGAGCTGTGGTGGTGGGAGGCAGCCCGCCGCTCAACACAACAGACAGTCACCCAAAATTCTTTTGTACCATTGGGGCATCCATCTTTGGCCTTCAGGCCCATAGTATCCAGCAGACTTTTCCATGAAGCAGGAAATTTCAAAGACAGTTTAGTCATCTTTTGCTGTGTCCTGTAGAATGTCTCATAGACTCTTTCATAGATCAGGAACCCCAAAAGACCATCTCACCTTTAGGCAAGTTCAGCAGTCCTCTCTCTGCGGGTTCTTTGTGTCCAGTTTATGTAACAACAGTCCAGGCAAGAGCAGTTTCTTGCCCAAATGGCTAACCAACTCCTTAAGGAGCCTCTTCGATGCCCATCCTCCTCTTGAAGTAGATTGGTGCTGCCAGGAGCAGATGTGTCCCATTGTCATGAAAAGCCCTAAGTTATTAAAACATTAAATGTCATATTCTGTAGTCTTTGAAAGATGTGAAGAATGCCTATCTGAAATATATCTATGCACATCTAGAAAGTCTCACTAACATGAATACAAGTTTGACTATTATTTATTATTATCCATCAACAACCTATATTTCCTAATTATACATTACATTTTAAAAATGAACTACACAATCACAATACCTTAATCAAGATCAGAAATACATATACATATAACAAAATTGACCTTAAAGTATATACCAATGCAAATTATTCCACATCAAGGTTGAGAAACGCTGCTCTAAGAAATGCTCCTGACAGATCCCACTCACTTGTAATACTTGAGACTGTGAAACCTTAGCTGGCAAGAGGGACTTTGTAGATTTTGAGTAAGAGTCTCTCTATGGGACAAATTGTCCTGACTTATTCCAGTCTTGGAGAGGCAGTGTCCAGGTTGAGATGTGATGATTAGAGCTGAGGGAGCAGTGGAATCTGAAGACACTCCACTGTTGGCTCTAGGCATGGAGAAAGACTAGCTGAGGGGACAGAGCAGCCTCTGGAAGCCAGGAGGTGCAAGAGAAAGACATCCCCTCTAGTGCTTCTGGAAGGGGTGCAGTCCTTCTGACCCATGTTCAAGGATGCATTTGCTGTTTAGATTGTGTTGCAACAGGGATGGAAAATTAGTACTACTGAGAACATTCTGGAACACACCTCACACAGTGACTAGAAATTACCACAGTCACCCAAGATGCTCCCAGAGCAAGAATAGGAGTTGCTTTACCTTCTCCCCAGCACTCTGTGACATCTGGGGGTAAACATTTTTAAATGACAAGACAGAAGGACTCCATAGCCAGTGGACACAATGGTGCCATGTGTACAGGAGGCTGGTGTTCGGAAAATGCCAGTAAGTTCTCATTGCTGCCAGCTGAGGAGAGGAATGAGGGTGTGGTCATGCCAGTCTCTACCCAGGGAATGAGACTTCCTCTTCCAAGGAAGTGGCTGAACTGGCTGATTGATTGATGATGAACTCATAGAACTGTCGATATGAAGAGTTTGAGCAATCCTGATCTCAGTCACCTTTGTATGGATCTCATTGACCAAGGCGAGCGGTGGGGGAAAGCCCAGGCTGTGTACTCAGCTGGCCAATATGAAAACTGCCATCATCTGGATGCCGTGTCCAGGAGCAGGTCTCGGCACCATGGAGCTCTGTATGTGTCCTCTGTAAATGTCTGTGATCCTGGCTCCCTTGGGAGCTGTGCGTGGGTGCCTGGGAGACCTAAGATCTTCAATGGGCAAAGTCAGGCAGTGGTGGCTGAGTTCACTACAAACAATGGCATGAAGTGACATATGGGATAAGTTTCTTTTATAGGAGTTGGTAATCCTGGGCTCAGTGTTCATCCATCCATCCATCCATCCATTTATGATCAAGCTATGTAACACATATACAGTGGTGAGGATTGCAGACTCCCAAGGTCATATGCCTTCTCATTACTTTTAATTTATTATTTGTAGTCTGGGTGACCATTTCTAGATCTTCTTTATGACCAATTTCTTATTTTTGGGGGGGGTGGGGAACAGGAGTGCTCATCTCATGGGTACTAAGTATATCCTCTACCATCAAACAGCATTCCAACATTCCTAGCTCCCTGTTTTCTGATTCCTAAGGTGAGGCAGTAACGGTGCCCCATTCTGGGGCTGGTGTGAGAATTTTTTGATAGCCCTCAGTGCTAGAAATTGTTGCACTTCTACAAGTGGTAGAAGTTGTTGCCTACTCTTAGGTACAAGCTGGCATGTGATGGCTTCCAGATGACTTGCTGGTGTGTATACCTGTAATACACTAGAACACTTGGGAATTGAGGACCAGAGGTTCAGAAGTTCATAGATATATGACCTAACACAATAAGTTGGAAACCAGCTTAGGTTACATGAGACCCTCAAAGAAACAGAGCACTTCTGCAATGCTGTGCAGCCTGAATAATAAAAATCCAGAGACAGATACTAGGGTTCAATCTGAAGATCAGAAAAGCCACTAGAGAGCTCTTACATCTTTGAAATCTTCAGACTGAAAGAGAAGGAGTTTCTGTCTCATCCTGCCTTATATTTCTCTCTAGTGCTGGGATTAAAGACATATACCATCACCACCTGACATCCATGGTTAACTATTGTGGCTGCTGGAATTAAAGGTGTGTGCAACCACTGCCTGTCCTGTATGGCTGACTAATGTGGCTGTTTTGTGTTGTGTTCTTTAGGTGAGCTTTATTTATTAAAACACAATATGCCACTATATTTCCCCTTTTTTGTCTAAAATAAAAAAGGAAGGCTGTAATTAATATAAGAAAACTACATACAGTAAGTACAACTATGTACAATATATAGCCAATAACTAGATCAACAGTGTCCCATACATTTGGGTAGGTTGTGCTTTCATTTTCATTGAAGTCTATGAAGTCTTTAATTTCTTTCTTTATTTCTTCCTTGACCCAGGGTTGATTTAATTGAGCACTGCTCAATTTCCATGAGTTTGTAGGTTTCTATGAGTTTGCACTTACTGTGTTATTGAATTCTAACATTAAATGATGGTGTTCTGATAAGATACAGAAGGTTATTCCAATTTTTTTTGTATCTGTTGAAATTTGCTTTGTTACTGAGAATGTGGTCAATTTTAGAGAAGATTCCATGAGGTGCTGAGAAGAAGGTATATTCTTTTGTGTTTGGGTGTAATGTTCTATAGATGTCTGTTAAGTCTATTTGAGTCATGACATCTGTTAGTTTCTTTATTTCTCTGTTAAGTTTCTGTCTGGTTGATCTATCCATTGGGGAGAGTGGGGTGTTGAAGTCTCCTACTATTACTGTATGGGGTTTGATGTGCAATTTAAGCTTTAGTAATATTTCTTTTACATATGTGGGTGCTCTTGTATTTGGGGCATAAATGTTCAGGACTGAGACTTCATCTTGATTGATTTTTTTCCTGTGATGAGTATGAAGTGTCCTTCTCTTTCTCTTCTGATTGATTTTAGTTTGAAGTCTATTTTGTTAGATATTAGGATAGCTACACTTGCTTGTTTATTGAGTCTGTTTGACTGGAAAATCTTTTCTCAGTCCTTTACTCTAAGGTAATATCTGTCTTTGAGGTTGAGGTATTTTTCTTTATACAGCAGAAGGATGGAACCTGCTTTTGTATTTGTTTAAAAAATGTTGTAACAGGGGCTGGAGAGATGGCTCAGAGGTTAAGAGCATTGCCTGCTCTTTCAAAGGGCCTGAGTTCAATTCCCAGCAACCACATGATGACTCACAACCATCTATAATGAGATCTGGTGCCCTCTTCTGGCCTTCAGGCATACATGTAGACAGAATATTGTATACATAATAAATAAATAAATATTTTTAAAAAATGTTGTAACATTCTGTTAGCCTGTGTCTTTTGATAGGTGAATTGAGTTTGTTGATAATAAGAGATATTAATGACCAGTGATTGTTAATTCCTGTTATTTTTTGGTGGTAGTGTCTGTATGTTTCACTTCTTTGGGGTTTACTGGTGTGAGGTTGTCTGATGCCTGTGGGGTTTTTTGGGTGCAGGTAGCTCCCTTGGGTTGAAGTTTTCCTTCTAGTAGTTTATGTAAGACTGTGAATAGGTATTGTTTAAATTTGGTTTTTCATGGAATATCTTGTTTTCTCCATTGATGGTAATTGAAAACTTTGCTGGTTATAGTGGTCTGGGCTTCCATCCATGGTCTCTTAGAGTCTGCAGCACATCTGTCCAGGATCTTCTGGATTTCATGGTTTCCATTGAGAAGTTGGGTGTCATTCTGATAGGTCTGCCTTTATATGTAACTTGACAGCTCTTAATATTCTTTCTTTATTCTGTATGTTTTGTGTTGTGATTATATGGTGAGGGGACTTGCTTCCTGTACCCTCCTAGGCATATCCTTCTTTAGGTTGGGAAAATTTTCCACTATGTTTTGTTGAATATGTTTTCTGTGCCTTTGAGTTTTTCTTCTTCTTGTATCCCTCTTATTCTTTTGGTCTTTTCTGGTGTCCCAGAATCCCTGGATGTTTTGTTAAGAATTTGTCGAATTTATCACTTTCTTTGACCAATGAATCTATTTCCTCTATACTATCTTCAACATTTGAGATTCTCTCTTCCATTTCTTGTATTCTGATGGTTATGCTTGAATCAGTAAGTAGTTCCTGTTCGTTTACCCAGATTTTCCCTTTCCAGAATTCTCCCAGTTTGTGTTTTATTTATTTCCTCTATTTCAGTTTTCAAGTCTTGAATTGCTTCCTTCACTTGTTTGACTGCTTTTTCTTGAGTTTTTAAAAGAGATTTATTGATTACATCCAATTTTTCGTTTGTCTTTTCCTCCATTTCTTTAAGGGAATTTTTCATTCTGTCTTTAAGGGTCTCTATCATTTTCATAAAGTTATATTTAAGATAGTTTTCTTCTGCTTCTTCTGGGTTAGGATTATCAAGTCTTCCTGTTGTATGACCACTGGGTTCTGGTGTTAACATGTTACTTTTTAGGTTGTTATATGAATTCTTGCATTGGCACCTTTCCTCCTCTTCCTCCAGTTGGTGCTGGCAGTGTCTGCCTCTTGGTCCAGTCCTTGCAGTTGCTGTCAGTGTGTTAGGGAGCTGCTCTTAGTCTACTCTGTGCAGTTGCTGTCTGTGTCCTAAGGAGCCACTGAGGTCTCTCTTAGACCACTCACTCTCTTAGTTTGCTCTGCGCAGTTGCAGCCTGTGCTTCAGAGTTCCTCTGAGGTTGCAGGGGATGGGTGTGTTTGTGGGTAGAGTGGGCCTTGTAGCTTAAAGGGTCTGATTGATGGGGTGGGGTGTTGGAGGTGGGGGAGGGGCCTGGGGTTTTGCCCCAGTACTGAGGGTCTAGAGAGTGAGGTGCCCAGCTGTCTGGCTGATCACTCACCTCTCGGTTTGCTCTGTGCAGTTACAGCCTATAGTTCCCCATTTTTTAATGTGGGAAAACTCTTTTAACTCATTCCTTCCTTTAAGGATTTCCAATTGTCTTATCAAATCTGAGAAGGTTGATGAAGATATAAGGCTTATTGCTGTTGCGTAGAACAGTAAAAGCCATACTGGATTTCATGGTAGCCACCTGGTTTGCCAGCTGCCTGAGAAGGGTATTCAGGGAGAGCCCACAACCTATAGTGCAGAGAGAGAGAGAGAGAGAGAGAGAGAGAGAGAGAGAGAGAGAGAGAGAGAGAGCACAGTCTGAAAAGTGCACAGGATTGATGGGATTGTTAGGAGAAAGCTAAAAAAGATGATTTTTGGGGGGGAGGTAACTGCCTAAAGGCAGAACCAGCTGGTTAGTGCAGATGAGTGCTGTGGTTTCGGGCTCAGGGGCTTATGGAGTTTGGGAGGCAGCTGGAGAGTGTTTTAGAGAGGCTCTAACAGGAAAATCACAAACTCCCTCAGAGGCTTGGGGAAAAAAGAAAAGAAAGCCTAGCCAAGTAGGCCTGGAGCCCCATGTGCATCTCTAGTGGGAACCCCATGTGTAGCTCTGGCCTGTGCCAGTGGCTAAAACAGCTTGTTTGTGAATTCGTACCCCAGATGTTGGCCACCAATTGCATCACGAATCATAAAAACCGAGAGACAGATATTAGGGTTCAACTTGAAGATCAGAAAAGCAAAATTAGCCAAGCCACTAGACAGCTCTTACCTCTTTGAACTCTTCAGATTGAAAGAGAGCGAGTTCCTGTCTCATCCTGCCTTATATTCCTCTCTAGTGCTGGGATTAAAGGCCTGCAACACCAGCCCCTGGCCTCTGTGGCTGACTAGTGTGGCTGCTGGGATTAAAGGTGTGTGCCACCACTGCCTGGACTGTACGACTGGCTAGTGTGGCTGCTTTGCACTGACCTTCAGACAAGCTTTATTTATTAAAACACGAATAATATACCGCTATAATGCTGGGTCAAGCCAGCCTCTCCTCCCAGGTGCCCTCCCACAGGTCCTTGAGGGCGGTGAGTGTGAAGAGAGTTCTGTTTTCTGCTCACTGGGAGGAGAGATGGGCTTCCATGCTGCAGTAACTGCTTATGCTGCATGCAGAAGAGGTTGGGACTGAGCCATCTTGGCTTCCAGGCTGGAGTGAGCTGGGCTGAGGCAATCCTAGCCACAGAGTGTCCGAGATATGGGCCGTTGATACTTCCCCCCTGCTTTACAACTGCATTGCTAAGGCACCCCCAGAACTCTCTACTCAAGCCCACTTCTTTTCCCTCTCCTTTTCTAGGATCTGCATTTTTATGCACTCCTTATTCCTGCCCCACCCCCACCCCCAGGACATCCACCCCCACTCCCAGAATGTACACGCGGCAGCTGATGAAGTTAGCTCTGATGGAAGCCAGATCAGTGGCCCTAGACAGGGACCCAGATGCTAAAAATAGCTCATAGCTTGATCTCTGCAAATTAAATGAAAGAACAGCATTGGAGGCAGGGGCTGGAGAATCTCCCTAACACTGGCTCTATCCATTTTCTCTGGGTGGGGTCAGGCATCCCAGGAATCTGGTCCTTCTCCCCTGGATCAGAGTTAAGCAGATAGTGCTTTAGCCTGGGAGAACGCCAGGCCCATGTGGAGCAGATGGGGAATGATAGGTCAGAGATGCTGCCAAGCAGGTCTTTAATACTCAGTGGTCATGATGGTTGGGACAGTGGTGGTTGGTTTAATCAACCATGGGTGACTAGAATCACCCTCAACCCTTGTCTAGGAGGCACTGAGTTGGAAGTCAACACATTCTCCCTAAGAATAGCTTTCTAGAGTAGAAACTGTTGTGTGTGTGTGTGTGTGTGTGTGTAACACCAAACAAAGTAGCAGTGGTGTTTGGAGGCATGCCTATGAAGGGAATCTGTCCTGTGATGTTAACCACAGCCTTCTTTTTGGTGAGGAATGCAGCAGCCACAGCTGAACCAGGAACCTAAGAGTGTGGCTTGTGCTCCCTATGGGGAAGATGCTCCTACAGTGAAGACGAGGAGGGACCCTATGAAGCACCTTGGATTGATTCTCTTTAGCTTTTCTTTGGCTCTTCCTTTGTCTCCTGCTAGCCTCTGTTACAGCTGAGGACTTCAACTTGGATCTTTGGTGTGAGCATCATGTGCATTTAGGGGACCTTTGCCATTCTCAGGAGTCATTTTGTGATAACTTTAGCTGTCATTTATGCTTCTCCTCCTATGCCTGGTGCCCTGCTCAAGAGTCTCATAGAAGATACTGCAAGAGCCGGGGTGGTAGTGACACACACCTTTAATCCTAGTACAGAGGGGTGGCAGAGGCAGGCGGATCTCTGTGAGTTCAAGGTCAGCCCGGTCTACAGAGTGAGTTCCAGGACAACCAGGGATACATAGAGAAACTCTGCCTTGAAAAACCAAAATAGAAGATACTCCAAGGATACCTGAGAGCTAGGATACATTATCCCTTGTTGGAAACTGGGATGTTTTAATTTTTTTTCAAACTGAGAACTATCTGCATATCTATAATGAGATATTTTGGAGAAGGGACTCAAGTCTAAACACAGTATTTAACTTTCATATATACCATATGCACATAGCACCCTATTAGCTATATGCAATATTTTAAACAAATTTTGTGAATAAGGTAATGTTTTCTGGTCTAGGATTTTTTACTTGTGGGATCTTGTTGGGGGCTCAGAAAATCTCAGATTTTGGAACATTTTAGAGTTTGGATGTTTTGATTTAGGGATGCTCAACTTGGGATTGTGGAAAAAAGGCGGATGGATGTGAGGGATGCTGGGTAGCCTTTGGTATATTCTAATGTGGCCTCTTGGTGTGTTTTTACTGAAACACACCATTTGTATGTGTAATGGCCATTTTACTTATTTCATTCATTATTTAAGTGTGTGTGTGTGAGAGAGAGAGAGAATGAATGGATTTTTTGTTTTGCTTTGCTTTATTTTTTCTTTTTGTTGTTGTTGTTCTGTTTTATTTTCGAGTCAGGGTTTCTCTATAACCCTGGCTATCCTGGAACTCGCTCTGCAGACCAGGCTGGCCTCAAACGCAGAGATCTACCTGCCTCAGCCTCCAGAGTGCTGGGATTAAAGGTGTGCACCATCACTAGCTGGCTTCATTATGGGTTTTTTACACATTTGTGTCATTGTGCTTTGTTCTAATCATTCCTTTGGTCATTTTGTCTTTTAGGAAAGAAGATCTAGGTCTGGCACGCTGAGTCTGCAGAGAATTTCCCAGTTATGAATCAGTGCATTTATAGAGGGATGGAAGAAAACAAGGAAAGGTAACAATTAAGGAAAAAATGTCATGCAATGGTTCAATGCGTCAAATTCCTTCATGCCTGTATGGTTGGTAGAAACCCTGAAGGATTAGAGGTTGCATGGGGCGAGGTGAGAAGCTTGGTGGTACAGTGTCTTCCTAGCATGCGTCAGGCTCTGGGTTTTTGATCCTCTGCCCTCCAGGAACACATCTCCTTTCCCGTGTTCAGCTTGTTCCACCAGAGGAGAGAAGCCATTGCTAAATACAAAGAAATATTTCTAAGTCCCAGAAGAGCTGGGATCACAGAAATGATGTGGCATAAAATTCGGTGTCTCAGTTCTATGCTGGAGTGTTCATCCCCAAACACAGTGCCACCACTCAGAACACGGTGCTTGTGAGTGGCTGGTCTCTCAAGAGCCAGCAGGGATGGACCCGAGCTCTTTCATGCCATTTCGTCCGCCCTCTTTCACTTCCTCTTTTTTTAAAGAATAAGTTTTTAATTTTATCAATTAAAAAAACATTTAATTCTGAGTCCTGAATTCATTCCTGTTCTTCCCTATTATCTATGCAGTTTGTTTATGCTTTGTGTAATATGTCCATTTTCCTTCCAGAATTTTCTCTGGCTATCGAGATATATAGAAGGAAGTCATTCTTTCATTTCTTCTCCTTTGTTGTTGTTGTTGGTGGTGGTGGTGGTAGTGGTGGTGGTGGTGATGGTGGTAATGGTGGTGGTGGTATTGGTGGTGGTGGTGGTGGTGGTGATGGTGGTAATGGTGGTGGTGGTATTGGTGGTGGTGGTGGTGATGGTGATGATGGTGGTGGTGGTGGTGGTGGTGGTGTGTGTATATACAAGCACATGTGGAGGCCAGAGGTTGAAGTCAGGTGTCTCCCTTGATCCCTCTCTGCCTTATCTATTGAGACACGGTCTCACATTTGAATCCAGACCTTGCAGGTTCACCTAGTCTCAAGCAAGTCCCCAGCTTGCTCCAGGGAATCCTGTTTCAGCCTCCCATGTGTAGAGATTATAAGTGCGTTGCCATGCCTACTTGGCATGTATGTGGGTTCTGGGGAATCCAAGCTCAGGTCCTCACATTTGGGTGCCAAACTGTTTAACCCATGAATCCATTTCCTCAGTTGCTTGTTTCTTCTTTTAAAAATGCATGTTGTGCTGTCCGGTCTGTTTTCTAACCCTTTAAAACATTTAATGATGCATCCTGTGATGTTTTTGAGGCAGCAGCCTATGTAACGCTCCATTTTCACATCACAGCAAGTGTGAGGGCCTCCATCTCACCGATTGCTGAGCCGGCTCATGGCGCTTAGACTGGCCCTGAGTTTTGTTGGGATGTGTGCTAGGCTGTCTTCCTTTGGGCACACAAGCTAATGGTTCTCTGTGGTGGTTACTAAGGAGAAGAGTTGCTGAATCATCCTGCATACACACTTAAGAGTCTAATAAAAATGATGGGATCACTCTCTAGGGAACACAGTTTGGCTTATCAACTGGGTACCAGGTTTCCTGTCTGCCTACCCCCTGCAAACCTCAGATCTGTCCTTGAATTTTTGCAGTCAGCAAGGTGAACAGCATACCTCTCTGGGGCTGTAATTTCTTCTCTTCTTTCCTCTGGGAAGGTTCATCTTCTTGGGACTGTTGCTTGGTTTCATCTCCCACTGATACCCATAAGCTTCTGCCCTCACAGGGAGCAGCAACCTCTCCTGAGACCCAGGCCCCCAGCATACCTGGGCAGTCTTGGATCTTCCCAGGTGAAGATGAAACTTTACTTTCTCTTCTGCAAAGCCTCTAGGCTGCTGTTCCAGGGGTCGGTCCAGTACAGAAGCACAGCCTCTCCTTTGTCTCGCTGAAGGATTCTGAAGCCCAGGGTTAGATTTCTGACTTGAGGTGGGCTTATCTAGAGCCGTCACTGGCGGCAGGCTGAGCGTTTGCTGAGTGTCAGCTCTCTCTGTGTACCGGTTTTCTACTCCTCTGCTTGAGTTCTCACAGGGTTCTAGAAGGAAGGAGTAGTGTTGTTCCCCTATTTTGTAGTCGTAGGTGACAGAAGAGACTTTACTTAAAAGCAATCTGAGGAATAAAAAGAAAAATCATAACTATTTGGTCTCCTCGTGGAAACTCAGCTCTTAGCCAGCGCTCTCATTAGATAGTCCGTGAACCGCACTGGCTCAGTGCTGAGCTCCCCTGTGGGATGTGACGTTGGAGTCAGCCTGCCCTGTTTGCAGTTGCCGCTCTGTATCTGCGACTATTCTCGGAGTGAGTAGGGTTGTCTCACTCCAGCACATGGCCCAGGGCTTTGGTGTACCCCCAGCACCTCTGCTCTGGGTCCTTTTGTGATCAGAGGCTCACTTACACTCACCCAGATACTCTCGTGGAAGGATTTCCCAAGCTGAACGTCCTTGCTGTGGGAAGTGAATATATGGTGTTAGGAGAAAAGTTTCTCCTGGGTGCAGAGGGAAGGAAGTGTTTGGCTTGTCCTCGGTAAACCTAACCCAACACTCTGTCTTGAAATGTTTCATTTTAGAGCCTGTTCAAAGATTAAGAGGATCCAGACAGGGCCGAGGATGTATCTTAGCAGTACAGCCTTGCCTAGCATGTTTGAAGGCCTAGGTTCCATCCCATACCACAGAAACAAATAGGCAAATATATAAATGAAAGAAACACACGCAGAATGCAATTTCAGCTGTCGCCCTAAGCTCCCCTTTCCTACATATTTCAAAGACATAAAATTTGAGGGGCTGGATAGCTGGCTTAATGGTTATGAACACGCACTGCTTGCAGAAGACCCAAGTCCAGTTCCTAGCACCAATGTTGACTCACGGTGACCTGTCCCTCTTGTTCTAGAGGATCTGACACCTTCTTTGGCCTTCACAGGCACCTGCACTCAGATACACACCCCTCCCCGTCATAGTTAAAAAAAATACTCAGCATGGGAAGAGGCTTTAGATTTATCATATCTCATTCCTTGTTGCAGTTTAAGCAAACAGTCTAAGAGTGAGGAAATAATTGTCCAGGCTGTAGGAGTTCAAGCCGTAGAAGCATGTGTTGGTCTCAGGCCCCTGGGGTCTGGCTGACTGTGGCTCTTGCCACAGCATCACAACTACCTCTTGTGGAACTGGTTGATCCCAGGAGCCTGGTCCCTCTTGTTATTATTATCAAGAGTTTATTATCTGAGAGTCCCTTGAGGGGAACCGATGAATTGTTGAGTCATTCCATGGGCATTTATTGTACATTACTAAGTGTATTAGAAGCACGAGGTAGGTACGAGAGGCTTTTTCAGAGAACTGAGAGTTGGGAGGGGGGCGTGTGAGGGGGCATTCGCATACATGATGAGTATGGCCCAGTGGAAAGCCTCTGTTTTTTGTTGGTTAGTGGAGAGCATAGCTGTATATATCCCCTTTCTTAGTTAGGGTTACTCTAGCTCTGGCGAAACACCATGGCCAAAGCAACTTGGGAAGGAGAGGATTTATTTGGCTTACACGTCCACAGGACTGTTCATCATCAAAGGGAGTCAGGACAGCAAGTCAAGCAAAGCAAGAACTTGGAGGCGGAGCTGATGTGGAGGCCGTGTTTATTGACTTGCTCAACTTGTCTTCTTATAGGACCCAGAACCACTAGCCTAGGGGTGGCCCCACCCGCCATGGGCTGGGCCCTTCCCTGTCAATCACCAGTTAAGAGAATGCGCTTCAGGCTTGCCCACAACCCAATCTTCTGGCCTTTTCTCATTTAACTCTCACATGACTCTAGCTTGCGTCAAGTTGACCTGACATCAGCCAGCACAGCGTAGGACCGCAGTGTGGCCTGGAAAAGCACCTCCATGTTTCGAGGACAGGGTCTTCCCAAGCGTAGTCCTCTGTATAGCAGAGCTCTGCTCCAGAAATCTCTGGACATTTTGTCCTGCAACCAAACAGCGTTATTGGAAGAAATCCATTCCCACGGTATTTGTGGCTGGGCCATCACTTCTGGTTTCTTCCACTTCTAGATGGCACCTGCTCCCCTAGGGGCCTAAGAACCCCAGATTTCCATGTGGTAAACCTCCAGGGGGCCAAGTTTCCTGCTGCACACGGTGACTATGGCCAGATCGAGTTATTTCTTTGTGCTCCAGTTCCTCAGCTGTGCAGTGGGAAATGGTGTCAGGCATGCAGAATTTCTGAGGGAACTCAGGTGCAAAGGGAATTCTGAGGAGAAAATCCTTGTCCTTCCTATCTGTCCTTCCTGTGTCATGCTGGGAACTGGTTCATCCACTTATTCATTCATTCACTAATTTGTCCATCGACCCATTACCATTACCAGGCAGGCCTCAGCATTAAAGGAAAATGCCCAAAGAAGGGCATTTCTTTCCTTGCCAGTTTCTACTTGAAGGCTGTATGTACTTCTTCAAAATAAAAGTTCTCTCTGGCTTAACTATTACAGTATAGTTGTTGCTTGCTGTTGGGGGGAGTTGACCCAGGATCCTCATGAATATCAGCATTCAAAGATGCTCAAATCTCTTACATTAAGTTGGACCAGACTTTTTTGGGCCACCAACTGTCTCCCAAATCATGAGACAGAGACCTCTTATCAGTTATGAATGCTCGGCCTTAGCTTATTTTTGTTTCTGGCTAGTTTTCTTTTTCCTTCGGCTTAAATTAATATGTTTGTCTTCATCTACATTATGCCTTGGAACTTTTTAATATTGTTTTTCACAACATTTTGCAAACAGCATGCTGTCTGCAAAGAATGCAGATAACTTCCTGCATTAAATCATTTCTTGCACACAGATTAAAATTCAAGGCCTCCCTCGGCTACATTTGGAGTTTAAGGCCCATGTAGCCCACTTACTGAGGCCTTGACTTAGAATAAAAAGTAAAAAGAAGGCTGGGGTTATAAATATTCTCAGAGCTAGAGCACTCATGCGGTGTATGTGAGACCCTAGGATACTTAAAAACATAACAGTCCGTACACCTTTCGTTCAGGTGAATTTAAAAGCATATTTATTTTTAATTTATGTGTGTGAATACTTTGCCTGCATATATGTGTGGACATCATGTACAGTGAGCTGCCATGTGGGTGCTAGGAATTGAACCTGGGTGCTTTACCAGAACAGCAAGTGCTATTAACCACTGGGCCACCACTCTAACCCCCCAGCTCTCAGGAGCCCGAGGGAAGAGGTTTGTGAGTTCTAGGCCAACAGGCCACAAATGAAGACCTTGTCTCAGAAACCAAGCAGACCTTAACCATGGTGTCCTGCCTCTTGTTGTTGACGTAAGGCCCATTGGACTTTGTGCTGGTTCGGTTAGGCATTCCTCTCCTGGAAGGAAGGGCTTCTGTGCACAGTGAGACCTGGTGTCTAGTCTGGGGCACTCCCTTGTATCAGTTGTGGGCAGGTTACTTTGGATACGTGGTGCCCGTGGCTTAGGGACACCTTTGGTGGGCTGGGTTGGCTGGAAGCAGTTACATGGAGGAGGCTCCAGGGAGAGCTTGAGTCCACATT
This sequence comes from Chionomys nivalis, assembly GCF_950005125.1. Taxonomy (NCBI): domain Eukaryota; kingdom Metazoa; phylum Chordata; class Mammalia; order Rodentia; family Cricetidae; genus Chionomys; species Chionomys nivalis. The sequence continues at coordinate 29,016,581 of NC_080090.1, read as the reverse complement.
GGGATTTTCCTAGTTCAGAGACTAGAACCCCACAGCTGTTCTTCCTGCTCGCTGTAGGCTACCCTCTGTTCCCTGGTCCGCTTATCAACTACCATCAGAGCTGTTTCATTCAGTGGTTTTATTAGCTCTTTGTTTACTACTTAAAGGGCTATGAGAGACCTGTTCACCTTCCCCTACTTCTGGTGACCTTCACAGTCTGGAAAGTGACAGCTAAGAGTTCTGAACTCCTGCATTCATGACCTTTGGTGAGACACTTCACCTCTCCACCTCCTCTATCCTCCTCCCCTCTTCACCTCCCCTCTCTCGTCTCCTCCTCCCTTTTTCTCCTCATCTCCTCTCCTCCTCACATCTACACTTTACCTCTTCAGCATCTCCAAGCAGCTTCTTCTTTTTTTTTTTTTTTTTTGGTTTTTCGAGACAGAGTTTCTCTGTGGCTTTCGAGTCTGTCCTGGAACTAGCTCTTGTAGACCAGGCTGGCCTCGAACTCCCAGAGATCCGCCTGCCTCTGCCTCCCGAGTGCTAGGATTAAAGGCGTGCGCCACCACTGCCCGGCTCCAAGCAGCTTCTTAGAGAACAACTTTTCCCTTACAGTAATAGGAACATCAGGAGGGAAAAATGCAACCTTTTGCCAAATATGTTCGGCCAGTGCTGGCTTCAGTTCAGTTAAGTGGGCCCTTCCTGCAGGCCTTGTCAGAGCCTATTAAAAGATCAGGTTGCGTGGCAGGGTTTCTAAATAGAGGTTTGTGCTCCTGTCAGCTGTCGGACAGATCACTTCTGATACTCAGGAACTCCTCAGTTCTTCTAACATGTGACATGGCTTGAGACGTGTGTCTTTTACAGACGAGGAATCAAGGCCTGTCAAGGCAAAGGCTGGGGAACCTCAGGCCCAATTTTCCTTATATTGTTTTTCATCAAACCAAAGTTTGTCTATCCTTGTTCTGGCCAAAGGCAGGGGTTAGAGCTGTATTTTAAAAGCTGTCCTGTGGAACCTGGAGACCCAGCATTTAGGAGGTTAAGACAGGGAGATCCGTTGAGCCCTCAAGCTTGAGAATAATGAGGGCATTGTAGGACCTCATCTCAAAGAATTAAAAAAAAAAAAAAGAATAGAAATCACGCTTGCATCTGTTAAGAAACAAACTCTCTGCTGGCCTCTTCCCACAGCCTAGGAGCTGATTTCCACACAGGGAAGAAATGACTGTCCTCTGGAGAGGCTGTGCGTGTTCACGCTCCGGACCTCGTAGCCACACAGTGAAATATATATCATTCTCCACTGTACGGGAAAGGGAGTTAGATTCTTAAGTACCTGCTTCAAGGGCAGCGGTAATTCTAGGTCTTAGATCAGAAGCAGTGTCTTTGACCCTCCGTAGGCAGCCCCTCTGTACAGGGAGGCTCAGAGCCTCTTTGCAGAATAGGCTGTAACTGAAGAGGCTGTCCCCGGAATGAGGTTCTATAATTTGAGATGCAGGGGTGTGCATTTATTCCCATCAGGAGAGCTTGTAGTCATACTCTTAGTTTCTGGTAGTTATCCTTTCTCTGGGCAGCCTAGTGTGTCGGGGACGGTGATTCTGGCCTCGTTGCTGATGTTTCCTGTCTCCATCTGTGACCAGTTTGCCCTCTGTTCCTGTAAGAAACACCATGGCCAAAAACAACTCTGAGAGGAAAGGGTTTATTTCAGGTAGCACTTTGTATCGCAGTCCGTCACTGAGGGGAGGCAGGGCAGGGACTCAGGCAGGAACTGAAGCAGAGACTGCAGAGAAACACTGCCTACGGCTGACTCCCTGACTCCTGCTCAGCTAGCTTTTGTATATAGCTCACACTCACTCACTTAGGGATGCTGCCGCCCATAGTGAGCTGGGTCCTTCCACATCGATGGTCAATTAAGACAACTTCACAGGAATGGCCAGAGGCCATTCTGACCTCGGTAATTCCTCAACTGAGGGTCCCTCTTTCCAGGTGTCTCTAGGTTGTGACATCCTGTACACCCTGCCTGCCCGTGAAAGGAGATAATGGTGAAATGAGAGTTCAGTGGGGTAACCTTGTCCACACTTGATTGACACACAGAATGAGGGGTAACCTTCTCCACACTTGATTGACACACAGAATGAGGGGTAACCTCCACACTCGATTGGCATACAGAATGATACGGTACATGGCCCAAGTCTGTTATCCACCCATAAACCATCCTTCTGCCAACCTCAGGGCCCAGGAGGAACTGTCTTAAGTGCCCAGCCTCTGCTTCATCTGCAAGGATTTCATTGAGTAAAATTCAGGTCCCTGCCGTAGACTGTCAGGCTTCCTGATGTCACAGCAGCCAAGGACTTTGCCTTCACGGTGCCTGTAGTCAAATGAAGAGATGGTTGTAGGAGGCAGGGGGACACGGAGAGCTTAGTGGAGTCGCTCGGGTTTCTTTACTCTGTCTTCATAGGCATTCTTTGTGTAAAGGGTGTGCGAACCTCCTTAGGAAGTGCTGCCTGCCTGCTGTGTGCCTGTAAGCCTGGGAAACAGCGAAACACACAAGCTGGGAAGGGCTTCAGCGGCATCCTGCCCGTTCTCACAGTGAGAGCGCAGCTCATGGAGGGTGGCAGGTAGAGTGAAATCTGAGGGGCTCGAGCCTGGCCCTCACTCATCTGGCAAAGGTGACACCCAGGAGCCCCTGCCCAGGTGGGGCAGGCAGTGGCCCTTGTCCACACACCTGCCCACTCAGAGTGGAGGCCATGTGCGTCATGTAACTCTCCCTCCCGGGGAATCTGATAGAAAATTCCTGCCAAGCAGAAGTGGAACAGTCGCTCTGGAGGTAAATCGGCTTTTCCGGCCTTACGATCCAAGCACTGGACTCGCTGAATTGTGTCAGGGTCACGCGCAGTCAGCTAAACCCTACCTCGCTGAGGTTCCTGGGCCTGGTGAGGGTAAGGCTCGTCACGGCATTGCCAAATGTTGGTTTTACTTTAGGGTGTTCTGACTGCATGGATGATGGGCACACTGTGTGGAATGATAGCCTTTTCTCTTTTTCATGTGGGGAAGTTTTTGTTTTCAATGCGGCAGTCATAGTTTTATTATACTTTGTCACTTGAGTTTTTATACTGTGATTGCCGTGTGGATTGGTTTAAAGGGCAGGGAGGGGCCGCTCTGCTGGAGCCGTGATCTCAGGGGCCGGGATGTTCTGTCGTGTTATGGCACTGTTGTGAGTTAGGTGTGAGTTTGAAAAACTGTTCTGGTGTTAAAGATAGAACCAGAGAGGCCTTGCCCCTGAGCAGTACCATAAATCAAGTGTATTTGGGAATTTGTTCTCCTTCAGCTATCTCCATCGAGGTCCTGGGGATCAAACACCCATTATCAGGTTTGGCAGCAGGGGGTGCCTTTACCAGCTGAGCCATCTTGTGGGGCCCTTCAGCCAGCTCCTGTCTTCTTTCCCACAGAGAGCTGCCTCACCTCTGCGGGGAAGTCTGGGGAGGCTTGAGCATTCGAGACAGAGGACAGGCATCTCTGGGACAGTGCAGGAAGGCGGCTGTTGTATGTAACAAGCACGTTGAACCTGTGCATCGTCGGTGTGATGTTTAACCTCCAGGGAAAGTCGTGATGACTTTCTGCAGGACCTGGCCACCCTCACCCTTTGCCTCTCGTTCTAACATGTCGCTCCCTAACTTTGGCCTGGCGGAGCTGCTTTTGGCAGAAGACGACAAGGAGCTCCCACACTTAGGTTTTATTAGAGTGTTTTTATGTGCGTGGTTGTGTTTGGGTTAGACAAGAGCCAGTGAACGAAGCAGCAGTGATGGCCGTGTGGATGGTGCTAACCTTCTGGTGATGCAGGAAGACTGAGGAAGCGGAAGTATAAAGTGCTGTTAGCTGGCGACGTGTGCTCTAGGGAGAAATGAAGTTGAATGGAGTGTTGTTCCAGGTAGTGCAGTAAGGAGGGCTTTTTACACAGATCAAATGTTGAGAGAATGGGCCTGGTGTAGCCTTCTCGAGGAAACTCATGCTGGCTTGCGGAGATGGCATGTGCCAAGGCCCAGGGGCAGGAAGGGGATTGACCGTTTGTGCTGGAACAGACAGGCCAGCACCGATGTGTGATAATGGGACTGTCCTGTGTGCTGATCGATTGGTCAGCTCTATTACTGGCAATCATGATTACCGGAACTAAAGGACCTCCTGGCTTCCCCAGGTGGCTGGAGTGGGCAGCCTTGGGTGAAGGAGCCACTGTGCCAAGACACATGCCGTCTACCGCACCTGCGTTAGTCATAGCCTTCGCTCCCAGCGTCCCACTAGCGGTCACATGGAGTAGAATAAGGAATGTGACAGCGCTCAGGAGTGAACATTTCTGATTTTGAGTTGGGGTTTCACTCCCTTCCCCAGGCTGACTCTGAACTGCTATGCTGAAGTGACCTCCTGTCTTGGCCCTCTAGATAGCTGTCTGTCTGTACGTCTGTCTGTCTGTGTTTACATTTTTGATTTGTTTTGCAACAGAGACTTATTCTTTTTTTTTTTAATTGATTTTGTTGACTTATATATTTTCTCTGCTCCCCTCCCTGCCTCTCCCTTCCCCTTCAACCCTCTCCCATGGTCTCCATGTTCCCAATTTACTCAGGAGATCCTTCTTCTTTTCTACTTCCCATGTACATTTGATCCATGTAGAGACAGAGACTTACTCTATAGCCTAGACTAGCCTGGAACTCATTGTATAGCTCAGGTCGCAGGTCGGCCTCCAACTCACAGGGATCTTCTTGCCGCAGGCTCCAAAGTGGGATAATAATTGTGACCACCATACCTAGTTAGGGTATATTTTTGAATGATCATTTTGCTGAATGATCATTATCTCATATTCAGGATGGTTCGCCTGCCTGCCTTCCTTCCTGTAAGAAAGTCATTAATAACTTCTTTTCTTAATATTGATTAACATTATCAAATTATCTTATTTGTTCTAATAGTTTTTTTCAGATCCGCTTTTAATATTATTATTTTTGTGGGGAAGGATTTTTTCCAGACATATAATTATATAATCTTTAACTTAATGAAATTTTGCTTCCTCTTCATTTCCAGTTGTTGAAACTTGTTTTTCTTCTGTCTAACTGTGCTGACAGCTCCTTCCTGGGTGGTGTCTGCTGGTGTGGCCTGGACTCCTCGACCCCTGCAGGGACTGTGCTGTGCTTTCCAGCCGGATCTCCGGATCTCTTTAGGAAGTTTCCCTCTGTTCCTGTCTAGTGAAGAGTCAGTACTCAGTGCTGGGGTCCAACAGGATGAGCATCGGAGGAGGCGTCTGCTTTTTGTTACTGATTTTTCCTTTAGATTCAGTTAATGAGATGAATTATATTGATGGATTTCCTAATAATGCGTCCTTCTATTCCTGGAGAGAATAGAACCTGTGACCTGGAAAATGTGTGCATGTGCATATATGTGTGTGTGTGCATATGTGTGTGTATGTGTACATGCGTGTGTGCATGCGTGTGGTTCTTAAGAGAGAGGGCCCAGCAATTCAGTGACTGATTTGGGGTGTTAAGTCCCTGCCCGTAGTTTCAGACTTTTCTCGCTTCCCTGAGTTATGTGTGGGGGCAGGAGTGGGGGTGTGGAGGGTGAACCCGGCACCCACAGGCTTGATTCAGTGAATGGTTTCCCCAGCCTCACCCTCACTTCTAACCTCCTACCCAAACCCAACCTTAATTTGCCTCGGTGATTCTAAGTTGCTCCCTTCAAAATGAACTGAAAAGGCACATGTTTTAAAAAGGGTTTTAAAACCGCAGCAGCAGCAACAACAACAATTTGTATCTTAAAGATTTATGTGTATGAATGCACCATGTGAGTTCCGGGGACTTCCAGATGCTTCTGAGTTACCAGGTAGGGGCTGAGAATCTAACCCCAGTTCTCTGTAAGAGCAGTAAGTACTCTTAACTGTTGAGCCATCTATTTAGTTCCAAGAGTTGTTTTTATTTTATTTATTTACTTTTTGATAAAAAATATTATGTAGCCCAGGCTGCCCTGAAACTCGAGTTTTCCTGCTCAGTCTTTCAAATGTTGGAATTACAGGCACCGCTATGTCCAGCTCCAAGAGTATCTTTGATGAGATGTTAAATCTTACTAGTGGGGTTTGTAATAGCAAAGCTGAGCAGGCATGTGACTTCCTGTCACCTGGATTCAGGTGGTAACTAAGTCCCACAACCCCACGTGAAGACCTAAATCTAGGGGCAAGTTAGAAACCTTCTCCTGCAGATTTGTCCTGGGAAGAAAGAGGACAACTGTCATCAGTGGTAGAGACACAGACATCAGTGTGGAGATGGTGTGATGTCAGCGTGGAGACGGTGTGATGTCAGCGTGGAGACAGTGTGATGTCAGCGTGGAGCCAGTGTGATGTCAGCGTGGAGACGGTGTGATGTCAGTGGAGCCAGTGTGTGATATCAGTGTGGAGACGATGTGATGTCAGTGGAGATGGTGTGAAGTCAGTGTGGAGATGGTGTGATGTCAGTGTGATGTCAGTGTGATGTCAGCGTGGAGATGGTGTGATGTCAGTGGAGACAGTGTGATATCAGCGTGGAGACAGTGTGATGTCAGTGGAGACGGTGTGATGTCAGTGGAGACAGTGTGATATCAGTGGAGACAGTGTGATATCAGCGTGGAGATGGTGTGAAGTCAGTGTAGAGATGGTGTGAAGTCAGTGTAGAGATGGTGTGATGTCAGTGTGATGTCAGCGTGGAGATGGTGTGATGTCAGTGGAGACAGTGTGATGTCAGCATAGAGACGGTGTGCTGTCAGTGTGGAGACTGTGATGTCAGAGGGGACAGCAGTCCAGAGGCATCTCTGCTTCAGATGCTGTCTTACTCATGGTCTACTGAGGCACGGGGTCCTCCCCCCTCCATCCTTCTTTATAAAATAGAGGGACAGAGAGAGAAGGGATTTACCAGAGGCCATCAGTAGGCATAGATTTGAGACAGGTGGCTGGCCTCTGGCTGCAGGTCACATACTACAGTCTCTGACACCTTGTGAACCTGGTGGCTGAACCATTAGATTTGGTTGTTCCCAGTCCTCATTACATGCTACTTTACATGTTTTTTTCATGGAAAATCTTGAAATTCTCTTAAGAGATGTCATATGTGGTAGAAAAAAATACACACCAGAATCTGGCAGTCCTACAGCCTTCTTCCCATTCTGTTTCATGGCCTTGCCCGGCGATATTAGCATTGTGAACCTTGTCTTTACCTGTAGATAGGATACTATTAATACTGACGCCGTAGGGTGAGTGCAAGGCTTGAATGGGATGGTGTGACTCTCGTGCCCAGCATAGCACTGGGGTGAACTGTCGGCAGCTGTCATTGATTGGCAATGGCATGTCTTCCTAGAAGTGCATATTGGTGAACTTGGTCCTGAGTGAACACCGTAGAGTGCTTGTGTGTTTACACAGACCAAGGCAGACCTATGTCACTGGCCGGTGTAATCTGTGAAATCACTGGTGTGCATACACTTACTCCATGACTAAATCAGCCAACTAGACACACTAGGGGAAGGGACCCTCAGCTAAGGAGTTGCCTTCATCAGATTGTTCTGTGGGCCATTTTCTTGATTCCTAATAGATGTAAAGGGCCCAGCCCACTGTGGGCGGTTCCATCCCTGACTGTGTAGGAAAGGGAGCTGACCATGAATGGGAAGCTGCTAGTAAACAGTATTTCTCTATGACTGCAGCCTTGCGGGCCTGCCATGGCCTCCCTCAGTGATGGACTGTAAGCTGCACACCAAATCAGCCCTTTCCTCTCCGAGCTGGTTTGTGCTCGTGCGCCATCACAGCGGCAGAAGCTAGCCAGGACCGCCGCTGAGCGCACTTTTCTGGTCAGGCAGCTGGGACGAGATATTCAAGTGAGCTGATAGCATCACCAGTCTCCCTCAAACAGGAGCATTTTAGCACAACTTTAATTTTATAATTCTAAGCTAAAGTTTTGCACAAGCATATATTAGTTGCACAAAATAATGGGTTTCACGGTGACACCTACGTTTGTCTTAAAATTAATGACAGTGTGGCATTTAAGAACACAGGCTCCAGAGCCACACTGCTTGATTCGGGTCTTGGCTGTCCCACTCACCAGATGTGTGTCACCTTGGCTGTGCTGTCTGACCGGTCTGTACTATACTTTCCTTGTTGTAAAATGGGGCTAATAATAGGCCCTGCCTTCCAAGGAGCTCCGCGGATGATGGGAGCAAATGTCCACCAAGGCCTCTGCAGCCCGAAGCCTTAGCTGCTGTGCAGCAATCCAGACTGTGTCACCAGAAGCACATTTGCCTCTTTCTTTTCAGTGTATTGAATGAAGATGTTCCTTGATGTTCCTCACTGTCACCGCTGCGTGTGCTCTTTTTGAATCACTGAGCCTCTCCCCGAACCTGTTTCTACCTCATCCATTATAGAAAGAGGAAGAGTCAGGCAGGTGAGATGCTCATCGGGTAAAGGCCGTTGCCATGGAAGCCTGGAGACAGTACTTCAGTCCCTAGAACCTAGGCAAGAACAACTTCCATAGAGTTATCCTCAGATCTATACACACACACACACATACACACACACACACACACCCCAATAATAATACATCTTAAAACTTAAAGAGAAGAAGCTGATTGTTTTTCCAGCGGTGGGCATGTCCTGTGGCACTGGCAAGAGAGGTGGGTCAACTCTTGGGAAATGTGAACTGGTCATTACCCATGGCCCAGCCTTTTGTTCCATGGGGACAATGTATGGCTTTCCCAGGTGATTCATTGCTGGGCATTGGTGATCACATGACCTAAAAGGAAGTATGGAGTCAGGTCAAGGTGTGCCAGGAGGGTGACGGCATGGCAAGGGCTGACGAGGGCAGAGCAGGTCTGTTTCTCTGGGGTCCAACCGAAAGGATGTGAGAAAATAAAAGGCTCTGGCTTGGCGGGCTCAGTTTTCTCTCCTGAAAAAAGAGCTCCATTCAGCTCTCCTTTGGCCCCTAGAGCTGCAGGGACCAGAGCCAGTTAACCCACATTTAATGAGATCTGGGTTAGTGGGCTCCCTCTCTTCCCACAGCGTGTCCTGACCGCTGGACCTCTTCCAGGGTGGCACAGTGAGGGCCATTTACACAGCTCGAGCTGGCTGGGCTTTCTTAATGAAGGTTTCAGCCCCCACATAGAATGTGGACTTTGCTCCCGGTTTTTCCAAGGGTCAGTCTCTGTTGGTCTTTGTGTATCTCTGCACTTGGGGAGATGCTTCAGCATATCCGATTGCTGGGTACTGCTGCATCTTATATTTTGATCTTCAGTGGCAGCTTTACTTTTCTAGGTGATGTGATGCAGTCTTCTTTTGTTGATGACTTTTATGGTGCGTATGTATGCGTGTGTGTGAGTGTGTATGTGTGTTTGTGTGTGTGTGTCCTGCTCCCCCCCCTCGTATGTGTGTCTTGCCCCTCTCCCCAGGCCTCACTGTGCCTTCTTTATGGGGCTAGGATGTTGGGCACACAGTGATACAGTGACTTCCTTGTCTGTTTGGTTCCCACCAGCTGACAGGCAAGGTCATTTTCAAACTCAACACCTGCTTATCCAACTCGCCAGCTGCACTCCACAAAGACAGCCCCCTCCCCCAGGCCAGGGGAAGGAGAGATAAGAATAGACTCAGGAGGGGCAGCAGGAGCGGAGGACGCTGCCCACCGACTTTCAGGCGTGGGTGGGTATTTGATTTGGCAGTGGGCTCAGCACATGTCAACTGACGTAAAGTGGCCCAGCACAATAGTGCTGAGAGCCTGGAAGGACACACATTACATGATTTGATCTTCTTTTTATTTTGCTTGTAAGTACTGTTACTATCTAGAAGGTGGTTTTCAGCACTCCATCTGGCCCTTACTGTCTGGGAAGGATGTCTGAGGCTTTACACAGTGAAAGCAAAAATTAGAGTGGACAGCGTCAGCGAAGATGGCCGTTGGCAGAAGGACAGTGTGTGCGCATGGGTCCCTCTTTTCCTTGTGTGGGTGTAGATGCTGGCAGTGTTCTTCCAGGGGCATGTCTCTGAATTTAATGGTGGAGCCTGAAGAATTTTTGTTGTAAAAAATCTATTTTTTTAATGTTTTGCCTTGCATGTATGCCCGTGTACCAGTTACATGCCTGGTGCCCATGGAGGTCAAAAGAGGACATTTGATCTTCTGGAACTGGGGATCCAGATGGTTGTGAGCTGCCATGTATGTGTTAGGAATTGAACCCAGGTCCTTTGAAAGAGCAGCCATGCTCTTAACCGCTAAGCCATCTCTCCAGCCTGGAACCTGCAGACTTATCCAGAGGCCTCCCACCTCATCTTAGGAGGCCTTGGACAAGTCCCTTTAGTTGACTTGCACACTGGAGATGAGTGTACCTACGTGGTGGTTAAGAAGGTTAAATGAGATAATCTTCAAGGAGGGTGGAGTCTGTACCCAGGTGTAGATTTCAGTTGTCAGTGATTATTGTCACTGATGATGGCTATTGTCATTGTGGTTGAGCTATCATCCTCATGGCAATGGCCCTAGGTTTGGGAGCCCTGCCTGATAGACACCTTATCTGTACTTGATCCCACCAGTTCTTGATGAGGATTGGTGATCTTTGCCATAGGCATGCTCCATGTTTTGTTTATCAGCCTTCCTGGCATCTACCCACAGTGTTCCATCAACACCATCCTGCAGCTTGTGGCCAACAGAAGCATCTACAAGTATAGGCTCAGCCCCCTGGGTTGAGTAGGCCAGAAGAGGAGGCCTATCCAGTCATAGAATACATGAAAGGTGTTTCAGTCAACGATAGATCATGCCTGAGATGGTAGTCCCAAAAGATGATATGGCCGGGTGTTAGAGTACCCATCTGAGTTCGCATAAGTACTGTGGTAGCTTGAATGAAAATGGCTTCTATAGGCTCATGCATTTGAATGCATGGTCCCCAGATGGTAGAACTGTTTGGGAAGGATTAGGAGGTGTGGTCTTGTTGGAAATCTGTCACTGCAGGGTGGGCTTTGCTTTGAGGTTCAAAAACCCATATCGTTCCCAGTTAGCTCCCTCTCTGCCTCATGCGTATAGATCAAGATGTAATCTCTCAGCTGCTGCTCCAGCTCCATGCCTGCATATGGAGCAATGCTTCTTGCCATGTTGGTTATGAACTCTTAACCCTCTGCAACCTTGCGCCCCAAATTAAATGCTTTCTTTCATAGGTTGTCTTGGTTATGATGTTTTAGTCACAGCAATAGAAAAGTAACTAAGAAGAGTACGTTCCTCACAATCACATCTATCGGTGGAGGCTGCTCATTCGTTTCCCTGTCACCCAGACCTGAAATAATCACACAGAAACTATATTAATTAAAACACTGCTTGATCTATTAGCTTAGGCTTCTTATTAACTAACTCTTAAATCTTAAATTAACCCATTTCTATTATTCTATGTATCACCACAAGGCTGTGGCTTACCCAGTGAAGTTCTGGCATCTGTCTCCTTTGGCAGCTACATGGCATCTTTTTGATTCCACCTACTTTCTCTCTATATCTCTGTTCAGATTTCCCACCTGGCTTTATTCTGCCCTGCTATAGGCCCAAAGCAGATTCTTTATTAATCAATGGTAATAAAACATACAGCACACAGAGGGGAATCCCACATCAACCACCTCACAATGCATTTCTCAAAGCGTGTCCTCATTGTTTGAGCAGGGCATAGCTGTTTGTCTCAAGGAGTTGGATTGAGGCCATGAAACTTGGATGCTTGGTATCAGTGCATTCAGATTGGAAAGTCATTAAAGAGTCCATCCCTGGGACACACAGCAGTGAGGCTTATGTTGTAGAATATGCACAATAGCCATTTTTTGGGGGGGTCCCTGTTCTGGTAGAAGCTTCACCCCAGTCCCTGGCAGCCAAAAGTGTCTGGAATGTTCTGGTGGGAGCTCCACACCAGCCTCCACATCTCCCTCCAAACCCTGCTGCATCTTAGAAAGCCCGCCAAATGACAACCCACCGCCAGAGATGCTCAAGACCACTCCCACAGGGTATTTAGACTGTCCCCCAGAAAAGATGCATGGTTTTTCAGTCCCTCTTTCCGTCTCCTCTCTGCGGGGCTGGAAATCATCCAAGAGTGTTTTACTCATTAAACCTGGGCTTTTTCTAATTTGGTTTGATTTGGTCTGATTTGGATTGCTGCATAGGCAGAGAAGCTATTCGAGATACAGAAACTTTTCAGTCCCAGGTGACATAACTTGACATCAGTGTTTGAAAAGATGTTCTCACCAGCTATGTTTGTGTTTATTCTTGGCCCACAATGCCTGCTTCCTGTTAGTAGGGTGTCAGACTGACCCCATTCCTGTTAGTGGGGTGTCAGACTGACCCCATTCTACCTCCTTTGAGTTTTCTGTTTTATCACATGGTCCTCAAGACCCCTTACATGCTGCGATTCCCACAGCCAGACAGGGTGTGGGGGTGCATTTCCCCACTCCTAAATCCTGCTTTGTGATTTCTTTGTGATTTGGCCTCCTTTCTGGGACATCTCATGTCCCCTATTAACAGCCCTTTGTCTTTATTTCAGTAGGGAGCCCACAAGCCTAGCATAGTGGCTCATGCCTATAATCCCAGTAGAGTCGAATTAAAAGAATTGCCATGAGTTTGAGGCCAGTCTGAGCTAGAGAGTTAAGTTCTAGGTTAACCTGGGATACAGTGATACCTTGTCTCAAAAAACGAAGCAAACAAACAAGCAAATAAGCAAGCGAGCAAACAAACCAAAGAACGATCAAATGCTGTTGGTGGTGACTTTTAACCCCAGCACTCGGGAGGGAGAGGCAGGCAGATCTCTGTGAGTGCAAGGCCAGCCTGGTTTACAGAGTGAATTTCAGGATGGCCAGGGTAACATAGAGAAGTCCTGTCTCCAAGAAAGAAAAATAAGAAAATAAAACAAAAATAAAAGATTGATCAAACTAATGAGTAAGGACTCGAATGTCTCCTTTGGATTAGAGAGTATAGTACAGCGTGTATACGTCTGTCTCGTACAAGTACAGGGTGTATACGTCTATCTCGTACAGGTACAGGGTGTATACGTCTGTCTCGTACAGTACAGCGTGTATACGTCTGTCTCGTACAGTACAGCGTGTATACGTCTGCCTCGTACAGTACAGCGTGTATACGTCTGCCTCGTACAGTACAGCGTGTGTACGTCTGTCTCGTACAGTACAGCGTGTGTACGTCTGTCTCGTACAGTACAGCGTGTGTACGTCTGTCTCGTATAGGAAAGCAGCTCCTATCTGTTGACCAAGAGAACTCTCCCTGCAATGGAGGCCTTTGCACAAACACTGGAGACCTTTGTTCTTAATCGCCGTGGTCCTTAGGAATCAGCGTTCTTGGGACACAGAAGCTTGACTGTGAGAAGCTAAAGACAAGGTCTTGAGCAGCTTTACACAAGTAAAGCTGTCAGGTGAGGTGTGAGTTGTAAATGCTCAAAATTAATCTTTAAAATCCTCCAGACCATGCACGTGGAGTAGCAAGTACGAGGGTGTGTGGCCCTATACAGTGACCTGTGTGTGCGGATGCCACTGTGCATGGGAGCTGTGGGTGGGGGTGTGCCTGTCCCGGCCGGCAAAGGCACACACACATTAAAATGAGGTGATCAGAAACCTGGGTGCAGGAAGCATTTGTGTGGCCTCTGGCACTTGCTGCTGTGTGACCCTGTTCAAGTTCACAGCCGTGCTGTGCCTCAGTGTTGTCATCTCCAAAATGAGATAATAGGAATAATAGAATAATAGTGCTTGGAGCGGCGAGACTGTGTTGTTATCATCGTGACATCAGCTGGTCTCAGAAGGAAGATCTCTCCCTGCCTCCTCTGAAGAGATCTGGACCCGAGTCCTATCCTCCCACCCCAGGCTCTAACATGTTGGGGTGCTGTCTTTGTGGCTCTCTTGTTCTGTCGTTTGCTTTCCATTTTGTTTGCACTCCAGTCCCTTGATTACCCAGCTATCCCCACGCCCAGCCTGTCCAGCAGGCTGACAAAACCCAGATGCCTGATCTCGGGGTCCCTGCATCGTGCTGTGCTGTGCCTCTTCCTAAACATAAGTTCTTGGCTGAGGGCCTGGGGTGAGGGGTGGAGATCATTAGTCCGCCCGAGAAGCCAAAGGTCCAGTCCCTGGGATGCAGGCCCATGTTCGGTAGATCTCCACCTTCGTGGACGTTTTTGTTTTTGTTTTTAATCCTGTTCTTGTGAAATCCTTTTAGTCCATAGTTTGTTCATGAGTGTTCTGACTGAAGTGAAAATTGAAAACTTGAGGCTGTCTTTAGGGGGATGGGCAGGAATCTCCATCTGAAATGTCCTGGACAGCTGAATGAAGACATGGACCGCACAAAGCTGCCGGTTTCCCAAGAGAATTCAGTATTCAAACCTTTTGTCAGGCTCTCAAGAGAGCTTTCTGGGTTTCAAAAGGTTGTCACTTTACAACTTACTGAAAAGTTTCTTTCTTTTCTTTTTTTGGATATTTCGAGACAGGGTTTCTCCGTAGCTTTTGGTTCCTGTCCTGGAACTAGCTCTTGTAGACCAGGCTGGCCTCAAACTCACAGATATCCGCCTGCCTCTGCCTCCCGAGTGCTGGGATTAAAGGCGTGTGCCACCACCACCTGGCTCTGAAAAGTTTCTTTTTAAGCATAGCTTTGAGCCAGGATTGAAGAAAACTACCAGCTTGCAAAGGCCAGGGAAGATGCTGTTCTTATGCCTTTGAGCTTTGCAGGTATGGAAAGTGAGACCCAGAAAGAATGCCCGGTCTCAGACCCCAGAGCTGATCTCCCTGCAGACGATGGCGTCCCTTGTGGAGGTCTTTCTCTTTCATTGCTCTCTATAATGCTTCTGTTGGACTTCCCATAGAGTTCTGAGTGACATTTCCATGCAGGGGTTGAGGTCGTCCGGCCCCCTCTCTAAAGCCTTCGATAATTGCAGAGGGACAGTCTGTGAGCATGGTCTCCATCCTTGCCTGGCTGGGAGAGGATGGTGCTGGGCATCCCTCACACCGAGAAGCCCAGGGATGCAGTTTTGCTCGGGTTTGGTATGTCTTGGCAAAGGCCAATCAGTGTGGCTCAACGTATGTTTTCCACATAGCAAATCTGTATGACTCCAGATATTGTGGAGCTTTTGACAGAGCTAGGAAAATAGCTTTGAGGCCAAGAGAGTTCGGCTTTGTCCTTGGGCCAGGAAAGGCTAGGCTGCAAGACCATGTTGCCCGGTGGTAACACAGCAGCTGGATAAGGCGATAAGAGCTTCACCTTCGCTACGTGATTGGTCCAGGCTCGTCGCTGTGTGACCAAAGGGCTGAGAAAAGAGTGTTTCTTGTTAACGAAGTGGAAGGGGTGGAGTTTCATCCTCCTGTTCTCTCTTCTTTTTCCAGTCTTGCTTGTAAAAATGAGTTTGATTCTTCCAAGTCATACCGTGGACCCCAGATACCAATGCCAGTGTTTTGAAGGCGACCGATTGCTGTCCATGAGCAGCTGTCAGGGCCCACAAGGGTGACTCATAAGCAGCTCAGTTTCCAGAACTCACTCACCCCTGGCCAGCTAGGAAGAAGCTAAGCCAGGCGGGGTGGGGCAGGCTGCTGTGTTTGAAAATAACATTGTGTGTTACAGACAGAGTATTTCCTGTGGACAACCAGACACTTTTAGAAATAGGAGCATCTTCCCATCGCCATACTGGCTACCTGCTTTTACCTGGTAGATGGAGCTGTCCTCACTCTTCAAGCTAGCTCAGTCTTAGCAAGAGACAGGTGCAAGTGTGACTGTCTTTCCTCCAGGCTGTTGGAAATGTCTCTGAAACCAATGTGGGTAATGGCAGGAAGAACTGGTTTTTCAGGCTATTAAGAAAGTGTGATTTACGTGGTGGAAATAGGTTGTTGGTCACCCATCTCCATCAGAGTTCTAGGTGCCACAAAAATCAGCATTTATTTTTATTGGCTTGGTGTGGTGGTGGTGTGTGTAATTTTTGGGGACTCCCTCTGTAGTCCCTGTTGGCTTCAAACTCATGGAATTCTCCTGCTTTGGCCTTGGGTTCTCGAATTACAGGTGTGTGCCACCACACCTGGCTATATTAACTTTTTATTGGTGATAAACATACATGCAAAAATTGTGACAGTCAGCACAGGTCACTGGATTTCATAACCCTTTCTTAGAAGAACTGTATTTATGTGTATGTACCTGCTTGTCTGTGTGAGCACTGCGTACATGCAGGTGCCTGTGGAGCCAGAAGAGGATTGTAAATCCCCTGGAGCTGGAGTTACCGGCACTTGTGGACTATCTCGTGTGGGTGCTGGGAATTGAACTGCAGTCCTCTGAGGAGCAGCAAGCGCTCTTAGTTAGGGTTTCAATGGCTATGATAAAGCAACATGACCAACAGCAACTTGGGGACCACAGGGTTTAATCTTCCAGCTTATAGTCTATGGCTCAGGGAAGTTAGGGCAGGACTTGAAGCAGAAGCAATAGAGCTTCAGCACGGCTTGCCTCAGCCTGATTTCTTATACACCCAAGGCCTACTTGCTCAAGGGTGGCACCGCCCATAACAGGCTCTCCCACATCCACCACCAGTTAAGCAAATACCCCACAGCCTTGACTATGCGCAATCTCACAATTGCATTTTCTCAGTTATCTTCTCAGGTAGTCCAGGTTCGTGTCAGCTCTTAACTGCTGAGTCACCTCTCCAGCACTGACCTTCACCTTCTTGGCACACCTCTGCTGCCAGTACCACACTGAGAAGGTGTGTGCTCAGGGTTCCAGGGACTTCCCCAAGGCCCTCCTCCATGCTTGGTACCGGTTATCGGTTATCGTGATGCCTACTTCTCTACAAATAAAACCACTGGGATATGGACCCAAGGGCTTGAGCTCAAAGGATTGTAAGTGGGTGGTGGCGGGCAGACCGGGAGGTGGCTCTCCGAGTGTCAGCGAGGAGAGGAGGTGATCAGGGCTCTTTGAGCTGTAGTTCATGGGCTTAGATGGAGGTGGCTCTGGAGGTTCATCCCTGAGCGGTGTAGAAGGTGCTGGAGTTTGGAGGTCTCCCAAGGGCAGACAGCACAGACTAATGATTGTCCTAACAAAGGCCTCAGCACTGCTGAGAGAGTTTTCTTAAAGACCCGATTGTTCAGGAAGTGTTAAAAGCAGGGCGCTGCCTGTCAGGGCGGACAGGGTGGAGTTTTGAGATGGAGCCAATGAGAAATGCCATGTGTCGTTACTGATAGAAATCTGACCGTCCCCGGATGCCGCCTGTCAGAGTGCGGGCCCCTGGGAGTTGGTTTTCTGATGGCTCAGAAGATGCCATTGACAGTGGGGACCAGAGGATGCAGCCTGCGTAATGAACCTTGTCTGGTGGCCTGAGGTGTGGGGATTCTTTTAGGGAGGCCGTTAGCCACTTTGTTTTGTTTTTGTTTTTGGTCTTTTTTTTTTTTTTCCGTTAGCCACTTTGGACGTGCTGTCTTAGAACAAATGAACCCTGTCTTGAGGCAGAACTTTCAGAGATAACCTCTTGGTTCTGGACACGAACAGCTGGGAGTTTACCCCGGCAGGTGCGGCTTAACTTGGCTCCTCAGTGGTTGCCTCTCACGTTACTCTAACCGTTAAGAGATTCTCTAACACACTGGAGTCCTACGTGTGGGCCGGGCTGGCTGATTATACATATACACGCACACATATGTGTATATGCACATTGTTTTTGTGGCTCTGGGGGCAGAGAAAGCAGCAGCGGATTCTGTTCAAAGACATTCCTGTTTATTCAGTTTTCATTCAACATTAAGTATGTAGGTTCTTAATGTCACTAGGTGCTGTGGGTGGCTTTACCTGTGTGTGAAGCTGTGGGGTAAGCAGCCTAGAGGGATGCAGCATTGCAGGTGAGATAATTCCTGGTCTGAAGGCCGTGTGGGTGCAGTTGTCACTGCTGATACGTGCTTATGGCTTGTGTCAAAGAAGACCTGTTACGTAGAAGACCCTTTTTTGGGGGGCAAATCTGAGGGTGCTTTTGTTCCAGAGGCCATAGCCTTCTCCTCATGTACCCAGTGACGGTATAACTGTCAGGTGCCCCGTGTTGGAGAAGAGAATGTTATGGAGTTGATGCCCTGGTTCTTTCAAGGACCTGGTTTGCAGCTTGCCTTTAGGCTGCTAGACTAGCTGAGCTGACAGGCATGAGCAGCCCCATGGCTGCTAACGCGATGGAGGACTTTCCCAGGGGTTGCTGAGAGTGAGCCTTAGAGACAGGTAACACAGACGTCTCTGTTGCTGAAGCTGTCTGCCTGGGTCCTCGCTCTGCCCCATTGCTTCCTCTCTGGGATTGGAGCCGGGCTGCTTATCGCCTCATGCCTCAGTTTCCTCCTCTGTCAAATGGGTTGGCACCAGTAGCTCTGACGGGGTTGTAATGGTCAGAAAGTGTCTGCTGTTGCCTACGTGTGCACTCCTGGGTGCTTCATCTCCTACATGTCAAAGCGGGCTTTGTTTTACATGCACGTAGGAACACACAGGCCGGGCGGTGGTGGCGCACGCCTTTAATCCCAGCACTCGGGAGGCAGAGGCAGGCGGATCTCTGTGAGTTCGAGACCAGCCTGGTCTACAAGAGCTAGTTCCAGGACAGGCTCCAAAACCACAGAGAAACCCTGTCTCGAAAAAACAAACAAACAAAAAAAAACAAAAACAAAAACGTAGGAACACACAGAAGCATTCTCTTCCTCAGCAACGTGGTTCAGATTTTGGCCTCGAGATCTTCTGTTTTAGAAAGATCTGGGCTTCCTCTTAGATTTTAAAGAAGACCTGGGGGTGGGCATTGAGACAGGATGGCTGTAATATGCCCCCATTGCATGATCTTCCTGACTCAGCCTTCCCCAAGCTGGAATTCTAGGTATGTATCACCAGGATTAGTTTTTCTTTCTTCTTTTTTTTTTTGTAATATTTTTTATGTTTTTAATTGAGATACACATTTTTCTCCAACCAGGACTAGCTTTTAATGAAACGTCGTATAAATGTCTTTTTGGCACTCTCATTTATTTATTTCAAGGGTTGCCAGGACTCCACCACAACCTCATAAGCTGTGCTGAGCTAACTCTGCTGTGTTTGCCTGGCCTGAGGTCAGATAACATTATGTTATCGGGGACTGGTCCTTGCTGGAGTCAGCTGAGACACCATTTCCTCCCTCCCACGTCTTCTGTGTAAGGGCCTGGCTGTGGCTGGGGTGGTGGTGGTGGGAATGTCAGGCATCAGCTGTCTGAGGTAGAGAGCCCATCCAAAGGTCCTGGGAGGAACCCCCTGGTTGATCCGGATGCCATGATATTCCAGGAAGGAAGCTCAGAGGGTGTCGCCTCTTCCTTTACACAGGGTCTCGTCCCTTACACGCTGGGAAGCATTATCAGGGTGGATCCCTTAGAAAGTGGTGTGCTGAGAAACCTGTTGCTAAGTGGCCACCACCATCACTGTCTCCTTGGATTCTGTGAACTGTTGTTGGCAAGGGCATTCTGGTGTGACAGGGAGGGACCTTTCTCTAGGTCCCCCAACACTCTGTCCAGGCCCTTTTGTGATCTGTGGAAGCATCTAGTGGCTGGACTATCCCTGCTTCCCAGGGCAAACAGGCTACGGGCGGGGGATGGGGTGAGGACTCGGCCATTGGCAACAACAGTTCTGTCTCCAGGACTTCCATGGCAATTCGCCAGACCACGGTTTAAACATGTGCCGCTTCTTGCCCAGTTCTGGAGTTGAGAAGTTTATTGTCAGCTATGGGGGCTGATCCAGATGTGAGCAAGCCTGGTTTCTGCTGGAGGCTCCAGGGTCTGCCTGTCCACGGCCTTGCCTGTTCCAGCCTTTGTTGGTCCCTTTCTCCAAAGCCGCAGGCCTCTTGCTGAAGTCAGTTCAGTCAGCCACACCTCTGCTGCTGTTCAACCTATTTCAGAGGGTCTCGTGATTCCCTGGGAACCACCCAATAGATTCAAGGTCATTTCCCCACCCAGATCCTCACCTGTCTCACCAGTAGCATTCCTTTCCAGCCACAGGTTCTGCGGCAGGCAGTGGTTCGGGACCATCATTTAGCCGTGTATTCCAATGCGTTTTCTGCAGTGTTAAGTTCCAGGGCATCTGGCGCTACCCCTCCGCAGGCATTGTGATCGCCAAACTATTTGACCTCCTGTTAAGGAGTTTCCCCCATCTGATAGGATGATTCTTCCTCTTAGGCTCAATTGCAGTAGAATATATGAGGGGCTTAAATAATAAAATAATACCCTTAGCATCTTGTGACCGTTATTTTTTAATCCTATCTCTGCCCACCTCCCCCTTCTTCCCTCCCTCTTTCTCCCTTCCTCCCTCCCTCTTTTTCCTCCCTCCCTCTTTTCCTCCCTCCCTTTCCTCCCTCCCTCTTTTCCTCTCTCTCTCTTTCTTTCTCTCTTTTGAGACAAAGTGTCACCATGTAGTTTGGCTGGCCTGGAACTCACTGTGTAAACGAGGTGAACCTTGAACTCCTAGAAATCAACCAGCCTCTTCCTCCTGAGTGCTAATTTTAAAGGTGTGACCTACTCCATCATTGTTTTATGGTAAAGAGCTCTTAGGAAAGAAAACCTTTGTCATTATAGTTAAAAGGGATTCTGGCTTTGCATTTTAGGATTTAAGACAAGACTTAACTCATCTTTGTGGGGGCATGTTTTCTGTCCCTTTGTAGAATGGAATATTGAACATGGAATATTGAAAGGTAGGCAGAAGCTGTTGTACCTCAGTACCCTAACAGCGACCATTTCAACCCTTTGTCCCCACTCTGCCATCTCCTTGATGAACTGTATCCTGTTGTTCCTATGATGGCTGCTCAGCTCCCTGCTGTTCATGTTCCAACAAGGAGAAAAGGACCAGCACTATATCAAGAGAGCAAGGCCCTTCTGGAATCCCTTTCAACTTCCATGTTTGGTCGAACTGAGGACTGTGTCCTCCTGTAGCTGGAGGGGGAACTGGGAAGCCAAGAACATTCAGTTGCAACCTTGGAACACGCAGGCGGCTATGACAGACAAATGCATCAGCCTCTGCCCTCATCTCCCAGAGCAGGAGAGGCTTGCCTCTCCACTGAGAAACCGTAAGTCTCCTATTATGGGAGATTTCCAACAGTGAGAAACCGTAAGTCTCCTATTATGGGAGAATGCAGAAGTAAACTGCTGTCCTGTCCAAGCATGACGTTCTAGAGAGCAATGAAGACCTGTGTGTCAACATGGCTAATGGCGCCAAGGGTCACACTTCCGCTGGGGCATTGCAGGGTCTGTCCCATGGTTGCAGGGACCTTCTGTGCTGCTCACGGCCACGTAGGAGGGGTCCAGACTGCAAATACAAGGGAGCACTGCCACCACGTTGGAGGAGGGTGTGGGGAGGAGTGTGATCAGGGAGTAAATGCTTCAAGTGCTGGTGTACCCTAGACTCAGGGAAGGCCAGCTTTTGTGGAACCTGAGGCATGTATTCTGTGTGCACAGTGTGGACTCCATGGAGGACGCTATGCTTCCAGAAATCATAGCTGGCATGTGTAGTATGTGAATAACGTCATTATAGACAGTAGCTAATATCTCTTGTCCACTCACCCATGCGCCAGCCAGTGGGAATGGTGACAGCTTCACCCATGGTCTCACAGCCACCTGTGATACACATAGCACTATGAGTTATACTTTATGACGTAAGAAGCAAAGACCCAGAGTGGTTAAGTCTTTTACAGGAGGTCACACAGCTAATTGCTTGCTAGGGCTTCATTCAGCTGTCTGTAGATAGTGATCTTTTCATTGTAATAATTACGGGGTGTTGCATTCTCTTCAGTGAAGAACCGGCGTGTAGGGGCTGGAGATGTAGCTCCGTGAGAGAGCACTTGTGTAAAATGCACAAGACCTTGGCTTGGTTCTAGTACCTCGTGGTGTGCATGTGTGCACAAAGACACCGAAGAAAACAAAGACGTGGTGCTTCTCACAAACTAGTGAACGGATGACGTCTTTAGAAAGTCTTTTTAAATGCTTGCTTTCTTCCCATCACAGGGGGTGTGTGCTTGGAGTGGGACAACCTGATGGGTTAGTGTTAACCCATCTTGACACAATCTAGAATCACCTGAGGAGGTCTCCAGGAGGCATCGTCCAGATCTCGGGCTATGGGCATGTCTGTGGGATTGTCTCGATTCCATGATGACCGAGGAGGAAGAACCGAGCCCACTGTGGGTGGCTCCATCCCCTCAGTTTGGCTGCTGGCCTGTGTCGCAGTAGAGCTAGTGATTGGAGTGGACACCTACGTGTTCATCTCTGCTCTGTGATTGTGAATAGCAGTGCTAAGCCCCTCCTACCTTGATTTCCTAACTGCAGTGAGCTGAGGCCTGGAGTTGTGGACTAAAACAAACCCTTCCACCCGTTGGTTTTTGTCAGGGCCTTTTATCACAGAAACAGAAATGAAGCTAGGACGGACGTGGTGTTCTTAGCTGTATTTTTTTTTTTTTTATAGTAAGTGATTTGATAAGCAGGCAGGAATGATTTGTGCTCTTGAGTTCGAAGCTTCGGTCAGGGGTGAATAAGAACTCAGGCTGCTGACAGTGGAGCTCAGAGGTCCTCTCCCATAGAAGTGTGCTTGGAGCATCCGCATACTGCAGTGTGAGGGTCAGAAAGTGTCTGTGGGGTCTGCATTCTGCTGTCCACTGAGCCAAGGAGGACTCTGCGCACCGAGGGCTGTAACTCCCCCCGCCCCCCCCCCCCCCCCCCCGCCCCGGGCTTCCAAATGACTGTTTTCACTGCACGTGGAAAGGTGAACAGGCTGTTCCTTGAAACATTCTGAGCTGAAATCCAAACCAAGAACACACCAACAGCCTGCTGGCTGCAGCTTAGTTGTGGCTCCCAAGGACAGACTTGCCCACTGCTTCTGGATGCCCAGGGCCAGAAAAACAGCACTTGACCACATTGGAGCCAGTGTCCCTCTGGCTGGTGGGATGGGAAGGGAAGGGGACCCCAGCGAGGGTGAATGTGTGTAAATACTGAGCCGTATCGGGTGTCAGTACCAAGGCATCCTTGCCAGCTGTGGTCAGTTGTACAAGCATGAGTCCTTGACTGTGTGCCAGGCCGGCCCTTCTGTCACGTGACTCGCCTGAGTGTGGTTGTTTTAACTGTGTTTACAAAGGCGCTGACTGGGGAGTCTGCAGAACACACCAGTGGCTTGGGACATTACTGAGCGGTCAGAAATGGGGCCATGCCCCGTGCTCTCCAGTACCAGAACACCAAGGTTCAGCCTTCTCTTCTACCTCAGGCTGTGCACAAGGAAGCTGGGACTAAACTTGCATGCAGTCTCTCACCCAGGCACAATTTCACAAGGATCATGGACTTTTTGGATCAAGGAATTTTTCCTTTCCTTTCCTTTCCTTTCCTTTCCTTTCCTTTCCTTTCCTTTCCTTTCCTTTCCTTTCCTTTCCTTTCCTTTCCTTCCCTTCCCTTCCCTTCCCTTCCCTTCCCTCTCCCTCTCCCTCCTTCCCTCCTTCCCTCCTTCCCTCCCTCCCTCCCTTCCTCCCTCCCTTCCTCCCTCCCTTGTGGCTCTTGTTTTAAGACTGCATCTCACTGTGTAGTCCAGGTTGGCCCTAAATCCAAGCCCTTCCTGTCTCAGCCCTCCACGCGCTGACAGGAGAGGTGTGTGTTACCACTCCCAGCAATGTTATGGAAGTTTTATAGGCCCCTGTGTTGCCCAGAAATTTTAAAGTTTGAACTTGCAGACTCTGGGGCCTTAAAAATATAAAACTCAATGATTTCCTGGTAAACCTGGGTGTGTGTGTGGGAGGTGATGGGGCCTTGGGGAGGGGTGACAGCCCTTCCATCTGCTTCAGTTGGGGCCTCTCCTTTCACTCCATGCTGTCTCTCGGTTGAATCAGCCAGGAGCATCTGAGGATGTGGCTAAAAGTGCTCACAGCCTCTGAGTCCCTGTGGTCCTGCCTGGGGTAACTATGTGGAGCCAGCCTTGTCTGCAGGCCTGCAGAACAAACCGTCTTGCCCTGTTCCCCAACTTGTAGGGACTGCCTGTCCCACCTTTGCCTTTGACTGCCTACTGTAGCCCAGGCTACCCTCAAACTCTTGGTCCTTCTTCTTCAGACTCGAGTGTTGAAGCTGCAGTGTGCACGGGCACACTTGGCTATTTTCTGCAAAGGCCTTTGCCATCTGAAGACATCCCATTCCCTGACTGCTAGAACAGCCGTTCTCAGCCTGTGGGTTGCAACTCCTTGGGGTCAAATGACTCCTTCACAGGGGTCACATATCAGATATTTATATTGCAATTCATAGCAATAGCACAATTACAGTTATGAAGTAGCAATGAAAATAAATTTATGGTTGGGGGGTCACTACAACATGAGGAACTGTATTAAAGGGTCACAGCATTAGAAAGGTAGAGAACCACTGTCTTAGATGGTGCTGGTCCCCTCCCTTGGTGGGGAAGAAAAGCAGCCCTCCAGGCTCTGTTTAATAAGGGCACAAATCCACCTCAAGAGGGAGCTGTCTCGTGGCCTGATGGCCCCCCTGATGACCCCTTTCTAGGCCTTAGTCTCCAGTATAGGAGCTTTGGAACTACACAGGCATTCAGTACCTGGGAAGGTTTGCAGTGGGGTGGGTGTGACGGAGAGGCATGGTTATAGCTGAGCACCAAAAGCTGCTGGGTTACGGACGGGGCTCTTTGAGGAGGAGGGCGTTTGAAGAATAGCGGGTGCATAGGTAAGACAGGTAAGGTCTCTGTGGAAGCTGGAGCACGGTAGTCGGATTGGGCAGAGGTTCCATACAGCCCTGTTTGTAGGGGACAGCGGTAGTGATGAGGATGGAAGAGGGGCTGGTCCCTCATCTTCCAGAGCCCTGCCCCCTGTCAATTCGTCATCCACAGAACTGCTTCTCTCTTTGGTGTGGGGTGTGGTTAATGATTGACAGAAATTAATATTAGCCAGTCTGCATGACCCTTTTCCATTTTAAACAAGGGTCTTTAGCACCTGGATTAAAGGAGGCTGGTTCCCAATCATTTTTTTTTTAAACAGGAGACCTTTGTGTTTAATCACACCTCCCTTTTTAAATTGCTCTCTCTTAGGGTGTCAAACTGAGATCAAGTTCAACTAGCAGAAGTCATACTATGAAATGTTACTCTCTCTTGCCCCCTGGTGGCAGACTCTTGAATACCAACTTGGGAATTGGTGATTGGAAAAGTCAATGGCTTGTCTCATAGGCAAGGTGCCTCAGAGATTCCCTATTGCATATCTGGTCCTGGCTGTCCAGTCAGTTCCCAGAGGGCAGCCAGGCATGCCGAAAGCAGGCTGAGGGAAATTCTGCTGTCTCCGGTGTTTGGTCTTAGGGTTTAGCATCTTTCCTTACTCTGAGGAGCCGCTCTCCTGAGCTTTCCCAGCCGTAAGCTGTCCGTAAGTGGACAGCTGCCCCTTCCACCCCAGCTGTTGTTCGTGGGGCATTTCCTTTTGCCCTCTGTGGTCCTGGGCTGGGGGTGAAGGTAGTATTAGAAATTTCCTGTGCACCGTTATACATCTAACGAGAAAATTACCTGTCTCTGTGGCACTCCCGACCTGGAGCAGTTGAGCACATGGTAAGGGAACTGAGGCAGAGGGGGGCGTGGCTGCTGCAGCTCTTTGCCCTTTCTGGAGAATTAGAGAAACCCTTGTTTTCCCATGAGTAGACTCTTACAAGCAAACAAACAAATAAAACACAAAAGATTGATAACCATCAATTTCAGTAAATAGACTTCAGTATCCATTAGATAGATGTCAATGTCCATAGGTAGATGTCAGTGTCAATAGATGTTTATTGTAGCTCTTTTGATGGGTACCACTGAGCTGTCTCTCCAACCCTATTTGCTTTGTTTGTTTGAGACAGAGTCTCATTAGCCTGTCTTGTCTGCTGCTCAACAGGCTGACCTTGAACTCACGGAGAGCTAGTGCTGAGATTAAAGGCATGTCACCACACCCAGCTCCCTTATAAGACAAGCACTTGCTACATTCTTGACACCTGTGAACGAAACACACATGTATCATCCTATGATCTTTTACTCATGACCTCTGAACACTTAGTGGGTGAAATCTTCTATTTCCGCATAAAGGAACGGAGACTCGGGGAGATGAAAGTGACTGTTCATATTCACGGGATGAAGTGCCTGCCTCTCACTGGGGTCCCTGTCTGTCCCCACCGCAGGCACTCCCAATAGCCCAGCCTTGACCGAGGTGAGTCACACAGAGAATGAGGGCTGAAGTCAGCCCTAAGTGGGGATCTGTGGTCTTGTGGGATGCCATCCTGTCATGCTTGCTTGTGCAGGCATTTACACTGTGCAGAGAGGGGGTGCAGCAAGCTGGGGGCTGCCCTGGCATGGGCGGGGCCTGACACTGAGCACGGATGCTGCCTCCTGAGGCGGGCAGCTGGTGGGTGGGTTCCCAGAAGGATCTCTCCTCGCAGGAACTCTTACTTTGCTGTGTTTTTCCTGACCTTTCTGGTAGCTAGAGAAGGTTAGCGTGGAATTGCAGCCCCATGATCTGAGCCATAGTTTTCCTACCCTGTGAGGCCGGTTCTGTTTGGTAAGACACCACTATTGAACGTGGAGGCAGCCAGGAGGGACTTTGGTAAAGGCCCTGGTCAAAGATGTTAGACTTCATGCGACTTACCCCCTCTCCACACTCGCTGTCACACAGTGTTTGCTCACGCCGACACAGCAGCCGGGAATACCTCTCTCCATCATGTTTTGGGTTTCGTGCTTTGGTCTGGCTTCTGAACAAATATTTACGTTTATCCTGAGTAAAAGATTTGACTTAACTCTGCAAAAGAAGTAACAGGGTGAGGATGAGAATCTTATCTTAAGGATTACCAAGGAATACATACACATACAATCTCTACGTATGTTTGCATGCATATGTAAAAATAAACATACATGTATAATCATGGAAGATGCTACAGAGAAAGGAAGGCTGGATTAACATTCAAACTTCTGTAGAAAACATGTTAGTGTCATATAAGATAATAAACCTAACCTTTGAGACTATACTTGAGAAATTATTTTGCTGTGTTTCGATGTTTTGTAAGCTGATAGCCTGGCTAATGCAGAGTCTGGGGTCAAACCAAAAGCAAATAATAAATCAAACAAAGCTAGTCTTAGTGTTGTTTCCTGTTGCTGTAGTAACACCCTGACAACGGCACCTTAAGGGAAGGAAGGGTTTACTTGGCTCCTGTTTCTAAGCTATGGGCCATTACTGCAGGCATTCAAAGTGGCAGGTACTTGAAGCTCTGTCCATGGTCAGAAACAGAGGGCAGTAAGTGCGTACATGCTCAGCTTGATCTCTTCACTCTTACATAGTTCAGAATTTTTCCCACCTAGGGAATGGTGCCACCCACAGTGAGCATCTCAATTTACATGACCAGAAAAACTCACACAGGCATACCCACAGGCCAGCCTCGTCTAGGTCTCTCATTGAAACCTCCTTCCTCAGAGATTCTAGAAGTTAACATGCTAGCCACCACGGTTGCCTTCACTGTAAGCTGGTTCACACTGTAGATGACGAACGTTCTGCTTTTGTTTCTAGCTTTGGATAGTTTTCTAAGTGGCATTGTATCCTGAGTGCCTGGTAAGGTGCTTGGCACAAAGTGGGGGCTAGTCACTGTTTCTTGTGGGGATGGAGAGAAGGCTGAACCCTTGGATGGCAGGAGTGTAAATCCAGGAAAAGCCTTCTCGGAGGAAGTGCAGACACAGCCATCGCATTGGTGGATTTGGGGTCAAGACTGTCTGTGTGCAGAGGGCATGTGGGAATCTAGCAATGGGAATGGGTTTATCAAACAGGAAGTGGCGCTTAAGGGGGGGCTCAGTGATTAGGGCAAAGGGCAGGGGAGGACAGGAACTGTTATTTCTGGTGTTGCCTGCACATTGCTCTGTCATGTGATCGGGTCTCCAGGGCCATGTCACCCTCGCTTGTCCTTTTTCTGACATCCTCCCTCCACCCCGAGCACCCCAGAGCAAGACTGTGGAAACTCAGTGAGCCGAAAGACTCTTAACAGGGTACAGGCCCTCCCTCAGCCCAGCTTTCCTTATCCGTAAAGCTGGGGCTCACTCTAAGCAAACACCAAAGCTCTGGTGGGGGCTTGAAGTGCACCATCAGCAGTAAACTTTCTTTCCATCAAGTACTGTGTCTCGCCAACAACCAAAGATATCCTTGTACGCCGCAGCAGTCTGCAGCTCTGCTTCCTTAGCTGCCTGCAGCCTGTGGCCCCACTCCACCCAAATCCGCTTCCCATCTGTTCTGCCCCTTGGTCTCCCCCGCCACCCCAGTTTTCTCTTTCTTCCCCGGATCCTTGCTACAAGTCCCCCCACCCCCACTTAACTCCACTGGAGTCATGGAGAGTGATGAGCTCAGACCATACACCAGGGAGAAGGAACTGAGCAAGGCACAAACACACTGGATATCCCGGGGAAACTGGGTCTAGGATCTATGAGGATCTACTGGATCTGACCCAAGTGGGCCTGTCCTCTCAGCCACTACGATGTCACCATCCCTGGTCCAGACCTGCTTGGGTTTTCTGGAAGCAAGTAGCAGATGGAGTCCAGTGGTCATGAGGACAGTCTCTTAAAATGGTGATGCTGATGGACACCTTGTGGACACATGGAGAGCCTATGGCCTGTGTCTTTTGAGCTAGCAGGTACTTCAGCATCCACAGAGACATGTGTAGATGACATGCAAGTGTGCCAGAAAACAACACTAGCAGCAGCAGCAGCAAAACCCCCAAAGCAAGGGAAGGCCAAATGTGACCATTTCCTGTCAGCTCTTCTGTTAGGAAATGAAACCTTTTAATTTTCAATTCCTATTTTATTTTGTTTACTTGGTTTTCTAAAACTCACATTGTGTGTGTGTGCATGCGTGATGTGTGCATGTGTGTGTGTGTGTGTGTAGATCAGAGGACAGATTTTGAGAGTCACTTCTTTCTTTGTACCGTGAGTGTCCTAGGGATCTACCTCAGGTTGGTAGGAAGTGTCTTTAGCTGCTTATCTGTCTTGCCAACTCTCAGTTTCAATTTTTGAAAGTGACTGGGGTGTATCTCGGTGGCAGTGCACTTGCCTACCGTGTATAAAGCCCTGGGTTTGATCCCCAGCAACACAAAATGAGACAAGGAACATTGGGAATCTGAAGACTATTTGAGACTGACCGCTGAGCCCCCAGTCTCCGCCACTGCTTTTCTGATACTGGCCACCAGAGGGTACTGTGCACTCGCATTAAGTGTGGCCTTTTTTCTGCGTCTTTGTAGAGGTAGGAGCCCTGCTCTCTCCAACCCTCAGCTTTGGAAAAGATCTGGCTATTTCTAATGAAATATTGTGCTCTCCAGGAGGGCTCACTCTTTTAGAACTGCAGTGACTGTGTTATTATCTTAACACCCGGGTCTGCCCAGAAAAGTCTCAATGGGAGTGCATTCTCCGGTGTTCTTTCTTAGTGCGCAAGGCTCAGAGGGGAACATTGCCAGATGAGTGTGTGCTCATACATGAACCCGTTTAATTAATGGTGGGCTCTGATCTTCACACCTCTGCTGTTCAGGACCTGCCTCCACCCCTCTTTGGTACAGAAATGAAAAGGGCTCATCTGGTTATAGTAACTAGAGAATTCATGTGCCCAGGGGTTCTGGAACAATGTTATGACATTCAGGGTACTGTGCTTCCCAACAGGGCACTTTTAATTCCTGTCATGGATTATCCGCATCCTACTAATGCTATTAATAATTTTAATGGGTAATATCTATTGTGTCTCATGCATGCTGGGCATTATTTTAGGTGCTTAAGGACTTTAAAAAATGTTACATTTTGCTGCGTATGCCACGATGCATGTATGGAGGTCAGGAGACAACCCACAGAAATTTGGTCTGTGGGTCCTGGGGATCTGAACTGGCTGGTTTTGTGTGTCAACTTGACACAAGCTAGAGTCACGAGAGAGGAAGGAGCCTCAGCCGAGGAAAGGCCTCCATGAGATCCGTCTGTAAGGATTTTCTCAATTAGTGATCAATGGGGAGGGCCCAGCCCATGGTGGGTGAGGCCATACCTGAGCTGGTGGTCCTGGGTTCTATAGGAAAGCAGGTTGAGCAAGCTGCAGGAAGCAATCCAGTGAGCAACACTTACTCCATGGCCTCTGCATCAGCTCCTGCCTCTAGGTTTCTGCCTGTTTGAGTTCCTGACATCCTTTGATGATGAACTGTGCTATTGAATTGTAAGCCAAATAAACCCTTTTCTCCCCAACTTGCTTTTTGGTCGTGGTGTTTCATCCCAGTGATAGAAACCCTGACTAAGACAGGATCAAGCCCTGGTTGCCTGGCAACAACACCTTTCCCCACTGATCCATCTTGGTAGTCCACTCCCCGGGTCTCATGAGCATAAGCTTACTAGTCCTTGGGAAATCCCAGCCACTGGGAACCCCTGTGGCACACTTGCTGTTAGCATTCTTGCTCATCTGGTGAAGAGCAGTCTGGATATGACTCTCAATGGCGCTGTCTGTTCTTGCTGGTCACACAAGCGCTACTGCCAAAGAGGAGAACCCTCTGCAGTATGGTGGCTCTTAGCTAAGGATATGCCCTGGTACACCACCTGCAGCCCACTGTCTACTAGCTCTTTCCCCCATACCCACCTTTCCAGCCAGGTATGTCCCCCGTCTCCCAGTTCTTCCTTCTCCCACCAAGCCTTGCATTGCCTGCAGCTCAGTGGATCGCTGGTTCTGTCGTGGGAGTCCAGGCTCAGCTCTTTTGCCCTCCAATACACGCTTATTATTCTCCACGCTCCAACTTCTGCATCTGCAGATGGTGGCGGGGGTGGGGTGACAGTGATGCTCAGAGAAGGTACTCATGCATGCATGCAACATCAGTCATCTGGTGCATATGTCCACTTTGAACCCCCATCTCATCTCCTCTGTAGCTTTGGTGCCTGTCCCGGAACTAGCTCTTGTAGACCAGGCTGGCCTCGAACTCACAGAGATCCACCTGCCTCTGCCTCCCGAGTGCTGGGATTAAAGGCGTGTGCCACCACCGCCCGGCTCTCCCTCCCAACTTTATGTCTTCCTTTTAGACTTATTTATTTAGCCCACTGAATCCAGTTAACACCATCCATAAGCACATGGGTATTGGATCATCCCCTGGGGCTTGGGACCAATCAGTTGCTCCTAAAGAAAAGTGACTCTCCCTTCCCTAGCAACCATCCATGGCCAGTAACTCCTCAGCTAGGTCTGGGGTCTTGGGAGCCCCTCCCTTCTCCATGCTGGAGTTTTTGATGGGGCTTTAACTTGTGGGGGTACCATAGGGCAGCATGCCACAGCGTTCGCCCCCCCCCCGTCCTCTGGTGCCCCCTCTTCGGCAATGATAAAGATGTCCCATATGTGGCCAAGCGCTCGCAGTCCCCAGTGATGCATCTCTGCAGGAAGTACTCCCCACTGCAGCAAGAACCTCTGACTAAGGCTGGGAGCAGCACCAGGCTGTTAGCAGGGAGTTTGACGACATGGCCATTTAGAAAAACAGCATCTATGGCTACCTGAAGTGTCTTAAGCATCACGTGGCTCACCGTGAGGATTCAGTGTCTGTCATTACGTGTTATCTTTAAGATTACGGTTTCTGCCGCCATCTTATTTTCCGTCCATTTTCTTCCTCAGTCCTCAAGAGAATGCAGCCTCCGCTTCTTCTCTACCTATTCTGTCCTCGCTGTCCCTGCCACCCGAGCCCTGCCCTAACGCTGCCCGCTAGGTTGTCAGCTCTCTCCATAGGCAGGGCAGTCAGCGAAGCTTCTCTCGGTCTTTGTCATTGTCTCCTAGTGTGTGGTCTGGCCTTGGCCCAGCTCCTCTGGAGAGCATTTCTGCCCATTGGTTGCCTTTTCCTTAATTGTCCCCAAGGCTGTGTTCCTTGCCTTTGTCACCTTGTCAAGTCACTTTGATCTTGGCTACAAATCTCAGTTCCCAGCAGTTTGCTGGACCTTCCTGCCTCCCCTTCTAGGATCTTTAGACTTTATAACTGATAGATCAAGACCCAGACCATTCCCAAGTTCCCAAAGCCTCCGTGAGAGCTGGGGTACTGACAGCCAGTTTGCAAATGAACTACTTCACGGGAGGCTGAATGGGGAGAGGCCTGTAGGGTCTCGGTGGTCCTGATTACAGACCCAGCCAGGAAGATGGCCTTAAACTCCTGCTTCACCTTGTCATCCATAGTTAGAAGTGCACTCTGGAAGCT
The DNA here is from genome assembly GCF_950005125.1 of Chionomys nivalis. Lineage (NCBI taxonomy): Eukaryota > Metazoa > Chordata > Mammalia > Rodentia > Cricetidae > Chionomys > Chionomys nivalis. The sequence goes on along the minus strand of NC_080090.1, from coordinate 28,984,456 downwards.
GGTGACTAAGTCATTGGGGAGTAGAAGGCAGTCAATCTACTGCTGCTTTATGTGACCTTGCCCCAGAATGATCAGGCTGCATTTACGGAGGAGCGTAGAGAATAGTGAACCACTGGTTCACACCACAGCCAGGATGAATCCGAGTGCATTCTGCCACGTGAAGGAAGTCAGTCAAATGTAGAAGGCTGGACACTGTGGAATTCCATGTATGTGACATTCTGGAAAAGTCAAAATGAAAGAAATAAGAAACATCACAGTTGCCAGGAACTGGGTTGAGGAGGGGACTTCCTGGGAGGGCAGCCCTGTGTTCCTACTGTGGTGGCAGGCATGACCTACCTGTTTTATCAACACGCTTATACTTATACCCAAAGAGTGAATTTTATTGAGCACAACAGTTTATTTTAAAAAGCACACTAAGGGCTGGGGCTGTAGCTCAGTTGGCGGAGTGCTGGCCTAGCATGCCCACAGCCCTGGCTTCTGTCTCCAGCTCTGCATAAAAATTGGGCCTGTCTGTTTGTCGTAATCCTAGCAGGAGGATCAAAGATTAAAAGCCATCCTTGGCCGCTTAGCGAGTTTGAGGTCAGCCTAGGCTACATGGACCTTGCCTCTGAAGAAACAAAGAAAGCACAAAGCCAAAGTAACTAAATAGACAAATAGAAATCAAATTAAAAGCAAGTCAAGCTGGACGTCTGTTTCACGTCTACAATCCTAGTCTTGGTGAGCTTGTACAGGATCACAGGGTCTGCGGCCATCCTGAGCTGTGGGGTAAAACCCTGTGTCAAAACAGACACCAGTAGAAAAGAAATAGATTAATTAATGACATGAAATCCCATCTAGGCTTCCAACAAGGAAGAAGGAAATGCTAATGTCACCTGCCAGCAGTTTAGGCTTAGCTCCAGTTCCACAGAGGTAGAAACTGAGGCTGAGAAAACTAGGTCCTGCATTGATATCACTTTCTCTTCCTCCTCCTGCCCCCTAGGTCCTGGTGCTGCACCAGGGGCTGGAGCTAGAGTGCCCCAGTGAGGCTGAAGTTTCACAGGGGTCACCTCAGACCATTGGGAAGCCTAGATATTTCCATTGTGATTCGTAACAGTAGCAAAATTACAGTTATGAAGTAGCAACAAAATGGCCTTATGGTTGGGGTCACCACACCATGAGAAAGTATATTAAAGGGTCACAGTATTAGGAGGACTGGGAAGCACTGCGACAGAGGACGGTAAAAGGGTCCTTCTGCTGTCATGGCCATGGCGGAGTTGGCGAGGTGCTCCTTGGGTACTGGTCTGAGTGGGGAGTTTGGGGTTCCATTGAGGGAGAAGTGTCAGGGCAGAGGAGGGAAGAAAGAGGCTCCGAGTGGGGAGCCACAGCTCTCTCAGCTAGAGTGTGGGACTGGGGATATGAGTTCTTTAAAGTAGTTGAATTTGGCTTTAGTGTACCGGAGGCTTCTGAAGGTGAAGTCAGTGCAGAGCCTGGGTTGACGTCCGCTGGTCTTGACCTGCACTTCCTGACCTGTTTCTAGAGCTTGTACGGTGCTGGGAGCACAAACGCACACATGTGTGGAGATGCAGATGAGTGTCTGTCTTTCATACGAGCAATCCCTGCTCATCCCCCTTAGACTCAAACGCCCTGACTCAGTCTGTTAATAAGTTCACTAGCAGAGCCTGGGACACCAGTGACTTTGAGGTACTGGATGGCTGAAGCTTCCTTGAGCAAGGCTTGGAGAGAAGCCTCCATCCACTTCACTGAACAAAACCTTCCCAGGGAGCTTAGCTAACCCAGCTGCACGCTAGTGGTCTCTTTAGCCCGAAGGACCTACCGTGACCAAGAGCAGGAGTGTTCATTGACACCTGCGTATGGTCCACTCATACCAGCTAGGCCTATGGGAGATGCCAGGTAAACAAACGTGTGTGAGGTGAGCGTGGTTACGTCACAGAAGGTCCCCAGACTGTTCTTAGAGCTGCTGGTCTCCGGAGACCCAGGCGCTGTGTTCCTTCTCAGAACCCTGCTCTCTCTTCTGTCTTTCTGAGTTCTGCTGCCCACCCATATGTCTAGCCAAGGGGACAGAGATCCATCAAATGGCAGCAGATCCAAGGAGACCCCTGACCAGCCAGTTCAGATGGTCTTTGCTTATCCAGGCTGCTTCACAGCTAGGCCAGCACCTCACTTCCTCCATCTTATGTCTAAGTGGGGTGTGTAGGAAAAGACCAGAGAAGTTCAAGGTCAGCTAGAGTATATGTATATAGTAAGTTTGAGAGTAGCATGGGATTCATGAGGACCATGTCTCCAAACAAACAAACAACTCAGGGCCGGAGATGAGCACAGTGGTTAAGAGCACAGCTGCCCTTCCCACATGGCAGCTCACAAGAGTCCAGCTCTAGTTCCAGTGGATCTCACGCTCTCTTCTGGCCTCCATGGGCACTGCGTGTATGCGGTGCACATAGATACATGCAGGCAAAATACCATACACATAGATCCAATCCTAAAAAAATGAATGTAAGTAAGTGATAGTACACGTCCATCTCATTTAAAACCGTGTGCTCAGTCGAAAGAGCTCTTCGGGGTTCTCCTTTTCCTTTGGAAGATTTCACGGGCCAGAGCTGAGAAAAAACTAAAGCCCTCCCCTCAAAACATATATATGTACATATGTATGCATATATATATATATATATATATTTATACACACACATGTATTTTATGTGTGTGTGTGGTCACTCCCTCCAACAGTTTGGGTTTCTGGGATCTGGAGTGTGTGCTGATGTTTCTCAGGCTAACAGGGGGTGTGTATAATAGGGTGGGGGTCAGGGGAAGAGCAGTCATTTTGTGGTCACCGAGAGCGGATGGACGTACTACCTTGTTTACCCTTGTTTACGGCTTCCTAAGGACAGTAGGCTGTGTTTGTTTGCTAATTAGAGGATGGGTTTCTTCTTAAGCTACACAGGACTAAAGCATTTCAGCTCAAACAAATAGAAAACAAGTATCTTATGATTACAAATAAATATTTGGGAGTCATAAAGTGTCAGATTCAGGGAATATATGTGTAAGTGTGGATCCATCACTCTGAGAAGTTGCTACCATGGAATTATCTTTTAAAGATCTTTTAAGAAAAATTTTATTGTTTCTCCTTTGACCTTCAGGGTTTCTGAAAATTCATTCATGGCTCTCGTATCCTAAAAGGTGTTTTATTTTAGGAGTATTTTTGACTAGTGAAAGCAATAGTTTTATTTTGATATGGCTATCTGAGCTAGGGACCTGCCTGTGATCCCAGCTACCTAAGAGGCTGAGGCATGAAGATTGTTTGGATTGAGGGCAGACTGGGCTACTCAGTGAGATGTGGTCTTAAAAGTCTCTTCAGAGACATCTATGTGACTCTACAAGATTTGGAGTTCCATACAAACAACTTTAATGTCTCCCCCGTGCTCCCTGTCATAACCTCTGACCTCTTCCAGAGCTGGTTTCTCTCTCCTGATAGGAGCACTGTCCTTTTCCACGATCAGGTTGGGGTATGGGAGAGGCTATCAGCTACCTTCTGTGCAGATTGTTTTTTCTCTATATGGTCTTTCCATGAACCCCACTTGTCCATTAGCCTGGTCCAGACCCAGCCAGGGAACCAGGAAGCTCCCAGACAGTTCACAATCTTATAAAAGCATGAGGACGTTAAGGGACAGGTGAATATGTGCTTGCAAGTGCTGGCTGCATCCCTGAATCAAGCTGTGTCCCAGAGGGGATGGGAGGAACATCTGCTTAGGTGATTAGGGGAGATTGCCATGGTAGCAACTATAGTAACACTGATGTAAGCATTGGCTCTGTTCTCCTAGCTGGAAGATGGTGAGGTGCCCAGGAGAGAGGCCTTGCACTGCCCTATGCATTCAGATGGGCTGTGTTTGGTAAAAATATTTGGTGAGTGACACATGATTAATATATTATGATAGATTAAGTGGCCAGGAAAAAAAAAAAAAACTTATGCAACTTGGCCAAGCTCAGATGCCTGAAACGGGGCTGCCTGATTGTAGGCATTTCGCAGTCTGACACCAGTAGCTACCTGTCCACTGTTACCACCCTATTCCATAGGGTCCTATGAACATCTGGGGAGCTGATGCTTTAAAAGACACCACCGGAGCTGGGGAGATGGCTCAGTGGGTAACGTGCTCACTGTGCAAGCTTGAGCACCCATACCAAAGCTGGGAGCAGTGGGGCGGTGTGTGCCTGTAACCCCAGTAAGGTGCCTTGAACTCAGTGGCCAACTAACCTAAAATGAGTTCCAGGGTTAGCACTAGAACCTGAAGTGATAGAGGACGATGTCCTGATGTCAACCTCTGGCCACACCACACAAATAGTATTAATGCCAAAAAATGCTGTCACTCTCCCACGCCTAGCTCCTCCTCCTTTATACCTGCTCTGCCTTTCCACCTGTCTGAGGAGGCTGACCAGACTTTGGGAATGGCTTGCTGCTTGCCACGGCGCCTAGGTCTCCCCATCGTCCATGTGCTCGGTGTTGCCCCCCTCTCCTCCCCATGTGCTCTAGCAGGCCTGCCTCGGGCTAGGTTTCTCCGCTGAATTTCACTGACAGTTTGGGAATAAACATGTTTTTATGTGTGGCCCCAGTCACTGCCAAGAATAACATTTACAGAGCTTCTAATTACCCCAGAGACTGTGGGGGGTCTCTATCAGAGTCAATAAACTACTTCATGTGATGCTGGCTAATTTGAGAATTTGTGGTGTCTTAGCTACAAGAGAGTGTTAATTAGGAACGCCCGTTCTCGGGACTCAGGTTTAGGATTTGGGTTTTAGAAACGCTAGACCACCTACCTTCCTGCTGATTTGTTAGCTGCTGATCAACATAGTATTGATTAAAAGATGAAGACTTTCTTCTGCTCCTCCCTCCCTGGACAAAATCCAGATGAAAACAAAGACTCCTTACAGGTGGTGGCCAGGAACGAGGAAAGGGTTTGCGTCCACAGGAATGTGTTTTGAGTTAGAGCCTTGGACATATCTCCTTTCTTTTTGTTTATGATTTTGATATAGTTTGGCAGGTTTGCTTTCTCCCCTTTATTATTATTTCCACAAAGATCAGAAAGACAGTTTGAGTTCATAGTGATTTTTAAGATTTATTTTATTTCTTATTTATAGGTGTGTGTGTGTGTGTGTGTGTGTGTGTGTGTGTGTGTGTGTATGCATGCCAACAGAGGCCAAATGAGGGCATCAGATCCCTGGAGCTGGAATTACGGGCAGTTATGAGCCATCTGACAAATTTAAGTCCTTAAATGCTCTTAACTGCTGAGTCATCTCTTCAACCCTTCATAGCCATAAAAAACAAAACAAAACAAAAAAAAAAAAACCCAAACTTTTTAAGACTTACTTGCTCTAAATGCTTTTAAAATATTCAGAAAAGTCAGTTCTGGAAGTTTTTAAAGGACTGGGGATGTAGGTCAGTGGAGAAACATTTGCCTAGAATGCATGCAGCTCTGGAATTTGTCCCCAGCCCTGGTATAGAAAAAAGAATGCCTGGTCATGGTGGCCCATGTCTGTTACCCCAGCAATCAGGACCTGGTCAAGGCAGGAGTACGTGAATTTCAGACTAACCTTAGATCCTGTCTCCTATCTTAACAAAACAAGCATTACAAACTATACTTGAAGTAAACTATGATGCACACTCAGAGAAGTTCATCAGTCTTTATGGCTCTCTATGATAAGGCTGTGGCTCCACCCGGCCCTTAGCTGCCACCCTCAGGCTTAGTGCTCGACTTCCGACTTCCGAAGGGCTGGAGCTGCCCGCGCCAGCAGACACACCCAGCTCTTGTGGCTCTTCATTTGCAGATGTAGGAAAATCTCTAAGACTGATGGCTTTTATTGTTATTATTGCCTATATGTTCATGTGTACATGTCTGTGTGTCACCTCTCTCTTCCCATTCTCAGGGCTGGGCTACAAAAGCATGCTTTTGCATGATTGCTGGCGCTATGCACTTAGGTCCTCACTGACACAGCAAGCATGTTGCAGATTGGGCCACCTCCCAGCCCAGCCCCTCCTTTGTTCTCCCCCCCACCCCGTGCATGCGTGTGCGTGTGTATGTTTACCTTTTAGTCTGTTTACCCTGGGTGTTCAATTTGTGGGTACTTGCCGGGGTACCTTCTGAAGATAGTCTCTTTTCTTAGAGATTGTCTATTGCTGATCGTTTAAGTTTTATGTAATCCTATTTTTCAGTGTTTTAAAGATGTTTTTATTTTACATGCATGTCTGAGAGCCTGCGTGTATGTGTGCATTCTGTGTGCCTGGAACAGAAGGGTCCAGAAGAGGGCTTTGGATCCCTTGGAACTGGAGTCACAGGCAGTTGTGAGTCACCGTGTGAGATCTAGGAGCCTAACCCAGCTCCTCTGCGAGGCAGCAAGTGCTCTTAACCACTGAGCCATCTCAACAGCCACTATTGGGATGATTTTCTGTGTTATCCAAGTCCTTTTCAGAAAGCTCTTGCCTGTGCTTGTATCTTGAAGTCTTGGGGCCAGCAAGATGGCTCAGCAGGTGAAGGGGTTTGCTGCAAAGTCCAGTGACTTAGTTCAGTCCTTGAACCCACTGAGAGGAAGGAGAGAACGAACTCCATAGGTTGCCCTCTGGGCTCCACATGTGTGTGCCACGGACATTGCTCCCCCACCCAAATAAATAAATACTGTATATTTTCAGACTGTGTCTCGTAGTTACTGTGTGGGTTTATCTCTGGCTCTTCTACCCCATGGTTCTGTCTTTGGGACAGTAGCAGCTGCTGTTGTCACCATGACTCTTTATTCTACAAAGATTGAGGTTGGACTTGGTCAAACTTCCAGCACTGTTACATCCGCCAAGGTTGGCCTTAACCATTCGGGGTCTTTGTGCTTCTATGTGAACTTCAGGGTTTTTGATATTTCAGTTGGGGAGGAACTACCATTGGGTAGAGAGTGCAGTGAATCTGTAAATTGCTTTTGATAATATTTTCACAATAATTTTTGCAGTGGTTTTATTGTGTGTTTCTTTTGTGCACCTTGGAGTGCGAACTGCCAGAGTTCAAATCCTGGCTTTGCCATCAGTTAGCTTTGTGGCAAATCATTTAACCTGTTAAAGCCTTGGTTTCTTCATTTGTAAAGTAGGGGTAACAACAGTACCTACTCATAAGATACTGTTTGGAAGACAGAATGAGTTAACATTTAATAGGGCTGTCCAAACAGTCAGTACCTGGCACACAGAGAGCACTCTGCAAGTGTTGATTTGGTAAAAGGAAACCTTGACAACAGCCTCTGATAGTGGTACCAACGAGCCCCATGTGTACAGGCTGAAGCCCAGTGTTGAGGATGTGACCAGATCCCATTTTCCTCCCGAGCAGAGTGTTCTGGTGTCTTATTCCACATTGACTTGCGGGCAACTCTCTAGGGGACTGGTGGGAAGGTAGTCTGAACAGAGTCCTGACTAGAAAAACACATACTCAGAAAAGAACTGGGACTCCCCAGGCAGAACTTTAGAAAAATAACAGACTGCTGCTTGCTTAAAGAGTAGAAAACTAGCCGGGCGGTGGTGGCGCACGCCTTTAATCCCAGCACTTGGGAGGCAGAGGCAGGTGGATCTCTGTGAGTTCGAGACCAGCCTTGTCTACAAGAGCTAGTTCCAGGACAGGCTCCAAAACCACAGAGAAACCCTGTCTCGAAAAACCAAAAAAAAAAAAAAAAAAAAAAAAAAAAAAAAGAGTAGAAAACTAGAGGACTGGAGAGATGACTCAGAGGTTAACTGCTCTTCCAGAGGTTCTAAGTTCAGTTCCCAGCAACCACATGGTGGCTCACAACCATCTATAATGAGATCTGGTGCCCTCTTTTGGCATGCACACATACATGCAAGCAGAACACTGCGTACATAATAAATAAATCTTTAAAAAAATTCTTTGTGGAGGGACGTGGAGCTGCTCTGCTGGGCTCAGGGTGGCAGGCTCAGGGTGGGGGTTTCGGTAGGATACAAGGAAACCTCGCACACTGCAAGCATGCTGCAGTTCAGAAGGATGCAGTTGGCGTGATGGAGGGAGAGCCATCCCCTGGCTTCTAAACATGTCCCCAGAGGCTTCAGGATCATCATAGTCTCTGGATATTTTTTAAAAAAATGTTTTCAACACTAGATTGTCAAGGAACCGCTGTTACAAAACACCCTTAAAAATGCCCCATGATTTCTATTGATTCCAGCAGCTCACAGTTGGCTTCGGTGTTTGAAGTTTGGACTGCTGTGCCTGCCCTGTCAGTGGGGCAAGAACGCCAATGGCTCAGATCCTGGTATATCGTGTGCCCTGTGGTTAAGTGCTCTGTGGTTAAGGGAGAGGAGGGGCACTTGGCGCGTGCTGTTTCTCATCATCTTCCCCGCCCCCATACTGCCAGAGTGGGCAGCACTGCTGGCCTGGGCTGCCTGACAGCGGATGTCAAGAATGTTTAGGAAAGTCTTCAGATCGTGGTTTGTCATCTGGCCTTCTCCAAGTGGGTCATAAAAAGACAGACGACGTGCCCACTTCAGGGAAGTCATGGTTTCAAGACTTTACGTTGGGAACTCTGTCAACTCCCATTCTGTACAAATAAGTCTCCTGCCTCACTTTTGGAGAAAAGCCCCTCAGCTCTTGTCTTCAGCTACACTAACATCCTCAGGGAGACTCACTGGGTCCTCTTGCCAATATAAGGATGTCCCTCCTTCCTCCCACCTCCTCCACTTACTTTCTTGAAGGACATCTGTCATTTGTCTCCCCACAATGTACCCTCCCTCAAGTGCCTTCTTGTCCTGGCAGGGGCCTTCCTCTGTTTATAGACGACTCATGAACACTCTCTGTCACTGATGTCTTTCTGTGTATCCTCAGCTCCACCCCGAGGCTTCTGTCGATCTCCAGTGTGAGGTGTCTGCTTTTGGCTTCTGTCTCAACTCTATTCTCCCCATAGGCCTTCTCTCTGTCCCCAGTTGACGCTAGAATTTGTGGAGCATCTCTAGTCCCCCCGCCACACACACAAATCCCTGTCCTGTTTCTTAGAGCTATGTTCACGTTGTGTTGCCCTCCTGTTGTGTGCTGTTTTCTTTTGTGTGTATCTTGTGAAGATGTTAGGAACAGGTTTACGGAGGCCAGCACTGGACATTGTGTGTGAGGTTCAGCAGTAACACAACATCCCCAGGCTTGACCCTAGACAGGACACTTTATCATGTGTCTTCTGTGTGTCAGGCACCTGGGACAGAACACTTTAGCTCATCCAACCTTACACTCTCCTTTGAGGGGACCTATCCAGGGCAGATGTGGCCCCAGCCTCTGTGTCCCACTCGCTGGCCATGATATCTCTTGGGAGGCGTGGACCTTAGCTTGGCAGGTCTCCTTCAAGAGGCTCAACTGGGAAAAGTGTCTCTGAAGACACACAAGTGGCAGGAACTGAAAGCTAACGGGCTGGCTAGCTGAACGGTGCGGAAGACAGTGCAGGCGTTGCTGAGACTCGGCGATAGAGCGCCGGGGTGGGAGAAAGGGAGCAGGGCAGCCAGCAGGTGCAGGAACTGTTACCCCAGAGTGATGGAGTAAATTTGAGGTTCGGAAACGGGGTCTTGCAGAGCTGAGCCCCTCTTGCTGCTACCACCCCATGGACCAGCCCTTCCCATCTGTATTCAGGCTCGCTGTGCTTGGTGCCACTTACAGAGTTCCCACGTGTGCTCTAGTTGATGAAATTTTATTTACTTTATTATCATGCAAAGATTTTTTTCCCCATCAAATTCACATCTTTTATTTTGCCTGAAGACGTTTTTATCTTACCTTCGCTTGAAAAAAGCATGGTGGGGCTGGTAAAATGACTCAGCAGGCAGAGGCACTTGCTGCCAACGCTGAAGACCCGCATGGCAGGGAGAACTGACTCCCACAAGGTGTCCTCTGACCTCCAACTATGTGCCATGGCACACTCCACACAGAATAACTAAATATAATAAAAAAAATTAAAACCTAGAGCTTGTGTGGCCTTCATGGAGACACCGGGGTTCCTCAGCCTGTGTGCAATGGGGAAAAATTCCTGTCTGAATCAAAGCCATCTGATAGTGTCTGTTTGGGAACTGTTTGTATGTTAAAAAGAGAGAGATCCTGGGCATTGGGTTTGACGTGTGTTTGTATTCTGGTGTTGCTATGGGTTTGATTTTCACAGGTGGGCAACGGACTCTTCTGTGAGGCTATGAGACCAAGCAGGTTTTGGGGGTGAAAGTAGCCACTGAAGTCTCTGAAAGAGTCCTCCACCTCATGCCCCCAGCCGTCCATCCAGGGGGCTTTCCTCTTGGTGAGGCAGAGCCTCCTCTGTGCATCTAATCCCTGGACGGTAACATTTGGTTTTTCTCTTCTAGACCCAAGCGGCCGAGGCAGAACAACTTCTCAATGTTTCCCTCTCCCAAAGCTTGGAATTTCAGAGGGGTAAGTAGTATCTGTCCTGAGTGACCCTGCCCCATGGTGGGGACATAGTAAGCTACACTTTGCTCTCCTAACAACCTTCACCTGGGGACAGCACCTAAGTGTCCATGCACAGGTGACATCACCTGCCCTGGACATAGACCATGTGGCTGTAGGAGACTCATGTGAAAATGTCAAGGTCTATCATGACAATGTCAAGGACTGGCTCTGTGTTGCTGCAAAGCTTCCAGTGTGCCTGGAGGTGGACCTTTGCCTTTTTGCAGGGTTATCTGGTGATGCAGATCTGTAATGCAAAGCCCATCTTGGGTCTGTAAGGCTGAGCTGTGCACACTCTCCCAGACTGGGGTCCTAGAGCACAGCATCCCTGGAACACTTAGTTTCTATTTAGAGAGGAAGGGTTCAGACTCTATGTGCTAGCAAATCTGCTGTGTTTGTGTGTGTGGTAGCGAAAGCCTTTGTAGTGTAAGTGTTTGCAGTTCTGGGCTTCTTTAGCTTGTGAAGGAGGAGGATGCTGAGCATGCTCACCCGGGCCCTGGGCGGTTGTCATAAAGGAGGGCTGAGGTATAGAGACAGGTTGTGAGTAGTGTACTGGAAGGATGGATGACTACATTGTTCTAGATGTGAGGTGCAGAGGGCAGCGCATGTGGGAAAGAACTGAGGGTTAGGAGTAGCCGAAGATCAGAGAGGGATATCACGATGCTGTCAAAGGCCTGGCAGCGTGAATAGTACAGCAGAATCTGCATCGTTGGTCCGAGGAGCATCAGGCTTGTGGTTTATCTTAACTGTATCCATAAGAGTTCGTCTGTTACCAGGTTCAGGAAGAGTCAGCCATGCTGCACGCTTACACAGTCGGTTAGCCTTGCTCCAGGTTGCCCTTGTTAGCAAACACTTCACCGCCCCCCCCCCCCCCGCAGTTCCCACTCTTGAAACTGGGTGTGTCTCCAGCTCCAGCAAGGGGTGGTAGTGTGCCCCTCTTTCACTAGACCCGGGGTGCCGCAGATGCATTCACACGCAGACACTGAGAGCATTGTTTGGCTGGCCTTGGTGGGGATTTCGAAAACAGTGAAAGATAGATCAGAGCGGGAGGAAGGAGAAGGGCAGTGAGGAGGGGCCCGAAGGGTGTGTTGAGCCTCTGTACCTTTGTTCCTCTTCTGGTTGTGAGAGTGCTTAGCTCAGAATCTCCCCCCCCCCCCCCCGTGTGTGTGTGTGTGTGTGTGTGTGTGTGTGAGAGAGAGAGAGAGAGAGAGAGAGAGAGAGAGAGAGAGAGAGAGAGGCTGTGACATCCTTCCAAGGCTGGAAGTAAGGCAGGCTGTCATTCCACCTGACATTTTGTGGGTTCCACGGATCCGAACTCCAGTTATTTGACAAGTGCTTTAACTGTTGAGTTGCTTCCCTGGCCCACGGAACTATGGCGTTCTTGCTCTTGTCTGCGGATGAGCAGTGCTGGAGATGCAGTAGCTCTGCGGACTGCAGGAGACATTTTACACACCTCCTTGGCTGTTTCTCTGGGGCCTAGTCTTTACTTAGGAAGACGTGTGGAGACTCTTGGGTTTAGAAGGACATACAGTATAGCCTCAGCTCTCTCACTGAAGCTGAAGGCCTAGTCAGGACTCTGGTTGCCTTCTGGTGATGAAGTCGATGTAAATCGCCTCAAGTGAAGAGGAAACTGATGGGTTAGGATTAGGGTTGGGGCCTGGGCCACCCAGACAGTGTCCCTCCTAATGACCCGAAAGCCTGCAGTTCTGAGGTGATATCTTATGTCTTAGATGTCTGCCTCTCCACAGAAGAAAGTGACTTGCCTGTGACCACACATGGTAAAGTAGCGCCCAGACTCCAGCTAACTGTGCCTTGAGTGGCACTTTTGTGGGACGTCTTTTCCATACGAAGTTATTTGTCTCACGCCAACTTTCCAAACAAACAAGGGGCTTGGCAAAGGCATAATGTAAAGTAAAAAACCCAGTAGAAAAAATTGTGAAGGGTCGGGATAAGCCGTCCTAAAGAGGAAATACAAAGTAGTCAAACCGCTCATTTTAACTGATGTTTTAAAATAACAAAGGTAGTTAAAAAAAATAGCAATAATGATGTAGTAAGTCCATTGACGTCTTACCGTGTGTAAGCATCACATGCTCTGGCAGACGTGATCTTATCCCAGTCCTCAGATGGTGAGAACAAAGCCAGAACCATCACCAGAGTTCCACAGTGATGAGACAGGGGCCCAGTTTGCTTAAATTACATCTTATTGACTGACTGATTGATTGATTGATTGATGTGTGGCCCAAGAGGGGCGCATACATGCCGATGAGCATGTGTGGATGTCAGAGGACAACTTTGTGGGGCTTGACTCCTTCCTTGCACCATATGGGACTGAAGGGTCAGATTCAGATAATCAGGCTTGGCGTCCAGTGCCTTCACCTGCTTAGCCATCCTGCTGGTTCTGGGTCTAGCCTGGCCTCAGAGTCTGTTCTCTGCGCAGTGTGGTTGTATGACTAGTGCATATGATGTGAGGGAGGCAGTGTGTGCATGTAGTGTGTTGTCTATAACGTGATCAGTTCTTTCATGATGAGAAGTGATGAGAAGCCGTCCAGTTCTTTCTGAAGGGAGATGATACATACATGGTAACATATAGAATAAATACATAGGAAAAGTTTGGGAAGCTGTCACTCTTGAGGGATTGTCTGGGTTGGCCGAGAGCTTCTGGGATGGTTGTGTTGCCTCCAGAGTTTTTGTCATGTCTGAATTCTCTAGAGAGGAGGTGTGCTGCACCTATAAATATCAAAAGGATAAGCATGGTAACTAAAGAAGACCTTCCATTATCAGAGTCTGCTATAAGCAAGAGGAGGTATATTTAGCCGGGTTTGGAGCTAGAAGGCCCTGCTAAGAGACATCGTCAACCGATGTCATACAAGGCCTTTGAGGACTGATAAAATCTGAATATACAGAAAGGGTCTGTGTAGCATGAATAATAAAAACTCAGAGACATATTGGGGTTCAAACTGAAGATCAGAAAAGCAAAGCAGCCTACCATTGGCTTTTCCCATTACCTCAGACCGAAATGGCGACCCTGCTTCCCCTAATGCTCAGAATAAGACTGAGCTGAGACCTGTCTCCTCCCGTTTTATATTCCCCTCTAGAGATGGGATTAAAGGTGTGTGCCATCACTGCCTGGCCTTTATGGCTGACTAGTCTGACTGCTTTGCACTGAGCTTCAGGCAAGCTTCATTTATTAAACACTATAGGCCTGCTTGTCCCATGACCAAAGACATGTGTCCACATCTTCTCCCCTACCCTCACTTCTGAGAGCCTAGGAGGCCACCATACACACTTGTGGTTGGGCATTTTACTATAAGCTGCCCCTGGATAGTCCAGACTCCGAGTTTGGTAAAAAAAAATCCTTGGCCGCTATAACAGAAACTTAAGTAATAAAGCCAAGTGCTTTGGCTTTGGGGTCAGAATGCCAGAGGAAGGACTTCAGCCTGGACACATGTCAGTATCAAATCCTTATGGGAGAGATGATGAAGACATCTTTAAAAACCCGAGGCTTAGTGATGGTGCGCACAGTGTCCGGAATAACGCCTCCTAGGGAAGTGTGCAGGAAATATGAGGTCTTTACTGCCGAGGTGCCCTCATACCTGACGGGCACATTTTCTAGGGATACCTATTTAATAGATGTCTCTTTGATGTGAGATGCCCTTTAAAAGGGAAACTGCCCACGCCCATATCTGGTTTCCTCTGAATCCTGCTTCTCTCATTTTCTTCAGGCAGCAGAGTAGCCACCCTGGGTATAGCCTGATACCTGGGAGGGTCAGCCCTTGTCATCTTGCCTTGCTGACACCAGAGGTGTGGCAGGCATACCGCAGCTCGTCTTTAGATTCGAGCCTCTGTCGTTTGCTTTGGCCATGTTCCAGACCTGTGGGGTTAGAGTGGACCTGGGTGTCACTTCTTCAGTACACAATTGAGACTGAGTTTGTAGTTGCCTTTGTTTGTCTTATGTAGTTAATTAATTAGCTTCAATTAATCTCCTGCTGGTTCCCTAATTCTGCCGGTTAGAGGATGCTTGAACTTTGGACTAATTAGGGAACCGTAGCTGAAAGCCACAAAACGTAAATGGGAACTGAGTGAAAAGAGGCAGAGTGAAAAAACCTAATGACTTGACTTTGGTACCTGGAGCCCACGGGAAGGTGGGAGAAGAGAGCCAGCTTCATAGGTGCCTCCAACATTCACGTGTGTGCTGACATGCTCCCCCTGAAAAAATAGCACAGAAAAAGCCTTCAAAAATAAATTTTAAAAAAAATTTAAGCAAACAGTGTGCATGTGTACTCAGGTCAAAATACTACCTAAGGTCATTCCTCGGGCTTATCTGCCTTTGTTTTTGTTACAGGTCTCTTTCTATCTTAAATCATGCAGATTTGCCCAGGCTGGCTGGCTAACCAAAGCCCTGTCTGTCCGTCCCCTTCTGCCCTCACTGCAGGGATTACAAATGTGTGCTACCATGCCTGGCTCTTCCCAAAGGACACTATTTTTTTTAATGTATTTATTTTTTTAAATACCTGTATACCTGCATACCAGAAGACGGCATCAGATCCCATTATAGATGGTTGTGATCCAAACCCACCATGTGGTTGCTGGGAACTGAACTCAGGATCTCTGGAAGAGTAGTCAGTGCTCTTAACCACGGAGCCATCTCTCCAGCCCCAGCAGACAGATCTTTTTAAACATACAGAGGTATGGGAAATTTTTAAAGAATGGGGAGGGAACTGAGTCTTCTCTGGAACCTGTCTCCTCTCTGCCACCGGTGCAGCAGCTCTACAGACCAAATTTAAGTTCCCTCAAACTGTGGAAATGCAGCCATGTTCAGAGACACCCCCCCCAACACACACAGACACGCACACATACACATATACACAGACATACACACACTCAACGCATACACACACACAGAGACACACACACATGCACAGATACACAGACATACACGCGCACACATGCACACAACAGAGACAAACACATGCATGCATACACAGACATACATACACACAGAGATACACGTACACAGACACACATATGTGTGCGCACACACACGCATGCACAACAGAGACACACATGTGCACATACACAACAGAGACATACACGCATGCACACACAGAGACATGTGCGCGCACAGAAACACACAAGCACATTCACACACGCATGCATGCACAACAGAGGCACACACACACATACACATGCACACAGAAATGCACATGTACATGCGCGTGCGCGCGCACACACACACACACACACACACACAGTGACTAGTGAGGAATTCTCATTGGTCTAGGTTTGTCACGTGAATACTCCCAAGCGAATCATAAGTGGCCAGGGGATAGGGTCACTCTCTTCCCCCATTGTTGCTTTTACTGCAACCATAACAATATAGGGGTAGATTAGTTTCTAGAAAGCTAGGAGGCACTGGGCAGATGCCAACAATTTTTGTTCACTAAGTTATCCCTCATTTCTCCTCATACAGTAAAAAGTAGGCAATTGTCGCCGTACCTGGGCTCTGACTTCAGGTAGCCCCAACTCCGAACTTCCCTTTTTGGAATAGAGGTTGTTCATTTAGTAACTGGTTTGGTTTTTTTCACTCCTGACAGTTTGCCGGGAGCAAGAATATCTTACTCAGCAGGAGTACGTATCAAACATCATCGTCTCGAGTTAAAGAGTGACAGGCCTGAAGGCTGTATTCTGAAATGGCTTCCGGCACTCAGGAGGCTGAGACAAGAGGTGGCCACAAGCGGCCAACCTGATCTGTAATGAGAAACCTTGTCTCAGCTCCTAGCGTACCCCCACCCTGGAGGGAGGGGAAAGACAGACAGACAGACAGATCTGGGGACAGTTCTGTTTGATCAGTAGCCGCTTTTTGCCAGTTAGCTGAAAATTGCTGCGTAATTTTTGTTTGACTTGTTTCCTGGATAGAAGACACGTGGAACCTGCGTGGGCAGGCACTAGTGTGCAGTCACATGTGGGCCTCCTGTGGATTATTATTTGAATTTTGTGCCTCTGTATATCGTGTGTATACATGGCACTCTATATACATGTATACATGGTACTCTATATACGTGTATATGTGTGTATACATGGTACTCTATATACATGTATACGTGTGTATACATGTACTCTGGCGACTTGTGTCTCATGGCTATTAAGTATCTTTTGCTCCTCTTATTTGTGTTTCGTACATATATTTTACTTACTAGCTGTTTACGTGTTCTTCACATAATGTAAAATACTTTCCATTATGGAACATGTCTTCTAAGTGACATTTTCATAAGTGAAATGTATACACTCCAAACCCAAATCTTACTGCAGTGTGATTACACAGGAGTTCATTTTCAATGAATGATTCTGTGTGTGTGGGGTAATGGAATTCCTCTCTCACTTGAGTTTTGGGTTCAACTGGGCTCATTGTCATTCACCAGCTCTGGAGATCTGCAAGTCCTGGGCCAGCGATTTTTGTGCGTGATTGTTCCTGCCCACTCGCAGATGGCGCTGGTAGTAGAACCAGCTGGCTCTGACACTGGAGCAGCAGCGTGTACCGCGAGTCCCCGACTGCTTGGCTAACCCACGTTCAGCAGAGGAGGAACATTCTGTGCGTCACAATACTGCTAATGTGCTTCTGTGTCCCCGGGGTTGATTGGATTGAACATCCCACTTAGGAAAAAAGGGGGAAACAAGGCTGATTTTTTTTTTTTTTAGAAGCAAAGCTCTGATCTGAGTTAAGAGAAGTACAATGATGTATATCAGCTATGCATTTTAATTTATGCAGGTTCACCTAAACCTTACTGAAGAGGGCATGGGAGAAGAGGGCATGTTCAGCGACGTTACTGTTTTCTCTGGTGGTCCTCTTGGGGATGCTAGACCATGCCATGGCCTCTGTGCAGTGTGCACCCTAAAACCAAGAAGCAGCTTTCTCTGGCGCTAAGCTGAAGATGCGTATAGCATGCTTGCTCCAGCAGCAGGGGAGGGAGGACTGAGTGTGGTTACTGAAAGGATTCACTCGGTTCCTTCCTAGGGGTTAACATGATTATCATTTTTACAGTGTGTGTCGTGTTGTCAGTGTTTTTATCATGAATCGTGACAAACACGCGAGAAAGCTGGAAGATAAGAACATTGAGCGTTTACTCTCCAGAATCTGCAGCTGCTAGTGTTTGCTCTCCTTGTTGGTTGACTGTGGACACGGGGTGGATTTATTTTGCAGACACTTCAAAATTTGCAGATACCATGATTTTATGTTTCTAAACACTCCAGCATATAGATGCCAAGAATAAGGATGCTGGCCACGTTATTGTCAAATCCAGCAGTTACCAGTTCCTCTATTTCCCATCATAGGTTGTGTGTTCATAACATCCCAGCCGGCTCTCCTGGACAGTTTCTCACCGATCTCTCAGGATCGGACAGTGCATCCTGCTGGAGTATTTTATTTCTTAGTTTAAAAAAAAAATCTAATCAAGGGTTGAGATTTTGTTATAAGGTTTCTTCCATATATTTTATTCTCAGATAGTCCTTTTGCCCCATTCTTTTTATGCTCTTTTAAAATGTTTTGAAAAAATCAGATGAGTTGCTTATAGATATGTCTCATATTTGACTGGTAAATACTTCAGTATCGTGTGTGTCAGTGTGTGTTTGTGCGCACACGCGTGTACTGTACATCTACCCTAGGGTGTCATTTATCCTGTTTTTCAGTCCTTTATATTTCTTGTGAACTGGTAGTTTAGGACATGGTTTACTTCAGGCTTGACCCCCTGGGGTTGCTACTGGCCTCCCACTCACAGGCAGTTATGCTGCTTGTTAATCTGAGCTACTGCGCTCTGCAGCCAGATGCTCCCAGCAGTCAAGGCTCTGCTGGGGGTGGCTAGCACAGCAGATTTCTTTCCGCCATTTTAAATGGAGCTCTAGGCAAAGAACAGGTACTCTATTGCCCTAAGAAAGTGATGGTTTATTTAATAAAAAGAATACTCAGTTGTGGGGACCTGGGCTCTTGTCCCCAGGCTTTTATCCTTGTAAGTGGCTCCGCTGGGCACATGGCGGTGCCAACTCTTCCTTGATTGACCCATAGCTCCCAGGATTGTTTCAGTTGTCCTATGTGAACGTCCCTAAGGAAGTTCTGATTGGTCAGCTCCTCTCCCTGGCCTTGGCCAGCTGGCTTGTGGTCAGAAGGGCTCCTCCTCTCTCCACCCATTCATCTGTAGCCAGAGAATCAAGTCCAAGTGGGTTTGCCATTTGCCAGTCTGGGCAGGTGATCAGCTTCACAGAGACTCAAGCTCCTTAGCCAAAATGTTTCAGGTTCTTGTGGGGATTAGATTAAATAATTTATGTCAGTTCCCCACGGATCTGTGATTAAGTGTTGGACAAGTCGGCCCGTTCTTGCCTGTTTTCTCAGCCTAGGATCTCACAGCCAGGCAGCATTGCTATGGGCAGCGCAGCTGAGGGGTGCATTACCTGGGAAGGGATTGTGGGAAAGACATCCTAACCCCATTTCTAGGCTTCTAGTGTAGAACACCTTTCCCTTTCCCCCAGTATTTTTCCACTTTAAAGCAATAGACTCAGATACTGGATCATGGGAGACAAAGTCCAGATGATTTGCGGTAACTAAGTCTTAATGCATCTTGTG
This sequence comes from Chionomys nivalis, assembly GCF_950005125.1. Taxonomy (NCBI): domain Eukaryota; kingdom Metazoa; phylum Chordata; class Mammalia; order Rodentia; family Cricetidae; genus Chionomys; species Chionomys nivalis. The sequence continues at coordinate 28,965,406 of NC_080090.1, read as the reverse complement.
AAGTTTGGGGTTGTCTCAGTTTGGGATTTATTTTGTTTGTCTCTCTGCTGTGTCACTGACCAAATTCTTGTATTGCTTGTGGTTTTGATGTGGGAAAAATGATCAACTCGTTTTGAGGTATTGAGCTAACTCTTGAAACTATTGGCCTCAGTGGATCAGTTTAAGAATTGGAACAACAAGAACAACAAAAATGTGCAGGGGAGTTGTGTGTGTGTGAGTGCATGAGTGTATGTGTGAGTGTGTGTGTGTGTTTGTATTTATGTGGGATGTATATACATATGTGGATGTTGGGGTCCAATATTAATTGTGGGTGTCATTCAGGAGCTGACCACTTTGCTCTTTTTTTGTGGGGGGGGGGAGGTGACAGGTTCTTATTGTGTAACTAATGCTGACCTAGAACTTGCTTTGAACGACCTTTGAACAGGCTGGCTTCAAACTCACAAGGATCCTCCTGCTTCTGCCTCAAGCCTTGAGATTAAAGGTGTTTGCCACCACTCCTGGCTTAAAGGTCTGTCACCACCTTGCTTTTGAGACAGGGTCTCTCATTGATATGCAGTTGGCATATCCGGCTAGGCTAGTTGGCTACGAAGGTCTGGGAACCTGTCTTCTTGGGCATGCCAGCACCAGGATTTTATAAGCACACACCACCGCACCTGGCTTTTTAAAGTTTATGCGCTGGGGATCTAACTCAGGTTTACATACTTGTTGACAAAAACACTGACCAGCACCAGAAAAAAAAAATCTTACTCGTTTTTCTTCACTTATAGAATTAACCTGTTGCCAGCGATCACTTGAAATGTGAAGGGCAACAGATTGAAAACTTGTATTAGGAATTTGTGAATTGAGATAGCTTTTTGTCACCATGATAAATATCTGAGGTAAACAACTAAAAAAAAAAGAGGGGGGGAGGCTAATACTGACTCATTATTTGGGCATGGCTGCTTGTGCCTGGCGCTCCAGCCCTGTAGCAACACAGGGTATCATGGCAGGGGCATGTTGTGAGGATGCAGCTCACCTCATGGTGACCAGGAAGGAAAGAGGGAAGTAGGAAGGGGACAGGGTTACAATGTTGTCCCAAGTACCTAGCTTCCTTTCCCTAGATGCAGCTCACATACGTTCTGCCGATAGCCCCAGTTCATGGACCAAGCCTTCAACACATAGGTCTTTAGGACGCATTTTGGTAGAACTTAGCAGGGGTCACAAAGAATAGTCAGTGTTCCGGTGTCATTCTGTTGCTGTCTTACATTGCCTGATGGGGAGCAGCATGGGCCGGGAGGCTCGTTTCAGTTCACAGGCCCACGTCCACTAAGGCAGGCACCTTCGAGACAGCTTGTCACATCATAGTCACTCTCAAGAGCTGAGAGAAATCAATGCGTGTACCGTACTCTGCAGCCCACTTTTCCCAGCTCAGGACCCAAGCACAGAGAATGGTGCCGCCCACCGTGGAGGGGGCTTCTAAGTTAATGAAAGCAAACAAGATAGCCTCCTGAGAACATGCCCATGGGGAAAATCTAATCTAGATAACCCTTTATTGTGATTTTCTTCCCAGACATTCAAAGTTGTCTCAGATTGGCAATGAAAACTAACCACTATCGCGCTTGGCTTTTAAAAAGGACTTTTTGGTGTAATAAACAAAAATTACTTTTCATTCCACGGTATGTAGTTTCCCACCCTGAGACTTGTGTGATTAAAGTCTAAAGTATTTTTTCTTAGGAGAGATCTCTACTAGGCACCAAAGTTTATGGACAATTTTCAAGACTTCCCAGGAAGAGAGGGCTTGCGGTGTAGGGGGAACCCCTGTCAAGTGCTCAGAAGTAGTAGCATTTGGGGCTCTCAAAACAGTCAAATCTCCCGCCGTCTTGCAGCCTTTTCCCTCTCTTTTAAAAACTATTCTCTTATATTTTGTATTTTCGGTTGTGAGCCTGGCCTTTAACGGCTGAGCCATCTCACCAGCCCCTTTCTCATCTCATTATTTAGAGTGACTAAGAGCCCAGCATCTGTGCCCCTAACACACTTGTCCTCCTTTCCCTGACACCTGTGACTCAGAACATGCCCTTTCCCTCTCAGTTCATCTGTCATCCTGACATGGTTCATCAAATTCTCCACTGAGAATGAATGGTTCTCGAACCTCATCTCTCACTTTAGTAAATGCCTTTCCTTCCACTTCTCTGCTTGCACTTGGTTTCTGTTTTAAAATGTTAAAGCTATCTTTTTATATTTGTATGCAATTTTATGTTCTTGGCCCCAGACTTCTAAAACCTAGTAAGAAGTATTTTTGCTACTGATCTCAAAGGGCAGGTGCTAAGAAAGGGCAAAGGAGCCGAAGAAGTCCTTAGTAGCAAGCAGGAAGAAGGGATTCGAAGAATCTCACTTAATTTTGTTTTAGTTTTCGTAAATCGCCTTTCCCATGATCTGTGCCCATATTTGTCAGAGGAAATAGCTCCGTTGCTGAAATTTCCTCTAAGCTGCGCTCTGTTCCTCAACCTTGACGCTGGGGTGATTTCTAGGACCTGATCTCTACTCTCTGGTTTAGAGGATGAAGAACATTTTTGTCTCTCTGTGAGCTGTGGTTGCTCAGAGAGTCACTTGGCTACTCTTGCTTACAGTTGCTAGGTCATTTCTTATGACCTGACGGGTTACGGTGGCATGGTGAAGATCCACCGCAAGCAATTCTTTTTCAACTGCTTGTGTGATAGGACTGGCAACTGGCTTCAGCCATCAAAGTGCCTGTCATGTGAGGAAGTTATAACCCGTGATGGGTGAGGAGGCGCTCAAGTCCCCAAGAGGACCCTGTCACTACAGTGGGCTCAGTGAGCAGATGTCCCAGCACTGGGAATATAGTCATGCCTGACTCGGGCTGGCCGTCCAAGGTGGCTGAGGAACAGCCTTGAACAAAAGTGCTGGTGGATGGAGGCAGGATGACCTTGAACTTCTGACCCTTCCACCTTCCATCCACTGGGATCATAAGTGTGCACTGCTGGGCTCAGATTTATGTGGCACTGGGAATCGAACCTAGGGCTTTATGCGTGATAGATAGTCAAATGTTATATCATCTAAACAAGGTTTCTCTTCGGGAACTGTCACCTTTTCCATTAGCTAAAGGAGAGAATCAGAAGTCTTGAGGCTCTCATGAGCATCCAGAATCATGAGCTGTAAGGACACACATACTCTAGCTCAGTTTTTTTCTTTTAGAAATCTCCAGTTACTGTCCTGATTATAGGAACAAGGAAATATGAGTTTGGGGTGGGGGAGGAGATGATCTTCTTAAGCCACTGCATGCCTCTTTAGTTGACTCTCAAAATGCTCTCCATAGGCTGGTAAGAGCTGCGGAGTCTTGGGCCCTGCCCTGCCTGGATCAGTGTCCACAGTTCACAGAGGTTCACACTCTCCAGTTGAGGGGTCATACTGTTTCTAGTATGTGCAGAGTAGCCATTTGCTGACATTGAGGGGCTAGCTTGTGCTGTGCTGGCCGGCAAGGCTACCTTGCTTGGATGTGGGACTCTGGGCAAGACAGTGGTTTGTGGGGAAGGAGGGAGGAAGCCCATGTCCCCCTCTCACAGGGCCCACATGTAATCTAATGCATTTCCTGCCTGGGTTGCTTTATTGGAGTGCCCCACCTGTCCACATTCTGCCTCTTCCTTGTCAGGCCACAGACAAATGTGGCCTCTCTGGGTTTCCATATCACTCATCCCCTGTCACATCTAGGTGTGTTTGGGGGGGACATTGCTTTTAGATGGCAGTTTGCTGAGGGCAGAGGTCATTTCCCAAACCCACGATGCTACCACTTGTCATGTGTCCACGTGATTTGAGATCAGGCAGAAGGTAAGCAGAGCTCACATGGAGCCTTGAACACATTGCAGATGCAGGATGCCAGTCACTAGCTGCAGCAATTATATTCTGTGCATGGTCTTGCTCCCTGTCCTCCTTCACCCCTGTCATTATCCTGGTATAGAAGCAGCCATTTTAGGCTTTCAAAGTGGGAAGAAATGAGAGGGAGCATGGTACTTAGAGGACTGGAGAAGACGTTTCAGATCCCGTGTCCACGCCTGAGTGGAAGCAGGACTTATGTGGATGATTCCACTATCAGGCTCTGTGGCTACTAACCAGGAACCCCAGTGTCCTCTAGTCCCTGCCTCGCAGTTGCTATGGTGATGGACAGCCGTGATGCAGCAAGCATCCCACGTCGTGCCTGCTGTGCGGAAGTCCCTCCGAACAAGGAGGCATTTCTCTTCATGGCTTCCAGGAGTCGGAAGCACAGTCAGGGTCTGTGGTGAGAAAACAGCTCTTTAACATTCACTGGTGGACTCTGTCGCTGCAGAGGGGCCTGGTGGGTCCTTCTCATTTGCTGTGGCTTGGCTTACATGCTCAAGGTCAGATTTCCTGCATGTCAGACTGGCTGAGTGCCCTATGGTGGTTGTTTAATATCATTGAGGTTTGGATTGTCTCATTTGTAAAAATGTGCCTCATAGTTGTATGTGATTCAAGGGGCTGTTGAGAAGGCTTCTGTGAAAATGCATACAACTTCACCAGAGTTTGGCACAGTGTGAGAATTTGCTGTTGCTTCCTCTTTATGGAGACCAGGAAATCCAGGTCTTACATAGTGGGTGACTCTCACAAGCCTGTTGCTCATGTGGGGCAGCCCAGATATTAGGGTCTGTGTTATGTAACCCCAACATTGTACCTGCCAGTAGTAGAAAATCCTTACACCAGCACTCCCCAGATACCTGTTCTTAGGGTTCCCTCCTCAGCCCCACACCCTTTTTTTTTTGAGACAGGTGCTCATGTAAAATGCTTGCTTCGAACTCACACTGTAGCTGGGGTTGACTTTCAGCTTCTGGTCCTCCAGCCTCTACTTCCTGCGTGGTAGGATTACAGATGTGTGCCATCACGCCCGTTGACGTGGTAGAATTACAGATGTGTGGTGCCACGCCCAGTTTATGTGGTACCAAGGACAGAACCTAGGGCCTAGTGCATGCTGGGCAAGCACAGAGAACCAACCCCAACACCAACAAATTCTTATATTAGATTAAAACAGATGGCAATAAAACCATGTTGATTACATTATAGAATGCTGCCTATTATGTTTAATAACAAACATCTTGTTACTTATGGTATATATATGTGTATGTGTGTGCACATATATGTATGTGTATGCACATACACTAACGTCAGCAACATCTATTTGTACAGATTTATATTCCTACTAGAAGTAGCCTAGTCATTGTCAGTACTTACAATGAGTGTTTTTTGTTTGTTTGTTTGGTTGGTTGGTTGGCTGTTTGGTTTTTTTTTTTTTTTCTGAGACAGGACTGCACAGAGATCTGCCTGCCTCTGCCTCCCGAGTGCTGGGATTAAAGGCGTGCAGCTGTATGCTCGGCCTCCTAATGATATTTTACCGTGGCAAAGCTGCCGTAGCTATATTCACTAGACAGTGATTACTGTCGAGATTCCCTCTTAGAAGGTGGTGGTGGAAGGGTCCCTGGGCCCTGCCCCGAGATTTCATTTGCTCCTTCTTGCCAGTTGTGTGCAGTTCTGCCCTAAATGAATGTGGCCTTTGGTAGGTGGGTCAGGGGTGTTCTCGAAGTGTTGGCATATATGGGGGAGTGACTGAAGGGAACTCTACCTCTGTGGCTATGGGGAAGCCATCATCCATGCCGAGGAAAGGTGTTTTGATGCAGCTGCTTCCAGACCACCCGTGCTATTATAGGGGACTTGCCCCTGCTCTGGGAGCCTAGTCACCTCCTTGGCTCCCCAGGTGAACTCTGGTGGATTCCTACTTTGGTTCGCCATGGGGACTTTATGCGAAGGAGCAGACATTGTTAGCCTCCTCCAGGGAAGGAAAACAACATCAGAGAGAGTCATGGTGGGGTCGCTTCCCTCAACCCCCAGATGCCCATTTGGCCAAACCACACCCTTATAGAACAGCAGTCAGCTTTTGCTTTTAATGATGACTTGAGCCCGAGGTGGGTCTTGCTAGCCCGGTACAGGAGTCTTGACAGGAATAATTGTCATTATCAAACGCAGGTGGCTCCTGGTTTTCTCTGTAAGCTAGAGCTCTGAGTACCTTCACATCCTAAGAGGGTTAGTGTGCTGTTAAAGAAATGACCTTGTCTGGCTTCTTCTTCTTCAGGGTAAAGAGAGGCAGGAGACATAGAAATGGGACCTTTTTTAAAAATTGTGATTACAGTTTCTGGCTTTTAGCTAATACAATTATGTCTGTGGAATTTTAATATAGAGGAAGTGACTACCAACCCTACCGGTATTAGATCAGTCTTGTATATTCATGCCGTTGTCCTTGACGAAATGAGTTTCTCTCTGACTGTGCAGCCACTCTGAGCCCTGCACACCCAGTTTGTTTCCTTGATTCCGATGCTCTCAGCCACGGTCTTTTTGCTTTGGCCCTTCTACAGGCCCTTTGACTCACTAGCTCCCTCAATGAGCTGTACTGTCCTTGTCCCTCGCTCTCTTTTCTTTGGACCCCTCTCCTCAGCTTAGCAATGTTCATACATTTCTGCATCCCATTGGAGCCATTTCTTCAGGGGAGAGCCTGAAAATTGTCCCCGGCTTCTTCAGGCTGGAGTACCAGGCTCAAGGTCCCAGCACCTGAGCGGCAATGGGTGTTTGTCAGCTCACTGCCTAAAGGGATCCTGTGGTGAAAAGTCCCTGATACAAATCCAGGTTAAAGTTTTTGTTCATCTCTGTCAAACCAAGCTCAGGGGACACCTCTCTTAACCTTTCCAAAGCCTAAAGAGTGTCTGCGAACTTGGACTAGAAAGCAGAGTGGCTTCAAATTAAAGGAACTTCTCCTGCCTTCTGGCGTGTAGAAAGCCCCCGGGCTGTGGTGTTTGCTATTGTTATTGAAATGAATTAATCACAGGATGTGGTTAGTTTTGCAAAGGAAATCAACAGGTATCTTGACTTAGAATAAGAGCTGGGGTGTGGAGCCTAGTCCTTTGGAAAGGCCTCCCATGAGCTGGTGTTGCTGGGTGAGGAAGCCCTTGCTGCTCTGTGAGGAGCTGGAGAGGAACTTTCTGGGGAGGAATAGCAGATGCAGAGACTCAGAGACAGGAAGGAGCCTGATGAGAAACAGAAACTGTGACCTCAGATTGAGAGGAGGGAAGGAAAGTAGAAGGAGATAAGATCCTGGAGGAATTAGACCCAATTGACACAGGGCATAAGGTCAAGAGACAATGTAAGCATGAGAGAAGCCGCTTGGTCCTGGAACTAAGAACTACAGAACTACTCTGTGCACTTGATTTCTGGACTGGCTCCCTGATCTGTGTTCCTCTATTAACCCCTTAGCAATAAAGTGTAGTTCTGTTAAGTAGAAAGTGAATTCAGAGTAGCTCAGGGAGACTTGTAAGAATCAGGGAATCAGGATGGATCCCAAATAACACTTCTAACAGGTTCTCCTAAGGATACTTTTGCAGCCGCTGCTGGGTGGGGGAAATGCCACTGTTGTAACATCTGCAATAGAGCATGGCTTCCTATCTGTCCTCACAGCCTCCTCTGACTAAGGTTCCCCATTGCCTACACAAAGCCAGCTCTGCAGGGTCCGGCTGCCCAGCCTCCCTCCCGCTGACCTGGACAGTTCAGCTAGAGCTCCGCTGCTCTGGCCGCAAGGAAGCCTGGGAAGTGAGTGGGCAGGGCTTTCTCTTTAGTAACTTTTGGGCTCTGGTTTCTGAGCTAGGGACTTCCTAGGCCCAGGAAGGGAGGTCAGCTATGGGGCATCCACACACGCGCACACGCTCTTGGTTGTTAGAGATGTCCCAGGCCTTGCTGGTCAGCCTGGAATCAAGAGGCCTCTTTAGTTGCTTTTAGTAGGTGGTGGTGCTTTGAGAAGAATTTTGACTTCTTTCTTCCTGGACAATGATAATTTAAAAAACAGCCCTGATTTTGGAGACAACTCTCTCTCTCTCTGGGATGCGAGGCCAGGAGCTGTGTTTGTGCAGGTGTGTGGGTAACAGGTTTCCCCTGTGTTTATCAGAGATCTGCATTCCTGCTGGAAATGCCCTGGCTATTGTCAGCCCTCATAATTGGTTCATGTCACAGACGCATGGGCTGTATTGTCTATCTGCAGTTCTTCAGCAGAGTTTATTGTTTATGTATGCAGTCTCCAGGAAGCTGCGCTCAGAACTCTCTGCCTCATCAGGAAGTCTCTCTTAAAGGTACAGCGTCCTGGGAGGGGCCTGGATGGGAGCAGGTGCGGCACTTCCAGTCAGACCTTTGTTATCCCTTGGTGGGAGCTCAAGCCTTTTCCCAACAGCTCATTGGTTTGCTGTTTTTCAGTGTTTGGTGATTCCTTTTTGATTTTGATTCAAGGGGGTGAAAGTAGCACTTTTTATTCTTCAGATACACTCAAACACATTTTAAATTTTTTTAAAAAAGAAGAAAACAGTACTCTGCTGTTGTACAGCCTGAGTCATGGGGACAGAGTGCTGCTTAGTATTTAGGTATTTTTCTTAAAGGTATTTTTGTAGAACTCTTGGACTTTTTTAGAGGAACATAGTAATGTTAAGGAAGACATTAAAAAGATACAGGCACTCAGGAGGCTGAGGCTTGAGGATTGCAAATTCAAAGCCATCCTGGTCTGTCTCATTAGACCCCATCACAAATAAACTCAAAACAAATAGAGATAAATGAAAAAAAAATCAAGATTTCTTCTCTTTGAAAACAAACAGAAAATTTTAAACCTATATAAAACTAGAATGTGATGCTCTATAGCGTTCCCATTATCGTCTGCTCTGCTTTTCATACACACCGGTCAGTGCCCTGTTGTCCTGTCCTGTCCTGTCCATACACGTTGTTGAGGAATGAAGGCATCATTACATGGACAAAGGAAGTGACATGCCTTACTAACTCGTCCGAGTAGCACCGTGCCCATCCTAATGTAACCACCCTCGTATGTCTAACCCAGCCAGGTAGGTGCAGCTTGAGCTGCCGTGAGGAGCAAAGGGCTGATGAGATTGATGGCTCAGCAGGTAAAACCACTTGATCGCAAGTGTGACCGTCGGAAGGAGAGCACTGACTGCCCTATGTGGGTCAAGGAACACAAAAAAATATAAAGCAATGTCACAATGCTTTGCAGTATCACTGAAGAACAAAGGAGAAACTTTGTAATAAAAAAATGATTTTTGTTTTTGTTGAGTATCTTCACCCAGAAAATTAAAGCGTAGAGTTGTTTTTCTGACATAAGCAAATCACTTCTTAAAATCCTCCTGGTTATTCAATGTAAGCTTCAAAGTACTGCGCACCTCCCCTCCCCCGCCCCCGCCCCGAGTTTACACTTTCCGCTTGTCCCTGGATTTGGCAGTGTAATCGACAAATAGTAAATCTCATTTCCAAGTAAGGAAGTTCTCTAGCTGATAGAGATCAGCTCTTCATCTGTGTAAAATCTTGTCTCTTCCAAAGAATTGGGCAGAGGTCAGTAACCCACAAGGGTTTCCCTTTTGACAAACAGGTTAACCAAGAGGACTTGACAGTCCCTGGGAAGGGCTGTGTGACGGGGGGGGGGGGGGGGGGGGGGGGGGGGGGGGGGGGGGGCTCATGTCTGTGTGACGGGGGCTCATGCATGTGTAAACTGAAATCAGACAAGCTTCTTTGCAGCGTCTCGGATGTGCTCTATGGCCATTCTGCAGGCTGCTCACGGTTGCAGGGAACGCATACCTGCCAAGTGCCTGTGGCTCAACCCTCGCTGGAAGGCGGCTTTTCTTTCTTCACCTTCTCTTAGCAGAGCAGTTGGCTGGGCAGCTGTGTTAGCCCTGTGTTGCTGTGACCACATCGGACAGAGACAATGTAAGGAAGGGAAGATTTTGGTTTTGGTTTACTGTCTCAGAGGGTTCCAGTCCCCTGTGGTAAGGAAGGAAGGAAGGCTCAGGCCATGGCGGTGGGAGCATGCTGTGCATACTGGTGTATCCTGGCCCACCAGAAAGCAGAGCAGGAGTGCTGGCTGAGAGAGCTGAAGACCACTCGCCTCTAGTGGGCCATTTCCTTGCCTTAGGTTCCACAACCTCCCAAAATAGGTCTGTGCTGAAACCATGAGGGATATTTCAGACTCAAGCCATAACAGTATCGATTGCCAAGTAATGTGGGGAATTTGGTTATAAAGGCTCCAATTTGTTCAGAGAGAAAATAAACACCATACCCAATTGCTCAAAGCAAAACTGGCAAGAGAAGTCCAGAAGATTAGCAGATTAGATAAGATGGCATTCTGTAAGGACCCTACTCCAAAGCACCATTTATTTTTAAAATAATTTGAAACGGTAGATGAGGTTTGTTTGTTTGTTATTCTTGACGTTGGGCAGCCAGGTCTGCTCCCAAATTCTTTTCATCACTTTTGTAATCTTGTAATCTGGAGCATTGAGCTGAATCTCTTAAGTTGAATCAGTGGTGTCCTGTTGGTCCTGACTTGGGGCGATCTGGAGACCTCCCTCCTACTCAGAACTAGTAGTAAAACACGCAGAGCAGTCCAGATTCTGTTTACAGAGTAAAACCAGAGACATTCAATGTGGGGATCTGACTCCAAGTGAGCGCCCAGGCTTGACATGCTCTGAAGTTCTTAATTCTCACGGACTTGCTGTGTGTGATGACTCTCTACCAATATGATGCCACAGAGACTTGACTCCTTCCTCTAACCATAGCAGAAAACTTGGTTTTCCCTCATTGCCCCTGAATTTGGCAACAACCTCAGAAACTTAAGCTCTGTGAGATACTTTTCTGGTGTTGGGAGTTTGGCTAAATCAGTGGGTCATGGTTTTCAGTTCTGACCACCATCAGCATCCCAGTTCTACCGAGATGACTTCACCCTCTATGATTCAGTGTGCAGTTATGAGAACTTCAGGCACCAGTTGGAAATAATGTCAGTTTTGAGACTGTCTTCGAACACCTTAGCTTTTGTGGTGGGTTCGGCATCTCATGCACAAATAAGAAAGAGATTAAGGAACACGATGAATTTCATATGGGAAGAAGAATCACCATCATTTGACAAACTTCTTTTCTTGTCACCTTCCTTCTGTCCCTTCCTTTCCAGCTTCCTGCTCTCCCATCCAATCAGAGTCTCTCATTCTGGAGAGCAGCCCCTTCCTTAGACCTAAGACCTCCTGTCTCCTCCCCAGAGTTCCGGGAAGCAGGCAGGTGGCACACATCTAGTATTGGCTACCTTTTTTGTTTATTTATTATGTATCGCTCTGTGTGTGTGTGTGTGTGTGCATGCGCGCACGTGGACGCAAAAGTCTGTTCTCGTCTTGCACTTTGTTGAGGTGGAACCGTTTTTAACCGTCTCTGCTGCTCTGTATACTCCAGGCTGGTTCCTGGGCAGTTCTCCTGTTCCTGCCTCTCAGAGGGAATATGGGACTACACATGTGTGTCACCACATCTGGCTTTTTAAAATGGGTTCTGGGATCTATCTTGGGCTATCAGACTTTGGCAACACATGTGTTTACCCAGCAAGCCATCTCTCCAGTCCATTTGCTCCCCTTTAGTAAAGATAGGATTTTATTGAAATTTGATCATTCTATTTTATGCAAATGAAATTCCCGTAACCCCAGAAAATATGTTGCTTATGATACCTTTGGAGGAAACTGCCTGGAACGTCTCGCCAGGAGATGCTGTCATCTGCATGGAATAGCAACCCAGGATGAGCAGCGCTTGTGCCCGTGATACCAAGAAGTGGGGTAGCGTGTCAGCAGAATTCTATTGACTAGCTGTGGGAACACAGCCACTGGTGTCTGTACCGAAAGTGCCTTGTGGTACGTTTCCCACATACAAACAGACAAAGCAACACCCAGGGTGAAGAAAAGTATCACACCCTGAGAACCCGTGCATCCACGACTTGATGTGTTTGCTTTTTGTTTTTTTAAATTTCTCTCTAATTTATGTAAGATTTACCTTGAACATCTGTAAAGTAGGGGCATTGAAAGGAGGATTTTCTTTCCAAGAGGCAGGTGGAATGTTCCGTTGTCGACAAGCCTTCTCTTTTTCAGTGTTTTTGGTTCAATATATCAGGTTCATGAATATCAAAAAGCAGTCTTCTAGATGACTCTTGGATGGTGGTGAGGTGTGAAGGGAAAGGAGGTGTGTGTGTGTGTGCATGTGTGTGTGTACTGCAGGTGTTCTAAAGGTTCCCCCTGACTGACCTCTGCCACCTAGGCACTGTGTGTGTGCGTGTGTGTGTGCATGTGTTTGTATGTGCTTGTGTGCGCATGTGTGTGTATGCATGTGTTTGTGTGAGCGCGCGCGCGCGCGCGCGCGCGTGTGTGTGTGTGTGTGTGTGTGTGTGTGTGTGTGTATACTTCAGATGTTCTAAAGGTTTCCTCCTGACCAACCTCTGTCATTAGGTCCTGTGACGAAGGGAAGGTAAATATTACCTTTCTGACTTTTGTTTTTTTGTTTTTAAACAACAACAACAACAAAATTTAAAGTAGAATAACATAATAAAATTAAGGCCTCTTTAGATAGAGTTGTGAGGATCAGACAAACAGAAAACAGCCAGTAAGGTTCATGTTAGAGCAGCAACGATCGGTAGTCACAATGTCATATCACAGTGATCATGGTTCACTTCCTCCACAAATGCACCATTACCGTGAGCGCAGTGCCCTGCATTGGCAGCTGAGAATGGACCACTGCAAAGTCACGTTTTAAGCCTGCTGGGGGCTGAGGGAGCTGCGTAACAGTCCGGTGAGATGCTGAAATGCCCTGGGTGTCAAGTAAAAGGCCTGTGCCGTTCAACAATGTTGTCCTGCAGGAGAGATCTTGTTACACCCAGAAGCTTAGGTGTGACTCAGTACCAGGAAAAATCCAGAAGAATTGCCACCATATGTTCCAAATAGATAGCCCCTGGGTCAGATCCAGCCAGCACTGGGTAGTGTGACCGTTGACCACCATACGCACACAATGATGAGGAGTTCCCAGAACAGAAATCTTTGGAGGTTTCTCTCTTTCTTTCTTTTAAACAAAATATCTGGATTTTGGGTTTTAAAAAGAAAATTGGAATGTCTGATCACCTTGGGTTGGTGGTTCCTTGGGTCTCCTGGAGCAGGAACTGAATAAAAACAGATTTCCTCAGTAGGGCCTGGTGCCCATTGGCCTTTTGTCTCTACCCCATCCTGTAGGCATTAGTGTTTATGATTTCAAGTCTCCCTCTGGTTTTAACCAAATTCCCTCTGGCAAAGGGGATTGCGGCAGAGCCCTTGGCAAAGATGCCTTTTTTTCTTTTACTTTATTCTTGTATATGACCATATTACAGTGACTTATTACATGCAAAATTGAAGAGCATCTCTGAATCCATGTTAGCCTCAGACTCCCGTAGTGAAGACTTCATTTCCTTTATGAGTCCATATGCTGCAGCTCGAAATCAATGTCACAGGCCAGGGGCTTCTTTATCAACTTCCTCTTGGGGCGCTGTCCACACAGACCCATTTTGTTACTGGAGTACTTAGTCCCATCAGGGTGGGAGCAGCTGCAGGGGAAATGGCTGTGCGCTGGCCTTTCCTTCCTTTCTGCAGGCTGTGCTGAGGTGCCTACCAGGGCATCTGGAGACTTCCTTCTCTCCTTCCTTCCTCTTCCACCGCTACCTGCCCTTCAGCTTAGTCAGAAGCGCTGTAACCACTGCTTTTGGTCCTCTTTCCCGTGCTGTCAGTGGTTGGAAGTCTGGGTCAGCAGAGGGTTAGTTGATGTTAGTGGCACATCCCTCCGCTGAAATGAACCAGACCACAGCGTACTCTGTTCAGCTCACATCCCCCGTGGATGCTCACCAGGATAGGGCTGGCTTTGGGGATTGGATCTCTTGGAAGGGATTTCCCCACAGGAGAGGAGGGGCTGGGCTTAAAGAATGTTCCAGGGATTCTCAGGGGATTAGCGGTCAGTCTTTAGCTGGATTGCTACCCAAGAAGGTTGTCCAGGGACCTGCGCAAATGTGGGGTTCTTCCTGTGTGGGTCAGGAACAAGAATCCTTCTCAGTGAGGTGTTAGGCTCAGAAAAGGAGACTCCCAAGGACCATCTGGCACCCACCATTTGGGGGACACACATTACTGAGCATTTCCTGGGTACCAGCCCTGAGGTGACCCATGCTTGTCTTTCAGGCAGGGGCACTTTGACAGTGATTTCACTTCCTTCTTTCTTCAAACAAGTGCATCTGCCCATGCTCCCTGTAGTAAGAGCCTGTCCCTGCCACCTCCGAACATGTCTAAGCACCTTGGTTTCACACTTCCCTGGTGTGGCCTGGTTTTTTGTACAGTGCCCTTCCTAGATGCCTGTGCCCCTTGCTCTGAGAGCTCTTCTCAAATTTTGTTGCCATTAAAACTGTTTTTCCAGGCTTAGTTAAAACTTAGCTCCCTCTCCATTGTGTGTGTGTGTGCACGTATACGTGTGTGCACGTTTGTGTGTGTGAATGTGTGCTTGTGTTTTCCTGGTAACATGAATGGGGCTAGCCTTTTTCATAATACCTAAAATTGAGCCATGGACTGAATCTTTCTGTTAAATAGTGTCTTGCCCAAATGAACTCTTTCTCTATGCTGGTCCCATGAACCATGGCTTACATCTTTGTAGCTACACATTGCATTTAAGAGTTTTACAAATAAATTCTGTCCTCTTGGGAACCTTAAAATAATAACTGAAAACTCTATTGAAGTGAGGTCTCCTGGGGTTTGAGACCTACAACACCGTACAGGGAGTGTGCATGCTGGGTTACTGTGCTCTTCCATTGTGTGGGTCATTGTGATACTGTCAATTTTACCTAAGGGAGTCTAGATTTTGTAAGAAGAGGGAATGGGTGTGCATCCCAATAAGACCTTCAATTAATAAAATTAGAAATGCCATCCCCAAGTCACTTCTGTAATAACCATGAGAAGAGCAGGGAGCCCCTGTGATCCTCGACAAAACACAAAAGGACCACTTCCAGAAGCAGCTATTTTTAAAAGGCACTGGAAGGAAGATGCCAGATTTGCCCAAATAAAAAGAAAGCAACGGATGGGTGTGTGGTTACTTTTAAACTGAGGCTCTGTATGTATTCTGCATCTTAGGCGGGCATGAAGTTCAAGGAGACATTGGTTGTCTTTGTACCCAAAGCTGGCCTTCCCGTGTCCCTCCTTGTCTGTGTTTCACTCCAGCGTTGACACATAGAGAACTGCACATGGGAGACATGACATCCCGCGTGGCTTTAGGTGGGGACCGGGGGGCACGGCTCTCGTCTAACAGATTCTAGAGATTGGTGCCCCTTCGAATGCCAAAGCCAAGAGTTCTGGGAAGAAAGAGCAGCTGTAGCAGGCAAGGCAAGGAAACGACCGGAGGCAGGAAGCCCTAGGCTGGTGCTTTCAGCTTCTGACACTGGTAACGGACGGCCCGTGTCACTTCCTGTCATGCAGCTCAAGTGGCGGGGAGGAGTTCCCTCAGGGAAACCATGCTCACACAGCTCAGAGAGTCCTGTCCACTGGGCTCTGCTGCGGTTAGCAGCCGGGGAGTCAGGGTGGATGAGGCCGGAGCGCCCCATGGTGTGGTGCTGCTTCTTTCTCCGTGCACAGGTAAGTTCCCTGTTGTTCCTGAGCTGGGGCTGGGTGCTCTCAACTCTGACCTATGCCTCCACTGGGTGCTGGAATCAGAGGTGTGGCAGGGTGCAGTGGTCTTTTCATGACCCAAGTTGCTATGCAGTGAGCTGCAATCAAAAATAAAACAACGACAGAAGGGACACAGACCCTGGACAATGGAGCCAGGTTCCTGACTCACTTTAGGTTCAATCGGGAAGAAGTTGTGTGGGGTGGTTAGGATGGCAGTGTGGGCTGGCCGCGTGTGTTTGCCTTGGTGAGCCAGGTAGCATGCATCAGTGTCACCACCCCCTCAGCAGCTGTGATTGGAGGAGAGCAAGGGGGTGGGCTGGTCACCCTCTGCTCTACCAGGACAGATTTTTTTTCTTTTTTTTACAAGAAACCCACATCAGTTAATGGGAAGAAAAAGACAAAGAGAAAGAAACGCACACACCTACCTTTACTGAGGGCTGCGTCTCAAGAAAGAAACGCACACACCTACCTTTAGTGAGGGCTGCGTCTCAGGTGGACTTCCAAGGTCACCTTCCCTTTGGGTTGGAGAGTGGCTGAATGTAGCTCGGAAAGTTCAGAGCCACTCCTTTGTAGGTTTCTTTAATGTGACTGTCATGGACAGGCGGATCTAGACCGGCCCGAGACTTCAGGTTTTTCCTCAGTATGTTGGAACTTGGCGAAGGTTGTTTGGGAATGAGTGGCTGAAAACAGTTTGCCTCTGAGTTGAAGAATGGTTCAGAGTCCCTAAGCTGACTCTCCTGTCTCTTTAGTTGATCTGTTTGGGGGTATGTGTTGACGTTTTAGAGCTGCTAAAACTACCCTTTCAAAGATAACCTCACCGTTTGTTCTAGTCCCATCAGAATCACATCCCCAGAGTAACGATTGCAATCCTGGTTCCAGTTGTATAAGACTATCATAGGTACAGATTTTTTTTTCATTTTTTAAAAATTTTTATGGTAAAATTCATGTAATATTTGATTTGCTGCTGTAAACATTTTAAATATGTAAAGTTCAACGATTTTAAATACAGTCATAATGCTGTGTGCCTATCGCTACCATCCATCTCCAGGTCCCATCGCGTCTGGTGAAAGCAGAACTGAATTCATTAAACAGTGCTCAAGTTCACTAGCATTCTACTTCCTGTCTCTACTGTGTGTGTGTGAATGTATGTGTGTGTAGTGTGTGTGTGTGTGTGCGTCACACATAGGTGTCCTCCTCAAGCACTTACCATCTTACTATTTTTTTTTTTTTTTTTTTTTTTTTGGTTTTTCGAGACAGGGTTTCTCTGTGGTTTTGGAGCCTGTCCTGGAACTAGCTCTTGTAGAGCAGGCTGGCCTCGAACTCACAGAGATCCGCCTGCCTCTGCCTCCCGAGTGCTGGGATTAAAGGCGTGCGCCACCACCGCCCAGCCACCTTACTATTTTTTAACATTTGTAACCATTATTGTTGTGTGTGTGTACGTGGCATATGTGTGGGCATCTAACATTTGTAACCATTATTGTTGTGTGTGTGTACGTGGCATATGTGTGGGCATCTAACATTTGTAACCATTATTGTTGTGTGTGTGTACGTGGCATATGTGTGGGCATCTAACATTTGTAACCATTATTGTTGTGTGTGTGTACGTGGCATATGTGTGGGCATCTAACATTTGTAACCATTATTGTTGTGTGTGTGTACGTGGCATGTGTGTGGCATACTTGCACAGCTCACATGTGGAGGCTGGAGGACAGCTTTCTGAAGTTGGTTCTCTCCTTTTTGTGGATCCTAGGGCTCAAACTCAGGCCCTCAGGCCTGCCCTGCAGGCACCTCTACCCTCTGAGTCACCTCACTGACCCTCTACCGCATCTCTTGAAACACGGTCTCTGGCTGAGCTAGAAACGCCGGCGTCTGCTTTCCCAGCTCTGTGATTGCAGGCCTGGGGGGTCACCATACCCAGCATTATGGGGACGATGGGGTCCAAGCTCAGACCCCCATGCTAGAACAGAACGCTCTTTATCACCTGAGCCATCTCTCTGATGTTAACTGCTCTGAGTATTTGGGAGCTGAGTCAAACAGGACCTGTCTGTAACTGGATTGTGTCACCAATGCCCTCAGGGTTCGTCCATGATGTAACGTGTGTCAGAATTTTCTGCCTTGAGGCTGAATAGCATTCTGTTTCATGTGCCACATTTTGCTCACTTCTTCATCCCTCTCCGGCTCTGAATTGCTACGTGTTAAAACGTGTAAGCGTTGTGAACAATGCTGTTACAAATATATCTTTGAAACCCCACTTTCACCCCAAAGCTGGGTCATAATTATGAACGTGCAGGAACCGCTGTACAGCTTCTCACAGCATCTCTGCTATTCTCCGTCTTGCCTGAAGTACACGAGGATCCCTTGCCAACACTTACTATTTTCTGTTTTGTGTTATGTATTTCTTTTTGTGATTATCTAATGCTGGTGATGTGGATGTTTTCATATACATTGTTGGCCGTTTGTACATCTGTGGAAAACATCTCAAGCCTTGTGCCCGTTTTTTTTTTTTTTTTTTTTTAATCTGGTTGTATGAATTTTGTTGCTGAGTTTAGGAATTCTATTTATATTCTGGATACTTACCCCTTGTTATATATATGATATGGTAATATTTTCTCCCATTTTGTGGTTTCTTTTTTTCCTACTGTTATTGCACAAACATGTTTTTTAAATTCTGTCATGTGACTCGAGTAATTTCACTTTTTCCTCCAACTCACTACACCAGCCATTTGCTTGCTTAATGAAGAATAATTTTTGAGCCTTTGAAATATGGAAATTGACATTTAAAATTATCTCATATAAATGATATTAGCATAGAATAACAATAATACTTACATGACTAGCTTATGAAGTTCTGTAACACTGTAGGGATTGGCTGCTTTTATTTCCATTTTCCAGATGGGAAAACTGAGGTTTAGAAAACTTAATTTTCCTGAAGACTGTTAGTGGTGAGTGAGTCAGGTTTCAAATGGAGGCAGAATGCACACAGAAATGACACCCTTAGCCATTAGGCAGGATGTGTGGCTTTCAAGCTGGGGCCCTGTCCAGGTTGTCTACCGTGGATGGTGTCTAGAGGATCTTCACCAGAGCTTTGTTGGCATGTCCTTTTTGGTGGTTTGATGTGGTTCAATTACATGAGTAAGAACAATCGTGACAAGTCACTTTCTCTCGGCTTCAGTTTCCCTATCTATTAGAAGTCTTCATCTCCAAACTCATCTCAGCTCTGAGGTGAGCCTGAGGCATGCAGATACATTGTCCCAAAGTAAAAACTGATTTTTATGTCTGTCTCAGTTAATGAGTGAGTTTTAGGTATCAGGATATCTACTTGAATCAAAATGTAGTAGGCTAGCTGGCTGTTCTTGGAAATAATTTGGAGTAAACTTTGATTTCTTATCTCCGATAGTCTCAGAAAAGGCTCTAGAGAAGTTGCAGTTGTGGTGGGGGAGAGGGAGGAGCCCTTTAAAAAGCTCACTGGTTCATCTTAGATCTGATAAAAGTGTCCTGTGTCTGTGGAAGAGCCAGTGAGGTGTGAAGGTTAAGCTATGGGCTCCGGAGCCAGACAGGTATGAGTTTGAGTCCCCGCTTTGCCTTAAGAGCCGTGCGACCCAAGGTGCACTATGATGCCGCCCTGAATCTAAGTTCTCCGCCGTGAAATGGAAATGATGACGCCCACCTTCTTGGGTTACCCTGAGAAACAACTGAAATAGCTTGTGGCCGTGCTGTGCGGGGCCAGCACACACCAAATGTCACCAGGTCCCATGTTGTACTAACCTGAGAATGTGTGGGCGGCTACCAGAGAAATGAGGGATTTTACACGGTATCTTAGACAAAAGGCCGAGCAGCGATACTGCCAGAGAAAAGAAGCCTTCATATGCAAGCTCTCGGCGGCAACTGGGCTCTGAGGGCCCTAAGCCTGGAGGTAAATATGATCTTGGCTTGATTTTGTGGAGGGAGCGAGGCAGCATATTCCATGGAAGGACTTTCTTTAAAACCCCTCTTCTAGCTTTCTCAGAACTGGACATGGGGGCCACAGGAGGGGAAGGACATTCAGAAGGTTCTGAGAGAGATCCTTCCCGATAGGACACTCAGACGTGTGACTCACAAGGGACAAAGTCAGGGTGGTGACCACCACCGTCTACTGGGACAGAAACAATGGGTGGCTCTAGGACCTAAATATAGACGGTATGGTTGTCATTTAGGGAAACAGGTTCGTGTTGCTGACCGGGTGGGCACTCTCTCAGGAAGTGTTCAGGAAGCAGGATCTGGCAGCATTCCCTTGCTCTGTCCATCCTGATTTCTAAATAACTTCAGCCGCGTTCTGGCTTCTCTGCCTCGCCAGTGGGCCTGCCTCAGCAAGCTACCCAGCTCCTTTCCCCCCATCTCTTCCCTGCCAATCTTGTTGATGCTCTCGCTGCCCCACCCCAGACCCGCAGGTCCCACCTGTCTCCTGCCATTAGCTCCTGTGTTCCTCTTTCCTTCTGTTCTAGCAGGACAGAGCACAGGGAGGGGGGTCATGAGTTTGGGAGTCATCAAGTCTCAGGCTCTGCAGTTAACACTGGGTGCTGCTAACTTTCCTGGCTCCCACCTCTCCTCTAGAGGCAGCAGAAACAAAGCTTTTAAGAATCTGGTTCCTGGGAACCGCAGGGACAGCTCAACAGTTAATGGCTGCTCTTCCAAAAGACCCGCTCACACCTACATGGTGGCTCACAACCATGTGTAAGTCCACTTTTCTAGATTCCACGGGCACTACATGCATGCAGTGCATGGGATATATGTAAGCAACACACCTATATAAAATGAAAAAAAAAAAAAAGAACTTAAAAAGAATCCAGACCCTGGAGTGGACACCGTGACTTTAAACACTCACTACTCCTTACACAGTGACCATGCAAGTTTTTCATCTCTCTGGACCTCAGTTGCCTCACCTGCAGAATGGGGATGAGGATCAGGCCTATGCAAAGTTGATAAAATCACTCTGAAGCCTTTCAAACACTAATGTTCAGGACTTGTTCGCTGCGATCAACGACTGATCTGGAGAAAAGAGAAACTTGAAATGGGCCCGTGTCCTTCCAAATCCACATCCGCACACTATCTGGACTGTTATTTTTTACACACTGTTCTTTAAATTGTCACTCAGGAATTTTTTCCCCTTTTGGTATAGTGTTTTTCCTTATTCTTAAACCTTAGCTTCTTTGTGTGACTTTAATGGTCCTGAATCACAGCCTTCTTTGCTAAGAAACAGAATGATTAATAGAGACGGGCATAGTCCGTCTGCTCTGTAGTGGTTCTCCAACACACTAAGGTTGGTGTCCTCCCCTTGAGAGGGGCCTCACCATGGCTGAGCTTCAGTTGCCCCCCTGCTGTGATGAAGAGTTGCCTGGGGAGGGGGAGGGGCACGGGGACAGACTCTGGCTGCCTGGCTGTGCCCGCCTGCTTTCTGGATAACTTCATCCACATCCTGCCTTCTCCTCATCCCTAGTATGGCTGTCTCATGCCTGGCTCACCCCTCACCTCTTCAGTGCTAGTCCTGTTGGGGTTATCCCTCTTTCCACAGGCCCCGCCTGTTCCCCTAACATTGGCTGTGATTGTTGACTCTGCTTACTTCATGGGACAGTCACCCAGTTCTGACC
Source organism: Chionomys nivalis (assembly GCF_950005125.1). Lineage (NCBI taxonomy): Eukaryota > Metazoa > Chordata > Mammalia > Rodentia > Cricetidae > Chionomys > Chionomys nivalis. The sequence continues at coordinate 28,944,234 of NC_080090.1, read as the reverse complement.
CATCACCCCCACCCTAAGAAGCAGCTTGGTTCTTGCTTCTGTACCAGGTGTTCAGACGAAATGTTCAACCTTGTGACCCCTGCTATCTTCTTTGAGTGGCCTGTTACCAGCCTGGAGAGGAGGTGAGAAGAAAGCCACAAAACGGCCCAATTTTTAAAAACCTTACCTTCGTGAGATGGGAGAGAGGAGCCAAGGGGTGCCTCGTTCAGTGCTGGGTAACAGCCATTCCCAGCCTCTGAGGCAGACAGACACAAACTTTGTTCTCCTCCTGAGAGGCAGGCTGGCTAGGAGTCTGCTCTGGGGAGGGTCACGTGTGGAGTCTTCTCCTGTCCAGAGGAACGCGCGCTGAGGTGCACTCTGTCTTTTGGGATCTGATCTGGCTTCCTCTCCTGTTGCCGGACAGAACACCCTGATGAAAGCAGCCCAGGGAGAGAGGACTCACTTCTGCTCAGAGTTCAGGCTGTGGTCCATCACTGCGGGGAAATCAAGGTGGCAGGGACTTGAAATAGTAGTCACATCCACAGTCAAAAACAGAGAATGCATCTATGCTTACACTCACCTGACTTTCTCCTTTTTAATAGAGAACGGTGCCACCCACAGTGGGCTGGCTCTTCCCAACGTTACTGTAATCAAGACAGTCTCCATAGATGTACCACAGGTCAACCAGATTTAGCTGGTCCTTCATTGAGACTCCCTTCCCGGGTGCTTTTAGATTTCATTAAGCTGACAATTAAAATTGGCCATTACAATGTCTGAGCCTGGAATTGTCCCTTCCACCCACACTCCATTGGCCAGAGTAGTCACAGGCCCAGACTGAGGGGTCACCGATGTCATTGCTGACCCTACATTTGTCGATCTCTATGTAGAACCTTCTGTTGCAGCGGGGTTGGAGTACATGATGCAGAGGGTGAGGACATCTAACCAAAGTCCGGCACGTCTCAGACCACAATAAGTACGTGATCGATGCAAGTCTGTGGGGACTGCTTGGAGATGTCTGTTCCACCCTGTCCTCCACGTCCACACTGGGCAGACGCAGAGATGTCGGGCAGACTGGCCTGCAGCATGCTTATAATCTCCTGATACGAGAAAGGAGAGGTGACCAAGTCTTGGTGTCCGGGCACAGGTGGGGCCCCGAAGGGTAGTGAACGCGTCTAAGTGCCGGGGGCACACGGGTGCATGGGGGGAGAAGCCACTCTGGGTGCTAACTCTTCAAGTAGCCCCATGAGCTAAGGTGCTTGTCCTGCCAGGGCTTCTGTAAATCCTTAGCCCTCTGTCCTCATGAGGCCTCGTGCACCCTGTGGTGTTTTCCACAGAAAATTACACATCGTTATGAGCATTTCTGCCCTGAGGGAAGAGCTCTGCTCCGGTGATTCACCCAGCCACTCCCTTTACCTCTGCCTCTGAAGAAATCTGTCCAGTAGACGAGGTGTTCTGTGAGTCAGTGCTGATGTCCGGTTTAGACTCCAACGTGTATTAACTGTCCAGCAGGTGTGTTCCAAAAGAGGCAGACAACTTGGATGAAGAGGGACGATAAGATCTCATTCGTATGGTTAAGGTCCAGGCTTCCCCACTGAAAGAGGCAGGAAGAAAACTCATCTCACCAAATCTTATTCCATTGATTACACAATAGAGATCTCTTGCCCAAAGGCACACAGATGATAATAATAGCAATTGCTATTATTAATAATTAGCATAATAATAATAATAGTAATAATTACTAGTAAGGTTTTTCCCACTCAGTTGGTTTGTGCGCAAATGAGATTATATTTAAAAAATTTTACAAATTTGTGTGTGTGCGCGCGCGCGCGTGCGTGTGTGTATGTGTGTGTGTGTACACATGCACTTTTCTATACCATGTAGGATTGTCAGAGGACAACTTTTGGGAGTTGGGTTGCCAAGCTTGGCTGTAAGCATTCACTTGCTGAGCTGTTTTGCCAGCCCATGAAATTAGACCTTACTGTCTTTTAGAATACAGTGCCTGTCCTGGACTATCAGCTTCATGGGCCATTCTCCAAAAACGAGTTTTCTTATCCTTTCATTTCCCAAGTCAAAGACTCTGATGACTGAAGCATCTCTCAGCTGCACAACCATCACGCTGTGAGATCCTTAAGGTGGAGCCGTGACTGATCTTTCTCTGGCCTCAGCTAGAGCTGCAGACAGAGCCTCCTGAGTTGGGGACCTGTGTTGAAACCAGGTCAAACCCAGGGCAAAGGTGGAGATGACCCAGAGCACGGAGGAGCTGGGCCCTACAGAGTCCTGGAAGTCTTACTTGAAGCCATGCTTGTGTTCCTTTTGAAGGTACTTTGTTTTCTGGCAGATTGTTTCCACAGCCACCAGGAAATCAGCCCCTCCTTGGGAGTCAGCAGTGCCACTGCTTCCTGCCTGTGGCCGCCCCGGTGGGAAGTGTGCTGGCTCATTGCAGCCTGGTTCTTGGCCAGCAGAGTCCCTGCAGCCCTCTCTGTGTTCCCTGCTCAGCCTGTCCACGGGGGGCAAGGGAAGGTACAGAGGAGAAAGACTGGAAGAGTTTGTTTTTTTTTCCACAGTTATATGGATTGCAGTCATTCCTATGAGAAAGGAATCATGCCATAAAGTGCCTGTCTCTGGGTACACTGTGCACTGGGGCGGAGCGCAGTCCCACGGAATTACAAAACTGTGTGTTTCATACTGGAACATGATTCTACATGGTTAACCAGGTTAAAGAAAAAAGTAAAAACAGAGATTAATTTTCATAATATTAACTCAATATGCCCAAATAGTAGTAGCATTTTGATTTTAATTGCTGTAAAAACTATAAATACACGGGCTGGAGAGATGGCTCACAGGTTAAGAGCACTGGCTTCTCTTCCAAAGGTCCTGAGTTTAATTCCCAGCAACCACATGGTGGCTCACAATCATCTGTAATGAGATCTGATGCCAACACTATATGCATAATAAAGAAATAAGTAAATCTTAAAAAAATTATAAACACACATACACAGAGAGTCTTTCAGGTCAACTGAAACCAACCACAATTTAAATGTCTGGTCACTGCACATGGGTCACAAGAGACCAGTTCAAGTCTAGCATGGTACCACCTGGAGAACCTGTCCTGTGTCAGATGGAGGGCAGTGGCCGCAGGTGGCACTGACCACTTGAAATTGGCTAGTGCAGCTAAGGACCAGAGCTCATTTTTCCCCTCTTCATTTTACTGAATTAAAATGTAAATTTGAATAGATGCATGTACTTCCTGACTACTGTATCGTACGTCACAACTATGGTAGTGGGGATTTTAAAGAAAGGTAACAGCATTGGTAAGGGTGGCAGGCTGGTCCACACCTGGCCAGTGGGAGTGTAAATTACAGTGGGCTCATTAGTACAGTCGGGCAGCATTAATAATCACTTAGCTTCACGTGCATGGATATTGCCACTGCATTCTCTCCTGCACATAGACCAATTTGTGTGGAACATTTTCGCTACCACAGACATGCCGGCTAATGCAGGCTTCAATAAATACATGCATTAAAAATAGGTTTTGCTGGGCAGGGTGTGATGGAGCACACCTTTAATCACTGCACTTGGGAGGCAGATGAAGGTAGATCTCTGAGTTTGAGGCCAGCCTGGTCTACAGAGCAAGTTCCAGGGCAGCCGGGGCTACACAGAGAAACCCTGTTTTGAAAAACCAAAACCATTAAAAAGAAAGACTTTGCAGCTACTGAAGAGATGAAGCCATTTGTGTTGCTTTGGTGGTTTGGTGGCATGGGAGGCTTTCAAGATACAGTAGAAATTTTGCTGCCATTTGGATGAAATGCTTGCTTCTCTATGTTGAGGCAACTCTGGAAAAATCTGGAAGGAACTCATGGCAGAGGTTGTCTCCCAGGAGAGGAGGAGATGGCTGGAGTAGGAAAGAGGTGTGCCTATCATTGTATGCCAGGTGTCTCACAACTTAATCCCATGCATTTAGTCAAACACAGTGTCTCACACCTGTAATCCCAGAGTCAGAGGCAGGGCAATGATGAGTTCAAAGCCACCCTGGGCTACATTAAACCATCTCACCTTTCCCCTGGGGGAGGGGAAATCCTCAATGATGAATAAAAATGCCCCAACATCCCTATTATGTATTTTCATACCATTTAAAAAATAAATATCTAAACTGGGTGGTGGTGGCGCACATCTTTAATCCCAGCACTCGAGAGGCAGGAGCAGGCGGATTTCTGTGAGTTTGAGACCAGCCTGGTGTACAAGAGCTAGTTCCAGGACAGGCACCAAAGCTATTCAGAGAAACCCTTTCTCAAAAACCCCAAAACAAACAAACAAACAAATAAATAAATACCTAAAAAATAAAAAGAGAAAACATTGAGGGTGAATCATGGAGAGTTTCTGGATTAGGGAACCCTCAGATTGAATCATAAAAGATGAACAGGTGACCTGGGGCTAAGGCATGAGTGTATGATAATAGGTTTGGTGATTTGTGACAGGTGTTACTATGGACACCCAGTGGCGGCAGAATGACAGAAGACTCAGTGTGTAAAACAGGACAGTACCAGATTTTAGACACAAACTTGATTGGGTAGATGGCAGATTGAAGTCTTTGAGTCATAGATGGTTTAAAGGAAGTGGAAACAACATGATTGACATCTCTACAGGACAGTCAGAAACTCTGATGTCAGGACCCCTAAGGACTGCCAAGCCACAGACGGAAGCAACGCAGGGCTAGCTAGAAAGCAGGCTTCTTTCCTGTGTGTTGTCCAGAATGGAGTGTCCCAGCGGATGGACCTAGGAGCAGGTCTGGGAATGCAGCCTGTTTGGATAGGTGGCAGAAAGGAGAGTTGGCCAAACACAAAATGAGGGAGATGCAGTAAAATTGTGTCCAAATATGTGTTCGATAAACAAGTCAACACTCCATTCATTGGAAGAGTGGATACTTCTTGAGTGTCTAAGTTTTCCTTTCTCTGTCTCTGGGAGGCTTCCAGTGACAGAGTCCCCAATGTAGCTGCTGATGGCTCCGACTGTCTGGTCCTCTTGGTATACTTCCTAAGTGCCAGGATTACAGCACTGCCCAGTTTCATGCTAGGTGGAACCTAGAGCTTCGTGCAAATGAGTCAGAGGCTCTGTGCACTGAAGTACATTCCCAGTCTGAGCGTTCATTTTTCCACACCATGACCACAGATGCATATTATCCACATAAACTAAAGTTCATTGGGAGCTCTCAGTAAGTTTGAAAAGTATAAAGAGATCATTAAAACAAGCAAACAAACAAACAAACAAAACAACAACAAAAAACAATCTCTGATCCAGAAACAGGGAAGCTCTGTGTGTTTGTGGTTCTGGTTGGATTGCTGTGGGTTCAGCCCTTCTGTGTTGAGTCAGGTAGGTGGCATGAGCCAGCGGTGCTGGAATTGATTGTGTGGCTTGGTGTAGTTGTGTGTGAGAAGGCGATCGGTTGATAGATCAGTTTTGACTGACACGCATGTCAGTACTGTCTTGCACACTACTTCCTACTGATGGACATTTCTGCTTTTCTAGTCTTGCTTTTTAAACACATCATGGGCAGGTCTCTGAGTGACCATAGGCAAGGCTAACGGTAGCATGTGTCTCTAAGGGTGGGGTGCTGGGCAGCTGCTGACACATCACATCTGCAGCTTCACTGGAGAGTGGCCCCACCATCTCTGCTCCTCTTCCAGCTTTGTGTGAGAGACCCTGCCTCTCTACCTTTGTGTGATCAGGCAAATTTTGCCAATATGCAGGCATGAGAAGCATCTGTTTTAACCCCTCCCTCTAGCACCTCACTTTTCTTCCCACCTTGGGGCATAGATGCAGACTCTGAATTGTAGGTAACTTGCATGTGTATGCGTGCATGTGTGTGTATGTGTTTGTGCGTGCGTGAAGACACACACATACACATAGAAATAGGTTCTCTATTCTGGTTCCCTGGAATAAAAGATTGTTAAGATATTATTTCTTTTAGATAGAAATTTCCCATGAGCTGGACTCCGGTGCCCTTGCTAAAGAATAAATCGTGCGTCGTCTATTGCCTGACATGAGCTGGGGTTTGGGAAAAGGTCCAGTCTGAGGCACTGAGGCTTCTGTGAGTCTGAAAGCAGGGTCATCTTCACCAACCTGCAACCATATAACCTCACTGGGTCCTCCTCCCAGGAAGGTCATGCACTTAGTTTGTTCTACTTTTGTTGTCTTGAAACATCATTGCTTTTGGGCCAGAATCTCTGTGTTTTCACTTTGCTCTGCTCCTGGCAAGTTTCGAGCCCATTTGGCCTGAAGCATCTCTGTGTCTCTTCACTGACACAGGCAGGGTAGTGGAAGTTTCCAACTTCAGCACGAATGCTTGTGGGTGTGGCTGCAAGGGGATGCAGAGTCTCATTTCCAGAACTACTGTAAACAGATGTACTTTTTGTGGTTTGTTCATTGCACATAAACACACACAGCTGGTAGAAGGGTTATTGTAATCTCCAGTTCCGGGGCAAGTGGAGAACCTCTGACTTTTCTCGAAAGTACTTCCAATATCTGTCATTCTCATTGCCACTTTCCTCCCCCAGCCAGCAGTGTCCTTGGCCACATGTTATCACACGAGAAGGAAGTGCTAGAGGTTGTCTGACTCAACTCCCCGAACTTAGATAGAGAAACTGAGCCAGAGGGGAAACCAACTGGCTATTGCTACATGGCTAGGATGCCAGCCTTAAAAATAAATCATAACCCAGGCAATGTCTGTTCACTAATTGGTTTAATTTAAAATTTATGTATCAGGCCAGCAAAAGGTAACATCATTATGACTTGGAAATGTCTGCTAAAAATGAATAGCCCAGGCCTCAGAAAGTTGTGTTTCAGTAAAGCTGGAGAAATATCTGGATGGAGGTTTTGAGAAAGCATCTCACATGTGCCGTCAGGGTGTCCAGATGATGTCAACAGAGAAGGCCTTCAATCTTCTCATGGGGACGCTCCTCCTCATCACAGCACCAGATAGACTGCATCCAAATGTGGGCATTGCTTCGTTCTGACAGCACGTAAGATTGTGAGCCAGGACATAAATCTTCAACAACAAAATAGTTGAAAGCAGCCTGTGAGGCCAACTAGGGAGCAGAGCAAGCAGGCCCGGCTCCCCACAGGCTCAACCGAGCAGCCGCGCCCGCTCCTCCCACAGGGAGAAGGAAGAGGGCTGAGGGAAGATAAAGAGCCCATCCTCAAACAAAGCATGGCTGGTGCTTTGGGTCTCCCAAGCACTCCCATTTCCTGTGACTAAAGTTAGGCCTATTAGATAGGAACTTCATTTTTAATCCGTGACTGGGCAGACAAGGCAAAGGAGGAGGCCCCATTCAGCTATTCCGGAGAGAAGGCCAGAGGAAGGTGCTTGTCACTTGTGTTACATGCATGGGGCATTTCTAGTGACTTTGGCAACTTACAAAATGTTGCTAGAGCCATGAAGGCGAATCACCTTAGCTATAGCTCTTAACGTTGAGATAGGCATGATGATTTTCTACAAGACGATAAGGTTTCCTCTGATATTTGTCAACTGAACGTTTATATTACTAAGATAAACAAAAGTCCAGTATGCTTGCCGTCAATAGAATGTAACTATTAAAGTAAATAAATATTCCCAAACACTGTTATTAAACTTTATCTAGATGCCTCTTTGTGCCCAGATGGGAGACAGGTTGGTAAACATTAGAACGAGGTGGCCTCCCTTTGAGTCTTTCTCCTGGATGGATTCAGGATGGTGATGGATTGAAGGAACAATGACTTCTTATCATGTGGTTGTCTGTTGAGTGAAGGATGGTGTAGTGGGTTGTGGGTTATTGTGACGATGTCAAGAGGGAATGTCAGCACAGTGAACAAAACTCCTCTGCAGAGGCATCACCTGTGTGGCATATGCCACTCCAGATACCTTCTTTAGAGTTTCCTGTTCATCTTTTTACTTCCTTCTACTTAAGAGTTCCATCCAAGGCAGCTGATATCCCAAGGAGGAATTATTTGACCACCCTGCCTCCTCATTCCTAGTGGAGACTGTGTTTTGTAAGCTCTCTCAGGGGGTCCCCCGTGAGTGGGACTCCTGCTAGCCATCGCTGTGACCTGCTGACTACACTCACTTTCCTCCTTTCTGCCACTCCCCTTGCATGCTCACCAGTTCTTCCAAGGAACCCTTCCAAGCAGATAGTGTAGCCCTCCATCTTTATCCTGGGATCCGCTTTACAGGAGCCCCAAATAAAGATACCAGGCCTCCTAATTAGCTTTAATTGTTAGCTTGACATAGCCTGGAGTCATCGGACAGGAAAGCCCTGATGGCGCTGTTAGCAAGCCTCTGGGAGGCTGTCTTGACGAATCGATCATGAGGGTGGAGGGCGCACTGCTGGTAGCAGCACCATCCTGAGGCAGGTGGTCTTTAGCTGAATCTGAAACCCAGCTAAGCATACACCTATAAGGGAGCTAGCAAGCTGCATTCCTTCCTGTCATATGCAGAAGCCTTGAAATCCTTCTCTGATTTTCCTCAGTGATGGACTGTGACCTGGAAGTGTAAGTCCAATAAACCCTTCCTACAGTCGTTTTTGTTGTTGTTGTTGTTGTTGTTTGTTTGTTTGTTTGTTTTTTGGTTCCGAGGCCCTTGTAGTCCTCTAAAGCTTGGGTCATCCCAGACACTTCTACAGCATGAAGTGTCTTGAGTCTTAATAGGGACATAATTCCTCGCACCTGAGAAGGTGTTAGCTGATCAGAAGTAGGTGTCTTCCAAACACACACACACACACACACACACACACACACAAAAGCAAAACCAAAGACAAACAACAGAAACCAGGCAGTTCATACAAGGCTGACAGTCCATCCTTCCTCTCAGTCAGTGTGGAAGAAAGCTGTAAGGAAGACTCCTGTGGTAATCAGCACCCTTCTCAAGAACAGGGGTTCATCCAGCTACAACGCTGCCCCGTTGCGACCCTAGCACTCAAGATACTGAGTCAGGAGAATCCCTCATAAATTCCATCCCCATTGGCCTGCACATAGCAAGTGAGTAGGGGTGTGGGACCAGAGTGTGCTTCAGGGGAGCAGAGAGCTTCCTTGCCAACAGGATCCTTGGAGGCAGCTGGAGCCTCAGGAGCAGCCTTGGGCTGTGCTGAGGCAGAGACCCCCACCCTGGGCTCCTGTGCACCAACCTGGCCAGAGCCTGCTCAACAAGCGGGCCAACAGTCTTCGGTGCTTCTGCACTGGGGAGTGTTGCTCACCTGGTCTACAGAGAAGCAGCAAGAACAATAGTGTGGCAGCCAGTTATCTATCACTCATGTCCGAAAGGCTGTCGGCTATCATGCGGGGCACTGTGGCAAAAGTGGAGGAAGGGCTCAGTGTGCCCACAAACTCCAGGAAGAATGGAAAAGGGCCTCCAGACACAAGAGGTGTGTAGCTGCTCAGTGCATTGTTTCTCCTGTGACCCTGTCATGTCCTGGCAAGGTTTCATGAAAGAGTTGAGGTTAGTGGCTTCAGAGAACAGGGTTTCCCAGTGCCTCAGTTTCTAATCCTAAAGATTTGCTTCTAAGCCCACCCCAGTCTGTTTCATCCTCAGGTATGAAACCAGGGTCCAGAGTGGTCAAGCATGACCATGTAACTCCAGTGTATGTCACAGGCTGGGACCCTTTCTCAGACTTGTCCCTTTTTTATCTGCCAACTCCAGTCCGTCACAGGCTGTGCCTAATGGCTATAATGCTCAGTTATTTTCTGGCCTATGGAAGTCTGAAGTCTGGGCATGTGGTTCATCGAGATATGCTATTCAAGCTGTTGCATCTGGTCTGAAGTTCTTGCTTTGTGCCAATATCTACAGAGCCGCCATACTTGAGCCATTTGAACTCTTTAAATCTGATATGTAATATGTGGAAAGCACCCAAAATATAGCTCACTTTGTTTGAAACAGTATAGCCCAGGCTGGCGTAGAACTGTGGCTCGGGCTATGCTGCCCCAAGGCCAGCACAATGGGTCTCTCTCCTTTTGCAGGATGAGGGGTGGGGTGTCTTGCAGCCTGGTCTGAGTTGACTACGTACCTGAACCTGTGTACCATCTTAACTGGTTTCTGTAGTGCTGGTGTTTGAACCTAGGGCCTCGTGCATGTCAGGCAAGCACTGAGCTACATCCACCGTCCCCTAATGGATTCCTATCCCACAACCCATGACCTTGCAGGCCTGAAAATTTCTGTGTAGAACTCGACTGGCTTTGAACTCACAGAGCTCTACCTTCTTCTGCCTCCCAAGTTCTGAGAGTAAAGGTATGCACCACCATGCCTGGCTCTACAAATTGCTTCTTGGTAGACCCTACTGGCCCAGCAAAGGGAAGGAGAAAGAGCAAGACAGTTAATCTTGATTGTCAACTCGATAGGATTTAGAGTCACCATGGAAACAAATCTCTGAGTGTGTCTGAGGGATTTAATTGGGGTAGGAGATTCACCATAAAAATGTGGGTAGCATCATTACTTGGGCTGGGGTCCTGGCCATGAATGCAGTGTGACCAGCTGCCTCAAGCTCCTGCTGCCGATCTTTCTCCGCCACGGCAGACTGAATCTTCAGAACAAACCGTCCTTCCATAATTTCTCCTGTCAGGAGTTCGGCCACAACAAGAAAAGTAACTCATTCAGAGGGGAGGAAGGAGCTACTTAGGTGGCCAAATGCACTGTAAAGAAACCAACTTCAGCTGCCTCTTACACTGGGAGTTTTGTCATATTTGATGACACCTGGAGTGTCAGCAAGGAACGTGGTTGCTTCTTAGTGCTAGGAATTGAACCAGGGCCTCAGGCATGCCCTACCACCGAGCACACCCAGCCCCAACATTTTGTTTTTCTATGTCCTGATCTCCAAGGCAGCTTAGAAAGCAGCACACATTCCTACAGCCCTCCTCATCTCTACTTTGTGGGGCCCGTTGCCCCAAGGGATCCAGGTCCCAGACACCAGTGGTGGAATGAAGCCTTGAGTCCCTGTGGCTAAAGACTTGGCTGTTGGCAGCTCATCAATCCATAGGGAACTATGGTGGATGGAGTCACCAGCCCGGGAGGGGGGCAACATTTCTAAACAGCTGACGACAGAATCAGGAACTCTCATGGTCTACTCAGCTGCCCGTATTACTATGGATAATCATGTTTGGATCTGAATTATGTAGTTGGGGAGTCAGCCATTGGCTATAGGAGGTGCTTTCCTGGGTACTATTTAGACAGTTCCTAGACTTTTCATCTCTCCCGATCTCTCTCTCCCAATCTCTCTCTCTCTCCCTCATGTATGTGTGTCTGAATTAATATTTATTACTAAAATGTCAAATGATTCTACCAGTGAATTATAGGTTTTTTGTTTATTCTGCATTTATTGGGTGTGCTTGCTGCATGCCCCATGGAGCATGTGTGGAGGTCAGAGGATAGTTTGAGAGAGTCGGTTCTCTCCTTCCACCATGTGGGTCCCTGGGATGGAAGTCAGGTCCTTAGACTCTATGGAAAGTGAGACGTTACTGGCTTTTTAGTGAAAAATCTTAAAAGGAGTTTTAGAAAGTGTTTTTTAAAAGAAGAAGGAGAAGGAGAAGAAGGAAGAAGGAGGAAGAAGGAGAAGAAGGAGAAGGAGGAGGAGGAAAAAGGAGGAGGAGGAGGAGGAGGAGGAGGAGGAAGAAGAAGAAGAAGAAGAAGAAGAAGAAGAAGAAGAAGAAGAAGAAGAAGAAGAAGAAGAAGAAGAAGAAGAAGAAGAAGAAGAAGAAGAAGAGAGCTTGCACTGGAATATGGAAGTGCTTGCCCAGTACACAACTGCTTCAAGTGTTAATATTGCTGAGGAAAAAAGCAGATACCCAGAGAGCCTGGAGAGCAGTGTAGCAGTGTGATGAATTAAGGTTGCAGTTAATCTAATCGTTAATCTAATCCCCAGCACCTGTGAGCCAGTGGAAACATAATAATCTCCATAATTTAGAAGGCCTGGGAAGAAGTCCTGGCTAACTCAATTTGGTGCTTCTTGTCACAGCTCATCGTTGGAAATCGTGGTGGATACAAATCCTTCCTCCTAACTTATTCCCCAGCCTGGGCAGAGACAGATCTGGGACAAGATTTCTGTATTTTCTGGAGTTTTCAACGTTTTTGATATTTTGATTTTTAGTCTGATGCCTTCGCCTCAGCTACTACTGCCTCCAGTAGTCTTACTGCTCATAATAGATACTGTGTCAGTTCTAGCAAGCTCCCAGTGCTGTTACAGATGTGAGACAGGCAGAGAAAAGCAATGTGAGCCATCCCTGAGGCTCCATGGCAGGTAGATGGCAAAATGAGATGCAGATGCCCCATTTCTGCCTGTGTGATCTATCAGGCACCTGCACACTGTCGTCATTGCTGTGTGGGCACAGTCACATAACACGTCAGTTATACTGTATGGACCAGCAGCTCAGAGGGCACCTGAGCTCCAGGTACTCTACTATGTGAGCATCAGATAAGAGTCTGGGGGGTGGGGGGGGAGAACCTGGGTTCTAGGATTCTAGAAAAGAGAGGGTGTCTGAAAATTGGGGAGGAGGAAAAAATAGCCCTGTGTTAAATGGAATAGGGTCTCCCCTCGATCCCCTTACCTGTGGATCAAAACAAAATGAGGGGTGTTTTTCTGCTCAAACACAAGTTGACGAAGTCAAGTTCTAGCTAAAGACAAGCACACAGAATCCTTCTGCTGATCTCTGCCGAAAGAAGGCCCAGATGAAAGACACAGCATCAAAGCCTCTCGGACCACCAAAGCTGTTTGTCAGTGAGAAGATAATCAAAAAGCCTTGAGATCTGGTTCAAACTGAGTCACTATAAATGGCTAATCAGGCACTGTTTGCCATCAAAGTCAGGAGCTGTGCCCTCTCCGTCAGCACACTTTTGCTGTTCTGGTCGTCTTATTTAATAGAAAAGTCTGTGATTAAATAACAGGGCTGTTCTGATGTTGATCAATTTCATCTCAGCCATTTAAAGTGAAGTCACACTCACCATTCGCTCTCAGCTCTGAAAAGGAGTGGAAAGGACCCTGCACCAGCACAATTGAAGTTATCCAAGGGGCCTTGTGATCAACACCGTGGGGTCTGGGCAGTTCAGAGAGATTGCAGCCTAGGGCTCTGTCTCTGCAGTGCCACAGGCCTCCCGCCTCTCACCCACACCCTGAGTGCCTCTCAGAGTCAACTGGTCTCAAAGATCCCAGACACAACAGGGATAATAGTAACCGCAGACATGACCACATGACCATTTTCCAGTTCTCTTACCATATACCTGGTCCTGTTCTAAATATTTTACACCCTTTAACTCTTAAAATATCCCTGTGATGGAAAAACACTGATATATCCCGCATACCTGAAACCTTCCTGACAAAGTCGTGCATTCTCAATTAATACTGGTTGAGTAAATGAAGGAATGAAATAACTAGTTCAGAGTCAACCAAGCAGCAAGTGGCAGCGGTGAACTTTTATACTCAGGTCTATCTCATTTCTGCTCTCAACTCCTTGAGGTATAGAGGTAAATTCCTATGGACATATTAATATTGTTTACTTTTTTAATTTTTATTTTATGTGCATGCGTGTGTATACAGATGGGTGTGCATGGGTGTTCATGTGCCACAGAGTGTCTGTGGAGGTCAGAGGACAACTTGTCAGAGTCACATCATTTCTTCCACCATATGGGTCCCAGGGATTGAACTCAGGTCATATATATATGACCTTAAACTTGCTGTGTGCTGTGTAGATCAAGCTGGCCTTAAACATAGTATGTGTTGTGTAGACCAGGCTGAACTTGAACTTGCTGGGTGCTTTGCTCTACCCTGCTACCTTTGCCTCCTGTGTACTAAGAATACAGCGTGAATATCTATGCCTGGCTTATTTTAAGTAAGCATGTAGACGCATTTTTTAAGCCATTTTCAGATATTAACCTAAAGGAAAACACGTCTTAGCAGATAGGACAAAGAAGAAATCAGCACTGTGTAACAGAAAGACAAATGGTTGGTCCTAAAGAAAATCCACTTCCTGTTCTGTATGCCATAAAGCCCTGACTTCAGACCCCACTCTTTCAAATGAATACCACAGTGTTTACTACAGTGAGGGAGGAAACAGCGAATGGGCCATGTCATTGGCTCCTAGTAGGTTTCTAGTTCTAGTGTGTTTCCCTTCTTTTCCGTGTTGGAGACCCATAGTGATTCTCCTTGGCAGCTAAGGCTCACACCTTCACAGCAGGTTCAAGATTTGGGACAGGGGAGGCGAATGTATTGAGGCTTGGGCCAGTATGAGCTCTTCTGAGAATCCACCAGCTGACAGTTGGACCAGTGCTTATTCATAAACTGCCTTCCACAGAGCAACAGAAAAACAGGTTGTTCATGGACCAATTACCGAAGGAATTTGAATGTCTGCCTTGGGCTATCTGAAGGTGGCCAAGCCTGAAAGGAGCTGCCCTGTGGCAGCCTAAGGGACAGCAATTATAAAAGAGGCCCAGGAGATGAAGGGCAAAGGTGATGGCAGAAGCTATGAGATGATATGATAGTCACAGGTCCCCAACATAGGTTGCCAGATCCATCCGGATTTACTCACCTTGCCATGACACCCTACAGCTAACTGGGCGAAAGGTTCTGCTCCGTGGCGTGTTCACACAGGCAGGGGCCTATGGTGATTTGCTCTTTGAAGAAGAAGGTTTTACAGCACCCAAAGGCTTCTAGAGACTATAATCTGGGGGCTCTAGGCACTAAAATCAGATGCTCCCCAGGCCCATTATCCCCGGTTTCTTCTGTTGCTGTTTTTACTTTTCACCCCCAGTTGGGAGCACGGCTGCACCCTTTCTGTTCACTCATGACTGCAGTCAGCTGTTCTTCCCCTCTAAGCCCTGGCAAGGCTTAGAGGAACAGAAATTATGTCTCCCTTTGGCTCAGGTACTAGGCACAGGCAAGCAGCATGGCTGAGAAGTGACTTTCTTTGAGGACATTAGAGCCTCCTTCCTGCAGGAGGCATGGAGCTCACCGAGGCCCCACTTAGGCCAAGGTCTGCACTACTGTGATTTGTATTTTTAAGAAAAAGTTATGCCTCTTCTGCTAAGGAAAATGCTCTCTTTTATCGGAACAGTAAGAAGCTTGGCGTTGGGGTTTTGATTTGATTTGGGCCAGGTGGTTAGCAGGCAGGGTGAGTTGTTCCCTCAAGAACACAGGTCCTCTTCCTTCATTCTTTTTGCTTTGTTTATTGAATCACCATTCAGAAATTATTCCCCAATCTGCTCAGCACAGGGTACCAGGGAGGAGCCCGTAGAACTACGTGTTGAAATTGGAGAGAGACTCCTGCGGTTGCTGGGCCTACCCCAGCGGCTTTCTTAGAGTTGACAGGGAAATGGGTGATGCCCTCGCTTCAGTAAACCTGAAGAGGTGGCAGGGTGGGACTGGCTCCTCAAATTGGCTGGAAATCATCAGAGCAAGTGTGTGAATATCTGAACACACAATCATTCCTGCCCAGTCGCTCCCGGCTGATTTGTTGGTGGCTTACGACCTACAGAAGTAAAGTGACTGTGACCCCAGAGCAGGCAGAGACAGCAGCGCCAGTGCTTGAAACCTGACAAGACCACAGAAAGAACTCAGTATGGACAGTGTCCTAGGGTCTCCATGTAGTCACCACGGTGTCTCTGTCATCCTCACCTGTTGTACGCTGTGCACCCTCTGCAGGTCACATGTGCCATCCCCAGGTCACATGTGCCATCCCAGGTTTGGGTGCAGGACAGCATGAGAGATAGGGACTGGTTAGCATGGAGTCACGCAGACCTAGGTTGGATCCAGGCCCCTCCACTTGCTGATTATAAAACCCTAGGCAAATCTGTGGCCACTCAGAGCTTGCAGAATGGAGAACTCTCTAGTTCCCACCTGCCTCATAGTGTGGTTTCAGGCTCAAATGAGCTTCTTCAGATAAGTCTGTCTACAAGAGACACGTGGTAAATGTTTAATAGGCTGAAGTGTCGCCTTTGTTATAGGCCTGAATAGACCGTAACAGGTGCTGTCGCTCAACTTCCGTATCTCTGCGGCTTGGTTCTAGCAGGTTCTGTGCAAACACTAGACCCCGAGTCCCATTCTTAGCATCCACATAAAAGCTAGGTGCAGCAGCTCATGCCTGTAATCTTCCTAGGGTTTGCTGGATCATGAGTCTAGCCAACCAGTAAACTCCAGGTTTATGAGAGTATCTGTCTCAACAAACAAACAGTAGAAAGGTTGCAGAGATGTTCAGTTGTTATGATCATAGACTGCTCTTGCAGAGGACCCGAGTTCAGGTCCCAGGTGTCTCACAACCTCCGATAACCCCAGCTCCAGGGAGATGCAGTGTCTCTGGCCTCTATGGCCCCTACATATACCCGCCCATAATTAAAAATACTAAATTGGAAGATTGAAAGTGACTGAAGAAGACAACTGACATTGGCCTGTGACCTCCGCGCACATGTGTGCATAGGTGCATGCAAAGTCAGACGCTAGAGAGCAAAAGATTACCCACTATCTGATCCCTGCCTTGCCTGACTCATTCACAGTAGAGACCATAATGTGAATCCTTTTAGCTTCCTTTTGCTCCCAGTTAGTAATCAGGGAGATGCCTTGCCCGTGCCAATTTCCAGGACCTAGAGCAGCTTTTGGTACAGAAGCTAAAAGGGATTGAGCAAGGACTAAATGATGCTTTGTGAAGTTTTTGCTTCTGACGTAGAGTTCCAGCTTCCAACTTCTTAGCTGGGTGTGGTGATGCTTGCAATCAGGACATGTAGAGCCTAGAGATAGCCTGGTGTACACAGTGACTCCCAGATCAGTCAGGGTCACATAGTGAGACCCTATCATTAAAAATATAAAAACAAAATATCCTTCTGGCTTGTTTGTTGCAAGCGGTGGCTAGTCATCTTCCTGTGTAATGAGAATTGACAAGAAATCCTTCTCTCAAAATCCATGCAGCTTTTATCTTGTAATATGTGTGGGTTTCCTTTAGAAAACAACGACAACTAAAAATTATCTTATGTGTTTATGTTTTGTCTGCATGTATGTCTTATAGTACATGTGTGCCTGGTGAATGCCGAGGCCAGAGGTGTTGGATCCCCTGGGACTGTTGTAAGCTATGTGATGCTTGAAATTGAAGCAGCCAGTGCTCTTAACTGCTGAACCATCTCTCCCAGCCCCCATGTGTGCTGGGACTTCCTTCCTTCCTTCCTTCCTTCCTTCCTTCCTTCCTTCCTTCCTTTCTGTTTGTGTATTTCTTTGTTTTGAGACAGGGTCTCACTGTGTGGCCCTGGCTGTCTTGGAACCCACTGTGTAGACCAGGCTGGCTTTGAACTTAAAGAGTTCCACCTGCCTCTGCCTCTCAAGTGCTAGAATTAAAGGCGTGTGCCACCATGCCTCGCCATGTGGGTTTTTAAAGATAATTCTTAGAGTAACGGACTTCAGCATCATTGAAAGGGCTACCAAAGGACATCTGATGGCCAGACTTAACTCTTGAAGCCTGTGGAAATGTCTGTCAGAGCTGGGCTGGTGGCGAGGGTTAGGGGCTGGGTCCCAGGTTCCAATACTGGGTAACATGTGGGTTCTAGAGGTGCTGGTGAGAAAAGACGCCTCCTCTGCTGTCCTTCTCACCAGCCAGCCTCTGTAGAGAACTGTGTACTCTGACAAAATACTTGGGCCTTAGGGACAGAATTTGTACATCACTAGATAGGTGACCTGACAATTCCAAGTCATGTCACACGGCTTTGTCACTTTTACTCCAGGCTTGCACAGGGCCTGCCACTTGTTCCAGATGCCACACGCCTCATCTGTGGTGCCCACAGTGGGTGGGCCTGGTGAGTGGTGTTTTGATTTTATAGATAATATCTGACACTTGAGTTTCTTCCTGCTCCACCCCATCAAGGTCCCAGGTTCTATACTGCAGCATATCTCAAAGCAGGAACAGCTAAACTCGGGGAGGGCCTGGGTTCCTCTAAGCAGCCAGACCTCCCTGTAGCTGTTGCTACACTTAACACATGTTACTGGTTGACACACATCTGCCTTCTTGCACTGCTGTGCATTCGTAGGACAAGTATTCCAAGTAGAAGACCCCACCAAACATTCCCAGTGGTGGGTAAGATGTGCACCCTTGCCACAATGCTGTCAACTGAGTGTGAAGGGTTTGCCTTTGGAAGTAGAATCCTGAATTTGGAGTATCATAGCATAGCGTGTAACTTCCAGCAAATTGCTGGAACCCACCTCTAGAACCCACAAGTTACCCAGTATTGGAACCTGGGACCCTGCCAACCTCAGTTTATCAACCTGTGCAATGGGAACTATTTCTTGCCATACCCATCTCAAAAAGTTACCATATTGGCTGGATGCAGGAGTACATGTCTGTAACCTTAGCTGATTGGGAGGCTGAAGTGTGTGTGGAGGGGGGTTGGTCCTCTAGAGTAATGGAGTTGTGGGGCCTCTAAGCTTTCACACTGAAGTGGCACAGACTGCTGCAGAATCCTTGAGATGCTGATGCCAAGACCTTAGTAGCTGGCTGTATAAAAAGAAACCCCAGTCCATTCCCATCCTTGTCTGATGCTTCATTCACTGCTATAGAGGGCGTCCTCCTGTGAGAATTCCTCCATCATTGCACTCCAGACCCTCCCAGCCTGCTCTCAGAGCACCAACGGTGTGTACTGGTGTTCTGCTCTGCTCACCTAGGCTCATAAGACCGTGGGCTTGACACCCAGGACCACAGGAAAAGGATATATTTATTTTCCTTTCTTGAGGACTGATGTCACCGCCACCCTGCCATCCCAGCCTTGGAGTTGAGAAAAGTGAAATGACTTTCCTGGGGTCTAGAGTGAGCAAATCATATTTGCTGTATCTCTCTTGCGTGGATGTGCATCCTTTAGCCATGGGAATGGCCGACCCATGCCTTCCCAGAAGCAAACATGGAGCTTGGCACCTAGTAGATACCTGCTCAGCAAGCCTTTGTTCAAGTGATCGTGGGTAGTTCTGGTTGCTGTCCAAGCCCTGCCTTTGTGCAAATTCAGAGTTCTGAATGAGAAGGAGGTGGGCTTCTTTGGTGTTACAGTCTCCAAACCTCTCCAGACAGTCCCGTGACGTCACACCAGTCGTCCTGGTCTTCCAGCAGCTTTTCTTCTAAGCAGGATAACTACAGATTTGAGGACCCAAGAAATACTTGGCTCAGTCAGACCTGAGCATGCTGAAGACAGTTGAGCATATCTTGGATGTGCTTTCTTATAGTCTATAGATAGATGTCTTTGGTGCTTTATAAAGGGGAAAATATGTTTCTGCATCTAATTTAGTGGTGTTGCCATAAATTCATTTGAAATATCTGTAGTAGAATAATGACTTTTCCGATTCTAAAATGTGAGTGTGTGTGTATGTGTGTGAAAAGGGGAAGTGTATG
Source organism: Chionomys nivalis (assembly GCF_950005125.1). Taxonomy (NCBI): domain Eukaryota; kingdom Metazoa; phylum Chordata; class Mammalia; order Rodentia; family Cricetidae; genus Chionomys; species Chionomys nivalis. Next base: position 28,924,902 of record NC_080090.1, on the reverse strand, counting down.
TGTGTATGTGTTTCTGGAGATCGAATTCTACGATCTAGGCAAATGTCTACTATCCAGCTACCCTATCTCCATCCCTAAGTGTCAGTTTTTATGACTTTCAGTGGAAAGGTTGGAGACAATGTTTATTTCCAGAATGTGGCCTTTGATTACATCATGGCCCAGTACAAGATTTAGAACAGGTATTTCCAAGGAAATTAGATTTTCTTTCCTCTCTGATCTGTTCTTCCAAGTCAGTCAGAACTAGACCCTACTATCTAAATTTCTAAATGTTATATGGAAACATTTAAATAAAAAATACAGAGAGAGAGAGAGAATGTGTGTGTGTGTGCGTGTGTGTGTGTGTGTTGGCATGAATGATAATGATATAAACCAGTTCCCTCACCTCAGAGCTTACTAATTCCCCATGGTTCTTGAACCGAGTACCATGTGTCCTTGGCTGAAGCTTTTGGGTGGATGATGGTAGTGAGAAGGATTGTGTGCACTATTTGAGTGCTTTTCTTTCCTGATCAGACCCACAGTCCTGTCTAAATTGTTTTCCCATCTGTTTTGCAGCGGAAGCGAAAGCAGAGTGCCCAGGATGAAGACGCCATCAGTCTGTGCAGTCTTGACATAAGTGTAAGTTTGGTCTTTCTACATCCCACTCCTCCCCTGCACACCATGGCAGCTCTATTCTTAGCATGGATGTAATTTGTTACCATGCTGTGCACTTAAAGTGGGTTACCATCGTCCGACTGTGGAGTTGTCACCAACAGGATTTTCCCGTTTTTATCTCATCTCCATTTTACTAGAGACAGTTGTATAGCCAACTTGAATGTCAAGCCAACTTGTTTATTGTCCACATATTTTTTCCCTTATAAAATGAATTAGAGACTTAGGCATCTGGGTAGAATCTGCATTAATCCCATTGTGCAGTTTGAAAAGCTGGTTCAAAAAGATAGAGCAGTTGTTTCTCCCTTGGGACGTGGGTGGAGTCAGTGACTTGATGGAAATCCTAGTAGCGGGCTGGCCCAAAGGCTAGAAGACGATGTCGATAGCGTGGTAAAGTGAGTGGCTCTGGGTTCAGCAGATCTTAGTGAAGATTCTGAACTCAGCATTCATGTGGAGTGATTCCTCATCTGGAAAATGAGGCTGAAAAGACTCCATGTGACTTTAGAGTCATATAAGACAGTGAAGATGAGAAAGGCAAGCATAATACCTGCTAGCTGTTAAGTGCCCAATAAACACCCACTGTGTTGCGTTTTTCTGCAAAAGCACAGCTTGCAGAAGAGGCTCAGTGATGTGATGGCCAAATGCTTGTGATGTCAGAGGTGGGAAACGCCCTTTGGATTTCCTAGATGTTTCGTTTTGATGACTTCCTGTTCATGGACTCTGGTCCTGTGATTGACGCAATTGAGAAGCCTCCTTGAGAGTGTATTCCATTTCTTATCCAGACTGGGAGCAAGAGTGGGAGCTGAGGCCCCCCAGGTTCCTTCTGTCCTCCTAGTTATTCATCTTAGACATGTGGTTCACATGTTTTCGTGCAGCGTAGATCCATGTAACCCTGTGGTGTTTCTGACAGAGACCGTGAAAGCATTCTATGGTATATGACGGCTCCAATATTTAGCAGTGGAACCTTGCTCAAGCCACTTCTACTATCTGTGCCTCAGCTTCTCCGTTTGGTTGGACAATCGGTCTTTTAAAATCATTGTGAAAATGGGAAGCTCTTTGAGTATAAATTATTAGGTTCTCATTTAATGCCATTTATTTGCCAATATTTTTAATTCTTTCCAAATTTCCTGATATAACAGTCTTGGTGGAATGATCTTGAGCTGACTGCTAATGATGTGTCTTTATTTCACCATATGGTGCTTATCTATCCTAGTCTTTAACACCATCAGATTGATAGAGTTGGGTTAGTTTACTAGGTTGCCATGGTAACAAGACAGAAAGTCATTCTTCTGGGGTTTTCTTTATTCATTGGATATTGTCTTATTGATAGACGAAGCTATAGAACTTCTCTCATCAGCAATAAGACTTTTTTTTTTTTTTTGCTTGTTTGGATATGTTTAATTTTGTCAAACTTTTAGAATACAAGGACTGTCCAGATCTCCAAAGTCTTTAGCCTTCATGCATTTCAGTGTCCTTGGAGGCTGATAAAGTTGTAGCCACCTGGGTGCTGGGAGGACTTTTATTCAGGCATTTCTAAGATCCTGTATCAGCACACGGTTTTCTCAGCTTCAAGGTGGCATTTCGTGTTCAGAAATACATGTCTCCAAATGCGTTTTATCAGAGAGCTGCTGACCTTGAGCAGAAAGGGTGACTGACAGTTTTGAATTCGATTTGGTTTTGCCTTGTTTTCTTATTCAGGTCACCTAGGCTTCCACTAATGACTAATTTCTAGATGATGATTTTTCCCTGTGCAATTTTAGATGTTTCCTCTTATCTTGATCAACTCATGCATCATGCTTTGTCACAGTAATGAGATTTTTATATAAGAAAATTCTACCCATTTCAGTAAAGGGGCTGTTTTAGGGGTTCAGCCATTTCTTTCTGATTTACTTGGCTTTTTGTCTGAGTCTTGGCAAGCAGATCTCCAGAACCTAGGTTAGAGTTCCTCCATTTACTGCCACATATACAATTGTACACATTAGAGACCTGGAAGGTATTGTAGGGCATGAGACGGCGGTGTTGAAAGTTCCACTGACCTTAGAGTCATATAGAGGGGACAGGAAGGGTGACATAACTGAGCATGGCCAGGAGGGGAGTTTCTCACTTCAAACCTGCCACCCCGTGTGCACTCAGATGAGCTAAACCGAATTAAGTGGTGGGTGGAGCCGCCCACGAGAAGCTGTCTCACCGTAAATGCAACAACATCTAAGCTCTGAGCCCAGTGAAGCAGTTACTCTGGTGAGGAAGTAGTCTTTCTCCGTTGGGTTGCTTAAAAGGACTTTGTTTTCGTGCATCCGAGTGGTGATGTCCAGGAGAACCCTCACAGCAGCAGCCCTGAAGAGGTGCTGCGTCTGTTGTGGCTAGTTCATAATTTTGCCCCAGGAGGCCATTAACCTGGTAACTCAGGCCACCCTCCTGCCTCTGAAGCAGGGACTAAGGCAGTGTCACAACAAGCTGAAGAGTTGTTTTGACCCTATTGCTGTGTGTAAGTGGAAAGCGTCGGGGCAGAAGGGTGGCCTTCAGTTAGTTGCTCCTGGTGGAGGATATGAGGGGTTAGGAAAGTGAGAAAGGCACTTGTCAGTTTTGATTCCACTTCCTACATGGTAATACGGCCACAGCATGTGTGCTTTGAACAAGAGGTTACTAGATAAGAGGATGGGATCCTCGCCTAATGCTGAGAACACAGTGCACTTTTAGTAAATATTCTAGAATTAGAGACAGATGACACACACACACACCCCAAAAGAGAAACGGAGAGACAGACAAACAGACAGACACACGCACATGCACGCGTGCGCACACACACACACATACACCGAGAGAGAGAGAGAGAGAGAGAGAGAGAGAGAGAGAGAGAGAGAGAGAGCCCTAAGGAGTACCCCTTTTAAAGAAACACATTTGTATGTAAAAAGCTAGGAACTGTTTGCACTGGTGAATTTACCCGTTGATTAAGAAGTAAATCACCAAGCTGAATGTTTGCAGTCCATGCACACATATGCAGTCAGTCCCAGCATTTAGGAGACAGAGGCAGGAGAATTGTGAGTTTGAGGCTAACCTAAACTGTATAGCAACCTCTTAAATCACTGTGATTCCCCGGCATTTGTGGACCCTGGCCAAGCCTGTCCATCGAGCACTCCTTTTAGAGGGGACACTACAAGATCCTGAAAAACAGGGGAGGATGACCTGTCTCCAAAGAATCGTTCTTCAGTTGGGACAGGAATGTCTCCATAGTTGGCAAAATAATTGATGTCTTATTTCTCTGCCACTTGAATTGATCCTCCAATGAATTGAATTGAGCTTCCAGCTTCCTGAGAGCATAGAGCACAGACTATTTCAGAAACAAAACATAAGGCAGCGTGTATTTTTGAGAGCCATTTGCAGGGTACTGGCAGCCGCCTCCAAATCCCTTCTCACGTCAGAGGATGAGCGTGGGCTGCACTTGGAAAGGAAGTACGGGCCTCTGCAGTTTGCTGGTTTAAATCCTAACGGCTGAGAGATTGCGTGAGTGGGGAGCTAGCTGGGTTCTCAATGTCTCGTGAAGGCTTTGGCAGGAGAGCCAGCTGTGCCCCCACACAAGAACTCAGCTCTGCCTGAAGCCAATGAGCCTGGGCTGGGCATAAGACAGGAGCCCAGTGATGGTGAACTAGGAAAGGTGAAAAGGGGTTCACTGTGGAAGCTTAGGGAAATGTGAAGAGTCAAACACTCGATGGGCCCACCTCAAGGCAGCAGCCGTGTTTTGGCATGTTGCCTTCCTGTCGTTATTCATGCCTCTTTATAATGTTTGCGTTGCAAAAATATTTCAAACATACAGAACAGAATAAAGTGATAATGTTTCGGACACACTGAAGGGCATCACTGAAACCGAGGAAGTAGTTCCCTTGCAAGCCAGCTCTGCCATCGGGTTTGATGTCTGTTGCTGTCTTCTGTATCCACAAACTTATGATATCCACATGTTCCTAAATGCTGTATGTATTATAAGCCAGCCTTTTAAGTTTCTATAAGCACATATGATTTTTAAAATTCCTATTTATTTGTATGTATGTGTGTATGTGTACACACAGGCTGTGGCATGTATGTGGAGGTCAGAAGGCAATTTACAGGAGTTGGTTCTCTTCTACCACCGTGTGAGTCCTGGGGACTGAGCCCAATTCATCAGGTTTGATAGCAAATGCCATCTTGTAGCCCCTTATGCAATACAGTTTTAAAAGTTGGGATCATGGTGCGTATTAATTTATTTTGGGACTTTGCACTTACTGTTTGAGAGTGCATCACTGCCTCCCACAATATTCTTTTAAAAACACTATTTCAAAAAACTACATTGTCAAATGAAGTCATCAGATTCATTCAACCCATCCTTTCTTATGAATTTATGTGAGCACAGACCTTTCTCTGTTATAAATAACACTGCTGGGCATCCAGGAATACGCTTGTGTGATCCCGTTTTACACAGCAGGATGAAGTCTAAGATGTGGACCGCCTGGCTCCCTGGTGGTAGCCCCTGAGCAGCCTGTGTCCCTTCTGCCAGTGGGAGGTGGAAGCTAAGCCTGGGGATGCTGAGTGTTTTCTGTAGAGCCTAGCAGGAGAGCTCATTCTCAGCTTCTCAGGCCCATCCCTCTTCAGAAAGCATCCTGTTCCATGCTAAGTCTGGGAGGTGCTTGTAGACATTTGTCCCTCTCCTTCAGAGGGCCCTCTTGACTGGTGACAATGAGGCCGGCAGTGATCCTTCCTTTTAATCCTAGTGAGGCTTCTCTGGTGAAAGGCGATGTATGGAGCTGAGATTTGACCCAGGGTGGAAGGGTGTGTGCAAATCAGAGTTCACATTCTTCCTGTATTTTCTTTGCCAATTGACAGGGCCCAAGATAAACCCTCCTGAAGCTCCTGCAAGGAATACTGGGGAGTGTGTACCACACCTCATGCTTTTGAATTCTTTTAGCTGTGACCATACCTCGTCTGCCCCCTGTGAGGCATCTAGACATACTCAGATCTTGCTGTCTGTCTCTCCTAATGAGAGGTGGGAAACAGGTTCCCTCTGTGCAGGGGAGTAACCTCAGGGCTCCCTCCATAATGGAGCCTGTAACGTGTGTGCCTGAGTCCTGACCTCCCTGTATTCATTTACCGCCAGGCAGTTTACAATCCCCATCTCCAGGTCCCAGACTCCTCAAGTGCTCCCAAAGCAGGCACCATCTGAGCCCTGCCTACCTGTCCTGCCTTTCGCCTGATCCGTGTCCAGTTTCTCAAAGTCGTTAAGCTCCGTCTCGTCCCTGGGCCTTTGCTGTGTTATCCCCGATGTCTGGAATACACACTGTTCACCTAACACTTCCCGGACTCTCGCCCACGTGTCCTTCATATCCAGCTGCCAACCAAAACTTCCCAGCGTTCCTTGCGCTCCTCCCTCTGGCCATTCTCAGCTCTGTTTCCCTGTCTTCTCAATCATCCCACCATCACAGATGTGTTCCTGTCATAGCCATTATCACCCAGTGTTGGGAGGCCTGCTGGCTTCTCACTCTTCCCAGACAGTCATAGAGCTCTTCGCAGGAAGCTTGTGCTCTGCCTTAACCCGTACTCAGCACCCCGCACAGGCCTTAACCCATTGTAGATGCTCAGTAAACGTTGGCTAAAGATAGGCTTAGCATCTCTTCCATTGCATAGATGACTGAAAGGAGGGAGGAGAGAAACATTGGGGAAGGTCAGAGCATTATAAGAGGGAAAGAAGGTAGGATTTAAACATTCGAGGACAGAAGATAGGATTAATGGATTTATCCAGACGCGTAATGCTAGGAGGTCTTTTGGACTCTGCTCATTCAGCAGACTGTCCTGAATTTCTTACAGCATGTGGTACAGCCATGCTCCTTAACAAGTTTACTGACTACACGTGACCTCTCATAGCAAACAGTGCTTGTCATGGGTGCTCCGTAAACATGTCTGGGGTGAATGCATGGATGCGTGAATGAATGAGTCTCAGTCTGGGATCCTTGGAGGGATGTGTCAGAGCGGCCTGACTAGTGTAAGCATGAATCAGAGTGTCAGGGATGCAGGACTCCATTGCTGGAGCCTTTCACAGTAGATACACATGGCGGTCGCCACCGTTGCCAGGTGAGTGCTTGCTGCATGGCGGATCTGAGGCTGCTCACATTTCAGCTCTTCATCATACCTCACCCCTTGAGGATGAGGGAAAAGGTGTGTGGAAGCCATAGCGTGCCCAAGGTCCTAACGTGTTACACAGCACGGCAGCCAGGTCTGCCCCACATGCCCTAGTGCTACTATGCTTATTACTGCTTTAGCAAATAGCATGGCCTCGAGAGGTGCTTGAGCTAGTCACAAGTTCTGTGCTTTCCAAACCCTCACTCGGGTCTTGCAGCAGTCCCCTGACCCTTTCTGAAGACGAGGACATTGAGGTTTGGATGTGACCTGCGGCTTCACAGTCAAAGCCTGTAGATTCAGACCCGGGAGACTGAATGGCTGAGCTTCTCCACACTGCTCAGGACACAAAGGGAACAAAGCCTCTGGCTCTGCAGCTTGAGTGCTGGATGATTGATAGGCCATCTAGTTGATCACATTAGCACCCTGTGAAGGATGTGGCAGGCACACCCATGCTTCATTCCCTGTTTATTCTAGTGACTTGTAGTGTTGCGTGGACACTCAGCATGTATACTGGTGTAAGCAAAGAGAATGCTTTCCTGTCTCCATGGAGCAGAAGCCATGTTCACTGTCAGAATATGCTCAACCAGACACAGAGTAACAGAACAATTATTTTATCTCTTTCACAGAGTCCAGATAATTAAAAAAAAAAAAAAAAAGATACCATTTCTGCAGGTTTGTTCCTTGTTGACCATTCTGGCGCTTGCTACCTGGGTAGATTAGCCTGCCCCTAGTCTGAAGGAGGCCTTGATGAATTATGTGGCAGGTATTAACAATGCTCTGGTTGCCCAGGGAACAGGCAGACTGTGGAGATCAGCCTTCATTAGCATGCGCGCATCTGTAATCTGTGGGCATTCGAGTTCCGGGTGCACTATTGTTCATACTGCCTGTAGGATCCTTTGCGGGTAAGGCAGCAGGAGCCCCACTTTCAGAAGATTGATCTGAGTCTGCCATCGCACGTTAGCTTTGACAAGTATTAACATAAGCACATTGCATCTTGCTTTCGGTCTGGTCCGTTATTAGGATTCTTAGGTCAAAGGTCAAGCAATGCATGCATGAGCTTTTCAATGACAAAGAAACCCCAGGACTTTGAAGAGCCTCACGGATGCTAAGGGTTCCAATGCTTGCAGGTCAGCTGTCATTTTGGGCTCCCAGTGAGAGGACATTGGCGTGGTTCAGGTTCAGTGAGGGTTCTTGCACTCTTTACTGCCTGCTTAGATTTATGGTCAGAGTTACGGTCTTTGGAAGCTTGGGGCCAGAACTTGATGCACCCATAAAATTGAAATCATATCAGCCTCCTTTCTTAAAGCTGTGAGGATGGAAATGAGTTAGTCTACTGAAGAATTTAGCCCCTTGCTTGTAGTAAGCACAAAAAATACCAGTGCAGTGGTTTGAGTAAGAATGACACCCATGCCAGGCACTGGTGGCGGCAGGCCTTTAAGCCCAGCACTTGGGAAGCAGATTTCTGAGTTCCAGGACAACCAGGGATACATGGAGAAACCCAGTCTGTCTTGAAAAACAAACCAACGAAAAAGAATGGCCCCCATAGACTGATATATTTGAATACTTTAGTTACCAGGGAGCGGAAACTCTTTGAAAGATATTTAGACATAAGTGGATACAAAGACAGGGTTAGGGTGTAGTACCTGTTTGTTGTTGTTGTTGTTGTTGTTGTTGTTGTTGTTGTTGTTGTTGGTGGTGGTGGTGGTGGTGGTGGTGGTGGTGGTGGTGGTAGTGGTGGTGGTTTCTCGAGACAAGGTTTGTCTCTGTAGCCCTGGCTGTCCTGGAACTCCCTCTGTAGACCAGATTGGCCTCAAACTCACAGAGCTCAGCCTGACTCTGCCTCTCAAGTACTGGGATTAAAAGCGTTCGCCACCACTGTCTGGCAGGTGTAGTGGCCTTTTCAGGATGTGGTATCTTTGAGGTTTGTGCTTTGCAGTGGCCCCTACCCTTTTACACAGACTTTCTTTGCTTGTTGATTTTGAGATGGAACCTTGCTGTTTTTCCGGGCTGACTTTGAGCTTCTTCAGCTCCAGTGTCCTTCCCCTTCCTGCTCCAGCATTCCACTAGCCACGGTCACTGCTAAAAACCCTACTTGCTGGCTTCTCTTCCCTAGCAGGAGTGGAGACAGCTGCTGCCTGCCGCTTCCAGTTTTGTCTTCTTCAACATGTCACGTGGTTGGAATCGCAAAGTGCGTGGCCTTTTCCAGATTAGTTTCTTTCCCGGAGTGATGTACACCAGTTTCCTCGATGTCTTTCATAACTTTGACCTCTTACTATGTTTTCATTGCTAGAAATATTCCACTGTATGGATATATCGCAGTGATCCCCCACCCCGACCAGTGATGTTTCCTTTTTTATACTGTTGTTTATTATTTCATAAAACATTGAATATAGTTCTTTCTAAATCATAATTCTCCAGTGACAAATAGTTGTGTAAATGTGTTTAATATATCCCAGATCTGAACAATGATCTTTCTTATTCTCTAGTGCAAGCAGTAATGAAGGAAAAAATAAAAATAAAGACTACTGAATGCCTTCCAACTTCAGCGTGGGGCTGCGTAAGCATCTGCTTCAGTTCTTGTGCTGCTCCTGCTGCCTCTTACTGTTCTACATCATGGACATCAGAGAAAAACAAACACATTAAAATTAAACCATTTCCAAAGGCAGATCTCAGCAGATTGTGACCGTGAGTGATGAAGGGAAAGTTACTTTGTCTCCACCGTGTATGCTTCGTTTAAAGCTCCGAGTGCTGCTCTTGCGGAGCTCCTGGGTTTGATTCGCATCACCTACATGGTAGCTCACAAACCATCTGTAACGACACAGTCCCAGGGGATCCAACACTTTTTCTGTCCTCTGTGCACAAACACATGTGCACAAAAAATAAATCAATAACAATAAGCCTTTTTGAAAAGATCTCTTTCTGAGATCCTTAAACTGTTTACTGAAATATGTTCCCCTCTGGCATCCTGGAGCTCCCTAAAATCATGTAAATAATCCCGGTGGCTTCCTTCCATTCTTGCCTAATCGAGTTTCTCCCATATGACTTGATCATGGTACCAGGGCCCATCTTTATTCTGGGTATATGTTCTGGTTTCACTAACATAAGCTGTTTTCTTTGTCTTACTTTTCACTGTGTGTCTGACACCTGTCTCCATGAAGGGAGCGGCATGCTGCCTTTCCCTTTGACATTGCTATAGGGTAATACTCCTCTTAGAGGAGAAAAGATGAGTGTGTATATACATGCGTGTGTGCGTGTGTGTGCATGTGTGTGTGTGTGTGCGTACGTGTTCTATTGGGATTGGTATACAGGGACTCGCCAGCACTGAGCTATGCCCCCGTTCTCTTTTTGCTTTTTCATTTGAGAAAGGTTCCTACTTAGTTGTACAAGCTGCCCTGGGCCTTGCCTCCTAAGAGGCTGGGATCACAAGCCTGTACCACCACGCTGGTGTGTTAGTCGCTTTCTTCTTTCTGTGACAGAAAGCCTAACAAAAGCAGAGAGGAGAGGGCATGCAGTGGCATCTCCTTTGTATTTTAATAAATAAAGCTTGCCTGAAGATCAGGGAGTAAAACAGCCCCACATTTGGGCACCAAGTGAAGCACAATTAATAAAAACTCAGAGACAGAAATTGGGGTTAAACCTGAAAGTTAGAAAAGCAAAGCAGCCAGCCACTGGCTCTTACCTAGACCCCAGTCCAAAAATGGCGATCCTGCCTCCAGGAATCTCAGAATGAGACTGTGTCTGTGAGCTGTCTCCTCCCATCTTGTATTCTTCTCTAGGGCTGAGATGAAAGGCAGGCACCACCCGGTTTCTATGGCAACTAGTGTGGCTACTGGGAGTAAAGGTGTGTGTTACCACTGCCTGGTCTGTAAGGCTGACCAGTGGGGCTGTTTTACTCTCTGGTATTCAGGCAAGCTTTATTTATTAAAATACAAAGGAGATGCCACTACAAGGACAGGCTTGCTTATCTTACAGTTTGAGGGTTTGGTCCATCCTAATGGGGAGGGCATAGCAGCAGGAGCTTGGACAGGCGTTTATGGGGTGCCAACATGCAGGAAGCAGTTAGTGATGGACCCTAATTCTCAGCTACTATTTCCTTTTCCTGCAGGCAGGGACTCCAACCCACAGAGTGCTGCTGCCTCCATTGGCCAAATCTAGGTCCCTCACACACATGCCAGAGACTGGTCTGCCATGCAATTCTACATCCTGCCAAGTTGACTCTCAGTATTAATAGTCAAACCAGTTAAGGGATTGTTTTAAACAAGCCACTTCTCTGACTTCTGGTCAGCAGGCCTCTCTGCCACTGGTTCCCTTTGATGGCACTTCTCTGAAATCCAAGCCTTTGGGACCAGTAGATGAGAGCTGAGAACTGGGTGGCAGATTGCCTTTAAACAGGTCCAGACTCAAACGATACTCTCGCCTGCTCCAGCTGGATGGTTGTCGGGGGCATTGTCTTTGTTGGCTGGACAAGTCTAGGGCCCCCTGCTTAGCTTCCCTGCTTCTGTCCCTCCCTCTCTGTTACCCACTTTCCTCACAGCTGACCACACGACAGCTCTCCTTAAGCCCAACCCTATTGTGTTCCCCCAGGCCTCCCTGGTTTTCAGGGGCTTTGACACCTTCTCCTAGTGTCAAAACCCAACCCAGTGCTGCTCTTTAACTGATTGTTACACTGTTCCTTCTTCCCTATGTTCCGGACAACCCTGACCTCTGCCCATGCTGGTTCCTTGCACCTCGGGGCATTTGCATTTGTCATTTCTCTCTATGTGGAAAGTCAGTTAGTCACTCCTGTGGCTTCTGCCTCAGTTTCCTTCAGATGTCCATAAAAGGCATTTTCTGCCCTCTTATTGGAAATAGCAAATCCATCCCACCCTTCATACTAGGATCCCCTTTTCCTCTTACCTGGATTTATTTTTTTTATAATATTTATCTTCACCTGCCACACCGTATATATTTTGTTTTATTTTACTTTTTATTGATTCTTTGTGAATTTCATATCATGCACCCCACGCCCACCCATCTCCCCTCCATAACCACCCTCCACCCTCGCAACTCCCCATAAAGAAAACAAAAAATAAAAAATAAATAAAAATAGAAAAACAAATTAAATTAAAAATCTCACAGTGGAAGCTGTTACGTGCCGCAGTCATACATGTTTTATTGCCTACACTAGTATATACTTTATTTTGTTTTTTCACATTCTAGACATCTGGAGCAGTAGTTGATACAGGCTAAGTTTGATAAACACCAGGAAACGGGTGGCTACTTCATTGCCTCCTGTTTTTCTCTGAAAGTTACTGAAAGCAAGACTCAGTTGGTCGAGGCAGCATTTTAACAATGCCTTTCTTTCTTTCTTTCTTTCTTTCTTTCTTTCTTTCTTTCTTCCTTTCTTCCTTTCTCTACATACTTAAATTCCTTTTATTTTTTTAATGAACCCCCCCCAAAAAAAAAAACCAAGAGGAAAACCAAGTTCTACTTGAACAGACATCGTGAAAACAGTGTAGGGCCTCTCTGAGGCAGTAGCAGAAAGATGAAGGCTATTTGGAGCTATATGGCACGCATGCCATCGGCACCGTCACATAGAGGGACGGTGCCATCCACTTCTGCCACAGCCACTCTTGAGGGTGTCTCAGGATCATGGTAGACCTGGAAATTTTCTGTGAATATCAGCAACATGCCACTCTCTGGTGTCTTTTTCTTTACCTTTAATGACATTGCCACCACTCACTGTGTCCATCACATAGTGAGAGAACTGCAAAGAGCTGTCACTCAACACCCAGTGCTTGCTAACCCACGGTCAGGGAAAGAGCAGATTCTGGGTTCTAAGTCGATGGTGGAATGCCAGAGTGTGCTTTGTACCGATCCCATTCAAATGAGGGCGTCCATTTTAGCGGCTGAAGCTATGCCTACTTCTCTCAACTAGATGGAGAATTCTTTCCCAGTCTCCTTCACCCATGGCTCATGGGGGAACTATGATGCCGAGTCAGTGATGCTGAGACCCTGACAGGCCGACCCCTTCCTGCCTTGTGGGAATAATTTACTTGAAAAGGACAGTGTGTATAATCTAAGATGCCGTTCCTAACTCTAAGCCTCAACGATAGCGGAAAACTCTAAGAAGTTCTGAGTGGGCCTTAGGAGGACTGAAGTAGACTGAAGAGTCATTCCGTTTAATCTTACAAAATTTAAGCGCAAGGTCTATCTGTCTGTCTGTCTCTCTGCCTGCCTCCTGTTTTTTTTTTTTTTTTTTTTTTTTTTTTTTGTCTAAATCAGCAGGTAACACAAAAGAAACAAACACTACTCTCTTATAGCTAACAGAGATGGGTCTACTTTAAATGAGATTCCATTTAGGCTGCTTTAAAAATTTACCATAGCCTGGCTGCCTTATCAGCCACTGATGGGAGAACAGTTCTGGCGAGGGCTTCTTTCAGGGTTGCAGGCTGTCGGCTTCCTGTACTCTCATGTGTAAGAAAAAGAATACGGGTTCATTGGGATCTCCTTAAGGGCACTAACCCCATGTATGAGGGCCCCACCCTCATGAACTAATCAACTCCCAGAGGTCTCTCCCCATGCCTTCACACTGAGCTTGAATTTCAGTTCATGAATTTTGAGGCACACACACAAGAAAAAAAAGCCTTCACTCCTCAGGGTCTGTTCCAGTTTGAAGCTGAAATGTCACCCAGAGGTCTATGTTTCGAATAGTGATTCCTCAGCTAATAATGCTACTTTGAGAGATTCGGGAAACTTTGGGAGATGGGGATCTTAGAAGGAAGGAGTGAGTTCGTGGAGGCTGTGGCACACGCGTCTCTCCACAGTGTGCTTTCTCTCACTCTGTGGGGCAGCAGAAGGACTAACTCGTTTCTAGCACCTGTGCCCCCACGACATTGTCTTCTACCATGAGGCAGTTTTACGCGTTGCTGTGTCCCTTGGTGAAGATTTCCCTCCAGCACATAACCAGACACTGGGATAGCTGAACTTGAAATGACTGCCAGCCTCCAGGAATGAGTGCTGGCCGCTCTGCTGGTCATCTCCATGGGGAGGCAGAAAGATGGGCTTCTTCCATGGTCTGCTGAGGAAACCTCCCGAAACAGCGGTGTTTTGTGGAAGATGGTGCTGCGTGTTACATGATGGATGGGGTCCTGGGAAACCAGAGTCAGGACAGAATTGCTCCAGGGACCTGGGGGGGTCTGTGTTTGAATGAAGGGTGATGTTTAACTAAGTAGACATTGAGATGATGCTGTAGTCCATGTGATGTGGTCTCAAACAGGCATGGGGGCTTCTGTAGGAGAAAGTCGGAGTTCAGATCTGTGAGGAAGGGCCACGGAGAGTCCTTCCCTTAGGAATGGCTTTTTGTGACGTGGAATACATTTCTAGTATAACAGAGCCCCCACAGGTTATATCAATGTCATTTGGTTCTGTTTCTTGTTCATTCATATCCTTACTGATTGGGCGTGTCCTGTGCCTTCTCTGCACTCATGGTGAGCAGGCCAGTCAAGGTTTGGGGTTAGCTTTCTATTGCAGACAAAGTAACCCCCCCCCAAATAATCAACTTAAAAGACCACTTGTTTATTTTCACACATGGTGTTAGGCAAGGCTGACCAGCTCCACTCCTTTGAACCTGGCTGAGCAGGAAGACTGTCATGGCCTATAGTGGGAAAAAGGTTGTCCACCTTGTGATTGCCAGGAAGTGGGGGAGACAGGGACAGATGAATCCACTCCGTGTAACTAAGTCCCACCGCCCAAGTTTCTGTCGCTCATCAAACTGTAGACCCATCATTGCATCCACTACAAATGAGCTCTGAGAGCTCCTAGCCTGGCTGCTTCTCCAAAGCCCAGGAGCAAGCCCAGGGTTTAAAACACAGCCATGTTTTAGCCCAGCATCTTTGGGGGACATTCTTGATTCCAAACCTAACGGTTCAGTCGTGGAGAAGGTTTTCACGCTCAGAGCAGTAGAGATAGGATGCGATGGGAGGAAAAGTAAAGCCTCAGATGATGTGGAAGAAGCTGCTTTAGGAAATCTAACCAAGGACCGCGGCCTGGTCATGAGAGGTCAAGGATGGCCCCTTGGAGAAGAGGAAGATAAAAGAAGAAGAGGAAGTAACCGGGTCTGTGGGGAGAAGAAAGGAAGTGTGAGCAGGGAAAACAGGTGCACAGCCTTTGTGGTAGGATGGACTGTGTTGTTCCTACACAGATGGAGCTGTTAGGTGCTGGGCAGGAGCCTGACTCTGCCCTGCCTAAGACTTCAGCTGTGGGGAGTCTATGCTAAGCAAGGCTATGGTCTATGTTTGGGAAGAGTCTTCTGGTTGTTGAGTGGAGACTCCTCCCAGGCAGTCTCTCTCCCTCCTGGGATGGTGGAGGAAGACACATGCCTTGAGCGAGCACCGTACACTTTGCCTTTTGTCTTCTGGCAAACACTGGGTTTTAATTAAAATACTACGTTTTAATTAGGCCGTCTTTCAAAGCACACCCTATGTGATTCGTTAGAAAAACCAAGCGAAGCCCCACAGCTATGTAGGAGTAAAGTAGGCCGGGCTAGATGTGCTGAGGAAAGCAAGAGGAGGTTTGACTCTAAGATGTCACTTGATTCTCTTATGTGGGAGTCCTTTATCAGGAGCTGTCACGGGCACACTCAGCTGTGACCACAAACATTTTCCAGTGGAGGAGTGTTAATAACTATTCCATTGCCCTTTAAAAACATTTACTATCAGGGCCAAATGAAAGGCAAGAAGGCTTGGTCAGCTGTTCCTAAGCCACCTGGTCCCATCAGAGGTTCCCCAGGGGGCAAGGGTAGCCTGGGTTGGCCAAGGCCTGCTAGAAATACGAGGTGTGAAATAAGGGTTGCTCTTGTGTCCTGTGGGCACAAATAGGCTGCCGTCTCTGCACATCCAGTAAATAAAGCTGATAGAATTCTTTAGTTTCGTCTGACCATGAGCACCGTGTGAGGGAAGAACCTTCCTGTCCTTCTCAAGGGCCTGAGCAGCTCACAGGAGCTTGGCTTGAAGACCCAGGGTCAAAGAAGGAGCCATCTGGATTGGGGGAAAGTTTCTTGGGGACAGAGCAAGTTTGCCGTTTCCAATGCATCTCTCGCTCACAGGACAGCCACACCCCCCCATGCCCTTGCCCTCTGTAGGATTCCTTTTAAATTCCCACATGACAGCATGGCACACAGGAGGGCCAGGAGATCTGCGGCTTACTCTTGCTTCATTTCAAGCTGTGGATGGAAACCCGTGGATCTGCCTATGTTTTAGAATGGCCAGAGGAAAGCCCGCTGCTAATACACTTTGTTCCTGGGTCTGGCTGTCCTTCACTTGGCAGTCCTCATAAGAGTGTGTGTATGTAAAAAGGCCAAATCTTAGAATAATAGGTATAGAAGAAGGAGAAGAAGTTCAACTCAAAGGCACAGAAAGTTTATTTAACAAAATCATAGAAATAAACTTTCCCTACCTAAAGAAAGATATGCCTAAGAAGATACAAGAGCTTACAGAACACTAAATAAACTGGATCCCCCCAAAAAGTCCTCTTGCCACATAATAATAAAAACACTAAACATACAGCGGAAAGAAAGAATATTAAGAGCTGCAAAGGAAAAGGGCCAAGTAACATATAAAGGTAGACCTATCAGAATTTACACCTGACTTCTCATTGGAGACAATGAAAGCCAGAAGGTCATGGTCAAGCATTATGCAGACATTAAGAGACCACAGATGCTAGCCCAGACTACTATACCCAGCAAAACTGTTGATCACCATAGAAGGACAAAACAAGGTATTCCATGAAAAAAATCTAGATTTCACCAATACCTAGTCACAAACCCAGCCCTACACAAAATACTAAAAGGAAAACTCCAACCCAAGGAAGATGGCTACACCAACAAAAACACAGACAACTGATGATCTCATTACAGCAAATCCTGAAGAAGAAAAAAATGCACAAATTAACATCACCAATGATGAAAACTAAATTATCAGGAGATAGCAACCACTGGTCATTAATATCCCTTAATGTAAATGGACTCAACTCACCTATAAAAAGGCAGAGGCTAACAGATTAAATATGAAAACAGAATCCATCCTTCTTCTGCATACAAAAAAAAATCCGCATCTTAGACTCAAAGACAGACATTGTCTCATAGTAAACAGTTGGGAAAAAATATACCAATCAAATGGACCTAAGAAACAAGCGGGTATAGCTATCCTAATATCTAACAAAATAGACTTCAAGCTAAAATCAATCAAAAGAGACAAAGAAGGTCATTTCATATTAGTCACAGGAAAAATCCATCAAGATGAAATTTCAATACTGAACATCTATGCCCCAAATACAAGGGCACCCTCATAAGTCAAAGAAACACTTCTAAAGTTTAAATCATATATTAAACCCCACACACTAATAGTGGGAGACTTCAACACTCCCCTCTCACCACTGGACAGGTCAATCAGACAAAAAATGAACATAGAAATAAGTGAACTAACAGATGTTATGACTCAAATGGACTTAACAGAATTCTATACAATATTCCATCCAAACAGAAAATATATCTTCTTCTCAGCACCTCATGGAACCTTCTCAAAAACTGACTACATACTCGGTAACAACAAAAACTTCAACAAATATAAAAAAAATTAGAATAACCCAATGTACTTTATCAGATCGCCATGCTTTAAAACTAGAAGTCAACAGTAATACTAATTCTGGAAAACTCACAAACACATGAAAATGAAACAATGCTCACCTGAATCAATGGTATTCCATTTCAAGGAAGAAATAAAGGGGGAAATTAAAGACTTTCTAAAATTCAATAAAAATGATCACACAACATACCCAAATTTATGGGACAAAATGAAAAGCAGTGTTAAGAGACAAGTTCATAGCACTAAACGCCTACGTAAAGAAGCTGGAAAAATCCCACACTAGTGAATTAACAGAACATTTGAAAACTTTAGAACAAAAAGAAGCAAACTCACCTAAGAAAACTAGACAAGAAAAAATAATCAAAGTGAGAACTGAAATCAACAAAATAGAAACAAACAAAACAATACAAAGAATCAATGAGACAACGAGTTGGTTCTTCAAGAAAATCAATAAAATAGACAAAGCTCTATCCAAATTAACCAAAAGGCAGAGAGAGAATATCCAAATTAACAAAATCAGAAAGGGGCCGGGCGGTGGTGGCGCATGCCTTTAATCCCAGCACTCGGGAGGCAGAGGCAGGCAGATCTCTGGGAGTTTGAGGCCAGCCTGGTCTACAAGAGCTAGTTCCAGTACGGGCACCAAAGCTACAGAGAAACCCTGTCTCAAAAAACCAAAAACAAACAAACAAAATCAGAAATGAAAAGGGGGACATAACAACAGACACGGAGGAAATACAGAGGATTATCAGGTCATATTTTGAAAACCTGTTCTCCACAAAATTGGAAAACCTAAAGGAAATGGACAACTTTCTGGATAAATATCACTTACCAAAATTAAATCAAGACCAGATAAGCAAATTAAACAGACCTATAACTGCTGAAGAAATAGAAACAGTCATCAAAAGTCTCCCCCCCGCCCCCCCCCCAAAAAAGCCCAGGACCAGAAGGTTTCAGCTCAGAATTCTACAAGACTTTCAAAGAAGAACTAATACCAATACTCCTCAAATCATTCCACCCAATAGAAACAGAAGGAACATCGCCAAACTCTCTTTATGAGGCTACAATTACCCTGATACACAAACCACAGAAAGACATTACTAAGAAAGAGAATTACAGACCAATCTCACTTATGAACATTGATGCAAAAATACTAAATAAAATACTGGCAAATAGAATCTAAGAACACATCATGACAAAGTTGGCTTCATCCCACAGATGCAGGGATGGTTCAACATACGAAAATCTGTCAACGTAATCCACCATATAAACAAGCTGAAAAATAAAAACCACATGATCATTTCATTAGATGCCGAAAAAGCTTTTTACAACATCCCTTCATGATAAAGGTCTTGGAGAGATCAGGGATACAAGGAACATACTTGAACATAATTAAGGCACTATACAGCAAGCCAACAGCCAACATCAAACTAAATGGAGAGAAACTCCCAACGATTCCACTGAAATCAGGAACAAGACAAGGTTGTCCACTCTCTCCATATATATTCAATGTAGTTCTTGAGGTCCTACCTAGAGCAATAAGACACCAAAGGGAGATCAAGGGGATACAAATTGGAAAAGAAGAAGTCAAACTCTTACCGTTTGCTGATGATATGATAGTTTACATAATTGATCCCAAAAATTCTACCAAGGACCTTGTACAACTCATAAACAGCTTGAATTTTGTAGGAAAATGGATGGAGCTAGAAAACATTATTTTAAGTGAGGTAACCCAGATACAGAAAGACAATTATCACATGTACTCACTCATAGGTGGTTTTTAAACATAAAGCAAAGAAAGTCAGCCTGCAATCCATAATCCCAGAGAATTTAGACAACAATACGAACACTAAGAGAGACTTACATAGATCTAGTCTACATGGGAAATAGAAAGTAGAAAAAGATAAGATCTCCTGAGTAAATTGGGAGCATGGGGACCTTGGGGGAGGATTGAAGGGGGAAGGGGAGAGGCAGGGAGGGAGCAAAGAAAAATGTAGAACTCAATAAATATCAATTTAAAAAAAGAGTGTGTGTATGTATGTATGTGTTTGCATGCATGTTCGTGCACATACAAGTAGGTGTGTGTTCAGATGTGTATGGAGGCCCAATGGTCTCATTCATCAGGGACTATCTACTTTGTTTTTTTTTTTAATATTTATTTATTTATTATGTATACAGTATTCTGTCTGCAGGTCAGAAGAGGTCACCAGACCTCATTATAGATGGTTGTGAGCCACCATGTGGTTGCTGGGATTTGAACTCAGGACCTTTGGAAGAGCAGGCAATGCTCTTAACCACTGAGCCATCTCTCCAGCCCCTCTACTTTGTTTTTTGACAGAGTCTGTCACTGGCCTGGAACTTGTCAAAAAGGCTGGACTGGCTGGCAGTGACCCCTGGGGTTCTCCTTGTCTCCACTTAGTGCTGGGATTACAAACAAACACCACCACACTTTTTCCCTCCATAATGGATTCTGGGAATTGAATGTGGGTTCTCAGGCTTGCAAGGCAACTGCTTTACTAACTGAATTATCTACCTAGCCAAATAGTATAAATTTTTGTTTTTTGTTTTTTAAATTTACTTCTTTTAAATCTAGGCATGCTAGTACATTTCTGTAATCCCAGCACTCTGGTGGCAAGGGCAAGAGGCGGGTAATCACAAGCTCTGACAAGTACCTAGGCTACCTAGTAAGATTCTGTCTCCAAACCAAAACAACCACCAAGATGGGCCAGACATTTCCTGTAAGCTTTAGAAGAATGAGACACCTTCTCCAGTGTCGGGAGAATGGGTCTGGTTTCGTGGGGAGTTTCAGGTTGGTAATAGGACTCTACTCCTTGCTTGCTGCCGACCACAGGGATCCAAGTTTCTCCTGAGGGTCCGGGCAGGTGTAGGCTTTCTAAGCTGCCCCCAGGACATTGACCATTGTGAACTCAAAGTCCCTTTAAAAAATAGGTAGTCAGTCCATAGTTCCCAGACAACAGCTCAGGCCCAGGATCTGTCCAAAGCCCTTGCCTTTGCCATGGCCAACTGTCACCTCTGGCTCCAGCTTCCTGGTGTCCCCTGTGTGTCAGCAAATATGGATTGTCAGTGTGACATGACCTGAAATCCCCGAGGAGACCAGCCTTTGGGCCTGCCTATGAGGAGCTGTCTGGATTGGGTTAATTGACTTTTATGTGACCAGGTGCCTCCAACTCTTGCCTCCATGTCTTCCCCACCACAGTGGACTGTACATCAGAACCATCCAGATAAATCAGCAAGACACTAACTAGGAAGTGTGTTTTCACATAGGCGGACTTTCACATAGGTTTTTTACATTTTGAATATTTGAAGACTGTTTTCTTTCTCTAGACCTAAATGACCAAATTGAGTCAGGGTCATTTCAGCCCAACTTGTCTAAGTGACGTAGGGCCAACTCCTTGATTTCTTCAGGGGAAAATGACACCTGAGACCGTTGAGTTCTGCTGGTTCTGATATCGATGTCAAGATGCCAGGCAAAAGGTATCAGAGGTAGGAAGAACCAGATACTGTCCACATTTCCTGAGGGTTCACCGGACCTGAGTGCTTGGCTCAGCAACTGCTTCATCTGCCTGAGAATCATCTGGGAGGGAGCCCTGCACCCAGGGGGACTCTCCTGCAGCCCTCCGGGAAGCCAGGCTAAGCAGGCACCTTTACCTCCTCTTCTCAGGAATGCGCCCCTCCCTCATAGTGACACAGGTCCTTTGCCATCTTCTGCTCTGGAAATGCCCTGAAGTGCTACCATTGTTGATTTCTCTCCCTGCCACCACCACCACCACACACACACACATACACACACACACACACGCACACATACACACACACACGCACGCACCTTTATTTTTACTAATTGCCACTGAAATGCACATTTCTGTTCTGCAAACAGGAGTAAACCGCAGCAGTATTAGCAGGTTCCTGTGACGTCTAAGAATGCTATGATAATTGTCTATTCGTATCACACTGATTGCCTGGGTCTCAAAATACCACGTTTGCCGGCAATTACTCAAAATGACAGTAGTGATTAGACCCTCTGCCACATCTGCTCAGAAAATCCCATGTGGGAAATTAGTTTTTTAATATGTCGATAACTATCTTTCAAAATAATAGGTTTTCCTATATAGAAGTGGGTGAAGGCGGGGCAGGGGGTGAGTGTGGCCACCCCTGGTTCATGCAAGAAGACAATGAATGGGCTAAAGAATTAGAGAAGCATGAACTCAATGAAATATCTGTTTGCTTTCTATTACTGCTCCAAGCTGGTTCTGCTTCCCAGTGTCTGTGAGAAAATACTCTTTCCTCCCGTAGTAGACTATACCTCTGCCCGCGTTCTGCCCTTGGTCTTTCATAACCCTACCTTTCTGTTGTTATTTGGAGACAAGATATTGAACTTCACCCTGGCTGTCCTGAAATTCTTTCTGTAGACCTGAGATGAGATGTTAGGATCTAGCCCTGGCCTCAAACTTGTGGGGATGCTTCTGCCTCTGTCACCCAGCTGCGGCGATCACAAGTAGGTGCTGTCTCATTTAGCTGGTATTGTTTTGCGGCATGCATAAAAATTTCTAAAGAGATGCTGTGGGCCTTTGTGGGCTGCCCTCAAGTGCCATGGCACAGAAATGCTTTCTTGGGGTTTCTAGAGCTGACTCTGCTTGGGCTCCCAGCCACCTACACACTCCCCTGATTGATGTCTTCTGCTAAACTATCACTGCCTGATGCCAATCACATCAACCAGGGCCATTCTTCTTCTTTCCCTCCTCTTCCTCCTCTTCTTCTTCACCTTCTTTTTATTTATTTTTTGTGTCTTTCTCTTCATGCCTCCAAATCCCACCTGCCACCTCCCCCAAATAAAGTAAAATAAAATTGAGGGGAAAAAAGGGGAAAAATCTTGTCCTAGAAGCTGCGGTGTGACACCGAGAGTCACACAGTGGACCCCTTTATCCATACATTTCTACATGCAGGCGTTCATCACAAAGAATCACTGGTCTGGTTTGAGGCCCTTGGTCTCTGCTGTGCCATCTATGCTGGGCCCTCACTGGGATTCTTCCTGGATATCCCGCAGCTGCCCTGGGTCATGGAGATCCTGTAGCCCTGGATGCACAGGACTGACCCCCACACCTCTACCCTCCCACGCTCTAGTAGATCACAGACGAGGTAGATATTGGGGTGGGCTAACATATAACCAGGGCTATTCTTTCCTGCCTTCTTCCCCCAGATCTGGTTCCATCATCTGGTCTTATTTTTCAGGGTCACTTGCCTGACTCTGACTGAAGAAACCTGGTATTCCCTGAAGCAATAGCCACTTGACTGTGACTGACCAGCATGAGTCTAACCAGCATCCGTCTCGGAGGGAAGAGCCATGGCATCTGCCTGATTCTGCTTTCTCTCTACCAGCATTCTGTTTGGTCTACTCCACCTATCTAAATTCTGCCCTATCAAAAAGCCAAGGCAGTTTCTTTATTTGACCAATGAAAGCAACACATAGAAAGAAGACCCTCCTACACCAGTCTGGAGAAATGGCTCAGTGCTTAAGAGTGCATGCTGCTCCTTCAGAGGACTGAGTTCTGTTCTCAGCATCATATCAGGAGGCTCACATTCATCTGTAGCTGTACTTCCAGGAGATCCAACATTTTCTTCTGGCTCACTGCACCAGCATTCACAAGCATGACCCCCGTCGCACTCCACATACACATAATTTTTAGAATATTTAATAAACTAAATCTAAAAAAAAAAAAAAGCAGCAGCCAGGGTCAACTTAGCAACAGGAAAGAGGCAGAAGAGGTCACGTCTCGTAGAACGTTGCTTAAGAGTCTTTTGGTTCCATGTTGGCCCTTGAAACCACCAGGATCAAGAACTAAAGGCAGAAGCTGGGGTATCTAAAAATGTTGATTTGTCTCATAGGCAGATATTTGACATAGGTCATTTTTTTTCTCTCCATCCTCTGAAGCTCGTTGTGGTTTAGGTGACTCGATGCTTTCCAAAGGGATTAGGAGTTTATGGACTTCAAGGATCCAGCCCCTCGCTGGGTGTCTCAGAGACAGCGGGTCAAGCCCCCATCCCATGTCTACCCCATTAGCATCAGGGGCAATACTGCATTGCAGCCCGTCTGTGCCATTGAATAAAGGTGGATGAACAATATACAAGGCAGTCCAGAAGAAAAGCCCTTCAGAAGCCAATCTGTAGACCTGACCATGGACAAGCCGTCGTTCAGACAAGCCCCAGGAAAGGCTGAGCCATAAGTGTCTGTATCGAGTCAGGGTTAGATTAAGCAGCCGGCTCAGCCCATGGTTGGGATGTTTTTTAGCTGCGTGCTTCACATTTTCTTCCCCAAGCTGACCACTAAGAATGATGTACTGTACTAACGGATTTTAGAGCACATGAAACAACTCGGGACAATTCTATTCAGGTTTTTAACCTTTAGCTCATGAATGAAAAAAAAAAAAAAAAAAAAACAAGGGTCCATGATTTTGACCCACAGAAGTCAAGGCAAAGAACACTGTTGTGGGGCTTTCTGGTGATGAATTTGGGAAATGTGGGGCCAGGCACTTGCCAGCTGTGCCTCCTGGGGACCCATCCTGTGCTGAAGGCGAGACCATTGGTGGGCAGTGTGGTGAGGTTTCAGGTTCCCTTTTATTGGAATCTGTTTCAACCCCAAGAAGCTGTCTGGGAGAGAATCTGGGGAAGCATGTACTTGAAGTCTGCCCCTTTGAGGGCAAAGTTGCAGGACCAGAGAGCACTTTGGGAACTCAGGGGACCTTGGGGACCCTCAGCACAGAGGAAATCCCTTATTTCTACGGAAGAAAACTGTGTCCCCAATCTCTGCTCTCAGGTGGCAGGACTTTCCTGCTAGGGAATGGGGCTGGGATATGTTGGGGTGAAACCTGCATGAGTCATGTAGGGGAGGTTCAGGCCTTCTGTTGAGCGCCTCAAGGGAAATCAGGTGACAGGGTCCAGGAACCAAATCCACAAGGCTGGATGTTGTAGGCAATACTGAAGGTTTCTGTCTGCCCAGGAGAAATGTGACCTGATTTGCTTCACATTAACCCCGAATCTTTGCTTAAGAAACAAAGCAATGTAAAACTTCAGGGACTGGAGAGATGGCTCAGCAGTTGAGAGCACTGGTTACTCTTCAGAGGACTTGAGTTCAGGTCCCAGCACCCGTGTGGCAGCTCATGGTCATCTGTAACTCCATCTTCAAGGGGTCCACACACTCTTCTGGGCACAGAGCATGGTGCACATATATGCATATAGACAAAACACTCGTACCCATAAAATAAGGGACAAAGGAACATAGACAAAAAGTGGGTACACCGATGGTGTTGTATAAAGGAGAAAATCTGCTGTGGCTTGCTGACAGCTCATCTCTGCAGAAAGGCTCAGCTAATTTAGTTTGCTTCTTTTTACTTCTCTGTAACGCCCGATTTTTCTGCCAGGATCATATAATACTCATGGTAAAGTTTTTTTGTTTTGTGTTGGTTTGTTGTAAGAAAAAAGAGCACGAGAAGAACGACTAGAGCAAGCAAGCCCTGGCAGGAGGGGCTGGAGATCTGGCAGGAGGGGCTGGAGGACCCCGGCGGGAGGGGCTGGAGACGGTCCAGGTGAGGATGGAGGGCGGGAGCAGACTGAATGATGGAGCAGAATTTGCCGTACTGGGTGGGGCTGTGATGAGAGATCTCAACACATAGATTCTATTCTTAACTGGAGCTGAAAGGATGAAGGAACGGAGAAGTAGGGAAGGAGATTAAGCATCTGCAAGCACAGAGGAAGTAGGGACCTGGAGGACGCATAACTACCCCTGGCACTGGTCCTCAGGTGGAGTCTGAGGGAATGTCCCCAACAGAAGGCGGTGGTTTGGTGGAGAGATGATGCAAAATGACTTTGACTCCACCCAACTACTCAAGAACTGCATGATCTTAAACAAGCTCCTTGGTCTCTTCCGTGCCTCAGTTTCCCTTTCTGTATACTGAGGATGACAGTACTAGCTGTCTCACATGGTTACTATTAGGATGGGACTAAATGAGTTAGTATGTGCGAAATGCCTGTCGTGGCATCTGGTGTGTAGTACAAGTGATAAAAGAATTGATGAATAACTAAAATCTAGGATTTGAGCCCTTGGAGGACCTGAAATGTGTTTCATTATTCTCTCCCCAAGTGCTCCTTAGAATATCGGGCAGGTATAGCATAGGACTATGCTTATAGCTGTTGATTAAATAGACTTCAAATGGCTATGGTGTGGTGTGTGTGTGTGTGTGAGAGAGAGGGGGGGGGTAAGATCCACAACTCAGAGAATACACTCTGTAAGACAGACTTGCCAAAAGGCCCTTCCCTGACCCAGCCAAGGTGAAAGGCCACTTTCCAGGGGCTGTCAGGGAAGATGAATGCAGAGGTTGTATTTTTAGAATACATTGTTTTCCAAATTCTAGAAACAGTCAACCTAGATAAAAATGTTTTCAGAGACATTCTTCCAGCGTTGTTCGGCTTTAGGGTTTGTGTCTAAAAATAGAAAGTGTGTTTTCTTTGATAATTTAAATTTCTTGTTGTTTCACCCAGAGGTAAAGAAGGACCGTTTATTTTGGGCTATTAGAGTTGGCATGGCACCATCTCTAAGTTGCCAGACAAGAGCATGGTGGGAGGCATGTGTGATTTTAGAGTACGTAGGTACAAAAATAATAAAGCAACTGGTGATTATTGACAGAGCCCCTGTGTGTGCACTGTATGTGTGTTCAGTTTTGCACATGTATGTCCACGCACCCAGGCCACAGGTGGGTGCTGGGTGTTTTCCTCAATTGCTCTCCTCTGCCTGATTTTTTGAGACAGGGTGTCTCACTAAACCTGGAGGCCACCAATTGGCTGGACTGACTGGCAACTAAGCTCCAGGGATGCTGCTGTCTCTACTCCTATCCCCATCTCCGAGATGCTAGTACCAACCAGGTCCTCATGGAGAAACCTTACTTAGCAAGTGCTTTACCGACAGAATCATTTCTCTGACGCCTATACTGAGTTTTTACTATGTGGACATGATCACTGTCCCCAGTTCACATATGAAAAGAGCAAGGCCAACTTCATGGAACGTGTGTGTGTGTGTGTGTGTGTGTGTGCGTGCACGTATTTGTAAAACTGCTGTAAGCAGTTCATGTAGGCTCTTGACAGATTCTTACGTTTCTGCCTCCTCTCCCCCCAGAAAGAGACTTCCTGATTCTGTAGGTACAAACCACTGAAGTGTTATTTTTATCATCCCCAGGAACATGCAGAATAAAGTAACTTCATAAAAGGCTGGCTTTCATATCAGCAGGAGGTGAAGGACGCTTGATTTAACGTAATTAAGATTAAAAATAAAACCCCCTGAGTGGTTTTGCTAAAGAAAGAACTGGATACCTGCTAATAATAATTAGTATTGAGTTCAGCCTTCAGAGAAAGTCACAGGTACCTCAAGTGTGCTGAGATGTCTTCCTGGGAGGGCTGGATGGCAATTGCTCATTTGTGCGCTCAGTTCTAGGAGTGCCTGGTCCACTGCTGCCTTATAGGAAAAATACTAAGCCACCTATTGTGGAGCTCTGCTGTGTTTTTATGGCAGAGAGACTGTTACCACAGTTATTACAGCTCCAGGCCCTTTGCATATACTTTATCTTATTGTTTAGTCTTCAACAGGCTCTCTCCAAATATCAGACCTGCTTATGGCTGGGAAAACTGAGACCACAAGGAATGAAATGAGCGTTCTCTGAGGCCCAAGATCAGAACTTGCATGTAGCATGATGCTCCAAACATTTTTCTTTTTTTATTATAGGAATTGTTGAGCCTGCGCACAATGTAAGAGATTTTAATGGAGTCCCACATGCTGGCTTCCTGGCCAGAATGAAGACGAGTAACACAGTTGCCATAGTCACACACTTGATTATTCACATTGTCTTAAAGGAAATCCTAGATGGCGTCTCCTTCATTCCACAAATAAACCTGCAGGTACTTTAAATGTGGTGTTAACACTTTTTGCTTTGAAGAGTCTGCAGAAGGAGGCCGGCACTTCCGGGTTTTTACCAGAGTGCTACCCCTAGCAGGGGTTTGTCTTGCCCTGGCGTACACTCTGCCCATGCCCGTGGTACTTGTAGTGGTGCATGTCAGTCTGTAAGACTCTGGTGCCTCTCAGGATCCTCCGAGGCAGGCGCAGTGCCATCCCCTCACCCCCAGTGCTCAGCCCTGTGTTTATAAGTCAAGGACAAGTGCACACCTTTAATCCCAGCACTCGGGAGGCAGAGGCAGGTGAGTGAATCCCTGTGAGTTCGAGGCCAGTCTGGTCTATAAGAGCTAGTTCCAGGACAGCTAGGACTGTTACACCGGGAAACCCTGTCTCGAAAAGACAAAATAATAATAATAATAATAACAACAACAACAACAACAGTAAGTCAAGGACAAAGTGCTTCCAAGGACTTCACAACTTTTTAAAAATTGCAAGTTTATTGCTTTCAAGAACTACGCTGAAGACAAGTAACTCTGGAGGACCAGGTGAGGAAAGGAAGGCTCCTTCCTACCCTCAGGATGCGAGCCTTTTTCCTGGAGAGCACAGGAGGTCACTGTGTGCTTGGGGAAGGGAATGGAAGGTGTGAAATGCAGCTGGACCCAGGTAACAGTTTGCATATTTGAGAGTCAGAATGAGGCCTTAGTGAAGGTAGGCTCTGACTGTCTCCAAGGCAGGAGAAATGTCTTCCCAGAATAAATTTTGGGAAGTTGGGAAATTACTTCCCTCCTAATTCAGATTCTCCTGCTGCAGGCAGTGGGATTGCTTCTAGGTAAGCGTGCGTCACCCACGTCTAGCACGACCTGAGTTCAATCCTGGAACCAACACAGTGGAAGGAGAAACTGACTCCCACAACTTGTCCTCTGACCTCCACGGGTAAATTTTCTGTCTGTGGTTTTGAAATTTTAGGGATAGTTAGCTCTGTGGCAGAGTGCATACCTAGTAAGTACAATAAACATAGGCCTGAATCTGGTCCTTAGCACTGGGGAAAGACTTGGTCAGAGTACAGGGGACTCGGGTGTACAGTCAGAAAATCAAGATTCCAGCCAGCTCCTCTTTGTCCCACTTAGGGCTTATTGTATGACCCTTAGCGGATCTGAACCACTGGTTCTTGTCCCTTCAGTAAATACTGAGTGCCTATTATGTGCTGGGTGTTAGGATTAAGTGAGGTGCTGTTCATGAAAGTCATTTGTAAATCAACTTTTGTGATACTTAAAGGCTGCTTTCCTTGTTTAAGTCTTTGGAGGGAGGCACCTAAGGAGCAACCTGCCATTGTGAGTGAGTCTTGGCTTTCAGGGTCTTGACAGGAAAGAGAAGGGGTAGGGCACAAGGCCCTGGGACACTGAGACATTTGATTCAAGGCTGGATCTGAGGTGGGGCTCCCACGGGGAAAAGACTGTGCTGTTTGTGCAGGCGCACACCTTATTGCAAGCCTCCTGCAGATAGTTCTGCTGCATAGGAGCCTGTTCAAAGGGCTGCAGCAGCAGAGCAGCGGGAGAGGAGGTGGCGGTGGCAGCAGCAGCTGCAGCGTTCGTCCCTGCTCTCAGGGCCCAATGCCACCCACCTCTGCCAGGGCCCCATCTGAATAGACAGCACAGTTTCTCTGTCGTTTTCATCTGCTCTGCTGATTAACCCTCTCAGCCTGCTTCCAGTATCTACACGCAGACCGGTGTCTGATGTTTTAATACACTCCCGATCTCCTTCATCCCTATTTAATTAATTTCATTCCAGTTGTGTTTAAATAAATTAAGTGACAAACACAAATAAAACTCCCAGGCTATAACCAAAAAGGAATTGTTAGGGGCCCAAATGGGACTCCTAGGTTTGTTAGCTAAATTAAGCATTGTCCCGTTAACTATTAAATAATTATTATGTACTGAATGGTCATGGTTCCAGGAAAGGCTGGGTTCTTTTTTCAGTAGTGCAACCGTTAGACCTGGGGCCTCCAGGGTAACAGAGGACATCAGAGCATGGAGAGAGAGCAGTGGTATGTTTTTATTCAACTCCACAGTGGAGCATCTAGGGGCAGCTGCCACGTGTCAACCATTGTGACAGATGTTGGGAGGCAGATGATCATCGTGGAGCCACAGGGTTTTTGTTTGTTTCTTTGTCTGTTTTTTGTTTTTTGGGGTTTTTTTGTATTTTTAAAAACTCTTTTTTATTTTACATACCAATCCCAGTTCCCCCTCCCTCCCGTCCTCCCGCTCCTCCCATCTTCTCCCTACCCCACTCCCCATCCGGTCTTCAGAGAGGGTGAGACCTCCCATGGGGAGTCAACAAAGTCTGTCACATCACTTGAAGACCAAGGCCCTCCTCCCTGTATCTAGGCTGAGCAAGGTATCCATAGGGAATAGCTCCAAAGAACCAGTTCATGCACTAGGGATAGATACTGGTTCCATGGCCAGTGGCCCCACAAACTGCCCAAGCCACACAGCTGTCACCCACATTCAGAGGACCTAGTTTGGTCCTATGCTGGTTCCCCCACTCTCAGTCCAGAGTCAGTGAGCTTTCACTAGCTTGGGTCAGCTGTTTCTGTGGGTGTCCCCATCATGGTCTTGACCCCTTTGCTTATATTATTGCTCCTCTCTCTCTACAGCTGGACTCTAGTAGCTCTGCCCAGTGCTTGGCTGTGGATCTCTGTATCTGCTTCCATCAGTTACTGGATGAAGGGTCTGTGATGACAGTTAAGGTAGTCATCAATCTGTTTACAGGGGAAGGGCAGTTCAGGCGCCCTCTCCACTATTTCTTAGCTGGGGTCGTCCTTGTAGAAGATTTCGTTCCTTTTCTTTATTCTTCAATAGTTGTGTGTGGAAAATCAAGAGACAGGCAAGATCCCACTAGCAGGCTTAGCGGGCTTCCTGCACCCATGTCGGGCATTCCATTGGTTTATTTAATGATTAGCCAAAGGAAAAGGAGTTTAGCAGCGCTTAACAAAGCTAATCCTGCAAGATGTGCTGTTGTCCTGTCTCTGTTCCCCGCCTTTCACTCTGGAGTGCGAAGTCAGTGCTGACCAGATATTCCAAAGGGAGCAGATCAGTTCTGAGCAGGAACTGGAGTTTTACACAGCAGAAAGTAGTTTGCATTTCGATATTGAGTAGACGTCTGCCAGAAGCGCTAAGTCATCGCCCTGTACTAGGGCCACCATGTTCCAGGGCCCACCTGTGGTCTTTTTGTCCTTTGCTGGCAGACTCAGATAGGACTGTTCCGTTTGCCAGCATGAGGCTGGGATTCACAGGTGTTTAACAAGTCCAAAGGCCACATAGCTGAGCCGGGATTCTGTGGACTCGGTGTCCTATTAACTTGACATTGTCTCAGAAGTAGCAGAACTGAAGCAAATCCCTCTTTCATGTCACATGTTTCACTTTGCTGAAACCAGGGACCATTTCCTAGAGACTAAGAAGGACAGAGCTTAAAGAAAGACTTGTTCTTCGACATCTTTACTTTCCAAGAAAAGTGTAGAAAGAATGCAAAGTCTGAGTGACATGCAATTTTCACCTTGTGAAATATAAATAAGTATCCATACTGTGTAACATAAAATGCATTTCCACACTGTGAAGTGTAGAAATACATATCCACAGTGTTAAGTATAAAATTCACGCCCACAGTATGAAACGTGAAATGTATATCCATCCTGTGAGATATAAAATACACGCCCACACTGTTATGTATGCTGTTAAAAATGAAATATATATCCACACTGTATAATGCATCACAACAATGAAAAATCCTGAGAGGGTTGGAGCAGGCGCTAAGGACAAGGGGAGAAGGGGAGGAGAGAGGGAGGCAGGCAGAGCTAATACTGAAAGATGACCTAACCAGACATCATGGCATGTGCCTACAACCCCAACATTCAAGAGGCTGAGGTAGGAGGATGAAAAGTAAAGACCAGCTGGGCTAGATAGTAAAAACAAACAAACAAAAAACAAGGCAAGCACTAGCATAGAGAAAAGGTAATTGCTGATATCTATGAATACACTTTTGAAAGTTACAAAAGTATGATGTCACTGGAGTGTTAGACTAAGCAGCTATAAGATAGCTCTATTTTCAGTGACACATAAATGCATCTGAAGGGAACAGCCGTGTCCTTTATAATCATGCCCTCCAGGTAGGGGCAGTTCCTCATGGCAGGCTGGGAAGGATGTCCCTCCTTAAGTTTGAAGTCTTTACAAGGAGGAAGTAGTTATGTATTGCCTGTGTCATTAGAAAACTGTTGCAGCTGTTTGTAAAATATGGAACATCGACTTGGGCCACTAGTGTCCAGCCGTGGTCACCTAGTGTCCAGCCGTGGTCACCTAGTGTCCAGCCGTGGCCAGAAGCTGTCATTATTTATAAGTCAGCTCAACAATAAGGAAAAAGGGTGCTCTAAAAATACTGTGTCAACCAAGGACATTTCCTCCAGAGGCCTCTAAATCAGCAGGACTTTGATGTCTGGCTATTGTGTAAATGGCATTTGCCAGGGATGCACTGTGACCACCCTGGGGAGATCCCCGTGAAGAGCCATGGGGGGCTGAAGGAGAATGTGGATGTGCAGGCCAGCCTTGCTTCCAGACAGTCAGCAGCACTTGTCTGACCTTCTGTTAGATAGACAATCTTCCAGGACGTGTGTGTGTGTGTGTGTGTGTGTGTGTGTAAGAGAGAGAGAGATTGTGTTTGTGTATGTGTAAGAGAGAGAGAGAGATTGTGTTTGTGTGTGTGTGAGTGTGAGTGTGTGCGTGTAGTTTTTATTTATTTTTTGTGTTTGTATATATACATGCATATTGAATGTTTGTTTTGCTTGGTCCATTGTTAAGTGAAAACTTGGCTGTAATTTATGGAAGTACCCTTTTCACATCAATCCAGTGGCTGAAAATGGAAATCATAGAGTCAGAGTACTGCCATACTACTCTGAAATGTACAGAATCACCCCCAAGAATTTTTGTAATTAAGTGGTCTTTGCAGGGGTGAGGTTCCTGAGTCTGAAACTATGTAACTAAACCATGGAAGCATCTCATCAGATTGTGGCTGTTGACATTTGTGTATGAAATGCGTGCTATGTACTGCTGGGGTGCCTGTGTGCTAACAGTACAGGAAGGCCGAGTCGTTCAGCAGCTCACCCGTAAGTGAGCACCTTGATGGGAAGAGAGGAGGCAGGAGCCAGGCAGTTGATGACAGTGAACTGGGTAAGTGTCTAATCAGAGGATGTGGAAGCTCTCTTGAAACATGCCATGGCTGCAGAGGGAGCCAGCAGGTTCTTGCTACCTCTTTATAATGTCCTGGTTTTTCTGCTATGACTGCTTTAGGGCAAGACTCCAGCCATGGGTGGCTCCTCCCTCTCATTCTGCCATTAAGACAACAGATAGCGGGCATGCCAAGAGATCATGGTTGTTAGCTCTTCTGGTTTACTTTGAACTTGAACAGAACAGTCTTGGGGTTGGTGGTACTTGTGTATGTGGGTAAAGGGGGAAGGGCTTTTCACCGTCTTTATTCCCTAGAGTGATGATTTAAGTGTCCTAAACTGAGGTGGAAATATCCTAGGGCTCCAGGCTTTCTTTGGCCTTGTGTTGTATATAACACGAACTACCTTATTTTAATCTTATACCTAAGGAAAAAAATCCTCTTGTATCCTAGCAAATATTTCCAACTGTGAAATTTAATAAAGCAGTGCCCTAGAATTTTTACCAGAGAAGAGAAAGCTTTTGAAAGTCTTTCTTGAAACAGGAAAAATAATTTTTAAATTTCAAATAAATATTGTAATTATAATGACAGCACTGGGGATTGAACCCAGGGTCTCATCAGGCAAGCACAGTGCCACTGAGCTATAGCACCATCCATTTTTAAATAAATATTTCAGAGAGGGTTTTACTAAGTTACCCAGGCTAACCTTGAACTTGTTCAGTAGCCCAGACAAGGCTTGACGTTCTAATTCTCCACCTCAGCCTTCTGAGAAATACAGATGTGTGTTTCCCAGACCCAACTGAAAATACATTTTTTTCATTAATTTTTTAATGTCAATGTCTTTAGGTGAATTTCCAAATCCACCCCTGGAAATTGTTTAAACCATTCTGGGATAGCAGTGATTTTTTTTTTTTTTTTTTTTTTTTTTTTTTTTTTTTTTTTTTTTTTTTGGTTTTTCAAGACAGGGTTTCTCTGTAGCTTTGGTGCCTGTCCCGGAACTAGCACTAGCTCTTGTAGACCAGGCTGGCCTCGAACTCCCAGAGATCCGCCTGCCTCTGCCTCCCGAGTGCTGGGATTAAAGGTGTGCGCCACCACCGCCCGGCTAGCATTGATCTTTTATCTTAATATTTTAAAGATATCTCATTATCTTTAAAATGAGATAAAGTGAAGCAGTCCCCAGAAACACGCTTCGGGGCAGAGCTCCCTCCCATCCTGGTATCTCAAATGGACTTTTACCAACTGCTCAGTGCTCTGTCACAGTGCTGCTCCAAGTCCCTTGTCAACGCACCCCCCTAACCTCATGTGAGGGACAAGATGGATAAACAGTACATTGTGCTCAGGAATGTGTGTTGTCATCAAGGTATTTTTAAATGCAGACATCCAGTACAGACTCGTGTGTAGCTCAGCCTTCTTATCTGTACGGTGTGGGAACGGCTGGAGCAGCGTCTCTCCTCCTTACCCCCTTGGCCACTCGGGCACAAATATTTGTTTTGCTCCAGTATTGGAAGATAAATACAGCATGGGACATAGAATAACTATTTGCCCGTCCTGAACTGTTCCCCACCCTGTGTTGTTGACAATTGCTGTCTGCCTTCTCCTGGATATTACACGGGTGGGTTTTGTTTTGTTTTGTTTTGTTTGTTTTTCATTGTGTAGAAGAGCAAAAGTCTAGAGTGGTCTTAAAAAGTGTACTCTTTGCTGGATGTAATGGTGTGCGCCTGTCATCTCAACTACTCAGAGGCTGAAGCTCCTGTCCAGGCTACATGGTGTCACCTTGTTTGGGAACAGAAGCAAACAAGCAAAGAGGGAATGCATGTACGGTTTAGTGGCAGAGAAAAGAAAAAGAAAACACAAGAGGAGCGCAGAGGAGGGGAAGGGAGGAAGGAGGGAAGGGTGACAGTCTGGAAGGAGGGGAAGAGGAGAGAGCTAAACTCAATGTTTCCCCCTCAGAACAAGGTAGGCTGCAGGAACTGTGCATCTCATTTCCTCTTAGCAACTTGAAGGGAAATGCAGAGGCTGACACACCAGGATGAGATAATGCCCGGGATCTGTTGGCTGAAGTCACCCCAGAAAGGCTTCCTGCAGGAATGGGTGTTTCCGGACCCGAGAAGGCTGGGATCCTGAGGGATGAGGGACCACCCTGTTTTCATCCCCAGATTTTGAAAACCTAGCAACCAGAGGCAGCAGTGGGGGATCCATGGTCCTCTGCTGTGAACTTGGGCTCCGAAGGTCTTGTCATGTGAAGGGATCCATGCAGTGGGCAGAGGAGCAAATCCAGTCTGTGAATGTCATCTTCCAGGCTGCCTAGGGTTGGGTAGGAGATGCAGAATCTCAGAAGTAGGCAGCCAGGACTTTATCCATCATCATGTTCTTATTTTTATATACTTAATAAACTCTCATATTGAACATTCACAGACACTGAAAAGCTGCAGGCAAAGTGAGAGAAAATGCAGAAAATTCTTGATTACCTTTACCCAGCTCCCCATGCCATACATATCACAGTCAGGAGAGGGTGTTGGTATCTTCCTGTAACCGAAACCATGACAGGCGGTTGAGACTTTACCAGACATTCATCTCGTTCATTCATTCATTTCTTGAGATAGGGACTCACTATGTAGTCTAGACTGTCGTCAAACTTATAACTCAACATTTTTTTAATAAAATTTAATCCAGGTGTAGTGGTGCAACACCTGGGCTCTCGGCAGTTGGGAGGCCAAAGCAAGGCATTCCAAGTTTAAGAGTCACTTGAGCTACAGAGTGAGGTCCTGTCTCAAACTAACTAATTTAAAAACAGCTATGTGGAACGCGTGCGCGCGCGCACACACACACACACACACTCTAATACACACATGTATTCAGAATTCCACTTTTAAATTTTGTCTAGCCAAGGCTGCAGATTTACCCCGTTATATAAGTAGACCCTTTGAAGCAGGTCACACAAACAGGTCGTTTGTCTTTGGGGAAGAGTCACTGTGCTGGGTTCTTGGTGTTTTAGACTGATTAAAACCCGGAAACTTAAGCAATTTTAAGGTCTTGGGCCGCTCATTGCAGTTTTTAGCTTCTCTCTCATGGCTAATGCCAGCTGTTGTTCCCTGTGGCCTCTGCCATGCCGCTGCTGCTCGGTCACATGCTATGCTGTGTCCGGGCTCTGGCGCTGTGGGAGGGAAGGGGCCTCTTGCCAAGGTCCCCAGATTTGCATTATTCCTTGGCTTTAATGACTTTTCCCCCAAAAACCTTTCAATACTTTATTCCCAAGTTTGAGACTACTTTTTGCTTTTTAAAATAAAAAAAAAAAAAAGACAGTGAAAAATCCAATGATAACCCATGTGAAAAAATCTAGATTTTAATAGCTAAAAATGTGGAAGTGATTTGTACTAAGAAAGCCCACCTAATGTCATATTTTCCAGTACAGATTGTTATTTGTTGCATATCTGTGTAACATTACTGGATGGCGCTTAGCTGCCATCTCAACAGTTAACCGTGTTCTTTGAGGAAGTTTGGAGTCCAGAGGTTGAGGTCGCCTTGTTAACAAGGTTCTGTGCACATGGTAACGTGCTGGGTGGCTTTAGACGCGAGAGCTAAGCCTTGTCAGGCGACTTGCCGACTCCTAGCAGGGAATGATCTGTCAGGACCTGTTCCAGTCTGTTGTGACCTTATCTACTGAAGGTGGTGGCCTTGGAGCTGAGGGCTTACAAGGGGGCAGGCTTCCACAGGATCTGCCCCACTAGGCATTCCTTGTCCTCCAGTGCCGAGTGGCTTCACAAAATAACCTGTTTCACAAGCAGCTATCTTCTTCAGTTCTCATCTTTCTTCATTGTGTTTTCTGCAGGTCAAACTTCCTGGCAGGTTTTCCAGTCAATTAAAAACAGAAGGCTAATTCCATTAATTCCACTGAGTAGCCAGTCTGCTGGTGGGATGTATGTAGCACAGGGTATAAACTCAGTTGACTGTTCTCTGTTCAGTATAAGGCATCAGAGATGGAAATGTTTGGATTCCAGGCTTGTTCCTTTTTTCTCTTTCTTTCTTTCTTTCTTTCTTTCTTTCTTTCTTTCTTTCTTTCTTTCTTTCTTTTTTTGTAGTTGTTTGGTTTGGTTTTTTTGAGACAGGGTTTCTCTGTATAACAGCCTTGGCTGTCCTGGAACTAGCTTGTAGGCCAGGCTGGCCTCGAACTCATGGAGATCCGCTTGCCTTTGCCTCCCGAATGCTGGGATTAAAGGTGTGCGCCACCACAGCCAGGCTCCTTTTTCCTTTTAAATAAAGGCTGTTGAGGGACTGGGCATGCTGGTCGGTGGTAGAGTTCGTGCTAGTACAATACTAGGAACTCCAAGTTTGATCACCAGCACCTAAAAAGTGTTTTTATTACTTCAGTTCTTCTCTGAAACATAGGAGTGAGTTACCAGTGCCTCTGAATTAGAGCCCAGCTGTTCACTTTCCTTGGGGAACCATTTGTTTACCACAGAAAGCATACTTCCTGAAAATTCTACGTTTTGAAGGGATGAATTCATGATAAATGCGTGGAATATGGGAGGGAGTGAGGACTGTGATGGGCCGATCCTCTCACATCCTCAATGACCCTTCCCTGAAGTCTTTTTTATGCCTGGTTGTCCTGCAAGGCTCTTGGGATCTGGCTTGGGTTGAGGCTACATTGGCACCCCCAAACATGAGTGTGATTGATCTGTTTGGGGACACTGGACTTGAGTGGGCAAACCTTTGAGTAAATACACCTTTGAGTATGATGAGCAAGTGTGTGAGGCCGCTAATTAAAGCAACCCCATGCTGTGGTTCAGAATGTTTTGGAAGCAACTTTTAATTGAAAATGGCTCCCGATTATTTCCCATTTCCTCAAGAATTGTAATAAATTGAAACTAATAGGGAGGCACCCTTAAAGCGCTCACAGGAAGGAGATGGTCTTTACTGACAGAAGCAAGCATCTGCTCTTCAGCCTAGCTCCGAGCCTGGTCACACAGCCTCAGGTGGAGAGGTCAGTGAGAAGGTGCCGTGTCCTGCTGTGAGTGGGCACCTCTGCCCGTGCAGCTGTGTGAGGAAGGACGTTTCTGCCACGGTCATGCTACACCAAACACCAACAGCCTTCCCGAGTGGCAGGAGTTTCCTCCCTCTGAGGAAGTAGATTGGGGTGGATTTATGATGTTTTTCTCTCCCTTGTGGAAAACCGAGGAAATAGGCACAGGTCATTTTTTCCCTCCCCCTTTGAATACCTCTGTGGAAACAGAGGAAATAAAGACTTAAGGCATCTTAATCTGTGAGAAATCTTTCCCCTGCCCAACAGGAAGCCCACGTGCAGGTGGGTGGTTCCACTTCTCTGTTCTTTGTTTCCAGAGGGTGAGGTGAGCCGTGGGTGATTCAGCCACAGGGCACCGCAGTTACCCAGCTCCAGTCCTGCCTTCCACCCTGCGTGTGCTATGCCACATGGTGGGTCTTTCCCGTGTTTCAGGAGAAAAGGCCCTCGGGGCCTGTGAGTTCTTTCAAGAGAACCACGTGGTTCTGGTAGGCGGCCTAGACCCTCGAAAGCAGCTAACACATAATTAATGGCCTCTTACTTTGAAACAAAATACGTTCGCCTAAGATTGAGCCTCCATATCTCTTTAAATTGGCTTCATTTTAATATAGGGGTACACTTGTTTTCAAAGCACGGCTTTGAACATAGGCATACCACACCCACATACACGATTTTCTGATGGAAAGGGGTCAGGCATGGAGAAAGTTTAAGTAACTTTACTTACGGTAACAAAATTAAGCCAGGTTTGGTGGTGTGTGCCTGTAATACCAGCACTAGAGAGGCTAAGGCAGGAAGATCATACCTCACAAACAAAAAACGTGCTATAATTATGAATGCACAAAAAGAGAACTAGAATCTTTGTGTGTAACCAGGTTGTCCTCGCATAAAACACGCAAATATATTTATTTTTCGTATTTTTCAAATTCTTATTTCTTAGTCATATTAGCATTATATAGATGCTGCAGAAAACTATAGGAATTATAAAGAAATATTATTAGCCCATCATTATAAACTAATTTATTTCGCTTTTAATTGTGTGTGTAGTGGTACCAAAGGCCAGGGGTATTCCCCTGCAGATGGAATTGCTAGTGGTTATGAGTCACCCGGTGTGGGTGTGGGTGCTGAAGACTGTACTGGGGTCCTCTGCAAGAACGGTACTCACTCTTAATTACTGAACCATCTCTCCAGCTTCTGAAAACATCATTATTTTAATTAAATTGCTTTTATTTTATTATGTGTATTGGTATTTTACATGCATGCCTGGTACCTTTTGAGGTCAGAAAAGGGTGTCAAATCCCCTGTCATTAGAGTTACAGACAGTTGTGAGCTGCCATAAAGGTGCTGGGAGTTAAGCCCAGGTCCTCTGGAAGGGCAGCCAGTGCTCCTAACTGTTGGGCCATTGCTCCAGCACCTGAAAACATCCCTTTTAAATGTGTCTCATGAGCACAGACAGAGTGGCTTTGTGACACTGCTTGCTGTGGTGTTTGAAAGAAAATGTCCCCAAAGGGAGTGGCACTATTTTGAGGCGTGGCCGCACTGGAGGAAGTGTGTCACTGTGGGGCTTTGGGGTCACTTTTTCTCAAGCGTCCCTCAGTTTGACAGTCGACTTCCTGTAGCCTGCAATGTGTAACATTGTCAGCTCCAGCAACACGTCTGCCTGCATGCTGCCATGCTCCCCGTCATGATCATAATGGACTGGACCTCTAAATCTGTAAAGGTGCCACCCTCAATTAAATGTTTCCTTTATAAGAGTTGCCGTGGTTATGGTGTCTCTTCACAGCAATAGAAACCTTGACTAAGACACTTGTGCATCAGTCTTGTTCATACATAATGTCTCAACCTTACTGTTCTTCATAGGAGCAGAAGGCTGGGCAGCATTTCAAAGAGTGAAGGGCTAGGGGTAGAGTTGAGAGCCAGAGCAGTTGCCTAGTATGCAAAGGCTCTGGTTTTAGTTCCCAGTTCTAAGGGGGAAAAAAAATCAAACATAAAGTTTGAACAGTTATCCAGCTTATGGAATGTGTGGGTGTAATCTACCCTAGGGACTGAGGCTCCTCTGGGGTATATTCCAAACTTCATTTAGTTCCCAAACATTTAAAAGAGGAAGATGTACATCTGGAAAGACAGTGTGCGTGCCCCACGAGACAGCCGTACAGGTCTGAAACTCAGAGAACCAGTCTTGCGCATGCAGAAGGGATGGATGTATCCTGCATCTTATAACAACAAGATAAGTAAATAGATAGATAACCAAGAAATGTAAACATCCACAAATGAACAAATCCACCAATTTCCCTCCTCGGCATATTCCCAACTGAGACAATAATACTCACTCAGAGCAGCGCCGTTCCTAACAGCCACAGAAAAGCAGCTTAAGTTCCCGCCGGCCAATGAATGGACAGCAAAGCCTGGGGTAACCAAGCAGCCCAATGCTGTTCAGCCACAAAGTAGAATGAAACTTCTTCTCACTTCTTAAAAATTAAATTAAAAAAATATATTTTGAAAATTTCGTATGTGGAATTTGTATTTGCAGCATTTCTACCCCTCCTGCTCCTGCCTCTAACTCCTCCTCCACCCCCACCCCCGCTTCCTCTCACAATGTCATCTTCTTCATTGAGATATGTGTGTTTGTATACACACAGTTGTACATGTTCACATGTGTAGTGTGAGCTGTGGGCTGTGTTCCTGCCGCCCCAGCTCATGGTCGCCTGGCTAGCTTATGCCCCAAAATAATGACACACAAACTGTATTCTTTTAAACACTGCTTGACCCATTTCTATTCATGTGTGTAGCACCCCAAGGAGCGCTTACTGGGAAGATTCTAGCCTATGTCCATCCTGGGTCGGAGCTTCATCGCGTCTGCCGGGGAGAGGGGAGCATGGCGTCTGCTCCAGAGAGCAGAGCTGTTGAGTCTGAGCTCACTTCCTCTTCCTACCAGCATTCTGTTCTGTTTACTCCACCCACCTATGTTTTAACCTATGAGAGCCAAGCAGTTTCTTTATTACTTAACCAATGAAATCAACAGATTGATATATGACACTCCCACATCACACATGTACATAATAATAATATGTATAATGACCACCTGCTGTTCATATGTATGTGTGTCTAGGGCTGACTACTTAGAACCAGGTAACCTATCAGAGGGCTCGTGCTCGGAGAAGGCTTATTTTCCCTCTCTCAGAAGGTATTACCTGTAGCTCTTCTGCGGGTGGAGCATTGTCATGTCTACTGATATTTTCATGGTGTTGGTCTTGTCTAGGTGACCATATTTGCTTTCACGGGTACAGCATCCTGTCACATGTATAAGGCACTGTCTCATAGCAGGTGCCCTGACCTTCTGTCTCTTCCAATCTTTCCATTTCCTCTCCCACAATGTTTCTGAGCCTTATGTAGAGGAGTTGTATTGTGAGAACCCTACAGTCAGTCTTTCTCTGCATTTTAACTTCTTGTGACTTTCAAAGGTCTATGTCTTCCCTAAAAGAAATTGATTTGACAAGGGGTGGAGCTATACTTACTGTGGGTATTAGGGTAAATATGTAG
The DNA here is from genome assembly GCF_950005125.1 of Chionomys nivalis. Taxonomy (NCBI): domain Eukaryota; kingdom Metazoa; phylum Chordata; class Mammalia; order Rodentia; family Cricetidae; genus Chionomys; species Chionomys nivalis. The sequence continues at coordinate 28,883,774 of NC_080090.1, read as the reverse complement.
AATGCAGCTAAACACTATACAGGTTCCTCCCTAGGATCCATGCCCTCACCAGCCCATGGTAGTAGGTTTATAGTACCAAGCACAGGCGAGCACAAATTCCTTGTTGTAGAGCTGACTTTAAGTCCAATTAGACAGCTGTTGGTTACCTCCAAGGTGTGTGCCACTATTGTACCACTGGGAATATCTTGCTGGGTTGGTCATTGTGGCTCAAATGCTAAACAGTTCAATAGGATTATTGATTGCTTCTCTCCTTGGGCAACTTGCATAACTATGGGTACTACAAGATAATAGTCTTCAAGAAAGAGGTTCCAGGTCATTTCCAGCCTAATTCCTCCAACTGCTATGTCTGAAGTGTGGGGTGCCTTCAGCAATAGATAATAGATATAGGATAATATAATAGATACTTGATAATAGAAATGTGCTGCATGTGCACAATGGAATTCTATTTGGCTCTAAAGAAAAATGAAATCATAAACTTTGCAGGTAAATGGATAGAACTGGTAAATATTACACCAAGATAATCCAAACCCAGAAATACAAACATCAAATGTTCTCTCCTATTTGTGATTCCTAGCTCCAAATCCTTAGATATGAGTATATCACCTGGCTAGGCGATGGTGGCACACTCTTTTAATCCCAGCACTTGGGAGGCAGAGGCAGGTGCATCTTTGTGAACTCAAGGCCAGCCTTGTCTATAGGGACAGCTCCAGGACAGCCAGGTGTAGTGATTTGTATTTTAATAAATAAAGCTTGCCTAAAGATCAGAGAGTAACACAGCCCCACTCATCAGTCTTACAGACCAGGCAGTGGTGACACACACCTTTAATCCCATTAGCCACACTAGTTCGCCATAGAAGCTGGGCAGTAGTGGCGCACGCTTTTAATTCCAGAACTAGAGAGGAATATAAGATGAAAGGAGAGAGCTCTCAGACACAGGCTCATTCTGAGGATTCCTGGAGGTAAGATCTCCATTTCGGACTGAGGTAGAGGTGAGAGCCAGTGACTTGCTGTTCTGCTTTTCTGACCTTCAGGTTGAGCTCTAATATCTGGCTCTGGGTTTTTATTAATTGTGCTATAGCTAGGGCTGCACAAAGAAACCCTGTCTCAACCCCAGCCCCGAGAGAAAGAGAGAGAGAGAGAGAGAGAGAGAGAGAGAGAGAGAGAGAGAGAGAGAGAATATATATATAACCTGGAATAACAGCAGGAGCCAAGAAAATAAAAAGAGTGAGAAAGAAGGAGCTGGGTGGGGCTTTAGCTGGGGAGGGGAAGTGGGGAGGACAAATGACACCAAGAATGTTTGAAAAAGCTATAAAGAAGAAACATTATTTTATGTTTCCTTTAAAACATAAACACTGTGTGTGTGTGTGTGTGTGTGTGTGTGTGTGTGTGTGTGTGTGTGTGTGTGTGTACTTTTAAAAAATTAAGTTACACCACTTGGGGCAATAATGCACTCCATAATAGCCATCAGATATCTACAAAACCCTTGGTGCCAGGCATGGGAAATCTCCCTTTAAGATTTTGGTCTGGGGAGTCCAAGAGACCTCCCCGACAAATAATACAGCCCTTAGTTGCCTCCCAGGACACGAATGAAGCCTAAAGCATCGTGCTAAGCAGCAGGTGTGAGCTAGGCAGGCTTAGGGTAGTCTGTGACTGCTGTAACAGATTTTCCAGCATAGGCAAAGTCGTAATGACAGAAGGAAAATTTGTTGTCAGCCTGTATAGCTCAGGCTGACCCGATATGACTCATAGCAATCCTCCTGCCTCCGTTTCCCAAGTGCTAGGATTCCAGGTGTGTGTGTTTTAGGGTTTCTTTTTGGATGATGGTAATATTCTGATATTAGTGTCAATGGCTGTGTAACAGTGAAACTGTATCTTTTAGAATGAGGTGTTTGTCATTCTAACTGATTTTTTTTTATGTCGTGTGCATTTTGTAATGTAATGTTAATCGGGCTTATAAAAAGTATATCCAGATCTCCTGAGTAAATTGGGAGCATGGGGACTATGGAGAGGGTTGAAGGGGAGGGGAGAGGCAGGGAGGGGAGCAGAGAAAAATGTAGAGCTCAATAAAATAAAAATAAGAAGTAAGGGTTATTAGCTGCATAGAAAATGTTTTTTCTTTCTTTTTTAAAAAAGAAACCCTACTATACACAAATTTAACAAAATGTTGAAGTATTGTTTTGGATGGTAAGGATGTTGTGTTCATTATATTACGCAGATCATTCTGCTACAATGTCTTTAAGTTTCCCAAGAAAAAATATTACAGCAAATGCCAAAGGCCTAGGGATAGCCAAGATCATGGGGGTGCAGACAAGGTCTGGGATGTGATGGATATGACCATGTTGCTGACATGTGGTGAGCTGCCTCCACTGACGAGGCTGACTGCCAGGGCTCCCTGCCTGACCTCTGAAAGGCTACCGCTACAAAGACAAGACACCTCTTGACTGGGCATTTCCGCTGCAGGCGTGTGGGAACTGAGGACTCAGAAGTACAGAAAGCTCGGCGTAGCGTTTCCGCAGAGAAGCAAGGCAGCTCTGAGCTGTGGGTTGTTGAGTTTTCCTGCATGTGTTGCCTCCTGAAGGGAGTTTTATTTCCCCTTCATTTCAGTCATGGGGTTGGAAGCATCCATGGCTGGAGCTTCCATTGTTTAACTGTGGGCTTCGAACAACCTGGTCTCACTGTGGGCCTTGTGTCTATCACTCTCTAGACAGGCAAGAATTGGGAAGCAAGGGACCAGCTTGGGCAAGATGGGTGGAGCCCCTCAGCTGCACACTTACTAGAGCCTAGACAGCCCTTCCTGTAGACGTCACATTCACTGCTTCGGCTGTGACCCACAGATCCCAAACAGGTGGCAGTTCTACCCCATTAAAGTCATACCCAGGGATCTCTTCTGCCTGTTTCTTTGAGTGATAGAAATAAATAAACAAGATTTGGAGCTGGGGAGCTGATTCAGCGGATAAAATGTTCGTGAAGGCCTGAGCGTAGGTCCCTAGCATCCTGGTAAAAGCTGAGTCTGGTAGCTTTTACTGCTCCAACCCTGGTGTTGTGTGTGTTAGGTAGGGGTCGGGATTCATTGAAGAAACCCTATCTCAAAAAAGAAAATGGAGGTCAGTAGAGGAAGATGCCGATGCGAACCTCTGGCTTCTGCACATTCATGGTTGAGCTCAGCTCTAAATACACACACATACTATTTTTTCCCCCAAGGCTCAGACCCCACATGGACCTTCTTTCTCTCACTACAGACATTCCACCACAGATCATCATGTCACTCCTGGACCAGAATCAGTTCTAACACATCAGGATGCTGTAGTTTTTAGGCTATCACCCACTCTGGGCATCTTTTGCTATTGTTTTTTTGTTGTTAACTCGGAGCACGATGGTATGGTAGGATACTGAATGCTGGTCGTTTGGAGCCAGTCATAGCTGAAACAGAATCCCAGTGTTACCACCATAAATAAGTCACGTAACCCCCCAAGCCATATACTTTCTTCTGCAGAATGGAATGCCCCTGTTCGTGGCGGTCGCAAGTATGACCACGAGTGGAGACAGACAAGAAAGGGATGTTATTTTTCTGACAGTGTCACACTGTGCGTGGACCTTGGCTGCCGAGTATCTGCAAGATCTGAAAATTAGGTTGTGCTGTTAATCTTTGAATCTTGAATGCCATCGGCAAGTGCTTACCGGTGCCCGATACTATAGCCCTGTGTGGGAGCGCTACTGGACTCTTCATATACAAATGAGACGAGAGAGGCATGGTCAGGTCAGGTTCTGCCAAAGTCACAAACTGGAGAGTGGTAAGGCTGGGTTTTAAGCCTAGATCATCTGGTCTGTATCTTAATGTGTAGGTAGTCAGCTATCCTTTAAAATGGCCGCACAGAACTGGTTTTGTTCCTTGTGAGTGCTGTAGTCTGGATGGAGCAGCACTCAGTCTCAGAGATATGGCTGGGCCCTTGCCTGGTGGTTGCCATGAAGGCTTTTTGAAGAGCTGTGCTTTGCTTTTTTATTTATTTTTTTAAGACATGTTTTTTATGTAATCAAAGTTGCCCTCAGACTCACTATTTAGTCAAGGATGACCTTGAACATCTGAGCCTCCTGTCTCCCCATCATAGTACTGGGATTATAACCATGTACCACCAACACTCCTGGTGCTGGGGGTGGATTCCAGGCTTCTGTGCATGCTAACTGAGCTGTAGCCCTGGCCGTTGGATTGTATTGCTGTTTTATTTAACATGTAAAAAGTTGTTTGCTTGCTTTCTGTTTCAACTTCATTCAACTTTTTATGTTAAAAACATTTATCAGTGTTTTTGTTTTTTGTTCTAGACTTTGAGCTGTAGTTACAAGAATGCACTATACAGGGGAATTTTTTAATCTTCTTCTAGTATGTTTGTGTTTTTGTTTTTACATTTAGATCTCTGATCCATCTGATGATTAGCCTACAGGTTGTGTGTGTGTGTGTGTGTGTGTGTGTGTGTGTGTGTGTGTGTGTGTTTACCAGAGCCTGGGAGATGTTGGAAGCTTGGTGACAGAGTACTTACTTGTTTAGCTTGTATGAGGCCCTGGGCTTGATCCCTAATGTACCACCACTCTCCCCTCCTCAATTCATCTTTAAAAATACTTCAAAAATAAATTATCCTGTCCCTATGTGTAAGGATGTATGAAGAATATTTGAGATAAAAATCTTCATTTAAAGGAATAAGTAATAACTTCTTACAGTCCTTTTAGCCCAAGGCCGTAACAGTGGCTCCTCTGTCCCCTGAACTGGCAAAATAGAAAAGGAAGCATTGAGCTCTTCATGGTCTCAGTATCCAAAACCTCCAAAGCAGACTTCAAGTTTCCTATTTGCTTCTCTTTGACACTGTGAGGAAATGATTCCTTGACACTCTGAGTTTAATTTGAGCAAAAAAGTATAACTTTATCAATAAATTATCATGGCTTGTCTAATCATTGAATTGTTTATAGTTTTGGAAGGGAAGCAAGATCTAGACAGATAATACAAGTCCTAAATAATGAGAGAAAGAAGAAAGGACTTACATAGCAATTAGCAATGATTTTTTTTTTTTTAACCAAAAACTTCCAGTTGTAAGTGACAGAAACACAACTCAGATTCCTTGAAGCACGAAAGGGACAATCTGTGCTCATGTAATAGAGAAGCGTGTGAGACCTCAGCTTTCGGGCTTGGCTGGATTCAGGTGCTCATTTTCCCTAAGAATTTCTTTTCCTGTTTGCCTTTCAGCATTGATTTTCTTTGTTGCTTCCGTTGCCTTATGTGTCTCCCTCACCCTGGTAGAGAGATGGTCACCTGCAGTGTGGCTTCCTAATTTTGGAGGATTTTCTTGCCCAGTTCTCCCTAATAAAAGTCCCAAGTCTAGTTTTTAACGACTCTTCCAGGATTACCCACTACGACCAGAAGGATGCAGCTGCTGCCCACAATGCATGGGCCTTTTAAGTGACGCAAAGTGGCCTCGGTCTCACGAAAACCACAACCCCTGAGAGTTCAGGAGTTTCCCAAAAGAAAACTATCGAGCTATCATCAGAAGGAGGAGCCCAGGTCCCAGAATGCACTGCAGCAAGTGGTACTAAACAATCTCCAATACCATTTCTGACTGCCCCAGCTGCTCAAGGAAGAAAGCAGAGAATAGAGCAGCTAGATTTTGTTAAGCCTGTCAAAGGCAAGGCTCATAGAGGCAGGGCTGTCCTGTGATCACGGAGGACATCTGTCAGCCTACACCGCACTCCCCCCACCCCCCACAGCATTACAAAACAGAACTCACCAGCAGCCATGTTATGCTACCGCCTGTTTCTGGTGATGGGTTTCAGAGATTCATTGTCAGAAAAGGTACTGTCCTGTAATCAGAACCACAGGCAGGCAGGAAGCAATGTAAAGAGGCATGCTCCTGTCTTCCTAACCACCAGCAGCAGTTTGGGAAAAGAACAAGGTCTCAAAGAAGGTGCCAGTCTGAAGCCAATGTCTTTGTATGTGGCATGTTATAAGCCCCCTTTACCTGCATGACTTTTGTGTAGTTGGTGAGAGGTGCAGTATGCAGGACAGGGGTCCTGGTAAATGAAGTGCCAGGCTGCTCTCCTAACCGTGCCAGGAGTAGACGCAAATATTGGTGGCGTGTATACATATTCCATGTGTGTCTTCCGTGCACATGTCATCTCCTGCGGTTCCTTAGTCGCCATGTGAGAGGCAACTTTGGCCACATTCCTCACTCTTTGTCACAGGTGAACATTTGGGTTGATAGGAAATAACTTGCTGTGAAAATGTAAGAACTGAGTTCAAATCCCCAGAACCCGTATGAAAGCAGATGGGGTAGCGTGCACCTGTAATCCCAGCATTCTATGGTGACGTTCACGTGGAGATAAGGCGCCCCAGAAGCTTTACCTCATCTCACAAAAAGGTGGAAGATGGGGACCGATGCCTGAGATAGCCTTCTGACCTGTACTCTGTGGCATCCATGCTCCTGCATCCAAACACACACGCATACACGCACACAGACATGCATGCATGCACACACAGATGTATCTGCAAACTGTTTTCCTCGAGAATCTTCTTGTATATTAGCTCCTAAGGACGAAAATAAATAAAGAAACCTCTTGGACTTTTCTGAATCTTTCCTCTCTCCAGTGGATTGCATGGACGTTCATTTGACCATCCCGGCAATCTTGGAGACTTTCTTGCTTTCTTCCTCCCTGCATGGGAATGATGCTCACCATGGTGAGCATCTCTGGAGTGACTTCCTCACTGTAGCGTGAAGTGTCTGGAGGGGCAGCACTTCTTCTTCCTAGTCGGTTCTCAAGGAATCTTAGATTCCAACGTGATTATTGTCCCCAGGAAGTAGGAGAATGGCATGAAGACGGCACAGGCTAAATGTAAGATTAAGAAATGATGCCAGGCGGTGGTGACGCACGCCTTTAATCCCAGCACTTGGGAGGCAGAGGCAGGCAGATCTCTGTGAGTTTGGGGCCAGCCTGGTCTACAAGAGCTAGTTCAGGACATGTTCCAAAGCTACAGAGAGAACCTATCTCGAAAAACCAAAAAAAAAAAAAAAAAAAAAAAGATTAAGAAATAACATTGGTCTACAGGTAGTCTGGCTGTAGTCAGCCCCTGCTTCTGAAGTCCCTTTCATGGGCTGGTTCCTCAGGAACACCTTCTAGAGATTCAAGTGGAGAGATGAACTGAAAGGTTACAGAATTGTAATGTTCATTATGCTGATAAGTCACCTTGTGCTGTTTAAACTTGTTTAAAATGGACTTTGGGGCAAGCCCCCCCCGCCCCCGAGCTAAAACCCCTCTCCTTATCCTGAAGTAGGCCACGCCTAATTGTAACAAGGAGAGAAGAAGAGCAAGCAGCTAAGAGCATGAGAACACTGTGTTCCTGAGAATGACTAGAAGGTGAACCACTTCCAGCGGGGGTTGCTGTTGTTTATCTCCTAATATAACAATGTCCGCCATGGGAAGAGGAGCTGGAGGAAGAGGGCCCTCTACCTGAGACTTTGAGCTGGAAACTCAGCTGGCGGCCCCAGTGGGCCTTCCCCATCTATTTCTAAAACTGAATACTTTGAACACCAGACTGGATGATTCCTTGTCCTCTCTCCGCTGTTTCTCTCTAGCTTATACTCACTGTTTATTCTTTTACTTTTGCTTGCTGTATACTCAGTAAACTAGTCATTCAAAATGGAAAGCATTGCGGTCATAGCTCATTCTCTGGCCCCTACAGAACAAGGATGACAGATGGCTTTGAGAGATGCCACTTGGTGAAATGTGGTTAGTAAATGGTGTCAATAAGCTTTTTTAGAACTCAAAGAAGCCACATCCTTGGACTCAGTTGATCTGGAAAGACTTGCTAGAAGGAAAACGTAGTCTGAGATTTGAATAGTGGATACTCTTTTTAAACCACAGGGAAGCCTGAGAGATGGGCTAGTCTAGGTCTGAGTTCAAAGGTACATGCCCTTTTTTTCTGACTCTGGTAGCTTCGTATGTGCTAACACAGGCTCACACGTGCTAACACAGGCACACACGTGCTAACACAGGTACACACGTGCTAACACAGGCTCACACGTGCTAACACAGGCTCACACGTGCTAACACAGGCTCACACATGCTAACACAGGCTCATACATGCTAACAGAGGCTCTCCTACTAAGCTGCATCCCTAACCCAAGACTTTTTCAGTGTCATCCAGAAAGTCCAGTTGTGTTGACATCCCCATGGACATGTCTTCTGAGACCTTCTATTGTTCTTTCATTCAATAGTTAATTATTGAGCATCTCTTCTGTGGTGGTTTTTTGTGGCCTGGGTGTGTGGCTCATTCAGCAACCCAGTTTCACGGTAATTATCATCTTGGGGTTCAGAAGTCCTGGATTCATCCTAGGTCCTGCTTTCAAAATGGCAGTTTGGAGAGAGTTCCTCGTGGTTCTTATCTCCATGGTTTCCAGAGGGAGACTGGCTGGCAAGTCTGACGGTGTCGCTTTTCCCGGGGTCCAGGGTGAAAAGACTTCTCTGTTTAAATGGGATTCTGCCTGCCTCTGTCTCTCATCCTCCCTCTCTCTTTCCAAGTTTTCCTTTGAATTCAATTTTCTCATCATGTACTGAGTACTCTCTATATGCAACACTTATTATAAGAAGAGAGTTCAAAGATACAAAACATACAGGTGTGTGTTTTCTTCTCTCTGTTTTCTTTCTTGTGGAAACACTTTATCCTTTGAGCTCTAAGGACTAAGCTGAAAACTCACGAAACAATATTTGCCATGACTCTGGGCAAAGATACGGAAGAAAAGAAGAATTCTTTCGCTTCCAGACAGCTCACCTTTGTTCAGATGCCAAATGCGTGGGACACAGTGGAGAGGGAGCTTTACCTGCAGTTATCCCTCTGGAAGAGGGGTGCTGTTCATAAACAGAGAATGGGTCTTGAGGCAGAAAATGGCTTATGGCAGAGTAGGTGGCTGAATACAAAAGCAATCGTTAGCATTCTTGACATATCCATACAGCAGCAGCAGCCGCAGGCCTGTCAGCTTGATTCAGGTCTGTTTTCCTTGTTAATTCAGCTCTCACAGCAAACTGTTGAGTGCTTGTTGAACGGAATGCTGAACATTCCAAGAGGAAGAAGTTTGCTTCCTTCCCCATTATCTCCTCCTTTTCCCCTACCCCAGTGCTTCCCACTTGAGCTCCAAGGTAAGTAAGTCCATCGTGGCTGCTTTGCATACAACTTCACAGCAAGCCCCTCATGTCTTTTCATATAAAATTCAACAAAATTTCAGAATTTCCAACAGAATGGACTGAGATACCGCTGGTTCTGCTTGCTAATGAATGCATTCAACTCTCCCCCTTCCTCGTGATCCTCACTCCCCTTTTATTCATAACTCCTGGATCTAAAGTGTGATTAATGGCCCACAAGACTTGGATTGAAAAGCTCTAATCCAGTACATTCTGTTTGATCACAACAAGGCCCAGGAAATTAAAACGATTTGTCTGTAGCTGCTAGAGTCTGGGGGGGGGGGGGGTAAGTGGGGACTTTGGGGCCCTTTCTATAAAGCTAACTACCTGTGTGGTAGGCAAACCTACCTTCTGGCTTCATGATTAAAGCCATCAGCATTGGAGACAGAGTTCTGGCATGGCTACTCAGTAGGTCTGTAGCTTTGAATGAGTTTTTTAAACTTATGCAACATCTGCACTCTTGCTATAAAATAGGGCTAGTCCTAGGTGTGCGGTGCATACCTATAATCCTAACACCGGGAGGCTGAGGCAGGAAGATTGCGAGTCTGAGACCAACCTAGGTCACACAATGAACAGGGTAGTGCCCTCTTCAGCAGGTTTTACTTATCCTGGGTCTGGCACAGAATAAATGGCACCTACCGTTATCACCTATGGGATATGAACTCTGTAAATCGCCATGGTGGCTTTACTTCCACACACAGGTTACTCCAACCTGTTGTCTCCCTCCACTTCGTGAACAAGAATTCAGTATGAAGTTGAGGAGCGGGGGCTGTGGCAGACATACCCTTGCAGTCTTTGAATGTCAGGGTTTCAGTGTCTGGCTGGCTTTGGTTTCTGGCTCTGAGAATGTCTTCTCCTCAGGGGCTCCCTTTCTGCTCTGTTGCTCTAATTAAGCCCACTGCTGTTGATGGAATTAGCACTGTGTGTCCGCTCCTCAACCCGGTCCCTCTCTAATCTTTGCCTCCTCTCTTTGAAGTCAGGGCAATTATACTCTAATTGTAGTTGGGGAAACTGAGGTTCGCACAGACTAAGTAACTGGCTTGATGGATGGAGCTGCTTAGGGGATGGATTGCAGATTAGGCACAGGGGGACCCTAGCTTTTGCGTATACAACTGATGAGTGTCCATCTCATCCTGAGACTGACCAGCCGGGAAACCAGTGAACAGAGAACCAGGATCAACCCAAGTCATCATGGGACTGTACCAATATTTAGGCCTTGCGCTCCTGGCTCTTGTCTGATGATCTTTTGATCGTTTTGCACAGGTCTGGGTCTTTGACCTTGGCATCACTAGCTGTAGCATCAGGTTGCCCTGCAGACTGTTGATGGTGCCCTTTATAGTTGGGAACTTCCAGCTCTGGAGAGTAAAGCCCTTGAATTTGAACCCTAGCTCTACCACTTACCAACTCTGTGACTTTGGGCAAGTTGATTGAATTTTCTGTGCCTTGGTTTCTCATACTAAATACTCCCGGAAGTGTTGTGAGGGATATGTGAAATACCAAATACACGATCAAAGACCAGCACCTGACACAGACCCCTGATCAACTGTCAGCATTATGCATTGTGTTCTCGTTACTTTGCCAGCCTTGAGCAAGAGAGTCATGGTGCTTGCCCCTGGCTAGCTGCAGTCTACTGGGGAGAAATGTTTAAGGTAATGAACCTTAGGACTTATTGAGAAACTCTAGTTTCATTTTTTTTTAATAGACTAGAGGTTGCTGCAATGTGACCGGAAGATAGTTCTATTTGTAAAGGTCTTGCTGCATAGGCACAATGCCCTGAATTCAATTCCCAGAACCCATATTATCACCGGGCGGTGGTGGCTCACTCCTTTAATCTCAGCACTTGGGAGGCAGAGACAGGAGGATGTCTGTGAGTTTGAGGCCAGACTGATCTACAGAGCTAGTTTGAGTTCAGGGCTACACAGAGAAATCCTGTCTCAAAAAAGAAACAAAAAAAAAAGGAAAGAAAAAGAAAAAGCCGGGTATGGTCGTATGTCATATGTTCTTCGTATCCAAGTGTTATGGGAGGCAAAGGCAGAAAGGATCCCCAGGTCTACTGGCCAGTCAGCCTAACCTAATAGTCAGGTTCCAAGCCACTTAGAGACCCTGTGTCAAAAAACAAGGTGCTTCAGGAAGAATACCACCTGAGGTTGTCCAATGGCCTCCACATGTACACGGATACCTGTGTACACACACATAAGTACACATATGAACGTAAGTATATAACATCAGCATCAGTGTTTTGTGTCAGAAGCATAGCTCTGGGTTGTACAGGATCCGGCAGTCTCTGGCCTCATGGCCAGGACACTGTGTGTTCCATCCAGAGCAGAGCTAAGCAGGGTCCTCCAGGCCGAAAGGAAGTTATGATTGGAGGAGAATTTGTGAGGCCATAGGTCCACTGAAGGAAGAGGGAGCTGTCACAGCTGAAGCAGGCCTGTAGGAAGAAGACAGGGAGGGAGCCAGGGCTGCTGCACAGATAACACCACCGCTGTGAAGCCAAGTATTTATTTTTAAGTGACGCTGGTGTATTTTAGGCCAACTGTATCCCGCTTGTAGTGTCTGTCTCTGTTTTTCATCGGTGTTTTCTACTTTCTCCTAGTGGACCTTCTCTCTATCTGAACCTCTTGTTCACATTGCTATTTGCTTTAAAGGCCTCTATCTGTGGCTGGTTTCTCTTTTGTCACCTTACAGAAGCAATAGCCATCCGGGAATAGTGAACCTCAATAGAGAAAATGCCTCCTCCCACCAGATTGGTCTGTAGGGCATTTTCGTGATTAATGATGGATGTGGGAGATCCCAGATCACTGCGGGCGGTGCCATCCCTGTGTAGATAGTCCTGGTTGTATAAGAAAGCAGGCTGAGCAAGCCATGTAGTGCAAAGCAGTAAAGAGCACTCCTCCATGGCCTCTGCTCCCATGGTTCCTGCCTCCAGGTTCCTGCTCTGAATTCGCTTCCTGAGGGACTGTCAGGTGTATGAATTACCCCTTTCTCCTTGAGATTGTTTTTGGTCCAGGTGTTTGTCACACCCACTGGGACAGTCTTCATTTGCAATTCCTGACTATGAGAATTCTGCACTTCCTTTTCTGATGAGCTATTGCAGTACTGAAGTCATGCAAACGATAGACGGCCTGTGCCGGATGTGCTGCCTCTGGACAAAGACGTTCTATCAGCAGAGGCGGTGACGTTGTTAGCTGAAGGCTTTCCCAAGTAAACATGGAACAGCAAAGACAGTTCCCCTGCACGCACCTTCATCTTGGTTGTTTCATAGAAGCACACAATTGTAAGCGTTTCTCTCTAGATCACTTTGTCGTAGCATTCAAGCAGCTATACATGGGGGCGAGGAGGGGGGGTCACATAACCTACCCAAGGTCGCCTAGCAAATTCAGTAGTAGAGCCAGGATTGAGCCCTGTATGCTAGTTTGCTTTTCATTACTATAACCAAGATACCTAAGAGGGCAACTGAAGCACGACCAATCAAAACTCAGGGAGAGAAATTGGGGTTGATCGTGAAGACCCAAAAAGTAAAACAGCCAGCCACTGGCTCTTACCTCGACCTCAGTCTGAATATGGTGATCCTGCCTCCAGGAATCTCAGAATGAGACTGTGCCTGAGAGCTGTCTCCTCCCGTTTTTCATTCCTCTCTGGGGCTGGGATTAAAGGTGTGCACCACGGGGATTAAAGACATGCACCGGTGTGGGAAATCCTTCTGTGTGGCAACTAGTGTGGCTACTGGGATTAAAGGTGAGTGCTCTCTGATCTTCAGGCAAGCTTTATTTATTAAAACACAACTGAGATGCCACTACAGGCAACAAGCAGGGAGGCGTTACTTCAGCACATGGTTTCAGAGGGTTCAGTCCATTATGGTGGGGAGGGAGTGGTGGCACAGAGAAGTTCCCACTGTGCTGGGAGCAGAGGAACTGGGGAAATCCCACACCCCTCCAGCTTTCTCCTCTCTCGCTTTGTCTGGGCCCCTAGCCTACCAGATGGTGCTACCCACATTCTTCATAGTATGTCTCCCATTAGCTAACTCTCAGGAAACACATTTCTCCAGCTCTTAAGTACTTCTTAATCTGGTCAAGTTGACAATAGCCATTAACTGCTACTGCCCCTTTATCACCGGTTTGGGTCAGTCTGCCGTTTACTGTGTTGCTGCTTTCGTGTGTCCAACATTCAAGTCAATATTTGAGATCGTGGAGTTAAAGAATTAATCCCTTCATTGAAGAAGGATGGGTAAATGACTAAATCTATCACTCCTCCCCTACTTCATTGAGAAAAGGGAGTGGGTTGAATTGTTTATCATTCTTACTTACTTTATGTCTAGAATATGGATACATATGCATCTCCTCATTAAACCATTCATGGGCTTTTATCTTATTAAAGCCTTGAAACTGCTGCCAGAAAGATGGCTCAGTGGGTAAAGGCACCTGCTACCAAGCCTAATGATGTGATTTCACCCATAGGACCCGCATGGTGGAAGGAGAGAACTTACATTAGTTGTTCTTTGACCTCTGCATGTACTCATGGTATATATGTACCGTATAGATACACACGCACACACTAAAGTAAAACATCACAGTTTTACAGATGATTAGACTGAGGTTTGACATTATGGATTAAATTGTCCAAAGTCATATATAGCTGTCAAATAAAAACTCAGCATTTGTGTCCAGGCTGCTCATCTGTGGGCTTGTATGTCTCTTTCGTTGTGCCAGGAACTGAAGGAAAATGTGTTAAAAATTCAACAGAGGAAGTTTTGATATTAAGACTCGGCAAGTATCTCAGTGTTAGAGCACTTGCCTAGTTCTAGGTTTTATCCTCAGCAGCAAGAGGATGGGGGCGGGGGTGTGGGTGGGAGCAAATATTGCTACAGAGCCGAGGTAGAAGACAAACACTTTAGTCTTCACAGTGTACCGTCCCCAAGCAAACATTTATAATTGGTCTTTAGGTTCTGAAGCAGACCGCATGTTCTGACTTTGTGACTTTGTAATTTAACCTTCCCTGGTAAAAGTTCCTTTAGGATATAAGAATGAAGCTAGGGAAAGAAGCCTTAGGTATCCCTGCTTCCAGCTGGTACAGATGTTTGGCCTCCATAGGCCCGGGAGAAGGAGAAAGTCGGCTCCTCTCTGCTGAGCTCCTCGCTGGGGATGAGGCTGAGTTTAGGAAAGATGCCAAAAGGGTGGGCCTGAGAGAGGGAGGAAAGGGATGTGGTGTTGGAGCTCATGACTCAGGAAACGTGATGGCACCTCCTTTCAGGGTGGCATGAGGCAAGCATTTAGGAAAGAATATGAGCTATTGTGCGTTTTTTTTTCTGATGGGTGGGTTGTTTTTATAAAGTTTTATGATCAGGAAACTGATGCAGCATGCTTATCCCTTTGGTTTTTTTTTTTTTTTTTTTTTGCTCTGCCAGCATCATTTTTGTATTTATTTTTGAACTTTGATGACAGGCATTTCCTTTAAAACTTCTGGAGGTAAAGTGTAACAAGACACCCCAAATTGCTTCCTAACAGCAGAATCCAAGAGAAGCTTCTGATCTTTGCTATAACCCCACCAGACAAATCCCCCTCCCCACCTAAAGGAGGATAGTTCTTTCAGTGCCTGAGGTGGTCTAACAAACACAGTCCCTTTTAAAACACTCTAGAAAATGTGTCTAACATGTGGGAAGCCTCCAGCGTCCATTAAAATGGGGCCTGTTGTGGCAATGAAAATACAGATCGGATTGCTCCCCTCCCCTAAATCATAAAAAAAACCTAGCCTCCTCTGCTAGTCTCTCTCCTGGAAGATGATTTTATCCTCAAGTACGCGGTCCTATCTGTTGTGCCCTGGAAGGCACTAAGCCAGTTCTTGGGCTTCTGGCTGCCAACTATGGAGCTGTTAAAAGCCTGTTTGGTTGCCGCAGGGCATTAATTCATTGCCTACCTTGTAAAAGTTGTGTCTTACTGCATTTTCCTGGCACCAGAGAAATCCCTGTACCTACTGTTGCATTTGGGTTTTCTGAGCCTGCAGGCAGCTCGGGGTTACTAAAGTTCAGAAAGGAGGCCACATGATGCTGGCTCTACCATTTCAATTCTCTTACTTCTTTCCCTCCCTTCCTCCCACTCACTGACAGATGAGTTTGACTGTCTTGGTGCTAGAAGCTCTCAGTCACCTCCTGTAAGAATCTGAGAGGGCGATCATGACCCTCCTTGGGTGGAACAGAGTGTTCGTTGATTTTGTGTGGCTTTGAACACATACCTGACAGGACAGCTTGAAAGGAAGAGAGGGGCTCTGTTTGTGATTGGGAAGGCAGAGGCAGGGAACACAGCGCACATCATGGGTGTCTGGGAAGCGGAAAAAGGGGGATGCTGACATGAGGTGGCACATTCAAGGGTGGATCTTCTTTGGAAATATGGTCACAGACACAACCAACAGTCTCGCCTACCAGTCTTCCAGATGATTCTCATTCTAGTCAAGTTGGCAGTGAAGAGCCACCATCCCAGGCAGCTGGCAGAGACGTATTCATCCCTTCCCTTTGGCTTCCTGGGATGAAAATTTGAGTCTAGGGATAGATGTAGTGATGCATCTATAGTCTTGGAATCTCAGAAAGCTGAGGCAGGAGGATCATCTGAGCTTAAAAACTTAAGAGCAGGCTGCGTGGGCAGCATAAATGAGACAGTGCCTCAAAAAATAAAATAAAATGATGTGAGATTGAGTGCACACATTCACCTCCTCCTGGAAGCTATGTGGTATCTTAAACACCAAATAAAATCCTCCTCCTCTCCTCACACAAAGTCAGCCTTTCAGGCCCTACTTCAAGAAAGCAAAGACTCAGCATAAAGAACCCTAAGTTCCAAAGTTGTTTCCATAAATTTTGAGCCATCAGAAAGCTAAGTTAAGGACCCATGTCTACTTTTCAAAATTTCTGATAGCCCACCTGCACATGACTTCCTAGTCCTATCCCAAACACTATGCTATGGTCAGTGGGGAAGGAGCACACGAGGTCTAAGCTATTGATAACTGATGGCTGAGAGGAGAGAGTCAGTTTTCTTTAAGGATGTGGTCCCTGGTAGTTCAACTATGCTTGGGTGGGCGTTCCCCCACCCGTGTGTGTATGAGCAGCACTAATTGGACTCGAGGTTATCTGAGAAAGAGAGAGTACATGAAGCTGAGAGGGAGGCATGAAGTTGGATCTTGAAGGAGTTAGAAAAGGGAGGATATGATCAAAATTATTATTTGCATGCATTACATTCTCAATAGATAAAAAATACTAATAAAAAGTCACGAAGGGGACATGAGGGTACAGAAAATCCAGGAGAAGTTGTGAGGAAGGAGTAAATGTGATCAAAAATATTATATGCACATATGAAATTCTCAAAGAATAAATTTTTAAAATGTAAGATAGTGTCACACTACATACCTCTGGCTGACCTAGAACTTACTATGTAGACCAGGCTAACCTCAAATTCACTGAGTTCCACCAGCCCCTTACTCCCAAGTGCTGGTATTAAAAGCATGTGCCACCATGCGTGGCCATAAAAATCTTATTTTAAAAAGAATTAGAGACTGGAGAGATGACTCAGCAGTTAAGAACTGGGCTAAGTGGGTGCTCTTCCAGCACCCACTTCAGGGGGCTCACAATGCCTCTGGCTTCCTCATTCACTTGCGTGCTTGCGCTCATGCCTACAACACACAGATACACATACATACACATAATTAAAAACACTAATTTTTAAATGAAACTACACTCTATTACTTTCAAAGGAGCAAAACTTCTAGATTTACCTTTCATGACATCTCTGACCAGTCCTATTTCAATTTAATTTTCGTTTCATTGTTTGATATGTGCCAGTATGGTAGAAAGAACCGGAACTGATGTGATTAGCAATAAGGGTAAAATCCATGATCCCTCCTATACCCCCATACCTGGCTGTGGTTAAACAGTAGAGATAAAGGATCTATTGAGAGAGGAATATCGGGGTGAGAGAGGTACTCAGTGCTGCGAGGAGACAAAATGAGGGTTACCCCCAGCCGCGATTGAGAATTAGCCAGGCAAAACCATCAGGTATTTTTGTACTGATGATACTGTCAGGCGAACGTGATAACCACTACACTACGGAAACACCCTTGATGATACTGAAGAGGAAGGAGCAGATGATAATACCATCAACGAGAGCTACTCCATGGCTGGAGCCTTTCTGCTCATTCTTTATTGTCAAAACTTTCAGTTTGCTCACAACTGTGGACACATGGGAACTGTGTTTGCTGAGCTTGGGCTTGGATGTGAGCTGGGGGAAAAAATCAAACAAATCAGGAACTCTGTGTCTTGGGGTGGGGCGCCCAGCTGGTAGAGGGCTTACCTATCGTGCAGGAAGTCCTGGGTTCATTCCCCAGTACAGCATAAACCAGCTGTGGTGGCATAGGCTTGTAATCCCAGAATTTAGGAGGTAGAGATGCAGGGAGCAAGAGTTCAAGGTCATCTTCAACTACATAATGTGTTTTAAGACAGCCCTGACTTTCTGAGTCTCTGTTACAAATATACAATAAAATAATAAAAAGCAGAAGATCTCGTCACTCAGCTCCCACTTGGCTAAAGTGCTCAGTTAGCCAGCCCACCCACTTCAACTGCCTAGCAAGTTCTCTCTGCCCAAAGAACCTGGCACATCTCAGCTTCTGGGCCCGTTGCAGCTCCGCGTCACAACAGCCAATGTCTGCTCCCACCAAATGAGACACATACTTGCCAAGAGTTCCTGAACCTGTTCCTTCTGGTTGGACTAGTTCTATAATTAAGGGCTTCTACACAACAACACCCCCCCCCAACACACACACCCCAGCCCCAGGTCTTTTTGCAGGTAAACATTTCAAGCCAACAGCCCTCCTTTCATTCTTTACAGCTAATTTTTTTTTAAAAAAAAAAACTTAAATGCCGTTGTGCCTCTCAGCTATGAAGATAAGTGTGTTTTTCTTTGGAGCCCTGGATACCAGATTGTAAATCTAATTCCAAGTGTCAGAGCATGTCTCCCGGTGGTGGGTGGCTTTACTGGGAGCTGGGGTGAAGTGTGGATTTGTATATCTTTCTTTTTTTTTTAATATTTATTTATTTATTATGTATACAATATCTGTCTGTATGTCTGCAGGCCAGAAGAAGGCACCATATCTCATTACAGATGGTTGTGAGCCACCATGTGGTTGCTGGGAACTGAACTCAGGACCTTTGGAAGAGCAGGCAATGCTCTTAACCGCTGAGCCATCTCTCCAGCCCCCTATATCTTTCTTTGTATCCCTTATGCACCCATGTGTAGATAACATGTTGCCTGGCACACTCTAGATCCCCAGTGCTTGTTCATTTGCATGAACCAAGACATAGATTTCTCTACTCATTCTGGACTTTACATTGGACTCAGCATCTCCAGGTCTGTAGTTAGATCACTGCTGGTGGCAAGTGGGGGAGGGAAACAGTAGGGAGCCGATTCACTGTTCTGATTCATAACACAACATCACTCAAACATGCTCTTTGACAGTGTTGATCAAAAATACACATTTCTAAGCTCCCCTCTCAAACATTCCAGTTCACTGGACCCCAAATGGGGCCCAGGATGTGGATTTAGTAAGCTTTTCATTCAATTCCACTTCAAGCAAGGTAAGGAAATGACCTGACTGCTCAGATGTCAAATGTCCACTGAAAACCCATGGCATGAGCACTGTTGTGCACCATTATTCCTGTTTGCCTTCACTTTCCTTTTGTATGTATATGTGTGTCTGGTGCATGTGTACATATATGTGGGCATATGTGTATGTTAGAGGCCAGAGGCTGGTGTCAGGTGTCTACCTCGATTGTTCTTCACTTGATGTCCTGAAGCAGGTTCTCTCCTTTGAACCAAGAGTTCACTAGCTCGCCCTGGGATCCGCTGTCTCTGCCTACGCACTGGAATTGCAGGTGGCTACTATGGTCACCTGTGTTTTATATTGGATGCTAAGGATCTGAACTCCAGTCCTAGGCATTTTAACTACCCAGCCATCTCTCCAGCCCCTGCCCTCACGCTTCTCTGGAAATGCAGTGTGTCTTACAAGGGATCCCATTGTATACATTTGTAATATATTTTTCTTTCTTCTTTCCTTCCTTTTTTTAAAATTTTGGCTTTTAAGTTGGGGGCTTTTGTTTCTCTCCGTGACAGCCCTAGCTGTCCTGGAAGTTGCCAGTAGACCAGGCTGACTCACAGAGATCCTCCTGAGTGCTGGGATTAAAAGCGTGTGCCACCACCACCTGGTGATATTTTTCTTTCTTGATAGCACATGAAACAGTAGCACAGTCACAGTCTGTGACTTCCGAAAGATAATGGACGTGACACATTTTGTAGTGGGTAGAAGGAAAAACATTTCCACGTTGACAAAGGCCAGATTTTAACATTTTGGGCTCTCATTTCTGTATATACAGCTGGTATACATGTCTCACATATGTGTATGTTACCTGTAGGCTGAGGAGAAGAAATAATTTTGAAACAAAACAAACGTTTTGAATTTTCACCTCCTATTAAGAAATACTCCCAAACAGCTGTAAATTGTTCATAAGATGCAAGCACTCACTGGTGGTACACAGAAAACATGCCAAGGGATGGCTTATTTCTTTGAGTAAAATAAACCTTCTGATAGCCAGCCATTCAAATAAAGATCATCAATCTTAATACAGAACTATGAGTGAAATGGGTTTTTGATTGCACCTATGCAGCCAGTAATAATGCATGGAACGACCCTTGAGTAGTTAAATCTCTGAGTTTACATTTCTGCCACAACCCCTGAACAACTGAACATGGTGACTAAGATCCTAGAAAACACCCAAATCTGCAAAACTGCTTCCCCCACTTCCCTGTTTCTGCTTACTTATATTTTATTAAAACTAATTTTCACTGGATTTTTGAAGGGCGTTTTTATATATGAAGTAGTTTTTTTTCTTTCAGACAATAATTACACAAGACAATGGATATCACCAAGACATCTTCATACATGAATATACTGTATGTGTTCATACTTTTCATGTTGGTCTCTACTGTCCTCCTCCCACTCCCACTGGACCCCGTTCCTCTTCCCAAAAACCCTCTCTTCTACTTTCGTGCCTTAAAAAATAACTTTAATTCTAATTATGAACTAGAGCATGTAACACATGCCTCTGTATATGTGTGTGTGTGTGTCTGAGTCATTTTCAGAAAATTATCTGTCTCTCTTTTCTTTGACATTCTGTTTTCTTCTCTTGACTCATTCATGTGATATAGAATCTGTTATTTGGCTAAGAGTCAGGCATGGACACCAGGACAGGTTTGAGACGAGTCTGGGCTTCTTTGCACTCAGTTTTCTTTTGTCTGCCCAGCCTAAGCTGCCACCTGATCCTATCCAGCAGCCAAGGTCTAAAAGACCTTCAAAGTCAAGACCAACAGGTTCTTTAGACTGGGAGCCACATTTCAGTGTGTTCTCTTAAGGCAATGCAATGTAGCGGTGGCATTGTTGGCACTTTGGATGTACTCGTTCTTTGTTGTGGGAGGCTACCCAGGTACTGTCATCACCAACATCCCAGCCTCTCCCCAATAGATGCCAATGAACTCTGGCATCTTCCAGAGAGAAATTTAAAATGCATTTCGCCAGGCATGGTGGTCCATGCTGGTAATGCCAACACAATCGAAGCTGAGGCATGAGGATTGCTGTGAGTTGAAGTTGGTCAGGACTACACAGTGAGTTCCAGGACAGCCTGGGCTTCTGAATAAGAATATATCAAAACAAAAACAAAAAGCACATAGACGTTGCCAAAGGTGTCCAGGAGACAGAATCACTGTTGCTCTGACAAACCAGAAGGCAAAAAATGCACACATCATGGCATATCAACACAGTCAAATTTTATAGATACTTTAATATGACTCTTTTTTATTTTGGCACATTGGCTGACAATCCACAGAATTAGTTCAATTGGGGGGAAAGGTTTTTGTTGTGGAATATTAATTATAAGTATGTTATATTCATTTATGCTGTGAAATATTGTTTGATGGCACAAAGATATGCTACATTCTTTTATGTTGTGTTTATTTAACTCTGTGAAGCTGTGTTACTTTGCCTGTCTAAAGCACCTGATTGGTCTAATAAAGAGCTGAATGGCCAATAGCAAGGCAGGAGGAAGGATAGACATGGAAAAGGATCAAGGAGTGAGAGAAGGAGAAGGAGAGGAGGATCCTGGGGACCAGCCACCCAGCTACACAACAAGCCATCGAGTAAGAAGTAAAGAAAGGTATACAGAAATAGAGAAAGGCAAAATGTAGATGAGATAATTTAAGAAAAGCTGGCAAAAAAACAAAAACAAAAAAACAAGTCAAGCTAAGGCCAGGCATCCATATGTGATATGGAATCTGTTATTTGGCTAAGAGAAAAAATATCTTTGTATTTTTTGGGGGGATCTGGGTGGTGGGCCCCCAAAAGAGCCAAAGAGTAAACTAAAACAACCAACAACAAGTTTTGGGTTTTGTTTGTTGGTATCATTTTAAATTAATTGTCTTTTCAGACTTGTTCCCGAAAACAGAACATTTTGGACAATGCAAAAATTAAGTCTTCCAATTATAGAATACCCAGAGTCAGAGTTTTACTAATTTGTCTTGGAGCCAGGAGGCACATCCCCACGCAAGGAGGAAGTACCAGTGTATGTGACTAGATACAACCGTATGTGCCATCGCTGTTTGTGTGGCAGTAGATCACAGCCCCGATTCCAGAGTTCCCTGCTTTCTCCTCCTTCCTCCCATCAAGACAGAAGTTGAAGAAAGGAGAAGGAGCTTGATTACTAACTGGGACCATCTCCCAAATGAAAGGGGAGGGGAGAGATGTTGGAACGTGTGAGTGCCCAACATGTACTTGCTTGACCCTGTCTGTTTGGCCAGTAGAAGCTATGGCTACAGGTGCCAGGGAAGCTACAGGGGTTTGCATGGTGGGAGGCTGAGCCCTCATGGACCTGCTTTTTCTGTGATGCATAACTTGCCACAGAGGTCTCATCTGAAAGGCCATGTCTGAAATTGGACCATATTTATTGGACCTGCCCAGCAGGGAAGCTTAAGAATAGGGAGAAAACCAGAAGAGAAGTAACTAATCAAGGAAGCGCCCAGTACATATTTGATGAATGAATGAATCACTCTTCTCCATGAATGAATCTTTAAGGGCATTGCTGATAGGATAGAGCATGGTCCTGTTGGCTGAGATGGTCACAGCCACTTTAGCCTCTGAGATTTTAGCCCATGATGAGTCTGTTCTGAGTAGTGGGGTGCTTGGGCTTCTAACCGCACCTGATCATCGGCTAGATTAAAAAGGGCTAATCACCAGTAGCGTGCACAGCTGCAGTGTCCCAACCCCTCAGAAGCACCAGTGACCGGCACAGTACAAGTGAGACTATGGATTTGTGCTTGGTGTTGTTCCTGGAAATGCAGAGCAGGCTTCTTGATTCCAGTCTCCGGGCTCCTGGCTGGAGACGAACGTTGCCTGTCTGCAAAGCGCTTTGTGGGCTTGTAACTGGTTGTGCTGAAGCAGAGCTCCAAAGGGTGTTGTGTGCTGTTGTTTATAGGGGAGCTGCTGTTAGGCTGTGTTTGTTCCTGAGCTGTAAACACACACACATGCACGTGCACACACACACATGGGGAGGAGGTGGGGTGCAGGGCACGACACCCCTGCTGCTCACTTGGGAGGCCTTACTGGGCTGGTCTAGTCTCCCTAAAATCAGACGCTAGCCTGACTCTGTGCTTGGGATCCCTGTCATAGGACAGCCTGTTGGCTAACAGTCTTTGGTCACTCACACCCCTACTTAGAGTCCCAGACATTTGCCCAAATCCTGAGTCAGCAAATAAAGCAGAGGGAGAGAGGCCTGAAACCTAGAAACAAGGCAGAACTTGCATAGGGAAACAAACAAACCTTACAAGTTGTTAGAATGTCCCATGGACCACATACAAAACTTGTATATCCTGCCCCAAATTGCTGACCTAGTGTATGGGCTTTATTGTAACGTGTGTGTATGTACATATGTATCTTTAATATGTATGTATGTATCTTCAAGAATTTAAAGATGAGACTCCTATCTGGTGGTGAAACATTCAGTCTATGAGGACTTGGAATCAGAACCCAAGGACACTGGAGATTTCCATCATCACTTTCACATGTATATTGGAGCTTAGACACTTTGCAGTAGTTAAGTAGTTACGGGCTATTAGCAATTCTCTCTTTCTCCCTTTATCCTTCTTTCCATCCCTAGAGAAAAACTAAAAGAACAACATGTTTGCTGCATGTATGTTATTCACTGATTCTATAGTTTCTAGTATTTTTTTAAGGCAAAAAAAATCTTAAGAGAAAATGAAATGTGTATAGTAGGCTTCTTATTATATTACATGATTGTTATTTGCTGTAAAATAATTAAACTTGGGGTTCAGTTTCTGTCCCCCATTGTGTGTACGTGCGTGTGTGTGTTCTCATGTGTGTGGGTGTCAGTGGAGGCCAGAAGACGCTATCAGAGCCTCTGGAGTTATGGGTGGTTGTAAGTTACCTGATGTGACCTCTGATCCTCCTAAAGGGAAGCAAGTGTTTTTAACTTCTGAGCCATCTCTGCTGTCCTCCTTCCCCCATTTCTTAGGGTTTCTTTATTATCACCCTGTGATTTTGGTGTTACACTGCCTGGTGGGTCCTAAGAACATTGAAGAAAGCACCCCAATACCAGAGCTGTAAATATGTTTTTCAGCTGGAGAACAAAGCCCTGGAAACCTCACTAGGGATCAAAGCTCACTCCCAAATGAGCTGTCGATGCCCAGGGCCTTGTGGTAAGATTGTGGGTGAGCCCTTGAAGGAGAGGCCCCAGGGTGCTTTGGCTCAGGAACATGTCACTTCCTCTAGGCCTGGCTTGGTTGATTGTCCTTAGAGATGAGATTCCCTTCACCCCTCTGCTAAATTTGGCCACGCTTGCAGGAGTATGATTGTGTTCATGAGGATTCACCTCTAGTGCATCTCAGACTGAAAAGACTGAGCAGGAATATCCCAGGGGAAATCAGCAATTCTAACATGCCCCTTCCCACCCCCTGCCTCTTCTGCTGCAGTTTTCTTCCTTTTGCTTCAGGTTGTACACTTGGAAAGAAAACCACAGGTGCTTTCTCAGTCTCAGTCAGAATCCACTCATGTAGGAGCCCTGTTTACACAGAGGTCCTTCCTGCAGCAAAGGCAGTCATCTCTCCGCCCGAGTCAGGCAAGACGGAGGGTGGGCTTGTTGCTGGGGTGTGGATTTGGTACCTGAGATGGAAGATCCACAGGCAGTTTCCTGCCAGGGAAAGATGGGTTCTGACCTCATCTGGAAATCTAAATTTCTCCATCTCACTGTCTCCCTCCATCCAAAATGCAAAAAAGAGTCAGTACCTCCCTATACCAACACCCGATGTATCTGTGCCTTTCACGTGCGTACGGAGGGATACCACAGTCAAGTTTACAAGTAATTTGTACTTTGAGGAAATGATAACTTTTAAGAAGATTAACCTCTTCTTTTTCCTAGTGGCAGGTGAATATATTTTTATTGTGAGAGATTGAAAAACATCACCTGTAACTTTAAAGTCCCTGGCCACTAATTCTAACCCTTTTAATCCTAGATATTTCTCCTCTGCCATCAGGGACAGCGTAAGCTTGCTGCAGGTTCTTCCAGTCAATGTTGTTGACCTACAACACTAAGAAACTACTCTTTTGTAGATATGCTTTTAACACAAATGGTATTGTATTGTTTTGTTCCACATTGTTATATTTTAGATGCCGGGAATTGAACTCAGGGCCTCACCCTTACTAACTATTCTACCAAAGATCTGCACTCCCAACCCTGTGCAATTATTCTCAAACTGAGGCCAATATAAAGGAAATCTCTCAGTTCCACACCTATACCCATCTCCTTTCTGATCGCTATAGGGTCGTATTCCATAGTGGAGGAAAGTTTACTTAAGCTCTCTCTACTGAGAATGTTACCATTGTTTCTAGTTTTGTTTTGTTTTGTTTTTACTGGCATGGGCAACCAAATCGCTTCTTGGGCATTTACAATGTCAACGCTACCCCAGAAAAAAGGCGTGGTCTTTGCTTGGAGGGGGTGGGGAAGTGGGGGGAGCGCAGACGCAGTCAATCCAGAGTGGGTATAGGGGTGAATGGCTGGAGGGGACTCAGTCCATGGTGGATTTCTCGGCTGTGAAGGTTGGTTACACGGTGCTTTTAAAGTATTCAAAACTCAGTGAACTGCAGACTTTAAATGGGTGCATTTTACTGTTTGAGCTGCTCTTACCCCAATAACGTTCATTAAAAAAAAAAGTGTCCAGGATAGCCAGGGATACATAGACAGTGTCCAAAAAAAAAAAAAAAGGAAGGAAGGAAGGAAGGAAGGAAGGAAGGAAGGAAGGAAGAAAGAAAGAAAGAAAGAAAGAAAGAAAGAAAGAAAGAAAGAAAGAAAGAAAGAAAGAAAGAAAGAAAGAAAGAAAGAAAGAAAGAAAGGAAAGAAAGAAAGAAAAGAAAAAGAAAATGAAATGTGCAGTCTGGCTTGGAACTTCCCCCTCTATTTGCTCTATCGACATTTGCCCTGGTCCAGCCTCCTTGAAACCGTCTGTTCTATGAGTGGAGCTGTCTGCGACCTGGCAGCTCCGTAGGCGTGTTCCCTGAGGCCCCCAAAGCTGGCGAAACTGCCCCAGCCACCAGAGGTGTCTGCAAATTAGTACCCGGTGCTCCTAGGAGGGCGGGGTGGGCCTCTCTATCCCCGCCTACCCACCCGCCCTCCGTGGGCGTGCCCTGAAGCGGCCCCGCCCCTCTCGCTGGATTCCTAGCGTTGAGTCCACCAGGTAGAAGCAGCTGTGAGCGTCCGTGTCGCCGCTGCCAGCACCGTGGAGCTCGGGCCCTCTTTCACCCGGGATTTTTGCTGTCGCCTGGGATCAGCGGTGACATCCCAAAGGGC
The DNA here is from genome assembly GCF_950005125.1 of Chionomys nivalis. NCBI lineage: Eukaryota > Metazoa > Chordata > Mammalia > Rodentia > Cricetidae > Chionomys > Chionomys nivalis. The sequence continues at coordinate 28,857,625 of NC_080090.1, read as the reverse complement.
AGGTCCGGCAGCCGCCATGGTGGCCAAAGATTACCCCTTCTACCTCACTGTCAAGAGGGCGAACTGCAGCTTGGAGGCACCCCTGGGCAGCGGGGCGGCCAAGGACGAGGTAGGACGCGCGCCTCCCGGCTCCTCCGCCGCCTTACCCTGGGTACCGCTCGCTTTCTTTCCGTCTCCCCTGCGTGCCGCGTTTCTCCAGATCGCCACCACACGTCTTTTCTCTGGGGTCCCCTCTCCCTGCGCCCGGGAACTGCAGCTCCTCGCCGCTGCCTCTACAGGCAGCGCTCTCAGAACCCCAGGCTCTGTCTAGAGCCGGTAAAGACACCTATCTACCCCTGCACTGTCAGGAAGGCCCAGGTGTCAGCAAAGAGCCAGTCAGTAAAGCAATGTCTCCCCTCCCCGGCTGGGGTTGGGAGAGCCTGAAGTTCTTGGAGATCGGTTCAGAAGACCGAGCAGACACACTTGGTTTCGCGGCTGTTTGAGAGCAAGGACTGGACAGGACACTTTTACCCGTCACATGTAACCAATTAAGGAGACTGGGGGAGGGCGTCCTTTATCTTGGGTATGAGTTAAATGAGTAATTGAGGATCTCCTTCGTGACCGCTGAAATGAGTTATTCTCTGGTGAATGGGAAGCTTCTTGAAATACTGGGAACTTTGTTGTGCCTTTGAGTAATTGAGGGAGTCCTCTCAGTTTGGTTTGTCTTTTCCCCTATGTGTCCTGTCTCTGGCAAATCGCTGGCTGCCCTTTGAAGCTGGTTAGGTTCAGCTAGAAGAGAAGGCGATCTTCATTATTTTTCAGAGGTTTGGAGAAGACAGTTGTTTTATCAGACCCCAAATTTGCTGAGGTGGAGTCCATAGGACCAGCTCATCGTCTCGTGTGTGTGTGTGTGTGTGTGTGTGTGTGTGTGTGTGTGTGTGTGGTTTTCCACTCTCCCCCATCTCACCCTGAGAACCAAGACCAGGGTGGACTGTGGAGCTGAAGGCAGGTGTGTGCCCAGCCTTGTCACAGCACCCTTGAGTTCCACCTACACCCCACACATACTGCTCAGTGTGCTCACTTGGCTGGCTCACTTAATTATGTATAGGTGAGGAGGGGGCATAGCGTCAGAGACTCATTTCTTCCTACAAGATCGCTCCCACCCGCCCCCAGAGGGACTCCAATAGGCTCTGGTTATATTCCCGTTTTCCGTATGCTGAGTACAGGCAAAATCTCTCTCCTTTCCCTAGCTTAGTTGAATGTTTTTAGGATTTTAGTCTCAGCAGCGGCGGAAGTGTGGTGGGTTCTCATTTGTTTGGACGGGCTGGCACCTTCGTGGAGTTCAGGTTGTTCAGGCTTGGAATGGATATGAATTTTCCATAACAGTGGGGCTGGAGGCTCCTCAAACTCCTGGGAGGAGAAAAAGCAAAACCAATTTGGTTCAAGTGGGCCAAAGAAAACAATAGTGAAAATAGCTGTGAATTCTGACCAGTTCTTTTTTTTCTTTCTGCCCCTTTGTTCTGTGTTTTGGCACACTTTGGTAAAGGCTTAACTAAACCTGCATGCTTATTCATTCCGTTAGTCACAGTCTATGGATAGATGCTGTAACAGCTTATGAATTAGTATGCTAATTTTCTTCATTACTAGTTGGATTTACAAAATAAAATAGGCTTTATTTTTCCTTTGTGAGGATGTGTTTGTGTAAAAAGCAAGGATGGGAAATGAATGCTTTGGGGGAATAGTTGGTAAATATTTTTCAGGTATCACCATTGAGTTTTATTATTATAATTATTTTTGCCTTAATAAAAATACACTTTACACAACTTGAGGCAGAGATAAGTGCCTCCAACTTCATTGGTCAGGTATAACTCACTTCCTAATAATGGAGAGAGGCAAAGTTAGGAAAAGGAAACCTAAGTAGGTTTCAGGGGAAGTTTTCTCGGTTCCATCAGCACTAAAGGCTACTTGCTTCTGTAGACCTGACTTTTTGCAAGCTGTGGACTGGGATATATTTTCTGCCGGTAGGTGTCACCAGTATTCGTAAATGTCTTAAAAAAAAAAACAACCCACATCCACTTACTGTCTTTTAAAAAGAATATGATTATATACTTGTTTATAAAGTAGATATTGACTGTTAGATCCTATGGCAGTTTTTCAAGCGATAGTTTCTTTTTTGTAAAAACGACAATAGAAGCAAACCGGTCTATTTGGAGGCCTTCTTGGTTAATAGGACTCGTTGACCTTCAGTGGTGCTTGTGGCTGAGCACCTATGCCTGGCACAAATATATGGTGGCAGTTCCTCCAGAGCCTTCTCTAGGGAGGACTGTGTGTGCAGTGTGGCACCAGCTGATTCCTTCTAACACTCAGTCACCAGCAAGGTGATGGCCATTTAAGAGAAAGCTTGGGGGGAGCAGGCTTTGATGCTCACCAGATGCCATGTACCTGGGTAAAAATAATGCAGACACTTCTCTTAAAAGCAAATAATAAAATTTCTATTCAGGTTTTAATTTAAATGCTTCTTTTTTTATTTCAACGACTGCTTCCAGTGAAAGTAAAAGTGATACATATTTATATTTTTCTTTAAAAGATGTATCTTAAACTTTAAAAAATATTCTACATAGTACATGTCTGATATTTTGTGTCAAATAATAAAATGCTGCTTCTTTTTTGTTATGTTGGTTTTTTCGAGGCAGGATTTCTTTCTCTTTTTAAATTTATTTTTATTTAATGTGCATTAACGCTCTGCCATGGGTGTCAGGTCCCCTGAAACTGGAGTGACAGATAGTTGTGAGCTGTCATGTGGATGCTGGGAATTGAACCCTGGTCTTGTAGAAGAGCAATGAGTGTTCTTAACCACTCATCCATCTCTCCAGCCCAAGACAGGCTTTATTTGTGTAACCATCTTGACTGTCCTAGAACACACTTTATAGACCAGGCTGGCCTTGAACTCACAGAGATCCACCAGCCTCTGCTTCCCAAGTGCTGGGATTTAAGGCTTGTGCCACCACCAACATCCAGCACATATGTTCTATTTTTATGCCTATGACTAACTGTATCCTTCGCCTCTAATCATTACTGTGAAATTTGAGGAGCTTGGTGCACGGCTCTGGATTTTCACAGAAAAATGTCATTTGACATGAACAGTTTATTTCTTCTGACCATTGACACAACTTTGCCCCATTTATCTCTGTGTTCACAGGAACTTTGATCATTCCTGTGATGGGAGGGAGTGCTTACTCTAGGACTGCTAGGTGCTACGAATACCTCAATATTATACCTAAATAATAAACACCTAAATACTAAAAGGGGAGCTGATACTGCTAATGAACCAGGCTGATTTCCAGTTAGAAATCTGTTTCCCCATGGTGAGGTTTGTGTTAAATAGAAGCTTCGGTAACCAAGTATAATGAAGAAAGTTAAAGTAGTGGGGACAGGCTGTTAAGAGTTGTGGGTTAACTCTGTTTTACTGTGTGTGTGAGAGAGACAGACAGACAGACAGACTGCACCCGCACATGTGCACATGCAGGTACGTGTGTGTAGGTTCAAGTGTGTGAAGGGGTGAGAGGAGAACTTCTACTTCTCCCAAAGCATGATGGGATTGAACCCATGTCATCGGGTTTGCACATCAAATATTTTTGCCTGCTAAGCCATCTCGTTGACCCTCAGTTTCATTTTTAATGGAAATCCAAACAGACATTTCTTTGTGTTTGATCTGGCATCCTGGTAGACTGCTCACTTGGGTATAGATGTTTCCTGGCATCAGGCCTCATTTGGTTGGTGGTATTTTTGCCCTTGTCTTTGTCTCTTGGCGTTTATGCGCAGTTCAGCACACAGATAGTAGGTGTAGAGCATGAGTAGTTAGGTGTTGGCCCTGGGGTCCCGAAAGTATAGGTTCTAAGTTTTACCCAGTAGCCTTGCATAGTCCTATGAATAATGGCATACACTGGATATGAAGTTATAGCATCCTACCCTCTTTCGAATTCTCCCATGCCTAGGTCTCTCTTAAAACTCCTGTCATGTTGTAGTTCATCACAAAATGTGTATTATTATCCCAGCTTTGTGAATAAGGACACAAACAGAGGCGACTTGCAGGAATATACAAAGAAAATCGAACTTGATCCAAGATCCAATACTAGATCTCCTGATGAATTCAGCCCAGTATTCAGTACTTAAAGCACCTAATGGAAAAACAAACAAAAAATGGAGGGAAATGCAAACCAGTCTTATAAAATGTTCCACATAAATATTGTCTTTTAAAGTATGCAGTCTTAACTATATAACTGTGAAGGTGCCTCTGAAGTTTTAGCAAGGTGGATCATGTGTTCTACTGTGATTTATACCTCCCCAGCCAATACATAAATAACTGTATTGATCCATTTGCACTTCTTGAGTGTCAGTTACAGAGCTAAGTGGTCACTGGTTTCCTGTGCTTGGCTTTTCTTGGAATCTGCATCATCTAGCATCAAACTGTCAGTATATGTGACCAACTACATGGAAACAGCTGTGGCAGCTATTGCAACTGGACCCTAAAATTTCTTTAGATGACTTAGTTGGCCCCAGATTTTGCCGGGTGAAAAGCCCCAGAGTTACCCAGAGAAAGGTCATTCCTCACTGGTAGTGTTTGAATGTGGTCACTAGGCCATCACTCCGAGGCTTGTTCATCTGTGAAGGTGTCTTAGAGATATGATTCTCCAAGATGAACATGCATGGATAAGACAGAGGAAAGGAGGTTAACTCTAACGTGTTGACTGTTCAAGGCGTTGACTCTGGAATAAGACTATCTGGGTCCCCTCATCTTCCCCACCACCTGATAGTGGAGTGACCTTGGGCAAATCGTTGTGCTTCTCCAGGCCTCAGTCTTCTTAATGGTAAAATAAAGATAATGATAGTGCAGCTAGAACCGTAGTGAAGGTCAAATGAGATCATTCCTGTACTGGCACATAGTAAACTCAACGAGTATTGTCAAGCCTGGTATAGTGACTCAGACCTGTAATCTTAGCACTCAGAAGGTAGGGTGGGAGGATTCACGAGTTCAGGGCAATCCTGGACTACAAGGCCTTGTGTCAAAAACAAAAACAAAACAAGCGCATTATCCTAATTTACCGAATGCTGTTTTATACGTAGCCATGCATGGGGCGGGAGGGCTTCATTTGTCTGTCCTTCCCTTTGAGCATGATCACAGGAATCATATGATGTTAGTGCTAACCTCCTGTCTTTGTCAGGGTTCCTGTGGCTGTGATGAAACACCATGACCGAAAGTAAGTTGAGGAGAAAGGGTTTACGACATCACAGTTCATCATCAAAATCAGGGCAGGAACCTGGAGGCAGCTTACTGGCTTGCTCAGCCTGCTTTCTTATAGAACTTAGAACCACTAGCCCAGGGATGGTACCACCCACAAGGGGCTGGGCTCTCCTCAGTAATCACTAATTGAAATGCCAGCCAGGCAGTGGTAGCACACAGTCACATGGTGGTGGGTACATGCCTTTAATCCCAGCTCCCAGCACTCAGGAGATGAAGGCAGGTGGATCTCTGAGTTCAAGGCCAGCCAGGTCTACAAGAAAAGCTCTGGTCTTCTCTCTCTCTCTCTCTCTCTCTCTCTCTCTCTCTCTCTCTCTCTCTCTCTCTCTCACACACACACACACACACACACACACACACACAAAAGAGCCCTGCAGAGCCCTGCAGGCTGATACTATAGAAGCATTTTCTTAATTGAAGTTCCCTCCTCTCGGTAACTTTAGCTTGCGTCTAGTTGATCTAAACTCTCCAGCAAGTCCCCTTCTGTAGATGGCATGGCTCTCCAAGATAGCTGAGCTATGTGGTAAGGGATCCAAGACTCACAGCTTAGTCTGACTGTGAAGTCTGTACTTTCCCAACCGCATCACATTGCCACAAAATGACTAAATCGCTGGTCCCTTACCACATGGCACAAGAAGGATGAACCTGCCTGCCCCAGAAATTGCTTCACAATCCAAGGCTCATTGTTTTCGTAATGAGTGAGCAACCCAAGCCTTAGCCAGTACCTCTGGCAGCCCATCTCCTAGAATAGCAAGCCCTACCTTGAGAGGGTTTTGGTGATTTCATCTGTATGTGTCTCAAGACCATAAGGCAGGTCTTTGCCAGGATTCTACATGTTCATTAATGTGGAGACAACACCATCGATCCTTCTGTTTGTCATTTGGCTTCTCTCCATGAGCCACCAGCCTTCCTCATAAACCAATAATGAGCACCCAACTACCATCTATTTTTAAAAAATTGTGTCTCCCCCTTTTTTTAAGACACCCCAAAATTGTGAACCAGTGCTGCTATTATTATAGCTGCTGGATCAAAATAAATTACTGACCACATTCTAATTTTGCAAAACCCTCTGTAAATTGAATTGGTGTGTGTGTGTGTGTGTGTGTGTGAGAGAGAGAGAGAGAGAGAGAGAGAGAGAGAGAGAGAGAGAGAGACTGGGCATGCCTTCACTAGTGATGTATGTGCTCAGTTGTCTTTGTGTAATTTGTCCCATGAGGAGCTTGCTGTGATCACATCACCATTTACTCTTGTGTCAGTAAAGACCACGGTTTCTGATGCCTCCTTTCCCGCACTTCCTTTTCCGTTCTCTAGTTTTAGTAGACAAGAGCTGTTAGCTTAGAAGAAGCTGTCAGACGTTAATTAGGATCAGCTTGTAAACCTTCAACTGGTAGGGAAGGAGTGGTCCCCTTTAAGTCTAGAAACACTTGGATGTGGTTCTTAGCTTGGACCATTGTGTTCTTTTTCAAGAAGGCAGCCTTGCTTATTCGTAAACTTCAAGTAATTGGAACTGAACCAGAAAGCTTAACGGTAAATTCATTGGACTTTTTTTTTTCCTTTCCTGCCTCTTACATTGAGGAGAAAAGGAGTTAGCAAAACATGCTTTGCTTCCAAGGATTTAAGAGACAAATAGAAGCTGCTAAGGAAGTGACCCCGGTCACTGCAGCAGAGAACCCTGGTGTGTTGAGAACAGGTGCCCAGTTCGCATCCAGCTGCTGGATGCATTCGATCCCTGCTTACTGCTTCCAGAGACAGAGAACTCACAGCATCTGAGGCCATCTTCTGTCTATGTTCATTTTTAAATTACAAGTGTATTGGTGTTTTACCTGCATGAATCTATGTGTGAAGATGTAGGGTCCCCTGAAACTGAAGTTAAAGACAGAGCTGCCACCACGTGAATGCTGGGAATTGAACCTGGGTCCTCTGGAAGAACAACCAGTGCTCTTAACCACTGAGCCATCTCTCCAGTCCTGGAAATCAGTTCCTAATTGTGGCATTGCTTTCCAGAGCTGTTAGTCTATGGTGTACTTTCTCATATATCATAAATTTGAAAACTACTGTCCCTCCCTGACCCCTCCCACTTCACATCCTTGCTCACAATCCACCCAGCTGTGTCCATTCTGTCTCCTTGGTTTTGCTTATTCATCTGGACATCCTCATTGTGCCCAGAAATCATGAGCATTGGTCAACCTGGAAATAACTATGATTATGCTAGGTTATGATACAAAACCAAAAGTTTCTTTTTTATGTAATGTACTCCCTTAGAAAGGAGAAGTAGAATAATACCTTGAAAATATTTTAGAAATAAAAACAACAGGGCAAAGATTAGTATCTCCATCATTTAATAATCTATACAGATATAAAATTGTGTATTGACAAATAGACAAAAGGCAGCATAGGCAGCTCATATACAAAGAACTTAGGGGTAAGATTATTTTAAATTACCATCTTAACAGAAATTGCAAAAATAAGAAGGGCTAATTCTTACCCAAATATTATAGCTATTTCGTAGACACGACAAGACGCAGTGCTATGGATGTTGTCTAACTGCTCTTTTTTGTACATACTAAAAGACAGAAGGCTTGTGTTTGCCCTTGTAACCTCAGCACTAGAGAGACAGAAAGAGGCCAATCCCTGGACTTCGTGGACCCCCAGCCTAGCCCACTTGATGAGTTCTAGGCAGTGGGAGACCCTGTCCAGACAGTGCCTGAAGGATGACACCCAGGGTTGTTCTCTTGTTTCCACACATACGGGAACACAAGTGCCCATGTACATGCAGAGACATGCACACACATACAAAGATGAAAGAGGTTTGATTCGAATCTTTGGACTTGATGTTCTAGCTCTTAGGGAGAAATGTGTGTCCGAAATTGTTCATAATGACACTTGCAATGATGCCCATTCTTTTTTGTGTGCGTTTTTATAAATTTTAGAACACTTTTATATCCTTTGGCTCACCTGAGTATAATTATCTTTGTTTTTAAAATGAGTATACAGAGGGGAAGTGAACACCAATGGTTTCCCAGGAGCATACAGATGGGAATGGTCAAGTCAGAGGTGGAAGTGAGCTGCCAGATTCCAGTCTAAGCATTCTTTCATAATTACTAACAATAGGCAGAAGAACCACAAGATGATTCCCATGTCCCATAGGTCAGGGGCATCATCTGTAACCATCACCGCCTAAAACAGAAGTATGCCTTAGTGTCTCTTGAAAAAAAGCAGGAAGAAAAATAATGATAAGTACAGTGGAATCTGATTTAAACCCATGTAATACATAAATGGATGTAGAGAAGTATGGGGGAAGGGATGCTGCAGTCAAAGCACCCCCCCTTCCATCTTGCTCCCTAATCTCATAACGTTGTCATCCGATGCTGACATACACCTGTGCTATCTCCTTTGGCTCAGCCGAGGAAGGTGAGAGTGTGTATCAGCTTGCCAGCGCCGTGACAGAATAGGTAAAAACAACTGCGGGGGTGGGGGAGCCTTGTTTGAGCTCACAGTGTCGGGGATTTCAGTCCATCATCCTGGATCGTGGCTGCAGGATCATGTGGCAAAGGCTGCTCACCTCTTCATAAATGGGAAGCAGAGAGAAACAAAGGGACTAGAAACCAGGTGTAACCTTCAAGGCATGCTCCCAGTGACCTGCTTCTTCCATCTGGCCTCTCACCTCCTAAACTTTGTTAGTACTTCTCAAAATAGTGCTAGCAACTAGGGAACAAGCCCTCAACACATGCCTGGGAGACATTTCATATTCACACTGCAGCAATTGGTAAGGCAAGGGCTATTCTTCTCCTCAACCAAGGCAAGCAAAATGATGGCTCCCTCTTTTCTTAGTCTTGACTACGTGGCTTGCCAATATGTTGACTGAACATGCTACTAGTGTACATGCTACTAGTTATGTTGTTTAGTGGAGTGGCTTGTAAGCAGAACTGTTTGGAAAGGGTTACAGATGAACTCTGTTAAGGTTGGCTAGAACTCTGCACTATGTGATGTCATGCTCGGGTCAGTGAACTGGTGACCTTTGCCCTGGCCTGTGCTTCAGAATCCTTCACTGCAAACAAGGCCTTACTTTGTATTTGCTAGGAGATCACTGCTATGGTGGAAAGCAAGCCCATAAAAAAACGGATGGGCACAAACTTCTGCACATGGAGGTGACGTGTGTTGACCTGATGCCTTCTGAGTTGTCTAGATGGAATAGCTACAGAAGACATGATAAATAGCAAAGAGAAATACAGCATTTCCCAAAGGTACCCTTTCATAGATAGTATTAGATGTTGGCAGCCTGCTTGAGTTAATTAGAACTGAGAAGCTAAGTCAGGACCTTATTATATATATATTTGCCACCAGTTGCCTGATCTGGAAAGTTGAAGTATTTCTGAAGGAAGAAGCCACAGAAAGGAGAATAAATTAAATAATGGAAACAGATAAAGCTGGGCCTGATGACAAGAAGGGCTGAGGATTCCTTCTAGCCATTCCTGGCCTGAACTCATGGCCAGTACAAGCTCCCTTCTCAAAGGTGTTATAACAACCCTAGGTAAATACAGAAAAGAGAACTAAGATAGAACTGGTGGAGAGGTCTCTCACCCCCAACCCCTGAGTGCTGTGGGCTGGACTTCCCTATGCTAAGCACGTGTTCCCCTGCTGAATTATCATTCCCTATTGAATTCTTAATTTTAGATTTCACACAGCCTGGGTATGGGTGACGGTGGGCCATCAGTAGCCTGTAGTCTCAGTTCATTTTCATAGGCCTTCAATCGTTTCCCAAAAGTTTAGTTTCGTGCCATTTGTGATAGCTCAAATAATACAGAAATAAGATTTAGAGTAATTCAAGTCATTTTTCATGTCCCGTTCTCTTCCCAAGTTTCTGTTTGGACTTAGCATGTCTTTAACACCTCTGTTGCTTGCCAACTTCCCTTTTAACAAAGTATTATCATCAGCTTGGAAGCTTCAGGGAGGGAGAGGTATTTAACAAGAACCTAACAGGTAGGTAGGGGTGTGTGTGTGTGTGTGTGTGTGTGTGTGTGTATGTGCGTGCGTGCGCGCGCGCGCGCCTGTACCTGTGCCTGTCTACCTAAAATTCCTAAAGTCTACCTCTGGGAACACACACACCCAACTCCATTTCCTGGACCCATCTCTCCCTGTGCTAGGGTTACAGGCACATGCTGCCACAAACAACTTTTTACATGGTTGATGGAGATCTGAACTCAGGTTTTACGTGATTCTGTTTGTTTGTTTTTGAGACAGGGTTTCTCTGTGTAGCTCAGTCTGTCCTGGAACGCCAAAGCCCAAGCTGACCTCAAACTCACAAAGATCTGCCTGCCTCTGCCTCCCAAATGTTGGGATTAAATGCATGGACCACCACCACCTGGCTCTGAACTGAGTTCTTGATCCCAGCTCTGGATCCCTTGTGAGTTGAAGAGACCGGACTCCATCCGCCTAAATCTTGCTTTCTTTACCTGTAAAGCAGGATTTCCAAAAGAAATATAAAGTGTCATCTACAGACGTCAGGTCATTAGTAGCCACAATGGCTTCTGTTTTGAGTGTCTGTCTACTGCGAGTAGAAGCTGATGTGGTCATTCTATGAAACAAAGTTACTCTTCCCTTTGTAGGCAATACCAAGCTGGTTTCCCAGGAGTCCAAATGGCGTTGTTGTTTTGTTTTTTTAATAAAAGCTGTCCCAGGCACACTGCAAGTTTCACATTCCTTTCTTACAGGTAGGATAAAACTGTCTGGTGTGAGCCAGGTATAGTAGGACTCAGGAGGCAGAGGCACAGGTTTCTCTGTGAGTTTGAGACCAGTCTGGTCTATATAGTGAATTCCAGGACAATCAGAGCTATAAAGTAAGACACTGTCTTAAAAAAAAAACAAAAAAACAAAAAAAACCAACCAACCAAAAGAATGAAAGAGAGGGGAAGAAAGAAAGAGAAGGAAAGAAATCTGGTGTGGTTTTATAGTTCCTGGAATGGCTTTTAAACGGGAGGTGGTGTATGTGATAGGTAGAGAGGCACCTGGCCATTGCAGCAGCTCCCCCTGGCATGGATCATCCGGGACTCAGCCAGCACTGACCACAAAGGCAGGCAGACGAGGGTGAGCTTGATTGCTTTGAGTTCTGCATGACTTACTGAAGTGGGGTACTTTAATTATAAATAGGTCCTTTGTTAGAAGGACAGGGGAAATTCCATAGTGTGATGACTAGATTGATAAAGAATTTAATAACTAAAATATGGCCTCCAGTGTTCTTTAGTTGTCAGTGAGCAAGTACTGAGACCTAAGTGTGTCTCTCGTTTCCCCCATGTTGAGAAACCAAAAGTCATGCTTTCTTTTCTCAAGGAACTTCTGTTTGAATTTGACCAAATCATTAGCAAAGCTAGCATACAGATAATGACCACCAATCTGTTATGGGGGCACTCGGGGAGGAGCTTGGAAGCCTGTGAAAGCCATGTACTGGAAAGTGGTCAAAGAGACCACTGTTGCTAGATGCCATCTACTCCAGATGTGTACTTAGAGGAGCACATGTGCTTAGAGGCACATGGGCAAAGCACCTCACATCTGTCTTTCATGCTGGTCCCAGAGTGATAGGGCTAGACCATAGCAGGCTCAGTTTCTCCTCTTTCCACTCCCCGCCACAGACGCCATCTCTCTTCTGACTGTGAAGTCAGATTTCCCATCCTGGTTCCCATGGCTTAGGAAGCTAGCAGAACTCAGACCTTGCTGACAGGTGTGTGGCCTTGGGCTCTGTATCAACTGGGTGACCCTGGGCCAATTCTAAACCCATTTAAGTCTTATTTGCTTGTTCTGTGAAGTGGGAAAATTAGTAACACTGACTCAAGGCATTATGGATAGAAAGCACAGGGAGGCACACTTGCAGGATATGGCCCTGTACGTGCCATGATGTTGTTAAACGAGGAAGTTGTGTACCCTGGGAAACCAGTGTGGGGGGTGGCAGGAAAGGCTTTCATATCAGGTAGACTTGAATTCGAATTTCAGCTCTGCCAATTAATCCCTGGGTAAGACTTGGAGCAAGTGGTTTCCTTTCTCTGGACAGCTGCTTCCTCTTCTCTCCAATCGGGTCCTGGAGTGTCGTGAGATAGATGGGAGGGTGCTAGGGTCAGGCAGAGAGAAGCCTTAGCAACAGTTCTCTAAGGCTTTGCAGGCCCAGATACCTAAGTGTAGAGGCAGAAGGAAGAAGGAGCCAGTTCAGAATAGCCTCCACTCTATCCACATGTCTTTTATTTCTCTCTCTACTCCAGGAGTCCTTTACCCCAGAAATGCAAACCATAGTCAGCAAAACTGCTTTGTCTAGAAACTTACTGGCACCCGTTACTTCTGACTCCAAGGCTAAGCCAACATTTTGTTTCGCCAAAAGTTTGTGATTTGGCTTCTGTATTTATAAGTCACCTGCCATTATCCTTCATTTTCCTGATTATCTTTTATCATTGAAATGAGCTGAACTGGGGCTGGAGAGATGGCTGAGTGGTTAAGAGCACTGACTGTTCTTCCAGAGGTCCTGAGTTCAATTCCCAGCAACCACATGGTGGTTCACAATCACCTGTAATAAGATCTGGTGCCAACTTCAGACCTACAGGGACACATGCAGGAAGTACACTGTATACATAATAAATAAGTAAATCTTTTAAAAAAAGAAATGAGCTGAACTTGACATAGTGGGAGCTACATCTCCAAAGCTCCTTCTCTTCTTTGTCACGTATGAATTTCAATAGAGTGTAGATAATGATTCAGTCTTAAATTCTGGGAGTTAAAAATAACATGCAATCATTGTATTTCAAGGTTGCAAATGTAGAACGGAGAGAACCAGTGTTTGCAGTGCGCTTTTGGAAAAATCCATTGTCAGTGAGCATTAAAAAATCCAAACTCTTGTCTTTCAAAATAGGCCGCAGAATGAAAATATGTGGCCAGGCCAACAATATTGTGTTCCGTGTGAGCGTGCACACCCATCCTAAGGAATAACATTTTGAAACTATTTACGTACTTACTCGAGGGTGCGTGGGCTGACAGGAGGACCATAGAACTCTATTGTAGATCACCGCCCTCAAGTTTCCTGAGCAGCATACCCTCTGCCTTTTTTTTCCCACATGCTGTTGCTCAGTGTGTGGCAAAGTGTCACCCCAAATATGAAAGTTTAAATTTAAAAAAAAAATATTTCCAGTTCACTGATCCTTATATAGTTGTTTGGTGGCTTTTTCAATTTAGAATAATCAGATTTGGGTTTATTCTATTCTCACTTGGGAGCCGAATGTTCTAAAATGTTCTGTGTTTCCTGGTCGTAAGTGTGGGAAGGTGCTGCCGAAGACACACATGGGCCAGGCATCTGAAGGGATGAAGTGGTGCTGGGGACAGCTGGCACATGCCAGAAAGCATCACAGGTGCTTTGTGTTTCTTTCTGGAAGTCACATCCCCAAAAGACTTCCTTGCTCAAAAGACGTGGCCTCAGTTAAAGCTAAGGAACAAATGGACAGCAAAGACATGTATCTGTTCCCTCCTGCAGTCTGGAATTCTCAGCCAGACGACCATGCAGGTTTTACTTAGCAGGCAAATGTGGTCCCTGCCTTATCTTCAGTCAGACAGCAGACCTGACAGTCTGAGATGATCAGCCAGCCTGAGATGTACGTCAGCATCCCAGATTCAGCTAGAACAATCTGTCCTATCCTTTGGGACATTGAGACCAAGATCTGTGCGCCTCTTTTCATCTCTGTACTTCTATTTCATTTTCTGGAAAGTTAAGATAATGCTGAGCTCCAGAAGGTGACAAATGGCTAGAGAGGACACATGTGGGGCTTGGCAGTTCTTCCTTTCCTGAAGCAAAAACACCATGCTTGCATGAGAACAGTTCTGCTTCGTATATCTGATGGATTAAATGCCCGGAGTGCCTATAGTTGCCTACTTCCAGAAAGTACTGGGGTCTGCCAAGGCTGCACACAAGCTCCCGCAGCACATAATTCAGCAGGGTGCTGGCGGGGCCTGTCCTGTGCAGACCTCACGACCCAGGTACTGACTCCCTCCCCCTCCTCAGGCTGCTATCATGGAATTTCACCACTGTTTTTTGTGTCCTCCAGCATAGCCTTGATTCCTGCCAAGCCACTCCTAGTTTTCCTCTGTCCAACCAGAGTTTTACTGAACAGATGACAAAGCCACAGGAAGGAGAAGGCAGGAATGTGGAATGTAGCCGGAACATGTTAGTGGTACGACAGTGGAAAGCTTTGGAGATGGCCATGGGCTGGAGAACAAGCTGGAGGAGAAAGCACGCTGCTTCTTGGGCTTTGGACTAGGCTAGTACTCTGGTCTTATCTGGGGGCTCACACCGAAGTACACATTCACAGCCCTAAGAGGGCCATTGCACGTGTTCACAGCTAGCAAACCAAGCCAGAGGAGGTTACGTGATTGGCTCAAGGTTAGAAAATACTGGTCTCTGGCCAGAAAGATTGATTCATATTTATCCATGGATACTTTGCAAAGAATTGATGGATTCTTTGGTCAAAGTGATACGAACTGTGTTATGTTCGACAGAGGCTTTTGAGTCATTCCTAATCTCTGAGGGAGCTCACAAAACATCCTCACAGTAGTCCTGAGATTTGTACACACCAGCTTCCTCAACTCTGAAGCAAGGATGGAAGCCTCAGTGCAGCTTTTTCTCCTACCCAGCCCAGAGGGGTGGGGATGGGAGCCAGGATGTCCCTTCAGCAGGGATAAACAAGGACAGAACTAAATCCCACCCACAAGTTCCAAGAAGTCAGTAGGAAGTAACTAAGGAACTCGGAAGTCACAGAGGCCTTCCTCAAGACTCAGTGGCAGTGATCAGGCTACCCTTGCCATCTCCTAGGTGTCCTGTTGGGTTTCGTCGAGCCAGGACTAAACCCCGTTTCTCAGACCTGGGATGGGAATAACATGCTGGACACATCACTTCTGTAGCATTCATGCCCCAAATGCGCTGGATCTTTGTGTGCCAGGTTGACCTTCCCGTGGTTTATGGCTCAGGGACACAGCCTCGCTGGCAGGCCTCCTGTTTTGTCGGATTCCTGAAGTGTGACACAGTTCTAAGATTCTGGGCCCTGTCTGCCTCAGCAGAGTAAAAAGTTCTGCTTGAAGTTGGGAAGGCAGATGTGTAGCTGGGGACTGCTGAGAGACCTAACTATTTGGTTTCCTCTTTCTCTGAAGGTCTGTAGAACCAAGTCTGGACGTGACCAAGAAGAGCTTCAGGCTATAGGGGCTGGCGCTAGCTGAAAGGAACTTACAGGGTGTGGGTGTGTGTTTCTCCTTCTGCCTAGAGTTAAGTAATAGTAACATCCTGTGTAAGAGAACGCGAATGTGGTTTTCTGCTAAACTCCAATATTTTAGGGCTATTTATTGGATGTGTTTAATCTCGGGCCAATTTAGCCAGTAGCAGACTAATAAAATAACAAATGTGGGCTTGCTGCCAGGACAAATGTTGACTTACCCTTCTCATGTTGACTAAAATGAATAACTTGGAAAGTAATTGAGGAGTGCGGGCCTTGACCAGTGCCACAGTCTGAAACAGTGCTGCTGTTTTATGTTCCTGGCACTCCTGAGAGGCTGTGTGAGTGACCTGTGCTGCTGCCTGCTCCAGCTCTGTGACAGGCCCATATTTTACGGAGTTATTTTCCAAAGTTCTTTCTTTTTTAACATCCCCTAACCCCCAAGCCCATAAACCTTCATTCAGCAAAAAAATGAATGTCCTTGTGGCAGACAAGAAGAACATTACACTTTTCCAAAATGGGGCCCAAACTTCAATGACAATGAGAATTAAGGCAATAATTTAAGCTGGGAAGGTGGGCACATGTAGTATAGTGTAGTGTTAGGATAGACGCTGAGGGAAGAGAAGGACCCTTGTTTGAGACCATATTGAGCTGCATAGTGAAACTCTTTATCAAAATAATAATAATAATAGGGGTTGGGGACTTAGCTCAGTGGTAGAGTGCTTGCCTAGCAAGCGCAAGGTCCTGGGTTCAGTCTTTAGCTTCAAAAAAGAAAGACAAAATAATAATCTTAGTAAGTTCAGATTCTTCCTTCAGAAACAACCATCATGCTGGACATTTCCCCTCGGTGTTTGTTAGAAATGAGTTGCTTCTCCGGGGTACACAGAATGAGAATGGCTCCCTCCTCACTTTCTCCAGCCACCTCTTCTCCTGCCTTTTGCCACTGAGTTTATTCAAACACAAGAGGGCTGTAAATACTTTTGCCAGTGTCGTTTGGACTTGAAGGAAGCCAAAGACCACAGAAGTTCTCCTAGCAAATGTGTTCTTTTCTTTCCTTACTGTTTTGTTTTTGTTTGTTCTCTTGCACTGGATGGGAAGCTATTTGGATGGGACTCTCTGAGTTCAGCCAGCTGTCTTGATGTCTACTCGCTAACCAAGTCTCTGTAAAAGCAGCTGCCTCCCAGGCCAGTGCTAGCCCATAGCTGTGGATGGGTTTGGGAAGCTGTGTGCTGCAGGAAGCAGGATGCACAGAAGATGAATGTTTTTTCTTCAGCCTTAGCATGCTCACAGCGGGGAGGGGGCTGTGTTTTAGCGGTTTCGTTTTTTGTTTTTTAATTTCTTTTTCTGTTTATCTTTTGTGTGTGTGTGTGTGTGTGTGTGATGGGCATTGAATCCAGGAGCTCAAGCATGTTGAAGGCATACTCTGCCACCATTATGTACCTTAAGCCCCTATAGATCCAGTTTTATGACCCTTAATCAATGGTTCTGCTATAACTTCCCTGTCATCTACTTGTTTTGTCTTGAGACAGGGTTTCTCTGTGTAGCCCTGGCTGTCCTGGAACTCACTCTATAGACCAGGTTGGTCTCGAACTCAGAGATCATGCCTGCCTCTGCCTAGCGAGTGCTGGGATTAAAGGTGTGTGCCACCACACCTGGCCTGTCATCTACCTTTGAATGTTTCTGCAATCAAAGGTGGAAAGACTCTTCAGCACCTTGGCCCAGCTATGTGGCAGCCTGACCGCAGTGCGGTATGAACCTGACCTGATCCAGTGTGCTCCTGGGCTATCATTTCTCCTGGCTCTCCTTGTTCCCCTCATTACCAAAGACAAAACAAACAAATCTTAGCTTTTCAGTATTTTGTTTTTCTTTGTAAGAAGGAAATTGGGGTGTTTTCCTCCTAATACCCAACACGAAAGAAAGAATGGAGCCATTTCTTAAAGGGGAAATGCAGTTTCTCTGTGTGCCCAGTGCAGGGCAGGCAGCCAGACTCACAGCTGGCAAGAACAAACAAGGGTGTGGTCTCCTCTCTGTGGAGATCAGCTAGTCCAAAGCTATAGGGGATCCTTCCTGACTCTGTTGGGATGCTTGAGAAAGCCCAGAATCCCTGTTGAAATCATGGATCAACATCCGTAAAGGAAAGTTAAAGTTCTGAGCTGAGTTTGAAGACCGGTTGCCATCTTGTGGGTTCAGAACCAATCATTCTGAAGCCAGTGTCACTTATTTAGCCAATGAAGCCAGGTTTCCTCTGGAATTTGGGTTTTGTTATTTGCCTTTCATCTTCTGGTAACAGACGACACCCGTCTAATTAACTATGTGCCAAGGGAAAGAGAGCAGGAAAAAGAATAATAGTGGAAATTTTGGAATGACGAACAATTATTTCATTATTGTCTTTTTATTTTCAACAAAGGGAGACTCGCCAGCTCCAAGAACCTTCTCTAATTGCCCTCGAGCCCCACTCCTCTGTTGTTTAAATCGTTCCAAGGTCTCCTTTTTGCAACCTGTGCGTCCTGCCCATGCCTCTTGCCATCCTGCCTTGCATGCTGATCCCCTCTCCTGCCCGCTCCCGTCCAGCCACAGCTAACATTGGCTCTTGGGACTCTTGTCAGGGCCCACCTTGGCTTTCCTTTTGCAGCTGGGAGACACTCCCTGAGAAATGATACTGCAGGTTTCAGTGAAGCCCACTTTGCACTTAGTAGGTTAAACAAATACTCTCTCCAACAAACGTGTTAATTATAAACGTGCCGGTGGCACTTTCACCATAGGGAAATCCATGGACGCCACGCTAGTTTCCTAGCTCCTGTGACAAAGACCAATAAGGCTTAAGCACCCATGTATTGTGTCTCTGTTCCAGAGACAAAATAGCTGATAGCAAGGTATCCCCTGAGCCTGCCCAGGACTGCTTCCCTGCTTCTTCTGCTTTTCTCTGGCTTGTGTGTTCACCTCTCTGTCATTATGTGTCTATATCTCTGTGTCTCTGTCTAAATCTTCCCTTCATATAAGGACATCTGTGATTGGACTCTGACTAGTATGACCTCATCTTGATTTATTTACAAAGATCCTAGGTCCCAATAAGGCCACATTCACAGACAATGGGTTTAGAGCTTGTGTGTACATTTTCATTGGTACCTGGAATATATGTGTCTGTATATTTTTGTGGGGGGTTCACTCACCAATAGCAACACCGTAACCACATGTCCAAGTTGACATCACCGGTAATCAGGCCTCACAACATCATGTCCCCTTCGATGTAATATGCTAAGGCACGCCCTTCTCTGATGCATTCTCACTGAAATACAAACAGCAAAGTTTCTAAACCTCGTCAGGAGGAAACATCACACTGCTCCACCGAGAGGCATCTGTAAAGCAACTGGCCAATGTGCCTCCAAAGTCTCAGCTAGACAGCTGCAGCATTGTGCTGTGAGGTAGCGAGAGTGCTGTTTGTGGGGACCTGTCCCTGGCTGGGGGAGATCGTGAAGGATGAGGCAATGGAATATAATTAATGTGGGATTTCAAACTGGGTCCTAGAAGAGAAACAGGACAGTAGTGGGAAGTGCGGCGAATCCCAGTGACTCCCCTAACATATGTAGACTGATAAGTTCACCTTTTCTTGGCAGGAATGGAGAAGGGTCATAAAAGACATATCAGTTTCCCAGTCCTGTTCACTGAGTACATGCTAGTCACAAAGCCCATGGCATGTGTGTCATCATCTGCAAGATCGAATAGCAGAGCAGAGGTGTATTATCCACATTTGTCTTTGCTGTCTAAGGTATGTGACCTCATGGTGGTCCTTACGGTCCCCGGATGTCTGTGGACTCATCTGTAGGATGAGGATAATGCCATGAAGGACGTTCTTAAGATACCATGAGCATACCATGAAAAGCTCTAAGTCCAGTGACTGCCACAGACTCGAGGCCCCAATAAAAGACAGCTGTTTCCCACGGAGTTCTCCATAAGCATTGTGTGGTTATTCCCCTATTTCCCCTTGAAGAAATTGTGAATGACATATATCCCATAGGAAATATAAGAGCCAGACTAAGATAGACGACTGATGTACAGTATATAGCCCATTCACATCCACTTTGTCCAGAAAGCATCACCATGAGAGGGGAGATATTAGCAATCCTTGGAAGGACAAGCTGTGAAGCAAGTTGTCACTGTCCTCTAAGGGGAGAAACGGGGCTGTTGGAAGTAGAGTTTATGGCTTGGTGGGAAGAGAGCCAGTACAAGTGTCAGCTAGTGGTGAAGGACAGCCACTGACAGGCAGGGAAGGCCTTGGCAAGAGCAGGTGCGACCTGGAAGTCTTCAAGGGCGAGTCTTGAGCATAAACTGTAAATCAGTGTGAACACTTTGGGGCACTAAGAGGACGGGAATGAACTTTACACTGGTTTGATTGGCACCAAAGGGTGGGGAGCTGGGAGGCCTTACTTCCTCCTTCATAGAAAAATGGAGATGGAAAGAGAAGCCCAATTTGGGGGGAGCCATGAGGAAAGCAAAGCATGTTTTCAGATTAAAACAAATATAGCAGGGGCAGGGAACTCCTCTCTGGGGACAGTCTGATTCTGAAGGGATTCTTTTTATTGTGTGCATCTAAAGGAAGTCAGCTGACCACTGTCAGATCATCTTAGGAAGTGTAGTGACTAGGAGCCTGTGTGTGAATTCATAAAAACTGAAGCAACAACAACAACAAAATGGAACAGAAAATAGTAATAGAATAGGGCTCAGGGAGCCTGGAGCTGGACCGGTGCCTCCCTGACTTGGACTTCAATGTTGTAACGTAGCTCTCCCAGCTTCCATTGCCCCACTAGTGCGTGTCTTCAGTGAGTTACTGATGTTTGGCGGTAGTGTTTCTTCTGTGCTGATGATGACTGCTTCCGGTCCCCTCCACACAGGGCTCTACGAATGAGCTCAGGGACTCATCTTTCCCCCTTCTGTCTTTGATGATACATTTCTCAGAATAATTTTCTGTCCATTATAAAAAGTTCTTTTTTAAAAGAGATAATTTCGTTTTCTGCCACAGGCAAGATTGCGGCTGCGACTGTGCTTCTGATGGTTATCAACCTGTGGCGGTCTGTGCTTTTTGACAGTTAATCAACCTGTGGTACATCCTGTTTTCTTCATCTCAAATCACCCCAACCCTATTTTATTATGAAGTGGATCCAAGGGATTGTGTCGTTTAAAATGGCCTTTATTCACACACCAGAGGAAGTTGATAATGTTTGGACTGATTTCTAGGCTGATTTTTTTCGTCAGGACTGTCAGTTCCCTAGTGATGACAGGGAGTCTCATTATTAATCATAAAAGTTTGGCCTATACCTTAGACTTGCTTCTAATTAGCTCTTGTAATTAAATTAAACAATTTCTATGAATTTGCTTTCTGCCGTGTAGCTTTATTACCTTTACTCTGTGCAGCCCAGGCTGCTTCCTCTGAGTCCTCCTCGCTACTCCACCCTTCTTCCTAGCGTTCTCTCTGTCCCCAAAATCCTGCCTGGCTGTTGGCCATTTAGCTCTTTAGTAGAGCAATCACAGTGAAGTATCTTCACGCAGTGTGAAGGATATTCCACAGCACTGATTTACTTAGAAAGTAAAATGTACTGGAATAGGGATTACTCATGTGGAAACGAAGTCGACCATAGCCCCTGTTCATCAGGGGAGGACCCTACATGTCCAGCCCTAGGTAGAAACTGCAAGTCAAGTTTGTGATGTGGCCCGGGGTGCCTGTGGGAAAGTACAATGCCTGAGGGTGTCACCTTGAGGTTTGTCACATTCTGAGGCTGAAGGCTACTGAGTAGCAGTGTCAGCAACAGTCAGCTCTGGCACACTTCCTGTGAGACTCGAGTTAAAAATAATGTGTTTCTAATAGTTGGAAAATAATTCTTCTGCCATAAAAACTATATGACACTTGAATTTTTGTGTTCATCCATGAAGTGTTTAATGGTCCACACTCATATTGGTTAATTTGTATATTATTGATATCTGGCAGAAGAAATAATGTTTAAGACAGAGACCGGATGTTCCACAGAGTCTAAACTCCTTACTTTCTGCTCTTCTACAGAAGAAGTTAGCTGGCCCCAGGCCACTAACCATGGCTCTAATGTCAGCCTGCCTCAGATTATGGTGCCCCTTCCACTTTTTGTTAATCCAACTGGATGGTTTTAATCCAGCCGATCACCTGAGACCTTGATTTCTTCACCTTTCAAATGGGCACGATAGGTAATTAACTTAAAAGCACGTTGAGAGAAATAAACTAGTGACTTTTATATGTTAAGCTCCAAGATAAGACCCTGTAGCCTTTAAAGTCAAAAGCCTTTAACCCCAGAACTTGGGAGGCAGATGTAAGTGGTCTCTGTGAGTGGGAGGCTAGCCTGGTCTACAGAGTGAGTTCCAGGTCAGCCAAAGCTACATAATAAGACCCTGCCTTGAGAACAGCAGCAACAAAAAGGAGCCTGTTACCAGTATTCGTATGATATCATCTATTTATTGGAAATCAGTCACCATGAGATGGTAACTTGGTATTTAAAATGAGGGTGATGAAAGCCTCCTTAGAGAGTCGGAGGGTGGACCAGAGGTAATGCCAGCACCCACAGCTGGAGCTCTGAGAAGGCCCATCATGTCAAAATGGTTGAAAGCTGTTTGTTCACATGACCCTCTCAACTCATGGGCAGAGGCAACCACCAACATAAACACTTCTCACCTCTGCCTGACTTCTGGCCGGAAGCAGGGCCGTTGCCTTGCCCTGAGGTAACGTGGTCTAAGTGCCTGTGTCACCCCTGGGGAGTGGTGGTGGTTCAGTAAAGGTGGGATCCCAGGGCAGCTGCAGACATGATTGATAGACACTGTCTTCATACTGTGCCCAGCCACTCTGTCTGAAAAATGAAGAACAGAGAAACTGAGGTTCCCTGTAGGTCTTTTCCGGTGGAACTGTTGTGAAGAAAGTGAAGAGAGAAACGGTGCTGCAGTCTGCTGCTGTGGTAGGCAGTTTCTTACGTGATACCGTCTGCTTTGCTTTTTACATCTCGGGAGGCAGAGTAGGGGATAGAAAGGTCACTGTGCCTCCCTAGCAAACAAATTTAAAAAGACATTAAGAAAAACTTGTGTTAAAAGTACAGTCACACAGAGTGCTGTATTCCCTTTTGTTTGCAGTTGGCTCATTAATTCTTTAGGGAAAAATATGGCCATCTTCATTCTCTTTCCTACCCACACCTCCCCACTTCTTTTACTTCTTCTTTTTCTCCTCCCTTTCCTCTGAATAGGGAAAAAAAAATTTGCATAAAAGTCAATGTTAATTTATGATAGAAATCCATAGCGAACTTGATATCAAGAGAACTTCCTCGCGGGGCGGTGGTGGTGCACGCCTTTAATCCCAGCACTTGGGAGGCAGAGGCAGGCGGATCACTGTGAATTCGAGACCAGCCTGGTCTACAAGAGCTAGTTCCAGGACAGGCTCCAAAACCACAGAGAAACCCTGTCTCGAAAAAAACAACAACAACAAAAAAGAGAACTTTCTCTACTTGATAAAGGTTCTCTCTTTCATGCTCTCATCAAGTACAATAAACACAAAATGAATGTTTAAAAATAGCCACTTTGGCATGTAGGTAGTTGGCTATCTGGCTCAGTAGTCATGAGCACTTGCTGATCTTGCAGAGACCCAGGTTTGGTTTCCAACATCCACATGGTGGCTCACAACCCTCTATACCTCTAGTTCCAAGGAATCTAGCATCCTCTTCTGGCTTCCAAGGGTACCAAGCAAATACATAATAAACATATCTATATGCAGGCAAATATTCACACACATAATTTACACAGATTAATGCGAGAATTTACAAAACTCTTTATTCTGGGGATTCAATGGGAAATACAGGTTCACAAATACAGAATAGTGGAAGCTGTTGTGGGTTCAGCTGCCATTCTGCCCAAGGAGATATGAACAACAATAAGGTTTGCTTCTACTCCGACCTACCAAATAGGGGCAAGAGAGACCCTCCTCTTCCTTATAAGAGATCATGTCCACACACAGAAGCTGTGCCCTATGGCCCCTACCCCACAACTGTTGGGAGAATGAATTCCCACAACACATAGATAAATATTTCTTTAAAATATTTGTATTTTATTTTATTTATTTTTAAACACTTTGAGAGCTGAGCCTGGTGACATGTATTTGCAGTGCCACCCTTGGGAACTAATGGCAAGAAGACAGGAATTCAAGATCAGCCTCCACTACATAGCTCTAGGCCAGCCTGGACTATGCAAAACTTTATTTAGAATCAGCAATTAGACTAGTGTACTAATCTAACTTGTAATAAACACCGTACAGGCAGTCCTAATTAGTGTAACAAAGCAATAAAGCCTAGAAAAGATTAAACAGAACTTTTGCTATTCAAACTTACTACCTCACCCCCCCCCCCACACACACCCTTTAAGAGTTCTTTAGTGATGGGCCTTCCTGCCTGCCCTTCAGATCCCGCAGTGGTGGTGTGTGCACTGGAAAGAGTACATTTTGTGCTGGGTGTGGCACTGGCCTTGCCCAGCATGGTCTGGCAGTGCGCGTTGTTGGACCAGACAGGCTCTCTGCAGGCTATGTTCTGTCGTCTTCCTGCAAACCAAAAAACATCCTCGGTATTGCGTTTGCTCGTTCTCAGTAATGCTGTTTACTTAGAATCTGGAAATATTTTCTCAGAGGGCCCTTTAGACAGTAGTAAGATGTAGCTGGAGACAGACTGAGTAAACGGAAAGGAAAAATCGAATTAGGCTAAGAATTGTTTTTAATCTCTTATTCTCACAGCAGCCCTCAAGGATAGCACCATAATTCGTATTTCGCTCGTGTGGGTCAGACATAAAGCCTACCTCCCCCCTCCACTTAGATCCTATAACCTGTAAGTATTTAAGTTCTGAAGTTGCACCTGCCTGCATTGTTGGATCAGAGCATGAAAACGCAGGGTGGCTTCTGTTTCATTCCTCTTGGCTTAGGAATGTCAGATCACCAAAGAGCAGCTTGCTGTTGACTCCCTTGGGGGCCATGCGACAGTGAAGCAGTTCTGACTACCATCCATGAAGCATCCCTGTGCTGGGCCAGTGTTGGCACTGACTATGTATCCTATAGCTGTATGGATAATGCAGATCTAAGTGGGCCATCTAAACTGGGCAACAAAGTCAGACATCCACGGAAGGCGGAGCAGAGTTAGGTCATCCTGCAGCCAGTCAAGTGCATTCCCTGCCCTGCTTTAAAGCAAGACCTGCAGCTGCTTTCACCCTTCGACCTCTCCATTCTGGTACAGCTTTAGCTGTGGAAATGAGACTCCTGGCTCTCTGGGCTCCAAGGTGTATGCAGGATTATCCGAGACCAGGCCCTTTCCCCCTGGGACTTTACTCACGTGCTGCAATGCAGTTTATGCCGCCAAAGGAAACGAGAGCGCAACCCTGGCCTTTAGACGAAAGTAGGAGCATTTAGGAAAATTCAGGGAGTGCTTAAGAGGCTGCATGTGCACACACACGTGTGGACTCAGTATGCTGAGGGTGCAGATATGATGTAAAGTCGGGGTCAGATTTTGAAAATTATCTTTCAGGCACTGGTGACCAGGAACTGGGCAAGGAGCATCCTGTAGGACATCACCACTTGGATGCAGACAGCTTTTGGACCTTTCTTGTCAGGACCCCCATCCTTTCTCTGTAGTGCAGTCTCTCATGTTAGGAGATTCGCCTATTGCATTTTAAAACTCAGCCTCTCTAATGTTTCAAGGATTGTCTGCTGTCGGCTCATTTAGCATGCCTAGAAGTCAGAGAGGTTCCTGGCAGCCGGATCCATCCTGTCCTAGAAAAGCAACTGACTGCATTATGAATCGCAGCTCACTCTCTGGCACCATGGAATTGTTTTAAATGTCTATAAGTTTAAATTTTTTTCTGCTTAAAATGTCAGCAAGTAGGGTGAGTCTTAAGAGGGCACTTCTAATTTCTGAGACTGGCAAGGGCATCAGATGACATGAAAACCTCCCAGCCGGGTTCCAGATTCAGGAAGGACTTCTCCAAACATCTGTAGGAATCCCCTGAAGAATTGGAAATCCCAGCTCAACCCTCCAAACTTTTAGAACAGCAGATGAAAAGGAAAGCTGAACACCTTGCCGGGGGGGGGGGGGGTGAGGGGGGGGTGGG
The DNA here is from genome assembly GCF_950005125.1 of Chionomys nivalis. Taxonomy (NCBI): domain Eukaryota; kingdom Metazoa; phylum Chordata; class Mammalia; order Rodentia; family Cricetidae; genus Chionomys; species Chionomys nivalis. Next base: position 28,831,975 of record NC_080090.1, on the reverse strand, counting down.
AACATGAGACTCCGTAGTGATTGATTGGTTGAAGTCTGCTGCAACTGGCTGATTTGGCATTTTGGTGTCCTCATGTGCTGTCTAGCATTTACTACAGGTCAGATGGAGCTTAGGAAAATGAGGGTAACTGTTCTCTTTGTCTTGCAAAGTGATAGCGGTCATTGGAAGAGGGAGCCACCCTCTCCTCAGCCTGCTCTGGAGTCACTTACAGATTTGCAGCTGATGTTTTGTGTGGAGGTGACTTTGAAAATGTGTGGCTATAAATAGTATGGAACTAATACCCATGATGCAAATTTTTCCCTGTACATTTTCTTTTGCCATTCGATATTTTACAAATTTTAACATGTGTTTCTCCATTATTGTAGCTACAAAGATACTTTGTTATGATCCTAGAAATAAAACTTATTATAAAAAGACTATTTGGAGCTGGTCCGATGTTTCAGCGAGTTAGTGTGCTTGCCACTAAGACTGACAGCCTGGGATCTACGTGATGGGAGAAGAGAGACAACTCCAGAAAAGTGTCCTCTGACCCTTCCTCTACATACAGAGAGAGTAGTAAATGCTTTAAAAATAGGTTTTTACTTGATGAATTAAAAGCAATCTTTGTACTTTAGAAAAATGAATAGACAAAGCATACAGAAGCATGGCTCTAGCAAGGTGTGCTGGGAAGGGTTTTTAAAGCATGAAGCCAGAAGCAGCAAAAGACGCCACTGCCTGGCAAGGTCCTTGACTGGAAGATCAGAGCGGCTTCTCTCTCCAGCAACGGAAGAAGGCTCCACTGAGTGGAAGCTCTGAATGAAACGCTCACTGATGGGGGGTGTTGGATATGGAGATAGGGGAACAGGCTGGATCCCTACCCTTCTGTCTCTGTCTGCATCTCTTGTCGCTTCTCTTCTCTGACTGCTCAGCCAGCTCATCCATATAGATGCTACCATGGAGCAGGATGGCTGTGATGTGGCAGATATATTCAAGATCGGCTTTAACATTGCCCTCTATTTTCTTTTCTAACTCTACAGGAACCTAGTAATAAAAGGGTCAAACCCCTTTCAAGAGTCACGTCACTAGCAAACCTCATCCCACCTGTGAAGACCACACCATTAAAGCGCTTCAGCCAAACCTTGCAGGTAAGGGAGTGTGGACTTGGGTTGCAGTCAAATCTTGCAGGTAAGGGAGTGTGGACTTGGGTTGCAGTCAAACCTTGCAGGAAAGGGAGCGTGGACTTGGGTTGCAGAAAGCTATGCTGTGCTCGCGTCCACAATGTCTGTTGGTTTCAGGCCGACCTGCATCATCCTGCTACTGTAGATATGCAGATGAAATGTGCCGGGAGAAAATGTGTGCAAGCTGTAACCCCGGTCAGGCAGAGAAGGGCCACTTCTCTTCGGTTTTCCTCACGGTTGCACTTTCCAGAATGTACTCTTAGCACTCTTACTGGTTTTGCCCAGTAATGTTTCTGAACTCCTGAGATATCACCATGTGGTATGAGCTGGATGGTAGATGGTAGCAGAACTTGGTGGCTTCAACCAGGATCAGCGAGGTGTGGGGGATGGGGGGAAACATCTGTCACCTCTTTGTTCATGTCTCATGAACTAATGATGGTTTCTACTTTTTTGGGGGGGTTGTTTTGAGACAGGGTTTCTCTGTGTAACAGTCCTAGCTATCCTGGAACTAGCTTTTATAGACCAGGCTGACCTCAAACTCACAGAGATTCACCTGCCTCTGCCTCCTGAGTGCTGGGATTAAAGGCATGTGCTACCACTGCCCGGCCAGGGTGGTATTTCTTATATGTGGAAACCACAGGAAATTCTAATTTTGAAGTCTATAAGGAGATTGATTTGGACACAGCTGTGCCTGTCTATTTACAGAAAAGGTTTGTCGACCTCTGGGTTAAACAGAAACCCCAAAGTGTCTTGGTTCAGACTTTGGTTCTCTGTTTGAAGACTGCCAATCTTTCACAGGCAACTTAGCATTTCTAAGTCTTGCTTTTATTCCTTAGAGGCAAATTTATCATACAGTCACCATTGTGGCTTATAAAAGGGCATAGCTCCTTTGTAGAATAATTGTAAAGATTTATGAGATAATAAATTCAAGAGGCTTTAGTTATGACTAGCTATGTAGTGAGTATTGTCTACAGTAGTAACTTTTAGTTAACAAGTTGTTTTCAAGCACCGTTATATTTTTATTTTGTGTGTGTGTGTGCACGCGCATGCGTGTGGAGGGGGGAGGCATGTATGCGCCGTGATGCTTATGTGGAGGTCAGAAGACAGCTTGGGAGGAGTCATTTCTCTCCTCCCACTGTGAAGCTTCCAGGGATTGAACATAACCACCAGACTTGGCAGCAGGTGCCTTTACCCACTGAGCCATTTCACCAGGGTTTCCCTGTAGCTTTGGAGCCTGTCCTGGAGCTTTCTCTGTAGACCAGGCTGACCTTGAACTCACAGAGATCCTCCTGCACGAAGCCTATTCTTCTTTTTTTTTTTTATTTATTTATTAAAGATTTCTCCTCCCCGCCACCGCCTCCCATTTCCCTCCCCCTCCCCAACCAACTCCCCCTGTCTCTCAGCCCGAAGAGCAGTCAGGGTTCCCTGCCCTTGGGAAGTCCAGGAAGCCTATTCTTTAACTTCTTACTATAGCTTGCCTTTTGAAGTGAAGGTTGGGATCTAGCCACAGTCTTGGAACCAATTTGTAATCATAAAAGCATCCTTTTAGAATGAATCCCACAAAAGTCAGCCCATGAGATCTCATGCAGCACAGCTAAGCAAGTCGATCCTGCCATTTCTCATTTGTCTTGCGTACTAGTATTTAGCAATGTTTTTATCTTGACCTTGAACGTTTAAGATAATTGTTGCCCGGAGAGAGCTTCCAGGTGAAGATTTCTCCTTGATTCTTATCTTCTCAAAGGAAAGAATTTAGGTAACCACGGAGCTTAAGCAGAAGTTTGTGTAGCAAAACAAAGCTTTCACACCGGAGAAGTTGAAGTGATTGACCCAGAGACATACCTCATGCTGACAGTTATTACCTGAGAAGGCTTTGAGCTTCTCCTACAGCCCTTTGCATCCCTGCTTCCTTACTGTTTGATGTATGCACCACAGCCCTGTGATGCCATCCCTCCCTACCACTTGCCCCTCTATACCCACCTCTCTGTTAACTCTGCTGTCAATCATGAATGGAATATCTTACCACCCAGTTAAGTCTGGGTTTGGCTTCATCTGTCTCAGTGCCTGGGACTGTGGACTCCTGGTTATCCCTCTGGTCTCTTAGTGGGAAGAACAGAGAAAGAAAATAAGATTTTGCTGGGGAGTCGGCCTGCAGAGCAAGCAGAGAAAGATCTGTCTGCCTACTGTCCCTTGTGGCCAGTGTCTCCGCCCTCTGGACGACTTCACTGCGGGCTTTTCCTGGAAGATTCATTATCACCTGAGTCCTGCACATCTGTTCTTTTGCTGAGTTTTGCTTTTAGAAAAGTCTTTAGGCTGTCAACTGTATTTGACCCTTTCCTCTCCAGCCTAGTAGTCTTGGTTCAAGCTCACTGTGTGCTATTTCATCCTTTGATGTCGGGTCTCTATACTAATGGCCTCTCTTGCTACTATTTCTGGCAGGAAGTCCACCCTATGCCAGGGAGGGCCTCACTCGTTCTACAAGTATCAAGTGAGCCTTCACCTTGCACTGGGCTCTTCCTGCGTCTGGGTTCTTTTCTCAGGATGGAGTTGCCTTCTGGTAGATTCATGGCAGTGCTGGGCTTCAGTTTGCCACATGGCAGTAACAAGTTAGGGCCGAGTAGCTAGCCTTCTCTACAATTGCCCTTGGAGCTGTTGGTCCCATTACTAGCTCACATTGCCTTGTCTGGCTTGTCAACCTTTGCATTTGTGTTTCGAGAACACTGTATTCTCCCCTGTAGCCCATCCTGATTTCATACTTCACCATTTTTCTTTAGACTTCCCAGGCTATCTTTATTTTTTTTTTTTCTGATTCCTAGGGGTCCTGCAGAGGAAACACTATAGTAGAAAGTTGATCATCTTAGAAATGTACATTGACCTAGAGAACTGGGAAAGAAAGAAATTAATTAAGCAATGTCTGAAAACCAGCAGACTGAGACCAAGCAAGGATGAGACAGCCAGACCCGAGGGAGGGTCTGCCATGTTAAAATTGTCTTCTAAATCTTCAGAGATATTTTTCTTTTACAAAATAAATTTCTGCTAACCTTTTTTAACTGTCATGATAAATAGCTAACACTAGGCTGTATATATGGAACAGAAATAGAAAAGTTATTCATAATGGTTATGTACATAGAAATAGAAAACTTGAACAAATATGGTATTTAGAGGGAAGAGGTTAGTGGATTGGAATACACCTCTAACCTTGTATTTGAACACCATGCTCATGGGATGATCTGAGAGGATGGTGAATGCCAGCTTGCTCCCTTGGGACGTGCAGTGTAAGCTTCTGAGTATTGTTTACTAAGCTGGTATCCTGCTCATTACCTTCTCACTTCATTGCTTCCCTTGCCAGCTAAAAAGGGAGAAAGTGCTGATGCAGCCAATGGAGCAGGGAGGATGAAGAGGAGGAGTGGGCCCCAGGGGCAGCTCGGGATCCAATTTCAAGAGCTTTCACCGTTTGTTTAGCTATCCATTCGTTCGTATTAGGGGAGAAAGAAAACGAGGGGAACACGGCACAGCAAAACCTCTTGGCACTTAGCAGTCTCTTGCCTTATGCACCTGTGTGTATAATTTTCTGTTTCAAAAAATCATGAGCATGAGGCAAACTGGCTCATTTAATTCCCTTCTCTTAGTTTCTTTTATTTTTAGTAATGGAGATAACAAGGCAGGTGGTTTCCTACCAAACTTTTCGTTGTGTAGATTTTTATTGCATTTTTATTTGGGGGGAGGAGGTGGTTTGTACCTGCCATGGTGTGCGTGTGGAGTTCAAAAGACAATTTATGCAAATCAGTTCTCTCGTTCTACCATGTGGGCCCAGATGAGTGAACTCAGGTCATCAAGCTTGGTGGCAAGTGCTTTTATCCACTGAGCCATCTCATCTGTGTGTGTCCAACTCACCTCCCCCCCCTTTTTTGTTGTTACTGAGACAGGGCTTCCTTGTGTAGCCCGGGTTAGCCTAAGACAGTCCATGTATATAGCTCATCCTCCTGTCCTTGCCTCCAAAATGCTAAGATTAAAGGCATATGCCACCATACCTGGCCCCTTTTTATGTTTTTTATAAACAAGGTCTCACTAAGTTGCCTAGGTGAGCCTTGAATCCCTCTGTAGCCCAGGCAGTCCTTACAATTTTGATTTCCTTTGCCTCAGCCTTATGAGTGACTGGGGTAGCACACCTGTGCCACCAGACCCAGCTAGCGGCTTGGTTTTGTGTTGCACTGTTTCTTTTCCCCTGGCTCCTGGCACTTCAGAGGCATATAGATCCTTTTGGATATCCAGTTTCATCTCTCAGGTTGAGTTCCTTTAATTGTAGGCCAAGCAGTGACTCAGACCCAAACATACGCTTCCATCAATTCTTAGCGGTTCTCTCCTTGTGCGTCTACAGTCAGTGGAGGAGGATACTGGGCACTCTGAGCTGGCATCCTCTTCCAGAAATTAAAAACCCATTTACAAGTGTGAGTGGTCTCGGAGGCAACGCACTGCCGGGTTTGTTTCTCTTGCCTCCCCGCACTGATATGGGCTAGGGAGTTGGGTCTCAGCACAAAGGCAGTATTTATGGTGACGACAGGACTGTGGGTAAACCAAAGCACAGATGTCTGGATCCCCCAGGCCCATAAATCCCCTCTCCAGCATGCCTGAGAGGGAAACCTGGCCCAGCTCTGAAAGGGGCCGGAGTGTGCGCCTCTCATGTGGAACAGGGAATACCAGCTCCCATGGGCCAGCTGCATGCTGAGTGCTGCCTCTCCGTGCACAGCTGGCGTGACTGCTAAACACATTTGAGTCAAGTCCAGCAAGGACGGAATCCATTGCCCTGGGAGGTTGCTGTTCATTCTCTTTGGACATGAACATCTTTCTTGTCTGTTACAAAGTGTGTGTTCCTTATGGGAAAACACAGAAAAAGAGGAAGAAACGGAATGTGCATGGCCTTCCGTTCCAAAACAGCATTTTAATGTTTCTTCTCAGAATGACTTTGAGTATTAGTGCATACTTTGTGTGCCCTGAGCGTAGCTCAAGGTCACTTAGTCTGTCTAACCTCACTTGTGTGATCTGCTCACTTTGGGGTGCAGCTGCACAATCAGCCTCTCTTAACCTCACATAGGGGCACTCCCATTTTCATTAAAGTAACTATCTTATTTTCCCTAATAGTTTGGTTTAGGTCTCCCCCCCACCCCCGTTTTGTTGTTGTTTTGAAACAAGGTCTCTTATAGCCCAGGCTGGCCTTGAACTTGCTGCAAGCCTGAGGAGACCTTGGTCTACTTCCTCAATGCTAAACTCGCAGACAATACTACTGCACCTAGTGAATACAGTCCTGAGAGTTGAACTTGGGGCCTCATACATACTAGGCAAGGGCTTTACCAACTGAGCTAATGGCTCAGTAGGTTTTGTTCTGTCCTTTTTCTACCTACATCCTCCCTTTGTCATTTATCTGGGTGTGGAGCTTTTATGTAAGATCGAAAAAAAGTATTATATAACACTTATATTTGGGAAGTATGATCTTTATGAACTATGTATTATTCTAATGTGTTGATAGGATTTATTTCACATAGCTGGTGTCTAGTAGTCATGGATACTTGGGCTATGAATACTTTTAGGAATTTTCATGTGCATTTTTAAAGCATAATTGTACAGTACATAGGGGTTTTGTTTTTATATATGATTTAGACTGTGTGCAGAACTTGGTAGATACTATTACTATATTATTACTGGAAAAGTTAACCACTGCTGCTCTAAGGTTCTCTCAAGGCACTGTCTGTGGGTACCTGCCGAGTGATGGGGTCTGCCCTTCTTCTTGAACTGACACATAGAACACGCTCCACAGAGAATTGTTTGGCTAAGGAAGGAGTGTGGTAATCACAGCCTCTCAGTGCTTTGTTCTTTGGTCTTTAGATCTAGAAGCTTTCCATGTGCCCCAAGAGCAGTCTAAATACATGGTGTGAGCCAGTGATCTTCCCGAATATCCCACTGTGTTAACTATTCTGTCCTACACTTGATGATGGAGATGTGACCAATATGAAAAAGGAGGCACATGTGCTGTAGAAACCTATAAAATCTGGTTGGTAATAATTTTCTAAGATATTAGGAAAACAGAAAATGAAGAGCTCAGAGCCACTGTATCTCAGTCATAACACACGAATTAGTATATTAATGGGGAAAGGAGATAAAATTCTTGAAAGTAGTTATCCTTGAAAATATAATTATGAGCCATTTGCTCTTTTATTTTCTGTTTGCATTATCTTTTTCATTATCACACAAGAATTAGAATCATTACATAACAAATATAAATCTTATATTTAATTATGTTCTGTAGGTGGGCAGAGAATGAATGCATGAACTGGAAATACTTCTTTTCCATCATATATTTCTGTTACACTTAAACTTAAAAAATAACCATATGTTGCCTCTTCCAACCATATAGAAATAAATAATATCCAAAAATCTCATTGGATAATGTACACTATATATAGCATTATTGTACTAAGAAGGCAGATTAGAAATTTTAGTAATGGCCTGAGAGTTAGAGCATCAAGAATAGATGTTGGATTGGGGATGGCCTAGAGATGAAATGGGGAGAGGACACTCCAGGTTTGAGAAGGGAATGAAAAGTCTAGTCCCGTCTACACATGCGACATAAACAGGAAGATAAGTGTATGGACTTACGCAACCAAGTCTGACAACCGTGATTTTCTTTTCATAAATACCCTGTAAGTGGTGAGCCAGGTGAGCTCTCTACCACCAGCTGTGTTCTCAGCTGGTTATTTCCAGATCTTTTGTTCTTAGTTATGCTGATGGGTCTCTCATTGGTTAGTGAAGTTCCTTCAAGAAGCTATTTGCTCTTAAGTAACTCGATATGTTTCTGCTATTTGCTGTGGATAAAAGCATCCAAGACTTCCCCCCTTATCTGTGCTTTCACTCTCCCCAGTTAGGGTTACCCATAATCAACTATGATAGGAAAATGGTAAATGAACAATGCCAAGAGTGAACAACTTATACATTAAAAGTAACTTTGACTGTTGTAAGAATTAGTTTTATCTAGCTGTGACCAGATCTCTGACAGAAACAACAGAGGGAGGAATGAGATGTTCTGGGTCATGTTTCTACGATTGCTTGACATCATGCATTTGAACAGAATATCATGGTAGCAGGAACACATGCTGGAGGACCGTCGTTTGCATCGTCATGGAGCAGGACGCAGAAGGGAAAAAGGCCTGTGTTCTGCTGCTTTTCTCCCTTCCCTCTTCCATTCTGGGGTTGCAGGAAGCCCAATGGATAGCACACACTCCCCACCTTCATACCTGGTTTTTCCCTCTCAATCTTTTCTGAAAACACCTCCATAGATACACCCAGGAGTTTGTCTCAGTCTGCTGGGTAATTCTAAATCTAGTCAAGGTAATAAAGAAAATTAGCCTTCAATCTCTGGTAGTGATACACACCTTTAATCCCAGCACTTGGGAGGCAGAGGTTCAGGGCCAGCCTGATCTACTGATCTAGTGAGTTCCCAGACAGTCAGGCAACACCTGTCTCAAACCCTGCCCCCAAAAAGAGAGAGAGAAAGAGAGAAAGAAAATTAAGCCTTCTTATTTATTGCATTATTATAATTGTTCTTTTATTAATTATTGTTAATCTCTTAATGTGCCTAATCTAAGAATTAAACTTTGTCATAGATATGTATAGAAAAATGGTTCTCAACCTGGGTGTTGCAATCCCTTTGGGGATTGAACAACCCTTTCATGGGAGTTGCATATCAGATATCCTGAATATCATATATTTACATTATGATTCATAATAGAAGCAAAATTATAGTAGTGAAGTAACTACAAAAATAATTTTATGGTTGGGAGTCACTGCAACATTAAGAACTGTATTAAAGGTTCATGGTATTAGGAAGGTTGAGAACCACTGGCATAGACAAAGCATGGTTTATGTTTGGATCAGTACTATGATTGTACACATCCACTAGGGGCTCTTGAAACATATTTTCATAGATAAGAGGGGACCGATGGATGTAGACCAACCCTCATGGTAGCGATATGGTTGATAGTCTAAGAGTGATAGTCTTCTATTGCTGTACTAAAGCACCGTGACCAAAAGCTACATGGGAGGGATGGGTTCATTTACAGATTACAGAGCATCATCAGAGGAAGCCAACACAGGGAATTAAGGTTGAAACCTGACTGCAAGAACTGAAGCAGAGACCATGAAGAAAACTGCTCATTGGCTGGCTTCTCATGATTTGCTCAGTATGCTTTCTTATATAATCCGGGACTACCTGTCCAGAAGTGGCACTGCCCACAGCAGGGAGGACCCTCCTACATCAATCATTAAGCAATAAAATGACCCCACGGCTTGCTTGCTTCTATGCCAATGTGATGGTTTCCTCTTCCCAGATGACTCTAGTTTGCATCAAGTTGACACAAAAATTAGCCAGCACAGGTACTGACCATCTCCTGCCGACTGCAGTAGGCATCTGGCCAGCTGTTGACCTACTTTGACTTGGCCGCCAATCCTCACTTTAGCTTTTTGATGTTCTAATTATTATGTTGCCTCAAGAGATGAGAATACTGAGAGCCAGAGAAATGAGTAAAGCTCTTGTAGACCAGGCTGGCCTCGAACTCACAGAGATCCGCCTGCCTCTGCCTCTCGAGTGCTGGGATTAAAGGCGTGCGCCACCACTGCTGGCCTAAGCCTTTTCAACTCAAGTCTATTCTTACCTTCTCCCAGCCCCTCAGACCTCTGGCTCTTGACTTTTTCCTGCTCTTTCCCTTCAGAAGATTAGCACAAAGGTCAAATGTGGTGGAGCCGGCAGTGGGAAAGGTGCTGCTCCTCATTTTAAGCGAGAGCCTTCTGGGGGGAGGGGCTATGCGGGAGCCTTTTGTGACTGCATGTTGGAACTTTTTGGTTGCACCCAATGCAGCAGCCACACTGGAACAGTCCCATCCTAGCTTCCAACCTGTTTACTATTGAACCATCTGCTACCAAATAGCTGTGTAGTCGGGATGGTGGAGGGAATATGCCCGGCCTGAGCTCTATTGGAGCTTGTTATCTTTGGCTATGTAGACCTTCTGTTTTTGCAACCGGACAGAGCAAGCACCCTGCTGAATAGGCAGCATTAACAAATCAAATCTGTCCCCTGGTGTCTACCTGTTGGGCTTTCATTTCCTCCGACATATGTAAATGGACTGGTTTCCTACCCTACTGACAGTCAACCCCCACCTGCGACAGCTTTCCTACATTCCCAGCTTGGGTACAAACATGGACACCCATTTCCAAAATCTGCTTTTGTCAGTCTCCTGTATGGCCAACCGTTACTGAGCTTTGGGTTTCTACTTATCTGCCGGGCTGGGTTTCCTCGTGGAAACTCTTGTTTATTCTGTAACTTTTTCACTGCTATCCCAGGATCCTCCCCACCCCAGCAGATCCGTGTATTTGTGTCTGTGGTTATGTGGTCCCTCCCAAGGCTGAGTCCATCACTTTGAAATGGACCAGTGTTTCTCCCCCAAGGGGACATAGGTAATGTCTCGAGATGTTTTGGTCAGCACAGCTGCGTTGGGGATGCTCCTGGTGTGTTGTGGTTAGAGACCAGCGCTGTCGCTAAGCATCCTACAAAGCACAGGACAGCTTTGCACAAGAAAGACTTGTCTGGTTCAGAACTGTGTGTCACAGACTAAGAAGTTGCCTGAAACTCATCCGCTGTGGCTCATGTACCGAACGAACCCTATACTAGGGCAGAGCCGGCCTGGATTATCACTCAAAGTGCCCCTCACACTCACACAGTTAAAAATCTATTATTAACTGCATGGCCTTCAGCAAAATTTAACCTTCTGTGAGCCTCAGGTTTCCTATCCATAAAATGGGAGCAAGAACCTTACTTCTCGGGTTTGGCAGAATTCTAAAGCTTTGGTTCAAGCAAAGAACATCCCTTGCTCCCCAAGGGCGTTCACTCTACAGTGTCAAGCTGTCTCCTATTCCTGCTGCCACCCTTTTCTGCCGTGGATGGACTGTGTCCTCTAAAACCATGAGCCAAAATAAAGTCCTCCCCTCCCTTGCGTTGTTTTTTGTTGGGCATTTGGCCACAGCAGTGTGTTTGTCTTCTATTGTGAAAAAACATCATGCGTGCACACACACACACACACACACACCACTTCAGTTTCCTTATTGGCAAAATGAAAACAAACCTGCTTTATGGGGGTGTGTTGTGAGAATTCATTCCACTCATAGTTTTGGGGTACTTGTCTTAGGCATGACTTCTGTGTACATACATAATCTCTTATAAGGAAGAGGAGAGGTCTTGCTCACTCTCTTGCTCTGGCTGGGCTTGGCATGGTCAGAGACCCAAAGGGGTCAGAAAGTCGAGTAGACCTATCCTCTTCCTTATAGAGATCACGTCTGCACACAGAAGCCACACCCTAAGGCCAGTCCCCCACAACCATTGGCAGAATGAATTCCCACAACAGGGATGGTGTGAGAATTAGAAAGATTACGTCTAAAGAGCTAAGGATAGATGCATAGATAATACTCATGGCACCCCAAGTCTGGCAATCACTAAGAAAACACAAAAGAGGAGCACCTTAAGGTAGTTTACCTCTTTTTTATATATAAATTAATTTAACTTTATTCTATTGTTCCGAAGGTATCAAATTCCCTGGAACTGGACTTATAGATAGTTGTGAGCTGCCATATGGGTACTAGGAACTGAACCCAGGTCCTCTGGAAGAGCAGCCAGTGCTCTTAACCACTGAGCCGTCTCTCTAGCCCCTAAGTAGTTCACCTCTTATTTCCCCCAAATGGTAATGAAGAAAATCTCCAACTGACTGAGAAAGTCTTGATGAATGCATAAAAATTTGGCCATTATTTCTTATAGTCAAAACATGATATAGAACTCAGGTGCAGTGATTTTTGCCTACGAGACTAATAAATCCACCCAATGAGAATGAAAGCATATGCTCTCCTCTTCCTGTCTGGGAGAAGTACCGCTGAACAGCCTGCTTGAAAGGTTAATTTGGTAACACTTTTAGCATCAAGTATCAATATTAATATAGATGAGCTCTTGGAAACCCCAGCAATCCAAATGAGATCCAGTAAAAATAAATACAAGTTGATAGTTTTTAGACTGAAGGAATCTGCCTTCATAAATATCAACACAAACATACAAAGGGTGTTCCGTCAGGCACTTATAATAGCCAATGGCCAGAAATAATTTCACTGTTCATCAGGTGGGCATTGAATAAGTATGGAGTCTACGTAGACCTTGGGGTCCCACTGTAACCATTGCTAAGGAGTGAAACGTTTGGGACTAGGAAATAGTTTTATGATACCACTACTTTGTTATTTCAGAGATGTTTAATTTTATGTTATCTGAACTTTAGGCTCAGTGATTTTACTTGAAAGAAATTGCTCTTTTTTATTAACTTTTTATGTTAGCAAAAAAAATGAGTTTCATAGAGGCATTTTCATATACATTCTCTCTCTCTCTCTCTCTCTCTCTCTCTATATATATATATATATATATATATATATATATATATATGGAATGTGTATTTCCATATATGGAGACATTTAATGCTTTGTTATCTTATTTACCTCAGTTATGTTGTTGCTTTAAGAATTATTTTAGTTTTAGATGTGTATCTGGGGGGAGGTGCACATGAGTGCGGAATCCTGGAGAGGCCAGAAAAGGGAGCTGGATCCTTTGGCTTGTAGTTATAGGTGGTTGTGAGCTACCAGTATGGAAACTGGAAATCAAATACAGGTCCTTTCCAAGGGCAGCAAGTCATGTTAGCCACTGAGCCATCTGCCAAACCCTCAGTTACGGTTCTGAAGAATGAGTGGTTTGTTTTGTTTTGTTTTGTTTCTTCAAGGCAGGGTCTCTTTGTAGCTCTGAGTGTCCTGGAACTCACTCTGTAGACCAGGCTAGACTCGAACTCACAGAGATCCGCCTGCCTCTGTGACCCTAGCACTGGGATTAAAGGCGTGTGCTGCCACCAGTGCCCAGGGAAGAATGAGTTTTTTCTATGCTAACATGAAAAGGGATGGTTGATTGAAAAGAGAAAACATTCTGTTTTCTGTAAAATACTTAGAAGAAAATTGGAAAGGCATAGAATGCAGCAATGCCATGAAATGGATTTGGGGAAAAAAAGGAGAATTTGTATCACATGATTTGTAGAACATGAAAGTTTCAAGTTGGTATGAATTGCTTTCCGACTCTTGGGGGAAGTCCAAGGCTGCTCAGACTGAAAGTGGATGAGAGGGGCGACTGATCCTTTCAGTGAAAGTGGAAACTGATGTCGCATTCTGCGTCTTCTTTTTTGTGTATTTTTTCTTTCTGTTCTATAATTCCCACCTGCCCATCAGAACCACAGAGAGAATGGGCTGGTGACTCCCTGCCTTGTTTTGACCTTCCAGGACTGTGGCTAATCGATTCTGAGTGCAGGCAAGCTACACACATTTAGCATAGTTGCTATTTATAAGGGGCTTGTTAAAGCGATCCCAGGATTTGTGCAATACCTCTAGTGACCTGGACAAGCACTTTCTTGCTGTCCTAAATGGAGTGGTTCAGATTTCGTGAGCTTTTCTGTGAGTCAGGGACCCACAGAAGTCCCTGCTAGCCCAGGAGTTTGCTTACTGCTTGCAAGACAGCATGGGCTTGCCTGCACAAAGCTCTGGAAACATCCTGAAGCCCCTTTGGAAACTCCTTGTTATATTTTCCATTTTCTCAGGTTCTAAAAAATTAGAAGGTAAGCTGGAAGTCACCTGTACTGTCCGTGTGAAAAAAATGAGAAATTGATGGCATTTTAAATATCTGCTCACAAAGGATTTGCATAATTATGAAGTGATTATATACAGATTTTAATGCTGGTCAATTTTTGCATAAAGGGGATTTTTAGAAGCTAAGTTATCTCAGAGTTGTCTTAAAGGGTAGACAATATTCTGTCAACAGGTGATTCTAACTTATTTAACAGTGATCTTAATGGTGGAGCCATCTCTAAAGCCCCACCCCCCACTCTAATTTTTAAGTAGAATATAAACTTCCCTAATGAGTTCTAATTGATGAATTTCATAGTTGGATCTCAAATAATTGAGAGCTACCCTGTAGTGTCTTAGTGATGCAGGCTTACATGACACGTGTAAAATCAACTAAAATCAAGTTAAATAAATAGAGCAAGGTATAGTCACTGTTCCGTCAGAAATTTACCTAAATGTCAGAATAGGAAGGAGGGAGGATGTTGGTGAAGCCTTCCTAAAAAAGAGAGATCTGAGCCGGGTACTGGTGGTGCACGCCTGAAATCCCAGTACTCAGGAGGCAGAGGCAGGTGGATCTCTGTGAGTTTGAAACCAGCCTGGTCTACAGAGTGAGTTTCAGGGCAGCCAGGGCTTTTACACAGAGAAACCCTTTCTTGAAAAAACAAAAAGAGAGAGAGAGAGAGAGATCTGGGTTGTGTTCTGAAGACAGGTGAGGAGTGGGTTGGGAAATGGGAGAAATACCTTTGAGAAAGAGAAAATTGCTCAAAGGAAGCCCTGAGGGATAGCACAAAAGCAATGTTTGAGAGTAGCGGGGTGACTCACGGGGAGTGGCAGGATGCTGTCCTAAGTATGTTGCTTTGGCCCGATTCTTGGCCATGCTGAGTGGAAGCTCACACAGAAGGGCCCAGGGGCAGCGCACAGGGACAGCTGTTAAAGTGTATGTTGGAGGATATTGTTGGTTTTTAGCTGGTAGCACACAACTGTAATCTCAGCTCTTGGGAGGCTGATGTAGGACAATCCTGAGTTTGAAGGCAGCCTAGGCTACAGAGTATGTTCCAGGTCATCCTAGGCTGTGTAACCAAAGAACCCGTCTTCTTTAAAAAGATGTATTTTAATATCTTAAAGTGAGTGTACATGTAACATGTGTGTGTTTGTATGCATGTATGTATGTGCAAGTACATGTAAGGGCAAGTGCCTTCAGGGACCAGAGACATCAGATTCCCTGGAGACAGAGTTAGAGACGGTTGTGGATACTGAAATCCGAACTTTGGGCTTCTGGAAAGGCTACCGCATCTTAATGTTTTAATGTTTGGTCATCTGTCCGGCTTCATGAGAACTTGTCTTTTTTAAAAAGAAAAAAAGCATTTTTTGAGTGTAGAAATACCTCCTTGCCTTTCCGTCTCCAGGGAGCATGTTGAAATCTTGCAGGATAAAGACTACAGATGACACATTCACCTTCTTTTGTCTTGAGAAAGCCCCGTGGGAGTATATTTCAGTCACAAGGCTGAACTTGGGGTGATTAGGACCTCTAAAGACAGCTGGGCCTCTTTGCCTGTGTCAGGGGTAGGCATCGTTTGTTGCCAGGCTGGTACCCGGTATGCATATTCATTGCAACGTTTTGCACTGATAGAACCCCAGCTACTGGAGACAGAAAGAACCTGTGTGTAACTTAAATGACTAAGGTTCGTCCTTCCAGACTTCAGGCACAGTGGGATCCAGGAGCTTAATCAGTTCACTTTGCTAAAGCCTGTTTGCTTTCGCATCCTGTGTGTCCCTTTCCTGACTCCTGAGGTAAATAGTTGTTCCGTGTGACCAGGGAGAGTTTGCTTGCTTGCGTTATCTCTGAACTCCCAGCACCAGAGTGCCCCTCCCCTTTTCTCTCATAAATCATGTGGCAGAGGATCGGGGTGATGGCACCGTCTGGTTGCTCAGGCCTGGATAAGCCTACCCAAACTATTCTGGGGGTGGGGAATACCAGGGATAGCGTGGTGCTATTGTAGGAAAGGGTAAGTTTTCCTTTATGGCTATCCACCCTCCTGCCTGTGAAGAGTAGCCACCTACTGGAAATAAACCACTGGGCGTGTGCTGGAGAGCTGCCTTTCGCATGTGAGCCTGGCCTGCCTGGTCTCGTTCTGTGGTTCACTCGGTGTCCAGGTCACACGGGATGTTGCCTCCAGCATGTTGTGTGAAAAGGCACCTATTCTTTTTCCTCGGTGTCCCACTCCCTCAAAGCTTCGGCCGTGCCCTTTCTGTCTTGCAGATACATGGTTTGTGTCTGTCAGTGACAGGAAGCTGCTCACGAAGGATCCACCCCGTCCTGCTGCTGACCCTATGATTTCTTTTTCTCATTGTGTAGCGGTCCATTAGCTTCCGCAGTGAGAGCCGCCCCGACATCCTGGCCCCCCGAGCATGGTCCAGAAATGCCACCTCCTCAAGCACAAAGCGGAGGGACAGCAAACTGTGGAGTGAGACCTTCGATGTGTGTGTCAATCAAGTGCTTACGGCCAAGGAGATCAAGCGACAGGAGGTAAGCTCGGGACCCAAGGAGCTGCCTGTGTGTCGACAGCAAAGGTACCTGTAGGCGAGAGCCACATCCTGTGGAGAACACAGGATGGCAGAAACTAAAAAGCCAGCATCCAGCTTCGTGGGCCTGGCCTGACTGTAAAAATAAAGTGATTTTGCTGTGTTGAATCCAAGAGTCCAGTTAGGATTCTTACACTCACAAAGACAATTATGTATATAATGAATACTATACCATGTATCTATACTATATTATACATATATATATACACAATTTCATATATATATATGACGATATATTCTATTTCTTTCTTTCCTTCTTTCTTTCTCTCTTTTTGGTTTTTTGGGACTGGATCCCTTTTTGTAGTCCTAACTGTCCTGAAGCTTACTCTGTAGACCAGAATGGCCTTGAATTCACAGATCTGCCTACCTCTGCCTCCTGAGTGCTAGGATTAAAGGTGTGCGTCACCACACCCCACTGCAGTCATTTTATTTATATCTTGATAGTAACTTTTAGATGTTTTTTAAAAAAATATTGGGCTCTTGTAACATTGGTCCAGCTTTCTAAAGAAAAACTTTTCCTTGCGGAGGATAGTTAATTTCCGTATGAGTTTTCTGTATCCCCATCTTTTTTTTTTTTTTTTTGAATTTTCGAGACAGGGTTTCTCCGTAGCTTTTGGTTCCCCGTATCCCCATCTTAAGTAGCTGTGACGACATCCCCTTCTACAGAGGTCTTGTCAGTGCAAGCTCTGCTCACCTCTTCTCATGTGCTGCCTCCACTGGGATCCCAGGAGTGTCTAGTTTTTATTGTTGTTTGTTTTGGGTTTGGGGGTTTTGTTGTTTTGTTTTGAAACTGAATCTCCCCATGTAAACCTGGCTAGCCTAAAACTCATGATGTAGACCAGGCTAGCCTCAAAACTCTCAAAGTACTTTTAGCCTCTGCTTCCCTGGTGCTGGGATTAACAGTGTTCTCTCTCCTTCCCCTTTCGCCTCTTCCCTCTCACTTTTCCTCTCCCTCAGACAACCAGAAGGGGTACTTGAAATCTCGTGGTTTCATGACCAAGCTGTCCTTCCCTAGGAACTGATTTTCCAGGTCTACTTGCATACAGGTCAAAAACTAAGCTTGCAGGGTTACTCAGAGGGCTAATGCCTGCAGTGGCGCTACTAGTTCAGGATGAGCTGAACCTCTATTACCAGGAGCTGCTGAAACCCTCAAAGCACTACACAGATGTAGAAATGGGGCAGGCATGTTTATATGTGTGCTTGGTTAAATAGATAAAGCAGGGAACAAAATTAGAATGCTACCGTGTATATAAAATAATATGTATGTATATTAATTTGTTTATATGTTCATAAAAAATATTTCTGGAAGGATGCCCAAAGAATTGGCAGCAGTGTTTCCTTTTGAAGTCCCCGAAAGAAGGAGCTGAGATTTTCCCACGTGCACTCCATTTTGTGCACTCTGTGTTGGGTACCATGCAGATGTATTGCCTACCCAACAGTAAGCAAAGGCTTTAAATAGTGCACGCACTCTCAGAAATCCTGTGTGGAAATATAGCAAAGTCACATGTGAGATTAGGATGTGGGTGTTTGGTCTTCACTCCTTGCCATGTAGAATCTCCCACCCTCAAGCCGAAGATTGAATGGTGGCTGTCAACCATTGAAAGCTTCCGGCTGTGTACTAGCTACGAGTCAGACCCAGGCAAGAAAACAGAAGTGCTATCCAGTGACAACCCAGCCTGTCCTGGTTTATGCTTTGTTTTGTTTTGTTTTTTTCTCAACTTAACACAGCTTGCTTGTCTGGAAAGAGGAACCTTGATTGAAAAAAAAAATGCCTCCATCAGACTGCCTACAGGCAAGTTTGTGGGGGTATTTTCTTGATTTGTGATGGACATGGGATGGCCCAGCCCACTGTGAGCGATGACGTCCTTGGGCCAGTGGTCCTGTGTAGTATTAAGAAAACAGGCTGGAAGAAAAAGAAAAGAAAAGAAAAGAAAAGAAAAGAAAAAGAAAAGAAAAGAAAAGAAAGAGGGAGGGAGGGAGGGAGGGAGAGAGAGAGAGAGAGAGAGAGAGAGAGACAGTCTGAAAGGCCTGTAAGTAGCTTTCCCTTGTGACAGTGGTTCTCAGCCCTCCTAAGGTTGGGACCCTTCCATACAGTGTCTCATGTTGTAGTGAACCCTCAACCATAAAGTTATTTCATTACTACTCCATAACTGTAATTTTGCTACTGTTATGAATCATAATGTAAATATCTGATATGCAGGACCTAAAGGGACTGGGACCCACAGGTTGAGAACCACCGCTCTATGACCTCTCTTCTAGTTTTTGCCTTGAGTCTGGCCCTGAGTTCTCTCAGTGACTGACTGTGACCTGAGAGTTGCTGTGTTTATCCCACAATAGAAACCAAACTAAGATCTACCGGCTGACCCCTGGAGAAGTGAGCGAGGCTGATGGTTCCAGGTGATAAAGGCCAGAGATTTCATCTGTCTGCTGTCTGGATCGCCATGGAAACCCAGAGGACATAGTTTTAAGAGCTGAATGGCTAAACACGAGTTCTGAAAGGGTGGTGTGGTAGATACAGAGAGGGTGTAGGCTGCTCTCATACCTGCCCTCGATCCTGCCCTCACCTGATACTCATAGCCTTTATGATACCCTGTAAACCGTAAACGGGAATGTTGCCCTGAGTTCCGTGAGCAGTGGTGGCAGATTAACTTAAGGAGGGGTCATGAGAACACTGACTTCTCACCGTTGATGAAAGTCACAGATCAAACTATTTAAGGTCTTGATTAGCATATAGAAGGGTAAAGAGCCTTGGGACTGAACCATCACTCTGGGGACCTGATGCTATCTCCACGTAGGTAGCATTAGAATTGAATTAGATGACAGCTACCTGGTGTCTGCGGCATAATTCATTGCTTGGAGTGCAAAGGGAAGTCCCCCCAGAAGTCACCTGTGTTATGAAAATGGAGGAGGGAAAAAAAAACTGAAATAGGGGTGGGAAGGGAGAGCAAGGGAGAAGAAGGGGGGAAGGGATGGAGGGAGGAAGAGACGGAAAAACTGAGTTTGTTATTTCTGCATTCTCAGAGTTAGCAGGGTGCTATTGTAGGTGATTTAAAATTTCCTCCCTTATGTTTTACTGTATTTTTTCTAAGTGTTATCCATGTCCATATGCGTCTTGTACAACCTGCCAGCCTAGGAAAAGGAAAGACAGAGCGCAGATGAGAAAGGCATTAAGGCAGGGCCAGCAGCAGTGAGCAGCAGTCAGGATTTGAACCTGGTGTTTCTCTTCTTTTCTCTTGTGGAATCCTGTGGGCCTCCTCTCTTGGGGACGAAGGGCATTGGTCATAATAGTTGATGAGCTCCCTCCCATAAAGCAGATGGCCAAGGAAATCCAAGGCAAGTCCATTTAAGATGCCACTGTTGGAGACAGGCAGCCGAGAGTTACACAGGACCCCTGTGCTATTTTTGTAACTTCTTACGTGCGTGTAATTATTTCAGTAAGCCAAGAGGTGAGACTTTGCTGGACCGTCGGGAGGGCTGTCCCCACAGCCCAGGTTTCTGTCTCACCTGCTCTGTTCCATTTCATTGCCCTCTCGTCGGTAAACCTCAGGGTAGTGGCCAAGCCTGGAAGCAGCTGACTTCTCCTCTCCAGCTGGGGACAGTAGAGTTGTTCCTGGACTATCATTTCAGGCTGGTAGTCCTTTAGTGCCATGTTTGCCCAGTGTTTGGATTCCCGGTGAGAGGAGTGCACTGCGCACCATAGCTCTTTAGATTATGGTGGCTTAATGGAGCCAAATCTGAAATGATGAATTTACACACTCTAATCTCATTTATTGTGCCTGGTGAGACTTTAGAATGAATTGACTCCACCCGATTCTGTTTATAGTGATAAAATGTTGGGTTCTTTTTATAATCCCAGTCTTACGTAGATGATAAGAATATAGCTTTCTTCTGAGACTTGCCTTCTTTGGGGATAAAAAAAAGCAGACTGTGATGGTCTGGTTAATAACTCTGCCAGATCCCTTTCTGACTGCAGACTCTGCATGGTTTCTTACGATCACCCCCATAGCAAAGATACAGAATCCAGCACTCCCACCCTTGATGTCGTTCCCTGCTGCTGGACGTCATCAGAGTTTAAAACTGTGAAGGGCGAATTCGCAGGTGGGAAATACATGTCAAAATCCTCACAAACAAGGCTTTTCTTTGCCATTTTTAACTACAAGATGCGTTTGCTTCAGGATAATTTGAACTTTTTTTTCCTACGAGGTATTAAACTCAGGGCCTTCCACATGCTCAGCATACACTTCTCTGAGTGTACCCCATGCCTCATGCAAATTCGAGGGAATTCAGAACTTGTGAGTGTTGGTACTGTCTGAATTTATAAATGAAGGAACTGAACAAGTCTGTTCTCTTGCTTTGCAGGCGATCTTTGAGCTTTCTCAAGGAGAAGAAGACTTGATAGAGGACTTGAAATTAGCAAAAAAGGTGAGCTAAGATACAGTAGCTGTTTGAGTCACCTCATGTTTTTTCTGCCCTGTGAGTCATTTCACGGGCAGCCTCTTTGTGACTAACTCAAGTCATCAGAAATTGGAGGAAAAAAAAACCAAAAACTTTTGACCACAAACGAACAGTGAAGGAAATGGCTCAAAGCAAGAAGGCAAATAGCCCTCCACACCTGGCACCTGCCGGATGCCTCTGAGTGTCTAGGGCACCTCGAAGAATGTATCTGTTTAAATCTGAAAGCCCTCATGGTGGCCTGCCTGCTTTTGTATATACCTCATTGTCCTAGAAGTCTTTCTTGAGCTACTCAGGAGGCTGAGGTGGGAGGTCCTAGATTATGAGACCAGTCTGGGCCACATATTAAGAGTCTGACTCTCAAAACACACCAAAAAAGGAGTCTCATGTAGTCCATAAGAGAAACTACCATTTATAGAGAAATAGATTTCTGAATCAGGGTAAAGACAATTGATTCCTGAAAGTTGGTAGAGTGAGCTGCATGTTCGTATAGTCTAGAAATTAGGGTCTTTCGTACAGAACTAGGGTTTCTTTGGGGGGTGGGGTTATTTGTTGAATATGCTGAGCATCGGGCTCAGACCTAAACATGCTACACACATGATCTACCACTGAGCTAGACCCCAGCTAAAGACGTGTTAATCCACATTACGTGGGGGGAGGGAAGGACACCGTTGCCTTATATCATGTACATTCTTGACAACAAACCTTTTTTCCAGTGACCTCCCTAGTTTGGAGGCTCAATTCAGACTCCTTCAACTTGTTTTGTTATGGCTTCTTGAGGGAATCATGCATTCAGAAGAATGCTTCTTGACCTAGGGTCCTCGGTTTAACGTCTGCTAATAGGAGGTTCTGCCTCCTACACTGCTGAGATGGCTAGCTAGGCTTTGCACAGACACTGCCAAGTAAGAACTATTGGGTAGGCCAGAGGCAGCAGCTCAGAAATAAGAAGGCATTTAAGTCTGGAACACATCATATGTTCTAATCCCCATTTCCTGAGTCAAGATTTCCCAAATGTGAACCCCTTCAGATGTTTCTCGGCCATCCCCTGACTTATGAGTCAGAGGGCTCTGTTTCTCCCCCAATCCCTTTTTCCTCCCAGTCATACACCTCTGCCCCTCTCACAGGCACCAGCTCAAATCAAGGTCGTTCTTCTACGGTATTTCCGGCCTCCTCTCTGCACATGACTCACCTCCAGAACCTTCTTTGGATACCTTCCTTACCTTGAATTTTCTTACTTGTTAGAGCCCTTTATAACTTGATTGGTTTTGTTTTCTGATGGGACCAACCCTCCTGTCATTAATCTTAAACTTTTTTTTAAAATATATAAAGTTTCCATGCATCTTAAAAAAAAACCTCAATTAACTTTATACAACTCTCTAAGGACAAGCATTGACATCTGTCTTATTTTGCATGTGTTTATGTGTAGTATACGTGCATGTATGTAAGCCTGTTCATGTGTATGTGGTCACTTACGTGCTTGTGGATGCCAGAGGGTAACATGAGTCTCCTTCATTAGCTCATCATCATATTTATTGATGCAGATCCTCTCTACTGAACCAAAACTCATCAATATAGATAGTCTAGCTAGTCTGGTTAACCAGTTTGCTCTAGTTTAGCTAGTGTAGCTAGTCTGGTTAACCAGTTTGTTCTAGTCCTCTCCTGTCTTGTCACATTCCCAGTGGTGGGAATGTAGGTGGGTCACCATACCCACCCAACTTCGGAAGATCTGAACTAGGTTGGGCAAATGTTTGTCTGTCTGTACTTATCGTTAATAATGAAAGGTCCAACCAGTTTCCTTTTCTTTTCTATTCTTTTCGTATTGTTTGTTTGTCTGTTCATTTTTCAAGACAAGGTTTCTCCGTGTAGCCTTGACTATCCTGGAACTTGCTCTGTAGGCCAGGTTGGCCTCTGCCTCTCTCAAGTGCTAGGATTAAAGGTGTGTGCCACCACCCAGTGAGCAGTTTTCTTTTCCTTTGGATATGTACTTACTTGGAAAAGCCTGTTGTTAGCTAATCTGGAATAGAGTGGGAGGCTTTTCAAAGTGTAGAATCATGTAGACTTTCAGAGCCTGGTAGCAATCCAGACTGCTCTCCGTGTAGGACGTTTGCTCATTCCTCCATGTATGATGTATTAAAGGATAGAAGGACTTGGGGAAAATCTACCTTGGCTTATCAGCAGTCACAAGAGGTTACAGGCAGAACCTGGTTCCCTGCACCTCTAGCCGCATCTGTCTGCTGTTTCCCTGCATTAGGGGAGAAATCGTAGAAAGCCAACTTTTGTTTATTGTAAAGCACTTCTCGGGAATCACTTACACAAATGACTGAGCTCCTCTGAATTTAACATTTGTGTCCATCTCTTGCCCATCTTCTACAGGCCTACCACGACCCCATGCTGAAACTCTCAATAATGACAGAACAAGAGCTGAATCAAATTTTTGGAACACTGGACTCTCTGATTCCTCTCCACGAAGGTATAGTTTTGATCCCAGACGAGTCCCATGGCTGGTAGCCTTAATTGAGTTGTCTTATAGCAAATCTGTGATTGTGTAATAATGTGAGAAGCCCAGTATTACCCTTCAACCCTGCTCATGTTGGAATGTCTAACCTAATGTTTCTTTCTTGCCAGAGCTCCTTAGTCAGCTTCGAGACATTCGGAAGCCCGACGGCTCGACTGAGCATGTTGGTCCCATCCTCGTAGGCTGGGTAAGAAATGTTCTCTGGTCTTATTTGAAGATAGATTTTACATTAGCTGGACTTTTTCCATGTTGGCAAATTCTGGTTATCATGTCAGATAAAAGTCAGACTCTTGATATATTGAGGCTTTATTCTTCAAAGCATGGAAACAATTTTTTTTCTTATTGCAAATTTATTGCATTTAAAGACAACCTTGCATTTTTGCAATAAAGTAAACTAAAAGTGCACATGAAACTATTGTTAGTTTCACATGAAATAAAATGACACTAGATTATATTGGATTTAGCCCAATTAAATTATTGCAATTTCTCCTCTAAGTTTAAAATTAATATATTTATTTTTTTCTCAGGACATGTTATGCAAGAACTTTACCACTGATCTGTCTATCTCCATGCCCATTTTGCTGTCTTGCCCCTTATTCTGAGTCATGTTCTCACTAAATTGCCAACACTGTCCATGAACTCTCTTTGCAGCCCAGGCAGGCCTTGAATTTGGGATACTCCTGCCTCAACCTTCCAAGTAGTTGGAATTTACAGGCCTGTGCTGCCAGACCTGGCTTGACATTCTTGTTTATCACCAAAAATAGATAGCTCTTGTTTAGAATGTGTAAGACTCTGGGTTGGATGCCCAGCACTGGGCAGAGTGGGGCAGGGCGGGGGGAGGGGGTGATCTAAATGTGGTTTTACAAACAAGGTAATGAGTCTATGTTGCTTATACTTAAAACATATATTTCTGGTCCTAAGTAACTGCTGGGTATACAGACAACAAATGGATTCCCTTTCTTAAAAAAAAAAGATGGGACCTTCAGTTAGGGTTCATGAATAATGTGTGGTCCTCATACTGAATTCTTGTTCAGTTGAGTATGTAGGAACCACTGTGTCAGTCACTTAGACAAAGCATGTGCTATTTTGCCACCATCCTATCTACTCCCTATTGTCTGCTTGCCCGTGTCCTTCAGTGAATACGTGGGTGCTCCACCCCAATTCTAGATATTTTTATTTGTTATAAAGCAGGTATTGAAAGCAGATAACTATAATGACTTCTTCCAGGCAAAATTAGATCTCTTGATCCCTCTGGTTCACCCAGAATTCCAGGAAAATAGGCAGTGACAGAGGGTGATGCAGGGCTTTCAGTCCTACCGCCATGAGTGCTCTCTTTCCAGGTAAATTTGTTTCTAACCTTCGGGTTCTCATTGATGTCACATGACACTGGTGTCTGACCTGGAGCCTCTCAGTTACTGCCATCTCTGGAAACTTCAGAGGGTCCCAGGACTTGGCTCTAGCTCAGAAGTCAGTTTTAGTACCAAGGCTGAAATAGCTCGACAATATCTGCCAGACAAGTAATGGTGTAAGCTGAATAATTCAGGCCATGCGCTTCAATATTTCAGGGGAGGTCGTTCATCTCAAACTTTTGACTTTGTATTATTAGTCACGGTATTGTTTCAAAGTTCTTCAACTACAAAGACAGTTCTGTAGAAAGTGTGGGTCCACTGGAGTCAGAGGTGGTTGAGTGAGAAGGTCTATATCAGTGTGTTTAAACTCCCCCAGTCTGTGGAGTGAGAGCCCTTTAGAGTTAACTCTGGAGTTCCTGGTCGGACTTTTTTATGCTAGAGTAATATAGGAGGATGCTGTTCCTCTAAGCATTGCTTGCAGATGATGACATTGTTTCAGATTCAAGCTTGAGGATTTTGCCTTCTTCGCTTTTTTTTATTGCCCTGAAATACCCTTTTGTCAACTTATGTTATGAGATTAGTTTGATCTGAAGGCTCTAACAGTCGTGTCCCATACATGCCCAGAGGAAGTGTGTCCACGCCAGTCTCTTGCTGCTGGACCCTCCAGGCATCAAATGGGTCTTGAAGCTTGAAGAGCAGCCTGAAAGGAAACAAGTGGTCCATTGTTGCCAGATTTCATGAGAAATAGGTTTTTTTTTTTATCAACCAAAAAGCTGTTAAGTGTTTTTCTTTTAACTCCAGGTGTGTTGGTATGAGCAAGAGCTGTACACGAGAGTCAGTCTGTTTGAGTTCTAGTCTTTTAAACAGAGAAAAATAATATCTTACTAGACAGTAAATGAGAAAAGTCGGGGCCCATTCAATCCATGGAAAATTGATTTATTTTCCCCACAAAGGAAAAAAAAAAAACCCTTTGAAAGAGTGAGATATCCCCGCCTCCCCCCATTCCCCATCCCCCACGCCTGCCCAGGACAGTGTCAGCTGGGCCTTTTTGACCTTAGAGTGAATCCAGGACTTATGCTTTGAAGACTTTAAACAGACGGGATCTTTGGGGAGCTGCCCTGGTTATAGACGGTGGAAGTCCCCTTCCTAGTGGCTCACTCTGTTTGAGCAAGCCTTCCCTGTCACAAAGACACAATGTCCCAAGTGACTGGTCTCACTAATAAAATAATTTATAAGCTCTCCAAGGCAGAAAGTGCTCCTGTTTCATTTAGATCCTAGTTAATTTTTAATTCCAAAGAGAGAGAAAGGGTGGATGGAAGTGGAAAATCCAGATGTATTCTAACATTTTTTTATATTAGGGGGATAGAGCTTCTAAATATGTGTGTGTGTATATGTCTGTGTGTGTGTATTTTTTAAAAGTGCTTTCCATATATACTTATGATGGAGGAAGGTCATTCCATATATACTTATGATGGAGGAAGGTCAATAAAGAAACTGCTTGGCCCTCATAGGTTAGAACATAGGTGGGTGGAGTAAACAGAACAGAATGTGGGGAGGAAGAGGAAGTGAGCTCAGATGCCATTTCCTCTCCTCTCTGGGGCAGACGCCATGCCGGTGTGCTCCAGAGCAGACACGATGAAGCTCCGACCCAGGATGGACGTAGGCTAGAATGTTCCTGGTAAGCGCACCTTGGGGTGCTACACACATTATTAGAAATGGGCTAGTCCAGGTGCGAGAGTTAGCCGAGAAGAGGCTAGATATAATGGGCCAAGCAGTGTTTAAAAGAATACAGTTTGTGTGTTGTTATTTTGGGGCATAAGCTAGCTAGGCGACCAGGAGCTGGGGCGGCAGGAACACAGCCTGCAGCTCCCCCCAACATACTTATACATGTATATATATGTGGACATTTTAAATTTTTCCATTTTTTATTTTTTGACAGTTCCGTATGGATAATGAATTTTAGTGGTTTTTACCCCATGTCCCCCACTCTTATCCTTTCTCCCACTCAAACCCTTCCACTTCCCAACAGGTCCCCTCCTACTTTTGCTTCTTCTTGTATGACCCATAGGATTTACTCATAGTTGCTTGCACAAGCGTGAGTGAGAGGTTATTTCCAAGAGCCTGGGCAATTTACCAATGGCTCTACTACTGAAGAAAGTGACACCCTCTTCCCCAGCAACCATTAATAGGCCCTCAGGGAGGAGTGGAGCCTCATGGCCCCTCCCCCATCCATGCTGAAATTTGATTGGCCCAATCTTATGCAGATCTTGTACAAACAACCACAGCACTGGTGAGTGAGTTACTTGCTCAGCTCCTCCTCCTAAGTGTTAGATGACTTAATGTCTCTTTATTTCTTTTTTTTTTTTGGTTTTTCGAGACAGGGTTTCTCTGTGGTTTTGGAGCCTGTCCTGGAACTAGCTCTTGTAGACCAGGCTGGTCTCGAACTCACAGAGATCCGCCTGCCTCTGCCTCCCAAGTGCTGGGATTAAAGGCGTGCGCCACCACCACCCGGCCTTAATGTCTCTTTAAACAGACTATCAAGAATTTGGGATGGGGGCTGGTAAGATGGTTCTGGCCTCTAGGGGCACCAGCATTGATATGCATATACCTCTCCCCCCTACACACATATAATGTATAATTAAAATAATAAGTATTTTAAGAAAGAATTTGTTAAGGGGGAACTTGGGAAGTAATCAATAGCTTAAAGTCATTTGTTTTTACAGGAAATTCAAGCTCAGGCTGGGCTACTTGATACTTTGTTTCAAGATACCCCAAGTATAATCTGTTTCAACCACTCAAGGCTAGGGGAGCACACATAAGGAGAAGGAAGGATGGAAGTCAGATGACTGGGAGATAGGCAGCAAAATGGCATCTTCTGACCATGGCACACCTATTCCCTTCGAGTTCCAGGACAGCCTGAGCCCAGTGAGACTGAATCTTAACCAATAACGGCCCAACAACAATAAAACAAAACATAGTTATGATAGCCAATGCTCACCACTTCTTAACCAGAGGGCAATCTGTGAAGTGTTTTATATCTCTTGTCTCATTAAAGGGGAGGGGGAGGCCTTCGCTATACAAATTCTGAGAGTGGAGAAGCTGAGGTTCAGAGCCACAAACAACTGTCCACGTTTGTTTTTGAAGCTAATGCTGCATTCCCAGAGTCTGTTATTTTTTTTTTAATTTTTGTTTTTAAGCACCAAGCTCTTGCCTCATTTTTAAAGAAAATTAGATTGTATACATTTTGAGTCATGCCCAGGAAATGAGAACCTTGTCAGGTGTGAACAAAAGAGCAGAGCCCAAGGTAGTTACCATGGTAGCCCGTGGCAGGATCAGAGAAAGCAATGGCCCGTTGCACAGTGTGGCCAGAGTTCCTGGGTAGTTCATATCTGATGGTTACCACTGATTTGCTTCCCCTTAATGCAAACATGGCTCATTTCCAGGTCTTTAGAGAGGCGAGGAAGGGGAGATGAAATGAAGAGAGCCTGAGGTGCTTTTGAACTCAGCATCTCATCAGTACTTTAAAATATATGGTTTGGGTTTTGTTCGTTGTCTGAGGTTTCTGTCCTGCCCGGTTCCCACAGTTGTTAAGTCCCAAAGAAATCATACAGAGGTCTACATTAGTTATAAATTGATTGGCTCATTAGCTCAGGCTTCTTATTAACTCTTATAACTTATATTAGCCCATTATCCTTGTCCATGCTAGCCATGTGGCTCCGTGGCTCCGTACCTTATTCAGCGAGGCAGTCACATCTTACTTCTTCTGTGGCTCCATCACAACTGCGGACTAGGACTTCCTTCTTCCCAGAATTCTCCTGTTCTCATTAACCCGCCTCTACTTCCTGTCTGGTTGTCCCGCCTGTACGTCCTGCCTGGCTACTGGCCAATCAATGTTTTTATTAAAATACAATTGACAGGATACAAACCATTGTCCCATAGCAGTTTTGTTTTTGTTCTTTTGTTTTTCAAGACAGGGTTTCTCTGTAGCTTTGGAGCTTGTTTTGGAACTAGCTCTTGTAGACCAGGTTGGCCTCGAACTTAGAGATCCTCCTGTCTCTGCCTCCAGAGTGCTGGGATTAAAGGCATTCGCCACCACTGCCTGGCTCAAAATATATAGTTGAGCAGAGAATTTCTGCAGCTGTTTTTAACACAAATCAAAAGTTGTTGTTGTGTGTGTATGTGTTTGTGAAAGTGGAAGGAAGAAAGACATTCCCAGAAATGTTAACTCAGCAATGAATCTTTTATAAATACTACTTCTCTGGCAACTTTTTCTACTCCGTGATGAGGAAATAATTTCAATAAGAAGTGTAAAAGTCGTGGCAGGACATCTAAAAACTTCAAACGCTACCACCTGTGTTTTTGTTGATTTGTTCCTTTGGGTTTTTGTTGTTATTTTTACATGTATTTGCATTTTTGTATATATGAAAATGAATATACATATGAGCATATGTGTGCCCAGAGGACAACTCGTAGGAGCCTGTTCTCTTGTGTGTAGAAATCAGAGGTTAACTCAGGAGAGTTGACTCCTTCTTACCATAGGTCCTGCAGATCAGGCTCCAGCCTTCAGGCTTAGCAGGAAGTTTCTGGCTGCATCTTTGTTTGGCTTCTGAGACAGGATCACAGAGTGTAGTCCAGGCTGGTCTTGAATTCACTCAGACAGCTCTTGAACTTCATCAGTTTCTGCCTCAGACTCTGTGGTGCTAGGATGATATGTGTGAGCCACCACACCCAGAGTTATGTTTTGGTTTGGGTTTTTCTTTGTTTTTGATTCTGCCATTGTCTTTGTGAGCATCACTGCCAAACCATCAACTGTGTTATAATCCATTAACCTTTAATTTACTTGTTCATTCAGAATATAGACTTTGTTGTTTAATGGGTACAATGCGAAACCATGCACATGCAGAAAGAAAAGACTCCTTTATCCCTGTCTCTCACTGAATGCTGCAGAGGGATGTCGTGGTGGACACACACAGTCTCTTCACTGGTTTCCAGAGGAGGGCGATGCAGCTGGGTGACTGGCTGCACGGTACTGTTGCGGGCAGCTGCCCAAGCATGTCTGCCTAGGGCGCTGTTAGGAGGGAGGAGTAGCAGACTGGGAAGAGAGGCTCTTACTTGAGTCTCTGATGTGGTGTTTACCCAGTGTGACTGATGGGCGCGTCAGGGAAATTGGCGTTTTTGTTGGAATGAAGGCAGTAGGGTTAACACATTCCAGGTTAGGCTGAAATTATTCTTGCTTGATAGTGTGATGTGATCCGGAAGATGGTGCCAAAAACCTTTCCTGGCCTGCCAGAGCTCATTGAGAAGATTTTAACAAATAATTCCTAAACTATTTTCTTTTTCCTAATCATACTATTGCTTCAAATTCTTGAGGCCCCTAATAATTGGGCCACCTTGGAAATGCTTGTACTGAGCAACACAAAAGCCTAGGTTGTGAGTTTGACCCTTGCTTTCCGTGTATACCACTAAGTCTTCTAGAAAAGTCTCTTTAAATAATCCTAAAATAAATTCTGCTTTAAAAAAACGAAAGGAGGTAAGGCTGGAGATGTGGCTCAGTGATTAAATGTGCTCGCTACTCTTCTAGAGGAAGGTTCCAGAACTCCCATAAGATAGCTCACGGTTGCATGTTCCTGGGGTCTGAACCTGTCTCTGGCTTCCAGAGGTCCCAGCAGACAGTGAGACACAGAGATACAGCAAATGCACACACAGACACAAAAATAAAAATTCTCACAACTAAATCAATTTTTAAAAATTAAAAGGGCTCTGGGGAGATGGTTCCGTAGGCATGGCGTAGCAGGGTGAATCCCCAGATCTGTGTAAAGTCAGGCTCGTGTGTCTGTGACCCCAGTCCTACAGTGCTGGGAGGTAGAAGTGTGAGAATCCTAGAAGCTCACGGACCAGCAGGCCGAGAGTGAGACCCTGTCTAAGATGTGCACCAACACCTAGGGCTGTCCTCTGGTCTCCACATGTGTGCTGTGCCACACGTGTGTCCCCTCCCACACACACACATCATCTACACAGAGAGGCATATATGTCACACACAGAATTTTAGAACAATGTATGTGGCGCCTGAGGAACGATAGCCAAGGTTGTCTCTTGTCCACCAAACACATATAACACCAAAAAATAGACATAAAATGAAATTAATTCATAACTTCTGCCTTACCTGCCCTACTGAGTGCCTTGAAAGGGTTAGAGAAATTCTGAGACTGGGGTGTAGCTCAGGGGTAGAACTTCAAGCATGCATGGGGCCTTGGGTTCAGTTCCAAGCACTAACACACACACACACACACACACACACACCACAAAACAAAAACCCTGTTGTATATGCTTCTACAATACTGATCTTTTTTTTCTAGCTTAAGTTCCTAAACAAAGATGACGAATTTTGTTAGGATCTTTAAAAGAAGACTGTAAAACTAAGAAAATGGCATGTTTGTGTCTTGTCTGTCATTTTGAAGATGGCACTGGTTGGTTTCTTCTGCCCTTCTATGCTGCCTGGGTCTGGAGACTGCTTTGGTGTCTGCTCATTCCTAACAGTGATGCTGACACCCAGCCTTCCCTTCTGTTTCTTTCTCAGCTGCCCTGTCTCAGCTCCTATGACAGCTACTGCAGCAATCAGGTTGCTGCTAAAGCCCTCCTGGACCACAAGAAGCAAGACCACAGAGTCCAGGACTTCCTTCAGCGCTGCCTAGAATCCCCCTTCAGCCGCAAACTAGATCTCTGGAATTTCCTTGATATTCCTAGGAGCCGTCTAGTGAAATACCCGCTGCTGCTTCGAGAAATCCTGAGGCACACACCAAACGATAATCCAGATCAGCAGCACTTGGAAGAAGCTGTGAGTTTGCCTGTTTACTGTTCTTTTCCTGCCTACTCTCCAGAATGGCTAGGGTTGGATCAGTAGGTACCGAACGCATGGGGCCCAGCAATCTTGGACTTTTTTTTTTCTTTTGGTTTTTTTTCCTTACCCGCTTCTAGTTCCTCATCCATAAAACAACATGTTTACACAAAGTAGCTTAAGATCCATTTGGTTCTTAAACTTCTCTTACCAATTGTGTGTATGTGTGCGTGTGTTTGTTTCTTTGTTTAACTGGCTTCAAACGTGTGGCCAGTCCTGATCCTCCAGTCTCAGCCTCCCAAACGCTAGGATTATAGGTATGTGCTGCCATACCCAGCTCAGGTTTTACGCTGTTCTTGATGGCTTTTTATGCCACTCCAATCCAGTATTAGAATTCCAGACTGTGAGAACTAAGATCTTTCTGGAGATTTTAAATGAAAATGTTTTATTTAGTAAGAAAATGGGAATTGGCTTCTAGCTAGACCAAAGGTCATTTGTGAAGGGTCACCTGGTTAAGAGCTAGCTCCTGTCTGTACCCAAGTGCAGGAGGGTGCCTGATCAACCTCCTAGTGGCCACCACACCCTCATTCAGAAAATGTTTACTGAGCATGGGCTGGGTGAGTGTCTGTGCTGTCAGCACTAGAGAGGCAGGAGCCTTCCAAGTTTGAGGGCATTCTGTGCTATATAGCAAGTTAAAAACCAGCTCTTCAGCTGGGTGGTGGTGGAGCATGCCTTTAATCCCAGCACTCGGTAGGCAGAAGCAGGCAGATCTCTGTGAGTTTGAGGCCAGCCTGGTATACAAGAGCTAGTTCCAGGACAGGCTCCAAAGCTCCAGAGAAACCCTGTCTCGAAAAAACAGCTCTTTGTGGGATTATGGGTATGCATCACTTAATGGGGCTTAACACCACCGCTCCCTGGTCTGGTTTTTTACAACTTTGAACCTGGACTTCCTTTCCACTGGCTCCCCGTTGCCTCCATCAAGACGATCTTGACTTTGTGTTCAGCAGAGTAATATGTTCATGACTATACTGTGATAAAGTGGGTTTGAACCCTGTATCCTAACAACTTTAATCACGACATGGAAAATCTTGAGTTGATTTGAGCACCTGTCTGAAGCAGACCTGAACCCTCTCTCAAAACCAAACAATACTCACCATCAAAAAGAGGGCTAGTAAGATGGCCATACAAGTCATCCATAGTGACCTAAATTCAATCCCCAGAACCTAATTTGGAAGAAGAGCCCCAACTCCTGAAAGTCGTCCAACCTCCACTTGGGCACCGTGGCACACACGTGCCTACACAAAACACACATATACATGTAGCCAGAAGTTTCTGTCCCACCTGGTTTTGTAGCCATTCAGTCCCAAAGAAACACACAGAAGCCGGGCGGTAGTGGTGCATGTCTTTAATCCCAGCACTCGGGAGGCAGAGGCAGGCAGTTCTCTGTGAGTTCGAGACCAGCCTGGTCTACAAGAGCTAGTTCCAGGACAGGCTCCAAAACCACAGAGAAACCCTGTCTCAAAAAACCAAAATAAATAAATAAATAAATAAATAAATAAATAAATAAATAAATAAATAAATAAAAACAAAGAAACACACAGAGGCTTATATTAATTATAAACTATTTGGCCTGTTAGTTCAGGTTTATTATTAACTAGCTTTTACAACTTAAAATAACCCATAAGTCTTTTGTTTTGTTTTTTTGTTTTTCGAGACAGGGTTTCTCTGTAGCTTTGGAACATGTCCAGGAACTTGATCTGTTGACCAGGCTGGTCTCAAACTTTCAGAGTTCTTCCTGTCTCTGCCTCCCGAGTGCTGGGATTAAAGGCATGCACCACCATCGCCCGGCTTAACCCATAATTCTTGTCTATATTTAGTCATGGTACCTTTTCTTAGTGGAGCATTCTCATCTTGCTTTCTCTGCGTCTGGCTGGTGACTGAGTCTCTGCCTTTCCTCTTTCCAGAATTCTCCTAGTCTGGTTGCTCTGCCTATACTTCCTGCCTGGCTACTAGGCAATCAGCATTTTATTAAACTAATATGAGTGACAAATCTTTACAGTGTATAAGAGCATTATCCCACAGCACACACATGCACACACACACATATATACTTTTTTTTTTAATGGTAGGATGATGAAGACTTAAAAGAGCAACTCAACAGGCTTTTTTCTGACCTAGCACAATAATAGGAACATTTATGTCGGTATTTTGGAAATCATAAGCCTGAGCCTGCTGATTAAGCCAGTCATCTCCCAGAGAAGAGTTTTAGTAGGTAGTAACAACAATAGTACAATCGCTGATATTTATCAAATACCCAGTAAATTGACTTTATATAATTGCCTTACAGACTGTTAGATCTCACTTAACACTCATTGCAACTTGTGAGACAGCTCCAAATCCTTTTTCTCTGCTTTACAGTCCTGTTCAGTGAGTAGAAAGTTAGTCATGTCTTTGAGCCCTTCTTGCCTTGGGAACTGCAGAGAGCTGTCTTGTCTTGGAAGCTTGGCGAGGGGACCTCACTGTTACAAAACTGGTCCAGGAGTCTCCACAGCAGAACGGGGAAGAGTGAGGACAGACTCCTGATTCATGAGGCACACAGTGTCTGGCAGACTCATCATACAGAGACCAGGCCCTGTTCTTAGCACAGAAAGTGGGATCATAGACGTAGGGGATGAGCCCCTCTCACATTGTCTGTTCTAATTGCTGGGAAGAGCAATCGAGTTGCCTCCTCTCCATATCTCATCCCGGTGACTGGATGGTCTGCAGAAATACCACCAGCAGGGAGCCCCAACCACTCTCAGTAACTACTTGTGTGAATGGTGTGTGTGAGCCTGTGCTCAGTTTTACTGTGAAGATTTCTTCTTTTTAAAACACAGCATTTAAAACACACTGACCTCTTTTTTTAAGTGAGCTGATTTGAATACAGAAACAAACAGCTAGGGGTGATTGCAACATGAGGGGATATGCTAGTTTCCCGTTTCCTTGTTCATAAAGTGTAAAGCCTTCAAGAGCCGAGCCTGCACCTGATGGTCAGGGCAGGCGTGGGCATGAAGTGCATGTAAACTCTCATTTGGAAGTGTCTGCGAGGCTTCTACCTGCCCATTTCCACAGTCGAGTCTGTATTCTCTCCTCTCCTGTTCACAACCCATGTAGCATATCCCAGATGGAATGTCTTTAGCCCTGTACTGTTGGGCGCATTATGGATGTGTTTGATAAACACAGAAATCCATAGTACCACACTTGACTTGACCACACATTCCTGAATAATTTTCCCATCCATGCAAAGGGGAAAAATTGTCTATTGAGTAAGTCTTTTCTACACCAATGGAGTTGACTCCGTTTACCCCGTGACTCAATTTAAAGATGGGGCTGGCTTTCCGTGCAGGCAGAAACTACTTTGTCATGACTAGGATTTCTTAATGTGTTTTTAGAAGGTGTTAGAACTGCCCCCAGAAGAACTTCCTTATTTTATTTTATTGATTGAGACAAGGTCTCGTGTGGCAGAGTCTGGCTTTGAACTTCTGACCTTCCAGCCTTTGCCTCCCAAGTATTGGGTGGGATTAGAGATATATACCACCAAAGAGAAGTTCTTTTTTGTTTGTTTGTTTGTTTTTCGTTTTTTTGTTTTTCGAGACAGGGTTTCTCTGTAGCTTTTGTGCCCGTCCCGGAACTAGCTCTTGTAGACCAGGCTGGCCTCGAACTCACAGAGATCCGCCTGCCTCTGCCTCCCGAGTGCTGGGATTAAAGGCGTGCGCCACCACTGCCCAGCAAAAGAGAAGTTCTTAAAACAGAACTTTGACTACCAGGCATTTAGTGATTTAAAATGTAAGGATTGTGCCAGGCAGTGGTGGCACACCTTTAATCTCAACACTCAGGAGGCTTAGGCAGGCAGATCTCTGTGAGTTTGAGACCAGCCTGATCTACAAAGCGAGTCCCAGGACAGCCAGGGATACACAGAGAAACCATCTTGAACCTCCCCCCCGCCAAAAAAAAAAAATCTAAGGATTGTGGCAGACAGAGAATGATCCTGCCAAACATTTCTCCCTAAAACAGCCTTGCTTTTGATGCAGCTGCAGGGGGCACTGCCATTCCTGGTCCATGTCAGGAGCTGCTAAGTGGATAGCATTGTCACACAAGTAACTAGATGGACAGGGTGTTGGCTCCTTACAGTTGTGTTTCTCATTGTTCCCCTATTCTTGCCTTCAGTTTGAACCCTAGCAAGATGTGTAACAACACATGTAATTATAACACACAACCACTGTGACCGTTCGTTACTGTCGGTCTACTGTATGTAACTAGAACTCTCAGAAATCATGCAGAATAAAGCTCCGTTAAGACCCGGTATAAAAAGGCCAGAGCCTCGGGGTACCGGGTTGATACAACACAAAACTCTGTGTTTTGTGGGTTGAAGCAGATTCAGAGTGTGGAGTCATGCTGCTGGCTGCGTTGCTTTGCCTGTGAATATTTTGTCACGTACCAGAGAAAGAAGCTGTATGAAAGTGGTTGGAGCTGCTCGAGGAACCACTGTAACATTTGAGTTTGTAACTCTTCGCATGACATGCCGCCTGTTCAGTTCCTGAGTTAAATTAGGAAGTGAGCCTATTATATCTGTGGTGAGGACCGCTCTAGTTCTTCTGGGCACTTGCAGGGAACTCAGCTGTCCCAATGCAGCTAGTAAATAGTTCAGTGATAAGAAGCCATAGATAGCTATTACCGCTGAGGTCTTCATCGACGGGATGCGTGGATTCCACCATCTGCTGAAAACATAGAAAGGTCAAGGAAGCCAGGCGGTGGTGGCACACGCCTTTAATTCCAGCACTTGGGAGGCAGAGGCAGGCAGATCTCTGTGAGTTCGAGACCAGCCTGGTCTACAAGAGCTAGTTCCAGGACAGGCTCCAAAACCACAGAGAAACCCTGTCTCGAAAAACAAAAAAACAAAAAAGAAAGGTCAAGGAGTTAAACCATTAAGCAACTGTTCAGATGCCTCCCCTTTGATTTGGATCCATTCAGTTCCGTTCCATTTGGGTTGGTTCGGTTTGGTTTGCATTTGGTGGTGAGTGTTTGCATGGTGTTGGTTTCTTGAAACAGGGTCCCATTATGGACTGGCCTAGGAACTTGCCTTGCAACCCAAGCTGGTCTCAAACATCCTCCTCATGGTCTTCCTGCCTCAGCATCCCAAATGTTAGGATTATAGGCACGTGAAGCATCCAAGACTACTTTCTATCTCTGCCGCTCAGATAACGCTATGTATCACTTTAGATTTGCTCGTGTCTTAGGTAGGGCTCTGCTGCTGTGACTAAACACCATGACTAAAGCCAACGTGGGCAGAAAAGAGTTTATTTCACCTTACAGGTCATAAGTCCATAACCAAGGGAAGCCAGGGCAAGAATCTAGAGGCAAGGACGGGAGTAGAAACCTTGCAGGGGTGCTCCTTACTGGCTTGCTCCCCATGACTTGCTCAGCCTGCTTTCTTACACAACTCTGGACCACCTGCTCAGGAGTGGCACTACCCACATGGACTGGGCCTATTCACATCAATCAGTAATCAAGAAAATGCCCCATAGGCTTAGCCAGCATAGTATATGATACACACACATACACACACACACACATATATATATGTGTGTGTGTGTGTGTGTGTGTGTGTATGTGTGTGTGTGTTTAAATTATAGACAAATCTGATAAGAGTATATTAACCTTAGCTGGAAACTATGGTGCACAGTAAGCAGGTGGATCTTTGTGAGTTTGAGACCAGCCTGGGCTACATAGTGAGTTCTAGTATAGCCTGGACTGCATAGTGAGTTCTAAGACAGCCAGGGCTTCATAGTGTAAGACTCTATCCCCCCCACCACACACACACACACACACACACAAAGCTTTATTTTCCCACTTCCCCACAGTGGCCACATAGGTAGCTCTCCATGCTGGATGCAGCAGTGTCTGCGTAGCCACGAGGCTGGCTCTAAGCCTATGGCTGTGGGTGGTTGGCTTACTTCCCCCATTTTATACTTTTCTTTGTTTCTATAGATAAACATCATTCAGGGTATCGTGGCAGAAATCAACACCAAGACTGGGGAATCGGAATGCCGTTATTACAAAGAGCGGCTTCTTTACTTGGAAGAAGGTCAGAAAGATTCCCTGATTGACAGCTCGAGGGTCCTGTGTTGTCATGGCGAACTGAAAAATAACCGGGGTGTGGTAAGTAGTTCCTCTCCCCAGGGCCTTACCCTGGTGCTTCCCCTACCCCTAGATCCCCACCCCCACTCCAGCTTTTTTTCTCTGATCTTTTTGTGGTGTTAGGAGTTTTACCCAGTTACTGCCACCAGGCAAGCACTCTGCCACTGAATACATTTCTAGCCCTCTGAGTCTCAATTAAATTGTCCCAACTAGCTTCAGACTAGGATGAGTCAAGCCACGCTCCTGCCTCAGCCTCCCCAGCATCTGGGATTATAGGCATACACTCTACATCCCACTTTGACTGCAGAAGAGGGTGAGCGAGACCTAGTGGCCCAGATCCATGATCCCAGCTACTTGAGAAACCGAAACAGGAAAATCAGAAGTTCAGAGTCCGTCAGGGCTGCAGAGAGAGTATGAGGCCAGCCTGATCCATTTAACAGTTTCCAGGTCAGCCTGAGTACATAGTGAAAACCTGTCTCTCAAAAAGTATTTACCTTAGAAGACGTCGATTAAACTTAATGATTTTAAGAGACAACCTTTCGGCTTATGTGAGCAAGTCTGGAATTACCCCTTGTTGTTGGAGAGTAGGTTGCATAGCCTCTCATCAGGACTCCTATGGATTCGGCCATACCATTTGTAACGGCGCCACCGAGATCCTCTGAAGCTACTGTATGTGGACCTGCATGTGTGTGAGAGTTACTGACTGCCAGAAAGAGATTTCCAGGAAGCCGGAGAGGACTTACATGGGGGAACACTCAGTTCCTTGAAGGTTCTTTCTAGGAAGTCTTGAGAAACAGGAAGAAGCGTTGCTCCCCAGGAGGCAGCCCAGTTTTCTTCTCAAACACCAGTGCCATGGCCTCTCTGACGGGATGGCAGAAAGATGAGGTCTACGGGCACCGGAGCTCTGAGAGTAAAGACAGCAGTCGGGGTGGGAGGTTTGTTGGGTTTGACTCTCACCAGAGGTGTGAACATTATTATGAACAAAGTCCTGTGTCAGGAAAAAATGGCACAGAAGCGAGAGCAAAGGGAGTTGATTCTCAGTGAGGACTTATAAAAGATGGATATTTTAAAAACATTGCCCAGACAATCCCAGTTCAAACTGCCTGCCTCAGCTAGAGGAAAGACTGGTGTAGAAACAAAAGTTCCTAGTCCAATGACCCACCCATCTCTCCTCTCCTCTTAAAGGGATATCTTTAACACATTTCTACCTTCTGGGGGGCTGGGGAGGGGAACCTGGAGGGGCCTTTAGCTTGTTTATTTTGTGCTTTGTTGTTTTATGATCTTTGAGCATTTTAAAACCGTTATTGTTTGTTTATTTTGAAAGAGTCTTCCCCAGGTGGCCTAGGTTTAACTCAGGCTCAATGTATAGCCCAGGCTAGCCTTGAATTTGCAATTCCCTCCACTTCACCACTAGAAGAATTGCAACTGTGTGCCCAGCCAATCTTTTAAGATCTACATCCCCACCCAAGGGCTGCTAGAGTTGTTTGCCTATGCAGTATATGAATTGTGTGTGGCTGGAGGCGTGGCATGCGGAATGTGCTTCCCCTACTCAAATCAAGATTCTAATGTTGACTTCCTACCCAGCCCCCTGCTGGTGGCTTCTTTTAAGAGTCCTGGGTTGGCATCTCCACGTCCTCCCTAGAAATCCAGAGCCCAGTATCCAAGCTGCGTCATTCCACCTTTTAACTCCTGAACATTTCCAGACCATGAGAAGGGTCTGGTACTTGGGGTTGAACGCCACAGATATGCGCCAGCACCACACAGGAAGCTTACTTACTCTCATTGTGTGATTTGAGGCACACCTTCATTTTCTAAGACTTTCTGCCCCAGCTCCACACAGGCAGCTGGCTTTCGTGGACAATGTCTTCATGTTTGAGATCAGCCATCCACCCTGTAAGCACAAGCTCTCCAGAGAACCCAGGCACTGATGAACTTACTGAGAACATACAGGTCCTCTTTCTCTGACTCCAGCAGTGCCCATGTCCCTCTCTGATGAGCAGAGTCCCAGCCAGAGATGCTGGTTAAAGTTGATGGTCAGCCAGTGGTTGAAGAAACATATGTAAACTTTTATGGGTTTTGGAAGCTAGAGCTGTTATTAGGCTCTGATGTACAGTCTCATCCTTTGTAGACTATTAACTTGATCTCTTAGAATTGTATCGAAGCCAGGAGAGCGTTGATTCCATTTCATTACCCTGTCCATTCTGTTCCCTTATTTTTCTCTCAGTCGAGCTGGAGGCTGTATGCGTATGGATAGGTTGTGAACTGTAATGTAAGTAGGGTTCTGGTTACAGTTAACTATAGAAAGCCTTGCTCCAGTGGGTCCCCAAAGAGGAAGCTGTATTAAGGCAGTGGATATATGTATCTGGAAATGCTTCAAACCTGCCCACTTCTGCTTTCCTAGAAACAGATTTGGGCACACACTCATACTCCATTATGAACCCCGTTCCTAGAGACCTCTTGCACAGAGGCCCACCCACAAACTCACCACTTACTGCACTGTCGCTCAGGACAATCCTGTTTCTTTTAGAAACTCCATGTTTTCCTGTTTCAAGAAGTGCTTGTGATCACTCGAGCTGTCACTCACAATGAACAACTCTGCTACCAGTTGTACCGGCAGCCCATCCCGGTGAAGGACCTCATGCTGGAAGACCTGCAGGATGGAGAAGTGCGGCTGGGCGGCTCCCTGCGTGGGGCCTTCAGCAACAACGAGAGAAGTATGTGTGGGTAGCGGACTGCAGAGACATAGTGGACCATTAGAGCGTAGAAACGGGGAAGGAATGGCTGGCTGGGGAAAAGAGAACAGCCCCAGCCTTGAAGCCAAACTGGGCTCCAATGCTGACTCTTAACTTACTGATGTGCAATCAAGTTCCACCTCTGTGAGCCTCAGTTTCCCATTTGTCTGCTTTTCCTTCTGGGATTGCTTTGAGCATTAAGTAGCATCCAGTGTCTGAGCTTGTCCATTGCAACTGCAGCTGGTGTTTCTTTTGCTCCCTGGCTCTGTCGCCTACTGCTACATGAAAGTATGCTTAATCCCGTACAGTCTCTGTGTGGTTGCTAGCTGCACAGTGTAAGGTGTTATAGTTGTTCCGGTGTAGTTGCTGAAGAGGTCTAAGGAGAATCAACTAGAGCCTAGCTGCCATGGTCCAGCATGGGATTAAGTTTGAGGCCAACCTGGGCTACGTAGTGAAAGCCTTACCTCAGAAGAAGACAAGAGCAAAACGAATGATGAGCTGGGGTACGTGTTCACCTGCTGCTCTATTCAGTGGGCATTTCTAATACAGGACTTTTTTTTTGAAGTAAGTTTTTAATTGAAAAGCTACCAAATGTCTAGTTACAGCCCCTTGAAAAGCTAACAGATGTCTAGGTATAGCCACCCTTCCCAAACCAAAATGGGTAGTAAACTAAATCTCTAGGCAACATACTCAAAGCTGAGATTAAAAATTAAAGGAGGCGGATAAGACAAAACAAGTCCTCAGATCCAATCAAAAGAGCCCAGCTGTATACAAGCTTACCAGCAGCAAAGAGGCTGGAACACAGCTTAACAACCCCACTTGCGACATTGACTTCAAGTTCCCTTGTTCCAGTTTCCAACTCATGAACAAAGATCATGTTTGATTAATTCCACTTCAGGATACTTCTCATAAGTTGTTTTATTTGCAATGCCAATTTCCAAAGGCTCACTGAAGTTAACTGGACAACGAACTAGGCAGAAATCACTTTACAGAAAGAGGGAAAGCCCAAAATGCCACTTTCCACAGAGTTTTATTCAGAATATTGAAAAAAACAAAACAAAAACAAAAGAACTCCTGCTCATAGAAGAAACTCAGCCATAGGTCAGATCTATACTGGAACTACACCTGCAGTGAGGACGAGACTGCGTTTGTCCACTGTTCTAATATTAACAATTATTTTTTAAAATAAATAAATATTTATTTAATTTATGTGCATTGGTGATTTGCCATGGGTGTCGGGTCCCCTGAAACTGGAATTACAGATAGTTGTGAGCTGCCATGTGGGTGCTGGGAATTGAACTTGGGACCTCTGGAAGAGCAGTCAGTGCTCTTAACCACTGAGCCATCTCTCCAGCCCCTAACATTAACAATTATAAGCAGAGCAGTGCAACTAGCATACACAACAACCCTTCTAGTGTTACAGTGTCAGGCACAGCACTTCACTTCTCTTCACACCACTGTTCTCCTTGCGTTCCTGGGCCTCATCCTCTTCAGTAAAGTCCTTTTTGATATTGAAGGTTTTACGAATCTCCCTCAGTTTTCCCCTTAATCATATTGGCCACAGTCTTGCATGTGACATCAAGCAAACCTTTGATGTCTAGGTAGTTTGCAGTCAGAATAAGTTCATAAAGTGTTCCTTGGTCAACTTTCAGGAATTCTTGGTCCCAAGCAGGAATATCATCTGTCTGCTTTTCTTTGTTCTCATCATCCTCAGGAGGAGGAGGGTCATCCTTGTGATGGATGCACCACTGAATGACTTTTGTTAGAATTGCTGCATTAGTATTTGGTAAAGAACAGGATCATCATCTCCCTCATCATCCATTCCCAAATCTTCCAGCATGATCTTGATAGTCATATCTTGTTTGGCAATTTCTGCATCAACTTCAAATATCTCTCCATCAGAACTCTGCAACTTTATCAAAGGCATGGTGCTTGGTCTCAAGACTGCGGGCCCAAGGCTGTCAGCAATCACAGAGGAGGTATAAGGAGGACAAGGCCACTCCTAATACAAGACCTTTTAAAAAAAAGATGTAGGCCGGGCGGTGGTGGCGCACGCCTTTAATCCCAGCACTCGGGAGGCAGAGGCAGGCGGATCTCTGTGAGTTCGAGACCAGCCTGGTCTACAAGAGCTAGTTCCAGGACAGGCTCCAAAGCCACAGAGAAACCCTGTCTCGAAAAACCAAAAAAAAAAAAAAAAAAGATGTATTTATTATATATATACAGTATTTTGCCTGCATATATGCCTGCATGCCAGAAGAGGGCACCAGTTCTCATTATAGGTGGTTGTGAGCCACCATGTAGTTGCTGGGAATTGAACTCAGAACCTCTGGAAGAGCAGCCAGTGTGCTCTTAAACACAAAGCCATCTCTCCAGCCTGTCTAATGCAAGACTTAACTAAATAAAGGAAATGACCATGAGAAGCCATGATTTCAGCCTCTGTCAGACATTGTTATGTAGTAAGCACTGTTTTAGGAACTAATGATACACCAAGACATTACAGTTTTGTTCCT
This sequence comes from Chionomys nivalis, assembly GCF_950005125.1. Lineage (NCBI taxonomy): Eukaryota > Metazoa > Chordata > Mammalia > Rodentia > Cricetidae > Chionomys > Chionomys nivalis. The sequence goes on along the minus strand of NC_080090.1, from coordinate 28,788,936 downwards.
ATGGAGTGTACAGTATATGATGGTCAAATATTCCCAATGCTGGTTAGAAAACTAAAACCCTGGGCGTAGTGATCTTCATCCCAACCCTTAGGAGGCAGAGGCAGGGGGATCTCTGTGAGTTTGCGGCTAGGTGAATTCCGAACCAGCCAGAACTACATAGTGAGACCCTGCCTCCAAATAATAAAAATAATAATAATGGAAAAAAGAGAGAAGTTAACAGGCTGTTTCTCTGAGAGGGTCCTTTTAAGTTAAAATGTGATCGCGTCCCTTCTCCCCTTCAGTTTCGTCTCTCCAACCCCTCCCACGTCCTCTCCAGTATTCTAGTATTTCCGACATTTAGGCAGCTGTAATAGCCAATCCCTTGAGGAAAACTGAGCTAGGCCTGTGCCACTCTAGTCAGCTGTGAGTGGCATCAGGGTAGAACTGAGTCCTGCATCAGTAGGAGACACTCTGCAGTCAACAGTGTCTGGCCTGGGACCGGGGCTTAGTGCTACTCTGTGTTCTATGGTTAGCCTGGCAAATACCTACCCAGTAACTCTCCTCTCATCCCTTCTTCATTTCTAGTTAAAAATTTCTTCAGAGTCAGTTTCAAAAATGGATCCCAAAGTCAGACCCACTCACTCCAAGCCAATGACACCTTCAACAAACAGCAGTGGCTCAACTGTATCCGGCAAGCCAAAGAAACGGTTCTGTCTGCTGCTGGGCAGGCTGGGTTGCTTGACTCTGAGGGACTCCTGGGTCCTGGCACCGACACCAGGGAGCCAGAAGGAGAGATAAAACTGGAGCAGATGGACCAATCGGACAGTGCATCGGACTGCAGTATGGACACCAGTGAGGTCAGCCTGGAATGTGAGCGGATGGAGCAGACAGACGTGTCCTGTGCAGACAGCAGGCCAGAGGAGAGCGGCTGACAGAGGACTGCACCCATGTCGTACCTGCTTGGGAGTCACATTCCACACGCGGACAGTCTGGAGAGGCACGCTGAAAAACTTCTGTGCCCGTGCACATGTGTCCCTTGTGTCTGTACCTTGCCCCTCATACTGCAATTGCCAACTACTCTGTCAGCTGGAGTCCGCAGCCGCCCTTCCCCTGCTGCTCTGTCTCATAAGTGTCTGGATGAGTGGAGAGGGATTGGACAAGTTACTCTGAGTTGTCCTACTGGGTTTTCATGACAGAAAGGATCTCTAAACTACTGTTCTGTGTTGACAAGTCCTTTTGTCCCATGCCTCTCTAGTGCTCTGTAACTCCTCGACTCAGTAGCCGAAGACCTGGAATAGAGATAGAGCTTTTCAGAGTATTGAGACGGCGTTCAAATAGAAACCAGGAAAGTCAAGCCCTTGAAGTGAACTCGGGTTCCATGTTATTCAGCCAGAAAGCACAAAAACATCTCTGGGGGTTTCCTAGGTTTGACTTTGTTTGAGCGCTGTGGTTTCATCCAGTGTAAGTTGAATGTGATAATCTATGAAGACATGAAACAGAAGTTGGCTTCAGTAAGAGCCAAGACAAAAGCAGCTGCTGGACAGGCCTACAATCCCAGCACTTGAAAGCAGGGACAGGAAGACCTGGAGTTCAAGAACAGCCTTGGCTATATATCAAGTTCTAGGTCAAACTGAGTTCCATAGTGAAAACAAAATCAAAAAATTAAAAGTAGCTGCTAGTTCTAAATATTCAACTAAAATGGGAGTGACTATGGGAGGTGTTTCTCAGGGCTAGTGACTTGACAAAAAGAGTCTAGCCTGCAACACCAGGAGAGATCCCAGGGCCAGGGAAGATCTGCCAAGGTTCTGAGTCCTGTCTGCATTATGTTCATCTGCCTCAGCTGCTCCTGCTTCAGAGTGGCAATGACGTAACATAGAGATAGTGACCGCACAAGCGACTCTGTTTACAAACGTGAGAGAAGGACTTGGGAATGAGAAATGTGTCGCCATCCCCGAAGCCTCTTGTGGGAGCCACCAAAGTTGTTGTTAGTCTAGAGGGTCTTGGGATTTCCTGCTCTGCTTTTGGGCCCTGAGTTTGTATCTCTATTGAGCTATAATCAGAATGGTGGTTAATCCCTCCTGAGGCCAATTTCATTAGCTGTGATTAACTAGGACCAGTTAGCTAGCCAAACTGGAAAGTTCTGTGTTCCAGCCTTGATTTACAGAGCAAGGATGGATAAAAAGACCTTGAAAAGAAGTTCACAAAATACACCGAATAGCTCTTTGCAAGTGTAAATACTCAGGGGACCCCGCCAGCACTAGTAGTAGTACGGATTCTAAATTATTGCCAAAAATGTTTCTTCCTGTTAATTTCTGCATCTATCAAGTTTACAGAAAAGAAAGCAACATACAAAACGATCCCTTTAATCACATCCATGTGCCACGCGCACTGAAAGAAACTGTGGTGAGAGTTCCCAGAAGAAAAGCAAGGTGTGTTACATTATTATATTTCAAAGCAAATGTTATGATCAGTTCTACCCTGTAAAGCAGATCTCTGTATTTATAGATTTTTACCGTGGTGAATTTTTTTTTTATTACAAGTTTATTTAAAACCACTTTGTTTCTTAAGTAGCCGACTTAGCAAGTGAACCGGCTGAGACAGGACTGGATGAGGGAGGAACCCGGAGCTGTTCTCTGGAGAGCCGCTGCCACTCTCCCTGTCAGGGTCAGCCTGCGGGAAGAGAGTGGGTGAATGTTTTGGTGAAATGGAGACTTTTTGTATAATGGCCTTAAACTTTTCTGGAAGCATTTCAAATAAATTGCATTAAAAGTGCTTTCTTCCCCTGTGTACAGTGTGTGCTCGATCACCATCAATCAAGGTTGTTCTCTTAAAGGGCAAGGCTTTCTTTCTGAAGTTTTGCTTGCGGTTTTCCAAGTACAAACTTACCATAGAACATGGGCTTAAATAAACGGTGTGATCAATTGACTAAAGCTGTTACCGAACATACATTTCTAAAGTCTGTTTTCTCAAGCATTCTGCTTTTGTTCACTTAGTCATTTATGCATCTGTGTACAGTGTGTGTGTGTGTGTGTGTGTGTGTGTGTGTGTGGACAACCTGAAGTACTTAGTCCTCTCCATTCACTATGTGGGTTCTGAGGATGGCAGCAAGCACCTTTACCCATTTTAGTCATCTTGCCAGCCCCCATTTATTCATCTTTAGTAACTGATATCATCCATGCCCTTTACAAAGCCAAGTGGTCAGTCGCAATTGTCACAGAACTGTTAAGTCTCACTATTGATACAAGTGACTGTTGGTGAACAATTGTCACAGAAGTGTTAAGTCTCACTGCTGATACAAGAGACTGTTGGTGAACTTTAAGCTGACAGGCGTAGTGGTGCACGCCTGCAATCCCAGCATTTGGGAAGCAGACACAGGAGGATTCCCAAAAGTTCCAACCGGCCCTAATCTATAAAGCAAGTTCTAGCCCAGCTAGGACTACATAGTGAGACCGTGTCTTGAAACAACAAGGAGAAGAAAGGGTAGAGGAAAGTCTCATTTCTAAACTTGTGCTGGGAGTTCAGTCTGCTTGTTCACTGAAATAGTTTTATTTCTCAGAAAGTAGTTTTTCATGAAAATGCTCAACAGGTTTAAGCTCCTAGTGACTGATTCCAACAGTTCAATAAGACGAATGGTTAGTTTTGCCTTTATAATATGTTTCTACCATGTTCTCCAGCATACTGTTAATTCCTAGATTTTGTATAGTATTCACATAAATGATAAATCCAATTTTTTTTTCTCAAGGGAAAATAAAAACAACTCTGCCTGTAATTCCAGCAGTCTAGAAGTCGAAGCAAGAGAATTACGACAATTGAAAGCCACGCTGGGCTAGATAGTACCAGGTCAGTCAGCTGCAGAGTTAGACAACCCAAAAGGGAGAAAAAAGTCCCTTTGTTATCTTTATCTTCCCTTTGCCCTGTCTGGGTCCTTCGGAGCCACTTAGGATGGTGTCTGTTTTGCATGCCTACAGTGGCATTGGCTTGTTGCTTGTAGAGGCTGTATCTTTACTAGAGTGTTGGTTGCTTGTGCTGACATTTGGAAGAGTCATTACAAATAACAGAAGGTTTACATGAGTTTCTGCTCTGAAGATGGTACATTTCACACAACTAAATATATTCCTTACAGTCAGGCACAATGAAAACAGCCAGAGCAGGCAATTTGGTGCAAACTTAGAATGTGGTTTCAGTTTCTGAGTTGTGGTCATTGCCGTCGACTGCTTCAGTTTCTGTTCCCAGAAGTCTCTAGCAGCTAAGAGTGCGAACTTCTCAAAACGACACTCTTGTTTCAGCAGACACTGCAGGGTGACAGGAAGCTGCAGCCCATCTTGGTGAGCAGCTTGTTCAACTTTACATCCTCTGCGCATCTACTTTTTACCTTTTTTCCCCCAAAGCCTGAGCACCACCAGGAAGACCTGGTTTTAGAGAATGGCCGTGCAGAATTGGAAGAGGGTCCCCAAGGCTACCTGTGGGAATCTTTTGTCCACATGATCAACATGTATCCCTCGAGTCTGTAAAAGCAGAAAGGCTTTTGTTTTTTGTTTTATTTGGTTTTTCGTTTTGTTTAGTTTTTGGACACAGTGTTTCTCTATAGCTTTGGAGCCTGTCCTGCAACTAGCTCCTGTAGCCTAGGCTGGCCTCAAACTCACAGAGATCCTCTGAAGGCAGACAGTTTTTAAAAACATTGCATCGCACCTCTTCAGGAACGGTTGATCTCCGTCAGCAACTCCTCCTAGAGAACAGTTTATCAGTTAACCAAGAGGAACTGGTGTCCTTGTTTCCTTTCTGTTGCTGTGATAAATACCATGACCAAAAACAACTTGAGGAAGAAAGTGCTTGTTTCAACTTACAGTTCCAGATCACAGTCGGTCACTGAGGGAAGTCAAGAACTGAAACCGAAACCGTGGGGAAATGCTGTGTACTGACGCACTACAGACTCACTGTCGGCTAGCTTATGTAGCTGAGACCTATCTACCAAGGGGAATGGTGCCACCCATAGTGGACTGGGTCCTCCCACATCGGCTGTCAATGAAGGCAATCTAACATAGACTTGGCTCCAGGCCAATCTGATCAGAGCTGTTCAGCTAAGGTGCCCTCTTCCTGGGTGACTCTATATCATGTAAGGCTGCTGCATGAGCAAACATGTCCTCCAAAGGCACACGCTCCCAGTGATCTACTCTCTAAAGCTCCCCAGCTCTGATAGCACACCAGGGTCTGAATCCAGATATTTGTGATATAAAAACAGAAGAAATTAGGGAGAAAGACAAGAAGGTCTGAACATGTCATTACTCTGTGTGCTAACTTAACTAAAAAACAACCTGACAGGACAGCCAGGGACACAAAGATACCCTGTCTTGAAAAGCCAAAAATCCAAAAACAAAAACTTCTGACTCCAAGCCAGGGGTCACAAAAGCCTGTGGTTGTGAAGCACTAAGGGGTGCAGGAGGGAAACTGCTGTGAGCCAAGGCCTACTGGACTGCATGGCGAGTTCCAGGGAAGCCAAGGCGACTGGAGAGGTGGCTCAGTGGTTAAGAGCACTAGCTGATCTTTCCAGAACCCAAGCTCAATTCCCAGTGCCCATGTGGTGGCTAACAAATGTCTACAGCTCCAGCTCTACAGAATCTGATGCTCTTTTCTGGCCCTGCTAGGCACCAGGCACACAGCCGGTGCATAGACATACATGCAGCAAAACATCTATATGGGGAAAAAAATCTTTTTAAAATGTTAAAAAAAAAAAAAGAGAGCCTGTATCAAAAAGAATAAGAAAAAAAAGTTGGGCTGGAGGAATGGCACAGCAGTTAAGAGCACCTGCAGTGTTTCCTGTGCGATCAGGAGGGCTCAGATTCAGATCCCAGCCCCACACAGGAAGCCAGGCAGCCACAGATGCTTCTAACTCCAGCTCCAACAGATTCAGTCCCCTCCGCTGGCCTCTGTGCACTCACAGGAGCATGTGCTTGCACACATGCACGCAGACACCTGCATACACATAAGCAAATCTTTTTTTTAACATTTCTTAATTTGGCCAGGCAATAGTGGTGTACGCCTTTAGTTCCAACACTTGGGAGGCAGAAGCAGGTGGATCTCTGTGAGTTTGAGGCCAGCCTGGTCTACAGAGCGAGTTTCAGGACAACCAGGACTACACAGAAAAACCCTGCCTCAAAACAAAACAAAACAAAAACAAGAAAAGTTAATCTATAAATCCATTCATGAGATCAGACCCCTTCCTCATCCCGTCAGCTTCCCAGACTTCTCCTCTGAACATGGCTGCATGCAAACCAAACCAAAGAGCTCACAGATGAGCTCCTGAAGCGTGTATAGAATCGAACACCAAGCCGGGCTGTGGTGGCGCACGCCTTTAATCCCAGCACTCGGGAGGCAGAAGCAGGCGGATCTCTGTGAGTTTGAGACCAGCCTGGTCTACAAGAGCTAGTTCCAGGACAGGCTCCAAAACCACAGAGAAACCCTGTCTCGAAAAACAAAAACAAAAACAAAAAAAAAGAGCAGGGCGGTGGTGGCGCACGCCTTTAATCCCAGCACTCGGGAGGCAGAGGCAGGCGGATCTCTGTGAGTTCGAGACCAGCCTGGTCTACAGAGCTAGTTCCAGGACAGGCTCCAAAACCACAGAGAAACCCTGTCTCGAAAAACCAAAAAAAGAAAAAAGAATTGAACACCACTGCATGGAAAGACAGCCCCAGGGATGTCCCCGTAGACTCACAACAGTGACCAATCAGTACACTGATGTGAACACACTCAGTGTTGGAGAAAAACTATGAAAAGGGTCAGAAAGAATTCATAGTTCAATTCCCAGCACCCACATGGCAGCTCACAACTGTCTGAAGATCCAGTTGCAGGAGATCTGACACCGTCACACCAATGCACATAAAATAAAGTTAAATAAATAATAAAAAAAAACCTACAGAGAAATCCTGTAAAAAAATAAAAATAAAAAAGGGACCTTAATCTTTAAAAAAAAATATTCTATGTTAGTTTTTTTTTAATTTTGTGTATGTACATGCATGTCTATATACATGTGTGTGCAGAGGCCGAAAGAGAGTGTCAGTTATGCTGAGGTTATAAGCAGTTATAAGTTGCCTGAGGCAGGTGCTGGGATCCAAACTTAAGTCCTCGGAAAGACATCAAGCTCTTAACCACTGATCAGTCTAACACTGTTCCTCTACGGCCCACCAATAGCATAACACACACCCAAATGTATGTAGCGAGAATAACGGAATCTGAATAAGACTGGCCGTTAACATTCATGTTAACGTTTAGATGTGACAGCATTCTGAAAACCGTTTCCACTGGGGGAAAGGGGATGAAAGCTTATAGGATCTGGGTTTCTTTATGTTCATTGTCACAGCTACCTGTTTACAATCTCTCAATAAGAGTTTCAGTTATGAGATGCCCCAGGGCTATGTGGAGGATGCTGGAGTATTAGAGACAGGTGAGGTTTGCTCAGGTTAGACTGAGGGCTTCCATCAAAAATCAAGTGTCTAGTCAATATTTGGTTTGTCACAAACTACATTAGGCAAATATTTATTTTTAATTTTAAATAACATTTATAGAAGTATAATTTACACATGATCAAAGGAATGCGTATTAAGGGACTGCCCAAGAGCTTCGGAGAAATGTTGAGACTCTTGTAGCGGTAACTACAGTAAAGACACCAAACTCTCCCGTTATCCCTGTGCCTTCCCCACGTCCCCACCCACTCGCCCACTCCCACCCACTCAGGCTCGTTCTAGAGTTCCCTGTGCCTTTTCTCCCTCATCACATTTTCAGTATTCTTGGAAGCTGTCACTTGTATCAAAGTAACACTCCACCAACAACTGTCTATGTTGCTCATTACCTGTTGGGTGATTGACAAGTAAAGCTGTTATGAACACTTGTAAGCAAGGTATATTGTCCTTCCCCCTTCCCTTGAGAAAATACTGAGAGTCAATTGGTGCGTTCTCCACACCAAGTGTGCCTGTGGCGAGAAGTGTTTTCTGAACTGTTTTCCATGTGGTCATGTCACTCTACATTCCAACAGCACATCAAATCGTCCCGTTTTTGGTCTCCCTCTGACGGGCATGTAATCGCAACTCATAGGGTCTCTCTGTTTCCCTGATATCTGATGATTCCGAGAATGGCCTCACAGACGTGTGGGCCATTATACTTACGGTCTGGAGTGTTTGAACACTCAGCCATCTTTGCAGGGCTGTCCTCATCGGGATTTTACAAACAAGTCACTAGAGGGCTGTGCATCCAGCACCGGGTAGACCCCTAGCATGCACAGGCCTTAGGGTCCATACTCAGTACCACAAAACATCAACAAGGATCCTGGGTCAGTGAGATGGCTCAGTGGGTAAAGGTGCTTGCTGCCAAGCCTGACAACCTGGGTTTGAACCTTGAAATCCACACGGTGGAAAAAGAGAAGACATTCTTGCAAGTTGTCCTTTGAGCTCCACATATATGTGCCCACACACATACACACACAAAGAAGTCGGTTTCTAAAAGAATCCTTTTGGACCTTAAATCACAACTCTGTAAGTTCACAAACAACAGGCAAATGATTGTCTGGAGATATTGTGACCTAATTTACCCCCTTGCTGTTGTTCCAGGCTCTACCCAAGAACTGCACCCAACTCAGAGCTCTGGGAGGAATTCTGCTCTGCCTAAAGTGTTGTGATAGCAACACCGGAATTACTATATAAAACATTCACACACACATTTATTCATATAACTCTTCTGATTAAATTTATTTTGAAACAGGGTATTTAGCCCTGGCTGGCTTGCAACTCATTATGTCCTCAAACACAGAGTTCTGCCAGTCTCTGCCGTCCCAATGCTGGTTTAAAGGGGCGTGTCACTGCAGTTTACTTCCTGGAATATTTAAAAATTCTGTCAGGCCAGGATGCATGAGCATCTGCTTTAAAAAAAAAAAAACCACACACACACACACAAATCAATATCTTATATATACACACACATGCATACACATATACTTATAACCTTATACTGTCGTGTATGCACACCTGAAACACTTGTTTTGAAACTGCACAGTGACGTGTTGCTGCCCTCTGCTGGAATATTTGTGCATTTGCTCTGAGGATCTGTTCAGCATCAAAAGACTGAAGTTTAGTGTGGATCATTTTAGTATTAGTTTCTGTTCTCAGAACCTGGAGCTTCGAGGAGTATCTCAGGCATTCTACTTGTGTCTATTTATATTTTTTTTTTTGGAGATGTTGAACTTTTTCTTAAAAACAGGATTGTGTATCTAGAAGGTATATGGGCTAGAGGTGATTGAGCATTGTGCCACAAAATAAACAAATGTTATATATGTATGACCTATTATGATGGGCACCAGATACTACCTTAGTCTAGTCTTATCTACCTTTATATCTGTGCTCCATTAGACTTTCAAGCCTGTGGGCTTCCATTAAAACATTCCGGAGGTTGGAGCAATGACTTGGCAGTTAAGAGCACTGTCCACTCATCCAGAGAACCCAAGTTCCGCTTCCAGAACACACACCAGGTGACTCACAAGAATCTGTAACTTAACTACAGACCTGGGATATTGGCCTCGTCTGGTCTCCACGGGCACCCACACTCACAAGGGCATATTTTTATGGGGTATCTTGGTCTCCTTTGGCCTCCACAAGCACCCACGCTCACAAGGGCATATTTTTATGGGTATCATAGGCACTGACACTCACAAGGGCATATGTTTAAACTACAAACTACTGTGGTGTCTTTATAGCCTGAACTGTGGATTGTGGGGGGGGGGGGTTGAGGAGGATAGGGTTTGTAGCAGGGTGGTAGTGGTGGGTGCTCTTGTTTTGCTGTGCTTGGGGAAATAAATCCAGGGCCTTGCTCACACAAAGTAAGCTAAGGCTACTACTTCTGAACAGCACTATTTCTCAGCCCCGAAAGGATTTTTTACTTATTTTTAAAAATATCTCACAGCCTCATTTTATGGTTTAGTATTTAATGCTTTTATAAAATTCTACACTGGGCCGGGCGTGGTGGCGCACGCCTTTAATCCCAGCACTTGGGAGGCAGAGGCAGGCGGATCTCTGTGAGTTCGAGACCAGCCTGGTCTACAAGAGCTAGTTCCAGGACAGGCTCCAAAACCACAGAGAAACCCTGTCTCGAAAAACCAAAAAAAAATAAATAAATAAAAATAAAATTCTACACTGCAGAGAAGAATAGGTGAGAGCGGGAGCCCAGCAGTGGCTTAGCTTCCTCTGGTAACGCTTTCCCCCAGGCTGGGATTGGTCTCCCGATCTTGTAAATGCCAGAGTGAGAGTCCTACCATTAATCTGTTCCCAGGCCACCATTAATTTCTCCTGTACCCTTTGCTTTGCCCTTTGAAAATTTCACACTTACTACAATCTTGGTTTGTATCTGAACTGACTGTAATTGAATGTCCTAAGTCATCTTTACCTAGTTTTTGTTTTCTTTTGTTTTTCTGTTTCTTTTTTTACAAGTGTCTTTGCCTGTTTTGTTTTCCACAGGGTTTCTTTTTTTTTTTTTTTTTTTTTTTTTTGGTTTTTCGAGACAGGGTTTCTCTGTAGCTTTGGTGCCTGTCCTGGAACTAGCTCTTGTAGACCAGGCTGGCCTCGAAGTCCCAGAGATCCACCTGCCTCTGCCTCCCCAGTGCTGGGATTAAAGGCGTGTGCCACCACCGCCCGGCTCCATGGGGTTTCTTTTCATAATCTTTGCTGTCCTGGAACTTGTTCTGTAGACCAGGCTGGCCTTGAACTCACAGAGATCCGCCTGCCTCTGCCTCCTGGTGCTGGGATTAAAGGTGTACATTTCCAGGCTTGCAATGGTGTTTTAACTGGTTTTGTGGCTTTCATTCCACCTAGAACACACCTTGGGGCGGGGGAGGCCCAAATGATATAAAAGGCATCTGGGACCAGGTGTGTGTGTGTGTGTGGTTTCCCATGGGTGATTGTGGGCTAGAAACCATGTTGGTATCTCTACTTGGCAGTCCTTTAGCATGGTCCACACCTGTCACTTCCTCCTCATTGTGGAGGAAGGCCGTTAACTTACCCAGTCTCCTCTGTAGGATGGCCATAGCGCTCCCCTTTGCTTGAGTGTGTATCTGTGAGCAGAAACTGTATCCTGTGTTTTGCTTCCTGTGTCTTGGCAAACACAAATTGCTCAATAACTGATTGCTAAATTGTCGAGTGAACGTAGTTAAGTGGGCGCTAGCTCTAAATGACTCAAATCGCTGGAATTTGCAGGTGTGTGGTAAGTACCATTAGAGCATCCACATCCGTGTGCACCCGCAGTCCTCCCCTACAGGGAGAAGAAGCCGTGGGTGGTGGAGCCTGGTGCTGACACACTGCCGCACTCCACTCGGAAGGGAGGAAACAGATGTCTGAGTCTGTTCAGACCATTGCGGCAGAATACCACTAAATGGTTTATATAAATAACGGAATTTTTGCTTTCTTTGACAATTTTACACATGTATATAATACATTCTGATTCACCCCACTCTTATCTCCCTCCTGTCCCTATCAATACCTCTCCTACTCCCTTTCCCACATTTATAACTTCTCGTTTTATGACCCACTGAATATAACTGAGGCTGTGCTGTGGTCACTGGTTGGGACCATCTACCGAGGCCTGCTGGAGTCAACCAAAAGCAATGGTTTTCTCTTCCCATGAATCTACCAGTAGGAGTTCAGCAGTGCTGGGTAGGTCCCCTTGAGCCCCTTCTGTCTCAGGGGCTCACTTGGAATGGGCCCATTCTTGTGTAGGTCCAGTGCAGACATGTGGAGGGCCTGGGATTCTGTGACTGCAGCAGCCATGTCTTGCTGAGAAGACAGTGCTTCACAGCTCTTCTTCCTGTCTTCTAGCTCTGCGTTCTTTCTGTCTCCCACAGTTTCCCTTATGCTTTAGAGGAGGCAAAAATGGCTTGTTTAGCCGGATGGTGGTGGCGCACGCCTTTAATCCCAGCACTTGGGAGGCAGATGCAGGCGGATCTCTGTGAGTTCGAGGCCAGCCTGGTCTACAAGAGCTAGTTCCAGGACAGGCACCAAAAGCTACAGAGAAACCCTGTCTCGAAAAACCAAAAAAAAAAGGCTTGTTTAGTGCTAAGTGCTCACCTGTCATTTTATTCCCAATACCTGTGCAGCCGTGTGCCTCTGTATTTATTGCTGGAAAGGAAGCCCTCTCTGATTAAGGCTGAGAATAGCATGTGTCTATGGGTATAAACGCAAATATTTAGAGGGCAGTTTGACACTTTGTCATTTTGGCTAAAAAAAAACCCCAATATTCAGCTCCTCCCTAGAGCTTATGACCTTCTACACCATGAGTTTTTGAGCAGGTTTACATTACCAGACAGGATTCCCTGTACTGGAGTGGGCCTCAAATCCAGTAGAAGAACTGCTGATCACACCCACACCCATAACAGCAATGCCACAGGCGTGAACATCTTGACTTACAGGTTGATCTCATAGTTAATATGGCTCATGGCTCAGTAAAATCACTGAGGCCTGTGCAGCACCTACTATAAAAGCTAGCTGAGCCGGGAGGTGGTGGTGCACGCCTTTAATCCCAGCACTCAGGAGGCAGAGGCAGGCGGATCTCTGTGAGTTCGAGACCAGCTTGGTCTACAGAGCTAGTTCCAGGACAGGCTCCAAAGCCACAGAGAAACCCTGTCTCGAAAAACCAAAAAAAAAAAAAAAAAAAAAAAAAAAAAAAAAAAAAGCTAGGAGAACACCCAAGCTAGCTCCAGTTTGAAATTTATCTTTCACTACTTTGTTGGTTTTTGGGGACAGGATTTCTCTGTGCAACTCTTGACAGTCACCAAATTCAGTGTAGACCAGGCTGGCCTTAAACTCAAAGACCCACCCGCCTCTGACTCCCAAGTGCTGGGATTAAAGGCATGTGCTGCCACCACTACCACCACCCAACTAAATCTTTCACTGTTCTTGTGACTGGAGAGTCCAAGATCAAGGTGTTGGGGGATCGGTGAGGAAGAATTTCCTGGTTTGTAGACAGCATCTTCTCACTGTGTCTTTCCATGGTTGGAAGGAAGATAGCTCTGGGGTCCCTTCTTTGGTTTAAAGATTTGTTTATTTTTATTTTATGTGTATGAATGTTTTGCCTGCATGCATGCTTGTTCACTGTGTATGCAGTACTAGCAGAGGCCAGAAGAGGGCATTGGATCCTCTGGAACTGGAGTTATATATGCTTGTAGGTTGCCATGTGGGTGCTGGAAACTTAACTCTATTCCTCTGGAAGAGCAGCGAGTGCTCTCAACTGCTGACCCATCTTTTCGGCCCCTCTGGGGGGTCCTTTGGATAACAGTAGTATTCTCCTTTGCAAGGGCTTCCTTCTCATGGCCCGATCACCCCGTCTTAGTTATTGTTCTATTGGTAAAATACCATGACCAAGGTCACTTACTTGGAAGTCACTTAAGGCCGGGCAGTGGTGGCACATGCCTTTAATCCCAGCACTTGGGAGGCAGAGGCAGGCAGATCTCTGTGAGTTCAAGGCCAGCCTGGTCTACAAGAGCTAGTTCCAGGACAGCTAGGACTGTTACACAGAGAATCCCTATCTAAAAAAACCCAATAAATTAATAAATGAACAAACCAATTAATTAAATGGAAGCCATTTAATTAGGGGTTTGCTTACAGATGCTGAGGGTTAATCCATGACTATCATGGCAGGCAGGCGTGATACTGGTGTGGTAACTAAGTACTTACATCTAATCTGCAAGATGTGGGTAGAGAGAGACTGGTCCTGGCCTGGTCTTTTTAGACTTCAAAGCCCATCCCCAGTGATATACCTCTTCCAACAAGGCCACACCTCCTATCTTTCTCAAACAGTTCCACTAACTTGGACCAATAATTCAAATTTATAAGCCTATAGGAGTCATTCTCATCCAAACAACCACAGCTCCCAAAGCTTCCACCTCCAAATGTCGTAACACCAGAGATTAAGTTTCAACATATGAATTCTGAGGAAACATAAACATTCGGTGTCTGCCATCAGAAGAGTGAAAATTTTCTTGAACCATTTCTGAAGCTTAACTATTTAAGTGGCCTTGTGGGCAGGTTAGGTTTGTGTCAACTTGACACAGTCTACAGTCATACGAAAGGAAGACACCCCAATTCAGAAACTGCCTCCAGAAGATTGAGGTGTAAGCAGACAATCCTGTAGGACACTTTCTTAATTAGTGATTGATGGGGAAGGCCCAGCCCATTGTGGGCAATATCATTCCTGGGCTGGTAGTCCTGGGTTCTCTGAGACAGCAGGCTGAACGAATCATGAGGAGCAAGTCAGTAAGCAGCATCCCTCCATGACCTCCGCATCAACTTCTGATGTACTTTCTGAATATAGGTGTTTTGTCTGCATGTACATTTGCACACTGAAGACAGGATGTTGGATCCCATGGGACTACAGTTACAGATGGTCACAATGTGGGTGCTGGGAACTGAACTCAGGACCTCTGCAAGAGCAGCCAGTGCTCTTAACCTCTGAGCCATCCCTCTTACCCCCTCATTGAGGTTACTTACAGGAACACGGATGACTCAAAGACAGCTGCATCATGGGAAAGCCTACCCCTGTATGGACAAGAACTCAGGAAAGCCACATTCCTTGAATTCTCTGCCTGATCTGCAGAGGCAGCCCAGCCCCTTGGTGGTTTCCTGTCTGAGCAATTGCTCACTGCTTGTATAGCATCAGGGAGGGCTTGTGAGAGTTGTAAGATGTCTGAACTTCCTGAGTCTTGGAGCTTTTTTACTCCCAAGAGGAGATAATGTTTCAGTTCAGAGGAACGAGCTGGACAAGAAGCAGGAAGAGAGTGGGGCAGCCCTTTGAGTCTAAGCGGCGCCTTTAGCAGGAATGTGAGCAAGCGAGCAAACACCTAAGGAAGGATAGGTTTTGTGTGGTCCTAATGCCAATTTTTAATGTGTGAATAGTATTTTCTATTTATTTATGTTTTTAGCTTTCTCTACGCAAAGCAAAACTGATTCTTTAAGCATTGTTATCATGTATTTCATCCCCAGAGAAGCTCAGACTCTCCTGAGAATGAATGAATCACTAGAGGGCACTAACCACAAATAGAATTCCTCTCGGTAAGTAACTGAAAACTGCATTTCCCTCAATTAGAGAAATGTCTGGTGTTATGTTTCTATAATTTATATAAATTGAAACCACAGACTGATCCATCACCTGGTTTAAATCTCAATAGTTCCCCAAAGACTTCTTAGAAGAAAATTTATCATAATTAATTAATTTTCAGAACTTTGGGAATACTAAAACTTGACATGGACTATCTAGCTACAAGTTTTTGTTTGTTTTTTTTTTGGTTTTTGGCGACAGGGTTTCTTGTGGCTTTGGAGCCTGTCCTGGAGCTAGCTCTTGTAGACCAGGCTGGCCTCAAACTCACAGAGATCTGCCTGCCTCTGCCTCCCGAGTGCTGGGATTAAGGCATGTGCCACCACCACCTGGCTTGTTTGTTTTTTAATCTCCTTTTTTAACCAAGGCTTTTATATTATACTGAGTGGAAAATAAACGGCTTTTTTTTCCGCTTGGGAATATTTTGTTAGGAGACATTTGAAAACCAGATAACCTGGGCTGAGGACATAGAGGCCCTAGGTTTGGTAACCCAGCACTGCATAACCTGGGCCTGGTGACATATCTGTCATCCCAACACTATAACCTGGGCCTGGTGACATACGTCTGTCATCCCAACACTATAACCTGGGCCTGGTGACATATCTGTCATCCCAACACTATAACCTGGGCCTAGTGACATATGCCTGTCATCCCAACACTATAACCTGGGCCTGGTGACATACGTCTGTCATCCCAGCACCATGACCTGGGCCTGGTGACACATGCCTGTAATCCCAGCACTCAAGAGGAGGTACAGGCAGAGACATCAGAAGTTTAAGGTCATTCTTGAATGCATAACAACTTTTGAGACTCTATCTCAGAAAGCAAAACAAAGTAATTTTGTTTTAAAAAGTTGAAAGGAATTTTTCATTTATTTATTTAATTTATTTTGAGACAGGCTTTTTCTGTGTAGAACTGGCTTCTAAACTCGCCCTGTAGACTAGGCTGGCCTTGAACGCCCCAGAGTTCTGGGATTAAGGGTGTGTGCTACCACTGCCTGCTTTAGGAATGTATAGTTTAATTCTTTTTCTTTGCCGTCTTCCTCTTTCTCTTCCCCTCCCTTTACCTTGGAATTATTTTGAAGAAAAAAAGAGATCTGGAATGTTTTATTTGTCAGTTCACTGAACTTTATGCTTCATGCTATGTACTTATTTGGGTGTTTTTGAAACAGGACTTCACTCTATAGCTCAAGCTTGGTTGAAACTCAAAGTCATCCTCCTGTTTTAGCTGCCTGAGAATTGACGTTATAGTGTAAACTACCACACCTGGTCATATGCATTATTTTTTTTTTTTTTTGCGGCAGGGTTTTCTCCACTGTAGCCCTGGCTGTCCTAGAACTTGCTGTAGACCAGGCTGGCCTTGGCCTCCTGAGTACTGGGATTAAAGGCATGCACTACCCTGTCTGGTTGGTTCATAGACTTTTAAAAAGAAGGTTAATATTAACTAACTTTAGCAAAAATCACAAATATGTAGTAATCAAAAGAGAATGAGCACAGTAATGGCAGTACACACCTGTAGTCTCAATACTTCAAAATGTGAGGCATGATTTGCTAACCTGAGCTACATCAGAAGACCCTAAATGGAAAAAAAAAAACACAAACTCAAACAATTAAACAACAGCAAAAATAGATGAAGGAGACTTGATTGGCATTCTTGCAGAGGGTGTAGCTGGTTTAAATGAACTAAGCTATGTCTTATTATCGTGTTTGCTTTACATCACTACCGTATTTGTAGAACAGAGTGGATTTTTTTTTATTTTATTTTGGGGGGGTGTAGAACATTTTTATTGTTACCTCTGTGTAGTCAACACAAATTTAAGCAGTAGTTGCAAATCAAATATCTTCCCGCATAATATACCCAAAAAGGTGTATTAGAGGGACCTGTATCAATTTTCTTTTTCTTTTTTTTTAAATAGTTTAATGTGTAGTATTAAACAGTGTATAGTGTGTGCAGCACCCAGTTCAGCAGTTCAGACAGCCCCTCACTGGCAGGTGTTCACACAGCTGTCACCAGTGTTTTCAGAGTTGGGTAATGTGGGGCATTCACCGGAGAAGACTGCCCACACGTGGGTCCAAGCCAACAGAAAGTCTTTATTAGGCTACACTGGGAACAGGGTAGCCCTGAGCCTTTCTCAGGGTGAGCTTTTAAGCACAAAAACCATGTCCTGGGTTGACACACTTCAGTTAACAAGAACAGTTAGCCAGAAGCAGAACTGCAGAAGCTAAACGAGGTGAGTAGATTTCGATACTTTCCCAGGACTGTATGGACTTTGATGGATCAGGTCTTTGTTTTCATTTTTGGCAGGTGGTGCTGTCTACGTGCTGAATTTTTACAGCCTGAATCCACTTCCATCAGGAAGTCTGCTGTGCTAAGTAAGGTCTGGGGGCCCTATTACGGTAACCATCACTACATTTCTCTCTCTCTCCCTCCTCCTCTCTCTTTCATCTATCATCTATCTATCTATCTATCTATCTATCTATCTATCTATCTATCTATCTATCATCTATCCATCTATCCATCTATCTATCTATCTATCATCTATCTTCTATCTATTTCTCTACTTATCATGCAAGAGCTGGGGTAAGAAGTACAAACTGGCCGGGAGGTGGTGGCGCACACCTTTAATCCCAGCACTTGGGAACCAGAGACAGGTAGATCTTTGTGAGTTTGAGGTCAGCCTGGTCTACAGAGCTAGTTCCAGGACAGCTGGGGCTCCACAGAGAAACCCTGTTTTGAAAAAAAAAGAAAAGAAAAGAAAAGAAAAGAAGGAAGGAAGGAAGGAAAGAAGGAAGAAAGAAAGAAAGAAAGAAAGAAAGAAAGAAAGAAAGAAAGAAAGAAAGAAAGAGTAGAGGCTGACCTTGAACTTACTGATCCTCTTGCCTCAGAGTACAGACGAGTAGCACTGGGTTCCTCTCTTACAATTAGTGTTAGAAGACTTTCATTGCTTCCCCCATCTCCATGCCTCTAGGCACTCTTTGTGACTAGCTTCTTTCGTTTAGGATACTGATTCTACGTATGTAGCAGCATTTATCAGCACTTTATATTTTTTGTGGCTGGATAATATCCATGTTATAGTTAGACTTCATCTAGTCATTCATAAGTTGATGGAGGCTTTCCAATGTTCTTTTAAAACCTGTGCTTTATTGCATTTGTTGTGTAGACAAGGTCATGCCAAATGCGCTTTACTGCTAGGCTTCTGTGAATTGGAGAGGACTCGTGAAGATTAAAGTAAGCCCCAGTACCTTTTGGGTACTATGAACCTCCAAATAATGAAGCACTAACCTGAATCTGGTAAACAAAGCCTGGCTCACAATTCAGTAGTTAGACAAAGAAACCAGATGATGCTGTCCAGAAATCGTCTACAAATCTGCAAGAGATAGTGTTTAAAAAAAAAAAAAGAGTAAAAATGAAGATGCTTGTGCCGGAGACCTGCTTTAGTGGGTGGTTCAGGTACCAAAGAGGATGAGAGGAGGTAGTCAATGAGGGGATGGATGGACGGATGAACACCATCTGAGGGCGAGTCATGCTGGCTGCCAGCAACTGAAAAGACTGCACCTTTTCTATTCTGTAGTTGCAGGTAGGATTAAATGGGAGACAAGAGTCATGTGAGCTGGGGTGTGGCTTGAGATCAGGGGTTTTGTAGGAGCCAGCCACGACAAGCTAAATATGAACAGATCACCCAAAGGAAGTTCTTTACTTCCAACCATTCTCATCTGCCAGTGTAGGACTCAGCCATTGATAAATTTAATGGAGGCCTGAGTCTCAGTAGTTTACCCTGAAGCAATACCTGGTTGCAGGAAGGACCATAAACTGAGATTACTTGAGCACCACCCAAAAACTGACCATCCAAAGGAAATGCCTAATGTTCCAACCGCTGTAGATAGGATCACCTGCCAGCACACACTCACCAGGACACCCCAGACAAATGTCAGCCAATCAAAGATCCTGAACCTCAGAAACCCCTCACCCCCACCTTTACTACTATAAAAACCCAACTCTAACTAAGCTTGGGCTCTCCGTTTATTCTAATATTCTGGTCTTTGTGTAGAGACTGAGTTTACAAACTTGTATAAAATAAAGGCTCTTTGCTATTACATACGGGACTCAGTCTCCTTGTTGGCTTTTGGGGAACTTTGCGGATTTGGACAGAACAGGTTGAGGAAGCTAGCCTTGACCTTGACAATAGGCAGCAGTCCAAAGTGAAAGGGTCAGAAGTTCCTCTTGCAAGAGATAGGAATAAGGACTGGTTTATCAAGCAGGAACTTTCCCCCGTTGGAATGGAGACCCTTATCCAAATGCTTGAGCCTGGGAAAAGGACTTCTGGGATGCAGATACTATATTACAGTTTCTTAGTCTTACTATTTGGGCCTGTTCCCTTCATAACGCTCCCAAAAGGTAAGGTTCTTACTCTTTTTCCCCTGATATGGGATCATTCTGATTTCTCTGTATTTATTAATTGAACTTTTGCCCCTAATGGCCTCAGGCTCTGGATCTGGATTGTAGGCATTTCATCCTTGGATTGGGTGTGTCCAGCAAAGTCTAGTCTTCCTATATTTGGTGTAATTCGGAGGGCACAATGAAATTTCTGGGTCACAGTAGTGGGAATTTTTTTCCCCAAAGAATTACTTTGTTTAGAGAGGCTTCCATTCTACACGTTTTCATCTTTTACCACAGCCCATACAAAATTTCCCAAAGGGAAAGGCAATAATAGTGAGATTCATTAAAAGTAAAAGTAAAAAGGTGCTGGAGACGTGTGGTCTGCAGTGTGGAAATGCTGGAAGTTTGTCAAGCAGCAATTGTCGCCATGGTGAAGGTGTCTGTCACCAACCTTGACAATCTGAGTTTGATCCTCAGGACTCACACTTGGAAGGAGAGAACTGACGCGCACACTCACACACTCACGTTGTCCTTGGACTCCCATGTACACTCATAGCCTGCACACCCATACACAAATATAAACGCAATTTTAAGTGGTGTTCAAGGAGACAGAGCAGCTGAAATGCATTGTGGTGTGACCTTTTATTTTCTTGGCACCCCAGCGGTGAGGCATAGCTCACCCTTAGAGTGTGTGCTTAGTGTATGTGAAGCCCTGGGGTCAGTTTTCACCCCAGAATATTTAAGAAAGGAAAGGAAAAGATAAAGGATGGAGCAGGAACAGGAGGATGAGGCAGCAGCAGGGACCACAGAGCCTACAAGTGGCGTAGGATACGCAAACCTAGTCCTACCCCTCCACTTACTGATTGTATCCACTTCAACAAGATGGTTAAGTCACCATTTGTCCTCTGCCCCAAATGGTGATGTTTGTCTGTGCCAAGGAAAGGAGGTGAGGGGTACAAAACCCTAGATGGCACAGCCAGCACCACCAACGTCAGGACAGATCTGCTTAGTTACAGGTGTAGCCTCAGAAACCCAGCTTGGGACTTGGTGATAGGTGGCTCTCGGGAAATAGTTGTTCAGAGAGTGAATGACGCATTTGCTGAATGGGAAGGCGTTATTCAAATATTCCTTTTGTGTATTTATCCCCTCTCCTCCTACTTGCTCACCCCCTTTCAAGTTGAGTGGTGAGATGGGTTATCCGTACTTGGAGTCCCGTACATTTCTCTTTGGTCCTCCTTTATTATAAAAATATGAGTCCTTGGCCGGGCGGTGGTGGCGCACGCCTTTAATTCCAGCACTCGGGAGGCAGAGGCAGGCAGATCTCTGTGAGTTCGAGGCCAGCCTGGTCTACAAGAGCTAGTTCCAGGACAGGAACCAAAAGTTACAGAGAAACCCTGTCTCGAAAAATCCATATATATATATGAATCCTTTAATGTGAAAGGTTTGTCCACATTTTTTAAAGCAGCTTTTGCATTTTTGTAGTATACCACCTTCTCTTGAGCAGCCCCCTCCCTTAACACTTTGTGTAACTGTCGTACTTGGTATCAGACTCCCTATTTAGAAACATTCATCAGTTACAACAAGCGGTTTATATAAACCTGGATCTTTCTTCTGATTGAAATAGCAGCGGTGGAAATGACAGCAAGGAGGTCTCATCTGACAGCCGACTGCCACAACACAATCACTCCTCATTGTTTTTGATTCTTTTATTTCAACCAGCCTTGGGTTTATTTAGCGAATGATTTCATCTACTTTCTCAGGTGCAATAAAGGGCATTTTGAATCTTTATAAATCGTGTAAAAGCATTTGAATAGGTACATCATGATTTATATTGGGGGTAAATCTAGATTTCTCATAAAACAGAGCCAGTTTATTTAAGTAAGATATGCACCTGGAAGAAATTATTGGGAATAAACCCAAATCACGTCACATGAAATACCAAGAGTTTTCGTTTTTTGTTTGCTTTCCCCCAAAGACAAGATACAGCTCTTTTTCATCCCCTTTTTTTTTGAGACAGGGTTTCAAAATTGTAGGGTAGAATGGATTGTCGGGTAGAATGGAGATTATTCAGCCTATGTGGGCAATGGATGAATAGGCCAGGATTTTTCGTGTTTGTGAGTGCTGGGATTAAAGGCGTGCGCCACCACCGCCCAGCAAGATACAGCTTTTTAGGAGGCAGAAGGATTACTTCAAGTTCCAGGCCAGCCTAGGTAATGATAGAGTGAGGCCCTGTATCAAAATAAACAATGTAACACAAAACAGAAAGTGGAGGAGGGGGAGAGATGGCTCAGTGGGTAAAGACACTTGCTACCAGCCTGAGCTTGTCACCTGGTGGAAGGAGAGACTCTATAGCTGCTAGGTGACCGGCAGTGAAAGGATAGAAAAAAGAGGCAAAGTGGGTACCTTTCGTTGGGCCCTGCCAAGGTACGCCACTGAGCAAACACGCCACTGGCAACAAGTTTATTGGGGGAGGGGAGGAGGAAAGTGAAAGGACAGGAGAGAGGCAGACAGACAGACAGACAGACAGGGAAGAACAAGAGGAAGAAGAGAGGCAAGAGAGGAGCAAGAGGCAAGAGAGGAAAGAGGAGGCAAAAAGAGCGAGCTGGGTGGGCACTTTTTGTTAATTTTTTTTTTCATTTATTTTACATACCGACCCTAGTTTCCCCTCCCCCATCTCTTCCTGTTCCCTTCCCTCACCTCCCATCTATGCCCCTCCCCAAGCCATTCCTCCTCCGGCTTCATTCAGAAATGGGCAGGCCTCCCATGGGCGTCAACAAAGCACAGCACACCAAGTTGAGGCAGCACCAAGCCCCTCCCCTCCATCAAGGCTGGGCAAGGCAACACAGGATGGGGAATAGGTTCCCAAAAGCCAGCTCAAGCGCTAGGGACAAGTCCTGATCCCACTGCTAGGGGTCCCACAAACAAACCAAGCTACATAGCTGTCACCCACATTGCAAAGGACCTAGGTCAGTCTCATGCAGGATCCCTAGCTATCGGTCCAGAGTCCGTGAGCTCTCATGGAGCTCAGGTAAGCTGTCTCTGTGGGTACCTGGCAGGCACTTTTAAAGGTTGCACGTGTCACATAGTTGACATAGAAAGGCACCTGGCAACAGGTGATGACGTAACTGATTGGGAGGCAGAGGCAGGCTGCTGCAGCGGTGGAAACTAACACTCGGACCGCCATACTTGTGAACACACACTAAAAAAACAAACAAATAAATAAATGTGAAAAAAGGGAAGGAAGAGACAAAGACAGTAGAAAGAAAAATGGGGTAAGTACCTTCCCAACCCCACAGGATTCCCATAAAAATCAAATGAGTTATAGCATGTAAAGGACTTAGAAAATGCCAGGCAAATTATGATCTTTGTATTATTGCTTAAGAATTACAAAAAATTAGTAGGTAGGGATGATACCTGTATATTTGATCCTAGGTTAGAAGCCTGGTCCTGGCTTAGCTGGGTAGTGTGCTGATCGGTCTAGACTCTGTTTCTTCAAGTTTTTGTTGGTAGACTATGGTGATCTGTTTATCGAAATCTAGTGACTGGCCAGGTGGACTGGTCAATATCTGTAATCTCAGCATCTAGAGGGTAAAGCAGAAGAATCTAGAGTTCTGGAAAGCCTGAGCAACTCAGAGACACCCTATCTCAAAAATAACAACACCAAAACCAAAACAAAACCATAAAACAACAGCAAACAAACAACAAACACCACACAAAGATAGCAGCAAGAAAGCACTGATCTTTCTGTTCTTTGTCCTCAAAGAAGGCCTACCCTGTTGACATGTAACAAAATGCATTGTGTGTGTGTGTGTGCGCGCGCGCGTGTGTGTGCATGTGTGCGTGCATGTGTGTGTGCCCGCGTGTGTGCGTGTGTGTGGGCATGTGTGTGTGTGCCCGCATGTGTGTGCGTGTATGTGTGCGCATGTGCAGGCTAGCGGACAACCTTTGCTGTCATTTCTCATTTGCTGTCTGCTTTGTTTTTTGAGATAGAGTCTCTGACTGACTTTACCAAGCTGGCCAGGCTGCCTGGTCATCAAGTTCAATCTATTTCTATTTCCTAGCACTGGGATTATAAACTCCGGCAAACGTGTCTGCCTTTAAAACAACAACAATAAAGCCATGGCTTTTGAGGGATTGAACTCCGGGATTTATGCTTGCAAGGCTGTTTACCCCAGCCCTGAAATCCTTTTCAAGATGTGCATTTCATATGCAAAAAAGAATAAATAATATAACAAATAAAAAAAAGATGTGCATTTCAGTGAGTTTTTGAATACTGTGCAATTATACTATCTATCATCAGTAATTCCAGAACATTTCATCACCAAAAAGAAACCCTGTCTGTGCATGCCTGGCGGTGCTGGCATATGCCTTTAATCCTAGCACTTGGGAGGCAGAGGCAGATGGATCTCTGTGAGTTCGCGGTCAGCCTGATCTACAGAGTGAGTTCCAGTACAGGACCCACAGTTATAGAGAAACCCTGTATCGAAAAACCAAAACCAAACCAAACCAAACAAACAAAGCCCTCCTGTCTTAGTAGCATCCACTTCCTTATCCTTCCTCTCCTAAACCACCAACCTTCCTCTGCTATGGATTTGTCTCTTCTGGGCCTTCTTTTTTTGGTTTTTGTTTTGTTTTGTACATTCTTTTCTTTTTTCTTTCTTTCTTTCTTCTTTTTTCTTTTTCTTTTTGGTTTTTCGAGACAGGGTTTCTCTGTAGCTTTGGAGCCTGTCCTGGAAACTGGGCTGGCTTCAAACTCAGAGATTCACTTGTTTCTGACCTACACAGTATTAAACAGGTATTTAGACTACTTCCAATTCTTTGCTATCACAAGTATCACTATAATGGATATCCTTGAATATTTATAATACAAATGAGTACATTTTTAGTTTAGATTTCTAGAAGGAAAACTGCTGGGTTTATGCATCAGTAATGCTGTTACTGCTGAGTTATACCACTAATAGGCTGTCGTTGTTGTTGCTGTGGTGGTGGTGGTGATGGTGGTATGTGTGTAGCGCTACTGTAGATGTGTTGCCCTGGCTGGTCTTGAACTCCTGGCTTCCTATCCCTTTATCTCAGCCCATGAGTTGATGGTACTATGATTATGCACCACCAAACACGGTTCTTGACCTTCAATGCCAGATGGCACAGCAGAAATGCATGTGCTTTTGGAGGCAAATTAACAAGGTTAGAAACTTGGTTCTATTGCTTTTATATTAGATAATCACTCGGTTGTGGTGATTTTCTTGCAGGTTTTACAGCAGTCAGAGGAAAAAAAAAGATCCACTAAGAGGCAAGATTGAAACTCAGCTCAGCCCGATTTTATTGTAACTGGTGTTGATCTAAAACTTCTATTGTCTCGCCGAGATCATTTTACTTTAGCTTTATTTAAGCACAACACAATTTTGGAAAAAAAAGTATTCAGATAACAATTAACTCAGCCCCACATGTTTACACTGAGATTCCTTACATAGTACACCTGGTTTCTTTCACAAGAATGGGTACTGTTGACTCAGAGATAGTGCCCAAGATTTAGGGCACTTGACTGACATAAACATAATGCCTGTGGGTGTCAGGATCACCTGGCCTGAGATAACATAGAAGTTGTTTAGGCTGTTGTAAAGTCCAAGCGACATCACTCATAAGAGTGGATTTTATGATCTAAAAGCAATGCTCAAGAATTACAGGAAAAGGTCTTGGATCAATAAAAACATACACTCTGGGAGCTAAGGGCAGAGCCTATCTTGTCAGACAGCAAAGGATCATCAGTGTTTTTTTTTTTTTGTTTTTTGTTTTTTTTTTTATTTTCGAGACAGGGTAGGATCATCAGTTTGTAAAACCTCACTCGGCCTTAGTTTGTTCCTTTCTACAACAAAGATAACAGTGTCTTCTGTAAGGTTTAATCAGAAGGTGTATTGATACCCTCAGAATGGTGCATCAGAAGTCTTCCTTCTCCACGATCTCATCATGCTCTTTTGTTAAATACTAAACCACACCCCATGTATTAGTTCTTGTTACTCGATTGCAGTGTGATCTTGAGTCATTATAACCCCCCCCCCTTTTCCTTTGTATTTTGTTTTTGAGACATGGTTTCTTTGTGTAGCTTTGGAGTCTGTCCTGGAACTTATTCTGAAGACCAGGATGACTTTGAACTCACAGAGATCCGCCTGCCTCTGTCTTCCCAGTGCTGAGATTAAAGGCGTGCATTACCACTGCCCATAGTTTCCCCTTTTTAAAACAAGCTGGTTGTGGGGCTGTGCTGCTGTGATTGTAGCCAGGGAAGGCTGAGGAAGGAGTTCCATCGTGGGCTATAGAGTGAGTTCAGCAGAGCTCTGGCCTACTGTGAATGGAGCCCTAGGTGACATCCCAAGCAATGAATAAACTGGGTACGGTTCAATCCCTTGTACCACAGGAACTAGACATACACTGTATGTAATGATGTACTAAAATCTGCTTCGTTTGTCTCATATATCTGTGTATGTACATACATATATGAGGGGGGAGGAGGGAGACACCTGAAAGCAGGGAAGACTACTCTACAGAAGAAAGGAAGAAAACTGGGAAGATGTGGAAAGAAGAAGCAGAGGAGGGTAGTGGGTGGAAATATGAGCAATATATATATATATTTCATGTGTATATATGAAAATATAACAAAACTCATTATTTTATTTATGAACTAGAAAAATTAATTAATGAGAATGTAGAGTTGAACTAGATACATATGTCTCTAAGTTTACAAAGACAATTTTGTCCCAATATTTAATTTTTCACTGCTTAGTATTATTCTTTAGTGTTCTTGCATTTCTGCTTTCCCATTACTGATGGGTGGAGACAACAGAGATTTATCCTTTTGACTTATGCTAGCTCTGACGTCAAAAATGCATGCTTCTGTGGCAGTACCCCTTTCCCCATATATCTACACACGTGCATGCACGCGTGCGTATACAAATATAAACCTGTAGGAGGATATTTTTTGTATCTTGCTATGGCTTTTCTCAAATTTAGCAAATTTCTGTTCCCTTTCTGCTCCTCCTGGAGGGGACTACTTATCCAATCTTTACGTTTCAGCCTAGCAATCCCTATAGATAGTAGAATTAGATGATCCACTCCACTCACCACTGAGCTGTCAATTTGACAAAAGTAACTATATCTGTTTGCTTGCTCCAGAGTCATATCCTTGATACCTTACAGTGCTGGGCATAAGCAATTGATAAATATTTCTTGTTTTTGTTTTCTGAGACAGGGTTTCTCTGTAGCTTTGACGCCTGACCAGGCTGGCCTCGAACTCACGGAGATCCGCCTGCCTCTGCCTCCTGAGGGCATGTGCCACCACTGCCAAGCAAAAATCATTTCTTTTATATGCATTGATGCTTTGCCTGCATGCATGTCTTTGTGAGGGTGTCAGATCCCCTGGAACAGGCGTTACAGTCTTTTTTTGTTTGTTTGTTTTTTTTTTTTGTTTTTCGAGACAGGGTTTCTCTGTGGTTTTGGAGCCTGTCCTGGAACTAGCTCTTGTAGACCAGGCTGGTCTCGAACTCACAGAGATCCGCCTGCCTCTGCCTCCCGAGTGCTGGGATTAAAGGCGTGCGCCACCACCGCCCGGCCAGGCGTTACAGTCTTGAGCTGCCATGTAGGTGCTGGGAATGAAGCCTAGGTCTTCAGGAAGAGCAGTCAGTGCTCTTACCTGCTGAGCCATCTCCAGCCTGAGAAATATTTCTAATATTGATCGTTAGTACCTTTATGCAGTGGAATTTAAAGTCACTATCCATTTTACTTATTTTCAGATGGGTGTTACACTTACCTGTCATCTCAGCATTAAGGAGTTGGAGGCAGAATTAGGAATTCCAGGACAGCTTGTTGAACATGAAACCCTAGCACAAAACAAAAATAAAGGGCACAATATATTTTAGAGCTTCCCAATTTAAATATAAATTATAACCCCGAGTTCACCGATTTTCTAAAATAAGTGTTGGTTTAGGCTAGAATAATACTTCACTGGTCTTAGTTTTAAGAATTCTTTTCCATCAAACTCTGGTTGTCGATATAGTCTCCTTACAAAGAAAGAAAGCTGGTTTTTGTTGAGTGGATTATTAAATGAGATCATACTGGTGATCTCATTTAATAATTTTTTTTTTTTTTTTTACGAGACAGGGTTTCTCTGTAGCTTTGGAGCCTATCCTGGAACTCGCTCTTGTAGATCAGGCTGGCCTCGAACTCACAGAGATCCACCTGCCTCTGCCTTCCGAGTACTGGGATTAAAGGCGTGTGCCACCACTGCCTGGCCCCCACTTAACTTTTAACTTGATAAAAGCGAACATTTGGGAAAAAGAAAATTACTATATAAGGATTACAAGTTCTGAGTTTTTGATCTTCTCTCACATTAGGGAAAGCAGGCCTTTTCCCTAGATGTATCTACCTCTATATCTATCTATCTATCATCTATCTATCTATCTACCTACCTACCAATGCATCTATTTTTGTGGTATTTCCTGAATGCTAGTGGCAAACTCAATCCCTAGCATTGGGCTACATTCTCAGCCCTCTTATATTTTATTTTATTTGATACAACGTTCTTCTATTTATCCAAGGATGACCTGAACTTGTATGGATCCTCTTGCCGCTCGTAAAAAGATACTTTACAATAATGTACGAGTTTTCCTAAACCTAGCCCTTATTCTTTCACCATAAAAAAAAAAAGCTTTAAAGTGTGTTTTCACCTTATCCTTCAGCTGCCTAGGTAGCCCAGGATGACCTTAAATTTCTCTCTTGTTATCTCCCCAGAGCTGTCACCGGCTCCCAGTTCATGAGATGCTGGAGATCAAATCCAGGGCTTTGCATATACTAGATAAGTAGATCTGGCTGAATTAAATTCCCAACACCTATGTTCTGTTCACTAATAATTGACTTGCACACATATTCCCTGATTGGCTGATTCACAGAGGTGCAATGCAGCATTTACACTGCAACCCACACCCCACCTGCGGATTTCAAAAGAGGGGGCTTATCCTAGTTTGTTTGTAGCTCTTGGAACTGAAGGCAGAGCTGAGCGAAAATCGGGTCTTAACTAGTGCGGTGTCTAAGTAATTGGGTGAAATGAGACCTGTTTTTTGTTTTTCGAAACAGGGTTTCTCTGTAGCTTTGGAGCCTGGCCTGGTCTTGTAGACGAGGCTGGTCTCGAACTCACAAGGATCTGCCTGCCTCTGCCTCCTGAGTGCTGGGATTAAAGGCGTGTGCCACCACCTCCCGACCGAGACCTGGTTTTATATTGCTGACTTTTGTCACCTCAATTTGTCCAAGTTGCAACATTTAAATTGTACAGAAGCGTTTCCTTGGTATCTCTTGTGAAAATGATTTGGAGTTAATATAAGTTCAACTGATTTGACTATTACCTAGCATAAAGAAAGCACGGCTTATGTACTGTCTGTATTGATGGTAATGCAGGCTGGCTTCGCTAGAAAGAAGCTATTGGAAAGCTCTTCCTTTGACTATCCAGTTTCTTTCTTCTTGGTGCAAACGTGTGTGTGTGTGTGTGTGTGTGTGTGTGTGTGTGTGTGTACTATAGAGAAAAAAGCCAAGGAGGAATATCTAAAAGCCAGCAGCCTTTCTCCCCTTATCATTAGGATGTAAATTATGTGGAAGGATCCCTAGTATTGAGTGTTTGCTTACGGCATGCTAAGGACTGGGAGGACTGCGCCACATGATCTCCTGGAAGGCTGATGGTCTGGAGGGAATAGATGGTTATAGAAACCACCCTGCTTTAGCCTATCCCTGGAGGCCATTTTCTTCTTTGCGCTAATGCGTATTTTATTATTTATCTTACAGACTTTACGTGTGTATGTGTTTTGTCTGATGCAGGACAGAGCACCACAAGTATGCCCGGTGCCCACAGAAGCCAGGGCAGGGCAGGAATCCCCTGAAATGGAGTTAACGGCTGGTTGTCAGTCGCCATGTGATTGCTGGGAATCGAACCGTGCGCCTTTGTACGAGCATCCAGTGCTAAACTGAGTCACAAGACCGGGATCAGCCAATTATCCGCCCCTTTCGGCCCACAGAACTCAGGAGGCGAGAAAGCGGCCATGCCGGAAAGAGGTCACGCCAAGTGTCCGGAAAGACCCCGCTGGGCTGGCCTCCTCCAACGTGGTGCGGACCACGCTGGGCCTCAGGAATCCACAGCGCTCCGCCCGGCCCAGGCCCTCAGCCGGAGGCGAAGGCGTCGACGTTCTCGCCGGGCGTGGCGCTCGCCCCTTTTGGCGGGCTCGGCGTCGCGAGGCCCCGCCCCCTCGCAGGTCTCTCCGCATTCGCGAAGGCGTGCTCTGCGTTCCCATTGGCGGAGCGGGTCCGCCGAGGCTCCGCCCCCTCCCGGGCCCGACGCGAGCACGTTGGTGGCCGGGGCTGGTGGGGGAAGCCGCCTGGGTCGGGCGCGGCTCTCGGACGGGGGCGAACGGCGCGCTGGGGCCGCCTTGACGTTCGGGAGGCGTCTGTGCGGGCGAGCGCGGCCCCCGGGGTCGGGCAGGGGAGAATCCGGCGGCGGGCCAGCCTCGCCGTCCTTTTCCCCCGCACGCCCGTCGACCTTGTGGGCGGAAGCTTCCCGGAGCTGCTCACGCCCGCGCCATGGCGACTGCTGTGGAGACCGAGGCCTCTTCGACGGACGGGAGCTGGGGAAGCGGCGGCGGCGGAGACGACGGGATGAAGCCAGCGCTTCCGGAGCCGGAGTCCTCGCCACAAGATGGCGGCGGCGGCGGCGGCGGCGCGGGGCCCGAGGAGACCGCCCGGAGCCACAGCCACGAGCAGCCTCAGCACGCTTCCGAGGCGGCCGCGGCCGCTGTCCCTAAAGGCGCCGAAGAGTCGGAAAGGCCCGTTAGGCGGAGTTTTCAGATCCCCAGGAAGAGCAGAGAAAAGAAAGGTGGTGCCTCCCCTCCTCCCTGATCCCCGACCCTCCCTTCTCTTTCTCTCTCTTCTCCCCCTCCATCTTCTCATTAGGACCTCTCTGTCTCCTCTCCCACACCCACCCGACACACGTAAACACGCACGCCGGCGCCGGTGCGAGAGGCGAGGGTGCAAGCACGCTCCGCCGCTCCCCCTCTCCCCGTGCAAGCTGGAAGGAGCTCAGGTTTGAAGCGCGTCCATAAGGCTGCAGCTCCCGGAGAGGGAAGACGGTGTTCGGCGCCCCTCCTTCCCGACCCCCCGAAGGCAGAGAAGCTGATGTGGCCTCCTAAAGATGCTTCTGAGAAGTCCGCTTGTGGAAGTAGCCGGTGGCCGTGGATTCTGAGGCTCTCCCCAAGGCCATTGCGTTCTGAGGACAAGTGTTTCTCTCTGTGGAAATTCTTCAGCCCTGTGTCTACTTGAAATGTGCTCAATGCCAGCGTCTTCTCTTACTTAGGAAATCTCCATTAGAATATGAGCTCCATGCCCAGTTTTCCATCACACTTCATTTCCATATAGTTTTTTTTTTTTTTTTAAGGCTTAGATTATGTAGGGGTCTCATGTTTAACTCCAAACTTACTATGGCTCTTGTACTTGAAAAGGATGGGAAGGTAGGTTCTTGGTGCATTAATTGCCCGGTGGAGGAAAATGAGAAGTTCAAGTATGACCAAGAATCTCCAACTTCAAATTTCTACAAAGAATACTCTTAGTTTTTAAAATCAATATAGGGACAGGTACATTAGTTGTTTACTTTTTGAAATCTCAGTGCCATATTGTAAAACGTACAACACTTTTTTGTTGTTAGAGTAGGTTTTTGGAATTTTCTGGATTTGGTTTAAATTTTCCCTTACCTTCGTGTTAAAGTTTTTTTTTTTTTTTTTAATGGCTTATTTCCCAAACCTGCGTTCTCCCCTCCCTTGTCTTTTTTTCCATTTGGACCTGGGAAGATTTAGGCTTGAAACAGCGTGCACCTGGGTAACCAGCTCTATTTGCACAACTGAGATTATAAAAATACAAAGAAAATTCCTTTCTTTTTAGATGACAAAGCCAAGGAAATAGCATGAGAAACGCAGAGGAGGAAGAAATTGACCTTTGCCTACCTAATTTGAGGAATGTTTCTAGAAATATTCTTAAATGAGGTAATATACTTAAGGATGTAGGGCAAGATAGTGAATTTTCTTGGTATAGTGAAAGTGCATGATTGTGTTAATCTGAGAAAAGTTACCCACACCCAATAGTCACTGGAATAGGTTGGAAGTTCTTTCATATAGGATCTGCTTATGAAAGTATTTTTTTTTAACATTTTCAACCTATATCAAGCTTTCTTGACATCTCCTTTAGATTTTAAATGACCAAGGATAAGAGCAAACCACCTTAAAAACAAAACAGTAAAAAAAAAAAAAACCCACCGTTTTAGTTGGTTTTAGCCTTAGAATTTGGTTGAAGCATGGCAAGGTGGTATATGTTTCTTAAATTGCATAAGCCAAATCCAGAAGTTGCTCTGCCTGCACTTGAAAATACTGAAAGTGGCATGGGGAATTAGGGAATATAAACCCTGCTACTTTTGCCGTGGAGTCTGATATATTCCCTTGGGGGAAATGCTTCTATTTTCCATTTTGCTTAGGGATACAGTTTTATGTTCATCTGTAAGGGAGGCTGTAGTTAAGAAGGCATGATAGACTTTTCATGTTTACTGAAAATAATTCTTAACATATAACTGTACACCAGGTCGTAGTTCAAATAGTATATGATAGGGCTAAATCAAAACTTAAAAAAAAAAAAAAACCAAAATAGAGATAGGTTCTCCTTAACTTGTTCAGGCCTTGAGCTTGAAATGCTCCTGCCTAAGCCTCCCTACTAGTGGTGATAGAGACTATGATCTAGCTCTTAATGGAGAGCTTTCGACGACTATCTTACCATCTCGAATTTTATCCTAAGTTGGAAGAAGTTAGTCTTGGAATTTCAAATTTTTAGTAGGAAAACATAGTTTATCACTTTAGAATGATTATAAGAGTATTTCTTTTTCTTTTTGTTCTTCGTTTCGTGACCGAGTCTCTTACGTAGTCCTTGCCGGCCTGGAACTCAGAGACCCACTTGCCTCTGCCTCCCAGGTGCTGGGATTAAAGGCGAGCACCACCACACCCATGCCTGTTTCTTATTTTCTTCTTAACATCACATAATAGGTTTATAGTGAGCAATAGAGAACAAGTTGTTGGAAGAAAGGAAAAAACAAGCAGTATAGGTATTGGTTTCTTTCCAGCATAGTTAACTGGAAGGTTTTTTTTTTTTTTTTGTAAATAAAGTAAAATGGCAGGACCCAGATTCCAGCACTAGTACAAACAACTCCAGGTTTATTTATCCATCTGTTTTTTGTTTGTTTGTTTTAAAGATTTATTTATTATGTATACAACATTCTGCCTGCATGTATGCCCACATGGCAGAAGAGAGCACTAGATCTCATTACAGATGGTTGTAAGCCACCATATGGTTGCTGGGAATTGAACTCAGGACCTCTGGAAGGGCAGTTGGTGCTCTTAACCACTGAGCCATCTCTCCAGCCCTGACTGGAAGGTTTGAAAATTATGTTTGGTGTACTAGTGGTCATCTGACTTCCTAGATTAAAATTTTTTACAGATAGGTCTTGAATTTTTCAGCATCAAGTTTTGTTGCATTCCTATTCTAATAGACTTGACTGCTTTCTGGTGAAATTTAAAGTTAGGGTGTTAATTTTAAAAAAAAATCTTAAAAGTAAACACTATTAAGTATAATTTGTTGGCTTTAACGTTATAAAAGAGACAGATCTTGCTGCACAGCCCATCTGGCATCAAACATAGCAGTTCTTTTGCCTCAGGTATCCTAAGTGCTATGATTTTTTTTTTTTTTTTTTTTTTTTTTTTTTTTTTTGGTTTTTCGAGACAGGGTTTCTCTGTGGCTTTGGAGCCTGTCCTGGAACTAGCTCTGTAGACCAGGCTGGTCTCGAACTCACAGAGACCGCTTGCCTCTGCCTCCCGAGTGCTGGGATTAAAGGCGTGCGCCACCATATATAGTGACTTGTCCAACTCTGAAACGTTTACTTGATCTTTCCTTGACCATAATAGTATCTAAATATGGCCATTTTAGAGGCGTAATACTACTAGCAGGCAATATAATTGATAGCAACTTAATACTTGCTCTAAACTTGAGTATAATAACATTCTCAAGAATTCTTTGTGGTAGGCATTATGTCCATTTTTTGGAAAAAACTGAAGTACTAAGAAATAACTTGTCAATTAGTAAATGGTGGAAATGGAATTTGAACATATGTGTAGACTATTTGGAACTACTCTGTGTAGCGAAGTTATTCTTAATAGTCTAAATTTTACTTATTTAGGGAGGCGGGGTTTATTTTGGCTCACAGTTTCAGAGAATAGTCCATCATGTCCTAACAGCAAAAGCCTGGTAGTTGGTCACATTTGTACATCCACAGTCAGAGAAAGATGAGAATCCCCTTCACCCACCCCTCTTTGAGGCAGGAGCTCCCTGTGTTAGCTCAGGCTGGCCTCAAATTCAAACTTGATACTGCTATCTTAGCCTTTTTAGTGTTGAGTTTATGGCTTGTGTTGCTACCAATGGCATATAATCTAGAATTAAAGTTAGCGTTTGATCAGCTGTATGAGAAACCAATGAAATTAGAATAGCATATATTCAACCTTAGGGAGAATTTGACATTAAATACTGGGGGATTATATGCTCTGAAAAGTTTTGTATTTTAATTTTTTTTCCAGAGCAAATAGAAATTTATTAAATTGAGAATGCCCAAGAGTGGAAGGGAGTCTAAGGGATGACTACCTTACCTATATTTTACTGATTTTGATGTGTGGTGTGTATTTATTGGTTGGGCTGTTTTCTGTGGTATAGAAGACCATGAGAATTGCATTGGCCTACATCTGCATTGCCATGTTTTATTCTACATTTAGTATGTCATCAAAAGTAAATTAAAATTAATAATTGAATTTGACAGTACTCTCCCAAGTTCCTAGACTAGTGGTACAATTTCTAAAAAATGTTCATCTTTTGTAACAAAATTTGCAGTGACCATTTTTTTTCTTTTAAAGACCAGGTTTTAATATAGCTGAATTTATTTTCTGCCTCCAACTCACCATTTGCATGAATTGGACCTGGCTCTGTAGTTGTCTTCTTGAGCTGTGGTGTTTTAGTAGTTTGATACGGATAACTGGATTTTGAGAAGAATGATTTTCTTTACATAGAAGTAAACCTGAGCAAGAAATTTAATTTGCTGGCTCGTGTTGACTTATGCCAGTGTATTTGTAACTAAGTTCATTCAACATTGATGTAGAAATGAAACACATTCTTAAAACATGAGTAATTTTTTTTAGATAGAAAAGCCATTTACAAATCAGTTGTGGCCGGGTGGTGGTGGTGCACGCCTTTAATCTCAGCGCTTGGGAGGCAGAGGCAGGCGGATCATTGAGTTCGAGGTCAGCCTGGTCTACAAGAGTTAGTTGCAGGACAGGCACCAAAGCTACAGAGAAACCTTGTCTCAAAAAACCCAAATCAAACAAAAAACAACAAACCCAACCAAACCAAAAAAAAAAAAACCCCAAATCGGTTATGAACAAATGGAGACACACTGTGTGATAGTAGTTAGGAGCAGTAGAAACCAGCCTTGGGCTCATAATCACATACCACCGTTGGTCACTAGTTGCCTTGCCGATTATTTCCTTTTCTTCCATGTAGCTCCAGGCTGACTTTCCCTTTTCTTTCTAGATAGGATTTCTCTCTGTGGCCTTGGCTAGACCAGTTTGGCCTCAAACTCAGAGATCTCTTATGCCTCCAAGTGCTAGAATTGAAGGTATGCACCACCACTGCTGGCAATTTTCAACTTTTTATTAGCATATATTATATACAATAATGGCTTATGGGTTTCATTATGGTATTTTCATACATGTACATAATGTCATAATCCCATTACCCTTTTTTGTGTCCCTTTAAACACTTTATTTTTAAAAAAATGTTTGTGTATTGATATTTTGTATGTCTGCACCATTTGTAGACTGGGTAAGATGCCTGTACTATGAACAACCCTAAGCCTCTCACCCCCCCCCCAATGTTGAGATGGGTGCTAGCCGGAAAGGGGATTAACAAGCGGAAGGGCTATAAGACCACTGGCTGCTCTTCTAGGACAGTGGTTTAGTTTGGTTCCCAGCACCCACATGGTAGGGGATCTGCTGGCAAACACATGGTTTAGAATTATCTCCCACCCCATCAACCATTAACAGTATACATCCTCAGAAAGGAAAGGAAGGCTAGCATTCCTTCTCGGTCTTGTATAGGTCATGCATAGGTAATCACAAGGGTTGACTTAAATGCTGCCCTTATTTATTTTTTTGATTTTTCGAGACAGGGTTTCTCAGTAGCTTTTGGTTCCTGTCCTGGAACTAGCTCTTGTAGACCAGGCTGGCCTTGAACTCACAAAGATCCGCGTGCCTCTGCCTCCCGAGTGCTGGGATTAAAGGCGTGCGCCATCATCGCCCGGCTTAATGTTGCCCTTTATTAACTTGTACATTCTCTGTGTCCCTTCTTATCCAGTGTTGCAAAACCTTGGAGGGAGTAATAGATGCCATTTATTCTCTGCTTATAATAGTCACTCATTGCAAAAGGACCAGAGCCGACAGCAGCACTCTTCTACGGACTTGCCTCCAGCTTGATGCTCCGTCCCAGCCTTCTAAATGCTGGGATTATAGATATGCCACCACATGCACCTGGAATCTTTTGTGTTGTGGTTTTGGGATGGAACTCATGACTGTTTGCATGCCAGAAAAGTGCTCTACTGAGATACGTTGAAGTCCCTTCCATTGGCTGCTTTAGTTATAATTTATAATTACTTTTAAGTCGGAAAACTTAGATTCTGTGTTTTGATAGCAATGTCTCATGTTCCCTAAAGTTTAGCATACATGTATATATAATACAAGGAGGTCATACTGACACAAAATCAATTGGTCAAACTGAGGAAAATGGTCTTTGATTAAAGAACAAAGTTCCTATTCTTTGCTATTGTTTTGTGGGTGTGGCAGTACAGAAGGAACCCAGGGAAGGCTTCATCTATGCTTGGTGGGCACTTAACCATTGACTTCTATCATTATCTATCTTAAGTTTTGATCTTGAGTTAGTGTCTCATTTAAGATGCTCAAGCTAGTCCTGAAATCACTGTAACCCAGGGTGGCTTAGAGTTTGGTGTCATTTGTACTTCAGACCCTGAGTAGTTGCTATTACAGGTCTGTGCTGCCAGGCCTAGGTTGACTGTGATATTTTTATTTATTTTTTGAAACAAGGTTATTTCCATGTGGTCTAGGCTGACTAAAAACTCAATTCTGCCTCAGCTGTTCTGTAATTACAGGTATGTGTTACATACCTGACCTAAAAAAATTTGGGGGTGGGGGTGGGGATTGCAATGCTATATCTGGGAATAGTGATGGTGGCACACGCCTTTAATCCCAGCACTCGGGAGGCAGAGGCAGGTGGATCTCTGTGAGTTCGAGGCCAGCCTGGAACTAATTACAAGAGCTAATTCCAGGACAGGCTCCAAAGAAACAGAGAAACCATGTCTCAAAAAAATGAAAAGAAAAAAGAAAATCCTAGAATTCTAGTTCTGATTTTGTTTTTGTTTTTGTTTTTTTTCTTTTTCGAGACAGGGTTTCTCTGTGGTTTTGGAGCCTGTCCTGGACCTAGCACTTGTAGACCAGGCTGGTCTCGAACTCACAGAGATCCGCCTGCCTCTGCCTCCCGAGTGCTGGGATTAAAGGCGTGCGCCACCACCGCCCGGCTGATTTTGTTTTTTTAATCTGCTTTTTTGAGACATAGTCTAACTATGTAGACGAAGCCGACCTTGAACTCACTATGTATCCCAGGTGGGACTTGTATCATTTTCTTTCGCCTCTGGATTTGCAGACAGTCAATACTGCATTTGGCTCTGGATCTGATTCTTTAGTACCTGTTTTTCTCTTATCTGAATTATCTCTAAATGTCCTTCTAGCTGTGTGTTTGGAGGCAAAATACCTATACACTTAAACAAAGGCCTTAAACAGGGTGGAGAACGTGTTAGAAGTAAGTTTCTCTTTTAAAATAGTTTATTTCCTGTGTGCACGTTTCTGGTGTGCAAAATAAGGATACAATTAAATTTTTTTTTAATCTGATTGGGTAGCTCATATCTACACATAATCTTAGAGCCAGAGAACCTGAATTTGAGTCCCACCTTCCTAATTATTAATTTTGTGGCTTTGGGGTGGCCATAACTGTTACCTGTCTCAGGTTAGTTTGTTTTGTTGCTTGTTTCAGTTTTGAGAAAGAGGCATATTATATCGGTGGGTTTTTTCCTTTTTTTTTTTTTTTTTTTTTTAGCTTATAGTCAGTCTTTCCGTTTTCTTCCTCTTGTTTCTACCAGGCTAGCTGGCTGTGAGCTTCCTGGGAGCAGTTATGTCTCTGCCTTTTATCTTACAACTTTACCAGGATCTGACTTTTTCTGTGGCTTTTAGGGACCCAAACTCAGGTTATTAGGCTTGCACAGACGGCTAAGCCATCTCAACAGCCGCTTTTTTCCCCCCAGTTACATTATTGTAACCATGTTTAATTTCTCAGGATGTTTGCTATGTTGTCTTAAAGTAGGTATACATTGGGTTTTACCTAATGCACATTGTTAGGACAATTTGTAATAAAAAACTTTATTTTTAGAGATAATACTGTGGTACATGCCTAGTTAAAGAATGGGTATGTCACTTGACATTGTATCTTTTATAGTCTAATAAAAAAGAACTGAAAGTACAGTAAATAGCTTATTTATAATTAGCTTTCAGGTGGCATACTTTTTTTTTAACTTACATTTAAATTATGTGTATGTGTGTCAGGGGATGTACTCATGGGTGCAGGTGTTTAAGGAAGCCAAAGGTGTCAGATTCCCTGAAGCTGGAGTTACAGGTTATGAGCCACATGTCGTGGGTGCTGAGACTTGAACTTATGTCCTCTGGAAAAACAGTACATGCTCTTAACCACTGAGCTGTCTCTCCAGCCCTGCAAAGTGGCATACTTCTAAGAGTATGTATAAAACTGAGAGTGATAGCTCATGCTTATAATCGCAGTACTTGGGAAGATGGCACGTTTGAGGTCAGTCTAAGCTACACAGTGGATTTCAGACTATTAGGGATTTTTTTTTTTTTTTAGTGGGACCTTGTTTCAAAATATAAATATACGTACATCAGTGTTTTCAGTGGAACCCAAAAGTTACTTTAGTATTTGTTGGCCTTTAAATGAAAAAATACAAATGATGAATATAACTCTTTCTATGAATAGTTCTGTCTACAGGGAAAAAGTATGCCTTGATTTGTGGAAAGTTTATATGTATATATCTGGTATTTGAAATTAATTGAATGAAATTTTTATGTATACATTAGAAATTCAAGGTTATTAAGCATTATTTAAGGTTATTGTTTGTTGGCTTTTTTTATTTTGAGGTGGGATCTTACTATGTTGTCCTGGCTGGCCTGGAACTCAGTCTGTAGACCAAACTGGCCACAGACTCAAAGATCTGCCTATCTTGAATGTTGTGATTAAAGGCATGTGCCACTGTGCTTGGTTATTAAACCGAATAGGTTAGTGGATTAGTGTTATAAAAATTCCAGTGCCAGCCGGGCGGTGGTGACTCACGCCTTTAATCCCAGCACTTGGGAGGCAGAGGCAGGCAGATCTCTGGGAGTTCGAGGCCAGCCTGGTCTACAAGAGCTAGTTCCAGGACAGGCTCCAAAAAACCACAGAGAAACCCTGTCTCGAAAAACCAAAAAAAAAAAAAAAATTCCAGTGCCAGAGAGTTGTCATAGCTGGTAAGAGCACTCACTATGTATGCAAGCTTGTTTTACCACAGTCGAAGGAGGAAACTGATCTGAAAATTGTTCTATACATGTACATTTTGGCATGAGCATACCCACATTCATGCATGCACACAATGCTTATTATTTCCAGCACTCGGGAGACTAAAGAAAGGATCTGAAGTTAACCTAGGCCGCCAAGTGAGAATTTGTATCAGAGATGGGAAAAAAAAATTTAAATGGAATGTAGAATGGTAAACACAAGGCATACAAACTTAATTGTGTTAACCTTGCACCAGCTGCTTTGTTCTTCTTAGTACTTCTTTCTTTGTACTGCCTTACATAATGTATTTGACATATAATGGTTGTTAGAAGTGGAGTTTTTCATTTTACAATAAGAGAACGAGACTGTTGATTAGGTTATGTATTATGCTACAAGACCAGTAAATGACAAATCTGGTATTTCAGTTTTTTAAAACTTTACAAATGTGTTTTCTAATACAGTTATTGAAACATATGAAACAAATGTTCTATTACTTTTTTTTTCCTTTTTGTTTGGAAGACAAGTCTCACTAAGTTGCCTAGGCTGTCCTTGAACTTCATCTGTAGTTAGCCATCAATTAGCTAGGATAAAGTGGTGCACACCTTTAATCTCAGCGACATGAAGGCACAGGCAAGCTATAGAACAGTCAGGGCTACACAGAGAAACCCTATTTCAACTTTAGTGTTTGGTAGCTAAAAATGTTGCATTTTTTTTTTAAAGATTTATTTATTTATTATGTACACAGTGTTCAGCCTCCATGTATGCCTGCAGGCCAGAAGAGGGCGCCAGATCTCATTACAAATGGTTGTGAGCCACCATGTGGTTGCTGGGAATTGAACTCAGGACCTCAGGAAGAGCAGTCAGTGCTCTTAACCTCTGAGCCATCTCTCCAGCCCCAAATGTTGCATTTTTTAAATCAATAATACTACTCTAACTTTATTGCTAAATACAAACTACCATTTTAGTTTATAGGTGCATTATCTAAAATTGAATTTTGCTTTTTTTTTTTTTTTAAAGACAGGATCTTGCTATAAGTCCTGGCTGGCCTGGACCTTGTTCTCTAGATCAGGCCACCTCAAACTTTTGGTTATCCTCTTTTCTTTGTCTTTCAAGTATAGGAATTATAGATAGGAGCTCTCGTGCTGGGTTTAGGCTTTCATTTACGGTAAATCTTTATATTTGTTAAACTACCATAGTCTTAGGCATACTTTTTCAGTGTAGTGTAAATAGGGATTGAGACAAGTTGAGTACATGTATAGATTCCCATGAGAATTTAACAATAGATTGCCTTATGTAGCATCCTTGGGTCTTATAAAATTGCAACCTTATTTTGTGTGTGAAGCCAGATCCTCATTGCTGAAGGAACTAGTTAGTCTAGGTAAGTCTTAATTTTTCTTCAGTGAGTTAAAAACATTATTTGTGTCTGTATGCACATGTACACATGGTTATGCAAGGGAGGGTAGGCAACTTTTTATGAAGATTAATCTAAGGACCCAACTCAGTTGTCAGGTCTGTGCTGTAAGCACTTTCACCTGTTGGGCTGTCTAGTTGGTCATCTTCAGTGAGTTTTAATAACTCTTGCACGTCATAAAGTAACTTTTGATGCCTTTTTGTTCATTTGAAGTTAGATATAAAATGAAAACCATAAAAATGTACATTTTATGATAGAATAATCTTACAGTGCCTTTTTTTTTTTTTTAATTTTTAGCACTTTTCCAGTCATTAACTCCAGGCTCTAGAGAATTTGAAGATGTTTTAAATATTCTCCATTCATCTTACCTTGAGCCATCCTCAGTAACACATTTTAACTATAGAAGAGCTTGCTTGATACATAATGAACTTTTGGAAAAAGAGGTATGTAATTAGCCTGTGGAAGAAATCCGTTTTTAAGTTTTTGAAATGATTTCTTTGTAGTGCTAGGAATTAAACCCCTGGGTTGAACTCATGCTAAGTAAATGTTGTATCCCGAGATATATCCCCCTGCTAAATTGTATCTCTTTTATTGCTGTACCGTGTTTATCTGCTGTGTTAAATTGTTACTAATGTGTAGTTATGTATAATCCTGAAATTTAGTCATCCATATAGGGATAGCTTACTATAAGAGTACTTAATTGTAGATCGACAAGTTTTTTTCCTTTTTTATATGTGTTAATTAATTGTCAACATTGAAAGATAATAAGATTTAATGTGTTAAGAAATAATCTTTTTTTCTTTTTCTAAAAATGCTGGCTATGTTAATTTTAGTGAAATTTTTTTTTCTTGTGGATTCAAACAATTCCTTTTAAAAGATTGGGTCTTATGCTAGGTGAGAGTGGTCAGGTTGGCCTTGAATTTGAAGTAATCCTGTATCAGATTTCCAAGTGTAATTGTAGGGGCAGATCTCCCCCCTTAGAAATTCTTACTGTAAAAGTATATACTAAGGGCAACTGTTGACAGTGAATCCTAATTTCACATGCAACTTAGATGTTTTTTGAGTTTAATATAGGAAACCAGCATGTATAATTCTGATATAACACACAAACGGAATTTTAGAATGTTTAATATTTAATGCTTTCTAATGGATGTGAAATACTGCAAAGTCTGGTTTTATACCAGCTAGTATGCTACAAAAATTTAACTTTGAATATCTTCCTGAAAGGCACTGTTACTAGTTCTCAAAAAAATAAACATTTGGTAGTTTGATGTGGTTTCATGGTATAGTAGGGATTATTTGTTAATTGTATAAGGAAATTTTATCTGAAGTTACAGTATATGGTTGAAGAGGTAACCTGAATACAAATACAAAATGTTTACTATTCTATAGTTTAAATAGATAATCTGTTTGAATCTAAACGTAAACCCAGCAGTTTAGATTACTTGATGAATATGGAGCATACTGTTAGGATACCAAATAGAGGCTGGCCTCGAACTTAAAGGGATCTTCTTGTTTCAGCCTCTAGACTGCTGGCTTTCCAAGTGCCACTATGCCTATTTAAATAACTTCAACCACCTGTTATGTCCAGTATACCATGTTAAGTGAGAAATAAAAGATAGCAAAACATCAATTTATAATCTTTGAGGAGATGGGGGAATAGTAAATATTTAATAGAAAATTGGCTTAAATTGGTAAGTACTAGATACTTTGGACTATTTTATATGGGGGATTAAAAATGGGAAGAAATAAAATTGAATTGAACATTGAATAGCAGAAAGCATTGAAAGATTTATATTTTGATAGGTTTGAGATTTCTTAGAAAAATTTCTTTAAGGTTAATGAAACAATCATGCTAAGTAGTTATAGATAGATGAATTTCTTTTTTTTGGTTTTTCGAGACAGGGTTTCTCTGTGGCTTTGGAGCCTGTCCTGGAACTAGCTCTTGTAGACCAGGCTGGTCTCAAACTCACAGAGATCCACCTGCCTCTGCCTCCCGAGTGCTGGGATTAAAGGCGTGCGCCACTACCGCCCGGCTGATAGATGAATTTCTTTTAGTTTACAGAAAAGAGAAGAGAACTGAAGTTTGATGGTCGATTGGATAAGGAACTTTCAGAATCTTACGCATTTCTCATGGTTGATCGATACCAGGTGAGATAATTCTGTTTCTATTGTAAGTCACGAGTTTCACAATCATTCAACAATACATTTTGATAAGCATGAGGTAACTTTTTTCCGAGAGAGAGAGAGAGAGAGAGAGAGAGAGAGAGAGAGAGAGGCGGGGGGGGGGGGGGTAGGAGAGATAGAGAGAATATGTTGAACTCAGGTTGTAAATATTGGTGGTAGATTCCTTTTTCTACTAAGCCCTCTTATCTAATCTTTGTTTATTCCTTATGATTTATCTTATTTTTAATAAAGTGTATGGTGTGTGAACATGAGTTTGGATGTGTGTTGGCTCTCCTGGAGCAAGAGTTACAGTAGTGAGCTGTAATACAAGCAGTAGTGAGCTGCCTGACACGAGTGCTGGGACTTCAGTTTGAGTTCTCTATGCGCTCTTAAGCAGAGTTCTCTTTCCAGGCCTTGTTTTTTTGTTTGTTTTTTTGAGCCGTGGTCTTGCTATGTAGATCAGGTTGGCCTTGACCTTGGGGGCATCTTGTTGCCAGTCACCTGTGGTTACCGGCATTCACTGTAAGGTAACATTTTTATTGGCATATAAGTAGAAGAAATGATTCAGAGGGGCAGATTATGTTTTGTAATTTCTTTTTCAAATGTGGTCATTGTTTCTCTGATCAGTTCAGTTCTGTTTCTTCCCTTAAGAGCATGCTTGATTAAACACTTTCTCTTAGGAAAACGAAGCCCTCTCTGTCTCTCTCCATATATATAAAACTATTTTTATATAGTTATATATAGTTATTATTATTGTTTCTGGTTTTTTGAGACAGGGTTTCTCTGTAGCTTTGGAGCCTATCCTGGAACTACCTGTTGTAGACCAGGCTGGCCTCGAACTCATAGAGATCCGCCTGCCTCTGCCTCCCGAGTGCTGGGATTAAAGGCGTGCGCCACCACCGCCCGGCTTTCATATGTATTCTTAGAGCCATTTTCCCCCTTTAATTAACAGTAGTGATTAACTTTCTCTTTACTTGGGGCTGGAGAGGTGATTCAGAGTATATGCTGCTCTTCAAGAGGACCTGAGTTCAATTCCCAGCACAAGTGCTTGTAACTCCAGCTCCAGAGAATCCACTGCCCCTTTCTGGTGTTTGAGGGCACTGCACAGACATATCCATATTGTTCATAAATAAGAGTATTAAAAATAAATCTTAAAAAATATAACTATTTTTGTGTCTTATTTCCTTTTTGTTTGTGAGAATATCTGCTAAAAGTAGCATAGATCAGGATAAGTTTCTGATAGGATTACCTAAGAAATTTAAGCAAGTTTTACATTAAATCTCACTATTTAACTAAAATGTATTGTGAAATTTTTGTAATGTATAGTTTGGAAGATTAGTTTTTGAAATTTTACAAATTATTTTTTCTTGTTATGATTTCAAACTGAAATGTTTCATTTACTTAGGTTCAAAGCATATGTGAAAAAGGATTGCAAGTGGGCCAGTCCAAAATAACCATTCTTGGCAGTCCTTCTATGGGTAATTATTTTGGTTTTTTTGTTTTTGTTTTTCATTTATTGACTGCTATTAGTCGCCACTTAAAACTCTCAGTGTGATCTGCCTATAGTAACTGTTTATAACGAGACCAAGTTCTGAAATGTAATGCTGATTTTATTTCTTCGTTTCTGAGTTTTGCATACTTCTGATTGGTCAAATACTATGATTTAAAATGTTTCATTCTAGTCAAAATGATTTTTGAAAAACGTGATTAATTTCCGATTTTACTCTGGTTTAAGCATCAACCTTCTTTGCTGTCTTTAGTATTTCTCTTTTAAAAAGTTGGCATATCTCCTATCCCTATTATTATTAGTTAAATATTTTGATTTAAAAAACCTAATCAAATTAATTTTCTCTTTCTGCTAGGTGTCTATCTGTGCAGATATGCAGATCTCTTACAGGCTAATCC
This sequence comes from Chionomys nivalis, assembly GCF_950005125.1. Lineage (NCBI taxonomy): Eukaryota > Metazoa > Chordata > Mammalia > Rodentia > Cricetidae > Chionomys > Chionomys nivalis. Next base: position 28,744,163 of record NC_080090.1, on the reverse strand, counting down.
TTTGGAAGTTGGGGCAGTGGGAGATGTTGTTATTTTTAAAATAATGAAGGTAATTTTAAAATTTTAATTTTTATTTGTATATATCAAAGATAGCATTTAACTTGGACTTCAATTTTAAGTGATCTCATGACTTTAGGAGTTTGAATTAAAAGTCTATATTTGGTAGTATATGAAGATACTTGAGAATTTTATGTTTTGAGACAGGGTTTCTCTGTAACAGCCCTGGCGTCCTGGAACTCATTCTGTAGACCAGGATGGCCTTGGACTCACGGTCAATTTAATGTATGTGGGGAGTGCACAAGCCACAGGATGCATGTGAAGATCAGAGGAAGACTTGGGGGGTGGGGGAGTTAGTTCTTCCTGCAACCTTGTGGAACCTGAGAATCAAATTCAGGTCATCAGGCTTGGTGTTTTTACCTTCTGAACTGTCTCACTGGCCTTCTTTGTCTTTTTCACAAATGTACACACATACACACATACTACACATTTAAACTGTTTCCAAAGAGAATTAAAAAAAAGAGAGAGAGAATAACATGTTGGTAATGTAAGTAGGTGAGCAGTTGAATAGCACTTGTATTTCCTCATTATGATAGTATATAGTAAAAATAAGGTTAAACATATACTTAAAATGTTTTCTTTATTTTAGGGTAAAATAAAGAGTATTTATGATCCTCTGAGTGTAAAAAGCTTGGAGCCTATGTTAAATAAAAATGCTTTGGATCCTACACCAAAGCATGAATGTCATGTGTCTAAAAATGCCAGTAGAATTACATCCCTTTTGGCTTACAGAGCCTATGAGCTTACTCAGGTATGTACTTGGATCCAGTTCAGTGTGAAAGATTTATTAATGTATTTATGTGTCTGTCTGTCTTACAGTGTGTGCAAACAGGTGCTTGCACTTACTTGTAGGTGTGTAGGCCGAAGAAAAAGGTAACAGATCAGATCAGAGCTGGAGTTACAGGATATTCACCTGGCTTGTTAAGACAGTCCTGGGATCCAAACTCTGGTCCTCATGATCAAGCAAGCACTTTAGCTGCTGACCCATCTCTCTCTAGCATCACCATATTAAATCCTGAAATGCCTGCATTTCACAACCCTAGAAAGATCTTTTTTTGTTTTGTTTTTATTTTTTTTTCGAGACAGGGTTTCTCTGTAACTTTGGAGCTTATCCTGGAACTCACTTTGTAGACCAGGCTGGCCTCAAGCTCACAGACCTACCTCTGCCTCCCGAATGCTGGGATTAAAGGCATCTTCTACCACCTCCCGGCTCCCTAGAAATATCGTATTGGTGAATAAAATACCATTTGCTTTTCAAAGTAAATATCAAGCTCCTTGACTATTTTAGTTCATAAAACTTTGTTCTTTTGATACAATTCAGACTTAGAGTATATTTTTAAGCTTTACCAGATAACAGAAAACTGTACAAGCTTTGTTCTCTGCTTTTCTTAAAAAAAAAAAAAAAAAAAAAAAATTCGCCGGGCAGTGGTGGCGCATGCCTTTAATCCCAGCACTCTGGAGACAGAGGCAGGTGGATCTCTGTGAGTTCGAGGCCAGCCTGGTCTACAAGAGCTAGCTCCATGACAGGCTCCAAAGCTACAGAGAAACCCTGTCTCCAAAAAAAAAAAAAAAAAAATTCTTTGAGACAAGGTCTCAATATGTATCTCTTAATTCTTTATGTAGTTCAGGCTGGCTTTGAACTCACAAAGATCTGCCTAGTGCTGGCATTAAAGCTATGTACTGGTGTTGTCAGCTTTTTGTTGAGAAGTTTGTTTTGGGTGTTTTGAAACAGGGTCTCATTGTGTCGTCTTTGGCAGCTTAAAACTTACTAGGTAGACTGTACTGGCCTCAAATTCATTGAGGGATCTTCCTTGCTTCCTAAATGCTTGGATTAAAGCTTTGTGCCATTACATTAGGCTATTTTCTTTCTCTTCTTTTTTCTTTTCTTTCTTTTTTTTTTTGGATTTTCGAGACAGGGTTTCTCTAGCTTTTGGTTCCTGTCCTGGAACTAGCTCTTGTAGACCAGGCTGGCCTCGAACTCACAGAGATCCGCCTGCCTCTGCCTCCCGAGTGCTGGGATTAAAGGCGTGCGCCACTACCGCCCGGCCTTTTTTCTTTTCTTTTCTTTTTTGATACAGGGTCTTATGTAGGTTCAGCTTGGTCTCAAACTTAGCAAATATCAATTATTTGCAACTGTCTTCTTAGTTAGGGGTGGTACTTTGTGTCTACTTCCCCTTCTTCATGCTGAGATTTTTATATGCTTTGAACTTGTGTAGGTCTGGTGTGGTGAGTTCATATGTGTTTCAGTCCTGTTCTGGCTAGATTATGCTGCTTCTTTGGAGTCATGTACCATGTCTGGCTCTTCTAATCTTTCTGCCTCCTCTTTGCATTGATCCTGAGCCTTGAGTGGGGAGGAGTTTGATAAAGACATTTTTATTTAGTACCGAGTACTACAAAGTATCTCTCTCCACACATTTTCCAGCTGTAGGTCTCTGTTAATTAAATTCCCACCCACTACAAGAAGCTTATTTTGTGAGGGTTGAGTGATGCACTGATTTATGGGTATAACCGTATGTCATTAGGAATCATTTTATTAATGTGTTTGTTTAGCAGAGTAATAATAGTATGTTTTCCACTAGGGCCCATGACTTATTTAGTCTTAGGTTCTTAGCAGTGAGAGGGTTCCATCTCATGAAGTGTACCTTAATCCAATCCAAGTGCTAGTGCAATTGTGGTTCAAATGTTATTAACCAAATATCTTTCAAGCAAATTGCTGTTGTAGGTCAAAGTTTATAGCTGAGTAATACTGATGATTGATTTTCTCTGGTAGCTTGTACTTTCCAGCACCATGAATAGTTGGGTACCAGCCCAGTTTCTGCATGTTTAATTGACAAAATGTCTTCATCAGTAGGGCCTTATCATCAGGTTGTAGAGGGTAACCAGTAAACTTGGCAGTAACCTGTGTTGTTTGGGTGGGTTTGTGGTAGGTACCTCTTTGGCCAACAACTCAACAAGATGTAACCCGTTATTGGCCCTGAGGGTTTTTACTTGGTAGTGTAAAATATCTAGTTGTGGACATTGTTCTCTTGTATTATATGGTGATATATGGTGAGCCTAGAAATAATCTTCAAAATTTTTGTTAGGGCTGGACAGGCAAATCAGAAAGGTCATTGGCTAGTCTTCCAGAGGACCTGAATGTGATGGTTGACAGTTGACAAATATCTAACTCCTGTTCCAAGGGACCAGATGCCTTCTGGCTTCCTCAGGCACCGGGGTAGACATATATATAGGCAAATGCTTAGAAGCATAAAATAATAACAAAAGCTTTCTGCAGTATTTGTGGAAAGTAGTTTGTTGACTCCTTGTTGAAGTGTCTTAGTGGAGACCTATGACCGGGGGCTTTAACCAAAATTATATTCATGAAAGGCATTAGGAGCTTCCTCAGTTCACTATTTTTGATGATATGTTGTTGGTAGACTTGAAATATAGTTAGTAACTGGGTTTTCTAGCATTTATAAACAAGAGCTTTAGATTAAAAAATGTTTTGGAAGAATTTTGAAACGTTATTGAAATTAATAATTTCCCAGGAAAAAGGACTTGATTATAGACTCAGGCCTTCTTTCTCAGTTTCTGCAGTCAGAAAACTCCAGCATTGATGACTAGAGGGGAAGGGCAGAGGCTTGTGAGTGAGAAAGTAATCAACTTGACTTTTATATTTATAGTCTTCTTTTGCACTAACACAGAAAATGATACTTAATATTGGCTGAAATTTTGTCTTTAGTATTTTACTTTTTGGTTTTTTAAGTCGGGGTTTCTCTATATAACAGTCCTGAAACTAGCTCTTGTAGACGATGCTGACCTCGGACTCACAGAGATCCGCCTGCCTCTGCTTCCTGGCAGTATTTTACTTTTTTAATCAAGTTGACTTCTGGGCTGACCTAGCTTAGACTCCACTGTATAGTATTTTCATTAGAAAGGTTTTTTTTTTTTGTTTGTTTGTTTGTTTTTTGTTTTGTTTTTGGTTTTTTGTTTTGTTTTGTTTTTTTCCCGAGACAGGGTTTCTCTGTGGCTTTGGAGCCTGTCCTGGAACTAGCTCTTGTAGACCAGGCTGGTCTCGAACTCACAGAGATCCGCCTGCCTCTGCCTCCCAAGTGCTGGGATTAAAGGCGTGTGCCACCACCGCCCGGCTTTCATTAGAAAGTTAATCACACTTTCCTGTTGTCATCGCTTCAGAAGTAAACTTAAGGGATACCTTTGGTATCTGGTATATAGAATGCATAGAAAGTACCAATTTTTTTGTTTCGGTGAAGTAGATGAACTCAAGCCTTTCCTGCCTGAGCTGCTTAGGTGGTACTTATGTTTTTTAATAAAATATCTTCCTTTTTTTTTTTAAAGATTTATTTATTTATTATGTATACAACATTCTGCCTCGATGTATGCCCGCACGCCAGAGGAGGGCGCTAGATCTCAGCATAGATGGTTGTGAGTCACCATGTGGTCGCTGGGAATTGAACTCAGGACCTCTGGAAGAGCAGCTAGTGCTCTTAACCTCTGAGACATCTCTCCAGCCCAATAAAATATCTTCTTTACTGTTTGCCTATTCTGAAATGTTAATTTTGTGCTTTCTTATTTTTAGTATTATTTTTATGAGTATGGCTTTGATGAACTAAGACAAAGACCAAGACATGTTTGTCCATATGCAGTTGTGTCTTTTACTTACAAAGATGATAAACAGACGGCAAAGTTTATGTCTTCACTGAGGTAAGACAAGTTTACACAGAAAAATACTTCAGAAGTTATCATTGTCCTCTTCAACTTTTTTGACCTTATCTAGATAGGAACTAAAATGTGCTTTTATTTACCTAGCAACTGAATTGTGGGGCTCCCCCTTCCACTCGCTCCCCACCTTCCTTCTTGTTGTTTATTTGTTGTTGTTTTTTTTTTGAAGGTTTATCTGTACTTTAATAAATAGCAGTTTTGAAAAGTGAAATTTTAACTGGTTATGTGGTACATGCTTGTGCTCCCAGCACTTGGGACATAGAGGTCAGCCGTGGCTGTCCAGTGAGTTTGGAGCCATCTTTACTATGTGAGTCCCTGCCTTCCCCAAACAGAAATTTTGTGTTTTTAGCTCTCTTACAATCGAGTTTCTATAAAGCTTTCTCCCAGAGAAATGAAATATTTAATGGAATGCCTAGACATTCCTAGTCTTAAGACTCAGGTGATATTTTCTTTTGAGTTCATAAACATAAAGTAACTTCTCAAACTATCTAAAAAACAAACAAATATATCTTTATAGGGTGACCTCTGTTAGCTTTTAAAGTCAAATGCACTTGATAAAGAACACTCTGGTTGTTTTGTTTGTTTTTCTTTTTGGAGCTAGAGTTGTCTTGTATACTGTAGCCCAGGCAGGCCTGGAGCTTACTATTGATAGAACTCAGGTTTAAGATTGAGAAGATCCTGCCTCAGCCTCTTGAGCATTGGTATGAGCTACCAGTTCCTTCCTACTGATACAATACTTGTTTTTTTTTCCATATTTAGTGAGACCTCAAAACTTGTACAAGTACCAGTTCATATAATGCAGAGTTGGGTTTGTCCTTTTGCTTCATATATATATATATGAATGCTGACATAACACATTTATTATAGTATTTTTCATAGATGATCTTTAAAAGACATAAACACTTATAATTATGAAAGTCATATTCCTGAAAGTAGTAACTGTCCCCTTTTCATCTCCTATGTGTGTGTGTCTGTCTGTCTGTCTTTTGGTAAAGTCTATGTAGTCATGGCTGTCTTGCAACTCGCTAAGTAGACCAGACTGGTCTCAAACTTACAAAGATCCACCTTCCTCTGCCTCCTGAATGTTGCCTGGCTCTTTTCCTACTTTGTTGAATCCCTTCTGTTGACCCCCAGATTGATTCAGAGACATCCACCCTATGCTCTTAGTGTGCCATGAGTACTCTTGCGTTGGGACCCACACTTACTACTATTCCTTTTCCCCAGTTCTTGCATAGCTGTTTCTTATATTTCTCTAGCCTTTGCTATTATTGGATGTTCTTTTGTGGTTTTTTTTTTTTTTTTTTTTTTTTTTTTTTTTGGTTTTTCGAGACAGGGTTTCTCTGTGGTTTTGGAGCCTGTCCTGGAACTAGCTCTTGTAGACCAGGCTGGTCTCGAACTCACAGAGATCCACCTGCCTCTGCCTCCCAAGTGCTGGGATTGAAGGCGTGCGCCACTACTGCCCGGCCCCTTTTTTCTTTTTTTTTTTATTTTTAATATAAACTCTTGCACTTGATCTTTTTTGTGTAGCTCTTGAAATCATAATCTAATAAACTGTATTTGTTGATAATTACCTTTCTCATCATTAGATTGTAATTTGTTTGAAATAGGGACTGTCTTCTGTTTATACTTAGAATTCTATTACCTAGAATTATGCCTAATAAATAATAAGAGCTTAAATATTTGTTAAATGGCTAAGGATGTATTTGTATAGAAAGGCCGTTTTTTTCTAATCGTATTTTCAAGATATATATATATATATATATATATAGTTGACAAAGGTATTAATAGTCTTCTGTCTATAAATGGATACTTTTGGAAATATAAAACAGCTTTCATAAATTTTGGCTAGCCTGTAATAGAACAGTAAGCACTTCTCAAAGAATTAGGTTTACTTATTTTGTAAAGAATAAGTTTTCTTACTTGCAAGAATATTGTTCTTTTCTGTAGTTCCATTGGAAATGACACTCACAGGCTGGTGCTTCAGTTCAGTTTAAATTGCTTGCTGTACGTATGAGGTTATAGGTTCCATCCCCAGCCCTGGAAAATACAACAGCACCAACAAAAACACGGAAAGTTTGTCAGGGTCCTATATGTTAACTTTCATGTTGCTTCCAATCGGTAATAATTTTCCTTTCTTTTTAAAAAATTATTTGTAGATCTAACAGCTTTAATGCAGATAGAAACATAGGTAAGAGTCTTATTTTTTTTTACTTTTATAAGTTGAAAGTATAAACAGTGAAAAATTAATAAGTTCAGTGTTTTTTGTTTTCATAATAATATGAAATTTAAAATAAGTGAGGTCATGTTATATGTAGCATCAGTATTTGTTTATTTAAACATAAGGAGTCTTTTTACAATATGCTACTGCTTCTGAAGATGGACCAGAATTTCTAGCACTTTGAATTGGAAAAAAAAGATAAATTGGGTTTTACAATTGAACACTTTAAAAGCATTGTATTCACCAGAGGTTTTTGATTTTGATGACGAAGATTGAAATCAATGCTGCCTTTTAAGTTTCTTTATCACAAAAGAGAGGAGGTATTAACCAGGTTTAAAATACAGTCTCCTTTGGGACAGTGACTACATTGTTTGTGTTGCTTTCTAATGAGGGGACTCATTGGAAAGTTGGAATAATGTTTTGAAGTTGGTTCATTGGTTAGGGTTAGGCCTAGGAATGGTTCATTGAAGCTGGAATGGTTTCTGTTAAAGGGAAAAGATAACTGAACCTAAAATCTTAGCATTGTGAAGCTTTCCCTGATGGATATGTCACTTCTGTGTTGATTTTGTACTTAATCCTTATTTCTAGATAATTTTCATTTCTAATAAGTATTTACCTTCTGGGCTATCAAGCAACTGGGCTCTTATTTCTTGTGTTTAGAAAGAGTTTACTACACACTGTGGAAAGGACAACTTTTAAATAAAGGAAAGCTTCTGTGTTACATTTCTTTGAGGTCAGCCACTCGTGCCTTTTTGCCTATCAAGCTGTAAGTATATAACATTAAAATAAAATAGTGAGAAGGGGCAGAGGGAGGATCATAAGGAAGGGGAATAAATGATAACAAAGTATAATTACATTTAACCATTTATTTCATATAGCTAGGCTAAAAACTAACTTAAAAATTAAAAAGAAAATAGTATTTGGCAGTTAAGGAGACTAAGTTTCTTTAGTTTTTTGATTGTTTTTAAAAAATTTCAGTTTATCTTATTCTGGATTGGAATTCACTATATAGCTCAGGCAGTCTTTCTTGTTTCAACTTCGTGTGTGATAGGGCTATAATTATATACCACCATTCCTGGGTTGCTAGCCATTTATTTTTTTCAATATTAAATTTTACTGTGGTCTATAAAAACTTAAACATAAATGTTAATGTGTTTCTAAAATGGTTGTAACTTCAGGAAGTTAATTGACAAACAAGCTCTGATTCTCAACTTTGAATACTAGTCAGATGGATAGTTTATTCTAAGTGGTTTTAAGTCTAAAAGACTTAAAATTTTATTCTACTTAGATTTTTTGTTTAAGCAGCTTGTATGTAATAGACTTAAGAGTTGGCCATTTTTAGTTGTGTGTGATGGAACATACTTGTAATCCCAGTACATGGGAGGCTCAAGCAGAAGATCCTGAGTTCAAAGACATCACATTGTTGGCTGCATAGTGAGCTCTAGACTTCTGTGCTGCAGACCATGGTGAAAGTCTGCTTCAAAACAGAAGAGGAGTGGTGGTGGCTAACACTTGTTTGTTGAAAAGAGCTTTGATGTGGTAAATTAATATACATACACAGTTTATAATTCATATAGCATGTTAGGATTAAAAGCTTACTTATTAATATGCAGAAAATGGTGTAAATGCTTGAAGATAAAGGTCAATGGTAGAATGTCTGCCTGCCATACAACTCTTGGGTTTGATCTTCAGCATCTCCTAAAGAAGAGAATTATGCCAGCTCATACTATAACTGTAAATGATAACTATTCTTTTTATTAGTAAACTTGGCATGTAGGATTAGCTTCTGATTTAAGGATAAATGCATACATTACCCATCAGGTGTATTTTATTTTGTTGACCTTCTGGTAAGGTCTCATGTAGCAGCTGGTTACAAATTCACTGTGTAGCAGAGGATGACTTTGAACCTGTGATCCTCTTGCCCTCTATACCTCTCAGATGCTGGCATTACAGGATGCGTCACCGTACCTGTTTTATGTGATACTGGAGATTGAGCTCAGGGCCTTCTATATGTTAGGCAAGCACTGAACCAATTGAATTGCATTCCCAGCCTGTATATTATTAAGTGTATATATTAATATGTCTGATAACATTGCTAGAGTTAAAAATGCAGGTATGCCAAACATGCTCTTATATTTTCTTTCAGTCCTGAGAAGTTAGATGTTGAAACAGTTATGAGTATTGATTGTTTGAAACAGAAAATTCCTTCTGCATTGTTTAATAAAGACACATACTTGGGTCCTACTGAAGGTAAAGTAATTTCATTTTACTTAAATATGTAAGAAGCAGACCTGATTTGATGTTTTACTGTGTATTTTTTCTTTGTGTTAGTTTTAAAGAATGGGATGTATTGTAGCCTTTATGAAGTTGTAGAAAAGACAAGAATTGGAAGTAACATGGAGTGTTTACTGCAAAAACTGGAGAAAGAAAAACTTGTGAGTGAAAAGTTTTAAATATTTCCATTATCCCTTAAAAGTAATATGTTCATAAGTTATCATTAATATTTCAATTTATTTTTGACACTGGAAGTCCTGCAAGGTCTCTGTTGGGTATTTTACTATTAGTACTTTTTTTCTTTGGAGACAAGCTCTTGCTATGTGGTCTTGGCTGACCTGGATTTCTGTGTAAGTAGATATAATACTCTTGCTTTTCAGTAAACTTTCTGTAGATCCATTTTCATTATATATTGTGATTATAAATGTTGTATTGTCAAATATTCATGGGATACTGAATAAGACAGACTATAGCATTTATTTCAAAAAGATGTGTTTTTACTTTATGACTGTGTTTACATGCATGTATGTATGTAAACTGTGTGCATACTTAATGCCTGGGGATGCCAGAAAAGGGCATCAGATCTGGTGGAACGCAGGTTACAGGTGGTTATGTAACTCATGCCGGGAATCAAACCCAATTCTCCACAAGAGCAGGTGCTCCAAACTGCTGAGCCATTTACAGATTCAAAAGAACAAAATAATCTGGTGAATGTTTAAAAGGGACAAAAAAATTTAACCATCTGAGAGGAAAATGTAGGGAGCTATATCCTTCGGTGTCTTTGAGCCAGTATGTGCATGGGAATTTGGATTTTGTCCTGAGAACTGTAGATTTTGATGTATTTGGAGAATAGGGATCAGGCCTTTGAGTATGTATACATTAGCTTTCCTTTATCTGTCTATCTATTTGCTTTCTTATTTCTAATTTAATTGCATTGTAATCTGAATCGATGTTTTTCAGATTTAAGTCCCATGTGGTCAGTTTTTGTACATGTCCTCTGTTTATAAATACATATTTCGTAATGGTTGAATGCTAATACATAATTCAGGGTTGACAATATTTATTTATTTTGAAAAAAATGGATTTTACTAAGAATTTTTTTTTCATTTGTTTTCAAATGTAGTCTTGCCTACTGTTCATTATGTAGACCAGCCTAACCTTGAACTCATATGACCTTTTTCTGCTTCTCGCTATCAAAGGCTGTGATTAGTGACATACACTAATCCAAAAGAAGGGTTTAATATGGGTACAAGTGTGAGATCTTGTCTTGCAAGGTGTTTATTTTGCTGCTGTTAGGATTTTTAGAGCTTAGCTGGCCCCCTTAACCCCCACAGTACGGAACATGTAATCTGGAACTTCAGATACGCTAGACCACGGACTACTCCCACAAAGCTATAATTCCCAGCCCTTTTTCTCTTTTATATTTTGAGAAAGTATCTGTCTGAGTTTTCCAGGCTGCCCTTGAACTTGTGATCCACTTATATCAGCCTCTCAAGAACTGAGATTACAGGCCTGTGCCCTCAGATCTGGCTTTCTGGTTGCTTTTTAGGTTTTTCTTCTCTCCTTTTCTTGCCTCTTCCTGTTTTCTTTCTCTTCTCTCACAGTCTCCTCGCGGTTGGGGCGTACCCCTCCCTCTTTCTCCCCCCCCCCATTCTAGTGTGTGTGTGTGTGTTTTGCAATTACAGTATCTAGGTACTAATTTCTTTTTCTTTTCTTTCTTTTTTTTTTTTTGAGATGGGGTTTCTTTTTGTAACAGCTCTGGTTGTTCTGGAACTCACTCTGTAGACCAGGCTAACCTCAAACTCACCAGAGATGTACCTGCTTTTGCCTCCCGAGTGCTGGGATTAAAGGTGTGTGCCACCACCGCCCAGCCGGTATTAATTTCTTATGTATCCACTGTGGTTTTGTTTTTTGCTATTGTTGTTTTTTTTTTCATTGTCTGAATTTCTGGAGAGATTGCTAGTTCTATTTCTGGTTATAGTTATACGTCTTCTTCGTTCTCTGTAGTCTTTATGAGCAGGAAGAGGAGTATGTCAGACTTTGGTTTCATATTTGTTAATTCCTGTGTTTTCTGCCCACCTTATGTATGTGTGTGTGTGTGTGTGTGTGTATGTATGTATGTATCTATGTATCTATGTATTTATTTATTGGCTAGGGGGTGTCAGGGCAGGTTGAGACAGGCTTTCCCTGTATAACAGCCTTGGCTGTCATGGAACTAGCTCTTGTAGACCAAGCTGGCCTCGAACTCATAGAGATCTGCCTGCCTATGCCTCCTGAGTGCTGGAATTAAAGGCATGTACCAACACACCCTGCTGATTTTTAAGGTTCTTTATAATCTGTAAACTATTAAGTTTGTGGAATTTGTAAAATGCGATATTATATTTGGAGTGAGTGTGATGTTAAAGGCAGGTGTGACTAGTTTTCCTCAGTGTGCACAGATTCATTATGCCCAGGACTTGAGGACACTATTAAGGAAAGGCATATAATGTTTGGAACATTTTAGATCTGAAGTAATCTTGCACATACATTGTCTATGTGTGTATTGTGAGATATGTGTGTCTGGCTTTAAAGATAATGGTAATTATAAGGCCAACTTAAACGTCTCGAAATTCATGCTACATGTATGTCACTTATCAGTATGATGTGGTCTGGCCTGATGGTTTCCAGGAGACAAAAAAAAAAAGCCACTTCAGGGTATATGTAACTTTTATTTTTGTTAAAATGAAAATCTTACTCTTGGCATAAGCTTCCTTTGTATCAGAAACACCTGGTAACTGACCTATGCTGAGTGTAATTTAATTATTATTATTATTATTTTTTTTTTTTTTTTTTTTTTTTTTTTTGGTTTTTCGAGACAGGGTTTCTCTGTGGTTTTGGAGCCTGTCCTGGAACTAGCTCTTGTAGACCAGGCTGGTCTCGAACTCACAGAGATCCGCCTGCCTCTGCCTCCCAAGTGCTGGGATTAAAGGCGTGCGCCACCACCGCCCGGCCTTTATTTATTTTTTTTTTTAAAGGGAAGTATCCCCTAAGTTTGATGAACGTTCTCTAGATTGGGATCTTCCTGAATCATTTATCTTCTAGACTCTCACCCTTGTCCCTAGTTTTGGTTTATGCTACCAACCCCATTACTCAAGTTCTTAGTCTAAAAGAGCCATGCTAGAGCACCAGACAGTTATTTTTAGTAGATTGAATTAAAGAGGAGAAGTTATCCTGGGGAAGTTGGTTCACTTGGAACTTCCAAACATGATATCACTACTTATACAGTGTTCTTGTTAGTACAATCACTTTTTATCTTAATAGCAATTTAGGCAGCACAATTTTCACAGTACAAATATCCTTTTATGTTCATTCCATCCTTGAATCCAGAAGCTAAATAAAAATTAAAAAATGCTGTATGTTAGATTGTTTTATTTTCCTCTGACACAGTGCCCTTGGTCTTCTTTGTCACTGTGACCAGAGGAAGGATTTACAAGAGTATGCACGCTAAGATGTCCTGGCTATGTCGGAACTCTTATTTTCTTTCTTTGACTATTTGACCTTTGTAACTTGATGTCTGTTAAACATTTACCCGTCCTCCCTATTCTGTTCTTACCCTGGAGTAAGTAATAAGTACTTTAAATGCTGCGAACTCTTTCGTAAGTGTCCTTCTTAGAATGTTGCGGATCCTGCAGCCTTGGGGGTCTTGTCAGTGTTCCCATTCTTAGTTTTGTGGCTTGAATGTTATTTTGTTTTACTGTAGTGAAGAATTTTAGCCTAATTTAGTTTTAGCATTATTTTCTTTTAAAAATGATTATATTTTTTTTATACATAGTAGTAAGTGTTGTGTCTAAAGTAGTAGTAATAATTTAGTGGCTACACTTCTGCTGTCTTCCCAACCTGCAGGTTCTTGTTAAACCTTTAGGAGACCGAGGATATCTTTTTCTTCTCTCTCCTTACGAGATGATTTCTCCATATGGTAGGTAGTCTGGCTTTAATTCTTAAAATTTAAAAATATATTTTGGCTTTTTCTTCTTTATTTTCTTTCTTTCTTTTTTTTAGAACATCAGACTGCCAAGTCTCGAATCCTACATGCTTTGTTTCTGTTTCAAGAACCTAGATGCCTAATTATCAGTAAGTTTTTTTTTTTAATGTTGAAGTGTAATTGCTGGTAGATATTATTAAAATCTTTTCAGTAAAGCTTCATATTATTTTTGTACATATTATTCTTTGAAATACTGGGATTATTCTGTGGAATAGGCAAAATAAAACATGACTTTGATGAGTTCCCTTTCCTGTTTTTGTGTATGTTGTTTCCTGGCTTTGAAGTTTTTTTTCGTTTTTTTAATGTATATAGTGTTCTCCCTGCGTGTATGCCTGCGGGCCAGAAGAGGGCGCCAAATCTCATTACAGATGGTTGTGAATTGCCATGTGGTTGCTGGGAATTGAAATCCAGGCAGTGCTCTTAACTGTTGAACCATCTTTCCAGCTACCTAAGCTTTTTCTTTTGACTATGAAAATTTGTTTTTTTCTTTTTGTTCAGTGCTTTCATTAATCATTAATGAAATTTTATTATAATTGTTTTAGAACTACAGCTTAGTAAGCTTTTTAAATTGATTTTTATCGAGCTAAAAATTTGGAAGGCTTCATGAATTTGCGTGTTATCCTTGCTCAGGGGCCATGCTAATCTTCTCTGTATTGTTCCAGTTTTTGTATATGTGCTGCTGAAGTGAGCACAGCTTAGTAAGTCTTATGTGACATGTTTTTCTCTGATTCATTTTTGCATTCAAGTTTTAGTGATTTTAAAGTGTCATATGCCATATTAAATATTAGGTGTAAATGGAGACTGTGCTTCTGTTTCCTGGGCACCCAGACCCGAACACTATATTAATTACAATACTGTGTGGTCAGTGGCTTAGGTGTATTCCTAGCTAGCTCTTTCATCTTCAGTTAGCCCATTTCTATTTTATATTTTAACCATAAGGCTTGTGGTTTGTTACCACACATTGAGTTCTTGGATTTGCTTGACCCTGCCTTCTTTCTCACTGCATTTAGTTTTCCTGCCTAGCTATATTCTGCCCTCCCATAGGCCCAAGGAACTTCTTTATTAACCAGTGGTAATAAAACATATTCATAACATAAAGAGGGGAATCCCACATCAGTTAGGCCATTCATAGTTAATGGGAATTTGGAATATTTATGTTAGAGAAGAATTTTTGTTGTTTACCTTTTCTAACAACAAACTTGAATACTATTAAGGAATTCCCACTTTTGGATTAAACCTGGGTTTCTCAGCTGTGGTTACTCAGTGCATGGATATGTGCTTATGAGGAAATGAGTTTATATAAAGTTGTTATTTTATTTATTTTAATATTTATTTATTATGTATACAATATTCTGTCTCTGTGTATGCCTGCAAGCCAGAAGAGGGCACCAGACCCCATTACAGATGGTTGTGAGCTACCATGTGGTTGCTGGGAATCGAGCTCGGGTCCTTTGGAAGAGCAGGCAATGCTCTTAACCTCTGAGCCATCTCTCCAGCACCAAAGTTGTTATTTTATGAGCAAGATGGAGTGACACTGTTGTCATTTGCAAGACTGATACTGCTTAGAATCTCAAATCTTGCTTTTGCAATTTGCTTGCCACTATTTGGGCTGACTTTCGGGCCAGAAGGAAGTGAAGATTGTTAGTGAGGAGTTTTTTTCCCATTAAAAATCTGTTCTCCTTTTTCATTGTTTTGGTTCTTGGCCCATTTTAAGCAGAAACATGGTACTCATCAATTGGTTGCTATGCTACATGTGTATCAGAAGCAATAACTGGTTCAGCATTAATGTTCAGATGTTATACTTTAGTAATAAGATTTATATTTAATTTCCTTATTGTTACTATGCTTTACTTTTTGTTTATTTGCAGCACAAAAGGGTGTAATGAATCCAGCACCACAGGAGAAACATGAGAGCATGTCAGATATATTAAAAATAACTCAGTTTTTACAGTTTGCTTTGATTCAGTGTCGAAAAGAATTCCAAGATATAAACACTATAAATTTTCATTCTGTTGTTGAAAAGTACGTAAGTGAATTTTTTAAGCGAGGTTTTGGTTCAGGTAAGCGAGAGTTTTTCATGTTTTCATATGATTCACGATTAGATGATAAAAAATTCCTATACTCAGCACCAAGAAATAAATATCATATTGACGACTGCTTACATACCTACATTTATCAGCCAGAAATGTATCAGTTACCTATTTTTAAATTAAAAGAGTTATTTGAAGAAAATAGAAAACGTCAACAATTTAGTCCACTTTCAGATTATGAAGGTCAAGATGAAGAAATTAATGGTTCAAAAATGAAATTTGGAAAACGAAATGGCTCAAGGGGTGAAACTACTGATCCTGCACAGCAGAAGTCGTCTCATTCTCTAGATTATGATAAGGATAGAGTCAAAGAATTGATTAATTTAATTCAGTGTACAAAAAAAAATGTGGGTGGGGACCCAGAAACAGAAGATACTAGAAGCAAAAATATCTTGAAGAGGAAGCTTGAGGATCTACCTGAAAATATGAGAAAGTTCGCCAAAACCAGCAATTCATCTGATAATTACCATCTATATGAAGGTAAAATGGCACACTACTTTTATGATAATAGCTATTTTATGAACTAGCTAAAGAATAGTTTTGTTCTTTTCCATGTTATAGAGATCCCCAATTTACTAAGCCTAAGAGTCAAATACAGAATGTCCTGGGTACTTGGTTGGGTTTGGATTTTATGTTCTTTTCTTTTCCCCCTATCTTTTTTGAGACAGGGTCACACTGGAGCTCTGGCTGGCCTGGAATGCTCACCAGTCTCCCTTCCTCAGCTTCCCAGAGAGTATAGTTACAGATGTGAGCATGCGGATTGGTTGACCCTATCCTTAGAAATTACACTCACAGTAGATAATAAGTCACTGCTGTGGCTTTACATTTCTGGCTGTTAGCCACGTTTGCTAGTGCTAACATGTTGCTCTTGCTGTTTGCCTGTGGTTCTTCCCTTTCTCAGCAAGCTATGTTCTTCAGGTGTGTGTTGTGTTGCGGCTCAATTCTTTTTTGTACAATCCAAGAAAACATAAATCATCCTGAATTCAGTTACCATGTCACCACTAAAATGGGTTCTGAATCCAAATGCAAAGAACTGGTTTGCTTTTGTGTATTTGTTTCCTGAATGTCTTACTATTGCCTTTCCAGGGTGACAGATTCAATAATCATTTGTTTCCTTTGAAGTATTTGGTTGGTCATGAACTTGCTGGTCCAGATAGTTGCTATTATGTCATTTCTGATGCTCAAGCAGCCAAAGAGTGAAAGAGTTGTCTCCTGTTTTTCTAAAAAAAAAAAAAAAAAATTTTTAGAATACAACTATGACTGTTCATTTGTATACATAGCTGCTTTCACACAGATTATAGAATTGCAGTAAAGACGGCCAGAGCTTAAAATGATGTTTAAAACATTTAATGTCTGATTTTATATAAAACATTTACCCTGGTATGCCATATTTCTTCGTTGTTCAGTTTAGGCTAATATAATAAAGTATACTCAAGACTTTTAAGCATAGCTTGCACTTAGCTCCTATATACTGTATTTTGTTTTTGAAACGAGAGATGTTTGTTGGATTGTTTTGACTGTTGCTTAATGAATGGACCCTTCTGAACTTTAAAATGAAATTTCTTAGATTCATACAATTACTGTTATGTTTCTTTGGTGTATCATTTTCAGTTGATAGAAATGGGAGACTATTATCGTAGTGTGTTTAAATATTGTAAGTTAAATGCTCATACAGTGTTTTAACTTTTTTATACTGACTAATTCAGAAGCATGAAATATGAGGTTTGGCCTTTTGTTTTGTGCTCAGAAACCTTACTTGTTTTCTTTTCAGATGTGTTTGTCTTGACTAGGTTTGGCAGATTAATGTCCTTGGTATACTTTATGCTGTGAACAAACCAAAAAGCCTTGTTTATGCTAGATAAGCACCTACCCACTGAATTGCATCCCCTGCTCTCTTTATTTTTGAAACAAGATTTCACTAAGTTGCCCAGATTGGCTTTTGGCTCATTGTTTAGACCAGGCTAACCTCTTATCTTGGCTTCCCAGGTATGTGGGATAGGCATGTGCCACCACATCTGGAACCCTATTATTCTTGAATTATTCATTGTGGTAGTCATTACATGTAATTAAAATGAAGTAAAACAATATTTCACCAGCCATTCAGCTGTTTGGACCATACGGATAGGAATATTGCAGTCATTGCAAAAAGTTGTATTTGATGGTGCTGTTGTCTGGTATAACTTTGTAGGATTTTCTTTACTTGACTTTGGCATCTCTTTCAGTGTCTATGTCTCATATCTCTTGTGGTCCTTCTTGGTTTTTAAATTACTCAGTTCATTTCAGTAGCCTCTATTGGTTTGTTAAGATTAGTTTCATCTTCCATATTTGGCTTTTGAAGACTGTTTTCAGACAAACAAGGATCTGGCCATGCTATTGTTCTTTTATGTGCTCTTCAATTTTTCAGAAACAGTTATTGTAAAGTACACACATACTTGTAAAATCTAAGCCTAAAATATTTTAGTTGCTACACATAAATGCCTTAAATGATTTTTAAGTTATATTTTATTTTTAAAAGTTTAAATTTAAAGGGTTTTAAAAGTTTGTCATAAATGAGTATACTGGCTTTTAAAATACAAGCGATGGCTTTTCTTTTTTTTTCTCAGAGTCTCCACAGTCCATTGGCTTACTTGGACACGATCCTAACTTGAGACTGCAACAGGAAGAGGCATGTAACATTGGAGATGCCCATAAGCTTTATAATTGGTTATCAGAAGCATTAGCAAATGAACGACACTCAGATGCAAGGCACTCAGATGCATTCCTGACAGATACAGTCAACAAGGCCTTAGGACTGAGTAGCAGTGGTGCCTGTGAAGAGCTAAGACAAAAGTGTGACTATGAGCTGAATCCTCCTTTAGATAAGAAAGACTGTGAGCAGCCTGCTTGTACAAAAGTTGAAAATGTTCATTTTAAGGGTGCTCAGAGCCCACTGCTAGAAGTTGATGCAGCGTCTGTAAAGTACCCTGCTCTTGTTTCTACCAGTGAGGTAGGCATTGACCATAAGCTACATTTGACAGACAGAAACATGACTTTCTGGTTATCTGTTTGCTTTTGTGTATGCTGAAGAAAGAGTGTAGGGTGCCCTTCAGGGAGTGACTTTCCTTTCAGAAAGAAATAAGACATACTCCTAAGTAATAGTGTTTGTCCTGGAGGGTGATTCTAAGCTTTATTGTTGAAAAAAGGTAAATACTGAAGTAATTATTTTCTATATGCTTGTGTGCTTTATAAATAATGTAAAGTTTGTCAGTATGGTAAAACTTGGCATAGTAGGACTTAATTTCATATTGTTTCATAATGAGTCCTTTAAACAGTGGCTATTCTCTGCTGTAACAGAATCAAAATGAGGCAGATGAAGCAGCTGAACTTAGTAACATGGGGAGCAAATACATAGAGTAGAGTTTGAGATTATCTCTGAGTGATTCTCAGATTTGCTTACTGTGGAATCCGGTTTGTTTATGTATGGTTTGTGCTTAGTAGAGAGTGACTTCTGTATTAGTCCTTCCTTTCCTAAAAGAGAGCTAAATCCTTGAGGGTAATACCAAGATGGTACAATAGTTTTAAGGGTTTAGAGCTTACTTATTCTGCCTTTGAATAAAAGTTGTATGCATGCTTCAGACTTTATATAGGTTTGAGATACTTATTTCAGGGAGAAGATGGGGGTAGGGAGGCTTATGTAGTAGGCACTGAGATATTAACCTGTGTTGTTAATGTTTTTGAATACATTTAACAAGAGTATCGGCTTCTTCCTGTTTTTATAACTTAAATTCTATTTCTATTCATTTAAATATTACCTGTTGGTATTGTTAAATTACAATAACAGAGTTGAATTATGGCCTATAAAATTTAAAACAAAAGTTTACCAGTCACTTCTTTAAATCAATACCGGTTTTGTATGTGTAGTAATGTATTATGTGTTTTTAAAGATATATTTTATTTCATGTGGTTGTTTTGCCTGCATGTTTATAAATGCACCATATACATCTTTGGTGTAGTAGTGGTGTCAGATCTCTTGAAAGAAGTAGAGTTAAGATGGTTGTGAGCTGCTGTTGTGGGGTTTCAGGAATTTAACCCTGGTTCTCTATAAGAGCAGTTGATATTCTTTATTGCTGAATGTTCTTTATATCATCTTAAAATTTTTTGTTTACTTTTTGAGTACATGTGAAGGTCAGAGGATAACTTTTGAAAGTTTGTTCTCTTTCCATCGTGTGGCTCATGAAGAGAGCTACCTCAGGTCATCAGGGCTGATGGCAAGTGCCTTTCCCCACTGAGCCATCTTGTCAGGCCCCAGATAACCTTTAAGGACACTATATATTGTTTATTTCATTTATTTATTGGGGGGAGGTGTATGTTTATGGCAGGGTTTCTCTCTGAACCGTGGCTGGCCTGTAACTAACTGTATAAACGTGAGACCTTTTGATCTTCCTGCCTCTGCCTTCCAAACCTAATTATAAGCAAGCACTACCATTCCTGGCCTTGGCAAAATGTATTTTAAATTTAAATCTAGAGGGCTGGAGAGATGGCTCAGAGGTTAAGAGCACTAACTGTTCTTTCAGAGGTTCTGAGTTCAATTCCCAGCAACCACATGGTGACTCACAATTACCTGTGATAAGATCTGGTGCCCTCTTCTGGCCTGCAAGGACACATGCAATAATACATAATTAATAAATAAATCTTTAAAAATATTTAAATCTAGAGTATTACAACTTTATAATGTTGGTTTTATTTATTTGTAATGCTCGGACTGAAGTTGTGCATTTGTGGTGAGGAAGTAGTATAGTCTTGACATTAAAAGGAAAGCTATTAAATGTATGTACTTTCTTTTAGGATCCTAATTTAATTAATGTCAGTAATTTTGAAGAGTGCAGTCTGTGTCCCACTGTTTCCATTGAGCATGGATTCCTTAGACAACATTCTAAGTCACATGATGAAGAAGAGACAGAAATACATTGGAAATTGATTCCAATTACAGGTAAGGATTAGTATACCTGGTCATAGGTTTGCTTCTTTTGACTTAGGGACCAGTTTCCTGGAGCGTTTCATCTCTTTTAGATTCCTGTCTTGGTTCACGAGGTAACTATCTTATGTGACTTTGCCACAAGTCTTTATTTTTAGCAATATATTATTTATCACTACTACCTTTATTTATTTGTTTATTTATTTGTTTATGGTTTTTCAAGACAGTTTTCCCTCTATAGCTTTGGAGCCTGTTGTGGAACTTGGTTTGTAGCCCAGGCTGGCCTTGAACTCAAAGAGATCCACCTGTCTCTGCCTCCTTGAGTGCTGGGATTAAAGGCCTGTGCTGCCACCACTCGGCTACTATTATATTCTTGATTGACATCAGCAAGTATCTTCAAAAGGGCTTATTAATATAGGGATTTAGGGCATAGTTACTCTTCTTGTGGAGTTTTAGCATTCATATTATCAATTGAAAACTTGATAGAAACTGAACTTGGAAATAGGTGTTGGAGTGAAATGATGCTCTTTGGGTAGCCAGTAATTTTTAACTCACTAAACTTCACTACAAAGCTGTCTGTCATATAGCAAATAGTCATGTTGAGCCTCATCTGTATGAAGGAAATTTGATTTCCTAATGGTTTGTTCTAGAGCACAGCCTGAAATGACCAATGCAAATAGCTCATGGAAACTTATTGAACCACTGGCATTTGATGCTTGTTGAAAGGTTGTCATTTGTAATATTCTTTCTTGTCCATGAACACACTGCATGCTCTTAATATTCAAGTTTTTATTCGTCTTTGTTATCTAAGTATGTTTGGAATTGTTTTCTGGGCACATCTTTTCCATTCCTATACCTTTATTTAGACTTTGGAAAGAAATTGAAGAAAGAATGACTTTTGCTGAAAAGTAGACTGGCTTGTGACTTATAATCTATGAGACCTGTAGGGATTCTGAGAAGAATTTCTAAAATTGATGAGTGTCCATTGGCTTCTGCACTGTTCTCTGCTTCCTACCTTACCGGAGGAGGCAGGAGGCCCTAGACCTGATGATGGAGAGAGAACTGATAACTCTTATGAAATGGAGACACAGTGAAACTTTGAAATAAAATAGAAAAGTAGTTTGTAAGTGATGGTTATCCCAGCCTTTCTTCATTTAAAAACCTTTATAATTGCTGTTGAGTCATTTAAAGAAATAATATAGGTACTGCTTTTTCCATTACCTGAATGGAAAGGGAAATGGGAAGCTTCCCATTTCCAGATGACCTTTTAAGAATATTTAGGCAGGGCTGGAGAGATGGCTCAGAGGTTAAGAGCACTGGCTGCTCCTCCAGAGGTCCTGAGTTCAATTCCCAGCAACCACATGGTGGCTCACAACCATCTGTATTGAGATCTGGCGCCCTCTTCTGGTGTGTGGGCATACATTGAGGCAGAATGTTGTATACATAATAAATTAAAAAATTAAAAAAAAAAGAATATTTAGGCAAAAGAAAGGACTATTCCTTTGTTAGCATTTGTGGTTGTCTGAAAGGTACCTAATAGGTGTCACTGGTATCTGAAGAGAGTCTGCAAATCTAATGGATGCTTTCCTCAGGAGGGAATGCAAGAAGCCCAGAAGACCAGCATGGGAAACATGGTGAGAAACAAACACCAGGTGAGAAGGCTCACTTTGCTTTTCTGCCCAATGTGCCCTCTTCAGAATTGCTACTTGGATTCTGGTTCTTCATCAGTAGGAAATGGATTTACTTTGTGCTCCATAGAGAGAAGTTTAGATAGTATCTTTTTGTTTAATTATCATTTTAAAATTTAATTGTATCAGATACTCTTGTTAACTAATGTGATCTGTGTTCTGATCAGGTGATTAAGGAATATGAAAATGTTTTCTTAGTGCATTTCTTCAGATATTCTATAAGAACCAATCTTTATTTTTAAAATGCAACAAGATAACCACTTTTTTCTTTCTTTCCTTCTTTCTTTTTTTCCCTTTTTCAAGACAAAGTATCTCTGTAGTTTTAGAGCATGTCCTGGAACTAATTCTTTAGTCCAGGCTGACCTCAGATTTACAGAGATCCACCTGCCTCTGCTTCCCAAGTGCTGGGATTAAAGGTGTGTGCCACCACCGCCCGGCCATTTTTTTTTCATACTCTGATCATAATTTTTCTTCTTTTTGGCCAAACTTTTTGAATATAAAACTAACTTCTCAGATAGTTTAAGGGATTGAAAACTGTTTCCAGAAACAAAAGTCCTACTGATTATCTAATTGCAGTAGATACACAGGAGAGGGTCTCCTTTGTCTGACTGAGCTCAGTCAGACCCAGTTTCTCTGCATGACATTGTTGGCATTATTTTCTTGCCTGAGCCTGATAGTGACCTTTTTAATGTTTCCAATTGTTTTAATACCTTACTCTTAAAAATCTTGTGTGTCTTTTTGTTATTTTAATTTAGGAGGAAAGTTACATGGCTTTCTTAGTATTCATGGGGAAATCTCAAGGTTTCTTAATTTAGAAGGAAAGCTAACTGACTTTCTTAGTAAATTATTAACCCTTCTCAGGAAGATGTTTATCTCCTAGGAAAGATGATTTATTTTTTAAAATACATGATGTAAGAAAGTATGCAAGTTGTAGTGTACAGCTCAGTGATATCCACATAAATATAACTTTGTGACTACTACCTAAGTCAAGATGTAGAGCAGTTTTGGCACCCTAGCTTTTCGTCTCCATTCTCTCCATTCACAGTAGGTGGCCACTTTCTTTACAATATGTTTAGTTTTTTTCTCCATAAATGGAACCCACTCTTGCCTGTTTGGCACTTTCATTTCAACTTTATGTCAAGGTTTCATCTATGTTGTGTACTGCAAGTAAATCTTTCTAGGAAAAATAGCTTGTTTGAACTTCATAATCTTCATTTTCTTCCTTCAGATACTGTA
Source organism: Chionomys nivalis (assembly GCF_950005125.1). NCBI lineage: Eukaryota > Metazoa > Chordata > Mammalia > Rodentia > Cricetidae > Chionomys > Chionomys nivalis. The sequence goes on along the minus strand of NC_080090.1, from coordinate 28,720,906 downwards.
TTCATATTTTATAATTGAAAGTTAGATCTAAATGACATTACCATCTGAGAAATAATTCATTTTCTTCACATGTTAAAAGTCAAATGACTGGTACTTTGTGTCAACAATCAGTAAAATAAACACGTATTATAGGTAATGACATCTGTCTATTAAATCCTTTATTGATGATGTGTTTTTAAAGTTTTGATCTTAAAATCATATGGAGTAATTTGTAAAATAAAATTAGATTATGTTTATTCACAATTTTTGGAAGAAGTTTATTTGGCTTTTAAGTGTCGTGTGTGGGGGTGTATATAGAGAATAGAAGTACACAAGTGTGTGAGTAAGTGGAGGTCAGAGGAGAACATTGATTTCTTCCTCTATTGTGGGTTTGTTTGCCTTACTGCTTTGAGGGTTGGTCTTCACCGAAACAGAATCCTAAGCCTGCCTTTTCAAAAAGTTAGACTGTTTTTATTATTATTCTTACTATTTTAAACTTTATGTGAATTGGTGTGAGGGTATCAGATCCCCTGAAACTGGGTTACAGACAGTTGTAAACTGCACGTGGGTGCTGGGGATTGAACCCAGGTCCTCTGGAGGCACAGGCAGTGTCCTTAACCTCTGAGCCATCTCCCTAGTCCCAAAGTTAGACTGTTTTGCCATCAGGCTCCTGAGGTCCACCTCTCTCCACCCCATAATGTTACAGGCATGTGCATCCATGCATGACTTTGTACATATGTTCTAGAGATTTGAACTCTGGTCCTAATGTTGCATAGCAAGTGCTTTTACCCACCGACAGTCTCTTTAAAAAAAAATATTTTTTGAGACGGAGGTTTTTCTGTGTAGCCCAGGCTATCCTATAAAGTTGTTTAAAATCCATGTCCTGATGGTTTTTTTTTTTACCCCAGTGGTGCAGTGGCTCAAACTTGGCTCTTATTTCAAACATAAAGACACCTATATTGCCAGAAAAATAAATGTATTAAAGATGACCTATATTTTAAAAACTTGTATTATTTTAATCAAAATAATTGCCCTCAATTTTTCTAGTACTCAGGAGGCTGAGGCAGGAAGATTTATGAGTTCCAGGCCACCATGAGCCTGTCTCATAAAAGCAAAAAAGAATGGGTGGGGTTAAAAGACAGAAAAAAAGTATTAAGTGTGTTTACTTTGCTCTCCATAGGTTAATGTTACCAATTTCTTATATGCCCTTCTATATATTTTATATTATTTTAAATACTTTTTAATGGTGTAAATTTAAATATAGAACATTCAGTATTCCTGAGTCTTACAGACAGGACTTGAACTTTATAATACTAATTTCATACAGTTTTAATTGTTGACAAATTAATTGGGTGTTTTGCTTTTTTTTGTTTTGTTTTGACCTTTATGCCTGCTGTTCTTACTATATTAGTGTTTTTATGGTAATTGAATGTAGTGGTCATGACATTGAAAACTGAGTTTGGGGAAAATAAAAATGGAATTTTGTGTAAGAAGAATGCAGCTACATCTGAGCATAAACTTGTAAATTTATTGTAGCACTAGAGGTTTGAAAATTTAGGCTTTTCTGATTTAGAGTCACCATTTTGTATACTACAGTGGTGATGTGTTAGGGAATGGTGTTGATAAAGACTTAAGGAAAAATTCTAATTTTTCCAGGTCTTAAAATTGTGTGATAGCTTTTTTGACAAAGATTTTGACTTTATCTCTAAAATATATTATTGTAAAGTTCTATATATTTTCATCATATTTAAAAATATACTTCTTTGAAGTTTTAAAAGTTTAATCATGTTTGAATTTAAGATTTGTGAGGAAAACAATAGTATAAACTAATAGATTGAGCCAGTTCTTACAAGCCAAAGGTTGTAGTCCTGTTAGCACTGGATTACACAAAGATTTTGTAATCCAAAATTCATAGTTTTGGATTATATGAATAAAGAAATAAAAAAAATTGCTTATTTCTTCTTGGAATTATTTACAAATTAAATGAAAATAGTAGGAGAACATTCTAAAAGGTACTACTCTTATAGCTATGAAATAATTCAATTCTTCTGTTTTTCTTTAAGCCTTTTTTCCCCTGATAGAATAAATCTTGTTATGCTGTAGGCAATCCATTAACCAACCTATATGTGAAAGCCAGCCTAAATGCAACTTTTTAAGATCTTAAGTGCTATAATATTTCTTTTGGGCTTTCTAGTTGTCTTATATTCCATTCTTCAACTAATGTGGTATGATAATTATTGGTCATCTGTTAGCATCAGATGTACAGAATGGCACGAAAGCAACTTAACGTGTTTATGCCAAAAAGGCAATTTCTTAAAAATCTTTTTCCAGAGAGACAGTTTTTGAACTTGTAAAGAAAGAAACTGTTCAGCGTTGCTGCTCTGTTTACTGAAATCCAAAGCCTAGCCTATAAGTAGAGCAGATAGGGTTCACAGTTTTTTGATGTTTTGAATTTACTTTGCAATGTATATTTTTAAATATGTACCTGAGCTGATTGTTCTTAAAAATGAGTTGTTTTTTTAATGTTACCCATTTGGATTGCTCTTTTAATAATAAACTCTTCTTGTATAGGAATAAAATCGCCAGGAGAACCACTGGTGTGTCTGCCACCACTGGAGGCTTTTCCTCACGACCCTCGGGTAATAAGTAGAGAAAGAAGTGCTGACTACCAGTTTCCACCCTCTCCGTTTACAGACACTGTAAAGGGCACCACTGAGGAGGACCTGGTGTCAGGTCAGGTGGTGACAGTGGAAGAGCAGTGTGTGCCAGCAGCAGAGCCTCCTGCAGTGAGTGAGACTACAGAGAACACAGTGTTAGGAGAGTTCCATCTCTTTTCTAGAAAGATTGAAGAGATTTTGAAGCAAAAGAATGTTTCATATGTTAGTACAATTTCCACACCTATCTTTTCAGCACAAGAGAAGATGAATCGTCTTTCTGAGTTCATATATTCTAAGACTTCAAAAGCTGGTGTACAGGAATTTGTAGATGGTTTGCATGAAAAACTAAATACTATTATTATTAAAGCATCAGCTAAGGGTGGGAATTTGCCACCAGTAAGCCCTAATCATTCTTATACAACAGCATTGAATTCTCTGGGAAGGCATATTGTATCAATTTCTTCAAGTGACTTCAACAGTAAAGACCTTTTTCAGCCATTGTGTCCTGAGCCTTTAAAAGATATCAGTTCTAATGAACAGTATTCTTCGTCGATTGAAGTAGAAATGAATCAGTTACACCCCTGCAAGGAGTTAATTTTGACTTCTGATCACACTGTACCTGGTGATACTGCCCTGGAACCAGTAGAAAAAGAAATCATAAAATCACCTGGCGATATAAACATTTCTGCACAGCCTGCTCTTTCAAATTTTATAAGCCAGTTAGAACCTGAAGTATTTAATAGTTTGGTTAAAATAATGAAAGATGTCCAGAAAAATACTGTGAAATTTTACATTCATGAAGAAGAGGAGAGTGTGCTTTGCAAAGAAATAAAGGTAAATATTGAGAAGGTAATTATAGTGCTATATAAACTCAGTGGTCTGAACTCTCTAAAATTGAATCTTAAAGGTGGCCATATTTTATTTTCTGAATTTAGTAATTAAGAATTGAATAGAATAGTGCATTGGGAACCTATGATCCCAACATTGTAGATGTCAGAATCTTTTCTGTTGAATTTTTAAGATTGTTTGTATGTGTATAAGGGCCTGGCGCTGCAGCTCAGTTAACAAGTGTTTGACCCCCCCACTATCATGGGGTAGGAAGAAGCCTCTGGTCATAACTGTAGATTTACTTGATTCTGAGATTAGATTTCCAAACAAAAAGCAGGTTTTTATAATTTTTGGAGGGTACTAAGTGCATGTATGGAGGGTCTTAAGTCTAGGGCAGCTTGTGAGAATCACTACTCATTCAGAGACTTGGCAGCAAGTACTTTTTCCCGCTGAGCTAGCTTGCTGGCCTTTGAGTTGGAGGTTTTATATAAGGCTTGCTTAATTATTTTTTTAATGAATGAGAAGGAAAAATGCAAAGTGTTATTGTAGGTTGTGCTGTTCCTCTCATGTGGAGTTTTATTGTTCAGATGGAAACAAATGTCCAGAAATTGCATAGTGACACATTCGTTTGTCATACCCTGACCATGTCACAACTTTTAATGATCAGAAAGACTCCCATAGCTATAGAATACCATTTAAGATATTTGATGTTGGAGGTTTCTTTTGTTTTTTTAATTTATTTTTTTATTTTTTTTTTGTTTTTCGATACAGGGTTTCTCTGTGGTTTTGGAGCCTGTCCTGGAACTAACTCTTGTAGACCAGGCTGGTCTCGAACTCACAGAGATCCGCCTGCCTCTGCCTCCCGAGTGCTGGGATTAAAGGCCTGCGCCACCATCGCCCCGATCTTGGAATTTTAAAGTAACTGCATGTTCCATTTATGTAATTTATTTATTGTGGACTGGAGTTTCTGTCTGTTTTGTTAGAGGCAGCAGAGGGACTTAGAAAACTAAATAGTTCAAGAAACTCAGTATCAATTAACAAATGCTTAATCTGTGTATCTCATGTTAGCTTGTTTAATGTGATATCCCAAGTAATAAATGAAGAGCGTTGAAATGAAAAAGGATGCATGCCTGGCGATGGTGGCGCACGCCTTTAATCCCAGCACTCGGGAGGCAGAGGCAGGCAGATCTCTGTGAGTTCGAGACCAGCCTGGTCTACAGGGCTAGTTCCAGGACAGACTCCAAAACCACAGAGAAACCCTGTCTCGAAAAACCAAAAAAAAAAAAAAAAAAAAGATGCATATCACTGTTGTACTTTTCTGTGTTTTCGTAGGAAGATGGAGACTTGGTTGCATCTCTGTTCTCTGTAATTGAACATAGAGCTTAACTTTCAACTCTAGAAACACATTTCTAACACAGAACTTTGGACATAGCTGCATGTTGGTGTAGTACTAAGCAAGTGAGTTTAAGTTGAACACAGTGTAATCCCTTTTTAAAAATGGATTGCTCAACATCCATGTGACATTTGTATTGAAGAGATAGGAAATACAATTCTTTATGAATGGTGCTTTGAATTATAGCTTAAGTGTTTTTTTTTTTTTTTTTTTTTTTTTTTTTTTTTTTTTTTTGGTTTTTCGAGACAGGGTTTCTCTGTGGTTTTGGAGCCTGTCCTGGAACTAGCTCTTGTAGACCAGGCTGGTCTCGAACTCACAGAGATCCGCCTGCCTCTGCCTCCCAAGTGCTGGGATTAAAGGCGTGCACCACCACCGCCCGGCTTTAAGTTATTATTTACGTAGAGTAAGAAATTATCTCTTTCAAATCTTGTAGAAAATTAGGTTAGAACATTTTTTTTGAAAACAAATTTATTTAACTTTTATTTGTGTCCATTGCTATGAAGATGTCAGATCCCCTGGAACTGGAGTTACAGACAGTTGTGAGCTGCCCTGTGGCAAACAAAAAACTTAAACTTCTAAATATTTCTGGAATCAAAGTGTTTTGTTACTATATTAGTTAAGCAGTAGTATTCAGAGTAAGTTGAAGTTTAAATTGAAAATGTACAAAGAATATAGTTGCCATTAGTCCTGTCGGATAAGTTACCTTTTCATTAATAAACTAAAAGGTAGTTTGAGACCTTCCTAAAAACTGCAGAGTTGAAGGCAAAATCATTGTGGAAAATGCTTCCTTACATTTAAGTTATACAAAAATGTTGTCTTGACAACTGGGTAGTCTACTTGTCAAACAAGCAGAGTTTTGATTATGCTATCTGAGCATCTTTGTTAATGTAGAAAAAATTCATCTCCTTTGTCTTTGGAATGAAGAATGTCACCTCAGGATCTTGCAGTTCACTTCAGGGCTCAGGGTTCGGCCAGCAAGCACAGTGCAAGGGAGCTCTTAAGAGCATACTGCTGTGCCCTCTGAAAGGTGGTGCTGCGTTACGAACACGGAAGACATGCTTGATGACTGAAGCTGCTGTGTTTGAAGATGGAAACTTGGCAGAAAAGGGCTAAATTAGTAATATCATTAGTAAACATTTCTGCTCATATGATGGCCCATGAGTTCTTTTTTTTTTTTTTTTTTTTCCGAGACAGGGTTTCTCTGTAGCTTTGGAGCCTGTCCTGGAACTCCCTTTGTAGACCAGGCTGGCCTCGAACTCACAGAGATCCGCCTGCCTCTGCCTCCCGAGTGCTGGGATTAAAGGCGTGCGCCACCATCGCCTGGCCCATGAGTTCTTTTTGAGTTGTTTTGGATTAAACTTCATTGGTCATGGCCATATTCTGAAGGGAAGTATTTCTGGTAATACCATCACAGATCACTAAGGGCTGGGTCCTGGGTTTACCGTGATGGAGATAAGTGGGCCAAGGGTCTGGACTAATCTATTGTTGTAATAGCAGTTCAGCTTTTATATGCTTTCTTTAAACTGTAAGAGTAGATATGATGAGCTCTCCGGTCTTCTAAAGTCAAAAAAAGTTCACAGTGTCCTAGGTAAAGCTTATCAGTTTATGTTTTATTTGCTAAATAAATGTTGGAAATTGATGTTTGCTAAAAAAGTTTGTTAATGTTGATTTAGTTGTTTTTCTTTGACAGGAGTATCTTACCAAATTAGGCAATACAGAATGTCATCCAGATCAGTTTTTGGAAAGAAGGTCAACCTTAGATAAACTATTGATTATTATTCAAAATGAAGACATTGCAGATTTCATTCACAAGGTAGACTATTAAGACCAGTTTACTAATTTACTTTCTAAAACTACCTCATTGTTAAATCTTATTCTAAAAACAAAACTTTTTCTTAAAAAAAAGAAAAAAGCTTTTTTTTTTCATAAAACGAAGATAATGTACTTGTTCAGGAGCCAGCTTGTGAGAATTGTGTATATAAAAGTATTGTGTGCTATGAATCTTTCCTGTCATTCAGATTAGTTAAAAGTAATAGATGGTTCTTGAATGTAGAGGTGAGGGGTGTTCTGCTAACTCTTCATATATAGACAAAACTTTTTTTTTTTTTTTTTTTTTTTTGCCATGAGTCCCCATTGACCTTGGATGTGGAGGTATTTCTCTGCTCTTAGGCGCCTGCCTCAAATCAGCCTTCCATTACTATTGTAGCACCACAGGTTCTCCTTTTTTTGTTTGCTTTTGTTTGCTTGTGAGCTGATATCCTTTGTAGCCTAGACTACCTCAAAATGTGCAGGCCAGTCTGGCCTCTTAATTAGTCCTCCTCATCTCAGGTAGGATGACACCTGGCTCCTAGTTTTAAATTCTGGCTGTTTATGGATTTAGAAATATATTAGCATTTTGTCCAGTTTTTGTTTTTAGCCTAATGTAAATTCCTTTCCCTTAGTGTTATGTTCATATATGTTGGTTTATACTACTGGGAAGTGGTACTTCAAATATTAATTTTGTCACTTTCCAGAGGCAATGATGAGTAATAGTGTATTTTTTTTATTTTATTCTTCTTAGGTTATTTGATACTTATATATATATATATTTGTTAGTTCATTTATCCATCCTATTTCTGTTTTTTGGTATTTAACAGGTCCCTGGCTTGGTGACTTTAAAAAAGCTCCCATGTGTTAGTTTTGCTGGTGTTGACAGCCTGGATGATGTTAAAAACCATACATACAATGAGTTATTTGTGTCTGGTGGCTTTATTGTGTCTGATGAATCAATCCTAAATCCAGAGGTTGTCACAATTGGTAAGAATGAGTATGTTATTTTCAGTGTGTTTTTTCTGGGTTGTGGTTGCCCTAGGTTTTCAGGGAAAATTAAAACTAAGGGATTAAAAAGTACATTTTTATTGTGCCATTCACAGCTAACAGCCTTGTTTCTATCTTTTCCTGAGTTTTTGCCACCTCAATCATCTTCTCCATTCTGTTTTTATATATACTTTTATGTAAATTTGGTCTACACTGCCTGCTGTGGCACTTAGATTATTCTAGTGGTGGTCTTGTTATTGGGTATTTGTTTTGTTTGTAGGTGTTTTAAGAGTTTTAATGCTATAAGGAGTTCCCTTTCCCTTCGAGCAAGATGATGAATATATGGTGCATAGGGGGAAAAAATAGACCTGTGTAAATACGAACAAGCACTTCTTCCAAAATCTCAGCATGGCAGACACTGTTTATTCCTGACTTTAAAATCTGAATTTCATTGTCTCTAACAGAGAGCCTTAAAATTTTTTTGACATTCCTTGAAGAACTTAGTACTCCAGAAGGGAAATGGCAATGGAAAATCCACTGTAAATTTCAAAAGAAACTGAAGGAACTGGGCAGGTAAGATACAGAAAATACTGAATTTTTTGTTTTTGAGACCGGATTTCTCTGTAGCTTTGGAGCCTGTCCTTGAACTATCTCTTGTAGACTAGGCTGGCCTCGAACTCAGAGATCCAGTTCCGCCTGCCTCTCTCTTGCCTCCTGAGTGCTGGGATTAAAGGTGTGCGCCACCATCACCCAGCTATGAATAATTGTTGATTTTTAACAGTGCTCGCAAAACTTTTCCTTTTTCTGGGTTTGTGGATTATGAAAGTTTTCATGTATGTCAACAGACAGTAAGTGGGTATAAATACTGAGTTATTCTATTCTTTTTGAGTAAGAAGTGATATTCTTGTTGACATAAAAAATTTGGTTAAGTTCTCATAGTATGATAGTTAGAATTGACTTAATCTGCATGTGGATCTGCATGATCACAAGGATCAGAAATCTTCTAATTTTTTTTTTGTGATGCTAGATTTGAAGCACATGTTGTGAGCTATATTTCAAGCCTTTAAAAATATATTTACTCTTGGATAATATTATGCACATATACAATGTATTTTTGGTTCTATCTACTCCTTAACCAACTCTTCCCAGGCCTCTCTACATACCATGTCCTCCCAAGTTCATGTTCTCTTTTTTCCTTTATAATCCACTGAATCCAATTACTGTTGCCCATATACTACTTCATTAGGCTGCCCATCAAAGCATAAGCATATCATATCAGGGCCCACTTTTAATTGAAGAAAAACGACACTTTGTTGTTACCAGACCCCTGTCAGCTGCCAATAAGGGAGGGGCCTCATAAGTATCTTTCCTACTCATGTTGGAATTTTGGCTGGTTTGTTTTTGTTCAAGTCTTTGGCAGGCAACCCAGCTGTTGTGCATTCTTGTGTGCAGCCGCCCTGTTAAAAGACTAAAAGGCAGTTTTCAGCAGCACTCCACAACACCTGGCTCTTAGGATATTTCTGCTCCCCGGTTTACATAGTTCTCCAAGCCTTAAGGAGAAAGGTTGTGATCTAGATGACATATTTAAAGCCATTTTTAAAAACTGATCTATATTTGCAGTGTAAATCAGACCCTGTCCCAAGTAAGTTAGTTTGGTAACTAATCGAATTGCCAAGGATTGGTCTCTGCCTGACAAGGCTCAGTTAGAAACTGGTTTATAATGTGTGCTTGTGTGGGTTCTTGCATGTGAGGGAGTTACTCCCTTGGAGGACACTTAGTCTGGTAAGTTTGAGATGCTATAACTTTTTTTTTTAAAAAAAATTCTTTTTGGTTTTTTCCAAGACAGGGTTTCTCTGTGTATTTCTGGCTGTCCTGTAACTAGCTCTTGTAGACCAGGCCCTCGAACTCAGAGAGATCCTCCTACCACTTCCTTCTGAGTGCTGGGATTGAAGGCTTGCGCCACCACCACCTGGCTAAGATGCTGTATCTTGTTAGTGTTTACGGAACTTTTTAATAAATAATTAATGAATTGCACGTTAGAGAATTTTTATCAGCTAGAATTTCCTAAGTGTAAGTCATAGACTTTTGTATGTGGACTGCACTCACCTGTGCATGCAGAGGCCAGGGCAGGATGTCATTTGTTTTCCTCTTTCTCTCCATCTTAATTGCCTTACAACAGGGTCTCTCCATGAACTTTGGTTCAGCTCACCATATCAACTACACTTTGCCAGGGAGCTCTCATGAACTGCCAGTCTGTTCCCCATGCTGGGATTGTAGACACATCCAGCTGTTTGGGTTCTGGGGATGTGAATCAGATCCTCATGTTTGCAGAGCAAGTGCTCTTACTCACTGAGCCATTCTTTTCAGTCCCTGATTACTTTTTTTTTTCTTTTTTTTTTTGGTTTTTCGAGACAGGGTTTCTCTGTGGTTTTGGAGCCTGTCCTGGAACTAGCTCTGTAGACCAGGCTGGTCTCGAACTCAGAGATCCGCCTGCCTCTGCCTCCCAAGTGCTGGGATTAAAGGCGTGCGCCACCACCGCCCGGCTCCCTGATTACTTTTTTGTAAGTTACTTTTTACCCTCTCTGAGACAGACCTCTTGTTGTATATAACTCCAGCTAGCCTGCTATTTATTCACTTAGTAGACCAGGCTGCCCTTAAACTCATGGGCAGTCCTCCTACCTCTGCCTCCAGAGTACTGGAATTATAAGTATACACCACCAAAACTAGTTCTAGATCACAGGTCTTTTGATTGCTGTAACACCTATTGACATCAAAAATTCAGGGTAAAATAATTCCAGTGTTTGGCTCTGTATCATAGTTAAAATACTTCTATCTTTTGGAGACAGAGTCTTGCTATATAATCCAGAGCGGCTTCAAACTCAAAAATCTTTCTTCCTCAGCCTCTTTGAATGCAGGAATTTAAAAAGTTGTAACACACACCTTGCTAGTACTTAGCTTTTTTAGACTTACTCATTTTGACAACCTATGAAATAAGCAAAGGGCAAGTTCATATATAGCGTAGACATAACACACCCAAAGATATATCTCCAATTTTTACCTTAAAGTATTATAAAAAGCTTAAAAGCTACATGTTAGGAAGAATTATACTCTATTTGTTCATGAGACAATGTAGCCTAGGCTATCCACCTCCTGAAGTGCTGCAAATATAGACATATGGCACTGTGCTCAACATTTTTGTTCTTAGATGGCCTTAAAGTTTAACATTAATAAAGCTAATAATACTTTAGTAAATAGGATGACTGATGGTTCAGGTTTTAGCCTAACTGAATTACAAGATTGTCCTCAAAAAACATGCTCGTCAGATGGACAGTTCCCATTTTCCTTCCCTCTTAACTAGCATTCTTACATCAAACAATAAGCTCAACAGCCTGTGGAGGTTATTAGCCTCCTCAGTTGAGAAGTGCTTTCAATGAACTGAAACAGAAATTTCCATAGTGAATTTTAAAATGCCAATATCTAGGTACTGAACTCTGTTTAATCTCACAGATTGAATACTAAAGCTCTGAGTCTGCTGTCTCTTCTAAATGTGTATCAGAAGAAACATCTGGTTGAGATTTTGTCCTATCACAATTGTGACTCACAAACGCGAAATGCTCCGGAAATGGACTGCCTTATCAGGCTTCAGGCTCAGAACATACAGCAGCGACACATAGTCTTTCTAACAGGTAGGAGCATGCTCTTGCTGATATGGCTGGAGTGGATGTTAATATAATTCTGAATATATCAGTTTCTGTACATTTTCTCTCTTTAATTTAGAGAAGACTGTCAAGATGGTGTCCAGTTATACAGATAATGGAATTGTAGTTGCAACTGCTGAAGACTTTATGCAAAACTTTAAAAGTCTTGTGGGATATCACAGCTCAGTCACAGAAGAAAATCTTCCGCTGCTTGGTGCTAATGAGAACCTTGAGTCACAGTCAGGTAACTTTTTAGTAGTTTTCATTTTCTTTAGGTGAGACAGAATGAGGAATGGTTTTGTTTACCCCATAGTGAAATGTTTATTGACATTTACTCCAGTCAATAGTAGACATCACTGTAGGAGTTAACTATATATAAGATCTGTTCATTTATTTACACTGTAGTCAGTACAAGTTGTTAGTATAGGCTATTCATTCATTCGTCTATTCTGTGGACGGTACATATTTGGAGGTTTATTTTTTCCTCTGCGGGAGTAAAAGCTTTATTGCCTTCTCTTTGCTGTCAGTTTTTGTATTTGTGAAGGCAGGTAGAGGGATTATTGGGCTACGAAAGCTCTTCAGATATATGTGCTAGTTTAATTACAAGGTAGTGAGGGTATCTTACCTTGAATCTTCTGTGAGCTGGCCCCTGCTTGGTTCCAGACTCTAAATAAAAGCTGTTCTTAAATTATTTTTTGTTTTCTGTGAAAAGTAGAGGTGACTTCAGCATTCAGTAGAGATAAGCAGTTAGTAATTCAGTGAAGCTACATGTCAGAAGTTTTATTTTATATTTGTCTTATGAAATACTGAATTACCGTATAACTTTAGATGCTGTTTTGACATTAACCCCTTTGGAGCTGGGAGTTGGGATTTCCCAACATTAAACGTGAACACATTTCGAGAAGCTTTTAGCATCGGATTATCTGGACACTCACACCTAATGTGAGTGTTGTGACTAAGTGAACTTGTGGCAGAAGACCAAGCTTTAAGGGATTGTGGACTTTGAGATCCTGACGCACTATGTTGTGTGAGTAGTGTATAATTTTACAAACTAAACAAACTGTGTATTTCAATAGAGGAGGGCTTTTTGTTTTTTAAATGTAGCTCTTTTAGAAAACGGTGAAAAGGATGAAGAGGATATGTCTCTGGATTCAGGGGACGAAATCTCACATATAGAAGTATTCAGCAGTTTTCATTCAGAAATATTGGCGAGAGAGACCAAAGGATCAAGTGGAACAGATCAAAAAAACAATAATCAAATTGAATTGCAGTCATCTCTTGACGTGCAAAACAGTTTATTAGAAGATAAGACTTCCCATATTGATTGTGAAGAGAGAGCTCCTATTGATAGAGTATGCTCTGAAGGAGAGAACAGCAATTCAGCAGAACAAGATTCATATAGCAACGTTCAGGCTTATCAAAGTCAATTAGAAATGTCCCACCAGTTTAGTCACTTTAATGTTCTCACTCATCAGACGTTTCTGGGGACACCATATGCCCTTGCATCAACTCAGTCTCAAGAAAATGAAAATTACTTTTTATCTGCTTACAAAAACTTGGATAGAGAGAAATCTCCATTAAGTTAAGGATGTGTCCAAAGATAAATTACAATAACTCAAAAAAAAAAAAAAATAGGCTGTGGACTTTTTTCAGTTTCTGAAAAGTGAATTGATGTTTTTCAAGTTTCCTAACTTAAGAATTTTTTTTCTTCCCCATATACTTAAATCATGATGACCTGTAACATTTGAAGCATCTGAAAATTGAAATACCTTTTTTGGACATACTGTAATCAAATTATCTCATGTTGGCACCTTCCAGTTTTCACATTTGTTACCTGTACTTGGGCTTCAAATTGAAGTCTGTTTTATATGTAAAATTTGATGTTTATAAAAGAATGATAAATAGAAATGATTTTCTTTACTGTCAGATGATAACTTTGCTGAAATGTCAATTATTTATTTTGATTAAAGCTTTTGTATAGTGTTTTTACACAGGTATAAGCCAGCAGTGTCAGTATTTATAGGATTTTGGCTCAGTACCTTAAGCTATATCTAACAGTGCAATTTAGCAAACCTATGTCTATAATACCAAGTAGCATTTTCTCAATCTTCAGGTTTAGCTGTGTAAAAATTTAGCTTCACTTACGTTTTTGTCAGCCTTTTGAGATCCTTGATAAATACTGTCGTGTGATCTATAGTCAAATGAACTTTTTAAGAAGGAGCTTCTGTTTTCAATGGTATTGGATAATTTGGAACAGATCTTTGAGGTGGTCTTAATTAGAACTAGTTACGTACGTTAGTGCTATACTAAATCTATACAAAAACTGTATGGTGGAGATAAATTTCAAGCCCTTATATAACTTACATCCCTTGCTTACTGTTAATAAATCTATATTGTGACAACTGGGGCATCTCCACTTTTAATACAATGAAAACAAAATTTATAGAAAAGAAAAACCACAGGATTCTGAAATGAATTTGAGTGCTTTGAGTAAGAGTTTAGCTCAGTGTGTTAATAATAGTACTTCTCATGCCCTCAACACTGCTAACAGGTCAGAGGTCTCTAGACTCTAGTATGGTAAGTAGAAAGTAAGTTTACGTCTTAGTATGACAGAGATCATTTTTTTAAACTATAAATTGTTTTATTGTCTTTAAAAAATACAGCATTTTCTTACATAATGTGAAGTTTTTCATTGGGTGCTTGGAAAATGCAGGAGTGGTGAGCATATTTAAAATGAAGAGCTAAAATTATCTTCTTGGTTTGCAGTTAGGGTATGAGATTCGTTTCCAGCTCCTTTTGTTTCTGGAGAAGACCCTGCAATCACATTGATAGTTAGTGAAGGTGTGATAGCCAACTTAAATACATGGTAGGGAAAAATTATTGGCTCAGGATAGAATTGTTATTGGACATAGCTCAAGTTTCATCTTTTTTAGTAATTTTTGTAGTGATTCCTCCTCCTTTGGTTGTTACCTAGCTACAGTATTTTCTACTATATAAGCAACGTGGATGATTTCTTTCAAAATCATGAGAAGAAGACACAGTGAGAGTCTTAGCTCTGCTGAAACAGTGTAAGGGTTATGGTGAAGTGTGCCCATCACACTTCTTTCTCTTGTTCTTTTGTGAGTTACCAAGGTTGAGTAATGTGCTCAAGCTATATGTAACCAGAGGTAACACTTAAAGGATACAAGTAAATGGGTTAGTTTTCTAGTTTTAGGAAGAACAATGAAGGGTAAGCGACATGTGAGACAAATTCTTCTCAAATACAGTGTAATAAGCCCCCGGGTAGGTTTCAAATGTTACTGGATTTTATTTTTGCTTGTATAAAAACTTACAAAAAAAACCCCACAGGAATGGAGAAGTGTCTGGTGAATAGTTCCATGTATATAATTTCATTCTTGGAACAGATGTATTCTGTTCTAAACTTAGAAAGAATGGACCATATTGGTTAAAATTCACTAAAGCATAATTGTACATTTGTTTCTTTTGGTTTTAGCACTTTATTGTGTTTTGATGTTTAAATATGTACATATTTTTAAATAAAAACTGTCTTAATATCCAAACTGTCTTGGGACTTTTGTTCTTAGGATACAAACATACAGAGAGAACAAACATCTAAATAGTTACTTATACTTGGTTAAAAGTTCATACCTGTCTTAATTCTGAAAGCCCCTTAAGGATAGCTTGCTGTCGATCCCTGTTTTTCACCAATTTAGGATTAAGAAGTGGATCCCTGGTATGGTCAGAGTCAAATAGCTCTTGTTGTTGGTCACAATCTAAAGGACAGATGAGGTTTAAAATCGTCAAGCAAATTACTAATAGTTAGCTGTAATGTCTTAAACCTTTAATAGATGAATGTTGAAACATGTAGGGTTGGGAGTTCACTAATTTTTTTTTGTTTTGAGACAGTTTCTTTGTGAAACAGTCCTGGAACTCACTATGTAGATCAGGCTGGCCTCGAATTCATGGAGCTCTGCCTCCCAAGAGCTAGTTCTGAGATTAAAGGTATGCACCATCACTGTCTGGCCTTATATTAGAAGGTTAGTATGTGTGTACATACTGGCTATGGAGGCTGAAAGCCTGAATCACCCTGGTGTTGGAGTTGTTAAGTGGCACTGTAACACCTAATGTGAGTGCTGGGAACCAAACTTCTGAAAGAGCAAGTCACACTTTATCATTGAACCATCTGTCTAGCCCGTATCTTCAATTTTTGTAGTAACGCTACTTAACTTACCATGAGATTTTTGGTATTGGTTCTCTTGGGTTGATGGCCTAGACAAAGGTGCATCCGGATCAAGATAATAGATCTCATTTGTTCGAACATAGGGAATAAAGTGAGTTGTCTCAGACGTCTCCTCTGATAACTGAGTTTGACCGTCTCCTAAGGCCAGGTTCTCTTTTCCATAGTCACTATTTTTTAATGGCGAGTGTACTGAATCAGTCTGAGTTTGCTGAGTTCTACTCTTTATTGCTGATAACTGGAACCTATTTAAAACAAAAACCCAAACTTTAATAAGAAATTGCATGTTTTAGAACTAGAGTCATAAATGGTTGTGGGCCACCAAGTGGACATTGAGAACTGAATCCATGTCAGTGCTCTTAACTACGGAGCCATCTCTCTGGTCCCTAGAAATGGCATGTTTTAGACTCATCTAATCACATTGCAGTTCATTCAAGATGTGCTTGACCTACCTTAAGGAATACTATGGATATCAATCTAAGATCTGTAATTTTTCATAAAACAAGACCATGTGGGGCATTTCTCTTTACACCATTTCCCATAAAGCTGTGCCTGTGCTATCTGAAGTCCCTGTTAGAGCTCTACTGTGAAATGAGTCTAAACCCGGTCTGGGTCTGGTCTGTGCATAGCAAAGGGTCACTACAAACCTCCCACCTAATAACTGTGTTTTGTTTGTTTGCTTTTTACTGTTTTTAACCAATTCGTTTCCCTATCGGATTTATCCAGGCTGAATGCTTATTCCATAGACATGGAAAAATCAAACCGGTTTAGGTCCACTTTTAAAACTCTATATTAAACCTTTACCAAAAATCAATGAAAGCCAGTCATACCTCTTTCCTACTACTGCCTTCATCTGCACATGGAACTGTCATCCAGATTTTGAATGGGTATTTTGTTTCGCACACAAAAAGCACTAAGTAGCTAAGGAAGTAATATACATACCATTCTTTGATATCTGAAGTTTTCAGAGGTTCTTCTGCCTAAAAGATGGATAACACAAGCAAACACGAAGTAAAAGTGACATCTTTACATGTCCCTAGATACTTAAAACATTGTGTATGTACATGCACGCATGCGTCAGTGTGTGCATGGAAGGCAGAAGACAACTTAGAACTGCTTCTGTCCCAGTAACACAGGCCATCAGGCTCTGCGGCGGGTGTCTTTCTGCTGAGCTTTCTCACTGGCTTCTCAGACATGCTTAAATCATCTAAATAATACTGTCTAGGCTACAGTATAGTCCCAGGACCAGTAATTAATTCCTTTCTACATCAGCTGTATGAATTTTGTTTTAATGAAATCACAGTATTCTAATTATCTCACAAAGACTTCATACAGCTACTTTTAGGAAGGCACTCAAACACTTGATCAGCCCAAAACTCTACACATCACAGTGAACTTCCAAGTTAGAATGACCATTCTGGAACTTTGCTAACTTTTTTGGATTTTTTTTTTTTTTCCTGAGAAGGGTCTCTAGGATTTCCTATGTAGACCAAGCTGGCTTCAAAGTCCCTTAGTTATCTCGAGAGTGCTGGGATTAAAAACATACCCGGCTCTGTTTAGGTCTTTATACTCACTACCATGATTTTATTCACTTGTCTGTCAAAAAAGATGAATTAGCTTTTTATCTTTAGGATTCATGTATCCTGCCTACATTTCATTCTTTAATCGCCTATTATTTTTTGGTCCCCTAACGTATATTTGCTTGTTAAAATTATAAGCTTTTGTTTTTTTGTTTTGCTTTTTTCAAGATAGGGTTGAATTTTCTTTACATCTGAATACTATTTCATTTTATGTATTATGACATTTTTGTATACATTAGAATAAAGAAGCATTCATCTGAGTAAAGATTATTTGGCTTTTGGGGATACAGTCTCTAATACAGCTACTCAGTGCAGGTATTATACAACAGTCAGCTACTTCACATAACAAGTATAGATGTCTTCCTTTGACCACTAATGTAATTTTCTGTAACCTATTAGATGAATCACAGCCTTCTGAATGCATGGATTTAGGTAACTACTTTGAATTCAAAAACATCAATACATACTTAGTAATGAAATAAAAGCCTTACCTTTTTGATTAGCTGCAACCTGTTCTCTGACTCAGTTTCTCGATGAAATGGCGCAAGAACTTGTGGGAAAGGGCCTCTATTTTGGGAGAGGTTCTCAGGGTTGTTTCTCTCTAGTAAGTGAAGCAGCTCCATCTGCCTTCTTAACTTTTTTTCTTCTTTCTCCTTTTGGAGATGGATGGGGTACCTTGCTGATGCAGGGACATACCTTTTCAGAGGCTTGTTTATATTCCAAGCGGGCTTTTTAGGACATTTCTTCATACTATGTTTTGTTTGTTTCTCTGTTCTTCTGTACTGATTACACTGGCCATTATGCCAGCTGGTTTCTTTGTCTAAATTAGTGCCTTTAGCAATACTTAGTTCTTGCTTGTCTTTTTTAGTGCTAGTATGTCCATTAAATTCTGTAGAAATCTCTGGAGAAGAAAAGTTTCTAGTGCCCCTTTCTGCTAATGATCCACAGTGTTGTAGCTCATTGTTGAAAATTCCTAAATTTAAGTCATCTAGATAAAAATTCCAAATGATTAACTTAAATAAAACATATGGTAGAAATACACTTTTTTTTCCCTCAAAGATACTTAATGACTTTGTCTTTATTAGTCACATTTATTTATTTAGTGCGGTGGGTCATGCCACATGTCACACACATGGGAGTCAAAGGACATCTTAAAGAGGTCGGTTTCTTCTGCCATGTGAATTCCAAGGATGGAATTCAGGTCCTCAGCCTTGGTGGCAATCACCTTTACCTGTTGTGCCATTCTTCTGTCCGTAAGAATTTATCCTCCAAATAAAACTATCCATTAAAGAACTGCTAATTATCCCCTTTAAAAGAAGCTGGTAACTACTATTCTGCTTTGATATTCTAGAAACTAGTCCTCATAACCAACCCTGTGCTACACACCTGTCATTCCGGCAGAAAGGAAGCAAAGGCAAGAGGACTGGAGTGAGCTCCGCTAGCTTGGTCTACAGAGTTCCAGGCTATTCAAAAAAATAAAAATAAATAAAAAATAAAAGTAACAGATAGGCTTATTCAAATAGTATAAAACTCTGAATTTATAACCATGTTGAACACATTGCAGAATTTCTTTATGCTGATTCCACTGCATAAAACTGGCTTAATTTTGTTTATCTGCATACACACTTAGGTTGGGAGCAACCTCAGGAATGCTGCTGTGACTCCAAGTTTCTATTATTTGAGGAAGACCTGGAATTTTTCTGTGTTTTGTTTTAATTATTTTAGGTGTAAACCCCAAAATGGAATTCTGTTAGTTTTTTGAGCAACTGCTGTACTGTTTTCCACAGCAGGTGCAGCTTTCGACCTTACCATTAACAAAGCTTTTTTTTTTTTTAAGTTGGTCCTGTGGAGCCATCACAGAACCTCCAAAAATTCATTAGAATTTTGCTTTATTGATATAAATTTAATAACAAAGCAGTTTTAAGAATGCATTTGAGTGGCACCACAGATACCAAATGCCCTATACCAGTTATCACCATACTTTAATATGAACTCTGGCTAGTCTGCTGTGCTGAGATAATCACAAGTAACTGGCAGAAAATAGTGATGTGGTTATGTCTGTTTCCTTCAGGAAATGGGGGGGGGTGCTCTTGAGCCCCAAGAGTTAAACAAAAGGACACATGTCTAAGAAAAATCTTGAAGATTCTTGAGGGACCCCCTCCCAGCACTATAAAAAAAAAAAAAAAAAAGCCTTGCTGGAGGAGATTCTGCCCAGCAGAACTACATTGGAAAGTCCTACTGTGGAGCTGTCTGCAAGCTGTGCAGAACTCCAGGTTGCAGCTTTCAGGGTGGGCTCTTAGGTGACGTAGCTGCTTTTGAGTTATCCCTGATCCTCAGTAGTAACTCCAATAAAACTACCCGGTTCACCAGTGGAACATTGGTGCAGCTGCCACTCTGCTCTCTGGGCTTCCTTTCTGGGGTGAGATGTTGCATCTCCCCCGGAAAAGAATAAAAGATGCCTCTGCAGAACTTAAAAACTTCCAAACCTAGGAGCTGGCTGAAGAACTGGCCTGGCAGGTTAAGAGCAGTACTTCCTTTGAAGTTTGCTTCCCAGCACCTATCTACCTATAACTCCAGGAAATTGGACACTGTCTTCTGGTTTCCATGGGCACGGTATTCATTTACACGCACCTATCCACCCCTATACATATATACTAAATTAAAAATCCCTTTTAAAATATTCAGGAGTGTCTTTAAAATTTAAAACCAGCACATGGAAATACATGCATTATCACTGGGGTAATGCAGGTTAGAATCCAAGTTTTGCAAGGACATGGAGAGATAAGAACACTTCTACACTGCTAAGACAGATGCTTTGGATGACAGTTCAGCGGCTCCCCAATACCTATCACATAACTCAGAAATTCTAACTCTTTCCTAAGAGAACAAAACATCTACAGAAAAAGTAGAAATAACTGAAATGTCCACAGATAGAACAATATCCAGTATAATTCACACAGTGAAGTCTAAGGAATAAATGGAATTGTGTCATAATAAGATCTACAACATAGATAAACCCATATATCATGCTGGAAGTCAGTAAGCCAGAAACAAAAAACCACTTTTAACAGCATAATTCTGGTTACATGAAAAGTACAGAACAGGCAGAATGTTCTGGACAATGAGCTGGAGAGAGTAGAAGGGCCACTTATTTGTGAGTCACTCTGAGTACTGTGCTCATTTCCAGTGTGCATACACTAACACGGGTGAGATTAGCACGGCCCCTGTGCAAGGAGGACGTGCAGATTGGTGATGTATTCTGTATTTTTACAAAGCATCTTTCATAAAAAATAAATTTGAGTACTGAAAAGGTTACAAAACTGATGGTAACTGCACAAGTATGAAGATGTTAAAGAACATCAGACATCTGGACATGGTGCACACCTTTAATTAGAGCTTAGAAGGGAGAGGCAGGAAGATTTCTGAGAGTTCCAGACCAGCCTGGTCTACATAGCGAGTTCCTATGCAAATTTCTTTTTTTTTTCTCTTTTGGTTTTTCGAGACAGGGTTTCTCTGTGGCTTTGGAGCCTGTCCTGGAACTAGCTCTTGTAGACCAGGCTGGTCTCGAACCCACAGAGATTCGCCTGCCTCTGCCTCCCGAGTGCTGGGATTAAAGGCGTGCGCCACCACCGCCCGGCGTCCTATGCAAATTTCTAGGTAGAAATTTGATCAAGCGCTTCCCTAGCATGCATTATATTCTGGGCTCAATCTCCAGGGGCACAGTGCTACATGCCTGTAATCCCAGTGTTCCACATGTGGGGGCAGGAATATTAGTTCTAGGTCACCCCTGGCTACAAGACACCTCATTGCAAAGATGTCTTTACTTTAAATGTGAAACAGAACAATAAAGCCCCCCATGGATACCTGTCTGCACGCCAATGTCCGTCCTGGGAGAGTTTGTGGAAGGGGTAGCTGCACGGGTTTCTTCAGCAGCCTCCTCAGCATCTCTTCCTGAACTGGAAATGGCAGTGGACACCTTATAATCCACTATTGCTGTGTTAAATGGCAATGAGAAACAGACCTTAAAATGACACGCAGAGTACTAACACTCCAGCTGCTGACAGTGTCTGCCTAGCACAAAAGGCCCTGGGAAAGTAGAGCAGCAGTCAGACTTTTTTACCCAATTGTCATAAGCTGTAGTCAAATTTTTGAAAGGCTAGTCTTACAGTGTAGCCTAAATTTATTATTAAAAGTTACCTATATTCTTAGACCTTGCTGAATTTGAAAAGCTAAGAATGGAAAAGTGCACATTTTACCTATGTGAGGATTACTGTGAAAATTCCTATGAAAAAGACTCAACATGTACTGTTTCAGGGCAGTTTTCTCAAGGTGGCTTGGGCGAAAAGCTTCCATTCCTTTAAAAATATTTAATTAATGTGTGTTTTTAAGGATTTAAAGTAGACAAGTATTTAAAATCATCCTCAGAACCAAAACTATCAATAAAATTCCAATTAGTCACTTACCGCCAAGATTCTTAATCAGCCTGGATGCGTCATGTCCTTTCTGAGTCAGTTCTCGGATCCTCTGCTCCTGTTTCAGTCTCTGTGCCAACTCCTGAGCGCGCTGCATGGTGTGGAACAGCTGATTTGTCTTTAGAGTCATGATTTCCTAGCAAGATTGACGTATCCAGTAAGAGTTAGCAAGCACATTCAGTACAAACACTCAAGCTTCCCCTACAGAGCGGGTGCTGGGATAGGTATCAGCTGAGGAACAGTCATTAGGGCCTGTTAGCGATTATAATTCTAACATGCCTGTTCTTGCTATTAGACAGGGTCTCACTGTAAACCAGGCTGCCCCTGAACTCCCAAACGTTGAATTACAGGTGTGTACCACCACTATGCCACCTGTCTCAGCCTAGTCCATGAAACTGGGGTGCAAACCATACCTTTCCACATCCTACTTTTGAAAGGTACAAAGTAGAAACTGGCAAGGAAGGCAGACCTGGTGTTTTTACCACTGACGACTGAAACAGCGCTGGATGTGCTCTCCGCTCTTCTATCCGGTCAGCTCAGACACAGCACTTGACTACCCTACCTACTCAGCCCAATGGAAGCCTCTAACACAGTCAGGAATTTCTTCAGCAATCTCAGTCAATCATTACTCTTTTTAATATCTAGAATCATTATCACTTTTGATTTATTTAGGGGTGGGGAAGTGGTAATGTTTGTACCACAGTGTGTATATGGAGGTCATAAGTCAGCTTTCCAAATCCTTTCTTGGGACATGTGTTCCAGGTACTGGTGGTGAACACGCCTTACCTGCTGAGCCGGGCTCTATGTATCTGCTATCCAGATAATAATGAAGCTTGGTGCTGTGCTCTGAGACGTGGACCATATGAGGAGTGTGACCCTGCCAGGCCTCCCTTTCCTTAGCTGTAATGTTTCCACATGTAGCTGTACAATTCAAAATGTGCAGACCCCCAGCCTCTTCCTTACTTCCACAATACAAGTACCTACTTCTTTCTGTTTCTGCTTCAGAACGTCCTCTTCGTATTGCCTCTGCATCTCCTCCCGTTCCCGAGCCAAGCGCTGCTCCTCTTCCTGCTCTTCCTTCTTCCTTTGTTCTTCTTCCTGTTGCTTCTTCCTGCGGTTCTCTTCTACCTGAGCCATGATTGCTTTCTAGTCAGAAGTAATTACAAGTTACTCTCACAAATAAAAATTTATGTAGCGCTGGCTTTGATGATAATATAACTTATCAGTTAGGCACACAATGGAGGGTGGGGATAATTGTGCTCCCTAGCATGTATATCACAAAAGAGAATCAACTAAAGGAATTACTCACTACTCGCCACACTGACTAATAAATGGGAGATGCTCTCAGCTTTGTACTGTGATCAAAAAGAAAATTAACTGTGCCAAATTACTCACAAAACATTCAAAAGAATTGCTGAACCTGGGCACAGCGATGCATGCTGAGTGCCTATCTGTACTGGGCACAGAGTGTAGTGATATTTCATTTGTATTTTAATAAATGAAGCTTGCCTGAAGATCAGAGAGTAAAACAGTCATACAGACCAGGCAGTTGTGACACACACCTTTAATCCCAGTAGCCACACTAGTTGCCATAGAAACTGAGTGGTGCATGTGTTTAATCCCAGCCCTAGAAAGGATTTTAAAATGAGAGGAGACAGCTCTCAGGCACAGTCTCATTCTGAGATTCTTAGAGGCAGGATTGCCATTTTCAGACCAAGGTCAAGATAAAAGCCAGTGCCTGGCTGCTTTGCTTTTCTGACCTTCAGATTTAACTCCAATTTCTCTCTCTGAGTTTTTATTAATCGTGCTTCAACTGCATGCTGAATGTCTATCTGTGGCCCCTGCTACTCAGAAGACTAGGTAAGAAAATGTTTGGGTCACAGCTGAGCAACATGGCTCATTTCAACATCAAACTCTTCAGAGAAAAGAGAAACACAAAATCTTAGATCATGAAATGTCTCTAACATCAGCCTGAAAAGAGTTTTAATCTTAGTCTTATATTACCTACTAGATTGCTTAGTCAGACATCTACTTTGATTTTTTTTGGTATGTTTTCTTTCAAAGACCCAAATGGAACTCTGAGGGAGTAGCTAATATTTAATAATAGTTCAGAGTCATGTATACAACATACTCATTTAATAGATCCACCAGACGGCAGGATGCATGACAATAATACTGTCTGGTCCTCAGCCCAAGCTTATTTCTAATAGTATACCAGTTGTGTTAAGAGACTGGATTTACAGCAGGATGTAACTGAACCCAAGCTGAAAATCGGGATTTGGGAGGTGGAGATCAAGAATTCAAGATCAGCCTTGGCTACATAGTGAATTCAAGACCAGCCTGAGCTACATTCAAGCTTCTCTCGGGGGGAAAAAAATACTCAGTTTTCCATTTACTTAAGTGTGTGCTGGCCGTCTAAAGCAAAGAACACTGTTTTACAATGTGAGGCACAGTACACAAACACCAAATGTTTCAGTGTGATACCTGATGCTCTAATTGTTTGTGCCGGCGTTTTTCCCGCTCCTCAATCTGTGCTGGGTCCAAGAGTGCAGTCATAGAGCGGAGAAAGCTGTGAGACACATTATTCATTCAGAACTGCCAGAAAGGTTAACCATTCTTCGCTTAAGCTACATCTTTAATCACTTCTATTTCAAAGAAAAATGCCAAGCTGAAACTAACTGGACATAGCGACAGTTCTAGTCAAACACACTTTAAACGCTGGATGTCAACTTACTTTGTTTTCTGACTGTATGACACAGTCATATCCGTAAAAGGTTTGGCTCTCTGTTCTTCTGAAGGTTCCAGCTGGATGGCAAGTGAAGGTGTGTAAACACTGTGGACATCAGCCAGCTCCTGAGTGTCAGGAGAGACACAACAGGACTCCGCAGGTTGGTATGTTCGCTGACAGGCCAGCTGAGATTGAGAACCAGCATGGCTCTTTAAGGAATCAAAGTGCACTGCCCATCTGTCATGTTCCTCACCCTGATAGTGACAAACAAGAAACACCCAGAACCTTTTCAACTGCTCCCGTACAAAATTATAAACAACAAACAGTGGCGGCTGGAGAGAGAGCTGCTCTTCCAAGAAGAGATCTGGCTTTAGTTCCCAGCACCTGCATGGCGGTTGGCAATGACCAGTTACTCTAGCTCCAGGGGACCCTAACTCTCATCTGGCCTCCTTGGCCACTATACACATGCGGGACAGACATATCTGCAGGCAGAGCACCTATACAAATTTTTAAAAAAGTGAATAAAATCTCAAAAAGTAAAGAAGTCAAGTAGTTTATGCATCATAAAAACTGACATTTGTATTTTTCAATTCTTTATATAATTAGGTAACTATCTTAAGAATTTTTTTAAAAATTCATTACTAAAGGTTTTTTATTTATTTACTTTTATTCTATGTGTATTGGTGTTTTGCCTGCAGGTAAGTCTGTGTGAAAGAGTCAAATCTTGGAGTTGTTAGCTGCCATGTGGGTGCTGGGACTTGAACCTGGGTCCTTTGGGAAAGCAGTCAGTGCCCCACACCACACTAAATGCATTCTATGAAAGGTTTCATAATGATGTTTAACTTGCCAAATAATTTCAGAATATGCATAAGTTTGTAAGTACTTGGAATCTTACAAACTTCCTGAGTCACCTTTGAAAGTATCATTTCCCCTCTGTTTTCCTTGGCTGGCCGTCTACTTGTTTACTCAAGTCTGCAGCCAATTTCCTCTGCTGCTCCTGTCTGGCAGAGCTGCAAGGATACTCTAGCAGTCCTGCTTCCCGAGGAAGTCGGTCAGGCCACGACAGGGTCATCTTAGCGGGGTATTCACTCAGATCTAACCCAGGAAGGTATTTTTCCCTGGGAGAAGCAATGCTGATAAGCAAAGAATCTGCTCATAGCACTAAGGAGACACACTCTGACCCTCAGAATTGTATATTAAACATTTTCTGGTAGAGAGTGTAAAACATCTAGGTACACAGAAAGAAAATGTTGTATTTAATTGATTCTTCATTTAAAACAGCCTATAAAAATGCAATTTTTGGAAAGAATATTCTGGCAACTGAGTAGATCTTCCAAGAATAAAAGCAGCACAACAACTAACATTCCATCCTGCTTCACACGCATTCGCTCAGTAATGTTCACAGGGCTAGGAAATGGAGCCAGCTGCTGGCTGCTGGCTGATGGGCAATGAAGTATGGACAGCTACACAACGAAATACAATTCAGCTGTTAAAGGAAAGAAAACTCTTGAATCATGAAATGTGCAGGTAAATGGACGAACTAGAAAATATGCTGACATAGAAAGACAAATGCTGAATATCCTCTCACCCACGGCTCCTAGTTCCAAGTCTTCAGATGTCTCAACCTGCATACCAGATACTTACATTATGATCTGTAACAGTAGCAAAATTTGTTATGAAGTAGCAACAAAATAATTTTATGGCTGGGGGTCACCAAAACATGAGGAACTGTATTAAAGGGTCAGAGCATTAGGAAG
The DNA here is from genome assembly GCF_950005125.1 of Chionomys nivalis. NCBI lineage: Eukaryota > Metazoa > Chordata > Mammalia > Rodentia > Cricetidae > Chionomys > Chionomys nivalis. Next base: position 28,694,781 of record NC_080090.1, on the reverse strand, counting down.
GTTGAGAAGCACTGTCCTAGAGAAACTTCAGAAACCAGGAAAGTAAATGGGATGTGGGGTGGGGTGAGGGATTCTCTAGTGAGAATGGCAGGAAATACATAGGGAAAAAGGGAAAGGGGCTTCTACTGGGGCGTAGGAGGAGGGAAAGCAATACGGAAGGAGATGGAGGAGGGATAAATAATAAGAATGCTTAAAGATGACAGGAGTTATTTAATAATAATTTAGTAATATTAAGTATTATGTTTACCTAAAATTACATCTAAGTGTATATGTATACAAATGTATATATTTTAAATGAAATCACACCATTTGGATCATTGTACCTCCACCAAGAACCACAGACTATCTAGCAAAGCTCCTAAGCCAACCACGAGAAACCTTTCAAGCTGCTGGTCAGAAGAGTGCAAGAGGCTCCCAAAACAAGAGAGGGTGTTTCTAGTCAGTAAGTCCATCTTGCTGAAGACACCACATCCTTAGAGGGCCAGAGCATCCTTCCTGCAGACTAGCTGTCATAGCACAGGAGGGCAGGGAGGAAGCAACCAGTAGTCCCGTCCAGCTGTGATGCCCAACAGTGACCAGCATACGGGACAACAGTGGCACTCCTATCTTGGCAGTAATCAATGCTCTCTAACTGAACTCAAGGAAGGTCTGCTTAATAGGAGGGAAATCATGCTTGCTTCTGTAAACCTAGTCAGCTATATTATGGCTAATGAGATCCTGGGCCTTAGGAAACCTACAACTATCAGTCCCCTAAACCAGTGTAGTTCCTAGCTGTAGTCTAAATACTTACCCTTATACCCACAGGTAAATACAGACCTCACCTCTCATCAAAGACGCTTCTTTTTGTAGCAGCAGCAGCAGATCATTATAGAAAGACATGACTTGCCAAAGGCCCAAGTGTTACTCTACAACACAAGACCTACATCTACGGCTCAGAGAACCTCACAGAAGAGGAGGTAGAAAGACTTTTAGAGCCAAAGGAGCAGAAAGTCTGCCTGTAAGTGTGTCTTCTAGCTATGACAGAGAAGCTACAACCAAGAAATCTCAACACGGCTGTCTAAAGAAGACATGAACAACAGTTGACATCCCAATGAAGATGGGGAACTCTCTAGGCCCCATCCACAGATGAAGACCTACGAGCCAAAGGGGGGGGGGGGGAATTAGTCTTCCCCAGGGATAAGGCCCCTGGTTACTCAATACCAAGTGCTCAGTCCTTGAAACACTGTACATACGGGCAACACTGAACTGACTCAGTGGGTTTTATCTCTAAATGTATTTGTCTGTATGTGCGTGCAATAGCAATGGATAAAGAAGAGAAGACTCTGAAGTTGGTACAGGAGCAGGACAAGAGAGGGGAATGATGTAATTTTAATTAAATTTTTAAAAAATATTTTCAATTAAAATTACTTAAACCGTGACTCATAGAATTTTAGCATACAGTTCAAATTCCTAGCTTTTCACATTCTTTACCATGCTTAGAGTTGTATCTACCCAGAATCTTCAGCCAAATCAAAATATATATACATTCTAGCGCTGTCCTTCGTCCAGACATGTAATTTAAGAGCAAAATGTTTTTATCAAATCAGTTTCCTCTGGGAGTGGGTGTGGGACAGGGAGAGACCATCCACAAGTGTTGTTTATTCCTCAGACCCCATCCAGCTTGCTTTTGTGCACCGGGCTTTCTCACTGCAACCTGAGGCAGGTTAGGCTGATGGCCAGCAAGCCCAGGAATCTGCTGTCTCCATGTCCCCAGTACTGGGTCACAAGCCTGCACCCCCACTCAGGCCCTCCTGGCTCTGGTGTTTACCCAGCCCCACCATTCTGCTTTTGAAGATCTTTTTTAATAAAAATAAATTTTTATTTATTTTTATTGGAAGGGGGAAGGAGACAGGGTTTCTCTGTGTAACAGCCTTAGCTGTCCTGAAACTAGCTCTGTAGACCAGGCTGGCCTCGAACTCACAGAAATCCACCTGCCTCTGCCTCCTGAATGCTGTGATTAAAGGTGTGCACTACTGCTGCCCTGGGAAATATTAATCTTAATTTAGACTTTTTTTTTTTTTTTGAGACAGGCTTTCTCTGTATAACCTTGACTATCCTGGAACTCACTCTGTAGACCAGACTAGCCTCAGACTCACAGAGATCTACCTGCTTCTGCCTCCGAGTTCTGGGATTAAAGGTGTGAGCCACAACCATCTAGTTTAATCTAGCCTTTTTGATTAAGTTTATTTCTACAAGTAGCATTAGTTTGTGAATATTAACTCTAGCTTGCATTCCTTGGATAAATCCTAGTCTCCATATTATTCTTTGTAATTTTTTCAAGGTTTCTAGTCAAGTCTTAATATCAAAAGTGTTTTGTTAGTCTTGGTTATTAAGATCACTAGCTCAACACTGCACTAAAAACCTTCCTATTGTAAATACATCTGGGCCCAGAATTTACTTTGCTGGGGTCCCCCTCTTTCCCTTCTTAATCTTTGGCTTGAGATAAAGTCTCACTAGACTGTAGCTCAGGCTACCCTCAAACTTATGACCTCCACCCTCAGCTTCCTGAATATGGATACTTTGAATGATGGATTCAATTTCTTCATAAGCATATTACCACTTGATCCCTGCTTCTCTGGCCATTTTTTTCTCAAAATTCTCTAATATGCTGGCATAAGGTTTTAAGATTTTTAGCCAGGCGGTGGTGGTGCATGCCTTTAGTTCTAGCACTTGGGAGGCAGAGACAGACGGATCTCTGTGAGTTCGAGCCTAGCCTGGGCTACAAAAGCTAGTTCCAGGACAGGCAGATTTTTATTATTTTTAATTTCATGTATGTGTAGGTATATGCATGGGAGCAGGTTCCCACAGAAGAGTTCCAAAGCAGAGTGTCGGATGCCCTGGGGCTGGAGTTGAAGACACTGGGAACTGAACTCGGTCCTCCTTAAGAGCATATGTATTCTTAATCACTGGGCTATCTCTCCAGCACCAGTTGTTATTTTTAATTAATTGTTTTTTGAGTCATGGTTTCTCTATGTAACAGTCTTGGCTGTTCTTGGAACTCACTATGTAGACCAGGCTGGCCTTGAACTCGCAGAGATCCGCCTGCCTCTGCCTTCTGAGTGCTCAGATCTGAGTGTTCTTAATGTCCTCTTTTTTTTTTTAAAAACGTTCATAGGCTCTACATCCTTTTGAATTCACGCTAGTCTTCTGAGGAGCTTACATATAGTTCTGGATAGTGTTGTGTCAATGTGACAACACAAGACAGTTACCTAGGAGGAGGCACCTTGAGGGAAAGCATGCCCCTCTAGGATCCATTAGTGATCAGTGGGTAAAAGCCCAGCCCATGGTGGGAGCCATCCTTAGGCTGGTGTCCTGGGTTCTACAAGAAAGCAGGCTGAGTTGGCTATGAGGAAAAGCCAGTAAGCAGCTCCCCTCCATGGCCTCTGCATCAGTTCCTGCCTCCAGGTTCCTGCCCTGTTTGAGTTCCTGTTGTGGGTTCCCTCAATGATAAACTACTGTGCAGAGGCATAAGCCAAATAAACCCTTTCCTCCCCAACTTCTTTTTGGTCACGGTGCTTTGTTTTATTGCAGCAATAGAGATCCTAACTAAGTCACATATTAATGACTTTTTAATAACTTGTGGCTTTAATTATTCCTAGTGTACAAGTTGACCATCCTACTGAGATGGCTCGGCAAGTAAGGACATTTGCCTAACCCGGTGACCCAAGTGTAATCCTGGACCCGGTGACTCTTGAATGTTGCCCCTCACACAGGATGTGGTGTGTGCGCACCCCACCCCCCACAAACACCTAAAAAATGTAAAAACCAATACTTTAAAAATGGTAAATGTTAAGTTCTATGTACTTTACCTCAAAACGTGGTGGGGGGGGGTTGTTTGTTTGCTTGTTTTTAATTAGGTAAAGCACAAAATAACTTTCTGCTCGCCAACTGCAGGACTGTGGTCTGGGAGGACAAGCGTCAGGACTGTGGTCTGGGAGGGCAAGGTCAGGACTGAGGTCTGGGAGGGCAAGCGGCAGGACTGTGCTCAGCAATGGTAACTATTCTGTATGAAAGTGTGGATTAGAGCATAAACTCTTTATTTCAGGGGCTTCTGGAGTGCTTCCACTACTGAGCCACAGATACAAGTGCCTATCAGTAAGAGAGAAAGAGTCTGGCCCCTCAGCACCCACATAAATGCTGGGCAGTTGTGGGGGCCTGTCCATAATCCAGAATGTGAGCTCAGGCCCCAGAATCAGACTCTCTGAACTGGGAGCTCCAAGACAAGTGAGAAACTCTGCCTCAACAGGTAGAGAGAAATCTAGAAAGACACCAGAAGTCACTCTCTGGCTTCCACATGTACATTCACATGTGTACATACTTGAGAATATATATACATACAGATATGCAAGCAAACCACACATATGCATGCACACACACACAAAAAAAAAGTTAAAAAGTAAAAAAATCTAATGATTGGCAATTAAAAGAAAAGAGACTCAGAATCATTCCTTTGAGGCAAATAGGTTATACAGAAATCAAGGACTAAGGGGTTCAAACATCCAAAGTACTATGATTTAGAACTCACCATCCAATGACTGACTAGCTCTTAGTACTGGCCATCCATCAGCATGGACAGCCAGAACTGGTCAAGGAACCTGTGACAGAATGTTTGAGCAAACAGCAGGAGAGAGAGGAACAAAAGAGGGAGGGGAGGAAGACAAGCTGTGTCTTTAATTAAATGCCAATAAAGATCAGCAAGGCAACTTATAAATTTCAAATTGAAACTGAGAAAACTAGTTTGGGCCATGATTAAGTACCACATCAAACCTAAGAAAAGTAGTTTTTCATTTCTAATCAATAAACACTAAAGATAAGATTTATAGTTCTGGACATGATGGTATATGCCTGGAAATCTAGTGGCTGAGCAGGAAGACTGTCACAAGTTTGAGGCCAGCCAGGGCTACAAAACAAAACCCTGCCTCAAGAAACCCAAATCATCAAAGTAAGTCCTATAATTTGAACACTTCACACTTTAAACTTGTGGTAAAGGCCAGGCATGGTGGCACACATCTTTAATCTTGTTACTCTAGAGAAGCAGGCGGATTTCTGGGAGTTTGAGGCCAGCCTGGTCTACACAATGAATTCTAGGACAGCCTGAGCAAACTAGTGAGACACTGTCTTGAAAGAAACAAGTCAGAAAAAAAAATATAACAAAAGACATAAGCAGAATGCTTGACTGAGAAATAAGCTCCACCAGGAGCTGAAGCCAGGAGCAAATCCAGTCCCAGAAGCCAACCCAGTCCAGGGACCCTGGCGGACCAGAATTGAATGAGCAACCTGACTCAGAGTCAGCAATCTCCACCAGAACCGGAGTGGGACAGAACCAGCTACATAGGACAGAGAGTGAATAGCTCCACCAGGAGCAGAAGCCAGGAGCAAATCCAGTCCCGGGAGCCAACCCAGTCCTAAGACACTGGCGGATCAGGATTGAGCCAGCGACCAGATCCAGAGTCAGCAATCTCCACCAGAACAGGTTCAACTCCAAGTGAGGTACTTCTGCAGGAGGGGATCCAGACAAGGATTTACAGAAACAGATCAAATCCAGCAACCTAGGCCAAAGTAGGCCTGAGACAGCAAACTGCAAGTGAGCAGAGCAAGGCACAGGAACACTGGGCTATCTCCAAGAACACCGAGTAACCAATGGGGTAACTAGAACAGTGACACTGACTGTACCATGAGGAACAACCATCTGAGCTTTGGATTCACTGGTACCTAGAAGATTATTCAACAGAATCTGAGACAGCCCCAATCACACCTATTAGAGGAAAAGATAAATAGAAAAGGTAAGATCATATGCTATATCACAAAGAGCAACACAATACCAGTAAAACCTAAAGACCCTACAAGCAAGACTGGAACAACCAAATATGGATGAACCAGAAGAAAATGAATTAAAAAATAACTTCAAGAGAATGTTAGAAATTCTTAAAGATGAAATGAGGAATTCCCTTAAAGAAATTGAGGAAAAGACAAACAAAAAAAATTGGAAGATATCAGCAAATCACTTAAAGAAAACCAAGAAAAAGAAATCAAACATATAAAAGAAATTATTCAGGACTTAAAAACTGAAACAGAAACAATAAAGAAATCACAAGCTGAAGGAATTACAGAAACAGAAATCATGAGAAAAAGATCAAGAACCACAAACACAAGCATGAACAGCAGAATACAAGAGATGGAAGAGAGAATCTCAAGTGCTGAAGACTCAATAACCGAAATAGGCTCGTCAGTTAAAGAAAACATTAAATCTAACAAAAGCTTAACCCAAAATATCCAGGAAATATGGGACACCATTAAAAGGCCAAATCTTAGAATAGGTATAGAAGAAGGAGAAGAAGTTCAACTCAAAGGCACAGAAAACTTATTTAACAAAATCATAGAAGAAAAATTTCCCTACCTGAAGAAAGATATGCCTATGAAGATACAAGAAGCTTACAGAACACTAAATAGACTGGATCCCCCAAAAAAGTCCTCTTGCCACATAATAATAAAAACACTAAACATACAGAGGAAAGAAAGAATATTAAGAGCTGCAAAGGAAAAAGGTCAAGTAACATATAAAGATAGACCTATCAGAATTACACCTGACTTCCTATTGAAGATGATGAAAGCCAGAAGGTCATGGTCAAGTATTATGCAGACATTAAGAGACCACAGATGCCAGCCCAGACTACTATACCCAGCAAAACTATCAATCACAATAGGAGGACAAAACAAGATATTCCATGACAAATCTAGATTTCACCAATACCTAGCCACAAACCCAGTCCTACACAAAATACTAGAAGGAAAACTCCAACCCAAGGAAGATGTCTACACCAATAAAAACACAGACAATTGATGATCTCATAACAGCAAATCCCAAAGAAGAAAAAAATGCACAAATTAACATCACCAATGATGAAAACTAAATTAACAGGAGATAGCAATCACTGGTCATTAATATCCCTTAATGTAAATGGACTCAACTTACCTATAAAAAGGCACAGACTAACAGATTGGATACGAAAACAGAATCCATCCCTCTTCTGCATACAAGAAACACATCTCAACCTCAAAGAGAGACATCGTCTCAGAATAAAGGGCTGGGAAAAAAAATACCAATCAAATGGACCTAAGAAACAAGCGGGTGTAGCTATCCTATTATCAAACAAAATAGACTTCAAGCTAAAATCAGTCAAAAGAGACAAAGGTAATTTCATATTAGTCACAGGAAAAATCCATCAAGAGGAAATTTCAATACTGAACATCTATGCCCCAAATACAAGGGCACCTTCATGTATGAAAGAAACACTTCTAATCATATATTAAACCCCACATACTAATAGTGGGAGCCTTCAACACTCCCTTCTCACTGCTGAACAGGTCAATCAGTCAAAAAATGAACAGAGAAATAAGAGAACTAACAGATGTTATGACTCAAATGGACTTAAAGGACATATATAGAATATTCCATCCAAACAGAAAAGAATATATCTTCTTCTCAGAACCTCATGGAACCTTCTCAAAAACTGACCACATACTCAGTAACAAAACAAACCTCAACAAATATAAAAAAAATTGGAATAACCCAATGTACCTTATCAGATCACCATGGTATAAAACTAGAAGTCAACAGCAATACTAATTCCAGAAAACACACAAACACATGGAAATTGAACAATGCTCATCTGAATCATTCATCAGTGGGTCAAGGAAGAAATAAAGGGGCAAATTAAAGACTTCATAAAATTCAATGAAAATGACCACACAACATACCCAAATTTATGGGGCACAATGAAAGCAGTGTTAAGAGGAAAGTTCATAGCACCAAACGCCTACATAAAGAAGCTGGAAAAATCCCACACTAGTGAATTAACAGAACATTTGAAAACTTTAGAACAAAAAGAAGCAAACTCACCTAAGAGAACTAGACAGCAGGAAATAATCAAATTGAGAGCTGAAATCAACAAAATAGAAACAAAGAAAACAATACAAAGACAAAGGCTGGTTCTTTGAGAAAATCAACAAAACAGACAAACCTTTATCCAAACTAACCAAAAGGCAGAGAGAGAATATCCAAATTAACAAAATCAGAAATGAAAAGGGGGACATAACACAGACATGGAGGAAATACAGAGAATTATCGGGTCATATTTTGAAAACCTGTACTCCACAAAATTGGAAAACTTGAAATGGACAACTTTCTGGATAAATATCACTTACCAAAGTTAGATCAAGACCAGATAAACAAATTAAACAGACCTATAATTGTTGAAGAAATAGAAACAGTCATCAAAGTCTGCCCCTCCCTCAAAAAAAGCCCAAGACCAGATGGTTTCAGCTCAGAATTCTACAAGACTTTCAAAGAAGAACTAATACCAATTCTCCTCAAATTATTCCACACAATAGAAACAGAAGGAACATTGCCAAACTCTTTTTTTTTTTTTTTTTGCTTTTTCGAGACAGGGTTTCTCTGTGGTTTTTTGGAGCCTGTCCTGGAACTAGCTCTTGTAGACCAGGCTGGCCTCGAACTCCCAAAGATCCGCCTGCCTCTGCCTCCCAAGTGCTGGGATTAAAGGCGTGCGCCACCACCGCCGGGCTTGCCAAACTCTTTTTATGAGGCTACAATTACCCTGATACCCAAACCACAGAAAGATATTACTAAGAAAGAGGATTACAGACCAATCTCACTCATGAACATTGATGCAAAAATATTAAAATACTGGGAAATTGAATCCAAGAACATAATTAAGGCAATATACAGCAAGCCAACAGCCAACATCAAACTAAATGGAGAGAAACTCCCAATGATTCCACTGAAATCAGGAACAAGACAAGGTTGTCCACTCTCTCCATATCTATTCAATATAGTTCTTGAGGTCCTAGCTAGAGCAGTAAGACACCAAAAGGAGATCAAAGGGATACAAATTGGAAAAGAAGTCAAACTCTCACTGTTTGCTCATGGTATGATAGTTTACATAAGTGATCCCAAAAATTCTACCAAGGAACTTCTACAACTCATAAACACTTTCAGCAATATAGCAGGATACAAGATTAACTCAAAAAAAAAAAAATCAGTAGCCTTCCTGTACACAGATGATAAAAGGGCTGGGGAAGAAATCAGAGAATCAACACCCTTCACAATAGCCACAAATAGCATAAAATATCCCGGAGTAACTCTAACCAAACAAGTGGAAGACTTGTATGATAAGAACTTTAAATCTTTGAAGAAAGAAATTGAAGAAGACACCAGAAAGTGGAAAGATCTCCCACACTCTTGGGTAGGCAGAATTAACATAGTAAAAATGGCAGTCTTACCTAAAGCAATCTACAGATTCAACACAAGGCCCATCAAAATCCCAGAAAAATTTTTCAAAGACTTCGACATGGTCAACAAGACAAAACGGCAGCCTACAAGATGAGAAAAGATCTTCACTAACCCCACATCAGACAGAGGTCTGATCTCCAAAATATACAAAGAACTCAAGAAATTGGACACCAAAAGATCACATAATCCAATAAAAAAAAAAAATGGAGTACAGACCTAAACAGAGAACTCTCAACAGAGGAATCTAAAATGGCTGAAAGACACTTAAGGAAATGTTCAACATCCTTAGAGTCATCAGAGAAATGCAAATCAAAACAACTCTGAGATTCCATCTTACACCTGTAAGAATGGCCAAGATCAAAAACACTGATGACAACTTATGCTGGAGAGGTTGTGGGAAAAAGGGAACACTTCTGCACTGCCGGTGGGAATGCAAGCTGGTACAACCCCTTTGGATGTCAGTGTGGCGATTTCTCAGAAAATTAGGAAACAACCTTCCTCAAGACCCAGTAATACCACTTTTGGGTATATATCCAAAGGATGCTCAATCGTGCCACAAGGACATGCGCTCAACTATGTTCATAGCAGCTTTGTTTGTCATAGCCAGAACCTGGAAACAACATAAATGCCCCTTGACCGAAGAATGGAAAACATGGTACATTTACACAATGGAGTACTACACAGCAGAAAAAAAATAACAACAGCTTGAATTTTGCAGGAAAATGGATGGAGCCAGAAAACATTATTTTGAGTGAGGTAACCCAGACACAGAAAGACAATTATCAAATGTACTCACTCATAGGTGGTTTTTAAACATAAAGCCAAGAAAGCAGCCTACAAACCACAATCCCAGAGAACTTAGACAACAATGCGAACACTAAGAGAGACTTACATAGATCTAATCTACATGGGAAGTAGAAAGTAGATAAAGACAAGATCTCCTGAGTAAACTGGGAGCTGGAGACCTTGGGCGAGGGTTGCAGTGCGGAGGGAAGAGGTGGGGAGGGGAACAGAGAAATATGTAGAGCTCAATACTTATCAATAAAAAAAAAGAATGCTTGACTGAATTTGATATTCTTACCTTAGATTGGTCAAGGATTTGAAGTTTCTCACATTCTATTTCAGATTTTTTCCAAGGATCATTCCATTTTTGAGAAGCTTCTTTTTCTTTCTTTTTTAAGGCAACCTGTTCATCTATAAATAATGTCCTTTTTAAAAAATACATATAAAAACTGTAAAAAAAAGAATCATGTAAACAAATCACGACCTTAAGGAGTACAAAATGAAGCAGTTAATCAAAGTAGTTTGCTTGGGAGAAGATGACTCACAAGGCAGAAAGGAACTTTGAAGGATATGGGATAAAAGAAAACATTGAATTAGAGTTAAACTTAAGTACAGCATAGACAGAATGTTTTTATTACAGAGATCAGTAACGTGAAACAGTTTCTCAGAATACTGTTGTGCTAACTGCTCTGCGTTTCCACCTTTCTATGCTATTATTACTAACAGATTTATAAGGTACATAGCCTAACTTTAGGATCAACTCCAAGCTCAACTGCTTCCTGCTGACGTAACAGATACACTGCTATTTTTTATGCTAAACCTTGGCTTCTTCTGTAAAATTAGGCAATAGTATCACCTATTTCAGGGCAGGATGTTCTCAGTTCTCACTAACTTCTGAAGGTAAAATAGGAACTGGAGTTATAGGCTGGTGAGATGGCTCACTGGTCACCAAGTCTGACACCCTAAATCCAATCCCAATGGTGGAAGAAGAGAACTGACCCTTACAAATTGTTCTCTGACCTACACACACACAGAGACACAAACAGAAAAGGTCCAGGACTATTTGCAGGACTCCAGAAGGATGCTAGAGGCGTATTGCTCATACTGAACCAAACTTGCTAATGTACTAAAAGGTAACCAAGTACCCCATGGGCCAACAGACCTATACCAGAAAGCATATAAATTACCCAGCTCTTTCTTCCACTGCACTCTTCTGGCTTCCAACAAACTTCTATCGCGCTCCCGTTCCCCCAGAGTACTGAATATGTCAGCTGGCTTCCAGTCATTCTCTCTAAGATAGAACACACACAGGAACCAAGGAGCCTTATCATTATGTTTCCATGTGACTGACGGCCAAATCTTCAGAGCACTTCACATGCAATGGACAGGCAAATACATATTCTCCAAATACCCGAGAAACACATGTGAGTCACATACATGGCCATTTTCTGCTCACACTGCTGAAGGGTCTCTTGAGCTCTACTGAGGACACCCCTCCCTTCATCTGAGACAGGTGAGACGGCCTCCGTCTTCTGCAGTGACCCTGTGGCATTCACACCCTTCTGCTGGCTAGGGACACTGATCAACTGGAAACTGTCTTGGCCTAGGAAATAAAACACATGTTTTAAAATCACACTATTGTATAGCATCCCATCCTAATATCCAGTCAAAAGAAAAGTCTTAGCAGGCATGATGGCTAATACCCATAACCCGCAGGTATAACTCAGGAAGCTGGGGCAGGAGGATCACTTGGAGTTTGAGGCCAGTCTGGACAACATACCAAGTCTTTGGCTAGCCTAGGATGCAGAGTAAGACCTTGTCTCACAATAAATAAATAAATAAGTAAATAAGTAAATAAGTAAATAAATAAATAAATAAATAAATAAAAACAGGGAGATGTGGAAGCGCCAACCTTTAGTCCCAGCACTCAGGAGGCAGAGGGAGGCCAATCTGTTTCAGGCCAGCCCTGGCTACACAGTTAGAGCCTGACTCTTGGGAATGATAGCACACACCTGTAATCCTGGCACTCAGGAGACAGAGCAAGAGAATCAGAAGTTAAGGCAGCCTCAGCTGTAGAAGGAGCTGTGGGCTGCCCTGCGTCCCAGCTCCTGGCCGCCTGGCTAGCTTATGCCCCAAAATAATTACACAGAAACTGTATTCTTTTAAACACTGCTTGGCCCATTAGCTCTAGCCTCTTACTGGCTAACTCTCACATTTTGATTAACCCATTTCTAATGAGTGTAGTACCACGAGGTGATGTCTTACCAGGAATATTCTTAACCTGCACCCATCTCGGAGAGGAGAGCTATGGTGACTGCCCGACTCAGCTTTCTTTCTCCCAGAATTCTGTTCTGTCTACTCTACCGACCTAAGGGCTGGCCTATCAAAGGCTAAGCAATTTCTTTATTAATTAACCAATGAAAGCAACAGATAGATGACACTCCCGCATCACTCAGCTACATGATAGCATCTCAAAAACAAAGGCTGACAGCCTTGCACAAACACAGCCTTAGGCTGACCCCCAGCACCACATAATCCAGCATGTAGCGCAAACCTAGAGTCTTGGCACTTGGGAGGCAAGGGAAGGAAAACTGGGAGGAGTTCAAGACGACCCTGGAAACAACAGCAAAAACAGACTGACAGGATCTTCTCATTTGAGACAGGGTACTGGTAGACTAAGGCCAGGCTGACCTACATGAGATCCTTACCCTAAACAATAATCAAGGAAAAGAGAAAGTTGAGGCCCAGAGACTAAATAGCTGACTCCCTGTCACAGCCATACGACTCTTTACAACGATGACAAAACCAAACCAAGACAGAAGAATCGGGGCCGGGAATACCACTAAGCTCTAGAGCACAGCGAAATGCTTGCTTGTATGCCAACCCAGTATACTCCATCCCTAGCATTGCACGAACCAGTAAGGTGGAGCATAGCTGTGTTGAAAAGCTCAGGAGGTAGAGGCAGGAAGGCAGAAGGTCAATCTGCAGCTATGCCCTGAGTTTGAAGCCAGCCTAGTTACAAAACAAAACACCTCCATTCACTCTTGCCAAAATAATTTATATTTATAGCTTAATTTATATAATTACAAATGTAATTATATATAACTATAATATAAATCACAATACAGAGAGAGGCAAATGCAAATAGTTTAATTAAAACCATGACCTTCCATAAATAAATGGAGGAATAATGGTTTGGGGGGTAGGAACAGAGGGGGGATGGAGGGAGAGACTGGGAGGTGAAGAGAGGGGAAACTGTGGCTGGGATGTAAAATAAATGAATAAATAAATTTATTAAAAAAACAACAACCATGACCTTGTTTTTCTTCTTTATCTGTGGAAGTTTTCTGTGGACTGTGGTCTATGTGCCCAGCTACCATAATTAAATCAAGTCTTGTACAAAAAGTGCATGCTCTAGCTTAAACATCCGTGTGAATGTGTCATTTCTCTTAGAAGAGGGAGCATCTAAAATGCAAGTTACCTCAGGATTAAGTAAAATGTCTTAACTCTACTGGTATTAACTCTCTTTATACCTATACAGTTCTAAGCTACAATTCTGGCCTAAAGAAAGCCAGCTTCCTTTATTTTACAGATATCTAGACGGGGAGAAGGGACCCTACTCTGCACAGGCGGGAGCACACAGAAGCTCCCCGGCACCCAAGCTGCCTGCGTGATCCTTCCATGGCATCTGAGTACCTTCACAGTCACAATGCCTTAGCTCAAAGCTGACAGTGGGTTTTTAAAACAAAACCCTGATTGGCGAACAGAAAGCCTACAATACTCTTCTAGGAATACATCTGATTTACACCAGTGAAAGAACAGTACAGCCAACCTTAGCAGGGATAGAGGGAAGACAGGAAGCACAAACAGGAACCAGAACATGGTCTTTCAGAAACTCAAGTCTTCACAGCAAGGTGTCTTAAGATTCCCTTCAATATCAGAGGTTTATCTTTTTAAACGCTTGTGTGTAATTTTTTGTTTTTGAAATGGGTTCCCACTGTGTCGCTCAAGCTTGCCTCAGTTTGTGTACTCCTGCCCCAATCTGCGGAGTTCAGGGACTATAAGGCTAAACCCCATTGCTGGCTTATATAAATATTTTAACTACTGAGCTATCTCTCCAGCCTCCAAACCAGCTTTTAAGATTATTTTGAGGCCAGGCACAGTGTCAAAGGCTTTTAATCCCACCACTCAATAGGCAGAGGCAGATGGATCTTTGTGAGTCTGAGCACCAGCCTGGTCTATGTACAAAGCTCCAGGACCAGACCAGAGCTACATAAAGAGACCCTAACAAAGAAAGAAAGGGAGGGAGAGAGAGAGGGAGAGAGGGAGGGAGGAAGGGAGGAGAAAGAAAGAAAAAAATATTTTAAGCATTAATCTTAACATATGGCAACATTATAAAGCAGTTTTACATATTTTATGTATAAGAAGGCCTAATGTATGGTGGTGCACACCTTTAATCCCAGCATTCGGGAGGCAGAAGCAGGCGGATCTCTGTGAGTTTGAGGCCAGGCTAGGTTACAGAGCATGTTCCAGGATAGTCAGGGCTACACAGAGAAACCCTGTCTTGTAACACCCTCCCTCCAAAAAAACAAAAGGTCACTGCATGTTAAATCAGATTTCAAGAGACAGTCTCAAAAGCAGCCAATGAATCTGAAATACAAAAGTACATACTGGGAAAATTATTAGTTAACAAGGTTTAAGAAGAATCTTACTTGCTTTCTCCTCCTTTCCATTTTCAGCTAGGGACACAGATCCACTTCCTTGGCTCACACTCATCAAAATCTGCTGTAGTTGGTCGTGGGTTAGACACACCATGCTGCTGTTCATGTTTTCGCTGGTGTGTGTTTTGCAAGGCTTCTGTTGAGCCACTTGGCATTTATCTGCGGTGTTTATAATCTTCTGGACGGTAGAGGCTGCAGGTGAAGACTCTTTCGGGAAATGAAGACAGTCTTTTTCTGCATGCTGCTGACATAAACCCTGAGACGGTGAAAATGGCAATCTGCTTTTCTCAGATCTGGCCTGTGAAGTTTCTGAACTGATTATCTTCTTTTGAAAAACGTTTTCATTCCCAATGTAAGAATTCTGTGTTGATCTTAGAATGTGTCCAGTCTGTTTTATTCTTAAAGGACATTTTGCAATCTTGATCTTATTTCCCATCTGTGAAAACACAAGTTTATTCTTTGTGACAGTATATGAAAAAAGCTGACCTGTTCCTTTCTGTCTGGAGACACAGTATTGCTATGCAGCCTAAGCTGGCCTTGATCCCTCATCTCTTCCGAGACTGCAAGTACGAACCACTACACCTGGCTAACATCATCTTTATGCTTAAAATCTGTGATAAACCAGGCCTCTAAGCATTTCATTTTGCTATTAATTAGGTACTATAGCCATAAGATATTGTTTACCTGTGCAAACTTTCCCTTCAAAGACTCAACAATGAGAAATTATTTTAACTCTAGGTAATAGAGAACACAAATAAAATTGTATGTTATAGGTCATCTTCATATGCCAGCTTTGAATTTTGTACCAGTAAATTATGTAACTCACACTCTTTGAGGTTACCAGTCCTTATCCCTTGACTATCTTAGCTGCTCGGCCATACTCACTAATTCCAGTCCCGTGTGAACTACTATCGTGGTCACAGCCACATAGTAATTCTTCCACGCTTCTGGCAGTCACTTCCTGATACTCATCCAATATTCTCCAGATGGTCTCACTCATTTCCTGTAGAAGGAGCTGCGGGCAGGCCTGTTTTTCATCCTGCCTGGCTCCTGCATGGTTAGCTTTACACCCGAAATGACAACACACAAATTGTATTCATTTAAACACTGCCTGGCCCAATAGTTCCAGCCTCTTAATGGCTAATTCTCACATCTTGATTAACCCATTTTTAATAACCTGTGTAGCACCACGAAGTGGTGTCTTACCGGGAAAGATTCAGCACGTGTGACCTGGTGGCTGGATCCATGGCGTCTGCCTAACTTCCCTTCTTCCCAGCATTCTATTCTGTTTACTCCGCCTACCTAATTTTCTGACCTATCAAAGGACCAAGGCAGTCTCTTTATTAACCAATGAAATCAACACAAAACAGAAGACTTGCCGGGCGGTGGTGGTGCACGCCTTTAATCCCAGCACTCGGGAGGCAGAGGCAGGCGGATCTCTGGGAGTTCGAGGCCAGCCAGGTCTACAAGAACTAGTTCCGGGACGGGCACCAAAGCTACAGAGAAACCCTGTCTCGAAAAACCAAAAAAAAAGAAGACTCTCCCACATCAATTTCCAAGTGTCCCTGATGTTACACTGTGACCCCAGTGATCTTATATTGACCCTGTAAGAACCCACAACTGCAAGCGCTCCACAATTCCAAGTTCTAGATAAAGACTATCACTCCTTCTTTCTAGCACATTCTCTCCCACACCCCAATCCTAAGTACTGTTTACACATGCTGGGCTCTACTACCTGCCCATCCTAGCACCACCCCGCTTGCTCATTTCCTTCCTAACAATCTTTTCTTTTCCATTCTTTAATCTGCAGTCTGTCACATATACTAAGCAAACCCCTCACCTGTGTATTCCTGGCTCTAGGTTTTGATTGTTTTTAAAAATATATATTTTATGTATGTGTGCCTGAGTTTATGTTTATGAGGTCAGAAGAAGTGTGAGATCCCCTGGAACTGGAGTTACAGATGGGTGTGAGCTGCCCTGTTGCAGGAGCAGTCAGTACTCTTAGCCACTGAGCCATCTCTCCAGCTGCTGGCTGCAGGTTTTGGATAACTTCAGCATCCGGGTACCTTTTTGCTTTTGCATCCCTGGAGCTTTTACAATATAACTGTCTAAATGATGGGTGAATAAGTTAGACCGATGGAAACTGGCATGATTTCCAGGGCATTTCTCTCACCTAAAGGATGCCACCGTGCTTTCCCAGCGCTGCTGCACTCTTGTACAGGATACAGCCTAACTGTAAGATCCTCCAATAGTTCAAGAAATTCAAGAATGCCAGATTTCAGATTCTCATTTTTAGGCATAAACAAGTCATTTTAGAGCTAAGTGTGGTTTACCCCTTTAATCTAGCACTCAGGAGGCAGAGGCAGGTGCATCTTGTGAGTTCCAGGACAGCCAGGGCTGTGTGGAGATATAAAGGTAAACTTTATGTCCTATATGTCCCCAAGGTACAACATCTTCCACAATAACTTATTTTTCATAATTTGGCATTTTGTAATATTTTCTATAGTCCCAGAATATACTTCCCAACTTCTTCTCAAAACAAAACACCTCAAAACCAAGTCCTTTTAGTTTTTCAAAAGTCACTTTATCAATCAAATTATCAAACATTGCACATGGCTCCGCCAGGTGACCCCACCCACCAGCTCACACCATCTCCAGCCACTGGAATACTGCTCTTCTGCTGTCTTCACTCATGAGACTGTGTCATCGTTGGGCACTTTACTTCTTTAAACATCATCTCATTCAAACTCCTAAGCGTTGTGCACTCCCATAACAGGCCTTAGAAACCACTTCTGGCCCCTCTCATCCCTATGACTACCAGGTTAAGTTCAGTGCCTTACCAGGCGCTCCTTAGACTTCTGTCACTGACCAGTAATCAGTTTCAGTGATAGCCATCTATCTGCCTTCACAGGGCTACATACTGTGCTTTCCCACCTAGGAAGCTAGATCATATCCACCTCCCTTATCAAAATTCCTACTCTGAGCTGAGCTTGTAGTGTAAGCCTGAAATCCCAGCACTGTGGCGGGGGCAGGAAGACAATGAAGTTCTTTGCTAGCGTGAGTATTGGAGCAAAAATTCAAACGTTCCACACAAGCTTTGTGTCCTAGGTGTCCCTCAGTACACCATTTTCTACAATAACTTATTTTTCATAATTTGGCATTTTGTAATATTTTCTGTAAGCCTGGAATATACTTCCCAACTTTATTAACTAATCTCTCATCTCTGAACTTCTAATCACAAAGTCACCTCATGTGTGCGTCGTCTCTTGGTTCTACATTGGCAGCTGCTCTCCTTTCTAGGTCTCTAGCTCCCCCCAACTCTGTCACTGTAGTCATCTACCTGACCTGCGCTCTTCTGGAGAACAAAGGCAGAGCTTTTTCACTGTCTCCCTCTCCTGAAGAGGGCAAAAGAGGCCAGAGTGGAGCTGGACGCCATGTGGAGCTTCACACTGCTGGAAATCCCTCCTGGACACAAACCTACCGACTGCAGTCCAGTGACGAGGATTATTTTGCCATATTCCAGTTGTGCCAGAAGTGTTCTACAGAAAATGTCTTCTTAAAACATAACCAAAACCCAAAACCTCAGCTGGGAAGTGGGGGCGCATGTCTTTAATCCCAGCACTCTGGAAGCAAAGGCAGGGGGATATCTGTGAGTTTGAGGCCAGCCTGGTCTATGAAGTGAATGTTCTAGAACAGTCAGGGCTGTTACACAGGAAACCATGTCTTGGAAAAACTCAATCACTTGGCACATTATATCAAGATATTCTTTGTTAATTCTGAACCAAAGAGGAATAATAAAAGGAAACTGGAAAAAACACAAAAACAAAACCTTATCCATAAAGGTTCAGTTATGTTTAGGTTCCTGAGCAAGAAAAGCAACAGAGCCCATATCATTCCCAAGAGCTTACTGGATGAGATTATGTCATAAACACCTTTTCATAGTACACTCCTTTTTTCTTTTTTTTTTTAAACCAAGTTTTATGACTACTTTTTATACTATCAAGACAATGTTCTGGTTGGGGAGATTGCCCAGTGATTAAAGTGCTTGCCACAAAACTGCAAGGAGCAGTATTCAGATGTTCAGAGCACACATGAATGCTGGGCGCATATGAAGGCCAGCCTGCAATCCCAGTGTTCAGAAAGCAGAGGCAGGAAATCCTCTAGAGAAAGCTGCCCAGATTGACTAGACTGGCTGGTTCTGGGTACAACTCAGAGACCCTGCCTCAACATTTAGAACCAATGAAAGTATACATTTCACACGTGGAAACAGATAGGGTCAAAAATCACTTAACTTACCTTCACAGAAACTTTTGATTTATGCTCTACAAAAGAAAATAAAATTACTAAACTATAAACCCAAAGCATATGTGACAAAAGAAAACGTTAAGTGCTGTTTAAGATGACAATCTAAAATACCAGCCCAAAAGCCCACTTGAGTAGTCCAATTTTTACAATGTGGTGGTTCAAGTAGTGACCTCCATCTCATCTTTGTTTCAGTTATCTTTCCAGGGCACGACTATAAACCCACGTGTGGGGAGCAGGCAAGTAACTTCATGGAGAAGACTGAAAACTATACTGAGTTTCAAAACTAACAAATAATAATAATAATAATAAATACTTTAGCAACTATGGCTATATTAATATATACTTTCTCACACAATAGTTTGGTAACATGCAAAGCACATAATTTTCTAAACTCCACCTGCATTACTTATTCAGCAAGAAGGTATGCTAGCATCAAAAACATGACAGATGGAATACATTTTATGGACCAAAACTGACAGCAGCAATCACTGTCACAATCTGATTTTATTCGGATAAACATCAATTCAAAGACATTTAAGAGAAAAAGCTTTTCCCAAGTGTCCTTTAACTGTATCACAAGCAAAATGTCTGCCAAACTACTACATGTTCTATATACAAACTTAAACATTTTAGACTTCCAATAACACAGCATACCATATGGAGACAGTATCAGCTTGGTTTTTCCATCCAATAATTCAGTTTCAAGCTTTAAGCCATCTCTGCAATATAAAAAGAAATTGATTTTGACACTTTAATAGCAATCGGAAATATTTATATGAACCTTGAAAGTAAACCTATTCCTCTGAATGTATATAGGAATCATGTGACCATCAAAGCAGGGGTTTTCTTTCTCTAAAGTCATATAGTCCACGATGCCCTCAACCTCACTATGTAGGCCATGCCGGCTTTGAATTCCTGATCCTCCTGCCTGAACCCCTCTCCAAAGTAGTCTTTATATTTTAGAGTATTTTTTTAAGAGCTGAACCAACACTGTAGCTAACAACCACCTCTCTGGCCTTCAAGGGCACCAGGCACACAAGTGGCCCATAGTCTTATGTGCAGACATGACACCTATATACACATAATTAAATATTTAGAAAGGATTTTTCAACTAAAGAGGAAAAAAAATCACAGGAAAAGACTTATAACTTCTCAGTGAGGCAATCGTTTGTCATTTTTAACCTGAAACATGATTTTTGCTACTGGTAAGGAATAAAGTAATTAGGTTATAACAGCATCCTTTAACCTGTAGCTCTATACCAAAAATCCTATGCTGCTACCACAACTACTTACCAAGGTGTAAGACATTGATATGCCATTTATTAGTTTTGTAATGGTTCATGACTGACTATTAAGGAGGGCTGCAAGCACGTGGAAAAGTTTAAAATGGTCACCAAGGTGACAGCTGCTTAAATATGCCAGTTTGGGCATATTTCATATGATACATGAATGCTTTAATGCCTCTTTGTTTTTACTATCATAATAAATGCACAAGAAACGTTGGCTAGTACAACGGTTTACATGTCAAAGGCACCAACATAAAAACGGTAAACGCTGCCAGCAAAACTTGTCTATTAAGGTAATCATCACAACTCCACTGGTGGGATCACACGCAGTATTTCATTGTTTTATTGGGGGTAGATGGGTAATGTGTCGATGAACAGCAACGAAGACAAAGGTGATGTTAAAGAGAAAATATCAAACCAAGGTCTAACTAGCAACGCTGAACTCAGTGTTGCTTTGATAGAGGAAACAAAGTGCCTTGGTTTGTTAAAGGAAACAATCTGGGAGAAAGCTTGTTTGAGGCATCCGGTAGCAGGGCTATGAACAGTTCATGTTTACGTTATAAGGCAACATCTTGAATGAAGCCAAAGTTGCTAGTACCCTATCCTACCTCTCCTCCCGGGGGCAGGATAAACTCCCAGATGAGAACCTAACATCTGGATGCGCGGTTACGTCCCGGTTTGGTAGCCGGTAAAACGCTAACTTCTGAAATGAAGACCACGCCCAGACTCGGTCCTGCCCCAGTTCGGGGTGGCCCAGATTGGTGCAGGGCATCGGTGGCGACCGGAGCTGCTCGCCCTCCGGGGCGCCGTCCCCGTTCCGGGGCGCTGCGCCACCACGGCCCGCGCTCGACCGCCGTCCCCGCGCCCGCCGCCCTGCAGCCCAGGGTGTCCCCGCCCGCTTACCCTAGGTTCATGGCCCGGTCGCCCACCCGCAGCTCTGCCAGGCCACTTGTGTACCCAGGTCGCCGCGGCTGCGCAACAAACGCTACGCCGATTGGATGCCTAGGGTCAGTCAAGCCAATCAGAGTGGCGCATGCTCGCGGGTGTGTTCGGCCTGAGTCGGCCTCCCCGGGCTGCCCGTTGTAGGGGCGTCTGCAATTCCCAGGGTTCCCGCCGGCCTCAGGGAGGCGCCTTGGCTCAGACGAATGTTTCCAAACAGACAGAAACAACAGATGTAACTCTCTTATTTCGTATTTAAAGGAGAAATTTATTTTAGCACAAAATGTTGAGAGACTAGGAACGCCTGGGGCACATAGTGTGTGTCTGTTTCTTGCTTCTCATCAAGCCTTGCATACTGAAGTACTATAAAATCATCATCATTTAGGCCCCAGCAATGCTTAAGCATGCATGGGCAGTAGTTTATGATGGTTGTTCAGTTGTTCCTATCCTAGGTAGTCCTAGATGCTTGTCTTATTGTCATACCCGAGGTTCCACAGTCTTCCTTTATACTGTCTATCCAGCGTTTTCTGGGTCTTTCTCTTCGCCTTATCCCGTGCGCTCCTCCAAGCAGTACTATCTTCGGGTATCTGCCATCATTGATTCTTGTAATATGGTCGAAGTGTCTCTCTCTCTCTCTCTCTCTCTCTCTCTCTCTCTCTCTTTCGAGATAGGGTTTCTCTGTAGCTCTGGAGCCTGTCCTGGAACTAACTCTTGTAGATCAGGCTGGCCTCGAACTCACAGAGATCTGCCTGCCTCTGTCGTCCGAGTACTGAGATTAAAGGCGTGCGCCACCACCGCCTGACTGATGGAGATATTTCTTAATGTCATCGCTGTTCAGCCTGTCTCTTAGTGTGACGCCTAGAATCCTCCTAAGGTCTCTGGTTTCTGCTACACTCCCTATGAGATTATGGAGGCCAATTGCGTTCAAACTAACACACCCTCATCTGAGGAGTGGGTAGGGAGGATCATGAGACCCTCATCTGAGTATCCATCCACCCTTCTCAGACAATTACAGGCAATACTGCCGTAATTTACACATGGGTTCTGGGGAGAGGATGCCCAAGTATGTACAGCCATGGAGAAGTCATCATGCTTGCTGGGTGTATTCAGTCCAATGTCATTACTTTCGGCTCACCCAAGCTCCAGCCTGAAACCCATCACCCATGCTCGCTCCAAAAGCAACCCTAATAGCATTGTTCTGTTGTTAGGATTCCCGGAGGAGGAACTACCTTGAGGAAGAGCCATTTTTAAATTTTGTCTTGTTTTGTTTTTAAAGATGTGTATGTGTGTGTGCTCCCCCACTTCCACTCTGTCCAATAACAGGGTTGGCATAGCTACAGGTGGCTATGAATTCATAGCCACCTGACTTGAGTGTTGGGGTCTGAACTTGGCGCCTCTGGAAGAGCAACAGGTGACAATTTTGACTGAGCCTTAATACATTAACAGGGGTCATTCAGACAACTAGACATAGGCTGTGTTTTTCAATGGTTCAGTGGTCAGTGCCTCTTTGTGCCCCAGAGATAGCTCTGTTGATGACAGGTATACGAGTTTGGTTCATGTTGTGATCATCAGTGCAGCACGTAAAGAGCTGAGGAGGAATATATTCAAGACTACTAGTAATCCTGGACAATGAAACGCTCCTCAGAACAGCGGACGGATGTGTTTGAGATGGCATGGCTCAGGAGGATTCTAGGCGGCACACCAAGAGACAGGCTGAGCACCAATGGCATTAAGAAACATCTCCATCTCCAGAAGGCTATGGCAAAAGCACTTGAGATACTTCAGCCATGTTATGAGAATGAATGATGGCAGATCCCGGAAGATAGCACTGCTTGGAGGAGCGCACGGGATAAAGCAAAAAGGAAGCCCCCCCCAAAAAAAAATACACTGGATAGACAGTATAAAGGAAGACTGTGGAACCTTGGGTATGACAATAAAACAAGCATCTAGGACTGTCTAGGATAGGAACAACTGGAGAACCTTGATAAACGGGCTACCCATGCATGTTTAAGCATTGTCGAGGCATAAATGAATGAATAGGTGAATGAATGAATGAATGAATGAATGAGGACCAGACTAGAAACCCTTCCCCACTGAGGCTGGTGTTTTGCAGAGCAGAATGAGAAAAAGCAGCTGGTTTGAAAATGCTATGGCTAGGTCTCAGTCTTCCAGCATTTGGGTGTCTAAGTTTCCTCTCAGTCCTGTCCTCTTCCTTCTTGGAAGTGTCCTATTTTTTTGTTTGTTTGTTGTTTTCGAGACAGGGTTTCTCTGTGTAGCCTTGGCTGTCCTGGAACTTGGAGACCAGGCTGGCCTTGAACTCACAGAGATCTGCTAGCCGCTGCCTCACAAGTACTGAGATAAAGGCATGTGCCACCCCAGTCTGGAGAGTACACACAGCAGAGCTGGGGACCTCCGTTAGCAGCTTCAGGAGCTGTCTGATGGCATGCTTAGCTTCTGGGGTGGCAGAAGCTAGTAGTCTACTAAGAAAAATGGTAAGTCAGACACAGAGATGGGCAGCAAATAGGTATTAATTAGGCTAAAGATAGTCTGAGATGGTCTGCAGAGATGGCTCAGTGGTTGACAAGCATTTGCTGCTCTCCCAGGGGACCCAGGTTTGATTCCCAGCACCCACATGACAGCTCACAACTGTCTGTGATGCTAATCCCAGGAGATCGGATGCCTTTTTTTTTTTTGGTACCTGTGCACACCAGGCAAATGTGCACACAGATGTGTATATAGGCAAACCACCCATATGTGTGACAATTAATAGAAAGAAGGAAAGGAAAATCAACCAACCAAAGGTCTCCCAGAACTCCACAAGCGGGAAAGCTTGCCCATATCCTGTATCAGTGGAGTTCTCTTATCTTCTGTACACACAGCGATGCTGGGGATTCATTTGTGAGCATGGCTTCACAGAAAAGTTAATCAGACTCCTCTCTGTCTCCAGGACCAGACAACAGAAACTGAAGGAGATGTGCATTATACAAAAACACAGTTAAATTACATAAATTGTTCGGGTGTGAAGGGTTGCAGGTTTTCACTGAGAAATCCTGGGAAATGTCTTCAGAAATGTGCAACCAGCAGGGGAGGTGGTGTAGGGGAAAAGGGACAGCCAAAGAAACCCCCTGGCTCTGAAACCAGAGCCAGTGAAGGAAACACACCCTGGCTCTGAGACCCAAGCCAGTGAAAAAAATACATTAGTCACAATCCCAGAACCAAAGAAATACGCCCTGACTCTGAAACCAGGGCCAAAGCAACATACTTTGGTGCCTAGAATCAGAGCCAGTGAAAGAATTATGTACTGGCCCCGAAACTAGAGCCAAAAAGCTAAAGAAAGAAAGAAAGAAAGAAAGAAAGATAGAAAAAGCCAGTGAGAGAAACACAGGTTGACCCTGAAATCAATCATCTCTGCCCTTGACCAACTAAACTAACCAATCCCTGAGCAGGAAAAACTAACCAATCCCTCTTCTCCTTGGGAAAACTCCGCCCCTAAGAAGTTTAAGCCCTGCGCCTGTTTAGTTTGTGGCCACTCTTCTTCCTCCCTGGTAGAGGCGGCTACTCTCCAGGATTCTTACATCTCAATAACTCTCTTGAATGAGGTTTGGGTGAAGATTTTTTGCCGGAGCAGCGAAGGAGTGGAGAGGAGCGGAACGGAACGGCACTGTTAACACTTCAGCTTAGCAGAGAGGAAGCGGGGCAGGACTGGAACACTCCCCCCTGTAACATTTTTGTTCTTTGAGCAGAGCGGAGTTGCTACACTCCAGAGTACCAGAGTGCCCAGCCGAGCCGGAACAACTTTGCTCAGATCGCCCTCTCCTGGCAGAGCAGAGCTGTTGCATTGGGGAAACCTTTCCCTAGAGCAGGGCTGTAAACCGCTATGCTTACTGTGACCTGTGCTAATCCCTGGCTGCCAACTGTCAGAATACTCTTCCACCGGGGCTGTAATACTCTGCCTTCCTTGGTTCTCCATTGCCAGGATTCCTTTCCATCAGAGCTGTGACGCTTACCCGAGGGGAAGGAATCAGTCAGTTAACCCTTCCGATCTCAGGGTCTCCAAACAAAAGATCAGGAGAGCCATCTGGGCCTGGGTGTCTTCAGTCTGTCTTCACACCCACCACCTCCACCCTGGTAGTTCTCTCCAGGAGAGCTCTTACGCCTGCTCTCCACGCTGCTGCCAAAGGAGTTTTCAAAATGTCAGTCTAAGTTCTCCACAACTTAAAGTCCCTCATAGAGGAATTGCCTTTGAAAGGATTTTAAAAAAAGAAAGGCAAAGTGGGTACCTTTCAGCAGGCTCTGTCAAAGAAAGCCACTAAGCAAACACGAGTTAGTGCAGCAGGTTTCTAAGGGGAGAGGAAGAGTGAAAGGCCATGTCCTAGTGTGTACATGAGAGAGGCAGACAGACAGACAAACAGGGAAGAGGCAAGAGGAAGAAGAGGAGAGAGAGGAGCAAGAGGCAAGAGAGCGAGCTGTGCCCAGCGGGCACTTTTAAGGGGTGCACATGTCGCATAGCTGACGGTGGAGAGGCGCCTGGTGATAGGTGATGACGTCACTGCTTTGATGGCAGAGGTAGGCTGCCGCTGCAATGAAAACAACCTCAATTTGATAAAGACTGTCCACACACACACACAGCGACAGCACACTATAGCCAGTATCAGGATAACTTGATAAAGACTGTCTACACACACACACAGCAACAGCACACTATAGGGTAACTTAAAAGGAGGCTCTCTAGCCGGGCGGTGGTGGCACACGCCTTTAATCCTAGCACTCGGGAGGCAGAGGCAGGTGGATCTCTGTGAGTTCGAGGCCAGCCTGGTCTACAAGAGCTAGTTCCAGGACAGGCTCCAAAACCACAGAGAAACCCTGTCTTGAAAAAACCAAAAAAAAAAAAAAAAAAAAAAAAAAAAAAAAAAAAGGAGGCTCTCTAGTCAGGAAGAAAGCAAAGACAGTGGAAGAGGAAAGCCAAGCCCCTTCTTCCCCTTTAAGAACCACCCCAATCCAATGACCTAACTTCCACAAGGCCACACCTCCTAAAGGCTCCACCCATCCCTAAGAGCACTACTGGAAGATGACTCTTTGGGAGGCCATTGAGGTACAAACAGTTGCACACCGCGAGGAGGAATCTTGGTTTGAGCTGATCTGTATTTGTTGAAGGGATTAAGTGAGAGAGAAGAGGCTCCCCAAGCATGGAAAGCATCTCTGGGGTTTGCTCAGATATAAAGTCTGAGGGGAAAAGCGACTCACATATCCCCCGTTAAAACCTTGCCCAGCCCAGCATGGAGCCTCATTCCTGTAATTCCAACCCTTGGTCTGAAGCAGGAGAAGTTCTAGTTCCCTGTCAGCCCGGCTGGACACTCAGATCCTGCCTCAGGAAACAACCGATAACAGCAATCCGGCAGCAACTGTGACCGCTCTCCAGCAAGCCTGTGGGTCCTGACGCCTTGGGGCCGAACGACTGACCCTTTCTCAGGGGTCACCTAAGACCGTTGGAAAACACAGCTCTTCACACAGCAGCAAAATTACAGTTAAGAAGAGGCAACAAAAATATTTTTTGGGGGGTGGGGGTGAGCGCATCCTCAGGAACTGAATTAAAGAACAATGGTACGTGGAAGAGAAGACAGTTAAAGGCCTGACTAACTTCATAAATCCAGAGTAATCAAGACAGCGTGGTTCTGTCTCTACAAAATAAATAAACAAAAGAGTGATGGTTGTGGCTCCTTATGGTAGGAATAGCGACAATAAGAACAGAGAGAAATCGGAAAGTGTCGACTGGAAGTAGATTCTTTGTAAAGATGGTGAAGGCCAAGTCGTGTTGTATTGTTTTTTGTTTTTTTATTCTTCAAATTTATCTTATTTTGAAAACCACACATAAGCCTTCCCCATGCTTCTCACACATGTTGAAATGAATGACACCAAACGTGTTTCTCCAGACCTCATATCTCACAAAGCTGTAGCGTGAATACTAAAAGCCCAGGGACAGATATAGGGGCTAAGGGTGAAGATCAGAGAAGCAGAGCGGTCAGGCATTAGAGAGACTTTTTACCTCTACCAATGCTCAGACCCAAGGGGCGATCCTCACACTGCCTAGGCTGCACTGTGTCTCCACCAAACCTCAGACTCCACACTTTGTATTCCTCTCTCCGCCCAGCCATATCACTTCTGTCTCCTCCTCCCTAGTGCTGAGATTAATGGTGTGTGACTCCCACACATTGGGATTAAAGGTGTGAACCTTTAATGTGTTTCTGTGGATCTGTTTCTGGATCTATCTTGTGTAGCCCAGGGTAGTCTTGAACTCACAGAGATCTGCCTCTGTCTCCTGAGTCTTAGTGTTAAAGGTGTGTGCTACCACTCCCTGGCCTCTAGTGACTTAGCTTTGCACCCTGATCTTCAGGTAAACTTTATTAAAATACAAATAAAATATCACTACACAAAGCAATGTCATTCATGTTTTTCCCGTGTACTTTTTTCCCTTCTCATTTTAATTGTTTGAATAGCCCATGTACTTTTCATCCCTCTGATGTGGGGGATTTTTAATCTGATCTTGACAGAACACAGCAGATGGCAGTAGAGGCCCAACTTCCTCTAAGAATATGCCATATGGTATTCGCAGACTAAACTTATGTTAGCTGAAAAGCTGTGGCTTTACACGATTAACATGGAAAATTGAAAATGATAGAAAGTCCTTTGGAGACTATTCCCAAACTACGCAGAGTTAATTTTTATAAGAACTTCATTAATAAAGCCCATATTAATTCCTTTTTACCTTTCAAAAATTTATTTTTTTATGTTAACATACAAAGTAATGAGTTTCATTATGGTGTTTTCATACAAGTATGCTATTTTTTTTAAAAAGATATGTCTATTTTTATTTATTTATTTGTTCATTTATTTATTTTTGGTTTTTCGAGACAGGGTTTCTCTGTGGCTTTGGAGCCTGTCCTGGAACTAGCTCTTGTAGGCCAGGCTGGTCTCAAACTCACAGAGATCCGCCTGCCTCTGCCTCCCCAGTACTGGGATTAAAAGCGGGCGCCACCACTGCCCAGCTTATTTTTATTTTATATGTCTGAGTGTTTGCCTCATACACACGCATGTGCTATAGGCCTTCCTGGTGCCAGAGGAATCAGATCTCTGGTACTTGAGTTACAGATCTGCTGTGAGCCATCATGTAAATGCCAGAAACTTAACCAGGATCCCCTGGAAGAGCCGCAAATGTCCTTGACTACTGAGCCATCTCTTCGGTCCCACAAATGTGTTAATATATTTTGTTCTTATTCATGTCCCTGCTCACTGCTCCACACAAACCAATCCTGTTTTTAAACCACATTTGTTTATTTTAGAAGTAGGGCATGCACACAGAACATGCTCAGAAGGTAACAGAAGTGAGTTGGACTTCTGCCACAGGCGTCTTAATGTTTGAGCTCAGAGGCACAACTTCATTGTTAAGTGGCTGCTTGTTCCCCGATACTGAGTATGTGAACTAGTTGTTGAAGTTTGACTTTCATAAATAAATCTCATATAAAATTTCTTAAGCATTCTAATATTTTGTTACAATAGGGCAACAACATTTTTTACAAGAATTTTTTTTTAATAGAGACCTTGACTCACTCTGTAGACCAGGCTGGCCTCAAACCCACAGAGATCTGCCTGCCTCTGCCTCCCCACTGCTGGGATTAAAGGGGTGCATCACCATACCTTTCAATTCTAGTTCACAGGAATTTTTTTAAAAAGCTATCCTCCTTTAATCCCAGCACTCGGGAGGCAGAGGCAGGCGGATCTCTGTGAGTTCGAGGCCAGCCTGGTCTACAAAGGGAGTTCCAGGACAGACAGGCTCCAAAGCTACAGAGAAACCCTGTCTCAAAAAACCATAAAAAAATAAATAAAAATAAAAAAATAAAAAAAAAATACAAAGCTATCCTTATACAAAACCTTCTGCTTCAAAAGCCTCAGAACACGGTTTCGAGACACCAAAGAAAGAACCAGAGAGCTACACGGGGCTTTGGTCATCTTTTATTATACAGTTAACCCTGGTGGTAGCTGTACTGGAGATGAAGTCTACACTGACCTGTCAGCAGCTGTGTTTATACGTAACCAGAGCAAAGAGAAACCGGAGCCCGGTTAAGGGATGAATTAATTTCCAGTCTCTAACAGATATTAGTGTCTTTCTCTGGTTCACTGTCTCCAAAGGACAGAAAAGGCAGCATCTCTTCTTGCTGTACTCTGTGTGTGTGTGTGTAAGTATTTTAGATCATTTCTAACATTTATCTATTGACGTATGTGTCAGAGTACATGTATGTGTGAGCACTACTTGTGGAAATTGATTCTCTCCATCCACCATTAGGGTCCCAGTAAAGGAACTCACCCTTGGTCACAAGCACCTCTACTGATGAGCCATCTGACAGCCCTGGTATGTATGTATGTATGTATGTATGTATGTATGTATTTATTTATTTATTTATTTATTTATTTCAGAGCCGCATGTAGACCAGGCTAGCTTCCAACTCCTTATGCAGAACTTCGGATCCCCCTCTGCCTTTGGAGTGCTGAGATTACAAACTGTGTTCCACTGGGCGGGCACAGCACCTACCCCATAAAATTTGCCAAGGACCCGCCAAGGACAAGTCACTGTGGCTGCCACAGACACTGACATTGGGGTGCTCCCCACATTCTACAGGAGAAGGAGATTGTTCCAGATCCTCTTCTCTATGTCTCCCTTGACCCCACTCCTCCACCGCACGCCCCCCTATTACTTTCAATGGGCTGCTTTCCTTGCGTGACTAAGGCCCATCCAGAAGGTGGAGAACAGCTCTGATTGAACAGATGTGCTCCTAACTGCCTGCTTCTCAGCGAACTCTGCTGTGTGATACCTGAAGAAGTTAATTGGCTCCTGCGAGTTTCCTTTTCTTTCCCTAAAATATGGGGACAAGAGTAGAACTTGACTTTACAGTTTTGAAGGGATGAGTATTGGGGAGAGTTGCCAGGCTCCAGCGTCATTGCTTTCCCGGTGGGTTCCTGCGTTCCGCAGGAGGCATTAACGTAAGGTCCCCAGTTGATCTTTCTCAGCTTAGCTACAGTGTGTCTGCCTCACACTGCCCTGGTCAGACCGCGAGTCCCTGTTCCCGTGCTGCTGTTTGTGTACACTTACTTCCAGAGTCATGACCAATTTTGCTTACTCCTTCCCACTGGAGACACACTTCTTGGCCACCCACCTTTCCTAACGTTCCCCGGGAAGGGCTCTGAGAACGCAGAATCCCTAAATATCAGGAGATGATGCAACAGATGGCTTCCCTTCCCCCGTGTTGGAAATATTTGAAAATGAGTCACTTCACAAAGATACTTGGAAGCATTGAATTGAACAATGCTCAGTCTTTGGGGAGACTCATGAGAGCTTAACCTTGCATTTTATTTTACACTCTGTGAAGGCAACAAACATACTCTTTCTTGATAGCTTCATCAGATGTTTGCAGGCAAGAGATAATATGCCACAGCAAGAACTATCTAACTTTGTCTCTGAAGATATCACTGGATTGTAACAAAAAATTTGATCACGATATTCTTGAACAAAGAATAAAACAAAACAGCTTGATGGGAAGTTGAGACAGCACAGAGGGTTCAGACAGCACTTGTGGCCAAGCCCGATGTCCTGAGTTCTAACCCTGGAACACACACAGTAGAAGGAGAGAATGGATTTCCGTAAGATATGCCTGATCTCCACACATGCACTGTGGTCTTAGCAAGTACACCCTTGTACACCAGGCACATGTGTGTGTATACACACATACATAAAATAAAAATGCAATAATAAAAACTTCTAAAAAGCTGTTTTGTAAGAACTATTGAAATCAACTCACAGTTGTGGAAAGTGTGTCAGGCAGTGCGCTAAGTACTTGAAAGGCATTCGCTCATTTTATTCTTTAGAGATTCACCCTTTGCAGTCCTGCATTTTCATCCAGGCTTTTAAACGATAAGTTGGTGTTATAGCAGAATTAGAAAAGAAAATACCAAATATATTTTTTTTTAATTTTAAAAATTCCGTAAAAAATGTTCGGTCCATGGGTTCACACAAAGATGGGGACAGATCAAGTCTAAGAAACCAGAAGCAAACTTTATTCCAGGAAGAAAATAAAAAATTAAAATAAAAAACATTTCAGGGAGCCGGGCGGTGGTGGCGCACGCCTTTAATCCCAGCACTTGGGAGGCAGAGGCAGGCGGATCTCTGTGAGTTCGAGACCAGCCTGGTCTACAGAGCTAGTTCCAGGACAGGCTCCAAAGCCACAGAGAAACCCTGTCTCGAAAAAAAAAAAAAAAATTTCAGGGCACAAAAAGCTTATCAACTAGCTGAGACCACAGTCAGAGATGGGTTTGTAAGGCTGTGGTAAAGGCTGGTTTCTGAGCTCACCTTCTTACAGTAAGGGGCACCAAGCATTAGGTCTGAACAAAGAAATTCTTACAATCTCGAGGTAAAACTCAGATGCAGATTGCCTTACTTTACAATCTTCATTAACAGAGTTTTTCAGTTAAGCTAGTGTTGTACTTAACCTGTTGTCTTCCCTGATATTCCCGGGTGTTTACTGAAGCTCTGCGCTCTCCCCTGTGAGCCTGCGAGTTTCACAGAGCAGGGATAGTGCACAATCCAGAGGTCACGTACATCCGCCTCCTAAAGGTTAACTTAGCTCATATCCATCGTGTAATCACGGATGGCTGGGGAGTTATTTTAGGGCTAATATCAGTTTGCAGAGGGCCGCTTCAGCCTTGCAGACAGAGCTCTGGGTTGTAAAGCAGAGCGACCCAATGCTAATAGTTAATCCTTAAGCCGCTGAGAAAGCTGTTGACAGTCTGTCATTCCCCTAGGCTTACAACTTTATATATATTTTTTTATTTTTACATTTTTATTTTTGGAATCTACATTTTTATATTCTTATTCTTGGACCCTTCAATTAAATGATATTCTATAATTGTTGAGAAAAAATTAAAACCCAGCTGCAGATCCTAGTAATGTGCCCACCTGACAGAATAAAAATGCGGCTTAGTGAGGTTGGATAGCTTTGTTTAGGTTAGATGAGTAAGAGGAGAGCCGAGCTGTCTGCCTTTGAAGTCTCATCCCACAGAAACTTCCTATGGAATCCAGTCAGTATGGATTAGATGCTCTCTCAAATCTATAGGTTCACCAGGTGTAGTGGTGTATGTGTACAATCCCAGGAAGTAGGAATGTGAGGCAGGAGGATGGCTGTGACCTTCATCCCAGTTTGGGCCCCATCACAAGATCCCCTCCATCACATAAACAGACGAACAAAGAAATAAACAATAAATAGCTATCCCACAAGTTTTAGTCCTCACCTTGCTCCGCCATTCCTGGGTGTTAGGATAAAGGTCCTAGGTTGGTCTTTTTATTTTGTTTTTGGACAGGGTCTCATGTAGTCTAGGGTTCAAACTCACTACACAGCTAGCGATGACCTTGAAGTCCTGACCCTCCTCTTTTTGTCTCCCAGGTGCTAGAGTTATAGGCTTCTGCTGCTCATCTGGATTATAGGTTGATAGTCTAAAAAATAAATTTCCTACCGTCACAGAGCTTAGTCACACAGAATCTATTGGGCACTTACCATACTAAAACACATGCGTGGGGCCGGAGAGGTGGCCCAGCATTTCGGAGCACCAGCTGCTCTTCAGAGGACCTGACTCTGATTCCCAGTACCTTCATGGCAGCTCAAAAACATCTGTACTAGGAGATCTGGTGAACTTCTGGTCTATGAGGGAACTGGGCACATGTGGTACACAGACATCCATGCAGGCAAAACACCCACTCCTAAAATGAAAAACAATACACCCGTAATATTTTTTTTTCCTTTCCCACTGCCAAGAAATCCATCAAATCCAACTGGCTTCACCTTCTGCCTGTGTTGCAGATGGCTCCAGTCTTGCAGTTTGTTTCTCCCTAACTTTGCTTCAAGTTATCATCTCTATTCTGTGTGTGATGACTGTCCAGTAAACAGAGCTGTACTTTCTAGGCTTATTGATGGATTCTTTCATTGTTTTGTGATCCCTGCAGGTCAAAGACATTCATATCTAGAGAACAGGGCCTGGCACACGTGAGTACTCAGTAAATACAGGCCAGATGAACGTAGTTCTGGGTTATGCAAAGATGAAGAAAGAGAGGCAGGAGAGCATAAGAATGAGATGTTAGACTCCAGCCTCGGCTCGAGCAGCGTTATCTGCCGCATTCCACCCACAGACTCCTGCAGGCACCATCTGAGACATTGTCTGTGAGTCCCTCGCTATCAGATATCCCAAGACCAAGATTTCTCACCTGGGAAACAAATCAATAGCAGAAGGACTTGGTGCCACACCCCACTCCCTATTCCTTCCCTGCCTCCTGCCTGGGAACTAGAGAGGCTAGTTGTAGCCTCTTGCTGTGAACCTCCCCTATCCTCAGAAAGCTGTAAAATCAGACCCCCACCACACACACACTTCTGCCACTTGCGCTGATTTCTCTCTTCAGAGACTTTGCCATGCTGTGTGTGGTGCTGGGACCTAAACGCTCCTCAGATCCCCTGCCATGCCGTTGCTTCTTTCTCTCTCTATGGCATTAATAACTCTTATTATAAACTTCTTATCCCTTGGTAATCCATCTCAGTGTCCTCTTGATACCCCCTCCCCCATACCTAAAACCTAATGCGGAAAGACAAAACAAACTGTAGATACCTGGGAAGGGAAAGGCAATGCTCACTAGAGTCTGGTGGGGATGTCTCTCACTAGCCAAGAATCAAGAATTCCAGCACAGTTAACAATACTTGCTAATACTTGTTGTAGCTGGGCGGTGGTGGCACACGCCTTTAATCCCAGCACTTGGGAGGCAGAGGCAGGCGGATCTCTGTTAGTTCGAGACCAGCCTGGTCTACAAGAGCTAGCTCTAGGACAGGCTTCAAAACCACAGAGAAACCCTGTCTCGAAAATCCAAAAAAAAAAAAAAAATACTTGCTGTGAAGGTTGCCGATATCGAAATAACATTCCTCTGTAGAACCATGCCTAAGACCCAAGCTTGTAAGACCTGCAGCTCTGGACTCATCCCTTCCCTGGGCATTTCCTGAGCCTCTCAACAAGATTTACCTTGGTTTGTAGTAGAGCCGTGGTACCTTCCCGCAGCACATTCTTGTGATCTAACCCCATCAAGTAGGTGCCTCTCGGGAACTGTTCCGTGATCTCATTTAGGTTCCTTGGCAACACTTTGAAGACAATAAATTCAAAACCCACCAAAACCCTATATAAATACTATAAAGTCAATGTAGTGTGAGTCCTCTCAGAGAGCCCATACTCAACTCAGGTAGATCTTACCATCTTCCTGAGCAAGTTCTTTCTATTAACCCATCTGGAAATATGTTGAAAAATCTCTTAATGAACACCAACCCTGCCTCATATTGCCTTGTGCTTCAATTCTTTCTGCACTGAAACCAAAGATCTGGTTTTCCTTGAGTCTTGGTCCCTAAAAGATTAAGGGAGCTCCTCTGACTGCCGCGGGTGACAGCATTGTCTCCTGCTGTGGGCAGAAAGCATGTCTTTACCCTTATGGAGTTCTCTCCATGTTAATGAGAAGCGTAGCAATGTTGTAAGAGGGGCTCACCAAGTCTGGCTCACAGCGTCACCAAAGACAGGAGGAACTCCTCCCTGTGAGCTTGGGAGGTCAGAGGATATGCAAATGAGCCTTGGTGGACAAGGACATTCCAAGTAAGAGAAAGGTGTGTAGAAAGACAGGAGGGAGGAAAGGGGAAGTGCTAGGCAGCAGGTCAGTGCACGCGCACTCGTTAGGTGGGATGGGTAGTCAGACAGCAGGGGTGGAGGCTGCCGAGGATGGACCCCTCCCTGATGAACAGCTTTGGACCCCACCTCTTTTAAGAAAGGAAAAAAATATTATTATGCCCTCCTTAAGATTTAAAATACCACACACAAAGGAGGAAGGTATAGAAAGCCGGGCATTGGTAAAAGCCACCGAGGAAAGCTCTTTCTTTCTGGTAAAGCATGGCTATTTTATGGATTTTTAAATTATTCTTTAATTCTCTTTGTGTTTACATGTGGCTATATATGCACATGTGTGTGTATGTATGTGTGTGTGTGTACGTATGTCTGGTGGGTGTATGCGTGTGTTGAACAACTTTGGATATCATTCCTTAGGCGTTCTATTATCCAGGGTTCTCTAGAAGAACAGAATTGATATATTCCCATATATATTCCACATATATGGGATTTATTAGGATGGCTTACAGAGTGGTGCCAGGCTAGTCCAGCAGTGGCAGCCTACCAAGAAGAAGATCCACAGGACCAGCAGTTGGGCAGTCCACGGGTCTGGGTGTCTCAGCATGTGGCGGAATCCGCAAGAAGTAGACTCCAATGCCAGCGAGGGAACGGATGTGCCAGCAGGAGTGAGAGCAAGCAGGCAAAGAGCTCCCTACATAAGAGTTCCATGTCCCTTCTATAGCCTGCCAGCAGAAGGCGTAGCCCGGATTAAACGTGGATCTTCTCACTTCAGATGATTCGGTTAAGAAAAATCCCTCACAGGTGTACCCAGAGCCTGGGTTTTAGTTAATTCCAGATGTAGTCAAGTTGACAACCAAGAATAAGCACCACCCACCTTTTTTTCCCCTCCTTGGCCTGAAACTCACCAAGAAGACTGGCTGGCCAGTGGACGTAGGATCTTCCTGTCTGCATTTCCCATTGCTGGGTTACAAGTGTGCATCGCTGTGCCCAGCCTTTCAGATATGGACTCTGGGAGTTAAGCCCCGGCCTTTATGTTTGCAAGGAAGGCAATCTTGTCAGCTGGCCCATCTCCCCAGCCTTAATTTTTCTGTGTGTTATAGCAGTTTGGCTTTCTATCTTTTTATTTATTTTTATTTTTATGTGCATTAGTGTTTTGCCATGGATGTTGGGTCCCCTGGAACTGGAGATACAGACAGTTGTGAGCTGTCATGTAGGTGCTGGGAATTGAACCCCGGTCCTCTGGAGGAGCATCAGTGCTAATAACCACTGAGCCACTCTCCAGTCCCCAAGTTTGCTTTTGTTTTTGTTTTTTAAAAAGTGTGTGTGTAGGATTGAATGATACCTCTGACCTTGGATGTTCCAACCTGCCCAAAAGACTAAATGAGTATCAAGGCAAAATGGTACAAGTGAAATTTTATCAAGCCATGGGATGGTTATTGGAAAGTACCGCTGGCACAAAAGCAAACACTTTTTTTTAACCTCAAAGGGAATAAGACAATTTATTCTGTAGTCAAATATGAGTGACCTTTACCCAGGAACACAAATTCAGGTTACCTCAAATACCACATTCCAAAGGTATAAAATGCCCTTATTAAAGGATGAAAGATTAATAGCACATTCCAATATGGTATAGTCATGTTAGGTTTGTATAGCAACAGAATGAAGACACTCGGAGTCAGGCAAGTTCAAATGCACTTGTGGAAGCATCAAGAGGGCACGGGGCAGGGGACCTCTGCTGCAGGCCTCAGAGGTCGTCTGATAATAAGTTCAGACTGTGAGTTGGTGCAAGCTTAGGTGTCTATGCCTTCTTAAATGCTTTACTTAGTAGGCGAAAGGAAGGTAGGTCACACAGGGAGGTGGGCGACTGAAGGGCTGAAGATAACCCCAAATGACTTTGGCTCCCAAGTATACCTTTCCCGTTCTCCACAGTCAGCAAACCAGCCCATAGAGCATTTAACACAGTGCAACTTTGCCTGGGAAATTCAGTCCACACTCCTGTGAATCAGGACTTGCAGACAGAAAACAATAATTCAAAGCATGCTTAAAAATTTCATTTTAAATGGACTATTTATTCTCTGTGGAGAATAATTACATGGAATTAGCATAAACGGCAAGAGCCAAGGTAGATGTTTGCATATCTCTGTGTATAATCATTAATTAAATATGACACTTTAAAAATTGTCTACAAGGCATGATTCAATATTTATCTTACATAATAATTTCACTTGAGTTGTAAAAGTTCTATGATTTATTATGACCGTAAGGTAAAATCGTTGTGGAAAATAGATCAAAATTTGTGTGTGTAATATATATCATATACATTGCATGCTAATATATAATATACACACATACATATACATACATATATACACACATACATTACATGCATACACACATATAATACACATAAGCATGTATGTATATATGTATTATATGCTAAGCCAACTTGTCTCCTACTGCACTGTATCTCACCCATAATTGCTTGTTGTGTTTTTTCAATGTGCAAAATAATGGGTTTCACTGTGACATTTTCAAACAGGCATATCATACTTGATCATATTCCCCCTCCTTATTACCTTCCATTCTCCCTCCCTGTCCCTCCCTCTCTCCGGTATCCTTCTTTTCCCAGACTTGGTAGAGCAGAATCTGGGCCTAACAGTTCTAACAATACAGGCATGGCCACCAAGGTCTAGCGACAACCCCTTCCCCTCCCCAAGGTTTGTCTTTGGGGTACAGAAATGAGTTAGGTTTAAACAGCAGCGAGAGCTATGCAGGAGCAGAACTGTGTAAAATCTCTTTCCAGGAAACAAGCTCCCTCTCTGGCTCGCTATAGACTTTGGCCTTTTCTTCCTCCCAGCAAGAGATTCCAGAGAATTCCAGTTTTGTGGGCCCATTGTTCAAGCCTGATAGGAGAAATACAGGTACCTCAGCCTGTGGGTCTTCATTGTTGCCTGGATGGTCACATTTTCCCCAAACCTCCCCTGGTGCTTCCATGTAATGCAAGCTAGTGTCATTTAGACGCATTTCTTACCCAACTGTGGCGACCCACACTTGGAATCTCACTTTGGAAACTGAGGCAGGAGGATTGTTGCTTGGTTGAGGCCAACTTGGGACTATTTAGCAGTACTGCCAAATAAATAGATAGATTGCTATGGGACAATAGTCTATACCCTGTTAATTGTATTTTAATAAAATGCTGATTGGCCAGTAGCCAGGCAGGAAGTACAGGCGGGACGAGAACAGGAGAATTCTGGGAAGAGGAAAGAGGAGGATTCTGGGAAGAGGAAAGATTCAGTCTGCAGCTGTCACCCAGACACAGAGGACGCAAGATGTGACTGCCTCGCCCAAAAAGATACCAAGCCACGTGGCTAACACAGACAAGAATTGTAGGCTAATATAAGTTATAAGAGTTAATAAGAAGCCTGAGCTAATAGGCCAATCAGTTTATAATTAATGTAAGCCTCTGTATTTCTTTGGGATAAATGGTTGTGGGACTGGGCAGGACAGAAACCTCTGTCAACAAATGGCGTGCCTGGTCACCCTGCCTATAATTCCTGCCTGCCTACTGGCCAATCAGTGTTTTATTAAAATACAATTGACAAGGGTACAGATCATTGTCCTACAGCAGATAGCTAAATAAATAAATAAGCCAAGAAACATTTCTCATGACCAAATGTCAATTTTACATGAAAGTGGACGCATATAAGCATTTGTAATACTAGTACAAAACTTAGATATCCCATTGGGGGCTGGAGAGATGGCTCAGTGGTTAAGAACATTTTTTTTGTTTGTTTTTTCGAGAACAAATTTTTTTTTTTTTTTTTTTTTTTTTTTTGCGGGGGAGGGTTGCTGTAGTTTTAGAGTCTGTCCTGGAACTAGCTCTTGTAGACCATGCTGGCCTCAAACTCACTGAGATCCGCCTGCCTCTGCCTCCTGAGTGCTGGGATTAAAGGCATGCACCACCACCACCCAGCTAGAACATTTATAACTATTCAGGGGATTCAAGTTCCATTCCCAACCTCATATCAAGAGGCTCACAACCACCTGTAATCATAGTTCCAAAGGATCAGATGCCTTTTCTGGCTTCTGCTGATAGCCACACCCTCACATAGACATACATGCATATAAATGATTAAAAGTGAAAATATATCTTAAGAAAGTAAAATTAATATTGCTTTGGGCCTCATGTGTTAAGTTCATAGAATTTGAGGAGAATCTTTTTGAGGAGTAATCTTCCTCACTGTCCATGTTTAAAGCCTCTTTATCATTCTAAAATGTTTCCTCTGGTCTAGGGATGCTATTCAGCTGCACAGCACTGCCTGGCTTGAAGAAGGTTCTAGTTTTGATCTTAACACTGACTGGAATGGAGGAATGTGAGGAGGAAAGGAGAGAGAGACAGAGGGAGGAAGGGAGAGAAAGAGAGAGCCCTTTAAAATATATATGAGTTGGAGCAGCTATATGCTGGAAAATAAAGAGTCATTATATATCAATGACTACTATAGAATGTCTGTTAGTGGAACTGGCACTTGGCAGTGCACATCTTTTATCCCAGCACTCAGGAAGCAGAGACAGGTGAATCTTTATGAGTTCAAGGTCAGCCTGATTGACAGAGTGAGTTTCAGACTACCTGGGGCTATACCTAGTGAGACCTGACAGTATGTCATTTGCCATCAAAGAGGAAGGCTAATGAGATGGTTCAACAGTTAAAAGAACCTACTGCTGTTCCAGAGGATCGGAGTTCAATTCCTAGCATCCACGTCTTGTAGCTTACGACCCCCTGTCCCTGTAATTCCAGTTCCAAGAGGACCAACGCCTGTAGCCTCCAAGGATCCGCACTCACATGAATATACCACACAGAGATGTACACGTTTACTTGTCTGAGACTACAGGAGAACAGATCTGCAGGTAGAATTCCCACACCAAAAATTTCCTTTTCTGACCTATAGAAACCCCAGACTGTGCCTGGTCACAGTCTCTATTTCATGGGGCACGTACTGCCCTTCAGTCTGGGCACACTGTTTCCACTTCATGGGGCATGTGCTGCCCTTCAGTCTGGGCACACTGTCTCCACTTCATGGGGAGAGTGCTACCCTTCAGTCTGTGCACACTGTCTCCACTTCATGGGACACGTGCCGCCCTTCACGACTCTCATTAAAGATCAGGCCGCTTCTCCAGAGGTCAGACTCCTCTCGTTTTCTTTTCACACGGCCCAGTCAATCCTGATCTAACACACGTGATTAAAAACAGTAAATAATGCATAATCCACCCACCAGCCCCAGCCCCAGCCCCAGCCCCAGGCAACCTTTGATCTGTCTCCACAGAGACCTGCTTGATCTCATTTAATTCAACTGTACAAAAGCAAAATGTGAGAGGACTTTCATCTTCTATGGCCTGGCATTTATTCCTGGCCCACAGCAGATGCTCAGCAAAGGAATTCCCAGTTTACACTGTGAAGAAAGAGTTGCTGAATTCATTGTAATGACTTTTGAACTTTTCGTGTCAGTGTGAAAATTATTGTACCCGAAACGGGTTGTAAACAGAAGTAGAAAATTCTACTTCTGATCTTTCAGACACCTTGTTCAAATCCTGAGTAGTTTCTCCATTGACAGCAAGAATGTTTCCAAATTGCTGTTGTATCTACTGTCTCTCTGTCTATGGTATAAACACCATCAACTTGTAAAGCAAAAAACCCTGAAGCTATCTCCAAGTTTTCACAAAATCTTTTGGGTTTGCCTGGCACTCTCCATGTAGCCCAAGCAGGCACTGAATTCACAGCAGTCCTCCTGCCTCAGCCTCCCAAATGCTGGGATTACAGGTATAAATTCACCAAGCCTGGATTAACGATCTTCTCTTTTGATAGACAACTTTTACTTTAGAATTTGATGCTATTCACTGTTTAAAATTTGTTTGTAAATGTATTTATTTTGTTTTATGTAGATGAGTGTTTGATCTACATGTATGTGTACCGTGCACCTAGAGCGCTATCACGGGCCAGAAGGGCATGGGATCCCTGGGACTGGAGCTATTGACAGCTGTGCAGCACCATGTGGGTGCTAGGAGTTAAAGCAGGGCCTCTGTAAGAGCGGCCAGTGCTCTTAATCACTGTGCCTTTTTTCTAGCACCCCACTTTCATTGTAAACATTTTTGGTTTTTTTTTGTGTTGGGTGGCTGGGGAGTGTGTGCCACAGAACACACGTAAGGGATACCTTGAGGAAGTTAGTTTCCATGTCAGAGGAGCAGCAGACAACACTGGAGCTTATACAATACAGCTCAGAGGATAGCAAAGCTATACTAGGTGCATCCGGGAGAGGCAAAGCCCATCCACACAGGGGATTGTCTCCAGAATGCCCCTTGCCTCTGCTGTGCTCCCTCCTGCTTGCTGCTGCCGTGTTCCTGCTGTGCTTGGCATGGTGTGATTACTATATGAAAGGATCCCATTGTATCTGGTATTGTTGTAGTCAAAGACTACAACCCAGATACAGCTGGCCAGAACCAAAATAATCACACAGAAACTATATTGATTGCAATACTGTTTGGCCAATAGCTTAAGCATATTTCTAGTTATTCCTTACATCTTAAATTAACCCATTTCTATTATTTCTTTTTATTTATTTATTTATTTATTTATTTATTTATTATGTATACAATATTCTGTCTGTGTGTATGTCTGCAGGCCAGAAGAGGGCACCAGACCTCATTACAGATGGTTGTGAGCCACCATGTGGTTGCCGGGAATTGAACTCAGGACCTTTGGAAGAGCAGGCAATGCTCTTAACCACTGAGCCATCTCTCCAGCCCCCCCATTTCTATTATTTCATATTTACCACGAGTCTTGTGTTTTACCAGCAAGGCTCCAGGTGTCTCTCTCCTCCAGTAGCTACATGGCATCTCTCTGACTCCGCCTACACCTCTGTTTGGATTTTCCACCTGGCTTTACTCTGTTAAGCTATTGGCCAAAAGCAGCTTCTTTATTAACCAATGTCAATAAAACATATTTACAGCATACAGAAGGGAATCCCACATCGTATTTTGTGATTTTTCTTGGGAAAATCCCACTCCTCATTGGGCAATTTACTTGCAGATTATAATGAAGGTGAATTTTATAAAAATACTGATGATTAGTTAGACCTATGATTTAATTGGACTTTCTGAGTTAACCTAAAAGATACAGGTGGTTAGGACAGTTAGTACAGATGTTTAGGGCCATGATTTAGGCTATTCTGCCAATTGCTCCAACAAGAGATACAAAAAAAGCAAAAATAGTCTAGCAGTCACCTCCCCTTTGTTAGATAAGAACGAGGACATTTCATGCATTATAGACCCATGAGTTCTGCCCCGTCGCTGTCTGCAGCTCCTCTGAAGTGACTGCTCGCGGTTCTCTTTCCACCACATGGGTGCTGGGCATGGAACTCAAGTCATCAGGCTTGGTGGCAGCACCCCTTCCCAGGGAGCCTTCTTGACAGTCTGCCACTTACTTTTGAGATCTATTAGAGTACATAATTTGTCATCTAGTCATTTATAGAATCACTTTTCAGTGTGTATTACAGACGCCTCAAAAGCAAAACAAGTGTCAGTTTTAGAAATTGGTGTCTAATTGTGACAGAACACAAATTTCTAAAAGAGGAACCGGTATAGACTTTCACAAGTGATTACCAGCACTCAGCACTCTGGAAGCAGAGGCAAGCACATCTTTGTGAGCTGATCTACATAGCAAGTTCCAGGACAGCCAGGGCTACACAGAGAAATTCTGTCTCAAAAAACCAAAAAGGAAAAAAAAAAAAGAAGCAAAAAATAAACAAAGCGAGCACTTAACAGATGTTAGCTGCTGTAGAAACTGCTCCACTAAGGATCTGGGTGCTTTCTGTAGTTCATAATCATCTTCATCACAGTTCACTCCCTTCCTTTCAACTTCACTACCGCGTCCTTTTCTGCTGGTGGCTTACTTTCTTGTGTACCTCTAGTAAACTTCGTTCTGACTGTTCCCACCTGGCTGTTTGTGTCTTGTCATCTGTACCAGGTAACTCTTTACTGCTTCAGCTTTGTTTCAGGGTCGCAGGTGCCGAGGTGGCAAGCCTGGCCCAGCTGATGCTTCTTGTTGCGTTGTGTCCCCTGTAGCTTGCCTCTTCTTCAGCACCTCTGGCTCATTGCCTCAGAGCTGCTTGCTGTGTCTTCTGTGAGTTCAGCTAGAAGCTCCAAGCTATGGGAGTTCCAAACTATAAGAGCAAGAATGTGAAAACTCTATAATTCTTCACCAGTTTTCTTTACAGTGAATATTGTCTGAAGCGAATTATCACGTACATTGGTTATTTTTCTTGATTTAATGCCAATGTTCCTGATAAAAGCCATTGAAGGAAGGGTTTGTTCTGGCTCAGTTCAAGGGTCCAGCACAACATGGCAGCAAAGTTGTGCTGGCAGGAGCTTGAGACTTTCACTACATTTTTAGTAATTTAATGAAGGAGAGAACAGAGAGAGAGAGAGAGAGAGAGAGAGAGAGAGAGAGAGAGAGAGAGAGAGAGAGCAGAAGAGAATAAGAAGAGAATGAGAGTGCATGCACAGGGGTGGGGTGGGGTATACAGGGCTGCTCAGCTTGCTTTCTCCTCCCAGGACTGGGGATGGCATGGTAGTGCACAGTTTGAGGTGAGTCTTATCATCTGGGCTGACTTTGCTTAGGAACTGGCTCACAGGCGTGTCTAGAGGGTTGTCTCTTGGTTGGTTCTAGATCCTATCCTGTCAACAATAGCTGGTTCTAGAGCCTTTCCTGTTGACAATAGCTGGTTCTAGATCCCATCCTGCCAACAATAGCTGGTTCTAGAGCCGTTCCTGGCGTCAATAGCTGGTTTCTAGAGCCTTTCGTGTTGACAGTGGCTGGTTCTAGATCCCATCCTGTTGACAATGGCTGGTTCTAGATCCTACCTGTTGACAGTAGTTGGTTCTAGACTTCATCCTGCTGGCAATGGTTGGTTCTAGATCCTGTCCTGTCAACATAGTTGGTTCTAGATCCTATCCTGTCGACAATGGTTGGTCCATCTCCTGTCAGTTTGACACTCATCTGTTACTTTGTGTGGGCTGTCTCTGCAGCTTTAAGAGGTGCAGGATGATGAGCTGTGGGAGGCAGTTTTGTTCAACACAACTCAGTAGCTGGTATTGGTTCAAACTTGTGGAGTTTGACTCCAAGTAGTTTATTTTATTTTAGGCATATTTTAAGCACAACACAATTTGGTAAAAACTATTTTCCTGGTAATTAACTCAATTCTACTTGCGCAACAGAGCATATATAGATCTCCTTGAAGAACAAAATAAGTTCGAGCCAGATTGTTAGGGTCCTGGAGAAGCCCCATAAAAACCACCATCCATGGATGCAATTAGCAAGCACATTTATTATCTTGAGAACAGAAGTACTAGCATGGTGCGGCTGCACATCCAACACAAAGGCAAAAGTGGCACCTCCTCCCCAAGAAAAGCTTGCAGGCTCTTTTGTACACAGGCAGTAAGATCATCTCTATCTAGGTTTGGCTTACGCCAGTGGCAATCATATTAGTGCGTTTCTAATTGGTTAGGACTAACAGGGGTTGGCTAAGGCTATAGCTTTTTCATTCTTGGGCAAGTCTGAACAAGTCCTGTTGTGCCCCTGTGGCAAGATCCCCAATCAAGAGCACCACAGAGCCGGTATCCAATACAAACACAAAGGAGTTTATTGATCACAAGCTCTAGCTTGGACCATCATCCAGCACGCAGGTA
Source organism: Chionomys nivalis (assembly GCF_950005125.1). Lineage (NCBI taxonomy): Eukaryota > Metazoa > Chordata > Mammalia > Rodentia > Cricetidae > Chionomys > Chionomys nivalis. Next base: position 28,649,917 of record NC_080090.1, on the reverse strand, counting down.
CAGCGGGTGGAGGAGAACGGCCCTGAGCCTCTGGGGTTGGAGATTTTTAAAGGGAAGCAGAGTGGTACAAGTCTTGGCATTTCAGGATTGGATAGCAGTATACATTTTTTAAATTCATTGGCCAAGGTCTAGGGAATTTCCAAACAACTGCTATCAATAGCCACAAAGACATCTAGGGCCTGTGGATGTTGTTTACCAAAGTTTCTCATTGGCTGCTGACCCCGTGTCCCCCCCCCCCCTGCGGTGGGGGTCGCCCTGATGCGGTTCTGGCAGTTTGTAGTCTTTCTTGGAATTGTTTACAACTAAGTTCATCCTCTGGTCAGGCCCTGTCTAAAATGGAATTCTTTCTCAAAATGGACTGCTTTTTCGGTCCTGACTTTGTCCTTATTTGGTTATTGCCTTAAGGTCATGGGGTACCGGGGAGTGTTTGGCCCGGGCCTAGTACGTGCAATTGCCCCTCTTCCTCATCATCAGGAGCATTAGTGATTGATTGTCCTTTGTTTGCGTTTTCTTCAGAAACTGTCTTGTTTAGTTTGAAGAGGCAAGAACTGGGCCTATTTCTTACTAAGTTATTAGAATTGTGACGCCTGGGGCCCAGGCCATGTGGGGTCCAGGGCAGTCTGTCTACATACGGGGCCCAGGCCACACAGCTGCCATGGCAGGCAGCCCTGGGTTCCAGGAAAATCCTTAAACTGCCATCAGGCTGGTAGAGCCGGCATCTAAAGGGAAGTACATGACATTCCAACCATTAGATAGGATCAGATAAGATCGCCAGACCTCCCTGAGCCCAGGACTCACCTATTCCCCTTTAAGACCCCTAGACAAATGCCAGCCAATCAGGGTCCTGAACCCTGGAAATCCCCTTACCCCAACCTCTGCTATGATAAAACCCCTATCCCAACTGGGCTGGTCACTCCCTGCTCTCACACACTGTGTTGGACAGAGAGGCCAAGCTTAAGATTGAATAAAGGCTCTTTGCTTTTACGCAGGAGTGTGGACTTCCTGGTGGTTTTAGGGGGACCCCACAAAACTGGGCATAACAAGGAATCTGTCATGGTATTTGCCTGCCTTCTCACAGATCAGATGTGACTGCACTGAAATCGTTTGAAAAGGCCATGTGAACAGGTTCTTCAGGTGGAGTGAGAAAAACAAGCTTTCGCTGAGGGTCTGGGAGAGAATCAGATGCCTGAAAAGTCTCTAGCCATGAAGATAGTGCAAAGGTCACCAGACTTGTCAGTCTCCAGCTTTCTGGGAGGGTAATAGGTGAAATGGATTAATAAAAAATGCTGGGGATCCTGAGTGCCTGAAGCGGGCAGCGGGCCAGGAGACCACACTGCAGGTCCCCGAGAAGTGCGGGGACAGCCCAGAGCTGCCAGGTCTCTGAAGGCTGCTGGTCCCGGGCAGGGAGACATGTAGCAGTGGGCGAGAGACAGAAGCATGGACAGGCATGCCATGCAGAGTGAGGTTGGGATATTTCTTTAATGGGTTATGGAAGTATGGAAGGGAAGGAGAAGAGGAGGGAGAGAGAGAGAGAGAGAGTGAGAGAGAGACAGAGAGAGAGAGAGAGAGAGAGAGACAGAGAGAGGGAGAGAGAGACAGAGAGGGAGGGAGAGGGGGGGACAGAGAAGGGAGAAGCTGCCTCTTCAAGAGGGAGACAGAAAAAGAAGAGACTCAGGCTGCAAGCAGGAAGGAAGATCTGCCTGCCTCAGGGACGGAGGGAGTGTGTGTGGCTTGTCTCTGTGTATTTTCCATCTTTATGTGGCTTATTTTTCTAACTCTATTAATTTTTTTACAAGTTTAATATTTATTGTATTATCTTTACTCCTTTAACCTATGACTGTCTGTACTCTTTTATATTATAACTGTGTCTATACTCTTTTTCCTCTCTCTCTCTCTCTCTCTCTCTCTCTCTCTCTCTCTCTCTCTCTCTCAAGCTTATGTACATCTATCCAACAATGTTATCCCTTTAAAGTTTTTTTTTAAATCTAAATCTCTCTTTATTGTGTTGTATTAAGAGCGGCTGGGCTGCATTCTGCCACCCGACTAGCTTTACCCAAAATAATTACATGGAAACTGTATTCTTTTAAACACTGCCTGGCCCATTAGTTCCAGCCTCTTATTAACTAACTCTCACATCTCAATTAACCCATTTTTAATAATCTGCATAGCCCCACAAGGTGTGGCTTACCAGGAAGGATTCTAGCCTAGATCCATCTGGGGTCGGAGAATCATGGCAACTGCCGACTCGGCTTCTTTCTCCCAGCATTCTGTTCTGTCTACTCCACCTATCTAAGCTGCTGACCTATCAGAAGGGCCGAGGCAGTTGCTTTATTAACCAATGAAAGTAACACATAAACAGAAGACTCTCCCCCATCATTATTGTGTATCTGTAATTACTTTCTGACAAGAAGTGCCTGTTTTTCAATGCTAAGTGGGTGTGGCTAGGACCAAGTCCAGGGCACTGCCTGTTGACTCTACCCAGTCCAACATGGCAGAGGCAAGTTCACTGTCTCTGAGAGCCATTCTCTCAGCCCCAGATCCAGGGTCAGGTCACAGCAGGTCTGTGTTGCCATTAAGCAACTTGAACTGCTTCATCTGCCATGTTCTTGGATTGCAGGCATCCACTACCATATTTATTTCATCATCATCATTTATTTGTTAGCACAGGTTTATAATTTTATTACAGCAAAATATATAAATATGTATTTTACTGTTTGTATATTATCTCATTTTATAAGAAGTTTTCAAGAGAGGCTGGAGAGATGACTCAGGGGTTAAGAGCATTGCTTGCTCTTCCAAAGGTCCTGAGTTCAATTCCCAGCAACCACATGGTGGCTCACAACCATCTGTAATGGGGTCTGGTGCCCTCTTCTGGCCTGCAGACATACACACAGACAGAATATTGTACACATAATAAATAAATAAAATATTTTTAAAAAGAAGTTTTCAAGATAGCTTTTTCATATTAGAATCTTTGATCCAGTTTTTTTTTTTTTATTTTTGGTATGTGGCATGAATCTGGATTCTATTGATCTTCAAAGCCACGTTATCATACATTAAGGTTTAATATGAGTGGAGACATATTTTCCCCCAAAAGTGTACTATATTTTTGATTAATTTATACCAGTGCTTCATTGTGTTAATTGGTGATTTAAGTTTTCAATAAATCTTGATTTCCAGGTGAGTCTTTGTATCTTGGAAGGTCTTTTTTATCTTCTTTTTGTATTTTAAAGTCAGCTGTCAAAGTCTTTGACTGAAATCATGTTGATGAACTGAAATCTTTATTACATAACAATCTTCCTGCCCGTGAATAGGGGATATAGCTTCATCTGAATCTTTTTTACAAATGTTTTAAAGGTTTTTGGTTTTTTGGGTTTTTTTTTTTTGTTTTTGTTTTTTTTTTTGGTTTTACGAGACAGGGTTTCTCTGTGGTTTTGGAGCCTGTCCAGGAACTAGCTCTTATAGACCAGGCTGGTCTCGAACTCACAGAGATCCGCCTGCCTCTGCCTCCCAAGTGCTGGGATTAAAGGCGTGCGCCACCACCGCCCGGCTCGTTTTAAAGGTTTTTTATTAAAAAAAGATGCATACATTTTCTGCATTTACTTTTAAGTGTCTCATGGTTTTGGGTTTTACAGATGGTATTTTTCACAGTGACTTCTGCTTCTATACTATCTTCCTTAAAAAATTAGGTGATTGACACTGGTATCTGCTTATTAGACATCTAAGTTATATATTATACTCCTGTTAATTTCAAGGATTCCTCAGGAGATTCTGGCTCTATCTTGTGCAGGTGGCCTAGCTGCTCTGATGTTGTCATGTTCAGGAGACAGCCCCCCCAGCAGCCTCCCCATCTCCCAGCTCTTCCACCCTTTGCTCCCTCTTTGAACTGTTCCCTGATCATTGTAGGAGAGGAAGGTGATGCAGATGTCTCACGAATGGATGAGCACTTAAGGTCACTTACTTTCTGCACTTGGAGCAGTTACAGATTCCTATATTGACTACCAACTGTTACAAAAGAAGCTTCTCCATCTAAGGTTGGAAACAGCACAAATCTAGGGGTATAAATATGAATATTTAGAAGGCAGTTTGATAGTACAGCCACATAGCAAAATAACAATAGGGCTCATCTTAGGGCCTATGCCTTCCCTAACCACATGTCTTTAGTTATTTTTCTATTGTGAAAAATCATCATGGCCACTTTTATAAAATAAAGTGTTTAACAGAAATTTACAGTTTCAAAGGGTTAGAGTCTATGACGAGAGAGCAAAGACATGGTGGTAGCAACAGTTGAAAGCTTACATTTTGTTCCACAAGTAGGAGATCAGAGAGAGGCACACAGGAAATGTCCTGAGCCTTTTGAAAATTCAAAGTCTGCCTTTGACATACATCCTCCAACAAGGTCACACCTTATAATCCTTCCTAAACAGTTCTACTCACTGGGGACCATGTATTCAAATGTGTGAACCTATGGGGGCCATTCTTGTTCAAACCATCATACCATATTCATTCATTACCTTTATATTGCTGTGATAAAACACAATAACCAAAGCAACTTATTGAAGAAAAGGTTTATTGTGAATTTATGGTTCCAAAGAGAACCATATTCTGTGCTAGATAGTTTTTGTGTCAAGACACAATGTAGAGTTATCTGAAAGGAGGGAACTGCCATTGAGAAAACACCTTCATAAAATCTGGTTGTAAGGCATTTTCTTAATTAGTGATTGATGGGGGGAGGGCCAAGCTCTGGGTGGGTGGTGCCATCTCTGGGCTCATGGCCCTAGTTCTATAAGATGTCAGACTGAGCAAGAGATGAGGAGCAAGCCAGTAATCAGCACCCCTCCATAGCCTCTGCATCAGCTCCTGTCTCAAGGTTCTTTCCTTGTTTGAACTCCTGTCCTGACTTCCTTCAATGATGGACAGAGATGTTATAGTATAGACCAAACGTACCTTTTCCTCTCCAAGGTGCATTTGGTCATGGTGTTTCATCATAGCAACAGTAACCCTAATTAAGATAGAATCCATTGCTGTCATAGTGGGGAAGTATTGCAGCAAGCAGCCGGCATGGTGGCAGGAACAGGTGAGACATCACATCTCAAACCCCAAGCAGGAAACAAAAAGAGAAAACTTGGAATGATGCAAGTCTTTAAGCTCTAAAAACTAAGCCTAGTGACATACTTCCTCCAGCAAGGCACCTTCTATGCTTGTTTAAACAGAATCACCAACTGGAGACCAAGTATTCATTCAAACTGCTACTCCGTGTCCTCCTGACAGATTTACAGTATAAGGCATGAATTCTTTCCTGTGGAGAAATCATAAAGGGGTTGGTTATGCCCATAATATTTATGCCACTATTGCACCAGTAGACACATCTTGCCTGACATGTTGATATTGTAGCATTGGTGGTCCACCACTGGGTAAGATCATTTCTGCCTCAGCATTCTGCATTAACACCTTCTGGTATTATAAAAATCTAGACAGTAAGAAGAGCGTTTTCTGATCAGTTCAAGATTGATTTCTCTATCTCCTGTAACCAGAGTATGTGGTATCTTCAGCAATAGTGGCTTATCATCTTGGTTATGTCAGGAAACCAAGATCAGCAGCAATAGCTGTGTTGTTTGGCAGCACTTCTGGAGCCTCCAGGACTCAGAGGGATGCAACCCATGCCCGGCACTGAACATTTCATTGAAAAATTTTTGTCTTCTGGGAAAGTATTGTCTCCTCATGCATAGAGCCTCTATTCATGCTCCTCTTTTTAAAAATGAGTGGGATTTCACCAGGCTTCTTTATACATCCTGAGTTTGGGTTAGCTCTATCATCTTCTCATTTTCCCAGTCTTATGTCCCCATCCCCACTTAGACCTTTAGCTTCCCATATTCCCTATCCTGCTCTTTCGTAACAACAGGTAGCCTAGTGTCCTCTTTTATTTGTTATCTGGGTTACAAGGCTGTAGGTTTCCACACAGCTTTACTATACACACTTGGTTTTGGCTAACCCTTCTCCTGTCTTCTCTTTGCGCCTCTTCTATCCTACTCCCTGAGTGAATTTGTCTTTATTCCTCAACTCTGCCTTCATTTTATCTATATTCTACTATCTCACCTCCCTGGTGTTCTCTTTTTCTTTAGCTAACTTTCTAGGAAGGATCACGGCTGTAATGATAGATTGGGGACACTGGGAAGACAAGCATTATTTGCGTTTTTCAGGGATGTTCAGTATTTCACTATGATGAAAGGTGTTTGCTGGAGGTGTTCTGTGTTTATCCCTTTGAATTTAAAAAAGCTCATTTTCCTTTAGACACTGATGAAAAATTTTGTTAATTTTATCAAGCTGATTTTTCAATCTATTGGGTTAGTCATTTATTTTTATTTATAAATTTCATAAGCACATGAATACATTTTTCTAACATTATAGCAAGTTATGCTTTTACATAAGCATATTGGCCTAATGTTCTCTACAATATCAGAAGTATACTACCATTCTCTACTTATGATCTTTTCTTCTTTTGGTTTGCATGATGATAATTGACTTGGAATTTTCCTTTCTTGTATTTTTAAAATCTTGTTTTTAAACCAATGTTATATGAATGTTTTAAAAAGTGGTTTTGAGTCTGTTCTAGTTTGTTTTACTACTGTGATAAACACCATGACCAAAAGCAACTTGGGGAGGAAAGGGTTCATTTGCTTACACATCCTCTTCCTAAACAAACCTACTTTGTGTCAAGTTCATGAAAAATTAACCAGCACAGAGCTTTTCCCTTTAAAAATTCTCTAGAAGAGGATATACAAAATTAAAATGAGCTGTTTGTGGAAATTTTTGACTTTTATTTTATCCATAACCTCTAAGTGAAGTGTAGAGGCAGAGACACACAGAGGCTGACAATTCCAAAGCCGAATGAAAACAGTCAGCCTTAACAATCCTGTCCTCCCATAGTGCTCACAATGTGTAGCTAACGAGAGAGAAAAGAAAGTAATTATGAACTGGGAGGTTCTGCTCTGCTGCTGTAGATAGGGAAGGCAAAACTGAAAAGAACTCCAATCCTCCACTGAAGCAGAGAAAGCCTTTCTGTACTGAAGACAAACTGAAGCTGATTGCTTCTTCTCTCTAGGAGGCGTCCGCATCAGAGACAGATGATCTCTCACACTCCTCTGAAGGCTGTGTTGCCATAGACACACGCTAGTGCCCAAATTCCCTTCCCTTCACACATTTCACAAAAGGAATGTTGATTGAGAGCAAACACATTTATGCAAAAAAAAAAAAGTGTACATAAAAGGGAAACCAAAATCAGAATGTGAGATTCTTTCCTCTTTACCTCACTCTTCCAGAACCTCTCTCAGCCAATGAGAGGAAAGGCTGCTGAGTGGTGCATATGTATATTTGGATGCTCATTCTAACTCATTCAAGTAAACTGAGCTGGCAACATATACATTAAAAAGCTTTTCTGTTTTGTGTTGCCTCCCCAAGGGGTTGTGTGAGAGCAAAACCCGAACAATATATCTTACAGGTTAAGGGTTCTGTTTTGTATCAAATAGTAAGTTCCTGTTTGTCCTGTGTTAAGCCCTTGCAAGTTAAGGTTTCTATTTGTAATTACAAAAAACGGTCCTGTTTCTTAGGTCTGATGTTAACTGCTTGCAAACCCCATTCACATAACATACATCCTTACCCTTGTTCCTTCTCTGACACTGTATCTTCTAACTGCATAATAGCCAACACTATCACTCTTATAAAAGGGACCTCAAAAGGTTGGCAGGGGCTGCTGTCTCAAAACCTGACTTAGGGTGAGACAACCCACTGACCAGTCTTGGGTGCAGTCCAAATATAGCTTTCTTTAATTAGATAGTCCTGGATTTGGTCTTTTCTCCTTGTGATTTTCAGGTTTAACAATTGTGCTACTTTGTTGCACTGGATGGCATTATTCAGTGTTTCACAGAGCATAAGATTAGAACCATCATTATCTTACATTGTTTCTGTATCTTTCCAAGAAGACAGACAACACGAGTTTCAGCCTGGTGTAATAAATGGGCCTTGCCTGAGAGCAGTCATGCTTTCCCAGAACTGATTATTAGTTATCTAATTAGAAACGTAGTATACCTGTGCTGAAAAGTCTATACCCTGCTGTGGAAGCCCAAAAATGTGAGCCTATTTCTATCTTGCCTGAAGGTCAGAGTTTTAACTTGTTCAAAGTTGTTGACAAGTGTGGCTACACACCCTGACCTAGGTGTTAGGAATATTTCTTAAGACAAGCCTCTCCATTGATGCAAATAATTCCAGTCAGACCAAATTAGACTGAATAAAAGATGCCCATGTTTAATGAAGCATTCCTGGGTGGCACTGGGAAAGCATGGTGAGGGGAAGAGAGAGAAGGGGAGACCACACGAGACCCAGAGACCATGTGTTCATTCTCTGGGAGGGGCAGCCTAAATAGCTTGTGGGAGTGGTCCTAACCCTCCCTGGGGAAGGGTCACCACTTGGTAGACTTTCTTGACCCTCCCTGGGGAGGGGTCACCATTTGGCAGGCTTTCCCAGAGGTGGAGTCCGGACCAAGGCAACTCCTAGGGGAGGGGGCTTGAAATGGAGCTCCTGCTCCATTCCAAAGATGGGTGCCGGGAGGGGGGGCTGGGATGAAGCCCCCCCACCCCCCGAATATAATACTAGGATGTGGTTACTTGGTGTTTTTTACATTAAGATGGCTCATACAGGTAGATCCACTCCACCCTGACCAGTGGTCAGGAAATTCAAGCAGACTTCTGACCCTTCTTTTGAAATAGAAGGTTTGACCTTGGGAGTAGCTGCCTTCAGGATACTTGGTACAGGGTGGGTTCACTGCCTAAACAACAGAATACTTTTCTCATGGATTAATGGCTTGATGGCTCAAAGTATTGAAGCAACCAACTGCTCTAGTTGTCCTTTGTATCATGTTAAAGTGGCCTTTGTCTTCTTCCCCTTTTTGCATTGGGTATAAATGTGTATGGGAAATAAACACGAGTTATTTTTATTCAGTATTCTCTGAGTTGCTCTCCTGTTACTATCCTATGTCTTAGTGATTCTTCCTTACCTCTGTTCTTCCTACATAACATTTTCTAATCTTCATGCCCCTACCCTGAGAAGTGGTATACTTGCCGAAGCATGGTCCCCGACACCCCGCTTGTAGACCTGGGTGCTAGGAACTAGGACTTGCCTAGGATGGTACTTAGTGTGGACAGGATTCAGAATCACCTGGGGGACAAACCTCAGGCATTACCTTGGAGAATTTTTTTTCTTCTTCTTTTTTTTTTTTTTTTTTTTTTTAGATTAGGTTAACCTCTGGGCATGCCTGTGAGAGACTGTCTTGATTAGGCTAACCAAGGCGTTAAACCCCACCCTAAACAAGGCCACTGCATTCTAGGGACTTGGATCCTGGTCTGTTTAGAAAGGAGGGAGCTGAGTGAGCACAAACATTTCTTAATCTCTGCCACATGAATTTATTGTCACCAGCTGCCTCAAGCTCCTACCACCATGCTATCCTCTCCATGTTGGACCTCAGAACTGTGAATCAAAATACCCCTTTGGTTAGGGCATTTCATCACGGAGACAGGAGAAGGAACTTAGATAGCTGGGAAAAAGGGAACTTGGACTTTGGAAGAGAAAAGCAGACTTTTGTGTATGTGTGAATGGTGCTGGGGACTCGCATGTGACACACATTGTTCTACATCCCCAGTAATTTTAAATATAACTTCTCACTATGTAGCCCTGAGTATTCCCGAACTCACTCTCTGTAAATCAGGTTGGCCACGAACTCACAGAGACCCACTCCCCGTGCCTCTGCTCACTAAGTGCTGAGATTAAAGACATACACCACCACCACACATGGCCTATTTAATAGTCTTTGTTTTCACCTCTTGGCCATAGAAGCAAAGTGAATGGTAGAATATGGGACTGCATATCATTTTTCAAAGAATGGAATGAGTGTACTTCAATGCTATACTGTTATTTGAATTTTTATAGAATGTTGAACTAGTTTTAGAAATTGCTCATTTTTCATTTATTTAACACATTAAAAATAATTTAAGGTTAACATACAAAGGATGCATTTGTTTGTCGTACTTTGCTCTTACCTGCTTCCTCCCCACTGGTTGCTGCTGTCTCTCCTCCCTTGAAGCAGAAGTCCTACTTTGCTTTCATTTCCTCTCCTGTTCTTGTCTCAGTCTCCTTAGGAACTGGCTGTAACTGGCTGGACTGTGTTTACCCAAGCTCAATGTTGAAATACCTAAGAATGTTACCTTGTTTGATTGACGAGAATATTTGCAGAAGCAATTAAGTTAGAAGGCGAGTGTTGGGGTGCACCCAGTCCACCTTACTGGTGTCCTTATTAGAGGAGATTTGCACACAAGAGCTCCCCGAGATGACTGTAGTGAACAGGTCACCTGCAAGCCAAGGACAGAAGCCTCAGGAGAAGCAGAGCTACCCGCACCTTGCTTGACCTTGGGGTTTTTGGACCACAGGGGGTTTTAAACTTCTGTTCTTGATGTCACCTGATCCCTGATATTTAGTGATGAAAGGCCTGGAAAATGAGTTGAGGAGGTAAAATTCCCAGTTGTCAGTGACAAACATCCTAAGAACACTTCCATTTCATAAGCCACAAATTGAGGCTTTCAATCCACAGAAACTAAAAAACAAAGATTGACATTTAACTATAAATACTTGAAGAGCCGCTCTGTGAATAACATTCCCTAGCCTGGAAAAATAGCTCCAAATGAACCAAACACTCAATGGAATTACATTATGCTGAAGCCTGGCAGAAATTCAGTGTGTTTGCAAGTTAATAAGTTATAAACAGTTCTATATTCTTTTCTGGGCCTTTGTCCAGAACGAATTATTTAATTTTGGATTCATTTTTGCATTCAAATAAATGTTTAATAAAGTATTTTTTGAAATAGTAAATTCATAGGAAGATTTACTTGAGGTGTTTCTACTTTGTGTTTTTTATTGTATAACTTATTGAAGAGACATTCTTGTAACATAAATTAGCCAGTTTAGGGTGAACAACTCAGTGACATTAATTAAATTCACAAAATTGTGAACTTTTTGGGTCCAAGGGGTTGGAGCAAAGATGGGGACAGACTACCGAAGTCTAGTAAACCAGAAGCAAACATCATTCCAGGAAAAAATAAAAAAAATAAAAAATAAATAACTCTCTGTGGGGCACAAAAAGCTTATCAGCTAGCTGAGACCTTACTGTTTGCCTTTAGTTCATTGTTCCCCTGGTGCTCCCTGATACTGTTTACTGAAGCTCTGGATTTCCCTGATACTGCCGGTTTCGCTTAGCAGGGAAGGTCCCAGGACAATGCATAACCAAAAAGTCAGGTACATCCCATCATTAAAAAGTTAACTCTGTTCACATCAGTGGCTGGTCATGGTGCCCAGGGGGTTATCTAAAAGCTGACCCTCCCTCAGTTTGCAGAGGGCCGCTTCAGCCTTGCAGACAGAGCTATGGGTTGTAAAGCAGAGTAACCTACTGTTAATAGTTAAGGTTCTTAGAAAACTACTGACAGCCTGCTCTCATTCCCCTAGGCTTACAACTTTATATTCCTTTATTTCTACATTCTTATTTCTGAAATCTACATTCCTATATTCTTATTCTTGAACTCTTCATTAGTACTTTGGTCCCTTTTTGACTGAGTAGTATTCCATTACATGTACATGTCACACTTTCTTGACACATTTTCTCCTTTTATTTAAAAATAGATTTTTTTCCTCACAGCTATATCCTGATATGTTTCCAGTTTACTCAGGAGATCCTGTCTTCTTCTCCTTCCTACTTAGATCCATGTATGTCTCTCTTAGGGTCCTCTTTGTTGTCTAGATTCTCTGGAGTTGTAGATTGTAGGCTGGTTTTTCTTTACTTTATGTCTAAAAGCCACTTATGAGTGAATACAGATTATATTTGTCTTTCTGGGTCTAGGTTACCTCACTCAATATGTTTTTTCCTAGATCCATGCATTTGCCTACAAATTTCAAGATGTCATTTTTTTATTGCTGTGTAGTACTCCATTGTATTAATGTATCACATTTTCTTTATCCATTCTTCAGTTGAGGGACATCTAGGCTGTTTCCAGGTTCTGGCTATTACAAATCATGCTGTTATGAATGTAGTTGAGCACATGTCCTTGTGATCTGTGATACGATTGAGCATTTTTTGGGTATATACCCAAAAGTGGTATTTCTGGGTCTTGAGGTAGACTGTTTTCTAATTATCTGAGAAATCATCATACTGGTTTCCAAAGCGGCTGTACAAGTTTGCATTCCCACCAGCAATGTAGGAGTGCTCCCCTTACTCATCATCCTCTCCAGCATAAGTTGTTATCAGTGTTTTTTGATCTCAGAGTTGTTTTGATTTGCATTTCTCTGATGACTAAGGATGTTGAACATTTCCTTAAGTGTCTTTCAGCCATTTTAGATTCTTCTGTTGAGCGTTCTCTGTTTAGGTCTGTACCCCATTTTTAAAAATGAATTATCTGTTCTTTTGATGTCAAGTTTCTTGAGTTCTTTGTATATTTTGGAGATCACTCCTCTGTCTGATGTGAGGTGGGCGATTTTTCCCCATTCTGTAGGCTGCCATTTTGTCTTGTTGATCATGTCCTTTGCTTTACAGAAGCATCTCAGTTTCAAGAGGTCCCATTTATTAATCATTGCTCTCAGAGTCTATGCTACAGAGGCTATATTTAGGAAGTGGTCTTCTGTGCCAATGCATTCAAGTATACTTCCCACTTTCTCTTTTATGAGGTTCAGTGTGGTTGGTTTTAAGTTGAGATCTTTGAACCATTTGAATTTGAGTTTTCTGCATGGTGATAGATATGGGTCTATTTGTATTCTTCTACATGTTGATATCCTATTATGCCAGCACCATTTGTTGAATATGCTTTCTTTTTTCCATTTTATATTTTTAATTCTTTGTTAAAGTTCAGGTGTTTGAGGTGTGTGGATTAATATCCGGGTCTTCGATTTGGTTCCATTGGTTCTCCTGTCTGTTTTTATGCCAATACTATGCTGTTTACATTACTGTAACTCTATAGTAGAGTTTTAAGTCAGGAATTGTGATGCCCTCAGAAGTTCCTTTATTGTACGGAATTGGTTTGGCTATCCTGGGTTTTTTTTTTTTTTTTCCATATGAAGTTGAGTATTTTTTCTTTAAGGTCTATGAAGAATTTTGCTGGGCATTGCATTGAATCTGTAGATTACTTTTGGTAAGATTGTCATTTTTCCTATGTTTGTTCTACCTACCCAAGAGCATGGGAGATCTTTCCATTTTCTGGTGTCTTCTTCAATTTTTTTCAAAGACTTAAAGTTCTTGTCATACAGGTCTTTCACTTATTTGCTTAGAGTTACTTTGAGATATTTTATGTTATTTGTGGCTATTGTGAAGGGTGATATGTCTAAAAAGTTTCTGCACCCCAAAAGCCTCTCTGCCTACATAATAATCCTAGTCAGACCAAATTAGAAAAAGCCCAGGTTTAATGGATATAAACATTCCTGGATGACTTTCCAGCCACTCAGAGAGGAGATGGGAAAGGAAGACAGGAAAACCACGTGTTTGTTCTGTAGGGGGCAGTTTAAACGCCCTGTGGGAGTGGTCTTGAGCATCCTTGGGGAGGAGTCATTGTTTGGCAGGCTTTCTTGGGGGTGGAGTATGGAATGAGGCAACTCCAGGGGGAGGTGGCTTAGGGTGGAGCCTCCACCTAAACATTCTAGACTTCTTGGATATATGGATGCCAGGGGCTGGAGTGAAGCCTTCACCCAAACATTCCAGACTCTTTGGTTATAGGGGCCTTGACTCAAGTCTGCCTACTTCGTATGGGCATGGGCTGATGTGTGTGGGGAGGGGGGAGTTGGGAGTTGGTAGGCTCACACTCAGTGGTAGGGTACCATGAGTGGAGAGGCATCTGGTTAACTGCTATCCTGGAAACCTCAGGCGTCTGTTCCTTGAGGGAGATGAGAAGGCTGGTTACTAGGAGAAAAAAAATTTCCTATCGGCCCTATGAACATGGCTGGCCATGGGAAGGGTGACAGGTGCCAGGACGAAAGGGCTGGAGAAGTGCCCTGGTGGTACAGGAGAGGAAGGGTGAATGAGACACGAGAGCAGATGAGCCCTTTAAAACCAGATTTGAGCCGGAAAAGGTGGTACCAATGGTGAAGTCCCAGGAGTTGGTGCAGGTGTTATCTGGAGAGTCCTCTGTAAGTTGGTCTTGGCCCAGACAGCAGGAGTGACCTGTAAAATGTGCTTAAAAATGGGTGGGGTCAAAATAAGCCCTGGAAACTGTTAGTTTTCACCAACCAGATTTCTTCATACAACAGCAGAACTTTTTCCAGGAACCTGTAGGTATCCATCTGTAAGACAGATGGAACAGATTTATATCTTGGTGTCATAGCAAAAGGCTATGGATTTAGGTTAAAAGGCATGAATATTTTGGAAGACAATTAGAGAAAATTTAAATTTTTGAACCTTTGAAGTTACATCTGAAAAAAGCCTGTGAAAGAGGAACACTTGACTGTACTTTTAGCAGAAAATTTAACTAATGTAGTAGTGAGCTATCAATATCTCAAGTCATCAAATACCATCAGACAGATCTGAGAGGGGTAAATAAATGAGCAGAAGTGAGATAGCTTTTTTAGCTACCCAGGCAATCCCAATCTCTCCGTGGTCTTTGGTGAATACCAACCTTAGAAACAGTATACTTGCCTTCAGCTCCTAAGCCCAGAAGGCCTGACAGATTTTCCTGTGGGGGTAGGGTTTGGTCTACCTGTTCTGGCAGGATGAGATGGTTGATCTCCTGGTGTAGTGCTGTCTATTTTCCAGACAGCTGATGAGGTCAAAGTCAGCTTTTTCACTGTGTGTGTGGCTTCCAAAGGCAAGCCTCCAGGAGGAAGGGCTTCTGCAACCATGCATCTTCTTGGAGGAGCTATAGGATGCTGCAGGAGCTGGCATGGCTCTGTCATAAGAAGCTCTTTTGTTAAATGTCATACTCTCAGATCTGTAAAGGCACTTGAGAATCAGGGTACCATTACCTGTCAGGTATATTTAAATTAAATATATAAGTTAAATTTGGACATATAGTTTACCCGATCAGTTATAGCTTACCAATGTCAGTAGAAGCAAGAAGATTAGAAGGAATATTTTAGTAAGCCAATGTATATCAGAGGCGGAACATCTCCTTGGTAGGGCCAGCACACGTAGGTACTCTTACCAAAGATGGCAGCTATCCATGTGTTTGTATTTTTTCCAGAGCTGTTGTAATCTGGAGTTACAAGTTTTACAGATTTTAAAACAAACACACATACACATACAGATATAAAACAAGCATATGGTGGCCACATTATTCACATGTATATATTAACAGACAGATGAGTAAAACTTTTCCCAGGCAGTTGTGTCAGCTGACCAACTTAAAAATCCTGGAGTATGCTGCAGGAGCCAGGTGAGCACACAGGCGGTTCCATTGAGGGCCAGCTCAGCAGATTCTGTAAGGGAGAACAGAAGTGTAAGGACGGAACACCTATGTAGCTCAGAGTAGTGGGGTAGGGAGAAGGGATCCATCTCAGGGAGAATCTCATCAGAAACAGATCACATGCCAGGAACACAGACAAACAGCAAACAGCCAGAGAAGAGAAGGCGGTGGGGTGGGGGAAGAGCACAGTATCCAGAAATCATGGGCGTATGAGGGTTTGGTTTACTTGTTCCTATGCCAACAAAAATATTTAGGCATTAAGGACGTATGGTGTCAACCCCAATTTCAAAAGATTTTGTAAAAAGGCAGCCCAAGGGCATTTGGGGATCAGGCTTTGAATTGCAGACTTGCCCATTTTGCAAGTCTATTCTGGGACTGGAAGCCTCGTGCAATGCACCCACTGTGGTAGGCTTTGGGTTAAAACAAAACAAAACAAAAACAAAAACAAGGGGTGTGTGGAAATTCCCTTGAACAAAACATCTTCTGAAAAAGGGGTCACATGGAACAAGGCAGGTGCTTGTCCTGGTAACAGTTCGGAAGCCTGGCGTTGCTGCATCTCTGGCAGGACAACCAGAAAATCACAGGAGGCCCTGGGCCTCTAAGGGCTTGGAAAGGACGACTTACCAAGTCAAAGTCCATCTTAGCCTGACAGAGCGCAGGTGCAGGGAAAGGGTGTTGTCCCAACACGTGGCTCCAGATCAGTGGAAGAAAAGAACACCCCCTCAGTGGGACCTCCAGATGCAAAGTTTATGCACCCTGATAAGCCTCTCTGCCAACGCAATAACCCGAATCAGACCAAATGAAACCAAATTAGAAGAAGCCCAGGTTTAATGCTTTGGAATGCTTTCCAGCCCCACCCGCCTCCCCACCCAGGACATAAGGAAGAAAGACAGGAAAACCACGTGCTTGTTCTCTGAGGGGAAGTTTAAATACCCTGTGGCTCACACGTGGAATTTTAGCACTCAAGAATTGGATGCAAGAGTATCAGGTGTCCGAGGCCATCCATCTTCAGCTATACAGCAGGTTCAAGACCAGATGGGGCTGCATGAGAACCTATCTTTTTGTTTAATTAAAAGTAGATATTTTTATACAATATGTTGTGATTACAGTTTCCCCTTCCCAACTCTCAGGTCCTTCCCACTTCCCCTCCCATTCAAATCCACACCTTTTCTTTCTCTCTTTCATTAAAAAAAAAAAAAGCTATTTAAAAAAGAAAAAGAAAAAGATGATAAAAATAAAAATGAACAAATATGAATGGGTCAAAACAAACAGAAAAAAGGAACCAAAGAAAAAAACACAAGAAACACATACAGATGCAGAGACAGAAATCCCAAATAGACCCAAAATTGGAAAACAGAATGAGCGCTCTGACGGAAACAGTGTATGAATGCAAATGATGGAGTTGTATAATTAGATGGCATTGGAAGGTTCAGAGCCTACAAGACCCACAACAACGGGCCACGTGAAACCTCTGTGTCTGTGAGCCAAAGTCAGTCTTTCCTTGTTCTAGGAGAAGTCAATTATTTTATTATAACAGCAAGGGCTGGTGATACACAGACCCATGCATGCTTACTTGAGAACATATCCTCCACTTACTGTAACATAAAAATATGTAAATTTGGATGGAACAGAAAGTTGTGTTTAAAATTGAGGGAGGGGACAGTTTAAGAAGTAAGAACTATATGTGATCAATGGAACATAGCTTCTAGGTTAGAGACGGGGGCTTGCGTCCATTTCCCTTTCAGCCCTGGGACACCATCTGGCTTAGACCATGAAGACCCTGTATATACTGCTTTGGTCTCTGTGAGTTCATATGTGTGTCAGTTCTATTGTGTCCTCCATCCCCACTGGCTCTTATCCTTCTGTCTCCTCTTCTGCATAGTTCCCCGAGGAGACGGATCTGAAGGACACATCCCCTTTAGAATCGAGTGTTCCATGGTATCTCACTCTGTGCCTTTGTTCAGCTGCCAGTCTCTGTATGTGGAGAGCCTGACTTTAAAAAAATTAAATGTTCTTTGAACAGGAGGCTTGTAATCAGATGATTTTAATAGCTCTTCTGGTTAATGGGATGATTCAGGGTTGCCTTTGGTATATGAAAGGCCCAAGGCTCAGTAAAAGCAGACAACATTTTGAGTTCTCAGATAATTTCATTTCTAGGAAGTAGCCCTAGATGCTTCCATGGTTACATTCAAAGCAAACACAAGCACCTATTTAGCCAACACTCTGGTTTAATTACAGATTCTTCTTGATTATGACTTAAATTCTGACTTACATAAGACTATTTAAATTCCAGCTGGGTATACTTGGAAGCTATTATTTTAGGAAAAATTTTAGCATATCAGACATTTTACCAATTAAGAAAGGCTTTCACATTGAGTAAGTTCAGTGATGATAAATGAATTTCATCTCACACTTGCTTGCTGTGTGTCTATATAAAGCGGGGTCTTGCTATGTATCTAGGCTGGCCAGGAACTTGAGACCATTCTGCCTCAAATCATCTTCCCGAAGTGCTGGGTTTCAGGTGGACCCCATCACATCTTGCACACTTGTCAATTTTAGTTGATTGGCCTGCCTGGTATCGCACACTGACACGGAACCTGAGGTGGAGCCTGAACTCTGGAGGGATGTTTACAAGCATGACAAATCATTAGTGTCTTTTTGGTTGATAGAGACAGGCGGGGCTCACACTCTTCATAATTCCCACCCTTGATTCCTAAACTATAAGGTAGGGTTGGTAATGCCTCTTTTGTGGGCAGAGGCTAAATACTGCTAAGATTTTCCAAGCAGGGGCAGTCAGTAGAGACGTTAACTCCATCCTGAGGATAGAACGTTGTTAATATGACTGGCAAATGGCTGAAATGAAATTGTTGAGGAGTCTGGTTCCTTGCTAAAAAGATAAATGTCCTGAAGTCTATGCAGTCACTGTTAAGTTTGCTGAACCTGGTGGCAGAGCTGCTGCAGCTGTAGTTCAATGGAGAGAACTCACCTTGCACGTGTAAGGTCTCATGCTCAATCCCCAGGTTAAAAAGAAAGAAAGCCCTGGTGGTGCAAAACAGCCCAAGAGTTGCTACTAAAAAATTTGGCTTAGCAATCAGTTATCAATAGTACCCATCTCTCTAGAACTTTCCCTCACACTAGAGTACTGATACCAATACCAGCTTGTTTGTTGATAACAAATACTTCTAAGACCTGTCCCATGAATAACTCAGTGATAGGCATTTTTCTACAGAGGAGTAAATTGCTGGGTTTCTTTGAACATTTTCCTTCAAACTAGTTTCTTTAGGCTTCAAATATGCTTTTGGAAACTTCATTTCTGGAAGGTGGTGTTAGCTGTGACTGATTTGATGATCACTTAAGTGACATATTCCCCTTGCAATAATAGTAGGCTGTAAACCGCCCAGCAGGTCAGTTATTCTAGGGTTGTAACCCGCCTGGCAGGTCAGTTATTCCAGGGTCCCCGAAGAGGCGCTATCTGAAAAGACATGGGCGGGAAAGAGGAAGAAGGCCAAGCAAGAAAGATCTGTTGTCAAAGCCTCCGTTTATTCGCGTCATGGTTGTGGCTTATATAGCCCTTGGATGAGGAATTTGGCTTGGGATGGGGGCAGGGGCATGGCCAGGGCAGGAAGGGATCTTGCAGCGATGGTCACAAGCCGACACTTGGTCACAAGTCGGTCATGAGGTCACGAGTCCTTGGTCAGGAGGTCACAAGTCGACACACCTAGTGTTCTCTATGCAGGCGGAATCGTTCCTTTTGTGATTCCAACCACAAACAGTTCTCTAGATAGTTGGAATGCTGGGCAGGTTCTGCTAACAGATAACTCTCAAGATAGTTGGGTGTGGGGTGGGTTCCACCAACAAACAGTTCTCAATACAGTTGGGGTGTGGGGCTCTCCGCAAACATCCTTAGGACAATAGTTCCTACTATACTTTTGGGACACTAGGCACTTTTATCTGGAGATCCAATGTGGGGAGGAGTTAGGAAATAAACTCATTCTCACCTCTCAGACCTGATAAAGCTTTGCATTAAAGTCTCCATTACTACTTATCAGTGGCCAGAGTGGTAAGTCAGTACCCACAAAGAAATTATGTCAGAGCTGATATTTCATACAAAAAATAGACCCTCTCTGGGCTCAGGGAAAGCGGGGTTCTCAGCACGCTCACACGTGACTCCTGTAATTTGTGCTGATCTTAGAAGAAAATTTCTTTGATTGGAAAGTGTTTGCTGTCGTTTTAAATTGTGTGTGTGTGTGTGTGTGTGTGTGTCTGTGTCTGTGTGTCTGTGTATATGCATGTGTGTTTGTACGTGTTG
Organism: Chionomys nivalis; assembly: GCF_950005125.1. Classification (NCBI taxonomy): domain Eukaryota; kingdom Metazoa; phylum Chordata; class Mammalia; order Rodentia; family Cricetidae; genus Chionomys; species Chionomys nivalis. The sequence goes on along the minus strand of NC_080090.1, from coordinate 28,630,132 downwards.
TGTGTTTGTGCAGGTGGCTATAGTGCCTGCAGAGGCCAAAAGAGGGCATCAGATCCTCTGAACTGGAGTTACAGCTGGTTGAGCTGCTGGGAATTGAATTTAGGTCTGGAAGAGTAGCCATGGTCATTCTTAACCATTGACACCTTTCTACCCTTTAGATTGGAAGTTTTAAGATTTTACTTATATATTTATTTGATCTGTAAATATGGGGGCGGAGCACGGACAGCATGTGGAAGTCAGAGCACAACATTCATGAGTCAGTTTCTGCCTCCCATCATGTGGGAACCAGAAATGGAACTCAGGTCATCATACTTGGTGACAAGAACCTTTACTGCTGACATACATTTCTGGCTTTCTTTAAAAAACCCTCTGGAGTTGCAGGCAGTTGTGAGCTGCTGTGTGGGTTCTAGGACTGAACCTGGGTCCTCTGCAAGTGTTCTTAACCACTGAGTCATGTCTCCAGCCCCAGATGCTTCTTTTTAAAATCCAGTGTATGAACTGAAATAAAGCCAATTTGTGCTTATAATTATATCTCCAGAGGAAACCTAGCAAGGAGAATTGGGCAAACTTTGATGACTGAACAGAACTGTTTTCTAGATCCCTTTAGAATTTCAAAGATGGAACTTCATGTAGGAAAAGATTCTTATCAAAGTGGACTACATCTATTTCAATGTAGGAAGGTAATATCAATATCTGTCCCTGGCTCCACAAAGGAGAAGGCAGGCAGCAGGTGAAACAGTCAGCACATACCCAAGATATTTAAACATGAAGAAGCTCTATCAAAAAGGAATTAGAAGGGAGTTTTGGTTTAAAATCGCACTTAAAGGGGCTGGGAAGGCATGAAGGCCAAGTTCAGATATCCAGCACATATTATAAGAAAATTCTGAGTGTGACCGCTGGCATCTGTGTCTCTAGTATTAGGGTATGAGTAGGTGCTCCTACACACACATACATGTGAATCTACATCTGCACACCCAAGTGCATACACGCATATATACTACTCACATACACACATAATAGATATACATATATACGCTATGCACAATGCACACACACATGCATATATATTATGTACTATAAGTCATATATTGTTGTGAACTGCCTGCCATGGGTATTGAGAATTAAACTTGGCTCCTCTGCAAAAGCATTTATTGCAGTCTGGGAGTTCAGGGGCCAGGACTTCACCAACGGTAGCGAAAAGAATGCCTTCAGAGCAGCAGGACTTAGAAAATTTCTTTTTTCAATCTGAGGGTAAATAAGCTTTCTGATGGTAACTTTAAAAAAAGTAACAACCACGTGTCTTCCTGATAGTCGCCTTCTCTTTTACTTCAAAGAAAAAAATCCCTTTCTGAAAACCTCTCCATCTCTATACAGCTGCGTCTCTGTCCACACAGCTACACAGCACTTCTCTCTCTGTCTCTCATGCTTCTCCTCCTGCACATCCAGCTACATCTCCCTCTCAGTGTAGGCACACACATGCACACACACATGCATGCATACATAAGGCACATATGCACACACAGACACACACATGCACACACAGGCACACAGGCATGCACACACAGGTGCACACATGTGCACACAGACACACACAGACGTGTGTGCACACACATGTGCACACACATGAACACACATGCACACACAGAGAGACATACATACACACATTTCTCTCCTACATCACCGTTTACAGAAATGACTCTAAACAAATATGAATCACATTTTCAGGATCACTCAGCTTCTTGAGTAAACGATAAGAACAGAGCTACACTGGTCACACAGTGTCTCTCATGCTAGGGAGATCACAATGACTGGGCATGCTGAGTAAAGTAAGCATGCATCTCTGAGTGGTCAGGGTTCCCAGACAGAGCTTGACACTGAAATTCAGGACTTAAATAATAGACAGTTAGCTGGCTCAGCCTTGAGATTGGGAGTACATACAGAAAGTCCATTGCTGAGAAAGTTATGTTTACTAAAGCTGCTTCATGCCTGACTTTGAATCAGTAATGAACACCTGGGAAATTGTCCTTGTGTATTTGTCTCCAGGGGCAACCAGTTTGCTTTGAATTTGTTCTGACGTCTAAAATTATCTGTCTCTGTGACTGAGAATACTGACTTTCCTAGTCAGACTGAGTAATGAAAATATCCTGGTATTATTTCTATCCGTCAGAATTATACAGATAAAGCAGAAATCATCTTCCTGGCCATCCACAGCTATATGTGTGCCCACAGATAGAATATATACATGAGATAAACATACAAGCAGTGGGAAAAATACCTATAGCTGTTTTTAGTGGCACATGAGGAAAATGACAGTGACAAAATTATACACAGGCAGTGGTCTCATAGCCTTGCTTTACGAGATTCTTTCTATCAGATAGTTGTCCATCTGGTGGGTTGACCTTATGAATATCAGTTGCCACCTGCTGAACACTCTCAGTGACCAGCAACTCTCAGCAAACATTCTCTGCTCCTCACCACTGATCTGTCTCTCCGTCCCCACACTGATTTATTCTGTGTTTGATGTGAGGTGTTGAATGCAGGGCCTTCTGAATTCTAGCATACACTCTATGACCTTGTTTCCCCTCCCACCAGTGTGTTATCTGAAATGTATAACTCTATACATCTAGAAAAACTAACTAACATGACTACAAGCTTGACTGTTATAAATGACTATTAACCTATATTTCTTAATTATACATTACATTTTTAAATGAGCTGCACAAACACAATACCTTAATCAAGAGCAGAAATATACATATAACAAAATTGACCTGAAATTTGTATCAATAAGCCAGTACTTATCACAAGCCACTGTTTCTTATGCTGAGCCAGTAAGCCTTTTATTAAAGGAGCTAGCAAACAGAGCCCATCTGAAAAAAAAATGTGGTTAAACTTTGGGTTTTTTGTGTGTGTCTAGAATTCCTTTCCAAGCGCTCTCTAGTTATATGTGGATTTAGTTGGTATTTGTTGGCACACCGATCTGTAGGGGTGGCTGCTTGTTTATTTCCCAGATGCTCTGAGGGACACACCTGTGAGGGACACACCTTAAAAAGATACCTGTGAGGGACACATTTTTAATGAGACACACCTGTGAGGAAACATACCTGTGAGGAGACACATCTGTGAAGAGACATACCTGTGAGGAGACGGGAGAGCACCATTTCGTGAGTTGGATTCTGGACTGCATAGAAAGAAGGAAGTTAGCTGAGCATAATCCTTCACGATTCTCTGTCTGTAGATGCGATGTGACCAGTTGCCGTAAGTAAGGTCCCTACCACCCTGATTTCCTTGCTACGCTGGACTGTAACCTCACACTGTAAGCCCAAATATACCCTTCATCCTTTAAGTTTCTTTTGTCGTGGATTGTATTACAGTGACAGAAAAAGTGACTGAGGCTCCCTCTGAGGACTAACTAATACCACACTAGTTAGGAAAACTTGACTGAGGACTAACCAACACTACACTAGCTAGGGAATCTTGACTGAGGACTAACTAACACTATACTAGTTCAGAAAACTTGACTGAGCACTAACTAACACCACACTAGTTAGGAAAATTTGACTGAGGAGGTAGACTGAGATAAGTAGACTTCTTATCTAGCATGTGTAGATCCTGGGTAGAATTGGCAGTGCCTCAAGAATGGTAACAAAAATGGTAACCGTGTATGGTACAATAATCTGAAGGTACTAGAAACATAATTGAAACAATAGAATAAGGGGCCCCTTTCTGACTCATCGTTCCTCTTAGTGTGTCCTTTCATGGAGAAGAGAACCAGTAAACTCCAGGGTTTCTTAGAGCACTAAAGCCATTCACATTCATGACCTAACAACCTCCCAGAGCCCCTCCCCCAACCACTGTCAAATTGGGGTTGGGTTTCACTGGAAGAATACAGAGGAACACATGTAGTCACAACTCTGCAGAATACCATCAGCTAATGTGCAATTAACCATTGTGATAACAGCAGTGACGAGTTATTGAATGATAGACCTCTATTTTATCATTTCTTCTGAGGCACACACTTTTTAAAAAACATTTTTCACCCTTTGATAATTTCATATATGTGTACAATGTATTTCTGTCATATTCATCCCCACTCCCTCTCTCTAACTCCTGACACCACCCTCGTCTCTCTTCCAAATTAATGTCCTTTTTCTTTTTTAAAAAATACTTTGTTGTGTACAATTAGTGCTGCCCATATATGCTTGGCCATGGAGCCATACACTAGAGCAGGGTCAGCCTACTGCAGACCTACATAAAACTGAATCTCCTACACGATGCACATGTCCTTATAATCTCTTCTTTATAGATGAGGAATTCACAAATCACAAGGTTTAGTGATTAGGAAATGACAGAACCAGGATTCATGAGCAATCCAGGATCAGAGCGCACTTTCCTATGGGAGTATGAGTATATATGTGTGCTGCAGTTATGAAAAGTCTTCTAGGAAAAAAAGGTGAATGTGTCTACAATTAATGTAGCCACACAGTAAAAGATGTTGTTATACAGGTATATATATGTTTTTGTGATTTCAGAATTACCACTAAGGAAATAGTGGGAACTTGGATATTTATTCTATATATTTTTAAAAGATGCTTTTATCTTTTCTAACAATGTTTGAGATTTTTTTTCCGAGCAATTTAAGAACAATCGTTAACCCAGAAAGACAAACATGATATGTATACACTCGCAATTGGATATTAACTGTAAAGTAAAGGAGAGCCATGCTGCAATCCACAGACCCAGAGGAGCTAAGTAACAAGGAGGCTCAAGGGGGAGAAGGGTGCATGAATCCCACTGTGAAGGGGAGGTGGGATTATCATTACCAGTGGAGAGGTGGAGAGTCTGGAAGGGGGTAGTGAGGACAAGAATAGGAGGGATCAGGTGGGAGAATGGAGGGGGGGAGTATTGGGAGAGAAAACTGGAATCTGGGGGCATCTCTGGGATGAGTTAGAAGCCTAGAGCAATGAGAGTGACCCTAGCTAAGACTCCTAGCAACAGGGAATGTGGAGCCTGAACTGGTCATCTCCTGTAACCAGGCAAGACTTTCAATGGAGTTACTGGTACACCAACCCAGCCATAAATCCTTCAACCTACAATTTGTCCTGCCTACAAGATGAGCTGGGGTAAAGAAAGCACAGAAATTGTGGGAGTGACCAACTAATGATTGTCCCAGCTGGAGACCCATACCCTGAGAGGGATCTCACCCATGACGGACAGGACCCAGAGGGAGGATGCTCTGGAGACCTAGAATAGAACCAACAATGATTAGCAGCAGCAGCAGCAGCAGCAGCAGCAGCAACAACAACAACAACAACAAAAGAGTCAGAGCAATGATTCCTAATGCTATTCTGCTATCCTCATAGACTGGTGCCTCGCCCACTACCCCAGCCGTCATCAGACAGGCGTCACCCAGAAACTGATGGAAACAGAAGCAGAGACCCACAGCCAAACAACAGGCCTAGCTCAGAGAATCCTGCTGAAGAGGGGGAGAAAGGATTGTAGGACTCAGTGGGGTCAAAGTCACCACAGGAAACCCCCATAACCAGCTAACCTGGGCTCAGAAGGGCTCACAGAGACTGCACCAACAACCAAGGAACCTGCGTGGGACTGACCTAGGCCTTCTACATATATGTTACAATTGCATAACTTGGTCTTCTTGTGAGACCCCTAATGGTGAGAGCAGGGGCTATCTCTGACTCTGTTGTCTGCTTTTGGGGCCCATTCCTCCTATCAGTGCAACTTGATGTACCATGGCTGGCTGACATCCATGGGAGGCCGCCCACCAGTGTCTGAAGAGAAACAGAGGAGGAGGAGGAGAGCAGGTGTGGGTAGAGGAGAGGAACTGGGAGGAGAGAAAGGAGGGGAAACTTTGGTTGGGGTGTAAAAACAACAACAAAGCAAACAAAAAGAACAATTGTGCAACAAATAAAGTCACCGCCAGGGGGCTCAGTAAACGGGGGCTCTCTCGCCCTCTCTCTGGGGCGCTGGGCAGGGAGCTGTCCAGGTGCTGAAGCATGCGGCTTCTACAGCTCTGCGCAGAGATCCTGGAGCTACCGAGAAAGCCACTGCGAGCTCTGTGATTGGAAATCCATCCGTGTTGGGTGCTAATCTGGAGTGTAGGACTGCTCTGAATTCTTTGGTTACTCCAGCCTGAATCAGCTCCAGCACATAAGGGGAGGGTAAGCAACTGATAGATAGTGGTTTAACATGCTTTTCTCCCTGCAAAGAAAAGGCACCGCCATCGAGAAGCAGAGGTAGGTGGGTGGCATTGTCAACACAAAAGTTCAAGGCACAAGCGTCAGCCAGCAATCGGGACCAGGAATTCCTACCTAGCTTTCAAGCATTTGGGAGAGGGTACAACCCAGGAAAGGACAACAGGGCTGTTGTTTGAGCAACTTCACTGAGCTAGAGATTCAAAACTTTCAAATCCATTTTCATGTTGTTTGTAAACAATAGGTGTGTCCTTAATTTTATTCTTTTCTTTGAGTGTGTATGCTACATATGTGTAGAAGTGAGTGTCTTTGTCGATGTGTGTGTGGAGGACAGAGGAGCCTGTCTGCTGTCCCATCAGTCTCTTTATTCTCTTGAGACAGGGTCTCTCACTGAGGCTGAAACGAGGCTGGCAGTCAGCAAGCCCAGTGATCATTCTATCTCTGTACACCGCTGTGCCCAGCTATGCTCAGAGTTTTATGTGGCTGCTAGAGATTTGAACTCAGGTCCCATGCTTTCATAGTAAGTGCTCTTGCCTGTTGAGCCACCCTTTAAATCCTATATTTAGTGTTTGATAAGAGACTGCAAATGTCAACATGAAAATACAGTTACAAGACGAATTAATTGTCTGTGGTTCTCAAAGGTGGTAATGGATTGGGTTAGTATGGCTGAATATTTTTCTTGAGTGTTTAAATTGCTGCAACATTTCAGAGGAAATTTTTATTATCGTATATCAGGATATTAATGGATTTTCCTTTGGGCTCAGCAATTCCACATTAGGAGTTTAATTAACATTTCTTGGAGAAATATGGAAAGTTATTCAATATCTTTCAATTACAGTCACACAGATATGATACTATCAGGTTTATGAAGAAATATTGGAATCAGCTTAAATGTTATTCATAATAGGTAGGCTAAATTATGTTTTATCAGTAGACATGTAGTTACTAAGAAAGCTGATTTATATAAATAGACAAACACAGTCATAACATTTTTGGTATTGAAGAAAGGTAAAAGATAATATACATAGTATAGTCTGTTTAGATAAATATACTTGAATGCACACACACTCATACACAGGGAATAATAACATAATACAGTTTATTTAGGTAAATACATTTGAATGCTCACACACATACCCACACACAGAGAATAATATACATAGTATAGTCTGTTTAGGTAAATACACTTGAATGTGCACACACACACCCATATACGGAAGAAACTAGAAGACTATGGAATGAAGTATTAACAGAGGTTTTATTTCAAACAGTTGCCAAAGGAAAAGAGAGGGACTTTTAACTCTCTTTTTGATGAACATTAAAAAATTGGATGCCGGGCAGTGGTGACACATGTCTTTAATCCTAGCACTTGTGAATCAGAGGCAGGCGGATCTCTGTGAGTTCAAGACCAGCCTGACCTTCAAGAGTTAGTTTCACCCCCTGTGAGCACCCTTCAGGCCCTCCCCCCCCCCCCCCCCCCCCGTTCCTGAAGTCTGCAGTGGGAGCCTCCAGGCTTCTGGTTGAGGGGGCCAGTCTCCAGTTTCCTGGTTGTGGGTACTGAGAATTTTAACCCTAATGTTCACAATTTTTAAATAGAAGTTTTGTTCTTTTGGCAAAAAAAAAAAAAAAAAAAAAAAAAAAAAAAAAGTTTCAGGTCAGGCCCCAAAGCTACAGAGAAATCCTGTCTTGAGAAACAAAAACAAACGCAAAAAATTGGTGACACATTTTCATTAGTATCCATACACTGTAAGCAGGTAGCATCTTTTCTTTTTTAAAAGATAAAAAGAAATAGCATAAATCAAAATAGTGAGGTAGATAACATTGTTATTCCTTCTGTATGTAGCTTTTAAATTTTTATTCTTTCAAGTTTTAATGCCAATAGAGAATTCAATTATTTCTCCCCTTTTGGTCATCAGAAAAAGATTTTATACAAAGATTCTTCTCTTTTTCTCTTTAATGTGGGACGTGTCACCCTAGGAATTTCTTGAATCTCTAAAGTCCCTTATCATCTGAGTAGATCAAGTCACATGTCCCTTCTGCAGCAGTTAACTGCTGAAGTTGTTAATAAATCCCTTTCCTTTCCTTTTTTTTTTTTTTTGATTTTCGAGACAGGGTTTCTCCGTCGCTTTTGGTTCCTGTCCTGGAACTAGCTCTTGTAGACCAGGCTGGCCTCAAACTCACAGAGATCCGCCTGCTTCTGCCTTCCGAGTGCTGGGATTAAAGGCGTGCGCCATCACCGCCCGGCTTACTTTTCTTTTTTGTTTTTTTTTTGTTTTTGTTTTTGTTTTTGTTTTTTGAGGCAGTGTTTCTTTGTGTAGCCGTGACTCTGTAGACCAGGCTGGCCTTGAACTGAGAGATCTGCCTGCCTCTGCGTCCCGAGTAACACCATGACCACCTGGCTTCATAAAATATTGTTCAAAGATCTCACCTGTCACGTTCGGGAAGCCAGAGCACTGGACCTTCGGGTCTGAGGAAACAGATTGTGTGTCTGTGCTAAGTCACAAGGGTCAGCCCTAAACCGCTGTTTGCAAATTTTGTCGGTATTGATTAAACTCTTGAATTTTGAAGAGGAGGGGGAGTTTGGAGGAGTAAGAAATCCGGTTAGTGTTAGGAAGACTCCTGGGACCTTTCACAGACCGCTGGCCGCCTCGAAAGGGATCCTCTTTGACGATGTTAGACTGAAAGAGGAGCATCGGCATAGACCTTTGTGGATGTGACCGGGGTTCTCTTTTGAGGTTCACATGCTGTGTTCACAAGATGATGTCGCTGACACATGTCAGTGTGGTGAGGGAAGACTCACAGAAAGGGCTGAGATCCCTGACAGATTGCACGCCAATCTGCATTGTGGGCAGTGGGAAGCTTTCCAATAAGATGTTGGTACTCTTAACTGGCCTTTCTGTACAGTGTGTTCAAAATCGTGTTTCAGATATTGAGGTTTTTTTTTTTTTTTTTAACAAAACCCAGAGTTTCAGTGATCTGGAACCCACAAGCCCATCTTTTAGCATTTCTTCCCCATACTGAATTTTTAAATAGATTTGGTTGAGAAATCAGGTTGTAGGTGAGGTTTGCATGCGTCACATTGCTACAAGACAAAATCTAACTAGCAGAACCAGAAGGCATGACTGAGGCAAATTCAGTTCCCTCCTAAAGGGCAGTAAGGAAAACTAAGCTCCATTGTCCAAACCGTCTAACCAGCACAGCTCTGTCTGTCTCCTCTCTGACCCAGAGACAATGAAAGACAGAAAACCGTGTGCTGGGCAGTGAATGTGTGATAATTTTGTGTCTTCCAAGTGAGATAATTATCTTCCAGAAGCAGCTACAGAACAAGATGAAGACAATAATAATGGTTCTCTTTTATAACAGAGACTTTCCTGAAAATAAACTCTCACTCACTAGCTCAGGCTGGCCTAAATATGTAGCACAGGCTAATCTCAGATGTTCTTCTTATTCAGGCCTTTCCAGTGCTGGGATTATGGATATGAGCTACTGTCCTCATATCATAAATCTTTACCATGTTTAATCTTATTTAATTCTCATTATAGTCTCATTAGATAAACTCTGTTTAGAAAATAGAATTTGGAATTTATTTCTTATTCATAGATATAATTACTCCTACTGAAGTGATACTGGTCATTAGATGCCTGGAATTTATACAACTTCCTTCTAGACATTTAAGAATGAAAGAGGGTAACATAACATGTTTCAAAGATTTGTTTGTATTTTCATTATTTTGTGTGTGTGCATGAATGTATGCACAGGTGCAGGTGCTCATGTGTGAATGGATGAACATGTGCAGGTGCTCATGTGTGAATGTGTGCACATGTGCAGGTGCAGGTGCTCATGCGTTGTCAGGAGCTATTTCCCCCCAAAAATATTGCAGGGACCATTGTCCTGGGGAGTTTGCAGAGAGCCCCACACCCCAACGGTATTTAGAACTGTTTTATTGGCAGAGCCTATCTCACACCCAACTATCTTGAGAGCTGTTAGTGGAACCCGCCTCACATTCCAACTATCTAGAGAACTAGGTGTGTCAACTTGTGACTTCCTGACCAAGGAATCGTGACCTGACCGATTGAAACCTCCTGACTGACGATCCTGCCCCCATCCCAACCCAAATTCCTCATCCAGGGGCTATATAAGCCGCAACCGTGATGCTAATAAATGGAGGCTTTGACAAGAACTCTGCTTGGCCTCCTTCCTCTCTCTTGCCCATGTCTTTTCAGATAGCGCCTCTCTGGGACCCTGGAATAACTGACCTGCCAGGTGGGTTACAACCCCTAGACTAACTGACCCACCAAGGTGGTCTACAGAGTGTGAATGTGTGCACATGTGCAGGTGCAGGTGCTCATGTGTGAATGTGTGCACATGTGCAGGTGCAGGTGCTCATGTGTGAATGTGTGCACATGTGCAGGTGCAGGTGCTCATGTGTGAATGTGCACATGTGCAGGTGCTCATGTGTGAATGTGTGCACATGTGCAGGTGCTCATGTGTGAATGTGCACATGTGCAGGTGCTCATGTGTGAATGTGTGCACATGTGCAGGTGCAGGTGCTCATGTGTGAATGTGCACATGTGCAGGTGCTCATGTGTGAATGTGTGCACATGTGCAGGTGCTCATGTGTGAATGTGCACATGTGCAGGTGCTCATGTGTGAATGTGTGCACATGTGCAGGTGCAGGTGCTCATGTGTGAATGTGCACATGTGCAGGTGCTCATGTGTGAATATGTGCACATGTGCAGGTGCTCATGGAGGGCAGGTGAGGTGTAAACATCTTGGCAAGGCTGCCCCTCCACAGGTCCTTATTTTCGTCAGGTTGGGCAGTTGTCAGTGTCTACATTTACCACCATTTGCTGTAAAGAAGGCTTCTCTGATTAAGGCTGAGAGCAGATTTTGTCTACAGACATAGATATATACATTTAGAAGACAAATTGGTACTATTTCATGTTAGTTAAATAATAACAGAATTTTCCCACTTAGGCCCTGCCTCTTAGTCTCTGTCTTATTCCAGTAGTGACATCTTGGGGACCAAGCCTTAGCATGGCCTTTCAGGGACATTCCAGATTTAAGCCACAGCTTATGAGTTAGTGATTTGCTTTGGGAAATCAGATACATAGATGAAGCATTATGTGAAAGGGTATATTAAATAGGAAAATAAATGAATCTAGTACAAAAATTAAAAATAAGGGCAAGGTCGATAATCCCAGTGTTTGGAGGCAGAATCAGGTGAGTCATGAGTATGAGGGTAGCCTGGGCTACATAGCAATATCCTGTCTCAAAAAAATAGAATAGAATAATATTAACTACTAAAGAGGGTAGCTTAGGAGAAATATTCTTTTCTGTTTTATTATGACTCTCCGTAAATAATTTTATTCAAATTCTATACAGAAACATGAAAATACTGAACTTGGAATCTGAAAGTGGTCTAACTTTCCCCAGGCTGTGAGAGAACACAGAACCATCGCGCCCAGCACGACAAGGAAGGGAGTTCAGGTAAAAGGGTCCCCTTCCCACCCCACCCCGCTTATGTGTAAGTGGCTGTGTGACTTGTCGTCTCTGATCCGTGACATAGAAAGTGAGACGATTTTCATGAATACATTTTCATGACAGACACCTCCAAACTCACATTTTATATCAACAGATATACTAAGAAATATATGTACAGTGATATTGATCTCTGTGATGGCTTTAGCAGTCATGTCTGATTAAATAAATTGCACAATGCATGTCGTGCACATGATTTCTAACAAAAGCAGAAAATGCATATGCTTCTTACTAAAGTTCAATTATCATATCATGTTTTTTTCAAATAAGGCTCTCTAAGGAGAAATTTAAAAGGCGGTATCACAATAACTTGGGCTCCCAAAAGAAAACACCAAAGACCAAGTGGTCTGAACAATGGGAACTGGTTCTCTGGAGGCTGGAATCACAAAGCAAAGTTTGGGTAGAGTACTTTTCTTCTGAGGCCTCGCTTTGATTTGCAGATGGCTGGCTTCTTGCTGTGTCCTTATTTGGCTTTTTGTCAGCCTCTTTTTCTCTCTGCAGCCCAGACTGTCCTTGAACTCCAGATTCTCTTTGCCTCTGTCTTCTGGATACAGGAATTACCGGGGTGTGCCACCATGTGCTGACAACTTTTTCCTCTAATTAAGAACTCTTGTTAGCTTGAATTACTCTTTTAAAGGCTTTCTCTTTAAAGGTAGCCATATCAGGGGCCAGTGATATGAATACAGAAGGGTGGACACGGTTCAATTTACTTTACAGAAACTCAAAGGAATAGCAGGGGTTCTGAGCAGGGGCAGGGAAGTTTTTTTTGGAGGTGGCATTCTAGTGAGGCCTGAATCAGCAGGTCGGAATGGCGTGGAGGAAGTCTTGCAGGGGATTTTAACATCCCGACATTAAGAAGCCTGTAAGACTGTGGAAGTGAGATCAGAGAACTCTCCAGCAGGCAGAGACCTTTCAGGACGAGCACGTGACAAACACTGTTGATGATGTGGTCCAGGCTGATGGTGCTGAACTGATCATAAATCCGTCTATCCATCCACGCTTTGATGTGGGGTGTTACATAGATGGTTTCATTGCTTTCCAGGGTTTCTGCAGCAGAAAAATGACTTCTTGTATTAGAATATTTAGACTTTCTTTAGAAAGGTGTCTAACTTAATCAGGTTTGATTTCAACTTCAGGAAACAACGAAACAAAAGCTAGATGAAGGGCATTTAGCAAGCTGATTTGTGTTTCTCAGGTATTTAGTAGCCTGTGCCTCTTTCTCCAACAGATTTCTTGTGTCATTGACATAAAGGACAGATTGTATACTGAGCCTTCTGGTTGGCTAACACCAGGTTTTGTTTTTGTTGGTTGGTTTCTTTTCTGAGATCCGGTCTTGTTGCTCAGCTGAGGTGGGCCTCAAACTTGTGATCTTTCCACACACGTGCGTTCCATCATGCCTGAGAAACACCAAATTGATTGATTGATTGATTGATTGATTGATTGATTCATACAGATTTTGACTATATAGCCCTGGTCAGCCTGGAACTTGCTATGTAGAATGGGTTGACTTCGAGGAATACACAGAGATCTCTTCATCTTTGCCTACTGAGTGCTGGGATTAAAGGCATGTACTGCCATTCCCAGATCAGAATTATTCTATTTTAATAAAAGTCCCAGATTTTTTTAACTGCACTGTGTTTTCATAACATAAGCCTTGCCCCTCCCACCAGGGGTCTCCACGGGATCCGGATGACACCTGAGGGCAAACTGTTCTCACACGCCCCTCTTCCTTTCCTTACCTTAGTCCACTTTCACACAGACAGACCTTGACAAACATTTCCCTTCAATTGGCCATGAATTCATGGTAGCGAAAAGTCAAAGCTACAGCTCAAGGGCAAAAAGAGACCATAAGGTGCTGAAAAATTAGAGTCCTTCAACCAAGAAGGAGGCTGCGTTGTACTGGCATATCAGCCCACAGCAGTGGTGTAAACCAGTTCTCCAGGAGAACGCCACAGGAGGGAAATAAAAGCAAGGGCAAAGCTCTTACTCAGCACTCGAAGAAGCAGGATATGAGACTCAACATGCTGACTCAGAGTCAGCCTGCAATTCATATTATTAATAGAGAAACCCTGCAAGGACTCACTCCGAAAGGATGATAAACTACACCACTGCTGGGCGAGCACATCCAGATGTGATTTTTACTGTTGGCAGTGAAAAGAGGATTTGCCCAATCAAGGGCAAAGCTGGACTTGGGAGAATGATTTCCAGCGGCAGACCGTACAGCACTGTGAAGCCCTGGGTAGTAGGGTTTGCTTCTGAGACCTCAGTCACAGTGCTGGCTGGCTCTAAGCTGCCCTCAGTTTCCTTATCTGCCAAATGGGGAATAATTTGGGGTTGATGTGAGGTGGTTGGTGTCAATTGGAAAGAATTAGAAACACAGGAGGCAAGCTTCCAGCATACCTTTGAGGGGTTTATTTAGATTAAATTAGTTTCTGGGTTTGGCTATGAGGGCCTATTGTAATGGTCTGTCCTGTCCTTTTAAGAGACTAGCCCCCACCCCCCTTCCACCAAGTCCAGTCTGAGCTCTTGCCATCCTTTCCATCTCTCTCCTGAAAAGGCAGCTGTTGACTGAGGTTTCTGTCCCATCAGGTCCCACAACCGTTTAGCCCAAATAAACACACTTCTTCCCCCATTTCTCTTTCTCTCTCTGCTCTTCCCCCTTCTCCCCTACCCCCTTTTCCCCTCCATAACCCACTAAATAAATATCCAACCTCCCTCTGCATGGCATGCCTAGCCTTCTCTATCTCCCTGCCTGGTGGCCCGCTGCCCCTCGTGGCACAACACCATTTTATTTTTACAATAACACCTATCATGATCAGGTTTACTTGAAATGGAGAGACACACCCTTAAAGGGCAACTACTCGAGTCCCAGGCAGCATCTCCTTTGCTTCCTGACTATGTATATGACCATCTGTCTCGGGTTCCTACCACTGTGATTTCCTCTCTATGAGCCAAAACAGACCCATCCTTTCTTAAGCTTCTTTGCCAGTGTATTTTATCACAGTAACAGAAAAAGAGATTCATATGTGAGAAATTCTTGCTGCATAGGTGTCCTGGAGGCCACTCAGTATGGGATATGCTTATCTAAGAGCCTGAACGCTTCATGAATACCCTGTAACTTAATGGTAACTGACATAGTAGTGGAAGCATAATCACTTGCTTGTAGGCAACTTGGCAAGAGAATTTAGCAAACCAACTTAAGAGCTAGATCACAACATTCTGCCCAGTATTGTGAATGAAAAAAAATCAATATTACTCTGGTATCATTTTTTTTTTTGGTTTTTCGAGACAGGGTTTCTCTGTGGCTTTGGAGCCTGTCCTGGAACTAGCTCTTGTAGACCAGGCTGGTCTCGAACTCACAGAGATCCGCCTGCCTCTGCCTCCCGAGTGCTGGGATTAAAGGCGTGCGCCACCATCGCCCGGCTGTCTGGTATCATTTTTTAAAATAAAATTATTTTTGCTGGGCCGTGGTGGTGCACTCCTTTAATCTCAGCACCAGGGAGACAGAGGCAGGGTGATCTCTGTGAGTTTAAGGCCAACCTGGTTTACAGATTGAGTTCCAGGATATGCTCCAAAGCTACACAGGGAAACCAAAATAATAAGCCGGGTGGTGGTAGCACACACCTTTAATCCCAGCACTCTGGAGGCAGAGTTGGGTGGATCTCTGTGAGTTCGAAGCCAGCCTGGTCTACAAGAGCTAGTTCCAGGACAGGCTCCAAAGCTACAGAGAAACATTGTCTTGAAAAACCAAATATATACATATATATATATATATGTATATGTATACACACACACACACACACACATATATATATATAAATATTGGTGTGTGTGTCTGTGGGGGGCATGCATGTTGTGGTATGCATATGGGGGTCCAACAAGAAGTTTCAGGAGTCAGTTCTCTCCTTCCACTTTGTGGGTCCTAGGGACCGAAGGCCTTGGTGGCAAAGCCCCTTTACTCACTAAGCCAACTCTCTATCCCTACTCCAGACTCAGGACTGTGACAGCTAGTGCTAATCGTCAATGTGGCAGAGTCTAGAGTTACCCAGGAGACAGGCCTCTGGGCATGTCCGGCAGGGATTATTTTTGATTTCATTAACTGATATGTGAAGGTTCATTTAAATGTTATTAATGTATTGCTTTTATTGTGTGGGACACATGCCATGCCACATGTGTGGCGACCAGAACCCTCTGTGGAGTTGGTTCTCTCCTTCCACCTTTACGGTCACGAGGTTTGAGAGGTAAGCACTTTTGCATCTTGTCCTCCCCAAAGACAAGACCTTAGCTGTGGGAGGGAGCTCCCTGGGCAGGGCGTGCTAGACTGCACAACAAGGAAGAAGCAAGCTGAGCGCTAGCACATGCTCATGCATTCATTGGCTTGCTGATTGTGGATTTGACGTAAGCAGTGGCTTCAAGCTCCTCCTTGACTTCCTGGCCATGAGGAGCCACGAACAGAATGCTAGAATAAACTCCCTCTTCCTTAAGTAGTTTTTGTGGGAGGATTTCATCACAATGATAGGAAACATGAGAATCTCACGTTTCTGAACCTATTGATATTATGGACATGCTGAATGGAGGTGCTATGTGACAGGATTTGCCTGAAGTATTGCCTCTTCTCTTCGAAATAAGCACATGAAAGAAATGGTCTCCCTGTTTCACAAGCCAGGAAACTTTGAAAGGGTAGGCAGAATTGCCAGAGGACCTATTGCTGGCACATTAGCTGTCTACTGTTGTATAAAAGACAGTTCTAGAATGCATTGACTTAAAGCAAGCTGAATTTTCAGGACCCTCATTAAGGCAAGGGGGCAGGGCCAAGAACTCTTACTGAGCTTTCGAAGAGAGTGTGATGAGCCTGCAGGGTGGGGAACCACGCTCCTAACGTGTGTCTCAAGGAGCAATAGCTTCATGAAGCTAAATGATAAGGGGCCCAAGGATCCAGGATGGGGACGCAGAGCCACCATCCACATTATTTCCTCTCCGGAGAGTCTTCATTTCCTCAGAAGCTTTAATTTGCTCATGTGCCTCCAGAATCTCTGAGAGAATTTGGTGGTGTCCAGTTTCTCTCCCAGGAGCATCTCTTGGGATTAGCATTTAGGGAATACATCTTGGCTCTTGGAAAAACGTGGCTCTAAATGGAGAAACAGCTCACACAGACTGAGAAAACAGCAGCAGCAGAGAATCACCGACTGAGAAACAGTTTTCTAGCTAACCAAGGCTTCAAAGGCCTTTCTGGTTCATATCATCACCACACCGTGCACTTTTTTCTCTTTTAATTCTTGTTGGAGGAGCCCCACCTCTGGTATCTTCAGAAGTGTGTGACTTCTAAACATCTCCTGGGTTTTCTGTTACCTGCAGTTTACAGTCTAGTGAACCAACGTCACAGAGATGAGTGTGAACTGGGGATCTGAAACCTATACAGCACCCGGCTACTGACAGTGACCATTGACAAGACTGGTGTATGTGTGCCGTTTTCCTGTTTGGGTTCCTGATGGATAAACAAGCTTGGGGATCCATATATTTCCAAAGGCATGGAGCTCCAATGTGGAGCCAACCAGCTTTAGAGGCTGCCATTTCTTTCTACATAGTTGGGGTGTTAAGAAGTCAGTTGTCCCTGACCTGCCCACACCACCGTTCCTCCTCACCTTAGACAAGAAAGCCACCATCCTCCGTGAGCATTCGGATACGATTTGGTGGATGTTCCTGTGCAAATTCAAAAGTGAAAGCAGGCTGGCATCTCCTACATGGTCCTCACCTGGCACATCTGCATTTCCCAGGCTGTTAGCAAACTGGACAGAGATAACGAGTCACTCCTTTCCCCCCTGCTGCTGCCGATGTTCTGGCTTCCTTTTTAGCAAGGAGAAATGACCATCACTGTGGAAATACTCTGGAACCTCCTTCAGAAAGAGAAGTCTCAAACGTAGGTTTCTAGGAAGAAGTCACCATCAAAGTATCCCTCAATGAGTAATTGTTATTATCACAGAAGAGGCAGAACAGTTAGGATATGAATTCAAAACATTTTGCTTACAATAGCATCTCGTTGCTATGATATGTAATACCCGTCTTTCCTTGAGTACCTGTTGTATAACAAGAGTGTGTTTTATGCATGTTAGGCCTATTTCATTCAGGAATGTAGAAACTAGGACTTAGGATTCTATGAGTCAAAGTCACCAGCGGCTTAATTGGTCTACCATTCCATATACAGTGGTGTGAATGCAGTGCAAAAAGTAATTTCAATGTCCCTTACAAGTTTTTATTTTTTTTTTTGTTTTACAAAATAAAATTTTTTTTTTAGGTTCCGAATACTGAACTAAGACATGCCTTTCATTATCCTAGCACTCAGGAGGCAGGGGCTGGAGCATCAAGAGTTCAAGGCCATTTTGGCTATGTAGTGAGTAGAGCTCCACTCTGGGTTGCATAAGATGTGACTTCAAAGAAACAAAAGAGAAATGCTTTTCCTTTCCCCAGCATATTAATAACTAGAGGCAGCATGGCCTTTTGGTGAGCAGTAATGGTTTTGAGGACAGGAATGCCCAGATTTGGGAAGAGCCACTATGGGCTATAGCCCCTTGTCTTAAACAAGAAAATCATTTCCCACCTGTGGACATTTGGATGCCTTTGTAGACAGAAGGCTTTTCTCTGGTTCACCTAGTTCCACCGGACCAGTTTCTTTCCACCCACTGGGACCCGCTTCCTAGTTTGCACAGCCACTTATAAAATAACTACTCTGAGGATCAGTATTAGTTACAATTGTTAGGTCAATGACTTAGGCCTCTTACTGGCTAACATTAACTATGAATTAACCAATTTCTAATGGTTTATATTTTACCATGAGGCTCATAACTTGCTGGCAATGTTCAGACCTCTTTCTCCTTTGGCAGCTACATGGCATGTGCTCAACTCCTTCTACTCTCTCTCTCTCTCTGTTTGGATTTCCCACCTAGCTTTACTCTGCTAAACCACTGACTGAAACAGTTTTATTTATCAACCAATAAAAGCAACACATGTTTGCAGCGTACAGAAGACCGCCCCACATTGTGTCATTTTGAGGCTCCCGTAGAATCTTCTGAGGGAACATCTTATACTGAAATCATTGTTGACAACTTGGGAAATGGGGAATACCGTGTTCTACCACCCAGAATCATGCTGACCGTGAATGCAGAACTGTACATACATAAACTTTATAGTCTGGTGCCAGTAAGTGTTCAGTTAGTGACAGTTGGCTTTATCATTAGGAGGGGAGGCCTTGAAAGCCCGCCTGTCTGCTTTCACATAACTTTCAATCAGTTAAGTCTTCGAGAAGAGTTTGCAGCGGGAGCCTTACATCATCCTATGTACACGCACAGTCGGTTATTAATTTGTTGGAAGCGCAGAGATTCCCAGTTCTAGTCCCAGCCATATAAACCAGGCAAACCCTATGCCTTGGTTTCCTTATGTGTCAAGTGGGAATAATATCAGCACTAGCTTCTTCAAAGCATTGTTAGGAGGATGAAATAGTAAAAAAATACAGAAAGCTAAGATGTGTATTCAGCTGCCTTTAGCGCCAATTTTCTGGGATCTTGTAAATGCGCAGAAGGGTGCGCTCCCCAGGAGAGACAGCCTTAAGTCATAAGAAAGCCCCGAGGCAGAATAAAGTCCTCCTGTTAACCTTTGGTGCTTCACTCAGGGAGGGCCAGACATCCTGTTTCTACTTCCTTTAATGAATCCCCAGTGGTACAATTCCTTAAGTCCTAAAGACAGAAGACAACCAGAAATCTTGTTGTTCGTCTGGCTTGCTTATGTCCCAAAAGCCCTTCAGCTCCATGGAATGAAGATGCTAGAAGCAGGGCTAACTTTCTCAGATTAAAGGATCCAGGCGAGGAAGATGCTGGGAGGCACTCAAAACACAGTAATATTTTGCGATTGTTGTTGATAACTAGAAAAGGTTCCGCTATGGAGAAGCCGAGATCATGCCATGTTTTAGAAATCGGTCTCATGGCAGAGGTGCAACCAGTGGGGACCACACCTGCTCCCCACTTCTCCCTTCATGGGTTTGCACAGTTTGCTTTGTTGGATTGTGGCTGCCTTTTCTCTGTCGAAGAGGACTGAATGGCCAGAACTCCACTGCTGTCGACGATTAAAATTGGAACAGCCAACCCCAGCCCACTCTGAGGAGGCTGGTACAAATTTATATCCTGGGCTGTGTGGGCAGCACATTCTGAAGAGCCAGCTGCTGGTTTGAAGGCTAGGGTGGGCACTGAAGCATCATCAGGAACATGGCAGATAGTCTGAGGCTCAGATGTCTAGCGGGTGGGTTAAGATTTCTCTTCTATCTTTACGTGAGTTCTGGGAATTTTATCCAAGGAGCCTGAACTTACTAGCTGTTTATGCTTGGGCAAGTCATCTCCTCTGAGTATACTTACAGACGAGATCTTACAGATCTCAGATGAGAGCTTTTTCAGAGGGCGGTGATGAAGGTTAAATGAGATTAAGCCTATAAATGACTTGCGTTAGTATTTACTGGTAAGCAGTAAGTAGCATTAATTGCTGGTATTATCTGGACCTTGAATCGGCTCTGTCTTTACTCCCTGATCCCACAAGTTCTCGCACAACAAAGCTGGCTCCTTCTCCATTTCAGAGGTTTCCTCTTCGTGAGACGCAGATTCAGCTTCCAGGGTGAGGGACCTTCACTAGTGCCTGAAACAGTCTTAGCCTGAGACTTGTCTTCTTCTTAACCTCCATTCCCCAACATCAGCTGCAGCTCTCAAGTTCCCTGGGTAACACTTGTTTTCTCCTCCTGAGATGTCATTTGTTTTCCACTGCTGCTCAGTCACAGGCAGCATGTGGCCCTTTTCCAGTCCGGTTGGTTCAAAAGTGAACTAGGTTTGCTCAGTTCTGATGCCACCCATTAGGTTTGTCTGGTGGGCCTTCTAGAATATAGAGGTATTCATAGTTAGAGTCGGTCTGTGGAGTGGGATATCTGTTGCAAACACTTTTGAATATTTACATGTTCAGAGCCTACGTTTGGGGCTTTCTATTAGCTCACGGAGTTCTCCTTAGGACCATATGAGTTATTCTCGCCCCCATTCTCCCTGGCAGCTAAGGATGCCACCCAGGATTCCCTGGTTCTGCTAGCAGAGTCACCTCCTGATCTCCTGTCTCTAAGCTATTTCCTTGCCAATCTGTTTTTGGAATGACTCAATAGCTGAGTGTCCCTGACATTCTCACACATCTGGGAAGAATCTCGGGGGCCCCTAATCCGGTTGGGGGGACCTGATTTCAGCTGTACGGTAAGGGGGGGAGTGTGGAGGTGCCACCCTCCTCTTCACACCCTCACCCACGCTACGTCTGTAGTCACTGTGAGGTGAGGCAAGTGTTAGTCATGCGCCCAGACACCTAAGATGGCTTGGGCAATGAATCTAATTAGAAACAATTACAGATTAGTCCTCATGGCGCAAGTATTTCCTTTCCTGGAGAAAAACGACTTTGGGTTTTGGAAAAATAAGCAAAATTAGATTGTTTTCTACTTTTATTCTATTTTTAAAGTGTTTTTTGGAGTTAGTCTATAATTAAACTACACTTTATTTTAAAATTTAAAATTTCTTTTAAAGGTTTATTTTATTGTCTACATATAAGCATGGTGTGTGTGTGTGTGTGTGTGTGTGTGCAGACGCGTGTGCGCATACGTGTGCATGGGCACACACAGACACTGAGTAACATGTGGAGGTTAGAGGACAGCTCTGTGAGTTTGGTTCCCTTCTACCTTTGTATCATCTCTGGCAGTTGTACACAGGTTGTGAGGCTTGCACCAAGGGGCTTCACCTGCTGAGCCATTTTCAAGGTTTGAGCAATGGCACACAAGGTCATGCAGAGAACTAGGGAGGGCATAATCAACCCTTTAGAATCTTATACACTGCATCTCTCAGATTTTCTTGTTGCTGTGGCAAATGCCTCACACAAACAAGTTAAAGGAGAAAAATGTGTTTTGGATTGTGACTTCAGATCATTCTTGGCAGGGAAGGCAGGGTAGAACAGCCCATATAATGGTGATCAGGAAGGAGGGAGAGACAGACAGAGACACAGAGAGATACACAGAAACAAACACACAAAAAGAGATGGACAGCCGGGCGGTGGTGGCGCACGCCTTTAATCCCAGCACTTGGGAGGCAGAGGCAGGCGGATCTCTGTGAGTTCGAGACCAGCCTGGTCTACAAGAGCTAGTTCCAGGACAGGCTCCAAAACCACAGAGAAACCCTGTCTCGAAAAACCAAAAAAAAAAAAAAAAAAAAAAAAAGAGATGGACAGAGATAGACACACACAACGAGGGACAAATACACAATAGAAATACAGATAGAGCAGGGAGTGGAGAGAGAGAGACAGAGAGAGACACCCACACATACACATACAAATAGAGAATGAAACAGAGAGAGTGCGAGGTAGGGAGGAAGGGAGAGAGAGAGAGAATATAGCTTTGGTGTTCTAGTTTTTCCTTCGCGGTCCTATTTTCTAAAGTTCTAGAAGCTGATCCAGCTGAGTGGGGAGCAAGCACTGGGAACAAGCCAACGTCTGGTAAGTGGGTGCAGCAGACAGTTCCTATGCCCACTCAATGTCCATCGTCCTATATTCCTTATTATTATTATTATTTTTTAAAATTTCTTTCTTTCTTTCTTTCTTTCTTTCTTTCTTTCTTTCTTTCTTTCTTTCTTTCTTTCTTTCTTTATTAAAGATTTCTGCCTCCTCCCTGCCACTGCCTCCCATTTCCCTTTCCCTCCCCCAACTAAGTCCCCCTCCCTCGTCAGCCCTAAGAGCAATCAGGGTTCCCTGCCCTGTGGGAAGTCCAAGGACCATCCACCTCAATCCAGGTCTAGTAAGGTGAGCATCCAAACTGCCTAGGCTCCCACAAAACCAGTACGTGCAGTAGGATCAAAAACCCATTGCCATTGTTCTTGAGTTCTCAGTAGTCCTCATTGTCCACTATGTTCAGCAAGTCCGGTTTTATCCCATGCTTTTTCAGACCCAGGCCAGCTGGCCTTGGTGAGTTCCCGATAGAACATCCCCATTGTCTCAGTGTGTGAGTGCACCCCTCGCGGTCCTGAGTTCCTTGCTCGTGCTCTCTCTCCTTCTGCTCCTCATTTGGACCTTGAGATTTCAGTCCGTTGCTCCAATGTGGGTCTCTGTCTCTGTCTCCTTTCTTCGCCTGATGAAGGTTAATATTCAGGAGGATGCCTATATGTTTTTCTTTGGGTTCACCTTCTTATTTAGCTTCTCTAGGATCACAAATTATAGGCTCAATGTCCTTTATTTATGGTTAGAAACCAAATATGAGTGAGTACATCCCATGTTCCTCTTTTTGGGAGAGAGACCAAGACAGCTAGGTATGCCATGCAGAAAAAGTGGGTATTTATTTAGTGGGTTATGGAAGGGAAGGAGAAAAGGGGGGAAGGGGAGAAGGAAGAAGAGTAGAGAGAGGCAGGGGGAGGGAAGAAGTTGGGAGAAGGGAGCAAGACAGAAGCTGCCTCTTTGGGAGAAAGATGGGAAAGAAAGGACTTGGGCTGGAAACTGAAGATCAGCTTGTCTCAGCAGATGGGGGGAGGGAGTGGGCATGGCTTGTCTTTTAAAGGGAGAGGACAGACCATTACACTTACTAATACAACCCAAGTTTTATTCAAAGAAACAAAGAATGAAGATAAGTAAAATAGTATTTCCAAGTTTTCCTTGTGGCTAGACTAACTAGGACACAGGAAGAATGAACTTCACCTTCAAAAGTGTTCCAGTTGAGCTCAAACCACTAGCATGATGGGACTGCTGCTGAGTTTGTAACTCTTGGGTGCAGACATGGCCACCGCATACCCCTTGTGCCCCTGAGGAGAGAGAGACTTTTCTTCCTGGGAAAGGAGCTCCCACCACTGCAGGAGCTCCGATATTTGGAGCTATCTCCTGCAGAGCATGGTTCAATTCTAGGTGTTGATTGGGACATTAACCCCCTGTGTGCCATAGGAATGTCACATCTTCCTTACAGAAGAAATAACTGAAGAGCCTGAAGCCTTGGTCTAGAAGAATTAGATGGGATTATTTATTGTCTTTTAGCAGTTCGGATGCTTGCAATCTGGAAGGAGGAATAAAAGGAGGTTGCTACCACCTCTTTTCATAGATGGCACAATGAGCTAAATGCTTGGTATGTGCGTATTGTCAGGTACCAGCTTTGACAAGGAAACCACTTACCAGGGCAGGGGCATGATTAGAAAAATAAGTAAAGAGCACAAAGATGCTAGTAAAAATAATAAAACAAAAATCAGGATAGTACTGGGAGGGAATGCCAGTGAATCCTGAAATCACCTGTGTTTAATTTTCCATACACTTTTATACCCCAGTACAACAGGGGGAAGAAGACAAAAGACTGCTTTAACAGCATACAAAGGACAACTTGAACAGTAATTTGCTTCAATACTTTGAGACATCAAGTTGTTAGCATTCTGTTATTTAGGCGGTGAACCCCTTCTAGAGCATCCTGAAGGCAGTCACTCCCAAGGTCAAACCTCCTATTTCAAAAGAAGGAGAAGTAAGCTTGAATTTCCTGACATTTGATCAGGGAGGAATGGAGCTACTTGTACCATCCATCGTAATGTCAAAAAGACCAAGTAACAACACCCTAAGTCACAACTTTGAGCAAACTCAAACTCTCCGACCTTCAGACAAGGTGGAAATAGGCTCACATATTTGGGCCTCCACAGTGTATCTTTTGATTTTTTTTTCTTTTTCTCATACTTTAGGCCAATGTAGCCTGTAAATCACTATGCAGCCCAACCCAGCTTTGACCTTGTGGCAATTCATCAACCTCAGACTAAGCCACCACACCCAGCCAAATGTCTTTTAGTCTTGACAACATATTAAGGTGAAGTGTCTAGGGTCTGGAGAGATGGCTCTGACACGTTCCGGTTTTCGGGTGTGACTGCGCAGGTGGGAAGATTTCCCTTCCATTCTTTGTCTCTTTCAACTCCTGTTTAGATCTAACCGATTATACAGCCAATTAGTGCCAATTGTTACAATTATCACCTTCTTTCCTGAAACAGATAACCAACTCATTCTCTAGAATGTAGATGACGTGGCATCAATATACTTTTTGGGTACATGGAAATACAGATGTCTTTGACCTTCTCCACGAGAGTTTCTTAGTAAAGCCTGTTTGCCGAGTTTCCAAAGGCTATTGTGAAAAATTATTGAATAAGTAAGATTGTCCTCAAGGTTTCCAGATATTTGTCATATCACTACAATGGACTTGTTGTTGGGGTTGACATAATGGAAGTGGACCTATTCCTAGTAAAAGGGGAGCAGATAGGTGTGTGTGGAGAGGTAGCTATGAGTCTTTGAGTCGGCTGTTTCAGCCTATCCAGTCTCTCTCTCTCTCTCTCTCTCTCTGAAAACTTATTTATTTTTATGTGTGTTTTGCCTGCATGTATGTATGTGTACTGTGTGTGTGCCAGGTGCCCAATGAGGTCAGAAGAGAGCATCAGATCCCCTGGTGCTGGGGTTACAGATGGTTTTGAGCCACCATGTAGGTGCTGAGAATTGAACTTGCGTCCTCTTAAGCAGTGCTCTCTTAAGTGGGGAACCGTTGTTCCAGTCTCTAGTCCTTCTAGAGACTGGCGGGGTCCCTCTGTATAGTTCCAGGTTGGACCTTGAACTTGAAATCCTCCTTCTGGGTGTTGAATTACAGGTGTATGCCCCCATGCCTGACTTCCATTGCTATCTTGCTAAGACTTACTGTACTTAAATTGTGTGTCTGTGTGTGTCTGTGTGTGTGAGTGCAGAGCTGGTGGGGGCTAGAACAGGATGTTGGATCTCCAGGACCTGAAGTTACAAGTGGCTGGGAACCACCAGACATGGGTGCTGGAAACAAACTCAGGTCCTCTGAAAGAGCAGCAAGTGCTCTTTCCTACTTGCCAGAGCTGCCTTTCTGGCTCCGCCTCTTGACTGCGGTTATGCAGGAGAAGCACAGTGGGCAAGGAAGTTGTCAGCAAGGGAGTCCATAACAATAACTTTCGGGGGCATGCACCATTGATTTGAGGCTACACAGATGCTCCCCAGGTAGGGTGGTGGTGGGCACGGAGGTAGCCATGGAAATGGTAAGAAGGAACTGGTTCTTGGAAGTTATTAAATTGCAGTTCTGCCCAAGCTGCAAGATTCCTTGTGTAGGGTTTCTATGAATAATTAGTCTGAATTTCCAAGGACTCAAAACCAGACAAGGACAGGCTGCTAAACTCTGTTTCACAGAGCATTTGCCTGAAGGGTTTCGGATATCACTCTTTTTGTCCCTGTTTACACTCTGCAGTAGGACCTCCTCTCTGAGTTAGCTCTGAAACACCTGCTAGAACCCCCACCTCCCCACCCCCAGACATTCAGTCAACAGGCCCGGGAAGGGCATATGCCACTCTGACAGCATCTGACATGCATCATGCTCCAAGACACTTCACTTCGGAACAAGGTCACAGAAAGAATGCATTCTGATCTTTACTCACAGTCTAATTTTGCTCTTAAAGAGAAACACAGATTTTAAAAAGGCATGTCTCCTCTCCTTATTTTTAGGACTGTTTTGCTTCCAAATGTTTCCTGGCCAGCACCCAGTTTTTTATGTGTGTTCCTGAAACTTTAGAAAGAACAGTTTCTGAAAGTCACATTGGCAGTTGAGGAAATTGCAAAGCAGAAACAGAATATAGCCCTGACAGCTGAATTTACAGCACATCAAGATGATGCTAATCTTCATGTTTTGAGCATTTACTAGAGGTCTGCCACAGCAAAAGGAACTTTCCGACCAATTCCTTATCTAGTAGCTTCAAGTTATGTATGAGGCAAGTACTATTAATTATTCCTCTGTGCTTTTTGAGAAACTATCATGCTCTGTAGTGCAAGCTGTCCTCAAATTTGTCATCCTTTTGTCTCAGTCTCGTGGGTGCTGTGATTGCAGACAGACGTGGGCCATCACACCCTACTATTACTAGGAGCGTTATGGGAACTAACTAAATTACCCAAGATAATATAACTTGTAAGTGGATGACCTGAGACTTGATGACAATCTCCAATATGACCTATTACACTTTGCTTCTTGTTTTAGAAATTGCACGGTGGGAATTTTGAGTATCAACTCTTTGGACTCATTTAAGCTCACTACTAAATCACACTTACGGTTCCAGGCCTCAATGTCTAGCACAAATATAATCTCTACTCAATTACACCCAAAATGTTCCATTAGCAAACTGGTTTAAAGATCCTTTGAATGAGTGGATGAGTTCAAGGTCACTATGCTGGTCAAACTGGAGTGCGTGGGCACAGTATTCGGTCTTGTGTGTAGGTGGCAGAGATAATAAATGCTGTAAGATAGGTCTAATGAATATTGTCTGAGTGGCTGGGGAATTGGCACTTGAACTTCATCAATGCCAACCTCTCATTTGCATATCAACCATCACCCCGACGCGGCCATAACACTTCTTGATGAGGTCATAAACATTCACACAGACCCTGGTCTGTTAGTCATTGAAAAGGAAGCGGGAGATGTACCGTGACGTGGGCAATGCCTACAATGTATACAGTTTTAAATGAGGGCAATTAAATCATAGACAAGCATGTAGATTGGGGCTCCCCAGTTGTCAAGTGGCAGACAACAATGAAGAATGGCCTCAGTGAGAAATAGCATTTGCTGCCTGGCTGACCTAGTTACAGGAGGGATGCTGGTATGACTCATGGACAGGAAGAACAAGTTACATGGAGGAGCTCTTAGAATGACTGGGATTTCAGGGTCCTCAGCAGCGTAAAGTGCAATGTCTGCCTCTTGTTTCTGCTTCTCACCAGTTCCAGCTTTTCCACAAGAGTGGACCACAGATGCCACCAGCACTGTTAGTACATCCTGCAGGCTCTTTACTAGAGAAGTGTGGAGGTCCAGTGGCGCTCTCTCTCTCTCTCTCTCTCTCTCTCTCTCTCTCTCTCTCTGTTGTTTAAGCTGAGGTCAACCTTGAGTGTCATCCCTCAAGAACTTGCCACTTAGTTTTTTGAAATGGGGGTCTCTGAGTAGCCTGAAACTTAATGATCAGGCTAAGTTGACTGACCAATGAAGCCCAGAAATCCTTCCTTCCCCTACTTCTCCAGCCCTTAGTACAAGACCTCACCATGCATGACTTTTGTTGTTTTTTGTTTATTTTTTGAGACAGTCTCACTATGTAGCCTTGGCAGGCCTGGAACTTGCTGTGTAGCTCAAGCTGGCCCTTTAACTTACAGAGATTACCCCACCTTTGGGATTAAACGTACATGACACCGTGCCTGGCTCGAGCATAATTTTTAAAATATGGGTTCTGGAGACTGAACTCAGGTCTTCATTCTGGTGTGGCAAGAACTCTACCAACTGAGCTATCACCTCAGCCCCCAAGAATGGATTTTGATGGCATGGTTATGGTCATGCATCTAGCTCTTGGAGCAATCACTTTTGCCAAAGAGAAAAGACAGTGTGAGAACTCCTGAAGCCAGGAAATTAGAGGCAAATCCAGAGCCAGGGCACAAAGGGACACTTACATACAAAAAGACATAACCAGACCCACTGAAACACAGACATTTGTTCCGAAGTCCAAGCAGGTTGGGGATGAAATTCAGTGTTTGCCAACCATGAGCAAAGCTCTGAATTTGATTCCTAGAACCAGAGGTAGGGGATCCAAGGGAACATACACCAGGCTGCTAAAAGTGGTCAGAGATCAGAGGTCAGAGGGTAGTCTCTGAGGATCAAAGTGTTCTCAGAAGGCAGATTTTCACCGTTTATGGAAAGTTTGCTCAAAACTTTTTTTGTTAGAAGATTTATTTATTGTTTTGCCTGCATGAATGTCTGTGCACCATGTGCATGTGGTACCCTTGGAGGTCAGGAGAGGCAATCAGATCCCCTGGATCTGGAGTTACAGGTGCGTGTAAACTTCCTTGTGGGTTCTCTGTAAGTTCTTAACTGCTGATGCATCTCTCCGGCCCCCTTTGGTTTTATTTGAAAACCATTCCTTCCGTTTTCCTAAGGTTATTTTTTTTTTTTTTAAAAAAAAAACTTTCATTAAAAGGGTAGGTAAATGACATCCTAAACTAACTGTTCTTTGTTTGTTCAGCTGACCATGCATCTCATTAATCAAACCCGGGAGCAATCATTTTAAAGTTATTGTCAATTTGTACACATTTTTCCATTTAAAATAACTTTTTCTCCCATTTTTTCTCCTCCAAGCAAATCAGCTCGCTTTCATTTAATCGTGCAGTTAAGGCTTTTGTTTGGAAAAGAACAGTTTCTCAAAGCTGATCCAAAACCTGTTTCAAGAAATGAATGAGTTTTTGGCAACGTAAGTTTTGTTCTGTCTGTAACAGTGTGCTAGAACATTTAGTGTCTTGTAGGTGGTAGGATAGATACCCACTTGGACAGAAAAGCACTGCTCAGTCCCATTTGCTGGTCCATGCCCCATTATGCCTTTATCTTGCACTGGCCCCTGTCCTGAGGCAAGCTGATTAATGAGCCCATCACTTGTATCTTTGCAGTACAACTGCAGATTCCACTCTTCAGATTACATTAATGATTGTCCTATTACTGAAAAATGGCTCATATTTATCTGGTCCTTGGCCATTTTAGTCATTTATCTCATTGACTTTTCAAGTATGTAGCCTAAAGGAGGTGTTTTGTAGCCCTTGGGTCCTTGTTTAAAAGGGGGTAGCTAGCTCATCTTGCTTCCAAGAGCCTTTTTGTTCCGAGGAAGGGTTTCCTGTATCCCAGGCTGACCCTGACCTTGCTGTGTAGCCAGAGGTGACTTTCTATCTTCTGCCCGCACAGAAAACAGATGTGGACTGGTTGGATTCATGCAGTGTTGGGAATAGAGCCCAGTTTTTTTTTTTTTTTTTAACATGCTAGCTGGTCTATCAATTGAACGATAACCTTATCCATCTCTCAGAGTCGTTTCTAGGGGGCTTCCGTTTCTCTCACAAGAAGACCTCATTTTTTTGGTAGGAGTTTTTCTTTACCTAGAAAGTCTCTAGGCTGCAAAGATGAATGCTGGCATTCTGGGTGGCACAGAAAATTTGTACCAGGAAGTTAGCCGTTAGCCAATAACACTAGCATATGAACCCAGTGAGGAAAACTTGATATTGGCAGCTCCTGTTCTTTTTTTCTCGTTTTCTTTTGCAGCAGTTCCCATTAAACTTTATTTACAACACACACACACACACACACACATACACACAACACTATAAATGTTAAATAACAAAGATAGTTTTTTAAAAAATATTTATTTATTACGTATACAATATTCTGTCTGTGTGTACGCTTGAAGGCCAGAAGAGGGCACCAGACCTCATTACAGATGGTTGTGAGCCACCATATGGTTGCTGGGAATTGAACTCAGGATCTTTGGAAGAGCAGGCAATGCTCTTAACCTCTGAGTCATCTCTCCAGCCCCAATAACAATGATGGTTATTATTATTAACATTATATAAAGTCAAGCCGGGCGGTGGTGGCGCACGCCTTTAATCCCAGCACTTGGGAGGCAGAGGCAGGCGGATCTCTGTGAGTTCGAGACCAGCCTGGTCTACAAGAGCTAGTTCCAGGACAGGCTCCAAAACCACAGAGAAACCCTGTCTCGAAAAACCAAAAAAAAAATACTGGTATATAAAACCAAACAGCCAAGCATAGACTGTAGTTTGTTGGTTAAAATAATCAAAACCAAAAAACTAAGAGCCAGGGAGACGACTCAGTGAACAAAATACACTTGTTGTCAAACCCGAGGACCCGAGTTTGATCTTGGTGTCCACATGGCAGGAGAGAACTTACTCCCACAAGCTGACCTCTGGCCTCTACTTACATATCATGACATGTGTTCAGTTTATTTATGCAAACAAACAAATAAATGTAACAAACATCTTTGAGGGGTTCAAGACAGGGTCTCATTATGTAGTCCTGGCTGTCCTGGAACTCACTCTGTAGACCAGGCTGGCCTCACACTCACAAACTTCTGCCTGCCTCTGCCTCCTAAGTGCTTGGGTTAAAAGTGTGCACTGCTGTGCCCAGCTATTGTAACAAACAATTAAAAAACAATGTATTTATTTACTGGGATAATTTTACTCTCTGTAACCAAATACACTATCCCAGTTTTGTAGCCAGGACAGGAGTTTTTCTTGTCTCAACGTAGTCCAGGGCATTTGGCATAGGCTTTCACAGATTAGTTACAAACCCTTGAGACTGTTTTGTGCAAACATTACTCTTTTACTTAACATGACCAGCATAGAGATCCAGAGTCAATGCTTAAGGGATTAAAGGAATTTTCCTGAGTGCTTTTGTTTCATCCACATCACAGGCATATTCAAAAGAAATAGTGAACTATTATTTTATAAATAAAGAATCTTGACATAGGCAGTTTATCTGAATACATATAATTATTTTTATGTTTTTATTAGCATACGTTAATTAAGGGGCTTTATTATGACATTTTCATTCCTGCACGTAATATAATCAACCACATTTACCCCTGCCACCTTCTCTTGGCCCCTTCCACTCATGCTGATCCCCTCCCAATTATTCCCCCTAGTTCCCTTTTGACTTTCATGAATGACACATAATGAAATATTAATTTAGTTTCCCTTTTACTTTTAAGCTTGACACCTAATTCTGTATTAAGTGCAGAAGTTTTGTTGCTGTGGAGATGAACAGAGGAAAGTTTAGCTTTGTGTGTAACTAACATTTCAAGCATCTATTCTATTCTGACACCTTACCCTTGATTTTTCCTCTCACCTTAAAATGAAATAAATTTTCACTATCGACTGTATTTAGGAGACTGAGTCATCACTTCTTTGGGTATGTTGGGATGGTGTTTAGAGTATTACCTGACTGGGGAGGGGCAGTGAATATGGATGAAGAGTTTCCTATAGGCTGGGGGCTCTGAGGAAATTAAAGGAAGCTAGGTGGTGGGGTAGCCCCCTTTTCTGCTTCCTGGCATGCCATGAGGTGAACTAGGCTACCCCCATGCCTTCCCTACCATGAGGAGCTGAATCCTCTGAAACTGAGTTAGAACAAGCGCTTCCTCCCGTAGGTTGCTCTGCACGGCCTTTCATCACAGCAGCATGGGGAGAAAATAATACACAAATCCTATGAGTAACTTGTTTCAAAGTTTTGTCAGGTCATCTCAACATTTACCCAGATGTAAACCCAGATAGGACTCTGATTAAGAACCCTGCGTGGGTTTCTGGAATAGCTTTTGCTCTTTGTGATGTCTTCAGCTTTTGCAGGAAAGCAAGTATGGCATTTAAGTGTAACTGCTTTAGGAGCAGAGGGGTCAAGATTAAAAACTACTTGGAGAGAGGCCTAACACATAGCAAGAGTCATCCAGATCTGTGTAATTGTTTTTCTATTGTTGAAGTCAAAACGAAAGTGGAGAATCCTTAATGAATTTAAGACTAAATGGAGGAGAGAAGAGGAGGAGGAAGAAGAGAGAGGAGAGAGAGAAATTGTCTTTTTATGATACTGCCTCATTGTGTAACCAGGACAGTTTCTTCCATCCAACCCTCAATCCCGGATCATCATATCTACACTGGCAGGTTTATGAGGGTTGATGACAACAAGACAGCTATTTGAGCAACAAGGTATTTTATATGTGATTTTTTTTTTTGAGACAGCTCAGGCTGGCCTCAAACTCACTGTATGGCCAAGGATGACCGTGAACTCCAGGTGTCCTTGATGTAGGAAGTCTTTCTGTATATGTGTTGCTTTTATTGGTTAATGAATAAAGAAGCTGCTTGGGCCTATGACAGGGCAGAATAGAGCTAGGTGGGGGGTAGGGGGAAACTAAACTGAATGCTGGGAGAAAGGAGGTGGAGTCAGAGAGAAGCCATGTAGCCACTGCAGGAGATAGACACCTCTGCCAGAGCACTTTGAAACTTTGCCAATAGGCCATGACCTCATGGTGATGCACAGGTTAATAGAGATGGGTTGGTTTAGGATATTAGAGCTAGCTAGAAACACACTCAAGCTATTGGCTAAAAACTATTACAAATGCTATAGTTTCTGTGTGATTATTTCGGGTCTGAGCAGCTGGAAACGAACGACAGCCTCCACCAACATCTCCCTATGTCTTTCTCCCAAGCATTAGGATTACAGACATGCACTGTTACAACTGGTAGTTATATTCGAAAACTTTAGAATTTTGAATTTTTTCTATCGGGGCATACCTTTTCTTCTTTGTTTCAGAAACTGAGGTGGCTTGGCCAAGCTGACAGAATTGACTGATGATATGGATGTGTGGGAGAAGCAAGAAGAGGCACAATAGCATTCTTAGGTTAGGCTTAAAGAACGGGACAAATGATGATGTCAGTAATTTGATGGGCAACCTCAGGATAAAAGAGGCTTGGTACACAAACATCTTGAACTATGTTTAAGGGACCATAAGTTGGAGACACTGATGAGTTACACTGATTGGGAATGTACAATGAACTGTTACATAATATCACGAATATTTCATGAATCCGTGAATGTGGATATGTGGGTTCTTGTGGGTTCACGTGGGCCCGAGAAATGAAGACTCAGGGACACATTGGGAATGGGCATACCCTCTGCGGTGCAGGGGGCTCCGTCTCCATGAACTGTAACACGTTCCCTTTGCCTCCCAGCATCTTTATTTTCCCTGTGCTTACACTTTAACTAGAAGATTTCCATATTTCAAAACAAACTGATAGGAGCTTCCGACAATACAATACCAGGTGCCTGATTCATGAGGCACCACAGTTTGCTGGGCTTCCTCTGAACCAAGTTTTGCATAGACTTTGGATTTATCATAAAGTCATAAATAAAATAAAAAAGTCAAGATTCACGTAGGGCAACAAAAGGTATCTGTAACAGAAAGGATGCCTTGGGGCTGTGTGAAAGCTCCACAGTCAGGCAGGTAGAGAGAGCCCAGTGGGTTTCATGGCTAGTGGAGGTTGCTCGCTATCCTTCTGATGCCAGGCCAGCGGGACATCATCCCACAACATAACTAAGTTCTTTGTCTTAAGGAATCTTGTTTCTGCATATGTAGTTATCTGTTTCCTTTGTGCCAGCTTCCCAGGACAAACATTTTAGATTTCGCTCCTGGGTGACTTTGCTATCGTGATGGGGGTCTTGTTGTTGTCCCTTTGGAATAAGGGTCTCACGTATCCCGGACTGGACTTGAACTCCTGATCCTCCTGCTTCTGTCTCCCAAGTGCTGGGATCACAGGCATGCATAACACCTCTGGACACCAAAGTCCAGAGCTTACCCTTCAGTGCTGGCTAATGGACTCATTCTAAGTTCAGTTTCGGGACCGAGGAAAGTCCATTATAGTCCCCTCAGGGACAGGCGTTCATCACAAACCCCATCATGGTTGAGTTTACGACATATGGGTAGCACTACCCCAGACCTCACACAGGGTAGGGCAGTTTGATGGGTGTGGCAGCGTGGTGGGGCAGGGCGGTATGATGGGGTATGACGACATGGTGGGATATGGCAAGCATTGTCTTGGGGTCCTTTCTCTGATCTTTTTTCCTGTATGCTCCTACTGTTTCCAGTACTTTGTTCCCCCTTAAGCAGTTGGAGTTGTGTGTTTTTATCATATTTGTTAAATAAACGAATAAATTCACAATAAAAAAAATCTGCTACAAAGTGACTTGCTAGAGGAGTGTTTACAAGAAGATGTGAGAAACTGAGGAAAGAGAATGAGTCAAAACAAACAAAAGTCGGTGGGGCAAGAGGCCAAAGTCAGACACCGATGCTTCTACCAAAAACTGCCCTGTGTTAGACACACTACAGTTCTGATTGGCTGATTGTGGCTTCAGTGGCTGGGCAGAGTCGAAATGTTGTAGATACAGAACCAAATTATCTTTGGTTTTCTTAGCATCCCAAATAGCCACCTACTGGTCCCTCTGTGTGTTGCCCTGACAGACTGTGACTATTCAGGTAAACCCTTTTGGAATGTACTGATGCCCAGCCTTCACAAACCCAAAAGCTAAGCAAGCCATCAAATGACATCGAGACCCACAACAGAGATTCTCCTGCTTGGCTGTGACTTGCCTACCTGAGATTTCCCCTGGTGCTTTAAAAAAGTGTCTTGACTTATAACTGTTTCGTTCTGCAACCACAAAAACTTCATTAAAGTTTTACCGCATTGGAACATGGAGTTTGGGATAACCTAAATTTGTGTTTCTGGGCCATGACCACTCATATTTGGCTTCAGAATGATGTTACTTATTCTATTTGAGGTGAATTCTGTGTCTTTTGTACCAACAAGATTGTACTGTAATTTTCCATCCAGTTGGGTGAAAACCTCGGAATGGCTACTTGTTAGCACTTGGCGCGTGGGGTGGTGTATCTGTGTACAGATGTACACACGCATATATCTATTGTTAAGCTAGAGAATCTTAGCTGGATGAGATCTTGAGTTCCTTTAATTTAGCTTTTTAAAATCTTCAGGTGGGAAACTAAGTCCCAGAGAAGATGAAGACGACATGCCTAAGAACTCTACAGTCTCCAGTCCTTTGTTGCCTATGAAAATGACTATTCTTTTTCTTTCTTTTTTTCTGAGTTAAGAACCTACTTTGAAAGAAATCTGTTGAAAACCGTGAGTCTTTTGTGTGTGTGTATGAAAACTATTCTTGGCCCTACATACAGATAATACATTATCTTTGGAACATCTAAGGATTCCCTTTTAGAACCCACAGGTCAAAGGAAAAGAGAATGAATGCAATCAATAGTGAATGTTGAACAGTGCATTTAAAAAGAAATCCATAATAGTGCCACCTTGGGTGTATACCTTGGTGTTTCTAGAAGATAATTATCATTCTACAGTTTCTGTGAGAGTGACTGAGAAAGTGTGAGGGCTGGTACACACATATATGCATATATGTGTGTGTATATGTATGTATATACATTGATGTATACACATATGCATTTAAAGCACATTGTCACTGTGCATGTTGTCAACTTGACATGCACTAGAGTCACCCAAGAAGAGGGAGCTCAGGCAACACACATATATGTATATACATGTATATATATATGTATGTATATACATTGATGTATACACACATACATTTAAAGCACATTGTCACTGTGCTGGCTAGTGTTGTCAACTTGACAGGCACTAGAGTCACCCAAGAAGAGGGAGCCTCTGCTGAGAAACCGCTTCCATTAGACTGGCTGGTGGGCACTGAGGACTGATGTAGGAGGGCCAAATCCACCGTGGGCGGTGCTTCTCCGAATCATGGTCCAGGCTGGGCTGAAAAACACAGCGAACTGAGTGAGCCATAGAAAACAAGGCAGTAAGCAGTGACCCGACATTGCCTGTGCTACATTTCCTGCCGTGCGCCCCGTCCCGGCTTTGCTTGATGATGAACTGTGCCGTGGAAGTGTAAGCTAAATAAACCCTTTGATCTTCAAGTTGGTTTTGGTCATTGATTTCCCACAGCAGCAGAGAGGCAAGTGAGGACAGTCACATTTCAGAAAACACCCGATACAAGGTATCACGAGAATCTCAAATAGTTCTCATATGTAATATGCCAGGCTGCCAAGAGCTTGTGAGGAAACAGAACACAATATGTAGTTTAGTTTTGTCCTTCAGGTATCAGGGTTAGGAGAATGAGCGCTATTTGTGGGGAATGGCCCGAAGAGTATGAGACTCAGTGGCTGTGGCTATAAAGGGCAGAAGCATTTAGGCTGTTATAGGAAGCCCCCCCCCCTTCTCTGAGCATTAGTGTCTCCTTTCCAGGGTGGGAGGAAGGGTTGTGTCCAGTCACTGGGCTGAACAACACAGCAAACTGAATTTAATACTCTACTCCTTCGCTCACCCCACCGCTGGATCTGCTTTATTTGCGTGAGCTTCCCAGCAGGAGACATTTGTATCTGGCCACTGAAGTTGCTGGAAGCAGAATAAAGGAAATCACTGCTGTTCTGGAACTGACTACTGACTAAAAGGGCCCAAACTGGGAAATGCCTCTGACGTTTCCCTCCCTAATGCGAGCTGACAGCAGCAGGGGTTCGAGACTTCTTGTTGAGTAGAAGCTCTTGCCAATGAAAACCTTGTCCAACTCATGAACAGTGTGTGCTTGCGCGAAGTCAGGGCCCATCTTTAAATGGTGGTCAGATGAGACACCCAACGTATATGATGACCAGGACCCTTAATTGTTCTCCGGTTCACCTTTCTGTCTGGCCTTTCCTTGGGGGACGAGGAAGTGGCACTAAAGTAGTTGTTTTGTGGAATCCATTCTTCTAAGAAACCCGAAGCTTTGGGATGGATGGTGCCAGGAGGTAGGAACCCCCAACCCAGTTCTGCAGGTTAAGTTGAAAGGCAAGTGCTGTCCTTGTTCCCCAGAAGTGTCTGGCAGCTTTTGGAGGGGCTTCTGGGGTAGGATTGGGGCGGGGGTGGGGGGGGCGGTCCGGTGCTTTGGGCCCGATGCTGCCAGGAGGCGCTGCGGAGCGGGCGCGCACCCGACTCTCTGCTGCCCCCCGCGGAGGTGCCCAGGTCCCAGACG
Source organism: Chionomys nivalis (assembly GCF_950005125.1). Lineage (NCBI taxonomy): Eukaryota > Metazoa > Chordata > Mammalia > Rodentia > Cricetidae > Chionomys > Chionomys nivalis. Next base: position 28,592,878 of record NC_080090.1, on the reverse strand, counting down.
CGGCCCCTCTAGACTCCTCGGGAATGCTGGGAATGTGAGTCAGGGCCTGGGCGAGCGGCCGCGAGCGCGCGTGTCGGGACTGCGGCGGGCGCCGCCCCCTCGGCCCCGCCCGGCCCGGCCCCGGCGCTCGGCGCTGGCCGCGCTCCCCGCTGCCTCCTCGCGCTGCCCGCGCTGCCCGCGCTCCGCTGTCTCGCGCTCCTGGTCGCTCCGGCTCCTCTCGGCAGCCCGGAGCCGCGGCCACGCGAGGTTGTAAAAATCCATGTGGGACCGCGCCGGGGCGAGCATCGCTAAGGTGAGACGTCGACGCCGGGGCCCGGCTCCCTCGTGCGGGTCCCCGCCGCTCGTGGGCAGCTGCAATGCGTTTTCGGGGGAGCCGAGGGGAGACGCAGCCGCCTCCTCAGGTTTCTCTCGGGCGGGGGAAGGGATGGGGCGGCCTAAGGGCGGATTTGCCTCGGTGTCTAAACCCCCGGATTGGAACAAGTGCACAGTTGATCTGGCGCTCGCCCGGGCGGTCCGGGCCACCTCCTGCAGTCTCTCTCTCGTAGCCACCCTCACTGTCCTCGCCTTTTTTTCCCTGCAGACCCCCCTCACCCGTGCCTGGCTGCCGTCTTTGCCTGGAGGGGTGGGGTGCTCGCAAGGACGGGGGTCTCGTGGAACCCCAAGCGGAATAAAGTGGAGAACAGAGAAACCCCAGCCTCGGGGGTTGTGAGCCAGGCTGTCTGGGTGGGCTCCGGGAGAATGGTGGGAATGCAGGTTAAAAATGAAAAACCCATGCCTGGGAAAATGAAGATGATTTACTGGGGAGGGGTAGGAGGTGGTGAATGAGAAAGAATACGATGTGAAATTAAACAACATTCCTACTCTCTCTTTCCCCATCTCCTAATTTTACAAGGGGTACTTACAAGGGTACCTCTAAAAATTATTTTTATTACTGTCCGAACCTTTGAAAGATCATTTTTAGGACAGTGAGGAATAAGGACTCCTTTGCTGTGTGATAATAAAATAGTAACCGTAGAGTCTCCTCTCTTCGGCCCTCCATGATTTATTTTGTAGTTGGGGTCTTTTTCCTCGTCGCCAGAGGGAGGGTCCCCTCTGTTAGGAGAAGATCGATTTTAGGCGGCTACCTGCCTTTGCTGGATGAAAGACAATTTACTCCCAGAGCGGTGAATTGTCAGCTCTCTCCGTGACTGACAGCCACACCTGCCACTTATGTGGGTAGAATGGGACCGGTGGAACCCCAAGAACCAATCAATGCTCGGGAGAGGAGGGCTGCTCCCCCTTGTCATGGTTAGTTTCCTGGTTGGCTCTTTAAATCAGTGGTTTTACTTAACCATTGGTTTTCACCAGGTAGGAGCTCCAGCTGCTGGAAGCAGAGTCGAGTCGCAGGAAGCAAACTCCTCGAAAATGGGCTTAGAAGCAAGTATGTTCGACCTGTGGTCTCCTGACTTCCCTGTCTACCACTAGTTGTAGTACCTGGGGTGCTGAGGCTTAAACAAGAAATGAGTCTGTGTAAAGAACGAAGAGGACATGGGATGCTGGACTGGCTGTTAAGGGTTGGAAGGGTCTGTCTTTTCCCCAGAATTCTGGTCTTCTTTATAAGAGGTGGATTTACTGTTGAGCTGAGAGAAGGGTGTGGCACTCTGTTTCCTATGGTCACTCTACCCTTGTCCTTTTGAACCCACACCGTTTCTGGGTATGTAGTTTGCTCCTTAGATCAGATCTGGTAGGTTCATAAATAGAAAGGATTTTTTTTTTTTTTTTTTTTTTTTTTTTTTTTTTAGATTTGATGGTCTAACTCAACTCATGTTAAGTTAGTGTTAGCGGTGAGGGCTGCCTGGTTCTCCCTGGTGGGGTGTCAGTCAGGATGAAGGTGGCAGTGAGGTAAGGGACTTTACCTTGTCATGCAGGCATCTTGTTGGTTTGCTTCTGAACTCTAATAAAAGTCTTTGACATTTCTGGGGGAAGGAGGTATGGCTTGTGAGACTTGGATGGATAAATCAGCGATGAAGGACAAGGTCTTCTTAACTTCGTACTGGTCAAAGGCTGATCCCTCACCTCACTCCTCAAATTCATTGGAAAATCGGGAGTTACACTTAGAGAGACATCATCTTATGGGAACTGGCCCTGGATGTTAGCATTGAGCAAGCTGTGCACTGGAACATACTGGTTAGGACCATAGATGCCAGGCGTGTCTAGAGGTACTGTTATTATCGCTGCTGTGCTGTTGTCCGTACCCATACTCTATCTTGTTCTAAATGTAGCAGAGCCCATATGAGGTAGGTGTTGCTGTTTCTCTTAAAGCATCATGGTAGAGACTAAAAGGAAGTAGGCATATTGCCTCTCATAGAGCCCGTGTGACCTTGCTATGGCCTTGAATTCAGATTTTGATTGTGTGGTCTCCACAAGGCCAGTGTGAAGCCGAGACCCTAGTATACAGAGTCCACCCTGTGAAGAGCCCACTGTGATGTTAATGGTCCTTAGGCCTGCCTGCTTGCCTGTTCATCTAAAGGTTCTTGGTTTTGCCGATAGGCAAATTTAACAACTTGGTGTATTGTGTGTCTCTAACAGAGCATTTTTGGCCAGTTAGTTCTAAACTTGATGATGAGTTAAAAACCGATGAAACAAAATTCATGTTCTTTCATTTTTCTTGATCCCTCGGATTTCCAATTTAAGTGTATCTTGGCTGAGTAAATGCTTTTACCAGCAGTCACCTGGTGTCCTGCAACCTAAGGCATTAGAGTTTCATCTTTCACTCGCAAGAAAATATCTGTTCATTAGAGACTAGATAAGCTTACACTTGAAATTAGTCTTCTAAAATAGTCTCTCTCTCTGTTTCTGTCTCTCTCTCATTGTAAAAAGTCACAGGCTTAAGTCCATGCGTGTCACTGCCTGTGAAGCTCAGTGGTGGGGTTTATCGGACAGTCGTTGTGAACGATGACGGGGTAGTAGTGCTGCCCTCAGAGTCTCCTTGGCGGATGGGCTGTGGCTCTGGTTAGGCTGATTTGTGCGGTCTTTGTTTCACCTCTTGTCCTAGAATATCCGCTAGTGTTTGCAAAGCAGACTACCTGTTACCATTGCCCATCCCATGGGGGACCTCTTGCCAGCTATGAGCTCAGTTTTAGTGATATTTGGACAGCTCCTTGATGGTTTGTTTCAAGTTTCCTGATTTTATAAGATAGTGGAACAAACAGAAAGCAGAAAAGCACTGATGCTCAGAATATGGGTCTTGCAGGTTTATAGCAGTTGGTGCCAAGGTAGAAATCACTGGCTGCAGCCAGAGCGTCTTCCGTCTGTCCTCTTCTAGGTGAAGGAAAGGAATAGAAGTAAATGAGCAGAAAGAAATACCGACACATACCAAAAGGTAATGTTATATCACATACCTCTGACAGCCCAACAGAATTTCCTGTTCTATAGCAACAGGTCCTTCATTTTCACGCTCCTGAGCCCAGGCTAATGCAGGCCCAGCTTCTGGGAGCATCTTGACTGTAAGCTGTAGGTTGAGTTCTAGTGTGTCCCACGTGTGTTCCGGGGCCCAGGTCTAAGGGGTAGCAACTACCTGTGGTTTGCTCTTGTTATGGCAGATGCAGCCCAGCATCTCAGCAAACCACTTAAGCAAATGTCACTTGCAGTGACACCTTTTCTTGGACAAAGGAAGTCACACGGGGAAGTCCAACCTCAGTGGTAGACTACCTGAAGTAGGGGGGGAAGGATCATAAACTACAATCGGTACTTCCACGTGGATCAGAGTTCCTTCCTTCATTCCTTCCCTCCCTCCCTCCCTCCCTCCCTCCCTCCCTCCCTCCCTCCCTCTTCCCTCTCTCCCTTCCTTCCTCCCTCCCTCCCTCCCTTCCTTCCTCCCTCCTTCCCTCGCTCCCTCCCTTCCTTTCCTTCTTTGATTTTGGACAGGGTCTCACTATGTAGTTCTGACTGTCCTGGAACTCACTTTGTACACTGGTCTGACCTCAAACACACAGAGATCTGCCTTGTTCTGCCTCCTGAGTGCTGGGATTAAAGGCGTGTGCCACCACACCTGGAAACAATTATTACTTATTTGTATATATATTTCTTTTTATTCTTTTTCTTTTGGTGTGTGTGTTGATGTGTGTGGTATTTGAATGTGTGCACATGTGTGCATGTGTAGAGGCCAGAGGAGAATGTTGGGTGTCCTCCACTATTATTTTCTTGAGAGACCCATTCCTCTCCATAGTGTGTGCCGAGGTTAAAGGCACAGGGCCATTCCCAGCCTTTACATGGGTGCTGGGGATCTGAAATCCGGTCCCCATTCTCGTGTACACTCACCCTCTGATCCATCGCCCCAGCCCTTCTCTTCATGCTTGGAGAACACAGTCTTAATCTGTTTATCCTCACCTCTGGGCTTTTTCTCTCTCTCAGACACATGTATACACACACACACACTGCACACACTATATACATACACTATGCACACCACAGACACATGCATGTCACATACACATGCACACCGCACACATCTGCATACCACATACACACACATACACCCACACCACACACACACACACTATACACATATACCATGCATACCACACATGCATGTGCACACACACATATAATGTTGTAGGAGCATGGGCCTGCTTTTTGTCCCGGCCGCCCGGCTAGCTTAACCCCCCAAAATAATCACACAGAAATTGTATTAATTAAATTACTGCCTGGCCCATTATCTCTAGCCTATTATTGGCTAGCTCTCACATCTTGATTCAACCCATTTCTTTTTTTAAAAAAAATATTTATTTATTTATTATGTATACAATATTCTGTCTGTGTGTATGCCTGAAGGCCAGAAGAGGGCGCCAGACCTCTTTACAGATGGTTGTGAGCCACCATGTGGTTGCTGGGAATTGAACTCAGGACCTTTGGAAGAGCAGGCAATGCTCTTAACCACTGAGCCATCTCTCCAGCCCCCTCAACCTATTTCTAATAATCTGTATAATACCACAAGGTCGTGGCTTACCAGGAAAGATTTTAACCAGCGTCATTCTCAGGTAGGAGCTTCATGGCATCTGCCACTCTGCTCTTCCTCCCAGCATTCAATTCTGTCTTCCTGGCCTACCTAAGTTCCTGCCCTATCAAAAGGCCAAGGTAGTTTCTTTTTTTTTTTTTTTTTTTTTTTTGGTTTTTCGAGACAGGGTTTCTCTGTGGTTTTGGAGCCTGTCCTGGAACTAGCTCTTGTAGACCAGGCTGGTCTCGAACTCACAGAGATCCGCCTGCCTCTGCCTCCCAAGTGCTGGGATTAAAGGCGTGCGCCACCACCGCCCGGCCCAAGGTAGTTTCTTTATTCAACCAATGAAAGCAACACAGAGACAGAAGGATCTCCTACACCAATATAACATACATCATACACACACCACGCATACCACATACACATGCACATATACCATATACCACACACACCACATTCTCCACACACACTACACACATACCACAATGCACTGCATATACAGAATACACATACCCCACACACATAATACACACACATGCATGCCATATATACACACCACACACACCACATGCATGCATACCACAAATATACCACACATGCATACCATATGCATGCACATCACACATTCATATACACACACCATACACACAGAATACATACACCACACACACAACACACACATGCACACCATATACACACCATACACATACCACACACACACATACCACACACAGACCACACACAGGCACACCACACACATACCATACATATACATACCACACACAAACACACACACATGCACACACACACCACCCACACTATTTAACTTTTGTTTTGGATAGACTGCGTTTGACTCTGGAAGTCCGATGGTCAGCAGGTGTGTGTAAACTTGTGTAACTTGAAGTTTTAGGGCACTATTTTTGTTTTAGTATTCTGTGACAACATCGTTAATGCAGTGGTGTGGGCCAGGGTTGGGGAGCTGGCATTTTAGGACTTACTTTAGGAGCAGGGGGTGGGGAAAGAATTCTTGGATGAAATGCCAAGGAGGGAGTTGGAGCTACATCTAGAGCACTAGATACTGAGGGTGGTTTGCATGAGGATGCCCCGCCCTACTGATGGGCTGGTCTGTCTGAATGCTTGGTCCACAGTGGGTGGAACTGGGAATGAGTAGGAGGTGTGGCCTTCTTGGAGGAGGTGTGTTTCTGAGGTGGGCATGCTGAGGTTTCAGAAGCCCACACCTTTCCCATTGGTTCTCACTGCACCTACAACCTGTGGGTCAGGATGCAACCTTTCAGTTACCCCTCTGGGACCATGTCTTCCTGCCTGCTGCTTTGCTGCCTACCGTGATGGTCATGGACCACGAACCCCCAAATGCAATGCTTTCTTCTCTAAGTTACCCTGTTCTCCATGCTTTGTCACAGTGAGAGAAATGTGGTCGAGACAGTTTTGTCAGAATACAAGGGGCACTTGTAGCTATAACCAAGTTATTTCACTTAGCCAGAAAGCAAGTAAGATGAACAGCAGCAACAACTGAAATAGCAGTAGTTTTTATAGCCTAACCTTTTCTTTTTCATGATACAGCCTTACTGTTTAGCTCAGGAACTCGGCAGTTCTGCTGCTTGAGCTTCCTAAGTGCTGGGATTAGAGCTGCACGTTGTCAGCACATCTGGCTCTAGTGTGGCTTTTATCAAGTAGCTGTGTGCTGGTCACTGTATTTAACACTTAAAACATCTAATTTAATAGTAGAGTAGACCTGCTTGGTTGCCTGTCCAGTCTTAACCCACCCCTGCTTTTTTAACTGAAGTAACCCAATTTTTTTTTTTTTTTTGATTTTTCGAGACATGGTTTCTCCGTAGCTTTGGAGCCTGTCCTGGAACTCCCTTTGTAGACCAGGCTGGCCTCGAACTCACAGAGATCCGCCTGCCTCTGCCTCCCGAGTGCTGGGATTAAAGGAGTGCGCCACCACCGCCCGGCAAAGTAACCCAATTTTGACATAAGAATATATATATATATATATATATATATATATATATATATATATGCCTATTTTAACCTCCCAGACTGTTGCATCATAGGGAAGACCTGAGATGGAGCTCTGATCATGATAGAAGTAGAAATTATTGGGTGGGGATTTCCCAGAAAGCTTAAAAAAGAGGGTGCACTTGGCTGGTCCACTCCAATGGCTTTTGACACTTTGTCCTGCTGCTGGGAACATAGGCATAATACCTGGGGAGGCAGTGCCAACTATAACAATGAAGGTAGACCTTGTCTTTAACATAGCAGAGTTGCGGGATGTTAGTTCTGTGTGTAAGCTCTAGCTCAACAGAACAGAACAAAAGGAAATCTAACTAATAGCGGAGCTGGAGCCTGCTGTGATGGCCCCTTTCCTGCAGCACTGGCCCACCCTGGCTTTCACTACTATGCTTTGTTTTTGAAAGGCTGGCCTTGAATTCTTTTTTTTTTTTTGAGTTGTTTTTTCTTTTTCTTTTATTTTTTTAAAAATGCCAATCCAAATTCCCACTCCCACCCCTTTTCTCTTTGCCTTGTGGAAGGTCCAAGGCCCTCCCTACTACATCTAGGCTGAACAAGGTATCCATCCAAAGAGGATAGAATCCCAAAAAGCCAGTACGTTCAGTAGAGATAAATCCCAGTGCCACTGCCAGTGGCTCCTCAGTCTGTCCCAGCCATACAACTGTCAACCACATTCAGAGGGACTAGTTTGGTCCTATGCTTGTTCCTTCCCAGTCCGGCTGGAGTTGGTGAGCTCCTATTAGCTCAGGTCAGCTGTTGCAGTGGATGAACCCTTCATGGTCTTGACCTCTTTGCTCATATTCCCATTCCTTCCACTCTTCAATTGGACCTTGGGAGCTCAGTCCAGTGCTCCCATGTGGGTCTCTTCCTCTGTTTCCATCTGTTGTTGAATGGTTCTATGGTGATATTTAAGGTAATCTTCAGTCTGACTGCAGGGCAGTGGCCTTGAATTCTTGATATGCTTTCTTTGTCTCCCAAGTGCTGAGTGCCACCATACCTGCCTCCTAGACTTCTTACTGAATGAAGCAAAAGAACTGATTTTTCTGCACGACGTTATTGTTGTGGAATGTTACTTTCAGGTATGTAAAGGTGTGTTGCATTGGTTAACTCTGTAAAGGTGTGTTGCATTGGTTAACTATGTAAAGGTGTGTTGCATTGGTTAACTACGTAAAGGTGTGTTGCATTGGTTAACTATGTAAAGGTGTGTTGCATTGGTTAACAATGTAAAGGTGTGTTGCATTGGTTAACCATGTAAAGGTGTGTTGCATTGGTTAACCATGTAAAGGTGTGTTGCATTGGTTAACCATGTAAAGATGTGTTGCATTGGTTAACCATGTAAAGGTGTGTTGCATTGGTTAACCATGTAAAGGTGTGTTGCATTGGTTAACCATGTAAAGGTGTGTTGCATTGGTTAACTATGTAAAGGTTTGCTGCATTGGTTAGCTATGTAAAGGTGTGTTGCATTGGTTAACCATGTAAAGGTGTGCTGCATTGGTTAACTATGTAAAGGTGTGCTGCATTGGTTAGCTATGTAAAGGTGTGTTGCATTGGTTAACTATGTAAAGGTGTGCTGCATTGGTTAGCCATGTAAAGGTGTGTTGCATTGGTTAACCATGTATAGGTGTGTTGCATTGGTTAACTATGTAAAGGTGTGTTGCATTGGTTAACCATGTAAAGGTGTGTTGCATTGGTTAACCATGTAAAGGTGTGTTGCATTGGTTAACCATGTAAAGGTGTGTTGCATTGGTTAACCATGTAAAGGTGTGTTGCATTGGTTAACTATGTAAAGATTTGCTGCATTGGTTAGCTATGTAAAGGTGTGTTGCATTGGTTAACCATGTAAAGGTGTGCTGCATTGGTTAACTATGTAAAGGTGTGCTGCATTGGTTAGCTATGTAAAGATGGTGTGTTGCATTGGTTTACCCATGTAAAGATGTGTTGCTGTGTCCAGGCACCTGATTAGTCTAATAAGAAGCTGAACGGTCAGTAGTTAGGCAGTAGAGGGATAGGTGGGGCTGGTGGGACAGAGAGAAGAGAGAACAAGAGGGAGAAGAAAACGAGAGAGAAAAAGAGGAAGACGCCCAAGGGAGAAAAAGAAAAAGATATTTGGGGCCAGCTGGTCAGGCAGCCGCCAACCAACCAGACACAATAAGCAAGCAGGGAGGTAGGACATACAGAATGAAGGAAAGGTAAAAAGCCCTGAGGTAGAACAGATGGAGAGTAACAGGTTAATCTAAGTTATAAGAGCTAGTAGGACAAACATAAGATATGGCCAAACATTCACAACTAGTAAGAAGTCTCCGTGTCATGATTTGGAAGCTGGTTGGTGCCCCCAAGAGAGCCTGTTACACATTATTGCACCCTCTTTGACGTGTGCTTTCTTGAGTTCAAACTTATTTTGCAGCATTAAAGCTCTGAGACATTAAGGAACTTACCCAAGATCACAGAACGAATAAGTAGAGGGATTGGAGTTCCAAACAGTATCACTCTGATTTTTAGGTTTACCCTGTCTTCAGCTGGACAGTATAAAGAACCATAGAAATAACATTGGAAAAGGCCGTTCAAGTAAGATTGAATAGGCAGCTTAGTTTGAGATGGAAAACGAGTCTGGGAGTCGAGGATTGGGTATGTGACAGTCAGTGTCAGTGTGACTGAAGGCAGTGGGGACACTGGGCACAGAGCGGATATCAGGAATGTGGATAAAAATGTGATTGGGCGACTGTAAGTCATGGTTTTCTGTTAACCTGCAGTCTTCTGAGCACAAAGCACAAGCTTCCCGAAGGTTAGCATTAGCTGCTATTGATGGCCTTGCATCAGGCAGGAAGCAAGGATGAGTAATGTAAGAATTACTAACGGGATGTGAATCATTATTCAGCGGGAGGGTGGAGGTTTTGCTCCGTGTCGGAACCGTTTATGGAGCCCTCGATGACCTTGTCTGATGTGATTTGGTCTTGCCCTGGTTTCACTGTGATAGGGAACAGAGTTGGAGGTGCTGCAATGGTGCTCCAGAACCTGCCGATGGCCTTTTTCCTTGCTGTCACCTGTTAGACATTCTAGAGCTTTCATGGGAGGGGCTACTTTGACTTTCCAGGTCTTAACCTCTGTCCCTTCTCTCCTTGTTAGGTCCGTATAAGAATTCTCTTTATGCTAGAGGTCCCAGTGTTTTCCAGTTGCATAATCTTTTTCCCTCTTAAGAAACACTTAGCTGAGCGGGCAGTGGTGGTGCATGCCTTTAATCCCAGTACTTGGGAGGCAGAGGCAAGCGGATCTCTGTGAGTTCGAGACCAGCCTGGTCTACAAGAGCTAGTTCCAGGACAGGCTCCAAAACCACAGAGAAACCCTGTCTCGAAAAACCAAAAAACCAAAAAAAAAAAAAAAAAAAAAAAAACCCAAAAAACAAACAAACAAACAAACAAAAAACACTTAGCTGAACCCCACTAAGGAATTTGCAGAAAAAAGAAGACTTTAAAGGCTCAAGAGTTCAGGTTTTTGTTGCCCGAGGTGTCTTTGAGGTCACTGCTGTAAAATGACAGCTGCATACTGTCCTGGGGTCAAGGTTGTTTGAGTCTGAGAGCCATCCAGTTGTCTCATCTTTGTACCCTGTGATAAACACATGTGTACTAGAAAATTTGTTGTGCCTCCATCTGTCCCCATAGCCATCTGGTCTCTCTTTTTAGGCATGCATTAGAAGGGACTTGGATCACTTTTGTGGGAGAACATTACATGTGCAGTATAAGTTCATCCAGAGCTACCTTCCACGGTGTGACAATCACAGAAGCACGGGGCTCCCTTGGGCCTGGGGCCCTGACTCACCTGGGGTGAATGTGTACTCTACAGGAGACACAAACCTTAACGGTTTGAGCCGTAAGGATTTTTTGAGTGTGTGTTTCTGCAGCATGTCTTAGTGCATCCCTACTATTTATTAACTCTTAGCCCCGCTGCTGGACGTTACCTTTGGTTGTCTTCTGGATTAACCTGATGTCTGGCCAGCGCGTCCTCACTTTGTACTTGGGAAAGTAATAGGCAGGAATTCACATTAGCTGTCCATGTATGTACAAACAGATCATTAAATTGAAATGCTCATACTTAGAACATGTTTCCATGTTTACAGAAAGGCCAGAGTTGCCTCTGTGTGTGGCTTTTGTCTTGTCTGTAGGACAAAGCGGTGTGTGCCCTATCACTTGTCCAAGCAGCAGAATCTCTGTGGCCTGGAGAAAACTCACGATCCTCAGTCGCCATACATGAGTGCTGTTAACTAGGCAGATATTCATTCACTTGTGAATTAACTGCCGGACATCTTCCTTGTGACCGGCGCTGGGGCTCAGAGGTGAGCTACAGGCAGTTCCTCTCAATGTGTGGCATGGCTCACTTGGCTCTGTTCAGTGAAAAACACCGGTGTTTTCAGCATTTACTCTGCTAAGGGCTTTCTATTACTCATTTTATATTGCCATAAAGTTAGGTACATTACTCCCATTTTATAGATAAGGCAACTGAGATTCAAAGAATTTGTTCAACTCCATAGGAAGAGATGTTTGCCTTTTGGCTGTATTCTAGGGCCTAGGGGAAGGTTTCTTTATTAACTATTTAGTGGACAAACTGATGGAGCAGTAGAGCTCAAACACCAGGTTCAGACCCACATCCTTCTGACCCTTAAGGCTGCTTCATTATTATTGGACACAGTAGGAGCAGTGAGCATCCCTATACCTGCAAAAGAAGCAATTACTACAGCATGGGGACTGGGATGTCACATGATGGAGGTGGTTCTTGTATTTTATCTGTTGCTTTCATTGGTTAACTAATAAAGAAAACTGCCTTAGCCCATTTGATAGGCCAAACCTTAGGTGGGTGGAGTAAACAGAAGAGAATGCTGGGAGAAAGAAGCCGAGTGGGGAGTCGCCATGATTCTCCCACTCCAGACAGACGCAGGTTAAGATCTTTCCTGGTAAGCCAGCTCGTGGTGCTACACAGAATATTAGAAATGGGTTAGATCAATATGTAAGAGCTAGCCAATAAGAGGTTGGAACTAATGGGCCAGACAGTGATTAAAAGAATACAGTTTCCGTGTAATTATTTTGGGGCATAAGCTAGCCATGTGGGCGGCCGGGTGCCGGGGACACAGCCCCGCCGTCCATATTACAACAGTCACAGGGCTGAGGTTCTGTGTGGTTTCTGCTTACTCTGCCCCAGCTGGGGAAGCCCAGCACTGCTCCCTCACTGGCTCAACTGAGATACAACCAGCACCCTTCTCCTGGGCTGGTGCAGTGTTTTCTCCCATTGAACTCCCTCAACACTCCGCTGCCTGAGTCCCAGGACTGTGACCTCAGGATCTTGAGCATCCCTTCTCCCCTTGTATCACCGAAATCTGTTGCTTCCAAGTTTGATTCCTCTGCTCTTGAACTTGCATTACCTTTGCCAGGGAGAGTTCATTTTGGTTAGAGCCCAGGAGATCTCTGCTTGCTGGCACCTCATGGGCACTCAACAAAATTAAAAAGGAGAGAGAGGGGAGGATGAGAGAGAGGAAGGTAGCCAACACTTTCAGGAAAGGAGCTGGCTATTCATTTCCTGGAAATCAGTGACGATATTACAGCCCCGCTGTGTGAGGGTAGGTTAAAAAGCCGTCTAGCCGGGCAGTGGTGGCGCACGCCTTTAATCCCAGCACTCGGGAGGCAGAGGCAGGCGGATCTCTGTGAGTTCGAGACCAGGACAGGCTCCAAAACCACAGAGAAACCCTGTCTCGAAAAACCAAAAAAAAAAAAAAAAAGCCGTCTCTGGGATATGCTTGGGGATGAACAAATGTGCCCGTGCACACACATGTTCTTGCATGTATGTAAGCACACATTTGTGTGGGTGCACATGTGTGTGTGTTTGCATACGAAAGCCAGAGGCTGATGTTGGGATCATCCTCCATTGCTCTTCCACTTTATTAATTGAAACAGGGTTTCTCAATTAAACCCAAAGCTCGTTGAAATGGCTAGTCTTGCATGCCACCTTGCTGGGGGATCCCCGCCACCTTGCTGGGGGATCAGCAAGGTGATCCCCTTTTCTGATTTCTGAGCTGGAATTAATGGTAGGCAGCTGTGTCTACTTGGCATTTGTGTGGGTTTCTGGAGATACAAACTTTTGATTCTTACGTGGCAAGCACTTGAACTGGTGAACCACTTCTCCTGACCTCCCTGAACTTTTGTGCACGGCTGTGTGTTGCTAACATTGCCTCTCTCTTGCTTGCCTGCTTCCCAACCCTGCACAGTTTTGAGTATGAATGAACTGCAGGCAGCAAAGTGCATTCCCTCAAATGCTTGAGGAGCAAACTGTTAATTCAAGGTACCTTCTTAGTGGGTCAGAAGAGAAGAGCTTGAATGGGAATTGAGCAGTTTGACTGTTCTGTAAGAATACGCTCAGATCCTTATGCTAATTATGAGACATTTCTGCTAAAATGGCATGACTAATTATAGCAAGAAAGAGCAGAGTTTCCTGAGAAACTAAACCTTGCCATACTCTGCAGCTGTTAGTTCTTGTGCAGTGAATTCACTGTGATGCTGTGGACAGTCGGGGTGAGAGTTCATTCTCCGTGCACCTGCCGTTATTGATGGTTCTCTGGAGTTCTGGAACTGCTCTGAGGCTGGAAACCTGTTCTCTGGAGGTGCCGAGTTGGTCAACTCTGTAAGATGTGAACTTGGGCTGACTAGACCTGTGAGCCCTTGTTATTTTCTCAGTGGAACCGCAGACACCACACCCTAGTCATGATGGTGTTCTTTGCCTGGGTGAAAGCAGACTTGCTATGTTACCTTCCTGGTAGCCAGTTCCAGCTAACTGTCGTGACTTTGAGCAAGGGGGCATTGTCCACCTGGAGCAGGGCTGTTGACTCTTTCACGTTGCTCTTAGGAGATGGTTTCTGATCTTTTCTGATGATGAATGCCTTTGTCCCCTGTATACTGTGAAGTTCCCTTCTACTCCTTTTTACCCTGGTACCTCCTCCTGCTTACAAGCCTCCCCCTAGGGGAGCAGGAGGTTGGTTGGGGAATGGGATGTTGGCTTCACATTCCTGTGGGCGCTGTGAAGACAAGTCCTGTTTGATGCTGGGTGGACATGAAGGCAAAGACAACAGGGTTTCGGTGGCTGCTGTTCATGCTTAGGAACTTGAAGCAGTTAGCAGGGGCTGACACACAAGGGGAATTCTTTGTCATTTTTGTTAAGGATGAATAAGAATTGTTATTTTTATATATGGGCTTCAAATACGCTGATGACCCACCTTGAATTCACAACATGAATAGATGCTTAGAATAACTTTAGAGCAGATGCTTTTAGCTACAGAAATGTTACACTGGCCTGGGGTTCAGAGACCTGGGTCCCCTTTGTGTGTTTGCTATTAATCTCCTTATTTGGGATCTTTGTCTCTCATTACTTAGGCCAACTTTTTTCAAAGGTATCGTGTAAGATAAACACACACTAATAAGTACACATGTGTTCATGTGTGCAGACTTTTGACTCAATAACTCTCATTTGTTTACAATATGAACGTCAGGAGCAAAAATAGCATATGTGCTTTTACGATAGACCTTATTAACAAGGAACTAAGCCGTATAGTATATAGTCACTGTGTGTCTATGACTTGCCTGACAGGTTTCCTCTGGGCACGAGGAGGACTGTGACTAGAGCAGGTGACTTGGGACTTGAGTGTGGAGACTGTCGAGGGGGAAGTGGGCATCGGAAGCAGGTGCTCTTCTGGGAAGCAGCTAGCCTGCCACATAGGACTTCAGAGGTTCTTGGAGAAGGATGAAGGAAGGGCTCCTGAAGATGGTGACACTCAAGGTGTCGTGGACAGCACATGGGACGGCTGCAGTAGAGAGCGTGGATTTTGGTGGTACAGATAGCGGATAAGCAGTATGGGCGTAGGTCCAGAGATGAGAAGATGGAAGATTTGCGGCTTGTGAGGTGGACATAGGTGTTTTCGGATGCGCGTGTGGTCTGGTAAGGGATGTTTGAGAGGTTGATTGGGCGCAAGGACGCCATGAGCCCTAAGGAAATGAGAACTGGAGCATCACTCTCAAGGATCTCAGGTCAAGGGTGGACGTGGAGATGCTAAATGTTTGTTCCTGTACTAGGAATGGAACCCTGGATCTTGAATTTGTGGGATGATTTGGGGCTTGGCTTGGGTCAAGGAGCTGGAAACAGGTAGAGAAGATTGCGGGATGGCCTGGAGAACTATGGGAGTGTAGGATATGACCTTAATGCCTCCTGGGACTTCATTTACTAAACATACTTCGTTTCCTTGCTAATGTTCAAAGACCAGTTTTTCAGGTGTGGGTGCTCTCACCAGAGACCTGCAGTGGAACCCCACACCACTTGGAGATTTTGAGAACCTCTCCAAATGCCATCAAGGACCAAAATCTTTTCAGTGAGATTTGAGTAGAGAATGGAATGTGGATCTTACTTTAAAAACACAAAGGTCAGTGTTGACAGTAAGTGGACAGAATCAAATAATAAATAATAAGCCGGGCAGTGGTGGCGCACACCTTTCATAACAGCACTCGGGAGGCAGAGGCAGGAGGATCTCTGTGAGTTCGAGGTCAGCCTGGATTACAAGAGCTAGCTCCAGGGCAGGCAACAAAGCTACACAGAGAAACCCCATCTCAAAAAACCAATAATAATAATAATAATAGGGAAATGTGGGAGTAACTTATAGCGTATAGCCTTGGAGAGTGGTGTGACAGAGTTCGTGAGTGGAAACGGCTAAGTTATCCTTTGAAATGCTTCCCCTTGGCACTAGAGAGCGTGGCTGCATGTACCATGTATCCTGGCTGCCTGTGACTTGAAACTTTGGAAAGGCAGCACCGATACCACGCCTTTCACATGTTGTCCTGGACTTCCGAGCCTCCTTTTAGGAGCTGATGTTTCGAACTATTGTGCCACGTCTTTGTATCCTGAAAACGCTTGTATTTCAGGAGAGTCCTTCGCAGTCTTTGTACAATCACTAGAATATTTCTTGAATGCTGTCACTATCTTATAGGGGTAAATGGAAAAATATAGGCAGCAAAGCGAACTTCATAATGTAACTGAGCAAAGACAGGAGCCATTAGATAAGCCTGGTATGAATGTGGTTAGTCAAATGCTTCAGACTTGACTTGGTCAACTATACCTGGTTGTATGGGATAAGAAAAGGTTAAAAGTCTTACTGTGTATGAAATGGCAGGAAAAAAAGTGTTGAGAGTTATGTTAAAGAGAAAATATAAATAGTCTCCTTTCTTTTAAACATGTAAGTTTAATCAGCATTTGTCTGAGTTTTCAGAAAAATACGTACTCAGAAATGGATGTTCTATGAGACGGGGCTGTAGCTCAGTGCTTGTTAACATGTGTAAGGTTGTGCATTTGATCGTGAGCATAAACCAGGTATGGTTGTGAATGCCTGTTATCCTGGCATTCAGGAGGGAATGCAGGAGGATTAAAAGTTCAAGGTTATCCTCAGCTATACATTGAGTTTGAGACCAGCCTGAGACAGATGAGGTTGTCTTTAGACATTAGACTCTTCATTACTTGGTTTGCTTGTTTTTGTATTTATTTATTTATGGTAGGGATTGAACCAAAAACCTTGCATATACTAATCCTAACCTCTACCACTAAAATGTTTATACAACCCTTGTCAGTCTTATTTAAGAAAGTAGGCCTGAGTGTTAATCTCTTGTTTAGGCTTGCCAGTTGGTATAGGTGAATGTTCAGGTAACATCATTCTCCATGTATTCTGGCAAACAGGTGGTACTTGGCAAAGGCTATACCTGGATGGAATGGCATGGTTCTAGGAGCTAGAAAAAGACGAAATATATCTTTATTGTTGCTAAGATGGCAAGTCAGAGTAGAGAGAGAAGGGCACAGTCAACCTGCAGCCTCCTAATTCCCCAAGTCAGAAGGTGTGTTGGTGATCTGTTTGTCCTGGACATTTTGTTTGCTATCTGGGGAATTTCTCTAACTTTTGTGGGACTGATTCCTGTTGCGCAAAGGATTGAGTTGTGTGTGAAATTCCAGTGTGTTCTAGTGCTTCTTGCATCTGCCTTGTGGTGCCTGCAGAGTTCAAAGGCGGATTAACATTCCATTGTGTGCATATGCCACATTGATTTACCTGTTTGGTATTGTTTCCACCTTTTGGCTAATATAAATAATTCTGCTCTAAGCTTTGGTGTTGGATGTTTTTGAGGATATTTAATTTCCTGACGCTTTGACTCTGTCTCCTGCAGGGGAAGATTGCTTCCCGAGGTTCAAAAAAAGCCCTCAGGCAGGGATGCTGCTGGTGGCAGTGGGGAGTCTCTTGGGGCCACTAAAACATTCATTGCAGAGAAGAGATTGTAGCCTCTGCTCACAAGCTCCTGACCCAGTAAATGGAGGAGCTGGGATTTGGATCTTGTACTCTTGGCCTCAAAGACCATGCTTCAACTATTCTACACTGAGGTAGTTTTAATTACAACACTACAGGGGTTAGGAAGATGAAAGAGACAAGGTTCCTGCTTTCCACGAGCTGTGTGTTCTGAATTATCTATCCTGTGAAAGGCTCAAGTGCAATTGGTGGCTTAGTGCAATTGGAAATTGTTGTAAGATGGGTCACAGCACATGCCTGGAGCCACCTTCTCTGGCCTTTCGATGGTGACAGCATTGTCTGGGACAGGCACAACTGGCTGCAGTATGGATCTGGGCTTTAGACCTATATTTGTACATGTACCGATCATCCTGAGTTCTGTTTTTCTAGCTGATATTCACCTTCTCGCTGTTTTTATAGCTCTATCATAGCATGCTGAGATGTACCCGTCCCCGTGAACATTTTAAGCAGTTGCCTTTACTTTATGTCAAAGCATCAGGAATATGTCTTTTTTTTTGGGATACGCTAATAAAGAAAACACACATGGAGACAGCTAAAATGGCTGGGTATATTCATTGGTGTCTGAAAAGATAATTTACAGACAATTTGTATCTGTCTAGAGACCTAGCGTGAAGTATTCTGTTCTGAATGATGATGTTACCATGCTTGGTGATATGATGAGGACGAGGGAACGTGAGAGAGTGCTGCCCCAAATTTTAACCCAGATGTTACCTAACTGGTGTGTGTTGTCTTTCAACACTGTTTTTCTTTGCTCTGCTGGCTGGGCTGTGTTTCTGTTTCTGGTTGCTTCTCTCTAGGACTTGTCTGGAGGCCTATTCTTGGATAGTTAGCCTCACAACGAGTAGAAAACACAGTGATTTACCTGTAGTGGGGTAGCTCCTAAGAGTGTTTAGATATAGTGTGTGTGTCTCACCTACTCACTTGCCATTGGCTAAAACGAGTCACATGGCCAAGTCAAGCGCCAGTGGAGGAGAAAAGGCTCTCTTCCTGTCAGAGGGACACCATAGTGATGGTGAGTATTCTGGACAAATGCCGCAGCGGCTGAAATTTTACTTTCACATATACGCTTTTGAAAACTTTTTTGAAGTTTTGAAGGGTCTTTGAAGACCCTTTCTTGCAAGGTTTTTACTATTTTTTAATTCTACTTTACTCACAAGGAGAAATATTATACTAAAAGGTTGAAGATAAGATCCCAATATGTCTGTTGGTTAAGATCGATGATCATGATCATACTCTGTGAGCCTTGGAAGGCCTTCATTAAGTACTACGTTCTTGGATCTAATCATTCCTTAACTTTGTAAAGTCATTGTCATTGCAGCTGAGACCATTCTACCACGTGAAACTTGGGGAAGCTTCTTAACTTGCTCAAAGTTAAACAGATAATAAGTATGAGGTTATGGATTCACCTCTAATGTATGCCAAATCTCTTAACTAAGATTTCTCAAACTCGGGTGGGCACTCTTTGGAATAAAATTTCTCCTAGAATCCTAGGATTGACTTAAATTATTATTATTATAGTAATACTTTAATTACATAAATGTAAGGTTGGTGAGGTCATTTTTAAAAGTCTTATACTTTCATAAAATCCAAATCATTTAGAGATTGAGCACTCTTCATATTAATAATTCAAATTAGCATCATTAACTTAACTGCATTAACTAAATTGCTGCTTGTAACTGGAATATGATGCTAATTATTGTAGGCGGGTTCTTTGGCAGTCAGCTGGTCTACCCCGCTGTGCACTGGGTGATGACTCAATTCTCTCACAATTCGAACTTCTGTGTCACTTTGACTCAGACTGAGGAGCATCCCTTACCTTTTACTTAGTGGGAACACATTCTTTAGATTCCCAAGTTCGTCTTCTTTCCTTTCTCATTGACTTTGGCTACAGGGAGATCCTCAAACTCAGTGGGTGTGTCTGTGGTGGTGATCAAGGCCATTCTCACATTGTTTGTCTTCAGACTGCTGAAATGAAGACAACCCTTGAAGTTGCACGAACTTTGCAAATTCCTTAACCCATATGATTATGGATCTGTCCCCTATACCTGACTCTGCCTAGTAGAAAACCTTGATTTTTCTCCATCTGTTACAGCACTTTCTTTCGTTGAGTGCCCTTCGAGTACAACTCTATCACTCTCAAGAGCCCTTCCTCTGATTCTAGGGTTTAAATATCTGACCACCTTGTATAACAATTAGAGTTGTTAATGTCAATCCAGATAAAGGGAATGTGGCCTCGTTTCTCATGGAGGGACTCTGGCATGTTAGAAGCTCCATTCCAGATTTTTGTTCTTTAAAAATATTCAGACCAGGCAGTAATGGCATGCACCTTTAGTCCCAGCACTCAGGGAGGCAGAAACAGGTGGATCTCTGTGAGTTCGAGGCAACCCTGGTCTACAGAGTGAGTTTCAGGACAACCAGAGATACACAGAGAAACGCTGTCTCAAAAAAACAAAAACAAACAAAAGAACCAAAATAAAAAAAAAAAAGGAAAAAAGAAGGAAGGAAATATTCAGTGAGTAGATTCCATACATATCTCTTAGTGTCCCTTTTCATTTTTTCCTATTAGATAGAATTCATAAGCAAGAGATCTCCTTCTGTTGCTTGATGACTGAACATATGAAATCTCATTCATTATAAATTCAGTTTTTCAAGGGGTTTCTGAATCCAATTCAGCATTGTGCTCTGGATTTTCTTTAAAGGTTCAGGCACAATTCCTTCATGACTTTAGCCATGTCACTGAGAGACTGTTCTCCCTGTAGATAGACTAGGTAGATGTGTGCACAGTAAGAACACGGATGAATGCTGTGCTCTCTGTAGATGGACTAGGTAGATGTGTGTACTGAGAACACAGACGAATGCTGTGCTCTGTAGATGGACTAGGTAGATGTGTGCACACTAAGAACACGGATGAATGCTGTGCTCTGTAGATGGACTAGGTAGATGTGTGCACACTAAGAACACAGATGAAGGCTGTGCTCTGTAGATGGACTAGGTAGATGTGTGCACTGAGAACACAGATGAATGCTGTGCTCTGTAGATGGACTAGGTAGATGTGTGCACACTGAAAACACAGATGAATGCTGTGCTTTGTAGATGGACTAGGTAGATGTGCACACTGAAAACACAGATGAATGCTGTGCTCTGTAGATGGACTAGGTAGATGTGTGCACACTGAAAACACAGATGAATGCTGTGCTCTGTAGATGGACTAGGTAGATGTGTGCATTGAGCACACAGATGAATGCTGTGCTCTGTAGATGGACTAGGTAGATGTGTGCACTGAGCACACAGATGAAGGCTGTGCTCTGTAGATGGACTAGGTAGATGTGTACACTGAGCACACAGATGAATGCTGTGCTCTGTAGATGGACTAGGTAGATGTGTGCACACTGAAAACACAGATGAATGCTGTGCTCTGTAGATGGACTAGGTAGATGTGTGCACACTGAAAACACAGATGAATGCTGTGCTCTGTAGATGGACTAGGTAGATGTGTGCACAGTAAGAACACAGATGAATGCTGTGCTCTGTAGATGGACTAGGTAGATGTGTGCACAGTAAGAACACGGATGAATGCTGTGCTCTCTGTAGATGGACTAGGTAGATGTGTGCACACTAAGAACACAGATGAAGGCTCTTCTCTGAATTTGCACATTTACAGTCTTCTCCACCTCCCGTTATTGGCTGAGTTCTTGATGCTAAGATTTTTCTTGTGTATGGGATCATGTATATATTCTTTTCTAGAAAGAAGCTATTTAAATACTGTTGTGTTTTTTTTGTTATGCTTTTAACTTGTAGATTTAGCTAAATACTTTAAGAACATATTTCTTTAAAAAATTATTAGGTATTTTACATTTTAAATTTAATCCTTTGGAATCACTTGGTAGAGTTTGGGTTTAAACAGTGGAAATGGCTGACAGGAAGATGGCAGAACTAGAACTTGGGTGTATGGAACATTTACCTTGTGGTATGGAATGTAGTCAACCTTATTGCTCAAGTGCTTGGCTCTAAAATATGATCCAAGGCAGCTGAACATGTAATCATGCTAAATCTGCACATGGAAAGCAGTAATTATGAAACGGGTATGAGAAAGCTGAAGGGGAGTAGTAAGGTGTGCACAGGCATGGTTCAGTTTCCTAGAGAGTTTGGCAATTTCAGCTATACCAAGTTGGAATTTTTTTTACCCCTAATTCATATTTTTTGTAACATTTAAAGATTAGTTGATTATTGAGATTTCTTAATATCTAGAGACATGTAATATTGTAGCTTCAGACTTTTCTTGTTTTAAAAAATAATGGACCACTAACCAAGAAACTGTTTGCAACTAATGCACCCTGGCCCAGGGAGAATCGGTTTCCTCAGTGGAGTCTCACTGGGTATAGCACACACACCCAGGACAGGCCAACACAAAATGAACACCATGTTTTCTGTGGGCTTGTTGATTTTGTTTTGCATTTGTTTTTTATCTTATTGATTTTTTGCTTATTTGTTTTGATTTTTTTTTTTGTGTGTGTGTGTGTTCTTAGATAGAGGCAGGAGAAGAAGAGAGAGAAGGTATGATAGGTGGGTAGGTTCTTGGGGGAGTTTGGGGAAGGGAGAAATAAGATCAAAATACAATGTATAAAAACTTTTAAATAAAACTATAAAAAGTATTGCTTCTTCTATGTATAGGAGAAAGAAAAGAGAACCCATCACTTGAGAACAAAAAATTAAGCAGTATTTGAAGCATTTTTAAATAGCAAGCTGAGTTTGACCCAAGCTAGTCAGACAGGGCTAAACTTAATGAGTTGAGAGAATTCCAAGATATTTTGGGGGTTTTTAGTGGCCTTAGGCTTATTAATGTCACCCAGGTTAGCTTTTATTGGGTGCTATCTCTGTGTTGGGCATTTAACTGAGTATATTTCTTACGTCATTTCATTGTGTCGTTAATGTCCCCATCAAATTCCTCTGAGAAGTACTGATGTCACCCCCAGCTTTGAGGTTGAAGAAAAAGAAGGCCAGGGAAGTACCTGCTTGAGGGCATGTCAGGAAGTGAGATGGATATGTGTGTGGATCCAGTCAGACCTGGTTTTGAGGTCTGATTTGAGACCTCTTTTTTGAAAACACTGCATCTTTCCCCTGCTGGCTAGCATCTTAGAATTGTCACATAATGTCCCCTAAAGTGATTTCAGTGTTACCATGAAAGGTCGTGATACTTAAGTACCAGTTTTATTCTTTCAGACATTCAAAGAATGTCTTGCATGGCTCCTGTGTCCTTAGACATGTGTAGTAAGAGCCACTGGGGCCACTCTGGACTTTCTGTGACTGTGTCTTCCCCATGGGGGAGGATTTCATGTGGGCGAGTGCAGGTGTCTGCAGAGCCTGGCATTCCAGAGTTCATTCTTGTACCTACAGGCCCGTGACCTGCCTGTATAGACATCCCTGATTTGCCTCCAAATCCTGCTACCATTATGACCATCCCTGCACCTCGGGTTACCAAGGGACACATATTTACAAGGTAATAGACAAGATATCAGCAGGCTGCGGCCCCTGGGTCAAATCCGACTACTGCCATAGTTTTTAAAAATCAGGTTTTATTGGAATGCAGCCTTGCCCATTGGTTATGAGTCATCTGCTGTTGCTTTTGTGCTGAAAGGCAGCAGGCACTTGTGACAGAGACCGAATGACCCACAAGACCTGAACTCCAGCATAATTTGGTCTTTTATAGAACAAGCCTCTCTACCTTGGATATAGCTAGAAATAGCCTAGTGTGCTAGTTAGCAGAATTCATAGCTGTGAGGCCCCTGGAGTATATTTGAGCTACCTGTGAGGGCAGAGGGTTTTAGGGGTGGGCAGGACCTCCTTTTGCCACTGGGTTTTATTTAGAACTTGGAGGAGTAAGCATTCTAATTCGGAATTAAAGCACTGTCTTTCTGATCTTTACGTTTGTCGAAGTAGGCAGGCAGGGTGCTTTATTTGCCAGTTTTTTCGGCTCAATGTATACATTTGGAATGCATAGATGTGGTCCTCAGGCCTGAATGCCCCTCTGGAGTCTTCTGATGTTAGATTGAATGTTAAAACCTGGGATACACAATGGGGATTTAGAACAGAAGAGAGACCCCAAGAGATGAGAATATAGTATGAGATTTCAAGGACTGGGAGTGATTTGCAGATACGTGTGGACTATTGGATGTGCCGTGGACCATGTTCTAAGTCCTGATAGTGGCAGAGGTGACAGACCTGAGAACGAAATCAATCTGTGCAATTAATATTTACCTTTATAGAAGCCTGCAGTAATCCCCACACTTGGGAATTTGGTGCCAGCCTGAGCAAATTCCAGGTCATTCTTGGCTACGTAGTGAGATGTCCCCAAAAGAAGAAAGATTTCCCTTTAGTGTATGTGTTGTTCTTTAGGTCTATAAAAACAAATAAGACCAACTAACTATATTAAAAGAGACTAAACTCCCACCCAAATTCTCATCCCCTATGTCACATGTCCAAATTAAGCTTTCAGTGCTGGACTCTATCTGCTACCTTAGCTAGACATTCCAGGTCTATTCACTGGGGTACCCCTTACCCATGTCCATCTATTTCTTTACCTCCCCTCATGGACTTAGATTGCAAAGTGAAGGGGGTATGACCACAAATCTCACATTCATAGGGCCTGGGGATGTGATTCAAAGGGATTGACTTTGATGAAGGTAAGCTATCAGGTGATAGGATCTAAATGAAAGGAACACTATGTGTGATGCAGAGGGACAGGAAGGGACTTGATGGGTTTGAGCAACAGGAAGAAGACCTGTTCAGAGATGGTGAAGGAGCGAGTCACCTGCAGGCTTTTTGGTTTTATCTATGCAGCACTGGGAAGCTTGGAAATGTTCTAAGTGGGTGGTGGAGATATTTTTGTGATTATAATTGTAACCTAACACAGTTTGGCTGATGTTTTGGAAATAGAGCAGAGGGTGTCAGAATGGGAGGTGGTTCAGAAGGGTATGGGCTAGCTTAAACAAGAGGCCTGCCGAGGGTGGTGGCAGGATGTGTGAATGGGGAGATGGATTCGAGGGAGGTTTTAGGAAAGTAGGTGGAATGGACTTGAAGCAGGCAATGAAGGAGAATGGATTCTCTTTTAAGGTCTTTATGTGGTAGTGATCCAGCATCTTACTGCCTATAGACCAAGCATGGAAAGAGGGAGTCGGGCAGAATATAAGGCCATAGGGAGTGGAGGGATAGGGAAAGCAGAGGTGGATGCCTTCTCCTGAGGGTGCTGGTTGGCTCTAGTCTGGCATCGTCTTGGAGGAAAGAGAGCATCACAATGTCAGACTTTCAGATTTTCCTTCCTTCCTTCCTTCCTTCCTTCCTTCCTTCCTTCCTTCCTTCCTTCCTTCCTTCCTTCCTTTCCTCCTTCAAATTTTAAAGTTAATTATCTATATCTTTCTGTGTTGGCAACTAGAAGCAAATTCTAATCATCCCTGTATTAGCCATGTTCCACACATCTGCAGTCTGCAGCAGCCCTGTATTAGCCATGTCCCACACATCTGCAGTCTGCAGCAGCCCTGTATTAGGCATGTCCCACACATCTGCAGCAGCCTTATCCTGATGGTCAGTCCTTCTTGCTTGAGACTGTTCGATACCATGTCTCCCTGTACAACGATTTTATTTTGGAATTAAATGTCATCTGTGACCCAGAGATTTAAAAAGTTGGAGAGGCTGGTCAGAAAAAAAAGAGATATTTTCAGTTTTTAAGTCTTAGGAGATACTGATGATCTCAGCTCACACGGTCTGTCAGCAGGGTTCAGGTGATGGACTGAAGCTGAAATCTGTGGAAATAAACTTAACCTAATTTAGAACAGATAGCAGGAAGTGCTTTTGTCTTAAAATAGAGCATTCCAGACTGTGATAGTGGAAGACACTTGAGGGAGACAAGACTTAAGGCTCTTCCAACCATGCTCCCTGAGCCTCTAGTTGGAGAGTCCTTAAACCTTTTTAAGAGGGCAAGTGGATGAGTGCATATTTTATTTATGAATCCATATGCAATTAGAGACAACATCCTCATAGTTTCATAAAACCATCTGTTATTTCATTGACTTCTAAGAACTTACCCTGGACTTGAGATTTATTCTTGAGGTGCTTGTAAAGTGGAGGGCGCTGTGCAGCTGAACCCTGTGGTGTCACAGTTTCTCTTATGTCAGCAACATTTGTTTCTTTGCAGTTTGAGGTTATGAATAATTTATCCTTCTTAGTGTTGTATATTACGAATATACATAAGCAGGTATTCTAAAGAGAAATTTCAAAAAGAAACTCCACCGATGGACTCCTATCTTGGTTCTGTAAAAGTATTTAAAATAATAAGATCTTATTTTCTAATGGCACATTTCAGGTGGGTAGGAAAGCTTAAAGGGGTCTTCTCGAAGTTGGTAACAGGAAGGAGACATTATTGCATTATTGATTGCTGAATAAAATTCATCTTTTTAATTGTTCTCAAAAATTCATTTTAGAGAATTAAAAAAGAAAAAAGAAAAGAAAAGAAAAAAAAACCCACCAGGGTAGATGAGAAGCGAGGAGGCAACAACTCAGAAAAGCCTAAGTGTCAGAGCAAGCATCTTAAAATACACCGGGAGCTTAAGAACAGCTGGGCAGAGGGCGGAGGGTGTGAGTGACTCAGTAGAACAGGTAGGAATCACGAGGTGGTGTAGGGGATGTGGCAGCTGGGGAACCTGCCTCTAGCTTAGTTCATTATCTCAACCTGCACCTCTTGAACAAGGTTGACCTAATTCTGTGTATAGTAGCCTTAGGGGTGGTCTGGTCCTAGGAAAATGTGCCTGATCTATAAATCTGGCAGAAGAAGTTTATTTCTAGGTAATGTGTTTGGCTTAGGTTGCTAATTAAAATTAATTTTCAGAAGTAGAGGTGTGGGCTGTGATGATAGCCATGCTGTAAGCGTGAGGGTCTGAATTTTTTTAAAGTGTCCTTTTTTTTTTTTTTTTTTACTCTGTTCTCTTTTTTATTTATTTTTATTAATTAATTTATTTAATTATTAAAGATTTCTGCCTCTTCCCCGCCACCACCTCCCATTCCCTCCCCCTCCCCCAATCAAATCTTCCTTCCTCCTCAACCCAAAGAGCAAGCAGGTTTCTCTGCCCTGTGGGAGGTCCAAGGACCACCCACCTCCATCCAGGTCTATTAAGGTGAGCATCCAAACTACCTGGGCTCCCACAAAGCCATTACGTGCAATAGGATCAAGAACCCATTGCCATTGTTCTTCAGTTCTCAGTAGTCCTCATTGTCCATTATGTTCAGCGAGACCGGTTTTGTCCCATGCTTTTTCAGTCCCCGGCCAGCTGGCCTTGGTGAGTTCCCGATAGAACATCCCCATTGCCTCAGTGTGTGGGTGCACCCCTCGCAGTCCTGAGTTCCTTGCTCGTGCTCACTCTCCTTCTGCTCCTCCTTTGGATCATGAGACTTCAGTCCAGTGCTCCAATGTTGGTCTCTGTCTCTGTCTTCTTTCATCGCCTGATGAAGGTTAATATTCAGGGGGATGCTTATATGTTTTTCTTTGGGTTCACCTTCTTATTTAGCTTCTCTAGAATCACGAATTATAGTCTCAATGTCCTTTATTTATGGCTAGAAACCAAATATGAGTGAGTACATCCCATGTTCCTCTTTTTGGGTCTGGCTTACCTCACTCAGGATAGTGTTTTCAATTTCCGTCCATTTGTATGCAAAATTCAAGAAGTCATTGTTTTTTACTGCTGAGTAGTACTCTAATATGTATATATTCCATACTTTCTTCATCCATTCTTCCATTGAAGGGCATCTAGGTTGTTTCCAGGTTCTGGCTATTACGAACAATGCTGCTATGAACATAGTTGAGTTAAGATCGTGCTCAACTTCCTTAGCAATCAGGGAAATGCAAATCAAGACAACATTAAGATACCATCTTACACCGGTCAGAATGGCTAAAATCAAAAACACCAATGATAGCCTCTGCTGGAGAGGTTGTGGAGAAAGGGGCACACTCATCCATTGCTGGTGGGAATGCAAACTTGTGCAACCACTTTGGAAAGCAGTGTGGCGGTTTCTCAGGAAAGTCGGGTTCAACCTACCTCTCGACCCAGCAATACCACTATTGGGAATATACCCAAGAGATGCCCAAACATACAAGTGTCCTTTTTTTTAAAAAAAAATTCTTTTCATATATTACATCCTAATTGTAGTTTCCCCTCCCCTCGGTCTCTCCGCTCCCCACCTCTCTTCTCCCCCAGATCCTTCTCCATTTCTCCTCAGAAAAGAGCAGGGACATCAACCAAACATGGAACAACAAGTTACAATAAGACCAGACACATATCATCACATCAAGGCTACAAGCAGCGCAATAGGAAGAAAAGGTTCCCACAAGCAGGCAAAAGAGTCAGAGATGAGGAAGAGGAAGAGGGAGAAGAAGGAGGAGGCGGAGGCAGGAGGGGATATGATACAAAATTAAAGGAAGGTTTTGCTCATGACACCCGAGTTTGTCCCCTGATCTCCACATGAGCACTGCATACGCATAAACATGCACACACACGCACACACAAATATTCATATCCCCCAGTGTTTAGGGATAAGAGAGAGTTGATTACAGACTCAGTGTCATTGACCATGGCCTGGGAACACAGACTCAGATTGCACAGATTCCACATCCCCACAATGATAAGAGCTCTATAAAGTTTTTCGAGTAACAGAACAAAGAAAGCCATAAAGTGGCACACTTTTCAGACACATTGCTAGGGACATGATGTAGGCATGTTAGAGCAGCAAAGCGGGGAAATGCATGTGTGTAATGACATACCAAGAAGTTTTACCTGATCTGCACAAGGATGTTAGATCAGACATAGAGGTGGACAAGAAATGGCTGTTAAGGGTCCTGGAGATCGCCCAAGATATATCACAGTTAGACCGTGGTCCCACAGCACACCATCCTTTCCCACAGTCATTGCCTTTCTAATCAGATAATTATTCCTTTAGAAAGTTCAAAGTAAGGTGCAGTTTCCTCCCAGGAACTTTCCTCATGTCTTTGTGGAGTTCAGTTCCTGAAATATCTGGAAACTGTGTGAACACAGCAGATAAGGGGTACCAAAGAGCTCACACAGGAACTTCACATTAGATGTGTTCACAATCTTTATCCAGAGTCAGTACTCTAGCTATATCCACCTGGAAATCTTCAAAAGCTGGAACTATCCTTGCAAATGCGTGAGAAAAGGGAGCAATTGCTATGTGTATTGTCATTTATTTCATAGAAACATTTTAAGAGGTAGAAGCAGATCTGCAGTGATGAAGAAATTGTTGTTACCGTTTCGATGGCTTCTGCATTGCCTGGGACTTGGTAGTTTCTGTGGAATCACTTGGAGTGAGCATCTCTTGTCTAGTGTGATCTTGGTGGCACAAATATCAGTGTTTTTCTCAGCTGCTCCGCATGGACTGCTGATGGATAACGTGTTCTTTCTGACATTCCAGCTTCACTATTAAGGCTTGAAAATAAATAGGGAATTATACTTTTTCTTGGAGTTTTTTGAGGTCAAAACTCCAGCCAGTTTTCAAATTTGTTTTTTTATGTTAACTTTTATTTACTCTACAAAATAATGGGTTTCATTATGAGATATTCATACTTTGACCATATCTAGTAGTGTTTCTATTTTTGTTTTAGAGAGTATCATATGTAGCCCAGACTGGTCCCCAACCTTCTACATAGCTGAGGCTGGGCCTCAGATGGCTGACGCTTCTGCTTCGTGTTGTGATTACAGGTGTGGCCAACTGCGTGGTTCTAGACAGTTCTTTTATCATTTACTTTTCCTTGTTAGAGATCAACTTTGTAGTACCTAGTTCTTGTAACCACCATCCCTTCAAACATGTTGGATATGAGCTCAAGAGAATTGCTTAAGAAAATCCATTCTAGGAGCAGGTTTCCTGAAGACAGAAGCTCTGTCATATCTTGGCCCCTTTCACCCTGGCATTCAACATCAAATGAACCTGTTGCCTAAAAGCATTTCTTGTATGAGGAAATTAGAATGTTTTAGGGGAAATTTTCAAGTATATTAAAGGGAAAAGGGTTCACTTGCCAAATCATCTTGGGAAAATTATATCATGCATTTATGTTTGGGTTTATCCCCTTGTATTTCCAACATTGCTGAGACGTCTCGATATAAAATCAAATTCCCATCAGCTACATTAATTCAGACATTTACTAAACTGCTCATGAAGTCCTGGATGGAAACCGCTGGAGAGGGGCACTATTCCTCTGAATGTGTATTTCCTGGATATACGGTGTTGAAGTCGTCGTTGATTCGGGGACTTTTGGTAGCCTCAGGAGAGATGGCAGCTTCAAGGAACGCTGAGAGTAAAGAGTATAGGCTGTGAAGGGAACTAGCCAAGGAAAAGATGGGAGTATAAAATGTTCCATTTTTATCTTGTATTTCTTCTAGAATGTGATCCTCGGGTAGTAACCAGTGCTTCATCAATCAAAATATTAGTCAGCTAGGACTTTTTCAATCAAAATATTGTGAAATGTTTTCCATCACAACATTATTACATTTTCATTCAACAAATAACCCGAGTCATATGATTAGTTAAATAGATGACTAAATAACCATTCAATAAAGCTTTAAGTGACTGGTTCCAAAGTTCGGAGGCTTTGAACAATAGCTTGTTATTTTCCACAGCCCTGCAGCTTGCCTGATGGTCCTGCTCCTGCTCCTAGTGTTAGAGAGTCACTCATGCCCATGACACTGCATGGCAGTTCAAGGTGGCTCATCTCGCTGGCCTGTCTGAGTGCTGGCTGCTGGCTGGGATGTTTGCATCTTCATATCAACTGTGTTTCTGTGTAGAGTCTCATCTCCAAAGATTTTCTGTGACATTCTGTTTCCAATAGTACAGCTTGGACTTTTGCGCTAGTTGTGACCTAAATATCTGACCAAACTATTTGAGAAAACACCTTTAGGGGAGGAATTCTTTATTTGGCTCATGATTTGGGGGAGGACAAGATGATAAGCTTATGTCTTGGTGCCAGGAGACAGAAGAAAGGGGTAGGGTGAGACATAGCCCTTGAAGGACATACCCTTACAACTGGCTTCCTCCATCAAGCCTCTGCCTTTCACAGTTGGTTACCTCTGAAGACTTCATTTGAGTTTAAACTCATCAGTGGGTAAAGCATTCAGTAGGTCAGAGGTGCTTCTCTCTGGAAATGACACCCAGAGGCGTATGCCACTAATTTAAGCCTTTAGACAGATTGATGGTCAGGATTAGCGAATACAACTCCTTTATGTCACATCAGATGAATTTTAAGAGACAAAGAGAAACTTTTAGGCTTCTCAGGGTAAAGTTCAGCATGAGAACAATGTCGCATCTTTTGCATTTGTTGGTTTAAGCCAGTCGTGAGTCCACTCCACATTCAAGAAGGAAGGAAATAGAATTCTCCTTGGCAGGAAAGAGAAATGTTCACCTACAGAAAGGGAAGGGATTTTTGGTGGCCATCTTTTGGATTTTTATAAAATAGCCATTAATAATCATGTCTAAAAAGGAGACGGTGTTCGGAATGAACTATTGAGGAAAAGGAGAGTGTGGTCTGGGACTTTATGTAGAATTTAATCCTGATTCATCCAAAATTACATCCGTACACACATGTATACACCCAATAAGAAAGCATCATTTTGTGAAAAGACATTGTTGGTGAGACTGAATACTTTTGTTTAATTCTTTAACACATGTATTTTCTTTCTTTCTTTCTTTCTTTCTTTCTTTCTTTCTTTCTTTCTTTCTTTTCTTTCTTTTTTTTTTTTTTTTTTGATTTTCGAGACAGGGTTTCTCCATAGCTTTTTGGTTCCTGTCCTGGAACTAGCTCTTGTAGACCAGGCTGGCCTCGAACTCACAGAGATCCGCCTGCCTCTGCCTCCCGAGTGCTGGGATTAAAGGCGTGTGCCACCACCGCCCAGCAACACATGTATTTTCTATAATAACCTATTAGTTATTTTAACAAGTAAGCATTTAGGTTCATGACACATTTTAAAATTAGAAAAAAGACTTGAGTCTTGTGGCACACACCTTTAATTCCTGTGCTCAGGAGCCAGAGGCAGGCATTTCTGTGAGTTTACGGCCAGTCCAGCCTGAATAGCTCTCGGCCAGCCAGGGTTACGTAGTGAACCCTGTCTAAAAGACAGTTATGTTATAGTCTCAGGTTCTGATTCTTTAAGAACTTAGCTCTAAAGATTTTGTCTATCCTGGATGATCAGTGGGACATCAATTTATAAAGAAAGTATTTACTATTTTAATTGTGTTTGTATATGTGTGTGCCACGGCACAGTGCGCAAGTCAGAGATGACTTGGAAGAGACATTTCTCTCTGTCAGCCTTTACATGGGCTTCAGGTACTGGACTCAGGCCTTCCAGCATGCATGTTGGCCAGAAAACACGCAGGTTTCCAGCGAGCGTCTTCACCTGAGCTGGCTTGCTGGCCCCAGCTGAACAGTTCTTGTTGTTCACAATTGGCAGTAAGAGATGTGTATAGTACAACCCTGGAATATGCAGCCATGGGCCTACTTATTTGAAAATATGATTGAAGACAAGTGAACATTTAGAGTAAAAAGGCAAAAGTAAGCCGAATGGCAGTAGAAGTTGCTATTAAGAATAGAGAGATACAGGTTAAAGCAATAAAATATAACGCATCAGCCAAATAAGAAGCTATACACCTTTGAAATATTAAGAGACAAAAATTCATCACATTGTTGGCTAGAGAAACAGAAAAAATACAGACATTAAGAATAAGATAGGGATATAATGTAATGGTTTTATTTTTTATTTCTTTTCTTTTTTTTTAAATTAATTTATTTATTTGTTAAAGATTTCTGCCTCCTCCCCGCCACCACCTCCCATTTCCCTCCCCCTCCCCCAATCAAGTCCCCCTCCATCGTCAGCCCTAAGAGCAATCAGGGTTCCCTGCCCTGTGGGAAGTCCCAGGACCACCCACCTCCATTCCGGTCTAGTAAGGTGAGCATCCACACTGCCTAGGCTCCCACAAAGCCAGTACATGCAGTAGGATCAAAAACCCATTGCCATTGTTCTTGAGTTCTCAGTAGTCAGGGGACGATATACATGCCTATATGGATTAGACTGTGTTTGAAGAAAAAAAATAACAATAAGTGACACAGAGTAGATAACAGATGAAAATACAGTGGTAAAATTGGTAAAGAGTGAGATGGAATCAACATCCCAGTCTGTCCAGTTTCATGCGTTTTTTTTAGCCAACACTTCATGATAGGGATGACTTTGTCTATTGTTTACCGGTGGAGAGCATAGGAAAAAGGAAGGTTTCTGTTCCTGATAATGGCATTAAATCTGGTACTAACCCTGGATCAAGAGAGCCCAGAGAAACCGGGAGCCAATGTCAGAATGTTTTTGCTTTTTAAATAAGGAAGCACAGTCATTATTACTGTGTGTGACTATGGCGTGTGTGGTGTAAGATGTGCATGTGTGTGGGTCCATGTACCAGTACATGCATGGAGGAGCATGTCAGGTGTCCTGCTCTGTCACTCTCCACCTTATTTCCTTGAGACTGAGTCTCCTGCTGAATCTGCAGCTAGGTTTGTGGCCAGCTGGCCGCAGTGATCCTCGTGTTCCTGTTCACCTGGGATTACAGACCCTTGCAGCATGCCTGGACTCTTTTGTGGGTGCTTGGGATCTGAACTCAGGACTTTCTGGAGTTTTATGTGGGTGCTTGGGATTTGAATCCAGGTCTTCCTGGAATCTTATGTGGGTTCTTGGGATTTGAATTCAGGTCTTCCTGGAGTCTTGTGTGGGTGCTTGGGATTTGAGCTTTGGTGTCAGTCTGTGTGTGTCATTGTAGTCTCCCTGCTAGTATGTGCACATATCTGTGCTTTCCAGAAGTGTGAGGAGCATGTGCGCGCGTGTGCACACATGTGCAAACGCACGCACACACACACACACACACACCTTTGTACTCTGCTCTTACCCACTACCAGTGTGTCAGGAACATCTTTCTGTCTCATTTGATGTTCACGCTGTCATGCTGGTCCACTCTCTTGTCTGTCTTATTTATCATTTATATAACTGAATTCTTATTATTGGTGTATTGGTACTCCTTTTTACTGAAGAGATTGCTCATACCAAAACCTTAGCTATAGAATGCTTTTTGTGTATTTCCAAGGAGAGAACCGACTCCCAGAAGCTAGCCTCTGATCTGCACACACATGCACATGCACACACATACAAGTAAAGAAATACCTGAAAACAGGAGGGAAGAAGGAAGGGAGACAAGGCTAAGGCTTGGGGCTGCTAATGCTGTCTGTCTGGAGACTGAGCTTCAGTGGTGACTAGATCCAGAATATCACGTGTCGTCTCCTTGTCTGGCTTTACATACTCCCAAGTGCAGCTCTGTTTCCCTTGGCTTTAGCTTCCCTCCCACAGAGGCCCCTTGCAATCAATAGTTCTCAGAGGCCTGCCTTTTATTTATTTTTCCTCTTTTTAAATTAGCATTTATGTATTATATACTATTGTGGGATGTTTTACTCTTATGTTTTTAGGGGGACCTGTTACTTAACTCCCAAATAAATCACATACAGAGGCTTATTCGTAGTTATGAATACCCAGTCTTCGCTTGGCTTGTTTCTTGCCAGCGTTTCTTAAGTTATCCCGACTACCATTTGCCTCTGGGTTTTTATCTTTCTCTATGTCTATATACCATTCTTTCCTTCTTACTCTGTGATTGGCTAGATAGCTGGATGGCTGGCCCCTAACGTCCTCCTCTCCCTGTTCTCTTACTGCTCCTCATTCTTTCCCAGAGTTCTCCTTCTGTTTATATTCTCTGCCTGAAAATATATTCCCCAACAACATACAGTGAGTTTTATTTTGACATTTTCATACATGTATTTGATGTATCTTGATTGTGTTCACCCCTTGTTACCCTTTCTTGTCCATCTTCTTCTCCTGGTGACCTTCCTCTTTGCCCAGCGAGCCTCCCTTCTGCTATCATGTGCCCTCAAATTACTGTTTATTATTTTGTGTCAGTGTAGATGAGTGTGTATGTGAGTTTATATGTGTGTATGTGAGTGTGTATGTATGTAGGAGAGTGTATATGTGTGTCAGTAAGTGTATATGAAGTGTATATGTGTTTATGTGAGTGTGTATGTATGTAGGTGAGTGTGTATGTGTGTAGGTGAGTGTGTGTGTATGTGTGTAGATGAGTGTATATATGTGTATGTGAGTTTATATATGTGTATGTGTGTACGTGAGTGTATATGTGTGTAGGTGAGTGTGTATGTGTGTATGTAAGTTTACATGTGAGTAGGTGAGTGTGTATGTGTGTAGGAGAGTGTATATGTGTGTATGTGAGTGTGGCACACCTGTAGAGCTCAGAGAACAACTCTCTTGAGAGTTGGTTCTCTCCCTCTATTATGGACCCTGGAGATAAAATTCAGGTCATCAAGTTTGCAAGTTTACCCACTTAGCCACTGAGTGATCTTGCCATCCCCGTGTCTTCTTTGCTAATGAGCCATTGAGTTTACTAAGGGTTACTTAAGGCTACATCACTGAGAAAAATCTTTTCCTCATTAACTGTAAACTGCCTATAGACCTTCAGTGAGGGATGGGACCACATGGGCCCCTGGCCAGTCTTGTGCAGATCTGGGCAGGTGATCTCAGTCACAGGAGTACCTGGGAGTCAGTGTTCTGTGCCACCACTGTTGTCTTCTGATCGGTCCATTCTTTCTGCCTCTTCTGTAATCTTTCCAGAGCCTTAAGGGCATAATGTAGATTCCCAATTTGGGGCTGAGCATTCAGCCATTACTTCCAGAGTTCCATCTTGTAAACAACTAGTTCTAAAGGAAGGTGATATCCTTCATACTATCTGTTCTGCCTGAAGTCACGATATGGAGTCTTTTTGGACCAGTGGGAGTCATGCAACATTCTTTGAACTGCTTACCATGTTTGGAATGGAGTATAATCATTAGACAGACTTGGATTATATTTTCACCTCTGATGCCTTCCAGGATGGAGTCATGGGAGGCAGCCTTGAGTCCTTATGAACTGGGAGTATGGGTTTAGAAAGTGCTCCTTTAGGGAAAATAGAGATTGCGTTACTAGAAAGGGTGTCTAGATATGAGAGGAGAGATAAATGATAGGTATATGGAAATAAACAGTGCCTCTATGTGTTGTTTTTAATGTTTTAGTCTCATTGAGACACTAAACAGAAACTATTTATTTCTTTATTTTTATAAAAGCTGTTTATTGACTTTTATGTTAGGTAGCAACTAGGTATTTTATAGGTAGCATCTGGTCTATGAAGTAATGAGTTAGATGGTATATATCTACATTTTAGCTACTGAAGAGTAAAAATGGTGACAGTTTTTAAAGTTTGCCTAAGGTCACCATCTCCTCTGTTTTAGAGTGGAGTTTGCCCCTCTTTAGACTCTGTCCTCCTATCGCCAAATGAAGGAAAGCAAAACGCACTGAATATTTCCTGAAAGCAGGAGGCCGCGAGGCCCCCATTAAGGCCTTTTGAGGCCCACCATTGAAGTGATAATTGCAGCCCTGTGGCCCCAGCTACATGAAAACTGCCCTGATATACTTGGCTCACCACCATAGGGAGCCTCTCTTCCTGTTTTTTAGGAGTTAGGGGACCAGGAACTTCAGCTTTAATCCCCTGGCATTCTTCTCCTGTGCCATTTTTATTTATGTGGGAGGAGGTTCATATGAAGATTAAGGTCAGCTAATATGGAAAAGAACTCTCAGATGGCCAGTCTGGAAGATGTATGATGGGAAGAGTCAGGAAGGACTGCTGTTTCCCTGGTAACAGCTCTGAGACTCTGACCACATGTGCAGGTGTTCTGCTGGTTGAAATACCTCTTGATTCTAGCTCTGAGACGGAGTGAGCTCCAAATCCCATGTCAGCGGCAGGTGCATGGTAGGACGGTGCTGGGTGCTGGGTGCAGTAGAAGGGAGCTCTGTGATCCCTGAAGAGCACAGGAAGACAAAGGACAACACATAGGTCAGATATTAGACACCCAAGGGAGCAGCACTTCTCACCATCATTATTCTAAGCTATGTGTATTTGAGGGCCGTGCCCTAAAGATGAGTTATTTTACTGCTAAAGTCTAAATGGTGAACTTTTTGGATTTCCAAACTATACTTAGCATAAATCAAGAGGGAGAATGTCATTTTCCTATGGAAAAAAGAATTTCCTTTTTGTTTGGATCACTTTTGACTTTGAAGTCAGGGTGGGAAAATTTGTTTTAAAAGTTTACATGTAGTATGAAATGTTTTGGGATTATTTTTCTTTGTAAAGTAGATATATGGGGAGCACTTTACTCTTTTCATCATCTATCATCCATCAATCATTTTTGTCACTCACTTATCATTCTCATCTATCTATCTATCTATCTATCTATCTATCTATCTATCTATCATCTATCTATCATCTATCTATCTATCTATTATCTATCTATCTATCTATCTATCTATCTATCTATCTATCATATCTATCATCATCATCATCATCATTATCTATCTATCTATCTATCTATCTATCTATCTATCTATCTATCATCATTATGTCTATCTATATAGATTTTATTTTCAATGCTGAGACTTGAACCCAGGACCTTGTAATTTCTAGGAGAGTATTCTACTACTATCAATATATTTTAAGACATGATGCAACTGTAGTTAGAGTTCTGAAGAAGTTTGTTTTTAATTATCCTTTCTCTGTTTTGCAGATCTCTGAGTGGAGCCATTTCCCAGCACAGACTATACAGAATGTGGTGAGAATTCTGGCCTGTGGAGGAATTGGTTTAAACTCTAAGGTTGCCTAGCATCTCTTCTCTTGAATAGCACCACATCGCAGAAGAAAAATGTATGGAAGTGCAAGAACCATCACTAATCTGGAAGGTAGCCCTTCCAGATCACCTCGTTTGCCAAGGTCTCCTCGGTTGGGCCACCGAAGAACAAGCAGTGGGGGAGGGGGAGGGACAGGCAAGACTCTGTCCATGGAGAATATCCAGTCCCTTAATGCAGCCTATGCCACATCTGGACCCATGTACTTGAGTGACCATGAAGGGGTGGCGTCCACAACTTACCCAAAGGGTACGATGACTCTGGGCAGGGCCACGAATCGAGCTGTGTATGGAGGCCGGGTCACAGCCATGGGGAGTAGTCCCAATATTGCGTCCGCTGGACTTTCCCACACGGACATTCTTTCCTATACGGATCAACACGGGGGGCTGAGCGGCTCATCCCATCACCACCACCACCAGGTGCCCTCCATGTTGAGGCAGGTAAGAGACAGCACCATGTTGGATCTTCAAGCTCAGCTCAAAGAATTGCAGAGAGAGAATGACCTCCTACGGAAGGAGCTTGACATTAAGGACAGCAAACTGGGATCGTCCATGAACAGCATCAAGACTTTCTGGAGTCCCGAGCTCAAGAAAGAGAGAGTGCTGAGAAAAGAGGAGGCAGCTCGGATGTCTGTCCTCAAGGAGCAGATGAGGGTTTCTCACGAAGAAAACCAGGTAGGTTCTGACTGTCAGTGTTCCCAGGCTTTGCAGATGGCTCCAGGCTTACTGTATGCATCAAGGAAGTTGGGCACCATCAAGAAGGTTACAGCTTAATATGTTTGGATGCTACAGCAGAACCCAGGAAGTACTATAGTGTATTGATTGATCTGCTTATTCCAGTAACCCTCCCACATAGTTGCAGAATGGGGGAGGATTGCTCCTCATTGTCAACTTTTGTACGTGGTTAATTTTGTTCTCTTTTTCAGCAGTTGGAACAGCAGTTCAGATGTCCCCCCTCAGCATAGAAGAGGAAAATGATAGCCTCTGCATGACCAAACATTTTACACTAAAAGGTCACACTGATTGGTGATGGTTTATTGTTTATCTTTTTGCTGTTGAACCAGCATTGTTTCTTAGAAGGAGCAGCATTCTCTAAGTAGCCAACCCAACAACATGAAACAGAATTGGGAAGAATGGGTTTCCCTTACCATGTAAGGGAAACTTTCCTTAGCTTGGTCTTCAGCCTTTATCCATTCAGTATTTATCGACTATGCTCAAGGTGCCTTCTTAGTCTTTGATTCATCTTCTATCTTATAGTTTAATTAGTGAAATTAGTTTCCCAGATTCTTCATGAATTTTATTCCTCCCCTCTTTTTTTATTTGTTTTTTTGAGTCAGGGTTTCTCTGTAGCTTTGGAATCTGTCCTGGAACTTGCTTTGTAGATCAGGCTGGCCTCAAACACATGGAGATCTGCCTGCCTCTGCCTCCTAAGTACTGGGATTAAAGGCGTGCGCCGCCGCCACCCAGTGCCTATTCCCCTGCTTCCAGCCCCTGTTCCCTTCTCAAAGCTCATCATCTCCAGAAGGCATTGTGCCTCCTTGACTGAGCCCATGGCACCTTCTGGAAGACCCAGGCCAGTCTCATCTTGTACCACTTCCTTCCACATCCGAGCTATGTGCTCCATCCGTGGTCGCCCTGAGCAGAGCTGAGGTTTCCCTTGCCGCGTTCTTCCTCTTCTTCTCACGGTTAGCTTCCCCGACATCATTTCCCTTTCTGCCCGGTCAGCGTCCGTTTCTGTATCATATGAGCCCTGTTTACACAGTATTGTTTTCACAAGTGCTTTGGAATCAGATGCACCTATGCCTAAATCTCAGTTTCTTACTGTAGAGAGAGAGCTAAGGGGGAGAAAGGGTGTTGTGCCCTTGGGCCCATGAACTCCCTGGTGGCATTTTACTCTGTTAGAAGTCTGGGATAATCCCAACCGGGTGAACTACGGCTGACAGCTGGTCTTGCCATCGGCCTGGTGTTGCTTTCTGCCTTTTGGCGGGGGCTCATCTGCTGACCCTCCCCCCTGATTCTCTGACGCTAGCACTTTAAGCTAAGCAGCTGTGGATGCCTTTCTGACTTGTACAAGGATCTGATCTTTGTGGCTTTCTGTGTGCTGTGAGAAGTCACCTGATCTCGTTATCTGGCGGAGCTGGCGCTGCTCTTCAGATGCTGGAGAATGTGATCGTTTCCCCTGGGACGGAAGCTACCTTCTTTTCCCCACCACTGTCTCTGCTGTGTTCTGATTTGCTGGCTCCTGATCGCACTGTGAACATGTTACTGTAATGTGCATTTCCCCCCTGCTCCACATTGCTTTTCTCCTCTCTGTAGCTTTTTCATTTTTAAGTACTTAAAGCAGTTCAGCAATGGTGAAATCAGTGGCAGAAAACTTGAAGGGTAGTCTCTGGTCTGTCAGCTCTAAAATGACTTTTAGCCTCTGCTTCTGTCATTGAGTTTATGGCTGAGCACCAATCCATATTTATTTGTAAATTACATTATGCTACAGTGTCAGCGAGATATGTGTCTTCTTTGATATTTACAAAATATGTGGATGAGACAAAGTAAAATGAATATAATGAAGTAAATTTACTTTTATTTTTTGGTAGAGGCTCCTTTTATTCCCTTTTAGAAGTATATCAGGATCCTTTTTAGAGATATATGCATCCCTCTTGCTCAGGATAGGATATGTTCTTCTGGGGTGACAATAGACCTCAAATCTCAGTGACTTAACACAAAGTATTTTTCCTCCCTCCCTCCCTCCCTCCCTCCCTCCCTCCCTCCCTCCCTCCCTCCCTCCCTCCCTCCCTCCCTCCCTCCCTCCCTTCCTTTCCAGCATCTTGCTATGTATCCTTGGCTGGCCTAGAACTCACTTTGTAGACCAGACTGGCTTTGAACTCAGACATCCACCTGCCTCTGCCTCCTGAGTTCTGGGATTCAAGGTGTACACCACCATACCTGGCCTCCGACGTTTATTTCTTATTCCCTAAGGTATGAAGCAAGTCAAGTGACTCTCCATGTCAGATCTTTTCTTTGTAGCGACACGGGGATCCAGGTCTTCTACATCTGGAAGCTTGGCTTTGAGAATTGCTATCCCCTTTGACATTCTTGAAGATGTCACACTGACGTTTTAATTCTCCTGACTGGAAGTGACACAGCTGGAGGAAGTGGGGGGTGAAGTCTTCTCCTCTAAGACCGAGATGATAGACAGAGTGGTAGTAACTGAATCTGTAGGCTTTTTTAGGTTTGTCCTAAAAGTGGTGCTCGTCAGGCATGGTGGAAAATGCTGATAGTGCCAGCACTTGGGAGGTGGAGGAAGGAAGATCAAGGGTTAAATTTGTCCTTGGTTATGTAGTAAGTTCGAGGTCAGCCTTGGTTACACGTGTCAAAGGAACCAAAATGGGCAAACAAACAAATTATTGAAAAATAGTGAACCCAGAGGAAATAAAGTTTGGGAAGCAGCCCAGACTCCCGTCGCTGCTCCCAGTTTAGTGCTGCCATCACCAGTAGCCGTCTGTTGTGGTTATAGTGACCCGCGTGCCACCAGCAGAACGCTATGAATGTCATCAACCAGTCACCTGAGGCCAGCACTAGAAATGCGGATGTGGAGAGACTGCAGGGCTGCCCAGCTGGGAAGTGGCAGCGCCTTTAAGGTTTGAGTAGGCTCTTGACTTTCTGGTGCCTATGAAGGGGGCACCGAGCAGAGAGAGTGCTAATAGAACAGGAAGGTCATGGTGGAGGAAAAGAATAATAAGCCCTAATGGAATGATTAGGAATTCGGTTTATTTAGGATTTTTATTCTTAACCAGGAACTTATTTTTCCTAGAAATTGATTTGATGCTCTTTCTAATTTCTACCTGTGTTATCTACCTTCTGTCACCATAACACATACCTGACACAGGTAACTACAGAGAGCAAAGGTTTGCTTCAAGTCATGGTTTGAGAGGTTTCAGTCCAAGATTGGGTGGAGCTGTTGTTCTGGGCCTCTGATGGGCATAGTGGGTGGCAGTGGTGGAGAGTCTGTGGAGGAGCAAACTGTTCAGCCAGGGCTTCATAATCCCCTTCAAGGGAATGCCTTCAGTGACACAAGGACCTCTCCCAAGCCCCACCATCTTCCAGGGGCACCACCTTTTTGTTAACATTGGGAGGGGGGAACACTTTTAAACATTATCAGCACCGTTTACTACAAGTTAACTGCACCCTCCTTTTAAAGGTAAGGGAAAAGCATAGCAGCTGTTTCTGTATGCAAGAAAGGGACACGAAAGTCTTAAGATACACTTAACTGTGGTTCACAGCAGCCAGAAGCCGCAGCTGCAAACGTCACTTGTCCACGGATGTTAGAAGTTAGAATTGAAAACGTTTGAACTGTGCCACACGAAGAGAAGTGGGAGGCAGAGCCATCATAGGAGGGAGCGGAGGAACTTGCGTGCTCTTGCCGATGACATTCATATTTTTATAGAGTTGTCCCCAGCCAGCACAGACATGTTCCCTCAGGTGCAATTTATAGAGGGCATGGCTTTGATGTCCTCTTGGTTCTATCCATGGT
Source organism: Chionomys nivalis (assembly GCF_950005125.1). Lineage (NCBI taxonomy): Eukaryota > Metazoa > Chordata > Mammalia > Rodentia > Cricetidae > Chionomys > Chionomys nivalis. The sequence continues at coordinate 28,551,132 of NC_080090.1, read as the reverse complement.
AGCTGAGACCATCTCCAATTCAAAGGGAGGCTGTTGAACTCTTTCTCAGTGTTAGAGAAAGTTCTGGAACTATAGGGCCAATGGGTAGGTAGCCCCAGATTTCTTACGAGCAAAATGTTGATGATCATCAGGTTCCTGGATGGATACTCCATCCCTTCTTTACTTCCCATCCCTTCTTTTCAGCAACACAGGAATATGCATGTGGATATAAATACATGGATATAAATACATCTGCTGGAGTTGCAGGCCTGGAGTCATGGGCCATGTGTATAATCCAGAGTCCATCTGTGTGGGACTAGCCGAATGTGTGTAATGCAGAGTGCATGGGTGAGGCTACCTTAATGTGTGCAATTCCATGCACATGGGTGTAGGGCTAGACTAATATATGCAGGGCTAGATTAATGTGTATAAGCCAAAATCCAGAATGCATGGGTACAGGGCTCGCTTTAGGTATGTAAGCCAGAGTGCTTAGATGCAAGGCTAGCCTCATGCGTGTAAACCAGAGTTCAGAGTTCATGGCTACACAGCTTTTTGTTGTCATCCATGCCTCCGTTGTGTGACGTGCTTTTGTAAACTGCAAGAGAGCAGAACACAGTATTCTGGGAAATTTATTCTTTGGAGTGGCTGAACCCATGACTCATGTTCTCAACATCATAGTAGATTGATTTGGAGAAAAGTAAGTTTACAATATGATCATGAGGAACTGGAGAGGCACTCAGTGGTTAAGAACACTGACAGCTCTTGTAGAGGACCTGGGTGTGGTTTCCAGCAATCACATGGTTGTTAATGCTGACTTTATCGGCAGTTCCAGGAGATCTGACACCCTCTTTTGGCCTTCAAGGGCACCAGATATCCATATGATGCAATACATACATGCAGGCAAAACACTTATATACATACAAATGAAAATACAATTTTAAATAATATTAACCTTGTTAATGAATGTTTTGATGTTACTTGATGGCCTGTAGGGTTGTGCTGGATGTTGGGGAATAATATTATTATTATATATTATATATTATTATACTATTATAAAGAGGTCAAGTTACTCAGTTTCTCAAGAAATGAATGGTTATTTTATTCCTTTGTCTTCCTCTCTCTCTCTCTCTCTCTCTCTCTCTCTCTCTCTCTCTTTCTCTCTCTTTCTCTCTCTCTCTGAGACAGAGTCTTAACAATGTAGTCTTGACTGTCCTGAAACTGGGCATATAGACCAGATTGGCTTAAACTTGTAGCAATTCTCCTGTCTCTGTCTCCTGAGTGTTTGAATTACAGGTGTACACTCCAATACCTTTCTGGTGTTTCTAGTCTTTGTATCTCTACTATCTACCAGGATAGTAGAGATCAGAGGGAGAATATATGTTAGAGAGTAAATGTCCAGAAACACCCTAAATTTGGTTGGAGTACTCTACACTTCTAGTCCCAGCTACTTGGGAGACTAAGGTGGGAGGGTAGCTTCAATCTGAGTTCAAGACCAGCTTGGGCAATAGAGAAAGACATTGTCTTGAAACACTCAGAAATGGAAATTTTGTAAGAATTTGATCTTGCAATTTAGTGCACAGATGTTACTGGCTTTTCATATGCCTGAATATTTTGTACCACTATTGCCTTTGTAGTTTTAATGACCTCTTTTCCAAATTAGATATAAGGGAAGTAATTTTCAGACATTTCCTAGGTTGTGTGTAGCCAGCCAAGGCTCTGCAGGAATATAAATAGCATCACACACTAGGAGACTGTACTAGATCTAATATTTACTCATCTTGTGAAGAACTGGGACAAGGTCATTGGGAGCTGTAACCCAAGAAGTGTAAGTAAACCTGTCTGGGGAATGGTACAGCTTTTAAGCAATGGTTATGCGATCATTTCTATTTCTGACTTAGCCCCACAGAAAAGAATAGACTTTAAATCAATATTAATAAGAACTTTTGATCCACGTTCAACATATCGCTTATTAGTTCTTATTTGGATCCTGAAACTGGAAAAGCCGAGAGAAAGTAACATTTCTGTTAGCGCTCTTCTATTCTCTCCTTTTCTCCCCTTCTCTCCCCTCTCCTCCACTCCCCTCCTTGCCTCTCTTTCTCTCTTCTCTCTTCTCTCTTTTCTTTGGAGATGGGGTTTCATGTATCCCAGGCTAACCCAGCAATCACTAAGTAGGTAAGGATGCTCATGAACTTGCCATCTTTCTACTTTACTTCCTGACTGCTTGGGTTACAAGAGTGCACCACCACACCCAGTTTTATGGGGTGCGGGAATTGAACCCACATCTTTGTGTATGCTAAGCCAACATTCTACAAGTTACATTCTCTAGCCCCATCATTATTTTTATTTTTATTATGTATCTTACTTGCATAACGATGGGCCTTTCAATAGGAGTCATTTGACCCTGTTCTGGGAGCTGATAGACGTACAGTTTATCCTGATGAGAAGTGCGTGAGGCAGCTGCAGCAGGGCAGTCCGACAGCAGTGAAACTCAGCTGTCATCACTTTGTGCAGTGAGGGCTCACCCAGAATTGCTGGGTCTCCTCAGGGTTACGGGGGCTGGAGGTTCGATGCTGATGTGGGTTAGACATGGTTTGTCTCCTAAATGTTAATGGGCTGGAAGCTTTTCTCTTAGTGTAACTGTGTTGGAAGGTTTTGAGATCTTTAAGAGCTAAGTTGGTCCTGGGGCGATTTCACCCTCACAGGTAGAGGAATGTCTTTCTCAAGGACTGGGTTAGGTCTCTGGAGACTGGCTTAGGTCTCATGGGGATGACTGGCTCCTAGGGACTGCAGTGGTTCCCATGAGAGCAGGCTGTTTAAACAAGACCACACCAATTTTTTTGGTATTTTCTGCATGTGTTTCCTCATCATCCTTGCACATGGCTTTTGCCATGTCGTGCCAATGCACTGGAACATTCGCTAGGAGCCAAGAAGTTGCTATCACCACATAACTTTTTGATGAGAATCATGAGCTAAATAAACCTAGTTTTCTTTGTATGTCATTAAGTTTCTGGTATTTTGCTATAGCAACAGAAAACAGGTTAAATCAGATACGTTACTACAGTAGATTTGTCTTCCCACTGTCCTCTCTTTCTATTGGTAGAAGTCCCTGAAGAAAGGATGTCCAAAGTGTGGCCAGGGAAATGATGTTTTCCAAAGAGGATTTTCTGGTCAAAGAAACTTTAGACACATATACTAGAAACATTTGCCACGGAAACTCATAATGCATTATGTTCTAGGTTGAATTTTGTCTCCCTTGATAAAGGTAGGTTGGATTCCTAACTGCTGTTGTCTGAAAATGACCTCATTTGGAGAAAAGACCTTTCCATAGGTACCAACCTAAAATCTTCAGAATGGGCCCTAATCCAGTTTGACTGTTGCCTTTATAAAAAGGTAAGTTTGGACAGAGATGCAGACATGCCCAGATGTGAATACATACAACCAGAGACTGATCTTGTAGTTGAGCAAAGGAGAGAGTCTTGGGACACACCCTTTCCTGGAAGCCCGCAAAGGAAGCAGCTGGACTGACACTCCCATCTCAGCCTCCAGAATTGAGAGAGAATGAAGTCTGCTGCTTGGTTTGTGGTGTTTTCTTATGACGGGCCTAACCAGCGAATACCACATGTCACAGTATGCAATGCTCCAACTCTTGCAGTTAAACAGCACTTAAATTTTTTAATCTATCAATTTCTCAATCTTCCTTGACCATGAAACTTTATCTTAAACTAAATATGCCTTAAGATGCTGTTGCTGCAAAATTCCCCATCCACTCCCATTATGTAGCTGTTCTTCTCTTCTCTCTTCTATGCTCCTCTCTGCTTGTCTTCTGTATTGATGTGATGCCTTGGGACTGTGTGTGCCACGGTCTAGTCACCGATGAAAGACCAAAAGAAGTGCTGAGAAATAGGCCTGCTCTATGGCCTGCCTCTGATTTCTAGTCATGTGAGGAAGTAAAGCCCTGACCCTGTAAGTCGTTGTTGACTGGGCATTCTCTTCAACAACACACTGCCTCTGTGTAAGGCTCTTCACTTTATTTCCATTTGAGGCATTCATGTTTGTGTGCGTGTTTTCCCAAAGTTACACCAGCACATGGGGTTAGCACTGGATAATCTAACTCAGCACCATCACAGCACAGAATGCCAGAACTTACAAAGACCAAAAAAAAAAGTTCCTTCTCATCCTGAGACACCTTGAAGCTACTCAGATATTGTGCCCCCCAACCCCACCCCGGTTTTCTGGAAAGCTGGAAGATCTTTTATCCAATCTTAGGTGATGACCTGCTTAGACAGAAATGCAATTTTAAATGTCTTCTGTAGATAGGGTAGAATGGATTTCCTTGGCTCACAAGATGGATGAGATGGCGCCATGCCACAGTGAGTTTCTGTGTTTGCTAGGGTGTAAGAATGATTTGAAGTGAGCTCTACATCTCGGTCACAGATGTCAGCGGTTTTCTGCCTCACTGATCTCCTGCAGTCAGCCCTAGAGGCAGGCATGTGTACCACACGAGTAGCATTACATTTTGTTCTCAGGTTTTCTTTGGAAAGATTTGGTCTGTACGAGGGAAGGAAACTTTGTATGCTGGACCTTGGCAGAGCTGAATGATTATGCTTCTCCTTTTCTTTCTGGACCATGTAAGTTGGGCAATGGAATTCCAGTAGTGCAGATGCAACCGAAGAAAACATTTTGGACTGCTTCAGTGAATTGATTCCTTTAGTCCCACTGTGCCAAAGGTACTATTGAAACCAAGCATAGGGAGGGGAAGGTAGGATAAAGGGTCAGGAATACTGATAGTCCCAGAACATTCATTGCCTAACAATGTTTCCTATGGACAACCTCAGAGGTTTTTAAGAACCAAGTTTGTGTTGACAAGAAGGGAAGGACCAGGGTGATTTTATTGTCCAACACAGATGGGGTGAGTTCTCTTCTGGCCAGAGCTCAATTGCAATTTCTATAATTAGTTGCAGGTGGAGCTCATCTGGTGGTGTTTTGGGTCCATTGACATCTGTGAGCAAATTCCCACCACCACCACCACCAGGTGAACTCAATAAATAGCTTGGCTTTGCAGGGATATAGAGAATTATAAATCCTTCTCACACACATACAACCCCCAGATAAAGCTGCTTTAAAGGTCAGGCTTTGAAAGCTGTAAAAAGCATTTTCAAAAGTTTGGGATCTCAGAATTTTGGCAGAGTGTAGGCACACAGCCAAGAGCTGAGGCAGCCTGACAAACAGAAGTCTGGCATGTGCAATTTCTTCTCTCTTGTCTTTGGGAAGTCAGTGTTTGCATTTTAGAAGCTACCTGCGGCCATTTTGTCTTCTAGCCGAAAAGGAAGAAGCAAAGACCAAAGCGGCAGCTTCTCATCTCGTCTTCTTGGCTGTCCGCGGACCACCCGGTTGTCCAGAGTGGCAGCTTCTCATCTTGTCTCCTTCGCTGGTGGGGGAATCAACTGTTTGGCAATATCAAGTTAACTTGTCGACCAGGGACTACCCATTTGGCCATATATATTGATCAAGTTAACTTAGTGGTTCTTAACTGGGGGTAAATTTTGTCCCCTAGAAGACATTTGGAAATATTTGAAGACATTTGTGGCTGTTACACATTAGAGGAGGGTGATACTATCAAAGGGGAAAGAAGGAAAGATGGAGAGAAATGATGAGGAAGGGAGCTCGTGGCAGGGAGTGGCAGAGGAGGCAGGGCAAGCAAGAGATATCAAATGCATTCTTGCCTAGTAAAAGGTCAAAGGAGAATAGCTGAGGAGCATAGCTGCTTGGGAACCTTACCACAAAGGATGGGAAGAAGCAACTCCAGGACAATTAATCTATGGGTAACAGATGAATGAGAGGTCATCACTCAGGACCTAGGAGAGCCTTTCCTCTGAATCAACACGAGTGGCCCGTCAGGGCCAGGCAGGTTTTATTTTGTGCAGCTGGGTTCTAAGGAGAATAGCCTCATTGATTCAGCTAGACTTCTTGAGCTCGTGTTCATTCTTAGGAACTTGAAGGCAGCTTGCAAGCCCCTTGGCCCAGGAGTTCCTCTGCTGGCATCTCTCAGCTTTCTCTTGAATTGATTTCTGCCCTCATTCAGGCTTGGTCTTTGGGAAGGTTCATGTCCTGTCTGTCAGATCTTCCTCTTGGGTCTCAGTCTTCCTGATTTCTGCTTCTGTTTATTCCCTCTGAAAATTCAGACCGTTTACTTACTCACTCCATTTCCTCTCTTGTTTAGGGAAGAATGTGACCAGAAGTAGCAGAGATCCATCCAAACTGAAGGGTGATGGTGGAAGCAGGGTACTTCCTGGGAAGACAGGATAGACAAGACAGCCGGATGCCCCGAGGGGCTGGGTCAGGATTATTTGGATGATGACCACTAATGCAAGGTCTTCCTTTCCCTCTCTCCTTTCTCGAAAAACTGATTTCCCTTGCCCTTGTGAGAAAGTGTCAACTTTATAGTGTCTGTACAAGCGCTTAGCGGGGACTACTGTGTTGCGACTTCCAGCTCAGAGCTTGGGTCCGAAGCCTTAGTCTGTATCTGCTTTTAGAGCTGCACAGCCCAATAGGCCTGTGCAAACATATCTGAGAAATAGACAGCAAGGATAGATTTTCTAAGAGGTCATGTATGTGCAAGGTGTTGGGGTCATGATGTCCATTGCTGGGAAAACAATGGTATCACATAGTTGGGAGCTTGTCTGTTTCAGTTATTAGAAAGACCCAGATCAAGTAAGACTTTGATGATTTGTAAATTTAATAACTATTGCCTCTGTCTTGGGCTTCCATTTCAAGAGCTTTCTGGCCTCTAGACATCCACAGCCAGTTTATCAATTTTTCTCTCTATGCCCATTGGGGAAATCACAGAAGTTTGTATCAGATAATACTAGGATGAATTGCTGAAATCATATTTTAGAAGAATGGTTCTTTATCTAATATCAGATTGCATCTTTGTGGGAAATTCAGAACCATTACCCACCTTCTGTACACTTCCTTAGTTTCAGTGGGAATTGTATCTTACGTTAGTAGGTGAGACTTGGTGCTAGATAGGATCTAGAGTCTTAGAACTAGGTATGTTAAAATTTGCTGTTTTCTATTTTAAGAGTGTAACAGCTTGAGTTCTAAAAAAACCATCTCAAGATAATGTTCCTGAGTGCATATTGTCTAAATAAGAATGGGAAGAGGTTAAAATACACTGATGTGTTTCTTGGAAGAACTTTTAGAAAGAGTCATGTATGGTTAGTACTTCTTCAAAGAGCCCTGATACAAGTTGCAATAAGAATGTATATGAGATTGAAAAGCTAGATAATACATACACAAAGACCAGATTTAGAGACTGCCCCCCTTTAGAAATACAGAAAATACTAAAAAAAAAATTGCCTTCTTAAAAATTTAAAATTATGTACTTTTGGACACTGGACTTAAAAGCCATGTACTTTTTGAGGTGCCAATGGAAATGTCATAATTCACAGGGGAAAATGTGTGTAACCTGAACTCTGTATATTCACTTCCTCATCTCTAAACTTAAAGAGCATCTAACAATGTCTACGTGAAGAACCTATGTATAGATCTGACTGTTTGATATCAAGCATTATTGTGTATCAGAAGCCAGTTCCTGGTAGTTAATGAGGTGAATGAAATTTGGGGAAGGTGAGATGTGTTTTCAGCTCATTCGGTTTCTGCTGGGGAGCCAGGAACCGTTGTGGGGACTTAGGTGAGAGTATATATGTTGCCGAGGCAGAACCATGTTTATGGATTAAACATGTTCCCTACATGCACTGAGACACAGTGGACTAAGGTGGAGCGCTTCCTTGCACCTTCAAGACTAAGTTACTCGGAAGGAGTTGAATAATATTAAGTGTCGTAGTGAAATATGTATAAAACGTTCTTACTAAGGACTTTTATCTCATTATGTTTATGTTTTGGGTTCAAAAATTTCCAGTTCACCTCAGACAGTTGTTTCATTTTATTTTTTTGTAATTGCAGGTAAAATCTAGTGCTAAAATTCAGTCATTTGTGAAAGGACAACCAAAGATCTTGGTGGAGTATCATGTAAGAGTTACTTGGGTATCTACTGTTTCTAGTTCCATCTGAGGATAAGAGGGTTCTGCTGGAGTAGAAGAAGTCCTTTCTACCCCTCTACCATTTCACAAGCTGTAGTAGAAACATGTTCTTTTTTCTGTGTAGACAGGGAGTAAAGAACACAATGAGGGCACACTTGTTTGAGATAGACGATGACAACCTCAGTCTTTACCAGGGAACCAGTCTAGGGAAGAAAATCTCTTGCTCGGGTTATTTAGTAAAATAAATATTGGCTATTGGTATGATTTTTCTTTCCCTTCTGCAGAAGCCTAGTCAGAGTCCAGGGGAACAGACACAGAACGCACCCAGTTCAGCTCCCGTGGCGCTTCTAGAAGGAGTTGGCATAAAGTTGGGGTAGGGAAAGGTCTAGACTCTTGTCTTTTTCAGGCAAACATCTGCAGTCTTAGGATCACTTTCCTTTCTAATGTGCCTCTCTGCCTATCACATGCTTGTTTGATAAATAAGAAATCAAAAGGTTACCTCAGTTTGCCAAGCGTTGCCCGCGTGCACCTGAAATAAATGATGGCAATAGTGCAGATCGAGTACTAAACACTGGGTTAAGGTTTTATGTATGGCATCTCCTTTAACGTGCGTGATGATCTCATGGAGGAGGTGCTGTTAGTTATCAGCACCAGCTTTTAATGCAGCTGAGGCAAGGCTAAGAGGGGAAGACTTCGCTCAGAGTCACGAATAACAAATGGCAGAGCTGGGGCTGAACCCAGGCAGACTAACGATAAGAAGAAGGCCCAAAGCAATAGTTGGCTTTAGTACATAGTGGCTAGAGCTTCTGTCCATGGGGGCTCTTAGGACAGGTGTGAAGTGACTTTACATGAATCCTGGACATGTCTCATTCAGAACCTCTGATGACCTGTAGTGAAAGTCGGAACTTGGTGCCATTCCCGAACAGGTCACTAACACTTGTTTGCTACGTATTTCCTACCCTCCCTGTAGACTTTAGCATGACATCCCTCTATAGTGTGTGTATAGTAATTCCGCCAATCCCAGTATTTCCTTTTGCCTTTGATACACTCAATGTTCAAGGACTCTCTGTGAACAGAACTGGCAGTATGGTGTCAGCAGGGCCTGCTTCCTCTGTTTCTGCTTGTCCTTGGTGGCGATTGAAAGTAACATCTTTAGTGATAGATTGCCCGGGTTCCATTCCCAGCAGCGGAACTTGACTCAGCTTAGTCTTTGAGGTTGTTTCCTCACTTGTAAAGAAGGTGTGTATAAGTTTAGTAGGATTCAGTTTAATTGGATAGAGGTAGGAAGTTTGTGCAAAAATATTTAGTGTCATGCTAATAGTGTAAACAAACATCTACGTTGCCCATGCTGATGACAGTGAAGGGGGTCAGACTGAGCACAAAACCAAGATGTGGAGGGGCAGAGTGGAAGAGCACATAACTGAGCTGTGGAGCTGGAGTCTTGACGGCATTGTGTTTGAAGCCTGTGCCTTACCTCTGGATTTCCTGGAATCTGTAGGAACCAGTGCAAGCACGCACTTTGTTACTAACAGATAATGTGTCTGGATGCTACTGCCTTGACTGTTCAGAGCTCTCCCGTTAGAAGCTTTGTGGTTATGAAAGGGATGTACTAACCCTGCTCTTGCCTTGAGAATCAGGAGAGGAAGTGTTCTGCACCAAGACCCACTAAAGGGAGGGGGAGAGTTGCATCTCCCATTAAAAGATGCAGTGAAAATGATTCAGAAGCCCAGAGAAGGAAGCAATGATGAAAGCACTTATACAGAGAGCAGGGCGCTGGAGATGGTGGTCACAAGTGCAGAAGGTGGGCCCAGAGATGAGTTCGAGGGAGTCCCAGCCCTAGTGGGAGGAGCAGCTGCTAGAAAATGCCTGCCTGGAGACCAACTTCATAAAGCCCAGGGATGAATTCAGGGCAGAGTTTATGCTCCAGATATTGCACTTTGGTTGGAAGAGGAGAAAGACAAATTGGCTCATAAAGGTTATGTTTTCTTAGAGGATTTTCCTCCTCTGCATCATGAGATGCTAATGCTGTGCTTAATATAGCATGGATAACGCGTAGAAAGATGAGCTGGGTTTTGCTTCTATGAGTTTTCTTGTGTGTTCTGGCTCTGTGAACTCCAGTGAGGCCACAGAAGGACGACAATGAGCCAGGAAATGGAGGCTGATATTGCTGAGGCAAAGTTTGGAAGAAAAAAATAAAAGTCCAGCCTTTGGCAAAAGGCAGGGCATCTCTTCCTCAGACCCAGGAAATATTCAGAAAATATCCAGATAATGAGACATTCCTGGTTGTGAAGCAGAAATAATTGTAACCCAAGGAGACTTCTTGGTTTCACAAACCAACCAACCAACCAACCAACCAACCAACCAAACAAACAAACAAACAAACAAACAAATAAACAAAAAACCCAGGAAGCCTCAGACTAAGAATGAATCTAAACTTGGATTTGATACTAACCACAGTACACTAACATAACTTCAAATGCTTCCTCTTCCCTTTGCCTCTTTACTACTCAAAATTTGTCAAGAAGATTGGAGAGATAACTCGAGTAGGTAAAGTGATTGCCTTGCGAGCATAAAATCCTGCGTTTGACCCCTGTCATACACATAAAAGTGCTGGGTGTGGTGGTGGAACCCCAACACTGGGGAAGCAAATGGATCTTTGGGGCTCCTTGATTAGCTGGCCTAGCCTTCTGGACAGTGGGAGGACTTGTCTCCAAAAAGGCAAACCGTTGCTGCTGAATGACACATGTGGTTGTCCTCTTGGCTTCCACATGCACACACGCACACACACATGCATGCACACACAATGCAGCACACATGCACACACGCATGCACACACACACACTATGTGCGTTTTGATGGGCATAGGGCTTAGGTGTGACAAATGAAGGCAGAGGAGCTGGAGCGGAGAAGCAGGTGAGCTGGGGAGGGAGGTGAGGCAGGGATCCTGGCACTCCCAACCCTGTGCTGACGGTTGTATTCAGGCTGCTGATGAGGCAATCTGTTTGTCAGGCCATGACACAGCACTCCCATTCCTGTGCTTGCTGGAGACAGGAGCTACCAGAGTTTCCCTCAGGAGAAGTTTTACAAGTAAAGGCTAATTTTACTTTGGCCGTTGATGGCATTTCTCAGCTATACTAATTAGCCTCCTAATAGAAATGCTACAGAAATATATTCCATGCTCCCGAGAGTGCAGAGGGGAAAAAGGTTGTTCTTAAATAACCTGGAATAGATTTTATCTGTGGATTTCAGACCTGCCATGCTCCCTTTCTCAGGACTTAAAGGGCAGATACCCTTAGCTTAGACAAAATGTCCATCTCTACCTCCTTGTCAACTTCTAGACCCTGTGGTGTGCTTCCTAGTCAGCATCGACTGCAAGTAAATGGTTTTAGCAAGGTGAATGACAGTTGTATTGATGGACTAAATGCTGTCTCTCAGGTTTTTCTAAAAAGTAGTTTAATTTATGGATTGTATTTTGCTTTCTCCCTCATTATTTTATTATGTATCTGACTATCCTTCTTTCCTGCTGTCCATCCCTTCTTCTCTACCTCTCTCCCTTCCTTCTTTCTTCCATCCATCCATCCTCTATTCATCCTCTTATTAAAATAACTCTGAATATAGCATTTCCTTGTTAAATAGCCATTTAATGAAATGCGTAAGAATGCATAGTGTTAAGGCCTTTTTGATTTCATTAGACTAGGAGGTCTAGAACTAATTCTGGCTTTGCTACCAATTGGCTGGTACTTTGCTACCAATAGTGCCCAAGATTGAAAGGTTAATGTCATGAAAAACAAAGGGTTTGGATTTTTCTTTCTTTATTTTTAAAAAAATATTTATATTTTAAATTTACAAGCATGAATCTTTTGCCTGAATATATGTATATGTGTTCCTGATGTCCACAGAGGCTGGAAATCAGCCAGTGCTCTTAACTACTGAGTCATCTCTCCACTTCCCAGGATTTTCTTGAATATGGACAAGATCCTGTAGCTTTGAATCCAGTAGGCTGAAGTGAAGCAGCTACTACTACCCGTGGTTAGGACATAATCCCCCTGGGTTCCTGTGGTCCATCCCTTGGTTGATACACATACTCTCTCAGAGTTAAGGTGAAATCAGGACATTTCTGAATCAGAGTGTTAATAAAACATAGACAATGGTGCTTTCACAGAGTTCTGAGTGGGAAGCCCTCCTCCTCCTGAATCTGAGTGGAAGGGCAGCTTTATAACCCGTTTGGTCTCAAGGAGTTAGGAGCCACTCATGAGGTCTGAAGTGTGGGAGGGGAAATGAGTAAGGCATAGCAGGCATTGGTTAATTCTCAGGGGCCAGAGACACGATCATGACTGGTCATGGCTGGCTGGTGCCTGTCTGGGAATGAAGAGGATTAAGTTCCCTAGAAGAACGGCACAAAAACAAAGAAAGAGCTTTTATTATAAGTCCAGTGTAGACAAAGGTGCCACCCCCTATGCTAAGAAGGCAGATGCAGAATCCCGTGTACAGAGCTCTTTGTGCAGGAGGGAACTAACTGCCTTTGTTTTACTGATGACTGGAAGTTCTACAGCTGTTCATGGTCTTGAACTTCCGGGGAAAGCATGGCAGATACAGCTATGATGAAATCAGCTTCCCCGGCATGGTTTTTCTGAGGACATTGCTCATTTCCATAGTATTTTAACTTCATTCCAGCAGCTGCTTCCAATTTCAAATTGGGTACACATGACTAGGTGATTTTTACACGTGTACATGCACGTGTGTGTGTGTGTGTGTATATGTGTGTGTGCGCGTCTTTAAGCCCAGTGCTAGGATTTGGGCAGGATAACCACTGTAAGTGATGGTTATTTAACTTGGGGTGCATAGCCTAAGAAAGTTCCTTGTGTCTGAATGCCATGCGGAAGAAGTCTGCTAGGAAAATCTCTTACTCATTAGGATGAGCATTATTGTCTGACTACAGTGCAGTTTATTGCGCACATTGCCATCAGAAAGTAATCTGAGTTTGTTAGGGATTTACATAGATTGTTGGTGACTGAATTCCATTGCTCCTTTCTCCTCTCCTCAGCACCTGTCCAGGAGAATACATACTTAAAGAGATGAGGAGGGAGGCAGGATATGGTTGTGTGAATCGATGTGGAGAATCCCGTGCTCGTGCCTCAACACAAGATTCTCTGGTTCTGTGTAATCTGCTATTGTATCCCGCCGGATCCCAGACTGCCCATACCCACTGCATTGGAAACCATGTATGTAGTCTCCACACTCAGGGAGAATGTGGGGCTAGAGAGGGAAGGTGGCTCCGATGTCTTACTGTACAGATCCCAGAAATGCACAGGTAGAGGGGGATCGGGAGGGTGCTGTCTTCTGAGGCTGGAAAAATGGGCTTCCTGGGGAAGCACTGTTGCCACTGAGGTGGAGGAAGATGATGGCTTGAGGCTGCCCTGTCCTGTTGGGGTTCCACACCCAAGGAAGAAGATGTAGAGGGCAGCTGGGATCCTTCTGCCCACAGTGACCTTGTCCGTAAGACAACATATCCCAGTAAATGTTGCTATATTTGGAAAGTGGTACCAGACACTCCTTTTGGGGCAGAAACAAGGTCTGATTAAAGGGGACAAGGGTTTGAATTGTGCCTCACAAAAAACTGAGAAACAGGACTTGTCCCTCATTTCACAGATATGCTCTATCACTGCATCTGCCACTTCCCCTAAGCATGGCCAGGCTCTTCTTTTAATGACTTACCATTTCTTCATAGCTAAATAAACACTTGAAGAGAGTGTCAGTAAGACCTAACATTTATCCACCATTTACTGCATGCCAGCTACATATATTGATTCATTTGTCACTCATAATGACATCGTGACATGTGGTTTCTGTTCCTCTTTTATAGATAAAAAAAAATGAAGGTGCAGTGTACATTGCTAGGAAATGGTGGGCTGTTGAGGAAAGACTGGGAGTTGTGGCCTTGTCAGAGGAGGTGTGTCACTGGCATAGACTGGACATCAAAAGCACCTCACATTCCCAGTGAAGCCTCTCTCTGCCTCATGGCTCTTGGCTCTGAATGTAGCTGTCAGCTACTACTCCAGCACCGTGTTTGCCTGCCTACTACCATGCTCCCTGCCACGGTGGTCATGGACTCTAACCTTCTGGTTAGAATCGTAAGCCCCCATTAAATGCTTTCCGTTCTAGGTTGCCTTAGTCATGGTCTTTTGTCGTAGTGATAGAAAAGTAACCAAGACAACATGAAAGGGGCAGTAGAGTGGTACCCAAGGCACGTTCTCCAGGCCCTTTATAAACCAGAGTTGCTCTTTCAGCCACCCACATACAAATCTACAGTAAGGGCAATACTGTATGTAGACATCAAAGGAAGGGTACTATTTCAAAAGGAATGCCCATAGATGTTACCATGGTAAAACTGGAAGACCATTACCCGGCATGCTGCTTGTATTGTTATAAACAAGCAAGTTAAGGGTGAGATTCTTGCCAAGAGAGCTCATGTGCATGTTGAGCGTAGTAAGTACTCAGAGAGCAGAGCTAGCTTCCTGAAATGCCTGAAGGAAGATGTGCTTGATCTTGGCCAGATGGCTGAGACGCAGTGCCTGAAGGAAGATGATTGGGAAAAGAAGGCAAAGAGAAAGACTCTAGGGTTCACCTACAGTGCCAGTGTTCTGTGCTGTCCTTTAGGAAGTCATGACGTCAGAGATGTAAAGTACCCAACAATGGGCAACAATGACTCTACCCTCAAAGAACCTATCCCCACTGTAGAAGAGACTGTTGTGAGCCCTGGTAGTAAGCCCTGGGTCTGTAAAGTTGATGAACATGACTGAGCCACAGTTTCCTGCTCTGTAAAGCAGACTGACAGTGACATCATAGGGTTACTAGGGGAATTGCTGTGTGTTAGTGCTCAGAACTACGCTGTGTGTTGGCTGTGATTGCTGGGGCTTCCACTTAGAGCCCATGTTCATGCCTGTGATTTTAGTAGAGAAGGGGGTTTTGTAAGAGATGTGTTTGAAATATGGCAAGAAGCAGCCCACAAGTAGACTATTTTTTCTATCCGCTTTTAAATTAGGATGTCCAAATGTGTCTGAGATGTGAGGACCATACCTTCCGGCATGCTGAAACAATTTTTGGCCGTATCTTTTTAGACACGAAGATGAGCCTTGAGCGGAGTGGGGCTGTGCTCATGGGGGAGGAGGCAGACAAGCAGATGGAAGGTGGCAGAGGGAGCATCCCGATCTTCTCGTGGAGGAGGCGTTAATATCTCAACATCTTTCTCGTTATTTGCAGATAATTTTTATGAGATTTTCCAGGATGCTCAGTTTTTTTTCTTCTCTGAGTGACACAAACTGTCACAGATCAGTCTGTTAAGCTCAAGGACTTAGTCTTCTGTTTGGTAATTGACTGAGTTCCAGTTTTGTAACAAAAATGAGGTTTAGCTTTTTAAATTCTGACTTTTCTTTCCTGAGGTAATTTATCATTTTGCAAAATTCACTCAACAGCCTGGACTCAGCAGGGGCAAAGTTTGGGTTTGGTCTTGTGTGAGAAACAGATCAGCTAATGGTTTGGTACTGTTTTCCTAGTCTATCTTGGGGAATGAGGAGACAGAGGGAAACAGGAATGCATTGATTCTTTGTTTTTTTTTTAATTTTTAAAATTTTTTTGTCTTTCATTTTATGCCTCCTGATCCCACCCATCTTCCTCTGCCCCATAAAATAAAATAAAATTTAAGAGAGAAAAATAAAAAATAAGAAGGAAAGGGAAAATCTCCTGGAAGCTGTGGTGTGACACAGTGAGCCACACAGCGAACCCCTTCATCCATACATTTTTATGTGCAGGCCCTTGAGGCCCCTGATTTCAGCTACACCATCAACCTGGGCCTTCAATGGGGTCTTCCTGGACCTCCTGTTGCTTCCCTGTAGCTTTGTGTCATAGAGGTTCTGCAGCCCTGGGTCTACAGGAACAACCCCATCCCTCCCCACCGTCCACCCCTGCATGCTCCAGCAGATCACAGATGGTGTGAAATTTGGGGTGGGCCAACACTTAATCCTGATTCTGGGTCTGGCAGGGTTGGTCAGACAGCCAGCTCGCCCTGACCCTGTCTTCACCAGCAGGGTGAGCTCCCCAGCATTGCCCTGGCTAGTTCGGGGTGGGACCAGCTCTTCCTAGGCTCCTTAGGATCAGCTCTCCCTCACCTACACCATCAGGGCCAGCTCTACTGGGTTGCCTAGGTGAGGTGCAGGGGCCGCTCTCCCCAGTGCTGAAGCTGGGGAGGGACAGGGCCAGCTTTTCCACCTGCTTCAGGTGTTGATGGGTGGGTGGGGGATTCTCTCCCCTGCCCATGCTGCCATGTGACAGATGAGTAATGGGGACAGTTTCTCCATGCACACAACATCGGGGCTGGCTCATCCTCACCTCTGCCAACAGGGTCAGCTCTACTGTGCTGCTCAGGCGAGGAGCAGGGCCCTCTTTCCTGAGTGCTGTAGCTGGGAAGGGGGAGATCAGTTCCCCTGTCTGTCACAGGCAGTTAGGGGCAAAGGGTAAGGTGCCCCCTCCTAACAAGAATGCATTGATTCTTGAAACTGGGAACAAGGTTGAAGGCTGATCTTTAAGTTAATCATCACAGCATGGTGTGATAATTGGTTGAGCCAAGATACATTAATAGGGTACTTTGAGAGCAATTAAGAGGAAGGCTTCTGGAGGCAGATATACCTGGCTTAAGAGGTTGCCTCTGAAAACTTCAGTAGAACCAAACCAACAGGTCATTTGTCTCTGTATCACAATCTGGTATTGATGTCTCCAGCTTCCCAGATTAACATCTGTAAACATGAGAAACAGAACAATGATGTCTTCTGTAGCGAGGTTTAAATGACTCATCCGCTCAGAGCACGGAGTGGTCAGTAAGCATTAATCATTACTGTAGGAATAGACTGTCATGAGTGAGTTCTCTGTAGCGTGACCTTGCTAAGTTATTCATATAGTGTAATGTTGCATGGTTTGTTTAATGAGTATATACTTTCATTCCTTGTCTTTAAATCCTTCATCAAAGTTCATTTACTAAATTTAAATTCTGTATCATATCATAGGGATATAAATTAAGATTACTTTGCTCTATATATTCAGAAATTTGACATTTTAGATACAGTTTTGCATATAATTTTATTTTTTTATAAAACAATTTCTGCAATTTCAGGTGCTAACAGCTGCTGAAACCATGTTTGGGGCTTTAAGGAAAAAGTTTTAGCTAACTCTGGTAATTTAGAGACTCTGTTTTAAGAAAAAAAGAAGCACTGGGCCTGCAATTCCCCTAGGAGGTTGAAATATCAAGAATGACAGGCAGTGAAACATCCCCTCGCTAGCAAATCCAAAATTAACAAAAATAAGTAAGTAAAAAGAAACAGCCAGTGTAACGGTTGACAGCACAGACAGGGGTTTGCTTGTTGCGTCTTTATGACGATAAGTAAGTGTTGAAGGAGCTGCAGGCTGTGTTCCTGCCACCCAACTCCCGGCCGCCTGGCTAGCTTATGCCCCGAAATAACAACACACAAACTGTATTCATATAAACACTGCTTGGCCCATTTCTATTAATGTGTGTAGCACCACGAAGTGGTGACTTATCTTGCCTAACCCATATTTAGTAATCTATGTAGCACCAGTCTTACCGGGAAAGATTCAGCATGTCTGACCTGGTGGCTTGCTTCATCACGTCTGCCCTGGAGAGCAGAAGCATGGCCTCTTACCTCACTTCCTCTTTCTCCCAGCATTCTGTTCTGTTTACTCCACCCACCTATGTTCTAACCTATGAGGCCAAGCAATTTCTTTATTAATTAACCAATGACCTTTCTCCATCACGTAAGGATACGTAAGTCAGCTTCTTGGAGATGCTTCCTGGAGTGTGGAAAAGGGAGAGCAATTCCTGCCGAAGACTTAAGTAGCACGAAAATAGCTTAGTCAGCTCTTAGTAGATGGCTTTATTACTCAAATGGTATTAAAAGTGACGGAATCTTCCAGAAAATTGGAAACAGACTTGGACATATGTCTTGGACAATTCAGGGAATTGAGGATTACTTGGTGGCACAGGGTGTGAAGGCAGAAGGAATTTTACTTTTTTATTTGGATTCTACTGTGAGTAGCCATGTCATTTCTCTGCCCCCCCATTTCCAACTAGCTTATTCTTTTTGTATTTCAGGTTAAAATTCTACAAAAAGCTAAATATCAGCAATCTTTTAAATATTACCAGAACTCCTTTCCCTCCAGGTGTAACAAAAATATGAATAGGAGGTACAGTTTGATGAATTTAGACGTAAGCAAAACCACCAGGTACAGCCCGGGGCAAGAAGCAGACAAGAAGCAACCAAGGTCACAGGCCTGGCACAGTGAAAGGGGCGGGGCCTCTGCTCCTAGGGCTTAGAGGCAGGGACTCTAGGAGAGTTTGTGGTAGTTAGTTTGGAAACTTATTTAATAGTACCATGGAAAGGAATGTTCTGGACATTGAGGTATGATTTGGTTCACGCCTGCTGCCCTTGCTTGTTTCAGATCCAGATCATTGCTCCGGCCTCAGGCCTCGGGTGAGCTACAGGCAGCAAGAGGACCTTGGCACAGGCACCTTGACCTTCATTGACTGGCATCCACAGTCATCTTTAGTCTTCCCTTTGACCTATGGGACCCTTCCCTTAGCCCCCCTCTTCTTCCTTCTCCTTGTCCCTCCTTTTTCCTCCTCTTCTTCCTCTTAGTCCTCTCCTCCTTCTCCTTCCACCCCTGTCCCTGCCCTGAGCATGC
This sequence comes from Chionomys nivalis, assembly GCF_950005125.1. Taxonomy (NCBI): domain Eukaryota; kingdom Metazoa; phylum Chordata; class Mammalia; order Rodentia; family Cricetidae; genus Chionomys; species Chionomys nivalis. The sequence continues at coordinate 28,532,362 of NC_080090.1, read as the reverse complement.
TTTTTCTGATAGTAAATCAGCATCCGTTGCTTTTGGATTTTTAGAATGTCTCTACAAAAATGGGAACTGTTTAATAAATGCTGAGGGGTGTGCTGAGCCTCGTGGTGTTGTGACCATTACAGAGCACGTGTGTAGGGAGCTGTGGTGTGTGCCTTGGAAAAGAGGGCTCCTAGATTCCAGGCCTGCTTCTCCAGTTTCCAGCTATGCATCCTTGAGCAAGTGACTTTAGCACCTGAACTTCCTCCATTCGATAGCACGAAAGTGAGGATAATTCTCATGCCTACCTCATGGGATTGTATGAGGACTGAATTAGTCAAAACTTGTAAAAGCTGCATGCTGAGACAAACACAGAGGAGGACAATCAAACACATGCAAACATTTTTGGTTTTGCTTTTTAATAAGGCAGTTTGAAAATTGAAACTGATGGTTGGCTGAGACTCTCGGGATGAAGGAAACGTTCGATTACACACAGAAACGGACATCCCTTCTGTGTGATGACCCTGTTCCGAGCACTATAGACAGGACAAGGACTCTTGTGGATTTTCTGTGGAGAACATTGGTTAGGGGGGCTTTAGCTTTGCCTCTGGTCTTCAGGCAAGGTTTATTTACCAAAATACAAATAATATAACACTTCAGAGAAGCTTCAGTTTGTGCATAGGTTCACCTAAAGTGGATTCAAAGAATCTGAGTTCTAACCCCAGAAATACCAACTTGGAAGGTCCAGCCCAGCACCATCATTCTTGAGAACACCTGTCTGGTTCTGGTGAAGTTGGCTTGAGAAAGGATGTAAGAGGATGCTCGTGAGAATGCTGAGATGGGAATTAGGATGAGAGGAAAACATGAACCTAGACTTTAGGTCGATGTGTCCTGGGTCTGCCCTTCTATGAATCCGTCTGTGGAATGCTGATACGTTTTGATTTTTTTAAGCTTTAGATAAAACCTGGAGAAAAGACAGCATTCACACTAGGAATACTAGTAGTCTATTACATTTTGAGTTGGGTAAAAGTCATTTGGAATAGGAAGATTCCCAGCATGGGTTCCTCTGGACTTGTCTTTATTGACCCCTGAGACCAATTGTCTTATGTGGCTCAGGATAATAAAAAGATACTTATCCTGTCAGTTATAATCTTCCAGATGGCTTCCAGGAAAATTTCCAAGTAGAATTAAATTTATTCAGTTCAAGAACCCACTGGGAAGATGATATAGTTAGAGAAAAAGCCAACTTCTCATTGACTTTGAATTCAGTGTCTTTTTGAATTATTGTCTCTAGGTATTGAAAAATTTGTTTACTGGTTTCTTCGGACTCTTCTGCATCTTTCTGATTTCCATTTGATCTATTTGTCCTCTTGATTTGAATACCAAAGTTAACCATTTGATTTAATTGTCCTCTGCATTTGAATACCGAAGTTAGGAGGTAATTTGATGATGACTTGAAAAAAATGCATACTTTTAAAGCAAACATTGATCACTTAGTTTGATTATTCTTCTCCTTCCTTATAATAAACACAATAATACATACAGTTCTAGTCAGTGGAGGTTTTGACAGTGTCTAGTGTGTATATCCTTAGGCACTTTGTGATGTGAACAGGATTGGCTTATATAAAACTTATTATGAACTTTAAGATGATTCAACAGAGAATTAAATCAAGCACAAGGTTCTTGCAGGCCCCACCGTGGGGCTCTGTAGGTCCTTCTCACAAAGTCAGTTTGTGTCTAAAGTCTTCTGGTACCCTTGAGGAATCACAGGTAAAACAAGAGGACAGAATTTACTGTACTTTTTTGTGTGTTCTTGCGGCAGTAACTCCTCTCATTTTTTAATCTGGCTTCTCACCCATTGTAGTAGAGGTAAGAGTGCCTAGAAGTTCATGTTCTTTTGATCTAGAAGGAAACAGCCAAACAGGTGAACATACAATTTTTGGAAGCATAAGTAGGTAGGTACCTTATTTTTGGAATGAAATTGGCAAATTGCTATCAACAGTTTAAAAATATTCATGACCCGATGATTATTCTTCTAGGAATTGTATACACACAAAGTAAAATGATGTTCATCAAAATTGTTTTTTATTCAAAATAGACAAAATCTAAGCCTGTTAGCGTATGCCTTTAATCCTAGCACTTGGGAGGCAGAGGCAGATGGAACTCTGTGAGTTCAAGACTAACGTGGTCTACATTGCAAGTTCCAGGCCAGTTAGTTACATAGTGAGACTCTGTCTCAAACAAACAAACAACAAATAATTACCTACAAAACAAGTTGACAAAACAGAAACTAGCATAAATATCTAAATATTTATTCTGATATGGTGAAATGCCACCCAGACATTTAGATTTGAAAAGAAAATGATGATATGGGGATTATCTATCTGTCTGTCTGTCTGTCTATCTATCTATCTATCTATCTATCTATCTATCTATCTATCTATCTATCTATCTATCTATCATCTACCTGTCTCCCTATCTCTATGTATTATTGATTATCTTTCATCCCTTCCTCAAAGTCAATGCAGTAGTCAGCCTTGGGTGTGTAGATACTGACACCGCTCAGGGTCAGAGGCCATCCTACCCCTCCTTTACTCATTCTGTCATATGTGCCCACCTCTCATTTTCTGCACCTTCCTGCACAATTTCCTATGCCTCCATTTTTATTTTTTTAAATTTTTCGAGACAGGGTTTCTCCGTAGTTTTTGGTTCCTGTCCTGGAACTAGCTCTTGTAGACCAGGCTGGCCTTGAACTTACAGAGATCCGCCTGCCTCTGCCTCCCAAGTGCTGGGACTAAAGGCATGCGCCACCACCGCCCGGCCTATGCCTCCATTTTTATGTAGTATATTGGTGTAGTGGTATTTATTTATTTGGGTGTTTTGCCTACATGTATGTTTGTGCACCATGTGCATACCCTGTATCTTCCCAGGCCAGAAGAGGGTATCAGGTTCCCTGGAACTGGAGGAAAGGATGGCTGTGAGTTGCTCTGTGGATGTTGGGAATGGAATCCCCCAGGTCCTCAGTGCTCTGAACAGCTGAGCCGCCTCTTCAGCCCTCATGCCCCATTCTTTACTTTGGCTGACTCATTTGCCTGTGCAGCTTGCTTGTTCTGAACCTTTCTGTTTTCTGTCAGTACTGTTTTTCAAATCTCTTAGCCACATGTTGAAATCTATCCATCTATTAAGCCAGTATAAACACTACTTCCTCTGATAATTGTTTTCCATTCTAATCATCCCAGCTAGAAATTACATCCTCCTCTGAATTTTTATAGCACATTTATGGTATTAGTTATGGACTGTGCTTTGTGTATTACATTCTATTATAATTATTTGTGTGCAAGTCTTCCCGTTCCATTGTCCCTTCAGGAAACAATCTTATCTTGCTTATCTTTAAATCATTTGTGTTGTCTTGAAAGTCATTTACTATGTATTTTCATGATGGAGCTATACTAAAAGAGAAATGAGGTTTTTTTTTTGTTGTTGTTTTGTTTTGTTTTGAGACAGCATCTCACAGTGCCTGGCCTACCAGACAGGCCTATAACTACCGGGACTGGCCTACCAACTCAGAGCAGCCCCCAGCTGCTGACATTACAGGGATACTATCAACCTCCAAGTGCTACATGAGTGAATCCTAAAAGTTATAGATTTATAAAAAATGAACTGATTTACAAAATATGTGGCTACCACTCTCATTGTCTAATGATTTTTCTTCACTGAGAATGTCACTCACTCATTTAAGTAGAATATACCTGAAACATGAGTTTGCAGATACTCTTGAGACCCTGTGCCATTGGAGGTAAGCAGTAACAGTTTATTCAAGGGGACTGCTTTTGTTCATGGAAAATTGATTTAGTAGAAGTAAGTATAATTGTTGTTTGTTAGCTTCAGTGCAGATAACAATATGTATCTTAATGTGAAGACAGTCATTTCTGAGCTAATTAAGAGGCTGACTATCAATGAATTCTTCTCTCGTGACCAGTGTCAGTGTGGAGGAGGGAGGTGGGAAACCGGCCTCTTTCCAGTCGGCTCCCAGGCTTCTCTGGGAAATATCTGGTGACCACAGCATTACATTTGGAAATAAGGGTGGTTTTATACACAAGGCCACTATGTGGGTTAATAGCCACGCTAGAACAATACCTACGAACACTCGTTGGTTCATGTCAGGTAGGAGGAAGGAGATAGTATGGGTTTCTAAGTCTCTGTCCTTGTGTTTAATGTTGTTGGTTGTCCAGGGCAGAGAAACGCATTCATGAAGCTGTCAAAGTTGAATGAAAGAATTAGGATACATCGAGAACTAGATGAAACCTGAAGACAAAGGCCATTGAAATGAAGCTTAACATAATAGAGGTTACATCGACCTCATCCAGAACATCTCTAGTCTGAAAATTTGAATCTAAAAGCCTCCAAAGGTTGAAACATTTAAGTGTTTCCAAAACACTTTAGAAGTTTTAGATTTGAGAATTTAGGGATGCTCAACTAGTATATTATGGAATTTAGTTTTAAATGAACATCCCTACCCCTGTCTATGGTGATGTGTGATTTCTTTCTCTATGCTATGAATGTTTTATTACCATTGGTTAACAAAGAAGCTGCTTTGACCTATGGCAGGGCAGAATATAGCCAGGCTGGAAGACATATACATACATACATATATATATATATATATATGTATATATATATGAGAGAGAGAGAGAGAGAGAGAGAGAGAGAGAGAGAGAGAGAGAGAGAGGGCAGAGTCAGGGAGATGCCATGTAGTTGCCAAAGGAAAAAGATGCCCAGAACCTTTACCATTAAGCCACAGCCTTATGACGATACACAGATTGATAGAAATGGATTAATTTAAGATGGAAGAGTTAGTTATTAAGAAGCCTGAGCTAAAAGGCCAAGCAGTGTTGTAATTAATATAATTTCTGTGTGATTATTCGGGTCTCTGTTTACAAAGCTATGGTAATGTGTGAATTAACTACAGTTCAATGAAGGAAACTTAAGGGACCTGCTAACTAGGTTTATTATGCGTACTTAGTGTGATGTAGCTAGCAGGAAATTTTTAAATAATTATAAAACAAATCCATGCTGCAACTATGTTAGAAGAGTGTGATTTCAGTTCAGAGAATATTCTGGAGCCATTTTGAGTGAACACAGATTTGGGCTACCTCTGGTTCCATGTTCCAACATGGAAAACAGTTTTATGAAGTTTTATAGTTTTACAAACAAAGAAGTCATGAGTCATAACAATTTTAAAATGTATTGATGGGTATATCAGATAGGAGGTTACAGTGTTAGGGTTCAAGAGAAGCCCCAGAGAAGGTCAACAGCCACATATGCAATATCAAGAGTGCTTTATTAATTCCAACATTGGGGTGACACTTGGCGACCCTGACAGAAGGTCATAAGTTAGGGGAATTCCAGAGAGGAAGGATTAATCTGGGGTTGATTAGCAGAAGAAAAATTAGTATGGCAGCTGATTGGTGGGAGGTCCTAGTGGTTAGGGACCTTCCAGCAGGAGGGTAGGGAAAGCTATCTTCAGTTATCCGGAGACTGGGGGGCACCTGCTGAGACAGCAAAGGGGCTTTGGGGGGTCTGCTGAGCCAGGAGAGGGGGCCTTGAGGTACCTGTTGAGCCAGCAGAAGGCTGTGGGTTTTTTTTTTTTTTTTTGAGGACTATCTGTTTAGCTCTGTCCCACTTTAGTTAACTGAAACTAAGGCTTAGATTTCTGTCAGGCTACGAGGAGAGCCTGGTCTGCCCCCCTTTCCCCAGCTCTCTCAACAACAAGATGGGAGAAGCCTTTCTGCAGGTGGCAGGGCCATCTGCTGACACTGTTAGCTTTGGGGTTGATGGACGCTAGTGGTTGCTAGTTTAATAGATTCCAAAAAGTATTTATTTGTTTGTCACTGGGATGTTAGTTCTGACACAGAGTTGGGAAAGGAAAGGCTGTTCAAGGAGACAAAGTAATTAGCTTCTTCACCTGCAGCCTCCACCTTTTCATATTGCTGATGTTTTAATGAGTAAATCAATCTTTGCAGACACAGCTTCTTTCCCGAGTCCACATTCAGACATCATTGAAGAAAGCCAACTCTCTCCTAGAAGCCATAAAAATGCCAGTAACTACTCACCTGGTGATGGGATTTCATGTCCACCCCACCCCCTCTATGCTTGTGGTCTTGCCACAATCACTGCGAGTTTGCATGTGTATCTGCTCTGTTACTCCTGGAACATTGTTTTTCCTTGATGCCATGGACCACCTATGGATGTTACAGTCTTTCTGCATTCTCTTCCACAAACCTTGCAGGTTAATACGCATGTCCCATATAGGGCTGAGCATGCCATGGTCCTTTATTCTCTGCACACTGGAAAATGGGAGTGTGTCTCTGTGTTAGCTGCCATCAATGGCAAGGAGAGACTTCTTTGATGAGGGTTGAGAGATGCTCTGATCTAAGGGTATAGTAATAATTGATCAGGATCCATTTAACTTTAAATCTTCAGATGCTCATTTTCCATCTGGAATACTCTTTCTTCTGTATATACATGATATGAAGGTATGATTGGATCATTGGAGATGGTGGAAGTTGAGTATGCAGTCTGTAGAAGTATGGACTTGTGGAATGCCTAACCTCAGCTCTGGATTTTTTAGAGCAATCCTCCACAAACTTTAGGGTGCATGATTAATTTGGGGTTTTCTTAAAATGAAGAATATGGTTTAGTTGGGTTGGGATGGGCCCATGATTCTGTATGTCTAACAAGCTTTTGGTTGAGACTGATGTTGCTTGTCTTTGGACAGTACTTGGATGACAAGGTGCCAAGACAGCTTTGCTGATTGGAACTCTCTAATGATGGGATAGTCTACACAGAAGAATGTTAGATGGAGTTAAGTATTGATCAGGCTATGGAATAGTAATTTATCTTGAAAATGATTTGTACATCGCCACGTGTTTATGTTGGAGGAAGGCAAATATTTGGATGAGTTGACAGGAGATTTGAATATGTCACCTGCATTGACTCATTCCCACAGTTTGCTGTTGGTTTAGTCTCAGATTCTTCATTTCTGAAGTGAGGGTGACTTCTGCCCAGTCACTCACTTCACAACTGCCTAGACCAATAGTGTAATTTAATGTTAGTTGGGCGGTTGGGATGTATACATTTAAGCAGAAGGGAGAAGTTCTGCTTCCAGGGCGTTGCTTTACCTCTTCAGTCTTGGAGCTTGTTTGCTTTTCCCTATTTATGTGATTGCCAAGGGAGAAAACCCAAAAGATGTAAGAAAGGAAGTGGTGTGTGTGTGTGTGCACATGCGCGTGCGCGGAGGTAGCTAATAGGGTTAATAAAAATGTTTTACAAATGGCTGTTGAAGTTTCTCCTTAGTAGCCATTAAAAAGGGGATGGTACTTTAGAGCATAGGATTTTTTTTAAAGCTTCAATTAAGACTAAATCATTCTTATCTTTGATAGCTGATTGAGCTTCCAGTTGTATAGCAGACTAAAAACTGGGCCACAGAGTAATAAACATTGTAAAACAGGTATTAGTGGAGTTGATCACTAGAGTTTTGTTTACAATTTGTTGGCAGAATATAATAGTTGTTTTTTAGAAGTGAATTCTTGATATTGCTGGTTTGTAGAAAAATAAATGTGTTTGAAATCATATACCATTTCTCTGCATTTCACTTTACGGCAGGCAAATCAGACCCTTCCTTTAAAAAACTATTCCAAAGAAAAAGGTTTTGAATGGTTTAGTGTATTGTTCACAGTGGAATTTGAAATGCAGAAATTGTTTAAGTTTTTTTTTTTTTAGTATGGAATATTACTGTATTTCAAGTATAACGATGTTACTCATATTTTAGTACAATGTCTTGTTATGTGCTACTAATTTTTATGGATGACTCTGAACATGCACAAGAATATGAGGGTCTCCCACTCCTGTGTGCTCAGCATCTTCTTCTACTCAAGTCCTCTCTACCTCCCCTGCCTTCCCCACTCTCTCCTCTATGACTTTGAGCAAATCTCAGCTTTCATACTAACCAGTTTCCCACAAATACAGTCATAGCCTTAGTGTCTGAAAGGTAAGAACCTTTAAGAAAGTTCTAAGTATAATACTGTTAGCACATAAATGAAAAATTAATGATATTTAAAAAATTTAATTCTGCATTATGCTTGACCATGATCTTCTGGCTTTTATCGTCTCCATTGAGAAATTAGGTGTAATTCTGATAGTTCTGCCTTTATATGTCACTTGGCCCTTTTCTTTTGTAGCTCTTAATATTCTTTCTTTATTCTGTATGTTTAGTGTTTTGATTATTATGTGGTGAGGGGACATTTTGTTTTGATCCAGTCTATTTGGTGTTCTGTAAGCTTCTTATATCTTTATAGGCAAATCTTTCTTTAGGTTGGGAAAGCTTTCTTCTATGCTTTTGTTAAAAATATTTTCTGTGCTTTTGAGTTTAACCTCTCTTTCTTCTATAACTATAATTTTTAGGTTTGGTCTTTTCATGGTGTCCCATATTTTGTCAGAGAAATGCAAATCAAACCAACTCTGAGATTCCTTCTTTTCTTTTTAATTAATTAATTTATTTATTAAAGATTTCTGCCTCCTTCGCCCAACCACCACCTCCCATTTCCCTCCCCCTCACCCAATCAAGTCCCCCTCCCTCGTCAGCCCAAAGAGCAATCAGGGTTCCCTGCCCTGTGGGTAGTCCAAGGACCCCCCACCTCCGTCCCGGTCTAGTAAGGTGAGCATCCAAACTGCCTAGGCTCCCACAAAGCCAGTACGTGCAGTAGGATCAAAAACCCATTGCCATTATTCTTGAGTTCTCAGTAGTCCTCATTGTCCGCTATGTTCACATGCTTTTTCAGACCCAGGCCAGCTGGTCTTGGTGATTTCCTGATAGAACATCCCCATTGTCTCAGTATGTGGGTGCACCCCTCACGGTCCTGAGTTTCTTGCTCGTGCTCTCTCTCCTTCTGCTCCTCATTTGGGCCTTGAGATTTCAGTCCGGTGCTCCAATGTGGGTCTCTGTCTCTGTCTCCTTTCATCGCCTGATGAAGTTTAATATTCAGGAGGATGCCTATATGTTTTTCTTTGGGTTCACCTTCTTATTTAGCTTCTCTAGGATCACGAATTATATGCCCAATGTCCTTTATTTATGGCTAGAAACCAAATACGAGTGAGTACATACCATGTTCCTCTTTTTGGGTCTGGCTTACCTCACTCAGGATAGTGTTTTCTATTTCCAACCATTTGCATGCAAAATTCAAGAAGTCATTGCTTTTTACTGCTGAGTAGTACTCTAATATGTATACTATTGAAGGGCATCTAGGTTGTTTCCAGGTTCTGGCTTCTGAGATTCCTTCTTAACACCTGTACGAATGGCCAAGATCAAACACACTGATGACAACTTGTGGGAAAAAGGGAACACTCCTGCATTGCTGGTGGGAATGCAAGCTGGTACAGTCCCTTTGGTTATCAGTGTGGCGATTTCTCAGAAAATTAGGAAACAACCTTCCTCAAGACCCAGCAATACCACTTTGGAGTATATATCCAAAGGATGCTCAATCATGCCACAAGGACATGTGTTCAACTATGTTCATAGCAGTATTGTTTGTCATAACCAGAACCTGGAAACAACCTAAATACCCCTCGACCAAAGAATGGATAAGGAAAATGTGGTACATTTACACAATGGAGTACTACACAGCAGAAAAAAATAATGACAGCTTGAAATTTGCAGGCAAATGGATGGAGTTAGAAAACATCATATTGAGTGAGGTAACCCAGACCCTGAAAGACAATTATTATATGTACTCACTCATAAGTGGTTTTTAGACATAAAGCAAAGAAAACCAGCCTACAAATCACAGTCCCAGAGAACCTAGACAACAATGAGGACCCTAAGAGAGACATACATAGAGCTAATCTACATGGGTAGTAGAAAAAGACAAGATTTCCTGAGTAAATTGGGGGCACGAAGACCTTGGGTGACGGTTGAATGGGAGGGGATCAGAGAAAAATGTAGAGCTCAATAAAATAAAAAAAATAACCTCCCCCCAAAATAATGATTCCATAAGATGCCCCTTTAAACTGAACACTTAGAGGGACAGTGTCTCATTTTCTTCATTTTGGAGCCATTGCTAAGTTGCCTTTGTTCCAGGAAATAACCTCTAACCTGTGTTTGAGCAAGAAATTCTAATTAAACTCAGCGTATTATACACATAAAGAAGGCATACATAAATGGGAGCAGCGGGAACCCATGCTGGTAAGAGGAATCTCATTGGAGAAGAGGGGCCTAGGGGACATGGGGTTAAGATGACTAAAATTCAAAGCATAAATGTATGAAACTGAAACAAGTAAAATCAATGAGGAAAAAAATAAAAAAATTAAGTCAAGCAGCGCTCAAATTTCCCGTTGTCTCCTAAGTCTTAGAGTTTATTTATTTATTTTTTTAACAATTAGTGTAGCCGGGCGGTGGTGGCGCACGCCTTTAATCCCAGCACTCGGGAGGCAGAGGCAGGTGGATCTCTGGGAGTTCGAGGCCAGCCTGGTCTACAAGAGCTAGTTCCAGGGCAGGCTCCAAAGCTACAGAGAAACCCTGTCTCGAAAAACCAAAAAAAAAAAACAAAACAAAAAACAAAAAAACAATTAGTGTAATTCAGGATTCAAATAAGGACCACATGTTGAGATTGGTTGGTGTTTTACATTTTATCCCCTATCCTCATTTGTTATTTAGTTACTGAAGAGCTGGGTTGTTTGTCCTGTGGCATTTCCAGCAGCCTGGATTTTGTTGATTGCAACCCTGCAGAGAGTTGGAAAATTTTCCCCATTCTTTGTGATTCTGGAAATTGGTAGCCAAAATTAGAAGCTAGATAAAATTCCTTTGAGATGAGGTGGGGGATGTGGGATATGGCTGGTGGTTTAATCTGCGATGGTTCACTTTCGGGTGCATCCCTTGAAGGAGGGTTTAATCTGTGATGGTTCTCTTTCGGGTGAACAATGTGCATCCCTTGAAGGAAGGAACGTGTGTGCAGCCAAGGATCTTGGTTTCCTTGTTGTAAAATGTGCATGGAGCCATAAAATTGTTTTATTTGAAAAATTCTGCAGGATTTCCATAACATATGGAAGAAACAGATTATTCATAATCAGAAAAATATATTTATAGTCAGGAGGAGAGTTTATGAGGATGTGCTAATTTGTTAGTTAAATTTTAACTTTTTGAAGCCATAGGTAGAGAATATGTTGAAATAATTTGCTGGTGTAATTCAGACTTTCGGTTTGATTCTCCACCCAGCCGCTGTCCTCCTCTGTAGTGTCTCGGAGCGCCATAGGTGTTCTCAGGACTTCAACAGGTCACTGACATTCCATGCTTGTCTTCTTCTGCTATCTGAAGCAAGCCAGACCTTCTACAGGATTTGCATATTTTCAGCTTGTGTGAATCAAAATTGATTTATAGGTCACATTAGTTTAGATGTGCGTATACAGGCTCTCCAGGGTTTCAAGCTGAAGCATTTACTGTAACTTTTGTGGAAAGGTTGGCCTGACACATATATTTATGACCCTGGAAAGTTTGATTAATTTAAACATAAATAAATTGTTAAGCACAAATAGTGTGTTGTTTAACACTTATAAAAACTGTTGGGAAGGCATTTTGTTTGTGGACTATAGGTGAGCATCATTGCTGCACCTTGTTCTTGACATGAAAAATTAGATTGAAAATTAGCTTTAAATTCTAAATCTGCTGTAGAAATGGTAGATTTTTTGTTTTTTTGCAAATATAAATACAAGATGTCCAGTTTAACTTGAATTTTCTTCCCAAGAATTATTACCTTCATTCAATCATGGGCAAACAATATTAGACAGGAATTGCGCTGGGTAAACAGTATACAAGTTCTCAATTGCATACTATTCTGAGAGATGTGATGGAATCGACCCTTGACCCAGATGAAATTTTAATCCCCACCCGTTTGTTCAGAGTATCCATGCTGTATATACTACCTGCCTGTCAGTCACTTAGCAGGGTCAGTCACTTGGTATTGGTATAACATATAAGATTCAGTACCATCTCCAGTTTCAGCCATCTACTGGGGGTCAACATAAGACTGACTGTATGTCTCTAATATTATACGTGACACAGAATAAAATTTGCTTTTGTAATCCTGAAATTCCAAATTTGTTGTGTTTTTCTTTATTTTGTTTTACAGTTTACCTCTGCTGGAAGGTATTTTGTGACTTCAGGCAAGACATTTTACTTTCCTATGGCCTTACTCCCCACCCGGAAAGGGTGAGATTGTGACAGGACTTGCCGCTTCTTCTGTTCCTCTGTAGTAACTCCACGAGGATAGAAAGGCAGTGGCAGAAGCATGCTCCTTTCTGCTTTGCCTTACCAAGGTTGGAGGCAGAGGCTGGATCCTTTCCAGCTGTTCCCCCCTATGCTATAGTAGCACAGACATGCTCCTGATTTATGCTGGCACATAGCTGCACAGAATAAACATTAAAACTCCCAGTCTTTGTGTGAAAGAACGATCATGTTGCTAGGATGTAACTAATGGGATCCGTGCAGGTCATAAATACAACTCTGGGAAGTGTGCAGGGAAAGGGCATGTCTTTCTTCTTTGTCTTTTCCCTTTTTGCTAGAATGTGGACATTGTGGCTTGAGTTGGAGCAGCTGTGCTTTCACCATGGGGTCAGCTGGGGACCGGGACAATGTGTGGTGGTGTAGAAGACACGGCATCTGATGTCAGAGCAGCTCTGTATTATGTTCTTTGTGTGTGTGTGTGTGTGATAGATTAAGACAATTTTATCTTTATTGTCTTTTATCTGAAGCACATCTGGATTTTATCCTAAATAATATAAAAATTATTAGTATCTCTGTGTGGGCTACTGGCAAAAAAATAAGTAATGGTACAACCAACTACGAAATGCAACACTGATAAGATATTGTTACTGCTGTCTGTACGTTAACAATAAGCAACTGAGCTGGGTAGTGTGGTGCATGCTTTTGTTCTCAGCACTAGAGAGGCAGAGGCAGGTGGATCTCTGAGTTAGAGGCCAGCCTGGTCTTCAGAGGGAATTCGACGACAGCCAGATCTCATAGAGAAACCCTGTCTCAATGAGGACTGCTGAGAAGTCAAGAACAATGGCACTGGGTTTTGATCCTACTGCACATACTGGCTTTGTGGGAGCTTAGGCTGTTTGGATGTTCACCTTAATAGACCTGGAAGGAGGTGGGAGGTCCTTGGACTCCCCACAGGGCACGGAACCCTGACTGCTCTTAGGGCTGATGAAAGAGGGGGAGTTGATTGGGGGACGGGGAGGGATATGGGAGGCGGTGACAGGGAAGAGACAGAAATCTTTAATAAATAAATAAATTAATAAAAAAAAGAAACCCTGTCTCATAAGACAAAAAATTCCATCTAACCAACCAACCGAATAAACAAAAAGTCAGTAAGCAACTGGATGGTTACGTGGACATGACAAAGCTGTAGAACAGGGTGTCAGCTATCACTTGTGTGACCCAAGAATGCTGTAGGAATTTCTGTGTCTATGTGGACTTGCCTTTGAAAGAATAGCCAAGACAATAGAAAGTTATTGCCAGTTGCTAGGGGCTGAATATTCCATTTAAAACTTTATTGTGTATGTCTCTGTGTGGTAGAGATGAGCTTTGCATGATGTTGCCTAGGCTGACTTTGAACTCTCAGCTTAAACAGTCTTCCTCCTACAGTTTTATGAGTTGCTGGGTCTATAGGCGCACATCATTAGGCCCTAAACACATCAAACCATTTTTATATGTATTATATGTTATGCATGTTTGTATTCATGTGTGTATATGTGTTATATAGGGGGAGTGTGTGCCATGGCTCATGTATGGAGGTCAGAAAATAGCCAGGGGAATTGATTGTCTCTTCTTCTACCATGGGATGCTCAGGATCAAACTCAGGTGGTCAGGCTCAGCAGCAGCACATTTTTTACCAAACCATCTCATTGGCCTCCACACACATTTTAAAATCATTGTGAGTGTGTGTGTGTGATATGCATGTGTGTGTCCAAGTGTATGTAGGTGCTCCCACCTGTACATGTACGGAAGGCAGAGGTCAATTATTGATGTTGGGTGTCTTTCTCTATTGCCCCCTCTGCTTTTTTTTTTTTTTCTTATTTAAGACAAGACAGGGTCTCTCACTGAACCTGGAGATCACTGTTTCAGCTAGACTGGCTGGCCATCAAGACCCCTGCTTCCCACACTAGGACTGGAATTACAAGCTTACGCTGCCACGCCTAGTTAATACCTGGGTACTAGAGACCAGGACTCAGCTACGCACATTCTCACAGCCTCTTCCCCAGCCCTCGGCTGTGCTTTTCCTGTGGTCAAGACTTTAAACCAACCTATTTTTGACTTTAAAAAGTAAAAATTAATTTTTTAAACTACGTGTGTATTGCTGAAGCCATATAGAACATGGCTTTTCCACCTGGTCTCAACCTCCTGTGGGCCCTGGGTGACTGGATGTGGATTTGTGCAGGGAGCAACGCTGAGTTCAGAGTCAAGCACAGCAGATGCTTTCATAGCCACGGGCCAGGAAGCACTGCAGAGGAAAGCAATCATTCTGACATTTAACGTTCCAAGGTGGCCATGTGTGCTGGGTCGAAACTGCCTGTCGAAATTGACTTCCACCTTGATAAACTTGATATTTGAAATATTTCATTAAAATTAGTCTTCTAGCGACCAAGGAGAGAGCTCGTTGAGTATGAGTGTTTGCTCTGAAAGCTTGAGGCCCTGGTGTAAAAAGCCAGCATGGCTCTGTGCATCTCAGAACTGAGGAACAGAGACAGCTAAACACTGAGCGCTCACTGGCCACGCGTCAGTGAGAGACTCTGCCTTGAGGCAGTGAGGCTGAGAGCCTCAGAGGAAGAGGCCTGCTGTCCTCTGACCTCCACATATGCATCTGTTCAACGCATCTCTTTGAAGTGCCTCTTTAGCAGAGCACAGCATCTTTGCTGTTCCTGGGCTACTGAAGGCTGATATGTTTACGTGAATTCACATTTCCTCCTGTATCTGCCTCTTCAGCGTTCACACCCGATGCGAACCACTACCACTGGCTATCTGCTAACTAGAATATATTACACAGCGTGTTTTCAGCTACATCATGCTTTGTACCCAATAGGTGAAATGTATTTGATTTGAATTGAAATTGAATAACATCCATAAACGGGAAAATTAATCTCTTACCAGATATGACTTGGGGACGTTATGATGCCCAAGAGACACGGAACATTGTTTTCCATACTTTTCACAAAACCTACTATATTTAATTATGAATTAATTTGACATATAAAAATTATATAGTTTAGGTCTGTAGTGTCTGCCTGGAGAGATGCTGTCCACAATCTTTTGGCTGTGCATGGTCGCCTTACTAGCACATTCTTCTTCCTGAGAAGCCGCAAATGAAAAGACTCATGTTTTGAGCCCCTTCCCAGGTGATGGCAGAGATCACCAGGTCATCATTTAGTTTTCTCAGTTCATCTGCTTGGTTGAGTTGGTAATGTGGTTGTGTTTGTGCAGCAGATATGGACTTAGGGTGGAGCTGAGTTTTCATTGCTCCCTAGTTCCTGCCCCCCTCTCTGTTTTCTTCTCACGTTCCTTGTTCCCCAACTGGAAATGGAGGCAATACCTCAGAGTCGATGTGAGAGTATTTCCTAAGTCAATAACTGATAAAGCATAAAATTCTAGATAGTCAATCACTAACCTTATTTTAAGTTGATGACCCTTTTATTAGGAAAGAATGAAAGACTTGCATTACAGCTTGCGGTGCATATAGATTACACATTCTTGGTCAGCAGTATTGGTGGTTATTCTAAAGTCCACAGATTCAGCCCAATTTGTTGGCTCTGAGTCTTAGTTCAGAAAGTTTCAAAGTCAGAGTGCAAAGATGCCCCCTTGGTAAAGATTTCTCATTAAGCGTTGTCAGCCAGTAACAGCCTGTTGTCATCCCAGTCCTGTAAGATGACACAGCACTAAGCCCACATGCTCGGGCGTGTCACCAGTCTATCATGTGAGAGAACACTGAGGCTGTGTCTCAAGTCCCTCTTCTGCACATCATCCAGAAGTTAGTGTGTTTGTCTTCATCAAACCAGCTATGGCGCTTTATACTAGCAGATTGAATGAGAACCCATCTGGTCAGGTTTTGAATTTTTTTTTTTTTTTAGTTTTAATACAAATGTCTGACCTTGTTTATCAAGTGGCATAAATAAAAAAATGCCAGTACCAATCACTGCAACCAGAATTTTAGAGAGTCTACTATGTGTCTTTTTTTTTTTTTTTTAAATCATTAAGGTAGTACAAGTGTTTATGTTGTAAACTGATATGTGGCTTGATCTATAGGAGACGGGACCATTAACTAATATATTTAAATTTTTATGTGTGGATGGAAGGTTCTTTTGGCATTCACATTCTCTAAAGAAACAGAATGAATTAAAGAACCTATTTCTTTAATTTTTCTTTTTTGTGTATATGTGCAAGAGATTTGAATAATAAATTCAATTTGACTTGATGTAGGAGAAAGTAGTTTAATATAGATGTCTTAGTTGCTGTTCTATAGATGTGAAGATACGCCGTGACCAAGGGAACTCTCGTAAAAGAAAACATTTAACTGGGGACTTGCCTACAGTTTCAGAAAGTTAGTTCATGGTCACTGTGGGGGGAAGTAGATATGGGACTGGAACAGTCACTGAAAGCTTTAATTCCCAGTTCACAGGTAGCAGAGAGAGAGAGAGAGAGAGAGAGAGAGAGAGAGAGAGAGAGAGAACATTAATAGACGAGGTGTGGCTTGGGCCATTGAAACCTCAAGGCTCCCTACCAGCTGTGCATCTCCTCCAACACGACCTCAGCTCCTAATCATTCACTAATGATTCCATTAACTGGGGATCAAGCATCCAAACAATGAGCCTGTGAGGACCATTCTCATTCAAACTACCACAATAGGTCTTCATTTTGTAGTCATTAAGTGCACTAATCCTTCATAATTTCTGTGTCCATTTTCATCACTGTCTGCTTCTCTGGTCATTCGACCTACATCTCCATCTGCTAATTTTTCTTCTTAGCCCTGATGTGATGCAGTTCTTCTGTACTGGATGACCGTATCTTTCCTTGTCAAAGGCTAAGAATATCTCATGAATTCCTTCTTTGCCATCTGCATCTTTAATTTTTCCCCCTAGTCGTCATACTAAAAAATTCTGAGACATCAATGATGCCATTCCCATCAGCCTCCATTTTGTTGATAATATCCTACAATTCAGTGACCATTGTGCTTTAACCTACTGACCTCCTGACAGTTCCAAGTTATTTAGGTGTGATGGTTCTGTCGCCGTCTTTATCAAACAGAGAGGAAGCTTCCATGATTTCAGCAGTGCGTTCTTCAGTCAGCTGCTGACCATGGTGTGAGCAAGGCTGAGGAAAACAGACAGGGGAGGGGGCTGCCCCAGCGCAGGAACTCTGACCTCCTGGTCTTCTCTGCAATGCCTTCAGTGTGCTGGGTGTGCTGTGTGTCAGTCACCACCAGGGCCACCACCTGACCGCATTACTTTTGTTTGTGTTTTGTCACTGAGGAGTGACCAGGCTTCTTAGATGGAGTGACACTGGCCTCCATCCAGGGCACAACAGAAAGCCCTGACCCCTGATCCTTATGGCAGTCTTTCGGTGGAGAATAATTTGCAATATTGGCAAGAGTGAACTTCTTACGGGTTTAGTTTTGGAATATCTCCCATGTGTGAGACTGAACTTGTCCAAGCTATGTTGTGCTCTGCTTCACCGGTGTTCCCATTTCAGTGCCCCAGACCTCCTTTGAGATGAGTGCAGGAGCCATTGTCCTCATCTACCTGACGAAGGGATGAAAGCTCAGGGTCATTATCAGTCTGAGTCACTCGTGGAAACAGAAGTAGTGTCTTCCCGCACAGCACCTTGCCAACATCTCTACTGAGCTGTGGAAATACAGCCTTAAAGATGTGTGTGTCCTATACCTTGAGTGGGGTTATTATTGTTGCTTCCGGTTGATTTTGACCATATCTCTTTGTCCCATATAATTAGATAATCCAAGTTCTTCATCAGGCTAGTCAGTAAACTCTTGGCTATGTGATTATGAGCTAGCTTATTGTCTTAAATATATTTAATTTTTAATTGTGTGTTATGTGTATGACTGTGTGTGGATATGTACATGTATATGCAGGTGCCTGTGACAGTCAGAGTTGAAGTTACACGTACTTGTGAGCACCCCTTGTAGGTGCTGGAGTTCTCTCCAGTCCCACAAACTAACTTACTCTTGGTAAAACCCAATGAACTTACAAACCATCATGTTGGTAAATGCGCAGCTCAGTTCGTTCCTCTTACTTCCAGTTGGTATGTTGACGGATTGCTTCCAAGAAAATAAGCACACTGTCACTTCCTTTTGGGTTCTGATGTCAGACGTCACTAGTAAGTCATGTAACTTTCCTAGGAAACCCAGTTTTGTCTGTAGAATCCCTGTCAACTCCAAGTACCAGGCAGCTCACTGCTGGTGTTTGCCATCCTTTGTTACTTTGTGCTTTGTAAAAGCCTTGCAACATTCTCCTCATTCAGTCACTTAGGTGGGTGGTAGAGAAATGACCCAGCCAGTTTAGTTTTAACAGCAAGCTGTGGAAAGAAAGTCACGGAATTCTATTTTGGCATAGAAATAAGAACATTACTAGACACCTGGTATTGAGTTGATTGTAGTTTTTACCCACAAAATTCAGTGGGAGGATTTCCAGGAAATTGAATGGTAGGCCTTTTCTGCAGGGTAAAATAGACTTGATAGAAAAGCTGAAGAGAAAGCTAAATAAACGTGCTTATTCATCAGGGTGTCTTGTCCTCCAGAGAGAAGTTGTGCAGAGAGCATTATTGCATTTTCTTTGTGAGAAGACAGCGATCCAGATTTGCATTTAATGTGCTCATGCTTTTCTTGGCTGTCACTGGGTTACAATAGAAAAAGAACCATACTTGAGATAATTTTTACTATTAACTGAGAAAATTTTTACAATTGAAATTTAAAACCTTATTTTTGACTCTTTTTCAGCCAGCTGTTTATTTAACCAAAATTAAGCAGCTTTTGTGAAATTGAGCCTATACAGTTGTTGCTAGTTGCTGTTGTTGACTTCTTGTTTTTGTTCTCCAAGTGGATGGAGCTTGTCTTTCTAGCGCAATAACAGGTTTCTGCTTGTTTCTTAAAGGAAACTGAAGGTTTTGGAAGAATAACATCTATTGTGGGAATTTTGATCCCATAAGCCAAAAGATATTGGGGTGGTTTAGCCAGTAGGTTTTTAGCCATTTTTCACGAGTTTGGGCATTTCCTCCAACTTTTAGAAGATTTTTTTTTTTGGATTTTTCGAGACAGGGTTTCTCCGTAGCTTTTTGGTTCCTGTCCTGGAACTAGCTCTTGTAGACCAGGCTGGTCTCGAACTCACAGAGATCGGCCTGCCTCTGCCTCCCAAGTGCTGGGATTAAAGGTGTGCGCCACCACCACCCGGCCAACTTTTAGAAGATTTATATATTACCTATTCACCTGTGTGTGAGGGTGTGTGTGTGTATGAGTGTGTGTGAGTGAGTGTGTGAGTGTGTGTGTGTGTGTGTGTGAGTGTGTGAGTGTGTGAGTGAGTGTGTATGCCATGTATGTCCAGGAACTTGTGGAAGTCACAAGAGGGCATTGGATCTCCTGGAGCCAGTGTTACAGGAGGTTGAGAGCTGCCTGCTATGGTTGTTGGGAACTGAACTGGGGTCCCCTGAAAACCAGCAAGTGCTCTTTCCCTCCAGCTTAGGGGATTTGATTTTTATAAAATAATTTTTTTATTGAATCTTTGGGTATTCCACATCTGGCCCTCCAATCCTACTCATTTCCTAGTCCTTCCATATCTGCCCTCAAAAGTTAATAAAAAAATCAAAATTAAAAAATTAAAGATCAGAAAAGGAAGAGAAAAACAAACTGAACAAACAAAATCCCCATCTCATTGACTCCCCCCTCCCCAACCCCGCAGTGACCATTCCACTCCTTGTTTCTCCTGCATCTCCATCACATACTCTTCTATTGTAGTGGCATTGGGAGCTTTGGTGTGTCCTAACAGCTTTACTTGTTGGTTGCAATGAGTCATTAGGCTGGTTGAAAGCCTCTGGCTTCTGAAGCTGCAACACCAATATCGCACTTTCAGATAGCTTGCTGTAGCCCCGAGTCACAGGGATCCTGCAGCTATGACTCCACAGGGCCGGCCCCTTCACACATTCCAGCAGCTCCTAGATGGGAAGATGTTGGGGTGGGCCAACTCAAAGCTCTGGATCTGCTGGCTCTGGGTGGTGGTTGAGTTTGTCAGCCCGCTGCCAGCTTTCCTGAGTCCACGCCACCAGATCTGGCTATCCTGGGGGATTTTTTTTCTTTATTTTATTCTTTTTAAATTAAAATTTCCGCCTCCTCCCCGTTTCCCATTTCCCTCCCCCTCCTCCCACACATCGCCCTCTCCTCACTCCTCTCCCCCTCCCCCCACTCCTCTCCCCCTCCCCCCACTCCTCTCCCCCTCCTCCCACTCCTCTCCTCCTCCCCCCACTCCATTCATCCTCCCTCTAGGTACTGAAGAACAGTCCAAATTCCCTGCCCTGCGGGAAGTCCAAGGTCCTCCCACTTCTATCTAGGTCCAGGAAGGTGAGTATCCAAACAGTCTAGGCTCCCACAAAGCCAGTTCATGTATTAGGATCAAAACCTAGTGCCATTGTCCTTGGCTTCTCATCAGCCTTCATTATCCGCCATGTTCAGAGAGTCCGGTTTCATCCCATGCTTATTCAGTCCCAGTCCAGCTGGCCTTGGTGAGCTCCCAATAGATCAGTTCCACTGTCACAGTGGGTGGGTGCACCCCTCATGGTCCTGACTTCCTTGCTCATGTTCTCCCTCCTTCTGCTCCTCATTTGAACCTTGGGAGCTCAGTCTGGTGCTCCAATGTGGGTCTCTGTCTCTATCTCGATCCATCGCCAGATAAAGGTTCTAAGGTGATATGCAAGATATTCATCAGTATGGCTATAGGATAGGGTCATTTCAGGTTCCCTTTCCTCAGTTGCCCAAGGTACTAGCTGGGGACATCTCCCTGGACACCTGCGAGCCCCTCTAGAGTCAAGTCTCTTGCCAACCCTAAGATGGCTCCCTTAATTAGGATATATACTTCGCTGCTCCCGTATCCACCCTTCCTATATCCCAACCATCCTATTCCCCCAAGCTCCCCCCATCCTCCCCTACTCACGTTTCTCACCCCATTTCCCCTTAGCCCCATGCCACCTCACCCGCAAGTTCCCAGCTTTTGCCCGGCAATCTTGTCTACTTCCCTTATCCAGGCGGATGACTATACGTTTTTCTTTGGGTTCACCTTCTTATTTAGCTTCTCTAGGATCACAAATTATATGCTCAATGTCCTTTATTTATGGCTAGAAACCAATTATGAGTGAGTACATCCCATGTTCATCCTTTTGGGTCTGGGTTACCTCACTCAGGATAGTGTTTTCTATTTCCATCCATTTGCATGCAAAATTCATGATGTCATTGTTTTTTTACCGCTGAGTAGTACTCTAATATGTATATATTCCACACTTTCTTCATCTCTGGGGGATTTTTTTTTTAAAGCTGCAGAACCAAAAGATAGATAAGGTGTAACGGTAGGGTTGGACAAGAACACCACCTCCCTCAGCCCTAGCTGAAGTTAGCTGGAGAAGCAGTAGTCAAGCTCCCCCAAGAACTAAGTGTGACTCTAATCTAGTATCTGCAAGCTGCTGTTGTTCATTCTGTGACATGACCACCAACATGGGACTCATGGGGCCATGTGTGGGCCTTGCCTGCTGCATGGTTCCAGTTAAGTTTTAGGGGACTTTTCTCATTCTCCTGCTGTGGCTATGGACTCACAGTGGTATTCTTGTAGCTCTGGAGATGTGGGCACTGTTCAGCTACATTCCTTCTATGCCCCTGACACCTAGTATTTAAAAGTCCGAAGGTCATTCCACAGTAAAACCTAGCTTTTGTCTGCATTTTCTCTTTCATTGTAAAGTCTGTCTTTTGTTACTGGTTGGAGAGACTAGTTTCTCCTGCATTTCTTAGCTGAAAACAAACAGGTTCCTCCTGTGATAAATAGCTTCCACCTAGTTGCTGCTCAATTGGCTTATCTTTTTCTGCGTCCCCTCATCTTTGTATGATGTGGTCAGAAGACAGAGTAGTAGGCTATTCTTCGTCTATTCCTACAAGAATGAGTTCTTATGAGAATAACCCTATATTCCATGCATTATACTTTTCTGTACTCTGTCTCCAAATACTCTGAATGCTCCAAAATTTTTATTAAGTTCTTATCTCCTCAGAGTATAAAGGTTGGCACACCTCTGCTTCATTGTGTATTTTATTCTGTTGATAATATATACAAGATATTAGGTGAGGGACTGTTGGCATGTTACCAGTGGTCAGGGTTAGGCTGTTATTTCCAAGCTCTTGGCATCTTATTTAAAGAATTGAAATAAATGTTCACACATATTTACAAAAGTTGCAAGGTAACTTATGCAAAGCAAAGCGATACAACAGGTCAGGTACATTTTCAAGAGTGACAGTGGGCCGAAGGGTGCAAGTACTCAAAGGTCCCAAGTTATTTGGTGGGACTTCGACTGAGAAGCCAATGATAATGGCACTGGAATTTGATTCTACTCATGTACTGGCTTTTTGGGACCCTAGTCTGTTTGGATGCTCACACCTTCCTAGACCTGGATGGGACAGGAGGACCTTGGACTTCCCACAGGGCAGGGTACCCTGCCTTCTCTTAGGACAGGAGAGGAAGGGGGAGGGAGAGTGGGGTAGAGGAAGGGAAATGGGAGGAGGGGAGGAGGTGGAAGTTTTTAATAAATAAAAAAAGGAAGGAGTGGTTTGGTTATAGTGGTGTTGTTGGGTGGATCTGCAGTTTGATTGACAGGCTTAGGTTATGTCAGCCTTTCTCACTATACCTGTCCCTTCCCGTGATGCATTTGATTTTAATCATTTATATGCCCAATTATAAATAGGTGTAAGATAGGAGATAAGGGACACTCTTTAAGGTTCACTTAGAGGACACAATTTGCCTTAGTATACATGCATCTAAAACTAGTTCAGTCTGGATTGACCCTTTCTGTTTCAAAACCAAACATAACTAGACTATGACTGAATAGAATCTATTTAGCTTGGTGATCACTAAAGGGAAAATAAACTGGTTCATTGTTCAGAGAAGGGTGTACATGCAGCCTGGTATAGGTGAGGGTCTCGTTTTGCTAATAGGTTCCTAGGTACTTTGTTGGAGAGTGGTGTGGGCATAGCCCAAAACAAGTGGAGTCCCAAGTCTCTGTTTTCCCGCCTTAGGGGTTCAAGAATGAATGAGGGATTCATCTTTTTATGGAGAGACAAGGGAGATTAGATGTACTTGGGACTGACATGGACAGAAACTGATGTAGGCTAAAGCATATTGGGGGTAGAATACTATAAGCATGTGGAACAAGGAAAGGAAGTTCTCTTGGAAAGGATGGCATTTGCATTTGCTTTAGGAAGTCTGGGTCTGTGGATTCCCTTGGGTACCCATCTTAGTATTAAGTGTTGTCCTCAGTCCACATTGTGCTTCATAGCTATTCAGTATGAAAATGATTTGTATTGGTAAAAACCATCTTAGAAAGATCTCTGTAAGCTACGCTTCTGTTGCTGTGGTAAACCGTGACAAAGGCGACTTCAGGACGGAGGAGTTCTTTTTGCTCATGGCTGGAGAGTGATGAGTCTGTCATGGATGGGAGGGGCAAGAAAGGGGCAGGCATGGTGGCAGGAGCAGAACGCTGAGAACTCACAGTCTTAACCCCAGTGATTTGGGGCTTCACAGTATAGAAAACCCAGATAAATGTAACGAATATAACTAAAGAAAGTAAACCTTTTAAGAAGTATATATTTATGGGCCATTCTTAACAATTAAAGCTTTTTTATTTTTTAAGAAAAAGATATATATTATAATATTTAACATATCTAATATATATTATTTATTTTTTCTGTGAGCCATCATGTGGGTTCTGGGAAGTGAACCTGGGTCCTCAGGTCCTCTGCAAGAACAGCAAATGCACTTATCTCTGCTGCCTCTTGCTCCTGACCCCACAGACAAAGCCACTTTCTTTTTTAATTTTTTATTTAATCTTCTCTTATACAGTGCATCCCTACTGCAATTTCCCCTCCCTACACTCCTCCAAGCCCTTCCCCCACGGAACAGTCCTCATAGGGATATCAACTCAGCATGCATAACAATTAAATAAGACTAGGCACAAACCCTCTATCAAGGCTGTGTAAGGCAACCCAGTAGGAGGGAGCGGGTCCCAAGAGCAGGCAAAAGAGTCAGTGACTCCCCTACTCCCACTGTTAGGGGTCCCACAAAAACACCAAGCTACACAACCATAACATATCTGCAGAGGACCTAGCACAGACCCATGCAGGCTCCATGATTGCTGCTGCAGTCTCAGTAAGTCCCTGTGAGCCCTGCTTAGTTGGTTCTAGGAGCTGTTCTCCTGGTGTCCTTGACCCCTCTGTAGAGCTGCTATTTCAGTCATGCTTTCTCCACCATTGTGGACTGTATCCTCATATGGATCCATAGTAAGCCTTTCTTCTTTAAGTTGCTTTTGGCAGGTGTTTTGACATAGCAATAACAACAGTAACTGACAGACGTTCTCTCTTCTGTCTCCCTCCCTCCCTTCTTCCCTCCCTTCTTCCCTCCCTTCTTCCCTCCCTTCTTCCCTCCCTTCTTCCCTCCCTTCTTCCCTCCCTTCTTCCCTCCCTCCCTCCCTCCCTCCCTCCCTCCCTCCCTCCCTCCCTCCCTCCCTCCCTCCCTCCCTCTTTGAGACAGTGAAATACTAAGGAGGATGTGCTTCTGAGTCTATTCGTCTCAATCATCTAATTCATTTTTTAAAAATGTAAATTGAGCACCAGCGTGTCTTCCCTCATTGGATGGAACAGGGACGTTAAACAAATGATATAATACTTTAGATAATATTGACAAGGAGTAGCTAGAAGACAACCCTCATTTTTATCTAATAATGTTTAGCATGTATTTATTATAATAATGGCTGCTTTAAGTGTGAGTGTCCTAGGATTTCCGTTGCATAGTCAAATTGAAAAGTTCTTTCCTTTAACGTGTTTAATTAAATGCACCTCCCCCGGTTTCGACCTTCGGAACTGATGGCTCAAACAAAGAAAGTGATACTCATAGAAGTGTTTTTCTTTTATGGCTATTCCAATTTTAGGTGGTTTCAGAGGGATTGTAGGTGTGAATTGGCCTAGTTTCATAGTCAATTATCGCCCAAGATCACTTTGAATTGTTTAACAGACAGATCATAAGTAATTTTCACGTACAAAAATAGGATGTAATAATTAGCTTCTGTTTGCCGTGTGCGTAATATTTCAAGATCACATCTATAACTTGAAGCAGGTGGACATCTTGCTGTATCTGAGGTTTCACTTGTAGTTACTTCCCACTTTATCTAAAAGGTGTTGTATCGATAGCTTCATTCCGTATAAGACATATGTGTTGCTTTTAATTACACAGGTGGCTGTTTGTGTTAAGAGCACAAGGTCTTGTTCTTGACAAGCGCATTCTCAGACTGTAAGCGTTACGTCCCTAAAAGACAAGTAGCACGGAAACGTGGCTTTGAGCTAAAAACACGTGAGCAGAAAGGGGAAATAAATCATGGCTGTGGTAGGAGGTGAACCTAGCTAGGGGTGTCTGGCTGGAGCAGGAAAGCACACAGATCTCTGTGCTTGGTGCTGCCCAAAAAGACTTTCAGTTTTCTTAACTCTTAAGACAATTTTTTTTTTTTTGAGATGGGGTTTCTCTATAGCTTTTTGAACCTGTCCTGGAACTATCTCTCTGTAGACCAGGCTGGTCTTGAACTTACAGAGATTTGCCTGCTTCTGCCTCCCAGGAACTGGGATTAAAGTTGTGTGCCCCCACCACCTGGCAACTGTAAAGACAATTTTAATGCTGCTCATTGAGACTGTTACAAAAATTGTGAAATATTTATATAGGAGTTTTCAGCTAGAGGTGATTTTGCCGTCCGGGAAGACATTTGTTGTTCCCTCTTTTTCCCCCTTCAATGTTAGGGGTTCTACCCAGGGTCTCATGCACAGTAGCAAAGTATCACTGTCATAGCCGTATGGAGACAGTGTTTATTGCTGTGCTTTCTGTGAGTGGAGAGCTGTTAGCGGCTTTGCGCACAGGTGCTAGCCGCAAGCATCCTGCAGTGCGCAGGACAGCTTCCGCAAACATTACTTGGACACAGATGTCAATTGTGTTGGATTTGAGGAATCAATCAGCACATTATGTGGGCCAAATTGAAGATTCAAAAATATTAGTGTTTTATCATCATCATCTTCATCACCAACTGCTGATGGGAATCTGTTGTTCACTGCAGTTTTGGATTTTCCTTTGTTCCCATCCCCTTCTCTTTTTTAACCTGTAGGCAAATTTATCTCTGTACCTCAAAATTAGACTTTGAGCCTTTCAACTATTTTCTGTCTTTTCTTATGTATACTCATATCAGAGCAAGATTCCTTGACTTTGACTTTTTTTTTTTTCCTGTTCTTAAATCAGTGTACACTCTAGAGTCGGAGTGCTGGGCTTGAAACCCATGCAACACTGCCTTCTTGAAGTGTGACCTTAAGCAACTTAATTGATTTTCTAAGTTTTTTTTTTTTTTTTGGCATGACATGGAGATTACTAATACAATTTCTCATAGACTTACAGTGAGCATAAAAGAAATGAGCTACATGAAACCCTTGGCTTAGTGTTGACACTGAAATGTATGTGTATGTTGGCCTGTCCATCCCAATAATAAATACTGAGTAGTGCATATTATTTCATAAGTAAGTAGAAGTTGCTGTGGGCTGTTTTCCCTTTTAAACATTGTTATGAAGTTGGCTTTGGCTTAAATTCATGAGAGATAAGCTGTTTTGGTTAGTAATCAAGAACACAGAACCTCTTTCCTGCACTAACCCTGCTCTGCCCAGTTCTGTAGCCACAGCCACGTGAAGCTCTTCAGCTTTGGAAATGTGGGCTCTCCGAATTGAAATGTGGTTAAATAGGACATCCACATTTAACAGATTTGTTACAACAAAAATAATAAAATGTCTCAGAAATTTTTATATTGCTCTTGTCTTGACATGAATTATTTTTGATGTAGTGGGTTAAATAAAACATTATTGGAACTAATTTGAACACATACTGTTTTTCTGCTCTTTAAATGTGGCTGGTAGGATATGTAGTTTCCTGTTTGGCATGCATTAGATCTCTGTTGTACTGCTCAAGGATAACCTAACCTAAGAAGCAAGGCTCTGCAAATGGAGGTACATCTCTCCTAATCAGTGTCCCTAATCGGTTTCTGGCTCACTCTCAACAAGGCAGGAGTGGGAGTCTGTCCCTCGAGCCCCATTTGTCGGGCTTGCTTGCTGACTCTGTTAGTTACTTTAGCCCATTGCTGGGACAAAATTCCCTACAATGCAATTTGAGGAAGGGTTTCTTTTGGCTCGCTTGTGGGAGTGCATTGATCATGGTGGAGAAGGCAGGGGCCAAGAGTATGAGGAAGCAGAGGGAGATGAATTCCCATTCTCTTCTTTCTGTAGCCTGAGGCTCAAAGTCCTTGAAATGATGCTCATCACCTTCGGAGGGGGCTTCCCTCCCCCACTTAAACAGAAATGCTCTCCTAGTTATGCTCAGGAGTGTCTTGTGTGACCCCGCGTTATACCACGTTTACAGTCAGGACATTCTAAGTTGGTAAAAACAATGGTAAAAATGGCATGCCCATGACTTTGTACTCTCTTTGGAACTTGGACTTTTAAGGAGGCAATGTGGTTTCTCTATAAAACTGCAGTTATCCTTGGAGACCTTCAATCAGGTAGCTGCTGCTGTCCCTACAATGGAAGTTTTGAGCTTTGTGGTGTGGTTACTCTTTGCTGCTTTTGTGATCTAGCCCAATAGATTTGTGGAGTTCTCATATCCTTGCAAAATCTCCTTCCATTTGATTGACTGCCTTGGGTGCAGTATTGTTTTGTTGTTTGGATGCTCCAGTGCATTCTAAAGTCTGCTTAGAGCTAATGTTACCGCACAAGTTAAAGAACCCATGTGAAGCTTTTTAATACAATATTTTCTTTCAATTTTTTTGAGCTCTCATGTGTGAAGTGATTAATTCTATTTAAAGAGAAAAGTCGATTGAGACTGTTTGTGTAATGTTGCTCTGCAGGTGTTGATCTCTTAATTTGTACTTCAAAGTTTCCACAAGGCACTTCAGAATTCATTTCTCAAGTTTACAGATTGATAAGTGAGATGGTATCTATTGTAAATTAGACTAAGCTTGGAAGCCTATGACAGGCTTCTCAAGATTCTATAATTATAAAGTAAACGGCGTATGTCCTACACGATCTGTCTTGGAGTGGACGGTCTCTGATAGTTGTCGCTTTACATTGTAGACATTGTGCAGACATGCCTAAGTGTTAACAAATGCGCCAAAGAAATCTAAAGCTTTAGAGTACTCCACCTGATGATTTTCATTGACTGCTTTTGTAGGCTTTCTTTTCTCTTTCATTTTTTGTGCATATTTCTGTCACAAAAGCTAAGATATATTAATAACTTGTCATATGTATTGAATTCATACTGTGCGAAACCACTATACCAGTTAGTAATGATCCAGTAAGTATGTCAGTTACTGGATTGACATTGCCAGTCAATATTGACCCAGGACTCTAATGGAAGAGATTTACAGTGAAAAATTCACTTAGAGTCCAAGATGTTAAGGCATTTGATGTGAGAGTATGCAAGAGCCACTGTAGCCATAGATGCATTTGTCCTTGGAAAAGTAAGTCCAGCTGATTCTCCTGAACTGAATTATAGAAATAGCTTCTTGTTCATTTTGACTTTGTTGTTCACTGTATCTGTTTGCCATCCAGTCTCTATTAGATTGCTCTACTCTGTCCCACATCCTTTCTTTCTTTTTTAAAAAAAAGTGTGTGTTGAAATCTCAAGGTCCAAATCAGGAGCAGAAGGAGAGAGAGCATGAGCAAGGAACTCAGGACTGCGAGGGGTGCACCCACACACTGAGACAATGGGGATGATCTATCGGGAACTCACCAAGGCCAGCTGGCCTGGGTCTGAAAAAGCATGGGATAAAACCGGACTTGCTGAACATAGTGGACAATGAGGACTACTGAGAACTGAAGAACAATGGCAATGGGTTTTTGATCCTACTGCATGTACTGGCTTTGTGGGAGCCTAGGCAGTTTGGATGCTCACCTTACTAGACCTGGATGGAGGTGGGTGGTCCTTGGGCTTCGCACAGGGCAGGGAACCCTGATTGCTCTTTGGGCTGACGAGGGAGGGGGACTTGATTGGGGGAGGGGGAGGGAAATGGGAGGCGGTGGCAGTGAGGAGGCAGAAATCTTTAATAAATAAATTAAAAAAATGTGTGTGTGTGTGTGTGTGCGCGCGCGCGTGGTGTGTGTGTAGGAGGTCAGGGGTATCAGATCACCTGGAGCTGGAGTTGGAGGTAGTTGCGAGCTGCCATGTGGGCACTGAGAATCAAACTTAGGTCCTCTGGAAGAACAGTATGTGCTCTTAACCACTGAGCCAGCTCTCCAGTCCTATTTTGAACACGTTGTCAAGAGATGGACTTTTTCTTTCATCCCATTGATGTGTGTTCTGTTGCAAAGTTGGGACCAGTTCAGCTTTGCCTGTTAGGGGGGGTTATTACCATGCCTCACATTGGTGTTGCTGTTATCAGAGCATCTAGGTCTATTAGTAAATGCTCTACAAACTGTTTCCCTTGTGAGAAGCCAGAGAAGCTTGTGAGCATTAAGTGGGCATTTTCTGAGCAACTCCTTTTATCTGTAATGTTGTAGAAAAATGTTCTCCTGAACTTAGGTGCTTTAAAAATGATACTTACTGTCTCTTGTTTTGTGGGTCAAGAGTCTGGTTCCTGTAGCTCAGTGTCTCTAACATATGGTTATGCCACCCAAAGCTCTAGTGTCTTCTGAAGGCTTGAATGGGGACATCTTCCAACCTTGTCCTGAGGTTATTCAGTTCCTCGAGGGCTTTTGGATCGAGAACTTCAGTTACTCCTAGACTGTCAACTAGAGACTTCTTTTAGTCCTTGTATTTAGGCCTCTTTAGGTCAGTTTTCAGCATGGTAGCTAGCTTCCTTTAGAGTAAGTGAGTATAAGCAATATAGAAGCCAGGATTGTTAATAATGCACTAACAGTTGCTCAACAGAAGCAAGTCACTAGATTTAGCCCATGCTGAAGGGGAGGGAGTTCCATATGGTGTGCATAACATGGGGTAGAGGCCTTTGCAAACCTGTTCTGAAAAGCTGCCTTAGGTAGCACCTGCAATAGATGTCTCCCTATTGCGACTCCTGGAAGACTAACATTTCTTCATTGTATTTCTTCCACTGGCCAACCTGTAAGCCTGTCCACAACAGGAGCCATGTCTGTCTTCTTCACTGCTGTGTCTGCAAGGCCTATATCGTGGTTCAAAAGTGATATTCAGTACATATTTTTTTGAAGGAGTGTGTAAAGCCATAGACTGAATAAAAATTTCCCATTCTCTACTAACTACTGCCAACCTTTCCTCCTGCTGGATCTCTTAAACTTGCTGCAGTGCCCAACCCCTGCTTAGGTCCTTTGATATTAGAACCTACACTCAAATTTTAGAAATTATGCATCCCAACCCTGAGGAAACTAAATAAGCTTATGGACATGGATTTCATGGGATTTCCATGTGCTCTTTAAATTTTTTTTATCTGTTAGTTGATAGAAGTTGACTATATATTCAAACTGCAAGTTACTGAACCTAGTTCTTAAAAGACCTTCAAATGTTAGTTTGATGTCTAGATATTTCCACTAATTTTAGCCTGACTTTCGTGTAATTTTATGGGATCATTGACTAAAATGTAGTAACTATTAGGCTGTAAAATGCTGTTGAAATGCCGGCTTGATAGGAAAATAGACTATTATATGAAATTACTGATTATTTTGAATAATTTGGGAGACAGCTGCTCATGCCAGGTTAATGTAAAAACTACAATTAATTGAGACACGAAGAAGAATTTATGTCCTGTATTTATCAAAGCACAATACATGACTCTAACTGGAACTGACATTATTGATAATGGACTGAGCAGATATTAAGATTTAATTTTCAGTTCCTAAATAATGATGAGTAATTGCTGTTCTTCATTGCAAGCTGTCATGCTTGAACTGTTAACATGTGTGGTTAGTCAAGTAAGGGTGTATGTAGAGTATGGATGTAGTAATAGACAGATACAAGGTCTGACTGATGATGTTGGTCTCTAGGCACCCTTCCCCAGATCTCTTAGCTTTAGTTTCCTGGTCTGTTGTAAATACTACATGAGAAAAGATGTGGGAAATTTGGTAATTGTGTCTGGAGTTAGTGTGAGGTTGTTAGTGTTCAGTGATGCATTGTTACGATGCTATTAGTTAGGGTTTGCAATCTTATTTCATGTCACTAATGTTAATTAACTTAATTTAGACGCACTGCCCCTAGTGGGAGGTGTGAGCATATTATGGCCTTCACCCATAATTTTGGAGCCGTGGTGTACCCCGTAACTGGAACACATTTTACCACAGAACTCTTCAGCTCATTTCCCGGGGCCGGCCACTCCCTTCCCCACTCAAAGAATTTTGTTTATCCGCCTCTCATTTGGAGCATCTTGTTGAAGCCCTTTGGATATACAGATTCCCATGGCAGAGGCTCATGTCTTGTGTAAGAAACCCAAGAACTTGAATTCTCTTAGTTCTGGCTTTCATCCACACCATGGGTTCGTTAGTAGTACTTGCGTCATAAGCTGCTATGAGAATTAATTGGAGAATACGTGGGAAGCACCTGACAGCTGTGTCGGAAATTGGCATGAACTCATTCCTGGGGCCCAGAGAGAGCTTCTTCCTACCTCGACTTTCTCTAGATGTGGCATGCATCGCAAAGTGTACTTTTGTATGTCAGGTTGGGGTGACATTTTCTTTGGCTGGACACGCCTGGCTGGACGGTGGTTCTGGGATTAATGACTTCTTCGTACACTGGTGACCCGTTTGTCGCTCCGCCGTGGCCTGTCAGGTGGGTCAGCTCCTGGTCTGAGCAGAGCTGTGGTGCAGCAGTGGAATGGCAAGCGTTCTAAGAACAGCAGATCTGGCTCTGTGGGAAGAGGCTTAGCATAAGCAGCTGAACCTGAGCCTTTGGGAGGTAGGTGAGACTGTGCTGTCTTACTGAGTAGGCCTTTTCATCTGGCTGTCAGAACTTTTAAACTTTTGAACATGACCCTGCTGTTTTTACATGTGTGTTTATTTATGTGTACATATGAGTGTGATCACTGAAATGTGTTTGACAGAGATTCCCAGGGTTTGGTGTGGAGTGAGAAAGCCTCCTGGTGACAAAAGGGGGCTTGTACCTTGACTCCATGGAGGAAGCTGCAGAGCTAACTGAAAATGAAACCTATCTTGTAATTAGTTTGGGATGAATATTTGGCTTTCTTTGGTTGGTCCTGATTGGAAGTTGGAAGTACAGATAGAAAAAAATAGGGAAAAATTATCAGTTACTAACCAAATCCTGACTTTTATAGCTGGTTGCACAGGGGTCTTAGGCCAGGGTTCTGTCTGACATTGTTACTTTTTGTCTTCATGCATGTGCTCCTCTCTTTTTATCATCCAGGAAAGACTAGATATCCATGCTTTTACCTCTCAGACCTTATATCCACTTGTCTCCAGATTCGACTGTATTGTAAGGTCGTCTTGACCTTTTATTATTATGTCACCACGGAGTCGTTAATGGGGGAGTAGCTGTGTGTAAGCACTTGAGACCCTGGGTAGAACATAATGACTGAAATCACGACCTAGTGACAAAAAAGGGAATAATTAATAGTCCTTCTAAGTAACTTCAGAACTGGAAGCATCAATTGCTTAGCTGAGGCCAAGGGAACAAATTTCACAGGTCATGAGGATAAACTAGAAAGCCAAGAGTTTCTGTGAGACCGTGTTTATTCTTTCCTGCAGGCAGGGAACGACAGACCTACCACTGTAGTCAGCCAAGAGGAAGTTGAAAGCAGTGCACGTGTCCACTTGTGCTGAGGGCTTGAGGCGGACCTGGAGCTCTTCTAGGGTGGAGGGAGTCTTTAGTAACTTCTGCCAGAGTCAGCGATGGGTTTCCTAAGGGCAGACCTATTTGCAGGAGTATCATCACTGGAATTGCCCTCATCATTACCCAGCTAATCAAGGATGATCTCATTTTGGAGCTCATGTTCAGCCATAGCACTTCATAGAATGAGTCTCTCTGTGTCTTAGAATATCATTCCTAAATTTCATGGAATGTTAGTCTGAGGTCAACAGGATCAAGCTTCTTGACCACAAAAGCCATGTCACCCACACTCACAAGTAGCTCCTTACTATGCTCCTATAAGTAAGCCCATTGAACTCATTATGATACCAAGCTAGACTTGGGTGAAATCATTGCTTTGGTTTTCATAGTTCATATTGTGATGTGGGATTTCCCTCTGTGTGCTATGAATATGTTTTATTACCATTGGTTGTGAAAGAAGCTGTTTCTGCCAATGACTCAGTAGATTAAAGTCAGGTAGGAAATCTGAACAGAGAAATAGAGAGAAAGTAGGCAGAGTCAAAGAGATACAATGTAGCTGCCGAAGGAGAAAGATACCAGTAGGCCACAGCCTTATGACTATACACAGGTTAATAGAAATGGGTTAATTTAAGATATAAGAGTTAGCTAGAAATAGGCATAAGCTATTGGCCAAACAGTGTTGTAATTACTATAGTTTCTGTGATTATTCCTGTCCAGGTGACCGGGAAATAAGTGAACAGTCTCTGCTTACAACATCGCTCCAGTAAAAGTTCATGCAGTATTCTGCTGGCCTGATACTTGCTACATAGTCCCATTTCCTCAAACTCATAGCAATTCTCCTCTTTCAACCTTCCAAGTGCTGGGATTACAGTTTAGAATATGTTTAAGTTATGAGAGGAGAGCTGCATATGGTATTGGAGTCCCTTGTAATAGTTTACTATATATGTCTGCAGCAGTAGAATATAGGGTTTGAGATGAAATCCTTGAACCTATCTCTGGGCCTTCCAAATAGCCATTCTTAGGAGGATGGCTGGTATGTACCTGGGAAAGTATACTGTGTGCCTGTAAGTGCTTGTGGGAATATCTTTGGATAAGGTGAAAGAGATCACTATTAACTTAGTATCTTTTTCTTAATGTTACAAGTTGTTTTCCATGTCTCATTGGATAAAGGTGTCTGCTGCCAAACTGAATGACCTGTATTCAATCCTTGAAATCTACGGGGAGGGAGAAAATCCACTCTTGCATGCTGTGCTCTGACCATCATCCCCTTGCCATGCCATGTGCCTGTGTGCACTCATGCTTGCAGGTGCACGTGTGTGTCACATGCATGTACATGCATACACACACAATGTAATAACATTTTTTAAAAAAGCATGAGAAGGTGTTTTTTAGTCTATACTAGAAAGATCTTAAAGTTTTACTTTTTACCAAATATATGATTTTTATGGTGTGATCTACATTTATCGGAGATGTTTGGGTATGTATTTTAGAATGCTTTATCTTACTTTTAGGATTTTCTCTTTTTAACCCTCATTTATTATAGAAACACAAATCTTATAGTTACTTTTGAGGAATAGAACTATTGAAGATTTACATTCCATCTAACATGTGTTTAAGTTGATAAAGTCTGGTAACCCAGGTCATGTGCATTCAAAATAACTCTTAAATTCTTCTAGAAATAGAAGTCTTGTCTGGATTTAGGAAATCCTTAATTATAGCTTTGCATGCAACTAAAGTCTAAGGTTTAAATTCTATAGTTTGCTGAATATCTGGCTCATGGTTGGTGTCCAGGTTAGGTTTTTGTTTTTTGTTTGTTTACTTGACAGTAGCTAGGGTCATTTGTACAGATCAATCAAGAAAATGCTCCCCACCCGATTGGCCTGTGGGAAAACCTGTAGGGCATTTCCCTGATTAATAATTGATGTGGGAGGACCCAGCCCATGGTATGTGCTGGCACCCCTGTGCAGGTGCACCTGGATGGTCTAGACTGCAGGCCAAGTGAGCCACAGGTAACAATCTAGGAAGCAGCACCTCTGCGACCTCTGCCCCTTTTTCCACGTTGCTGCCACAGTTCCTGCCCTCTCAGTGATGGACTTAATAATAGTTGTAAAGTGAAAGAGACTACTTTGCCTCCAGGTTGCTTTTGGCCATGGTGATTTGTCCCAGCGATAGAAACCCTAAGACAGAGAGGATGCATCTTTGAATAGCAGCTGCCATTTTTGAGATGTGGAAATGTTAATGGGAAACGGAGGGAAATAGAATGGGTAGAAGTGCACAGGGGAGACGAGAGGATAAGGAGGGCGGAGAGAGCAGGACACAGGGAAGCAGCAGTAGGAAAAGGAATAGGAGGGTTTCCTGGAGAAATCAGCTTATGTTAAGATTCTCAAATTTTTCCTTAGATTGGGCCAAATTATTTTTTAGGAAAGCAATTTTAGATCAGAATTTTGTTTGGAGGCCTCTCCATGTGAATAAGATTAGGTCTGAGAGACTGTATTTTTCCCCTTGGCCCCACCAAAGTGCAAATAAACTATTTTCTCACAACCAGGTACTTTCTAGAGTGTCTCCGGAAGATGGTTTTGGGAAACTTATGTGGGATAGGCCTGTGAAGTGGGGTTCTGATGGAAGGACGCGAAAGAAGGAGTATTTCCCTTTTTCCCTTTCTTCTAGAGGAAGAGAAGGGTCAGACTTAATTAACCCATGTCTGATAACTGTGTCTGGTGAAAGTGATGTATGTGCATTCTGTGTCCTGTGTCTCACACCTCCAAACCTCTGCCTGGTCTTTCCAGTTCTCAGGGTAAATGTAGAAGAGGGAAGGAAGAGAACATTCTTTTTTTCTTTTTTTATGACCCACATAAAGTTTCCCCATGTGAGCATGAATTTGGTGAGAACTATAAAACTCCCAGACTGTGATTCTGGATTAAATTACATGTTCAACCAACACAGGGAATGTACCTCGTGGTTCTCTTTATGGGAAACAATACTTAGAGATAGCACAACACAGGACAAAAGCAGACAGAAGCATGGAAAGGGGTGGACTAATTTCTCCAAACAAATGGGGACCGATAACCAAGCCCAGTTCTAGGAACTAAAGAATCTACAGCCGGGAACTCAGTAAGAGTAGAAGTCACCCACACGCTCTTTAGTGTTGCACGCAGACTTGGCACTCTGTGACAGCAAAGCACAAGCGACCTCTTTGGGTTCTACATGCAGTTTCGAGCTGAGTCCATGGCAACAGACAGTGCAGACCATATCTCTAGGGACCAAGACATTTCCAGGTCAACTGAAAGGAAACAAAGACTACCCAAAGGAAAGCGAGCAGATGGTGTTTATCAAGGATGTGCGGCGGCAAGAGCTACCAACATCTCCAGCATTTGGCGTAGATTCGAGCGGGCAGAGCAGAGGGAAATCTGCACACGTAAGAAGGTTTCAGGTTCACGTTCTCATTGGTGGTCACTGTCATGAAGAAGGAGGTGAACCCACTAGAAGTGAGTGGTCTTACATGATTGGTCTGGGGGAGAACAGAATCTTTGTTTGGAAGCAGAGACTCTAATGAGGAAGCGCTCAGTCACTGACCGAATCCTGACTTCCCTGAACAATGACTGTAGAGGTTGTGGCCTGGCTTTCCCGGCAGGTTGCTATGGAGAGTGGGCTAGAAATGTTGGTTTTAGTTCAATTTTAGTCCATAGATATCAGTGAAGGCCTAATTAATTGGGGCTGTTCACATACCATGGATTAACCCTAGCTAACAAATACTATGTTTTGATTTTATCCCCTAGCAGAAAATCAGCAACGATTTTTTTCGTAAGTGATATAAAAATAGACATAGGTACATGCAAGTGAGTAGGAGTAGCTGTGTTCCAATAAAACTTTATTATTAACCCTGGAATTTGAGTTAAATAATTTCCGTGTCATGAAAATATTCTTTTTTCTTAACCATTAAAAATAATAAGAGTGATGTGACTTCATCTTTGTCAGTGCACATAACGGCACCTTACAGTCTACTGGGGGATCTGTCTACAGAAGGCCCTGAGTGTTTGGCAGTACTGTGGCCTCTGTCCATTGCCAGCAGGCCAAGGTGCCTGTGAGCCACTTTGAGCCCAGTGAGTACATCCATTATTATCTGATAGAGAAGAACATTAACATTGTCCACAAAGGGCTGAACCAACCTCTGACTCTCAGAGAAGATTGCGTATGGACGCCTGAATGACCCAGCCAACCAGGAGATTGAGCAAGGAAAGATGTACTGTATCTATGGCCCAAGCAGGTGGCCACTGAGGATCAAATAGCCCAGATGGCTATGCTACAATTCATTAGCAGTGGACTGCCCAAGGTAGCTGTGCCATCAGCATCCACTGTGATTATCCGATTGAGGCCCAGCTTGTCAATGAGAAAGACCTGCATCAGACCAAGGACAGAAATCAAGAAGTGTATCATTTCCTGACAATTGCAGGTGCCAAGTATGGCATGGGCTTCTGGAGGCCTGGATCTAGAATAATTCACCAGATCACCCTGGAGTTCTTCTGATTGGCACTGACTCCAACCCCCCTAATGGTGGTTGCCTGGGGAGGGGGTGCATTGGAGGAGGGGTGCTGATGCCATGGATGTCATGGCTGGGATCCCCTGGGAGCTGAAGTGTCCTAGGTGATTGGTGTGAAGCGGATGGGTTCCCTTTCTGGTTGGACCTTACCCAAGGATGTGATCCTGAAAGTGGCAGGTATCTCATAATGAAAGGTTGCCCAGGTACTGTTGCAGACTACGATGGCCTGGTGTTGGCTTCACCTCCTGTACTGGCATAGCAACAATCTACATTAAGGGTACAGAAATTGGGGCTACATCAGTATTCCCATCCAACCACAGGAAATAGAAGTACTAAGCAAGACTGGCTGAACAAACAGACAATGCCAATCTAGCTGAACAATTTGAAGATCACTTAGTGTCTGACCCTGACTGCCAGTACGACCAACTGATTGAAATTAACCTCAGCGAGCTAAAGCCGCATATTGATGGGCCCTTACCCCTGACTTGGCTTACCCAGTGGTAGAAGTGGGCATTGTGGCAGAGAAGGAAGCTGGCGTCTGTGACATCAGAATGTTTTTGATTGGCAGTTGTGCCAATTTAAGCTTTGGGAACTTGGGATGGTCAGCAGCTGTGGCTAGCAAGCACTTGTCCGTGGACATAAGTACAAATCCCAGTTCACCATCACACCAGGCTCTGAACAGATCCACACCACCATTGAGCAGGATGACTGTTCACAGATTCTGAGGGATGTGGGTGGTATCGTCTTTACCAATGCCTGTGGCTCTTCTATCAGCCAGTGGTAGAGACAAGACATTAATAAGGGGAAAGAGAATACAATCGTTACCTCCTACAATAGGAACTTTAGAGGCTGCAGTGATGTGAATTCTGAGACCCATCCCATTGTCACAGAGATTGTCACAGTCCTGGCCATTGAGGAAACTCTTACATTCAACCCAGAAACTGGCTTCTTGATGGGCAAGGCTGGCAAGAAGTCAAAGCTGGAGGCTCCGGATGCAGATGAGCTTCCGAGATCAGACTGACCCAGGGCAGCACATCTACTAGCAGCCCCCCACCCCCGCCCACCCCCGCCCACCCCCGCCCAAGGACAGCAGTGGCAGCGCGTGGACATGAGGATGAGTAATTAGGTCCTGAGAGGCGCTCTGAGTGCAGGAATCCCAGCAGTCTTCCTCCAGAGTCCCTGGCTTCATCATTAGTCTCATTTGGGTCCTTAAAGCACAGCCCCATAGGGACCCAGACTGCAGCAGCTGAGGATCACCCAGGTACAGCCAGTGCCCACCTCCCTGTACCGATTATGTCTACAAAGACAGTATCATAAAGTTCATTAGAAGAATTTGGGGAAGACTGGAAAAGCTTAGCAAGGAGAATGGATGCATGCCTTGCCCCCACGGTTCATCTGCTTGGTGGTTGGGTGCCTGCATTCCCCGTCTTTCTCTCACCAATATTTTATGTACGTGTTGCCCATATTTTTAACACTTCTGCTGAGTTATAATTTACATGTAATGCAACTCAGCTGTTCAAATTGTACGTCTTAATGGGTTTTGGTGTACACTATGCATTTTTATAAATGTGTTATTTAAAAATGTTAACTGTGCTATTTAATAGTGTTATTCATATAATTATAATGATATAATTATAATTGTACAAAATTTGCCACCAGTTTTCTAGTTTTAATCACTCCATGGAAAATTTATAGCCTTTTAGTAATAACTCTAACTCCCTATTCTTTTTTTTCCCTTCAGCCCCTGGTAACTGCAAATATTTATATACATATATATGCACACACACTATGGATTTGAACATTCCAGGTAATTCATATGAGTACAATCGTATGATACTTGTTCTACTTTCTCCAGTCCATTTGCTTAGTCTAAGATGTACATCCTGCTTTCTGGCCCATGTCTTCCTTTAATAGCATCTTCTGAGGCTGTTTCTGGGTAGGCAGAGGCTAGGAAGTAGAGGTGAACCAACTCTTATCAAAATCTAAACTCTTATTTAGATTTTGTTGTGTAGGCAGCAAGAGTAGTAAACTTTCTTTTCCCTCCCTCCCTCACTCCTCGCCTCTCTTCCTCCCTTTCTCCCTTCCTCTACCTCTCTTTCTTCCTCCTTCCTTCCCTCCCTCTGGCTTCCCCCTCTCTCTCCCTCCCTTCCCCTTCTCTCCCCTCTCTCTATCCCCCCATCTCCTCCCCTCCTTCTCTCCTCCCTCCCTCTCTCAGTCCTTCCCCCTCACTCTCTCCCTCCTTCTCTTCTCTACCTCCTCCCTCTTTTCCGTTTCTCTCACCCATGCTCCCCTTTCTTTATTTCCTCCTTATAACTTTCTCTTTTCTTTTCCCTGTTTCCTTCTCTCCCCTTCCCTCTCCAGGAGGAGGTGTAGTGTTCAGTGTGGACCTTGACTTATGGGGAACTTGCCCCTGTCCTTCGGATAGAAGCTCTTCTCGTGCTAGACGACATCTTCTTCTCTTCCGTACCTGTGGCATGTGAGAGCTCCATGGAGTCTTGAGGGAGAACCTCTGATTGCTGAGCCATGACTTGTAGCCCATCATGGGAGTAATTCTTAGGATAACAAGAGTGCTCTTCTTGCAGGCCCAATTGTTCCCTGGGTTGTACTTCGGCTTCTATGACCCTCATATGTTATTTGTGATGCATCGATGCAATACATTATATGATGTAATTCGTTGTACGAGCATGACCTCCATTTTTATAGATATCCATATATAGAAATATAGCACACTATCTGCTGCATAGCCCAGCTTAGCTGCCACTGTCTACTATCAGTGATGGCTCTCTTTTTGTTCTAAGCATAAAAAATTCAAAGGTACGATTAGTGTGTGTGTGTGTGTGTGTGTGTGTGTGTGTGTAGAGAGAGAGAGAGAGAGAGAGAGAGAGAGAGAGAGAGAGAGAGAGAGAGAGAATGAATATGTTGGGAGATATTGGGAGTTGGTTATCTATTTCTACCATGGGAGTCCCAGAATTAAACTCAGGTCATCAGCCTTGATGGCAAATGCCTTTGCCTAGTCAACCATTTTGCAAGTCCTATTTTTTTAAAGCTCTTTATTTGCATTTATTATAGCATGGATTTTAATGGGTCTTAATAAATAAAACCCGGAGTCAGGTATTAGGGGGTAAAAGCTGAAGGTTCAGAGAGACAGTGTGGCCAGCCACTAGAGTATTCTTACCTCTACTTATCTCTGCTCAGACCAAAGGGGCGATCCTGTCCTCAGACTGTCTCCTCAGACTTTGTCCTCTGACTGCAGGGGCGATCCTCAGGCTGCATAATCTCCTGTCTCCTGCCTTTTAGTCCTCTCTCCGCCCAGCTGTATCACTCCTGTCTCCTCCTCCCTAGTGCTCGGATTAAAGGCCTGTGATCCCAAGTGCTGGGATCACCACTGTGTGGGTTGTTTCTCTTTTAGGCAGATTGAATCTTGTGTAGTCCAGGATAGCCTTGAACTCAGAAAAATTTCTCTGCCTCTGTCTCCAGCATCCTGAGATTAAAGGTGTGTGCCACCACTCCCTGGCCTCTAGTGGCTTAGCTTTACACTCTGATCTTCAGGCAAGCTTTATTGGTTAAAACCTTAAGAAACTATCAGTTCAATTTACATTTGGTTTACATTACATGTTGTGTGTATGTCCCACCGTGCACACGTGTAGATTAGAGAACACCTGTGGGAGTGGGCTGTCCTCTTCCACCCGGTTGTCATTCTTGGCAGCCTGGCGTTCTGGCCATGTCCACCTCTTAATTTTTAATGTCCTTCTCTGGAGCCCATAGTCTGATATCTTCAGCTGCCAATCAGACTTACTATTTTTGTTTTTAATTTTTTGGTTACTTTCCCTTTCTTATCTCTCTTAGTTGAGTTCTTGAAGCAGAATGTGAGTCTTGACCGTCTATGTTTGGATTCAGTTGGTCTCTGTTGGTGACCTTTGCCTTTGAAGCTTTCTCTTATTTTTCTTACTGGTTCAGACAGTGTACCCGTATTCAGTGTGGTGTCCTAGATGTTGGTGACGCTAAGCTGCTGTTTTGCATGTGAGTGATTTTTGTCTTGTTGGAGCCCTTTCAGGCGCCATCTTTCCTTTCGTATGCTTCAGGGCAGGGTTGGTATCTTTGTCTGCCTGGCCGTCCTCACCAACCTACATGCTTCAGGACATTCAGTGGACCTTCCCCATTTATCTTTCTTTTCTAGTCTGTCCTGGGGCATCAGCTGCCTCCACAGGCTCTCACAGCCTGTAGTTTGCCTCCAACTCCCCCGCAGCTCCACAGCATGGTTGAAGAGACTTTTCCTGGTCAGCTCCGTGTTCTCTCTAGCCCTACTCGACTTCTCTTGTGCCTCAGCCATGCACAGCCCTTGTCTTCCCTCAGCTCAGGAGGATCTTTCCTATTCTCATGCTTCCATTGCCCGTTTCCCTCTTTCTTGTCCTCTGGTGCTCAGCCCTTACATGGCCTCTTCAGTAACTGGCTTTCTTATTCACCTTCCTCAGTGGTTCTTGGCTACCATTTTTATTTCAGCCTTGGAGAGCAGTTTCCCACCGTTGTGGCTCTCTCTTCTTTTCCCATTACTATGTGCTCCTTGAGAAGTCAACCAACCCTACTCTGTATTTTTAAGACCCCACATCTGTTACAGAGCTTCGAGATGGCAAGGGTTATTAAAAAGACTCTGGTTACCATGAAGGTAGAGTTTAAATCCAGACTTCCTATTTACCAGCTTTTAGGGTTTAAATAGGTAATTTTTTTTCCTGTACATCTTGGTTCCTGATCTGTGAAGTGGAAGTAAGAATATATGACTTGCCTATTAGTTATAGATATTTAAACTGCATTGAACAATTAATAAGAGTTTCTTATGCAGAGCGGTGCTGTACAGTGTTTATGATCCGGTAGTTCTGGTATTTGATTATTTCCCCTGAAATTCTTTGCTTTTTTCCCCCTGGTCTCTTTTCTAAACTGTATATTCTTGGCATGGGTCGGAAGGTTTGATGTAGGAGGGTGGCAAGAAGAAAAAGGAGAAAGGAAATTGAGACATTGCCTTCACTGGGCAGCAGCATTCTAATTTTAACTCAACAGTTGTTCTGTGATAGACTTCCCAGTCTGGCTCTGTGCTCCAGTCATGGTGATGCTATGGTGGAGTTTTTAGCAAAGAAACCAGATTTTGCACATGTGCACACTTTTGCAAATTCACACACCCATGTTGAAGTAGATTTCTACCAAATAAGCTATCCACTTGTCAAAATGTCACCTTAGGCCATTCATTGTTCCTAGCCATTTTATCCCTCAACATTACTGTTAAGCTCTCCATTCGGAACCAGATGTTCCTCAGGTCACCTTCAGGGCAACAGGTGGACATTAACAGCAGTACTAATTACAGCTTCAGGTACTGAGTTCCTATGAGGAGTCTACAGAAAATGATTCCATTTTACATTCGTGATAAACTCAGGGAGCACGTGCCATTCTTCTGTTTTAGTCAAGGAAAGCAAGGCATGGAGACGGTAAGCTCGCCCGTGACCCTTTACTGAGTCAGAAAGCTGACAGGTGAAATGGAGCCTGACTTGAGGTCTCATCGTCTAGGCTGCTAGGATTCAGTGTGTATTGCATCTCTAAGGATGCAGGTGCCCCTTGAAAAGCAAGCTATACATGACCAGCTTTGTAATGTTGCAATAGCTGTAGTATGGAACTACATTGAATTTGCAAGCTAAAGTCGCTTCGCACTGTAGCTGGTTCCAGTATGACTGTGTGGTGCCTCTCTTACCTACAGTAATAACTACGGAGAGTTTAAAGAATCATTACACAAGGTAAAACTACAGCCAAGAGCCCAGTTGTTCTATTGTGTTCCGTATTAAAATATGTCAGAGGATAGAGAAGGGTGAGGGACACTATTGGGTGCATCACTTAGAAATATGATTTCCTTTTATCAAGAAACCACAGTGCCCCCTGTGCCACAGTTGGTTTTGTTCTCGTATTCTAGAGAGTGACTTGAGGGTGAGTGGGGTTCAAATTCACTCCGGCATCACTAATTGCTTGGTACCAAGCTGTATGCACAGGGTGCCAACTCGGGGAGAACAGCACCTGTTCTGTTGTCAGGATCCACTGCCTGTTTCTTGTGTAGTCTGCAAGGAAGGTTACCTTTTATTTTAAAAGGTCAAGGCAGAAGTCTTAGAGAAGAGGAGACTTGTAAATGGTGTAGTTCTATTTGGCAGGTTGTTATCTCTAAATATAATCAAGTATGCATGCAATGGGTCATAAATGGATGGACTTCTGGGAAGTGATTTCCTTGATGCTTGCAGTCTTTCTTTAGATTTAAAAAAATTGCCTTATGTTATGATATGGTGATCATTCATCCCACAGAATTTAAGGTCTCATCAGAGTATAGCTCGATGAGAATGAGAATGGACTGGAATACTTTTTCCGCCTGTGCATAGCAATGGTGGACTGCTCAGTATATATGCAGGTCTGCCTGTGAGACCTGCCTTGGCAGCCAGACGCTGCAGGGGCCTCATCAGTATCTTCTGTGAATATGTGTGAATAGCAATGGATCCAGAACACCATTTTGGTTGTTAATACCGAAGACTGTGGAATAAAATTTCTGGTTGCCTAATAAGCAGAGTCTAGCTTCTAACAGATCCCCAAAAGGTTACTGTTACTGTGGACACACATAAACTATGCGGGTGACCAGGAGAGCATTTCTAGGTCTTTAGAGCCCTCTGATTTTTATATAAAAACATGGGTGCTAACTTTTAAAATACTGAGTTATAGAAGGTAGAGAGGTTGCAAGCCTTACAGAGAATGTAAGGCTTGTAAAAATATATTTACTCTTCTATTGTTTATTGACGCGTGTAGCACACAATGTCTGCTCGACACACTATGGTATGGTCCACTCTATGGGACTGGACGCGAGCTGGGCAAGGGGCTGAAGAGTGAAACACACAAACACATTCTTGAAACAAGAAAGCCAAAAATGCCTACTTTATTGTGTTCAGGGGCAGCTTATATAGTGCTCTGGTCACGCCCCAGCTCTTGGGATCTTTCAGCTGTAGCCACCAGAAATCGCTCCCCTGTCTCGTGCTCAGAGCAGCTTCAAACACAGGAAAACAAGTTGTTTTGCTCAGAGCAGCTGAAGCAAATTGTTTATAGGAAATTCAGGG
The DNA here is from genome assembly GCF_950005125.1 of Chionomys nivalis. Lineage (NCBI taxonomy): Eukaryota > Metazoa > Chordata > Mammalia > Rodentia > Cricetidae > Chionomys > Chionomys nivalis. Next base: position 28,487,557 of record NC_080090.1, on the reverse strand, counting down.
TCTGGGGGTCCACAGTCCCCAATAGAAGAGTTTGTGATCTCTTATTTAGTGTGCAAACTTGACTTATCGGTATGGAGTTTAGCTTTACTGTTTATTATCTGTGTTATTGAGCAAGTTATTTTTCATTTCTGAGGTTCAGCTTTCTCATTCTTAAAGTGAAGTTAATGGTATTTGCCTGGCATAGAAAAATCAAAAAGTCAAACTAGACAAAAAAAGTCAAACTAGACATGGTGGTACAGACCTATAATTCCAGTTAGTTTGCAGGCTGACGCAGGAGAACCACAAGACCCATCTTGGATACAAAGTGGGTTTTGGATAGCCTGGGAACTCAGTGAGGCCTGGGATAGAACACTTGCAATGTATGAGCCTTACACTTGATTTCCTAGCATTACAAAAGAAAGCAGACAAACCTAAATCAGATCACTTACATACAATGTTGAGTATCATGCTAGAAACATTGTAAGAGCTCAATGAACAGTCATCCTGGAACTCACTGTTTAGAGAATAGCATGTCACCAAAGAAGAAGAGAAGCCTGGTTCTATCTGTAAGATACTGTGGGCTGGGCTCAGGAGTCAGGTGTGAGCCAGTGAATGAAGGATACAGGCAGATGTTAGCCTCATGCATATCAGTTCAAACTCCAAAGCAAGTCTATCCAAAGGATCAGTCTACTTCCATCAGCTCACTGTGGAACCAGGCTAGTGCTCAGATGAACTTTACCATGGGCCATTTATGTCATGCCCAGGTATACACCTGTATTGATCTTTTGGATGTGTTCACGTTAGCCTAGAAAACTGTATTGGAGAAACTAGATTTAGTGTTTCCAAAACAATGTTCAGTGAGTTCTAAATGTGACGGATAGTGCTTAGGGGCTTCCCGACTGCTTTGATTCTCTAAAGCCCTCATTAGAAGTAATCCAGGGCAACCATTGTATTGCACAATCAGTTCTGATTTGATGCTTTGAGGGGCACAAACCAGTGGGAGCTAATGGCCCCTGCTAGACTGTGCAGCTGTCTGGTTCACTGGGCTTCTGTGGCTAGCCTTACTAATTGGGAACAATCAAGGTGCTCCTGAGGAATCTCTGAGACCGTGTGGTCCTGTCCAGTCTGATTAATCAGCTCCCTGTGGGAAGTACAGTGCTGGAGCAGACAGAACAATTCAGTCTCCTCAGACGTGTGGGTGGGGCCCGAAAGCTTTGAGTTATTTTGGGATTCAATGGATTTGTTTTTGTTTGTGCGGGGAAAGAGGAGCCAGACTGTACCCTGAGATTGGGTAGCTGAGGAGTTGAAATACACAACTTGACATTTCCTTACTTGGTACAGAATTCACTGGAGTGGTAGACCATTTGACACATCATTTAGAGAATAGGTCTAAAATTTTGTACATGGAAAATGCAATGATAGGTCCATTTCCTTCCGAGAATTATAAAGTATCCTCGTCTTAATACACTTACAACTCCTACTTTTGCTAACAAATGGTCAGGGTTTATTTGCTCAGCAAATGCATCTGAGTATCTTTAGAACGGTGTTCTTTTTCCTCACAATGATGTGTGGTTTTAAAAGAATTAGTTTTGGCTGCTGTCCATTTGCATGGCCTTGTCCTTTGTACATTTCAGGATGAACAATTAACATAAGAAATGCCTTTCAGTCCTTGGCATTTGCTGTTGCATCTTCTCTGTTTTTAATGTGTTCCATTTTTGCTTATTGTTTCATTTACACACTTTTTCTAAACCAGAGATCTGTTTTATAGTGCAAAACTTCAAGCACCAGGAACTGCTAGAGAGGGCTATGGTAGAAGCTCTGACTTTGGAGAGAGAGTACAAAATTGTTGAACAAATAGTTCTTTCTGTTGTGGGGACGTTTGGGGTGTTCTCTGTAGCTAAGCCTGGATCTGAACTTGCAGAACTCCTGCCTCATCCTCTCAAGTTCTGGAGTTACATGTGTGACCCACTATGCCTGGCTTGGATAAATAGCTCCAATAGAAGGGAAACCTACTATGTAGTCATCATGATCTTAATACACAAACTATCTCTCAGATGTTCTCAATGCTCGAAATTTATGTGCTCGTTGAGGAAATGACAAAATACCGTGAGATCCCTGCTCTGGTAGCTGTTCTTGGAGGCTAGGACAGATTCAAATGAAACAGATAGAGAATTTGCAGGGCCTTGCAACATTTCAGCTCAACACTGTTGACACTGTGTTGTGTGTGTGGGGGATGTTCTGAGTATTGAGAGAGGTATAGCCACATCCTTGATCTCTACTCACTAAATGCTAGCTGTGTACCATCCCCAGCTGTGACAAACAGAAGTGTCTTTAGATTTTGTCAGATGAACTTGAAGTGGGCAGAACTGTCCTTGCTTGAGCACTGCTGATGTACTTGTGATTCATATACAAAGAGAATGTGGCAGGGATTACTGGTGCCCCGCAAAGGAGCCATGCGGATAAGACAGGAGACTTTATAGATGGTTGTGAATCCTCATTGTCTGTGGGGAGAAGGTAACTCTTCTTGTGTGTGCATTACTTTATGCACACATTGGAAGATATTAGCATGTGAAAAAGCTACACATTTGCTTGAAAGTGTTCTTGAATTCAAAGTACATTTTGTGGGGTTGCACAGATAGAGGTTAAGAACACTTATTGTGCTTATAGAGGACCAGGTTTGGTTCCCAACACCCACATGGCAGCTTACAGTCTGTAACTTCAGGTTCAAGGGCTCTGACTCCTTTTCTGGTCTCTGCAGGCCATTGCATGATTGTGGTACATCAAGCAAACACACACACACACACACACACACACACACACACACACACACACACCAAGTATCAAAGTAGCTTTTGGCTAGTTGGTATTCCTAACTTTGGGAACTACTTAGCTTCTTTATGTCTTGGTTTTATCATCTTCAAAATAGAAACAAGTTTTTCATTTAGGTTAGTATCATTATAAGAATTAAATGTGAAATTGCATTACTATTATAGTGAGTGATGTATAGTAAATATTTAATAAATGGCAGCCTTTATTATTTTGATTGGAGGTGCACATTTTTTTTGTCCTTAAATTCCAGAACAATTACTTTCAATCAGTTTTAAGCACTAGGATACTGTGTTGGAAGGAGATGGGAGAGACTCTCTGGAAAAGTTTAAGGAGCGAGGTGGTGTTTAGCCATAGGTAGACTGATGGGGAGGGATGCATGGATTATAGATCTGTGTTTGATTAGGCTATAGGGACATAGCCAGCAAAGAAATGGGTCCAGTAGATCCTAACCCTTGGAGATGAAATGAAAATGAGAATGGTGGACCTACCTAGTCTATGTATCTCTCCCCCATGGTTCCCCATTTCCTAGATTGGTGATGTTTTTCTTTTTTGGATGAGAGCAGAATCTGTCACTTGCTTGTGACCTATAGAATACCACAGAGATGACGGTATGCACAGTGTGTTACATGAGACTGGAGTGCCGAGTTTTCAAGGAGACTGTTTTCTTGCTTTGAAGAAGAAAGCTGCTGTGTGTTTAGATGCTCAAGGAGAAGGCTGCCTGATTGGGAAATTAAAAGCACTTCTGATCACAAGCAAGCAAGAAACTGAGGCTGTCAGTCTGGCAGCTTTTGATGAGTCAAGTGCCGTTAATGTCCATCTGAGCCAGGAAATGAAGCATCCTGCAGCCAGGTGAGGCCAGCCCAGTCAACCTGAACTCTTAAGCATATAAACAATGAGACATTAAACATGTATTTAAAATATTTACATTGTATTTATTTATTCATTTTATGTGTCCAGGTATTTCGCCTGCATGTATGTCCATATACCACATGTGTGCCTGAGGAAACTAGAAGAGGGCATTAGATCCTCCCAGAAATGGAGGTAGAGTTGGTTATGAGCCACCATGTGGGTGCTAGGAATTGAACCTGGGCCTTTTGGAATAGTAGCCAGTATTCTCAGCCACTGAGACATCTCAATGTCCATACATTGTTTTAGGCTGGTAAATTTGTTGTAATACCCTCATATTGCAATGAACTAATACATGGACACGGAACACAGGTGTCTAGGGACTTTCAGTAGACTCAAGTACTTATAATTCACCAGGTTGGTCTGAACTTGGCCCTTTTCCCTTCATCTTGTCCTGTGTCCTTTTCTTTGGGAACATCTCTGACCTACCAACCACAACCAGCCACATCTTTGAGACTTCACTGATTTCTTTTTACCTCTTCATAGCTCTTCTTCAAGCTGTTTTCAGTGTCAACTGGTCTCTCTTGGCTTGCTTCTCTTTTTGTTTTTATTCTTCCCATGCCTGCTTTAGTGTGTGCTTTAGTGCTTTTAGCCTGGACAGTTTCGGTGGTCACTATACCTGTCCCTTTTCTGTGGCCCAAACCTCTTTCTACACTGTTATCCACACTGCACCCATATCATCACCTTCATCTGTTGGCAGAGCCTGCTCGTTCGTTCCCGGCTGCCCAGACTCGAAACAACCACACAGAAACTATATTGATTGCAATACTGTTTAGCAAGAGCCGGCTCTCACTTTTGATGCCGGGTTGGGGAGTATGGCGTACTAGTCAAGGCTCCCAGGAGGCCTTGTAATGCTGCTTCTAGCCTCTGAGAAAATTCATAGCGTTTCTCTAATTTGCCTACTAGTGTTACGAGTGTGCCCCGTGCCTTCTCTTGCAGCTTCTCATCTGCTGGATGCTGGGTTGCCTATCGTATTTCGTGGCCAGCTCCTCTGTATGACTGCAAGTCCTCCAAGATGCCATATGCATCTTTTAATAGAACCTTTACCTGATTATATATTTCCTTCTCAGACTCTGTAGGCTGGGCATTTTCAACATCAAGGAAAAAGTTTGGCCACTGATCAAGGGCTGTGCATGTCAAAACTTTAAGAAGATCCCCCATGTTAAGGTACCTTCAGCCAGTGCTGTCCTACCCGCTGCGAGATCCATCAGGCCCTCCGTTGCACTCCTCTCAGCTGCCAGCGGCTCCTCGCGGTCCTAGGGGGAGCACAGGGGCCAGGGTGGCCAGACCAAGAGCCCCTTCACACCTACCCCTCTTAAAAAAATGGTATTATGAAAAACTGACAGAGTTTGTGGCAGATATGACCAAAATTTTTGGTAACTGCTGCTACTACAATCCCAGTGACTCCCCCTTTAACCAGTGTGCAAAAGGCCTTGAGTCATTCTTTGTACAGAAACTAAAAGGATTCAAGACTGCCAAACTTTGCCAAGACAGGGTAAGATAGTTTTGAAATTTTTCCTGCCTCTGAAAATGGTCTTCAGTTACTCTGGGCCTTAACCAAAGTTGGTTGCTTCAACATTGCAAATGAGACTTTGAGTGATTGCCCAGGTAGCCAGTTGTCTCTGTCATCTACTGCACATTTCGGAAGCTGCTTGATTGCACTTCCTGCCTACTCAAGTAATATTATCTCCCTTGTCAGGTCTTCAGTGGGGTTGAAGATTAGATAGTCGTAGTTACCATCCTCTTATGATCTAGCCAAGCCATTTCTAATATAAGACTTAGACTCCTTAGGATAGAGTGATTATTGAAACATTTAGCATATGCTCCTTGCTTAATATTGTTTATGCTGGTTGTAATTCTAATTTTTATACTTGATCTCTGTTCCTTTTGTATATAGCTTTGTATTGGGCTTGGAACTCTCTTATTTAGACAAAAGAGGGAGATGTTGGGGGAACCTATTTCAGTCAATGGCTGAGAGGCTGGACTAGGTTGGGTACCAAAAAGCCACTCGCCCCTCTTCTTCCTGTGCCCCACACCTGGATGTCAGACCCCATTTCTATTTCCTTGTTGTAATTCGTGAGTTCCCTTTTAATAAAGAACAAACTTAATATACTTAATATACCCTATTTGGAGCTAGTGTGGGATTCCTATATTCACATCCCACTCCTCCCCCCATTCATCATTCTTTTTTTTTGGAGACAGGGTTTCTCTGTGTAGCTCTGGCTGTCCTGGAACTCACTGTGTAGACCAAGTTGGCCTTGAACTCTTAGATCTTCTTGCTTCTGCCTCCCAAGTGCAGGGACTAAAGGTGTGCACTATTACCATCTGTCCAGATTTTTATTTTTAAATATGAACTGGACTTCGAGTCTCCCTCATAATAAACCTAAATGTTTTTTTTTTCAGGACAAAATGGAAAGATCTCATTCTGGCATGCCCCACTTCTACTTCTTCCTCTACTCATCTTCCTCTTCAGGAATCATAGGTCACGTGCAGAAGCCTGTCTTAACCTCACTCACAGCAGAGCACCTGGAATTCCTGAGACATGTTCCATTATGAGCAGCGTTAATTGGCTTAGTGCTTATCTGTACTTTTCTAGTGGCCTGTGATCTTCTGTAGATGGATATCATGTCAGGTTCCCCACGGTATCTCTGGCTTCTGTTGACAGCTGGAGCAGAGGTTTGGTAGACATTTGTTGCTTGCATGCATGCATGCATGCATGTGTGAGTGGATGGGTACACGTGCCAGAGCTACATCCATCCAAGTGCTAGTTCTCCAGACCACCTGCTCCCTCCTCTAACGCGCCTCCCCAGAATAGTTCTCCTGCCGTCCTGGGCGTGAGCTTCCTTCCTGCTCACATCTGCCACTTCAAGTGTGATTCTGTAGAATCTGGCGGAGATCATGTGTTGAGCAGCCTCGTTTTCTTGGATGTTTGGATTTTCTCCTTTTCTCTCAACTCCTTTTCCTGCTCCCATCCTCTTTTCTTCCAGTGGTCTCTTCCTGAGTCACTGTTCTGGGTGAACTGTTCAGGACTGTAGTCTATAAATGTAGCAAGAGATTTCCCTTTATCTATAAAATAACTTTTTTGGATTGTTTTCATTTTATGTGCACTCTGTGCATGCCCGATGCCCGTGCCCCTAGAGGCCAGGCAAGGGCATTGGATCCCCTGGAAGTGCAGTTATGGGGTGGTTGTGAAACACCGTGTGGCTGCTGGTAGCAGAACCTGAATCCTCTGCAAGATCAGTGAGTGCCTGTGGCTGCTGAGCCTTCTCTCCAGCAAGCTCTGTGCTGACATCACTGTAGGAGTTGCTACTGGACAGTGGCAGGAAGAGGGGCAGCGCCTCCTGCCCTCATCCTCTGCAGTTCTGCTTTCTTCTCCAGTGTTCTGGAAATTGTTTTGACAAAGGCAGTTAGTTGGCCTGTCAAAATAACCCCTGATTTTATCTTCCACCAGGAAATATTTCTTTTCTTATTGTTTTAAATCGATGTTTGAAAGAACTGCTGTTTCTCTACCTGTTGTATAGGGCATGCTGGTCTGCTCGTGCTACTATGACGTAGTGATTCTATATTATGTTATGGACATAGTGGTTAAATAACAGACATTAGTTCATCATAGCTTTGGAGTCTGGGGAGACTGAGACCAGAGTGCTAGCAGGATCTTCTGTTCTTAGGTTTTTGTCAGCTTGACACAAGCGAGTATCATCTGGACAGTGGGAACTTCAGACTAAAAGAATGCACCCATGGGATTTACCTTTAGGAGCTCACTGTGGGCGGGGCCACTCCTGAGAAGGTCAGGGTGCATCAGGAGAAGAAGGCCCTTTAAGATGCACTTTCTCCATGCCTCTCTGACTTCTTGACTTCAGGTTCCCGTCTGGAGTTACTGCTTTGGTTTCCTTTAGTCACAAGCCGTGATCAGGATGTGTAAGCCAAATACATCCTCCCCTCCCCAAGCTGTTTTTGGTCCGAGTGTCTGTCACAATAGAAAGTAAGTCAGGATGTCTTCCTGAGTTGCAGAGGACCGTTTTCTTCCTGTGTGCAGAGTTAAAGGGAACGGGAAAAGGAGCACACCTTGGCTTTTAGTTAATGTCTGGTCCTTCTCGAGCCAGTGTCTCTTCCGTCAGGACATTAATCTTGTCACGGCAGCTCCACTGTTATCCATCCAGCCCTAACTGATTCCAAGGATACCACTACATATACATCACAGTGGGAGTTAGGGCTTCAGCATGTGAATGTGAGGGGATCTCAAAACTCAATTCCTGGCCCAGGGATGGCAATGGTTATAGTATGTGCTTATTTGAGAGAAAAAGCATCCATGAAATTAACAGAGGGCCTGGACCCTGAGCTTAGATTTTTGTGCTAGTCTTTGTCTTCGCAGAGCAGTGATGGACTCAGAGTGCGGAGTGTTGGCATCCCGTGTCTTGATAAAGTATCACTCGCTTTCTCTTTTCTTTTGGTCCTTCCCAGGGCAGGCTTGGAGTGAACTCATCCTGGAATATAACTCTGACTGTGCCCCTTCCTTTGGGCTTGAACTCTGTAAACCTTTGTAGTCTTTCTCAGAAAACCGGTTAATACCCATCTCACAGGATTGCTGAGAAGGTTCACAAGCCAGAGCAGGAAAACGTCAAAGCGGAGCGGCATGCCCACACCCACCATAACCACCAGTTGCTCCTCTAACATCGCGAGCCTCGTTGCAGGTTTGCAGCCGTGGGCTCTTCCCTTGGCTCTTTCTTTCTGCTTCTGGTCCTCCTGTTTTACTTGATCCCTGTGTTTCTGGCTTTCCAAGAGTTAGCTCTGCAGGACATGTTGGAAAAGGAGCTCGAGCCTGATGTGGCTGTGTCTGGCGGAAGGATGGTCTCAGTTACTGGGGCTCTTGCGTATTTGCCGTGTTTGTTCTGCTGCTGATAACGGGTAGCTGGGAGATGCAGCCAAGCTTTAAAAAGGCCCAGTTTTTTTCGTTCATATCTGGTAATTATAGAGTCAATATACATCTTGCTCTAGCAGACTGGGTAATTGCACGAGGGGGTAGGCTAGGGCAGGGCAGGTGGGTGTGTGCCCAATTGGTCTGCTCACTCAGATGACACCTCCCCTGTGTTTGAACCCTAGGTGTTGGTGAGATGAGCAGAGGGTAATTTGCTGCCACTTCAGGCCCTAATTTCACTGTCACCGCTTTGGTGTGTGTGCACCAGGCCTACTCTATTTATGTCAGTGGGAACTCCAGAACAAACTGTTCTCTTAATATTACTTTAACCAATGCAGTATACTGCCACTTTATTCGAAAATGAACTTTAAAAGCTCTGCCTTAGAGAGCTATTTTCTTCAGTTAATTTTTTTTTAAAGTTGAACCCCAGAGTTTCTGAGAGTTTAAACAAGTAATAGCTCACATTAGTCAGCTATTTTCTTTCTGTTATTTGGATGGTAGCTTCAAAACTGGTAGGAGCCTAGACTTGTGTTTAAGGCCGCTTGGGCTCCAGTGAAAGCCTGTCTCCAAGACACAGCTAATAAGCTAGATAAAGCTCCCGACTTATGTTGTTTGCTTGTGAATGCTTTGAGCTCTGTAGGTCGCCATCTATGAAATCTTTGCTCAAAGTGGGGGGTTCTGCCTTGAGTGCACTGTGGGCTGTCATAGGGCATACATATGGGGCACACTCTAGCTAAGCCCCCCGAGCCCACCCACGGTTTCTCTTTGCCTCCGCAGTGAAAATAGTTGAAGTACTGGCACCCAAAGGCCGGAGGACTGGAATCCTCGACCCCGTGTGCCTGACCGGGCTCTCTGTTTCCTCCACAGGCATTTATTTCCACAGGTCACTAACTCTGTCCCGAGAGAAGGTGCCCAGCTCTTCTGAGGTTCATCCCCCCCTCCCGAGAGTGGCTGTGTTCACCATTGCACCATCAGCACTTGGCTCATTTTTTATGGTGGCTTCTGTGAGGAACAAACAGAACACGTGCTCCCCTCCGTGTCCAGAAGCAGCTGTGATATGGGAGAGCAGTCTGTGGGGTATAGTCAGGTTGAGAGTTCTGTTCTCTCCGTTGCCTCGGCTCTTTTTATATAAATACCTCACTTCTGAACTTGACGCTCTTGTCCCGCCCCTGAGCCTACCAATTCTGATTCTCCTTCACCACACTTCGTATATTTTTATATTTATTAAACAATAATTCCCCTGCCTCAGTTGTTCCCAGGGACAAATAGAATAACCATAGCACCTGTGTTTGATTTCCATAGGCCCTGAAACATCTTATATAACATTTGGCAAAATGCTTGCCCTTCCAGGACTGTCTGCATACCTATATCCAGTGTAGCATTATTTATAATAGTCAAGGTATAAAATCAACCTAAGTGTCTCTCATCTGAAGATTAGATAAAATAGCATATTATTTGACATTTTAAGAGAATATGCTGCTGTCTTTTGGGACATTATGAGTGCATATATAGATGTTATGCTAAATAAAATAATCCAGGAATAGGAAGACAAGTATTGGATGATAGCTCTTATAAACAGAATGAAAAAAAAAAATAAATCGACCTTTTAAGACTAAAATGAGGGCTAAGAAGCTGGAGGTGGAAGAAGAGGGGAAAGAGAATTAGAAACCATCTTTTAGAAGGTACAGTGTTTCCATAAGACAAGAAGACTTTTATCTGTTTGTTTTGTGTTTTCCCTCTCTCTCTCTGTGGGTCACATGGCCATGCATATACACATTCATGTATTGGTCAGGAGTCAAGCTTGGGTGTTAAATCGTCCAGGTGTCACCTGCCTTGTTTTTTGAGTTGGTCATGGGGGCTGCTCTATTGGGCTGGACTGGTTGGACAGCTGGCCTCAGCTCTCTGTCTTTGTGTCATGCCTGGAGTTTTTACATTTGTTCTGGGAATCAAACTCAGGTACTCATTCTTACATGGCAAACCCTTTACAAACTGAGCATCTCCTCGGGGCCCCAAAGAGTACATTTTGAGGTTTATTTCACATCAGGTAGACTGGAGTTAATAAATGCATATTATGTATTTTAAGAGTAAATTTTAATGTACTGCTACAAAAAAGGCAAGTGAATGAAGTGATAGATATGCTCATTGGCTTATTTAGTCACATATACATATATCAAAACAGAACATTGCACGTCTTAATGATTTATAATTATTATTGACAGTAAGAACCAGAGGACTGGGGATTTTGCTGTGAGCTTTTATTTGCTGGAAATGTTACACCTATGAAGTCTCATAAACATGCTGCCTAAGTAAGACCTGGACCAGGATGACTCCAATAGATGGGCTTAATGAGGAGAGGAGAGGAGAGATCTTACGGGGCCTCAGCCTTAGACAAAGAGCTACAGGCAAGTAAGGACTGCGGAGAGTGGGAGAAACAGTCTTCTCCAGGGACGGGCCCTGAGATTGGTTCTCCCCTACCCAAGTGGTCAGCCCTGAAATCATATACATACAAGTGACTTTATGTGGACTGAGTAGACTGCATTTATAGAGTTAGGAAAAAAAAAATATCTCAGCAATGAAAGTAATGGAGGCCATGAATTTGAGGGCCTTGTGGAGTGGGGTGTGGTGTGTATGCATGGGAAAGGTCAAAGGGAGAAAAAGGAAGGGCTAAAATGATATAACTATATGTTAATTTCAAAAAAATAACACATATCGAAATCCTCAGAGATATCTGTACCCCCACAGATACATAAAACTAGTTATTTGACAGAACAAATGCCCGTCTGTCCAGCTATCCAGCGGTACTTTTCTTCTTTTAGTTCTCTGTCTCCGGAGGCTGCCCTCAGGGAGATAGATGTCTAATAAAAGCTGTGGAAGATGATTGAATACAGGACAGCCTGCATTCAGACATCATTGTTTTCAGAGGCTGAAAACTGTCTTTCAAGGGTGTGGTCTTAGAGAGAATGCGCATGCAAATTAGCATCTCGTACTTCTGCCTTTATCAGCACAGCCAGCAAGAACAGTGGATGGATGAATACAAGATGAAGTGGAATGGAACCCAGCAGGGTGCCGGCACCCAGGCCCTGCTGAATGCGTGACCTACTCTCACAGTGGGACCCATGCTGTCCTAGCAGCGGGAATGCCCCCATTCTAGTTTCTTATTTGCTAGGAATTCATGGTGTGGAGGTGTGGCTTGAGAGCCAAGAGACCGCTGAAGCTCAGTAGAGGGGATAAGTCCAGTCCATTCCCATAGTAACCGCATTTTCAAACCCGTTTATGAACATTGGTGGCAGAGCTCACCTTTTATTAAAGGACGGTGTGTCTCATTTGTCAACCCACTGAGGTTTAAATGCTGAGTGGGGGTGGAGAGCGTCCTCCAACTTTTCTGAGAGATGGTGAGGTATTTGTCGGAGACACAGCTTTCGAGTACTTGGTTCCAGTAACTGTAGAGCTTCCGCTCAACAGAGCAGGAGAAGGTGTGTTGCTCTCAGACCCTCTGAGGGGGAGGGAGTGGGTTTGCTAGGGCAGTGGACTCCAGAGCCAGAAGGCTCAAGCTGCCAGTTTAGCCTGGTCATTAGACATTCTCAGAGTTCTTGGGCCCTTTCCACGCGGGTTTTCTTTGCTTTTCTTTTTTCTACTTTATCCAGGAGATATGAGCAATGAAATCCTGTTTATTTTGCAAATGTAAAAGGATATTTTGTTTAACGTGGTATTTGAAGTATCCCTCTGTATCTCTCTGTCTGTTTATTCTGATAAGTCCCAGGAACACAGACCTTGATGGGAGAGGAGCCAGAGCTCCTGCATTGTGTTCCCAGGGGACAAAGAACAGTAAATTTCAAAAGAAAGGATTATTGAAATAAGCAATCCTTTCTTTGTTGCTGTTGTTGAATCCTTTGGCCTAGCGTTGTATCATGGTACTATATGCAAACAGCAGAATTTGCAAAGCTAATGAGGATGGGAGATTTTGTAATGGAAAGAAATTTATGATAAAATATCTTAGCTTTATAATCGGGAACAAAACTTAGGCAACTTTGTGTTGTAGCCTAAAGTGTCTTGATGAAGTGAACCCTTCTGTGTACTTGCTGGAAGCTAGACACTTTCTGTGACTTTGTAGCCTTTTAGTGTGTGTGTGTGTGTATAAATTATCTAAAATTAAAATACATAGTTACTATGTATTTTAACAGAAATTATTATGTTGTAGGCATCTAAACCCCATGATTAACAGGACAAAGTTCCTCCCTTGTCAGGTTTATATTTTAGTGGGAAAATTGTGCTATGGAACTTCCAGCTTCCTAGTGTGTAAGAAGATTGGAAGGAAAAAAAAAAAGAGAGAGTTTGAAATGGAGAGGAGAGAAATGAGAAATTGAGAGAGACGGGGAGAGAGAGAACATCAGAGCAAGGGCCTGACTGTCTCATCTTTGTGACTGTAACAGACTTTCTGAGAGTAGGTAACATATAAAATAAAGAGATGTATTTGCTTTTCTATTCTGATGGCTAGAATGTCCAAGTGTGATGATGCTGTTGACTTGGCGAGGACTCCTCTGACTCCATTAGCAATATGGTAGACCGCAGCCATCATGTTAGGATCTTATAGAGAAGAGAGCAAGCAGTCACCTGATACAGACAGCCACAGAGACTTGGAGATCAGGTTGTGGAGTGTGCCACTGTGCAGCTCACCAGGGTTCCACTGAAAACGACATTTGTTCCTTCTGAGAACATGGATTCCAGGGACCTAACCAGTTCTCCCTGGGCCCCATAGTGGGATCCAAGCTTCTAGCACATGTTCTTCTGGTTCTGTACTCAAACTGTATCTAAATGGTAGCAAATTCCTGATGAGTCCGGGAAAGAGAGAGAGAGAGGGAGAGAGAGAGAGAGAGAGAGAGAGAGAGAGAGAGAGAGAGAGAGAGAGAGAGAGAGAGAGAGAGAGAATGAATATGAGAATGTTTAGCCTGAAAACTTGCATGGTCCGGCAGGGTGTCGTATGTAATGATGTCGTATGTAATGATGTTCAAAGACAAGGGTTGTGATCTGTGATCAGTCCAGGCTTGAGTGGGGACAGAGGGCTGACGAGGCAGGATGAGGGACTTGAACTTTTTCTGTGTAAAAGTCCCTTCCATGGAAAGCTTTTTCTCCATCAGTAAGCTAAGAAGAGAGCCTACATGAAACATCATTTCCTCTGGTTCTTGACAACTTCCAGGCCCCTGTATTCAAGTTGATATTTCACTGTGTTGGAAGAAGAGCGAGACCTAGGACGCAGGGATGAGGAATAAACAAAGCTGGGTTGTGCTGGTGGAATGCAGGCAGCCCCCTGAGTGTGTGTGTGGGGGGTGGCGAGACTGTTTCCTCTCCACGTCCTGCCTGGTTCCTGATGAGTCTGGTGGTATATGTGAGCACTAAAGAAGGGACCACTCGAGGATTCACAGTGGGTCCTTGGAAGCCTGCTGTTATTGAAATTTTAAGTGTTCAGCACTGTAGCTGGCATATGGCAAGTACCTTATGAATGATAATTTCCTATTTTTTTTAAACCAAGGGTGTTTGTTATGGGTTCTAACACTAACACTCGGTCGTGCCCTTCCTTCCCCTGTTGAAATCATGTAATTCTCACACTGCTTAGAGAGTAAGTGCTATATTGAATTCATTCTAGATTTTGTAATAGCTTTCTAGCCAGGGTATGAAAAGGACTTGAAGCATTTCAAAAGTGGTCTGGCACATTTGAGTGAGCGCTCCGGTCTCTGGATTGCTCCAGGCTTTCCCATTGCTTGGAAGAGGAGACCGTGACTTTGTGAAGCTCCCTTCATGGAGGGAGCGATAGGGTGGAAGAGTTACCTTGCACATTTGCATCCAGAATGATGAATGAGCAGCTGTAAGGGCTATGCTACTATGACCATGTACTAGTATGACTAGCTATGACCACGTACTAGTATGACTAGCTGTGCTAGTGTGAACCTGTATATGTATGACTAGCTGTGCTAGTATGACCACGTACTAGTATGACTAGCTGTGCTAGTGTGACCACGTACTAGTATGACTAGCTGTGCTAGTGTGAACCTGTATATGTATGACTAGCTGTGCTAGTGTGACCACGTACTAGTATGATTAGCTGTGCTAGTGTGAACATGTACTAGTATGACTAGCTGTGCTAGTATGACCATGACCATGTACTAGTATGACTAGCTGTATTAGTATGACCACATACTAGTATGACTAGCTATGACCATGTACTAGTATGACTAGCTGTTCTAGTGTGACCACGCACTAGTATGACTAGCTGTGCTAGTGTGAACATGTACTAGTATGACTAGCTGTGCTAGTGTGAACCTGTATATGTATGACTAGCTGTGCTAATATGACCACGTACTAGTATGACTAGCTGTGCTAGTGTGAACATGTACTAGTATGACTAGTTGTGCTAGTGTGAATGTACTTGTATGACTAGCTGTGCTAATATGACCACGTACAGGTATGACTAGCTGCTAGTGTGACCACGTACTAGTATGACTAGCTGTGCTAGTGTGAACATGTACTTGCTTTCCTTTGCCTCTTTTGGTGGGCATTGCCTAGGAAAGATCTTCAAGGCCTCCCCACATGGCTTGTGCCTGAAATCTCAAACCACCTGCATGCTTAGGACACAGACGCAAACCAACAGAAAAGTTTGCCTCGTGTCTCGAGAGTCACGAATAACTAGAAGCCAAGAGTCACAATAAAGTTCCTTGGTTGAGTAATGTTCTGGAGAACAAGCAGGTGTCTTGGGCACTGCTGGCAGGATTAGAACGCCTTCTTGGGTCCCCTGAGACTGGGTGTCTTGGTGACCTCAGAGTGGGACTTGCTCTCTTGGTATCTTTCTTCTTACTTTCAACCCCCAGGCCTTGTGCATGCTAGGCAAGCACCCTACCCCTGAGCTACATTCCCAGCCTAGCGCTCTTTCATTTAAGCCCCTCCCCCCAAAGGTTAGTGAGCCCACAGGCCTCTCATGGATTTCTGTGGTGACTCGTGGAAATGGGAAGAAATAAGCTTATCATGGCAGGAGGCTTCCCTCCCCTGCCGACAGGACACGGTGACTCTTCAAACCTCCACTTTTTTTCCAGGACAGAGGCTTGGAGCACAGTGAGCTCCCATTTTAATTGGCAGAAATCTCCTCTAACCCACAGTGATGTGTTGTGTCTGTTTCCAGATTGGCTTTCATAATGAGTTCTTAGGGCTTTAAACCAGCGTAGACCAGCTCCCCCAAGAACAGGCTTTGTAGGATGAAGACAATGAAGGGAATAGAAAGGATAGTTCTCCCAAAATAGATCTTATCCCTTTAAAATAACCATGACCTGCCGCACTAAGAATTAATTGCAAATCTGTTTCAATTTTTAAATAACATCGAATTTTAAAGGATTTATGTTAGTTAATCTAAGCTCAATCGAATAAAATTGAAAACAAAAGGACAAAAAAATCTGGGTATCATTTAGAGTGCTAAATTAGTTTCAGGACTACCCCCGCCCCCCCAAGAAGAGGGACATTCACTGCTATTATTGCCGGTGGGGCCAGGGAGAATGGAGCCAAAAGAGATGGACTGGAGTCTCACGTGATGGTCAACTCCAGTGCACCAGACAGTTTCTGCTCTGCTAGAATCACCGAGCAAAGGGTACAGTCACAAGGACAAGCTACACGAGGGGAAAACCACGTTTTTCCATTGAGGCCGATAAACAAAGAACAATAGCCAGTTGTAATGAGAAATCTCACGTAAACTCACTGCCGTGCCCTGGGAGGGGCATGAAGACACATTCCAAGAACAATTCCCTGTTTTAAAGAAAAAAACTGAGGTCACAAGACCCTTGTCTTGTTTTCTTGTAGTTTTCTGACAAGCACTCAGAATTCTCATACAGCTACATTCTTGCACCGTGTTCTGACACAGGAACATTTATTTTTAGGATTTAAATACATCCCTCGCCCTTCTACCCTCTGCCTATGGAAAACTGCACAGATGTGACACAGGTCTACCTCGGGAAGAGGTCTGTCTACTTTTTGTTTTGTTTTGTTGAGACAGGGTTTCTCTGTAGCTTTGAAGCCTGTCCTGGAACTAGCTCTTGTGGACCAGGCTGGCTTCGAACTCGCAGAGATCCATCTGCCTCTGCTTCCTGAGTGCTGGTATTAAAGGTGTGTGCCACCACCGCCTGGCAACTTTTGAAGTTTCTTACTGGTGGCAAAAGATTTTAACATCTGCGTGCGTGCGTGCGTGTGTGTGTAAATCTGGGTTGTTGATAATAAACTACAAAGAAGTGGTTCTCAACCTGTGGAGTGCGACTCCTTCATGGGGTCACACATATCAGATATTTACCTTATGATTCATAACAGTAGCAAAATTAACAGTTATGAAATAGCAATGAAAACGGTGCTTGGTTTGTGGTCATCACATGAGGAGCTGTATTAAGGTATCGCAGCATTAGGAAGGCTGAGAGCCACAGCTATAACCTGTGGAAGATGTTTTGTGCTTTATGGTTAAAAGCACAAAATAGAAACATCAGCACAAATGCCTTGATTGTCCTGTAGGTGTGAGTTTGGTGCCATCTTGTGGTCAATTGCCAGACACACTCCATTCAAGGAAACCGCGCCCCAGGGCAACTGACAATACCAAAATTAATGTCCTGCGAATTAGGAAAAAGAAGACCTCAGTGACTCTCCCACTGGATACACTCAGGGGTTCAGACGCCCCTAGAGTCGCAGTGCATTCTGACGTCTGTAGAAAACTGTGTGTGTTTAGGTCCTTTTCGTCAGCCCATGTCTTCTGCATAGTGCTCCATGAAACCAGTATTCTTTTTTGAGCTAAGTAGTCTGAGTATCAATATATGTCTTTTAAATGATTATGTGTGGGTGTGTGTCCACATATTGCTTGGACCTGCCTTGATGTTAGTGTGGACATCAGAGCACACCTTTGTGCAGGCAGGTCTGTCCTTTGTGGTAGGGTGTGGGAATCGAACTTAGATTACCCTTGGGCTTGTGTGGCAAGCATCTTTGTCCACTGAACCATCTTACCAGACCCAGGATATAGCTTTTGTTGTTGTTTTTTTAGAGACAGGGTTTCTCTATAGCTTTGGTGCCTGTCCTGGAACTAGTCCTTGTAGACCAGGTTGTCTTCAAACTCACAGAGATCCGCCTGCCTCTGCCTCCCAAGTGCTGGGATTAAAGGCGTGCACCACTGCTGCCCGGCCTATCTTTTTAATGTTAATATTTAATGCTGTCAGTATGAGAATAGTAGACATAGTAAAAAAGGAGGAAGCCTTGTTAAAATATCTTAAGTAAAACTTAGATATTAAATCATTTTATGCCCCCCACCTTCCAACTCTACCCTGTGTTCCCTCCCACGCTTTCCCATATTAATCACCTCTTTAGCTGTTATTGCACACACATGTAGCTGTATGAGTCCACTTAGGGTTGCTCATATATGTAGGTGGAGACTGCTTTTTTGTTTCCCGACCACTCAGACCCGAATAATCATAGAAACTGTATTAATTACAACATTGTTTGGCCTATTAGCTCAGGCTTCTTATTAACTAACTCTTACATCTTAACCCATTTCTATTAATCTTTGTGTATTATCACAAAGCTGTTCTCAGTCCTTCTCCTTCAGCAGCTACATGGCATCTCTTTGACTCCACCTACTCTCTATATCTCTTTCAGCCTGGCTATATTCTGCCCTGCTATGGGCCAAACCATCTTCTTTATTAACCAATGGAAATAAAACATATCATAGCATATAGAGGGGAATCCCACATCATCTCCTCTTTTCTGTTTAAATAAAAAGGAAGGTTTTAACTTTAACGTAGTAAAATTGCATATAACAAAACAGGTTCAAGGAAGAATTACAGTTATAATATTTAGTTTATTTGTATCTGGCAAAATTAAAGAAAATAAATTATTATCTATTTCATCTTTGTGAGTCTAAAGTTTTATATCTAATTTATCCTTTATCATAACTAAGGAAAACTTTAACTCTCTGTCTTTAACTCTTCAAAGACCACAGAAGGATATACTATTGCCTAAGTAAACAGGAAGTGCATTGTAAGCAACTTTTAAAACTTTATAATTGACAGAGATATTTTGCTGTAACTTTGGAGCATCAATCTTCAGCCTACAGGCCCATAGTATCTGACAGATTTTTCCTTGAAGCTGGAAATTTGAAGATCTGTTATGCCTTATAATTACAGAGTTCATCAGTTGCTTCTGTGTTCTGCAGAATGTCTGGTAGTTTTTTCTGTGAAATAGGAACCCTGAAGGGTTGTGTCAACTTCTTTAGGCAAGTTCAGCAGTCATTTTTCTGTGAGTCCTGTATGTCCAGTTCAAACAGCATAACATCAAGCAGTACAGACAAGAGCAGCTTCTTGCCCAAATGACTAACAAACTCCATAAGGAGCCTCTTTGATGCCCATCATCCTCTTGAAGTAGATTGGTGCCTCCAGGAGATGTCTCTCATTGTCATGAAAAGTTTTAATGTTCTTAAAAAATCTTAATGTTCTTAAAAATGTTCTTAAAACATTTTAAATGCTATATTCTGTTGGTCTTTGAAGATTATCTAACTGAAATAAATTTCTATATATCTAGAAAACCAACTAACATGATTACAAGTTTGACTATTGTAAATGAGTATTAATCTGTAATTTTAAATTATATATTACATTTTTAAGTGAGCTGGACAAACATAATACCTTAAACAAGAGGAGAAATACATATATACAGTGTAACAAAATCAACCTTAAATAGGTATCAATAGATCAAGATCTATACCAATGCAAAGCATTCATCTCTAAATCATATCCCCCATTAAATGAAAACAAACACCTATAAACAATCATTTTGGGAATTTGGGTGTTATTTTCTTCAAAATGTTTCCTGCTTCTTGTTGGGTGAAGTATTTTTAGGGTTCATTGAGACCTTTCGGGGGGTCTTATTCCACCAAACCTCATTAGCCTAGAAGGAACCCACAGGTTCTCATCTTCTGTGGAAACAAAAGCAAAACCTCTTTTCCAAAGTAACATATCCTTAGACCCAAATTTTAAAGTCAAGATGCCCTTAAAGTATATATGTTGGTTTAACTTAGCAGCTCCCAGAATCAAATGTCTCTGCAGTCAAAAGCTTCAAAGTCTAAAATGGCAATCCTGCCTCCTGGAATCTCAGAAGGAGACTGTGAGCTGTCTTCCCCCAGCTTATATTCCCCTCTCGGGCTAGGATTAAAGGCATGTACCACCCAGTTTTTATGGCAACTAGTGTGACTACTGAGATTAAAGGTGTGTTTTAGCATTATCTGGTCTGTAAGGCTGACCAGTGGGACTGTTTTACTCTCAGATCTTCAGACAGTCTTTATTTATTAGAACACAGTTGAGATGACACTGCAGAGTAGGTTCTCTCCTGCTACTTGGTTGTTCCAGGAATTAAACTCAGGGCGTCAGGACTGTAGGACATGGGTTTTTGCCTGCTGAGCCTCTGGCTCAGACCCAAGCCTCATGGCAGCACAGAAGATTCAGAACCCATCTTTTCTAGGAGCACATGTATGAGACATGAGCCTTGCTGGGCTGAAGGGAGATTTAGAGATTTGGTGTGCTGAAAGGGTGGAGGCTGGGGAGGGTCATGGAGAGGGAAAGGGGGATTTGTCCTGTTGCCAGACAGTGCAGCAGACTAAGGGAAACCTCCTTCACTCGTTCCAAAAGGTAAATTGAACCCTGGGAAGTCTCCCCCCTGGCTAAACCTCTCTAAATGTTCCTTTTACACACACAGCAAACCCCAAATGTGTTGAAGTGGCTTTCGGAACCTCAGGGACCTTGTCCTTCTCCTGCCAAGCACGCAGCATTCCGGCAATACCAGTTTTCTCTGGGCACAGCCTCCCAGCTCCTTAACCCTGCACTGTACTTCAAACAGTGCCTGTTACCTTCACTGTCATTTTCCTGAGAGTCCAAAGCTTAGGAGGTCAGCTCTGAAGTGCTTCTTGGTGCAGCTCTCTTGCTCTCTAGGCCCGCGAGGTGTTCTGCATACAACCATGATGCCATGTAATGATCCTTCGGCGCCTCAAGGTTTCCTTAGTAAACAACAGCATCCGTGAGAGGGAGTCCTGCATGCTGGCTACGTTTTTGTTACTAGAATTCTGTAAATGCCCTCATTCATATTATCCTACCATAACCGAAAAGGCCTGAATTGAGGCCAAATTGCAGAAGGTTAGGTAGAATGGGTATCAGTGCTAGAAATGAGGACTAATGGCTCTAAATCTCCTTTCTGACTTCATTGGCTTCTGTTCTCTGGGCACAAGAGAACACTCTCCCAGTGTTCTTCCCCCAAGCTCATTTTGTCTGTGTGCACTCCTTCTAAGTGGTCAAGCTCCCCATTCTTCCTCCAGCCTCCCAGACTGAGGCCGAAGAGGGCTTCTCTCCTCTTAGAGTTTCAGGGAAGGATTTTGACTGTGTGTCTCCTGAACAGTTACTGTCCTGCCACTTGGTGCACGCTGAATGGCCTGCCCGCGTGGCATTTTTCCATTTTCCCTCACTTCTTGTTTGTGTTTGTCACAGACTTCTTCATTTAGCTCATTTTGTCTTATCTTAAAAGTCACTTCAGACAAGACCGAGATTGACCTGGGAGACTCTTAGACAGGAAAGGCTGTAAAGGTTCAGTTACTCTGTCACAAAATTGTAGATGGCTGGGCCACTTCCCTACCTGCCCTGTATCCTTTCTGTCTTCCAGGAAAGAGAGAGCCAGGCTCAAACATTGTGGCCCTCTTGGCAGTCTTCTTTAAAAGGACTGATTTAGGTAGGACGGGCAAGAATGGCTTGGTTTTAAGCAAATTTCTTGGTTACTATAATACAAGTACAAGGAATAGGTGCAATGTGAACGCACAGCCTGGAGGGTCAGTATTATATACACACCACTCTCGTCTGAGGCCAGAGAAAACTAGGTGGCCTGCATCCTTTTCCCCTTGAAAACCCTGCTTTTCCCACAAAGCCAATTATTACCCTGACTCCAGGGTCATCTTCTTTGCTTTTTAAAAAATAATTCTTTTATCATCTAAGTGTATGTTCATAAATAGCACAGTTAACTAGCCTGATTTTAAACTTTATTCCAATGGGATGATGTAGTCTTCCTCTTTGGAGAATGGTGTATTTCATACAATACTGTCTGGGAAATTCATCCTTTGGTTGGGTATAGCAATGGTTTGTATATATTTGGCTGGGCACACCTGGAATTCTCTCCTATAAATAGACTTGTTTCCTCATCCACTTCTCTGTTATGTTGTGGGTGAACATCTGGCTTGGTTTCAGGTTTTGATTGTCTTGCACAATCTCCTTCCTAGTTTCCCAGTTCTTGTGTTTTGGGACACATGGGGTGCACTTCATTTGGGCATGTTGTAAATATATCTTCACCACTAGTCAACATGCCACAAGTTTTTGAAAACAGATAACCATATTCACCAGTAGTGTGCCTCCTTCATATAACCCCCAGTTTTGGCATCTGTGGAAACCACAGATAACCGTATTCACCAGCAGCGTGCCTCCTTCATCTAACCCCTAGTTTTGGCATGCTGTGGAAACCACAGATAACCATAACTGTTCAATAAACACAACTGCTTTTTGTTCTGGAGCTGGAGTTATAGGCAATCGTGAGCCACGTGACACTGGTACTGTAGCGTGAGCTCAGGCCTTCTGCTAGAGCAGCTGCTGCCCATGACTGCCGTTTAGTAAGTGCTCGTTTTTATAAGATGCCGTGATATGCGCTTTATTGATAGCATAACAGGTCATTTGCATGGCAAGCATTGCAATCAAGGTAAATTGCTCTCCCCATTTTTTTTTCAGATGAAGGACCCCCCCCCCCAAGGACTAGGAAGACTAAATACCTTACCAGTGTGACAGTTGTGTTATCCCATCAGGAAAAGTATCATAGTGTGTGTGTGTAGGCTTAGCATTGGTGCCAGGTGTCTTCCTTGATTTCTTTCCACTTTTGTTTTTTGGGATAGTCTGAGCTCATGGCTAACAGGCCAAAGTGCTTCAAGGATGTACTTCATTCTTTATTTCCTCCAAAGAGTCGGGATATAGACATGTGCCATATCTAGATTTTTACATGGGTTTTTGGGTTCCAAACTCAGCCATACTTCTTAATTGAAACAAAAATAAAACCCATAATATTGAACTATAATTTCAAAGCTATTATAATGTACTTTAACTTTCCCAAGGCCTCAGTACTATCCACAGGGTCCGTTCTTCCTTTCTCAGCCACATTTGACAGGCACTTAGTTAGTGGCCAACTAGACTATCTCTGTTTATCGGCATCTCTCACTAATCATGGCATCCAATGGGATTGCTTGAGAAGACCTCATCTGTCTTTTTACTGAGGCCATATGTGGCATGCACAGGTGCCTCTTCCATCCTGCTCCAACCCCAGTACTTATTTGTATGCTGGGCTTATGTCTATACACACATTGCATAGAAATTATGATTCCTGTTTTATATACGAAGTGAAAAGGCTTAGTTACTTGTTCATAAGTGCTCAGGCTCAAACCCATGTTCAGTGTCTCTGGTTCGCCAATCTCAGCTGTGAACTGTGCTGTGCCCTGGACCTCTCTGAGTTCCCTTACCTCTACTCTTTGCTGCGAGGGTTTTACACTGTTCCTTTTGTCTGGGGTGTTCTCTCTCATGCCCTTTCCTGTCTCACTGACATTTCTTTCCTTCAGCCGTGGCTATACAGAAGAGGTGGCTCACTGATGGCCACTCTAGACTGAGTCTGAATAGCTAGATTAAGATTTGTCCCCAGTGCATTGTTTCCTTATCTTTAAAATGGCACAGTGTCTTCCTTCCTGTGGTAGCCAGCTTTCTGTTACCATGGCAAAATCTCCAAGACAGTTAACTTGAAAGAGAGAGAGGTTTGCTTTGGCCCAGTCTTTCAGCTGTCTTAGCCTGTCTTCCTTCATGCCTGTGGCGAGGTGGACGGTTGTAGTACAGAGTGTCATGGAAGTAGCTGGTCACTTCATGGTGGATAGAAAACAAGATGAGAAAGAGGAGCATTCCATTTATCCCTTATGAAGGGATTCTGCCAGTACCTAACTCCCTTTCATTGGGTATGCCCTCCTTGCTGCTCACTACCTTCCAGGGAACAAGCCTCGAGTTCCAACCTGTAGCACCTGCCTGACCCATAGATTGCTATGGAGAGAAAACGTACATTCTAGAATGTTTGGAAAACCAGAGTTCTATAATTAGAATCTAATCAAACCTTGTCCAAAGTTCTTTCTTAAGAGTTCTGTAATTAGGCCTCTGTCTGCCTAATTAAACTCCATCTGTGTCAATGCCTCCCTGCCCCTGGAGTTGGGGATTTTCCTTCTCTATGAAGCAGACTCTGGTGAAGTAGTTTCCTCAGCCTGAGCTCATTTTTAAATGGCCAATCTCTTTCAATCTACTGCTGGAAAAAAACGAGGCTTCCTCCGGTATTCAGAAGGAGAACCTGCTGGGGATCCTGGAGTTAAGATTCACCAAGTGTGGGGACTCCAAAGATTGGGGCTCTCTGGATGTTTTAAAATGCTGCTTCTTTAAGAGTCAAGAAACACAACAGTAATACATTTTCTGCTTTGTTCTTACCATCTGTAGATTGGACACAGGAAGGAAGTCAGCAATAGTTTCTCCAGACTCTTTCCTCAGTGATGAATGGATAAAAAGAACATCATTTAGAATAGTGGTGAGAGCTGGCAGCCATGGTTTGAATGTATTGTGGTAACAGCTGGGTGGGTGGTCCTGATGCGAGCCTGTAATCTGAAAGACAAAAGCAGTGCTTGAGAATGCGCTGCTGTTGTTGGGCTGCTGTGGAGGAAACTTTAGAGCAGTGGGTGCTGTATCACAAAACAGAACCAAATCATGTGCACCTCAGAACATGGCAGGGCTTCAGGATCTTCTGGAAGCTATAAAGTCATGGAGGTTATTGACGTATGTTAAGCATTTGATATTACTTATGTAGACTGCACCAGAAGACCCTCTAAACTATTGTGTAAAAATGAAACCCTGTGTTAAATGATTGCCATTGTTAGATATTTAGTGTAACTCCATTTGTCTGATTTAAATTCCAAATGAAGCTGAGTGAAAAGAATAAGGGATAGGGTTGGGATGCATATAGCTCCATGCTCAAGCACTTGCCTAGTTTACTGGAACCTTGTCTTCCATTCCCAGGATGGACCAAACCAAACCAAACCAAACCAAACCAATGAATGAATGACTAGTGAACATTCTTAACATTACCACAAACAGAATTATACTTTAAACTGTTCTTTACACAATACTTTAAACATCAGAAGTTTTTGATTCATGTTGTATTTTTTTTTTGTTTTTATTGAGCTATATATTTTTCTCTGCTCCTTTCCCTTCCTCCGCTATCCTCCTCTATCTTCGTCCATGACCCCCACACTTCCAATTTACTCACCTTGTCTTTTTCTCCTTCCTATGTAGGTCCATATATATATATATATTATTAGTATTTTTGTGTCAATGCTCATGAGGGAGATTGGTCTGTAATTTTCTTTATTAGTAGTGTCTTTGTGTGTTTGGATATCAGAGTAACTGTAGCCCCATCAAAAGAGTTTAGCAATATTTCTTCTGTTTCTATTGTGTGGAATAATTTGAGGAGTATTGGTATTAGTCCTTCTTTGAAAATTTTGTAGAATTCTGAGCTGAAACCATCTGATCCTGGGCTTTTATTTTTGAGACTTTTGGTGACTGT
Organism: Chionomys nivalis; assembly: GCF_950005125.1. Classification (NCBI taxonomy): domain Eukaryota; kingdom Metazoa; phylum Chordata; class Mammalia; order Rodentia; family Cricetidae; genus Chionomys; species Chionomys nivalis. The sequence continues at coordinate 28,462,215 of NC_080090.1, read as the reverse complement.
TTCTATTTCCTTAGCAGTTATAAGTCTATGAATTTGCTTATTTGATCTTGATTTAATTTTGGTAAATGATATTTATCCAGAAAATTGTCCATTTCCTTTATGTTTCCCAATTTTGTGGAGTACAGGTTTTTGAAGTATGACCTTACGGTTCTTTGAATTTCCTTTGTGTCTGTTGTTATGCCTCCTTTTTCATTTCTGATATTAATTGGATGTTCTCTCTCTGACTTTTGATTAGTCTTGATAAAGGTTTGTCTATTTTGTTGATTTTCTCAAAGAATGAACTCTTTGTCTCGTTGATTCTTTGTATTATTTTCTTTGTTTCTATTTTATTGATTTTAGCTCTCAATTTGATGATTTCCTGTTATCTAGTTCTCCGGGGTGAGTTTGCTTCTTTTTGTTCTAGAGTTTTCAGGTGGTATTTTAACTTGCTGTTGTGGGATTTTCCTAGCTTCTTTATGTAGGCACATTTAGTGCTATGCACTTTCTCTTAACAATGCTTTCATTGTGTCCCATAAATTTGGGTATGATGTATGGTCATTTTCATTGAATTTTAGGAAGTCTTTGATTTTTTTTTTTTTATTTCTTCTTTGACCCATTGGTGATTCAGTTGAGCATTGTTCACTTTCCATGTGTTTGTGGGCTTTCTGAAATTACTGTGGCTAATTGAATTATAACTTTAAGTCATGGTGATCTGATAAGACACATGGGGTTATTCCAATTATTTTTGTATCTGTTGAGTTTTGCTTTGTTATTGAGTATGTTATTGTCCAGTGGTGAGAGTGGAGTGTTGAAATCTCACCCTATTAGTGTGTAGGACGTAATGTGTGATTTAAGCTTTAGTAATGTTTTTTTACATATGAGGGTGCATTTGTATTTGGGGCATAGATGTTCAGTATTGAGATTTCCTCTTGATGGATTTTTCCTGTGACAAATATGAAATGTCCTTCTTTGTGGATTAAGACAGGCCAGGGGAGCTGAAATTAGCACTGTCAGGACTGAAGTATGTGGCTCTTCTGGGCATTACTATAGATTTCCTGCTGTGTTTTCCCTTCTTCACTACCAACTTTCTATGCTCTTTGTCCTTGCCCGTTGTGCTTCCTCAATAAGTGGGATTTCTTGAAACCTTTGCTTACCAAGATTCCAGATCCTCTTGGACAGTTTTGTGTAACTTTTTCTCTTCCATTGACTTGGATTCTAGTTCTAACTTTCTCAGTGAAGCATGTGGTAGTCTAATGTGATGGGTGAGACTTTTCTTCCTTGATCCATGGAGTCACTCAAGTAGAGTGAAGAACAAGACCAGTTGTCGTGGAGCTTGGCTGTGGGTGGAGAGAGCTCTTAAGAAGAGCACATTAGAAAAGCCAGTCATGATAAGACACCTTTATTAATAATCTGATTCATTCATACATACACTGCAGTTCTTATCTGACAGAGTAGCATTAGGACAAGAGCTTGAGTTCAAGAGTCAGGCTCAAATCTTGCTTACATTGAGCATGCCGGGACGCCCCAGGACACGCCAGGACTCCCCCAGGACACGCCAGGACTCCCCCAGGACACGCCAGGACTCCCCCAGGACACGCCAGGACTCCCCCAGGACACGCCAGGACTCCCCCAGGACACGCCAGGACTCCCCAAGACACGCCAGGACTCCCCCAGGACATGCCAGGACTCCCGTGTGACCCTCATGCCTGTAGGGTTCCTCGCCAGCTCTTTAAAGTTATCCTTTTACTTCTGACAGTTTTTGTTTTCATAACTTTCAGTTCTATCGATGTAAGCATAAACATATCAAGCAACATTCTAAAATAGAGACAGGCTAACTTTCATTGTTTGGGGTGTGTTATCCACGATTCTCACTCATGATCTTTGATCGCCATAGCAACAGTCCCCTTGGCTCCTTCAGCGCTGATTCAGTTTCCTCTCTTCAGTCCAGGTCAAACTTCAGTTTTAGTTTTTCAAAAATTCTTCTACAGTTGTTGATTTTTAATTGTTTTCTCTTTCATTTCTTCTCTGTTTATTAGTGAGCGACTTGGATATAGCACTGGACTTGTGAGTGTATGTTTATGGCGGCAAGCGTCCGTTGTACTGCCTTGCTGAACCCCATAGACTTTCATACGTGTTTCTGTTTTTGTTTCCCTCAAGATAGCTTTTTATTTTCCTTTGGATTTCTTTCTTTCCTTAGTGATTGTTCAGGAGCACCCTGGAATTGTTTTTATGTCTCTCTATGGGTGTTCCTAGACTTATAGGCACTGTGAAATGAATGCCAGAGTTAGATGTAGGCAGGCCTTGGTGACTCTTCAGGGAAACTAATTTTCCTTTTCTTCTGCCCTGAGATAGAGTTCAGGATGTGATCGCTCCATGTCCACAGCTTACTACTGTTATGTGGGGAACTCAGCTGTGACTTCCTCATGGTCCTTTCCTCTTTGGCCTCCTTTCTACCACCTCCTCCTTGATCCTGCCTGGCCTCTTGACGGCAGCTCTCGGCTCCACTCACTACTTTAGTTTTCCCTTGGGTTTTGCCCCTGGGCATTTCCCACTATGCCTCCCACACCACACACAGCAGTGCTTTTGCATCGGCTCTGCCTTCTGCAATTGTTGGTGGTCATCCGCTCTGCCATACTGCTAGAGATGGAGTGTCAGTTGCAATCTAGGCCCTTGGCAACCAATCTTGGGTTGTTCCTTTCTTGCTGACTTCATTCTCCCCTCCTTGCAGGCTCCTCTTTAGAACAGCCCCTGTGCCTGTGTTTCTTGCCCCCCACAGACACTAGCATCTGAACACTTGGTCTCAGTAGGCAATGTTTGGGGAGGTTGTGGAGCCTTGCTGGAGGAAGCATGCCACTGAACAGTTTCTGCGAATATACAGCTCTGCCCTACCTCTCTCTCCCCCTCCCTTCCTCCTCTGTGCACTTGACATGTGATTGTTCAGCTTTATGCTCCGGCTGGCAGGCCTCCCCAGCCATTTTGGACCCCCTCTGGAACTGTAAGACACCCCTTAACTCTTTCTTCTCGAAGTGACTGTTGGTCACGGTGTTTGTTATAGTGACAGCACAATGGTTACTACAGTGCCCTTGATTTATTTTTCAAAATTGAATAGTATATGAAGTAGTAGAATATTTCTGCAGATTTTTTAAAAATTTCAATAGTATTTAAACTAATCAAAATATCCTCTTAAGCCCTTACCATTCTTTGTGACTAACATAGGTAAATGGATTGTTCTCTGAAAATAGCTTTCTCCTTTCAGGTCTCTACTGAAGTACATGTAACGATTCCAGAGGAAGCATGGTTGCTTGCTTACCACATTGCATAAGGCATCACCTCTGCCAAGTCTGGCTGCCCACCTCTACTGTGTTCATATCTTATTTATTTATGCGTTTACCATATCTTGACATGTTGTACTATTGTTTATTGGTTGCCTTATTTTCTCTCTCTAGATATTCAGTTCTATAAGCTTGAGAATATTGTCTTTTTTCTGGCTTTCACTGCTGTAGTCTCCAAACCTAGTTTTGTACCATTGTATCTGGGACATGGTAGATAAGACAGGGTTCATTGTGTATCGCTGGCTGGCCTGGAACTTGCTGTATAGACCAGACTGACCTCTAGCTCCAAGAGACCCTTTCTGCTTCTGTCTCCTGAGTGTTGGGGATTAAAGGTGACGTTACCGAGTGATTGAAGTAAAATCACCACATAATTTTGTTTTGTAGAATATCGTTAAAATTAAAACAAAGATACTTTGAGTTCAGTCTGTTGGTGAAGGCCTGCAGTCCCAGCAACTCAAGAGACTGAGGCATGAGAATCAAGTTTAAAGTCAGCAAGGGGAACTTAATGAGATTCAGTCTCAAACTGAAAAGTTAAAAAAAAGATAAAGGGGCCAGAGATATAGTTCAATTTCGAACACTTGTCTGGTGCTGACCCCCTCTCCACTGAGACAGGATCTCATGTGTTCCAGGCTAGCCTGTGGAGTTAAGATTGTCTTGAACTTTTGATCTTCCTGACCCCTGGGATTACAGGTGTGCACCATCACTTCCTGTTTATAGAATGCCGAGGATGAGTCCAGGGCTAGGCCATGCACTCGATAAACTTAGCTACATCTCCAGACTTCCTAAAACGTGCCCCCCCCCCCCCCGTCATTTAAAAGCTTTCTTAAAGGGATAAATGCCATGTGTGCTGCAGACACTGCTCTTGCTGTGTTTATTTTCTCCTTTCTATAGCCATAAACCTGTAATTCTTCACATTCTTGTTTATTTCCCTCTAGATTTTTTAGTTGAAGATGAAGTAAAAAACAACTTCACTCATTTCACAGACCCTGGTCTCTAAGGGTTTGAGCAGCAAGCTGCTCTCAGTTCACAGCGGAAGACCTGAACAATGATGAGGGACAATCATCCACTTTAAATGGGGTGCAGATGTGTGGATTCAGGAGGGCCTTTGGCCCCGCTGTAACTTGGGGAGAGCTTTAGTATATTGAAATTTATGTAACCCAGGACCAATAGTTCATCTTCCTAGGAAGAATGCCCAGAAGGCCTGGAGTGAGTAAGAGCTTGCCTTGGTTCCTCTTGTCTGCAGTTGAGTGACTCTGGTTCCGGCTCCAGCTGAGCCTGCACTGTCAGATCCTTTCCACCCCTCTTGGACTTGCAAGGTCAACTCTGTTCCAGGGCTAGAGCTGAAAGCCATTCTCTCCTCTTCTTTGCTTTAAAAGTCCCAAGTGAATTGTAAAACCAAAGAAATATCCATAGATGAAAGAAGCACTTTGCAAGACCTTGTTTAAAAATACTTTTTACTGTACTTTGGAGAAAAATTCTCTTCTCCTTTACTGGTTTAAAGGTTTGAAAAAGAATCTGAAAGCATATGAAATCTCTATGTGCTCATGAATACATACATACATGGTTTCTGAATCTTCACTAAGGATATCTTTTGTCATGAACAATAGGTACACAATTATCCAGATAAAGTAAAAAAAAAAAAGACTTCAAGCTAGTTGCACAAGTTTGCTGTCAAGGATCTCGTTTCTTAGACATCTAACGCATTTATCATTGTGACTGTAAAAGGACTGTTCTCATTTTTCTGTCTCTCCCTCCCTCCTCCCCCTTACCTCCTGGTTCCATCATTGATTACAGGGATCATCAGCTGTCAGTTTGGAGCCTTTTCCAGGTTCCAAAGTGGCCCGTTAGTTCTCGACATTCATCCTACACAGTTCTCCCTCTAAACCCATTGTAAAGTCTGTGTGCTCCTAGGGCAGAAGAACATTAAGCCTCAGATGCTTCCTTAAAGGTGTTTTCTTAGAAATCATTTCAGAGAGAGGTTACTTCATCCTGGTTGGAATGAATCTTCTGTGCCAGGTCCCCAGACCTCAGAGCCTCCTGCTAGCAGCGTGGGGTTCAGAGTGGCTGTGTCAGCTGTGCCATCGGTGGCATGCGGTCTCCACTGCTTCTGGCTGTTGCGCATGTCCTGGCACTAATTGTGTGGTGATGGAATCCCTCTGGGTCGAAGAAGCAGAAAAATGGGGAGGAATAGTGCCTGCAGGTTGGGTGCCGTGGCTCGCAGCTAGCGGTGCAGTCATCTTGGCAGTGACTTTGTACAAACTGTGGCTAGTTTATCCTCCTGCAGAAGTAAGCAAGGCTGCTTTTCTTTCTGGTCCCTGCCCACTGGCAATGTTTAGAGGTTGGTTCTATTAATTTTTTTGTTGTCTCTTTGCAAGCAACAGTCAGGTTTACTCATTTGAAACAGAAGATTATTGTGTGGTTTGCTTCAGGTTGGCCATGAAAATTGCCAGACTTAAAAGTTTGCATGGTTGAAAGATTTTGTTTGTGTAGAACACAGACACATGTGATTCCATTTTTTCTTCTACTCTAAGTCCATTCTTTTCCCATGGCATTGTGGGAAGATTTCACACAAGCCTAGGTAGGTTTGCATTTAATGGTGGCTTTAAAAATGATGGCTGCATGTTGGCTGGTGTACTAGGTAGGGGGCATGTGGACCATCCACTTAACTATATCATGGTTCTGCATGGATTTTGGATTATTACCAGATTTTCGATCCTAATACATGAACTGGCTTTGTGGGAGCTTAGCCTGTTTGGATGCTCACCTTCCTGGGCCTGGATGGAAGTGGGAGGACCTTGGTCTTCCTGTAGGGCAGGGAATTTGGACCGCTCTTCAGTATTGAGAGGGAGGGGGAATGGACTGGGGGGAGGAGAAGAGGAGTGGGGATGGGGGAGGGGAGTGGGGGGAGGGGGCAATATGTGGGAGGAGGGGGAGGGAAATGGGAAACGGGGAGCAGTTGGAAATTTTAATTAAAAAAGAATAAAAAAAAAAAAGAAAAAAGAAAACTTCCAGTGTCCCCAACCCCCACAAACTTCTCATCACACAGCTAGTAAGGGGTTGACTAGAGCCTGGCCCGAGGCTGTCTGAGTCAAAGTCAGTGTTCTTAGTTTGGGATATTATTCCCCGCCAAGTCTTTACAACTTTCACTGTCGATTCATTCCTTTCTGTCCTCTTGAAAGTCAGAAGGTCGCGTGTTTATATGTAGTTGACCAGAGCTTTGTATATATTGTTCTAGGAATCCCTCACTCCAACCATCATATCCATAGCACTAGTATATTATTCAAAGCCATTCCTGTCTCTTCTTTTTAAAAGCTCACCCTTGTAACAGCAATTGTTACAGGTTCTTCTCGGTCTGACTACTAACCTTACTCTTGCGGTCGCTGCTGATGGTGGACACCAGCTGCCACACTGTTGATCAGTGGTGGGCGTCTGGCTCACCTGGGCCTGGTGTGCTGTCTGCCTTGTGTGTTTTCATTTTGGAAGGAGGTGCTGAGAACAAGTCACGCGCTTCTCTCAGAGTCTTGCTATGTCCGCGCTTCTCTCAGAGTCTTGCTATGTCCCGTCTCCCCCGTCCCTGCCTGCACTTTCTCAGAGGCAGGCATCCTCTGCTCTGTTTTTCTGTGTGCCCCCTTTGACTTCAGATAGGATAAAGTGATTTCTTTTGCATTCAACCCAAAGAATCTTAACTAAAGTAACAGTTTTGAGTATGTAAGTTGTTTATGGGAAGACTATTTGACAAATAAAAGTAGGAACCTGGAAGGTATCAGTGAAATGCCTGTCTCTCATCACTCAATCTTTCCTTTGTTCTTCCTTTCTCTTTCTTTCTTTTCTCCTTCTCTTCGTTTTATTACCATTATCATCATTATTAGTTATTATTGGTGTGTGCATGAGTGTGCGTCTGTACGCACGTGCATGGGCATGTCATGATGTATGTGTGTAGGTCAGAGGATAACATTTGGGAGTCAGTTCTCTTCTACCTCGCTGGAACAGAGTCTCTTGTTTCTGTAATGCGCTGTGCTCCAGTTTGGCTGACCCTCAAGCATCCGGCCAGTTCTCATATCCATACAGTTTAAAATTCTGCAATTCAGGGAATTTTAAAATATATTCACAACACTGTAAATTAGTAATAATTATCCAAATAAAATGTAGCATTCTTTCCCTTCCTGTATCTTTAGTAGTCACTCTAGCTTCCATATACATAGCAGTGATCACTTTGGTCTCTGTTTTGTTTTTGTCTGCTGACAATACATTTTTTTATGACATATTGACCACACTCCCTTTCACGGGACTTCTATGTTCCTTTCCTCATTGCTAAGACAAAATGTCCACATGAACAACTGAAGGAAGACAAGGTCTGTTTGCTCGCAGTGGAAGAGGGTGCTCAGCGGTCCTGTTGGGAAAGCAGGGCAGACAGATGTGAGGCTGCTGGTCACATGACTTCTGCATTCAGGAAGCAGAAGGAGATGAATGCTGGTGCTCAGCTTCCAGCCCCTGGGCCACAGAATGGTGCCATCCATATGCAGGGCCAGTCTTCCCACTCAGTTAAACCTCTCTGGGAGTGCCCTGACAGATGGCAAGAGGTTTGTCTTCCTGATGATTTTAAGTACCTTCAAGTAGACACTGATCACATGGGGTGTGGTTCATTTTTTATCTTGTTAATTCATTTACTCATGTTCTCTTTTTCTACACACACACGCACACACACACACACACACATCTGCGTGCATATTCATTAAATGTTTACACATGAAGTGTTTAGACATTTTGGGGAAACAGTGGCTAAGCATCCTATCTTTATACCAGAGAGAAGGGTCCTGGCCTTCAATTCTGATGCTTTAATAAAACGCAAGACTTTGAATTCCTAGGCTACTTGAGAACAAGTAGAGTCATGTTTCCCCAGTACATTAAGTCCTGATCTGAAGAAGTTTCAACCTTGACTCTATGAGGTTTTTCTTATTACTGAAAATCACACCAAGATGTCAGGCACAGGCATCTAGAAATGTAGCTTAGCACCAAGATCAGATAGGCAAATGCAGCTTAGCACCGAGACATCAGACAGGCACCCAGAAGTGCGGCTCAGAGGCAGAATAGACCAAGGAAAAGAGCGAGTGTTAAGTGCAGAAAGGTGTTTCTGATGATCATTTAAAAGCTCCTCTCAGATTATCTTTTTAAATAATAATAATAATAATAATGGTATCAAATAACAGTGAAGAGTTGACATTTTATAAATTTATAAAATTTCTATATTCTCTAAAATAAATGAGTATATACAGTTACATATCTTATATAATTATAGGGTTTATAGTTATATTTGCATATACATAAGTTAAATTGATAGGATTTCTTCTCTGACTGGGAAAGGAATCTTGACACATAGGCCTGTCAAATAGCAGACAGTTAGTAGTGGTTGTGAAGCAACAGATAACCTGCCTAGTTCTTTGTCTTGTAGTCCCCATGTTGGGGGGCACTGCTTATAGCTTACTTAAGCTTAATCAGTCACAGAAACTGTCATTCAGGCCCTTGGGGACTGTACCTCCTTTCTGTGTTCATTGCGTTTTCTGTTTGCATTTTTTATTAGCAAAATAGTTTGGTTAAAGAAATAGTAAGGTTGAAGATGTTTCTTAAACATTTTTCATGTGTCTACAGATGCCCCAAGGGTATGCCATAATTTTAGATTCTTACTCAGTAGGTGTGTGGCAGTTCCTTCTGGCTAGAGCTGCTGGTTCAAGGATACTGTATGACGTGTGTCCTTCCTTTCTCTTCCCTGGGGTGGAATGGCCCAAGAAACAGTGAGAAAGAAGCAGGTGGTCCTAAGGAGAATCTCTTCTCCACTGAAGTTTTGAATAGAAGGATTTGAGGTTAGCTAGGGTCCCTATTTGGCTTACGTAGGTAGTATTATCATCTGTCCAAGCAATTGAAATTAAATGAGATAAACCTTTTTACCTACTCTGAAATACTTAGGTGGTTGCCATTTGTTATAGGAATGGGTTGTGTAATGGCAAAGAGAAGATAACAGGAAAAAGGGGCAATAAAGACTTCTAGGTGCCACCTAAAAAGATTTGCTAAGCAATTAAACTCAAGTACTGACTGAAGTATTGTCCTGTGGCTTTGTGTGACACAGGCTGTTAATACTGTAGTTGTAATACTATAGTGGTTAATACTGTAGCTGTTAATACTGTAGTTGTTGTTAATACTGTAGTTGCAATACTATAGTGGTTAATACTGTAGCTGTTAATACTGTAGTTGTTGTTAATACTGTAGTTGCAATACTATAGTGGTTAATACTGTAGTTGTTAATACTGTAGTTGTAATACTGTAGCTGTTAATACTGTAGTTGTTAATACTGTAGTTGTTGTTAATACTGTAGTTGCAATACTGTAGCTGTTAATACTGTAGCTGTTAATACTGTAGTTGTTATTAATACTGTAGTTGCAATACTGTAGCTGTTAATACTGTAGCTGTTAATACTGTAGCTGTAATACTGTAGTTGTTAATACTGTAGCTGTTAATACTGTAGTTGCAATACTGTAGCTGTTAATACTGTAGCTGTTAATACTGTAGTTGTTATTAATACTGTAGTTGTAATACTGTAGCTGTTAATACTGTAGCTGTTAATACTGTAGTTGTAATACTGTAGCTGTTAATACTGTAGTTGTAATGCTGTAGCTGTTAATACTGTAGTTGTTAATACTGTAGTTGTAATGCTGTAGCTGTTAATACTGTAGTTGTAATGCTGCAGCTGTTAATACTGTAGTTGTTAATACTGTAGCTGTTAATACTGTAGTTGTAATGCTGTAGCTGTTAATACTGTAGTTGTAATGCTGTAGCTGTTAATACTGTAGTCGTTAATACTGTAGCTGTTAATACTGTAGTTGTTAATACTGTAGTTGTAATGCTGTAGCTGTTAATACTGTAGTTGTTAATACTGTTGCTGTTAATACTGTAGTTTTTTTTTAAAGCTATCAGCACTAGATTACACATTTGAGGTTATTTCTTGAAACTCACTAAAAAAGTTTCTAACTTTCTTTTCCTTTTTTTAAAAAAATAGAAAATGGATTTTCCACCATACAACAAATTCTGATTATGGCTTCACCTCCTCCCAGATCTTCCCCACCTCATTACCCACTCAAATCCACACCCTTTATTTCTTTCTCTCTCTCATTAGAAAACAAATAGGCTTCTAAAAAATAAAAACAAACAGGAAAAAGAGCCAAATAAAAAAGCACAAGAAACACATACACACATACACACACCTAGACACACACAGATATAGGCACATGCACACACACATACACATTCTCACACACAGAAATCCTACATAAATACAAGATCAGAAACCATAATACATTGATAAAAGGCTATATGGCAAAAAAAAAATAGAGCCTAGACAAAGCGTTATGAGAGTTAGTTTGGTGTTGTTCTTTGCTGCTGTGCCCAGCTTCTTAAACTTCAGCTGGTTTTTAAACTTAGGTCAGGTTGGGAAGTGGTGACTGACAGTAGGGGATGCTATTGTCCTGTAGTTGCTTTTATATTATGGATAGTATGAGAAATATAGCTTAACCTTCAGAACAGGGATGGTTGGTCTTCTTGAGAATCCCTTGCAGAATTACATGCCGGCCAGTTAATTGGAAATCAATTACATCCACTCTTTGAGCGGGTCTTAAAACAACTGTTTCCTGTTTTCCCTTAGTTAGGAAAATGCCAAAGTGCTTAGTGTATTCTTTCCACTGTTGCATTTGTTTGATGATTAAAGATTTATGTTCAGTAGGCCCATCTCTGTTTCTTGCTTAAATAGAGGGAGGAAAAAGAGAATTTCACATTCTGGGCCTCTAGCCATCACTATCTCAAAATAATGATACCATTCCTTACGTTCTAGACCCCGTGCTTCTTGTTTTATGGGAACCACTGTGCTTACTGAACAAGCATCTCATGTTGTCTTTGCATGAACTCCACAAGTTAGTTCAAATCATTGCCCTTTTTTTATGGACGAAGCGTCAGTAGTTAGAGTGCTCTAGTGACTCGCTGAAAGCAACACAGGATGTACTGGGTAGATAGATTGGGAGTAAAAATTCTGCCCTTCTTCACTGCTCTCAGAAGGCCAGATTAAGATTAGTGATTTTTTCCCCCAGACCATATAACTACTTGGATGCAAAGCTATAGTTGGAACATGAATTCTTGAATCTAAGCTCAATGTAATATTCCAGAAGCATGTCACCTTAGAGTATTGGTATGTAATAAAAACCAGAACTCCTTGCTTATGAAGGCAAACTTCCTTGTGTATTCTGTCCTTTGTGTTATTAATCTTGGCAAAATGCCACGTATCCACCAAAGTGGGTTCTGCCGTCGTTAGTGACACCATGTCTGTGTAAGAAGCCCAGGGTCCTGCTGCCTCTCAAAGTCACCAGTCAGCAGGACTCTGACTTCGTCCAGCTCCCTTTGCTGTCCCCTACACTAAGGAAGGGCCCCGGGCCCGTGTGTTTGAATACTCTCCCCTTCATACCCTTCTCAGCACACCGAGCCTTCCACCAGCACGCCACGTGTTTCTAGCTGGTCTGTTTGTCTTTTTACACGCATGGCTTAGCCCAGGGAAGCTTTGGAGCCACGATGAGTGCACACAGGATTACAGAGAAAGGGAACAGAGAACCTGCCCTAAAAATGTGATTAGAGACAATGGGAAAATGATTAATAAGAAAATAAAGTCACAAGAGGAGTGGAGCAGGCTAAGTGGTCTGCAGAGAGATTGTTTTCTTTGAAAGAGTTATACTTAATCCTTGTCTGAGAAGGAGTATGGATTTATTAAAAAAAAGAAGAAGAAGGAGAAATTTCAAGACTTCTGGGTATAAGCCAATTCATATTTTTATATAGCTTGGAGACAGTTTTGTAGCAGTGGGGCCTGAAACTGCTTCACAGTGCAAAAACTTTATCAGTCTTTGTTTTTTTCCCTGCAGTGTGGAAAAGAGCTTAAGGTCACAAATTTTTAAAAAATCTGCCAGGAACTCATATTTTCCATGTTTGGGGATAAGACACAGATTCTAAACATCTGGCTAGTGCCTATTTAAATAATTGTGTGTTCCATGCACATCATACATATATAATTATATTTTCATTCTATTTACCTTTTTGTATTTTAGACATTCTGAAATCTGGATTAGATTCTGACTCCAGTAGCTATTGGAAGTTGGCCTTCTAAACATTGGCTCAGGCAAAGCGTGTGTCTCTCTTCCTCATTTTTCCACATAAACTCGTGTATGGTTTGGTTTCTTGCATTTTCATTGTTCTTCTTTTCTCTTTATAAAAATGAGCTGAGGATGGGAACTCATGGGAGCTGTGTAAAACGAAGTTCTGCGAGAGGGTAGAGTTGGCCTCAAGTTTAGACTCTGGCCCGTATCCACCCATGATGTGAGTGCAGTGTGATCCTCTAAGCCACCCCAATTTATCCTTCTGTGAAGTGGACAGAGGTTTGGCAGCGTCAGAGCTGTGCCGGCAGAGGAATGAGCTGGCAGGCGTGAGGAGAGAGAGGGACAGAGTGAACTGAGGTCTAGGGCAGCACCACTCCACTACCCACAGAGAGGACCGGAAGCCTGGCCTCCACCCCCTTGTGGCCTTGTACTGACTGACTGGTGGCCCAGTCTCCTCTGACTCATCTTCCCTTTTGGATCTGAGTGTGGCTGTTACGTGCACCATGGGACAGTGCTGTCCCGTTCAGTGTAGGGATTAACAAGGGTACTTGTTTTGTGTGTGAATGCTTGAGAGTGTAAAAGGAAGGGTAAGTCATTTTACTGATAATGTAACCATTCCTCCCATTCAGCACAGCCTCCAAGTGAACGTATGAGCAGTTCACGGGATGCCGTTCCAGGCAAGCTACATTGGGAAGCAGGCTTAACTAGTCTGGTAAAAACACAAGGATGCTTGATGTCTAGTAACTTGATAATGCGGTTTAACTGGTGTTTTCCTTCAGGCTGTAATGTCATCAATATTGTGAGTTGAGAATTCCTTTCCGCTCAGAGCCTGTTGGGAGGAAATGGAGTCTCGCTGGCTCTTTCAAATAATACCGTGACACAGTAACTGTGAACAACGTTCCCACAATTACTTCCAATTAACAGTCGGCCAAACTGTGGCGTAGAGAAAGGGCCAGGTTAGGTTGGGGAAGTCATGGTAAATGGGAAAATCTCAATTTGTCTTCAACCCCACACCTTTCTCCCTCAACTGTACTTGGACAGCGTTAGACTGAGAAGAAAGGCAGGACTTCCCACCAGACATCACTCTTATGAGATTTTATCTCACCACCCACTTTGTAGACCAGCTTTCTGTCTGAATGCCAGGTGTCAGCATGCCCCTACCCTAGGGTCTACATATGTCCAGTGCCTTGGTCCTGGCCTCTACCTCAACAGCAGGTGGTGTTTGACAGGTTGTAGAGACCAGCCTTGCAGGCATATGGAGAGTATGGCCTAGTTCACACTTGCTGCAGAAGGAACATTTTATCTGAACTCAATGACATAAGGTAGTCTTTCACCCCCTAATTTCCAGATGAGAAGTCAGACTCAGGCTAAGAAACACATTCTTTATCACACAGCTAGGATGTGATCTGGCCAGGATTGGAACATGCTCCAGAATGTAGGATGCTATATGCTACATTACCTTTCTCCTCTGTGTGAGTGGGTGCCTGTGAAGCTCAGAAGAGAGTGTCAGATTCCCTGATATGGAGTTATAGACAGTTGTGAGCTGCTAGATGCGGGTGCTGGGAATGGAGCTTGTGAACTCTGGGAGAGCAGTATGTCTTCTTAGCCACTGAGTCCCTCCCTCCCTCCCTCCCTTCCTTCCTCCCTTATCTGTAGGGAGAGTGGTGGGGGACTAGCATGTGTTTTTGAAACTTCAAAGTCCATCTCCAATGGCACACTTCCTCCAACAAGGTCATACCTCCCAATCCTTCTAATCCTTTCAAATAGTGTCACTTCCTGGTTACTAAGCATTCAAATATACGACTCTGGGGGAGGGGGCATTCTTATTCAAATCACCACACTTTCCAAATTTACCTCTCATCTCTCCTCCAAATTTCACACCCTCAAAAAAATAACTCACTGAGTCCACTTTGTGTTGCTCATATGTGCACAAATGTGAGGCCACCTATTGGAGCATGACCAAGCTACCAGGGGCCATACTCTTTCCTCAGCTGGGGTGGGGACTCAGAAGCTTCTCCTTCAGGTCTGCTGGAGCATTGACTGAGTTAATCTTATGCAGATTTTATGAAGATACCCACAGCTGTCAGTCCATTAGTACAGTGGCTTCTCGTGTCCAGAAGCCACTGTTTTGTTTTGGTCCTCCTGATTGGCAGCTCCTCCAGTCTTTCTGCTCCCTCTTCCATGATGTCCTTGGGGAACAGACATAATCCAGATGTCCCAAGTGAGGTTCAGTGTTCCACAGACACTTGTTCTCTTATGAATTTTTGTCTTTACTACCATCTGCTGCACAGAGAAATTTTCCTGATGAGGACTGAGTGTAGTCTTGCCTTTGGCAGCTGGTACTGTCAAGCTTTTTAGTTCTTCACACAACCAAATTCCTTCCACAGATGGTCTTAGATCAACTGTCCTTGAGGTATCCTATACTGTTTAAGTACTGGGTGGGCTCAGTACTGTGGAATGAAGTTATTTAGGTTATGTCACATCCTTCCTATAGGATATGCCATGGCAACCCAGGTTATCACAGTCTAGAGTCATACCCTTTCTGTCTGCTTTCCCAGTACCAACTACAGGATCCCTGAAGTAAAGATTTTGTCTTTGTTGGGGCACAGGCGTGTTCTCTTGGTCCTGTAGCCTGTGTGCATCTGTTGTTCTCATTTGTAAATGAGGTTGACAATCATATTTTAAGTTCCCTGAACCCCCTGGAAGGTCCAATTCCAGGTAAGCAGGTGGGTTGCCCTCTTAAGAATGTGGAACTTTGTTGTGGCGGTCTCTGAAGTGACCTTAGCCTGCCCTGACTGGTGGGGTGTGTGCTCTGTGCCTGGCACGTTGAGCTTTGTAAGCAGTCACTCACTTAATCACCATTAAGTGATTTTATTTCATTGAAGTGAATACCTTCTATCTCTACTGTATCTCTCTTACAAACATAGAAACTGAGAGGCTATTGTTGTTAGTGCAAAATTTCTTAGCAAGAGTGCTATTACATTTAAAAATTGAAGTGATCATTCTTAAATATCTAACATGAGATGAGGATATCCAGCAAATTTATGAAACTGATTGAGCTATTTTTTTAATTTTATTTTTCATTACAGTGTCTGTGTACATGGTGCGTGCAGGGCATACACACCACAGTATACCTTTGGAGGCCATAGGACAGCTTTGTGAATTTCATTTTCACCTTCTACCCTTATATGGGTTTCTGGGTTCAAGCTCAAGTTTCCAGGCTTAGGAGGCAAGAGTACGACTGAGCCATTTTGCTGGCTCAAGCTGAGTTTCTTAAAGATTGAGTAATTAGAGATAAAAAGGAAGAGACAGAGTTGGGGGTAGGGGAGAAAGTGATATCAAAGGAGATGTCTTCCTAGTCCTTGTGTTCAAGGATATGAACCAAAAGATGATCAAGACTTAGCAGGGTATACATTTTGCTAAAAAATCCTTTGTGCAGAAACCAGGTTATGAATGATTAAGTTTGGACATATTAACATTAAAATAGAGCAAAAATTAAATGCAAACATAGATTTGAGACATTTAGGAAATGAAGTTTAGACCGAGTATCACATTGTATTTACCCATTTTGTGACTAACAGACTAATGGAAAAGTGTTTCTCAATAACATGTAAACTACAAGCTTCCTTTTGGCTACCTTTCTACAAAATATAGCATGGATAGGATGGCTAATTCTAAATTGTGAGAATTGCTCCAGCTGTTATACGTGCCCACCGGTCTGCTGTAACCACCCCATTCCATTCTTAGTGTGTTCTAAAGGACTTGCTCCACTTCCAAGCCCACATGCAATTATGGTTCGGGCAGGGATACGGAGGTCAGAGGGGCTAGATAAGGGTCTGGCTATGCCCCTTGTCAAGCTGAACGAGCTGGAACAACTTAATTTGTGTCTACATTCTCATACCGCATGTGGAGATTGTAACAGTGCATACCCTCTCTGGGCTGTTAGGAAAGTTGGCTAGAGCTTGGAGCTGTATGTGGCAGATGTAAATCCTGTCCAGGTTTTCAATGTGATTGCTCTTTAGTAGGTTTGCTTTCTCTCTTGCTCTGAACTTTTCCATGGGCTCTTCAGTTTGCAACTTTATGCTATGGGCAGACTCTCATTTTTCCTTGAAGTCACCACTGATTGGTGGGATCTACATAGCCCTTCCCTAGGTGACAGCTTCTCTGTGTGTCTCGCTACCCAGCTATGACTTTCTGTCATGACTCTCATGACACAGTGTCTCTTCTGTGGCTTTACTTCTTTTCCTGTGGACAGGAGCTATGAACATGAGCTACTTTCTCTTCCTCTTGTTTTCTGTTTTATGAGTCTGAGAGATAGAAGATAAATGTATACTGAATGGATAAGTGGCCCTCCTCTTCTTCTCGTAAACTGTGCACCTGTGTTATTCCACCCAGGAAGAAGAAAGGCATTACACTGAGCCCTACTGTTTAGATATGAAAACAGAGGACCAGGGTGATAGACAACTTGTCCACCCAGGGACAGTTCTTTTCCTGTTATCTTGCCAGTGTTGGCATGTGTGATCAGAGCATTGCTGCAAATTTGTTTTGGGACCTCCTTCTGACTTGTTTATGAGTCTTGTAACACACACACACACACACAGAACAAACATGATTTTTGGTTGCTCTCAGGAAAGACAATTTCCATTCTCATCATCTTGATTCATCGTATTTGTCTCCAAATTAACTTGCATCAACTCGGAAACCCACACCACTGTCAAAGGACAAAGACAAGCTAGGGGAAAGCACATTTAAGTAGTCAGAAGACTGTAGCTAAAGCACACCCCAAAGCAGGCCCAAAGTTGCTCCAGTGCAATGTTTGATTGGTTTAGATGTGGGGTCTTGGTGGAGAAAGATCATATGGCCCTATGCTGTTAGTTTATACTTTCTGCGACAGCTTTATTGAGGTAAAAATGATTTATCTTACAGTTTACACCCCGTGAGTACAAATTGTCAGTTCTCATATATTCACAGAGCTGTGTAGCTAACACCACCACCTAGCTTGAGATTGTGTTTATCACACTGGTAGAAACATCGTAGAGGTCCGTAGTTATACTGTCTTCTTTTCTGTAATCAATCTGCCATGAATTTGCTTATCTGATATTGTGTAAGTGAAATCACACTGTTTGTGGTCTTTTGTGACTGACTTCTTTTGTGCTGACATAATATTTTTCAGGGTCATCCTTTAGTTATAGCACCCCATTTTCTATCTAAATAATATTTAATTGATTGGATACATCACATATGTGCACTGATTAATCGATAGACACATGGATTATTTGTACTTTTTGGCTATAAATACCTGTATATAAACAAGCCGATTAAATAGATAAATAAAATTTAGTATATCTCTATAATGGAATAAAATTCAGTTATAGGATGCAATGGGATTTTGATACTTGCTAAAACAAGTACTAAACTCTGAATGCATATGAAACCAAAGAAGCCACTTATTGCATAATTTCACTAATAAGAAATGTCTTTCATAGGCAAAGTTTTAGAAACAGAAAGATTATTGGCTCCCAGGGCTTTGGTCTTGGGAAGGAAATGGGACGTAGATTGCTAAAAGGTACAGTATTCCTTTCTATGCTGATAAACATGATAAAAACGGTGTTGATGGTTACACAGCTTTGTGAATAAAAGACCCTGGAACTTACATTTGTACGATTGTGTTGTATCGTGAAGTAATCAGTAATCCATGTCAATATGTAGCATTCAGTATCCCACACAGCTAAGAAGAACACCCCTCAAGGAACTTCTCATTCCCGAGTGTGCAGACAAAGTGTGACATTCTAGAGTGTAATCCAGCAGTGTGCAACACTGGGCTAGTTTCTAGGTGAAGCCACATTTAGAAAGATCTCAGCACCTCCGGGTGTCAGCCACAGGACTTCAGACAGATTTCAAATGTTGACTGTTCCAATATTTATATAGCTCAGACGTAGTATTATCTGTGCCTTACAACACCATGAGTCCCTGTGGGCGGGAGCCCTGTCTTATGTCCAGCTTGATTCCTCTGCTTAGTGTTGCGGTCTGTTTTATAGTCCGTGAATGAATGAGTAACTGCTATTTTTGAAGCTTCCTGGTATGTCCCTGGGCAAAAACCGTCTTCAGGTTTGTGGCTGCCTCCTCTGAGCAGTCTGAGGTTGGTCTGGAAAGGAAGACATGAATTCACCAGCTGACTTCATTCAAGGGTTTCTTTTTGCTAATGTTAACATTTTCTCTGGTGCTCTCCACTGTGGTGGCAAGAAACAATGTTTTGGGTACTCTATAGATTTCCTCTCTGCTAAGATAGCCAAAAATTGTGGGTGGGTCAGATACAGAGGGGGAAACAAAAGGCTATTGAAATAAGCCTCGATTGGCTTCTCGTTCTTTCGTTCATTTTTTTTTTTTTTTGCATTGATCCAGCTTCAATGCTCTGAATTGTGTGTAGCTTATGGGTGTTGGCATAATAAGAATTTTTTCCTTTTTTTTTTGTTCTTTTGTGAAGGTAGTCTATGTTGATTAAGTTCTTTTAGTTGAATATCCTTTGCTTGCACTGGACTTTTCTTTATGTTGATTTTTTGCTTCGTTTTTTTTCATTTCCCATGCTGTTCAGTTATTGGATGCCAGAAGAACCAAGGTTTGTCCAGTCTTTGCAGCTGTTTGTTTTGCGCTGCATAGCTTCACCTCCTCGTGTGTTTGAATGTGCTGTCTGTGTCTCCATTTAGTCCCTTTTGCTTGCAGAGGCAGTAATCCTGTTTACTAAACCTGTTCGCAGCTTTATTTGTAAAAAATAAAGTCCTTGTTTGCGTCTACCCGTATTGGATCCTATGATTTTCATTTTTAAATGGCTATGCATTTATCATGGAAAATGATGGATTGAGAACATCTTAGGAAACAAGGAATACTGAGTCTGGAGTGTTGTGGGCCCAAGAAGATGTGTTTCATGAAAACCTCCCCCTAACCCTTGCCCTTCCTAATTTAAACACCGTAGATGTATGATTTCCCACGTGGTCGACACTAATATACCGTTTCTGTGTGTGTGTACATTTCTCTTCTCCTAAGACATTCAGAAAGCATCACTGAATTAATTACCCTCTCCATGTGCTGTTCCATGCTTCTGAAGTCACCGTGGAGGACTTCATAGCTGGCCCCTGGACCTCATGATTAACATTCCATCTTCATGGTGTGGTAGTGGCGGCTAGCACAATGACCTGTTTATTGACTTTCCTCCTTTCTCCTCTCCTGCTCCATCTTTCTCCTGTAGCACCTGCAGTTGACCATCCAGGCCCTTCAGGATGAGCTGCGGACCCAGAGAGACCTCAACCACCTCCTGCAGCAAGAGAGCGGCAACCGAGGAGCAGAGCACTTCACCATCGAGCTGACGGAGGAGAACTTCCGCAGGCTCCAAGCTGAGCATGACAGACAGGCCAAGGAGCTGTTCCTTCTGCGGAAGACATTGGAGGAAATGGAATTGAGAATTGAAACACAGAAACAGACTCTCAATGCCCGAGATGAGTCCATTAAAAAGCTCCTGGAGATGCTGCAGAGTAAAGGGTTACCATCCAAAAGCCTCGAGGATGACAGTGAGCGCACGCGGCGGATGGCAGAGGCAGAGTCTCAGGTCAGCCACTTGGAAGTGATTTTAGACCAGAAGGAGAAGGAAAACATCCATCTGAGAGAGGTAAGGGCATCAGTCAGCTTCCTCCCCTCCCCCCCAGAGCCTCACTTTCGGTGCTAAATCTGTTGTTAAGCTGTTTCATCAGTTGGAATACGCCTGTAGTCTCAACCTCGTTCCCCAGTCATCGGCTCCCTGCTCTGCTCTGCCCATGGCTGTTAAAGTAGAATTGGGTGTGCACTTCCTTCTGCACTCCTCGCACGCATCTGGTTGCCAGTCAAGCTTGTGCAGCACACAGTAACTCTAAGTTGCTTTATGGTCACTTTCCCACAGGTGGCTATGGTTTTGGGAGCTTTAGGGACAGGTCTGGTTAAGTTTGGTTGTTGGTCAATTATTTCTCTAAAGAAACAAACCAGATAGGCATTTTCATAACTGATCAGCCACAGAGTTTATGGAAAGCAAAAGACGTGTGTGCTTTTGAAAAGAATGGTAAAATGTACAGAGCGACTCTGACCATTTAGGTTTCAGATAATCCTCGTCTGCGTTTACATTTGTCTAGAACAGACTGTTCCAGGGTTTCTGAGTATGTGTTCCGTCCTTAGTGTATTAAATCATTTGAAGTCATCCGGAGGCAGTTTCTCTGGCTGGCCACCACCGCTGAATGTCGAGATGCTCAGATATCTGAGAATTTATGGTTAGTTAAAGCTTAGAAAAAAATGTGGGTGTCAGCCAGCGTTTGAAATTGTTAGCACAGTTTTCTTGCTACTGTGGTAGAGATGTATCTAAAAGTATCATGTAGGCAAAACTGTTAAAGGGAGACACATACCACATAGCAAATTGCAGGCCTTAGATACATTTTCAAAACACATATTTGTGTTTTGATATTTGACAGTGCTAAATACTAATTCCACAGTAGCCTTGGTATTGAATACCTGTTGAGATGGGCAGCTGCCCTGAGAGTCCCTTGTTTGCTGTTAAGAAAGCATGGCTTCCTTGCTAAGATTTGCTAAGATACCAATACTCCCATAAGGTTTCCCTAATATTGTTTGTATGTGCTTGGAATATTATTTTAGCAGACTTTGGTATTTTGAAATCTAATGTCCTTTACTCTTAGTCTCACTTGTTTTATTTTCATGAGGTCTTAGCTGCATATTTTGGAAACCACATGGCTTGGTTTTATATTAAGATACTTGAAGAGGTGTTTTGTTGGCCTGCTCTATCCATCTGAATTCCAAGAGTGTGAACGTGGTGGGCAGATTTCTAAAATGATCTCTAGTGGTCCTTACAACTTGGAATTCACGCCCTAGTGTAATTACTTTCTCTCGAGGACCGGATAATTGTAGAGACTTGCATCTAAAGGAAATAGTACGGCAGAAGCAATGGATGTTGATGCCACGTCCAAGTGATGTTACAGAAGACTGAAGCTTCTACCTTGTTGCCTTTATAGTGTTTTGATAAAGCAAGCTGCTGTGTAGAAAAGTTGAATGGTAAGAACAGGAGGGCAACCTTCAGCCAGCATCCAGCGAGGCGGGGAGGTTTGCAGCATGTAAGCCAGCAATGAAACCTGCCGGCAGCCACAGCTGAGCATCAGAGGAGGTAATGAGTGCTGGCCTATGCCAGAGCTGCAGCCTTGGGAGACATAGGGAAGCAAAGGACCCAGCTAAGCTGGGCTTGGTCCCTTGACCCATGGTGGGGGAGGTAATGAACATGTGTTTTTGAGCTGATTGATTTGGGGGTCATGTGTTGTGCAACAGTGTACGACTAATATATAGAGCAGCACCCCCCCCATTCCTCCTTTGTGATTCTCCAGCCTATTCTAAAGAAGAACAACAACAAGTACCATGGCTTGCATGGAGGCCATTAGATTTTGAAATGTTACTTATGCTGTCTCAGAATTGTGGTAGTAGAGCATCTCTATTGTTAGGAAAAGCCGCTGCTTTAGTTTGGGACCAAGGGATGGTGTTATATGTGTAGCTAGAGTGGGATGCCAGAGAAACCGCCAGTCTAAGCGCACACATATACCCCCTCTCCATGCTGGCTTCTTGTGGTCAGGGTGGAGCCACTGCTTTTCTGCTTTAGATTTTGCTTCTAAGTAGCACTTACTCAATGCTGTCTTGGTTCATTTGTGTGGTCATTTCCATTTAAAAGAGTAGAAACACAATTCATATTTTTCTGAAATGGATTGGTTCTCACAGAGGTCTTCTGTGGGTGCAGATTATGTTTAGAGCCTTAACATCACTTTGAGAGGTGTTACAAAAAGGGCAGCCTGCACACCCAACTAGTTTTATTGATCATCAAACCAGCCAGCTGACTGTCCTAATCTTGGCTCATCAAGAACAGACAATATGTAAAAAGTATGCCTATGTTAAAAAATACACATCTTAAATTTGGATTCAGTGAACATAGTTCAGAGGTTTAAAAGGCCTTCTTTCCTAAGAGAAGACTGTAGTAGATTGTGAGGTCCTTGGTTTAATTTTTAGAAATTTGGTGAGTCTGCTCTTAAGTAATTGGTGACTTGAAATTGGTCTTGGTTGGGCTAGTTCCACCTCAGAAACTGACACATGCATCCTTAGTTGATCACACGGAACTGTTACTCCTGTCTTCCAAGTGGACTGTTGCCTCCTTAGCTGAATGCACTGATGAAGCAGGCTGTGAAGAGATCAGTGTGGGAATCAGCGGAGTGGGGCCTCCAGCCAGCATATGGTGAGGACTAGCAGGCCTCCTCCCCTTCTCAAGAGCCATTCCCGAAGCGGTTCACCAGTATCCTGCTGAGGAAAGCGCAGGGCATACTTACTAACCATGTCAGCAAGAAGGGCATCTCAGAGTTGGAATGTTAAACACTGGAAGAACTCCGACTTTAATGTCATTAACAATTCATAGTTCAAACGTTTCCAGCAGTATCTGTGTGGTTGGCATTGTGTAAATGCTGTGTGCTGAGTCCCTGAAGTCTGGAGACTCCTCGTTCATTTGGCGGTTTGCGTATTCAGTAGTTAGGAGGAATCATTTGTTTGTGTGTTTGGAACAGGGTCTAGTTAGTACTCCAGATTGGCTTTGAATTTGCTAGATAGCCTAGGCTGGCGTCAAGCTTGTCACCATCCCTCCTTAGCCTCTGGAGCCCTGCATTATAGGTGTGTGCCCCTCACTGCATACATTTTTATTGAGTATCTATAAAAAGTGTGGGATGGTAACCGATAGTTCGACTTGATTTCTATTGTGAGAAGTAGGTGGGCACATAGAGGAGCGTTATGAAAGACGGAGGGAGGCATAAAGCCCCAGGTGTGGCTAATTTCCAGCTTGCTGGTTAGGAAAGGTGCCTTGCTGATGCCTCTCTATGATCATGATCTGAGCCCAGTGACCAAAGGAGCCGGCCAGGGAAGGACCTCAGAAGATGGTTTTCCTCACCTTCTAGGATATAGGTGCTACTATTTGTCCTTCTTGCCTGGGGGACCTGAAGGACAAAGGACATCAAGAAGCTTGCTAATGGAAGAGACGGAGAGCAAATGGTCGTGCGCTGCCCGCCCGCTGGAGCTTCGGTCTCGGCACGGACCCGCAGCAGTAGCGGCCGTCTCTTCCTCCTCCTTCCTCCCGTGAGATTTTTTTGATCTTCAGCTACATTTCAGCTTTGTGAGAAACTATCAACAAAGAAGATGGCCAGCAATGTTACCAACAAGACAGATCCCCGATCCATGAATTCCCGTGTATTCATTGGGAATCTCAATACTCTTGTGGTCAAGAAGTCTGAAGTGGAGGCAATCTTTTCAAAGTATGGCAAAATTGTGGGTTGCTCTGTGCATAAGGGCTTTGCCTTTGTCCAATATGTTAACGAAAGGAATGCCCGGGCCGCTGTAGCTGGAGAGGATGGCAGAATGATAGCTGGCCAGGTTTTAGATATTAATCTGGCTGCAGAGCCAAAAGTGAACCGAGGGAAAGCAGGTGTGAAAGGATCTGCAGCGGAGATGTACAGTTCCTCATTTGATTTGGACTATGACTTTCAACGGGATTATTATGACAGGATGTACAGTTACCCAGCACGTGTTCCTCCTCCTCCTCCTATTGCTCGAGCGGTGGTGCCTTCTAAACGCCAACGTGTTTCTGGAAACACCTCTCGGAGGGGCAAAAGTGGATTCAATTCGAAGAGTGGACAACGGGGCTCTTCTTCCAAATCCGGAAAATTGAAAGGTGATGACCTTCAGGCCATTAAGAAGGAGCTGACTCAGATAAAACAAAAAGTGGATTCTCTGCTGGAAAGCCTGGAAAAAATTGAAAAAGAACAAAGCAAACAAGCAGACTTGTCCTTCTCCTCCCCAGTAGAGATGAAGAATGAGAAGTCGGAGGAGGAGCAGAGCAGTGCCTCTGTGAAGAAAGACGAGACGAACGTCAAGATGGAGTCTGAGGCTGGCGCAGATGACTCTGCTGAGGAGGGCGACCTGCTGGATGACGATGACAATGAGGATCGAGGGGATGATCAGCTGGAACTGATCAAGGACGATGAAAAAGAAGCTGAGGAAGGAGAGGATGACAGAGACAGCGCCAATGGGGAGGATGACTCCTAAGCACATAGCGGAGTTTAGAATCTTATCCTGTTATTATTCATTTACCTAGGCGCTTGTGAGAGATGGAAGTAACACCAGATCCTCTCCCCTAGTGTCTTCAGCACAGTCTCACTGTTCACCCTCTCCCTTTCCTGTGTTCATTGATTCATAATTGCCTTGCGCCTAGTACCATTCTCACTTCCGTTGATGCTCCTTAGTAGTTTTGTTAAGTCTTACCCTGTAAGTTTTGCTTTTAATTTTGATACCTCTTTGACTTAACAATAAAAAGATGTATTTTTTTTTTTTAAAAAAGAAGCTTGCTAATGTTGCATAGGCAGCAAATGGTAGAGATGTTTTTTGAACCATATTGACTTAATCTCAGCTCTTATTTTATTATGTCCCTTTTCTAGGAGCATCTTTGCTGGAGTGCTCTGGACAGAACAGGCATTTTGTGAGAAAATAAAAAGGGTCACTTCTAGACAGAGGACTTAGGAAAGGCGGGAATCTCAAAATATGTGGCTCACTTTTATTGTACTGGCGTTCTTTGTAAGACGCTTTGGAAAAATGGTAATGCTAGAAAATTATGTTTTTGACCCATAAAACATTCAACACACAAATAGTTGTCTTCCAACCAAAAGTCTGGGTCACTTCCTTCATTAATTATCCTTTAAGGTCGATTTCATTGTAAGCTGTTTCCGTGTTCTCCGCTGTGGCTTAAACTGCACTTCTGTCACAGTGTTTTCAGTGTTAGTAGAGCAATCTGCCTGACAGCTTTTGTTATTAATCTAGTAAGACTAACTCAGCATGAAAATAGGAATGGCCTGACCTCTGCTAATTAAAATGAATTTAAACCAGGATTTAAAGTGTTCTTGAGGTTTTAACTTCGGTGTGTTCCTGATTTCTTTTTCATTACATGCAGTTCAGCCAGGTCGGAGCTGTGGTACAGTGCTGGCGGAGTGGAGTGCTAGCGGCTTCATGATTCATATTCAGGCAGAGGCTGGACCTTACAGATCTCCCATCCCCAGGCCCCTTACAGCCCATTGTTTCAGGCACTCTGGAGTTGGCAGGAGTTGTGCATGAGGCAGAGTGGCTTACTTTAGTGTCCTCTTGTCTTCCTGTGGTCTGGAACAGGCTGAGAGTCAAACCACTCTTCGTGGAGCAGGAGACAGCAGCAACAGCAGTAACAACAACAAAATGAATGTGATGACCTCTGCTTATGTGAAACGCTCAAGTCAGTGCCAGGAGCGAGGACTGACATGTGAGGGGCCGGGCGAGACTCAGGGTTACTCACCACGTCATCCATACTTTGCCACACAGGCCGATTAGCTAAGACAGGGTTTGATGGTTTACCTTGTACTCTAGCTTTTTCTGAAAACATACTGTTCTGTGTAAACTATCTAAATACCCTCGATCTCACTGAAGAGAGAAAATACATAATGCGCCATTCTCACATTTGTTAGACTTGTACTGAAGGAGTCTTAGAGCAGAACCAGAGGTCTTCGTGGACTTGCCACACTCTCAGGCGCGGGGTGCGCAGAGTTTATCTTGTGCTGCCATGGTTATTGATGTTTTATGCGAATTTCTTGGGGTCAGCTAGCTTTTCTTCAGTAGTAGAAGCCAAAGAACCCTCAGGCCACTGGGGCTTCTAACAGCCCAAGGTCAGCAAAATTCAGGACACAGGGTCTGAGTTTGTCTTCTGTTCTGTGAGGAGGCAGTGAGAAGTAGATAATGTAAATTCTTGATCAATGTGTTTATCTATCTAGAATGTTCTGAGGCTAATGGAAGATCCACCAAGGCCAAGGTTGTCGCCTTGAGCTTTATGTCTTTGATGATGGATCAAACCTCCTTTATCAGATTTCTGTTCAGATTTCTACATGATGCTTCAGTCAGCCCCTGTCCCGTCAAAACTTTAATATGCCTGTCCTTAGTTCTGCTGACTGCACTACAATTTTGCTGATGTAGGCATATCTAATTCTGACTCTACAGATTCAGTCATTCTATTTCTATTCACAAGGCTTATCACAGAAAATATTCTGAACACACAGACTTAGCATTTTTATGTACAGGGTCTTTTTATAAGATTTCTTTCCCCCATATATTGTAAAAATGAACCATTATTCCCATTTTAATATAATGCCTTAAAAAAAAAAGAACCCAATTAGTACTCTTTGAGTATTCTCATATCCCAAATATTTGCCTGTAGATGTTCAGCAAATATTTTAATTAGTGGAAATTATTTAAAACTCTTAGAGAATTTTTCAGTAGTTTATTTTGGGTACATAATGAATATAGGCATGCAAGATACTATGAGAGTATCTGGGGCAGGGCAATAGCGTAAGCTCAAGCAAGTGCATGCAAACTCACAATGCATAAGCCAAACTGGCCAAAACAACCTGCCAGCAAACCAAAAGCACAGTAACTAATGACACGCCAATCACAACATGCCGACAGTGACCACCAGTTTCAAAAAGGACCAACCAAAAACATTTCTGCAGCAGCTTAATATCCCTAACTCCGTAAAAACCCTGGCACTTTTACAATAAAGAGCCTTTACATTGGAATCTTTCGGAGTCTGTGCATTGCCTTCGCGTCTTCTCGCCTCTTACCCCAAGGAAATGGGGATTGCACAACAGGCAGCAAAGCAGCAAGCCCACAATAACTACAAGTATCCATGTTAGCTTTGTGATTAAAAAATAGATCACACTTACTAATGCTTACTTTGTGTGCCCTGTGCTATGTTGCACTGTTTCCATCCTTGTTTTATACAGTGAGTAGTGAGTCCCCAAATGACATGCAACAATGTCGGAGCTGGGACAACTCAGTCTGGCTCAAACCTTGTACCACTGCTTGGGGTGTTCCCCAGGAGGGCATGGAGTAACGGTTAGATGCTTTGCAGTTTAAAGGGAGTAGAGCTGGTGACTGGCTTCACACGTGGCAGGATGATCCTCAAGAGACAGGAGTCTTACCAGAAATTTTGGTTAGTCCCACCAAAGTCATTGCACTGGGGAAACTGGGGTCTTCTCTTGGGGTCCATAGTCTCATTGATAAAATAATTTAAGAACTGACTCACAAGGAAGCTCAAAGACAGTTTTATTTATTTATTTTATTTATTTATTGTTTTTATTGAGCTATATATTTTTCTTCACTCCCCTCCCTTCCTTTCCCCTCCCCTTCTACCCTCTCCCATAGTCCCCATGTCCCAAATTTCCTCAGGAGATTTTGTCATTTTCTACTTCCCAAGTAGATTAGATACATGTATGTCTCTCTTTGGGTCCTCTTTGTTATCTAGGTTCTCTGGGATTGTGATTTGTAGGCTGGTGGTAGGTTTCTTTGCTTTATGTCTAAAAGCCACTTATGAGTGAGTACATATGATACTTGTCTTTCTGGGTCTGGGTTACCTCATTCAATATGATGTTTTCTAGATGCATCCATTTGCCTGCAAATTTCAAGATATTATTAATTTTTCTGCTGCGTAGTACTCCATTATGTAAATGTACCACAATTTCCTTATCCATTCTTCGATCGAGGAACATTTAGGTTGTTTCCAGGTTATGGCTATGATAAACAATGCTCATATGAACATAGTTGAGTGCATTTCCTTGTGGTGATTAAGCATCCTTTGGGTATATACCCAAAAGTGGTATTTCTGGGTCTTGAGGTAGGTTGTTTCCTAATTTTCTGAGAAGCCACTATACTGGTATAGTCCAAAGGGACTGTACCAGTTTGCACAACTACTAGCAATGGAGTAGTGTTCCCTTTGCCCCACAACCTCTCCAGCATAAGTTGTCATCTTGGTTTTTGATCTTGGCTATTCTTACAGGTATAACATGGAATCTCAGAGTTGTTTTGATTTGCATTTCTCTGATGACTAAGGATGTTGAACATTTGTCTTTCAGCCATTTTAGATTCCTCTGTTGAAAGTTCCGTGTTTAGTTCTGTACTCATTTTTTTTTATTGAATTATTTGTTCTTTGATGACCGATTTCTTGAGTTCTTTGTATATTTTGGAGATCAGACCTCTGGCTGATGTGGGGTTGGAGAAGATCTTTTCCCATTCTGTAGGCTGTTGTTTTGTCTTGTTGACTGTGTCCTTTGCTTTACAGAAGCTTCTCAGTTTCAGGAGGTCCCATTTATTAATTGTTTCTCTCAGAGTCTGTGCTGTGGGGGTTATATTTAGGACGTGGTGTCCTGTGCTAATGTGTTCAAATGTACTTCCCACTTTCTTGTCTATGAGGTTCAGTGTGATTGGCTTTATGTTGAGGTCTTTGATCCATTTGGACTTGAGTTTTGTGCATGGGGATAGATATGGGTCTATTTTCATTTTTCTACATGTTGACATCCAGTTATGCCAGCACCATTTGTTGAATATGCTTTCCCATTTTATATTTTTTGATTTTTTTGTCAAAAATCATGTGTTTGTAGATGTGTGGATTGATATCCAGGTCTTCGATTTGGTTCCATTGGTCCTTTTGTCTATTTTTATGCCAATTCCAGGCTGTTTTCAGTACTGTAGTTCTGTAGTAGAGTTTAAAGTCAGGGTTTGTGATGCCTCCAGAAGTTTCAAAGACAGTTTTAATAGAATTGAAAAGAAAACTTCAGGGCAGAGAATTTGCAATCTCAGGAACTCACTGGAGAAGGGGCTTGAGAAGAGAAAGAACAAATGCCATGCCATTTCTAAGTAGCTGCATGGCAGCCCTGAAGGAGAGCAGAGCTTTGGAGGAAGAGTGAGAAAGCCCAAGTACTAGAGAAGGCTCGCTTAGGCTCTGGCCACTATCTGAAGGAAAGAAGAAGCCTTATACCTTTCTGAGTCAAGACTCAGAAAAGCAGGCAGACCTAACAGTGGCTCCATAGTGGTTGTATTGGGGTGGAAATTCTGGGAAGAAAAAGTACATTCTCTCATTAAGGGATAACTCATCCTATGTCTTTTTAAAACTTTTATTTTTATTTATGTATCTCTGCATGTGTGCTGATATGTGGGTATGTGAGTGCCAGTGCCCGTGGAGGCATTGGGCCCCCTGAGCTGGAGCTGCAGACATTTGTAAGTCTTCCACAATGGGCCCTGGGAACTGAACTCAAGTCCTCTGAAGAGCAGCAAATGTTCTTAACTGCAGAGCTGTTTTTCCAGCTTTTCAGCATGGCTGAAAATGGATTCCCCCTCCTGAGAGGTGGCCCCTTAGCTAGGTGACTGGCCTGCTGACCTGCAATGTTGTTCTCCACCCTGGCCAGCGCGACCATTCTCCTAGTTTTCCCTTTATGCTCCTTTGCTACTTCTGTAGCAGAAGAATCTGATGGCGAAGCAGCAAGGCTGGAGAAGAGATTGTCAAGTCAAGCCACGGATGTGAGAAAGGTGCCGGGTTCAGGAAGCTGGGTTGGGAGCGGCAGAACAGCTGGTTTGGGTTTAGATCTTTGAGATCTCTGAGTACTAGACACCAAGGGTTGGCTTTTACTTCCCGAATGCCGGCGAGCCTTTCCAAGCGTTACCCTGGGGTGTGTGGCTTACAATATGATCAGCCTGATTTAGGAAGAGACAGAGTCAGGGAGTGAA
This sequence comes from Chionomys nivalis, assembly GCF_950005125.1. NCBI lineage: Eukaryota > Metazoa > Chordata > Mammalia > Rodentia > Cricetidae > Chionomys > Chionomys nivalis. The sequence continues at coordinate 28,432,055 of NC_080090.1, read as the reverse complement.
GTTAGAAGGATATTGTGGTTGTTTTGGCGGTCAGTAGTCTAATCTGGGTAGTGGCCATGGAAGGGACTTTGCAGGGACAGTTCATCTCTACTTGTAGCTAAGGCATTGACAGCTTATTAAGTGCAGGCTGCATCTGTGTGGGCAGGAGGTGGGACAGTGGTAGGTGGGAATCGTCAGCATGCCTGTGAAGGCTGAGGAGGAATTCCGGATGCCTTGGCTGTGTTGAAATCCTGCAGCCACTGTTGTGACTGGGGATGAGGAAACAGTGTGGAGTCCTGCCCAAGTGCTCAGAGCATTTCTCACGATGGGCCACTTGCAAGATTTTTCGTGCAAACCTGCTAATTTGTGGCCACCAGTGCTTCCAGGTACATGATAATTCCGTGACCGCCTTTTCTCACACGCTGGAGTGTCGTACTCCTTCTTTGTGCCTTCTGTGAGGAAACATTTAATTTTGACTTCAGTACCTCTTGAGATTGTGTGAGTTTTTATAGACAGATGCCAGGGCAATAGATTCCTTCTGTCATAAGTAGGTTCCATCTTCTCTAAACACTTCATGGAGAATGGATGGCAATGAAATAGTTCAGAAAAATGCTCCTTTGTACCCAAGTTACAACCCAACACACCCATGATGAGAATCTCATAGCTTTAGCCTCCCATTTCAGATGGTGTAGGGAATATGCACCAATAATTCATCTCTTTTTGGCTTTTGTTTTTGTTTCTCTTTTGCTTTGTCTTCAGATTCTAATATATTCTTTAAAGTTGAATGCTATACACTCATTTGAAATGGGTCAGGTCTTACCCCATATTGATTTTAATGAGTATAATTGGCCACATTTTACAGTAACAAACTGGATGAGCCCCAGGGGGCCATTAAACACAAGGCAGTTCCAGCGGCTAAGAAAGGAAGCAAGCAGCAGATTGTGTAGGAAGAAGGGGTGGAGGTGTGGGGGTGTGTGGGCGAGGGCAGAGATTGTCTGAAAGTTGTGCTAAGAGAGACGATTGTTGTCCTCATGATCTTTCGAACAGTATTCTTTTGGTAGCAGACATGATTTAATCACAATCGTGATTTATTAAAACACTCATCACAAATAAAAGCTCAGTTATAAGAAAGGACTATGAACACTTAGTGTGAATACATCAGTATGTCTCATAAGCTATGACCCTGGGGAACTGAGGCAGACTTGGCTATGTTAAGGTCCTCTTGTCTAAAGTAGCAACACTAACTAATTCCTCACTGGTAGAGAAGGTTTAGTAATTTATGGAATATGCTCGTGTAATGATTACTGCAATGCAGGAAGGGCAGCGAGGTCCAGGGAATTTAAGCTTTGCTGATGTAACACTTATTGAACACACACATTGATGATGTACCATTTACTGAATACACACTAGCATCATTGATGATGTAACACTGGACACACACATTGATGATGTACCATTTATTGCATACACATTAGCATCATTGATGATGTAACGTTTACTGAACACACACATTGATGATGTACCATTTACTGAATACACACTAGCATTATTGATGATGTAACACTTACTGAACACACACATTGATGATGTACCATTTACTGAATACACACTAGCATCATTGATGATGTAACGTTTACTGAACACACACATTGATGATGTACCATTTACTGAATACACACTAGCATTATTGATGATGTAACACTTACTGAACACACACATTGATGATGTACCATTTACTGAATACACACTAGCATTATTGATGATGTAACACTTACTGAACACACACATTGATGATGTACCATTTACTGAATACACACTAGCATCATTGATGATGTAACGTTTACTGAACACACACATTGATGATGTACCATTTACTGAATACACACTAGCATTATTGATGATGAAACACTTACTGAACACAAACATTGATGATGTACCATTTACCGAGTACACATTAGGATCATTGATGATGTCACATTTAGTGAACACACACTAGCATCAGGTGGTGCTACCCATTTTCTAAGAAGTTCCATTTTATCTCCCAAATGAAGTAGATGGTGTTTTTTTGTTTGTTTGTTTGTTTGTTTGTTTGTTTTCCCCTCTTAGATGAGGCAGTTTCTCAGAACAAGTAGAGATAGGTTGTGGCTTCAATTTGAGGCCTGTTTACCACAGGCATCTTATTTCTAACCACTCCTAACCACATCCAGAGGCTTCAGGCTGACCAAGAGTGAAGACCACATATTAGGATCTTGTCTTCTGACATGTTCTGAGTCCCGTGATGCTAATCTTGACACACTTGGGAAGATGGTTCCCAATTAAGGGATTTCCTCCATTATATTGGCCTGTGGGCATGTTTGGGGCATTTTCTTGTTGCTAATGGATGCAGGAGGGCTCAGCCCACTGTGGGCACATGGTACATAGACTGAAGATAGATATGCCAGAGATGCTGGATGTGAGTCGCCTTCTCCGTGGTTCCAGAAAGCAAACCAGGACATACAAATTCTTTGATAATGCAAAAAGCATTTCAAGGTGTCAAGAAAGGCTCTGATCTTTTTTTCTTGTTATATCTTTGTTTTTAACCAAAAAAAAATCAAGGCAAGGTCCCATATGGCCTAGGATAGCCTCAAAGCTATGGCAGTGTTTCTGCTTAAGACTCCTGAGTGGTTGGGTTGTAGACCTGCACCGCCATGCCTGGTTCTGGTCCTATCATGTACAGGGCCTATTGAGTGAGATAGTGTTAATCTGTGAAGTCTCTGAGCTGTGGAATAGGTCGATGGTACTCGTAAAGAATGCATCATGAATAGGTCTTCCCAGAAAGGAACGGTGCCCTCCTCGCTAAAGAGAAAGTTCAAACACATGTGAGCAATTTGTGGAAAAAGGAGGAAGGCAAGTTGAAATGTGATAGTAAAAATTATATTTAGTAATATAGCTAGGAGTTAACAAACTATATATAGCCTAGGCTCCGAATATCATACCTGTTCTTTGAACCCTGGCCTTCTATTAACAGATAATAGTATTTCTTTCTTTATTAATTAACCAATTTGTTTATTTTAGTGTTTATTTATTTTGGCAGGTCTTACTCTGTAACCTAGTCTATCCTGCAACTCACTATGTAGCTGAGGCTGGCTTGCAACTCAAGGGGCTCTTCCTCTCTCACTCCTGAGTGTTGGAATTACAGGTGTGAGCTGCTGTGCCTGGCTAGATTTTACCCCTTTAAGTGGTTAGTTACAAAATGACCATGTAATACGTGTGTGTGTGACGTTCTCTGTATTGCCTCTTAGCTTATAATTCTAAAATATTTACAGCCTGACATGTAAGGAAAGCATGCTGGCTTCTGATTCAGATAAATAAATACTCTGAAAAACAAGATGTTTGGTAAAAAGCCTGTCGTCAACTAGCTACATTTTATTTCCCAGCATTTGGAATGTTTTTCTAGTTAGAAGACATGTTTTCTGCCCCCCTTCCTTAAAATGATTAGACTTGTAGTCCTGGAGATATTGGCTGTTAACATAAAGGGCTGCGGTTCTTTTAGGAGTGGTGAGTGTTGGGATAGGAACTTACGTGGATTCATGAGAGCCTGTGTGGGAGGAATTCCCTAACTTTATGATACTCCTGACAAATCTATCATTATCCGAGCCAGTTAGGACTTCTTGGCCTAATAAACATACACAGTTGGGCTGGTGAGATGGCTCAGCAAGGGCTAGCGCTTTCCATTGGGCCTGACTACCTGAGTCCAGTCCTTAGGACCCACAGTGTCCACTGTGGAAGAAGAATTGTTCTCTGACAATCGTGTCTGCTGTGTCATGGAAATCCCCCTGAAGTGGTTTGAAGAACCTCATAGGCTCAGAGGTTTGAATATTTGGTTTAGGAAATGTGGCCTTATTGGAGGAAGTATGTCACTGGGGATAGACGCTGAGGTTTCAAAGCCATGTGCCATTCTCGATTTGCTTCTTCTGCTTCATGCTTTGGGTTTACCATTTGAGCTCTCAGCTTGCTGATCCAGTTGCCATGACTGCTTCCTGCCACACTTCCCTATGATGATGGTGACAGACTCTCTCTTTGGAACTGTATGCCTAAATAAAATCTTCCTTCTCTAAGTTGTCTTCATCGTAGCAATAGAAAAGTAACTCATACACCTTCCTTAGAAATAAATGTTTTTAAATCAGACTTTCTCCTTGTTTTTTTTTTCTATTAAGATTTTGTGTATTTAGTATCAGTACCTTTGTGTTTTGACTTATCAGGCCTTTACAATGAATGCTTTAAACACCTGTAGCTGCTTTGAAGAACTTACTTAAGAGCCTGCTCATGTGCACTCAGGTCACCCTACAAGATGTTCCTATGTAGTTGTTACATGTCAGCTCAGTCTAGGATGCAATCGAGAGGAGATCCTCAAACTCCCCAACTGGCTGTGTCTCTGGGACGCCAGGTCCCTGGGTGGGGTCCCCACATGAGCATTTTCAGTGTTGGGGCAGCCCCTGTGCATTGTTTCCTTTATGTAGTCCAGAGTTGCTCAGCCCCACGCCAGGCAGGAAAGTTCCTCGTATAGAGGGCTGTGTTTAGCAGCGTCTGGGGTAGGGCTGAGTGGTGCTCTACGTACTAGATCAAGCAACACCCACATCTCTTCTAATTATGAAGAGTACACGGTTACCAAAAGGTGACTTCAGACATGGCAAAACTCTCTGGGAGATCAGAGTAGTTATAAAAGGGTATATCCTTCTGGTAGCTGGCGTGGGCCTGTGAAAAGTACATAATTTCCGAGCCTCGGTTTCTGGAAACTTCAAGGCAGGGCAAACCGCAAACACCATGTTGTAAGGGCAGGGAACTGAAGTAGGAAACAGATGTGCTGAGTGAGGGGGGATTGGGGGCTCAAGCATGAAAAGCAGCAGGCATAGGGAAGGGGGAAAGTGGGCAGACTGGGAAGAGGAGGAGGAGAGAAGACACTGGCTTGAGAGACACTGCCCCTAGTAACGCCCCACCTCCTTTGTTCATCCTTCCTTCCCTCTCGGAATATAGATCTGAGTCCTGGAAAAACCATCTAAGGTGAGGGATGGAGGGGATATCTTAGAGATAGCAAGGGGAAGTTTGGATTTAGTTTAAATTAAAGGCATTTAACTCTCAGGAGTCAAGGATCCAAGATATCATATAAACCTCAATTTCTGATCACCAGACTCTCACCATTAATTGGCGGTTTTATTTTATATTAAAGGTTGTTGTCCCTGCTTTCCTCAAGTTGGCTTTGAGTCTCCCTTTCTGCTTTTTAAGTAAATATTTCTCTACATGGACTGCCCCCTACCCCAGTACCACAGAGCTTCGGAATCACTTTTGAGCGCCGTGGTTTTATCACGTGGAAATTTACTGCACATGTTTGGAATTGCCTTTCCTCTCTCCTCTTTAAAACATTATGACCACACATGCTTCGCTCTAAATACTATTAAGTATTTTTTATTATTGCTATTTTAAAAAATCCTGCCTCAGGCAGAGCCCTACTCCAGCTTAAGTAAAGGTATGTATTGAAATAGCAGTAAGCATGTAACTGTGTTACATTAATATCTGAACTCATGTATGGCTTTGAATGTGTTGGAAACATTTTTTGAGTCACTTGACTAGGTTCTCTGGTTTTAGAGAGCTCTTTTTCTTTCCCACACTCTAAACCATAGATGGTTTTGTTCGCTCTCTCCTCCTGGATAAACACACTAGTTTTCTCTAGGCTGGATGCATTCTCTGTTTTCCGCATGTATCTTTGAACTCAGTCAGGTAATATAATGAGTTTGGCAAGCAACCTATCTACCAGCATGAACTCATTAGTGCATGATTTTAACAGCTACTAACGGGGCAGAGTTTTTTTTTTTTTTTTTTCCCGAGAATCTCATAGATTTGTAGAATGGTTTCTATATTCAAGGGCCATACTCTAGTGGTCATTTGTCAAGGAAATGGTTCAATACTGACTATAGCTCCTATTTGCAGAGATTAGCTGCCATTAGATTTGTTATTGTCTATTACTGTTATTTTCTATTTACTTTTTAAAGATTTATTTATTTTGTTATGCGCATTGATGTTTTTCTTGCATATATGTCTGTGTGAGGGTGACAGATCCCCTGGAACTGGAGTTACAGACAGCTGTAAACTGCCATGTGGGGGCTGGGAATTGAACCCAGGTCTTCTGGAAGAGCAGTCAGTGCTCTTAATCACTGGGCCATCTCTCCAGCCCCTGTTGTTCACTGTTTTTTTTTTTTTTTTTTTTTTTTTTTTGTTTTTCAAGACAGGGTTTCTCTGTAGCTTTGGTGCCTGTCCCGGAACTAGCTCTTGTAGACCAGGCTGGCCTCGAACTCCCAGAGATCCGCCTGCCTCTGCCTCCCGAGTGCTGGGATTAAAGGCGTGCGCCACCACTGTTGTTCACTTTTTATATCTCTTGGGAATCCTTAGACATATTTCTTTAAAGAATTCTGTGCCCACTCTCTGCAACTCTATTTTCTAAAAAAATCCAATTGTGTGTGTGTGTGTTTGGACAGTGCTCATGCAGTTCAGAAGAGGGTACTAGATCTACCTGGAGATGGAGTTAAAGGTTGTTCTGAGCCACACAGTGTGGGTGCTGGGAACGGGACTCTGGTCTTTTGAAGGCAGAGGCTGCTCGTTTGTTTCCTGGCCACCCAGACCCGAAATAATCACACAGAAACTATATTAATTAAAACACTATTTGGCCTGTTAGTGCAGGCTTTTTATTAACTAACTCTTACATCTTAAATTAACCCATTTTTATTATTTTATATTTTACAACGAGGCTATGGCCTACTGCTAAGCTCTGGTGTCTGTCTCCTTTGGCAGCTATGTGCCATCTCCCTGACTCCACCTACTCTCTCTCTCTATTTCCTGCCTGGCTTTACTCTGCTAAGCCATTGACCAAAACAGCTTTATTCATTAACCAATAAAAGCAGCACTTATATAGAAGGACATCCCACATCATCTTTCTGCAAGAGCAGTGTGTGCTCTTAACCACTAAGCCATTGTCTCCAATCCATACCCTCTGCAATTTTTTAATGGTTTGATCCTGGTATCAAGAGCTCCTTTCTAAACTGTGTATATTCTTAGTGTGCTGGGTATCAATCGTGATTTAGACAATGATATTTGGGACATTACTTTTTGCATTGATATCTAAACTGGAATACATTGTAAGATGGTTTTCTTACAGGGAGGAAGAGGTTTTCATTCTGGCAGAGGCCACACAGAAAGTTAGAATCTAATTGTGCCATAGTAGAAATGACGCTGAATGCTGGTATTGAACCTACATTCCTAGCCATGTTCTTACAGGTGGGGTGGTCTCTCCTGAAGTTATTTCATAATGCGTGTCAAGCTTTAGGCTGTTTTAAAGGCCCAGACCTTAGCTGTTTTAAAAAGCAGAATACCACATGGTGCCTGGGTCCCAGCCAGTTGCACATTTGAAACTTGAGACACTTTTAAAACGCTGCCAGGCACAAGCTTCAGTGGGTATCATTAAGATTTCTCCTTAGCGGTGTGGAGAGGGTGGAATGATAGTGGGAGTTTGGTGGCGACTTAAAGGTGATGAATCGAGAGTGCTGACGTTTGGCATGTCACATTAGAGAGGCCACAAACCCCTTACAGAAGTCACTGATTTCTGCTTCGCTAGGCTGTGGTTGGGTTTGCATCCATACCCACTCCTCTGTTGTCCTGTGGACATTTGTGTCTTGTGTAGAAGACATGAGGAGCGTGGTTCAAAATGGTTGTGTTTCTTGATATGCAGCCACATGAGGTGTCTGCAGGGCATCGTATAACCTAGGTTTACTGGGCTTTGTGTGTAGTAGCTAAGGAAGGCCCATGGCGTCTCATTTTGGGTAGCCCTGTGGGGTGCTGTTAATAGCAACATGGTCATCATCGCTAGCACCACTGCTGACTGGAACGTGTTCCCAGTACAGGCAGGTAGCTAAGTGCTGTGCTCAGCTTCTCCCCAGAACAACGGTTTGAGGTGTAGGTGTTGGTATTTCCCTACGATTTTGTCAGGGCAGGTAAGTAACTTCCCTAGGACCTCACAGGACATGGCCCATGAGATGAGGAACTGTACCATCACCTGTTGGGTGGGAGTCCAAGTGACTCCCCGCCATTTCTTCCTCTACAGCTCTTCTCCTCTCTGCTTTGTGTTCTTTGGACTTTTTTTCCCTAGTAGATTTCTCATCTGGTTTCTGTTATAATGCCATTGAAAGCCGTACTCTTTCAGTGTTCTGATTTTTTCTCTCATTTTAACCTGACCACTTTCTTTGCCTTTGTGTTTGCTCTGTATTGTTTGGGAGCTGTTGTCGTATTCCAGTAGCTGTTCAGTGCTTTGATCAGCGATCGGAAATTTGTAAGACACTCCTAAGCTAGTAGAACGTGAATTAACATGCCTCTCCACTTCCTATCGAAGAGTACAACAGGGCCTGCCTCTACAAATGGCGCTTTCGTTTCCTTGAAGAAAGGAGAGAAAGGATGTCAGTTGGCCTTGTAAAGCTAGGTTGTCCTCCCTTCCCAAACCACTGCCTTTTCTCTGCAGGCTTAAGTCTTTCCTGCTGGCATTTTATAGGTCATTGTTGAGGTTCAGGTGTTTGCACTGAACTGTGAAAACACACGGGTGACCTCTCTACCATCTTGGTCTCACCTTGCATTTGCTTGTAAACATTATTATATTGTGTGCAAAGCATCTGATTTACAGGGCTTGATAAAGCGACTTGAATATGACATGTTTACCTCATGTCATGTCTGCTTTATAGTAGGTGCTCAGCAAGTGTTGGTCTACTGTTATTTAGCACACATATACCTGGTTCTTCTCAAGGCAGTTTACTCTTTAAAAAAATTTTAATGCCCATGGTTCTTTATAATTATTGATATGTAACTATCTCCTAGAAACATTCTGTATAATATATAAACAGAGATATATACATCGTATAGATCTTTAATGCCAGACACTAAGGAATAGCTTATTTTAAAGAACATAGGGAGGAATGCATTTTCTGGCCTTTCTCAGCCTTCAGATGCCAGTGGTATGGCTTGGCTCGTGGTCCACTCCATATTCAGGCTAACACTGAACCATCGTCACATTTCACTGGACCTTGTTTATTCTACAGTTTCTCCATACACTTTTCATTCCAATTTTTATTTTTTTTGAGAATTTCATACATAAACACTGTTTTTACATGATTCCAATACTTCTTCTCTCCCTCTAACTCCTTATGTCCCTTTCTCCACTCCCTTTAAAGTTCTGGATCTCTTCTTTAATTCTTGTTACATATATTGCATATATACGTGCACATATATGTAACAATACATATGCACCCAGCCAAGTCCATCCAGTATTGCTCATATGTGTAATGGATTTAGGAATGACTGCTTGGGATTGGGTAACCTATTAGGCCTTACCCCTCCATGCAGAGCTATGGGCAATCGATGAGTCCCAAGAGAGGGAGAAACGTCTTCTACACTCTTGGGTCCGTCTGTGGGTTTTTATCCCATTGCTCTTCCCTGTGTTTGACTCCGTCTTCCACCTGGGTACAACTTGCAGTTTATTTTCACACGCTGCTAGGATCATCTGAGGGAAACATTGACCTGCTCTTGAGCAGCCTCCGTTGCCTGGAGACGGATGTACAAACGCCGAGGAAGGGACAGAGGGACTTTCCAAGCTCCTCTGCTCCAGCTTTCTGTCTCCCTGCTTTGTCATTTCACACTCAGGCTTTCTTGAGCAGCAAACCTCTGGTCTCTGTGTCTGTGCTGGTGAGCTTCCCCTGCAGCCTTGGCTCCTCTTTTCCTCAGTGTGGAGGAGAAGATTGGTGTAGACTTTTCCAATCATCTATATATGTCTGATGCTATTTTAAAGCACTGATATGTAGCAACTCATGGATTTAATCTTTACCACAGCCTCAGTGAAGATAAACCTATTAATTAATATCACCTTGTTACAGGGATGTGGGCTACTCTGCCTGGACCACACAGGGAGTCACAGTCAGGGTGGTTACAAGGCTGTGTTCATAGCCATGGGGTTACACTGTCTCTTATGTGCCTGCAGGGAGTGTTAGGGTGGAGAGTAGGTGTTTAGCATGATTTCCCAGATCCAGGTCCATAAACCCAATTTTTCTCCAAAGCTGGTTATCATGCCAGTCCCCTCAATCCTCTGCCCATCAATTAGGAGTTGGTTTTGAAAGTCTTTGAGACTTCATAAGGTCGCATTAAGGGGATGATAGTGGGAACAGACAGACAGTAATTGGAGAGGTCGCTCTGAAATAGAATTCCTAGCTATGATTGAAGAAGAAAGAGGAGAGCAGAAGTATCAGAGAGAAACTGTATTTAGGGGAAGAAAGGTACCGAAAGAGAGGAGCACAGAGATGGAAATAGAAGGAAGAGTGTAGAGAGGATGGGAACCCAGAACGCTGAATCTGCCAGGATAAGGGAGCTCATTGATTCGGCCTCTTGTTTATGGGTTCATGTAGATCTGGAGGGGACGCTGCAATGGGGCTGCATTCAGACGGGGCCTTTGGGCTGCACGTCTCTGTTATTGATGAGTTTAGTAGCAGATAGCTCTGAAGACAGACAACTGCATGTAGCTTTACATCAGCTCAAGTGGCATTTGTTCCTACACTCCTCCCTTTTATGAAATGACAGGAGGTTTTAATCAGACCTTAATTTATTCAAATTATACTTATATTTAGTTTTCTTAAAGAATGTGCTATAATCAAACAGTAGAAAATGTAAAGACTTTGAATTTTAGCCCAAAATATTAAAGCTGAACTAACTTCTTAATGCCATGAACCTTAAAGATCCAGATGAATGGTTTCTGTATTGGGTTTGGGAACTGTGTGGATGGCAATATCCCGGCAAGATACTGACACTGGGTCTTAGTAGCTAGTGCTGCATAATCAGAGACGGGTAAGGTCTGAGCGGCTCAAACAGGAAATTAAAATGTTTATATCTAAAAATCTTTGCTTTTGCTTTTTCAAGTGACCTTCAGTGCCAGAAAGTGAAGACCTAGGCAGAAACGCTAGGCGGTTTCTGAAGCTCTTGTTTGTAATCAGCTGACTTGATTATCCTCATATATTGGAAGTGTATTTGAGAGGAAATTAGATTCCATGATGTTCTGGCCATTGGTTACATAATATCAATGCTTCTGTCAGGCTTTTGGAAGAAACTTTGAAATATAGAGTTACCTTTGGTCTCAAAACCCCAGTGGATTTGGCAAAAGTTTAAATGAACTTGTCTTTAAGTTGTTGCCTTGTCATCCGCAATACTTGACATTCTGGAATGGCTTCTTTGTTGTGAGTGGGTGCTACCCTGGGCCTTGTGGGATACCCAGCAACACCCTTGACCTATGCCTAGAGATGTCACTATGGCATCAATCCTCCCCATATACCTTGTGTCAATCAAAAAAGTCTCCATAGATTTCCAGAAGTTCCCTAGGGGACAAAATTCATGCCGTTGAAAAACATTGCTCCAAAGCCTTGCTACCCAAATCCAACATGCAACAGAAATGTAGTCTCCTGGGAATTTGCTAGAACTGTTCTATTTAGCCCAGGGCTCGAAAGTGAGAAGCTACACTGTAGTAAGATCTGCAAGAAACCTGGGGACTGGTAGAGGGTGAGACCCCAAGGATGTAGAACTCAGCATTGGGCAGCCTGAGGGTCAGAAGGGGAGAGCTTTGGAGCCAGACTATTGCTCCTAGGGGTATGGCCTTGAGCAAATTGGTTAACCTCTGCAAGAGTGTTTCTTCTCTATCAGCAGGGACTAATAAAACTGTTGCAAGAAGAAAGCCAATACAGGAATAAAGCGTGAAAGAAAGTGATGCCTTGGGAGGCTTGCCCTGCCCTCATCAGCGCTTGCTGTGGGCTGCTTTCCTGCTGTCCGTGGCAGCAGTGCGGTCACAGACTTCCTTGATGTGACGAGACAGCAGGGGAGACAGGACCCGTGTCTGCGCTCGAGCTCCAGAAGTGCAGCAGCACATAAAAAGTCTGCTTGTTTACACGTTTTTACCTTTGAATTATCTCCTTTCTTCAAGCTGTGGCTCTCTTGGTCTGGCCCTCCCATTGCTTTAGAAACTGGGCTCCTGGATCTGCGAAACTCATTATCTTGGGTTTTGTGGATGCTCAATGATCTAATTTAAAAGCCAGACTCTAAGGGTAGGAAAGGTGAAGTTGATGGCAGGTAAGTATATTTAGGGAAGAAGTATCTATGTAGTGAAGTCTATTCCTGTGTCATTATGACTGGATTTCAAAATGGGCAATTATTTTCACAACCGTTACTAAGATGTTTGGTTAAACAAAATTAAGATGAACATTTCTACCTGGGAAAAAAGTTGGTTGTTATAGAACTCCTGATTTCCCCCCTTTATCTTTTTTCACCCTGTCATTAGCTTACCACAGATATAAAAAGTCCCTTCTTAATTTATCAAGAGAAGCAAAGGTGACAATGAGGGCATGGGTGTAGGGGAGCTGGCTCTGTCCCCTCACCTGATGCAGTGGCCCTAGTGGCCCAGACTGACCAGCTCGGCTACCACCCAGGCCCACAGCTGGACCTTGGGTTGGCCCACCCTAACATCTAGGACCTGCTGTAGCTCATGAAGGGATGGGTCCTGTGGTACAATACACACAGAATCTTCAAGACTGGGGGTGGCCACGAGGACTTCCGAGAAGGATCCAGTGATGATGGAGTGCCAGGAGCCAGAGGCCTTGAACCATTGCAATGAAAATCTGCTAGTAAAGCTGTGAGGACAGAACACAAACGCCCCCCATGCCACCAGGACAAAATGAAGAGGTACTGGAAAGACAGGAAAGAAGAAGCAAAGAATTTTTATTAATTTATTTATTTTTGTTCTGTTTTGGTTTGCTTGCTTGCTTACTTTGTTTTGTTCTCTTTTGGGGGAGTGCTGCACAGGAGAGGGGAGAATATGGGGGACCAGGCGGTTGGTGAAATTGGGGCGCATGATGTAAAACTCCCAAAGAATCAATAAAGAAGTTCAATTAAAAAAAAAAAAAAAGAGTCGCTCTGATAGTATCATGGCACACTCTAACCTGGCACAGATAATGATCCTTTTGTTTTGTTTTGAGGGGGTGAAGTTTATTTAAAAATGTCATGCTTTGTTTTCAGGGCTATTTAATATTGGGTAACTAATTAGGGTGTGCTCTTTCCTGGAGAATACTATTACTCCCGCTCTTAGCATTCCTTAGGTGCCTGCAGTCCCCCCACCCCGCGTCTGAGGCCTCCTGGGCTCAGCCCACCCTTTTCTGCCCCCATCTCCATTAGCACGTCTATAACATGTCTATTGTTGCGGTACTTGTTTAGCTTATGCTTAGCCAGTCATGTTGGTCAGACTTTATGGGTGTAGTCTGACATTTCTGAGAGAAACAATCTCAAAGCAAATTCCCTATTCCTCTGGCTCTTTCAATCTTTCTGTGTCCTTGTCCACAGTGGTCCCTAAACTTTAGGTATAGTAACTAATACTATAGGTATATAATCACTTGGGACTGGGCTCCTCAACTCTGCATTTTTTGCTTGGCTGTGGCTTTCTGTAGTGGTTTCTTGTAGTGGCATTACATTTTAATAAGTAGAGCTTGAGATCAGAGAGTAGAACAGCCCCACTGGTCAGCTTTACTGACCAGGCAGTGGTGACACACACCTTAAATTCCAGTAGCCACACTAGTTGCCATAGAAATCGGTTGGTGCATACCTTTAATCCCAGTGGTGCACACCTTTAATCCCAGCCCTAGAGGGGATTATAAAATGGGAGGAGACAGCTCTCAGACACAGTCTCAAAAAAAGTGAGATTCCTGGAGGCAGGATCGCCATTTCGGACTGAGGTCGAGGTAAGAGCCAGTGGCTGACTGTTTTGCTTTTTGGATCTTCAGGTTGAACCCCATTATCAGTCTCTGAGCTTTTATTAATTATGTTTCAGTCTCTTTCTGCGGCAAAGAGAAGTTTCCTTGATGAAGTGTTAGGACTATACTTATCTGTGGGTATTAGGACAAGTATTTAGGATGTAGTTAGGGATTATGCTGGTTTATTAAAGTGGTATTTGTTGGTTCTTCTTCCAAGACCCATAACTTCTTCACTAGTCCTGGGTAGTTGGCTGGGTTTCCAGTACTAGGCATGATTTTCCTCATGCTGTGTGTTTGGGGTGTCTTAGGTTCAATTACAGAGCTGTTGGTTACTATCAAGGTGTGTGCGCCATCATTTATAATAACCATTAGGGTTATCATTTGATGCTGGTTGTTGTTGAGGTTCTTAGCTGGGAAGGAATGTTGGTTGCTTTCTTTCAGATACTATGAAAGCTGGTTCTTAGGGAAGGGGACTTTTAGGTTGGTTCTAGCTCAGGGTCCTCTCATCTCTGAAATGCATGGTGTCTTTAGAAATAGGGTCTTACAAATAACATTATACAGATAGAGCAGGTTGTATATATGTATTTAGAACTATATATACATGTGTGTTTGTAACAATAATTAATAAAAAAGGGGTTCATGAATTTGGAGGAGAGCAGGGAGAGGGTATGTGAGAGGCTTGAAGGGAAGAAAGGGAAGGGAGAAAAGATGTAACTATATTTTAATATCAAAAATGAAATAATGAACAAATAACATGCAATACAGGTAACAAGTACACACACATTCATAGCCAGTATTTGAATCTGACTCGTCAGAATAGACTATGCAGACCCCAAGAATAGCCATGTGCCACACATGATATTTTATTTATTTTTTAATCTTTTTAAAAAATTTATTAATTTATTTATTTGTTTATTAAAGATTTCTGCCTCCTCCCCGCCACCGCCTCCCATTTCCCTCCCCCTCCCCCAATCAAGTCCCCCTCCCTCGTCAGCCCTAAGAGCAATCAGGGTTCCCTGCCCTGTGGGAAGTCCAAGGACCACCCACCTCCATCCAGGTCTAGTAAGGTGAACATCCATACTGCCTAGGCTCCCACAAAAGCTGCTTGTCTTTTTTTTTTTTTTTTATATTATTTTTGAGACAGGGTTTCTCCGTAACTTTTTGGTTCCTGTCCTGGAACTAGCTCTTGTAGACCAGGCTGGCCTCGAACTCACAGAGATCCGCCTGCCTCTGCTTCCCGAGTGCTGGGATTAAAGGCGTGCGCCACCACCGCCCGGCCCTACACATGATATTTTAAAGATTAGTGAGAGACCACACATATGACTGCAGTTGAGTAAGATTATAACAGTCGGAATGCTTTCATTACTTATGATGTCACAGCTGTCAAATGTTTAGATACATAAAACCTTGCCATTCCCTTGCATTGCCTGCAATACTCTGTGGAGTTTTGTAGCCTAGAGCCGATTGACTGTGTTATAGAACTGAGGTGTCTAGCGGGCTTTGCCACCTGGGTTGGTACAAGCATAGTCACTAATGATTAAACATTGCATTTCTCAGAGCATATCCATATCACTAAGTAATGCATGCCTCTAGCTTATTTACAGTGTTGTGATGCTATCAGTGTGGAGGAGACATGATGTAGAACCATGGTGTGGAGTCATAGATGGGCACTGCACAACTCCAGGGGATACTGTTTATATTGTAGCAAGCATAGGTTTGCATACATGTATTAGGATAGTGTGCCAGGAGGTGTCAACACATTCCCTTAGTGTAACAAAAATCAGTCTATGGCAGAGATGCTCTAATAGGTAAAAAGTCAAGTGCTTGGACAAGGGAATTCCTTCTCTAATTTGTACAGAGGAAATGTAAGCTAGCAGTAGCCCTGCCAATTCAGCTTTCTTTGGGAGTTCTACTTTGCTGTGAAAAATAATATACCTCATTATCCCAGAAGAAAGAATGGGAATAAGAGCCAAGAGAAAAATATAATGCATTTCATAACTCATGAATGTGGAAAAAGAATCCTTCATGAAAGGGATGCTTTCGAATATCCTTTTCATCTGGACGCTACTGCTAATAGCTGTGTGCCGCCATCCTTCCCAGGTGGAGAAGTCATCGAGGTGGTAGAATTGGCTTGCCAACCTGGGTCCAGCCGGCAGCAATTACAATATGCAGAAGGGTCCAGCTGGCTCAAACCAGCTGGTACTGGTTTGGAGGTTGGGAGATTATTCAAGGTTATTCTTATACATGAGACTTCACTTGCTGTGTGCCTACTCAGGACTTGGCTTTTTGGAGGCAAGGGCTGTTCACATAGCTTAGCCTTGGCCAGGCCAGCAGCTTTGCTGGCTCGTCCTCAGGTCTTTAGTGGAGACAGATCACTCATGTTCTTGCAGTTTTCCATTGTCACTTCCATTTTATTCTTGAGAGAGCCTGTAGCTTCACCTTGAGCTGCATCTGAATAGTAAATGAATAGCAAGCATTTCTGCTAGGTGTGGCAGCATTGGACCTGCAGCTGCCAGAGGCTCTTCTGAATAAGCCAAGGGGAGAGAATGCAGCTACCAATGTGGAGGAGCAGGGAAGCAGAAAGTGTGCTTTTTGTTGTTCAACTGATAAACTTTTGGGTTCTTTGCATTGTATTTGCATGTGCCAGTCATTTCTAGTGGCTTGAAAGAAGTTAGAGGTTATTGCTGTTGTTGGTATTTGTTTTGGTTTGTTTTTTTTTGGTTGGTGATGTCATTTTTATAGCTGTGATGGTAGCAGGATTTTCAATTGAATGTAAGTTGTGATTTAAAGGGGAAAATAGTGTGTTCATGAAATCTGCAAATAATATGCTAAAACTGAATTATATGATTACAGTGTCATAGTGATGATATAATAAGAATTTTTATATTCTACTATATTACATATATTTACATTATAATTTATATTTACTATTATATAATGAATGCGTATATTATTGTGCAATATATTACATAGCAGAACACTTACTTTGGGCCCATATATAACATTTAGTTAGTACCTGTATAACTGACTAAGGAAGGTCACAATTGCTTTTGCTTTTATTAACATGGACAGGGGGGTTGAGTGGGGTTACCTTCACGTTTCTAGGAAGCAGAAGGGATGGGTCTGACTTGTTACACTCTCAAGCCCTTATGTGTAATAACTATGTTTCTGAGCTTGTTCCCTGGGGATATGTGAATGCTGTTGCTTTTTGTAGAATGTCTTTGTTCTGTCTCCTGTTGCCATGACTTGGTTCATGGGCCTCATGCCAGAAATCCAGTGGCAGGAGCTCAAGAGAGCTGATCACCTTATCTGCAGTTAAGAAGCAGAGGGGAGGAATGCATGCTTAGCTCTCTTCTCCGGTTTACACAGTCCAGGTCCCCTGGCCAGGGGATGCTCCCTCTCACAATTAAGGTAGGTCTTCCCTAAGCAAATTGCGTAGTAAACGCTCACAGCTCATCCAGAGGGCTGTCTCCCAGGCGATTCTAGATTTTGTCAACTTGAGAATGAACACTGTCACAGTGACGAGCCATCCCAGTTGCTTGGTAGTGAGGCCTTTTCTAGGAAGTCTTGGAGGAGCAGGGAGAAGATGGTTGTGTGTTCTTGCACGCTTTGGCAGAGACCAGGTAGGTGAGCATGAAGTGGAACCAACTGGGCGGCCTTGTCATCCTTCATAACCGTTCCGTTGTCGGGCAAGGTTCGCACTGAGGTGTAGTTTTCCTGTCAGGAGGTAGTGAAGTGTGAAGACCGTGCTGAGACCTTTGAGGCTCTGTCTTTGTGATCTTCCTATGAGGAAGAGATGGAGATGAACTGTAGATAAATGCACAGATGTTTATATACCCAGTGAGCTGGCAGGAACCATATGATTGCAGCTCAGTCTGGGCCAGAGCGATTGCTTTTCAGTTAGATGTCTCCATCTTGGCTTAATTTGGTAGGTTTCAGTAACTTGGGGGAACGTTCATCCCTCACGTGATCCTGAATGTGAGCTGTTTCTTCTTCTATAACAAGATGTCAGAAACTCAAGTTGAGTGTTCGCAGTTATCTATATGCTGGAACTGAAAAACTTGGTGGTAAATGTACTTAGTTTAAAAGGGCAATTTGCTGTTGGAGGGTTTCTGTTCCTTTGGGACCCCCCTTCAGGTCTGATCACCTCCTGCTGGAGCATGGACCCCCCACCTTCAGGTCTGATCACCTCCTGCTGAAGCATCTGCCTAGAGGCCTGTCTATTGACAAGAGGAAGCTCATTTGGTTGGATTTTGGTGAAAATCAAAGTAAAAGCCTTTTAAATAAATTTTTTTTAATTTTATTATTTATTTATTTTTTTATCGAAAAATTTCCGCCTCCTCCCCGTCTCCCATTTCCCGCCCCCTCCCCCCACTCCTCTCCCCCTCCACTCACTCCTCTCCCCCTCTCCCCACTCCTCTTCTCCCACTCCTCTCCCCCTCCCCCCACTCCTCTCGCCCTCCCCCCCCCACTCCATCCCCCTCCCCCTACTCCATTCCCCCTCCCTCTACAGTCTGAAGAGCAGTCTGGATTCCCTGCCCTGTGGGAAGTCCAAGGTCCTCCCCCCTCCATCCAGGTCTAGTAAGGTGAGCATCCAAACAGGCTAGGCTCCCACAAAGCCAGAACATGCAGTAGGATCAAAACCCAGTGCCATTGTCCTTGGCTTCTCATCAGCCCTCATTGTCTGCCATGTTCAGAGAGTCCGGTTTTATCCCATGCTTATTCAGTACCAGTCCAGCTGGCCTTGGAGAGCTCTCAATAGATCAGCCACACTGTCAGAGTGGGTGGGTGCACCCCTTGCGGTCCTGACTTCCTTGCTCATGTTCTCCCTCCTTCTGCTCCTCATTTGGACCTTGGGAGCTCAGTCCGGTGCTCCAATGTGGGTCTCTGTCTCTATCTCCATCCATCACCAGATGAAGGTTCTATGGTGATATGCAAGATATTCGTTAGTATAACTATAGGGTAGGGTCATTTCAGGTTCTCTCTCTTCAGTTGCCCAAGGAACTAGCTGGGGACATCTCCCTGGACACCTGCAAGCCCCTCTAGAGTCAAGTCTCTTGCCACCCCTAAGATGGCTCCCTTAATTAGGATATATACTTCCCTGCTCCCATATCCACCCTTCCTTTATCCCAACCATTCCATTCCCCTCCTCCCCTTCTCACTTTTCTCTCCCCATTTCTCCTTACCCCCATCCCACCCCACCCCCAAGTTCCCAGTTTTTGTCCGGTAATCTTGTCTACTTCCCATATCCAGGCGGATGACTATACATTTTTCTTTGGGTTCAACTTCTTATTTAGCTTCTCTAGGATCACAAATTATAGGTTCAATGTCCTTTATTTATGGTTAGAAACCAATTATGAGTGAGTACATCCCATGTTCATCTTTTTGGGTCTGGGTTACCTCACTCAGGATAGTGTTTTCTATTTCCATCCATTAAATAAAATCTTAATGTGGGTTTCTTTTTATTAACATGCTTGCATTTATACACAGACTTTCAGGGGAACATATGAAAAGGTGAATGTTTTTCTTTCAACTTACTGGTACTTTTAGCAGTTTTGAGATTTTTTTGAATGCTTTTCATTTATTTATTTGTCTATTTGTTTCTTTGTTTTACATCCTGACCACAGTTTCCCCTTCGTTATTTCCTCCCTTTCCCCACCCCCAATCCACTCCTTTGTTTCTGTTCAGAAAGGGGCAAGCGTCCCATGAGTTACAGCAAGGCATGGTGTATCTAGTTGCCACAAGACTAGTCACCTCCTCTTGTATTAAGGCAAGGCAAGTCAGTTGAATATGAGGAAAAGGATCCCCCAAACCAGCCAGCCCAAGTATTAGGGACAGCCTCTGCTTCTGCTCTTAGGAGTCCCACAAGGAGACCAAACTACGCAACTGTCACACATGTAGAAGGCCTAGGTTGGCCCCGCGCAGGCTCCCTGGTTGTCTGTTCAGTGAGTTTCTATGAGGCCAGGTTAGCTGTCTCTGTGGGTTTTCCTGCGAGAGTAAATATCTTTAAAGCTGCTTTTGTGCTCTCAGTGGATACTTGGATTTTTTTTTTTTAAACCAACTAACGATCTGATTGCTTCACAAATCTGACCACTGAGACTTTAAGTCTCTTTTGACCTTAAATGTTTGGGGTCCAGGGGAGGGGTCTCCTGCCTGCTCAGGACATCTGCTGCTTGTTGTGAAATTGCTCTGGAATCCTGTCTCTGGAGTGGCCTTCAGTGTGGACGGTCACGATTGTGGCATTCTCATCTAATAGGGTGAGAGAAGGCCCCTTCCTCATGAAACAGCCCCCCAAGAGTGGCCCAACATTAGAAGGGGATGGAACACTCTGAGGGAATCCTTAAAAGTTACAACTGTTTGAATCTTCCTGCCTGTCGTTTTCATAAGTGGCCTCAGCAGACTGGAAACTTTCCTTCTAGCTCAGAGCCGAGATGAACAGTGTCTATTTTTATCTATTAAATAGTGGGTGTCTTCAAATAGTGTTGGGAATGCAGTGCTGTGTGCCTCTGTTTTAGAGGCTCCAGTGATGGCCTTTTATTTTATTTTAAAAGTGTGTGCATGTGGAAAGAGATAGATAGATAGATAGATAGATAGATAGATAGATAGATAGATAGATAGATAGATAGAGTGCCAGCGAGCCGAGGATGCTGTTGGGTGTCCTCCTCAGTTATCTCTACCTTTTTTTTTTTTTTTTTTTTTTTTTTTTTTTTTTGTTTTTTTGATGCAGTGTTTCTCTGTGTAACAGCCCTGGCTGCTGTGGAACTAGCTTTGTAGACCAGGCTGGTCTCGAATCCACAGAGATCCGCCTGCCTCTGCCTCCTGAGTGCCACCACTGCCCGGCTCTCTATCATATTCTTTGTGGCATGACTTACTGAACCTAGGGCTCACCAATCTTGACTTTGCTTGACTGGTTGGCCGGCAAGTTCTAGGGAACCAGCAGTCTCTGCCTTCCCAGTGTCACCCTGGGTGCTCCATGTGAGCTCGGGGCCTTGCACTTGTGTGGCAAGCACGTTACTGAGTGAGCTGCCTCTTACTCCTAGCTGAGCATCTCTCAACCCTATTTTTCTTTTGGCTTTATTTAGTATGTGTCTCACTGAGTCTGGGGCTTGCTGTTTCAGACAGAAGGACAGACTAGCTAGCAGGCAGACCCTGAAGTCCATCGGACTCAGATCCCCCAGGTATGCCCCCACACCTGGCTTTTTTTTTTAATGGTTTCTGAGGATCTGAACTTGGACAGATGCTTAGGCAGCAAGTGCTTTACCCAGTCACCCATTCGTTCTTCTCTGTTTTTGATGTTTTTACCTTTTTTTCTGTTTTACCCATGCTGCCAAAGGTCACGCCTCACAGTTGACATTATTTGTGTTTCTAGCAATTTCCTCACATTTGGATTTTTCTTTCTTGATCTGCTATGGACTGGATAGGAAGTCCTTTCTAAGCTGGTTAGGATGGTTATAGTAACTAGAGTCTGAACAGCACACAGGTGATGAAAGTGAGGACCGAGTCATTTAGCACAGCACTTTACAGGTATTTGTAGTGTCCTGTCTAAAGAGCGCCTTGTGAGTTTTGGCACTGGTGAAATAAAGATTTCAGCTAATGTCAGTATAACTTGACTTTATCAAGAATCTTAGAACCCTTGATTCTTTCTGTAGATCTGTACTTCTATCTGGATGTGTAACAGAATTTTATTCAAGGGGTTGGGGTCTTGAATGTTTATATTTTAGTCAAAGTTTATATTTTAGCACTCTCATTTTCTCTGTTTTCTTTTTAATTATGCATCTAAAATGACTTCTTTAACATTTAAAAATTAGTTTCTTTCTTCATTATTTCTTATATTCACATACTGTGGGATGTTTATATGTGTATCATATATGAGTAAGCACACACGTGAGTGTGGAAGCCAGAGGATGGCTAGTGGGAGTCAGTTCTCTCCTTCCACCATGTGAGTCCTGGGGACCAACTCAGGTCATCAGGCCTGGCAGTAAGTACCAAGTCAGTTTACTGGCTCTTCATGGTGTTACTAGAAATAGGGATAGCTTCACATAAGTTACATAAGTTAACCAAATTTGAGCAAATCAAACAGCATGTTAAATTTCATATTTGTTCATACTATTAGGAAGTCAGCTGAGGTATAGTGTAAAAAGGCATTTCTAAATATACGAACACAACCTGCTCAGTCTGTAGAATGTTAACTTGAATGCATATGTTCTCAGCCCTTGCCGCTTGGTACTGGATAACAAGTTGGTGTACTCATCTCTGGGAAAGACTGTCTCTTCCACTCTCAGCATCCCTTGGTTTCCTGTTCTTTGTATAGGGTTGAGACCTTGTGGGTGTCCCCTGTCTACTTGGCCTGTCTATTGTTGTTGTGTAGCTTATGCTTAGGCGGTCATATTGGTGAGGCTTTCTAGGTGTAGCTTCTGACATTACCTGGAGATGCAACCTCACAGCAAACTGTTTCCCTGATTCTTACAGTCTTTCTGTGTCCTCTTCCACAGTGGTCCATGAAGTTTGTAGCTGTTGTGTAGATGGATCAGTTGGGACTCGGCTCCACAACTCTGCATTTGCTTAGCTCTGTGTGTGTGTGTGTGTGTGTGTGTTTGTAGTAGTGGTAGTTTCTTTGATGAGGTGTGGGTATAAGGACAACTATTTAGGATGTAGTTAGGGATTATGTTGGTTTATTAAAGTGGTGTCTGTGGGTTCTTCTCCCAAGATCCACGACTTCTTCACTAATCCTGGGTAGTTGGCTAGGTTTCCAGGACTAGGCATGGTTTTCTTCATGCTATGTGCAGGGGGCGTCTTACATCTAATTGCAGGGCTGTTGGTTACCAAGGTGGTGTACCACTAATTCACTCTGAGTAGTTGTTACTGTGGTTCATAGTTGGGTAGAACTTTTTTTTTTTCTTTCTCCTTTGGAAGCTTGCATGGTGCCTTCTGCTGCCATGAAAGCCAGTCCTCAGGGAGGAAGATTTTAGGTCAGTTCCAGCTCAGGAGCTTCTGGGCCCTGTGTCTGACATGCCTGGTGTAATCAGCAATAGGGACTTACCTTCCACCCCTTGGGAGCAACCAAAGGCAATAGCAATAATGTACACTGCTTTGGGAGTCTCTTGGACAACCATGACTAACCACTTGAAAGAGGCTTCTTAAGCTTGGTGTTGGAGTTTTCGTTAAATGGTCTTTGGCCATCGGAGGGATTCTTGTCAGCCAAGATGTAAAAATTTCATTGACACTATATTTGTATACTACTTATGCATATTATAGACATTTTAGGCAGATAGTTACGGGCATGGTTTTGTATGACCTTCCCAGACATTCTTGCTGTATTTTACTCCCCTACCTCCTTATTCTGTATTAATTTCCCTCCCGTTTTCCCCATCAAATCACTTACACTGTCATTATCCTTTCTACTGCTCCCCTATCCAGCCTCCTACCCCAGAAATGGCCCCTTTTCACTTCTGTGGTTTCTGCAGGTACCCAGGATGTGTATTCACATCTGGACATTTGGAGCTAGGAGCATCTGATGAGAGAAAGCTTGTGATGTTTATCTTTTTGGATCTGGTCACCTCACTCAATATAAGCATTTCTATTTCCATCCATTTACCCGCAAAGCTCATGATTTCATTTTTCTTGACAGCAGAATAGTGTAATATTGTGTATGTGTACCACATTTTCATTATCACTCATCATTAGAGGGCAGTTGAATTGTTTCCATTTCCTAGCGATTGTAAATAGGGCAAGAGTGAACATAGCTGAGCAAGTATCTGTGGGGTAGATTGCCTAGTCCTTTGGGAATATGCCAAGGAGTAGTTAGTATGACTGGGTCATATGATAGATTTATTTTTAGTTTTTGGAACCTCTCCACACTGGTTTCCAGGGTGAGCGGACCAGCTTGCAATCCCACTAACAGTGATTGAGGCTTTCTTCCTCCCCACCCCCATATTTTCTCCAGGAGCTGGTGTTGGTTGTTTTGTTATCTTTGCCATTTTGACTGGGGTGAGATGAAATCTCAAAGTTGTTTTGGTTTGCACTTGCCTGATTGCTAGGTATGATGGCCATTTTTTTTTTTTTTTTTTTTTTAGCTATTTCTTAGCCATTTCTTTTTCTTTGAGAATTCTCTATTCAGATTCCAGGCCCAATTTTTAAATGGGCCATTTTTTTTGACTCCTAGAGTTTTAAGTTTTTTATTCATTCTAAATATTAACCTACTCTCAGATGTACAACTGGCAAAGATTCTCTCCCATTCTGTGGGGTTTTGTGCACTCAGTTGCTTGCTTCTTTAGCTGTACAGAAACTTTTTAATTTTATGAAGTCCCGCTTGTCAGTTGTTGTCCTTGATTCTTAGGCAACTGGAGTTCTATTCAGGGCATTCATTCCTGTCACTGTATCATGTAGGGTACTGCCTATGTTTTAGTCTGGCATTCAGTGTTTCAGGCTTCACAGTTAGGTCTTTGATTCATTTGGAGTTAGTTTTTGTGCAAGGTAATAGACACGGATCCTAATTCATTCTTCACGAGAATTTCTGGTTCTCTCAGCTCCATTTGTTGAAAATTATTTTGTTTCTCCAGAACACATTTTTGGCATCTTTGACAAATATTAAATGGCTGAAGTTACATGTACTCATGTTTAGGTCTTTGATTTGTTTCTTCATTGCTCCACATGTCTGTTTTCTGTGCCAGTACTATATTGTTTTTATTACTGTGGCTCTGGAAGACATCCCTCCAGCATTGTTCTTTTCGCTCAGGATTGTTCTGTCTCTCTGGGGTATTTTGTGTTTCTATATGAAGTTTTGAATTTTATTTTTACCTATTCCTATGATGAATGAGATGTCGATTTGATTGGTATTGCATCGAATCTGTAAATAGCTTATGGTAAAATGGCCATTTTCACAATATTAGTACCAATCCATGAGCATGGGATGTCTCTGTTTTCTGTCTTTCTCTCTTTCTTTAGAGGTTTAAAATTTTCATTATAGAAGTCCTTCACATCCTTGGTTAGGTTTAGTCTGTATACTTTATTTTTTTTTGAGGCTGTCATGAATGGGAGTGTGTTCATATTCTCTTTCTTTATACGTTTGTTGGTGGTAAATATGAAAGCTCTTGACTTGGGTAAGTTAATTCTGTATCTTACTGCATTGTTGAATTAGTTTATTGTTTCTAGGAGTTTTCTGGCAGAATCTTGGGCATCTCTAATGTATATTATCATGACATATCAAAATAGGGATAGTTTGGCTTATTTTTCTTTTTTGCAGACCATTAATTTCCTTTTCTTGCTGTGATGTTCCAGCTAGTGTTCAGTCACAGTGTTGAAAAGGGGTTGGCATAGTGGAGAGCCCTGCTTTGCTTTTCACTTCAATGGGGATGCTTCAAGTGTTTCTTCTTTTAGGATGATGTTGACCCTGAGTTTCTCACATGTAACTTTTTAATATGTTGAGTTATATTCCCCCTAGTCATGTGTTCTCTGTTGGAGAAAGTGGATTATTGAAACCATCTACTATTTCTGGATTGGTGTTAACCTGTCTTTAAATCCAGCAGTATGTTTTCTATGAAACTGAATTCACCAAAGTTCAGTAATATGTGTTTAGGGTAGTAATGTCTTCTTTAGGATGGTGGTGATTCCTGGAGGGTTCCTCTCAGCCCCCTAATAGAATTGGGATATTTGGAGTTATAGGCCTCATGAACTGATGGAGTGTGCTTATTTTCTCTCTGGGGGAGATTCAGCAGTAGGATGGGAAGATGGGATGAAAACAGTCATGGGATTGTGGTATATGTAGACATTCAAACTCTGGTCAAGAAATCCCAGTGAGAACATCCAAGATAGACTCTCCCCTGAAAAATGCAGCATGTCAAGTCCAGATACTGGATGTTGTTACCATGAGGATGAGCTGGGGTGGGATTCCAAGGCCCATAGACTGTGGGAGGCACATGCCTTGGCCCTCCTCTGAGCACAGCCTTCTGTCCCTTTTCTGTAGCTCCACAAACATGCTATAATCTGACAAGCCATAGATTTTACCTTTTATGGATCCAGCTGGAACTTGTAGGGAGTCCGACTTAGGTTGATTTTATACATGTTCTGTTCAGATCTACATGACAATAATTTGGCTTCTGGATACTTCTTTCCATAAGCCCAAAACATAGGGCCACAACTATATACTATAACTGCATAATGAGATAATAGCCTAGTAAGTGTCTAAGGTCTATCAAAATTGCCATTGACCCCATTTCCTTCCACTCCCTATATTTAAGCCACTCAAACATAATGCTTGTTTTATGAAAATCTTAGTTACATCTATTCTTTTCTGTATAATAATCCACTCTTTCTCTTCTTCTGAAAGAGGAAGGGAAAACCAATTTTGTGTGCTATGAATGAGACATGTCTTTTTTAGGTAGATTTTCAAGGAGAGTTGCAATGAACATGCATCTTCCAAGAATTAGAATTTACTGGTGAGAAAGATTGTATTGGGATGATTGCAATTTATAGAGTAAGACATAGTGTTGAGTCCCTACATGGCTTCCTGGTAAATGTGTAAGAGTTGACTTTCATATCTTATCTACTTTGGTAAATATTGTGGGTAAAGAGAAACTAAATCAAAATTCAAGATGTCCCCGTGGAATTTTGGACATCTCCAATGATTTTTCTCTTTATCTAATTCTTCATATCATGTGACACAAGACATGGTAAAATGGTATCTGTTGATCAGGATTGGCCAGCTGCAGTCTACGGGCCATGTCAAGGTGGCATTTATTTGGATAGATGGAGTCCATTGGAGGCTTGTCATTCCCATTTGGTCCTTCACTGTCCTTGGCTGCTGTTGAGCTACAACAGCAGATCTGAGTCTTTGCAGCAGAGACATTTGGTCTTCAACACTAAGTGTTATCTGGCCCTTTTCAGGAAAGTTTCCGAGCCCCTGGCTTTGATCATCTGAGGCAGTAGGTTTGTGAAGTGCATACAAGGAATTTGAGTTCTGAGGGTGGGCCAGGATCTTCCTTAGGGCACAATTTAGCAGGGTCGGGCATGTAGTCTAGTGTCCTGTTTTATCCAGAGTATTTTGGCTGTCCTATTTACTACCAGTCTTTTGTGTGCGACTTGATAGGAAGAAATTATCGTCTTGTATAAAAATTATGTCAGATGTACTGATCTGAAAGCACAGGAGACATTTCATAGAGAGAGAAAGTTTCTCTGAATGTGTCTAGTTAACATGCCTCATTGTAAATTGAGATTGGAACCTTAACAGGAATTCCCCAACTAAGGGAAACATAATCTTTGATGAGAATTTGGAAGTTGGAATATACTTCTGTTATGTATTGACTTAGTGGAAATTGCTCTTACGTCTCCAGCACTCTACTTCTTATTTTGTTTTTAAATAGGCAAAGATGATAAACTTCTTGTGCTGTAATTATTGTCAAAAAAAAAAAAGAAAAAGAAAGAAAAGGAAAAATATGCTGGGTATAGTAATACTTACATTCAGTCCCAGGACCTGGGAGGTAGAGGCAGGCCGATCTCTGTGAGTTCAAAGCTAACCTGGTCTACAGAGTGAGACCCTATCTCAAAAAACAAAACTACATAGCAACACTCAAGAAAATTGGCTCTACTTGATTATGTATACTCAGAGTTGCTTACTGTTGCTACAAAACAAACCAAAGACCAATCAGCAAACAAACAAAAAACAAATAAAGCAAAACAAAACAACCCCCAAACCATCAAAACCCGTCAAAACTCTAAACAACAACAAAAACACATGTCGGGGCCAGGTACTTTTTCCAGAAAGTTTGAGATTTTTCTTCCTGGTTCTAGAGGCTGGTTCAGTATCTGCAGAGCATCTGGTGGGTATCTTCTTGTTGATTCATGACATGAAGGAGGGGATCAAGAGGAAAGAGAGCAAGTCTGTTAGCTTGGGTCCTATTAGGAAGATTTATCAAGCATACTCACGGAGTCACCAGGGCACCACTTTCATAGGTGTATCTGATTTGTGCTAATATATAAATTCAAGTAACATATAGGTAGTGGAACATGGGTCTCTTATTTCCACTAACATATAAATTTGGGAATTTCAACCTGTGACCATTTGGGGTTCCCATAGCACGCAAACAATAGTATAAGGCAATGACCCAAAGATCAGTTCATGCCAAATCTTCTGGTTTTGGTAGACAGGGTCTTGTTGTGTAGCCCAGGCTTCTTTGGAACTCACTAGGTAGATCACATAGACCTTGGATCCCTGATTCTCCAGCCCCAACTTCTTGAGTGATGTAATTGCAGATCTGTACCCACCACATTCAGCTCTTTTGTTCTAACTCTTGAAGCATCAACATTAATTTGGCCTAAAGCCTCACGCTATGGAAACTGACATTTTAATTGGCTAGTTTTTTTTTTCAAATATTCCTATTTTTGTAACTTAAACAAAAAAAATAAAATGTGAGTTATGTGGGACTCAGACTGATAGTGGAGCCTTGGGATCAGATGAGATGAAGTTGAAGCTCTTGATGTCCTTTAAGCCTAGCTGTGCCCTAGCCATGCCCGATGAAGCTTTATGCCATGGTGCATTAAGCTAAAAAGCCAAATGAATCAGAGATTTTGCCAGTGATTGTGAAGAGAAACATGAGACATCCCCTTGGGGATGCATTTCAGTGCTCTGTGCTCAAAATGATGGAATTCATTGTCAGTCAGGCACCATTTATGCATGTGTGTAGGTAGAGACTGCTCATCCGTTTTCTAGCCGCATAGACCTGGATAAATCGCACAGAAATTATATTAACTATAATACTGTTTGGCCAATAGTTTAGGAATATTCCTGGCTAACTCTTATAGCTTAAATTAACTCATTTTTCTCATTTCTATTAATCTGTGTATCACCACAAGGCTTTTCCAGCTTAATGGGGGATATCTGGAAGAGGGTGGCCAGGTTTGCCTCATTCTAGAAGTTTCATTTCTCTCATTTAATCCTCATGTGAGTCTTGGAAATGGATAGAATTGTTTCCATTTCACAGCCAGGAAAACTAGTTAGTTCTATACTTCTTAAGGTCACACATATGTCTTCAAGCCACTGTCTATGTTGACAAAGTTTTCTTCATCTGTGGATCTTGTCAAATGCAGTTTCCAATTCCTCTGATATGTCTATTTTAACGTGCTCAAGGTGATGCCCTTGCTGCTGGTCCACAGACCAGTGTTCAGTAGCAAATGCATGATAGCAGGAGAGGGAGCTCCCCACTTGCAGGAAAGAAAGAGGTGGATCAAAGAAGGCATGTGGTTGGAGTCAGGGGCATGCAACTACCTGAAAGTAGATTCCCTGCACTCTTCCCTGTTTCATAGGAGGGAGGTAACAAGCAGATACATCTTCTGAGATCGAGAGATGGAGAGAATATATCCCATGTGAATTCATACGTACACCTGTACACACATACATATTCTATGGCACCTTGGGGAGACTAATGCTCTTCAGTAGGTTCCATTTTAGTGGGGAGGGTGGTAGTAGCTGGTTGTAGGAAGGAAGTTCATATGATGTGAGACTGCAAAGCATGCCAGGCCTCCAGCAGACAAATGCAGAGTCCCGGGCCGATGTGGGATTTCCTTCTGTATGCATGAATGTTTTGTCCTATGGCAGGGCAGAATAGAGCTCAGTAGGAAAACTAAACTGAATGCAGGGAGAAAGAAGGTGGAATCCGGCAGACACCATGTAGCTGCTGAAGGAGAAAGATGCCAGAACCTTACTGGCAGGCCACAACCTTGTGGTGATACATGGATTAATAGAAATGGGTTGATTTAAGATATAAGAGCTGACTAGGGTAATGCTTGAGCCGAACTGTGTTGTAATTAATATAGTTTGTCTCTGTGTGTGTGTGATTATTTGGGTTTGGGTGATCAGGAAACGAAAAAGGAGTGTCCCATTTACACCGGATGGATGACTTGGGAGAACCCAGATCCTTGTTGGATCCTGTGGGAATACTAAAGCCGTCAAAAGTTGATGCTAGAGGCTAGCCACCACACATATAGTGGTACTGGCTACCCTAGTATGATCTCTAGGGGACAAGCATGTTCCCTGTGCTAAGAAGGTAGAGGTACATGAGAAGATGAAGACAGGAGGAGCTTGGGTCTGAACTACTTCTGATTCCCAAGATGAAGTCAGTTGCGCCTGTCCTCCAGTAGGGGCAGAATTTACAGGCTTCACTGAAAATCAGTTCTAGAGCTAGAAAGTTGTTTTGCACATCAAATATGAAACAATATTTTGTAATTTTCTTGTAATATTTTCTAAAACAATTTAAAACCATAATCTGCTAAAAAATTTGTTAAATTAAAACTATTTAGTGTTTGTGTGTGTGTGTGCGTGCACGTACACACACGTACATGGCACAACATACATGTAGAGCTCAATGGACACCTTGCAAGGGTTGGTTCTCTCCTTCTATCATATGGGGCCCAGGGCTTGGATTCAGTTCCTCAGTCTTAGTGGCAGGAGCTGTTACCCACTAAGCCATCTTAGTGACCCTCAATTATTATCCTTTTTAAGTCACATTGGTGACTAAATATCCTTTTGCGATATTGAACACGGAACGAGCACCATTCTCTGTGTTATTTAACTTAATTTAGAAGGCATTTTCGGTTATTAAATGTTGCAAGACAGCTGCCATTATTAGCTGAGAAACCTGAGACTTAGACAAATTAGCATTTTGTCCCAGTTCATGCAACTGCTAAGCAGATGAGGCCAGAATTATCAATCAGCAACCATTTTGGGTTCTCAGATCCTCGCATTAGACTGGACACATAAGGAGAACACAGTCAATTTTTGAATGAATGAATGGGTATGCAAATGTGCCAGGTGACCAGCTGTTACATGGGAATCCAGTTCTGAGCAAGATAGGAAAGAAAAAATGAATCAGATGTACCCTCTTCTCAAGTATTAGTTATGCTTACCCATACATGCATCCCAACTCAGAGCCGGATCTTAGGGAATAGCGGTGGGTCCTGTCAGAAAGCAAAGGGAATCCATAAACTGCAGTTCTGGAAATGGGGAAGAAAGGTTTGTGGTTGGGGGCGGGTTCTTCAAGAATGTTGTTTATTCTTGGGTGGGTAGAGGGTAGAGGTTCAGATGAGGGGCCAAGAAGATATTTCAGGTCAGTTCATGCCTCTCAGAATCGCCTTACGACTTCCTGTCCTGCAGCTGCGATCCACGGGCAGGATAAAAGCAGACAGCCTTCCAGGGCAGACAGAGAAGTCACAGCTAGCTCCGAGTTGTGCCAGCTGCAAACCTGGGCACCAGCCTCCTCCCCACATGTCCAGCCTAGCTGACAAGGCTTCTGTCTGGATTCCACTTTCCATGTGGGCCCCCGTTAATCCGATTAAAGCACCAACTCCACGTGTAGGTATTAAATTTCCTGTTCGGGCTTTGAGGTTGCGTTCCTAATTAAGGCCTTTTCTTCACCTACCAGAAGGACAAGTCTTGTCGAAAACTTAAGGTTCTAGAGCTTAGGAGATCTTTAGAACTTGTGTCTCACCTTCGAGTTCTTTACACTGACGTCTGAATTTGTGTGCAAACAAGCCGGTATTTCCAGAGCCTTTCAGTTGTAACATGTGTTTGATGTGGACTGAAGTAGGAGTGGCCAGGTTGCCCGCAGTTACCCCTGTAGCTTGTCACTCGTAACTGTGGACTAGGCAGTTCCAGGCTTCGTGTAAACAGGAATAACTGTTTAGGGAAGCGAATATTGTCAACATAAATCTATGGATAATAGAGTTCCCATTATGGAATGCATTCTTTACGTTTTAGCATGGAAAAACCTTCGTACCTAATGGTATTGAAATGAATCGTCTCCATTAAGATAAATTTCTGTGTTTGCTTGTTTAGTCTCTTTCTCTGGCACACACTGATCTGGAACTGTGTGCCTTGAGCTCTCTGCGGTCCTGTCTCAACCTCCTTAGTGTTGGGATTATGGGTGTGAGATGTCAGTGCCCATATTAATTGTTTTAAATAAATAAACTGGCATAATTTTTCTTAAACAGTTTGAAACACATTCTTAAACAATCTGTGTATCCTGTGTTGTGTGTTAGTTGTATACCTTGTCTATATGAGAGCATGTCCAGTGTCTGCAGAGGTTAGAAGTGGGCTCAGAGTCTTTGGACATGCATTTACAGGTTGTTGTTGGATGTGAATCCTGGTAATGAACTTGGGTCCCCTGGAAGAGCAGTGAGTGCTTTTCACTGCTGAGCCATCTCAACAGTCCCTTATATAATTTTAAAGAGAGATATTTTTAATAGGAGAAATTTTAAATAGGAATCTGACAACAGTATTGTACAGCTTTCAAGATGATTAAAATCCAGGAAGGAGGGCTGGCTATATTGCTGTGTATATGTCATGCTAACACTGGGGAGGTGGAGGCAGAAAGATCGCTACAAGTCCAAGGCCAATGTGGGAAACACAGGAAAACGCCTTCTCAAAAACATCCCCCCCAGCCGGGTGGTGGCGGCGCACGCCTTTAATCCCAGCACTCGGGAGGCAGAGGCAGAGGCAGGCGGATCTCTGTGAGTTCCAGGCCAGCCCGGACTACAGAGCTAGTTCCAGGACAGGAACCAAAAGCTACGGAGAAACCCTGTCTCAAAAAATAACAAAACAAAACAAAACAAAAAACCAAAAAACATCCCCCCCCTTAGAATAAACTAAACCAACTGTAAAGCAAAAGAAAATGAACAAACCAATCCCCAAATCAGACATAACAACAACAACAAAATACCCCAAGGCCAAAAACTTTATTTCTTTTGTTCATTCTTAATATTTAAGTACTGTCAGATCATTTTTTTCAATCTTCAAAGGAATGGACTATAGAGTCTAAATTTTGAACACATAATCCCTCTGATGTCATCAGTGTACCACATGTTGCAGTGGACTGCCCTTTTGTCTTGTTGACCGTGTCCTTTGCCTTACAGAAGCTTCTCAGTTTCAGGAGGTCCCATCTATTGATTGTTGCTCTCAGTGTCTCTGCTGCTGGTGTTATATTTAGGAAGTGGTCTCCTGTGCCAATGTGTTCAAGCCTACTTCCACTTTCTCATCTGTGAGGTTCAGTATAACTGGCTTTATGTTGAGGTCTTTGATCTACTTGAACTTGAGTTTTGGGCATGGTGATAGATATGGATCTATTTACATTCTTCTACATCCAGTTGTGCCAGCACCATTTGTTGAAGATGCTTTTTCACCATTGTATAATTTTGGCTTCTTTGTCAAAAATCAGGTATTCATAGGTGTGTGGATTAATGTCAGGGTCTTTGATTCAATTTCATTGATCCCATGTCTGTTTTTATGCCAATACCAGGCTGGTTTTATTACTATAGCTCTGTAGTATAGCTTGAAGTCAGGGATGGTAATGACTCCGGAGGTTCTTTTATTGTACAGGATTGTTTTGACGATCCTGTTTTTTCCCCCCATATGAAGCTGAATATTATTCTTTCAAGGTCTGAAAGGACAGCCTAGAGGATGGGAAACGATCTTTATCAACCCCACATCTGACACAGGGCTGATCTCCAAAGTATATAAAGAACTCAAGACACTAGACATCAAAATACCAGATGATCCAATTAAAAATGGGGTACAGACTTAAACAGAGAATTCTCAACAGAAGAATCTCAAATGGCAAAAGGATGTTTAAGGAATTGCTCAGCATCCTTAGCCATCTGAGAAATGCAAATCAAAACAACTCTGAGATACCATCTTATACAGTCAGAATGGCCAAGATCTAAAGCACTGATGACAGCTTATGCTGGAGAGGCTGTGGAGTAGAGGCAAACTTCTCCACTACTGGTTACAATACAAACTTGAAACTTTATCCAGTCACTTTGGAAATCAGTATGGTGGTTTCTCAGAAAACTGGGAATCAGTCTACCTCAAGACCCAGCAATACTACTCTTGGGCATTTACCCAAAGGATGCTCAATCATACCACAAGGACATTTGCTCAGCTATGTTCATAGCAGCATTATTTGTAATAGCCGGAACCCAAGACAACCTAGATACCCTCAACCGAAGGATGGATAAAGAAAAGATGGTACTTTTACATAATGGAGTACTGCTCAGTGGTAAAAAATAATGACATCTTGAAAATTTCAGGCAAATTAGTGGAACTAGAAAAAAAAACATCCTGAGTGAGGTAACCCAGACCCAAAAGACAAATACAGTATGTACTCACTCATAAACGGATATTAGATGTAAAAGAAAAGGATAACCAGGCTACCATTCATAACCCCTGAGAAGCTGTGTAAAAAGGAGGACCCTAAAAGAAACATGCATGGATGTCCCTGGGAAGGGGAATAGTAAGATCTGAGGAAATTGGGAGTCAGGAGGAGAACGTGCGTGATAGAGGATGGCTGAGTTGGGGAGGGGACAGAGAGGGAGAGCAAGGGAAAAATACCTTGATAGAGGGAGCCATTAGGGGATTAGGAAGAAATCTGGTGCTAAGGAAAGTCCCAGGAATCCACAAGGATGACCCCAGCTAAGAAGCCTAGCAACAGTGGCGAGGGTGCCTTAACTGGCCTTCCCCTGTACAAATTGATGACTATCTTAATTTTCATCCTAGAGCCTTCATCCAGAACTAGGCCGAACTCCCAGAGTTCGGTAGAAGAGAGGGAGGAGGGATTATATAAGCAAAGGGGTCAAGATCATGATGGGGAAACCCACAGCGACAGCTGACCCGAGCTAGTGGGAGCTCACTGACTCTGGACCGATAGCTGGGGAATCTGCATAGGACGGAACAAACTAGGCTCTCCGAGTGTGGGTGACAGATGTGTGGCTTGGACAGTCTGTGGGGCCACCGGCAGTGGGACCAGGATTTATCCCTGGTGCATGGACTGATGGTTTGGAGCCCATTTCCTTTGGGGGGATACCTTGTTCAGCCCAGATACAGGGGGGAGAGGCTTAGCGCCCTGCCTCAGCTTGATGTCCCATGCTGTTGTCCCACGCTGCCGTCCCACGCAGCCGTCCCACGCTGTCGCCCCACGCTGTCTTCCCACGCTGCTGTCCCACGCTGTCGCCCCACATTGTCCTCCACGCTATCGCCCCACGCTGTCGCCCCACGCTGTCTCCCCACGCTGTCGTCCCACGCTGTCGCCCCACGTTGTCCTCCACGCTGTCCTCCCACGCAGCTGTCCCACGCAGCTGTCCCATGCTGTCGTCCCACACAGCCGTCCCACGCTGTCTCCCCATCCTGTCTTCCCACTTGCCAAGTTGGGGAAATAACAGTCTTGCCTCTCTTGGAGATTATTATTTTAGGATATTATTCTTTTAATTTGAAGTTCAAAATCATCCTAAGTATTGTTACTGTCTTTCAGGCTTGCAGTTAAATGGAATATGCATGGGAAGAATAAAAATTACCTTTTCCATGCTCTTAAACCGTTCTTCTTCAAATATATCAATAACTATAAAATATATACAGGTGAACTACCCCCATGTTGGCATATAGTATTAAAGTTGATCTTTAGCCAGATTAAAACACAATAGTTACCAGAACTTGTGATGGTAATATTTTTAAATCAATATTTAATCTGTTTGTAATAGGATGGATTTCTAGTTGGTTTCTGTCATACCCAAGTATTAGTGGTATGCAATGGGAGGAAGGAAGTCCTTTAGGCCACTCCCACTTACCTACTGTGGATTGTGACGGCCTATGATGGGCTATGATGCTGTCCCGAGAACAAGGACACACTACTTTTGTTGCTGGAGTCTGTGTGTAAAGTGTTGAGGTAGGAACTAGATTAGATCAGCAGTTCTGCAACATTTTCTGCAACATTATTGTATGAAATTCCAGTGCTCTCTGAGAAGTTTTGAGGCATCTATAAGTAAAAAGTTTGCTTGATCAAATTCAAATGAGAAACTCCCCTTGTCCTTTCAGAGATTCCCAGTGTGCCTTGGCATAGGTAGGGTTTGTGATATCCCAAAATAAAGCTGTGTTTTCCACAGATCTTCACCCAGCAAGTCTCAAATATATTTGATGACAGAATCCTGTTATCAGGAAAGTATTTTGGGAAATCCTGAAGTAAGTTTCTTCCAAAATTACAGGGTTTAAAGCAGACCATCCAAATGCCAAGTGGCCTGGGACCTACCTCCCTTTTCCCACTAGATGGCGCTCTTGAATGAGATATATTTTCTTCCCAGTCTCTCTAGAAGTGTGGGCATTTCCTGTGGTACAGGAGACTATGGATCAGCTGTGAAAGTGAGCATAGGGCCTCTCTGGTAGCATTTTACAAGTTATTTAAAGCGGAGAAGTGCCACTTGTCGTGGTAGCCACTAGCAAAGATCAAAATATTACCTGGGTTTTTCTCATTAGTCCTATCTTTAAAAATAAATCCCAGATACTATTTAAATAAAACCAGGATGATTTCCAATCATGTATCAGCCAGACAGAATTTAACTGGACATTTGGGTTGTTCTGTTGATCAAATAGACACACTGGGTGGTGAGACTGTGGGCAAAGCTGGTGGCAGCTGGGTGTGGTCTTTAGGCTCTGGGATGCCCAAGAAGAGCCTCCAGCCACCATGAAGATTCTGGGATATCTGTGATCACATGGATGTAGGTAGTGAAGACCTATCAGAAGGGCTGCCCAGGAAGCCCGTGCTGAGTGTCTTCCCAAAGTCACCTTCACGTTCTAGTAAATTCTTTATTGACTCTTTATTAAAAGTTAGGTTATTAGGCATAATGGTTTTTGCTGGCCTGTGGGTTAGAAAGTCTGTCTTTTCCTCCGTGCTATTATAAGCACTTGAGCGACACCCCCTGCTTGGAGTTCACGGAATTTCACACATCAGTGTAAGTGTGCCCAGGAGGTTTAGAAAACAAAGACGACTTCAGTCAGGAACCGTCTTGCTCCAAATCTGTTCCACTGAAGGATGTTTACCCACTAGAAGTGCGCCCCCTTTTAATGATGGGAAGAGAGCTATAAAAGCGTGATGAGGAGGCTTCTCGAAAAGCTCCCTGAATTACCTGGCATATTCCAGTTTTGGGGGGAAGGAATTCAAACTTTGTGACAGGAGCTTCACCCTGTTCTCTCAGTCTTACATTTGAAGGAGAATTCTTGGTAAGATATCTTAGATCTTATTATCTCTGAACACTAGACAGCTCCCCAAGGACGTGAAATCTCTTGCTGAAGGTAAGTTCTCAATTGCTGTGTTCTTGGTGTGAATGGCACAGCTGTGTGACCTTGTGTGGTGTGTTTCCTCTTGTTTATCCTCTATAATGTGCCCTCTAGTTTTTCACCTATCTCTGAGCTTTAGATATTTCTATGGGATGGTGCAAAACCACTTGGGTCTTGCTCTCTTATTTGGTAAAAATACCCACCTGAGAAATTTAATGGAGATTTTTTTTTTGAGGGGGTGCAGTTTAAAGCAGAGACATCAGCTAAAGTAGATAATCTTAACTGATA
Organism: Chionomys nivalis; assembly: GCF_950005125.1. Taxonomy (NCBI): domain Eukaryota; kingdom Metazoa; phylum Chordata; class Mammalia; order Rodentia; family Cricetidae; genus Chionomys; species Chionomys nivalis. Next base: position 28,394,861 of record NC_080090.1, on the reverse strand, counting down.
TGCATTGAACTCCTACTGTTCTGGTGTTTCAACAGCTATTTTTGATATCTTATTTCCTGTAGGAAGTGGATGCAGGTTCCCTGGCTTGCTGAGATGGGGACACTGAGGTCAGAAGCAACTTATTAGTGTCACTTACTTTGTAATGGGTGCCCCAGGAACTGCAAATTGAATCTCTTATGCCGTCTGTTCTATCAGTATGCAAATGATCTGGTATATTTGCATATTAAAAGTTCAGGCATCATACGTGTGCATTTTTGTTAGATTGAGGCAGGCTGGACCTTATAGCCCCGGGGTAGCACGGAATCTCCTGATAATGAGAACCCCACTGCCAGTTTTGCCCTCAGCTTCTCGACATCAAGATTTCTTGGCCCGATGGCTTCATATTCAAATATGTTTGGCCATGTTTCTCCAAACACTGGGTTACTATACTTTGCATTAACAGTGCTTGGCTTTGTCTTTTATGCAGAAAGCCCCTCCAGGCCTCTGTAATGTGCTAAAAAAGATCTTGTCTAAAGCTCAAGAAAATAAATAACATAAAACTGTTCTGAATAAATTTGAGTTAAGCGAACAGAAGTCTTTTCTGTGCGCGTACATTGCGCACATACACAGTTGTGTGCACCTATGAACATGTGTTCTGTTGCTGGGCCCAGGACCAATATCCTCTGTAGTGAAGGACATCTCAGAATTTCCATTATAAATTATCTTAAAGGCATATAATGAATATTGTAAAAAGCTCAGAGCTGCCTGGATCTTACTTCATTGTATTTGCGGGAGTTGTTGCAGGGTGGAAGGATATTGATATATCATATAGATTTGAGACACCTTTGCTTCCAGAGGAGGCGTCGATGCTGGCATCTTGTTGATACAGGTGCAAGGATTGTCAGAGTCTGTCAGGTCAGGGGTCTCACCGATTCAGGTGACAAAGGCGGACACAGTGGCTGAATTCAGGGTGTCAACAAGGTAAGTACGAGATTTGATCTCGATTATTGATTACAAATAGGAAGAATGCATAGCATATCATGGATTCCATAGGCGAATCCCATTTTATTTATTTTTTAAACATTAGTTGGTAGGGTTGCAAAATTACTAGAATAATAAACCAAAAGAATGTATTTACTTTAAAAACCAAGACTCAAAAGTAATTTCATACGGAAAGCCTGCAGTAATTGTAAAAGTGCATAGAAATCAACAACAGCAAAAAATGTATTGAACATGTAGTGTTTTCCAGGAAGACTCAAGCGCTGTGCATTCTGAGATGCCCTTTCTAGGAGGCTTCTCTTTTGTTGCTGTCAGCTCTTCCATTTTGCAGCTGAACCCACAGATCAGTGTGAGGAAACAAACCTGAGCTTCCCAGAGCAGCTGCTGGGTGGAGAGCTGCTTCACCCAGAGGTAGGAGAACCTGCTGTTTGCACCACGCTGCACCCAGCAGGACCTCACGTCCCCATCCTCTGGCTTAGCTCTTCTAAGTCCTGGGCTCATCAAAACCATCAAAGCCACTTTCTATTCCTCTCCCCACTTTATTCTCAGAAGGGTCCATAGCTGTGAAATGGAAGCGGAAGCTTCACTCATTAATAATAAACATATTGGAGACTGGCACCAGTCTGTATGGACTGGCAAAGGTTTCCAGAGGATTTACTCAGCAGACTAAAAACGATCTTATTGGAATCTAAGAGAACTGTTTATCCAGTTAAAGAGGTCAAATAGATTTCAAACGCAAGGGAAAACTCCATAAACAAATGGATAGATGAAGTTCCGATCGCTTGTGCCGCCATTTGCTAAACGGAAGGACTGTCAACCTACAGCTTATCATTAGCTTTGTTGGTTACCTTCAAAACTTATTTATGGAGAAAAACGGTTCTAACTTGTGACACAGCCAGCTTGAATTTTCTCCACGTTTAGTTGAAATTAGTGCTTGATGCATACATACGTCCTCTTACCAGTTAGTTGCTGCATGCTTTGTTTCACGCGTGAGGGTCGAGCAGGTTGTGTGGCAGCTTGACCAGAGCTGGAGTCATCGGGAGGAAGGAGCCCCAGTTGAGGAAATAAGATCCAGCTGTGAGGCATTTTCTTAATTAGTGATTGAAGGGGGAGAACCCAGCCCATGGTGGGTGGTGCCATCCCTGGACTGGTGGTCCTGGGTTCTGTAAGAAAGCAGGCGGAGCAAGCAGGGGAGGCCATCCAGTAGGCAGCACCCCTTCTTGGCCTCTGCATGAGCTCCTGCTCTGTTTGAGTTCCTGTCCTGACTTCCTTTGGTGATAAATTGTGATATGGAAGTGTAAACTGAATAAACACTTTCCTCCCCAACTTGCTTATTGGTCATGGTGTTTCGTAGCAGCAGCAGAAAGCCGGACCCGGACAATCGCTTACATTCTCAGGACCATGCCAATTTCTGGACCTTTCCTCCCTGCAAGTGCTCCATGAAGACACAGTATACTTGTACAAAATGGAACTTCAACTGGAGAAAATCTAGCCTGTAGGCCCAAAGTGACTGGTCATACTCATATGGGTTGTTAGTGTCTCATAGACATGGACTCTGTTTATGCCAAGCTCTTGTTAATATAGTTGTTGCTTCTTCTTTTTTTTTTTTTTTCCTCTGGGAGGATGGCCTGGCTTAGTGGTTCAGAGCACTGCCTGTCCTTCCAAAGGTCCTAAGTTCAATTCCAGCAACCACATGGTGACTCACAACCATCTGTAATGAGATCTGGTGCCCTCTTGAGGAAGAGACCTGGTCAGTTGTCCTCATCAACTTAGACCATGAAACCCAATGTGGACAAGTCCAACAGAACGGCTGCCCGTGTTTGCTTCAGCATTGCCAAGGCATAAATTTAAAAAAAAAATCAGGATGCTAAAGGTCATGCTCTGCCAGTGAGATAACCTTGACTGTGGGCTGGTCTCCCAGGTGGGCCAGGTTGTGAACGAGGCATGGCAGATACAGGTACACTCTATCAGTTTTGTGCATTTCCAGAGAAGCAAGGTGGTTCAGTCATTATGAGCTAAGGACTGGGCATCTAGGGACTCAGGTCATCTGTAGCAGCGAGGCCTTGGACTAAGCATTTCTTCATCTTTAGAACGGAAGATTATGAGGATGGAGTTGACATAGACACAGGCTTGGAATAGTTAGTTGATGGCCAGTCATCAACTTTAGCACATGTCTTTCTTTCCTGCTGTCACTGTTGATGAGACTGAAGAGAGCATTGCTTTCCAGAAGAGCTTGTTCTGAGAGGACGTATGCCAGCGATTGGCAAGTTCCTTAGATTGTGACATGCTTAGGTTTAGAGGAACATCTACTACTGACATCGAAGAGGTGCAGGCCAGAAATGTCACCAGTGTCCTCTGATACACAGGACCTCAACTCCATGCACCCACCCCAGTGACGCGGTCTCCAAGGTGAGTGTCGAAGTGGAGAGATCCAGTTTTAGTACCGGATAGACATCTGAGTAAAATCAAATAGCCAAGAGAAGTTGACATATTAAATCACCCTGGTATGAGATGAGAAAGCAGCTCAGTAGGGAAAACGCTGCAGGGAAGAAATCTGGGGAAGCCACTGTGACCTCCAGGGAAGCAGTCTTGCTGGTAGACGGCCAGGGAATTGGCTGATAGGAAGTAGCCATGTTATCAATGAGAGTTGATGGAATAAGCTGGAAACGCATGGGCCTGCTATTTGGGGCGTAGGCTGCTAAAGGCTGTCGTTTCTGCCGCCTCTCCGACGGTCCCATTAAAAACAATTCAGATAGTAAAGGAGCTTTTGTTGCTTTAAGAAAATGCACCTAAAGAAGTGTTTTCACTAAAACACATGTGCATGCGGCCAGTTGCATAGATGGTAACATTGGGATCGTTTAGAAATAATCTTTAGCCTATAACCGGCAGCACAGCAAGGATATTGACTGCTTGGCTAAATGAATCCAAGATTCCTCTTGCAGTCCTCAAAGTGATGGACTTCACCCATTTAAGCATGTGCAGCAATACACTTGGATAAAGACTTGAACTCACATTTGGTATCCATAATGCCCCTGGTTTTAAAGACCAGTGCTAGAGTGAACCCTAATGTTCCAGGATATGAACAAAATGTGCATTACAATGTATTAATTGATTCAATTTCTAACACACATATTTGGCATAGCATCTTCTGACACACAATGCACGTGTAAGGGTCATGAACTCCTTGGTTCCTAGCCCAGGCATTTTTCTGTTAGATCTCTACCTACCTATTGTGCTTTGTATTTCAGCACATAATTCACCCACACTGTACTTAACTTTCCGCGTAGTGATGGCAACATGAAGTCAGCTTCAACAGTAGTTTTTCAGTCCTGAAGAGAATTTACTTTGTGCTCAAGTTCCGTAAGAAAAGAATAGTCACTCAGTATGCCTTTGGTGAATGCGTAATAGCTCCTTATGAAGGATTTGTGGATACACCAGACTGCACACCCTTTTTGTCCTGCTTTGTTCCCTAACCCAAAACATTTTGTCTTTGAAACTCATTTCCATGAAAAATATCCCCCTTCCTAAAATCTTTCCTTCTTTCTTCTTTAACCCCAGTTCTGTAAGTATTATTCTGTTCCTCTTCAGTAGTCCAAAGGATGTGTCCTTCTCTTTGCTTTTTATTTGCATGTTTTAACCGAGCCCCTGTCCCTGAATTGTGTACGGCTCCAACTATACAAGGAACATAACTGTATCCCATTTTACTGCAATAGGACCCTGAACACAGTTAGTAGCAAAATTCTACTATATAATTTGGTGGGTCTTCCTTTTTTTGGCTAATTAGAAGCTCTGCTTGTCTTTATGCTACTACTGTGTGTTCCCTGAAATAGTCCAAGGAAATCAGGCTGACTCTTGAAGTGGGGATGTATGCCATGCTATTTGGTGGCTTCCTACCTAGAGCTGCACAGAGCGCATGCTCAGTAGATGTGTGGGAAATGGTGATGCTTGGAAGTTGCTGAGTTGGTTAATGGTTGAGTGTTCCATGTTGTATGTCTGTAAATAAATATGTTGTTTGTGTGATGTCTTCGAATCATCTGGCTGATGCAATTAATCAAGGAATTTGATGGACTTACTCTAAGTCATGCAACTTGTGTGTGTTTAATTTACATACTCAAACTTGTCAAGAGAAGGATAAAATGGAGGTAAAGAGCTTTTGGAAACAGGAATTAGCCTGAATGAGGACAATCATGAAAATGTATGTGTACCAGAAGACCTTTCACCTCAACAAAGAGACCTGTTGCCCTGAGATAACTAAAATTGCAAATGAGCGGATGGTAATTGCTCTTGCCTTGTTGTCAGTTGACACTGGGAAGCAAGACCATGCACCATGGCCTCTGCACTCTAGGTCTGTGCCTTAGTATACAGCTTGGCAAACTTTGTCTTAAAGGACTAGATGATCAATCAGCCTTTAAGCTCTGAGAGTCCCTTGGTCTTGGCATTGCTCCGTGCTGCTTCATAGCTGAGGTGACAGCAGTCACATACTGTGTACACACAGAAGGACTGTGGTTGTGTTCAAATAAAGATTTAGTTAGAAAGCTGGATTCTGTTAGCATGCCATGATTTGTTGACTTTAGTCTTGAGGGTTGGTATGTATATTGGTATATATATAGGTATGCATGTGCATAGAAAGCTAGTCTTGGAGTGGGCATTTTTCTTTGCCACCACCTGTAGGAAGTCTGAGCTAGGAGAGAACATGGACCATAGTAGTGAGGGAGAGACCTGAGGAACGGGCTGTACACTTGTCTGTACCATTGTAAGTATAGGAAACTGACTCATTCTATTTTCCCACTGAGAAGTTACTAAGCTTTTTGTTTTTCTGTGTTATTTTTTTTTTAAATTGATTTTATTAAGCTCTACATTTTTCTCTCCTCCTCTCCCTGTCTATCCCCTCCCCTTCAGCCCTCTTCCAAGGTCTCCATGCTCCCAATTTACTCAGGAGATCTTGTCTTTTTCTACTTCCCATGTAGGTTAGATCCATGTATATCATCTCTCTCAGGGTCCTCATTGTTGTCTAGGTTCTCTGGGATTGTGGTTTGTAGGCTGGTTTTCTTTGCTTTATGTTTAAAAACCACTTATGAGTGAGTATGTATGATATTTGTCTTTCTGTGTCTGGGTTATCTAACTCAATTTGATGTTTTCTAGCTCCATTCATTTGCCCACAAATTTCAAGATGTTATTTTTTTCTGCTGTATAGTACTCCATTGTGTAAATATACCACTTTTTTTTTTAATCCATTCTTCAGTCGAGGGGCATTTAGGTTGTTTTCAGGTTCTTGCTATGACAAACAATGCTGCTGTTAACATAATTGAGCACATGTCCTTGTGGCATGATTGAGCATCCTTTGGATATATACCCCAAAGTGGTATTGCTGTGTCTTGAGGAGGGTTGCTTCCTAATTTTCTGAGAAATAGCCATACCGATATTCAAAGGAGCTGTACCAGCTTGCACTCCCACCAGCAATGCAGGAGTGTTTCCTTTACCCCACAACCTCTCCAGCATAAGTTGTCATCAGTGTTTTTGATCTTGGCTACTCTTACACGTATGAGATGGAATCTCAGAGTTGTTTTGACTTGCATTTCTCTGATGACTTATTTATCTGTTAATTTTTTTGTCTGGCTGACCTGTCCAGTGGTGAGGGTGGAGTGTTGAAGTCTCCACTATTAGTGTGTGGGGTTTAATATATGGTTTAAGCTTTAGAAGTGTTTCTTTTACATATGAGGGTGCCCTTGCATTTGTAGCATATATATTCACTATTGAGATTTTATCTTGATGGATTTTTCCTATGACTAATATGGAATGTCCTTCTTTATCTGTTTTGATTGATTTTTAGTTTAAAGTCTATTTTGTTCGATAGTAGGATAGCTACACCCTCTTGTTTCTTAGGTCCATTTGACTGGAAAACTTTTTTCCCAACTGTTTACTTTGAGGTTGAGGTATGTTTCTTGTATGCAGCTGAAGGATGGATTCTGTTTGTGTATCCAATCTGTTAGCCTGTGTCTTTTTATAGGTGAGTTGAGTTCATTTATATTAAGGGATATTAATGACCAGTGATTGCTATCTTCTGTTAATTTAGTTTTTGTTGTTGGTGATGTCAATTTGTGTCTTTTCCCCTTCTTTGGGATTTGGTGCTGTAAGATCATCTGTTATTTGTGTTTTTGTGGGTGTAGCCAATGTCCTTGGGTTGGAGTTTTCCTTCTAGTTCTTCGTGTAGGGCTGGGTTGTGTGAGTTAACTTTCTTTTTTTTTTTTTTTTTTTTTGATTTTTCTCTGTAGCTTTTGGTTCCTGTCCTGGAACTAGCTCTTGTAGACCAAGCTGGCCCCGAACTCACAGAGATCCACCTGTCTCTGCCTCCCGAGTGCTGAGATTAAAGGCGTGCGCCACCACTGCCCGGTGAGTTAACTTTCTAAGTGGACAAACATTCTGTCTTTTTCATGTTTGATATTTCATGTTGGATATGCCCATATTGTAATGACTCATTTTGCACACCCACCATTTCTGAAACTGGGAAGCATCTCATGACTGATGGTGCCATTACAAGACTTTCCTGCAGGTCTTGGGGTTGTAGGGGTGCTCTTGTTTTGCTAAATGGACATATTACCAGAGGATAAGTGGTTGTTACACACTCAGCCCTGCATGGGACGTCTTTACTATAGGCTCCGAGGCTCAGTGCATGTCACACAAGGTAGAAAAGAATGGGAGAGCTGGAAGATGTGCAGGAGTGCTGTGGACAGCTGTCTCCTGGATGTTGACAAGGCTGTTGTACGTATGAGCTCATTGTCACTGTGGTCAGGACCTGTACAGGGTGGGACTTGTCATCATTTCTTTTCAAGATAGGAGAGGGGCTACGGGAAGTTGATGGTTGCTGGGGGAAGGGTAGCCACTGTTGCAATGCCCTGCCCCCACATACAGCCCCAGGGCAGGCTCAGACAGGCAACTGTAATTAAACCCAGCAACTCACATACAGACCATAGGAAAGTACCTGAGGGACTTGGATGGAGGAAAGATCTGTGGGAGAGAGGGTGGTGATGGGGTAAAATCCACCAGAACTTATTTTAGAAATATAGAACCCTGAAAATAAAGAAAACAAATCACAGCAACAGTAAAAAAAAAACAAAGTGAAAAATAAAAAAATAAGGTGCCTCTTTCAACCACCATTTATTTAAATGTAGAAACATACTAGACAGTTTCGAAGTTCTTCAGGGCAGCATGTAAAATAGTTTCTAGAGCAGGACCCTTTGTTTTAGATGTTTTATTTTTTAACCTGTACATTTACTCAGCAACTTAATTGACACAAACACTCCAGGAATATTTAAGCGAAGGTTTACATGCTTTGTTTCTCTCTTGCAGAATCGGTGTCTTTCATCCTGACAGCTGAGCCATCTTGCGTGTTTCAGTTAGTGTTTTGTTGGCTGAACTCCCCATGCCAGGCACGACTTCTCATGTTTTCTTTGGGCAGTTTTGGCTTGTTTGACTCACACTTCCTTTAGGAAGACAAAATATGGACCAAATTGTCAGCCTTCTGTGATCCACGGAGCAGTTGGTCCGTGTGTGCACTACCTGTAACTTGGTCTTGCACAGGGTCGCAGGTGTTGGGAGACATGTGCCTCCCCTGGCTGGTCTCATTTTTATTTCACTGTTTTCAGATTTTTCTAAAACTATGAGGTGCTTTATGTGGGTCTAGCCTAATTAGTAGAGGCCGGGAAGGTTTGTAAGTGATTTCATGTTCCCCCTCTTTCCTGTCTCTGCAAATCAATTAAAATGGACGATGAAGGAACTCACACTCGAGCAGTGTGTAATTCTAGAGCTCACGGCTACGTGTCCCCTTCCTGCATTCTAGGAGGAGGTTCTGCTAAGCCCTGGGTATGATTTACAGAAGCCAGAGATACATTTCAACCAGCTTTGTGATATATGGGACTGGGGCAGAATATAGAGATGTTATTTATGGCTCTGATGAGAAGGCGAAAGTTATATCTTATACTGTGCTTACAGTCTAAGCGGTATGCTACAGAAAGCACATCTGTCCTTGTAATTAGCACAAAATCTCACAAAAATTAAAACTTACTAGTATTTCACAACAGATACCTTTAAATAGTGTTATTGCTCCTAGTTAATCATAAATATACCCTGTGTCTGTGGTCACAGCCTTTGGGTGCTCTTATCTACTTGTGCCCTTTAAAGTGGTTGTTTAGATACCCAGTTCAGAAACACTTTGCTTAACCTTCCCCATTAGATAGTTTATAGACGGTCAAGAAGGTGGTGTAATATTAATTGCTAATTGATTATTATAGAGTTGTAAACCATGATTCGTATGCACATGGAAAATTGTGTAGTTTAGTGTTTGTGGTATTTTATGCATATGAAACCTTAAAGCAGTTGAAGTCATTTTTACTTAAATTCCTTTCAGAGGGCATGAAACTTGATATGTAGGGAAGGGCAAGCCAGAAGCTATAATTCACCCCAAATTTCTTCTTGGAACAACTCTGGAGAAAGAAGTTCTTCCTTCGACATCTTGAATTGCATTTTAAAAGTCTTTAGTCTTTGTTTTAAGATTTTTTTTTTTTGTGTGTGTGTGTTTGTGTAGGCTTGTGTACATGTAAATGTAGTACCCGCAGAGGCCAGAAGAGGGCTTCAGATCTCCTAGAGCTGGAGTTACGATTGTGAGCTAGTTGTCTGACATACCTTCTGGGAATTGAACTCTGGTCTACCTGAAGACTATCAGGTGCTCCTAACCGCCAAGCAATCTCTCCAGCCCCAAACTGCAGTTTTTATGCCATTTTTATCTTAAAGGCACTTAAGTGAAAATATAGTAACGTTTTAGTTCAGGTCCAAATTTTAGAGCAACTTAATTGAATCCTCTCTCTCTCCTCTCTCTCTCTCTCTCTCTCTCTCTCTCTCTCTCTCTCTCTCTCTCTCTCTCTCTCTCTCTCTTAAGTTGAGGGACCAGAGGCTGTTCCTAACTTGGGTTAGTCTAGGCAAGTACTGTAGACACTAAACATCCATAGACGATAACCTGACCATAGACGATAACCTCACCCCTTTATGATAAAGGTCTTGGAGAGATTAGGGATACAAGGGTCATACCTAAATATAATAAAAGCTATTTACAGCAAGCCGACAGCTAACATTAAATTAAATGGAGAAAAACTCAAAGCCATCCCACTAAAATCAGGAACACGACAAGGATGTCCACTCTCTCCATACCTCTTCAATATAGTGCTTGAAGTTCTAGCAATAGCAATAAGACAACATAAGGGGATCAAGGGGATCCATATTGGAAAGGAAGAAGTTAAGCTTTCATTATTTGCAGATGATATGATAGTATACATAAGCGACCCCAAAAACTCTACCAAAGAACTCCTACAGCTGATAAACACCTTTGGTAATGTGGCAGGTTACAAAATCAACTCCAAAAAATCAGTTGCCTTCCTATACACTAAGGATAAGGAAGCAGAGAGGGAAATCAGAGAAGCATCACCTTTCACGATAGCCACAAATAGCATAAAATATCTTGGGGTAACTCTGACCAAGGAAGTGAAAGATCTATTTGGCAAGAACTTTAAGTCTTTGAAGAAAGAAATTGAAGAGGACACCAGAAAATGGAAGGACCTCTCTTGCTCTTGGACTGGGAGGATCAACATAGTAAAAATGGCAATTCTACCAAAAGCAATCTATAGATTCAACGCAATCCCCATCAAAATCCCATCAAAATTCTTCACAGATCTGGAGAAGACAATAATCTACTTTATATGGAAAAACAAAAAACCCAGGATAGCCAAAACAATCTTATACAATAAAGGATCGTCTGGAGGCATTACCATCCCTGACTTCAAACTCTATTACAGAGCTACAGTACTGAAAACAGTTTTTTTTTTTTTTTAAGTTGAGGGACCAGAGGCTGTTCCTAACTTGGGTTAGTCTAGGCAAGTACTGTAGACACTAAACATCCATAGACGATAACCTGACCAAGCTCTTCCTGGTTTTCCATCTGGAAACTGTACCTCTTTGTCTCTGTAGGACTAGCCATGTAGTCTGTGAAACTCTGGGGAGAATGGACCTGTTGGAGCAGGCTGAACCCGGGCCCAGGACTTTGGGGTACACCATACCCAAGATAGTAGTACTGTACTCAAGCTCTCTAGTGAGGCAGGCCAGTTCTTATGTATCTGCTTGTCCAGCTTAGGCCTCCCAGGAGGCTTGAGGACATCTCCAGCTCCATATGCTGAGAGGGAAAGGAAGGCAGCAGAGCTATCTGGGCGCCTCTTTTTGTCTGTGGGTCCCAAGGACAGAGACTGTTTCATTCTCTCACAGACTCGCAGCTCAGTGTGCCCCGCGCAGGGGCTCAAGTTCAGCTAATGAGTTCCTTTTATTGATTTAGTTTACTCCCAGTTAAGAAAACAAACAAAAAATATGTCTGAGTATCAGAAGGCGAGGGTTGGACAAATTACCCTGGTGTGGGCACGGTGATAATTTCTTCAGTAAGCATGTATGTGTTCCGTCTACATCATGACTTCCTAAGTGCGTGGGGTCAGCATAGAAAGACGGGAACCATTTTCATAGTGTGCCTTTCCTATCTCAGGCTTCCTTTTCTTCGACTGGGTAAAGACTTGCTAAAACTCATGTGTTCATTGTGATTTCCAAAGAAAGAAAATCAAAACACCCTCTTGTGTGAAATTTTCCATTTCTTGGGACCTCAGGTGTATGAATCACTTCCTTCTGTCCTGTCATAGAAAAATATAACAGCCAAATCAAACCTAAAACAACGTGGTTTTCTAGTCCAGCTGTGGAGACCTAGTTGGTGTTTTCCAGGGAAGGCTGCTTATCATGGGGGAAAGCTATGCTCTTAAGTGGGATTTCGGTATAGGCCTTACAAGAACAGTTTGCAGATGTGGGTAGCGTGCACACAAAAAGATTTTTACAGTGACTGACATCCCCAAGACCTTCCCAGGAAAAGGAAAACGCGTCCTTTCTCAATTTCACGTAAGCTTTTCCCTGATCAAAAGGTGGATTTATCCATGGTGGCACCTGAAAAATAAATTTTTTAACGGGCTTGCTTCACAGTGAAGATGAAAGTGCAAGCGAGTGTTAGACAGGCCAACTGGAAGGCCTGAGTGCGGACAACTTTATGTTTGTTCTTGCAGTAAACACATGTGAAGTCTGGGGAGGCTTGATGCCGTCATCTGGTGGTATGGTGGAGATCCCCACTGACGCTGGAAAAACACCAGGTCGGTGAAGTAGAAAACGCAGCTTCAGGTACTTTTGTGGGTTGGGAGAATGTGTTGATGGGAATAAAATCTTAAATCTTCTTAGTTTTAGGGGTCTGAGAGAGGAGAGCAGACAGAAGTGCTCAAGCTAAGAAGTGGTGGTTTTGGTGTGCTTTGTCTCAAACATTGTTCGCGGATGTCCTGGGAGAAATCTCTAGGAGAACCAAGTGAAAGATGCCCCTGTAGGCTGCAAGTGTTGGCTGGCAAGGATGTTTACCGGTGCCTCTGGTTGTTCACGCATGCTTGTTGCATATCTTTTTGTGCGTTGGCTGGAGGGGCTGTAGTTACTTACATTAGTCTTGCCTTGCTGGTACACACATTTTAAGAGAATACTTAATCATCTGTTTTCCTGGTCTCCAGAGAAGTAATGAAGTTTGCACAATTGTTGTGAACTAGAGGCTGGTTGCATGGAAGCAGAGGAGCAGGGTGACCCCGAGTAGAAGAATTGGAGTTGAGGGGTGGTTCAGTGGTGAAGAACACTTGGTGCTCTTCTGGAGGACCCAAGTGGAAATTCCGGCACTCATGTCTAAGAGTTCTTAATCACATGTAGCTCCAGTTTCAGGGGTGTCTGATCTCCTCCCATGCCTTCCCCAAGTACCCACACATAGGGAATACGCAATCATACAGGCGGATACATGGATATGTAAATGAAAATTAAATCTTAGAAAAAAAGATTGGACCTGCTTTGGTATTTTACCACAGGTCCACAAATATCCCACAAACGCCCACCAGGTCTTGAGAAAATCTCTAAGATGTTCAGTACACAAGACAGACTTTCATGGAAAGAGTTAACTGTACATTTTCTGTCTTGCAAATAGTTGAGTTTTCATAGAGGCTTTCTGAGATTCAGAACTGTGATAGTTCCTGTTCTCAGGTTCTTGTTATCAGCATTCCTATAAGGAAAGAGATCCATCCATTCGGAAGTGTTTGTAGGCCTGATAATGGCCCTCAGATATGGGGGCACCCTAATCCAAAAGCCCATGATTGTGCTGCTCTTCTTACAAAAGGACCTTCCCGATTTCATGAGATTGCTGCCCGCAAAGTGGGCAGATTATCCTAGATCATTAGTGTCCAGAATATCCTCCTTCTTGCTAGGCAAGCCAGCCATACAAGGAATGCAGCCTTGCTGCCACCTATGTATAACCACCGTGAGGCCCACTATAAACTCATGCTTCCAGAACGAAATGGCAGAACTCTGTGTTGTTTTAAGTCAGTAAGTTTACAGTGAACTGTGCCAAGAACTTTAGAAGGTTAATATACCCACAAATGAAAAGAAATCTGTTTACAAATGGAGATTTATTTCTTGACCAACAATTGTAATATGTGTCCTCATCAGACAATTTGATAACCCAGGAGTCTTGTTTGAGCATTTCAATCATGGGGTGTTGCGTAGGCTCTGTGGGTTCAAAGGTGAGAGAGGTCCAGTACAGTGCGAACCCTCCAAGACAGTTCCACACAGGCAAAAACCAAATACCTAGATACACAGCATTTAACCAAAGAGTTATAAAAAAAGAAATGCAAAAGTATGTTCTGGAGGGTTAGTGAGAGAAGGATTTCTGGAGGCAGTGACTTTCTGGTAAGCTGAACGCCTTGTATGAATTGGCAGGTGAAGAGGATGATGGGAAGAGCGGCCAGCAAATGCCCAAGGCCCAGGCAGAAGACCCCAGAGCTCCCATGGAGCTGAAGACGGACAGCACTGTTGGTGGATGAAAAACAGAGAAGGGGTCTGGCAGGACAGGCATTGCATGCCACCATGGGAAACTGTGGTCTCCTCTAAGCCGGAAGGAATCAAGCTCTACAGACTAAGTGATCTTTTTAGCTGTGGTGTGGAGGGAGCACCGAAGAGGAGAGAGGGATTCTACACATCTTCTAAACTGGGACCGTTCTGAGAGGGAGAGGAGGTGCTGTTTATTTGTAGTATGGATAATAACTAGGGCTGTCCCAAACAGTAAACCCTAGGGGATGGTTGAAGTTCAGGACTGGCCAGCATATGTGGTGGCCATGAGGATGTTTCTTACCACATTGATAGAACATGCTTTCTTCTTCCTTGGCCCTCTGCACTTACTCTGACACAAAACTAAGATTTACAGAAAAATTTAAACAAGCCTGCTCTGTCTGATTCCTTTCTCCTGCTGCCACGGCTTCTGCAGCTCTCCCCCTGAAAAGGTACCATGCATAAGCCAGCTACCCCCGCGGCAGCAGAGGTGCATGTCCTCGAACTCAGCACCCTGGCTTGTGTGGGTTTCAGCTGGACTTCAGCCTCTGATGAAGGTTCCTGTCTATTTCCGCTGATGCTCAGCTTCCTGACTTCTGGAAGTCCTTTCCAGCAGGGGGCATTGTAGCAGCGTTACCTGGAAGCAGCCCAGAAGAGCCCTCCCCAGAAGTCATAGTGCCTGCCTTTAGGGAAATAAGAATATTCTCCGTCAGACATGTGATTACCATCTCTATTTTTTCTACTGTTTTTTTTTTTTTTTTTTTTTTGTGAACCTCAAATTTTACATTTTTAGCCTCTGGCATTATTATTATATTATACTTAAGTTCCATGCTATATCTGAGAAATTACTTTTTGTACATGGTAAAACCTTTATGCATTTACCTTTTAATTGTTAAAATATATTTTGTTTTGTATATTTAGAGTTTATAACATGATGTTATGGGCTGTACATAGATAGTAGTGTTGTAATTGTTGTGAAACAGGTTGACGTACTTATCGTAACGGGTAATCTTCATTGTCAAAATGACTGAAGTTTGCATTACTTAGGAGATGGGCAAGGCGCACGGTGTCTGTGTCTCCAGAGAGGACCTGCTGAAGGGGCGACGTCCACCTGGAATGTGGGCAATCCTACAGAATGGACGAGGGAGCTGCACATCACCGCTGCCTTGTGCTTCCTAGTCTGCTGTGATGTGAGCTGCTCTTCTCTACCGCACTGACCATGATGGACAGCTCACCCTGAAACCAGGAGACAAAATAAGTTCCTCCTGCTTCTAGTTGTTTCTATCTGGCATTTTGGACACAGTGGTGCAAAAGTAAATTAATAAATCTGTCATCTCTCATGTAGATGTGTGTGTGTGTGTGTGTGTGTGTGTGTGAGTGTGTGTGTGTGTGTGTGTGTGTGAGAGAGAGAGAGAATATCCCAAGTACTCTCTAATTTTACTAACTTCAGTTTTCAGGCTATGAACCTGTCCATCCCACGTCCCTGTTCTGCATCCTTTAGCATACACCTCTTCTCCCTGCCTTTTCATTCTCTGTGTATTTGAAGCTTTATTTATTGGTGTCTGTTGAATGCGATGCATAAGGCCACATTCTTAAGGGCTGTTGTGAGTCAGAGGGTGTGTCTCTTATGATCATGCTTCCTCCTGCTTCATAGTCTCACACTGCACTCCATTCCCAGGTATCATTCAGTTTTGGCACATTCCACGGCCTTCCCTGACCATGGGATGTTGGACTCTCCAATTATGCTTGCACTAAGGGTACCCTTGCATTCCTACAGCCCATCTCAGCTCTGCTCTCCAGGGTAATGGTCTGCTTTTCTTCCTTTCCCAGTACTGTTTCTCTGTTAGGACACTCATCAACTCGTACTTACAGGAGTTGTTGGCCCCGTAACTGTGCGCTTAGGGGCATCCTGAAGTGGGGAAAGAAGCAAAGGTTTATTTTATCCAAGAATGCTCAGGGTATATTATCAATCGGTGTTGAATTATGAGTGCAAGTCTTCAGTATAATGCTGACTTTTAAATTTGTGCTTCATGACAGACTGATCTTAACAGAACATTGTTGTCTTCCCATCAGTCTTCAACGGGAATAGGGCTTAAAAGAAAGTATTAGGATTCATACTTTATGAAAAGGTATAAATATTTTTGTTTCAAAACCAAACCAAACCAAACCAAACTTTGCCTTTTCACGAGTTACTTGGGCCTTTTTGTTGTCAGTGTCTAGTATATTACACGTAGCCTCTAGGCTGCTATGAAGTAATAGTTGAATTTATCTTTGAATGCCTTTGTTTCATATCCCCTGGGAATCCTTTAAGCTTTCCTCTTCGGGGAGGCCTTCCAAAGAGTGTGGTTTGGTGTCCATGAATTCCTGGAAGTTACAGATGGTTGCAGGATGATTCACACAGGAAATATCTGGGGCTGGATTTGCAAATCATATGGTAAAATCTTGCAGGCATCATTGGCCATTAATCTTTTTCCTGCTGGAAGTAAATAAAAGAGATCCGTGTCCACACCAATCTCCTTATCGTGGGCTTGACAAAATGGGCACTACTCATGGTCATGGTAGGCTTTGGATGGGCAGTATCAGCATCACGTGGGAATTTGTTTTCAGCCCAACATCTCAGGGCCCACATGAGACCTGCTGAATTGGATGCTCTGGGACCTGGTCCAGCAATGTCTGCTTTAGCAAATCTGGGTGATTCTGTTACACACTGAAGTTTGATAAGCCCAGCCTAGGAAGATGGGTGGTATTGCGTGTGTTAGGAGCAAGGTCTGGAAAGAGTGGCTTTGCTTCTTGGTCCTTCCCTAAGCTTTCTCTAAGAGAGTTGCTATCTTTGAACTTTCGCCCCCTCTTTTATTTTGAGTCTAAGAATTGCAAGCCTCAATCAGTATCTGGAGGAAAGATCTTAGTTTTTATTAAGGAAGCAGCTGGCAGACATACAGGTATTAAAGAATTGACTATAAATGATTACTTGTGACACTAATTACTTCTCTCACATCTCATCCCCTAATTACAAATAATTTGCTTGTCAAATTGGTGTGTGGGGGAGGAGGGGAAGGGGAAGATGCCTTAGTTAGTAAAATGCTTGCCTCCCGAATATGAGGACTTGAGTTCTATCCCCCAGGTCATGTAGAGAGCTGGACATGGTGTGTGCCCTTGTCACCCTTGTGCTGGGGAGACAGAGACAGGAGCATCTTTGGTGGTTTCTGGCCAGCTGCTGCAGCCAAGCTCCAGGCCAATGGGAAACCTTGTCTCAGAAAGTGAATAGTGTCTGAAGAGTGACGATTAAAGTTAGCCTGTGACAATTACATGCACACACACACACACACACACACGTGCTTGCACTTGCCACACACAATTTATTTTCAAAGTTTTCAGTTACATTGCTGGCAGACAAAAAATTTTGGTCATGGTGCCATGCATAGGGCAAATGGCCCATTAGAAGAGGAGCCTGTTCTATTGGGAAGCAAGCTGAGAGGCAGGAGGGAAAGCCACTCATTTATTTTGTTTTAATTAAATTTATGTTTTGATTCCCCTCTCTATATATAATATATATACGTTATTATATATATATATATATAATCTGCCACTCTTCTACAGTATATATACTCTAGTTATATATATTCATATTTTCTCTTTACTCTGTTCTTATCTCTCTCTCATCCCCTCCAACTTATTTCCTATCAACAATTCCATTCTCATTTCCTGTCTTCTTTTCGTTTATTTTTGTTTTCTGACCTGCTGGCCTAGGTGCCCGCAAGAGTATAAGTGTGGAATGCATGGACGGCTCCCCAGTGGCTCCACCATTCACCACAACGACTGCAATGACTCTATCTCACTTCCAGAAGCCTTTAGCGGGAAATATCCCAGGGGGAGGACGAGCACCATGAGCCCTTTCTTCATCCATGCTTTTATGTTGAAAGACCCAATCTTAATGCAGACCCAGTGCAAGATGGCTCAGCAAGATGTTCATGATTGCCGCAGCCATATCTTGCTCAGAAGTTAGCATTTCAGAGCTCCCATTCAGCTGTCACATTTTATCTGCCCCGCCTTTCCCAGTGTCTCCTCGGCTTTGGAGGAGATGATATAGATGAACACCCCACAGTCTCCGACCGTGATTAACTACGAGTCTGCGTTCACTGCAGGATGAGAGCGGCACGTGGTTGCGATCCGGTCTGCACGCCCAGCTGAAAGCCGCTTTTTAAAAGTTCTGTCGCTCATGAGTGGTCATGTTGGGCACACCCAGGCCTGGCTCCAGAGCCTCTGTTTTTGACCACCACACTGGCATCATCAGGCAATTGTTGCTCTCTGTCAGCAGAGGAGCTGTTACCATCAGGCCCCTACCAACTTCCTTCTCTTTACCAATCTACCAATGCACAGTCCATAGAAGTCATCGTGGGCAGGGGGGACCCTCAGGATTAAAAGGAGTTTGAGATTTTATGTTGACTTATGACTTTTATGATATTGAAATTATTAAAAATAAAGCACTGTCTTTCTGTTTCTGTATCATCTCTCTGTATCTTATATATTATCTCTCAATCTTTCTCTCTATCATCTATCTATCTCTCTATCTATCGTCTATCTATCTATCTATCTATCTATCTATCTATCTATCTATCTATCTATCTATAACTATCTGTGTTACCAAATCTTTGATGTTGGTGACTTTTAATTTTTCCAACATTGTAATTGAACAAAGAAAGGGCAAATACTACCATCATTTAATTTTAGACCCCTGCCCCCATTTTTCTCTTTTTTCAACACTCAATCCCTGGGTGAAATCATGCTGGGTATGGATCTAAATGCCATCTGCTTACCAGTGATTCTCAGATTTATGTCTTTGACCTCAGCCTAACCTCTGAATTTTGAATCATCTGTTCATTTCTGCTCCACTCTCTACCAATATGCTTTATAGGTATTATAGAAGCAATGAATCTAACCTATACTTTTCATCTCCCCAGCAAGTACTTTGATGGAGGAAGGTCATTGGTTAAAAAATAAACTGCTTGGCCCTCATAGGTTAGAACATAGGTGGGTGGAGTAAACAGAACAGAATGCTGGGAGGAAGAGGAAGTGAGCTCAGACTCGATAGCTCTCCTCTCTGGGGCAGATGCGATGAAGCAAGCCGCCAGGTCAGACATGTTGAATCTTTCCTGGTAAGACTGGTGCTACACAGATTATTAGAGATGGGTTGATTGGGATATGAGAATTAGCCAGTAAGGGCTAGAGCTAATGGGCCAAGCAGTGTTTAAAAGAATATAGTTTGTATGTTGTTATTTCGGGGCATAAGCTAGCCAGGTGACTGGGAGCTGAGTGGCAGGAACACAGCCCACAGCTCCCACCACAGTACTTTATCTTCTTTCAGTTTCCCGTGTGATACCCAAGTCAAAGCCTGGCTGTATCTTTTGGCTTCCATGTCATTAACCTCTAAGCCATGAATGAGTCCTGTGTGTTCTGTCACTTGGGTAGCACTTATCTGTTTCCTGCTGTCTTCATTGCTACCGTATCCCATCCTAAACAAGTTCTACCAACTCTTCCCTCCCTGACTGTGCTCTATTTCTTGCCTCCTAAAAGATATTTCCCACCCTGAATCTTGAATAATTCTTTCAAAGTAAGGCTGTATTCTTCTGCTCTGAACTCTCCTATTGTTTGCCTCTTCCTGTAAAGAATTTTGTCAAAGTCCCTGATGATCATACTCAGCCATGTTGGTGTCATGTGATGAGATTACACTTTGTCTTGGGATTATTTTAAGTTCTTTAAATGCTTGGCCAAATACGAGAAAACCAAGGTGAATGTCCAAAATAGAGGGTCGGTACTCTTTAAAATCATAATGCAAGACAAACAAAGGAAGGACAGAGAAACTGGAAAATATACAAATGACTGAATATAGTCCAATATTCTGGATGACTGGGCCCTGGGTCAGAAAAAGATATTAGTGGAAGTATTGCTAAAGTTTGAATAAAGACTAAATTCAACTAACAGTGTTGAAGTGGTGTTATTTCCTTACTATAGCATTGAGTTGATATTATTTTCTTACTTTCTGCAAATGTACCATGAAGTATATAATATTAAATATTAGGCAATAAAGTGAGAAACAGATTTGCAGAACTATCTAACTATTCCACAAACCCCAAATTATCCTAAAATTAAAATGTTTTTTTAAAAATAATAACTCTTACAATAGCTTTAAGGGTCTGTATAATCTAGACCCAAAGGATGCTCCAGCTTGTCTTCCATAAGTGCCTTGCTCCAGTAGCGCCGACCTCTCTCTTGGGTATGTCAACTTTGGTTTTGTTTTTAGGTCTTTGTACTCCTGTGTCTTACATGTGGAGAATCTTTTTTTGGGGGGGGGGAGTGACATGACTAAAGCCTTAACCTCTTTAATAGTTTTGATCAAATATCCCATATGTAAAAGGGTGTCCCCAACCTTCTAGTTTCCTTCCCCTTTCCCTATATCACCTTATGTTGGCTGATTTTCTTAAATTAGTGTGGGTATATTTTATTTGTTTTCCTTTCACGAGAAAGTAAGTTTCATTATGTGGGTATTTGCTTTATTTACTGTGTATCTTTAGGCAATGCCTTAGAGATAGTTAGAAGAGATGTTTTTTGAGTGATTAGGCTAGATTTTTTTAAAAAAAATGTAGTGAACATCCAAGTTCAGCAGAAGCGATGGTCAATTAAAAGGAACACATTTAGCCTTATGAAAGATTCATAACATTGAAGATTTCTGTGTCTGTTCTGTTGTGGGCTGGTGAAAATTTGATAGCAGATTGGTGCTGGCCCACCAGCTTGGATTTCACAGCCTTGGGGTAGGTCTTCCTCTCTTCAAAGGGATATGGCATTTTGGTTATTCTAAACCCATGTCATCTGATATGGTAGTCATTAACCACATGTGGCCATTGACATTTAAATTAATTAAGGCTAAATAGAATTAAAGAGCTCACCATCCATGTTTCCATGCTCCCTTGTTCCATGTGGCTAAGTGGAAAGGGTAGACACTGAACAATTGCATTGTTGCAAAATGTTCTCTTGGCAGCCGACTTATAGACAGACGTACTTTTGCCTTTTTGTCTTTGGATTGCAATAATCAAATGATCATAGCAAGAGATCTTCCAACCTCAGATCTTTGGGAGAGATACTATTTTTTATTTTTTTAGATGAGCAAATTGAAGGTCAAGAAAAGTAAGTTAAGTTTTCTAAGGTTACACAGCTTTGAAGCCAGGTTTCAAATGTAAGCCTTCTGTAAATATCAGATCTGTAAGTGATTTGAGAGGAACAAGAGTGGCAGCCAGGAGTAAAGACCCTGTTTCAATGTGTCATCGAACGGCCATGGCTTATGTGAGCGGGGTGCCAACATGTTTGTATTTTCCTTCCTCTCAGTGTATATATTTTATTCTTAACTGCCTTCTTACTATGCTAATTTTGCAGCTATCTGTCTCAGATGCTTTTCAACAATGCGAAGTGTAAAGTAAATTTCAGGTCTCAGCTCCACTTGTAACAGGCAGGGAAAGACAGTAGAGCATGCCATGACTTAGACCATGTTACTTTCAGTTTTTTGTTTGTGTCTCGGGATGAACACTTTATATTCTATGAGGATGTGATGGTTTGATGAGGATGGCCTCCATAGACTCTTATGTTTGGAACTATTTGGGAAGGATCAGGAAGTGTGGTCTTATTCAAAGAGATGTTTCACTGGGGGTGAGTTTTGAGTTTTCAAAAGCTCACACCAGGCCCTCATGTTCATTAGAGATATTTAGTCAGATGTCTTCTACATAGTAATCAACAACAGATATTTGCCAGTCAAAGCAAAAAATAAAATAGTCCAACATATAATTTTAGGAAGTTAGTCTTGACATATTTCTAGTTTCATGGACACTTAAGTCTGTGCTAATGTTGTGCCTCTTACCTTAGATATATCAATCAGCATTCTGTATTCTCTTATGCTTTTTATTTTTTTGTGTCTCAGTGTGTTCATGTTTATGTGTACGTGAGTGTCTGGGTACACTAGAACACGTATACCTGTTTGTTGGCCAGAGTTTGATGATGTGTCTTTCTCAATCACTTTTCTACCTGATGTTTTGAGACAGGGTTGCTCACTGAAGCAGGAGATTCCCAATTCGACTAGGCTGGCTGGTTGGGGAGCCTTGGGGAGCCGTGGGGAGCCCTAGGGAGCCTGAGGTTCCCACATGCACAGTGCTGGGATTACAGGTGTGCACCATAACCCCAAGCTTTATCATGTGGGTTCTGGGCACTTAAACTCAGATCTCCATGCTAAGTACTTTGGTTACTGAGCCATCTTCCCGAGCCCCTTCAGGTATCACTAAGCATCATGATAGAACACTGCCATACCCTTGAGAGGTCTAGGTCAGTAGTATTTCTTAAGCTCCTCTCCCTCCTCTTGGCATGTGTGCTGTATTTCTTTGTGCACTTTATTTTTTAATTATCATATCTATTTCCTGTCTTCTGATGTCTACGTTTCATGTATTTTTAGTTATATAGAACTACAAATTTTAGAAACTCTTTTTGACTTATATTTTGTACTACTTGATGCTGAATGCTGGGGAGGAGAAGGTAAACAGATGGAAACTTGCAAACAAACCAGGTAGCCCCAGGAAACAGGCCAGAAAATACCTTAGACGTGGGTGATTCGTACTGTTGCAGAAAATTACAAATAATTTGTCTTGATTGGGATATTCTCCCCTTTAGCCTATAGCTGTTAATGTAGCTGGCCCATGTCAACCTTAGGAATAATGGTGGAAGGCCCCTCAGGATATCAATCCAATCAATGGAACGATAACGGTTACTTAAGGAACTGTTCTGACTTCAGAACATGGGAGGCAGCTTGCTACATCTGAAGAGGGGACATTTCAGCTAGAGCCCTGGGAATTATGAGGGAGCCGTTGGCCTTGTCCTTGGGCTGGAAGCATCATTAGGGACATTCTATTTCCAGAGAACACAACTCTCTTCCCCTAGATGTCAGCACCAGTGCAGTCAGGGAGCCCTGCGAAATGCCTTTTGATGACTTCCTTCAATACGTGACCACTAGCAGTGAGGGAAGTGTGCGCATTGCTGCATCTAGGGATGACTCTGTAAGAATGACCTTGATAACACCTGTTCTAGGGTTTGAACTTGCTTTGGCCTAAGGAAGAAGGATTTTGCTTTTTGTCAGAAGT
Source organism: Chionomys nivalis (assembly GCF_950005125.1). Lineage (NCBI taxonomy): Eukaryota > Metazoa > Chordata > Mammalia > Rodentia > Cricetidae > Chionomys > Chionomys nivalis. The sequence goes on along the minus strand of NC_080090.1, from coordinate 28,371,741 downwards.
GAATGTAATTCTACAACTGGGTCAGTAGCTTATATCTATATACAGGACAGACTAGAGCAGAGGTAAAATTCTTTCTGGTACATAAAATTCTAGTCACTTATATTTAATCACGTAAGGAGGATGTTTGGTACTTTGTCGGTGACATAGCGACCTTATCATGCTGTGCTCAGGAAAAATTATGACATGGCCTTGTCTTGTTGCACTTCATGTAGCCTGTGTTTTGCGAGAACTTTTATGTCTGTCTAGAGATTACTATGGTCTAGTGTGAGAAGCAAGCTAGTTTTTCGATGTCAGGACATGCTCGTTTTTCTTTTTACTGCAGAATTTGCTGGCAGCTTTGGGATTCCTATAGAGTGGTTAACAAATAGGAAAAATGGAGGCATGTGCAGAAAAGTATACTAAACCTTAAGACAGAAGTTTGATTAACTAAAGACCTTAGTGGTGGGGTGGAAGGTCAGAGTGAGGGCAGGAAAAATTGAGGGGAGCCGGATGCTCAAGGGAAAGGGCTTAGGGAGGGGAGGAATAAGGCTAGACAGGGACGGCGAAAGGAGAGGGAGCAGAGCTCACTCACCAGACACCAAGGGACACAGCAGTGAAATGCCCACTGCTGGGAACTGGAACTCTGAGGGCTCTAGCCAGCCTTTGAATCCCTAGCTGGAATCCCTAGGCACGTGCCTCTTGTTTTTGATAGATGGGCCAGTCAATTTAAGTATACTCAGTTATGAAGGAGAGTGCCATTTCTACTGCCAAAGTTGGAAGAGACTTACTGTTTTCCCCTTTCTCGTCAGCCATGGTTAACGTTGGGTATTTTTTTCTTTCCGATCCAAATGTAAACCTGTGATTCTACATAATTCTTTGTGTGTGTGTATACATATTATTTAATACATCTAATTGACCTATGGTAAACATACAAAGCTTTAAACTTACATATCACTTTCCTTTTCTCCTAAATTGCTTTTGGTATGTCTTTATATATTATTGACTAAAGATTCTTAAATAATATGGAATGATGTGAGTAAATTAACATGTAGTTTTGGCAACTTTTAATTGGTGGAGATGATACTTGACACAATATTTTTAAATATGTGTGGTGGAGAGGAAAGCATGCGACTGGTTGATTTTTATTGCAGAGAAATCCTCACTTAGGAATGAAGACTTTAGAACAGATGTGCTCATTTCTTTACCACCAGGGTTGCAGCATAGGTAGTCATTGCAGGGAGATGTAAGAAGAGCTTTAAGAACTGAGATGAGGCTGTCAGGAAGCAGTGAACTGAACAAAAGAGGGGCCTTACATAGGCTTAGGGCTGAAGTGTTAGCAGATGCACGCGGCTTCCTTCCCTGTCGGCTCTTACCATTTCTTTGATAGTCCTTGGAGTTTTTAAGTCTTTTATTCATTTGTATCTTCTGCAGTGGATGAATGTGGCTTTCAGTTCCTGGCCTTCAATTTGCATGCCATCTTGGTTTGAGAGAAAATATTTTCTCCACCTTAGTGGCACGATTCAATTGGTGCAGTGTGAAATAGGGACAGTGGTTGATTGAGGTCTTACCACAATGCCACCAAGCCTTGCCCTCCCACTGAAAGAATCCTCTCAAATGGGACCATTCATTTTGGCACAGTCGTGTGCTCTATTTCTGGCTTTTAAATGTTCATTTTAGGCGCTAAGCTTCCGTTGAAAAGTGAAGATGGAAGAGGTGACGACAGTCCAAATTCCACAGAATCCCGTTTGTCAACAGCCCTGGTTGGCTGCCTTCTATCTGGGAGGGAACTGGTTCAATTCCTCTATCCGAACTCAGACTTTGATGGCACAATATCTCTATATTCCTGGCAAGGCACGAAGCACCCTGCGGGGAAGTTAGGAGGGAGACATTGAACGCAAATGAGTACAGTGCTTTCCATCAGAAACCATGTTGTTCTGAGAACTGGTTGTTTTCAGGATGGAGAAAAGACCTAGGCATTGCCTCAAGCTCTCAATCACGGGGGTCCTTGTCCATACCTGTTCTTTCTCCCATTTGGCATTTCATGACCAGGATCTTCTCTGTGGGAATCACAGAAATAATACAGATGTATTCTTCCTGTAGCTATAATAGCTGTATTCATTATCCATCCATCCATCCATCCATCCATCCATCCATCCATCCATCCATCCAATCTCTTTTGGGCATTTACTGTAGTATGGTTTAGAGGATTATAGCTGATAAGATAAGCATGCTTGCTTTCCTGACCTTGTGTTCCAGGGGCAAGCCCAGACTAGAGAAGCAGTTGGAATGTGGTAGTGGTTCAGAATGGGGAAGGACATCACTCTGAGGACTGGTCTGCTGGCCACTGTCATGAGAAGGACGGTGTTCTCCAAAGGTCCACGTATAAAGTTGAGCTGACAGGATTTGGAAGTGATTCCACCCCTATGAGACGAGACTAATGGAGCGTTCACAGGACATTGAGGGTGGATCCCAAAGGCATACACATTCGTCCCATCCTTTCTTTCACGCCGAGGATAAAAATCTCTCTTTTTGCACCCTGGCTTGGGGGGTGACGTAAGTCACATGACCAGTGCTTCTGCTAAACTGTGCCCCTGTCTCCAGAGACTCAGACCTATGGACCTGCCCTTCTTGAACTTAACGAGAATAAACTTATCTTTATTTCAGAAGTAGCCAAGTAATTGGTTGTACCTACCACAGGCAGATAGGGTTATTCTAAGTGATCCCGCAAGGCTTTCTTAAGTCAGCATTGAAAACTGAGGGTGGAGTAGCATTTGGCTGGTGGATAATGAGGATGCAGGAGGCAGTTGTGATGTACTTGCATATACGTGTGTATCCAGAGCATTCCATGCAGGATGGCATCATCTGAAAGGGTCCAGGAAAGGCAGAAATTACTTGGATGGACAACTGAGAGGAGCATAGTATGGCTAGAGATAAGGGAACTTCGGAATTAAGGTTCAAACTGTACATTGTGGACACGTCTTCCAAACGTGAAAGCAAAGGATGTAATCCGCTTTGTCCTTCCAACCAAGGTGCCTTTTTCCTGCCCTTATCAGTGTTTGGGATTAGTACTCTCAATCACTTTTAACATCATGAATTTGAGAATGGTTGTTGACATTTTTGTCTTTGATAACTGAAAACATTTTAATATATTGTTGTCAGCAAATGACATCAAAAGTGACACCTCTCCTTCCACTGATGACTTCTCAATGTCACATGATCTCTCACTGTATTATTATGTGATTTCTTCAAGAATTTTAATTAAAGATGCTTAAATTTGGTGTAAAAATCACAGAGTATTTGCACGGGGGTGGATGGCATGCTTTAAGATTAATTGAGTGTGGTTTGTGCAAATTTAGCTCCCAGTTTTTTTTCTTCTTTTGGAAGGTGGAAACTCCTGTACAGGACTCCTTAAAGTGTCTGTTAATGCTGTTCTATGTGTGCTAGAGATAAACTTCTCAACAAACAAGAATCATAATGAACAGATCATATTTGTACGTTCTGGAATAACACCCTCTGATTTGTTTTCTTTTAGAGGTTCAACACATTCAATTTTTCACATAAAACAACACTGATCTTTGGGACTCATCAATTTTCTTTATTGTCTTCTGTTTCCTGTCTCAGTTATGCATGTTTTTATTGCCTTCTTCTGCTTAAAGTCTCTAGTTTCTTATAGCTAAAGCGTGCTTGATTCCTGTAACCAAGGCTGCCAGCGTAGTGTCTGAATGTGGGTGGCTTCTGTGTTCCTGAAGCTGGCGAATTCTCCGTCAGTGTCTCGTTAGCCTGACACAAAGCAGAGAATCTCAGGAGCAGCTGTCAGATTTCCCAAGTATGTTAGGATTTTAAAGTTTCTTACCTCATTGTGTGCCTAAAAGATACTTGTATGTACATGTGCATTTCTGTGTGTGTGCGCACATGCATGTGTGTGTATGTGTGAATGTCAGAGTGCATTGGGTGACTCCCTTCATCGCTCTTACTGAACAGGGAGCTCACTAATTCAGATTAGATTGATTGGCCAGCAAGGTCCAGGGATCCTCCCATTTTTACTTCCCCAGCTTGGGATTATAGGCACACACACCATTTCTGCTTGTCTGTGTCATTCTAGGGTATTGAACCAGGACTTTACAGTTTGTGTGACAGATGATTTAAGAATGAGCTGTCTCTTCCCTGTGTTTTCTTTTTTGATGTGTATATGTTCATTTGTGTGTGTGTGTAAATTTGTGTGTGTACATTCATGTGCTAATTATGGAGACTACAGAGATCAACTTCTGGGACCATTTCTTGTGAGTTACCCATTGTGTATGTCTGTGTGTGTGTGTGTTTTACAAGGTTTCTCATTGGTTTGGGGCTTGTAGATTAAGTTGGGTTGAGTGACTAGTGAGCCTTGGGAATCCTCCTGTTTCTATCTTATCACGATAGACTTAAGCTACTGCATTTGACTTTTAACCTTGTGTTCAAAGAATCCAAAATCAGGTCCTCGTGCATTCAAAGCAGTCACTTTACCAACTGAGCCATCTTTCTAGCCCCAGGCACTTGTTTGTGGGTGACTTCCAATAGGCTGCTTCACTTATGTCATATATTAAAATATTCTGTACATCTTAGCTTATCCAGCAGGTGCATTGGTCCTGATGTGGCAATGGTGAAGTCTGAACTCTGGTAGGCTTTAGGGCAGTTAGTGGAGCTGGTGATAACACCCAATAATGGGTATGTTGATGAGTTAGACAGGCCTGTTAGCTGCGACAGTGCTGAGTGATGGAACCGTTCAGAAGGAGTGGGGGGGGGGATGCTGATCATAGGTGCTCTATTTCAGCCTGGTTGGCAGCCCACCTAGAAATCCTGTGAGCTGTCCCATGATCTTTCAGTACATTTCTGCTGTGGTCAGCGGCTTTTGGGTTGGCCACCAAAATTCCATTGCCTTACTTGCTTATTGCTCTGACAAATACCCGAGAGAAACAGTTTAAGGAAGGAGGTGTCTGTTTGGGCTCGCAGATGGAGGGTGCAGTCCGTCTTGGGAAGGAATGCATAGCCAGGATCTGGAGGCAGCTCATCACATTGTGTCTGCAGTCAGGAAGCGGATGAGAGGAAAGCCGGGCTTCTCCTTTTTATGCAGTGTGAGACCCAGCATGTAGATCAGTGATACCCACATTCAGGGTGGGTTTCTCTCCTCAGTTAGGTCTCTGAAGATGCCCTCACAGATGTACCTCGTGGTTGGACTTCTAGATGATTCTTAATCCCGTCAGCCGACAACACCATTACATAGCATGCATTTGATATAGTAACTATATCACAGGTGCTGTTTCCAATACCGTTTGTCCATGTAACTTGCTGTTTATTGAGCATTTCATGCAATTAGTTTATCCGGATAGTATGTTGTGAAATGTGAATAGCATGAGGGAACAAAACCTGGGGATTGTACTGAATGTTATAATGTGTGGAGATGATTGTGGTTAGAAATTCACGAACACTTTCCTGATCATATGTGCATGAAGTTCCATCACATAGTTTAATATCTTGTGGGCCTGCTGATCCTGGGGGAGAAGCATGGTGAAGAGAAGAAAAAGATGTAGAACACACACAGACAGTTATTGTTATTCTGAAAGGAGGCTACGCAAGGTACAGTCAGTGGGGTCACAGAGGGCGCTACTTCTATTTTTTCATATCAGTCGATTTATAATAAAAGGTAAACAGTCATTATACACATCCAGTTCTTTATGTTCCTTCCTTTCCCTGCACCAGGAGCTTTTCATTTTAACCCTCGTAGCTGCCATGTGTGTGCAATGTTAGCCTTCTTTTATAGTCATTAAACCAACTCCCTGCCAGGATCAAAAGAATCACCAATGCTTACCAGGAACCAAGCTGTGATGGACCTGATGCTCACCAGGGAGCGTAACCCAGGGGACGTAACTCTCTTCATTCCCCAGTTCTTAAGGTTATGTGGTCTCTCTGGATGGACTCTAAGCACAAGACCCCCCCACTGCTCTGTGTTTTACTAGAACCTTCTTTACCTGTTGGAGCTCAGCCTGAGATAATTCTCTACAGAGGAAAGTCTGTCCTCTGTCATGTGCCCATGCCCTGGTCTTCAGTTAGAGCATGGTTCAGGATATGTAGTAGAATCTTTCTTTGCATGGTCATTTGATTTACATTCATGTCTCCTGGTCTATAAATTTGGGGACTTAAAGGTTTATGAATTTTCCTCACTATTGTATCGTGACTTTTTCACATTCCCCAAATGTCTACTTAGAGAAACAACTCTATCAAGTACTAGCAGTAAGTTCAATTTTCTCAGTCTTTTCTCCTGATTTCCTCACTAGAGAAGAACAAGAAAATTGAAATTCTCTTTAGGAAGAGACATTAGACATTAAGGGATTTACTGTTAGAGGCTAGGGTTTACCTTGGGCAATGGCAATACCTGTGCTAGTTTACCACCCTCCAGTCCCCTGAGTGGTGTCACCAGCCATGCTGAAAGTGAGTGGGTTGATGTAGCTTCTGAGCTTCAAGTGCTGTAGAGCAGTGCTGGGCACATCTAATGTGTCTATAATGTAGGGCTGCCATGGACCAGAGCAGGTAATGTTCTTATCGCATTGTAGCTGCTCAAACTTGAGAACCGAGTACCCTCTAATAACTGATTATCAAGCGTGACTGCGAGTCATAGTATATCATGCTACAGTTCTTAAAACACACAAATCTGAAAAATGAGATATAAACAAAATAACATCTACTGAGACAGCATAGAGGTTTATTCAAGATTTTTGCTTTTAATGGAGATTTGGGGCTTCGACAGTGTACTTAGTTTAATTCAATCTTGAGTCTTCATGGACTTTCCCGAGGAATGCCTGATGATAGTGTAACTTAAGCCCGGAGTAAAAGGTCGCACCTATAGCATCATTTAAAGCATTGCTCAGGTTAGAGCGTAAAATGTGGGGTTTAGCACAAAGCACACCTCTCTGGATTCTCTGGAGAACATACCATCTGGCAATCACTAAGTTGCATAAAAGACATCCTAGTCTTATCCCTGCGCTACATGCATTGTCTAAGTTTAGACAGATTTAAAGTTATACATCTTAAGATGTGCCATTTCAGGCATGTTCTTTTCTCTTTGGTCAGGCTCAACAAATCGCTTTTCCTATAGATAGTAATTTATAATAAGGGAAAAACCACCAAGATCACCTTGTAATAATCTTATAAAATTCCCTCTCTTCTTACAGATTTGACTGACCAGCCCCAGGTAGTCTATTCTTACATGAAAGAGAAATATTGTCAGTTACTTTAGAGAAAGAAAAAGAAAAATTTTTACCTGCAGTTTAATTTATATTGTGATATTTTATGTGTGCCCTGCTGATGACATTGTAAAAATATCTGTTGATTGAAAAAGCACCCTTAAGGTTTGTGCCTAAAGTGTTTATTTTTATACTATAATAGACTGTTGAGGTGAGACAAGGAGAGAAATATGTGAATATCTACTCTTCCTATAAATCTATAGAGCAACAGTCCTCTGCCTGCAGGGACTTCATGAAAATTTTGGTTGTATTTTTCGTGGACAGGTTGGTCGAGGATTCTCTAAAGCCCAGAATTGATAGTTCTAATGATTAAAAATGAGTAAGACTTGAGCCTACTGACAACACTCACCAAGGCACAAATCAACCATCAAGAGAGACCTGGATCCCCAGACAGACCTTTCTTCTGCTTCCCTGCTGAGAGACTCTGTGGCAACACCCAACACCAGGTCTTCAGAGTCCCATTGGAACAAAGTCATCCGATGTTTCTGTCTGCTGAGCAATGGCTATGTACAGTGTGTACACTATGCTAGGCTCTGGAAATAGAACAGTGAACCTTCATCCTCATGAAACTTGAAAGAGTCTAAATGATGAGGGGGATGCCTCAAAAGAAATCTCCAGAATCTAAGCATGAACCAGGAGGCTATAATCTAGATGCAGAAGCCAAAAAAGCATGTAGATACCCCTATAGGATTGGGGATTAGAAGGGTAGAGGGGAAGGATGGGGCAAGAGATTGCTACAGACCCTAAAGAACATAAATGACTCTCTCCAGGAGCTAAAAATCAATGAATTTGAAAGCTGGTATGAGAGAAAAGAGGGGGTGGGGAAGGAATGATCTGAAGAAAGGAGGTTGGGAGTGACATTCCTTTGTCATGACTAGATTCAATTTAATCTTTCCTGCTGAGCCTTTGAGGGATTTCAGCAGAGGAGCTAGGTGGTTAGATTTGACCACTTGGTTGTACTATGGAAAGTGGGTGGAGGGCAAAAGTTGTCTCCGAGCCTCAGCCAGAACTCTAAACACCTACTTTGTCTGAGCCTGAGTGTCTGAAAGAAGGAACAACTGAGGCTCCAGCCACCCCACCGTTCCCAAGGTTGTGGAGTCTGTGCTTACCCTGGCCTGAAGATATTGTCAGTTTTCACAGAGACATCTCAAGTGTGCTTCTCAATTTCCAAACTCTGCTTCGAGTGATATATAGGCCCTTGATGCGTGGCTGTGTCATGCTTCTGCTTCTTTCTATAGGTGAGCTTAGCCTCTTCCCTTTCCTGTTTCCAAGGAGCCAGTAAGGTGTCCGTCACCACCATGTTCACTTCTAAAGCTGTTGGCTTCAGTATGTAGCTCAAGGATAAGAAAAGTGTGCAAGGGTGAGGACCAGCACAGACCCCCCCCCCTCGTCGGTCTGTAACTGCTATGGACACATGGGGGTTTATAACATTTAGTTATAGTTTTATAACATCTTAGCAGTCTTCGTTGTCACATCTGCAAAACGATGAGACAGAGCAAAGCAGGGCTTTCAAGCTTCAGCATGAGACAAGGATAACCTAAACAAAGCAGGTGTCCTGAATCCCCAACCTGTTGACTAAGGTAGAACCTAACTGAAAACAAAGCTAAGACAACAGAATTAAGTGTGTTTAAATTGAGGGGCAAAAGCTTTTTTTTTTTTTAATATTTTTCTAGAATTTCTCTATGAGATTTGAAATTGCCATCATTTTACTCAGAACCTAGTATTTCTGGCAACAATTAATGGTCCATTGTGGCAGTCCCCATGACATCTTTATGATTTGACAGGATGAGTCATGGAAATTCTACCCTTCCTTGGCTTACATCTCCAAAGAGAGTGACTGGAAAATCTGCTTGAAGACGCATCAGTTTATGCCCACATTGTCTGGATCTGATAAACTCTTCATGCGTTTGGGGATCAAATGACCACAATTGACTTTGCTGTGTTGCCAACTAGTTTGCATCTTGCAAAATGGAAGCAGTTTACACATAATAAAAATGCCATCTATGAAATAGTAAAACATAATTATGCATGTGAGCCCTTTCCTTCTTGAGCTCCATTTACTCTTTGAGCAACTCTCAGTGATGGAGGAATGGAGTTTTCTAGACTCTCAAAGTATACAATTCTTTAAGTGTGGTTTAAGCATGGCCTACAAACTCTAGTGCCAACTTATCTGTTTTCTCTTTTTAAATCAATATGCATGGATAACCAAGGACTCTCCCAAGTAATGTATCACTATAAAAATAATTTTAAAATTTATTTTAATTTTTGTTATGTGTATGTGCATGCATGCGTGTGCATCTGTGTATGTGTATGCGTGTGTTTGTGTGTGTGTGTATACTTGCCATAGCAAGCATAAAAGTTAGAGGACAACTTGCTGGAGTCAGTTTGCTCCGTCTACATTGTGGGTCCTGGGAATCAAACTCGCATTATTTGGCTTGGTTTTCTTGTTGACAAAACTTATCTTCTCTTAATTTTATGTTCATGTATCTAACTGCTAAGAATATGCTTAAACTTATGCAAATGCTGTAGGACAATGGTTTTGTATCCTGTAAAGATTTGTCACTTGTACTGGTTTAATAAAATGCTAATTGGCCAGTAACCAGGCAGGAAGTATGGGTAGAGCGACCAGAACAGGAGAAATATGGGAAGAGGAAAGGTTCAGGCTGCTGACACCACCCAGACACAGAGGAAGCAAGATGAGAATGCCTCACTGATAAAGGTACCAAGCCACGTGGTAACACAGACAAGAATAATGGGTTAATGTAAGAGTTAGTTAATATGAAAGCCAGAGCTAATAGGTCAACCAGTTTACAACTAATGTAGACCTCTGTGTGTTTCTTTGGGACCAAACAACTGCTGAACTGGGCAGGACAGAAACCTGTGTCAACATGCAAGATGTGGTATTTTTATACCATTACAAGCATTTTTAAACACTATCTAATGGACAGTGTCCCAGTATATTGAAAATGTTTCATTTTTTCTAAATGAAAAAACAAAACAAAACAAAACAAAACTTTTGTATTATATCATCCTAGTTTAGGTTATCTACAAGTGCAGAAGCGCAAATCTCTTAAATAGTCAGCTAAAGTACCCCATAGACGAGAAACTGAAAGAAAATACTGTTGACTGTATCTGTGGGTGGCAGCATTGTGATTGCTTGTTCCCAAACCATTCTGTATTTTTCCTATTTTCAAATAAACCCGACATTCCCTTATAATCTCAGGGGAATGGGAGATATTGAACTAAAACAGTTGTTTACATAAAGATACACCTATCCAACATATTGTGGATCTGTAGCAGGGAGAACAGTAACTAATGGCAATTGTGTTTCTTATATTCCAGATATCTTCTTTTCTTTTCTTTTTCTTTTTTTACTCTTTGGGTACATGGTCTTGCTGTATAGTCCTGACTGGCCTGGAACTCATTATGTAGAGTTAGGCTGGGCTTGAACTTGTAGGTGGAGATCTGCATGCCAAGTCCTAGGGTACCACCTGAAGTTTCCAGGCTTTTGTGTCCCAGGACAAAGTATTGGACTAGGGATACATGGTTAGAGATAGAAGTAGAGAGAGCTTGCTAAGAGGGGGAAAGCACTACTCCTGAGGGTAACAGTGGGCTTGTGAGGTGAGGGAAATACGTGTTCTCAAAGGCTCTGCCTGGGTCATCAGATTCATGACCCATTATAGGTCATTTCCATAGAATCCATTTCCTGTAAATTTGTATATTATGTGCTTTGGGTGGGGGAATGCTCTGTTTGTATATAGCCCAGGTGGGAAAGCTCTTCCGGTCCTTTTCTGCTAACTGACTTCTTTCATATGCTAATCTTGATGTAGCTTTCTCTATTTTCTACTCTCCTACACCCACAAACCCCCAGCAAACCTCCCTCTCCCTGATATCTTTTTGGAAAGCCACAGGGTGATGATCATTCAGTCCATCTCTACTGCACTGCTGAAGAGATCACTTGTGCTGCCTGCTGGTTGGAGAGGAGGAGGTAGCCGTATTGTTGAAGTATCATGGTCATAGCCTCCCTGTTGTTTCTAGGAGACACAATCTCACAGTGGATTTCCATCCTCTGGCTCTTAAATTTTTCCATTCCAACTTCCATGATGTTCTCTGATCCTTGGGTACAGGAGTTATGTTGTAGATGTAATCATTGGGAATCAGCACTCCATTGTTGGAGTTGGGAAGCTGCTTGTTAGTTCCCAGTCACCTGGCTAGCCTAGACCCAAAATAATCACACAGAAACTGTATTAATTAAGTCACTGCCTGGCCCATTAGTTCTAGCTTCTTATTGGCTAACTCTTATATTAATTTAATCCATTTCTATTCATCTGTATATTGCCACGTGGCTGTGGCTTACCAGCTAAAGTTTCGGCATGTCTGACTCTGGCAGCGGCTCCATGGTGTCTCTCAGACTCCACACCCTTCTTTCTCCTAGCATTCAGCCTAGCTTTCCCTGCCTACCTAAGTTCTGCCTTGCTATAGGTCCAAAGCAGTTTCTTTATTCATTAATGGTAATCACAGCACACAGAGGGCACTCCTACATCACCCCATGGTCAGTTGTTTTCTACATTTTGATCTGTTGTGGTTTCCTCTCTGCTGCTGAGAGAAAAGGAAGTGTCTTTAGAATGTATTAGGAATTATGTTGGTTTAATTAAGCAGTGGTAGTAGATTCACAACTAAGATCCACAACCTCACTGGCCCCAGGCAGTTGGCTAGGTTTCTAGTAACAGGCATGGCTTTCTGCATGTTGAGCAGACTTGAAGTCCAATTAGATCACTGTTGGTCACCATCAAGATATGAATGCGTCTTTTAGAGATGTCTTGCCATGCTGGTCATAGGCATCATAACAGGCTAGGACTATTAATTGTTTCCCTCCCTTGGCAGCATGCTAAGTTCTTTCTGGAACTATGAAAGTAACTAATTATTTTGATAAAACATTTATAAAGAAAAGCATATTAACTACTCAAATCTGTAAGTGTAGGGCTAAGTTAAGGTTTTGATCTCTGGATTCTAGGAATAGCAGAGTCTAGCTATCCCTCAGATGAGGGCAGCTTTTCATGAAGATATGTCTAAACAGGACCTGGAGGCTTCATGTCCTGTGAGCCATTTTATTGTTTCAAGCAACAGGAACTTTTTCAGGGAACTTGTTGAATAAGAGCTAAAATAATCATTAACCAAGAAATTTCTCAACCAAGATTGTATTTCTAGTTCTTTTTTTAAAATTTTTGGTTATGATACATACTAAAAGACTGACTTAACAGTTTGTATTGATATAACCATTTACTTAAAGCATTTTTGTATCAGATAATAGTTCTAAAAATATAAGCATATGTTTACAACAGACATATACATAATCATATATAAGATAGATTTTTAAAAGGAAATACCAAAAGATTTTGTGTCCTTTGTCAACTGTGTTTCACTTTGATCAGATCATTTCTATAGCCTTAGCAATCCTTAATTTAAAAATCTATACTTTAAAATATACTATTTAAATTATTTTCTTTTAATTTTTCCATACAATGTATTTTGATCATGTTCTTACCTCCAATTCCTTTCAGATCCTACTCGCTTCCCTACCCATCCAATTTCTTTCATTCTATCTATCTATCTATCTATCTATCTATCTATCTATCTATCATCTATCTATCATCTATATATCTATAATCTACAATTATCTATCTATCTATCTATCTATCTATCTATCTATCTATCTATCTATCTATCTATCTATCTATCTTCTATATATCTATAATCTAAAATTATCTATCTATCTATCTATCTATCTATCTATCTATCTATCTATCTATCTATCTATCTTATACATCTCTTTCCACACTCTCTTCTCTCAGCAAACAAACCAAAACCAAAACCAAAAAAACCTGGAAACACAGTCACAACAAAAATCCCCAAATCAAAACAGACAAAATAAAGGACACATCAAGACAAGACCAAGCAAACAAAAATCCCATGGACTCCATTTTGTAATGGCCAACCACTCCTGTGCATAGGGCCTTCCCTGTAATTGGTTGATATACCCAGTGGCACTTCATTGAAGAAAACTGATTATTTGCCAGCAGATACCAAATGGAGGTAGCTTCTGGGTGAGGGAGGGCTGTGTCCACTTCCCCTCTCCGTGCTGAGATGTCATCTGGCGTAGATTTGCCCAATAGGCCCTCCAAATGCTGTCACAGTCTCTGTAAGTTCCTATGTGTATCAGTCCAATGTGTCTGTTATTTCCCTGGAGCCAAAACCATATGGAAACCTACTACTGTAGAAGCTTCCAAAAATATACATATATGATAGGAATTTAAATGGAGTCATTATATAATGGGGAAGATAATACCCCAACTAAATGTCTTATGCCACCATGTAAAGCTTCCAGTGACAGGAATGGGCTATATCCTTAGTAAATGTTGTTTTATTTAAACAAATGATATTTTTAAGGTTTTATAGACCCCAAGATACCATTTTAATGAGATTTAAGAAGTTAGGAGTACTTTGGTTCATAAGAATGTACTTATCAGGCCTTCTCCCAAGCACCAATTTTATACATATGTGCATACGTGTTTTAAAGGCAGTTACACCAAGAAATAAGAAAATTAGTAATTTCGGCATGCCGTCAAAAACAGAATGGTAAACATGCTAAGGGGCCTTGGGCTTTTGTTTGTTATTTTACAAGTTCCAGGGACAAATGGAGTCAATCTTGTCCTCTCTGTCCAGGTCTGTCTGTCTGCCCTCCTGGATACAACTGCACCCTCTGCAGGGTCTTCTGTGATCTGGTGGAGTTGTTGGACATCCTCATGGGCTTTGGTGATGGCAGAAGGCAACTACGTAGCTGGCTGTCTATGTACATTCTGTAGAAGGGGACATTAGACTCTTCTCCCTGAACTGCAGCGGTTCAGGCCAGCAGGGACGTATGATTAAAAAAAAAAAAAAAGAGCAAAAGAATAAGCAAACACCCAGCACTCTATGCTGTGAAGCAAAGCTAGCACATGCTGTGTCTGGAGCTGATGGTGAAGGCGGGAGCCATCTGGGACAGCATCCTGGAGATGGAAGGGGGGACTGGACATCTCTGGGGCAGACGAGAAGAAGGGGTGTTATAAGCAGTTACATGGAAACAGTTTGTGAACACACGGACACAGTTACGAATTAAGAAGGCTGTATTTGTCTTTGGAGACCTCGGGGCTAAGGACCTTCCGTGTCTCTGTCAGTCTGTCTCTTTGGAATCTTCAGTCTCACAGTGGTAATCTGTGTAGTTGGTCTCTTTCTTCAGGTCTTGGTTGTTCAACATTGAGAAGGCAGAGCTGAATAACTGAGTGTGAATCCTGGGTTTCCCTAAAAAGGGGAATTTCTGGAAAGGAGGTAATAACAGTGCTTCATAGACTGACTAGAACTTCAGTGAGGTGGAGAGCTTTCAAGTCCAGAGCAAAATTATCCTGGGCATCTTTACCCTACTGCACAGTCAGTTACTGCACTCTTCTGTAGGGACCCATGTTTTTCTGACCATAAAGTATATCTTTGGAATGTACGAACAGACTCCTCCTAGTTTCCAGCTAGCCCAAGGGCCAAGCATGCTGTCAGTATCTGAGGCCTGGAGCAGAGTTGCATGCTTTGCTGTAGACCCCCTGCCTGATGTACCCACCAATATCTTTGAAAAGTGTGCTATCTTATGACTTCTTTTGTTCTATTGCCTTCCAGCAATTTGGTATTTGGGAAGAGCCTGACTCTGTGTTCTCCATCTTTGCTCACATATATTTGGCTCCAGAATAAACTATGTCTTTTGCTCCCATGAGGTGAGAGCTGTTTCTTTTGTTGAAGTGGCTATCTGGGCTAGTGAGTTTTAGCAAGAGTCTTTGGTCAGTAAGAGAAAAGCAAAATAGTGGGACTAGCATAAGGAGAAAGTCATGCATCTGGGAAGAGCAGGAAGGTAAGAGCCCATTTTGATGTGGGAACAGAGATTTGTATTTTTGAAAATCCCAAGCAGCACAGAAAACCCAGATGGGAGACATATTTCGGTATGACCATTGTACAGCAGTTGTGCAGTGGTGTGCTGGGAGTCCTTAGAGGGGCTTCTTAGTGCTTCCTTGTATAACTGGGGGTTCACTACTCAAAAAGGAGTAAACACTGATTATTCCTGGGAGTCCAGGGATTTCCTTTAGGGGAGTGCCACAGACATAGGAGCGGATGAGTGACCCCCCCTTGTGTACCCCATAGCATCTAGCTCCCTCCTTTTGTTATTTTCTTTGTGTCGCCCCTTATCCGGGTAGAGACTCCTGACAGTCTGTGAATATAGCCCAAGACTTAGAGTCCATGACCAAAGCAATTGGGGAGGAAAGGGCTCATTTCAATTTACAGCGTGTGGTTCGTTATCCACGGAAGTCAGGGTAAGAACTCAAGACAGTTATCTGGAGGCAGGATCTGATTCAGAGACCATGGGGGAATGCTGCTTACAGGCTCCTTATTACTCTCTCAGTCTGTTTTATTACGGCACCCAGGGCTACCTACCAGAGGTGGCACCATCTACAGTGGGTTGGGCCCTGCCATGTCCCTCACCAGTTAAAATAATGCCCAACAAAAGTTCCTATAGCCTGATCTTACAGAAGTGTTTTCCTCAAATGGTATTAGCATCTCCAAATTGTTGGGGGGTCTCCACTACACCTGGGCTGAACCTTCACCAATGTTCTCTCCCGATCGCTCATGGTTGCAAGCTTCAGCCCTACTTCACGAGCCCTTCTTCTTCAAAACCAGCGCCATCTGGGAAACTCTTATAAATGAACAGTTTTGGCTAGGCGGGCACATGGGGGCAAAAGCTGAAGCAGAAGCCATGGAGGAACTCTGCTTGCTGGCTTACTTGAGTTCCTCGTTTTCACTCAACGGTGAAGCATCATCTGGAAATATAAGATGAAATAAACACTCTTCTCCCAAGCTGCTGTTGGCTATGATGTTTTGCTACAACATAGAAAGCCCAGCTTAAACAGCATTTCAGTGTTTCTCTTGGTGCCTGCAGACTAGGGCCAGCTATGCACAGCACTGTAGTTTATTTAACTGATATCCTCTTACCAAGGTTTCCCCTCTTCTAGCTTGGATAGTGTTACAGCCGCTTCTCTTCAGATCCTCAGGATCAATCTTATATTTATCTTGGAGGTTTTATCACAGCATGTGGTCCAAGGGACCAGTGTCAGGGCCTCTGGAGTGGAGAGTTAGAGTGAGATGTGATGGCTTGAAGCTTTCTCATCCTGTCTAGAGCATAGTTATATCAGAGACTTTTCGTGTGAGTCCCCAGCGCTTCTGCACTTACCCATCCCTAAGCTGATGTTTTGGTTAAGTCTGAAAAATAATGAAATGCTATTTCAATTTGAGACAGTGTCTTATGTCATCCAGGTGCACCCAGGCCACTGATCATAAAACAACTCTTTTATCCCGGCGTAGATTCAGCTAATATTCCTGTAGAACTCTGGAGAGGATCCACTGTTAGGTTCCCAGCTGTGGCTGTGGGTCACAATAAGCTGAGGCAGGCAAAAAGGACAGAAAGGAAAAGAGAGAAAGGGAGAGACTCCCGCCCAACTAGGTTTCCAGATGCCCTGGGAAGGCGGAAGTGGGGTTTATTAGAAGGTAAGAATTAGAAACAACAGATCAGACCTCCTTGCTGACGGCTCACTAGATGATTTAATGGCAGACAGAGTCCCGGGATGCCTGCTGACATTTCCAGGATCTTCTGTTCCAGGGCTGCTTGGTTACAGAGGAATGGAAACAGTTTATTAAGAAAGCGAAGGCACACCTGAGAATGGGAATGGACCAGTGAGTGAACTGGGAGATTCATGTGCTCGAAATTGCTGTGCCCTGAGAGTGATAACCTATGTCATCCACATAGTGCCCTCCCCCATTTGTATAGCGTGGTCCTTTGTGTAGGGAATGCTCTGCTTGGTGCATAGCCCAGGTCTGGAAGGACTCCAGTCTTTTTCTGCCATTCTTGCATACGTTAACCTTGACGTGGCTTTCTTTTGAGTGCGGCTATTGGAGGCATGTGCACAAGGCCCAGATTTTACTTTTATGCCTGACGTCCTCTTCATCCTCTTACTGTTCTGCAGTTCTTCTGATGTGTCAGCTGAGCTGTTACTGCATGGGAGGACTCATCACCTTCAGACCTTTGCATAGTCATGTTGCGTTTGCTTAAGTCCCTACTAGGCGAGAAATTAAATATTTAAAAATGGTAAGGTGAGTACGGATAGTCAGAATGTTTGGAGGTGTAGGATGCCATGCCTGCTGAGCAGCCTCCCGAAATACCATTCTGTGAGCATTCTAAGGAGGAGTGTGTCTCTCTGACAAGCTCTGCATAAGCATCCAGAAGTACATTTTATCCTTAGAACTGAACTTGAGTTCTCTGCAAGAGCAACAGGTGTTTTTTACTGCTGAGTCTTGTCTCCAACCCCAGTGTTGCTTTTTTTTTTAAGTTAAAATTTTCTTTTTTTTAATTAATTAATTTATTTAATTTATTTAATTATTAAAGATTTCTGCCTCTTCCCTGCCACCACCTCCCATCCCCCCCCCAATCAAGTCTTCCTCCCTCCTCAGCCCAAAGAGCAATCAGGTTTCCCTGTCCTGTGGGAGGTCCAAGGACCACCCACCTCCATCCAGGTCTATTAAGGCGAGCATCTAGACTACCTAGGCTTCCACAAAGCCATTACGTGCAATAGGATCAAAAACCCATTGCCATTGTTCTTCAGTTCTCAGTAGTCCTCATTGTCCGCTATGTTCAGCAAGACCGTTTTTTTTTAATAAATTTATTTAATTATTAAAGATTTCTGCCTCTTCCCCGCCACCACCTTCCATTCCCCCCCCTCCCCCAATCAAGTCTTCCTCCCTCCTCAGCCCAAAGAGCAAGCAGGTTTCCCTGCCCTGTGGGAGGTCCAAGGACCACCCACCTCCATCCAGGTCTATTAAGGTAAGCATCCAAACTACCTGGGCTCCCACAAAGCCATTACGTGCAATAGGATCAAGAACCCATTGCCATTGTTCTTCAGTTCTCAGTAGTCCTCATTGTCCGTTATGTTCAGCGAGACCGGTTTTGTCCCATGCTTTTTCAGACCCCGGCCAGCTGGCCTTGGTGAGTTCCCGATAGAACATCCCCTTTGCCTCAGTGTGTGGGTGCACCCCTCGCGGTCCTGAGTTCCTTGCTCGTGCTCTCTCACCTTCTGCTCCTCCTTTGGATCGTGAGACATCAGTCCAGTGCTCCAATGTTGGTCTCTGTCTCTGTCTTCTTTCATCGCCTGATGAAAAAAAAAAACAACTCTACTGAAAATTTTAACCTTGTTCAAGATAATATTTGACAAGAAAGGAAGTAAAATATAAAGGGTCAACTGGACAGTTGGACAGGGACCTTGGGGTACCACAACCTCGTAAGGTACCGATGTGTTACAATCCACATTCTTTAAAATCATGGGGCTTGCTGTTCTGTGTGGTTCAATATTTCTTCTTGAATGAATCTCCTCTCTGCTTTTTGGTCTTGTTCCTGTCATTTGTTCCATCTGGCCTTGTGACCAGACGGTAGTCTTGGTGGCTTTGCTACAGCTGGCAATGCTTTGTTACTTTAATGCCTTTAAATAGTCTGTCTGAACCACAGGCCTTGGATACGAAGAATCAACATTATAAAGGAACGGGTCCTGTGATGTGTGTTGTTAGGTGGTTAGCTGAGTTGTGGATGGTCTCATTACAGTCTGGACAGACATTAATCAGACAGTGGAGTAATTGGGATCCTGCAATGCACTTCTGTGACCCAAATTGCAAAATCTTTCCTTTCTGAGAGATTGCACTGGACTTGAGGCCACCACGCATTTGCTTAATGAGGCTTAATGAGGAAAGTTTTTCATGCCATTGTAGGTATTGTCACCCACAGCTGTGGGATACAGGCTCCTGCTTACTCTGATCAGGGATTTAATAGAGTATGGCTTTAAAAGTCAAAATCTGAAGACAGCGGAAGAGTGGTCACTATAATCTGCTAAAGGAAATGTTTATGCTTGGTTGTAGTTAGTAAGGGTCAAGTCTTTTTGTTCAAAGGAATGAAAAATTTCTATAAGAGGCAAGCAGTTGTTTGATAGGATTTTATGGGGTGTTAAAAGTTTATGTGGATTAAGACTGAGTGGGAGACAATGATGCACATATCCCCCACCCCTCTGGTCTGGTCAGACTCTATCAAATACAGGGGAATGGAGAGAGAGAGAGAGAGAGAGAGAGAGAGAGAGAGAGAGAGAGAGAGAGAGAGAGAGAGAGAGAGAGAGAGAGGAGGAGGAGGAGGAGGAGGAGGAGGAGGAGGAGGAGGAGGAGGAGGAGGAGGGGAGGGGAGGGGAGGGGAGAAGAGGAGAGGAGAAGAGAGGATGGTTTGTTTTCTGTGGAGAGAGGCAGATCCAAAGAGGTGAAGACAGTGAGGAGTTGAGGAGTGAGCTGAGGTGGGTGGCCTGTTTGTCACCATGGTTATGTTCAGGCCTGGGCTGCTGTCAAGGGCCATGTCTGTGCCCATGGCCTTGCTGCAACCATGGTCTGTGGCTCCTGTTACCACCTGAGGCTCAGAGGATAAGGCTGCACAGAGTTGGCCCTGCCCCTCAGTGTCTGCAGCACTGGGGAGAACTGGCCCTGCCCCTCAGTGTCTGCAGAGAACTGGTCCTGCCCCTCAGTGTCTGCAGCACTGGGGAGAACTGGCCCTGCCCCTCAGTGTCTGCAGAGAACTGGTCCTGCCCCTCAGTGTCTGCAGAGAACTGGCCCTGCCCCTCAGTGTCTGCAGAGAACTGGTCCTGCCCCTCAGTGTCTGCAGCACTCATCAGGATATCATAGTAGAACTCACAATGTTGACAAGGGTGAGCCAGCCTGACAATGCGAGATGGGAGATCTGGCTCTGCCTCTTCTCTGCCCTACTGGTGGTGTGAGTGAGGGAGAGATCCCCCACACACTACCCCTTGCCACCTGTTACTGGCAGGAGAGCTGCTCCTACTTGTCACCATCTGCAGCACTCAGGAGAGTTGGCCCTGCACCTTGCCTGGGCAGCACAGCAGAGTTGCTCCCATTGACTGGTTCAGGGGAGGGGGCAATGTGACCATGAGAGATCTGGCCCCACCCCTCAACAATAATGTGACAGCTGGCAAGAGAGAGAAGTACCCACCCACACTGCCGGTGGCAGGTGGGAGGGCTGTTCCTGAGGTCACAAGAGCAAGAGAGCTGCCTTGCCTATAGGCAGCTGCAGCACTGGGGAGAGTGGCCCCTACACCTCTCCTGGGCAACACAGTAGAGCTGTCCTTGGTGGCGTAGGTAAGCTGGCCCTGAGGATGTGAGAGCTAGCTGGGTTGGTCCTGGTGGTGTGGAAGATGAGGGAGAGCTGACTGGCTGACCAACGCAGCAAACACCCAGGCCCAGAACCAGCGTTATGAGTTGACCTACCCCAACATCCACCCCCATCTATGATCTTCTGAAGCTTGTGAAGGAACCAGTCCTGGAGAACCAAAGCTGCAGGATCTCCATGACACAGGACAACAGGATATCCAAGAGGAGTTCCGATGAGGGCTCAGTATCAATAGTGCAGCAGAAACTAGAGGCCTTGAACCAGACCAATGACTCTTTGCAATGAACACTTGCAAGTAAGAGCTATAGACTAAAGGGTATAATGTGTACTCACAATGTCACACTGCAGCTCCCAAGATGAGATTTTTCTTTTCTTTTAAATTTTATGTTTTTTTCTTGTGGGAGGGGAGTCTGCAAGAGCAGAAGGCAGATTTGAAGAAACAGGGAGATGAATGGGATTGAGATGCATTATGTGAAATCCGCAAAGAATCAATAAAAAGTTAAATTAAAAAGAGTTTGTGTGAAAGTACCTTTGAAGAAGTAGATTTAGGTTTTTTTATTCTTTGAGAATTCTATACAATTTTTATCGTATTCATTTCCCACTCCTCCCAGTCCTTCCCAGATTTACCTTCAAATCCTCCGTCTCTGCAGCTTTGAGTTCAGTTTGTGCTGTCAATATACCCCTGGGTGCGGATCTACCACTGGAGAGTTGTCAGCCTACCAGAAACCACCTGTCCACAGTTCCTCTTGTAGGGCTGGAAGCTCGTGCAGTCCTTCCCTCTGCATGCTGGAGTATCGAGAGGCATGATGTCTGTCAGGTCCTGTGAAGGTCACACTCCACAAGTACCGTGGTCATGTCATGTTCAGAAAACTGGGACACAGAATTAAAGACCACTCCAGTCCATCTTAGTGCCGTCATAATCATCCCCTTCCTCTCACTCCCCTTTCTTCCCTCTCTCCTTCCTTCCAGCTCTTTTCTTCTTTCCCCCATTCCTTTCTCCCTTTTTTCCTCTTTTCCATCCCCAAACCCTTTCTTTCCTCTTCTTTCTTCCCCACTCTTACTCCTCCACATCTTCCTTCCACCCCTTCCTTCTCTTTCTTCCCCTCCTTCTTAGCATATCTCTTTGCTCAATATAACTACTACTGTTGAAGACAACTCAGGGTTTTTTTTTTTTTAAATGGGTCTGTCAAGGCTTTTCAATGCTTTCTAAATATGTATCTAACTGAATGTCTATATCACATTAAAAATTAAGAGGAGGCCAGTGCAGTGGCTCAGTGGGTAAGAAGACTCTTGCTGCTGTGACCTGAATTAGAACCCTGAGACCACATGTTTGTCCCAGATCAACACATACGTTGTCCTATGACCTCCACACATGTGCTGTGAAACCCATGTACACACTCACACACACACATACACACACAGAAAATAAACTAATAATTATTAATTTGTAAAAGTCATTAAGTTTTTAAAGGAGCTGATCACAGATATTTGCACATACTTAACAGAATGAGGTCTTTCATAGAGTTAACAGGGTACTAAAATAAAACCATGCGTCTAGTACAAAAAAAATGTTTTTGAATGCTAACTCTGTGCCAGGCAGCTTGTAGGGAGCTGGAGAGAGTCTGATGTGAGCAAAACATGCATTCTTGCCTCCCACAGAAATTTGAGCAACTGGATGGGTGGATTCATGCAAGGTTGTATTGTGGCAGTAAAAATTAATGTACATCAGGCCCTCTGCACAAGGGCGCTCTTTGAGTTAGTCTATGAGAATGAGAATATTTTGAGACAGCATTCATGTAAATCTAAGTACCTTCTTTTTTTCATACATATGGTCCACTGATATGCACTGTAAATAAATATTGTGGCTCCAGTTTGTGAGGTTTTATTTTTTCCATGGTGTTTTGTTTTTGTTTTGTTATTAATATGCTGCTGTTTTTCTGGAGAATGATCACAAAATCCTGGAATGATTCAGGAGGTATTCAATTCCTGGTCCCCGATAAACATATTATATCTGGAACATCTCAATGGATGCTTCAATAAGCATTGAAAACCATGATTCAGACTTTAATGAAATTGCTGCAGACATGTATAATTTGAGAGTGTTTCATCATTTAGTAATTGCATTCTTCAAAATAAGTTTTCTTTTGTCATAATTAGCATGAAAGCGGTTGAACTATAACTTCTTTAGCCAGATGTCAAGAACAACAAATGGGAATAAAGCCTTCTCTAGCTTTCACAGATAATTCCTAACATTATTTTAAGGTCAGATGCTTGTACTTCAAGTATCGGGGTACTTAATGGCATAGTTTAGTCAAATTAGAACAGAGATACTGGGCAATCTTGATGGTTTTTGATCAGCTGGTACTAGGTAGGTAGAAATACTTCCCTGAGTGGTTTTGTTTTTAGCTGCTGCTTTTCAGAGAACCCAAACCTGGGCACAATCCTAACTTGATTTGGCTCAAGAACTTTCTTAGTGTGAGGCCCAAGAATCTTTCTTTGGACGTAAGGAAGATGATCTCAATGTCAGTCAATCCATCACTTTACATGTTTATCGTTTTTGTTCATATGATGGGAACATTTAAGATCCACTCTCTAGGTAAATGTTAAACTTTCTAGAACCTATTCACTTTATAAGTAACACTTTATACCCATTGAGTGATGCTGCCCCATAACTACCACCATTTGCTGTTTCTATGTGATCAAGTTTTTAGGTTTAGTATGTAGTGGAAGTAGTTCAGTCTTCATCATTGTATATCTGGCTTATTTTATCTAGCATAATATCCCCTAGGCTCACTGTCCTGTTGCAGATACTCAGACTCTCTTCCTTCATTGTCACAACCATTTCTCAATGTCTTTGTGTCAGGTCTCCCATGAGTACCTTACGTTAGTTTAATCCTAATCTGTCAGTCATAATTTTGAAATAGATGCACACATAAATAATAAAAAGCGATGAGCTATAATTTAGAGATGCTCAAAGTTTTCCCGTTTGGTTGCCAGATGTCCATTGCTCTAGATCGAAAGACATGTGCAAACGAACTTTTTGATTAGGGCATTTTTGGAGACTTTCTACAAACACAAAGTCATCAGAATGATATTTTGGAATTTTAATTTACTTTTATGGGTACTATTTATATACACACATAATATGTTTTGTATAATTAAGAGAAACTGGTTTCCAACCCTAACACGAGTCATTATTATGTTAAAATCCTATAATTCATGTGTAAAGTTAAACTACAGGCTTTCAGGACCCAACTGGAGTTTGGTCTGGAGGACACTGTTGGTTTTAAATGGTTAACAGTGGCCGCGCGGTGGTGGCGCACGCCTTTAATCCCAGCACTCGGGAGGCAGAGGCAGGCGGATCTCTGTGAGTTCGAGACCAGCCTGGTCTACAAGAGCTAGTTCCAGGATAGGCTCCAAAACCACAGAGAAACCCTGTCTCGAAAAACCAAAAAAAAAAAAAAAAAAAAAAAAAATGGTTAACAGTGAAACCGATTGCTGCCTTTGGGTGTTCCAGTGACTAAAACATTGTTCACCCATCTGGCCAGTGGTATTCCGCCTAGTGTTGCAATACCAAGGTTCCTTCACCCCGTAGTGAAATGGCTGCTCGGATGCAGACTTGGGAGCAAACTGTCTTTGCAGTTTGTGTCTGAGTTCAGGGTAGCATTTGCTCCTTGTATGAACAAACATGTTCAGAAAGTACTCTTTGCGGATCAGATCTAGAAAACAACCTTTCAGAAGTAAGAATATATAGTTCTCTCAGAGCACACTGATTGCTCTAGACTCTAGTCCATGTTTTATAAGTTTAAAAATTGAATATGGCGGGTATAGAAGTGTATGCCTTTGATCCTAGCACGAGAATTCTCATATCCTTTCTGTGCCCCTCTGCAGACGTTTTTTTCAGGTTTGTTCCTTCCTTCCTGTCTGCCTGTCTTTCTTTCTTTCTTTCTTTGTTCCTTCCTTCCTTCCTTCCTTCCTTCCTTCCTTCCTTCCTTCCTTTTTTTTTTCTTGAGACTGCATATCTCTGTGTAACCATAGATATCCTATTACTCATTATGTGGACCAGGCTGTCCAGGAACTCACAGAAATCCACCTGCCTCGGCTTCCTGAGTGTGGTAATCAGTTTCCTAGCTATGGATGGTTTGCTAGCACTCTTGAGGACCCAGCCATGGCTTGAAGAGGAGCAATAGGTCAGAAGTTAGGGAGGTGATCATGACTTCACAAATGGAGAGGAGGTCTGAAGTAATGGGCGAAGTCAGGCAGAGTGAGACAGAAGACTGATGGACATTGGCAATTTCATTGTCCTATTTGGGGTTGCTCGGGAGACTGAGGCGTATCAACACTTAGCATAGGGTCTAGAGCGCAGTAAGTGTTCACAAGCAGTAGGTGAACAAGTCTGCATTTGGTGGCATGCTGGTAAATGTTTAACCACTGGTTCCTGAAGGGATAGGCAGGGTTATGGCTAATTTGCAGGGCTTGAAGCCTTCAGTGGAGCAGTGACTCCCATGATGGCTGATGTAGCAGTCAAGTGATGCCTTTGAACATAGAATAGACAAGGTTGTCTCCTGAGCTGCCAAGACCCGATTTCAGAAAGTACCAAGTGTTGTGTGTGATGCCAGAGGTCCTGACAGCCCGAACATTGCACCTTGGCATATTCACCTGCTCAAAGCTGCCGAAAATTAGCTTCCTAAGAGATCCGTGGTATTAATGTGAGGAGTTTTATTGGGAATGATTGTCAGGCCCTGGGACATGGGTTTTGCTCTGGAGAATTTCTAGACTTGCATCTTTAGACAACAGACACTCTGGATTTGAGACTGGATAATAGGAATGCATTTTAATTCGCGGCTGGGTGAGGGTGGCTTGGTGGGAGGAACTAGGGAACATGAGTAACTGTTAGAGCTGGGGAAGGATAGTCTTGTTAGTGAAAAGAAGCTAGGTAGTTTTCAGTCTTATTTTTCCCCCAGAAGGTTTGAGTAGGCAAAGTGTGTGGGAAAGAAACTGAGAATAGACCAGAATTCCATGTGATGGGGGACAGTAAAAATGAGGACAAAGTGGCTGTTAAACCTGGCAGGGAGGTGGTTCTTGGAGGAAGAACCAATGAGGAAGGATTCCAGTGTATAGCTGCTTACCTACTGTGCTGGCCCAGCTGGTAGGTTATGTAATACATTGTAGTCTTTGTCTTTTACAATGACTGAAAGATTAGCATTCATTGACTTGGTTGCTTACTTTGGAAACACAGAGATCGTTCCAGATGTTTATTGTACCCAGTACAGCTGATTATACCTAAGACCCCATGCTTATACTCCTGTGATAGTTTTCCGCTGCTGGGACAAATAGCTAGTCTCCTTCAGGAGCAGAGATTTATATTTGGATCATGATTTTGTTTCAGGGCTGTTCAGCATCATCGCTGTGGGTCTCCAGGGAGGCAGAGTGCCACTGCAGTTGAGGCTGTGGCATCGAATTGCTCATCTCTAGTGGCCAGGAAGCCTTAGGGTCTGAGAGAAGCCCCCCAAGAAAGACCAACAGCCACTTATGCAATAACAAGAGAATTTTACTAATTTCAACGTTGGGATGGCATTTGGCAACCCCCAAAGAAGGTCACAAGCTCCTTTCAATCAGAGTTAGGGGAATCCCAGAGAGGAGGATTTAATCTGGGGCTGATTGGCAGAGGAAAGATTAGTATGGGGGCTGATTGGTGGAAGATCCTAGTGATTAGAGACTGTCCAGCAGCAGGGTAGGGAAAGCTATCTTTAGTTATCAGGAGACTGGAGGGCACCTGCTGAGCCAGCAGAAGGAGCCCTGGGATGTCTGCTAAGCCAGCAGAAGGCTGTGGTTTTTCTGAGGACTGTCTGTTTAGCTCTGTCCCATTTTAATGAACCAAAAACTAAGGCTTAGATTTTTGTCAGGCTACTAGGAGAGCCTGGTCTGCCCCATCCCAGCTCTCTCAGAAGAGTGGGCTAGGGGTTGGGGCATGCACAAAGTGTGGTCCCCAAGGACATACCCCAAAAGATCCACTCTCAGGTCCCACCTCTCAGGTCTCTTCCATTTTCTAAAAAGTTGTCTAATTATGAGCCTATCAATCAATTAATTTAGTGACGTGGTCAGAGGCTACATGAGCCAATCAATCACTTTCCCAAAGCACCATTTCTGTACATCGTGTCTTCGGAGAGCAAATGTTGAACACATCAGTCTTTGGGGGCACGTATTGGATCCAAACTATAAAAACTCCATTTCAAAGTCACCTGAGTTCCCTCTTCCTCTGTTTCTAAGCCCTGCATTGATTCCCATCATCTTACTCGCTGCTTAGATCCTCAGTTCTTCACCCATTTTCTGCCAGGCAGTGGAAATAATGCCGTTGTACGTGTAACTCTTGTTTTTGGGTGGCTTTGATGGCGCTCTGTTGCCTTTAGGGTTAGAGCAGTGATCCTCTTCATGACCTGTGCTTCCTACATTGCTGCCCCTCAGAAGCAGAAGCTTTTCACACTTCTGTTCTCTTCCCTTTGTCTTCGCTGTCTGCTTGGGTTCTGTCTCATCACCGGGTCTTTGTGTATCTGCTGTCTGGTAAGAAAGCCTCTCGGACTGTGATCCTGATATAGCCTTCCTCCTTGTGCCTGTTGGTTTCCTTTGTTGAATCTCTTATTTCATTTTTAATCCTTCCCCCCTTTTATAGCTGTCTTGCTAAGTATATCACTGAGAACACTGTCTCTTTCTTGTTTACTGTTGTTTCTTCTTTAGACAGCGCTTGTCATATAGAAGACAGTTATTGAATCCACTGCATAGATAAAGAAGTGGAGCCGTAAAGTCCAAAGTCAGCTGGGCATTATGATTTTTTTCTCTTGTGTCTTGTACATCTAAGCTCTCGCTTGGTCCATCTTCTGCTGCCTCTGTCTATTATACAGTGGTACTGGTTTTAGGAGTGGTGGTGGTCTTTGCTATCTTTATGATTTCATCCTGTCATTCCTTTGGAGATCTGCAGTATGACTCTCCCCAGCATTCTTTCTTTACCTTCGGTCCACATATCAATACCAACCAGGCATCTTTTTCTTTTTCTTTCTCTCCCCCCCCCCCCCCCCCGTACATGTTTATTAAACACTGGTTAGCTATGAGGGAGGAGTCTGGCCATGGAGAGGGAGCAGCAGGCATGCCTGCCAGTGGTCTCTTCTCACAGAAAAGTCCAGTATGGGTGATGACTCTCACACATTGTGCCTATCCCTGCAACTTCCTGTATGACTCTCCCAACCAGGCATCTTTTGACTGAGTTTCAGGTGCCTTAGACATGACTTAGACTGCTACGGAAGTCGAATTCATCAGATCTACTTTTTCCACTCTTTCTCATCCAACAAACAGCAGTTGCATGTACTTGTCTAATTCAGGAATCCTGTACAATCTCCATGGGGGCTTTTCCTTATCTTTAGATCAGTTGTCCAAAGCTACCTGGAATTTCTGCGTGTTATTTGATTTAGGACCCTCTTCTCTCACCGTCTCTGCTCAGCTCAGATCACTGTCTCGTCTAGCCTGCCATTGTAGGGGGCCTTCTCACTAAGGCTTTCTGTTCAGGTTGGGTCAGCTCCATTATCCCTTGGCATCTGTTTAAAATGCCTGTTTGTTTTGTCCCAGACTTTCCATGACTGTCATGGAAAGGTCAAATCCTTTAGTGCCCCGCTAAAGGGAAAGACTAGTGTACTAGTTTATGCAGGACAGCGAGAGATTTCCAAGGAATGAAATCAAAGAGCAAGACCTGACAGTTCATATAGATGGAGACTGCGCTTTCTTCCTAGATGCCCAGATCCTAACAATTCCACAAAAATACATTAGTTACAACACTGCTTGCCCAGTGGCTCAGGCATATTCCTAGCTAGCTCTTACATTTTAAATGAACCCATTTCTTTTCTTTCTTTCTTTCTTTTTTTTGAGACAGGGTTTCTCTGTAGCTTTGGTGCCTGTCCCGGAACTAGCTCTTGTAGACCAGGCTGGCCTCGAACTCCCAGAGATCCGCCTACCTCTCTGCCTCCCGAGTGCTGGGATTAAAGGCGTGCGACACCACCGCCCGGCACGAACCCATTTCTATTAATCTGTGTATTACCACGAGGCTGTGGCTCACCGGTAAGGATCTGGTGTCTTTCTCCTTCATCAGCTACATGGCATCTTCCTGACTCTGTCTTTTTTCCTCCTCTATTTCTGCTTGAATTTTCCTCCTTGCTATATTCTGCCCTGCCATAGGCCAAATCATCTTCTTTGTTAAGCAATAGTAATAAAACATAGTCACAGCATACAGACGGGAAGTCCCATATCAGGTTCACTTATTGAAAGTGCAGTACCCATGCTTACTTATTCCTGGGTTCTGTGTTGGTGTTGGATATCAGAGTGGATAAGGTTCCTTCCTGCTTGTGTCTTCTCTAGAGTGTGTACATGTATTCTTCTTAGCTCCTAAATTTATAACTGTAGTTTGTTGTGTAGGAATTAGATAAGTGTTGCTAGGTTCATGTTGCCAATTTGTAGTGTATTATGTCCTGTACTAGATACAAAGACTTTGGAAAAATTGGGAGGTTTCTAGTTTGTACTTTTACTCTCTTTACTGTCCTCACCATTGCCAACAATAATAAGTAGACTTCCTCAGCACATGCTAATTAAGAGAAGTAGTATATTGGGCAAGTCAACTATTGGCTTATGACCATTGTAGTTTAGTTAAAGCAGATTGGAAGTCAGAAGAGTGGTGCGAGGCCTCAGTTTCTCATGTGGCCAGTGTAGGGATTACTTCATGCAACTGTTGAGTACAGGGGCATACATTTCCATTGCTCAATGTTTTGTTTCCTCTTGTTCATGGGCACACAGCTGGACCGCATTTCCCAGATGTCCTTGCATGCATAACCACATGACTACATTTAGGCCAATGACATATGAACAAAAATGAATGTGTTACTTCCAGGTCTGACTTACAGAAGCCTTAGGTTCATTTGTCCTTCAAGTTCTTTGCTACGGTAGTAGGCCTTTCAACTTCTATTCTGTTAGTTTAGAAAATTGTGGTAGGGAAGCTTAGACACATTTATATTGTCACATTAGCTGCTCATGACCCTGGGAAACCCATATTGTCACCATGTCCATCTTACAGTTCCTGAAGTCCCGTGTTCACGGTTACACTGCTAGAAAGGAAGCGAGCCCTGGGCTGCAGAGCTTCAGCTTCCTCGGATGAGAGAGCTTGTCTCATCACAGCCAGCACTACCAGCTTCCATCAATTCGAGGTGACTGGAGCTCCTTTTCCAGTTGTCTTCTGTTGTCCAGTGTCTGTTTTTACAAACACAGTCTCAGCAGACTCTGAAAACACTGTTGTGAAATACGACCCTGAAAGCTTCAGTGTCGTGCTAGGGATTAGCCATGTTATCCCCAGGGGTTCTCAAGTGAGCCTAGCTGCCAAAAAAATCCCCTGCACTGTTTTCCAAAGGACATAGAGGGTATAGTCCCACTTATAGGGGTGCGAGTAATTTCTAACATATGGCTCATGATTTACTGTCTTGAAGAAACGTTTATCTATGGCTCAGTAGCTCGGCCTTGTCAGACTTGAGATGATGAAAGTGTTTATGAGAAACGGACTTGCCAGTTCAATTATTATTTCAAGGGCCTGGCTAACAGGAAAATTATGCCATTGTAGCTGTTAGAAGCTAACCTCCAGTAGACAGCTTTTTAAAGTAGTTAATTTCATTTCCCCTATATCTTCCCAATAATTCATCTTAAGAAGTTTTGGTCATATTTACCAATGTATGCATATATGGAAGGAAGTCTGTCCTGTTCCTTAGGTATATGAGAGCAATCTGCCTGGTCCTGGATTTCACCACTATCAGAACCCAGTGTGAGATGGGCTTTATAGTGTGTTTTACAACTCCTTGATGGGGGCTTTTCTCTCATGATCATAGCGAGTATTGTTTCCTGGATTTTCTCAGTGCAGGGAGAGTTGGGTAGTTTTCTTTGTTTGTGTAAGGAGAGTGTGACAAGTCCTCTACCATGTCACCCGGTATCTCTGAGAATGCTGTCCATCTTCTGTCTCAGCGCAGGCATCACCATGCTGGTGCAGTAGCTGTCGTGTGGGGGCAGTGGATGCAGCCGTCTCCAGTGCAGGCAGCAACAGTGTGGGTTGGAACAGTAAAAGTTGCCTGAAGCTTTGTGCACACGTGGTAGCCCAGTGCTCTTGGAGTTCTTTAAACCAGGCCAGCAACAGAATATTTCTCCTTGCTGCATGTACCCGATCAAATCACGTCTAATACTCCATCAGTCCCAGGCCCAATGCTGCCCCTTGGTTTATTCAATGGACCATGTTGTTACAACCTGATGACTTAACATTGAGTTCTTATGGTCGTCTTCTCCACAGACTATAGTTTATTGTCACATTTTACTTAA
Organism: Chionomys nivalis; assembly: GCF_950005125.1. NCBI lineage: Eukaryota > Metazoa > Chordata > Mammalia > Rodentia > Cricetidae > Chionomys > Chionomys nivalis. Next base: position 28,340,769 of record NC_080090.1, on the reverse strand, counting down.
AGAGAATATATACATGTCCATACACATACCCCTGCATTTACTCCTATGGTTTCAATGGAAAGAAATTCAGTTGGTTACAGCTCTAGAGACAGAAGTCTGAAATAAGGATGCTGGCAGTGTCCTCTGCCTCCAGAAGTTCTAGGGGAGAACTCATTCTTGCCTCTCCTTGTTCTGATGACTGTTGGTATTCCTTGGTGTCCTTGGACAGGAACTATGTTCCCTTCTGTATTTGCCTCTGTCTGCACAGTCTTCTCTCTGTTTACTGACTGTGGCCCTGTTCCTTTAGTCTCACCATCATCTGGACTTCGTCTCCTCCTTTGGTCCATGTGTCTTCTGCCTATTGCAGCTCTCACCTGGTCTTTATTCCTTTGAAGACACTGGACCTCTCTGAGTTTTGGCCTGCCCAGATAATCTTTTCTTATCTCATTTTGAGATCCTTAATTTAAAAATATCTACAAAGGCATTTTCCAGGTGAAGTCACTTTCATAGGTTCTGAGCAAATATATTATTTGGGTACGAGATGGGGAGAAAGGTGCTATTGAATACAGTAGATGTACCCCTACCCTGAATTGAACATTTTGTTCCTCAAAAGAACTCTCTCTGAGTACTTAGGCCATGTTGGACCACAGAGACTGTTGTAGCCAAGACAGATGCTTTATTTGCCTTTAGGGACCTTATGGCTTAGTAGAAAGTGTAGACACTGAAGTAAGGAAAAAATTGGCAATATCTAATGGCTACATTATTGTGTGATCTCCCTAGGCAGATTACCTCTATGCGTTTCAATCCACTTGTATATCTAATGGAGATAAAGATAGTAGACCTGCAGCCGGGAAGACAGTTCAGTGGGTGGTGTTGTCTGTGCAAGTATAAAGACAAGATTTCACTTCCCCAACTCCCAGACCAAAGCCTGGTAGGACTGAGCGCACTTGTAATCCCAGCTGTTGTGGTAGAGACAGGCAGATTCTTGGAATTAGCCAGTCAGTCAGCCCCAAAGGGCAAAATTTAGGGAGAGATCCTGACTCAAAATATAATGTGGGAAGCAACTGAGGAAAGCATCCCCATGCCAGCTTTTGACCTTCACATGTTCTTACTTACACACACATCCTTATACCTCACATACATGTGCTTGTACACACACACGGGGGGGGGGAACATTGGAGAATGACATCACATTTAGTGTGTTGTGGGGTTGTAAGGATCTGGATGCCAAATTTGCTTGCTCCACCTTAGGTCAGGTATGGAGCAGAGATGGGATCATGGGGAATGTGGAGCGTCTTTCCAGGAGATGACTTCTGCCTTGCTGGAGGCACTGTTTCTAACTTACTCCATCACCTGTCTGTCCATCTACCCTCATGTGGTCTCTGGGCCTTACTCCTCTCATTGGTCTTTTCTTGATCTGCAAGTGAAGATAATCACCAGATCTCATGGCGTTGTGGGCGAGAGCAGCGTCAGGGACATCAAGAGCAGACTGAGCTGGCTTCGGCCCAGAGAGCGTGATTGATAGTGGGGGATAGGCACTGTTAGTTTAGCCATGCATCCCTGGGTGTGCTGTGCTGTGGTCAGGTCAATAGCCCAGTGAACCTGTGCACACCTGACTGACATGACTATAGGGCAGCTGCTCCAGGTACAGACCCTGCCTCAAACTCTCTTCCTCTTTATCCTCTACTGGAACCGCAACTCCTGAGAACAGCCTTCCCCTCTGTCAGTGCTGCCTGTGTCTGACCTTCTTCCCTTGCGCCCCATTACTGCTTGTCTACACCGGAGGCCACGAAATACAGAGAGTTCCAGTCCTCACACCTGAGGCCACAAGACAGAGAGGAGGAGCACTTGCTCCGGGTTTTACAGCTGGTTTATGGCACATCCAGATGGGGATGGCAGTCTCAAGGCCGGCAATTATATCTGTGTGTTTCACAGAGGAAGGGCCCACTCACTGTTCTCAGAGATATGAAAAAATTCACAAATGCCATATTGTATTGTGTTTTGGACCTAGTCTTCAGAGCTCTCTTTCTGTGAAACTGTGATGATGTTAATTTTTGCACATTAGAAAAGTTTTTTTTTTCCATGACTGAAGTGTCAGGTTCATTTGAAAGAGGAGTCATTTCGAGCTGCAGAATTTGCAGGTGCTTACTTGCTCAGTCCGTTGCCTGTGCTCATTCTTTATGTCAATCCACTGACATTAGGTTTTCACCAGTATTGATAGAACAATAATGAAAACACAGAAAGTACCCTAGAGTTGCTGCAAAGACTGGACGGGAAAGCTTGGAGCAAGTTTGGAGCTGGCTTATAGACAGTCCTAGCAGGCCATGTGTGCTCACATGTATCCTGAAGCCCCTAGTCACGGCATGGATGATGGCTTAAAGCCGAATCTGTGGGACAGCATGAGCCAAATGTTTGGAAGTTCTATAAGGGGTGCTAAAAGTCAGCTGTATGAAAAGCTCTGCTCTGGAGAGGCAGGTAGTACGTGCTTGTGCAGGTGAGAGTCACTGGCAGGGCACCGTCCCCTGCATGCAGACGTGCCATCCCCGAAAAAGGAGCATCAGCGTGAGATGGAGAGCAGCATGGGCTCTGGGAAGAGCGACTGAAGAAGTACCATTCCATAAGAAACGTCCCCTGGAGAGAGAGTGAGGTGCACTTCTGTATTAGAAGAAGCATTAGATGGTAAGAAAGTATCCTCTGGAAGCTGTACGGCTGGGTCTCAGCTGTGCTTTGGAAATGACAGAGGTGGATTTCAGCTCTAGTTTTCTAAGGTCTGATCTTGGTCTCTCTGAGTTCTGAAGGTCCCTGCTTCCTCTTGAAAACGAAGTCTGAGATGAGGGCTTTCCTCCTAAGTGTGGGATATGAATGACATGCAATGGTTTATGCCAAGCAATTAGCAAATGCTTGGACGTGGCAAGAGGTGTTGGAGAATCCGATCAAAGGAGAATCAGAGGGAGTGGGTTTGGCTTAACACAGCCAAGGAGAGAAGCTTTCAGTTTGATGTTCTGTGGAAGTGTGAACTCTCAGCTCTGAAGTCTTTCAAACTTTAGCTCAGTGGCCCACATCGGAGATAGATGGGAGTGAGAGGCTGTGCCAGCTGGTTTCCATGGTGTCTTCTAGTTCTGTGAGCCCTTACTACTTTACAGTGTTAGGTTTTGTTACAGATGAGTGTTTGAATGATGGTCTCTAACTAAAGAAGGACTTGGCCTTTCTGTATAAATGTCACCGTCCCTACACTATCGCTGTGTCCTTCTGTGGTCTAAAGTGTGGAGTATGTCTCTATCTAGAGAAGCTGTCTGCGTAGGAACTGCCCCATGCTCCTGTCGTGAGCTGCCATCTGGATGGCGGGGGTGTGCTGGGAACATGCTGTTGATTCATTTGCCGTCCCCTTCTGGTATCTCTAAAATGGGACCTATGGCTCGAGCTGGCAAGCAGCCAGATCCTCTCTCTCTCTCATACCTTCTCAAGTGTTGGAGAGAGAAGAGGGCACAAGAGGAAACTGGCAAAGATGCAGGCAAGTGTCTGATGGGGCTGCTTTAAGGGTGGCTGGGCAACTTTATGTCTCTGCTTTAGAATGTGCAGTGCTAAGTGTTGCACCAAATGATGTTCTCAGATGGAATCCATGGAGCCCTGGGATGCCAGTTCCCCCGTCTAACTCTTTTTTCCCTCTGCCTGGCTCTGACTTTTTATAGCTCTTTACGTGCTGGCTGCTGTTTATCCTTCAGGGTTTGTTTGAATGTTACTGAAAGGAAAAGCATTGGCTCAGGACCCCCTAAACCAAGTTCTCAGTACAAAGGAGATTTATTTGCCATAGAGAGACAGAAGGCAGAAAATGAGAGACAAAGACAGGAGATAGAGGATGAGGGAGAAGAGGAAGGGAACAAAGGAAAAGGAGTGGCCCCAGGACAGCTCTCATGGCTGTGGCATCAGCTCTTGCAGGGTCCTATCTCTATCCACTCATAAAATATCTTTGCCATAGAATGTGCCACCTTTACAGAATTTAGACACAAGAGAGGAGGACCGTTGGTAAGTGGCATTGTTCTACTTATTACAATCTCCACTCTAACTCCCAGAGATTCGTTTCCCACCTTATAAAAAACAAAACTCACCTCTATCCCAGGATCACCTAAGATGATCCCATCACAGCGCCCTTTAGCTTAAAGTGTAATTTCATTTCATTCTTCTTAGTTTACAGCCCTATCACGTATATAGCGTGTCCACTCACTATCTGTGGTATGAACCAGTCTGGTCTGATCGATACCAGTCTGGACCAGTCTGGTCTGGTTGAGACTGGTCTGGTCCTGTCTGGACTGGTAGAATCCGGTCAAGAGCAGTCTGCTCCAGTCTAGACTGGTTGAGTCCGGTCTTGTCTGGTCTTGTCTGGTCTGGTCCGGACCAGTCTAGATGAATATATTCTTGTCTAGTCCAGTCTTGTCCGGTCTGTTCTGGTCTGGACCAGTCTGGGGACACACAGCACACATGACAAACACACAACACACATGGCGCACACACGACACACATATGACACACACATGACAGATGCATGACAAACACACGACACACACAAAGCACATATGACACACACATGACACACACTCAACTGGAACAGACCAGAAAGACTGGACCACGCAAGAATATACTCGTCCAGACCAGACTGGACAGGACTGGTTGAGACTGGTCTGGATAAGTCTGGTCTGGTTGAGACCAGTCTGGTCTGGTCTGGACCCGTCGAGACTGGTCTTGTCTGGTTGAGACCGGTCTGCTCAGGTCAGGACTGGTGTGGTCTGGTGGAGACCAGTCTGGTCTGGTCTGGACCGGTAGAGACTGGTCTGGACAATTCTGGTCTGGTTGAGACCGGTCTGGATTGGTGGACACTGGTCAGGACCAGTCAAGACCAGTCTGGACCAGTCTGGTCTGGTCGAGACCGGTTTGGTCGGGTCAGAATCGTTCGAGACCGGTCTGAACCTATCTGAAGTGGTCTGGTCCAGTGGAGATGGGTCTGGTCTGGTCGAGACTGGTCTCGACTGGTCTGGACCAGTCTGATCTTGAGACCAGTCTGGTCCAGTCTTGACTGGTTGAGACCAGTCTGGACCAGTACACTCTCAAACATTCAAATATTATACTGAATAAGTGTATGTGTCTCTTTAAATCTGTAAACTCTGACTAGAAGCTTAAGGAACTGCCACAGCTGGGGAGGCCAAAGGAATCCTAAGCTATACAAGGATTCTATGCCACAGCCATGAGAACCATCCTGGGGCCTGTAGGACCCTACAAAGGCTAAATAGCTAAATGAGCTTGGAAGCCTACTGATATCAAAGAGGAACACAGCCCTGATGATGCTTTAATTTTATTCTGATATGCTCAAAACTAGCTGAGCTATCCTGGAGCTGCTAAATTTATGTCTTTCTAACTGTTCAATGTGTATAATCTGTTGTGCCAGCAACATAAAACTAATATAGAGTGCAGAATCTTTTGCCAACCGTGGGATTTCCTTGTCAGTCAATTTTTCTCCACTGAGGTGAAACACACAGCTCTGAAACTTCCATACACTGGATTCACAGACCAAAGTCTGAATGCTCGTCTTTTATAGCGGATGTCACAGTAGATTTTGATGTAACCCGTACTCATTCTTCTGTATACTTTAAGCATCTCTAGATTGCCTTTAATGCATTATCAATGCCATACAAACCACTGCTACACTCTATTATTGATAGAATAATGGCAAGAAAAAGTCTCCTTGCCACGTGAAGACACATATTTTCCTAATAGATGTTTTAAATAATATTTTTGTTTATTCATTGAAAAGTTCATATATATATATATGGATACATATATATATATATATATGAGCATATGTATATATGAACATGTGTGTGTGTGTGTGTGTGTTGATCATATGCACCCCTACCCCATTCCAAATTGCCTTTGGATTACTAATACTTTCCCCTCTCTTTTAATGACCAACTGGGTTTAAGTACTGTCCATATGCACATGGGTTTGGGACCATCCACCAAGGCATGGGCAACCTACCAATGGTCTGGCCACATCCCTAAAGATAACTCACTCTCCTCCAACAGCCAATAGCTCCTCAGCTAGTGGTGGGGCCTTGGTAGCCCCTTCCCCTTCCATGTTGGATTACCTAAATTTTTTGTTTAGAGTTGATTAAATTTAGAAGTGAATAACTCACAGGTACAAAGCATTGGTTTTACTAGAACAGAATTGTTCTTACCCCACTTCTGTGTGCCTATTCATGCTTATCTCTTAAGCTTTAATATTTAATATGAATATCAGAACTATTTATTTGTTATTGATATACATTTCTTTATGTTTTCAAGTACTGAATTAAAAATGGGACATAGAAGGCCAAGCCAAAGTAGATACAGGGAGGTTACCACACAGAAAGAAGGCAATCGAAATGTTACTTCCAATGTCCGATCAAAGCCATATGGCAAACCATGAGTTTTTATCAGCACCCCAAGCTCTGGAGTCAGGCTGCCTGCAACAAATTCCTGCAGCTTATCACCTTTTTCTTGGGAAAATTACTAACTTCTCTGCTTCTGTTACAAGTGAAAAATGATGATAATAATAGTACCTGCCTAAAGAGGTTATTTTGAGAATTAAACACATTAATATTTATAAAGTGCTTAGAAGATTGCTTAGCATAAGTAACTCCTAGCTGTTATCCTCACAGCACCTGCTTTTGGCTGGAAGCACTGTAGAACATCCAGACTCCCAAGTACAATGCATTTGTTCTGTTTCAGTGGCCAAACAGTGTTGAGCATCCACTCTTGGCAGGCACATCAGTAGTTCCTGGGAATATAGCAGAAACAGAGTGTTCATGAAGTTTACTGCTCGGTGTTAGACACACACATTAATCAGTTATACTCAGCTTTAGAAGTTAGGATAAAGTTGAACCTCTAGTCAGTAATATATAGAAAGTATATTTAAAAATTACCATGAGAGGGTATGTGAAGGTGTGGAATCTATGGTCATCTGGAGGGCCAGCTGCCAGCCTTTCTGTGATCGGTTCATAATCTATGGGTCCACGCCCATGGCTTAAATCACTGATCTCTAAAGTTTCCTTTTGCTAAACTGAAACTCTAGATCCACCCCCTCCCTTGCTTTTTGCAGTCTTTATTTCTCTACTTGTAACTGGCCTATTGCATTCGCCATAATGCCTTCAAGGGTCAACCTATGGTGTAATAGATACAAAAAAATCGTCTAACTTTGTGCATTTTTGACATTGTGTTTGCCTTTTTTATCCATGGATGGACATTTGAGTAGTTTTTACATTTTGGCTATTGTGGTAATGACAGTAAGAACTGGACTGTACAGACCTAAAGTAACATTTTGGTCAGTGATGAGTTAATGATGTGTTCAATAGTGCTGTGTTAGTAGTTAAATGCCGAATCGTATCTGATTCTCTCTTACCATCCCTTCCTTGCCTTTGCTCAGAATTCCAGTCTTGTTTTTCTAATGGAAAATCAGGGCCTCCCCAGTAGATGCCAAATATAGGACTTCAGTTTCCAAGACTGATACGGGTTGGTGTTTAAAACTGTCTTGTTACTTTCTCATTCATTCCTCCACTTGGCTTTGGCCTATAGAGTGACAGTAGTTTTTCTCCCCCTATGATGCTAGGAACCGAATCCCATGCTAGCTTCACTCATGCTAGCAAGTACCTTGCCCCTGAGCTACAGCCCCAGCCCTAAGCGTGGCAATCATGAAACACGGCTACAGATTCTTTTGCCTTCCAAGCTGAATGCAATAGTCCTGTGAATGAGCATTCCTGCTTCCGATTATACATCAATGCTATAGGTTTAGACCCTCAAGGACAATGCAATCGCCTGCCTATTTTCTAGAACTTTCTGGGCTTTCTATGTAAGTGTAAGACGTGATAATACCTTGAGACTGCTGTGCTTGGAGGATGCCCAGGCCATGTACTGAGGCTCATATGTTGGTGCTCAGAGAGATGATTCTAGCCAAGCATAGTCTTCAGATTGTTTTCCAGGTACACTGAAAGATGATTAGGGAAAGACGCCTTCTTGGGGCGACTCCAATCCTTCCTGTTCCAAGCTCCAGGCATCATGCCATGGAGATACATCATCTCTGTTCCTCACTTCATACATCGCTGAACATAATAACATAGTATTTAATATCACTAAGTTGTGCTAGCTGGTTCATAACATAGACTTCCAGAACCATGGTGAGATAGAGGCAGGTAAAAGTACTAATCACCTTTGGGAAGGAAGTTGAGTTTTGGATGTTTTTTTGCTCACCCTTGTCTACTGAAGAAAGTATGTGATATATAGGAACACTGTTTGGCCAGGATCATCTTGGACACTATTGTCTATCTTGGTTAAGATGCTAGACTCCAGATTCTTATTAAGTGTCAAGAGATGTCACTCTAATGAGCCACTTGAGATTTCATGCCCCTATTGTAGGACCTTGGTATATTTCTAAGTTGATCACCTGGAAGGGCTTGTAGTAGGACCTGCACTACCAGTCCCCCACCCCTGTTCCTTTCTCTTGTATTTAATACTGAGAACGGGTGTGACTGGAAGCAGCAGCCAGAACTGAGCATCTCACCATGTGCTGCTCTCAGGCTAGAAGGCATTGTGTTTGCATCTTCCCGCATCCCAATCAAGCTGCTTTTCTTTGGTCTGGAGATGGGGAGGAGGGCTGCATCCTGGCCCTCAGGCTGGGATGTGGGCTCCTGACTTGAGACTCTCAGAGGACTGCTCTTTTCCCACATGAATGATGTTTAGCCCCAAATCTGGTTGAAAGGCAAGATTCTGAGTCAGGCCACAATGAAACCCTATGCACTGGTGTGTGTGTCCTCTAAGAGAGAAACCACACTTTTATTTGATTCTTTTAGAGATCTCTGACTCAGAAAAGCCTTGAGTCGAAGTGCACTTAAGCTGAACTTTCGATTTCCCCACCCTCATAGCTGGCAAGAACATCAAATTCTCCCAGGGAGCGCCATTTGCTATTTCAGATGCATGGTGGGCACATCTTGCGGATGGCTACGGGTAGTTTCGAGCATCCAGGGAAGAACTCATCTACTGTCTGTTTGGAAAAACTTGGGTACAGAATCACATACGAATGTCTGCAGTGATTCACAAGCAGCAAAAAGCGCAGGACTGAAAAGGTGTTTTTCTTTCTTTTTTTTTTTTTCCTGCATCCATGCAGGAACCGAAGCAGAGAGCTGGGGTTCCTTTGGGTAAAGCCTGCACGCTTCAAGGCTTAGCTTCAGAGACTGTGCTGTTCATCTATACTCTCTTCCTCTATACAAATCCAGACTTTTCAAATTCCCATGCTTCAGGGACCCAGGATTCTTTTGAGTCAAGGCATTGATATCTTCTTCCTGGGTCTAGGAGACCTTCAGCAGATTAGCAGATAGGAAAGGATGGAGTCCTAGGAGTAGCTTAGAAGTTTCTCTGGGAGGTACTGTCTTATTGCTGTCTGAGCTCCGTTGACTGGGAAACTCAGTTTAGGCACAAGGCTGTTGGTGGCAGGGAGCTTCCTAACATTCCACACTGTGAAAGAGGAGCCCAGATGTTTAGGGGTCACTGGTCCTCTTTGCTGAGGTGCTGTGAGCCTTGCCAGAATCTTAGAGATGAACAAAACGCTAAGGTGGTTCCTTCAGATTCCGCCCCCCCCCCCCCCGCCCCGTGCACTCTGCGCACAGGTTATTATGGTCTCTTACCTGGTACTAGGAGATCAAGGCTGTCCTTACAAGCTGAAGTCATGATTGACAGAGTACCGTTAAAGTAAGAATGAACATTTCCAGCTAGGTAATGGCAGCGCATGCCTTTAATCCCAGCAGTTGGGAGGCAGAGGCAGAAGGAGTGTCTGTGAGTTCAAGGCCAGCCTGGTCTACAGAGTGAGTTCCAGGAGAATCATACTTTCCAGGTACCAGGGAACCTTATTTCTAAGGAGTGACGTAGTAGGTGAAGTCCAGTCTGGATTTGGGGCTAGTTTTTCATCAGAGGTGGTATGAGGATTAGGAAGAGAACCGTTTCTACTTTCGGGAGATTCTTGCACAAGTTCAGCATTGTTTTGCATGTCTATCCCGACGTGTTCATGCTTTGCAGAAAGAGCAGCACAAACCTTTACTCTGGCTTTTGTGTTAATTCCAATTAGTTGTTTCTTGATTATATGGACCTGTTTTATGTGACATCAACCTATTTCCTCAGGTTATCTCTGATTTTTATTCTAGGACAGGATTGATTACGGTATGAAACTATTATTTCTTTGCTTTCCCTCTTTTTTTTTTTTTTTTTTTTTTTTTTTTTTTTTTTTTTAGTTTTTTCGAGACAGGGTTTCTCTGTGGTTTTGGAGCCTGTCCTGGAACTAGCTCTTGTAGACCAGGCTGGTCTCGAACTCACAGAGATCCGCCTGCCTCTGCCTCCCGAGTGCTGGGATTAAAGGCGTGCGCCACCACCGCCCGGCCTTGCTTTCCCTCTTTTAAAAAGGTGGGTCTTGCTGTGTAGCCCAGGCTGCCTCAGCCTCCTGAGTGTTGGGGATCACAGATGTGTGCTGCACCTTGCTTGGACATTCATTAAAGATTATTATTTCTAAACTTATTTTTATTTTGTGTATGGATGTTTTGCCTACATGTGTATCAGGCACACAGTGCCAACAGAGGCCAGAAGAGGGCGTTGGCTCTCCGCAGAACTGGAGTTATGGTGGGCTGTTAGCCACTCTCTGGATTCTGGGAATCCAACCTAAGCACTCTGAAAGAGCAACCAGTGCGTCTAATCACTGAACCATCTCTCTGGCCCTCTTTAAAGATTATTTTGGCACTACCTGGTTTCAGAACTGCTGACCTGGGAGGTCCATTTTTTTTTTAATAGTAGTAACTATAGACCAACTTTGAGGAGTGAGTGACTTAAGATTTTCTTGTCTGTGAGGCTGGGTTGCTGAACTGCAGCAATATTGGCAGCAGTGGTAAGGGCTAAGTAGCTGTCTTTAGTAGTTGATGTTTATGTGGGATTCAGCCCATGGTGTATGGAACTGGGTTGGCTGTGACCCTTGAAAGCCGAATGTTGAGACTGGTTCTACGAGCTAGTGTTACAGTTAAGTGTATAAACTCAGAATTAAGTAAATTGTAATAAATTGATAATTTACTCATTTTCCGTTAGATCATAATTTATATATTTTTTAGCTTCTGTGTCTTACAAAATGCGATACAATGAGGTCCTCCTTTGTACTTTCTGTGCTTTTCCTACTCTAAGACAAAACACTTGATACCAGATACTTTTTAAGACAAGTGATACATTGAACAGAGAGTTCATAGTCTATACGGCATGGTGTGGGCTCTAGGAGCCCCCTGGCTGCATCGTGTCTTGAAGAACGGGCTCATGGTGAGGGTGCACACGAGAGGGTGTGGTCACGTGCAAGATGGGGTGCTTGAGGGATGGCCTTACTCTTGTAGCCGCCTCTCATGGAAAGATACCAAGGTTCCATGAGGAGGAGTACCTACTCCTGCCTGAGCAAAGTGTCCTTGGTCTCTGATAACTCCACTTATGTGTTCTGCCATGCTTGGAACCAAGATTCTAGTGCAACTTTGGGGACCCAGTGAAACAGTATCCCAGCCACCACACTTCCCAACTCCCCATTAAGTGACACCGTTTAGGTGGCTTAAGTGGGCTATGGTAGATGCTGGTGCTTAAATGTTTGCCAGAAGCACCTCACATTCACTTCCTAATTTGGTAGTTCTGAGACATCCAAGAAAGAAGCAGTACTGGGGCAGTGATGCTCGAAAGGACGGGTATTTATAAGGTCAGTCTTTCAGAAGCCCTTGCCACCTCCAGGGAGTTGACAGTTCCCCAGTTACTAACCTTCACTCACAAGCCTCTGGAAAGCCAGAGATCTGTGTCTATCTTCACATAGGAGGCCAGGAGTTCTAGACAAGACTTTGTCCCTCCCAGGGCTGTGTTACCAGAAGAAATGTGTCAGCCGAGGGGAGAGCATCTTAAATAACTAGGTAGAGTTTGAGAAACAATGTTTCATAAGATTGCTGATTTCTGTTGCTTGGAGTGTTGAGGGTGGAATGTGATCATCAGAAGTCCAAGCTCATATTGGTGGCAGTAAGTCTTCAGCACACGCTCAGGTTTTCTTGGTTACTGGCATAAACGGTTGCCAAAGGAGGATACTGGTTACCTGCTCATTCTCCTTATCCCAGTTAAGACCGCCTTTCCGTCTGGAATGTGGTTTCTTTTCTAACAGTTTTTACATCAGTGTCTCTGATCTTTATGGAATGGTGGTGTCCGTAGGTAGAAGGGATGAAGAGTAGTTCATTTTAAATGCCCCTCTGGAAAGAAAGCTAGATATTAATTACATTGTACACTCCCAGTTTTTACATTAATGTTTATGGTTCAGAAGCTTAGAGGTACTCCATAGTGATTCTGAATTGACTTTTCTGGAACCAGAAGTGAATCTTAATGGACTCTTCATAAATGACCTGCGTCTTGGAGTCCTGTGGGTCCCCTCCTGGCAATGACTCCCACAAACTGTTGATGCTCATGGAGAAAAACAAAACATGACACGAACGAACTTTGCGTTTCCTCTTCTGTTGAGATGGCTTTTCAAAGTCTTGGCCAGTGGTTCTTTGGAGGAAAGACATATGGCAGGGGAGCCTTCAAGCTTAACGTTGTGATGATGCTGTTTGCTCTTTCACTGAGGGAACCTCAGCCAGCCTTCCAGAGTTCTGGGGTATCCATCTGGCTTTGGCCAGTTTTGCCTCTCTTTTGACACAGTTGGTTTTAAATGCCAGCTTTAATTCCTTGGCATCAGGAGCTGTCAGCTTATCACCCACAGATGTAATTTTGAACAAGAACCTAAAGTGTAAACTCAGCAGTGAGAAGAGATTCTGGGGACTCATCGGACCACTCCAGAAAGTGTCACAGTTGTACCGAAATGGCTCTGAATCGCTCACTGCAAACCTGCCTTGGTAGCAGAGTGCCATGCCATAAGAGCGAGCGGGCGGCAGATTCGCAGCCACGTTAGTCATTTTCTTTCGTGTATCTCCTTGCTGCGTTAGTGCTGGGAGCAGAGAGTAATAGAATTGAGTAAATTATGCTCTGAAGGCTGGGCACCAGCCCGTGTTGAACAGTATTTGGACTATGATTACTTTCTGCCTTTGTCACAGTTGACATTAATTATTGATGGAAGTTTCAGAAATAGCGCATGTGCCAGGAGCGTTTCGCCGGAACGCAGGCTGCAGGCAGGCGGGATGCTGAAGAGTGTGGGGGAAGAGGCACCTGTGGCTTGTTTAAGTCTGCATACAGGGGAGCTGGACCTGGTGGGCTGCGTGGTAGCCGTGTAAAGGTCATGGTATAACAGAAGGATGAACCGTCAGGCTTATTTCTATCGTGTTCCTCCCCAGGAATTGCACCGAAGGAGCCAACTTCAGCCGGAGCCAGCCAAGACCAAGGCTCTCCAGACCGTCATCGAGATGAAGGTAGGGAGCTAAGCATGTTTGGCAGAGCCTGCAGTGCCCGGGAGTCTGTTGTGACTGGATGGTGCCTCACAGACATGTGCACGCATCCAGTGTTTTTCTCTCGACACCGTGGAGGGAGCGCCGCTGCCGGCTCATTTTGCTTTTCTTAGTGCATCTCAGTTACTGGCCTTTTAATTAAAGGGCTTTTCCAGGCAAAAGAATAAAGGGCTCCTGTAGCCCTTGTTTGACAGGAGCTGGGCTCCTTCCCAGAGTGTGACCAGTGCCTTTGACGAGCTCGTTTTTTGAACACTTCAAATGTTTGCTTCTAAACCAAGTGCCCCTCCCCCAGGAGGGAGAGGAACAGACACCTTTGAGAAACCAGGACTTGACATGGCGATGCATTGGAGTAGTCAATGAGAAAACTCTGCTGTCCCCGAAGAAGGATACTTTCTGTTAACTCCAGTGTTTTCTTCTTAGCCAGTCTGGAAATAAGAATAGTTTATTAAATGCTTGCAAAGTATAGAAATACTATTGAGAGGCACAGAGAGAAAGTATCGTAAGGAATAAAAAGGAAAAAAAAGATCCTTCCAACTAGGTTTAGGTCATGTGAAGAATAATCAGGTCAGTGGTGATGTACACATCTTGTTTCTGATCAGGAAACAAATGTGATTGAAACATGTTTGTTTTGTCGGTGTCTAGACATTTGAACTCTTCTGTTTCCAGTTGGGTTTTTTGTTTGTTTGTTTGTTTTTGCCAGAAGGAAACAAATGGCAAAATTATTTATTTTAAAAATAAATTATTTTATTTAAAGTGTTGTGTTAAGGAGAAAATGTTTTCAGAATGACTGTGTCTGCAGTCTGCAGACTGCATATCTGAGCTCATACTCAGAGATCCCCAGACTCCATTGTCCTATGAGAATCCCGAAGCTTGCCTGCAGATTGCTGGCTTCCTGGCTCACAGTACATAATTTCAGATTCTCTGTGCAAAGTTCACAGACCCTAGAGAAAAACTTCAGTGACTGTTGAATTTTTGGTGTGTACAATTGGGGCAAGTTTTTTTTTTTTTTCTTTTTCTTTTTTAGCTGTCAGTGACAGTGTTTTTAACCCAAGGACTTCGTTTTCTGGCGATAGCGTAACTTTTTTGTGACTTCGCAGCTATGCTTCTCTAGGGCAGTTACGTGAACTAGGGCATTCAGGAGATATGCGAGCAGGTTGGTTTGGAAAGTATCGTTTGAATGAAATCTGAAATAGATTGAACAGTGAGGATTAGTGCTAGCTGTGGGTTGTGGTTGTTAATTCATGTAACTTTATTCTCTACTTAGAAGACAGTGGTTTATTGCTGGCATTTCAACTTCTCATTGCAACCAAAACTGAAATTAGATTGAAGGGGTAAAAAAAAAAAAAACTCAAAAAATAAAAATTAAAACATCATTCCCCCCCCCCACACACACACGTGCATATGAGACAGAGAGAGAAACAGAGAGACAAAGAGAGATAACAGAGACAGAGAGAAGAGAGAAATGAGCTGGTTTTATTTTAAAAGTATGGCTCTTCCTCTCTACCACCTGCCTCTGTACTGACTGCCTCTGTGTTCACAAAAGCAATAAGAGGATGTATGTAATCGAATTCCAAACTTCCATTTCTTTAAGTAAAAGGAGAGTCTGGAGATTCCCTGAGAGGCATGTTGCCTCAAAAAGTAGGCGTTGCCTTGTTAAATGTCTCCCTTTAAAGACAACTACATTTTTGGTAACTGTTTAAAGTAGAAATATTGTTTTATTTGATATTCTAGTTTCCTATTTTAGTATAATAGAAAAAGTAAGTAAAGAGCATTCATTTAGTGTAGTTAACTGGGGAGGCATATGATGTAAGAGCAAAATTAATATAAGCATCTTCTCAGTTAAGTGAACCTAAAAGTTTCCATTTATGGATGCTGGTGATACTGAGCATAGATAGAACCATATTTTTAGAACAAATGAAGATGAATATATTTCTCAGGAAACGGAGTCCAAATTTGGTTGTCCTTTTCGTGTCTCCTGGCTCACATGAGCTTTGTGTTATATTTTATCCATGGAGAAGCCTGGTCCCATTAGCACCTAAGGACTCCACACACCTAAACTGAGTCATGGAGAGCCTTGGGGCAGGCTCATCTCCTACGTAACCTGTGTGCTTGTGACAGAGCTCTGGCCTTATCTAATTTTGTGCATTAGAAACTAGAGAGAAGGTTAGGAACGCAGACCATACAAGCCTTAGAGGAGAACCACTAAACAGAACCTAAACTTAGGGCTTGGAGTTTGAAATTGTTATTTTTTGTCCCTGGATTTGACTGGACATCGTCTTTGTTATCTAGTGCCTTGCCAAATCTGAAGTTAGAAATAAATTGACTTTTTTCTTTCTTTTTTTAGACAGTCTCATGTCCCATGTATCTCAAACTGGCTTTAAATTTACTATGTAGTCAAGACTGACAATGAACTCCGGATCATACTGTCTTTCCTTCTCAAATGCCAGGATCACATATGCCACCCTGCCCTATTCAGAAATGCAGAGCAGGTTGTCTCAAAGTGTTCTCTAGTTTCAGGAAGGTGGCATGAATTAGAGCTGACAGACTGTCCCTTACTTGTCTCTTGTTCCTTAAGAAAACCGAGGGTGAAGTTCTGAAGCCCGTTTGTCTCCACAAACATTTGCATCAGCTCCACAGAGGGGCTTGGTGTGAAGGTCTGCAAAATCCTGCTTCCGAGCTCCATCCCTGAGCTCCTACATCTCTGAGTGCTCTGACCCACAGACTGACTGGTCTGTGTGAAGGTCTCTGCAGGGTCAGCCCTAGAGAAGGCCATCTGCACCCCGGTGGGGTAGGGGGGACAGTCTCCCACTAGGTCTCCTGCGTGAACCTGAGAGGAGGGAAAGACAGTGAAGTTACTGATGGTTTATCTTCTTGCAGGAGTCTCCACGTTTTAAATTTGGCCCTGAGTTGGTCTGGCAGGTACGTCCCACATTTGCACGTAGAAGACTGTGTGCGCTTCCCTGAGAGATTCCTTTCCTGTGGCGCTCCTGAGGCCTCTTTTCTGATTCTCTCCTGAGTTCCTGTCTGCTCTTTTGGCAAACTGCCTATGAAGTCTGGGTCTTCATTTTTCTCTTTTTAGCGCTACTGCCGTTGAAAGAATATACCCTTAACTGGTTTTTATTATAAACTTGCTGTGAGCATTCTGCCCAAAGCTTCCACTTTCTTGAGTTTACTGATACACGTTATCCAGTTTTTAAAAGTGAAAAAAGAACGGAGCGTGTGAACGGCCGCACTTGTCAGCTGTTTTGAAGACTTTTCTTATTAGAACTTGTAAGCCGGTGAGCGTCTAACTAAGACCTGTTGAAATCACAAGGAAATTTATTGGCCCAAGTAACTGAAAAAAAAAAAAAAAAGCAAAACAAAGCAACAACAACAAAACGAAGCCAAACCGTGGTGTGATTCCAGGCACAGCTTGATCCAGGGACTCAAGAAACAGCAGCATGCACACTTTTGTCTCATTCTGTTTCTGGTCTTGTCCTTCTTCATGAGAGCTATTTCCAGACAACTTCTCCCTGCCTGGCTAAGGAAGATGGCTGTGACAGCCCCAATTCACAGAAGGGAGGGAAAAATTAGGGTTTTGTTTGGTTTGCTTTTAATACGGGAACTCAGCCAATGCTGGAGACATGATGATTACAGGAATAAGGTGTAAAACTTCATGTGAAACTCAACAGCCCAGATTGAAAAGAAAACATTCCCTTACTCACAAGTAAAGCTGATGCTCAACAGAGACATTTTCTGGGATGGGAAGATGTCTTGGCTAGTAATAAGCTTGCTGTGTAGATGTTCCAGATAAGTTTGAGGGCCTGGGTTCAGATCCTTAGCTCAGCACCAACACAAAAATCCAGGATGGTGATGCATGCATAACATCCGAGCACTGGAGACCAGGGGCAGGTCTCTGGAGGTGTGGAGGCCAGGGGAAGGTCTTTGGAGGTGTGGAGGCAGTGGCAGGACTCTGGAGATGTGGAGGCCAGGGGCAGGGGCAGGTCTCTGGATGTGTGGAGGCCTGGGCAGGTCTCTGGAGGTGTGGAGGCAGGGGCAGGTCTCTGGAGATGTGGAGACCAGGGGCAGGTCTCTGGAGCCTGATGGTCAGCCAGCCGGGGCAATTGGCTAACTCCAGCTACAATGAGAAAGACACCTGATGTGGACCTCTGGTCTCCATATATATATATACGCTTGCATGAGGTACCCACAAACATGTTCATCCCCCGCCCCATATATGAAAGAAGGAGAGAAAATCCAATTTCTGCTAGTACATCGGAAATTATCCGTTCTTCAGCAGATTTTATCAAGTGGATATCCCTGAGTGAAGTAAGAGCATTGGTACAAATTTCAGAAGTCATACTCCATCTGGGGAGCTTGTTAACTTTGGAAGATGGAGAATCCAGGGGCACAATGTCAGCAAAATATGGGCTTTCTGTTGGAGCATGGGCCTTTCCCATTTTAGGTAGGTGGCCACCCGAGGCAAGTGCTGCGGGGACCATTCCTCTTGACTATCATTTATCCCTGAAGGCTGTTTGAAATAGTTGGAACTAAGCAAGAAGCAGTGCCAGGATGAGCTTCAGTGAGAGGCTCATGTGAGCGGGTAGTGGTGGTGCATGGCTCTAATTCCATCACTCAGGAGGCAGATGTAGTCAAATCTCTGAGTTCGGGGCCAACCTGGTCCATAAAGAGAGTTTCAGAACAGCCAAGGCTACACAGAGAAACCCTGTCTCAAAACCAAAACAAACCAAAAACTCAAGTAAGTACCTTCCTGTGGCTCTCAGAAGGGTATGGCTGCATGCAGCTGTGACTCAGAGCAGACACTGGATTTTCTTATTAAGACTGAGCATTGTCTTTTGTCTTTGTGTCCAGGTAGGTGATGCTGTCCTGCAGGTGGGTTCAGATCCTCCTAAGAATAATCCTAACATTTGAGCAAATTTACTTCATACCCTACAGGGTATAAGGGACCATTTGAATCCAAAACTGGTTTGAGCACAGCCAATAACCCTCTTGAACTGATCGGAGTCCTGGGATTGAGTCCGAGGTACCCCGAGATAGCCATCGGTCGCTTTTGGACTTCAGACCCTGTTTATCTCATTCATCTTTGGGAAAGTTTGAGGTCTTAATTAAAATGATTTCTTCTCCCAGCCCTTTGCTGTCTTCATAGGAAGATTTGTACCATGAACAGCTTCTTCTGGTTGGGCTGTAATAAAGGCCTCTAGGCCCTGAGACTCCGACCACCATGGGTTGTGGGTCTGTGGTAGAGTACTTGTTTGCGTGTGTGATACTCTGCTTTGATCCCCAGTATTGTATGCAAGTAAATGAAGAGCAAACAAATGAGCATGTTCCATTCTTTCTATGGATAGTGAGCAAAAGCAATAAAATAGTGATCTCACTGAGCAAAGCGCCTCCTCTGCCAGCAGTGAACTCTGCTCCCACATATAGACATTGGTGCTGTGAAGCAGGACTGATTAGTTTCACACATGTGTTATCTGGCCTTCAGATGTGTCTCTTGTAACCAACATGTATCCTGTTTCCCATTCTGAGTTTGGAGTCTTATCATGAAGTCTTTTTTTTTAAATCTTTAAAATATTTCCTATTCTCAAATGTTCCATGATATGTTTTGATTATATCCACTCTCCACTTCTCTCCCTAACTCCTCCACATCCCCCCCCACCCCAACCAACTAAATGCCATTTTTTAAGAAATTAACTTACTCAGTCCATTTTGTGTTGCCTGTATATTCCTTGATGGCTATCCATGGTTGTGTTATTGGCCTACTAAAGGCCACTCCCTTAAAGAGAACTTATTCTCCCTCCCCCAGACACCATCAGTTTTCTGTGGTCCCTAAGTTAGGGGTGGAGGTTTCTGAATCCTATCTCCCTCCATGCTAGGACGTGGACTGGTTTCCTCTTTTTGGCCTCTTGCACAGGCAACCAGAGCTTCTGTGAGTCCATGAGAGCAGCTGGTCCTCTTATCCTGACCACCATGTTGCTCTGGTCTTCCTTGACTTCTGGCTCTTAAAATTGTCCTGCCTCTTTTTTGGAGATGGTCTCTGAGCCTTTTGTGGATGTGCATGGTATAGGTTTCTCGTTGTGGATAAACAGTCGGTCAACGCTGACTCTCTTCACTTTTACCAGCTTGGAGTGTCCGTCTTAACCACCATCTACAGAGGGGAGAAACTTCTGAGAGCTGCACTAATCTCTGCAAAGAAGGGCACCGATGCAGCGCAGGTTGACACTATGCCCGCTTAGCAGAATAATAATTGTAGGGTCGCCCTGGCACCTATGAGCTCCCAATATAGGTTCTTACTCAGATTTACTGTGCCAGGTAAGTATCTCCTCCTGTGTAGTAGGTTTTAAATCCAACCAGAGAAGCCTTTTTTAAAAGAATGTGCTCCATTCATCTGCGATACTAGAATTATATCCCGTAGCTTAGTTTCCTCCCTTGGGAAATTTCTTCATATTTTCATCTTACAGCTTGAAACTGTTTCTGCCCCACTTAACTATTTTTTCTTAAATAAGTGGGGAAGTGTGGGTTTTAAGTAACATCCAAAAACAGCAAAAGCAAAATGCCTCGTTAAACGTAGCGCTGAATGATATTTAATTGTTTTTAGAAGAAGTAAGATTAAAAAAATAGAGCATTTTTCCTGTCCTTCTGGAACCCTTCCCACAATATATTTGACTTTGATTGACTGGGTTTACAGTTGCTAAGTACTGCTATTCACTTTGTTAGTTGTGAAAATACCACTCTTGAATTTGAATAACACACACCAGTGTTTATTGAACAGTTATTTTGTGCACAACACCATATGGTAGATCTGTAAAACAACAACAACAACAACAACAAAACACAACTGAACTGCCAGTCATTAAAGTGCTAATAGAAGGGAGTGGATGCTCAGGTTACAAAATTTAATAAGAAAGGCAGAAATGGGGCTGGGCGGGGTTGGTGCATTCCTTTAGTTCCAGCCCTCAGTAGGCAGAGGCAGGCAGATCAGACCAGCCTGGTCTACAAGAGCTAGTTCCAGGACAGGCTCCAAAGCTACAGGGAAACCCTGTCTTAAAAAAAAAAAAAAAAAGAAAGAAAGAAAAAGAAAAGTAAGGCAGAAATGGGCCATGGGAGTCGAGAGGATATTAAATGATTGAGGGAGGGCAGAAATGGCATTAGAAGAAGGCCTTGGAAAGCTGCCACAATTATAAACAATGGGTGGGTGCATTGTGGGTTGTGAGCCGTGGGGGCCATCAGAGGCTGTGAAGTATAAGGATCAGGTGGGGATGAGTGAGCCATACCATTGGCTGAGAGGAAAGTTTTTAAGCCTAGAAGCAAAGGAAGAGAAAACAAGAGAAAGTAGAAGGAAAAAAGAAATAAAAGTAAAAGTCAAAATTACTGAGTTGAAAAGTTAATATTCCTAGATAGGAATATCAAAGCTAAATACCAACTCTTTGAGAGATTAACAAAAATGACAGCTCCTTAGAAGCCTCATCAACTCTGAGACAGCTCAAATAACCAAATTAGAAGTGGAATATTACTTCAAATTTTAAAGTAAACAGGACCTTATTTTTGAATGATTAATGATAACAAAATTGAAATTTTAGGTAAATAACTAAATTCTATTAAAATTACATCCTGCCAAAAACTGCATGGGTAGAACATCCAAGTGTCCTAGAGACCTGATTTTCATCATGTGAGGTGCCCAATATGAGCAGAGTAGAGATAGAAAGATTACTGACTGCAACAACTCTGGGGAGAGGAGGGAAACAAGTCTCCTTTCTGTTAATGGGTGCAGAGTTTTGGGGATCTAAAAATGTTTTAGAATTGGCTGTGATGATAACACAAACCACTGAATTAAACAGACAAATGTTATGTTCTGTGTATTAGATCTCATATGCCAGTTGCTACTAACTTTAAAGAAGAATAGTAAAGCCGGGCGGTCTTGGGGGAAAATTTCCGAAAACATTAACATGGAGGGTAGGTACTCATACTTTTTTCCCTTCTAATTGTCAGTGCTTCCAATTGTGTTGCGTTTATTATGTAGGAATGACCTGCAATTGTTATTTAGGAAAGACAACAAAAAGGGTTGTTAAAAGATGACACATACACTTGTAATTCTAACGAGGCTACTTGACACCCTCTCTAAAACGAAACAACAGCAAACATCCCCCCAGCAAACACCTATCCATAACAACAAGCTATCTTCAAAACCTTAAATTATTACTCTGGTTTTCCTTGACTGGACTGTGAAGATGCCAATGGAAAGATCCTGGTATGGAACAGATCCTCAAGGAATTGCTCTCTTCAACCCCTCCTTTTTAATCTGGTAATTAAATTTTACCTATAAAAAGGATGGCACAATTGAGGAAGGGCCACCAGAGAAACAGAATTATATAAGCTTACTTTAGGCAGAATCTTAGCTCTGAATACAGTCATGATTTGCATATTGAAAAGACTTTCAAATGTCTTTGAAAGAAGAAACCAGTGGAGAAACAAAAAGGATCACATCATACGAGCATGGTAGTTTGTGCTTTAGTGAATGGCCAAGGGACTTTTCTTGCTACCAAGCATCTGGTAAGACCCCTACCCCCTCTGCTTCGCTTTGATCTCACCTGGCAAATGAAGGGATTGCAGTTAAGTGTCCTGCTTTAAAAATTCTGCCAAGTTTAGAGGCTTTGTACTGGTAAGTGGACTCTCGAAAGGCATCTCTGCTGAGTCTGTGTTGAAGTGAAATTCTCATGGCATTGAAACCTTGGCTTTTTCTCTTGTGTCTTGGTTGGCACAGTCCAGACTTGCAGCCACTGTCTGCTCCATTGCTGTTGCACAGTGCCCAGGCTGTTGTTTATTTAGGGACTGCAGTTTCCTTCCTGGCATGCAACCCTCCCAGCAGAGTCAAGAAGTCAACCACAGGCCTCATGTGAACTTCCCTTTTCTAGTTGTGGTAATGACTGTGTACCGACCATCATAGGCTTCATCCTTAAGGCACAATCCCCTTTCCACATCCATCAGGCCATACTGGTGATAGTGTGGGCTGAATTCCCCTGCTGCCTATTGCTTTTTCCATGAAACAAACTGGCTGAACACAGGAAGATTTGTGGTATGTTTCAGAGAACCTGAGAAGGCCTCTGCCTTAACTAGGGCCATGGCTAGGGCTAAAAGGAGAAGGAAGAATAAGTTCAGGTTGGCCACATGGCCAGAGAGCATCTTCACCTTGTGTTCTTCCTGAGGAGGATTGGAAAAGAAATAGAGGAGAGTGAGGTACCCAAGTTTTTAGCCTCCCTGAAATATATTTGCTGCACTATAGAGGCCTTTTCTCTATCTGCTTTTTTCAGATGATGGGTAGCTAGAATTCAAATGCTCTTTGTACTTTGATTTTGTGTGTGTGTTTGTTCTTACTTGAAAGCAGTTTTTGAAACCTTTCTATCGCTTATGTCTCTCCATGACATCTTCACTGTTCTCTCTTGAATTTACACTGTGATGGTCAGACAAAAAGTGCTGTGTAGAAGGAAGAACGTGAATAGACCAAGTGTCTAAACTGGAGTGCCTTCTCTGTGACAAGTTTTGCCCGAGGTTGGTCAGGAGACACTAGGTTCCCACCATGTGGGTTATTCTTCTGTTTCTGGGAAAGCTGTCAGGGAAAGCATTCCAGTTCACTAAATGTGAACTCTCAGGCAGACTGTTTGCTGCCCAATAGGTCTCCCAAGTATAACATGGTGAAAACAAGTGATTAAATTGATAAGGTTATTAGGGGGGGATTAGTTGAGAGTTTGCTAGCATAGGGATTCTCTAAGTAATTAGTGAGCATTGGCTATTGTTCTGAATTACATTTTTAAAAATTTATTCATTTTTAAAATCTATTTTTACTCATTTTACATATCAATCCCAGTTCCCATTTACTCCCCTCCTTCTGCTCTCCCACCTTCCTCTCCACCCCACCCCTCATCCACTCCTCAGAGAGCATATGGCTTCCTATGGGGAGTCAACAAAGTCTAGCACATTGCTTTGAGGCAGGACCAAGGCCCTCCCCATGACATCTAGGCTTAGCAAAGAAAATGGGTTCCAAAAAAAGAGAACAAGCAGTAGGGATAAATCCTGGTCTCACTGTCAGTGGCCCCATAGTCTGCCCCAGCCTTATAACTGTCACCTACATTCAGAGGGCCTAATTTGGTCCTATGCTTGTTTAACTGCAGCCAAGCTGGAGTTGGTGAGTCCCCGTAGCTCAGGTCAGCTGTTTCGGTGGGTGTCCCTATCATGGTCTTGACCCTTTTGCTCATCTTCTCACTCCTCCCTCTCTGGACTTTGGGAGCTCAGCTCAGTTTCACTGTGGATCTCTGCATCTGTTTTCATCATTGCTGGTTCTGTGATGATGTTCAAGAGAGTCGTCACTCTGACTACAGGACATGGCCAGTTCAGGCACCCTCTCCACTATTGCCTAGGGTCTTAGCTGGGGTCATCCTTGTGAATTCCTGGGAATTTCTCTTGTGCCAGTTTTCTTGCTAGTCCCATAATGGCTCCCTCTATCAAGATATCTCTTTCCTTGTTCTTTATCTCTGTTCTTCCCCTATTCCAACCATCCCATTCCCTCAAGTTCTTCTTTCCTCCTTTCCTTTCCTCCTTATCCTCTCCTTTCACCCTCCCTTCTTCCCCCACCCACATGCTTCCAATTTTCTCAGGAGATCTTCTTTATTTCTACTTCCCAGGGAGATCTCCTTTTCATCTAGCTTCTTTGGGGCTGTGGACTGTAGGCTGGTTATCCTTTGCTTTATGTCTAACAGTCTCTTTTGAGTGAGTATATACTGTGCTTACCTTTCTGGGTCTGGGTTACCACACTCAAGATGTTTTTTTTCTAGTTCCATTCATTTGCATGCAAATTTCAAGATATCAATTTATTTATTTATTTATTTATTTATTTATTTATTTATTTATTTGCCACTGTGTAAGTGTACCACATTTTCTTTATCCATTTTTCAGTTGAGGGGCATCTATGTTGTTTCCAGGTTCTGGCTATTATGAATAATGCTACTGTATTGAGCTTCCTTTGGGTATATGCCCGAGTGATATTGTTGAGGTAGGTTGATTTCCAACTTTTTGAGAAACCATCATACCGATTTCCAAAGTGACTTTTCAAGTTTGCATTCCCACCAGCAATGTTCCCCTTACCCCACATTCTTTCCAGCATAAGCCATCATTGGTGTTTTTGTTCTTAGCCATTCAGACAGGTGGAAGATGGTATAATGTAAGAATTATTTTAATTTCCATTTCCCTGATAGCTAAGGATGTTGAACATTTACTTAAGTGTCTTTCGACCATTTTGGACTCTTCTGTTGAGAATTCTCTGTTTAGATCTGTACCCCATTTTAAAATTGGATTATTTGGTATCTCGATGTCTAGTTTCTTGAGTTCTTTATATATTTTGGAGATCGGTCCTCTGTCTGATGTGGGGTTGGTGAAGACCTTTTCCCTTTCAGTAGGCTGCCTTTTTGTCTTATTGATTGTGTTCTTTGCTTTACAGAAGCTTCTCAGTTTCAGGAGGTCCCATTTATTAATTGTTGTTCTCAGTATCTGTGATACTGGTGTTATATTTAGGAAGTGGTCTCCTGTGCCCATGCATTCAAGCTGCTTCCCACTTTCTCTTCTATGAGGTTCAATGTGACTAGATTTATGCTGAAGTCTGATCCATTTGGACTTGAGTTTGTGTGTGGTGATAGATATGGATCTATTTGCATTCTTCTACATGTTGTCATCCAGTTATGCCAGCACCGATTGTTGAAAATGCTTTCTTTTTTCTGTTGTATATTTGTCAAAACTCAGGTGTTCATAGGTGTTTGGATTGATATCCAGGTCTATGATTCAATTCCATTGGTTCACCTGTCTGTTTTTATGACAATACCAGCTCTTTTCATTACTGTAGCTCTGTAATAGAACTTGATGTCAAGGATGGTGATGCCTCCAGAGTTTTTTTGTTTTTGTTTTTTTGTTTTTTTTTTTTAATTGTACAGGATTGTTTTGGTTATCCTGTGTTTGGTGTTTTTTCCATATGAAGCTGAGTATTGTTCTTTTGAAGTCTGTAAAGAATTGTGTTGGGATTTTGATGGGGATTGCAATGAATCTGTAGATTGCTTTTGGTAGGATTGTCATTTTTATTTTGTTGATCCTACCTATCCAAGAGCATGGGAGATCTTTCCATTTTCTGGTATCTTCATCAGTTTCTTTCTTCAAAGACTTAAAGTTCTTTTCAAACAGGTCTTTCACTTCTTTGGTTAGAGTTACCTCACGATTATGGTGTTTGTGGCTATTATGAAGGGTGATGATTATCTGATTTCTTTCTCAACCCATTTATCATTTGTATATACAAGGACTACTGATTCTTTTGTGTTGTTCTTGTATTCTGCCACATTACTGAAGGTGTTTATCAGCTGTAGGAGCTCCCTGGTAGAATTTTTGGGTTAACTTATGTAAACTATCATATCATCAGCAAATAGTGAGAGTTTGATTTTTTCCTGTACCCCCTTGATCTCCTTTTGTTGTCTTATTGCTCTGGTTAGAACTTCGAGTATTATATTAAATAGATATGGAAAGAGTGGGCAGCCTTGTCTTTTTCCTGATTTTACTAGAATTGCTTTGAGTTTCTCTCCATTTAGTTTGATGTTGGCAATTGGCTTGCTGTTTATTGCCTTTATTATATTTACATATGTTCCTCGTATCCCCAATCTTTCCAAGTCATTTATCATAAAGGGGTGTTGGATTTTGTCAAAGGCTTTTTCAGCATCTAATGAGATCGTGTTTTTCTTTCAGTTTGTTTATATGGTAGATTACATTGATGGATTTTCGTATGTTGACCCTCCCAACATCTCTGGGATGACGTTTACTTTGTCATGGTGTATGATCTTTTTTATGTGTTCTTGGATTTGGT
This sequence comes from Chionomys nivalis, assembly GCF_950005125.1. Classification (NCBI taxonomy): domain Eukaryota; kingdom Metazoa; phylum Chordata; class Mammalia; order Rodentia; family Cricetidae; genus Chionomys; species Chionomys nivalis. Next base: position 28,314,406 of record NC_080090.1, on the reverse strand, counting down.
TTGCCAGTATTGTATTGAGTATTTTTGTATCGATGTTCATAAGGGAGATTGGTCTAATTCTCTTTCTTGGTTGCATTTTTGGGTACCAGGGTAACTGTCCTCTCTTAAAAGAGTTTGGCATTGTCCCTTCTGTTTCTATTGTGTGGAACAATTTGAGGAGTATTGACATTAGCTATTCTTTGAAATTCCAATAGAATTCTGCACTGAAACCATCGGGGCCTGGGTTTTTTGGGTTGTGAGACTTTTGATGACTGCTGCTATTTCCTTAGTGGTTATATGTCTATTTAAATCATCTATTCTTGATTTAGTTTTGATATGTGATACTTATCCTTTAAATTTTCCAGTTTTGTGGAGTATGGGTTTTTGATGTATGACCTGATGATTTTCTGAATTTCCATAGTGTCTGTTATGTCCTCCTTCTTTTTTTCTTTGCATATTTTTTCTGCCTTTTGGTTAGTTTGGATAAGGGTTTGTCTGTCTTACTGATTTCTCAAAGAATCAACTCTAGTTGGCTCATAGATTCTTTGTATTAATTTCTTTGTTTCTATTGATTTTCAGCCCCCATTTTTATTATTTTTTTGGTGTCTGCTTCTCCTGCACAAGTTTGTTTCTCTTAGTTCTAGAGCTTTCAGGTATGCTGTTAAGTTGCCGGTGTAAGATTTCTCCAAGTTCTTTATGTATGCACTTAGTGCTGTGAACTTTCCTCTTAGCACGGCTTTCAAAGTGTCCCATAGGTTTGTGTATGTTGTACCTTCATTTTCATTAAGTTCAAGGAAGTCTTTAATTTCTTTCTGTATTTCTTCCTTGATGCAGGGGTGGTTCAGTTGAGCATTGTTCAATTTCTATAAATTTTTGGGCTTGTGGCCATGTGTGTTGTTATTGAATTCTAACTTTAAGCCATGGTGATCCAATGAGATAAAGGTAGTTACTCTTATTTTTTTTTTCTATCTTTTGGGTTTTGCTTTGTTACCAAGTATGTGGCCAATTTTTGAGAAGGTTCCATGAGATACTGAGAAGATGGTATATTCTTTTGTGTTTGGGTCAAATGTTCTATAGATGTTTGTTAAATTCATTTGAGTCATACTTCTGTTAGTTTCTTTATTTCTCTGTTAAGTTTCTGTCTAGCAGACCTATCCAGTGGTGAGAGTGGGCTGTTGAAGTCTCTACTATTAGTGTGTAGGATTTGATCTGTGCTTTGAGATTTAGTAGTGTTTCTTTTACAAATGTGGGTGCCCTTGTATTTTGAGCATAGATGTTCAGAATTAAGACTTCATCTTGATGTATTTTCCTGTGATGAATATGAAATGTCCTTCTTCATCTCTTTTGATTAATTTTAGTTTGACGTCTATTTTGTTAGATATGAGGACAGCTACACAAGTTTGCTTTTTTGGTGCATTTGATTGGAAAATCCTTTCCTAACCCTTTACTCTGAGATGATGTCTGTCTTTTAAGTTTGCAGTAGAAGGATGAATCATGTTTCCGTATCCATTCTGTTACCCTTTGTATTTTTATAGGTGAATTGAGACCGCTGATATTAAGAGAAATTAATAACCAGTGATCATTAGTTCCTATTATTTTAATTTTGAGGTTGGTGGTGGTAGTGTTTATGTGTATCCCTTCTTTGGATTTTGCTGTTGTGGGGTTATCTGTTGCCTGTGTTTTTCTGGGTGTAGCTAGTTTCCTAGAGTTGGAGTTTTCCTTCTAGAACTTTCTATAGGGCTGGATTTGTGGATAGGTATTGTTTAAATCTGATTTTGTCATAGAATATCTTGTTTTCTTCATCTGATGATCAAAAGCTTTCTGGGCATAGCAGTCTGGGCTGGCACCCATGGTCTCTTAGTGTCTGCAGAATGTCTCTCCAGGACATTCTGGCTTTCATAGTTTCCATTGAGAAGTCTGTTGTAATTCTGATAGGTCTACCTTTATATGGTACTTGGCCTTTTTCCTTTGCAGCTCTTAGTATTCTGTCTTTATTCTGTATGTGTGATGAGGGGACTTTCTTTTCTGGTCCAGTCTATTTGGTGTTCTGTAAGCATCTTGTATCTTCATAGGCATGTCCTTCTTTAGGTTGGGAAAGTTTTCTTCTATGATTTTGATGAATACATTTTCTGTGCCTTTAAACTGTTCTTCTTCTTCTATCCCTATTATTTTTACATTAGGTCCTTTCATGATGTCCCATTTTTCCTAGATATTTTATGTTAAGAGTTCATTAGATTTAAGCTTTTCTTTGACCGGTGAATCTATTTCCTCTGTCTTATCTTCAACACCCGAGATTTTCTCTTTTGTCTCTTGTATTCTGTTGTCTATGCTTACATCTGTAGTTCCTGATCATTACCTAGATTTTCCATTTCCAGAATTCTGTCAGTTTGTGTTTTTTTTTATTTACTCTATTTCAGTTTTCAAGACTTGATTTTTTTGAGCTCTTTGCTTTACTTGTTTGTTTGTTTTTTTTTTCTTAGTTTTCTTGGGTTTCTTTAAGAGATTTATTGATTTCTTCCAAATTTTTTTTGTTTGTCTTTTCCTCCATTTAAGTGAATTTTTCATTTCCTCTTTAAGGGTCTCTATCATCTTCATAAAGTTATATATTTAAGGTCATTTTCTTCTGCTTTGCCTGCGTTAGGATGTTCAGATCTTGCTGTTGTAGAACTTCTAGTTTCTGGTGGTTCCATATTGTTCTTTATGTTGTCGAATGTGTTCTTGCACTACCGTCTGCCCATCTCTTTCTTCAGTGGGTGAAGGTGGAGTCTATGCTTCAAGGGGTCCCTCTACCTCTAATTGGTACAGGTGGGGCTTGTGACTTAGGTGGTCACTCTTCCTCCAGGTGTAGGCAGCTCTGTGCCTCTGGTGGGTGCTGCTATGACTCTGAAGCTCCTCTGGGTGTAAGCGGGTCCAAGGCTCTGGTGGTCACAGTTGCTGTGGAGAAGGTGGTTAGGTTGTAGGGAGGTTGCTCCTAGGTCTCCTGGGCTCCAGTAGGTGGGGGTCCTAAATTACATTTTTAATACCAAAATAAGTAATGTTTTATTTTGTCCATGATATTTCTTTCTGTATATTCAGGCAACACAAATATTTCTATTTTTATCTTTCATCTAAATGAAACATAAATGGTACAGTTATGAAAATAAAACTTTTGATGTATTTTCCAAACTGAGAACTTCAGAAATCAATGTGTATTCTTGTGTCTTTTTTCTCTGAAAGGGACCTTCTTATCTTAGAAATAGTTCATAATTTTTGTTTACTCCCTTGTTGGTGCTGAAGCAACATGTCTCCAAATGGCGCTACAGGGCCTGTTTCACTTTGTCTCCAGCGCATGGAAATGATTTCATCCTTAGCCAGCATCCCCTTCTTCGTTTATGTAATTTGGAAATCCAGGGAGTGGATGGCTCAGAGGTAGCCCTAGTGTACTTGATGATTTGGCTTCTTTATTCTTGATAGAGGGCCTCTCTGAGTCTCCTAGGTTGGTCGTTGAACTTGTTCTTTTTCTGTGGCCTCTTAAGGCCTGAGATCCCAGGTGTGTGCCGTTATACCTCACTCAAGTTCTAGTTCTGTTATCACAGCTTTGATGAAACTGCCTGTTACCACTGGTATCTTGAACCTCGCTTTGATGCCCATCTTTCTCAGTTTTGTTCACTATTTTATTTTCTCAGTTCTGTATCTAATTTTCTGGGTCTTTCCATGATTTCCATCAGTTTTTATTCACCATGTGCTTGATAATTCTGTTTTTTTCCTAGTCTGGATTTTCAGACATGGCTGAAGAATATTTCACCACCAGTTTGGTGATTCCATCATCTCCATAGTCTTGTACCCCAGCTTCTGTTTGGACCATTAACTCTCCCACAGCCTCTTATTGTCACCTTGTCTGACAGTTTACCGTTGATGCCCGCAAACCCGGGAGCACAGTCCTGACTCAGTTCTAAGGATGGCTGTCACTCCACCTCATCTCCTTTTTTTTGTTTGTTTGCTTGTTGTTTGTTTTCTTTTCCAGACAGGGTTTTTCTGTAGCTTAGAAGCCTGTCCTGGAACTTAGTCTTGTAGACCAGGCTGGCTTCGAACTCACAGAGATCCGCCTGCCTCTGCCTCCAAGTGCTGGGATTAAAGGAGTGCACCACCACCACCTGGCTCCTCATCTTCCCTTTGTTTCCTTTCCTCTGTGGTGAAATGTGACACCCTTTTCTTTTCCTCTTGTTTTTAGGCAGGTCTCACTGTGTTACTATGTAGACCAGGCTGGCACAAATGCACAGAGATCTACTTGCCTTTGCCTCTCAAATCCTGCTGGTGGAGGCTTGTGCTACCCCAGCTGGCTTGTGGTCTGTACATTTTTTCAGTTTGTTTCTTTACTCCTCTTTGCTATACTTCACCTTAATTATTTTCTAATTATTTCAAACATTATATCCTGAACGTCACAGTAACTGCTTCTGAGTTTGTAACTTCTGGCTCACAGAAATTTTATCCTTCCCAAGTTAAATTTATTCAGACCTGAAGCCATTATTAGGTTCTTGTGCTTTCTGAAGATTTTTGGACTCTGGAATGGTATCTTACTCCCCCCCCCCCCACACACGTTTTTTTTTTAAACTTCTGTATATCCTTAGATAATCTTACACTTAACTATACCTGGGAACACTTTTTTATGCCTACCTCCTCTGCAGCAGGTGACAGAACACATTCATATTTATGCATTCTGGCAGTCTAGCCAGTGGATGGCTCAGATGTAGGGCTGTCTAGTTGTTCAGTTTGTGCTAAGACCTGTCACTGGCAAGTTCTTATTGACTGTTGTCGGTATCGTAACTCACATTTTCATTATTCTCAGAAAAGGAGAGAATGACTCCATCTCAACTACATTTATGACATTTTCTTAAAGATCCTGACTGACCTTGTCAGAGTTCTAAGTTCACCCTGGGCCAGGCACTGAGTCTCGAGACACACGGTTCTTAACTCTGGGAATGGCTAAAATCCACTGTAACCCCAGCAAGTTGGGCAAATACAGTTCCCAAAAGGGAAAGAAGTGGATCAGAAAAAATAAAGACAAAATGAAACAACAGGAGCCAGCCCCTACAACAAGACAATAAAACCCCCGGGCAGTTGCTATACAGACGATGTTTCCACAGTGGTTGCTATTCTGGAAGCTTCCCTTGTTGTCTTCTCATAGCAATGCTAGGAACATGTTCACCAAACTTGACCAGGTGGAGTACACATAGAAGTTGCCTTCTTGACCTGTGCCCCTAGAGAATCAGCGGGGCACTGGTGTGGAATGATGCTGGTGGTTCCTCTTTACTCCTGGTGGGGCGGTAATGCATGATATTATTTCCCAAGCATTGTAAACAGTTGTAATTTTCTTAGCACATTCATAAGCATGGTCTAATTTGAGAGAGGCTGAGTATCTCACAATGTGAAAGTCTGAACTGAGATCTGCACCTAGCTGCACGGCTTCTAAAGGCTGTTGTCGCCGGTGTAGCCTGTCTGCGTTCATCCTTCTCTCTTGCTCTCTCCCTCTGTTTTAAAGATTTATTTCATGATCATGTGTGTTTCTCCTGCATGTATGTGTGGGCACCATGTGCATGCCTGTGGAAATTATATATGGTCGTGAGCCTATGTGTAGGTGCTGGGAATCAAACCCAGCTCCTCTGCAAGAACAAGCACATTTTTTGTTCTTCTTTTCTTTTTTCTTTTTGTTTGTTCTTGTCTCATACTATACACGCCAGCTGCAGCCTCTCCACCTCCACTCCTCCCAGTTCCCCCACTACCTCTTCTTTCCCCCAAATCCACTGCTTCTCTATTTCCTTTCAGAAGAGAGCCGGCCTCCTGGGCATTCTTAATAGATGAGCCCCTTCTCCACATCCCTCTAGCTTCTTTTGTTAGACTTATGTCTGTTAAGGATTACAACCAATTCATATACAGAGGCCATCTTTTTCAAAGCCATACAGTACAGTTAGTACCGTAAGAGGTATGCACTTTTCTCATGGACTCGTATCGGTACCATGTATGTCGGAGTGGCAGGAAGGACATGATCCAGGGCAGGGCTTCCTAGGAATGAATCAGTGTAGACACATGAGACTATGATAAGTGGCCAACTTGCCTTTAATTGGTTCTAATCTAACCTAATTATGTGTCTGTACATTTTCCCACGAAGAAATAGATATTTTACAAACAGATAAACACACAAAATGTCATCGGAAACCTGGCATGCTCTTTATCGTCTTCTAATCTAGGTTACTATCTATTCATGGTTTGATAAGGACCAACCAAGACAATGAGGTTTTGGTTTCTTGGTACGTATTCCTTTTCCTTCAAATATGTTGTGGGCCTGAGTCAAGTTTGCTCTGCAGTGCTTGGCTGGGGCTTGTGCAACCATGGTTACGGCACAGTGCTGATCCTTCCAGAGCTACACTGTGACTCAGCTAGCTTTTGCTACACAATTGCGCTTGTATCTGCAAGTGGATGGCTTTTAAAGACTGAGCTTTCTTAAGCCTCCATGGTATCCAGTAATAAAAGTTGGGAATTCTTTTCTAAATAAAATGTAATATAATTATGTAGGCCTGTTTCCTGAGCATTGCATCATATCTTCTTTAAGCCAGTTTGGCCCCATGGTGATCGGTGCCTGCGGCCTGATATGTGGCCATGGTGAGCTGCATGCACTCTAAAAACTGTTTATATATTCTCTCTTGTCCTGATATTAAAATGAAACCCCTAACTCCTGCTGTCTTCAGAGCTAAGTACATTGTGATGCTCAGAATTCACATAATCATTTTTTTTTTTGTCATGAACTGGTATTTCTTTTTTTCAAATGTTCCACCCACTCACCATTTCAGTCTTCAGTTCCTAGAGAGGAGTTGAAATCTGTTGCTTGCTGCTTAAAGGGATATGATGTTTGACAAACACGGAAAGAGTCACAGTGGCGTTCTGACTGGCAAAGCTGCCCCAGGCAGCTTTATCACAGGATTTCTGGGCCCATGTGCCAAGCTGAACAGCCTTTGAAAGTAGGTTTATATTTATCTACATGTACTTATCCAGTAAGTTGTTCTGGCCTCTTTGCATTTAGTCTTGTTTGTTATAGCTGATGGACTGTAGAACGAATTATAATTGGTTTTAATAATACAAACGCCGAGTCAGATATAGGGGTAAATGTTGAAAGATCAGAGAAGCAGAGCAGAGGGTCATTAGTTCCTCCATCCTCTGACTCCTCAGACAGAATGAGCGACCCTGTTTCTAGGAACTCTTAGACAGAATCTTCAGACTGAATGCTCTGAGCTGTCTCCTCCTGCCTTATATCCCCTCCCTGCCCAGCCACATCATTCCTGTCTCCATCTCCCTAGGGCTAGGATTAAAGTTATGTGATCCCAAGTGTTGGGATCAAAGGTCTGAATCTATTCATCTTTTAGACTGATTGTATCTTGTATAGCCTAGGGTGGCTTTGAACTCACAGAGATCTTTCTGACTCTGTCTCCTGAGTGCTGGGTTTAAAGGTGTGTGCCACCACTGCCTGGCCTGTATGGCTAACTAGTGGCTAGCTCCACACTCTGATCTTCAGGCAAGCTTTATTCGTTATAGCACAAACAAAATCTCACCACAGTGGACCCCTGCAGTCAGTCATTTAGGGCACTGGATTCTCCTTAGGACCTGGGAAGAGGCAGGTTAAGATTTCTTAGTTCTGAGTTGGAGCCTGAGATTTTTGTGTGTCTGAAAAGACCCCAGACAACTGCCATGCTGCTGGTTGCGAGTGACAAGGATCTAGATCCCTTGTCTGAGAGAGGATGCCCAGGAATCTCGTTTAGACTTACCTGCTATCTCCCATACCTAGCAAAGCGATTGGTACTAAGTAGATGTCCAATGTACCTTTTTGGAATGAACGGATGGACGTGTGAGAGAACTCCCTGTGCCTATGCTTAATTTCAATCTGAAGCATATCTATGTTAGAAAATCCTAAATTCTTCAAAAGAAAAGAAACTTACTGAATCTCCCTGCTCAGCTTGCATCTGCATTTCTTTAGTGATACTTGGCAGCTGTTACTAGCATTGATGGCTGGGTTAAAAATTAGCCATTGGGGGACATTGGGGGAAATGTCTTCTAGGAGTTCACTCTTGAGGCTTAATTTTCATTTGTGTATTAGATACTTATTTTGGCTGATGGATGTAAAAATGGTCTTTAGTGCAAATCGTTTAAGGGAAACTATGACCTATACTTCGTGTAAAATTTTACAAGCATTATTTTATGCACGTATGAGAAGAAATAGGTTGTAAGAGGTCAGGATTTCCCCCTAATAGGTAACAGAAGCAAACATATTTTGGTCTTTCTCCCCTTTGCATCTTTAAATATTATTACAGTCTATAACCGCAATATAGCATTAAAACAGACAATTTTATGGATGTCATAGCTCATGGCTGTGGAGAAGCTATCAACTAAGACATGAAGGGTGCATTCAGGATGAGGAGATTCTGTGTTATTGTATTGCCCTAGTCATTGCTGGTACTCAATCCCTCCCTCCCTCCTCCCTCCCTCCTCCTCCTCCTCCTCCTCCTTCTCTCTCTCTCTCTCTCTCTGCCCCCTCCCTCCCTCCCTCCCTCCCTCCCTCCCTCCCTCCCTCCCTCCCTCCCTCCCTCCCTCCCTCCCTCCCTCTCTTCCTTTACACATCCACCCTAAGTCTAAACCAGCCTTGAATCTGTAGTCTCCCTGCCTCAGCTGCCCAAGAGCTCTTTGTGGTTATAGGGAGTTATAGGCATGTGCCACCAAGCTTAGTGCTTTTGAGTGACAGAAGCTGGTATGGCAATCTGAATATTTAAGTCCTACCAGTTTTAAATTTGAATCATTGAAGAATATTGTTGTGTGGAGCAGCAGTCTGCGTCCCGCCTCCCAGCTTCCGGCCACTGGCTAGCTTTACCCAAAATAATTACATGGAAACTATATTCTTTTAAACATTGCTTGGCCCTTTAGCTCTAGCCTCTTACTGGCTAATTCTCACATCTTAATTAACCCATTTCTAATAATCTGTGTAGCACCACGAGGTGGTGGCTTACCAGGAAGGTTCTTAACCTGTGTCCATCTTGGAGAGGAGAGCTATAGCATGTGCCTCACTTCCCTTCTTCCCAGCATTCTGTTCTGTCTACTCCACCACCTATGTTCTGACCTATCAGGCCAAGCAGTTTCTTTATTAATTAATCAATGAAAGCAACAGATAGACAGATGACCCTCCTCCATCAGAATATTTTCCCTTGACAAATCCAAACCATTGGTGTGTGTTTTATGGAGTCATATAATTGTGTGTGTATGTGGAATGCATGTGTATTTGTGCTCCTGTGTATATATATTGAGATCAGAGATCAGCATCTGGTGCTTTCCTTGAAAAAAAAAAAACTAGTTTTTGAGTCATGGCCTCTTTTTGAACCTGAAGTGTAAATGGAGGTTTTTCCATCCTGCTGGCCCCAGAGCAATTTCTAAATAACCATCCAGAGGCTTTAATATTAATTATAAATGATTAGTCGATGGCTCAAGCTTGTTACTAGCTAGCCCTTACTTTTAAATTAACTCATTTCTATTAATCTGTAATCTGTGTCCTGCCATGTAGCCCGTGACTACTGGTGGTGCTCTGGCAGGTGACTCCTTGGGCAGCTACTGGCATGTCTCCTAGATTCTGCCCTTTTCCTATATCTCTGCTTGGATATCCTGCCTATCTCTGTCCTGTCTTGGCATAGGCCAAAGTAGCTTTATTTATCAACCACTAAGAACAACACATATTTTCAGTGTACAAGATCCCACAGCACTGGAGCTCACCAACAAGGGTGAGCTTGCTAGCTAGGAAGTTCTAAAGAGCTTCCTGTCACTACCTCCGCAGCACTGGGGTTTCAGGTGTGAGCCACTATGCCTGTCTCTTAAAGCTGGTGCTAGGGACCCAAACTCAGGTCCTCATGCCTGTGTGGAATGTGTATCACCAACTGAAACGTCCTCTCTAGTCCTGCTCTGTCTAAAAAGAGAATCGGTGGGTAAAGGTGACAAACCTGGATGAACCCGAGCAAAATACCTTGCCGTAGGATTTCTTAGCCTTGCGGACATTTGATACACACTGACAGTCTCTAACAGGTATTTTTCAGACTCACTAGGCCTTGGCACAGAGCTTCTAACTTGTTCTATACTGCATTTTATTTCTTTATCTCTGACTCAAAGGCAGTCCCTAAATTTTGTGTTTCTGAAGGATGTTTACTTGTGAAAAAAACCTACGTGTGTTTGAAAACTATAACAGATGGTTTAAAATGTGAGTCATTGGCAAACATTACAATGTTCAGATTTCTAGAGACTGCATGCATCACTACCTTCCAGAACCCTGGGGCTGTTACAGCCTGCTGTCATTGAAGTTCTTTCAATCTTCATTGCAGGCTATAGCTACTGCCCATGTTTTTTTTTTTTTTTTTTAAAGAGAATGTTAGCATGCTGCTTGCAGCCACGCTGGAGTCCCGTGTACTTCCACAGTCCTCTGGTGTATGCTGTCACAAACATGTCATAGCCGAGGCTTGCAAGAGGCGAGGAACATGGCAGCATTGTCTGATCTTCAAGTTAACTTTCCTCACTCTCTCTGGCTTGATTTTGAACCTTATGTGCTCGGTCAAACCCAGTTCTGCATCTGTGCTTTGTAGCTGTCCTTTGCTGTGATCATAATGTAGACCCCTCTTCAAGTTTGCCCTGGATTTTTCTGTGCTTCTGGGCCTTAGGAATACATTTCGTTGCCCTTGAAGTAGATTTCTACTATAGGAACAAGATTATAAATAAGGACAGAAAAAATAGATCCTTCCAGGGCACCATTATTCTTCTTTTCCCTTTTGCATTTTGGGATGGCGGTAGCTAAAGAAGAAAACAAATTTATGAAGAAAAGAGAAAAATATTGTTAATTTAAGGAAATTATTGAAATGAAAAATATTCCGTTCCACTGTTAACTTTAAACCCAGGTGTATATAGATTTAGAAGCCTTGCTTTGGGAATAAAGTTCCCATCTGGACTCTTCTGGTTTTCTTCAATAGAATGTAAGTCTTCAGCGTCAGGTGGAGAGGTGCCGTCTAACCTGTATAGGTGTTCATAGCTGTACTGTTGCTAACTGGAGCCTTAGGAGTTAACGAGGATCAAAAATGAAGGCTCATAGGAGGCAGGGTCTTCTCTTTTTGCCCACACGGTTGAGACCTGAAATATTACCAGCAGGTATTAGAAAATTGTATCAAAGATATGAGAACTGCAGATTCTACTGCTGTAATATACTCATGTGCTTGGTCACATAACTGATCATTCAGAATCAGTAGATTTTTTTTTTAATAGGAGGAGAAGGAAACTAAATCATCTCTTTACCTTTAACACAGCTACATTCTTATAAAGACTGAATTTCACTTGTTAAGCGCTCACTGTTTGCATTTGGACACTTGCAAATCTCAACGGTGTCACTGTGTATTTCAACAGAGAGAAAGAAAAATACACACATATGCATGCATACATACATACATACATATATAATATTCATCAGTATTTTTGTGTATATATGTGTGATACAGGGTGTAGGTTTTTTTTTTTTTGCTTGTTTTTGTTTTTTCTTACTCTTTACTCTTTGGGCTTTCTACTCTTTGGGGGACCTACCACCCAGCTCCCAAATAAATACACACACAGAGGCTTATTCTTTTGTATGAATGCCCGACCTTAGCTTGGCTTGTTTCTAGCCAGCTTTTTAAAAATTATCCCATCTATCTTTACCTCTGGACTTTTGCCTTTCTTTATTCTTATATGCCTTTCTTTACTTCTTATTCTGGGGGTTGTTGTGTACCTGGGTGCTGGTCCCTGATGTCCTCCTTTTTTACTTGCTCCTCTGTCTTCCTTTCCCTGATTTTTCTTCCTATTCATTCTTTCTGCCTCCCAACCCCGCCTATCCCTTTTCCTGCCTTGCTATTGGTCATTCGGCTCTTTATTAGACTAATCAGGTGATGGGGAAGCTTTGTCAACCAATTATCTTTAAGAGGTGGGGCCAAGTTAGGGTGTGGCTTTCTGGGATCCAGAGAAAAATGGTGCACGCTCTGTGTGGGTCCCTCGAAGCACAGCCGAGCTTGGACTTCTCGTTCCTGTTTCATGAGTTTTCCTCTTACACTAAATAAAAATATAATTGTTTTATCTTTTAGTTAGTCTGCTTATTTCCCGAACTGAGTTAATTCAACAATCAGGTGTTTTAGACAGGCATAGAAACACATTTAAACAAATGCAACATAAAAGAATGAAAAAAATGGTTCACAGCATAAATAAATGTAACACATCTTAAAATAATATTCTATCACACAAGTGCGTGTGCAGTGGGCAAACAAATGTGCATGCTTGCACATAGAGATGAGAGGCTCAGGTGTTGCTCTTTGGGTGCCATTTAGCATGCATTTTGAGTCAGGATCTGTCAATGACCTGAGCTCACCACAAAGGTTAGGCTAACCAGCCAGTAAGCCACAGGGATCCATTCTGCCCACCATCATGTCCCACTCCTTTTAATTTTTTTTTAATGTAGATTGTGGCAGTCACACTCAGGTCCTCATGCTTGCAAGGCAACCACTTTACTAATGAATTATCTTCCCAGCCCATTGTGATTACTGTCTTAACCAATACCCTTCCCTATGTTTTGAGTGTAAATAGAATCGTAAGACTGTTGTTGTGAGAATCAGTAACTGCATTTATCACAATCATTTATGTAACTTCGCAAGTTTTTAATAGCCCTGAGCCTGTCTCATTTTTATAGTTAGGAAACTTGTTATTTTAATGTGACTCACTTCGAAGCTTATTATGAATGTTTAGAAATTTTTATAGCCTTTTGGTTATTGCTGCTGCTGCTTTTCTTCCTCCTAATATTTTTTCATAGCTCAAAACTGAAGCAAGTCAGTTAGTGAGGTTCCCAGGGTCTGCCTCCCAGAGTTTCCTTAACAAGCTGGCCTGGGAGGAATCACCAGTAAGCCTTTGGAGGCTGGCAGGGTGAGATCAGGACACCCGCCTTGTGGACTCTGGTGAAGACCTTCTTCCTGACTTACAGATGGCCACCTTTGTTCAGTGGTCACATATGGGAGAGAGCAAGAAAAAAATGGAAAATTCTAGTGTCTTTGCTGATGAGAATACTGCTATGATCCTAAGGGTCCTGTCCTCATGACCTCATCTGACCCTACCTCTATATCCCACATTCAAATTTTATCACTTTAGAGAGTAGGGGTTCGTATAACTTCAACAAATAGTGATCCTGTTACCCAAGCTAGAACTTACACCAGAAATTGAGAAATACTGACAGGGTTTGTATAAAGCACAAATAGTGGTTTTCTTCGAATGGTAGGATTATAGGAGATTCTCTTAATTTTTAATTAATTGAAAGAATGTTGCTTTTATAATTGGAAAAATACAATAGTGTTATTTTCAAAGGAAGATGAAACTGGATCAGGATTTCACAATAGTTTTGAAATTTTCAGATTTTAATTTTATTTTGATGGGATTTTCCTGAGGATTAATAGGACTACCATTAATCCTGCTTTAAGGATTTGGTTCTGGACCCATTAGGGAGTCTAGGAAGTAGTTTCTGTTGTCCTTTCTCTATTTCCGGTAGATAGCAATAAGAATTGCCATGGTGCTGACATGTAAGTTATACTGGTCATGCAAAAAAATAAAATAAAAATAAAAACCCACGGAAATCTGCAGTAGCCACAGAAAAAGGCAGGCACATTTAATTCCAATGTTTTAAAATTGAGTTAATAAGCACAGGAACCATGTATTGTATTTATTATTTAATTAATCATTTTAGGTTCTAAAATTTAAGTTATTAAAGAACTATTGGCTCATGTTCATGACAAATTTAACACTGATTAATTGTATTTTTGTAATGTAATGCAGGCCAATGGAGACAGCGGGAATGCTTGGGGCATCTCTAGACATCTTGTCTCTCATTCTGGAAGCTCGAGGCAATGTTTTTTGTTTTGCTTGGTGGATTGCCCTGTGAGAACCCTCTATTCTGAACTTCCTTGAGCATCGTTTCCTATTATGCATTCTCTTGTGGAAAGAGTCTGTCAGTGGATGTTTTTTCTCAATTAATCCTACATCTGAATGTAATATTTCTAGTTTTTCGGGTCTGTAAATCAATAGATTAGAAATGGCTTGCAAGGTAGTCATGTTTTTTGTCACGTAGGGACCTGACTGCTTGCCAAATAAATCATGACGTTGTGATATATTATTTCCAGTTGTTATAAGTTTTCAATATTTATTGTATCAGTCATACAAAGTCAGGATCCAGTTATTTAATTTCACTTATGTCTGTATTTGAGATGAGAATCCCTCTCTCCATTTTGAATTTGAATTTCCTACTCTCTTTGAGTTAAATTCCAAGCGTGTCTATACAAGCAGCCACAGAATCTACAGAGACAAACAGGAACAAACTGCTTCTGTGTTTACAGATGAACTAAGACATGCTCCCTGGTTAACTATCTCCAAAATCATAATTTTTCCCACTGGAATAGGTTTTTTGGTTATTTTATACTTTAAATGATTTTTGCCTCTGTTGCTTAGTAATCTGGTTCCTGGACAGTAGTGAAACAAGTCAGCTTGGTCCCGAATCGTAGGTGTATGATACTCATTGACCATTCAGGCAGTCACCTGACAAGTGACTCCCACACGTGAAAGCACGAACTCTGTTGAACCCCAGGCTAGTTCTGCAGCATGGCTAATGCCACACTACCAGAGTTGCCTTCTTAGCTTGAAAAATTCTATTTTGGCAATGATGAAATAAAAAAAAAAATCAAAGCAAAACTCTTCAACTTTTTTCCCTCTTTTATCAACAGGACACAAAAATTGCTTCACTGGAGCGAAACATCCGGGACCTGGAGGATGAGATCCAGATGTTGAAAGCCAATGGTGTGCTTAACACGGAGGATCGTGAGGAGGAGATCAAGCAAATCGAGGTGTACAAAAGCCACTCCAAGTTTATGAAGACCAAGGTAGGTCTCAGAGTCTCAGCCCTTCATGGTCTCAATTCGAGGGGAGAGTATGGTTTACCTGCTGTCTCCAAGACATGAAATACACGGATAGTAAGGCAGAACACGGGAAATTTAAATTCAGATTTAAAGGCTACAAAGGGGAGCCTGAGGGGCTGCCTTGTGTTTCTCTGTCCCCGGACCTCACAGGTTTCGGTCTCCCCACTTTTCCAGCTACCACTTTGATGCGCTGCTCTGCCTGGTGCTTGCCCTTCACTGGACAGCGGGGTCTCAGAAGGCGCTGCTCTCGCAAGCTGTTAACACGTTTAAGAACTGTTACGATATTCTTGCTTTTAGCATAAGGCAAATAATTTTAAGTGTCAGTGCTTCCATTTAGTGAAATAATGCAGCTTTTCTAGGATGGAGTTTCCTTCTTTGTGAAATAGGGATGAGAAAAGTGGCTCCATCACTGAGCTGCTCTGGTATTTCCCAGAGAGTTCGTTTAGAGCAGGTGGTCAGCCTTGCCTGGCCTCCAGAAGCCCTCAGCAAGCACTGGGTGTGGCCTGTGTTTGTTTCTCACGTGGCTACTCTTCAATATTCAGGAAGCGTTATTAGAGGGAGCCTCTCCATTAGTCTATATCGCTTTTATTTGTCCGCATTTAGCTTTGGGCTGTATGCGAGAAGATCCGAAATGTTTAGTTTTACATATGCATAACCATGAGGCTTATGAGCAGCCACAGATAGATCTTTTGAGACTGGAGATGCTTTTTACAATTTTTTTAATTGAAAAGAGAGTCTTCTGTCATATAATACATTCCAATTACAGTTTCCCTTCCTTCCATTCCTCCTAGCTCCCCCAACTTCCCCTCTTCCCCCCATTTCCTTTATAGAAAAGAACAAGGCCCCAAGAGATCACAACCAAACAGGACAAAATAAGATACAATAAAACAAAGCAAAAGTCCTTATATCGAGGGCTGGTCAAAAAGAGTTCCAAGAGCAGATGAAAGAGTCAGAGAGACACTTACTACCACTCTTAGGAGTCCCACACCAACATCAAGCCGTTACCTATAACATATACACAGAGGGTCTAGAGAAGACACATGCGGGCCCATGAACTGCCATTTCTGTCTCTGTGAGTCCATGTAGACCTTGCTTAGTTGATTCAGTGGGCCACGTTCTCCTGGTGTCCTCCATCCCCTCTGACTCCAGCCCTTCCTCCCCATCTTCTGCTGGGTTTCCCTGTCTCCAAGGGGAGGAACCCAGTGGATATCTCCAATTTAGACTCTCTCTGCATAGTATTTGACTGTACTTTTCTATTGCTCTGATAAGCTGTTTTGTTTCTGAAAGCAATTACTACTTGAAGTGACTCAGACCCACCTCCAGCTTGTCTTTGCCAGCAGGGAGGCTGTAGAGAATTGATTATGTCACCCAGCAACATTTTCTGCCTCTATAAAGTGGGGCAGCACTGACAGACTTAGAAATGACTCACACGGATTAAATGGGGGCTGAAAAAGACGATGCAATTAAGGTGCTTGACTAAAAAAAAATGGTTAATAATTGTAAACATTATCCTTAAAGAACTATAACCCAATTAATAATAGTGATGAAATGCTGTTATTGTTGAACTGATTTGGAGAGTGGCTTTGTAATGAATACAAATCTGTTATACCTCATAAAAATGTTAGACTGCTCAATATTAAGTAAATATACTAGTAGGAGTCAAATTTTATGTTTTCTGGTTGAAAACATGTTCTTATTGGATTGGGGCATAACATTGATTGCTCATTTCTTTATTGACGTGTCTTGATTCTTCTACACTGAGGAGTGAGCAGGATTCCTATTTAAGCTTGGGAATGCTGGTTACAGTCCATTGGAGGGAAATACTTGAACTGTCAAGAAAGCCACGTGCCCTCAGTTTGATACTGCCCTGGAAATTGGAACTGCATTGGGGTGGGGGAGGGGCTCTGAAAATCTCTGTAATTAAAGTAAGTAGCACTGAAGATCTACATTATTTATGTAAACATGGCACTGTAGCCAAACCAGGACAGCATATTTTGGGAGAAGGTAGAAGACAAATTGTAAAAGTGTAACTGCAAAGTTTTAGAATTCGAACTGTCAGGAAGCCAGGGTATCGTATATATTCCGCAGGTAGCAACCCCTGCGCCTAGTCAGTCCTTTGGCATATAAATAGTAGCCTCAAGAGACAAGGCCCCTCGAAAGACTCTCTGTCCTATGAAACTCTTCCTTGATGGAGACTCAAATTTCTACTCCACCTCCAAAGGCTTCGAGGATTTGGACTGTGAAACCCAAGTCTAAGAGCCCATTGAAAAGTACTAGTTACTTTCAGCTACATCATTAAACTTCTGATAATGTAATGGATCATATCAATAATTGCTTTTCCAAACAGTGATGACACCCCTTTCTGTAGAAGATTTTATTCCTAGCTTAATACAGTTTTTATCGCCTGACTTCAGTATTTCTGTGTTACCTCTCCTCTCTTGTCTTCAGTGCTTGTCAAAGGTACCACTGTGCTGTTATGGGTCTCCCCTTCTATTCTGAGCTTGTAACATATTTTATAAACCTCTGACAGATTACAAACCTCATAACCCACTGCATAACAATAAGCATGTCACTTTCTCAACACTAGGGGGATGTATCTGCGGTGGAACAAGAGCTATTTTCCTTGGCCAAGTGGTGTAGATGGAGACTGCTTGTTCATTTCCCAGCCACTCAGACCCGAATAATCACACAGAAACTATATTAATTACAACACTGCTTGACCAATAGCTTAGGCTTCTTATTAACTAACTCTTACATTTTAAATCAACCCATATCTACTCATCTGTATGTTGCCATGAGGCTGTGGCCTACCTGGTAAGGTTCTGGCATTCCGGCATTTGTCTTCTTCAGCAACTTCATGGTATCTTGTTGACTCTGCCTACTTTCTTCCTATATCTCTGTTCAGATTTTCTGCATGGCTTTACTCTGTTAAGCCATTGGCCGAAAGGAGCTTCTTTATTAATCAATGGCAACAAAACGTAGTCACAGCATGCAGAGGGGAATCCTCTCCCCTTTCTGTCCAAATAAAAAGAAAGACTTAAATATAGTAAAATTACATATAACAAATAAGGTATCAAGCAAGAATTACAGTTATAATATTTATATCTATTTTATCTTTTATCATAACTAAGGAAAACTATAGTTACAACTATCTATTCTTTAACTCCATCAAAGACCCCAGAAGGATATACTATTACCTAAGTTAACAAGAAGTGCATTATGAGCAACTTCCAAAACTCTAGAATTGACAAGAGACATGTCACTGCCTGGACAGTCACCCAAAGTTCCTCTGCAATATCGAGGCACCCATCTTTAACCTACAGACCTATAGTATATGGGAGACTTTTCTATGAAGCAGGAAATTTCAATGACAGTTCTGCCTATATTGGCAGTTTGTCAGTCACTTTCTTCTGTGTCCTACGGAATGTCTGACAGACTCCTTTATGTAGCAGGAACCCCAAAGGACTGTTTCACCTTCTTTAGGCAGTGTCAGCAGTCATTTTTCTGTGGGTCCTGCAAGTCCAGTCAAGCAGTTCGTGTAAGAGCAGTTTCTTAACCAAATAGCTAACAAACCTCATGAGGAGCCTCTTTGGTGCCCATCATCCTCTTGAAGTAGATTGGTGCTGCCAGGAGCAGATGTGACTCATTGTCATGAAAAGTCTTAAATTCTTAACACTTTTAAAATGCCATATTCCATAGGTCTTTGAAAAGTTTGAAGCTTATCTGTCTAACTAAAATATATCTCTATATGTCTAGAAAACCTAAGTAACATGAGTACAAACTTGACTATTATAGATGACTATCTATTAACCTGTATTTCTTAATTGCACTTTTAAATGAGCTACACAAACACAATACCTTAATCAAGAGCAGAAATATACATATAACAAAATTGACCTAGAACTTGCATCAATAAACCAAAATCCATACCAATGCAGATCTCTGTAATAAGGTGGGTTTTCCAGAACCTTGTTTGTGTCACAGTTGTAAGTGGGGGAAGAATTCCCAGGCAGGATGAAGTGTGTCTGATGTCCACATGGGCTTCATAGGAGGCAGGTGATGTAATTCCAATGGGCTTTTCTTCTGGCCATCACAGAGAAGCCTTCTCTGGCTTCAATCCTCGTGTATGTTTGATTACGTCACTTTCCATTTTTATTGAGTTTATGGCTATGAAAGAAGCAAAAGGCATATTTTTGGAAATATGTGGGGTTTTTTTTACCCTCCAAATGTATTCCCTGCAGAAAATCCTTTTTCAGTTATTGTCTGCATAAATGTTTACTTAAAATTTACCTCATGGCAATGGTAGTCTGAAAGCTATGTTGAAGAGACTGCCTGTTGAATATTTATAGACTGAATCATCTTTATCACCACCAGCCCCTTTTTGTGGAAGAAAGTAGGTGTGTGTGAAGCCTGCTCCTCACTTCCTGTTCAGTCTTTTCTGTGCGTTAGGAGCTTCATCTGCATTTGCTCCATACCCCAGCCCCAGAACAACTTTCTGCTTGGGTGTTTGTGGTAGTTTTCACAGATGGACATTGGTACTATCAATGTTGTCTTTGCTTAATGCAGACTGAGCTGACAACCTTGGGAAGTTCTAGGCAGAATGGGTTTCATATGTACACTGGCTATATGATTAATGGCACAGTCTGATTTGGGGTCCCAAGCCCCAGTCCTGTGGGTCACAACAGAGCTTAAAGTTTTTTTTAAGTTATCATTTTAGGTAATCCTAATTCTGAAATAAATCTCTTTATTTACATCATGTTCTTGTCAGTCCTTGGGAGAGGAAACTCTTAGTTCTGTTCGACACAGAAATGAATGTGGATTCAGAACTCTAACCTCACGGGTGCTGTGCAATTGGCACACTGCTACCCCAAGCAGTGTTCACGAGGGTCACATTCCCATCAACAAGTCATGGGGAATCTCTCCTGAAGTATTTCAGAATCCTTCTTGGGACCATTTTTTTCCACCCTCCATCAATCCTTTTGATTTGGTGATCTAGGAAATGTGTTCCCTGACATCCTGAGACTTCTCGCTAGTGGTTTGCCTTTCATCTTTGGCTTTTCCATCTGTACCTACTGTGGTAGTTTCTTTTCTGGATTCTGTGAGAAAAATTCTATGACAAAAAACAAGTAAGTAATTTCAAAGTGTTCTCTGTCATTGCAAGGAGGTCAGGGCAGTCGGCACTTGAAGAGCTAGTCGCATTCCCAGTAAAGAGCAGAGGGAGAATGAATACATGCATGTGCTTTTCCCCACTCCCACACTGTTCAGAGCCTCCTCGGAGGCTGCTGTGGGACAATCGTCTGTATCCTGTCAAGTATATTTTAAATAAACACTGACTGGCAAGTAACCAGGCAGGAAGTATAAATGGGTCAACCAGGCAAGAAATAGAGGCAGGGCAATGAGAACAGGAGAATTCTGAGAAGAAGGAAGTTCCTTTTGCAGTACTGACCCAGACACAGAAGAAACAAGATGTGATTGCCTCACTGAATAAGGTACCGAGCCACGTGGCTAACATAAGACGAGAATAATGGGTTAATATAAGTTATAAGAGTTAATAAGAAGCCTGAGCTAATGGGCCAATCAGTTTATAACTAATGTAGACCTCTGTGTGATTTCTTTGGGACTTAACAATTGTGGAAACTCGGAAGGACAAAAAACTCAGTCAACAAGAGGCAATGGTGCTACCTCCCCCCACAGACTGGTCCTTCCACTTCAGTAAACCCAATTAGGAAAATCCTTCATAGGCATGTCAACAGGTCAACTTTGGCTAGACAGTTCCTCACTGAGAGTCCTTTCCTAGGTGCGTGTACAATATTTCAAGCTGCCAATCAAACCTAATTGTCCCATCTACTTTCTTGGTGAGTGTTATGATGTGAAGCCTTCTGAAGATAGAAGTCTCACTCCTGGTGCCATGGGTACCACTCACAACCTCACTCATAGGACCACCATGCTCATGCTCAGCTGCTACGTGAGTGATTTAGGTATTGCTTATGCCATTTTTGTTGTTGCCGAAAACAGCAAAATGCTAAGTGAAATATATGTTAATTAAAAGCATTTAAATGTATGAACTGTTAAGGAATCTCAAAGGCCGAAACAAAGCCCTAGTAGAACTTGAGCTTTAGGTGGAGAACAGGATGTTTATTCAGGTTTCCATTTATCGGATGGGTAGACTTGAGTTTTGGTTTCCACAATTACAAGGACATTGGAGAAATGGTGACTAGTTGAGCTAATTCAGATGAGGCATGTCACCGGAGTGTCACCACTAGCACCACATAAATCCGGGATCCCAGTTGTCTACGCTGTTAGTGGAAGGGGAACCCAAATTAACCCTCCTACTCTGTACACCTCTACATTTTCTAAGGGACCCCAGGAAAAATGGTCTTAAAATTTTGAGCCAAAAGTAAAGTGCACAAGATTTTTTTTCCCTCTGAGACATGGAGGGATCACTTGTAGCTACACTGTGTGATCTGATTCAGAACTTTCAGCTAGGCAGTAAGCTTGAAGGGTCCTGGGTTGGGAGTGTCTCAGGTGCTGGCAGAAACAGATGGTCTAAATAATCACATGACTGATGTCAGTCTCAAGTACATCTCCACAGTTTTCTTTCTTTTTTAAAAATCATACAATCTGTAAGAAAAACAATGGGATACAATAGAATCAGTAATTAAAAGCTTCCTAAATTGGAAGTTATAAGACATGGCCTATGACATTAGTGTGCTCTTCCCATTAAAGTCAACAAAGGAAATGGTCAAAATATGAAGATTGATCAATCAAGGGACTCTAAAACATACCAAGCAGTTTTCATGATAACTAAATAAGATACTGAGGAACAACAGATTATAAGAGCAGAATTTGAAAAGCATAGTCAGTCGTTTAATCATTTAAGATCTGCCAATAGCAGAAGGAATATTTAATAAATCAGGAAACAGCGGAAGAAATTAAATAAGAGAAATAGAAAGGAAAGGCTGTGTAGGACAATAGTCTATAATAAGGCTGAATCAGAGCTCCCATACCACTATGGGAGAGGGGTGTGTGTGTGTGTGTGTGTGTGTGTGTGTGTGTGTAGGGTTAATAGTGATTATAGACTATTGTCCTCCACTAGCCCATCTCCATTAATCTGTGCATCACCATAAGGTCGTGGCCTACCGGCAAATTTCCAGTGGGCTCCAGTGGGGGCATCTTTCTCCTTTGGCAGCTACATGGCGTCTCACTGACTCTGCCTTCTTTCCTCCTCTATCTGCTTGGAATTCCTGCCTTGCTCTATTCTGCTAAGCCACTGACCAAAGCAGCGTCTTTATTAACCAATGGCAATAAAACATATTCATAACATACAGGGGGATTCCACATCATTTGTGGGTTTCTGGAAGAATCCAGAGATTTTGTACATTGCTAGTGGCAAGGAATTGTCACAGACTGTAAAGTCTCATTAGCCCACTGCAGTGGGAGGCAGATGCAGGAGGGTCAGGAGTTCAGAGTTATTGCAGCACAGTGGATCTGAGGGCAAGTGGAGCTGTGGAAGACACTACCTTAAATAGCAACCAAAAAATGCATCCACCACTAAATTTCTTAAAATACTAACCATTTTGTTACCTTGTGGCTTAACAGTTTCACTCTTGGGGTACATTCAAGAAGTGAAGATTGTATCTACAGAACCCTGTACATAAATGTTCTTAATGCCATTATTCAGAACATTCAGAATGCCATTTAAGTTTCTGCTACCTAATAAATGGATAAGTAAAATATACACTAGTAAAACAGCAGAACGTTACTACGTGATAAAAGTGAATAAAGCACTGTCACAGTATAATTCTAGTAAACAGTGTGCGGTGTGAAAGGAGCCACTCAGTCATTGGTCACGTTTTACTGCATTTACGTGAAGTGTACAGAGCATAACAATGCCCAGAGACAGGAAAGGAATCACTGGGTGCATAGAGCTGAGAACATGGGGTAGGAAACAGAATGGTCTCTTCTGGGTTATTTTTATCTCTGAGATGCAGATGTTCTGAGGTTTGAGATGATGGTTGTACAGCTGTAGTGATTGTGAGTTAGTCAAGGTGTGATTAGTAGGTAGGGAGAAGCCTTGCTGTGTGGTCAGTAAGTAGGGAGAAGCCTTTGCCATGAGGGGCGGGGGCATGGAGCCATAGTCTGGCTTCCCAGTGAAGACGGCTGAGTGACAGGAACTATTCCCAGAGTCAAGACCTCTCTTTTTAAAAGTAAAAGTTATCCCCTCTCCCCTGTGTGTGTGCTTCTGTGGAGGAAAGAGAACAACTTTCAGGAAATGGTTCTTTCCTACCATTACCCCGGGATTGAACTAAAGTTGCTGTACTTGGTGACAGGTCTCTTTACCATATAATAAATGTCTTTAAACTAGAAATTATTTTAGCATTAAGTAATAATATTCAAGAGAAAGAATAAAATTGAGGATTTGTTGTTTGTTTTCTCCTTTCTCCCTCCCTCCTTTCCTTTCTTCTACACACACACACACACACACACACACACACACACACACACACCATACCACCTACCACACCATGCCACACTCCCACACAAAGTTACATTGGAAATGAAAATTGGACAAATATTAGCAATAAAAGCTGCTATAGACTTTAAACAAAGAAAGCATTTCTAAAGTTAAAAATAATTGACAGAAGTACAAGAAGCAATTGATAGTTTTCTCATACAGTGGGTAGTTTTAACATATCTTCTAAGCAATAAACAAATGAAACAGACTTCTTAAAGTAAAACATGCTAAATATTTGAGCTTCCCAATTTTCTGAGTTATCTAATGCTGGGCATGCTATTGGATAATGCATGTAACAGTGGCTGAATATATTTGACTTCTCTTTTTAGTATAATATTTTTATTGATTCTTTGGTAATTTTGACAATTATTTTTATCATATTTCTTCTACATTCCTCTCCCTATCTGCTCAGATATGCCATCCTCACAACTTCATGGGGTTTTTTTGTTTGTTTGTTTTTGTTTTTTTGTCTCATTGAGTCCAGTTGATTTTCCCATATACTCATGGGTATGAGGTCATGCACTGGAGCATGGTCAACCTACCAGAGGCCATATCCTTAAAGAAATTGATTCTTCCTCCCCCTCAAAGCCGTCAACTGTCAATAGCACCTCAGCTGGAGGCAGGGATTCATGAGCTCTTCTCTGATCCATGCTGAAATGTTATTGTCATAATATTTTTTTAAAATTTATTTATTTATTATTTATTTTTAATTAAAAATTTCCACCTCCTCCCCTCCTCCCATTTCCCTCCCCTTCCCCCGCATTCCCCCTCTCCCTCCCTCTCCAGTCCAAAGAGCAGTCAGGGTTCCCTGCCCTGTGGGAAGTCCAAGGTCCTCCCCCCTCCATCCAGGTCTAAGAAGGTGAGCATCCAAACAGGCTAGGCTCTCACAAAGCCAGTACATGCAGTAGGATCAAAACCCAGTGCCATTGTCCTTGGCTTCTCAGTCAGCCTTCCTTGTCCGTCACGTTCAGAGAGTCCGGTTTGATCACATGCTCCATCAGTCCTAGTCCAGCTGGCCTTGGTGAGCTCCCAATAGATCAGCCCCACTGTCTCAGTGGGTGGGTGCACCCCTCGCCGCCCTGTTCTCCCTTCTTCTGCTCCTCATTTGGACCTTGGGAGCTCAGCCCAGTGCTCCAATGTGGGTCTCTGTCTCTAGCTTCATCCATCACCAGATGAAGGTTCTATGGTGATATACAAGATATTCATCAGTATGGCTATAGGATCAGGCCATTTCAGGCTCCCTCTCCTCATCTGCCCAAGGATCTAGCTGGGGACATCTCCATGGACACCTGGGAACACCTCTAGAGACAAATCTCTTGCGATCCGTAAAATGGCATAATCTTATACGTGTCTCGGGTAGACAACCACGACTGCTTTCAGGTCACAGGAGCAGTGGTCCTTCCGTGCAGAATGCTTTGTTTCTCGTTGGTCATCTGTGACCTCTGACTTTTGCAGTCTTCTCACACACCTACCTCAGGTGGTCCCTGAGCCTTGGGGGATGTCCCAGTTGCATCTGATTATCCATAGTACTTTGTCCTTTGACTGTCTGTGAGCATCTGTGCTAGCCTTCATTCACTGCATAAAGGAATCTATGGGTATAGAGATGTGGATTTAGAGTGCAGTTTGTTACCATTAACAAAATATTAACACTATATATATATATATAACAAAATAGTAAAACTATTTTGCCAGAAGTTCTTGGCAATAATTATCATACCAGGCATGTGCTTCTCCTGTGGAATGTGCCTCAAATCCAATCAGAAGATCAGTTGGTCACCCCAATAGCATTCATACCAGTGTTTCACCATTGAGCATATCTTGACACATTGATTATTATTATTATTTTTTTAAATTTATTTATTTATTTATTAAAGATTTCTGCCTCCTCCTCGCCACCCCCTCCCATATCCCTCCCCCTCCCCCAATCAAGACCCCCTCCATCGTCAGCCCGAAGAACAGTCAGGGTTCCCTGCCCTGTGGGAAGTCCAAGGACCACCCACCTCCATTCTGGTCTAGTAAGGTGAGCATCCAAACTGCCTAGGCTCCCACAAAGCCAGTACGTGCAGTAGGATCAAAAACCCATTGCCATTGTTCTTGAGTTCTCAGTAGTCCTCATTGTCCGCTATGTTCAGTGAGTCCAGTTTTATCCCATGCTTTTTCAGACCCAGGCCAGCTGGCCTTGGTGAGTTCCCGATAGAACATCCCCATTGTCTCAGTGTGTGGGTGCATCCCTTGCGGTCCTGAGTTTCTTGCTCGTACTCTCTCTCCTTCTGCTCCTGATTTGGACCTTGAGATTTCAGTCCGGTGCTCCAATGTAGGTCTCTGTCTCTGTCTCCTTTCATTGCCTGATGAAGTTTAATATTCAGGAGGATGCCTATATGTTTTTCTTTGGGTTTACCTTCTTATTTAGCTTCTCTAGGATCATGAATTATAGGCTCAATGTCCTTTATTTATGGCTAGAAACCAAATATGAGTGAATACATCCCATGTTCCTCTTTTTGGGTCTGGCTTACCTCACTCAGGATAGTGTTTTCTATTTCCATCCATTTGTCTGCAAAATTGAGGAAATCATTGTTTTTTACTGCTGAGTAGTACTCTAATATGTATATATTCCATACTTTCTTCATCCATTCTTCCATTGAAGGGCATCTAGGTTGTTTCCAGGTTCTGGCTATTACAAACACTGCTGCTATGAACATAGTTGAGCATATATTTTTGTTAAAAGGCTAATCAACCCAATTAAAAAATGGGGCACTGAGATGAACAGAGAATTCTCAACAGAAGTTCAAATGGCCGAAAGACACTTAAGGTCATTCTCAACTTCCTTAGCAATCAGGGAAATGCAAATCAAGACAACTTTAAGATACCATCTTACACCTGTCAGAATGGCTAAAATAAAAAACATCAATGATAGCCTTTGCTGGAGAGGTTGTGGAGAAAGGGGTACAGTCATCCATTGCTGGTGGGAATGCAAACTTGTGCAACCACTTTGGAAATCTGTGTGGCGGTTTCTCAGGAAATTCGGGATCAACCTACCTCTGGACCCAGCAATACCACTCTTGGGAATATACCCAAGAGATGCCCTATCATACACATTGATTATTATTATAGCTTATACCTCAGCTGTAAGTAAGGCTAGGGATGACATCTCCCTCTAAGCAGCCTGCACAGATCCTTCTGGACTATGAAAGCTAGCTAACAGGAAGGAAGCTTTTTGGTCAATACTATCTTGATTTCCCCATGTTCTGTGATCAAAGTGTGTGGTGTATTCAGCAATGATGAGCAGCAAAGGGCAGCAGCAATGGTCTACACTGTATGGTTGTCTCTAGTACACTCCTGGCCAACTGGCAGTGGATTTCCCATTTGGTAACCTATGGCTTTTAGGAGCAGCATTTTTCCTTTTTTAGGTGAATCTAGTGAAACACACACACACACACACACACACACACACACACACACACTATTCACGACTCAAAGGAAAATAATGCATATTAAGAATAGGACTGAATAATGTCTGTACTGCAAATTGAATTAGTGACATCAAGCTAATGTGATATAGCAAAGAAATTAACAGTCACAGTTGTGTCTTGGGTAAGAAATAATGGGTGCTGGGGAATTGGCTTAGTGAGGAAGAGCTCTCATTGTGCAAGCAGGAGGGCCTGAGTTTGGAACCTCAGAATTCAGATAAAAACTGGGTGTGACTACAGGCACCTGTAATCTCATGCTAGGAATGAAGGGGTAGTAGAAGGGGGATTACTGGAACTTGCTGGCCAGCTAGCCTAACTGGTGGTAGGGGGAAGAGAAATAAAAACAATAAACTCCAGGTTCAATGAGAGTCCCATCTCAGGTGAGCAGGTGGGGAGAGATGGAGAACACATGACATCCTCCTCTGGCTTCCATGTGTGTGTGCAAACCTGTGACACATATGTATACACACACACACACACACACACGGAAGGGAAGAGGAAATGAGGGGAAGTGCTAAAAATTAATGAGGTGAATTTAGGAGAAGCAAATAGAATATTTCCAAAGAAGGCACAGGAAGAAAAAATTAAAAAATAAGAGCAAAAATTAATGAGCAGAAACCAAAAATGAACTTGTCTGACTATTACTTTTGATACTGATTTTTGATTTGTTGGTTTAATTTGGCATACTTTCGATGAGATCAAACAAGGAAACATCAAAATAAATGTTTGAGAATGCATAATTCTAGATACCATTGGTAGAAGAGATAAGTAAGTTTTATGAAAATTTCCATCAAATTAATACAAAAACTTAATTGCAATGTGGAATTTTTAGTAGGGAAAAATATATGTTTTTGCCCATGTTTTCTAATGAACATCAAAATAAAAAACAATCCAACTTTACAGAAAAGAATCTCCAAACACATCAAAAGAAACTCTCATAGATAAGTGCATACCAAAACCCAAGTACAACAGCACAGGCAAGAATAGAACAGAGTGCTCTTACCTCAAATCATAGATGAAAAATCCTAAAAGAATATCTGCAAACGGAAGCACTAAAAAATATTATATGTTGTGACTAAGTGAAGCTTTCAAAAAACTACAAGGAACAGATAATGTTGAAAGTCCATTGATGTGACTTATTACAACATATTAAAGGAAGAAAAGCATTGGATGGAGGTAGAATGTTGGATAATATAAGCATTCTTTAATGATTTAAAGAAATTCTTGAAATGATTATAATAAAAGAAAATTTTCTCAAACCTAAAAGTGCATCTTCAAAGATCTAGTTACTATATTTGTTAGTAAATAACATTATTTTTCTGCATGTGAAAGCCAAATGTCAAACTAAATGATGGAACATTGAAAAAGTTTCCCTTGAGACCTAGAACAAGACAGGCCCGTTTTCTGAATGACCTTTTCATGTGGCTTGTGTGGACTTCCACAGAGCGGAGTTTCTACAGGGTTGATGATTCTGCACCTTGTTAACTGGATTCCAGCAGGGGGCAGAGACTGCCAGTTGGGATTGCCACAAGGTGGCTGGACTCATACCATGCTGCTGATATTGCGTATGGAGAGAGAGGCTGTGAGTTGTGTCTAGGTTAGGGTAGGAAGAGCTACTGATACTTTGCAGCATTCAGACTCGTTGTTCAGCATGAGGTCAGGAGTGGGAAAACAGACCCAAGTTCTGGTTCAGAAGAATGGCAGTTGTGAAGAAGAGAGGAGGACCTGCTGATGCAAGTCATCTGTGAAGATCATCTACCACATTTGTATCAATTGTCACAAGTGTAGTGGGCTGGTGACATAAGATCCCGGGAAAGCTGTGGGATAATGGCATTTTTACAAGCTGCTTGTGGTCATGAAAGTTAACTGCTTTGGAAAACATTCTTTTTCTTATCTGGTAAAATTGGGTTAAAATGTTATGGTGGTTTGAATGAGAACGGTACCATAGCCTCACATATCTGGATGCTTTATCATCAGCAAGTGGTTTGCCCTGAGAATGATTAGGAGGCCTTATTGGAGGAAGTGTCACTGGGGTTGGGCTTTGAGGCTTTAAAAGCTCTAGCCATGCCCAGTGTCACTCCCTTCACGCTGCCTGATGAGTTGGATGTATAACTCTCAACTCCTTATCCAGCACCATATTTGCCTGTGTGTTGTCGTGTTTCCTGCCATGATGATACTGAACTAAACCTTTGAAACTGTAAGCAACTCTCAATTATAAATACTTTCTTTTATAAGAGTTGCCTTGGTCATGGTGTCTCTTCATAGCAATGGAACAGTGACTAAGACAGAAGTTGGTATCAGGAGTAGCGTATTGGGACAGCCCTAACTATACTGTTTTTTAGAGCAATATGGAAGACTTTGGGACTTTGGGATAGAAAAACGATTGGGTGCTTTAAGCATATAACATGAAAGACAATGTTGAGGGCAATTTGAACTATGGGGGCACAACTCAAGAAGTTTTATAGGGGAAGAATTTTAATAAGTAGCCAAGAGACTGTTCTTGTGATATTTTAGGGAAGAATGTGGCTGCTTTCTGGCCTTGTCCAAAAAATCTTCCTGAGGCTAATTGAAGAGTTTTTGGACTAATGGTGTTGGAAGAGGAAGTTTCATGATAGCCTGGTATTGACTCTGTAGCATGGCTATTAGTGGCCACTCTGTATGTGGAAAGGAGCAAGCTGAGGAAGGAAAAATACAAAATGCTTAGTTTGGAAAGAAAAGGAACACCAGGAGTGTAATGGTGCCAAGTCCATTGATCAAGTAATAAGAGGTTCAAAGGAGATCCTTATGCTAAATAAAATAAAGTGAAGGATTACCCCAGGAGAAGATCCCACCTAGCTAAGTTTCCACCTTGTGAAAGGGAATTAAAGAAAATCTTAAGCAGTGAAGGGAACCATCAGCAACAGAAAGTTGATGCAGATGTAATTAAATGAGGGGTCCATGTTCCAGCCCCAGCAAGTAGCAGAACCTGACACCTTTGGTCATGTGGTTCCGTCTTTAGAGTGAAGGATGTATAAAAGAGGTGTGGAATATTCCTGCTCAGCTAAGGAAGTCTAGTGAGGCCAGGCATGTGTCCATGTTGTCTCTGAATGGAGACTCAGAGAGGACATTGTGTGAGCTGTGAAGGTGAAAACCTGGATTGTATTGGAGACGCCAAGATGGTGGAGTTGCCAGAGTGTTGGAATACCTGCTGAGGGGAGCTGCTAACAGGGAGTGGAACCAGCCCCAGAGAAAGAAGTCTGTTGCAGTCAACAAAGCTGTAAGGAGTTGGAGATCTGAAGAGTATTTGACATTTGACATGGAGATACAGGGTTTGGAGTTTGCCTAGCTGGTTTTGACTTGCTTTAGTTCAAGTATTTCTTTGCTGTGCTCATTTTACTTCCTTTTGGAATGGTTATATACATTCTGTGCCATTATATGTTGGAAGTGTGTGATATGCTTTTTGATTTTGATTTTACAGGGGGTTACAGTTAAAGAGATTGCTACAAGTCTCAGAAAGATTTGGAACTGACTTTTCAACACTGTTGAGACTGTGATTCATTATGGGAGCTTTTGAAGTTGGACTTGTTGGAAGACCTGTGTCCCTGGGGTGGGCTGTGAGACATCAAAAGCTTAAACCAGGCGCAGCTTCATTCTCTTCCGGCTGTCTGTGCTTTCAAATGTAGAGCTCTCAGTTCCCTATTCAGTTCCGTGTCTGACTGCATGTTGCCATGCTCTCTGCTGTGAGGGTAATGGACCTCTGAAACTGTAAGCACTTGCTTACAGAATGCGTTCTTTTTAAGAACTACCGTGATGATGGTATCTCTTCACAGCAGTAGAACAGTGACTAAGATGGATATACATGCTACATGGTCCAGCAATTTCACACCTGGATTGAAGCTTGAAAAGATGATGCCTATATGATTGGGTTTTATATATTTTTAGAGTGCCAATGTTGTAAAGATTAAAAATCTAAAATAAATACTAGGTATAATTACTAGCAGAGATGAAAAATAAGTTGAGGTGAACTTTTGCTGTGGAATGCTCTTTTTAATTAAAAAATGATTGAAATCTGTGTGCCTTGGTTTGTATGGACATATTTAATCTCTAGGACATAAATACTTAAGGCATATGCAACACAAAGTTATAAAATATGAAAAATTAAATAATATATTCTGTATGGATGTAAAAGTTAGTGATAAAACTAAAAATGATCCCAAAATTCAGTGACAGTTCTAAAGAGGGCAAGAGGAAGATAGATATAGGATGGTATTGATAAAATTAATTCTAATTATTATTTTTATTTTTGATGATTTGATTGATGAGTGTTTCTTGCATTGCTTTTTCTTATACTTCATATATATTTTAAGTTCCTTTGTCTTCTTCATGTTAAATATAAATAAAATAAAAGCCTTAATGCCTTAAATTATTTTTCTTTTTAAGATGTCTTCAAATGGTATCCTTGAGCCATTGTCTTCACTGTGAAGATAATGTAGCTCAGGTTAAATAACTATTTTACCTTCCCTTCCCCATGGTCTGCATTCTAACAGTAGACTTCTGGGTTTCTGAGACAAGTAGGTTTTGGCAGGATGCTTTCATGATATTGTGAGGTTGAAGGCACCCACTTTTTTTTTTTTTTTTGTCTCAGTAGAGTATCTTCCAAACCAGGGCCATCTCTATAAGCAGATTCATGGCATTTTCTGCTAGATCCATAATTGCTGCCTATTGGAAACAGTGAGAAATGGGTAGTTGTCAAGTGTAAACTGTTTGAAGAGAATTTTCTCACATTTTGCAATTGTCTTGTTTTCCAGATTGACCAGCTGAAGCAGGAACTTTCCAAGAAGGAGTCAGAACTTCTTGCCTTACAAACAAAGCTTGAAACCCTTAGCAATCAAAATTCAGATTGCAAGCAACACATCGAAGTGCTTAAAGAGTCACTTACTGCCAAAGAACAGAGGGCTGCCATCCTTCAGACAGAGGTAAGGCAATGTCTAGGCTCTAGAGAGCAGGGACACATCACCATGTACTATGTTTTTCCAGGGAGACATTCCGTAGAGAACCCTTCCCAAAGCTACTGGGGCCATGTGTGTTTTAGGACTTGCAGAATTTCAGATTTTTTCAAGCATGATTTTTGTTTGTGTAGCATAGCTTTGTGACATCCCCTTGCCCCCTCAATTTAGGCAATCCCCCAGACCTAACGTGACTCTTTCTGCAGAGAAAACAGTCTCACACTGAAGTGGGATAAATAAGGATGAAGACCAGATTCGTTGTCTTCTGTTGGTGTGTTTCATGTTATTTACCCAAGGAATTGTTTCATATTTACAATTTTTCTATTCTCTTTTTCCATTGTTTAGAGCATTTTTTGGATTTGACAATTATGAGGAATTGTATCTGGAATGACTAAATTTCATCAAAATCATAAAATGGTTAGACTAGCCCATTCCTTGCTTGACATCATTTGTAAAGATGATTTCTTATTAATTAAATGAAGAAAGGTAGCATTGTATGTTTCTTAAAGGAAATATTGCTCTGTTATTTCTGTTTCATACATAGAGGAACAACAAAAGCATCCTCCACTCTCCCAAAAAGCTACCCCATGTGTTATTATCCTCTTTTTTTTCTTCTTCAGGTTGGATTACACATTGTCTTATAAGAAATGCAACCTATACACTAGTTGTTGTATAAATAAAACAGCTGTCAAAGTGACAGGCGATATAGCAGAGAAGTTAGTAAACAAAGCTGATTTGTGTGTTGAGGCAGCACCTTTTGGATTACTCTGGGAGAAGGCAACATAATTGGCATACATGTTCTCTGGGGTTCTTTGTAACCTGTCTTTGTACATATAGACTTTAAAGTAGTTAAGGAGGAGTTATATTTGTCTTAGGAGTTGGTTGGGTTATTGTGTAGATCTGTGCCCTCAGTCAAAGTTGCATGGGCATTTTCTTTTTTAACTCATGCATTATTGGTATAAATTGGAAGATGACTTTTATCTCATTTGACAGGGTATCAATATAGAGTGTCCGTCTAGAACTCTGCTATTCAGTACTGAGCCATTAATCACACAAGGCTACTTAAATGCACTAGTTTAGTGAAATTTAAAGGGTAGCTCTTTAATCACTGTAGCCATGGTTTACACATTTAGCAATGTCATTGTGACTCATGCCTACTCATTAGACATTTCTGCCCTCTAGCAGTTGTCAATCTAGAACTGGATTACGGAATCCAAATCTGGCCTTTGCTTGATTTCATAAAATATTATTAGAACCCACCATGCCTGTTATTCTCTATGTCGGCTTTCTTGCTCTCCTGGCAGGACTGTTACAGAGCTTGTGTGGCCCGCAGAATTGAGCGGGCCTGTCTCATCTCTCGTGGAAAGCAACTGCCAACCCTCCCAGTGTGACCGTTATGAAGCAGGTCATGCGAGCAGGCACTGGGGTGTCCAGTCAAGGCTCCTTCTCGCTTCATGTTGTGCACAGGCCAGGTAGTTCACTGACTCCTGTTCAGAAGCACAGTTTTTGCTTCACAAAGGCCTCTGCAGATTTGTATTTCCTCTTAAGGCTATTGTCATTGTGTTACTGTGAGTTGGGTGAGGGGAAATGTGAGAACCAAGGCAGCCTGCTTGAACAAACAGGCTCTCAGGTCCCCTAACAGTTCCTATCCAGAAGGCAAGAGTGAGAAAGAAATGCCAGTTCAGAAAGGCTTCTCCTTTCGCTGCCTGATACTGATGCCTGTGGCAATCTGCCTGCCCATCCTTCTGTTTTACTTCTTTCAAATTAACACAGTTTAAATTAGACCCATATATATTTCATGAAAAAGACAGAGGTGACATTATGTGGGCAGCTTCTATCCCATGTTCAATAATTAAATGGCCCAATGGAGAGAGGGTGCTTTGAAGTAGAAATGAAGTCACTCTTCCTGCAAGGACAATGAGATGGTCTTTCCACACTCCTGCTTTGATGTTGAGAGT
The DNA here is from genome assembly GCF_950005125.1 of Chionomys nivalis. Lineage (NCBI taxonomy): Eukaryota > Metazoa > Chordata > Mammalia > Rodentia > Cricetidae > Chionomys > Chionomys nivalis. The sequence goes on along the minus strand of NC_080090.1, from coordinate 28,280,488 downwards.
GTCACATTAATAAGTCTATCGGCTGAAACATCCAAGGAATTTTCCTTTACCTTTTTTCTTCTATTAAGAGTGCTGTGTATAGAAACAGAGGAACAGGTTACCTAATGATGTCTGTCTCTTGAAGAAAGCAATTTTGTTGAAATTAGCTATAATTGTTGAATCATGGGGAAGGGATCGCAGCAGGGTAGAATGCATTGAAGTTCTATCTCCTCTCTTTAGCTCAACAGGGAAGCCACAATCTCCCTACCTCATAAGTGGTTGCTTCATGGGAGAGTGGTCGTTAGGTGAGATATGTTCCATCTCATTATGCCCTATGTTGAAAGACATGAGTTAAACACAGCTGAGGGATGTGGAGCTCATCCTCAGAAGAGGTGACATGGGACAGTTGCTTTCAGCTTGATTGTTGACTCATTCCAAATTGCTTGCCAGACTCGAAGGAAATGGAAAGAGTCTCCTTGGCTTCTCTGGAATATCTGTGCTGCCAGCTGGCTTTTTAGCCGGATATCTGCAATGTGGTATAAATGGTCACCACCACTGGGTATTCCTCTGGAGCACAATGACAGTTGAACTGGCATAATAGTCCCTGTCTGTCAGGAAGGTTCTGCAAGTAGGACCTTTGTGTTTGGGAGGTGGTGGGATGAAGGGTGGGGTGAGAGGTGGGAGGCGAGTTGTCTGGGTTTGTGGCTATGTGGCTTGGCTCTTTGGTTGGTTTGTTTTAACTTGTACAAATACCCAGGCGCTCTTTGACATGTGTGCAATAAATCAGTGGAATAATAATTATAATGTACAGAGATACACCACATGAGTCTTAACATAACATTTTACTTTTAAAAATAGCTTCAAAGGACCCCACAGCCACGTCTTATTTTGTATTTCCCTTAATGTTTCCTGCTCACCGTCTTACCCCATCCAACAAGGCATGCTCTGCTTAGCAGTTGGGGTGCCAATAAATTGACTTGTGTTCTTTTTTGGATATTTTTTGTAATTATTAAGATATCCAGAAAGTAGGAAGGATAAAGTCCTAGCATTTGTTTCGCTTGGAATTAAAGCACTCTTTAAAATGAAGGAAGCCGGGCGGTGGTGGCGCACGCCTTTAATCCCAGCACTTGGGAGGCAGAGGCAGGCGGATCTCTGTGAGTTCGAGACCAGCCTGGTCTACAAGAGCTAGTTCCAGGACAGGCTCCAAAACCACAGAGAAACCCTGTCTCGAAAAACCAAAAAAAAAAAAAAATGAAGGAATGCAGTGTTTGGAAGTGGGAGGTACATGGATGTGCATGCATCTCCCTGTTAGCATGTGTATGTGTGGGGAAGGTCTGAATACAGAGTTCAGGAAAGAGTTTTCCTTCCTTCTAGTAAAGTGTTCAACTGCAAGTTGAGTTTCTTATATTGCTCTTATTGTTATTAGTGTTGTTGCTGTTGGTTGCTAGGATACTTGAACAAGTTAAATTCTTTCTAATCTTTTTATTTTAGCTTTGTGAGTTTCATCTAAAACTTTAGCCTTTGTGATTATATAGGACAGATTTTCACAGTTCAGTTCGGTTACCTTTTAATGTTTCTTTTAAATTTTATTCTTCTTGCCTATATTATATCCTGACGAGTTTCCCCTCCCTCCATTCTTACCGGTTCCTCTCCCTACTTCCCATCTCCCCAAGATCAACACCTCGTTTGTCCCAACCCCCAGAAAAAGAAGAACAGACTTGCCGTGGATATCCACTAAACATGGCCTAATAAGATACAATGAGACTGGGTACAAACTTTCATCTCATGGCTAGGCATGGCAACCCAGTAGGAAGAGAAGGATCCCAAGTACAGGCAAAAGAGTCAGAGACAACCCCACTCCCAATATAGATCACCAATCCATACAACTATAAGGTAAGTGTAGAGGACCTAGCTTAGACCCATGCAGGATCTGTGTTTGTTGCTTCAGTCTCTGTGAGCCCCTAAGAGCCCTGCTTAATTGATTCTGTGGCCTGTATTCTCATGGTGTCTTTGACTGCCTCTGACGCCTACAGTTCTCCCTCCCCATCTTTTTTGTGGTTCCTCTGACTCTGCCTCATCTTTGGCTGTGGGTTTCTGCATCTGCTCCCATCAGTTGCTCAATGACACCCCTCTGATGACATTTGGGCTAGGCACCAATCTATGAGTACAATCATTAAGAATCATTTCACTGACTTTTCTTTTTCCAGTCATGTTTGGTCCTGTCTTGGGTCTCTGGGGAGCCCTGCCTCTGGTTCCTGGCCATGCAGGAAGTGTCAGGCTTGGTCTCCCTCACATGGCAAAGGCCACAAGTTGGGCCATTCGTGGGTTGACCACTCTCCTAAGCTCTGTGTCACCATCACCCCAGCTCATCTTTCATGCTGGACAGTTTGTAGGTTGAAGGTTCAGTCCCGTTTCTAGAAGTCTCGCTGGGTTCTAGAAGGTGGCCAGTTCAAGCTGTGTCCCGCAACAGAGAAATAAATGCAGGTACTGAGTGAGTGTTGGCTCTGTTCCCAAATTAAGACTTTTGTTTCTGCTTTCTTGTAGGGCAGCCTTTTCTCCTGCTCATCACCATTGCCAAACCTCTTGCTATGGTCAATCTTATGTGTACTTTTTAGAAGAAATGAGCTGGTGCTACACAATGTTCAAGGTTTTTTACTAATTTATGTTGCAGCTAGGTCAGGGAGGTGGTCTATATGTCTAAGTCCTTGTCAATGAACAAGGAATATCGGGGTTCTGTGCTCTAACAGGCAAGGACAACATAAGCTAGGTAGGGTGGTGAGTTCCATAGAAAAGGGTCCATGGATTTTATTTTTATAATGTAATCAACACAGATGAGAACATTATATAGTCTGTAGACTCTCTCTCCAGAAAAATTCCTGTTGGCCAACATATACTTACATTCACATGCAGTAATATGTATAGGTTCAGGTAGCTTATAGATTCCCCAAAGGTCTTCCAAGATTAGCAACTTCTTTTCTGTGGCCTGCATGTACATATATATCGGAACAGATTTTGTGCCATATATGTATGGCCATTGTTCACGTGTCATTGTGACATGGCAATGACACTATCTTTGTTGGGAATGGACTCTATTCAGCACAAGGGTATACGATGGAGAAGTGTTTGGTTGACAATGCCTTAAGCTCCTAGCAATCTTACTGCCTTGATTACTAGTAAGCCCGTAGGGACTCTGAGCTAGACTTTATCTTCTGTCTGCTGTCTAATAGCAGACAAGTGAAGGAAGAAAAGAATGGAAATAGATATATAAATAAGTAGCTCCTTAGGAGATTAAAATTTGCAAACTATTCAGATTGTCTATTTATGTATACTATGGATGAAGCCAATGCTAGCGAAGTTACTCTGAGAAACCTGACCTGCTTGGCTCATGCCTTTGAGGAGAGGTATTGGGCACGTGGAGGTGCAGACTCTCCAGGCCTCCGTACAACAGGGCTTTCCTGCACGTGCCTGGAGATGCTTTAGATGGCTCTTGTGTTCCACTCAGCCTTTCCTTCAACTTCAACTTGACATAACAGTGATGTGTGTAACTGGAAGGTTCCTTATTGAGTATCTGTGGTCTTCAAGGTGCTGGTCAGTAGGGAAGGCATCATTTTAGGAGTTTTTGGTCTTGAGCTTTTCCATCTAGTCTGATTACCAAAATGTCTGGCCAGTGTTCTGTGGCTGCCAAAGTGAGTTCTAGAAACTACAGATGAGTGTTTTCAATGCGACTTGAGTTAAACCTGGATTACCACCTGTGAAATCACCATTGAAGTTGTTCTGGTTTAAGGTAAAGTCAGAGATTCGGAGAAGACGGTGAATGGCTTGATTGGGGTCCTGGGCATTGACCTGTTTTTACCATGAACAATAAGGATCCTACCGGATGGAGGTCTCACACAGAGACCTGGCAGTTTTATAACAATGCCTTAATATTTGACTTAACAAGTTCACTAGGTGTGACACTGTCCTGGCTAAGAAGGAGGGGATGAGTCCTCAAGGTAACATTATGGCCACAATAATAAGACTATTATAAGATGTTAGTTAGTACTTTTTAGAAAGTTTACATTGTATAATATTTTTATTTTTTAAAAAATATTTACGGTGTGTGTGTATGTTTGTTTGTTTTGTGTTTCGAAAGGTAAAAGAATACAGGAAGTTAACTACCGTGCTCTCTCTGAGAGGTAGAGAGCAAGGTGTGCCTCAGGTTTTCTGTGATACACAGGTTGTATTTTTGTAATGGATTTATTTTGTAAGTGAATTTTTAACAGAAGTGTGCCAATCAATCCAGGGGGCTTGTGGAAGGTACTGATAGAGGGAGGAGGAATTTTCTTAGCCCATGGTAGCATCTCTCAATGTCTTAGTCACCAGTGACTCAGTGTGACAACTTGATCATGGAGCAAAATTGGGCTATAATTTCTTAAGATGACTCATAAAACCACATTTCTAACAATGAATATGTTAAACGGGTACGTGAGCACGTGTCCGTATTCCTTAGGCTATCTGTGCTGAGACAGACTCTGTGCCACACTGTCTGGTGACAAGAAAGTTGCTGTGACAGGGAGGCAGGAACATTGCATACCTATGATTCTCCACTACTGAGTCTTTAAGACCCACAAGCTTGGAACAAGAGAGTAGTTGTCTTTTTTGTTTTATATAAGTTTGTCATAATATATATTTGATTTTATGTGGGGTTTCTAGGGAGGAACTTCTGATTCCCTTTTCACTTCCTGTCCTGGTTGCTGGGAAGTGACTTTCTAACCACTTCAGACTTTAAGATGCTACTGTCTCTCTTATTTTTTTTCAGATAGACTTTTGCTAATTTCCCTGTTTAATTTTCAAATGCAGATGCTTTTTAAACAGTTATTAGCACACACGCCAAGCCAGATTTGCAGGCTCTGGTACCCTTTGCCCTCATGAAGACAGTGTTCCCCTTTTAAGCTTTGTAAGTAATGTCTTTAAAACTAATAAATTAAGGGACTTGTTGAAAACACACACACACACACACACAAAGTCCTCTTGTCATTTATATTTTTCCAGCTCAGTTCCCTTATTGGCCCACATTTTTAGATGTTTTTATTTGGCGGGGAAAGGCATCGTTTGAAAGTTTTATTGATAACACTTTTAACTGCAAGAAAAAGACGTAAACATGCAGAACAGTAACTATCGTGGTGGCCACAGGTGGGAGGTCTGCAGAATGCTTTATTGCCAATAGGAAAAGAATCGCTGGGAACCACAGTCATTATAGGGGTCACCACTTCTGCCTCATGCATCCCATTCCCATTTTGAGAACATGGATGATGGCAGCTCCAAACACCACACTTTCCTTCCCCTAATGTCTACAGGCTTTGGTTCTCTCTTTAGTAATGATATAGAAAGTTTGGGGTCACATAAAAATGAGTCAGGGTCAGGCTTTGGAGACCCAGAGTAGGCAAAGTGCCCTTGTAGCTATCCAGGGAAGGAACTGGCTAAAAGGGTTGTTATTTTTATAGATTTTAACTCTCTTGCTGAATTAGGCAGGCAGCCCGTTGCTCTCCTCAGGTACCCACAGGAAAGACAAAGGAACCAAGGTGAAACGCCCAGGCCATCGTGAGCTCTAGTGAGAACTTCCAGCGACAGCTGCCTGGCACTTTCAGGATCTTCAGAAGTCGGCCTAGATAGCTGCCGACATCATTCCCTTTCACAGGTCAGGAGTCTAGTGCAGTCTTTGCTCGAGTTCTCGGAAAATGCCTTATTTAACACCTTGTTAGGATGAAATTGCTTCTGACTTTACAAACACAGGTGTCCAGTTTGGATCCTAATGAACTGTGAAATAGGTAGATGTCTAAAAGGAAATTCTATAAATTGTGAACAGGGCTCTGTCAGCACACTAAATGGATTAGGAAAATTCATTGTCCGCCCTGTAACTGAACACCAGTGTGATGCATGCCCCCGAATTAGTCCTGAAAAGCCAATAAAACAGAGGAAGAAAGTCGAGCCTCAGAGATGTTGATTGTGGGGGTTCCCCACCACAAATGAATCTGGTCCAGGAGGCCTTGGAAATCAGAATGGCTATTCAGAAAGGGCAAGAAGGAGTACATAAAAGCAGACAACACAGAATTTATGGAGCAAAACCACAAACACCTTATTTTCCATTGTACTAAAATAGTGCTATTTTACACTACTCTTTTTGTATGTAATTCTGCTTTCAATTTTATATTGTTACTGCAACTCAAATCTCATTATAAGTGTTCCAACAAAAATCCCCTTTTAATCAAAAACTTTCCAAGCCCTGGCTATTGTAGGCATTTTTTGAGCAACCTATTTTCCTATCGGAACAAAAGAATTTGGCCTCCCCCTTTGAGCCTGTGGGGATGTTATCTGACCCGGGTGGCCAAGCATATAATTAAGATAACTGAATCATTTTAATTTCTGTATTAAACCCTTTCATCATCAGTGGCCATTGTTTTGGGGTAGAGAGATAGTGAATCAGAATTCTTTTATTTGCTTTGAGAGGAAATAGGTGGGTCATTGGTACTTCTGTTGGTGAGACGCCTACTTGGTAAAGTCATTGCCTGAAACAAGTTTGAGAATGATGGTGACGGCATCCAGTTCACCAGTCATCCATGAGAGCACCCATGTCTGTGTGTTAGTGCTATCTGGGGGTAGTCTGTGCTTCTGCCATGTCTGTGGGAAGCTGCCCCTTGCCATCTAAAGGGCGTGACGGCATCGTGGGGGAATTTCAACAGAACTGTCAGCCTTACGTGCTTTCCTTTGTAGAAATGAATGCTACGCAAAATAGGATTTATTAAATACGTTCATTTGCCTCTCCCATCTGTGAGTCTGCCATTGGAATGCTGTTTAGGATTTGACTCTGCTCTCTGACAACATGTCCTCTTCCCATGTCCCTTGAGGAAGGACCCACATGCTTCAGTTAGATTTTTTGCTGTGTATTTTTATAGCAGCCCTAAAGGCCAAGATAGATCACATGGCAGGGCCTCTGCAAGAAGAAGCCCCTTCTTTTTAGATGTACTTTTTCTTTAAGTACATGAATTTATTTTGCACAGATATTTTCTTCTCTTAGTTTTTTAAGGCGATATGGTCAAGGTAATAAGTTGCACAGACATGAACCCTCGGAAATTAGTTTTATTTAACAAAATATATTGAACTCTACAAAATTTTGGGCATTTAACTTAATCTTTAAATTGTATTTGTTATTATCAGTGTGTATGTGTGTCGGGGAGAGAACATGGATGTGTGAGCCATGGTGTTCTTTGTGGAGGTCAGAGGTCAACTCTCAGGAGTTCCTGCGTTCCTTCCACTGTGAGCTCCTGTGATTTAACTCACATCAGGCTTCTATGACGAGCTTTACCTGTTATTTTCAGATGTAGATGATTTCTCAAGTCCTTCTAATCAGATAGGATTTTTCCCCCTCAATATTCCCTGGTACTTGTTTATTTGAAGTCGAACAGGCTGTAACTTGGAGTTGTAGCACCTTCTGATCGTGACAGGAGAGGGTCCAATTCCTCATTTTCCGTGGGTGACTCCTTGGCTGGTAATCTTTCCATGCACCAACAGCAATGGGCGAGCACCTTTGTAGCCCTTCAGAGAGCGTCTCAAGGAAGGAAAAGTCAGGAGGGCAGGGAGAACCCAGCTCTTTCTGAGGGTATTGGTGAGGCTGAATCTGCCCTTCAGTCCCAGTGTCGTCCACAGGCAGGAAGCACATTTGATATTTGTAGTGGGAGCTGCGGGCTGTGTTCCTGCTGCCCCAGCTCCCGGTCGCCTGGCTAGCATATGCCCCGAAATAATAACACACAAACTGTATTCTTTTAAACACTGCTTGGCCCATTATATCTAGCCTCTTCTCAGCTAACTCTCGCACCTGGATTAGCCCATTTCTAATAATGTGTGTAGCACCCCAAGGGCTTACCGGGAAGATTCTAGCCTATGTCCATCCTGGGTTGGAGCTTCATCACGTCTGCTCCAGAGAGGAGAGCTATCGAGTCTGAGCTCACTTCCTCTTCCTCCCAGCATTCTGTTCTGTTTACTCCACCCACCTATGTTCTAACCTATGAGGGCCAAGCAGTTTTTTTTTAATTAATTAACCAATGACCTTCCTCCATCAGATATTAACTCACTATATCGGTTTTAAGTCTTTGGAAAACCTTTAGCCACATTTGTATTTTCTACTCCGTGTGTATAACATGATTGGAGCCTGCTTGTTGGGGTTTTTGTCCTGCCCAGTTTCCCACAGCTGTTTAGACCCAAAGAAAATCACACAGAGATCTCTATAAGTTATAAAGCTGATTGGCCCATTAGGTCAGGCTACTTATTAGCTCTCGTAGCTTATATTAACCCATTATTCTGATCTGTGTTAGCCATGTGTCTCAGTACCTTTTGTAGTGGGGCAGATCACATCCTGCTGCATTGATGGTCTGGGTAGGAGTGGGAGGAATCAACTTCCTCCTTCCCAGAATTCTTCTGTTCTCATTGCATCACTTTTACTTCCTGTCTGATTTTCCCGCCTATACTTCCTGCCCGGCCAATCAGCATTTATTTAAAACATGATTGACAGATACAGACAATTCTCCCGCACATGTGTGTGTGTGTGTGTGCTTGTGTGCCTACACACATTTCTGAGAAATGTGCTTTCTAAAGCATTCTGATACAGAAATGGTCATAGAATCATTTTGGTAACCTCTTTGGATCTCTTATGAGTTATTTCTAAGGTACCTAGTATGTGTTAGGCATGGTGCTAGAGCAGGAAGATTATGAAAGTCAGAACACCTGGAAGTCTGCTGCGAAACAGTCTTGTTTAGAAATGCTTTTACAAACAAACCTGAGCAATAACTATATTAATGTCAACATGGAAGGGATAAAATTTTGCAGGGTTCCACACCTAGACAAAGAACTGCAGGCAATGAATGACTCTGGGAGAAGAAGAATTAACTTCTCCCAAGGTCAAGGCCCCTTATTGGTAGTCCAGTGCAGTGCAGAGGGTCAGTCTTGAAACCATATGCTCACAAACAGCAAATTGGATTCACTTGGTTCTATTTACATATATTTGTACATATATATGTATGAAACAATAATAATCAAATAAAAAGAGACTATGAACTTGAGAGTTGGGTGGACATAGGCCGGGTTTCAGGGAAGGTAACTAAGAAGGGTTGGAGGGAAGAAAGGGAGGGGAAAGTGATGTCATTCTATTTCAATCAAAACATAAAAATACTTGATGAGCTAATAACACACTATTATTCTCTTCTATCCCAGAAGTGGCTGGTCTTAGGCAGTGTTTTTATGCTAGCACCGGGAGAAGATGTGAGTTAACCCCTGTGGAGAACAGACAAAATATCCTTAACTATCAATCATTCTATTTATTATCTGTGTATCTGTCTGTCATATGTGTGCGAGCACATATGTGTGTACTTGTATGAAGAGGTGAAAAGTCAATGGTAAGTGTCTTCCTCTTTTCTCTGCCTTTGAGACAAGGTCTCTCATAGAAACTTGAATTTGCCAATTTTCCTAGACTGACCAGGCAATCCTAGGATCCTCCTGTTGCCACCTCCCCGCATTGGGATTACAGAGTCCTAATGCTGTACCCTGATATTTTCTGTGGGTGCGGGAGATTGAAGTCCTCATAGCTGCACAGCAAACACTTATTGGGTCATCTCCTTAGCTTCCTGCAAATCATCCTATATGAATGATGTCTAAAACTGGCACATTTGGTGATAGTTCTTTTGCATATGAAAATTATTGAACATAAATATCAACTTAGAAAATTTTGTGGTAGACAAAGCATTCATATTTCTAAAGAATGGAAGTTTTGAAAATACATAACCAAAGACCCAAGAACCCTATAAAATAGGTCTGATCTGCAGTCAGCATACAGAGAAATGAATGTAAATGTACCCAGTGTTTTAAGTGTAATCTGATAAGATAAATGCATAGGAAGACTACACTGAAGAGTAATTTTTGACTTGACCGGCAAAAGTCCAAAAGTTTAAAGTGTTTTCGGTTGGCCATACCATCGGGAAAACTAACTCTCTAATAATGATGCTCTTAAAGCAGAATGGTTATTCCCTTGGGCAAGTTTGGCAACAGTTACCAAATTTTCCATCTTTGCCTTGGAATCTCAGATCTAGAAATAGATCTCAAAGGTACACTGACAAAATATAAGCAAATGCCTTAACATTCATGACTAATACCCACAAACTCTAGAAATAATCAGGGCATCTACCAGGATTGGACCAATTCAATAAATTGTGGTGATTTATAGGTGGAATCCTGTGGATCTATGTAGAATGCAAACGTGGTCTTGGTATACTGATAAGAGGTGGTCTGTGGACTACACTCTCAAGTGAGAGAGCAGCAGGTGATTAAGAGAGCAGGGCTCACCTATTTATGTGTGGGATGGAAGGGCTCTAACCATATCTGTATGTTTGCAAGCAAATCTGAAAATCAGTCAATAAATACGGAGGGCTTAGGATGGAGTTTAGAGGGACAGAACCTAGATCTTTTGTTTGGTTGTTTTGTTTTTTAAGACAGGAATTTTTGTGTAACAGCCCCAGCTATCCTGGAACTAGCTCTTGTAGACCAGCCTGGCTTTGAACTCACAAAGATCTGCCTGTCTCTGCTTCCCGAGTGGTGAGATTAAAGGCGTGTGCCACCACCGCCCATCGAATCTAGATGTTTTCAATGAACGTTATGTTATAGATTTGCTTTTGAACTGTGAGAATAGTTTATATATTTTCAAAGCCAAATTAAATCCTGAAACATAATCCTTAAATAATTAGAAAGAAAATGAAGTTTCCTCCAGGTTACGTTTGGACAGTGAGGATGAGCACGGAGGCAGTCCACTGCAGGTACTTTTAGAACCTGTATGTCTATTTCTAGTGGGGTTTCTTGAAGACAGACAGAAATATAAAAGCTTCTTAAGGCTCCTTGGGCAATACATTATTCGTTGTAATGTGGATATTATTGTCTAAGCTCGTTATTTGAAGAACCGAATTAAGGGAATATTTCTTGTTGTCAATGAGAATTTGATTTTCAGCATAGGATGGAGGGAGTGCACAGGTTACTCCAATCAGCACCATGGCTCATACAGAACTGAAACATATGGGTGAACTTGGGGAATGTTTTATCCTCAAAGATAAGCACATGCACGTTTCTTAAGTGACATATAGGAGGATATATGCTAACTATAAATAGATATGTGCTATTGTATATTCTAGCCATTCCTCTAAAAAGTCCTAGAACTCAGGACAATCCCGCAATAGTCACCACTTCTGCTGCCACATTTCACTATTTCCCTAATTAAGGCTGCTGAGGAAGTGGACAGGAGACGTTGCCTGGAACAGCTTACCATGCTGCCAAAAGGGTGGGGATGGGATTATCAATTCCTCACTGAACTCTGGGAAAGAATGAAGGCAGATAAAAAGCTGCAACTGTGGTATATGCCTGTAACCCCAGTATTTCAGAAGTGGAGGAAGGGGGACCATGCGTCTGAAGTCAGCCTGGGCTACATAATGAAACGCTCTCTTACACATACAAGCTGATGAAGCAGTCTTTCTGGAAAAATAAGTTTGAATCTTACGGTAAGTAGTAAAGCCTAGGAGGAACTTGGCAAAGAAAACCTTCAGCTAGGCATAGTGAACAAGCTCCCCATGTGGAAAACTCCTGATCGTATAAATTAGATTATATATTTGCAAATAAAGAGAGGTAGGGAAGAAACCCATAGATTAACAGCACTCAACAACATATCACACAAAATAAAGGCCTTATTATGATCCTATTAAGTAATGAAACAACAAAATTCTGTGCCAACTGGAGAAAGTAAAACAGTTAATATGTAAAGGAATAATTGCTAAATTTTCTTATGACATGGTAATGGTTTTATTTTTGATAAGAAATCTTTATCTTATAAAGATAAAGACCTAGAAATGTTTGTAGATAAGATAAAGTAGCCTTTGCGACCTGGTTTAAAATAATTATGGAAGTTGAGAAAGAAAACACTAGTCCAGAAGAAGTAAGCCCTGTTATGTATATTCTTTCTCTACAAGGAGAGTTTCAAAGGAATATCATGCTCCAGAAGACATACAGCGCAGCTAAGGTCAGGGCCGCAGTATCTTAATGTGGCTGCAAGTAGATCAGCAAGCTTGGCAGAGAAGGATATTTCTTAGTGTGGATAAGATCTGAGGGAAAGCAAAAGTTATTTGGTTGTACTTCTGTTCAGTCAATGGGCTTGTGTTCTTGTGCAAGTGGAATCCCATTTTTCTCTTGTTTTTGGACTTCCCAGCTTTATTGTTCTATGTATTTTTAGATCTGTTACTCCCAATGGGGAGTGGCCACTTTCATTGCTGTCTTTACAGTGTTCACCACTGAGTCCTTCACATTGCTCTCTAACTTGATGCTTTCATTTTTGAGGATGGAGCCATTTTTATCTTGTGTTCCTCCTTCTTCTACATCTAGCTGTGTTCATCTGGCTTTGTGTTTAACTGTTATTAGGTATCCTTAAGTACAGGCTCATATTAAAGACTGTACAAAGTTTGGGAATTTTTTCACAGTCCTGGAAGGTATTACACGTTCCCAGTCCTATGACGAAATAAATGTAGGGGCTGGTGAGATGGTTCAATGGGTAAAGGCTCCTGCTGCCAACTCCAGTGCCTTGAGTTCAATCCCTAGGACCAATGTGGTAGAGGAGCAAACAAACCTCCTCCTGCAAGTTATCCTCTGACTCTCTCTGTCTGTGTCTCTCACTAAATAAAAATGTTAAAAAATAAACAAGTGATGGTGGCTGTGTCACGACTCTGCTAGAATGCTGGCCCTCTACATTTTCACACGAAGCCTTGGTCCTGCTCACTGCGCTGATTGCGTCATCTCCAGGACGGAACTTATAATTCACGTTAGGAATATTTCTATGGTTCATAGTTTTTATTTTTCCTGGCACAATGGTGCTTTCTACTGATGGCTAACTTGATTAAAGTGCTTGTCACTGGAAAAATCCTTAGGATGAAGTCACTAATGGAGTTAACACAATTGAACACATTTTGTCCAGCAGGAAGTGTCATATATCATCAAGACTCAAATGATAGTATCATATCACATTTATTAAACACTTACAGGTGCCAAAGCCCATTTGTAATGTCAAATAATCTGTAAATCTATCCCTAGACATTTGTAGTACTTGACACTGGTGGGTTTTCTCATTTTATACAGCTTTGTATATGCAAAGTGGCCATAGTTAGAGTGGATTTAAAAGTTATCTGCAATATATATATTAAATCCACTCTAACTTCCATATATATATGGAAGAGCCAGGGTACATTATGTGAAATTCACTTATTCCTAGTCTTTTTCCATGTGTAGTTCCAGAACCAAAGACAGCACTGTAGAATAAGTTCTACAATGTAGGCAGAGACAAGGAGGTGTAGACTCTGGGCATTAAGGTGCTTGGGGAGTAACTCAAGAGAGGTCTGCAGAGGAGAGAACTTGTTGTAGACCCTGACAAATAAAGTGTTTCTAGGATGGGGGAGACGGAGGGGAAAAGAAAAAGTAGCAGAAGACAAAATATCACAGAGGCTAGAGCTCAGCAAGTAAAAACACTTGCTGTGCCAGGTATGAGAAATTGAGTTTGATCTCCAGCGCTGGTTCACAGTATAATGGAAGTAGATGGATGACTGGCTTTCCCTCCTAAAAAGACTGCTCTACTGCATGAGCCGGTGACTTTGAGGCCACTGGAGACACCCATCAGGCCAAAATATTTTAAACAAACACTGGAGTAGATTCTACTCAAGTCTTCTTTTTCCTTTCTTCTTTTTCTTTTTTAGGGTTTCTTTGTGTAGCCCTGGCTGTCCTGGAATTTACTCTGTAGACCAGGCTGGCTTCAAACTCACAGAGATCTGCCTGCCCTTGCCTCCTGAGTGCTGGGTTTAAAGGGACATACCACCACATTCAACCCCTCAACTGTTTTCAAAAGTTTTAAAAAAACGTGTGTGTGTGTGTGTGTGTGTATGCATGCGTGCACACACTCTTGTGTACTTGTTCAACTCAGAGGACACCTTGAAGGAGTCAGTACTTTCCTTACATCTTATGGACCTCAAGGACTGAACTCAGGTCCATAGACTCGGTGGTAAGTGCCCTTACCCACTGAGCTGCACACCCTCGTAATTCTTTCTAAACACACTGACGCTGTACCCTCTCCAGGGTTTTCACTGGAAATGTCTCTTCACAGTCTTGTTACAGACTGTGTGTTTGTGCTAAGGCTTTGGACTGTATTGTAGAGAACCTTTCGATATAATGAGAATTTACTGAATGTGAACATAACAACTTGCCTTCTTACTCTGTTTTCTAGGGATCTCTGGTCAATACACCTGGAGCTGGCACCCTGTTGCCCCTATCTGGATATTATTACGCACACAGTGCTTTAGTGAGTCATTCATTTGTGGATGGACACAGCTTATTTTCAGTGTTTCTCGTATTAGAGATGGAAGAAGTGGGCTGTGTGAACTTTCATCCATTTCGACAAAGCCAAATAATCCGAGAGAGGTCCTTTGACTCTGTGGCTGTGCAGTTCCTTGTGTTGGCCCTGGAGTGCGGCTGAGAGGCAAGGGGTCTGTGGAGCTGGTGTGGATGACAACCAGCACGTGTGATGAGAATTCGTAAGCTCTATGATGCTGTATGGAGGAGTTAGAACGCCTTAGCAGCGGGCTCAAACATTTCTCTTTCCTTCAGAGAAACTTAAAATCATACCCCCTTAACAACTAGTTTTAGAAAAAAACTGCATAGATATGCTTATTTATATATACATACATATTTGAATATATATGCTAGCTTTAATAAAGATAGAAGTTTAATGAGTAATTCTGAATGAAAAAGTTTAACTATAAGCACGAATCTTCAAAGTTTAGCCTTAAGATGAAATAACATGCTTACAGTTGAAACACTGGTGTCTTTGAAAGCTAGAGTATTTGTATTTTTGTAAATTAATAAGAAGTTTGCATAACTTGGAGTAGAGAGATGGCTCAGTGGGTGAGAGTGCTTTCTGCCTCTGCAGGAATCTGAGTTCAGATCCAAGTCCTGATGTAGAGGACAAGTGTGGCTTCAGCAAGGGGCTCAGTGTAAAGAGCTTCACTCTCAAGCTTGATGACTTAAGTTCCATCTCTGGGAACCCAAGAAGTTGTCTTCTGATCTCCAAACATATATGTTAGCCTTGGCATGTGTCACACACATACACACATGCACACACATTAAATAAATAAGCAAACAAATACGTCCAAAAAGCTGAGTGAGATCATACAGGTCTATAACCCCAACATTGTGAAAGCACCAGAAGGAAAGTTTTTGGGGCCGTTTGGCCCCCAGCCTAGCTCCAGGCTTAGTGAAACATCTGTTTTACAGGGAATGGAGTCAAGAGTGACAGAACAGGATACCTGGAGTCCTTTTCTGATGTCCACAAACACTTTTGCATACCTGCACACTTGTGCGCACAAACCACACACATACATTACACATGCAGCACCACACACATAAGTAACATAAATCATAAGAGTAGATGTATGTTTCCTATACATGACTTTAGGTAAGTCATGCATATCTCAGAAATAATGTACCTTGGTCTTAGAGAAAGACAATGTCACTGATGAAAATCAAGGAGTTTCCTAATGGTCTTTAAAATTACACTGTAACATTTAATGTATGTGTGTATGTATGTATGTGTGTGTGTATGTATGTATGTATGTATGTATGTATGTATGTATGTATGTATTCAGTTCTTGCTAGAGACAAGACTTCACCTAAGCATAGATAATCTTTCTGTGCCTAGTGTACGGAGCAGGGAGAGCCAGGTGGGAGCTTATTTGTTGCACAGTTTACATTCTGGCCTAGTGAAAGCCATAATGTTCCTGCACAATAAATATCTCCACCCTCACTGGGGACAGGGAGACTTAAATGCAATTGTGTCCAATTTTTAACCCCTGACTTGCCTGGCTTGACTGCTCTCTCATTTCATAATTATGGCGCTGTCTTTTGTTTGTTTGTGTCTTTGGGCTTTCCAGAACTGTCACTGCCAGGAGCCTTTCTTCACGATGCAGAGTGCTGGGACCTTGACCTTGCCTGAGACCTGAACTCAGCTCTCACAGGGTCTGGACTGTGGTGTTCTGCCTGCTCTCCGTCACATCTTATTGTGGGGGGTGTAGTCTGAATGAAGTGGGCACAGAGGGTTTGGCACAGGGGTAACTTTTCTTTGGTCTTCAGTGTCTCTTGTGTCCCTGATGCTAGGTCAGAGCATTCCAACAGGAATTGCCTCCATTGATGCCATGAGTGTCCTAAACTCATCCCTCCTGCTCCCATTCCTTTCTGGGCTCCTAAAATGACATCTCTTAGCAGTGAGAATAACTGGTTCCTCATTATGTTTACTGCTGTCTGATTTCAATACTCCAACCACTCTTTCCTTTCCCTGTTTTTCTCTTCTTTCCTTTTGATATCATTTTCTCTTGTCATTCTCTTCAGCTTATAGCTCTTGTCTCCCAAGTTGCTTCTTTTGTTTTTTTCTCATAACCCAACACCTCCTATATCAACATTACAGGGTTCAGCCATGTTTCATAAACTAGGGGACTTGACTCAGCTTGAACTCTGGGAGCTGGGGAGCAGAAGCCCCTCTGTTGATGATTCTTTCTTTCAGGAGCCAGAGGTCTAGTGTTGGTGAATCCTCTGACTTTAAGGGTGTTAGGAAGTCTAGACTTGGGGGGCTTGTTTTTACTCACTCACTTATTCATTCATCCAATATATGATTTCTAAGAAAATACTGGCAAACAGCTAAATAATTTTATAATAGTGTTCATATCAAACAGAGCACATCTGTTAAACATTACTTGGACTCTTAGTCAAGCAACAAAAAGTTTTCCAATTTTGAAGGTAATTGTTGAGCTCAATTCTCTTTACACTTCTCTGCTTTTTGATTGATCATTTCTTTGGTGTCTGTTTCCCATGCAAAGGTTGTCCCTAGGTTCCCAGGAGGCAATGTGGTATTCTGCTTAACAGTAAGGTTTGGATATCAAAAGGCCTGAGTTGAAATGTAGCTGTTACACAGTAAGTTTGTTAGGGTTATACACTACAAACCACTGGTAAAATGTGCCTAGTGATTACTTGTATGAATTACTTAATAGCTGTTTTCTTACTATGTATCCAATGAGTGGTGTAAGTATCGAAGATATCATCAAGAATAACCAGGCAGGTGTTTACATGATGTATTTAACCTTCTAGAATGTCTGTTTTCTAAAGCAGAGGAGATAGGAATACTTACCTTAAGGGTCAGTGGCAGGATGCAGGTGCAGTACAAAGCCTGTCATATACCTACCTCTTAATGAACTCTTCACACCAGTTGTGTTGTTTAGAGTAGAGATAAAAACTGGTTCCAAAGGGAAGAAAACAACAGAAGGAAATTGGAAAGTGGCTTGAGGAATGAGGGAAGAAATAAAGAAATCACCATTCTAAATTGGGTGGCATGTGGAAACATTCAGCTGTTGAGATATACTGGGGATTCGAAGACTACTGAGTCCTGGTGATGGGAAAATGGCGGGAGAAGGGGTGGCATTGCATCTGAGCAGGACATGGAGGTAAGAGTGTGGATGTATTCAAGCATTCCTCATGGGGTGTTTGTGGCTGGAAAGGGGAGGGTGAGAACAAAGATGTGGAGACCTTGATGGTATGAGTGTTGAAGAGCATACCTCTAGAGCATGTGTCTGCAAGGGTGTAGAGTTGTCCTCATGAATGTGCCTTCTGTAGGTGTCAGCTGTCTTGGTCACTGAGGAGTGGTACAGAGGCTTGCTATTTGCTCTGTAGGCATTGATGTTTTAACTCTGTTATTTATAGGACAAGTTCCAAACCACAGGTCCATCTGCCTTTCCAACGTGCAGTATTGTGGGAGAATATAGGCCCTTGATTATAGACATTCCTGAAGTTGGGCTTCTGGGCACTCTTTCTTAGCCTAGGGTAAAATAGTCTAAATGTGTCTTAAGGTTTCAAAATAGATTTTATTTTCATGCAGGTTTGGTCAGGTTGACAGATCTTGAGTCTCCTGCTATTGAGAAGATTCCTCAAACGACCATGTGTCTTGCCATAAGAGCCACACAGGGAAGTACTGAGGTCAAGCAGGAGACAGAAGAAGTTAGAAGAAAGCATGGGAGAAGGTTTGCTCTGAGTTTTCTGGGGAGAAATATTTGAGTCAGGGTAAGCAGGCTTAGGAGTGCTATAAATAGTCTGAAGGATTCCATGAGTGCCTGGGGAAGGACTAGAACGGACCGTATTTGCTTGCCACCTGGTCCTGGAGAAGGGGAGTGGTAATTCAGAAATTGAGTGCCTCATGGAAGAGGTCTCAGATTGGGCCTGGGAGAGTTGGTTTGCAAGTTTAAGGCTCACTAATGTAAGTCCTTTACCTTCTCTAGGAGTGGGGTGAGAAGCTCTCTGGAGTCAGCTAGGCTCCAGACGCACAACAGCAAAAATAAACTAAAAGGCACAATTAACACTCCCATGTTCTTGGTAATGCAAAGAAAGCCTGTTCTTTCTCCAGGGATTTAGAGACACTGATGCATGTGTGTGACAGCCAATCGTGCATGCCCAGTGGAACCCAGGTAACACACTTTAAAGGTGGAACTCAGAAAGCTTGCAGGTTGGTGAACACCTTTGGGAAATGGGTGATCCCTCCCCCTTCTCTTGTGCATCTCTTTCATCTGTCTGTTCTAGAATCGTATCCTTTAGAACAAACTTCTAACCACATGTAAAATGTCTTCCTCAGTTCTAAGAGGGTTTCTAGCAAATCATTCCGTCAGAGGAATAAACTGGCTACCTAGTAGCCAGATTGAACGGATAGCTGTGTGGCTAAGTCAAGACCCACACTTGAAACTGGTATCTGAACTAACCATCAGTCTGCTCAGTCTGTCTCTGTCTATCAAGACAAGTTCTTAACTTGTGGAGCTGTTCCGTTTCCAGCTGCATAGCATTAGTTGGAACTGAGTTCAAATGTTGGGCACATATCTGGTATCAACAGAAAACTGGAGGATTGCATAAAGTAGAAATTTGTGCACACACACACACACCTCCACTGTGGCTGGCTTACATATTGTAGGCATTTCTTCCATTGCCAGTGGCAGCCTTGAGACATCTTTGTTGTGGTCAGAGGGAAATCTCTAAGATGATAGGTGACTGATGCTCTTTGGTTTTACTCTGAATTAATCTGAAAAAAAAAATCCACCAATCATTTTTTTTTGTTTGTTTGTTTGTTTTTAGTACTACCCACTGATTCCACAGAAGTTCTTCAGGTGGAGATTTCCAGTCTTGTTCATTTGTGTATCATAACCTTTTCCTTAATGTACTCCTCCTTACTGTGTTTAAGAAGTTAAGAAAGAGAACTCGTGACTTAAGAAGGCTATACACAGCATCTGCTATCTGCAAACTAGCATGGGCTGTGCTCCCTTGGGCTGTTTAGTTTACAAAAGGACATTCACACACTTGCCTGTTAGAGGCATGGGTATCAGAGTTCTCTCTGGCTTCCCAGGATCTGTATGACAAGAGGCAGAAATGTCTCATGGGATTTCCAGATTGCCTTTTGGAGACAATTTACTTCAAAGATCAAATGATTTGGGTGTGTTTCCCCCTAGAGTAGCTAGTACCTTTGCCGAGGCCTCTTTGCTATTGTTTCAGTCCATCAGGCCACGCTCCCAAGTGTCCAAAGTGCAGCGTGGTGGCCTGCTGGTGGGAATGGGAAGTTAGACTATTCCATCTCCCTTCTCCATCCTTACCATGGGAAAGGACTGTTAACAGCCCTCCTGGTTTTCTAATCATGTATGAAGCTGCCCAAAGCCATGACTCTGCTCTCTGGCTCATGCCTGAACTTACATACTTAGACAGTGATCTTAAAAATCCAGGATCATCTTAATACGGCAACTAAACTGTTTAACATGATAGCTTCCTTAGAGACTGAAAAGGAACTGATAGCCTGTCTATTAGCAATTTTGAACCTTTCACAAGAGTACATGTGCATGAGTGTGTAAGTATGTGTATATGTGTGTGTGTTTGTATGTATGCACGTGTGTTATTGTCTCAGTGTTTGTTAGTCTCTGAGAATACACTATTGTCCAGGACTACTTAATTAAACATGACTTAAAAAGTTTGAATGCTCCTTTAAAGTAGTGACAGAAATTGCTTAACATGATTTCTTGGTTATATGCTGCCTTTGGAATGGCAAGAGAGCAGACTCAAGAAAATCCAGTCACTCCGTTAAATCTTTATTTATTTTCTGAGGAGTGAGAGAGCATTTTTATCCAAGCGATGAGAACCTCCTGGAGTTGATTGACTTAAATTAGCTTGATTGCTTTTTATCAATCACAGCTGTGCTGTTTAGCATAAAAATGCAAAACATCTAAAAAGCATTTGCCTTGCAGCATACTAGAAAGATGTTTTTAGTTAGTTTTAAGATGTTTCAAATTTTTATTCTGTACAGATTCTCTAAGAATGTATCCAGAACATATCTAGTTACAGAGAATTAGTACAGATATTGTAAACTTTGAGAAAATGAATTAAAGAAAATATGCTGTTTTATGAATTACATATTTAGAATTTGGACTTTTTCGCTTTTAAATGTCTCTCATAAGTTAAACAGTTCGGCAATATTTGTTGCAGTGACCAAGCCATGCAATTGCTGCTAAACATAAGAACCAGTCCTCGGGACTTTTCACATAATAAGCCATTTGGCCTTGCCTGAGCTGTTGACACGGTTCGGGGGAACTGGCTGTTAGGTGAAAGCTGCTTTGTCCTGCAATCCCGTCCTCTTCCCCTGGCTTCGATGGTGTGATGGTGTGCAGGGTCCATGAGCATCCTCTCGTGCTTGGTTGTGGGAGTGGCTGCTCTGCACGGTGGTCCCAGCTGTATCATGTCCTCTCATTTGGCAGATTCTGTCTTTGATACTTTCAGGTATGAACAACAAAAAAGCCAGAGAAGGTGGTTTCTCAGAGCTGAGAGAGAGAAAGAGAGAGAGAGACAGAGAGAGAGAGACAGAGAGAGACAGAGAGATCAGCTACACTGGCTGCTTGTCTCTTTGTTTTTGCCTCCGTGGTTCATTTAGTTTCCTGGAGAGAATCACTTGCTTGTCCTGGCACTCAAGTGTGGGTTTGAGTTCACAGACACACCAGGTCCCATTTCTTCAGACTGGCCACCGGCTTACATGCCTTCAAAGTAAAGCTGCATGTTTTTCTTTTGGTCAGTCGCTCTATAAGCCAAGGGTGTGAGATCGGCACGTGTCGAGAACGTGAAGGACTGTGTTCCCGTGGCTGCTATGGGAACACGGGGCCACAGTGCCTCAGTTGCAGAGAGCATGCTGTAGAGGCTCCTCTTCCTGTCAAAGCATGGTTAAGGCAATAGTTAGATGAGCAATCTAAACAGGCAGGAGTCACCCAGAGGGGTAAGTGGAGACCCAAGTAAGCTTGTGCCTTAGGCTGCAGGAATGTGAGATTAACACGGTCCAAGGGCTTTCTCCACTAGGTTTTTATGCAGAGAAGTCTGTGATGAATGGTCTGCATTGCTTTTAGAGCTGGATAATCTGATTTTCCAGTGTTTGATGTGTAACTGTATGCTGGGAAATTAAAGAAATAATACCTGTTTCATTCTTGCTAGAAACCATTTTCCAAAAATAATTTATTCTATGAAAATGTATATTATAATTATACTATTAATGTTTAAATCGGTCATAACTTTAACATTATGACAGAATTTAGAAAAATGTTTTCAAATTTCTTTCCAAAAACAAAATCTGTTCTTCTGTATATATATTCCTTTTGACATCATTATTTTAGTGATTTACCTCAAATTTAGAGGTTTTGTTTTTTAAGTTAGCTTAATGTTATTAAAACTGTGTCCATATAGTTTTAGACCCGTTTACTGTAATTTAATTTAATTGATTAATTAATTTTGTATTTTAGAGACACGGTTTTGTGTAACTCTGCTGATTCCTAGCTCCCTGTGTATCTGAGGCTGACCTTGAAGCCCTGCTTCTCCTGCCTTTTCCAGTGTGTGCCACCATACCCAGCTGGTTACGTTTTTCTTAGTCTCCTTATGTGCCATGATTTGTATTTCTAGGTTTGGTCATTATGAAGTTGGTAGTCTTCCTCTGAGGTAGTAGAGTGTCCTCCTGAATGTCTGTACTGTTAGAACACAGGGCTATCTCTAAGGTATGCTGTATAGACTTCTAAATTGCCATTTTAAAAGCTAATTTGATTTTGATTGGCACGCTCTATACATTTATGATATTTTATACATGTATACTTTGGAGGTAATATGTATATACTTGGTTTAAGGCTGCAGTAAAGAAACTCCATATTCTTGCTAACTCTGGGATTTTAAAGTTTATAGGGTTCTACATAAAATTATTGTTCTTTGTTATAATTGTAGGTATTATGTAGGGTTCAACATAACATTATTGTGTTTTGTTATAATTGTAGTTATTATATAGGGTTGAATATATTTCTATCTTCTGTTGTGCATATTTTCTTTCTTATCTGCATAGACTGAGCAAGAATAGATTAATATTTGGTGTGATTATGCATCAGGGATATTAATTATTTATCTTAGTAAAGGCAAATGTTTTATATTATTATTGACCTTTTAGTTTTGTTTTTGTGCATTTTTCTAACTTTTGGGCTGTAAGTAGCTGAATTGATCACATACTTCTCAGAGTTTCCAGGGATCAGAAATATTCTGCTCTTTGTTGTATTTATTTTCTGTCTTCATATGTTATATAGTTTAAATTTTTTTAGAGCTTATTCATTCTTTCTGAGAGTGAAATACAGGTTCAAGGTCAAAACAATTGTAGTTGGACATAGCCTGTGTCCATAGTTATATGACTTGATGCTCTTTGTTTAGCCCTGTGCTCAGAGTTCAAACCATCCAAGGAGATGGCTGACCTCTTGATTTCTTATACGCTATATTTCACTACAAGCATAGGGTGTAACTTGTGTAGTTACTTTCAGTTTATTTAGAAAAGTAAACTTGATATTTAGGATTTACAAATCATTTATTTTATTATGGAATACAAGGCATAAATCTAAATTAATTTATATCCAATTATGAATTTATCCTAATATAATCTATTTAATAGTCTTTATTTTTTTTTAAAAAAAACTTATTACTTGTCTTTGGTCACTGCTGTCATTGGACTGTCTCCTGTTGGCCTGATCACTACTGTCATGTCTTCCAATAGGCTCCCTACTGTGTACTCTGGGTAAACAAAATACTGCTCTTCATACAAAATTACATTTTCAGAATATTTGTTATGACTACTGACTTTTCTTCAGTTAATTCATATAATTTGTTTTTAATTTATTAAAAACGTCACATGTGGAGTACATTGAATCTTGGCATTATTACTGTAGGAGGCCACTTGTTTGTCCTGGCTGCCCAGACTCCCAAAATAACCACACAGAAACTGTATTAATTAAATCACTGCTTGGCCCATGAGCTCTAGCTTCTTATTTCTAACTCTTACGTCTTAATTTAACCCATCTCCATTAATCTGTGCATCACCACAAGGTCATGGCCTACCAGCAAAGTTTTAGCACATCTGTCTTGGCTCAGTGGCTTCTCCCTGACTCTGCCTCCTTTCTTCCAGTATTCAGTTTAGTTTTCCCTGCCTACCTCTATTCTGCTCTGCAAAGGCCCAAGACAGTTTCTTTATCAACCAATGGTATTCTGCTTAAATAAAAAGGAAGGTTTTAACTTTAACATAGTAAAATTGCATATGACAAGATAGGTATCAAGCAAGAATTATATTTACAATATTTATATCTACTTTATCTTTTATCATAACTAAGGAAACTCTATTATTACTATCTATTCTTTAACTCCATCAAAGACTCCAGAAGGATATATAATATTACCTAAGTAAGCAGGAAATAAATTGTAAGCAACTTCCAAAACTCTAGAAATGACAGAGACATCTTGCCACCTGGACAGTCATCCAAAGTTTTTCTGTACCATTGGGGCATCCATCTTCAACCTACAGGCCCATAGTATCCAGCAGACAATTCCATGAAGCAGGAAATTTTAAAGACAGTTCCACCTATATTGGTAGTTTGTCAGTCACTTTCTTCTGTGTCCTACAGAATGTCTGTCAGACTCTTTCATGAAACAGGAACTATGAAGGATCGTCTCACGTTTAGGCAAGTTTAGCAGTCATTTTTCTGTGGGTCCTGCAAGCAGTCCAGACAAGAGCAATTTCTTGCCCAAATGAATAACCAACTTCATAAGGAGAATCTTTGATGCCCATCTTCCTCTTGAAGTAGATTGGTGCTTCCAGAAACAGATGTGTCTCATTATCATGAAAAGTCTTAAGTTCTTAAACATTTTAAATGCCATATTCTGTAGTCTTTGAAAGGTTTGAAGAATAAGTATCCATCTGAAGTATATCTCTATACATCTAGAAAACCTAACATGACTACAAGCTTGACTATTATAGATGACTCTCTATTAACATATACTTCTTAATTATGCATTGCATTTTAAAATGAGCTACACAAATACAATAACTTAATCAAGAGCAGAACTATACATATAACAAAATTGACCATAAATTTGTATCAATAAACTAAGATCTATGCCAATGCACATCTTTATAGCATATCCCCCTTTAAATGTAAAGAAGCATTTATAAACAATATTTGGGAATATGGGCATAGTTCTCTCCAAACTACTTCCTGTTTATTTGGTGAAATAATTTTTTGAGGGGTGTTCAAGGCAACCTTTCAAAGGATCTTTGTTCATCAAAAATCACATTAGCCTGGAATGAATCCACATACTCTCATCTTTTGTGAAAACAAAAGAAGAACCTCTTTTCCAAAGTAACATATCCTTAGACCCAAATTCTGAAGTCAATATTCCTTTATAATAGACATGTTGGTTTAACTTAGCAGCCCATATAGTGAAATGTCTCTCTGTACTTAGCTCCTTCACAGTCAAAAAATTCAAGAAAATACAATAATATACATAATCCAGACTCTCTGTGTGTATTTCATCTTTACGTGGCTTGCTTTTACTCTATTACTTTTTAATGTTTATTTTATTATCTCTACTCCTTTAGTCTATGACTGTCTGTACTCTGTCTCTTTGAAGACTTGGTTTTGTTTTTTAAAACATTTTAACCATTTACTTCCTTTTATAACTATCTATATTTTCTTCTTTTCTCTCTCAAGCCTATGTACATTTATCCAACACTGTGACCCATTTAGAGGTCTTTTTTAAATCTGAATTTGTCTTTATTGCATATCTGTTATTCTTTTCTGACCAGAAATTCTTTTTTTTTTTTAAATGCTAAGTAGGCATGGCTAGGGTCAACAGGGCCCTGCCTGTTAGCTCTGCTCAGTTCAACATGGAGGAAGCACGTTTTCACACATCACATTGCCTTAGGGTGAGTTGATTAATTCAAGTTAATTCTATATTACATGGTATTTCCTTCTAATTCCTGTTTTTTTTCTTAAATGATGTTATTAATGTTATTGCCAAGATATATCTCTTTTAATATATTTTGAAATGTGCATATGCTTACAAATTCTGTATTTGCATATAAAATATGTATTCAGAGCTCTCTTCTCTTTCTATGTCCACAAGAAATGATTGGTCATTTCAAAGTTTTTGTTGTGTGCTAAGAATTAGTGTTTATCCCTTTGTTGTTGCTGTTTGTGCTTTGAGCGTCTTTGTGTGTCCATGTCTTTATACACGTCTCCCAACTGCCAATTGACATTAAGTCTGAAATCTGTTTTTGACACAGTTTTGTACAGGAAAGCCTGGAAAGTGTCTTTAGAACACCATGATTCATCCCTGGGAGATTACTGTGCATCCTGGCCCTTCACTCTACAGTTTTCATGCCATCCTACCACATTCTTAACCTTCTTGCATCCTTCCAATGTCACTTCTCAATGTGGTTTATTCTGGTGATCCATATAAAACGACAGCCCCTTTCCACTGTAGGAGTCTCCCTTCCCTGCTGTTGCCATTATCTAGTGTTTTATTCACTACCCTTATTTCTTTCTCTTCCTTTCCTGCTTCTTCTACTGAACTGAAAGCTATTTTATTCACCAGTGATACAAACATGTAGAATGCTAGCTAGGACACAGTAATTACCTTGTGGATATTTATACACATATGAATGAAGTCCTGATGCAAAGTTAGAAGATATGACATAGTTGGCTATGTTGGCTTTGGTTCAAACTCTTAGGTGCTTCCCAACCTAAAATTCCCCAAATTTCTAGTATCTCAGGTCACATTCAAAGACACACATCCTGATAACTGCAGTAACTAAAAAGTAATTCTATTTGCTGGGTTCCTAAAATATCAACAGATATTGCAAGTTATCCCAGTGAGGGCACTTACTACAGTGACCGAGCCTTGTTAGTTTCTTACAGGGGAAATTAAGGGTGAGTGTTTATAGTAGCTTGGTATTGGGTCTTCAGGGATTCAAAATAGGTCATGCAGGCAGATTCAGTTGATATAGAATTCCCCTCTGTATGCTATGAATATATTTTATTACCATTGGTTGTTAAAGAAGCTGTTTTGGCCAATAGCTTAGCAGAGTAAAGCCAGGCGAGAAATCTGAATACAGATATATATATAGAGAAAGTAGGCAGAGTCAGAGAGATGCCATGTAGCTGCTGAAGCAGAAAGATGCCAGCAGCCGGCCAGAACCTTACCGGTAGGCCAGTCTCATGACAGTTCACAGATTAATAGCAATCGGTTAATTTAAGATATAAGAGCTAGCTAGAAATATGCCTAAGCTATTGGACAAACAGTGTTGTAATTAATATAGTTCTGTGTTGTTATTCAGGTCTGAGTGACCAGAAAACTAAAAAGCAGTCTCTGCGTACTCACAGTTAAAACTAGTCAAAGTCCACAACTTCTGCTAGAAGGCATAGCAAAGTGAAGGTCCTGAAGACAAATGTGACTAATAGATTAAATATTGTCCATAATGACATGTTTTCCTCGAGTGCGGTTACTGTTATCAGTAAACTGACTGTTGAGAGTAGCCTAAAGCAAATAGTAGGCTTATTTCTTGGCTTATGACCTTGTCTTTTCTAGGTAAAGATTTGCAGAAGCAAGCAGCTGAGATGTTGATATAGCAGTTTATATTCACACTGAAGCCTGGTGCCAAAGATGGATTAAACTTGCAGTTCTTTACTTTGACTCACCTAAGGGTATCCAATCCACCGATTCTTATGTCTTTCTGTTCACCAGTCCATTGTTCTGACAAGCATTTATTGGCTCCCTAGTAAGCCGATGCTGTCCTTAAACTGTACCTTCTTCACTGTGCTTTTTTTCCTGTCAGGTTCTATGTCTAGCACTCAGCTATTTTGTATATTGTTTACTTCACCTTGATCTATAGAAATTCTTCCTTGCACTAAAATATCTAAAGTGTACTTGTAGCTTTTTGGAGTCCCATAAACTCATTATTCTTTTAAAATATTTATATATACACTGGCTTGGTTTTGCCAGTCTTCCTGGATTTTACCCTTCCAGTGTGTCCCATTCTGTTACCCACTGGCCATAAAGGTGGAAATCTCCCGCTTTCTGAGCCACCCAGAGAAAGGCCCATAGGGCATTGTTCTGAGTTCCAATCATTACTTCAGAGGGAAAATTTCTCTGTGTCTGGAGATCTTGATTTTTTGAAATCTAAAGATGATGTTTTTAAATTCTGTACAGTGAGAACCTATTTAGGAATCCCCATCCTTGATTTCCAGAAGAAAGAGGAAGCAATGCTATACTGGATCAGTCAGTCCGCTGTTGCCGTGTCCTGACATATAGCAATGGGCAGAAAGGAGGGTTAATTATCTGGCTTACAGCTCTAGGGGAAGAGGATTCTGTCCATCACACAGGGATGTCAGGTAGCAGGAACTTGAGGCAGTGGATCACATTGCATTAGGAATCAGGAAGCAGAGCTGAAGTGCCGGCTATGAGCTCGTTTTCTCCTTTCTATTTAATCTGGAACCCAATCCCCATCTATGGTGATGTCTGTATTCAGGGTGAGACCTAGAACCTAAGTTAAACTTTTCTGGAAATGCCCTAACAAAACCTCAGATGCATGTCTTCATGATGATTCCGAGCTTAGTCAAGAATGAAGATTAAGTGTTCTAACATCTTTACTGTGAATCTGAAGAGGACCTGGGAGAAACTTCCACTGGCCCCCTTGTCACTGTTGCTGTTGACAATGTTGATGGCTCTGTCATACTCTCCAGAAACATTGACTGATAGGCTCTGGTGAGATTTGATGCCATGCTTGTTGTTACCGGAACCTTGACTCCCCAGATGCATGCCAGCTTCTTGAAACATCAACTCCTGGTGATGACTGGTCCGACGGCTGCCAACTAACCTCATGGAGGCTTCTCATTTTAACTTCTCTGCCATTGCCTGTGCAATATGTTCCCATTTGTAGTAGTGGGATATCCTTAGTCTGTGTGGTAACAAGGAGGCTCCCCTGGTGTTTCTGATGTGATAAAGACTGGCTCAGAAAATTCTTCACATTCTTGGCATCCTCTCTTGTGGTCAATCATGAGAACGCAGGGAGGATCTCTACTAGATATCCTAAAGAGGTTGGAAGGACGAGACAGCTAGTGCTGAAAAAGACATTTATTTTTCAGGAGTAATCTTAGGATGAATGGGCCTCCATAGAACTTAAATTTGCTCGCACTCAACCTTAAGGTTAGAGGCTGGTCTGCAGATGGTCAGGTGCCCACTGGTCTCTAGACATTGCCAAATATACCTGTGAGCAAGATGGACCTGGGTGAGAACCTCCCATCAACTTGTCTATCACTTGAGGTTACAGCAAGAAGGCAGAGAGCTAACTCAGCAGATGGTATTTTTTCCCTCTCATAAAGAGGAGGAAGGTTTTGCCCTCATTCACAATAATAATTTTGAAACCAGAACGAATTTACAAGGTGCTTTTCAAGAACAAATCTGTCCACATCGCTTCTGTCTGCTGTCAGATCAAAATCCAGGATCTTTAGTGTGGCCAGCTCATCTGTTTCACTTTAACTGTCTCTGTCGTTGTCGGGTGACGGAGTCTGCAGGCACATCAGACTGTTGGAGGATCTCACGACAGTCATGCTTTCTCCAGGATTTAGATATGAGGTCTTTATCTTTGGTCATCCTTATAGCTTACTGCCCTCTGTCTCTTGGGCCATAAATTCCCCATTTCCTCCTACAGGCAGATGTCACTCATTCATCCGAGATGAACTTAGGTGACCCCACTCTATCCTCTGCTTCCCCTGTGGTAAAAGGCAACTTTCTTTGGCTTGCTTATTTGTCTGTCTTTCTAACTAGATTATCAGCCTGTTGATGAAGGCAGATCTGTCTCTCACAATCACTCCTTTTCTCAGAGATGACACGGATCCTGGCACTTGTTGGTGTTTGTGAAAAAGAGATAGCAAGTATATGCAAGAATTATTAACCTGAATTCTGTGAGCAATGCTGCCCACCACCTTCAATGTGGTGTTGGAAATGAAACCATAGACTCCATGATTTACCATGTGCTATATCACTAGCCATGCTTATATTTTTTATATATTTTATTCTTTTTTAACTTTTTGGAAATGATTTCAATTAAAAATTTAAGAAAATCACTTATCAGTACTAATGAGTTCAAGAAGCTATCTGGGCTTGTTGGATAAGAACTCTGCTTTCAAGAAGAAATTCAAAATTTTGCCTACTTTAGAAGTTCAAAATATCAAAAGGACACAGAAGGACATTTTTTGTTTTATTTTCAATTCAAAGTGAAAGTTTTCTTAGAAAAAATGCTGATCCTGTCCCTTTAAGTTAAATAAACTTAGTGTACTTATTATTTTTTGCATTTAACTATCTTATGTTTCCAGAAGTTTTGAGTACTGGAAAATACACTAGATGGATCCTGTCCACAGAGCTCTTTCTGAAGCCACTCGGTATTCTTTGTTTGGGACCTTGTTATTTTGTTGTTGTTTTAATCAAGGAAAACATTAAAAAAGAAAAAAAAATACCCAAAGATTTTCACATCAAAGTGCAGGTTTCTAGTTCCTTCTGAGCAGTGTGAAGCTCTGTAGAAAGCCTGGCTTCCTCTTGGCAGCCTCAGGCGGGAGCTGAGCGGCATGTGGCTGCCTCTTGGGGTAAGAGCGTGCTCTGAGGCCATTCAGGAGGCATGTAGCCCAGGTATTGCTTACCTTGATCTCCACAGCCAGGCAGCTCCAACTGTAGAGTTTAGTCTGAGTCATGAGCTAAGGGAGGGAAAGGTTAGCCAGTGAGTGTCTGAATTAAACATGGGCGTAAGAGCATCCAGGTGACAAGGATCCTGTGACAGCCGGTCTTGAAAGTGTCCCATTTTCATGAAGCCAGAGTTTAATTCCATGAAGTGGCCAGCTAAAGCCTACGTTATGTTCCCAGCACCAACGCTGGCTGCAGAGGCTTGAGGAAGTGCTCTCAGGCTTCTTGGCCAAGACAAATGCAGCCTGCTTTCGTCTGCTCTTTGGTCTGAGCCCAGACCTTTCTACGCTCTCTTTTGTGGCTCAGAGAAACCAAATTTCCTCTTGCTGGACCATTTTCATCTCTAATGAATGACTTCCTGCCCTGTATTCTGGGGGCATGGTGCTCTAATGGCTTTCTCAGGCCCTGATGTGAGAGGCGGAGCAGCTCAGGAGTGGGAGGAACTAATGTTCCCCACTTCCCATCCCTAGTTCCCGGGCTCTTCTGATAGGCCCTTGGGGCTTGCTTCTGACTTCTAGTAGACAGGTCTCAGGTAAGACTCCCACTTTCCTTCCCCCAATATGGAAAATGATGGTGTCTGTCTCACTATCAACAATGACATTATATTCTTAAGTTATTCAATAAATGGTGGTGTTTTGTTATGATTACACATAGTCGTTTTAAATAGAAACTGGAATGAGGCCCCTCAAATACTGTCACAGGAATTCTAAAGCAGGCACTTGAATGTGAGACTCCTCTGAAAGAAAGCGAGCTCTTTCTCGTTCATAACGTGTTGTTATTGTCCAGCTTGCAGACAGGCTTATCTTCCTCAGCGACAGAAGTAACTTCTGTGGTGCATATCTCCCCGTGGTGGAAATGGAATTTGGAGGTCACACTGAGGTCCCTATGCCCACCCCAGAGAGAGAGAGAGAGAGAGCAGGTCTTGTCTGCCAGCACTGACCTCATGGGAACATGACTGACTATCAGTGGGAACATCGTCTTATCTCATGAAATGGAACTTCATTTTCATAATCTTTGTGGAGGTTACAGAGAACAGAATTTTATCCGTCTTTGCCTGGAAAACAACTCCTTATTGAGAATGTTGCCCAAAGGTCAAAAATGGGAAGGATCTTTTTTCTTCTTAATTTGAATCACCCTAAATTTCTGTTTTAAGGACAATAGTCAAAGATATGATAATTGTGTTTTAGGTATCTTGTCATTTAATTCTGTCTCCTGAATAATTTGGATAGCATGTATAATCCTGAAGTAACCAGTAGTTGTTTCTTTTTTTTTTTAAGTTTTTTCTTTACCTTGATACAATTTGTTTTTGTTTTTTTTGTTTTGTTTTGTTTTACTTTTGTTTTTTGTTTTTGTTTTTTTAAGACAGGGTTTCTCTGTAGCTTTGGAGCCTGTCCTGGAACTAGCTCTTATAGACCAGGCTTTGACAAAAGAACATTTGCCACTGAGTTTTAGGCCCACCTGGGTAATACAGAATGGGTTCATCTTGAGATCGTTAACTTAATTATTTCATGGAAGATTTTGTTTCTAAATAAGTTCCACTCGGGTTTCAGAGCACAAGGCACATCTTTTGGGGGGACTTCCATTTACTCTTCTCCACTGGCACATTTTTTTTTCATATTGGAGAATGCTTAAGAGAAGTCTGCTCTATGAACGGGTAGCAGGCCATGCTTGGAAGTGTGAAGATACCGTCTGTGTATTCAGTTTTATGGCCTGAATGGTGCTTCCATAATGGCATCAGCTGTGCTAAGGCCAGGGGTCCTTTTACACATAGCTCTCTGTCTCTGTCTCTGTCTCTCTCTCTCACACACACACCACAATACATGAATAATAATAATTATTATAATGATGATAATAATAATAATATTTTAAATGATCAAAGAGTGTAAGTATCATAGCTCTACTTTGGTTACACACCATGGACGTGACTGCACTTTCCACTTGTGGGGTGTGGTGTTCTCTTTTCCCAGCTCCCTGTGTGTTAATAGGAGGGGGCTTTCAAGTCCCACCAGAGGAAGAAGGCTTTGCTGTGAACAAGGGGAATTTCACAGGATTAGATACAGCCACCTATTTGAAGATCAGTTCTGCTGTTTCTCATGAATGTGGTGTATTTACCCAATAGAGTCTTATTGGGCCATAAAGAAAAGTGAAATCATGCCATTGCAGGAAAATAAGTAGAAGTAGAAGATGATAAAGCTAAATGAAACAATAAATGAAATAAGCCAGTCTCACAGAGGAAAAGATCACATATTCTTTATTATATATTGAATTTAAGGTAGGAAACGAACATGAACTGAATAGTGGTTCTACTAAGGGTGCAGAAGGAGAAAGGGGTGGTGGGGGTCTAGATAAAAGTCTACAGTGTGTGTCATAGGCTGTGATGGAAACCAAGACCAAGGCAACTTGGGGAGGAAAGGGTTTATTTCACTCTGTCACATCACAGTTCATCATTAAAGGGAATCAGGAGAGAAACTCAAGCAAGGTGGGGGGAATCTGGAGCCAGGAGCTGATGCGGAGGCCATCCAGGGAGGAGTGCTGCGTACTGACTGGCTCCTCCTGCCTTGCTCAGCCTGCTTTCTTATTAAGCCCAGGGAGGACACAACCTATAATGGGCTGGACATCAATCACTAATTTAGAAAATACCCTACAGGCTGCGTATAGTTGGATCTTACAGAGGCTTTCTCCTCTCTGATGTCTCTAACCTGTGTCAAGTTGACATAAAACCAGCCAGTCCAGTGTGCTTATGTGGAAATGTCTCAATGAAATTCCTTAATATGCATGACTAATGTATGCTAAGAAAGCAAACAGTATATGTGGAAAATGCATTTAATTCCCTGCACTTGCCTAATACCAAAGCATGGCAACAGTGCCCTAGAGTGGGAACTGTGACTTGCTGCCCAGGATTATGAGTTGGTTTTAGTCTGCTATCCCGAGAAAAGATTAACTTCAATGCATGAATTTTTATCAAACATGAATTTTTCTGACACCACCGTAAAAGTTAAGAGACAAAACATTTGAATATTGTCAGTGGTTGTTGACTAGAGAGCGTCATTTACATGAAGCAGAATAGATTCATTTTTGAGATAATGGTAGAAGTGATGCCACAATATAAAAAAAAGAGTTGTTTTTAAAATCTTATAAGAAGTAATGGTGGTTCCCATTTTCCGTGGTGTTTCATAGTCACAAATCTTAAGGTTTGGGACTCAAATAAGGACAGGTTCTGAATTATTATCCTTTATAAACATTTCACAAGCAAGGACAATGTCTAAATTTTTTACTCATAATTCACTCATAATCATAAATATGCAGTAGGGGATTAATTGTCTGGATTTATTTTTTAAAACTCTGATCTGAGGAGTCACAGAATTATTATTTAATTTCAGTATTTAATAATCAGAGATTTGAATTCTTTGGGCTTCAGTCATAGGTTCAATAGTTTTTTCAGCGCTGAGAATTGAACCCAGGGTTTTGAGTAAACTAATAGCTTAGAAATTTTATTGAATGTTTAAACAGAACCAGTACTTCAAATATTTACGGTATTTTTGTGTTTAAATTGAGTGTGCGTTGAAGAGAAGGGGGTATGAAGGATGCCTGGGTCTTTTTCATCTTAGTTCTTTGTCGGGATAAGAGCTTGGAAGATGGCTTTGAAATGTTAAGAGATACTAAGATTGATAGTTCTGCAAATTGGTTTTAAGTATTTGAATTTATAACTATCATCGTGTTGCAAAATAACATTGATTTTGGAATGGCTCACTTCCTTTTGTCGTAATTCAAAACTGCGACAGCTCGGGTGTTATAGTAAGCATAAAACCCAGTGAGGTAAGTTCAATGAGGTAAGGTTAGCATTGGAAGTTTTATTAACAGAATTTTAAGTATTAACACATGACTCACAGTTCCCATGTGTTTTCAGAAATTTTCTGGGGCTGAACTGAACATTAAATTTTGAACTTTGGACTAGTCGCTTAAAACCATTTAATTTTAAGTGTAAGAAGTAGCCAAAAACCGAAGTAAGAAAACAGTCTTATGCGGAGTTGGCTGGCCTCCTAACTCATGTATGATAGGAATTCTACATTTCTGATACCAAGCACTTCTAACCCAGCATTGCATCTTCAGTAGAGTAGGTGCCGTGAGGGACTCAGGTATCATTTTTTGGCAAGTAGGTAAGACAAATCCGTCTTTATAATATGACAGTATAACTTGTGCTATTAATAAGTTGGTGATTGTAACTTTTATAAGCATAGCATGTAGCTATTTAATACTAAATATCCCCAAATTCTAGCTTCTTGAAAAAGCTCCACATGGGTGGGATAATATGTCCCTTTCCCTTTGTGCAGCATTGGTCCTAACTGCAGTGACCAGGAGGAAGACACACCTCACTGATGTTACCTGGCAGGCCCGAAAGCCCTAACTGAAATGGTCCAATCTCTTATTACATGATTGGGAGAGGCATTACAACAAAAGGCTGAAAGCCTTTTAGAAGAAAGGGGCTTCTGTTGGTTTTCAGACAGAGAATTGCCCCTTCCTTACACATTTGCTGAACTTGGTCTCAGTGGCTGCATTTAAATGGGTGAGGGTCTGAAAAAACATGCAGAGATTACCCTAATCAGTTTTCCAGAGAAGCCCTCCCATGGTTCTTAGCCTGTTCCTCCTCTGCACACAGGTTAGCCTCAGGCCAAGTTCTTCATGTCAGGGGTTGTGGATCACAGAGTCCTTCATCTTTTGGGTGTTTCCCAACATCATGTGTTGTAGGTGTCCAATCCTAATATCTTGATATCTTTTCCACATTTTCTCCAGACTGTTCCTGACCAAGCAGTCTCTTAAATGTCTGCTCCTTTCTTCTATCCAGTATCTAAGGAATAATCTTTAATCTCTTCCTTCCTCTCTCCGTGCATGCATAGACCCTCAGTCCTGCCGTCTGTCCCCTGAGGATGTCCCCAGATGGACTGCACACAGCTACTTTCCCCTCTTCTCATGGCAGCCGTCTCCCATGTGGCCAGGAGCACTACTTATGTGTAGCTGGGCTCCATATGCTGCTGTGGTCTGTTTTCTATACAACAGTCTGAGGAAATATTTTAAGAAAAAGTAACTTCAAATTGTTGCAATCTTGTCCAGTGAACAAACTCTGTTAGGCTTTCCTAACATGTTGGTTTTGGTCAGAGGGGTATTCTGACATTGCCTTGAACACTTCCTGAATACAGACCTTGAATCAAACATTTCGGCAATGACATTTTCTTTTGGTGAGAAATGCCTTTTCCAACCATCACCTGGCAGCTCTGCTTCGAGGAGCTGAAACCCACACTTGGGTTGCCTTATCTTCCATGACTTTAAATTTGCAGAGCACACACACACACACACAAGCGCGTGCGGGCACACACACACAGTTGGTGTACCTTAATTTTTTCTGAGCCCTCATCTTTCTCCTAAGCCTGTGCCTAAGCTTGTATTAAAATATATCTCGAATGAAATTTCCAGCTGTGCGTCACTGTTTAAGAAAATATAATCTGCTGTGGGCGTTCATTGTAATTGAGAGAACCAAGTTTGGTTTTTTTAAATGCACAAAATTACAAAAAAAAATTTCTAAAAAGAAAACATATGTTATGATTTTCTACTGATATTTACAATTTGAATACAGTGTTACAAGCCTTGATTTGATTTCTTAGACTTCACGTATGTATTTCTCTCCAGTTATTATGAAATATATTTTTTATTAAGGCTGAAGACATAACACCTAGCTGCTCTGCCCTCCCCTGTATTCTCATAGCTATATAGTTCGGTAAGCCACAGACCCGAGTGCCCTGTTAAAGGGGCACTTTCTAACACCTAGAATAATGGCTGACCCCAAAACATATCTTCCTGTTTGTTCACTGGATATGAAAAGGATACCGACAGAGGAGAGATGAAGTCTGAGTCACAACTGGGCGCTCAGTAGGAGGTAGACATAGTCTCATCAGTACAGCCGGTTTCAGTAGTGTAACTGCCAAGGGATATTTTTTCCCAAAAAGTAACTTTTGATCTATTTAAAGACTTGTATAAAAAATTTTAATAACAGTGCTTACTTTGAATTCTTCTCTCAACAAGACTGCAATGAAATTATGCCAATGGAATCAGTCGGTGTCCTTGTAGGTAGTCGCTCAGTTCTCTTCTGGAGGTCAGTAGTTTCTGATGGCTATAGAATAAAGCCTATAGGACTGTTGCCAGGACCGCTGTTGCACCAGCCTAGTAGGTCCAGGCTGGAGCCTGTCCAAACATTCTCTGAAGTTTCTGTTCTGTCCTGGAGCCGTGTGTCAGCTTAAGACAGTATAATAGCGTTCCCACAGCAGAGTTAGAGAACTTATTTGTTGCTGGACAGAAATATGACGGGAAACATTTCAATACAAAAGAGACCAAATCCTAAATGAAGTTTATGTTCCAAGGGCTGGAACTTGGAGTCTTACTGGAATCACAGACCTGTCCTTGCAATAGGATATCCGTAGAATATCCTAAGGCCTGGCTCATCCTCACTGAGATGTGCAGGAAGTTTAGCATATGTGCTAGATTTAGAAGACAATCTGAAAAGTAAAATATCTTCCATTTTTCATTTTGATTATATGCAGAATAGTGATATTCTAGATATAATGGATTATATTACATATGTTATTAAAACAATCTCACTGTTCTGTTTAATAATGTAGCTCTTAGAACATTTAAAGTTCCAGGTGTGGCTTATATTATCATATTGACTTGGAAACAAGGGCTTGAGTTTTGTTCCTAGAAGCGTGGACATGCCTGATCTAGCCAGTCTACAACACTCATCTCATCAAGAAAAGTCATCCTCACATCAGTTATGGTAATAGATCAATTTTCAAATGCTCATCAACTGCAGAGAATATCAAGGTGCTTTTTGTAGCTAAGTCTGTGTTGTTAGCCTTCAATAAAAGCCTATCATAAACTACTTAGCTGCCCTGGAGTTTTTATTCCCAGTTGGGAAACACATGTATCCACCCACCCAGACACATCCCAGCACCTACACACATATCATGCATTTTGTGCTGAAATATTTTAAAGTTGTTGTTGGATGATATACAACACTGTGGTCCATGTTAGAGCACAAAGCATTACCTGCTGGTTCTCTGCTCTTCCTGTGGACTGTTGATCATCCAGCCTTTATTGCATTCCTACAGTACATAAATCACTGGATTAGAGGGTGCAGAAAGCAAAGTAATAAAATATAATCACAATAACAAAAATTTATTGAGTGTTTCTGGGTGCCAGCACTGTGCTAAGTTCCTTACTTCTGTTATTATTTAATCCTCAGAACAACTGGATGAAGGAGGCAGTGTTACTGTCTTCATTTCATGCATCACATTTTATTCATGCATAAAGAAGGTCTGTGGGTGAGCTCACAGTCGTTGCTATGAGTTGGTTGGACATGTATCTGCAATTCTGCCTGTTTGTGAAGAGCTGTTGGTTTGAACGTGTGGTTTCTATCCATTGAACTCAATGCTATAGTTTTAAGGAGAGTCTTCCTTTCGCTCTCATTCTTCCTCTTCCCCAAGTCCACGATACCTAACTCACATGTTCATTCCCAAAGACTCTGACCCTGCTTCCTTTGAGTTTTGTCCTTCGATCTTTATTTTTTCCCTTTATTTTAGTGTGAAGTGAAAAAAGAGCTAAAGTAGAATTTGAGGACCTACGTGTAAAAAAGAACAGGGATTTTCATTTCTCCTACATTCATGGTAATGTGTAAAACATCTAGTTTTAAGATGCATACATATTATTAAATCTGGAAGTTATGGTAACTGTTTTTGAGTGGTTTAAGGCCTCATAGTCTTTATTCTACCCGTGCCGGTACTGGGGTTTGTGGAGGAGTCCTTTCCTTCAGTCCCTTGAGGAGCCAGGCTTTCAGAGATTCTGAAATCTTGCAACTCTACCATCTACTAAGTGTGGCTTCCGGGATTTCCTAAGGAATGACAGAGTATTGGTACAGGGCCAACAGGGAGTACATTTGTACTGCAGCATTTGGGCTTATATCTCATGACTAAAACCCCAGGCTTCATCTTTCTGTGATAGAGCTAGAAATCCCAATCTTGTTCACCATTTAGGAAGGAAAAGAGTTGGGTGTGAATGAGATTGAGTGGTTGCCAACAGCAAGTTTAGGGGTTGAGGTTATTTTGGTGTTTGTGTCTTTGGAAGCTGTGTATGTTATATATCCTTCCAATTTGGAAACTG
Organism: Chionomys nivalis; assembly: GCF_950005125.1. Lineage (NCBI taxonomy): Eukaryota > Metazoa > Chordata > Mammalia > Rodentia > Cricetidae > Chionomys > Chionomys nivalis. Next base: position 28,242,073 of record NC_080090.1, on the reverse strand, counting down.
TCTTCTCATTTGAATGATTGTGAGTTGAATCAAATTCAAATAGACCCTTCACCCAAGTCTACTATTAGGCAAAACAAACAAGCAGAAGGAGTTTGGATGTGAAATAAACCATCTTGGGAGTCTTTGTGAGTGTTCTAGGCTCATTATCTTTTAAAGTTGTAATTTATGAAGGCATGTTTGTTTTATTCTAGAAGAAGAGTCAAGTAAATCATGTGTAGCATTTAGTCTGTGACAGTTTTCAAATGCTCCCTTTTCCATCAAGTGTTTTCCATTTGTAGTAAGGAAGGCTGCTTGTTGTCCACTTGTTCCCGGCTGCTCAGCCCCCAAATAATAACACAGAAACTATATCATTTAAATTACTTCTTGGCCTGTTAGCTTTTGCTTCTTATTGGCTAATCCTTACATCTTAATTTAACCCATTTCTATTAATCTGTGTATCGCCACATGGTAGTGGCTTACCAGGTAAAGTTCCAGTGTCTGTGTCCAGCTGGGCTACATGGCTTCACTTCAGCTTCGCCTCCTTTCTCTCAGGATTCAGTTTAGTTTTTCCTGCCTACCTAAGTTCTGTTCTACGCTATCAGGCTATGCCAGTTTCTTTATTGAATAGTGGTAATCACAGCATACAGAGGGAAATCCCACATCACCTCCCCTTTTCTGTTTAAATAAAAAGGAAGGTTTTAACTTTAGCATAGTTAAATTGCATATAACAAAACAGGTATCAAGCAAGAATTACAGCTACAATATTTATATATACTTTATCTTTTGTCATAACTAAGGAAAACTATAAATTTTTCAACTCCATTGAAGACTCTAGAAGGATATAATATTACCTAAGTAAACAGGGAGTGCTTTGTAAGCAACTTCCAAAACTCTAGAATTGACAGACATCTCACTGCCTAGATAGTCACCCAAAGTTTTTCTGTATCGTTGGGGCATCCAATCTTCAGCCTACAGACTCATAGTATCCAACAGACTTTTCCATAAAGCAGAAAATTTCAAAGACAGGTCTACCTATATTGGCAGTTTGTCAGTCACTTTTTTCTGTATCCTGCAGAACGTTGGGCAGACTCTTTCATGAAGCAGGAACTCGGAAGGACCATCTCACCTTTAGGCAAGTTCAACAGTAATTTCTCTGTGGGTACTGCATATCCAGTTAAGCAGTCCTGGCAAGAGCAGTTTCTTGCCCAAATCCTATCCAACTCCATAAGGAGCCTCTTTGATGCCCATCATCCTCTTAAAGTAATTGGTACTGCTAGGAGCAGATGTGTCTCATTGTCATGAAAAGCCCTAAGTTTTAAAAACATTTTAAATGCCATATTCTGTAGGTCTCTCTGAAAGATTTGAAGAATGCCTATCCATCTGAACTACATCTCTGTACATCTAGAAAATTTAACATGACTACAAGCTTGACTATTATAGATGATTATCTATTAAGCTATATTTCTTAATTGTACATTACATTTTTAAATGAGCTGTACAAACACAATACCTCAATCAAGAGAAGAAATACAAATATAATAAAATTGACTTCAAATTTGTATCAATAAACCAATCCATAACAAAGAAAATCTCTATAGCATGTTCCTCTTTAAATGTAAATAAATATTTATTAACAATATTTGGGAATATGGGCATAGTTCTCCAAAATGCTTCCTGATTTTTATTGGGCAAAGTAATTTTTTGAGGGGTGTTCAAGGTGACCTTTCAGGTCTACCAAAGCACATTAGTCTGAAATTAATCCACAGGTTCTCATCTTCTATGGAAACAAAAGAACTTCTTTTCCAAAGCAATATATCCTTAGACCCAAATTTTGTAAATAAGATACCTTTAAAGTATATATATGTTGGTTACTTATCTTCTTCACAGTCAAAAATTCAAAGAAAATACAATAATATAATCCAGACTTGTAGTGGGGAGCTGCGGGCTGTGTTCCTGCTGCCCCAGCTCCTGGTCGCCTGGCTAGCTTATGCCCCGAAATAACAACACACAAACTGTATTCTTTTAAACACTGCTTGGCCCGTTATATCTAGCCTCCTCTCGGCTAACTCTCGCACCTGGACTAGCCCATTTCTAATAATGTGTGTAGCACCCCAAAGTGCGCTTACTGGGAAGATTCTAGCCTACATCCATCCTGGGTAGGAGCTTCATCGCATCTGCCCCAGAGAGGAGAGCTATGGAGTCTGAGCTCACTTCCTCTTCCTCCCAGCATTCTGTTCTGTTTACTCCACCCACCTATGTTCTAACCTATGAGGGCCAAGCAGTTTCTTTATTATTTAACCAATGACCTTCCTCCATCAGAGACTCCCTGTGCATTCTTCATCTTTACATGGCTTATTTGTTTTAAATCTGTTATTTTTTATTATCTTTACTCCTTTCATCTATGATTGTCTATACTCTGTCTCTTTGAAGACTTTACCTTTTTTAAACTATTTACTTCCTTTTATAACTATTTTTTTCATATCTCTCCCAATCCTACATACGTTTATCCAACACTGTGACCCATTTAGAGGTCTTTTATGTCTGAATCTGTTCTATTGTGTATCTGTAATTCTTTACTGTCCAGGAGCGTTTCTTAAAATGCTGAGTGCTTCTTAAAAACTTAAGCTGAAGCATTACTAGTATGTATACGGCCCTGCCTGCTTGCTCTGCACAGTTCAACATGGTAGAAGTCCGTTCACTGCCTCTGCAAGCCATGCCCATTGCCCAGTTCCAAGTATGCAGTGCCTCTATGTTGACCCATTATGCAGTTTGTAACATACTGCTTACAAACCTCAATTAAATGCTCAGTCTCCTGAAAGAGCCAGAAGTCACACTGGCAGCACAGCCCAGAAAGCCATCATTTCAAAATAGTGTAGCTTTTTTTTCTGCTACCACTGAGTCAAGAAAACCTTTCTTAAAGGAGCTGTGTCACATGGCCAGCAAACAGCAAGATGCTCTGTTAAACTCTGTATTTTTGTGTCTAGAATTCCTTTTCAAGCCTTCTCAGGTTTTAAGTGGATTGTAATCAACCATGTTGGCACCAATCGTATAGTAATGGGCTGCTTGTTCTTTCTGGCTGACCAGAACCGAAATAATCACACAGAAACCATATTATTTAAATCACTGCTTGACCCATTAGCTCTAGCTTCTTATTGGCTAACTCTTACATCCTCTCAAGTGTTGCTGTCATTATAAGATCGACAAAAACCACTTGATTTTAAAATTATATCTTTTACATCAAGTGGTACTTGATGTTTTGTCACAGTCTTGAAACTGTCTGTGAAGGCCCACATAAAATCTGTCAGAGAGGTCAGGGACTGTTTATTCAGAACCTTTAGAAGCATACCTCACTATTGTGACTGGTTAAAATTCCTGGGCGCTGACATGAAGATCAATAATGCTTAACCACGATTTTGACAATTTTTGGCAATTTTATTGCCAAAGTGCTTTCCTTTCAAGTTATTACCTGGAACCTAAGTGATAACAAATGATTTATTTTATACTGCAAGATAAAAAGTTACATTTTCATGTTACATGTTTTTATGGATGCACACACATGGACAGAAACACACACATATGTGAAGGCACAGGCACACACATCTGAATCCAAAGGAGATGAACAATTCTCCTAAAATGGAAAGCTGTTGCTAGTTTAAACATCAGACAGCTAAGCCTCATGTGGTTAACTGATATGGGAAAAATAGGAGTTCAGCTTTATGGGTCTTTGTGCATTGATTATATCATATAATTCTCATTTCTTTCTATTTTTTTTTCTGGGAAATGATAGCACTTTTTGCTTTGCCAGGTATTATTATTGAGTCAACTGCCAAAGTTTAAGAGAGAGTGTCAAAGGCTCTTAAAATTATTTGGTGTTGAGTGAAGGACAAAGAAAGGTATTCAACATTTTCAAGCAGTTCAACTTTTATCTTTCTACCTGATGTTGGCACATGACTTAGAAAGGCTTTCCTCTTTCTCTCCTTTTTCTAATGATGTTTGCTGTTGGCAGCATGTTAGTAGCAGAACTTTAATCTACTCACTGATACCCACTTTAGAGTTATACATTCTAATTTTTCATAGGCTCTGCTCTTTTCTTGCCTACTCTTCACTATCTTTAAACTTCAGCACTCTAGAAGGCCTGCATGCCTGCTTGTGGTTTTGTACCATCTGGAAGTTCAAGTTTGACTTTAGAAATGATGTCATACTTGCTTACTGCAAGCTGAGCTAATGTTGGTTGAGAATTGGATGCAGTTCAGGTCAGTTTTTTATTTTTTTAAAAAAGAGCCTCAAGTTTTTTTTTTCCTTCTTGATTCTAGGAGACTGTACAAAGCTTTTAAGATAGACTAAAGGTGATTGAAGGCCATGATACAAATTCCTTTGAAGTGAAGTTCATGCTTTATGGCTCATGGAAAATAAACTCCCCAACAGAAGACCTCAGCTGGCACAGGCATCTCCCTGCCATGTTGAGTTTGGGTGTTATGAATAGTATGTTGATCACAGCCATCCTTGCTCTGTTTCAATCCAGGAAGAACATTCTCATAGAGGGGCTCGCTTTTAATCTCTTATGGGCTCAGGATAGTTTAGCAGGGCACTGCCAAATCGCAGGTGGTGAGGAAGTGCCATAAATGCTGTTTATACTATTCATCAGTGTGAAGCTACTTCTTCCAAATGTTTGCAACCCACTTCTGTTCTCATCCTTGCATATTGGGATTTACTTCTATCCCAATTTTGTTGGTGGACATTTCCTTTTGGTCCACACATAGAGCATCCTGCTTTGATAGCTAGGATGCAGGCCTAAGCCACCAGCCGGTCAAATATTTCTTCTCTGAATCTCACTGAGTGAGTTCATGTGAAAATACCTATGATTGATGAAAACTGTTTCAAATGACAGCTATACTGTGGAACACTAGGTTCTGCTGTTTATCAAGGAGCTGTTCAAATGACCTTGCTTTGAACATGAAGTGCAAATCCTATTTTGTTATTTGATAAGATAACCCAAAGAAAGTAATGGTGATGTTCTGGTTGGCAGATGAAGTCAACTTTAGATATTGATGAGCCACTTTAGAACCTGAGATGCTTAGGTAGAAGCTGAGGGTTTTCTTTGTGAAGGTTTGAGGATCAAAATTGCTCCTAAAACCTTTTTTTGCCAGCCTGTTTACCCAGGTCAATGTACAGGAAGAGGCATAGCTGTCATATGTGAAGAACCTGCAGTTCTCAGTCTCTGGTCACAGAATATCTACCCCTTCTGGTAGTGCAGTCAGAACCACTGCCTCAGAGCTCCAGGCTCCTGACATCTCTCCTCCAGGGCAGTTCCCAGCTTCATACTCTCTTCTAGGGCAGAAACTGTAAAAGCCTCTGACATTTTAGAATACAGTTTTGGTGCACACACCCATTTTGGGATAGGGGTAAACAAAGAAGATTCTCCAGGAACTTCCTTGTTGTGAACATTATCCTCTCCTGACATAACATTATCCTCTTTTGGCAAATGTCTACCCCAAGGTATCCTCTCCTGAGGTAGTTTACCCAAGTAAAATACCAAAAAGTACCAGGCATTGAGAGTCTAGAAGCTACGGCTAAAGTTGGGGAAGGGGAGAGTTCCTTGCCCTGATCTTCATAGACCTGGGCCCACCGTGTGTCCTTACGATGTTTCAAGTTGCTTCTTCACTGTGTCCTCATCATGCTCACAGGTCTTTTTATTTTGCATAATTATGGTATTCTTATAGCCTACACTTTTTTAATTTTAAGTCTACACTATGCTATACAGAGGCAAAATTCTCAACACAGATTGGTAGGCACACAATAGTCTTCCACTTCTTGTTGCCAGTCGCCAGTCTTTTTTTTTTTCCCTCAAGGCTAACACTTCTAACCCGTTTTGCCTGGTTATTTTATCATTTTTACTTCTTAGTGGTTGATGCTGCTGCTGAATGTTAATTTTCTGTTGTGGAGAGCCAAGGGTCAGACATCTATCTGTATCAAGGGTCACCACAGTATCCCATCATCCATAAGTAACCTGTTGTCCTCCGACTCTTTTGTTCTCTCAGAAGGCTTATGTGATATTTTAGTTTCCAGACTTGGTTTTGCTGTTGTTTGTTCTCCTGGTCATGAAAGAGAAGGGTATGTTTGCTAATTCTTGGTTGAATATTTATATTTTTTCAATTTGATTGAAATTCCAAATCTAACTATTTTGACATATGAATTATAAAACTATGAGGTTTGGTGAGTTTTGATAATTCTTTCATTATATTTCTACCCTCTTAATCAGTTCGAGAACAGAATTTCCTCCCCATGGACTTACATAAAGACTTTACAAACTGAAAGTGAAAACGCAATACTCCCCCGAGTCTCTGTCTCTTGATCTCTCTCATGTTTCTTTCCAAGTAGCCATACTTACTGTCCCTTCTTAAGGAAACATGGAATGAAATGGCTAAGCCCACGTCAGGCAATACATACTCACTCAGGGCCTCTGATCTTTACTCATTCACTCAAGGTGTCCTCTGCACTAACTTTTATTATTTTCTCTTTGGGAAATTGATTAATCTAAGCATTATGGGGTGACAGTGTGCTTGTTTGAATGAGCACGATCCACATACAATCACCTATTTGAATGCTTGTTCTTCATTGATGCTCTATTAGGAAGGAATAGACAGAGTATCCTTTTGAGGGGAGGTGTGTCTTCGTTGGAAGAGGTTTGTCACTTGGCATGGGCTTTTGAAAGCTCAAAAGTTCACACCAGGCCCAGTGTCTCTCTGTTTGATGCCTGTGCATCAGCTACTGCTCCAGCTCCATGCCTGTCTGCTTCCCACCGTGATGATAATGGACTAGCTCTCTGAGGCTGTAAGCAGATCCAATGAAATAAGTGATTCCTCTTTTAAGAGTTACCTTAGTCTTAACGTCTCCTAACAGCACTAGAACAGTATCTAAAACAGACAGAACCATTCAGATGCCATCACTGATGTCTGCTAAAATTGGAGTATAATAATTTTAGTAAAGATGTTTAATCATTTTTTTAACATCCAATTGAGAAAGCAAATGCCTGAGAGTAATGCATTAGATATAATTGTTTATCAAAAATTTCCTTGGAAAACTTATAGGTAGTTACTAATAATAATTAGGAACAATAAGCCTTCATATAATATGTCACAGTTGCTTTTAGAAACTGGCATGATCTATATTTGTAAACATGAGTGAGAATATGATATAAATTGATAAGGAGAATTTGAAAAGACAAAATTAATTTCAGTGGTTTTCATATTTTTTGTATTGTCTTTTTTTGATACTTCAGTGATACTTTTCTTTTATAATCTGATCAGAGTAGTGTAGAAGTAAAACTTACTTTGTGTGTGTGTGGTGTCCAGAATGTTAAATTAAGCATAAGGCTTGGGGCTGGAGAGATGGCCATGCAAGTATTAGTTTGGAACCCCAGCATCCATGGAAAAATCAAATGTGACAACATTCATCTGTAATCCCAGTTCTGGGGAGGCAGAGACAGGAGGAGCCCTGGGACTTTCTGGCCAGTTAGTATAACTGGAATGACAGTGAAGCATGGGTTCAATAAGATACCATGTCTGGAAAAATAGTAATAAACAAGGGTGGGGAACACTTAAAGATATCACTTCTCATCACCTTGTGGACTTCATGTGGTTGAACACATATGTTCACATGCATACTCGCATACATATATTCATAATCACATCAATACATACACATGCTACATATAAACACACAAATAAAAATACACAGAACTTATTTTTTTTGTTGTTGTTTAACTAGTAACATTTGATAAATGAGAGTTTTGATTTTCTATTGTTTGATCTCAGGTAGAAATAAGAATTCTTTAGTGATCTTTGCTGTTTTTGAAAAAGTGTCTGGAACGCGATCATTATCCAACTTGAGAATGACTGTTCCCATGTCTTTCCTTGCCCTGGCAGCGTAGCTTCCTTCTGGCCCATGCGTTTTTCTAGTTTAGAAGTTCCTCTGCGTGTCTGTCTTCTTCATCCAGATGTTCTCTGGTTCTCCGTGTTCTTGGAAGACCCTGCAAAACATGAGCAATGTTTTCCCTCCCAGGCATCTCATGTGGAGGAAGCAGTGTGCCTTGTTCACTAACCTCAGGAAACATTCTGTTTCCCGTGAGTAGGGAAATAAACACAGAGACATGCTACTATTTTGTAATGCCTTATTTCCCAAAACCTATATAGATTTTTCTTTTTAAGTACCACCGTTCAGCTGTTTGCACATCATGGTAGATTGTAGGCTATTAAAATTCATGGCGTTGACTTAAAAAAGATTCATTTATTCTTATTTTATGCATATGGATGTTTTGCTTACATTTATGTCTGTGTACCATGTGTGTCCACAGTTGCCAGAGGAGGGTGTAGGATCCCTTGGAGTTGGTTAGATCCCTTGGAGATGGTTGTTAGGCACCATGTAGATACCAGAATTGAGCCTGGGTCATCTGAAAGAATGGGCAGCCAGTACTCTTAACCTTTGAGCGGCTTCTGTAGCCCCCACCAAGGTGTTTTTGAACAGAGACTTAATTGTGATGTACTGCACGACCCTCCGCTGCCACCCCCACCGCAGTCCCGTGCTGATTACCAACAACCTCCCTGGAAAACCAAGTCCAGCACTGATTACTGAAAACCTCTCTTTAAAACTGAAACCTTCCATCTTTGTCATCATTTCAGGTAGATGCGCTGAGATTACGCCTGGAAGAGAAAGAATCTTTTCTCAATAAGAAAACGAAACAGTTGCAAGACCTCACAGAAGAGAAGGGGACCCTAGCTGGAGAGATCCGTGACATGAAAGATATGTTAGAAGTAAAGGAAAGAAAAATCAATGTTCTTCAGAAAAAAGTGAGTAGCTGATATATCTCCTCGAAGATGGGCGTTGTTATCATGCATGTTTGACATTTCAGAGAGCTTTGGAGCTGTGGGAGGTAGAGTATCTTTAAAATTTAGATTAGGATATATCAGTTTTTTACTTACTGGTATTTAATTTACTAAGAGTTCTACTGTATCATTTTTAGCATGAACTGTGTATTTTCTATTTGATTGCCCAAGAAATAGTTTTTTTTTAAATTTGCAGTCTTAAGCAATGAGGAATTATATTCCAATTTATATACAAATCTAAAATGCAAGTCAGCCAGGATAAGAGCTGAGGTTGTATCTCAGTGGGAAGAACATGTATGGGACCCTGAGTTCAGTCTCTTGTAATAGAAAGACAAATAGATTGAAAAAAAATTGCAGTGTGGCTTGGGCAGTGTGTGGTGCCACTGGCAGTGGGTACAGGATCTAACTTGAATGTGTGACCTGACTCTGTGGAGCCCATTCTCTATGGAGAGACACCTTGCTCAGCTTAGGCATGGGGTTGGGGGAAAGCCTTGGTCCTGCCTCAAGGATGGGATGGCACAGTCATAGCTGACTTTCCAGACAAGGCCTTAACCTCTCGGAGGAGCAGATGTGGGGATGTGTTAGGGGGAGTGGGAGGAGAGGAGGAAGGAGAACCAGGATTGGCATGTAAAAAATTAATTAATAAATAAAAAAGAAAGAAGAAAAATTCCTAAGTGGTGATTTTAATGTTTTTTATTATGAAAGTTGACCAGTGTATTTAGGGATTGTGTCTTAAGATGAATCTTTGATATACTTTACAGTTAGATAAATTTTGATTGATCACATCTTGTTGTCTTTATCCATTCCTCCTGCTATAACAAACCATCTGAGACTGAGTGTTTTACAAAGAGTGGATATTTAGTTTCTCATAGCACTGGAGACTAGAAAGTCCTGGATCCAAGTGTTTGTGTTTTGGAGGCTGATAAAGGTCTTCTTGGATAAGGGCTTTATTCACGAACGATGATGGATGGCTATAAAGGCTAAATTACTTCATTTTGCCCTTTCATAGGGTTATTATTCCATACAGATGGCCATGGCTCTTCAGACAGCCATTTCCTGAAGACTCTACCTATTAATACAATCACACTGGTGATTATATTTTGACACACACATATATGTGTGTATATGTATATATGTATATTGGGTATATATGTATATTGGGTGTATGTGTGTATGTATGTTGAGTATATATATATATGTGTGTATGTGTATACCTGTCTATATGTATGTATGCATATTGGATATATATGTATTGGGTGTGTATAGAAGCATGTATATTGGATGTGTATGTATATATGTATATTGGGTGTATATGTATGTATGTATACTGAGTGTATATGTATGTATATTAAATGTGTGTATATATTTATATTGGGGGTATATGTAGGTATATTTGTGTGTATATTTATTGGGTATATATGTATATATATGTATGCATATTGGGTGTATATATGTATATTGGGTATATCTACATATGTATATATGTATATTGTGTGTGTATGTATGTATGTATATTGGGTGTCACACTCAGACCATAGCAATGGCTAAATCCATGTGGACTATTTTTGGAGAAGTGTGGCCACTTCTTATGTAAATGTCCCATTTTTACTTAGTTGGAATTGGTGGAGAGAGTGTACATAGTAACCTAATAAGATACTCAGCCTCATTAGGGCCCCTCTTTTCTCCTTCTTTAAGTGGTCCCTGTTTCACTCCCTATTGGGATCCTGATTTTGTGACATCACCATATTTTACTTTGGGGAATGCCCATTGTCTGTTTTATATAGTTTTTTTATATATATATACCATGCATCTTCCTTATTGTTGTTGGTGTTTTTTAAAGGTCAGCAAGAAGAAGATTCATAACCCTGCTCTCCTATGAAAATCAAAATGTCAGAAATATAAAGGACTTTATGAATCATGGGTAGTAATTATTGAAACTGTAATCAGCAGAAACTGACTGGTCAGGAAGTCACTGTAGACAGCATGGTCCTGTGATATTGCCAATGCAGGCACACAGTAATAACTGGCCCCTCCTTTTGGTGTCATTTATCACCATCTCTTACCTGGATCTTAGTGTTTACATTTGTGGTTCCTACACTCTGTTCTTAATGTAGAAACTAGAATTTCCCTTTTAGATCCCCAAAGAATTTACTTACTCTCTCATCAGAACTTTCCCATTTCAACCAGCTATATAATTTATAGGTCTCAGTCTTACTGAAAACATGGAGCTCCCAAAATTGAGACTGTTAGGATAGTAATAGTAGATCATTAAGTCAAGAATTAGGTCCAGCACAGCTGCCCAAATCACAAGTTCATCATACTTCCCCATCCAAGTGACTTCAACTTTCACTGATACCAATGGGTAGAAGTTCTTACAAAGGTCATAGAACCCTGCATAGTTTGGCTCCTAACTTCCTAGCCTCCTTATGCTCATGCCATATCAGTAGCTAAGGGCCATGTATTCTTCTACAACAATATATATGCTCTCTCAAAGTCCTGAAATTGTATGGGACTTCAACCTTTATAGGCACTGGTTCTAGACCCGTCATGGTAGCTATCAGTTGTTAAGCTCCTCAGTTGAAATATGTTACAAGAGTGACAACCAGATCATAGTTTCAAGGTCTGTCGTAAGAAGTAGAATGTTGAGAGCACTCAATAGGAATTTCTATATTATTTATATGAAATGTTTTGGGTGCATCAGTGACATAGAATATATTGCTAAAATTAATTATTTTTGTTTGTATCTTACTGTATGTTGAGGCTATTAGGAAGTATAAAATTACATATGTCAATCTCATTGTCTTTGTACAAGATAGAACAGCTGTAAATATCCTTTTTGTATATAACTCATGCCTTTGCTTCTTGAGAATATGTACTCAAAATAATACCTAGACCTTGTCCCCTTACCCCCATAAAATGGCATGTGTTTATTCTAACACTCTGGTTTCCCTGTACAATTTTATTTTTCTAAATAAAACTTACTGCCATCTGGAAAATGTTCTAAAGTTTTCCACTGATATTTTCTGAATGTAGATTCCAGGATGTAAGGCTTTGTTATTTTCCCACTACTATATTTTTAGCACATAGCAGGTATATTTGCCCAATGGATATTTAATGAATGAGTGAATGAACTTAAAGTGCTGAACAAGAACATTTGGTTAGTCAAGGTTGGGATCTGCTATTATTGCTTGTGGTCAGGAGAACCTCTGCCTACCAATCTGGCTCGAGGACGAGCTACACAAAGATCACTAAGACAGTTGACTCTCTTGTTTCTGTAGATGTGATGAGATTATCAATGAATCCCTAGGTCTGGACCCCTCATCTGTCCATGCTTTTGGTGCTCTGTAAATGAAATCTCTAGTATTTCTTCTTAGAGAACAGGAAAATCTCTTCCCAGTGCACCCCTGTCCTATTATGGTTTACCAGAAACCTATGTGGTACACTGGGTTTCATTTCACAAACAAATCAGTTACATTAAATCATTGATACTTTACTAAAAACTTACACAGCTTTTGTCTAGAGCTCTCAGTATATGGTTATTTGATTGGTTGTATTGTTAATTCATTTCTATTAAGATATTCATGGACAAGGGCTTTTTCAGTGGATTTCTGTTTTAAAGCATCAGTTATTAATAAAGATGATTAGACGAGGCCTGCTGAAGGTGGAAGGTGGCTGTCCAGGGTAGGTGACACCTTATAGGTTGGCAGGAATGAGAGTGTGTTCTAAGAACTCAAAAGAAGATTGTGTTAGTTTCCACTATTGTGACAAACTAAGCGAGGAAAGATTGACAGTGGCTCATAGTCTCACAGGATTCATTCCCTGGTTGGCTGCTTCTGCTGCTTGGGTCTTGAAGTGAAGCTGAACATCATGGTGACTGGAAAGTATGCCAGACAAAACTTTCATCTCATGACATCTCATAAATGCATTGGGCGAGGAAGGGGCCAGCAACTAGGTTCTCAGCTTCCAGTGTATACAGATATAATACCTCAGACCACGCCCCAAATGGGCTGCTATCTAAAAGGTTATTTGCTGAAGGAGTTCCCACAACACCCTCTTCCAGCACTTGCCCCCAGTGACCTTTCTCCAGCCAGGTTTCACTTTTTTAAGTTTCCACCTTTTTCCCAAATGAAGCTAGGGCCCAGGCCTTTATCTATCACACGACCTTGAAGAACATTTTAGATCCAATCCATGGAAGAACAATTTCATCAATCCTCATTAGTGACAGAAAACCAAGCTGGCATCCACTGAACGTGCGAGTCTTGAACACTAGTGCTGAGTTCTCTGTCACACACACTCTTGGAAGATACTTTTGACTGTCACCTGGTGGCCTAGTCCAAGACATACCCCAAAAAGCTAAGGAACTTTTGATGTATGATAAACTTGTCCATGGTCATGTAATCTAGGTACAAGGTTTTATTTTGTGTGTGTGTGTTTGAGAAAATAGAATAAGTCAGTAATGCAAATTGAATAAATAAACATTTCTGTTTTGACCTCAATGTGCGTGATGATGACATTATGTGTGAGGTGAGGGGTAAGATCTCAGCTCAGCATCTGCCAGGAAGTGAGACTACATGTTCTCATCTTGAGTAGTGAGTGGCAATAGTTGACGGGAAGACTTTTAGGCGATACTTCTAGCATCTAGGTAATACATAACCACTTTAACTAATGAGCATATTTTGTAGAACTTTCAACTTTCCCCTAATAGCCAGAAGCAAAGGTCTGAGTACAAGTTTGGAAGTTATAAAGTTGAGAACACTACAGCCTACAGCACAGTGGTATATATCCTTTAGGCAAAATGTTTAAATAATGAACTTACTTGATTTGGACATTTGAAAGGGTTTATTAGTTCCACATTATTTTCTTTTCTTTTTGCCTCTTTATTTTTTGCACATATATGTGTGTCATATGTATATTCATGTTCAAAGGTGTATGAGGGTACATATGCGTGTGCGCTCATGCTTGTGCACATGTGTGTGGAGGTGCAAGGATGACACCAAGCTTCTCCCTGTTAGATCTCCATCTTATGTTGAATCTGGGCCCCTCACTGTAGCTCATCATTCCCTAGTCTGGCTAGCCTGTGTGCTTCAGGGATTCCTGTCTTTTCTTCTGTGCTCTGTGACTGCAGCTGGGCTGCCACTACTTTGTGGCTGTGCCTGAGTTCTCTGCCATACACAGATGGCTTTTGTGTGGATTCTGGGGATCCAAACACTGGTCCTCATGCTTGTGTGGCAAGTGCTTTGTCCACTAGACACACCCTAGCCCATGTTTCCTTCTTTTTAAGTGTTTGTCAATATGTTTAGAGAGGCAGTGAAAGCACTGCAGCGCAGTAAGGGGCATGATCTGTTATGACATCATACTGAGGCAGTATAGCGAGGGATGTTATCTGTTATGATGTCATAGCAATGCAGTGCAGTGAAAGATGTGATCTGTTATGACATCATAGTGATGCAGTGCAATGAGGGCATGATCTGTTATGATGTCATAGTGATGTAGTACAGCGAGGGGCATGATTTGTTACAATGCCATAGCAATGCAGTGCAGTGAGGGGTACAATCTGTTATGTCATCATAGTGATGTGCAGTGAGGGGGCATGATCTGTTATGATGTCATAGTGATGCAGTGCAGCGAGGGGCATGATTTGTTACAATGACATAGCGATGCAGTGCAGTGAGGGGTATGATCTGTTATGTCATCATAGTGATGTGGTGCAGTGAGGGGGGCATGATCTGTTATGATGTCATAGTGATGTAGTACAGTGAGAAACGTGATCTGTTATGACATCATTGTGATGCCATGCAGCGAGGGGCATGATCTGTTATGATGTCATAGTAATGCAGTACAGTGAGGGCATGATCTGTTATGACATCATAGTGATTCAGTACAGCAAGGGGCATGGTCTGTTATGACATCATAGTGACAGAGATGTTATCTACAAAGAAGCAATACACACAATTCAAAAAATTGTTCATAGAAGACAGAGGTACACACAAAGTTCTACCCCCAGCTATTGATATTGATAGTTCCTTGGAAATGGGGAGGGAGTGGATCATTTCCCTTAAGGGTGTGGTCCCTGGTGGGTCTACCACCCTCTGGTGGATGGTCACATCTTCAAGAGTGTATATGCAGGATTAATTGGATTTGATGGGTTTAAAAAACCCCACAAAGTTGAATGGGTATGGATTGAAAGGTGGATCTGGTAGAAGTTGGGGGAGAGGGCTGAATATAATAAAAATGCGATGTATCAAATTCTCCAAGAATTGATTTTAAAATGTGGAGATCATATAGAAGTCAATGACTCATTGTCTTTGCATCTGGAGACTTAGAGTTTTGTCTACATTCAACATGATGATCTATTTAGAGCAGGCCTGGATTAGAATAGCATAAGCTTTGGATTAGGGTGTATTGGCATGAAATAATAATAAACTTGTGTCAAAGTCAAAACTGCAGTATTACCTCGTTGGTGACCTGCACCATCCTATGGTGTTAGTAGAATGGGGTATCCTCGTTGGTGACCTGCACTGTGCTATGGTGTTAGTAGAATGGGGTCTACTCCTTTAACTGGAGCTGAGTAAACAGAAAAGCTTGAGTGGCAGGTCAGCTCTGATCCACCTTTTACAGGAAGACAGATCACTCTGGGTCGACTTTTGACCCTGAGGCCATAGTTTTTGCTCTATTTCATAGTGCCAAGGTATGGAAATTTTTAGTAGGTGACAAGATTGTGCATATATGTGAGTGTTCACCAGGATATCCACTTGATATACTACCAAAGGCAGGGTAGCATGCGTTTCATTCTGATCCCATAGCCTTTTGTTCCTACACCCAAATACAGAATTCAGCTGATGAAGTATAACTTGACTATTGAGTTCTTGTAGAAAATGCCCTAAAATCTTGATGACATTGTACATTTGCAATGTACAATGCAATAATGCCCATGATTTTAGAAATGATAGTCATATTTAAACCAGTTTTGGACTGTCATGCAGTCCATAGATTCTTAGAGAATACATTTGCTACCTTAGAAATTGCTCTAAATACATTAAAACTGGGTAAGTTTTCAGTATCCATTTTCACCCTTAGTCATATGAGCAATGCAAACAAGCAGGAGTATTTTATATATTGGGGGAAGAAAGCAGATTTGTAGACTGCCTTCTGACTTGAAAAATGGGGTGAGGGCAGAGTGGAGTTGGCACCTGTGTATGGTGTATATAAACCTGCTAACGTCAGCACCTTCATTCCACATGGTTGGGATTATTGTGGTTGAAACTCTGACAGACAGTAGACTCAGGAGTAAGGATGCCCTATTTCACTGAATGCTCCCCATGTGTCAGTAACTTCTCCAGGTTCCAAAGGTCCATAAAGTAAACGACATCCTCTGGTTCTGGGGAAAATGATATTCTGATAAGAAACTATTGTTTCCTGACAACCCTTTATGTAACCACAGGTGTCATATTATCAGAAGCATACTGCTTGGTGGTGCATAGCGCTGAACCACTTCTGGCTCCTTTAAGCTATAAAAATATATTGAAAGACTATCCCAAATCACAATAATTGGTCTTTAGGATGAGATTATTTATAATCAAGAACCGTGTCAGTACTAGGAGGCCAGAAGGAGGCAAACAGCATCAGAAATGTGTGGTCAGATGCCACCTCTGCTGATGGATGTACTCTTACCTTCCTCTTTCTGCCCTGGTGTTGCCAACTTAGTAGGGATTCAGACTTTTAGGACTGCCTCAAATTTTGTTCAGTATGGCTCTTTGGTAGGACCTATCCACAGCGCTTCTTCTAGAATAGATCCGAGCTTCTTGCTTGAGCTTTGTGCTTCTTTTTGTGTCATATCCTGTAGATTTCTTTTGCTGGTATTGCATTGTGGGAGAGATTCTATGATCTTCATCTCTTTGCAAACTTCTTACCACATGTTGACTCTCCTTCAATCAAAATGCACTCAGATCTGAATGAATGAGAACTAGGAAGAGGAGAAATTTCCTTGAGATCTACTTCTGTCTTCAGAATATTGTCATCTATGAGAAGAGTCATTTGCCCCAATGAAATGCCAAACCCACTCACTGTTCCCAGTACGGTATGTTCCGTGCAGGCTGCAGGAATAATAACATGCAGAGGAGATGATGATTGCTTTTCCCACACCTACCACCTCCAGCCTTGGTTCTTTTAGCTGTAGTGAGATGTGCACCCAACATATGACCTGCTGTATGCAAACTTGTTCTGCATCTTCATGGTGGTAGGAAACCAGCTGCAAGTCCAGGAATTGGATCTGCAACCACACTCGTGAACATGGGTCTAATGCAGTATATTTTCCACTCTCTTTACTACTACCTAGGCAGCATTTTTGTTTGCCACAGCTAGGAGATTACTAGACACATCTAGAAGGTGGAGTCCAGTCATGTGATAGTAATCAGCATCGTGTTGGACAGATCATACTTGCCATGGATGCTTACACAGAGAAAGTTGTTCCATGGGAGTCTTTCCTTTCCTATGGACTGCCTTCTTATATTGACTAGCTAGACCCCTTGCCCAGAGGTAGTGTTTCTTGAAATGCATTTTACATGGTTTTAGCAGAATACCTCTGTTCTCTGAGTACTACCTCAGCCAACATATGAAACATTTGTTCATGCATCTCCCATAGAACTTTGAGGTGCTTTACAGTTGTTGGTGTGTGTGCATAGGTGATTTATGCTAGCTAATTTTGACTGTCAACTTGACCCAACCTTGTTATAACTGAGAAAAGAGTCACAGTTGAAGAATTGCCTATATCGGATTGACCCTCAGGCATGTCAATGGGGACTTACTTTTGTTTCTTGTTTCTTTCTTTCTTTCTTTCTTTCTTTCTTTCTTTCTTTCTTTCTTTCTTTCTTTCTTTCAAGAGAAACTACTTTACAGTCTAGGTTCTTTATTTCTTTTGTACATTAAGCCATAAATTCATAGGGAATGGGCTCCAGTAGCTCAGGCTCCTTTCTGTTAGTCTTCACAAAATGTGCTTCTCTGGATGGAGCAGGTTGGGGCTTCAGCTGAGCCTAGGTGCCCTTCTCTTTGGCTTCCTTTTTCTTCAGATCATTTTACTTCACCCATTTCAAGAAGATGTCTCATTCTCAAAGTGCTTGATAAGTTCAATCCGTACATTAATTCTCTTGGCAAGAATCTTGCCCTTAACTTTATTGTTTACAATGATGCAAGTGGCATGCTGGCTGATGTTGTAGACTCTTCCTATTGCTATGGAATATATTTCTAGAGCATTCCATTTGAACAGTGCCCATTCTATTGATGTCTACAATATCGCCTTTCTTGTAGATTCACATGTATGGGAACAAAGGAGCACCTCTATGTTTCCTAAAAGGCCTGGATAACATATAGTGGTGCCCTTCCTCTTGTCCTTTGTGTTTGTCACTTTGGGGAGTTATTGGAAGATGACTGCCATGGCTGAAATATGGGACATTGTCTTAACTGTTGACTGGTGTGGCAGAGTCTGGTCCACTGTGGGTGGCCCCATTCTCTTGTACTGTATAAAAAATATGACGGAATATAAGCCTGCCTACCTACCTGCCATCCTCCATGCTTACTGCATCACTTCTTTGGCTGCAAAGTCAA
Source organism: Chionomys nivalis (assembly GCF_950005125.1). Lineage (NCBI taxonomy): Eukaryota > Metazoa > Chordata > Mammalia > Rodentia > Cricetidae > Chionomys > Chionomys nivalis. The sequence goes on along the minus strand of NC_080090.1, from coordinate 28,223,612 downwards.
TTACTTGGTTGGATGTAAGCTTTGGGAAACATAGGCCTGCTTTCATGCTCCTATCTTGCCTTTCTGCCTTTAATTCCCCCAATGGTAGATTGTAACCTGAGATTGTAAACCTTTTTTTTCCTAAAATCTTTTCTTTACAGCCACAGAAATGTAACTAGGACTGTGATGTTTGAACTATTACTGTTATTTTATGTTTACAACTTATATACATTGCCCCATAAGTATAGAGAATATTATTTTCTGTTGGATTGCTACAGTTATTAGTATTAAAATTGATCAGCTCACTGTAGTCATGATATCAGTGAATCTGTTCATAGGAAGGAATGAAATTAGCAAGGAGTACTTCCTGTCAATGTTGAGGACTGAATCTGGCATTGAGGGACTTAGAATTACTGTCTAGTCCAGGCATCAAGAGGAGTGTTTTCAAGGCTTTGCAAGAAGAGGCAACCTAGTGTGTTTGGGGAGATCAAAGGTAACTTAATATAGCTGGACCATACTTGTTTCTCCATTTATGATACCAATTTTCCAGTTAGGGGCTTTTCTTTATGTCTTCTAGCAATCAAATATATTATGTAGTTAAAATTTGAGTGACATTTTGACTTTTGTACTATAATGTTCTCTGCTAGTACCTTATGACTTGCAAGTGGCAATAATGATTATCTGTGTTATTTCAAAATGCAGTTTCTGGCCAGATCATGCTGAGAACTGATTCTCACTCACTGAGAGAGTTAAGCCAAACCAAGACTTTTAAATAAATACTGACTAGGTTAAGGCCTTATATTCATCACTCAATTTCATCATGGCAGATTTTAAAAAATATTTTCATATAACCACCTAATAACACCATTAAAATACGTAAAATTAAATTGCCCGGAGTGTCTGACTGTGACTGTCATCCTGATAGGCACAGACAACTCAACACGTCTGCCATCTCGGTTGCCAGCTGCTGCCTGCCGTTTTGTCAGAGGGATTAGAAGTGGTTGAGCCTTTACATTTTTCTGTCTGGAGATGATTCTGTTTGTCTTTCTATATATTCCCCAGACCATTTGATTTAAATCAATCTCATTTATGTGGGAAGGAAAATTTTTTGTCTGTCTTTCTCACTTTATTTCTCCTCAATTTGGCAATTGATTCTGCTCTGCTATGAAGGGTTTATGCACATCTATATTAACATTTATCAATGTATATTGTGAGGGAAGCCCATAATTCAAAGCTTATATAATACATGTGTAAGTTTCCCCCACAAATAGATGTTAAGTAGGGGTTGTACGTTCCTGGGGCCTGTAACTCCATAGCATCTTCCTACTGTTCTGATATTATAATATTATTTCTAGTGTCTCTTTTTTCCTTTTTCCTTACCAGATTATACAGTTTACACAAATCAAAAGATAGAACTACTTTAAATAAACAATTTTTTTTGAAACTTAATTCTGAATCAATGGCATAGAATATACATCAGTTTGGGACCTTGTAATAATATTTGTATTACATTTCTTTTTTTAGGTTGCTGCTTTTAAAAAACAATAACACAAGCATGTAACTAATAACTCCTACTTGTTTAATGTAGTTATGGTTCTTTATAAAGAGTTTATAATTCTAACGAAAATGTTGTGGTAGGAATCTGAGTTGTCCACGAAGATTTTCACCTCCCTGGTGTCCCATACCTTGATTGTCCACCTGGGAATGTGACTGTGATAGATTTGGTATTGATTGTTAAGTTATATTACAAAGTACAGTTGACTTTAAGAAATGGAGATGATCTGGGTATATGTGACCTACCACACAAGCACTTTAAATTTGACTCCTACAGTTAAAGACAAAGAAGTCAGTCATTGGCAAGACCAGGAAGTTCAATACATCCTAAATTCTCTTCTGTTGACTTGAGAGAGGCCATGTCACATGGAGAGGCCATGTGACAGGGACTGCAATCAGGCTCCAAGGTTGGCAGTGATTTCTCATGTAAACCAGCAAGGAAGTGAAATTACAGTTTAAAGACCCTACAATGACAAATTTGGCTGGCAGTGAGAAGATTCTTAGTAGTGCATTTCCCGCTGGAGCCTCGTCCCTGAGGATGGACTCCAGATGTATTCATCATGGCCGACACCTTGGTCTCATCCCTGAGGATGGACTCCAGATGTCTAGGTAGGACTTCTGACCTACACAACTGTGTTTGATAAGTGGGTGTTGTTTTAAGCCACTAAACTGGATGTATTTTGTTACATGACTTTAGGAATTAGATTTAAGTGTTATAGAGAAGGCCACTTGTTGGTTCCCAGCTGCTTGGCAGCTCAGACTTGAAATAATCACACAGTAACTATATTATTTAAATTATTGCTTGGCCCATTAGCTTTAGCTTCTTATTGGCTAACTCTTACTCATTTTTATTAATCTGTGTATCACCATGAGGCTATGGCTTACCGGGAAAAGTTCTAGTGTCTATCTCCAGCCAGGCTACATGGCTTCTCCCTCATTCAGCCTTCCTTTTCCCAGCATTCAGTTTATTTTTTTCTGTCTACCTAAGTTCTACCCTATCAACAGGTCAAGGCAGTTTCTTTATTCACCAATTATATTTACAGCATACAGAAAAAAATCCCACATCACCTCCCCTTTTCTGTTTAAATGAAAAGGGAGGTTTTAACATTAACACAGTAAAATTACATATAATGAAACAGGTATCAAACAAGAATTACAGTTATAATGTTTATATCTACTTTATCTTTTTATCATAACCAAGGAAAACTATAACTATAGCTATAAATTCTTCAACTCCATCAAAGACTCCAGAAGGATATAATATTACCTAAGTAAACAGGAAGTGTATTATAAGCAACTTCCAAAACTCTAGAATTGACAGAGACATCGTACTGCCTGGACAGTCACCCAAAGTTCTTCTGTATCATTGGGGCATCCAGTCTTCAGCCTACAGTCCCATAGTATCCAGCAGACTTTTCCATGAAGCATGAAATTTTGAAGACAGTTCTGCCTATATTGGCAGTTTGTCAGTAACTTTTTATGTGTCCTGCGGAATGTCTGGCAGAGTCTTTCATGAAGCAAGAACCCCGAGGGACTGTCTCATCTATTTTAGGCAACTTCAGCCACCATTTCTCTGTGGGTTCTGCATGTCCAGTTCACCCAACATGCAATCAAGCAGTCCAGGCAAGAGCAGTTTCTTGCCCAAATGGCTAACAAATTTCATAAGGAGTCTCTTCAATACCCATCATTCTCTTGAAGTAATTGGTATTGCCAGGAGCAGATGAGTCTCACTGTCATGAAACATCCTAAGTTTTTTTTTAAACTTCATTTATTATTATTGAAGTTTTAAGTTTTAAAAACATTTTAAATGCCATATTCTGAAGGTCTCTGAAATATTTGAAGAATACCTATCTATATATCTAACTAACATGTCTACAAGCTTGACTATTATAGATGATTATCCGTTAACCTATATTTCTTAATTATACATTACATTTTTAAGTGAGCTACACAAATACAATAACAAGATTGACCTTAAATTTGTATCAATAAACAAACATTTACAAACAATTATTTGGGGAATTTGGGTGTAGTTCTCTCCAAACTACTTCCTGCTGTTTATTGGGTAAAACATTTTCTTTTGTGGATTTCACAGAGACCTTTCAGAGGGTCTTGGTCCATCAAACAACTTTAGCCTGGAAGGATTCCACAGGTTCTTATTGTCTGTGGAAACAAAAGAAGAACCTCTTTTCCAAAACAACATGTCTTTAGATTCATATTTTGAAATGTCTCTCTGTACTTAGTTCCTTCACAGTCAAAAAATTTAAAGAAAACATAATAATATATGAATTTCCCATTTTTACATGGCCTACTTATTTTACTCCTTTTATTCTATGACTGTCTTTATTCTTTCTTTTTAAAAGCTTTGTTTTATTTTTAAAACCATTTACTTCTTTTTATAACTATCTATCCTGTTTTACTTCTCTCTCCCAAGCCTATGTACATTTATCCAACACTGTGACTCATTTTGAGGCCTTTTATATCTGAATGTGTCCTATTGTGTATCTGTAATTCTTTATTGTCCAGGATTGCTTCTTAAAATGCTAAGTGCTTCTTAAAAACTTAAGCTGTGGCATTTCTAGGGTACATAGGGCCCTGCCTGCTTGCTCCGCACAGTCCAGCATGGTGGAAGTCCGTTCACCACCTCTGCAAAATGTGCACATTGCCCCAGTTCCAAGTATGCAGTGGCTCTATGTTGAGTTAAACAGTTTTTAACACATTGCTCACAAACCCCATTTAAATGCTTCATAGCCGGACCTCCAGAAAGAGTCAGAGTTTGCACTTGCAGCACGGCACAGAAAGCCAACATTTCAAAGTTTTGAAGCTTTTTTTCTGCTACCACTGAATCAGGAAAACCTCTCTTAAAGGAGGCATGCCTCTGCTTGCTTCTAGCAAGCAGAGCCCACCCAAGAAAATGCCACTACCAAACCATGTTTAACTCTGTTCTTTTGTGTCTAGGATTCCTTTTTAAGCTTTCTTAGGTTTTACGTGGATTTAGTCTATCACATTGGCATGCCAATTTATTGAAAATAATTGATCAGAAGTTCAGTTGTAAGTAAACAGGACTGGTATTCAGAGCACGCAGACAAAGAACATTATAGTCCACTAAAGCAGCACAATCTACAACAAAACCATTTCTACAGCCTTGACTTTTCAGGTTGTGAATCATTGGAACTTTTATGACGTTTTATAATTTTAGAGGGAATTCATTATTTTAAAATGTTCTTTAGAGAGTAAGCTGTCATTACACCACTCGTACTACGTTATATCAGATCAGTAGCTGAGATTTTTGAGACTGTGATATTACATGTTTGTGTCCATTTTTCCTATGAAACTACTGGTCTTATTCACTTTTTTGTCCTTTTAACCAGCACACTTTTTGGCATATTATAGGTACATAATGAATAAGGTAAAAAAATTGAAATGGAATGGACTGAATGAACAATCTTTTCCAAAGCTATGGTGCACTCTAAGCAAGTGTACAAGTAGGAATGGCTATATTCCAATAAAGCTTTATTTCACAAACAATCTAGTTGGCCTATGGGGTATAGTTTGCTGAGTATGGTGTAGACCAAAAGTTATTATAGCTTATAGGGTATTCTGTCATCTACCCACCTTCATGGCACATATGAAAGATTTTTTAATGTGTTCTAAATATTTAATGGGAGTGAGCAAAGTATACTTCTTTTCTGGAACAGATTTACTGTTTGGCTCAGGCATTTCTTCATAGTGAAATGGGAAGTCATTCCTTTCCAGAGGTGAGGTCTTCCCTACTTCCCGTTGCATTCTGTGGGTTCTTCTGAGTAATTCTGAATGAAGCCAAACTAAGTCAACAAGATATGCAGGAATGAATAGCCCCCATTGACACTGGGTGGAGATAGTTCTTTCTGTAGTGCGAAAATATGAGGCTAAATTCTTTAGGTCACAAATGATACACTAACTTATAAATGCCTATGAAGGGTGGCATACATCACAGCTCTCTAATTCTGAGTGTTTATGAGCTTCAGAATTGCTGGAGGCATGGTCACGGGTAGTCAGGTAAGGTAGGAATGCAGGGACAAAGAACCTTTGTCACCCTTCTGTGTTACCAACATACTCTTAGTATACAGGAATGGTCCATGTGACCTTGTGATGACACATAGAAATATTAGATATTGGGGGAAATAAATGTGGAATCATTTACCAGGGCTGCTTAAATCACTGGTTCTCTCCATTGGAATTCATTTTAAGGAAAAAAAAAAACTAAGATGTAAGCATTGATTTAGCCACAAGATTTAAGAATTTTTTTAATCAGTGAAAATATTCCAGAGTGATGAGTTATCCAAATATGTGATGATACAGTTATGTGTGCAAATTCATCAGTATAAATGGTATCATAAAATAATACTTAATGGCATAGAAAAATACTCATTAATTTTATTCATTTAAATAATGTATAATGCATGTGACAGAGATGTATTAGAGAGGGAGTGTGTGTGTATGTATGTCTGCTTTATTGTCTGTGAATCCCAATGCTATTGCTTAGAGGATCTTAAAATTCCAATCATGAATATATTAGTCAACTTTCTATCATGGCTATGATAAATGCCTAAGAAAATCAATTTTGAGTTGATTTTATTTTTATTTATTATTTTATTAAATATTTATTAATAGATGTTATTTATTTATTAATAAATTTTATTATTTAGTATTTTATTATTTATTATTTTGGTTAATGTTTTCAGAGGCTCTAGGCCATTATCAGTAGACTCTATTGCTTTTAGGCCTGTAGTTAGGAAGAATATCACTCATGGTGATGGGAATTCTTGGTGGAAGTAACTCTCCCACAAGTCAGAAAGCAAGAAGCCAAGATTAAGAAAGAAGGAAGAAAGAAAGAAAGGGCTAGGAACAATTGTCTCCTTCAGTGGCATGTCCTTCAACAAGGCCCAGTCTCCTAAAGTTACATCACTTCTCAGTAGGACTGCAAACTAATAGAAGCCCAGCCTTTGGCACATACACTTTGGTAGACATCCCAGGCTCAGACTGTAAAAAGCACATTATTTACTTCATCTTTGGCCTGATGTCCCCATCTGTAAAACGAGGATAGGCTCATATCTCACTTTCAGTTTTAGTTTTCTAACATAGTTGTGTTGAGTGAAATACTCATCAAGTTAACCTGTGACAAATTACTGTTTTAGAATAAAAATCAGAATTTAAACTCTAAACCTATCAAATCTTTTAAATCTAAAGCAAAGATCTTGAGAAGCAGGTCGAACTAATTTGTAGAGGCCATCTTAAATCTATCTTTAACTTTACATATCATAAAGTTACTCTTTATGGTATGTATTTCTATGGGCTTTTAACAAAAGCTTAGGATTGTGTGATCATTGTGATACAAGACAACTTTGTTACCCCAGAAAACTCCATTGTGATGCTCTCTCCAGTCCATCTCTTTTCCCACCTCTGGCAAGCATTCATTTATTCCCTCCTTTTTGTGATTTTATCTTTTCCAAAATATCATGGAGCTGGAGTCATGCAATACCATGTGCATCTCTTGTGTCTGACTTCTTGCACTTAGCATGATGCATCTGAGGTTCGTCAATCTTACAGCTCCTGCCAAAAGCTATTCTAAAGCTATTGCTTTTAGAGGTAGTTATGCAGATAATCTCATTGTTTTAGCAACTTTCCATGCCATAATCTCATAACCATACAGGTCTTTGGTCCTGACACTATAGTTGTGGCACTGAAGGTGAGAGGAGATTCTGAGATCCAGAAAGCAAATATTTTGCCCAACACTAGCTTGGCAGAACTAAGGAGAGAATTCAGAGCTTTGGATGCTAACCTGGCACAGTTATTCTGGAAGTGAGATGGTGGAAGGTTAATTTAAAAGTCTGCAAAGTAAAGGATAAGACGTGCTTGTGTGTACGTGTGTGTGAATGGCGTGTGCGGTGAAAGGCATGAAACAGCAGACTTGAGAACAAAAAGGAACCACTGCTTGTTTTATGTTTAAAACGAAGAGAACCTCTATCCATTGCGATTGTCATTTGTAATAGGAACAAGGGAGTGAATGGATCCCTCTCCCTTTTCTAGTTTTTACGGAAAGGGGCATCTAGGATAGAGTGTCTGGGGCAGCGCTGATGCCACTTTCTCCCTGGATCAGATGGCATGGAACTGGCCTGAATTTTAAAGGTGTCAGTTCGACCTGTTGAGTGTGGTGGAGTGAAGTTTTCCTTGAAACTGAACTTTTTTTGTTCTTTCTTGTTTATCTTTTATTTCTTGAGGAATAAAGTACTTTATTTTCAAACAGCTCGCTGATAAGTATGGATTCAACTTCATTTTTTTTTTGAGGAAAAAAATGATATAACTTTTCTCATTTAAAAAATCAGATTAGATTTTAAAATGGAATACTTTGATTTTATACAATATATTTATTTATCTATTTATTTTTATAAGGCAGTGAACAAACTACATATTTAACCTTAACAAGGAAAATTTGAATTTATTTATAATATGAAATTTAGAAAAAAATGGAATTAAAGATTTTTTCATTAAAGTTGGTCATAGTAATAGCTGGTTGTACTAATTCGTATATATCAGCTAATTTTACTCTGTATTATCTTAAACCTCCCTTTTAAGATATTTTTATAGATGTTGACTGAGTGTCACAGATACAGAACTTACTGAAACACCCAGGGTAATTTATGTATTTGTCTGTTTACAGAACTTTAGCTTAATCATCTAGTAAACATGGCCTTGTCATAAGAAAATATATGCTATTTGCTGTGTTCAAATCTAAACTCTTTGAAAGTGTTATTATTGAGGAAACATAATTGAGCTTTTGGCTTGCTATTTCATTTCCGTTCGTAATTCAAACATTTGTTGTACGTTTCTCTGTGGTTTATACATTTTTTTTTCATTTCAATGCCACAAGATCTTTATTTAGAATTTGAAGTTAAACATTTTTTCTTTGAATAGTTCATCCTTTAATCCCTCTTTTGATGCCTTTATAGTCTCTATAATCAAGGATGTGGGAACTGAACAGACTGGGCTAAATGTTATGGTAGTTGACAAACTAGTTTCTTGTTAGATAAGTCTCCTAGTTAGAATGTCAGCACGGATTAGAGCAGAGCGAGAAGAAGACAGAAGAGCACTGTCTACAGCGCTTACAAAATCAGTAATTCGAGATAAAGCAAGCAGCAGCGAGGCACTGTCCCAGTGCTGAGCTGCAGGGACATAGTGATCATCAACTGTAGTCGCTGAGTTTGCCTTGTAGCTCCCAGGAGGTGTTAATTTGCTCAGACATCTATTGGCAAACTCCTGTGCAGCCTCGGCTTGTTCCTGTTGTTATTTATATGAAGTAGTGCCTGCAGCTAGTGAGATATCTTTCTAGACCTGCTTCTTCCTAACTGAGAAAAAAGGCTTGAGGAATATAGGAGATGTCAGTAGCAACAAGCAACTCGAATTCCTCAAGATAAAGACCATGGCTGGGAAGAATTGAGCAGGCAAGTGAAGATTACTGACTCGGCATTAATAATAAATTTACAGGACTGCAAAACAAATCATGCCAAACAATCTTTATCGTTTCCTAGTTGGATGTGCAAGGTTAAAGAAAGGAATTCAATAGCGGTAATATCTGGAATTGAGTAAATCATCTAATTCAGTGTCTCCACAAATCTTTGGGGGCGGTGGGGTGGGGGACAGGGAGAGGGAGAACCACAGTGAGAATTGGCTCTGCGCACTGTCATGTGGATTCAATTTAGCTGTTGTAATAAATTACAATGGAACAAGGTCCATTGGGATGATGTAGGGATCAATAGAAGGTCAGGCTGTAACATCTCCAGCAGTGGTCGGGAAGAATGGATAACACACTTTATTAAGCTTGGCAGACCAGGAGGTTGGGAACTGTTGTGGTCCACTGCCACTGCCATCAGGTTTATGAAGCACCTTTTGGGTATGTGATACCATAAGGGCTACTACATAAAAGTTAGAATGTGGGCAGTGGTCTGAGTGTCAGTCTGCTTAATACTGATAATCACAGGTCTAACTTACAGAGTACTTACAAGTCTTGATAGCATAGCACTTACCATTTTCATGGATTCTTCTTCTTTTTTTAAATCCCAATGGCAACCCTTAGAGGGGCAATGCAGCTGGTAAATAGTAGCGGTTGGCTATGATCAGAGGTAGTCTGGATTTCACTCTTCAGCTTTGTGCATGGGGAAATCCATGTGCTCATGGAAAAATACCGTGTTCATTTATTTGTTTATTCATTTGACAGTTATATTTAGTGTGCTAAGGATGGTCCAAGTATCGTAGATTATCTGTAGCAATTTAAAAAATGGTGAGATCCTGCTCCTGATTGACATAGTTATAAAGTAAACACATGGTAAAGATTTTGCTTAACTCACTAATCTGCGAGGGAACAGTGAGAAATTAAAACTGTACAAGTCTGGTAAACATTTAGAGAGTTAAGAAAACTAAAATGAATGTACGAGTGGAAATAGAGCTGGATTCTTCACAGTGTAGGGGGGAAGTGAGTATCTTCTACTGGGCAGATCAGAATCTTCACATTTCTGAATAAGAATTTATTTCATTGCTGTAAAATATTTATAATTTATCAAGTTGTATAGTTACTGAAAAGGCAATGGAAAGACTAGAATCAAATGGCCCAAGAAAAAGTGATTACAGCAATAGATTTATTCTGGAGTCCACCTCTAAAGAGAGAGGTATGAAGTAGCTCAATAGAGTCTGATTTGGAATAAGACCTAACTGCAGAGAATATATCTATCTCTCTGCAGTAGTAAGTGTGGATTGTAATTTTGAGATGATCTGGCATAAACTGGGAGACTAGCTTCTAGGCATATCCATGGGAATGCCTTTGAGAGATCATTTTGGTTAGGTTAATTGGGACTACAAGACCCACCCTGAAGGAACTCGGGTCCATTCCATGTATTTGGGTCCTGCATTGCATAAGAAGAATTAAAAGAGTTAAACATGAGGATTTTTTGCTTTCTGTTTCATGATTGTCTATGTGATGTGACCAGCTGCCTCAAGATCCTGCCACCTCAGTTTTTTTTTTTATTGTGGTAGACTATATACTCTTGAACTGTGAGCCAAAATAAATCCTTGTGTAATTAAATCGTTTTGCCGGGATATTATTACAGCTACAGGAAAGGTAACTAAAATTGGTACCAGAAGTGGGGTTATTGTTGGGCTAAATCTGTCTGTATGGAACTGGTTTAAAGAGAACTGTTGAAGAGATTGGAGCTTTGGAATAGAAAAGCCCTCAAATGATAGAAGCTGAACGTAAAAGCCCATTCTTATGGGAGATTGAAAGAAAAAAAATGATGGAAGAAAATTGAGCAGTAGAGAAAGAAACCAGATTAGGGCCATTTGTGTCATATTTTGACCAACAATTTGTCCATGTCTTGAGAAAATGATTGAAATCGCATTCGAAGAGAATAGGCTAATTTGTTTGACAGGAAATTTGAAGACACAAGAGCTTTCAGGCTGTTGCCTACCTACTTTTTACTGATCTTACCCAGGACTACAGAGATAACGAGTAAAACCCTGAGCAGATGTGCGCACAAACACACACACACACACACACACACACACACCACCCCACATCAGTTTGTTGAGGAGGAAAATAGATTTAGCAAATTAAACTTCTCAGCCAAAGCGCATACTGAAAAAGGATCTGTAGCTGTTAAAGAGAAACATCCTGCTCTGTGCTGGGACAATAGGACACGTGCCCTGAGAGCAAGACCTCATTGATCAAAAGGACCAACTGTGAAAATGCAAACTCGTTTGAAGAGAATGAGCCTGAACTGAAACAGATACTGCCACCGAAGAGGGGCCTCGCTCCTAAAAAGCAGCTGCCTGTGAAAGTCTTTCCTCAGGGTCAGCATACATAACTGAAGCAACTGTGTTTCAAGGGAACTGGCTCCAACCCGAGATGGCAGTGGGAATTGGTAGTGTCACCCATGTGGTACTGATTTTTTAGGCATGAAAGATGGATCATTGTTGGGGTCATGCAGTCTCCACAGTTCCAGAGAGTCACTGACACCAGGCAGTGTGTTCCAGGGTTTGAGTCCTTGGAAAGAATCCCAGAGAACCTACACGAAGCTGTAAAGGTGAAGTCTGAGTTATAATAGAGACCCCAGTATGCCAGGACCTTAGTGCACCCACAAAAACAGATAGAGTGGAGTAGAATCTGCCTAAGAGAGAGGCGCTTTATCCTGCAGGTGGCAGAACTGAGGAAGTGGGATTATTCACGCCTTTTGGAACCTAGAGAATTTCATAATGAGCACAAGATGTCAGACATGGAGCTGCTAGATTTGGTGTTTTTCTGCTGGTTTATCTTCTTGCTTTGGTCTAATCTTCCTTGGTAGTCGCAATTCTTCCTTTTTGGAATGGAATATTTATTTATTCATTTATTTTGAAATTGTATGTTGGAAGCATGTCATTTATTTCTTAGTTTATAGGAGATCACAATTAAGAGATTTAGTTGAGTCTTAGAGGAGACACAGATTTTGAATTTTAGACAGCATTGGAACTTCTAAAGATTGTATGTATTTTGAAATTGGGGCTGAATGTGTTTTTCCAAATGAGATGGCCATAAGACTGGAGGAAAAGTGGTAGGAGGCTATGGCTTACAAATTTGGGTGTTGAATTAGCAAAGTATAAAGTTATGAAGGTCAGTGTTGATTATCAGCTTGCCAGCATCTGGAATCACTTAGAAGGCAAGGCTCTTGGCCCACCTGTGAAGGATTGTTTAGTTTAGAGTAGCCTCTAGCAGGTCTTTTAAGGATTATCTTGATCCAATTGTGATGCAAAGACCCATCCTAAAGGAACTTGGTTTTAGTTTGCATAGAAAGGAGAAAGCTAACTGAGCTTGGAAACTCATTGCTCTCTCCTTCCTGATGACACTCCTTGCTCGGCTCCGCCTCCCTTCACTTCTCCATCATAATTGGCTAAACCCTCAAACTGTGAGCCAATAAAACCCGTCTTTCCTTGAATGTGAGGGTGTTTTGTCACAGCAATAGGAAAATATCTAAAGTGTTCTCTAAATTCTTCAAAGAGAACTTTTGAGCAACAATGCAAATATAAGAATGTTTTGAGTCTTAAGTCACTTTGTTTTTTATATAGAAAAACTTAAGCCCAGAGACCTGAAAACGTTTCTAAAAGTCACTTATGTCCTTACCTCAAGGCCTTCCAGGATCCCCTCCCTAACCCTGGACTTTAGGAGAGCAGGGAAGTCTTAGAACAAAATGTCCATGTTGGAGAAGAGGGACCAAGTGTGCCAATAAAGTTTATCTGGAGAAACAAGCTGCGGTGTTCGTGTTCACCCAGGGATTTTATTTTAACAAATTGGCTCATGATTCTGTGTCCCCAAATGTAAAGAAGAGGCCTGAATACAGAAGGGGTTTGTGGAGCCTCATCATGTGTGAGGGTCATTCCATAATAGAGTTTATAACTGGAAGTCTTTTAATAATCAGGCCCAGGATATCTGGGTATAGAAATTTGTAACCTGAATTAATAATTCACTAAGGAAGTGCTTTGTTTTTTTTGTTTTGTTTTTTGTTTTTTTGTTTCTTTGTTTTGGTTTGGTTTTTTTTGGTTTTTCGAGACAGGGTTTCTCTGTAGCTTTGGAGCCTGTCCTGGAACTCCCTTTGTAGCCCAGGCTGGCCTCGAACTCTCAGAGATCCGCCTGCCTCTGCCTCCCGAGTGCTGGGAGAAATGATGAACTCAAAATGTGATGGGGGAGGTTGTCATGTTAGAGACCTAAGGGTGAATTGTAGACATAGTCCAAGGAAGTCTGTTAGAGAACCTGGGAGAGCCGGGAGAGCTGATACTGCAGATTAAATATGAAGGCTACCTGCTGGAGAATTGCTTCTTAGCTGGGGGTAGGTGAGCCATTTATCTGTATTTAGGCCTTTGATCAAATGGGATCCACCCATACAGTAGAGATTAATCTATTTTACTTTAGGACCACTGATTTAAATGTATTTTCTACTCCCCCCAACACCGTAATGAGACATCTTGAACAATAATTCAGCTAAACATTTGAATATTGTAATCTAGTCAGGTTGACACATACAATTAAGTATCACATCGTGTCAGAAGACTAGGGAACTTTACTGACTGTACAAGTGAGTAGAGATACAATCAGATAATGGCTGGGGAGATACTGACCGTAACCTGGGGGTGGCATGGTGAGCAGTTGGATGCCATTGGTCTTTAAGTGAAACTGCCAACCTCAGGACTTTCCCTAGGATGAGATGCAGTTGGAGTTAAATTTATGGTTCACGACAACCAGAGACAAACTGTAGCTCTACATCTCTGTAAACTGCATGGCCATTGTATGTGTCCTCAAATGTGAAGAAGAGGCCTGAATACAGAAGGGGTTCGTGGAGCCTCATCATGTGTGAGGGTCATTCCATAATAGAGTTTATAACTGGAAGTCTTCTAATAATCAGGCCCAGGATATCTGGGTACGGAAATTTGTAACCTGAATTAATAATTCACTAAGGAAGTGCTTTGTTTTTTTTTTTTTTGTTTTTGTTTTTGTTTTTCGAGACAGGGTTTCTCTGTAGCTTTGGAGCCTGTCCTGGAACTCCCTTTGTAGCCCAGGCTGGCATCGAACTCCCAGAGATCTGCCTGCCTCTGCCTCCCGAGTGCTGGAATTAAAGGCATGCGCCACCACCGCCCGGCCAAGGAAGTACTTTGTTGAAAATAAAATTGATAGCATCTCTTTCAGACTCTCAGTAACTTAGAGGAGGATTTAGTGTACATGTTCATAATGCAGAGTGGTATGTATTGTTTAAAAGATTCCTTTATTTGAATATTTTCAGTTGAACAGAGTTAGGTCATTTCTCTGGCAGATTTTTTTTCTATTTTAGTTTTTAATTTCTATTTCATTTGTGTAGCATGTCACTATTCCTGTGATCTCACCCACAGGCTGAGATGTGCACCCTGTCACACCCCTTGTTTAATCTTCCTGTTGCTAAGGTGGTCCTTTCTTCACTCTAATATAGGACTAACAAGGTTTGGGGGTTTGCAGTTGTCATGAGCCTAATAGTTCTGAAAATCCAATCCTCCTAAAGTATGGCTAAGGAATGGTTGAGCGATATGATGCTGGCAAATTAAAGGAAAGGAAAGAGGAGGGAGTGAAAGTTGTGATGTTGAGAGGGCTGCTATATAGGCACAGAACTCTACCTGTGCAAGATGAAGATCTCCATGGCAGCAGCATCCAGTGGGATGGACTCGATACCACTTCAAGTGGTTTAGATGATAAATTTGATATATCATTTATATTTGAGCACAACTGAAATTTAAATACATGAAAGTAAAAGATAAAATGTATTAAGATTTAGTTGGCATTGTGTATGCTGTGTGGGAGGAAAGGGAGAAGAAGAAAAATTAAGGAATCTTATCAGGACAGTGGGAGGAAGGAAACAGCTAGAGTTTTTGGCTTCTTTTTTCCTATCTGTGGCTTAACCCAGCACCTGGTGGTCCTCTCTTCCCTCATCTCTGGGATAAACTATCATAGTGTTGCCCTGTAAAGAAGCTGTGAGGAGTCATAGAGAACGAGGGAAGAAGAACTGGCTCTTTTTTTTTTTTTTTTTTTTTTTTTGGTTTTTTTGAGACAGGGTTTCTCTGTGGTTTTGGAGCCTGTCCTGGAACTAGCTCTTGTAGACCAGGCTGGTCTCGAACTCACAAAGATCCGCCTGCCTCTGCCTCCCGAGTGCTGGGATTAAAGGCCTGCGCCACCACCGCCCGGCAGAACTGGCTCTTATTGTATTCTTTTTTGTTTTCTTCAAACAGAATTCCAATGGCCAGTGAAAGCATCATTTTCATACTAAACCCTTAACATATTGCTTATGTCATTTTATGAAGAAATGAAAGGAAGGTTTAGAGTTACCCTTCCCAAGGCCTGTGAGAGAGCGTGTTCTACAGCATCCACCCATCTTTTACTCAGATATGGTGAGGCATGACCAGTGATTGCTAGCACTTTCCTCTCACCTCTTGAAAGGTAATAATAGCCTTTCATACTTATTCCATGTCTGGGTGGCACTTGGGGACCCCAGCTTTTCTAGTGATAAATCCTAGAGTATAAACAGATTTATTGCAGGGCAGCTCAAGCCCGTCCCTAGTCTGTATTGTTCATTTGCCTTCTTCCTCCCCTGGACATGACTAGCGCTGGATTGTGACTCATTTCTTTCACTTTGGAGCATGGCAAATTGGCCTTCTCTTGTTGGCCAAGTGTGCAGGCATCCTTTCAACGTTAAGAAAACCTTGAAGACCAAATGACATTGCATGTTTTCCTTCTATTCTCTTACAAGGACCTCTGGAAGTATTTTTGCGGTGTTGAGCAGATTAAACCCTGAGCCCTTGTAGGGACAGGTCTTTCAAAGCATTTGTTGTCAACATGAACAAAAGAGGATTGTCATGTGACAAAGACTACCTCCCTGGCCGAGGAAGACAGGAGTCTGAAGGATGTTAGGGTTTTGCTCAGTAAACACCCAATATTACACATCAGAGATGGATTTCTTAAGAAGTTAAGACTTTGTCCTCCCTCTTTCTTACCTGACCTGGCCTCTTCCAAAGTCTTGGTTGCCTGATCTCATGCTTGGTGTAAATTTTGTCAAAGTGATGCCTTTGCCTTTCTTCAGCCCTTGCTAACTTCACCCTAACTCACAGCTCAGCCCATTAAAATCTGCTTCTGTTTGTCCTTTTACTGGTACGAAAGTGTGGGCAGGCAGAACTACGCCCAATGCTGCCATGGTGGGTGCAAGGCCAGCTGAAGAGCGGAGAGACTCGAGACTGGGTAAAGAAGCAGAAACAGGATGAATTCACCTCAGAGTGGCGGCTTTCTGTAACTGGGCTGCCCCTGGGCAGATCGGCCTCCAGAGTGGCAGATTTGAAAGCCAACCTCTGTCACGTTTGCATTTTGTCTCTGTCACCCATTCCCCAGGGCATCCTAAGAAAGTCTGTCTGAGTTCTTAGGGGCAGCCTTGATGACTACAGTCAGCTTTCCTCTGAATAATAGAAGCTGTGGTTGTATATTAGAACCAGACATGCTTTTATTTGGCCTCGGATTTCAATAAAATTTACTGATGCTAAAGATAATCAAACCATTTCATTTTCCATGCACTTTATGGTCCCCAAACAGTGTTATTCCTTCGGAGGGAAAAGTCTATTGCTTATATCACATGCTCGTCTATTTAGAGAGAGAAATCCTTGAAATTCAGGATAGGGATGCCTGTCTCTTCTCCTCCTGCTGTCTTCCTTCTCAGAATGCCCTGTATTCCATGGAGGACACAGAAACCCAGGTTCAGAGTGAGGAGGCTGCATTAATCTTGTGGTCCCTTGGCTGGCTGGTGGAAAGAGGCAGCCCGTTTATCAGTTGTTAATTGGTGAGGCTTAGTCACTGGGGCTGTTGTTTCAATTTAAATTTAATGGGGCTCTGGTAGTTTCTACACACAGAGCCTGTGTCCCTCCCAAAGTAATGGAAGTTGAAACCCAAGTTAACCTCTACTGTGGCACTGAAGTATGGCATATCATAATTGCTTTGTGCTATAAAAGTACATACATGTAACATGAGAGCCATTTTGAATGACTAAGTGAAAACAGACTGCCCTGGAACTCACTCACTTATCCCAGGCTAGCCTCTTATTCATGGCCATCCACTGTATCAGCATCTTGAGCGCTAGGCTTATAGGTGCGAGCCACCAACTTGATTAAAAATTGACGTATCCTGAAAACAAGGTTTCAGGTTGTTGCTGGAGCAGTTTTTCTTGCTTGTTTTAATATTGAAATTTTTTTTAATTTTAATGGCTATTCAAGAAAGAGATAACCCCTGAGTATTCAAAGTGTGCCTCAAGCCAGAGTCTCATTAGTTGTGTAAATCAGCTCCAGTTATTTTATTACTATTAGCCTCGGTTTCCTAACGAACAGAGTAAGAACAGATAATATGACTTCCACAGGGTTGCTTGTGAAATAGGATAGCAGATGTTAAAAAAAATTTGTCAGGAAAAGACTGCCTCCCAGAGAACATGGGCCATAGTAAGCACTTTATATACAGAAGCCAGTCATACTGTATCTGTCATATAGACGAGAGATGTTTATGGACTATTCACTCAGTTTTACCTGTTTATCTCTAAATAAAACTGAGTGTAGCCATTTGAAACAGAGTGACTCTAGAATTTCAGTTTTAAATCCCCAAACTCATTTTTCCCTGACTTTAAAATGATTAGTTTATGTGTGTGGGTGTTTTACATGTATGTAGGTCTGCGTGCCTACCTGGCGCCAACAGAGGCCAGAAGCTAGAATTGGATTCCCTGGAAATCTAGTTCCAGGGAATTGTTAGCCTCTGTGTGGGTGTTGGGAATCAAACCTGGGTCCTCCAAACAGCAGCCTGTGCTCTTAACTCCAGTCTCCTCTTTCTGTTTAACAACGTGTAAGTTTTCTTATTCTATCAGAACAGATCTGTTACTCTGGGCCATGAGTAGGCACAGGTCTGGGGTTTCTCCTCAAGCTTCACCCAATATTCCAACCCCAAACCTTACACGAACAGCCTGGAATTCTGATGTTGCACACAATTTTATTGAAAGGACGAACTTATGTTGTTCTATTCTGTTTTTCCAAAGATTATAACCTCAGTCCTAAAACCCACTGAATATGATTGCCATATAATCTATAGCCATTGGGCCCTTAGCTTCCCAGGAAACTGAGTGGGGTTTTATAGATGACTCAGATGTCTCAGCTGAACAGAGAGGAACAGTGAACTGTAGCTAGCCAGTCTGCCTCCTGACATTCCCCCAAACATTCTCACCCACCCCCGCCCAGCAGCTTTCCGGAGGTTGTCTTTTTATTGCCTGCAATTATGAGGGGAGAAACATGAGCCACTTCAATATCTTTGGAGTGTTATTTGAAAGGACTAGCATGACTAATGTTTGTTAATATGTGTATCACATGGTACCACCATGCATTGAGATATTGAGATGGGGCTTTATCCATCTCTTATTGTCCCATTTTAGTCCTAGCCACGTCCTGTGGCATCATCAAGATGGTGAGCATCATGCCCATGTCATGGATGAGGAAATGAGGTCTAGAAACAGTCAAGAAACAAGTGATTGAGAAAGCAATGAAGTAGACTCCTCTGGTCCCTATCCATGGTAACAAGAATCTCAGTGGCGATCAGTCATGCATCATGGAGGGAGCATGATGTTTGGGCTCTTAAGCCTAGTTCTTGTTATGTGTGACCTGGTCACACTGTACATCTTGTGTCTTCTCCCACATCCACCTCCACTACAAGCCCCTTCCACCCCCATCCCCAGTATTCTCTTCTCTCAGTCTTCTTTGCAAGCTTCCAGTTGAATTTTCATCTCTTTTCTACCACTGGGCTCACGTCTCTTGGCTTTCCCTAGGGTACCTGATGGTTTTGTTTCCCAACTGTAGAGCATAGTACCTTCCTTTAGAATTTCATTCTTGTACACACAAGACAGAGCAGAAGCCCTTCCAACTTTAAGGTGGAAGGCAGGGATTATATGTTAAGTCACAGTAGAACAAGTGTTAGAAAATGGACTAATGTTCTTGAGTCATACATGGTTTCCCCAAGTGGGCTGGCTGGTTGGCTTGCTTGCTTGCTTGCTTGCTTGCTTGCTTGCTTGCTTGCTTGCTTGCTTCCTTCCTTCCTTCCTTCCTTCCTTCCTTCCTTCCTTCCTTTTTTGGTTTTTCTAGACAGAGTTTCTCTGTGTAACAGCCTTGGCTATCCTGGAACACCTTCTGTAGACCAGGCTGGTCTCAGACGCACAGAGATCCACCCGTCTCTGCCTCCCAATCGCCGGGATTAAAGACGTGCACCACCACTCCTTGGCCCCCATGTTGGATTTCTAACAGACATTGCCTGCTCACCTCAGCAGCTGCTTTTATCTAGGTTTCTCTCTGGCTCCCCTGCCTCTCTTGGTCTAACTTTGACCCCTAAACAGAGCACAGTAAGTTAGGCTCCTCTCTTGCTGCTCAGGCCATATATACAGTCTCTCATGTCTCCCAAGGAACAGGAGGCTGGCCATTCAGATAAGCGTAGCAAGACTAGCACTTCTCACTAAATGAAACTTTTCCAAGCCTGGCCTCTTAAAACACCTTTTCCTCACATGTGCTAATGATGCAGCCATGTTCCTGTGGAACAGTTTGTCACCGTCATCCCGTTCTACAGTACATAAACCTGAGGGCTAAAGGGGTTAGCTAACCTTCCTAGGAACACATAGAAATCTTCTCTCATCTCCACTACACAGTGGCTATCAGATGTTTCCTTAAAGTTCAATCGTCTCTCGCACACTCTGCCATTTGTAGTACCAAAACATGTATAGGTATATCCATGAGAGGGTATGGCTGAGTATCAGTAAATTTTCTTTACAGAACCAGGTGGGGAACTGGGAACTCGTCTTTGTGAATCTTGCACGCTGCCCCACAACTGCCCTTTCTTAGGTGCTGCTCTCGCTTTAACGTGAGACCTAAAGTGGGTTGACACTGGAATCCAGTCTTCCTGAGCACTTCATTTCAGTTTCCTTTCTTTTTTTCTAGCTAGAAGTAGTACAAGGACCGCACAGTGCATGCGCTGACCATCACTTCCAAGGTCTAGTTTTCTCTGTAGGCTGGATGAGACCTAGACAGTCTAATGTATCTGCCATTTACTATGTCGAGAACAGCAGGCAGGAGGTGCTGTTCCCTGCACGTTGGGATGCTAACTCTGACAGCTAGAGCCGAGCTGCCTTTGTGTGTTTTTTGATGGCTGCTTAGTGTGTGATGCTGACGGGCACCAACATCCTGCCATATCCAAGTCCACATTTTGTGGGATCTACTCTGTGCGCTGGCTTCATTTGTGTGCTTTGCTTCCCAAGATGAAGGTTGAAAACGTTTCCTGTCTATAAGGAGGACTTAAAAAACCATTAAGTTGTTTTTTTGTTGGCAGATCCATAACTGACAAGTGACCAAAGTTCATCTCTGTCCGTGTGTCTCAAAATGACCTGTAAAAACAAGCCCCACGATTGGCTGAGTTTCAGGTTTAGGTTGAATTTTACTGCTGGTTTTTCATGTAAGCCCCCCAAAATGGGGGCTTTTTAATAAAAATGTTGAAACCATTGTAATCTTTTGGTAAAATTTCTCATTTTACCCCTTCTCTGAGTTGAGGAAGGGCCTTGGAAAACTACTGTTGCCCCTCTTATTGAATCTCTAAAGCACCAGTTCCAGCCCCTCTGGAATAAGAAGGGTAGAGTTGTCTACTAAGCCCTGGACCCAGAGAAACTTCCTGTGCTGAGCCAGGAACAGACTCCACTTGCCAAGCTCTTCTTGGGCTAGACAGCACCAAGACAGCCATCGGCCTCAGGGAAGGAATACAAACTTACTCCTGTCTGCACTTCATAGGAGCTGCTCACCTGCTTTTCCTACTGTTTTAGAAGAATTAAGATTCTTTTATAATTTGTTGAAATTAAACTATAACTACATAGTTTCTCTCTCCATTTCTTCTTTCCAACCCCTCTCATATGCCTTCTTTGTTTTGTCTCTCAGATTCATGTCCCCTTTTCCATTAACTATCTGTATTTCTCCTGTCGGTCTATCTCTCCATCCATCCATCCATCCATCCATCCATCCATCCATCCATCCATCCATCCATCAGCTATCTATCTCTATCTATCCATCCATCATCTATATCTATTATTTTCTCTCTCATATATCTCTCATTTATCTTCTTTAGGATGCTTAAATGCAAGCTCTCAGTCCATATAATATTACTTGTATGTATATAATTTCAGAGCTGACCATTTGGTATTGGATAACCAACTGGGAGACTCTTCCCTGTGTGAGACTGTTTCTCCTGCTTTCTGCATTCCTCAGCTGCATGCAGTTCTTTGTCTAGGGTGGGGCTCCCTCTTTCATCTACCACATTAGCATGGCTCTTGGCGTCTTCCTTGTTCGGGTCTTAGGCAGCTCTATTGGGGGGATGTCATGGGTCCAGCTTTCCTGTCATTTCTAGGAGATGCTCTCTCAATGCTGACTGTTTCTTTGGCCTTTCTAATATTTCTATCCCCTCACCCTTGTTCAAGTTCTAGGGACCATGTGTGATGTGTGTAGGAGTTACATTGTAGAGGTATCAGTTCTCTGCATTTTGATTGGGATGGTTTTCTTTTCTTTTTTTTTTTTTCGAGACAGGGTTTCTCTGTGGTTTTTTGGAGCCTGTCCTGGAACTAGCTCTTGTAGACCAGGCTGGTCTCGAACTCACAGAGATCCGCCTGCCTCTGCCTCCCAAGTGCTGGGATTAAAGGCGTGCGCCACCACCGCCCGGCTGGGATGGTTTTCTGTAATGGTCTCTTTCTGTTCCAGAGAGAAGTTTCTTGAATGAAGGGTGAAAGCTACACTTATCTGTGTATATAAGGATGCATATTTAGAATGCAATTGAGAATTCTACTGGTTTAGAAAAGTGATGCTAGTAGAATCTCCTCCAGGACCCATGACCTCACTCACCCTGGGTAGTTGGCTAGGTTTTCCTCTTGATGAGTGGGCCTTGAGTCCAATTAGAGAGCTGTTGGCTCTCAGCAAGATATGAGTACCACTATTTTACTTTTAGAATTTTTATGCCGTGTTGGTCATTGTTGTAGTCATAGAATTAAGATGCTTTAAGAACATTTTTTGCAGACCTTATATGTCTGATTTTTTTTGGCAACCATATATTGAGGACACTGTATACTGAGTGCAAGGATTATAACTTCATATGAGAGAGATTACCCCATGGAACTTTGGTTCAGTGGAAAATGATGATCAACAGATATAGTAAAGCTGAGATGCTAGAACCAACAGCCTAACTATGGGTGAGGGTTGTATCTAAAAGCAGTGTATGTCCTTAATACATGGGAATGTAGGCCATAGGAGTCCCTTGCCAGAGACAAGGTCCATCTGGGAACACAACACGTCAATGAAAGTGGGAGACAACTCTTTGTCAAGTAATAGAGGGTGAAGTTGGAGGAACTTAACAGTTCCCAGACTTCAGTGCACTTGGGTGAAGGGGTGGGGTTAAGAGGAGGGCAGGGAGTTTGCTAGGCTCATAGGGAGGGTGTAGAACATGCACAAAATCTGCACTTGGCCCTGATAGCTTGCACCGTCCTGCTCCATGTTGAGCTGGGACAAGGCAGCCTTAGTGGTGCACCCACTTTTCACCTAGTGCCCTGCTGAACCAGCCTTCTCCTGCAGCGTCTGAGACTAAAGGAGCTGCACAGAAAAGCCCCTGAAGCCATGGGCTCTACCTCCCCCTTAAGTCTGTGTCATTCTACCTTTACCCTATAGACACCTTTGAGTGATTCGAGTCACTAAACAAAGCAAGATACAGTTTGCAGTAAACTTAACTTTGCAGTGTGAATGCTATATATGTAAGTAACCATTTACAATGCTGTGATTACCCTGTAGTTCAGATTTATAATCTCATTATTCTATGGACTTTCTTCATGTTCCTCTGATCACCAAAGCACCCTACGAACACTGATCCATTCCTCCACTCTCACAGGTCTGCCTTTATAGACTACTTGCACATGCACACAGTCTTCTGGGTTCAGCTTCCTTTACATGGTGTGAGGTATCTGAGGTTCATCCATGTTACTGTAGGAAGTAGTGTCCTGATCTTTTCATCACTGACCAGAAATCCATGGCATGGATGAACTGCGGTTGTTTGTCTGTTTTCATGCTAACGTCCAGTCATTGGCATGTGGTACAGCCATTGGCATGTGGTACAACCGTTAGCAGCAATCTTGCCTGTATGGCTGTGTGGGCTTCTTACAGGGTTTTGGTGCTCTTTTGTCTCTGTTATAAACTCCCTCCCAGCATCTAGCCTTACTGTTGTTAACCATGAGTGAGCCATACCCTGCAATCTGCACGTAGTTGATTTTTCTGCAGAAGTCTTTTCTGACTCCACAGGAATGAAGTAAGTCTTCCTTCCCAGGCATCGTGATAACTCTGTATTTATATAAAGCATCTCACTGTGTCTCAATCCATTTGCTGTTTGTGATGGTTAATCTTAGTTGTCCATTTGATATGATAATCACCTAGGTGATGAGGAATAGGTACAATGTGACCAGCTGCCCTAAGTCTCACTTCTGTGGCTTTCCTAGCAACCATGGACTGCATCCTCAAACTCTGCCCCCAAACAAACCCTTTCTGCCTTATGTTGCTTTTGCCCAGGTATTTTATCTCACCGGGAAGAATAACTAAGACACTATCCCTGGGTAAGTTTCTTTCCATCAGGGATGTGTTGCTCACTGCTAGCTGTGTCCAGTCCTCAGCTGAGATAATTAAATATGACTGGACTGAGGGGCGACTTCATCAGCTTCTGGTTGGCAAGTGAGACAAGGAACAGCCAGACAACTAAGTAGCTTGATCTGCTCATCTGTCCAGAGGAGTCCTGCTCTCTCTTGGGCCAATGGATATTGTCGCACGAGATGTAACTCCAGAAATGGGAGCCTCTCAGTTTTCTTTGTCACAGAACATTTCAAATATTCCCCTGCTTACGAGAGAGAGAGAGAGAGAGAGAGAGAGAGAGAGAGAGAGAGAGAGAGAGAGAGAGAGAGAGAACGCTCCAGCTTTTCAGAAGTTCAAGTAAGCGCTTGTTGCCCCATAGCTCCCAGAATCTGGTTCAGGACTGAGAGCATTCTATGGGGCAAGCTCTGCTTGGCTCTCTGATCCAGAACATCTCTGTGAGTCATTTAGTTAGACATTTAAAACACGTCACACGCATTCTGGAGACACTCAACAGGGAGCTAAGTGAATGAGGGAATAAAGGACAGAAGAGGCAAATGCTCCAGTGTTTGCTGAGTTCTCAGTCATGGTATTACCAAGGATCAAAAGTTTTGCCATCAGGAGGTGGACAGCTTTGTGAGCTGCGCCTGTGAAGCTGCTAGCTCAGAGGTTCTCAACCTGTGGGGTACGACTCCTTTGGGGGGATCTAACAACCTTTTCACAGGGTTCGCATATCAGATGAGTTCATTACTGTTCATAACAGTAGCAAAATTACGAAATTACAGTTACAAAGCAGCAACAAAAATAATTTTATAGTTGGGGGTTACCACAACGTGAGGAACTGTATTAAAGGGTTGCTGCAGCTGTTCCCTGTGTTATTTATTTATTTATTTAATTTTGGTTTTTCAAGACAGGGTTTCTCTGTAGCTTTGGTGCCTGCACTGGAACTAGTTCTTGTAGACCAGGCTGGCCTTGAACTCACAGAGATCCGCCTGCCTCTGCCTCCGTAGTGCTGGGATTAAAGGCGTGCGCCACCAGCCACCACCACTAGCCTGTGCTTCTTGTCTATAGGGGTGTGGAGGGTGGGCAATTGGTGTTGCAGTTTTCCCTGCTGATCTTTGTTCACCTCTTTGTTCAGCTGTTACCTTCCTTGCTGAGCGCCAGTTGCACATAGCTCCAGACCCCAGCCCTCCATTCCTCAGGCCTGGTTGGTTTTTCCTTAGCCCTTGGTACTTTCTGGCACCAAACTGTACTGTGTTTAGTCTCCAACAGCTGTGAATTCGACTCCTACTTTTCCACCTGGCCCTAGGCAACTCTTTTTTTTGTTTGTTTATTATTAAAGATTTTTGCCTTCTCCCCACCACCACCTCCCATTTCCCTCCCCCTTCCCCATCAAGTCCCCCTCCCTCATCATCCCTAAGAGTAATCCGGGTTCCCTGCCCTGTGGCAAGTCCAAGGACCACCCACCTCCATCCAGGTCTAGTAAGGTGAGCATCCAAACTGCCTAGGCTCCCACAAAGCCAGTACGTGCAGTGGGATCAAAAACCCATTGCCATTGTTCTTGAGTTCTCAGTAGTCCTCATTGTCCGCTATGTTCAGCAAGTCCGGTTTTATCCCATGCTTTTTCAGACCCAGGCCAGCTGGCCTTGGTGATTTCCTGATAGAACATCCCCATTGTCTCAGTGTGTGGGTGCACCCCTCGCGGTCCTAAGTTCCTTGCTCGTGCTCTGTCTCCTGCTCATGATTTGGACCTTGAGATTTCAGTCTGGTGCTCCAATGTGGGTCTTTGTCTCTGTCTCCTTTCATCGCCTAAATGTTTTTCTTTGGGTTCACCTTCTTAATTAGCTTCTCTAGGACCACGCATAATAGGCTCAACGTCCCCTATTCATGGCTAGAAACCAAATATGAGTGAGTACATCCCATGTTCCTCTTTTTGGGTCTGGCTCACCTCACTCAGGATAGTGTTTTCTATTTCCGTCCATTTGCCTGCAAAATTCAGGAAGTCATTGTTTTTTACTGCTGAGTAGTACTCTAATATGTATATATTCCATACTTTCTTCATCCATTCTTCCATCGAAGGGCATCTAGGTTGTTTCCAGGTTCTGGCTATTACAAACAATGCTGCTATGAACATAGTTGAGCATATACTTTTGTTGTATGATAGGGCATTTCTTGGGTATATTCCCAAGAGTGGTATTGCTGGGTCCAGGGGTAGGTGGATCCCGAAATTCCTGAGAAACCGCCACACTGTTTTCCAAAGTGATTGCACAAGTTTGCATTCCCACCAGCAATGGATGAGTGTACCTCTTTCTCCACAACCTCTCCAGCAAAGGCTATCATTGGTGTTTTTTTATTTTAGCCATTCTGACAGGTGTAAGATGGTATCTTAAAGTTGTCTTGATTTGCATTTCCCTGATCGCTAGGGAAGTTGAGCATGACCTTAAATGTCTTTTGGCCATTCGAACTTCTTCTGTTGAGAATTCTCTGTTCAGCGTAGTGCCCCATTTTTTAATTGGGTTGATTAGCCCTTTATGGTCTACTTTCTTGAGTTCTCTATATATTTTGGAGATCAGACCTTTGTCTGTTGCGGGGTTGGTGAAGATCTTCTCCCAGTCAGTGGGTTGCCTTTTTGTCTTAGTGACAGTGTCCTTTGCTTTACAGAAGCTTCTCAGTCTCAGGAGGTCCCATTTATTCAATGATGTCCTTAATGTCTGTGCTGCTGGGGTTATAGGTAGGAAGTGTTCTCCTGTGCCCAGGTGTTGTAGAGCAACTCTTATCTGTAAAACGGATCACGTCACCAAGTGAGAGGCTCCTCGCAAGGATTCAGTCAGCAAGCACAGTACCTGAGGTTTGGGGGAAACCCTTGTAGACTACATTAAGTGCTTGTTGCTCAGGGCTCCCCTTTCTTTCCCCTGTCTTTCACATTCAGAGGAGATGGAATCAGAGTGAGCATTTCAGGGGAGGAGCTTGAGGCTCAGCATTTAGACCTAGCTAAATCTGGAGAGCAGGTCTGGCCTGTTTGTCTACACAGCCTTAAATTCATTCTCCCCGCCCTTTCCCCTTCTCTTCTTTTCTTCCTTCTACCCATCTCCGTTTTGCTTCCTGTTCTTAATTTGTTTTCAAAGAAAATTACCATGACTGCCCGTTTATGGGATTGAACAGGGCTTTCCACCCCCAGTCAGAGTTTGGCTGTCGTTTGGCTTCCTTGGTATTCCCCTGTATCTCAGGCCCATGGTATTGAAGCAACGGTTTTTTTTGGTGGGTACAGTTCTACATCTGCAACTGATTTTGCCTGCAGATGGGCTCGGACAGAAATAATTAGCCACTTGCCCCTTTTTGTGAGGGTGCAAGTGGCCCCTCTTGCCAGCAATTACTGAGCCTAGGAGAAGAAGAAGCCTGGGGGGGGGGGACTGGAAAGTTAGGCGCTAGAGCAAGGTTCTCAAGTTTTTAAAAGTTGCAGCTAGCTTTTCCTTTTACTGTTGGATTTGAAAGTATGCCCACTGCCTTGGAAGAGACAAGCACTCTTCTCAGAGAGCGGCACCTCAAGTCCTCACTCTTCCTCCCTACGTTTATTCTGGGGCTCATTTGAATGCGCTGTGTGTTCTCAGCGCTGCCTTTGGTTGTGTAGCTCACTTGTGCTACACGCTAAGCAAATGTATACAAACACCGAGCTGCTCTCCTCCGGCCTTTGTGCCTCGCAGCAGCAACTTCCCGTCTTCCGTGCCTTTGCAGACAGCGCTGCAGTGACTTGGCATGTGGTACCTTCGGATCCATGTGGATCTGGATCTCTTCCCTCCAGTGTGGCCTCTGATTAGGACAGCATCCAGCGGCATTAGGGGACTTGAGCAGTCTGTTAACAAATCAAGTTGTTGATTGCCATCCTCAACCATCTATCCCTGGGATTCAGAAATTTGTCTGTGGGGAGCCTGCCTCGGACAATAAAGGAACAAAACACGTTCTGGCTCTTAATGGGAAACAAAAGTGCTTAAACCAAAGCAGACTGCTTCTTTAAATATCCAATTGCCCAGCAGGGCCGCTCTCCCAGGGAAGTTTAAGGAGCCCTGTATTTAATTGGGAAAAGAAGCTGGGTTTGTGTTTTCTTCAGTGTCAGCCTAGCAGATGCGATTGGATTTTTGACACTTTGCAGAAGACAGACTCCTTTCCATTAGCCATGAATGTAGGGCCTGCATCATTTATTTGACTTTGTAAATTCTGCCTGTGCTGTAATCGGACCTCTGAAACACAGATGCTGACTGCAGGAAGGAATGAGGGACCTTCAATTTGAAAGGAAGAAAACGAAAAGCTTTCTTAACCATTTCCACTCATCTGCCTGGGTCCAGTTTAGACCCCAGGCCCTTTTATGGGGATTTAAATGCAGAGGTGGGACATTTACACCAAAGCTCCCTTTCTAGAATCGACTGGGTGTGTTGCTTTTTGTGGGAATCCGTTATGTCCTCAGTTTTTGTTTTCATTTTCAGTCTCCAATGTGTTTCAAGCAAAGGCAGATTATCTGTAGAATATTTATTAGTAGCTGGTGACATCGCCTTGAAGTAGCTTATGAGAGAGGTTTCAGATTGTGCACGAAATGTCGTGGGATAATGCTTTCTACCTCCTCAGACCTCTAAACCATAGCTTCAATGACTGGAAGCTAGAGAGAGCATTGTCTCTTTAATGTTTTAAAGAAGATAACAATTGAGTTATAAATAGGTCAACTCTATTATTTCTCTTCCTCATTTAATATACAAATGTTTTGGTTCCAGTGTTTGGTGTTAGGAAAAATCTTAAAACGAGCTGCTCCGCCAACACAAAAGAACTCCTATCAGACCAAATCAAACGAAGTTAAATGCCCATGTTTAATAGATGACACACTCCTGGGTGGCCAGGAGAGCATGGCGAGAGGAAGACGGAGGGAGCACACACGCAAACCCAAAACCACGTGTTCCTCTTTCTGGCGCAAGCTTAAATACCCTATGTGGTCAGGGCTTGGCAGGCTGGGAATTGGAGTCCAAGCACAAAGCGCTTGGAAGGCTTGGAGTGACACTTCTAACTCAATATTAGACTTGGAAAAATTGACTAGATTAAGTCACATATAGCACTAGTTCATCAGACAGATTGTGGAACCAACCAAAAGTGACTCTGGTCCTGGGCTCAAAGACTCTTATAACTAGGTATCCAAATAGTTCTCATATGCCAGCAAGCTGGAATCCTTAGCATTATAGATATTTTATAGTTTAATAGTTAAATATAAATATATACAAATACATATGTGTGTGCATGTGTGTGTATATGTATATAAATTCGCCGCTGTGTTCTTCATCTCAACAAACTGGGAAACTGGAATAGGTGACCCTGCTGGCGTCACTGACTGCTGTCAGTTGTGTGTTGCCTGTGTTTGCATGTCTCTACCTCTTAGAGGCTGCTGAATTTCTGTCTGTGACCTTTTGGTCTGCTCATTCCCTTGATTTCATGAGGAATGTTACAAACTGTGTCTGTATTGTTAAAGGTGGTATAGCTGCTGGTAAGGTGCCTGTATCCCTCCCTGTAAGTTACCTCCTCACTGCTGATCCTGCCCAACAACCCTAATGAGACTCATCCAGTGTCCCCCACACAAAGAACAGACACCTCAAAAACAAAACAAAAAGGCATGATGAAAATAGAGGGGAGGCTAGTTGAGAAGAGGAACAAAAGAGGGTCCTGGGGACAAATATTATCAAACCACCTTATGTTCTTTTGTGAAAATTTCAGAATGAAACCCACACTTATGCATGGTTATCATATTATTACAAATATGCTTAGACTCTTGAGAAGGGATTTAACCTTAGCCTCATGCAAAAAGATCATTTGTAGTAATTCTTTGCCATTCATTTGTTACATAGTTAGGAGGAATATTAAAGACGGCCAGAGTTACTGAGTAGCAGGTGTGAAACTCACAGAGAGCACAGGCCATTGTTTGAGTCAGAACTGCAGGTAAGGTAATACATATGGAAGAAAGAAATCCAATTAAAGTGAAGGGCTGCTGGGTGCCTGGGAAGCATACTTCTTCAGAACTGGGCTCCTTGGGGTTCAAGGCTGGGCCCAGCCGTACCAAGTAGTAAAAAATCAAATGTATAGATCATAAGAAAATAATAGGAAGTTAAATATGGGTTATGCTCAAATATCTAAGTATAGACATGTTACTGCTCACTTATACTTTTTTTCTAAGGTGAAAATAAAAAGTTGGCTTGCAAGTATTTCAATTCTTGCATGTCAATTAAGAAGAGCGCCTTCATGTGTAGATGGTGTGGTATAGAATGCACTTTAATCTCCTTCACAAAGATTGCAATTTGAAAACAAACTGCAGTCTAGGGCCAAGTTACTTCGCAGGTTGTGTCAGTAGTGAAATTCGTGCACACCAAGTTTTAGTCACATTGTACTGTTTTTTGATTTTTTCCCCCCATCTACCACAAAATACCTTCTACAGTCACCAGTACTATTGCTTTGGTGGTTTCTATCTCTAGCATCTGTTACTGTGTTTTTAAGGTGGAACATTTGCTGTAGGGGACAGAACAGTTAGCATGAAGAATACTAACCAACAGCAAAATAAATTGTCTGCAAATAATGAAGTCGGCTCCTTGAAGAATGTCCCTTTTTTCGGCCTGGTTCCTGTCCTTCCTCTGGGGAAGTATTGGATTTGTATTAGATTTGGGGAGAGAGAGTCAGGATTTTGTTTATTTAGGAACTAGATTTAAAAATCCAAAATTTGACTTGTTCTAAACCTGCCTGTCTCCAGTGAGTCTTACAACAGTATGGTTGGCTGGGTATGTGAGGGGGATGTTGATGTGGTTTCTTGTCCCAGGAAGGCAGTTCCTGCCAGGTGAGTGTTTCATAGAGTGCACAGTGTGCTTTAAGTTGATGAACAGTTTCGTAAGTGCTAGAGTGGTTATTGTCACCCAGTTTCGTAAACACTTTTAATTTCACATTAATCTCTTCCATTGTTCTTAAGCTTCAAAGAGAAACATCTTATGTTTTTCTCCCTCACATGTATTTTACATGTTTGGCTCTCAAAATTATATAGTCTTTTTAAAAAGCAAAAGCCTGTAGACAGTCAAAATTAAAAACAGTAACCATGAATAAAATAATTCTCAAAGAAGACCCAAAGTCTTCAGCCTCTAAAAGTAAAATCAAATTGTGAAAAGGCATGGCTTGAAGTAATTTAAATGACACAGTTTTATAGCTGTCTTAGTATGACCTTGAGAAAATATTTCCTAAAAGGAATTCTCCCTTAAATAATTCTTTCAGACAAGGTCTTAGGGAGCGAGCTCTCTTGAAGGAGCTGTTTTCTTTGATGCTGCTATTTCCCTGCAAATTCCCCAGGACAGAATATTTGGTTTTAACTTAAGATAATGAAAGTAATTTTCCTTTGAGAACTAGGTTTTCTGCTGAAATGCAAAGCCTGTCTGCAGGTGAGATTTGATTTAATCCTTTGAGTACTTAAGAAGCATTCCTGAGACAGTGGCCAAAAAAGTGACAAGATTATCATGTCGTTTATTGACAGTGTGGGGACAAGAAAAGACCTTTTTATGCAGAGTTTAATGATTTTTTTGAAGTGACTTTAATGTCAATTTTTTTTAGTTACTAAAGCAGTCAAAGATTAGCAGTCTCAAGTTGTAAAGTTTGTTGCAAATGAATTTTAGTGTAGGGATCAAGTAGCGATAAAGTAAGCATGGAAGACAGGCAGTATCTTGTCAACTAGATTTCAAATTTCAAATAGAGTTGCAGTAGACACAATTGTGCAAGGCTAAAAGGGAGCCCACCTGAGAAAATCTGAAGGGAATGGACACATTTGGGGTGTCAGAGTCACCTGTGAATTGTATGCGATTTTAAAGGTTTATTTTTAATATATTTTTCTGCGTATTCGTTATTTCCTTTTTAATTCTTTTTTCTCAGAGTGTTTTGCATATGCTAATAAACAGAACACTTGCTGATGTCAGATACTATTAGAATAAACAAAGAAGACTATAACAATAAAAGCTCTGCATGATTGAAATTTGCTCCCAAATTGTATGACACATATAAGCCACTGATTTCCAGGTCAAATTAGCATCATAAAAATGTTTAATCGTGTCCTGTTAAATGTGTATGTAAGTGTACTTTTGCTGTATGCAGTGATTCCCTGCATGAACTTTACCTTTTATTTGGGGGGACAAAATATGAAAGAAATAATACTTTGTACCTTAAATTTAATGAGTTATACGACTTTTATGTGGAAAACTAACAAAAGTAATTTTTTCCATCAGTCTATTCAGTAAACATGAATTTCTGTGACATTAGGTGTCTCCCTTCACCAGGCCTCCTGTGTCCTCTCTGCATTGTTGCTAGCCATGGCCAGAGCTCCCACGAACTTGTCCGCCTTGTGAGCTTTGACTCCTTCCACCATTGAGTATCACTGGAGGCTGCCTTGGACTCTGCCATTTTGTCATTGGAGTTTTGAAGAATGTTCTGTTTTAAACAATTTGGGGATGTTTTAAATTTACTGCTTATTCATTTATGTCTAAAGAAAAAAATTACACAAAATTCCATACTACTTGAGAACATACTGTCTTGGTTAAGGGTTTGGGTCACATTTTAAAATTAGTTTTAAGAAAAAGGAAATCACGAATGCTCTGGAATCCAGAGAAGTGCCAAGCGTGGGAAGCAGTTGTCCCTTTTTATTTTCAGGTACCTTACCATGGGGTCAGGCTGCGGATGGCAGCAGCACTGGGGTCCTTTAGCTTTGGGTGATGTGCCTTGGGGAACGGCTCCCTTTGCGGTGCCTCCACATCTGCAAAGCCTCTGGCTTTGGTGAGCTGGAATTGTGCAGTATCTCAAGTATTCCACAGGGTGTCACGATGTGGTTGTTCTCAAAAAGATTGTCTGCGAGGAAGTCATTTGAGCAAGCTTTACCCAGTATTTAAAAGGTCATTTTTTTTTTTTTTGTCTTCAGTCAAGGAAGAGTTACTGTAGGCCTACTGTGTTTCCATGATTGAAAATATGCAAATATTAGTGAGATGATGCAAATCTTTATTCTGTTTGGCATCATAGCCAGCCCCGTACTTTTCATTATAGTGAGCTTCTTTGAATGGACTTTCCATGGAGTTTTCTTCCATTTGCGAGTGATTCACAGAGAGAAGGTCACCTTCTGCAAACCTGTTCTTTCCCTACTTTTCCGCTAGACCCTGACTCCCTTCCTTCTGCTATCTGGTGGCAATGTGTTGGTGCAGGAAGAGAGCTGGGAGCCTCCGCTCTGCAAGGGATCTGAAGAGTTAAGGTATAGCTGAAGCAGGAGTTAGACATCTCGTGGCGTGAGCATGAATTTTCACTCCACCAACTTTTTAGATTGATTTCAATGGTGAGATTTTTGAGAGTAAATGAAATAATCCATTTTAACAAAAGGCTTCTCGTGGTTTTCAGATCTGGATAAGATAGCATAAATTCACTAAGTCCACTTAGCTGAACAGTAAGAGTAGTCATAAAAAACTCTGAAGGCTGGCAGGAAGGAACCCTGTGGGGGACATGCTAAGCAAATCTTGCAGAATGCCTTGGGCTTTCATCCTGTCCCTGTGACTGTCTCAGGACCCTGCAACAGGAAAGGATGGAGGGAAGACAGGGAGCGATGGAGAGAAGGAGGAAGGGAAGGAGACTCGGGATTTTTAGTAGCTATCTAGTCAACCCACAAAATGTCACCAGCAAAAAGCAGCAGGCCAGCCTGTCAGTCATATCTTGCCTGCTCTAAGTGGTGAGCTCAGGACGCCGGTGACAGCTTTGTCAGAAGAGCCCTGACAGGGCATCCATCACAAGTGACTCAGGGAAGTCCGAGGGAACATGTCTGCTTTGTCAGCACCAAACAAGGGGCACAGTGCCTGAGACGATGGAAAGACACCCCCCAAAAAAAATTAAAGCACATCAAATGTTACACTCCATGCCTAGAAATGTCCTGGATGCAGTAGGGAATCATACAGTGTCATAAGATACCATTACAGAAGAAAAATCTAATATTCATATAGAATTCAAGAGAGGAGAAAGAATATGGAGCTAAAAGTACTTGAAGAGGTAACTTGAGGACTTAGTAAAAGATGAAATGCTTCCTGGCTTTGTCAAAAGACGTAAACCTACTTGATATGGGAGGTGGTGTGTTGACAGAGGTTTCTGTCCGGCCTGGTCCCACAGTTGTTCAGTCCAAAGAAACTCACAGAGGTCTACATTACTTATAAACTGGTTGGCCTATTAGCTCAGGCTTCTTATTAACTCTTATAACTTACATTAACTCATAATTCTTGTCTGTGTTACCATGTGGCTTGGTACCATTTATCAGCCAGGCATTGTCATCTTATTTCCTCTATGTCTGGGTGATGAATGCAGTCTGAGTCTTTCCTCTTCCCAGAATTCTCCTGTTCTTGTTGCCCCGCCTCTACTTCCTATCTGACTGCTGGCCAACTAGCATTTTATTAAAACAATACAAGTGACAGGGTACAAGACCATTGTCTCACAGCAGTGATGTATGTTGTGAATATGTTTTATTGCCATTGGTTAATAAAGATTCTGCTTTTGGCCAGTGGCTTAACAGAGTGAAGCCAGGCTGAAAGCGATGCATAGAGAAAGTAGGCGAAGTCATGTAGCTGCCATAGGAGACAGACACCTCTGCTGGAGCCCACTGGAAACTTGCCAGTAAGCTGCAGCCATGTAGGGATACACAGATTAATAGAAGTGGGTTAATTTAAGATATAAGAGTTAGCCAGAAATACTCTTAAACTATTAGCCAAACAGTATTGCAACTAATACAGATTTCTGTGTGATTATTTCGGGAGTCTGGGCATCCAGGAAACGAACAAGCAGTCTCTGCCAACAGTCACTGGTGCAAAGATGATCAAGCCTTACATCATCAAACTCAAGGAAATACACACCCAGGCTTTATTAATTAAGCCTCTGAAAATTAAAGTGAAATCTTCAAGCAGTCACAGCCATAAGACTCTGTGTGTCAGGAGACCACCGGTGGAGTCTGAACCCTTAGGCCAGAGAAATTAGCCTTGTACTTTTTAAATGAGAATCCTAAAAATGTCAAGTACAGTTTCTCTGTCTTGTGAAATGTTCATCAGGAATGAGGGAGAAGAAAGCATTCTGACGTAAGGGACAATAATGAGTTACTTGTTAATAGAACTAATTAATAGTATCAAATCTTTAAGACTTGGTGAAGGAAGTTCTCCGTGGAGAAGGAAATGCTAACAGAAAAAAAAAAGATTAGAATTTCTGACAGGTAAGCTGGGAGAATATAGAATGCTCTGTTGTGATGGTTAAAGACAGATCAGCATATACAGAGCAAAGATGGACTTAATTTAGTAGTTGTGCATGTCAGCCTGTGACGATCAGCCACATTTCCCTAGGCTTTGGTGCACTTCCTGAGAAGCATGTGGCTGAAGAAAGCTGTCCCCCTTGTGGTAGAGAAGAGAAAGAAAGGAGTACCAGGTCACAGAATTCCTTTAAAGGGTGTGCTGGCTAAGTTTTTGTCAACTTGACACAGGCTAGATTTATCTGTAAGGAAGGCAGGAACCTCAATTGAGGAGATACCTCCATAAGATTTTGCTGTAAGGCATTTTTCTTAATTAGGGGTTGATAGGGGAGGGCCTAGACAATTGTGGGTGGTACCATGCTTGGTCTGGTGGTCCTGAGTCCTTATAAGAAAGTAGGCTGAGCAAGCCAGTAAGCAGAACCCTTCCATGGCCTCTGCATCAGCTCCTGCATCCAGGTTCTGGTCCTGTTTGAGTTCCTGAGCTGACTTCCTCCACTGATGTACAGTGTGGGAACCCAATCAATTGCTTCCTCCGCAACGTGTTTTTGACCATAATATTTTATCACAGTAGCACCACCACCCTAACTAGGACAAAGGACATGTTCCAGTGACTTAAAACCTCCTAAGGCTTCCCTCCTACAGTACCACCTTCCCTCAGCCTTGAGGCACAACTTTTATTTTTGTTTTGGTTTGTCGAGAAAAGATTTCTCTGTGTAGCCTTAAGCTGTCCTGGAATTCACTCTGTAGACCAGGCTGGCCTTGAACTCACAGAGATCTGCCTGCTTCTGCAGTGGAGTGCTGGGATTAAAGAGGTGCATCACTACCACTTGGTGGGAAAAAACATTGGACATATTGTCCTCTTGGGAGCCATTGAAGGTCTAAGTTAGAGCCACTGTCTACATACTGTGAACCATCAGTCTCCTAGTGAGTTTCCTAAATCACAGTTGGTTGTTGAGGTAAAGGGAATGACAGCCTCCCTTGTATTTCTCAGGGTGTCATCTGCAGGACAGGTCTTTGACTTGATGCACTCTCATTTCTATTTTTACTTTTTCTATGGGCACTTTTGTGGTTTTGCCAGAAAATAAAAACAAATAAGCGGCAGAAATTGGCCAGATCAGTGACCTGGGCCCTTTCCCTGCGGTCTTCCGGCAGCTCTAGCCACAGGTTTGCATTTCAGGCTATAGCCTACCTGGAGTAAATGTTTATGTGTGGCGTGAGGGTATGAAGTGGCATTTCATTGAGGAAGGCATGTGTGGAAGCACATTAAGATCACAGCCAGTATGGAAATCAGAGTAACAGTACACCTGCCAGAGTCACTAAAATCACAACTAGTGACAACAACATTGGTGACAATGTAGCTAAACCAGACTATTCTTACATTGATGAGGAAGTAAAAATGTGACATGTGGAACCTCTAGAGAGTACTTCGGTAGTATTTTCTGTAATAAAAACAACTTCCATGTGACCCAGAAATCGCATCCTCTTTGCATTTATACCAGCATAGTAAAACTTCTGTTCAAAGATAAAAACCACAAATCTGTATGTGAATAATCATAGTAAAATACTTGTAATAGCCAAAACAGGAAACAACCTGTATGCCCTTGAACAGATCCATGCTGAGAGACGCTGGCATAGTGATACAGTGGAGCGCTACTCGGAAATCAATGATAACGATTGGCAATTCGGATGAATCTCTAGGCAGTTGTGCTCAGTGCAAAAAGCCAGTCTAAAAGTTATATACACTAAGAGTATGTTTGTGTAACTTTTCAGAGTCACAAAATAAAAGGAGAAAAGTATTTATCGAGTCAGGATGGGTGATATCATTGGGTGGTATGGACCACATGTGTTAGTTTAGACTTACAGTGCTCTTGAAGGGCCTCATGCATCACCTTGAGTGGGACCCATCGAAGGGCCCTCAGGAGTGATATCATAGTCATATAGATTTGAATCTTTCTTAACTGACTGAGAGTCAAGGACTCTGACAGACACTCTTGGAGTGTAGAATTTCAGAAGTTAGCTTAAATCTATCAGGATTAGGGTTCCCTGTGATCCCTGAGGTCTGAACGCAGCCCGCCAGAGACTTTGCTCTCCAGGGATCTGCTTTGAAAGTACAGCTCTTGCTTCAGATACACAGCATGGTTACTGTTGCAGATGGCTCTGACCACAAACAGCTTTCTTCAGTAGCAGGTGCAGTCTTTCTCAGGCCTGGGTGCACAGACCTGTGTCTTACTCTATAAGTAAGTGTGTATGTGTTTATGTGTCTGTCTCTGTGAGGATATGCCATATGCCATGTGTGTTCAAATGCCCACAGAGGCCAAAGGTGGGTATCTGATCCCTGGAGCTGTACTTATAGGCAGTTTTGACCTGAGTGCTCGAACTGAACTGGAATCCTCTGCAAGAGCAGCCCGTACTCTTAACTGCTATACCATCCCTGCCAGCGCCACCTATGATCATACTTTGAAAACAATAAATCCTACTTGGCTTGAATTTTTAAGCAGGCAATTATTGAAACTTCCAGCACTGAAAACTGGGAGTTCTGCTCCACCACCTGCCTTTTAGACTGCTCCACCACCTGCCTTTTAGACTGCTCCACCACCTGCCTTTTAGACTGCTTCCTTTCCATGATTTTTCCTTCCAGGTACTTGTGTTTATTACTAAAGTTATGTCAGAAACTCTGTTCTTCACACTGTTTTGTGTTTTGTAGCCTCTTAACTTCTTTTAACAACAATTTTGTGTGTGTGTGTTGTATCTGTATGTGTGTGTATGTTGTATCTGTGTGTGTTATTGTATCTTGCATGTATGTTGTTGTATCTGCATATGTGTGTATGTTGTATCTGCATGTGTGTGTATTGTATCTGCATGTGTGTATGTTGTATCTCTCTGTATGTGTTGTATTTGTGTGTGTGTGTTGTATCTGCATGTGTGTATGTTGTATCTCTGTGTGTGTTGTATCTGTATGTGTGTATGTTGTATCTGTGTGTGTTGTTGTATCTGCATGTGTGTGTATGTTGTATCTGCATGTGTGTGTGTTGTATCTGCATGTGTGTGTGTTGTATCTCTGTGTGTGTGTTGTATTTGTGTGTGTGTTGTATCTGTATGTGTGTGTATGTTGTATCTGTGTGTGTTGTTGTATCTGCATGTATGTTATTGTATCTGCATGTGTGTGTATGTTGTATCTGCATGTGTGTATGTTGTATCTCTGTGTGTGTGTTGCATTTGTGTGTGTGTTGTATCTGCATGTGTGTATGTTGTATCTCTGTGTGTGTTGTATTTGTGTGTGTGTGTTGTATCTGTATGTGTAGCATGCAATGACTTCCATGTGGAGCTCAAACGACGGCTTTAAGAATCTTTCCTTGGCCTCCACCTTGTTTGAGAATGAGTCTGTTGACACTATGGATGCCCCCACAGGTTTCTAGGAATTCTCGTATCTCTGCTGCTATCGTGCTGTAGGTGTATTGGGGTGACAGACGTGTGCCACCAACTCAGGTTTTCTATGGCTTCTGAGAATCTGACTTCAGATTTTCACACTTGGGCCACAATCACTTTCAGCCACTAAACTGTCTCCCTAGTCCAAGACTCATTCTTGAGTTGTTTATACCACATTCCTTAATGTAGTATGTTCTTGGGTATAAATGCTTTCCCTATTCTAAATCTGCCAGTCAATCTTGTCCAAAGTATTTTTAGCTTTATTAGCACAGATGTATTGTGACATTGGAAAAGTCCCCTATCCCAGTTCAGGTCCTCCCAACTCAGGTATAGATGAATCATTGCCCCTCCCATTGTTTTTTTAAGACAGAACTTCTCTGTGTAACCCTGGATATCCCGGAACTAGCTCTGTAGACCAGGCTGGCCTTGAACTCAGAGATGTGCCTACTTCTGTTTCCCAAGTACTGGGATTATAAGCGTAAGCAACCACCACCCAGCTTTATTAATATTAATATTAATAAAAATTAATATTAATTTTTTAAATGTGCCTTGGTGTTTTGCCTGCCTGTCTGTCTGCGTGTGAGAGGATGTGAGATCCCCTGGAACTGGAGTTACAGATAGTTGTGAGCTGCCGTGGGAGTGTTGGGAGTTGAACCCGGTGCTTTTTAGAAGAGTAGCCAATGCTCTTAATTGCTGAGCCATCTCTCCAGCTTCATTGCCTTTCTTTTTAGAGCTACATTTTGCTTTGTTTTGGAGCAATGTTCGCTCTATATAGCACAGGCTGGTGTGGAACTCACTCTGTGCCCCAGGGTACCCTTAACTTCTGATCGCCTTCTGCTCCTGCCTTGTAACTCTCAGGATTATAGTGCAGGTTACCGTACCTGTCTTCTTTAGAGCCATTTGGATGATGCTGTAGTGGTCCCTCCTTTGTCCCCATCATTGTCTCCTCTCCATTTCCATGACTGCTGCCATTATTTACGTGGGCATTCCAGATTCATGTGAAAAGAATCAAGCAACCTCAGAAGTTCCTTGAGTAGCACAATGGGAAGTATGTGTTTGGAATGAGTCCCTGAGAAAGCTGGGTGCAGAATGCAAATATTTTGAATGGACTTATCTTAGAGTTGTACTGCTTTTTTTCCTTGTCATTTTAAAACCCTTAATACGAATAAATTGTTTGCATAGTGGTCTTAAAAAAAAAACCTTAGATAAGAAATACATGATTTGAAAGCAGAGAATAAAAACATGAATGATAATGGACGTAATGCCTAGGGAAGGCCCTTGCTGCTGCTGCCAGGCAGACCTTATAATCGGCTGTTTTCTGTGTTTATTTCGGGATGCAGATACTGGATAAAGTGGCTGGTTGGTTGCCAGCATATGACTTAGTTGCCAAGTGGAGTGTTTAGCACTTGTTGTGTAGGACTTATATCACAAGTCCTTCCCATTAACGGTCTGCTGCTGATAACCTACTTGGCTTCTCATGTGGTCACTTTGAAACAGCCACTTGACAACATTTGGTAAATCACAAAGTTTCTTGCTGAATAAAGGAGTGAGTGAATGACTGTATGGGCTCTGCCATACAATGATCAGCTTCCTAGTAAAGAATGGGCACCCACTCAGTGTCTGCTCAGTGAATGAATTAATCCTGTGGGAATGTTTCTCTGGTTCACTGTGGCAAACTGTGTGGACTTGAACCTTAAAAGTATGGTTAAATGGCTAGAAAAATAGAGAAGTAATAGTATTTAAATGTTTATGGGGCTTACATTTGTATGGAGAACAATATTCTGCTTATAAATAGAGCTTTATATTGATTTTATATAGACTTTAAGTGGATTAAAATCTCAACATTTTCTTGATTCTAAGTCAAATGTAAACTCATAATACTGATGTCCATAATATCATATCTTAAAAATCAATATAAAAAAGAGATGGCTTCAAGAATCTTAGCTTTGATTACTTATAAAATGTGTACTAAATATGTTTATCTTTATTTTTAGATTGAAAACTTGCAAGAACAACTTAGGGATAAGGACAAACAACTGACCAACCTGAAAGACCGAGTCAAGTCCTTGCAGACAGATTCCAGCAACACAGACACTGCTCTGGCCACACTGGAGGAAGCCTTGTCAGAAAAGGTCAGTTTAGCCTCCAAATCAGGCATTCAGAATTTAGAGAAACTAAATTGGGAGGAGTTTATACAAGTGCATGCAAATATATGTACTTTCCCTCATCCCTACACTGCCTCTTGTCCCAGCTGATTCTTAGACTTCATGTTAGCCAGGAGACTGGGCACAATGCAGCCATAGGCATTCCTTTGAAACTCAGACACAGCATCACCCTTGGCTTATCATTAAATTTTTGGTGACAAAACTCTTAGCCTGCCCCATAGGGTTGCCCACCTTCCTGATGGAGCCCTTTGTGGACAGTACTTCTGCCTCATGCTTGTCTCTTCCTTACGGTTTGCCCTCTAAGCTTCAAGTATGTCATGTTCTCTTCTGCCTCCATCAGATTGCATTTGCTTCTACTTGCTTAGGATGTGATTTTCTATGTGCAGATTTTCTATGTGAGTCTTCCTGGAGGTTGTTTTATTCAATAGTCAAGAGTGTGAACCTGGCAGATAGGTGTGTGAGTTCAAATCCTAGGTCCAGTACTCATTGTTTAGGTGAGTTAGCCTCTGCATTCCTCGGTTTTTTTTACCTATGGAATTGGGGCAATAAAAGTTCCCACCTCGGAGGATTATGTTATATTGAGAAGAAAATGTATTTAGAGCTGTCGAGAGGGGTTATTGTTGTCATTATTATTTAATAAATCATTTCTGTAGAGACAGCATGTTAGTGTTCTTGTTCTGCACTACAAACGCCCACAAACTCTTGCTGAGATTTTAACTCTTTGTGCATCTGTTTTAATGGGATTAACTCCCTCTTCATACTGAACTCCAAAGCAAGATAACATACCCTCTGTGTTTTAGTTTGCCATCTCCAGGGCTTAGCAGGATACCTTACGGGGATGCCCAATAGATACTGGATACTGGTTGAACGTTCCACCCTAATGTGGGTGGGTGAAAGCCCCAGCTCTCACAGAGTTCTCATTCTAGTGAGGGAGAAGGAGAAACAGAAAGTGACGAATTGTGGCGTATGTGGGTTTTCAGAAGGTGTTATTTCCTACAGATGGAAAGAAATCAGAGAGGGGTACAGGACTCATGGGGTTTTATGGTCAAGTTAGAGATAAGAAAATGGTGTTTAAAGAAAGACTTGATGGCAGTGGGGTGAGCCATGAGTCTTTCTGCTGGACCATAGTTTCTTTTTTCTTTTCTTTTTTTTTTTTTCGAGACAGGGTTTCTCTGTGGTTTTGGAGCCTGTCCTGGAACTAGCTCTTGTAGACCAGGATGGTCTCGAACTCTGCCTCTGCCTCCCGAGTGCTGGGATTAAAGGCGTGCGCCACTACCACCCGGTTTGGGCCATAGTTTCAAGGAAGAAGGAAGGACAATTATAAGGAGCTTGGGAAGAAGTCAGATGTTAACATCTCTCAGGGTTTTAGCAGACTGAGAATTTTTATAAGTAGGCATTGTGAAGGCAAATTTTTCTGTCTTTTCCTTGTAAAGATATAGTAAAGAAACAGTCTTTTAAATCAATAACTATAAGAGGCCATCCTTTAGGCAATAGGGAAGGCATAAGAATTCCAGATTGTAGAGAGGCCATTGACTGAATCACCTTTTTGATAGCTCTGTTACTATTCTCCATTTTCCAGATTTCTTTTTAACAGCAAATACAGGAGAATTCTAAGGGCTGGTTGATTCTTCAATATGCTGAACATCTAGTTACTCCTGTACCAGCTGTTCTAAAGCCTACAGTTTCTCTTTTGTTAAAGGCATTGCTTATCCTATATAGATTTCTTAGTTAACCATTAGGGCTGTTGGTACTTCTGAGAGTTCACCAGTGGTTGTTCTGTGGTTTTGTACAGTCGGAATGGTCAGGGAGTGTTTTTTATAATACCTTGTAACATTCTTTCCAGAAACATAAGTTGGTTTATAATTTGTTTCTGAGACTGCAGGAATGTTATTTTGGTTATTCCATTGTTGTAACAGATCACAACCCCATAGATTCACTGCTATATTAGTCACGTATGGCCTTAGCCTTCCTCTCTGTCCTTCTGGCTCTATTAATTCTACCAAACTCTTGCTTTGTTTTTCTTAAGGTAGGGTTCCAATTCTTAGGAATTGAATATCTGCCTCCTGACGAGGCCAATTTGGATGTCAAGATTCTGGAGTAATAATAGTTAATCTGTACCTGTGTCTAATCATCCTTCAATTACAATGTTATTTTTTGTGCTCTCAGCTTTGGTCTTTGATCATATATAGAAGTCTGTCAAAATATATATTTTCTATTTTCTGTTGGAATTTTTGATTCATCCTCTATGGTTATTAAATCACTCAGAGAAGTATAGTTTTTATGACAGGGACTGGATTTTCTAATTTTCCTGGGGAGATAAGTCCTCTACAGTGACTGGGAATGACTGGACCACTTTTGACCTTGGGGGATTTGAGAGGCCTCCCAAGGAGTTTCCTGTTGGTAATGGGGTGCCTTGTTTGTCTCTTTTTGATCTAATTCATTGGATCAGTATTGGCCTTTGCTGCATCTTCTGCATAATCCAGAAGATTGAGGTCTTCTATATGGGTCATTCCCAGAAGAAACATTATTTCTAGGAATGCCTTGTCTACAGTCCTTTTTTGGGTGACCTATTCGCTGCAATTAAAACATTTTGTATTTTGATATCTCTTCATACCTTTGGAATTTGCTTCTCCTACCCAAGTCTCAGTCTTTTAGTAAAAGGAATCAACATTGGCCGTGTGTAGGATCAATTTGTCCATTTGATCTGACCTTTAAGGGCCCAACTATCTTTTTGCATCCTAAATTAGCATTTTCAAAAGCCAGAGATTCAATGAGTACTCATCTAGCTTCTGAATCTGGTACCCCTATTTGTACAGCTTTAGTTAATCTTTGCAAAAAATCACTAGATGGTTCTCTTGGGCCTTGTATAACCTTAGTATATGATCCAATTATTTTTCCTCGTCTTAAATATTGTCTCAAACATTCAAGGCTGCTGTACAGAATAGAGACAAGATTTGTTCATTGTACATAGCTTGACTGCCTTGGTCAGCATGACAGCCTTCACCAAGAATTTGGTCTTGGGAGGTTTCAAAACCTCTGACTCTACCTTGATGTTCAAGGGCCTTAGCTTCCTCTCTCCAATTACACTTCCACCATAACTGTGGACCATCTTCTAATACAGCTGAGACTAATTGAAGCTAGTTATGTGGAGTTCCCTTATTTCTTGAAGCCCATGTCTTTACCAACTGCCTCACATACGGTGAATGCATGCCATAAGATACTACTGCTTGCCTAATATTTTTTAGATCTTTCATACATATACGTTCCCATTTATATTATGTATATCCTTTTGTGTATTTACTATTTGCTGACTTTTCAAAAATAGTAACAGGATAAGTAGCTAAAACTCTTGATTAGTTCTCTTTATCAATGAGAGGTACTGGCAATGTTAAGTCTTTATTATCTTTTGTCTGAACCTCATATCCTTAATTATCAATTCTGACAAGTTCTTTAATGGTTTCAAATCTATCTATTATTGTCTTTTGTAGAGTCTGAATTTCTTGACCAATGACTATTTCTAACGATATCATCAAATCAATTAATTTCTGGTTCTCATCTTGTACATATGATTTCAAGTATTTAAGTTTTTCTATTAATGGTATCTTCTCATCCTTAGATTTATTTATTTGTTTATTAGATTTATGTTCTCATCCTTAGATTATTTGGGTGGGATATAGAGTGCCTTCCAGGAGGGATGTTCTATCTGATAGCTTGTTATAACTTTTTAACATATTTTGATTGTCAGTTTCAACAGTATGAATCCTTTTAGATAATCTTTCAGTACCCTTTTGTAAGGTTTTTTTTTTAACCTGTTGTCATGGAGTGAATTTTGCCTGTCAAATTATTGTTATCATTTTCAATGGTATGGATCCTCTCAGCCAACTTCTCATTTCTAGTCTTTAACATCTATATCATTTCTAAAAGTTTCTCATTCTGGACTGTATTATCAAACCATTTCTTTAAGAATATAATATGAATTGTCAAACTAATAGCACATATGGCTAAGACTGTATACATTCAAGGTAGGTCATATACCTCTTTTAGAAATTTCTCCATAGTATAAATGAAAAGATTATTAAATTTGTGGATGGTGATATTATCTGCAATTATCAGATGATTTACTTCCATTAAAATCCTGGTTCAGATGAGAATGTTAAGGTGTAATAAGATGTGGGCCAGTAGGTGTTACAGATACACCACCAAAGGAGTCCAGCGACGCTGGAGCTATGGTCTTAC
Source organism: Chionomys nivalis (assembly GCF_950005125.1). Taxonomy (NCBI): domain Eukaryota; kingdom Metazoa; phylum Chordata; class Mammalia; order Rodentia; family Cricetidae; genus Chionomys; species Chionomys nivalis. The sequence goes on along the minus strand of NC_080090.1, from coordinate 28,178,687 downwards.
TAATTCCAGTGTTGCTAACATGTGGATTTTCTAAGTAGAACTCAAAACAACCAAAATAAATGGATTTTTGTTAAAGAGACATTGGTCAGGGAAGCCCTGCAGTGGGTGTGCCAGGGCCATAGGAACCAAGGGAAGTTGCAGTAACCACGTAAGAACAGCATGTGGGATTGATAGCAAGCCTCCGGGACCACAGGAGCCACAGGAAGCTGCCGGGGCACAGAAAGTTGTGTTGTTACCACATGTGGGGTGGCAGTAATACGCAGGTTCCACAGGAAGCCATGAGCAGACAGCCGGGGCAGGAGGGGAAGCTAATTCAGGGCAGATGGGAGTTGGGAGTGCTATCTTTTCTCCCAAGCCCAGGTGGTGGCTAAAAAGCCTCAGTCAAACAGCCTTTTTAAACAAATTTGTACCCCAAATGTTGGACACCAAATGTAGCACGATTAATAAAAACCCAGAGACAGATATTGGGGTTCAACCTGTAGGTCAGAAAAGCAAAACATCCAGCTACTGACTCTTGCCTCTACCTCAGTCTGAAATGGCGATCCTGCCTCTAGGAATCAATGTAGTGATATTTCATTTGAATTTTAATAAATAAAGATCGTCTGAAGTTCAGAGAGTAAAACAGCTGCACTGATCAGCCTTACAGACCAGGCAGTGGTGACACACATTTAATCCCAGTAGCCATGCTAGTTTCCCATAGAAACCAAGCAGTAGTTGTGCACAGCTTTAATCCCAGCCCAGGACGAATATAAGATAGGAGAAAGCAGCTCTCAGACACAGTCTCATTTTGAGATTCCTGGAGGAAGAATTTCCATTTCAGACTGAGGTCCAGGTAAGAGCCACTGGCTAGCTGTTTTGCTTTTTGGATCTTCAGGTTGAACCCCAATTTCTGTGTCTGGTTATTATTAATCATGCTATACAGTTCTAACTCTATTCTAATTGGTAACTTTGACAAGTAATTTTTCCTTTTAGGCCTTCAAATCTTCTGTTGGATGAAAGAATTAGATAAAGGAGTACATCAGTTCCTTCTCTAGTCTTAATCGTGATTTGTACTGTAGGTTCGGAATTAGAAGGGCGTATCATGGAAAATCTAGTGTCCTAGAACCGCTGAGGCCATTGACAAGAAATCTTGAATAGTGTGCTTCACCCAGATCCCTTGGTCTTTGTGGCATACAATAAGTATGTAGAAGGTAAAAGAAAGGGTATAATTCTAGGTGAGGTAGACTTTAAGGTCATATTAAAGAGGTATGAGTTTATAAGTTTAATATTAAACTATAAGATTATAAATTTTATTTGAGAATCTATAAGAATATTTAGTATATTGTTTAGTACATTAGTATATTTCAGGGAAAGATATTCTTTCAACTTGGAAAAGTTATTTCTAGAGTTCTCTGTATAATTTTGTTTATAAAAATGAAATGATTCAGAGAGTACTAAAATTATGTGTTCCTGTTTCATATTTGGGTATATGTTAGTACCTTCTTACTTCTTAAAATTCATAGACTTAAAGAGATCCCATATAAATTCCATGTCATGGATTTTTGACAGGATATTATCTTTCTCCCCACTGGGACTTTTTCATTTATTTAAGTTTAAAGCCAAGGAATTTCCCAATTCTAAAACATCCTTTTGTTAACTTTTTCCTTCAAGGCCTAAGGCGGCATCAGAGAAAGAGAGCTGAGGTTAATGGGAGTCCTGCCATTCCTCTCTCGCCTTCATTGCTTCGTGGTCACTAACTGAAGCCAGTCTTTCTGCACAGCCTTACTCAGTACTGAATCACCTCGTGCACCTTTGAGTTGCCAGCCCTCTAATTTGTGGTTTTTTGGAAACACCTGGACAGGAAATTATTTAGATTGTATAGATTTCTAACTCTGGGTTCGTAGCATCTGAAATAGAGAACTAGAAGAACAATTGGAGAACTAGAAGTCAGAGAACGGGAAGAACCAGGAGGGACAACAATGAGTCAGATGGTTTAGTGGATACAGGGAGGACTGTCAGTGATTGGAGAGAGCTGGGAACTCCATGACATGGACAAAAATCCAAGACTGATTCTTAAAAATGAAAATGCTGAAGTCCAGTAAAAACACTGAAAGAATAAGCTTTGGCTTTGGAGCTAGTTTGGTTTCAAAGTCTATTTACTATTGATTTTGGGGTTTTCCACTGTGTTGACAAAACAACAACAACAAAAACCGATACAGAAGGATTTATTAGTGGTGAATTTTGTGCTAGTGTTTTAGGAAAGCAGAGAAAAGCTAGTGAAGCCATCACTGGAATATTGAACTATTTCTTCCTGTAGGTCAGAAATTTTTGGCTGTATCCAAATAATCTTGTCACCTGAGGTCTTTCCACAACACTGTTTTCTCTGTTCCTCTGCTGGGATCCACAGTGACATGTAATATTTAAGCTTACCAGAGATTCTGATATGTTGGGAAACCGCTAATTTGCCTCCCAGTTCCGCTCCCTGTTGCCGTGGTAAAGTTCTTTGACAAAAGCTCTTAAGGGAGAAGAATTATGTTTTAGCTCACAGTTGCCAGTTCTGTCCTTCATGGCAGGGCATCAAGGCGGGGGGAGCTAGAAGCAGCTGGGCACTGTTCACAGCCAGAGGAAGTAGAGGAAGAGGGCTCCAAATGCATACATGCCATTAGCTCTCTACATAATATAACCCAGGTCGTACTGCTCAGAGATCGTTCATGGCCACAAGTAAAATAGATATTTCCGTATGAATTAGTATAATCAAGATAAAAATCTCCCAAATGTATGCCCACAGGCTCATCTCTCTGGTGATTCTGTGTTATGTCAAGATGGCAATTAACGCTAAATATTACAACTCCACCTTTGTCAACTTGACACCCAGATACATCGCTTGTGAGCTATAACCTTTCTCATAAGCTTTTCTTGTCTCCCTAAGCTCATGACCATGTTATAATGTAAAAGAGTTAGTCCGACATGAAAAGTCGGCTTCCAGAGTTCAAACCCTTTCAAACTCCAATGTCTCCGAAGTGTGAGCTCCTCTACAATGAAGAACAGCTTGCACACTTTCAGGAATAAAGGCACCAAATAAACAGCGTTCCTCTTCCAAAATGGAAGAAGCAGGCACAAGAAACAGTTACACTTAAAAACAAAACACAACAACCTTGAAAAACAAATGAACAACCACCACTACCACAACAATAAAAACATCCCAAAATCTGGCAGGGAAAGCACCAAATCCTCCCACTCCACTCCTGGCATCTGTGGCACATAGTGTGATCATTTGGGTTCCAATAGACATTGGTAACCCTGCCCCTGTAGCTCTGCTGCCCTCAGCATATAATCTTGTAGGTCATTTTCCGTTCCACGCCTGCAACTCTCCTTAGAATCTATCGGATGGTCTTGGCATCTCTAGGATTGATCCTGGGGTTTCTAGGATGTCTTGGTCTTTACTTTCAGACCTGCGTGCAATGCCCCCCGAGGGCCTCTTTAGAGAAATTCTGGTGCTACCCATATTGCCTGACCTCAGATGCTCTCCATGGTCCCCTCATTCTTTCATGCCTCCAAAACAATAACACATGGGTGAATACAATATAGCTTAGTAGCCAACTTTATACAGTCTAGACTCACCTGAAAAAGTCTCAATTAGAGATCACCTAGATCGGGTTTGCCTCCTGTGGGCATGCCTGTGAGGAATATTCTTTTTCTAAATGGGCTTAATTGTGGTGGAAAGAGCCAGCTTAGTGGGGGCAACACCATTACAAGGGCTGGATCTTGAACTATAGTAGAGTAAGAAGCACGAGCTGACAAGTTAGCAAGTGTATCATTGCTCTCTGTGCTTGATTATGGATATGCTATAACTTGCTGTTTTTACTTCCTGAGAACAATGATTGTGACCTGGTGCTGTGAGCTTCAGTGAAACCGGAACACCAACTATGCCAATCCTTCTTCAATCCATTGGAACAGAGTTGTATCGGTTTCTGGGACCTGATTCTGGGGAAACACATTTCAGTGAACTCGTTCAGCATCTCTGTTTCAATTTAGACCTTCCTTTTCAGACAAACTTGTACTTTCACAAACCAGAGCCTTCAATGGGTCATATCTTGCCCTCAGGGCATCTTTTCTATTGGACTATTATAGAACAGTGTATTTTTCTTTAATAATTACCCCCTTTATTTCAACTAGCACTTTGGCTGCAAAGTTTAATTTGTTCAAGCTTCTTTTCCTCTTCCACAAACTATATGGTTTTTACAACTTTCTGCCCATCTTTTTAATTTTTTTAAACTATAGATATGAATAAGTGAAGTGACATGGAACCATGCTCAATCTGAATCCTGTCCTACCTTTAAATTTCTGCTGCCAGATAGTCTAGTTCATTATCTTTAAATTCAACTTTATTCAAATTCTCCGTACAGAAAGCCACATTAGTGGTCAAAATATCACACACATGCCCCCCCCCCAGTTCCTTATAGAGTTTTTTGTTGCTTCTAAAATCGAATATTCTCGGTCCACATTTCTCTCTGTGTTCTTGGTCTTCCCAAATCCCATCAGAATGACCTATTAGGTTCTATTACTGCTTTTCTATCCTACAGTTCCAAATTCTTCCATATTCTAGAAACAATACCCCAGCTTATTCTTTCAACAGACCCACTTCTGGCACTAGTTTATCTCTTAGTTTCTTTTCCTGCCACTGTATAAAGTACTCTTTACAGAAGCCACTCAAGGAGAAAGAACTACTCGAGTCCTTCACGGCCATCAAGTCAACATAACAGGAGCTTCAAGTATCGTGTTATGTTGTCCACAATATGAAAAAGGAAACAATACATTTGTAAAAGCTACTACTTAGTTGGTTCTCTCCCTTCCTATGATCCAGGATTCATTGCAAAGGAATGTTCCTCCCTACAACTAAAACGGCCCTTCCTGTTTCAGTTGATGAAATCAGGCTATTCCCCATAGGCATGCCGGCAGACCCATCTCCTGGGTGATTTTAGATTATGTCAGGTAACACTAACTATAAACTGCTCCTCCAGTTTAAAGAAAGGGTAGGGGCTCAATAAAGTAAACTAAGTTTCTTAGAAGTTAGATATTTGGACTGGATAGGCAGCATCAGTTAATTGTGAAGCTTGCTAACTGGTCACCCAGGACTCCTGGAAGTTGCTTCCATCCTGTCTGTGTTGCCCTATGGTTGAGACTTCGTTGCTTCTCCTGGTTTGACTCACCCAAGGCCACCTAGCTCATAAGTGAGGGAATAGAGCTGTATTAATTATTTTTCTATAGCTGGGACCTGATGGAGCAACTTGCTCATAGGTTCCTATTTATCAGTCCATCCCAAGGAAGAGGCCATGGTGGGAGAGAGCTCCTTCCATTGTGATGGCGAGGAAGCAGAGAAATGAGATACAGGAAAAATACATTCCCAAAGAGACACACCCCTCCATCCTCCAACTAGATCCTACCTCCCACTTTCCCCTTCTCTTAATAATGTCATCATATTATAATTCCATCACAGGATTAATATAGAAATCGAGCCAGTGCCCTTGTGCTCTGATCATCTGGAAGATGTTTGCAGACAGAGCAGAGGTGTGTGTCCTTCATTTCTGAGGTGTGGCTCAGTGCTGTCACCTGACGGCTGAGACTGAACATCACAAAGAGAGAACGGTTCTGATCTTGTCCTTATAAGGACATCGTGATGTAACTTCAGTAGCGTTTCCATGACAATATCATCTTTACTCTCGCTTAATTGGACATTTCCTCTAGAGCAATGTTTCTCAACCTTGTTAATGCTGCAACCCTTTAATACAATTCCCCATACTGAGTAACCCCTTCCACCCCAACCACAAATTATTTTTCTTGGTGCTTCATAACTGTAATTTTGCTGCTGTTATGAATCATAAAACATTTTAATATTTTTTGGAGATATAGGTTTGCCAAAGGGGTCACGACCCACAGGTTGAGATCCATTATTCTATAATAAGACATGGTGTAAAAAATTAGTATATTAGGAAAAATGATTAGTAAATTTTGGGGGATTATAACTATTTTTTATGGTATTGGTAACTCAGGGTCTTGCATATTCTAGGCATGTGCTGTTCTGCTGAATGATGTCCCCAGCCATAAATAAGTAAGAGTTTGCTGTCTTTGGCTGGTTGTAGACTGTGTCAAACTCTGCTTACTATTTCCCTTTATTATGGCACTAGGGGAATGTTTTTTTCTTATATTTTCCAAGAACTTAATTCAACTGTAGAAGGCAAACAAAACGATGCAACTCACTGAGTCAAAATTTTATTACTTAGGTAGGGACAAAGCATCGTGGTAGGGCATTTGCTTAGCATGCATGAGGCTGCTCTAGGCTTGAGCTCCAGCACCAGTGGAAAGTGAGATTATGCCATCCAGAAGCTCAAGAGCTCGAACCCACTGTGTTTATAAAGCTAGTCGGGTCCTGCCCCGCGGTAGCTACCTTATAGATAAGCCATTGTGGAGTCTGGATAGCAGAACCCCAGGCCACTGAAATGCGGCTCCTACCCTGTGATAGAACACAATGTGAACAGCACTGTGCAGAGCCAGATGAGTACCCAAAGAGTGTGTGCTAAGGCAAACCAGGCTCCAACAAGAATGTGGTGTCCGAATTTCTGCAAGTTGGTTGTTCATCAAGTAGATCCTGACATATAAGGGCCTTTTATTACATGGTTTAGACACCTGGCCCTCGGTAGCTGACAGTAAATTAGTTTGGTGATCAGTGAAGAAGTATTTTGTTGTACTGAATCATCAATAAGCTTTAGTGTATAATAATGCTTGCTTTGCATCTTTTTCTCTGTCTCTGCCCATGATCAGACAGTTGTGCTCAGTGCTTAAGGCAAACTTACCTACTTCCCAAATGATCTGACACCTTCTAAATGTTACCACAGTTCTTAATTTCATGACCCTTGCTTTGAAGCCAAAAGGATCCCTAATTTGAATTCTCCCTTCCATTGTCCTTTTAAAGTGCCCTGTGGTGTGGTCTGGCAGGCAGTTTGCCTGGCTCTGGGACTTAGGTGCTGCTCTTTGGAAGACTAAGCTGGCACAATGGACTTAAATCCAAACTATGTAAACTGTAAAAGTAAATAGCAAGAAATGCGATGTGAGCGGACTATAGGGCTTCTGGAAGGTTTACAGTAGGGTGATATGGTCCCCTTGGAGCTTGGAGCTTGAGGAATGTCAGGCCAGCGTATATTTGATATAGGGGTTGGGATGGGGGAGATCCAGGTGGTAGAATGGACAGTTATTGCAGGCAAAGGTCAGAAGGCCTGGCAATCTGAAGTTGTTAAAAAGTTCTGAGAGGTTTACCGTGCACTGTGGCCATGTCTTCCTTTGTGGATCCCATGAGCATCTAGTTACTTATCACTTGCATTTGCAGATTAAAATAGAACCATAACTGGGACCGAGAAGAAACAGATATGCCTAATTAATAGACCTATTTGCTCTGGGCCACCCACTGTTCTAATGTACTTTACTTAGTAGGCTTTAAAGATTGCAAGGTAACCATAGCCATTTTTCTCCTCAAATCGTTTAATATATACACTATTATCACTGAAGCACAGTTGTCTCCTTGGGGATCTTAAATCACAGGCTAATATTCAGGCACATTAAACACATTCTTTTCATTAAACACATATGACAGCCCCTGGCATGAAGTGAGTTCTCAATACAGGAGCTATCTGCATTTTTCTCAAAGTAAACCTGAGTTCTGGAGTACCCAGTGTTTGTCAAGAGACCACTGGGAGAAACAGAAGATGAAAACCCAAACAATACCAACAACAACCTATATCCAGACACACTGGAAGAGCCGTACCACTGATAGGCTTGTCTTTCTCTCACATTTTCTTCATTGGTTCAGTCTATATCCACAATAAGCTGGGTCACCTTGGATGGGCAGATAGTCTCTCTGCGCTCTAAGAGGCCTCGCTTCTGCCCTGTCAGCGATTATGCTGCTTGCACCCTTGAGGTTGTGATAATGACGATGAGAAAGGCCCGTGACAGCTCCTGGCACAGGATAAGCTCCAGTCCCAGGGATATCTGCATTTTGCTTAAACAAAACCTGAGTTCTAGAGTTCCCAGTGGTTGTAAATAAGCCATTGAAAGAAGCACATGGCCACTCACAACAAACACCAAACCAAACGAAACCACAAACAAAAATAAAACCAAGCAAACAAACAGACCCTACAATGATGCAAGGCTTCTTTCTGTCTCGCATTCTCTTTGTTGTTCAGTCTCAGGCTCCTTACTGCCCAATAGTCCTCTGCGTGGGCTGAGACGAATCTTCAGGAACTGATGCTTCATGATAAATGAAGCCAAGGAAGCAGGGTTTAGATCAGAAAGCCCACTGCTCTTCTCCTCTCTGTGCAGGGAGTTTGGAACAGAGCCTTCTGGCTGAACCTCCTCATCTAGATGTGTCCTTGGCATTTCCCAGATACTGGGGCTGAAGATCAGCCCATAGCTTGACCATTGGTAGTCTATCCTGTTGTTATTAAAGAGAAACACTTTGGGTGCCATAATTTCTCTCTTGACTGGTTTTACTTTTCAATCAGTTGAGATATATTTTTGTGCCACAGTGTAAGCTTCAGCAAAAGCTTTACCAGTAGTATTCATAGTAGGAGCCGTAGGAGTGTTGTCAGTATAGTCTCTTCTTGGGAGAGGCCTCAGTCAGTAAAGTGCTTCCTATACAGCTGTGCAGACTTGACTTCAACATCTAGTAACCCCCCCGCCCCAGTCCCTTCTAGGGATAGAGAGGCCTCAGTCAGTAAAGCACTTTCTACCTTTCTACACAACTGTACAGACCTGACTTCACCATCTAGTGCCCCCTAAAACAGCGGGGCGTGGCAGCTTGCACCTTTAATCCTAGCACTGTGGAGACGACAAGAGGAGAATCATTGTAGATAGCTGGTCGAACTACGTAAGTCAGCGAGTTTCAGGTTCCATGACAGACCCTGTCTCAACAGATGAGGTAGAAAGTGACCAAAGAACATAGCAGATGTCAGAATTTCTATGCCCATGTATCAGCCTGTACATATGTCTATCTGCATACATTAGCATGTATGCACTCCTCACACATACAGCCATATGCACATGCACACAAACACACACACATACACAAATAAATACACAGATACGTACACATATACACACTCAGACACACGCACATGCACACACATACACACATAAACACACAAAGATACATACACACACACACACACACACATTCCTTTCTCACCCTGTAATGCTAAATTGAATTAACAAGTCGAAAGTGATCGCATATTGATTTTATTTTACAAATACATGTACACACACATATATCCAGTGCTGAAGTTTCCATGTTGATTATTATGGAGAATCGTTTAGATTAATTGTCTCATATTTTCTTTTGCAGTATGCTCTGGTATGCATGCTGGTGAATTTTCAGCCCTGTGCTCTTTTTTTCTTTTGCCTCTCAGGAGAGAATAATAGAGCGTTTGAAAGAGCAAAGGGAGAGAGATGACCGGGAGAGACTAGAAGAGATAGAATCCTTTCGAAAGGAGAACAAAGACCTCAAAGAAAAGGTCAATGCTTTACAGGCTGAACTCACGGAGAAAGAGGTGAGTCTGGGAAAATGAAGGTACCACATGCACAGTTCTCCAAATGCTGTTTTTGCTGAAGTTGATTTCATTAATGGTCTCTGGGGACATACAGTGTAGTGTGAAGACTTGGGGAACATGGGGACCGTCCTCTCAGAAGGCTGCCTTAGTTCCAGGGAAGAGAGTTCCAGTGTCTTCCTTCATCAGAGATGTCTTTGGGCATCTTTACCACTCAGCCGGCTGGGCAGTGTGGCCTCTAGAAGCAGTTTTCTTGTGTTTTACTTTACCAACTCTTACTTGTATGGCTTAGAGAAGCTTTTTTTTTAGGTCCCTTTATCTTTTGCTTGAACACCAGTTAGTATAACAATAACAACAATGATAATAACAACTCCTCTTTACTTGTTAAATGCTTTTTGAGTATTTTGAATTGATTTGCGGTTCTCAAATGAACCACCCAATATTGCCTGGTTAGAAAACATGACCGTGAAGACAAATTTCTCGGCTAGATATAGCTGCTCTTCTGGAATTGTTTTTTTATGGTACAATAAATTATTTAAAGCCATTTCGCACTGTAGCAAAGCTGAATACAGAATATAAATCCCATCTCTGTTTTTACAGTAAGACAATGTATTATAAAGAACTTTCCTGCTTGGAGATTCCAGAGCAGTTGTTTGGGGCTGCAGTCTCCATGCTCCAGAGGATACCTATAACATATTCAGTATTCTTGAGCATACTTTTATGGAGATGTGGATGAAGCAGTTATGTAACTTATTTGCCCACTGTCCTTATCCTCAGCTGTCCCTGCCACAGTGATTTCTGTCTGCCAGACGTGCACACTCTGCAGGATGGCTCAAGCCCCTTTGTCTTGCTGGGTCTTCCTAGTCCATGGCAGCATCTCTCATCTTTCCAGAGCTACTCCATCCCTAATGTGTTTATAAATCTACACAATTTACAGTCCTCCCTAAATAGGGACTTGAGCTTTGATGCAAGAAGAGTTTTGACGGAACCAGAACCCAGTCTCTTGTCCCTAAAATGGATGCTTCCTAGATCTTTAGAAAGGAGACTGTTTCTTTGACTCCGCATTGCACTGCCAGTTCTGACTGGATGACTCTGTTTTTGCATGTGACAGAAGCACACTAGCTTTGTCTCATTTATAAGATTTCTCACTGTTGGGACTTGGAACTGCCGTTTGAGGGTTTGCATCTTAAAATCAATGCATTCACTGCTAGTGGAAAAAAGACCTCGGCAAGGTGGCAAGCTTCAGGTGGAACTGGTTTTGTAAGCAGTGCTAGCCATGTCTGAGCATCAGTCACGTAGGCAGTGCTAGCCATGGTTGGCGTCAGTCACATGAACAATGCTAGCCATCATTGAGCATCAGTCAAGTGGGCAGTGCTATCCATGGCTGAGCATTAGTCACGTGGGCAGTGCTAGACATGATTGAGCATCAGTTACATGAGCAGTGCTAGCCATGTCTGAGCATCAGTCACATGAGCAGTGCTAGCCATGTTTGAGCATCAGTCCACATGAGCAGTGCTAGCCATGTCTGAGCATCAGTCACATGGGCAGTGCTTGACATGACTGAACATCGTCAGTCACGTGGACAGTGCTAGCCGTGATTAAGCATCAGTCACGTGGGCAATGCTAACCATGATTGAGCATCAGTCACATGAGCAGTGCTAGCCATGTCTGAGCATCAGTCACGTGGGCAGTGCTAGCCATGTCTGAGCATCAGTCACGTGGGCAGTGCTAGCCATGTCTGAGCATCAGTCACGTGGGCAGTGCTAGCCATGTCTGAGCATCAGTCACGTGGGCAGTGCTAGCCATGTCTAAGCATCAGTCACGTGGGCAGTGCTAGCCATGATTAGCATCAGTCACATGGGCAATGGCAGAAACCTTTCCAGATCCTGTCAAATGTGCTTGGCATTGCTACTTGGCAAGACATGTTCTGTCAAAGAAAACAACCAAGGAAACAAAACCAAAAATCAAACCAAACCAAAACGAAACCAGGCCCAGATTAGTAAATTTAACTAAATTAAGGGACTCGCTGAAATGGTTTCTAATCTAAGGGAGGGTGGACAAGCCCAAAGCATGTCATGTGACTACCTGGAGGAGTTAGGCTGCTGCTGTAACCACCTGGGACAAAGTCTGAAGGTTTGCTCCTTAAGGCCTTTTTTCAAAGGGTGGATCAAGCCCACCCAGAGGACCGAGGATAATCTTCTTAAAACCTAAACCCAGCTGATTATAGGCGTTAGTCGTGTCTGAAACTGTCTTCACAACACCTAGATTAATAACTAGGAGCCACAGTGTAGCCAAAATAAAGCTGACTGTCACAACTGACAATTTATACTTTTAAAAAGAACAACGTAGAATTGCAGTTCGCAGGGAAGTTACTGTTTACTTTGGGTGATAATATGTCTTCACTGTGACAAAATAACTGGATTATAAGGGCCTCCATTTTTTGTAGAAGTGAAATCAGAGTTGTAGACCCAAGTTTGAGACTTGAATCTGCCTTTAATGGCTGAGTGATCTCGGACAAGACTAACAGCGGATGTGAGCGCCAGCTTGCTGTCTTGAAAAATGAGTGCTACTCACCTGTCCTTCCAAACGTGCGTGGGAATTTCCTGCCGGGTAATGATGGCCTCCGTCATGAAGGGCAGTCGGAACTCAGGACATGGTCTTGTATAGTGTTAGGCAGCATCGTGTCCTAAAAGAACACTGTGTACTCCCCGTCTTCCTTGATATTGCAATGTTGATATAAGCACAGAAGTGGCACATTTTGGTCAGTAGTGGTTGTTAGCTGTTTCGTGTTTGGTAATAAACATTGCCCCTACAGGTAGCAAAAACTATGTTCAGATATATGCTCAAGTATTTATTTCTCTGGATTTTGCAATTCAGACTATATGGAAACTCTAGGATTCTGAGCATGTTGATAACTGAGCACTATTGGCAGTTCTATATCTGCTAGGAGATTGACCATTCATTGATTCTGGAGTCTACTTTATCCTAGAATTTCAAATACCTTTATCTTTGATTCGTTAGAAGATATTTGAAAAATTAGTCGTGTGTTTCTGCTAAAGAGGAGTTCGATAAAATGTAGCAGGATGTTTTACATTTGATTTACCCTTGGGAAAGAAGCATCAAAGTCAGCGTGTTTTGTTTTGTTTTGTTTTGTTTTGTTGTTTTTTCATATCTCTCTCAGCATGTGCACAGCTTACTTATAATAAATACGAATGGAGAGTTCAGGGCGTGTGTTTGCAGAGGCGATGCTGAAAGATCACCCTAGGACCATGATCTTTAACATGACTTTGAGATGTGAAAACTGCCCTGATTGACCACACCATTTAGTCACATTTGATTCTACTGCGATGAAAGTCTGTTCTGTCGTGTAAGCTGGCCAACTTTCCTTCCCTGGCGAGAGCCCACTGTTAACTACTTTAGTAAAACTTACCCCGTCTGCTGAATGCGTACTTTACTGCGATGTGAGGAACCAGTGAATTTGTACTGATGCTCTTGCTGGAAAAATCCTGATGTTTTCCTTACAAGCATTCTCCTCCTTTCAGTCCAGTTTAATCGACCTCAAAGAACACGCGTCTTCATTAGCTTCTGCGGGACTGAAGAGGGACTCCAAATTAAAATCTCTAGAAATAGCCATCGAACAAAAGAAGGAGGAGTGTAGCAAATTGGAAGCACAGCTTAAAAAGGTAAGTGTAGTCTAAGCGTAGATGGGCTCCTTGGTGAATTTATAAAATGGCTAGAGGAGAGACCTTTTTCAAAATAAACAAACTCCTTATCATGGGTTATCTGCTGATAAAAGAAACATTTAAGTTGATTCCTGAGACATCTGAATCAAATCTGTTTGTAAATATGAAAACCTATCTTAATTTTGCTGTCAAAAGAAAACTTGAAAAGGAGAAAATAGAGAAATGAAAAAGAATAAAAACTAGCCACTATTCTCCGGGGGTCTAAACCCTCTGAAAAAGTGGAGGAGGATCTTCTCAGCAAAGGGAAGAATCCAGACATTGCTTCATATTCTGATAAAACTTTATAGTTTCAGATGCAGATCAATTTTTGTGAAACAACTGGGCAAGGATGTTTCTGGCAACACTGAGTCTCTAGATGCTCACTAAAGTGGTCAACCCCCTAGTGCGTCTGTAGAACGATGGTTTATATTGAATTAGTAATGGTTTACTGTCTAAGGAAGCTTGTTATATCCACAAGTCTTTGGAAAAGAAAGCAGGGTCTTTCCATTGTGGCATCCACTTGTTTGCTCCAACCTGAACACTTTTGTGGAGTGCATTTCCAGTCATGCATTGTTCCTCTGAGTCTTTCCCTATGTTGTGTGGTTCGTCTGCACTCATTGTTCATAGAAAACTCATAATGTTCTTAAGTCTTTTGTCCCCCTTGACAACTAATAAACTTAGAAGAGATAAGAATCTAAATATATAATAAAACATATAATAAGGTTTGATTGTGATTCATAGCACACTAGAATAGTGATTTGTTAACTACAGTTACGAAGACAGATGGCATGGATGGCCAGAGATGTGAACAATGTTTGTCTCTACACAAGAATTATTTTGAATGCTTAATATTTAAATACTATATTTTCTACGAACTTATGCAAACTAAAACTGAAATGTGACTATTCCACACTTACCACGTAGGAACTTTAGAAAGCCACCATATGAAATTGCACACTAAGAAAGTCCCCTCACTAAGACTCAGAAGCAGCATTGAGCATGGCTGTAGAGATGACTGGTGGGTAAAGTGATCAGCTCCTATCCCCAGTTCCCATGGAAGAAAAACAGGCATGGTGTGTGTACTCCTGTACTCCTACTCCAGGCCAGCAGAGATGAGTAAATCTCCAGACTCTTCAGCTTCCCAATTTACTTAATTGGTGGGCTCCAGGTTATTAAGAGATATTATGTCAAGAAACAAAAGGTGGAGGAGCAGCTGAGGGAGACACTTGATGTTTATCTCTGCTTGAGACATGTCTGCACTGGTGCATACAGCCATGTACACATGCACACACCACCCACACACAGAGGCATGGAAAAATAAAGGCATTCTTAATATCTCCCTTATTTTAAGTAGTATTTAGTTAAGCAGAAATCTGGACTAGTAAATGAAAAAGTTTAAATTACTCATCTGAAGGTATTTAGATAGCTTTTTATACATTTTGTATGTGAACTATTTTCTAAGTATTTACATTGTGCTCTATAATACCCTATGCTTTTTATTTACTAAGAGAGCTCAGTGGTGATAAAACATGCTCTCCCACAACACTATAGCGAAGGGAAGTGGCTGCTGTACCATCTTACCTCACCCATGACGTACTGAGTAGGAGAATCTCAGACACACCCAGAGCCTGGAAGGCACCTGCATCAACTCTGCTGGGCTGTCACGGAGACCAAGGCTCCGCACTGGGATAGCTGTGCATGTGCGCTTGGTGTCTGCCCTTTGTATAGTTCAGCATTGGTCTTTGAAATCCTCTAGGAACAAAGAGAAGCAGTCCACATGTTGTTGCTGGAGTTTCCACGTCCATGCTTGATTCTTGACTGAATCTGCATCTTCGCAGTTGAGCCTGCTTTGCTTAGGTTCCTCTGGGGTTTGCCCAGCAGGTCACTCACTGGCAACATAGCTTTTTCCCAGACTCCCAATTGGCACCATTTACTGACATTCACAGTCCAAGTCCTGTAACATTTTGGTGTGGTATTTGATGACATTTTAGTTTTCTACACTGTCACCGGGACTAATCTCACCGTAAGGGAATTATATAATTCATGAAAATAAAACTTATTTCTGAGTACTTACATAAGCTTTACTTGGTTTAGTGAACTTAAAAAGGTTATGATAACCTAAATATTTTATGTCTCACCTGTAGATGCCAGATTGTTCATTTGGCTCTCCAGTACTGACTTAACTTTAGGGTTGAAGTGGTTTTTGTTTTTGTTTTCTTCAGTAGTCTCTAGTTTCTGCTGATGGTTTCATTAATACCTCAAGTATCCATCACCTTAGAGAGAAAGGAGGTTTCTATGAAATACTTGAAAACACAAGCGTACAGTGTATGAATGTACATATGGACACATTCTTTCCTCAAAGAAAAAAACAACTCTAAAAGCTTAAAAGAGGGCCTTCAGCACCTTTTAGATGAAAAGATTTGTGACTTGTGGGTTAAATAGATTTACTAAACGAAAGCTGAAAATATAATTATTTTGTATCATAAATATACCATGGACTTTCCCCAATAGTATTTTGCTCAAGATTTGTGATGGTCCAGGTCCTTTCTGTTCATAAAATCCATATAAGACTATACATTAGTAGTATATAGTTGAAAAGAAACTTTTTCTGCCAGCAACAATGGAATCCACTTTGGGATTTAGCTTTTTATCCTACTAATAATGCATGACTGAAGTAAGCTATTTTTTACATACAAATTTGTGGAGGAGTTTGCATACATAGTCATTTTTAACACTTTTCATGTAGGGTTTATGATTCTTTCAAATATTTTAGGATAAAAGTGCTTCTGTGCAGACAAGGGATTATGTGAATTCTATCTGAAACTCTTAGAAATGACAATCAGATGCTCATGTGTGAGGAAATCCTACTGATTTTAGTGAGTTCATTGAACAATGCTAACCAGCTAAGGCATAATTACTGGTGTGCATGATAATTAAATCTATCCGCCAATGTTAGTTATCCAGGGAGTGAGAAGAACCTAATTATTGATGTATGGATTGCATCGTTTATTGAATGATTTTTTTTGAGGTTCAAGCTGTAGAGGTTAGCTGACCTGTGTCTTTAGGAACTCCTGAGAAGACACAGACCCCCCAAGTGCCATGCCTTCTGCTCCTTTCAGTTTTTGCTTTAGGAGACTTTTCTTAAAAAGAATGCTAACTAGCCTCTAGTTGAAGAAACAGGTGTCCTGTCTTCAAAGGAGTGTCTCAGCCTAGTACCAATTAATAGTTACCCTCGTATTGCACCTCCGAGACCTCTATCTTGAGCCTCAAATTAATGTGTAGATATTTAATCAACGTAAGTCGA
Source organism: Chionomys nivalis (assembly GCF_950005125.1). Lineage (NCBI taxonomy): Eukaryota > Metazoa > Chordata > Mammalia > Rodentia > Cricetidae > Chionomys > Chionomys nivalis. The sequence continues at coordinate 28,162,089 of NC_080090.1, read as the reverse complement.
GAACACTATTTACAGTAATATTTCTGACATCTAACTATGCACAAATTTAACAGGAGCCTATATATACTCTAAAGCTCTTGGAACGTTACAGGCTATCTTTCAGAACGGAGACAGGAGAAATTGGTAATAGGCAACACTGTGTTGTTGTTCCCTTTCCTTCTTTTCCAGACTTGAATTTTCTTTTGCTCCTTTAAATCAGTGTGGTGTTGCCCTGCTTTCTGATGTGTCCTTACTGTTAGCCTGCTGCTTCCTAACCTCCATTTAATGTAGACACCAGATAGAAACTGTAGGCTTCTGGTACTACCAGAGAAGAGCTATAAATTCAATGATAAGATTTAATTAATCTTTTATTATTATCATCTTTGAAGTTCAGGTAATAAATTGTGGGCTTGGCCAGAAGCACTCCTTCTGATTCATTGTTGGAGGCCAGCACTTCATGTGTCATCAGAAGTGGACAGTTTTCTTTATTTCATGGGCATTTAACTCGAGAGAGGGAAAGGAACACAAACCTTAAATTTCTTGTTTCAGCTATTCTTTTCTAGGAGCCAAAGTCAACATTTGTATTCCCCTAGAGCCTTTCACTTCCACTGTGGAATGTTTAGAAACTGAAATCATTTCTTTTTTGAAGACCAGCTCGTCTGTGCGAGCCCTGGGTTTGCTGAGCTAATAATGCTGTTTTTCTGGGTCTCTCCTTCTTTCCCTGTCTGCGCTGCAATGCCTCCCCACCTTTGCCATGTAGCAAGCTGAGCAGTTGTTCAATCAGATGTACAACCCAGTAAGTCATTTCCAAAAGTTCCCGCTGTAACATATCAAAGCATGAGGATCCACTGAGCCCACGTGACAGTGTGCCACGCTGGGGAATTGTCCAAAATGAAATCAGGCCCTTCCCATTTCCACTCTGTCAACAGAAATGATCTGCACTGATCCAGTGCCATTTCTTTCAAAAATTTAAAAACCGAGAGACAAAGGAAATTTGGCCAGCTCTGATATCACCTTCTTCCCAACTTCAACTCTCAGACTACAAAACAAAACAAATCAGCCGAGGATGCAGGCTTATAGAACTGAGATGCTTCAAGCACAGGCTTCCCTGAGCCACAGGGATAGCATTTGCAGAGCAGCCAGCAGCTCGTGTGCGCTGCATCTCTGAACTGCGTGTTAAGCTGGCTTTAGCTTTAAAATCTGGGCTGTGCTCATGGGGACCGATACATGCCCAACAATAATAAAAAGTCAGCAGCCCTAATACAGTCTGCTAGTAACACACCGTAGCAATTCTGAATTTAGTTTAATGAAGTCTGAAAGGCAGGTAACCAGTTCAAAATTAATAAAATAGTTCGGATGTCACCACTAGTTCTTTATTCTAATGACATTCGTGCAAAACATGTGTTTCTCTAGTTTGTTTAGGAAGGAAGGAAGGAAGGAAGGAAGGAAGGAAGGAAGGAAGGAAGGAAGGAAGGAAGAAAGGGAAGACTTTGTCTTGTCACCAGACTGCCTTACAGGCAGGTGTACTGAATGGAGGTGACTAGGATGTGTCACCTGTCGAGTGTGACCAGCAATGCCCTCTAATTATCTTCAAGTTGTCAATCCCCATCACAGATAAAAGAAATACCATGCGTCAAGGAAGCAATTCAGTCAACACAGTTTTATTTGTTAAGCATGCTCCGCCTGCCTACAGGGTGATGGGCAAGATGCCTATATGTGTTTAATAAATTCTACCTGGACCCTTCTTTTTACCCAACAAATATATTTTCAGACACAATCCCCAATGCCCTGCCAGAACATCCCCCATATGAATTTTAGCAGAGTAGCAAAAACAAATGGACAAGCTGCCCAAGTTTTCTTCCCCTTAACATTTGAATAGAAGTAGTGATAGGTTGATCAAGACAGTGGAGAGGTGAAGAAAGATGCTCCCACCAAAATCAGAATATCTAGAAGCTTGAAGAATCACCCTAATAAAAATGCATGTTTTCTTGTGAATGTTTCTAGAACAATTTTTTTAAATTACAAGTTAGGGACAAGAAGAGAATGCAATTGGTCGTGCTTTGTGTATCTGAGACATAGAGGGATTGCTGTATTTTATAGCTGGGATATGATCAGACAGGAGCTGGAGTTCACTAGTCCTTGTCAGAGTAGGTAGCATCAAAAACGAAATGACTTAATAACATGGCATCCTCATCTTCCCCTTAACCTTCCACCCAGGGCCAGACCTCTGCTATTCGAAAGAAACTCTGTGGGCTTTCCAGTGACTAATTCAAAGTCTTAGACTGGTGTTCTTCCCCAGATTAGTTAAACTACCCAAATGGTTTGGCATCCGGGGAATAGAGTCAGCTCTATTAACTCCCCCTGTCTGCAGGTATTCTCAGGATCCAGTTCTTTTTTGGTCTCATAGGGATGTGGATTGATGGGTTTTCAACCCTTAATAGCTTGAAAAAATGACTGAGTTTCTCCTAGTTTAAAAAATAATATATTATATGTCCTTGGGATTGAAAGAGTAAAGAAGGATATCAGAGATGATAAAAAGAGCAAGAGGATAGCTCATGAGAATGTAGGCAGGAGGAATGTGCATGTGTGTACATTTTCTTGCTAGGAAATGTGTGGAGGAGGCTACTCTTTTTCATCACTCCCTCTTCTTTCCCTGTCTTTTTCCCTCCCTCTTCCTCCCTCCTTCCCTTCCTTCCCTTTATCTTCCTTTTTTTTCTTACATTATACCCTTCTTTTCACCAAGTGTACCAAAAATATTTTGTAGCAAAAATCCATGAGAGTCTAGGAAAGGTTCTGAAGAATTTATTTAGATGTATGATAGGGGTGAACACTCACAGATGCAGGACAGCTTAGACACCTGCTGTGGGAAGACTACCACCAGCAAGCTGCGTGCTCCACTCCTACCATTCATGCAAGCTTGAGAGCAAGAAAATGAGAGCCCCTTTCTCCTTAGTTGTCATGTAGCAGACAAGACCACACCCTAGAGCTTGCTGTTCCAAGTCACTTGCTAAATGGATCAAAATCCCTTGACACTCCTCTTTTTGTCTAAATAAGAAGGTTCTAACCCTAATACCAATATATATATATATATATATATATATATATATATATATATAATTGATAAGTATTATTCAGAAGGAAAAATGGTTAATAATATAACACAAAAATGCAGCTACAACCAAGTAGAACAACATCAAGCAAGAAACACATACTAAATGTCCAGGTTATAGGCAATCAGCAAGTAAGAGGATAGTAACTGTGACCATCTAGTCTTCAACCCCATCAAAGATCTGGGAAAAAATATTGTATTACCTGTGTAAGCAAGAAATGCAAGCAAGTGATTTCCAAAAGATGTAAGAAATGACAAAAACAGTTGGTTGCCTGAACAATCACCCAAAGTCTCTCTGCAATATTGGGGCAACCAACTTTGGCTATGGGTCTAGAATATCTGACAGACCATTTCTGAAGCAGGAAAATTTGAAAGACTGTCCTACTTTGTCTTGGCAAGGTTCAGCAGTTGCTTTTCCTTGTGTCCTGCTTATCCAGGTTAGACAGTGTACTTACTGTCAGAAGTAAGGGCAAGGTCAGTTCTTTGCCCAATAGGTCAGTTTAGCCAAGAAGAAAACAAGCTCCACATGGAGTATCTTCAGTGTCCATCATTCTCTTGGGAGTAGATCAGTGCTGCCAGGAGTAGTTGTGTCTCATGTCAACAGAATTCTAAACTATTGAAACATTTAAATACAATATTCAGTAGATCTTTGAATTGTTTGAAGAATATCCATCAGTGTGTAGTATATCTTTGTTAATCTCAAGGGCATAACTAACATAACTGTAAGGATGACAAATATGAGTGACTATTAACATGCAATTTTCTAAAAAAGAAAACAAACTACCTTTTTTCATTTTACGTACCAATCCCATTTCCCACTCCCTCCCTTACTCCCATTCCCTGTACCTACCCCTCCACCCTACCTTACTCAGAGAGGGTAAGGCACATTAATTTCGGGAAAGTCCATGACTCTCCATACTATATATAGGAAGAGCAAGGTATCCATACAAAGAGAATAGGTTTCAAAAAGCCAGTACAAGCACCAGGGATAAATTCTGGTGCCACTGCCAGTGGCCCCACAGTCTTCCCCACCCATACAACTGTCACTTACATTCAGAGGGACTAGTTTGGACCCTGTTTGTCTGGAGTTGGTGAGCTCCCATAAGCTTGCGTAAACTGTTTCCGTGGGTGTCCCTTTCATGATCTTGACTTCTTTGTTCATATTCTCATTCCTCCCACTCTTCAACTAGACTTTGGGAGCATAATACAGTGCTCTGATGTGGGTCTCTGCCTCTGTTTCCATTAGTTGTTGGATGAAGGTTCCATGGTAATTTTTAAGATATTCATCAGTCTGACTACATGGCAAGGACAGTTTGGCACCCTCTCCACTATTGCTTAGGGTCTTAGCTGGGATCATCCTTGTGGATTCCTGGGAATTTTTCTAGTACCACATTTCTTGCTAGCCCCATAATGGCTCCCTCAATCAAAATATCTCTTTCCTCTCTCTCATCTCTAACCTTCCTTCATCTCCACTATCTCATTCCCTCAAGTTCGCCTCCTCTTTCCCCTTCTCCCTTCATCTTCCTCTTGTGTCCTCCTTATTCCTCCTACCCCCATGCTTCCAAATTTGTCAGGTCATCTTGTCTATTTGCCCTTTCCAGGTGGATCACTGTAAGTTTTTCTTAGGATTCATCTTGTTACTTAGCTTCTCTAGGATCGTGAACTATAGGCTCAATATTCTTTGCTTTACACCTAGTATTCACTTATGCATGAATACATACCATGTTCATCTTTCTTGATCTGAGTTACCTCACTCAGAATTTTTTTAATTCCATCCACTTGCATGTAAATTTTAAGATGTCATTTTTTTTGTTTTTTGTTTTTTATTTTTTGTTTTTTTCCCCAATGAGTAGTACTCTAATGTGTAAGCATGCCACATTTTCTTTATCTATTTATCTATAGTTGAGGGGCTTCTAGGTTCTTTCCAGGTTATGGCTACTACAAATAATGGTGCTATGAACATAGTTGTACAGATAGATGTCCTTGTAGATGATTGAACATATTTTGGGTATATGCCCAAGAGTGGCTGGGTCCTGAGATAGATTGATCCCCAAATTTCTGAGAAACCACTATCCTGATTTCCAAAGTGGTTGTACAAGTTTGCATTCCCACCAGCAATGGAGTAGTGTTCCCCTTACCCCACATCCATTCTAGCAGAAGCTATCTTTGGTGTTTTTTGATCTTAGCCATTCTGTCTGGTGTAAGATGGTATTTCAGATTGTTTTGATTTGAATTTCCCTGATGGCTAAGGATGTTGAACATTTTTCTACATGTCTTTTGGTCATTTGAGATTCTTCTGTTGAGAATTCTCCGTTTTTAAATTGGGTTATTTGGAATTTTAATGTCTAAGTTTTTGAGTTCTTTATATATTTTGGAGATCACTCCACTGTCTTATGTGTGGTTGGTGATTATCTTTTCCCATTCAGTAGGTTGCTTTTTTTGTCTTATTGACTGAATTCTTTGCTTTATAGAAGCTTCTTAGTTTCAGAAAGTCCCATTTATTTATTGTTGCTCTCAGTGTCTATGCTACTTGGGCTATATTTAGGAAGTAGTTTCCTGTGCCCATGTATTCAAATATACTTCCCACTTTTTCTTCTATCAGGTTCAATGTGGTCAGATTTATATTGAGGTCTTTAACCCATTTGGACTTGAGTTTTGTGTGTGGCGATAGATATGGATCTATTTTCATTCTTCTGCATGTTGACATCCAGTTTTACCAGCACCATTTGTTGGATATGCTTTCTTTTTTCCATTATATATTTTTAGCTTCTTTGTCAAAAATCAGGTGTTCATAGGTGTGTGGATTAATATCTGGGTATTGAATCAATTCCATTGGTCAACCTGTCTGTTTTTATTACAATTTCAAGCTGTTTTAATTACTGTAGCTCTATAATGAGCTTGGTGTCAAGGATGGTGATGCCTCTGGAAATTCCTTAATTGTACAGTGTTGTTTTGACTATCCTGGGTTTTTTGTTTTTCCATATGAAGTTGAGTATTGTTCTTTCAAGGTCTGTGAAGAATTGTGTTGGAATTTTGATGGGCATTGCATTGAATCTATAGATTGATTTGGTTGGATTGCCATTTTTACTATGTTGATCCTATCTACCAAGAGCATGGGAGATCTTTCTATTTTCTGGAATTTTCTTCAGTTTCTTTCTTCAAAGATTTAAAGTTCCTGTCGAATATAGGTCTTTCACTTCTTTAGCTAGTGTTACCCCAATTTTTGTTGTTGTTGTTTGTGGTTATTGTGAAGGGTGATATTTCTCTGATTTCTTTCTCAGTTTCTTTATCATTTGAATATAGGAGGGTTAATGATTTTTTTAGTTGATCTTGTGTCCTGCCATATTACTGAAGGTATTTATCAGCTATAGAAGTTCCCTGGTAGAGTTTTTGGGATCATGTATGTATACTATCATATCATCTGCAAATAACAAAAGTTTACAATTTGAATCCTCTTGATCTCCTTTTGTTGTCTTATTGCTCTAGTCAGAATATTAAGAACTATGTTGAATAGATATGAAGAGAGTGGACAGCCTTGTCTTGTTCCTGATTTTAGTGGGATTGGTTTGAGTTTCTCTCTATTTAATTTGATGTTGGCTGTTGGCTTACTGTATATTGCTTTTCATTATTTTTAGATATGTTCTTTGTATCCCTGATCTCTCTAAGGCCTTTGTTATAAAGGGATGTCGATTTTTGTCGAATGCTTTTTCAGCATCTAATAAGATGATCATATGTTTTTTTCTTTCAGTTTATATATATGATTAATTTCATTGATAGATTTTCATATATTGAACCATCCTTGCATCTCTGGGTTGAAGCTGACTTGATCATAGTGGATAATTTTTTTTGATATGTTCTGGGATTCAATTTGGCAGTATTTTATTGAGTATTTTTGCATCTATGTTTATGAGTGAGATTGGTCTGTAATTCTCTTTCTTCGTTGAATCTTTGTGTGGTTTTGGCATCAGGGTAACTGTAGCCTCATAGAAAGAGTTTGGCAATGTTACTTCTTTTTACATTTTGTGGAACACTTTGAAGAGTATAGGAATTAGCTTCTTCTTTGAAGTTCTGGTAGAATTCTGCACTGAAACCTTCTGGCCCTGGGCTTTTTGGTTGGGGGGTTTTGACGACAGCTTTTATTTCCTTGAAGGTTATAGGTCTATTTAAATTGCTCATCTGGTTTTGATTTAGTTTTGGTATGTGGTACCTATCCAGAAAATTGTCCATTTCTTTTACATTTTCCAATTTTGTGGAGTACAGATTTTTGTAGTATGACCTAATGATTCTCAATATTTCCTCAGTGTCTGTTGTTATGTCCCTCTTTTCATTTCTGAGTTTGTTAATTTGGGTGTTCTCTCTCTGCTGTTTGATTAGTTTGGATAAGGGTTTGTCTATCTTGTTGATTTTCTCATAGAACATGTTTTGTTTCATTGATTCTTTGTATCGTTTTCTTTGTTTCTATTTTATTGATTTCAGCCCTCAGTTATTTCCTGTCTTTTACTCCTCCTGGGTGAGTCTGTTTCTTTTTGTTCTAGAACTTTCCAGTTGTGCTGTTAAATCACTAGTGTGAGCTTTCTCTACTTTCCTTATGTGGGGAGTTAGTACGATGAACTTTCCTCTTAGCACTGCTTTCATAGTGTCCCATAGGTTTGAGTAAGTTGTGCCTTCATCTTTGTTGACTTTTAGAAAGTCTTTCTTTATTTTTTTTCGTTGACCCAGGGGTGGTTTAGTATAGCACTGTTTAATTTCCATGTGTTTGTGGGCTTTCTGAAATTAGTGTTGCTGTTGAATTTTAATTTTAAACCATGATGATCTGATAAGATACAGGTGGTTACTCCATTTTTTTGTAACTGTTGAGGTTTGCTTTGTTACTGAGTATGTGATCAATTTTAGAGAAGGTTCCATGAGGTGCTGAGAAGAAGGTCTATTCTTTTGTGTTTGGGTAGAATGTTCTGTAAATTCTGTTAATTCCATTTGAGACATGATATCTGTTAGTTCTCTTATTTCTCCGAGACTTCATTTTGATGGATTGTTCCTGTTATGAGTTTGAAGTATTCTTCTCCATCTTATTTGATTGATGTTAGTTTGACATATCTTTTGTTCGATATTAGGACAGTTGCACCTGCTTATTCTTAGGTCCATTTGATTGGGAAATATTTTCTTAATCCTTTGCTCTGAGGTAATGTCAGTCTTTGAGATTTAGGTGTGTTTCTTGTATACAGCAGAAGGCTGGATCCTGCTTTTGTATCCATTCTCTTAGCCTGTGTCTTTTTATAGGTGCATTGATATTAAGAGATATTAATGACCAGCTATTTTTCAGTGGTAGTGTATGTGTTTCTCTTCTTTGGGTTTTGTTGGTATGAGGTTATCTGTTGCCTGTGTTTTTGTAGGTGCAGTTATCTTTCTTGGGTTGGAGTTTTCCTTCTAGTACTTTCTGTAGGGCTGTATTTGGGGATAGGTATTGTTTTTTTTTTTCATTTACAAATGTAATTTTTTTTTATTCTTTTTTAATTAAAATTTCCACCTGCTCCCCGTTTCCCATTTCCCTCCCCTCCTCCCAAATATTGCCCGCTCCCCCCACTTCCCTCCCCCTATCCCCACTCCTCTTCTCCTCCCCCCACTCCATTCCCCCTCCCTCTCGATACTGAAGAGCAGTCCAAATTCCCTGCCCTGCGGGAAGACCAAGGTCCTTCAATCTATGTCCAGAAAGGTGAGCGTCCAAACAGGCTAAGCTCCCACAAAGCCAGTTCATGTATTAGGATCGAAACCTAGTGCCATTGTCCTTGGCTTCTCATCAGTCTTCATTGACCGCCATGCTCAGAGAGTCTGGAATCAACCCATGCTTATTCAGTCCCAGACCAGCTGGCCTTGGTGGGCTCCCAATAAATAAGTTCCACTGTCACAGTGGGTGGGTGCATCCCTCGTGGTCCTGATTTTTTGCTCATGTTCTCCCTCCTTCTGCTCCTCATTTGGACCTTAAGAGCTCAGACCGTTGCTCCAAATTGAGACTCTGTCTCTACCTCGATCCATCGCCAGATGAAGGTTCTAAGGTGATATGCAAGATATTCATCAGTATAGGATAGGGTCATTTCAGGTTCCCTCTCCTTAGTTGCCCAAGGTACCAGCTGGGGACATATTCCTGGACACCTGCGAACCCCTCAAGAGTCAAGTCTCTTGCCAACCCTAAGATGGCTCCCTTAGATAGGATATATACTTCGCTGCTCCCGTATCCATCCTTCCTATATCCCAACCATCCCAATCCCCCGAGCTCCTCCCATCCTCCCCTTCTCATATTTCTCATCCCATTTCCCCTTTGCCCCATGCCACCTCACCCGCAAGTTCCCAGTTTTTGCCCTGCAATCTTGTCTACTTCCCCCTCTCCATGCGGATGACTATATGATTTTCTTTGGGTTCACTTTCTTATTTAACTTCTATAGGATCACACATTATATGCTTAATGTCTTTTATTTATGGCTAGAAACCGATTATGAGTGAGTTTAAATATGATTTTGTCATGGAATATTTTGTTTTATCCATTGATGTTGATTGAAACCTTTGTCTGTGCTTGTATTCATGGTCTCTTAGTGTCTGCAGCATATCTGCTCAGGTTCTGGCTTTCATGGTTTCCATTGAGAAGTCAGGCACAATTCTGATAGGTCTACCCTTATATGTTACTTGACCTTTTTCCTTTGCAGCTCTTAATATTCTTTATTTATTTTATATGTTTTGTGTTTTGATTATTTTATGGCAAGGGAATTTTTTTGATCCAATTTATTTGGTGTTCTGTAAGCTTCTTGTACCTTCATAGAAATATACTTCTTTAGGTTGGGAAAAATTTCTTCTATGATTTTGTTGAATTATATTTCCTGTGTTTTCGAGCTGAAGTTCTTGTCCTTCTTCTATCCCTATTCTTTTCATGGTGTCCCAGATTTCCTGGATGTTTTGTGTTAAGCTTTTTGTAGATTTAATGTTTTCTTTGACCAATGAATCTTTCCTTTATAATATCTTCAACCCCTGAGATTCTGTCTTCCATCTCTTGTTTTTTGCTGATTATGCTTGCCTCTGTTGTTCCCATTCATTTACCCAGATTTTGTATTGCCTCTATTTTAGACTTGAAGTTTTGAACTGTTTGCTTCACCTGTTTGATGGCTTTTTCTTGGTTTTCTTGAGTTTCTTTGAAAAATTTATTAATTTCTTCCATTTTTTGTTTGTCTTTTCCTCCATTTCTTTTTTATCTTTTTATTTATTTTTTAAAGACTTATTTAATATATGCTTGTCTGCACAACAGAAGAGGGCATCAGATCTCATTTTGGATGGTTGTGAGCCACCGTGTGGTTGCTGGGAATTGAACTCAGTACCTTTTAAAGAGCAATCAGTGCTCTTAACCTCTGAGCCATCTTTCCAGCCCTTCCTCCATTTCTTTAAGGGAACTTTTCATTTCCTCTTTAAAGGTCTCCATCATCTTCATAACATTGCATTTAATATCGTTTTCTTCTGTTTCTTCTGGGTTAGGATGGTCAAGTCTTCTTATTGTTTGATCACTGGGTTCTGGTTGCTTTTTAGGTTGTTGGATGAATTTGTACATTGGTACCTACCCATCTCTTCCTTCAGTTGATGCCAGCATTGCCTTTGCATCTTGGTTCAATCCTTGCAGTAACTGTCTGTATCTTGGGAACTGTTCTTGGTCTGCTCTGTACTGTCACTGTCTATGTCTCAGGGGTTTTGGTGCAGCCTACCTGCAGGGAACTCACCTGCTGACTGGCTATAGAAGCCAAGGCAGGTCCTGGAGGGGAAAGGGGTTTTGCCCCAGTATGAAGGGCCTATAGAGTGGGGTGTCCTGCCAGGTGGCTGGGGACTCACCTCTTGGTCCTCTCTGTGTAGTACCAGGATGTGTTTTAGAGTTCCACTTGAGGTTGCAGGAAGGGGGGGATAGGCAAGTTTGGGGGCAGAGTGGAATTTGTAGCTTTTGTGGTCCAATGAATGGGATGGGGGTAGGCTGCTCCAGTTCTCCTGCTGGCTAGCTAGAGAAGCAGAGGCAAGTGGGGGAGAAGCCCAAGGTTTTGCCCTGGTATGGAGGGCTTAGAGAGTTGGGTGTCCTGCTAGGTGGCTGGTCACTTACCTCTTGTAGTAGTAGCAGGGTGTGTTTCATAGTTCCAGTGAGGATGGGGGGTATGGGTGAGTTTGAGGGCAGGGTGGGATTTGTAGTTTTCAGGGTCTGATGGTCATGATGGAGCAATTAACCTGTAATTCTTAATAACCTATGTAGCTTCACACCATAAAAATAAACAATCTTTAAACAGATGTGCAGCATTGGGACAGTGGCCTCAAAATTGTAACAATATATGTAATATCTTGATCAGAGGTAGAAATGTGTAGTACAATATGAGAAAAATATCCTTAATTTGTATCAATATACAAAATATTTTAAGTAGGAGTAGAAACATACATACAATATGACAAAAAATTTACATTTGTGTACAAAAATATTATAAACAGAAATACGGACATACACAATATGACAAATATAATTTTCAATTTGTATCAATATAAAAATTATCTTTGACAGGAATACAAAATAATTTTAAATATGTATCAAATATAGAATGTAAATTGTCTAAAACTAAATTGCTAAAATAGTTTACAAGTAGATATACTAATCTACCATATTATACTATTCTATCTATTCCCCTTTCTTCAGCACCAAATGAGATTCCTGAGTCTACTATTATTTATTATTCTGCCCCCAACCCTATAATAACTTATAACCAACCCTGAGAAAAACCAAAACCTATTCCTCCCATCTGTTGGGAGAGGAGGCGTCGTTTTCTTAGAATTATTTCCAGCTGTTTTGGGGGCAATGATATCTCTATGGGATCCTGTAAAAAAACCAAAACAACATTTGGTGCCAGATGTACTGAGAATCCACGAGAGTCTGAGAGAGGTTCCAAAGAATTTATTTAGATGTATGTTAGGGGTGAACACTCGCCGACTCAGGACAGGTTAGATGCCTCTGCGGTTCTGCTGCCCAAGGGGAAAGAGCACCACCAGCAAGCTGCCTGCTCCACTCCTACTGTCCATGCCAGCCCAAGAGCTAGAGTGAGAGACCCTTCCCCCTCACCTTATCAGTTGTCCTATAGCAGACAAGACCACATCCTAGAGCCCTGGAGCTTGCTGCCCCAGGTCATTGACTAAATGGATCAAAATCCCATGAAAATGTTTGTTCAGCTTTTAAAGCTTATTTTCTTACAATAAAACAGTAGAATTACCTCATGTAATTAACTACTTTTCCAGAATACCCTTAATGGTTATATACTTCTGGTCTCTTTATTACACTGATTTTGATCACACATTATCTCTGATTGTGCCTGTTCCACAAATAAAGCTGTGACAAGTCCCCCACTACCCATCTTGTCCCTTCCATTGTCCCTTGCTCTCCTCCTCCACCTCCACCCTTCTTTCTTTTTCTTTCTCCCTCTCTTTTTTCCTTTTTCATAGACTGAAACTCTTGACCAGTAGTCGTGGTTTTTAAGGACATCTCAATAGTTGTTACTCAGTTGTAATTCAGAGAGACTTCTTCCAGCACTGATTAAATGTGACCTTGTGACTTTTTGACCACACCCTGGCCCACACAGAGAGTTGTCATTTTACATAACTTCTAAAAATTCTCTAGGTCATTTTTTCCTTCTCTTTAATTTCTAATGTGTTTTGAGTTTAAGTATATATTATTAGCTCAGTACTTTTTCTTTTGGAAATTCGTTCCTTTGGCCATTTAAGTTCTTGTCTGTAATCTACGGGTTTGTTCTTGGTTCATATGAGTTGTTTTCTATCCTGTAAACAACTTATTCTCATAATGTGACAATTTTATTTATTTTTTTATAAAGAGGGAATTGTTTTGGAGCTTTTGACCAGTGGAATTATTTTTTAGACTATTCTCATTTTCTTTAGTCTTTGAAGTTTTTTTCTGATTTCACTCACACGTATTAAAATTTTTAATACTATTTTTTATATCAATACACCTCTTATCTGTATTTTTGTTAAATTGAGAGGTAAAATATGTTTTCTAAATTATAAGCTATTTTCACTGCTTGCCAAGTGTTCTCTGGCCTTGATGCCACTGTTTTGGGTTTTATTCTCTGAAAGGGATGAATGTCTCAGTTTTAGCTGTGTTCCTTGTTGGGTGAGGACTTTAACTCTTGTGACTGTGATATTTAAGCATCTAGTGGGGCATATTCTCAGTTGATTCTCCCTGTTTTTCTCCTGTCTTGTTCAGGAGTTTTTCGCTTTTTATTTTTAACCTTCCAGGTAAACTTCAAGGTTACTTTTGTCAATTAAAAAATCACGATTGCTGGTGATTTTAGAGTTATATTCATCCTATATGATAACTTATATTATACATTGATACATTTCTAATATCACTTCTTACTGTTCATAAACATGACCCAACATTTTTTTAGTGGTTCTCTACAGTGAAATTTTGACATGTTTCTATTATAGGCCTGGGTTATTTATTTTTGACGCTAACATGAAGCATATGCACATATATAATTTTTAAGCTGTTACAGAAACTGGTACATTTCTCCTTTTGTTTTCTAACCAGTTTTGATATCCAGGAAGTGTTTTCTCTTGTGTGTTTATTTTGAATATGGCCACCTTCACACTTCTGGTGAATTTACTATAGCCACTTTGAATATATAAGAACATTCATAAGCCAGGAATGGTGTCTCACGCCTTTAATCCTACCACTTGGGAGGCAGAGGCGGGAGAATATATGTAAATTTGAGGGTTGCCTGGTCTACAAAGCAAATTCCAAGTGAGCCAGAGCTATACAGAGAGACCCTGTCTGGAAAACAAACAAAAAACCCACCAACCAACCAACAACAACAGAGCAAAAAACCCACCCACCAACCAACAACAACAACAGAGCACGCGCTACAGTTAGTACAGCGTCTGTGCGTCTACACTCGGGGTAAATAAGAATTGGGCTTTGAAGTCTTTCTGTAAATATCTTCTAGAATACAAATAAAACATTTACTAAACACTTACTTTTTTGTAGCTGTTCCATTCTGATAAATAATGTGCTACTGTCATTTCATAGGAATGCTTTTGAATCGTTATTGGTCCTCTAATAGTAATCTTTCCTCACCTAACTGCCAGCCTCTGATCCTGGAGGAGTTTTGTCCTGTCATGGTAAATAAATGCAGGTTGGATAATTTTCTTCCCTCCATTTTTAATTCTAGACAAGATATAGAGTTTATCATTGGCTTCCAGTGCTATCTTGGTTATAGCCCTAAGATCCAGAAGTCTTTCGTATATTTTAGAAGAATCTTTAGCCTTTCTGGACACGTTGAGTGCTTTGCTATGGGCACTGAGGCCACCTTGCTGCTGGCAGGGGTGCTCTTGAAACCCCTCTGATTTGCTCCCATGAGACCCCTGGCCAGTCAATATCCATTTGAAATCCTATATCTGGTAGATATACTTTGTGCAGGGCTCACGTTTTCTTTAACAATTTACAAAACAAACAAAAATAACAACAAAACTCAGGCATTTTTTTTTCCATTCTACACAGAGCAAAGCATCTTCTTAATGTTTAGGAAGACATTCCTGTCTAGTACATCCTTCAGTCCTGTGCATTCCTGGGAAGTGCACGTGCTGACTGTGCACATCGCCAAGGCCGTTGGTTAGCTGTAGTAATTCCTCTTTTTAAAAGTCTATTTCTGGAGGCTATTTGATTCACTCTTAAACCAATATCCTGTGGCATGGTAGAAAACTACAATTATTTATAACTATTTACAATATAATTCAAGGAATATAGATAGTACATGCAAATACACACACGTACACAAACACATATCCAACAAATGATGCAGTCTTTCAATGTCCAAAGAACTCAAATAGCATTCCAAATGACACGATTAAAAGTTACATGTTTTATTTTAGAATGTCTAGATAATACCTTAGTTCTCAATGTTTCTAATTTTCAGAAATTCTTGATTTAAGAGGAATTATATTAATAATTACATTTGTATTTGAAGGATCATAAAATATGCTAAGTATATTGTTTTTTATTTTTGTGCATCTTTGGAATATTTATTTATACATATCATATTTGTTTCATCTATGAAATAAAATTTTTGGTAGAGTTCTAATATGCTGATTATGAATACTCTGAATATAGTCAATTTGAATTTTAGAAAGACTAACTATAGAACACAAGATTCCAAAATATATTATTATTACTTTCAAAATATATTACTTAGGGTCAATAATTATATCTGGTATTCATTTTTATTTGAACCCAAATTTAAGTTTTATAATATGTTGTAGTTCTGTAAAACTTAATGAGTCTGTTTTGTTTATAACCTAGAATATGTAAATATCTAAAATTATTAACACCCCATCCTGCTATTATGATATAAAGGAATGTTGAAGACACTGTCTGTGGACATTGAGACAGCAGGGTGCTGTAAGTGAGAATCACATTTTCACAGTGCATAAATTTAACAAATTACTGTTGCAGTCTAGAAGCAGCAGGAATGAAAAATCAGCAGCTTCATTACCTAACAGTTGGCTTGTACTTTATGGATACTACTAATCATTGTTTTTGAGGGAAATCATTTTTTATTAAAAATTGTTAGGGCCCATTTCCAAGGGAGTGTTATATAATATTATAAGTGAATGTCCCCTGCCTTCTGTCACAGCAGGGTTCTGGACTGAAGTTAATGTTTTCCTTCTTAGACATCTGGAATTATGGATTAGTACTTCACTGAAACAGTGTCCAACCTTTATAAGATTAAGTAGTAATAAGCTCGAGGTGTGTGAATGTGACCCTTGCCAGCTTTGGGGCTAACCACTCTTTTCCTTGATTGAGATACATCAGTCAGCTACAATCCTGCCCGGTTCCCGACATAGTTCTGCTCACTTTCATTACGATAATTGCTAGGTATCATGGCGAGCGTCCCCTTGTGCTTCATCCAGGCTTTCAGAGTCAGTTCACATCCAGATGCTGCGGCGGGCCCACATTAGTGAGGCTTCTACCCTTGTTTTTATTACAATTTATGGGGAATTTCTATATATTCGAAAGTACAAGAGACATGGTGTTGAGAGCCCCAAACTTACAAGACTTGCATGTAAGACTGACATTTCTGTCCTATGCTTTACCAATTTCCTGTTTTTCTACAGTACACTTGAGAGTTCCCCCAAGTTCCTCAAGAAACATTTTGAGACAGAACTTGATACCCAGATTTGCCTTTAATGACTGCAAAAGTTTAATATCCATGTTACTAAATGAATGACTAGTTAGTAACTGGAGGAATGTTCTTGTGTTGGCATTCTTGGCCATATTCATGATAAACACATTCTGAGACATCTAATACTGGTTTCTATTTTCAGGAATCCAATTCCTGATTACTTAAGGTAGAAAGAAAATGATGTGCCATAGAAGGGCATGGGCCACTTCTCAGTGGGACAAGCTCTTGTTGGACCACTAGGTCCTTAGGAAGAAAAATTGCTGTCTGTTTTCACTGAAGTCTCGAATACAGAAGAATGATACCATGACAGTAGTTTCTTACAATGGTGCTATATTTGAAATATAAATTACTTTGTGTTCAGACTGCAGTATCTTGGGTACATTAGACTACATCCATTGTAGATGCATCAATGTTTTGTCCTTTGAAAAAGCAACAGTCTACCTATCTCTCCATTTTTAGAGGTTGTTCTTGCCTTGGGCCTTTGAAGGAAGCATTAGTTCTATAAACCTGGTTACCTCCCATAGCTTTTGGTGTGCAGTGTTGGCCCCATGGCAGTGGGTCGGCCCAGCACACTCATTCTTTCCTGACTAGGGACTTACACCTGCGCTGGAACAGTTGCAGTTCATGTTGCGCAGAGCTGCTTAACTCTGATAATTCTTTGTAAATTTATGCAGACATTTGTGCTTTGTACTTAGACTGGACTGGGGACTTACAGATCTGCTAGTCCTTAGGAACTGTCATTGCCATTACATGACCCTAAGAAAGAGTTTCCTCATACCCTTATATGAGCCTTTCTTAAAGTTTCTATTGATATGAGTCTTTTATAATGCTATCTATCCATGTCTATCAAAAGACCCTCTAAGGATGTTTCTTTAGGATTGAAGGTAGTCTGGCAGAAATTCTTTGCACTGAAATCAGTAGTTTTGTGTTAGAGATGAGCGAGATGGATTTTAAATATGGGTACCCATGAAGCTGTATAGTAATTTTAAAAAGGAAAGAGTATGTCCAGGTTTTATCTAGCAGACTTGGGTCAGCTGTGAACTAATTA
Organism: Chionomys nivalis; assembly: GCF_950005125.1. Classification (NCBI taxonomy): domain Eukaryota; kingdom Metazoa; phylum Chordata; class Mammalia; order Rodentia; family Cricetidae; genus Chionomys; species Chionomys nivalis. Next base: position 28,144,706 of record NC_080090.1, on the reverse strand, counting down.
CATGACCTACTTTCAGCACTGTGTGAATGATCAGTGGTACTTTCAAGATGCAGGGCAGTTTTTTTGTTTTTTGATAGATTTCTGTTTGTCTATACGTTATTGAGTCCTTTATCCAAACTCACTTATTTGATTGAAAAGAGTATAAACTTCTCTAATTTCACCCACTGTTAAAGACTGGCCTTGGGTTGTCTTCTTATGATCAAACAAAGGACATGGATGTCTACCAGAAACAGCCTTACATTCTTCCTAAACCTGCCAGAGAGGCTTCCCTAGTATAAACTTCTCTAATTTCACCCACTGTTAAAGACATGGATGCCTGCCAGAAACAAACCTTCCAGAGAGGCTTCCCTAGTGAATGTGTTGATGAAAACTGAGTAAACCAATTAAACTAGCTATACAACAAGCCTTATGCTTGGGATTATTACAAAATAATCATAATAGAACATGAATATTATCTTCTAGTTGTTTGTCATTTTGTTTTTCACTGTCCTAAGACAGCACATTTGATTTGCCCTCTGACATATGAGGTAGGACAAATTGAGATTTAGAACTGAGCCAGGCAATGATGATGCCAGGTGGATCCCTATGGGTCTGAGGCCAGCTTGATCTACAGACTGAGTTCCAGGATAGCCAGGGTTACACAGTGAAATCCTAGAGAGAGAGAGGGGGGGCGAGAGAGGGGGGGCGCTAGAGAGATGGCTCGGAAGTTAAAAGCACTGGCTACTTTTCTAGAAGTCATGAGTTCAATTCCCAGCAACAACATAGTGTCTCACAACCATCTGTAATGAGATCTGGTGCCCTCTCCTGGCCTGCAGGCATACATGCAGCCAGAACATTGTATACATAATAAATGAATAAAATCTTTTTAAAAAATCATTTAAAAAATGAACTGAAGACCTGATGTTTCATGGCTACTAACCATTTATTTGTTCATCAAAATAACAACAACAACAATAGTAGTAGTAGTAGTAGTAATAACCTCAATAATTTAAAATAAAACAATATAGAATATCACGGATAAATGTTAACCTTTCATCAATATCAAACATAAGAGATGGGAAAGGAATTTTAACTCTGAAATGTTTATTCATGTTTCTAATTACTCATTGCTTAGTTCATTAATTGTTTTTTTTAAGATCTTAATGCCATTGATTAGAGAATTTGACAGTGACATGAAAAGATTTTTAGTTGTCATAGAATACTGGTAAGTCAGTCTAACAATGGAAAGAGATAATTAAAATATATTTTAGCTATTCAAAGCTGTTTTTCTGCCACAAAAGTATTGAAATTCACTTTGATCACAGATATCAGTAAGTATATAGTTAGTCCACTTTAAATTGAAATTATCTTCTCTAAATTACTAGAGTAGATGTTAAGCTATTTAAATATTAAGTACTTTGAATAAAATATAATTATTATAGGAACAAACTCCTAAAAGCATATTAATTCATGTTTCTCTTTTACTAATAATTAAAAAGTACAATAATCTGTTACAAAGAGGCCCAGAGTGTACACTAAGTAAGATGAAAATGCTTTTGAGGTCTGCTGGTGAAAGGGAATAACCAGATCATAATACTATGTTGAATTGATGGATTTTTACAAGTTCTTTATCATAGTTGATTTTATTTCTTAAGGAATTCTTAAAGAATATGAAAAATTATTTCCCCTTTATCCTCATGCTTAAATAATGTTACATGCAAAATATTATTTAAAATGATTTTGTCATGAGTAAGAAATTTATTTTATTTATACTAATTTGAGTTTTTTTTTTTACTAAATCATTGCAAAGACTGTCGACCTTCTAACAGTAGTATTAGTATTAATTTTTCTAACCATGCATGATCCATTTAACTCCACAGTAGTTATAGCTTGCTTGCCTTGTTTTTTCCCTGAAATTAATACAAGACGTGCACAGAAGCACAGTGACATGTGCTCCACTTAGCTGGAAAGCAGAACAGCTTACGTTTAATCACTTGTTGATGTTCTCTGACTCCACACACGGATGTTTTGGAGAACCATACGTGTATGACTTCTCTGAACTTTCTATGTTGAACGTGCACCCTTGTTAAACTACTTGTTTTCTTCCTGCCTGCTCTTTGATGAAGCCAATTAGGAATAAAGGGAAACAAGGGGTAGGCAAACATTGTAGTGTTCCTTCATCTGTCTGGGAATATTTCAGCCAAAAGTTTATTTTTGGAAAAAATAAACTATAATGCATACACACACACACACACACACACACACACACAGACTTTGGCTGCAAATTATTCTGCAGTGATGTTGCCTGTTCTTGACTGTGTCTGTTCTGGTGTGTACAGTGCTATCTACTCATGCATGTGTTTGCAGAGTCTTGTCTGTGTGCTTGTTCATCACCTAGCTCATCTCCTCATGGTTTAGGTTAAACCTATTCAAGTAAATAAGAATTTATGGGTATGACTGTTAGCTGGAAAGCCCTTCCTTACTTCAAGAAGTCTTCATTCCAAACTGCTTCTCTTGGTATTTCTCATTAGGGTGACATGCTCAGTCAATCAGTCTCCTCAATGCTACCTGGATACATAGCCCCTTCCCAGGCCTTAGGGAACCATTTACCACTCTGCCTTTCAATTCTCTTGGATTGAAAATGGAAACATTTAATGTAAATGGCCTTGTGAGGAACTGTATTATCTCCATCCTTCTTACTGAATGAACAGAACAAAGACACAAGTCTCTTCCTTCACCTGTCCCACATATTTTGATGGGAAAAAAAAGGTCAAAAGTAGCAAAATTTAACATAACAAAACGTCAATAGTAGAAGACCCTCACAATGGGAAGTTATGATATACTTTAAAACCAATATTATCTAAGGTAGCTGAAATACATGATTTTTGCTTCCCAGTTTGCCTTCTCACTGACAGAATACCCATAATTCTTGTTGGTTATTTTCTCTCCAAAGTTACTTTCTGGGCCATTGGTGACTACACTGTCTGTTGTTCTCAACCATTGTCTTAACTATGTTCTTTAAAAATGTAATGTTGAAGGCACATAATATTGAAGATGACTCCAGGATGAACCCTGAGTTTGCAGACCGACTGAAGCAGCTGGACAAGGAAGCCTCTTACTATCGCGATGAGTGCGGCAAGGCGCAAGCGGAGGTGGACAGGTTGCTGGAGATCCTCAAGGAGGTGGAGAACGAAAAGAATGACAAAGATAAGAAGATTGCCGAGCTTGAGAGGTGAGTTCTGTGTCCTTAGCATTGTCAGAGGTGAGCAAATACTGATAGCTTGGTATACATTCTGAGTTGTGATAGATTTGAAATGCACACTTTTACACTCATACCATAAATTAAAAGGAAGTTGTGTGTGAGGAATATAGCTGGACAGGCAAGGGATGCTGTTTTCCTCCTGTGGAATACTACTGAGGCACGTGGTTTCTCTTCAGAGGGACTAAGGACCTCTTCAGTGTCTAGGAAAACAGTGTCTAGCTTTCCTGAGGGCCATCTCTGATCTGGTACTTGTGCCGGAAAATAAGCAAAAATTTGGGGTTTGGGCTATCACCTTCATTCTTTCCCATTTAAAGATAACATTTGTGGTTTTGGTTTGTCACAAGCAAAAAAGAATATGGAAAAATATAGTTGGAATTTCTTCATTCAAAATAAGAGGAAATGGGCCTCATGCTTTTTTTTGGATGTCTTTTGGCACACCACACAAATTATTCCTTGAAATTTATCTTTTAAGAGAATCTTAGAATATTTGGAAAAATAAATGGAATTAAATCTGCTTGAGTAGAGTCTAAAACAGGCTTCCAGTGTCTTTAGATTTTGAGATAAACCATACCTATATTATATTAATGTGTAGCCTGGTCACTAAAAATAAGCTTATTGCTAATGCTTTTTCCTATACTTCTCTAAGAAAAGGACTTTCTGAACACCATTACGTAGCTCTGTATAACCTCTGAGGCCTTCTCATTGGTTCTGCAATAAGGTGGAATTTGTTTTCCTAGATTCAGTCCATATGGAAGAGATCAGCCAATTTTGAATAAATCAGCGAATGTTGGCCAGCTTGGCCAGAGACACTTGGGAGGTACTACAGGGCTTCAAGACGTGTGCAGCGTGGTCACTGTGGCCTTACAAGAATGATAATGGGCTTTTGCTAAAGAAAGACCTGAGTTCAGATTTTGCTTTTGCTATGTGCCAGCATTGTGGCCTTAAATCCCGTGAAAACCGAATTTCTACAATCAATTAAAGTATATTCTGTTTTTCTTCCACCCAGTTTTCATATAAGGTGGGACACTAACCTCATTATGAAGAGCAGAATACCAAAACAAATGAATTCTCAGGATTAAGTGATGGTATTGAATGGTCAGATTATCCACTGTTGAATTTCAGCAATGTTTTCAGTATTATATTTGACTGTCCAATCACCGAATTTATGAATGGTTCTTTTAATAATCTTAGCCTTTTTTGTTGATGCTGTAATTAGGTTTGATATGGTGTGACTAATTTTAGCACCTTAAGGCAGAGTTCTTTTTTAATAAGGTAACTATGCAAGCTAACATCTTCAAGGGCAGGCTGGCAAGATGGCTTTGTAGATAAAAGTGTCTGCCACTAAGCCCAACTTGAATTTCTTGGACCCACTTAATCAAAAGAGGAAACTCTGTCCTCTGATCTTCAAACACATGCTGGGGCACATATATGTCTCTTTCCCCATACACATGAACACATGCGTGCAAAAGAAAAATTGAAAGCATATTAAAAATTAAAAAGAAATCTTCAAGGGCTTTATTTTAATCTTAAGTTGTGGGAATGTTCTGCCAGTCTCCTGGTTCTTAAAAACCTTGGACCATGGTTAATTTTAGATATATCTATCCACGTGGCTATTTGGAATCATATTTCAGGATCAGTCTTTTTGAAGAAGAGGATGCTAGTATGAGATCACAAAGAGCTTAGGACCATTTATTCTTGTTACAAGCTAGACATTGAAAAGTTTGGTCATTAATCCTGTGCTCAGAGATGAGCAGCCATACTGTAGATTCCTGAACTTCTAGTCTACTTCTCTGCGAAGCAGCACTTAATGGATGATGCCTTAGACACCACCAGCAATTATAATCATAGCCATAAAGTATATATATATATATATATACACACACACACATAAAGTATATATATAAAATGACCATTGTGCGCCAGATACTCCGCTGAGTACGTAACCTGGAGTATTGTATTTGACTTAATCTTACTCACAGAAACTATCATGGTCCCCATTTTATATATGAGGAAGCATGAATTATACAAATCCAGTAAATTCCCAAAGATGATAGTGCTCAGAAGAATTAACATCGGAATTAAAGCCTAGCCACCAAGAACAATGTCTTCCACCAAGGCGCAACGTAGACTAGCAACGTAGACTAACTCGTTCTCGGTAGCACCGAAATCATAGGGGAAGCCAGAGGGTCCTCCCTGAGCAGGCCTCGTAGCCACCAGAGCCCTGTCTTTTTGTTATTGGTCTCCACGAGAAGAAAGTGTCCAGAAGGCATTTTTCTGCATTAAAGCAGTTCCTGAGACCTGTTACTGAAAATCAGGGTCAGCTACTATAAATATCGACATATAAATGGCTTAATTATCTAGTTGGACAAACAGGTCTTAGTTGGGCTGTGTAGCCATTAAATCTTCACGAATATTCACAGTTTGATTTCTTCAATATGGAAGACATTAAAGCTGCAGTGATTTTACAGGCATTTATCTTTATGTACTTTCTGCACGTTTTCTTTATCTCTGCATTTGCCTCTCCTTAAAGCTGATGCCTCCCAGGCACTGTAATTCATAAAACATGTGTTAGGGCTTGACTGTCCCAGGTTTCTGCCTGCCTGCATCTTGGGTCCAGCAGCAGAACGCAGTCTGGGAAATGTCTGAACCCTAGCCTAGTCCAGGCCCCTAAGGAGATGGAGTTGGAGATCCAGAGGGAACTGTCCTGGGAAAAAGCGGGTTCAGCCTTGGCCTCTTTCTGAAGCATTATCTGCTGGGTTGCATGTGTATTCATCCCACCAGAGCATCTTCCTCGACTTTGTCAGGCAGCTCTCTTCACATCGGTATATCTGTCTGCTGGCTGCAACTACAAGATTCGTACCTCATAATGTTGAGAACTAAATTTCTTAGTATTATGTCATATATCTCCATTTCGGAGTCATGGAGAGTGCTTACAATTAAGTTTGTGAGTTTGAAAACCAAAATATTGAACTTGAAATGAATTTGTGGTCTCTGACTTGTAACATGACCCAGCAGAGCAAAGAGCCCTCTTTCTGAAGCAGCTCATGTTCTAAAATGTCCCAGAACTTCTGTCACATGCAACACAACAGTTGAGGTTAAGAATGACTCTGATGCCCTGGCACAGGCCACTTCAGAGAGTGGGTTTTTTTTCCCCCTTTTTCTTGTTCTGTTCATCTTCTCATTTACAAAAGTTTCCCCACCATGGCTATATTCTGCATAGCATACAGCTGGCGTTTCCAGTAAACTTACCCCTCCAGTTCCACAGGAATGCTGCTTCTCCTCAGCCATTATAGATTCAGTCTTTAAGTCCATGCTATGTCCCAGTTGATGGGCACCTCCCGTGATGAACTCTTGTCCAGGATGCTGATGTTCCAGCTGGAAGCTTCTGTCTCAACTGTAGGATGGATGCTCTGGAGGAGTTGGCCACAGGGACTACCTGGAGCAAACCTGAAAGCTGGTCAAAATCAGGCCGATGCCTTTGCTCTGTTGTGATGTCAACTGTCATGTGGAATACACAGCTGAGCAGCAGACCCAACCTTGGAGGCGGCGAAACACATTGTTCCTCTGTGTTAGCGCTCCTCACAGTCTCAAGGCTTTATTGAAATTCGTAGTTAATCTGTGGTGGCTGGTGAAGGAGAGAGGTAAATCGATCCTGTCAAGCAAGGCCTTCTGCTGCTGGCCTTCTTGTATCCCACCCATGGGAAGGAATCGGTTGGGTGGTGACCTTTAGCATAATTATCTTAAATCTGCTAGGGATTTTCCTAGTGTTTGTTCAGAGCTCAAACTGAGACCTCAGCCACATCCCTCTAGATGGTGGAGGGGCACCAGGGTCCCCGGAGGCTCCACTCATAAGATATAACATCAGAACGGAAGACAAGGTATTGCTGAATTATCTGAACTGAGGGCTAATACCATCAGACATTTGGACATTGAGGGATGGTTTTTGGTGCCTAACAGACCCTTATCTAATGTTGAGAAAGAAACTGTTATTTTCTCTTCTGATTTTTTTCAATAATGTGCTGACACACATTAGTCCTTGATGCCTTTCAGGACTCCTTTTGAAATGCAAGCTTAAACATTGTTATTGCTTCTAGAGTATAACGTATTCTAAAGGCCTCACAGTAAGGGGGCAATCTGGTAGGTCTACTTATTTTGATATGCATGTTTTTCCCCCTCTGAGTAATTTTGTTTTCCATTGCATTTGAAGAAATATCTTTAAATTATTTGGGGGATTTGTTTTTCTTTATGTGTATTGATGTTTTGCTTGCTTGGGTGTGTATGTACCACATGCACGCCTGATACCCAAGAAGACCAGAAGAGGTGTCAGATCTTCTGGAATTGGGGTCACAGATGGTTGTGAGTCACCACGTGGGCACTGGGAACTGAATCCGTGTCTCCTGGAAGGGAAGCCAGTGCTCTTAACCACAGAGCCATCTCTCCAGCCCAAGAAATTTCTTTAAAACAAGTAGCAAGTGGCTAAACACCACATAGTGACCCTTTGAAAGGGTCCCTTGGGGAAGGCTGCACCATCTTAAATATGTGCTAGCCGTTCTGGCTAAGGATTTTCTACCCTTTGGCCAAGGTCCTCAGCTTAATTACCTAGGATTCAGAAGGATCAGGAACGGCAGGTGCCCTTTGGTGCCAGAGTCCCCACGATGACCTGTCTTGGATAAGTGGTCCACATGTGATCCTGAAGCACCTGACCGAGGGTCTGGCCTGCGAAGCTTATTAGAGCTGCATTCTCACCATGTGTGCCCTTTAAAGTTTTCTCTTTGAGTTTTAGCGTTGTAGTTTGTGGCAGGCTTTCTCGGGCCGCCAACCCCCAAACCATAGCAGAGACTTATTACTAATTATGAGTTCTCAGCCTTATCTATGCTTGTCCCACCAGCTCTTATAACTTAATTTAACCTGTTCCTTTTTGTCTACACTTTGCCTCAGGGCTTTTGACCTTTCTTGCATTCTGTATGCCCTACTTCCCTGCTTCCTACACGGCTGCTGGCTAGGGGCTGGCTGGTTGGCCCCTGGTGTCTCCTTCCTTTCTCCCTTATTCTCTCCTCTCCTGAGCAAGGTTCCTTCCACCTCTGACAAACTCATTCTGCCTGCCAGGCCTATCCCTCTACTGCTTAGCTACTGGCCATTCAGAATGTTATTAGACCAATCAAGTGCCTTGGGCAGGCAGTGTAAACAAATGTAACACATCTTTACATAGTTAAACAAATGCTGCATCAATGAATGCAACACATTTTTACATAGTTAAAGTAACATTCTGCAATAGTAGTCAACATTGTTTTTGTTTGAAATGTTCTAGGTTAGACTTTATCCTAAGCATTTATTTTTCCTTCTTATGTGGCATCCTTATGACTGTATCACAACACAAATTGGCAGGGCTCCCATGGGCAGCCAGCGGGCAGGTGTTGCTTTTGTGTGTCCACTTTGTTTTTCAAAGGGCATTTTACAGGCTAACAAAACAAACAACTACTGCATGCTTCTCTCTTACCTTGGAAGATGATCACAGCTTTCCCTGCTAATCTTTCCTTCCCACTAGAGACGCTGTTCTGACTGGTTAGAGGGGCACGTTTGAAGTCCCATACAAACAAGTTAACAAGCATCTGGATATTCTCAGTGGCAAAGTCAGACCTTGTTTTCTTAACGGGAAGGAATTGAGGCCGATGGAAAGGAGGTGCCCTATCACCTGCCTTCCTCCCAGTGCCTTTTCTCACTGCTGGACACAGCATCCTGTAAGCATTTACTGAGAATCTTTGAGCCAAAATCCAAATTGCCCAGCTCCTTTGGGTTTTAGGAGGGAAAGAAAATGTCTCCAAGGATGCAACCATCCAACGTGCTATTCAGATAAATTTTGTGTGACATCACAGCTTTATTGCTAGACCGTAGTGATTTCAGGATTTTTTGATTTTTTTTTTATAGCAAATAACGAAAACTTATGGGCACACAGGAAGGTAGGAAGGAACGTCCTCTGTAAATATTACTTAAAAAAATAAAATAAAATGTGGCCACTGTACTGAGGCAGAAATGGCCCTCTGGTTCCCGCGTGTGTTGGTGTGACTATGTGTGTGAGAGCAGATACGGTTTTCTATGCATGATATACAACAGAGCAGCCTATGGTGTGAGCCCAGGGCTTTGGAGGGGGCGTATATCAGATAAAACTTGCTTTATTGTCCTTCACTTGGTTATAAAACCTGCTAATGTACCATCTGTTGGCTGTATGTTTAAATCTAATGCTTCTCCTTCCTTTTATTCTCTTTTGCTACCCTTTTCTTTCTGCTTGTCTCCAAACCGCTGCTCTCACCCTCGCTCGCTCCAATCAGCTTGACTCTCAGGTCAGTACTCTCGGTTTTCCTCTCCCTGCCTCCCTCCCGAGCTCAGCTCGCTGCTTGTGTTTGTTTAGTAAGCGAGATCATTGGACCTTTTCACCAAACTAGGCTGCATGAGGACACGGTGTGGATCTGGGGAGATAAACAATACAAGATGCTAAGTGCAGCTTGGAGTGAGAGGGCTCCTCCCTGCACGGTGACGTCATGGCTGAGTGGACTAGCTCAGACCAAACCAACTGGACACTATGCTCAATAAATCACTGTGTTTGCAAAGATCTATAGGACTCCCTTAATGTCACTTTTAAAAACTATTGGTATGTTCGTTATATAGTGTACATACATGCTACTTCTTGTCATTGTTTCAGTTTTGACTTATTAGTTTCATTTTTATCAGCTGGGCATTATGCTTTAATCACCCAAGGCAAAGGATGTAGAAGCAAGTATAAAACGGGATTTATTTTTGACTGTGCACCTCAAGATTAATAAGAAAAGTGGACATTATGTTTGAAAAATCTAACCCAGCTTTGGATTCTCCTACTGTCAATGATTTTCCCTTTCTCAAGTCAAGGAATATTTTTTTTTGTCTAGTAATTCATGATAATTTAATGCAATTAATAGTGAAATATTTAATCTGACAGTGACTTCTTTATCATTCAAACTATGATTTTAATAAAGGTTGCTTATTGTGTGCTTTGGGGGTGTGTAGACTTCAAAAACATAAAACAAAATGAAATAAAAAGGGCAGCCCCAAGTTTGTGGCTGGTATAGTTACTCTTTTGAGAAACAAGCTTTATCTAGTTTTCCTCTTTATGGAGGCTCTCCAGTCTATCTGTTCTGTGCCCTAAGCCACCAGCCTTTACATCAGCAGCAGATAGGTAAAAGGAGGCCTCCTGCTCACATCTGGGTCCAGTCTCAGCACTAGCTCCCAGCCCTGGTGGCTCTCAGGGCTGAATAGTCTCTGGTTCTCAGGTACCACACAAGAACGGCCTGAACTTCCTCAGACCGCAAGAAGCTCTGGTCTTAAAAGTTTTGCTTCAGAGCTCTGCTCAGAGTTCATAGCTCAGCCCTATGACAGGCGATCTCCAGAGAGCCAGTGGTTCCTCATAGACCCCACAGTGGAGCAGATGGGTGAACCTATTTGCAGAATCACACACTTCACAATGGGAGGTGGGCAGGAGGCTCAGTCACTTGCATCCAAGCCTCCCCTCCCCACCCACCCTCCTGGGCTGGGACTCAGTCACGAAGCTGTCCGCTTTCTTCCCTGCCTACCTTTTTATTTTCTTACGTTTTTCTTTCTCCCTTTGCTACCCTTGATCTACACCTTTAGATCTATACCTTTGCGACAGGGCCTCCTTTGCTGACATACCTCACTCCCTTTGCCTAGGCCTTCCATTTTTTTACCCTCATTTTGTATCAGTAACTGCAACAATATACTTAGTTTTTCTCTCATTCATAGTGTGTGAACATGGGCTGTTATCTCCAGTATGGTACACGGCTACCATGGACAGGAATTTGAAGTAACTAGCAAGTTTATGGGTGAAGGGCAGTGTGCACTGATTTGCTTGGTAAAATATAACTGCCAAGTCTAATAGATAAAGTGTACAGTCTAAATTGAGGTTCAGATCATTCCAATACTATTTAACCTATCTCTTCATTGAATCTGAAGGAGAAAATGGGCCATCGTTGTGATGTTTACTTTTTAGTATAGGAAGAATTGGACAGCCCTGAGCTTATGGAGAGGAAGAATTCTGTAAGGATTTGGATGTCTTTCTTAAGCTGTGGCAACCTTTCAGAATGAGCTATGCCCCTCCCGTTACTATTCCAGTTTACCAGTCAAAATGAGATGAAATAGAACAGTAGAATTGATTGCGGGATCTTTGGGCCATATGCTGTGTTTGTATGACTTACTCTTGAAGTGTGTGTGTGTGTGTGTGTGTGTGTGTGTGAGATGTGTGCATGCGCACATACACATATGTGGATGTATATATACACCGTGGATTTTAGACATATCAAGTCTGACCTCTCCGAGCTTAGGAGTTTGTGGTCTGCCATCTGTGTTTCCACCTCTCACGTCTGAAATGTTAATAACATTTGGACATTTCTACGTGCTCCGAACTCCACGAGAAATCCTCCACTGCAGAAGCCTTCATAGATTACCTCATTTCCTTTCTAAGCTCTTGCGCTTAAGCCCGGGTGGACAGGTTAGATTTGGGTTTGGTGAAATGCGCATGTCATAGTCCAACCCTGTTTGGGTCTTCACTGAAGTGGACACATATTCTGTTCAGAGTCGCTTTGCACACAAGGTAGTGGGAACAGGAGAGACTTAGCAGGATCTTTGTATTGTACTCGGGGGCAGGTTTTTGTAAGGTTTGCTCATTTCTAGCCTGTGACTTATGACAGATCAGGTTATTGTGATAAATGCATGCAGGAGTTGACTAAAAAAGAAACAACCCTTTGGGATGCAGTTCAAGCTCCTGCCAAAGTATCAACCAAATAAAGCCAGAAAGTTCTCTCAGCTTCCCCCTTCCTTTGGATCCTTTTTAAAATATTTGCCTGTTTGGGCTTTAGTGTCCCCTCGCAGAGAGGGAGGAGTTGCTTTTGGAACAAATCTTATCGGATCTGCCTTGCATATGGGCATCATGTGTTCTACGAATGTGCTGTGGGTGACAGACGTCACACATCTCCTTGTGAATGGCTTGAGCTGATGGCTGGTGTCTGGCAGCAGGCGTAAGTCATTGCTGCAGTGTTACTTCAAGCCTTTCTACCCAAATAAATTATTTGTGACATTTCTCCCAACTGAGCACTGTGCTCTCGCAATCCCTTGTTCTTCTATCAAAAGATGAAGTCACCGTTCCCAGACCTCAGAGACCCGCTGTTTAAGACGTAAAATGAAAACCACCTAGCTATTCTTTCACTGTCCCACAATTTGCTAGAGTCAATTCTTTGTTTCATTGCCTCCTTACAAGCATAGGGAGCATCTACTGTGTGCTGGTCCCAGGTGAATGTTCTGGCATCTTAGAAAACAGCTGATGAAAGTGGCCTACCATTGAAGACTAATATTCTTCTTCTTAACGCGTATGGTGCAGGTTGATAGTTATTGTAGTAATAATAGTAACAGAAATAGAAAAAGAGGAATGGTACCTATAGATAACAGTCACTACGTGCCGGTGCTGAAATGATAACGTTTGACATAAGTAGCCTCTTTTTATTACCACTTTTAAGGTTGGGACTGTAATCTCTTCCATGTCAGAAAAGAAGAAACTGGTGTTCATAAAAGCTGAGTACTCACCAGTGTTAACATAGCCAGTGAGTAAGTGTTGATTTTCTTCCCCAGCATGTATTTTTTCTTATTTCCATGACTCCAGCCAAAGTTACCATTCGAACAGTTCTAAGAAGTCGCTCAGTTAGGAAAGCTGGACAGTTCTGTCCCATGTGCCGTTTCCCCAAGCATGGTGTGTAGAGAGTGTGTGCCAGGGGCCTTGGGAGAATGGACCTGTCTGCTGTGCAGCTGGCGTCTGCCTTTGTATGGAGCTTAGGGGGGGTCATCTTGGCCCTACCACCTCTGGCCCCGCATGGATGCTGCTCTTCCAGTTCCTAGCCATGTGGTACTTCTAGTGGCTTTCACCTGATCCTCAAGCGTCTTTTCTAGGACCACGGTGTTTTTCCCCAGGCCAGAGATGTTCTTGAATGTGTGCTCTTGAAGGAAAGACCTTCTGTTAGCTTTCTCTCCCTTTTCTTGGTTCCTTCCCTCATCCTCATGAGTTCTCAATTGGCTGTGTTAGACACTAGACTGGAAACCCAAAGAAAAAAAATATTCTTCCATCAAGCCAGGCATTTGAGAATTCAAGAAAAACAAATCACAGACACAATGGTGGCAGGGGGAATCTCTCTCCAAGCTACTTCTTTCCTCCCCTCACTTTCTTTGTTTCTTATTTCCCCCTCCCTCCCTCCCTCCCTCCCTCCCTCCCTCCCTCCCTCCCTCCCTCCCTCCCTCCCTCCCTCCCTCCCTCTCTTCCTCCCTCCCTCCCTCCCTCCCTCCCTCCCTCCCTCCCTCCCTCTCTTCCTCCCTCCCTCTTCCCTCCCTCCCTCCATTCTGCCTTCTGCTCTTCCCTTTTTGCTTTCTCATGGACTATTCTTGGGAGTTCTTTTATGATGGGAATATAGCAACAAAACACACCTGACCTCTCTGCTCACTGGTTCAAAGGCCAGCACATCCTATAAGGAAGGATTTGGACCCCCCAAAAAACAACTTATTTCAATGTTAATAACTGGAAAAACTGGTTTCTGGGTGTCTGTTAGCCCCCTTTCCATTGAGGCTAAAGGGGCTATCCACAGGTCAGAAAATAATTTCCCTCTTCAAAACTGCCTTGTACCGATGCTGATGTCTCTAGCGATGTGTCAGAAAGTGTTATGCCCAAGCAAAGCTGATAGAAAGCCAGAAATCCCAAGTTTTCCTTGGGTGCACATATTTTACTGGGGATGGAAAAAGTTGTTTTCCCTGATTTACAGCTCCTACAGACATAAAGTAGGGTCTATATTTAGAAATGATTTTGAACCTTTGAGGTGTAGCCAGGGGTGGGTGCTTGTACTTACCCAGCCTGGCCACAGTGGGACTTGCCATGGTGAATGTTCGTTGAGCCGGCTCTGATTTATGGAACTTGGACTTTATGCTTCACGGTGTTTTTATGTTTTAGTTTTTGCCAGAGCTGCTATTCCAGCATTCTTTCTGTAGTCTCAAACACAGTGAAGATGGAGGGAACACAAATGACGTAGTAGCTGAGATCTTTTGCTGTTCATTTTGTTTCGGAGAGGAAGGGATGCCATTTCCTAAGCTGTAGGTCTGTTAGAACTGCAGCAAGGGGGAGAGTTCATTCCAGAAAGCCCTCCCCAGGTCAGTCCACATTGAGAGATACCAAGTTAGCAGAACTCTTCGCTATTTTCTACCCAAAATCTTTCCCCCATTCTCTCCCTCCCCGCTCTGAGCCTTTGCTTGGTGCCACCATATGGACGAATATCAGCAAATAGTAAATCTCTCAAGATACGTTAGCCTCTCCTATAAATGTTGAGATGGGGAAGGAATTTTAAAAATTGGTTTCTTGGTATTATTATAAATCACTTTCTACAAAAAAATAATATCATATTTCCTTTATACAGCCTCCCTTATGAAATGTGAATTCTATCACTTCATTACCCACAATGCTGGCTCAAGTTGTAGGGAAACCTGATGACCTAGGGGCTGGATGTTTCTTCCGTGTTCAGTGAGGGTTGGAATTTCCGTCCTGTGTCCCGTCAGAGCCTCTGGGAAGCCGCTGGGGTTGTGAGGCGGTTTGCAAGTGAGAGGGCGTTGCGTGTCTGCCTCTGAAGAAAATACATCGTCATTTTTACATTGAACAAAGGTTTGGGAAGTTCCCTTTGGGGGAGGTTGCAATGGTTTTACTATCTCCTAATGTCCCATAGATGAAACAGACTGTAATTTAAACTAAGTAAACCTAACAGGGAGGATGGGAAACCAGCGCCCAGCGGGATTTTCATTGGGGGCGACTGTTGGTTGTTAATGGAGATTGGAAACAGCATTTTTTTTTTCTGTACTTCCCAACCCCTGGAAATGCGGTGTATTTTGAAGAATTGTTTTCATGGTAAAACTTGAATTTCAGAGACTATAGAGAGGTCAGGGAAATGAAAGTGGGTTTCCCTTGGAGTCCTCAACTGGTCTTTTCAGCTCAAGAATGACGAGGCCTGTACTTTAATGTTAGTTTCCTAGATTTTGAGGGCTCGCAACCTGGGTAGCATAAACATTGCTCCTGTTGGCACGTAAAGAGCTGTATGCACAATTGCTTATTCCTTAAGATAGTTCTTCTCAGGGAAAGGGGGCGAGTGTGATCGCCACATTGCTTGAAAGTAACGTGTAAGGCTCCAGTCTTTAGTTGTAAAGACAAAATAGCAAATACTTTGATGTGGGGTGGGACAGAATTTCATGTAGAGAACTACTTTGCAAATCTGCACTTCGGGTCTTGGGAAAACCTTGTTTGGAAGACCCTGACAAGGTGAGTTCCACCTTGTTTACATGGGATCATTCCTAATGGGATGGGCTCTCCTGGCCTTTGGCATTGGTCACTGGGATATTTTGGTGGCTGAACTGGGATGCGTGAACTGAAGTGGAAGAGAGTGGTTTTAAATTTAACTTCAGAGCCCCTGCTATTTAATCATTTGTCAGTTTGATGGTTCCAAGGACAGCATGCTGCGTTGTTCACAGATGATTACCATGGAGAGAATGAGCTGGCTATAGTAATTGCTAGCTGGAGAATCTCCTGATAACCTGCAATGAAGGGGCCTTGGTGAGAAACACTCACTGGGTAATTGGCAGATAGGTACCCTATCACTCTGCTAAGTGTGGGTACTCTTGCACCTTCTAAGCTTGCTAAGTAGGGACTCTTTAGGGATTCCTGACTAGATAAAGGATCACAGCACTTGGGTTTCGTGTCTGTCTATCCTAGGCCAGGCATTATATTAATATTTCATTCCTACGTTTTTCATGTTATTATCTATTGTTAGAACAATAAATGTAAGAAAAGAGATAGACTACATTGTAAATGTAGTGTCATCATTGATTTAGTATATGTGACAGGGCATATCATACTCAAGTCTCTTTATGTGTAAGGACAGAGACATCTATGTCATGGCTCATCCCTCACAGGCTTGGGGTCACAATTCTCACTGAAAATGGAATGCAGTCCAGGCTCAGAGAGACCTGTAAATGAAAACAATTTAGTTGTTACGGTTTGGCCGTGATAAAGATTTTCATGCCAAGAGTAACAGGTGAGAACAGGAAGTTCAAGAGGGAAGAGAGGATCCTGTCCAGATAGCTGTCATTGTTTCTCCAATCAGAAAACCAAGTAGCTGCAATAAAGTCTCCAAGCTCTTCAGTAGGCCACCGAGAGGTTGACCTTTTAACAGAAGCGTTGGAAACATTATCTGGCAAATGCCAGGGAAGATATGAAACCCATCCTATGCATGGAGATGACTCTCTTATATGTATACATGAAAGAATTCATTCAGTATTTGTCTTCTATTAGGACACATTTTAAGTTTTTCTGGAACCACTTAGATGACTAAGCCATTGCCTTTCTGTGTTCATAAAGTAAAAGATCTGATTTTTTTTAAGAGGCTTGATTCCATATTCAAGGTATTCCTCCATCTGTGTGTGTCCTCTAACTCTGCTGTAAACATTTATCAGATAGTAAGTGAATTTCAGCTCTGATGCAGACACTGCCTTGTAACTAAGACCGCCCATAGAAAAAGAATCCTAAGACATAGAAGCAGAGTGATAGTATTTTATACAGTATACAGTTATTATGATTGTATATAACAGATAGTCATTATAGATAACACTTATGCAAGTGATAGAATGCTCACTGATATGAACCTTGGCATTTTCCCCTTCATAAAGATATCTGAGATCTTCCCTTTCTGAACACAAAAAATTTTTTTTCCCTTTGCATACTATTTCATGTGCCAGATGCCTCCCAAAAGCCTTTTAGGTATGCCCGATCCTTTCTTTTCCTGCATAGTTGGAACTGTAACTATGAAAAGGTGCTGTCCACTGTGCTCTGAATGGATGGGGATGTAGGTTAAGTTCCTGGATATGAAGTTGCTGGGACATTACACTTCCAGTCTTTCTGGACTTTGCTGGTTGCTCTCTACAGGAACTAAATCCCAGAAGTCTCCTTGGCATTTGTCTGTCAAATGACTGAGAGTGTTTGTTTCCAACTCTTCTGTGTTGTCACCATGCAAGTGAAAATGATATTTTAGTTTAGTGCTGACTTCTTTTGCTCTAATTACAAGTGCAAGTGGATAGATAGCCTTGAGTATATTTATATTTCCCCCATAGTATTCTGTTGGTTTTCTCATATGGATTTGTAGGAGGAGCTCTTTGCATGTTGGGGAAGTTCATCCTTGGTCTCAGTCTTAAGTGTTCACTCCTTTTCATTTCCATAACTGCTGTTGGCTTTACTTACGTAGAAGCAGTTTAGAAACCTCTCTTATTTTTGTCACATTAAGTCTTACTAATGTTGCATAAAGTTGTGTCATTAGAATTCTATTTTGTTCTACAAGACCATACAGACAATTGTCCTGAGGTCTCTTTCGGTGTTTTAGTATCTTTCTCAGTCTCTTCTAGCTCCTGTAACAAAATACCATCAGCTGATTAGCTGTAAATAACAGAATTTTTTTTAAAAAAAGGACAAAAAACCAAGAAAGTTGTTAGGAACAGCTCTGGAAAGTGGCAAATCCAAGGTCAGAGTGGTATCAGAGTCTCTGTGCACTGAGGTCCTGCTGTTAACTCAAACACAGGACCTTCTCACTCTCTCCTCACAATGTAGTTGGGGAAAACAAGTTCCCTTGGGTCTCTTTTATAAGGGCATTAATCCTGTTCATCACTTCCAAAAGGCCCTACCTCATAATAATATTACCTTGTGGGTTCGGATTTTAACATATGCATTTTTGAAAGGATGCGAACATTCCTTTAGTATTTTTATGGTTTGACTTTTTGAATTTAAGCCTTTGAACCATCTGGAATTTATCTTAGTGTAAGGCTTGAAGTATGGATATAACTTCATTTTTTTCCTAGGTCAAGTGAAGTTTAAATGTCACTTCCTTCATTGGCTATTTGCTGGAGCTCAGCCAGCCCAGGTCGAGGCTGTATAATGCATTCTTGTAGCATCCCCCTGGAACACAGAACATGTACTCAGTCACTTGGTTGCTGTCTCTTCACTCTATCTGGAGAGGTCTTATCTTCTCGGGCAGTGACTTATTCTGCAAGCAGTGGATGCTCCATAAATATTACACAACACATATTGTGTGAGTTGTGAATATCGTAAGCCACGGAAAGGCAGAGATTCTGTTGTGTTGTGTGCACAGTGTGCAATGTGAGGTGCCGAGGAGGTGAGGGAGGGGTGGTGGGGAGGGTTCTACAGCTCTTTCTGTATAGAGTAGTGTGATGTTCTGTGTCCACAGGAACCTTGGATCCTGACTGATTCCTCCATACTCCACTCTGTGATGCAACAAGAAATTCATGTTCTTTTTTATTCTTGAGAAACCTAGTTTCCCAGCTTTCCCTGGCTTCCACACGCTCTCCCAGCAGACAGTTCCGGTCTCACTGTTGAAGGAGATAGGAGCAGGAATAGAAAGCATGGCAAGAAGCCACTAAGAACAGAGAAGTTTAGCCAGCCTGCTTTCTAATGCTTTGGGGGAGGTAAGCAGCCTCACCTAGTAGGCAAGTTAGAATGACTCACTGAAACTTGGTCTTGCATGTGGCAAAGAGCGGCAGGATCTATGGGTGTTGTGAGCATTCAGAGGAGGGGAGGCTCAGGGAAGTTTCAAAGCATGAGACGGTGTTTATTCGGGACCAAAAATATGCACGAGGTTTTAGCAGATGAGGTAGTAGGTGAGGAGCCCGAGAAAAAGTAAAGGAGGTGGGAATATTCAAGCCATGCTCAAAAGAAAGGGCAGGTCTGCTGGGCCCTGGAGTAGGTGGAGGAATGTACAAGAAGAATCAGACGAGACAGTGGATCCCTTGCATACTCAACAGAGATGTTATGGATTTTCAGAGTGTTGGAAGTGGCGTTTAGGAGTCTCCCCATGATGAAGGGCAGGGAAAGAAACCAAAGGTGGATGGAAGATTGATGCCGAAACAGGGAAAGCACAGGAGGGAACAGAGCAGCACCGTCGTGATAAGGAAGGCATACTTTTGTGGAAAGGATTTATGTTTGTGTTTTTTTATGTACGTGAGAATTTTGCTTTCATGTCTGTCTGTTCACCATGTGTGTGCCTGATTTCCACGAAAGCCAGAAGAGGATATTATATCTTGTGGAATAAGATGTAGGTGCTGGGAATCAAACCCTGGGACTTCTGGAAGAGCAGCCAGTGCTCTTGACTGCTGAGCCATCTTGCCTTTTTAAAGGACAAAGGCTAGTGAAGTCAACCGAATTTTGTATTATGCTTCCCATGCTTCTGGAAGAATAAGTCATTTCGTAATAATAACTGTGATATAGGAGAAACAAGACGCATATAAAACTACTGTATGATGAAAAAGGAATGGTCGCACACCTACACTTCAGCAGCCAGTGGTTGTTGCTGTGCTGTCATAGCAACAGAACTTAAGGAAGTCTTCACTGAGTACCTATCTGATGCCAGGCACAGTGCTCTGCATTCTGCAAGGTTTATCTCTTGCTTCCCCCATAGTAATGGCAAGATGAAAGATGACGTCACCAGTCCTGTTTTTACAAGGAGGAAACTGAGGCTCAGGATTAGAAGTAATTGTCTCGCTTTTACACGGCTACCAACTGTGGAACAGCCTTCACATACAGCCATTTCTCTCCCTGAGCCAGAGTCTAACCACTCTGTCCTATCCCACAGCAAGACTTTTTGTATTAGTATGAATTGGTCTGGCCCGAGCACCCCAGAAACCGTGGGGACTTCTCTAATGTGCTTCTTTTGGGGTGGAAATCTGTTTCTGTAACAGAGGATTCTGAGCATTGATGAAAGCGTCTCACAATGGAAGCCGAGAAGCTGTTTGTGTTGGCACTCCAAGCAGTCTTCTTCAAGCTGTAGGTCTGGTCCTTGCCCTCTCCTGAGCAGGAATGTGAAATTCCTCTCTCTGAAGTGAGTGTGAATGGGCCTGGCGAGTGGTCTCCATGGAGGCAGCATCTTTGTAGAAGGCAGTCATCAGCTCTGGACCCGCTTCAAGATTCATGAACGGCAGAGATGGGGGAAGACCTTGGGCCATCCATCCTCCTGCTTGTTTAAGATGGTTCCCGGCGGGGATTCTGGGGAGGCAGCCAAGAGAAAAGATGTATTTCTAGGAGGGGTTTTCGGCTTCTTCCAGGAATCATTTTTGGGACAGTTCTACATGGCCCCACACAGTGTGATCAGAGAATCCCTGTAGCATAAAGCACTGGAAAGAACTGAAGACCTCTGATGTGATAGATGATGATTTTCCTTTGGGAAAACAAAACAAAGTAAAAACAAAACAACTCTGGAGGAGAGCTTGCCGTTCTGTGGTGCAATGTCTGCATCTGCCTTGATCTTGCCCGAGACAAGGGGGAGGGCTGGCAGGACAGAGGGAAGGGCAGTGACCGACTGTGCGGTCACTTGGTCCTCGTCTTTGCCTCAGGTCAGAGGGTAGGTATCATGCCATCAGATTGTATGCTCTTCTTCCTACAGAGCTGGGGCCTTTTGTTTTGTTTTGTTTTTAAACTTTTAAACTTTAAACTTTGAAGCTTTAATGACTTTGTCTGTTGCCTGATGGAAAGGGTCTGTGCTGGCTTCTCCCGTCCGGGCTGCTGGGGAGAGTGGGAGGTCTCTGCTGCCTGTTGTTTGTCAGTCTGCTTGCTTTGCCTCCTCTTCTCCCACAGACATTGGCCTTTCTGCAGGCTTTGAAGATGTTTTGAGTGGAGTGAGTAACTTCACTTTGCTCAGCATCCTTACTGTTAGCTGCTGTCTGTAGGCCCTTTCCAGAAGCTAGTAACTAAGTTTCGTAATTGTTTAAAAACACATGCGGCTTTGTAAAGACCTTATCTTCAAGTGCAATTGGACCATATTTTCAGTTGTAATTTTGTAAAAAGATGATTTTAAGTGCTTTTCTTCGAAACTTTGCCACCATGCATTACATACTTTCCCTGGACCAGGCTCTATGTAAAGTTTTTGTTCTTTAGTTTTTCTAATCACCATAGCAACTCCATAGAAAGTATTTAATCTGCAGTGGATAAATGAATAAGTCGAGACTTACTGAGGCTACTGGTAATCTAGTCAAGGTCACGATGGCTTTGATCCCAGGCTCTCGGAGAGCAAGAGGCATGAGCATCCAGACACACTAGGTTGCTTGCTCTCTGTGTATCGTCATGGTACTTTGTTGTAAATGTCAGTTGGACTGGAATGGAAGGCTCCTAGGAGGCCACAGAAGGATGCTCTGGGTGTGTCTGTGATCATGTTTCCAGAGAGAGAAAGCCGTCCTTCTCTGTGAGTGGTCTGGTGTCATGGACAGCCTGGATCACAATGAGAAGAGTAGAAAGACGACAACACAGGTGCACTTCACTGCTTCCTAACTGCTGTGTGGTGAGCTGCCCTGTTCTACCCATTCCTGCCTACCGTGGTGGACCGGAGCCTCTAAAACAGTGGTTCCCGGCTTGTGGATCTTGAACCCCCACTATTGCAAAACACAGATGTTGATAACAAAATTATAGTTATGGCATAGCAGCAAAATACTTTTATGGTTGGGGGTGACTACAACATGAGGAACTGTCTTAAAGGCTGACAGCATTAGGAAGGTTGAGAACCAGTGGTCTACAGTCAGTCTGTCTCTAATCCATATAAAGCCAGGGAGAGCGTTAAGGGCATTAGCGTTCCTGCGGCCCTCGTCTTACGTCTTACACTGGATAGACTATCAACAATTCCCCCACCTGGCACACAAAGATTTTCACACTTACTCCTACTTTGATTCTGGTTCATTTCAGGTCTCATCTTAGTGCACTGTAGGCACAAAACTCGTTCTTGTGTTTAGATTAGCTTAAATTAAAAAGTGTGTGCATTTAAGTGTGGTCCATGGTTGTTTCTAGGCGTATGTGCACAGAAGGAAGTTTGAGGAGAACCTTAGATGTCTTGCTCTAGCAATCTTGGAAATATCACCTCAAAAATAGGGTCTCTAACTGAACCTGGAGCTATGGTGGGAGCCAGGAAGCCCTAGTGAGTCTTCTGTCCCCACGCTACCTTGCTTTGGGCCTGCACCTTTTCATGTAGATGCTGGGATCTCAGGTCAGTAAATACTCTTACCCACTGGAAGACTTCTCCAGACTGTTCCCCCCCACACACCTTTTTAAATACTGGGTTTCACTATGTTGCCCAGACTGGTCTAGAACTTACTATGTATCTCTAAGTGGTCTCAGACTCTTGACCTTTTTACCTCTGTCTCTCCTGCATGCTAATATCACAGGTATGGAACACGACATCTTCCTTAGTCCTTTTTTATAAATGGTGTCCATCTCTACTGAATTTTCATTTCATTTCCTGCACTCGCTAGCCTTTTCTTGTCTTTCTGCATTGAAATGTGCTTTTTCGAACATAACGCAAATGCTCTTTTTCTTCTCATTGCCTGTTCATCATTGAATTCCCACTATGGATATTACCTTCTGGTAGACAAGAGGCAGGAGTTTCTCTTGTATTCTTATATACTTAATGTTCCTGTAGGAAGCACCTCATTCTATTTCCTGCCTCCGTGCTTCCTTAAACATTGAAGTGTCTAATGATACCACTCCCTCTTCAGCTTTGTATTCTCAGTGTCTGGCTCATGGTCAGTGCTCTGAATATTAGTTGATGATACTTGTGTGGATGGATGAGAAGATGAAGGAAGCTGGAAAGCTAAGCACTTTGATTGGCACCAGAAACCAGATGGGAGCTACTTCAGTGTCACGCTGTAAGATGGTAGTAAAAAGGGTACAAAGAAAGGGGCTACTTTGATAGACTTTTTTTATTTAAATGACACAGCCGAGCCTAGTGATCCTCTGTGTATGGCGTGCAAGGAAGAAGGGGTTTAGTCTTCTTTTCTCCTAATCTGGAATGACTGATGGAGATGGGGGGAGGCAGGGGGAAGTGATTCCGGCTCTGGGTGTGGGGCAGTGGAGATTTAGTTTGGAGTATATTAAGATGTGTGTGTGGGATATCCAGGCAGAACTGTTTGAAAATTCCAGAAAGGCGCAGATCCTCATTTCTCCGGAGGGTGGTCTCAGGTTCCTGCCAGCATCTTCTCTCCTAACATTGCTCTCTCCTGACATCCCTCTTCTCCATGCCACAGACCGTGGTCCTGACAGCCTTGATACCCAAGGCGGATTGTAAATCTTAGAGATTTGTGCTCTGTCATTTTAGAGGGGCTTGTGTGCTTATGTTTGCACCATGCCTAACATATTTCTAGAAAGATTAATGAAAACTCCTTAGCGGGAGCAATTCCTGGGGTAGCTTGAGAGGTTATAGAACTTCTGTTTTATTTTGAGTATGCATGCTTTTTAAAAGTTCCAGTGCACATAACACAAAATTAACCCCTTAGAAGCTGGTCTTCCTATATTCACAAGATTATATAACCATTTCTACTATCTAATTCTGGAATTAAAATTGTATCCCCAGAAAAGAACCCCATGCACAGTTAGCATTGCTGCCCCCACCCGTGCCCCATTCATTCCTCTTGCTTTCCAGGCTCTGTGGACTCCTCTGCTGTCCCTCTGGGTTTGTGTGTCTGGAAAGTTCATAGACTCAGCATTGCATGTATTCAGTGTTTGTTGATTGACTTTTAATGTCTATCGATGAAGAACATTGCATTGCATGAGATACCACATTTTGTGCACCTGTTCCTTTGATCAGCTTCCGGGCTGTCTCCTCTTTTTAACTACCATGAAAACAGTATCTTGGGATTGTCTAATCAGTGGGGTGGAAGAGCAGAGTTTCTAGGTCTGTGGTGATTCTTACTAACTTCCGAGGAACAGCAAATTATTTTCCAAAGTGCCTTTCCATTTTATGTCTGCACCGGTAACATATAATCATTATGAATTCACTCCAGTTCTACCCAGACGTGTTGTTATTCACCTTTTTGATCATGGCCATCCCAGTGTATGCAGTGGTTTTGACCTGCTTTCTCTAATGACTAATGAGGTAGAATGTAGTTCTATGGTCTCATTGGCCACTGTATATCTTCTTTCAAATGAAAGTATTTTGAAATCTTTTGTTCATGTTTAATTGAACTGTTTATTTTTCTTTTGTTGAGTTGTGCTCTTTATATGTTGTGGATACTAGACCTTCATTTAACATCTTACTTTTTCCTGTGTACTGGCAATAACTACTTACTTTTCATGTGTTCTGTTACAAAAGTTTGTCTTATATTTAGTAGTATTTTTAATGAAGGTCAAAGTTTAAAAGTCAGGTTATTCAGAGTTTAGTACTATTATAAGTTAATTACGTTTTGCTTATAAGTGATCAGTTGATAGCTCTATATTGACACTGCTTTTTGTGGGTGTGATAGGTAGTGTTATAAGCAGCTTACCGAGCACCACACCTCTAAACAACACGCTCATACTTGCAGTCACTCATGTGAAGTAAAGGGTTCCTACCTTTGGGTGAGATCCTCACTGTCTTTGAAATGAACCCTGACCTTGAACGTCCCCTTAGCTGCTTTTGTCTATCGAGGTACTGAGCTTAAGACTGAGCCACTTCCAGCCAGATAATTTGCCCATTTGAATGTGCAGGGTATGACCTCATTTTATAGTGCTATAAAATGGAATGTAAAGAGCCTCTCCGGAGAGCTGTGATTACCACTTTTTCTTTAGTTGTTAGCCAAGCTAATAAATATGTTTAGCAGTTCTGTCATCGAATGTCATATAAAATTAGATCTAATGATCACACCTAAGGGAGGATCCTAAGTACCACAGCCTTCTGGAAGGCCCCTGAGTAAGGGTGATCCACCTGATCATTAGGACTTTGGAGTTTTCGGAAGTGGAGCTGAAGTCCCCTCCGCAAGGGGCAGGTGATGGTGCCCTTGGAAAGGTGGCTCACTGCGGATGAGGTAGCTGCCCGGAGACCTGCGCATAGAGCTGCCAGGCCCAGGAATGGCACGTTCTCTATTCTGCAGCCACTGGCTGTGATGAAGTCAAACCAGCATCTCCTTTCATATGTAAACACTGGAGAAAGACCTATATATCTCCATTCTCTGACTGCTGGCTTCCCAGTCACCCAGCTTTTCTGACTCCCCAGCGTACTGTCTCGGGTTCTCTAGCACATGATCTTTATTTTTAAAGTTCTCCATTAGAGCTCAAGACCTTTCTCAAAATTTTGACAGCCAGTAATTCATAAAGGGAAAATGAATTAAATCCATTTTAGCTTAGTCCTTGGGTGAAGGGGTTGTTTAGCAGTGATAGCTGCAGGCTCTCACGACAGGACAGCTACTTAGCTTTCAGAACTGGCAAGAGAGGCATGGAAAGTAATGAGCTAGCCTGCTAAGAGTCTGGACATTTTAATCATTCGAGTCTGGGTATACTTTGTCTCAATTTATACTGAGTGGGGAAACAGTTATCTTGATAAGCATGGGTTTATCTCACTCCACCTCTTAGGGGCTGCCTGGATTCAGAGTAGAATGGACTTCTTTATGTTGCAAGGGCAATGGGAAGGCCTTGTATGAGCAAGAAAAAGAAAACTTTTTTTTTCAAAGTTCTTATCAGCAAAGAGCATTACCAAGAAATTCAATAGGGTAGTGATGACATTCAATTCTGTTTGTACCAGGAATGCACAGATGGCTGGAGTTAGCAGCTATTCATTTTTAGCACATATCTCTCAATATTGGTAGTGGGAATTACACTGACCCATCAAAGGGGGAAGTATAGGAGAGCCTATGGTGTCAAATAAATATGCATCATTCTTGTGCAAAGGTCACACACTTTGACCGATTGCTTTCTGTGACTATAACTTTCTTTAGTTAATTTATTCTTCTTGCCGAGTTTGTCTGGGTGTTTTTAATGGCCTGAGGAGAAGCATTCAGCAAACCACACGGGCCTGAAGCTTGTAATTAGTCATTGCTGCTTGTGGGTTCACATGTGAATAGCTCAATCAAGATGTGTTTTCATAGAAAAGTTCCATTGATTAATTGGCCTGGAAATGCTCCTGGTTCACAGAGATTTGTAATTCTGTATCATAGAATATTCCACTCCCGACAGTGCAGTCACCCAGGTAATGATGCTTGTTTTTATGGGCTATCATGTTCTTGGGTGTTGCCAGGACTTTTCCCTTAATTAGTTTTATCCACACAACCATAAAGAATGTAGATGCCAATGGCCAGGGAAGCTACAATCCTTTTCATTCACTTCCATGTTGAGAATGCGAAAGAAAGAGAAAGGGGGAGAAGTAAGGGAAGAAGGGAGGGAGAGAGAGAGGGAAGAAGGAAGGGAGGGAGAGAGGAAGAGTAACCTTATCTTTCTAAACGATTCATATTTAGATGTAACTTCTGTTCCAGAGGATTTGATGCCCTTTTCTGGCCTCCTTGTGTACCAGACATGCACACAGTACCCAGATATACATGCTGGCAAAGCATCTAAACACATAAAGTAAAATCTTACAAACATTCAAATGATCTCATTAAGAAGAAAAGCAATGGAGAACTTGACTTCTGAAAGCTTTTAGGGCTATAGCTCCTTATTTTCCAAGTCATTTAGCGTTATTCCTGCTGTGATGGAATACCGTAACTGTTCTGTAATGAGAAGACATTTATTTCTCACAGTCGAGAAGTCAAGGTGCTGACATCTGTTATAATGTAGGCCTTCTTGCTGTGTCATCTGATGGCCAAAGGCAGAAGGGCAAGAGAGAACAAGAATCTTTTCATAGCAGATCCTCTCCAGAGCGAACAGCCTTCACCCCCTCAGAAGGATGGTACCCATGGATATAGCATCTTCTGCTTCACCTCCTAAGGCTGCTATAGTGGAGATAGTGTTAACACATGGACCCTAGGAACACATACGAACCATTGGCTAGAATGCTGCTTTCCTCACGGCCACGGGTTCTGTTATGTTGATTTTTATTGAAGTTTTTGATTTATCAGTTGAAAAACAGGAAAATCCTTCTTGCTTTCTAATTTGTTATGAATTTTGATTTTGAAACATGCAAGAAGGAATGAGATCTACACCAGCAAGTGAGCTGCAGTGGGTTGCGTGAGGCTGTGGTTCTGGGAGATTAAGAGACTCATTTTTTACAAAGGAATTCCTCTTTACTACTTTATCTGAAATCTTAGGTATTTATATTCTTTTAATAATTGCTATTGAGGGTTTTTACAAGGGTAAAATTTGAGCATGACTTATTACTGTTGGCATAAGAGCAGCAGTGGATACGATCTGACTTTTCATTCCTTCTCGTTTCTGATGAGGTTAGAGCTACAGTCACTAATCACTTTCCCATGGGAACCCTGCACAGCGTGAGTCATCTCCCAGTGCCCAGCCGCTCACTGCATAAATGGCTTCTTTGATGTTGTAGAAGGCCTCCTCTGCTTGCCTTCACAGAGCCTCAGATGGTGTGTAGTGCCTAAAGACGAGGTGCCTCCACAAAGATGGCTTGGGCTTATAGGAGAGAGCTAAACTAGAAAGAGGCTATGAAACCCACATGCGTGTGTCCTATGTTGTAGGGAATGGGTATGTGACAAGCTTGCACGTCTCAACACAAGCAGGTGTTGGAGGGTGGCAGTGGCAGTTTTAACATGTTTACAGTTAAGCAGTGGGCTTTCCCACCTGCAGTGGAGGCAGTTATCCTGGCTAGTTATGACAGTAGGAAATTAGTGAGTGACAGAAAGCTGAGCAGGACAAAGCAAGCGAGGACAATGACATGAATTGTTGAATGTAGCATGCCGGCATGGATTCTACCTGGAAGAATGATTTATCTCAGCGCCATCATTCTGGTCTGAACAGTCATGTAGCACGGAACGAAATGCTGACCCATGCCTGACTTCACACCTGATGGAATATACTCTGAAGCTTATGTGCATAATTGCCTGGAGAGTATATATGGGTGTTTAGATATGGTGCATGCGTAATAACAAAATTGCCTAACTGCATTTCTCAGGACATTTCTTCATCTTTTAGCAATGCATCATTGTGATTGCCGTGCCATAAGATGGCTGTAAGGATCAAATTGGATGTTGTGTATAGCATAGGCATTGCCTAATCCTAAAACACAGAAGTAAAAATGGTACATGTTTTCTTATTTCCCAACCTGAGTGGGAGTCCCTGGTGGCTGCGCCTGTGGATTTTAGACAGAACTAAATTCTTATGGATTTGACCACATTATGTCTACAAGCTCTAGAAGCCCTGCCATCTGGGTAGAAACTGGAAAAAGTATGGGGGAATTGTAGAGATTTAATGTGTCTTATAAGAGAGGAGTGAGAGACAGGGGGCAGAGAGTGAACAAGCCTATGATGGCTCTTGCATGAAAAATTGTGTCTTATGAAATGATGATTTTATTTAGGAAAAAGAATTCACATTGGGGAGTCATGATGTCTGTTATGTACTCTCATCAGGAGACTCGGATGGGTTCCTACACAGGCTCGGTGATCTATGTTCTCTGTTCTTTAGAATCTTCATAAAATAATGGCGGCCTGGACCAGCCTGTGACGGTTTTTGGTTGTTGTCGCCCAAGTAGATTCAGTGGTTTGATGGAGAAATCATAGAAACATCGGGGACTTTAGGAATGCGTCAGTTCCCATAAGGGGCAGGTAGACTGAGAGCTGCCTGGGTATATCTTGTGACTGGGAGGTGAGTGGTTATAACTTACAGTGCAGAGTAGAAGTCTGTTCACTGAACTCAAGACAGAAAATGTTGCATTCCATGTCGTTATTGCTTTCACGATGGTGTGGTGGCCACATGGCCTCTTCTCAAAGCCCTCACTCCCTGTGTCTGTCCCATTGCATTCTCCGAGGTCCCAGATGTCAACATCAAATCTGAGATACTATGAGACTTGAGACAGCCATTTTCACAGCACAGTGTGAGTCTTGGGGTACAGGACTTGAGACTGCCATCTTCATAGCACAGTGTGAGTTTGGGGGTACAGGACTTGAGATAGCCATCTTCGTAGCACAGTGTGAGTCTTGGGGTACAGGATTTGAGATAGCCATCTTCATAGCACAGTGTGAGTCTTGGGGAACAGGACTTAGAGGATGGGAACTCTCTTTCCAATAGTTTTCAGTCATTAATAGGTGTCTACCACCCAAAAGTCAACTAGCCTGGATGTGAGGAGGGCAGAAGATATTATTAGTCTTTTATGTCATTAAAATTACTTTAAAACAGCATTTATGAACCTCACTGAATCATACATTTTGTGCATGAACTCGTTTATTTCTCCTTTGATTATATACTACGTGACTACCCATATCCTATCTCACAGATAACATATTTATAAGAGAGAAATTAACTTGCTTGTTCCAGCTTCTTCAATGAATAAGTTGCCAATCTAAGGTGTGAACACAGATTCTCAGACCCTAAGCCACTCTCCATTTGACCTATCAGAGGCTTACTTCTAGCCTGATACTCTTCATTTGACCTATCAGAGGCTTCTAGCCTGGTACTCTCCATTTGACCTATCAGAGGCTTACTTCTAGCCTGGTACTCTCAGAGTCTATGTGGACCCTATAGTTTCATCCTAGCAAGAGCAAGGCACATGTTGCATCCAAGCAGAACCTATCCTGGTGAGGGCTGTGCTTTCTTAAGGAAAGATTAAAAGTTAGCTATGTTCAAATTCTTGGAGTATTGATTATTTTCCTCACCATCATGACCAAATACAGGACAAGAGCTACTTAAGGATTTCTTCTGGTTCATGGGTTGAGGGGATAGAATCCATCGTGGTGGAGAAGGCAGGCAAGGATGACTCATGATGCCACTGAGAGGCCTCATCTCCTACCTCAGCAGAAGGGAAAGCAGGAAGAGAATATGCTAATCTGCAGCTTATTTTCTCATTTTCCCTTTTATTCATTTGGGGCCTACCTCAGCCTGTGTGTTAGTGTTACCCACATGAGGGGCAGGTGTTCTCTTCTTAGTCAATCTTGTGTGGAACTGTCTTCACCGATATATCTGAAGATGTGCCTCCGAGCACCCCGGGTATTTCTTAATCTAGTCAAGCTGACAGTCAGAACTAACCATAATTTGGTTAGTAACAAATTCCTGGACCACAACAGATGGGGCTATTTTCTTGCTTGGGTGTTTAACAAAGGAAAGACATTGGAAGTGTTTTCAATTGATGAACCCTAGGAATTGGTAAATTCCCGGCTTGCTTGGCAGATCCCTGAAGGCCTGAGGGTCTTGATTATAGCATCCAAATGACAGTGTGCCTGTTGGTGGATTCCTCTGACTGGATGTCTCCTCATGGGTAAAAGGAAGCTGCACACGCTTGTTCTGTTGCTTCTAGCCAGGGGCCTAAGCCTTTGTTGTGAATCTCATGCTGTTTTTTTTTTATTTTATTTTGAGTATCCTTTAAAATTTACTCCTTTCTTTATTGCTGTGAATGTACACAAATCATAGGTAGTACATATAAAGTAAGAGAGCAGCTGTTTAGAGTAGGTTCTTTCCTTCCACCTGTCTGGGTCATCAAGCTTGTACAGTAAGAAAACCACTGAGCTGTATTGCCAGCCCAAAATACCTTTAATGATCACCTTTGAATTACATATTCTTTTTTTTTTTTAATATGAAGTCATAATCTTCAGAAGAAATGTGATTTCCTGGAATCCTGCTCAGTTAAAATTGCAAACGTATTTAAGATACAAAGGTTTAAAGAAACGTCTAAGTAGCCAGCACTGTTGGTGGTGGACGGGGCAGACTTATGGAGCGGTACACTGTCAAGTTCATGAAATTGACTGAAGATCTGCTTCTCAGGCTTGATGCTTCAGATGACTGTGCAAGTCAAAGCAGTCTGTGTCAAGAAAGCAGTGAGCGCTCAGTGCTGTCTCATTTCGGAGTCTCCCAGTAATTTTATATTAAACATTCTAAGGAATCCTATGGCAGTGTTAAGTAACTGCTGTCTGTGCTCTCAGGACCCACAGGGTTTCAGGCCTCCGCTTTCCTCTCCTCTTCATGCTTTTGCTTCTAACTATGGACAGTTCTTGAACTCGTGGTCCTAGAAGACTGCCTGGGAACCACGAGTTAGGAAAAGCATGGCGCTCTGGAACAGTGGCATTGTGGTGAGATTTGGAAGTTATTTGGCCATGCCGAGGCTGTCTCAAAGGAAGTGGTGTTTTACTCCTTCGTATCAGACCAAGCGAGGAGGTTTGAGTTATGTGAAGAGGAGCGGAAAAAAACAGACATTTATTTTGTAGTGTGTTGCCATGGGGATAACTACTTGGGAAAGCATAGAGTACATAAATTACTGTAATTCCTTCTCAGCCGCCACTTAGGCCTTTAAGATTCTTTAGGTTGTATTGATGAAAATGGTTTGGAAAAAGTTTGGAACAATGGAAAGTTAATTCTGTTGAGTAGACACTGAGGCAAGCAGTTCCTGATAATTGTTTAAAATTAACAGTAAAAAGATGGCAAAACTTCTGATAGCATAGTACAACAACCAAGATTTAAAATTAACATGTAATTTGTGCATTAGTTAATGTCCAGTGTGCTGTCTAGCCACTAGTATGCTGTGACTGTTTAAAGTTAAAATATCAAATGTGATATTTGTGATATTTAAAAAGTAGTTCTTTAATACCAGCACTGGGGTGGCAGAGGCAGGTGGATCTCTGGAATTTGAGGCCAGCCTGGTCTACAGAGTGAGTTCCGGGACAGCCAGGACTACATAGTAAAACACTGTCTCTTAAAGCCAAACTAAGCCAAACAAACAAAAGTAGTTCTATAGATTCAGTAGCCATGTTTGTACATTCAGTAGTCATGTGGAGTGAATAGCTACTGTATTATAGCACAGAAAGGGCCATCTCCACACATAATTCAGGTGGGTAGTGTACGGGGAGACAGAATTTTTACGAGGTTCTCATGATCTCTATCCCATAATACTCTCATCCTCTTATAACCCTCCCCCACCTGAGTATGGCCAGTGTCTGTGTCTCACATCCAGAGGATGGAGTATGACAAACGTGACAGCATCTACTCACTTGTACAGGCGTGTCATGTCGCATGGGTACTGGTGTAGCGTTCGCATGACTTTATATGAAACTCCATGTTAGTAGACTAGAGGGAGCGAGTCTCCTGAAAGCTTAAAAACAAACCAACAAGCAAACAAAAGCAACTAAACATCCATTTTGTAGACTGGACAGAGGACCATATGGGAAGAACTTGGTGCATTGTTAAGGACCAAGAGCAGTCCCCAGCCATCAGGCGGCTTCCAGGGAAGAACTGGGCCAGCAAATGGCATGAACTCAGAATTCCATTCTCCCCGTTTTAAGACTAAAGGTGAGAAATACAATCGGGATGATGCCCTGGTCTCAACCGCCAAACCGTACCTGTGTTACCAAACCACATAGGCTGGAAGGGCATAGCTGAGTACCGTTTGCGGACGATAGGTTCATGGGAACTTTGTTGTGCCTCAGTATATCTAATTTAACACCAGTCCAAATTATGCTCCAATGATTACACAGAACAACTGGTTGTATTGAGGCTGGTGCTTCGCTTTCTCCATAAAGGAAAAGATGGTTAACTTTCCCAAGTGAGTGTCTAGGCCTGGTTAGTAAGCTCTCTACAGTTTTGTGGCCAAGATCTCGTATTTTACTGTTGCTGTAGTACAGCAGATAAGACTGTGGTCTCTGGCATCCCAGAAACAATGGCTTACATTCTCTACTCCCGACCTAGAAACCGAATGACATGTGGCCAATCACCTCTGTGAGCCTCCATTTATTCATGCGTAGAGTGGGGATAAAATCCTCCTCCATGTCAGAGTGTTATTTCATTCAGCAGAAATATTTTTATAGCCTTTAGCACAGCACTTCATATGGTCTCCGACTTCCTAAAAACAGAGAGGTTTTATTATTTAACAGCATTTTTCGATTGATTTCTCATAGCAGAGAATCAAAACTCCAACACATTATTTCTCTACTCTCATTTGAAAAATCATCGTGTAAGATTGTTACCCGGTTATACCCCTGCTTTATGTCTGAACTGCTGTAGTCCAGTTCCAGATCAGATGCAGTTAAAAACAGGTCTTGCTCAGACCAAGTGCCCCTATGCTTGGAGGTTGCTCTGATTGTATATTGTTTGGGCAGATTGCCCCAACCTCGGGCCAGACTGTGGAATGCTGGTTTCCTCTGACACTAGCCTCCTGGGAGTCGATTTTCACGGTTTCCATCTGTTTTTATACTACCCCAAACTGTAAATACAGCTGACACCCCACCAAATTGGCCCTAATGTTCCTGTGTCTAACAGCAGAGGTACAGGCTTCTAGAAGGATACAATGCTCCCTGGAATTGTGGCAATTATGTTGAATGTTTGATTTTAAATGTTCAGATTCCATTTTTTGTTCGTATTTGAGAAGGAAATGGTGTGCCAAAGGAGATAGGAAGTAGGAGCTTGGCGGGGGCTTTAACTTCGGCTTTGCCTTGTTTTGAGTTTGTCCATGCTTCCTGGAGTTCCATCTTCAGGGGAGCCATTAACTTTTTTTTTTTTTTTTTTTTGCTTCTTTGTCTTTCTCTCCCACTTCTTTTTAAAAATCTGATTTCATTGTCACTCATTTTTGTCATTCTTGTCCTTACCTCTAGTTAGTATGTGCAACTAGAATAAAAGTCTTTAAGACAATAATATTTCAGAATATTATAGTCAAGAAACAATTTGGCCAAAGAGAATAGATTGGTTCATAAGACTTTATAACTGGAAGGCGGTCATATTGAGAATAGGCAGTTACGGGAAGGTTGCAGGTGCCTGCTGCCTTGTGTTTGGCTTCCTGGCCGGTCCTCAGTTCTTCACGCTGTTGCCACTGTGAGGCTGACACATTGAGGTCGTCTCCCCTGCATCTTAACATCCCCTCATGGATAGTTTACCTTTGGGATCATGTGCATCTAGTTCTCTAGCACTCCATCAAGTTGATGCCCAGGATCATCTTGTTCAGTTCACTGTTGCTTACGGGAACTGGAACAGAGAACACAGACTGTGTCGTGAGGTTTGCCTTGTCTGCTTCCTAGACCTTGCTACAGCTGCCTGAGAGAGGAGAATGCAGGGCCCAATAAAAAAGAATGTACAATACTCTCTCTACTTGATTGGCATGGTGTAGACACGAAGGACCAAAGTGGGAAGGAACAGTTTGTGAGATGGACCAGCTAAGGCTCTGACATTGTTAGCTCCACAACTTTGGGTAGCTTCTTCATCTGTGAAAGGGACAAGTACATAGGACTTTCCTAATAGGTTAAGTAGGTGACATATGACTTATATTCCCCACACATCACACAGTATCTCAGTGATTTGAGCCCTTGTTGCTGCAATGATTGATTGAATATGAATTTAATTAAGAAAACAATGCCCAGGTTTGTTTGTTTGTCTTACCATACCTCCCCCCCCCCGATTGTAGGTCTAATTTTTTAAGTGCTTTTTTTAAAAAATAAAACAAAAACAAACAGTTCATGTTTGTTGTAATAGGAGCGGCGGCGGGGCTGTGTCCCGCCACCCGGCTAGCTTTACCCGAAATAATTACACGGAAACTGTATTCTTTTAAATACTGCTTGGCCCATTAGCTCCAGCCTCTTATTGGTTAGCTCTTACATATTGATCTAACCCATTTCTAATATTCTGTGTAGCACCACGAGCTGGCTTACTAGGAAAGATCTTAACCTGCATCTGTCTGGAGTGGGAGAATCATGGTGACTCACTGACTTGGCTTTTTTCTCCCAGCATTCTGTTCTGTTTACTCCACCCACCTAAGGGTTGGCCTATCAAATGGGCCTAGGCAGTTTCTTTATTAATAAACCAATGAAAGCAACAGACAGATACAAGACCCACCTCCATCACATGTTGCTCTTGTATCAGCAGCAGACAATAATTCTCATTTGTATTCTGCTTTAGTCTAAAATTTAAAACCCTTTTTTTTTCAGCTAAGTATCTAGTGTAGTGATAGCTAGTCTTGTCAGTTTGAGTAGATTAAAAGACTTCTTGGCGATCAGCAAAGGATCACCCTGCCCCGTGTGTGTCTAGAGGAAATTTCTAGAGAGGATTAGCTGAGAAGGAAGGACCTGCCCATCCCCTAGGCTAAGGGTGCCAGTGAATTGAAGGGAAGAAAAGGAGAAAGCAAGGCATATTCATATTCTCCTTATCCCCTCCCTTCTCCCCGCCAAATTTCATAATGGATGGGAAAGGGTCCCGTGAGGTCTCAGTCCTCCCTGCTAGGAGATAATGGTGCTGCGGTGGGAATACCATTTTCTTCAGTAGCGTAGCCACTGGAATGAGATCAGGAGGAAACAAAGACACATTGGCACACGTGTGCGCAGAAGTGCACATGCACACACACGCTCACAGAGACACATGGGGCAAGGAAGAGAAAGAGAGAGGTGAGATACGGTGTTACTGGGCCGAATGAGCGGGGGATGAGAGAGGGCAAAGACGGGGGTGTTGAAAATTATTTATGGATTAATACATACATGAAACTGTCAAAGAAGTCTGAAAAGGAAGTGGGTGAGGAGCTTAAATAGAGTAGCGAGGCAAGAAGGACATAATGGGCCTGGCAGGAAGTGATGGTGCTTTGATCAGTCGTGGCATTGGAAGTGATGGAGGAAAAGGGTCCCATCTCACGGGCTTTCTGCTCTCTTGGCTCTGAGACAAGGATCAAGGCCCCAGGGAATATGTGGAACCATAGTACCCTGAGCCAGAGACTTGCTGGGCAGGTGAAGAAAGCAGGGGTCTCTGCTTTGGGTCATCCTGAAGGGGAACTGCTTCCCTTTGTGGGCTGAGAGGCCAGGGCACATAATCTGATCTCAGGTGAGGATGACATAAAATGGAATACCTTTAAATTTAGTTCTTCCCAATGAGGAAAGCCACCCCGAGGAGGCCATCTTCAGTCTGTGTTTACTGAATTCCATAACCTGTTGGGAGGGCAAAGAGTAAGAAATAAGAGCCAAGATTGTTAGTTAATTCTGCATCTGTTACAGTTGTGTGTGGTCTGCTTGCTCAGAAGAGCCTCCTTTTGTCAGATGTCCATGGCTTGAGCACTGGGTCATTAGTGGGTAAATAATAGGCTTGACTCTCTACGGTGGCACACTGATACCATGATGTTCCTAGAGAAGGGCACTAGAAGCACCAGCTCTCGCATCCACTCTCGCCCCTTGTCTTGTTTCACGGACCTTTGCTGGGAGGACGGGGGATTCTAATAGCTGCAGTGGGAACAATTCTGCTTGCAACATATAACGCCTTTGTCGTGGCTGTAAGAATAGCCTTAGAATATTTGTGGTAGCCCTTTCAAATTTATAGCTGTGATAAAATACTTAATGATATTTACAATCACCAAACAGTGGGACCATCTCAGTGGTTAAGAGCAGAGCTTTTATTATCAGAAATTCTGCATATGGTATAGACTGCTGGCTTCCATTGCGTGCACGTGTGTGTGTGTGTGTGTGTGTGTGTGTGTGGGCATCTACATATGGCTTCACTTCAGCGTCTTCACTCACCCATGCTTGTCGTGGTCTTCTTCAGTGTTGCTGTCAGCATTGCCAGTCGGGAGTGTAACTCATCAGAAAGGAAGTACCAGGGAAGATCAGCATAGAACAAAAAGCTCCCACCAGGGCAGATCAGCATAGAACAAAAAACAGCCACTGTGCGAGGCAATCACAAAACCTGCCATGTGTGAGAACTAAGACACTAAATATGTGTGTACAGTCTCACACTACACGATGACATTTTGTTGTAAGCTGAGAGTTGAACAGAGAAAGAGCGTGCCCGGATCTGTTTTAAGCATATGGCCTGGACTGACTTATCAACTCCTCATGGTCACCTTTGAGTAAGATATGATTAGGAGCCCACATTTCCTAGGTGAAGAAACTGAGGCACAGAGACATTGAATATCTGCCCCACCTAGAAAGTGGGAAACTTCTGATGACATCCCAGAAAATCTGGTTCTAAAAATAATGTTTTTAGTCACTGCACAACACAGATACACTTAAAATACCGGCTCATGGGCTCTAGAAATGGGCTTGCACTGGGTCATTCTTGCTAGTTTTCAGTCCTAGCGGAATGTGCATTGGGTTGTTTACTCAAGAGAAATCAAAGTGTGTTTCTACAAAAGTCTGGTATAAAAGAGTTTATGGCCACCTTATTCATAACAGTAAAATAATTTAGATAGTCTAATTACCCATGATAAGAAGTGACTAATTGAACTATAGTAATATTCAGACAACAGAATACTACCTGTGTTTGTGTGAGTAAAACACACAAACACACAGATATGTTTGTACATTGAAGAGATGCTCATCGGGCAAAGTGCTTGCCATGCAACCACATGGATCTGAGTTTGGATCCCCAATATTCATATACATGATGGACGGGCATGGCAGCCTGCCTGTAGTTCCAGCACCGGGAGGGCAGAAACAAGGGACCACTCAGAGCAACATGGCAAGCTATACTAGCTGCATGGTCCAGCTTTTCGTTTCCATGAGGGATTCCGTCTCATTGAATATGGTAGCAGGTGAATGAGGAAGACTCCAGAAATCTGTTCAGGTCTCTACATGCATTTACAGTCATGGACATGTGGGCACGCACACCCACGTGCAAACACTCATACAGAGTACAGAAGCCTATGCAAAAAGACATGGACAACTCTGATCATTCTGTGCCCCCGGAAGATTTCAGACAGGAAGATCACACAGTACAATGTCTGTGAAGTCAAGAAGGGGTGAAATGCTCCAGATATGTAGAAGTTAGGATAGTGACTTCTCAGCCAGGGAGGGCAATGCTTCGTGTTTTGATTGGGCAGAAGTCACTGATTTGTGCCTTTTATGGCTAATGTCTATCAGTGCATTTCTTGTATGTACTCCTACTACACACACACGCGCGCGCGCACACACACACAGAGTTTCCTTTCTCCCCAATCCCATTCTCATACTTGTTTTTCTTCCCCCCCCAGCTTAGTAGCAGTTGTTGTAGACCAGTGTGAGATTTCCAGAGCTTCCCATTTATGTTTTTGTGTTTCCAAATGGGCTTTATATTTACATAAACAGTTAAGATTGTATGTATCATCCTGCTGCTCTCTGTGCCTGTTTATAATGTCTTGGAGTCTTGGAACTTACTCATCTGGCCTTAATCTTTTAGCAGGCCTGATCACCATTCTGTTAGTGTACTCAGTTCTTCAGTCAATTTCCTTCTAATGGACAAGCGGAAGTTTTCAAATTTCCATTTCTATTTTCGATAAAAATGTTTTCATGAATGTACTTTGTTTGTACGCAAATGCTTTGAGAGCTTCATTGTGTGTGTGTGTGTGTGTGAGAGAGAGAGAGGGGGGGTGGGGAGAAGGAGAGGGGGGGAGAGAGAGGTCCAGGAGAGAGGTTAAGCATCCATGTGTATCACTTTCTGCCCATTCGCTTTCCCTGAACCTGGTGCCTGCCTTTTCTTGACTAGGCTAAAAGCTAGCAAGTCCTGGCAATACCCCTGTCTTCACTGCCCCTTTGGAGTTATAGTTATGGGCATGCCTAGTTTGTTACGTGAGTGTATGTGTCCAGACTCCAGTCCTCATGATTGCAGAGCAAACACTCTTTACGGCTGAACTGTCTCTTTATTCTTGATTTTGAATCTTAGATATATTGAATGGCAAGTCCTTGGAGAACAAAACTCCTTAAGTGAGGGCCATGGGATTGCAGGGTTACCCAGTGGGTGGGAGTTAGCAAAGAGATACAAATGACATTTTCCTCAAAGAGTTTAGAATGAGAGTGGGGAGAACCTGTCTTCCAAACACTGGGGACGGTGGAAGACTGTATTGAGTTCAGCACCTTGATTTATATTCAGTATGGATCTGCTTCTGTAGAGGGGGAAGATATTGGGCCTGGCAGGCTTCTTGTAGATGTGGTTATGGGAAGCTGTAAGCACCCCAGGAAAGCTCACAGTGGTCATGCTTTAACTGAATGCCACCGATCTGTGCAGAATAGACCCTGTCGTAGCCGAGGGACCTAGGCCTGCTGCATCTCCCGACTCCCTTACCTGGTTTCCTTGAGGGACATTAAGTGGCGAGTTCTTTACTACCCAAAGACCACTGACCTTCTCCCCATGCAACCAGTGCCGCTCTTTGCTTCCTTCCTATCGCCAAAGAGAAATATTCCTCTTCCTTATTAGTTTTCCTGGCAACTCAGAAGAAAGTTCAGCTGTCAGAAATGTATTTGAAAGTCGCTGTACTTCCACAGGGAAGGTGTATACTGGGTTTGTAGCTGATGACAGTCACATGAACACCTGCCATCCATTCTTATCACCTGGCTACCTCCTGTCTGATTGACCCATATCTTAAGCAGTACTACCTGAAATCCAAATATTTTGTCAAGGTTTTGCATTTTCAATGAAGCAGTGTTTGAGGAAATGGCTGAAAATTCTGGAGAGAGTTCTGCCCCGCAGCCACGGAGCTTCAGATCTACATTTTTCTTAGCTACTCATTTGAAGTGAAAAATAACTTTAAAAGACCTGGAATCTGCAGTTTATGTATCTATGTATCTGTCTATGTATCTATTTATGTTTATATGTATGTATCCATCCATCCATCCATCCATCCATCCATCCATCCATCCATCCATCCATCTGTCCATTAAAAATTGTCATATCCATAGAAATGGGGTCTTTGTGTTTGGAATACTCAGAGAATGCTGTGCCATTCATGCAAACACTTGCCACCAGACTCTACTTTATTTGTGTGTGCTTGGATAAGGGCATTTAGCAGTTGGTTCTATTTAATGGTATGCATTAGTATAAACTATGTTTTTCTCTGAGAGTGTTCTCTAGTGAAGCAATTACAGGCTTTGGCTGTGCCTCCATTGGCAAAGCACTTGCTGAACAAGCATGAGGACCCGAGTTCAGCTCTCCAGTACCTACGGGGGAGGAGCAGGTATAGTGATGTATGCCTGCATTCTCCAAGCTGGAGATGCAGAGACAGTAGGGTTCTTAAGGATTGCCAGACAACTAGTCCAGTGAAAGTGGTGAGCTACAAGTTTACTGCATGATTTTCTTGGAGTGGAGAAGGAGGAGAGCACACTATTCTCTAAGGACTGAAGGAAGAATGACTGGCGGAGAGCTGCCTTCATCTGCTTCTGCAATGGTTCAGCCAGACGCTTCTGCTGTTTATCATCTAGTTCTCTTTTTGTCTGTGCTCCTCAGTGTGCTGGACTTGGGCGTCAGGGCTCAGTCACAGTGGTTGCTATAGGTGTGCAGAGGACACAGGAGAAGGCACTAGGAAGGATGTCGAGGATTCACACCCTAGCCTCTTCTTCATGACCCCGGTCCCTAGCCCTTGATGTTGCTCTCCTCCCACGTGTGGTATTAGATTAGATTTATAATGTCTGCTGTGGACATGGCAGCCTATATCTATGGAATGTAATCCTAACCTATCCTTTATCCTTTGTCCTTACCATCTTGACACTCTATGTCAGGATGACCCACTGGAAACTGTATCAGGGCCTTGTACAACATTGTATTTAGCTAAAACTTTGAGCTATGTGTTAACAATGTATTTGATCAGGGACTCTGAGTTGTTATTTTAAAAGTCAAAGTAGTGGATTAATATTTCAGAAAAAGAACAGGATTCAAAAGAAGAATAATAATGAGAACAGCAGCTACTTTGAAGGAAATTAAAGCGGTATCTCAGACGAGTGGATGTTGTGTGCCCTGCCCACTAGCCTTTGGAGTCCTTTTTCCTCACTTCACTTCCACCCCATGGAGTCTTCTTGTAACCCTCTGTTTTCCCTGAAGTCAAGTTTCTTCTGTCTTGTATAACATGTCTTTCTACCTGGGGAGCTGCCTTGTTGGGGAGATACCCTGGGTTGCTCCTCCTGGTTGAATCCTTTGATATGTTTTGGAAACCTTTTCTGTGGCCACAGTGTCTAACTTCATCTCCTTCCATCTGCTGTCTGTCCTTGTACGCATGCCACCATCTCTCATGGCATGCTGTTTACTTCCTTCAGCTTTAGGAGACCCAAACTGTATATCTTTAGTATTTATGTTCCCTCTGAACTTACTGCTCCTTAGAAATGACAATTACACCTGTCTTATTCACCACTGATATCCCAGTGCCATCATGACACCTGCCATTTGTGGGTGCTGAGCACCCACAGTTTTGTGGTTGAGTAGATGTAGGATTCTCAGAACCCCTGGTTTTCCTAAGCCTGTGCCAGGACATTCTGCACTTAAGTCCTTCTTGAATCTATTGTGACAACACATGCCTTCCATATAGTTGAATATAACCACACTCTGCTGGCTTTTCTCAGGCATATGAAAGATCAGAATAAGAAGGTGGCTAGCCTCAAGCACAACCAACAGCTGGAGAAGAAGAAAAATGCCCAGTTATTAGAAGAAGTCCGCCGGCGCGAAGATAGCATGGTCGACAACTCACAGCATTTGCAGGTAAGTCTACATTCTGCTTCTTAATACCTAAATGTTTAGAGACGAACTGTCTGTTCTATCCAGTGCTGCAGGAATCTGTGCACAGCAATGGTGGGCCTTACTTTGCCCTGACTCCAGCACTAACAGGAAAATCCCAGGGAATTCAATAAGGCTTTCTCAGTAAAAAGCATCATTTCTGGAATAATGTTCAAAGAGAGTTGAGTTTGGAAAGCCCTGAAATTGCTACACAAAGGTTCTTCCTTCCTATATCTCACCTTAAAAGGTAAGGGCTACAATTACATGGTTGGCAAGTCAAGTCTCTTTGGAATTGTGTTTAAGTTGTGTGGGAGGGAATGCATGTTCTTATCAGAAAAGGCATTCAGATGCATTCCTCTGATCAGTTTACAAAAACCGGGGCTCCTGAAGAGATCATTACTCTGTCTGAATATAGTGGGTACAGTTATCTCTCTGTGATAGTCTTACCTTGGAAAGCAACTGATAGACCAGAACAGCAATCTCTTCTCATTAACCATAGCTGTGTTGGGACAGAGCTCTCCCCGTGTGCTCAATAAAACATTCAGGCTGAAGCAGGACATTGGCTTTGAAGTGCTTTTATTTACTCCAGTCCTGTCTTTAAACAGAGCAATTTGAGTTCAACTTGGCCTGAGTTCATGTTAAATTCTGCTTATTAGTTAGTGTCTTTCTGCAGTTATATATTGGTTTCCTCCTTGGAGATAGAAGTAGATAATTTTAGTGTGTACTCATAGTTCATCCTTTTAATTGCCCAAAAGAAAAATGAATAACTGTTCCAAGGAAGGAATGTGGGGAAAATCTGCATCCCATCCCAGACGGAGGTTTCTCAGCTCCTCTTAGTTTTGGTGCCTCTCTGTCTTAGACGTGCCTTGTGGTGCCAGTTCTAGTCAAGTGTCCTTTGCATGGATGCTTGGCCTAGATCTGAGAGCACAGCTAACACTGGGTCCTCTTTGCTCGTAGGTCCACTTTAGTATGGGTTCTAGCTGAAATGTGCCCATAGCTTTCTCAGTAATCTTGACAGGTCACATCCAAGTACTGGGACCTTGGTCTTTCTTCTGTCGCAAATGTTAGGTCAAAGTCTAAAGAATGAGATAGTAAGTCAAATTTGAAGAGTGCTGTAGTTTCTTTAAATATATCATTTTTTTTTTAAAAAAATGTATTTCCCACAACATTTACTCCCCAGAGCAATGTTGGTCACTTTATATGTTTTGTGATTAGAACTGAGCTGAACAGAGAATTCTCAACAGAAGAAGTTCAGATGGCCAAAAGACACTTAAGGTCATGCTCAACTTCCTTAGCGATCAGGGAAATGCAAATAAAGACAACTTTAAGATACCATCTTACACCTGTAAGAATGGCTAAAATCAAAAACACCAATGATAGCCTTTGCCGAAGAGGTTGTGGAGAAAGGGGTACACTCATCCATTGCTGGTGGGAATGCAAACTTGTGCAACAACTTTGGAAAGCAGTGTGGTGGTTTCTCAGGAAATTCGGGATCAACCTACCCCTGGACCCAGCAATACCACTCTTGGGAATATACCCAAGAGATGCCCTATCATACAACAAAAGTATGTGCTCAACTATGTTCATAGCAGCATTGTTTGTAATAGCCAGAACCTGGAAACAACCTAGATGCCCTTCAATGGAAGAATGGATGAAGAAAGTATGGAATATATACATATTAGAGTACTACTCAGCAGTAAAAAAACAATGACTTCTTGAATTTTGCATGCAAATGGACGGAAATAGAAAACACTATCCTGAGTGAGGTAAGCCAGACCCAAAAAGAGGAACATGGGATGTACTCACTCATATTTGGTTTCTAGCCATAAATAAAGGACATTGAGCCTATAATTCGTGATCCTAGAGAAGCTAAATAAGAAGGTGAACCCAAAGAAAAACATATAGGCATCCTCCTGAATATTAACCTTTATCAGGCGATGAAAGAAGACAGAGACAGAGACCCACATTGGAGCACCGAAGTGAAATCTCAAGGTCCAAATCAGGAGCAGAAGGAGAGAGATCATGAGCAAGGAACTCAGGACTGCGAGGGGTGCACCCACACACTGAGACAATGGGGATGTTCTATCGGGAACTTACCAAGGCCAGCTGGCATGGGATAAAACCAGACTCGCTGAACATAGTGGACAATGAGAACTACTGAGAACTCAAGAACAATGGCAATGGGTTTTTGATCCTACTGCACGTACTGGCTTTGTGGGAGCCTAGGCAGTTTGGATGCTCACCTTACTAGACCTGGATGGAGGTGGGTGGTCCTTGGACTTCCCACAGGGCAGGGAACCCTGATTGCTCTTAGGGCTGACGAGGGAGGGGGACTTGTTTGTGGGAGGGGAAGGGAAATGGGAGGCGGTGGCCGGGAGGAGGCAGAAATATTTAATAAATAAATAAATTTAAAAAGAAAAAAAAAAAGTCACCAAAAGATCACAAAAAGATTCTGAAGGTCCTCCTGAGCTCCACAAATGA
This sequence comes from Chionomys nivalis, assembly GCF_950005125.1. Lineage (NCBI taxonomy): Eukaryota > Metazoa > Chordata > Mammalia > Rodentia > Cricetidae > Chionomys > Chionomys nivalis. The sequence goes on along the minus strand of NC_080090.1, from coordinate 28,100,586 downwards.
GGGCAGAGGAACATGGCAGTCATAGTTGCCTTTCATTATCTGCTTCAGTGTTCCAGGCTGTGCTGCCTTCTGTATGTTAGCTGTTATCCTATTTACACTGCATGATACCTGAGCAACAGCCTGGATTGGATTCAGATATCCCAACAGCAGGAACAGCCTCTGCTTCCATCCCCCTGCAGGATGCTGTGCTCTCTGCCTCCACCCCCCTGCAGGATGCTGTGCTCTCTGCTTCCATCTTCCGGTGGGATGCTATGCTCTCTGCTTGGCACAGCAAGGCCCAGTTTGAACATAAACCATAAAACACCCAGTGCTTGGAGTGAGAACTTCCATTGAGGGGATTATTGTTGCTATTCCTTAATTGGCTCTGGATTTCATTCCACACTTTAAAATATATGGCCGGAGTATTCCTGGAAGGATGACTTACTTTCTCAAAGTCCTGGTCTTTTAACAGGAGGACTTATTGCTTCTGCTCCAGAGCACTGTTAGAGCTGAGTTGGAGTTTCTCAAGAGCTCAGAATCATTCCTGGCACAGGCTGTGCTCAGAAAAAAATGCTGATAACTGACTGTCTTTAAAATAACAAGAAAAGATGAAAAATCATTGAAAAAGAGTTGCCCGGGGCCAGAAAGATGGCTCAAAGTGAATGCACTTGCTGCTGAACCTGACAACCCGAGATAGGTTCCTGAAACCCACATGGGGAAAAAAATGACCAACATCTGCAAGTTACCATGTCATATGTACACATATATGCACATGTACACAGAAACACAATAAGGAAAAGAGTTGTATGTTATGTGCAGGGTTTACATGGTTGTGCTCTGGTTTGCATTGAGCATATACATTTTCGTCTTTTCTCTGTGTAGCAATTTGTTCTTTTCTTAAGACACATCTAGTTACAGAAATTAATGTCTTGTTTTTGGCCCATGAACTTTTGTATAGCTGTGTTTTCTTAAGGGGCCTTGATAACTGCCTCGTAGACCAGTTCATAAAAGATAACATGGTCTGGAATTGCTCAGTTGCATTCCTGACCACCCCAAATAAAGGATAACATTTGAAATGCAATAAAAAGAAGTCACAATTAATTGAGATGGAAGTGTCTCTGCTTGAGGTTAATAGGGAGTGAATCTCCCCCTTGCCTGAATCGTTCAACAGATGTACTGAGATGCAGTAATTGCTGCCTTCTGAGAATGGAATTTTCTAGATGCTCTTCATTTTTAATATTAGTGTTCTTTTAAGTACTTTCTGTTCATATGTTAGTCTTTAAGTGTCAGCCAGGATTTGGTTTATTTGGTTGGTTAAGGTGTGGTTGAAAGTTTGGCACTAGCTAATTTGATTTGTTCGGCACTGGTGGTTTGTGACGATTGATGCCTTGATTTTACCCAGCCAACTAGATGGTATCTAGAAATAGATTATGAGCACATGGCTCTCATAGTAATAACTTCTGGAAGAGGCTTCAAATAAGAACTCAGAGCCGGGCGTGGGGTCACATAGGCCTGTATGTAATCCTAGCACTAGGACATTGAGACAGGAAGACTACAAGTCCCCAGTCTGGGATACGTAGTGTCTACATAGTGACACTCTGTTAGGAGAAAGCGGGAGGAAGCAGAACACACACACACACACACTCACAGAGAAGGAGACACACTCACTCATAAAGAAAGAGGGGAGAGAGACAGACAGAGACTGGCAGAATATGCTGAGCTGAAAGAGATACATAAAATTAATGACAAAGTTAAAGAGTTACCATTTACTGTTTAAACAAGGGCATTATTGTGTCCAGAATGACTCCAGGGTTGGATCTAACTGGGGTGTCAAATAAATGAAGACAGACAGATGGACACATGAACAGATAGCTGGCTTCTGGTGACCTGGTCTCTCTGCTGGAGAAACTGAAGCATCCTGGAAGCTCAGTGTGTTTATTCCATCGAGTTGAGTAGGGTGGCAGGATTATTGCGTACAGCTGGACAAGAAGGCAGGGTTATTAAATACAGATAAACAAGGAGGCAGGGCTTATGGTACACAGTTGGATCAAGAAGACAGGTTTAGTTAATCTCAGCGAGACTAGTCTCTGAAGGGGAGTAGTCTTCAGGCCATAAATATTCAGGTAGCTAACACCAGGGTGAGCATTTTCTGTACATACTCAACACTGAGATTTGGTTTCCAGAGGAAGGCATTGTCATTCCTCTGAGCTGAGGCTATGGAATCCTTCACATGGCTGTGCCTATGTCAACAGCAAATAGCCCTCAGGACTCCACTCATTCAGGGATTCCTCTGCTCTCTGTAGGATACAATAACAAAAAGTAAAAATTGGAGCCTCTAGGTCAGTGGTACTCAACCTTTGGGCTGTGATCCCTTTGAGGCTGTGACCTTTCCACAAGCATGACATATCTATCAGGTAGCCTGCATGTTAGATATTTACATTACAATTCATAACAGTCACGAAATTGCAGTTATGAAGTAGAAGCAAAAATAACTTTTTTGGTTAGGGGTCACCATAATGTGAGGAACTGTATTAAGGGGTCACAGCATTAGGAAGATTGAGAATCACTACTGTAAGTCAAAGCAAGATGTGACCTGTGGCTTTTTTTGTTTCTTATAATTTCATGGCAGGGGTGGCAACTACCTTCAGGGTCTCTCTTGGTTAGTAGCACATGCAAGAGATGGGTTTGTATTTTAGGGGAAAAATGATGATGCCTGGTAGAGATGTATCGGTTAGTAGTTACCTTGTAACAACCATCTCCAGACTCAGGCTTTTAAAGAACTCATGGTGTATTGTTCTATATTTGCATGTTGACCTAGGGTCTTCGCTGCTCCAGGATAGTTTTTGCCAGACGTCTGTCCTATTTGCTCACATCCGTAGGGGCAGCTGTTCCTTGTGTGTTCATTCTGAAGCTCAGGCTAAGGAAAACTGGTCTCTGACAGCAGCAGGGACAGAGGAAAGTGACCAGACTTGGAGAAATCGTAGGCTTCGTCTTGACTTGATGGTGTTTGTTCCACTTCTGGTCATTGGCAAGGCATACAGCCGACTTGGGGGTTGGAGAACTCTGCTTAGGGAAGGGGCAGGTACCAGAAAGACGGAATAACTGAGGCTAATCATTTGGTGTGTTAAGAGACAAATTTTGGAGACCTATTTTTAAATTATAGGAAAAGCAAGTGTAAAACTGTTGACAGATTTCCGCTGCAGTGACCTTAGATGTGCATGTCATTGGGGGGAAGACTGTAAGGCATTCGGGAGCCCATGCCTCATCTAAGGACACAAGTCATTAAACTCTGATGAGCATTGCTCTAACGAAACTGAGTGTAGGCTTGTGGGATCTTCTGGTTGTCCAAAGTAAGTCATCAGTGTGAATTTTTATGTGCAACCTGGGAGTTCGCACATCTGTATGTGAATTGCTCATTGGTTTATAATCTGTTTCCCAGCCTGTACTCTATCCCACCGGATTCTTTTGGTATTAGACGATACTTAGAATGAACCTTACCTAGCTCATTGTGTTTGTTGAAGAGGGTTGGCAGTTTAGTATTCATCTGGAGGGTTTTTTCCTTTTTGTCTGAAAATACCTTGTTTCTCAAAGGAGAACACTCATACTCAGTAGGAAGAGAGCTCTTGATTTAACTTTATAGGTGTATATATGCTCATGGCCAAGGAGAATGGGATGGAAGGCTAAACAGCTGTGAAGTAGCCAAGATCTTCTTTAAATGCTGGTCCTTTGTGGCCTGAATGAAAACAGAGAATCTCCCCAGTCCTTCCTCCTTCCATCAAGACTGTGAGTGAGCCCTACCTTCCCCGATGCGTGCAACAAGGTTAGGTTTGGGAAGGGGTCCTTTATGGTTCCAACTCTTGTAGCATTTCTTCCCACAGAGGCTGATAGTGAGTTTTCAATGACAGGAGATGACAGCCTTGGGGACTATCACCCAACAGATACTTGGTAACTGTTTCATTTTTGAGCCATGAAGATACAGAGTATGGCCTTAGTCAATGGACATTTTCAGTCAAGCACCTTTGGAACAACAAGAAAGAAATATTTGCACATTTTTTAAGTTAATGTTGAGCATATGAAGGTAGATATGAATGTCTATAATTTTCTTGTATAATTCTGTAGAACTTTTCCCAGGACACAGATTATGGAAGTATGCTATTTATGTTGGGCCTTGGGGCTTTGGGCTTCTGTATGTCCCGTCAGAACCCATATGGAGACTTTTCAACAAGTGATCTTTCTTGAGATTCACACTAAACCGTCCTTACTAGAGTGGGATGCTTCCCCCACCCCCACCTCTCCTTTCTTGCCGAAGAAACATGCCAATTAGAAGTCCCGGTGGACCTCTTTGTAGGTTTTGGCTCCATTTTCCCCTGTGCAGCTTATCGACTTAATGAACGAACATTCTAAGAAACACGCAAGCCAATATTTTATGCTCCTTTTCTGTTGTATGTCTGCAGAGTTCTCTTCAATTTATTGCCTGAAAACTAAAGTCTGTTCTTGTGTGCTTCCGTTTCCAAATTATAGGTTCCCAGGGAACTGTAAAGTTCCTTTTCTACCAGTGATTAAACCCCACTGTGACTCGCTGGGAAAGTGAGTGAATGTTCCCATTTATTCTAGTTCTAGTAGAATTCTAAAAACTAAAACAAGCAAAATGAATAGATCACAAAATATCTAGAAATAATTTAAATTAAGTAAACTTGTATGTCCATCTTTCCTCCCAGGGGAATTTATTTAACTTTGTTCTTCCAATTAGAGTCAGAATCTACTAGCAGAGGAAGTGTACAAACATCAGGTCTCCAATACACAGCTTCCAGTGAACACACACTTCATTGTGGAGTCCCCAAGCTTGCTAAGTTGTTTCTTCACAGGGCGGTATGCATATATTAAGCAACAATTTTAAGCCTCATGTCTTTCTGTCCATCTCTCCATGTCACGGACTTAAATTTATTTCTCTTTCAATTTCGTGTGCTTACAATTGTTCCTCTAACAATGATCTATGTTCTCATGTTATGGCACACTTACCTAAGCACTGCCGTAAGAGGAAACCTGATCAGTCAGTGCTAAGAGATTCATCACTGTCAAAATGCATTTATTGAGTTCCTAGTTTTTCATGGCTGTCTGGTAGGCATGGCACACGGTGACTTAGGGAGATTTCATTTCAGCCATCTTGCTCAACTTATGGAAAGATGAGAAAGGCCATCCCAGCTCAGCTTGAGTGTCCACATCTGTTCCAACTTCATTAGAATTTAACATATCTTTTAACCTTTGGATGAGTTTTGCTTGTTTCATACTTTTCTGTCTTAATGTATAGAGGTACATAAAACTTGGGGGTGTCCCCTTGGCTTGTGGGTAAATCTTACATTGCTGGCCTGAGCTGTTTGTTCATGGTTTCAAATGATAAAAAGGTTTTATGTGACTGTTCACATGCAGAAGACACTGTTTTGTGGGGTAGGAGGTGGGTGTTGTTCTGGTTGTACTTACAGTTTCTACAGAAATGCTCTCTCTCTCTTCTTTCTCTCTCTCTTCTTTCTCTCTCTCTCTCTCTCTCTCTCTCTCTCTCTCTCTCTCTCTCTCTCTCTCGGATTTATTGTGACACTGGTTTTCTTTCACACTAAAATTCCCAAGAAGTACAAATGGCTTTTGTTGTATATGGGCAGTCTTAAAAAATCTCAGTTGACAATCAGTTTCTGGTAGGCTTGATTCCGAATCATGGCTCTTATTAGCAGTTAGACTGTTGGGTGTCAAATGCCTTGCTCAGGGTCTTTGGGCTTCCCGGTTCTCAGCCAAGTGAGATCCCATAAAGAAAACTGTTGTGTGTACATGTCTCCGTTTTCCTTTTTCCCTCCCAATAAAGTATGACTGTTTTCCGAATGTGGAGGAACCTGCATATTTCTTCTGAGAAAAAAGTCCTCAGCTTTTTCCTGTGGCTTTGTGAGCTAATCCTCCACTTCATTCAGCCCTTCTGTACAAACACTGTGTATATCCACAGAAAAGAGAGGTTTATTTTTAATCAAGTATCGCCTAATCTACCTACTAAATTACCCCCTGGAGAGAGGGGCTCCCTCTTTTCTGTGGGGTTTTCAGGTTTCATTCCTCCAGTGGCCCTTTGGCAGTCCCTGTAAAGGGGATGTTGGTTTGCCAAAAGCTGAGGCTCATGCACAGTGAAATTCAATGTATTTGTCAACTTAAATCCTCACAAGGAGAGGGCCCGGTCTGCTGGAATGACAGGATGCAGGGCGGGACGAGAGGACTCCGGCTCCAGTGAGGTGGTGCTCTCTTGTTCATCCCAAGCACAGCCATCAAACAGGATGGGATCATCTATTACATGTTTTCTAATGTTTGTACCTTTGAGTTCCTGAATGGCGGTGCCCAAGGGAAAGGTGGCCACCCTCCTGGGGCTCTAGGGAATGCTGAGAGTGTCCTCCTCTCCAGTCAGGAGGGGCCTGTGGAGAATGCCTGCTTCTGTTTACTCCAAACTTTGACCTCTGCCAAATAGCTCCTGGAGTTTGGGCTATAATCTGCAGACAGCCTTTAAAATTTATATTTATTTTTATTTTTTATGTTTGTTAAAGTCACTGCTGGTATTCCATGTCATCAGTCACAGACAGCAACCCACCTTGATCAGACTGTCACTCCCCACCCCCAGCCCCCGGGTGTTTTCTTGCATGTGTTCTCCCTTTGCCATTGAGGGTTAGGGGCAAGTGTGACTGCCTTCATTTTATAAACAAGGAAGCTGAGCCTCAAGTATTTGGGCTTCTGTGACAATTGCAGATCCTGCTGGAGGTAAAACGTGGCAGAGACCCCAGAGTTTTACTGTTCTTGTCACAGTTGCTCTCAGCCCTGAAAAGATGTGGAAGACAATGCTTCCTGAGGTCAAAACCGGGGGGGGGGGGAGGGGGGGGACAAACCACTGAGATGTGGGGTGGTAATGATGTATGCTCACAAGCCTGGCATTTTGGCACAGGCCTTTAAACCCAGCACCCGGGGGCAGAGGCAGGTGGAGCTTCGAGTTCAAAGTCTGGCTGATCTGTGTAGCAAGTTCTAGGTTACCCAAAGCTACATAGCGAGACCCTGTCTCAAAGCGAAACAATAACAACAGACAAAGCAAAGGCGTGTGTTGCGAACATCTGTTACGTTTGTATTCTCCATGGACCCCACTATTACTGTAGTAGATAAATGAGGGCATTGCTTAAGAACCCAGATTTGAAAGGCAAGGGAATAAAAGAAGAAAGTGTTCTAGTGGCAGACCTTTTCATCTTCTACATGGTAGAAATTATGTAACTCACATGCATTCTGTTCATTCCACCTCTAGGGGGCAGTCGAGTTCAGCATGCTTCAAAAACACCAGTTCACTTAAACCTGCTCTCTCTGGTCAGGGTAATTATGGCAGCTTTGCCCTTAGACATTTCTTGCTACCAGAAGTCCGGGGCTGGAGGGACCTGCAAATCACAGTGTGTGTCACCCCGATGCCACACCCACTTCCTAACAGATGCTAGTATGTCAGCATGTCATGACCCAAGGCAGAGACCTAGACATGGTTAATTTCTAAAAAACATTACCTTTGACTTGTGGCTTGTCCACGCCATCGCTGAGCTATGCATTCGAACACTCCAGGTTAAGGAAATGACAGTCAGTGCCATAGGCAATGATTTATCTGGAAACCTTGCAAAAGGAAAATATAGCTATAAAATCTGTTCCCATTCATTTAACAGTCTCTCCTGTAATTCATGTTTGCGGACTGGGTAACTTGAATTTATGACACTTTTAACATCTTCTCTACTGTTACACTTTACCGCCACATCTTACTTATTTATGTTGCCTGGGGAAAAAACCTGCAAGGTTAAGCAAGCGTAAGTTTTCCTTACTAAAGCGGACCTTAGACTTATTTATTTATTATTATTATTTTAAATATAAGCTCCTTATTTTGCTGGTGAGAGAAGTAGGGTCCAGAAAAAATCTGGGACATGCCCAAGAGCCTAGAGGGAGTTATTGGCAGAGGAAAAACTGCACCCTAGGCTTTGGCATGCCTGCTGCCATCTGTGTCCCTCTCTGGCTCTGCAGCTGTCGCTGCACTGTGTAGGATATAAATGATTAAAACCTTAGAACGCAGTGTCTCTCCGCAGTGGGTTTCACATCAGTCATCCAGGGCGACAAGAAATAATCCTTCTCAGTGAACTAAAGTTTATCTTTTTTACTTTTATTTTTTGGTCTTTTTGTTTTGGGACAAGATTTTGCCATGTAGCCAAGATTGACCTTGCTCTCTCAGTCCTCCCGATTCAGCCTTCTGAGTGCTGGGATTACATGTGCGTGCTGCCATGCCCACAAACTTTATCTGTACTTTAAAAATGGGATCTAGAGAAACCCTGTCTCGAAAAACCAAAAATAAATAAATAAATAAATAAATAAAAATGTGCCCATTGTTTGTCTTTAAAGGTAAGTAACTCAAGCAGTGGGGTTGGTGGTGGAGCAAATTGCTGTCAGTTTAACCTACGAAGTTTAGGACTCTCTAAATGACAATAAAAATTGATTTAAGTTATTTTGTCTCTACCATTTTTCTTCATCCATAAAGAATGTTGCCCATAAAGAAACCTATGACGTTTCCTACTCTAGAAAATGAGTGTGGACTGTTTGGCAAAAACAAAAAGGATGGCAATGCCTCTTTTGCTGAGCAGTAGGCTAGTCTAAGGATGATGTCACCTGTGGAGTTATTGCAGAAAATGCAACTCTGAGAGCAACATTCAGGAGTTTTGCATAGCCAGAGACTGCACTTTGGTTTCCTAGCCACCGAGAGCCAAATAATCACACAGAAACTATATTGATTACAACACTATTTTGCCAACAACTCAGGCATATCTCTAGCTAGCTCTTGTATTTTAAATTAACCCATTTCTATTAATCTATATATCGCCATGAGGTTGTGGCCTACTGGTAAGGTTTTCTGGAATCTCCCTCCGGCAGATACATGGTGTCTCCTTGACTCTGCCTACTCTCTCGATATCTCTGTTCAGATTTCCTGCCTGGCTTTACTTGGCTAAGACATTGGCTGAAACAGTTTTATTCATCAACTAGTAGAAGCAACACAAACACAGAAGGACATCCCACATCAATTTTGCTGGAGTGTTGTAGGGAGGTGGGGCAGAATGGAGCACAGAGAACATTCTGACTGCATTGTGGTTACAACAGAGGCCTCTACCATTGCCTGGAGTTAGAGTAGTCAAGGGAATTGATGCTGTCTGAGCTACCTTTTGTATCCTATTATTGATAGGTCAATGGGTCTTAGTGGCTGTGAACCCCACCCAGGCAGCCTTTGGAAAGGTATACTCAGGGCAGTTTGGGAGTGAGTTCTGTAGTCTTGAGTGGCTGTTTTCTTCCCCACCTGATATGCAGCAACCAGCTGGCAGTAATCATGCTGTACTCTTGTTTGATGAACACAGCTGACAGCTATGGATGGTCTCCATACTTTGCTATCTAGCTTCCTTCTTCTTAGTACATAGAGGCATTTAGCATCAGTTCAGTTGACCAAGTCACTGGGAACATGTTGACTTGTTTGATACTCTCAATAGACTTCATGAGGTTTCTTCTACCTTTAGAGCCATTCTAGATGAACAAATTGAGTCTTGGTGATGGTAGTGAGTGAAATGGCTGCTGTTCCAACTCCTTGATGCCTTTGCCATCCTGGCAGGGAGGAATGAGAGCGCAAGCAGGCAGTGGGGCTGGCTTCTAGTGTGGCCATCATTTCAAATGAGCTGGGTAGTCTTGAACAAATGAGTGTTGTCATTAACTGCTTGTTTTCTCACCTGTGGGAAGAGAGGCTTGTAGTGGGGAACAGTCACCTCCATCTCTGAAATTTCTGGGTCTGACTATTGAAGAAAGACCATATCTAGTGACCAAATGACGCTTTCTGTAAGAGTGACTTCTGTGCCACCTGGAGGGATGCAACCAAATAGAGCCACCATTTATGAATCATGGAAACCCTGCAGGGAGGGGGGTTCTGGAAAGATGGTACAATGTATGCAATGACTCTGCACTCTCTGCCAGCTTCCCTTCTAGAGGGCAGGCTCTGCCATGTTGAAGAGACCTCTATAGCCTGCATGGACACAGCATGTTTTCTTCCCTCGATCAGTGGGCTATTATAATAACACCTCCATTAATTGTTACTTTTTGGCCTAAGATAGATTAGAACTATGACAATCTGGACACAAGTTACACAGTGCAGTGACTTCTCAGTACTGTGCTATGAGGGATCGTAACTAATTTCTCAATGGTAAGATCTATGTGGCTTTCAAATGTAATTGTTTGTGAAGTAGACTGTTATTTTTATATGCCAATATGCCAATAGGGACTTTCCCTCCACCCCCCCACCCCCCCCCCCGCAACAGTGTGGGTCACAGTGAGCTGTGGAAAAGAGAAAATGGACTAGCCAGACAGATAGCAGGTTGATATGATCCAGGTTTTCATTTCTCAAAACATGTGTATCAAAGTGATAGTCGCATGAGATACAGTAATATATGAAAGAATGGTTCCATTTATCAAATACTTTGGAAAAAATTCCTACTCTACCCTATATAAAAGACTCTGAGAAGTCCTGAAGGCAAGAGAACTATTTAGCCTTCCTTAATCCTGCGCTTTTCCAAATTACTTGACAGAAGACCTTTGTTTTCTCCCTAGAATGTCTACTAACATTGTTCAAAATTAGAGGTTTTTCTTTTAAACTTAAAATGTGCTGGTCTAGGAAGTCACAGTGCTGATAACAGAACAAACTCTGTGAGCTTAATTTTCGATGGAGCAGCCGCTGTGTGAAGTAGAGAGTTGTGTTTGCCGAAGCAGAATTCACTCGGGTTCCTCCCTACTGATTGGAAGAGTTTCACGAGAATGACTGCCAGAGACAGTTCTATGTGCTTTTTAAGGAACCGAGCCTCAAGAATGAAGCTGATGTGGAAGGAACTGGGAAACATTTGTGACAAGCAGTTAGCATTCCTGTCCATCACTCCTCACCTCTGAAGTCCACACTGACTCTTACTTATAAGCTCCCATTAGGCAATCCTGCAAATCCAGATTTGATGAAGGATGCTTTGGCAGAGTATGTGCGTGTTCTTCCAGCTTGGAAATATCCCGTTCTCGGTGCAGTGGATAGTGGTTAACACAGAATCTTAGGATACATGACTGTGACGTGCTCAGCCATAATGGAACATTTATATCACACACCCTCCCCCATGGCTCAAGGACCATTTCACAGGCGACAGGGGGACAGTTGTAAGAGCCAGGCTTTGGGAAGAACCAGAGTGAAGCGGTGTCTTCTGGATGGGCAAGACTGCTGCACTCAGGAGCTCACAGCATCTGTGCTTTCCCACACCAGACATGCATTCTGGCGTGGAGGAGGAGAGCCTCATATGCCCCACCCCTAACTATGGGCTTATTGACAGTTGGTGGCTCTGGGGGAAGGAAAGTTGAGCTTTCTTAAGGATATGGGCCCTAGTATGTGGAGCCATGTGTTGGAGCATAGCAAAAGGTCTCACACTCATACATATAAGGGCATCACAATTAGATGCTGTGGGTTATCGAAATTAAGAGCTAAATAAGACATGAAGTTTGGAAGATTGGGGAGTTGGGTGGTGGATCCAAGAGAAGTCATGTGGAGGAGTGGAGAATGAACAAGACAAATGCAATATTTGCATATGTGAAATTTCTAAAGAATTATAAACATTATTTTTAAAAATCCCAAATGGCCTTTAATCAAAGCATTTGGGAGGCAGAGGCAGGTGGATCCCTGTGAATTTGAGGTCAGCCTGGTCTATACAACAGCTAGTTCCAGGACAGGCACCACAGCTATACTGAGAAAAAAAAAAAAACCTGTCTTGAAAAACAAAAAAGAAAGAAAAGACGAAAAAATGAAAAGAAAGGAAAATCCTAAATGGCTTTTCTGTCTCTTGCTGGCTGCAGCCACTCACTGGCCTAGGCTGTTGGAGTCAGTTTTACAGTTTGCAAATGAAGCACAGAGAGACCCTGTATCATCACCAACATAGCTGTTTTGATTTTGCTGGTTTCTCTTGTCTATGAAGGGGATTTGAAGACGGAAACCTGAAAGTGTGAACAACTGAGCAGTGTAAGCTTGAAGGCCTGTCTTCTGCTTGTTACTCTTCTCATAAATGAGTCATAGTTTGTGAATGAGAGGCACCACTTTGTATCTTGGCTTGATAACAGCTGGCTTCTTTACTCATCTAAAGAGCCTATTCTTCTTCCCTTGAAGAAATGGGGACTAAGGCTACACTTGACAGTAGGTCCTGCTGGCCTGAATCAGTTTTCCCTACATGGACCACATGTACATTCAAGTCCAAGGATGGAGTCAAAGTAAAGGTTAAAATTTCATCCTCAGGGGCTCTGGAATCTGGGGGAGGGGGTACACAGAAGGTATTATAGAGTCTTTAAAGTTTTTCTTTCTCTCATTTTTCCCAAAGCAAAATATATCTGTCTATGCATGTTTGGATTGCTTGGGATGTGAAAGTCCCCTTGGTGACTTTACCTGTTCTTGTTTCTCTCGCACACTCAGTATTAGATAGACATCATCATGATACAGTTGAACAGAAGATGGGAAAAATGGTCCAGAGGGCAGGGCAGATGAATGAGCTCCACAGGGCACTCTCTAAGCGAGGCTGGCTTATTTCCACTCAAGGCAGCTTCTACAGGTTTTGGGGACTTCCCTTCCTGATGGCCGCCTCCTTCCATTATGTATGGGTCAATAAATATTATTTGTCCCCAGACACATGGCACCTTGACTATTTCATCTACTATTTCCCAGTGAGAACCTTTTATTTTAGTTTAAATATTTAAGAATTTAAATAAAGATAGTTAGGTATCTACTGGTGTGATTAATTTAATTACATTTAAAAATCACCTTTGCCTTGCTAGGACTGCACGGAACAGTGTGACCTGGGCTTCACACCTGTCTTCTGCCCTTTTAAGCTACTTGTTTATCATCTGGTGTGACTATATGGCTGTGAATGTGAAATTCACCTCTAAAAGTTTGACTCCAATAATTTAGGAACTCGCGTGTGACCCACTCTGTCTTTTACAAAGCTGTAGATAACCATTGATAGTACATCAGGGCTCACCTTACCGTTCCTACTTAGCGCATTTGATTATGTGTAATGTGCAGGGTTGTAATTGCTTTCCCTAAGACATGCGCTCTTCATACTGGTTAGATATGGGAACCCTCGTGACCTGGTACTACCCTGGATAGCTGCGTAATGTGGGGGAAGGTGAATTAGTGTCGGCATCTGAGATCCACAGTAGTGAGCTCATTTAGGAAACAGGACGTACTAGGTGTGCCATGAAGATGCTGATGCATGCTGAGTTGCTACCTCTTCTTGTCCTGGCAATATCTCTGTAAAGGTCTTCTGTAGCCTCTCTTACCCTGTGAAGTTGGTCCTGGGCATCTGTGGGACCTCTCTTTTCCGATTGTCTCTCACTAACTGTTCCAGCACATCAGACTCCATGCCTGCCTTGCTCTTGGGTCTTGGGATATGGCTGTGCCCAGGACCAGAAGGGTCTTCCTTCAGATAGGCAAGTGACTTTCTTTTTTCCTCTGTGCAGGTCTTGTGACTGTGCCCAGTACCAGAAGGGTCTGTCTTCAGACAGGCAGGTGACTTCCTTCACTCTGTGCAGGTCCTGTGCCTGTGCTTGGGACCATAATGGTCTGCCTTCATATAGGCAGGTGACTTCCTTTGCTCTGTTCAGGTCCTGCCCCAGCGTCTTTTCTGCTACGACGTTTTCCCTTGACGCTCTTCTTAATTAATTGCTCCTTTCACTCTCATTTGCTTACCTTAGAGTTCTTCAGAGTGCATCCCATGGTCCCAAACCATAGTGAGCAGTCATTTGCACACGTGTAAACCTAGCCTCTTCTCCAATGAGCAGATGCCTGAGGACTCCACCCTCCCTCCTCTAGAAGGCAAGGCTTGTGTTACCTACCTCTAGAATACATTTAGCCTATGGTAAGCTGAGAAGTAGTCTATCACTAGCAAAACAAAATCACTACAAGTAGGGAAAATTGTCAGTAAGCTCCCGCAGCAGTTATTCCATGCCTTGGCCCAGCTTCCTGCCCTCGGGCAAAGAGCTAGGAGGATGTGGCGGCAAGAACCAGAGGGAAAGGGCAGAGAGCCAGTGCTGATCTCCCTGTGAGAAAGGATTCGTTAATGTTGTCTTTTTCAGCACTCAGTGTGTAAAATGATAAATATAGGTCCCCAGTTGTTCTAGCAGTAGGATATGCAGATGGCTGAACATCAGACAGGCACCATCTAGATTTTGTCAAGAGTATGGTTTGAACAGATTTGCTGCCAGAGATGAGCTTGTCAACGCTTGAGTGCACCTCTGGAGATCTGCCTCCTTCTTCGGGAGTGCTAACTGCCGAGGGCACCCACTCCATGGCAAGCGTCTTCAAAGGCGTTCAAGAGAGCAGGGAAGAACATGACGAGACACTAGAACAAGCAGCTCTCACCCTGCCCTGGAGCCACTGTCCTGGCTTCCTTTGTGCACACACTTGGCGCACACGGTCTGTGAGCTGCAAACATTTGGCAGAAGGTGGCACAGGAACCAGATAGTCCATAGAGCAGTTTGCTCTTCCTGAGTGAGTTCTCTGGGGCAACTGTACATTTCCTGAGTCTTTAGGTCTGGACCAATAGCTATTACATGGGCAGGGGCTTTTTCACTGGGCCAGCAGAGATTTAATTGGCTGACAGGGTCACAGTCATCTGTAAGTTTGTGACAGGCACCAGCTGTGTGCTGGGAAGTTCCGGCCACACTGGAGCTGTGGAAATGCCACAGCCACACCTGAGCCTTATCCTCAGGAGATTAGTACTGACCTCTCAGTTCCCTGAATGAACGTTCTCCCTGTCGTCCGTCACCAGTGGAATCTGGATTCATTTCCCAGGATGGCAGTTGTTACTCAAACGCTTTCCGGAATCCACAAAATGGCCTCTGTTGTCATCATGGCTTGTTCTTCCCCAAACACAGCATTTCCTAATTTGGTTCCCAGATTGGCTCTAAAAGTCATGTGTCTGTAAGGTTACATGGCAGGCTTTATACACTATTGGAATGTTGTGCCAGATTCTAGAGGCAGCTCCAAAGGCATTTCTCAAAAGGTCATGAGGGGAAAGCTTTGTGTGTAGTAAAGGAACATGGACTTCTAACTCTGCTGCGGCTCCTTAGTCTGGAGATGATGTGTGTGGAGATAAGAATGCTCTGGCATATTTTGTAAACTTATCTCTCTTTTCCCCTCAGACCACATGATTTTATTTTGAAATGAAGTACTCTAGCTTCCAAGCATCATATAAATAATACACTGATTGGATTTCCAACTCTTCAAATTCCTGCTTCTATACTGTGAAAAATTCAAAGTCATTTATAACCACATGAAAACCTTGCATTGCCAAAATCATGTCAACATCACAAGCAATGCTAACTCCATGGAGGCCTGAATTTTCCAGAAACTCCCCAAGTTTGTGCTGGTTTCTTCTCTTTGTCTGGATCTGGTTTTTGTTCTTTTCTCACTTCCCACTGAGAGGAGTAAGTCTCACCTTTCAGATTTTAATCTAGGGTCAGACAGGCCTGTCTATCAGTGTGCACTGGGCAATGTTGAGGGTGATTCAGCTCGCTTTCCCTCAGTGTTCTCTTCTTTAAAATGGAGAGAAGACAGAGCAGTGTCCACGGTGGCTCATGTCAGTTGCTGGCATCCCGGCAGGACGTCATTGCTGCCGTTCTGAGCAGATGGAGCACACTCAGGAAATGGCCAGCACAGCCGCTGTCCTCATCCTTCTTGCTGCTGGAGCTAGTGTTGCTCAGACATTGGTCCTTTTCTGTTAAGTTTTGTTAGAGTCATTGCTAATTTTATGTCTTTCGTTAAACCCTCCATTCCTCTGGTTACATTGTATTAAAGATTTGCATGCCTGTTCTGGTGGTTGAACATTGATTGGGAGGCAGGTCTAAGATTTATGGTTCTGTATACTTTTTCCCAGCATCATAAATTTTTAAAACTTTTCTCAATGCTTGGCAGCAAGCCTACCCTCATTGTTTGAGCACGCATGCACATATGGTATATATGTACACATATAGATATATATATATATATGCATCCATGGATACTCACTCTCTACTTACTTTATTTTCTTGCCTTGAAACATCATAGCCTCCTTAATTCATTTGGTGACATTAGTTGGCTGTGTTTTCTACTCCTCAATTAGACATCAGAATAATTTGACACTTAGGCACCCAAGTGGTAACCCTTAAAAGGTCACTAACTTTGCATAAACAGATACTTGGGACAGACAGGCCTTTCTTCTGTGTGCTTATTTGGTGTTTGGCCTCACCTGATTGGGTGAAGCAAACTATGGGTGGGTTGAACTAAATATGGTCTTGTGTGTCTGTGCCCTAGAGGAAGTTAACGGATTCCTGTGAGTTAAGAGGCAGGGTGCAGTCTCCAGGCCAGAGGCCACAGGACAGAGGAATCTGTGGAGCAAACAGCTCAGCTCCTGTGGCCATGTGGTTTGCATACAGTTGGTCTGGGCCACAGAGGGTCCTCAGAATAGACTTTGACAGCTACTTGGTCAGTTTGATTGATAGTTTGGTACATGGGTGGGAGGAAGTACCCCCCAAAGTATTTATAACACCCTGTACACACAGCCTGAAGACCTGCAGAGGCAGCCACAAAATGAAGCTAAACACAGATTTCAACTGTGAAATAAATTTTAGAAGTGCTTTGTATACTTGCCTGTTGGACTAAAAACACACAACTGTTTGTTATTCTTTCTTTCCCGTGGCCTCACAATTTTATTTCTCTATTGTTTCTCCATCATTTCTTCAAGTTCCCACTTACAACTGGATCTAATCAAAACCAGCATACAACTGTTTTGCTAAGAAATAAAGATATTTTACCTTGGCTTCATCTCTGCGTGGAGATGCAAGTTTTCTCTGCTTCCAACCTGACGGCTGGTTCTTGAGATTAGGATTCATTTCTTTCTTTTTCTTCATAGATATTAACAAGAACAGTTTTGCTAATCGGAGAAATGTATCTATTGCTTTTACTTTTCATGGTTCCTTGTCAGAAGACAGCTCATGATAGAGTTGAGGTTGTAGCTCAGTGCTTATACAGTACTTGTGTAGCATACACAACACCCCGGGTTTGATTCATTGCTCTACAAGAAGAAAAATGTAAAAATAACACAGGACTTTAAATGAGAAATGTCTCCCAGAGTCTCCGGCATTTGAACACTTAGTCCCAAGTCGGTGGTGTTGTCTGGGGAGGTTGAGGAAGTGTGGCCCCACTGGAGATAGTACATCATTGAGGCAGGCAGGAGGAGTCATAGCTTCTCCCCCACTGGAGAAAATACATCACTGAGGCAGGCAGGAGAAGGCACAGCTCCTACTTCGTTTTAGTTTGCTCTCTCTGCTTCCTGTATGCCCCTGTAATAGGATCTCTCAGCCGCTTGCTCTGCTGCCTAGCCCTCCGCCATGATGGACTCATTCCTTCTTGGAACTGTGAGACAAATAAACTCTTCTTTCTCTAAGTTGCTCTGGTCATATTCTATCACAGTGATGGTAAAGTCACTAGTACAACTAAAAATATAAAACACAATGAAACAACCATAGCAATCTAAAGATCCACCCCGCCCAGCAGAAAAGAATTTCAGGATGGTGGCTGGAATGTAGCTCAGATGTATAGAGTGTTTGCTTAAAGTGCACATGGTCCTGGACTCCAATCTCCAGAGGAGGGAAGGGTGGGTAGGAATGACTGAGAATGAATTCTATGGTGGCTCAGTTCTTAGGGTCATCTGTACTTTGAAAGATTTTAATCTCAGTTCTAAGCAGGGATGAAAAAAATCGGTTGGTCCCTTGCTCTTCTGGGAACTGAGGGCATTAGCAGGATATTTTAGAGGATAGCAAGGGAGAAGAATAGCTGTGGTAGGAGGAATGTGTAGCATTCAAGCCAAGAGCTCAAGAAGCAGTGAGCACTCATGTGGATATGGGAGGGGAGAACACTCCAGGGAGAGCATGCATAGCAGCTCAGAGGTATGA
The DNA here is from genome assembly GCF_950005125.1 of Chionomys nivalis. Lineage (NCBI taxonomy): Eukaryota > Metazoa > Chordata > Mammalia > Rodentia > Cricetidae > Chionomys > Chionomys nivalis. The sequence goes on along the minus strand of NC_080090.1, from coordinate 28,082,547 downwards.
GTGAGTTTAGGCTAGTGAGAGGCCGGGGGTCCGAATCCCTGCTCTGACATTGCTCTCTATTAACTCCCTCAAAATGGTCAGAGAGAAGCATGAAGCTGCACCCTGGAGTCTGAGCTGTGTCCAGGCATTCCACTGCACAGTTCAGAGCCTGAACCTGGACCCGGAAGTGCTTGTGACCTTCTTTATTGCATTCTCTGATGGGTGATACAGAACATGAGCATATTCTCCAATCTGAAGACTTTTGCTTTTCCAGTTTTTATTAAATATTCTGTTAGGGTGGACTTTGGAGCAGGGGCATTAGCATCATGGTTCCTAGCTGTCATTTAGACATTACTTGTAGTTCTGGGAATATTTTTACTGAGTCCCCGGCCTCTTACTACCTGCTCTTCTGTTCCCTTGTCCCACAAACATTTTTGATTTTAGCTGCTTGAGGCAGGAAAGTATCCAGTAACCCACTGCCATTTTTCCAAATTAATTTGGTGAGTATTTAATGACATATCCATTATTTTATATAGCGAGAAAAATTTAAAGAGAGATAACAATCATTTAGAAGCAGTAAATCAGTATAACCATGCTCTGATCTTTTTTCCTTGGTGGGTAATTGAAAGATACATTTACTAAAATTTCTTCCATTGTTTAAAAATGCCGTGTCTAATGAAATACTACCAGACAGGAAGTGTTCATCTAAGACATGGCATGGCTGTAAAACACACAGACACACGTGTGATATACATTTTATAGCTTTGTGTATTTTACAGGCAGAACACTAAAACATGGTAGAAATACTGCCGTGTACAGTGAAGCCGCTTTAGCAATGACACGGGACAGCCGTTGGCATCTGCTCGCCTTTTGTTTAGATGTGTAATTATGATTCCATTTCTTGTTACCAGGTATTTCTAAACTTTGTCTTGGCTTTATATCTTCCCATGTTGAAAGTTTCTATGATCATCTGCTTGTCGGGTGAGCTGTTCTCTCTGTCACTGGGAGGATCATACTGGGGAATCTTGGGTGATGACCTCACAGAGACATGGCTGAGCCTATGCCCAGCTGTCTCAAGCCCAGATGTTGGCCTCCTTTGTTCTCCCTTGGACCTCACATCCTCATCTTTTCACATCTAACTGCTCCCTGGGTTCTGCTGGTTTTCACATCGAGACCATCTTGGATCAGCTCCTCTTTCCTGTTGCTTCCACCTCTGCTTTCAGTCTGGCCTTCATCTCCTCTGGTTTGAAGTATGCCAAGGTATCCTGACGGAACCTTTCCTTTGGGCCCTGGTTCTGTTCTGATTCTTTCTCTGTCTTTTCCCCATCACCTCCCCTCCTCACATGATCCACAGGCAAGAGCTCTTTGTTGGGATATATCAGGCCTGGTTGTCTTGTTGTCTTGTCTGTTCTTCACTTGGCCTGTTTTGCCCCTGAGCTTACTTCCAGCTTTAGGAAGTGACGACTTTGGGAAGGACTCCTGGATACACATGCAGATCAGCCAAGTCTCTCTCCCCTTCAGCTCCAGCCACAGTACTGACTCTGTGGCACTGAGCTGTGGTTGAGTAGAAATCATTGAAAGAGGCAGTAGGAGAAATAACCTTTCTTTGTTCCATGTCTGTCTTTAGAGTGATCTGGACTCCTCTTAGCCGCAGGGCACGTTCTGTAGACTAACTGGCCTTGGTCATGTCAGGTTTACACATGGACTCTAGAAGCTTATCCTCAGGATTCACAGTGTATGACTGGCTCTCTTATTCGAGTCAGCCTTTGTGGCATGAGGTCAAATTAGAGAGCAGTCCTCTGCGCTGCTGAGCCTCCTTGGCCTCTGGAGCTGGCAACGGAGTTGGCTTTAGTTCTCCTCTCTCTCCTTCTACCACCTCGTGCCTGTATTGCAGATGGCACACAACACAAGGTTTTGCCTTCACGGAACCTTTTCTCTCTCTCTCTCTCTCTCTCTCTCTCTCTCTCTCTCTCTCTCTCTCTCTCTCTCTCTCTCCTCCGGATTAGTGCTGCTCTTTGGACAAGTTGTCTTGAGTTATGGCTCTGTTCCAAGTGTGATGTGGGTGTGGAGGATGTGGGAACACAGGTGAGGATGGAAATGGTTTCTCTGCAGGTAGTGAAAGGAAGGGGAAAGAAGGCTCCCAGACATCTAGACTAAAGGGGAACTGCCTAGAACTCTGCTTGGCACACTCACGCCCACAGCGAAGTCCACCATGGCACCTGTGGAGGAAGGTGTGTAAGTTTTGGGATTGCAGCCCTGTTCATTCATTTGTATGTTGTCATGATGCAGAGTTGAGTGGTTGTCATGGAGACAGATGGCTCACCAAGCTTGACATATTTACTATCTGATCCTTTTGCAGAAAAAAAGAATCTTCAAGCCTGCTCCAGAAGACAATGGTGCCCTTTGTAAGGACAGGCTTAATTCTGTTCGCCTAACTCCTCTTTATTAGAAGGCTTTCTGGATACTTGTATTTGTTACCTAAGCCAACTTTCCAGGGTATGAGTCAGATTCTGGGCAGCAAAAAGTCATACACAGAGAATGGGGTGAACCTGCCCTTTACATCTGTGGCTGGTGCTGTTAGGTTGATGTCTGTTTTGTAATATGTAAGATTTTCGTGGGAGTAAAGAGCTATACTGGCAACTAGATCACTTTATCAAATAAATTTCATCTTGACAGGCGATCTTGGCTAGCTGGAGGCTGTCTGACCTTCCATCAGGAAGGATTATGGAGTCCTAGAGGACTCGGTGCTGAAATTGCTAAGTGATGTTTGTCAGGATCTGTGCATGCTCCTTTGAAGGCAGGAGGGTTAAAGACACAAGTGGGTGTGGTTCTGTCCACTACAGCGTAGCGTCTGAGCAGACGGACACTAACCAGAGGGTCTTTGTCACCCGGTCAGCATATTTCTAAACCCTCATGGACGCTCCAGTAGATGAGCAGGTTATTTGTATAAGCAACAGTTGAGAACAATTCTGTTTATGACCATATCCTGAGTCAATATTTTGGTAAGACATGTATAAAATACAACTTGCCATTGTAGCTATTTTTAAGTACTCAGTGGTAGTAAGTACTTTGCCATGCATCCACCTTCAGAATCGCTGAAACTTTCCAAGCAGAAATATACTATGCGTCAACCAGCTCACCATTCCTCCCACCGCTGGAAATCATAGTTCTAGTCTCTGTCTCTGCAAATTCCAGTGCTTGACGGATCGCAGATGAATGGAACTCTACCATATCTGTCGTTTTATTTCTGGTTCATCTCACCATTCCCCTCCCCAGTGTATCTGGACTTTCTTCTTTTTAGGGGTGAATTATACATGAATAATGTATTAGCAGAGTAACTACTTTGTATCCACCCCATCCGTGTATCTTATGTGCGTTGTTTCTGTTGCCTTCAGCAGGGGTGTCCACCCTGTCTGCTGGTGTCACTGTGTGTAATTCTCAGGCCATACACTGGAAGTGGAATTGTCGGATCATACGGTAATCCTGTGTTTAAGGTTTTGAAGAGCTGCCTTGTTTCCCAGTGGATACACCATTCTACATTCCACCAGCATTGTGCAGGGGTGCCCTCATTCCTCCATGTTCTTTCTAGCCAGCCAGCTGTGACTGTAGTAATCCGTGTGTGTGTGTGTGTGTGTGTGTGTGTGCATGTCATCTCACAGTGTCCGATGAAAGCGAACATTTTCTCTTCTGTCTATCTTCGTTGAAGATGTCTGTTTAGCTTGAATCACGTTTTATACCCAGTTTGTTCCTAGTGCAGGTTTCCCACAGGGGCAGAGCCAGTTTTGGCTGGGACCTCCCTGCACAGGGCCTGAGAAGTCAGCAGTCTCTCTGGAGGGGATTCACTTCAGGCAGAGGTGGTTTCTGGTTTCTGCTGGGACCTCCCTGCACAGGGCCTGAGAAGTCAACAGTCTCTCTGGAGCTCCCCGTGAATGAGGGGATTCACTTCAGAGTGAAATGGGTTTGCTCTGAGACAGCCATAGAGATAGAGATCCAGAGAGGGTAGGGTGGGGCCTGGTAGATTGCACCTTGCATCTTCCCTTGCTCCTTCTCTAGGGTGGCAGGAAGAGGAGGGACAAGGGATGCTACTTCCTCTGGATTTTTCCTTAAAATAGATCTCTCTCAAGGCTCCAAAATCTTCAAATTCCACAAGTGACATTTTGGGGGCAACTTTTTAAAATTTTGTCTTGTTTTTTATTTTTTTCCTGTATAGAGTTCTTTGATTCTCTCACCATAATTGCTATGTGTGTGGCGTTTCCCTCCCGTTGGCTATATTTAAGTGAAGCAAAGTTTAAGTTGATTTTGTTGGAAATGTCCCTCTGGGAGCACTGGGTTTACTTTGATTCCAGTAAGAAAATAATTTAAATCAAGTTTTAATATACTTAAAGTAAGCAATATGAAACTGTAGATAAGAAACATTCTTGAATACTTGTTAGAAAATTCTAGTTTAGTTATTTAATTTGAAGACAAAATGACTTGGGGGTGTGTTTGGGAGAGTTTCTGAATATGTGTCTTTGTATGCCCCCATCCGCGCGGTGAGCCAGCCGTTCTGGGTTGTCTTGTGCAGCTGTCAGCATCCAGCAAGCTCCAGGAGGTAGAGATGTGCATTTGATTGCTTAAACAAGGAAGAGCGTCAGTTACATTTATGAGAGAAATTATCCCCCTAAAGTAATTAGCCACCAGTGAATTTTCTTTATCATGTGTATCCATGCGGCATGTGGGCACATGCATGTGCCAGGGCGGTCAAATGGGTGTCAGAGGTCAATGTTGAGGAGTCAGTTCTATCCTTCTACCTCAGTGTGGGCTGGACCCAGATCACAGGTGTGTGTGTGGCAAGGGCTTACCAGCACCAAGCCATCTCCCAGGCCCAACATTGTTTATATATGTCTCATCATATATCCTTTAGAAGTTGTTCATAATTCCTAACAAACAAGATTTTCCAGTTACAAAGCTTAGTCCTTCCCATAGATAGGTGATAGGTGATGTATGCATTTAAGTTCCTGTCACCTTGTGACCAACTGAATGATACAATGAGCTGTTTTTCTTACTTTTGTATCCACGCCACGCCTCCTGTTTTTCTCAAGTTTGACCAGTTTGTGGACGTTGGAGTACTAGCACACATAAAAATCTCACCGTCAGGAGTGTGGATTCCAGTGAGAATCTAGGGGTATTTTCAAAGCTAAATAAGACCCTGCCTCATCCATCCCCTTCGTCCTTTCCCCAAAGTCAACCCCATCATAAGAAGTCTAGTGTTCCAAAGCATTTAAAGGGTTAACTCTTTGGACACTATTTCATTGTCTTATTTTTATTACAAGACTCAGCACGGTTTCAGGTTCACATTGGTGGGCAATTATGGTTTACGTAGATTCAGCCCAAGCCTCTAATCCTATCAGCCAAAGCAAATGTGAGCTTTACAGTTAATAATTTATTGCCCAATCACACAGACACTTGCATGGTTGGTTTTCACTTCGGTCTGCAACTAGCACGCTGTGGGAAAGTTTGGGGGCACGCTAGGAGGCTGTTGTGCTCATGGCAAAGCTCACAGGTTATGGTTCTGCCATCACGCAGGCTGCTGGGTTCGAAGTCTGGCTTCTTGACATCTCTGCTGTATGATCCTGGATCATCACTTCTCTGCCTACTCTTCATTGTGCAAGTGGAGACAGCCCCATCCAGTGATGAGGAAGATGAAATGAAGCCATGGTAGATAGAAATTTTGGGAAGTCACTAACAAGTACTGAGCACTCAGTTACCGTAGTCACCCCAGAACTGGATCCCTCTTCCTGTCTGTCTTCCTTAGTGCAGCTCCATGTTCCTATGTCAGCTTGCAGTTTGAAGTAGGCAAAGAGGCACTGATATGTTAAGTAGATCCCCATGAGTGGAATAACACCATCTGGTCATGGATATGAAGCAGGATGTTGTTCTTTTCAATGGGGTTTACCCAAGATACCAATAGAGCTGTTGACAGTTAGGAAGCCTCCTTCTCAGTGTGTATGTCTGAAGCCTCCTTCTTGGTGTGGGATTCCCCTCTGTCTGCTGTGATTACCATTAATGAATAAAGAAACTGCTTTGGCAGAACTTAGCTAGGCAGGGAAAACTAAACTAAATGCTGGGAGGAAGAAGGCAGAGTGAGAGAGAAGCCATGTAGCCTCACTGGAGTCAGACAGAACTTTATCTGGTAAGCCACAACCATGTGGTGATACACAGATTAATGGAGATATGAGTTAGCCAGAAATACGCTAGAGTCATTGGCCAAGCAGTGCTTTAAATAATATAGTTTCTGTGTGATTATTTCAGGGCTGAGCAGTCAGCAACCAACAAGCGGCCTCCTTCAACACCTTCTCACTGTGTGTGTGTGTGTGTGTGTGTGTGTGTATGTGTGTGTGTGTGTGTGTGTATGTATTCTTCCATGAGTATATGGCAGATGAATGTATTCCTAACCAGTATAGACTATTTTTATAATTTTATTAGATATGAATTTTGTAAGAAATATACACGCCTATTTCATACGTTCTTAAATGCAGCAAAATTGCTTCATTCTTTCCTCTATCCCTCATTGGCCCCACCTCTGTCCTTGAAAACCCTAGAGGTCTTTTGACATCTGTGTTTTTGACTAAAACCTCCTTTTCAAGACCTCTTGGCCAGGTTTATATATCCTTCATGTTTCCATGGAAATGACTTTGCCCCTGAGTGTTCTGGGATATGCTATCTAAAGCTGCATATCCTTCCAACCTGCCAGTACTTTTCCATCTGTGGCTTACTATACATGCTACTTGTTTTCTTTATCATTGGCCGTCCCCTACCACCACAACAAGTTTATTGAAGATAGGGATGTAGGGGTTTTTGTCTGACTTAATTATTTCTTTTCCCAGATGACTGGTTGAATAAAGGTATACTTTTAGGAATTTAATCTTTACTTTTCTACAAAAAGATGGGATCAGGTAAGATGTGGTGACTTTCTTTTCTTAATAGTATTATTTTGAACTTTGTCTAAGTTGAATCCTATATATCTATCTTAATTTGTCTATTTATAGTGTTCCTTGTATAAATATATCTTATGTAGTCATTTTTGTAATGTTTGACATCTTTGTTTCCATATTTTTTCTTTTTCAAATTTGGTGAACATTCTTGAGCATTTCTCTTGAAATAAAAATGTGTGAATTTATCTTTAGCATATACTTGGAGATGAAATTCTTGTTTGTGTCAGTTATCAGTTACTCTGTAAGTAACACCCAACTCGTTGACATAACATAATTAATTACGCAGTCTGTGTTCTAGCTCTGTGGTTTCTAGTGTTCTTTATCTAGTTGCAATCAGAGTGAGTTCTTAGGCATGGCTTCACTTATACATCTGGCTGTGGCTGATATCTTTTGATGGACCTCAGACCTTCACCACTGTCGGGAAGGTCAGTTTTCTGTAAAGAGAGTTCTCTAGACAGCATCCCATGAAGCTCCTGAATCTACACTCCAGGATGCTTGTAGCATCACCTCCTCATATTCTTTTGGTTCATTTAAGTTCCAAGCTCAATCCAGATTCAAGGCACCAGAGAGGAGAAAACTATTATGACATTTTCTTTCTGATCTGCCACCTTAGGGTAGAGCTTCATGTGTGTTGTGATCCGTCTTAGGTCATAGCTTCATACGTCTTATACTTCAGCAACTGATGCCAAATACTCTGATGTATTTTTACCAAATTATTTTCTGACTTGTACCAACTGTTTGTTAAGAGGAAATATCTTAGAAACGATGGTGATATGAAGTAGATGTTTATGACCTTCCTATGTCTCTTGCCCTACCTCCTTTATTTTACAGTAGTAAACCTTGAGGAGGTCGTCAACTAAACTTGACATCTTTTTTTTTTTTTTTTTTTTTGGTTTTTCGAGACAAGGTTTCTCTGTGGTTTTGGAGCCTGTCCTGGAACTAGCTCTTGTAGACCAGGCTGGTCTCGAACTCACAGAGATCCGCCTGCCTCTGCCTCCCGAGTGCTGGGATTAAAGGCGTGTGCCACCACAGCCCACACACATATAGAAAAATTTTTTAGACTCTCCTGTAGCTGTGGAGAGACATATGACTGAGTTTTGGTCAATGGACACAATTTTTTCCACTTTCAAAGTGGTTATATTGTAGTGATTAGGACTCTGCATACCTGTCCATAGTAGAAGAGAATTTAGTTATTAGACATAATGAACCTTAAATGACTGTTCAGAATGAACACCACTTCCAAAATGCATGCTTTCCTCATAAAATCGTAATAAGCCCCTGAGATTTCTAACTTAATCTGTTAAAGCCATGAGTCTTTTCTTAAGTAACATAGTTCTCAACAAGCATATAGTATCTTTATTTATAGACTTTATGTCTAAGTGAGGATTGATTACCCAGGTTGGTATTTAAAATACAGCAGATATCCATTGCCATTTAAAATCGTATGTCAGATTTATTATGACAAAATTCATATAATGTCCAATCCACTCATGGGAAGTATAATACTTGCTGGTTTTTAGTATTCTCACAGAATTTTGCAATCGCAATTGCAGTTAGTTGTAGGATAATTTCATGATCCCTAAAGGAAACTCTACCCGTTAGGCAGGGGCATCACATCCCTCCCTGTCCTCTGTAATTCTCACTTTCTACTAACCACTAACACGCTTTCTCTCTTCGTAGATTATTCTAGAATCTTCATGTCAGTGGAGATATACAGCGCTTTTATTTTCTGGCTTCTTTTACCTAGGACAATTGTTTTAGGCTCATCCGTGGTTTAGGGTGTGCCATTACTTGCTTCTTGTAGGAATTAATGTTGAATATGAACCATCACATTCTGTACCCCATTCTGTTTTGGTTACATTTGTACTCTTCCTGCTTCGAATGCTGCATTGAATGCCACGCACGTATCCCCCCCACACATTACATTTCTTTTTAGTCTTCCAAATACCCTGATAGAAAATATATAAAGGCATCTAAACCGATTTAATAGACTTAGATTAACTTGATATGTAAACTATTTCAAAATTATTCCATGTCATGGAAGAGAAAAAAATGCAAGATAAATTTATGATGAAATTTTGTCATTGGTCGAATTCCCTTCGGTGTGCAGATTAGGACCTAATTTTAATATCTCTCCAACAGATCTTATTTTTATAACAACAGAATAATTGCAATACAGATAATATTTCTATGACTGTAGGTCTTTGGTTTTAGACCTTGTTCTCACTTTTTTGGCATAATTTTATTGAACACCTAGGCTCTACTGGATATGTCCTGGGTGAGATTCCTTACCCTTACTAATGTGAAATAATATTTTACCATACAAGGAAACCTGAGCTTATAAACTGTGCTGTGAGGGAGAGACATCATGGCTGTTGCCCAGTGTCTCCAGGGGAGGCAGGAGGCTGGCTACCAAGCCATAAGATAAACTGGAGTAAACCTGGAATTGCAGGTGGCCAAAGTGCACAGTGTTAGCTCCATAAGGCGAAAGTAGGCTTAGTGGGCTTGAAGAACAGAAGTCCCAGTAAGCATATTTCACAGAGTGTGTTCAAGGAAGGGGAGAGTGCATGTAACCTTGAATGATGCTGTTCTTGCTCACCTATGACTATTAATTATTTTTATGTTGCATAGTGTCTGGGATATGTGTGACTTGACAGCAATTAGATATAGACACCACCCCTCATAGTCTCGAATCCCATTCTGGATTCTTGGGTACTATGAGAAACTACCTGTTACAGGCACCAGTCTAAAAACCTGTCAGCAAGGAAGCCTAAAGTCCAGCAGCATTTCCCACATTTTGAGGGAACGAATTGGGTACTTGGTAACTCAAACTCATGACTATAGGCTCCTGGGCCCGGATCACCTCTCAGCACTGTCCCAGATGGTCTCACAGTGAACAGAATGGGTCCACTGGGGATGCAGAGCTCAGCAGTTCCCTCCCCATGCCTTTATTTACCTTGAGTTTACTCTCTGTATAAGTGGCTTGGGTTTATACAAATACCATGAAAATCTATGTCTTATAGGAAAGCATTAATTATCAGGAAGACTGTCAGTGATATTTTGTTTTTGTTTTGTAATCGAAGTGTCATGATTTAAAAATTAATCAAACACTCTTCTCTGTGGTACTGAGGTCACCCAGGCATCCCACTGCAGGGTCATCAAGCAGTTGACCTCTGAACTGTGTCTTCAGATATCTTTTTTTTTTCTTTATCCCCTTTCTCCCATCTATTCTCCTACTTCCTCCCTTCTTTCCTCCCTTACTCCTTCCCTCCCTCCCTCCCTCCCTCCCTCCCTCCCTCCCTTCCTTCCTCCCTCCCTATCTCCCTCCCTCCTTGTCTTCTTCCCCCCACTTCTCTTTCTCCCTTTCCCTTGCTCCCTTCCCCCCCCCCCATGCAGGGATATGAGCTGAAGCATGCTAGTCAAGTGTTCTACCATTGAGAGATATCTCTTTCCATGGTTTTACATTTTATTTTGAGACAGGTTTTCACTAAGTTACCCAGTCTGGCTTTGAACTCACTTTATAGCCCACACAGGCCTTGAACTTGTGGTCCTCCTGTATCAGCCCGTGTTACCAGCTTGAGAAGTTATTTTTCCCTGTGTGTGTATGTATGTGTTTTGTGGACAGGGAAGGGGAGGGGTTCATGCGAGTGTGTTAACTATGAATGGAGGATAGAGAAGAACCTTCATGTCATTTCTCAGGTACTGCTCATCTTATTTATAAACACAGAGTCTCTTACTGATCTAGAATTTCTCAGATAGGCTAGGTTTCTGGGGCAGGCAGCCCCAGGCACCCACATGTGTCTGCTTCCTCTGAACTAGGATTATAAGCACATATTCTTAAACCCGGATTTTTTTCTTTAATGGAGGGGCCAGGGGTTGAATTCAAGTGTATGTGTTGAAAGCAAGTGTTATAAGGAGGCCGCTAGTGTGTTCCCAGCTGCCTGGCAGCTCATATTCAAAATAATCACATAGAAACTATGTTATTTAAAACACTGCTTGGCCCATCAGCTCTAGCTTCTTATTGACTAACTCTGACATATTTATTTAACCCATTTTTATTAATCTGTGCATCACCACATGGCAGTGGCTTACCAGGTAAAGTTCTGGTGTCTGTCTCCAGCAGGGCTATATGGCTTGGCTTCTCTCCATCTCTGCCTCCTTTCTCCCAGCATTCAGTTTAGTTTTCCCTGCCTAGCTAAGTTCTGCCTTGCTATAGGTCCAAAGAAGTTTCTTTATTAATCAATGGTATTCACAGCATACAGAGGGAAATCCCACATCAGGCAAGCACTTTACCAACTGAACTGTCGCCCTGCTCCCCAAATAATTGCTTTACTAATCCCTCATCCCTATTTATTAGGAACTTACTCAAGCAGCATTCTCACTGTCTACAGCAAGACAATGAATGCAGCATGCATACCAAGCCTTTGCTGTATTTAAAGCCAGTGACTTCTTTTCACTGTGTCCACTCTCACTGTGGATCCATGTAGTTCTAGAGAGGAGGGGTGTTTACCTTGCCTCTATCACTCACAGGGAAGAAGGTAGGAAAGGCATTATTGTGGACAACAGCTATGTGGACTCCTTAGGGTCTTGTAGAACACTGCTAGTGCAGATACCGTGTCTCACTCCTTAATCCAAACCAACCCAGCATACTCTATCATAATCAAAATTAGAGCTTCCAAATGATAGAATTGTACCAAGAGGCCCAAATTATGAAAAAAAAAACTCCACAGCCATGTATTTTCCCAAACCAAAGTATGTTATAAATTAATATAAATGGTTGTTTTTTGTGAGTTTGACTTTATTATCCTACATGCCTGCATAGCAATCTTTTGAATACTGTGTCACATTTAGAATGTTTAAGTCTGTTCAAATGACCCCTCCATTCCTGTTCTTTGCAAATGTCTTTGCTGAGCCATCCCAGATCATTATCTTTGTGAGTACAGCGGTGATTATGTAGTTAAAGGAGCTTTCAGAATTCTTGTTTTGAAACAGGGTCTCACTATATAACCGAGGCTGACTGGAACCTGCTTTCCACTAATTGAGACTGGCTCTGAATTCATGGTATTTCTGCTTTAACCTCACAACACTAGCGTTCAAGTGTGCGCCATCATACCTGTCTGACATGAGCTTTGATATCTAGTTCAACTTTTATTTTAAAAGGTGTTAAAAATAGTACTTAGAGAGATTGTTCAACAGTTAAGAGTGTTTCCTGTCTTCTAGAGGATCTGAGTTTGGTTTCCAGAATATGTGGAGTGGTTCACAACTGTCTGTTAACTCCAGCTCTAGGAGATCTGACACCCTCTGGGGTTTCCACAGTCACCCAAATACAAGCCGGATACATTCACACACACACGTAAATAATGAAGATGATGGTAATGATAATAATACTAGTAATAAATATATATATATATATATAAAGTGTTAGTAATGAATGCAGGACTTTTATACTTTGATATAGTTGGGATTAACATGAGAACCATTACTGTCCTGATAAATGTATTCCTTGATCCTAATCAGGGTACCACAAACATATGCTTTTCAATTATGATATAGATTAAGTTTAAAGTTAGCAGGGTAGAACTGGGGTGATGGCTTAGTTGGTTAGGCATTTGCTGTGCAAGCATGAGGGCCCCAGTTTGATCCCCAGCACTAATGTGATATGTCAGACACATGTGTGTGCGTGCCTGTAATCCTAGTTCTGAGGAAGCAGAGGCTGGAGGAGCCCTGGTGCTTGCTGGTCAGCTCCAGGCTAGCGAAAAGGCAAGGCTCAGGTTCAGTGAGAGGCCATCTCGGAAAACAAAGTGGGAGAATGGTAGAGGAAGACAGCAGGACACTGTCCTCTGTCCCCCACCCCACATACATGCACATGCATGTGTACTGGTGTATGCTCATGCCATACACATACAAAGACTTGGATGGAACATGGGATAACCATTGGCTTTGTTAGAATAGTCTAAAAAAGTGAAGTTTAATTAGGCCTTTTAGAAATATTTGGTTCTACCTTGTTTGTTTTTGTTCATATAAATTTTTGAAAATGGATCATGTATGAAAATAAATAAAGAACGTCAAGGATGGCTGGTGAGAAGAAGAAGATTGTCCAGAGAGGAGTTGCAGCTGCTTACAGCTTGGAGCATCCAGTTTTGTGAGGTGATATGGAAACAGCCCTCCGAACCAGGAAGAACAGTAGAGTGACCGTGATCTGGGTGGACTGAGAATGGAGTTGTGTTTGTATTCACAGTAAGGATTTGGGTAGGAATAGGTCACCCTAGGAAAAATAAATGCTGGCAGCATTCCCAGGTGTTAAAGGTGACACCTGACAGAAGCGGCCCATGGCTTCCGAGTACTAAGCTGTTTCATTCTTAGCCAATAGAAAGTGTGAGAAGAACTGGATGTTCAAAGAGAAAAGGCTAAGCCTCTAGCATCCAGCCTCACCAGGGTTGACCATGGCTCCTGTAGCTGGGAAGCTACTTTAGAGGGCTCTGCGAGCCCATGGCTCCAGTAGCTGGGAAGCTAGTTCAGAGGGCCGTGCGAGCCCATGGCTCTGGTAACTGGGAAGCTGGTTCAGAGAGCCGTATGGACCCATGGCTCCAGTTGCTGGGAAGCTACGTCAGAGGGCCATGTAAGCCCATGGCTCCAGTAAGTATCTGGGAAGCAGGTTCAGAGGGCTGTGCACGTTCTTGGGAAGCTAGTTCATACAAAAGTGGCTGCTGTCTAACTTTGGCCCTGTGTTTTGAGATTTCTTCTCTTGTTACATCTGTCCATCATAGAGTTAGCAGGCTTCAGAACATGACACTGAGGATATCTTTTAAATGTGTCATGTTTGTGCTTTGCACAAGATGAGCATCAGCCCGCTTGCTCTCTCCCCTCTGCTCCGGTGGCCTAGGTGCTCTCTAAACAACAGCAGACACTAGTCGTTCTGTGAATTGGAAGGAGACCAGAAGCATGGCAATAGCTTCAAGGGCAGAGCGGGGAATTGAAAGGTCTTTTTTCACCTGAAAAGTGGATCATTTAGAATTTCTTTCCTGAAGGGAGATTTTCCCCGAAGGGACACGGCAGTTGTTCTGCGGGGATGTAGGACGACTTTATGAGAAGCAGGGCTGTCAGTGGTGGACGGCAAGCTAAGTGAGCTGAAGAAATAGTTGTACCCTCAGCTTTCTAGGGCAAGGCGCGTCATAAGCATTTTCCTTTTGTAAAACAATTTTGAACAAAATGTCAGTAACAATGTAAAGTGCGTAAGTAAAGAAAATCCTTTTTGCCTCACACCCTGGGTTCATGTGGTCTTTCTGGAGAGTCCTTGGTTGGCAGTTCTCTAGACCTTGGAGAGCTACATGCTGAATGCTTTTGTAATATTTGTGCTAAGTAATGACCAGGTCACTAGCCAAGGACAACATGCTCAGATATCATTTCTATTCATTCTCCCCCTCTTCCCCTTCTCCCCCTCTCACTTTTTCATATTTTTAAAATAGAATATTGAATCCATCGCTTCCTTGTAGTTTCAGAATTGAAAAATACTATAAGTATATATTGTTTAAATATTGGTAAGAATCAATAAAGTTAATCTACTTTTTTGTTTGTTTGGTTTATGACAAAATCTAACTGTGTAGTCTAGGCTAGCCCTGAACTTGTGATTCTTCTGTCTCAGACTTCTGCATGCTAGGGTTACCCATGTAAATCATCATGCCCAGCCAAGGAGACTTACCTTTGATTACCTGAGATATGTCTTCCCATCATACCCAGCCAAGGGGACTCTCCTTTGACTGCCTGAGATATGTATTTTCCCAAATAGCCTTCTTTGTTGTATGCATGGATATGTGTGTGTATATACACACACATACATACACATACACTCACACACACACACATATACATATCAATTGGTTTTAGGAAACAAGAAAGGCTGTTCGTCTAGTATTATAGCAATGATTACCAAGAGGGTTGGGTTTTTATGTGAAAACAAACACACACTTAGGGATTCCTCTACAATCAGGTATTCTAGAATAGAATGACCGTCCAACAAAAAGCTCTCTCATTTTTCATGCCTATTTTGTAAACTATTTTCACTTTGCAATTCACTATATCATTAAGTGATTGGTACAATACTCTCTGTGGATTATGCTGTGGTGACCTTCATGGCCAACGTTCCTGTTGCCATCTCAATCCCTCCTCCGTGACTCTCATCTCTTCCTATTACACTCCGCACACTTTCCTGACTTTGGCCTCTTGGCCAGTTCCTCATAAAATATGTCCGTGGAACCTGGGACACCACGAAGAACTTTGCATAACCTTCCAAATTAATGGCTTCTCTCTGGCCACCAGGCATGTGGGGACGCCACCTCCCGGCTAGAGGAAGAACTGCTTTCCTCTTCCATTTAGAGCAACTGTAGCCATGTTGCTCCATTGAACTTGGAGCTTGGAGTAGAACAAGCAGGCCAGGTAACTTGAGTTATTTAAAACAATTAGTTGTATCCACCTGAATGTGGTATTATCACTTATGAGATTTTTTTTTTAAATGCTCAGCCCCTAGTGGTGATTTTACTTTGTGGATGTGTTAGCAGAGAATTCTACCCCATTGAAGAAAAAGAATTTCAGTTTCTTAAAGTTCCCCTCCTGCACAAGGACCTGAAATCTCATTTATGCCCTGTGAAACTGAAGAAATTGGATAGTTGGGAATGGAAATTGGTGGCCCTACAAGCAGTATGAGATCTGAAAGTGTTGAGTCCTTTCATAAATAAACCTTCGTTCAGGCTGGAATGTCTTGGCTCAGTCCTCAAGGTGATACCATAAGAGAGAGACGCACGCCGTGACTGGACCGGGAGATAATTATCTTCACATTCCAGTCTTGGTCAGCCGTCAGCAGGGCTGGCTGGCCATGAAGCTGATGCTCTCCCCCTTACAAGAAGATTGCCCCTAGCTAGGCCCCTGACCCCAGGGCCTTTATGAGCCACATTGTTTGAAGACTTTAGAGCAGAACAAACTTCTTCGCATTGGTGTCGTATGGCAAACATTATCTGTCAAGCCTTCCAGATTTCCGTGCTAAGTGCCGTATGTCTCAGCAGTTTGGGTTCGTTTCCAGTTGAGTTAGCGATTTGTGCTTCAAAAGTTTGTAAACTTGTTTTTCTCTGTATATATGTGCGTTTATGCGTAATTGAACCCAGAGCCTTACCTGTCCTAGGTGAGCAGGCTATCACTGAGCTAAAGCTCTCGCCCTAGGTTTCTTTGGGGGGCAACAAATGTCTGTCCTCAGGAAATGTGCAGCTGGAAATGAAATCTGACAGAGAGGTAGAGGAGGGGGATGGGAAGTAAGGGGCTATGAACACAGAGACCGAGAACCTCATGCTTGGCCCTATGAGGCAATGTGCTTCGGTTATTGGTGAATAAACTTCTAGGGAGTTGTAAAATGACAAATGCCTTACATTAACTCTTGCAACAAATGTTACAAAGCAAATTTTCTTGGAGACCATTATATCTGAAGCCTGGGAGCGTAGGTTCAAATCCCATTTACTAGCTGTGTGACCATAGGGAAATTGCTTAGCCTTTTACTGTTTTAGTTTTACAACTTTAAAATGGGACTAACTTTTAAAAAGTGTGAGGAAGAAGTGGCATTACATACAGTTATTCTCAGTCTTCTAAACATTTAAAAATGTTTATTTTTAAATTTAAAATTTTATTTAAAAAATGTTTACTTTGAAAAATTTGTTTTTGCGTATAAGAGTATTTTGCCTACATGTATGTAAGTGAACCGTGTGCATGCCTGGTGCCTGTGGAGGCAGAAGAAAGCTTTAGACCCCCTGGAACTGGAGTTACAGGTTGTTACGATCCACCATGTGGTGATGGTAACCAAACCAGGATCCTCTATAAGAACAGCAAGTGCTCTTAACTTCTAAGTCATCTCTATGGCCTCTGCTATTCACTTTTTTGAATGTTGTATCAACAGCAGTAAACACATACAACTGTTAAAGTTTTCTATTGGTAATTAGTTTGGGGATATTACTGTTAGAACTTGGGAATACCCTAGACTATATTTTATACCATGTTAAGAAGAAATGGAAACAAATCTTTGTTTCTACATATAAATATTTTCTTTATTTTTTAAATAGAATTTGCCTTTTTAAAAAAACATAATAACAATTGGGTCAACTTAAACATAGTGTATAGGAAAGGAAGCAACCTGGATGTACAGTTTGTATATAATAGAGGTGAGATCTCCATAGTCAGATGGAGAAAAGTCCCCCAGGACAAGAAACCTTTGTGATACATATGTCCATGTAAATAATTATACATGAACGAATTTATTCCCTATATACAGGTGCCAAAGTTTACTTTTTAAAACATAAAATTTAATGTTAAAATATAATCCTTTTCCCATCTTCCATAATTTGTAGAAAAATCAAATCTCAGGTATTTTGAAGGATCCTCTCAGTCTAGTAGGAAGAAAAACTTCAAGACTTTTTTTTTACCCAGAGTGCTTAGGAAATGGCCCATGGTCTGTGTGATCTCTGATCCAGGTGCTGTCCCTGGGGTGCCCCAGTGTGGCTGTGTAAACTTGGTTCTTTTAGTCAGTCCCAGGCTCTCTTCTCCAGTCTTGAGGGAGAGACACCTGGATAGTCACCTCTCCTGAGTCACCCGAGGCGGAATCCTGCAGGCAGCCTGCGTGTTTCCCTTGTCAGCATTCTGACAAGTTGGCTCCTTGCAGCAGGAATTTCGGTTCTGATGATCAAAGGCCCTGATGCCCCCTCCCCAGCAAGAGAACTAAAGCACCCATACCTCCCTCTGGAGCAGGGGAGGAAGCCCGGCTCTTGGTCTTGATTAATGTGCGTGTGGCCCAGCTATGTAACTTTAGCCACCATTTAAAAAGGACTCCAGTTTGAAAGACTCCAGAAGAAAGGTAGCCCGAGAGAGTGGCTGAAACTGAGACACTGACATGAGGCTGTTGGACTGTTAATCCTCTGGTTGTTTGGCTGTCTGACCTTGTGCCTGAGCTCTCCTACAGAAGTAACAGGACTGCCCCCCTCCATACAAACTGTTTGTCCAATGGACCAGAGTCTGGCCCAGCTGAAGGTTCAGTGAAGAAGGTGAATGTTAGAGTCTTAGATGTGTTGCCTCATCTGGGGTTCTACTCTGTAGTGGTTCAAGCATCTTGTCCCCCGGGACCGTACAGATGATCCTGCAAGCACGAAAGGGAGACTCTTCCTTCTGGCCCTGAGTGATAGCCGCAGCCCCCAGCAGGACATGGGAGCTGTAGGTGAAGCCCGAAGGCATTTTGAATGGTCTGGGCAGAGCTGGAGAACAATGTTGCAGATATCTAACTCATGAAGCCATTTTACAGAGCAGGAAACTGAGGTCCAGCTAGAGGGAGAGGGTGAAGAATGACGGAGAATTCCTACTCTCTATTCCTTTTGCACTTTGAACTTCTTTCTCCGTGTCAGCATTCTCCGCCTGCCCTGCCGTCTCTCAGTTCTACCGTGGAATGTCTCCATCAGTTCCTTGCTTCTGGTTACTTCCACCCTCACTTCCATTGCAACTCCCTGCCACATATCTGGTTTCCAGAACACTCCTTGACTCCCCAGCCATACCGTTCTGTACCTCAATAGTTTCCACCCCGACTCCTCCTTTAAAACAATGTGTTGGCACTGGTTGCTCATGATCGAGCTGTAGCCCACAGATGTGTCTTTGGTGAATCTAGGCCTATTTTTGTTTCTCTGTAATGGAAGTACCACTTCAACAATAAGATATCCCAGGACAATCAAGCTAGAAGTTCTGCATTTCTTGAGAAACTCGTTAGCAGTAGAATACAGCCAGGCATGCTGGGTATTAGCAGCAGCAGAGGGGCCTGTCACTGCCTGCAAGCCTCACTAGTGGCTGTGACTGCTTTGCCAGCCAGTGTCTGTCTTTTTGGCCCTGCTTCGCAACATCCTGGTACTGCTGTCACTTCCAGGAAGCCTCGTCTCCCTTGCCTTGCTCCCCTGATTATATTGTCTCCAGCTCCTCTATGCCACTCTCACCCTGCCTCTGCCACTTGTACAGTGCTGGAATCCTAGGCTGCTTCTTGTTAGATTTAGCAAATGATGCTTTATCATTTATCAAGTGCTTACTAAGGGCAGGGCACAGGGCTGAGTGTTTCCTGGATATTTTAATCTCTAGGCCTCCCTGTGACCCCGAGTGAAGTGTATTACTATCTCCAGTCCACAAAAGCGGGGGAGCCCAGAGAGTGTAAGTGGTTCGCTCAAGGTCACACAGCTGATAAGTGGCTGAGCGTGGATTTGAGCCTTCATCACTCCTGTCCCAGGGCCTGTGTGTCCTCATGTTTGGATGGTGGTGTGTCTCCGTAGCATTCATTGCTGTGGCTCAGGCAGGAATAAAATCCCCTAACTTCTTCGCATTAGCCTACAGAAGGCAAATGACAGCAAAGACACAGACATCTCACGTCCCCTCCTCCACACGCCGAGGGGGAATTCCAGTTCTGTAGTTCCTACAGCAGCCCCAAGTGGCATGGTGTGCTCTCTCCAAGTAATGAGGCCAGGCACCCTAGCCAGAGATGCATAGGGAGGCGTAGGTGGCCAGGACCCAACTGAGATCATCTTACCTGCTGTTTCTGGCTGCCCTGAGCCTTGGATGTTCTCCCACACACACGCTGCTAGTTCACTGGTAAACTTAGTGGATAATGCTGCGTGGATGGACGTGTCCTTCCACACCCACCTGTGAGTGGTCTGCTAGGTGTGGGGTCAAGTCCAGGTCACCACAGTGACAGGGCCATGCTTGTGTCCTCAGGAACCTTCCACTGAGGTAAGGACAGGGAGTTCAGAGTCTCTACTGCAATATGACCCCTGACCATGACTGAGCAGGAGGGCCACACACAGTGCTGGTTGGGCTGAGGCACTGTCACCTTCAGCCAGATCTGCCACCTGCCTAGATGACACCGTGATCGATTTTCTTTCCACAACCTTTCCCCAAACCCAGACGTACTTGTGAGTCTGAAGCCTGCCCTGGACTGACAGAGAACAGTCCCTTGCATTTAAGGATAGTTCCTCTGTGAAGAAGCATTCACGCTGCCTTCCCCCACTTAGGGCACGTCTTGATGTCTGCGTCCAAGAGCCCTTTGGGGGCGAGCATGACTGTGAACTGGTAGAACACACAATTTAACAAGCACGATGTGCAGAACGAGTTGAAATACAATTTGCTGGGCTGCACCTCCAGAGTTTCAGATCTGCTATTAGATGCCCGAGGGCCAGGGTGGTATGGGGGTATGCGGCCTCAAAGAATACCAGGTGCCAGTGGTTTTAGTCACGGGTATATATGCAAAACCTAGCTGTTTCTTCCAATTCTAGTTATGCACTAACTGAATGCTGTGGGTGCCAGGCCTCACAATGGTGATTTCAGAGGGC
Organism: Chionomys nivalis; assembly: GCF_950005125.1. Classification (NCBI taxonomy): domain Eukaryota; kingdom Metazoa; phylum Chordata; class Mammalia; order Rodentia; family Cricetidae; genus Chionomys; species Chionomys nivalis. Next base: position 28,062,212 of record NC_080090.1, on the reverse strand, counting down.
AGAGGGGGTACAGCAGACATGGAGCAAAGATTTTGGCATGGAGAACGGAAGTTAAATATAGAGAAACTGCTAAGTCATTTACAACAGTGATACACACTACCAAGGGAGCACTGGGAGTTGAGATGAAGAATAATAGAGGTGTGAGGTGGGCAGTTGCTTTATGGAGGAGACTCAAAGGGACTTTTGCACATGCTGGCATTAAGTCTAAGACTTGAAAGTTGAAAATACAAAAATGGAAAGTGATACCTTACCCTCAGAATTCTCCCATGGCTACAGGGACATGGCCGGAGGAGCAAACAGGGCTGGTGATGCACACACCTAATCCACACAGTCCCTTTGCAAAATAAGATGACTCCTCTGTGGAAGCAAGGTCGCATCTCCTTCCCACTCCAGCCAGAAAGAGTGAAGAGTGAGCGCGCAACACATCAAATCACAAACAACCATTTCATTCCTCTGCTTTTCTTCCCAAACTTGGAAACACGATCTAAGTTGCCATGTTCAGGTGGAAACATTTTTCTTAGCTCATTTTTGTCTTTCTAACAGTCAGCCATGTGGCCAACTATTGTAAGTGATGTCTTAGGCTAGCCAAGTCACAGGCTGAAGCAGGAGTGTGGATCACTGGTTCTGTCTCTCTGAACTGGAGAAGATGTCACCAGTCCAACTGGCTCTGTCCACGCCTTGGTGGTCACAGCCTGTGGAGGGGTCCACACAGCCATCCCATTCAGCAGCGCCGTCCCCTGGGCCTCCCCTTTCTTCACTGCGGAGCGGAGAGTTTTAGGTTATTAGAAGCATCCAGATAAAAACACATTGATGATCGTTTCTACAGCAGTGGGAAATCTTGCTATTTTTTTTTTTTAATCAGGTCTGCTAGAGTTGAAAGGCGAAACTTTCTGGACATCGACTTTGTAGCAAAAAGGGGGTAGAATGGAGCTGGCAAGGGAAGAAATGACTTCGGTGTAATAAAAACGGGATTGTTCGGAACCGAGATGAGAGTATTTCTACTACTTGGTATTCAGATTAAATGGAGTTTGAAAGTCACATCAGCGAGTATTATGTTTCTTTGAAACTCCGGCTGTGTTTCCCATCAATGGCATTTTTATTTCATTTAGCTCGCATAGCCACGAGTAAAACTATAGACAGGTTCTACTTGTGTGTGTGTGTGTGTGTGTGTGTGTGTTTATTTTTATCTACAGACACTGCAGCTATTAAAATATGATTTTAGTGTCTGTTACAGGAACCTTAAGAAATGACTCGATGAGGGCAAGCATCTCGTGCCACCTCTGACTGTTCCCTGCTCCCAGGGCACACTCACACCGGCACTTAATTTGTTACCCTGCATTAGAACATGTCCCCGTCACCTCTGAAACTGTCTCAAAGGCAAGGCCTTTAGAACCTGTGTTCTTTAAACACAAAACAGGATTATGTATTAATCTCAGGCAGGGAAGTCCCAAGTGCTGTGTAACCTAACAAGTCAGACCAGGCCTTTGGCAAGTCCCTTCCTGGACTGTCCTCTGGTCCTGCTGGTGACCCGGTAGAGGAAAGAGTGGATGTGTGTGTGAGCCTAGGCATGACTTCTTGAAAGATCAACATTTGTACACACTGGAGTCACCTTTTATACATAGTGCTACTGACATTAACCAGAGAAGTGGGCCTGACAGGCGGGCCCCAACGCCAGCAGGAGAGTGGCTCGCTGGGCGCACACAGTTTATCTGAAGGAACTGAGCACAGAGTTAGTTACATGGCCCTAATTGTTGGTAGTCCAAAAGGAACTATTGCTTGGAGAGAGGGGTTTTGAGGTTACCGAGTGTGACCTACCAAATGTGGCATTTGTTTAAATACACGCATCCTTGTTAGGCATTTTAAATATCAAGGCTGTTTCTCAAATTGAACTCTGGATATCATGATTGGCTATAGCTACGTATAACACTGCACATTCCTGAAGAGGGGAGAGGAAACAGAATGAAGAATACTTTTAAGCAAAGCCATTTATTTGAGAGGCTTTAAAAGAGAGAAACGGTCCCAGCTAAAGCAGCCAGGCCGTTGAGTGAATATTTGGCACTCAGGCAAGGAACCGAACTCTTTCTTAAACTTGTCTTGAGACTACTTAATACTGGAGTGATATTTGATGCAGGATTAAGTCTAATCACTTTATATAAGATGAGACTATAATCTTGTATTGATAATCAAAACACTGAATTTACTTTTAATCTGGAGAACCGCTAGGAGAACGAAAATACTTATTTTGAAGATAGAGTACAAAGGCACAAACAACAGAAAGAGCCCTTTAGGGAAAACGTAGATGTTTGTAAACCACAGTGTGGTGTTTAGTAAAGCCAGAGCTGAACGCCTGAGTATAAACTGCTGTCCAGCAGAACCTTCCTACATGGTCTGTGAAGACCGGGGACTTCTGTTTCTGCCTAGAGGGACAGAGACTACATCTGTACACATGTGTCATCAGGAAAGACCAGTGTCTGTTCTGAAGCACAAACACTATGCATGCAAGGAGTGTGCAGTGGTCGTTTACAGCCAGGGTGTGAGTATGACCCTTGATATCCACTGGATCTCTCAGTCTGTGCTTCCCCTGGACCAATCATAGCACCTAGCAGGGGTTGGGGGACAGAGCCAAGGAGAACCAGAATACCTAGTTCTGGGAGTCTAGGATCAAAATTCTGTTCTAATTAATTCAGACGGATGACCAGAAGGCATAGTATCGTTCTCTGGGGTCCTGGGAGGATGTTGAGCAGCACATTGGTGGCTACTGAGATGGAAGCTAGGCCAGGTTGTGATGCATTTAAAGGTGTAAAGAAGGCAAGGGTTCAGGACGTGAGAGGCGTGACCTGGCTGCCTTGTGGGCATGGCATCTCTCATTTCCATCCCTTTGTATATGGGATGGACTGTTGGGATGGACCTCTTCATTCCAAACTTTCTCTTTATGATTTCTCCAGAGTTAACTACTTACGAATATTTTTCCCAGGCAGCAGCAATAGCTATGAGAAGAGGGGGCCAAGTCACTGTGGGGGATGTTGTGGGATGGATGTGTTTGGGCAGATTTTCTTCTGAAAGACTAGGGTAGCACGAAGCCTCTATAAAACACAAGTAAGGGAGACATTGAAGCGGAAGGTTTCTTTTTGGCACTTCATGTCTAGGTTTTGCTTTTCTCTCACTGAGGAACTCACCATGCCATGCTCCAATCATTTGGAGAATGGATTAAATTTTAGGATAAAGACGTATTGTGTTATTTTTTCACTTATCTGGAAATGATAAAGAAACTAGTCTCTGCTGGTGGCATTTTATATGTTGTGTTATATTGCCAATTGCTACTATTGCATTTAAAAAGTGTATGCATTTGTGTGTGACAGCTTGTTTTATGAAGACAGGGCACAGTGGGGACATTTTGTCACATGATTCGATACTTTGTGTGTGGATTCAGTAGGTGCAAAGCCACTGATTTCAATCTTGACTTTTACCTGGATGTATAGTCTGCCTCAAGAATGGAAGGCTTTTACGTGGTAACTCTGCACTTAAATCTCCTTTAGGAAAGACTCATCCTCAGTGTGAGAATGCTGTAATTGCCCGTCTGTGACTGTGTTTTCTTCAAGCCCATCCTTGGTCCCAACTGTTTTATTATGGACGTAATTCCTGCTATGTGGAATAAACTTTGGAAGATAAACAGTTGTTCTTACGTAGTTGCAGATCCACATAGAGTCTTAAGAAATATTAGGGATAGATTTCATGTGTCTTTCAGTCAAGGCCACCCCATAGTCACGCCTTGCATAACTACAGTGCATGTCTACAACTGGAGCTCTAGCATTGGATGGTGAGGAACCAGAACTTTCGATCACCTTTGGTTACCTCCTCCTTGCTGCTTATAACTTCATCTACCAAGGATGTTCTGTAAATTTAAGATTTATTTTTAAAAAATCAATTTGCTTGAGAGCCATCTGAGTGATGCATATCGGAACGCCTTCCTTTTGATTGTTCACTAATAACCCGTCCATGGATATGTTACAGTTTGACCAATCTCCAGCTGAAAATGCCAGAGATCTTTCCCAGCTTGCGCATAGTAAGATTAATGCTTACTGTGCTTTGAACATTTCTTTCTCTTTTGTGGGAATCTATGTCTTGATTTTCTTTGGTATTTGCTGTCTGTTTGTCCAGTTACTCCCACACTGTTAAAAAGACTATTCAATGAGTTGCTTGTGTCAAACATCACTCAGGCATATTTGTGTGAGTCTATTTCTACATTCTCTATTCTGTTCCATCAACCCACATCTCTATTCCTATGCAAGTATCACACTGTCTTGTTTGCTAGAGCTACATTGAGGGCAGAGCTATTTCTCTCTTTATTTTTCTTTGTCTGGCTTATTTGAGCTTGTCTGGAGCCTGGGCCTTTTCATATAAAGTTTACAGTAAGCTTGTCTATGCCTACAATAAAACTGGCCAAGAGTTTGATAGGAATTATGTTAAAACTATGAATCAGTCTGGGAAAAATGACATCTTTACTGTATTTACTCTTCAAATTCCCAGAGTACTACATTTCCGCCTTTAATTGTATTGATCTTCCAGAATATTGTGATTTTTTTGTGTATAGATCTATATACATTTTACTAAACTTATAATTACCTACTTCACTTTTAATGATTATAAGTGGCATCTATCTCTACATTTTGTTTTTCACATATTTTTGCTAGTATATGGAAATGCAACTAATTTTGTGTGTGTGTTGATTCCGTATCTTTGAAATTTCACTGAATTTCCTTGTCTGGGAAACTTAAAGAGATTACATGGAATTTTCTAGGCAATGTATCATCTGCATTTAGAGACAGCTTTATTTTTTTCTTAGATTTTACGATTTTCATTTTTTTCTTGCCTTATCACAATGGCTAGAACTCCAAGTATTAGAAGAAGAGAGGCACGAGAGTGTTGATATTCTTGCCTTGTTCTTGGGGAAAAGCCTTTTCTATGAGGCACAGTGATAACTGTAGATTTTCCTCCGAAGTTCTCTCTCTTAAAAAGGCTCTCTTCTATTTTTAGATGGGTTGAAACACAATTTTATATCTTTAGAGGGAAGAAAACTAAACAATGAACAATATTTTGGTAGCATGTTCAGTTGTTTCCAAATGATGGGTATTGCTTGGGAAACGGTGGTTGGCAGAATTCTAAAATGATCTATGAGAGTTCCTTTTCCTGGTGTGTGCATCACGCTTGAGACAGGAGAACTGCATTTGCCTTTAGGTGTATTACACAGCATAGCCGACTTTAAGAAAGAGCATTGCTATTGGTGGCTCCAGCCTTACCATGTAAGTCCTGGAAAGGAATCAAGCACTTTCTGAATAAGTTGGGCCAACAGATGAGACAAGTCTCGTGTGAGGGAGATTCTTTATTACCAGCTCCAAAGGTTTGAAGGGGATGAATAACAAGGAATGTGGGCAGCCTCTATGAGCTTGGAGTGGCCAGAAAATAGTGACATTATACCTACTTCTGCAAGAAAATGTCTTCTGCCTCACTGCCATGAGCCTAAAAAGGACCCCAGGCTCCCGATGAGAATGCAATGTGCCAATATCTTGAAAGCAAACTCTAGAGACTGAGTGGCTAGCTCAGGCACACCTTACCAGACTTCTGACTTCAGAACTCTGAGTTATCAAGTTTACAGAAGTATCCAGCTAAGACATTCACAACAGAGCTGTGATCAAAAAACTTAGTGAAACAAAATTGATACAAAATCTGTCTACTAACATGTTTGTGCATGTGTCTGTACACGCCAGGCATATTCTAGGTGTTTCTTTCAGGTATAGGGGCTCTAGCCAAAACGAGCTGAGCTCATTCTCTGCTCAGGGGCCCTGAGCTTCCTCCTAGATCTCCCAATTTACTGCCTTCTAACAACTCTCCTGTTGTGTTTGTACTTAGAAGACTCATACTTCAGTGAAGAATAGCCCCATGCAATTCATGGGCAAATCTGCTTTTTCTTCTTTTGAGTTATCTATCTGCTTAGTGATCTTCTTCTTTGGGACTATGTGAGGGTTCAATGGATTATGGAAAACTCTACTGTTTAAACCAGGGGCCATAAGTACTTTGTTGAAGATGGCGCCTTCTCTTCCCCCCTCTCAGCATATTCCTTAGTCATTTATGGATCATGTATTATGTGAGAATATGCTTTGCCCAATAGGGAGGTTGTGAAAGCATGCATTGCGTCTTATGTGCTCAAGGAGTTAGGTGATGTCTGGAGAAGCCAGTTTTGTTGCTCAAAGAAGATAGACATGTGGCCCGAGAACAAGAAGAGGCCAGATTTGGATTCAAGCTTGATTTGGCCAATCTGATTTAACTTTGATAGCATTGATAGGTGTCTCCTCCTAAGCTTGGTCTGCAGGAGACCCATCTCATTCTTCCCCTTTGGAACTTGCCTCAGTACTTCCCTTGTCTCGTTAGAAAGTAGGTCTGCCTAAAACCACTACCTGGATTTGTTGACCTGGGAGTGAACAGATCATGCCAGTAAAGGTGGCCAGATGACATGGGCAAATGGTTCAGATTTTCAAGAGCCCGATCATGTAGTGCATCAGGAGCAAAATGGTATCAAAATCAGACAATGCTGTATTAACACAAAGCAAAAATACTAAAGCAAGTTATCAGTCTAATTGTTGAAAGCGCATGAAGTCTTTAACAGGGAGAAGGAGGTAAGGTATGATCAAGGCACATGTGCAGGGGAGAGCAGGGTGGAGGTGGAGGTGGCAGGAACTGCTGTTGACAGCTCTGGAGTCCCTAAGCACACGGGCACTCCCTGGCGAACCATGTTACAATCAGTATAAATCTAAGGGCTGTCAGGACCAGGCACTCTTGCTCGGAAGTGTGGCAGCTTTGAGGTCATTTTGGCCAAATTAGTCAGCACCATCAATGCGGCTGGTGAGCCCTGTCCTGCTCTGCAGTTCTGCATCCTCCTCTTCCTCGTCTTGGGAGACTGCAGTCCATCTATAACCCATTTGCCCACAATGGAACAGCTACTCTTTATGCAGACCCTTCTGGGTTGAAATGTCTTAAAATTACTTATTTCTTTAGCAGTGCCTACTTATAGGAAAAAATACAAGGAAGAAAATAATACATTAGCTAGAATACCTCTGCTAGATACCATCCAATGATAAGAATAGTTTGATGCACTTCCTTCTGTTATTTCTCCTAAGGATATACATTAAAATCCTTCCACATAGTTGTAATTGCACAGTATTTATTAACCTGATTTTCTCACCTAAGTTTCCCTAACTTTCTTTCTTTTATAATGAATCATTTGACTTAGTGTCTAATAGCTAATTGAAATCCTTAACAGATGGGTGCCTGTGATTTTTTTAATACAAATTCTTTGCAATATTATCATGTATATGAGTGCATTGCTTATCTCATTTCTGTGGAAGGCAAACACACCTATGCATTTTGCTATGTCTGTGTAACATGTATATACACACATCATTTTATTGTGATATTTTAAAACGGCATTGTGAATGTTTATACCTAGAATAATCTCCCGTGGGAACTTCCATTATCATATCTTTAGAGTAAATTACTTAAGCGGAACAGCTGAACCAAATGGTAATTCTTAAGTTTTACTGCATGCCACAGAGAATAAAAGGGGGGGGGTCTTTCTTGTGATCAGAGCTATAAGCCTGCTCCAATACTGCTCTTTCCAATTAAGTGAGCACATGGGTGTTTAGATTCAAGTGAGTTAAAATGAAACTGAAAATCCAATTCCTGCGGTATAATGACCCCACGCCTAGTGCTCCGTAGCCACGAGTGGTTGGTGCATGCAGGCTAGACAGGCTGATCCAGCACCAGCACTGTGCAGGGTGTTCTCTCGGATACTGTGCCCTGCTACCTCTCTCCATCCTTCCAGCTTTACATTTGGGGTTTTACTTAATAAGCTTAAAAGATGAACAATGCACAGTTTACAGATGTTTAATTTGGCTTGTTATAAATTAAGCTGAAACCTTCCACCTTGGATTGAGGAAGCATAGGCATTTTTCTGAAAACTCAAAAGGATAGAAACCCAATTCTTTGTCTTTCTTATTCATCTTTCACAGTCCGAACACTAAACGCTAGCGTTTAAACCACCACTTTCCTTCACAGTCATTGCAGGCTCGCACATGCACACTAGGAACAGGCAGGCGGCTGCAGTAGCTCAGGTGGTCCCCATGGATCTGGCAAGTGCACAGCCCATGTGTGCTGGGGCTTAGTCTCTTTGGGAGCGCATGCTCCACACCATGTTCTGTGCTGTTCCTAAAGAATGCCAAGCCAAATTAGGGCAAATGACAGTGTTCAGAGCAGCAACACAGAACACAGAAAACCATCCGGCTGCTCAGAGAGCACCCACAAAAAGCATACCTGGAAGCCTGTCCCCATAGCTGTCCTTTGAAGGACACCACAGAACCTGGTACCAGCTAGAGTAGATCATGCCTGAGGCCATTTTGGACTGTACTTATTTTTACTCTAGTACCCTTTGACTTAATGGTACCTGTAAGGTCAGATGTATGTGTTTTGCACATTTCTTTTCTACCTGCCGTTTGTCACAGCATGTGATTTTGTTGATTACCTCCTAAAGAGAAAAGGAAAATAGGGCATTTTAAATGCGGTTAATATTGAGAAGCTCAAAGTGGATTTTGTTTGCAGAGGGAAGGGTGCTTAGACACCTTCATTCAGCCAAGGAGAAGGCAGATTATAAACATACTCCGTAGACAGTCAGGTCCAGGTGGTGGGCAGTCTGGCCATCAGTGTCAACATTTTCCAACAGATGTCCCTCGAATGCAGCAGTGGGAAGGTGGGAGGATGGGCAAGAGGCAAGTGCAGGTGTGGGGAATTAGAAGACCAGGTTAGCAGTAGTTCCGGCTCCTAAGGGATCCTAAGGCCCGCAGCTTTACTGACTGGAAAGTTGCTGCTTCCGAGGAAGAAGGAGTTAAACCTGTATCATTATCCCTTCTTCCTTCTTTCTTTCCTTCTTTCCTTCTTTCCTTCTTTCCTTCCTCCCTCCCTCCCTCCCTCCCTCCCTCTCTCCTTCCCTTCCTATTTTCCTTACTTTCCCTTGCATGTGTGTATGTGTGTGTGTTTGTGTGTGTGTGTGTGTGCATGTTCATGAGGAGCACATGTTTGTCTATGTGCAAGATAGAGACAGATCTTGGGTTTTTTTCTTCAAGAGCTGTCCACCCTACTTTTGAGTGAAGTCTTTCACTAGAGTCTGTGGCTTTGACAAGGCTGGCTGGACAGTGAGCTCCGGGAAGAGAAACGTTTCTACCTCTTCAGTGTGGGGAGGGCAAGCATGCACCCCATACCTGGCTTCTCATGTGGGTGATGGAGGCTGGGGGTTAGCCTTAGGTCTTCATGATTGCACAGCAAGTGCTTTGCTGACTGAACTATCTCTTAGCCTTCTATTGACCTGAACTATCTCTTAGCCTTCCATTGACCTGTCTTGTCACCCAATGACTCAACCTTCGGTAGGACTGTCAGTGTCCCACTGTTCTCCTGGGATCAGTTCTTAGTCCAGTTTATTGTAACTCGGGTTGTGGGGATTTCCCTGGCTGAGGCGAGGGCACACAGAAACACTAGAAATGGATTCCAGGACATGGGGATAGATGATGGAACGCACCATCAACAAACCAGTCTGCTTTGAAAATACAGTATTAAAAATTCCAAATCAGGAGCACAACCTACTTACCGACTTGTCACTGGCATGTAATATGAAGGGGCAGGTGGAGGCTTCATCAAAGCATTTCTCATCAGATCAGGCCAAATGAGCAGTTCCAAAGCTCAGGAGCCTGCCAGGCCTTGGAAAGGGACATGGGACAGTGTTCTTGGCAGATAACAGAGAAACTGACTTTCAAGTCTTCAGTTGCACATGTGTGTGTGCAAGTTTAGGTTGATACATGTTAGCAATTTTATATCTTAAATGGCTTTTAAATTTTATCCTTTTAATGCTCTGTTTTTCAGGGTCAAAGGTCCTTGTTTCTCCAGAACTGTAGAGGACTCTTTAGATCTCTTTAGCTATCTGCTGATGGCTTCATTATTATTGAAGTGTGTGGAGTTAGGAATTATTCAAGTGAGACTGAATTATCTTAATACTTAATCATTTTATAGGATGTAACACAGAAAGACCAATAAAGTATGAAATAACTGATAATTGTTTGTTGTTTAGGGTTTGGGACTTTGTTTTAGCATTAGTGAAGCCAGTCTGGGGAGATACTTCAGCTGATAAAGTGTGTTTAATGCAAGCATGAGGACCTGCATTTGAATTCTCAGAGAGAGAGAGGGAGAGAGAGAGAGAGATGCCCCAGGCCTGGTGGCATATAGTTTTGTAGTTTAATCCTAGTGCTGGGGAGTCAAAGGCAGAAGGATTCTTGAACCTCACTAACCAGTCTACCCAAATTGGCGAGAGATCAGGTCAGTGAGAGATCCTGCCTCAAAGGGCAGGGTGGAGAGCACTCACCACTGGCCTCAGGGCCAGAAGAAAGAAGACTGGGAGGCTCTGCTTCCCTTCCATAGTCTTCTTAAAGTCACAACTGGAATTAAGTTCCTGTCTTTGATTTTGCCAACCCAAACCTGCTGAGGATGAGCTTGTAGCTGGTATTCAGCAGAGTGAAACATGCAGAGTACAGAACAGGCCTAAGAACCACTGGGCTCTACTCTGTCACAGAACTGAGGACATTTTTCTTAGGCTACTGTGGAACTCTGGGATCCTGGCTCTTGCCAGGGTATCAGTGAGCCCCAGCTTTCATTCTTTCAGGAGCCATACCTGAGCATCCATACCTGAGCATCTTGTCTTCACAGTGAAGGAAAGGTCCCAGGCAAACAGAGGCCAAAATTTTAAAGGGCAGAAAGTGTCAAGGTTGGGCGTAAGGCTTCATTCATTCATTCTTCCACAAAATGGGTCAGAGTGAGCATTTCAGAATTGTATTTGTATTCCCATTCTTTTCGTTGTGCAGGGTTTCTTAGACATGAACACAGGGGCAGTGCTGGGTGCTGATCTCTCAGTGATTATAACCTAGCTATAGCCGCCAAACCTGTCATACAGAATCAGTGCAGACTGTGAAAACTGAACACCTCTGGGCTCAGTAGAGGAAGGCTGGTTAGTAAATGCCCCATTGGGTGAGACAGAGAGAGCTGGGCGCTTTATCTTCTCAGGTTTGACTTCTGTCAATCCTGTATGACAGCTCTGTCTTCCCACTTGATAAGGAAGAATTTGCAAGTTTAAAGAGAGGTTGGTAACATCCAGGGTTCCCAGGCTTGTCCACACTTTGAGATCCCCTGGATCTTTAAGAAAGTGGAGATGCCTGGCTTCTTCTCCTCCATGTGTGGTCAAAGCGTTGGAGTTGTTCTCACTTCATAAGTGATTTTAATATGTAGCAAGCTAAAGCATGTGTGTCTGTGTGTGTGTGTGTGTGTGTGTGTGTGTGTAGCAACAACTAAAGAAACTGAGGTCACAAACTTGAAGGAATTCAGGGGTAGGGTTTTACACGGTTGGAGGAAAGATTTAAAAGGGATTAAAATAATATAGTTATATTTTAATTTCAAAAGTAAAATGTTAGAAAAAGCTTAAAGAAATAATTACATAAGGTCCCAAGGATCCTATAGATGCAGACAACACTTGATCCAGGCCTTCTTGCAGAGTTGCAGATTTTGATCACTGAAAGATCTTGAATGGCATACAGGGGGAAATGTGCCGATGGGACACTGGAAGGTGGGCATCTTTGGGGTTAGAAAGGAGGGAAGGCAAGTTTAGAAATACATGTTCATGTGCCTGCGTGCTTGAAGGTAGATGGCAGCAAGAATGAAATCATTGAATTCAGTAACAAGCAAACATATGACGGGTCAAACATTCCCTAGGCGCTAGTTAATAAAAGTCATCACTTTTACAGCGTAAGTTCTAGCTATCTTTGTTGTCAACTGGATTTGATTTAGAATCATCCTTCACTGAATGTGGTAGGTGCCATCTCATAGGCTGAAGCCATGGGCAGAATAGAAAAGGAGAAAGTGAGCTACACCTCCACCTCCCCCTGCCTCTGGACACTTGAGTGTGAACAAACCTCACACTCCTGTTGGCGCAGCCATAAGTTTTATCTGCTGCTATATCCTCAAAATTGAACTAAAATAAATGCTTCCTCCCTTAAGTTGCTTCTTCAGGGGTACTGGTAACAGCAAGGAGAAAACTGACTCAACTAATTCTCACAGTGCTTTTTGAGCGGAGCTTTTATTAGTCCCATTTCATAGGTGAGGACCTTGAGGCCCAGAAATTTTGTAATCCAGAGCTATCCAGTTGTAAGTGACAGCAGCTCACTTTTGAGTCATGTCTACTAAGCACCTTGCCAAGCTGCCTGTTGTGTGAAGAATGTACCAGACGCCCCACTTGCCCATCCTTGCACTGAAAACTTCATGTACATCACTTCATGTCAGACTGTCCTGAATTGCTAAGGAATTACCACCACTCTCAGTGAAGAGATGCAGTTGCTTTCCCAAGGTTTGATAACTAGTACATGTTGAGGCAGGAATTACTAATATAGACTAATTTAACTTAATTTATACTTTTAGCTATTCTTAGTGTTTTAAAACCTCATTTTTTTTTTACATTTCAAGTCAAATTTTAAGTGAAATACTATGAATAAGACAGACAAATGTAGACTCTAACTCCCTTTGTGTTGGGGATGATGGAATGAGACCAATGCTGATCCACTCCTCCCATTCTGCTAAACTGTCAGCACCTAGACATCTTAGTGGAGCCCTTGATATCTGGTAAACGTAGTCTGAAGCACACTGCTATGGCTAACCATATCCTTCTAGATATGGGATGTAGGCCAGTGACGTTTTTGACAGATGTTGATAATGTGTAGTTCCTTGGCAATCAGAAGGTTATAATTCTTGTGGAGCCTCTTTGAATCCCAGACTGATGGAGGCCAGTTCCAAGACACACAGTCCAAACCGCTAAAAGTGGCAGTGGGAAGGGAAGCCCCACCTTGACTCAGACCTGTAGAAAACAATTGGAAATCTGCAGCATAAACACTGGCAACTGCTTTCCTTCCCCAACCCCATTCCCTCTTAAATCTCTTATTCTTTCTTTAAAGCAAACAAAACCTCCCTCTAGTCCTAGCTTGAAAGATGTCTTCCTTTTTATTCCCTAACATCTTTTTCCTGGTCTTTACTTTAGTCTGCTCTTTGCTACCTGTAGGTGGAAGCTACTCGTTCGTTCCTGGCCACCCAGACCCGAAATAAGCACACAGAAACTGCATTAATTAAAACACTGCTTGGTCAATAGCTTATGCATATTTCTAGCTAGCTCTTATACCTTAAATTAACCCATTTCTATTAATCTGTGTATCGCCACATGGTTATGACCTACCAGTAAGTTTCCATCCAGCATCCAGCGTCTGTCTCCTGCAGCAGCTACATGGTTTCTCTCACTCCACCTTCTTTCTTCTCTTCTATCTGCTTAGTATTCCCACCTTGCCCTATTCTGTACTGCAATAGGTACAAAACAGCTTCTTTATTAACCAATGGTATTTACAGCATACAGAGGGGAATCCCACATCAGCTACGCCTTTCTAATTATGTTTTAGAAAGTCAATCAGACTTGAAAAATAGGTACTATTGCAAGGGAAGCTGACAATGAAACCAGGTCCTCACTGAGGGCAGGGTTAGACAGAGGCCAGGAGCAGAGGCATATACATACATACACATACGTACATACATACATACGTACATATGTACATACATGCATGTACATGCAGACACACAATGTATGCATGTATGTATCATTACTGTAAGCCCTGTCATACATGTGAAAGGGGAGGGGACCTGAGTTAGTGGTATTAAAAGTAAGGTAATACTAGGGTGGACTGATGGCTCGAAAATGTGTTTTCAAAATAGAATTGTTGGACTTGGTTACAAGTGGGGTGTTAGAGAAAGGAGAGGAAGAGGCCCTTGTGATTTTGAGGTTTTACACACACGATTGTGAAATGGTTAAGTATTGGGCCCATATGGTAGGTGTGCTAGGGAGAGGCAAGCTGGAACTTGGAAGAGGTACTGTACTGATTCAGTTCAAGCAGGTGTTGTACAGACAAAGAGGTGATTTAAAGCACTATGAGAACATCCATATGGAAGTGACCACAGGTGGTAAATATGTATGAGAGAAGCCGAGTGGGCAGGAGGAGCTAAGGGTTGAAGAGACTTCTGATGAGCACTGAGAGACGGAAATCTCAGTCCACCCCTCAGTGTCTGTGCCAGAGACGGAAAACTCTATGCTCAGATTCCTGGGGCAGAGGGCTGGGGCTAAGGATGATGAGAAATTTGCAAAAGAAATACAAAAATCAGCTCATAAGTCACTCAGAATGGGTGACTTATTACCAACAGAAACTTGTTTTTCACTGTTTTGGAGGCTGGGGTACTCCAGACCATAGCACCAGAATGGTCTAGTTCAGGAGAGGACTGACTTCCATGTGCCATTGTGCTGAATTCTATCCATGCTTTTACATGGCAGAAGAAGAAGCAAGTTACCTGACTCTTGTTTTACCAAAGGTTAATCATGAATTAGGATTCTTCCCTCATGACCTAATCCTTCCCCCAAAACCTAATGCCATGTCCTTGAGATTCAGGATTTTAGCATGAGTTCTGGGGTAGGGCATAAACCTCAGACCATAACACTAAGGAAATTATAATATTTAGAAAAATGGAGAGAGGCTACAGCACTGTTAATTTGTGAAAAATATTTCCAAAGGTTATTTAATAACAAAAGAAAGTACACATGATGCATTAATCATTTATAAAATTTTATTTCCATATGTACATATTTGTATATAAAAAATCTCTGATGTGTGTGTATAAGTACAGGTAGAAAATTACAACAAACTGTTATGATATTTATTTCTAGGAGATGGGATTTGGGGGGTATCTTAACTAAATATAACATTACTAATTATAAAGGATAAGAAAACTTAAGTTTTCATATCTGTAACTTTCAGATTTTGTGGAGAACTAGAATACTGAAACCTGGCCTAATGACCCCTGCCCCAGGGGAAATACCTCTTGCTCCTCCGTGTTCACGAGCTCTAAAATGTTAAACCGAGTATAACCATGGCGGTGCTTGGAAATGTGCCCTGAGAGAGTGATTGTTTGCAGGTGGCTGCGGGAACTGTGGCTTGGGGGCCAGCGCCACGGCAGGCAGCTCTTTCTGTCTAGGAACTCACAAACTGGGGTAGGGTTGGCAGAGCCTGAAGAAGCATTTGGAAACCCTACTGGCAACATGTTGGGAACACCAGTCTGGCCTGACCCTAGGACTGCTGGATTTGGGAAGAGATGGTATCTCCACCATGCCAACACCTCTCAGGTGTCCAGGCTCTTCGTGTAGAATCACTGATATAACAAACTGATACTACCAACCAGAACTGGTTAAAAGTTGTTTGGTTGGAATATTGTGAAGCTAGCTGTCGTCTACCACAAGCCGGATGGTGGCAGGAGAGCTAACAGCTTGTAAACCTAGCTGAGTTTGATATTTCTACATCTACGGATTCAGAGAGTTCAGCTCCAACTAATAAGAGAAAATAATAATTCCTGGAATAAATAGTGTATTTGAAGTAAAGAACATTTGTGACAGAAAGTGGGGTCTAGAGAACATAGGTTGTCCCATGTGGAGAGTCAGGCATATTCCCTGAGTTGGTCTTTAGAATAAAATCTGTTATATCTTTATTTTTAATTAAACATACACGTGTGTTGTTTGTGTGCATGCACGTGTGTTTGTGTGCATGCACGTGTGTTTGTGTGCATGCACATATATACACCTGAGTACAGGTGTTGACAGAGCCCAGGTAGGGTTGCATCTCCTGGGGCTGGAGCTATAGGCAGTTGGGAACTGCCTGAAGTGGGATGCTGGAAACTGAACTGGGGTCCTCACCAAGAGCAGTTCGTGTTCTTAACCACTGAGCCATCCTTTCAGCCTGTGGTATCCTTTTGAAATACTGCTATGTAATAATAAGTCTATAAAGGAATTAGACTCCTTTCAATATGGTACTTTTCAGAAGGGCTTCTAGTCACTTAATGGTCTTTATGAGAAACTAAAAAACTCAATTGATTTTTAACTTTTATGCATCTGTAGAGTAATACTAGTTACAGTTAAACGTATATGATTCTGTGAGTTTTGTAGGTTATCTTTTATATTCTGTGCTTTTAAAATTTTTTAGTTTTAGCTTTGATTTACAAGCTCATTAAGCCTCCTCTTTCTATCAGGGCAAGATGGAGGGTCTTCTGAACCTTAAAAGCATGTAATTTACCTTGGACATGAACTTCAATGCTTATTCTGAATGAAGTCCATGTAAAACTGCAGAAATTATGTAGCAAGTCTTTATGAATTGGGACCTTACATGTCATTGACACATTGTGAAGGATTTTCTGTTGACTTTAGTGATGGATAATTCCATTGCTGCCAAGTTCAGCTGGAAGGAGAGTCTTAGAAATCCACACATCAACTCTGGAATCTAGAAACTTCCTAGGCCATGATTTTTGAATCAGCAGAGTGGATGCAGCCTGCGCCTGTACAGGGAATGACATTTTACCAGCTTGCTTCATGGAAGTCTCTGGAACATGACCATAAACACCTGCCCTCCTTGTTGTGTGTTGGCTTTAAAAGCCCTCGATGGTTTGGAGGAGGGTAAGGCCTTGTCTCATAGATCCTTGGTCCAATTTTTGGGAGACCTGGCTGAAAATCCTAGATATTTGATAGTCTGGCTTATTTCTACAGTGTATTAGCACCCTATAAAAGTTACATGTCATTTAGTTCAAGTTTAGAACCCTCTCAAGCTTCAGGGGCAAACCAAATTGAACCTTTTGTGGCTGGAATTCTGTTTACCTTTGGCCAAAGCCTGCTTCCTGATTGTATGTCAGGGAAGCGAGGTGAACAAGGCTCCCGAGGCTCTGTGGACGTCAATTACCTCTAACCAAACAAAGTTTCGATAGGTTAAAACATGAATGAATCTGAAACACTTGATTAACTTTCTGTCAAAGCACTGTGGGGCCTCCACACAAAAGTGTATATAGTTCCAGCCAAAGTGTGTTTGAGTCTTACATTCCTCTAGCTGGAAGAAGTACCTGAGATTATTAACCATAGGTTGGAATTTGGGTCAAGCAACCCCCTTCTGATAGATACGTTAAACAGTTTCTATAAAGATCATTGGTCAATCCAATTAAATAGACCTTGAGGAGTTGGGGAGACTTCATGAGTTTGAAAGAGTCATTTTTCCGTCAGTGACAGACGACAAATGAGTCCCATTTGTGTGGAGTTGTAGACGGCCATTGTCTCTCTGTGTTTCTTGTCGGAGCACAGGGTCGCGAGACATACCTTGAGTATGACTGAAGGAGAGCTTACACGTGCACCTCCCTGTGCCTTTCAGATAGAGGAGCTGATGAACGCGCTGGAGAAGACCAGACAGGAGCTGGATGCCACCAAAGCGCGCCTTGCCTCCACCCAGCAGTCTCTGGCCGAAAAGGAAGCACACCTAGCCAACCTCCGCCTAGAGAGGAGGAAACAGCTAGAGGAAATCCTGGAGATGAAGTGAGTCACCTTCTTTGCTCCTCTGGTCTTTGTTGCCTCCCTTTGGGGGTAGGGAAAGAGGGAGGGCGGGACACGTGGAGAAGGAGCTCAGAGAAAATTAGTGACTTTTGAGGTGTTGCTTGTTTTTTCAATTACAGCTTTGTTGTCTCATTGTGCGCAGTTTTTCAATATCCATTACTTTAAACATGTATAGCCAGCTTCTGAATATGTATGTCTGTGTTTTATGGACGGCACTGACATTCATAGATCTGTTTGTCACCAAGGTTTGAGGTGGCAGAGAGACTGAGGTCTTGTTCAGCCCAGCGGTAGTCTGAGTGCTGCTTGCAGCCAGCGGGAACGTCCCTGAGAAACTAGGACGTTGCCAGTTGTTATCCTCGCTCCTGTTCAGTGCCTGGCTAGCACTGACTTTCAGTGCCAAGGACACAGGACTCAGATTTAGCAGATTGATAAAAGACAGGTTGGACTATCTTCCAACAGGCACACCGTGGTTCAGGTGGAGGGACAGGTAAGTAGCAGGAGACTGTATTGCTTTCAGTGCTCCTGTGAATACAGTGGAGCTGGTTGCTGGGAAGCAGTCCTTCCAGTGGTCCCGTAACACACCCACCTATATATACCCAGCTCCTGTTTCACTTTCCCAATGAAAGATCACCATGAGGACAATTGGAAGGAGAATTATTAAATGATTTGAATAATAGTTGCAATGTATTTGTTCCTAAAGAACTAGTCAAGAAATTGCATTTCTATAAATGGTTAAATGAAACAATCGTAAGATATAATTTAAATCCTACTTCCTCCCACAACTGTGGCATCTTAAGCCAGTAACACAGACTTTGAAATTGGTGGCTAGGTATGGAAGAGTGACCTCATGGTGACCCAGCAAGTCTTACACATGGTTAACATTAAACCGAGAAAGCTTAGATCATGGAAAATATGGAATGAAATATTTTTGAAGGGTTTAATAATGAGAAGAAAACTTTTATGTCTCTTCAACTACCTCAGTTTCTCCAAGACCAAAGAACAAGTAAGTTTTTTTTCACATATAAACTCATATAAAATAGTATTTTGTCTAATAAAAGATGATATAATAAAAACAGATATTATTATACACCATTTAGAAGCCAGGGAACTGAGACTCCGAGAGATTCAAATAATTTGCTTACAGCCACCTGGCCAGGATTAGCGCAAAGCCTGCCATTTCAGGCTCCCTTTCTGCTCCCTCCTTCTCCCGTGGAGCTTTGTGTGCATGGTACCAGGTCTGGAACGTCTGTCTGCCTGAGTCGCTGCAGAAATCCTACTGCCATTCCCAGAGCTGGGCATGTGGCAGGTGCTCACTGACCATTGGGCAAACAAGTAGATGAGATGGTGAAACCACACACGTGTGTCGAACACATCCACTTCTGTCCCCTTTGTGTGCTGTTGCGTGGGCAGGCGGCCTCATTGTTCTCCATGGCTCCCCATATTATACAATAAGCTGTTATCAGAGCCCTTTGATTCTTGTTTATAAAAGAGCATTACTTGCATAATTTTGAGAAAAGGAGCAATAATGGACTATTCTGGATTAGGAATGATCAAATCGGTACAATCCTAGTACTTCCACCTGGTAACTGTGGAAGGGAACTGCCCTTAACCTTGTTGGCTTTCCCCGCCCCCAAATTCCTCCTCTACAATGTGAGCAGAGAGCTTGACACCCAGAAGATGATATGTGTCTATAAAGGCCTTGTTGACCAGTGGACACAATGTCATATGTCTAAGGTGCTTTTTGAGGAGTACCATTTATCTAAAATTGGATTTATTTTTCTAAAACATACAAGCCATTTCCATGTGTATGTTTTTACTACTTAATATCATGATTTCAGATAGCACCTAGCTAAGGCCTCTTTGGAGAATTGCCACATTATTTCTGAAGTGTTTAATCTGCTGCCACTGCAGAATAAATACAGAATTCTTCTGTTAATTCTGTTGGTCAAAGAAACAAAGTCTTGCTTCATTAAACCCAATATGAACCCGGTTCATTATTTAACTCACCCAGCAGACCAGCTCTGGATGCCTCACTTGGGACTAAGGAGACATAGGTATGGAACAAGCATCTGAACTGATGCATTGCTACGTGGTATTGACTGAGCCCTGTGTAAGCTGCTGAAACAATCAAATGTGCATTACTATGTCTGATGCTTACTAATCAAGCTATAGAAAAACTTGGATATTCATTCAGCTGGAACTCATCTTTAAACAGGTCTGCTAACCCCTGGTAGGAAGAGAGTCACCATGCCATACTAGAGGGAAGAAGGGTGGGGCCCCGAGTCAAGACAAAGGCATTATTTTCTCGTGACATGAGAGAAGATCACTTTTTGATTGCCAAAGTTTTCTCTTCATTAGCATGGAGGGAGTAATGCCTGCCCGGCCTGCTTTATAGAAGTGTGTTAAGGTCAGAGTAGAAATGAAGTACTGGACTGAGATTCATGTAAAATAGCATGTGTGAAAGTACTTTGAAATCTAACGTGGGATTTTAAGACTGAGAGGTGTGCCTGTTAAATTCATTGCAAAAATCAAATGGTATGAAGTTTTAGAAGTGGAAGCCAGCTGGATCCACGCTCCCAATTGGTCTAAGGAGACTCCTGTATGTGTAATTGCCGATGAAGGATTCCCCAGGCCCTGGGAAGCACCACCATTCTTGTTAGAGACCATGACTTCATAAGGTAGCAGGCCATGTTCCGTGGTAGTGCAGGAGCTCATGTGTCCTCACAATGAACTGGAATGTCTTTCCACGCATTCTGCCCACTTGTTTTCGTTGTTATTGTTATGTTTTCCTTACCCAATATTGACCCGAGCAACATCAGCCATAGAAGAGATAACCTTTTTTGTACTTGCTATATAATGTTTGAATATAATATTGTTCATTTGAGAGAGAGAGAGAGAGAGGGAGAGAGAGAGAGAGAGAGAGAGAGAGAGAGAGAGAGAGAGAGAGAGAGAGAGAGAGAGAGAAACAGGATACACAGAGAAGCAACATGAAACATATATCATCCGTGGCCTTATAATACAGTCACTGAGAACAGTTTGCTTGTTCTACTACCTCAAGAGCCTCTGGTCCTACTTTGGTAACCATTTACTTTTGGCTGTTTCAGGTTTTGTTGAAGTGTGTATGTGTGTGTGATGTGTATGGCTTCCCTGAGTTATGAGCCTTCTGACCTGAGTGTTGAAAAATGAACTCTGGAAGGGTACGAAGGAAGCCGTCTTAATGGCCGAGTCCTCTCTTCGGTTCCCAGTTATTTCATTTTTAAGTGGAGTGTGTGTGTGTGTTTGTGTGTGTATGTGTGTGGTGTGATATCATCTTGAGACCCGCATCACACTGACTTGTGTTTTCTCCTGCCATTGTTCTTCAGTGGGCAGAGAGTGTTCTTTTGATTTAGATCTAGATCAGAATTAGAAGGAGAAAGTGCCTGGTTCTTCTGGCTGGAAGTTAACCACATGCTGTAACTTTGCACTTGCTTTTCCTTTGAAAACTGCATATGGGGAACCAATAAGCATTTGTGAACCAAAGGGTGAACTAGTTTAAAAAATATCATAGTTTCTCGCTGATCCTCTACAGCAAGGTAGGTGCTAACCTATTGGAAATAGAAAATCCCCCTTACCTTGTCAAGTTTACAATTTTAGTAAAAGGAGTGACAGAAATGAATGAATAAAGTGTTTTATTATGTAACCTCTAGAGAGGTTTGACACATCACTTATAATGCCATTTCCAAATGGAAGGGCCTTCCAGGTTATTTGGGATACAGAGAGAGAAGACACAATGTTACGTGCCTTCCCACTTTCCGCACCAGTGCAGGAAGTGAAGATAAGTTCATGAAGAGGGAGATCCCCTGAATTTACATGAAGAAATCCTGTTGTTCTTCCCCCAACACTCTCTTAGTTTGATTCTTATTGGTTTGTATCCAAACTGCTGGCCATCGTTCTGATACTGGAAAAAACGTATAGTTCATAACTGTGTATTTCCGTCAAAGAAGACAGTGTTTTCCTTTCCCTCTGTGTAAGAATATTGCTCTACTTTAAAAATATCCAAAAGCTTTTGCTAAGACATTTTATGATGTTTAATTTTTGTTACATTTGCTCCTACTTAAAAAAGACTTTTATTAAAAGACTATTAAGAACTTTCTAAATTTGGCTTTAAGCACTGCGCAATTACCTTACATTCCAGTAACCAAGCTCGGTCATTTAATTTCTGGCAGGTGAATTTGATATCTGTAGCTAAAAGGAATGAGGACCGTGAGACCCTGACCTGCCTGTGCATTTTCTCAGACAGGCTGACCTGTCGTAATAATTTCCCAGGCAGACAGGCAGCTGATACTTTTCATTTATTATAAAATGCTAAGTCACTCCAAGTGCTTTAATAACTACTTGCCAGTCCCATAATTTGAGGCATGTCTTTTAGATTTTTGCTGGCGATTTCTTATACCTGTGTAAAAGTTTTATGTAAACCTCAGCGTTTTAACTCATCTGATGATTTTTGTGGAGTTCATCTTCATTTCCTGGGTATGGTTAGATTTCAGACGTCTCCTCCAGATAGTTTTCAAGCCTTTGTATACAGTGAGTTGTTTTAGTGCATTCCCGTGGGGTACGGCACCCTCTCAAGCTACGCCATCATCTTATTGGCCCCTTTGATCTGGGATCCTTTCTGAGAGAGCCACTCATTAGGTAAGTGCCCTTCAAAGCAGAGGCAACGTACAGAATATGATAAAATCAATTTCTTCTTTACCTCATGCCATCATGAGAAAAGACAAATCACATTTCTTCAGGGAGGAATTCTAAGTGCCTGGCAATTTGCACAGGATAAATGGAGTCTGGGAGAGGAGTTCTGAAGGCAGCCATTACTTCAAATTGATAAACTTGGTTGTAAGGGGGCTCTACTATTTCCCAGAGGCGTCTCGGGGATTGAATGGGATCCTCATTCATGAGAAATAATCTCAGGCTTGTAAGTGTGCATTATTTTGTCATTAATTCATTCGTGACACTTAGGATGTGGTCATCATATCTTCAAATTTTAATTTTATTCAATAAATAATTTTCTTTTAAATTGCAATGTAGTTTCTTCCCTAAAAAAATACATTATTGATAAAACCGTAAAGTCCAGCTTAAAATATATTAGTATTATGGCCACATGTCTAGAATGTCCTAGAATGTCTGCCCAGGTTTGAAAGGCATTTGCGTTAGATGGAGCTTTCGGGATGCTTATTGTAGCTGCATAGTTACACGTGGAGATTAAAGATGGTAAGCACGCAAGGAGGGATAGATGTTATAGAGGATGACTTGTTCAGTGTGGATTTTGATTTGTGCTACAGGCAATGGCATTAGTACAGTTAGCTGTCATTCACGAGTTCTGCTTCCCACTCTTAATTCTGAAATTGGTAGCTCAATGCCCATAGCAGAAGACAAAATATTTGCTGCATATAAACCTTATAGTGGAGAAATAAAATTTAACTGTAAAGAAAATAACCTTACAAGAGTGGAATGTTCTAGTTAGCTTCCAACACAAGGAACAGAAAACTCGTACAAGTAGCAACTTCTGTCTTGAAGCTTTGCCACTCGAAGCATTTGGCCACCACCTTATGGTGCTGAAATTCTGGCCTCATTTTCAAGTGTCCAAGCCATGTTCCAGCCAGCAGAAGGGAGGGAAATGGAAGGAACCTCCCTGGCCTCGAAGTTACACATATCTGCCACCGCATCTGAGTCAGTTAACAGCTCATTTGAGAAAGAGTTGCTGAGCATCTGCTTTGTGTAAGGGCCGCTCTGAGCGCTGGGCACTCTTCTAGGTGCTATTTTAAGGTATAGAAAATACTCCTGACAAAGGTTCTATTCATAGACCCAGTACTGTACATGCCCTGTGGGAAGGAGTGGCTCACTAGCCAATTTTAAGTCACACGGTCACACATTTTACCTACACAGGCAGGAAGATGCAGCTTTTATGTGGCTCGATCTATGAACAGCTAACACCGTGGAAGGCAAATCAACAAGTAAAGGAAAGTAGTACTGGGAGGACCTGCAATTCTTTACAGACTAGGAAAAAAATAGACCAGCTAGTAAGCCGCTGTACCACATTGCAAGTACACTTCAAATAAATTATCCCTAACCCATACTGTTTCTATCTGTCTGTGTGTCTCTATCTGTCCGTCTGTTTGTTTGTCTGTCTCCTCTCTCTCTCTCTCTCTCTCTCTCTCTCTCTCTCTCTCTCTCTCTCTCTCTCTCTCTCTCTCTCTCTCTCTCTCTCGTCTGTTGAGGGACACAATGTGATTTCAAAGTCTCCTTCAAGTACAATCCATATATTCATAAAATGACCTGGAACAATGGATCAGTCAGGAATTGCCAGAATCTTTCTTTTTCCTGTGATAAATGCAGTTCAAAATGCTTTTTGGGCTGGGCAGTGGTGGCGCACGCCTTTAATTCCAGCACTCGGGAGACAGAGGCAGGTGGATCTCTGTGAGTTCGAAGACAGCCTGGTCTACAAGAGCTAGTTCCAGGACAGCCGCCAAAGCTACAGAGAAACCCTGTCTCAAAGAAAAAAAAAGAATTTTGGTTCAACACTGCCTCTCATGTAAGATAAGAGTAGATCTCCTCTGTATTTTATCCATTACCTTTTCCCCATAACACTCTTTAGATATGAAATATATGAACAAAGCAGAAATGATGATCAGTAAACAATATAGAGGAAAACTTTGAAATGGATTAAGTTGTATGCCATAGAGAATCAAGGACCTTCCTTAATTCCCACAAAGAGGCATGTGCTATTTGATTAAAATGCCTTCAGAGACTCAAACAAATCCAGGCAAAAATACTGTTCTGTGCTTCAGGCTGTGAGGTTAAACTTAGAAAGATATATTTATGTGATGTTATTGACATGTCACATGAATCACTGCTGTCCCCTGCCAGGTAGTCAGTGTAATGGTTCCTAGTCTACTGTTACAAACATGGAGGATTTGGGATCTGAACTCAAGTACAAGCATACTCAGTACTATGCATAGGATGTTAGCTACTGTATGCACAGTTCTCTAGCCTATGGATGCAGGGGCCAGTGTCCATTAACTGGGGAGCAGTGGGGAGATATGACTGGAGAGCAGGGCGAAAGGGTGGGGTGATGGGAATGAGGGGACAGGAAGGGAGCGAATGAAGGGAACCTTGAAAGTCAGCTCCATATCTTAAAACACAATAAGGGGCAGCCTGTCTTTTGGCTGGAAACACGAAGTAGATATATAGTTTTAATAGTGAAAAGTGTCAATCAAAAGGGCCATTGGCCTGGTGGTTTTTAATGGAAATACAAACATTTTCTGAGTTAGAGGAGTGTAGGTTTTCAGCTTAAATAATCACAATCAGCAGTTAAATAATCCACATGCTTGGGAAATGTGGAACTTAAGTAATTCCAAGCACCATACCTCATGCTATCTCTATCCTTACAACAGTCTGTGGGGCTTAGGAAAAGAAGGAGAAGAATTATGGGGGTCTTCCAGCCTCTCCTAAAAAGGCAGAGCAAGGGGGACATGTGGCATTTTCAGTTAACTTCCAGTTAAGAGCAGCATCGGATTGGCAGGAGTCTGAGTGGTTTGGTTGAAAACTTATAGAAGATGCTGCCAGCTATAACCCCACAAGGTAAACACAGGACAGGGGCATCACACAGAAACTGAGGGACCAGAAACACTGCTGTCATGGACTTGGATATCAGGGTCAGCTCCAGCACCCTGGTGCATCTCCCCATCCGTGAGCTGGGCTTTGGACTCAGATGATCTCATTGAGATGCTGTGATTCTCTGACACCGTTGCTTTCCGTCTGGTTTGATTTTACGTCTCTGGAATGTTTGACAAGGTCTGGAGACAGTTTTGGCTGTCAGGTAAAAGGAAGCTTCTGCTGGCATAGACCATCTACTTGTAGGTAGAGACCAGGAATTTGTTCAGCAAGGCTTGGGATAGTCCCCAACTCAAGACACTCATGATACTGAGCCCGAGAGACCCATGAGCAGCCTGTTGGCTTAAAGACTGGTATTTCATAAGGTAGGGAAAGGGAAAACTTTCCAGGGTCTGAGCTCTGATTCAGTTTGATATACAGTGGATATAAATGCCACAGGATCATGATCAGGCCCAGACGGTGTGGTGGTGTGGAGGCTTGGGTAGATGAATCTGACCTCCTGATTCTGGCTTGCCATCTTGGTATTGTAGAATAGTTCACCATGTTACCGAGCCAACCCTTTAGAGACTGAGCTCCCTATGTTGTCTGCAGCCTGGATGGGGTCTAGAAGACCTGCTCCTTTAATGCCCGCTATTCTATAGATCGCACAGTCTTTTCTAGCTTCAGGATTCTATTGTTCTTTAATCTGTGCTCAAATCAGTGTAGTAGTGGGGAGCGGCAGGGCTGCATCCCGACACCCAGTTAGTTTTACCCGAAATAATTACACGGAAACTGTATTCTTTTAAATACTGCCTGGCCCATTAGTTTTAACCTCTTATTGGCTAGCTCTTACATATTGATCTAACCCATTTCTAATATTCTGTGTAGCACCACGAGCTGGCTTACCAGGAAGGATCTTAACCTGCGTCTGTCTGGAGTGGGAGAATCATGGTGACTGACTGACTCGGTTTTCTCTCTCCCAGCATTCTGTTCTGTTTTCTCCGCCTACCTAATTTTCTGTCCTATCAAAGGGCCAAGCAATTTCTTTATTAATTCACCAATGAAAGCAACAGACAGATACAAGACCCACCTCCATCACTTTAGCATGAATGACTGCTGCAGCCCCTGCCTGGGAAAAGTCTTCTTCTGAGGTTCTGAGTGTCACCTTCTGTCATCAGTAGTAAAGGGGGCACCTGCTCCACAGAGTCCAGGGAAAATTCTCCTTTGTTCTTACGCCCTACAGGAGTTGTTTGCCTGAAAGGAAGAAGTTCTTGAGGTAGAATGAAAGAGAACATTCTAGAGGTGTGGTGTTCTTCCAGTGAAGCTGGGGGCATGCTTGGTTCCCAGGAAAGCATTTGGTGGCAGTTCCTGCGATGCAGCCCTCTGCACTGAAGCACAGGCTAAGCTTTCTTCAGTGGCTCTGCCATTGTGAAGCCACTGGCTTGTCCTTGAAAGTACTCACACGGGGCAGTCAGTTATTCTTGTAGAGACCAAATAAACATTTATTGAATATCTGGTCAACGGTTTAATGTCTAATTGAAGAATAATCCAAATTACCTCATGGATAAACTTGCACCAGAGGAGAAGTCTGTAGGGTTGTAAGTCATGCAGATGCACCTTTGTGTGATGTGTTAAGTAAACAGAAAAGCAGGTGGGGGAGACAGAGCTAGTCGAGGACAGTGGATGTGTTTCAAGATAAGAGTTCTTGCCTTTGCAAAGGCCTAGTGGCATAAGAGACTCTCTGGTTCCATTATCCCAAGAGCCTGGTGAGGTCATGGCTGATCCCAACAGGAGACTCTTGTTACCCTCCCTGTTACCCACATGCTGTGTTTCTGCAGCAACCATTTTCCTCACAGTCCTAAGCTCCCCCTTATAGGCTCACATTCGCTGGAAGGCCTTTTGTTATGGTAAAATCAACTGTGTGTTTGGAAAGTTGAATCTGTCAAATGCGTATAACTCAAAAAGAGTTCCTACTAAGTCAGACATTTTTAAGTCTCACCCTGCCCTTCTGTGTGCCCAAGCCCCTGGGTAAGGCAGAGCTGTTGGCCTGGTATTGATAAGATGGAACTTGTCTTCTGCCAGAGGGAGAAGACACCTCTGTGGGATGGAGGTGAGTGTTTCTCTGTGCAACATCTCTTTCCTAATTGGTGGCCCAATGGGCTTGAATGAATTACCACTAAATCTTTTCTCTAATGTCAATTACACCTAAAATCAAAATGAGCTCCTATATGGCCTCTATCTGACTTTAGCAATTGTTGTATTGCCAACCCCCACCCCATGGCTGGATTATTTTGAAGTAAATACCAGACATTATATCATTTTAGTCATAAATACTTGAATATAAATGTTATTTTTTCAGATAAACATTTGTACAACAAATTACAAACACTTCCATGTGGATAAAAATTCTAACGAAGGCCTTCCTCCATAATGTTAGAATTATTATGTGACCGAATGTACAAACCATCTACCTTTTTAGGATGTTCCAGAGTAACAAAAAGGAGCATTTGATATCACCTGTGGAAGAGCCAGAAGATTTATACCACAGGAGTCATTCTTTAGCCTGTGACTCTGTTCTCCCTAGGCTTATACTTAAACAGTGTTCTTGGGATTGACATATAGCAACCTCTTCATATACCCAGTGATAGTTCTGTGCATTCCCATGGAAGGGAAGGCCTTTTATTGATACTTGATTTATATTTTATTTTGTTTTATTTTTGCTCCTTGACTAAGTGTTAATAACAGAATTTTGAAAAGTTTATATGATGTGGGATTCCCCTCTGTATGCTGTGAATACCTTTGGTTAATAAAGAAATTGTCTTGGCCTATGATAGGGCAAAAGAATATAGCTAGGTGGGGAAAACTAAAGTGAATGCTGGGAGAAGGAAGGCGGAGTTTAGGGAGAAGCCATGTAGCCCTGCCAGAGCCAGATGGAACATTACCCAGTAAGCCACAGCCACGTGACAATACACAGATTACTAGAAATGGGTTAAATTAAGATATGAGAGTTAGCCAATAAGAACCTAGAGCTATTGGCCAAAAAGTATTGCAAGTAATACAATTTCTGTGTGGTTATTTTGGGTCTGAGCTGCCCAGCGGCCGAAACCATCAAGCAGCCTTGTTACAACATGTATACATTCAAATATGTGGTTGGTACCATTCTTTACACTCAAGGATTAATAAAGAAAATGATCATTAATGTAGAGAATGAGATCAAGATCATATCCATACAATACTGATATTAAGCTATTGAATCAAGCAAGATCTGAATGTACCTACTCAGCGTCTTGCCTTGTTTCTTATCAATGATCACAGAGACATCACGTTAACTAGGAAGTCATTCATCAGTTGTGGAGCAGTGACTAGAATCCAGTGACATCACATTAACTAGGAAGCTGTTCATCATTTGTGGAGCAAAGACTAGGAACCTTCTACTACACTAGATGTTGATCCAGAGGGATGTCATTTTTGCTTGTTGGGAGTATACACTAGTCTTGATTATTGTAGGTCCAACCTTGGTAACACTTCGATGACTTGAGGGGTCATGGAGTGGTTTTCATATCCATTTAACCCATAGGTAGATAATCATGTGGTTTATTTTAGCTGATCCAGACTTGGTGGCAGGGCAGGAGACAGAGGGGGGTTAGTTTTTAAATCCGATTACTGTAGAGGAGAATGGCTCCCAAAAGTATTACAGATGGGTCAAGAACTTGGAATCATTGTACTCAGTGCTGCAGTAGAAGTTAAAGAGAAGGAGCTAGGGAGATGCCTCAGGGCTTTCCAGCAGTGGCTACTCTCCCAGAAGACCCAGGTCTGATTCCCAGCACTCACATAGTAGCTCATAAGTATCTGTAACTCCAGCTCCATGGGATCTGATGTCTTCTGGCCTCTGAGGACACCAGGCACCCATGTGGTATACAGATAGACTTGCAGGCAAAATACTCATACATGTATAAATAGATAAGTAGAAATATAAAAAGGAAGTTGAAGAGGGATGGTATCCCAAGAAGAATGCCCCCACTCTGACAGCAGCAGGTGGGAGACCTGGCCCTTAGGCTTTAAGAGCAGAAGAGCTGCTCCTACCCACTAGCTGCAGCACACAGGAGAGCAGGCCCTGCACCTTGCCTTCAGCACAGCAGAGGTAACCCTGTTGGTGAGCTGTCCCCAAGGTGTGAGTTTGAAATAACTGGCCCCCCTATTGTCTGTCATGAAGCAGCATGGGAGGGGAGGGGGAAGTGCCCCCCACCCCTCATTCTTCACCACTTGTGGTAGCCAAGAGCTGACCCTCACCATTCCTAGCTGCTGCACTCAGGAAAGTGGGCCCTGCTTCTTGCCTAGGCTGCACAGTAGAGCTGACCCTATTGGTGGATATGCCACATGGGTGAGCTGGCCCTGAGGGTGTGGGAGTGGGATAGATGGCCATGCCCCCCACAGGTGCCATGCAGTGGTAAGGATGAGGGAAAGATGCCCTCACTCCTGCCGCCTGTGGTAGGTGGGTGGATGAGGGAGTGACCCCCTCCTTACCAGCTGTTGCACTCAGGAAAGTGGGCCCTGTACTTCACCTGGGCAGCGCAGGAGAGCCGAGACTATTGACAGGGGTGCATGTGAACTGCCTGGACAATGTGAGCTTGGGAGATCTGGTCCCATCCTCCCTTGCCTGCCATATGGTGGTGCCTCCAACCCTCACTGCCTGTGGCAGGTGGAAGAGCTGGCCCTTCCCCTCACCAACTATAGCACTGGGGAGAGTGGCCCCTGAACCTGGCCTGGGCAACATAAAAGAGCTGGCCCTGCTGGTGTAGGTGTGGAAGAGCCAACCCTGAGGGCATAAAGCAGGAGAGCCAGTTGCTTACTGCTGCAAGGGGTAAACCAGCCAGGGCAATGCTGGAGAGCCTCTGAGGGTGAGGACAGGGTTGGGGGAGAGACCTGGCCAGAACTAGGGTTGGCTCACTCCAATATCCACCCCATCTGTGAGCTGCTGGAACTCACAGCAGGTGCTGCAGATTCAAAGTTGGAAGATCTCCAAGACACAGGGCAACAGCAGGGTATCCAGGAGGAGTCCCAGGGAGGGCCCAGTGTTGGTGTAGCAGAAACCAGAGGCCTTGAACCAGACCAATGGCTCTTGGCAATGAACACTTACAAATAAAGATACATGGATAAAAGGGGGTTATTGTGGGACTCACTGTGTCATACTACAGCTTCCATGATGAAATTTTTCTTTTATTTCTCTTAAATTTTATTTTATTCTGGAGGAGGGTATGCAAGGGCAGAGGGTAGATACAAAGGGATGGGGAGATGAATAGGATCAAGATGCAGGATGTGAAAGAATGAAATACCCAAAGAAGAAATTAAAAGAGAGTTTAAAAAAAAAACTGTAGTTTTTTTCTTTTTCTTTTTTAACTCTTTGCTCTTGTGGGGCCTGCCACTCAGCTCCAGACACTTATTCTTACTTATGAATGCCCAGCCTTAGTGTGGCATATTTCTAGCCAGCTTTTTTTTAAATCTTATATTATCCCATCTCCTTTTTGCCTTTCTCTGTCCTATATACCTTTATTTCATCTCCTCCATTACTGGCTGGGTGGCTGATCCCTGGTGTCCTTCTCTCCTCCTCTTTTCTTTGCTCCTCCCTCTTTTCTCTTCTTCTATTTATTCTTCCTGTGTGTCAGCCTCACCTCTTCCTCTCCTGCCTTGCCATTGACTGCTTAGCTCTTTATTAGACCCATCAGGTGTTTTAGGCAGGCAAAGGAACACAGCTTCACAGAGTTAAACAAATGCAACATAAAAGAATGCAACCCATCTTTGCATCATTAAAACAAACGTTCCACAGCATAAGATAATGCAACACAGTTTCGACTAACATCCCACAATATAAAACTGCTTCTATCTCAAAACATGGAATTTCAGGTGATATAAATCTGTGTTGTTCATATCTGGCTTGTCGAGGAAGTTCCAGGTCCCACTTGGATTGAACTGGGCCATCCTGAGTAGCAGTAATCAGGTGTTACAGAATAGGGTGTCATGGCATCCAGCTCTTATTTCCTCTAATGGCATTCTTTAATTCTCAGTAGCCTCTCAGGAAGGGATCATTTAGCCCCAGCCTGGCTCCCGAAGTGACAAAGAAACTGGAGTTTGGGGAGTAGGGATGGATGCCCTGCATTTCAATCATGGCCCTATGCTTGTTCTTCTTACTAGGTGACCTTGGCAAAATATTCAATGATGTCATATTCTCTGTAGAGTTCTAGGATCAAGTGAATATATATACATGTATATGTTTTCATATATATAGTATGAATTATATATATATACATATATATATATCAAATTTGCTCCTTCATAAGTTTTTAATTAGTCTATTTTGCAGTAGTCAGAAAGATGCATCTCCCAGTCAGCAAATCAACTCAGCCCTTTTAAAGCATTTACCTTCAATTATACTATACCTTTATAGTTTTGCACCTTTGCTCTTTGGGTCTTTTCCATTTTGCCACTGAAGAATTTCTGTCACAACCCTTGAGTGTCTAAGGCTACTCTGATATCCTGTCTTCTCCTAACTACTCTCCAAGCTACAGAATAAACTCTAGTTTGCGTGGAAGTACTCAGCTTCCCCTTCGCTTCCTGTGATGGGTTTTGAAAATCCATCCTCTTTGGACGATCTTTTCATTATTCTTCTGCATAGTCCACAAGTAGCTGGCTACTGAGTAGTTTCTATGGAAGGGCATGGTGTCTGGGCATGGTGCCATGACCCTTGCCTTGTGAAGCTTATGATGTAACGATGAAGTTGGCAGTCTAAGCTGCTAATTGCTATGGAGTGTGCCAAGTGCTCTGATCAGGAAAGTTTGGCGTATCTGTTCCATATGGAGAGCAACTGCAGGGGTTTAGGATGCTTCCACAAGGGTTATAGGAAGCTCCCATCGGTGGTTAGGGGAAACTCCCCTTGGAAGCTTCTCTGGTGGAGCAGCATGTCAGTTCAGACCGGAGAGATAAAGGAAACGGTTGAGGCAAAGGAGTGAGGTCCCAGCATTCTAGTGGGACCCACAGTTAAAGATATTACTCAAGTGGTTAGTGAAACAGTCACTCCAGTGGTTGAAATGATGTGACTGCACTGATGGGTGAGAACAGCCCTGGGGCTTTTGGCTGAAGGTAGGCAAAATGCATAATCATGCAGCAAGGTTGTCCTCCGCCTCAAAACTCTTAATTTTTAACCTTACCTTTGCCTTAAAACAAATTGGCCCGCTCCAAGTGGAGCTGAAGCTGTCCTGCCTGTGCCTGCAGTCCTCTTGACATGTGGACCCTGCAGGCTGTCAGCTAGCTGCATGATTTCTCAGCTGCCACTCCAGGCAGGCTTCATCACATTAGATCAAGCAGACATTTTACATTGGTGTTGGTCCTTGGTAACTGGGTATGAAGTTTTGACATTGCCTCTCCCTCATGATGGTATCAGAAATAATTTGTATGTTTATGATAAGAAAAGATCTTTTGGAAAAAAGATAACTAAAAAGTCATTCTAAAAGCTAGCCTGGAGATGTTAGGCCTAGAAAACACTCCTCCCCTCAGGGCTCAGGGAACTACACAAAAGAAGAGGTGAAAGATTGTTAGAGGTAGAGGCAGAGGCATGGGCAACTCCAAGGCTGCAGTAACTTCTAGACATGCGTATATGAATGCAGTCTGGAGCAACATGCAGGTGCTTGCTCAAATTGAAGTCAGACAGAATCCCAGCATAAAAAGAGGGAAGTGGATCACCCTAACCTAAAGCTCTTTTCAGCTGATACTTGCCTGTGAGGGACAACTGGAGTGTCACTGGGTATCTTAACCATACTACAAGGCAAGCCTCATGCCCAGGAGTAGGCAATTTCACTGTTTGTCTTGGCACTTTTTGTCTTACTGGTCTTTTGTTTGGTTTGGTTTGCCGTCTTTGTGGGGTGTTTTTGGTTTGTTTGATTTTGAAAAGAGAAAGAGAATGTAAAGCTGGGTGGAGAGACTAAAAGGACTTGAAGGAAGTGAAAAACTTGATAAAAATAAATGAAAGCATTTAATTAAAGAAAGAATAAAAATTCAAAAAATATGTTTATAACTTGAGCTTGTAGTTTAGCTTGTTAATGCAGTAAAACTGCACACACAGCAAATATGTGAGACCAAATTTACCTACTTCCCATTACATAACTTTTCATAGTTGAAATAATACAATAATTTAAAAAAGAATATAAGCCTAAGGAAAGAAGAATGGACTCCTACCAAGGCTGCCTTGAGATAAAATGGGCCTCTGCCCTTTAGCATCTTTGAAAACATTCTTTCTTTAAGTTTTATTAGTTGAGGAAATAATAATGATTAAGCTATGAAAGAGAATGTTGTTTGTATTGAGCAGCAGCCAGTGCAGGACCAGGGGGGTTTCAGTTTTGGATGTTGAAGTCCCCAGAAGAGGAGTTCCCCCTCCCCCAGTGCCTGTTGGGGAAAAAAGAACTCCTACCATAGCAATTAGCATACTGAATAGCAATGCTGCTGCCAGGGACTTCTGATTCCCTGTTTTCCTTGTTTTCATTCTTGGAGTAAATTATGGTCTTGTCCCCAGAAATTCTTTTAGCTGCACTCACTTTGACTTTGGTGACATCCAGATCAGAACTGATCAGCTACAGACTACAGGGTATTTAAACCCAGTCAGCAGGCAGGTCACAGGGCTTCAGTACAGATCCTTGACTCTAAGACTCAGGTTGCTTTAGGACTAACCCACTGCACTTCCAGGGCAGGCAGGTTGCCTATCAGCAGGGCTTGACTGTGAACCTGTGTTTGCGTGGCGCCACATGCTACTCAGGCACTAAATGGTGGGCTTCACAGGTGCAGACGTTGCTTCATTTAAAGACTAAAGGACCAAGCTGGATATAGGTATATGCATGATATCCAGACTCCCAAGAGACAGAGGGAAGAGGATTGGGAGTTTGACCAGCTTGAGCCAGACACCATAAAATTAAAGGAACTAGAAAACTCATCTTTAAAATATAGATGTGCACAAATAGTAGGTCTCACAGGAGAGAAGACAAGATTACTGTTGCCATGGCAGGACTAAATGGTTATGGAGAGCATATCTGCTAGGTGGTTAGAAATTTTATCAGGCTAGATATTTAACAGCTCAAGAAATTGAATAATGTCTATTCATTGTGTTCTCATTATTAAGGATGAGAATAGAGTCATATTTGTATAGAATCAAATCTTTATAACAGTGCTTTCTCTTGATTGGAAATGATATTACCTCTCTTTTTATATAAAATAATAGTAAGTATTGTGGCATTTTCAAAACTTTTTCATCTCTTTTGAAAACTATAAATTACACATTCTGAATTTCAGGTTGTATGTTAAGGTCATTGGTGCATTTTAAGTTGGTCATTGTACAGGGTGAATACAATGATCCAGTTTTATTTTTCTACACATGGGTGTCCACCGATTTTCCCACCACTGTTTGTTGAAGACACTGTACAGAGAAGTTTATATGTGGCTCGCCTCTTCTCAGCCATGGTCTCCAGTTTAGTGTCATCGCCACTCTGGTTTTGTTACTGTGACTCTGTAGTGTGTGACGTCGTTGCTGTGGGGCGAGTAGCTCAGGGAAGACCTGTTATCTAGATTATCACACAGTTTTTTATTCTGCCTAGGATTTATTCATCTGGAGTTAGTTTGTTGGTTGAATTTTCCTTATTTTATATATTATATGTATGTCTTAAATTCAATAATTTTATGTTTCCTCTTTCTTTAAATACAAGTGTTTACAATATTCAGGAGAGGAGTAAGTCTTACCAGGATTTAAATGCCATTTTCCTTTATGGGGTTGATATTTAAGGCTAGAGGCTATGTTCCTATTCTTTCTCTGGTGGTCAGGTATGTGTCCTAGGTCAGCGAGGGCCTCCTTGTGCCTGTGAGCCTTACCCTGGGTCACTCTGTGTCTTCGACATGGGCCTGAAGCTTTAGCTGCCATCTGCTAGAAGTTGTAGGACTTCATGTATTCTTGTGGTTGTTCCTTGTTACCATGCCCACATTAGTTCAGTCTTAACCAGTAGGTTCCTGTTCAATATGGTCACTGACTGTCACCATCTAAGAGATTGTGTATGACAAAAAATAAACTTCCGGCCCACCATCCATGTGTGCCCTGCCTCACTAGCAACTCCAGGAGATTCAAGTCTCTTGAGAATCATGACTTTGTCTTGTGATTAGAACAGCCATTCTCTTTTGACCTCGGTTGCCTGACTTTCTGATGTGGGATTCCCCTCTGTATGCTATGATTACCATTAATGAATAAAGAAATTGCTTTGGACCTATAGCAGGGCAGAACTTAGGTAGACAGGGAAAACAAAACTAAATGCTGGGAAAAAGAAGGGTGGAGTCAGAGAGAAGCCATGAGCTGCTACCGGAGACAGATGCGCTGAAACCTCATAGGCCATGACCTCATGGTGATGCACAGATTAATGGAGATGGGTTAAATTAAAATATAAGAGTTATCCAATGAGAAGCTAGAGTTAATGGGCCAAGCATGTTTTAAATAATATAGTTTCTGTGGATTATTTCGGATCTGAGCTACCAGGTGGCTGGGAAACAAACTAAAGGCCTTCCTGACCACAGCTTCCTTTTAGGTAGAGGCTCCTGCTTCTACAAGGAAGAGTAGATCGTAGTAGGGCTGTGAGGAACTAGTCCTTTGAATTACACCACCTTTCTGCACCTCTACCTTTCCAGTTGTCCTGCCACCCATATTCTAATTTCTGATGCATGTCTACTTAGTTTGGAATTCTTCATTATTCTTTCTCTTAGCCTTTACCTTGTCACATAGAGACAGCTTCTACTGTGGTCTTGACACAGGCCAAGGATATAAGTAGACCACAGTCTTGACTGTTTCACTAAAGAGTGCATACAAATACCCAATGCGAACACTGAAAGATGGTTCAAAACCATCACTTGAAGAAATACATATCAAAGCCACAGCTAACCCCCCTTTATGTTGGAGGAAGGCTGCTTATTGGTTCCGACTGCTCAGACCAGAAATAATCACACAGAAAGTGTATTAACTAAATCACTTCTGACCCATTAACTCTAGCTTCTTATTGTCTAACTCTTACATATTAATTTATCCATTTCTATTAATCTGTGTATTACCACATGGATGTGGCTTATCAACTAAAGTTCTGTCTGGCTCCAGTAGGGCTACATGACTTCTCTGGCTCTGCCTCCTTTCTGCCAGCATTCAGTTTAGTTTTCCCTGCCTATCTAAGTTCTGCCCTGCTATAGGTCCAAAGCAGTCATTTATTAACCAATGGTATTCACAGCATACAGAGGGGGAATCCCACATCACTTTTATACCTGCTAAGACAGCTGCAAAGAACAAGTATCAGTGAGGATATAGAGGAACTAGAGCCCTCA
The DNA here is from genome assembly GCF_950005125.1 of Chionomys nivalis. NCBI lineage: Eukaryota > Metazoa > Chordata > Mammalia > Rodentia > Cricetidae > Chionomys > Chionomys nivalis. Next base: position 28,025,623 of record NC_080090.1, on the reverse strand, counting down.
TACATTGCCAGAACATTTATAAAGTTGTGTCCATGTTGGAGAAAAGTTCAGTACTTTCCCAGAATGTAAACACAGAGATAAGATGTGTTTTCATAAGATGCACTATTTTCTACTTTTTAATATGTGACCCTGGAGCACGAATAATAAAAACCCAGAGACAGACATTGGGGTTCAGCCTGAAGATTAGAAAAGTAAAGCAGCCAAGCCACTTGAGAAATATTATCTCTACCAAGGCTGGGTGACTGAAGACTCTGAGCCTCTAGGTCTCCTCCTGTTTTATATTTCCCTCTAGTGCTAGGATTAAAGGACAGAAACTTCCATCTACATGAGTACTCTGTGTTAATGGTGAAGGAATGTCCACAGCAACATTATGTTAATGACAAGAAAGTGGAAATGATGCACATGACCAATTTATGTTTCATGGATGATCAAGTATGGTATGTTAGTAGGATATGTGGATCCAATGCCACAACATGGACAGTCCTCAAATATTAAGTGGATGAAGTCAGAAAAGGCCAACATTTGTATCATACAACTTATATGGCAGATATAAAGACAGAATAAGTGAGTGATTAGCCAGTGAAGAGTGAGGTGGAGTGCTGACTGGTAATAACAGGCGCAGGGTTTGGTTTGGGGGCAAAGGACATTTTCTGAAAATCATGATGATGTTATTAATTCTGTAATACACAAAAACCCATTGAATGTACATTTTAAATGGGTGAGTGGCATGACATATGCATATACCCATAAAACTCTTACAGAGGGTTTCTACACAGTGCTATGGAATCTGAAAGGATAAGCTTATGACCCATGTTTGCTTATAACCTGCTTGAAGATATATATATGATCATATATATATATATATATATGATCAAAGCCTCAAAGATAATTTTCTAAATCATTGTCCAAGAAATGTATAAGCAAGAGGAAGGTACTGCCATTTGAAGGCACTGTCAGCTAGCAAACAGTGACATTCGGCGTATTCATTTGAGGGCAGTCAACTTGTATTTATTTTGAGACCTGTGTAGGTATGAAGCCTGGTGCTAATAGCTGAAAGTAGTCAGATAATATTGCATAATTGCATCACTATGTTTAAGCCAGATATATACAAAGAGTGTTTTTAGCAGTTCCACAGAAATGAGAGAGAAAATCTGGAGAGGGATTTGAGTGGGTCCTAAAGAGTGGAAAGCAGGCCAGTAAAGAAGTGAAAATGTCTTAGGAAAGTAGCAAGTTGGCTCAGCAGGAAAGATGCTTGCTGCTGAGCTTAGTGACAGGAACCCGATCCCAGGAACCCACACGATGGAAGAAGAGAACCAGCTCTAGCAAGTTTTCCTCGGACTTCCACATGTGCACTGCCCTGCACAGAATATATAAGTAAATAGACAAGGGGCATATTAGCAGGAGGAATGGGAGTGGCTATATTCTTAGTGGTGATAGGCTAGAGTAAAGATGCTGGATCTCACAGGGACCACTCCCGTTGAAGTTGTGAAATCCCCAGGTCAAAGCTGGACCATACAAAAGCACCACTTTCATAGATCATTTATTAGCAATTGTTCCTGGATTAAGCTGCAATATACCTAAAGCTAAGTCAGGCATACAACAGCTTAGTAATATAATAAGGAACAAGAGGATACTCATTGTTCTGTGCCCACTTTGGGCCAGCGACTTTCATATATTTATGCATCTATGCCTGTGCATCCACATGTGTGTTCTGAGAGAGGCTAGGTAGTGCACGAGACTGCTACCTAATACTCCAGGTTGAGCCGCATATAGCTGCTGCACACTGGGAACATGGCACATCTGAATTGAGCTAGCTGTGCGTGTAAAATGAATGCCAGATCCCCAACAGTGCTCATGAACAAAAGGAATATTAATTTTCTCAGCAATAACCTTCATTGATTGCTTGCTCAGATATTTTGCATGTATTCATTTAATTAAAATGTTGTCATTATACAGTTCCTTTTTCCATTTTGTTGACATAGCAACAAGGTCTGATCCATGTTGTATTTTATTTGCTAAGTGCTACTATAGAGGGAGGGGCTCGGAGGTCCTTTTCAGTTCTGAAGTTTGGCTCCTTAGAGCACATAACCGTCCTGACACTCAGTATATGTTTCTGGGAGCTTCAGGATGCAAACAATTTGGAGTAGCCTCTACTAAGTGGTCTTTGAGAGTTCTAAGCTTGAGTCTAATTCAGTGTCCTTGAAAAGGGGAAGACATCAGATGTGGCTTCTGAACCCCACATTAAGGGGACTCCATGGAGTCATAGCACATTCTAGCTGTTCCATGTTCTCCACATACTCACACTGTCACCTTTGCCTTCCCTTTTAGTTTCCCCTGTTCATCCTGTCAACACTGTATCAAGAAAGACATCGAGGCTCTGGCCTCAAACAAGAAGGTATTAGGGATAAAGAATGTTGCAGCTCCAACTTGGAGTTTAAGATGTCTGGGGACTGAGCGCAACTGTGAGAACCAGCCTTGCCGTTCAGGATCAGAGGGTAGTGAAGTGTGACTGTCTACTGGTGTTGACAGCTTGAACTGTTGGGGTTGGGGTACTGAGGGCTCTCTACACCCCTCTAATCCCTACTAAGAGGGCAATTTATGGAGAATCCTGGGGTGCCACATGAAAGTGACTCTAATGGGAAAATGGGAGATGGAGAGTTTTGAGGACACATTACCACACGCACTTCAAGAAGTGTTCAGCATACTCTGGGGTAGACACAGGCTCTCTGGTGAGGTCTTGTTTTATTGGAGCATGACCAAGAGCAAGCATGGAGACTTCTAAACATAGTAATTTGTAAGCCAAGGGAAACCAGACTATCACAGGCGATTGTAAAGCCACACTGTGCCATGTGGTCTTGCAGCATGCTGGGACAGGGAAAGGAATGGCAATGCTGAACAGCAGGCAGTCTGCACCTCAGGTGGTGACTTAATCCTCTCTTAAGTCCACTTGAATCTACAGTGTGTCCTAGGGTCCCTGTTTCACTGTAGCCATAGTTTCTGGGTCAAAGAAAAATTACACATAGTGGATGTGGTCAGCAGTAGCCAATTATGAAAAAGCACTAGGCTTGATTTCTAGTATCTCGGGAAAGAAAGATATCCAGAGAAAATTCAGGAGGGTATCTATCTTATGACAGCCATATTTATTTTATTCTCTTTCATGGCCAGGTTTTGTCTATATGTTTTAAACTTTCTACCATAGCTCAGGGGGCATCACACCTGTGTTCCAGCAGAAAGAGGGGTAAGTGCCAGATGACTTTACCAAGGAGAAAGGACATCTACTTAAATGTGCTGTTGGCACTGGTTGGAAAATGACCATGTTGTCGTCCATCAAAAAGCAAAGACTGGTAGGCAAAAAGCCAACCAGAATGTGGAGCCTACCCTGCTTAGCCATTTGACAAAGATAAATCAGATGTTTGCAAACAACCTCTAAGTTAGTTCTTAGTACATATGTATAATAAAATAATAGAACCTAGGTAAGTTTCACCTGTGTAATTAAAGGGCCAGACCTTAGAATGATGTAGCTCTATCTGTGGAAGGAAGACAAGGTTCCTTTTCCTCACATCCCCCATGACCCAGCACCGTTTGTTGCTTCCCTCCACACTGATTCCTTGCAATAGTCCAGTGAAGAAGGTAATATTATCCAGTTACACAGCAGGAAAATGGGGTTCACAGAAGCTAAGTGCGCTTGCCCAAGGGACGCAGCTAGCAAGAGGTAATTCTGGCTTCTGAGCCCTTGCCTGTTGCTGCTTATGCTCTGTCCCCTGTAGGCCTCACTAGAGTTCTAAAGTCCCAAGGTGGTTTGCTTGGTAATTTCCTCACCCCCTTTCAAAATCTGAAACCAAAGGCTATAAATGAAATATCCCCCAAATAAAACAAAACAAAAATAAGACAGAGAGGTGGAAGAAGAGAGGAAAATGGTTAGAATAATTCTGAGGTAGTTAAAGAGGTCCCATTATGATAGGCTTGTTGAGAAGGCTCAATAGGGCTGAGTTCTGGACCGTCTGAAGCATAGAATTCTTTTCCTAAGTCTTCTGGTTTGGACTTGCCATTTCCACACTGAATGGTTTATTTGGGGCACAATCTTAGGAGCAGCCAGACCCTGTGGTCTGTGTCTTGCTCTTTCGGGGAGAGAAAGAGCCTTGTTCTGTCCCTAGAGACCAAGCAGATTCTCTGATACCCATAAGACGTACGGTGCAGGGGATGTGGCCTGGAATGACTACTTGGAATGGAGTTGCCCTGAGAATGGTGGATCCGCCTTGATGTTGTCTAGTGCTTCCAGATAGCACAGGAACAATACAGACACATGCCAAAGGGGAAAACAACTTTTGATCTTGTTAGAATCAATTAAGCTTTCAGAGAGCATGAAAGAAAGTTGAGTGCAGGCCAGTGTTTGCTCTGGGTGGATTTTGTCAAGGAGCACAGATAATATGAATGTTAAAGCAAGCCCCTGCCTAGCTTCCTCCTTGGGGTAGGGGGAGTTCATTTCTTTCGTTTTCAGTCTAAGATGCCAGAGATTCCTGTCTCCTTGCATCCGGACATCACCCACAGAATTTCCCCCTCCCCATGTGCTCAGAGATGTTAAGAGTGGCCGTTTTCTTTAACACGTTTTAGAAGGATCTCCCCTCAGCCCCTCCCCTGTTGTCACGGCGTGTTTAGTCTAATGTGTGCTTGCTGTGGACTCTAAAGGTAATCTAATTAACGAGAGAAGGTAAGATGCCTGCCAGACTTTGGCAACCATGACAAACGTGGGCTCGGTTATTTCATCAGCACCTCCCACTTATACCTCGATAGCTGGGGAGGCTTTTGAACTTGACAAGCAGCTTAGACAGATGCAAAGTATGTCTTTGACAGGACGACATTCAGGTCTGTGAGTGGCTTTCAGAAATTCTGGATGCCTTTATTCAGAGCGACTGCCTTGGTAAATGTTTAGAGGGTCCTAATTACGCTTTGGACGATTAAAACATTGTGGGTTTATGCTGTTTTGCTCAGGAGAACAGCTTACTGTACATATCCAAAATGGGAAGAAAAAGAAAAAACTCTGAAAGGGAGGAAAGAAAAGAAATGGGGGAGGTGGGTGTGGGGAGGGGTACACGCACTGCGCCTGCGCCATGGAGCCTTGGCCTCTCAGTAGGGCATATGAATCCACTTACATGTAAATTGCTTGTCGCTGTGAATTAGGGGAGGCTCTGAAAGAACCGCTTTGCCGTGTTTACTGTAGGACTTTTGACAGACTTTTTCCTCTTTCAAGTAAATTTGGCTTAAGTCCATAGTGAGTCCAGTTTTAAGTAAACTCCTCTTTTGTTACATTAACAAGGTTACAACATCACTGGGGCAGATTTCCAGCTGCAGGAACCGGGGCCTAAGTACTGGGCTGAGGGTATAATTAAAACCTTCGGGCGGGAGAGTTAAACTCTCAAGTCAAATTGGATAAAAGGCTAATTGTCCATAGCAACATAATACATGCTTTAAATATCTGTGAAATGAAGATGAATACTCGGAGGTTTGGGAAAGGAATTCTGCTCTGTGAATTGAGATCTGATTTCTGTTTTGTTTTATTCATTTTTTAGGTTAGGATGAAGGGCATTTCTACCCCAGCCCCACCCTGCACTCAGTTTCATAGGCACAGACCATCATCTGTAGCTCTGGTGACTTTTCTCCTCTCTGTGCTAATTCCTGCTTCAGCACAGGGAGGTCTTAGAACAGATAACAGGACACCAGCAGGGTTCAGGGGCCTCTTGTGTAGGAAGGATCTCCCACTCAGGGGTCTCCTGCTTAGGACGTTCAAATAAGAGCATTGAGCACTTGGCCTACACTTGCTTATCTTTCTTCAAATGAGGTCCGGGGCTGGATGTGGGCATGCTGGGAAGGGAGGGATGCACACAATGTGGTCACCTCTATGACACGATCCAGCCAAGCACAATGATCCACTACCCTAACACTAACAAAACAAGTTAGGATGTAAGGACATGGTGGCTGCCCTTGCGCAGCAGAGGCGCCAAGGAAGCCCATTGGTATTCATTAGGTACAGCCCTGCCAGGCTAGAGAGAAAGAGATCCTGGAGACTCCAGTGATTCTGTCCCTCAGACCCAGTGGCATGGACAATGGTGAAGACAGCTTTTGTGGAGCAATTCTTTCAGACTTTGCAATGTTTGAAGCCCTGCAGGAAGCCTTGGAGTTACTCCAGGGTGTTAGGAAGGGTGGGATAGTGGGAAGGAGAAAAAACTTCCAAGAAATTATTTTATGTGTTAGAAGTCCTTAAAGGGAAGCATGGGACACTGCCGTAGAAGTCTCGAGGCCTCTCTGCGGGGTTGCAAACAGCCTCAGGACCTATCTCTTGGAATAAGGGTAGTCATTTAGAGAAGATGTTCGAAAGCTAGAGGCTGAGAGAGAACAGCAAGCGAGGACCTACTAGGAGATGCATTGCTACGTCTCAGTGACTGGCCACAGCATGGCACAGTTTTCATGATGTCGGGGCAGGCTAGATCTGGGCAATATCAAAGATTCTGTTCTTGAAATAGGAGGGCACAGGGATTAGGCAAAAAGAGCAGTTCCTTCTGTGCAGACTTGCTGACATCAGGGACATTGACAAGAATGTTAGTCTAAGTTTTGGTCCCACATGCAAGGGAAACAGAATCCAGCTCGGCCCTAAGGCAGAGTGGTGCTCGGGATGGCCTCTTCCTGCTTCTCCTACCAGCCACATGCTGCTGCAGAGCCACGCATGCTGCTGCAAAGCCACGCATGCAGGCATCGCATTTGGGTGTGGTTGGATTGCCGAGTGTGTTTGTCTTGCTACCCAGTGCGGAGATATATGTTTGAACCAATCTGTCCCTTCTTGGTTTGTGAGTTGTCACTGTGAGGTGCTGCACACCTTCTGCCTGAACTTGAAGGCTTCTTGGCAGGGCTGCAACTCCATCTTTGTTCCACTGTGAGCAGCCTTGCACTTCTGTGATAGGCAGCAGAGACAAATATTTTTGCTCAGAGTCATTTAGATCACACATTTGCCTCGTGGCAGCTTATTATCAGTAGTGTTTTAAGCACACTTAAGTATGTAGAGTTTATAAATTCATTTCTCCTGCCAGCACAGTAAATTTAAATTCCTTCCTACATGGACCAAAGACATGTAATATATAAACCATGTTTTAGCTCAGAGTAGGAGTGACATCAGAAGATAAAGCAGAGAGTATGGTGCTGAATAGGAACTAAGTCTTCTTAATTCCACCAATAAGACTTCTGCTCTCTTGATATTTCTTTTTTCTTAAGTAGCACAAGTTCCCTGTCAGAAGTATTTTAGTTGTGCTATGTGTGTATGTGTGTGTGTATATGTGTGTATGTGTGTGTATGTATGTGTACGTGTGTGTATGTGTAAGTGTGTACGTGTGTGTATGTGTAAGTGTGTATGTGTATGTATGCGTGTGCACACGCATGCAGGTTAGTGACAGTAATAGGAGGCCACACCTCCTGTGCATTATTACTACTAATAGTTGATGCCAAGATATGGAGAAATAATTGCATTGTATTTTTAAGTTAATGCCCTATGGAGAAGAGGCTAGGCCTGGGAGTTTGGAGTAGACTGACTTGGTGGCTGACTTTGCAGAGTGCATGGTGGACGGTGTCAAGGTGCCATTCCAGAAACGAATCCATACTTGCTGACTCATCAATCCATTATCTTTGTACCCCAAAGTGAATCTTTCCAGACATGCCCCCCGTGCTTTCCCTCTGTGCTGCATAACAGGTCTAGCTGTGCTCATCAGTGACCTCTCATCCAACCCCAAACAAGTCATGATATATGCATACCCCAGCCCACCTACTCCCTTGTAAGATTTTGTCAGGTTTTATTTGTTTTAGTTTCTGTGTGAATAGTGTAGCTGGCCAGGTGTGGTGCTGTAAGCTTGTAGTTCCAGCTCTCAAGAGGCAGAGGCAGACAGATCATCTATGTATTCAAGATCAGCCTGGTCTACACAACTAATTTCAGTCCAGCCAGGGCTGTATATTGAGACTCTGTCTCAAACAAAACAAAACAACCACAAATATAGTATGGTTGTAGCATTAAGAGAGGAATATATTTTTGGGGGGACTGATGAGAAGATTTAGACATGGATAATGGAGCTGATCACATGATATTATAAATACAATTAATGTCAAGAAATTAATCACACAGTCAAAATGGTTAAAGGAACCCTAGGCGGGTTCTGATCTCCAAGATGCCTTTCGTTCATGGACAGACTACTTCTTGCAATGTTGTGGAAATTGGGCCGTTATCTTCCTCTTGGTATTTCCTTAGCCAAACTCTTCACATTGTAATGAAGATAAACTTTACTAAGGCAGAATCTCTAAAGACGTCAAGTTGCTGAAGATAATACAGTCTCATCATACTTTGGGGCATAAGAAAATTGTAAGGCTCATATCAGACAAGGACAGGAAGGTTCCAGTGTCAGGAGAGCTTTGAGGATGAGCCGTCCCACCCTCCCTAGTAGCCTCCCCAGAGTTTATAGTTCACCAGCCCATAGGAATGCGAATCGCGCTTGAGAGGCCACTGCAAAAGTGTTTCTGAGTTGTTTAACGTGTTCCTCACAAACAGAACATGACATGTATGGTTTAAATGAAAATAATGGCCTCACAGCTCAATGCCAGACGATCTTTTGTCAAGAATATCATGGCAATTGGTAGGTCTTTGGGCTTCTGTGGCCTACAGGCCGGGTCCTTAGGGGATTTGGATTTGATGTGTTTCACAAGAAGACTCTTAAATCAGGAGCCTCCAGAAATTCTCCTGGTATGAATGTGTGCACACTGCTCTCCAGTAGTCATAGAGTCCTCTGGGTAAAGAAGATTCTAGTCCTTGGATTCCTTAGCTAAGGAGTTTAAGTTAGAACAGGTAAGCAAGCAAACAAACAAAAAACAAAGCCACAACAGAAAAAATAAAACACGAGAACAGAAATGTTTTCAAACATAGCTAGGTGCTTTGTGGGATTAGGACTTATGATTTGGTTAAAAAATGGGGTGGAATATGCTGGACATGAAATTTAGCATTTTGAACATTTTGAAGTGTTCAATTCAGTGGCACTAAGTTTCTGTAGTCTATACGCCAGCAGCTCTCTGGGGGGCACTGTTGGCTGGAGGTGGAACTTTAAGAGGTGGGGTTCGAGCAAGAGGTCATTCTGGTTTTGAGATAGTCTTTCACCGTATCAGTTGTTCTCAGCCTGAGATGATTATGGCTCCTAAGGGTATGTTTGGCCACTGAGAATGCTATTCTGGATTGTTACAGCCAGGGAGAGGGGTGGAAAGGAGTGGGAGGGAGCTGTTGGCATCACATGTGTAGAGATCAAGGACATTGCCTAGGATAGCCCCACCTACCAAGACTATGTGGCTTAGCAAAGGTTAGTGAGTATGCCAGTCATTTGTGACCAGAACCTCTGGAAGAAGTTCCAGGCCATGTTTGTAGCAAGTAGTTCTGAATTAATATCTGTCCCACCATCATTTTATTATGGGGAGAAGCATAGTAAGTGTCGGGGGCTTGATAATGTGCAGATACAGGATAAGTTTCTAAAGTCCCAGAAAAACTGGGAAGATTCAAAAGAGTGGTTTTGCTCTGCCATCAGGAATCCAGGTCTGAGGACTTCGTTATCAGTTTCTGTGGAGTTTAGAGGCATGCTCTTGGCCCCGCTCTGCTGTCAGTGGTCAGGAGATGTTTAGTGGTTCAGGTTATCTTTCAAGGCTGAGCGTCTCTCACCTGTGTAAGAGCCTGTCTTCAGCGTGAGTGAAATAGAAGAGGTGGTTCTTAACAAGTGACTTTCAGGTATGATATAAAGCACATCTCTCAAGTCCGTTGTTTCAGAGAGAGAGAGAGAGAGAGAGAGAGATGTTTCAGAGATGACAGAGAAAGTAATGTATAATATAAATATTGTTTCAGTGCTGAGTGAACCACCATTAAAGAAATAGCACCCTCTACACATGGGTACCTGGACCCATGCACTTTCTATTGAAACATCTGATGAGAACAAAGTCCCACAGCCAGCACTGCATGACTAAGTGAGCTCTCTCTCTTTTTTTTAAGCCATGCAGTTTTGTTTTGGTCTACTTCTACTGTGGAAGTCATTGGCATATGTAGACTTTTCAAAATTTAGGTGGGCAGGAAATGGATGAGAAACACATTCAGTTAGAACATGGCTTTTAGACCTACAAGAAGGACAGATGAGAAACATGTCTAAACCAAGCTGCCCAAGTCTAACTACTAATGTGTGCCACACAAGAAAAGTGTGACCCAAACTAAATGAGTCCCTTGTGATCCCAGTGTTCAGGTTGTACATCCAATCCATAGACAGTTGGTTGTCTCCTTGTTAGTCACTGTCTGTCTTGTTTTTCTAATGTTTTCCCACTGGTTGGTATGTGTGTTAAGATAAAAGCCGTGACTGGATGATGGATAGTAGAGCTGTAGAAAGTGCCATTCTCTATGGAGAAGCTTATGGATAGAGGGAAGTTGGGTTGTAAGACTAAAGACCGGGCTTTATTTTGGAATGCTACAGCAGAAGCAGCTCCAGGAAGCACCACCTGCTGTCTTTTTGCCATATGTATCCCAATTCACTGCCAGCCTCCATCACTGACGTAGAAATAAACTCATTATGTGGTTGTTTTTTTTTTTCCCTCAGCAGTTGAAGCCAGGCTTCTTCCTAACACCAGAGCTTTTCCAAGAATGTGCCTGAAGCCCAGACTTGTCTCTGAATTTCAAACAAAGTCTGGTGGGGTCTGGATTTTGAGCCCGGGCTTCTGTCTGGCTGTCCATTGTGTTGATGTGGTCCAGTCTTGCCCTTTCTGTCATCTGCGGAAGGCGAATACATACATAGCGTAGGGGAAGGCGGGCGAGGAGCTGAGACCATGGCTGCTAGCCACCAGAGGCCCAGAAGAGTGAACGGCAGTCTTCAGGCGTGCTCGGTCATCCTTTCCTCCCTCCTCCTCATGTGCTCTTCTCTCTCCTTCCTCTCATCTTTCTTTTTCTTAAAAAGAAACTGCTACAATAAGTGAGGATGGGGGGAGTTCTAGAACTAAGGTTCTAGACAAAGAAGTTTTATCCCGAGTACCTAGATCTGGTGGGTGGTGAACATGTAGAACACTAAGCACCATAGGAAAGAATCCTGTGATTGACACTTGACAAAACCTAGACTCACCTGGGAGATGGCCTCTTGGCATAACTGGGGGAGGTTATCTTGATTCCCTTAATTGGCATCCCACCCACTGCTAGCAGCACCATTCCCTAGGCGGGGGGATCCTAGACTATCTAGGGGTAGAAAAGAGAGCTGGGCCCAAGTGTGCATGCATTTCTTCCTCTCTGTTCTGGATTATGGCTGTGATGAGACCAACTGTTTCAGCCGCCTGTCGTGAGTTTCCGATGATGATATTCTGCACCCTTCAGCTATGAACCAAAATAAGCACTTTCTTCCGTAAGTTGCTCTTTCCAGGGTATTTTGTTGCAGGGCAGGAAAAGAAACTTAAACTCTAGGATCAATTAGTGATACTTGATATGGCTAAATAGAAGCTGCAGTCTCATATATGTCGTGTTTTGCCAAAGATGGTTGGTTTGGAACCCTGAAGCTAACAATGCGACTCTGTAGAAGTGGTCCCACCTGCTCGGTAGTACATGTAAGTACTGATGCGTGCTCCTGAGACAGGTTCCCCTGGACAAAGAGGTTAAGTTCTGAGTTAGGTTACCTGGGGAAACTGCTGTGCCACCTATGTCTTTATTGCCCTCACCTATAAAATGAAAGTGATTACTTTCCCATTGATGTCAGAATAAATTCAGTTGATGCAAATAATTCAAAAATAACTCTGGTGTATAATGAGCCTTGTGCCAATGTTGACGTGAATGCAGTAGTGTCGTCCACTATAAAACGTCAGCCTGTGACATGACCTGGTGACAGCATTTGCAAACAGAACATTATCTCAAGATGAGATCATCCTGGCTTGAGATGGACCCGAACTCACTAACAGATGTCCTTACAAGTCAGAGTAAGAGAGGACATGTGGAGACAGTGGCGCAGGTCCATCGGGAGATGCCCAAGATGGGACGATGCATTGAAATCATAGAACGTCAAGAATTCCAGGTGTTAGTGGAAACGAGAGGAGATCTATGAGTTGGTTGCTCCTTCAGAGCCTGAGGAAGAAACCACCCTGGCTAAAGCCTTGTGTTTGAACTTCTAGCCTACAGAACTGTGCCGATACTTGAAGCTACCATGGTGGTAATTTTTGTGGTAGCCCTGGGAAACCAAGTTGGGTATGAGTAGAATTATTTACCTGTATGGTGAGGACCAAGTCCCAAGCATCTCAAGGTTTGGAAAACCCCAGAGGTCCCCCAGAATTCCAGCTTCTCCAGTAGACAGAGATGCTAGTACCCATACTGGTAGTGAGAAAGATCTTGGGGAGACCCTTTTCTCTCCAGTTCATCAGCCCCTCAGAGTTCTAAGACTAAAATACAGACTAACAAGGAAAGGGCCAGGTAGTTGATGAGGTAGAAAGACATTGGGTGACCATAGAATGGGCAAAGCATCTCTGGTATACCACTGAAGACACTGGGATTTGGGAGAAGCCCAGACATTGAATTCTGTAAAAAGCCAAGTTCACAGACAAAGCTTTCAAATTCACCAGCATGTAAGTGTGGACACTGATCACAAAGTAGTGACCTTCCTATAGGAACATAGGCTGAGAGGAATAACAGATCCTGGGGTATAGGATTTTCAGCTTAGAGCTAACAGAAAGTTACGCAATGTGCATTTTCTTCATTGGGAAACTAGAATTTTGGATGCAGCATGTTCAATGTGTTTAGATCCATCCAACTTCATATATATTTATGTGGAAACGTGGATCACATGATCAAAGGACCGGTGTAGTGAGAGGGGCCACCTGGGAATAGAACCTCAGACCTACCAGAGCTGGTGGTTTCTGACGAGTCACTTCCGCTTTCAACGTTGTTTCTATCTGCATGGAAAACAGGCGTGACAGTGCCCACGAAGCAGAGTGTGCTTTGAGAACAGCCAGATGCAGTTTTGCCTAGCACACCGTCTGGGAGGCAGCAGTGTTCCTTAACTTTCTGTATAATACATTTTTTCCAAGTGTCTAAGATACATATATGTCCTGCCCAAAGCACGTCAAGGGATAAAAAGACAAATTTAAAAGAAAATGGATTTCAAAGAAAGTTCTTTATTGCAACAAAGAGAGGAAAACTCTTAAGGGATACTGGCCAAGAAAAGCAATTGTTTTTGTGTTTGCTGTTTTTCTAAATTAAAGATTAAGCAAAAACGTCACTGGGGTGACTGAATTTGGTGGGAATCTTGAGAAATATTTGGTTTCTGTAACGGGTGAATCAGGAGACATTATGACCAATGGTATGGAACTGTAAATGTCGAGGAGTCGAAGCAAAAGGACAGTTGTCCTAGGGGTAGGCAGCTGATGGGAGTGTGTGTGGAGGAGATGGGCCGGCAACACCCAGTTAGACCAGCACGTTGGAATGTCATAGTAAGGAATTTGGAGCCGGAGCGAGCTCTGCCTGCAGTGTCCCTGGAGGTGACAGGCGGAGGGCTCTGTGATCTGAAATGTAGCAGGGAACAGAAGTATGTTAGGACCCAGGCTCAGGTCAAGAGGCTCGGCCAATGATCTCAGCCGATTCTTCAGAGGAAGTGGCTGTGAAAGAGAGACGGAGAAACAGAGCGAAGTGCATTCAGAAAATGTGTATCAGGTGTCGAGGAAAGTCAAATCAATAAAGCATGGAAACAGTTTGTCTTTAGGAGGAAAAGCAAAAGAAAGAGTCAAAGACAGCTTGAGGTTTTTCACTCGGACTGAGTATGTCATAAAGATGAGTTCCAAGTGTGTTTCAAATATTTTACTTTTGTTATTTTTGGTTATATTCATGTTTTTTCTAAGTGAACATATCCTATTTAATAGTTATAAAAGTAAAGGATTACTATTATTGTAGCATCAATCATTTAGAAGGGTGTAAGCTCTGCTGAATGACCTCCATCACCATGTGGATACAGTCACTGTTAATATTTTAGTCATTTAGATTTTTTCCCTCCCTCCCTCCACATCCCCCTCCCTCTCTTCCTCCTTCCCTTTCTTGAAAGTAGAATAGTCCTTTCCTGCAGCATCACCCGGGTTCCTTAGCAACATGTATGAGCTTGGTGCTGTATATGAGCACAGATTTTCCTATTATTTTGAGTATCTGGGGAGCATTCTTCCTTTTGCTTGACATCATGATCTACCTCATTATTCCTTGTGACTAAATATTGGACTTGTCTCCAGATCTTGCTGCTAGGCATCGTGCATCTAAAGCCCTTGCATATGAAGCAATCCATTTCTAAATACTTGCCAGCAATGACTTTTGACAATTTTTAATATTTATTTTTTTAATTGGAAACTCCCTTCCCAGTAGAAATGAGGGGAAATCCTGTTTATCTATCTCTTGTTTGGTTGACTGATTTAAATGGGAAGTTTTTCAAGTTTGTCTGTTTGCCCTTCTTTTTCCTTCATGCATTGCCTCTCTCTTCCCCCTGTTGTCTTTGTTTGATGGATGGAACACTGAATATATTCCCTTTATCATGCTCATTCAAAATGTGTGTTTGTATTTGTATGTGTCCAGAGCACAAGGTCTTGGTTGCCTTCTTGCCATTCACCTTGTGGTTTAAGCTTTCCCTTAGATGTTCTGGTTGCAGGAGACCAGTAAGAACATTGACTGTCTTAGAATAGAAGCTTGGCATCTCGTTGGCATCCTTCTTCTGGAAAAGCAGATCATATACATGTAGCCTGATATTAAAACCACTGCAGCGGGGTAAGGGGCAGATGGGGGGAGGGAGGCAGGTGTAGGCAGAACATAACGATAGAACGTCAGTCCTTAGACTTCCAGTCCTGAAGCTGCCCTTCTTTTTGACATTTGAGTCACTCATTTCTGTCCATAGTGGCAGGTATTTTGTGTTTAACTCTGAAAAGTCAACTTGAACCTCAGATGCCTGCTTGGCTTGCATAACCTTTTATGTAGGTGACTGCCATGTCTAAAAATTAAGTTGAACTCCTGTGACCAGGTTCCTTTAACCTATCACAATAATGCAAGACTCTTGTCCCCAGTGGTGTAGGCGTTATAAGCCCAAAGGCTTCTGCCTCTCCTTGTGTAATCTAGAGAGGAGAAGTAATGTCCTGATGTCCTTTCAACATGTGTCACAGAAAAATGAATTCTAAATAATTCAATGGGTGGAGTTTAAGAATAAGAACGGCAAAAATATCTTAGGGTTGTTAGCTTGGTGTTTTTGTGAGACTCCTAACAGAGTTGTGAGAGTTGGGGTGTTTCTGACTTTTTTTTTTTTTTTGGCGTAGTCTTACTGTAATGTGTTAGCTGTGTTTGGTTAATATCCCTGGGAGGCCTGCTCTTTTATGAAGGGAAACAGAGGAGTGGGGGAGGTGTATATGTGGGTGACTGGAGAAGTAGAAAGGCAACTGCAGTTGGATATATTGTAGGAGAGAAGAAGAAGAAAGAAAGAAAGAAACAAAGAAAGAAAGAAAGAGAGAGAGAGAGAGAGAGAGAAAGGTTAAAAGAGTAAAAACTGCAGCTTGTACGCAAAGCAATTAGTGTTGAAGTTATCGATTTAGCTCAGATTCAAGCGTTGTTAGTGGCTTTTCCTAGCACTCTTGTGTTTTCAGTTTTACCTCTTCTTTTCGTCCTCTGACACAATGCTTCTACTGTTATAGCTGTGCCCATACCACTTTTCTTTAGTCCTCGTGTTTTAGGTGGAAAATAGTAGCAATCTTTTCACACTTTGCTCTGGTTTTAGTATTATAATGATCGTATTTTGGAATTACTGTAGTCTTTAAACAATTTTAAATCATGTGTTTCTTTAAATGAATGTACATAAATTGTCAGACTTCAGCTGATAAATTTGCTTGGAGTGAACACACTTGTACGCTTGTATAAAAACATTACTGCCATCTCAAACACCAGAATATTTTGAGCTTTCTAGAAGTTTACCCCTTCCAGGCATTGCTTCCTCAAACATAACTGGTCCATGGTATGCAGGCCTGGTGGCCAGAGCAGGAAGCCAAGAGATTACATCTCAGCCACAGGCGCAAAGCAGAGTGAACTAAACTTAGGCCAAACTTATGTTCTCTAAGAGTCCCCCAGCCCTGGGGACCTACTTTTTCTAGCAAGGCTACACCTGCTAACCCTCCCCAAACTCTGGGAACAGAGTGTTCAGATACCCAAGTCTGTGGGGCAATTTCTCATTCAAATCACCACAGGGGCTATTGTGGAAAGGTGTGCTATCCCACTTCTGTAGTAGGAGCTGCAGGCTGTGTTCCTGCCTCCTGGCTCCTGGCCACCTGACTAGCTTATGCCCCGAAATAACAACACACAAACTGTATTCATATAAACACTGCCTGGCCCATTATATCTACCCTCTTCTTGGCTAACTCTTATATCTTGCTTAACCCATATTTAGCAATCTGTGTAGCACCACGAGGTGGTGTCTTACCGAAAAGATTCTAGCGTACGTCCATCTTGGGCCGGAGCTTCATCACGTCTGCCCTGGAGAGGAGAGGCGAGGCATGGTATCTGCCTCACTTCCCTTCTTCCCAGCATTTTATTCTGTCTACTCCACCCACCCAAGGGCGGGCCTATCAAATGGGCCAAGGCAGTTTCTTTATTAACCAATGACCTTCCTCCATCACACTTCTCCACTGCTTGTGTTTGTACACACATGTGCACACACTTCCATTGTGTGTATGTGCAGAAATAGAAATGTATGTAGGACATATATGGGAGAGAGTATAGACCTCATTTTTCATAAAAAAAATGGACCTATTGCTGTGCATTTTCCCTTTTTGTAGGGGAAAATATCATTATTTAATATTTAAAGAATCGAAAGCTATTCACTTGCTTTGGCATGATTTCTATTATTTGCTTTTATCTGAGAACTCACAAGTGATTCTACAGGTAATCTGGTCTGGAGTAAATTTGGTGCAAATGCAGGTTTCTTGCCTCGTTCCAGTTTGCAGAATCTGGCAGAAAACATTTGTTACCCTATATTTTTACAATAGTTCACTGTGATGTGATGAGGCTCCAAGCTCTTAAGAGCGGAAATTGGAGGGGAGAACTAATATGATCTAGTGTGATTTCGATGTAATAACGAGCTTTTGCAAAGGAAAGAGCCAGCAGCTCTGACAAGCAGGACTGGGGCCACACAGCTTTGCAGGGGGATTATGGGAATAGAAGAATCTGTGCTTTTCATCAAGAAGTCCTTGCTTCATGCAGTCCACAGTAGAGGTGAAATATTTCAAATCGTCAGAAAGAAATTGTAATGGAAAGTTGAGCCATTTCAACAACTGGACTGGATTTCTCTAGGTCCTAAATCTGGGACGGTAAATTACACTTTTCTTGTCTTCCCGGACTTAGCTCATCATTCATTGCTTGGAGAAGATTGTTGTAGAAGAGAGTGGCACGAGGAAATGAAAGTGTACTCTCTACTTTTTCAATATATTATACAAATTATCAATTTCATAAAATCTGGTATGCTGCTTGGAGTTTTGGCCAGTCAGCTACAACAAAGAGACACTAGAGTCTCATGACTTACATAAAATGGTAATTTATTCTTTCCTTCTATCAGCTTCTGTATAGGCCAGTAAACAGGCCTGGCATTTTGAGAGTCCCAGAGACCTGACTCTTCTATGTTGGCTCTCCAATGTCCTCAGCATGGTGTAGCTTCTAGTTATCCTTCTTTCTAGTCTGTGCATTTGCCCCTGGAACAGGGATGAGGAAGAACATACCTTCCTTTAAAGGTACAGTCTGCATGCTCTCTGTCTGATGACTGAATCCATCTCTTGACACAAGGCCATATCTAGTTACAGGGAGGCTGAAAAATAGTGCTTTGGTTGAGTTTCACAGAGGAGTGAACATTGATAACTCAGATGGGAACTTTGGAGAACAACCAGTATTTCTGCCAGTGTGTATTCTTAAGATGTATGCATTTTTATCATTTATGTTTATTTATAAACTTTGATCTTTCCATCTCTCTCTCATTCTTTAGTTTTCTTATGCTTTTCCTTCTTGGATATAACTCAGCTCTTAAGGTTTCCCATTCAGGTGTGTGTGTGTCTATGTGTTGTGTGTGTAGTATATGTGTGAGTGCATGTGTGGGGTATGGTGTATGTGCATATGGAAACCACTGATATGCACATACCAGTGTCAGCTACCTTCCTCAATCATGTTCTGCCTTGTTTTTGGTTTTTCAGAGTCTCATTGTCTCCAGAGCTCGCTGACTGGCTATCCTGTCTGTTGAGTGAGTTTCAGGCATCATTCTGCCTCCACCTTACAGTACGAAGGTTACAGACACATGCACCATGCCCTAATTTTTTATGGTTGCTGGGGATCTCCTTATGTTTTTGTGACAGACACTTTGCTAAATGGCCATCTCTTTGATTTCCTCCATGCCCCAACATTGCACATGTACACACACAAACTTTGCATCAGTCACGTTTTTTTGCCAGTCAGGAAGCAGGAGATGGCGAATGCTGCAGCCCCTCCCCCCCACACACCTTGTTTCTTGCTTCCTTGGGTGTTAGTCTAGGAAAGAGGGTATTCATTTTTGTATCCATTCACATTTACTCCCACTCTTCTTTCCTCTCCCCCCACCAAGGTAACTGCAATGATCTGGAATCATGAGCTCACATACCCTTGATAAACTTGAGATACAAAAATTCCCCACTCTAATTCCTAGCAACCTATATTTAACCAGAGTACTTGTCAGTATGTGTTGGACAGGGGAATAATAGTTATCAGTCTCCAGTGAATTATAAAGGAAAATAATTAGTTAACCTTGAGATAGCAAGGGTGCCGGACAGCTGAATAGCAGAGCTCTTCCAGTGTTCAATAGGTCTGAACGCTTGGAATGCATTGTCTTCTGGGACAAGGAGAGCTAGGCATTCATTGCTGTCCCTGAGACAGGACAGCCACATTCCTTTGTGAGTACATACCTCTGCTCATCTGAAGCCCCTTAACACTTCTGATCCTCTCATGGTTGTCTTAAGGGCATAATTTTTGGCCAGGATAATTTTAAGCATCTTTTTTTTAAGAGATAGTTGTCATTGTACTTTGAATTTAGCCAATCTGAGTTTAACTTCTAGTGCCATATTCATACTCTTTTTTCTGACTTTAAACACATTTCTTAACTTCATTATGATTTTCTGTCTCTCTCAACCTTTGCAGCTAGAGATGAACCCAGCTGCAGTTCTATAACTGAATTACAATGAAAGTTTCTCTCTGCCTCAATTTAAAAAAGAAAAAGAACCACGGTGTAATTTTGCTTTTTGCCTTGAGTTAATTCACTGCATTCATTCATCCGACAGTTGTTTGGCTGCATGAAGACCAAGAAAAGATGAAGTTGGACCTCAGCCTTGCTGGATAGCGAGACTAGAATAGATGATCTAATCAGCACATATATAGTCACCCTTAGTTGATGCTCATTTCTGACAAGATGCTTCCTGCAGGAATGGCAGTCCAGTGAAGCTGTCGAAGCTGGGGCTCTAAAGTTAGGTTGTGTAAATAGTCAAGCTGGAAATAAATATCCTGTGCTCTTTCAGATTTCCAAATGCCCCGGTAATCTGCCACCCCTGCTTTTTGCAAGCCTCTCCACCCCAATTGTAGGCACATATGCTGTGTATCACAATGCTGTTGACTACATTGCCGTTTCTGAACTGTTTAACAGCCTGAGATAGACTCCTATGAAATGTACCTTTATTTGCTTTATTTTTTCCACACAGGTACACTATGTGAATCAGTGCTTGATTCATTTTACTGCTTACTAATATATCATTAATATTGGCATACTGTTGATCCATCCATCTAATTGTTAGACATTTGAATTGTTTCTATCTTTTGACTATTATAAACAAAATTACCATTACTTTTGTGCATGTTTTTCTGTGTGTGTATGTTTCCTTTTCTCTTGCGTAAATACCCACAAGTGGAGTGGGTGACTGATATCATAAGGCTTGGCTTTTTAAGAAGTTGTTTACTGTTTTCTAAAATGTCCGTGCTGTTTTACTTTTCCAGCCTCAGTGCATTGGGAATCCCAACTTCTTAAAACCTTGCTCATCAGTCGGGGATGTTGCCTTGTCTTTTCCAGGGAGCTGTTCAAATAGATGTCTATCGCATCAGAGCACTTTTAATCTGCTTGTGCAAAGGACTGATGGGCTGGCGCTCTTGCTGTGTGTGGTTTCCACCTGCATAGAGCTTTTGATGATTTCTTGACATGCTGTCTACTTTGTTTTGCACTTTTTCTTATTTTTGAATTTTGATAGTTTTTTTTTTTGGTAGTCTACATTTGATTTCTTTGTTAAATAGCTGATTTGGGAGTATTTTCTTCTGCTGTGCTATTTTAATAGTACAGACTTTCCTACGTGGCTCTTCCTAGAAAGATCCTCTCTGTTCTTGCACATATTCTTTGTTCTATTTGCTAGTGATACTTCTCTTCTGATTAGTGTTAATATGCATCTTCCCAGTGTTATATTTTTTCCCAATTTGTGTCTTTACAATTACAAACAGCATATATGAATCTTTTTATCCAATAGGAAAGCCTTGACTTTTAATTGTGGGTAGTTAGGACAACTTGATTGAATGCGATGTTGTATTATGGTTGAGTTTAAGTGTATCATCCTTCTATTTTTTTTTTATTAAAAATTTTTGCCTCCTCCCCACCTCCCTTTTTCCTCCCCCTCCCCCCACTCTTCACCCCCACTCCCCTCCCCCTCCCTCTCCAGTCCAAAGAGCAGTCAGATGGATGGAAATAGAAAACATTATCCTGAGTGAGGTAACCCAGACCCAAAAAGATGAACATGGGATGTACTCCTTCTATTTTTTTTTAAAGTTGCTTCATGTTTTATTTAATCCCTCTTTTTGTTGAACTTTTATGGATTGAAAAATATGAGACAGGGTCACCATGTAGCTTCAAATTTGTAATCTTCCTGCCTTAACCTACTCAGCCCTGGGACGGTGGGCATGTGCCATGTGGTCTGACTTAACCAAGACTTTGTAAAAAAAACTGACAACGTTTAGTCCTCTAGGTCAGTGTGTTCGCTAAAGCTGTCGCCTTTGTTGTTTGGGCGATTGCTTTCGCATTTACAGCTGTCTCTCGAATTCCAGAGTGTGCGCTTTTGCCTATCGCTTGCTTTTCTGCTGCTCTATCCTTTCATTTAGGACTGCAAAGCATTCTTATCATGCTTGCTTGGGTGGTTTGTTATCTTTTAAAGAGCTATAAATACTGAAGAAAATATTTTCATATTTACCAGTGCACAACTTTTTTTGTTATTCTTTATTTCTTTTTATGGCTCAAAATATCTATCTGTATCAGATTCTCTGTGTTAAAGACTTTAATGGTCTTGGTAGTACAGGTTTGCTGCTGACAATTCTATAAACTTTCATTATTTGAAAAAGTCTTCATTTTTATTTCTAATGTTCTTTCTGTATATGAGTGTCTTTGGGACTTTTCTGTATTGTTGATATTAAGTAATTTGATAGCAGTGTGCCTAGTTTTTATCATGTTTCTATAGTGCTCACTACCCTCTGTGGCTGTACGGCTTCACTGTTGTTTCCATAGCAACTTACCTTTCTGGTCACTATAATGACTTCTAATAAATTATTTGGGTTGTTTCTGTTTTTCTTTCTGAGCTGTTTTTTCCTGTCAAGCAGTTGATCTGTTCTGTCACTGTTCTCAGATTCGTGGACATAAAATCACTCAGATTTCCTTATTCATGCTTTCTGGTCCCTGCTGCCGATGGGCTCTTTCGCGCCTCTGTTGGTTCTATCTGGATTCTTTTTTCTTTCTCTCAATCAGTATATCTGGATGTAGAACAATTCATTCATTTTCAAAGAGCAAACTTTTTCGTTAACATTTCTGTATCATTTCATACTTGCAATTTGAATATTGTATAAATCCTTTGCCAAAGTCCTTTGGAGAATATTGATTTCTTTTCTCTTGTCTTAGGAGCCAGGAAAGAGAAGTTTCTCTGCAACTCTTAGTGTCATGGCTTGCTGCTGGCATGTCATAATCTTTAGAAAGCTACACTTGTGTTTTCCAGAGTTTTAGCTGTGATCAGTGAGAGACATTGGCCTTATAAAGGGTTAATCTTGCCTGCCATTATAGAGCTTTCCCCACCCTCTTAAAATTTCAGCTCAGAATTTGTTCTTTCGTGCCCCTCAGTGCATAAGCGATTTTTCCAGACAGCCATAGTTGGTAGCACAGCGGTGACCCTAGCGAGTGTTTAAGATGGCTGACAACTTCCCAGCTGGTTTCAATCAGTTAGCCACAGCAGTGGATTGTCCTGCATACACGCAATACCGTAGCCACAGCGGTAGATTGTCCTGCATACACGCAATGCCATAGCCACAGCGGTGGATTGTCCTGCATACACGCAATGCCGTAGCCACAGCGGTAGATTGTCCTGCATACACGCAATGCCATAGCCACAGCGGTGGATTGTCCTGCATACACGCAATACCGTAGCCACAGCGGTAGATTGTCCTGCATACACGCAATGCCGTAGCCACAGCGGTGGATTGTCCTGCATACACGCAGTACCGTAGCCACAGCGGTGGATTGTCCTGCATACACGCAATGTCATGTGACCTTTACGTTGCTTCTAAGTAGAACAGGTTTGTAAACATCCCCCAGTCCCTCATGAGAAGCTCTGCATGTATTATGAATTCTAGAAATTTCTCCATGTGAGAGCTTTTTATTTTTGAGGCAGGAGTCCTACAGTTCTAATTCCAGACATTTTATAGCTTCCCACCCAGGCTTTTGTCAGTGAGGGAGATAAGGAGAAGTAAAGATCATAGAGAGCCAGTGACCATGGAAGAGTTAGTAATGTCATGTCTCAGAGAAGAAATGTGCTCATTAAACGGGAAATGGGCTTATTAAAACAAAAACCTGATGTCCATTCTATTGAGATCTCCTTGGTGAAAAACTGTTCATCTCCGCCTTTACCATCCCACCAGATAGTCATTTATGAACAATAGATGCAGCATCAATAGGCGGCAGGAAGGGCTTGACTGACTGTCCTGTTTGCCTCTTTTTTCTGCAGTCTTTGCTCTCTGTGTTTACAGAGTGAACGAGTAAGCACACTGGAATAGGCCAGGAGTGACCTGCAAAAGAACACAGGAAAAGATGTTCCTTCCTCAAAGGGGAGCTGTTTGGAGTAATGTGAACAACTGGAACATGTGACTTCCATGTGTCAGGTAGCCGGGCAGTGCCGTAGCAAATGGAAAGAAGGGTGCTATCAGCAACACGTGAAGCAGGCTGGGTGAAGCAGGCTGTGGTCTCATCTATGGCTCCTCCTTCCTCCAGCTCTCAGTGATAGCCATTGGCCCCAAAGAGAGACAATCAGAAGAGCTGTGATCCTCCTGGACCAGCATCTGTCTCATCAACCCTTCCATTTGCAGGCCATTTCCATCTCTAAGTAGTTATAGGAAAAGAAATAAATACATTAGTGAATGTTTTGGAAAGATCACTGAAAACCTTCTACAAGATGAGTATAGGAGGATAGGAATGTCTGCAGAAAGTCCTGCTTTTGGGCTTGCTTCCCTGACATGGTCTTAGTCTCTGGATCTAGTTTCAGACTTTGGTGAGGTGGGGAAGGCCGTCTATTCGACAGCGC
The DNA here is from genome assembly GCF_950005125.1 of Chionomys nivalis. Classification (NCBI taxonomy): domain Eukaryota; kingdom Metazoa; phylum Chordata; class Mammalia; order Rodentia; family Cricetidae; genus Chionomys; species Chionomys nivalis. The sequence goes on along the minus strand of NC_080090.1, from coordinate 28,001,950 downwards.
CAACGGTGAGTGGAAACAATGATCGTCAGGCTGTGTGGGGTGTGCACTGCTATGGTGAGTTCGCTGCTCACGACAAACTGCAGTGCACACACACTCCAGGCTACTTCCTGGATGGTTTCTTCTTGAGGCCGGGTCTCTTTATGTAGCCCAGGCTTGCTTTAACTCACTTTGTTGCCCAGGCTGACCTTAAACTAGTGACTCCAGATAAGAATAATTAGATGGGACTAGGGGGTGTGACTCAGTGGTGGCTTGTGCTCACTCCCTAGCATGTGCCTGCCCGTGTGGGTTTATGCAAACACACACAATGACAAGTGCTTAGCTGGAGACAGACCTTTGTATTGTGGAGAAGAGTGACACTACACTAAGTCACACGAACACAGAACTATACAGAGAAGGGCACCCACATATGTAGAAAATCTGTGCATTATTTTCTATTCCTGGATGTTCAGAACATGATCATTTAAAGACAATGTTCCGCTAAACTTTGTGTTCTGTGTTCTGATTACTCTGACCTGGAAATGGATTTATTTGTTAGCAGTGCTGGAATGTTAAGAAGATTCCAGCACACTCTGGGAAACCCAGTACCCCTGCATGCATACATTGGAACAGAGAGAAGCCACGGCGGCTTGTACCTGCCCGGCCTCAGCACAGACCTGAAACTGTGACACCAAATCCAAAGTTCCCTGTTGACAGCTTGAAATTGGGATGCAAAGGAGAGTTCCAGGGTTTCAGCCTTTGGTGCGCCCTGGTGAAGTTCTTGATCAACTATAAATCTAGCATTTAAAACAGTAAAAGTTACAAAAAACAAAAAAAGTCATGGTTAAGAAAAAAATGGTAGTTCAACCTTAGACCTCAGCAAATCATGATAAAACGGTGATGATTGATGGATAAAGGAATTATCTGGAACAGGAGGGAAACAAGGATGAGAAGACATGTTCTAGAATTCCATGGAGAACAATGAAACACTGACCTCAATGCCAGCCATGTTCAGGCCAGAGCAGCTCAGCTGGGCCCACACAGTGTTCATTTAAAACTAGAATGAACTGAATATATCAGGACTTCTTAAATGTTAATGTGGATCCAGATGACATATAGGTTTAGTGACTATTCCAGGCCCCATATGCACTGAGATTTTGATGATCAGGAATCGACTTTGACAGCACTTTTCCGCAGCGTTGATGGAAACCGTGTGATACCAGCAGAAATGGTAAAATGTCCTGGGAGCTCCAGAAATCCTCCACATCTGCCCAGGTTCATGCTGGGAAACAAACAAGAAGTCATTGTCCTTTCTGAACATTGTAACCAGCATCTGCTTTGACATTTAGAATCCAAAATGGACAGAGAGTGAATCGCATTGGAGTTTGCTTCTTGTTCACACAGAAGTTTATATTTTCCTCATATTTAAAATGCACTCTCAGGGGATTCTCCACTACCCCCATGGTCACTCTAGGACTCAGAATGATGGGATAGGATGCAGACGAATGGGGCCTGTCTGTCTTTAACTTATCATATCTAATACCATTTGTGTGTTGACATTCAGATGCTTAAAAATCAGAAATAGGCTTGACTAGGAACCCTCCCTATCTATATGCTAAAGTCACAGTCCCCAGTACTTCAGAATGTGACTGTATTTGGGTACATGGGTGTCCTCATTAGGTTTTGGTCAACTTGACACAATCTTGAGTCATTTTTGAAGACGGGACCTCAATTGAAAAAAAAAATGCCTCCACAGGTTGGTCACTGGGTAAGCCTATGGGGCATTTTCTTGAATAAAGAGGGGTGTGGAATGGCCCAGCCCACTGTGGGTTGTGAACACCCCTGAGCACACAGTCCTGGGTGGTATAAAAAAGCAGACAGAGTTGTAAGAATTCAGGATCTGGTGGCTGACACTAGGGATCACAGAGGAAACTACTGGGCGATGACAGGTTTACAGACAGAAGCATGGTGCATGCAAGGTTAAGGAGTTAGGAGAGCCTGCAAATGAAAAGCCAGTGTTGCAGGCATGGTGCACTATGCTAAGAGGTAAGATGGGGGTGTCCAAATACTGGTCATACACGAATCAGTGCCCAATAATAAGTAGGAATCCAAAAAGCTCCTAGGAGCCAGACAATCAAAGATATACAAAGGAACAACTCTGCCCAGATAGTAATTAGATGAGGGATCGGCTTGGTGCGCACTTAAACCAACAGCCTTCCAATGCATTCAATGGAAAAAGGCATCGACAGCCATAAACAAGCTGAAAATTATGACAGGAATCCTGGATGTCAGTATAGACACTGGTTGTGTAAAAGATGCAAACAGTTTTCATGTGCTAGTGTAAAAGTTTGCCATGCCTGAGTGGTGTCTACTGCATGTCAGACCACACTAAAGTTCATATTTAAATAAAAATTAAAAGAAGGAAAGCGGGCAGAGCAAATCATGAGGAACAAGCCAGAGTGAAGCTTTCTTCCATGGCATTTGCTTCAGTTCCTGCTTCTGGCTTCCTGCCATGACTTGCTTCAGGGATAGACTGTGATGTGGAAGTATAAGCTGAAATAAACCCTTTACTTCACAAATTGTCTTTAGTCATGGTGTTTTATCACAACAATAGAAGCCCTAAGACAATGGCCTTACACGGTTAAGTTATAATGAGGTCCTTGGGGTGAGGAGCAGTCTGGCTGGTACCCTGAAATACATGGAAACACCTAAGGTACGGGTGTGCAGAAGAGAGATAACAGCAAGAAAATGTCCTTCTCTAAGCTGGAGAGGCCTCAAGAGCAAACAGGGGCCTGTGCACACAGAGAAAAAAAAAGCTTCTGTTGTTTGAGACACTTGGGCTGTGGTACCCTGTTAAAACCATCGGAGACTAATATAAGGAAGGGTGTAACGGCGTCACTGGAAGTGGCACACGTCATTTTCATCTGTTAAGTGAGAATCAGCCGTGACGTCCTAAGTGCACTGTTGTCTTGGAATCAAAGCCTGGGAAGATCAGATGAGCTCACGTGAATAGTCTGGAACAGTCTTTGCGTACCTCTGTTCCATCGTGCGGTATTTGGACCACTTGTCTGCCAGTCTACAGAAACTTTTCTCTTCCAGAATAGTTCCTGCATTTTTATCTCCAGCCTTGTCAGAGCTTTCACATAGGAGTGAAGGAAGAGAGTGGGGCGGGTACTATCAAAGATGGAATTCCAGAACAGGGGTTCCATGTGTCCCAGTCCCTGGTTGTTGGAATGTTGGAAGGAGAGGTGGAAAGAAGTCCCATGGGTAAAACTAGAAGGCCAGCAAAAGGCACATTAACTGAGCAGTTGTGTGGAGTGGAGACTGGTTTCGTGTGTGTGTGTGTGTGTGTGTGTGTTGCATGGATCTGAGTGTGCAGATTTGTGTACCTGTGTGCATGGATGTAGGGGCCAGAGCAGGACTGTGGGTATCTTCCTTTATACCAATGTTTTGTTTCCATGAATAAGGTCTCTCTTTCATCCTGAAGACTGCTCTTTCAGCTAGGATGGCTTGCCAGCCTGTAAGCTCTTAGGAGCAACCTGTCCTTACTGTTTTGTTTTATAACAGGATGCTGAGGATTTGAACTTAGGTCCTTCTGCTTGCTGAGCAAGGTTTCTTGTCCTCGGAGCCATTTCTAGAGCTTCCTTTTGTTAGTTTCGTAATCAGCACAGAAAGTATATGAAAACAAGAGTAGAACTTGGGGAGCTGCACACAAACCCGGCAACCCATAGCAAGCATCTAGACCGCAACCCTGACAACTAGCACTGCAGCTTCTTGTCTCACAGCCAGGCACCATTCCCCAGCACTAACCCCAGTCCGACTCCGAGTCCCATAGGAAGGTTTGCCCACTGACCTTGAAACAAATGGGACTGCGCCTTACGTACGCTGACCTCTGGTTCTCCAGCTCAGCATTACGTCCATAACATTCACTGTGGGCTTGAATTCATTTGTATTCTTTATATGACCAACTATCTCTGCATGATTATGTCATAATTTAAGTACCCAGTGTCCTCTTGATAGACAGTTGATTGTTGCCTGTTTGAGCTATTACAATAATGCTGGCATTTGATGGATAAGCCAGAAGAGTGTGTGTTTCTAGCCTTGGTAGACACTGTGAAACTGTATTTTGAAGTGGCTATACTAAATGTTTATTCTTTTCATTCCATTTCTTTTACCTTTTCTGAACCATTTTCAAAATCCCATTCTTGCTACCTGCCCATGGCCCTCTGATCCTCACAATCTGTCTTCACCCCCATGCCAGCTGCCTGTTTTACACTCCAGCATGCCTTGCACCAACACTTGCTTGTGACCTGTCTTGTTCACTTAGGTAGTTTTCAATTTGAGCTCTTTCTTTTGTCTTATGTCCGTGGGTGATTTGCCTATGTGCTATATGAGTGAGTGATCACTCTGTATGCTATGTGAGTGGAGCATCCGTAGGGCCAGAACATGGTACCAGGATCCCAGAACTGGAGTGATAGATGGTTGTCTTCTGCCGTGTGGGTGCTGGGAATCAAGGCGGGTCCTTTAGCAGAGAAACCAGTACTCTTAACCATTGAGCTCCTTAGTTCTTTAGCTAACCTCTTTACCTCCCTCTATTAGTATTAAATAAACTGGATTCCAAAGTAGTTCCAAAGCATTCTAGTCAGAACACAGCTTCAGAGAGGAACTCAGCACACAGGGTAGCTCAAGGGATCCAGCGCTATAACACAGTGATTACTGTTGTGTCCCCCAGGATGCCCTCAGGGCACCTCCTTCTATAAAGCGCCTTCCTTCTCATATGGGTCAGAGCTACATCTCTGAGCTAGTCACTTGCGAATCTTAGAAGGAGGGACACACACAGTGATTGACCCAGACTGGATCAATGCCCATGAGAAGCAGGGAGGAGTGGGGACCCCATTCGCACTGAGACAGCAAGGCATGAGAAGAAGGTCATGTGCCAAAGTGCGAAAGGTCTCCGCAAACACAAGAAGTGCCCGCTACAAAGTTGAACAATATGTTTCTTTTGGGAGCATGTGGGAAATTTGCAAAGAGCATTGCACGAGGCTTCTCTCAATGATGGGAATTTCAGATTCCGGGGCAGGTGAACTTTTTGAGGTCACTTCAAATCACTCAGATGGGTGACTGCCCATGACCGGCTTTCTCATGAGTTCAGCTTCACTACAATGGACATAAAGTGTCTCATTAAAATGGACCCAGTCTTGGTCCACTAACTCGGCACAAAGGAGCCAAATGGTTCCGCCATGTCTTTTAAAGTGGAAATGAATGGCACTGCGCAGTACCTGACCTCCGAGTTGAGCCAAAATGATTCTGGCAAAGTCATCCTGGCAAAGCCATTCCAACTGGAGAGTGCCGGAGAGAGGGAAAAGAGAACAGAGGAAGGGAGGTTGGGGAAAGTCTAGGTGTCATGATAAACCTTCAAAATTCCTTAAGTCACAAACAGTACATCTGTATATAAAAAGAAACAAATAAATTACAACTAAGCATGCTCACTAAGGCATCCTCATTTCCCTAAGGTGTGTAGCTGGTCTTGACCCTCAAGACGGCTTGTGAATTTCGTTGTAACAGCATACATTTTAGGAATGAGCCTCGTGTTGATTGGTTTTTAAATTCTTTGCAGAATTTAAAAGGTCATTATTTTAGATAATTATCAGCATGCCAAGTTGAGGTCTGCTGGATTCCAAATTTCCTGGATGACCACACCAAGTCAAGGTACTTTTCTGTTGTAAGGCCCTCATAAGCCAGCAGGACAGATGTCCAGCTGTTTCATGAAACCGATAAAGCAAAGGGACTCAAGCAGTGGAAATATACTTAACACCCTTTCCAAAAAAGAAGTTTGACGTTTTAAGTGAGGTCCTAGGAAACATCAAAGAAAATATCACTTTCCAAACATTTCCATGTGCGCTCCAGCAGCTTGACGTGAGCAAGCTGCGTGCCCCGATGCTGCTATGTGGAGATATGTGCCAGCTGTGGCACCTTGGGCGTGATGTGCGAAGTTCCAAGCCATAGCATCTACTGACTCTTGCGAGACCTTTTGAAATATCAGATCATCTGTTCTCAGAAAGTCCTAGAAAGAACTCTTATCAGCAGTATAGGGTCCATAGGAGTTGTATGTGTGTAGGGGGGTGAGTGTGTGGGTGTGTGAACGAGAGAGTTCTTAGTAAGGTTGTAGATTCAGGGTGCTCCTAAGTCCATTATGAAAAAATGAATGGCAGTCCGTTGAAATATTTGGCTTACACACACACACTAGGTCAGATCTCTCTTTCAATGAGACCTTTAGTTTATCAGGTGACAGTGGTTAAGTTCGTTGGGTCTTGGGACCTTCTCAATCTTCCTGCATCCCTAAGAGAACATTGTCTTCTGTCCAGCTCTGGTGTGAGGCCCTCATCTGACCAACTGGTAAATACAGAAATGTGCTGTCAAAGCTTGCTTCCTTACAGATGATAAAATGCATGCATTCAGTTGCTGAGCGCCCAGGTGTGGGGTTTGCCTTAGCAACCCTTAGCCTTGTTGTATGAAGGATTCCTCAAAAGGCCCATTTCCGTGCATCAGAAGGACTGCCCACAATGCACTCAGAATTCTCTCCTTCGCAGGCCACCGTGGCCAGGGCGCCTATTCCTGCAGTTAGTGGAGGAGGTAGACTCTAGGAACTGCCATAGCATTCTCCAGCACAGTTCAGTCCATCTGCTAGCTGAAGAAAGTGACTTTTCCTGTCTCACTAATAAGATTTTCACCTTCAGCCGGGCGGTGGTGGCGCATGCCTTTAATCCCAGCACTCGGGAAGCAGAGGCAGGCGGATCTCTGTGAGTTCGAGGCCAGCCTGGTCTACAAAAGCTAGTTCGAGGACAGGAACCAAAAAAGCTATGGAGAAACCCTGTCTCAAAAATTAAAAAAAAAAAAAAAAAAAAAAAAAAAGATTTTCACCTTTGGAAGACAAGCTAATTCAGGATGATGACTTTTCCACCCTTAACTTCACTCTCTAGGTTCCTGTCTCTCTCTCTCTCCTCCCTCTCTCCCTCTTACTTTAATAATAATTTGTAGACTTTTATGACATTTATTTGTGTATGTATATTTATACACATAAGTGGTGATACATATGTGGAAGGTAGAAGATAATTTTTAGGAGTTGGTTCTCTCCTTTCCTCATGTGGATTCCAGGGCTTGAACTCGGTTTGCCAGGCTTGGCAGCAGCGTCTTTACCCACTGAGCCACCTCACTGGCTTTCTTACTTCTTTTGTATTTCTTTCCCTTGCTCATTGTTTCCTTCCCCGTTCTTCCTTCCCATATTATGCACAAATCCTAGAAAATTTCTAGATCATAAAGTAAATCATAAATTGGCCTGACAGTTGTGCCAAGATGCCCCCCTGTGTGTCGGTGCCCAGCACAGTGGCTAAAACACAGTCCTTACTGGGTGCGCCTTATCTTATTAAATGAATGAATGAATGAAATTTAAACAGATGAATGTCCTCATGTAGACATACCCTGAAGGGAAGATCCTTCTGCTCCTGACTTCATCTTCTCCTTTGAAGACTGTGGTGTCCTGTGTAGTGAATAAGCTGGCATCAGAAGCCAGCCTTTGGAGACCTGACTCCATGGATCATGTGACCTTGGGCGTGTCTCTTTACCAGCACAGGCTTCAATTCTGTCATCTTTAAAAGTGGTAGAGTCATTATTTGTAGTGTTAAGAACATTACTTGAACACACAAACAATTTTAGAACAATGTCAGAAAACAGTAAACACTCTGTTACTATGCAAATTTTGAGTATTATAACTTTTAGCATCTGAGCTTACCTGAGATGATTTATATGAAATGGATTTGTTAACACTGCGAAGTTAATAGCAAGTTGGTTTTTTTTTTTTTTTTTTCCTTCTTGGCTCACTTTTCTTGTACTACCAACTCAGAGGTAGGTTTCCTTGAATTACTGTCATCAGCCCTGGCTTTTATTCCTTTATTCCTCTGAGAATCCTGTGCTCCTTGTTCGTTTATGACATTCTGTGGCTTCACTCTTTTAAGGATGTAACAAGTCAGAGAAAACCTCCCAACCTACCCTCCAAGTAGGGTTCCACTTTTAGACCCAGATGCACACCTGACAGCCATTGCCCTCTGATGCCCGAGATCCTCCTTTGTGAAGCCGGATAGCAAGATAGCAGTCTTGAATGAGTATGCTTGCTAGACCCCACAAGGACCGGTTACCACCTTGTGGGCGTAATTATCCACTTGCCCCCTTAGACTGAGGTGGGAATTGCTAATTACACCTGCGAAACCCGAATAGGGAACCCACTCCCTTGCACGCAGCTGAAATGCACCTGCAAATAATTAACTTCAGACGCCCAAAATTGTGCCCACAAGAAAGGAAAGGAAGCCCAGGCTGAGACTCAGCCCCTCCGAAGAGGTTTGTGTTCCCCAGGTTTTCTTTTGCACCCTTTGAACATCCGAAGGGGTGGGGCAGAAGGTTTCCGGTAACCAGCCACAGAGTTTGGCACCGCGTTCCAAAGCAGTATGCGTCCTTGCAGTCCTAATACCATCATTATCCAACAGATGCTATCCCACGAGTGGGAAATGAGAAATGGGCTCCAGAGCCTGTCCTCTCTTTTCTCTCTGTGTGTGGTAGAGAATTCCCACACACCACATGTCCACCCATGATATTTGTATGGAATCTGCCAAAATAAATATTGTAGCCCTTTATTTTCGGTTGCTATTGTACAGGTCCCTCTCAGATTAAACAGTCAGAGGTCAGGAAAGTTGAGATGAACCATAGTTTTAAAACCATTGTGCTGCGTGGTGTTATTTACATAGAGGTTTCTCATATATAGACTTGATTAAAAGCTGAGGATATTTGCTCAGCGGAGAAGAGAAAAACCATCATTATCTGATTTTACATGGAATCCGGTGGCTGCTAATGAAACCCGGGGCCTGCATCTGGCTCAGGCATGCTTGGCACAGGCCTGTCACAAGTCGGGGTTTCGCCATGTCAAGGGGATCTTTCACTCAAAGTGGCGACCCATATTGGACTGAACAAACACATGAGTTTTTAATCGAGAACAATAGTTTAACAAACCACTTCCTAGGACCATTGAAAGAAAACTATGTGCCCAAGGCAGTTCTGGCACCAAGAGATGTTTATTTGAAGGCATTTACTTCAAACCATAGCCCTTACTGCCCAGTGGAGAAAGGATCATTAAAAAATAAATTGAGGAGAAGAGTGGGGAGAGGGAGAGAGAGAGAGAGAGAGAGAGAGAGAGAGAGAGAGAGAGAGAAAGAGAGAGAGAGAAGCATTAGTTGTCAACAGTGTGAGCTTTAAGTGTGTATACTCTCATCTTTCCAAAAGTTGGTCCCTTCCCCCTTGCCCAATTGGACATACAGAAGACATTTATGAACTTGAGGCTACATCAACTTGAAGTGCTTTCCATGAGAGGCTATTAAGCCAGCATCCCTCAGAAGCTGGATTCACTGGAATTACCAGTGAATCTATGTAGTGTGTTTGGGGGCATTCTAATAAGACAATAGATTTCTGTAATGTTTTACACACCGGGTGCTGTCCTAACTACATAGCTGCCTTATTGTGATGATCACACAGCAGCCCTCTGACTTTGGTGCTCTCCGCATCTCCAGAGGAGTAGGACTGAGTAGCCCAGCTAGCTCCCAGCAGTCATCCATCCATCTAAGACAGAGGTCAGATTCCATGATCCTCCTCTGCCTCTGGAAGGAGAAAGGTGATGGGAGTGTTGTGCCGTATATTTTATAGACATCTTGTTCATGCAGTGACATTTGGTCAATGAAAACAATTGTGCGGTATTTGATTCAGAGATAATTTAATGTTGATAGTGTTCATCTCGGCATAAGAACTGAGGGAATCGCTTTGGATTATGATTACTAGGTTTATTTACTCATCCCAAGTCCTTTATTCTGGTGAGGGGAGAGGTTGGCACCACATTGCTCTTTCTGGGTAGTCAGGACTAGGCTGACTTGACTGTGTGCACTCCGCTCTGAATATGAAGCTTGATTCCCAGGCTGTGTGTTTCACCCAAGGCACTGTAATGAGCTGAAACCTTCAGATTATGGTCTTCTTCCAAGGCAGGTATAGACGGTCCTGGCAGCTCTGCCAAAGAAAAGAGGAATTCTGCTCGACAGTCTAATCAAGCAGACCTTAAATCTTTTTTTTTTTTTTACTATTTATTTATTAAGTATACAGTATTCTGTCCGCATGTATGCCTGCAGGCCAGAAGAGGGCACCAGACCTCATCACAGATGGTTGTGAGCCACCATGTGGTTGCTGGGAATTGAACTCAGGACCCTTGGAAGAGCAGGCAGTGCTCTTAACCTCTGAGCCATCTCTCAGCCCCCAGACCTTAAATCTTAGTAACGACTCCCCAGAAGTGTGGTGCCCAGTGAAAGAGATGGTGACAAGTCATCAGATGCTTGGCTCAAAGAGTCAGCAGGAGACGCCAAGTCTAAGATTTTTATCCAGCTCGAGAACTAGAAGGCAGCTATCCTGACTTTGCTCAGCCTGTTGTGTCCCTGCTGACTGGAAGTTTGTCACTAATGACACAGAATTTAAAAGGGGTACCATGGTAATAATTATGACGAGCCTAATGTTCGTTGAGGGCTTGCGGTAGTCTAAGAAGAGTCCAAAGCTCCTGATATGCGTTCCTCTTGATCCTCACAGCTGCCCATGGGCAGCTACTCTAAGGTGATCCATTTGACAGACAGGTTAACCAAAACTCAGAGCTTAACTGTTTCCATTAGCTGCCTTTCTGTTCCATTCTGCGTTTCTGTAACAAAAACCTACAAATAAACTAGTTTGGAAATGACATGCGTTTATTTTCTTACAGTTCTAGAGACTGTAAAATCCAAGATTGAGAGATTTACGTATGATAAAGGTCTTCACGTGACACCATCATGGGACACACACGAGAGAGAGAGAGAGAGAGAAAGAGAGAGAGAGAGCCATAATAGCATAAGAGAGTTTTGAGGTTCCTTTATTAGGGACCCACTCCATGGATAATGGCATTAATGCCTTTGATTAATTAGGCCCCTACCTTCTAGCACTCATTTGGGGATTAATTTTACACACACTTTTGGCAGAATGCATTTGAACTACAGAAGCACTAGAAAATAGAGTAGGTGAAGTTCATAAAATCAGTGCACTCAGAGGTTCTGTTTCAGAGAATAGGGATAGCCAGGACCCAGAAGGGCCTCAGTAGACGTTTGGGTTGTTCTTTCCTCTAGGTATATGAAATTTGATTCCAAGCTATTTTTATAACAGCATAAATCTCACATTTGCAAACTGAAGTGCTTTCTAGAATGAAGCAGTTGTTGTAGGATTTGATCAGCTGAGGACTACCCTTTCCTTGTGTGAGTACAGGTTAACGTATTAAAGCGCTGGCACAGGTTACAGCTGAGGGGTGGATGGTGGCCTGAGGAGACACTACCAACAGTCACATTGGAAGGAGCTTGCCTGTCGTCACAGTGCTGCCTCACTAGTAAGTTCCAGTGTCTGCAGCTGGGAGGGAAGATGAGCTTCCCCAGTGGATATAGCTATGTACCGAGGCAGACTTCAGTGAGGGGAAATATGTCAGGGAAATTACATCTGTTACATCTACTACTGCATGGACAGCCTCACCCCATCACATACATGTGAAGAATTCTCCCCCTGGGGATATAATGTTGGGAAGGCTAAACATTACCCACTTTCTGTAAACCACTGTCTACATGCACAGCAGCCCAAGAGGTCCCATCTTACTTTCTAGTTGTTTGAGGAGATGTTTGATCAAGTGTGTTCCTCTCATAGAAGAGACTGCATGACCAGCGGGGGCTGGGGAGGTTGGGAGTACTGAGGTTACTGTCCCCGAGGAAGTATGAACTGATGGGCCAGCATCTACTTTCAGAGGTGGCACTGGGCACACTCTGCATTTCCCAGAGATCCCCAATGGTCTGTGAGCACTGCAAAAACCTGCCTCTTCATGTGCTTTTATATGGATAATTCCCATTTTCCAGATCATTCTTCTATCTTCACAGCTTGCGCTGGGCTATTTCCTGTGTTGGGGTTGGCTGCATCTGGAAAAAGCGTGCCCTGGTACACAAGTACAGAAGCATACCACATCAATTTGCTATGTCCACATCTGGGAGAACCTTGCCCTGGTACACAAGTACAAAAGTATATCACATCAATTTGCTATCTCCACATCTGGGAGAACCTTGCCCTGGTACACAGGTACAGAAGTATACCGCATCAATTTGCTATCTCCACATTTGAAACAATCCAAGCTGAGCTGGATGGTCCACTCAGAGAATCACTGGGCTGCCATTAAGTTTTTTTTTTTTTTTTTGTATTATAATTCATATACTTTATTTTCTTTTTTTTTTCTTTTTTTTTTCTTGCTGATTTTTTTTATTAATTAATTAATTTAATTATTAAAGATTTCTGCCTCTTCCCCGCCACCACCTCCCGTTCCCTCCCCCTCCCCCAATCAAGTCTTCCTTCCTCCTCAGCCCAAAGAGCAAGCAGGTTTCTCTGCCCTGTGGGAGGTCCAAGGACCACCCACCTCCATCCAGGTCTATTAAGGTGAGCATCCAAACTACCTGGGCTCCCACAAAGCCATTACATGCAATAGGATCAAGAACCCATTGTCATTGTTCTTCAGTTCTCAGTAGTCCTCATTGTCCTTTATGTTCAGCGAGACCGGTTTTGTCCCATGCTTTTTCAGTCCCCGGCCAGCTGGCCTTGGTGAGTTCCCGATAGATCATCCCCATTGCCTCAGTGTGTGGGTGCACCCCTCGCCGTCCTGAGTTCCTTGCTCGTGCTCACTCTCCTTCTGCTCCTCCTTTGGATCGTGAGACTTCAGTCCAGTGCTCCAATGTTGGTCTCTGTCTCTGTCTTCTTTCATCGCCTGATGAAGGTTAATATTCAGGGGGATGCTTATATGTTTTTCTTTGGGTTCACCTTCTTATTTAGCTTCTCTAGAGTCACGAATTATAGTCTCAATGTCCTTTATTTATGGCTAGAAACCAAATATGAGTGAGTACATCCCATGTTCCTCTTTTTGGGTCTGGCTTACCTCACTCAGGATAGTGTTTTCAATTTCCGTCCATTTGTATGCAAAATTCAAGAAGTCATTGTTTTTTACTGCTGAGTAGTACTCTAATATGTATATATTCCATACTTTCTTCATCCATTCTTCCATTGAAGGACATCTAGGTTGTTTCCAGGTTCTGGCAATTACAAACAATGCTGCTATGAACATAGTTGAGCATATACTTTTGTTGTATGTTTGGGCATCTCTTGGGTATATTCCCAATAGTGGTATTGCTGGGTCAAGAGGTAGGTTGAACCCGACTTTCCTGAGAAACCGCCACACTGCTTTCCAAAGTGGTTGCACAAGTTGTGAAAGATCTATTTGGCAAGAACTTTAAGTCTTTGAAGAAAGAAATTGAAGAGGATACCAGAAAATGGAAGGACCTCCCTTGCTCTTGGATTGGGAGGATCAACATAGTAAAAATGGCAATTCTACCAAAAGCAATCTATAGATTCAACGCAATCCCCATCAAAATCCCATCAAAATTCTTCACAGATCTGGAGAAGACAATAATCAACTTTATATGGAAAAACAAAAAACCCAGGATAGCCAAAACAATCTTATACAATAAAGGATTGTCTGGAGGCATTACCATCCCTGACTTCAAACTCTATTACAGAGCTACAGTACTGAAAACGGCTTGGTACTGGCATAAAAACAGAGAAGTCGACCAATGGAATAGAATAGAAGACCCTGACTTTAGCCCACAAACCTATGAACACCTGATTTTCGATAAAGGAGCTAAAAGTATACAATGGAAAAAAGAGAGCATCTTCAACAAATTGTGCTGGCAAAACTGGAAGTCAATCTGTAGAAGAATGAAAATAGATCCATATATATCACCATGCACAAAACTCAAGTCCAAATGGATTAAAGACCTCAATATCAGTCCAAACACACTGAATCTGATAGAAGAGAAAGTGGGAAGTACTCTACAACACATGGGCACAGGAGAACACTTCCTACGTACAACCCCAGCAGCACAAACACTAAGGACATCATTGAATAAATGGGACCTCCTGAGACTGAGAAGCTTCTGTAAAGCAAAGGACACTGTCACTAAGACAGAAAGGCAACCCACTGACTGGGAGAAGATCTTCACCAACCCCGCAACTGACAAAGGTCTGATATCCAAAATATACAAAGAACTCAAGAAATTAGACCGTAAAAGGTTAATCAATCCAATTATAAAATGGGGCACTGAGCTGAACAGAGACTTTTCAACAGAAGAAGTTCAAATGGCCAAAAGTCACTTAAGATCATGCTCAACTTCCTTAGCAATCAGGGAAATGCAAATCAAGACAACATTAAGATACCATCTTACACCGGTCAGACTGGCTAAAATCAAAAACACCAATGATAGCCTCTGCTGGAGAGGTTGTGGAGAAAGGGGCACTCTCTTCCATTGCTGGTGGGAATGCCATTAAGTTTTAAATTGGGCCTGTGGTTCTTACCTAAGCTCCAAGCTCATGGCTGTGGGAGAAATAATTTCCTTCGCTTGCTTTTCTCATGGGCCTCCCCATCTACAAGACAATCACATAGGTATAGTGTTTGTATTACAAATCTCTTTAGCTCTCCTGCCTGCAGGGTATCTTCAGCTTCTTCTGCTTTTAAGGGCTTAGGTGGTTGCATTGGGTCCACCAGGTTAATCTGGGATGATTTGCCCCTATTAACTTCATTCCTTCAATGATATTAATTATATGCCCAAGGTCCTTTTTTGCCATCTATTTGTTGATGCAACACTAGGCAACAAAACCGCACATCTAGGAGTTCCCATCCCACTAAGAAAACAAGTGCCCAAACAGATTTCTCCTAAGGGAGCATTTTGCCTATGTGGAGTTGGAACTACTGGTTAGATTCTTGTTTGTTCTTGTGCTGATTTGGTCAACAAATAGTATTTCAGCAGATATTGTGGGTGATTACTCTATATTGGGCCTCATCCCAGTATCAAAGGCATCTGCCTTTGAGTTGTTCATGCAGTAGTAGTCGAGGCAGGCTTAACAAGGACATCCCTAGGGGCGGGGATGTACAGGGAGGTTGCTAAAGTAAAGGCTAAGAGTATTACAGAGTCAAGGGAGAGTTCTGGCCAGTGGGTCCCAAGAAGATAGGCTAAAGGGTGAGTTATATTCAGTTCATCTAAGAAACAGGGGGTAAGGTGCTCTTCTTAGCCAATACCCAACTTAATGACTTTACTGTCATTTTTGGGCCCATTGCAATTTAGCATGTGCTGTTATGTCTATGAGTCTGACTGGGAAGGTGAAGGCTTGGGAGTGTGATGGAGGACATGTAGGAAATTGGCCAGAGCCGTTATTCATATTACACGCAGGCTTTAAAATAAGAAGCCCGTGCTCTGCAGCACACTGTTCCTTACATGTCGTCTACCATCCACCTCGCTTTGAAGAAAGAATAATGATGTCAGCCAACTTTTCTCTTTTTTTCCTATTTGTTTCATGCCTGAGCTTTGAATTTTAAAAAGGCATTTTTTTTATGCAAGCCCTACTACTGTAGGTCTGAATTGAAAGGAAAGAATATAGAATATGACTTATACTTCAAAATACAAAAGTAAAATGAATTAGATTATGGCGTCAGTCCTTCAGTGTGGACAGTGAGAAATCTTGCTTTGATCCTAATCATATGTAGACTCTCTGGCCATTTCAGGTGGAAATTATCTTGGTTTTCACACTTGCAAAAGTGCACGTACTTTTATGCTGCTAACTTGGTTTGCACTAATGGCATTGTCATGGGACTGCAAAGGAGATGTGCACACAATGGCCCAAAGCTTCCCAAACCACTGCCAAGCATTCTCCTGCTTCTTACGACATTGGTGTTCTTACAAATGGAGTTAGATGAGGACGAGATATTTTTGTTTATCCTTTTGCTTCTTTTGCAGCTTACTGATGCAGATAGTTTTACGAGGACATCCATAAACGCTTTCATCTTCTTTGCAAAATTTCGTATATTAGCCCATCCCTGAAGTCTTTTTTCCTGGCCTTGTAGATCCTGTTCCTGCCTCCCACGTTCTTTGAAGTGGGTTTTGTAGCATTCACAGTAGCCAAGAGGGTTACATGAGAAGATGTGAGGGAGCATGTGCTGCCCAGGGCTAGGAGAGCCCCGGACTAAACGAGCATGTGTGTGTGGCTTTGATGGAGGGGCCCGCATTTAATAGGAGAAATCATTTTGAAGGAATGATAAAAATTCGGTGTTTCTATTAAGGTCGGCTCTTTGAAGATGTTGTGGCAAGCCTTTTCTTTTCTTTCATGTAACTATTTACACATGCTGAGCAGTCTATGTGCCACAATTTGGGGTCTCTTGCTCGTGAAGAACAATGGCCAATGTGGCATGTGAGGTTGGCATTAATAGTTGACCACCTGGTTACCTGTACCAGGTCAGCCCAGACTGGGGTCAGGATCCAAAGAGAAGTTCCTGTAAGGATGCTCATATGGGAAGCTAAGTTTGTAAAGCAGGGCAGAATGCTGGAAAGATCCTGGAGCCACGAATTGGGCCATGTTGCACTGTAAGTCTTGGCTTGGCTGCCCTGTAGAACTTTCTGTGGTGAAGAATTCCTTGGCTAGACTCACCTGAATGGCGGCCGCCTGCTCTCTGTGACTCCCAAGGGCCTGAGCTGTGGTTTTTGTGACCTTGAAACAGAATTTCAAATTATCTTTAATTCAGTTTATTTAAACAGTCCAGTGTGGTTGTAGAAAGTGTCCTCTGTAGTCGAGAAGTTTTGTGGAATAGTGAGGGAGAAAGGATGGGGACCTGGGGTCAACCTGCTTCGGTGCAGTTCCCGTTCTGTGTGATGAGCTGTGCATTTTTCTCCATGCCTTAGGTTCTTAGTGGATCGAAAAGGGATGAAGGTTGTATCCGCTTCGTTGGACAGCTGTGAGAATCGACATAATAAGTATGATGCCCATTGTTCATCATCCTTTTAAGGGACCTTAGATTATAGAATTGTTTCAGCCAGGCTGCTTGGTTCAGGACATATTGTTAGCATAGGCCCAAGAGTCGCATAAATACATGTACATCCCGCCCCTGCTACATTCCCTTTATGCCAAGAATCAAAGTATTAATTGTAGCTTTATGTCTGCAAGGGTTTTACCTGTTTCCTAACCCCTACCTAGATGTTGTGTTTTTATTTCCACAGTCTTATAAGATGGTAGTGTTCCATGTGCTGGGTGTGATCACTTTCTGCTCTTTTCATGTCTTCTGTACAGGTCTCTGGGTATCGACTGACCCATTGACCTCATCCATCACGCTGCCTTCCCAATCGCTGTGTCATATTACAGAAACAAGTCTGTCTTTTTCATCCTCTCTGGAGCTTCTAGGCTCGGGAATGTACAGTGCACAATAAATACATGGAGAGATCATAAATAGCTTCCATAAAGATTCATTTATTCTAGTAGTTATATATATGTTTTTGATGATCATTTTAGTGATTGTTCAAAACTTATTTTTTAAGCCCAGAGTGCTTACATCTTACGAATGAAGATGCTTTGAGGATTATTCATTTTACTGGTTTCACTTACTCATGCAGCAAGTGTCCCTCGGGCCCACCCTAGGTGAGGAGTTGTTTTGTTAACTGCAGAACGCAACTTGCATCCACAGACTTCATTTCAGATAAGGAAGCAGGCAGCTACAATGCATGTGCATAAGTAAGGGCTCAAGGAGCTGGTGAGGGTGGTGTCTAAGTCAGTCCCAGTGAAGGAAGGTTTCCAGCAGAAGGGGGTCCCGTCGAAGTGGATTATGGTAAGATAGGGTGACGGAAGAGTCAGCCAGTGTCTCTTGCAAAGGCAAGGCTGAGGAGTGGGCTGGCTGGCATGCAGTTTCGGCAGGACTCCGCTTGCCTTAGACTCAGGTAATATGAACTAACTTTATTAATAAAGAACAATGGATAAAGAGCAGAAAGCACAGATTATGTGTCTTTTGCCTATTCTAACTAATTGTGGGCAGATTGCTCTCCTTCCCCGCTTCCAGTTTCCATCATATATAAAACGAGAAAAACAAAATAAAACAATGCTTGGCCTTTTTTACCTCTCTGAGCTATAAACCCCCTTTGAAGGACAGGACATAAAATTCTTTGATAGGAAAGACAGTATCCTTTAATTTCAAGGTTGAAAGGTTGTATATGGGATTCATTAAGAGATGTAATGGATATAGTCTCTAAAAAGCTAAGAAATATGAAGTGACTCTAGGACCTAGAATATAGTAGCCTCTAGCCAAGTCTAGTTATTTAGATTAAAATTAAATAAAATTAGAAACCAGTCCACTGCTCACATTTCAAATGCACGGTAGCCACAAGTAGGCAGTGGCTACTGTATTTGTGCAGATGTTCAGCTTTTCCACAGCACTGAGCTCTGTCAGAGAGTTCTGAACTAGACTCATCCTGATGCAGAAACTGTAGGTCTGAGACGTCGATATGGGAAGCAATTAGATAATTATAGAAAAGTTTAGGTACATGGACGTACATATCTTTTAAAAATATTGTTTATGAAAGTGTATCAGGGTAAAGGGACTTATTTGTCCAATACTGGGGCCTTTTTGAATGGATAGTATTATGTTTGTATAGCTTCATATATGTACAGGAGCACATAGTGAAACCCAAAATTCTACACATAGTGAAGGCATGGGTTGATGTTATTTGGTACATACATGTAGGGTGTGTGTCTCTGCATACCGTATTCAGGGAAGAAAAGGGTATGACTGGTAGGAGAAATACGGCCTATTGGTGTCATGCATTTACTAGCATCTGAAAGTGACTTTAGTCATAGTGTGTTTTTTACATTTCATCTTTACTTTGTCTCCTGAATCTTTTGATACATGTAACCATGTAACCAAGAAAGAAAAAGAGAGCAGAAGTGTTTGCACATGCCTGGATATGAAAGTGCTTGTCTGAACAGCAGCTGAGACACATTTTTTTTTCCAAAGCATACGGTAGGTGCCTGATGATTTGCAGACATGGGAGTTATGCTTATTTTGCAAAGAAAGGGATTTATCATCTCCATAAAACACTGTCATCATGGATTATTCAGTGCAGTGTGCCTGAGCCCTTACTGGGGAAGCCTTCCAGCCCCTCGACACCAGGCTCAAGAGCCAGCAGAACCTCTTGCTCCACCTGAGATGCCCCTTACTATAAGATGTATATGTGTGTGAGTGAGTGTGTGTGTGTGTGCACACGGGCGCAGCGTGGATGCGGTGAAGAGGCTTGGCACACGCCTGCTCTCAGCAGCTAGGGGATCAAAATGGGGCTGGCCCTGTTGAGCAACTTCCTTGCCACAAACCTAATAATCTGAGGCATGGCTGCCAACCAGTTTGTAGAAAAGCTCAGTGGGGACAACACTGCTTCGGCTGTGGTGATAGTTCCTGTGTACTCTAACAGAGATGGTCATGAGGCCCCTGATCCTTATGAGTACCACACTGGGGAAATGATGCCTGTAAGTTGTCCCTGACTTGTGATGATTTACAATTTCTCTTTTTCACAATGCTGCAAAAGATGGCTTATCTAACCACTCGAGTTTTTCTTTCCCTGCACTACCCAGTACGTTACTTCTGTCCTCCTGCCCTTGATCATTAAGGAAGCTTTGCATTAGGGTTATATGATTCTACTCAACCATAGCCTAGTGTAAGTGTTCTGAGTATCTGGCAGGTAGGCTCTTCCAAACTATGGTATATGGTAGGTTGTGAATATTAAGTGCCTTTTGACTTTTACAATATTTTCACCAGAGAGGAGTTTCTTACCTTATGATAAGTTGAGAATCATCTATATTCTTGCTATTTATGTAAAATATTTGGCATAAGAGAAAGCGAAGCCCTAGCCCCATAATCTCAATTGTTTCATGCCCTGCTTCTTACTGTCCAAAGCCATGGTAGCTTGAGAACGGGGCCTTCCCAATGCCCTAAGCTTGAGAGCGGGGCCTTCCCAATGCCCTGTGTGCTGCTTCTACAGCTCAGAGGAAGTCTTCAATGATAGCTGCCTGGTTTCCGTGCTTGCAGTGTGCGTCCTGGTACAATACTTCCTCCTTCTCTATACCCAAGATAAGTCATAATATACTTTGGAAGTCAGGTAAGAATTTACTTAATAAATGGGGAAAAATTTCACCCACAAAACCTCTCTGTAACTGAGTAGATGTGACTAGTACTTCTCCATCCGCATCTTCTCTCTGAGAGCTGTAGGGTTTTCTAGAGGTGTGGGGGAAAGCATCCCTGTTGAGACACAGCAGCTATTATTTGGCAAGCACCAACAGAACTCCCACCCAGGACAAATTGCTTTCAAAACTGAATAAAGATAAGAAATTGGTAAAAAAAAAATCTGGAACTCTTATTAACTCTGATTTCATAATTGTAATTTTTTCATAAAGTTTATATAAAGATTGAGATGTAGGGGCTGGAGAGATAACTGCACACCATCAAGACATGACCTTCAATCCTTAACACCCAGGTAAAGAGCTCCTGTTCTACCTACTCCCATCCAGGTAGGGGTCTGAGATGAGAAGAGCCCTGGAACTTGCAGCTGAGTCTATGTTCAGGGAGAGACTCTGTCTGAAATATGGCAGAGTAATAGAATACTACAGCCAGCATCCTCATTTGGACTCTTCACATGACAGTCTGTGTATACACACACACACACACACACACACACACACCATAAAAACATTGTGATTGACATTTTTCCTTGGATTTTTTTAAGCAAAGGGGAAAATGAAGCAATAGAGATATTTTTATCCTACTTAGAAAAGATCCACAAATATAAATTCATTGTTTTTTTCTCTCTTAAAATCATTACCTAACTTTGTGGCTCTGAGTTGGTTAATCTCTCATGGTCTCTGTTTTCTCACCTAGAATATGGGGAAATAAGATATTTTCTAAGTTCTTTTCAGCTCAAGCATTCTGGCTGGGCCTCAGGCAAGCTTATCTTTGCTTTGTCATGGTCTCAGGATTTGGCAGTGATTAATTTCTCTAAGAGATCAAGTTGCCTAAAATATAGCAGTCAATGCAAATATATTTTGGATGTAAAGAAAATTATGACTATTGTGTTTCAATAGTCTCAAAAACTTTTAGAAAAAGTCTGCCTAGGGCACTGTTGCTTTCTCATTTCTTCAGCAAAACAGCTGCAGAGCAAGCCAGAAATAATGAATTCCTGGTCTACAAGGCCAGAAGAAATTCTCCTTTCACCTTATACAATTAGATGATATGTTTTTGTTTTCTGTAACGCTTGGGTTTTTTAGGATACATGCCTCGTTTTGGTGGAGAGTGTCAAGAGTATAACTCTTACCTACCCTGATGAAGCAGCCGCTCCCACAAGACATCAGACAGCCTGATGTCACACCTGCAGAAGACTCTGATGTATCTGCCGTTCCCAGATTCCCAAGGGATTCTCAAACCCAAAGATTCTTGGGAAACCCATGTGCTAATTAGGTCAAAGCTTAGCTATAAAGTGTGTGTTCGTGTGCAGGCATGTGCATGCATGAGCCTATGTATGTGTATGTGATGTGTGTGTGTGTATTTACTTCTAAATACTACAGGTTCTATGCTCCCAAGCTGGTTCCACTATTAAGTGGGTAAGGAAGTTCTATTCCATGACGTCCATCCTTTGCCCAGGTTCTTTCCATTTTTTGCTCCTTTCTCTTTCACACAGGGTTGACAAACTACCCTGTCTTTTTTTTTAAATGACAGATACTTTTGTATAATTAAGCAATACTCACTTATTGTCTACAAAGCAACACTTTTGTTCTAGCAACAGAGTTAAGAACTGCAACAGAGTTTGGTATTTGGGCCTATAAAGTCAGAAATATTTGCTTTAATCCTTCACAGAGACACTATTTACCTTGAGTGTATATAGTATAACTTAAGTTTGGTCTAGGCCACAGTGCTGTTTAACATTCAGAAAAGAAGAAAAAGGAACTAATCACAAGATCACCCCTGCAAGAATTGAACACCCTGCCCTGTCCTCACTTTCTTTCCATCAGCATGTATGATTTGTATTGAGGATTTCATGGTGGCATTTTCATACATTTATATAGTGTGCTTTGATGGTATTCATGACCTTTTCTTCCTTCTTTATACCCTGTTCTTTTACTTCTTTACATATTCCTAGCATCCATCCTCTTACTTTCAGGGACTTTTCAATCCCTCTAAATTTTATGTAAGAGAAAACATATTTGTATTTATGAATCTGGCTTGTTTTGCTTAACGTGATAGCCTCCAGGTCTATTTTTTTTCAAATGACCCAATTTTCTTCTTTATGTCTGAATAAGATCTCATTATGCGTATATGCCTTGTTTTTCATTCCTTGGTAGGCTCCAAGGCTGGTTCCATGGCTCTTATGAGCAGTGCTGAGATGGCATAGGCAGGTAGTATCTATAGATTTCTTTGTGTGTATACTCAGGAATAATGTTGTTGGAGCATACAATAGTTCTATTTTTTGTTTTTCTTTTTAAGAACTGCCATACTAATGTTTTTTTAGTGGCTGCACTAATCTGTGAATTCTTTTTTGTCTTATCTTGCTAACTTGTTGAGTTTTGTTTTAATGTTGTCTGTGATCTGGAGCTTTGTGTTAATCTTATGTTCCTTTAGCTCACTAAGATGATGACTACTACTACTGCCTAAGAATGAGGATGTCTCTTCCTAGTACCCCCTGTGTGTGACAGAGTTTGACCCTCAGGAGTCACTCAGCCATCTGAACCAACTGGTGGTCAAGTACCAGCAAGCTAGTATGGAGAAGGAAGTGTGACTTACTTACCTAGGCCCCTTGCTGGCATGATCTTATGATAATCATTTGCATTCTGTTCAGGTTTTCCAAGTCTAGGAACATATCTGCTATCTCTACATTAAACATCTTTCATTTTCAAAAATAAAATTATAAATAAATGATAATTTTAGTGTGTACCTGGTGAGTACAACTATTTCCTATGAAATGATCAAGAGATATGGCAAATATCTCAGCACTGTCTACAGCATTCTGCTGGCTAGCTGATGGAACTCTTCAATTATGTGAACAACCTGAAGCCCAGAACAGGCATGTGGCCATTGAGTGTAGATCATGAAAGACCAAGTTCTGAGCTGTTTGACGTTGGGAAGCTCACTATGTCATTTTTACTTTTCATTCAGATACCCACCTGTGCATGGTTAGGGGTATACTGATAAATAAATCAGACCAAGATCTGAATCAATATATAAACAGTGAGTCTAGTGGAAGATGAATTGCACAAATACTAAACAAATGAAACAGATAAACTATATAGTAGATGATATGACAATAAACGCAGTTAGATAAAATTAAAATATATTCATGCTGGCGATTGTGAAGACTCGGTGTATTCATGCGTGTCACATGTCTGTACAGAGCTGGCATGGAAAGGTTAGGGACCCTCTCTTTCCTTGGCTGCTTTGCCTGTAAAAGTAAAGATAAACGTATTGATCTCACTGGTGGTGTAGCATGAGTAATAAAAACCCAGAACAGATATTCAGGTTCAACCCGAAGATTAGAAAAGCAAAGCAGCTAAGCCACTAGAAAGCTCTTACCTCTAAGAAATATTCAGAGTAAAAAAGCAGCGAGTTACTGTTTCATCCCACCTTATATTCCTCTCTAGTGCTGAGATCAAAGGTGTGGACCACCACTGCCTGGTCTGTATGATTGACTAGTGTGGCTGCTTTGTACTGACCTTCAGGCAAGCTTTATTTATTAAAATACAAATGGAATATCACTATGTTTCCCCTTTTGTGTCTAAAATGAAAAGGAAGGCTATAACTAATATAAGAAAACTATATACCATAAGTACAATAGCTGTATATAATGTATACAGACAATAAATATATCAACAATGTCTAGTCCATTTGCATTTGACAAATTCAGAGAAAATACTCCCTTATCTATCCTATCTTGGTAAGCCAAAGTCTTGTACCTAATTTACTTTCTATTGTAACTTGCTTTCTGCATCTGGGAAACAAGGAAAACTATAACTGTAACTATCTAGTCTTCAACTCCCTCAGAGACACAAGAAGGAAATATTAACTAAGTAAGCAGGAAGTGTGAGCAAGTGACTTCCAAAAACTGTGATAAGTGGCAGAAACAACTGGCTGCCTGGACAGTCACCCAAAGTTCCTCTGCAATGTTAGGGCATCTGTCTTCGGCCTACAGGCCTAGGATATCTGACAGACTTTTCTACGAAGCAGGATTTTTAAAGGACTGTCATGCCTTGTCTGAGCAAGGTTTAGCAGTCACTCTCTTTTTTGTCCTGCCTGTCCAATTAGGACAGCATACTGTCAGCACTCTAGGTAAGGACACTTTCTTACCCAGTGGCTTACTTTCTTTTGCAACTAAGAAAGCAAACTCCGTGTGGAGTTACTTCTATGCCCATCATCTTCTGTGAAGTAGATTGGTGCTGCCAGGAGCTGACATGTCTCACTGCGAGAGAGAGAGAGAGAGAGAGAGAGAGAGAGAGAGAGAGAGAGAGAGAGAGAGAAATGATGTTATTAAAACATTTTAAATGCCATATTCTGTAGATCTCTGAAGTGTTCAAGATGACCTGTCTATTTAAAATCTCTCTCTCTCTCTGACCTTGAAAATATACCTAAGTTTGGCAACGTGATTATTTACTAACTTGCATTTCCTTATTATCCTAAACAATGGGTTATATGCATTGCATTGTTAAATGAGCTGTATAGATACAATACCTTGAACAAGATTATGATATATATACAGTATGCTTTAACAAAATTAATCTCAAATTTATGTCAATATACAAAAGTCCAATGCAATGAAAAATCTTTAAAACTAGCAGTTGCTTTTTAAAAGTAGATTCAATAACCTACCTTTTTATCTTACCATATCTCTATCCCCCCATTTTTCTTTTCAGAGTAGATTCCATAATCTACCCTTTTATTTTATCATATCTATATTCCCCTTTTTTATTTCAAAACAAGAACCTTGAATCTAGTTTCATTGTTTAGATTTTTTCTGACCAATACCAATAACAACTTATAACTAACCCCCATCAACAATAACAAATATCCATAACATATTGAGTGCAAAAACCACCAACCCTACCTCTTAGGAATGTGGGTGTCTTATTCTTAGATTTGCTTCCTGCTGTCTCAGAGCAATGGTATTTCTAGGGGATCCTGAAAATATAAATTTGGGTTAATCATCAAGTCCTGTCTAGTCTCTATGTAATGGGAAAGTTCAGGGCTTGTTTCAAGTCCTGGCTAGAGCAGTCTGTTAGAAGGGATCATCTCAGCTAGCCACCTTGGAATTTTTCTGAGCACTTTGTAGTCAAAAGCTGATCTTTAAGTGGTGTTTTTCAGCTTTATGGTGTTATCATAGTCCTGGAGAAATCATCATTATGAGGGCCCATGCTCCTTTTGGAGGCTTCAAAGGTCACTGTTAGGTGTGCTCATGGTTCACTGCAGAAAACGGATAAAGACTCAAACCTGAAATAATGTACAGGAAGGTAGATGAAACCTTTTCCTAAAATTAGTTAATACTCTACATGACCATTAATACGATGAAAAAAGTTTAAAATGCATATACATATATATTAATCTTATAAATCTTATACCTTAGGAAAAGCTGTTAAGGAGTCAATATATAACCAAAAGATTATGAGATTAGTGGCAATAGAATAGTCCTTAATTTTTATTTCTTCTGTCCCATATCAGGTGGCTCTTCTGACATGAGACAGACATTTTGGGTTTCACATTAATGAACATTCCTGGGTTTAGAGAAGGAGAGAGCCACACTCCAACTCCAAAGTCAGCTTTAATTTTTAATTAGACTGGGACTACAAAAAGAGCATTTGCATTATATATCTATAGAGAACAAGAGAAACAGACATTTGGGAAAATTTATGAACTTTTATCCTGTTGGAAATGTATCAATTCTGTATCATCTGGTATAAATTCAACAGTTTCAATATACAAGAACAACTCTTCCTGCATATTGAGAATCAGTAACTATGTGGAGAAGTTCTTTAAAATCCTTTAGTACCGTTATAGTAGCATGTAATTCTGACTTTTGTGCAGAATCT
Source organism: Chionomys nivalis (assembly GCF_950005125.1). Classification (NCBI taxonomy): domain Eukaryota; kingdom Metazoa; phylum Chordata; class Mammalia; order Rodentia; family Cricetidae; genus Chionomys; species Chionomys nivalis. The sequence goes on along the minus strand of NC_080090.1, from coordinate 27,975,877 downwards.
TAAGGGCTTAAATCCACTTTACCTAAATTTTCTGATTTGTAAATTGCCCTTTCTGATTTATTTGCATCAGTATAGAATATAGGGGCTCCAGTTATTGGTGTGCCCTTACAATGTGAGAAAGGATCGAGTAAGTTCTCTTTGTAAATTGAATTCTCTTGCTTTTAGGACAGTTATTAATCTCTCCCCGAAATTACTACAAGTTCTTTGCCAGGGTTCACTTTCTTCCCATAATTTGTCAATTTTATCATTATTAATGTGTACTATAATTTCTGCTGGGTCTATTCCCGCTAATTGGTGAATTCTCAATTCTCCTTGTAGAATTATCTCAGAGATCTTTTCCACATAAGCTTTTAATTTTTTGTTTGGTTTATGTGGTAAAAAAAAAATCTAATCTAAAACAATATCTTCCCTCTGCATTAAAATTCCTATAGGGGAATGCTTGGAGGGGAATATGACCAGAATGCAGGTAAGATTAGGATCCACATATCCTTTTATGTAATTTTTCTTCAATCAAAGTCAATTATCTCACAACTTCAGCTAATAATTCTCTGGGACTATTTAAGTCCTTGTCACCCATCTAAGGTTTTGTTTAAATTAATCAGGACATTAGGACCTATCCCTATCCCAATAGTGCATCATAGATGAGAAATGTCTCCTAGCAATCTTTGGAAATCATTATGAGTCTAAAGTTGACCTTTTGGGGTCTAATTTTTTTGTAAACCTATTTTATAACCTAAAAATTAATAGAATCTCCTCTTAATATTTTTTTACAGGAGCAATTTGTATACCTCAACAAGACAAAATTTTCTTTACTTCTTCAAACATTCTTTCTAAAGTATTTACATTTCAATCAGATAACAAAATGTCATCCATGTAATGGCAAACTATAGGTTCAGGAAATTGCTTATGTATCATTTCCAATGGCTGACTTAATAAATATTAGCACAGGGTAGAGCTATTTTACTTTTCCTGTGAGAGAACCTTCCATTGATATCTTTTAGCAAGCTGAGAATTATTATAAGTTGGCACTGTAAAGGCAAATATTTCTCTGTCTATTTCTTGTAAAGGTATGGTGAAGAAACAGTCTTTTAAATCAATAACTACAAGAGGCCATCATTTAGGCATTAGAGAAGGCAATGAAATGCCAAACTGTAGAAAGCCCATTGGATGAGTCACCTTATCAACAGCTCTTAGACCTGTTACCATTTTCTATTTTCCAGATTTTTTTTTTAACAAGTGCAGGACAATTCCAAGAGCTGGTTTCTTCTTCAACATGCTGAGCATCTAGTTACTCCTGTACCAGATGTTCTAATATCTGCATTTTTTCTATTGTTAAAGGCCATTGACCAATTTGTCTGTCAACCATTTTAAAGGTAGGGCTGTTGGTGCCTTTGAAATACCAGCAGCTGTGTGCCCTGTTTTTGTACAAGCAGAATAGTCAATGACTATCTTTATAATATTTTTGCAATATTATTAATATTTTTCCCAGAAACATATGTTCATTTATGGTTTGTTTCTAAGATGGGGGAATGTTAATCTGAGTATTCCATTGCTGTAACAAATCATGTCCCCACAAATTAAATGCTATGTTAGTCATATATGGTTTTACTATTTCTCTCCGTCATTCTAGCCCTATACATTCAACGCATCTCTTGCTCTGTTTTACCTGAGGCAAAGTTCCAATACCTAAAAACTGAACATTTATATCCTGAAGGGGTCGATTTGGATGCCAAGATTGTGATGAAATTATTGTTACAGCTGCACCTGTGTCTACAAGACCTTCAATGACATCACTTATCCATGTTTTTAATTTTGGTCTTTGTTTATTGAAGTTATCCAAAATACTCACTTTATGGTTTCTCGTGAATTTTTTATTCTTTCTTTATAGCTATTCTATTATTCAGAGAAGTATGGTTTCTTACTATATGCATTATGTTTTTTAATTGCTCTGGGAAGAACTTTCCTCTATGATGACAAGAAACGACTGAACCTAAACTTCCAGACAGCAAAGGATTGCCTTGAATATTCCTCGTTGACCTACATCCATTAGTTCAATGCCTGCCTTTGCCGTCCCATCCACATAATCCAGAAGGAAGGGGTATTCTGAATGGAAAAAAAAAAAAAACATTATTTCTAAAATCTCCCTTTTACTGTAACCAAGTTTGCCATAATTATAACATCTTACATTTTCATTTTCCCTCAAACCCGTGGAAATCACCTTTCCTATCATGGTCATGAAATTTAATATTGTATTTTAAATCCATTCCTCCAAAGGTGCTGACCTTGCCTTTAACAGCCAAATTATCTTTTTGCATAGAGTTTTGGCATTTTAAAAGCCATAGATGCAATTAGTATTTCTCTTTCTTCTAAATTTGGTATCATTCTGTTTACTGCTGAAATCAGTCTTTGTAAAAAAAAAAAAAAATCCATAAAGGCTTCCTTTGGGCCCTGTATACTTTAGTAAATGACTCAATTTTATTTCCTAGTTCTCTAATTCTGTCTCAAGCATTCAAAGCTGCTGCATTGGATCAATACAGGGTGTGGTCATCATATACAGCTTGCCTTTCTATATTAGCATAATCTCTATTTCCAAGAATTTGTTCTTGGGAGATTTCTCTACCTCTAAATTTACTCCATTGTTCAATAATCCTAGCCTTTTCTCTAAACCACCTACTCCATTGTAATTGTGGATCTGGTTCTAAAACACCTTTAACCAATTCTATCCATTCTTTAGGAATAATTCTATTGCAAACTGACCACGAGTTTAACGTTTGCTTCACAAAAGGTGAATGCATGCCATATGAGACAATTGCTTCCTTGAATCTCCTTAAATCTAACATTGGCACAGGAGTCCAGTTAGCTGTAACAGAACCTCTGCCATTTGCCAATTTCTGTAATGTTGCTGGGTATATTAAAGTTGTTTTCTGAAAACCTTAGGCTGTTCCTATCTTATAATGCAATGATAAAATTGGCTCTCCATTAAATTCCTCTGTCTGGATTTGAATATCTCTGTGATCTGTTTTATTTGGTTTTTCTAAGGCCTGTATCTTAGCACTCAGATTAACCAACTTTTTTAGTGATAAGACAAAAATGATAAACTAATAATGCTTACAATTGATACTTCATAAATCTAAATTTCATAAATCCTCTCATTTAATCATTCCAGTTTCAAACTGTCTAGCATATTATCATACAGAAATCCAAATCTCTCCATTTTAATGGTTTGTCCCCTTTTTTAATGTGGGGAAAATCTGTCTTTTAATTAATCCCTCCCTTTAAGAATTTCCAATTGTCTTATGAAATCTACTGATGATGTTGATGAAGATGTGTGGCTGATTGCTGCTGTGTAGAACAGGAAAAACCTGATTGGATTTCAAGGCAGCTACCTAGTTTGACAGAAGCCCAAGAAGGGGATTAAGGGAGAGCCCATACCCACAAGAAAGAGAGAGAGAGAGAGAGAGAGAGAGAGAGAGAGAGAGAGAGAGATCTGAAAAGCACACAGGGCTTCAGAGAAAGAGAAAAACCAGGTGTGGTGGGGGCTGCCTAAAGGCAGAACCAGCCAGTCTAGGGCCCGGGGATTCCTGTGGCATTTGGAGCCCAGGTGCTTCTGGAGACTGTTTCAGAGAGACTACAGCAAGAAATTCTCAAACTTGCTCACAGATTTGAGGTAAAAAGGAAAAGAATGTTTAGCCCGGTGGGGCTAGAACCCCATTCCAGCTCTGGCCTGTGTCAGTGGCTAAAAAGCCACAGGGAAATGGCTTTTCTGTGAACTCGTACCCCAAATGTTTGGTGCCAGATGTGGCTCAATGTCAGTTATTTTGATAAGCTCGCATTGTTGTGGCTGTGGTTTGCATTATTTACAAAACTCTATTATTCACTTTGTCTCCTGTGAATTATCACGTGTCAGATGGAGGGATGCTTTCTGAGGGGCTTGCTGAAGGAAACGGAAAGGGGTAATCCCTTGGAGACCACTCCCAGCAGATCTTGCCTTCCCTCAATAAAATCACCTCTGCCTGAAGCAGTGGTGAGAGACCACATGGTGAAGATAGCCACCACCACATCCTAGGATTATGGCTGTGCATTTCCATGTCCATGCTTGCTTTAGAGGTCACTGGACTGTGCCACTCACCTAAGGGCAGAGTGACAGAGCATCTAAGGATGCTGATTCTGAGGACATCTGTAGCTACTGTCTAGTGTCCTGTGTCTGTCATAGCTTCCTTGTAAAAGAAACTCCCAGGAGAGTCTAAACACTGTGTCCCTGGGGTCTAGAGACCATGGACTCTGGTTACCACTCATTAAGTATAGTGTTCCATCTAAAGAATAGCTGCCAGCAGACCACAAGGAAGACACAGGAGCATGGGCTGCTCTGCAAGTGCATGCAGGAAGAGAGCCAAAGCCCCAGGAGTTGCCCTAAAGGGTGAGCTAGATGCAAAATGAGCTAAGCATCATAACCAAGATGGATGTTGTTTATGATTATTATTTTCATCATCAACTTCCAAGTGCTAGAGATTTATTCTAGCGTCTCACACACACTAATCATATGCTCCACCATTGAGCTGCAACCCCAGCCTGTGAAACTTATATGTAATTTTTTTCATTCTTTCAACACTTTTATTATACCTCTGTAACATTTGAAAATATACTACACAGGAAAACTTTTTGAGAGTCAACACAGTATATGAGTTGAATAGAAAATACGTTCAGTTATCACTCCTAAACTGTAGGAAGTGAAAGCAGTAATGGTTGCTAGGAAGTGTATGTAGGCTAGTCTAAGATTCAAAGAGAATTCTAGGACTGATTAGTTATGTCTACCACACTATACCAAGAACGCAGACGGAAGGGACTCAAGTGCCAGGTTTGTTCTCCCGAGAATGTCTTTAAAAGGATACTGATTATTATTGTGCTTCCTATGAAAATCAGAGCCATTGTGGAGATGGCCCAACATCTGTTCTCGGAAAGAACCAATATTCCATGACTGTGTTTACAGCTTGACACACTACTGCAGTTGGCAGTTGTTAACTTCATACAGAAATGTTTATAAATTGAGCTCTGTGCAATTTCATCATGAATTAAGGAATATCAGCATTTAAACTGAAATAAATCAACAGGGACCAGATATAAAATACTCTTTGATCTTCTCTTTTAAAATTATGCTTTGCAAAAAAGAAAAATTACCAAAATATCATAGAGAATATTTACGTGTTTAAAATGTTTTTGATTTTAGGATTTCCAGCACAGTGCCTCTTTTTATGTTTCCTTAAACACAGAGTCTAATCGTGCACTTTCTCAGCGTTCCGTCATTAGTGTTCATCACAGTGCGCTTTAAAATGCAGGGTATGGGTTTTTACCAAGGTGGGAAAGCTGTGGGAAGAAATATTTATTTTTTCATTCCGATTTAAAGGTTTTAAAAATTTCAACTGCTTAATTTTACCAAAATTACAAACGGAAAAGTAGTAAACTATTTCAGGAAAGCAGGAAGTTAACCTCCAGGCCTCAGGGATTAAAGGCCAGAATGTACAAGAATTGCAGCTCCCGTTCCTCGTTGAAGCCTAAAATGAATTTACCAGGTTTGTTCAGGGCCACCACTGTCCTGTGTTTTCTCCTCTTCCAGAACAATAGAGTTCAGCGCTGCTAAGTCCCTACCTTCCACATAACGGAGCTTTTCAACCTTTAAGATCATAATGGTGAATGCTGGCCTGCCAACCACACCAGATACTCAAGAAACCAGCACACCGAAGTTGGCATTGACTCTCATCACCAGAGAATGTTTGTGCAAATAAAGTGTCAATGACTTTGAGACAAGGAGATGGTTTAATCTTCACAGGAGGATTTCTTTCTTTTCTCTCTTTCTCTTTTTATTTTATTTTTGTTTTGTTTTGCTTATTTGAGACAAGGTTTGTCTGGATGACTTGGAATTTGCTCTGTAAACCAGGCTGGCCTTGAACTCACAGAGATCCACCTGCCTCTGCCTCCTGAGTGCTGGGAGTAAAGGTGTGTGCCACCACCTTCTGACTCATAGAAGGATTTCTAACTTTGTGTTAATTCTACAGAAAATCAACAATAACAACAAACAACAACAAAAAAAAAAAACCCCTTGGATCTTGGACTTATTAATTTTCCCAACCAATAGCTTGTTTGTTCCATGTAAAGTATCTGAATCTTCTGAATATTTTGTTTTTTTCCTATAGGCTGGGTACTTCAAAAGGACAACATGCTATAGTTTTCAATATATTTTTATAGGTCAGCTTGTAAACCTAATTTCTCACTATTTCTTGAAATGAGAGGTGGTGTGGGACATTGGTCTGTAGTCTGTCAGTTATATTTTAAATAAACGCTGATAGGCCAGTAGCCAGACAGGAAGTATAGGTAGGACAACCAGTCAGGAAGTAGAGGTGGGTCAATGAGAATAGGAGAATTCTGGGAAGAAGGAAATTCTAGTCTGCAATCCTGTCCCAGCTACAGAAGAATCAAAATGTGACTGCCCCACCGAATAAGGTACCAAGCCACATGGCTAACACAGATAAGAATAATGGGCCAATATAAGTTGTAAGAGTTAATAACAAGTCTGAGATACTGGGCCAATCAGTTTATAACTAATGTAGACCTCTGTGTGATTTATTTGGGACTTAATGACTACAGGGACCAGAAGGGACAGAAACCTCAGAAACACAAACAACAGAGGGGCTTTATAATACTTAAGAAATCACCCAGTTATAACGCTTTTTTATTTTAAATATGAATTATGTAAAATATATTTTTTCAACTATATATTTTTCAACTGGACCAATAATAAATAATTAAAAACGACATGGTCTTTTAAGATTCTGATTTTCCTACCTGGAACTTGTCACGCATCCCAAAACAGTGCCTTCCCCTACCTCCCATCTCAGATCTCTGTTCTAAATCACACTTTTGTCTGGTTCTGACCTATTTGCGTACAATGTGTGTAGAAGCACAGTGTGGTGCTGACTCGTGGTGTGCCACAGAGGTAGCATTTAGCCAGGGAAGGAACACAGAAATATGGAATAGTTAATATTATCCAGGATATTACATTTATACCTGGAATTTTATAAAGGAGTGCTTTTACAAACTTCTTAAATTATAGATATACTTGGCAACCAGTTTTTTTTTTTTTTAAAAAAAAAGCTATTTGGATGAAGAATTTTATCTGTAAATATATTATTTGGCTAAGCATTCACTTTATTTTGATCTTTCCCCCTGTTGATTACCTTGGTTCTCTGGTTGTGGTTCCTGCAGCAATCTCAGAATCTCTCAGGAACTCATTAGGGATGCAGACATCAGGTCCCCTGCATCCCTGCAGAATCTGAGGCTCTGGAAGTAGGCTGAAGCAGCCAGTTCCATAACAAGTCTTCCTGTAGAGTGGACCCTGTAAGTGAGTGACGGGTGCATTCACAGACTCTGCGTGTGTAAGAGCCTTTGTGTAATGGGTGTACACGCAAAGGGAGTCCAGCCTTCTGACTGCAACACAGTACAATCTACAGATGTATTAGGCCACGCCAAATCTATCCTGGGATGCATATGTTATACAGGCCATCTTGGAATTTGTAAAGGTTGCTTAACAGTTTTATGTATGTATGTATGTATGTATGTATGTATGTATGATGTATGTGTGTATGTATTTGTTTATTTACTTACTCACTTTTGTCCCAGGTCTGCCAAATGAGAGCCAGCCCTTCATGCAGGTGGTTGCCTATGCATGCTCAGTCTGAAAACTCATGTCTACCCATCACATACAGGTTCTTCTCAGTATCTGTTTAGTTGGCCACTTGACTATAAAGAAAAACCTGTTCATGTCATCCATACGACATTGGCCCCAATAGAAGCCATCAGTAAATTGTGTTCATCTTTTTACTTAACCAGAATTACCTGGTTTTTAGATGAGTCTTGGGCAGCTTTCTGACTTTTTCATAGAAATTAGCCAAGAGATAACCAGAAGTGAAGTGTGCTGATTTTTCAAACCACCTTGAAGTGTTTTGTTTTCCCCTAGTTACCCAGAAAATCTTTTAATTTCTTTTTCTAATATCATCATATGTTGCAAATGTTAGTTTTAGTATCACCCAAATCTTTAGGTACAATATGTCTCAAAGAATCTTCCCTTGTCAATGTGTTGATTGTAGCAACATGTAATTGTGATGCCTATAGATAACCAGATATTCCAAATTATGATACTCAAACAATCCTCATTCATGAGGCTTAATTTTAACAGTGTGGGTAAGGTACAGGGGAATTATTAACATTTGTGCAAGAACCTGGGACAATAAGAGCAGAGTTGTCACCACTTACAGCCCCAAAAGGACAAAGGAAGGAAGGGATTCTAGAATGTGGGACTAGAGATGGTCATTTTGAGCTGCCCCAAGAAGGGTGATGTTCTCTAGAGGAACAAAGTCTCAGAGGAGGACTTAGCAGGGAGGAAACCAGGGAAATAAATCCCCCAATCTCATGTATGTGTGTACATCTGCCTTTGGAGCTACTCTGCTGAATGCCCAAGTGTGCACAGAATGCCAGTGTACAAGTGTGCCGTCATGTAGGAATGGAGCGAGGGTCGAAGAGTGAGACGGAGCTAAAAGGATGGATGCACAGTACCTGGAAGCCTTGCCATCTGTGATATTAGTATTAGCTGTCAACTTGACAGACTCTAGAATCACCTGAGTGACCACCCTGTGGCTATCCCTATGGGACATTATCTTGGTTGTGTTAATTAGCATTAATGTGGGGAGATCTGCCCACTCTGGGTGGCCCCATTCCCTGGCTGGATCCCTGACTCTAAGCAGAGAAGGGGAACTGAGAGTGACGTGTCCTCATTCCTCTTTGCATTCTGATTGTGGATTTTATGTGACCAAGTTCTGACTGCTTGGTTTTCCTCCTGTGATGGGCTTTCCACTTGAACTGTGGACTAGATATTAGGTCAGTCCTCCCTTAAATTTCTTTTGTCAGTGTATTTTATCACAAACAGTCAGAAAGAAACTCGGGCAGGATATATTAACATCCTTTGTGTCCTTATCTAGGGAGAGTTACAAGTCACCTTGAGGGCTATGTCACTGTGGTATAATGACATTTTAAACCATATATCAAACAAGAACAATTATACATTTTGTATTTTTTGTTGTTATATAGAAGATAGGAAAGGGGAGAAAATGCATAATGGGCAATGTGTTTATTTTATTTCTGTGGCTGTGATGAAATATCCCAACCAAAGCAACTTAGAGGAAAAATGATTTATTTTAATTTACAATTCAGGGCATAGTCATGTTTGTAGAGCCATCATTGTTCCAGAAGCTTGAAGCAGCCGTTCAGATCACATCTACAATGAAGAGCAGAGAGAAATAAATGTGTGTGCTTACTTTCTTGCTTGCTTGTGCTCAGTTTGATGTCTCTGTTCTTAAACAGTTCAGGAATGCCTGCTTGGGGAATGGTGCTCCCTGCAGTGGACTATGTCTTCCCACATCATTTGCCTTAATTAAAATGATATTCCCATGGACATGTCTATAGTGCCAATCCATTGTTGGCAACCAATTAGTGAGGCTTTCTCTAAAGGTGACTTTATGTTGTGTCAAGTTGATGATTGAAACTAACCATCACAGACAATTTAAAACACAAAACTGCTCTAATCTCCATTTCTGCACCCAGGGACAAGTTCTCATGGATAATCTCTGTTTCCATTTTCTGTCTCCTCTTGATGTTGAAGGTCATCTCAGTCCATGATGACCTGGACATATTGTGACTACTCTTTTCACTGGCCATGTATTTCACTTCTAGGCATTCTAGTGAATCTCTTGGTTGCACATGTCACCTTTATCCTGTTGAGTGGCAATAATGCTGATTTTCTTTATGATTGTTGGGTTAATAGAATGAATGAGTAACCTAGAATGAACACAGGGAAGTCTTGGCTTCTAGTCTATCATATAGCATTACTCTCTGGTGGAAACAATAGTCCTCCATTGAGTTATGGGTGTTTGGTTAAGGAAGTACTCTCTCCTTGCCCTGTTTATAGTCTATCAACTCATCCTGAAGGGAAATGACACCATGTTCAGTGCACTGGCTTGAGGCACACTCTGAATTGCCATGGGGCAGCAGCCTAACCTCTTTGTATGTTGTCACTCAGCTGATACCAAACTAGCACTTCTAGCTAAAAGAGCCATTTATATACTACCTCTGCAGTCAGTCTTTTCCAGGAGCTGGCAGTGATGTTGTGCAGGGTTCCATATGCTATGCAAGGCTTTTGGCACACACAGAATTATGGTTCTGATAAAGTGTTGAGAGAAGAGGTAAGAAATCCATCAGCAAAATGCTTCTATCCTACTTAAGGCAAATCCTTGTTCTCCCAAAGTCAATCTGATATTCTTAACCTATCAATTTATGCTTCATTAACTTCTCTAGGTGTGTGTGTGTGTGTGTGTGTGTGTGTGTGTGTTATGTGATGTGCATATAATTTTAAGCCAGAGTCTTGAGTCTTGATATACTGATAGCCTGGAACTTGCTATGTAGTCACGAATGCCCTGGAACTTGGAATCCTCTTGCTTCTGACATCTGAGAACTAGGATTATACACCCATGCTACCATGTTTATCTTTTAAAAAAATAATATTCTAAAGAATTACTTTGTTTATTATTTTTATATGTCAAGCTTCTCTTCTAATTGTGTGATTCTTTATGCTCTTAGAAATATTTTTGATATAATGTATTTAGCAATGAACATTTCCAGATTTTGTATCTTGAGAACTGTCTTGATTTTTACTTCACTCTCAAATCATTCATTCTTAGGTTGATGTTATTTTCTCTCCACTGTTTTTCTAGTCCCCACTGCATCTATAGAAAGGTTTCTATTCCCAGCCATTTAGTCCTAAAGAAATACACAGAGGTCTACATTAATTATAAACTGGTTGACCTATTAACTCAGGCTTCTTATTAACTCTTACAGCCTACATTAACCCATAATTGTTGTCTGTGTTAACCACGTGAATTGGTACCTTTTATCAGTGAGGCATTCTCATCTTGCTTCCTCTGTGTCTCGGTAACATCTATAGACTGACTCTTTCCTCTTCCCAGATTTTCCTGTTCTCCTTGCCCCACCTATACTTCCTGTCTGGTCACCTGCCTATACTTCCTTCCTGGTTCCTGACTGGAATATTTTGTGAGACTTGATCATCTCCATCTTGATGCTGTTCTGGATGTAGAACTCAGACATCTGGGACATTCGCTCCTATTGGAGATTTCTCGGGGGTCTTCCTTGATCAAACCTGATTTTTCTTAACCCAGAATAAATCCACAGTCTCTCATTTCCTTTGGAAACAAAGCAAAACCTCTTCTCCAAAATAACGCATCAATTTTGAAGTCAAAGCATTTTCAAAATATAGGTTGTATTAATCCAGCAGCATTTATAATCAAATGTCTTTAGCAGCTGTTTCTCCTTCCTCAGCCATCAAACAATTCAAAGACAACACAATAACATACAGTATAAAGATTCTCTGTGTATTTTCTATTTTATGGCCTTATTTTAAACTATATTTTTATTTTTAATTTTTGGCTTTTTGAGACAGGGTTTCTCTGTGTATCTTTGGCTGTCCTAGAACTCACTCTGTAGACCAGGCTGTCCTTGAACTCACAGAGATTCACCTGCCTCTACCTCCCAAGTGCTGGGATTAAAAGTGTGTGCCACCACACCCAACTTTTCTCTTTTTTTTTAAAGGACTTTATCCTTTTTCTTTTCTCTCCCAAGCCTACATACATTTTTAAACACACTGTAAACCGTTTAGAGGTTTTCTTTCATCTGAATCTATCTTTCCTGTATACCTCTCTTTTTCTGACCACATGAGTCTTTAATTTGCTAAGCAATATGGCTAGGATTAGAGCCGTGGCTTTGACGACTGGATCCACCCCATTCCTTAGTTTTCTGAGAGTCTATTCTCATAGTGGAGGTACTGGTGGGAGCCATGTTTATTGCCACAACTCTGTGGAGTTTCAAGGTCCTGCTACCACCAAGAAGCAAACTGTTGGGAATTCATAAACACCATTTAAGTATTTTCTGGTGAGGCCTCTTAAAAGAGCTGCAAGCTTTTTGCAGCTAAAGCTGAATCAGGAAACCTCTCTTAAACGAGACATGCTTGCCTCTAGCAGACAGAGTCCACCCAAGAAAATGCTGCTACCATGAAGCCTTGCTTTTGTTCTTTTGTGTCTAGAATTATTTCCCAAACTCTGGTCCAGAGAATTGTGGTTACCCTTTCTCTGGATTGTTTTAAAGATGCTTTTCTTTATTGCTCGGTAGTTCTGCTGTACTGCGTTGCTATTATTTTTGTTTCATTTATTCTGTTTCTTACAGTAAAGTTATATCCTTTAGATGTTAGAGTTTGCTCCCAGAGTTACCCTATGACTGGTACCTCAGTGATCCTGATGATGTTAGAGTTTGCTCCCAGAGTGACCCTGTATATTATTTGGCCTTTCAGTTTGCAGTTCTGGTTTGAACTCATATTTGGAGCTTGGGTATGGTGTTTCTGTTTATCTCAATCTCCTTCTAGGTTTCTGGGAGCTCTGCAATGCAGTCACAGTTGTGTTTTAAGGCCATTCATGGCAGCTACCCTGCTTTAGCCTGGCAGCAGATGCCTCTGACTTTGTGTATGGAATGTACACACACTAGTAATAAAATAACACCAGAAAAGTCTTAAAATATTTTGAGCCCATCTATCATAATTTTATAATAGTTACACATTTTCAAGTTTTCCGGGATTTTCCATTTAAGACCTTGGTCAGTCTCCTTAGACTAAAGCCCTTTGCTTACTGACCCTAAATATCCTTTTGCATGTATGAAAACAGAACCTAAAGTATTTCCTTCTCAAGAATTCTGGTATGCAGTATACATTTATTCTCTTGAGCATTTTAAAATAGAATATATAAATGACTTTTTTGTTTTAAACATTTATTGAGGGTTACTCTATCTCAGAATTGACAACCATTTTCTTAAAGGGCCAGCTAGTTAGGATGTGTGTGCCTATTGGAGCTACTGAACTCTGTTATATTAGTATAAAAGCAGGGAGACAGGATGTAAACAGATGGATGTGGCTGGGTTCCAATTAGACTTTTATTACAGACCCAGGCGGTGGGTCCATGCACTCTAGTTTCTTGACCTCTGTCTGTTCTAAACTCTGGAGCAAGTCATTCTGTGTACTGAATCTCTATTCATCTTCACTTCAGAGGGTTCTGCTTCTCACCAGTCCACTTAGCTGACAGCAGGTCCCAAAAGTTGTAACTATATAATTTTCACATATTCACTTAGCATCTGATCCCTCTGCTACCAGAAGCAAATTTCATGAGTGCAGGCTCATTGCTTACTCTCACCTCGAACCGGCACTTAGCACCATACCTGCAATAGCAGGTACCCTGCCTAATCTTTATACCTGATCCTAAGGCATCTCCAGGAGGCCAGTGCTGTAACTAGAATGCACACTTGACTGTTGGGCTGACATAGCTTTTGGACCATTGGGTAGCTTTCCCAAGTAGATCTCTCTGCAGATGCACAGTCCCTGTGTGGGCCCCTTGGTTTCTTGGTCCTGTGCAAAGATGAAGAACAAGGCTCCCCAGCTATTCTTGGAGCTGGGTCAAGCAAGTGAGAAGTAGGGGGTGGCAAGGCGGAGTTACAGAAGCATGGCGGTAGTATCGGGTGAGGCAAATGAGCTGACTCGAGTTAACCAGGAAAGGATCAGTTACCAAATTGCAGCAACCCCACTGTAAAGGTACAGCAGTATGATCCAGGGTCAAAACAGTTCCATGCCAGCGGGATCCCAGTGTTCTTGGGGAGGCGCAGGGAAAGGAATTAGGAAGGTTCCATTCTCAGCAGAGACCTAGGGCAGAGCAAAGTGCCCCAGCTTATCCAGGAGGTCTGGCAACCATTAAAGAGAAATGACTTCCTAAATTCTAACTGACAGGGGGACTGAGTGCATTGTACCATCCAGGATGTAGAGCCCCCATGCGCAAGGAAATGGATACGTTTTCAAAACTCGGGGGGTCTCTCCGGGTTGTCCCAAGCCTGGGAATGTATGTGGAATTTTTTTTTTCAAACAACAATTTGAAAGAAAGTTAACTTACTTTTCTTAGGATTTTGGAAAGCTGTGTTTTGCTTATTAGTCAGTGGAAAATCTATATGACTAAAATATGTTTAAATGTAAGCTGGCTAATAGAACAGGCTCAGGGCAGGAAAATAGACCATTTGAAGCAAATCAACCATTAATTTCATATGTATTACTTAAAAAAAAAAAAGAAAACATTGAGGCAAAGTGAAAATGGCATGATGGTCCATTTCAAACACCCAGTGAATGCAGTAGAAATGAATTGTCTGCCGAGAGTCCGTGGGTTCAGCCAAACCCTCAGCTTTGCCGACTCTCAAGGACCTCACAGTAACCGTGAGCTTCACCGAGCTTAACAGAATTATGGTATTCATTTTCTGCACGGCACCAACTATAAATAAGTGTGTATTATTTTGTCAAAGTCATAATCCGTAAGCAAAATAAAATGTGTCTAGGTGTAATGGCAACTTAGCACATAACTTATGTAGCCATAGAGAGAAAGATGCGACCTCTATCTATGCTCACTCAGATGTACCAAGAGAATATTTATTGTGTTATTTGGACGTGACCCTTAAGTCTACAATCATCATGATTTATATGCAATTTATCATTTTATGTAAAGAAAACTAAAATTACAATTAAATCCCTCATCATGTGTGTGCTTTCACCATGTGCCCTTACTGCAGACTCAGAAATACAGACCGTGATTAGCAAAGTTAAAAGTGGAAAACAAAATTCCTGAAAAAAAACTGAAGGAAATAACTCTTTTAGCTACAGAGTCTATTATAATCATTGCAATTGATCATCCAGTTTGGCCCCGAAATCCCTGGCAGCCAAGGTAAAAAGGGCAACAGAATAAATTGTACCATTCTTGTTACTGGAAAGAAGGAAGTGGACTGGTTTGCGAAGATAGAGATTTTCCTGGCACTGGATACTCGGGAATTTCTGGGGCCTGATTTCCTACAGGGGTATTGACCCACATGATGGATGATGTCCTCGCCAGTCCTTTCCAGCCAATGCAGATGCGGTTTTCATAGAACCGTCTTCCTCAGCGACTCCCAACTTAGTGCCCTCCTGTCGTTAGAGCGCAGCACAGAGAAGGCCCATGGAGAGTGTGGGGTTTTATTTCCATGTTGTGAAAGGTGCCTGGCTTTGCTCTCAATATATATTTTATAGGCCTGGAAAGAAATTCTACTTTGTGTATCTATGCTGCCGAAACCTGGCACTGGGCAAATTGTCCCCCAGACTGTGCCCAGCCTGTTCTTGTTAAATCCACCAGCTCACCATCCTCTTCCACAGTTAGTGACAACTGGTGCTAGCGCTCAAGTTTCTCTGTCACCCTTGCTCTCTTGATTCATGAATGGTGGACTGAGCTGTGGTGGTTAACTATAGACAGGCTTTCAAGAAAGGTATGCCATCATCCCTCCTAGCTGCTATGTCTAGGGAGATGACTTTTTACTTTAATTCTCTGATTACTTTTGAACATTACAGTTCTCACTAACAGTAGTGGCCTGGTGTTTATTTATGCCACCAATCTGTCAAAGGAACTTGAGTTGTATAGTTACCAAAGGAAAACCGGCTGGAGGCTGGCAAATCTCTCAGACTGCTCGAAAAGTTAGTGAAGACAACCTCCCCATGGAATTCGGTAAGAGCTGCGTATGTTCTGCTCACTTTGAGGCCATGCCAGTCAGTGGTGACTGCCTACCAAAGACACCTTTCTCTTAACGTCACGTGACTGTTTTGATCTGTCGCTACCACCCGAGCTCATTCAAAAGGCAGTGCCTGTCTGAACAGTGGAGTTCTCATATTCTTTTCTGCCCATGTCTTTCTTGTAAGTCCTGCTATTTTAAGTATTTGTAAAGTGCTGGAAGGCACGAAAATTCAGCCAGTGATCTCAGCTCACGACGGATGCAGCTCCTCCCCAAAGCGCAGGCTCACGGCATCACGAGCATAGCTCCTCCTCCGCTTTCCCAGCCAGTGCGCGGGCTTCTGGGTAGTGGCATTGTTCCTGCTCTCATTTCTTAGGTGTGGAAAAAGATGTTCTACTCTGTATCTCAGCGTTGATGTGGCCTTTTGGTCTCTGTTAGACTGTTTTTTAGCAGCGTAGCGCTTCACTGACGCCATTGGCCACTTGCCAAGGTCTTGCTTTGCCTTCCTAGTTTCCTTGGCTTGGTCTATGTTTGAGGAAATAAATGGGAGGGCTTGTCAGGACCTCAGCTTGAGTAAGTATGTTCATTACTATTCAACTTTCTCTTACCACTGTTTCTTGGGTGCCGCCTTAGCTATTATCCTGATTGTTGAGACAAAGTATTTAGTCAAAGCAACTTAAGTAAGGAAGGGTTTGTTTTTGTTTGCTATGGCTTCCAGCGTAAAGGAAAGCTGTCATGATGGGGCTGACACGGTTGCATGACTATGAGAAGCTGCTGGTCACAATGTACCTGAAGCCAAGAGGCAGGAAACAGCCAGAGCTGAGCTCAGCTAGCCTTCGTTCTTTTTTACCCACTCAGGGATCTCAGATCACAGAGGGATGCCACTAAGGTTAGGAGAGACCTCTCCATCTTAGTCAGATCTAGAAAATCCCTCCAGTATGCCCAGAGGTTTATCTCAGTGAAATTCTAGACGCTGCCAAGTTGGCAATATGAACAACATGTGCCACACTTTGACCTGCGTCTCTCATTGTTGTAGCTGGTAGACAAGACGTTGAAATCGCAAGGACATTTATTCAGCAGTGTTAACTGGAGACCTATTTGAATTGAGCACGGTGGGGATGTTGAGGTGCTGGCCTGAGGTTCATCAGCTTCCTTAATTCCAGCAGCACAGCACTCGAAACAGTACACGAACATTTGTCAACTGTAAGATGATTTCTCAGTATGGCAATTGGTGGCCTCGTATTTGGAGAGGTTTAATGTCTATTTTCTAGAGCTGAAGAACGCCGTCTAAGCTCTCTGCCTTGCTGCCTTGCTCCCATTATTGGAGAGACTGGAGATTTCCTTTTTAATTGTCCATAGTTTTGCTGAGTTAGCAAAGGCAGTGCAATTTACCCAGTCTTAACCTCTAACACTGCAAGGGGGAGCCTGTGAAATATTGCCCAAGCCCAGCCTTGGTTTAGCCATGAATTATGCATTGTGTATTTAGACTATTCTACTGTTATAGTCTGTTTATCTGTTGACTTCCACTAAGATTTAAGGTTTTGTTGTACTTAATAACTTGCTTTATTTTGTTTGACATGTATTTTATGTCCTCCATGTGCGTAGATACATAAGATACACAGTCGTGGGCGAGGGTCGAGAGAGAAAGCCCAGCCCTGCAAGCACTAACTTTGAGAGCTTGGGGTGAAAACTTTCACACACTCTCCATTCTTCCCGAGATCGGAGTTCTCCGTCCTAGAACACAAAGCAGCTAGATAAAGGGAAAGAAAAGGGATTTGAGTTCCTCCTCTTTCTGAAGTTTGTCTATTAATGGTGGCTTTAAAGCTGAGGTGTCAAAAGATGTTCACTTAATTCAGCCTTAGTTACAGATAAAGATTTCGTGGGGTTTAGACCATGTTATAATTTTTATTATGTTTCTTTTATTGGCCCCATAGTCGAAGCTTTTAATCTGGTGGGTTAATGTAGCTTTTACAAGTCTTTCAAATAAAGGCAGCATTGAGACAGTGAGATGCCAGTTAATCTTAGTTTGATCCTAAAATGTGTTAAGCATTTCTTAGTATTCACATGTTTGTGTTTGGAGGTGTTAAAAGCAAGTTTAAAAAAATTAAAATCTTCATGCATAATATGACTTACTACATGTCTGCTCTCATATGTGTAGGGGCTATAGATACCTATACATCCATGACATACATTTACTTATTTGCATTCTCTTTTTTTAAAAAAACAGAGTCTTACACTGTAGCCTAGATTAGCCTTAATCTCAGGATCTCCCCCTGAGCTCCTGGGTAAAGAAGCGTAAGCAACCATAACTGCTTCTTTTGTGCCTATTTATATGTAATAATTATGTCTAGATAGTTTTTAATCTAATTTTTCTTCCCGATTTCCATTCTGGATTTTTAAAATCTTTATCAAAACAGAAGTCTGATCCTGTAAAGACTGTTTATCCACTCCTGCTTTGAACATCATTCTCCTCCCTCCAGTGCTTCCGAGACCTGTGGGGAGAATTTGTTCACAAAGAATCACCTGAATATCCCACACAAGCATATGTACAGATGTGTGTCATCCTTGGGGACTCTTCTCCCTGCCCCTCTTGTAACCCTCGCTGCCTGGAAGATCTGGGGCTCAAATGCTCAAACCATCCTCTTGTTCCAGGCTACACAGTCAGTAGCAGGGTGTCCACTCTTTGAACTGAACCCAGCCTGAGTTCCTTGCTAGGCTTCTTCGATTCTAAATAGGAAGCAGCAGCAGGACAAGTGTTCGTTGAGTGGCTCACATGCATGCATTCAGCAGACATGGCTCTGCTCGGCACCAGACTCTAACGATTGTCTACTGACAGATGAGCCGTCTCAGCCTCCAGCTCCCCGGAGCTCACAGTCCAGCTGGGAGGTAGACAGGCTATCTAGGTTTGATTTCCTCAGAAGCATGCATTTTGAATGTTGTTAGTAGCTTAAGCAGAAGGGAAGAAAGTAGAGGCACTCTCCCTCCGCCTTCCTTCCACTGTAAACTGAGGAGCAGTATTGTCCGATGCTGTACAAGCACGTCTTGTCAAAAGGAAATTGTTAGCTGCGGTCACAGGTGTCCCCTATAAGCTGTGCTGACAAGTGTCGTGCTAGGGAGTGCTAAGGGTGTGAAGGTGAGGTGTTGACCAAGGCATCTGTAGCAGGGGTCCAGGCTGATATCCATAATTTGAGTGTTAGAGGGACTGCAGGACCATAGAGAGACTGTCAGGAACCTATCCAGACACTGGGCAGGTGTGCGAGACCCGGGAGGCTAGCAGAAATGGCTGGTGCAGACCTGAAATGGGCAGAGAACCCAGGCAGAGAGAACCATAAAAACTCCATTCAGCCAGGTACAAGAGAGATGAGCAGGTCAGACAAGCAGAAGTCAGATCCCGATCGCCTAAGTGCTAAAATCCACAAAAGATTCCAGACTTGATCCCATGAGCAACACCGAGTCATGATGAGCTTTAGGTGGGGAACATCGTGGGGATTAGGTGTGTATCTGGGGAAAAGCCTTGTGGTTCCTTTCAGAAAGTGGGGAGGGGAGCAGCAGGGGCAGGAAGCCCAGGCGAGAATGCACTAGAGTCTATCTGCAGGCCAACACAGTCCACTCGTGTCCACACTGGCTGCCACGTCACATCCTGTATATGCCAGCATGTGTCCTGGCCTTCTCAAGAGATGTGGATGATGACTTTTGTCTTTCTGCAAACACAGGGCCCTTTTTAATCTTCCGTGTTTCTGAAAGAGGTGGCTAAATTTCTCTTGAAATTCTCCATCCTGTTTATCACCACCACATGAAACAATGTTTCTGTTTCTTTCAGTGTTTCTAGTAAATTCTCCCCAAGATTAATTGTTTGAGAAACGATAGTGGGTTTCAAACGTCATCTCATAATGTTCCTCCAGCCCTCTTCTTGCTCTCAAAGGGCTTTCTTTCAGTGATGTTCAGCATGTCTTCTTCAGGTTAGACTGCAGTGGCTTCTTGGCCTAGTGGGTCATGTGATTGGGCAACAATGTTGTCTTTTTGAGTTGTCCGTTGTAAAGGAACTTGGAACCCCAGGGGTATACCACTAGTGCAGTGTTTCTCAGCTTGTGGGTGGGGACCTCTTTGGGGGGTCAAGTGACCTTTTCACAGCAGTCACATATCAGACATCCTACAAATCAGATATTTACCTTAGATTCATAACAGTAAAATTACAGTTGTGGAGTAGTAATGAAATAATGTTACAGTTTGGGGTCACCACAACACGAGGAACTATATTAAAGGGTCACAGAATTGGGCAGGTTGAGAATCACTATATTAAAGGTCACAGTGTTGGGAAGGCTGAGAACCACTGTATTAAAGGGTCGCAGCACTGAAGGCTGAGAACCACTGTGTTAAAGGGTCGCAGCATTGGGAAGGCTGAGAACCACTGTGTTAAAGGGTCACAGCATCAGGAAGGCTGAGAACCGCTGCTCTAGTGGACACTGCGGTCTAAAAGGTCTGATAACATGCTGGTGTGCTCACCCTTTACACTCAGCATCTCTAGAGACTTAGAAGATGCTCAGCCTCCCTGAGGACTTAGGAAAAACATGGTGTCCATGGTCTCAAGAGGCAATAAGCAAAGTCTGGTTGAAGCTATTGTGGGAGGTTTTCTGCTTTCGAGTCATTGTTTGTTTAGACAAGGCCTTCTAGAGCCCAAACTGGCCTTGAACTTGAGATCTTTGTGTGTAGGCCTGTGCCACCATGCTGATTTCAAGGATCTTTTCTTAAATAATGTTTTTTATTTATTTTTTTGAAAATTTCCTACATGCATATAGTGTATTTCAATCACGTTCACCCCACCCTCTCCCTCCATTCCATTCCGAATCCACCCACACAGGAGGCTACAATTGAAGACATCTGGTAATAAGCACAAATAGTAAGCCTTGGGCTAGTGGCATGTTCACACCGTGCTGCGCGCTAGATGAGAGCAAACTGTTCTAACACGCTGCTGCAGGGATGAGCTTAACTGGCGTGTTGAATGAAAGCCATTAAGGAGAAAAAGATAAGAGTATACAACCCTGTGAAGCATAAATAGACAAAATCACCAATGGTAGAATCCCAATGGGAGGACAATGGTTTCTCAAGTCGCAAAGTGACTGGAAGAGGCAGAAAAAGCCTCTAGGTTGTAAGTAGATTTTGTGTCTTCAAATGCTCTGGGTCTGCAGATATGATCATTTTGTGAAAATTCATGCAGCTATATACATATGTGGTGTGTAAAAATTACTAAGTGTTGGCCGTTTGTTGATAATTGTTTATTAAAACAAGACCAAGTTGAAAACGGAAACTGTAGGCCGTATGAATGGGACACAGCTGATTCTAATGGCTATCCAGTCCTGCCTGGTTTTGTTTATTTCTGGGACACCAAGGCACAGAGAATAAATATCATGTGTTCAAGGCCAAAACCAACTAACCAAATATATAATCAATGTTATGCCCAAAGAGACCTTTTCCCAGGCCGTACCAGCTCAGGGTATAGGAAGGAGGCTGAATTCTTTTTTTTTTAAGATTTTTGAGAATTTTACACATGAATATGACTGTATTTAATTTATTTCCACCCTTCCTCTCTTTCCTCCAACTCTCCCCACCTGTCCAAATCTACCCATAACCTTGTCTTTAATTATGATTGTTTTAATATCTCTCTCTCTCTCTCTCCCTTCCTCCTCCTCCTCCTCCTCTTTCTTCTCTCTCTTTCTCTCTCTCTCTCTCTCTCTCTCTCTCTGTCTGTCTCTGTGTGTGTCTCTCTCTCCCCCTAAGTTCTTTTAATGTTGTATTTAGGGGTGGCCATTGGAGAATACATAACCTATCAAGTATCTTGACTGGAGAAAACAGATTCTCTCTGAGCAGTCCTTGATTGCCTGGAAGTCCTCATCAAGGGGTGGGGTCTTGTGAAATTGCCCCTGTCTGTATTGGTATATCAACTGGTGTATTTGTTATGCAAATCTTATTCAAACAACCATATTGTTGAGGTTTCTTGAGTGTAGCTTGCCTATCGTGTCTAGAACACAGCGGGTGTCTCTGTCCTCTGGCTCATACAATTGCTCTTCTGTAATGTTCCCCCGAGTCTTAGGTGTTGGAGTCGCTCTGCAGACATATCCACTGGGACTGAGCACCTCAAGCCGTTGTTCACTGCATTTGACTAATTGTAGGTTCCTAATCATCTCCACCTGCTGCAAAACGCAGTGTCTTTGATGAATGGTGGGAATTACACATAGCAAGCATGGCCAGCACAGGAGCTGTACAAACCAAGTTAGGCCTAGGAGTGTGGAGCCAGTGCTGACCCAAGAGCTGTAGAGAAAGGCTGAGTTATTAAGGAAGGGTCCATAGACAAGATCAAGGTCCTTTTGTGGCTTATTTTTGAATTGCTGAACGTTCTCCTGTTGGAGTAAAGATTATGTTCAGAGAGAAACAAGAGAAATAGTGCAGCATGAATTCTAATTGGTATTAAAGTAAAAACCCAGAGTCAGATAGTAGGGTGTGAAAGCTTAGCGAT
This sequence comes from Chionomys nivalis, assembly GCF_950005125.1. Taxonomy (NCBI): domain Eukaryota; kingdom Metazoa; phylum Chordata; class Mammalia; order Rodentia; family Cricetidae; genus Chionomys; species Chionomys nivalis. The sequence continues at coordinate 27,953,643 of NC_080090.1, read as the reverse complement.
CAGAGAAACAGTATAGCCAGCCAATAGACCTCTACTGAGTCCTAAGACCAAAAGGGGGGATCTTGTATCTACGAAACCTCAGACTGCATCCTCAGACTTCAGGGGCAATCCTCAGACTGCACCCATCTCTGACAAACCTCAGACTGCAATAAGCTTCCGTCTCCTCCCACCTTATAGTCCTCTCTCTGCCCAGCTATGTTACTCCTGTCTCCACCTCCCTAGCCTAGTGCTGGGATTACCTTTGTGTGAGCTCTGTTTCTCTTATAGACTAGATCAATTTTGTGTAGCCCAGGGTGGCCTTGATTTAACAGAGATCTGCCTGCCTCTGTCTCCCGAGTCCTGGAATTAAAGGTGAGAGCCACTGCTACCTGGCCTCTAGTGGCTTAGTTCTGCACTCTCATCTTCAGGCAAGCTTTATTTGTTAGAACACAAACAAAATATCACTACAAAATAGCACATGAACTCTTCCCTAGTAAATGACCCGGGCTCCTGCTGTAGCCTATCACTGCACAGCGTTTGGAGAACATTGCAGTTCTCGGGAAAGATTCTTGTTCATTTTTCAGGGATGACATATATATATCTTCATCTCAGTTTGAAGCGACTGGACCTCTGTTACATTCCTCATGTCTTCCAGATGATAGGAGGGGGCAATACGACTGTCTGAACAGTAAAGGCAAATAAATTTTACTGACCATATAAGAAAGTAGTTAAGAACTCTCTCAGAGCTCAGCGGTTAAGAGCACATGCTGCTCTTATAGAGGACCTGAGTTCAGTTCACAGTGCCTACATGGCAGCTCACAACCACCTCAAGCTGCAGTTCCAGAGGATCTGATGCCCTCTTATATCCCCTTAGGCACTTTATGGATGCAGTACATAGACAGACATGCAGGGAAAGCACCTATATACATAGAATGAAAATACATACATCTTAAAAAAAAAAAAAAAAAACCACCACCACCACCAAACTCCTTTTGAGGCCCTTATTCTACCATGGCTAATTTGTGAGCTTCCGGAAGCCCTGGAACCTTTTGCGTGGCCATAGGATGAAAGCATTAAAAGAGCCGTTGTTGCCTGACTCATCAGCAACACTGGTGAGGGCTTTGGACCATGTCGGATATCTCTCTGGGTGAAGCGGTGGCTTCCAGAGGGAGAAGGGGCAGTTTCTAGGACATGGATCATCTTCCTCCTTGAGATGGAAAGGTCTCAGGCCTTGGAAAGCCCCTGCCTTTCAGAGGCTGCCATGGGACTTCTTGGGCAGCAAGCTATGATCGTTTTTGCAAGGTTTGATTCTGAAACTCTTTTGGACTCATAGGGGTCCTATGATGAGAGAAGAAGTTAACAATTCCTGCCAGTGGATTCTGATGGCTCAGTAGACATTTAGTTAGAATCTTTGTACATTTACTGGAAAGGATTTATTTTTTAAAAATCTTCCCTGTTCAGATTTTCCACTTACAATAAAATATAATTAAGTGTTAAAAACTAGAAGATACTATATAAAGCAAAATGAATGAAAAGTTAATAGTGAAATATTCTACTGCATAAGAAATAGCTGAGAAGCCAAATCAAGTCTAGTGTGACTAAGGGCAGCAAAAGCAGTCATCATTTTTAAAACATCCAGATGGTGGGGTTTACCTAACATTTCTCAATATCCATGCTAGATATTAGTAGACATATACTATTTTTATTCTCATTTTATAGAGGAGGAAATTGATGCCCAGAGACATGGCTTGCCTAGGGTCATATAGATAGTAGTTAGGAGAACGGGTATTGAAGCAGGCTGTCTGCCCAGCCCATACTGTATGCACACAAATTCCAGTGTAGGACTACATAATGTGTTTTCCTATGGACTTCCAAGAGTGACCTTCCTAAGGGCTGAGCATTAGCTGAGTGCGTGTTTCTCTCTAGACACAGCCCACTAATACTTTGTATTAGTCATCATCTTGAGGGACATTCTGCCATTGGCTTCTAGCCATAGCCAAAACCGATAACCAACATCCACACTTACCTGCATGTATTCAGTGTGGCACTGCCGGTGGTTATGGTTGGACATGAAGTGTCCCTTTCACCATAGGCTCATGTGTTTGAATACCTGGTTCCCATGGTGATGCTGTGTAGGAAACAGTAGAGACCTTTGGACATGGGGACTAACTAGCAGGTAGAAGACCATTTGGGTGCGCCTGGAGAGCTAGAGACTGCCTGCCTTCCCTCCTGGCTCTCCAGTTCCTGCCCCATTGAGGTCTAAAAAGCTGTGCTGTGATGCATGCTCAGATACATGGGACAAATGGCTGCGGCTCCTATTTAGTGAATCTGGCAACTGGGTTCTCCCAGTATCCCTCAGCCCCTACCTGTAGCAGGGTCCTCCTGGCTGGCATACCCCACCCCCTACCCTGAACTCCCCAGTCCAGGGGGGCTGGGCTGCTCCTCCCTATATGATCCAGACATGCTTCACACAATTCCCCTGTCCCCCAGTCCCTCCCGCCCTCACAAGGCTCAGGGTCATGTCCACACTGGACTCTCCCAGATGTCTCTGTCTTTAGCTATACTCTCCCTTTTATCTGCAATAAACTTTCTCTTTCATAATACCTAGGAGCAGTCATGTCCTTTCCTTTTTATTTTTTCTCATTCACCTGCCATGATAGCCTATATCCGTTTAAATTATGAGCCAGAGTAAACCCCTTCTCCTTTAATTTGCTTTGGCTGGCATTGTATAACAGCTGTGGAGAAACGGAGTAGCGGTATTATTTGGGCCATATGGTCTTTACCTTTCTAAGCCACAGTTTGATCATCTCTGAAATGGGGATCCTAATTGTAATTACCTAGCACAAGTTTATTGAGAAGGTTAAATGAGATACTTGGGTAATTTGTGTATCCCAGTGCCCAGTTCATAGTAATCATCAGAAAATTATAGATATGATTATATGTCCTCAGAGGTGACAACAAGGGAGTGTTTTGCACAGATTCCCCACACAGAGACACATGGAATTAATTGTAAGTCCTTATTTTAGCACGGAGGCCAAGCATTTTGTGTCTTTAGAATATATTCGGTAGTCATGGACATTGGCACCAAACAGGCAATTGAATCATTTTCATGGCTCAATGTGTAGAGGACTCTGAAATCTCTTCCAAAATATATAGATAATCCGGGCTTCAGTTACTACTCTGCCCCCATTACAAGGCACATGCACTCCACAGCAGGGTGGAACTTGGCTCAATCTTTTATTAGATTTACAAAGGAAAAGATAATTGTCCTACTGTAAGCTGGCGCTCTGCAGGCTTTCTGTGACACACTATGGTGAGTTTAGCTCAAGTGATGAATGAACTTAAAAATTTTCCACATCTAAAACAGATGTCCAGGCGGAATCCGCAGCAGCAGTCAATTCATGAATTAAGAAAACAAATGAAAGGATAAATGCACATTTCAAGATCTAAGTCTTTGCTCAATATTTTAACCACATGGCTGATTTCAAAGTCTCAGTACCCCAGTACCGCTGAGATGGAGCGGAAGTAGCTGGCACCTTGCAGGAAAGGGTTATAATTCCTTGTGACCTTCATATGTTAAAGAAGCCATCAGAAGCAATCATTATGAGCTCAGTGAAGCTGGGGAAACAAAGTGGGCTCAGGGTGGGGAAAGTTGTCTCTGACTAGTCTGGTCCACAGAGCTGGCTTAGTTAAGGCAGGACAGCAAAGTGTGGGGTGTTTCCAGGTGGTGCGATGGGAGGGTGTGGAGTGGGCAGGCTTCAGGAGATGATCTTACTGGCCTTTCATTACAACACTTCAGACTACCCTTCCTTGCCTCCCAAGTTCCCAGTGTTGGGGGCAATTTGCCTTTCATGGATACAGACCCTTGGCTGGACATTAAAGAACACTCATGTCACGGCCACTGTGAGCTGCTGTTGTCCACCCATGGAGACAATAAGAAGTCTGAGACTCGAGATCAGAGTGGAGGGCAGCTGAAGGAAAGCCCTGGGGGAGTTAGGACAGAAAGCTTGGAACACTGCAAGTTAGGCGGTCCCTTTGTTCCAGTAAGTTGAAGAGGGAGGGGTTGGGTGAGAAGCCAAAAATGATGCTAACATTCAAAGACTGAGTGGGAAGACGCAGAAAACAAATTTACAAATCAGGATCTGCTTGGGGGTTTCCATGAGGACTGGGAGCATCTCTCCTCCCCATGTTTTTTCACCGCTCACATTGGGTAAATGTGCAGGGCTTTCCTCTGTGGGTACTCAACAGCAGCTGGCTGTGTGCAGAGAACTAGCTCGTGGGGTTGGGGACATGGCCCAGTAAGTAAAGTGCTTGTGGTGCAAGCTTGAGGACCTGGGTTCTGATCCCCAGCACCCACCTAAAAAACCAGGCATGGTGGTGTGGTTCTGTGACCCTGGCCCTGGGAAGGAAGAAGTAGGATGTTGCTCATTGGTCAGTCAGCCTAGCCAAATCACACATGACCTCTGAAGTCCTTATACATCCCTGTCTGTTCTCTCTCTCTCTCTCTCTCTCTCTCTCTCTCTCTCTCTCTCTCTCTCTCTCTCTCTCTCTCCACCATTCACACAAAGAATGCCTGACAGATGTCAGTAGACAAGAGAAGACCTCATGGAGACGATAAGCCAATAGAACGTAAATGCAAGAAATGTCAGAGGAGCAGGAAATCTTAGATGCTAGGGCATAGGGAGCAAGGAAAGCTGTCTGAGGCATCCATGAAGGGAACTTGAAACAGTGAACAACAGAGCATCTCCTGGGCTGAGCTGTTGCTCAGTGGTGAAGCCCTTGCCTCCTACATGCAAAGCCCTGGATTTGATCTCCAGCAAAGTGAAATAAAAACAAAAACAAAACAAAAAGGCAAGGGAGAAAATGAACAGATCATCTTGAACCTTTTCTCCGCTGCAGTAATTTATGAGCTTGTCTGAGGTATTCCCAAGTCTCACAACTTCTGTTATTGACATGACTGCCCATAAGGTCCAGTGACCCCACCAGTCAGCCTTTGCTACACAACTGGTAGCCAAAATGAAGATATTTGACAAGCTCAGTATGGACTCCTTGCTTTGTGGGGAAACACAGAAGTGATGAACTTCCGTGGCAATATTCTGTAAATCTTAAATCTGCTGTGAAACAGATTTGTTGCCTTTCCATCCTACTCTTGGATTCTGTACGGGGACACAAAAACATGGATGACAAATCAGAAACCGTTTTTTTTTTTTCTTTTTAAGTAAAACGTATAAAAACTCAAGTATGAAGGATTTTGTCTCCTTTATATAACTCCTCAGAAACATTTCATAGTCCCCTTCCCCTCTCTATAGCAAAAGCAACCCCATTTAACAGAGCAGCATCAGTATTTGAACTTACTTTTTAATATTTTCATAATGAAATACTGACATGGGGTATCCTGCAGTGGTTGGAAGGAAAGATGAAAAGGTGACGTGGGACATAGCACCTCAGGACTGTGACAGTTCTGGTTTGTGTTTATTTTCTCTTCTCTTAAAAAAAAAAAGTATTTGTTTAAAATTTCTGAGACAAGATCTTATATACATACAGTCCAGGCCACTTCAAACCCATGTTCTTCCTCCTCCGGTCTCCTAGTCCTGGGATTATGGGTGTGTGCAGTTAGACCTTCCAGTCTCTCAAAGGCCACCTGTGGCTTTTAGTGTTGGCCTCCGCTATAGGGACATTAGGAATGTCTATCTGGTGTCAGCATCTGAGCGACAAGTCACCCAACCAGATAACTCTTTTTCCATATTGTCATAGAAGGCATTTTCTAACCTTAGTAAATCCAAATGGTAAGCATATCGAGACGGCACTATCTGTCTGTCCTTAATTTGTGGAAAACAATCATACTTTAAAATAGGATCAACTTGAAGTCTTTCATTAGAGCTGTTATTCTAGGGGAAGAGAACATTATTTCAAGCAGTAAATTCCACATTTGTTGTTACTTGCGACTAGATCAAATATACTGGCGTATTTAACAACGATGGGCTACTGGGCTAAGGAAAAAATACATTTATTAATGTGATAGTTCAGAAAGTACCAGCTTACCTGGGCATGGTATGAATGCTTTTCTCGGATAACTTCATTGATTTCTCATTTTTGCCTATGATCTTGCTATTATAAATATTGCTTCTATTTTATCCACGGGAAAACTGAGTCCCTAACTGTTTCTGTGCTAGAGTGGCTGCCTAGCATGGGTGCTAAGACAGGCAGCCTTCAGAGTCTGCTGGAGGTCCTTCCTACTCAGCTTGCTTTCTCTGTGTGAATCCCTTTGCAGCAGGATAGAGTGAGTCATCTCGGTACCCCTCAAGGTGTCCCTTTGGGGAAGATTGTTGGTGTCTGTGGGTGAAGAAGTGACCCTCTATGCAGGACACATCCAGTTGTAAGTATAAGGAAGGAGCCACTTTTTAAATTCCTGGTTTCAGTGCCTGCCGGCCCTACCTAGTCATTATCCACTGACTTTTTTCTTTATCAAAATGGGGATAGAAGCAGCATTAATTAGGGGCAGAATGCTGATTAGGTGGGAAACAGAAATCTTTTATCTACTGTTCAGAAGCTGGAGTTTGAACTGTTGATATTTTCGCATTACCGTGAATGCGTGGACCTTTTCTCATGACTGCATCTTCCTCTCAGACCGACATCCATGATGTTAGACCACTCTTTATGTTTATTAGGAATCCTTGTTTAGAAAACATCCTCAGGAATGGCCCTGGGAACACTGGAAGTCAGGAAGAATGATGGAAGGCTAGTTAACGACTAATTTCAGAATTGTATTCTGCTGTCCGACCCTGGTCCGTGCTTAGCTGCTAAGGCGAAAGTCACTCCCTCCCGTGACTGACTTCTAAGCCCTGAACTGCTTCTGTGTTTAATTCTCCTTCACTTTTTGAATAACTCTTCCCTTTTGATACAAGGGCAGTTTTATGGGCTTTAGACTTTCTGAAAAGAGGAAATAGAACAGGGAACAAAGGCATGAGGGGGAAAAAAGCATTTTTAAAAATGAGATGAGGCCATTACGTGAGCCTGAAAACTCAGACTAGTGCTTCCACCCCCAGAGCTCCCTTAGGGTCATACGGGAAAGTCTCGGAATGTTTGCTGACACCCAGCCTGGAAAACAGGCCTGGCAGGGAGGACCTGTGGTTTGGGGGCTGAGGAGTAGAGTTCCCTTTCTACTGCCTCTGCTGCCAGCATTTAAGGGCTGCATAGGGTTTCACATGTAGGACCCTGGAAAAGGTCCCATGGGCAGGTCTGAACTTGGAGCACCGTGATGAATGTGGAGTGTCCTCTGTAAAGTGTCCCAGCCCTGAACATCACTTTCCAGACTGTGCTGTCACTGCTTCAGCATTATTTTGACTGTTGACAGAGTCTTTGCTATGGCAGAGACAGACTTCCTTGTCCAAGGTTTCACACAAAATCTTGGGCAAAAGCCCAAATCAACATCCAGGACAGAATGTCGAAATGTATTTGGGTGACATACCACAACCTGAGGCCCCAGATGTCAGTTCTGACTTCCCTAAAGCCTTTGGTTGCTGTTTTCCAGTGAGGATGTTTGGGTTACTGTTGAGTTAGGAAGGTCTATGCCCCCTGCTGCTCTCCTCTTCTGGACATACCACCTGCTGCCAGAAAGCCATACTGCTACAGCAGGGAAGAGTTCTGCCATCAGCTGTGGTCAATAGCCTGGCAGACCCATATGGACCAGTTCCAGGATCCCCGAAACCAGCATCTTTGTAACTTTGAGGAAAAAAATCTATAAAATGGGTCTAGTTTTGGTATACACCAAATAGGAGAGCTTTCTGAGTAGGAAATGAAATATATACATAAAATGTTCATGTGGAACAAAGGCTAACATACACACGATAGATCATAAATTGAAGGGAAATTTATCACTTTAAATTTTCATTTTAATTTATACATATGTTTATGTCTCTGTGTGGGTATGTGCATAAGTTCAAGTGCTGCAGAGACCGCAAAGAGGATGATAGATATTCTGGAATTTAACCAGGTGTTCGTGGCCACTGTGTGTGTGTCATGGCACCTGAACTCAGGTTCTCTGCCAGAGCAGCCGATCCTCTTGACCCCTGTGTCATCTCTTCAGCCACGTTAAATAGTCAGTTTTATGATTGAGATGTTCTTTTATATTTATTATGGTATCTATCATTTATTGCATGATTTTTAGTCTAAGATACATTTTTTGTTTTGAATTTACAAAATTAGATGTCATGACTGATTATTATGTTTATTTATTGGACTCATATACCTGTTAGCTGTTGTGAGTCGAAAGTTTTCCCGTTTTCTTTGAACTGGCAGGCAGACTAAAGGAAAACTTAGAAGATTTTTTGAAATGTGATTTCTTTTTCAAATCGGTCTTTAGGAAACTTTTGCCTTCCACATAGATAATTAAATGGTTTGAAATCATCACAAGTGGATTTCTCTTTTGCTATAGCCCTATGTTTTCTTGTTCTTGTTTTAGTTTATTGCTTTAGTTTAAATGTGTGGAACTATAGCAGATACTAGTGGCTATAATGCACCTCCTTGTCTGTGTCTTGTGTATGGAGGCATGGGTTCTGCCTACAGTTTGCCACAATGATGTTTATTGCTCAGATGAGATAACACTTGCTAAAGAAATGTGCGTGCTTTATTCAGTTTCTCATGATTTTATGTTAGAAACTTTTTGATTTTTATGAAGTCTCCTGAATATTTTTTCTCAGTCCATAGTTTTCAAATAAATGTATATTGAGTTCCTGGAGCCAGATAGATGGATCAGTGAAGAGAATTTGTCTTGCTGAGGACCTGAGCTAGGTGCCTAGTACCCACATGCCAGCTCACAATTGTTTGTAGTATCAGTCCAAGGTGACCTCCTGTGACCTCTGTGGGCACCGGGCATGAAAGTGGTGTACAGCTGTACATGCAAGTAAATCATTAATGCACATAAAATAAATAACTCCCTCCAGATATTGGTTCCCTTTGGAAACGAAAGATGCACTTGAGGCTAATTTCTACAGTAGAGTCAGACTCATGCTTCTGATCTCTATCACTAACTAAGATGTTGGTTTGTACGGACACATTTGATTCTCTTAAATTATTAGAGTGCTGGGCAAAAGAACTCAGATGATGGAACAGTCCTTCCTCTCCCCAAGTAAACCCTGCATGGCCATCTTTGTTTCTCTGATGTGTGGCTACATTTTTTTTCTAAAGCATTATGGCTTATAGCTTTTAATTTATATCTCAAATTGAACTTACCAGGGCTTCTTCCTTTTGCATATCAAAGCTATTGCAATTTTGAAGCCGAAATTGCCTAGTGGTCTGTATTTATGGAAAGCTTTAAGCAACCAAAAAAAAATGTTCATTCTTGATCACGTAAATATAGTCTCTTGTTCAATAACCCAACACCAGGGCCAGTTTTAGGGATAATTATTGAACAATATTGTTTATTTATTTCATTGACTTCATTTGTTTTAGGAAGCCACTTGTTTGTTCCTAGCTGCTCAGCCCCAAAATAACCATACAGAAACTGTATTAATTAAATCACTGCTTGGTCCATTAGTTCTAGCTTCTTATTGGCTAACTCTTATATCTTAATTTAACCCATTTCTATTAATTTGTGTATTGCCACGTGGCTGTGGCTTACTGGCAAGGTTTGGTGTCTGTCTCTGTCAGGGCTACATGGCTTCTCTCTGACTCTGCCTTCTTTCTCCCAGCATTCAGTTTAGTATTCCCCTGTCTAGCTCTATTCTACCCTGCTCTGCTATAGGCTCAAAGCAGTTTCTTTATTCATTAACCAATCATAATCACAACAAATAGAGGGGAATCCCACATCATTCATTGTCATTGCATTATATGCCCATTTTATGTCATGGCTTGTAAAACAACATTCGGCTATGTTGGAAGTATTCCCTAGCTTGGTCATACAGAGTCATATTCTAATTTGTTATCCATTGTAATAACTTTCCTTTTGGTCGTTTTAGAATTATTTGTTTGAATTCTGTCTTTATTCCTTCCCGCTTTTTTCTACTAATGGATTCAACTTTATGAGAAGGAGGTTGTTTGTCATTTGACTTCTGTAGTTGGTTGGTTGGTTGATTAGTTAGTGGAGATAGAGTCCTACTGTGTTACCCAGGCTGGTGTCAAACCTGTTATGTGGCATATGGTAGTCTTCAGCTCAGGATGCCCTGCCTCAGCTTCCTAATGCTTTGACATCATAATTTCCTAATTGTTAGCAATGTGGCCATTCTTTCATTGATCCATTACTTGAAAGTCTTTTTGGTGATTTTTCTGGTCTAATTTTTTGTCCACATTTGAGCTGTTATGGAACCTCTTCTTAAACCAATGTCACATTTTAGACATAAATTTTTACCTAAAATTTGTTGACCTTCTTGTCTTTTATCTAAATTTCCACTTGTATGGGATCCTGACAATTGTTAGTTTGAGGTTGCTGATATATTTTCTTGGTTTTGTCTCACAGACTTTTTAAGATTATATGAATCTCAATCTTTGCCTTCCCAGCATCTAAATTTTATTTCTTCCACCATCAAGGTTTTGAAAATAATGTTGATCAATAAAATAACTTGACCTTACCTATCACAACAATGAGGCACTTGCAGTAGAGATCTACAAAAATATTCCTTCTCAACCTATACTTCTTACTCCTTTTTTCCCTTCTTCCTCATCACACCATCCCAAATGATGTCAGCAGTTGTCTTGGAAACAGCTAGATTTACCCAAACAAGCTATTAGACCAGATATCTCCACACTTATACTGTCAGGAGTTAGGGAACACTGTGATCTTGTGTCCTTCCATGTGTGAATGTGTTCATAAATGTATTTACTTGTGTATAGTATGCACACTTACACATATGGCAATACTTTTAGAAAAAAAAACCTCTTCTGGGAAAAATTTTAAAATATATTTTCACAGTCGCTTTCATACATTATATTGAAAAGATGTCAGGCCTGCCATCCATAAGCCAGCATTCATATTCATAAAGTCATCAAGATGTTTCTGGATCCTGAAAGCTTTGATTTCCTTTAAAAACTAAAAGTTAAGAAACCTTATAAAAACTAACTTTAAAAAGTGTTTCACCAAGGAAATAGTTAATTATGTCACATTTTACCATAATAAACAACACACCAAATGGGCACCGTATTCCTCGACTCATTCGGAGGAGAACCACACAAGTTTAACGAGTAAAATTTATATACAGGATTAAGGGTAAAAGTGTGTACTGCAGCTTGTTTGCCCGATGGTGTATGATTGCAGAGCATTATTTGTCGGTCAGAGGATCAGCCTAAAGCCTGGTGTATAAAAACTCGTGCCAGTAGGAAATTTGCTGTAAATCAAAGTCTAGGCTGGCCCATAACATCACATCTTCAAGTTGTAAATTAACTCACGTAAATCTGACTTTCTGGGTAATGAACAACATCTCCAGTGGAGCTGAAGGCTGCTGTAAATAAGCCCCGATTAGACTCAGAACTGCACTGTGCCTTCCTTCCCCTGGTTGTCCTGTTGCTAGACATACCTTTTGAGGTAGCCTGCCAGGTGTGCCCTGAGTGTGGACTGGGGTATCTGGAGGCCTAATGAAAAGCCCTCCCTGAGCTTTGATTTTCATAGCACAGCTGCATCTGTTTCCTGTTTTGACTGGGAATGGCTGTTTACAGCAGGGTGTGGCCTGGGAACCTGGTCTGTGTGGCTTTTAGATGCTACACTCAAGTCCCATGCTTTTGTGATAATTGAAGATCCTTTTTGATGCCTTGACATGTTGACATCAGGTACAAACTGAATGTAAAGCACCATTGTCCATGAGGAGAAATCACATGCCTTTCTGAGATGCTGTATATTATTGTTGTTTTAACTCATTTTTAACTGTTCCTGGAACAAGGGGTTGGAAATGAGGAAAGAAAGCATTTGCCTTGTAAGCAAAATGTTCCAGAGGAAATGGAAAGATGATGTTCTAGGCAGCTCTATTATTCTCTAACACGTGTCCAACTAAATGGAGTCACATTTACGGAAATACTGCAACTGGTACTGCAACTAATGGCAACTCTAATTCCAGTCTAATGCCTAATGTCTTTGTACATGTTTCGGGTATGTCTAGGTATTTTTATAAGCTAAGACTGTTTATTCGTGTCCCAGCCACCCAGACCTGAATAATCACACAGAAACTATATTAATTACAACACTGCTTAGCCAATAGCTTAGGTATATTCCTACCTAGCTCTTACATCTTGAATTAACCCATTTCTATTAATCTGTGTATCACCCCAAGGCTGTGGCTTACCAGTAAGGGTGCCTCTCATTCTGCAGCTATGTGGCATCTCTTAGACTCCTCCTATTTCTCTCTCTCTCTCCCTCTCTCTCTTCAGATTTCCCACCTGGCTTTACTCTGCTAAGCCATTGGTCCAAACAGCTTTATTCATCAACCAATAGAAGCAACACATATACAGAAGGACTTCCCACATTATCTTCCCTTTTCTCTCTAAGTAAAAAGGAAGGTTTTAACTTTAACATAATAAAATTACATATACAAAACAGTTGGAAAATTAAGGAAATACTCTATCATCTATTTTATCTTTGTGAGTTTAAAGCTTTATATCTAATTTATCTTTTATCATAACTAAGGAAAACTATAACTATCTGTCTTCATCTCTTCAAAGTCCCCAGAAGGATATAATATTACCTAAGTAAACAGGAAGTGCATTGTAAGCCACTTCCAAAACTCTAGTATTGACAGAGACATTTGACTGTCTGGAAAGTCACCCAAAGTTCTTTTGTAATGTTGGGGAATCCATCTTCAGCCTACAGGCCCATAGTGTCTGGCAGACTTTTCCAAGAAGCAGAAAATTTGAAAGACTATTTTGTCTATATTGGCAGTTTGTTAGTCAGTTTCTTCTGTGTCCTGCAGAATGTCTGGCAGTTCCTTCTGTGAAACAGGAACCCTGAAGGGTCATCTCACCTTTTTTAGGCAAGTTCAGCAGTCATTTTTCTATGGGTCCTACTTGTACAGTCTATACAGCATACTATCAAGCAGTCCAGTCAGAAGCAGTTTCTTGCCCAAATGGCTAGAAATTCCTTAAGGAGGAATGCACAATCTTCTTGTAGTAATTGCTGCTGCCAGAAGCAGAAATATCTCACTATCGAGAAAAGTCTAAGTTCTTAAAACATTTTAAATGCCATATTCTGTAGATCTTTGAAGTGTTGAAGATTATCTATCTAACTGAAATATATTTCGGTATATCTAGAAAACCTAACTAATATGACTAAAGTTTGATTATTATAAATGTCAATTAATCTGTAATTTCAATTATATATTACTTATTAAATGAGCTTTATAAAAAGAATTCCCTAAATAAGAGTAAAAATATATACACATAGTGTAACAAAATCAACATTAAATTTGTATCAATAGACCAAGATTCATACTAATACAAAATATTCATTTCTATATCATATCCCCCTTTAAATGAAAACAAATATTTTTAAACAATCATTTTGGGAATTTGGGTGTGTTTTTTTCCAAACTGCTTCCTGCTGTTTGTTGAGCAAAGTATTTTTAGGATTCATGGAGACTTTTCAGGGTTCTTTTTCCATCAAACCACATTAGCCTGGAAGGAATTCATAGGTTCTCATCTGGGAAAACAAAAGCAGAACCTCTTTTCCAAAATAATATATCCTTCCTTAGAGTCAAATTTTGAAGTCAAGATACCTTTAAAATATATATGTTGGTTTGGCTTAGCAGCCTTTACAATGAAATGTCTCTCTGTACTTAGCTCATTCACAGTCAAAAAAATTCAAAGAAAACACAATACTACACATAATCCAGACTGTGTATTTTCATCTTTTTGTGGCTTATTTCCTTTGCTCTATTACTTTTTAATATTTATTTTATTATATTTTATCCTTTAATCTATGACTGTCTTTTTATACTCCTTTTCCTGTTTCTTCCAAGCCTACGTACATTTTTTAGACACACTGTGACCATTCAGTTTATTTTTGTCTGAGTCAGTGTTTATTGTGTATCTGTAATCATTTTCTGACCAGCAGTGCCTTTTTTTAAATGCTAAGCAGGTGTGGTTAGGACCAACCCCACGGCCTTGCCTGTTTGTCTGCCCAGTCCAATATGACAGAGGTATGGTCACTGCCTCTGTGAGCCATGCTAAGCACCCCATTTCCGGAGACACAATGGGTCTATGTCACTATTAAGCAATTTATAACACGCTGCTCACAAATCCCATTTAAGTGCTCTGTAACAGGACTGGCATGAACCAGGAAGCCAGCTCTTATAGAAGTCTTGTAGTATTTGCTACTAATGCTGAGTCAGGAAACCTTCTCTTAAAGGAGCCAGTCAGTAGAGCATGAGACTCTTAATCTCTGGGTTGTTGGTTTGGGCACATTGGGTGCCATTTTGCTAAGCTGAGACTGCTTACAAAATGCCAAAACAGCTTTATTCATCAACCAATAAAAGCAACACATATACAGAAGAACATCCCACATCAATGTGACCTTTCACTTTCTCCTTATTAATGGAATGGATACCACCTAGAAAAAAAGAAGGTCCATAGTTAAAAATCTGGGTCAAAGGCCTAGGTCAACAGTTCTAGCTATTAATTTCTGTTTGGAGCCAGGAAAGTTTTCTTCCAATCCCTTTGACAACAGTTCCTTGTGCCCATTTCTTTGCCCTCCACTTAGGAGGCAGATACCTGTTTCTGGTGTTTCCCGGGCCTGAAACAAAAACACAAATGAAAGGCCAGTTTAGCTGGTTCATGTGTCTATGGGAATTGGAATTCACTTGGATGGTTATTGGCCTTGCCACACACTTCCTCGAAAGATGATAAAGAAGAGAAAGGGTCTTCCCACTGGACATTTTTGGTTGGGCCTGTTTAGGACAACCTTGGTGTGTTAACTGTCCCATCCTCTCCTTTCTCATTTATTCAATGTCCTTCCTTCTTCCCTCCTCCTCCTCCCTAATTTTTTCCCTCCTCCCTCCTCTCTCTCCACCCCTTCCCTTTACCATTAGTAAGTGGAGAGAATTGTAAATTAAAGACAGAGTGCCCCTGACAGTGGATAACTTCGAAGCTCAGTAAGGAGATTGATAGCTAGGGAATATGTTGGTCCATTTCAGAGAGAGCAGACCTTGCTTTCCCAGGATGTGACTCTCCTAGAATGTCCAGTGAAGAAAAAAAAAAAAGATGTGTTCTCCAGCTGTAGTTGAGAATGGAATCACTGTTGGAATAATTAATGAGGCAAGAACTAAATGGACCTGTGTTTTATGTCTCTAAAACTGGCAACATGTCTCTTAACTCTGTCAAAGCAAATAATAGTAATTAGTATTAATGAAGGGCTTGCTTTTTTAAATGGAGAAGTAAAGGGAACTGGTTTAAAAGGCACACTGACTTCCCCGGGCTGACCAGGGAAGAAGAAAGCTGCCTGTCAGTCACTGGGCCAGACTATGCCCATTACCTGGTGGCAGCCACCCATCCTGAAGGCCAAGGATCTGAAGAGATTCCCCCACTGCCTCAGAAGGAGGGAGGGTCTTGCCACATAGAGCCACATCTGCAGAGTGAGCACAAAGTTGGTGACCTCCTGCAAACCAAGGCAGTAAGACACCACCTTAACACAGAGAGCAGTGTCTGAGGGACAGTGTAAGGTCACAGGAGAGCCGAGGGACCAGGGACACCACAGCATTATGAAATTGATGAAAGACTATAGGGTCTAGGAGTGCCTGGGTGATTTTTTCTCTGCTCCAGGTCACAGGTCTGGGGAGAATTTTCTTTGATGTCTAAATGTCCTCTGGTGCTGAACATGGGTCATGGGACTCTCACTAGAAGAACTGAGGTTGACGGGACCTCTCCAAAAAAATCCCATGGGATTCCTTCCCAACCAGGCTGATTCTTAAACTACTGTGGATGTGAAGATTGTGTCCTCTTGTCTACTCAAAGTAAGGACCTACCTCATTAGCCCTTCTGGAGTCTGAACATCTCATATTGAAAGTATGGCTTAAATGAGGGTCTCAAAAGGCAATGGAGGTTAATTACTACACTGAACTTCAGCAATACAACCAGAAGGATGTTTTCTTGAAAAGATTATGATTAAGGACTTCTAGTTAGAATAGTTTGGGTATCAGGCAGGGGTAACAGCCCAGATTTAGAGGGAGGAGACTAACAAGACAAGAATCTCAAATTGGATAAGTATATACACAAAGGCCACTTTCTTTTCTCTGTAATCCTGTTCCCTTCAGTATAGCCCTGGTGTTCAGTGAACCGAAACACAAACTTAAAGTTTTCCCTTGTGTACTCTCAAGGATCCCAGGATATTTTTAACCAAAATTGCCTTCCCTGGGAGTACCTGCCAGCAGTTTGGTTTATTTTATCGTCAACATTTTGGAACAGAAATGCCCAGCCACATCCTCCTGAATATTAAACTTCATCAGGCGATGAAAGGAGACAGAGACAGAGACCTACATTGGAGCACCAGACTGAAATCTCAAGGTCCAAATCAGGAGCAGAAGGAGAGAGAGCACAAGCAAGGAACTCAGGACCGCGAGGGGTGCACTCACACACTGAGACAATGGGGATGTTCTATCGGGAACTCACCAAGGCCAGCTGGCCTGGGTCTGAAAAAGCATGGGATAAAACCGGACTCGCTGAACATAGCGGACAATGAGGACTACTGAGAACTCCAGAACAATGGCAATGGGTTTTTGATCCTACTACACATATTGGCTTTGTGAGAGCCTAGGCAGTTTGGATGCTCACCTTACTAGATCCGGATGGAGGTGGTGGTCCTTGGACTTCCCACAGGGCAGGGAACCCTGATTGCTCTTAGGGCTGACAAGGGAGGGGGTCTTGATTGGGAGAGGGGGAGGGAAATGGGAGGTGGTGGTGGGGAGGAGGCAGAAATCTTTAATAAATAAATAAATTAATTAATTAAAAAAAAAGAAATGCCCAGCCACCTTCCGTGTCTGTTGCATAGATGTTATATTGGGGTCTACTTTATGCCAAACACTGTTCTCAGTGGTAGAATGTCTTAAACAAAACTGACACAGTTCCCTGATAGTCTGGATGGGGTAAACATGGCAAGAAAGAGAGATATGAGGCTGACATATATGAAATTGCTATTTGCATAGGTTAAAATATTTTTACAGTTGAATTTTTAATTTATATGAATAGCTTGATATTTAGTTTTTTATTTTTATTGTTTTTATTTCACCATACATTTTTCTCTGCTCCCTTCCCTTCTCTGCTTTCCCCTTTTATCCTCTCCCATCACCCCCATGCTCCAAATTTATTCACGAGATCTTGTCTTTATCTCCTTCCTATTTATATCCATGTATATCTCTCTTAGGGTCCTCTTTTTTTGTCTACATTCTCTTTGGTTGTGGATTGTAAGCTGGTTTTTCTTTGTTTTATGTTTAAAAGCCTCTTAGGAGTACATATTATATTTGTCTTTATGGGTCTGGATTACCTCACTCAGTGTGTTTTTTTCTAGATCCATACATTTCCCTGCAAATTTCAAAATGTCATTTTTGTTTTGTTTCGCTTTTTGCTTTTTGTGTTTCTAGACGGGATTTCTCTGTAGCCTTGGGGCCTGTCCCAGAACTAACTCCTGTAGATCAGGCTGGCCTCAAACTCACAGAGATCTGCCTGCCCTTGTCCCCCGAGTGCTGGAATTAAGGTTGTGTGCCACCACTGCCTGGCTAGATGTCATTATTTTTTTACTGCTGAATAGTACTCCATTGTGTAAATGTACCACATTTTCTTTGAGAGACATCGAGGTTGTTTCTAGGTTCTGGCTATTATGAATAATGCTGCTATGAACATAGTTGCGCACATGTCCTTGTGGTATGATTGAGCATCCTTTGGGCATATACGCAAAAATGGTATTGCTGGGTCTTGAGGTAGATTATTTTCTAATTTTCTTAGACATTGCCATACTGATTTGCAAAGTGGCTGTACAAGTTTGCACTCCCACCTATAATGGAAGAGCATTCCCTTTACCCCACATCCTCTCCAGCATAAGCTATCATCAGTGTTTTTTATCTTGGCCATTCTGACAGGTGTAAGATGGAATCTCAGAGTTGTTTTGATTTGTATTTCTCTGATGACTAAGGATGTTGAGATTTTCTTAGGTTTCTTTCAGCCATTTAACATTTGTCTTTTGAGAGTTCTCTGTTTAGGTCTGTACCCCATTTTTATTGGATTATTTGTTCTTTGATATCAAGTTTCTTGAAGTCTTTGTCTACTTTGAAGATCAGTTTTCTGTTCGATGTGGGGTTGGTGAAGAAGACACCAGAAGAAAGATATCCCATTCTCTTGGGTAGGTAGAATAAATATAGTAAAAATGGCAATCTTACCAAAAGCAATCTACAGATTCAATGGCATGCCCATCAGAACTCCCAGCAAGGTTCTTTATAGACCTTGAAAGAACAATACTCTACTTCATATAAAAAAAAATCCTGGATAGCCAAAACAATCCTGTACAATCAAGGAACTTCTGGAGGCATCATCATCCCCAACTTCAAACTCTACCATAGAGCTATAGTAATAATAATAAAAAAAAACAGTCTTGTATTGGAATAAAAACAGAAAGACCAATGGAATTGAATTGAATACCCAGATATTAATCCACACACCTATGAACCCCTGATTTTTGACAAAACCTGAAAATATAAAATGGAAAAAAAGAAAACATATTCAGCAATTGGTGCTAGCATAAGTGGATATCAACATGTAGAAAAATGCAAATAGATCCATATCTATTGCCATGCACAAAACTCAAGTCCAAATGGATCAAAGACCTCAACATAAAACCAAGTACACTGGACCTCATAGAAGAGAAAGTAGGAAGTACACTTGAATTCACTGGCACAAGAGACCACTTCCTAAATATAACCCCAGTAGCACAGACACTGAGAGCATCAATTAATAAATGGGACCTCCTGAAACTCAGAAGCTTCTGTAAAGCAAAGGACATGATCAGCAAAACAAAAGGGTAGTCTATAGAATGGGAAAAGATCTTCACTGCAATCCCACATTGAACAGAGGACTGATCTCCAAAATACACAAGTAACTCAAAAAACTTGATATCAAAAATATTTTTTAAATGAGAAATTTTGTGTGGTTATACCTGGAAATAAGATATTTTGATAGTGTTAAGTAGAAACCCCCAACATAAGAAAAGGAGAGCACGAAATTTTGACATTAGAGATTAAAGAAGTATTTTATGGATAAGGAAAGCTGTGTGCAGTATTCCCAGGGCAAAGAACGTGGAGAAGAGGAGGTGTGAGCAGTATTCCCAAGATAGAGGACATAGAGAAGAGAAGGTGTGAGCAATATTCCCAGTGCAGAGAACATGGAGAAGAGGATGTGTGAGCAGTATTCCCAGGGTGGAGGACATGGAGAAGAGGAGGTGTGAGCAGTATTTCCAGGGTGGAGGACATGGAGAAGAGGAGGTGTGAGCAATATTCCCAAGATAGAGGACATAGAGAAGAGAAGGTGTGAGCAGTATTCCCAGGATAGAGGACATGGAGAAGAGGAGGTGTGAGCAGTATTCCCAAGGTGGAGTACAGCACTGGTTACAGCTGGTGACCCGAAAAGTGGGATGAATAATCCAAAGGGCTACCTTTGCTTTGTTCTCAAGCTTGTGGTGTCCCACACTGTTCATTAGCCTTTTCCCATGGTCCGACATAATGTTGATTCCAATAGTTATTGAACTAAAACCTAGGAATATTGCATTTTTATGGCTCCACCACACGTATCACAACATCCTTGCTCATTCTCAAAATATCTTTCATTGCAGCCTTCATGAAGGGTGTCATCCATGTTTGTAACACTCTTGATGTTGCTAAGCATATCTGGTTAGAAAGCTCCTGAAAGGCCTCTAGCCTTTTCTCCTGGTGGTTGAGGCATTCAGGAGAAGCAGGGCTAGAGTTAACTTATTCTGCCTGGCTGTCATCTGAGCTTATGTTTCTTTCCTCACCTGTTGCAAGGCTCCTGCAGTTAGGACAGCAGCAAAGACAAGTTGAGCCAGCTGCTTTGCTGGTACCTCTGGGAGCCATGACAGTCTCTCAAACCACCTGCCACAGATGACTTAGCCAGTGGCTTGGAACCCACACTCTGGTAAAACAACAAAAACAACAAAACACTTAAAACCTCCTTGCGGTTTACATTTTATAATTGCTTCATGGTAATTAAGTATGCCACAAGAGATTTAACGTTGGCACTTCAGTATGCCTAACTAATTAATTAGCACCTCTTCTCTTATTGCTCTCTCCCTCATTCATTTATAAAACCATGAGGATAGCAGGATCCCTGTTGATTTCGTTCACCTATTTGTCTCTGATGCCTAGCATGGGGTCTGATTCACAGTAAATGTTCAATAAATATTTGCTAACTGTGTGAACGAATGGAACTGTTCTAAATTCCAAACTGTAGAAGCTAGGAACCACAAGAGACAGGAGAACATGATTGGCTGGATTACTTAAAGGGGACACTGGCCAGGTAACTCATCCCAGAGACCCCTCCCCAGGTGCTATTAGTCATAGAAACCTACAGAGTTCCTTTTAGCCTCCCTTTCTCCCTGGTGCTGGGCTCTTAGAAAAGGTATGATAAACGTTACAGCTTCAGAGTCCTGCCTCTAACAAAGTACTAGCATACCTGATGTTTCCAAAAGTTTAGCCAGCCCTCCCCTGTTGTGGGAGGCTGCTTGTTGGTTCCTGGCTGCCCAGCTAGCTTAGACCCAAAATAATCACACAGAAACTGTATTAATTAAATCACTGCTTGGCCCATTAGCTCTAGCTTCTTATTGGCTAACTCTTACATATGAATCTAACCCATTTCTATTAATCTGTGTATCACCACGTGGCAATGGCTTACCTGCAAAGTTTCAGCATTTCTAACTCTGGTGGCAGCTCTCTGGCTTCTCTCTGACTCCACCCTTCTTTCTCCCAGCATTCAGCTTAGCTTTCCCTGCCTACCTAAGTTCTGCCTTGCTATAGGTCCAAACCAGTTTCTTTATTCATTAATGGTAATCACAGCACACAGAGGGGACTCCCACATCACTCCCCAGTGTGCCAGATGTGAGAAATAGACTTGGAGATATGCACTTGCTTCCTAGAGCTCCTGCAGAAAGGGCTCTTGTCTGTCCCCACACTTCATTCAGCCTTCTCCTCCATCAGTGTCCCTGGGGGTGAGCTCCCCTCTGACTGACTCCACCTCCACCTCAGAGTCAGCATCACTTTGCCTCCTTCAGTTGTTTGCAAGGCTACACAATTTTGCTGTGTGGTTCTATTCCATAAAATTTATGCACACTAAAACTTTTATATCCGTTTCTGTTTTGATTTTTTTTTCCTGTTGCTTTGACAGAACACTTGATGCAGATGACTTGAGAGATCAGGTTAATTTTGACTTCTGGTTTCAGCTCAGTAAGGTGTGAACAGCATGAGAGAGCAGAAGAGTTCACATCTGGTAGCCAGGAAGGTGACAAAGAAAGGAGGGACAGAAGGCAGTGGGGAGAGAGAGGCGGAGGAGGGAGAAGAAATAATTATATCCACTCTAGCAGCTTTCCCCCATCCCTGCTTTTATTTTCTTTCATCAGCTCCTTCTATGGGATTTACTGTCCTTCCTGGATGTGAGCCCCTCCCCCCGACACACACACACACACACACACACACACACACAAGTAATTCCTTCTACAGAGCCCTCAAAGATGCATCTCTTTTACCCGTCACCTCTGGACTTCCCATGCTATTCAAGGTATTAATCCAAATTGATCATCACAGTTCCCCTTTCATTGGATTTGGGTGTTGTTTCCTCTCTGTGTGTCCAGCTGGCATGTTCTAGCCTTTGAATAGTGTAAATGTCCCTTTCAAACTAGCTGGTGGCCCTGCAGCCATACGAATCATCCTGAGGCACTGGCACTTAGTGGGTCTCTGGGGGGCGGGGGTGGACTTTCTAGTCAGCTGCTCCTCTGGCTGCCTGGGCTGTAGATTCGCGTAGTCTGCTTACTGTTCTAGAGCTTGGATGCCTGAGCAGATTCGTTTCCTCTGCCGTGGTGCTGGGCTAACTCTTTTAAAGCCCTGTGCCTTCTCATTTGCATTGTGTTCGAAGGTTGGATACTGCTGTTGTTGGCTATCTTTTCCTGAGAATGGCAAGGGCAAGGCAGATGTGAAGTCTCATTGTCAAAATACACTTAAGCCAAGCTCACCTGAGCAGACCCTAGAGAGGCTAGAGATGGGGCAAGAGGTCCCTTGACTTTCAGCCTTGTCCATAGCCACTGCCTCTGGACAGCCTGGCGGTGTTGTGTAAGCTCCAGTGACAGCCGTTCACTTAACCAGAGGAAGAACCTTCCATAACAGCCTACTCCTTGATGCTGAGCTCCATCTCCCCAGAATTCCTTGCCAGTTTGGCTTGTCTGAAAATGCTCACTCTGAGTCATAGGCAGAAAGCCATCACGATAGCTGTATGTGCTGTGTCAGCGGGTAGAACACAATGCCTCTCTTAGACCCTGGGAAAGATTGATTGCTGCACTTATCTCTAGATTAAATACAAATTTCAGGACCCTTTAGGACCAGCCCGTGTAGAACCATTACACCAGTTTGAACAAGAACCAATGGCTGGAGATGGATGGGCAACTTAATTTGCCAAGAAAAGTATATTTCAGATCATTCTTAGGTCGAAGAAGAAGAAAAAAGTCTCCCTTTTTTCCCCCAAGTTGGTAATGTGGGTGATTTTGAGTGTTTTGCATAATTTGATTTATGAGGATACTGTAGTCAATGAATGCGTGCCCTGGTCTGAAATCTCTACTTTAGGAATTCTAGCTTCATTCAGAAAAAAAAAGGAAAGATGATTGAGCTGAGAAACAGAGAGGGGGAGGGAGGGAGAGAGAGGAAGGAGAGAGAGAGAGAGGGTGACCAGCTCATGACTCACTTTCCTGACCATGAGGAAACTTGGGAGCCCATTAGCACACTGACAACTGCTAAGACTGTCTTCACTTGGATGGAAATGGATTTTCTAAAAATTGCTTTAATCGGTCATTCTTAAATTGACAGAGTTTGGCACAGAGTTGAAGGGCTGTGCAATCTGGCAGCTGACTCTAACACTGTGCGTGCCAAAAAAAGGAAGAAAAACTTCACCAAAATTGGGCTTCGCTGGCACTTGTTCCATTGCTCCAAGTCACATTTGGCTCTGTACAATGGAGATGCACTCTTCTCACTTAAGAACTGAAAAAGAATACCCCTTGTGCAGGTCTTAGCTGTTTGATCTTATTAGATGCAAGTGGGTGTGTGAGGGGGTAAAACCTTGGTAAAACTATGATCAGATACATATAACAGTTCATTCTAGTAATTGCCAAAAATGGCATGCACAATTGAATTAAAAAAATCAGAAAATCTTACTAGTTTGGAATATGTTAATTTAGAGTCATAGGTTATAAACAGAATGCTACGTTTACATATAAGAAAAAGAAATTCTCACCTACCCATGATGGCAAGGCAGCTCCTGCACTAGTAAACACTAACAAAGGGTTTAGCATTCTTCCCCGCCTGCTAGCGATGAGAGACTGTGACGGACACATACCTAGTGCGCACAGTCAGGAGGAAAGAACCTAACACATTATAACATGTGTGGCTGAAGTCCATTCTAAAAAGGAGGGAGTGCCCTGGGCTTTCCTGGAAGTAAAGCTTGTTTAAAAAGGAAAATAAGGGGCTTATAAGTTGGGGCAGTAATCATGAATGTGCTTCTCATCTGTTATGACTATTGTGGAAATGCAATTTAAGTGAAAATTATCTGTCTTCAGAGAGGTAAATGGTTTTTCTAAAATTGGAGAGCATGGCGGGGCTCTTGATGATGGAACCATGCAGACAATGTGTCCTCCTACTTTAAATGCAAAGAGAAACATTGCCAACCTTGCTCTGGGCTCAGTAGGGCTGGAGAAACAGGAAAAGTACCCTTGAGAATTTGTTTGGGGAACTTCATAACTCTCCTGAAAAGTGCATTTTAGTGAATGGGCTAAAGTTGCCTTCAGGAAACCATACCATGAGAATGTGGTGTCTTTTCAATAAGACAGCCAAAGTAAAGAGGCTTTCATTTGTTAGACTCTAGTATATAGGAAAAGGTTCTTCATTTTTAGAGATACTTACTGCTGTATTTTATAGAGTAATATCCTGATAGTCAACTTTAAAATATTTCAGAAACAAAGGATAGGAAGGAATGATAATTTGTGAAATTTTAGTGGTGGCTTCTAGGCATCCATTATGTTACTCTCTTTGTGTGCTCAAAAATGCCGTAATGTAAGGAAGTCCGATGTCTGTATTCATACTATTTATGAAATACATAGCCAGAACCTGGAAACAACCTAAATGCCCCTCGACCGAAGAATGGATAAAGAAAATGTGGTACATTTACACAATGGAGTACTACACAGCAGAAAAAAATAATGACAGCTTGAATTTTGCAGGAAAATGGATGGAGCTATAAAACATTATTTTGAGTGAGATAACCCAGACACAGAAAGACAATTATCACATGTACTCACTCATAAGTGGTTTTTAAATATAAAGCAAAAAAAAAAACACACACAAAAAACAAAACCCAGTCACAATCCCAGAGAACTTAGACAACAATGAGAACCCTAAGAGAGACATACATAGATCTAATCTACATGGAAAATAGAAAAAGACAAGATCTCCTGAGTAAATTGGGAGCATGGCGACCTTGGGGGAGGGTTGAAGGGTGGAGGGGATAGGCAGGGAGGGGAGCAGAGAAAAATGTAGAGCTCAATAAAAATCAGTAAACACACACACACACACACACACACAAAGATAGTGTCTCTCCCTGGAACCTGGACTTAGCAGTTAGGCTGACTGACCAGCTAGTCCTAGAGAGCTGCCTGTCTTAAGTGCCCTAGTGATTACAGATACATCCCATCATGTCTGACTTTTTAGACGGACGAAGGGCTTGAACTCAGATACTAGTACTTGTGTGACAAGCTCTTTACTGATTGAGTCATCATCCCAGCCTCCACACGCTGGTTTTAATGGACCCTCATAATCCAGTGTGAGACCCTTAAATGTGGGGATGGGCTATCATTGCTGTTGAAGGACCATACATGCCTGTGAACCGTTGATTTCCCCTCCCCGAATGGCAATAATATCCACACATTATCATGTCCAAAGCATTTTTCTAAGACAAAGAAGCAACTATGAATACTCAGGATTAGTGTACCGGCATATTCTGTTTCTATTACTGCCATAAAATGTGCCATCCACCATGTGTGAGGCTGTTCATCCTTTTGTGAAATCTTAGTGTTTCATTCAGGGCAGATTTAGCTTTAGATTTCTGTATGGCCCATGGGCCAACTTTTAACATCATCTGTCCTCTTCTTACATACCTGAAGTTTGATCAGAGTGTAACCGCCCCCATTTGTTCCACTGCAGATAGCTGCAGCAGAGACCCAGGGGCCATAAAAATAAAATGTAAGAAGTGTAAGATAAAGCAAAATTCAGATGTACAATGAGTGGGTTTCCCCATTAGGTCTCTCAGTGGTAAAGGAGGCATACTCTTACTACAAACCTAAATGCTCACTGTCTATCTGACATTCACATTTAACTAGATGCCAAATCTGGCATCTCTTTTTACAGACTCTGACGTTCAATTACTTGGTTCTTTATGGAGAGTGTTAGCTGACACCAGTGCATATTACAGATATGATGAGGGGGACAGCATGTAAGAGCAATGACAGCAGCAGCCGCTGGTGTCAGTGCTGTCGGTGCCAATGCACTCTAAAGCATGTCTCCTGAGGTTAGCGCAGGTTAGCGCAGGTTCTGCTCCACACAGTGAGCCAGAAGACACTGTAGTCCACATCCCTGCACTCTTTGCCCACATGCTCCTTCTGCTTTGGCTTTACTCCCTCAGTTTGGACTAACTGTGTACCTCATCATGGCTCTTTGCTTCACAGGTATAATTCACACTCTTTAGGTGATTATTCTAGAACCACATCTGGGTACTCCTAAATCACCACCATGGGTCACTCTTTGCCTAACTCACTTTGTGTGCATAGCCGCTATACCGAATAATTATAGCATTGTTTATCTAAGAATTATTTGTATAGTATTTGTTTGTGAGTGCCATACTACTTCCATATAAATCACACAGGACAGTTTGGAGGCAGCTGAATTTGATCAGAAATGCATATTTAATGGTGATATTCTCAGGGTGTTCTTCCAGCTGTTTACCATTATGGTCCAGCCATGGCCAACCATCATCTTTCATCTCCCTTTCTCTCAAAAGCATGTATGAAAAAACTTTCAGAGTGTGGAGGTGTGTGTGCCAGGTTGTGTAGCCAATCGGCTACACACCACTTGCTTAGCCTCTTTTCAGGTTTCTAAACTAAAGTCAAAGAGGATTTCCCTTCCTTCGCCTAGAAAGAAAACCAGCCTACAAATCACAATCCCAGAGAACTTAGACAACAATGAGAACTCTAAGAGAGACATACATAGATCTAATCTACATGGATTAGAACAAAAGATCTCCTAAGTAAACTAGGATCATGGGGACCTTTTGGGAGGATTGAAGGGGAGGGGAGAGGCAGGGAGAGGAGTAGAGACAAGCATAGAGCTCAATAAAAATCAATAAAAAAAATAGATAAAGAACATAAAAAAAGAAGCTATTAAGTTGATCAATGCAATTCTGAGCCAGGTCTGCAACGTGCCCTATCACATTTCCACAGCCTCAGTGAGATCCTTGCTTCCTTATGGACAGTAAATGAATGGTGGTTGGGAGATAAACAACTTCACCATGGGTTTCTCAGGAGCCCGGACTGCTCCTTGGCCCCGGGCAGTGGGAAGCACATTAATCTGCCTGTGGTGTTGTGGCTCTGCCCTGTCGGCTCATTCCTGTGTCAGGTCTGCCATTTGCCTTGTGCTTCTGTTAGAAGACGGGGTGAACCTGTCCTCTGTTTTCATGTGATGACCTTGACCCTGGACCACTGTGTGGTATGGGGTTCACGTCAGGGACGGGGGCTGGCAAAAGGTTAAGCCTTGAGGTCAAAGATTGCATTCTAAAAAGTCCCTGCTGGAATTTACTTTGGAAGGGCTTTCAACCATCATGCCACAACTTCAGAAGGAAAAAGAAGACCTTAGAAAGCCAAGCATGTCTGAATTACTATTCTTCGTTAAGAATAAAAATAGGCTTCATGTAAATTTAAGTGCACTGCTTCTCAGAATCAACTGTAAAACTGAAAAAGTGTCTGTCATTCCGATAATTAGAAACATAAGCTGAAGGAATGTGCAACTGCAAAATTAACTACTAGATTCAGAGCAGACCAGATTTTCCCAACCCTCACTTTTCCGACTTGATTACATTACAAGCTAAGGAAAGACAGTCTCCTCATACTTCAGTAAATTTCAATGATACTGTTTTGCTATCATTTAGTCTTTTGTATGGAGAATAGAAGATGCCAACTTGTTATATTTTACCTCAGTTTTTGCTTTCAAATGAAAGAGACTGAAAATGTCCAACTGGTCTGTTGCTGGAGCAATGGGGAGACAATGGCAACCCCTTTTTTTCTTTGCAAGACTTGAAGCCTGCATAATTTCGGTGAACTGTGGAATAAGATTGTCCGGTTTAGGATTTGTGTCCTTTCCAGATCATTGTATGCAGTGGACATTGATTCATGTTCTTTTGGTCCCTGGGAAAGGGACCAGATCGGTAAACTGGGCAGTCGTTAGAGTTGTAAACCAGCTGCTTTTGCTGTGTGGCTTAATTGTTAGGGAGTATAAGTTGGTCCAAATTGAAATTCCACTACAAAAGACTAAAATCATCAAAACATTAGTCAGAACCTAGCTAAAAAGATCTGGGAAGAAAAATGTTTTATCTGGTGGAAACTGATGGAGAGTGTTCACCTTAGCAATCTACATGTTCTGAATTCTTTATTGAATATGTTTAAGCCTGGTTTGTCGGTGGAAAACTTACTGGAGATGACATTTGATCCATTCAGCTTCATTAATCTTCTTGTAAAATCACTATAATCTTTGAAAACATTATACAGTTTGTGCTTTTCTTTTTTGCAAGAAAGTTGTTTTCACATTTAGCACACAATAATAATAACAATAACAGAAAGGTCCCTGTATATAATACATTAGATTAAATGGCTCGTTTGTTTGGGCTACAGACTTGACAGACCTTGTCTGAATGCAAATAAAGCATGTCCTAGGAAACCATGATTTTTGCTTGAAAAGTTATAAGATAAAAATAGGGTTTCAAAAAGACCAAAGACCCCTGAAGACCATACAGGGTCACCAGAGCTCTGAGAAGGTCATGAGAACCTCCTCCTTCCATTCCTCCTTACACGTCACCATACCCAAGAAACAGTCCAAAGGATGTTGAGCTTCCAGAAGCAGGTGAGCTTCTGGAGGATGAGGTAGGTGCCGAGTCAGCTGCTTCTGGTTATAGAATCCACCTCATGTGTTCTCATTCATTCCCTTTTCCGAGTCCTCAACTACCTCATCCATAGACGCATGTCTCTCAACCCATCCTTCTGACTATTGTGTTGAGTATGATATAGTTTTTGCACTGAAGAAATTTTAGTAAAACCCAAGTTGTTTCTCTTCTTCATGGTTTTAGAACAAGCCATGCTAACTTTTGGAGAATACTAGAGGATCCGTAGTGCACCAGTTCAGAGACTTGCCAGGAAATACTGGATTTCTGAGAAACCTAGAACATTGCTAGTAGTTACTTCCATCTGACACATGCAATACAGTTATAGGCAGACAAGAATAGCAGCCTTTTTGAATATGGCAAATTGAAATTCAAAGGCATGTCCATTTGTTTGAATATATGTATGAATATTTGAACAATATATATTTGAATATTGAGCCAACTATATATATGTTTTTTTTATCCTATTTGCCTTGTTGTTTAGGAAAAAGAACTATCACCTGATCCTAACATTAAGTGGAGGTTTAGAGACCTGAGAGCAGGTACACCGTCATCCTCACTAAGGGTGCTGACGGCATTTCCTCAACTGTCAGCTCAAGGGATAAATAGTTTCTGTAAGCGTGAAATACCATAATTATATTTATGGATTTCTAGTCCCTTCTGTCCCTCATTCTTTCGTCACTGCCCACTGGCCACGTGCCAGGCCCTGTGTGGAACTTGTCATATGCAATATCTCATTGATTCTGTCCATCAGTCCTGTGAGATAATTATTACTGGGCTCAACTCAGAAGTCGGAAAATGCAGTCCTTTGGCAGTAATCAAGTGAGCCTTACCACGACAGTGTCTTGGCTGTGGGATGAGCACGCTAAGACGCTGAGAATTAAATGGGTTTACTTAACATCGTTTTATTTCCAATATTTCCTTAAAACATGTATTTAGATTCATTACGGTTCAAATTATTCTATCAGTGAGAACTTCCCCAGATCAAATACTGAGACAGAAGGGGCATGTCTTCAGTTACTTCTCAAACACCCTGAAAAAACCCAGCATTGCAGTGTGCCCAGTAATTCTTTTGCCTCTAGTCATCCCCTCACCCTGGAAGAAAAGACATGTTAAAAATTGTTAATTCAGGTTGGGGACTATATCACAAAATAAGAAGTAGGTGCATGGGCAGTGATTTCCCATGCCTACATGTGGACATGGTTTGCTATGCTTTTCTGAGTACTGCCTTATGCTTTAGTGTCAAGGGGAAGGGCTTTTACTTCCATCTGTGGCATGTTCACCCAAAGCGTATTGAACTTGATGTGTTACTTGATCAATAAGCAAGTTCTAAAGCTAAAATTTGAAAAGGATGAGCTTGTTTTAATGTAAGCATAATTTTTCATCTTCTTATTTTTTTAAATCAGAGAAGAACATAAATTTCCTTTCTTTCCCTTTGAGTGGGAAACTCTAAGATGTTTGCCTTGCCTTGGTGTGGGGACTGGGTGGGGGAGGGGTGTAAAGGCCTGGTACTCCTGTGCTGGGCTGATCAAGGCATCTTAGGTGCTTAAAATCAAACAGTGGCTGATGTCACGTTGTTTCAGAAGCACTTTGAATTTTTATGGCCTGGGCAAGTGTTTGCAAATAATTCATCCAAAGACTTCAGAATGAACTAGAGGGCAACGAGAGTCAAACGGCCTTGACATGCCGCACCTCTGTTGCTCTGAGACTTCTAATTTGGGAACTTAGAGAGATAAACTCTCTGGGAAGACAGCACTCTGATGCCTTGGAAATCACTCAGTCACATATAGTTTCCCATCTTCTTTGTCTTGTTGGGCACACATCTCATCTTTTAAAGCAAGAGTCGTCTTGGATGTCTTGATATCCCTAGCGTAAACGGAATGTACCAATGTTAGTCACTGCGAATGGAGCAGCATCAGGTGGCTCCCACTGCTCAGCTTTAACAATCGCGGCTATGTCCTGTCCTGGAGGTGCAGAGGAAGGTGCAGTTGAAGGCGATCTTTGAAAGTCACAGGACGATGCCATGTCACCAGGGTGGCTTTTTAGCTGAGTGTTTGTATTTCAATTTGTAAATGTTATAACTGTTTTTAAATTTTTTCCTCAAGCAAGCTGCAAACTTTTGAAGACATTAAGCCTGCCAAATTATAGCCACTTACTGCTGCCTGACGTGTTTTTCAGCTTAGACCCACAGAGGGACTGCCAAGCCCGCTCTTTCTCATTACCTGTTCTCTGTCTGGCCCGGAGTTTAGATTTTCGAAAATGGAAAAAAGCTGTTTGCGAAATCGCAAGGCTCTTGAGTTCTTAGTTTCTTCTTAGTATCAACGTTTATTTATTTAGGTTTGGGCTGAGTTTCAAAAGATTGAAATTGGAAACAGAGAAGGTGATTCTGAACACCATTTATCTGTATATAAGTGAACACTCGATGTACGTTTAATTTAAAAAATTGCCGTTTCCTACAAGAGGGAGCTATTTTTCACATTGTTACAACATTTTTAGAGGTCACTAGGTGGTCATGTCACCAGCAGGGAGTTTTTGTTTGGCAGGCCCCCTTGGCAGTTAGTTACAATTGCCTCCATGATTCAGTGTTCAAAGGGGGCTGCTTTGCAAGTAAGGAACACTTACAACCTGAGAACTGAAGTCTAAAAAGTAGCGACAGGGGAAATGTTTGGAAATGTAAAACAGCATCTTTAGTGGCCAAATTGGGGTGTTTGGGGAGCTGGAGATTACATGTCTACTTTGTACTTGAGTTCAGCCTTTACAGAAGCAATAATGTCTTAACTACCACAGCTGGCTGTCACCTTGCTTCCAGCTAGTGAGCGCTCTTCCTCGGTGACTTGTTCGTTTCCATGATTTGGAACATCCTTGGGTTCTTTATGAACCTCCTTGGGCACTTTACCTTCGGGTAATTTCTTAACCTGGGCCTCTCCATCATTCCCCTTCATGTATGCTGGCAATTTAAGCAAGATTAAGTGGTCAGCTAAAAGCACCAATTACTGGGACTTCTTCTAGGCTTCTATATTCACAGACAAGGCAGTATTTCAAATTTGGAATAAGGGAATTATAAGCAGTCTTCATGGGGAAATAAATAAATGAGGTGTAGATTGATCTTGGAGCAAATGGCTAAGATGAGAATGATGAATAACCAATCAATGTAACTGTGAGTTTCTTATTTGTAAAATTATTTTAAAAGCCATAAATGTGAGATTAATTTTTGTCTTCTTCTCAGGAAAATTACAGTGTCACCTGCCACCTTTCTATTTTTGTCTAAGAAGGGGATGATCTGAAGAGCACAGCTGTCTGTCACATTACAGTTGTTATTTTGCTGTTCTATGACCTCATTAGTATTCTTTAATCTAAAGGCAAATTTAATTCCATTGGAGCTGAAAATGGTCACAGCTCACATTGTGTTGTTTATGATAGAAGGGCTGAAGAATTTCAGATTTCTTTAACAGAACAGAGAGACGTTTGGGAACCTGCATCTACTGTTGTTGGTTTTTCTATTATGTTGAGAGATTTTAAAAGTCCTTAGGTAAAAATGAGTAACCATTATATCCATGTATATTTTTTTCTTTAAAGCAAATTAACTTCATATTCTTGATAACATTTTGCCAGTTCTTCAATCCTTTCCAGAATATATTTTTTGGCTGTGATGATTCATTTGAATAATGGGCTTAAGTATTCAAGAGTCCTGCTCAGAAATTAAGAGAGGAAGTCAAAGTTTAGAATGGAAACATTATCTTGAATATACCACCAATTGTATGAAGCAGTTCTTTTATTCTCCCATTCATCAGACAAATTAACTTTCCTTCTCTTGCCTACACTCTGTAGGCTTTGTATATCGAGGTGAAATTTTGATACTGTTGTAAACACTAGGAATGAATAAACATGTAGAGAAAAATAATTTAAGAATATTGTTAATACCCCCAGCCCCTCTTTAAGGTAATATTTTTCCTCCTGATTTCTAAAGGTTGGTGATTTCAATGCATCTGTCTTTTAGCTAATAAATTTATGATTTATTTACACTAATAATAATTATAATCATTAAGTTAACATTTATAGTAGAAATAAGTGCTTGTTATAAATGCAGCTACCTGTGCTAACTGGTTTACCTGTTCTCTCTCATATAATACATGCTGGGTATCCTTTATCCAAAACGTGTGGGACCTGAAATGCTTTGAATCTTTTGCTTTCCCCACATGTTTTGGGATATGTGCATATGCAAAATGAGACATCTTGATGATTGGACCCAGCTGATCATACTTTAATCTGTTTGGAAATATTTATTGCTTTTTTTTGTCCATAGGTTCCTAGTTGAGATTTCTATCAACCACAACCATTTGATCTGTGATTTACCTTTGGCTTGACAAGTTTTTTTTTAATGGTAAAATCTGTATCTGCAATAAAGCTTGTTTATACCAGATATAATTTGAGAATATATATATATATATTTCCTGCTTGGATTTTAGAAGACATAGCTTTGTAGGCATGGATATACAGAGTCATGTCAGCAAATCCTTCTAGAATCTTGCAGTTTGACAGATGCCATAATTTGTGACCTTATCAGTAGACTTGGTATTAGGTACCATTTTAATTGTATAGACCTAACAGGTACTATGTCTAAAATCAAGTGACTGCTCCAACCTACACATCTAATTCAGGCCACATTTTATTGAACCCCTGTGTTCTACTTTTTAGGTGCCCTCTCCTTCATACTAACAAGAGAAGGAGATTGGAGGTTCAGTTTTCTCAGTGCCTCCTCACTGGGGTTGAGACCTCATGGGCCATTTGGGGATATTTTGTGGTAGTCTGTGCCTGCTGAATCTTATCACAGTCTGAGACTATTTTCAAGAAATTTAGCTAGAAACTTTTATGGCTGCCTTGGTTTCCTAGGTAATCCAAGTAATGATCGTCCATGTTCTAGTATAGAGCTGTTGTAGGCTCTTTCCACTGACAGTAGCATTGTGACTGAGGGGTGAGCCTCCTGTTGAGATCCAGCCAATGAGAAAACATGTTACATTTTTCATTTGTTGAGAAAGAGGTATCACAACTCAAAACAACTACAAATTACTTGTTCTATTTTGAAGATTTAGGTAACATCAGACTGGGTTGGAGAAATGGCTCAGCAGTTCGGAGCTTCTGTTGACCTGGCAGAGGACCCTAGCTTAGTTCCCAGACTCAACATTGAGCAACTTACAATGGACTATAACTCTAGCTCTAGACTCTCCAGATACATCCTCTGACCTCTGAGGGCACCTGCACCCAGGGACACATACTTACAAAATTTAAAAACTCTTAAAGTAAATAACTCTGTACTAGGTAGGTTCAGATTATTCCTTTGCAATTTAGACATTTAGCTTGGCCAAGTTGACACACTTGTTTCAGTTTTTTTTTTTTTCCTATTTGTCAAATGGGACAAAATACTGCCTACATCAGTAGGTTCCTATGCAGACTGAATGTGTTAATACCATCAGAGCACTCAGCACTGAAATGGGAATAGTTCTCACTAGCTGGTAACAACCAGTTTCGGCACACAGAGAAATAGGCCCTATGGGCAATAGGATCACTAGAGTAAATCGCTAGTGTGGCCTCCAGTTCATAGCTATTCCTTTCCCTTTTGTTGTGACCCTATTATTCCCAGTGTGTTCCCAATGATGGGAATACCAGACCTTATCTTATTGACCAGTATTAGACAAACTAGGTTTTTTCCTAAAAAGTCAAATATCACTCTTTTTCCAATAAACCTGGAGGTTATAACAAACTTATGACATAAATATAGGGCTTTCCAAGAAAGGTTTGGGATTTCCTCCTACAGGAGTAACTTTATTACCCACCTTCCTAATGCTCACCCACTGGCTCTCTTTCCCTTGATCTCTCCAAGTGCCCATCTAATTCTTAACTTGATTGCTAGTGAAAATCAATTCCAGCTTCATTCCCAAGAAATGAATGAAAACATATGTTGAGTTACACAGTGTATCATTTACTAGGATTTTATCGCTTGGGATTGTTCAAGATGACCTTCTGTTGTTACAGAAGAACCTTCAGAGTTAGGGTGCAGCAGCCACTCAACAGTAATGAATATTGCTCAGCAAGTGGTTTAGCCAACTTTCTTCTTAGCTATCTATGACTGTATCCTTGAGACCTAGTGGAAACCATAGTGTATTCTTAGGAAGGTGTCTCAAGAATTCACTTCAGCAGAGAGGTAAGAAGGGAACTGCTATGGTCTGAGTCTTCATTGGCACTTATAATCTTCTTATTCATATGTTCCAGCAATTTATATATTGCATTGTGTTAAAAAGTTCTATTGTTCCCAAAGGAACAACACAGGGTGAGGCAGCAGCCATTGCATTTCACACTGGACCTGGCATACTGATGTGGGATTCTCCTCTGTATGCTGTGAATACCATTGGCGAATAAATAAAGAAACTCTTGGCCTGTTGATACGGTAGAGCAGAGCTAGGCAGGGAAAACTAAACTGAATGCTGGGAGAAAGAAGTGGGAGCCAGAGAGAAGCCATGGAGCTGCCAATGGAGACAGGGAACAACTCACTGAAACTTTACTGGTAGGCCACAACATCGTGATGATACACAGATTAATGGTGATGGGTTAAATTAAGATGTAAGAGTCAGCCAATAAGAAGTTGAAGCTAATGGGCCAAGCAGTGATTTAAATAATGTAGTTTTTGTGTGATTATTTTGGGAGTCTGGGCAGTCGGGAAATGAACAAGTGGGCTCCTAAACAGTATCCGTCTTCAGATTTAGTTTTACCAATGGTTGACATAAACCAACTCAGCTTTTCCTTCCTTCTCCGATTACTGAGAGGGAACCTGAATCTTATGCCTGATATAGGCTATTTTTGGAATCAAAAGTAGTCTACCTATATCCTAAAGATATCATATCGGAAACAGATATTATCATAGGAGTAATTAAGTCAAAACCATTTTTAAGTCATCCAACTTCACATTCTCAACAATATTTAAGTAAATTCTGAACATTTTTTGAAGAGAAAGATAGGCCTTCATCTGTGTGGGATACAGAAGGACCAAACATGTTTTCTCAGATCCATCCTAATTATAATAATATTCAACAATAGAATGAATACTTTTTAGACTTTGAATATTGTGGACAAAAATATGGAATAGTGTTTTTGAAAACAACATATGCTTGACAATGTAATGCTATTAACTATGAATATTCAAATATTAAATGTCATTAACATCACGTAAGAAAAAAGCATACTAGTAACCAAAATGAGGAAAAACAATTGCAATACTTCAGAAGGTTTTTTTCTCCAGAAAAGATTTTAGCAATCTTACTCCTAATGCCTATTGTTTGTGTGTGTGGTCATGCACGTGTGTGTGCATATATGTTTAATCATCAGTCTTTGAGCTGACAGTTCTAAATTACTTAGTTTTACCATTCTTTTCCTTTGCTGACCTTCCAACACCCTGAAAGCAATGCATATTTAAATATTTATATATATGAATATATATATATATATATATATATATATATATATATATATATAAAACTTTAAATGTTAGAGTCTCCTTAGCTTTTCTCCAGACAAACCATCTAGAAGCCACCCTGCCTCCCTTTTCCTCCGCAGTCCTTCTGGTCCTTCCTGCCTTCAGACTAAGGTATCATTGTCATCCTCCCGGATCAAAAGCACATTTCTTTCTTGCTGCAGCCAAACATTTTAAGAAAGGTCCAGGAGTCCAGACTCTGGAATCAGACCTGGGTTCAAATTCCAGTTCCTTTAAAAGCAGTAAGATCTTGAGTGTTCCATTCAGACTCCACAGTCTCACCATTCAAACTTACAGTGGCAGTGCTAACTTTGTTAAAAGCTGTCTTGAAAGGACTAAATCAAACAATGTGCTTTCTTGTGCCTTGACCATTTATATAGTAACCATAAAGAGAATTATTCATGCTTGCTTAGTCTCTACTCTAACAGAGTCAAAAATCAACCATTATTGATCTATTTTTATTACTTTAGTTTTCATATTATTTCATTTTGCTTGATAGAATAATTTATGACCTCATTAATTGCTTCTGTCTCCTAGCATGTGTATGGTATCCTGTCATTAGCAAACTACTCTGAATATGGAAGACACCAGGATATTGGTTAACAACATTAGATTGCCCTTTTGTGACCCCACCTGTAGGCATGCGCTCATCTTTAAGGACGTGTTCTTATTGGGCCTTTCTTCAGTGGCTCTTTGGAAAGGCAACTTGCTGTACAGTCTGACTCTTCTTTGTCTCCTGCCTTTTGATGTGTGACTTGAAGTTCAGATCTAAGCACCCTGCTCCTAAGCTGGACAGCCTCGGAGCTGTCCAGGGAGAGGAATGATTTGGTCTCCAAGTAATTAGTAAACAAATCAACATCACAGGGAATGGGAATTTGTTTCAGGTTGGTCACCAGGATGCTTTCTCACTAAGTGGTCTTCCAGATCTAGAGCCTTCTATAATGGGCTGAATTCTGTTACTAGTGTAAGCTTCTAGTCCCCTCCCTCTCCTCCAATTTATGTAACAGGCTTTTCCTGAACACTAAGTTAATCACTTCTGGTGGTGGAAAGTGAACTGCTTCAGCCTTTTTAATCTTCACGGATAAAAATATTATCTGTTGGCGTGTGGTATAACCAGCCAAACAAGCAAAGAGGTCAATAATACTCCTTTTGTTTTTAGAATGTATTAGGTTGAATCATGAAAGTGTCAATATTCATCTATTTCTGTCCCATAAAAAAGTGATTTTCTTGCCCAAGCATGATGGCACATGCCTTTTATCCCAGTACTCAAGAAACAGAGGCAGGCAGATCTCTGTAAGTTTGAGAATAGCTTAGTCTACATAGCGAGTTCCAGAACAGTCAGGACTCCATAGAGAGACCCTGTCTCAACCCCTCAACCCTAAAAAAAAAAAATCCTTCTGTCACTTAGCCTACCAGTTACAGATAGAAAGTTAAGTTTCCACTTGTGTTTTAGTCTCTGCTTAGTATTAGATACCAGAATACAGGCCATAGGGCTTGTCAGTCCAGCCTGACACCTGTGAGCTGAATGCCACACCTGTGGGTTCTTATGCACAGCCAGTGAATTCTAAATAGGATGTATAGGAATCTGATCTTCTGTGAGAGCCTGCTTTTGTTCTTCATAACTGTAGTCATATCAAAGAGGACCATGCCCAGAGTGGCCTGGTATCTTAAAGGCTATTGGCTAAAGGAGTTCCCACAACACACAATAAAAGGCCATTTCTTGGTATTTTGTGCTATCACAGCTGCATCAGGACTGGGTAGAGGGGGTCTGAGTTTGGCAACATCATAAATGCCATTGAAGCAAGGATGGTATCTATCCTGTTTATACATTTATCCCCAGGACTTGGTACTCAGGGGCCCTTGGTGAATATATGCTGAATGATTTGAAAGAATCAAAGACCCTGATTCTGGTCATCCATATGGTTAGTTTTGCTCCCATGGTCAGGAAACAGCCACCCCAGAAGAGGGCTCAGTTCAGATTGGACTTTATAACTTCATGTCAGCAATGTTTCCACTTGTATTCTCTCTCCTCCCAGGATGGAAATTTCACTTCCATGGCCACAAGGCCAGCCATACTATAAATCTGAGATGGCATTCTGTACTATTGTACACGTTCCCTCACGATTTTTTCCAGGTGGGGGACATTTGGGTATTTACTGGATTCTCATTCTGTGCTGGTTTTCTGGCTTTGGATTGTTTTGCCTATTGACACGGACCTCTCTGGTAGTCATGAATCTAGAAATTTCAGGTAGCTGGCATATAGAACTTTCTATTATTTCTGGGTTGACTGGCTGAGTTTTGAAGCTGTTTGTCACTGATGTCTCTTTCTCAGCTGCTTAGCATCTCAGGACTTAAGTTAGATGGCACAGAAACACAAATCAATGCCTCTGGAACCTGGGCTCTGAAATCCATTCACAGCCATCAAATAAACTCCCACTCCACTGTAAGCGGGGACTGCTCATTCATTTCCCAGTTGCCTAGACCCAAATAATCACACAGAAGCTATATTAATAACAACACTGCTTGGCCGATGACCCAGGTGTATTTCTAGCTAGTTCTTACATCTTAAATGAACCCATTTCTATTAATCTATATATCACTACAAGGCTGTGGCTTACCAGTAAGGTTCTGGCATCTTTATTCTTCAATAGCTACATGGTGTCTCTTTGGCTCTGCCTTCTTTCTCCGAGCATTCAGTTTAGTTTTCCTGTCTAGTTCTATTCTGCCCTGCCGTAGGCCAAAGCGCTTTTTTATTAGCCAATGGTAATAAAACATATTCACAGCGTACAGCAGGGAATCCTATATAACTCTACTGTTTAGATTAAGGCCACACTATATTGACAAAAATCTCACCAGGAAAACCATTATGTACTTAATTTTTCTCTCCCGTTGATGCACACGGCAAATGGTAGTGAGCAGACATCAGGCAGGCTGCTTCTGTTTTTATGACAGCGTCTGAGCAGTTTCTCCCATTTGTTTAGAGCAGTCATGAATACAGTTTCGCTTCTCTCTCTCACCATGTTCACGTATGTGTGTGTAATCTCAATCATTTGGCCCATAAATAATTTTCAGGAAATCCCATCCTCTTGGTATCATTGCAGAGGATTTATAATCAGTTTTATTATGGTTGCTCTTCTACCAACTCCCTGGCAAGTTCATAAATGCTGAAACAATTTTGTGTCCAGTGAGTGATCTCCTTCTAAAGTAAAGACAATAAAAGCAGAAAAACCAGTCAGCTGAAGTCTCTTACCTTTAACTGATCCTTCAGCAGCCAATCTGGTATCAATAAATTGGCAGCTGATAAATGGCCATTTGAATCTTTATATTCATGAAAAGAAGAAATGTTGGCAGAAATGAAATTAGAATTCAAAGTAGATCTGTCCTGTGTCAATGTCCTTTTCTTTTTAAAAAAAAAAAATGAGTACTGTTTGTCACTTTTTAATAATATAAATGTTAGACTTGAAGCTACTTGGGTGGAACACGGGTGTAAAGAAAAGAAAATGACAATATTTATGGCAATGGCCATGAGATGGCAGACCTAAAATCCAGACTTCTCAAAGTAACAGACATGGCATGGGCAATTATATCTTTGACGAAGATACCTCAACAGCATCTAATTTCCCAGGGAAAGGTTATCCTAAATTATTGGCCAATTCATTGTGTGCACAGCAAGAGAGAGGGCTTTCAGTTAGAAGACATCTCTTTCAGCCTCTTTTCTAGCAGGTATTATGTCTTCGTCTTCTTAGTCCTCCTTGCAGCCTTGCCTGGCCACACCATTGTTCATAAGACATACAGATGTGATGCATTGTTTCCTTCCCCATGTTTACATCTGGAACTTGCCAATAAAAGGAACAAATGAACAAGTACCCTGTGAGCTAACCCTTGAAATTGGTGACTTACTCTCTAGCCATTGCTGAGTACCAACCAAACAGTTCTTTCTTTCTTTTTTTTTTAAGATTTATTTATTTATTATGTATACAGTGCTCAGCCTCCATGTATGCCTGCAGGCCAGAAGAGGGCACCAGATCTCATTACAGATGGTTGTGAGCCACCATGTGGTTGCTGGGAATTGAACTCGGGACCTCCGGAAGAGCAGTCAGTGCTCTTAACCTCTAAGCCATCTCTCCAGCCCCTAAACAGTTATTTCTTTTAGGTAGACATTAAGCAAAATTTGTCAACAGGGAAGTCCAGACACATGATTTCTCACTGTCGGTCATCAGTAACCCCTCAGGTCTCTGGTGTTTGGTTTCACACAGAATGGTCTTACTGGAAGTAAATGGCAACAGAAAATCCTTCTCATTCCAGAAAACAAATGATGTTAAGGATCAAGTCTTGACATCTAACCATAACCATGCATTAGATGATGGAAGTCCATTCCTCTTACCCTCCCTGCCTTCCACTTTTCCACATTTCCAC
This sequence comes from Chionomys nivalis, assembly GCF_950005125.1. NCBI lineage: Eukaryota > Metazoa > Chordata > Mammalia > Rodentia > Cricetidae > Chionomys > Chionomys nivalis. The sequence continues at coordinate 27,913,307 of NC_080090.1, read as the reverse complement.
ATTTACCAGTTATTATAAAGATTTTTAAAAATAATTTATTTGTATTTTATGGATGTTGGTGTTTCGCCTGCAGGCATGTCTGTGGGAAGGGTGTCAGATCCCCTGGAACTGGAGTTATAGACAGTTGCGAGCTGCCATGTGGGTGCTGGGAATTGAACCCAGGCCCTCTGGACTCTGTGCTCTTAACCACTGATCCATCTCTCCAGCCTTCTGTAAACTGTTTTTAATGGGAGGATTTTGTTGCTGTTTTGCAGTTGTTTGACACTGGTTTGACTGTGTACTTGACCTTGGCTTTCAAAGAGTTACCTTTCAGAATACATTCCCATTTCCCCATCCCGATACTGCATGGACTCACAGCTTCCCCACTCCTGTGTGGCCTTTTGGCTGGAGAGACACTGAACAGTTAGTAACCAAGTCAGGCCTGGCTGTCTGGGATGCCACTTTCCTGTGGTACACAGACCCACTCAAAATCTGCTTTCTCCTTTAAGTTTGTTTGTGAAACAGATGTCAGCTCATGAAAGTCAAATGTTCAGTTAACAGAAACCAATTTTAGGAGTTTCTTTGAAACCCTGTCTTGAAAGTAAGAGACTCATTACATGTTTAAATATATTTAATGCAAAAAGGGGCCTGGTATACACCATACAAAACTTTCAAATCTCTAAATTTGATGGTGTTGGTGTTCTGTAATAGCAATTGCTAGCATATATCACATGATCTAGTCAGAAACCGAACAAAGGTCTTTGTGTGCATTATTACATTTAATTTTTATAGTTATTGTCCTTGGTTCATTTACAAGGAAATCTAAGTTTCAGAGACATTAAATGATTGCCCAGTTAGCTAAACAGTAAGCAGTAAGAATGTTTGATGGCAAAGCTCAGGCAGTAAAGAATGGTACCTTCTCGAAACTACCCCAGTGATACTTTATTTATGTGGGTAAGCTTTTTCTTAAGAAACTAAGAAAGTTTCTGTCCCCCGTCCCTGCCTCCAGCCCTGCCCTCCCTGCCCCAGTGTCTTGCTTTGGCATCTAGCACACAGTAATCAGCCATACCTCAGTGCTAAGACTTGGGTAACTAGACAACAGTCCCCCCAACTCTTCTTCCACTCATTGCCTCTTTATCAACTTCACCAAAGGGATAGAAATTGTCTGGGTTTCGGGTGGGGCTAGCAGCTTTTGCTGACAGTCCACTTCCTCTGGCCTTAAGCCTTGTTCATGTGGGGAAATCAATTGTTATATTCACGGCACTTGCCCTTCCTTACGGCTACACATGCTAGCGTTTGCCATCTCAGTACCACAGGTGTCCCCGTGTGAGAGCTCGGTTGACCAGCTACCCCGCTGGGTCACATATTAAGCTAGAATTCTGGTGGAAGCTGCTGCGTTGAGCAAAGGACTTTCCCAAGACTCTGTGGCCTCTGTGATAGGAAATCCCAGTCAGGTTCTATGAAGTTTCAAAGACAGCATCCTTGGTAATTGGAATTAGCTATTTTTTTTTTTAAGGTCAGGTATAGGTGAGTAACAGAGCGAGCTACACTATAGAGTCCGGTCTGCCAGAGCCTTGCTTTATGCATCTGCTCTGTTCTTGGTCTGTGATGAGACTCAAATACATCTCACCTTGTAGATCACACCTTGAGTGATCTACGTCACTTTTTTGCAAAAGCTCTAATACTGGTTCTGCGCCTCATTGTGTCAGTAGGCAGGGTGAATGTTAATCGATATGAAAGACCACTTCTATCTTCAGCTGCCATTTGAAAAGACACCTTTGCAACAGAAGCAGATGAGCAGCCCTTCGCCAGAGTGATCACAGCTAACCTCCTCCTAGCACTCACCCAGGGCTGAGAGAGAGACTGTTTTGAGCAAGATCTTTCGTCACCGGCTGTCTTAAGTCACCTCCTACTGAACTTACGGTTGAAGATTCAGGGTCATAAGGGAAAGAAAACAACAATTAACTGGGAAAAGTTGATTGAGCGGATTTTTCCCCCACAGTCTGATTGGAGCATGACTGCCCGAGGCTGAGCACCATACATAATGTAGGCCCACCCTCGTATGTCATTATCCAAATGTTTCTTCATGGAATGCAGTTTTTTCAAGCATCTGCTTTTGTAATTGAATGTGTTCCTAAAGATGGGTCAGCTAACTAAAACAAGAGCCCCAAGGAAAAAAAAAGTGTTCACTGCTTCTGCTCTGGTCCAATTTATAACAGCCCCTAATTGGCTTGCTTCACTTGAAACTCTTAAAATTAATTTTAGTTCCCCTCTCCAAGCTCAAATCATCATTAGCAGAATGGCAGCAGCAGGGAGTGAAACAGAAATGTTTATCGTGCACCCTTTTAAATTGACGGTAATAAGTGCCATAGCTGTATTACTGTCAGCCAATACCGAAGCTCTCCTTGTGAGGGTTAGTCACGGGCGACACACAAAGGAGGCATTTATCGTGGCAGAAGGTAGCCTTCAGCCCTCTTTTGTGCTAGCCCCTGGAGGATGTTTTTCAGGGTGGCTAAAACCATTTTTTTCTGGTGTTTTATTAGCTGTGTCTTGACTACCTCCTACAAAGTGAATGACAGTTGAGGGTTATTAAGTGTGTTCCCGTGCGTATTTTTATCCATTGTTAACCCCTACTAAATGCATGAAGGGTGCAGAGCTCCCCCTCTTTCCCTTCCATTGTTGCCCATATTTGTTAAAGAAGTTATTCTCCTTGACATTTGTTTAGGCTGCACTTTGATAAAACGCTGTCTATGCTCCACTTTCTCAGCTTGGCACACAGCAGACCCCAGCGATTTATTTCTCTTTGCATTATCTTATCTTCTTTGCTAGCATATTTGGGCTTCCTTTTCATATTTTAAGCTATATTTTGGTACCCAGACAGATTACCTCAGTAACTGTATACTAGTGCCGAGCAGTGTTCTAAGGATAATATTGCAAGCTTCCAGTCTATTCTTAACCACACTAAACGCTAAGGATGTATTTATATGTAATTCTTATGATGTCCGCGAATACGAGAAAAGGGTAGCGTGAGTGATGGAAGTGATTTAAAGGTCTAGCAACACTTCCGGCTGGTGACACAGAATCGATTTCTGAAGCGGAGTAAGCCCAGTGTTGGGTGCAGGAGGCAAGGTGTTTATTGGAAAGTGAAGGATTTCTCTTTGTGTCTCTGGCGTGCCTTTTGTGACTTGTGCATCTTCTAAGCTGACGTGTTTTAACATGGCGCTTCATAACTGAGAATATTTTTATTTTTAAGTTTTCAGGTGGCTGAAGCAGAGTTCTCATGGGGAAGCACAGAAATAGTTCACACCAGCCTCCCACTCTGCTCTCTCAAGCAGGTCTTCATGCTTCAGTGAAGTACTTGAGCGTGGGTGCTCTGTGGCCATGTATTGGCAAGAGGGTGCCCAGGAACTGTAAAAGTGTAGATGTTTGATGTAAGGATGGCAAAATAAAGCTCATCTTTACTAAATGATGTTCACTGTCACTGTGAAAAAGAATATTTTTAAAGTAAATATGATGAAAATCTGTAACTGCACAGAATTTAGCTCATAATGATTTAAAAATACTACAGGTAGTAAACAGTTTCGTGAATTCTCCCCCTAGTCATTTTGTGAAGCCAGCTGAATAAAACACAGTGCAATGACTCTGCCAACGTAGAGCCTTAGCCTGGCATAGATTGTGGTACGAATGCAAACAGAGGCAAATCTCAACCTTTGCAAATGTCCTGATGGATGATGTCATCATGCTTTTGTATCTTCATGCATTTTTATTACCTTATGATAGTTACCGTTTTAAATAATGCAGTTATTTACTATAAGTCTCAATATTCTAAGGGGAATCGTTAATTTCTAGCCAATATTTCAGTGAGGAGATCAAAATGTATATGATCTTCATTAAATACATTTTACTTCAAATTCAATAATTGTATTGCACAAACATATATAAAACAGTTTTGTCAATCAAAATAAAAATATGAAGAACCAAATAGATTATTTAGAGTATTAATGTTGGTGAATGGCCTTGAAAGTACTTGTACCAGAATTGTTTTGTGAGTTGTTTTTGTTGATACTATCTATAAAAAATTAGAAATTAATTCGTATTTTTAGCACTAAAGTCAGAATTAAAAATTGATTTATTGGAACAAATTATGTGGCTCAGTTGATAGAGTGCTTATCAAGGCTACATAGTGCACCGGTTCAATTCCTGGCCATAGTAATAGTGATAATAATATCATTATATCTGTGATTCGTCATAATTCATCATAATATTATTATATTCATAATGATTTTATTGTTGTTATTGGGCTTTTAGTAGTGTCATAAAAGAAAAAGTCAGTATTAAACACTTAAGATTCTAAATTTTAGGCTTCTGGGGTAAGAGGAAGCTTTAAATGCTGTCTTTGGGTTCTGGTAGCGTCTAAAAGTTGCTGGTCAAGCTGTGCACCATCCAGGTTTGGAAGAGGAGAGTGGACAAAGGGGGCAAAGGAGACACAGAAAACCTTGTTAGGAGATTCTCCACATTTTTCAAGTGGGAGTCGACCTGGATGGTCCCAGGCTTGCACGTGTGAAAACTGTGTGCCCCTGTGTGCCCTCAAGGCTGAGGATGGCAGACAGGATGTCATTCCTTCAATGAAAATGTTTTAATCTACAAAGCTCTGGAAGCTTGTACCCGATGTTTCTTGGTGAGTTCCAAGATTTCCTTAGAGTCCTCTGCATTTACGCTGATGATGTCTTTGCGGGAGGAAGGATAACGTAGAAAGGAATAGGCAGGAAACTAGTCAAGGGAACTCCATGACTCTCATACTCACCATTCAGGATCCTGGTGGATGCTATGCAGTATCTCAGGAGATATGGAGAGTTTGAGGCACCTCTAGTGGCTTGTAGCAGGCTCCCCATGTCTAATGTGAGTGCAAGAGATAAGGAGAGACACCTGTGCCAGAGATGAAACATTTTATTGCTTCAGTGATCAGCATTAGTGTGTTTGCATCTATCCCACTTGGTCCCATAGAGATCAGATGAACGTCTTCACGCAGGTGAGCAACTCTGAGATTAGGGAGCTGGAAGAGGCGATGGCATGCCTGCCCATTGCTCCTGCTTTTGTAATAACAGGCAATGGCATATCACTATGATACGGTATAGTAAACCTATCTTGCCCTTTGACCCAGAAAGAGGCCACCTGTGTCTGTGAAAGCTCATTGCTATACGAATATTCTGGAAAGATGATTTACCAGAAAAGAAGGTAATCCCTTCGCCTCTAAAATGTATGAAATCATAAGACTCCTAATGAACAGTTTCCCAGCAACCTTAAATGCTTTCACACCACCAATTTTATCAGCATTTTCAGTGGCTTCATATAGCCATAAAGAAATAATCATAGGGATTTACAAGCTTCTTTCTTTTAAGTAACATTCATGGAAAAAAAATATTTTTGACGCCAGCCTAGGGTGGAGTAAAACATTGCAGGAACCTATGTGTTGTACCTGGGCCTGGTAGAAAGAATGAATGACTAATGTTGGAGTCGATTAGGAGGTTTAAATTAAGTATATCTGCTTTTGTCCCTGTATGTAAAAATTTGGTTCAGCCATTCAAAAACTTAAAATAAAAGTATTTTCAGTTCTCAGTCACCATTTTTAACAATGTATTTGTGAAGAGTCCATGGGTAGGTAATACAACTGGAATGTAAGCCTGTACATATGGGCTGTCCCCACTGCGAAGTCCACGCAGACTCTTTGGCACAGCGTTTTCGAGAGATGTGTACACCTGTAGAGTGGGGAGCAGGTTCACCATCTTAACATGTAATCTGGGGAAGCCTGGTAAAAGCAGGTCTGCCATATCAACACGTCATCCAGTGAAGCCGGCTAAAAGCAGTTCTGTCATCTCAGCATGTTATCTGGTGACGGTGGGCAAAAGCAGGTTTGCAATCTCAACACGTTAGCTGGTGAAGCTGGGTAAAAGCAGGTCTTCCATCTCAACACGTTATCCTGTGAAGCCAGTACTGATGCTATTACAAGTATTCTGAGTTATACCAGTTTTTATTTGAAAAGTGGAGCTATTTCCTGATGTGCTCCACCCATGCATCCATCAGCTTGAGCCTCTGGCAGAAGCTCTTACTGCCAGGCATTAGTGGAGGCCATAAAAACCCATGCATGTCCCTGTCATGAAAAAAAAGTGGGGAGGGAGGCAACCACAGGGGTCAGAGATTCAAATAATGACTACGTTGTCCAAGTATCTTGAAGAGGGCAATTCTGATGATAGGGTTAAGAAAATACAGCCCAGAAGCATGTCTTAGTTTAAAAACCAGGTTTTAGTCTTGGACTTAAGTGCATGAAGAGTTCCCAGTATCGAGGCTTTATTGGAGCTATGAGGTCTTCTGAAACATATAGAATGTTTCAGAAATGACCCAGGGGGTAGGGGAAGAGAAGGAATCCATGAAACACACCCCAATAAAGCCATCTGCTTGTCAAAGGTTGTCCCAGACGATCCCACATTGCAGTCTGAAACAGTACATCTTGAAAAGTAAAGATTGGAGGAAACAGCTGGAGACTTCTAAGTAGGCCGTGGCCATAAGTAGATTTATTTATTATTTGTGCATGTGTGTGTGTGCATGCGTGTGTGTGTGTGTGTGCATACAGGCACATGTTTGTGCATGCATCCTTGAATGCATGATGATGTGGGAGGGTGTAGTATGTATGCACAGTGGGTATGTGAAAGTTAGAGAACAGCTTGGTGGAGCTAGGTTGCAGGAAGCTGAACTCTGGTTACTTTATCAGGCTTGTGACCCAAGTACCTTTAACTGCTGAACCATCTTGCTGTCCCTAGATTTCTTACTTTTTAAGAGGAAAAAATAAGGCCAATGATGCTTTCAAAGTTTGTAAAATAAAATAAAATAAAATGAATATATCTATTAGTAGAATCAATGTTTGAGCACTGAGAATAAATGAGGTCTCAAGTTCATAGGCATCACAAGTAGTAAGCATGAGCTATCCTGTCAAATGGTGAAGGGTACCATGGGGATCAGTATGATGTGACAGAATCCAAGCAGGGACTCAGGGTGACAGGTGGAGCAGCTGTGAAAGCTGCTAACTGAACAGACTTCTCTTGGAAGACACATTTGGACTGGAATCTCGAGGCAGAGGAGCTGCGTGACACAGGCAAGGCCTCCAAAATGAAAACAAGGGTCACACTCACTGAGTCAATTGAAAATGGAAAGGAGACCCTTGGGAAGATCTCTACCTGGCATCAGAAACAAAGAGTCATATTAAAAAAATCTCACATGATAGTGAATTTGCTGCCTGCTTTTTTGGGTTGCCTTGGAGACAGAGAGTTTTACTTGGAGGATGGATGGATGGGTTGATGGATGGATACAATTGTGTTAGGAATAGATACTTATCTTGACCCCTCCCGTTTCTCATTTGTCACTGTATCTCTGAAGCCTTAGAAAGAACTCTTAAATCAGATGACACAATGAGCCAATCTTAGTGATTCTGACCCAGCTACCTTGTCCATCTGAGAGCCAAGCGTAGCTCATCTTATGCACTGTGTATAATTCTTTCCTGCAGAGGTCGGAGTCTGTGGCTCAGTTGAATTACAAATGTCAATTATTTGAAGACTTTTATTGTTGTTTTTCATTTTGCAAAAAGAATCACAATCATCTTTATCTTACCAGACAGGAAGCACTTCTTGCGGCCATTAGTGAAAAAGATGCAAACATTGCCTTGCTGGAATTGTCTGCCTCCAAAAAGAAAAAGACCCAGGAAGAAGTCATGGCTCTGAAGCGGGAGAAAGACCGGCTGGTGCATCAGCTAAAGCAGCAGGTGGGGCGTCCTGCGCGCAAGGTGTGTCTTGCTGGCTCTGGGGCCTCGGTGCTTTCCCTGGGTTTTGCTATTCTTCATTCTCCCATGCCTATTCTGCAGCTCAAGCAGCTACAACCAGGTAGGAGCAGAACGGCCTGCACTGTTGCTAGAACACCACGTTACCGCTTCTCTGTTAATGTGCATGCGGCTGGGCTTGTATGGCCTGCAACTGGCATCGCTTTTCTTTCTTTTGTATTTGCATCATCCTCCAGAAGTAGCTCTCAGCGCTCTCCCTTTCAGTAGCTTCCCACTTCTAGTTCAACCCGAGAAATGCCTAGTTAAACTCTGACACTATCTTTCACTTCCGTCTTGCTCACTTTCCGGGCTCTGTGATGAACTTGCTCATCTAGTTCAAGAGGTTCCTTCCCTCTCTGCTTCCAGCTTGTGTTCTCCAGCTGATTCCTCCAGGATCTTTTGGTGAAGGAGCATCTCCCAACTCTAGTCCCCCTAGAATAGACTTAGAGACCTGCCTGCCATGATCCATTCTAATTTAAAGTCACCTTTTGGGCCCCTTTATCCTTTATTTCCTTCTCACAGCCATTTTGTTCGTCTTAGAGAAATGGAAGGAGGGAGAATCCTAACTTTTACCGAAAGCTCTTTGCTTGAGGGAGGGCTCTCTGGAAGGAGCTTGAGAAGAAATGATTGTACCTGAAGTAACTGGGAAGCCATCTCTAAAATCTGTAGATGATCTTTCTTCACCGTCTGTAACTTGGCAAAGGACCAAGGTGTAGCTCAGTGGTAGGGAATTTGACTAGCCCTGTGTTCTCTCCCCAACATGGGTTGGGGGTGGAGAAATCACTTCTATATATGATGAGGACTTGGGTAGAGCAGTGGCTAAGCATATCCATTCGGATTCTTACTTTATCAAGCCTACTCAGCTCAAGGATGTATGGCCGCCACATTTCAACTAGAACCCGTGGGACTCTCTGAATGGCACATGGTCACTATGTAGAATGTCTCCATGGATTTGGGACCCTGGGACTGACTCTTTACCTGCTAAGATGAACTCTGCTGAACATAGAACCTGGAATAAGCCTCCTTACCCTGCAAAATGCCATCTCTTTCCTTCACTGGGAAGGAAAAGGCATTCTTTGGCAGTGAGCTTGAGTCCATTTCCCATAGGACTGCCTTGCTGAAAGACAGAGAGAGAACCCTGCCATGCCTGGACAACCTTCTCCTTGCAGAGGGAGGGTCTCAGTTGCTGCCAGACATTGGGGTCATTCCACGGAGTGGCATGCCTCGCTAGCGTTGTTCCCGGGGCTCGGGGACTGCTTATAACTGACCTCTGTTTGGGGCTGTGCATCTTCTTCATTGGGTTTTCCAACCACCTGGCCTTAGGAAGTCAAGATGAGCCTCTTTCTTTGCTTTCCCCTAATTTTTTCCCTGAGCACCTAGCACCCTCCCCTCCTGCACCTAACCATTGTAGCTTTCTCCCACAGGTTTATAGGCCTAGGAAACAGCCCCCGTGCTCAAATATACCGTGCAATTGTGATGCTGGCTACAGCCCAGATTTTACGGCCAAGTACCACGGCTCCAGCTACGATGCACACATGAGCCAAAGGTCTCAGGTCAGTCAGCTGCTAAGGAGACACACCCCACTGTGGAGGGTGGGAATACAGAAGAACTACTTTTATCTTGATTGTGACTTCTTGTGCAGATTTCTAGGATTTGGTGGCCATAAAGTCTGGGACCACACAGAAGACAACATCATTTTGTGATCTGTAGTATCATTTTGTTGGTTTTATTTTTCCCAGTGGTTCCAAACGTGGTGGCCATCCTTCAGAGTCAAATAGCTTGGTCAGGCTGCCAAGCAGGGGTGGGGGAAGGAGCGGTACGACCAATCACAGGGGATTGCTTTTCCTTTCCAACTCTTAGGTACATTTTTCTCCATATCACTTCTACCTTTCTCAGTTCTTTTTTTTTTTTTTTAAATTAAGCTCCTTTTCTCTCTCTTTTTCAGCATCATAACTGCTTTCGCAAATGCCAGTAAGAACTGAGGGGAACCACAAAGCCTTTACTCTTGAGGCAGGTTCAGCTTGGGGGTCATAGGACTCTTGGAAATCCTAACTGTGTGAGTTAGGCTTCCTCCTAGAGTGAGGCAAAGTTGGAAGGGTTTTCATGGTGAAAGGAAGAGGAAAGAAGGAAGTCAGATTCCCTGGTGACACGCTCAGCTTTGAAATTCTTCCTCCTACCCCACCTACCACACGGTGATAAAAATCCCACATTTGGGTATCTTCATTGCAAGTGATTACGACTCTAAGAATAATCATTCATTTACTTGAAATGTCAGTTCTTTCTCCCTTTTATTGTGTTTGCTGTGGTATGGGCTATGTGTTCACAGCCCCTCAGGGGTTTATTTTCCCTTATCATCATAGCAGCTCTGCATATATGGGGCAGAATTTTCTCCTTTTTAAGGGAACACAACTCAGGTTCAAGGGTGTAGAATTATTATCCAAAGACCTACAGCTGGTAGTATGCCTTAGGCTTTAGGACTATATACCATCCCCAAAACACACACACCCCATCACATGCGGAAAGAATCCTGAGTGACAACTAACAGGATATTTCCAGAAACTGTGAAGTTCCGGCACTTTGTAAGTCATTGCTTAAATGCCCAGGTAAGACTTCCACCGATGCCAGCCTGGAGTTCTTAGACTTCGGTATTGGATTGCCTTAGAAGTTAGTCTTAGTTGTGAGCTTCTATCATGTGCTGGGGTGAGTCTAAGGTCTTTGCATGAACTCACTCATCAAACTCCAATGAACTGGGAGTTTGACGCTCTCAGAGAGAGGAAGACAGTGTCCAGAAAGGCTAAGCTCTTTGCTTAGGCCACGCAGTCTTCAGTGGTTTTTACCGAAGACGTTCATGGTTGAACTGCTTTCTTTGAATCTGTTATCTAGACTGATTGTTATCTCTCCGAATGATTTCAGATATCTCCCTGATCTTCATTTTCTTCCTTTGTGTATCAGGCTAATAAACTGATCCGGAGACTTGAGTGGTTTAGAGTGCTTTGCACACTCCTGGCGCGTAACGAGTGTTCTATTTATGTATGCGGCCTCTTTCTTCTGCTATTGCCACTGCTGCACGACTTCTAATTACCAGTACCGCCAGTCCTCAGTGACGGTTTAATTTTTTATTCCTTGCCATTGTAGTACACCCCGCTGAGAGTTGCTGCTCGCCGAGAACAAATGAGGAAGTACGGTGGAGAGCAGACGGGGGCTAGCACCTAGTCTTCCCAGTGCCTTTCCCCTAACGCGCGAGCACTGGAAGAGCATCGGGCAGACATGTCAAGATCCCTAGACCCCAGTCTCAGCTCAGTCTGATGAGTCCCATGCTACTCATTAAATTTCCTTGGTTTGTGGGTGCAGCCTGTGGAGATAGATACTGACCAGGAAAAGTGAGCCTTAGATAGCTCTTGTTTTCTCCTCTTGGGGTGACTGGGGAGAACATATGTCTCTCAGAGGCAAGGAAAATGGAAGTTAAGGAAGGTTGTGGGGTCAGCTGCTTTTGTGTCTGAACAGGCAGTGAGGCTCTGGTTCATGAGAGAAACCATGTTATACAAACTGCCATTTTAGTCAGTGTATCTTGTACCAAGGAAGTCTCCCCACTGTTCAGTCCTGGGTGACTGGACAGAGTGGTTCATTTAGCCATCCCCATGGTCACTGAACCATGCTAAGCACAAACTGGACATTCAAAGATCATTTCTTGTGGGAATGCATGATTGCTAGATTCTAAATACCATACCAATTACTACTACTACTACACACACACACACACGCATACACACATGCGCACACCCGCACACATGCACACTGTTGTCTTTTTTTTCTCATCAGCACTCAACCAGCTTATGTTCTTTATGCCACGATCTCTGCTAGGTGCTGGGGGTTTATCTGTTTCCCTACCATGATGAGAAAGGCATACATCATCTTGATTTGAAATTTCCCAAGCCAACATTCCAAGAGGCCAGATGACTTAACCACCATCATAGTGCCCTGCAGTGCAGACCTGGGCTCCAAGGCTGGTGGAGTGCTACTCCTTAGCTCCTGCTAGGCTGAACACTGTGGTATGGTTGACCTTCTTTAGCTCCCCTGGGAATTAGGATAAAGACAACTAGACCCAGTGTGCTCCTTACCTTGAACGAACTCATTGGTCCCATATTTCACAGGTATCAGCCAATTCCAGTATTTCAGACCATAAAGAAGAAAAAGGCTTGGTTTCTTGGTAAGACCGAGTTCCCTATAGGTATTTGACTTGTACTTGGGGGCAGAAAATTAAAACTAAATTAAATAGGAAAAGCTTCTTCAGTAAGGAGAACCTTGAGCAAAGGTGAAACAGAAGAGGGAGAGGGAGTCTTGCAGGTCTCTGGCATAGTAATATTCCATGAAATGGACAACCTGTGTAAAACCCTTACACAGGATTCAGTTCAGGAAGCAGTAGGCAAGCCAGTGTGCTGCTAGGGGTGAGCAAGAGGGCAGCTGCCAGATCAGGAGAGAGCAGCAGATGGGAGTGAGGAAGAATGGGCTGTAGTGGGACACAGCAAGATATGTGTGTGGGGTGAAGTGAGCTCTGCACGACTCTGGTATAGTGTCTGCTAAAAGAGATTTCTCTGGACTAGACATTCTCAACAATCAAGAAGTAGAATAAACACAGCCCAAGATCAGAGCCTAGTCCCTCCAACACCTATATCTCAGCATCCAGTGATGCAACTTCCCAGGGTCCTCAGGAGTTGACTTGCATATTTAGAAGCATTGCCACTTCCAGTGAAGCTACAGTAAAGACTCACGCCAGTCTGTCACATGTCCTGAGATTTTCAGTTTGTCCTAAAGCAAAGTATTTTGTTAGAATGCTCCCTTCACTTACTGGCAACCTCAGCACTAAGCCTGCTGGCGGACTGCTGCACCTTCCCGTGATTCTGTGGTCTAAGCCTAGAAGTATAGCTGGCAGCTGGGCCGTTCTTGGCATCAATGAGCAGAACAGAATCTTCTCTAAAGATCAGTCTCATTTTGCTCTCATTACCCTCCAGTCTTGACTACTGAAACCCTTGCTTGTTTCTCCTTGGTATGGGGATAAAGACTGAGACCAGTGTACGCCTTACACATGCCATTCCATTGGCCAAGAATACTTTCCCCTCTTTTCTTCACTTGCTCTTTCATTCTCTCTCACTTCTTCAGGAAAACCTTCTGGAGTCTTCCCAACTGGGCCACAGCCTCCATTTTACCCCTTTACTCTGTTTACATGTCGATTTCTTAACGCTTGTAACAGATGGATTTTTGCCTTGCTACTTTATGATCTCCAATCAAGAAGGTGACCTTGTGACCTTTTTGTTCACCATGTCTCTTGGCCCAGCACAACTGCAGGCTTATAGTAAACTTTTAGCAAGCACTTGTTCAATGCATGAATGGATGAGAAATGGGGCATTGGTAGTATCGCATTCCCTTTGGTCAATACTTTACCTCTTAAGTCTCACTCGAGGGTCCTAGACTCTCCTGAAGGTGGTAGAGAGGTCAAAAGGGTACTTCTCCTTTTCTGCTGCATCATAAGGCATTTGCTGGGGCCTTGTCCCATGCCCAAAGCATTTGAAAGGGTGGTGAATTTGAGCCCTTCATCCAAATCTCTTAACCTTGTTCTCCTTTGAATCCCTTCCAGCGTCCTGGGTCTTTCTTGAGTAAAATGTCACTCAGCTCCCAGATATAGCAGAGGATTCTCATTAGGCAGGGACCCCTCCATTCCAATGCTGGCAACTCCTGAGAGTCTCATTAATCAACTTGCTGAGAAATACCTTAACTCCTCTTAAACAGCTGTCAGGAAAGCCAGAGGTGATGTGAAGTGAGTTCAGAAATTCCAGCTCTGCCTGCCAATGAAGGAAGCCTATGATACTCCTTGAGTGTTGACACTGAGTTTCTAGGAGTGAGGGAGCCCTGCAGATTAGCCTTCTGTTTCCCATTGCAGTTTTAAAAAGAAGAGAAAAGATGAGGCACAGTGTGGTAGAGGAGGCACTGAGTCAATCTAACTTTTATTTTTTTAGCATTTCTGCTCCTTCACAAGCATACACCTCTAATGGTATACCCCACCTCTTAAAAAAAAATCTGGCTTCCAGATTTGTGCAGTTTGGGGAGTGGCTCTCAACTGGGAATGAGTTAAGTTTTGTTGTTGTTTTTTTTTTTCGTCCTCTAGGGAGTTCTTAAAAATTATCGAAAATTACTATCTTTTTGTTGTCTTGTTGTCTTGCATCTAGCCCCAGCCCCCAACCCCTTTCCTTTGCCCTTGAAAAAAAGGGGGGCTGACTTCAAAATAATTAATTCTGAAACCATTGGATTTGCCTGCTGCTAAAGGGTTTTTGAAGAAAGCTTAAATCTTAATCTTACCCCCTAAGCCTTATTCCCAAATGCTTCCCTGTTGCTGAAGCACTGATAGGCACATCCTTGATGAAAATGCCTTTTTAAATGAGGGCCAGACACCATTGTTTAGGGAAAATTAGAACCAGCTTATTTCTCAGAACCAGTTAGAATACTTCTGAGATCAGATAGATTGTGCTTGGGTTCTGTTTTCCTTTCCTTCCAGATCTGGGCATCGCTCTGAGCCATCAGGAAATAAGCAGGTCAGTTGGGAGCAGGAAGGCGTTAAAGGAGAAGACAGGCCCACTGATTCACTGTTTCCCCAGAGTGGCAGCGAGGGCCTGTGTCTTGGTAAACATTTGGTCGGTCATGCCAGGTCATCACAGGATACTCTGTTAGAGTACAATCTTCCCTGCCTCCCTTGGGTTGTCTAAAAGTCAGGAATGTCTCAAGGATTAGCTAAACAGATATGGCCGTGCATGGCAGAAGAGAGAAGCTACCCTGGAAAGTGACCAGGAGAGAGCTTCTTGAGGCTGGGATCCTAGTCACAACTGAATATGAGCCTGACTTGAGCATGTTGAGGTGAAAGCCAAATGCAACCCATTGATCAGCCAGCTCTGTCCCCTCTCATTGAGAGTCAGGAACGCCATTGTCCGCTTTTGTTTCTCTTGCATTGTATGTAAATGACTATTATAGTGTGTGGAGTAAGCACAATTAAACAGCAATAGAGGAGCTCCATGTAGCAGGGTTCCCATAGCCTCTTGTTGTGCTTGGATGAGCTCCAACAAAGCTTGATTTGATCCCAGCATTGTAATGCATCACAGACCTACACCAGATTGAATTGCCACAATGCAAATGCATTGGTTGTTCCAGCCGACTCTCACTGGGCTAAGTTGTCCGTTTTCCCCTGATAGGATGTAGCCACATCTCCATCTTTGACTTCAGTGCATTGGGCTGAAGAATGCTACAGGGAACCCCCTTCAAACATGCTCAGATCCCTTCTCCAAGGTCAAAGGCTGGATGTTCCCAAGGAGGCAAAACCCAGTGTTATTAAAAATGTTTTTGTTGTCGTTGTTGTTAATATCCTGTATTTGGACAGAATTCTGATCTGCTATCTCAGCCTGCATAATTTCCTTCTCCTACGCTAATGCCTCAACCCCAACACTCAAGGAATCTATTTGTCCCACCACCAGTGCAGCCCAGAGTATGTTCAAAGACTGTGGAGGCCAACTATTTTCTGTTATCTGTGTGTTCCTCCAGACCTTCTTAGAACGACGTCTTCCTAGACCATGAAAGGGATGCTGGTGGACCACCTGTGAGTCTGGTCAGAAAGTCATGTGAACAGGTTAGCTCCTGTTTCTATGCTTTGGTGGAGAACCTCTGGCATATGTCGGCACTCTAACCTAGGAGACAATGACTTCATCCTTGAGCACTGATTGTACAGTTATTGTTTCTACCACCAGTAAAGCCACTCATGAAAGAGACAGGGAAAATTTCTGTTGCTTGGGGTAGATGAGAGGTTTTCTGTTTGTTTGTTTCTTTGTTGTTGTTGTTAAGTATTTCCTTGCCCACAGGATCAAAGAATACTTCTTGCAGAAGCAGAAATTGCTGAAGTATCTGATGAGAAGCCTGCCTTTTATGACAAATCCCTGTCTAATTTGGATGCTTCCTATTATATTTCAAGGTTCCTAGAATAGGTATTTCTAGTTGTTAGTGTTTAGTTATGAGGGGGCTCACTTTTAAAAGGTTCTTATGTCGAAGGCTTTGGGAGAAGGTAGAGACTAAAACCTATTTGAAGAAAGCAGGTCATTTGAACTTGCCCTTAGAAGACATACATTTTCTCCCATATTCCATTTGCATCCTGGCACCCATAAGGGGAGTAACTCTGCTCTCCTTGACCCTTTGCCATCTATCCTACCTCACACAAGTGGCAAACGGTACAGCCCGCAGATAGGCACTGAATCAGTGAGCCATGCTAATTTTTCATCCTTTAAAACCTTTTCTCTCTGGTGTATGTCACAGTGACAAAGGGTTTTGCATACTGGTTATAGGATAAAATGGCATAAATGCTTTTAGCTTATGTTTGGTTTTCTTCAGCAGAACAACTTGAAGAAAGCAGCATTACCATTATGTCCTCCTGTTTATGGAAAATCATGGAGCTAGGAGGCAAAATCTGTAATCTGAACACTTGTGGGAGGGAGTCTGAACCGAAAAGATCATGAGTTCTGGGACAGCCCAAGCCATATGTTTCAAAAGCAAAATAAAAATGAAATTTTAATGAGTAGGCGAATATAACATGTATGTGGGGACTGGGTCTGAGCAGCTTGCCAACTTCCGTGATCTGAAGCTCCCAAATAGTACCTCTATGTTGGCAGAACACACCAGAATAGTAGGCTTAGGGAACAAAACAAAACTGTGTGCAGATGCCAAGAAGATCTCTCACACGCTGCGCTGCTGCTGCGTTCTCTCTCTCTCTCTCTCTCTCTCTCTCTCTCTCTCTCTCTCTCTCCCTCCCTCCCTCCCTCCCTCTCTCTCTCTCTCTCTCTCTCTCTCTCTCTCTCGTTTCCTCCCTCTCCCCTCCCTCTCTTCCTTCTTCCTTCCCTCCCTCTCTCTCATTCAAATTGCACATCTGTGCTCTATTTTTAAACATTTATTCTTTAAGTGATAACGCATGTTTTACCAAGCCTCTTATTGGATTAGACATGTTTGAAATCCCCTCAACTTTAACCTCTTCATTACCGCCTCCAACAAATGCAGGTCGACCACCAGAGCAGAGTGCAGATAAGATGTCTCCACATCAGCACAGGGCATCATAAGGGACAAGTGAACCATCAGGTTTTCTGGGTTTGTCAAGGTGCCGATGCTGTAAGGAGAAAGAATTCAATTGTCACATTGTGTTGACGTATGGATCTTAGGGTGACGTTGTTTAAAGGCTTGTGTGGTACAATCTTCTTCATTATTACTTTAATGTGCATATTTTAGGCTGGAGTAATTGGTTTTGAATTCAACTTGGAACAGAATAAACATATATATATATATATATATATATATATATTCCCTCATTTAATTCTCCAGGAACCTTGAAACCCAGGTACTAAGAATCCTATCTAGAGATGCAGAGACAAAGAACTGGGACTGTGTGGTGCCAGTTCTAGGAAGGGGTAGAAGCAGAACCCAGGCAGGTCTCAAACCAATCCTCTTGCATGCTCTGTACAGGAGATGATGCAAAAGAAGGAGAGAGAGAGAGAGAGAGAGAGAGAGAGAGAGAGAGAGAGAGAGAGAGAGAGAGAGAGAGAGAGAGAAATAAGAAGCCTAGAAAGGTTCCTTCCGAGCACTTGTTCGCACTCATCTGGATCCAGTGTGCCCTGGTGATCCCAGGCTTCCTTGTGCCGGCTTTAGAGGGTGCCCTGTCTCTTCCTGTATCACCAGATCCTGACACCAGGGATCCCATTGAGAGTGCTGGCTTCCCTGAGATGTTGGTACCTACCTGCCCATGGCTGCAGGGTTTTGATCTCAAGGTAATTCTTTGAAGATTTTCTCCTCAGCGGTTTTCCAACTTCTTTCTCATCATTTGACATATTTAAAAAACCGGTTTCTCCTGATCCTGATGTCCCTATCCCTGTCCCTCACCCCCCTTCCTTCGCTGCACCCCTCCCTACTCCTCATAATTAAAAGTCCTTTAGGGCTGTCTCCACCTTATCATTTCAAATGAATGAGGAAAAATCCCAGCGTCCTGCCCTTGTGTCTTCCTGATGCTGAACTTCAGAATGGATGAAAAGCCCTTTGCTCTGACTTTGTGCTTCAGCCCCTCAGTAACCGTGTCCAAGCCACACCATGCTGCAGTGGATCTGCACTGTTCTGGAGGCCAGTCTGCGCTGTCCTGGGCTTGTGCAGGGCTGCAGGCAGGCACCAGGCAGAAAACTGCGCACAGGCATAGATCACATCTTCTTCTTGCTTATTTAACTCCATCTTAAGATGCTGACTGTGTTGCTGTTGTTGACTCTGCAATAAGGTAGACAGCAAATGTAAAGGTTTCAGACTCTCTTGTGTTCGATGTTTTTTACTGATTTGTGCACGATCCCATTGTATAGCCATTGCTACATGAACTTTTCCATGGTAGAAAGCATGTCAATATTTTGGCGTAGAAATAATATATCCTCATTAGAAAAACTTTAAAAAAAATCTAAAGAAAAATTTGGTATCATTCATAATCCCACCACTCAGAAGTAACTGTCATTAAGATTTACAGTTTCCTACATTCCATTGTGTAGACATTGGTCTGTAGACAAGACACACAGAAGAATGCAGAGTTTGCTATCTCTCTATACATTCATATTGTGTGTGTTTCCTGAGTCCCCTTGAAAGCTATCAAAAGCAGATTAATTCTTATCATTCCCCTGTACTTGGGGGTTTTGATTTGTTCCTAGTTTGTGCTCTTATAATCACACTGTAATGAACATTTAAATATGTAGCCTTTTTTATTATTTCCCTGAACCCCAAAGTGGAGTCACTGAAGTTGGGGTTGCTTATTGAAGATTTTAGAGAATTGAGGATAGCTCTCTTCTGTAAATACATCTTTCATTTGCTAATGCTGATGCTTAGGCAACTGGCAACTTCTTACTTCAGTCTTGCCAGACTCTATTCTAAATACATGCCACTAACCACTGTGGGAAGGCTGCTGCTAGGCTCTTCCAGTGGTCAGGGAACTGAGAGAACCAAGAGAGAGGGAGGGTTGGGGGGGGTGAGAAAGCAAGTGTTAATTGAGCACGTACTATGTTTCTGGTGCTGCTCTGGACTCTGGGGATGTTCCATTGAGCAAAACAGATAAAAGCCCTCACTGGAAGGAGTTCATGTCCTAATGGCTGAGACAAAGAAGAGGCAAATATAAACATCTAACAGGAGTCGTGCAGTGATGGCTAGTTCAGTGGGAAAACCTAATGCTGATGTTTTCTGAAGGACTTCAGGATGGGGATCCCTGAGAAAGACACATTGAAGGAAGACTACGTAAAATAAAGGGATTGGGGGGAGCACTCATGTGGAGCACTCAATGAATACACTTAGCCAGAAGGCTTGAGTCCATTCTTCAGTCTGCTCTCCAAGTGCAGTTACCGAATTGACAAGGTGGGGGAGCCAGAACCCTACAACACCACTGTTTAAATGAGATTTATTTATTTATTTTTTAGTGCATACAACAGCCCAAGCTCCTCCGGCTTATCTTGACCCTAATATGGTCGTTAGGAAATGCCTGCTGAGCACAGCATCCTAGTGCTCCCTGACACCGTCTGGTAATGGAACCGTGTGCAAGGGTTACAAGTTCAGATCACAGGGAACACTATCATCCCAGAAAACATGAAACTTTTCAAGAATGGCACCTCAGCAGGCCAAATGCAGGACTGTGCTTATGTGTCCAGAAACCTCCAATTAGCTGTTCGTGCTGTGGCTGCCTTACTTCCTCTTTCTCTTGGGCAAGCCCACCTAGAATTACAAACACAGCCTGTCCCCAACCATCAACTCTGCCTTCTGCAGGCTGGAGTAAGAGGGAGGTTCTGAGATCACAAGGTCAGGCCATTTCTATTGTCAGGCTTTCTGGGTTTGGGGTCTGTGACTGGCTTTTTAAGTTTCAATGACAAAGATGGCACACCTCACCAGGAAGGTCCCAGCAGCTATGGAAGGTTCAGGATCTAAGAGTAGAACTGAGAAGTGTGGTTCTGGCCCAACTCTGTTCCCAGCACCCTGGGAAACTTGGGTAGTGCATTTGATGTATCTCTCAAGAACTCAGTGCCTTTCTGTATGGCGAAGAGGATGAGCTCGCCAACCTCCCAGATCCTCAGAGCTTTGGTGGTGCCGAGATTGATCCAGCACAGGCACACTCACAGCGCGTGGTGCACAGGTTAGGGTAGTGCTGACCTTCATAGAGCTTACAATCAAGGAAGAAGGATGCATTGTTCCACACACTGTGAGCACAGCCAGTGCTTCTTAAATGAGCAATATGCCAGGCACAATGGTGTCCTTTGGTTTATTTTCTTGCAGCCCGCACAGAAGATTGAAGATGTCAGGTTATCATCGCCATGTCCAGTTTGCAGATAGTGAAATCAGTCAGAGTGCTGATGAACTGGCTCAACAGCTCCACACAGAAGGACTCCACTCTCCACGTCCTTCCTTTCTTCCCAGGGTTCAGCTGCTCCTTCACAAGCAGTCTTTGAGGAGTCAGTGAGAGTAGGGAGGGAGGACTCAAAGCTTACTCCTTTAGCAAGTGTAATCTGGACTCGTCTCCTGTTGCTGATTGGATGAGAATGAACAAGTCAACTTGCCTTCCTGTAAAATGGGTCCATTGTTTGCTACCTGACCCACAGAGATGTGTGATTTAAAACATTCCGTGTGTGACCCGATTTTAAAAGCCATGCGAGTTCTACAACGGTGTGGGAATGTGCAGATGGGGCCTGCCGGGGTCTCCATGCAGTGTCATAGGAATGATGATTCCAAACAATCTCTTTTGACAGTCTCTCAACATAGGCCAAAGTCCACTTGACCTGTTCTCTGACCAAGGAGGAATTTGAGCATGAGCATTTATAAACAGATCCCCTTTTTCTGCTTTTCAGGGTGCCAGAATTCCCCTCTTCTGCTTTTCAATGTACCAGATCATGAATTATCAAAATTACCATAAATGAAGCAGAAAGAACACACATGGTTTCTTTGTTTTGTTTTGTTTGGGGGAGGTTGAGATAGGGTTTCTAGGTGAAACAGTCCTGGAAATTGCTTTGTAGACCAGACTGGCCTCAAACTCACAGAGATCCGCCTGCCTCTGCCTCCTGGGTGCTGGGATTAAAGGCGCCACCGCTGCCAGCTCACATATGGCTTTTTAAAACAACTAGATGAATATGGAGTGTTTCCTTCTGGAAAAGGAATGTCCATCTGTCCCATCCCTGGTCATGTGTGTCCAGGCAACAGGAGGCCTGTTGGGCCAAGGGTTTCTGAGGCTTTCAGAGCTGAGATTTGGCTCTCAGAAAAGGCCTGTGCATTCCTGAGCTTTCTAATGATGCAACCCTTGGTGAGGCAAGGGAGTAACCAGTTGATATTTTGGAGAGTGAAGCAGTGTCTCTAAGGAATTATTTTTTATGAAGCTGGGACACTGAAGTGTTGCTGATTTATCTTAATAGCAGATACAATGAGCGAATGTCCCAGTTGCCTCTTTGTGCTTTTGGCAAGTCTAGATAGAAGTGGAGTGGAACAGACCCCGCCAGAGCTGCTAGTCCAAGGTTTAGGAGTCCTAATCTTCCCAGCTCCAAAGATGTACTTTTAAGATCACTTCTGGAGTCATCCAAGCTGCAGGTGGACACCTTGTCTTGGCCAAGGACAAGGTAGGTTACATTATCAAGCTTTCTGCTCTCAGACAATTTGCTTCGACTTGCAAGGAAATGACCACGCTTAACACTGTGGCAGTGAGTTCCTTAAGATTAGTTACCAGTCTGGCTCGTGGGTGCTGTTGCTGTGTAAAGAAACTTTCCTTTGTCACACGAGGAGCCTCCAGTTTGTCATACACATGATAAGGGTTCTCAGAGGACACAGCACAGCAACTGCTGTGTCAGAACTGGAATCAGACCATGCTGCACCCAGGGCCTTAGAATTTGGAATATAAATTATGTCAAAGCCACATTCAGTGCTATAACATTTGCTAACCCCTATCAGATATGGATAAGTTCTCATGGCTTAATTTGGCATATTGAATCCATTTTTCAGATTCTCTTTGGGGATGGAAAAGGAAATGCACAACTCCACTGTAATTTTTCTTTTGTTTCTTCAGAATGGGACATAATTTTTTATTGTTAACTGGTGGAAAGAGATGAATCACAGCCAACTATGGCTCGCCCCTGCAGGAGAAAAGTATCAGACTATTGCTGAGAACATATTCTTTGAAACAAACCAGAATATCCGAGTTTTGTAATTTCTTCCCACTTAAAAAAGCCCCAAACCATGCTATTGAGAAAATATTAATGTTCTGACCAAGACCAAAAGAGTTAAGGAAGTAGAAAGCTAAGACTTCTCTGAGGAAAATACTAGAATGCTGTGTGATGAATCCACTTCATGGCAACTTCACTGAGGACAGAGGAAGCCCTCCAGGGGAAGACAGAGAAGCCTACTGACGTCGTTGATCTTTCCTTCTTCCAAGGAGAGGTCAAGAAGTTGGCTGTGAGCCAGGCATCCCACACTCCTGAACCAGGTCTGCTCGGGCACCACCTCAGGCGGATCCCGTCATTTGGCTCCCATTGCTGCTATTGAGTCTAGAAAATATGCTTGGAAATAAGTTCTCCTCTTTTAGCCAGGACAGTTGCATGCTGAAAGCCACTGCCGAGTGTTTGAAATTGCTTGGGTCAGAAGCAATTATCCCTCCCCTCTTCTTTGATCTCACAGGGTTTGGTGGTCAGTCACTCCTCATACACTGGAATCTCTAGAGTGTGATGGCTCTGTCTGGCTTTTGAGGTGACTGAATCACTCGGTATTGCGGATGGAAAAATATTTAAATGGGCTTGTTGTAGTCATGATTACAATTTACACTTTGCTTCAGCAGAACTGCTTTGTAGACTTTTATGAGTTAAGGATCTTCTGGGGCAAATCCACAAGGAGAAAGCAGGTACTTTTTTTAACCCTTCAGTGCTTGCTGGAAGAGTGGTCATATATGGTCTTTTAGCTGTACCTTCCCGTCAACCTCTCCCAAAAACAGAACCTTAAATTGTCCTATTTCCATATAAAAATTTGATTTAACAAAGACAAGAACAGTCCCTCTGTACTGTGTGCAGAGCCAAATGACTTTTGAAGGGTCCCTGGAACCCAGATAAGAATAAAAACCACAACCCCTGTTCCCCTCTCTGCATGACCTGCTCATAGATTTGTGGATGATGGCTCTCACCTAGAGATATCTGAAATAGAGTCTTGGTTCCCATTTGTATTTTTCTTCATTCATTATGATTCATTTATATTTAAGTTCAATGAAAACAAAGGACAGAAGAAACAATATATTGTCAAATATAACATTGTCTTCGAATTTTAGTGGTATGTTAGGATGTCAGATCTACACCCTGGTGAAATTAAAAGAATTCTAACTCTAGAGCAAACCACGTGTTAATTCAGGGCAGAGTCAGGCCATGCTCATGCCTGTTTTCAGACCCAAAGTTTTTAATCAGTAAGAGAGGCAATGGGAAGAGAAAGTACAAGAACTTGAAAGGAAGCAGAGAGACATACTCAGCACAGTGGCTTTGAACTTCATCTTTTCCCGGGTTCAATGTGGTGCCTCATATATACATAGATTAAAAAATAGTCACAGTCAGAATTGAATCAAAGGTTCATTCACCCTGGTAGGCTACATGGCTAACAATGTGGCTTAGTGTTAGCCATTGGCTCAGGGCTTCTGACCCCTCTTCTAGATTTCTTAGCTCACTGGACACTCCCAGTTACCAGAATTTTCTTAACAGAGTACATCTTGAGCCCAGCTCTGATGGAGTTGAAGAGTTTGGTTTTGTAGAGAGGGGCTTGTTTCAAACCAGAGAAGCCCTAGGGAAGGGCCAATTCTGTATATCCTTGTAATTAGAGACAGACTATTCTTGGGAGGGTTTCTATGGAGGAAGCTGGGAGGAGATAGATAGTTTAGGGAGATGTTGGCCCTGCCCAGCAAGCTGAGCCATTTCTAGCAGATGCAGAAGACAATAGGAAATCATTGTGCTCTCCCAAGCAAGAGTGTGATATGAAAGCTGTCAACACAAAGCAAGCTTGGAACCAGAATTTTCAATTAATGATAAAATATCTCCTGTGATGAGATAGAAGATCATCTCAGCTCAAGAGAGCCTGTCGAATCTTAGGCACCTCCCATGTTCTCATCGTGTATAGACTTTATAGAAGTCAGTTGGGTATGGCTTGGCTCTTTTGTTTAAGGCATCTCCACCCAGTCACCCCAAGAAAAAAATATAACCTTCTTTTAGTTATACAGTTATAAGATGCAGGCATCTGAAGGAGTTTTCTCTGTAGCACAAATGTCAAATAAAGTGTCCCATAAAGGTTCAAAATTGGAGAGAACCTTGGTCCATTAACCTTAAAATGCCAGAGAACTAAAGACCTAGTTTATTAACATTTTCCGACTCCTGTCTGCTCCTGAATAGTCATTATGAAACATTATTCTTTAATGTGACTTTTCCCCCCAAAGCCAGTAAAGAGCAGACCCCAATGCGCCACTTGATTTTGTATGTTTTTCTTTGTTGTTGTTATGTAGTATAATATCCCCGGGCACATGTTGCTTCTGAGCTTTAATTACACTTTTAACCCAGCCCTTTATGTCTGGGTCCTTAATGTCCAAGCTCCTATATAATTACCAAGTTGACTGTGTGGGAATGAGACAAATATTTCTTGCATGACTTTACCCTATACATTACTATACTGCTGTACTCCAGCCGCTTCCTGAGCTTGGAGCTGTACGCTCAACTTGAAAAGACCCAACCAAAGAGACTCCTATCTCTGGCCCACAATGCTAAGTTCAGATGGACAGTGACTTGATCCAGCTGAGGTCCCCAGAGCTTTTGGGGAGGATTTGAGTTTGGCACTGGAGCCTTGGTCCAGAGCCTGACAGGGTCTTGGGAACTTTTATTCCCTTTCTGTCCAGCTGTGTGTGTGCATCTCCAGTCATGCCTCTTCTTACAGCTGTGAAGTAGGAATTCCTTAGTATTTGAAAGGGGCCAGGTTTCTGAGACCTCCTGGAGGAGGAAGTCACTGTATTTTACAAACCAGAAAAACATTGCTGATGCTGGTTGCTAAGAAACACCAGAATTTGAAGGGGGGAAATAAACTAGGGTGAAAGGGGAAGGGCTATGACCAGTTAGTCAGGGGCCTCCACTTAATTCTGGATTGTCTGGCTTGTTAAAACAAGATGGCAGGAGTCTGGTCCTCTCAAGTTAAGCTCCTCTGTTTCTCCCCGAAAGCCAAACTTCTGTCCCTTCTGCAGAACTGAAATGATTTCCATAGCATTTTATATTTTATATGAGAAGCAATTTCTATCTCATCTTTTTTGTGTATGATATAGAAAAGTAATTGTGATTTTGTGTGTGACATGCATTAAGTATTCACATCTTATAAGAGAGAATAAAAGAGAAAACATTACCTTGAAATCTAAGTATCTAGTGATGGTCATCAGTATTTTATGCCCACTAATGTAAATCCTTTTCATATGTGCTTAAAAACATACATATACATTTATGTACAGATATTTATATATTATTTACTATGAACAGATTATTTGATAATCTGATTTTATTTTATCTCTGTTCAACCTATGTTATGTTATGCTTTTCTTTTAATAAATATAAATATATACCATTCTTTTGGGTGGTTTATACATATTCCATTATAAGAATAGTCAATGATTTGTTAAAACAAATTCTGATCAATTAACATTTTATAACTTTCTTTGATTGCCACTGTGATTAATATCTCAGGGACATCCCTTTTATCACCACTGCCATGCCAAATGAGTACCTGTCGAACTTCCTTTTCAGGAGACTGTCTCTTCAGGAAGCCTCTACAGTGTCCATAGCTTGAGTACTGTCCCATATTGCCCATGAGAACATTTGTACAGGTTTACAATCCTGCCCTGCCAGCAGTGGATAAAAGCATCAAAAAACTAAAAATGGAGATGGGTTTTCCTCTTTCTTAGGATTTTTTTCTAAATTTACTTGTTCCTAGAAATTTACTTCTAATATCTCAAAAACAAATGTCACTTATATAAAGTGGTATAGCACTAATATTGAATGTCCAAGTTCTAAAATAAATTATTAAATTAATAATTTGTGAAACTTGGAATAAAATCAAAAATCACTTAGATTCCATTGTCTCTAAGATTAATAAGGCTAAGGTTACTTTGCATTTCTGATAAGTTCAATAGGAAGTCAGGTCAATGGACTGACATAGACACGGGGCACCAGGCTTTCATCTAGACAAACCCGTCTATGCTTTCTTTTCTCTTTTTTTCTTAACTAGTTTGAGAAAGAAGGAGTGGGGATGGGTTCACAGCTGATTGAGACGTTTCCCTTCTCCGATTAGCTAAGGGAATACTGTCACCTCTACTGAGAGATGATTAGAAGGGTTGGCACTGATTTCCCAGCATGCACATGGAATTAATTATATGCGGCCTTTGAAAGTGGGGTGCCTCAAAATTGTGGAGGTCAGTGAAACAATAGCAGATAGAATCACAGTTGAGAAATGCATCAGCAGGATGGAGCTGTAGACTCAAATATAGTTTGGATGAGTGTAAATCAAATATCCAGTTAAAAGTTATAACTAATATTAAATTGTGTGTGTGTGTGTGTGTGTGTGTGTGTGTGTGTGTGTGTGTATGACTGGCAAATGACTGGTAAGGAAACTGGCAATCAGGATAAAAGTTTAATGAGTTACATTGTTAATATTTAGCATTACAACCAATGCTTTTAAAAAAATATTCGATGAACCTTACTAGCATATTAACTGTCTTTAAATAGTGTTAATACCTGTGAGGGACACGTGCGAAGACTTAAGTTTAGATTGTGTTCCGGAACTTATTCCATAAGATGAGTTCCTCTGACCTAAGAGTGATTTGCGTGTGTTAGAGTACAGAGGAGAGGAGGAGTCGAGGCATGGCTAATGCAGAGCATTGTGAGTGGTGAGGCTAGAGCTAAGATACATAAAATAACTGTGTTCACATATCTGAAGATCCAAGTTCTCCCCCTAGACTGAAAAAGGGCAGAAGAGGCCCAACTGCCTGAAAATGAAACTAGAGAATTCCAAATAAGCACAAGGTCAGGAGATATCATATTGAAGTCATTTAATCATTATCTCTTGAGGTGCTGAGTTTTCCATTTCTAGTGGCAATGTGTAAAGACCAGGTCACCATCTAGACGCCACTATGAATAGAAATTCCATCTAGGGAAGTTTGTACCATACACTTTTCCCCAATACAGATGTACTGGGCAGCATTTACATGGGCACAACACTCCCATCAGTAAACGTGACTTTGCCAAAACCTAAAATTCTTTTTCAGAGAAGTACTTTATTGGCTGATAGTGCTAAAACTCCTAATAGTCTATCAATAACTGCTGTCCATCCTGGCTATAGCATAAAGAAAAGGGGAACAGACTGCATCCTGGCTCACTGGCTAGTGATGCTTGCCTGATTCTGTCCTCACAAGTGAACCTGGCAGATTCTGATGTGCCCCCATGGTCAGAGCTCTCCGTCCTGAACCTTACTTCTCGTGTGCAACCCCACATACCTATCGTACGTGCCTTTCCCCATCTCACTTTTGCTCTGCTCTAAAATTGGTCGCCGTATTGTCTTTGACATAGACAATTCTTCTCATTACAAAGTAAGAAAGTGTCTCCAGATGACCCAGACGTGGAAAAGAACATGAAAAGGAGACTTCTAGCTAATAAAATAGTAATGGCCTCTAAGTGAATCAGAAGATTCCATTTTAATTATAATTAGGGAACTATACCTGCAGGACACTTTCTCACCTACGAGATGTTTGAAAATCAAAGGGTTTGAAGAAAGCTCATGTAAGCACAGTTCAGGCAAAGAGGTCCAGACTGGATGTTGAATTTGGTGATATCTTTCCAAGGTTAAAATGTTTATATTCTATTCCAGTAATATCATTCGAATCTCTCTTTTCCTAGCTTATTATGGAAACAGCTGTGGTATGTTGAAGCATCCATCCTTGTTGAGAACAAACTCACGTCAGTAGGCAAGCTGTTCCCTTGCCAAAGTATTCTTTAAAGCATTACTGGCAAAAGAAAAGCTGAAAATCACCCAGATGTCCGCAAGTGATGCATTCTGTCAGTATTTACTTTAGATCTACTGTATAGCAGCCAGTACTCTGGGGCCTGGGGTTATCTCCTTGGATAAAATGAAAATCTCTGGCCTCCCAGAATCTCCATCCTAATGCATCAAGGTAGGACCATCAAGATAGTGGATATTTGTTTTAACCAATTGTTTGATGTATTTGTAATGCATGTGATATGTGTGTGTGTGCATGCATGTGTGTGTGTGGTGTGTGTGTGTGTGTACACATGTATGCTGATGTGCGTGCATGCGGAGGTCAGAAGATGTCAGGTGTCCTTCTCCATTGCTCTATGCTGTATACTCATGATACAATCCCTCTCAACCCAAAGCTTCCTATTTTTGGTTAGGTTGGCTGGTCAGCAAGCCCTCATGATCCTCTTGTGTCCATCTTCTCATGCCGGTGTTACAGTGCATACAGGGTAGTACCCAACGTGTTCTTGGCTGTAGGAATCTCAACTCTGATCTTTCAGATTGTATAACAAGTGAGCCATCTTCTTTTTATTTTTTCTGATACTTTATTTTACAGGGTGTAGATGTATGTGAGTTTGCTTGCATTTTGCAAACATTTTTTACAAATATTAGCTGAGAAACATCAATGTCAGGAATGGCTATTGGGGTTTTCTTTTTGTAATCAGCTTCTGGTCATGCTTAGTTTTGTTATTAGCAAATGCGACTTGTGTAATAAAAAAAACTTACGGGCGATCAAACAGAAGACAGTTATGAAGCCAAATCAATAATGCAGCCAGAAAATAAGGCTCCTACTTCAAAGGAAAAGGACAATTCTTCAACCTGTCTGTGGCTACCTAAATGGAACTGATTGGATGTTTAATGCTGCCCAGACTGAGGGAATGGCATCGGAATTCATACTAAAGTACTCAGACCACAGCTGTGTCTTGACGTGGGCCTGCGGAATTCCAGGCTTCAGGCAGGGTAGACTTGCCCTCTCTTGCAGAGCAGTAGGAAGGCAGATGGCAACTGTGAAGGCTCAGCAGAAGAATCTTGAGCTCAGGTCTGATTCTGTCAGTGGTGATGTTTCCTTCACCCTGTAGAAGCCTCGGTCCCTCCTCTGGACCATGGTGAACTTATGTAAGAGTTTCTTACTTAAAAATGTAGCCCACCACCAACATTTAATGAACCTATATTCTGGAAAGTCTTTGGTGACAGGGAAAAGATTTGAGAACCTAAAATTCTCTAGAATCTTTGAGAAGATCTCTCCCATTCTCCAGTCAGCTTTCCCTACGCCTATAAGCATACATGTGTCATGTATGTACTCGAATATCTACTTTGTGTAGGTGCAGTCATTGTGCTTGCGCTATTTCCACTTCAGGACTATAGAAAGTATTTGGGGGTTCTGTTTTTAAAAGATAACTAGAAGTTATTTTTAATGCACCCATTTGATAATATAATCTGAGATGTTGCTTAAAAATGAAAAGGATGGGAGTACAACATCATTTTTTGCCTTCTGGAAGTTGGGTTTCTGTCGGATGCACAGACCTGGACCTTGCCTCTGGCTTAGGGTTATAAATATAGAGGAGAAGGTGTGATTACTACAGATGAGATTCCATGTTTGTGCGCTAGAGGGATGCCAGCCATGAAGAGCCTATGAGGGCTGAATTGATAAGCCATCTTGTTTGATCATCTATAAGGAAGCAGTGAAAACCCATCCTGAGTAGAATATGTGACTTGGAATCTCCATCCAGCTAGGACTATACCAGTCCTGGCCGTGGTGGATTCAGGGTCTGTTGTATAAAGCCAGCGAGGATCTCATAGGTCAAACAGAAAGAAGGGATGCAAAGCCAGCTTGCCACTAGGGGAAGATAAATGCCACACAGAAGGTTCCATGGATTTGGGGTTTGGGACACTTGCTGTGAATTCTCTCTTCCCACTTGTTTTCTGAACAATTGGAAAATGAATGAGTCTGTTTACATGTCTTCCACTTGTCTTACCCAAGCCGGAGACCAGCTGGGGAGACTGATTTGTTCCCTGTCCAAGGCGCCAGTCACCTCTTCCCTCTGAGTCTCTTTCTCTTTCTTGGCTGCTGAGTTCCTTTAATCCTGCCAGACTTTCCCTCCTGTCTCATCAGCCTCTCTCCTGCCTCAGGCTATGCTCAGTACGGCCAGCAGCCCCACTACATGTGTGCACGTCCTTGCTCCCAAGGTCCCTCCCTTCCTTGTGTTGTCACTACTTTCTTCAGTAGGGTTGATGTTCAGAGGTCTTAAGCTTTCTCCTTTCTGTTGGCCACTTTCAGAACTGAGAGCAGATCCAGATGGTGTTGGCTCCCTGGTTCGCACAAGCATCCAAACCTCTGTGAATAATGTCCCTCTGCCACAGAGCGGTTCTTCTGGGTGCGTTCATCGTCCCTGGGCTGCTTTGAACATCCAGTCTCTGCTGTCGGCAGCCCAGGCCTCAGCTCTTACTTTGCTTTTTCATTGTGATGGTAGTTTCTCAAGTGTCAGTCATGTTGAGGATCCCTTTCTGTGTGTCTTCTGAGTCCAAAGGTGGACTTTCTTTAGATGCTCTCTCTGAGGCAATGCTATAACTTATTACAGTGCGTTTTAAAATAAAGATATAGCGATTAGAGGGCCCTGTATTATCTGTGACTCTTCTGTGTTCTATGAAGTCTCTGTGGGCACCTGTTCCTTTCCCTACATCTCCCTCATTCATCTAATATTGTGGTCCCCTTCTAAGCTGCTGCTGGTTTCTCAACCTCAAGGGCTCCTATCATGAGGGCCCGCTGGCCTGGCCACTCGTTGTGCCAGGCCCTAAGGGCTTCCTTTTGCTTTCATCACTGGATAGAGATGATCTGGTGGGGCAGTTCTCAGCCAATAAGGACAAACATTTGTGGAATTATGCACCAGATGAAGATCTCAGCCTTCCTCATTTGCACAAATTTACGTCATAATACTTTAAGATACCATTATCATTTTCTCCCTCACTCGCTTCCTTTCGTTTTCCTGCCCTCAGTGCCTCTTATGCCCTCTCTAGCTCCTCCCCTCTTTCATTTTCCCTCCTTCCTTCTCTCGCTTCTATTTTTCATTCTCTCCATCTCCAGTCCTTCTTTCTTTCCAATTATTTTTCTTTCTTTATATCTTCAGGTTTGTTTTTCTTTTTTTTAAATTGAGCTTTGATCTCAAAGTCTGCTTTGTCGAGATGCTCAAAACAGACCCTGCCCAGAGTCCTCTCACAGTTCAGTAGAGGAGTCCCGGCTTTTCTGAGACCCTCTATTGACTCTCCAGGTTGAAACAGTTTAGATTCCACATAAAATATGTGTTGTTTACCCAGGCTCTTCATGCTCTGCATACTGTTACAGTCCTTGAGGAGCTTGTCAGTGACAAGTAAGATAAATGAATAAAGAGGACTTTACAAGTGTTTAAAAGCTAAGTATAGCATGTGCTGCCCACTACTTAATTAAACAGACCTGCGCTTAGCCTAGGAGCTCAATGGTGGAAACTTTTAGGCCCCCCCTCCCCTAACACCCCACTGCAGGCACCAGCGCTCAGGATGTTAGAAATTCCTTGGTAGTCTGCAGTTGCTAGCTCTTTAGCCAGATCCAACGCTCTGGTGCTGATTGAAGCAGTATGGACTGGAGCAGTAGCTTGGGAGTTGATAGTGGGGTTAGTGAACGACAAGCACCCCTTTGAACCTTGAGAATTTCCAAGGATGACTTGTGAGTTTACGGTAGGGTTAGTGCTTTGAACCTCAGTCAAGACTCCATGGATTTCATCCTTCTCACCAGGAACGTTAAACTAATGTGAGCTGCTGCTCTTTTATGTTCAGACAGTCTCTCCGAAGTCCCAGCTCATTTCCAGAATAATCTTGTTTTTTTTTTTCTTTTTATGAGGGAACCAATCCACAAAGATTGAAGTGTAGTATACAGGTGTCCCACAAGCATGCTACTGTCCTAGTCAGTAGGGCTTGAGTCTCTCTGTCTCAATTTCTTCTTCAGGTAAGCCAGGATAATAATCGCCTCTATGCATTAGTAGTCAGTAATACACATTTACCCAGCTTTTTACTGTCACGGGCTTCTGTCCAGTATTAAAGTAGACCTCCATTCCAGTCTTTGTCACAGAGCTGTTGTGCCAGGTGACTAAGATGATATAGCAGCGCACCATTCCTGGTGCGGCAAGGGCCAGGTAAGCAGAGTGATAACTATTGACATGGGCAAGTGGCCCGTTCTTCAGAGGCCCACATTCTTTCTCACACTGTGAGGCAACTCATGCTCCCTACAATGGACAGAGTGTAGAGGTCTCTCCCTGTCAGTCATCACCCACCCTCATAAGCTGTGCTGGCTGGAGCAGGACAGAGAAGATGCTGGCTTTAATCCTTATGCATGACCCTCCAGAGAATTCCCCCAGCTTCTTAAGAAGCGGGGAAGCTGCTTGATAGGATAACCTTCCTCTTCTGATGTTAGCAGGAGAAAGAGAGAGAGAGACAGAGACAGAGAGAACAAAACTGCAAGTTCTGCTCTCTAAAGGAACCAGGAGAGGAGTCAGCATCTGCCCGGGATGAAGACCCCATTCCTATGCTTGCCCATTCCCGAGAGGCAGAAACTGAGTCATGGAACTGATTCGCTGGGACTCACAGTGAATATTTGATAGAAACAAACTGAGTGCTGGGCAGGTGCTGCTTCTCCAGAGACTATGACAGCTGTCGTTCAAGACAGTGAGAAACCTGCAGTATCTGTAGAAGGGAGACCAGTGGTCTTTGAGTATATTATTCCCATACAAAAGAGAGGTATGTGCTTGGGGATGATCCGGGAGGATTTTGTCTGGGATTTCTGAAGAAAAAAAATAGTCTGACAGGAATTTTTTACATTTCATGGGAAGTAATAACAAAAAAATGTGATGGCAGAATGGGGAAGTGAGGCCTAGGGGAGAAGAGGCCAGTCCACATTTGTGAACAGATGCCAGTACCCTGGCCCATTTCCCCAGAGATGTCACAGTTTGGCATACATAAGTGTACGCGTGTGGTTCTATCCTAAAGTCCTCCCCTTATTTCCAGAACTGATAGGATCTTCTTACATATGAGGGTGAGTGGTTAGTTCAAATATTTTTTCTATTTCTTCCACATATAATAAAGAATAAAGAAAGTGGCATCCACATAATATGTCTTGAGTTGCATTTTTGTTCATGGTCATGAGTAGACTGGTTAGCTGTAGCACCTGCCTATCCTTGCCTCCTTCTCATATCCAAGCCAACTCTTAGCTGCAATGGAGCCTAGCTTGATGCCCCTACCTTTAGCTGTGGGGGACTCTCTCCTGCCTCTGGTTATTCATGTGAACCTCCCCTTCACTCCCATCCTCTTCCCAAACTGCTATAGTCAGCCCTCCTTCCCCATGTATCTTATTGACCTTTGCTTTGGCCTCTGCAGCTGGATTCGTTCCTTACTCTTCACATTGCTACTGTCAGATCCTGAAACCACAAATCTGGATTTTGTTTTCTGTTCCTTCATTCACTAGAAGAATGATTATGAACTTAGGAGCTCTTTCTCATTGCCAAGTAAACTTAGAATAATTATTTCAATTGTGCGTGTTTGTGTGTTAGAGGTACAGAGGTGTAAGTATCTATGTGCGTTCTTATACACATATGATTTTAGAACCCAGAGGTCAACCTGGATACTGTTCCTCAGGAAATATCTAACTTGGATTTTCAGACAGGGTCTCTCACTGGGATCTGGGATTCACCAATATGCCAGGCTGCTGAGCCAGCAATCCCTAGAGAGCTTCTTGTCTCTGCTTCCCAAGTGCTAGGATTATACGCATGTACCGCCACCCCTAGAATTTTACACATATGCTGACCAAATAATAATAAGCATCTCCCCGGCCCCCAAAAGTAAGGTTTTGAAAAGTACCTGCTACATACACTTAACTTGGCACACAATTATTCCGGTCATTGATCAGCACAAAATGACTTTCTGAACAGTTGTCTGTAATAAACCCTTGACCTCTCTGATTCCTGCTCTTACACGGAGCCTCCTCCTATTGATTCCTGCAGCCTCTTCATCTCCTGATTATTTTATTGTCCACTGTGACCTAATCATTTGTTGACTGAGGTTTCTGTCCTACCTGGTCCTGCAGCCATTCAGTCCCAAAGAAATACATAGAGGCCTACATTAATTATAAACTCATTGGCCTAGTAGCTCAGGCTTCCTATTAGCTCTTATAACTTATATTAGCCCACAATTCTTCACTGTGTTAGCCACATGGTGTGGTACCTTTCTAGGCGAGGCAGTCACAGATGGTTTCCTCTACAGCTGGGTCACAACTGCAGACTTAATCTTTCTCTTCCCAGAATTCTCGTCGCCCCACCTCTATTTCCTGTCTGGTCACCCTGCCTATACTTCCTGCCTGACTACTCAGATCAGGTAGAGAAAGAGATGTAGAAAAATTCTTCAATGTTTTAGATTCCCCTTCTGGGAAAGAGAGAAAAGAGAAAACCTGATAGAAATGAACTGTAATTACCATGGCGCACTGTGGTCTTCCTTTCCCATGGTAACAAATCTTATTGTATGCATCTTTCCTTCTGTTTTTTAAACCACACTTATGTAGGTTTTAATGCTAATATCATCTAGATGACGGGCCAAAGCTTGATTCCTTATTGCCACCTAAGATAGGTGTAAAGTTTTAATATTATACTTTTTTTTTTTTTTTTAGTTTTTCGAGACAGGGTTTCTCTGTAGCTTTGGTGCCTGTCCTGGAACTAGCTCTTGTAGACCAGGCTGGCCTCGAACTCCCAGAGATCCGCCTGCCTCTGCCTCCCGAGTGCTGGGATTAAAGGCGTGCACCACCACCGCCCGGCTTAATAGCTATGCATTGTCATTAAGCTATGGCATTTACTAGTCAATCAAGGATTTCATCTCGTTTTGAAAACTCCATGGATAGAACCTTTAGAAATATCAGAGGGATACAGAATCTAGCAACTTTGTACACACAGTGTTTATCAAGTATTTTAGTTAATGGATAAAGTCTTGGTTTTCCAAGTTGACTTTTGGTACTGGTAAAAGCCTTTCAAAGTCCCCTGGTATTTCAAAGGCTAGGGAACAGTGAGAAAATGCCCTTCATAACACCTAGGTATTCCTTATTCATGATGAGGTAATTGGGCAGGTTGGCACTAGGTCCGGTTTACTGAGAAATAGAATATTCCTTAAAGGAGAACAAATTGACTTGCTAGGAGCTCCAGATTTGTCTCAGCAATCATGATGTCACATATGGAAAAAAGAGTCAAACACAGGTGGCCAAAGATGGGAGCTTCAAAGTGACAGGTTGGGACCCAGGAGAGTTACTAATCAAGTCCCTGTGTTCCTAGATGCTGTACTTCAGAAACGTTGTCCATCTCCAAGTCCCCATGAACGGTTTCAGGTTTTCAGTTAGGTCTGTCCCGAAGACCTGCTGCTGTGTGGTGGATCTTTCATGTGTCCTGTGGTTGGAGGGGCGTGGGCCACCTGCTGAAACTCTACAGAGTTTGAACAACTGGCATCCTTGTTTCAATCCTTGTTTAAAAAAAAAAAAAAAAAAAAAACTTCCTGCAGGTTTTCTTTTGTTGACCATTAAGGAGTATTATTTTACCATTTCTTACACTTCCTAGCTTTTCTTTGTGTGGTAGAAAAACAGTGTAACTAGGCAGGGATGCAGTGAGTACTGCAGATTGTGGGGGCAGGATACAAAAAGAAGTCCATTTTCAATTTACGTTAAAGGAGCCAGATTGCTCAGTTGTTTTATGGGTCCTAACATGATCACCCAGGCTGTAAGGCCTCGGTCACAGTTTAAGAGATATGTTACAAGCAAGATAAATAAAAATAGTCTGAAGTATCAGACCAAACTCAGTTTTTCACCTCTGTTTCACACTCTTCTCTCATCCCAGACTAATCAAAAGAAGCTTCTTCCGCTCACGATTGCTCTGTGTACATTTCCCCCAGATCTGGTATTCATATGAACAATGTGGTTTATTTATATTTCAGCACCAAATTGGAAAGATGACATCATTCATTTACAGTCTTCATCCCTTGACATGCCTACTCTCTCACACCTCATTTCAGCGGACACATTTAGGGCTGCATACAGCATCTTGTTTAGCTTGCGCATTCTTTTATGGAACACAGTTCAAAGGTAGGGAGCTTTAGGATTGTCGCTGGGAAGAGAATGACCTCATAAAGTCACAGGGGCTCCCCTGAAGGATAAGGGCATTATGATGTTTACACTAGCAGTGTTATTATTTGTTCCTTTAGCCTTGATCGCTTGCTCTTGGGCTTGCTCTTCCTTCTCCACCATCACAGATCTCGTACCTCCCTTCAGGCCCCTAGAGTTCTATTTGGAAGAAACTGTTCCAGATTTATTAATCAGTGAGTTCAAAAGTACAGTGCTCCGTGGTGATACTGCGGTTTTAGGTGTGAGTGCTGGGCTTCGGCACCTCCTGTCTAATGGCAGGAGGACTAAGGAGAATCTTGTCCACAAGGGTTCTACTGGTCTGCTCTTTCTCAGAAGCCTCACTTGTCCATTGGACAAATGAAGAATGGAAATGCTGTCAGCTGCCATAGATTGCCTGGATTTTTTAATTTAATTTTTAAGTTGTTCTATTTTATATTTTTATTTTTTATCATATACATGCATTTTATGCTCACTTTGGGACCTTTCAAATATTGTACACTTTTTAAAAGATGGAACGAATAAATCATGAGGCATCTTTTGGCAGGTGGAGTTGGGACATGAGGTGTTTCCAAAGCTTAACAGACCCTGGGTACTTCAGGGATAGCTCTTCCCACCTGTTCAGCTATTGGCCTTCTCTGCTAGCAGCCTGACAAGGAAAGGGGCCTGGAGATTTAAAATTGAAAGACCCAGAAATGTCCATGCCCTTTGTTAAGAAATGACTCTTGAGGCTAAAGCCTGTGTCTTCCTTTCCTGGCTGCCAAATGACAGTGGTAATAATTCCTCCAAAGGAAGTTTGGAAAGCACAACTGTGCATGAAAAATACCATGAGCATGTACTACTTTGAGTTCATAATACTCTTTGCTATTAAATAATTATTTTTTATTGATTTTTATTGAGCTCTACACTTTTCTCTGCTCCCTCCCTGCTCTTCCCTCCCCCCTTCAATCCTCCCCCAAAGTCCCCATGCTCCCAATTTACTCAGGAGATCTTGTCTTTTTCTACCTTCCATGTAGATTAGATCTATTAAATAATTATTTATATTGCACAGTAAACTTCTGACTGGTTGGAAGCCCTGATTGGCCCCCAACTTCTGGCTCTCTGAGAATACTGATGGTCCACTGTCATCTTGGACTGTTATAGCAACCCACACTATGTCCTTAACTCTTGGTGACCCATCCTACTGAAAAAAGACGTACAACTCCTGTCTAGCATGACAGCATCCTTCATCCTTCCAGCCACTCCTTGAAGCAGTATCAGCTTGGTGTCTGCTTCTGCAGTCCAAGCTTTAAGGGTAGGCACAAGGAAAGCACCCAGAGGAGGCCGAGAATATTGCTCTGTGGCAGAAAATAGGCTTAGTATGTACAGTGCCCTGAGTTCAATCCCCAGCACTGCTAAAGAGAAAGATGAAAGAAAAAAAATGAAAAGATAGGAAGAAACGAAGGAAGGATAGAAGCGAAAGACAGAAAGGAAGAAAGAGAGAAGGAGGAAGAGAAAGAAAGTAAAAGAAAGGAGGAAGAAAAAGAGAGAGCGAAAAAAGGAGGAAGAGAAAGAGGGAGGGAGGGAGGAAGGAAGGAAGGAAGGAAGGAAGGAAGGAAGGAAGGAAGGAAGGAAGGAAGAAACAAGAGCAGGCTGCTACAGAAAGTGCTGTGAATTAGTGAGACTCGAGAGTTAGGATGAAGGAAAAGCCAAGGAGAAGAACTGAAGGCCAAGACACAGCATACACAAAGGAGAAAGTTCTGCAGCACAGGATGACAGTGAAGATGGTAGTAAAGGCATTGGGCTGACACTTGCTCCTCACAGCAATCCCAGGAAGGATCCCTCCCATTTTAGAGGTAAGGAAGTTGAGGCTTAGTTAATCACCTTAGGACAGCACAGCCAGCACGTTAGGTGGAGCAACACTTGAATCTGGGCAGTCCTATCCTTAAGTCCAGACTCTGACTTTCCAGGCAAGCTGATTTCTTCTGCTGCCCTTCTGAATGGGCTTTGGGTATTTTTTGTGTTATTGTGGCCTCGTTAATTCAATTCATCCCTGTTCTTTTTCTTGCCCTGAAACATAAAGGAATACAGCCCTGTGGCTCTCGGGACTCCATTATGACAAACACCACATGATTAGAGCAGTCAGCCTGTTTTCCACTGACATGGCACCAGTTACCGCAAAGAACAATGGCAGCTAAATGTCTGTAGACAACCTTTCCCAAGATACTGTCATGTTGCAGCGGTGACCCATCTCCGTCAGTGTCCCTGCATTTGCCGGCTTTGGAGTGGACTTCTCTTCCTTGTCCTTGGAGAATATTGTTTGTCATTCTGCTTTTCCACACAGTCCTCTCCCAGCATTCCTTCCAAGGCTTCCTTCTGACCTTCTCTAGAGTGTAGGATGTATCCATGAGCACCTTGGGGTTACTAGCTCACTCTGGATGTCTGATTGTACCTTAGAATGTATCTACTCCACCCCCCAAAAAAAGAACATTGACATGAACAGATGTCACATAGCTTCAAGAGTATGATGAAGCTTCCTTTACTAAAGCTTCTTATTAGGTTTCAGTGTGCCTAGAAATGAGAACCTTGGGAGTGGAGTAAAGGGAGCCCTTCTCATGGGTGCTGTCAGTGTGCTGTGTCTGGTGGCTTTGTTGTCTACCTCCTGACAGGCTCTCCCCTGGTTTTCCTTCTGCACAGACGCAGAACAGAATGAAGTTGATGGCAGACAACTATGACGACCATCACCATTACCACCACCACCATCACCACCACCACCGATCTCCTGGGAGGTCACAGCATTCCAACCACAGGCCCTCTCCGGACCAGGTCAGTTTCATTGCTGCGCACCTCTAGAACCCCTCTTACGCTTTGGGTATTTTAAGATAAAATAAATAATCCTCAAGAAATAATAAACAGCATAAAGTGATACGTTCTTTGAACTGAAACTAATAGCTTTGGTATTTATTTCCATCACTCAAGGAATCTAAATGTTTTCCTTTCTCCTTCCTCTTTAAGGTTTTGTCTTTTCTTGTTTATGTTATGCAGTTTCTTTCCTCCCCTCCTTTCTTTTTTCATAGATAGGCAGCCTATTGCTGGCTCATATCTAATGGCTAGTTATTTTGGAATGTCTCTTTCCAAGTTTTAAAAGAAACCACATTTTTCCCAAGAGCTTGGCAACCAGAGAAACCTTGAGTTTGCCGGGCACTCTCCTAGACATCCCTCCATGATGCAAGTTAATAGTGAGGTAAAATGCCAAAGGAAAAATCCATTTTGCTGGCCTTTGAGTCAGTGAAGTCAAGAAGCCTGGCTTCTTTGCTTTGAAGCCTGTCTTCTCCCTTGACTAAGGGAAGCGAGGGAAAAGATGAAGTTACAAAACCAAGGACGAAAAGAGGAGATGCCTGCAGTTTTCAGCTGCGCTCACACTCATCCCCTATTTGCAAAAGCTTTAGTGCCTAGTAGGAAAGCTTCCAAAGGTGATGCACTCATCCTGTCTGCAGAAGCTATAGGGTCTAGCAGCAAAGTTCCCGAAGATGATGCATATGCAGATTAATAAATTAAATAAAAATAAGCAGAACAACATAGTCAGTATCAGTAGTTTTTCTTCCTTTACTGTACCTCTGTATGAGCATAATATCATGTATACAATGAATTCCAGTAGTTTTGGGGCATTAGAGAAAGGCACCTTTTTCTGTATAAGCCGGCACATCTCAGACTTTGGCAAGAAACAGTTATTAACTGTGCATAGAGAGGGCGTCAGTGTTTGCTAGGGAGGTTGTGCTTATTATACCCCTGTCACTCTTTTCAGATGCCTGTCCTCTCGCTCACCTTACTAGCATCCCAAGGAGGAATGTTAGTTAAGGTCTAGCCTTTAGAATGTTTTGTCCGGAATAAAACTCCAGGGGGAGCCAGTTCTATAGAGCACACACACCACTGAGTTCCCAGCCTTTGTACCCTGAAGAATTTCCCCTGGGAGACCCCAGCACTGCAGAAGGTTTTTTCCTACGACTTGTGGGTTTCCAAAGCCATGAGCAGAAAGGCCCTAGTTCATGGACTACATCACTCTGAAGCAGCTCTAGAGGCTGGTGATCTGGAAGATGGAAAGATTAATATGTATCATTACCATACATGTCCTTGTTTTTGTCTGGTTTTGTGTGCAGCTTTTGGCACCTAGCACCGCATGCTCACACCTGCTTATCCCAGCATGTCTGAGATGCCCCCCCCCCCCGGCTACTGCCCTTTGGCACACTACCCTTTGTTCCTTGGCATTCTCCCATGAAAGGTCAATGTGAGACTTCATGGGTGGGAGGCCTGCAGACCTCATGATGGCTATCCTTCTGAGCCATGCATGCCAGAACCACCCGCCCCCCGAGACATAGTTAACAGGGAGAGCTCGAACAGTACCAGGAAGAAATGGAGTGAGTCACACAAGGACCTGCTGATATAACCAGACGTGCGTCCTAACATGCCCTCCTGGAAATAGTGGCCAGATCAAGTCTGTGTGCTTTGTGAATGGTTATTTCTCAGCC
Organism: Chionomys nivalis; assembly: GCF_950005125.1. NCBI lineage: Eukaryota > Metazoa > Chordata > Mammalia > Rodentia > Cricetidae > Chionomys > Chionomys nivalis. The sequence continues at coordinate 27,872,653 of NC_080090.1, read as the reverse complement.
AACCTGTGCGTTGGCTGGCAGTGGGGTGTCTTAAATGCTCAGTTGGCCCCTGCCATGTGTCTACGTCACTAAAGGCGTCCACAGGATAGCAGTTATTGTGCAGTGCTGGAGTTCCAAAAATTAGTTAGTACTCCCAGAACAGTGTCTGGCTGGGACACATCCGTAGGAACTCGGACATGTGTTTGTCACTGCCGTCAACAGTGAGTGCTCTGAGCAACTCTTGGGCACAGAGATGGTAGCGGCATTGTCCTCAGGGAAAAATCCCATGCTCCACGAGGAAGTCTACCTGGATGAACTCTGGTTGCTAGTCATTTACTCTGCCAGGTAATCCCTGGAGTAGACGTCACGTGCCCGCACACGCAGAGCCTGGAGTAGAATATGCATGCGGGCCAGACAAACCCTGACTTCAAGGTGCTTACTGTCCAGCCCTAGAGCAACAATGCAGGTCCCTTAGTGTCTACTGAATTTTTTCCCTTGGTCATGTCAATCATAACAAGATAGATAATGAAAGGTTTAAGCTAATTAGGGCCATGGTTTCTTTACTTGGTAAAAGCAAAATGGCCTTACTTAAGAGGGGACTTTTACAGTTTGAAGTTGGCATCACTAAGGCTGCCTGCCACATTTTCACCCTTTCAGTGGGCAAAGGAATGTTAAGCAAGGACCCCTGGTGTGATGTATGGATGGCCTCAGAGACAGAAGTATTAGACTTCCTGAACCAGAGTCCCTGTTAGACCATGGCCTCCAGATTTAGGAAATGGGGCCCTCCCCTGCACTGTATCAACAACCTAGATGTCAACATTAGCATTTTGGGAACTCAGCCACAGAACATGCCGGTTGTGAAAGCCTACAAAGTCTTCCCAAGTGATTACAATCCCATGCATGATTGTGTAGGCGGTAGGTAGGGATGCCTTGGGGGTGGAGCTACCCCATGCATGATTGTGTAGGCTGTGGATAGGAATGCCCTGGGGGTGGAGCTACTGGTTAACAGGAAGTGAGAGACCTGTATCAGAATGTGGCATCCTGGAGTCTAGACGCTGAATTAGTTTGGGTGAGATTCCATCGAGTGTCCACTGTGCAGAACTAACTGAGCTGATATGTAGGAAAACGACTTCTTGCCTGGCCTTCTGGTCGTTATCAGGTTCAACTAGCCATGTCTTCTAGACAAGTGGCCAGTGTTGCCATTGTTTCCTGAGGTCTATGAAGAGATCAGAAGACACGAAAATGAGGAATTATGAAAAAATCAGTCACTTTGCTATGTTTCCAGAGAAATTCATCTTTCTTTGGGAAACACGATTACCAGGCCCTTCAGACTTATAATTTTTTTTTCCATTTCTTTCCTGTCCATTTGCCCTTTACTGTGATTTTTTTAATTTCTCTTAGAAAGAAACTGAATCTAAGCATTATAAATCTAAACTCACGTTCCCTCAAGTAACTTCTAGAACATTAGTCCCACGAGAGATGTCTTGAGACAAAGATTTGATGGGCCAAGAACTTTGGGAAAGTACTGTATGTTTTAACTATATCTCCTAGCATCCTGATGCCATTAGCAGATCAAAGGATCTAAAAGGCATATAATAAAGAAAGCTCTATAATTTTATTTAATCCAGCATTTCCCAGACTTATTTGATCATGGTTTTATTTTTTTTTCTAGTAACATCTGTGCTTTGAGAAATTGTGTTCTCAGACTAGCAGGTAAAACAGGAGACTGCCTAGTTTAAAATATGATTGGTCCCATTTCTAGCAGAACTTTCACAGGGAGGAAAAGACTTTTAGGCACCAACCCTAGTGGTTCACACCGTGGAAAGCGAAAGTGCCTCTTCCACAAGCCAGATGATCTAAAGGACAAGACTCATGAAATCAGGGTGAGGACTCATGAAATCAAGGACAGTCATAAATATGCAGCCCTCAGGCATTGCCAAGTAAATGAGGAGGGATAGTAGGACTTGAAGATCGATTGAAGAAGTCATGACAGTACCTCGGGCAAGCATTCTAACCCCTGCCTAAGAAAGGAACAGTTAAGAACTAGAGGCCAGTCACTTCAGGATGACTACAGTCATCATATCTAAGTAGAAAAGAACGTCCCAACACTGTGACCGTAATGTAGGAAACCCCTTTAGCCAAGAAGTAGCCACAAAGTGCTCAGGAACTATTTCTCACAGCACAGTAGGACCAGAGTAAATGGAACATGCTGGAGACACATTAGTGATTCATCTTTTATTGAACTTACCAAGGTTGATGTCATCAAATCAAGTGAAAACACAATCTCTCCTAAATGCCCTTTGCACCTGTAGTCATGAACATCGCCTGCTCTTTCCCTTACATAGTAAGCATATTGGTGATACCGAGTCTCTGCTTCCTTTTTTGTGGGCATCATAGAATGTTTACTGTCCCAGAAAAAAGGTATATTTTAGTGAGTCCTTTTTATTGTCTTCCAAATTTGTACTCAACCCATCAATGAGAAATCTGCATGGCACAGCGACATGTCCACTCAGACCAAGGATAGCCCGGCCAGTTCAGCCAGCCCTTCTAGCTAGGAATTTCTGTCCTGGGTACAGGACTGGGATAATAGATCTTTAAGGGTCCAGATCTCACTGCTTGCTTGTAATAAATGTACGTATATATGTAAAGGCTCTGATTATGGTGTGGAAGTGGGGCCTGGAGGATACAGAACCTGAGCATTTTAGAGCTGAAACCCCAGAGTACACAACACTTTCCAAGACCAGGAGAAAGGGCTTCTGTCTTCTGTTCTCATTCACTGAATGGAAAAACCAAGCACAGGAAATGGGGGGGGGGGGGGGACCTAAGTGTATTTCACTACCTACGTGATTTCCAGATCTTGAAATTTTTAATTTTACTAAAAGAAATTCCACTTCTCTAGGAGGACTATAGACTCCAGGTGTATGGAGATGTGATGCTTACTTGAATTATAGAAAAAGCCGGAGGTGGTTGAATTCTGCATTGATGTCCTGTGTTAGTTATTATGAAGCACATGGCCATCTGTCTGACCTCCACATACACATTCAATAATGTCTCTTGCCTACTCCATTCCTATTATGTATATGAAAAAATAATGGCAGATGGAAATGTCCCTGTTAGAGAGGTTAAGAACTGGTATTTGGAGGATTATTCATGATCTAAAGACACATAACTGGCCTGGAGAAAGGATTACGTAATTAAGAGCACTTGCTGCTCTCCCAGAGGACGTGAGTTCAATGCCCAGCATTGACTTGAGTGCTGTAGAGCTACCTATAACTCCAGCTCCAGGAGTTCCTGCGCCCTCTTCTGGCCTCCATGGATCCTGCACTCACATACCCTGCAGGACAGACACACATAAACACAAAATGAAATGAATTCATTAAAAAAAATAAACACATGAAACTCAAAACCCCAAAGCAAGTGCCCATGCTCTAAGTGCATTAGTTGCAAACCCTATGGGCATCCACGTGGGATTTTTGTGCAGATACACCTAGCTATGGCCAAATCAGACCCACCACTTCTGGAATGCAAATGTGCTTTTCCTTCCCTGCTGAAGATAATCATTTTCTCTAATGGTGGGATATTTAGCCCCAAAGTTGAATTAAAATATTTCATCAGTTCTTTCCCATTTCTCCCAACTTTTGTTGCTTTCTATCCATCCTTCTGTCTTGTGTCTTTAGTCCTTTCTTTCCACTCCCATGCCATTTCCCATGGCCCCCTTCATGCTTCTGTAGTCTTACTATTACTTTCCTGATAAAAAATAACACTTCTTGCAAACTCGGCTATTGCCATGGGGTCACCAGAGTGAGACTCTCGAGTAGAAGAAAAAGTGACCCAGAATGGGAGTGTCACTGTAGACTATGGAGTATTCTTAGTGAGGTCCACCAGGGCCAGTATGCCTTTGCTCACTCACCCTTGAACCCTGGCACCACGAGAGGCTGAAGAAATCGAGGCCTTTCCCCTTAGTCCAGGCCTGTCTTCCATTCAGCTGGAACACTGGGCTAGTTTCAGGTATTGGTTCTCTCCCGGCAGGTGCTGGCCTTTTTGTTTTGCATTCTGACTTTAGGGGCCTGCTCTGCTAAACTATTCCCCAGAAAATTGATTGCAGAAATATTTGGCCTACTCCACTTGGCAAGTTTCCTGACTCTGTCTTCAGCTATAGTGATCATTGGTCCTCTTTCTGCTGCCACTGGTTTCTGTGTGTGCTTCCAGCATGCCTTGCCTCTTAGCTGTGGTATTTTCACACAGAGGCTGATGCTCAGGGGACTTAACCTGTGACCTACTTCAAGGACTGTGACTCTCGTTGCCTTACTCTTGACGCTTCTAGGCCCCAAATGTGTCCTTGTCTCTCTTCTTCCATTTGCCAAAGTCCTATAGGTTTGCTAAACTGTGGGAATTAAAAGAGAGTTCCTGCTCCCTTGTCTTCTCACCTCATGCACCGCTCACACCCGAGCCTTGAGTACCCGCTCTAGGTAGAGTACTCGTGTTCCTTCAAAGCATTCCCGCAGAAGAGGAATTTGACATCAACTCTACAAGTAGACCGTTGCTGAGGTAATGGCTGGAGGCAAAGAACCTATCCAGGCCCTATAGCTTTCTGTCTGCAAACCCCACAAGCTTTCCTCTGATGTTTTGTGTGCAGTCAATGAGAATCTGATAGAGCCCATATGTCCAGAGAGAGGCAGTACTTTCAATCTGCCTTCTGGTCCCTGTGACTTCTGACAAAACCATTGGAAAGTCCGTGAGACCCCTCTGCCCTTTGTGAAATATGAGATTGGGGCCTTTTATTGGGTCCCTATGTCTTCAATAGTAGATTAGCCAGAACAAAGCCCTTTAAATCCTGACAGAGTTCAGTGTGCTCTGTGGCCCTTAGAAGATGAACTCTATATGTAAAGTTGTTATTCTTAGCTTTTGCTTAGGAAAGGAAAAAAAGAATTTATTTTCTGTTTTGAGGTTAAATGGGTAGGAACGAATGTATACACAGAGTCCTGTGTGTATATATGTATGTATCGCTCTGTGTCAGATGAACTGAGGACTTTTCCACATATGGAAGAATCTCACACGATCATGTTTAACTAGGAATTTCTCTCCCGTAGACGCCTGTGTATAAATGTATTTTCATGTTTACTACATGGAAGAAAAATTAACCACTGTGTATCTAATTTATAAAACTGTAGCTACAGAATGAGAGAAAGAGAAAGAAAGAAGAGGGGGAGAGGAAGGGAAGAAAGGGGAGGAGAGATGAGTGAGACTCAATCATTTTTAGTTCTCCATGAAGTTATACATCCAAAGCTCTTCAAATAACTGTTCATTTTAGTGGGTGTGTTTAGAAATTTGCCCAAGGGAGCATCTCCCTTTTATTTATTCGTTTGCTTTGTGTGATGCAAATTTAATTCCATGGCCTACTTTCTGAAAGGAGCCTCAGCTTTTGGCTTCAAACCCACAGCCCATGAAGAGCTGTACTCTGGGTTCTGGTGTTTATTGTGTGAGATAAAGGCTCAGAGATTCCTACCACGGCCACTCTGGGGCCAGAACTCTCGGAGCTGAGCCAGGGATCTTCTGATGTGTCCATGAAGCTACGTTCTGTGAGCCACTTGCTTCGTCCCCAGAGCTTCTTTGGTCATAAGTAGATTAGAATATACTTCGTTTAAAACCCAGCAGGTTGAAAAATCAATATATAATCTAAAAAGATAGCATAAATATCACTTTTTTTCTTGATCTTCACAATGACCATCAGGAATCTTCAAAGCCACTAAAACGTATGTGCCATTTCTCACCACTAGTAACAATAAGAAGTCTATTTGCTTACTTTTAAGAGCAGGAACTCTGGAGTGACACTCTGTGGAGCCACAGGCAGAGAGGGAGATGGGGACAGATGCTGCCCTGGAAGGCATTTCAGTGCCCCTTTCCTCAGCTAGCAGTTGCATGCTCAGCCAGTCATTCTAGACCCAGGAAAGAAGGCATGCTAGCAGGCGCTGGGCTTTGTAGATTATTACCAGAGCTCTTTAATCTGGGTGGGATGTTAATTCCTCCTGTGTAAACTCACGAGGCAAGCCCTGATAACCCTGCAGGGGGAGTCTTAGTGTGAGAAAAGAACACCGCTTCTTGGTGTGTTGGGACCCTTTGGATCAAAAGGGGTTTCCTCGAAGGAGGCTAGCACCTGCCCAGGACTGCACTCTTGCTCTGTTTAGGGTAAACCAGGTCTTTTCCCGTTTACTGAGCTGTTTTACTTTTGCACTGTGTTTGCAGTATTAGGGTTTCATTAAGAGATTTGTTGCCGTGTGTCTTTGCAGTCAGCAGGGCTTTTAGGCCCAGCCTGACTCCCCAGTCTGTCTGTAGTGGAACTCAGGCTTGGCAACATCAGAGGCTGGATTCCCTTTCAATGTGCTGCTTTAATCCAGTCACATTTGTCTAACAGGCAGCATGTCAACTCACTATTGAAAGGGGGTGGCCAACCTTGAAGTGCTGGGAAACAGGGAAATCCATTTTAGATTGCTGAATACCACTCTCTCTTCTTCCCCTTGAACTGATGTAATAAGGATCGTGTTTGACATGCACACTGCAGGCACTTGCAGTTCTTCACATATGAAGGAAAATGGAGGGAAAGGAGCTGGGGGCTTCTTTTAATACATGCCGCACTCGCTCACAAAGTCTGATAGGTACTCGATAAAACAACAACTTATTTGTGAAATAATGGCACTGCACGACACTGCACACATCCCGATTTGTGCACCTATTTACTAGTGTGCAGAGAAAATGCCAGAACACTCCCAGCACAAATGATGTGCCCGATAGGTGCACACATCCCGATTTGTGCACCTATTTACTAGTGTGCAGAGAAAATGCCAGAACACTCCCAGCACAAACGATGTGCCCGATAGGAACTAGTTTAGTTTTTATTCCCTGATTTAATTCTCACGGCGCCCACCCCATGAACTGTGGGAATTGCACGAATCCTGTTTTTGTCTGTAAGTAACAGGGGACATACAAAGTCAAAAACTAGGAAATTTGGTGTCCCACCAGCCAAGAAATATTCCAGTTCAAAACACAAATTTTACTGTGTTTAACAAAGCCAAGTGTTAATGACTGATAGATGAAGGAGCAAAAATAAAGCCTGTCTTCACTCCCGCCCCTTTTTATGGCTCCCTGGCAGGGACTCGGCTGCTCACAGATGTTGACTTTGTGCTCCCAAACAATATTGCTGGCCAATGGAGAGCCGTCCAGCAGTTTCGGCTCCAACCCAGAGAACTGGATCTGTTCACAAGAGACTGTCTTCTCTGACTGTCTTTTTCTCTGGAAAGGAATAAGGATAAATTTCTTACATGGAACTAAAATTTTGAGTGACTCCCTGAAGATGCCAAGTTAAAAGCGAAGGGAAAGGGCTGCCACCCAAGTGTCTGTAATGTTCTGAGAGCTTTAGCAAGGGTGTCTCTGTGGTAGCCTTGCCTGTTCTTCCTGAGATCAGCCCGCCTGCTTCCGCAGGCTGTCCGGTCTGCCTCTGTCCTGAGAAGTGCTCCAGTGCCTTTTCACGTGAGGGCCAGTCAGTCATTTCCCAGTCCACCGGGGAAGTTCCAGCCCTGACCAGGCAGGGAGCAAAGAACGAGCCAGGGAAGGATAGAGCTTGTGATAGAAAGGGCAAAAATATGCCGTGGAGACATGGGCAGCGATCCTCAAGCCTGGGCAGCTCGGGCAGCCAGACAGCGTTCTCTCTCAGAAGGCTTATTGGAAAAAGCAAGAACGAAACCTGGCATTGGCACTCACTTAAAAAAATTTCTTGGGCTCCTGTGTCTGAGAACTTGTCAGGCAGTCTGAAGGGAGTAAGGTACTGCCCTTCCCCCACAGAGACGTGAAATGCCCTTCCCCCACAGAGACGTGGAAACTTGCTGAACTGCTGCTGATGTGGCCATGTGAACAAGTCCCATGGCTTGTGAGGACCCTTTTCCTACAAGAGTCAAATAACTGGACCTAGGTTGTAGCATCACCCACGAACGGGGATCATCCCCATTCGGGGAAGGGGTCAGTGTATGGTCCAGAGTACTTCCGAGCTAGGCTGAGCAGAGTCAACACGCACCACCAAGGGAGACCCAAATATGCTTTCTAGGGTTCAGCTCGGGCAGAGTCAGGACGGTACACATTTCCACTTGACCAGTCTGGAATTTTGCCTTGGCTCCACAGCACCCTGCCAGAGGTTCATTGGTGCTTTGCCTCATCCTCCCCTCAGCGCACCTGTATCTCTACCAAAAGCTACCTGACACCTGTGTAAAACTTAGTGGAGAAATGCGGATGGCTATGAGTTGTCTCTCTGATCTAAAGGAGGCACTGATACTTGCTGGTAGCTTTGAAACAGCTCAGAAACAAGCAAGCATTTATACTTAAAACAGCCAGGAACATGTATATAAGCCTGGCTGAGCCTTTCTTATTCTTTGGGGAACATGCAAGCTGAAGCAAATAGAAGTCACATATGAGATCATAATCATACCTGACTCCATCATCTGGGTAGACACTTGTTCTGTAGATCAAGCATCCATGAACTAGACCGAGAAAAGATGTGAATAAGCAGACTTTAGAGGAAGATTTGGACTTGAACATGGGAGACGATGCAGCGCCCTGTCAAGGCTCCCTCCCTGGCTTTCTCCAAGCCTGTTTCCCTTCGCACAGGTTGCAGCCGGAAGTGGCAAGAGGATGACTTAATGGAACCTGGGCTAGGGCATGTCGTACACCCCACACTATAGCCCTGCTTTTGTGACTTGAAGTTTCAGAGAAGCCATGATCAAAAGTAGGGGTGAGGGATGGTTTGGAGAGAGTTCACTCTGACCCCATCCCATACGGCAAGGTCTCCTGGCCAGGGGTGAGGCTTACTTTCTTGCAGACGATGGTAGGTTCCGACAAAAGCCACTGAAAGTGTTTCTCCCTTGATTTCTTCCTCTTTTCTGTGTAAGACAGGTATGACAATAAGGTCTTCATTAAAAGCTTACCCCTTACAGTTTTAAGGGAAAAAAATCGTTCTAATAACTCCAAAAGGACTACAGATGTTTTAGAAAACACCCAGTGATGGACTTGGGTTTGCCTACCTGCTATACCTACCACTTCAACATCGAGGTCCATTAAAGGCTTACCCTGGGTCGTTTATCATGCCAGGCTATCAGGTTCCTGTTCAGGGCTTCCTTGATGGGCTCATAAATGCCACCCCCTCCCAACACACATAACAACAAGCCTTTTGACTTGTCAACAATGACTCAGTTCCTTTGCTTCTAGATCTTGTCATCAACAAACCCACAGTGAGCAGCCCATCTAGGGAGGAATTTGTTTTATCTCAGTATTTAGAGAATCCCATTAGAGCCTGGCATCTGGACTGTAAGGATTTCCATCAGGGCCTCTTGTCCGTCACATCATCCTCAGAGCTGTAGACACATCCCGGGGTTGTTTGACAGTTAAGCCTCCCCTAACCTCAGAACTGGCTGTTTTGTGGTCTCTCGTCTCTGGGCTTCAATCCACTGAGCATGTTCCCAGCTTTAAGATGCTGTAGACAAAAGCAAACAGATGATTGAAGGACCAGAGCAGCCTCTTCCCATCCAGATATTTTGGCAACTTCTGGCAGAGCAGTTGCTCACAAAGGACACACCAGGGATCAAACAGCAGTCAGAATCCAGAAGAGCCGCTGGAGACAGAAACGTCAGAGGAGGCATTTTAAAACTGCAGGCATCTCTAAACGATGGGCCGGCAATCAGGGATCAAGTGTCCATATGTGTTATGTTGTTGTTTGTTTTTGTTTGTTTTCTACTGATTTACATTTCTGTGGGGTAAGGTTGCTGGAGAACTTAATATTTACATAAAGAGAGGCGAGCAGGGAACAGTCAGACAGTTGCAAATGTTTGGAAGACATGGAGCTGCCTCTCAGATTAGCTCCTGCGTCTTTGCTTTTTACTTCTCAAGCGGACACTCACTCTGACCCAAAGGACTTGGTGGTGAGGGGCAGTTTGTGTTTACGCTTTGAAGACAAGAAAGACCAGAAATGGCCACCATTTCCCCTTCTAATTTTTCTAAAACCTTCTTAAACTTTGAAAGTGAAGAACTTTTTAAAATACGTAATATTCTCAGTTCGTGAAAGGAGTTTCTCCACCTTTGCACCATGTTAAATGTTAGCTGAGTTTATATTGGGCTGTCATATTTCTTTACTTTATCCGCTAGCATACATGACGTCGATCTCAACATCTGGTTTGTAATGACCCTCGACATCTGGGAGCTCCTTTTTATTTCTATGGTGGACGAGGAACAGTAGTGATATTGGCAGTGTATATTTTCAAGCTACAACTCCTGTCTGTTTCAATCATAATTAATTACCACTCTTTAATATATTTAATTTGCTAAAAGTGATTTGCATTAGGGCCATGCTTCACTGTTAGAAAAGTAGTGGCAGATTTTGGTGGCATTGGCTTTTCTTTCTTCTTTTCTGAAATTGAAACCCTATATGAATGGACTTGGAACAAACTCCATGTAAATATGCTGTTGGACTTTAAATGCAAAATGAAATAAATTGCTCTACAAGCAAAGTTATTTGACAGCCATTTAGGAAGCGGTCAGCAGGAGCTGTGGGCTGCATTTCACAGAAAACCCTCCAATTTGGCTTTGTAACTGGCAAATTGTAGCATCTTTCCATGCCTGGAATTTCCCTACAGAGGTGACTTTGGGGGTCAAGAATCTTTTGATGAAAGTCAGGGCCTCTCTTCAGAGAGTATGTTTACACACATACCCACTGAAATTCTACATTGACTTTCACAGGTTGCTAGGTCCCCAAAGCTTACTTAATCCTGCCCTGGGGTGCCCTGTTATAACCGTGTTTTCTTTATTAACATGGAAAGGGACATCAAGTTTGCTTTTCTTCAGAGACAGAGAGGAAAGTCAGTGAGTGTGACAGTATGAGTCCCTCTGTCCTGTAGGGATAAAGACGTGTGTTGCAGGAGCACTTACTCCTCCAAACTGATCACTGAACTTCCTTCTAGAATATGTCCATCTAAACTATCAAATGAAGATTCAGACTGACTTTCCCAGTTCAAACTCTCTTGGTTGAAAGTCCCATGAGGAATTCTGAAGTTTATGGACCACTGATTCTTTTGACAATATGTCTCTGGATCTTCTCTCAAAATAATATTTTAAATTCATAAGATAAACAAAGGAGGGAACTGTATTGGGAACCAATTCAAAGAGAATAATCTGAATCCTTGAGTAGATAACAATTGCCTTGGCTTCCTGAAGAGTGTGAACGCGTGTATTGAACTGTAATTCCTGCTTGTGGAGGTCTGAGGTAGTGGCATTTCCATGGGATTCAAGCTGCTACTGCACCCCACACCTGCCACAGTACAGATCCAAATCTGAAGAAATGTTCCGAGTTCCTTTCCCCTTACTTTCAGTTCTTTCCAAAGAAGCTAGTCCTGCCAACTCTGTTGTCATTGGTAAGCATCCTGCCCTCAGATGATGTGTGGGCCAGCTCGTAGACCACTCTCTCCTACATGCTTGTTTGGAGATGCCCCATGACAGAGAGCACTATTCTCAGTCGAGACTTTGCCATAGAGCAAAGGCTATCATAGAGCATACTACTGTCTTCAAGAATTTGAGCCCCCTGCTTATTGGCCACTTCTCTAGGAGAAGTTAGCCAGGGCATTTTGGAAGCATTTTCAATCAGAATTCAAACCAAATTGGTTTTTGTTTAGCCATAGATGAATACAGTGTTAAACTAAGCAATACCCTTTTGGCGAGCATTCTGCCGGATTGGAGGTTTGCAGTCTTCTTTGGTTATCAATGCAAAACCAGTTGTTGCAGAGATGCACACCTTTCTCTATGCTGGGTACCAGCTAGAACGAGACAAATAAGACGGCGGTGTGTCGGAGACTTTGTAAAGTGACTAATGTGAGTTATCCCATGCTGAAGAGTTTATTCCACCTAAGTAGAAAGTTTTTCTTTAATTCTTCTTCATCTTTTATTGATACTTTAAGCTTAAGAGAAATTAAGGGTATTTGATTACTATAATTACTTCTCTGCTTACTTTAAAGGTTTAATCCACTCCTTAGGCATATACAATTCAGATTGCATGCTTACAAAAAAAATAATCATTTGCTTAATGTAGACTAATTTTAATCTCCTAATCCAATCTTGACAGAATCACAGCTTGAGTGGGTGGAATGTTTTTGTGGGGGGTTGTCATAGATACAAAACTTGGTTATGCATTTGACAAACCAGCCATGTGGAATTTAAGTGACGGTGGATTTTTTTCCTTGCTCTTTCAGATGAAGCAGAAAGTTCAGAATCGTGTGCTTTCAGTGCATGTTGGTGTGACTAACCTTCTCTTCTTTCATTCTGGCGCTCCTCCCCTCTGTGCACCTCCCCACCTCGGGCCGGCCGCAGGATGACGAGGAGGGCATATGGGCATAGCCGGGCCTGTAAACCAAAGTTCCAGTTTTGTTTTGAGGGGTGAGAAACCATCTTTTCTATCATTTTTCTTAAAAAAAAAAAAAAAAAAGATTGCATTCTAGTGTTGTATTGTGTGTGTGCTCGATTGTGCTCGCTGACGTTTGTGATTGTGTCCTGTGTTTGCTCCTGTGTTCCATGAGCGCAGAATGGCCGCGTGCTCTAACCATTCTCAAGAACCCCAGTCCATCCCACCTTGCTTTCCCACCCCCACCCCCACTACATTGTTGCTCTGCTTTGTTGGGGCTGGGTTTAGCAAAATCCAAATGTTTTCTATGTCATTTTGGATGAAAACGCTGCCCTTAGGGTTCTTATACACTCTTTCAAGGCATGATTGCAGACTCAGGAACTGCCACAGTTCTCCAGTCGTGTTTGCAGCTGACTGCTTGCTTGACCAGATTTCCCAGTGTGCTGTGACTCTCGTGCCCTTCTGGTCGTGTCAAATGTTTGGCAAGGAATAAGGAAAATAAAAGTATATGTCTGGTGGAGCTGAACTTGTCATCTCTAAGAAGCCTGTTGAATGTATTGTGCTGTCCCTTCTGTGGCAGGTCTGAAGATCACAGGAGGATCAAGGCATAATAATGGTCAGTGGGTAACTGGGACTCTTCCCGGGAATTAGAATGGATGTGTCGCCAAAGAGGTCTCAGTGATATTTTATCTGTGGCTTTGATTAGTATTTGCATTATTAATTATGTGCATTGCATTTTAGAGAGGGGGTTTTTGCTTATTTTAAAAGCTGATCCTCCTTTTGTTTTGTTTTGTTTTCTGTGCTGTAATTGAGTAGGGGTGCTTATAAACACCACATGGTTAGAAATGGAACACTGACCTCTCATAGCTGGGAATTGTTCTTCTCCAGTACACCATGAATGTTTACCTCCAGCTCCCTGGAGTTGAATGTTCATATGGTGACATGGCTATGCCATTGAATTTGATGACACTGCACATGACATTTTGTTCAGAACAAGGAATGTGGTAGACTTTGTGCCGGGGGAATTTTTTTTGGTCAGAAAGTATTCCACATGCAGGTCTTTGTTCTGGGGCAAACATGAGCGAGCACAGTGCTGGAGAGTCAGCATTGAGATAGCTGGTTGTGTGTGTTTTCTCCAACCCTGCCTTCCTGCAGCACACAGTACAGTCCATGAAATTTTAACCCCAAACCGGTGTGTTTCACACTTGGGTGTTGGTTTCACTACTATGTTTCACTTTTCCAAAGAACCTACTAAAGTCCCACAAGAGTGCCATTTGACTTTCGTGGTTCTGGCGATTGGAAATACACAGGAACTAGTTTTCAGGGAGGACATCTGTCAGCATAGTCATGGCATAAGTACCATGCCACAAGCAAAGCCTGCTGTCGAGAGTTCTCATCTCTCCTTCCCGAGTCAGTGGAAAGGCAGGACTGCCCTGGACACTCTAGATGCTGATGGGATCAGGAGAAAGCTTGTCAGTATGTAGAGGTGGTGACACCAGGATATCCCCAACAACAAGAGTCCAAAACCTTAGAGCCTGCCCAGGGAAAACATGAAGTGGGACAAGGTATACTTACCTAGAACGTTATTAAATGAGAAGGGTTTTTAACATTGGAAAGCAAACATGGAACAGTTGCCACCAAACGTGCCAGGGATGTATAGCTAAAAGAAGGTTCCACATGTTTGGAGATGATTTTAAGAAGTTCTTCAGGGTTTTTCTGTGAGGCACACCCTTTGCAATAAGCAAATGTTAGGGTACTAGGCAGTACTTGTGTCCTTTCCTTAGTAATGGCTGTTCCTTCTCAGGACATCTGCCCTGCTGTTTCCTGAGTCCCTTTCAGAACAGAACCAGCTCTGAGATCACTAGAAAGTCTGCTCAAAACAAATGTAAAGAATAGTGTTGAGTCCCTATCCCTTTGTAAAGAACAGTGTTGAGTCCCTGTCCCTTTGTAAAGCATAGTGTTGAGTCCCTGTCCGTTTGTTGCTCTGTTGAGTTCCCCAAAATACTATACATCCCAGAAAACAACAGTCTTCAGAAAATTAGTGAATATATTATTCTACTTTACTATGTTGTAGTAAGTTTTATAGACTTCTTGGGGGGGGAGTGCTATCTTTCTTTAGAACTTATTTAAACGTGCATGCTCAGATAACCTTGGGCTTTTAAAGGTGCTCCTTTAAGAGTTGAAATAATGAGATGCTGGGGGATCCTTCTATGTTTGAACAACCATCACATGTTTCTGGTTGTATTACAATTTCTGAGGCCTGAAGAAACTTTAAATTTATAACTAAAGATGGGTAATAATGGTGCATTAAAATCTGTTTTGAATGTTTTGATTTATAGCCCTTATAAAAGAAACATTACAGCATGCTTTTTGCTTAGGCATCAGTTATATGCTCATAACAGCTTCAGAGGGCTTTGCTTGAAACTGGAGTCCTGGTGCTGAAATGAATCATAATTTAGGCCAAGTTTTTCTAAAATTTATAACAAATCGGAATTAACATAACAGCCCACCAGCTCCTCCCTCTATCGGCACTTCTGAATGGGAGGCCCAGGCATGATTTATTTGTCTTCCTGTGATCATCCAAGAATGGTGTTTTATGAGAGCAAAGTGGACTGGGGAAGTTTGCTTTTCTAAGGAGTTTGAATGGTCCCTAGAATTAACCTTGCTCCACCTTTAATCCTTGTGGTCAGACCTCGCTTTATCTGGGGGTGGCCTATACGGTCCGCGGGCCTTGCCCTTTGAAGGGTTGGGCCCACTCCTCACTTAAAGGGCTTTTGTCACCACTGTGACATGCTTAACATTTCCCAATAAGGCAATTCTACATTTTCATTTTGCAATGGGTCCCCCAAACTTCAAAGTCGGGGCAACTTGTACTCAGCATGTATTTCTGCACCCTTTGACTAACTGTTGCTCTGGTGTGCTCTAGACCCCATTGGTTCAACACCCCTGTTTCCTTACCCTGAGAATCTACCTGGGGATGCATTTCCAGCAAGCTGTCCTTGTGGGCATCCCTATGGTGTGCGTTTGCAGCCACCATCCTTGGACTATCCCCCCTCACTCAGCACATGCATTTTTGAGTGTGAAACTATGCAAGGAACCTTAACTACATCATCTCCTGTGCTCACAGAAGCAGCAGAGGCAGCTCTTCCGTTCTCTATTGCTTGTCGTATGGAAAACCCACCGGTGTGACTATCTTGGGTGTCAACAAATAACTTGTCATCTTCATTGGATGAAGCTTCTTTTTTAGGGTCTCAAGTAATACTTTGTGCACACTTAAGGAGGTAAGGCAGTAGGAGACCAAGTTAGGGTACCTGGAGACCTAGTGCCACAATTGTTTTGACATTGAGTTGTTTGAGCTCTTGTTATCAATTCTCACAATTGAACAGGCATAGAACATCATTTTTATTCCTTAAGTCACCAGAAAGGAATGTCGTTCTCTATTGAGAGCATGTGTAAATTTATGACCTGATTGATAAAAAATTAGTCATAGCATTGGCAAGTTCTGGTGTGGGATCATGATGCTGGTAGATACGTCTCTGTATAAATAAATGAGGAGTCAGAGCTGTGTGGCGTGGCCAGCAGATAAAGCATTTCAACACAGGCAAAAACTGTGCTTCTGAAGGCCAGTGGGACTCCCAGCACATCAGCCCCCAGGAAAGACGGAAGGGATATCCCACTGAAAGTGTGGCGTTTGTATAGTCCTTGCTTCTCTCTGCATATAGCACACCTGTGCTTGTCCTGGATCTGGAGAACTGGAATGACTGGAAGCCTCTTGCTTCTCCTTCCTCTGGGGTTTTCTTTCCTGCTTCCCCTACTGAAGTGTTTACCAGTGCTGCTGTTTGGCTTAGGTCCCCTGTGGCTATTGGGCCGATGTAGCCCTGCCTTGTACTGTTGGATGTTAGGCCATTCTTTCATCCCTTCAGTTTTATTTTCTCATTAAGCGGTTACATTCTTATATACAAGGAGGCCGATGATGACTAAAGGACACGTGGCAATCCCCTGTGACTCTTACCATGTCATTACAGAGAGCGGAATATGACGATTAAACATAATTCTCTCCATCTTACACCTTTTGGTAGTTGCTTGGGTAGAAACCAGGAAGATGCTGAGTGGAAGAGGATCTTATTGGACAAGGATGCTCTGTAAGTTCCCTGTAAGGAAGTGCATTTTCAGCCAAATTTGAAAGAGTGAGAGTCAAGGTGTACCATGTGTAAAGACAGGCTTAGGACATAGTCACAGGCAGGTGCACAGAGAGCTGGGAGCAGGAAAACCTTCAGAGAAACCGTAGCTCTTGAGTTGAGTATAGAGCAGAGAGATGAGGGTGGGGAGGTAGAAAAAAGGCCTTCGAGGCCAAATAGAAAGCTCTGACTTTAACCTAAGAAAAAAAGAGCAGATATTGGAAGATCATAAGCAGGGCCTTGACATAATTGAGTTTTTGTTGGAAATGGAGAACAGCCCTGGATGCTATGGAAAGGCTAAGCAGGAAAGCAGAAGTGGTGGTACTTCCATTATCTATGAGAACTGATGATGCTTGCCCAGGGCAGCCGCAGCGTAGATGCAGACAACTGTACACATT
The DNA here is from genome assembly GCF_950005125.1 of Chionomys nivalis. Classification (NCBI taxonomy): domain Eukaryota; kingdom Metazoa; phylum Chordata; class Mammalia; order Rodentia; family Cricetidae; genus Chionomys; species Chionomys nivalis. Next base: position 27,855,674 of record NC_080090.1, on the reverse strand, counting down.
GGAGAAGAGACTAGAAAAGGGAGCCAGGAGGGCTGGATGGGGCGGTCGGATGAGGGATGAAAGTGAGAAGGTCTCTGTGGGTGTTGGAGTTACAGAGGCTTCTGGAGGGCGGAGGGCGGAATAGGGATCCAGGACTCTTCTCCAGATGTCCAGGCGTCCTGGCCAAGACACATGTAGGCTTCTGACCTGTGCTCTTTCACGTTTGCCTGAGTAACAGCCTAGGAATCTTTGGCCTCTTGTTGCAGTGATATGCAAGCTGAGTTTAAAGTGTGGCTGAAATCCAAGTTTAAGACTGTGGCTTCTCCGACTCTCAGAAAAGGCGAGAACTTGATTAGCAAAGATTGCAAAGAAACAATGCCTTGTGACGCACAAGCTGACAATCTAATCTACTTGGGATGCTAAGAAAGGAGGATACTAGGTCAACATCATCCTGGGCAACTTAGTGAGCCCTCTATTCAAAATAAAAACTACAAATAAGGACTCCCGGGTTATAGTTCAGTGATAGTGTGCACGCTTCTTTGCACAAGGCCCCATGCTCTTCTCCAGCATCACACAAAATCATCATCATAATAATAATAAATAATGAATAAAGGAATGAGGAGGTGTGTGTGTGTGGAGAGGGTGTTCTGGAGAAAAATAAAGCCCCTGAGGCTATAGGAAGCCAGCAAGTCCCTGGAGAGGGGAGAACAAATGGTGCTATCACCTGCGGATTCTCCTGAGAGAGCCAGGACTCCAGCAGTCCAGCGTGCCTTGCAGGCTCTGGCTGTCTCTGGTGCTTCGCTTTTCATCTGGAACTTAAGAGTTGCTGATATTGCCCTGCAGAAGTGGATTTCAGCTCTCTCTTCAGAAACAACCAGAAACAATTTTGAGATGTTGCAGAATAGGCATGATGATGTCTCTGCTTCCAGTTGCAAAATCAGTTCCTGAGCTGAGTGAGGTGGTTTTAAACTTTGTTTCTGTCCCCATTGCTACTATCTCTTTTAGTGATTCCTCTGGATACATTTTTATCTTCTATCTGAGTAGACAGTAAAGCTACTGTTAAGGGCTAGAACTTGAATATCCTATCCACAATCTTTGTAGTCCATGTTTTACTGGGTAAAAATTTTCATTTCAGTAAAGGAGGCAGGTAGAGGAAAAGGCGCGGTTTCTGTCCAGAAAGGACTGGGGATTGTTCACAAACTTTACATTTGTGACAGGAACCCTGAGGAGTCTGTGTGCTGTGGTTAGCAGGTGTCTGTGTGGGTGCGGACATATTCCTCTAGAAGAGCACCCATGATCCCCAGTGGACATTCAGAGCTCCAAGGAAGAGCCACTCATCTCTAGCTAGTATGATTTCTGGATATAGGCAGGCCTGGGGCTAGACCCAGCTCTGCTGGACCTATGCAGGCTCCATAGTGATCTGGCTTTCTGTTTCCTTTTCTGATGGCTGCTCCACATAGCCATCACAGGGCTGTGGTAAGTACCTGATAAGTTGAGCTGGGTACAATCCCTCAGCATTCCTCACTCTGCCAGCTAAGGAGAGTAACTGACTCTATGGGGTTCGTGAATTAAGGCAGTGAGACCAAGGTAGAAAATGAGTATGGCACATCAGTTTTCGTGAGCACGGATGAACATGGGCTTCCTCTAGGTTTTCAAGCAGGCACGTGATCCCCAAAGTACACCCTTTCCAATTATCTTTTGTTTTTCTTACTTGGTTCTGTCTCTGCTAAACTTGAGATTTTCAGAAGCATTTTGGGTTTGTCCATGCTTGTAACAGAGTGTTTCTTTCAGGTAAAGGAACACCTAATGAGTAACAGGGGAAGCCAGTGAATATGTAATGAACAGTTGCTCCTGGGTGAGCTGGAAGGGAGTGAAGGGCCTAAGGTCTCAGTCCAGCTCTCCCCGTCCTCCAGTATGGTACTTGGGGCTGACGTAGGCGATCTCCAGCAGGATGGAGAAGCCGGAACACTCGTGCTGTGGCTTTTCTGGAACTCATCAGCGTTGACTGACAGTTATGTATGAATGCTGACTTAGATAGGACCACACTCTCAGAACATGGAACCTGGAACCTGGCTAAGAAGTTAAAAATTAATAGTGGCCATGAGCTAGCCTTGGCATGCTGCTAGCAGAGTTTTGTGGCTCTACACTACATCCTTCCCCTGCCAGACTGGTAAACAGAGAGTTCTCTGGCCTTCCCACCCTCTTGTCATTTGCCTCAGAGTGTGGTGGTGGTCTGGTCTTGTTTGACTTCTTTATTAATAATCTGTAAAGGTGATAAAAGGACAAACGAAGGAAGGCCACAGATGACACCAATTTGGGAGGTGTTGGGAACACCATGAGGTTAGAAAAGTCATACAAATGGCACAAAGAAGGGTAGGAATGTGGATGGGGGCAACTCTTGGCGGAATCCAGATGCTCACATCTGGCAAAATTAATCAGAGATGCAGGTATGAGTAGGTGGAATATGAAATACTGAATTCCAAGAGAGAAAAGAGTTCCACACATTGGGAAGCCCAGCCTACAAGTGTACTATGGGTCAGTAAGTGCAGAGAGATGCCGGGGTCAGTGAGCCCTTACTGTGTTGGTAGGTACCAGAACAATCGATGTTAACCTTCGTGACAACCCTGCCCTATAGCTTCTGTCTTATGATTAGGATCTCATACATTATACATGCTGTTTCCCAGAAAGATGAGGCGTTTACAGAACGCCTCGATGAAGACAGGACTTCATTCTGCCCTGCTTGTAGATCTGAGCTCCCCCACAGCGTCAGCATTAGAGTGTGTTGACCACACATTCCAATGTGTGGCATTTTCGGTGAGTCCCCAGGATTCCTCTTGGAATACTTATCAATGTGACAAGGTACCAGCTCTTGTTCCCATCCTTAGCCACTGCTCTTAGGTACTTCCCGGACGTCAGCCGTGCAGCCATCTAACTAGTGGGCATTGTCACAGGCTGGAGCAGTTTTCTTCTCGGTTCAGCCTCAACCCTTTTTAAACATCTATAAAAGCTCCAGCAAATGAGACAGCCAAGAACAAGTGCTCCCTGGGTGCACCAAGAGACAGCCAAACAGGGCCCATAACAAGAACACGTACTCCCTGGGTACACCAACAAGAGTGGCTGTATTTCCTTCTACTTCAAGGTCTCTCCCGTGTCAGGTGTTCTCACCTGAGCAATCCCCATCCCCATGTAGCTTTCCCTATGAATCTGTTTGTCTAAGACACTGAGATGGGACTATATATTCCTCTACCTTGGTTTATCAGGAAATACAGTGTTACTGGGAAGAACAGTAGCATACAGCAGCTAAGAGCTTCTCTTGAGCTGGGCCTTAGACCAAGAGGCTCATCTTTATGGGTTTCAGGCCCCAACTCTCTACACAGATCCTTTCTGTGAACCCTGGACCACATTTACCTTGTTGCTGCTCTCAGGACTGTTCTCAAGGTGACAAAGGTCACTGAAAAGACTCTGTAGGAGGTACCCTTCTAATCCTTTCACCCTTCATGAAGGTTCCTATGACCCTAGAGCTGTCCTGCCTTGTTTGACACCACACAGTGCATGCTCCTAAGTCAGGCCCTCCTTGGGATTGTGTTGGTTGGTGGTCACAGGATATAGGCAACTGTAGATTCTGCCTGTCCCCAGGTATGTTCTCAGGGTCTCTGTCTGAGTGATTGTGTCAGACCATCCAGAAACTAGATTTAACTGATATCTTGGAAGGATATAGACCTCTGGTTCTCAACCTTCCTAGTGCTATGACCCTTTAATAGAGTTCTTCGTGTTGTGGTAACCCCCCCAACCTTAAAATTATTTTTGTTGCTATTTCATGACTGTAATTTTGCTACTGTTATGAATCATAATATAAACATCTATGTTTACATGTGGTCTTAGGCGACCCTGTGAAAGGGTCGTTCGATCCCCAAAGAGGCTGCCCACAGGCTGAGCGGCGCTGATGTAGGGGCCAGGTTGTTATACTCTCTGGGAGAGAAGGTCATTTCTCTCAATGAACCTAGTGAACTTGTTAGACCCAGAATTAAAAGAAAGTGTCATTTGTGGTTAAAGGCATCTTCATGAGTTCAGTTGAGAGGAAACCCCAGGACCGAGCTCCACACTAAATGTTACCATGGTCCCCTTCTCTGCACAGCTTGCACTTCCTCCAGCCCCCATTCATTTTTACCGTTGATTACTGTTTTGCACATTGTAGAAAATTTTTTTTTTTTTTTTTTTTGGTTTTTCGAGACAGGGTTTCTCTGTGGTTTTGGAGCCTGTCCTGGAACTAGCTCTGTAGACCAGGCTGGTCTCGAACTCACAGAGATCCGCCTGCCTCTGCCTCCCGAGTGCTGGGATTAAAGGCGTGCGCCACCACCGCCCGGCCTGTAGAAAATTTTTGTACATTGTACATCAGAGAGTTTCTATGATTGTTGTTCCAGACGGAGTCACTGCCACACGCCTCTCTCCACGTGGATGAACTGGCATCTCTTTCATAACATTGATACCTGTTCAGCTATCAGGCAGGCCGGGAGTCCAGGCAGGCTCAGGTAGCTGACTGAGGTTGACACTCTGGGTCCCTCTAGGCATACAGGAGCATAGAGAAGATCTGCTAATGGCAATGTTTGGAGGCATCATTATTCCCGCTGTACTTGAGATGGCTGTGGCGGCCTTGGATCAGCTTATAGTTTAATTAATAGACCTGATGATCACCTAGTCACTGCCTTGTGTAATCTTGACTTCCTACAGCTGCCATTAGAAAGGGAGTCTCCTTGCCTCGTGGAGCTGGGCTGTAAACTGATTCTCCTAGCTGGGCTCTGACTGCTGTTGATTTGGCATAGTTTTACCAGTTTTATTTATTCTCTGTGTCCTCATTCCTTGGCACCAGGCCCTAGCTCAGGAGCATGATGCAAACATGTCATAAGAAATCCTTCCCGGTCTTTTACGTCTGAGGATGGTAACAGCTTACTTTCTCCTGAGAAAGGAAGGGTACCGCCATAGTCTTCCCATTGCCAATCTTCAATGCCATTCAGGCTCCCAGGCCCTCAGTATAATTGGCACAGGAAAGAATTCTTTTTCCCTTCTTTGAATGCAGAGTCTGAAAGGGGGAAAGGATTGGAAGCACCAGAAGCTAGTACAATGTCTAGAAGGTACCAGCCAAGGGTCTGTGGGGTGGGAGAAAAATCTGGATGTCTTTCTTCCCATCTCCTAGGCTAGGTTGAGAGAAGCACTCATCTACCTCCTTGTCACCACTCCAGAGTGACGCATCTTGCCTAATGGACAAATGGAGACCACCTTCCGGGAATCTCCATGCTGAGAATGGGTTACAAATAACTCTGGCAGGAGTGAGCAAGTAGTCTAGGCCATGAAACTGTATCCTCACAGGTTCCAAACCCTATGCCTAGGCAGTCACAGTAAACCAGTACCACCAGTGGCCTGTTGCAGTTCAGTTAGTGAAGAGGCTTAGAGTCTCCAGCCATTTGAGAATGACCACCATGTTTTGAAGTCAGGAAAAGTTCTGCCACGTACCATAAACCCAGCCAAGTGTAAAGGGAATGCTAAAGCATTTCCTAGATGTCTGTGTGGTTTTCGCCACTGCGCTTAAGTAGAAACAGGAAATGTTGGAGACAGCATGTTGAGAAAGACTGGGTTGTGTCTCGTTTGCCTGAAGAAAAGCGTGTACACACTTGCTGGTGGTGATGCAGTCTCAGAGAGGCTCCAAGGAGCTGTGCACGCGGGCCTTGCTCTGGTGGATGACAGGCCTTTGTGCTTTGTCTTTCATGGCTGCCAGCAGCTGGCCTCCCTCAGAAACGGTGTGAAAGTGGATAGAGCTCCCAGTGCAGACTTCTGAGAGAGAGTTAAGGAGACTTTGAATGTAAGTCTTAATCTCATTGGGAAATTTTAGGGTGAAAAATGTAATTATATCTGAAATGCCAACAACGACCGCCAAAAGAATGTCCCCTCTTTGGAAGGTCCTTTGTTGATGAGATTAAAGGCTAAGCTCTTGTGCCCCTGCCTACAAATTATTCAGATGATTTGAAAAGAAATGAAAGACGACACTGGGGGGGGTGTCACATACCACAATAGATGAGGCTTAACTAGGGCCTCATCTGTTTAATAATTACTTCAACCAATATTTGTTGCATACCTACTATGTGCAGTTCAACAGAAACTAGGCAAAGCCCTTTCTTTTGAAAATTTACCCAAAAAATGAATTTTATTTTCCTTCCTTTTCCCCTCCCTTCCTTACTTTCTTTGTTTCTTTTTTTTCTTTGAGACAAGGTCTCATGTATCTCAGAATACCCTTTTATTTAATAAAGCCCAGGCTAAACTTGAACTTCTGATCTTTCTGTCTCTGACTCTCAGTGCTTAAATTATCAGCAGGTACTACCTTGACTGGTACAATAAATATTCTTAATTATCTGTCAGTCTAAGGATCTGATCATAAGAATTTAAAGCCATCCAGTTTAATATCAGACAACTTCACACTGTATAATCTAACATCAAGTGTGTTTAGGTACCAATTAGTATGAATAGTTCCAGCAGCTGACAGAGAGATGTATGGTGTGGCCTGAATACCAGGACTGGGGGAAAAGGGCAAGGTAGAGATGAAGTAGAAGGAAGAACAGGAAAGTGACTTCCTGTTGGGATGTATTGGGATATAGGATAGTAGCCAGCTGGCAAAGCCCACCGGAGTCCTGTGAGATTCACAGCCATGGAGCCAGAGTCAGGATGTGTCTTGAATGAAGGGACAGACATCAAGGGTAGTCCGTCTGCACAGACCTGTACTTCCTCTTCTTCAGTCACAGCGTGTAACCCTTCTCTTGCTCTGAGGTGAGGAGAAGAGGTTAAGTGAGGCTTCCATGGAGCTACGTAGAGAAGCCTGCCTGGAACTTAGTTATAGCATTTACCATCCTACTTCCTGCCTCATCTTCATCACTGTGTGACCGTTGGGAGCCATCCTAGCGGTGGTGTGATGTAGACACAGCTCCTACACCCCATACGAAGTCTGTCCCCAAATAGTTGAATTTCTAAGAGCTTGTGCATCAACTGACTTATATGAATCAGGTGACTTGTGCTTGGAAAATCAAATCATGAGACATATGTTTACATATAAATAATTGTGCATCATATATCTTAAATAATACACATAGTATATTATATGTTAAATGACCTGTTCAATACTCCATCCAACCTAACCGACTGTCTTAGTTAGGGTTTCTGTTGCTGTGAAGAGACCCATGACCACAGGCGCTCTTACAAAGGAAAGCATTTAATTGAGACTGGCTTAAGGTTTCAGAGCTTTAGTCCATTATTATCATGGCAAAAAGCAAGGTTCTGGAGAAGGAGCTGAGAGTTCTACATCTTGATCCTCAAGCAACAGGAAATGAACTGTGCCCCACTCTGGATGTAACTTGAACATATGAGACCTCAAAGCCCGCCCCCATAGTGGCATACTTCCTCCAACAAGGCCATAGTACCACTCTTTCTAGGCTAAACAGTCAAACCCATGAGTCTATGTTGGGGGGATGCCTGTTCAAAGCACCACACTGACAAAAGCTTTTGTTAGGTTCCTAAAACTCCTCTACTTGTGGAAAAGATTGTGACATGTAAAGGAAGATGATAGTTAACATACAGTAGGAAAACCAGGACCACAGAATGGAGACTTTAGAAAAGCCTTCAGTGTTCTTAGGCCCAAGTAGTTTAGAACTAGTTTTCCTTAATTAAAAAAGAAGGGAGCTAGTATCCATTTAATGAAGTTGTTTTGTGAATTAAATCCTTTAAACCATGTAAGATGGTTGCTGTGTTATAAAAGCAACATACTGGCTGTATTGATACATAGAAACCTTTAAAAAATATTGCAAAGATAACTGCTAGATCCTTTGGATGATTTTAGAGAGGGCTACATTATTATTTATTATATTTGCCTTCCGTTAATACAAGAGTTTTCTTCTATGCTGAACCCTGCTGTGTATGCACAGACATGGTAAGTACCTGGATCAACCATTCTTATCTGAGAATCCCATTCTTAATTCTGAGATCCTCGCCCTTGCTAAAATAACCGAATCATACCAAACTACAGCTTCTGAAGCCCCATAGCCTGGGGCTTAACCTTCTGCTTTGGGGATCAGGACCACTTTACTGAGCCACCGCACTGCTGCCCGGCTTAGCACTTTGTCATGTACTACCTTATTACCTAACAAACCCATGAGGTGGCCCTCATAGCAGTTCATTTTCAAGATAACTAGAGCCTGGGGAGCTCATGAAAGTTGTCCCCAGGAAGCTGCAGACAGTGAACGGTAGTGCTGGTTTCTGTGAATGGGCAGTTGGACCCTGGAATGCAGTATTCCAGGTTTCTCAACCTTTGTCCTCCTAACAGTCAGGACTTACACACAGTGTATTGTGGGCTATGAAAGAGCATCCTTGAGCCTCTAGCTACTGGATCCTAGTAACATTCCTATCCCCCAGTGTAACAACCAGAACCGATTTCAAAGATGGCTGAATGTCCTCATGTGGGCGGTCACCCCTAGTTGAGAATCTCATATCTACACGTAGAAGCATGGTCTGGAAGAATTCTTAGAATTCATTTAGACAATTATTGAGCTTTGGTCCACAAACTGAAGCCTCCTTGTATGCTTTACAGGGGGAAGCCAACTTCTTCATTGTTCGGAGAAAGCACAGCTTCCGTGGGGGCAGGCGCTTTCTGAACACATGGATATGGTGTGCACATTAGGGCATGGTGTATGGAATCCTGGTCAGGGTGGTGGAGCAGAGAGTTGGGTGGGGTGATATTCTTACACAAGAGAATAGCAGATCCCAGCTCGTGTCCCTGCAGTGACTGAGGTGTTCCTAGAGTTCACAGGCCTGATATAAACGCCACTCCACCACTAGCTGCTCTCAGAGCCTGGGTCATGTATTCAATCTGAATGTCTGTTTCTTCTCCTACACAATATAAACGTGTGTTATTTTCTACCTTACTGTGGTGGTGGGAGTTGTCAAATCCCTGACATATTATAGAAAGTATTCGATAGATTTTTATCACTTGTCCTGTCCACTGGGCCGAAAGCCGTTTTACTAAGTGACTCTGAAAATTGGGTCTGGACTCAGGCTGCTCAGGTGTAAACCCAGTGTGGCCATGTGTTTTTGTGAGATCCTGGCAGAGCAGTTCAGCTCAGAAGAGCTTCCAGCCTCTGTGTCCTCACCCTTGGGGCCTTGTCAGCCAGAGTTAATCGTTTTGAGTCCTGAGGGAATCGGGAGATCTCTGCTCAGTGAGGAGCAGCAAGAAGCATTGTCAGCTTTCTTACCACAATGACAACCCCCCCCCCCCCCGCCCCTAGCATCTTTCCTTCCCATGGCTGCCACAGCGAAGTACCACAGACTTTGATCACGATATGGACAGAGTGGTACCCTCCTAGTGCTAAGAGGGTGTCTCCGTTGTGTGTCCCTAGTGTCTGGTGGCTTGTGGGTAATCTCCTCTGTGGTTCTTTAGTTTGTGGTCCATCATCCTGGGCTCCATCTTCATCTTCCTATAGAATCCTGCCTGTGTCTTTGCTCCACAGTTTCACCTTTCTCCTTATAAAGTCACCTTGAAACTCTCCAAGCTCGGCCTAGGTGTATCGTTATTATCCCCAGTATTAACCAATGGGATGGTGCCGGCCGAGAGAGGGTTTGGCGTCTGCTAACAGGACCTCATTTCTCCATCTAGACTTGCCTCTCTCCATCAAACAGGGACCTGCTGCTAAAGTTTTCAAAAGATCCCTGTGTTGTGAGATTTGAGCAAACTTGATCTTCCAGGTTTAACTTAAATATTGTTTCCATTTTGAAGCCTGTCATGTGGGTGTACCACAAAGCGCATTTGCTTCCCACATCCCCAAGCCCTGGGTGGAGGTATGTATGCAGTAATAGAAAACCAGTTAGAAAAAGGGAACATGAAATGGATCCTGGACTCTGGGCCTATGAAGAGACAAAGCCGGATGTAAGTAAAACCATTCCTTCTCCCTCCTGATCAAAGGCAAGATGCTGGCCCCGCCCCCTTCCCCACCACCCAGAAAGCAATTAACACAGTCTGGCGGCTCCCTGGTAGCGATGGGGATTCTCAGCTCAGGACCAGTTCTGACTCATGGGTGTTGAAAGTGGGGGTTCCTTGTGTGCCCCGGTTGAGAAAAATGCAGGTTTACGTGTAGAATATATGTGAGTTTCTGGTGAAGGAGGATGCACACCAACTGAACATGTTGACATGTGATTCTCTTTGTGACAAGTGAGATCAAAATTTAGCAGCTGAGCCCAAAAGGTTAAAATTGTAGGAATCAAGTAGACTCAAAAAGGTTTTTACAGCCACCCGTAATCTTGTTAAATGTAGATTCCGATTCCCCTGGGGCGAGGTGGAGCCTGACGGTCTGTGTTTCTGACAAGCTCCCAGGTAGAGTTGCCAGATTCTGAGAGAAAGAAAGAGGGGGGAACCATAGAAAGGCTGCCCAGCTAGTTAGATTTGTATGTCCCGAACTTTTCTGGCAACTCTACTCCCGGGAGGCATGCCTGCTGCCGGCGTGAGGCCCACACTTTGAACAGCAAGAGTGTATATCAGAAAACCATGAAGGTCTGGTGAACAGGCGAGGCCAGGCTAGCTGAGGAGGAGCATCTGGGACAATTTAGAAGTCCCTTATGGTCACAGGCTAGTCACTGCAAGATGGAACTTGCCACAGACAGAAACAAGGCAATAGCAGCTAAGAGCAAGTCGCTATCATCAAAAACAGGTTCCTTTTTTTCTTAGTGTTAAAATCCCGGGGGTCACTAGGGTACTTCTGTTTGCTGTATTTACTTAGCCACACTTTGGACTGGTAATTCCACAGTGAAAGTTATGCCTCCAAATGTAAAACTCATTTAAGAACTCAAAAATAATACTTAAGTGCTGAGAGCATTTTGTCATAGACTGCCTTCTAAAAGGAAGAGGCCGCCATAGCCTTCTTGTAGCCATGCCCCCTGACAGGTGGTCCGCAGGGACTCCTGGGGGCTTCGTTTACACTGACATTTGACATTCAAAGCCAAGGCTCCTTGTCTTTGAAGAGGAAGATATATTCCAACTCCCTTGAGAAGCGGGGGCCACCAGAACAGCACTTCTAGATGGCCTGAAGGTTGAAGCGGGAAGGCAACCTGGCCTGAACTTATCCCAGCTCTTGACTTCCTCTGCCAAAGGGACAGCCCTGGCAGAAACCCAGCTCTTCTGAGCCCTTCTGCCACGTGCAGCATTAGAGGCAGATCCCAGGGGGCTACACGTGGTGCAGATCTGGCTCAGAGGGTCTGGCTTTTCAGAACCCGCTGTGTCTCCTTCTCTTTTAAAATACAGCCAGGTTGCCTACATTCCGCGTCTTCCTTGCCTGCATTTGATAATGAAAAGCATTTCCTTCCTGCCGTCCAAGATAGAGATTGGATTGAGTCTTGTCTATACCAGCGTAAGTCAGAATTTTAGTAAACTTGATTTAATTGGCTGTGGGGGTGGGGAGTGACACATTTTCCCATCTTGAACAGTACCAGTTCCCTTTTTCTTTCAGTATGTGTTGAGTAACTATTGTGAGTGTAAAGGGTGATGTCCCCCCTCTGCCTCTCTGGCCAGGACTCAGCTCCAGGGCTGCCTGAAGTGATTTCATGTTTCTCGTTAGCAGCAACAGGCCCCTGAGATCTGCTCCATCCCTTTGTGTGTATCTACAGCGTATGCAGAGCATGTGTGGATGTAGCATGGAGCACACTGTATGGGCAGGTTCCTTGTGATCGGCATTTCTCTCCTCACGGTTCCTCTGTGCAAACTTTCTACTTCAGAGAGCTTGGACCCACCTCATTGTTTTCTAGTGGTCACAATAAGTACTTTTGTTATAATAAAGACTCCTCCTGACAAGGCTAACTTCGCTGTTAACAGTTACTGAATATTTAAGTTGCTGTTCTTTCTTTTTTTTTTTTAAAGACAAGGTTTCTCTGTGTGTCTCTGGCTGTCCTGGAACTCACTCTGTAGACAAGTAGACCAGGCTGGCCTCGAACACTCAGAGATCCACCTGCCTCTGCTTCCTGGGTGTGCGCCACCACTGCCCAGCTGAAACTGCTTTTCTGTATATGACAGTTAAGACTGGAGTAAGCACTTTAGTGTGCACATTTTGTGTATATTTGCAAATATAAAATATTTGCAGATATAGAATAGAGACCCAGGATTTTAACTTTCTATGTGAGATGGATCTAATATGGGAGAACAGGGTTCTTTGCCAGTTAGAAGATGCATTCTAATCAGAGTCTCAAGGTTCTCAGCCAACACTGTCCTGCATGCATGTGTGCCTATATGTCATAATAGAGCATTAGATCTCATTATAGATGATTGCGTGTCACCACATGGTTGCTAGGAATTGAACTGAGAACCTCTGGAAGAGCAGCCCGTGTTCTTAACCTCTGAGCCATCTCTCCAGCCCTTGATTCACTTTTTAAATGCAATGTATATTGTGTAATCAGCAGAATTGAAAGGTTCTGCCCTACAACTTCTGTCCTGTGGTTATTTGGTCAAAACTCACCCATGCATGATGTGCAAGGGCTTTGCAGATAGAATGACAATTCCATTTTAATGTACCACTAAAGAACAGACAAATAGCGGAGCCATGCTATGCCTGACTCCTGTCCTGCAGAATTTGCAAGTGGGTGGTAAGTTGTGGGGTGGCAATGATAAGCTCCTAAATATGTGGTCATTTTCATGACAGCAACAGCAAAGGCTGGCCTAGCATCTTAGTGTTGGCCAGAGCAGAAATGGGTTAACCTGTTACATTTCCCCCTCCCTTGAGCAACTAAAGCATGGAAGGCTGGTTTTATGCTGTGAAGCAAAGCAATGTGTCTAAGTGTGTCCAGCATGGTAGGGGCAGGAGTGGATGTTTCTGCACCTTACAAGAACTGATGCTTCTTGTATCGTCATCATCATCATCATCATTTTAGCTAGTAAGGGTTGTGAGGCTCAAAGATGTGAGGACCTTGGGCAGAGGACACTTGACAGGACTGTGACTCAAGCTTGTGTCTGTAGGGCATAGCACTCAGAATTACAGGCATGAATACACTACACCACTCCAATAAATATGAAACTACTGTCTTTCCATATGTTAAATGATTGCAGACAGTCACCATCAAGAATGCCTTTCGTCACATAAAGCCTTCAGCCTCGTTTTAATGCCCTTGGAATATTCTACCATCAGATTCTGAGCAAGGAGGAGGAAAGGTCAGTTAGATGTGGTTAATGAAACCAGAGACTTCCAGCTTCCTTCCCCAGGATCTTCAAGTTGAACATCGTGCACACACGCACACATTTCTATCAATTCCTTGCGGTGGTGAGGGGGGGTCCCTTCATCTCTAGATTGTGCCAGCGGTTGTGCCTTCCTCACACCAATGACTCAATTCTATGGACGAAAGCTGTCATGGAGACATGGATACCTTGGATGTAGTATCAGGAGCCAAAAGGAAAGTCAAGTAGAATAATTGCCCAACATTGCCATCATTTTATCACAGGAGGGAGGACTTTGCTGTACTGTACGGGTATCCTTAGAAGAGGGTGGTCTTAGATTCACTCAGGGAAGATCTAAGCATGTGACATGCACCTCCTTGTCTCATTCATCCATGCATTTGAACACGTAAAACGCATGAACTGAGATTTTGAACTGTGCCAGAGTTTGCCCTGGAAGCTGAGTATGTGGTGATGGGCAAACTGAGCTCTTTATCCAGAGAGCCTCCAAGCGAGTGAAGGAAGGCTAGAAAAGCCGACAGCTGCAGATCAGTGTGGAGGGCATCTGGATGCCAGAATTAGACCCCTGAACTGGGAGTTAGAAGGGAAATAAGTATTGACCAGGTGCGTAGAAGGTAGGGAAGAATGTGGTGATATATATGGAATATATGTGTGTATGTATATATGTCTGTGACATATATGAAAGTACATGAATGTCCATGAGCACATCTAGACCATAGAACACAGAGAGGCAGAATGGCCAAGGCCAAAGAAAACAAACAGCTTGCAAAAGGCTCCAAGCTAAACTCCTGTCCACTTCAGAAATAACAAAAACCAGGCCTATAATGTGCCTGTCGTGTTGACATGGGTTTTGATTCCATTTTTAAACGCATGAGTACAGGGTAGCAGCCAGAATTCTGAAGATGTTGCCAGTTGCTCTGAGGATGCATAGCAGAAAAGTGTTCCGCTAGAAGAGAAATAGTTTCTACGTAGGGGAATGTGCGGAGAAACACTGAGTGGTGGCATGTATCTAAAGCCAGTGCTTCAGAGTTTCCTCCAGCAGGGAGACTCAGGGTCCATGTGATGTGGAAGTGCTAGCAGAGTTAGAGATGGTGGAGACAGCGCAGTGGAGGTGATGGATAAAGAGTCCATTGTATCAGTGCTAGGAAAGACAGCCAGAGTATGTGCTTGGGTAGCCGAAGAAGAACTACAAAGAGAAGAGAGTCACAGGCACGGGCCAACAAACAGGTCTTCCTTCTAGGCTAGAGGCAGCCCTGTAAGTGGTGTCTTAGGGATTTCAGAACAGGTTCCTCCTCTGGGTTGTTTTGAATATAATGACAGAAGAACAAAAGCTTTCGAGAAAACAAAGCCCAAATCCTCCCTGAAACAGGAAAAGATACAGTTTCAAATGCTGTGTGTTTTCCCTGTGCTTGTTTTCTTTGGAGAAGGTGGCTTGCCTCCAGAGGGTGACAGGTGTTCTGGGAGCTTCTGAAAGGCCCAGGACAGCTGTAACCTGTCTGTCCTATGAGACCAGAGGCATGATGATGTCTTAACAGGTGTCATGACTCTTGGCTTGATATGTCACAACAGCTTGAGTCAGCAGATCAGCTTGAGTCTGCAGATCAGCGAGCATGGTGGCCTTGCTTGGTTGCACACCTGTGGCAACCATAACCCCATAGCTAAGCTTCATCACATACTGACAGGTGAAAGGCGCTCAGGTGATCTCCTAACCTCTTGTGACTTAGTGTGTGGGTGCAGGGGTTCATGAGTCTGTGTACAAAATGCATGCAATGTGTAATAGCGATATACAGCTGTCCTCTGCTTTGACTTGCCCCTGCGTTTTTTCTCTGTCTCTTCTGATACTGGTAGATGGACTTTCTTTAAGAGGTGCTGGTTGGCCTCTGCAAGTCTGGAGTTTATCCTGCAGCCAGTTCTGTGTTGCTGGCTCAAGTTAGCCAGTCGGAGTCTGCTTTCTCCAGGTCTGCTCCTTCTGAGAAAGTTGTTCATATTGGGATCATCATGTTTAGATCAATGACATAGCTTGGCCACTAAGCCTTAATTCTTAGACATTCTGTGGAACTGGAAGACAAGATGGGAAATTATGGAATGTCACAGGCTGCTTGGCCACATCAGGAAGAGAACTTTGCCTGAAGGTCAAGACAAGAGAAGAGGGAAGTAGACAAGGGTAATTACAGGCAGATAGAGATCTCAAGAGACATCATCTGAGATCCTGAATTTTTTCATAGCACAGCTTAGCCTGCTTCTCAATGATGTAGCTACAGAAGCCAATTTAATACCTTTTACCATTACCCAGTTGGGGTCTGGAAACAGAACTGGATTCATTATTGAGTCCTAGTTCAAGCTGGTTTATCAAGTGTTTGCTGAAATGTGTAGTGGGAGACACACCTCAGAACAACAGAGAAAATGTACGGTATGGTGTAGTCATAGCAGTAATGATAATAAATACGATTTCATCCAAGGGGCATTTTCCCTATTTTGATGTTCCTTAGCACTTTAGACAAATTATTTCATTTGACTCTGAACAAATTTTTGTGTTAGAGTAACTATCTGCCTTTATCAGAGAAGGAAACTTTGACATAGAGATTTAATGAATTAAATAATGATGAAATAATCATACAGGTTAATAATAATAGCAATAGGGGTAGGCTGTAATCTAGGATGTACCATGTTCGTAAAGTATCCTTACCGACTGTCTTGCCTCCATCTCTCAGGTAACTCATAGTCTTCTCAGAGAGACAGAAAGGAAATGCTCACACACACACACACACACACATGTGCATGCATGCACACGCACGCATACACGCCAAAGATATGAAAATAAGAGTGATGACGTTCTAGCCATCAGAGCACAGCTGAATGGACTGGAGTAGGGATTTATTGAGTGGCCCTAAAGAGCTAGAATGGCAAGGTGGAGTGACCTGGTGATAGAGACAAGAAAGGAAGAAATGTGTCAGAATTGTCATCCTACTAGGGGAGCAAAGAATAGGGGGTGGAGAGGGTCTTCTGGGAGATACGCATGGTAACACTATTCTATGCTCTTTCCCAACACCCAGATGGTCCCTGCAGGGTGGTGAGTGGAAAGCAGAGCCACAGCATGCAGATTTTACTCCCTGAAAGCTTCCATCCTATTGTGAATTAGTGCAATGAGCCTTAGACCAGTGCCTTCAGATGCCTCCTTGGCCAGCATCTCCAATTTTTGGACCATGCCAGGCTTCTCTTCATCACAGGTTGTCCTATTTGTGCTCTGCAGCCATTTTTAAGGCTTCACTCATACTTAAGCCAGTGCTTCTGCGCGGAGAGGACTGTATTGGCCATGCATCCTCTTTCCCACGTTCGCATGGCCCAAAGCCATTGTAAATGAAACTGTGCTTCCCTGGAAGTTCCCACAAGGGAAGACTGGGTTGGTCCAAAGCTCTCAAGTGCTTGGGTCCATATATCTGTTACAGTTGTCCCGGTGAAATAATCTCAGGGACCTCTGGTTTGCATTGTTAACCGATGAGGTCTTGCCCTTTTGAAGATGGATTTCCCCTTTGCTTTTTGGTAAGTCCAACTTTAGAACCCCTCAGACTCAGGGTCAGGCCTGGATGAAGATGTCATGGTGTCTAAACTCATCAAGGCCCTTTGATAAAGGAGCTGAGCCACATCATGTAGAAAAAGAACAACCTGCATGCTAGAGTTACAGGAACAGGAATTAAAGTCCTAGCTCCATCTTTATGTATGGGTTGAAGATGTTTTACAGCTTTCTAAAGTTAAAGTTTCTCATGTAAAACATGAGGATAATAGTAGACACAACCTTGTAGATTGTCTGTGAGGACCAAACAGAGAAGGGGAGGGCTTAGCCAACCACCTGACATAGACTTGCGAGCTGTGAGCAGGTTTTTTATGACTGGCATTCTGGTACCCCTGGCCACGCCCATTCCTTAGCTCATGGGGTTTTGTTTTGTTTTCTGCATACAGTTGAGGTCTTGTTGCATGCTGTGCCTTCGGCCCTCAAAAAAGCAGACTCTTGCAGAGAAAGACCGCCTGGTTTCATAGCTGAGATGGCTCGCCTAGGGAGCCTCAAGAGTCAAGTAAAAATGCCCATTGACAGAAGCATCAATGGGGGGATAGGTTCACCTTTAAGGCCTGGCTAAAGAAGTCTTACAAGAATCTCTACCCAGGCCATAAGGAAATGCATGCCCAGAAGAATTATAACTACATCCTTTCTTGTTTATTTGTTTGTTTCAATACAAGCCAAGATTTAGATTTACTTGTTAAATCTTCCTTTAAAAAAACAGAAGTATACTGATTTAAATTACTTTAAACCCTGTGCAGGCCCATGGGTATATATGCCAGGAACAATCATAGGACTTTAATTTTCAGCCTCTGCCTTAAAAACTAGCCAGGACTGTGGTAGGAAGTGTCTGAACTGGGCCTGCGTAAGAGGTCCTGTGACACGGGTATGACACAGACACTTACGGTGGAGAAGTGTGGCCCAGGAAGAATCAGATTGGCGGTGAGGAACAGGACAGGAAGGAAAAGGCAAGCAATGAAGTGGAGCTGTCAAATCCTAACTGTAGGTGGCTGACACCTGCAGACAGGCCTGCTGGAAAGTTCCAGTGGACTTGTGGTGTGTCAGCCTAAGCCTCAACCATCAGAAGAGCGAGGAGCTGGGGTACACACCCTCTCCTCTCCTGTCAGTCACTGGCTGAGCTCTGTTCTGGGAGAAGAGGGTAGGCCAGGATAAGGGCTCCTTTGGTGTCAGGGGAAAGGCGGAGGGAAGCAAAATTAGCCCTTCATTATAAGTTTTCGAAACCTCCCTGCACCCTGGCAAGACAGGCAGATGGCAAAGGTCCTCACACTGGCTTCAATCTGAACCATCAGACGAGGCTTCCAGCATATATCTCTGGTCTCCTCTCTGTGCCAAAGCAGGAGCCAGAGCAGAAAGATATGGGAGATCCTGGCAGGAATGCCAACTGCTGACCTTGCCTCTCAAAGCTCTGCCTGTCAATTATAGAAAGATCTGCACCATTCCATTGGCTCTCATTATCTTCCATCAGGGTCTCTGGGGACAGCCTTGCACCTGTTTTCTGCAGAGTGGTTCAAATTGTTTTATGTCTTCCTAGCTGCCAAGTACAATGTCATAAGCAATAAATAAATAAATTGTTGGACTATATGGAAAGCATATTTTGTCCAGATGCGTCCTTGAAACTTCAGCCTGAAACTTGAAAGTCAGATTGGAAACTGTACTCTAAGAGCTTGGGCAAAGTAGGCTTATGGGAAAAGCAATTTGATTGGCAGGTGCTACTACCCAGCACCCAGTCCATGTCCTGCCGATGTACCGGGACATCTGTCTTCTGAAACACAGAGCTGTGCATGCTAAGTGTGGGTGGCACAGCTAGAGGGCCTGGTTTAAATGCGACCTGTGAATCCCTTGGCCACCTCCTAACCAGCTGGGGTGCTGCAAGTCTTCCCTGTCTACAGGACTCAGTTCAGTAGCTTCCTCTGAGGTACAAGCTGTTCTCAACTGCCTTGATGTGCCTGGATGCAGAAGGCAAGACTATTGAGATTTGTAACCAGGAATGAGAATGGCTCTAAACGAGGAAAAGAGGTAGATCATGTGGATGCTCTAAGGCAGAGGTGAGCTCTCAGGCAGGGGGTCCAGGGGAAGATATAGCCTGAACAGAATCACCATGCAGCGCTCGCCACAGGTGACTGGATCTGCCTATTGCTTTTTCAATGACATGCTTATAAAAATTTGATAGATTAGAGATGAATGAATATAAAAGTGAAAGTTCCCTTCCACATCCTCAGCCCCTTCCCCTCAACGATGTCATTGCGGAGATTCCCAAGACTCACACACAGGGATGCATATATACACGTACTTTATTTTTACAAGATTTGAGCTATTCTACAAAAACTGTAGGCGTCTCTCTTGTACTCCTTTCTTTTTTATGGGTATCTTTTCACATCAGTCGAGGCTTGGCCATTGCTTGAGGTGCCATTTTGATAGGTTACAGCAATCCCTTGACAACTTTGAGGTAACGTCGAAGTTCACTCCCCCAATATCAACCAACTGTCAACAAAAGGTCAGCAGCACACACCATCAGTGTTACTGCTGTTACTGCTAGTAGAAGTCATTTTTATCATCCACCTGCAGAGTCCAATAGAATTAAGTTGTGCAGGAATTTGAGGTAAAACAGATGATAGAAATGGTGATTTGGATGTGAAGTGTATAGGGTATGTACAATATAGTGACTTTCAGGAGAGAAAATCGTGTCTCCAAGGAAAACTAACGATGTTGCCTTTATAACTGAGTAACTTTCGTGTGTGTTTGTGTGTGTGTGTGTCTGCCTGCCTGTCTGGACTCTTGATGGTGAGGAATAGTATCAGGATAGCATAGTATCAGGTTCCAATTCTGACACTTTCCAGGATGTGACCTTTGTCAATATGTTTAACTCTTCCTGCGCCTTCTCTTCCTCAGTTCTCGATGACAAAGACAACCACTCACTTGACTGGTAAAGAGGATCGGAGGAAGGAATGCCTCAGAAGCCCTCCTACCTGACACTAAGTGTCTCCAGGCAGGTAGCAGAGAGCCAAAGCAGGCAAGAGGGTCTTGATTGCCAGCAAAAAGCACATGTCTCATCAGACATGTGTGTAGCCAGGACCTGGTCCAAGAGATGCAAACACCTTTGTCGATGCCAGCTATCTTTTCTCAGCCAGGTAGTAGGGAAAAAAATACTGGGAAACAAAACAAATGAAGGGTAATTTCTGCAGTCAATAGTAAGCTGAAATTGTTTCAGAATGTCTTAAAGGTTGTCAGAAACCATCAGCTGAACCAAAACCAGAACCTGATCTCCAGTTGTGGATGATAAATAAACATAGGCCACTGCCCTTCATGGATGTGGCTTTTTTTTTTTTTTTTGACTCATGCAGATGTGTCCTATTTACATTGAAACTGTCATACAATCTCCTGAAGGCCCCCAGGATCTGAAGGAAGGCGGGCCTCCTGCTCGGGAGTGTTCACAGGAGAAGGAATGGCCCATCTCCTCCATGGAACTGTGGCATTCTCGTCTTGGGGGAGAGATCTGTGAAGATCTATGCTCTCCTGGGCCAGCCTCAGAGTCTGCTGACCGAGCAGACTGAGCTAACGTACAGGAGTAGGTAATGAGGAAATGGGAGACGACGGGCACTGCTATAATTTTGACAGTTCTGCAGTCTGTGGAAAGTCTTGAATCTTAAAGGGATACGAAAATCCCTTCATTTGGTACAAGCTTGTGCATGGCAGGCGGGGTCTGGATTGAAACACCAATTAGAGAGTGCTGTCGGCTCTCCCTTTTCCCTGAGTGTGAGGTTTTCTTGGGAAAACACTTGTTTGGCTATAATTTTCAGATTTACCCCTCACCAACCCACGCCTATGGACTGTAAGACAGAGGGAATGGAGGTCTGAGGCTCAGAGAAGGAACAAAGGAAGTGGGAATTCAGGTTCATCCCACATGCTAGAGAGACCAAGGTTTGTACAGATGAAAAAGACTGCTCAGGGACCCCCAGCCAAGACTAGAAACAGGAACCCTGAGTTCAAGGCCTCCACTGGTACGATTTCTGCTGGAAATGTCCTTTCTCTGAGATGATGCATGTGCAGAAGAAAACAGCAGAATTTAATGCATTTTACAATTCCTTAGGGCTTAGCCCCTCCTAGATGATAAAGACACCCTGGATGGCATGGCGTAGAGACGCTTTGGATCTAGGAGAGCAATCTGGGTTCTGATCCCCGTGGAAGGCCTGTGGAGTTCAAAGAACACAAGCACAGGTCTTCCCTTCATAGTAGCAAGGATAGAAAGAACACAGTGTGCTCTAAGGGGCCAGGACAAGCATGTGGATCAAGGATGGAAAGTAGGGGTGCTGGGGCATAGTTCTTCACTCTACCTGGGTGGTTTGCCATGGGCCTGGAAGGGGCAAGCAAGCTGCCTGTTCACAGAGACCAATCACCCCCTTATTCTAACTGAAATGTACTAAGCATCCATTTCTTCCTAAGTCTTTGTGCCAGGTAAGTAAGCAGTTGTCAGGTAAATAAGTCAGGTAAATGCAGAGCAGTTGATAACATTCTGTCCTTGGGAGAAATCAGAAATCAGATACCAATAAGTAAATGAACAAGTTAGATAGTGGTCAGTATGAGGAGGGGAGACTAAGAACCAGGATAATCTCTCAGATAAAAATCTCTGGAAAGTCTGATGTGGGGAGACTCCCAGACTGGGAAGATTCAGTCCCTAAACTGAAGGGACAGGTGTTGTGAGGTGACTCGGGAGAGGTGGGCCAGCTTTCAGCCTAGAGCACGCCTTCTAAT
Source organism: Chionomys nivalis (assembly GCF_950005125.1). Lineage (NCBI taxonomy): Eukaryota > Metazoa > Chordata > Mammalia > Rodentia > Cricetidae > Chionomys > Chionomys nivalis. Next base: position 27,834,135 of record NC_080090.1, on the reverse strand, counting down.
GTTCTAAAAGAACTAGGGAGCTATGGAGGATTGTAAGCCAGAGAATGCTGTCCTGACCATGGGAGGAGACAGAGAGCGTGACAGTCGCCATGCTGGGAGATGGCATCTTAGGAGTGGGTTTAGAGCTCCCTAGATGGTGGCCACCGTGAACTCCACAAGACCTTTTGCTTTAGGATGACAAATAGGCAGAAATGAAAAGCTGCACATTCCTTAATTTCATCATAAGGAAACTGAGGGCATGGCCAGTGAGGGCGCGGGTGGGGTGCGGGGTGCTCGATGTGGAGTACTGAGTCCTCTCCCCTGCCTGCCTCTCTACCTCTGGGCCCACCTACACATCCTCCAGTGGCTCTGATCTGAAAATCTGTTCCCCGTCAGACCCCTTCGAGAGCACATTCTGCCATTTGTTTTCGGTAGCTAGCTAAAAGGCAGCCACCTTGAGTGACTTCTGCTTGACAGACGTGTCAGCATTGTCACTACTTATGGCAAAGAGCAGTGGCATACGAGAGGGTGCTTTCACTCCATGAGAATGAGAGGGACAAGGGAGATCTGTTCCCCAGTGCCACAGAATTCAGGTTCAGCTTGGTCAAGCTCCGTCCCTTCTCTCTTTCTCCTGGGACCTGCAGTTCTTCCTGTGTAGAGTACTCGATGTAACTATTATCTTAAGGTGAGATAATTTTGAACCAAGCCAGTTAAACAAGTTATCCATTGTCGAACTTCTAGGGGTTTTAAATATGCAAATGAGCGCTGCCAGACTCCAGGATGAGCCACGCACTGGGATGTGTTTCCTGCAGGTGATGGCAGATGTGCCCCTGCGGAATAGGAGACAGCTGCATGGTTCAGAACAGGCCCCTGAGGACAGTCTCAGGAGCTGGTCTGTGAATAGTTCTGTGTTGGCCTTCTTACTCCACAGTAGCACAGAGGGGCAGACACCCTGTGTCTCTCACTGTGTTCTTCTACCTCTCTCCTTTCCCCAGTAACCACAAAGGCCATCTTGGTAGGAGTTAGGCCTCTTTTTTCCTTGGGCTTCTTGAAACTCTAGGTAAGCTCTCTTCTAAAAAAAAAAAAAAAAAAAAAAAAAAGTTCCCATCTCCTGTGTAAGTCATACAGGCACAATTCTCACTCAGATAGGCATGATATAGGCATGATTCTCAGGCAGGCATGGTACAGGCATGATTCTCAGGCAAGCATGGTACAGGCATGATTCTCAGGCAGGTATGATCCAGGCAGGCTTCTGAGGCAAGCATGGTACAGGCAGGCTTCTCAAGCTGACTGACTTTAGCCTCCTCACCTCCTCAGGGACCTTCTTTATGATTGTTATCACTTTCTGCATTCCATCTTGCTTGTGTGTTACATCCCCTACCCAGTGCTGGTCACACAGACCAGAGGTCTTTCTCAGCTTGCTCAGAGGCCAGCACCTGCCACCTCTATTGCAGCAGCTTCCACGGAGCCCTCAACCACGTGTGCACCCTACTGGCTGTGGGACACTTCCTCTGCACCAGGCAATACACTAAGGGTTTGGGGATTACTCAGGGCCTCAGGGTTTGGGGATTACTTGGGGCCACTAGGCAGCCTGCCCTCAAGGGTCGGCTGTGCTGGTGTTCCATCTCTGTAGATAAAGGTTCTGGAGTTTAGTCGGCTTTGGGAGCTCTCCAGAAATCTCACAAAAGGCCCACCCAAGTCTGTGCATTTAATTATGGCAATGAGTTATTCTGTGTGCTAGCTTTTCTCATCCCGGTGGAGAAGTACCCAATAGAAACAGATTTAAAAGAAAAAGCATCAGAGCTCATGGCTGCAGAAGAACTGACTGTCATGGAGGCAGAGGCGTGGTGGAACAGCATCATGACAGCAGCTCTCATGGAAGCTTTCATACGCTGGAGCATTGAGAAGTACAAAAAGAGGAAAGGTCGGTGTAGGTGTGGTATGTGCCCCAAACCCATCCCGAGTCCAGCATCTGTCAGCGAGGTCTCTGTACCCAAGTCTGTATAACTGTCTGAAACTGATATTACCAGCTTAGAACCAAGTGCTTCAAACATAAGCCTGCGGTGTGCAATTCACACTTCAACCCCAACTCTCCATTACAGTTTGAACGAAGGAAGGTGGGTGAATTGACCCTGAATGGATGGAAGATTGAATGCTGGAGTATGTAAATAAAGGAGAGTGCTTATTAGCCCTGCATGCGTGCTTCTGGCTTTCGGAAGTCTACCTGGCCCTGGGTCGGGGGTGGGGGAGCTTTGAGCCATCGTTTATTGTTTGTTGGTGGCCCTGTGGGCTCTCCACATGGAATTGTCTTCTGCCACCAGGGTACAAGTAGTTGCTGTTTTATCTCAGAGCCTGACTTGTCTGCCAGAAGCAGGTACATGCCAGGTACACCCCACAAAGAAGGGGCCTTGCAGGACCACAGGCCGCTGCCTTCAGCTTGCTAGGTTTTACACTCTCCTGCTGAGGCTTTCTGGGAGGAGAGGCCAGCTGTGCTAGGATTGGAACCTGCAGAAAGATGGACAGGAATCAGATAAGCCCCTCTTCCCGGGCAGTGGCAGCCGTCCTCCTCCTCCCCGTTTGCAGGCCTTTGTCAGATGACTAGCGGCTGAGGAATGTTGAAATGGATTTCAAGCCCTGATCTGAATTATAATCTCAGAAGCTATACTTAAGTCTACCTAAAGATATTTCAATTTGCTCACCCCCGCTCTCTCTTTTAACTCTCCTTAGCTCAGAACTTACTTTGTAACCCTGCAGAATGCAGAGATCCAGGACATATTTCTTGATGTTTTACATCACACTTGTAAGTCCCTCTTATCCTTTGATAATCATATTTTAACTTTCAGTCAGTGCACTGGTGGTGTGCCTGTGTGATATATGTAAGTTCACGTTAATAACAACAAGCATAGGCTCCTTTCATCTTTTTTCTCCCAAAGCCAGACTCATGAGACAGCATTCAGCCTCAGATTAATTTCCAAATAACTTTGTTCAGCTTTCATGGCTGCTGCCAAACAGCTTTTCTCCAAGGCTGATTGGTTATATACCTTGTGGTAGCTGCAATGAATAGTCCATAGTCCAGGGGCACAGCACACCAAAGGAGAGGGGCAGGGAGGTCGCCAAGAACCAGTTAAATATGCCAACAAAGTAAGGACAGGTTGATTCGGATGGATATGAATGCGTCCTTCAGCTACTGACCAATGGTTAGCTAAAGGTAAGGATGAACTAGGCAGAGTTTTGAGAGCCTCTCTCTCTCTCTCTCTCTCTCTCTCTCTCTCTCTCTCTCTCTCTCTCGTGTGTGTGTACAGTGTGTGTGTGTATGAATGTGTATTGGAGAGAGGAGAATATACAGCTTTCAAGAGTGTATGTGTTGTTATTAACTTTTATTTGAAGCCTAAAATTTTACTTAACTCTTTCTTTGACCTTAGAAAAATTGCTTCTCTGTACCTCTGTTTCCCAATCTGTAAAGTGGGGATTTTGGTTATTCAGAAGATGCTTGTTGGGTACCTGCTCTGTTCCAGATGCTGGTTTTGATAAAAGACTACAACAATAAAAGGGGGCAGGGACAACATTTCTGGTCCTAGTGGCACTTTTCCATGGGCATAGAGAAGGGACAAACCCTACAGGGAAGGTTATCAGGAATTTAAAAAGGATTGGACGTGTATAATTCCTAGCGTAGTGTGTGGCACGGGCAAAGGAAAAATATCAAGATTATTCTTCACTAGATCACACTTACTAAGTAGTAGTCTCAAGTCCAAGTGCGCCATTTCATTATACAAACAGGTTTGTCCTAAGGGTTGGGAAAGACACTCTGTAAATGTTTTGCTAGTTTAGTCAAAACAGTACACCTTCATACCAGACATCATGAAGAGAAAAGATGGTTCTCAGATGGATTTTAGTTGAGGAAGATCAGCTCTTAGGTGACAGGTCAGACATGACGAACCGGGACAATGTAGAAAGGAATGCGTGAACGGTGGGATTAAGAACTGCAGAGCAATTACTTTCTGCAAACTGATACGCGGGGAAGAAACAGGCACACCTTGTGATGCCGAAACACAATGAGCAAAAATTCACTATTACAGAATTGCAGAATAGGCAACCCCCTACATAAAAATGGGCTGTTATTAAAAGGGGGGGTTGGGCGTGTTGTGAAATTGCTTTGGAATGTGGGCCTCATTTTCCACTAGAGTGGAGTTCATGGACTGGTCCTCAAGGGCTTATTTAACCTACACTTGCCTGAAATGTATTATTTCCCCCTCATGGGCCACAGTCTGCCGCAGCACTTTTGCAGGAGACTGACTGGAAGGGCCCTCCTCTCCCTGCACCTACCTTGTAGCAGCATGTATTAACTGAACAGGGATTTCCTTGGGTTCTGCATGTCAGGAGCTCATTGTTTTGGTGTTTTTAAGATTGCAAAGAAGTCAAAATCACATCAAAACATCCATGAATGTATTGACTCCCCTCCCCAGACATCCTTCTTCATTTGATGTGGGCCTCCCACCAAGTCAGTGGTGAGCTCTGTCTGTCTTTTTCTGAATGATCTGAGCATTTCAATCCAACCGTCCAGTGCAATAGACCGCAGGACACTTGGGAACTGAGATAATAAAGCTTTCCAAAGACATGCGTTCTCATGCTAATAAAGGCACATAGGAAGACTGGCTTGTGTCACCGCAAGCTCATTATCAAGTGATATCAGTTAAAAATAGGAGAATTTAATAAGTTTGATGATAACCTAGAAGTTTCAGAGTGAGTGAGGGCATGACGGGGGAGGGGCTTGTGACAATGCTGGGTAAAATGGTTAATGTCTGCACTATGTTTGACTCTCTTGATGATGGCACTGACAGAATACAGGGATGGCTCACCAAGCCCTCAGACCATCTGACTGAGAAATAAAAATGGACTAAATAAGCCAACACCTGTTTCATTTTTTTCCTCCTTATAAAACTCATGAACTATGGAAATTTTATTAAAAATAATTTATGTATAATTGTTCCCCAAAATTTGATCGTATTTTAAGAATGAAACCCCAAATCTCTTCCCCATGAATTCCTATGAAAATGGTCCTGTTAAAGAGGCAGGTGCTCTCTTCCAAGTCCCAGTTTCCCTGCAGTAAGAAGAACCTTGTCTGTTAAGGAGAAAGGTTCAAATTCCATCCTGCCAAGGTGTAGAGACTCCGGAGTTATTGAGGGGGCCCCACAGAATGATTGATGATCATACATTGATGTTCACTTGAAGCAGACCAAGATTTTGAAAATTCTTGACAAGTAAATATCAATATTAAATAGTATTCAAGGGGCAGTTTTCTGATTTTTTGTTCCCTTTTGTGTGTGTGTGTGTGTGTGTATACATATATATATGTATAATTTCTTTTAAGCATTGGTAGTTGCTAATCCTGATTTTTAACTTCCATTCTAACGCTTCAGAATAATCCTCTTAACAAATCGCTATGACCTTAATGAAAAGATAATTTGTGGGAGAAATTTATATCTGTTTTATTCTTCATCTTGACCTAATAAAAACTTAAGGAGAAATTGAAAATTCAACTTTGTACAAGTTCACTTCGCAGATTTTTCTTAAAAGCTGCAAAGCATTGGTATTAAATTAAAAGGAGAGGTTTAAAGGCTTAATGTATGACTGAAAGGGACCCAGAGACGAGAGCAAAGACCCAGAAAGCTTTGTCAGTGAGCCCTGACTTGTATTCTATGGCAGATGCAGTGTCTTGCTTAACCCGAACCGGATGTCAGAAAGCCGTATCCCAGAGCCCAGCTGCCAGCTCAGCTAGCGAACCCCTCAGAGAAGACTCTGTAAGCCAACAGGCCACTCCCTCTCAGCCTAAGACTCCCAAGAATTGATTTCATGAGCCACATTTGCTCATGAAAATGTAAGTCTTGAGTAAATGGCGTGGTAACAAGATTTTATAATTATTCCCTCCAGGCAAATAAATGCACCTATAGACTACAGTCTTGCAAAGCACTATTTTCCTATCATCTGTTTTTTGACTTACTTACTCTTAAAAGCAAAGCTTAGATAAGTCAATGTGTAAAACTAATTCTCCCCTCTCCCGTCTTCATCTCACTGAAGGGACTGTTTGGCCTGGGTGGAGGTAGCTGTGTTTTGAGAAGAGAACGTGTTGGCAAAAGGCATGAGAGCCAAAAAGAGAATTCTGTTGGAGAAATGGCTCAGCATTTAAGACCCTTTTGTTCTCTCAGAGGACCGGAGTTCCGTTCCTAGCACCCACCATAAGCTGCTCAGAGCCTCTGACTCCATCTCCCGGCCTCCACAAGCACCCACATGCACAGACACAAGGATGCATGCACACACGCACAAAGCGTTTAAAAGAGACACTTCTCAGTGACTGGAGCAAAAGCTGCTCTTGAAATTTTACTGGGAAAGAACGTGTCACAGGTGACAATGGAGTATAACTCCTCAAATTCAATTGTCTGCCTTGATATGAGAAAGCCAAAAGAAGAGCCCCGGAATTGCTCATGTCCCCAACTCTACAAATTCCTCATTCTTTATTCATCCAGCAAACACTGAGTGCTTCCTCGGAGATGGCACGGCATGCAGGTACGTGAGACCGCTGGCATGCGACCCTCTGCCTGAGCCGACTCTGCTTCCCGAGGAAGCAGAATTCTACTTCACTACCGTGCACTGGCTCTTGTGACTGGAGTACACATCTTCTTGGTCAATACTAGGTGTTCCTCAGCCGGGCAGGATGTCACACTCCTGTCATTTCAGCTTTCAGGAAGTACTTGAATCAAGCCGAGGCTGGCTGGCAGAGGGAACATAGGCCCATGATGAACCTGCTCTTTTCACGGGGCCTGAGTTACAAGGGAGCGTTTGCTCTAATGTTTTCTTTGTTTGCTTGTTTTGTCACAAGGAACCTGTAGGAATTGGGGACACAATCCCTCTCGGCAGAGAACAGGATCCTCTCCCACCCGTCTGAATGTGGAAGAGCCCTTGCAACTGCTTACATTGTTAGTACAAGGGAAGAAGGGAACTGTTTCAGCTTGATATCTGAAAAAGCAGGGTCTGATGATTTTAGGGATGGCTGCATCCGGGGCTTTAAAGGATGTCATTAGCACCCTGCTTCTTGAAAGCTTTGGCTTTGTACTTTCCAGGGGACTTCATTCTCTAGTGAACACACATCAGATTCACATAGGACAGTAAACAGATGTTGAGAACCACCACCACCCTACCCCTGCCAAGTTTCCATGTCAATGTGGAGACCCCAGGAAAACATAGACAAAACCTTCCTAGCCCATGGAGTCTCACAGTTATCACACACCCTTCAGTGAGCCAGTCCCTGGGGTATAAAGTAGAGAATCTTCATTGCCCTAGCCTGCCTCATACCATCACCTCTCCTCCCCAGAGTCTGAGAATGCAGAGTGAGTCTCCAAAGTAGCATCAAGATTCAGCCACAGACTGCTTCCATGCCAGTTGCAAGCAGGCAGGGGACTAGTGGAAATCCTGTGGGGTGAGGTCAGATGCTGGAGAGCACAGCTGTACTGCATGTAGAGATGGAGACCGGGGACTGTCTCACCCAGCTTCCTCCACATTATCATGCCCTTGCCACAGCCAGAACATCCCCTCAGCCTTATCAATGACTGATTCCATTGCTTGAAATCTTTCTTTCTCAGTCTTTAGGCAGGAAGTCGCTTTTGGTTATCTGAGAACTGGGTCACAAGGGCACACCACCAGCCAGCCCTGGAGATGGATTTGCCTGAAGCTGGAGTCCTGACTTGGTGCATTCAATTCTGCAAGTTATGCAGATCAGGCTGCTTGTGGGTTCTGCATGGAGCAGGACCTTCAGAAGGAGCATAGTAAGAGCAGGGTGTGTGTCAGGACAGCGAAAGGTTTGCCAGAAGAAGAGTCCCAGGCTGTTCCTAGAGCTGGAGCCTTGTTGTAAATGTGGTACCCCTTTGCTTGACAGAAAGAAAGAAAGAAAGAAAGAAAGAGAGAGAGAGAGAGAGAGAGAGAGAGAGAGAGAGAAAGAAAAAGAAAAGAAAAAGAAAAAGAAAGAAAGAAAGAAAGATCGATCAGGATTGGGCTATTGAGGAGCAGTGCAGCTAAGGGAGTGACCTAGAGGAGGGATAGGAAGACAAAGAAGCTCAGATCCCCAGCCTCAGTTTCCTCATGGGAATGCAAAAACAAAACAAAACAAAAAAAAAATACAAAAAGCAAAACCCTTCAGGATCTGTTCTATTCAGCATCCTTTACATCAGGCAAGGAGAGTCTGTCAGAGACCCTCCTAGTTAACTCCTCAGGATATGGCACACTTCCTTGGGCTCCAGCCCTCCAGATCCAGGCAGCAGTGATGCCTACTGGGCAGTACCAGCCTGTCCTTCCATCTCTTTCCCACCCTTTGTGAACTCAAGGGAACCCAGATCATGAAGCAACTCATCTTACTAAAAACAAAACTGAACATGTATGCGTGCCTGTGCATGTATGCACACCCAGTTCCAAGCTCCACAGACTTTCATGAAGTGCCATCCGTTCATACAAATGCCTTGGCCTTGGTTGGGGCAGGAAGGGAAAATCTTTTACTAAAAGTCAGAGTTTGTGTAGGTGCTGATGTAGGAAAGGTAGAGCTTTTGGGTCAGGCAGAATGCTGTCTGTCTCAGTTATTCATTCATTTATTAAACAAATATTTACTTATATTTTGTATCAGGAGCCAAACAATGTGTCCCTGCATCTTCATCTCTAGCCCTGAGCCTGCACTCTTTCTCCTGTCCGCAGGCCCCTTGGCTTCTTTGCCTCTGGTGTTTCCTGACCTCAGAAATTCCATCTCCTAGAGTTCTACACCTGGGTCCCTGAGATCTATCCCTAAGCCAGGAGATTACTCTCCTCTCACTGCCTCGGGGCTGAAGGTGCTGTTTCCCTCCTTGCCGTGGACTTCATCTTTCTAGGTGGGGGACCTATTTATGTTCTGTCTTAACATCAGGTTCTGGGAACAGCAAAGCCTGCTTCTGAGCTGCCTGTGTGTTCCAATTTGTCTTTTCAGGAACCCCATCTAATTGTAAGCATACACACAGAATAAGAACCTGTAGGCCTTGAATACAGTGAGCAATGTTCCTGGCTTCCAAGGTGTTGTCAAAAGCTAGTACTGTCACGGACCCTCTCACCCTGTGCTCCCCGCTCCCCATGACCTCCAGAGGGATGGCACTCTGAAGGTCACTGCCATAGTATGAATATTATCCTAATATGCCTTGGTGAGTAAAGTGCTTCAAGTTTTCTTGGTTTCCTTGCATGTTTTAGAACAAAGTGGTAGTGATTAACCAGCCCTATCTACCTTTCAGGAAGGCAATTTTAAAACCTGGTAACCAGCCAAAAACATAAAAGTATTTGAATGTGGTATATTTATTAAATAATGTATTTACTAGGAGAATGAGCAGGGACTCTGGCTCCTGCTCTCCCAGTACCCTTCGGTGCAAAGATTCCAGATTCTGATGTGACTCTTTAGGGAGTCTCTCTGAAGTAGTAAGTCATTCATGGCCTGCTTTTTAATTGAAGGTAATAATAATTCCAATAATATTATTAAGAACCACCATTAGCTTAGCAAAGGACTGGATTCCCTGATGTAATGCAAAGGCTATGCCTAGAGATGACGGCTTTGCTGAGTCCCTGGGGGAATAACTTTCATAATCCATTGAAAAGTTATGAGCGCCTTGTATTTGTACCAAGAAAGAACTCAGCGTTCACCAGTTGGGAAGCCATGGAAAGATGGAGAAAAAGCCTACTTGTACTCTTCACAGCCTAATGAGTGTGAGGCATGGAGTTAGTTCACACAGGGATCTCTCGGAGGAGGCTGAAATGGGTATTGATAGTGGAAAATCCCCGTTTTTATAGGTGAGGGCAATTCCTAGACACTAGGAACAAACATGATCAGGGCAAAAAGAGAACGATCGCTTTTTGTTTTGAAATACACAGGCCGATGGAGTCTGTCTGTGCCGGGACAACGGGAATCATTGTGTAGGGGAACTAGACGGAATCAGAAGAGTCAGGTTATGGCCCTTAATAGAACTGAGTTCAGTTATTGCTTTGGCCATTTGTTAGCTTTCTGACCTATGGCTAGAAGACTTAACCTTTATGGGCTGAGTTTTATCATCAGTAAAATGGGAGAAATAACAACAGCCGATTGTGAAGTCAGAGAGATGATTCCGCCAAATGATTCACCTAGTGCCCTTACTGCAATCTACAGTCTCTTTCTACAGATACACAATAAAAGCCTCAGATGGAGCAAGGACAAGAGTGAATATAGAGATGTGTTGCTTCTTTTACGGTTATGATCCGGTAGGAGAGCCCCCCCCCACACACACACACATGAAAAGTAAGCGCACTAATCTGTGAAATGCTTGTAGATTGTATTAAGTTAGAATATCTGACCATGTAAGATATGGAGTGGGTTAGCACTGTCAACCACCTATGAGCACAATAGAGATTTTAATAACTTGGCCTTTAGAGTTGGTCAGCACATCTCTGTCTCCATTATTGGTGCAGGGGAAAGTTCTCCATGTTTTCTGAGCTCTGATTCTCTACTGGGGTAGCTCTTGCAGAGCCTGGACCACGGAGCTGTTCGGGATGAGAATGAATTACTTCAACAACCCTCCTGAAGCTTTCTCTCATGCCTGCCCATCCCCCACAGAATGAAAGGAAGTAGAAGGAGTTTCTTTTCTTTTCTCTTTTTTTTTTTTTTTTGTCTACATATGGGTAATAAAGTTACTGACTCATCTCTGAATATTAAACAAAGAAGGACTATCACTGATTTGAGTAGGAAGAGAAAGGGAACCTTTCAAGAGAGTTTCTGGCCTGCCAAGGCATTAGACATAGGCCTGGTCTCTTTAAGGGATTGGGTGTACAGCAGGCTGATTTCCTGTATGGGTGAGTAGCTAGGAGATGGTATGGGAGGCAGGTGATTGTCATAATTGATATACCATGAAGTATGCTGGAATGTAGTGAGTGTTGGAAGTGAACCTGTGTATAATAGACTCACCTCTTGGTTTCTCTTTGCTGGATTTGGTTCAACACAAAACCTTTAGGCCAGTGTTAAATGTGCATGCTCAGATCAGGCTTTGATTTTAGCAAGCAGAGGCTTTGGAACTATGACCTACTAGGCTAGTCTAGTCTCCTGCCTGCCTGGTTTTGTAAATAAAGTTTTATTGGAGCCCAGCCACTCCCATTAATTTGTTTTCTGTGGCTAGGTTCATGCAGCATCATAGAATTAAGTCACTGTGATAGAAACCATATGGCCAGTCATGTTTAAATTATTTACTTGCTGGCTTCTCACAAGGATAGCTTGCCAAACCCCGATTTTGAGCATTACTGGATTGGTGAGGAGAGATGAATCTGTAGAACCATTCATTCATTTAGATTATTATGGATCGTCTAAAATGCCCTATGCATTGGGTGAGGCCCACAGCATCAGAGATGTGGCATTCAACCCTGCGTCAGCTATGTGGCGTAGGGAAGGATGCTACTACCTGTTTTGCAGATGGCAAAATGGAGAATGAGTGATTTGCCCAAGGTCAGCAGCCAGCAAAGCCAAGACTAGAAGCAGACTCTTCAGTTCGCAGATACTGCACGCTAACCCCGCCTCTGATAATAGGCTTATGTTTGTTTTATTCTCCCCATCCCTGGTTACTGTGGATACTGTGAGAATGGGAAAAGATTAAAACAAATCAAAAAGAATTTTAAAAACCAAATCTATGGTAGAAATTGTTGACCGTCAGAGAGGGTGAGTACATGCCTTATAGGTGATTTTCCTTTGTGCTTGGTCCTGACCTTACATTCTAATTGATAAAACCATATCAAAAACCATCTGAAAAGGTTTGTCCTCAGAATGATATGATTTCACCACTAATGTTGATAAACATTAAAATGACATGAAGCATTTCCTGTTCCAACCTGAGAGAGATCTAGAAGGATTTGTCTAAATATTAGCACACTTTTAAAATAACCAATGGTTGATTATCTGGATAAGAGGTTCCCCCAAAAAAGGCTATTTAGAAAGAAAGAAATAATAAATCCAGACATTCTGTCTCTCTGGAAGCTTTTACTATTGCTGTACCAGAGGGAAGAATTACTTCAACAGGTTGCAAGAGACCCCTGCAGAGTGAGATTTTGTCATACCTTTAATGCTCCTTCTAGACATGGCTTTGCCAGCATTTCCTCATAGTGCATGCAAGGTGGTATTTCTAACTGGAAACAGGAGACGAGAGCTGTAGCAGAAGGGCCACACTTCCTTCTGAGACCATTTATGAAGATGCTCTGATCTTAGCATCTGTGTAGGTGTTCTCCAGGCAGGTTCTGATGAGGACGGATGGCGCTTCACCTGGGGATGTTTTAGTCAGATCCATTCCCCTGGAAGAATGTTGGCTTTTACTTGTGTTTTTCTTTCAGGAGAGATTCCAAATGGCTTGTCAAGATTACCTCTCATAGGTAAATCTCAGTCAGGATCAGATTATAGCCAGAACCAACAGTGTTTGATTGGTAAAGTTCAGACAAAATGGTGGAAGTAGAGCAAGTTGATCCCAATGAATAGCGGGAGCACAGTCATATACATGGGACTTGGGGAGTTTCAAGGTTGTCATAGCCTGGGCATTTCGGGAGAATGCACGGACAGACAGCATGTGATGCTGGGGACAAGCTGTGCCTTCAGCTTCTGTCTGTCTGTCTTCGTGTGAGCAGCTTCTCGTGTCCAGTCTTTGTGTCTGCGTAGTGCACCACCTGAGCTCCTAGCCATGCCTTCAGATCTACTTCAAAGGCGCATACTTGGAAAGAAGAGGGAACCTACCTTTGTGTTAAATTGTTCAAGGCAGAGGTTTCAGCTGATGTGCCCACAACACCTGAAACCCTCCATGGCTAAGCCCCCAGCTCTTAAAAGATGAATGGAGCCTCTAGAAGGCCATGTGGGAGATGACAGAATACATGGCCTTTCTCACCCAGCACCTTTAGCATCCAAGCATTGTATGTATGCTGAGGAGGAAGAGAAGGAGACAGGAGGGTCAGGCACTGATGTCATGTCACCTCTGTACCAGTAGAATGTAAGTTCCATGAAGACAGACTCTATTTTCATCACTTCTGTGACTTCAGGGGCTAGACGGTGTCTGGCATATAGTAAACATCAATTAATACCCGAATCCCCCTATGGTCTGTGCAGATCCTTTTATTACATGCAAGATAGACCACTGAGGAGTCATGTATGTGCCTGTGCTGCCAGCACATGTTATGTTAAATACCTGTTCTTTGCCAGCAAATAGACTAGAATCTGACCTAAGATGTTCAGTCCAGTGAAGGGAGTAAGACATTTTAGCTAATGGTTTATGTCTCCATAAGCAAGGGACAGGGGCTTATTTTATGAAGTCCCCAAATGTGCCTGGCTGTCCACTGGGCTAGTAAGTGAAGAGATAGAGAACAGTTGTTCACTTTTCAAACATGTATGTTTAGTATGGTAGATAGCACGTGAAACACAGGCTCGTTGTATGTCTGATACTTGTTGGATATCCTGTAGTATCTCCCTATGGTTAAAATGCTATTATTTGGAGAGGGCATGACCTTCACGCCCTGTGCAGGGCAGGCAGAGCAGTGCATGAGATGGGTCCTACTCCCACTAAGACCGGTTCGGTTGTTCCAGACAAGACAGGGATGAACCCAGATGGTCTTGTATTCTTTCTTCCCATTGTGTGGATTTTAGGCTCCAAACCGTGGTAGCCGTTTGTTTCCTCCTTGAAGAACGTCTCTATGTTCTGAACAGCCCTTCTTACATGCCCTCACAGCACCTTGCTGCCCTCTTCCAACCCAGCACTCCCCTTGACATGCTGCCTTTGCTTGTGGAATGCGGTTGGGTTCCAGGAAGGCAGGCTCCAGCTGCAATGGGCTTCACAGTGTGTTAAGACTGGGAGGAGGCCTGGCCAGGGTGGGGATGGGGGGTTGGAATGAAGGAAATTCTCTCCACTTCATTTTCAAATCACAGACAGCAACACCTAATGTCATTGAGTTGTTGCAAAATTATGCTAATGAATACATTTTTATCATAGTAATTAAAGAATAGAAATGTAATTGTCAAAATGGTCATATAAATATGGCATAGCAACAGCTTCAGGGGAGGGAAGAAAGGGGTATATAGAAACTATTGTCCCATTTACATGGATTCAGTTATACTCTGTCAGGATGACAGACAGATTAATATGACCATTTTGACAATCACAGTTTTTTGTTCTTTAATTAATATGTATTATCTCACATAATGTCCTTGAGGTTTGGTCTAGGTGCGGTTAGTGTTGAAAACATTGTCCCCACCCCCACCCCAATTCCCCTGCCTCAGAAGAAAGAAGTAAGTAAGCCTGTACTCTTTTGGCAGGCAGTACATCACAGGGGCTGAGTGTACAGATACTGTCCAGGTTGCTAGTGTGGGAATCCCTGCTAGACCACTTCCTGCCTGCATGACTCTAGCAAGCTGTTTACCCTCTTTGCTCCCATTTTCCTTATCTGCAGAACGGGCGATAACAGTACCTGACTCACGGGGTTATTATGAGCATGAAGTGTGTTGACATTTCTAGAGGGCTAAGCTAATGCCTGGTAAATAGGAAGTACCGATGGGTGATGGATGGAGAGGAGCTTTTAGTTAGGCCTGATAGGAATTCCTGGTAGGATTTGCTTGTATCTCCTCTGCATTTCACTTGACCAATCTCTAATCTTCCCAGCAACTTAGAAAGGGTGGTTCTTATTTTGCCTTCTTAGAAAGACAAATAACTGTTGCCCCAGGGTTTATGGTAATAAGGTGGCAGAGGGAGATTCCTGTTGGGGTCCTTCTGACTGCAGAGTCCTGAGATCACAGCTCCTGAACTAAGACAAGATCCCTTAGAAGGGAGTCATTCCTCCGTAGACACCACTGCCTGAAGTCCCTGGAAAGCCTCCCCCGCAACCTTCAGAATTGGCTGGATTTTTTTTTCTAGCTGCCCACCCCACTACCTTACCATTCCTCCTTTAATCAATGCTATGGGTGCCTTCTCTGCACCAGGTACTCTCAGAGCTGCTAAAGTGATACCGGTTCCCACGACTGTCCTGTCTTGGTTTCTGTGTGAATCTTAAGAAAGCATTTATTGAGTGTGTCTGTAAGCAAGGCAAAGTACCTCTCGTTGGTTATTTGTCCTAAAGCCTATTAAAGAAGGAACTTTACTTGGCATTTTTCGTTGCCAGCAGGTGCAGGCAATAAGGGCTCTGTCTGGATTAGCTGGAGAGATGGACAGATGGACAGATAGGGTGTGCAAGACAGCTGAGGATAGAATTGCAGCATGGGAAGAGGATATGTGCTAAGAGTTGGATGCTTAAGGGTATCCTGGTCACTAACTTGGGATCACTGTTAAGCCCTTTAACTAGTGCGAAATTGAAACTAACCAGTCCCCTCTTCTCCACTCTCTCCCCCTACAGAATTGCACTGAGTATGTTAGCTGCAAGTCAGTAGCGAAAAAAAAAAGTTGTATTTGCCAAAATTCCCAAGGTCCTTTCAGCCTGTAAGCTGTGGTGCATTGGCTGTCTTCTGTGGTGTTGCTATAAAGTTCTAGGTTAGACCTGCAATCATCACAGGACACTTAAATCCTACAGGGTGTGTGAGGAATGAAGGTGAATTTGCCTTGGGCCAAGCTGGTTGTCCTTGTGCTTCCACTGAGAGCAAACTAGTAGAATAGACAAGTGGGAACTGGACCCATTGGCCTTGCCTCCCTATCCCTCTCACCAGACCTCACTGCAGTGCTGCAGTGGACTGAAATGAGCTTCCAGAGGGGAAAGGACTCCACTCTCATGTCCGTCTGTGCCCCGGGTTTCCTTCCTTCTCTTCTCTAGCATGTTAGTTCTCAATCAAACGTGACCAGGATGAGAAACCAGTGACTCCAGGATCCAGGGATCACTCTTAACCCTTTCACAGCTCTGCAGGCTAGAATGAAAATAGCACCCAGCATCTTCTTTGGAAAAAAAAAAAAAAAAACAGTGCCTTCCTCTGCTGGGGTGCACAGAGTCACCCAGCTGTTTGTCTTTCCTGCTCTTGCACACAGTGAGAATTCACAAGAGAATAACCTGGCACAGGATGGGGTGTGAATACAAGTTAGTGTGGACTGCAAGATCGAGCATCTTTTGCTGTGACCCCAGGTTCTTTATTTACTAACCAAGAGGGTACCTCAAGCTTCAGCTTCTGTGTGCTCCATGGAGAGTGGTCAGAATACTGGCTGTTTCATGCTGTTGTGAGCACTGATTCAGAGAATAACAATAAAACACCATTCATAGGGCTAACACATGGTAGACACAGTGAATGGAAGCACCTTTCACTGTTGTCTTTACTAGAATTTTCTCAATGGGAATTCTGCAGCAATAAAAATCCACACATCTTTGTCTAGTCATCTTCCAGATGATGGTTGGAGACTGGCCAAAAGCTTGTTCATTTGGTTATAGCATCCTAGAGACAATATTTTAGCAACTCAGCCTATCTCTATCCCTTAGGTTTCCTTAACCTTCTTTTGGCTGCTTATGACTCAAAAGTAAGAACACATCAAATGAGAGTGTAGTTGGGTAGGTACCCAGAAAGGTGAGAGTGCATTTGAGCGTGCACCCCAAAAGATGAGAGTGTAGTTGAGCAGGTACCCAGAAAGATGAGAGAGCAGTTGAGCATGCGCCTAGAAAGATGAGAGTGTAGTTGAGTAGGTACCCAGAAAGATGAAAGTGCAGTTGAGCACGCACCAGAAAGATGAGAGTGTAGCTGAGCAGGTACCTAGAAAGATGGTATGGTCAGCTGAAAAACAAAAACTGCAGTTTGAAAGTGTTCCTTGTACCTCCTGATGCCAACAGAGAGGCATGAGGCAACATCTTCGCTCCTAGAAGATCCACAGCCTTCTCCAGGGGTAAGCTCTTGGTTTTCACTGAATGGGCTGCTGCGCAGGGGAGGCAACTTGTGCATCAGAGTATTTGGGAGAAAAACTATTGACTAACTCTTGCTCTTTTCCAGCCTTTCTCCCTTTCCCAATATTTAGGAACCTCGGCCAAGACAAAGAGCTCATTGTGTTGCTGGTACAAGTACCAGAACTAAATTAAACATTCATTGACTCTTAATTAATTATATTAAGGTTGGGCAATTCCCATTGCTTGGGGGGAAAAAACCCTCAAATACTTAATTTACTCACGATGTGGTGTGTATTGAACTAAACCACCACAAGACAATCACTCACTCAACAGAAACTGGGGCCTTGGCCCAGGAACTAATTAGCCCCTCTGTCTCTATATATAGCTATCTTCACCAGCAAGGCCATCTGGAAGTTCTTACTTTCCAAATTCTTTCCATCTAGCCCCCCCCCCCAACCAATCACTACTGCTGAAATTCTTTCTTTCTTATTTTGTGTTACGTGACTTCCCACTCTTAGATTCCCCACCCTTATTATCTAGATCTCGGCTCAGCTACTCTGGGTATTTACTCTCCTTTAATTTTCAAGTGTCATACCTATTTTTCTGTCCTCTTCCCAGTGGCAGGGAAAATATTTATATTAAACCTAGAGGTGGTACAGCTTCCAAGTCACCTACCTGAGGTGAGTGTATGTACCTACCATGGAGGCTCCTATACTCTGTTAAGCCCCTGTGGTAGTGACTTTGATGGTTAGAGATGCATGGTGAGTATTTGGAAGAACACAGTTTCCTCCCCCAGCTCATTGCTCAACAGGTACCTGTGAAATTTTCCCTTTGAGGAAATTCTTTCTGATCAATCAAGGTCTAATCTCTTTGGAGAGGGGAAGGCAATATAGAAAGTGTCTTTGCTGATCGTATACTCAAAGAAAGTAGCTCTGCATATTTCAGTAACCCATACCCCTTACTCTGCTTGCCCGGGACGGTCCAGCTGGTCCCATGTATGCCCCTCTCCTTCCTATCACAAACCACACATTATGTTCACTTAGTCCTGGACTTCCAGCCTTCTGCTCTGCTGCCAATGTACCCACCTTATTAGCCACCCCCAAAGTCTCAGAGCCACTGTACCTGAGCTCACTACCCACACCCCCTCTCTCCAAAGGCTGACGGTTTCCCATCATGTCGGTCATGGTTTAGCTGTTACTTCCTAAAAGGAACTACCCCGACCACACCAACCCAGGGCCATTCACATATCCCAGGGCCTTTCTGCCACTGAGCCCTATTTTGAACTCTTCCATGGTACTTGTCACCATAGGAATTGTTGCTTTTCAACATAGGTGCCTGTGTTCAGTAGCAGAGTGCCCACTCTGTAGAGCTTACCACTGTGAGCCTAGTACAGCTGGTTGTTTTACGGCATAAATGGCTTTCTGTGTATATGTGCTTAGGATTCTTTGTCCATCTAGAATACAATCCAGAAGTATTAGGAAACAATGAATAACTCCAATAAAAACCTAAATTTAACTTCATCTATAGTACTTCCCACATCACTTTTAAATAGTGCACTTTAAGTTGGTCCCTCTTACTTCTTAGGTTTTGGAGCAAGTTTTCCAACACCACCCAAGTCTAGGTATCAAAGATGAAAGGACCTGAGCACCCCAGAGTTCGTTACTCGGGGCTTCTGATTGTTCCTGGGGTATCCAGTTCTCATCCCACCGTGCTGTCCAGCCAATGCCAAGCTTCAGGTTGCATTGCTCATTGGCATGAAGCAGGCCTTGGGAAGGACTGGATGCTTGTTTTATGGAGGGATAGTATCTGCAAAGCTGAGTAGCACTTCCTTCTAAAAGCCCTTTATGGTCAGCTACCTGTGTTTTGCTTGCTGTTTCTATCTTAAGTCACAGAAATCCCGACAAGTTAACCCCCCAATTCTCAGTTCTAGTCATATGAAGAGTTCCCCCACATAAAAATGTTCCTCAGCTTCTCCCTTTTATCAGGGCCAGCAGAACACTCTACAAAGTAACATCTGTCAGAGCCCCCATCCCCCACCCCACAAGGAATCCCACTCTGTGGATGTTCAAGTCCACACTGCACCCCAGCACTTCTAATTCCCTTCCCATAGTCACACTGGAGTCCACACATTTTCTCTGGGGAAGAGAGACAACCACACCAGCCAGGGCATGACCTGCTTTCCTCTGGAGTCCTTGGTTTTTCATCTTCTCCAACTACATTTTCAAGGTTTTGTTTGTTTGTTTGTTTGTTTGTTGTTTGTTTTCTCCTGAGCCTGAGGACTGGGATCTAGGGAATAAGGGATTAAGGCTGGAAAGGTGCTATTGTAATCTGTCTCTTGGTTAATGCCTGGTCTTCATAAAAACCTTAAGAGTAAATACAGGCAAGAAGATAAAAATCAAAGGCACCTCTGTGAGTTCAGGACCAGCCTGGTCTACAAGAGCTAGTTCCAGGACAGGCTCCAAAGCCACAGAGAAACCCTGTCTCAAAAAAAAAAAAAAAAAAAAATCAAAGGCACGATTAAAGAAAATAGAAAACAACATCAACAACAGAACAGCAAGAGATAACTCACAGTGGTAAAAGATGACTCTTTGAGGTAGTTATTAGCCATGTGAGACTGTTTAAATTTGAATCCACTAAAATTCAATAGTAACTAAAATATAGCTCCTCTATCATACTGGTCATTTTCCAAAGAGCGCGATGGCTACATCAAGTGGGTGGTTAGTGCTCCAGCATTAGACGGTGCTGGCGAGCTCTGGTCTCCTGGGACAGTAAAACATTTCATTTGCACAGAAAGGTCTCCCCTTGTCCTGTTTATAGAAGAGAGAGGAGGTAGAGAAGACACGAATACTTGTGCTAGGGTTTGGGGGGGGGTTGTTTGTTTGTTTGTTTGGTTGGTTGGTTGGTTTTTGTTTTTTAAACTGGGTTCAGACATTTCCTTAAAAATTACAAAATTAATTAAAAATAAGAATCTGTCAGTCACTAAAAGAATGGAATCAGTAGCCGTGATGTGATTCTACCGTCTCTTCCTTGCTCGGAACAATGGCACCAGGTCCAGATGATGAACTGAATTCTAGAGAAATGTCAAAGAAGAGCGGAGCTCAGGGACTCTGCCAGCCCAGCAGTTCTGTGACCCTGCAGCTGCGTCACTTTAAAGTGCTGTCTCTTCCCTCACCCACATCATTTACAGCTTTCAGCTCATAAAGGGACAACATTAGGTCACCCACATGGCCAATCCACTTTCTTCAGGAGATCCAGAGCAGAGGGAGCTGTCTGCTAAAACAGTCGACCCAGTGAGACAATGGAACTGAACCCACGTTTGTTTGTTCCTGTGTTACTAAGGGAAAATATCTCCATTCAAAAGAATTTACCCATGGATTTGAGTCACTACACTTGAGAGAGGTAGAAGATGTGGTTTGTTACATTGTATTAATAGCAATAGAGAATATTTGTGTCCTGGTTCCCACATATACACTCATCCAGTGCCCAGTGGAGGTTTCAATTCAGCAGCTAGAAAATGGGACTCAAAAGATGTTGCCACTTCCCCAAGGACACCTGGCTCTTATGGGTCACACAGAATCCCTGCACAGAACCCTTCAACCTTGGCAAACCCACATTGGCTGCAAATCATGAGAAACCATGGAGCTTCTGCAGAGGTGAATGGGTGTCTTTCCCTCTGGTAACAGTAGCAAATCTTTGAGGCCAAACATTTTGGAGAGGTTACCTTTCTGGTGCTACCCATCCAGAAAGCCCAATAAACCACCTGTTTCCTTCTGTAATCAAAGCAATCACTGCCTTTGGACTTGATTCATTAAGGCAGCAAAGCTGGCTAGTAAAAGCTAATGTTACAGTGTAATATCCGTCTGTTACATAAGTAAGAGATGGAAAAATGATATCCACTCAAGCAGTGAAGAGCCAGTTGGGCTGTGGGGCTCTCAGAGAAGACCCTCGGTCCGTACCCAGCACCTCTCTTCGGCTGTGTTCTTGGACTATCTGAAGTCCTTCTGTCCGTTGAGCCCCAGGGCTGGTCACTGACAGTCATCAGCACTTGGTCATTTGCCTGATCCCCTCTGATTATGTGGGTTTTCTCAAAACCTGGTTTCCAAATACCATGAGCTTAATGGAGAGGCAAAAGCATGTATGCTCAGGGCCCTCAATGGTGGTTTTCAAGGATCAAAAAGACATGCTAAGCAAGAATTTCTCTAGCTACCCACTTCCTTAGCTGTTCATTCCAGACTTACCAGGTCACCAGGTCAGACCCTGCTTGCCTTTGTAGTTTGTATTGTGCAAGATGAACTTTGGGAGACATAGAGATGAGAAACTATTTTTTTAAAGTAACTAAAGCAGAAGTTCATTTTACGTTTAGATTTAGATTTTTTCTTTTTTTTTTGCGCACACCTAATTGAGAAGAGGGTTCTCCCTAAAAAGTTTCCTCTTGCAGAAATGCAGACATGCCTTTCAGTCCCCTTGAGTTAAGGCGTGGGCTTAGAGGGATAATGTGCCCTGGATTTAGCTTCAGTTTAAGCCTTTGTGCTGCTGACAGGGCTTAAAAAGGGCAGGTAATCACTAGTACAATGTGTCATATTCTCCCTCCCTCCTCCTAGGAAAGAAGTACTAGCCTTTTTTTTTTTTTTTTTTTTTTTTAAGCAACTTAATTTCTTTTAAGTGAAAGAGAACTATCATCATTTTCCCTGAGCCTTGTATTTTCAGAAAGGAATCTCCATGGAGGCAGGCTAGATGGCTGACACGGGGACACTGTGTTTCCATTTACATTGACACTGTGACTTCTTTGACAGACAAGGAATGACTGATGCTAGATGCCAGTGAACCTGAAAGAGAGACCTGAGGATTGGCCATGGTCTCAGTTGCTAGCTTAGGACCACGTGCAGACTTATTTATTTATTTCCGCCTTTATCATAACCAAATGACCAAAATAGTCACCATTTTTTCCCCCACTTTAGGATGAACCTAGCAAAAGTCCGTGTGAAATAAGCCTACTTTATTCCCATTCCGCACGGGGGAAGCTGAATTACCAATGAGTCAGGGCCCAAGCCATGTCTGGTGAGTCTCTCGGGGGTACTGTGGGACAGGCCCTATAGCCTCCAGACCCCGTGTAGCTCATCACCCCTGGAAGCCCCCCCAGTTTTCCCCACAGAGTACCTCTTCTGGCTACTGCTTCCTGTCTGTCCTAGTATAGTTCTAGGGTGACCACCACACCTTCAGTTTCTGGGGGCTATTCCCCTGACACACAGCTGTGGGAGCCTGTCTAACCCACAGTCCCAGCTTGTTGTGACAACTCACCCATCCCCTTTCTGTTTCTAGTTGCTTAGGTTCGGTCTCCAGTGCCTAGTCCTAGTCCCTTGATGGTTCCCTGTATAGATTTTATGAATTTTCCACCACTCCCAGATAATGGGGTGTTTTTTCCTCTTATGAAAATAGTGTTCATTGCTTTTTCCCGGGTCCTTGTGATTGTGGCCTGCCATTATCCTAAATGCCCTTATTATTTCCCTAAATCATTCTCTGGAAGTCAGCTTCGAAATGCCCCTTCAGGAGCCTCCTCTGAGTTTTTGAAGCTAGCCTTGTCTCCCTCTCCTGACCTACTGAAACTCTCAGAGCCATAGCTCACTGTCCTGAGAGACTAGCAGCCAGCATTCCTCAGACTTTCCTCTTTATTCCCGTAGTGGCCCTCATGCGATCACCTGCATGTTTTCTGTTTGTTTATTTGTTTGTTCCCCGTTCTTCTGGTCTGCCTTTGGAGGGAACTAGAAGATACCAGTCATAGATACTATTTATTGAGCAGTGCACAGGTCGTGGGCACCCGTACATGCCTTACCGCCTAGCGTCCTCATGACACCCCTGAGCCAAAGACTGACATTAGTGTCAACAGCCAGAGGACACAGAAGGGTTTTCTCCCACTCTGCAGCACGAAGTAGGCAGAGGGATTTTGACCCCTGTGCTCCGTGGTTTTTTGCCATCCTCCACTACTTGCAAGGAGACTTGTACCTGAGCCTTAGAACAAAGGAAAGAAAGTTGACTCTTTTGTTCCTAGGCTTTCTGCAGGAGTGGGTCTGAGCACCTCCCTGCTCCTGGAGGAGAGCTGGAGAGCTGGGTATTGAATGGGGATGCTCGGTTTTAAAAGCTTTCCAAGTTTACATGAGTGCTGTCCAAATCCCACTCCAAGCTAGCCTGATGCTGGCACGGGGATGCGACTCTAACCTTCCCTGCTCAGTCCTTAGGAGCACGAGCCTCTTCTATTTGGATTTCATCCTTTTTGTTACAGAACAGAGTGTAAAGAAGCAAAACTGGATATTTTACATTTTTAATAGCAACAAACACCTCCAAAATATTTTTTGAAAATATATTTTTTGTCATTAGGTGGTTTGCGGCCTTTTGAGCCACACTGTCACTGGGTTTACAGAGCCTGTTTAAGCAGCCAGTCTGGGGAAGTGAATGGTAGCCAGTAATTTGTATTATCTGTGGTATGGATTTCTACAAGCTGTAATGTAGCTTCCAAACACTATCTTTTCTTTATGGTAGATGTTTGTTCTTGGTGTTCCATTTCAAACAGAGCTGTATTATCAGATTGTTAGGGGATGGGAAAAGCAAGTCGATTAAAGAGCATTTAACTTAAAATCCAGTGTGTGTCCCCGAGTGCCTCGGGATCACATTGCACTCTGAAGTCATGCCTGTGCCACCACCCTTCTGACTCATCCTCACCACAATGTCTTGCATGGTGTCAGCACGTTGTGTGTTTACCAGGTGTAACTGTGGACGCTCCGCCTGGCTTTACAAAGAGTGCTGTTTTGATCATCAAAATTGGAGTGCTCTCTCACTCAGGAAGTGTGACCACAGTTTCAGAATGCTGGGTGCCAAGTTAACCTGGGAGATTTACCTGGGTGTGGAGAGGCCATGGAACAAATAGACATGGGGGGGGGGGGGGGACGCAGTGGTTCCTACCCAGCTGACTTTGGGGAAAGCCATTGTGCCTCCTCTCCTTTGACTCAGGAAAGAGAAAGCGCTTGGCTGAGGAATCCAATGCCTTGAGGAATCCAATGCCTTGCCTTGTGGCACCCTTCTGACCTCAGCTCACCAGTGACATAAAGCATGGTGGGAAGTCCCCATGCATCCTGTCTCTTCAGAGCCACCCTTTGCTTTTGCTTTCCTGCTGGAGATGCTCTTCCACTCAGCTGGCCTATCTGTCTCCCGGCATTTGCAAAGGCTCAAACTAGAAACGCTTCTTCTCGAACAAGCATCTCTGACCTTCCCTTACCCTAAAGAAGCAA
The DNA here is from genome assembly GCF_950005125.1 of Chionomys nivalis. Lineage (NCBI taxonomy): Eukaryota > Metazoa > Chordata > Mammalia > Rodentia > Cricetidae > Chionomys > Chionomys nivalis. The sequence goes on along the minus strand of NC_080090.1, from coordinate 27,809,995 downwards.
AGTTACTTGTCAGTGCCTTTGACATTAGTGCACATAACTCTCCCGGAGTGTGTTAACACTTGGAACCGTCATTATGAATATGTTTGCTTCTCCAGCACCCCCCACCCCTCCAATTTCCTTGATCTCTCTCTATCCCTGTCCTAGCCCAGTGCCTGGAAACCAGTAGGTACCTAGGGGCTCGGTGAAAGGAAGACACAGCAGGATGTAATATCCCAGAAAGGCAGAAGCTGTAACCTGTCTGGGTGAAATCCCCCAATAAATTCCATTCTTTGTTGTCATCTATTCCGCTTTTCAGGAGGGACTGTTTGCCCCACATGAAAAGTGAAGGCAAGCCTTCTCGTCAGAGACGCTGGGCCCTGGAAAGCACGGTATTTCCAGCTGCTTATTTAGCCAGCCTACTACTTAGGTGCTTGTTTTGTGTTGTGTTTTAATGATAGAGTGTCTCATAAGGTGTTATCTCTTCCTCTTAGGCACTGGAAGGAGAATAGGCCACCAAAAACACCAACTTCTAGGAGAGGGTTTAAAGTCGAATTGTGTTTCTGTGTGAGAAGAAAAGGGGCCAGAGGAGAGACAGGTATGGGCTATCATGAAGCAGGGAAAATGCTTCCTGGTGATTTTTGTATGCAGCCATCTTTCATAACCCTGTGAGATAAAAATCACCAGAAAGGGTCATAAACCACTGTCAGGGTATTTGACAAGCCCCATAGGTAGTTGTTCCAAGCCAGTAAAAGCATCTTAATTGACCCAAATGACAACAGTTACGTTATAAATATCGAGAATTTATGGCCTGAGAAGGCATAATCAAGACTTGCATCAGTTAAGTCTGCTAGGAGAAGCCTGAGGATTTAAGATAGAGCTGCAAGTTGGGGGAAATGTGATTAGCCTGAACTTTATGACACACGCCAAGCTAAGTGGATCTCAGTGCTTTCAAGTTCCTGATCCTCTGGAGTTAAAGGCAGTGGTGTGTCATAGCTGGTAAAAGCCACCCAGTCCCCTCTATACAGCTGTCATTTTATTGGCCTCGTAAAGTCTCGCATTCAGCGTGACAAATCCAGGACCATATACCTGTGAAGAGGAGATGCTTCCGATGGTGCAGAGGAAGCAGACGGTGTGGGGTTAGAGGGCGAAAGCCTGTGTGTTAATGCCCAGGCGTCCTTGGAATCTGCAGAGTCACTGGGAAAAGAAAGTAGATGCTGGTCCCTAGATCCACGTGGGCTGTAAGGAGATGCCTCCCTGTCTCTGGTTCCGGAGTACATGAAATTGAAGGCAGACTTTTAAAATGAGTTTTTGTAGCCAAACAGTCTGCCTGGCTTTTGAACCAGCTGGACACTAGATTCAGATGTCTAAATCTTGGTTCATTTTCTAATTATTTTATTGGAAGAGATGTGTTCATATCAAGCAGGGCTACCACTTTGAAAACAGAAATGAAAACAAAGTCAGTCTGGAGAAGAATGCATAGCTTAAATAAATTTGATAACACTGCTCAGCCACACAATTGCCCTGGGGACTCACTGGCCAGTGGAGTGGAGCTATCTTCAAGGTGAACAACAAACAGCCTAACCCCGATTTGCAGGCTCCAGATGTGACTGTCGCTTGCTTGGCATGAAAGGCTCATGTTATATAATACTGTCATCTATGAAGTCAGGAAACTTTCTTAAAATGACTTTAAGAACAGCCCTTCAAATAAAGTTGCAGATGAAATCCACCGAGAGGTCATTTGTGTTTGAACTGCGGAGATGAAGCTTATCCCTCATAAATCTGATCCTTCAGTAAGCAGTCTAGGGCTCTGGCAGGCGTACCTAAAACACGGATGCAGTGTTGCTCATAGGAATCCTTTCAACTCCCGCTTACCCCATCCATTGGTCCGAAATTCTCCCCACCATTTCTATACACAACCCTCACAGGCACCCGCGTTCTAACAGTTTCTTGGGACCAGTTAGGTTCCAAGTTCTGCGCTTCATTTGTTCCTTCTCAGGGGTCTGCAACATAACTTTAGTTGGGAGTGTATTTCCATCCAGATTTCCTGTGTACTTCCATAGCCTTCCACAGTGCATCTCCCAAATCTGAAACTCCATGGCTCACACTGTGGGAGCAATAGAAAAATCTGGACCTGATTAGGAGATGATGAAGCAGGGAGATGCAGGCATGTGAGGGGATCAGTGTACAAACGCATAAGCCCTGATGTAGCCCAGCCTGCTGCGAAGGACGGATCGTTTTGGGTTTGAACCCTGCTTGTACATTTCAGCCTAATGAAGTCTAGCATTTGCTTTGTGTGGCGCTTGGGGAGCTTTTGGTGTTAACAGAATTCTTTTCTAAAGAAATTCCTTTGGATCCCTTCAGAATTTGTCCTGTTTCCAGGTTCCAATAGGAAAAACATGGACGAGGTTTTAATAGAAAAATAGCGCTCCAGGTTTTTCCCTTGGCAGTCTCCCTGCTCCAGGGCTGCTCTGGCTGGAGTACATGAGCAGGTCGGCGTGGTGGAGAATCTCAGGGCATTTGTCTCCTGGTGAAAGGGACAGGAGCAACAGGAGCTACCCAATAAGGTCACTGCTGAGAACTGAGCCTACAGCTCCATTTAGTTCTCACTTCTCTGGAGATTTTGTACCAATGAAAGTCATATGTTATCATATGCGTCCTGTGTTCATGTCTCTCAGATGAAAGGAAGCCAGGTCGTGCCCTGACATCTTAGACATGGCTCTCTTCCTGTTGTTGGGGAGAATAGTAGTGTGTAGTGGGGGTGGTAGGGTTTTTGGAGGGGTATATGTGTGTATGTGTTTTAACTAATTTCTAAAGGCAATATGTCTTAGGGCTCCTATTACTATGAAGAAATATCATGACGAAAAACAAGTTGGGGAGAAAAGGGTTTATTTGGCGTCCACTTAACACTGTAGTTGATCACTAAAGGAAGTCAGGGCAGGAACTCAAACAGGGCAGGAACCTGGAGGCAGGAACTGATGCAGAAGCCGTGGAGGAGAGCTGCTTACTAGATTGCTCCTCGTGGCTTGTTCAACCTACTTTCTGGTAGAGCCCAGGACTACCACCCCAGAGTGGGACCACCTACTATGGGCCGTGCCTTCCCACATCAATCACTAATTAAGAAAATGCCCTATAGGCTTGCCTATAGTTCAGTCTTACAGAGGCATTTTCTCAGTTGAGTTTCCCTCCTTCCAATAACTATAGCATGTATCAAGTTGACATAAAACTATCCAGCATACAATCTATATTTATTATTAAAAAATTTTAAACAATTGGAGCTGGGAAGATGGCTCAGTAGGTAAAAGTGTTTGTGGCCAACCCTGAAGACCTGTGTGATCACTGTTGCCCACACTGTAGCAGGAAGGAGCTGACTCCCGCAAGCAGACCTCTGACCTCCAGGTGCGTGTGTGCTCCCCTTCTCCCATGTCACCCACACAAATAAAAACAAAATAAGAAGATTTTGAAAAATTGAAATGTTCAGCGGCAGAGGGCTTGCCTAGCCCAACACTGCAAAAGTTAATGGGTGATCAATTAATACAAGTCCCTGTATAAGAAAGCAAAAATTCCCTCAAATCTACCTCATAGAAATATTAACATTTCAGGGAACTATGTGTCTTTTTAGTTTTTCTATATAAAGCCTTATTTTAAAAAAAGAATGAGGTTATATTATGAAAATTCACAAAACTGCTCTTTAAAGTTCACACGTATATTGTATGCCTTTCCATGTTGATGTGTGTGCCTCCAACACCGCTGGCTTTGCCTATCCAGACCTTGTTAAAATGCCTCCTGTGAAAGTTCCTTGTGTTTGACCTTTATTTGTTTATCCTATCCTTCTTTAGAATAAATTCGGAAAGTGAAATTTCACATTGATAAAGGCAAATGTTGTGAACCAGCCATGCCCTCACTTCCCGTATCCAGTGCGCCTGCCCGGTCTTCCTATTTATTCTTCAGTTTAATTCTAGTTCCTATATTATTCTTCAGTTTAATTCTAGTAAGTGTGGAGTGCTTGGATTTCCTACCCCCATCTCCCGAGTTGTTGTAAATTAACAGAAACAGCCACAAAGCTAAACCTCCAAGTCCCTTGTGGAAGTAGAGAGTACCGGGGACCCTCCCCCATCGCCAGTGTGGTCTTCTCTCACCTGTCACTACGGTCACTTAAACTCAGAGACCTGGAGGAGAAGACTGCTTTCTTTTCTAGGTTAGATTGGTGTCTTCAGTCAGTGAGGGGAAATTCCCAGTGCTGGGAATAAGCAGGGCCCGCCACCCTCACTTCAGCCTTTACAAACACCCGAAGGAAAGCTTGGCTAATGGCTTAATTTTTGCTGGCCATACGTTTTAAATCTGGGATTTCTTAGTCATTGAAGGGTTGGGGCTCAGGCCCTTTTATCCTTTTATTAGTGAATTCACTGAAGTGTAGGCAGACAGAAAACGTTCAAGTGGCCACAGATAAACTTGTTAAATCCCTGGGAGTCTTTCCTTCTTGCTCTGGGAGTTTATCATCTTGGTGGAGTTAAAAGGCAATTAGGCCTGTAGGTCTTTGCTGGTTTGTTTATTGGCGTTTTACACATGGGTGTTGAAGAGACAGGGGCCTATTCCCTATTCCAATCCTGATGGCCAGAGGGGAAGGAGACCTTAACCCAGCAATGAAGGTCTCCTTGAAAAACAGACTTGGCAGAAAGCTGGAGGGAAATCATTTAAATACAGTACCTGTTCCCCACAATGCTCATTGTTGGTGGAAAATGCGGTCTGCTGGTTCCATGCTGTGTTCCATTTCCTGGGAAATGGTTTTATGGAGGGGCATTTGATGAAAAAGTTCCTTCAAATTGTTGCTGCCCCCAAGGTGTTAGAGAAGGTGGGGGTGTCCTGGAAGTGTGCTTTCCAGGTCTCTGGAGTGCACACACTCACGATAAAGGAATGCCAGCAGTTTGAAAGTGGCTGGGGGCAGATTTCCTCTCAGCACCCTGCCCCCTGGTTCTCCCAGTCTCTCCAGCCAAGCTAGACTTGGAAAAAGTCATGAAATTAATCTTGGCATTCTCCACAACTTTTCCCTCCGTCCTCTTCCTTGCATGGGCCCACAGCCTTTAGCCTACAATCCTGTGAGGAAAGCCTCACACTCAGCTAAAGCCTACCCGTGGTTAACACTCATGCCTTAGCCAAGTGACATGGCTCCTTCTGCAAACCCATCCTAGAAATCTGACCCTCCCTACAATCAACATGGGCACTTAGTAGAAGCCATGCTCACTTCTGCAGCTGGGTGTGCTCAGTAGTTTAAACACAGACTGATGGGACTAGGAGGTGGCTCCAGGAGTGACCTAAGTCAGGTCCCCAGCACGGCATACAAAGCAAAGAACGGTGATACACTCTGGATTCCCTTCACAGGAGAACCCTGGAGACTCCCTGGCCAGCCAGTCTAACTGAACCAGCAAGTTCCAGGTTAGGTACGAGACTGTCTCAAAAATGTAAGGTGGATGCAAAGTGAGACAGCTCAACAGGTAAAGGTCCTTGCCACCAAGCTTGATGAGCTGAGTGCAGTTCTTGAAACCCACATGGTAGAAAGCCGGATTGTCCTCTGATCTTCACACATTCATTTTGGCACACACGTGACCACACACTCATGCACATACAAAAACCAAACAAAATGTAAAACGGGAAGAACAATTGAAGACATCCCAAGTTAATCTGGTCTCTACATACACTCATCACATACATATGCACACACACACAACCACATAAGCAAGTACATGCTCAGAAACCCTTGCCTATCACACACAGACACACACGCACTCATGCACACAATGCACTCGTGCACACACATGCACGCACACAGACTCATACACACACACAGCATGAAGAGTCATGTTCTCTTGAATGTGATCTTGGGTTCTCTGTTCTAATTTTGTGGGTACAGTCACCTTCGGTCTCTATAAAATAAGGACAAAGATGGCCTCTTCCATGCTGATTTGAGAAACTAAGTGTGCAAGTGTTTATCGTGGCACATGAGACAGTCAGTGGGGCTGTTATTCTTTAAATGTGCTTTATCTGACACACAGATGCTGTGTGGTGAGTGCGTGTAAACACATAGTCATAAGACAGTTACCTTGAGAAAAGGAAACTTAGCTATTTTTAATCTTACCCACGTAGGGTACACTGAAGTAAAGAAGCCCCATCTGTGTAGAGAGACAATTGTTGCCCCTGTCGAAGATACCTGGAATGGAAGGGCTTGAGTTTTCACAGCTGAGGGCTGTGCTCACCGTCGCTGGTGCTCCTTTCTCAAGCAACCAATCCTTATTCAAATCCAGGTTCTTCAGAGTTGGCACCCTGCCTTAATTCTCTCCACTAAAGAAAACACAATAGATAACTGCGCCTTTTATTCCCAATGTGACCCTCCACATTCTGAAACTAATTTGCCATTGAATCTTGCCAGCCTCTGCTGGAGGACTTCCTCTCGCTAAGTAATGTGGTTCTGATTAAGGACATCCTATAAGGTCCAGGAGGACAGCCTGGGAAGGAAATGGGTCTGAGACAGGGAGAATTCAAATGGATTTCTCGCTGCTAGTGGGACATGCCATGTTGAAGACCGAAGGTGGAGGGAGCTTCTCCTTAGGAAGACGGGCGGGCCCGAAGAGAGAAGAAAAGCAAAAGGCTGACAAATTGGCATCTTTTATGCGAAGCTGACAGGCAAGCAGGCCTCTTAGCAGAAAGAGGATATGCAGAACCCTGAGGCCAAATGGCAGGCAGCGGGCTTTTTGAAGTCCCTGCCTGCAGGCCACTTCTAACAGCAAGACTTCAGCTGTATGGCCTCCTCATAAAGATAGGAAAACTTACTTTTCAACTCAAATATCATAGTTCAAAAGTGACATTTCATTTCCCTCCCTAGTGCATGCACTGAGGCAGACTTCCATGCTGCATAGAAGCAGGCTGGATTTTAAGCTCGGTGGTGCTAGCAGCTGAGTTGCAAATGCTAAAGTTTGCCTGATTCCACAGAGGTTGAGAGCCCCCTCTTTGGCCCTGCTAAGCACCCACTGGCCCCTGCCCTGACTAGAGGGTAACTCAGGAACTTGGGAGATCCCATTTGCTCCTGCTGGCCTGGCGAGGGGGGGTGGCGGGTGTGGGCGTCCATCACAGGAAAGACCGAAGTGGTACTGAATGGGACTTCGGAGACCATGGAGTTTCTTTACCAAATACCTAAGAATCAACTAATAGTTGGAACTCTAATATGATTTTCTTGTTAATCTCTGTCAAAGCATGAAATCCGATATGTTAACCATGACTAAGCCGTGAAATTTGTCAACTTTGTCCGTAATTTACACAAGCTCTCAATTTTTTTCCCCTTAAGTCTTCACACAAAGTGGAGAACATTACTTCCCAGCATGCTCTTCCCAGCAACCGTTAGTACCCTTTGACGAGCAGGAACAGGGGCTATGGCGTTTCTCATGCTGTTCAGGTTCTAGGGCAGAAAAAGATAAAACCTGAACAACGAGGTCTTTGAGGTGATAACCGTGAACGGACTACATTGCTTAGATGTCAGCGAGTACTAATAAACATTCGAATTAGTTTTATGGTTCATGTCATTGGACATAATAATAATAAGTTTCCTTAAAGTGGTATATTGTCTTGAGGAAAAATAAATGGATAAAACATGCATTATTTCTTGTTTAGTTTCCATTATAGGTTGTATGATTAATCTCTTCCAGCCAGTATGACTATAGCGCTCTCTGCATTGGCTATGTAAGTAAAGTTGTGTAAGGCATTTAACTGACCCCTGCCCCTGGCTGTTTTCTTCCCGAAAACTAGCTGAGTCTAATTTGTAGATGTCTTTAAACTCTGTGAGGCTTAGAGCTGGTCACACCTGTTCTTTGGCCATTGAGCCTATTACCTAATTCAACAGTCTGTGTTTGGTCACTTGGTTACCCCCGAAGAAAGTTAACTTCATAAAACTGAAGTAACGTGGAGGACCAGCGGCCAGTTTGGAGCAGTAGACAGCTTGCCCTGTGAGGAAAGGCCAGCAGCTGGCAAGAGGAAAGGAATGTTGGTGAATGGGAAAGTGGTCAGGCTGGGATGTCGTTCTCTTCTGTCCCTGCCAAATGTTTTCTCTTAGACTCAAAGAAAAATGTCCCAGAACCTCCCCAACTGTGTCCTGACCTCTGTGCTGCAGATGCGGGATCCGATAATCAGATGATTTAGAACTAAGACTGCTTTGTTGACTTCGGTCACCACATAGCCAGTGTTTAAAAAAAAAAAATTTAATACAAAATCTTGGGCAGTGCTCCAGAACCTAAGAGAGCCCTTCCCAGAAACCTGGCTGCTGGGTCTGAAAGACATGACCTGTGCAAACAGTCAAGCTGGCCTGTTCACTCCCCAACAATGAAACCAGAGCCCATGGAGCCCAGTGAGTTGCTCCATTGTTCAGCTGATAGACAGGGCATAGCAGCCAGCCATGTCTTCCCACTTTAGTTCCTCACCGTGGCCCCAGCTTCTTCCATCCACACGCAAATAAGAGGGAGAACTACCAAGGCAGAGAACTTGGGGGTTCATGTAGCCAGTCCCCCTGGAAGCCTCTTGGACCTTAAATGGCCTGTGGATATCCTGGGCTCTATGAAGCTCTCGCTGCCTCCAAAGTAATGCTTTGTAAAGGAGTGTAACTGTAAATGAACTTTCTTAAGGGGAAGGCCCACAACTTTTAACAAATGCTCTCAAATCTGTGACCCCCCAAAAGGGTCAAGAATGACTTCCCTATAATTTGTGACCCTAAAAGTCACTTTTCCTGTTCTGATTGCGAGTTGCAGGGCTAAGGATTACATTCACTTTAACCATTCAAGGCAAATGTGGCATATGATCCTCTGAGTGCCTGAGGTCCCAGGCATTCTCGTAAAACAGCATTGAGCTGTAAATTCCTTAAGTTGTCACTGTGACTGAATTCTATCTAGAGCCAGGTTCTGACTATCTTTGAGCTGAGACACTTCAAATCTACCAAAATAGTTCAGGTTTCTTTATAATATCACATTCATTCTGAGCCACAAACAATCATTTCTTGGCTTAATTCTGCTTTGGTCTTGGATTAGGATTGCCATATTTAGCAAGTATAGGAGGGCTTGGGAGTGTTAGAGCAATTGGCTGGGTTAAAAGCATGTTCTGTTTGCAGAAGAACTCTGTGGTTCAGCTCCCAATATCCACATGGAAGCTCCCAACAAGCTGTAAGTCCCGTTTGAAAGGGTACGAGCACCCTTTTTTAGTCTCCTCAGGCACCAGGCAAGCATGTGGTGCACATACATACATGGAGGCAAAACAGTCAGACGTATAAAAAGTAAAAGTAAATAAATAAATGTAAAGTCTTAGGGCTTGAGAGCTGACTCAATGGAGAAGAGCAGGAACTTTCCTGGTAGTTCAGTTCCCAGCATTAACGTCAGGCAACTTGCAACCTCTAGCCCTCGTTCCAGAGAAGCCAGTGGCTTTGACCTACACACACACACACACACACACACACACACTTTAAAGGTGAATTTTTTTTTAAAAGCATTTTTTTTTTTTTTTTTTTTTTTTAGCCCTAGAACTTTTGTTGCAGAAATTAGACAACATTTTCGGTAAACAGTGACAGGATTGGGAATTGAGGCAGGGACCATAGAAATGTTTTAAAACTGGTATTGATTTACTCAAAATCATTGAACTTTACACTCAAGAGTATGAACTTGATAATAAATTACATTTCAGAAAATTATTAGAAACTTAAGGCTAGCATTGTTTAGTTTTTCTTTATTAATATGATAAAAGCCATAAATCTGTGCCTCAGAATCAAACTGTTAGGGATCTGTGCTATATTTTTGAAAAATTTCTGCACCTGCAGAAGCTTATCTCTGGATGCCAGCTGATGTGCCACCTGGGATTCTGTCCACTGATGGGCAGTGGCAGTGAGTCCACACTAGCCCCAGTATAGAACTGTGGCTTTGGGTAGTCTCCTGTTGTTGACTCTAACAGTGGTCCATCGGGGATCTGTGCCTCTCATACAGATGGCACATCAGGAGGGCAGTACTTGTCCTGTGGGTGAGATAAAGTCCTGGGTTTGTTTAAGAAGCTGAAGTACATTCCTACTGATGCAGACACTTCCTCCTTAATTTCTTGATACAAACTGGGCGTGTCTGTGTACCATTACTACAGGCTTAACTAGCAAGCCCCTTTATCGACACCCACAGAACTCACTGTGTGACTTTAGTATCAGGTCCTCTGAGGGGCAAAATGGGCCAGAACGTGGGATAGGAAGGGTATTGAGTGAACACACTGGTCTACAAGAACACAGTACATAAAAGGTGGACACACTGGTCTACAGAACACGGTACATATGAAGGGTAGAAACACTGGTCTACAGAACAGATGACTGTGAAGGGTGACACACTGGTCTATAAGAACACACTACATATGAAGAAGGGTGGACAGACTGGTCTATAAGAACACACTACATATGAAGAAGGGTGGACAGACTGGTCTATAAGAACACACTACATATGAAGAAGGGTGAACAGACTGGTCTATAAGAACACCATACATATGAAGAAGGGTGGACAGACTGGTCTATAAGAACACGGTACATATGAAGGGTGGACAGACTGGTCTATAAGAACACGGCACATATGAAGGGTGGACAGACTGGTCTATAAGAACACGGTACATATGAAGGGTGGACAGACTGGTCTACAAGAACTTAGTACATATGAAGCGTGGACACATTGGTCTGTAAGAGTATACTACCTGTGAAACTCTTTATGCTTAAAGCCTAGCTTCTTTAATCACCAGCCTCTTGAAGTAGCTGTTAACTTATGGGTCTTATGAGAATCACTGTGGCTTCTTCTAGAACAGAGGTTCTCCACCTTCCTAATACTGTGACCCTCTAATACACTTCCTCAGGTTGTGGTGACCCCCAACCATAAAATTCTTTCATTGCATCTTTATAACTGTAATTTTGCTACTGTTATGAATTGTAATGTTAACAGATGATATGCAGGATGTCTGATAGGTGACCCCTTCACCGCCCACAGGTTGAGAACTGATGGGCTGGCACCTCAAGCCACGCTCTTCTATTTTTCTCTGTTTGTTCTAAATGTGATTTAACAAAAAGTTGAAAGAAAGAAAGAGAAAGAAACAATAGGGAGGTACCAAGGCCCCTCAGAGACCCTTGTTCATGTTTTTTGTCTATTTAAGACATGTCTCCTTTGTAGTCAGATTTTATAGAGTTCAGTGAGACATGGAGGCAGTTGGACGGTGAGGATCAAGAAGATTGGGAACACTGGTAGCTGGTGTTGAGAAGTTGAAAGCTAGCGCTAAGGCTGCCTAAGACTTGAGGGAGCTGAGATGCCCTTCTGTGGAGCCTACACTGCCTTTCAACTCTCCGCCTTGGACAATTTCTAGCCTAGACAGTTGCTAAGACCCAAATATTTTCATTCCGATAAGCCCCCAAAGGCCCAGTATTCACACATAAACTAATATGGTTTTTCTGACTCACCTGATCCGAACTGGGCCCTGAGATAGTTGGAAATCTGTGCCTAGAACCAAGAGCTCTGGGAACCCCAGAGCCTTCCAGCTGAACAGCCAGCCAATTGGTTGTCCTCATTGAGTGGAGGTGAAGCTAACTGAGTCTTCTTCCCAGTGGTGCATGTGTTAACTCAGTGAGCTTATCTTCTCATTCAATCTACGGTCCGCTGTCAGTGACTTCTATTACAGTGCAACCATGTGCCTTTCTTTGGAAGAACTTCTACAAAAGCATCAATTTTGCTGCTTTTAAATGTCTTCTCTCACTTGTCCAAATCAGTGAGGTTTAACCACTTTTTGGCTTTCTTATTTTCCTTCTGTAAAGTAGGTGACTTTTAGGTCTTCTTTAAAGAGGCCATCCCTCTTTCCTGTTTTTGGTCAAATGTGAATGTGAGGAGAATAGCAATAATTTTTAAAAAATATTCCTCATTTTACATATCAATCCCTCGTGTCCCTCTCTCCCCTCCTCATGCTCTCCCACCTTCCCCCCACCCCATCCACTCCTCAGAAAGGGTACGGCTTCTTAAAATTCCGTTCTTTCCTGGAGAAGCCAAAGCTTATATTGTAGCGCCCCATCCAGTGGCCTGATGCCTGAATCCACATGGGATGGGGTTTCTGATATTCTCTTCCTCAGTGTCCTTTGCTCTCAGTATTTAGGCAGTAGCGTGCCTACAGAAACCTTTTCCCTCTGCTCTGATTCTGAATGACTCAGCTTAGAGGCTCCACACCTGTAACAGATGATAGTATGGCTACCTTTGACGTCGCTTTTCCTTCTGCTACCTCACCCCAGGGCTATGTTATATGGTTTCTGTAAAGTACTGAGGAAAGTGGTGCTTGCCTCTTCTGAGACCACAGTACCACAGGACACCATGTTCCCAGAGATGTTCTGGTGAGAGCTGGTCATTCCACAAATGCTGTATTAAAATGGTGGCTCTCAACCAGTTCTGGTCCCAGACCCATCACTGGGCATTTGGCTCTGTTTGCTGATATTTTTAGTTTTTTCAGACTGAGGAACGGGTACACAGGTGATCCTCATAGCAAATAATACTCTTGTCCCACACTTCCATAATATTATTTCAAACCCCGGCATTTAAGGAATTTTTGCTCATGTTGCGTTTCCTCAAGGTCTGAGGAAAAAGAGAGAAAATGTCCCATTTTTTAAAAATGAGTTCATTGTCCTGAGTTCCTCCATCCCATGTGGATTCAGACATCAGTAAGCACAAGGGATCCCCCTAACTGGCAAAGTGCACAGTTAAGGGAGGTCTCAGCTCCAACAGCTGCCTTAACTCCGGGGAGAGACAACTTTGACAAAAGCAGAGGACCAAAATGTTACAAGGATGTTTAGTTAGTGATAAAAATCATCTTGCAGATTAAAGTCTTTCTTCCTGCCCATAAAATGGTATGTTCTTTAAATAAGTCAGAAAATGGCAGCATTTAACCATGTCGCGAGCAGGGGCTAAAATTGTTGCCCACAGCCATGCTCCATTAATTTCATCCTTGTTAGCAAGTGGGTCCAGGCCGTAGGCGTGACAGCCCTCATCATTTTCCTGCCTCCTTTAGAACTGACCCACTTTCCAAATGCGCTGGCTGCAGGAACTGATTCATGGGGGCTGTTTCCCAGAACCAAGTTCTTCCTCTGCCCTTTGTCTCCATTTTCTTATTCCCTTCCTGGGGCCAAAGATGGCTTACTGAACACCGAGATCGTCTTCCTTCCACATCCAAGCACAGTTAAGAAAAGTGAGTTCCCTTCCCAAGACCCCCAGCAAAGGCTCCCTGTGTCTCATCAGCGTGGGATCGTGTGCTCATTCTGAACTAGTGCTGAGACAAGAAGCATGCTAAGAGACAGCAGACTGTCATGTGACCTAGGGGTGCCAGATCCCTGAGCTGGAGTGGCGCTTCATGGATCCATGTCAGGTGAGCTGAATGCAGATGTGTGCCTGCAAAGGGAAGTTGGGGTGACATGGGTACCCCACCATTGCAATCAGCTAGCTGACTGACCCAGGCAGCATTATGAATCTCCTCACCTCTCTTCCCAGCCCCATGTAGACGTCCCTGACAAGAAGGATGAAACACCAATTATCCACTGCTTTAGAATGTTGGGAGGACTGTGCAGACATACAGTGTTGGCGTCATTAGACCAAGTCAGTCTGTTCAGTCCTGTAGCTGCACTAGCGCCAACCCACCAAGCGGCCGTGCCAGCCTTGTTTCGGAAGTCAGTGTCTAAATTTATCCCAATCTTCATTGTCACAGGTCAGTGTGGGAAATCTTCTGAGGTCAATGATTGAGGTAATTGGCTTGGAAACATCTCTGTTAAATGACATAATTGGTTTTAATTATGTAATTATGCCACTTAAAGTGTGGGGGTGAAAGGTTGCCCTTATATTTAGCAGTGAGATTCCCCCAAATGAAGCCAGAGCATTTTAAGGCAGTGGGTCTTCAAAGTTCTCTCGTTTTTCTTTCCAGAGGAAAGCCAGAGTGGGCTTGCCTTGGCACTGCTGGTTGAGGGGTGATTATCCTGCGTGAGGTAGTGCCAGGTCTGTGCCTGTGTATAGGAGCCTTTGTGAGGAGCCGGCAAGAGCTTCCGTAAGACCTCCTTGTGATCTGAGGCTAATGAGCAGTGGGAACTCAACTGTCAGCAATTGAATCTGATTGGGCAGGGTAATTATATGATTGCCCCTGGTGTTTGCACATGCACAGGGATATTTTTATTGGAAAAAACCTAATTGCTTACTTACTTAGTGGAAGGCAAACCTAAACAAATTTGTGTTGTCAGAGGGTAAGAAGACATCGGCTCTTTGTCTCTCAAGTAGCTGCCTGCTCCCCTTCTTGTTTCTTCCTGGGTTCAGTCGGGGCTATTTTCAAGACCTGTGTTTTATGATAATATTAGAATGTAAAGGAAAGCCACTCCGGGCTGTGAGCTTCTGGTGTGACGACGGTGTGCGAGTTGTCTTTTCTAACTGCACCTTACAATGGTTTCTTTCATAACGCAGAAGCAGCTAGAACCCTGGGCAGCATTCAAGCTATTGGGACTTTCCCAAACTTTTTGTTTTGTTTTGTTTTGTTTTCTTTCCCATGTCGGGGCCCTTGACAACACTGGTTTCTTCAGCTGTCTGGTTTCTCTTAATTCCCTAAGGCAAGTGGGAGGATTTCTGCGAAGATGAAAACTACCCAGGCTAGCAGGCACAAGATGCTCGCTCCTCTGCAGTCTGCCAGGGCCTTGGGAGGAAGAGTGCGGGCACAGTAGGAGAGTCAACGGGAGGAACCCTGGGGCACAGTAGGAGAGTCAACGGGAGGAACCCTAGGTGCTTCTGAGTCAGACTTTTAAAATCAACACCATCATGTGAAGCTTACCTCCCTTAGGTGAGCTTTACAACAGACTGCAGAATATTCTGGACTCTGCTTTCTTCTCGCTTCCTACAGAACTAGTTCCTGCCTAAGACTTTGCTCTGGTAAGATCCTACCAAAAGGAGAAATGCAGCTGGCTTATGGGGAGCAACTCACGATGAGGACAGCAAATGCCAAACCTGGGTGCTCCAGATGGGTGTAGGCTCATGGGCTGGAGAATGAGGGAGAATAAAGCCCACCTGAGCACCCTCGTTTCCCTGCTCTCCATCTCTGGAGTTCTGCACATGCTGACCCACCCCAACCCTTTCACTTCTCAGATCAGATAGTAAATGTCATTCTGGAAAGCCTCCCCCCATCACTGAATGCCCTTGTGCTTCCCAGCAAGCTCTGGCTTCTCAACTCTACTATCCTGTGGTTCCTTGTCATTGTCTCCCCAGTACCCCAAAAGATCCACAAGAACAGGGCCTCTGTGTGTGTGTGTTCCTCATCTCTCTCTCCACCCACAGCCTGGCATGGTGCTTGAGTGTATGGAGTGAATGAGTGAGGAGAGGAATGTTTTCTGGGTGTTCTGGGGAGCTGTGTGTGCTGCCCATGGTTCCCAGTGTTTGCTGGGTGTTCTGGGGAGCTGTGTTTGCTGGGTATCCTGGGGAGCTGTGTGTGCTACCCGTGGTTCTCAGCCCATGCTGTTAATACTGCTCTCTGTTGCTTACAATTTTCATTGCCCTAGATGATCCAGCTCTGTCGGAGGCACGTGTAGGCACAGCCAAATCTCATGCTGTACATTGATCACCTGTCCAACCTTTGCCTAGAGTGGGAGTCCCCAGTTCCTTCAAGAGATCCAGCTTTACCTGTCTGTAAAGAAGAAGAGGAGGAGGGAGACAGCGGGGAGGATCCAGTGGCATTGTAACACCAGAGCAGGTCCAGTGTTTACTCTTACCCTTTCGGAGGTGGGTAACTGCAATTGATGTGGACTGCTGGGATTAAGAGAGACCTTGGATTTGGGGACTCATTTGTACTCTTTTTATTTTTCTAGAGTATAGGATTGCATCTTACTTTTATATTTAATTCCTAGCCACACTGTTTGTTCCATGATTTCCATCATCATGGACTGTGGATCCCGGCCCAACAAACACACACTATATGTTACCGCAGTGGCCCCATGGCAGCTGTGCACTGTCCTGCATCTGGTTGTGCAGATAGAGAGGAGGACCATTGGTTGGTGCTATGTAGTGAATGCTACATTGATTTTTTTTTTTTGCCAAAGTATTTTGTTGTTTGAACCTTCCACCCCCATCCCAAATGACCTCACAGTGGAGAGATCCTGAATTCCTATTGAGTAGGTGCAGTTTCACACAGGAACACCCCTCAGTGTTGAAGTATGGTCTTGTCCAAGCCTGAAACATGTCTAACCAACTTCTTCCTTGAAAATATGGACCCATGACACCTCAAGCCTCAGTCAAGTGGCCCTTCTACTAGACCCCAAACCCCAAACTCTCCCTGAGTGTGAGCTGCTCATTTTTGATTGGCCTACAGTAACAACTTGCTTGTGAGTGATGCTTTTGTATAGAAACAAAGATTTCACAAGTAAACCCACAAAGGCCGCAGGTCCTTAACTGTGTGGTTGTTTTTTGTTTGTTTGATTTGATTTTGTTTTTTGTTTGTTTGATTTTTGTGTGTGTGGCAACCTATACCCACCTTCTCCAGGTCCAAATCCACTCTCCCATGGTTATATCCCTTCAATGTCCTCATATTCTGAGTCTCGTTTACCTTGTAATCTTGAGATTATATTTCTTAGCAAAATAAGCTCCTAAGATTGACATTCTAAGTTTTCGTCTAGAAAAATGTTTGGCATCCACTTTGTTGTTGGTCTGTGTGTTCACAAACGTCACATACTCCAAATCAGATAGCCATGGGCCATGATGATCTTTATTCCTGAGTTTTAAGGAAAGTTTAATTTGACGTTGAGTTTCAGAATATTACCAAGGGATGGATCACCATCTCATATCCTCTCCAGATTGAGTCAGATAATAACTGCCTACACAGATAAATCACATTCTTTCGCAAATATATATGAATGGCATTGAATATATAATTAAGCCAGGCAGTGTGGTCTCGACAATGTCTCATCTTGTCTAATCACTGTAGGATGTTTCCTTTCAGAATGGTTGTGTGTGTGTGGGGGGGGGGGTGTTCGTCCTTTTGCTGTTATCATCATAGAGACTGACAAAGAGAATGATTTGGAAAAGACAAAGAGGAATAGTTAGAGTAAGTCATTGCTCTTCCAGGACACACTCAAACCACATTGCTTTGCCCCATTGCTCCTTCTTTTAGAGTCTTCACGTCCCTTCCGTGGCTAATGTATTCAATAGACTTAGCACAAGTGCAATGCCTGGACCAGCAGTCTGTTTCCTGGCATCACCTGGGAATGCCTATATACTTGGATCCCCCTGGCGCCAGTGATTCAGAAACTTTCTGTGGGGCCCAGCAGTCTGTGCTTGAAGGTATCTCTGGTGCTCAGGTGTATACAGCACTCTCAAAGCCATTGGTTTGACGAGTATGTGATGTGAGGACATTCAAGGGACATAAGCAAGTACTGTTCTCCAGGAGATTGATACCCATCAAGGGCATGAAGCATAAACCCATTAGCCAGAGCGATCTTCATGTAATGTAAATTATATCATGGACTTACTTCATAATGTACTCCAAGGGTTTCATTTTATCTTTTTCAGTGAATATAAAGGTTTCTCAGACATTCAAGGACTAGCATGTTCCTCTGCCTACCTTCCATCTTTACCTGTTAGCACTTCCTCCCTCCTCCAATGCTCCTCAGCATGATGCTAGCCTTCTTAGAGCTCCCCAAATCTGCATCCAAATATGGGGAAGCAGAGACATAGACAGGAAGGAGGAAATAGAGAATGGTAAGGCATTAGTAATAGACTAATTCTTTTTCATAAAGTAGAATGTTGTCTAATCCCTTTGTCCTCTTTGGTTGATGCATTCATATAGTAATATGGAGATAGTCAGGTACAATAATATATTGGTATAATTGTTGCTATTATCAGCTTCATATTGAGGCTGACTGTCAAGTCATTAAGAATGTAGGGTGCAGAGTGTAGCTCTTCTTAGCATCATGTGTTTTATTGGCTCTTCTCTCTGAACTGACGAGGTGGGAAGAGTGGGAACTGAATAAATGGGTGGGAGATTCCACTTCAGTGTGTCACACCATTGTATGAATGAAGCTGATGGAAGACTCTTGATGTTTTAGTTTGGTTTCAGTAAAAATGATGACCATGTCTGTTAGAATTTGCATTCTTAAAAACTATGAATGTCCATATGGATCTTTGCAGCATTAAGGAACCATGTACTCTGGGAATAAAGGATCCAGCTGGATTTTTATAGAATGTAAAAATAGCATATCTTGCCGGGCGCTGGTGGCACACACAATTAATCCCGGTACTCGGGAGGCAGAGGCAGGTGAATGTCTGTGAATTCAAGACCAACCTGGTCTAGAAAGTTAGCTCCAGGACAACTAGGGCTACACAGTGAAACCCTGTCTCAAAATAAGAAGAACAAAGAGGAGGGGGAAGAAGGAAGAAGAAGAAAAATATCATATTTCAGGCTTCTGTTTAAAGGAGAAAGCTTAACATTTGACTTGTCTTTTGGAAAGCAAATTGGATTTGAGGCTTCATATGGATTTGGGGTTCTTGAAGATCTAGACCTTTAGAGTCTGAGAACAAGGCCAAGGGACCTGGGTGTTGCTGCGGTCTTGAGTATCCCCAGCTGTGTATCCTCAGTAACAGCCTATGGCTCTCTGAGTGCAGCATCCCTGCTTTGGGACATCATTTGCTCACCAGGGTGCTTATTTGTGATCTTCTACAAGGGGGCGATGAGTCAATTTGAAGGTGCAAACAGGTAGAATGAGGTGTGGACTTTGGGAAGGTGCGGCTTCCATGCCCCCAGAATCCCCCTAGAAATGGGAGGAAAGTCTCCTCAATATCTTAAGATCTCCTGTCCTCAGTCAGGGCCTTACTATTTCTCAATGAAAGCCAGTCCACTCCTCTGAGTGGCAGTCCCACATGGACACCACAGACATGACATGCCTCTGCTGTCTGAGAACTCAGGCACAGAGGCTGAGAAGGTTTTCTCCACCTAGTAATGACTTTTCTGCTGCTGTGAGAAGTCACGGTGTCCAAGACAACTTAGAGAAGAGTTTATTTTAGCTCATGTTTCCGGAAGGGTAAGAGTCCACTATAGCAGGAAGGCATATCAACAAGTGACAGGCATGACAGCAGGAAGTTGGGAGCTCACAACTTCAAATGCAAGCCCAAAGCAGAACAAGAGAACTTCCAATGGCATGAAGCTTTTCACCCCAAGGCCCAGCCCCAGTGACATACTTCCTCCAACTAGGCAATACTTCCCCAAATAGCACCAGCTGGAAACCAAATGTTCAAATAGGCGAGCCTATGGGAGAACATTCTCATTCAAACCTTTCCACTCCAATAGCCAAGTGAAATGGACCCCAAGTATATCAGCTGGAAGTTGGGCTGCAGTTGGTGAGGGGAACAGACACTTGAATCCCCTTCTGTGTGATGGGTAGCTCTTCCGTGGCTGCTGCTTCCTGAAGACTATGAATCTGTAGTCCTCAGAGCCACCTGTTGTTTTCCTTAGTAGATCCTTATGGGTGGTTTTTCCTTATTTCTTTATGCCAAGTTATTCTAGTGCTCGCCTCTTTTCCATGTGCCTGGTATTCCCTAAGCCCATGTGTTTTCCATCTGTGTGTGCTTATCTCTGCTTGGCTTAGTTTGGACCTTGTCTGCTGGACCATCTCTTATCTTCAGTTCTTGCTATCTAATTCCTGTATCCATCCATCATCTAGGAGCGCTAGATTGCATCTCCGTATTCTGGAATAAATTTACGAATTTATAACTTCTTTCACTGATGACCTCTTCTTCAATATTTTCTACTGCTGCAACTGGTCACTGCTTCTAATGCTGGCTGAGGTCCCATCACTGCATTTTTAGTAAGAGGTAAACGGTAGAAACCCATTCTGTTTCCCATCTTGGATATGCTCCGCTGCCTCAGTGCCCTATAAGAGCATTGCCACTCGTGGGGAAACTGAGTCCCAGAGATGAATGTGGTTTGTCAGCAGCCATGCTGTTGTCTCCTGGTCAGGGTGGAAGAGTGCAAGGGCCTGCTTTGACCCCAAAGCTCCCAATAAAGATCAGATCTGAGAAGCACAAAACATAAAAGTCACCATCCTTGCCAGACCAAGACCTCACACATACAAAGTATGAGTAGTTTAATTGAGAATTGCCTAGCTTAGAATGATACTTGCTTCTCTCAATAAACTATGCATAGATTCTCTCAATAAACTATGGTCTCAAAAATACTATAAGAAGGAGAAACTTTAAAACAGAGACATATCAGTTGGGAACTGTTTTCCCCCACCTCTGGCACAGTTAGCTGTGTTCAGAGTCATTTTTGTTTGTCATAACTCAAAGTTTGGGGAGAAAGCATGGGTTCTTGTTATCCCAAGTAGGGAGGGCTTGGCTTATCATTTTGCCTTACTGAAGATAACCTTCTCCTCACAGAAGTAGCCATCCCAAAATGTCAGCAGTGCTGGACTGAAGCCCCTTGGGAAGCCACACATACAGAGAAACATGCACTCATCCTTAGACCATGATGGCAGTTTCTCTACTAGTATCTAGAAAGTTTTGTGACTTCTGAATAATGAAAGCATTCCCTACTTTAGAACACAAATATTTAAGAGCATCACTGAGTTCCTGATGTCTTTGCTTAGGTAGAAGCCCTCTAGAATTTTCTAATATTTAAAAAAGTCAGCATCAAAGTAGTGCTGATTCTGGGTTCAGAAACCAATGTAAAGACTGTTCATGCTCTTTGGATAGTCAACAATCCAAGGACTCCTTGGTGGCTGATGGCCCCTGCCACTGGCCATGGTGTTGAAGCAGATCTGGCAAGCAGGTGTTTATGATATAAAGTTTGCATTCTAGAACAGTTGCTTCTGAGGAAAGAGGGTCAATCCAGAGAAGGCTATAGCAATAGTCTGCCTTTTGTTGGGTATTATCTTGGCTACCCTTCCACCATCCCCATCTTCTTGAAGCCTTCACCATAAGGCCACTTAACAAATACACGTGGTGCTGGCGCAGGTCGATCTAGCTGGGCTTTAGTCAGGAGCAGATTCAACCAGATCCAAAGGATCATTAAGACTCACTCCGTCTTAGTGGTAGCTCTCCAGAAGCGATTTAGAAGACAGGTCATCAAACAACTGGTTAGGGCTTCCTGGCTGTTTCGCAGTGAGTGCCATGAATGGAACCATCAGGCTTTGCGTGTGCTAAGAGAGAGCTCTGCCTCTAAGACTGCTCGCAGTCCTTAGGCCTCTGGGACAAGGTGTCTGCTATGGCCTCGTTCTTGGAGTCCTCTGCTGCGTCCTTGGGTTACAGGTGGGAACCGCCATACCCACATGAAAAACAGTTTCTTAAGGGAAACCTTTGAACCAATACCAAAGTGGTTTGGTTTATTCTGCCAGGGCCAGAAGTCTTAGCAACATTGATCAAGGTTATTAGGACACATTGTATTTAGTATTCTAATGGAGTAATCTCCCGAATCTCCAAAGTTGCTTCTAAAATAAAGACCAGCATCATGACGATTTTGCAGATTTAAAAGTGAGGTGGAAGCCAATGATTCATTTGTCCAGAGCCTCCTCTCCACCCCCACCCCACAATTCCTCCTCCTCTTCTTCCCCTACCCAGTGAGCTAGTAACATAAACACACTTCTTAATTGGAGTTATCAAAGTTGTTTTTTAATTGGACAGAGTGGTTGTTGTCTGTGTGCAGCTGTTTTAAGAGATGAACGCATCGAGTTTAGTCTATTTGACAAAGGCTTGTAGACTAATGGCTTGAACAGGGCAGGCTAGTGCAAAAGGTGTTACATGTTGTCTTCTGTGACCACAATTGAAGCCTCCAAAAGGCAGGATGTGTTACAATGAGGAGTAGAGGCCTGTGGGAAAAGCAGCCAAGAGCCAGACTCTCTGGTTACTAGGATACGGTTTTAAACAGGCAACATGGCTTCTTAAGCTATGAGGTAGCTGCTCACATGGGAATCGTAGTCTAATCATTTGCACAACAGCCATTTGTTTGGCATGGAGGACATTCCACAAGCATGGTGACAGGTCCATTCGCCATTTCTTTTCGAAACTGCACCACAGGTCATCCTCCCATCCCATCTAAATTTTGAAGTCTTTTTGAGGAGCCATGACTACTACAGGCTACAGAGAGTCAGGCTGGCATTTGCAAATGTTCTTGGAGTGTCTACCGTGTATGAGGTTCCAAGCCGGGAGGCAGGTACTGCAGATCATGTATCGTTCAGTGGGGCTGAGTATAGTAAACTGGGAAGCGAATACAGATAATGATGGCGCCTTGGGTGAGTGCCATGGAGAAACCACAGTGGAGTGACTGGGACTGAGGGGAACGGGCCTATGCCGGTCAGAAACGGTTTTCCTGAAGAGTGAAAACGCAAAGACACGCCTCAGGAAATGAAACTTGCTTTCTAGGCAGAAAATTGTGTGAGTTGACCTTAATGTGGGAAGTTCTGAAGTTTAATATTCTGTCTTTTTTTCCCTTTTTTGTCTGAGTTCGTCTTTGCGTTGTAGATTATCTGGAGTTCAGTATATCCAGCACAGGCTGGTCTACAGCACTTGACCTTTCTGCCCCACTCTCCCGAGGTGTGTTCTCGCGTACCCAGGGTAGTTGTACCTCGGGTCAGGTGTTGACTATAGTACCCCATGTCTTGGGGTGTGTTGATACAACTCAGTGAGTGAGCACTCGTGTGGCTTTGTAAACACGCCACAGTCACATGGAGATAATGCATAGTTTTAAATGGAACTTACTAAATTATATAACCTATATCTCCCAAGTCACGATTGGCGTTCTCATTGCTAACTGCTCAGCCTCCGGGAGATTTAAGATGAAACTACTCTTGATTGAGGATCTTGGTCATTTTTGAGTAACCCTGTCGATTTTTTATTTCTCTTTTCCAGGATAGGCTTTCCTAGATATAGGAATCACCTTATCTTGTATTGCTATTCTTTATGACGTCTTTTAAAAATCCCCTTTCTCCCTATTGATGCCTTTACAATTCAACTTTGATACTATTTCTGATGCAACATCATTTTGGTTTTTATGTGTGTTTCCATTTTTGTTGTTTTAGCCTTTATCTTAATAGTCCATTTTTATGAATAGTTTTTAAGAGAAACTTCCGGTGTCTTTGTCTTTAAATGGAAGAAATTAATTCCTGTTATTGAATACTGCTTTGCCCTCACTTTGTCTTGTTTTGCACATTTTCATAGACTTTTTTCCTCCTTTCATTCCTTTTCTCGTTTTTACTGCCCTGTTTGTAATTTGATTGTTGATAAAGAATTGATGGTTCTTTCTTGGCTTTGAGGCTTTGTACTTTCCCCTCTACTGTGTTTCAAGCCACATAGTCTGTTTCTCTTTTTAGTGGCTTAGATAATCTCTAAAGCAGGATTTGACAACCCCCCCCCACAAAGCTTTTAATGCACCCCATAGATTGGCTTTAAGGGTCTTCTCCATTATTTTGGTTCCCTAAGCCTTGGGTCCTTAATGAGGTGAGGTTGAACAGAAAGTGCTAAGTGTGTCACGCTGACTATATCTAGGAGTGTGGATTCCCAGCATGCTTCTGCCAAGGCTGCGCTTTGTTGCTAGAAACTAGTAACTGAAAATTGCATAGTCATGGATCCCAGGCCCGTTGCAGTGTGAGCAAAGGGACTTGATTTCTTCCATTGCTCTTTCCTGGGTCTGCATTTGAGCTCTTGTAAGCGATGATTCACATGGACTAACTCCTGTAAAGCTGTTGAGTGGTCAGTTTTAAAGAGCATAGAACACTGACATTTTCATTAGATCCTGACTGGGATGGATGTCCAGTTTTCATCCTAACAGTTTTGTTTATTTCTAAGGAAAGTCTTAATGTACTGCCTATGGGAGGTCTTCATGTCACCTGCTCTTACGTGGAAGCATCTTTGCTCAGCCAAAGATTTGGGGGAAAACAATTTGTAAGAGGGCTTTTCACCTCCTCTTCTCTTCTTGTCTCCGGAACGGTAAGAGTGGGAAATGAGTCTTTAAAGAGCTTTAGTATTAGGGAGAGACAATTTCAGCCTAGAGTGACCCTCAGAGGCATCTGTAGAAGAGAGCGCCGCTTTAAAATGTCTGTTTGGTCTTAGTGAATCCTGCTGAAGATAAGCAAGTTACATATATCTTTTCTTTCAATCTTTCAGTTGACATCTAAACAGATAACTTGATTTTGCATCAATAAGCCTCCTTGTATATGTTAGCAGACAAAGCGTTTAAACTGCCAGGTCTTTCTAAGTACATAGGAAAAGAGAGGCCTTTTATCTTCCAGTCACTGCATTAGTTCTGCAAAACATGACAAATCTTCATGAAAAAAAACAAACATGCCATCATGTCATTTTAACAAGCTGGAATGTGCTGAAAGACAGACTTGTCTCAATCCAGTTGGGACCGGGAGGTGACGTTTCCTGGTATCAGCATATCTGTAATTTATGGCAACACCGGTTGCTTGCTCATTTTTAAAGGGCCTCCCTTCTCGGTGATATCTTGTTGGATGTGTGCTTAGTTTATCCACTCGAGTCTCTTTGACTGGGAAACAAATCTCTATCTAGCAGAGTCAGCATGGCATTCTGGGTAGAGGACCTGTGTGGTCATGAATAGCTAATTAATGCTTTGGTTTTCTTATCTATTAAACCAAGATAAGAAACCAATGTTTTAGAATTGATGTGGACATTAAGTAAGGCCATAAAGTATACAACATAAAACTTGGTTCATAGGAGATGTTTTTCCAATGCTATCAGATGATGATGATGATGGAGGTGGTGGTGGTGATAATGATGATGATGATATGAGATGAAGAATTTGGCACTGATGGGGCACGGGTGATGAAGAAGATAAACCTGGCAATGACAGAGGTACTGGTGATGAAAATGTTGACGGTGTTGGAAATAATGGTGATGAAGATGGTGCTTGTGGTAATAGCCAGATTCTGAAGAGATCCTGCAAAGTTATCATGTAATCAAAGTATTTGAGGAAAAGCACACTTATCTCTTAAGATCTTATCCATGGTTCCCAAGTGTCTACTTGGACAATTCTAGTCACTACAAGGTCTTCTTAAACAGAATTCTACCGCAGAGAGAAAACTACAGAAGGCCTGCTCAGTCATCAGTTGTGTTTTGGAAAGTATATTTATTTAGGAAATGCTAAGGATTATTGGTCTGTGTCGTTTACTCCTGATCTCATCTGTCTCCCTAAACCTTTGGGCATCTTGAATTCTGTACCTTTGGGCATGTCTGTGCAATCTCTTTTTCTAGAAATGTGTGTGTGTGTGTGTGTGTGTGTGTGTGTGTTAAGGCAATACATGAGAAGCAAAGGCCAGCATCAAGGTAGAAAAGAGTAGAACATCGTGTCACTGAGATAAGACAAAAACAAAAATAAAAATCAAACAAACGAAATACAGAATACAGTTCCTAGAGAGGAAGGTTGAAGTGAAGAGGACTTGGGAAAACTGTCACTCTGAAGCAGACCGTCCAGGACCAACACTAAACACACAATCCCTCCATGAGTGAAAGAGCTAAGGAGCACCCGGAGGTTCAGCAGTGGAGCGACGGGTGTTGAGAGAAGTTGGAAAAGCTGTGAAGTAGACATACTTGGTGTGACAAGGGAGAATGTTGCCTCTTAGGGGACCAAGAGGAAGAAGCAGAGGCAACTGAGAGGGAAGGTGCAAATGCAGGAAGAGGCAGATGCTTGGTCCTGGGGTAGGTAAGGGAGGGGGAGGAGCACCTCACCCATAAAGCACATAAAATGTTTCCATATCCCTGAATAGCACAGCAAGGACACAGGGAGTGTGCTCAGTAAGGCTTCATGGTCTTGGCCCTCTTAAAGCAATCAACTGATGCTTCTTACAAAATGAGTGTTCTGATGTCAGCAGAGCCTGGCTTAGGCATGAAGAACAACCGCCTTTAAAAACAGAGGATGTTGCCAGGCGTTGGTGGCGCACGCCTTTAATCCCAGCACTCGGGAGGCAGAGGCAGGCGAATCTCTGTGAGTTCAAGTCCAGCCTGGTCTACAAGAGCTAGTTCCAGGACAGGCTCCAAAACCACAGAGAAACCCTGTCTCGAAAAACCAAAAGAAAAAAACAGAGGATGTTAGCCAGTTGTGAATAGACTTGCCAGGAGCCCTGGGAAGGGAAACGGCATTTCTGCATCCCTACCTCCGATTCTCTTCCTGCTCTGGTCCTGGGATACTCAATGAGCCGTAGGTACCCTGGCATCCCACGTCTGGCCCAGTGTTCTCATACCCCCCACATGACTCTCCGTTGTCTCCCATCCCCACTTGTGCTTAGAGAGTGAGCCAGAGGGCTGACGTGCTGAGAAGCAGACAGTGGCCAAGCACTAAGGCCCTATTCCACCCAGAGGTTCCGGAGTAACGGGCACAGCTTGTAGTCTCAAGCCTGATTGGCCCACCTCCTCTGTGCCCTCCCGTAGCATAGGGTGTCTTCACATTGTGTGTGCTTGCCATTATGCAATCAGCATGTCATCCAAAGCCAGACGCGCGTGAGATGCTTGTACGGTTTATGTGCAAAGTGAAAGGGGAGGGAGAGAAATCATCAAACACCTCGTTATCCTTACAAATGGGGGGAGGGCTATTATTCCCATATGCAATTTAGCATGCATGGCACCAGTGCAAGAACTGACTGAAATGGTCGAATGTCAACTGCCGGTGGCAGATGGGTGGAGGGAGCTGCTCTCAGCAGAGCTGCGAGGGGCCTGGCCAGAAGTTCTCTGATGTTAAGCACCTACAGTTTGCCTCCCAGATGAATGAGTTCCTATGCCTTCGGCCATCTGATCGGAGGGGATTTCATTGTTTCTCCCTCTAGCTCTTGGAAACAAGTCACTTTCTCACCATAGATAAGAAGTTGAGATTCTGGCATGGGAGAAAAATAAGGGCAGGGTCCAAATGAGACACTAAGCCTGCCTGTCTTGCACACTGTCCCTCTCCCCACTGCCCTGCCCTTCCCTAGCGTCCTTGTTGCCGGTACCATCCTCAGACAGCAATGGGGAAACAACTGTACAGAGATACAGCCAGGGGAGGTGGGGCATTTTTAAAGGGTCTGTGGCGTGCCCAGAGTGTGAGATCCCACAGAGATCCTTTCAAAACAAAAGACTGCCATTCAGATGCGTACCAACAGCTGAGAAAAGCAGAATGAGCAAGCATACAGCTAGACATGAGATCATGGAGACAGTGCCCAGGACACTGGATGCACAGGAACAGCTTTGCTTCTCTGGCCTGGAGAGGCCTCAGCAGATTTACCCAGGGGTGTCAGGGTAAGAAGACTCCCCTGGCAGTCACTGGTAGACAGCATGGACCTGTCGATGTGCCATGCTTCACAAGGCTAGCTTCGAGCTGGCATCTTTTCAGACACCAGTCTTTTCCGTAGCTGTTCTTATGGAGAGGCCTCAGGGACAGAGAAGTGTCGTCAGAAGGTATGCGGCACAGCACTGGGCAGGTATAACCAGGCTCTGTGTCTGTTCCTGTCACAGGCATTGTGACTTTCCAGAACTGCATTGCCTGCTCTGAGTCTCCTAGGGGGTGGTAAGGATGAGAATAAAGGAGATCGATTTACTGACAAGCAGTCTGGCAAAGAGGAGATCAGTGAACCTATCTGGAGAGCCCCAGAGACCACCGTTCACCTTTGCTACAGATGTCTGGTACAACCTCAGCAGCTGCTGCTCTGGCCAGAGCCGTGCAGATCTTGCCACTGTCCATGGTCATTCTGCTTGTCAGTCATTCTAGTCTCCATGAGTAATGGCATCCTCCACGCCCTGCCTGTGCCCTGATCTCAGTGTCCACATCTGGAAAACAAAACACATGAGCAGGGTCTCATTCCTCTCATCCAGCTCTGGGGCTTTGCCCTGGCATTGGAGTTCTCTGAACTATAGACCTCTTTTTGACAGCACTCGGTCTCACGAAGTGGTAAACAGGAAGCCATATGTGACTATCGGTCCCACTTAAAAGAAGATGAAAGTGAGGAAGGATTGCCAGTAATTCCCATTCGCTCTATCCAAGAATCTTTGCTTTAAAAAACAAAAACACAACAATTAAGAAATAACATCAACAGCAACAGAATGAGAAAAATAAGCCTAGGAAAATTCTTCCCCTTAGAGTTGGGTTCAAATATGGAAACGGAAGCTCATGTTGCCACCTATTACCTTGGCATAGTTTGGCTTCTCCAGATGACTTGATGGCTGACAGCTGGTATGTCCTTCCCAGTCTGAGTTTAAAACAGGGTCTCTCCATTTACAAATGTATGACTTTTACAGTAACGTGACTAACAGTTTTCCTGTTGGGGTCTTTGTAATTCACTTGATGTGATGCCCAGTTGCTCCTTGAATGTCAGTGAAGGGTTAAGCCTTCTGTACTGAGTACCATGAAGTACACTGCCTCTTGCTGTGGAGAAACTCTTTACACAGGGTTCTCCCCAGGGCTTCCACCTATTTCCAGGGTTTGCTTGGTTCCAGGAAGGGTACAGTGAGCATCCTTCATTCTCTGCTGAGTATTCTGTGTAATTAACTACACCATGGAAGGTCTGAATTTGGAGTCTGAGGATGTCATCTCTTTACATTGTAGTGATGGCCACCAGCTCAGCTCCTGCCATGCTAGCATGCCATCCGCTGTCTGATATCAGTTTTAACTCTTCCCAACCTGCTGAGTGTAAGCTTGTCATGTTCTAACTTAGTGTTTACTACAGTTAGGTGGAGTTCCCCAACGTTATCTATTGTCCCAAGAATCACTGGTTCTATCTTTGGGTCCTGCTCCTGTTTTGGTAAAATTTTTCTCTCCTTTAAAAAAAATCTTTAAAGATCATAGTAATTTTTTTCCTGCAGGCCATCAGAGGAGCTGGAATGCAGGAATAAAAAGTAGGGATAATGCTTCAGTGGGCTGTGCAAGTCCTGGGCTCTCCTTCATGTGGTTTGCCGCTTCCATGTGCTCCTCAGTGCTACCCCGGAAGGTGGACTGAGCTCTCAATGACCTTCTGGCTGGATGGCAGGCCCTGCTTGATAAAAGATGATAGATAGAACCTGTAAACTGTTTCTGCTGGGTTCAGAACCTGAGTTCATCCCTGCAAGCCATGTAGCTGTCTCTTGGGGGGAAATCAAGGGAAACAGTATCCTGGGGTTCAGCTTGGAGATAAAGATGCAGCTTTCAGGTCACTTGGGGTACCAGTGGCTTTAGCTCAGGTATCTGGTCAGAGAAGATAGCAGTCTGAGAGTCGATCACTAACTTGTTCGTTGAGCCAGCAGGTTCCTAAGACTTTCTGTCTTTCTACTGTCAAGTGACCCTCTTTATTTGACTGTCCTTCTCCAAGGCTCTTACTCTTGTCTGACATGGAATTGATGCCACCTGCTTTTTAAGGTCATTCTTAGAAATAAGTAGGATAGATGTGTGAATACCTCAGCCTAAGGCAGAGCACCTCCAAAACACATTACCACCAGATACGGAAAGTAAATGGCGCTACACCGTAGAGAGTGGCACCCCAGACTCTGACGGGGTAGAGTTTGGAGCCACTTTTGAGAACAAGTCAACAATTATTAGCCCCACGTGTGTTAGACAGTCACTGTGACATGGCAATTTGACCTTGAAGTCTACACACTAGGGAAATGTTTAGACCGTTGTATAAGAAGACGTGTGTAAACAGAACCATTGAAGATTTGCAATGACAAAAAATAAAAAAAACACGTGGGAAAATAGACAAACTCATCAATAGAAGCTTTAGCAAAATGCCTCACAGCATTGAAACACTTCATATTAGCTCTCAGTCCTGTGTTTCTGTTGGGATGGTCAGGCACAGTAATGCACACCTACACTCTAATCACAAACCCTTGGGGACTGAGGAGATGGTTCAGTGGGTCAGAGTCACTGCTTTTGAATCCCCAATACATACCTTAAAAAAAATCAGGTAGGATTGCTTGTGCCTATCAGTAGCGGAGACAGGAGGGTGGCTGGATCTTGGGGCCACTAGCGTAGCTCCAGGTTCAGGAATAGACCCTGTATCAAGGAAATAAGATTGTGCATGATAGATCAGGATACCTGATGTCCTTCTCTGGCCTCTGCATATACACACCACCACCACCACCACCACACACACGCATGCACATATAACATACATGCACATATAATACACGGCACACATATACATATACACACACCCACTTATAAATCTTCACCCAGAGTACTATACTATGGTTTTATGAAGAGAGTCTCTCTACACACTGTGACTAGAATCTGGTTTTGTCTTAGACTGAGGTGATTTGTTGTTTAAAATTGTGTCCAGTGGGTGCTTGCCCCAAGCCCAATGACCCAACTTCAGTTCTCAGAACCTGCAAAGTGGAAAGAGAGAAATGACATCCAAGGTTTCCACTGATCTCTATACATGTGATATAACACATGCGTATACGTGCGCATATTGCACACAAAATAAATAAGTAAATTTCATTTTAAAAGAAACTAAGGGGGAGTTGGAGACATGGCACAGTGATTAAGGACACTATTCCAGAGGACCCAGATGGTAGCTAGAATCTACCTTTAACTCTAATCCTAGGAGAAGACACACACTCACACACACACACACACACACACACACACATTTCTGGCCTCAGCAGGCACTGGTCACACACATGGAACACAGATATACATGGAGACAAAACCCACATGTACATAAAAGAAAATTTAAGAAAAAAAGAAATTTACATAGAAAAATATAGAAATGAGTGCTTGATCCACAGGCTGCCCCACATATGACTGCCCAGGGCTTCTCTGAAACACTTAAAGGCCAGGGTCCCTGTTGCATCTTAGAAGAGCTGTGAGGTCTCTGCTTCCGCATTGTATGAACAAGCCGTTCTCCTTTTGGTCCCACCCACTCAGTCCTCTCTCTCTTGGGAATTCTCAACTTCCCCCTTGCTTACTTCTTTGTGTTCCTTAACCTTCTATAGCCTCTGCTCCTTCTCCTGCCAGGTTTTTGGGGGTACACCAGCATGCTTCCACATTAGGCCTGCAGAGAAGACCTCTGAGTGAACCGTGCTCCCACACGTCTCTCAGGAAGCCCAGCTCCCAGTGCTGCTTCCACAGCTTGCTGGAGCCTTCCCTCCGATGGCTGCAGGCTGAGGGGAAAGCAGTCCTTTTCTATGTCCCAGGCAGGCTTGTGATTTTCTTCTGGGGTTCTCCCCTGTTTCGTTTTGTTTATCAGCATCAAAGCTGGGCCCAGCTGTGCTTGTTTGTAGGGCCTGTTTCCATGAAACCTGCAGATTTTTCTAGGTCAGGCTGTGTTCTTAATAATTGAAAAGGTAGTCGCTCGCATGGCCAGAGAGGAAAGACAGGGAGTCAGAAAGACCTCAAAGCCGTAGCCTGCTCACTAGCCTTTCCCTGACCACGACAGCAAGTAACAGCAACCATGTAGCTTTATTGTCTTCCAAGTGGCCATGCCTCAAACAAGTCTCTAAGCAGGAATTCATATAGACATTTTATTTTTTAAAAAAATTCATGACTGATTTCTTACTAATAAATATCAATTATGTATACTAATGGGCCTCATTATGACATTTTCATGCATGACTATAATATGTTATCTCTACCTTCCTATTGCCTCCTTTTAGGTCTTGCCTATGATTTTTGGGCAACATGAAAGATCTCATGCCTAAGATCTTAGATTTAAGTTTTAGAACCCCAGAAAAGTCAAACAGGCAAGAGCATGGGTATTGGGGTTTTTTTCTTTATAACTTAAAACTGAGCCTGTGGTTGGGTCATTAGACCCTACTATCCATGTGGTCACATTGTCAGGTAGCCTGCTGGAGCTCATCTGGAGGAAGGAAGCCATTGTTCAGCAGTGGTAAGCCTAACCCTGTCAACTGACATGACATCCCGGAGCTTTGTTGATGCATAAACCACCTGCAAGCAGGAGAAACCAAGACATGATAGAGGTTCCTTTTAGAAACGTCAGTCTTACAAAATGCTGCCCAGCAGACAGGACAAATAGCCCTGCAGAACATTATGGGATCTTTTCCTAGAAGAAGACAGAACAGGTAACACTGTCTGGATCTGATGTTAAACCAAAGAGCCCAAATCACCAAATATCTGGCACCACAGGGGAAGGAGCAGGCAGCCAAAAGGAGGCCAGTGTCCACCTGAGTGCCTCTCCACTTCCCACCAAATGGACTGACATCCATCAGGCTCCCAGAACAGCCAAGACAAGACCATATTTGGATTTGTAACTCCCAGGGTCTGTTGCAGGCAGGTCTGGTTCTCGTTGTCCATTG
Organism: Chionomys nivalis; assembly: GCF_950005125.1. NCBI lineage: Eukaryota > Metazoa > Chordata > Mammalia > Rodentia > Cricetidae > Chionomys > Chionomys nivalis. Next base: position 27,777,740 of record NC_080090.1, on the reverse strand, counting down.
ACTCTGAGATAAAATCTGGGCCTCTGCTTAGCTTAAGACAAGCCATTCATCTGGGTAGCCTCCCTCTCAGGACTGGACTGCCCAAGTGCTACATGGGTGATTGCAATTTGCTTGTGGGGCTAGCTTGTCAATCTTCCCAAGAGTTGTGGTTCTCTGTCTTGTGTTAAACTCTATTCCCACCCAGTTTTGAGTGTCTCTTGCAAAAGCGATGACCTAAGCAGGGAGATACGAGCCTTGGTTGCTCTGCTGAGTTTAGGTGACAGAAGCAAATGGACTGGGATTTGTCTCTGGATCTCCTCATTCAGTGAAGTGACCGGGAAGATGGGAGACGTGTGGCAATAGAAGCTCATCTAGATGAGGGTCTGCCTTTCTTCCCCAGCGGTCGCAGCGAGCCAAGGGTGCAGCCAGGCGGTAAGCCCAGAGTGCCTGGCTAGGAAGCACAAAGATCTGAGGGAGCAGCGGTGCTTTCATTGCCCCAGATCTCAGGCAGGCATGGCTCTGAGGGCTTCCTGCTTGGCAGCTCACTGAATCTGTAGCCAGACTTCAGGGGATGGGTATTGTTTTCATTCCAGCTTTGCAGAGGGGGAAGGAGTCTGCAAAAGAATGAGTACCTTACCCTCAGTGACGCAGAGCAAAGAAGTGGCAGGACCCAACTTCAGACACCGGTTACAGAGCCCTAGTGCTTCAAGGCTGTGTTGTGTGTTCTCTTGGGGCTGCTAGTGTTAAAGCAGTATGCAGTTACAGAAGAACCTCTCCGGAGTTGGTCCAGGGCTATTGTGGTTTACAATTAAGAAAGCAGAGGCTTGCATGACACCCCTAGAGCAGCATGGCTAACAAGTGGAGGAGCTGATATTCTAGCCCAGTAAGTCTTTGGGAAGCTCGATTCCTGTTTTGTATCTTTAGGGAGAGTCTAAGAAGGATGGGCTCACAGGTGCTGTCCTTTGAAGGTCACAAAAGGGGAAACAACTCAGTGTGTCCCGAATGCTTGGGAGGAGCTGGGTCACTCCCATCATATACTTGGCTGGATCCCTCACCTGAGCAGAGTACATTTCACAGTTAGGATACTACCCTAGCACCAAGCATAGTGCTCATACACTTGTACCTGGTAAATTATTAGAGAAAATGATACTGCCTGGTATGTCCTTGGCCATCATCTTTCTGGTTTAGATGTAAGGTTGTCTGTTCTTCTTTTGGTCCTCATAACACAATAACAACTATGAAGCTAATGCGGTAATGATACTAAGTCAATAACTAGTTGGTGCTATGTTCAGATTCCATGATAAATAGTCCATTTTTGATAAATAAAACTTTATTATTCCTATTTTGTCAAGTGAGACAATCTCAAACTAAGAAACCCTAGGAAATCTCCTTGGCCGGTCATTATTCTAACCAGGGCTTCCTCTCCAAAGCGCTGATCATGTGGCAGGCAATTGAGACACAGATGGATTGCCACAGCCCCTCTGCTATATGTTACTAAGTTGAAATTTGTGTTCAGCAGACATCTGTCACCTGCCTTAATGAGGTCTTTCAGGTCAGGCTCAGCAAATACTCCTTTAGATAAGGACAGCCAGTGGTTGAAGCCCGGCAGAAGTGTTGAATAGAGTCCCGAAGAGGCACATGATAGAAAGGCAGTCAACAGTTTGGGCTAACTTTGAAAACTATTGAAATGGGAATCAGTCAACTCTGCAACATTGAGATAGATCAATCATTTGTAAAGGCAAGTCTACTCAATGAGGTAATAGCTTATGGGTGTGACCCCCACACTCCCTGAGAACAGGCAGTCTCAATTGTAATAAACCACCCTTACTCCTAACCTGGCCATGGGTTGGAATTCAGATAAAGTTACCTCTCGGAAAAGGAGAAGGAATTGATCAGAACATATATCTATAAATGCCTCTTGACTGCCTATAGGTTTGGGGCTCTGTTTGACAGAGTGGAGTCCCCGTTCTGTCCTCAACATGCTTCTGTTATAGCAGGGAAAGTTTCTAGAGCTTCCTATTAGCTCTAGAGGGGAGTAACTGGGCCAGGCTTCTATCGTTTCCGCTTGCAACCCCTTCACCTGAGAAATTCTCACACAATCTCAGGAATATAGATACACGAAATAGGTATACAAATCAAATATCCACTGACAATAAATCATAATGAAATGTATTTTAAAAGAGTGGTATACAAATACCTTTACAGCCTGGAGAGATGGCTCAGTGGTTAAGAGTACTGGTTACTCTTCCAGGGACCTGGGTTCTATTCCCAGTACCCACAAGGAGTTTACAGAGGACCTGGTACCCTCGCACACATATTCCTGCAGGCAGTACACCAATGCACATAAAATAAATAAAGATTTTTTAAAATAAAATTTAAAAAGCCAAACATTATTTTTAAAAAATTAATCATCCCAGCACTTGGGAGGCAGAGGCAGGTGAATCTCTGAGTCTGGTCTACAGAGTGAGTTCCAAGACAGCCAGGTCTACATAGAGAAACCCTGCCTCAAAAAAACAAAACAAAAAAACATATAACTTTACCATTTACTAAAGATGAAAGCAAATTTACATACCAGTGAGCTGGGTCTGCTTGCTTATTTTTACAAAGAGACTTAAATTGTGAACACTGGATTCTGCAGGACATAGAGTTTCTTCAACATTTTTCAGAGTTGACCTATAATTTGACTTTATAATCATGAGTTCCGAGATAACCACTTTGCGTAAATATGTAGTACAAAATAACAGAGATGTGTTCAGGGCCATTTCAGAAATTGTTGGAAATTCTGTTCTAATCTCAAACCAAAATTCATTTAGTGATTTTTTTTTTAGTTCACATCAGCAACTCAAACATGAATTTTTAAAAAATCAAACATTCTTGTACAATACAGCTCAAAGATATACTATCTTTATACATACAGACTAGCGAATGGTGGTAGAGACATCAGAGAAGCCTTGGCTCTCCCTCCTTAAGCCATTACGCTTCTGTAAGAGCATAGGGTCTTGTTTGTTTAGTAGGAACAATGCAGTCATACCATACAGGGGTCTCGAATCTGAACCAAGATGTTTTGGGAAACTGGTGGCACTGACTTAGTAACACAGAACACATAACACAAAGTGTGATGTGTTGCATGTTTAGAGCCCAAGGTGTAGGGCAGTCATGTGAGACAGCAGGAATGAGCACTGCCAGAAACATATTCAGCATAGATTTGATTTTGAATTCTTTTTTGTTATTGCAGAAGTTCAAAAGCTGCCTATCACCATGAAATAGTTCACGATCCCCATTTTCAGTTACAAGGTCCCCTAAATGGTCACAAGTCATTATTTAAGCATCTGAGTGGTAGAGGCCATGAAGAGTGTGCTACCTCGGCCCATGCTCTCGCTGGCCATAGGGCTTTGCTGTCTACAGCATAGGATTGTCATTTTAGCTGTGTGTTAGCTGAGGGAAAAGCTGTGTGCTAGCAGAGGAGAGTGTGTGTCTGGAGCTTAGAACCTCTGTGCAGATGCAGGAGTGGTCAGTGGTCCGGCCCACTGGAGCACAGGAAGGGACAGCACTTGTGACTGACTGCAGAGTGGGCACTGGATCACAGCAAGGAACAGCACTTGTGGATTCACAGACGAGTACCGTGGGCACCTGCCTCATGACGGTGAAGACCCTTGCCCGCACATGCTCTCCCTGATGACAGTTATTCTGGGACAGGAAGGGAAGAGCCATCTGCTGACTCCTCCCATGGGAAGGAAAGTTAGGGCAGATACTATTCCATGTAAAGGGGGCTCTTCATTTTGTAGAAGGTCACAAAAATTTCTGAAAAGGTCTGGACCCTTTCCCAAGAAAACATACTTAGTGCATGAAACATTACAAATCACTTCTTCAACAGCCTGCTCATGAACTTGGGACCAGTGGTCAAGGACCCTGGTTACTTTCACCTTCACCCGACTCCCACTTGGAAACAGGGCTGGCTGGCCACAAATAGGAAATTCGTTTTGTATGAACCCACCCAGCATTCTTCCTGGACCTTTAGACTTGCCACATTAATAGTCAGCAGGGTGATCACTGCCTCAAAGAGATTAAGTCTAGATCTTACCTTGATGGACTACCCCCTCCAACATGCGTGCACTTGCGTGCCCCCTTTCTTCCGCATGGCATGTATATTTTTAGATGTGTGCAGTTTTCTTTATCAGTTTCTTCACTCTGTTAAGGAAGTCTGAGTGAGATGAGGGCTCAGGTGTGAGGGAAGGGCACGATGGACAGTGAAGGAGGTACCTTTAGTACTTCTTTGAGCTGTTCACTCTAAAAACCAATTCTTTGGAGGACCAAACAATGGAAGCCACCAAGAGCTGCCTCCTTAAAACTGGAGTCACCCAAGATTCCTACAGTGTGTCCCCTTCCTTCCCGCCTACCTCTTTCCACAGGCCATCTTCCCAGATGCCTAGACATCTGTTTTCTGGGCTCTGGCAGGACTGTACTCTCGGCCTGGGATTCTCTTCTGCCAGGCAAGTTTCTGCATTGATTTATCGCCTCATCCAAACCCACCTGCCCTCTTCACATTGGCCTCTCTCTTGGATTAAGTGCTATCTGCCATTATCACGAGCCCAGCAAGCTGTGTGCTTGACTCCTGGTTCTGCTTATAAACCCTACACAGCCAAGTGCAGAGGCTGCTTTATTGACTGCGCCTAGAAGAGTACTCAGTTCCAGTACTTGCGGCATTCAGTTAGTACCTTTAAACAGATTTTAATTGCATTTATTGTATTACGTGTGTTGGCAGGGGGAACACAGGGTGGTACATGGGGCCCATGGTGAACTTATTGAGAGCCAGAGGACAATTTTGCAAGAGTCGGTTCCCCTTTATATCCTTTTACCAAGTGGGACCTGGGGATCGACCTCAGGTCTGCTGGCTTCCTAGCGGGCACCTTTACCCACTGAGTCATCATGCCAGCCCTCAGTCAGTCTGTTATGAATTGTGGACTGGCGGGGTTTCAATTGAACATAGACAAACACCTCTAGGATCATCTGCATGCGTGGAGTCAGTCAACAGATTGTCTTCCACAGCTCGGGCCTGGAGAAATGCGGACATCCCATTTGCCAAGTTCTTGGATTCCTCTGCAGCCTGCCCCCTTATGAAAGCAATTAGCACCTTTGATTCAGGAAAATGATTCCAATGATCTCCTGGGAGTTGGTAGCAAATCTAAGGCTCTCTCATCCAGACAATGGTTTCCAAAAGAAATGAATTCAACTTCTTATGGTTACCAGGCTCTGGGGGCCGGGGCTCTCTGACACTTAAAAGCCATTGTTTGAAGCTTAGATGAGTTTCTTGCTCTTAGATTTTTAGCAAAATGATCGTTTTCATTGTTAGGCTTCTTGCAGTGCTTGTCCCTTCCTCAGGTGCAACCCTGAGCCCCTCAAACGAGAAAGAACAACCTGCCCTCCCCACAGTTAGAAAGCAGGTGTGGCTACACCTGACATGCGAAGCCCTTCTTTCATTGTGGACTCTTCGCCTGCCTCACAATTACAACCATCCCCAGGCTACTTTATCACTGTTCGAGTCCTCTTCCTATGTCTCCGGGACTGTAGACGGTCTTGTTTGAAACCCTTACCACTGCCATGGAGATATTAAATTAAGCGTTGCAGCTTAGTACGGAATGTGTAGATACTTGAAGCAGGATTTAAAAGACATTCTGCTTCCCTAGAACTGTAACAGTATATTGCCTCCGAGCAGGGGGCAGCACAGAAGAGAGCATCCTCTTCCAGATCTCCAGCCTGCTGCTCCTCCGTGCAAAGGAGGTTAAATCATGCACCGAGCGTGGAGCACGGAGAAGGGGGAGGATGTGTTCTGTTTCGGAGCCCCTGTATGCGGACTTGTTTTGCTGGCTGGAGGAATGAATCATTTCAGCCATGCACACCAGCTGCAGCCTGTGGAAGTAAACCGCCGGCTTTCCCACAGCATGCGCTGTATATTTCATTGGGAGAGCTTTGCATTTTGACAGGTAGTTCTTATCCTGCTGGAAAGAGAGGTCTGAAGCCAGCAGCTGGAGGAAGACCTGGCAAGGCCTGCTGTCTAAATTGAGAGCAAGCATGTGCAGCGAAACCTCATTATAACATGACCTGTTATTACGTGGATTTTGATATCCCATGGGGCAAATATGTCTCCCAGCATAGAAAAGCTCCATGCTGCAGATGCCTGTTGTAGCTTGTCTCACCCAGAATATAATCTTGTCCCTGAAACCAGTGTGATCAAAGGGTTTGTCATTTGCCTTTGCTTTTCTTCAAGTTGAAAACCACACCAAGCACACACCTTGAACAAAAATATATGTATGTGCATGTGTGCATGTGCTTGCTCGCACGCGCGCACGCACGCACACGCGGTCACCACTATGTAAGGAATCAGATGGAAAACCTATCTGGTATGTGGCCAGTGCTACGTGTTCGCTGAAGCCCCTTCTCTGATAGAACTTGCTTTGGAGGAATGTAGGAGGTTGATTGTAAAATTGCCTCTGCTCCTCCAGTTCCCCATATTCTTGTTCTTTGCACTGTGACTTGATCGTTGTTTCTATAAAGAGGTAGGATTCAGTTTCTCCTCTGCTTGAGTCTGGACTCCCTGGAGAGAGTGGCCTAGAGAATGCAGCGGAAATAAAAGCTTGTCTCTTCTGAGCCGCAGTCCCGTGGGGCCTGTGATCTCCGCAGGAACTTGTGTTTCATGCAGAACACCCTTACCCCTATCTTCATTTCTCAGAACTTTGTCGTGCTGTGTGAAAGCAAACCCAGGGTAGGCCCGTGCAAGAGCGACGATTTGTCCCAGCTAACTTCCAGATCACATGAGAGAACCAAGCCAAGATAAGTCACCCAGTCAACAGCCATTGGAGCATGAGCTAGCCCAGTCAAGGCTAGGCAAATTACTCCACTGACCAAGACACATGATTAGTAATAACTGATGGCAATAGCTGTGGAAAAACTTGTCACATACCATAACTAACTCGTACAGGAGGGTTGTCAATATGAAAGTAAATCCATAACATACTGGCAAACTGAATCCAAGAACCAATCAGAAAATCATCCACCATGATCAAGTAGGCCTCATCCCAGAGATGCAACAATGGTTCAACATATAAAAATCTGTCAATGTATCCACCATATAAACAAACTGAAAGAAAAACACATGATCATCTCACTAGATACTGTAAAAGACTTTGACAAAATCCAACAACCCTTTATGATAAAGGTCTTAGAGAGATCAGGGCTACAAGGAGCATACCTAAACATAATAAAGGCAGTATACAGAAAGCCAACAGCCAACATCAAACTAAATAGAAGCTCAAACCTATTCCACTAAAATTGGGAACAAGAAAAGGCTGTCCACTCTCTCTGTATTTAATATAGTACTCGAAGTTCTAGCTAGAGAAATAAGACAACAAAAGAAGATAAAAAATTGGAAAGAAAGAAGTCAAGTTTTCACTATTTTCAGATGATGTGATAGTTTACATAAATGATCCCAAAAATTCTACCAGGGAATTTCTACAGGTGATAAACACCTTCAGTAATGTGGCAGGATACAAGATTAACTTTAAAAAAAATCAGTAGCCCTCTTATATACAGATAATAAATGGACTGAGAAAGAAATCAGAGAAACATCACCCTTCACAATAGCCACAAACAGCATAAAATGTCTTGGGGTAACTCTAACCAAAAAAGTGAAAGACCTATATGACAAGAACTAAGTCTTTAAAAAAAGAAATTGAAGAAGATATTAGAAAATGGAAAGATCTCCCATGCTCTTGGTTGTGTAGGATCACCATAGTAAAAGTGGCAGTCTTATCAAAAGCAACCTACAGATTCACTGCAATCACCATCAAAATCCCAAAACAATTTTTCACGGACCTCGAAAGAAAAATACTCAACTTCATATGGAAAAATAAAAAACCCAGGATAGCCAAGAAACAATCCTGTACAATAAAGGAACTTCTGGAGGCATCACTATCCCTTACTTCAAACTCTACTATAGAGATTTAGTAATGAAAACAGCTTAGTATTGGCACCACACACACACACACAAAGACAGGTGGACCAATGGAATCAAATCAAAGGCCCTGATACTAATCCACACACCTGTGAACACATGATCTTTGACAAAGAAGCTAAAATTATATGATGGAAAAAAGAAAACATCTTCAATAAATGGTGCTGGCATAACTGAATGACAACATGTAGAAGGATGATCTATGTCTATCCCCATTCACAAAATTCAAGTTGAGATGGATCCAAGACCTCAATATATATCCAGCCATACTGAACCTCATACAAGAGAAAGTGGGAAGTAGCCTTGAACTCATTGGCACTGTAGACCACTTCTCGAATATAACACCAATAGCACAGAAACTGAGATTGACAATTAATAAAATGGGACCTCTTGAAACTGAAAAGTTTCTGTAAGGCAAATGACACGGTCAACAAGACAAAACAACAACTATGTCGGACAGAGGGCTGATCTCCAAAATATACAAAGAACTCAAGAAACTAGATATCAAAATATGAAATAATCCAATTAAAAATGGGGTACAGATCTAAACAGAATTCTCAACAGAGAACTCTCAAATGACTGAAAGACACTTAAGGAACTGATCAACATCCTTAGCCATCAGAGAAATGCACATCAAAACAACTCTGAGATACCATCTTACACATGTCAGAATGGCTAAAAACAAAAACACCAATGATAGCTTATGCTGGAGAGGATGTGGAGTAATGGGAACACTCCACCACTGCTGGGGGAATCAAGCTTGTACAGCCACTTTGGAAATCAGTATGGTGGTTTCTCAGAAAACTGGGAATCAATCTACCTAAAGACCCAGCAATATTACTGTTGGGCATATATCCAAAGGATGCAGACCCATACTTCAAGGACATTTGTTCCACTATGTTCATGGCAACATTATTCATAATAGGCGGAACCTAGAAACAACCTAGATGCCCCTCAACCAAAGAATGGATAAAGCAAATGTGGTACATTTACACAATGGAGTACTACTCAGCAGTAAAAAAAAAAAAAAAAAAAAACAATGGCATCTTGGAATTTGCAGGCAAACTAGAAAAAAAGCATCCCAAGTGAGATAACCCAGACCCAAAAGGGCAGACATGGTATGTACTCACTCATAAGTGGATATTAGGCATAAGTCAAAGGATAACCACCTACAGTCCACAACTCCAGAGAAGACAGGAAACAAGGAGAACCCTAAGAGAGACATACATGGATCCCCCAGAAAGGGAAAGTAGACAAGATCTCTTTTGTAATGTGGCAGCATAGGGGGAGTGGGTCGGGGAGATGGGGAGCAGGGAGGAGAACATGGCGGATGGGGAAGATGGAGTTGGTAAAGGATGGAGATGGAGAGCAAGGAAGAGATACCTTGAAAGAGGGAGCCATTATGGGGTTAGCAAGAAACCAGGCACTAGGGAAAGTCCCAGGAATCCACAAGCTAAGAATCTAAGCAGTGGTGGAGAGGGTACCTAAGATGCCCTTTCCCCCGTAATCAGATTGATGACTACCTTAAATGGCATCATAAAAGCTTCATCCAGTAACTGATGAAAGCAGATGCAGAGACCCACAGCTAAGTACTGGGCCCAACTCCTGAAGTCCAGTCATAGAAAGGGAGGAGTGATATTATGAACAAAGGAGTCAAGACCATGATGGGGAAACCCACAGAAACAGCTGACCCAAACAAGTTTGAACTCAGTGACTCCAGACTGACACCTGGGGAACCTGCATAGGACCAAACTAGGCCCTCTGAATGTGGGTGACGGTTGTGTGGCTTGGGCAGCTTTGGCAGTCGCTAGCAGTGGAACCAGTATTTATCCCTATTCCATTCCCTTTCTCACTCTAGATACCGGGGAGGGCCTTGGTCCTCACTCAATTGATGCAACAGACTTTGTTGACTCCCATGGGAGGTCTCACCCTCTCTGAGGAATGGATGGGAAGTGGGGTTGGGGGAAGGTGGAGGGAGTGGGAGGACAGGAGGGAGAGGGAACTGGGATTGGTATGTAAAATAAGATTGTTTTAAAAATAAAATTTTCAAAAAGGAAATTTATAAGGGAGGGAAGTTCAGAGAGGACCACCACTTCCTGGATAGTCAGTGCCACGTGAGCAGTCTGCCTACTTTAAATAAGAAGCAAGATGAAGAGATGGCTGATTGTAAGAGCCAAGGCCAAAGCAGAAGGAAATACATGGAAGGCTGAGGCAAGGTCTGGGAATACGCAGGGAGCAGCCAGGCTAGGGAGACAGATTAGATTTTGGTGAGGGCGCTGAAGAAGTTACGTGGGACACTGGCAAGGGAGGACACAGGACGCCCACCTGAAAGACCCTGGCAGAGGTCACAGGACAAGTACTGGGGACTCAAATACTCCTGGCCAGGAGTGAGCAAAGTCCCCTCTCTGCCTGCTGCTAGAGACCCTTAGTGACCCTTACCACCTGCTGTGTCAACCTGCGGGTGACCTTCAGGGCATTGGGACCACCTCCATTATCTCTCCAACTTCAAGGCCTGGCACACAGTGGGCTCTAAGGAAACCCCGCCTATAGCTGGGCGGTGGCAGTGCCAAACTTTAACCCCAGCACTCAGAGGGCAGAGGCGGGAGGATCTCTGCGAGTTCAAGGCCAGCCTGGTCCACAAGAGCGAGTTCCTTATACCGAGAAAACCCTTGCCTTGATAATACTTAATGTTCTTCTGCCCACTTTTTAACTGTGGTGCCTTCCCTGGCCTCTCCTTCCTTCTTCCCAAGGCCTGAGAAAAGCAGAAAATGCTGCAGGGCTTGGCTTGTTGCTGCTGATCACCTCTTAAGGGCCTGTGCCCACCACCTGGTGGGTTCCTCTCCCAGCCCCAGGGTAGAAGCTTGCCTGGGCTCTGTCTGGGAATCCTCTGACTCATCCTGTGTCCCAGGGAAGTCTTCAGGCTTCCTGGCTCCCCTTTCAGCTGCCGTCCAATTCCTCTGGTTGTGCTTTCTACCAACCCACCCGGAAGGCTTGTGCTGGGGCCTACTGTGTGCGGCAGTGTTTACGGAGCACCCTGACTGATACACGCACATACATACACACACACACACACACACACGCACGCACGCACACACACACACGCACACATGCCGTCCTTTTATTAGTAGAATTCTTCACTGCTGGCCTCCTCCTTCTAACTGACATAAATTTTCTCTGACTCTGCTTGGACTTTCTCTCTCTCCCTTTTTTTTCCCAGGGAGGGTAGCTGGAACTGAGAATTAAAAAGTAGCAACCATTGGGAACACAGACCTGTCTTGAATTTCACAGCAGTTCATGAACTTCGAGAAATCTGAACACACAGCATGCAATTAAGAGCAGATTTTTAAAAAAAAATAAAATCAGTTGTGAAAGAGAAGGTGGTCCTGCTGCAAGTGGCTCACGAAGGCCTCTGGGGCCTGGGAAGTGGCTGAGAGCAGATAGCCCGGTTGGCAGTCAGAGCCGCATTTGGTTTTTGGTCGGCACAGGTTGTCAAGGATGAAGCATGGCACGTCTCTTTTTTGGTTATGGATCCCCAAGGTCCTAGAACTCTCCATCAGCTGAGGAAAAGGGCTCAGGGACCTCAAAAGTGACCTTACCCTCAAGGGAGTCTCCCCTAAGCGTTGCAGGATACTGTGTGACTAACTCTTGTCACCCGTTCAGTTCTCACAAGGTGCCAAAGACAGGAAATGAGGGATGGGAAGCAGGAGGCACAGCAGTCAGCTGAGGCCAGAGGGAGCCTGGGGGCCTTGGGCTAGGCAGGCAGCTGGACAGTCAGCCGTGTGGGGAGATGCAACTGTTCCATCTCCTGTTTTGTCTCTGAACCAAAAAGTAAGACAGGGGCTTCTGCTTCAGTCCCATCCTATAAGGCGAAACCAGAGACCAGAGGCACAGTGATGCCAAGGACATATGCTCAGAGAGCACATGCAGGTCTAGGTTCTGTCCCTGCAACGACATTGCCCTAGGCCCTGGTCCTCTCTGATCTGATCTGAATTCCATAGAGAGAGTGGCTTGGATGCATCTACTGGAAGAAATTTGATAGAGGTTAACCAGAGGAGCCTTTGCATCTCCTAGAGCTTGGTTTGAGTCTGGTTCAGATCCTTGTGGTCTTCAAGTAAATCAATCATCTGTCACCTGTCTGGGTCTCGGAGGTTCTTTCCTGCTACACTGGACTAGTGAAAAGACCCGTGTTTGGGATCGCAGTAAGGCATGAAGAGGTTGTGTGTCACTGCCCAGGACTTGGCCTGCAGCTTCAGCCATAGCCAGGCAGCTCCTAACCTTCTGAGATTCCTCTGCAGCTGGCTTTTCAGCAGGGCCAATGCCCTCAAGCCCTGAATCCAGAAACAATGGTCACATGACTGAGGAGCCCAGATGTGTGTGGTGACCTCTCATCCTCTCATAGTGACATCTGACATAGTCACTCCTTTAGCACAGCTACTCTGTTAGCGTAGTTGCCAATTGACTACTCTGGCTGCTGCTTCAGGATACAAACTTCTAGATAGGTTAGTACAAGTTTCCTGCAGACTCAAGGCAGAGCGGACTGTTTCCAAAGCACCACCCCCTCCATGACTCACTCAAGGTCCCATGCCTACTACTGACCAATGGAAGAGGACATTTAAACCACAGCCCTAGGTCTTCCTAAGGCTAGCATCTTCCTTGATACCTTTCCCTCGGGCATCCTCCTCCTTTCCCATGTTTTATTACTGGAATTTCTGCCCGTTAGGAAAGATTCGTTCTGTGCAGCCCCTTAAAAGGCCATGAGACTTAGCAGGTGAAAGTATGATTCGGGACAGTGTTTACTTAGAGAACTCTGGCAAAGGGAGACGCTGACAGATTTTATCAGGGATTTGAGAGAAACAACAGCCACCAGAAGATGTAGATGGAGCAGGTAGTGGGCAGCGTAGAGCCAGAGTCCTTACTACAGAGCTGCTCAGCGTCCAGTTGGTCACTTCCGCCTGATAGACAGAAGTGTCCGTAGCAGTTAGATGGAAATAGTGGCACTGATTCTTCAGCGTCCTTCTGAGGCTGGGAAGACATATGCGCAGTCCATGGCCTGAGTGAGAACTTCAAGGAGCCACTCATGACGTCAGTGAGCATTCTTGTCAGCAAGGCAGTGTCTAATCTAGACACAAATGCCAACATAATTGAGTATATTTCCTCATTTCTAATATGCCCCTCATGTCAATGAACGGGTCTTTGCTGATGAGAACAAGCACTTTGTTAAACACACTGGCCCAAAGTTAGAGCCTTCTCCCTTCAGAGCAGTAGGAAAGTCAAGTAAGACCCCTCAGCCAAGGAGATTGTGGGTCTTCTCCACTGCCGTAAGCTTGTTGACAGACCCATTACTTAGACTTGTGGTGTGCAGCAGGCAGCCCGTGTCTCCCTGCGCCGTGACATTTGTGCAGACTGTGAGGCCTGACCAGAGGGTGAGGAAGGGCCAGGCGGCTGACTATGGTAAGGGAAGTCCATCAGAGGAAGATCGATCCTGGCTGGATAAGTGGAGGAATAAGTAATAAAATGTGTAAACACCACATGAGGAGGACCACCCCCCATCCCACCCCCCTGCGCCATGGGTCATCTAGCTACCCTTCCGCCCCTTTTGTGGCATTCCTCCAGCAAGCTGGGACGTGGCTGCTGGGCCCACCCTCCAGCCACAGTATCCCGACTCCAGTTTCCAGCATCTGTTGCTCTTCACTGCGCCCTTCCAGATACAGAGGCATGTGAGGAACTAAGTGAATCGTAAAGCTCAACGAGCATCTTAATGGCTGACATTTATTGAGTGCCTGCTGTTGCCCAGCTCTGTGCAGAAAGCCTCTTCCCAGGCAGTTCTTGGTGCAGCCTTTGCCACCCCCCAGTGCCCATTTGGCAGATGGGGCAACTGAGGCTCGGGGAAAAGGAAGTACTTAGCCAGCAAGCCCTAGAGATAAGCATAGGACTATGCTACACCCAAACCTGTTCCTTACCGTGCCGTGTCCTGTGGTTCTATAATGTTCCAGAAGTATTTACTTTGGGGCAAGTGCCTAAGAGGTGATAGCGGGGGAGAGCATGTGGGAAGAAGCCGGGGCTGGTTTGCCAGTTAAATCTACTGCAGGTGCTGTTTGTTGCTTTTTTTTTTGAGCCTCAGAGAAGTTCACCAACGTGATCAAACTTACATGGTGAGTATAGAAAAGAACTTTTCATAGGCCTCATAGTTTTCTTAGCTTCTGGAGGAAGCTGGCAATTTAGAATTGCTGCTCTTTGGGTTGAGCAAAGAAATAGAGCAGAGAAAGCAGGGGCCCTCAATGGGTCTTTTGAACATTTAACAACATTTGCTATTTGAGGATGGCTGTCTGGGGTAGTGGATGGGCTTTGTAGTTGGAAGGCAAATGTTTAAACCTAAGCCACCTTCCCTAAGTGACCTCAGGCCAGTGATTTCACCCCGTCAGACTCCATGTTGCCTTGGGAAAGTGAGAACAGTAGCTCCTAGACAGGCTGGTACTCAGTCGTAACACACATGGACAGGCTGGTACTCAGTCGTAACACACATGGACAGGTTGGTACTCAGTCGTAATACACATGGACAGGCTGGTACTCAGTCGTAACACACATGGACAGGCTGGTACTCAGTCGTAATACACATGGACAGGTTGGTACTCAGTCGTAACACACAAAGCGTTCCATGTGACACCTGGCCTGAAATGGACACCCGATTTGTTGTTTTCTAGAAGATTCCAAATATCCCTACCCAGGTGTCAAAATAGCCACTTTAGTGATTTAAGCATGGTTGCTTCAGCCTTTCCTTTTGATGCCCACATGCGGACCCACCATTGGGTGGGATGGATGGTAGGAAAGGCCATCACCAAGAATGATGTCCCCTCAGCAGCCCCCATTCTCACTTCCGATCCCTGGCCTCTTGTTCGGAGACTCAGGTCCACACGAATGTGTGGGTGACTAAGCCGGCCTGGCCTGTTCTCCACTCTCCAAGTCATTTCTGAAGTGCTGCCAGAATGGAGCCATAAAAGGAGAGGCTCCCTGGCTGTTGCCTTTGTTCTTCTGAGCTGGAATGTCTCACAATGACAGGCAGTGAGGAAAAGCCCCTTCAGTGTCCCAATGCCACCTCCCTTCAGCAGCTCCGTCAGACTCACCTTCCTGGGTTGCACACCCCACTGGTGGCTGACTGGAAGATCCGTGCTCCCTGGGCCCAGAGAGAGGAGGGATCACCTGAATTTCCACCTACTGGGTGGCCAGCTGTAGACCTTATCTCCTGGGAAAGGAAGAGACCTGGGGAAACAATAGCCAGAAGTTAGGGTAGACTTGTATGTTTGGGGTTGGCCTCTCTGTCCCCAAGCTTTGGGGGTCTTTAACTAAGTGCCTACTATGTGAGTAGCACAACCCTGGGGTTTGAGCTTGTGGATTTGGGGTTTTATTATTATTCAGATTGCTGAGGCTAACATACCAGAGGACAACAAGGGTCACTCAAAGATCCTTTGTTCTTCAAAGTCCCGAGAGGAGGAGCCACAGCGTGCGGTGCAGGGGCCACCTGGGCAGCACCAGCGATCTGAAGGCAGAGGGAGCCAGGAAAAACATGGCGAGCCTTTGTAGTGGTTTCTGCGGGGAGCAGCAAGCCCCGCCAGGGACTGACTCATTTGAATAGTTTCGCAGCCTCTGGGGTAAAGGGACTCTTCTAGACATCTAGTACCTGGCCCAGGGTCACTGGGACAGGGCAAGATTGCTCTGGGTATAAGAGCCCTGTAGAGCACCACCCTCCAATCCTGAGAGAGAGAGAGAGAGAGAGAGAGAGAGAGAGAGAGAGAGAGAGAGAGAGAGACAGAGACAGAGACAGACAGAGACAGAGAGAGAGACAGAGAGAGAGACAGAGAGAGAGACAGAGAGAGAGAGAGAGAGAAAAGAAAGCCCCCCTCCCCCCCCCCGCGTGCACCAGTCCAGCTATCCCATGGCCATCTCTAAGAATTGGCTACCCCTTAAAGCACAGTTTTTCTAGCCACGTAGGCCTTGGCTGTCACAGCATCCAAACTGAAAAGTATATAATGTAGCCAGGCCCTGGATCCCTGGTGCACAAAACCCACCAGATCCCTGTCTCAAAACCTTTCCTCTCCCAAGGAGGGAATCAGTGAACTGCTGAGCATTGTCAAGTGTGCTGAGGGATCAAACTGGGGAGGAGCCAACAGTATCCGTGAAGATGTGGGCTAAGCCTTCGGCTCTAAGCAGGGAAGGAGATGAGTGCATCTTCTCCCTCACTGATGCTAGCCATAGCTGACTAATGGAATCTGAACTGGAGCATGTCAAAAGCAAGGGAAACACAAAGCCAAGTGAGGTCTATGCAAGGGCAAAGACCAGCATGGGGAAAGGACAGAGGAAGGACTCTCCAAGGAATTTTCCTTGAACTTCCTAATCACCTCCGAGGGCCTCGTGGCTTATCTGACCATGGAACATCTGTTCCTCCCTGGAGCTAGAGAACAGTATGGGCAGAGGCCTTGGAAACCTTTGAACACAGGGCCCCATAATGGTTGTCTCCATCCTTCCTGGTATCACCCTGGGCCACCTTCTGCATTCACCTTCTTCTCCCAGACCATTTGGAACCCATCTGGAAGTCATTATGAAAATCAGGCTTGGTCAGGGCATCAACAAACAGGGAGATAAGAAAAGGCTTGACTCTGCTTCTGGCCACTCTCTGCCTGGATTCCTTCACCAGGTCTGTCCCAGCCGGCACCTACTACCCACCAGACCTGCCCTCACATGGGAATAGAAGTCCCAGAAGAAAAGCTCCTCTAGAGGAGTAAATTCAAATGGAGGGGCACTCAAGGCATTAGTCCTTGTGGGGATGGGGCAGTTCTCGGCCTATAAGAAATGAAGCCACCTCAAAAAGTATCACCCAGGAGGTTTGCTGACTGTATCTTTCCACTCCCAAACCGTGGGCACCAGAGAGAGATAATCAAACCCAATTAATGATTTGCCGTGTCATTTTTGAAAAAGATGAATGCTGAAATGTTTTTAAATTCTTTGCCTAATTGAAATCAGTGTTTATATGATTTGCCAAAGTTTAAAAATGTGTGTGACAGGCCGAAAATGTTAGCTTAAGGAGAGGTTCAGGCGCGGCAGATGCGAAAACACTGAAAACCATTCATCTAATTTAATTGTCAAGTTGTGCCAAAAATGCTAACGTGATATCTTTGAAGAGTAATTGGTACAAAGAATATCCTCAAAGAGAAATATTTCCACACACGTCTGGCTCTTATCTTGCCCTCCTTGGGTTCTCTCCTCCCATTGGCAGAGCTCTCTGTGGTCCATCCCTTCCTCTCTGAACAGGGACCCCGCTTCTGCCGAGCTTTGCAGCCACTAAACTTCATCATGCCATGGAAACGAATGCAAATTCTTTCTTTAGATGGAGTCCAAGACATTCGTGGAGGAATTCTTAATCCTCTGTGGCTGCCAAATATGGTCTTTGCAAGTATCTGTTTAACCTGGTAAATTGAGAAACTGTGGCTTGCTCCATTCAGAGGCAAGGGTAGCTTCTCTCATGAAAAAGAATGAATTTGAGGTTTGGGTGATATTTCCTGGAAATAAGTATGAGGCTTCTGTTTGCTTAACCCCCCAGTCATATTCCCTGGAACTTCTTGGAATAGTCCAAAGGAGAGAGGACTAGGAGTTGAGGGAAATGGAAAATGCACCCCTCATCTACCACTCTAAGAGGATGGGACGCCATGGTCCGCCATGTGCACCTTCTGCAGTGCCTGTGAGTGGTCAGGAGCATTTTGTCTGCCTCCTGGACCACAGGTGATGGATGGCTTAATGTCATCTTCCTGCATCCTCAAGGGGCTTGCATCTGCAGCTTCCCGGTAATGATACACCTAGCCCCAGCCACACTGAAGAGTCCCCTCCTCAGCTTCCTCTCCTGTTCTAAATATCTTACACACACACACAGAGAGAGAGAGAGAGAGAGAGAGAGAGAGAGAGAGAGAGAACATATTTACATATTTATCTTGCTCACTGTCTGTCAACCTGTAGAATCTGGTTCCCTTTTGGGCAAAGATTCCGTTCACTATGTACCTGGCACACAGCAGATATTTGGTACCGGTTGTCAAAATAACGAATGGAGATTTAGATGTTTGTAAAATTACTGACATAACAACATCCCCATTGAGAGCAGTAGTCAGGAAATAAGGAATATCTGCTAGCCACATAGCCTGGTTAGCCATTACAGATCTTTTACATTTAAGAAAAAATAGATTTTTTTTTTCTTAAGAGAGAGAAAGCTAAGGTTCACTTCCTCCAGCTGCTTGTGGTATCACACAGAGATCAGCAGGGCCTCGTTCTAGCCAGTGGACAGGATACCGTGTGCCACCGCTACCTGACACAGCTGAATGACCTGTGGCCTCTCCCGCCTTCTCCCAGTCAACCTTCACCAGCTGAACCGTCACCCCTTCCCAGCTTTGGAGTGCCAGTGGCTAAGTGAGACTTCTAACTTTGTGGGTGCCTGCTCTTGAGGTCTGTGTGTATGTGTGTTGCCGAGAAAAAGGACTCTGTTGGAAGGCTGTTAACCAACAGAAGGGGAAGAACTGGCAAGGCTGCAGGGATCGAGGGAAGCAGACATAGCCTGAGCCCTTCACCAATGTCATTCTGGGAAACATGGCCACCTCCTTTGCTCCTCCTAAAGTCAGTAGTGTCCCAGCCATAAGCTATAAGCAGAGGTAATGAGAGAAGTCTGAAGTGTCTGTGAGTGGTTTACCTTAGTCTCTCCTGCCTACCTTCCTGACTGTTGAACCCAGGAGCCAGAGTCCAAGTAACCACAACAGGAAGCCCCAGGCAGACACAACTGAATGAGAGTGATGTGGATTGTGTAAAACCACACCTAAAGATGGGGCCATCAGCGTAACTTGGCACATCTAGACTAATACACAGTCAGCCAGGGTTTTTTGTTTGTTTGTTTGTTTGTTTGTTTTGTTTCGTTAAGACAAGGCTTCTTTGTGTAACAGCCCTAGCCATCCTGGAACTTGCATTGTAGACCAGGCTGGCCTCAAACTGAGAGCTATCTGCTTGTCTCTGTCCCACCACCCCCAGTGCTGGGATTAAAAGCATGTACCACCACACCTGGCTAAACACTCAGTTTTTAAAAGAGCGTCTCTTCCTTCCATCACTACAGTCAGCATTGACTGAGCCTCCCTTGTGTGTTCAGAATCAGAGGAATCACTAGAGATCATCACGGAGGAAAACAGAGGGCAGCTTTGGTCTCTCAGCAGCTCCCATTGTAGCTTTTGGGAACAGGATTTTAAGATGATAAGCCCATGATAATGCTTCTTGGTGATAAATGTGTCTCTGTTTTTAAGAACAGAGCCAAAGGAAGATATGTGGGTGTGGAAAAGTCCAGTGTTTCCAGGGGATTCAGAGAAGGTCTGGCAACAATGTCATGTGTGCGCGAGAATCTGAAGGCGGCAGAGGCAAGCCTTGCAGGCCTCTGAAAACGAACACTCTTGACATTGTAAAGAAGTACATGCAAAGGCCCTGGGGTGAGGAGGTATCTGCTGTATGTTTTAGCCATCTAACAAGAATATAGTGAAGACAGACAGAATGGTGAAGTTGAGCGAATTAGGAGGAACCAGGGCCAAATGCATCAGGCACCTGTGGCCGCAGTAAAGTGAGCGGTCAAGTGAGTCAAGTCATTTTTATGAAAAAGGCAGGCAGATCTTTGTCACAAACTAACCTTATTTTGATAAGATTTCTCTGGCTTATTTGAGACCAGTCAGGAGAAGTAAAAAGACAGAAAAGCTTTTGGAATAACCCAGAAAATGTACCTCAGAGGAAGGCCCAGGCAACAGCAGTGAGATAGGAGAAACAGAGGGGCCTGAGAATGTGTGATTTGAAAGGAAAGGCAGTAAGCAAGAAAGAGAAATCAGAAGCCAGGAGTGGTGGCGCACACCCTCAATCCCAGCTCTCAGGAAGCAGAGGCAGGTAGAGCTCTGTACGTTCAAGGCCACCATCTCCAATGAATACCTTTCCAGGAAGCCCTGAGCTGTCAGCAGATAGGAGTTAAACGTTGTCATTCTGGAATGCTGGTTACCTGCTGGTTGCTGCCCTTCCCATCACACGGAGCCCATAGCCCATAGCCCATAGGGCCCTGCCTTGAGGCCTAGTGGGACTAGCACAGCCCTATCACTGCACTGACCCACTCTGCAGGCAGCTGTGCCATGTGCAGTTCTTCACTTGGAAGACAAAGAACAAATCTCCACTGGTAAGAGTACATCATGGCAAGATGTACTTGGCTAGAGGGGCCGGCATACTTGTAATGAGCTGAATATAGATTCGACTGAGCTATGAAATAAAATAATAACTATTTTAATATACAGCGCCTTCCTGCCAAGGCAGCCGAAGTGCAATAAAATTAGTCCAGAGAAAAATGAAAAAGCACCAAAAGCAGTCACCTTTAAAAAGAACCAGACCAGCAGGGCCCAAGGAGGGAAGCCTGCACCAAGAGCGAGACTCACAGGCTAGTGATAAAGCAGTAGAGAGGGAAGGCCAGAAGGAAATAGTCCAGGCTGCTGTCTGCTATTCCACTAATCACTACGTGACCTCATCTCCCACTGTGGCTTCATGTCCCAACAGGGGTGATTCTCTGAGGCCCCAGTTAGGGCGCTAGACCCAAATCCATTACCTGCAGGGGAATGTATCTCACGCCCTCCTCCTGACAAACCTCTGTCCCTCCATCACTTCCTCACCCTCCTCCCATCAACCGACCTGTGGCCTTCCTGCCTTCTTACCTTCTCCCACCAGCTCCTGCTGTGTCACCCCCCCCCCCCGCAGGATCCTCACCCCCTTCTTAAAGGATCAGGCTTTAAAGAGAGAGTCACACACATCCATGACCACATTGGAATCTCATTTTATGTCGAGAAGTTCCAAATGACTCACCAGGGCATCCAGGTCCTAGAGACTAGGGCAGATCCACCTCTCCAACACTACCTCATGCTACTCTTCCCTATGGTGACCTTGGAAACCAGTCCTGATTAGACCCTTTTATTGTCTCCTTTCTCACAGTATGCAAGTATCATGGGAGTGGGGACATTGTTTTCCTTTGGATTTCCAATATATAGACTATGTTCCAACACACACACACACACACACACACACACACACACACACACAGAGAGAGAGAGAGAGAGAGAGAGAGAGAGAGAGAGAGAGAGAGAAATCATTGGTGTAACAGGAAATGGTAACTATTTCCACCTCTCTAATGTGGGCAGGATTTGTGCCTCCTTATATCTGCCTACTTTCCTTATATCAAATGGAATCTAGCCCTGAGCAGGTGCTTAATCTTTTCTTTATAGTGAATGAAGTAGTTTTAATTCTTCCTTGAATCTATTTTCCAGTCGGGAGAGTCTGCCTTTTCCCCAAGCCCTACACTGAGTATATAGTGGGGCTGGATTTCAGCCCATGCAGTAACACACAGTAGAAGCTCAATGAATGGCTATCATAGAGTCAAAGCCAAGGGCACCTACCTAGTTCCAGAGCCAGAAAGCTAAGGCCCTGGGACCTTATCCTCAGAGATAGCTGCTCCTCGCTGGATGCAAGGATCTTGTCTGAGCCTTCTGAGGAAATGTGGAATGAAAGAGGGACGTCCTTCTAAAGGAGAGCAGTGTGGAACATGCCTACACGGCAAGTATTTACACCCTTCACAGCACAGCCCGGGGTGCGGGCTCCGAAATCAAATGACTGTTTCTGAGAGTATTTTATTTTAAAAGCCTCTGAGTGACAAATGATTTAGCAAGTTTTCAACACTGTGCTTCATGTGGTTTTGGTTGCCAGAGGGTGACTTACAGCCGAGCCTGGGAGCTCAAACCCAAGTGAGCCTCGAGGCTTCAGCAGTCACATCTTCTTTATGATGTTTAAGAAAGCTTAGCGGCTCTTCCTTCCTCAGAGCATGGCCCGGACCGGGAAGGCGTGCCAGCCCCATCTAACAGAGGGCCGAGTATGCTAACACGGTTGACGCACAGACTTTCTCTAGAGTAAGGAGAGCCACTCAGGGTGGAAAGGGTTAATTGACCCTTTAGCCTGAAGCTCATATTGCCTTCTCTTCCCAGCAAGCTTGGTGTGCCTGTTGGCTACTGAATTTCCAACTTGGGGTGTGGGGTAACTTTTTTAATATAAACACAGCTATCTAATTATCATAAGTAAATTCCTTGTTCCTTTAATATCCATTTCTGATACTTACGCTAAACCAATATAGCATGAAATAGATTGATTCTGTTGTAAAATAATGTTACATTACAGAATCATACCATAAAGCTATCATATTTCTCAGTGATTTTAATTAGTATCAAGTTTTGCCTAGAATGACAGAAATCACGAAACCTCTTTCCTCCTGTGTAAAATAGTTCTGATAGATGGCAGTCTACATTAGGGTGTTGGGCAGGTGGCATGGTGTCACCAGGAACCTGGCTTCCCCTTCCATGCCACTCTTTTGTCCTAGACAAGGGATCAGCAAATGGCAGCCTCAACCCAGCAGCTGCCCTTATAACTCAAATATCCTTGGTCAAGTGCAGTGCGTGGCTGCCTTTGCTCTCCAGTAGAGTCAAGGAGCTACCACGGAAAGCCAGTGGCCGGCAAAGCACACTGACTGGGACCTGCCTGTGCACGTGACTTCTACCTTCTGATTCAAATGGCTACTCAGGATGGCCCTGGGGTCCGTGTTCTAGGATATGAAAATGAAGACGAAGTTCTGGAGGATCTTCCTGCCTGCATTCCACTCACCAGAATTTAACCAGATGGTCAAACACAGCAAGGGAAGGTGGGAAATGTAGTCCTTTCTCTAGTAGCCAGGAGTCCAGCTAAAAATCGAAGATCCCATAGTTAAAGGGAGGGAAGAAGTGGGTTGTACACTTAGCAGTTTTTCATCCCAAGGATCCGTCAACATGGGAATGACACTTTCCTCTTTACAGCCAGGGAAGCTGGGACTGCTACATTTGTGAAGCTTCTTAGAAACAGCACTTCAGTATCCCAAAGGATTAGAATATAGTGGTTCACAGACCCAGGGACCTAGAGGATGTTAGGAAAGAGTGGACATTTTGTGATCTCTCACTCAGTAGCTTCTACTGCACTAAAAGTAAATCATCATCACATCCATGTTGTCCAGGCTTTGCTCTTCTTTAAGAGCAAAATGGTGTCTTTCTACTTCCAGATAAACTCAAA
Organism: Chionomys nivalis; assembly: GCF_950005125.1. Taxonomy (NCBI): domain Eukaryota; kingdom Metazoa; phylum Chordata; class Mammalia; order Rodentia; family Cricetidae; genus Chionomys; species Chionomys nivalis. The sequence goes on along the minus strand of NC_080090.1, from coordinate 27,754,579 downwards.
TCTCCCCTCTTCAAACTGTCAGGCGAAAGCCATCCTTCCTGCTGACAGGAGAAAAAGCCTGTCAAGGGAGGGCTGGCTAACATTTGCCACAGAGTCGCTAGTACCTCCCTCGGCCTCAAATCAAGTAGATGCCTAGCGAACCATCAGCGCACTGAACTCAAATTGGGAGCTGCTTTGAAATAAGAACTGTATCGTCCTTCTGCTCCGTCCAACTTCTTTTATGGTCCTGGTCATGCTGTAATATGGTGGGTAGCTGTGTCTGTGGAAATGTGTTCCATTCCAAATGGCAAAAGCCCAGTTCCAACTGACTAAGGCTGAAAAGAATATTTATTGGCTAATGTTCCTCCAAAGTCCAGGCAGGGTTGGTTCTGCTTGCAGGCACAGCTGGATCTCAGACCTCTGCCTTCTCCATCTATCTCTACATCTTTTACCCCTCCCACGCAATTGTATTGTTCTCTTTGCCTCTCTTTACATGGTGGCCTGGGAGAAAGCAGCCATTTCTCTACATTCCTCATTATTTTCTGTTCAGTATCCTAGAAGAAAGGGGTCCACCTCTGTCACCTGTTAACAGAGACTGCTCATTTGTTTCCCAGCCACCCAGATCCAAGTAATCACATAGAAACTATATTGATTACAACTGCTTGGCCAGTGACTCGGGCACATTCCTAGCTAGTTCTTATTTCTTAAACTAACCCATTTTTATTAATCTGTGTATCACCACGAGGCTGTGGCCTGTCTTCAGCAGCTACATGGCCTCTCCCTGACTCTATCTACTCCCTCTCTCTTTCTCTGGATTTGCTACTTGACTGTACTCTGCTAAGGCATTGGCTGAAACAACTTTATTCATCAACCAATAAAAGCAACACATATAGAGAAAGCCATCCCACATCATCTCCCCTTTTCTGTCTAATTGAAAAGGAGGGTTTTAGCTTTAGCATAGTAAAATTACATACATATAATAAAACAGGTGTGGTGGGGGGGAAATTATGTATTCTGTCAATTACATTTTAAATAAATGCTGATTGGCCAGTAACCAGACAGGAAGTGGGGGGATGGGAACAGGAGAATGCTGGGAAGGAGGAAGCCTATTCCTCCCCAGTCCTGCCCAGATCACTGAAGAAGCAAGATGTGACCTGCCCCACTGAAAAAGCTACTGAGCCATGTCACTAACATAGATAAGAATAATGAGTTAATATAAGTTATGAGTTAATACAAAGCCTGAGCTAATTAATGGGCAAATCAGTTTATAAACTAATGTAGACTCTCTGTGTGATTTTTCTCTGGGACTAAGTGGCTGTGGGAACTGGGCAGGACAGAAACCCCAACAAAGCAGGCCCTCATGTTACACAGGTATCGAACAAGAATTACTGTTACAATGCTTCTTGTGAGTCTAAAGATTCATAACTAATTCATATTTTATCATAACTAAGAAAAACTATAACTATCTGTCTTCAACTCCATCAAAGACTCCAAAAGAATATACTGTTACCTAAGTGCACTGTAAGCAACTTCCAAAACTCTAGAATTAACAGAGACATCTTGCTGCCTGGACAGTCACACAAAGTTCTTCCATAAATTTTGGGTCATTCATATTCAACCTATAGGCCCATAATATCTGGCAGACGTTTTAGTGAAGAGGAAATTTGAAAGTCTGCTCTACCTTCTAGTGGCAAAGTTCGTCAGTTGCATTCTTCTGTGTCCTGTAGAATGTCTGGCAGTTTCTTCTGCAAAGCAGGAACACTGATGGAACATTCTATCTTTTGGAAAGGTCAGCAGTCACTTTTATATGGGTCCTGCATGCCAAATTCTTACAGCATAACATCAAGAAGTTCAGGCAAGAACAGTTTCTTGCCCAGATGGCTAACCTTGTCACATTGAAGGCAAATTCTATAACGAGTTTTTTCAATGCTCATCAACCTCTCTGAAGTAATTGGTGTTGCCAGAAGCAGACATATCTCACCGATGAGAAAAGTCTAAGTTCTTAAAACATTTTAAATGCCTTATTCTGTAGGTCTTTGAAAGGTTCAAGGAATACCTATCCATCTGAAATACACCTCTGTGCATCTAGAAAACCTAACTAACATGACTACATTTCATTTCTATGTCAGCATTCACATAACAGAATATATGAATGAGCTGGGCAGGACATTTGCCCATCCTGGAGCCAATCACTGTAGCCCAAGGACTGAGTAATCTGAAGAGAAGGAAGTGAACCCTCAGAGCTCATGACAGGGTAGATTGGGTAGCGTATGGCACTAACAAATGATTATACTCTCTTTGCTCCCTTTAGTGTCATGGTCCTTACAGTCAAAAATATAATCCAGACTCTTGGGAGACATTCTTACTAGCCAAAATCCTCTTCAGGGAACAAAACTGAGATGTTCGTTCCAGGACCCCTCCCTGCTTTACTTACTGCTAATGGGTGGTTATTCTTTATTTTTAAGTAAGGTTATAGATATTCTGTCTTCCAAACAAGCAGACCACCATTCTTGTCACATGTGCATTCTCTATGGTAGCCAGAGCTGACTTTCAGGCCTCTGCTTTGTACCCAAGTGACTGTTAATTTGGGATTCATGTGTTTCTTTGACCTTCAGTGCATGGTTGATGGATGGGTTTTTAAGCATCTTTAAATGAATTACAATATACGCCAAACTTATATTTTTGTAATAGTTCTGCCAAACTGGACTACAGTGGATGGCTTATTTCCACATTCTTCTGGAATGTACATTTCATAAAATTTTACGCCTGTCACTTGGTAATTCGCCAACATTCATTTGCTATCATATCATGATCTTTTTTTTTAAAACCAACAATGAAAAAAAAGTTAAACACAGGTATTAGCATGGAGAGAAATGCCTTCCAATAGTTTGTCATTTGGGATGTCTAAGCTGGAGAAAGATGAGCTCCAAAAAAATAAAAAAATAACCCAGCTGGAAAGCAGTGAAAAGAAGAGAGGGAGGCAACTGGACCTGTGAACTTGGTGCTCACTGCCGGCCTTGGAAGTTCATCTCTCTGTAGATGGTGTACACAGAACACAGGGACTCGCAGATGACATCACTAAACTCAATTAAGACACATGAACTTGTTCTGTTAGTTGAGACTCTTGGCTTCGAGTAATAAGTACTCAACTCACATTGGCTTAATTTCAAAAGAAAATCTAGAATTTTACAGTTTATATAACCAGAAAGTTCAGGAGTCCATGTGACACCATCAAAACACCTTCTTTCTCTATCCCAGGCACTTCTTGTCTCTTGGCTGAATTCATTTTTGGTTTGGGTTTGTTTGGGTCCTTTTATCACACTGGTGTGGCTGTGGGCTGGTACCATCTGCATTAACAAGTAACTGACTGCCTTTTAGTTGTTCCAATAACAACTCAAGGCAAACCTGCATTGTATTGTTTTGCATCCTGGTGCCTCACCACCCATGCCTGGGCATGTTTTGATGAAATTGGCCAATTCTAGTCAAGTGTCCTCACTCACGAGGGGCATAAAATAAAAACAGAGAGCCGGGCGGTGGTGGTGCACGCCTTTAATCCCAGCACTTGGGAGGCAGAGGCAGGCGGATCTCTGTGAGTTCGAGACAAGCCTGGTCTACAAGAGCTAGTTCCAGGACAGGCTCCAAAACCACAGAGAAACCTTGTCTCAAAAAACCTAAATAAATAAATAAATAAATAAATAAAACCAGAGGAAGGATAATTTCCCTCAATGAAATTGTGGGTGCTATTATTATGAGGAGGATGGATATAATACAGGAAGTGTGCCCGTCATGCCTACTTGCCTTAAAGGAACAATGTGGAACACAGATGTGCAGAATGCCACCACTATTCTCCTATCTTCAGGGTAGAGAATTTCGGTTTTAGAAGGTCTTTACAAACCATGAAGACTGGTACATGCAGGCATGGTTTTGGCTTTCTTCTCCTATCTTCAGGGTAGAGAATTAAAGTTTTTGGAAAGGGCTTTACAAACCATGAAGATTGGTACCTGCAGGCATAGTTTCGACTTTCACTTCAGATTAAGCACTTTTTGTTGGGACAGAGCTACAGAGTCCAGAGCCGCGTTCACTGAGTTGTCTATCTTACCTACATCCAAGTCCATAGAAGACCTTAATTCTTTGGTCTCCTTTTAAAAAGACAAGGTGATAGCATGGCAAACCTTTAACTGAGAAAATGTTAGGATGATCAAAACCTGTCTGAATGGATGAAGCCAGGCTTGTACTTAACCATGGACAGATTGATGAGTCAACCTCTTGCCACAAGATACGGGAACAGGTTCACCTCTCACCACTCCTGAGTCTTGCTAGAAGATGTTTGATGCTCTTGGGGAGGGATATTAGAGACTCAGTGGTCCAGCAGTTTACCAGGGCAGTGACCTTAGTAACTGAGCCACATGATAGAATATTTCTTCATCAGGTTCTTCTTTGGTCATATTTCTAAGCTGACTTGTGACATAATGATAGCTTTTCCTCTTCTCTGAAATTTTTCTAGTTACCTCTTGTTGCATAAGTAACAACCCCAAACTTGTCTTTAGGTTGGTTTGGTTCAGGCATTCTGTCAAAGCTATGCTGGAGATGTGGTTCTATATGGCATGCAGGGAGCTCACTTGGTGACAGGAAGGTGCTAGCTTTGAACCTCTGAGATATTTCTATCCTGTCTGGTGACGTGGTGGGATGCTGAAGGCCAGGCTTTTCTTCTACATCGTTCTCCTAGAATGGTCTCCCCTAGGTAGTTTGGTCCTTTGCATGGTAGCTTTGAGCTTTGGGAGACCAAGGGAAAAGCTGGTAGTCTTAGAGATGGGCAATTTCTACCAGGTTCATCAATTATTGTAACCCAAGCAGTGTCAAGGGGCGGAACAACAAGCTCCCTTCTTGTGGCCATTTTGAAATGCATGCAACGAAACAGAGGAGAATCAACTCACTCCCTTACAACATATGTTGTTTGGTTTGCAAAGATGTCACCATAGCTAAAGGGTCTCCCAGTGGCAACTTTCACAGACTTTCTGACAGTCAGTCCCATTTGTAGTAAAGGAGCTCTTAGGCCACAGCCTCCCAGGAGCTTATAATGTGTGACTTCCCAGAATGGGGGACCCCAAGAGCAGAGCTGTTCATTCTTGGCAGAGAGGTGCTTCTTGGGTGATCTTTGGACATTGCTAATTGGTATTGCATTAGACCTTAACCTACAACTTCCCAAATAATGTTTGTGGTTCAAGCTGGACACTTAGGGAACACCCCAAGAGTAATGGTTTCCAACTGTTTTTCTGTAACTCATCCTGTTCTGCAAGGTAATCCCAAATTCAGCTTCTATGTGAACAAAAGAAAGGCACTCTGAGATATTTGGGTTGGAAAGAGTGGTACAGTGGAAAGCCGGAAAAGGATTCAGGGAGTCTCAGAACCCAAAAAACAGATGTAAAGGGAAATTGGGGGGCTGGAGAGATGGCTCAGGGATTAAGAACTCTCTTCCAGAGAACTCAGGTTCAATTCCCAGCACCCATGTGGCAGTTCACACTGTCTGTGACTCCAGTTCCAGAGGATCTGATACCCTCACACAGACTTACATGCAGACAACACACCAATCAATGATCAATAAAATATAAAAATTGAAATTAAAAGAAGGGAAAATCGGGTAGGAACCTTTAGAGCAATGCTTCTCAACCCCTTAGGGGTTGCATATCAGATGTTATTTACATTACAATTCTTACCAGTAGCAAAATTACAGTTATCAAGTAGCAATGAAGTAATTTTATGGTTGGGGGTCACTACAACATGAGGAAGTGTATTAAAGGGTCCCAGTGCTAGGGAGTTTGAGACCCACTTCTCTAGAGAGGCAGTATGGTCCCCAATGTTGGTAAGAGTCAGTACAGTTGTAAGGGGTGCAAAAGCCTTGAACCTGCATTGTCTCTCCTGTCTATGAAAGCATTCCATAGGCAGCACTAACACTGCCCTTGGCTTATTGACAAAGAATCTAAAACTGGACCTCAGTGAATTTCTTGCTTAAGGCAAGGGCTAGCTCTTGTCCCTGTATTCCACCTATAGGGAAAAAGTAGAGTATACTGGGAAGACAAATAGCCCTCAGATGTAAAGTCCTGGCTGTATGAGGGAGAACCCGTGCAAGGATGACTGGGCCAGCAGCTAGGTTAAGAGCATATGCTTCTTTCCAGCCACTACACTGAAATTCTCAGTCTACAAGTGGCGGAGAAAGCTTGGTCAGTAAAATGTTTACCCCTAAGTTCTGAGTTCAGACCCCAGGACCCATGCTAACAAAACAAACCCAACAACAAGAAAAGGTACGGCAGCATGTGTTTGTAAACCAGGGCTGAAAGGATAAACATAGGTGATTCTCTGGGGCTTAGTGGCCATCCAGCCCTGCCTAATCTGTAAGTCTTAGGTCACCATGAGAGACCCTGTCCTCAAAGTCAACGCAAACAACTCCCGAGAAACAATTATGGTGAGAACACTCTAAAAAAAAGAAAGAAATGAGATCCTCCATTTGTCTCCTTGGCCGTGTAATCTAGGGCCCACCCAGCTTTGCTCTGGTGTTTGTGGGGGGCTGTTGCAGTGTGTTGATGAAGTCTGTAGGAAATACCGAGAAGGGAGCTGTTATAGCACTCTGTGAAGTTTGTTGCCATGAGGCAAGCTTCTCCGCCAGAAGATGCGCAAACTTAGAGGCTGTGTAACATCAGATAGGGGCACGGCTGAAGGACTCAAATGTCAGAGAACTTCTCTGCTGTGGGCCATTTTGCTCTCTTGGAACTCTCTGACAAAGTTTGAGGGTGTGTGTGTGTGTGTGTGTGTGTGTGTGTGTGTGTGTGAATTAGGGATGATGCTGGCATGTAAAAGGGAAAACCAGAGATGTTGCTGAGTAGCACATAGGGACAGCCCTTTTTCCCTAGCTCACAGTGGCTACCTGGCCCCATTGTCAGTAGTGAGCAGACTGATAATCCCTGCTCTTGTTTTGCATTTTCAGATGATTTCTGGAGTTTGAAGTCTGTCTCCATCTGAGTGTATGGGACATAGTGGTGGTTAGGATGCTAAATACCACCACTACCTGCTTTTTTTTTTTAAATAAAGGTTTATTGGCAAATAGCCATGCCCACTTATGTACCCACTGCTGCCTTTCAGGGCCCTGGCTAATCAAGGCTCAAAGAGAACCTCACCACCCTGTGACCTAGCCAGAATGGAAAGCTGAGCTGTCAAGAGTTTGCCTGGCACTTCCTTCCGTGGCTTAGAGGAGATAACTCTCTCCTCCCCGTTATGCTCCCAGAGCATGATAGTGAGATCATGTCTGAGCACTCTTAGTCTGCCGAATAGGACGCTCACCTTCCCTCATGGAGTAGGGCTCCATTCCCCCAGAGCAGATGAGTCAAAATGAACTTGCCTTGGCCAAGGAGAAGCTAAAACAGGTTAGAGCTCAGGGTCATGTCATTGTGGGAAAAGAAGGAACAAAGAGAAATCAGTCTCTCTTATTCTTTGTGTATCATTGCCAGAGGAGAGTCCAGAGGTAGGAGGGCACTAATGGATTGGCTGAGGGCATTGTCCCACACAGCCTCTGTGGGAACAATTTGACAGGGATCTGCACCATATCCCCAAACCTGGCCAACCCTGGGGCTTGGGTCCACTTACTCTGGATACCTTCCAGCCTTGTTTCCCAGGCTGGGCCTCTTGGGGACACACGTGTTGTCTAGTATAGATAATTTGATTTCTAGCATGCAAAGCACTGACGGCTTAGCTGTCAAGCAGTTCTGAAAGGGGGTGATGAGATAGGGCCCAGTGCCTTGGGGGTTTAGGCTGGCTCTGGTGGCATGTTGGGTGGCAGGATGGGTTTTCTGGAGCCTGGTGTCTTGGTTTCAGTCTCAATGTAGCATGTGGACCTTACATAAACTCATGAATGCATCTCTTTACCCGTCGACACTTTCTTCTTCATTAGAAGCTACGGGGAGCTGAGGGTTGTGGTTCAAAGCTATCTACCATGGACACCTCAAGCAACCAGAATCCCACAGTTGAGGAACCATGCCTGGCTTTGTGGGAAGGATGAGAGATGGCAAAGAACAAGTAGGTTGAAGAAGACTAAAGAATTAGGGAGGGAAGCATCTCCTGTTCACACCCATAGAGAGAGGCTGAGCTCACTCAGGTGATTAAAAACTACTTAGAGCTGTAGGCCTTGGGAAGCTAAAGACTGGAGCCTCGGGGCTGACCGTCCCGCCTCTGGGCCCTCCATGTCAGCCTGCCCATCTGCTTTGCAGACTCGTGAAGAATTCATTCAGCATGTTCTGTAGAGCAAAATATGAATAGCATCTCCCTACACACCATGTTCATTTTCAGTCACTTGCAAGCTGAGCCCTGATCTCTGGAGGGTCATGAAGTTAGGATGGATGGGAAGTTTGGCATGGAAAGCACTGTTTATCCCAGATCTATAACATATTCCATACTTCCAAGATCCAGCATGGATCTCAGAGGAGAATTTAGCCCATTATATGGTATGAGACAAGTATTAAAAACATACCCCAAACATGTAAGTGCTCAGACAATAGCATTGCCAAGCAAAGCAAAATATTATGTAAAATCTGAGCCAAAGGTCACAAACACAGACACTTCTCTGGAGCTGTCAAGGACTGTAGAAGAGGGATTAGAGTCATTTGATGCACATCAGACTGACTTCTGCACACTTCGGGCTCTTGCATCTGGTTGGCCGGCCATGTGTACTCTGAGCCTTGCTCCACTTGCAAGGAGAATATGAGCTGCTAAAGGGGAATCCGATGGCTGAAGCGTATCAGAAACCTTTTTGCTTTGAAACCACAGCTATATGCAACCTTGGCAATCTTGTTCCTTGGTTAATTGGAGGGACAGTTGGAGGTCAGGGTTTCTACAAAGTATGAGACTCTTTGGACCTCTGTTTTTACTCCTCTGGTTTCTCTTATCCATGCCCAAACTCCCAAGTAATTTATTGAGCACCTACTATGTGCCAGTGTTCTAAGTGCCGGAAGTAGACTGGTAAGCAGAACCAGACATTTCCCTGCTCACTGATCAGCTGGCAAAGGCAGATGGCAATCCAGACACATGGCCATGTTCAGTTGCACCTTTGAAGAGGTTCTGAGGCAGGAAGAGTTGCTCTGAAGTCTGGGGTGATGATTCATGCTCACTGGGGTGCATCATCTGGGAGCACTGCTGTTGCGACTGAACCTCCTGATTACCATGTCAACGTTATGGATGAAAATTCTAAGACACAGAAAGGCCACCCAACCTAGTGAATACAGACACAAGAATTCTCGCCCCAGTGTTCTGTGTCTAAGAGTCCTTGCTCTTCACCCTGCGCTGAGAAGAGTTGAACCTTAGGAGTCCAAGAGGACTTTCCATGATGACGTGGTATGTGAGTTTCGATCTGAGGACTAATTTGGAGTTGAGTCATTAAAGTGGTGCCATTCTAGAGAGAAGGAACAGTGGGTACAAAGCCCAGACACCTCAGGGGATACAGCAGCATGCAGTGGGAAGAGGTTGCCAAGGCCAAACAAGGCAATGAATAGTTTCTCTGACCTTTTCCAAGATGCATTTCTGGCCTATGCAACATGACTTTATGCTGGAAGTTGCCTTCAGAGTATACCAAGTCATGCAAGTGGTTTAACTTTCCATGGTAGCGGAGCTTATGGGGAAGTTTCAAACACAAATGACTCTCCTGGGGGAAGCCAAGAGAAACAAAATTTGTAATCCTTTACAGACTAAGAAGCATGGAATGGCAAAAGTGGGCAGAGTGGGTTGCAGGCTGGAGATGCAGCACCCAGGGTGTGTGAGAGGGACGGGGCCCTTCCCAATAGCTACTCGCGTCCTTTGGCGGATGTCTGTCAACACTGCCTCTGCTGTTCCAGAGATGGCTTCTTCAACTTCGCTTATACTCTCCACTCTGTTAGCATGCCGTGTGTCACTTCCTATCCCCAACTCTGCTTGTGATTTGAAACTGTTACTACCAGGCTACCTCCATGAATCCATCTTCTGGCCCTCAGCTGTGGGTCAACAGAACTTTTTATGCCCCCTCTCACTGAGCCCACCATGGTTCTCTTTATAGTGCCATCATTTGAGTACAGGTGGCATATCTCTTTTTTTTTTTTTATTCTTTTTTAATTAAAATTTCCAACTGCTCCCCGTTTCCCATTTCCCTCCCCTCCTCCCACACATTGCCCCCTCCCCCCACTCCCCTCCCCCATCCCCACTCCTCTTCTCCTCCCCCCAGTCCATTCCCCCTCCCTCTCGATACTGAAGAGCAGTCCAAATTCCCTGCCCTACAGGAAGACCAAGGTCCTCCCACTTCCATCCAGGCCCAGGAAGGTGAGCATCAAAACAGGCTAAGCTCCCACAAAGCCAGTTCATGTATTAGGATCGAAACCTAGTGCCATTGTCCTTGGCTTCTCATCAGCCTTCATTGTCCACCATGTTCAGGGTGCAAACTGTGAGGTTCTGAGTGCATACACCCGTGGCCCCCACGACTGACCTACGGTGGTGCCAGGTTGTAGAAGACAGACAGTATTTGTTGGATGTTGTCCACAGGCTTCACTTTCTCGCGTGCGCTCAGCGGTTCTTCCCTATTAGTTTGTGAGTCAAAGAAGACCCAGGTCTAAATTACCAGGCAGGTGGGGAGCTTTCGTGGCTACTGGAATTAGAGCCAGCTCCACCTTCAGGCATATTGAGCTCCAAGGACTCCGATGATATTTAAGACTAGATATCCCTGCACTAGGCCTTCCTCTGTGTGTTGGTTATTCCTTAGATTCTAGCTGATAGACAAGATGGCTGCCAGCCATGCTCCTCCCAGCTCTGACCCCTCTTGCAAAAAGAAGGGGTCTCCTCTCAGCAGAACTCTCGGCCCAGAGAGTCAGAGCGGTTCAAGGAGTTGACATTACGGTTGGCCCGGCAGAGTAGCAGATCCACCAGTAGCTTGGAGGTGGAAGAGGCAGGAGCCTGGTTACCTTCTATAGCATGAGTTCTGATAGGTCTTAGTACTAAAAGCCTGGAGTCAAACATAGGGGAAAATGCTGAGAGATCAGAGAGATGAAGGAGCAAAATCACAGCCTGCTTACCTATCCAACTTCCCAGCCAAAAATAGGGTGAGTTCCCGTCTCCTCGGCTTTATTACTTCCTTTCCCGCCTAGCCATATCACTTCCTGTCTGTCTGTACAGACCTCCAGCCCTCTATGGTTAGCTAGTGGCTAGCTCCACACTCTTAATCTTCAGGGAAGATTTATTTGTACAAACAAGATATGGCCACAACCTTCCTTATAGGTGTGATGAGTAGGCACTGTGGGGTTAAATCTGTGCCTTCTACCCTGCCTGGTGGCCCATATGCCATTACATTTGGGACACGGGGAGGCCAGCCCTTCTGCTTTCGAAGGACCACTGTTAGCAGTGTTAGGTAGTACTAGGGGAGGGTTGGGGAGATGAAGGTTCAGATCTTCGATGCTAACCCTGGTCTCCAAACATCTGCCCAAGAAATCTGTGGATGGCTTAATGAAGAGTTAGGAAATGTGTCAACCCCCAAGGCTTCTTTACCCTGCCTGCATCAGCCAAATGAAATGTTTCTCCTCAGGGAGCATAGCCAGCCTCTGAGTAAGAAGCAGAGCTCCCGCCTATCCTGGGAAATTCTACAGCCCTCTGTTTCTGGATGTGATGCCCCCGGGTGCTATGGTCTATGACTGGGATTTGGGAGACAGGCACTGGAACAGTTATGCTAGAATTGATGGAAGGGCTGTGTCTCTTGCTAAGGCTTCTCAGTACGAGCTATGTGAGTGAGGAGCAGACAGCCTGTCAGAGTAGAGGTGAGGTGCCCGCTTGCCCTTTCCACCTTCCTTGCTGGGGCTTCAGCTCCTCCATGGCTGTCATGATTTCTGAAGTATTCAAGACTCCAAAAGTTAAACTCCTTTGTCCAAGTCCTCCAGCAGAGAGCTGCTGGCGTGACCTGTCTGATTCTAGACTTTCCCATCCTAATTATTTTTCTGGACTACATAATTGACCTCCTTAGAGGTCTGTGACTCTCCTGCCAGCCCTAACTCACAGTTGGCCAAATCTCTTTCAGGAAGACAGCTCGGTTTTGCTCTCTGAGAGTAGCTCCCTGAGGCCGCTGCTCCCTAGCTCACTGCAGGCCATGTCTCTCTCAATTTCAAGCTCAGATGGACTCAGGCTGGGCTCAGAGGGCTTCTAGACTGAGACAACGAAAACTCATTTTCTGGCATGGTTTGAATTAAATGAGAATTTCCCGTTTTTCATAAACATTTACAGTAGTTGTGGATGCAAAGTTGAAAGGTTTAGGGTTTTGGTGTTTAATTAGAAACAAATGCCCTTTCTGGTCCCATGAGCAGGGCCAGCAGGTCTCTGCTATTAGGGTTATGCCTGTTATTTGTGAGTGTGATTTGATTTTTTGACCATGGAACCTAGCATTGACTTCCCTACAGTGGCAGGGCATGATGGTAGGGAATGGAATCAGTAGCCCCCTGGGGATACTTGTTTCTGGGATCCAGTGTTCCGGGCTGGCTTCAGCCAGCTGAGGCCCAAGAACTCTCCCTTCCTTCCTTCCTCCCCTCCTTTTCTCTCTCCCTCCCTCTCTCTGCTTCCTTTCTTCCTTTCCAGAGTCACTGTGTGCTGAAGGTATCAAAGACTGGACATCCAGCCTCACCTTCTCTGGGGTCTGAGCAGAGGGTTATCTGCCAACCTTCCACATGCAGCTGGTGACTCAGATGTAGGGCTGGCACTACCCTTGAAGCCAGGATCCATGTTCAGTAGAGACCTGCGTGAAAGCAAGTTTCTGACAAGCAGTAGGGAAGAGGTCCAGCATGGTCTTTACTTGTCAGTGAGGAAAGACAGTTTGGAGTTTGGGGATAATGAGAAAGTGTCAATTGCTGCAGTCCAGGACCCACTACACCCCAGGAGAGTGTTATCCATTTGGTGTGCCCTGAAAACAAGCCTGTGCTCCTAAGAGAGACCTCAGTCAGGACATGGATTCCCCTAGAGTAATCTCTGAACTTCCTTGCTGAAGGCAGATAGACATATTAGAAGAAAGGAGAGATCCCCAAGCTCCTGTCTACCTGTTAAAGACACCTTGTGCTCCTATCAGGCAGCATCCTTGGCTACTTGGTAGAAAAGAGCCCATCTTTGATCTCAAAAGCTCTTTTCATAGATTATGAGAGGGATCAAGGAAGTTTACAGCCAGGGGGCTCTCTGAAGCCCTTTCAATCCGTCTTTCTCATATAGAAGATGGAACAATTGAAGACCAGGAAAGGACCCCTGAACTTCATGAATAACAATTATCCAGGTGTCCTGTACCCCAGAACAATACACTTTACTCCAGCAAAAGCAAGAAACAGAGATAGATAGATAGATAGATAGATAGATAGATAGATAGATAGATAGATGGATGGATGGATGGATGGATGGATGGATGGATGGATGGACGGACGGACGGACGGACGGACGGACGGACGGACGGACGGACAGACAGACAGACAGATAGATAGATAGATAGATAGATAGGGAAAAGATGTCCAGTTGTGAGTTGGGCCTCTCCTGTGTCTTCAGATGCTTGTAAGGGACACTGGGTCTTCCCTAGATAATGCCAGGGAAGGCTACTTCCTTCCTGGTGTTCTCAAGGAACCACTCACGAAAGCACTCAGTGTTCCATGCATGGCCATGGAACATTGAGACATTGTAATACACATTAAAGAACCATCCTGCTGGCATCTTCATTCCTATCCCTCCCTGCTCAGCCGTACGAGTACAGACACAACCGTGGGCTCCCATCCTCTTTGGCAGTTGAACTTCAGTGCAGAGGTTTGACAGCGAAGTTTGAGTTTCAAGCCACCATCTCCTAGCTGTGACTTGGTCCTCGTGAGGCTCCCTAGAGGATCGGCAGTTATTAACAAAGGACGTTCTGCACATTTTTAAATAACTCACTGTTGTCAGCATAAGCAAAACAGTGAAAGCTGGAAGCTCCACAGTAATGATGCAGAAGCACAATTATTAACTCGAAAAGGCCAAACAAAATGAGCCTTGGTGAGAATAGTGTTTATAAATTATTCAGCTACTCAAGAAAAGAATTAATCTGGTCAGATTTTTAACCTCTTATTAAGTCCATTTGGACAAAATTTTAATGCAGTTTTTTTTTTAAGGGAGAGATTATTTGAAAGCAACATGAAACAGACCCTTTATCTCCTCCCTAGAGGAGAACTCCATTCAGCTGGACTTAATCACCAGAAATGACAAGTCTGGGGCTGTGTGAGAAAGTATGAGGACCACAGGGGCACACTAAGGGTTCTCTTTCTTTCTTTTTCCCCCTAATTTGTTGGGTGGGGTTAGTTATACAGGACAGTCTTAATAGAACAAAGTCATAAATGACCTTTTTCACATAAGGAATATTTTCCATGATTCAGTCACTAGACCTTAGTTATGGAGCCTGTAAATATGGTAGACTAGATAGGTCCCATTCTCTGGTGCATATGAGTCCAGACACCTCAAAGGTAGAGGAGAAGGAGGCAGAGGAAGTGGCAGAGGTAGAGCTGAGGGGAGGGAGAAGAGAGTGGAGAAAGCAATCAATGGGAGTAGGCCGTCCCAACATGAAAATGGAAACAGTGGTGTCCATGGGAACCCAGAGAGTTGATTCCCTATGTGCGGTGGCCAGGTGGCATTAGTATACAGTCTTTCCTGTGCATAGAAGAGATTGAGACTGTGGAAATTATCCCGCCAATCAGACCCTGGTTCCAGTGCCTCCTAAGTCCCAGGGAACCTGCTCTGCAGGGGGACGGGCCCTGGAGCTAGAGTGAGAAGCAGATACAAGGATGAGATGCGGTCTAGGCATTGTTCGAGCAGCTCACCAGGGGGAGGAAAATAGACATAGGAAAGAGGAAAAGCAAGGTGCGGCGAATGCTGCAGCCTACTGATAATGGCCGACTAGGAACAGTGACTGTCAGGAGTTCCGCTGCTAAATTTTGTGTGGTTGCCAGGCCCCCAATGCCCAGATTGTGACTGAAGCATTACTGGAGATGTTTCTGTGAGGACGTGTTGTGAGTGAGTTGGAAATTGAAATTGGTGGACTTTGATCAAAGTAAACCTGCCCTCTGTAATGGGACTGGGCCTCAGACAGCTAGTGGAGGCCTTGGCAGAACCAAAAGTGAGCTCTAAGCAAGTCTGCCATACCCCAGCTGAAGCTTCAGATTCTTCCGGAACTCCACCCAGCTAGCCTGTCCTCTCAGATTTGGGACTTGCCTCCGAACCCGAACAGGTTCCTGAAATAGCTCTTTCTCTACTTTGGCATGCCCAACCAAGTCTTGCTTCTCTGGAGATCCCTGACTGTCTCCGAGGCTCCCCACATCACTTCTTACATTGTGTTAGGTCAGACATTTGGAAATCAGGCAGACTAGCGGCTGAGTCAGCCTCCATCCTGCCGTGAGACCTCGGGCACATGAATGACAGCTTTCTTCAACACAAGGTGTCCTATAGACCTCATCAGACTTGTGAATTAAGGGATAGCCTAGGTGGAACCTAATTGACATATTTCTTTATATATTAGGTCAAGGAGTATTTATTACACACTGTCCCTGGTGTTGAACCTTGAATTCTGAGATGAGACCCCTCCCTGCCTTCTAGAGGTTTCAGTTTCAGTGGAAGAGATGAAGCTAGATGAAGTCATTCAGAGAAGAACCTATAGGGAGAGGACCACAGTCTGTGAAAGATGACAGTGACCAAGAATGGAGACTTCGGGGAGGCCTCCTGGGGGCTGGAACTGTGAACTGCAGAGGAAAGGAGTCATGAGAGGCCTATCAGAAGGAGGGGAGGAGGCAGCTATCTCTACTAGAGGCCTTGATGAGGAGAGAAGGAGCCTGTATGCACAATGCCAGGGAGGGCAGCAGAGGGCCAAGGTGCAGAGACCAGATTCGGCTAGGCTAGAAGTCAAGATGAAGTCTGTGGTCTAAATCATGACCTATAATGGGCACAGGTTTTTAGAGGGAGGGAAGGGAACAGAGAAGGAAAGAGGGAGGGAAAGAGAGGAAGGGGGGGGGAAGAAAAGGAGGGAGGGAGAGAGAGAAGGAGGTGGGAGAGAAAAGGAAGGAGGGAGGGAGAGAGAGGAAGGAGGGGGGAGAGAGAATGAAGGAGAGAGAGAAGAAAGGAGGGAGGGAAAGAAGGAGGAAGAGAGAGAGAGAAGGAAAGAAAGAGGGAAAGAAGAAAGCAGCGAGAGAGAAAAAGAAGGAGGGTAGAGAGCGAGGAAGGAGGGAGAGAAGGAAGGAGGGTGGGGAGAGAGGACTGCTTCGAAGCAGCTGCTGCTTTTCCATTCTCATTATTGCTGTCAGGGTAATATTTACCAGGATGCTTCGGTTTCCTCAGTGTCGGGAGAGCAGTCCTGTGCATGGGTGGTTAAGCGTGTGGCAGAAGGTAGGTCTTTCGTAGATCGCAGCAGAGGTCTGCCAGTGGGCAGTTGCCTAGGTCAAAAACCTTCTGTTACAAGCTCCTTGCTGTCTCTGAATCTTTTAGCCTCAGTTTCCCCTTCTGGAAGGCAATAACCAGTCTAACAGCTTGGCAGAGCAGCTGGGAGCTTAGTGATATCAGAGCTTATGAATGTGGAACAGCTTTGAAAGTTACAAAAGCACAGGGAAAAGGGGAAAAAAGAGGTAAGACGGTGTGCGCATCTGGTTTCCATATTGTCTCAGGCATCTTGCTTCAAGAAGGCCGCCTTGGAGGGCTGCAGCGTTCCAGATTGGGGCTCAGGGTCTCGGCAGTGCAGACAAGCATCTTTAGAAAATGAGAATAACCAGGGCACAGTTCTCTGCTCTTCACCAAGTGCTTTCACGAAGGGACCTCATTTCATCCCCACCCCATCCTGACGGGACCGTAGGAGGAGCACTGAGTCCCCTTCCTGTAGCCTTCTATAGTAGAGGTTACCCATTCTTTGAGTAAGCAGTCGACTTCAATTGCATGTTTTATTCACATTCTAGAATTGTTTTGTTTGTGTTTTTTCTCTATTACATTTAATTTTTTTTTTGTTTTTTATTTTGGGTGCATGCATACCACAGTATATGTATGAGTGGAGGTCAGAAGACAACCAGGGAACAGACTCCTTCCACGGCGAGGAGGGCCCTGGGGATCAGACTCAGGTCATCAGACGTGGTGTCAGTCACCCTCACTCAACGAGCCATCTCATAGTCTTGACTGAAGAGTTTCTGGTGAACCTGCAGCATGCCAGGTGACTTGAACATCTGAGTGCGTTTATTACCAAATATTAAGAGTTTGTCAGTTGGTGTCAACATCAGCTTCCCATTTCTCATACTGAGTGTGGGGTGTGGCCCCCAAGGAGCTCCGTTTCTGAAATGATGTTGGGCAGAGGGAAAGTGACAGTCTCTCTGGAGCACCAGCTTTGCTTCCTCTCCCAGCACCACTGTCTCCTGCCTGGCTTCCAAGTAAGCAGGGCACACACTGGGTGCCCTGTGTGGGTCAGCCATGTTTGCAGGAGAACAACTGAGGTTCAGAAAAACCCAGTGCCTTCCAGAAAACGGCTGGCTTTTGACTGCCGGAACTAGGGTGGACTTGTTTGAGAGATCCTCTCCCCTAACTCAGTCCTTGTCCCCTCCTGGCAGGCCCACACTCCTCCTCACTAACAACAAAATGTCATGAGCACAACCAAGGCATTATCAGAGTGGCCATGTCTCTTCAGCCTCTGCAATGGCATTTCATTTGCATTTTACGCAGTAAAGTCTGCTTGGGGATCAGAGAAGTGAAACAGCCACACTGGCCAGCCTTACAGACCAGGCAGCTATGAGACACACCTCTAATCCCAGTAGCCACACTAGCTCTCCATGGAAACCAGGCAGAAGTGATGCATGCCCTTCATCCCAGAACTGGAGACGAATATGAAACAGGAGGAGACAGCTCTCAGTCTCAGTCTGCTGAGGTTTCCTGGAGGCAGGATCGCCATTTTCAGACTGAGGTTGAAGTAAGAGCCTGTGGCTGGCTGCTTTGCTTCTCTGGTCTTCAGGTTGAATCCCAATATCTGATCGTGAGTATTTTTTGTTTTTTGTTTTTTTTTTTTTTTTTGGTTTTTCGAGACAGGGTTTCTCTGTGGCTTTGGAGCCTGTCCTGGAACTAGCTCTTGTAGACCAGGCTGGCCTCGAACTCACAGAGATCTGCCTGCCTCTGCCTCCCGAGTGCTGGGATTAAAGGCGTGCGCCACCACCGCCTGGCTGATCGTGAGTTTTTATTATTAGTGCTACAAGCTTCCATTTCCTGGCTCACAGGTACAACATGGAACATGTGTGGTGGGTGGAGTGACGGCTAAACTAATGGTGACTGTAAGGGACCCATGCAGGAAAACAGGGTCCACATCTCCAAGGTGGAGAAGCCGATTGGCCCACTGCAGTCGGCCCTTTAGATCACCTGCAGCCACTGCACAGCAGTCAGTGAGAGGCTAAAGCCGAAGAGCCTGAGATCACAGGGACCATTTGGTTTATTAGAGACAGGGTCTTATGTAGCCATGCTGGCCTGCTACTATCCGTGTAATAGAGGATGACCCTGAACTTCTGATCTTCCCGCCTCTACCTCTCCAGGGCTAGGAATGTAGAAGTGCATAGAAATCATCTTAAAATATAAAAGTAAATAAATTAATAAATAGCCCTTGGAAGAAAGCATGAGCCCTATTCAAACAGCTGAGTGGTATAGGAGGGAAGGACCCCCATTGGGCCAAAGTCATGCACATAGACTGGGCACACCCAGAGGGCAAAGGAAACCTGGGGTTGTGCAGGTGTTCCTTGGAGGTGCTGGTACCCAGGCCTTGCATGGATAATCAGAAGGACCTCTTCCTATTGTGAAACCAGTCACTGGTAGCTTCTTCAGCCCCAGCTGCAGGCCAATCCTGTTATTCACCGGGCATCTCCCAAGCTGGCTAAGACACTAAAGAAGAGCCCCTGGCTGCCTCATGGAGCCTCTGGATGGAGCCCACCGTAGGCCACCTCTCTTTTCAGCTTACCCCAGGGAACGCTGCCCTGCTGTGAGACTCTAGGTATAGACTTCAGTACTGACTCTCCAGAGTTCATTGGGGGACTTAACTAAATTTATTTGTGATTTGCTAACTCCTCAATTCTGGTGAAGAACCAGCTCCCGTGCCCCCAGAGTGGAACATTTGGCATTCTTGAGGCTGGCTCCTCTGCTCCCAGAGGGTGGCTTTGCCTGATTTCCTCCTGGGGCTGGGGTTTTGTGTGCCGCCCCGAGGAAAAGCAGCCAGAGGAGGAAGGGAGTGTTCATCTTCATTATTCCTGAAGAGGAGCTGCCGGAGCAGCACTGAGACATTTTATGAGAAAGAAGGGCCTTAAACTGGTTTTCATTAAATGTGGCTTGATGGAGGCGAACCGGAAACATCCATTGAGCAATGGCAGCTTTTCAAAGCCCCCCTGCAGGAATGATAAGCTATAAAAACAAATGGCCCAGCAACAGAACAAAAAACAAGGCTCCAGGAACATTTGCCAGGCTGCAAGCATGGCCCACCGGGTCCTGCCCTGCCTCTCAGAGGCTGCACAGTCCATAGCAAGCTGAGGTAGAGGAACAGAGGAATCAGGAGTTTCCATGGAGGAGGAACAAACACAGGCTCAGCCCTGGGGAGCAGGGAGCTCTTCTGTGCAATCAGCAGAGAGACATCGCCTCCGCAGCCAACAGCTTTGTGTGCCGGGTGCTGTTACCAGCCCTTGAGAAAGTGCCCCAAGTCCAAAGGCTGAGTAGAAAAAAACAGATCTCGAATTCTGTTTGGAGGGAAGTGCCCCAAACCACCTGCAGCTCTGCCTCTCGTGAGGAAATGCTTATGAACTTGAACTGAGTTCCAGACTTAGGAGAGAGAGAGCCTTGAAAGTTAATCAGAGTTTAGATCCTAGCTCCCTGCTTTCAATTGAAGTGGCAGAGGCTGGGCCAGGCTTCACTCTGTGCACAGCTTCCTTGGGCGAGCTTCACTGACTGCCTGTTCTTCAGAAGTTTGTTACCCTGCTTTGAGCCTCAGTTTCCCCAGCTGTGAAAGAAGAAGACTCACTGCACACCACGTTGCGTCCCAGTGTTGTGGTGGTAAAGTCGCACACACTATGAATAGGGGCTGAAGTAGGCCTTGGAAATGTAGCAAAAAACAGACATTAAAATATTTCCCCTTATAGGCCCTGGATTTCCTTAGAAGAGCCAGATTACCAATAAAATCAGAAGCCAGTGACACTGAGTGCCATAAAATGTGAACAGCATGGGACAAAGTGAAGTTCAGAAGAAAGGGTAGGATGGAGTGGCCCAAGGAAAAGGGGCTACAAGCTGATCAAGGAGGGTCTCCTGGAGGGAAATGGGGAGCTTGGGCTTAGCAGGGACAAGGGTAGGGTGCTCCTGGAGAAGGAGAGAACAGCAGGGACCCTTGCTGCTAGTAGGCCTGGGCTAGGAAGGGAACACTGAAGCCGGGTGTTTGGAGACAGCCATAGGGTGCCCTGCTCAGTACCTGGCTCTCAGTAACTTCTGCTAGTTTTGCTTTGTATTAACAATGAAGCAGACATCTCTCCCCAAAGAGAAGCATTTACCAGGCTTACCTATGCCAGTTTAGAAAGCTGCTGCTCTGTCGTCTCTGGACTCTCTACTTACTCATGTCTTAGATATCTACTGAGTGTAACGAAGGTGCCAGAAACAGGATGGTGGATCTTAGGGCCTCTTGAGGGAGTCTTTAGTTCCCTGTCCCTTGAGCCCCTCTGGCAACAGTAGGGGTTCTCGGGTACCCAGTCCAGCATGTTTGAACCACAGGAGGAACTTTGGGCTGCACCTCTTACAACCCTACCAGGAAGCCCAGCCCAGGGGTACACCTGAATGCTGCAGGTCATTCTCTGATTGCTAATGCTTTTGACCCCTTCACCCCGCCCTGGTCCTTACAGCGTGTGTACTCTGCTCCATCTGACACCTTCCTGAAAGATAGCAATATTTGCTACAAATGCTCCTTGAGCTGACAGTTATTTCTGAGAGCTCTTACCTGGTAGATGGGCACTCCTGAGATGCTCAGGGGCCAGACTTCTCTAACTGGAAGTCTGGCACATTGCTCTGCCCCAGGCACCCGAGCTCTCCAAGTGCCACCCGAGCTACACTCACAGCCTAGGCCTCCCATAGTGCTGCAGGAATGTGCCTCACTGCTCCGTCCTAATTCCTCCCCAACAGTCTTGTAACTGGATCTGTCTCTTAGGAGAAGCCCTCTGGTTGTTTGCAGTATGGTTAGGGAGGGCTGTGATGCAGTGGGTCTTCCTGAGAAGCCCTGCAAGGAGCGCAGGAGAGAGATGAGTTGTGGTCCTGATACCTATGAAGCTGGACTATAGCCTCTATGTAGGCTTGCAGAGATATTCTAAAGACAGAAGCATGGCCTGGGGAGATGGTTCAGTGGCTCCTAATGCTTGCTGTACCCATCTAAATTAGATCAATGCCCAGCACCCATCTAAAAAGATGGGCATGACTGCACCTGTGTCTGCAACCCCAGCACTGTTGGGAATGGAGACATGAGGATTAGTAGCGTTTATTGGCTCCCTGCCCAGTCCCAGGTTCAGTGAGAGACTCTATCTTGAAGGAGTAAGATAGAGAATGATGGAGCCGTAGATACCTGACAGCTCCTGCTGCTCTCAGCACGGGAGCATTAGAGTATACATGTGCCAGGACATGTGTATATACATCACACACGAGACAGAGAGAGAGGAGAGAGAAAGAGAGATTGTGGGAGGGGACCAGCAGAACCTGGTACTGTGGATTCTATGGAAGAGGCAGAAGCAAACAGCCAGAAGAAAACAATCTGTCATCATAGGTAAAGGTACAGGAGCTGCAGCATGCGAGGTGACGGTGGCATATCAGTGACAGCAACAGTGCACATATTTTAGGGTTTGGATGGATGTCAAATCTCATATATGATCCGTGCCACCATAAGTTCCTGGGTAAGAAAGCAAAACTTTATATGCTGTGTTTCTTCTTCATCTACTTCCTGTAGAGGCTGGCAAGTCCTAGCTCTCAGGGTTGTTTGAGGATGAGGTGAGACACCTGCCTCAGCATGGTGTCTGGCGTGTGATGGGCAGCATCCACTACTATGATGTCTTAGCTACAGTTGCCATGTAGTCATTTCCTTTCCTTCTCTCCTTCCTTGGTAAGAACCTCAGAAGTGATTTCTTCGTTTCCTCTGTTCCACGATCCAACATTGGTAATGAGGTGGGGGACTCAGTGGCATACTAGGTGGGGAAGGATTGTTCCTTTTATAGCCAGAGCAAAGGGTGGGAATGTGGAATATGGCATGGGGTCAGGAAGGGCAGGACAAATGGCACATCAGTCACCAATAAAAGCCTGCTGTTGAGGCCTAATAAACCCAATGGACGTTCATGTATGAGTAAGAAAGTGGCCTTGCCTCTGTCCGGTGAGCAGTCACCTAGTCAAGCAGGACAACTCGGAGCTCAGAGGGGAAGCATAGCTGGGGAGGCTGAGCCCTGAAGTTTTGGAAGAGTGAGTTAAGTGCTTGGAACATGGGAAAGGATAGTCCCAGGCATGTAAGGGCCTATATCATATTCTGAAAAAACTTCCCTTCTATGGTACCTGCTGCCCATGCAGCCAGATAAGCGCCACCCTGTCCTGCCCTGGACATCACTGTTATATTAGGCTGGTACCTGAATCACTCATTGGCAGCTAATTGCCTGGGTGAGGCCTGTGACATCACCTCTATGAACAGATGGCCTGGGACAACCAGGTTATGGTTTAGAATTATAAGTGGAGGAGCAGAGGTAGAGTGGATTAGCTGCAAGTGGTGGCCTGCCAGAGTTAAAAAGGGTAAGCAAGCAGCCCCAACTCATGAGCTGAGGTCGTGTGTAAGCAGAAAGCAAGAGAAGCCAGCAGCATGCAGAGCCAATAAACACAACCAGGGACAAGGACTTTCTTGCTGGCTGACCTCCTGATACTTCTCCACCCCCCGAAGGACTGGCCAGATGCTCCCCCAGACCACCACTGTTGTGATACAGCCTAAAAGCTGCCTCAGTTCTCACAACTAAGAAGCCTCCCAGGGAACAGTGACTCCTCACTCCACTCCATCATCTGTGTAAGCCACCTCCATTGTCTTTACCAGGGGAGGGGACCTGGAGGGAGGTCGGCCTCTAGCTGCTGAGGCAGCCAGGCCTTGTTTGTGCCTCTGGAGCAGAGCTGGGAGGGTACAGGGATGACCTGGCCACTTGCTCATCTTTATGAGAACATCCCCCTTGTGGGAGCCTTTTCTTTTTATCAGGATGTTTTTCTTGATGTCCAGCCGAACATTCCCATTCTTTATTTCTTCCTATGAGTCCCTGCTCTGGCCCTCTATGCTGCTGGCTGATATAAACCCTGTCTGCCTGCAGCTCTCCCTCGGAGTTCAGACATTTGACTGCTTAAGCGTGGCTAGCCTTTCGCTGCTGCTTTCCTCCCAGGCCACTCCTCCACAGACCCGTTGTTGTTTCAACCTTACTCCTCTATGCTCCTCAGAGAGGAGGCCTCAGGGATAGATACCAGAATGCCTTAGTTCAGGAAGGAGACGACAGCCAGGAAATAGGGGACTCAGGTTTTTAGAGAACCAACAGAAGCTTTGAGCAAATGTTCTAGAAAACCAGCTTGATAGCCCATGGCAGGAGGACATCCCTCTGAAGAATTCCTTTCTCTAAGGACCAAAGTCTGAGTACCGTGTGAAAAATTCAGTGATATTCTAGGTGCAAATCAAAAGCAAGACGGAAGAGATACTGGCTACAGTGGAATCTGTGAGAGGGTTTGGCTGAGGAATCCTGGTGTTTTTCTTTGTGTGTCAAGCAGAGACATCTGGTCTACCCTTCGGTAGCTAGGTTGATGACCTTGAAGTATACAAAAACCTAACCGGAAAAGAGTGACCTAAAGTGTCTGGCAATGAGAAAGGTCAAAAGGGGAATCATGAGGGAAACCTTCCAAGCTCTTTCTTTTCCCTTGAGATCGTAACTGGACCACCTTCTTGGCAGATAGAAGTCTTTGGAGGAAATTCAGGACTAGGTTTTACAGAGGCTGATGTTCAAAATGTGAGAAGCAGAAGGCGCTGGGAATCCTGATATTGGTATCTGTAGCTAAACACTTCATTTGTGTGCCATACAGCGGGACCAGTTTTAAAGGAGGAAGGATTGGTCTTGTCCCACGGTTCGAGAGATTTCAGTCCAGCACATTGGGAGGGCCTAATAAAGCAGCTCACTTACTGTCGGCCAGGAAGGAGAGCACAAGAGTGCACTGCTCACTAGTTCCCTTTCTCCTTGTATCCTGCACTCCCACCCAGTCTGCAGTCTGTGAGGCAAAAGGCAGTTCCTCCACCCCTTCCCCGTTCCTTAATCTGCTCTGAAATCACCTTCACAGACAGACATATCCAGAAATACATTTCCCTCACAGGTCCTTCCAGAAGTGAGCTTTTAATGGCCTGAGTGCCTATCAACTCAATCAAGTTGGGAGACTAGACTAACTTCACAGGTGGAATGAGAGACCCCAGCTCCAGACATCCCTGCTCTCCAGCACCATGACCTCCCAGCTTTTGCCAAAGGCTCCAAAGAGCTTCTGCTCTTGGAGATCTCAGAATTGGAGCACATGGAGTGGTGACCTCTGCTACAGCCTTTAAAGAGAAGAATAACAAACTTCCATCTCCAGGGTCCAGAGAAGAAGCCAGGCTTTGCACATTTGGTTTCATGTCTTGGCTCCACCACAGACAAGCCCTGGTCTTAATCCAAGTCTTATTTAAAGCTTGATCCTGGATTAAATTCTTAGATTTTTAAAGCCTCAATTTCTCAGATTCTCAAATGGGTTTTATAATATTGACTAGGCAGGCTGTTCAGAGGGCTAAAGATGGTGCGTGCCATCAATCTCCACAGTGCCTGGAACATGGTGGCTGCTTGAGAAAGGGTATTTTGGCAGAATTTGCAGAAGTCCTTAAGATTGTCTCCAGTCTGGTCACTTGACCTAGCATGTCTTAGGCTGAAGAGATCCAAGCACATTGTCTTGGCACATGACCACCAAGGCTTATCTATTCTGAACATTTGTGAAACTAACCAGGGCAAGAAGATTCCTGCTTGGATTATTCTATGGAATCTAACGACAGTCCTTGTCTGACTTTCCAGACAACTCATCTTTTGGAGACTCTTAGGCTCCCAGTGTTTGGACTGTGTGGATGGTGTGAGCTGAGAAACGGACAGTTTTCACACTGGAGAAGGCAATGAAAAAGTTATGCAAGCTCCTCTTGATGAATTGTTAAGCTGTCCTGTGAACCTCCCTTTGCCAAAGATAATCAGATGCACAAGCCAGATAACACTGAGAATTAGGACGGTCGCCCCTAGCTTTGACTTGTGGTAGAGTGTCTGTGGCTTCTCCTCTGAGGCCCCACTGGACTCCTGTCACACTCCATGAGAGATCCAAGCCCGAGCAAGAACCAGTGGCAAGACTTGACAGCATCGGGCCTCCCGGCAGAGCTGTGATCTTGCTCGGTCCTAAGAATGACTAGACTGTCTTATAACTGGCTGAAGATCTTTGGAAAAGTCAATTATGTGCGATCTCGATTTTAAAAACATGGAATTTGATGTTTTGGCCAAGAAAAATCGCCAGTTGCACATAGCTTGCATAACGGGTGGTGGTCTGGGAAGCTGATATTTCAAAAACTGGATGATTTCACAGCTGATGTCCTGAATACGATTTTTTTTCCTCTCTCTCTCTCAAATACTGTTTCAGGAATGGAGACTTTTTCTAAGGAGGAAGACCTGAGCTGAACCCAAACTTTGGATCTAATTTTTCAGTTTCTGAAATTTTCATTTAAAAAAAAAGTCTGCATATTCTTGTCCCTCTAAGTTGCTCCATAGGGAGTAGAAACCTATAGTAGACATGATGGCTAAGGCATCTGGAAGTCTATAAGGAAAAGGGGCAATCAGATCTTCCAAGACTGTGCTCAGTGTCTCCCAGAGATGGCATGAGCTTTGCATGAACAAGTGGACTGTGGGGTGCCAATCCCAGCTGATTGTGTTCTTAAAGGAACAAAGACGCGTCTTTCCCAGAGGGGAATATTTTGATTTTAAAAGCAGCTATTCATGGTACAGTCATTGTGTGGGTTTAGCTTGGAGGGTCACTCCCAGGAGAGAAGGATAAAGAATGGCAAAGCTGGGTGGGGCCTTTAGAATCCTCCAGCTGTCTCCCCCTTCCCTTCTCCAGATGGGGAGTTGAAGACTCCAAGAAAGCGTTCTGGGCTCATGCACAAAGTCAGTGGCCAAGCTTTTAATCTGAGCTACTTTCTTAAAGCACTGTCTGTCTTAGGTCCGCCAGTGCAGCTCCCCAGCTCTAGATCTGAATCATTCTTATCACATCAAGCTATCAGTCAGAAGTGAGGTGTAAAATGCTGGACCTGAACACTCTCACAGTGGGCACCAGCTATGATGAACCACACTCCACGTCGTCAGGTGTGTGTGTGTGTGTGTGTGTGTGTGTGTGTGTGTGTGTGGTGTCCTTTAAAAGCATCATTACAGAAATAAGCATAAGCCCATTCCAACCTTGGACTCCAAGAGTACCCTAGGGGAGGGCATGACTTCAGGTCAGCCATAATGGGGTCTAGCCCACAGAGCATTGCCCTGGAAATGTAACTATCTGAGACCTCCCAAGACAATCCGTAGATCCCAAGTGAATCTTCTCTTCTGTCTGTACCTGAGGTCTTTCTTTATAAGTCACAGAATTCATTAACCTTTCCAAAAGAATATTCCAGGAAGCCTAGGTTCCATAGAACCAGGAAGAGCTAACCCACAAGAAAATATTTACACAGGATATATTAAATCAGTGTTATTTGTAGTAAGTAATCTTTATTATCTAAATAAACATTCCTTAACTAAGAATTCCTTTCTAATTTTTTTTTTTTAAAAAATAAATTCTAGCCGGGCGGTGGTGGCGCACGCCTTTAATCCCAGCACTTGGGAGGCAGAGGCAGGCGGATCTCTGTGAGTTTGAGGCCAGCCTGGTCTACAAGAGCTAGTTCCAGGACAGGCACCAAAGCTACAGAGAAACCCTGTCTCGAAAAACCAAAAATAAATAAATAAATAAAATAAATAAATAAATAAATAAATTCTAGGGCTGGAGAAATGGCTCAGTGGTTAAGAGCATTGCCTGCTCTTCCAAAGGTCCTGAGTTCAATTCCCAGCAACCACATGGTGGCTCACAACCATCTGTAATGAGGTCTGGTGCCCTCTTCTGGCCTTCAGGCATACACGCAGAAAGAATATTGTATACATAATAAATAAATATTTTAAAAAAATAAAAATAAATAAAATAAATAAATTCTATTGCTGAGGATCGAACACAGGCTTTGTGTATGCTAAGCAAACCCTGAAGCACAGATATACCCAAACCTTCAGATTAAAGAAAAAATTTAACCACATACATTTTGTCCATACATATGGTTTATTACAGGGCTTAGGAAAGCCCTAAGTATAAAACTACGTGTAAGGAAATCTACAACCATAGGGAGAATAGTCACTGATTCCCAGGGCATTTGGGCCACAAGGATCTTGTTTCATGAAGGACCCTCCTCCTTGTCACGCTTAGGGTAGATACCAACTCATATCACACAGGTCTGTGCTTAATTCGAGTATTGCGTGGCCTCCGTAGCTCCCTTTTCTAAGATTGTGGATGGACCCACCTCCAGATTTATCCTTCTCGTTATCACTGTGATTCCTCACACATTTTTTCCAGATTAAGTTCTTTTTCAGACACAGAGAAAATGATGTAATTAGTTCTTGGGTCTCAGGCATAAGTGGAGAGACAGTTCCCTCTTAAAGACTTCTCACAACCCCTGAGCCATAATCGTGAGGATTTTTTTTAAACACTCTTGGTTTCATTTAATTGTTAAACATTACTTTAGTGTTGAGGGAATCTTCAAAGAAGGGCTGGAAGGAATCATGGCTGGTAGGACAAAATATTAATAGGTAAATGCAAAACAGTAATTCCTGTCTAAACTGGTTGCCATCGCTGAGGTAGAAAAGACACAAACAGTTATTCTGGGATTATATGGGTTTCACGGACTTAAAATGACCCACAAGTAGCCAGGGGTGGGCTTACCTTCTCTTTATTTTTATTTTATTTTATTTTATTTTATTTTATTTTTTGCCTGAGGAGGCAGGAAGAAAAGTGGGGTTTTGTTTTTGTGAATTAGAAAATGCTCTTTTCCATGAACGTTTCCAAAAATGTTCATTAAAGAATGCAGTGTTGTTCAACAAAGACCAAAATTAAAACGGAAAAATCCCATTTTGCCAGCTGCATGGCTTATATATACAGCTCTTTAACTCAGCAAACTCTAACCCCGTCAACAGTGTGGGGGGCTGGTTTGGCACCTTCCAGGCCATCGGTGTTGAGACTGGAGATGTGTGGTGTTGTCATGGTGATCGCTGTCGACAAAGGTTACCCCTGGTGGAACCTCTTTGGCCTCGTGACCCCCACACAGAGTTGGAATAATAGACTCTGTAAGTGGCTTCTGCTCTGCAAATAGAGACAGGGCTGGAAATCAATTATTAATGAGCTGGGTGACATTGACATTCACCCACATTTAATAAGCACAGCCTGGTGACAGGGTGAGATCTGTGGTTTGCTCAGCAGCCTCATGGGCTGGTGGGGAATTCAGAGAAGAAAGAAGGACTAGAGACAAAACCCCAAAGAAGAAGAGGCAATTCTCTGCAGCCGCTCATCAGTTGACTTGTTTAGAGTCGCTGCCTGACCACTCCTTTCCCATCCCAAATGACCTTAAAGGGTTTGGCATACTGACCTACAGAGATGTCTTCCCACAGTCTCCCCCAAGCCTTCAAAAGGACAAGCAGGTTGGCAGAGGCTCCCATGCTGTGGGAGGAAGCCATGTTCCTGTGGACCAGTAGCCACCCCCCCACACACACACACACACACATTTGTGGTTCAAAAGCTCTTTGGTCTGAGCATTTGAACTTCTTTGCTGAAAAGTAAAATGCTAATGACACTAAGGGTGGCCACGGCGCAGGGGCTCAGCCGTTTGTCCCCATGGCCTGTGTTCTCCACAGACTTTGGTTTCGAAGGCTTTCTGTGGGAATTGCTCTTTCCGTGGGAAATGCTCTTTCTGTCTAATTTCCTTTCACAGCAGTCTGTGATCTCTTTATATCTGAAAGGGGACAGAGTTGCCCCCTCATCTGTTAGTGTTACCCCAAATTCTGCTGCCTCCATAAGGAAAAGACTCCACTTAGTATTTTAAGGATGCTTTGGCTCTAGCATGTGCACAGGCAGGGGACAGAGATCCCAGTCACCTTCTAGAACCCTTTAAATTGGCAAGCTGGCTAGGGTGCAGACAAAGGAACCAGCTTCCTCTGATACTAACCCAACCCATCGCCAGTGACTGGAAGTATCACCAACCCAGACACGATCTCATCTCAGGCTAGTGTTCCCCTTTGTGATATTCTAGATGCTTTCTGGAGTCTGTCCCTTCAGGGGGCACCCCCACCTCTCTTCTTTCAACGGCCTTGTCACTTCCAGACACTGATTGTTAATGGCACTCAGAAGGGTAGTAAGGAGTGATTTCTCCAGGAAATGTGACCGACCAGCCACAGGGTCTGCAGTGAGTTATGGCGTCAGCAGGGCCCAGCTGCCTGCAGGATGAGGACAGAGGGGCCAAGGTGCTGTACAGAGACTGGACTCAATTAGAGGCTGTGACTTGGGAGCAGCCCGTCTCGCATCTCCCTTTTTAATCTGGACTCTTTGCCTTTTGATATTCTAGACGCTTCTCTTTTGCCCTCTGTCAGCATAGAATTCTTGCAAGTGACTGATATTTCAGGTCAATAATTATATGTGGCAAAAGTTCTTAAGCAATGGATTAAGATGCCTCTAGTTTCAAGGCAAAAGCTTGAGATTTCAAAGCCCCTTCCTGTAGCACAGAAGGGCTGAGGAGCCATCAGCATGCTCACCGTCTAGGGCGGCCTCCACTTCTAACGGGGTCTGTCAGTATCTGAGTAAGAGGAAAGGGGACTCCCACATAGCCATTTCCCAGAAGCCCCTGTAAGCACCACCCCCCACTGGCAAAACTTCATATTCAGTACCAGTCATTACGTTCGGTAGATTTCAACTTTTATATTGTGCATTTTTCCACCCTATGACTTTAGCTGCCTTTAGCATGCCCTGGTCTGGATCTGATTCTAAACCCCA
Organism: Chionomys nivalis; assembly: GCF_950005125.1. Taxonomy (NCBI): domain Eukaryota; kingdom Metazoa; phylum Chordata; class Mammalia; order Rodentia; family Cricetidae; genus Chionomys; species Chionomys nivalis. Next base: position 27,724,402 of record NC_080090.1, on the reverse strand, counting down.
AATCCATTTAAGAGATCAGCGTGAGTTTCTCAAGCGCATCCTCTGCTTCAGGCACAGTGCTGTGGTCCAGTTATGGCCTGAGAAGGTCCCCCATCCTTGTGTGGTCATTCTAGCTGGGAGTACATACAGCTGTGTCAGGGAAGTGCCAAGGCTTGAGGCATCGTGAAAAAAGACAAGGGCCTTTGAACTCAGACAGGAAACAGGGGAGGGCTTCCTGGAGGTGGTGTGGCCATCCAACACTGCATCCTCCTGCTCCTTGCACACAGCCCTAGTCTCTCCCTTACCCGCCCACTTTTTCACCTCTCCAGCTTCTCTTCTCACATTGTCTCTCCCACCCCCTTTTCGTTTTTTGGTTTTTTACAGCCCCTGCTCTGGCTCTTTTGGCTCTTCTCTCCTGGGGCAACAGGTATGGAGGGGTGGTACAGGTTAGGATGGGGATGAAGTAGCCTGTCACAGAGGGTAGCAGTGAGGAATTGACGTCACAGTATATGTTGGGAGGGCTGGGGCTTGAGAGAGCCTTTGGAGAGATGGGTTCTTCTAGCCCCGGTTCTGGAATGACCACAATGCCACACGTCCTTCTTAGACTCAGCCTGTGGCCAGGAGCTTTTGCCACAGTCTAGCCACTCCTTCCTGTTTATCATGCACCTGCCACAGCTTCTTGTCTCCCCCGTAAGACGGAATTGACTGCTCAAAACACCCTCCGCCGATGACACCTTATAACATGGTGGTTAACCTCAGTCCTTTAGCTTGATCCTGTCTTAGAAGCCTGGTCCAAAGGTTCCACGTGTCCGTGGGATCTGGGCCTAAAGCCACCTTAGACGCAGGTTATCAACATACAGAGTTGAGGACAACATCTTCTCTGCCTAGCCCCTTGACAATCGTGATTGATTACTGATATCCCCAAATCATTCTAACAGACAAGAACTCCTTCTGCCAGTTTGCTTTATACCTTGAAACTTTTTGCGTATGTTGAAGATGGTACCATAGCAGAGATTTGTGTCCCTTCCTTATCGTGGTGACTTAGGAAAGGACCTGCCACCACCCAGGAAGGGTAACCATACAGAGGGCTCCTGAGCTCGCTGAGCCTTTCTTTAGCAAGTTACAATCAAAGTGCCTTTTGAGATTTAATGCATAGGTGATTTGTGGGTGTGGTTTTGTAACAGGCCACCTGTTATCATCCTGGAGACCTCTCTGTGCTATGACATTTTGCTAGCAGGAAGGCGGCATTAAAAATGACACCAAGGACTCCAAAGTACCTCAGGCAAAGACAGTGTGCTGAACAAATATTAGCGTTCAGGTGACAAGGGCACAGTGGCTTGTCATAGGGAGGGACCCACTTTTGCTTCTCGAGAAGTGGTTCCAATTGCTTTACGGGACTGGGAACTAAGTGCTTGCGTTGGCACAGGTTCCTACATGACTTGAAGCTTCTATCCACACATCGGAAGCCGTGCAAGGAGCCCATGAAAGCCCCACCTCCTGGAGAGTCACAACTCCTTAAGACATCCTTGCCAGCAGCTGGGGCTAAGGAGTAGCAGGCCCAAGTCCCTGGGCTGGATTATCCACTTATTAAGTAGGTCTCTCCTCCTGCCCTCTGCTTTGCTCTCCATCTCTTCCCTTAGCCTGTGCCTCTCTATCAAGGCAGAAACCTCACCATCAAAGGAACTCTGGGAAGGCACTCTGGGAAAATCAGAGACAGGATCGAGTCAGAAATGCAGTATAAGGAGGTGCCCCCGCCTCACCTCCAGCAGACTTCAAAAGGGCACTCCGGCTCTGGGGTCCCCTGTGAGGACCTCACAATCAAACTGCTCCTTCACTCTTCCCTTCTGATCCCACTGTGCACATGCAGAAGCCAAAAAGGTGTTCTGGTGGGAGGAAAAGCGCCCCGCCCCCGCCTCCAGGTGCTACCAGCAGCAGTTGGGCTCCAGATCTCTTCTCACACTGGGAAGGATGAGCCAAGTCCCTGGGGAAAGTGCTCTGGCTCCCAGCATTCTTTCTTCCGGGTTCTCTGGGCAGTTAAAACCCCGGTCTAGGGAACGGAGATGGCACCACTTTTGATAGTGACTATCCTAGAAGCTTTTGGTCCTCAAGCATAGACACGCTTCTTGAGTAGTTTTTGCCTAGGCTCCAGCCCCAGGAAGACAAACCAGTTATAGCATATGTATCTCTCTTAGTAAGCATTGGTTTCTTTCTCTAGGCCCAAAACACTGTGGCTAGCTGAAATCTAGAGGACCCAAGCCAGGTACTTGGAGCCACACAAGTCCATAGCCTGATCTGGGTTGTCAGCTTCTTTTATAAGTTTGCACCGCGCTTGTTCACATATTATCTGTGGCTACTTTCATGTTACCATGGCAGAATAGAGCTGTGACAGAGACCCTAACATCTGCAGACACAGGGTCATTGTTTCTCTGGCCCTTTATTGGCTTGCTGACTTGTGGTCTGTAGCATAAACCTGGGAGTCTCTTGTGTCCCTGCGAATAGCTGGCTTTGGCTCCACTGGGACAGCAGAGACAGGGTCATGCAGGTAAAGCTCACGCATGCTGACACAGCCGAGTGTCTGTAGGGAGACAATATTGTTAATGTCGTGGTCCTTTCCATGGGTGTCCTTCACCTAGAAACTCAAAGACTCCAGCAATACCTTCAGAGAAGATGCCGCAGCTGGCAAGCCATCACTGGCATTTAAAGAAGAAGGCTTCCTCCTGTCTTATAGAACCTAGACCTGACTTAGGGAAGCTGAGGCCCAATGAAGAGAAAGTTCTCCTCCCAGGGCACACAAGGAGCCCACGGCCATATGGGTACAGGTCTCAGGTCTTCCAGGCCAAGGTACTGGAATCGTAATAGGCAGCCATATTGCTTTTAGTATGTCAGCACTCAGTGGCCTTGGCACCGTTTAGGGAGCAGCAAGCAAGCGTGTGACTCAGCAGTTTCTCCCTCTAAAGAGCTTGTTCCTTGTTGGTTCTTAAGTGCAGCTGATTGTGGGTGATTATTCACATAAATTACACCTGTCGCTCCCCTGCACAATGCAAGGCCTGGGTAATGTGATCTCCTTGAAAGAGGAACCTGTTTTTGTTTTTCAAAGAGTGATTATAAATTAGATAGGAAGGCAGGCTCAGGAGTCTTGCAGGCATTCTGCTAAGGAATCCTTTATCTTACATATATTGGCTGAGCAACCTTTGCAGAAGTTTGTTAGGCCATGCTTAGAACTGGAACACAACCTTGAGGTTTAAGAGTTTCATGGTGTTTTAGCCAGGGCTACACAGAGAAAATAGTAGATATAAGCCCAGTTCTCCTTCCTTGCGGACTTTCCATAAGCCTCAACTGACTTACTGTTTAAGGAGTCCAAACATGACTTATGGTCCAAATGCAATCTAGCAGCTCACTGGAGATTGACTCACGTCTCATACATAGCAAGATGCAAGGGTATCTGGGTCCAGAACGCAGCAAAACTAGAGTCCCTTCTTATGTTCAGGAATGAAATGTTTGTGGCTGATGTGATCTGGCAGAGAGAGAAAGGAAAAAAGCCAGAGAATCCAAATGCGTAATTGAAGGGTAGACATGCGTTGATTGTAAAGGAGATAGGGTCCTGCTGGCTCAGGCCCAGGAACTCCCACCTCTTGGTGGATCTCATCATGCAGACACAAGGCGTATATACTTCAAAGATCAGCTCTGGCTTCTGCTCTATGTGTACGACTCCCTTACTGCAAGGGTAACCTTGGCTGTATCCTCTCTAAGATTCACTTTTCTCATCCCTTAACCGAAAGCAGAAGTTCCCAGCAGGAGCAGTCTCATCCCCACTCCAGCCACCAAGGACATGGAACGAGATATGGAGAGAGTTTGAATCGTTACAGCAGGGTAAATATCTGTGTGGTTAAGGCCAGGGGACATTGTTAAATATCCCACCATTCACAGGACAGCTCCTTACTACAATGAATTATAAAGCAGGACCAGTTAGACAGCTCCGCAGATGAGGCAGTTTACTGCCAAGCCTGAGGACCAGAGTTCAATCCTGGGGCCCTCCATGATGGGAGTGGATCAACTTCTATAAATCGTACTCTGACTTCCACACAAGCTTCTGGCACATCTGTACTCCCTACACACATACACATAAATGAATACAAACAGTTACCAAACAAAGAATTCTCACCTCTCCTCCAAATCAGAAATGCTGAGTCTGAAAACCTTACCCGACTTCAAGGAACCAGTCTCCATCCATGATGGTATCTGCTCCATATAGTGCCAAGTCCGCACATGTTATACACTCAAGGAACATCTGTGGGGCACAGATCATATGAATGAATGGGAAATGACTAAGTTTTGCACATCCGTAAGAGGGCTAAGATTTCTTTTTTGTCAAATGGAACGTGGGTGCCCAGTGTCTAGCACTGTGCTCAGCACACAGTAGGGCCTCGAAGAATGGTAGCTCAGTCATGCCAAGAAATTCACCTGACTTTGCTTCATGCTCGTTTTAGAGAAGAATTCACTTGTTTTCATCCTTTGCCAAGATAATAGGCAGTCTGTGCAGGCAAAAAGCCCAGTGGGGCTTTTACAAATATTGGTTTACAAAGAATCTGTTTCATCTTGTGTTTTTCAGATAGGTAAGCCAAGGGCCACTTGGTTGTGCCTTCATTTCCTTTCCCTCTGGCAGACTTCTTCTAGGCAGGATTTGGTTTCTCTAAAATTATTGTTTCATTGCTTTGTTGTTCTGAAGAAACCTGTTGGTTAATATTAATGCATTTTATCTTGGGCCATTTCCTTCCGGTTCTCTTTTTTTTTTCAATCTGCCATAATTTTGTGCATCCTTTCTAATATCCCAACTGCTGACAGGACCCTTTTATGTTCATATTACCCTCAAGCCTCAGGAAGTCTGTGGGCGGGCGAGCTACCTTCTCCATTTGACAGATAAGGAAACTGAGGCTCAGCACATTAATTTCCAGGGAGTGAGTCAGGAGCCCCTGGCTGTTCCTTACAACTCCTCCTAGAATTTGGAAACTGAAGATGGTTTGGGGACAGAGGTTGGAGAAAGGAGGGAACTTTCCAAAGCCCTCCAGAAAGTGGGGCTCTCCCTAGTTCCTCGCCCACCTACCTGAAAATCCTTTGCAAAGAAATCTGTCCTGAATTTACGTAGGAGAGGGTCTGTGTTCTGCAGAGGTCCAGGGAAGATCCCTGGCTGGGCTCTGTTCTTCTAATCATCACATCCCTTAAAGACTGTCAACCTCGGGTCCCCTCAGCAGAAGTGGGGTGACACAGGCACTGTCATGATAGCCGAGAGAGATTAAGGAAATAAATGGCCTCTGGGAGCAGGGTTCCTATGAGAATTTCTCTACCCACTGCTGCCTTCCTTTCCCTTATTCCCAAGCCTAGAGTTGGCCAATTGGTACTTCTGAGATGGTGAGTGACTCATGACATCACGATGAAAACAAACATATGTTATTATAAAATATATATTATATTTTTAAGGCTCCATAGCTCTCAAACTCTCCAGGAAAGTCAGTAACATGTACAGTGTTCGCTATTCCTTTTAACACCTCTATGTGTCATCTAGATTTTTCTGTTTGTCTCACAGACAACGCACTCAAAGCCTGGATTCTGGTTCAAGGTTACACAGCTAACCACAGACAAGGCCAGGACTGAACTCACCCTCCATGGATTAAACTACCCAAAGACCTTTATTGTGCACTAAATAACCAGGACAATACTTCCTGACCACACCACACTCAGGTCAGAACTGTGGTCACCTAGATGTCGTCCTCCTGGGAGGCGCAGTGACATGTGTGCTCTTGCTGGCCCGCGGTACCATCAGCTGTTTCAGCTAGTGTCCCTGGGAAGAGGATGACCTTACTGCCTCCAGCTGAGAACAGCTGAGGAGCACCAAGGGAGGGCAGAGAGGCTCCATCTGCACCCCGCAGCAGTACAAGTACCTCAATTGTGTGCCCAGCTTCTCTGAAGACCATTGCCTGGTCTGACCCCTCAGGCTTCCTGAACTGTTGCTTGCCAGAATCCACTGTGTGGTATACTGTCCTGTTGGTTTATCTTCAGGGGTTTCCTGGGGACAGGGGTACTTGATGGTTTAGAGACCACACTGGCTGCTATCTCTAACAAACCTGTTGGGGCTTTCAGATCACAAACACAACAGCTGCCTGCAACAAATATTGACTTTGGGTGCAAATTCTCTCACAGATGGCCACTCTTAAGAGAGCCTGACCCCGGCCTCGGAGCACATGCTGTGTAATTGGGAAACTGGAGTGTGGAACGAGGGGAGATGCCTCTTGACCCCCAGATGGCCCTCAGCTACCGGGGCCCCAGCACCTTGAAGTTTTCATATCGTTGGGTACAGAGCTGCAGGATCCTCACAGCTCCCTAGCGCTGCCCCAACAAAGCACTTTAAGCTGCATGACTTCCCATGTTGGTCCTACTTCGCTTTTCTATTGCTGGGATAAACACCCTAGCCAAATGCAACTTGGGGAGGAAAGGTTTGTTTGGCTTACCGGTTACAGTTCATCCTTTAGAACATCCAAGGCAGGAACTAAAGCAGGGGCAGCTGCTTATTAGTTTGATCTTTTGGCTTGCTTCCTTATATAGAACTGGCCCACCTGTCCAGGCATGGCACAGCCCACAGTGGGTTAGGTCCTCTACAAATTAGCCGTCAAGAGAATGCCCCTATAGACATGCTCACAGGCCATCTGCTTCCCTCTTCCCAGGTATATCTAGGTCTGGGTCACGCTGACAAAACCTGACTAGCACACACACTGCCAAAATATATTCCCTCATGCTTCTTGAGACCAGAGTCCAATGTAAAGGTGCCAGCATGGCTTGCTTTCTTTGGAGGGTCCAGAGGAAGACCCTTCCTTGAATTCTTTGGTGTTCCATGACGTGTAAGTACCTCACTCCAGTTGACTTACCTCTTGTGCCAGGAGTGCTGTGTCTGTGTGTCCATCTTCCTTCTCTCTTCTACCTGCACCGGTTATTTAAGATTTGTCCTAATCCAACATGTCTATATTAAATTGTATATGGATGGCTACTTCTAAATAAAGTCACATCCATAGGTTCGTGGTCAGAAAACTTCAATGATTATTGAAGCAACGGATGAACAAGCAAGTGAGAAAGTCAGCAGAAAGCCAAAAGTGATTGTCTACCACCGGCTCCTTTGAGGGTACGCTGCGACACTCAAATGTATTAGCAAGATTTGACTCTGTCTCCTAGAGGATACAGTTCAACTCACACTGCTCAGGGGGTTGTTTGTCTCTTAGAGAGAGGCTATCTGGCCTCCCATCTCTTTGATTCAATCTCCCTTTGGCCTGGATAGACCTTCCTAAACCACACATTTATCCACCTCTGCCCTAAAGGAAGCCTCCCACATCCATGACGCAGCCAAAAGGCTCTCCATAAACTTGCCGCCTTGGTTGTCTCTCCACCTTGTCTACAATATCAATGAGAAGACTCCCCTGCCCAGCTGTCTCTGGTCCGCATTACTCTGTATTGCTTCTGGCCTTTCTTTTTGTTGATCCTTAGAATGTTCCTTTCTTTCTTTTCCTTGGGGCTCCAGCTTCTTAGCCCTTCCATCCCAGCCTGGGTGTTTGGCCGAAGTCTTTTCTGATTCTCAGGCTACTTCTGAGAAGTGCCACCTGTTCTTTCGGCCCTCTGCCCCCAGTTAGCTCATTTATCATACAGTGTGGCAGTTTCTTGGGTATTCCTCTTTGGCCTCAATTTCTGCAAACCTCAAATATCAGGACCTTTGTATCACTGACTCCCTAACCTTACTTCATGGCTGGAAAAAATAAATGCCTGCTGTATTGAATGATCACTTGTGTATAGGTGGAAAGGGAGGGGAAGAGAAAAATTTTTTAAAGTAGAAAGTAGAAATAACACTATCCTAGCCGTCTTCTTAATTTAAGGGTAACTGGGGGCTTTTCTGCTTCTCTGCTAATGTTCCCTACCATTCCAACTCAACCAGAGGCACACTCTCAGAAAATGTTATCCATAGATTACTCCAGGCCCTGGGACTCAACTGGAATTGAGCACTGGCCAGTAGGGCAGTTCCTAGAGTCTGGCTTTCCCATCAGGAATGTCCAGTACAGGCCACACCGAAGACCTCGAGGCATAGCCTGTGGCCTCCTGAGTTTTCAGCTCCCATTTCTTTCTTCAAGAGCAAGAAAGCAGGCAACCTCAACTAACGCCTTGGGCTTTGGTGCATGTGTGGTACGACTCTTTTGCATGATTGGATGCCCCAGCCCACTAAAGAATTAAAAGCTGTAATCCCTCCCTCTCGCTTTCTTCAGTGTGTTTAGCCAAAACAAGCAGTGAAGGAATGTAAAATAGATCATTGTGTTGGCACCCGTTCACAAGGGAGTCAGTGACTCGCTCGCATTCACAGCTCAAAAATCGGATTCTGACCTCCCCAAAACTTAGGCGAACTGCTCCTTCCTGTGGCTTAAACGCCTACAGATAGTTAATTGAAGATTTCTTCCTGAGCCACCCGTCCTGTCCAGGTTTGTACCTGGCACAGAAGTATCCTTGAAAGTTTGTCTGATAGCTGGAACCCTGAGCTTCCCCCTCCCCCAAAGCTTTGTGAAGCAAAGTGGCTCATGCCAACAGGAAGAACCCAAGAGAGAGCATAAGGCTGCCAACAGGCCTGACTACTGAAGTGCCCCAGGTGGGATGGGAGGCACAGAACTCACTGTTGGAAGGAAGCTTGGGCTTCCTCTGCCACTGTTCCTCCTGGCCTCTTTGGTGAACTCATTCTTTTCTACACATTTTTTTTTCATGAAGATGACAGTGCTCGTGCCCAGCTCATGTATATTCGAAGTACGAACACCCCAAGCTAGCTGGTCCTGATGGCCAGGTCTTTGTTTCTCATGGACAGTTCCAAGTCTTGGGGATTGCTGCTGGCGCGGCTTAGAAGGCAGGTGGCAGGCTATAGATGAGCAGGTACCTTAGATAGTTGTTTCGTCGCTCTGACAAAATGCCTGAGTAGAAGCGCACGAGAAAGAAAGGTTATATTGGCTTACGGTTGACAGAACACAAGCCCTTGGGGGGGGCGGGGGGGCGCAGGAGTGGGAGGCAGCTGGTCACTTCGCGCCCTTAGTCAGGAAGCAGAGAACCGATGCTGCCGCTCAGCCCAGTGTTTTCTTCATGTTGTTCTTGCCACCATCCTGGACTCCAGCCCCGGGAGGGTGTCACTGCATTTACAGTAGGTCTTCTCCTTGCGGTTAGTCCCTGAGAGGTGTGCTCAGAGGTGTGTCTTCGTGGGGACTCTAGAGTCTGTCAGGTTGACAGAGTTAGCCATCTTAGAAGATTCATTTGTTCGTCCTCTGGCCTGAAGTGCTGAGAATCACTGTCTTTATATGAGCGATGAGAAAAGCAGAGAGGGCAGGGAGAGGGTAGGAACTTAGCCAGGGTCACCCAAACTAGAAAGGGGAAGAGGTCACAGGATGCAGACACAGTTAGACCCCATCACACTGTCACATTTAAGGATCAGGACAACAGCAAACGCTCCAGGTCAGACTCCTGAGAGCTATGGGATTGCCTGGGACATGGTAAATGCGGAGCAAACAGTTGCTATCTCCAATAGACTCAGCTCTCCTCAGGCCATTCTTGGTAGGTGCATTAGGAGCAGTGAGTGACACACACCCAGCCCATCTTTAGGAAGGCCACCTCAGGCTGCAGTCGAACAACAGCACCCCCCCACACACACCGTAAAGCAGGGATTGCTGGACAGACATTGGGAAGGGAATATAGGAAAGGGTTTGGCAGAGACCAGGAACCACAGTGCAAGAAGGTCCCCAAAGGAGTGACGCTGAGACTGACTTCTATGGGAAAGCAGAGGGTGACTAGGTAAAGGCACCGTGCTCAGGTCTGAAGGAACTGTGTACCAAGTCCCAGTGGGCAGCTCTCGCAACCCAGACAGGTGCTGCCCACTCTCAGGTCTGGCTTCAGAGGACATTGGCAATCAGCTGCACTGGACGGCAGGAGCTTTGAGGGTTACTCTTAAGATTCAGGCACCTGCTCTGCCATACTTCATCCAGACAGTTTCCATCTTGAATGCTGAGCCTGCCCTAGAAGACAATAAGGAACCTTCTAGTTGGTTCATGAAAATGCTTTCTTGTCTTTGCTCTTCAGAGTGGCCAGTGACAAAAAGCTGTATAGAATCCCTCCCTCTCAGAGAACCCACACATTGATGTGTCAAACACGTGCAATAGCAGGAAGCCCCATAGTGGTGAGAGAACAGGCCTGGGAGAGAGCCCCATTGTTAACTGCTCTGGTTACACTTGGAGCCTTGATGTCTCAGGGCAATTGCAGAGTTCACTTAGCTTCCTGACCTGGAGTGGCGATGGAAGATGGAGGGCTGCGGCCCTGGGTCCCTGCACTTCATGTGCGGCCCTCCAAGGTCAGACTTCGTCATGGGACTTAAATGTAAATTCAAACCAGAGAGCATGTCTGCTTTTTGGCACTGTGAGAATATGGCTGGCCTTAGAGTCTCTCCGAAATAACCTCTGCCTTTATCACACTCCTCATTCTTTGGAGGGGATGTCATCATTTCCCTTTTCAGTGGCCCACCGGGCAGTGGGATGCAAGACATGTCTGGAGCCATCGTTTTCTTTGTGCATTTCCTACAGCTTTGTAGCCTATGGAAATCACAGAGTGGGTACTTACTGCATAAATACCATTGTAGAACTCATGCACTTGAGGATGTTACTTCTTGCGCCTATCCATACCTGTAGCAAAAGATCTGTAACATTGCCGGCTCATCTGAAGCATTATTCAGTAATTACACAGTATCCCATAGTATTTTGGCCAGTTCTGCCTAGCAACATAAATACAGGGTGATGATGATACATGGTATAGGAACCAGAATGGCATCTATAATGTCAATGACCTCAACACTGTATCCCCGGAAGGCATCATTTTGTTTCTACTCCAGCAAAATTCCTTTTAGACGAAGTAGCTGTACATTAAGCAGGCAGTTTATGCATGAAAAATCAGGTCCCACTAAAGCCAGTGGGCTTTGTGCTGTTTTCCCCAAGCATTTCAAGGTTATCTAAGAAGGGATAAGGGGGAGGAAGACAGGATTTGCATAAAGGGTGGAAGAGGAGCTTAATCCAACAGCACACATCCTGGTCATAGCTGGGGGAGGTTCTGGAGTGAAGCAACTCAAGCTTCGGAGCTACACTTTGTCTTTAAAGGCAGACCCTCCCTCGGTAATCTTTTTAGCATTCAACTCCTTCAAAGATAACTTGGACTCCAAAGCCCCCATGCAGCCAGAAGACATATGGATATTCCATCAATTTTGTAGAAGCAATAGATTGGAATCCTCCAGATAGTTCATTCAATCTCAGGATGATAAACGATCAATCGTTGCATTCCTCCTAAATGAAATTAAGATGTTAAGATATATTGCTTGGGGCTTCTGCATGGGATTTCAAGAGTTGACTTTCCAACAGAAAATGTATTGCTTTGGATTCACTGGGAAATGGAGACACAGGATCTAGGTTAAGGCAAAACATTTGACAGTTTGGAAGAGCGCTTCAGACATGTTAATTTTTTTCATATTTAAAAATGATTAATTATCCAGAATACCAGGAAGCCAGAAGACCATAAAGCAGTCTTCCCAGGAAAGGCAGCGACCTACCTGTGTCTTGATCCTCTAGAGCAGAGGTTTTTAAAGGAAGCTAGGTGACCCGACACTGGGGCACTAGACTGCCTGAAGCAGAGGCCTGGCAAAACCATGGAAACACAGAGAACTATGCAGTATTTTTCCTTCAGCACCGTCCGAAAACAGGGATCACGTGCTTCTAGCACACGTGTGGAAGGCCCAAAGGCTGACTTCCTCCTCGGAAACTCTTCCCATCTTCCTCCCAGATCAGTTCAGAAGCTGGGAGTTTGCCGTGTCTGGGTACACAGAGCTCAGCGCCATCCCACCATCCATTACAGTGTTTTTCCCCCACTCTCAGAGTGCAAGGGTGACTACGGTGAATATGAATGGGTCATTATTAAGCTTGCTACTTAGCATGGCTTTAGCTAATTAAGCACATGCTCCCCATAATGATTTGCTTAAAACAATGGCCGGCTTGCCGGAAGGTGCATGTTGCCTGAAGTCAGAGTTTAGCACGGCTCCTAGTGAACGGAAAGAGACAGGGAAGCCCTCCACACTTGAGAAAGCTAGGACTCCCACAGCAGCGGGATGGGAGGAAAGGAAAAGGGGGAGAAGGAACGGAAAGGGGGCGTGGGTCAGCTTTTGTGCTTTGCCTAAGCACAGCTCACAGACAATATAAAATCTAGACCGAGTCTGCTGATGCAGCTCCTTGCAGGATGCATTCCTTCACTTTCCGCTCTACACACGAGGAGCGAGGTAGCATTTGTCCTGTTCCTGTAATTGTTGAAAGGTGAGGATTATTAGCCTTAGAGACTCTGAATACCCTTAAAGCCCGGGCCCCCTGGCTGGTTACTGGCCTGTATTTGTTTCTCTTTTCCTTCCCACCTACCAAAGAGCGTCTCCTCCCAAAGGGAGGGCTACTTCCTTTTGTTGGAGGAACCTCTTGGTGGTTGCTTAGAAAACAAAGCAATTTGCAGTAAATGGAAATCAAAGCCCAGTTAATCAAATGCGAAACTTCTATCTGCCGAAAGTGAAGAGTTTGTAAAATGAATTTCACAATGGTGACAAGGGTGGCTGTGTCCACGGTGGTGGGGTTGCCTGCCTTCAGCTGGCCATCACTGGCAGCATGCAGGGGCATTTAGAAATTAAACTGAACCAGATTGAACTTGCTGCATCACCTGTTGCCACAATGGCATGCTAATGGGCTTAGTGACCACAGCCTACTCAGACCAGAGCAGGTCAACAGCCAAAGGACCAACCTCAGGGGCTGTTTGTGCTCTGCCCACTTTGTTAGACTGTCATGCTTTGCAGCTCGTTGTTCTGCTTCCTTGGCATCTCCCCTGCCACATCTTAAAGAGTGTAGCACCCTTCCCAGGCTCTGTCGCATGGCCACCGAGCCCTGGGAGGGGTGTACTGATGCCGACACAGTCTGCATCTCATGCGTTGGGGTTCTTTCTTCTTCTTGTTTTAGCTAGTCACTCGTAAAGTATGTTCCAGAAATGGCCCAACTCAAAGCAAACGCAAAGAGCCTCTTCATTCCCTGCTTGTCTGGAAAAGTGGGGTTTCTCCACTGTCTCCTTCAGTGAGGAAGCATGGTACAGAGGGTTTGCACCTTCAAGCATTTCCTTTGCCTGGAAGCCTAGCCTTTCACCCTCCTGAGAGACAAGGTCAGACTTCTTCACCTCAGGGCAACTCAGTCAAGGGCAGGATTGCAAGATGCTGGTGACGAAGAGGTTAAATTGCTCAAAAGGCTGGATCTGTGGTTTCCTGCCCACACTTGTTCTGGCCTAAGGCAGTGCTTGGTAGTTTGGGGAGGGGGGAAAAGGGAGGTCTTGCCTGGACCCAGGTGGCCGACAGGCAAACCATGTTATTAAGAAGCAGGGATAGCAAAACCTTGATCTTCAAACGAGACCCCTAATTAGTCACCAACCCAAGAGTAAATGGCATTCCACCTCAGCAAGGCGGGAAGGGTGCCTTCAAATCCCAGAGACTAATTACCATCAGGGGCTCCTTGAGGATCCTGCTAGAAACACTTGTCATTTGAGCCACTTCTGGTAGGTAAGCTATCAAACTGTTCCTTCATATTTCAGACTCTCCAAAATGCTTCTCCAGCCCTCTTACTTGGAGGGAACATCTCTTTGCTGAACACGACACCCTTCTTAGTATCCAGTTTCTGGAAAGATCTCTCTTATGTACGTACATATGACAAGTTGATCCTGACACAGAATTCTTATAAGGGAGTTAAAACATGGATTACTTTATTCTCTTTTTGACTCTGAAAAACTCCATCTCAAGAACAAGCCTATGCTGGAGGGAGTGGGGATTTATCATGGAGAGTGAGTCTTCAATTTCAGAGTCTGTTGAGGGACCCTATATCGTGTCCTAATAGCTATGTATTTTTCGTCAAGCGTGAAACCCTCTATTCTCTTCCCACTCACCTTTCTCTCTCTCTCTCTCTCTCTCTCTCTCTCTCTCTCTCTCTCTCTCTCTCTGCGTGTGTGTGTGTGTGTGTGTGTGTGTGTGTGTGTGTGTATGTATGTTTTCTTTAAAAGAGTCTTCCCAAATGGCATGAACTTTGAAGCACACAGACTGAAATTGGCTTTGCATTATTCTGGTTGTTTTGTTTTTCCTTTTGAATCTCATGTTCTTGCCTCTTTTGGAGGTAAGTACCCTCTGCTCACTCTTGTCTGGTCCCACTTGATACTTGTGAATGTAAAAACAGACTCATCCAGGCCACCCACAGAATTCTAGGTTTTCTCTAAATTCACACTTGAACTGGGAGAATGGTTTAAAAGCTTAGGACCAAGAGATCCTGGCTCTGTCCCCTTTGAGGGCAGCCCAGGTTACACCAAGCACAGAGGACCAAAAAAGCCAAACAGGAGAGGCCTGGATATTCTACTCACATGGGCTTATTTCAGTGTCTTCTGAGAACTAGGATTCGGTTGCTGGGATGCTCGTTCAGAAACAAGAATACTCCAGTCAGACTTTCTGAAGGTGACTGAGTAAGCCTAAATTTTAATTCAGTTTTAAGATCCACAAGTAAGCTTCAGTGGGCCCCCAAATGACATGTTTTAAGTTTACATCCTTAATAAGCTGTGTTATAGGGTCACATGTCATCGAATGGCCCATGGCCACTTTCTCCTGAAGCTCAGCTTTGGAACTATTCTCAGGTCCTAGGAACAGCTATTACTCAGCAGTAATGCCTTGGTTGTGAATAGGCTGGGGGTGGGACAGGAAGACGGGAGGTCTGTACACAGGCTTAGGGTATTTGCACATAGGATTCCATCCCCTGTGATGAAAGCGTATGGTTCCCCCTCTGTGGGTAACTTAACAGCTTCCTGTAAGTAGGAGGGTGCGGAAGTGTGGCCCCACCTGAGTGAACATTTGCAGGATTCCCCAGGGTAGGTTCCCTTCTCTCCAGAGCATGGGAATTCTGTTTGCTGAATCAGCTCTCATGTCCAGTATGGTCGGCAGTGCCCTCTCTGTCCCGCAAAGACTCCCAAAGCATTATTTTAACCTGTGTGTTCTCCTGATTGGAGATGTTAGAAAATCTATGCCAAACTGTGGGTTGTTTCAACTAGTCCAGAAAAGAAGGGCTCACGTCAGTTTTGACAACAAACAAAACGAGTTTTTGTTCTATCATTTCTGTTTAAGAGAGTCCAGTTTCAAACTGAACACAATGTGTGGTTATTCTGTCGGCGATTTATATAGCCACAGGGGCGCCACACTTACACTGCATACATCATTGTATTTTTGAAATGTACTTAATGAACTTTTTTTTTCTCTTCTAGTAACTACTTCATTGCCTTAAATGAATGCATTCCAATAGAATTTGTAACAAATGGCCACTCTGTGTTTGCGTTAATGCCAAACACGTTTAACAAATTTTTAACAAGGAACCCTGGCGAAATGCCAAGCTCCTAGAGGGACACTAGAGGAATGCCATAAATTTAAACTAGATTTTACCTTCTCACTTAGCTCAGCAAGTGTCTTAGGTGCCTTGCTCTCTCAGCACAGCGGCCTGTCTACTTCATGTCAGATAGCTGTACATTTTCATTATGTTTGGTGCTCAGGTTATACCGACTTCCAGGGACTTTTAAGCTCAGGCAGCTGTATCTCAAATTATATGAAGTAGTGTAGAAATAAATCTTTGTTTCTGCGAAAGTTTTTCATATCTCCTTTGGGTTGGTAACTGTATGTATGCACATACGTATTTCTATGTTTAAAATCCACAGCCAGCCAATTTGTTCGTAACAATTATTTAAACCAAGAAGTCTCACCTGGCGCTAACTGTGCTCCTCCTTGAGATAGTTGGTAATACCTGGAGTCTTTTCATTGTCACGACCAGGAGTGGGGATATGCTATTGGCATCTTAGTGACAGAGGTCAGGGAGACTGAGGGCCATCATTCATTGAGGTCAGTGCGTGACAGCAGAGAACTTTCAACCACAATTGTCCATATGTTTGAGACTGAGGAAAACTGAACTAGAGTCCTTCAAAAGTAGGCTGTCCAAGGACCTGTTTTGTTGTTGTTGTTGTTGTTTGTTTTTAAGGAAAAAAATTACAACAGAACACTCATTACTCCTCAACCAATGTGTTCAAGATTAGATGGAGCTCCTCCCACCTGTGCTGATGGGTGACTTTGGTGTTTTCCTGCCCCTGCCTTCTGCTTTTGTGAAGGAGGTAATTCAGTCTACCATACTTAGACCCCCAGTGTAAACCAAGGTGGCATCAGAGCTTGCTGGTGGCCATGGAAGTGTGTTCACGGCCAGATGATACATAGCAGGTGCTCCCCTGAGATAAGGTCATTGCTGGGGTGTCAGGAGTGGTCCAAGGCAAGGCTTATATGTGGCAGGGTGTTGTCCTCTAGATTTCGGGGAATGAAGCCTCGTGTTGCAATGGCCAGGCGGTTTTCATCTTGTATTCTAGACAAGAGACAAAAGTTGGTTCCGCTAAAGTATTAAAATAAAGCTTTATGAAACAGAGTATGTTGTGTTTAGAGGTTGTTTACAAGAGAAAGATATGAGTTAAATACTATCCATGTTAGAGCTCACACAAGTTGGAGAGGTGAAAGATAAGCGACAAAGACCGAGGTTTAAGACCTAAGAAGGAAAAAAGGACTGAAGAGTCAAAAATATGTAGGTTCAAAGGAGGCAAAGGAGGGCATGTGATTCAAACACTCAGTTCTCAAGGATGCCGAGGGGCCACTACTCAAGCGAGTGGATGGGTGGTACCCTACGACTTGTTTGAGATAATTAATGAGGAGATGCTGGGCAGACAGCCTGCTCCAAACATGAGCCATTAATACTCCTGACCACAATAATAATTACAAAAATAAATCCCAAGGAATTCACAGCCCCGTGTGAGGCCGTTTCCAGGTATAGGTTGCATATCAGTCTGAAGCCCTTCCTTTAAAATATGGGTGAGTCGCATCCAGCGGAAAGAGAGCAGAGATGAAAGGCAGAGCCCTCCTCTGCGGCCTCCTGCAGCCCTTCATCCCAACAGCCTCAGCCCTGCCCCCACCCTTCCAGCCCTCAGTGTAACTCCGAAGTGTTACATTTTATTGCCCTGTGAGCTGTAGGAGGCCACTCTCAAGGTAAAATGCTGTTCTCCACTCATATTTTTGAATTATGGCTTCAAGGTGGTTGCTCCTATCAAGAAAATTAAATGATTTAACATAATTTGTTGCCACTTTGATCACAACAATAATAAATAAATCTTTATGAAGAAAACGGGAAACCCAATCCATCCCATTTTAAAAGATGTTAAGTTATAACACAGATGTAGTTATATGTTTTTATTATTATTATTATTATTAGCAGAAACGACTGTATTGGGCTTTCCTGTGCATAGTTGCTCAGAGGAGCTGTTCTATAGGATGCCCCAGGCCCTGAAGGAGCCCTCTCTTCCTCCATGGTTAATTAGTCTATCAGGGGCTGGCCTTTTATGTGGGCACCATGTGCAATATGTTAGGGGCATCCGTGGCTGTTGTGAATGGGTGTCTGTTTTTGTACCTGGGGCACACTGCACACATTTGGGACGCACATGGAACGGAGTGGACATTAACCCAGATGTCAAAAATAGCCTGCGTTTTACTACTGTTATTAAACAGTTTCCCCTTTAACCCCTCTGTGTTTACCAAAGACCCCTTTCTCCCAGCCCGTTTCTGCAAATCACCGATGAAGGGGCAGAGAAGAAAGCCATAACCAGGCAGGTGCCTTTATTCCAAAGAAAAACAGTCTGAAGGCACATTTATAGCTGGCTCTCCTGGGGGTGAATGTCCTGGGCCAGAATCTCCCTGTTGGGGTACATTGTCCCCCATCCCTCTTGCACCCTAGGCTGCAGAGACACCAGTAGGGGTTTTTCTTCCCATAAAAGAACTAGCTTTATATCTGCTGTGACCGCAGTCCCACACTCTTCAGTTCAAAATCTCCAAAAAGTGCAAAAAATATCCTCAGAAAAATTTAAATACCTCCATGATAAAACATCATCAATATTTGGGGGTACATACACTTGCGGATGTTTGTAATTGCTTGTCTGACATGAGATCAAACTGTGTAAATAAGTCAATCTGCTTTTTTCCCCTCCTCCACCAGGAACTTTTAGGCCTCCTTCCCCATCCAAAGTCAGAGGTACTGTTTCTTGGTTATTTATAATCAGTCTATCAAATGTATCCTTCCTGATCACAGGTGTTTGTCTCCTTCAGGGCACAGAGATTTAAAACCTCCTTCAGGTGTCAGTTCGTATGTCTGTGTACAGTCTGTTTCCCCATGAGAGTATAGACTAAGTGAGGACATGGACTTTGTCCCTGCCCTTTACTATGACTGTTGCCAACACCAGGCACGTTGCCTGTGCAGAGTGCTGGTTTTCTGTTCCTCTAAAAAGATTCCGTCAAACACAGCATCTTACAAGCAACACCCATGTTTACCCCACAGGTCCCTCTTACAGCCCATATAGGAAGTAAGAATGAGAGAGAGAGAGAGAGAGAGAGAGAGAGAGAGAGAGAGAGAGAGAGAGAATAAAAAACAGCGCGTGGCCAAAATGTCAGGGTTATATAGGAGTGAGAAGCTGAGAGGGGGGCAGGAGCATTGGGAAGTTTTGGGTGAGGGTGGGGTGAGAAGAGCTGAGAGAAGCCAAGGTGTTGGCAGGGACTCCGTAACAACTTTTCCTGGTGCTGAGAGAGCCTGGGGGCAGTGTGAGCTTTGGTATGCTAATAGACTCCTGAGGGAAGCCCAGAAGGTCTGGTGGGGGGGGGGTCCTACCTCACAAGTCTAGCCAGACCTTAGAGGACTTGAATGGGAAGGCTCTCGGAGCCCTGGGCCCCAAGTTCTTTTTAGATGACTGCCAATTTGACTTGCTTGTGGCTATAGAACTGAGGTTCTTTCTACTCTCTGGTTGTCAGTTGTGTTGTGGAGGTTCTCAACCTGTGAGTGGTGCCTCCTTTGTGGGGGGAGGAGGCACATCCAACATCGCTTTTAAGGGAGTTGAGTATCAGATATCCTGCATAGCAGATATTTACATTATGATTCATAACAGTAGGAAAATTACAGTTATTAAGTAGCCATGAAATAGTTTTATGTTGGGGGGAGGGTCACCACAACACAGGGAATGGTATTAAGGGTACACACAGCATTGGGAAGGTTGAGAACCAACCACTGTCCTAAAGGATGTTGTCCTTCCTCGCCCCTGAGGAGTGACACCCCAGTGTCCCCACAGCTTTCACACTTGGCTTTCTCTTTAGTAATGATGACAGGAGAAAGATATCTGCTAAAGAAGGCCCCGTCCTTAAGCTAAATCTGTTTGGGCAAACTTCCTTTATATTAATTTAAAACAAACTGGATAGTAGCCCTAATTGGGTTAATTAATATAATTATGGTCTGCTGTAGTTCACTTCAACAGCCAGGGGTTGGAGTTGGAGTTGGGGTAGAAAGGCTTGTTCCAAGGGAGGCTGGGTAGGGAGGAGATTTCATGACCCTACTCTAATCACACCATCACATCTGTTCCAGGAACTGTACAAACTCAGGGGATGTTGGGCGAGCAAGAGCAGTCTGCCCTTGCCCTCACCAAACTGGGCTATAGGTTTCACTGGAAACAGAACAGAGAGTCATCTCTGTAGCGTGTGCTTCCAAGTGCTCACATATTCCACATATAAGAAACTGGTAGAATTTAGGGCAATGGATTTTACTGGATTCAATACATCCAAAGTATTTTGACATGAAGTCAGTATTAAAAATTGTTCCTGAGATAGTGTACATTCTTTTTTCCATTTTAAATCTTCAAAATCTGGTGTGCATTTCACACTTTAAGTGTGTTTCGATTTGAATTAGGCGTGTTTTGAGTGTTTGGTGGCCACATATGGTCAGCAGCTACCATAGTGGGTAGGGCAAGTCTAGACAAGTCACAAGAGAAGGACCATGTGGGAGACTTCCTGGGTGACACAGTATCTCAGCTGAGAATGAGGAGATCGATGCGATGGAGAAATGCCCGGAATGTATGTGGAAAAATGACGACTTAGGAGACGAACAATGTTGTGATGCCGGAGAGTACAGCATGGGGAGAAATAAAGAGCGGGCAAAGGCTAAAGGTGACCTTGCCAGCCTGGCCAGGGTTCATAGGTCCTCCATCCCAAGTGCTGCAGGGTTGCAGAGAGCTGTGAACAAGGGTGGCAGGCTCTAAACAACTGTGCATTGGAGTGGCCATAACCATCACAGCAGAGATGTTTGCAGCCTTGGGAGACAGAGCTGGGTCTTCCTTGCAAGAGAATACTGGAGAGGTTTAAGCATACTTGTGAGGGAGATTGGCCAAGCTGGGAATCACCTTATAGTGTGTAGGGTCCCTGGTTGGCATTGTTGGAAGGCTAGATCCCGTTTTTAAATGTTTTAAAAGTCCCTTCTTGCTTGCCTCTCAAGGAGTGATACTCTCCATTGGAACTGCTGGCAACGTTCCGTCGGGGTTGGTTTGGTTTGATTTTTCAGCTTCAGGGGCATCTGAGCCTCTTGGTGAAGAAAACTATTTCATTGAAGGGCGGCAACACTTTTTTAAAAAATCATTTTATTTGCATGGTAGACTGTTAAAGTTTATGACTATGTCCATGCCAGTTGTCTGTTGTCTTTCCACTGAAAAAAACTAAGAAGTGTCCTAGGACCTAAAAGAGGTAGCTGACATAAGGGCTCGGAGGGGTCCTGACTAAATGTGTGACAGGCATGCTACTTATTTGTTCTCTTGTTTGTAGCTTTTTTTTTTTTTTAATGATATTTTAAGGTCAGTATTTAAACCATCAGGGGCTTTTGAGAGCTCTCTTGTCTAAAGATAAGGATTGTCTTTCCCACAACAGTACACCGTGATCACTAGAGAGACCCGTGTTCTGCTGTGATCTGGTGGCCAGCTAGAAACTCATCTCAAAACCGAATAAACAATTCTTCTCTGCTGCTTTATCTTGGGAAAATATCAACGACATTGGACATAGGACATAGTTATTTTTCATTTAGTTCTCCAAAGGAAACAACCTGTGTGTTTTAATACTGCTGTGTGTGCCCCTTTCCCGCCTCATCACAGGCTGTTTAATATATCGGTTAGCCTTTAAAGGGATGATTAAGGAATGTTTAGCACACAAAAGAATGAGAGCTATGCACAGCTCATGAAACAGAAAGCGTGCTCAGACTTACAATTTTCATACAAAGTTTGCAGAGATTTTATGTGCCAGAGTGAGTAACATGACCCGCACTAGAAACTCCCGAAATTTCTGGCTCTGCAGCAGTCACTCTGCCCTGAATCAAGTTTTTTAACTAGAAGAATTACCCCAAATTCCTCAAAGTGTGAGTTTGCTGAGTCCATCTAAGCCATGTGTTCCATGAACACTGCTTAAGGATGTCCTGAGGTAGATCTTGCCTGGGCAGATGCAGAGATCTTTGACTTTCTCATCAGCCAGAAGGACTTGAATGTAGCTGTGGATCAACCGCCAAGTCAGACATCCAAGGGTCGGTATAAAACATGAGCTAGAAGGCAGGACCTGGTGGGGTGTGCTTGCATCCCCAGCGCTCGGGAGGCTGAGGCAAGAGGATCGGCGATCGTGAATTCAACATCAGAATACTTAACAAGACCCTGTCTCAAAAAGTAAAATGAGACAAAATGTGTGTGCATGTGCATGTGTGTGTGTGTGCGCGCGTGTGTACACCCACTCTTTCCTGCCACAGTCTCCAGATAGCCATATGACGTCCGTATGTTGGAAACACCCAACATTCCAAGGGTCTCTGAGTGGCAGTGCGTGGAGCACGTGATTGAGCATGAGCGGAGAAGTCAGGCACAGCTGCAACTCCAGCGTGGCGTGACGTGTACTCCACATTTGCTATCCACTCCTTTGTTGACAGGCACTTGGTGCTGCCGTGAATAACGACACTTGGAGCGCTTGTGTTTGAGAATCTGTTTGAGTCCAGGTTTGCAGTTCTTTGGCATGTACACGTGAATGGAATTGCCAGCTCCAGCAGTCCCTTGTCATTGCTCTCTTGGGACTTACAGGTCTTTGAAATGATTGCTGTCACCCGGCTTGTAAGTGAGTGCTAACGCTTTTGGCGGATTGATGGCCTTTAACATTCTAGTCTCTTAGTGGAGTTTTTGTTTTTGTTTTTTTTTTAAAGTAAAACCATAGTCATCGTAGAAAGCAAACATGGAAAGAAAAAAGTGACATGCAGTTTGATCATGCCACAATGACCCATAGGAGAATCCGACACATCCGTTCCCCTTCCTTTTCTTTGTGGTTATCTGTAATGTGTGCACAGTATGGGACATGATTTGAAGGGCCTTTTCTCAAGACACTTGGTGGGACACAATTTCACTTCCTGTTCTGTTTGGCCTTCTTCTCTGTTCCCGTTCCATTCTCATCTGACCCGAACCAAAGGGAGTGGCCATGGCTGGGTCGGGGAAGGGGGGGAGCCTTTGCCACACCACACGTGGCAGATGGTCCCACCAGTGTTCTTCCCTGTTAAATCATGTGCTTTCTCGTTGCAGCTGTCAGAAAGGTTGGCTAAAGGGAAAGCTCCGCACTGCAGTCATTGCCACGTAATCTCCTGCAGCGTGGCTGTCTCCATTGCCCACCACCAGCCTCAGCGGCAGGTCCCAACGGAAGGGGGATCCTCACCTTCACATTCCTGCGTAATTCTGGTCACCTTATCCCTCCTGCATTTGGGTGTATGGGAAAGAAAGAGTATGAAGGAGGAGAAAGATGACAGTCCTTTCATTTTCTGTCAGGATTTGGACCTTTACAGTGTGACCGGCTCTGCTGAAAGCCACGTGGTGAGCATTTTATTTCTGCTGCTTTGCCTCCTGGATACACCGGCACTGCACGGGATTCAAGCTGTGGATTCAGTGTCTGTTGGACAGCTTGCTCTATCTCCTAATATCCTGCTGGTCGGTCCAAGTGGTCCTAACACATCAGATTACCATGCAGTCTAAACTTGCTGCGGATGAGTGCTGCTGGTGGCGTTGATACACTATGGTGCGTGGAGTGTTTGACAAGGAAACCAAAAGACCAAAAATTGAGAGCCCTCCTCTATTTCTTTAATCTGTCAGTCAAGAAACGACATTTCGATGGTGTTATCAGTTGTTACCTCTGGGCCAGGTTGGAAATGAAATCAATTTTTTAAACCACTAATAACTTGCCAAGAAATCGCCTTATGAGAACATGGTGTGTGTCTCTGACAGTGCGTGGCACATCTAAATTGGTCATTCATAATTTTACTGTCCTGTTCATGTGCAAGAGAGTGGCAAAAGCCTGAGGCATCTGCGTGCGGCTACTCCACCTGCTCCTTGAACCCCACACACTGGGACGTGACCTGGCCTCAGGCTCTTCTCGTTCTCACACATGCAGGTCTCCATGAAGAAGCTGAGAGATTCATTCATGTTTCAAGATCCAAATGCTGTGCAAGCAGTGAGTGTGAGCTTGGGTTTTCTCTAAATGAAGGGTCATTTCTCACTGTTTTTTTTTCCTTAAGAAAATGTCTCTAATGTGGATTCCAAAGCATTTTCAGCATCAAACGTGCAAGCATTGATGAATGAAGAACAATCATAAAAGTTGTGTGTCTGTAAATAGCATTGCACAGGCTGTCTGTGGGTACAGTAGAGTCGTTATCTAAAGCACATGCCAGAGAAAGAGACCACATTCCGAGGTCTTCTACATACAATGACAAGGTACTTAGGAGATTTCTACTCCTGCTGCTTCCTCTGAAGATAAAAAATGATTAGTCATTACAACTTCATACAAAACACACAACTGAGCCTGGCAAATGTGCAGCTCTTGGATTGACCCATTCTTGTCGAGGGGAGGAACCCTCCTTCCTGCATTCCTAAAGGACAAACAGTGAATTTTAGCATGAGTGGCCTTAATAAATACAATTGTCTTTCTTTGCTGCTGTGGAAAGGGTTCTAAGCAGAAGCTGCTGAAATCTTGCATTGAATCAAATCATTATTACTTTCCAAAATGTTGGTGCAATTAACTCTGGACCTCTCTCATGAGCCATAGAGATAGAAGACAAACCCCTTGTTTGCTGGGGAAAGGAAACTGTTCCTGAACTGCACCCTTTATTCCTGGTGCATCAGGACTGATATATTCAAACAGGTTTCCTGCTGTGGGCTTCGTTCTTGTCGGTAAATTGTGAACTATGTAAAGCTTACATGTTAACATAAATGATCCAAATACATTCGTGTTTTAAAAGTTTGACCTTTAACTATCAAAAGGATGTAGGTCATTGTTAGAGAAGGGAGCAGAGTTCTTTGCAAGTTTATTTAGTATTCTTTGGTGGAGTGTGGCAATGAAAACCCAAGCCACAGACTGGTCCCCAGGTATGGTTTGGGTATCCTCAGAGAAGTCCTCACAGCCTACCACCAGGTCATGACTTGAACTCTGCAACTAAATACTTGAAATAGGAAGTAGGAGAACCAGGATGGTAAATGGGGTCCTTGAAGTAGCACACAAAGCGATCAATCATGTGTATTTACCTATTTCTACATTTGTGCCAATTTTGTCACAGCTATTGTTTGGGGGATCTTTTTTTGGCCCCACTTTTGTTGGTTGAAAGTATTTTTGATCTTACATTCATGCAAATGTATAATTTGGTCCCTGGAAAAGTGAATTCCATCTAACACAACATCTTTTCCCATTTTCTGTAATATTCTCTGACGTTTGGGGGTTACAAAAGAAACCCCTTTTCACACATTGAAAATAGTGTCTGGGTTTACAACAAACACTGTGATGTTCGGAAGGTATTTCCTTTCTGCAACCTTGAGCAGGCTCCCTTCTAATCCAGTATGATTGAAGCTAAACAAAAACAAGGTTGTGCTAACCCTTAGGAGGAACTGGTTTAAGTCTTACCTTGCGCAAGAGCAGGCTTGTATTTATAACCCCTTTTGATTTCTATATACAGTGTCGATTTTGTATTTAATGATCTTGTGTATTCAGTATGCACCTTCACAGTGTGTCCACTCTCCTTTGAAAGTGGGTTTGACTTTTTAAACAGTGTTTATGATGAGACCTCAAATGTGTTGCTATAAGCCCTCTCTGCCGTGTTGTTGTGTAGAGTTGCATTTGGATGCTGCCAGGGGTCCATGTATCTAGTTCCCTGAGACCCTTGTTTGATAGTGCTTCTTGTAATATTTCTTCAAGTGAGTGGCATGTGGGTTGTGATATTGACCATGTGATTATGGACATCGATATGAAAAATAAATAATAAATAAATAAAATTAAGGAACCCTCAAAACTACCAATGGGCATGTATTAGCCAGTCATTGTAACCTCATGTCTAGTAGAAATACCATGTGCAAGTATGTACAGCTCATAACTTTGTTATCATGTGTATGAGGAGTACTTTGTGCTGATTGTCTTATTTATATTCATCAAATAAACCTTGTTTCTTTCCGAAGGGACTGCGTTCCATCTTTTACAAATATGCTGTGTGACCGTCTCTAACACTTTGGGGGCCGTTGGTTACCATTTGAAGAAACATACAGGCCAAAGAGGAATGAAAGAGAGGGGAGAGGGAGGGAGGAAAGGAGGAAGGGAAGAAGGGAGGAAGGAAAGTTATTGTCTTTATTTACTGGAAAGGCCAGGATGGAAATCTGCCTTAATGAACAGCTGGCCATGCAGTTCAGATCAGGAAGTTAGGTCGTGGGCCATGCCTCCTTCCCTCTCCATTCCCTTCCTTTCACAGGCACCCTCCATTTTCCCTTTCTTCCCTCTTCTCCCTCCCACCCCTCTCCTTCTTTGCATTCCTCATTGTGCTGGTGGCTTTAGTCTGTGCAGGCTCTCTCCTCGGTAACAAAGATCTTTCTGGGCATTTGAAGCATTCACAGAAGAGACCTTTTCCTTTTCAATATCCACAAATGTCCCCCAAAGGGACAGACACCTTAGCTCTGTTTGGATTTTGAATCCTTCCTTTTTGTGGGAACTGAGAGGATGAGGCTGTGTGGTTGACAGCCTCATTGCCTGTAGGAGCGAGGTTTCTAATGGGAAAATCGTGGACTTCATCTGGGAAAAGAGAGATAGAAACTTAGGCAGGAAGAATTGTGATCAGCACTGTCCCTGCTTGCATGTCCACGGTCACCCGTGTGTGGACTCATGGGCCCTGGCAGCCTGAGTTAGACAATAGACAATACCCCCTCACGGTGTTGGCATCTTGCTCAATGTTCATTTGAAGACTACAGAACCAGGTCCAGCTTTCCGTTAGAACTCTGAATTATGTTAGCACCACGGAATTTCCAGTTCTTACCAAGAACAAAACCGCTGAGTGGTCGCTAGAAACTGTGTTTTACCAGATGGGGAAACTGAGGTCCAGGATAAGCAACTGATTTAGGCAGATGTCCCAGCTGATCTTTGACAACAAGGAAAATATCATTCGGCCTCAGTAAAATTATTCGGCTTATGGGGCTGACTTTTCTGACAATGAGGTACACTGGGGCCTTGTTTGTCCTTTGCATTTTATTGTCTTTTTGTAGAAAGAGATCTCTGTCAGGGAAGAATTTCTCACATCATAAGCCTGCTGAAGCACTTTTCAGGACGGTTCATGTCAATCCAGCTGGCCAGACGGAACCCCCACTTTGTAACCAACAAAGCCAACCCCTGGTGAGACAAACACCAGCCCACATGTTGTTGGACCAGTTGGCCACTGCCGAGCTCCCTGGGGCCTCACAGGTGAGACTTGGGCACACTTGTGGTTTGGGTCTCCAAGTCTCCCACAACTGCCTCTACTGTCTGTGAACTGCTCTTCCAGAAGACCGGAGAAGACAGCCTCATCCTGGATCCAGAGCTGCAGCCCTACTGATGAGAAGGAAACAGGAAGTAGATCACTGACCTGACCTGAGGATTCGCCAGTGTCAGGACAGTGAACTGATGATGTCGGAGCACCTACCCGCATCCGCCCTGGCAGCGGCTCTGCAGTAAGCACCACTGTGACCCACATTCACGTAACTACCAGACGTGAAGTCATGGGGATGACCAGACGTAGTCCACGCAGTGCCCTTACTTAGTGTCATAATGTGCTCAGTGCTATGGGTCTGTGAAGGTTCCTTCACCACAACCCCTTAATGCAAGTGCTTTTAGGGAGCCCTCACAGATATCCAGTGGTGGGGTGAAGCATAAGTCTGTATTTATAAGAGACCAGTTTAAGCCCATTCCACAGAGCCTACCCATGAGACTACTTGCCCACAGATACGTGGTTTTCTTGACTGTGAAGATGATAAATGGGTAATATGTACCCCTTCCTTGCAGTAATCACACCTTAGGGATGGAGTGAATACCGATTCCTTGCTGTTCACCCCTCTCTTCTGTTTTCATCTAGGGGATCACATTGCATTTAATTGTCATGCTGCTGTAAGTTCCTATCACTGAGAGCCACTCATTCTCTCCTTGTTTGTATGACCTTGGCTGCTCCGGAGGTCACTAATCAGGTCTACTGTAGGATACATTCTGCTGAGATTTGACAGCTCTCTCCTGTTCGGGCTCAGCCTGGGGAACTTAAGGGCCATTCAGAGGAAGGCCACGGAGCTGATAAATGGCTGTCTTTCAGGCAGCTTATCAAGGAGGGCCCATACTTGAAACATGACTGCTCTGGTGATATTGACCTTGCCCTTTTGGCTGGGCCAGTGTTTGTCAGTTTTCACTACCAAGGTCGCTCTGGTCCTCCCACTGTGTTGGACTTTTAGAGTATTGAAGTAGGGGCTAGGAATTGGCTATGTAAGCATGGGGACCTGAGTTCAGATGGCCAACAACCATGTGAACAAAAAAACTCACCTGTGTGTTATGGCACCTACCTTAACCCCAGCACTGGGAAGCAGAAGGAGGCTCTCAGGACTCGCTGCCTACAGCTCTAGGCATCTGTGACTTCTGCATCCGGTGAGGGACCCTGCCTCAAAAACTAAAATGGAGAATAATGGGGAGGAAGAAACCTGAGGGCTACCACACAGGTTCATGCGCACCCACATGAACATACACACACACCACATGTATAGGGTACAGAGATAAATGGTTGACTCTCTACCTTAAAATGTTCTGGGGGCAATGCAAAAGACACAATATCAATATGATTTTTAAAAAATTCCCAGTTTTTAGGAGTAAAAGAGTTTGATCAACAGCTTCTGTTGCTTGGCTCAGCTGTCCCTTTTGGATGGAAGTTACCTCCAGTCCCATCTTCCTGTTAGATTGTGGGAGCATCTTTGACAGAAACAGCCAGTATGAGAGGACTAGACCCCTGTCCAAGTGCAGGTTGGTTTAAGGTGATGCCTGTCACAACATTGTAACTTCCTGAAGGAAGACTCCGGGACACAGATCTTGGTGAGTCTTGTACCTTACCCGTGAGGGTGTTATGGCTCAGCAGCTAAAGGAGGAAGGATGGGCATTATCTGCTAGGGCTTTTCTTTTCTTTTCTTTTCTTTTCTTTTCTTTTCTTTTGCATGGATAGACTCTTTACACACAGAAGAAAAGAATAGAAGTTTCATGAATATAAATCAGTGCACAAGTGAAGATTGTGGTGCTTACCTGTAATCATCGTGCGTGGAATGCCTGTGAGCTCAAGGCAGCTATGGGCTCCATAATCTAAACAAACACATGCATACATATATTCCTGGGCACTCTCAGCCCTACAGGTGAGAACTCAGAGTTCATAACTCCTCGGTGAGGATGAAAGACTCATTCTCTTCCTTGCTGGGCATAGAGTCTCCTGCTCAAGGTTCAATAAAAACAGGAAATGAGTGCTAGAATGCAAGCATCCAGTTTACACAATGAAAAGAACAGCTCTTAGCAAAGCTGTATTTCATTCCGCCATGACTCCCAAAGACCATAGCTCAGTGCAACAGCATGAGACCGTCAAGCCAGGTGGCTGCTGCTCAGTCACTACCACATACCTTTTTTTCTTTTTCTCTTCTCTTCTCTTCTCTTCTCTTCTCTTCTCTTCTCTTCTCCTCTCCTCTCTCTTTCTTTCTTTCTTTCTTTCTTCTTTCTTTCTTTCTTCTTTCTTTCTTTCTTCTTTCTTTCTTTCTTTCTTTCTTCTTTCTTTCCTTTCCTTTTCTTTCTTTTTTTTTTAAACTTACTTTGGGAAACATATACCACATATGAAGCTAGCTGTCTGGTCAGAGCCCACAGAAACACTGTAACTCCTAGCCACCAGTCATGGAGTCTGAGGGAGGAACCCTAAACAGTGTTAGGCCTGTGCTTGGTGTGGGGCATCTTCTTACTTACTTGCTGATTAGTGCCTCAAGATATCTACCTGCCATGAGAGGGACTGTATCAAGTGTCTGACTTGAGAGCAAGAGCTATGGGAGAAATTGTTGCCATATGCCCTAACATTGCAACCTTTCCTATAGTCCTAGACAGAAAAGAACCTTCCATCTGAGTCTTTTCAGATAAAGCCCAGAAAAATACAAGATTCCCCTGTAGGCACAAGTGTAGTGATGAGGCAAGCAGGCCTGCTTTTTGTCCTGCTTGGCTCCCGCATGGCTAGCTTAGCCCTGGAAATAATTGCATAGAAACTGTATTCATTTAAATACTGCCTGGCCCATTAGCTCTAGCCTCTTATTGGCTAACTCTCACATATTAGTTTAACCCATCTCCAGTAATGTATATCGCCACTTGACTGTGGCTTACCTGCATGAGTCTAGCCAGCATCCATCTCAGAGAGGAGAGCCATGGCGTCTGCCACACTGCCTTCTACCCAGCATCCTGTTCAGTTTACTCCACCTACCTCAATTTCTGCCCTATCAAAAAGCCAAGGCAGTTTCTTTATTTAACCAATGAAATCAACACAAAACAGAACTTCCTACATCACACAAGAATTTGAATTCTTAGTCCAGAAATTATTTGCAAAGTTAGGATTATGTTGCAAGAATTCATCAAGCAACCTATATTCTACCTCATATAAAAGATTTGCCCTAAGAAATGTTAATACCAGTATGCACCCATTTTCACATCACAGAAGTTGGAAACCCAGGGCATTTCTTGTTTGGCCAGCACAGCATCTTAAAGCTTGAGGAATTAGGAATGAAGTCTAGGGCTATATCTTCCTGTAGAGCAAGGGACTGATAAGCATGGGGACCCTAGGTTTAACCCTCAGTGCTTAGAATACCTGAGAAATTACCCAAATTAAACAGACCACAGTGTAAGTATGATTCTAGATGGGACTATGGACCATGTGTTGAGACAGGCATCAAAATTTAAAGAGGACCTGAGATTGAATTCTTATATCAAGAATAGCTTCCTTATTTAGGAGTTGCTCTTGTTGTATGAGGCCGCTTGATCGTTTCTGGCTGCTCGGCCCAGAAATAATGCCACAGAAACTGCATTATTTGCAATATTGTTTGGCCAATAGCTTAAGCACATTTCTGGCTAACTCATATCTTAAATTAAACCATCTCCATTAATCTGGGTATTGCCACGAGGCTGTGGCTTATTGGGTAAAGTTCTGGCATCTGTCTTAGGTGGGGCTACATGGCTTCTCTCTGACTCCACCCTTTTTTCTCCCAGCATTCAGTTTAGTTCCCCCCACCCCCCGCCACCTAGCTCTGTTCTACCCTATCAGCCCAAGCCGGTTTCTTTATTAACCCATGGTATTCACAGCATACAGAGGGGAACCCTATATCATACTGTGAATTCAGAGGGCCTTGTAGCTTATGGTTACGTGGCTGAGAGAAACTGATAATAATGGATTTGTACACTGATATAAAAGAGTCCCAGGAGCTAGTGCAGTGACATGCTAAAAAGTGGAGATGTAGATGCAAATTTTATACTCTTTCACCTTTTTAGTAAGTTTGAAGTTGTTTCAAAATAAATTTTTAAAAGTGTTTTTGGAAAGCATAGTCACGGAGGGCTCAGAGTCTAGGAGGGTGGGATGTTAGAGGGGATGACCATCCCTCCATTGTCCTCACTGTCCTCTAGAAGTTGACACCTGGCCAAGCCCACCCATTGTGTTGCCTGCCAACATCTGAGTGTGCCTGAGTTTATGACTCTCTCTAGAATTCCAATTCTACTGCATGCCAAACAAGTCAGCATCGGCCTGCCACGTAGCTGTTTGCTTTCTCATCCCAAATTATCATTCAGACCTAGAAGTTCGTTTTATTACAAAAAAAAAAATCATAAAAGGACCAAATGAACACTTAACACAATGCCAGTTACAATGCTAGGTCATGAACAAAATGGAGATAATAGCTATTATTAGCAGTAATATATCATAAATAATAAGTACGTAATGAAATTATGTTGCTGGCCACTGGCTCGCTCCCAGCCATTCTCTCCCAAGAGCTGCTTGAGCTGGTCCTTGTTCGCCTGCCATTTGCCACGTCAGGGTTTTCCTCAACCATGCTTAATAACCAGGTTCCAGATCTGGATATTGGGGGCTGTAAATTTCCCTGGTGACTGTTGCCAATGACAGGGAAGGAAAGACTTGGGTAATTACCACTTGTACTTCCATGAAACACATGAACTCAAGTCAAGAGCAAGGATTTGGGACAATAAAACACTGGGGCTGAAACAAGCAGGGGGAAAAAATCTGCCCAACGTGTACACTAAGAAATGTGAGCTTCTTTAGTGGGGAAACGGTAGTAGGCCCGACTCTGGGGAGCTGCTTCCATCACTAGGGGCTTGTTTCCTTTCTTCCACACAGATGCCCACACTTCTGTGAGATTAGCTCTGGCTTATTTGGCAATCAGTAGCTGCAGCCACAATCTGTGATGTGATTAGTCGATTTTAGACCACAGTTCTTTCAAGTCTAAGAAAATAGGGAAGGCATCCAGGCATGGGCGTGGTACCACAGTGTATGATGCCCTTCGCACAGCTAGTTTCATGTGTTCTGTGGAAAGAGCCTGAAAGATCCGTGGGGCACTGTGACACCTCAGCTCCATGTGGAAATGCTCAAGCGAGTCCTTGCCAAGGTTCTGAATGTGGGCCCGAACCCCTGTCAATGTTCAGTGTGTGTGTGGGGTGGGGGGGGCTGAAAAAGCCAAACAGGGGTGTGATGATATTTTGTTTGTGCTGCAAGAAATAAAGCTTGCTTGAAGATCAGAGTGTGGAGCTAGCACACTAGTTAGCCATAGAGTCCAGGCCATGGTGGCACACACCTTTAATCCCAACACTCAGGAGACAGAGGCAGATGGATCTCTGTGAGTCCAAGGCCACCTTGGCTACATGAGATTGAATCAGTCTAAAAGAGAAACAGAGCTCACATCTTTGATCCCAGCACTTGGGAGCACACAGAGACAGGAGTGCTATGACTGGGTGGAGAGAGGAACAGAATAAGGTGGGAGGAGGCAGGAGCTCACTGCATTCAGTCTGAGGACACCATTCGGTGTGAGGATTTCATAGAGGTAAGAACTAGTGGCTGACTGCTCTGCTTCTCTGATCTCTCAGCTTTCACCCCCTAATATCTGACTCCAGTTTTTTCGTTTTTTTTTTTTTTTTTTTTTTTTTTCCATTAAGACCGATTAGATTCACATTACAGAGGGGCGAGAAGTGATCGGGATGGAAGCAGAATTTCTGGTGACCAGCTGGAGGACTCTGGTACTTTCAGAAACTGTGGAGGCATGGGAGACTTTCTCCAAAAGTCTGATGTGGATTCTCAAAGAGACTGAAATCCAACAGATCCAAGAGTGACCACCATGAATCTTGAAACCAACCAAACAAACAAACAAAAAAAAAAAACCAACCCCAGAGTATAGCATGTAGCTACTTCTAAAGTGAGTGTCTCCCACCTAGAGAACGAAATAGCACCATATTTCCCACCCAGTAGGAAGGAGCTCATTGAAGTCACTTTACCCCAAGCTAGACAAAATCATTAACAGAGTGGGTGATTGTAAGGTGAGTTGTAAAGATTGAAGTAGTCAGAAAAGGGGGAAAAGTCTTTCCAGGTATTTGGAGGGCCCACAGAATTACTTTTGGCCATAGACCAGTTTCTTATGCTTAAGCCCTTAGAAATGCTGGCCTGAAGCCCTGCTTCCTCCTGGCTCCCGTCCTCCCTTGGGTCATAGGATGTCACCTACTGTCAGAACTGTACAGCCCAGAGACTAAAGATACTTTAAAGGCTGCAGTGGCGCTCAGAACTAGAATGTTGGCGTCTACATTTTATGTAATTTAAGAAGAGTTTATATTCATCTTTTCTATCTCAACATCAGAGAAATTGCAGAACGCTCCTTAACCCTTTGTGTCCTGCAGATTATCTTTAAAGAATACCTGCGGCTAGAGAGATAGCTCTGGCAATAAAAATGCTTGCCACACAAGCGTGAAGAATTGAGTTCAGTTCCCAACATCAAAGCCACGTGTGGTGGTGGGCTTGTAACTGAAGAAGCAAAGGTAAGATCTCTGAGCATCACTGCTACCTGGCCTGGACTAATCAGCTAGCCTCAGGTCCCTGTGGAAGATTTTTCTCAAACCAAACCAACAACAACTACCAAACAAGTAACAACCAAGTGTAGCAGAAAGGCCTGGGACAGCTTGTTTGTCCTGACTGCCCAGAACTGAAATAGCCACACAGAAACAATATTAGGTAAAACACTGCTTGGCCCATTAGCTCTAGCTTCTTATTTACCAATAATAAATATAAATAAATAAATAAATAAATTATACTAATTTAACCCATTTCTAGTAATTTGTATATTGCCACGTGGCAGTGGCTTACCGGAAAAGATTCTAACAGGCATCTGTCTCAGGTGAAGGATCCATGGCATCTCTGACTCCGCCCTTCTTTCTCCCAGCATTCAGTTCTGTCTCCCCACCTACCTAAGTTCTGCCCTATCAATGGGCCAAGGCAGTTTCTTTATTCATTAACCAAGAAAAGTAACACACAGACAGATGGACCTCCCACACCAACCGAGGTGGTCCTGAAGATTAAATAACACCCTAAGTTGACCTCTGGCCTTCACACACAACTACATATACACCACTCACACACTTATGAACATGCACATGCTTGCACACATGGAAGTGTACCCAAAAGAAAGAACACGGCACATTCCTGTAATCCCAGCACTAAGAGACTGAAGCACAATGACCACCAGTTGAAGTCAGTATGGGCTGTCTAGAAATACCCTGTCTTGGGACTGCTTGGACCTTGAGCCTCATACTTCAACCGGAACTTCAGATTACTGCCTTGACCAGCCCTCATCATGACGGCTTCTTTCTGTAGGACCCAGTACTTAATACAGAAACCCACAACAGGACAGTGTGCAGAGAGTGAGATACTTTAAATGTCTTTATCAAACCCCTGCCCATGAGGCTCAGGGATCTACGTGGCAGAGAGGGCAGAAAGAATGTAGGAGTCAGAGTTGGTGGTTGGCTCCAAGGAAACTGCATCTTCTGAACAGAACAGGATTGATAACACATGTGTCCACAGAGACTGTGTGTGGCAGCACACAGAAGACCTACACAAGTTCAACCCCGACAAAATCCCGTCACTAAGCAGGGAAAGTAGACATAGAAATCCACCCCTAAGCAAGAAGCCCTTTGCAATTGGTAGCCACTGGGAGAGGGAAAATCAGTTATGTTTTGTTTTGTTTTGCTTTGTTTTGTTTTCCAGCAGAGTGTCACTGGATATGTTAAGCACCTTCTGGGGCAGGCATTATGCTCAGGGGTAAGCAACCAATACAAACTAGATTCCATGATGTTTGTTCTTGTTGGTTTGATGTGTTTGTGTATGTGTGTGTGTGCATGTGTGCTTTTATGATTTTAATTTTTGTTTTTAAAAGAGAAAGAATATGAGGTTAGGTGGGTAAGAAGGAGACGATCTGAAAGGAGTTGGGGGAAAGAATATGATCAAAATATATGTTATGAAATTCTCCAAAAAGAATAAAAAATATTTTAAAATGTTTGCCATGGACTGGAGAGAGGGGAGAGAGAGAGAGAGAGAGAGAGAGAGAGAGAGAGAGAGAGAGATCCAAAGAAAAGGGTGGATGTGGCCTGGAGGGAAGAACACACACGTGAGCCTTCTTCCTTCTGGCTCTAGTCTTCCAACACAGCTTGCAGGTGAAATGAAGCTCTGTGGATGGAGATAAAACTGATACCCTCCTTGGGGTAAGGCATTATGTGGGTGAATATTTGCCTGTTTCTTTGTTTTATTTTCAGCCAATGCTTTAGGGAAACCTGATGTCAGTTTGGATGTTGGTATCAAGGCAATCCATGGAAAGCCAGCCGGCTGCAACCATAGAAGTCTTGATGAAAAGCCAGTCAGTTTGTGCATTCGATTGGAATTTCAGAAGATAATTGTTTCATTCCCAGGTCTGTCCCTGCTTCGCCGTTTGACCTCAGACTAATTGCTTAATCTCTCTCGGCTTCAGATGTTCTACTTTGAAAGTGAGAATAATAATAACTTCCAACTACCTAGCTCATCCGGGTATTGAGTGGATTAATAGGGTCATGTTTGTAAAGTCCTGGGAAACTCTCAAGAAAGAAAATGTCACTGTGTTTGGCGATGCTGGGTGGTAATGTTCAAGGCGGGGAAGGACTGAGTTCAGTGTGTTGTTGCTATAGAGGGATGTCTCTGCTCCTCAGAGCTAAGGAACAGCCCCTTCTGAAAGCCAGGTTTTCATCACCCAAAAACCTCTGCTGTGTTTGTTGGTGCAACAAGGAGGAATTGCTGTGGTAAGCCACACTTGCTCCTCTGTTTCAACAACACACAATTCCTCGGAGCTTTTCTGTCTTAGCAATGCGTAGTAGGCTGTCTTGGGAGGTCACGCAGACTTGGACTGAGACCTGTCTCTGTCACTTCCTGACTGGGTGACCCCAAACAATCACTTGATCTCTGTGTGCCTCTTTGATACCTAGCGGGAGCACTGCTAACATGTGAGGAAATAGTATCATAGTCCTGAATGCGTGGTAGACACTGCGTCTCTCCCTTATGTGATGAGCACAGGCTGGTCCTTCCTCACCTCACGCTCCCCTCATCAAGAACCTGGCTCTCGGACAGCCACCCACTAACAGCTGCCTCATTCTGTGAGCCCTCCAGATTTAGGAAAATGACAAATCAGAAGGAAACAATTTTGTGTTGGGGATTTGTGCGAATTCCCACAGTATATCTTTCTGTCGTGACTGATTTTCCCCAATCTCTCGACTCTCCAGGTACAGTTCTACACTTACGTCAAATGTTACACTGAACCTGCCAGTGGGCTTTCTTGCTTCATCCCTACAGAAGCCCAAGGAGCTGATACCTTTATCGCCACTCAGGATACTGCCCAGTGTGTCAGTCAACTCCTGTTGTCTTCAAGATGTAGGTCACTTGGCTATTTCTCTAGCACCATGCCTGCCTGCATGCTGCCATGCTCCCCGCCATGCTGGACTGAACCTCTGAACTGTAAGCGAGCCCCCACAATTAAACGCTTTCTTTGTAAGAATTGCTGTGATCATGATGTCTTCTGACAGCAAGAGCAAACCCTAAGACCCACTGCTAGCCACATACCTCACCGTGTGGCATTAAAAAGTTTTATTCCTGCCGGGCAGTGGTGGCGCACGCCTTTAATCCCAGCACTCGGGAGGCAGAGGCAGGCGGATCTCTGTGAGTTTGAGACCAGCCTGGTCTACAAGAGCTAGTTCCAGGACAGGCTCCCAAACCACAGAGAAACCCTGTCTCGAAAAAATCAAAAAAAAAAAAAGTTTTATTCCGATCACCATTACTGTGCGTGCCTGGATACTCATTTTACTTCTGGCCCCGAAGAGGAAAACCCTGGTTCATCCTCTCTGCATCAACAGTATTTACGTGTGTAGTAGATAAAGGATGAGGCACCTGGAAATCAAGATCCTCTCTTGGGTGACATTCTTCAAAGGTATAGATACAGAGGAGAATTCTATACTGTGAAGTGACACACCTCAGGAGAATATGGCAAGCAGAAATAAATTGAGGAATAGTGAACAGTGTTACAACCACACAACTGGCTTGAAAGAAAAAGACAGTCTAGTTCCAGCACCATGCATCCTTTGTCATGTGTATGAGAGACATATATGACTCGGGTTCTGACTTAAACATCAATGATTGCCATCTGTAGTCATAGAGAAAGCAGCAGATGGACTTTCTTTCCTGTACTGTCCTGGGGGGATTGTCTTGGTACCAGACTCTGTTCTTCCTCCTTTTCTGTTCCTCTCTTTCTGTTTCTCCCCTCTGTTTCAGCTCTGAGGAAGTGGGGCAAGTTAAAGCTCTTGCAGCTCCTTAGGTGAGCAGCTTTCTTTACTTTTTTTCAGCTTGCTCTACTCCCCTGTGATGTCAGAATGACCAAGGCTCTTACTAATTTCAGTGGTTGGGGATCAAAGACAGTCTGTATGCAAAATGAGTGGTCCTAGCAGATGAAAATGGGTGTTTCTGGAGAAAAGCAGGAGGGGAGTTAAAGTTTTTGGTGGTTTATTTATTTATTTATTTATTTTGAGACAGGGTTTCTCTGTAACTTTGGAACCTATCCTGGAACTAGCTCTTGTAGACCAGGCTGGCTTTGAACTCACATATATCCACCCAAGTGCTGTGATTAAAGGTGCGTGTCACCACGGCCATGTGGTGAGTTTAGTTTTATTACAGGGATCTAAATTTTAATCAACCAGACAGACAGGCAGACAGACAGATACACACACAGGGACAAAGAGAGAGACCGTAGCCATAAGTTATTCTCTAATTCTAGACTGCTTCTGCTATGCCCAAATTACCACTTTATCAAAACCTTCTCTTTGATGAGTAATAAACGATCACTGTAAAGAATCCTCCAAGGGCGTCAGCCCCACTGTCTGGATGGACACCGTTTGGAAATTTTCTAGGGTTTGCCAGTCAGCAAAGGAGGACCCCAATATTGAACTTAAACTGTGAATCTCTTTGTCCCCTTTCCAGCACACCCCTCTTAGCTGGGATCTCAGCCCGGCAGACTTACCAATGCACGGTAGTATCCAGAGTGTGCATGCCCACTTCTGCGAGCTTTTGTCCCACCCATGCATCAGAGGCCTCCTACTAAGTTCTTTCCACCCCTGGCATCTAGTCGCTACTCAGTCATTATTGCTGGACTAAAGTGGCCAAGCCATGAAGATCTGGGCAACCCAGTCCTAACTCAACAAGGAGAGGAGTGGTATGCCATTAGAGCCTGATGAGCGAGAGGCTGCATATCTGGAGTATGTGCTGAGTTAGCTAGCACTAAATACATGAATGGAGAGAGAATGGCACACCAATGGCATCTACAGCCATTTCTTCCCGTGGGTTTTAAGCTGTTCGGTGATTTATTTTTTTGTATCCGTAATACAGCCCCAACAAACTGACTCACTAAATTTATGATTTGCTTTTATGTTCTGTTGCCGAATTTTGAAATAGAGGCTGGCTTCCTATGCATTGAATCCTGTTTTCAAATAGTCAAGAGATATTTTCAAACCTCCCTGAACAGAGTAGGCAAGACAAGGGAGGGATGGCCCTTATGTACCAGCTAATCTCTGTTATGACATATCTGCATGAGTAAGGAGTGGGGGCCATGGGGGTAGGATCGTGCCCCTGAGCTGAGTAGAAGAGGGTTGTCCAACAATGACACATGAGCGGAGCCATCATGTTCCTGTATATACTCGGTAGATATATGTACCCGCCGGAATAGGTAAATCTAATCCTTTGCCATTTTTCATTTCACTTTCTTGAATTCTGTGGTCTTACTAGGGAGCAACTGCTTTTCTTCTGGGTGAAGTAGAGATCTTTGCTTAATTCAAAACCACTTACATTAATACATGCAGCCACACAGGGATCTTTTGCAGGGGGAATGTTAGTGATGTCTTTCAAAGTCAATGAATCGTCTCTTGACCTTAGTGGATACATAGAGATCACTACATTGGGGATTAAACTAAGTGAAAAAAAAAGCAGCTTTAACTCAAAATTAAATTGTTTATTGATATATATTTGGGAAGTCATAACAGAGTCTCATTTTTGGACACGACAATGACCAAGTATACAAAATTAAAATGACTCAGAATTCATTCTGCTACTTAGAATTATGTGACATTCCTCCAAAGTAGGCTGGAAATATTCATATAAACTAAAAATGCTATTAAAATAACTCCACCTAAAATTCGATTAAATATGAACTTGATGTAATAAATCATAATTTTAAAATGGGACAAGTTTTAAAATACAGTCTACTTCTTGGATATTTTGCATAATGTTGGGGGTCAAGAAGACCAAATATTTGACCCAAATGTTGCTAGTGTGTGGCCCTCTTTTTACATTTTTTTCTACAATGGACTTGGTTCCAAAAATTAAAGGTCGGGACTAGAAAGATACTCATTCAAACATGAGGATCCAAGTTCAATCTCCAAAACCCATTAAAAGCCCAGGCACTATGCACCTGGAATCCTAATGGATCCCAGGGCTCACTGGTCCACCAGTCAGACTAGCTGAGGTTTAATGAGAGACCCTTTCTCAAAAGATAATGTGGAGATTGAGGAAGACAGCTGCCATTTTTGGCTTCTGCATGATTGGACCCATTTTCACATACACACACACACGTACTACAACGATAAACACATTTTAGATGTGTGCCAGTCAGGTGGCTCAGTGGTAAGAACATCTGCTGTGCTTGATGAGAAGCTGGGTTCAGTTCCCTGTACCCACATCAGGCAGCTCCCAGCTGCCTAGAACTGTAGTTCCCGGGGATCCGATTCCCTCTGGTCTCTCCAGGTCCCTCTACAGCACAGCATCATGCAGGTGCACATAAACACACTTTAAAAAAAATGATCTTTTCCAAAAACTTGAATGAAAATTGG
Organism: Chionomys nivalis; assembly: GCF_950005125.1. Lineage (NCBI taxonomy): Eukaryota > Metazoa > Chordata > Mammalia > Rodentia > Cricetidae > Chionomys > Chionomys nivalis. Next base: position 27,684,594 of record NC_080090.1, on the reverse strand, counting down.
TATGACCAGTATAGACAGTACAAACAAGGATATTTCTGAAAAAAAAAAAAAACTAATAGAAAAAGCTATCATGTTGTCTCAGTTACTTTTCTATTGCTGTGAAGAGACACTGTGACTGAAGTATGTTACAGAAGACCAGGCTTATCGGACTTACAGTTCAGAGAGTGGAAACCATGACCCATGACAGGGAGCATGACAGCAAGCAGATAGGCATGGTACTGGAGCAGTAGCAATAAGCTTCTATTCTGATCTGTACGCAGTAGGCAGAGAGCGCTAACTGAGAATGGTGTGGGCTTTTGAAACCTCAACCACACCCCACACCACCATGAAACACCTCTTCCAACAAGGCCACACATCCTAAACCTTCCCAAACAGTTCCATCAACTGAGATTCAAGTGCTTACATTTATGAGTCTATAGGGGTCATTCCCATTCAAACTGACACACATGGGACTTAGTAAACACTACACACGTGCATGTACACACACACACACCACACACACACACACATTGACATTAGTAACTGGAAAAAATATCTGAGCTTTTATGTTCAGTGCAGAAAAAAATAGCCAAGATACAGAATCAATCTAAGTAGTCATCAATAGAAGGGCTGGGGATGTTCCCTAAAGATATAGCTCTTGTTTAGTATGTGTGAGGCTCTGGGCCTATTTCCTAGTACCGTAAAATAAATAAGAAAGAAATAAAGAAAGGGAGAGAGAGAGAGAGAGAGAGAGAGAGAGAGAGAGGAAGAAAGCGAACAAACGCAGGGTGCATACGTACATATGGAATACCTTTCTGTCCTTATAAACATTGCCATTTAGCACAGGATAAACCTAGAGGGCACTCTGTGAACTGAAGTCAGTCAGCCACAATTAGTACATGATCTTACTTACATGCATATTGTTTTTGTAAAAAAAAAATCAGATTTCTAGAAGTACTGTGGAGAATAATGGTCATAAGCTCTTATAATTTGGTTCCAAAGGTTCATGAGTTGAAGACGTGATCTCCAGTGCAGCAGTGTTCGGAGGTGACTGGAGCTATCAGAGCTCTGACCACACCAACGTATTAATCTGTCATGGGCACAGTGAAATGGACCATAGGAAGTAGTAGAAACTATAAGAGGTGAGGCCCTATCGGAGGAAGTAGGCCATTGATGGCCTGTCTGTTAGTAGTATATCTTGTCCTAGCCACCTGTGGTGGTTGAAAGAAAATGGCCCCCAAAGGGAGTGGCACTATTAGGAGGTGTGACTTTGTTGGAGTAGGTGTGGCTTTGTTGAAGGAAATGTGTCACTGTGGGAGTGGGATTCCAGGTCTCCTATGCTGAAGCCATGCCTAGTTTCAATCACTTTCTGTTGTCTGAGGATCAAGATGTAACACTCTCAGCTCCAGCACGAGGTCTGCCTGTGTGCTGATATGCCCTGCCATGATGATAATGGACTAAACCTCTGAAACTGTAAGCCACCCCAATTAAAGGTTTTCCTTTATAATAGTTGCCATGGTCATGGTGTCTCCTCACAGCCCTGGAAACCTAAGATCCCACCCTCTCCACAGCAGCTGTGATGTGAGCTGCTTTATCTTGCCCTCCCTCCCTGTGAGAACTTTCTTCCACCTCACCTCAGGCCTAAAGCAAAAGACCTACCCGAGTATGTATGGCGACACCTGAAAGTGTGAACCAAAGTGCACCTTCCTCCTCAGTTTTCAGACAGTTTGTCCTAACAATGAAAAGTTGGCCAACATACAGGCTTGAGGAGAAAGAGTAGCTTGGGGAAAGGTCAATCAAAAGATACAAAATTTCTATTATACTAGGGAAAAAATTCAAGAGATACACTGTATAACGTGTCAGTTATAGTTAATAATGTATTTTATGCTTTAAAACGGATTATTTTAGAGGCTTAGGCTGAGGTTGTAGCGTGGTGGAGAACACCTAGCTAGCATGAGTAGAGCCCTGGGTTAGATCCCCAAAAGACCCAAAGGAAAACAATGTTTCCTGCACAGGAGAGAATGATCTCTCTGTACCTACAACGTAGCTTGACTTAGCCATAACATACACACACCACAACATGTATGCACTGCAGCTGTGTACAATTTCTATTTGTCAGTTAGAAATAAATAAAATTTAAGTCTAATATTTAGAGATTACGTCTCAGGGACGGGACTGGTGAAGAGAGGCGCTCCTGTTCATCAGCACTGGGAAATGTGTCTCCCAGGCTGAGTCTGTTTCAGAGCCCGGTTTAACATTCACTTCAGCTTGTCTCCAAGTCGCCTTGACAGGTAAGGTGGGCCATTGCTTCCTCTGGGGAAGGGACGGATTTGACCTGTATGAAAATCTAGTTAGAACCAGACCGGCACAGCCGCAGCTGTTTCCCAAAGAGTTCTGATGCTTCTTCTGCCAGCTGGTGTCATGACATGTTCAAGTCAGAAAAAAATGTGAGATAAACTCCATGTATCTCGATTTCCCTTCTAAAGAGGGAGCTTAACTAAATGGTAGAGCAACCTGCCAATACCTACCCAGAAGTGGCTATGCATTGAGTTTTGGGGGACAGAATTTCTGAAAAAAGCTCGCCCCGACTTCCAAAGCCTCATGGCACAGATTTAGACATACAAAACTCACAACAGGCTAACGACAAAATAGAACAAAATAAAAACCCAGCCTTTCGTTCTCTCTCTCTAAGAAATTCAGTGGAGAAAAGGACCACCCTCTGCCTGGAAATGGTCAGTCTGTGCTTTCCTCAACTCAGCTGGTGACTTCTTGGTGGCCCCCAGCGAATAAGAAGCAGGTTGCTTTCAGCAGCCTCCCAGACACAGCCACGGTGTTTGCCTTTTGGAAGCAAATGCCAACTCAGAGGACAGACTCTGAGGTCAAGGTGATGAGACGAGCAAGTGGGATAGCACATATCTGTAGAGGAAACTTATTTCTCTTAGTGGACTCTGCACTTCAGAGAAAGAGGCTGAGGGAAAAGCGGGAAAACATTTAGGGTTTCTGGAGCTCAGAGGGCTATCTTTGTCCTTAAAAGGTAGATGACCTGTAGCTGTTATGTCCTTGTCACTCAGGCCAACAGCATGGGAAGAACAACCCCTTCATTCATATTTCAGAGCGTATTGACGAGGACAGTCATGGGGAATCACAGCCTTGAGCAAGACAGAGACCCCTGCCCTCCTGCATTTACATTCTCATTTACATTCTAGTGCAGGCAAATAGAAAACAGGCAAATATGCATGTAAATTAAATAAGGTTCTTTGTGATCCGAAGGGAGGGAGAAACCCATCCCCAGAGCAGGGGCAGGAGTGGGAAGTGGTGAAGACAGAGACTACAGAGACTGCTTCAGATCAATAGGTCCTGGAGGAGGTGACCCCAAGAGAGTGAGGAAATCCAAATAGGAAGCCACAGTATCTCATGCACGTGGAAGAGCAGACACAAAGGGTACACCCAGAGGAGACTTGTAACCTAGTAAACTTGTTTAGAGCTGATCCATAAGGTCTGGGAAGGCCCTGAGGAGCTTTAAACAAGACAGAGACAGTGCCTGAGCTGCAGGATGAGAGCAAGCATCCCAACCCTGCCCCTTCCCCGCACCGCCAGGGTCACTTGCTGTTTCCAGAAAGCCTGGAAGAGAGGTAAGAACTCAGGGGTGGGATGGGGGGAGGGGATCGCTGGATCTGGGTGTGTAAAGGGAAAGGGAGTCCTGGCTTTCAAGTCAGCTAATTCCTGATAGAACAAAGCTCTGACACTGCCATAAAACTCAGCTGGCATGGGGGTGTGTGGTGGTTCTGGGGTGGCCGATCCGGTGTCGCCTGCAGTGAAGCGTGAATCAGAAGTTCCAAATCCTGCCCCTAAAAAACGTGAGCTTTGGGGATCTGTGACTTCCTTTGGCTTTCCCCTTTCTTCCTTCTTAGCTACTATGATCTACTTCCCTCAGAGAGGACAAAGTAAGGCGATAAGTATGAGCTCAAGCAGGACTGGCATCTGGCAGTGAGAGCTGGGTAAGTGTTCCCGATGGAAGTATCATTCAGTGCCCACCAGTATCCCAGCACCTCTGCACTGACCTTAGGAGACGCCCCCCACCACGTCGCTTGCCACAAGATGCCGAAATGCCTGCCACATCCCAGTCCACCTTCCTCAGGATGTCACCCAGCCACCATGGTGGTGTGGACTCACAGCATCTGCCATGCACCAGCAGTCACCATTGGCAGAGTAGGGCAGAGGTAGACCTGGCCTTCTGTACAGTCGCAGTGTCGGACCCACCTCAGTCCTGTTCCTCACTGTTCCTCTTTACATGTGAGGACACCGAGACTCACAGGGACATGCGGCACTGTTGGTCAACAAAAACCAGAACAGAAAAGTCATACTTTTTTCTTTCTGTCCCTGCTATCCCCTAGAAACCAACAAGCCACAGTAACAAACAAACAGCAGCAATGCAGACAAGAACAAACTATCCATTCAAGGCCAGGGGAAAGTACCACAAGTATAAGAAAAGGCTTCTGGAGAGGGCAGGCCAGGGGCATAGAGAACATGTTCTTTTTGTTTGTTTGTTTTGTGAAATAGTGTGTGTGTGTGTGTGTGTGGTGTGTAGAGCTCTAGCTGTCCTGGAACTCTGTAGACCAGGTTGGTAAGAACACAGAGATTCTCCTGCCTCTTCCTCTGTATCTGAGTGCTGGAATGAGATATGTGTGCCTCCATGGCCACCAAGCCTGGCTGGGCTGGATTCTTAAGACATGTCCTTGAGTCTGCCCAGAGACCCAAATGGCCTCTAACCTCAAGGGAGCCTTTGTCCCTCACAGGCCAGTGGCCAGTGGCAGCATTATGTGAGGGATTACTTTGACTGTGGCCATGTGGTGTTGAGGAAGCCTCCTGGCTCCTTCCGGCCTCTTTGTCCCCTCACACAGCCCTCCTGCTCTTGACTCTGAAGCAAAGAGGTGAACATCTTGGGGCCCTTTATTAGTTTATTTCAGAAGATGGAGCCTGTTTGTCCCTGGGGCCCAGCCCTCTTTTATGGCCTCAAGGCCCTCTTGACAAATTCTAGGGACTGGAGAGAAAACCCGCTTTCTACAGCAGATCATTAAAACACCCGCCATAAACCCAGGGCCATAAAACATTATTTGCCAGGCATAAAAGGAGGGTAGATTTTCCCAGAATGACAACCCAGGTCCTGCTTTCTCCTGCTGGGAAAGGCGGCGCACGGATGCCGTCCTTCATAAATTCCTTATCTTGCACTGTGCTTCAGGAAAGGACCCTGTTGGGAAAGCAGCCAGAAAATATTGATTTATTTGTTCCACGGAGTCCAAAACATGTTTAATGAGAGAAGCATGGTGATGCCCTGCCAGTATGTCTTCAGATGACTTAATCTGAGAACACACCCCCCGTGCAGGCATCGTTTGCCAAGAGATGCAGGACTTCCACACAGGCTTTTCTTCCAGAACCTTCCCAGGTCTCCACAGGTCTTCCCAGGCATTGATTTCTCCGGGTTCTATCTGTTTCTCAGTAACACTAACCAACAGTACCCACGGGGGAACTAGCTCTTAGGAGATCCAGCTTTCTACCCTAGGGCTCACAGGGGATTTCCCATGTCTGAAGGATGCAGCTAAGGTCCTGTGTACTTGGAGCTCAATGTCCCAGTGACATAGCTCTCTGTGCGACCATTGAGTCACCAGCTAAGAAACTCTCATCCCTTTATCTGAAGTCATTGGGACCAGATAGGCTTGCTAGAAATCTTGCCAAAATTTTTTCTTGAGCAATAAAATATAGTATATAACTCAAATAGCATGGGTGGTGTTTGGGAAAATTGCCAATAATCAAATGTGTTGTGTTTCTTCAGTGAAAAGTATGAACATTCTCTGGCAGTGAAGTAAGGAATAGCTAGAAATGGTCCAGTCAAAATTTGTATGCCACAAAGAGGGTTTGAAAACCTCAGTTTCTCAGAGCTGATTTTTTTTTTTTCTAAAAGAGTCATTGTCTAGCAACAAGTCCTCTTGGTGCATCCTTCCCGCCCACTAATTGTCAAAGCCATCTTAGCCATTCTAAGTGTCCTTCGAGTGTACCATCAAATTTCTGGCTGGTTTGGTTTGTGTGTGTGTGTGTGGGGGGGGGATGCCTGTGTGTCTCCGTGTGCATTTCGGAAGCTATGGAGGTGCTTAGAAGTCTTATGAGCAACAAGAAAGTAGCAGAGGAGGAACTGGGACTCCAGGCTTTGTCTTCCACTAGAGGATCAAGGCATGAAGCACTGAGGCTGAATCTAACCCACAAAGGCAACTGTAGAGAATCAAGCAATTATCCAGGTAACTCAGACAATAGCTAAGTAAAATAAAGAAAATGCTCAGGGCTGAGAAGCCAGTGTTTTTGCTTTGACCCTGTTCATTTATGTAGCCTGTGTCTGGAAATCAGGGCACTTGGGTGCCAGGTGGCTTCAGTGCCCTTTGGGAAGCTCTGTTCACAGTTCATAGTTACTCTCTGCTTGTTCTCAGCAGCCGCTGGAGAGTTATATCCTGGAGATGTGCTACCCCAGGGCAGAGCTGGGGACACCTGGGCTGGGGGAGGGGGGCATGGGAATATCTTTGCAGCTGCTACAGAGCGGAATTGCTGGAAGGGGAGTGAAGGGAGGAGCGGGTGCCTGGAAGCAATTCTCCTGATGTAAAAATCCCTCATTTTTATTCCTTTTCCTCAAGTGTGCAAAATCTAAAGCTACATGAAAAACAAAATTGCAAAATGCCCGCAGATCAATAAGGAGTGAAAGCTTAGAAAGGGTTGGAGGAAAGGAAATCCAAGAGGTGAGGAGAGTTTTCAGATCCTCTGGCTTTCCTTAGGGTTTCAAGCATCCTTAGCAAAAGAAAGCCAGTAAGGGGCTGGGGGCGGAGCACATCCCTCCATCTCAGGCAGTCTGCATAGCTTACAAAACAATGTTTGCATTCCCAGCAAAGGGACCGGGACGAAGTGATGGGGAGGCAATCAGTGGGTACAAATATGCCTGGGCTGATGGAAGTGTGGTCACCTATCTGAAACTGAACATCTCTGGCTTTTGTATGCGCTAAGGTGGGCTGCCAGGGATGTGGGTTGGGTGTGGAACCAGAGCAGCAAACTCAGACTGCCAGTGCCGAGGGCTCAGGTCAAGGGCAAGCCTGTGGATGAAGAAAACTGACTCTGCTGTGGTGTGTGTGTGTGTATGTGTGTGTGTGTTCCCCTTGGCCTTTGGAGATGGGAAAGATGGAGGAGATGAACAGCACTGTCCCCATGAGACAGACACTGATGGTGGCACCCATGGCATGCTGTAGGCTAGGGTGGAGCACATCCACCAACTCTGCTCTGAAATCTTAACGTTTCAGGTATCTAGAAGTGTCTAGAAGTTCCCGAGTCCAAATCCCGGTTCAGTTTAACTTTGCAGTCGGTCTTCTCACCTGAAAGCAGCTACATGGGCGGCGGCATGACCTCTTATTCTTGCCTGGCCGTGCAGGGTCTCAGGCAGAGAAGCAATCCTGCCTACCAAACCCCGAGGACACCGGGGACTTTGCTGGATGCGCGAACCCACCCTACCCTCCTCGCCCAGGCTTTAAGTATCCTTCCCCGGGCGTAGGAAGGAGACATCCCTAGGAGAGTCTACATCAGGGAGGTCGTCTCTGCAGAGGCCCCAGTGAGTGCAGTTTGGGATAGGTGAGCCAAGGGTCTGGCTCAGAAAGTTGGGGTTCAGGTTCCCAAACTGGTCGATAGCTTTGGAAGAACCAGTCAGGGGGCTGGCAGGCAACAGCGGCCGAGTGGACTTCGTTCAACAGATGCCTGGGGGATGGGGAGCCTTGAGGAGGGGGCCCAAGGAGGGAGCGTACCCCGCCTCCCGGCACCCCGGGCCCGTAGTACAGCTTTAAAATCCTGCGAAGTTTGTCATAGGACAGCCTCACCACGCATGCGCATAGGCAAAGTTGACTTTTTTCTCCCCCCCCCCCCACCCCCCTTTGCCTCTCCAGCCGGGTTTGGTTCTGCAACTTTAAAAAAGTATATATATATTTTTCGGCTGAGTACACCAGGGGAAAGAGAAGTCTGGAGAGAGGGAGAGCAAAAGTGAGGGAGCTGGCCGGGAGTGGGGGGACACGCAGTCCCCCGAGCTGGGCAGTCAGTCTGCGGGGCACCACATCGCATGGAAAGTTGCTGCAGGCTCAGAGGCGCCGCCTCCGCCGTCCGGAGTCCAGTTTGTGCGGCCGCTGCTTCTTGAGCTCCTTCCGCCGCCTCCTCCGGGCCCCACTACCGCCTCTCGGACCCCAGTCGCGACCGAGGAGGTGGGCAGCCTCGACCGCCATGGACCTCTGGAACTGAGTCGCCGCCGGCGAGCTCCTCGCCCGCCGTCCCCTTGCTCTTCTGGAAAGGCTGGGGTTGGAAAGAAGAAGGTTAACCCGAAGAAAGAAAGAAAGAAAGAAAGAAAGAAAGAAGGGGACCAAAAGGGGGAAGCCAACGTTCCTCACCGGCTAGCTGTCCATTAACGGCTCAAGCCACCACGCGGCGGAAAGTTCAGGGCGGACTTGCACCCATTTTACGCCCGGTTTGTGCCAGACCCTAAAATGAAAGGACAAAATTTGGCGCTGACTCTTGCAGCTCTGATGGCGACTTGTGCGATTTCCGCGGCATCTCCCGGAGAAAAAGCCTTGCGTGCCTGATTGTTCTGTGGCTCCAAAGCTGCTGCTGCTGCTGCGTGCGCGTGTGTGTGTGTGTGTGTGTGTATGTGTGTGTGTCTGTGTTTGCGCGCGTGTGCGCGTGTTTGTGTGTGTGTGTCTGTGTTTGGGTGTGTGTCTGTGTGTACATAGACGTCCACTAGCTAACTCAGCTGCAGGAACAGCCCCTGGAAGCAGACGTTTCGGCCACAGACCCAGAGAGGAGGAGCTGACGATCAGGAGGCGTGAGCCGCCAAGAGTCTGCAGAATTCGTGGTGTGAATGAACTGGGGGCACCTTGGGCACAGGGATCGCCCCCCCCCTTTCCCGCCTCGGGCCACAGTTGAGTAGTGGGGCATTTTTTTCACCCTCTTGTGAAGAATTTTTTTTATTATTTGTTGTAAAGTCTTTTGCACAATCACGCCCACATTTGGGGTTGGAAAGCCCTAATTACCGCCGTCGCTGATGGACGTTAGAGAGGGAGCGCCTAGCCCCGGAACAGTCGCCTGCGCGCCCTCGTCGGACCCGCGGCTCTTGCACCGTGTACCGGCTCGGCCCTGCGCTTGCTGCTGGCCCGCGCGCTGCGCCCCCTCGGTTCCCGGACACATCTCCAGGCTATACCAGCTCGGCAGCCGGAGCCCGGGCGCCAGTGCTGGCTTCTGCTTCGGGTCGCTGCGCCCACCCGACGCGCCCAGGAGGACTCCACAGCTCTGCTCTGGTTCGTCCCCCTAGGCTTAACCCGGAGTCTCCGCTTGGATTCCTAGGCCGCCTTCGCTCGGGTGGCGACTTCCTCCCCGCGCCCCCTCCCCCTCGCCATGAAGGTAAGTGTTTTGTGCGCACCGACGCTCGCTCCTTTTTTTTTTTTTGAAAGTTAACTGAACTCCATCCACTTATTCCTACCCCGTCCATTTCTCCGACCGCCTAGAGAAAGCTAAACCCCAACAACGTTGGCAGGGACTCCTGATTCTTCGTCCCTTGCCCTGGGGACACAGCCTCTGCGTCCTTGGAGACTTTTCGCACGGGCTATTCTTCAAACCTTTTCAACTATGGAGAAGAGCAAGGGCAGGAAAAACAGTAGGGGTCACAGACTGCGGTCCTTTTTATCCCTAGAACCTGGAGTGTAGTTTACTTAGTGTGTTTCAGCAACAGGATAATGATTCGATTCATCAAATATTTATCAAACGCTCACTTCACGGGCACGGGGAGACTGGCTGGAGAATTGAGGGGCAAGAGGACTCCTGGGTTAGGAGAAACGGTTTCGGGACTGGGGAAACCAGGGGCCACCAACCCCGGAGCAATGCATTTCCCACCCCTAACTTCCGTCCAGGGCCAGGTTCTGGGCTATCCAGGTCAAGTAACCCGAGCGTTCCAGGCCCCTGTGCCTTTAAGAGTGCCTGGCGGGGGGCCAGCGCGCACCCTGCGCGGGGAGCGGGGTCGCGTTATTAGCTTTATTAGCGGCCTCTGGGTGATCTCAGGCCCTTTACTGCGGCAGTGGGGGCGGGGAGTAGTGGTCCTAGTGGCTTTAATCCTGACTCCCGAGCGGAGTCAGCCCGGTGCTTTAGACTCCGGGGCTTCAGCGTTGCGAGAGCCGGCGGGCGGGCGGGGGCTAGTTTGTGAACTCGTGTTTGTTTTAATTGTCAGTTGTATGTTAAAGCCGAGTCACACACTTTGAGGGTCACCAAGAGTTCACTTTTACAAAAAAAAAAAAAAAAAAAAGTTAACGTTTCGTCTTGGAATATAACTAGCAATTTTCCAAACTTTTCCTCTGTCTGCCCTCCCATATCTCAATAACAAATTCCATTTATACTTCCTATCTCTCGTTTCCAGCTTTCTAGAGAATAAGATGAAAACTGGAAGGAAGATGCTTCCTAAAAGCAAGTGGCCTTCTTCCCTTAAAGAAAGGGCTTTAAACCCTGGTACTCCAAGGCCCCGTATTACCTCCGTGCCCTGTCCGAACCACTGTTACCGGTCGTACTTTAAAAGGACTACTCGCTCTTGGGGAAATAATCTGGGCCCTGTGGCGAGGTCGCAACTCCTTAGCCTTTGCCCTCCGGCTGATATTAGCACATCCGCCGCTGTCCTAGCCAGATTTGATTTGAAGACCGTTTCCCTCAAGGGAGATTTTTGGGGGTCAGTAGGAGGAGACAATTGAGTACACAACAACTGGGGAGTGATGGAAAGTGGAGTTATGGGTGGACACGTGGGGACCCTTGCTCTGCTTTAGAGGGGGGGCACAGGAGATCAGTTGTTCTAAAGTCTTGGACAAGCTGGCTTTAGTCTTCCTCTCTGTGGTTCGGCTCAAGATCTTCCGGAGGAGGCCCAGCCCAAGCCCCTGGTTTTTCCCTTAAGAACGTTCCTGTGCATTAAGGGGTGCGCTTTGAGCCCGCAAAAACTCGGAGCTTTAACCCGGCCTTTTCTAACCGACCGCACGGTGCCGGCTGCCCCCTGTTGGCCATCTGGAAGTAGGGCGCCTCCGAGTTCCATTCCTTCAGTTTGCATCCCTGGCGACCACTAGATCCCTCTCACCCACCATGACCCCTCTGAGATCTCCGCCAGGGGACAATTTGTGTTGCTTAGGGCTGCGAATAGGAAAGGGCCATAGGTGTAACCTAGCAAAAGGGCCTCAGGAAATTGTACGAAGGATTTCTACCCTTTCTGGTTACTGCAGAGGGATTGTCACAGTAAGAGGCCTCGGGTGTGGCCTTGGTCGGTTCAACAATTATTTCTGTGGTGCTTTCCCTCCCTCAGCCTGTTTCTTAGTCTATTAAAAAAACCTGTCTTTGTCTTTGTCTATAAACTTTGTCTATTTAAAAAAAATCCCTGTGAAGATTGGAGATTGAACTGATCTTTAGTTTCTCAATCTCATGCTCAACCTGAGTCAATACTCGGCTCAGGTTTGGACTGAGTCCTTGCTAAGTTAGGAGAGGTATTTGTGTATTGGTCCTGGAGAGTCCTGTGGTACATCGCTGAGGCTCAGGAAACGGAGGGGAATCAAGCTAGAGTAATCTTCTTCTGTATTATCACGGTTCCCGACCTTCTAGCCAGTCTTGGTGGCTTCGGAACTGTTCAAGTTTCCTTGTCCCATCTGCAGCTCCAGACAACCTCTGACTTAGAGCATTGCCTATTATTGCCTGCTGCACGTGTGCAAACACACACACACAGTGCCACGGTCACACATTCTCCGTGTGGGGCAGCTATAGCTCAGCTGGGCCCAGGCCGGAGAGGTGGGGAGCAATGTTTCCTTTGTCTAGCCCCCTTAAGTAGACCCCCTACTGGTCATTCTTCAGGGTCTTCTCTCTGGCTTCTCCTGAAGCCGAGGAACTAAATTTGTGTCTGCAAGTTTCTCCATCCCTCTTCTTGCGTCAGAGAAAGAGCAAACCGGGAAACACAGTTCATTTTCCACCTCTTCAAGAATGGAGATCTTCTGGGAGTTTCCCATCTTGCTTTTCGCCACCCGGAGCCTGGGTCACTCTCTTCCGCCTAGTTGGCATATCTCATCATTTCCACTCCCAGACGTGGGCCCTAAATGTAGAGTCTAGTAGAAGGCAATGACCAAACAGTGAGGTACGGGGGGTGGGGGGTGGCGAGACTCTGCCTAGCCTCTTTAGTGTTTGTCTTGAGGGACCGCCTGTCTCTGCACTTGATGACTGGATTTTTTTTTTTTTTTTTGCCCTTGTCCTGTATCTCTAGACCTTAACTAGTCTCTTTTTCCTTAACTTTCTTCTCCCTCTCCTGTCGGCACCTTTAGAATGGCACTACAGTCTGCACCTTTGATCTAATACACCCTGAAGGCTTTGGGGTTCGCTTATGGGGAAACAGCATCATCGAGATTCAGCTGTCCTGGCTCCGAGACCAGCGAACGCCTTTTCTTTACCTCACCCACCCCTTCGTTTAAAAGCCCGCAGCTTCCTCTGCACGCGCACAAGGATACCCCGGCTTCTCAGTCTGCTTTCCCGGGGGGCCCCTGTTGGAAAACATTTTGCTCATTCTCTGGATAACTCTGACCAGAACTTTTGTTTTAGCCCCGCTGCGGCAGTCTCACGAAAGTTCTCCTTTCACACCGTCTTCTTCGCTTCCGATCTCTGATAAACACACCCGGACGGATGTTTTACTCTCTAATGTGGAGGTGTTCATTAGTGAGTTCGCTGTGAGTTCCTTGAATCGCTCAAATTTGTGGGGCTGCGACAGTGGAGAGGGAAGAAAACCGAGGTGTTTCCAGGCAAGTGCAGGGGGTCCAAGGCAGAATCTGCTCTCGGGGCTCTCCTGTCGACCTCATCAGGACACCCCTACTCTGGAGCTGAGGAGACAGGAGTTGAGGAAACCGGGTGGCTCCACTCGCAGTTGGCGAGGGTTCTGGGAACTAGTGGATTTGCCCCGGGGGCGTCAGGCCGGGAGAGGGTTCGGTTTGTGTGGTTTCGGCTCTAACAAAGAGATTCCCTGTAATCCGCCGAATCTGTTATCAATTTCTCCTCCACCCGCGCCCCGCCCCGCGCGCCCCGCCCGCTGTAAAGCTCCAAAAGTGAGTGAGGCCTGCCGCGATCTGAGAGCTGGAGCCCTTCGGAACGTTTGTGTCTATGCACGCCTGTGTGTAAGTGTGCACGACCGTGTGTGTGTGTGTGTGTCTGTGTCTGTGTGTACGCGCACGCACACTCTTGAAAATGGTTTCAACCTCCTCTCTAGCCAGTGTAGCGGGGGCTGCGCGCAAAGACAGACCCCGAAGCCCACCCCTCCCCTGGAGGAAACTTGACACTTCAGGCGGGGGTAGGGAAGGAGACTGAACCTTCTCTCCAAGACTGGGGAAACTCCAGATTTCCATTCTCCAGGATGCGCCCCCTGCTTTGCGGTGCTTTGGGGACCACCGGGCCGCAGTTTGGAGCACTGGTTAGCCGGCGCTGGGAAGCACATAAGCATTTCCTCTACCAGGAGCCCGGAGGTGTCCAAGCCAAAGGGGTGGCCCACAAGGGAAAGCTACCGCGTGTTCCAGGGCTCTGTAGCGTTTCTACTGCCGACAGGGTCCCCTTCATCCGTTTTACGGAACTGACCTCGGCAGGGTCCTTCCATCGCCTGGAGAAGGTTCACCTTTCTTGCCTTTCCAAAGGAAGGGGCTCCTTCGGGGGCTGCGGGCATCGCAGAGTTACACTTATCAGAGATGTGAAAAGGGACGTTGGAAACCTGCTCCTCCTTCCCACACTCTCCTTTCTCCGCCGCCGCCTGCAGGTGGAAAAGTCACCAGTGGGAACAGCAACTGAACTTTCTGCCCCCCGAATATCTTCAGGAAGGGAACGTTCTCCGCCCGGCTTCTTGCACCCTGGAAGTCAGGGACACCGCTTATGCTTCGGAGCGTATGCATCTCTGGCTCCGCTTGGGGACCTGTCCCTTCGGCCGGTTTACCGAAGAGTCCGACTTGGGCCAGAGAGGCTAGACTGGAGGAAGGGTGGCAGTGTAACTTCAAGGCACAGGCTCACAGTGGTGCGATGGAAACGTGGGGGACAACTCCAAGAGAAACACCAGGCCCTCTGTGGTCTCCATCCCCCACCCCCAGCAGCTGCTTGACCTGGCGGCTAGAGGGAGAGGAAAACGTCAGAATAATGGGGTACGAGGAAAGGGACCGGCAGGGAAAAGAACCGAAGCCGGCCGGACCCGTCTTTTCACGGGAGACCTGTATTCCTCCTCTCCGACTGAGGGGAGGCCGCTGGCTGGCAGGAGGGGGCAGGCTTTCCGGTTTCCCTGGATGGGGGGGGGGGACGGACGGACGGACGGACCTCTCTTCCCATTCATTATTCCTTACCCCCAACCCCATCTACTTCCCGCCCCAAACTGGCTGAAGCAGATCCTAAAGGAAACCCAGGCTGCTCTTCCCCATCTGGAAATGGCTTTCCCAAAATCGGCCCGTAAACTGATTATGAAACATACGATGTTAATTCGGAGCTGCATTTCCCAGCTGGGCACTCGCGCGCGCGCTGGTCCCTGGGGCCTCGCCCCCACCCCCTGCCCTTCCCTCCCGCGTCCTGCCCCCACCCCCACCCCCGTGCCGGCCACCCCGCCTCCTCGGCAGCCTCCGGCAGTGCGCTCCACTCGCCTTCGCTCTCCTCTCGCCCATGGAATTAATTCTGGCTCCACTTGTTGCTTCTGCCCAGGTCTGGGAGAGGACGAGGGTGGCGGTGGGTTCCTGAGTGAATTCCCGAGGAGGGACCTAGCGCAGCGGGAGACTAGAGGGAGGCGTGGGGGGCGGTGTACGGGACTGGAAGTCGCAGGAAACCTGGCACCCAGGCTTTGACTCAAACAGCATTGAGACGTGTTTGTAATTGCTGGCGTGTCCCGCGCGCAGGATCCCGGCGAAATAAGATTTCCTGGTGAGGTTGCGTGGGTGGATTAATTTAGAAAAAGAAACTGCCTATATCTTGCCATCAGAAAACTTACGGAGAAGCGCAGTCAGTCAACAGTAAACTTAAGAGACCTCGGATGTTTCCGTTGTTTAACTTTGTATGCTTGAAAACTATCTGAAGGCAATAAACGTCTGCTCCTTTCTTCCCTCTCCAGAAGTCCATTGGAATATTAAGCCCAGGAGTGGCTTTGGGGACGGCTGGAGGTGCAATGTCTTCCAAGTTCTTCCTAATGGCTTTGGCCACATTTTTCTCCTTCGCCCAGGTTGTAATAGAAGCTAATTCTTGGTGGTAAGTTGATTCTGTGTGCCTACTCTTTCCGTTTTTAAACTGTAACAAACATTATGCTACAGCGTTGAACTTTGGAGACTGAGCATGGATACATTTATCTAATACAGATGCGTATATGTTCTGTGTGCCTTTTAAATATGAATTTTCTTGTAACCTGCTAATTTTACAAATCACATACTCAGTTCCCCGGGGGAAACCCGAATCTATAAATCTGAACTTTTTTCTATGAGGCCCTTGTTGAGCTGTGGGCTTCCAGTACCTCGTGTAATAAAAGGGAAATACACTTCTCTAATAATTGTAAGCGTATCTATAAAGCTGACTTTTTGCCACCTCTAGGTAAAATAAAAAGTAATTAGTTTCCCTTTTATTTTTCTGTCATTTGAAGTTATTAATCCCCAGTGTCAGAAGTAGAGTCCTAGAAGACAGCTAACCCCCAAGTAGAGACTTTTGCTCTTGAAATCTGATCAAAAGGCAATAAACTTGAAGTAGTCAAATGTCCCTTAAATGAGGGCTTCTCTGAATTGCAAACTACCCAGGGGATTGTATGTGACAGCTTTCTGGATATTTTCTCCCCAGAAAGCAGTAGCCTTTCTCTGACTGTGATCTCTGGACATTGGATTTTGTCTTAGATCCCTTCCCTTTTAATGTGTCTGAAAACACCCCTCTGTTCCTCCACTCATTGGAGGTATTGCTGTCTCTCT
This sequence comes from Chionomys nivalis, assembly GCF_950005125.1. NCBI lineage: Eukaryota > Metazoa > Chordata > Mammalia > Rodentia > Cricetidae > Chionomys > Chionomys nivalis. The sequence goes on along the minus strand of NC_080090.1, from coordinate 27,668,599 downwards.
ATTTTAATGTTCCTGTATTTTAAAGGCAGATCTGTGTACTGTGTGGGGACTGAGTCACTTTCTCTAAAGTCAGTGGCCGGTCTCTGACAACCACTTCCCCCCTTTTCTGGGTGACTCTTAGAAATATTGGTTCAAATATGTGGTGACCAGAAGTGAAGGCAGTCAAAATACCAATTGAGGGAGCCAGATGGCCGGGTGGGGACTACACAATACCTCTGTTTTCTTAGTACAGTTTTAACAGAGGAGTTTTATTAAGCCCTTCTCAGACTTTGTCGTGAGGACACACAGAGAAAAGGCATCTATATGCTTCAAGCCCTGTATTGCTGACATGCTCTCGGGGAGGTGGGGGGAGCTACCTCCAGAATTCACGTAAATCTTGAATGCACATCTCCCCCTCCCCTTTGCAGGTCTCTAGGTATGAATAACCCTGTTCAGATGTCGGAGGTATATATCATAGGTGCACAGCCTCTCTGCAGCCAGCTGGCGGGACTTTCTCAAGGACAGAAGAAACTCTGCCACTTGTATCAGGATCACATGCAGTACATTGGGGAAGGTGCGAAGACAGGCATCAAAGAATGCCAGTACCAGTTTCGGCATCGGAGATGGAACTGCAGCACAGTGGACAATACCTCTGTCTTTGGCAGGGTGATGCAAATAGGTAAGGAAGCACCTGAGATGCCACCGGCTTTGTCCTATGCCCTTTGAATGCTCACTGGGGTGTCCACTTTACAACTCGGTGATGACTTGAAGATTGTTGTCATTATCCAGAACAGTATTAATTCTGATCCCACCTTTGACCATTAGTTTCTAAACTTCTTGAAACAATTCAGGAGGGGAATGCCACAGATACCACCATTCCCTGCAACACTTCTTCTTCTTCTTCTTCTTCTTCTTCTTCTTCTTCTTCTTCTTCTTCTTCTTCTTCTTCTTCTTCTTCTTCTTCTTCTTCTTCCTACTCCTACTCCTTCTCATTTTATTTAAAGTAGAAGAGCAGGAGTCTTGATTTGAACTATCGAAAGTAGATGGGGGAAGCCAAGCCATTGAAATCCTTTTAAATTCAAAGGCACTTGGGATGGTTAGAAGTGGCTGAAGCCCAATCCAATGCCCCTAAGTTGTCATTTTTTCAGAACGCTGGCAATGCCGGCAGTAAGGTTTTAATTTTCCTAATATAGACATTTCCTGAGGCTACGGAGATATATAAAGTTAAAAGCTTTATTTTTAGTCCCAAAAAGAATTTTAATAAGAAGTGATACAATTTATGTGCGCGATTTTCGACTATCGGCAGAAAAGTGCACACTTGTGCTTTCAATACAGAAACTTTGAAATAGCAAAGTTTTGCTTACAGCTTGAGTTTTAATGTTAAATATGGTATTGAATTTGTTGATCCATTCAGGGAGGAGACAACATTTAAATATGACCAAGAGGAAAAAAAACCTCAGTTTGTCTGTGGTTTTCTGCAATAATCTAGAATCCTACTTGACAGATGGGCTCTGTGTGTTTCTAGTGCGAATATCGTGGGTCTCTTTAGTTTTATGCAAACAAGCCCTTATAATTAATATGACTGCATTGACTCCAAAAGTAAGAAGCAATTTATCAAGGCACTTAACTGTTTATATTGACCGGAGATAAAAAGTTGGCTTAATATCCATCACAGATGGATAAAATACTTTTGAAAGAAAACTCTGAAAAATGCTTTCATTGAGAACAAAAAAGAGTTGTCAGTGGATGCCTGAGCCAAGGGGCTTCATAAACGAACACAGGTTTGGAAGCCACTCCTCAGTCTAGTGGGAGAACAGCCTGTAGCCCCAGCCTGCAGGGTTCATGGGGCTTTGTCCTTTCTGTCAATGATTAAAATGTGCTATGTATATCCTGGGGTTCGACTGGAGTAGCTAAGCCTGGGGGAACTAAGAATGGTCCCTGGACATAGGCTGTCTTAAGGTAGACACATGGGACTCTAGTGGAGACATTTCTGCCTTCTCATACTGTAAGAAAGGAGCTAAATCCTCCTTCTAAACCCTCTCACAATGTCAAGTTTCAGCGTTCCCTCTTGTATGCAGGGTGATAGCCTTTTAAAGCCTGGGAACGCTGCTTTCTCACAGGGACAGTGACTAGAAAAAGCCAGAGGAAGAGGGCAGTTGGAAGTACTCTACTGTGCACTCACTTGCATTCAGATTTGATTTAACACCCCCTCCTCATCCTCAACATGGCCTGCTCTGGTCCACAGCATACTGAATAAATTCTGATTTGATGAATTAATCTCATTACTAATGGAGATTCATTTTAAATGTGACCCAAGATTCAAAGTGCTTGTCTCCTCAAGGCCTGATACTTCAAATACCTGCATTTAATTGTCCCTTGCTAGTGTCCTTTTTGGTCCTTGCCTTGTGGCACTCAGTGGTGGGGACTGGATGGTGGGGACTGGGTGGCGGGACGTGTATGAGTCCTATCCTCTCATAGCCTGGCCAGGAGGAAGCAGCTGGTGCTATGGGTAGGTCATCTGATGCCCCAGGAAGCACAGACTGTATCCTTGCTGGCCCAAGGTCCCCTAGGATCTGGTTGTCCTAGAGAAGAAAGCCACCTGGAAGATTAGGTGGGACTTTTTTTTTTTTCTTAACTCTCTGAAACCAGAGAAGGAGAGCAGGAAAATTAGAATGGATTTTTCTCGATGAGAAGGGACAGGGACTGAACTCCAAGAACAGAAAATTGTCTTTACCTTCTTTTTCCTAACTCAGGCTTTGCTTGAAGTCAATGATCTTAGGGAAATTTCGCTGAAAATATCTTTGGTGCCCAAGGTGTGCCCATGTCACTCCCAAACCCCCAGTACACCAGGGACGTGGAAAAAGAGACTTGACTGTGAGAATGTGACCCTGTGAGAGGCCAGAGTCAGAGAAGCTCCTGCTACCACCTCTGACCCTTTTTTCAGCTCATTTTTCTAAGGTGCCACTTGCCCTGGAGGCCCTGCACACAGTCGCCTCCTGAAGGGCCAAGGCCTCATGTTGGAAACATTCTCATTTTTCATCGTGTTCTCCTTTCCTTCCAGCTTTTGTCTCTCGATTGTCTTTGTTTCTACACTGTGAAAAGATGTCAGGAAGGCACCATTTTTAAGGGGCGTAAGGATTCAAGTCAGAATAGATTTCATGCAGAGGGAGACCCAGTCAATGAGCCAACACGATGATGAGATAAATGCTCCGGCAGCAGCCAAACAGCACTGTTTAAACTGATGCTTCTGCACAGCCAACAGTTAGCGTAGAGAGTCCTACCAGGCTTTGTATTCTGGGTGAAAATGGAAATGCTTGAACTAGACCTATGAAAAAGAGTTTGGGTGGTTTGTGTTTTTAAAAGGGCTCTTTATGCCCTGCATGCTCCAGGACAATGCCTCACCCCTCAGGATCACTTTGTCTCCTCTTCCTCTCTCCACAACACTTTATTCCACAGTCCTGCCCAGGCCATAGCATTTTCTTTATTATCAGTGTTAATCTTTCAATTACTCCAATCTATCCACCCTCCTCATTTATTTCCACTGCCCCATGGACTCTGCTGTCTAATTTGAACTAGACAGATAGAAAGCCCCACTGGAACTTTCTGCAAGGATCCTCCTGCCAACCACCAACACACTCCTGAAGTTATTTATTTTTTAAGTATGCGAGGGGAGAGTCTGTGTGAGTCAAAGCCATGGTCCTTCCCAGGGGTCACAAATGGCCCCAGTGAGCTGTGGGCAGAGCTTCTCCAGGGAGAGGGTAACCAGGACAACAGCACCATTGCTCTTGGACAGACCTCCTTGGGGGTGGCTGGGTCCTGCTGAGATTTGTTGTCTTTGTGCTACCCCTACTCCAGAAAGATGCCAGCAAGATTTCTCACTGTACGAAAACCCAATCTGGTACATGGGCTTTGAGCATCAGAAGAGACCTTTATTTCATGGGCATCGATTTCAATACCCTTATTTTACAGTTGATTTTGAAAGGAAGGCCCCATCTTTGCTTCATTCAGGAGGCAGAACGTTCATCCTTTCCCTCTCACGGTGCAGTTGTTTATCAAGTTGCTTCTTGTTACATGAAATACAGAGAAATTTCTCGGTATGCAAGTCAAACTTAAGCTAGTCTCTGCTAATGGGGCTCCTGTGAGTGTTTTCTGGGGAGGGAAGAACTCTTTCTGTTCCCCACTTTCATTTTCCACAAGTCTGTTTGCTCTGAGGCAAAGGCTATGCATGGGGCTATAGGGCAGGAGAGTTGGGGACAGTGGGGTGAAGTGTACCAAGGTCAACCAGGAGGCTGTTTCAACCACCCATTCTCAAATGAGAGATTTTAGGGCAGGGTTAGAACCCTTGTAGGGGTGACAGAGTAGAGAGCCTAAAAGGTGGTGCAGGGGAGGAGAGGTTGTAGCTACCCAGGGAGGAGGGTGCCAGGTGAAAAGTATCTGTGGCCCCCAGGCAATGTCTGGCGGAGGATGGGAACCTGAGATTCCTAGAAGCTTCTGAGCCTAGCAAATTCTGTTCTGTTCAAGATGAAAATAATATCAGCATTAGAACAAGGATAAGGGAGTCTGGTCCGGTTCTGAGCTTTCTTTTAGTGGCTTCTTTCGTGTGCATTTTGGGAAATAAGGCGTATTGAATATCTTAAAAAGTGTTTAGTGAAAAATCAATCCAGCAGTGCTGAAGTCCTGACTAGGCTCTGAAATATCCCAGTAGATGCAGGTATTTCTGTCTCCTTTGTTAGGTGGTGCTTCTGTGTGACCTGATCCATTCTTCTGAGTTTGCCTCAAGGTGGGCCCAGGGCCTGCGTGTGTGTTTCAGGGTGGGGTCCAGCGTAGGGCGTCAGCTTGAGGTTTATCTCTGCCTGTTTGCTCCAGTAGCAGCTGAGAGGCATATTGGGATGCGCTCTCTTTTACCAAATAATCCCAGTTTGCTGTGTGTTGGAGGTTCCTCTTCTCTCTTTCATGGGCTGTTATGGGGGAGAGGGGTTTCTGCCTTCAGTGGTCCTGAGAATTGCTTGCTCCTGTGTTTTGACAAGTGGTTTGCCACAGCCTCCACAATTGGGTTCAAGGCCTTGTGTGCTGGAGCATCCATCTCCTCAAGAATTGGTGTGTGTTGGGCTCTCTGTCTTCTCCAGCTGCTGCATAGGCCAGCGTGATGAAAGTCTTCTTAGTACCGCCTCCCCCCCCACACACACCCGCGAGCGCGTGCGCGCGCACCCCCCTCCCCCAAAATCTAGGCCTCTGCATGGGGCAGGCAATCTGGTGACCCCTAATCCTCTCCCGCAGGCAGCCGAGAGACCGCCTTTACGTATGCGGTGAGCGCAGCTGGGGTGGTGAATGCCATGAGCCGAGCATGCCGCGAGGGCGAGCTGTCCACCTGTGGCTGCAGTCGTGCTGCGCGCCCTAAGGACCTGCCTCGGGACTGGCTGTGGGGCGGCTGTGGAGACAACATCGACTATGGCTACCGCTTCGCCAAGGAATTTGTGGACGCACGAGAACGGGAGCGAATCCATGCCAAGGGCTCCTATGAGAGCGCGCGCATCCTCATGAACCTGCACAACAATGAAGCAGGCCGCAGGGTGAGTTCTTTAGTCTCCCTGCCACCCCTCCTCCCTGCAGCTGCACAGGAGCTGGGTTCTCTCTCCTGGCACCATCACTCAACTCAGGTTTCTGGGAGACACCCATACCTTGGATCTCTGTGCAGGCTTGGTTTCCTCTATCTTCCCCTGCACCCCTGTCCTCTCAGCCTCTTTATTTTTCCTTAAGTCACTTCCCTCATGGGGCCCCTTTGGAGAGAGGTGAACATTCCAGAAAGGCCTCCCCCTCCAGGGACCTGAGTGGTACCATTAATGGGTCCTGAGTCCAGGAGCTCCAGCTGTGCACTGAGAAGTATGTTGTGTTTCTTTGTAACTGGTCCCCACCTATGGTTATTAGAGCTCTCCACTCGTGGCCGGGTTTCAGTTAGGGAGAGCATTAGGTGCTCTGCTGATGAAGACCTTACCTAGCTTTGGACCCTCCTTTCTTTCTCCCCATCTGCCTTGTGAATACAGAAGACCTGATGGGCTCAGAGTTTTCCCAAAGGGCTTTTGTTAGGGAGAAGTCAGAAGTTTTAGCAGTGTGGCATTGCTTCAGTCTGAGTCCAAGGTGGCTCTTGAGATCAAGACACAGAAAATCTGTCCCCAGCCTTCCTGAGCCTCTTGTTCCCGCTCTTTCCTTATCCTGCTGGAGATATGAAAACTACTCCAGGATGTTTTTTAAAAGCCCCCTCCCCTTTTTCCCCCTGTGGTTAAACACATGGCACTTTATGACCGCTTTAAAATGAAGGGGTGAAAATGTTTCTTAACTTTGGCAGCATTGAAAACCAGGACCATTATTATTATTATTTTTTTTCTCACAGAATCCAAGGTAGGTGCCAGGAACTTTCTGGTCACAGATTTCACTCTTCTATATTTTGGGGTGAGGAAAGAGGAAGATAATCACAGTGTAGACCTGAGGACTGGAAGGAGATTTAGAACGCTCTGGTGCCACAGCCTCATCTCACAGACTGGGAAACTGAGGTCAAGGGGAACTCTTAGCGGCCATGTAAGACAGTCAGTGGATCTGTGTTATAATTCTCCGATAACTTGCCATAATCAGAGTTTAGGGCCAAGAGCTGCACTGTGGTACTAGAGATGCTGGTGTTAAATCAAGTCTGTGTCTCTTGGTTTCTAGACTTTAGTTTCCACATTTCCACACCTTTCCATGGCCATGGCAATGGCTCCCACTCAGAGTCACTGTGAAGATGAAGTGAGGTCAGGTGTTAGGATATACCATGGGAAATCTGGCCCACAACGATGTTGCCTTTGGTTCCTTCTCAGGTTTTAGCTTAGTGTCAGTCAGTAGTCAGTGCTTGACAAATGATAAGTTAATTATTAAACATTACAGAATAAGAGGACATAGAGAAGTCAAAGATTGTGTAGATAATTCCAGCTAACTTCCTCTCAAATTGGAGGGTAAATAGTTGAGGGTGACAGGAAAGGACTAAGTGCAATGTGATTTTGTTTATGCTTCCCCGAGGGGGCGTGTGCTTGCTGCCCTTGCTCAGGTGTTCCACCTCAGGGACTGGTTCTCTCTCTAGGTTGTGGTTGTCATGGGTCCACATGTCATTGCAGGGGAGGGGTCCATTCCCGGGGTGCCACCCTCCTGACATCATTCCCCTCTGTAGGATCTGACTGGTGCATCCAACCAGAAATGTTCCAGGCTATCTCTGGGATGTCCTTATCACTTCTTTCCTAGAAAGAACTCTTGCAGGGCTTGGCCACTGACAGAAGAGGGTCAGGCATTTCCAAGTGGCGAGAGGGACCCCTGGAGAAGTCGAGAAGTGGCTTTGCTGCTTTTGTTGTCCTCGATATTGATACTTTGATATTGTCATATTTTGATGTGTGACATTTATTTGGTTGCACTCTATCATGGAACTGACGAGCTAAAGGAAGGATTTTGGTCAGTGAGGTGACACAGGAACCAGCTCTTCTCTAAGTTAGGGGTTGGGACCTTTGAAAGTTGTATACTATGCCAGGAAACTATATTGAAATTTCTTTAGATCATTAGCTTTTGGTTTTCCTTAAAAGGGAGCAAAGAGTAAATATATTTACAAAACCTTCCTCAGACTGAAAGTCTTTATGGCATGAGAATGTACTGGGGCTCCTTTTCAAAGAAAGCCCTTGTGAGTCCTTAGAGGAGGAAGGTGGTCGTTTGAGCAGAAATGACTGGGTACTGGACAGGCCCTGGCTAGCACTGCCACACCATGGTGCCTTTGGAAGGTTGCTGGCATGAGGAAATGTGGGCAGTCGGGACTATAAATAGGCAGCCACCACCTCCCAGACTGCTGGGCATAGTGCTGTGGGGGCAGACCTATGAGTACTGCTCCTGCCCGAGGTGACTGGGCAAAAACCCAGGGCCCCATCACCTTGGTGAAAGACCAGGTTTACTGAGTGGGTTTGGAGTGCCAAATGCTCCCTTGCCTTCCTCATCTTTATCCTCCCAACTGTGTAGGAAGTTGGTACCATCCACAGGTGGCAAACAGACTTAGAAAGGAAGAGCTAGTTGCCTAAGTTCAAGGGCAAAATCAGACATCCTACATCCGTGACTGCAAAGTGGTCCTTGAGACCTGGGATGGGACAGGACAGAGTAGGGGCTATGAAGTGGATGGAATGAGCATAACTGAGACCCAGACCAAGTTCCCCTACACCCTGGTGTGTTACCTGCGTGAGCCACCTGCTCGCCATGTCACCGTGCTATCATGTTTCTGGACATGCTACAAAGCTGCGAGTCTGAGTGGATGAGATCTTAGGTGTCAGGACTGCTCCGACGTTAGAAGGACACAGTAATATGGGAGGATGGGGGAAGATTGGAACACTGAGCCCTATAGGAATGGATCCAAGTCATTGTGGGAAGGCCTGCTGTCTGGATACAGATCTTAGCACTCTCTACTTTGCAGTGGCTGGGCAGGAACCCATTTCTCTAGTTCTCTATTCCCTTCTCTGTGAATGGAAGGAGAACAGCCCATCTTTCGGAAGCTTGGGTATAGGTCTGCATTCAGGGAAGACAGGCAAGAAATGGACTTCATGTGGTACTGGTGACATTTCCCTGCAAAAGTGGAGGCCACTGGAATATTGTGTTTTTTTTCTGTTCCCATTTGAATGCGGTGGTAGTAGGCAGAATGATGGAAGCTAAAGAGTTGTATGGTTTTCAAAGAAGGTAACAGTATTTCCCATGGTGGGGAATGAAGAAGTGAAACACAACTCTTGATTCATCCAAGAGACATGGCTGCTCCCTAGAAAGCTGAAGACAGCTTCGTTCACCATGCTCGTGCCCAAATCTCAGCTCCTCCAAGAATGTGCGCAGTAACCTTCTCCCTTTCCTCCTGCAGACAGTGTACAACCTGGCAGATGTAGCCTGCAAGTGCCATGGAGTGTCTGGCTCCTGTAGCCTCAAGACATGCTGGCTGCAGCTGGCGGACTTCCGAAAGGTGGGCGATGCCCTCAAGGAGAAGTATGACAGCGCTGCCGCCATGAGGCTCAACAGCCGGGGCAAGCTGGTCCAGGTCAACAGCCGCTTCAACTCCCCGACCACGCAGGACCTGGTCTATATCGACCCAAGCCCAGACTACTGTGTGCGCAATGAGAGCACAGGCTCGCTGGGCACACAAGGCCGCCTGTGCAACAAGACCTCAGAGGGCATGGACGGCTGCGAGCTCATGTGCTGCGGCCGTGGCTATGACCAGTTTAAGACAGTGCAGACTGAACGCTGCCATTGCAAGTTTCACTGGTGCTGCTATGTCAAGTGTAAGAAGTGCACGGAGATTGTGGATCAGTTCGTTTGCAAATAGTGGTGTGCCTGCCCATCACTCAGCCCATTCCCAGGACCCACTTATTTATAGAACGTACAGTGATTCTGGTTCTTTTTATTTTCCCCCAGGAATTGCAGCTGGAACCATATTTTTTCTGTTACCATCTAAGAACTCTGTGGTTTATTATTAATATTGTAATTAATATTTGGCTATAGCGGGGGGGGAAACCAAGAAAAATATTTATTTTATGAATCTTTGCAAAGTTAGTACAAAATTTCTCTCTTCTGATGCTACAGGATAAAGGGGAAATAACACATATTTTGACTTAGCTGCATGGTTGGGGTTCACATCTAGAAGGTATAGGAACTATTTTCTTCTCAAATATGGAGTCCTATGGAATGGTTGATACCCTAGTGAAAGAGGTTGGTGCAGACCCATGAATGACTCAGTTCCTATAGTCAAAATGAATTGCAGATGCTCTGCTACAAGACAAAAGAGCTTAAACCTAGATATAGTAAATACATACACACAGAATATATATATGCCAAAAATACAGACTATGAGACATTCCCCATTCCAGAGATTAGCAGCCTGCTTTTTGTATTTTCAGAATGATCTCTTAGAATGTAAGAGCGAGAATTTCCTGTCTTCCTAAATAGGCATATCATGTTTGTTACTATAGCCCAGCTACAGATACTCCATTCACGGATATGCCTTTTTCTAACTTCATGAAACTTGGGGAGCTGGTAGGCTGCAGGGGCAGGATGTCCCCAGAAATTAGAAAACTTGAAATTTCCTACGTGGAGGCCACATCTAATTCTAAATACTGGACTTTATGTCTGGGAAGAGATTTTGACTCAAAAACTATCTCAATTTGGAAGCTATCTTACTGTCTGAAAAATGAAAATTACCCATGAAATCCATTTGCAGACCCTGTACCCAGACGACAAGGAAATCACATGTAGTTGAGCACTGCAGAAGGACAGAATACCTCTTCGAGGAGAAACTGGCAGCCACCTTCCAAGCTCTCTCTAGACTCTGTGCCTTTATGGGATGGGATGCTGGCCATGCTTGAAATGGTCACTCCCGTGGATGCTCATGGCTCGCTGGGCAGGAAATGCCCGTGAGGAGTTATGCTCAAAACAGCTACTTGGGGATTCCATCTTTCTCTGATAGCTTTTCTTTGGAGTACAGTAACTTCCTGGGTTTTGCTGATATTACTCGGCCCAAGGAGTCCACAGAGCTGTTGCAGCCGTTATAATCCTGTGTTTAGACTGTCCATTTGTGCTTTTCCTATTATCCTGCAGGCAGACGCCAAAACTGTTCCTAGTATACTTGAACAGTTGCATTTATAAGGGGGGAGGGAGTGGTTTAATGGTGCCTGATATCTCAGTCTTTTGTACATAACATATATATAAATATACATATATAAATATAGATATAATTATATCTCAGTGCAGTCCGTGGTTTAGATTTACAGTTTGCTCTGGGCTTGCACTCTGCCTGGAGTATTGTCCTTCATTGAAGTCCAACTGGGACTTCTTTTTTCCAAAATTTTGAGTCTTGACATTGGCACGTGACTCTCTGGGATCCTACCACGAACACCAGGAAGCAAGCTAGACTCTGAAGAAGCCTTCAGGGCTGGTGTCCTGAAATATATGTTGGTTAGAAGGTGGCCCTTCTCCTTCCTGCCCACCCTTAGTTCTCCACCCTCTCTTTGGTATCCTGGGCTGGCAGGGCATTGCTGGCTTGTCACAGCTTTGGACCTTGAGAGGTACTCAGCCCAGGAGCACCAACCTGGTCTCAATTTGCTTAGCTCATTTCTCAGTGAGGACTTGCGCTTGTCCTGTCTAACAGGATTGACCTGAGTCCCTGAAGCAAATCAGCTCACCGCATAGTTAAACAATGTTTTAAAATAAGGGCACCTCTATTTCCAAAGTGGCATCTGCTGTGTTGTTGTAGGACCTGATACTGTTCTTCAAGGTATAAAAAGATGTATGTCTTCCCTTCGTCGGCTTGGTGGCCTTCCGGTCGCCTCAGATCCGTGGCTCTTAACTTATTGCCCCCAAATATTCATTTCCCCTCAGCCACAGTGAATCGCAAACAAAAGATCTTGAAATGAAAAAGCACTAATTTAGTTTAAAATGTCACTTTTTTGGTTTTTATTCTACAAAAACCACGAAGTACGCTCTTTGTATTTGCTAACTAGATCATGTTCTCTTTAGTGACTCATGTTCATGAGCAGAGTGGAGTTTAACAATCCTAGCTTTTTAAAAAAAAACTATTTAATGTAAGATATTCTACGCGTCATTCAGATATTTTGTATATCCTCTATGGCCTTTATTCTGTACTTTTACTGTACATATTTCTGCCTTGTGTGATTTGTATATTTCACTGGTTTAAAGAAACATGGAAAGGCTTATGCCGATGGAAGATAGAATATAAAATAAAATGTTACTTGTATATTGGTAAGAGGTTTCAGTTGTCCTTTAGCTAATCCACGTGGAGAGCTGTTTTCAGGAGAAGCCACAGGGGTAGCTTCGGACTGCTATGTGTTCGAATACTAGAAGAGCGGACAAATTTACCAAAAGCAAACTATTTGGAAGCTTCAAAAGAGTTCTCTATATGCAACAGAACAAAAACGGAATTCTCTTTTCCTATATATGTTCCTTCAAAAAGAGAGAGAGGAGTCAAGCAGATGGCGTAAAGCTGGTCACAGAATTGCTCACATTCTTTCGGCATTATGCATGCGACTTAATTGTTTTAGAGTGCGTTGCTCTTGTAACATCCCAGAGATGAACCAAAGAAGCTCACGCTTTCATCCATGCCCGCCAGATTTTGAGCTCTCTCCCACACGTGTATGCATGTGTGTATGCATGCCTGTGTATATCACTGTGTTTACCACTGCAAATGTAAACACTATGCGAGTTTACCGTGGGCCGTGCAGGGCATCTCTGTTCTCCGTTTGAATGGGCGCCGTTTTTATGAAAAGAAAGCTGCAGTGAGCAGGAACTAAAGGTTCCTTGTGTGACGTGCAATTAATAAAAGGCCTCCAGCTTTCTGGAAATGAATCCCAGAATCTGTTCAGGCCTGTGCAGACTGATACATTAGCTAGCCTTTTGCCCTTCTCTTTTTCTTTCTGGATAACCTTGTAACATACTGAAACCTTTAAAGGAAACCAAGAATGCATTATTCCACCAAAAAGAAAAAAAAAGCAGTAGACCAACATATAGAGTGTTTAAAATAGCATTTCTGGGTAAATTCAAAGACTTGTGGTTCTAGGAGTCACATCTGTTTCCGTTTTTCTTCAGTTGTATATTGACCAGTGTTCTTTATTGCTAAAACATATACTCGATGTAGCAATGTCAGCATCTTTTTTCTTCCCATCCTGGAGAGCATTCAAAACCTTCCCAGTACAGGAACATCAATGAAACAATTACACACAGGCTGTAGCAAACAGAACTGTGTTTAACATGGTCAGTATTGGGCTCCAGGTCAAGGCTGTATTGTTCCGGTTCTGGTTCTTTGTGCTCTTGACCATCCTGGCTGCCTATGACAGCAGCTGCCTGCCCACATTCATTCTCAGAAGATTTTTCTCAATAGTGATTTCCAATGTGTTTTTCTGCACCATCATTCAAGCGGCTGGAACCTTCAGATAGGGGCCTGAGAGCAGGATGACACACCCTGGACAAGAACCGTATTAACTGACTAGAGCAACCATTAGCAAAAGCTACCTAGCAACACTGAAGTATAAGCAGGGAATGCGGATGGCAAAGTTGCTTGTGACTCCAAGTACATATTTCACGCCAGCAAGCATGGAGGCCCCGCTCCGAAGCACTGTGCTGTTACTGTAAAACATGCTTTAAAGTATTGATTTTCTGGAAAGGTCTTTTCTAGTCTTCACCTCTGGGTGAAGTAGAAAACAAGATGCCATGTTGTGAAAGGGAAGAGGATGATTATTTTTTTAATTGCAGAAATATTTAGAGACATAAGATTTAAAATTTATAGAAGGGATCTTTGAATTTGCCTGTTAACATGGACTTTACGCTTAAATTTGATGATTGGATGATGTTCTGTGTTGGAGAAACATCTTGTTAACCAACTTTAGAAAGAAAATGTAAAGAAAAGTTGGTGTGAGCCAATCTAGAAGGCTGAATAAAAGCTCTTACAATAGTGTTGCCAAACCAAGGAGGGACTTGCATCTTAGACCAGTTTTTATATGATTTTCAATTTGGCGGAGATAGAAAGGAGATAAAGATTATTTATTTTTGTTTGTATCATGTACTTTTCTATTAAAATCATTTTATGAAACCCAGTCCGCTCCTATGTGTGTATATTTAGCATCATTTCAGTCTGTTGTGGGCTTGGATACTGGTTTAGAACTTCGAGTAGTAAAAACCAAAACAAACAGCAACAATAAACAAGAACACTAATATCTCTGGCATGAGAGGTCTTTATGCTTGAACCTCGAGGATTTATTCTGTAGATTTATACTGGCCTTTTGCTGGCCTCCTGCTAATTGTCCTCTTATTTGTTCTCTGTGGACCCCTGTGAAACGATTCTCCCCTGGAGACATTTAGTATGGAGGGAAGGGATTGCCATACCGTTCTGGGGGGGGGGGGTATGAGCTGAAGAGAGAAGTAAAGGGTGTTTAAATGAGCACATGGGATCAACTGGAACGTTTTGCTGGTTGCTTATTTCACGACACAAAGGTTGTCATTAGTTTCTTAGCTAGGGGTTCCCCCAACCCATTACCACTGGAATTTCAGGCTCGGTGGCTCTCAGGACTGGATCTCCCCTGTGCAGGTTTATCAGTTCTGGCCTCCACTTACTCCATGTCCAAGGCTACCTCTCAGTGGCTGAAACGTCAGACAATGTCCTGGGGAAGAACACTCCCAGTGAGAAAACACGGCTTTAGGTGTGGGACTGGGGTTCTGAACACTTAGGGAATTTGGGGTGACCAGACCTCAGTGGTGTGATGATGCTTGCGAGTTGTGGCCCCAAGAATGAACAAAATCCCTTGTAGATGTCTCTGTAGAGACACCGGAGCTCCAGCAAGCTGACTGTCCCCCTTAATAGATCTGAGGCTAAGAGGCAGGGCTCAGATTCTAATGCTGAAGTTTGCTTTGCCACCTGGAAAAGCTGTGGAAGGCATTGTGACTCTGAACCCCTTGACTGTATACCGTGAGAGGGCAAGCTACTTAGCTCTTGGAGCTGTGCAGGAAAACCCACACAAACAGGATTCTGTTGCATCCTAATGGCAGAGCAAATGTTTTCTGGGACGGGAGGAGGTTAAGGCCAGGGACCTTAGAAGCCTGAGGGGTTCTCTAAGCGGCTGAGTCTAAGGCAACATTAGACTTGCTCAAGGTGGGGGCTGCCTTTCTCCCTGATGTCAGTGCCTCCACATTTGTTTGGTTTAACCTGCATGGTAGAATTTTTTAAAGAATGCAGCTTAATTGTGGACTCTTAAAGAGGAAGCAGTTTTGTATTCTGGCTTGAAAGCCAGGAAGAATGGGGGCTGGGCTCTTGGGTAGCAGCTGTTTCTCCTGTGGCCTACCTGGTTTCTCAGTGTTGTTTATTTTTCGTTCTTTTTTTTTTTTTTTTTTTTTTTTTTCAACAGAGCGCTCCTCACCTCAGGGACTCTCACTTTCATCACAGTGACATTTTGGTCCAGGTGATTCCTACGAGGGTCTCTTACACAGCGCAGGATATTTTCCTCTGCTAGATGACAACCGCACTCTCCAGCATATGACAATCCAAGTTCTGTCTCTGGACATTGCTAGATGTCCTGGGTGGTGAGGCACCCAGGGGTGGAAGCAACAGCAGTTGCTAGTAAAAGTGTGTGTTGAGATGCTTACCAATGAGGTGGAAACGCGCCCAAGCCCTGGACTCCCCATGTGAACACACGTCTGGTGTGTCACTCAGCAGTAGCCTATGGAGTGGCCAGAGGCCCTCCCTCCCAGGCTTGGCCCTGCCACTTGCCTGCAGTGTCTTCTAGAACCTTGATGATCTCAGCCCTCCCAGTGGAATAAGGAACAAAGGCAACCACCTTGATATGTAAATGACGGCTGCCCCAATCCCATTGCCACCCCAAGGCTGCCTCATCCCCACTCATAAAGGTGGGATTAGTTGAAAAACAAAGTCGCTATTGTCCAACCAGCCTTCCCCCTCGACCATCAAGCTCCACGGATAGCTCCATGGCCCCTCTAGTAGCTGAGCAGAGCCACCTAAAGCACATTCCGTTCCTCAGACTGTAGAGAGCTGGGCAGGAAGTGCTCCTGGCGGGGAGAGGCCCTGGCCCTTTGGAGGACTCACAGTGTCAGAGAGGGCAACACGGCAGCTGGAGAGCAGGTGGGACAGAGGGCTGCTGCTCAGCTCCTTCAGGTGGCATGCGTCTCTGTGTAGCAGGGAACCTGTAACTGGTACCTGGGCAAGTTGGGAGGCACCTGCGTTGGAAGGTAATATTTAACTCCCTCCCTCCTGCCCTCCCTCTCTCTGTCTCTCCTCTGTCTCAACAGACTCTCATTCATTATGTAGCTTGGGATAGCCCCAACTTTGCTGTCCTTCTGCCTCTACCTCCCAAGTTAGAATTCTGGGGTTATGGGTATGTGCTGCTCTGCCTGACAGCGTTTACTCTTTGGCACTAATGTTTTTGTTTTTTTCTTCTTCTTCACGTAGTTTAATCTCTCAAGGGCCATCTGAGTTAGTACTTGGATTTGTAGACGAAGGGATAGACAATTTAGGGAAATTGAGTCTGAACCAAGTGTCCCTCTACCTACCACCTTCTCTCTTTCTGTAGCAGGCTGGTGGTGCTAGGGGAAGATGGTCTCCTAACGGGACACTGCTTTGCCAGAGCCTCTGCAGGGATGACCAGAGGACTTCTGTTCTAATGGCGGAGTCTGGGAGTGTTGTGGTCTTGAAGATGAGGAGCCTGAGGTCGTGAAAAGTCACTGTGGATTCTCTCTTTCTGTCACCCATTCTGAATACCAGTAGTTGATGGGGCCACAGTTTGGGGAGGTCTGAGACCCTGTGGAGGAGAGTCATGCATCCTCCAGGCATTCTCTTTGTGGTTTGCCTAGAAACTTCTACTGAAAGTTGTTGTGGTTTATTATTTGAACTATGTAAAGGTGTGTTACATTGGCTCATGCTGCAGGAAGTGACTGTGCTGTGTAAAGGGGTGTTACTTTTGTTCAATTAGGTAGAGATGTGTTGCATTTGTTTCGCCTTGCCTGCCCAAGGTCCCTGATTGGTCCAATAAAGAGCTGATTGGCCAATACCCAGTCAGAGAAAGGATAGGCGTGGCTGGTGGGTAGAGAGACTAAGTAGTAGAAAATCTAAACTCTAGAGGAGAGAAGAAAAAGAAGTGAGGAGAAAGAGAGGGACATGCCTGGGGCAGCAGCCGGGGAGAAGCCAGCCAGCTGCCAGCCAGATGTGGAGACATCAGGAAAGTAAGATACACAGAAAGAATAAAAGGTAAAAGCCCCAAGACAAAATGTTGATGAAAAAACAGATTAAAATAAGAGCTAAGCTAAAGTCACACATTCAAAATTAATAATAAATCTCTCTATCATTATTTGGGAGCTGGTTGGCGGCCCTAAAAGAAAAAGCTTGGTACAGTAAGTCACTGAGATTTGGACTTAGAAATTCCATCCGACAGGTTGGCTCTCCTGGTACTTTCCAAGGCCTTCTTCACTCTATCCCTAGACTCCATGTGGGTCTTCTAGTCAGAGGAAAATGCAGACCAGGTGAGTCCCTGGTACATACTGGTATCCCATCTTCAGGATATATGGGCCCCTGGTGACTCCAGAGGAAGAGACATAAAGGATGTCTGTTTACCCCTATAGGAGAGGTATGAATAGACCCGAGAAAGATGCCATCCATGTCCAGCCTGGTGGGCTGATGCCTAGAGGCGGGGGCAGCTTTTACAGTAGCTCTGGCGTACGTAGGTCCTGCAGAGAGGCCAGAGCTGATGATAGACGTGGCTTCACTCATAACTGGGCAGGTCATGAACAGAGTGTGCTTTCTCAGAGTGTGATCTTCCATCTCCAGTGAAGCAGGCTGGGCTCTTGGAGACCTCTTGAGGTCTAGATTATGGCTTTCGTTGCATTCGCAGGCCTGAGGATGACTGGGATTCAGAGACTAGGGGGAATGACTCATTTATTCGCACATACCCAGCATAGGCATGGTAAAAGGGAAAGACAAAAAGCTTAAAAAAAACAAACAAACAAATAAACAAAGCAAAAACCCAAAACAACTCTGGCTCCAAGATTTGCTCATTAGCTGTGCATCCTTTGGCCACGTACTTAACCTCTCTGAGCTTAAATAGTTTCATCTATAATATAGGAGACTGTGATCGTGTTATGGGTGATAGTGAGCACTGACGATTCTGCTAGTCTAACACCCACCAAATGTTTTGCTGTGGCCGGCAGAGGCTTCTGAGAAAACAGCCTCTTCTCCTTACCATGGTGAGGCAACTCAAGAACCTCAGGATCCCACAAATTCAGGGTGCTCCATTGAAATGACTCAGTGGGGGTCCACAGGCATGCCCAGAAGACTTTTCCCTGTTTCAGGGGAGACCACCCCCACTGGGCAGAATGAATTCACCAGCTCCACAGCGCAGGATGGAGGCTGAGGAGTAGGAGACCAGGTCACCAGGAACTGAGCAGGGTCCCAACCCTGGCCCTAGCATCCTAAGCTTGAGCTGCGGCCGTCAGTTACGGCCCTTGGGCAGACTCTCTGCTTCCTCCCGGCTTCAGTCTCTTCCTCTGTAAGCCCAGGGACAGCAGCACAGGCTTCTGGACACCAGTGGCTTCCACTCACTATGCCCAGGCTGTTGGGCCTGGAGAGAAGAGTGGAGATCACAGCCTGACTTTTGACAAGGACTCTTGTCCAGGAGGGGTCACCTGGCTGTTCCTCCTTCTTCCACCATTGGAGGGCGCCATGATCAGCAGGCAGGG
This sequence comes from Chionomys nivalis, assembly GCF_950005125.1. Taxonomy (NCBI): domain Eukaryota; kingdom Metazoa; phylum Chordata; class Mammalia; order Rodentia; family Cricetidae; genus Chionomys; species Chionomys nivalis. Next base: position 27,650,344 of record NC_080090.1, on the reverse strand, counting down.
AATTCTCCTCTGCATGCCAGTCAATGGACATTGGAGCTCTAAACCCAACCCATCTGGTCTGCATTCTGACCTACCACTGCCTGCCATTTTGCTGTGTGGCTCTGGGTACGTTTTGTGTCTTCTGGGCCTCATTCTTCAACACGTGAGCAGCAGTTTGCAGTGAGTCAGTAAGCATTTGATTTCTCCTTTAATTAGCCTTTCTCCAAGAAGCTTCCCTTATTCTGAGATGGGAAACATCACCATCCAATGAAGCAAAAAGAACCTGGACTATATTAGTTGGCCCTTGTCCTTCTGCCCTCTGCCCATGGGCCTTGCCCTCCTCTTGCCCCTTCCAGGTACTCTCTTTCTCTGTAACAATCTAAAATTCTGAGTTTCAAAAGCACCCACACAGTCTTGGCCTACTTCTTGGTTTTCCTGGGGTCCCTCCTGCCCCATTGGCGAAAGGGGTAAGTCCCGTCCATTGTGCAGATGGCCCCAGAAGTGGCTTTCAGGTGACCAGCCTGGATGGTGATCACTCGAAGGTTAATCAGCAAGAGGGACTGCGGCCGAGCCGTTTGCCAGGGCAGGCACAGCTGGTAATGCTACTGAGCAGTGGAAAGGAACGGGATAGAGCTGGCTGCTTGCAGCATGGTCTCCAGGCTGTTTGCAGTGTAATGGGCCCAGGTCTTGCCTAACAGGCTGCTTTCCTGGAGGATTCCCTGGCAGGCAGGCAGGTGAGTTTCCTCTCTCGGGTCCTCTCCTGAAGTCCTTGATCCAGGATGGCGTCTATACTCTCTAACTTTATTTCCCCCTCCACATTTCTTCAGGGCCTCTACCAGCACAATCTTTTGCTGGTTGAAGAAATCACTAAGCCTTTCTCTTGTAGGGAAGGGTTCTGACTTAGTACCACTTGGGGTGGAGCACCAGAATGAAAGGACCTAAGAGGGTGCCCCTAGACAACGGGAAATCCACATTCCCTGCTTTTTTTTTTTTTCCATGAGAAGCTTCAACCACTTGAATTTGGGGCTTGAAACCCAAGAAAGCAGCCCTAACTGTTTGCACCTCTCCTGCTGCTTCTTGCTAAATTTCATTAAGGCTAACAATTTGTAGAACACTTACAGTGTAATGTGATTTAAGTGGCTGGCCCTAGCTGCGAGAGATGGAGGCTCCCCTGGGCGTGGGAGCCCAGGCAGCGGTGATGGGGCCTCCCTGAAGTGGGGTGTGGCGCTGTGAGCTGTGAAGGCAGACAGCATCTTGCCAGCCAGGGTATTCACCCTCAGAGTCAGGAGGGGCGGTCTCCAGCCTCCCTTTCCTCTTTGCCCTGCAATCACTTTTGTTCCTGGAGACTGAGCAATCTTAGAGCTTCAGCATGCAATAAAACATGCTCAACCACAGGTCTCCGTTGAAGCAGGACTGCCGGAGCTGCCCGCCAAGCCCGCTGGCCAGCAGTCTACATGGGTAGGCGGAATTGATAGTGTGGGTCCTGCTTCTGGCTTTGCTTTCTGTTTTGGCTTTGTAACTAAAACAGAGCTGGTGCCTGAGCTATGGGACGGCCGCGTTTTATTTTTATCCACTATCAAAGTTTCACGCCCATGTGTGTAAGTGTGGAGTAGTTATGGTGTCGCAGATTCGGTTTGCTTTTGGATCCCTGCCCTGCCTCATCCTGTGACCTCAACCATGTCGTTTTCCATCCCCGAGTATCAATTTCCTGGTTTACTAAGCTAAGCCGGTGTTTCCTACCCTGCACAATTAATTAGGCAGAGTATCTAAAATAGCGTCCTTCATGAGAGCCATCACCAGCTGTGGAGGGTTCGCTCGTTGCGGTGAATTAAAGCATTCTGTTCTCCAGTGCATTGAGCCACATATGGGGGGGGGGGTTCAATACCACTACACTAAATGACGGCGTAGCTCTATGGTTTCCCATCAGTGTGGAAAGTCTGGGACCATGCAGGCCTAGAACCACACCTGCACACACGAGATGCCCAGTAAGTGTCCAGAAGGGAACCGAGCCTTTGTTACCTTCCACCAGCAGAAGAGGCCCGGGGACCAGTGTTGGCTGCAGTGAGACACATGCATGACAGCAGTTGACTCAGAATTTAGGATACGGAACTCTGAGAGCGGCTGTCTCAGTGTTGGGCACTCTGTTGTCGCCCGACCCCCACCCCTGCTCATTTTCCTTTTATTTTCCTTCATTTTTGAGACAGACCTTTGTTATGAAAGACAAGTTGGCTTCAAGCTCTACTATACCGGGTTCCCTTTGATGGTGCAGCATTGAAACAAGGATTTTCAAGGAGTTGGGAGGCAACAGCTGTCAGGTTGCAGAGCCTTGGACTCTGCAGGCGGGATTCTGCACATTCTCCCAGGACCTGATGGTCTGGATGCCTTACTTCCAGACTGCCAGTCGGGGTGGGCTGGGGTGCGGGGAAAGGGTGCAGTTTCAAAGTGATAGGAAGGCCAGCCAGAACCTGAGGAACCATGAGGGAGGCTCTGGGGAGGATCCCAGAGCAAGGAATTCACGAATTAACCTTCACCACGGTTTCTGAGTTAACAGAGGACATCAGTGAAATGCAGATCTAGGACTCTTCCTTGGTCATTCAGATTTATTGTTCTGGCAGAGATTCCCAGGGAGTCTGTTTTTCCTTAGGCTCCTGGGGGACCCCAACACTAGAGAATGTTAATAGGCTCAGGTTTTGGGAGGGTCACTTGTGGGCAATCACAGCTTCTCTGATCTCAAGATAATGGGCCACAGGGTGCCTGGAAGGCAGTCATTGGCTCTTGCTGAATACACTCAAGTCCCAGTGAGAGGACTTGATTGTCCATTGTCCAATCTGCACACTTTGGCTGGTGTGGTAAGGTGGAACATTGGGGCTGCAGCTTGGCTCCCAAGGGAAGTTCCTTCAGCTAGCCCATCGCCTACCTACTCCTTCATATTCAATTTAGATTGTTGCCAAGACTGCTGAAAACAGTAAAGACACAGAAGCCACCTCTGTGCGGCTGATGGGCAGACCACGGAGGAGGGGTGGGTACAGACAATGGAGTATTAGTCAGACTCAAGGCAGAAGGCCATCTTTCTGTGGGAAAGGATGCACATGAGTCTGGAGGAAATTAAGCTAAGTGAAATAAGCCAGGCGCAGAAAGACAAATACTGGATCCAGTTGCACTCAGAGAGCCTAAAATTGCACATGTGTAGCAAGGGTAGTAAGTGGTAGCCACTAAGACTTTGAGGGTTGGTGGAGAGGAGGGGGTGTGTGTGCCAAGAGTGAACAGTATGATAATGCGCTCTTAAAAACCCACTGACGGTGTTATGTTCTGAGGCAGAGGGAGGAAATGGTGGGGGTGGGAAGAGGAGAACTGAATTTTAATGATTTTCAAAGCCATCTCCTTTGGCAATGTCGTTTTTGTTGCTTTGTCTAGGGGAGTCTGGGGACCAGGAAGGTCTTTTGTTCTGGAGTTTCTTTTCCTTTCCAGAAGGCATTTGCCTTAGCCTTTGTGTGTGTTGGTTGTGTGTTGGTTAATAAAGGCTTTATAGTTAATCCAGTGACTGTGGGATGTTTAAGGGTAGTGTTAGGCATCTGACTTGATGGTCCAAAGGTCTTCATCCTTTTTTGTACTCAGATTTTATCTCTTACCTTACAATGGACACAAGCAAGCAGGAAAAGCTTGTTCCGTGTATTTATGAAGAAAAATCAGTGCACAGTGTTCCTAGCCATTATCTCTAAGTGGCAAAATTAGTGTTTATTTTCATTGGTCTTTCTGATGGCTATAAATTGCCTTTGCATGAATTAAAGCCTTTTTAAAAATATAAATATGGATCATCCGGACACAAAGTAATGATCAGCATGTGTTATGTGACTTATCCTAGGGGAGATGTGAATCCTACCTCCTCTAGGACAAGGCCATTCCTTTTCCTATGTACCCCTTGTCTCCGCATCCATCACGGATGATCACTTCTCCTTACATCCCTGTAGGCCACCAGGACCCAATCAGTACCTGGACCCTGAGTTTACCCAAGCACATCAGAAATGGACCAATAAGTCTCCAGCTGAACAAGGAGCCTCTGGTCACTCTGTGTGGTTACCCAAGGAGACAGCCTTGGCCTCCCTGTTAGTGAAGCAGCTGGTCCGGCACCTACCCAATGAGATCGGCTTCCACAAGCGGCTGGCCACAGGGATCACCTGCACTTCTTTTGTGAACTGTTCAGGCTTTAAAGCCTTCCAGAAACTCACAAATACAGGGCTTGGCTCTCTGTCAGGTTTTCCCTAGGAAGCCTGGCTCCATACCAATCTTGCCACATTTGCTTTCAAGTGACCCGGACAGCCCCTTCATCTGCCTTTTCTTCTTCTCTTCTCCTCTTGATTGCTGTAGTAACTTTACAAACCTGATTTACACGCTGGTCCAAGCCACTCAGATCCACCAGAGCCTTTCCCACCTCATAAACATCATGACCCACTAGGGGTCTTGGAAGCCCGTGCCAGTCTGAGGTCTCTGCTGAAGCTTCTCCCTTCCTCACTCTCCAACAAAGAGTTCTGTCTGGGCACCACACAGAGGTTCGCTCCTGCTCAGCTCACTCACTGTCGCTCCCACCCATTATCCTGGTTCCTGTGGACTCCAACAGTTTTTGGATCCTAGGAAGGGATATTTAGCACAGATTCATTTGAGGACTTCTTTCCTTTGTCAGACCCTGGCTGTAAGAAACAGCAAAACACGATCCTCCATCTCCCCTCTCCTTTATCTAATTTACTTACCAAATCATAGGCTAATATGGAGAAAGATCCCGGCAGTCTCTTCCCCATAACTGCTTCCTTATGTGGGCAAACTCTGGGCAGACAGCTAAGGTTCAGCTGTAGTCTTATCACCCGAAGCAGGGGCATGAGTGCCTCTTCCACAGCTACTTGAAGGGATTGCAGGATGTTCTCTGGTTCTCAGCCATTCTTGGGATCTCAGCATGTTCCCACATTGTCTTGGCTGCGCACATTTATCAAGGGGATGCGCCATTCTGTGCAACACAGAAGAAGATGGCCCCCATGGGATTCCCACCAGGGACACTTCAGCGTCACACACAACAGCCTCAAGTGAGAGTCTTTTCACTCGTAGCCAAGGCAATGCAGCATGGGAGGTGGCCCATACCACCCAGGGAGGGACTGCCGCTACATTGAGATTGTACCATGGGCACTTTACCTTCCATCACATACCTTACTACCCACAGTAGGGCAATGGGGCTGCTCTTCCAAAATGCACCTTTTATTCTGTTCGATCCCTGTTTAGGTACCAAGTGTTATGTGATTTTTCAGGGGAGACACAAGTGAATAGCTATTCACCTAAGATTGAATAGCAATGACAAACCAAAGAAATGAACCCACACAACTCCAGCTTGGTGAGCTATTGAGCTTATAGGACTTACATAGAGGAACACGGAAGATTGTTTAGAAGAACATGGGTAAACTCCCCCAGATAGTTGCTTCTTTGAAGAATGCCACCCTAGAGGTCATGAGTGATGGCTTTCTCACAGCTGCACAGATAGGGTTACCCCTATCATTTACCACTCTGATGGGCAGGGATCATTAATCTTTGGCTATGGTGACATGAAGCTGGACCACATTCATAGCTATTCGAGGATACACGGCCACCCTGAGCTGCAGACTTGAGTACACCTGCTAGTACCACGAGAACCCCTGCACAGCTGGGCAGAATTACATGCTCCTGAAATGGGTGAGGTGCTGTAGTCTTGGGTGAGACTTGGATGCCCCTCCCCTCCTCTAGGGAATAGCAATCGACCTCAGTCTTGGGACACTTGCTTTCAGGTAAGCACAGTTGGCCTGATTTCAAAATAATAGTGACCATAGAGCACATAGAAGACAGTGTTCCACTATGGTGGCAATGGGGAGCCCATGTTCCTAGTACCATGATATGTCTTCAGCCAATGTGTAAGATTCCGCCTTGGAGCGGAGAGAGGTGTCCCTTTTCTATGATGGCTTTTCCCAGTGACATGAAGACACAGATAATTGCTGCCCACTTGGGATCTTTCTCCTGAAGGGAAACTTAACACAGTGTGTCTTCACGCCTAACGTGGACATAGCAAAGCTGGCTGGCTCCAATGAACATGCCTTGCTAATCTTCTTTGGGTTGAGATTTGTCTCCTTCAATCTTGTTATTCGGCTGCTTTGTGCCTTTAGGTTTTCAGCATTTGCTTTCCAATATCTAGAGTTTGGGTCTTTTTCTCTTGACTGATTATGAGAATTATATCCGTGTGAGGAAGAAATCATTGGCTCTGTTTGAGTTTTATATTTGTCCAGCTGCCTGGATGCTAAGCAAAACAAACCAACTAAAGTCAATAGCAGCCATCTTCCATTCATTCTCCACTGTTCGGCTCTTCCTAAGTTGTTGCCAATAGGGCTTTCTACCCAGTCTCTCCTGGGAGTCTGTCTTTTGTATTCCCTGAATATAACTTTAAAAGACAAAAGATTTGTTTGTCTGAATAGAAAACCAGTGTGTTGCGTGTAGCTTTAAATCACTCCAATCAAGTGCCCGTTGGCAACGCCGAATGGTTTCAGATAGTTCATTCATTATTTTCCTCTGTGCCAGGGTTTAAGACATTTTGGTATACTGAGAGCAATCCCATTTGTGTGACAGAACACCTGGGATGTTCATACGTCATTTATGTCCTGGCGTACTGCCGTTGCCCTGGAGTTCTGGCTGTGGGTGATTCTCCCTTCAACACAAGCTTAGCCTTTACTGGGAATCTTTCATATGTAATTTTAAGTACATTTTAAGGAATCTGGTGTGTACAAATGTACAAGATTATTTATGAACCCTTATCGTTTTCTGTAGTTGTAACAACAATGTGGGTAAGTGCTGTAGAGGTCCCCTCCTATACTATGGGGGAATATCCTGATAGACCTGGTAAAATGAACAGATTATATGGGGGTTCCTTTGTCCTGCGTGAGAGAATTGCCCTGACATGATAAAAGAGCTCTGTGTTAGAGCACATGGCTAGCCTGGGCTCCGTTCCCAGCATGGCACGCAAGTAAGCATAAGCCAGCATTGACTACATGTCTGATGTCACTTGTCTTTTAGACTGGGGCCTGGGCCACAATAGCAGATGCTTGAATGATTAGGATTAATTCCCAACTTTCTCCCAGTCTCAGTTTCCCTGCTTGCAAGCTTAGGGGTAACACTGCTCGTGGGATTAGAGACCGGATCGGAAGCCTCCTGGGAGGAACATGTTGCCTGGGCCCACCACCAGAGGAGCTGCTTTTGTCTCATGGAGGAGAATCTGTTCTGTGAAGAGATGTCGCTCAGCTCTCCACCCCAACTGTTTTGCCAGCTCTAAGTCACTATTACAAACCACAGTGCTTAGAATAAGAAGCGCAACATTTCTTGAAAACAAAGTATCGAATCCTGGCTGAAAAAGAAATTGATAGCACATTCTGCTTTTGTATTTTCTCAAGGCCAGGTGATCAAAACCTAAGTCCCTGTGACTAACATAGCCAAGATACGGCACAAAGGCACGCTATGGTACATCACAACGTGAAAAGAGCTAACACCCAGTGCTGGTAAGCACGTGGTGAGATGGCTTACCCAGATGCCACTCAGTGTGGGGAATGAGCCATAAAAGCGCCATGCAGTTACCCCAGGCTTCTACGGCTCGGAATCCCTCATAAGGGAATAATCAGGGATAGGTGGGTGCATGAAAATTTATGTAGCAGCATGTTTGGAGCAGCATTATTTATGGCTCTCTGATACCAGAAACTGCCTACATGTCTAACAATAGGGAAATGGTTAAATAAATTATGGCACAACCCAATGGTAAAATATTATTCTGCCCTTAAAATGTGGTTCACAAAGAATTTTAATGACAAGGAAAAACAGCTCTGATATGACCTTGGAGGGGAAAGGCTGGCCACAGCCTAGCCAATGTAGCATGAACTGAGTTCCAAGGGGATTGCACAGGTTTCTATCTTCAGACTAGCCCTCAACAATGGGGAACGAACAACAGAACATTGCTGCCCTTTGGCCTCTGCCAGAAAAGTCTTTGCACATATTGTCTTTATTTACTTTTTGTTGATTTTTGCAGTACATGGGGCGAATGAAGAGCTGTGCACCCACTAGTCACTGGGCTCTGCATTCATTACTTAGTACTTGCATTTGTGTTGATGCTACCATCACTTGTTATCTGGTGGTCCAGAATATTCTGACAGCGAAGCGGTGGTTTGGGAGAACACTGTCTATCCTCCATGGGGTGTGGTGACTTTATGTAGAACATCACACATGGTCAGGGTCCAGTGTAACTGGGCCTCAGGCGGGGAGCTGATGATGTGTATTTGTCATAGGGGTCCCTGTGAGGAGTCTGATGTTTGCAGTTCTTGTGAGACTCCCTGGGCAGCAGCAAGCCCCACCTTCTGAGCTTTGGCTACCTTAACAAAAGACCTTAACAAAAAGAGTTAGAGCCTTGGAGAAAGGAAGTACCCTTTCCCAGTTAAAGAAGCAGAACATTCGAGACCATGTGACAGTAGGATTTGTTTCTGGTGAGGGCTTTCTAACTTGCAGACGGCTATCCTTATGTGGGGACAGGGATGAAGTGGTGGTATCTGGTTTCTGTTGTCTCTCTTAATAAGGGTACGAACCTCATCACAGGGCCCCCACCTTTATGATCCCATTTAGCTCTAGCTGCTTCTTAAAGGCCCCATTTTCAAATACCATCAACAGGCAGGCTAGGATGCTAACACATCAATTCTGGAAGGACGCAGACACCCAACTTGTAAGATCTCTACCCCCCTCAATCTGTCTTGCTGTCAGACACCTTGTATACTTACAGATCATCACTAGAGACCTAGGCTGGGGAACAGGGAATGGCTCAGACCTTCCTCCCATACCTTTAAGAGTCCACAGTGAAGAAGAGGACTTACCACTATTGATAACTACCCTTGATTGGTGGCTCATGCCATGGTACCTGTAGGCACTACTCTAAGTGAAAGTCTCACACCCGTCCCCTGAATTTTCACAGTCCAAAGACAATTACTTTTATGAATGAATTAACTGAGGCATAGAGGCATCCAGAAGCCTACAGTGAAATTGGTTCATTGAAGAGAGGGTTGAGGGTGCACACACGGTGTGGATCAGCTCTGTCAGGCCGTGGACTCAGCCTAGGTGCGCACCCACAGGAGCTGGATCAAAGAAAGTTGAAAGACACATACAGATAATAGAAGACCGTCTAGAAATAAGAAAGCACACACTTTCTTTTGTATATTTTGTAATAACAGAGAAAGGCCGGAAGGACATCATGGTGGATGAAATGTCAGGCAGCCACAGGACAAACTGCCTGCCCTTATTCATATGAACTCGATGCAAATTGTTGTATAAAAATAGGGAGAATGGTGCTTACCAGAGTCTGAGAAGGGAATGGGGCATGGTTGGCCAGGAGGCAGGACAGTGCTTTAGTTGGGTAAGGGAATATGTTCTAGTGTGCCAGGCACAGCAAAGTGACTATGCTAACAGTCTGACATTGAATATATCAACACAGCAGGGAATTTTGGGTGTACTCACTGTAGAGAAATGATAGAGTTTATGGTGATATATATGTTAATTACTTTGAATTGATCATTTCTCTGTGTATGCAAATTAACACTTTATCTTAGCCTGAAGTCTGAAAAGCAATAAATACAGAAAGGGAGACATCACACGGTGTTTCATAAATATGTAAAGATACATCCACTAAAAAAAGACAACAGCGTGCACAAAGCCACAGACTGAAAGTAGCACTGAGGTGTGTGCTCTCGGGACACATTATGACCTGGAAGCCGGGATCATGCAGACGATCCCTGTGGGTTCAGAGCCAGGCTGAACGATGCTGAGCAGGCTTCTCGGTCTGTGATGCCTCTAGTTTCAGTCTCGGTCTGTCGAGGCTCCCTAGGATTCCTGCAGGGTTTTAACACTCCCGTGAGCATCAGGTACCCTCTGAGCAGGGGTTTTCTGTACTTCTGTTAATGCATCTGGTAATGGATGGGAACAGAGGATGAAGAGAAAAGAAAAGAAGCCTGATTTGGCAGGAGAGTCCAAGGAGGCAGAGCGTGCATCATCAGAAAAGAGGAGAAGACACCAGCAAGGAGCTCCCAGGAGCACTTGCCGTCACCGTTGGAGACTGGCAGGTGTGCAGCTCCAGGTGTGAGGATAGACTCTGGGTTCACATTTGTTGAGCATTAGTGTTAGGGCAAGATGGGTGTGGCTGGCTAGTAACCAACTTCAGACAGGAGCAAGTCTGGGCCCATGTACCCTGCACCCAGGAGCCAGCAACTCATTAAAGAGGAAGGGCAAAGAACAATTCTGCAGAGACTTCTGAAGGGCATGAGCATGGGGAGTGGGGGCAGAAGAGGGAGTTCTCTGCCTGGCACCCTGGCGTGCCAGGAGGGCGGAAGGCATGAAAGGAGACGGAAAGAGCTCCCGGGGTCACTTGTTAAGGTCAGGACAGTGCTGTGACTCAACCAGGGTGGCCAGGAAGGAAGAAAGGTCTGGCCTTGGGCTTGATGGAACCTGAACTGGGGAGCCTTGGTGGGCTCTGGATAAAGGGAAGGGCAGGCTTCCAGGAGGATAAAGGCAGCAGCAGTGGCTGTGCAGGCTGGGTTTGGGGTGGAGGAAGGAACAGCAAGGTGTGACTGTATCTAAAGTCTGGCCCAAACCCGACTCTGTCCTTCATCCAGGATGATGGTGCCAACCATCCATGCACTTTAACTTTTTCCTGGTATCCTCTAATAAACAGCAAAAGAAATTAACTTGAAAAATTTATTTAGCCCAATGTAGCAAAGATATTTCCATGTTTAACATGAAAATGATTATTGACCTAGTTCACATTTGCCTTTGAGAAGGGCTGGATGTAGCCGGGCGGTGGTGGCGCACGCCTTTAATCCCAGCACTTGGGAGGCAGAAGCAGGCGGATTTCTGTGAGTCTGAGACCAGCCTGGTCTATAAGAGCTAGTTCCAGGACAGGCTCCAAAACCACAGAGAAACCCTGTCTCGAAAAACCAAAAAAAAAAAAAAAAAAAAAAAAAAAAAAAAAAAGAAGAGCTGGATGTCACCAAGCTCATCTCAGTTCAGATGAGCGATGCCTCCAGAGTTCTGGGTGGTTCCTGGCTGTGGGCTGGACGACATAGCCTATACCCATAGAGATTGTGTCAAGCTGACCTTTGTAATCATCCTTCCCCATTTCCACCTCTCTTTGTTTTTTCTTTCTTTTTTTTTTTCATTTTTTTTTTCGAGACAGGGCTTCTCTTTAGCTTTAGAGCCTGTCCTGGAACTCATTCCAGGCTGGCCTTGAACTCACAGAGATCTGCCTGTTTCTGCCTCCCAAGTGCTGGGATTAAAGGCATGCGCCACCAGTGCCCAGCTTCCAGTTCTCTCTCTACCTGTCTGCCACTGCAAGTTGGGGTTGGATGGAGGACTGTGTCTTCACTGGACACGGGGACAGGTTGAGGGACTAACCTAGCCTTTCTCCCCATTACTTTGTTGAGTTTGTGGCTTGTTGTTAGGATCAGAACTGAATGATAAAGCAGAAATTCTCAGAGGAGATAGCCTAGTAAAGGGAGATTTTAAAAAACAAGACAAACCCTGGAATTTATGCAGTTCCCTCTACTCTGAAGGACTTCTGTTTTACAAGGGTGGGTGGCTGTGGAGTGACCCAATTGTGGCTGCTTAGGTTGTGTTAATCTGTAAGGGCGCTGTGAGATATTTCATTTGAAAACTAGACTTGGAGCTATGGCAGCAGGCCAAGGAGACTGAATTTAAAACACGGTCTCTGGTTGTCCCAGGGAGGCAGGTACCATGTCTATGGTTCACCTCTCTACCCCAGTTTCAAACTCCTAGATCCACTTGGTTTGGGAGAGAAGGATTTCATGTCTAGAGATGGTTGGATGTCCTTGGAGACTGATGGGCTCTGGGGTTAGGGAGTAAAACTGTGCTGTTCTGGGTTTGAGTTTAAACTCTGAGCATGGGAACATCAGGTCTCCTTTTCTATGATGCACGAACATGGACCTTACAGTCGGAGGGGTTCTTTAGGGTACAGTAGGAGAGAATGTGTGAGCATGGGAGGTGAGCACGGGAGGAGGCCTCCTTTCCGGAGATCTGAGGGTTGAATCAAAGGTCTCTAAAAGACAGGGAAAGGAGGAGTAGCCTGGCACTTGTCCTAGGATGCAGGTTCAGCACCCAGGCCATACCCAGGACTCCATTAAGTACCATGTTCTTGGCCACAGGTGTTTAGCTCCACCGTCCATGTCCAGAATTAGCGTCCAGCTGCCTTTCTGATATGTCCAGATGCATTTGTGAAGAAAGAGAAATGATGGCGCAGTGGAAAGTAGTGAATTCTGTACCCATTGGCCCTTAGAGTCAGACTACCCCGAAGGGCAGGTTCCAGGTGAAGTGAGAGACTTTTGTCTTCAAAAAGTGATGGGGGGAGCACTAAACGACACTCGATAGCAACTTCTGGGATCCATATGTGCACACAGGGGTGCATGAACCAACACACAGAAGTGTACACACACACCATACACACAAAAATTAAAAAAATAAATTAGTAAATAATACATGCTAATAAATGGGTGACTCCAAATGGCAGTGTGCATTTTGAAGAAACCTTGCCTTATCAGGGTAGCCCTGAGGTTTGTACCTGGCAGAGAACTGTGAAGGGCCCTGGGATCCGTCTGTCCCCTGACCCTCACTGCTGGGGTCAGAGAAGTTGACCGCTTCTCATGGCCTTTCTGTGAGTGTCGTGGGTCTGAACTCAGCTCCTCATGATTTTGCAGCAAGGACTTTGTCTGCTGAGCCATCTCCCCATCCCCTAGCAACACTCATCAGTTGTGACTTGATTTGCATTTTCTGAATGTTTACCAATTAATGGTACTTTTGATCTTGGAGAGTCTCTAAGTCTTGGGAGTGGAGCTTTCTGAGGTCCTAGGACTATACTTTGGGAAGTGTTGGACTTTGGGAAGTGTTGGTTTCAAAAGAAATTTGCGCCGGGCGGTGGTGGCGCACGCCTTTAATCCCAGCACTCGGGAGGCAGAGGCAGGCGGATCTCTGTGAGTTCGAGACCAGCCTGGTCTACAAGAGCTAGTTCCAGGACAGGCTCCAAAGCCACAGAGAAACCCTGTCTCGAAAACAACAACAACAACAAAACAAAAACAAAAAAAAAAAACAAAAGAAATTTGCATGTGTTATGTTGTTTCCAGGTAGTTGGCCTCTTAGCCAAAGAATTGAAAACAAGGGCTCATGTAGATTTGAAAAATAAGCAAGATGAATTTATGTGGAGCAAAGGGATAGTGGAGATTAAAGAGGGGTACAGCTGTCAAGATTGACAGCAGACCACGTAAGCGAGGCTACTCAAGGGCCTCAGGCTACAGTTCCAGGGTCTCCTTTTATGGGATCTAAGGGAAGAAGGGGCTGGTGTCTAAGAGAATGTTGTTTGTGTAGTTCTCGATTTTGATTCTGATCAGTCTAGGCTATATAATTATTTTTTGTTGCACGTCCCTTGCCATGAGCATCTGATTTTCATCCCATGCATGCTCAGCTGTGCATAGGCATAAGACAGTAAATAGGAGACTCTCGCTAAAAGGTTATTAGAGGACACATTTTTGACTTACTGCACATACACCCAAAACTAGTTCAGGCCAGATTGGCCCCTCTATTCCTTATAGCCGGGTACATGGAAGATAACCCGAATAGAAACTGTCTGAATGTGGTTGCTGTCAGGGACAGGGAAACTCAGTTCACTGTTCAGTGAACATGGATCCTGTGCAGCTGGGAGGTTGGGAGGGTTCTGGGGTTGGCTAGCACATTGTTCCATGTGGGGTGTTCATGCCTTGTATGTGTAGGGAAAGAAACAATGTTGTCAAGAACATTATTACAAAGGTGTGTGTGTGTGTGTGTGTGGTGTGGAGTCTCAGATCTGAATGGTCCGAGATAATCTGTTTCTTGTGCTTGCCTTCCTCACATGGCAGTATGGGAGCCTAAAATATAGCAATCTGACCCAGACTTGAGAACAGGAGGCTAAATATCAAAAGAAGGCCTAAGAACCCTTCAGACAAGATGAATCAAGACAAAGACCCGATAGTGAGGGAAGACCTAGCATCCTGGTGCAGCTGAGGGAAGACTCCAGGAACCAGATTTGGAAAGTCAAGTCAACATACCATTTCATCTGAATCTCTTTTGCTGTTGTTTACGTCTTACGGTGTTCAGAATTGAACCCAGGGCCGTGCACATGATACACAGGTGCCACACTGCTCATTTGTATCTTGGCCTTTAAGCTTGGCTTCAGAGGTTAGAACAGGAACTCCAGGCCCTTGTAAGACTGTGTGTGCCAAGCTGGTGGTAGGAGGTCTCAGATGCCTGGAAAGGAGAAGCCCCTATGTCCTTTGGTACCATCTAGTATGGTGACGATAGGTCAGACTCACAATCCGAAGTGCTAAACACAGTGTAGCTTATTGCTAAGGATACAGTCAGATCCTTAGCCAGCACTCTGGATGCAGTGACCAAGCTGTGTCATCATTTTGAACGGCCATGGAGAAACTGGACTGTTTTGTGTAAGAAGAGAGAGATTCTGTTGGGTCTGAGATCCCACATCATCTTCCGGTTGACTGTGCAGCACTGGATAAGTTCCTCTGGCCCTCCATGCCCCTGCCTCTTCCTTCCTGCAATAGTAATAATAATACTACCACACTGGGTGGACTAGAGAGTATCGGTGTGTGTGTGGTGCATGTGAATCCATGTTCCTTATTCCCTTGAGACAGGGTCTCTCAGGGAACCCGAAGCAGCCAGCGAGTACCAGGAATCTTTTCAGTCCTGACTCCACCCCATCCCCAAGCTCTGGGACTATGCACCTGGCCTGCTATTTTTTGTGAAGGCCTCTGACCTGTCTCCCCCCCCCCCCGCCTTCTACAAGTTACATGTAAAATTATAGGGCTTAATTATTATGACCAAATTCCTCCCCATAAGAAGAATGATCACCTCCCTACCTACTTCAGATGATGCTACGAGAAGGGGACATCACTTGGCTCACAGTCTCAGCCTTCAGACCATCTCCTGTCCCTTGTCATCCGTGTTCCTCCCCAGGGGCCTTGATGGAGGTACTAACGCATGCCCCGCGATGGTGAAGCTGGGACTGGGAAGGTAGGAGAAGGGGAGAGAACAGAGCTGGATGGATTCCCCTTTGCTCTGGGTGAAGAATTAAAAGGGAGAAGTAAAGTAGGAAAGTACAAGCCTAGCACTTGCTTTGAGAGATGCCACGCGGATGGACCGTTGTTTCGAAGTAAGAAGCCACCTCCAGTTCTGGCTCTGTTGTCTCTAAGTACAGGAACAAATGTGGGAGCCTGAGTGGAGAACATTGGGAAGGGACCCGGAAGAAGAGTTCTATGAACTACAGCCCCCAGGAAGAGAAAAGCATCCTGAGAAAACCATGTTCTGTCCAATTGGCAAAGATAAAAGGCAAATGAGAGTGAAATATGTGCCAAGATGTCATGAGGACAGCAAAGCCACGCAGCTCTAGAGCGCCAGTTCCCAACCCGCTGGGGGTTGCACATCAGATATCTCCACTGCGATTCACGACAACAGCAGAATTACAGTTATGAAGTAGTAACAGAAATGATTTTATGGTTGAGGACACCACACACAAGGAACTGTATTGAAGAGTCTCAGCGGTAAAAAGGTTGAGAACCACTGACCTGGAGTCTCCAGCTCTGTTTGAGGACTTGAGATTGTTACTGTGTTTAGAGCTTCTCCATTATCCTATTAGGGTGAGAACCCTGACTGACTGAGCCACGAATGCGCTGCTTGGTTGAGGGACTAGACTGATGAATGAAGGGGTATGTTGAGGCAGAGGAAACATGGCCAGGGAGTTCTAGCAGCAGGTCCACTGGGGACAATTTCCACTTTCATGTGTAGTATGTTACTTCAATACCAAAAATCCGGGGGGGGGGCAAACCACCAGTTAGTTGCATGAATTGTCCAACACTTGGTTGACAAAATTGACATTAATGGTCAAAGAGAAAGCTTGAAGAAGGATGTTGTGCCATGTGTTCAGTGTTTGAGTTCCATGGGCACCTGGACTAGAACACTGACTTTCATGTTGTGTTTGGGTGGAGGCATACCAAACATTTTCTATGTTAAATAATTAAAAACATTTTTTATCATCAGTTATGGGATTTTAAGACCTTAGTAGATTAATTATAAATATGAAATCAATTGCAGGTGCTTTTCTGAGTCTTTTCTGCAGTCAGAATTAATTACATAAATGAATGAATAAATAAATAATTTAAAGAAACCATTTACGGAACAAATACAGTCTTCCACCTGAGTAGACACGGTACCCAGGTAACTGGACTCGAGGCCTAGAGTTAGCACTCTTGTCAAATGTCTTGGAGAACGGCATTCTTGCTTGAAGCAATCTAATTAAACTCCATGTTGACTTGATGTGGCCCCCAGTGAACAGATCAAAACTATTTTTAGGTTGCAAGTACTTTGAGAAGAAATATTTAATTAGAATGGGGGGGTGTTTAAATAGCTTTCTCCCTTAATGTCAGTGCCTGCCGGCTCGTTCCCCCCATGCCATTAATCACCAGTGAAGGGTGTCAAGAGTCACAGCTGAAATCCCCGTCGGAGGGCTGTGTGTCTTGTGACTCAGAAGGCCAACTCTGGCTGGATTTGAGCATTTTCCTTCAGGTGAATGGCACTGAGAGTTTCAATAATTTAATTTAGATCATTTCTTCAGAAAAGCATCCCACACAGGGTATTTCTCCCACTGTGCTCTGTGCGCCGTAGGGTCACATTCAGTCTGAGGGGGTAGAGAACATTCCGTTGTCCCCAGGCTATGAAGAATTGAACTGCTAAGACCTATATGAAGATTGGACTAAGCAGTAAGTGACGAGAGAGAGAGAGAGAGAGAGAGAGAGAGAGCCCAGGTTCAAAGGATTGGGATGGAGCTCAGTGGAGGAGCTTTTGCAAGAACCCAAGTTTTCTCCTACAGTCAAAGCCTCCAAGCAACAAGCATTTCAAGCTTGCTTAGCTTGCTAACCTAGTGTGCAATTACCCATTCTATTTTTTTTTGCGGGGGGGGGGAATAAAAAATTGAAGTTATTTTTTAAATTCGTTTACTTTTATTTTAGGTGAATTGGTGCTTTGTCATGGGTATCAGGTTCCCCGGAACTGAACTCACAGACCATTGTGAGCTGCCCTGCGGTTCTGGGAACTGAACACGGGTCTTCTCAAAGTCAGTGCTCCTAACCACTTAGCCATCTCTCCAGTCCTTGAAATTATTTTCAAAGTTAGACATTTAGACTTTATTTATGAACTTATTGTCAAAAGCGACAGGAATTAGAGTCCACTGTAAAAATAACCTACTGAGTGCTTGGGACATGCCGAGCAATCTTTTAACAGAGCTGTGTGTTTTCTACCCCGGGACTATATTTTAGATCTTCAGTTATTAAATCCATTTTACAGATAATGGAACTGAGACACAGAAAGGTTGTAAAACTTCCCTAAAGTGACTCCTCCTGGGTAGACTTAGGACTAACAGCATGGTTCAGGGGCTGGATACACAGCCGGGCTCTGATTTATTTGAGGGCTTTCTCTAGTCTGATATTTCAATAGGGTGTATCTCTCAGAACTTCACTTTTAGCTATCTTTCCCACAAATTGTGCCCATCCCCCAAACTTATAAGTTGTTAGAAATTAATTATTTGTGGTAGAGAAGGACACTTTGTACTGTTTTCTTTTGGGGGGGGAGCAAAAATACACTCTGTCTGATCCTTTAGTGCAACTTCTTAAATTGAAATCATTTTTAAAATTTATTTATTTATATTTTATGTGCATTAGTGTGTTGCCATGGGTATCTTAAAATGCTTTATTTTTGTGTTGTGTGTGCATATGTGTAGTGTCGGCAGGTGCGGAAGCCTGAGGGTGTCTCAAGAGTCCTCCTTGCTTCTCACTTCATTCATGCAGTTGACACTCATACTGCACCCTTGCTTCCTCTCCCCTCACTCCGTTTTCCTCTCCCTCCCCCCTCATAAAAAGTTACAACACATTTCCTTTGTATGGTAAATACATAGCTGTATAACCAATAAAAACCCCCCTCCATACCCTCCCACCCAGTGCACACAAAAGCACACACACGGGAGCACAGGAAACTGGCTCTCCAGCCACCTCCCTTTCTTGCTGGCCTAAGTAGTACTTGTAACACATTGGCTCAGCTCACCTTGGAAGTGAGGCATGGCACATCGAGGGCCTCGGAGACTGAGTAAGACATGTCTCACAGGAAGTAAGTTACTGGAAGTGACTTACATCAAGTTCACCTACCTGCTGGAGAACTAACTCTCTGGGCAGCAATGCTGAGAGCCTCCTGTTTGCGGACATTCCCTTCTGGAGGAGGTCCTCTTCATTGACCCGGAGCCCATCAATATGGGAGCGGCTGACATTTACATGGGTGCTAGGGATGTGAACTCCAGCCCTCAGGCTTGTGCAGCCTGAACCATCTCCCCAGCGCCGGCATTTTTCCTGTTGCAGGTGTGCCCTTGGGAAATAGCCCAAGCTCTGCACAGGAAAAACGGTATTGAGAGATATTTTCTGCTCTGCTTCAGAACCTCAGTGGTTCCTGACATAGAGTGGACCCCCAATGATGAAATATTTAAATGAATAGACTACAAATAAGAAATCACACCTCTCCCCACCCCCCTTTAGTGTCCACTGAGAGGCTGAAATTGTCTTACACGCTCTCAGGTATGCTCTGCAATCACAAACTACGCCTGTAGAAGAACTGCACCCGAGAACAGCTTTCGGAAATTTAGTGAGAGTGTCAGGCTCAGAACGACACCAACATAGGATTGGGAGGACAGTGCAGAGGTTCAGAGCGCTTGCTGCTCTTTCTGAGAACGGAAGTTCGGTTCCCAACACTCATGCTAGAGAGCTCATACGTGTAACTCCCCAGTTCCAGGAGATCCAGTGCCCTTTTCTGGCTTCCACAGTCACCAGCACACATGAATACATATAACCTCTCCACATAAAAAAAAATAATAAAAAGTTTAAAAACTATTTTCTTCATCCTTACAATGAAATTACTAAAAGCCCTCCCTATTAGTAAAGCAGTGTATTTAGAGTTCTAAGTAATCCGGTAGAATTTGTTTCATATACAGGCAGTAGTGACTGGCTTGGTGGTAAGTGGTAGGTGATTCTACCTCTAAGCCCGAGAGCACTTCAAACTTCCACTAAAGCAAACATGAGATAAATATGAATGCCTTTGACATCAGAAGAATGACAATTTAAAATTATGTTTTCCACAGGGCTGCAGGTGTTTACCACGGCAAGGAAAGGGAGAAATTAAAGCAAGAAGGACTTCCAGCTGGGATGAAGCTCCGGAAAGTCGGCAGTAGCTGCGCTTAACCAGTCTGGTTAGATACAGTGTGGTCTTCACTTCCTGTATCCCCACGGTTTCCACCAATGAGGAAAATGTTATTTAAAGAGAACGCTTAACTTTCAAGAGGAGAGCCAGGAGTTTGCGTCAGGACGTTTCTGGCTTCATGTTTTCGCGGAGTCTGCACATACATTGTGCACAGCCAGGCTCACCTGGACTGAGCACTTGGTCTTTTTGGTCTTACTAAGTGCTAGGGTTGTAGGCTAAAGCTGCCATACCTGGAGGCATTAAGACTGGCTGCCATCTCTGCTGCTTCACTGGGGTCCTTTGCCATTTTGTTTCTCTTCTGCTTATGGTCCTGGACAGCTTGCTGACCACGCAGAGCCCCTGTGGCACATGACAGACTTTTGGATGTTTCTCTACGAAGTAAACTAAACAGCTGTGAAGCATTATTTGTGTGATAAGGTGGGATTTCCCCCCGTGCCCATCACCTCCAATAACCTCTTGTCTCCAGGCACCAACTCCTCACCCTAGGGCTGCATTCCAAGGCAATCCTCCCGACACAGCTCTTTTTATCTTGTGGAATTCATTTTACAAGTAGTGAGGCTGTCCTTTCCAGCTCCCACTCTTTCTTGGCTGTTCACATGTCATTAGTCTTCACACCACAACTGCCTCCCCAGGAAGGGCCATCATGCTGGCCTGGGTGCTCACCTGCATCCCTGGATCTGCCCGAGAGGACACTCCGAAGAGAGGGGCAAGCCTGCCACTTATCACCAAGGGGACAGCCATGGTTCTCCAAGAACTGCCACCTGGCCTAAACCAGATGTCGGAAAAGCCCAGAGTGCTCAAAGAGGCTCCGTCTAGAGCTGAGCGAGAGCCTCCTCAGGTCTGTAAGTTTGTTTTTAAACTTTGGTGTCTTACCCTGTTTCTTCCTTTTTACCATTATTTCTAATGTCCTAGATTAAACCAGACATAGATATAGAGTTTCCTGATTTCTTCGACTCTTCAACTTCACACACACACACACACACACACACACTTCTAGGTTCCCTGGTGATGACAACATAATCCCACATTTAAGACTGTCCCTAGTTCTACCCCAGCCTCCTCCTTTATAAAGTGCAAGATGTGTCTACCAACTCCCCAGCAGAAGAAGTTAGGGCCAGTGCTGAAGTGTCACATGACCCTTGTGGTTCCAAGAAATCCATGTTGTGAGTCACTAAACACAGAGGATAGCGTCAGGGTAACCCACGCCCCAGAGCTCCAGAGAAACCAAAACTCTACAAGTGTGTACGGGGCAATAGGTCAGGCAGCTTAGGAACAGCAGGTAGAGTCAGGGCAGGGCTGCCCTTTGAAGGGAGGTTGGCAAAGTCCGGCCATGAGCCTGCCATGACGCTAGAAGGAACTGGGGCCATCCAGCCCTTAAGACTATGGCAGTTTATATGCCGAATTTCTCTGTCATGTTTGGAGGATTTTTTTTTTTTTAATGGATGACATTGAAAAATTTCCCTTTCATACTTTCGCTGTAACATATCTTTTCGGTAAAACCTTAACCATTTCTCTCAGTTTGACCTGTATGCCCCTATACTGTTCTCAATGACCACACTTATGTTCTCCAATCCCTTGTTTCTCATGTTACACAGCAGTCACCGTGACAGTTCAAGTCACTTGTGACAGCACAGCCCTGAAATACATAGGCTTATGTTGTGAAATATTTAACAACGTAAAGATGTGCTACATGTATTTATGCTATGGAATAATACTTTCATTGTGTAGAGATGTGTTATATTTGTTCCTGCTGCATTTGTTTAACTATGAAAAGATGTGTTGCTGTTTCACCTTGCCTGCTTAAGGCACCTGATTGGTCTAATGAAAAGCAGAACAGCCAATATCTAGGCGGGATAGGCAGGGCTGGAAGACAGAGAGACTAGGTAGGAGGAAACATTTAGGAAGATAAAAGAAGAAGAAAGAGGAAAGAATGATGGAGAAAAAGAAGGAAATACCTAGGGCCAGCCAGGCAGATGCCAGCCAGTTAGAAGGAGTAGGACTTACAAAAAAACAAAGGTAAAAAGCCCCGAGGTAAAATATAGACAAAGAGAAACAGGTTAACTAAGAGAAAAATAATCTAGCCATAAACAAGCATGAGCTGAGGCTGAGCATTCATAATTAGTGAGAAGTCTAACGTCATGATTTGGGAGCTGGTTGGTTGGCTTAAAAGAAAAAGCCTGGTGCAGGCTTATGACAAAGTCAATGGCTATTAGTTAACTTTTGGTTAAAACAAACACAACAACAACAAACTCAAATTCCTTTAAGAAGGGAATACTGGGGCGATTAGTGAGGAAGAGTAGTTGCTTTACGAAAGCTGGAGGAACTGAGTTCAAATCCCCAGGACCCACATAAAAGCTTGGCCCTTCATGCCCGTAACCCCAGCATTGCAGGGTGGTGGTGGGGCAGAGACCAGAATGTTCCTGGAGTTTATTGACCAGCTCACCTAGTAGAAATGGTGGGTTTCGGGTTTAGTGAGAGACTTTGTCTCAAATGACAAGGTGAAGGGTGGTAGAAGAGGACATAGGTATCCTCCTGTGACCTCCGGTGTCAGTGCATAGGTGTGTGCACGTGCACACACACACACACACACACACACACACACACACGAGAGAGAGAGAGAGAGAGAGAGAGAGAGAGAGAGAGAGAATTTGAATATGAATATGAATGTTGTTGCTTCTATTTGGCAAATTTCACTCAAATACACACAACAAGAGCAGAGTTCCTGTGGGTCTTGTTCTTGCTCCAACACCTCCTTTGATATTTTTTAAATTTAAAAATGTTTTCATTAGAATATTCTTTGGGGTTGCAGATGTAGCTTAGAGATTTGTATAGTTTATGGGAAATTGCAGATTTCATTCTAAATACTACTACCACTAGCACACACAAGTTCCTCAACACTACGAAAGAAAAAACTCACCCAATTTAGAGAACAGGTTGAAAGAGTATTTGTCTGATTTTGAAATGCTGAGAAGTCATTTCATGTTGCTCAGAGACTAGCAGCCAAATTCATGGTCCATTCCAGGGCCTGGGGACATAGTGAGGAGCTGGTCCCTAGAGACAAGTGTTGCTAGAGGTGATGGGCACCAGGGAAAGATACCACCCTGTCACACAGAAATAATCATAAGGCTAAGGCTGTGTGTTCACCAGAAAACACAGGATTCTGGGAAGTGAGAAGGATGTCAAGGGCTCTCCTGGTGAGCCCTTTGTCCCCACAGAAGGTGACAAGAACACTTTTGCTCAGAACAGGACCTGGAGGTGGCATTTGTTCTTTCTCCTCACCCGGTGTGAGTGTGTTGGCTGTGGTGGGAGGAATAGACATGTGGGGCTGGATAGACATGATCTTAACGCCCTGGGTCAGAGGAACACATGTTCCATACAATTCAGAGTGTGGCACTCAGGATTTGGGTCAAACTCAAGCGCACAGCTCATAAAAGTCCAGTCCATATAAGTGAAGATGTAAAAGATAAAAGGGGGTCTTTCAGATGCCATAAACTCCTGTTTAAAATCATTCTTCAACCTCTACATTTCCATTTTTATGCTGAAAAAAAATAAAAGGACTGTTGGGTAGGCCGACCCAGCCTCAGGGTAGGGGCATTGCCTGGCCATTAGAGGCGGGCTCTGCTCGTAGTAACGGCCTTTGTGTCATTCTGAGGTGTGGGACTTGCTGTCTTACTTTGGAATGTGTTTGTTTTCTTGTGCCCAGGAGCCACTAATGCTTAGTTCTTACAGGTAAATCCTGCGGTAAAAAGTAAGACGACATCCCAAATCCCTAACCAGAAGGCTCTGAGTTTCATCTATAGCTTATAAGGGAGGCTTGGTGTCACTGGCAGCATTTGTGGGGAGCTCCTGGATGTAGTTATGGTTAGACGTGAAGCTCTGAGCATCTACTGAGATTCTGCTGGCTCTGATTTCAGTGAGCAGCAAAGGAACTGCTGACATGTCTGTGGTGTGTGCTGAGCGTCCAGTCCTCTGTCTGCCTTGCTGCCATCTTTTGCCAGTGCATTCCCAGGGCAGCTCCGTTGTGTAGTTACAAACAATAAAACTGGAATGTGTGGAGAACTGACTTGGCCAAGGTCAAACATTTTTCTGAGTCTATTTGGTTTGAGAATCTAGTTTCTTAGTCCCTTTGAGTGTAATACGTTTTGTTAATTTAAAAGATTTCTTTTGCTTGGTTTTTATTATATTTTTTGGTGTGTGTGTGTATGTGTGCATGTGTGCGTGTGTGTGTGTGTGTGAGAGAGAGAGAGAGAGAGAGGGAGGGAGAGAGAGAGAGAGAGAGAGAGAGACAGACAGACAGACAGACAGACAGAGGTCGGACTGTGGGACTTGTGACCATGAAGGTCAGAGGACAACTTTCAGGGGCCAACTTTCTCCTACAAAGTGGGTCCCAGCGATTGAGCTCAGCTTATCAAACTTGGTGGCAACCACCTTTACTGGCTGAATCACCTTCCTGGTCTCCAAATGCTGAGTTTTTCTAAAGTGCCAATTAAAGTTTCTTAATCCTAGAAGCTACATTTAGAAGTTGAACCCACCCTTGTTTTGACCCTGAGTTTGGACCACCACATTGCTGTAAATGCAGAGAGATGGTGGAGTCATGAGAAGTGGTTTTTATCTTTCTGACTCTTAAGTTTCTCATTTGCAAGATGAAGAAAATGGATGAGCTAAATACGACCCAAGAGCCCCTTTCCTTCCAGCGTCCACTCATTTGTCATTTCAACAAATGTTTATTTGAATTTCAACTTAAGGAGAGTTCTGGGTGATATAATCATAATAATGGAATAAGGAGGTGTGATCTCAGAATGTGAAGAACTTTCAGTTTCACCGAGAAGGAAAATTCATGAACAAATCATCAGAATCCAGTATAGTCTGTGCTGCAGAAGACATGCACACTATATACTCCATACCCAGTGACATACACACATGCCTGCAGACAAACAGACAAAGGGATTGGGAGGTTTGTGCAAGGGCGACAGCTCCCTGAGGAAAATCCGGGTGTAGCTCGAATTCTGGTGCAGCCCTTGGACCTGATGGGCCAGCAAATATTTGTTGAGTGATTGCATATGTGAAAATCTGAGAATCCGAGTTGTTAAGGGCCAAAGGCTGTCAGTGGCTGGAAAATAGAGGGTAGAAGCCAGCAGGCACGGCAAGTACAAATTAGGAGGACACGCAACATTGAGGTGAGATGAGGAGAATGTTGTGAGCTTGCACGAGAAGGGCGCGTGTGGGGTAGTAACAGAAGAGGAGGTAAAGGATACACTTAGACTGCGTGAGGCAGAAGCCTAAGGTTTAGCTGGTATGAACCTCTATAGAATCCTGCCAGTAGAACACTTTTGACTTGGGGACAGCTTGTGGTATTACCTGTTTCAGAGCTCTATGCCTTACTTACCCACAACTATTGAGACTCACATCATTTGATATGACTCATTCCAAATAAGTAGGAAGTCCACGAGGAAAAGGTAGCGAAGGTACGTCCATATTTCAAGAGAACAACAATCCCATGAACTCTCCCTGCTGGTCAAAGTTAAAGGAGAATTGCTGACATCAAACAGGTGGTCATGTTGAACTTGTGTATATAGGAAGTTGCCAGGAGGGTCCTGTTAACTGCCTTGGAGAACTGAGAATGTGATACATGTGTCTGGTATGCTGTGGTTTCTTGGCTCCACCCACTAATTTTGAATCTCAGCTGGCCTGTGACTTGAATCTGCTACTGGAATAGAAGCAATTGAATGCTAGTTTTTAGCCTAGACTGTGGAGCACTTGGCTATTCTTCTCTCTCTCTCTCTCTCTCTCTCTCTCTCTCTCTCTCTCTCCATATTTTCTTAGAATATTCTAATAGTGTTGAATGGATTTTATGACAATTTTATGGGTCTTTATAGTATACTTGATCCTGTTTACCCTCTTTTCCTTACAACACCATTGCCATCAGATGAATAGGCAAAGGTTGACTTGCTGCTAGTCCTTGAGTTGAACACTAGCCTAGCTCCAGACATGTGTCTAAGGTCACCTTGGACCAGTCAGTTCCCAGATAACTTGCCAGTGGACTGCAGACATGTTGATAAACTCAGACCAGCATCGTCCGCTGAATCCAGCCTTGATCAACTGAGCTTCCCTGGCAACATAAGGACTGATAAACAGGAATGAATGGTAGTTGGTTGAAGGTAAAGTGTCGTGTGTGTGTGTGTGTGTGTGTGTGTGTGTGAGAGAGAGAGAGAGAGAGAGAGAGAGAGAGAGAGAGAGAGAGAAACAGAGTTAGAGAGAAAGAGATGCAAAGATACAGAGAGATAGAGAACATGAATGACGAATATGAATTTACCAAAATCTAGCATCTACTGTGAGTTAGAGTTAGGTCTTGGATTACTCTATCTGCCTTTATTTTCATCAGTTTGCTCAGCTCAATAGTATCACTCACATTCATTGATGTATTAAATTCCCCCTTAAAAGAGCATAATTCAGAAATCTACCAACTTGACTGGAAAAGCTGGGTGTTGTTAGGAGGATTTTGTATTTTATTTGAAGGGTTTTGGGTCAGACAAAACTGGCTTTGAATTCAAATTTCAACTCCTATAGGATCTTGGTAATATGTTTGACATCAGTGCAATTTTTATACTTGCAAAATGGGCTTATGCTAGTGTTGTCTACTTGGCTGGCTTAACCAGAGTACCTGTCACCAGCCCCAAACTCTCCAGGGCCTGGCAATAAGAGTGCTATTCAGAGCCTCTGGGGTTTAAACCAGACATAAGCTAAAAGGAAAGACGTTCTCCACAGAGGTACCCATCATTTTCCTAATCAGTGCCTGAAGGCCCTTGTGCCTGGTACAACCACTCTTGGGTATTCCAGGTTCATGCTTCATTTCTCTCTGGACCTCACTTCCTTTCAGTTAAGGCATGGTAGTGGAGTAAACGTGATGTGAGAAGCACAGAGTCAAGTTTCTGTCAGTTAGAAATAGAGCGCGCAGGATCACAGATCTGCACAGCGTACTTCCTGTGCACTCCTGGCAGCAGCCTGACACCTGTCAGGATCTGGCCGGATGCTGTACATCATGGCTCTGAGGCTTGACCAGGATGCTGGGCTGGCTGGCTCTTCCTCTCCCGTTGTTCCTGACTGAGCTTTACTTGGGCAAAGGCTGGCCAGCTTCTCCTGTTCCTGAGATAAATATTTGCGAAGTGGATGGTTATACTTCTCCTCCACTCTCAAGGAGAGACAGAGCAAAAAGCCCACCCCTGCCACCCCCACCACCCTCAGTAAATCAGAGAAACCTCTAGAACTAAAAGGGAGGAATTGAACTAAATGGTGTGGTTTGACAGATAAACACCAATCTCGTCTTAGCAGCTTGCCTCTCATTCTGGCTTTGTCCAGCTAGTCAGTCAGCATGAAAGGGGCTTTGTTACCAAGAAGACTGTGTCCACAGGCTCAGTTCCCACTCCAAAGCTAGGTGGGGGTAGTGCATTTTCAAGTTCTTGGCTAAACTGTCTCTTGAGTTTCATGTCCAGTAGGCTATCTTTCTCCCTGCAGTGAAGAACTGGGGCAGTGTTCTCAACACGAGGAGAGCATATAGTGAAGATCATAGATGGTGACTCGTACCAAGCCACCAAGCAGACACAACCGCAGACGTGGGATTGGGAATGGAGCAGGGAGCGTTATGGAATTATTGAGATGAATTTCGAATGGCGACATGGAGGAAGGGAACCAGCCATGGGTAGTATCTAATGTGCAGAGTCTCAGGCAGAAGAGGCAAGTGCAAACGTCCTGAGGGAGAGACATGTTTAACATGGTTGAAGATTAGCCGCATGACCCCTGCAGCTGGTGAAGAATGAACTAAGAGACCCTGCATCTCTCCCAGCTAGGTCTTCCCCAGGCAGAACAGCTTTGATGACTTCTAACACAATTCACATGTCTGTATCAACCAGTATGAGTTCTTCCACATTTCCCATCTTGTGGGATACTGTATCGCTTAGGATTTCATGTTCACACTAATTGACTTCCCTGGACAATATTGTACTGTAGGAATGCATCTCAATGGACTTAACCAACATAGGTAAACACTGTTGCTAGCATTTGTTTTGTGGTTAAAAGTAGTTATTGGTGTTCTTTTACAATGAATATAGATACATATGTATTTATTTTTGTCAGGTACATTGTTCAGGTTTATTGTAGATAAAGGGCTACATCTCACTGTGGTTGAACTTTAAAAATTGGTAGTGTTTGTATTGATTGAGAATTTCATGTGTTTTGATCAAGGTTGCCTTCCAGTTCCTTCCTCACTGATTCTCCTGGCTTCCCCCACCCCCAGTTCCCATCTGCACGATTCCTTCCAAATTTCATTACTATTTCTTCCAAATTTCATAAAAACAAAATAAAGTATTGAGTCTATTTAGTGTTGCTGGTTATGGGCCCATCTACTGGATCACAGGGAGCCTCTCAGGGGGCCAGGTATTTGAGATAAACTGGTCCCCGCTCCCAGCAGTCATCAGTTACCAATAACTTCCCACACAGGGGTGGGACTTTGTGGCCATTTTTCTTCTGCATACTGGGATTTTGACTGGCTCGGTTTACATAGGTATTATGCATGCTGTCACAGCTACTGTGGATTTGTGTGTGCAACTGGCCTGTTGTGTTTGGAAAACCCCTGCTCCTCTGTAGCCATCCACTGCCGCTGGTCCTTAGAATCTTTTCCACCTTTCTTCTGTGATGACCTCTGACACTTTGTGTGTGTTTGTGTGTGTTATAGATGTCCTGTTTCTGTCTGAGTACTCATCATTCTTTTATTCTCTGCATGTTAATTGGCCATAAATCTCCATCTTCTGCAAAGAGAAACCACCCTGATGAGAGTTGGGTGATGTATTCATCTATGGGTTTAAGTTGTTAGGAGTTGCGTTAAATCAAGAGTCAGTTTAATACTGTATCTATTTCGGAATCATAGTAGTACGTTTCCTCCCTAGAGCCTATGACTTACCTAGTCACAGTTTCTTGGCCTCATTCGTGCTCCCAGGCTTGAAATCTGCCCCGTGGAGCTGATCTTAAACCCACGTAAAGTGGTTGGTCACTCCTCTAACATCTGTGTCACTATTGCTCCAGTGTGGTAACTGGAGCTTACAGAGTTCCCAGCTGGGTAAGACTGATAGGTGGCATGGCCAAGGGAGGCCTTTAACTTGTGATCCTCCAGCCTTTATCTCTACCCATGCCACAAGCACCACCACAAGTGGTATGGTACGTTTCAAATTTTTAGAACTTTTGTTGAGTCTGAATTGTACTTCCTGTCACTGGTGGAGTAGACACCATCTTTTCTGCTTATTGGTTAATTTATAAAATTCGTGGTCAAATATTTTACCTATTAAGTATATCTGATTGATAGTTCTTTCCTAAATTGGTTTATACATTCTTTTATTTATTTATTTATTTATTTATTTATTTATTTATTTATATTTATTTATTTTTTTGGACAGGTAACATCCCTGACTGTCTTTGAACTCACTCTGTAGACCAGGCTGGTCTCGAACTCATAGAGATCTGCCTAACACTGCTTCATGAGTGCAGAGATATTGTACATATATCAGAGTTTAAAGTAAATTTATTGTTTTTTTTTGTGTGTTATTGTCACCCAATTGGTAAATAATATATTTTTGTGAAGTTTTAATGTTTCTAGGCTTGCTTCTAGACTTTCAAGTTTGTTATATTAGTCTGTTATTCTACTTTTACCATCTACCAATACTATATTAGTGACTAATGGTTTAGAACAGTATTTGACAAAGAAGCTAAAATTATACAAAGAAAAAAAGAAAGCATCTTTAACAAATGGTGCTGGCATAACTGGTTGTCAACCTGTAGAAGAATGAAAATAGATCCATATCTATTACCATGCACAAAACTCAAGTCCAAATGGATTAAAGACCTCAATATAAATCTGTCCACACTGAACCTGATACAAGAGAAAGTGGGAAGTAGTCTGCAACACATGGGCACAGGAGACCACTAAATATGTATAACCCCAGTAGCACAGACAATAAGAGCAACACTGAATAAATGGGACCTCCTAAAACTGAGAAGCTTCTGTAAAGCAAAGGACACTATCATTAAGACAAAAAGGCAACCTACTGAATGGAAGAAGATCTTCACCAATCCCGCATCAGACAAAGGTCTGATCTCCAAAATATATAAAGAACTCAAGAAACTAGACATTAAAATTCTGAATAACCCAATTAAAAAATGGGATACTGAACTGAACAGAGAATTCTCAACAGAAGTTCAAATGGCCAAAAAATACTTAAGGTCATGTTCAACTTCCTTAGCAATCAGGGAAATGAAATCAAAATAACTCTGAGATACCATCTTACACCTGTCAGAATGGCTAAAATCAAAAACACCGATGATAACCTATGCTGGAGAGGATGTGGAGTAAGGGGAACACTCATCCATTGCTGGTGGGAATGCAAACTTGTGCAACCACTTTGGATATCAGTGTGGCAGTTTCTCAGGAAACTGGGAGTCAACCTACCTCAGGATCCAGCAATACCACTCTTGGGGCTATATCCAAGAGATGCCCAATCATACTACAAAAGCATTTGTTCAACTATGTTCATAGCAGCACTATTTGTAATAGCCAGAACCTGGAAACAACCTAGGTACCCCTCAATGGAAGAATAGATAAAGAAAGTATGGCACATATACACATTAGAATTATACTCAATGGCAAAAAACAATGACATCTTGAATTTTGCATGCAAATGGATGGATGGAAATAGAAAACATTATACTGAGTGAGATAACCCAGACCCAAAAAGATGAATATGGTATGTACTCACTCATTAGTGGATTCTAGCCATAAACAAAGGACATTGAGCCTATAGCTCATGATCCTAGAGAAACTAAATAATAAGGTGAACCCAAAGAAAAACAAATATAGATCCTCCTGGAAATTGGAAGCAGACAAGATAGCCAGGCAAAAGTTGGGAGCATGGGGGTGGGGGTGGAGTGGGGAGAAGGGAAGAGGGGGCGAGAGAAAAGAGAAGGGGAGGATTGGGGAGAGCTTGGGGGAGTGGGATGGTTGAGATGGAGGAAGGGCGAATATTGGAGCAGGGAAGAAGATATCTTAATTAAGGGAGCCATTTTAGGGTTGGCAAGAGACTTGGCTCTAGAGGGGTTCCTTGGGCAGTACAGGAGAGGGTGCCTGAACTGGCCTTGTTTCATCGCCACACTGATGAATATCTTGAATATCACCATAGAACTTTTGTCTGGCGATGGATGGAGATAGAGACAGAGACCCACATTGGAGCACTGGACTGAGCTCCCAAGGCCCAGTTGAAGAGCAGAAAGAGGGGAAGATGAGCAAGGAAGTCAGGACTGCGAGGGGTTCGTCCACCCACTGAGATGGTGTGACTGATCTAAGGGGAGCTCACCAAGGCCAGCTGGACTGGGACTGAACAAGCATGTGATCAAACCAGACTCTCTAAATGTGGCTGACAATGGGGGCTGACTGAGAAGCCAATGATAATGGCACTGGGATTTGATTCTACTACATGTACTGGCTTTTTGGGATCCTAGTCTGTTTGGATGCACACCTTCCTAGGCCTGGATGAAGGGGGGAGGGCCTTGGATTTCCCACAGGGCAAGGTACCCTGCCCTCTCTTAGGACTGGAGGGAGAGGGAGGAGAGTGAGTGGGGGAATGGGAGGGAAATGGGAGGAGGTAGAAATTTTGAATGGTATTATTTATAAAGCAAAAAAGAATAGTATTTTATATATGATATATGTTATTGTTTTTTATTTAATTTGAATAAATCTTTATTGAAAATCTTTATTTTTGAAAAGTAAGGCCATTTTTTTTTCAGATTTTAGTTGTAAGATCCCCTCTATATTCTAGATGCTAGACACTTATATGTGTGATTTATAAATACTTTCTCCATTCTGTGAATTTTGGTTTCAGTTTCTTGATAATGTCCTCTGGTATACAAAATGATTTTTTAAAAATATGAAATTTAATTGTTTTCCTAGCTTTTGTTCTGTTTTTCTCATGTATTTGTGTTGTGTTTAAGAAACTATAGACTACTATCTGACCATGAAGAATTATAGCTATATGTTCTTTAGAGTTCAATAGAAGTCTATGTGTAATATGTTCAACAGAACTCTTAGAGTTCAAATGATCTAAGTTGGGTGTGGTGGTGCTTGTCTATAACCCAGAACTTGTAAAGAAAAGGCAAGAGGATCAAGAGTTTAAGATCAGTCTGAGCAATGTATCATGTTTGAGGCCAGCTTGTGCTATGAGAGACTTTATTTCAAAAAATAAAGCAAAAATATGACAAAACCAAGACAGTTTTCTAGATCTATCTTTTTAAAAGTTCTTTTGAGACACATTTTGAATTAAATTTGTTTGATGTAGTGGTATTGTCCAAATTCACCCCTTTATAAGTTGGTGTTTAATTGTCCCAACACAGCTAGGAAACTATTCTTTCCTCCACTGGGTATTGGTGGTTTAAGGAGAATGACCCCATAGGCATACATTCTTGTGTTTGATCTGCAGTTGGTGGAACTGTTTGGAAAGGATTAGATGGAGTGGCCATGGAGGAGGTATGTTATTGGGGGTGGGTTTTGAGGTTTCAAAATCCCATGCCATCCCAGTTAGCTTGTTCTCTGCTTCATGCTTGTGGAGCAGATGTAAGCTCTCAACTACTGCTCCAGTACCATGCCTGCCTGCCTGCCGCCATGTTCCCTTCCATGATAGTTGTGGACTCTAACCCTCTGGAACTGCAAGTCACCAAATAAAATGGTTTCTAAGTTGCCATTATCATGCTGCTTTGTTCCAGCGCTAGAAAAGTAACTAAGACAGGTAGCATTGACGATTTTGCTGATAGTCTATTGATCACAGAAGGTCTTCAGTGTTCCATTGGTCTATTTGTCTATCATTAATTCAAGTACCATACTGCTTTGCTTGTGTAACTTTGTATAAATTTAGAAGTTAGAACATGTAAATATTTTAATTTTGTTCATTCTCTGCAGGGGTTGTTTTGGCTATTCAAGGGCTCTCTGTATTTCTATATAAATTATAAGGTCTGCCTTTTCATTTATGAAAAGAGGCAGTTGCAAGTTTGATGGGGTCTATGCTGAAACTAAAGATGAATTCAGGGAGCTTGTTGATTTTAACAACATCTAATCTACTAAGGCATGGAAAGTACCTTTATGTCTACTTAGATAATCCTTAATTTCTTCTAAGCAACATACAACATTTATATTGCTTGCTTCAATTTGTCCCTCAGCATTCAATTTTTGTGTTATTGCAAATGGAATAATTTTTAAAATTTTGGGTTTTTTTCTATTCAATTTTGAACTTTTAGCCCAGTGATCACTAAGATGATATATTTATGTTGGTTTACCCTCTAGTTTGTGATATGTGTTACTAGCACAGAAGCAAATTAATAAACACTCCATGGTTTCAGTTTATTGATGCCTGTTAAGATTTGGCCAAGGAAAGTCCAGTTTTAGTAAATGTCCAATGTGTAGTAGAAAATATGTTTTTATAGTTGTCTGGTCAAGTGTGTATGAGATAACATATTGTTAAGTCATGAGAATGTGTTTGGAAAATTTCCCCAAACACCATTGGTTGATAAAACATCAGTAACTTTATCATGGTGTACACATCACAGAGTATCCTGTTTATACAAAGTCTGGTGCAATGTCACTAGGCAGTGTTGTCTTACAGAAACATCAACAGGTGCTATAATGTTGCCTAGAGTCATGCTATGACCCATGACTGTCTACACATATATGTATACATGTGTACATACAACTAAAGTCATGGTGTTCTATCTTAGTATCCAATTGTATCGCTTATCGAAGAAGAATGCCCACTTATCTTAATATAACTCTAGATTTGACTTCTGTAGTTTTATCTTGATCAGTGTTTGTTTTGTGTGTTTTTAAGGCACTGTTATTAGTGTATTGGTCAGTGTTCTCTAGAATAACAAAACTTACAGAATGAATCTCTCTCTATATATAGGAAGGGTATTAGAATGGCTTCCAGGCTTTGGTTCAGTTAATCCAATAATATCTGACTATGAATGGAAAGTCCACGAATCTACTTGTTCACTCATCAAGGCAAGATGTCTCAGCCGGGCTTCAGTATGCACTGGGATCCCAAGAATTACTATGATACCAGTGAAGGAATGGACTCACTAGCAAGGTGAGGGCAAGCAGGCAATGAGCAAATCTTCTTCCTTCCATGGTCCTTATATAGGCTTCCAGCAGAAGGCGTGGCCCATATTAAATGTGTGTCTTCTCACCTCAAAGATCTGGATTAGAAGTGAATCTAATTCAAGATAAGCAACAATCCCTCCATTTTTGATGTTAGTTAATTCCAGATACAGTCAAATTGATAACCATGAATAGATATCTTATTAGATTTATGCTTAGAGTCTGCTCGTCTTCCACAGATGCTTCCTTCATTGTTCTCAAAAAGCCTTTCTGTCTCCAAGGATGCTTCCTTTCCTAACATCTACTTGGTGTGCTATTGGCATGTTATTCTTACTTTGTCTGTTGGTTTTTTCTGTTTGTTTGTTTTTCAAGGCAGTTTGTGTGTGTGTGTATGTATGTGTGTATGTGTGTGTGTGTGTGTTTGTGTGGCCTTAGCTGTCCTGGAACTTGCTCTGCAGACCATGCTGGCTTTGATCTCACAGAGCTCCACCACCTCCCTCTGCCTCCCAAGTGCTGGGATTAAAGGTGTGTACCACCACTACCCAGATAGGTGACATTTTTTTACTTCTTTTTTTTTTTCTAACAGTTTCACTAGAGCCTAAAATACTCAATCTTAGCTGAGTAGAGTGGGATCCAAATTAGTTTTCCTACCACCTCCTAACTAATATTGACCCTCAATAGCTTTTTGTCTCCCCTGTTCCTCACTGTTCCTGTATAGCATTCTACCTATTTGATGCTGAAACTTAAAAAAATATATTTTACACGACACAAGAACTTGTGGAGCCAATATTTATTTAGTTTTATTCAAAATACACTGAACATTGTGCTGTCTTATTCTTTTGTCCCCTTTCATGCTCCCAGTTTGTCTATTTTCCTTTGTCTTGTGAGCCCCCCTTTGAGCCCCCCTTTGTCATTTCTCTTCACGAATGCCTGTTGGATATTAGTGCTCTCAGGTTTTATTTGTTTGAAAATCTTTTTTGCTCCCTTACAGACATTTTTGAAGGCTGTTCTCACTGAGCGAAGAGTTCTAAATTGGCAGTCTGCTCACAGCATGTTGAAGATGTCATTTTGTTCTTTCTCGACCTCAATCCTTTCTGTTTAAAAGCCAGCTTCTCTGTTACTCTTGCTCACTCGAAGGTACTGTGTTTCTTTTCTTTGGCTGCTTGTAAGATTTTTTTTTTTGCCTTTTTTTTTTTTTTTGAGCAGTTTGGCTATCATATGTCTTGTGGTTTTCTTTATCCTATTTGGGGTTGTAAATATTTTTGAATCTTTAACTTGATGTCTTTGGTCAGTTTGGGGAAAAATACTCATCTAATACCTAATTATAGAACTTGCTTCAATTCTTTCCTGTTTCTCCTTCAGGATCTGCAAAAATACACATGTTAGAAAGTTCATTGTGCAATTTCAACATGCTTTTTCTCTGTGTCCACTCAGCCTTCTCTGTTTACTTCATATGTCTTCCAAGTCTGTCTTAGACTCCATTTGGTGAGTTCTTATTTTCAGTTACTTACATTCAACTCTTGAGTTTCTTTTCTGTTTTTTCTCGAGGAGAAAATTCTAGTTTTCATAACACTTTTTGTCAGCATTCTTGAACTTATTAATCATGGATGTTTGAAGTTTGTATCCGATCACACTGGGTAACACATGGGTAACACAATGGGTAACACATTGTTTTCCCCTTGGTTTTTGGTTGTTTGATTAGGTCTCTTGGCCTGTCTGGTAATTTTTGATCAAAGCTAGAAACAATGTAAGCATAAAGCCAATATGAATATCTGGTCCATGTTATCTTCTCCTACAGAAATTACCTTAACATTGACCTTGGTCCCGTGTTGTGAGCTCTGGCAATCACCGTGCTTTGAGCTGGTTTGAGCTGGTTTTGGTCTTTGTTGAGTTGTTTTCACTTAGCCCTCCTTTCTTGTGCCTTGTCTTCCCATGGTTGATGGAGGAATTACTTTTATTTAATAAAGAAACTGCCTTGGCCCATTTATAGGCCAGCCCTTAGGTAGGCGGAGTAAACAGACAGAATGCTGGGAGAAAGAAACCGAGTCAGGAGTCGCCATGATTCTCCCACTCCAGACAGACGCAGGTTAAGATCTTCCCTGGTAAGCCAGCTCGTGGTGCTACACAGAATATTAGAAATGGGTGCTGTTGTAATAAGAGCGGCGGAGCTGCGTCCCCGGCACCCGGCCGCCCGCATGGCTAGCTTATGCCCCGAAATAATTACACGGAAACTGTATTCTTTTAATCACTGCCTGGCCCATTAGTTCCAGCCTCTTATTGGCTAGCTCTTACATATTGATCTAACCCATTTCTAATATTCTGTGTAGTACCACGAGCTGGCTTACCAGGGAAGATCTTAACCTGCGTCTGTCTGGAGTGGGAGAATCATGGCGACTCCTGACTCGGCTTCTTTCTCCCAGCATTCTGTCTGTTTACTCCACCCACCTAAGGGCTGGCCTATAAATGGGCCAAGGCAGTTTCTTTATTAAATAAAAGTAATTCCTCCATCACATGGTAGCACTTGGACCGTTACCAGGATCCCTCCTTGAAAGACTCCAAATTTCAGTTTTCTTTAATAATGGTTGACCTTTATGACCTGTGATCCCGTGACTTTTACCAGTCTGCAGTGTTGGAGAACAGTGCTGTTTGCTAGATTTATCTCTGTGTTTCACTCCTCTCTTGGATCTTTCAGTCTTACTTGCAGGATTGTCTCTTGAATGTCTTCAAACAGAGGCTCTTTGTTTTTCCTCTTCTTATATATGTTTAATCCAGTGTCTAAAGTTGTTCTTGGCAAAGGATTTAGTCTGAAGCAAACTTGTCCGCTATGACCAAAAGCAGGAGTCCATTATACTTCGCTCTTTTTAAAGTTGTGCGTTCTATTTTAAGAC
The DNA here is from genome assembly GCF_950005125.1 of Chionomys nivalis. NCBI lineage: Eukaryota > Metazoa > Chordata > Mammalia > Rodentia > Cricetidae > Chionomys > Chionomys nivalis. Next base: position 27,613,873 of record NC_080090.1, on the reverse strand, counting down.
CAGTGATTCTAGCCTTCCTTTAATATTAATGAGCTACCTTCCTTTTTAAGTAGATGTAGTTATTACAGGAGATGCACAAGTTCCAGTGTAATAAGTACCCATGGCCTTTCCCACAGGGTGTAACTGTGTTCACATGAAGATAGCGGACTGGAAAGAAAGGCAGAAATAAAAAGCAGCATGTGTGGTGCTTGGAGATGATCATACTGGCGACGGTGGGATTTAAACATGTCTCATGCAGTAGGTGTTCACAAGAGTCAACGGCCTGGCCTATGAGTATGCGCGACATGCCTAGCAGCTGAGACAGCCATCTAGGTCTTTGACTCCACAGTCAGTACTTGCTCTAGCCTAGCAAACAGTTCTTCCTCTGAGAGTTTGTGTGTGTCCTTCCTCAGACTTGATTTCTTTAGTTGATTTTTCAGTTTGGCCTGAATGTTTTTGTTCATATCCTAAGTCAAGCTTTATAGTTGCTTTTATTTATTGGATCATGAAAAATGTCTCCTCCTAAAACATGAGTGCGTGATGTGTGTGTGTGTGTGTGCACGCATGTGCTTGTGCGTGTGTGTGTGTGTGTGTGCGCGCATTTCCAAGTCTCCGTCAGTTTTTACTAGCAGTTTCCATATAATGTTTGAGCCCATGAGACTCGGGGTGACTGATCCTTTTAAATGCTCAGCGACTTTAAAACAGCATCCAAAACCAATGAGCAGCCCCATGGAATGGACTGGCACTAAGTCTCCTCTCCATTTGTTTAATTGTAGTATTTGCCTGAGGGATGTTGTATAGATGTGGGGCCAAGTCAGCTAAATGAAACATGATCCTGGCACAAGAAAATAATGATGTGTCTCTTCTGTGAAATCACAGCCTCCCCCTCCTTTCCAGATGCTTGGAACCACACCCTCTTTTTTTTTATTGTTGAAGGCAAGGAGGGTGGTACCCAGTGGGGCGTAGCCATTGAGGGCATCAGCTAGGGAGTGGGCAAACCAAGGGAGTAGGAAGAGGGACAGACTTCTAGACAGGAGGCGTAAGCCAGACATTGGCTGTGTTTAGGCCGTGTCTCTGAATGCAGTTGAGCATGGAATCTATAGAAGTAGAAAAAATAAACCATGTTTAGAGGCTATCCCTTACTTCATTCTCTTAAAAGATCATGGGGATTCCGTATTGATAATTTTTAGATTAGTGGGTTTTATCTTTGTTTGTTTTTCCCAACCATGTCATTACATAGTCAACCATAAACTGGTTCCTTTCTCACCTCTTTGACTTTACCTCTGGAGTCCTCTGAAGTAAAATGAGAATAAAGGCTGCAGCAAAGATTATTCTAAAAATGTTTGCCTCGCTCTCATTGTGTGCCAGGCACTGGCCTGGACTCTGGTAAGTGACAATGAGCAAAGCAAGGTGCTGTCGCCTTGTGAAGTTGACATCCAGGATGGGTGGGGTAAGAAAAGGAAATGAAATATACAGGTGCCAGGGCAACTGAAGACTATTATGGGAAAGTAACGGGTAGGAGAGAGACAACAGGACTGGGTGAATGATGGCTATGTGTTAAATATTGTGGTCAGGAAAAGACTCTCAGAGAGGGCGGGGATCTAGAGAGATCTTAAGTGCTTGTTGAACTGGAGTCTGGAGTATTAGTGGGTGTGGGAATTGTGGCAACATAGTTTCCCAAGTGCTACCCCCAGGTAATCTGAATTCTCTCCAATGCTGTGTCTTGCAACCTCCGTTTCTAGAAGGCTCTTCATATCATTCATATGAAGGTCCAAGATCGACTTACAAAACAAGCCGCACTTTAAACTCTATGTACCTTGAAAACGTGGAAAATAATTACCTTAGGAATGCAAGCAAGGATTTATTGTAGACCACGTTCTTGTTGACAAACACAGTTCCTAGAGTGTGAGAGAGGGAGTAAGGTAATTATTGTATGCCTGCTGTATACTTTATACATTCCATCTTTGCTGTCTGCTTTGATCTCCTTATTGTTCTTTGGAATTTGGTATCTTATACACACAGCAAGGCCCAGAGAGGCCAGCAGCACCCAACTCCTTGTAGAAACCTATCGACTGCTCATTCTCCCTTCCTACTTGAATATTTGGAACTGAGAATTGAGTTTTATCTCAGTGTGGTCTCTTGTGGATTCTACTGTTATCTTCATGATCTGTATTAACTTAGATAATTTCCATATAGTGAGGTAGATGGAACATTCCAATTCCAGAATACAAATTTTTGTTGACGTTATCACCCATTTTTAATGACTTTCTGAATTCAAGGGGGTCTTAGACTGCCCAACAGTAGGATGGGTATATTTCCCTTTTTCCTGGAACATCATCAGTCCCAAGTGGCATCTTTTCCAGAAGAACCCAGTGCAATCTAAGAACCATGTTTAGCCTCAAGCTTTGTAACTCCTGACCTACAGAGTCTAGTCCACACAGAAGAAACCTGCTTTCCCTCCACCTTATATAATCCTTTCTCTCTCTCTCTCTCTTTATCTCTCCCTCCCTCCCTCCATCCCTCCCTCCCTCCCTCCCTTCCTTTTGAGACAGTATTTCTCTTTGTAACTGCTCTGGCAGTCTTGGAACTTTGCTTTGTAGACCAGGCTGGCCTCAAACTCATAGAGATCCACCTGCCTCTGCCTCCCAAGTGCTGGGATTAAAGGGGTGCACCACTACTGCCCAGACAGATCTTTCTTTTAACACATGAGGGAACAGGGTCAAAGGTCCATAATTAGTGAGCAAAACTGGATGCTTTTGTTTTTGTCTACCTGTTAGCGGTTAGCCCCGCCTCTTCTGATTCAGTAGGGCAACAGCTGTCAGTAGCCTTCACCTAGGCTTGGCCTCTAAATCTGGCCGTCTCGGCATGGGCTTGGCTATAAAAGCTTTGAAATCTCCTTTTGTTGCTATGTCTCATTCTTGACACACATAGGAGGCAGGCAGGTTGTCTCACGAGTTCCTTCGTTAGGCCATTTCTCAGTTGCCAGCCATTACCTGCTCCTCGGTGGTGCTCTTCTTGTCGCCTTCACACGTGTCCTCGTCCCCTCTCATCACTGGTCCCTGTTAAGAACAGCGAGCTGCTTACCCATTCCCTACCAACAGCTACAAAGTCCCTTAGATCACTCAGGTTCCAAGAAAGTAGAGTCACTCTGTCATTGTTTTGTGTTTTAGAGCAGAGGTTCTCAGCTTTCTTAATGCTGTGACCCTTTAATACAGTTCTGCATATCGTGGTGACCATCAACCATAAAATTATTTTATTGCTACTTCATAACTGTAATTTTGCTACCATTATGAATTGCAATGGAAACATCAGATATGCAGGATATCTAATATGTAATCCCCCAAAGGGATTGTGACCCACAGGTTGAGAATCAGTGTGTTAGAGTAACAGATGCCGCAGTTTTGGTCTTAAGGGTGGGTGGTCTGCCCACTAAGGACCCGCCTTCTCTCTGAAATCCTACTGCTTCTCAGGCCTCTACTTAGAATCTGGCCCTCAGGATTCATCTCTGTTCTGACTCAGCACTCCGGTCCTATGGACCTAAGGTTTCCCTGATGTCTTCAGATAATGCAGGAGCCGTCCTGGTTTTATTCATTTTCTGTGAATCACTGATGTACACACACACAAACACACACACACACACACACTCAGGTTCATCTCTCACCTGTTACTCACTGCTTGAGGTCATCTCCAAGATGGACCTGTTGCCACCTTTCCCATGTCTGTTGTCACATGGAAGTTATTTCTTTTTCTCATTCCCAAGAAAACCAAAGACATAGGGCTTAGAATCTCTAAAGCCAGGAAGAGATTTTTCTTATTTAGTTAGTTGACTTATCTTGTTTAGAGACAATGACCCTAGAGTGCGTGGGTAAAAGACCAAGGGAAGGGCAGAGAGAAAAAGGAAAAAACCAGACAGCATCAGACACCATTCCAAAACCTTGCACATGAAGTTGCGTTAGAAGGCTAGATCTATCCTTCTCTCTTCCCTCTGATCCCCTCCTTTTCTTCCTCTCTTTTTCCTCCTTCTTCCTGATCTGTTTAACAAAGTGTGAGACTTCATTAGGCTCTTTTGCATCAGCATTTGTAGTTTTTAAACTATCCTCTTTCCCTTCTTCTCCATCCTCCTTTCCCCAATGTGTTTTTACAACCCAGGAGCCTCTTTTCTGATTTCATGTCCCATGTATCTCACTGCCTTCCTACCTTCCTCAATGCCTCGTTTTCACTTCCCATGGTCTCCTTTCTAGTTTCACAGCCCATATCCACATATATACACATACATGCATCTGTACAATCACACACATGTACACACATACATGCACTTATATACACATGGACACGTATACATACACATATACACACATACACACATACATACACATGCACACACACAAACACATATGTACACACATACATGCATATTTACATATATATACACATATACACACACACACTCAAAGTCAAGATGTCTGAGAGGGCATATGTTTGTCTTTCTGAGTCTGGGTCATCTTATTTAATGATTTCCAGACCCATGTATTTTTCTACACATTACATGCTTCTTTATATCTGAACACACATGCACATACACACACATGTACACACATACACACCACACACACACACGCACACCACATTTTCATTTTCTCTTCTTCCTTGGTGGACATCTATGTTGTTTCCATTTCTGTCTATTGTGAACTGTGCAGCAGTAAACACGGAGGTGCGAGTACCTCTGTGGCAGGATACAGAGTCCTCTGGATGGACTCCATCTTCGTGTAGCCTAGCCTCCAAGACTTGCTTATGAATGAAGCTTCAACGATGCCTGTCGGTCAACTCCTTCCTCCTGCTTATTTCTGTCTGGTTTTTGAATTGGGAAAGAGTATTGAATGAGAAGTCACTGTGATGTCTTCCACTTGCCTCTTGGTCCGTAAGGTCTAAAATATTTACTACTGAACCTCTGGTGTCAATGTTTGTCAACCGCAGTTCGGAGCACCAGTGGGCAGGGTGATTGGGTCTGTCATCTAGCTGAGGCTTCTGGAAGGAAGGATTTCCACTGGAGATTGCACATCTGTGGTCCAGTTCTTTATGATGACAAGTCATAACCTGCTCCATTCCTCATCAGCTGGTCTCAGTCCTAGGTGACTAAAAAAAAAAGAAAACTTGAGGAAAGTCAATGAAGGAAAAATCTTCCCAATAATATCCCCCTTGACCTTAAGGCTGCTTTTGGTGAGCCTCGGATTGCACATATTGTGTTGGGAGCTACTCTCAGCTCACAGGGACATGTGGAAAATTCTGTGGTATTTCCTTGGCTTGAACTTGCGTCTGGTATTGTTCTGTGGGACACACAGAGAAGCAAATGTAGCCCTCGCAGTTTGGGTCTCCCAACAGTAATGTATGTCACTTGAGTTAGTGGATGATCTATGGCACTGTACATTTTTTATAAAATGGGTGATCTTTTCCTGAGGTTTTGGAGGACATCCCTGAGTGGATTTTGTACCCACCACAGTTCTGCATATCACTCCACACAGAGAGGTGAAATGAAGCATCATACTTTCTGCTGCCATCTGAGAGTTGAGCTAGTTAACACTTTACCCAACTTAGCCTCTTTCCTTTTACATTTGCTGTATCATTAACCTCTGCTTGGGCTTGAAATAAAAATTACATCATGATCCAATTCAAGAGAGGTTTGTGTAAGCCATGCCTCATGCTGGTATTTATTGCCAGGCTTTGGGGGCTCGAGTCAGATTTATTTGGATAAATTTATTCACAATTTATGCTGTGACTATTTTGGACTCTTGAACACACAAACGCATGTTCTCAAGTCAACCTATTGCCACAGTGATGGGCACATGGACTCCACCCTAGTGTGGATTTTGCTGACATGTGTAACCAAGGCTTTTCAGCAAATCTCTATGGCAAGCCAGTCTTCAATATGAACTGAGAAAAATAATCTTTCTGAGTGTTGCTGAAGTTGCTTGCCATTGCAGATTTAATCTCTTTTCTGACTGTACAATGATGATGACAAAAATTATCCTTTACAAATCTACTTATGTATACTCCCTGGCTATATTGACACTAATGATGGAAACGTGACTTTGCGTTTGGTCAAGAGTCTATACAATGTCTCTTTGGGTCTTGGTCACCTTCCTAGAGGAAGAACATAAAAACTATATCAGTACAAAAGAAAGGACTACCAAGGCCCAGAGAGAGCAATGAATCAGGGTAGGCCACACAGTCAGAGGTCAGTTCTCCCACTATCTACCTTCAGTACCCCTTTTAGGTTACACTGTCCCATTTGAAGGATCTTTGCTTTAAGGTTTGATAGCTCAAGTATGTGCAGGGTTCTGAGAAACAGTGTTTATAGACTTTAAAGTAGACGTAGGCATCTGTGGTTCTGAATTTAGAAGGAATTTTATAATTCTTGAGGTTTTGGGCAAACCATTTGAAGCAAAATAAATCTTTTTTTGTTGTTCAATGGATATAGCTTCCCCCCCCCTTTTTTTTATAAAAGTTCTATAGAATAAACCCATAATGCTTTGTGGGACTCATATAACTTTGGCCTGATGTGTTCTAATAAATTAAATGTAAGTGGATTAGAAATAGACATCCCATCTCATCTTTCTCGACTCTGCCCAGGCCAAGCCCCGCACTAGGGACATCTTCTGAGGGTTTCCACGGACTCTGGCAAGCGCTCCTCTCAACCTCACTTCTCTTTTGGGTGATGATGGAGATGAAATCCTACTTTGCAGATGTTTGTCCTTGTCCCATCTCAATAGCTCCTCTGAGTGTGGTTACATTTAACCCTTGCTCTGCTGTGTGGGACACCCTGACCCTAAGTGGGGAACCATTAGCTGAAGCAGGGTGGGTGATGGGGATGACTTAACCATGCTTGTTCCCTGTGACCTGCTGCTCTAGAGGATGTGTGAGAACAGCAGAAACAGGACACTAGGTGGTGGGCTTGGTAGGTTGGACGTGTGAGGTTTAAAGTCAGATGGATCAGGATGAGTCCCAACACTCCTGCTCAAGGTGGGAATAAATGCAGTCTATATAGTTATAAAGCATGGCTGCAGCCACAGGGACATTTGTCCGGGTGTATTTGCCCTATTTAGCCAGTCTGCCTTTGGTGGCTTCATCCTGATACATGCCGATTATTTTATGTCTTTACATTCATGGCTCTTTTTTTTTTTTAACAATTATTAATACCCACTATTCCTCTGGGAAGATAATCTTCTCCTACCTTATGGTGTTAGCCATGGAGAGACAATCAGAATGGCTATCCCTTTACCATGTTCACGTGCTTCAAGGAAGACGGATAAATCTTCTATCTCATACTTGATCTTGGAGCCAAGAGGTCCAAGGTGTAAATAAGACTACATCTTAAGTAGTTCCTGCTGCCAGGGGCTTCACGCTTTCACGACAGCTCTTCCTAAGCCCTGCCTGTCAAGGTTTCTTTTGTCATATATATGATTTATGTGTTCACACACACGTGTCTATGTATACCTAGACACGCATGCTTATTCTGCTTATTTAGGCACTGGATATGATTCTATATAATTCTCTCTATATACACTAAGCATGTACATATATATTCATAAGCACATACACAGCATATTTTGCTTTTGGAGCCAGGTCCTATTTCAGCCTCTGGAGTCTTGGGATTATAAGCATGCACCTCCATAGTTGGCCTATGGGGGTGTTTTGTATTTAGCAGTGTTATCATAGCCTGACTTCAGTGATAAGCATTTTGAACTGAAAGATCATAGCAGCAACATTCCAAGATTCATTAGAAGGGTGCATTTCTAAAGTAGTGTGCAACCTAGTTGGAAGAAAAGCTATACACGTGGTAAAGGAGAAGAGGTTGTATCTTTCACTTGGAGGTATCATCTACCATGGTTACAGGTCTCCTTCTTGGGCTCTTTATCTGCATGAGGTGGTAATTCTAAACACACACCTGAGAAAATGCCAGGAAGAAAGGGGCACAGGGAAGATTCTAGGCTAACCATAAGGAGTTGTCTGTGTGAACTGGCGGCCTGAGGAACGTCATACTCCAGTAGAACGTCAGAAGTGGACCTCAGACTGGGAGAATGACCCTGACAAAGGACACCCAGGTACCCGGCATTCCACTGCTATTTTCAAGTGTTTAACTGGTTGGCTATCTGAAATTGAGGTGACCACCCCCATACTTGAAGAACTATGCAGCCAGACAGCCTAATGCCTAGAAGTTGGAAGACCAGAGACAAAGAACACCCCTGGAGCAGATGTTCGACTCTGCTTTGTACTGAGCATGTGGCATGCTTCTAAGTGAGGCACGGTTGTTCTGGCCACTGGAATCTGAAGTGTGTGTGTGTGTGTGTGTGTGTGTGTGTGTAAGGTAAAAAATAAGCCTTATGTTCATTGCTGACAAAACTGTGGGCAGAAGATTTGTCTTGTATCCGGAACCCAGTCTTCCTAAGATAAGCCTGCATCCATCGGAATCCTCCTTAGGGTGCCAACCCCTACAAAGCCCTCAGGTATGAGCCGAGACCAGCCAGGCACACAGCATGAAGATGTTTCTCATCATTACCCCATGACAACTCAAGTGCTGCCAGAAATAATCAGTATTTGCTTTGGAATGGTGAAAATGAAATTTAAAAATATGTTCTGCCAAGCAGTTGTCTCTGCCGCTGAGTGTTTGCATGTGTCTAACCTCTTGGGGTGCCCCTGGAGATGTGGAATTCTGAGTTCAAGCTACAGACTCAAAGTGGCAGGACCAGAGAGCTGTTAACCCTGACCATGCAGGTATGCCTGACGGGTCCAAGCTGGTCTCAGTGATGGTTATATTGGTCACCAATCCCATCTGTCTCATCCCCCGTTGATGGTTTTAGTTCCCATGATCTCAGGCCATGTCTATTCGGATCATCCAAACTGAGGGCAAAAGGCATCTTTCTGATGCATTGAGTTTCCAAAGGAGGCCTCCGGTCCTTATCATATAGTCATGTCTTTAGTGCATGTCCCGTGTAGGGCTATGAAAGTGATGGCTATTGCATTCAAGAAAAGATGACCTGACCGATGTCAATTAGCATTGCCATGGTACTTAGGCAGCTCTGTGATAGCAGTGTGTCATTAGCTTTAATCAGTCTATTTTCAAAGCTGTTTGAAAGGTAAATTCTCTAACCAATCTTAGCATTTGTCTACGAGCTACTAGGAGAGTGTGTTCAGGGAGATACATGAATTAGAACTAGGAATCCGGTCATAGCAGCTTAGTGGTTGAGAAGCTGTGATATTCTGAGCTCACAAATTACACCACAGCCACCTAGATGCCAGGGTGCCATCACCCAGATCCTGCCAGGTTCACTTCTAATCTTGTGGCTTCATTCAAGTCACAGTCAGTCTCTGAGACTTGGTTTTCTCAACTTCAAATGGGATTACTGTGGGGGGTGATCTCACGAATTTGTGTTGGAAATCCGAAACGATGTGAAGAATGCTAACTACTAGTAATTCAATGAATATGACCATTTGTTATGACTAACTGTTGCAAGGGGGTGGTTCTTGCTGGACACTTCAAAGCTTCTGAAGCTACACTGGAAACAGATCAGCCAGGTGGCTTCAGGTTTTGTGGCAGCAAACAGTCCTTTAAGTGCCATTTCTTTCTTTCTTTTTTTTTTGGATTTTTTGAGACAGGGTTTCTCCATAGCTTTTGGTTCCTGTCCTGGAACTACCTCTTGTAGACCATGCTGGCCTCGAACTCACAGAGATCCACCTGCCTCTGCCTCCCGAGTGCTGAGATTAAAGGCGTGCGCCACCACCGCCCAGCCAAGTGCCATTTCTAAGAAGTCTAGAAACTCATTTCTAATGCATCCACCAGTCATTTTCGAACTTTCTCAAACCACCTATGTACAAGTGTGAGTGGGGCTTTATGGGCCCTCCACTAGCTTCTAACCAACGATAATTAGCCTAGGGTAAAATGTGGGTACACAGTGTGTCTTCCCGTTTGCTCTCTAGGATTCTAAGAGTTCAGGGTTGGCTGCAGAGAAGACAGCAGTGACAAGGGCACAAAATTAGTTGAGAGAATAACCTTGATCTCAAAGGATGTTTGGGCTTCAGACAGTTGGGGAAGACTATTGAAGACCCTCCAGATAGGAACTTTGCAAATGCTTAAGGCTGTGGGAAGAATCATTTAATCGACACATGTAACTGTTCTATAAGCATGAAGGCTTCAGGCCCCAGGACTCTACACACTTGAGAAGCGGCACCAGAACCCACTTTTTCTTCTTTGTTCACCAGTCTCTGACAGAGGTTGTGTAGAAAGGATGACGTTTTCTGGTGGCAAATGGCTGCTCCAACAATTTCCATCTTTCTACTTCTAGTGGTATGGGGAATTTCCATCTTTCCTGTCTTTGGCTGGCCTTGTTTGGAATTGTAGCCAGGCTGGAGCCAGTTGCTTCATCTGGAGAGGAGTGAGAGGCATATTTGGTGGACCTGACCTGAGCTGGGAGCAGGTACATTCTCGGGGGCCAAATAAGCAGAAGGTGGCTACAAGCCATGAGGTTCCTGTAGGGCTGAGGTAGGAGGTGGCTTCTCCGTCACAGAGGAAGGGCTTTTTCTTGGGCTAGTTTTATTCTTCTGAATATAATAATTGAATTATAACAACCCAAAAATGCGAAATTTATTTCATACACTGGAAATACTGAGTTCTGTTTTCTGTACTCATTCATGATATCATAGCAATGAGAAAAGAAACTAAAAAGACCATAAAGCATGCTCATTTAGAACTGGGCACCTAGTTTATAAATCCTGACTAAACTCACTGTATTTATCATACACTGTCCCATCAGCAGTTGCTTTGGTGGTAGAGATGGGACCTGTATGGCTTTAAGGACTCCCAAAGTTCTGTTCTTGATGGGGCAGTAGTTTCTTTCTTCTTTTCTTTATTCCATGTGTATGTGTGTGTGATATGTATGCATGCTCCCATGTGTATGGGTGTGGGCACATGTGTATGGGCGAGTATAGAGGCTAGAAATTAATGCTGGGTGCCCACTTCTGTGTTTTCACTTTATTTTTATAGATAACATCTCTCATGGAACCCACGGAATCCAAAGTGTGCCGCTGGTTAGTCTCCCTCATCAGCTCGCCTGAGGATTCTCTGCCTCTGCTGAGGTGTAACTTGGATTACTGGCAGGAAGTGCAAAGTACTCCCAGTGTGACTCTAGTGTGTGTTCAGGAGAGTGTCAGGAGAGCCCTCCCTTGGCTTCTTGGTAACCAAACAGAAGCCATTTTTAGCATAAGCTACTCTACCTTGTTTTCTCCCCCTTAGGAAATTACTGCAAATGCAGCTTCGTTAGCTCTTCCTTTCTCTCTCTTCTTCCTCCTCAGCCTTATGTGCTGGAATCCCTGAAGATGACGCCTGACACTATCTTTCTGCTTGAATTGGCTTTTCTCAATGGAGTGCTACAGTTAATTCGTGCATTTTATTAGAGAAAACCTCTGGGGAGGTAGGAAGATGGTCTTTTCATTATGTCATGTCTAGTGTGAGGTTAATACATAAAGATTTATGGCCACTGTCCTAGTAAGCTTCAGCTGTCAACTGGACAAAGCCTAAAGGCATTTGAGGGAGTCTCAGCTGAGACATTGTCCAGATAAGAAGGGCCCGTAGCTATGTCTGTGAGAGATTGTCTTGACTGATGAGTGATACAGGAGGCCCAGCGTAGACAGGTGGGCCTGAGCTGCATGAGCTAGAGATTGTGCTAGCCAACTCTTTTCCGCCATGTATTTTAATTTAACTTCAGCTTGAGTTCCTGCCCTGACTTCCCTGGATGATGACCTGGAAGTTGTTTTGGTCAGAAAGCTTTATCATATCAGCAGATAAATGAAAACAGCCATGTTCCATTTCAAGCCATGGTTAGGATTGCTAGCCACTCTAAATTCCCTCTTGTTGAGCTTGCATTGCTTTTGAGACAGTGCTGTGCACAGCCTCTCCCAGTGGATTGGCCATAATAAGTTCTGCATATTGAAGCTCCGAGGAGATGACTCAGTTGATAAAGCACTTGCTGTGCAAGCATGAGGACCTGAACTCAGACCCCTGGCAACCGTGTTAAAAAAAAAAATCTACGTGTGTGCCTATTACTCCTATACCGTGGTGTAGGAGTTCCTTCTGCTTGTGTGTTGCTTTCATTGGGCAATGACAAAAGAAACTGCCTTGGCCTAGTTGATAGGAAAGAACTTAGGTAGGCAGAGTAGACAGAACTGAATGCTGGGAAGAAGGGCAGAGTAGCAGACGCCATGGATCTCCTGCCTGAGACAGACACTAGTCAGAATCTTGCCGGTAAGCCACAGTCACGTGGCAATATACAGATTAATAGAAATGGGTTAAATTAAGATGTAAGAATTAGCCAATAAGAAGTTAGAGCTAATGGGCCAGGCAGTGTTTAGATGAATACAGTTTCTGTGAGATTATTTCGGGTGTAAGATAGCCGGGTGGCCAGAACGAAGCAGCCCGCTCTTCATGTTACGATACTGGGAAGCAGAGACACATGATCTTTGGAGCTCAATGGACTGGCAATATACCTAATCATTGTGCACCAGGTTCAGTGAGAGATTCTATCTCAAAGCAAAACAAAGCAAAATAAAGTCCATGAGAATAATAGAGGAAGATAACATTGACGTCTGGTTTCCAAATGTGTACTCATGAGTAAAAACCCCTGTCACATATATCTGTACACACAGACACACACAGACAAATATGCTTATTTGACTATGGAGGTCTACACTTCTGAGCTCTTTAAGGCAATATACACCATTAGACTTTGCTTTAGTTAGGGTTTCTATTGTTGTGAAGAGACACCATAACCACAGCAGCTCTTAAAAAGAAACATTTAGCTAGGGCTGGCTTTCAGTTAGTCCATTGTCATCATGGCAGGAAGTATGGTGCTGTGCAGATTAACATGGTACTGGAGAGGTAGCTCCTATGTCTACATCCGTATCAGTAGGCAGCAGGAAAAGAGTGAGACCCTGAACCTGGCTTGAGACTGAGAAGCCCACTCCTAGTGACGTACGTACTTCCTCTAAGAAGGCTACACCGACTTCAACAACGCCACATCTCCTAATAGTGCCACTCATTAAAAAAAACACAGACTCTATCATATTAACATATTCTTTCAAAAATAATTTTTAAAAAATTATTATTGTTTCATGTGCATTAGTGTTTCACCTATCTGTTATCTGTGTGAGGTATCAGATCCCCTGGAACTGGAGTTACAGACAGTTGTGAGCTGCCATGTGGGTGCTAGGAATTGAACCCAGGTCCTCTGGAAGAGCAGCCAGTGCTCCTAATCACTGAGCCATCTCCTTAGCCCTGATTAACATATTCTTAAAGAGTGAGGGCACAGAGAAGTGAGGTGATGTTCTCAAAGTAAAGACGTTAAGACAAGGGATATTAATCCATGTCTGCAGTACCCCAGGGTATTAGTATTCTGGGGCTAATGAGCCAATATTCATGTCAGAGAGCCTTGACATGGGCCATGCTAAGGTAACCTTTCCTGAGGACAATGACTATCCTCTTCATTGGCAGGTCCACGTTCAAAGTAGCTCTGATTGGTGACATTAGTGTGGTTAGTGCCATGTGTTGTTGATGTGCTGTAGTGACAGCTGTCATCCTTGAGTGAATTAGTAGCCTGTTCATGTGCCTAGATCCAGAGACATGGGAAAGTAGGACTGTGTGCCCTGTCACTGGGGCAGAGGTCCCTATTATCTAAAGCAGTCTGTACAGTCACTCCACTTGGCTCTGGGCCACTGATACAGCTGCTCACACCAGTTTTGTTTGTGAGTGGTGGCCAGTGCTCCTGGGAAGTCCCAGAGCTGGCATTTCATCAGAGTCTTAACGTAGACTGGGAAAACTCTGTTTTCTAGTGGGTGTGTGTGCAGGTGTGCATGTGTAGGGGGCGGGCGTGAGACTGAAATTTGGTAGGAAGGTTGTGGGGTGGGGCTGCCTCCACTCACTGGAATCACGCGTTGTTTACCAACAATAGCGAATGCTTAGGACTAGGAGATGGATGGAGGGATGAGCCCTGGCTGCTGCCCGAGCGGGGAGATCTGTATTTGGATGCCCAGTACCCACACAGAGTCAGCATGGGCATTCATGCCTGCAACCCTAGCTCCAGGGAGCAGGGGTGGCAATGAGAAGGTAGCTGAAGTTTGCAGTCCAGCTAAGAAAATGTCAAGTTCCTGATTCGGAAAAGACCCAGGGTAGGAGGTGTGGATAAGGTGGACAGCCATAGAGCAGAAACAAAACAGCCTCCTCTGACCTTCACAGGCATGACAAGTGTGCGCTTCCCTCCCCCCACATGCCTGCATCACACACACACACACACACACACAGACACACACACACACAGACACAAACTGTATTAGTTAGGCATGATGAGCTTAGGTGACCTGTAACTTCAGGAGCTCGCAGGAAATTAGGTAGACCACATCACCAGTGACATTAGGACTTTTAAGCAGGACTCTGATTTTTTCTTCATAAGATTATCATGTAGAGTTGTGTGGTCCAGTTGCTGAAACTTCAGTTTTACTGTAAGGGCTATCAATAGTAAAAGGCATGAGTTTCATCTTTAGGTCAATTCACTGTGAGAGGCCATGAGAAGCAGGTGGCAAGTAGTGTTCAAATGTCAATGTCTGCTTATCTGATGGAGGATTAGTGTTGTCCAGACAAGGTCTGCAGCATCATCGACTCTGAAAGCCGTTGCTCATTGTTGCTGTAGTTGTTTGGTGTCTCCCCAACACCTGCACTGTCGTGTGTAATCTCATGTGGCATGTATATGCAATCTCAAGATTGCATCTCAATCTTATGGGCACATATAGCTGTGAGTGGTCAGGTGGATGATGTTTCATTTAGTTATATAGTTCTGATATAAAGAATATATACTAGGATTTGCTTCATAGCTGGAGTTTTTTGTCTCACCAGGACTGTGGACACTGAAAAGCCTGACTTGTTCTTTTGCTTGCTAGACGGCTTTTCCCACCCCGTGAAACCTCCAGTGAGAGAAATTAGTCACGTAGCTAGAAACCTTGTTTCCCACAGCATTATCTCCACTCTGTTCCCTCAGATACACTAGAAGCCACTTCTCTGCAACTGTCTTTCACGTGGCAGGACATGCAGTCAGGAAAGGAGTCTTTCATACAGATAACATTGGGACCTTCGAGGATAAAAAGATGTCCAAGCTCAGAGAATTGCCTTTGTTTTGCCCGTGGATAGAAACTGGAAACTTTACAGAACAGGAGGAGAACAGAAGAGGAGGACTAAAGAACATGATTTGAACAGCATGGAGGTGAGCTCATTCAGTTATTTCTTAGACTCGAAATTTTCTAAGTCCTTCACTCTACTGAGGCAACTGACCTGAACCTCAGCAGGGAGTCATTAGAGCTGGACTCTGCTGCCCCCAATAATTCACTGAGTGATTGGTTACTCCTGTAACATCAATGCCATTATTACACCAGTAGACATATCTTATCAGACCAGTCTTACTATAGCTCATAGATCTGCACCTTTCTAAGACTGTTGATTAGTTTTCTACTCTGATAGGACCTTATAGCACCATGAAAGTTAGCCAGAAAGAATGAATTTTTTTTTCAGGCCAGTAACATCCTGATTTTTCTACTTCCGGTGTCTCATGTTTATGTGATTTTTCAGCAATAGAGTCTTATTGTCAAGTTCTAAATATTAACTAAGAACATTGGCATTAGCCTGTAGTGTTTGGGGTTCAGTTTTGACTACAGGATCTTATTGACAAACAACTGGAAAAGAGGTAACCTCTTCCTGGCATGTGGGCTTTTTATTTGACAGTCTAGTGTATGTACAGGAGCTGGAGACATTGTCCGTCATTAAATGGAAATCTATATTTTTTGACGTTATTTTTTTCTCAAGCTAAGTTGCCTCACACTAATATCCATCCTGCCTCAGTCTCCCCAGTGCTGGGATAACAAGCATGTGTCACCATATTCAACCTGTGCTGGATTTGGTTGGTTATTGCATTCTTTTTAAAGTGTTCACAAACGGTCTAGATGTCACCATGCTTTAGAACCAGCTTGCAATTATATTGTAAACATCGTTGTGTGCACAAATTATTCTGAGCTCTGGGACTCATTTAATGTAGGCCTAGAGGTCAAATAAAAAATGAGAAGAGATTCTAAGTGTCTCTATGATGTGTGAAACCAGTCTGAGGTGTCAAGATGGAATTAAATGTATCATTTTCTCTCTCATGTCACCAGTCCCCTTATCTCAGTCACTGGAGGGTCACGGGATTGCACCTAGGCTATTTGCACCATGACCCCAATGAATTTATTTAACCCATGCTGTGCCAGCAAATACCAGTGTTTTCAATGACCCCTGAATGTAAATCTTAAGTTATAACCTCACTCACAGGCATCATTTTCATTAATTTTTACCTGATTCGATATATAGAGGTCTCAGACTTAATATAAGCCAGATAGTATTTACATTTCTCTGACCCATCACCATGACTGCTTCCTCTCCAACTCTCTTGTATCTTAGTAAATATCACCCTTGTTGTCTCCATCCCTTGACCTGGTACTATTGGTCTTTTTCTTTTATCCTACCCTTGATATTTTTCTCCATCTATAGTTTAGGTGGGTCTGCATTTGGTATGTTGACTCATGTTTCTCCACTGTGTTGCTTTTGTGGTCTAAGTCTTAGCCACCTCTTGCCAAGTTTATCTTAACATTTCCTCTCTACCCCGCTGGTCTTCCCATCTCCTTGCAGTGTAATTTCTGCTTAGAGCGATGTTTCCAACAAGGAAGCCGTAACTCTCTTCTGTTTTGTGTAACTATTGAAACATTCTCTCCAGGAGCGAGGAGGCGGTGAATCCTAAGATTCAGAAGTAAAGGAATATCCAAGATCCAGGAAGTATGAAACTTTCAAGGATTGGAAAACTCAGGAAGTTACAGATTCACAAGGTCTCTTTTCTAGTTCGTTGTACACAGAGAACATTGCCTAGGAGAAGAGACTCTGCAGTTGGTCAAGCTACCTGCCAGTTGAAGAGGGAACATCACGAGCATGTTTTTTATGAGTCAGAATGCAGGCGGGGATGGCATTTTAGTTGGCGCAACTATATTTTAGTCATTCATGCTTATTAAAGTAAAATTTCACTCATATTTCCATAAGTATCCTCAATAAGCTCACTCGTTTGCTAAGCTAGACTTGGGTGGGATAGATTGTTTGGTCTGTTGGTGGTGCCTTATCTGGATCCCATAGACATTTACTGACATCTCCCAGGAAAGGTTATACACACTGCTAGGGTTATTCATGGTCTCTCACCATTAGATCTCCCCGGGGCTGGAGTGATCTGGTCCCCACCTTCTCAGCTTTCCAGATTCACTGTCCTAGAGCTACGTTGTCTTCTTTGTGGACCTAAACCTGCTGGTATGTTCACAACAGGCTTTGTGCCCATTGTCCCGTTCACCAGGAATGCATACCTCCTAATTCTGGTGTCTGGCTCCATCGATCCTCAAGGATCATGGAACATTCCTGGTCTGATGGCAGTCCCTCATTATCCTTTCCTTTTGTTTTGTTTTCTCCTTAGCACTTAGCAAGATGTGTTTCCTTGTTAATCCCTGCCTCTCTACTTAGGATATAAGCTCGAGGAAGGAGAATTTTGCCCATCTGGTTCACCACTGTACCCCATGTCCTGGCACAAAACTTGTGTTTCACGTATATTTCTAGAAGAACTAACGCAGCAGTCTGAACTAGGTAGGCCTTTGCTTGCTCTTCTTTTAGTCTGCATGTCTTTTTTGAATAAATCAACTGCCTTTATTATTATGTCAACAGAAATAAAATAAGATAAATGGGCCTAAATACATTTGTATTCTTCTGGAATGTTGGATTCTCCTTCTGGAATCAAGAGCTGCCTCTTCTCCAGCTTGCTCTGGAAGAAGCCAGAAGCTTCCTGCCATTGTTCTTGGCATCTCTGCCCAAGACCCAGATCTCTAGGGGCATCAGTTTCTTTTGTATTTCTCTCATTTCCTGGGCTTCCTCTTGCTTCTATCGAGTATCCTCTTTGATAATCTCAGTTCATCAGATAATTTGGTTTTCTTAAAAAGCAAACAAGGACAATGGCACTAGGTTTCGATCCTAATACATGAACTGGCTTTGTAGGAGCTTAGCCTGTTTGGATGCTCACCTTTCTGGACCTAGATAGAAGTGGGAGGACTTTGGTCTTCCCGCAGGGCAGGGAATTTGGACTGCTCTTCAGTATCGAGAGGGAGGGGGAATGGAGTGGGGGGGAGGAGAAGAGAAGTGGGGATAGGGGGAGGGGAGTGGGGGGAGGGGACAATATGTGGGAGGAGGGGGAGGGAAATGGGAAACGGGGAGCAGGTGGAAATTTTAATTAAAAAAGAATAAAAAAAAGCAAACAATTCACAGTAGAGTATTATTAGACCTCCATTTTTTGATAAAACATTGAAGTTTCTTACAAAGGACTCAGTCATTAACCATGCCTTAAATAGAAGTCTTTTCTAACAGTTTTTGTTCCTGCAGCTGCACTGACTATAACTTTAACATAATTACTATTAGTTGACTGGTAAAACTATATAGCATGCAAGACACAAAACTGTGAAAGCAACAGTGAATAGAAAATATATTGATATTTTAGGAGGCGTTCTATGAATTAATGCCATACTACCATAGTGCCTGGCACCTGCAAATGTTGAAGAGGATCATGACAAACACTGAAATGTGAATCTCAGATGTCAGTGGTTTAAAAACTTTATTGTGTGTTTAATGTCGAATATTCAATTATTTAAGTAATCTGACTCTACTTTCTCTAACTTGTAGTATTTTCTCTCTCAATGATAACTTCTTTAAATACATCCATGTCTATGCTAGTAGCTTCATATATACTCAGTAATATTCCACTTCCGCCACTGAGAGACAATTTAATTTTTTCTTCCTCTCTTTCCCTCATCCTGTCCATCTGTCCCTCCTTCCTGCCTTTCTCATCTCATCCTTCCTTCTTGTTTTCTTCCTTACTATTATGTCTGGACAATAATAAAGAAAAAGACTGTCTCTGGCATGTCTGGGAATTTTCCAGGACATAAAACATAGGAATGCTGGTTTACAGTCCACAATCATCTTTAATTTTAGTAAATGCTTTCAAATTCCCTTCCAAAATGTTTTTCCATATTATATGTTTTTCCACTTTTTCCTAAAAGTTAGTGCACGATGTTGAATATTTCCCGGAAAACATGAGCAGATTATTGGTGGATTTTCTATATGATAAAGAAAACACACTATACCTTTAATATGTTTTCTTGTCTTATTACGTAGGACAAGAATTGTGTTAGGGATAAGTAACAGGCAAGATAATTCAAGTATTTCTACTATAATGTGATTTCTTTTTGTAATTCTTCATAAGTATTATGTCATTCCTCTTCTATAGGGATTCCAATTTCAGATACTGAGTACCTTTTGTTGTTAGTCTTCTACACTGGTAAATCATATTTCACTGTGTAATAATTGTACCATATTTTTCTCATCTGTCCTGTAACTGGTGGGCAGTTGAGTTGATTCTTATAAATTAGAATGAATAGAAGCTTTATTTAAAAAAAAAGTTGTGTAGGGTTGGGAAGATGGCTAGTCAGTAAAGTACGTACAAGTATTAGGGCTTGAGTATGAATAGCTAGACCCCATTTTAAAAAGCCAAGCACTATTTATACACGTAACCTCAGCACTCACATAGGGTTTGGGAGACAGAGACAAATGGATACCTGAAGCTTATTGGCCAATGAGCCCTGTTGAATAGAAGACCTTTAGGTTCAGAGAGAGATTTCGTATCAACAAACGGTGGCAAGTCATCTAGGAAAAACATCAAATGTATCTCTCTGTCTTTCACATATAAATACTTGAAAATATGTGTACAAATATGCACACACCCACAGAACATGCTCTACATAGAGAGAACCACACACACACACGCACACACACATGAAAAATGCTGTTTGTAATACTTTCCATGAGAAGTTTCATTTTCATGAGGTAACTAGGAGTAAAAGTTTGGATCATATGGTAGGTATGATGAAGAAGTTGGTGCTCATTTTCCATGCTAAAAATGTTCAGCTATTCTAGCTCCATTTGTTGAAAACACCATTCTTATTTCTTCACCTTACCCTCCTTGTGCAAATGCCTCTGCCTATTTCTGTTTCTGAACGTCTATGCCATTATTACGTTATCCTGTCTGTCACGACTCCCCAGAAGGACTCTGGACAATGGGCCACGTAGAGCACTCAACATTGCTCATCTCTAACAGTCACTGGGCACTTCCTACCAAAGATCTTTCTAGAATTTAGATCAGGATTCCACTAAGGTTTATGATCAGTTTGAGGGCTGTGGCATCCCAGCATTACTCAGGGTATCCTGTTGGGTCTTTAAGAAATTCTTCTAAGGCATGTTTTCTAGTTGTTCTTTTTTCTATGCATGCCTTTTTTGCTTACTCTGTTGAATTTGTTTATACATTTTAATATCTTGTAAGCCTTTTTATTTGTGTTACTTGGTATGCATCATACCTTAGTGTATGTGTGTTTATATGTGTGTGTGTGAACACACATATGTGTATATACATACTCCATCTTATACATGGAGGTAGGGTCCTTAGCTGACCTTGGAGGTTGTCTAGTTAATCAATGTATTCCTGGGTGCCCTGTTTCTACCTCGAGAATTCTGGGATTACAGGTGAGCCACCACATCCACTCGAGTTGATATTTTACTTTACTTTTAAAGACCCTTAAAATATTTTTTCAAAGTTAGAAAAAAATTAACGAGGATAATTTTCTATTAACAACATGGCAGGCTTGTATTGCCTAAGAAACTGCTGCTGGCATGTCAGCATTCCCTGAAGTCCAGGCTTTCTTCTGATGCCACTGATTTTTCCACCATGTTCTTTCTGAGTTTTAGGATCTTATCTCAGATGTCACATCATGCTGACTCCCCATGTGCCCCTTGTTTCCTCTGGTGTGTGACAGGTTTTCAGAATTCCCTGGTTTTTATGACCTTGACAATTCTGAGAAACACTGGCCAGGTGTTTTATAGAACACACTACATGTGGTGGTGTTTGATGGTTTTCTCATAATGGGATTTGGACTTGGGGGGACAAAAACCACTGGGGTAGGCAAAAGCTATTCTCTTTACACCCACCACTTCCTGCATGATTGCATCAGTGTTTGGATACGGAGAGGCTTGGTCTGTAACCTCAACCAATTTGAATTAGACTCTAGTCAAATCTTTAATCCCATTTTCTTGCTTACCTTGAATTGATACTTTTTTGGTCAAATTCAAATATGTGGAAGAAGGGTAGGGACTGTTGGGACAGGGGACTTGCTCTTGTGTTTCAATTCAGTCTGTGTTTTTTCTGGGTGTGGCTGATTTCTTCTGATCCTGGTCTGAAGATTGCTGTCTGATCTTTGTCTCCCTGTACCAGCTAGGAGTTGCCTCTCTGTCTGTAAACGTCTCCCATCTCTGTAATTCAGTTATTCTAAGCCCTCCTTACCCCTTGGAATAGAATGGTTTAATTTTTCCTCATATTTTCTTGGTTTGTAGAAGAAGAGAAATAGTCTGCCATGTTCTAGATCCCAGACAGAGTAAAAGTTATTTATTTAGATTACTGTTCATATTCTTTTTTACTCCTTACACCCTTTTCTCTTGTCCTGCTGACTTGCTCAAAGTCCTCTCTGTTCAGTTTTTCTTTGATCTTCCTGCTAGTTTGCAAGGTTATATATTCCTTTTATGTATGTTAAAGGTATGTTTTCCTGCATGGTTGCTTAACTTACAATCAAAATGCATGTTTTCCTCTCATCAACCTCCTTAATTATATGTTATGGTAATCCTCTGCTTTGTCTCGCCCTCTTTATCCTACCAGGTGAATAATACTTATGATTATTTGGCTACAGGGGCTGCTTACCTGTTTAGATCTTCCCCTCTGGCCTCCCTAGCTTTTTCTCATCTCGTTTCTTCCTGTGAATTTACATTCTTTCCTTCTTCGATCCTCTGCTTCCATAGCTCTTTCAGCCAAGATCTTTGTAAATGTAAAGTTGTGTATTTATACAACAAACACTGCTTTCATTTGCCCTTTGCTCTCATTCCTGTATGGTAATTTAGTCAAGGAGAGAATTATCAGGTTCCTATTATTTTTCTTGACAATTTTTGACACATTATTCCATTTTCTTCTGACCTATACTAGTATTTTTGAGAGCTTAGTTGCTGGTTAAAACACTATTTGGTGGGTCATAAATATGATTTCTGACTGTGTCTATGGTTTTCTCATTGTCTCTGTGGTTTTGCTGTAAAGTATCTATATATGCATTATTTGGAAGTTTCGAGTGTTTTATATTTCAGGAACACTTGAGAATTGTCTTGCTGTATAGTACCGGCTGCTCTGGAACTTGATATGACAATCAGGCTGGCCTCGGACTCAGAGAGATCTCCCTGCCTCTGTATCCCAAGTGCTGGTAATAAAGGCGTGTGCCACTATTCCCTGCCCACGATCTATATTGTTTTAAATGTGAAGCTTCATGATGTATTTTAATATCCAGGAATTTGATAAATTTTTATGGTTACATCTATCTCTTAATTTTTTTTTCCCTTGAGTCAGGTGGTGGTGGAGCACACTTTTAATCCCAGCACTAAGGCAGAGTTGGGGGGAGGGAGGTCTCTGAGTTGAAGATCAACCTAGTCTACAAAGTGAGTTCTAGGAAAGCCAGGGCTATACAGAGAAAGTCTGTCTTGAAAAATTAAAAAAAAATGAACAAAATCAAAAATTTTCTTTGAATCTTGCACTCATCAATTTTCTGGTCAATTTTAGAAAATTTTATTAAATAATTAAATAGTCTTTATTTTATTAAAATAATTTTGGAGGAAATACATTTTCATACCTAAGAGTATTTGGGGTGCATCAATTTATTTATTTATCTTTATGAAGTACAATATGGCTGTGCAGTGTTCTGTAGATCATAAATCCGTCATGTTATTTACTTCTCACAGGTATCTCAGGGCAGCCTCAGATGTGCCGTGCAGCCAAGGATGAGCTCATACTGGTCTTCCTGCCTCGGTCACTGGCATGCAGGGACTGGAGGTTCATGCCACCCTTCCCATCTATGCAATGGAAGAACTGAACTTGATTCCTCCTACCAAGTGAGTCTTGTGCTTTACAATGTTTTAGGAATCTGATATTCTGGAATGCTTTCAGCAGACTATTGCATAAATTCCTATTTAGTTTTGTGTACTCATTTTAATTCAGTATAATGTATTCAATTCTCTTCTTGGCTTTTTAAATTTAAAATATTTTAATTTTCAAATATAAATTTTAAATTTTCTAGATTAAATAAAAAGCCCTATAATAAGTAATAGCTGTGTTTTTTGCTTCCAGAACTTATAATTTAAAACTATCCAGTTTCCTTGCCTATATTGTACAGACAACTAAACGGGAGAGAAACTGTTACTCTCCCACTTTTAATTTCATTGTGAGTCATACATTTCTTCAAAGAACATAATCATGCTGATTGATTTCAGATATTCACACACACACACACACACACACACACACTCACTCACTCATATTTAAAAACAAATCTGCAGTTCTTTTTTGTAATCTGTCTGAAGTTAAGAAAACACTCTTAAAGAGTTCTTTTAATTGTAAAGTATTTTCATGCACAAATAAAAACAGTAAAATTGTGTGCATAGTTGGAGGGACCGTTGACTGTTCCCTTAGTACCTATATTCTAATTAATAATAAAAAGAACCTGTAGGTTTTCTGAGCTTTCTGGGGTACCCTCGATTTCTGCTTCCGCCCTCCTCCCTCCACCTGACGTAACCAGCAATCAGAGTTTTGGCTCCCTCCTTTCTTGCTTTGCTTGATTGCTGTGCTGTGAATGCACACACCCTTCACCACTGCTTTAACATGTTAATTTGAATGTGACATAGGTGAGATATGAGGCTTGTAATCTTTCATAATGTGTGCCTTGCTTTTGAGTGCCTTTGTGTGACTGTAGCAGATTCCAGGTCTCGGTGTTCACTGCTGTGCACCGCTGGTGCAGAAGTCTACATTGCTGTTCACTCCTGCTGTGCCTTGGTGTTGGGATGGTTCCCAGTTTGGCCCTTCTGTAAACAGCTTTGCCGTATCTGTTTGTATGTGTTGCGGGTACACCCTCGCAAGAGTTCTCTGAGCTTCTTGGAAAGATTACCCAACCAGTGATTGAACTTTTGGGGTTTTTGTGTTTGTGTGCAGCCGCCTGCATTGAAGGACACGGATACGCTTTCCAAAGTGGCTCTGCCATCCACGTTCTCAACAACAGTGAAACAGATCAGTCTCTTGTCCTGACCAACTTCCAGTACTGTCAGAGTGTTTAATATTTACATTCCCAGTCCAAGATTGCATGCCACTGTGATGAGGGTCTGTCCCTTATCTTTCCGGTCTTCCCTGCCTCCTCTTATGTAAGATAATATCTCACTATGGAACCTACGTCAGTCTCAATCCTCCTGCTTCAGCCTCATGAGTAGTAGGATCTCAGTGTGTCTTAAATTCATGTTTGGCTAAGGATTTCTTAAGATTTATCAGCTCTTAAGCCTGCTGTGTTACATTTCCATTCAGAATTCTTTCTATTCAATTTTTATTTGGGAAATTCTTTTTATCCTAGATACTATTCCTCTGCTGCTAATCACTGTAAAAAAAAACAACCCAAAAATAAAAAAAAAACCCCACACAAACAAAACGAGCAAACAAAAACCCTCCCAGTTTATTATTTTTCATAAGCAAGTTCTTGATATTCAAGTTTCATAATTTTAGTTTCATAATTTTCTGGCTTTTGTTTTGCTGTTTGTGTTTGCTGTTCTTTTCTGAGATGTTTCCCTTGGTGCACAATGAACGTGACCTGCTTCTGTTGATTTCTATTTTTGGTTGTGAGCCTAGCCTTTAACGGCTGAGCCATCTCTCCAGCCCTTCTGTTGATTTCTAAAGCTGTGTTCAGACTGGACACTTGTCAGCTCTCATCTCTAAGGGTCCTGTTTGTGACAACTTTGATTTAGGGTTGCATTTTTTCAGGGTGCATTCTATGTTATGGAAGAGCTATGGGGGGAGGATTTTGATTTTGTTCTAATTTTTTAATATGTTGAACTACATTAATTTATGTGCTTAATGTTCCATCAGTGTTACTCTTTTGGACATGCTGAAATTGAGAATGGCATTTTATTGCTTTTCCATGTTTCTGAATTTGGTTTGCCAATATTTTGTTTACATTTTTTTTGTGTGTGTGCGGGGATGTTGATGAGCACAGTTGGCCTTGTACACTGTGTCTGTCTTGTTTGGAATTAAGGTCAGGTTGGTCTAATAAAAAGAGTTCTCTAGGAGGGTTTAGGTCAATTTAGAATTATCTGTTCTTCTCTGTTTGGTAAAACAAGCTTGTGAAGTCACTTTGGGTCGGTGTTTCCTGGTCCTAACATTTGAACTATTGATATGATTCTTAAAATGGCAATAGAAGTTTGCCTTTTCTTTCTTTCTGAGTCAACTTTTTTTTAGGTTGTATATTTCTAGAAGTTTATGAATTTAATGGAAGTTTATGTTTATTGGCAATAAGTTATCTGTAATAATTCATAAACTTTAATCATAACAGTTCCTAGGGTGTTTTCATTTCTAATAGCATTTATCTCATACTGTCTTTATTGATATGACAATAGCTTTCTGTTTTGGTTTTCCAAGAAATAGCTATTAAGTTTACCAATAGTTACTCTTACGTGTTTGATCTCTATTTTTGTTATTTTTTACTTTTATTTTCATTATTTTTATTTTAATGTGTGTAATATATGTGCATACATGCTTCATTATTTGCACATGTAAGTTTGTGTGTGTGTGTGTATGTGTGTATGTGTGTGTTGGGGGCCAGAGATTGGCATCAGGCATCTTCCTCAGTTGTTGTCCCCAGCATATAAGGTCTCTCTCTGAACCTGGAGACCCCTAATTTGCCCAGCTTGACAAATGAATTCCAGGGATCCTCCTGCCTCCAAGTCCTGTCTCCTGGAATTATAGAAATAAACCACTGTGCCTCTTAGGACTTTACTATTTCTAATTAAACACTGACAGCAAAATTCCCCTGCAATGTGTCTTTATTAGCCTTCCCCAAGTTTATAGTTCTGATTTTTAACTACTCTTTGACAGTTTTTAAATCTTTAAGCATAATATAGTTTTTCTTTTTCATTCTTACATCTACCCCACTATGTTATAGCTGGAGCGACAATGGCCAGGCCGTGGTGTGAATGATGCTGTCTTTTTAGACTTTGAAAACTAGCTTTTCAAAAAAGTTGCTTTTTAAAAAAATTTTATGTGTGTGGGTGTTTTGCCTGCACATGTGTTTATGCACCAGATGCATGCAGTATCGACAGAGGCCAGAAGAGGGTGTCAGATCCTCAGGGACTTGGAGAGTGTGACGAGCTGCCCTCTGGGTACTGGGAATCAAACCAAGTCCCCTAGAAGAGCAACTAGTGCTCTTAATCTCTGGTTCCAGGATGCTAGCTTTCTGGAGTCATGTGTGACAGGTGTGAATACTGGAATCGGAGTGTATCATAGCCTTCAGGTACCGAACTCTGTGTCCTCTTCTAAACCATTGATTTGAGACCTTTGTCGCCTTCAGATTTTAATGATATTCATTTGTGCTCTTACTCCAGCTGGGCCCTAGTCGAAACTTGATATTATTCTCATCGCTAATATGAACATTCTCTACTGGCTGGGTTGCCCATATACTGATCACTTTCTTTGCTCCTCCTCTTTTTTTCTACCATTTTATTTTTCTAGAATAATCTTTCTTTTCAGCATCCATCCTCTAGAATGTCAGGGTTGAGGATGTTTTGTAGCCTCCTGTCTTATGGATGACTGCTGTTTTCATTCGTGCCTGTGTTTTACTTTGTGCATTTTCTCTAGGTCAGTGTATCTCTTGCAGCAAGCTAGGCGCTTCTGACTTCCTCTGCTTTGGGCTCCAGATAGAATTACTTGTGTATACAAAGGGAGCATCCACCATTGCTGTCTCTACCCTGAGGTGATGGAGCCAAGGGGTTTCTTACCATATGAATTTCCAGTCCCCCAATCTGCACACTGAACAAACCTCTTCATCAGATGTCTGCACCCAGTACTTTGTGACAGGGACAGGAAACTGACCAATGTGCCTACATCTTGCAGATATTGGTGATTCTCTTTTGTCCCTCAGGATGTGCATGCTGGAAGTTGACAATTCTGCACTCGGCTGCTGTATTAGCACTCTGTGCTCTGTCCCATCTGCCTTTAGAGGAGTGGCGCTCAACCTTCCTAATGCTGTGACCCTCTAATACAGCTCCTCATGTCCTGGTGACCCCCCAACCATAAAATTATTTTGCTACTATCCCATAATTGTAATTTTGCTGCTTTTATGAATTGTAATGTCAATATCTATGTTCTCCAAAGGTCTTAGGTGACCCCTGGGAAAGGGTCATTTGACCCCCAGAGAGGTCACGACCCACAGGCTGAGGAACCATTGCTCTAGATCACCCCTTCTTTGTAGTTCTTCACTATGCACCTAAAACACAGTTATATTCTCTTTGATAACATACTTGCTTTTCTCATCTCTCGGCGATCTTATTAGATTTCGGTTTACTCTTCTGGCTTGGTCCTCTCTGTCTCTTAACCTCTTGTGCACATCATCCATCTCTGCCTTTGGACTGAGTTCAAACAGTTTTCTTTGGCTATTTTGTTAATCCCCCCCTCAGTTCCAAAGTCTGGCTCAAATATAACCACACATTGTCACTTTCCTCTCCTTAGTGATGTGCCTCCGAGGGGACCATGGAGTACCCTGTCAGCATCTAGATGAAGACCAGATCTCCCAGCTTCAGGCTCAGAGACGACACAGCTTCCAAGCTGTGCAGAGACTCTTCTTGGACAGATTGAGAGCCTCCGTAGATCACGTGCCACACTGCACATTTATCCTGCTCTTAGAATAGACCCAAGAGTTGCTAGCCAAGAACTCCACCAGTGTGTTTATCCATAATTGACCACATCAGGGGATGAAATCACCAATTACAGGCTTCATGCTTTCAGCAAAGAATATAATTTTATCGTAATATTGATAACAATTCCACAGGCCACATGATTTTCTCCAGTGGGGAAAAACAAGCCTTTCTGGCCCACACATACTCTTCCCTTCCCCATTCTGCCTGTCCATCTTTGTCAGGCTTGGGCGGTCTTCTCTGCCAGCTCCTCTTGGCACTGTACCTTTTCGGTGTTGCAGGGTTCTAATCAAAATCTCCTAAGATGACTGTTTTATGTCTTAATGAAGTCAGGCAGCCATGAGCTCACTCGAACTTCAGGGAAGGATGTGTAGTAGCAATCATGTTCCACTGGCCCCATCTCCATTTGTCTTCTTGACCTGTGTTATGTGGAGCAACTTGGTCTCAAACTATAGTGAATGTTGAGGACATCCATATAGAAACTGATTGTTCAGTTGAAGATATCTTGGGGTTCTTTAGAGCGGACAAGTGTCCTTCACAGGATCACTCAACAGTCCAAGCCTGGGCTGGTCCCTCCAGAATAGGATCTTGTATGTGCTTGATTCTTCAGGCTCCAGCCTTTCCTGAGTGGAGAGCAATGACTTAGATAGTCCCGGAGCACTGTGGTTCATCAGGAAGCTGTGACTCACTTCCCTTCCCCGTCTCCAGCATCATTCACAAAGCCTCAGGTGGGTGGCCTGGCATGATCTTCTGGCCTCTCACACTGGTTCAGGGACGAGCATGTGCTCCAGTGAGAAGCACACTGAACACTGAGACTGTTCTCTGAGTTATCAGAAGAGAGGGACACCCTCTTTTCCATAGAACCATGAAGATATAGGAGACAGGGATTCTCATAAGCCACTTCTCACGTTCTACCTTGAAAGTAAGGTCTTTCTGAGAATGGAGCACACACACACACACACACACACATGAGAGAGAGAGAGAGAGAGAGAGAGAGAGAGAGAGAGAGAGAGAGAGAGAGAGAGAGCACCCGAATCCAGCTGTGCCTAAACTTATCCCCCTTTGGGGTTTTTAGTTCCTTAACTCAGTCAAGGCATAGGCCTTCATCTCTTTTGATGCTGCTTTCTTTGGATCCTGATCAAGGGATCCATGTAGCATGTAACCTGGTTTTAGGAGATTTGTTTGTTTGTTTTGTTTTGGGGAGAATTGAGCACTTAATTTTTGGGTAATGATAGTCTTATAATGGGATCTTCTGTCTTGTTGGAGATACTTGACTTCCTGATGGCAAGATGGACCCTTGACTTATTTAGAACACACTATGTGGTTGTGGTTGTTAAGTAATTGGAGAAAATGATTCAGACCAATAAACAACAAAGGCTGCATTTCGAATAGTAAAGGAAGGTACATGTCCCTGACTGCGTGCTCTTGTTCTTGGCTGTTATTCAAAGGCTTTTTTTTTTTTTCTGACAGGATGTCAGAAAGGACTGGGGGTGTAAACTGTGATAACCCTATGGAGGTACTTGTCCTAGCAAACATGCTGATTTTCCCTTTAATATAAGACAGTTAGTAATTAGTGTGAGGTTTTCTATGAATCATATAGAATTTCAAAGATGGATTTCAAAACTAATGGGAAATGCCAGTGCTGAGACTGAAACGAACGTTCTTAACAGTTGCCCAGTGGAGGCTTTTTATGGGGGCCCAGCTATGAGCCTGTGTGGGAGCAGATGGGTGGGATTTTACTCTAACCCAGAGGGTCTCATTCTCAGCACCGTTAATACTTGAGGCAGAATGATACTCTGCTCTCCCCTGGCAGGATGCTCAAAGTTATCTCCAGTTTCCTTTCACTAGGTGCAATGGTACTCCCGTACACAAGTACAAAAGACCAACCCCCTTTGGGGGACCACTGCTTGACCTGATTGTCTTGTGTGTTTGCTCTCCATGTAAAGACCATGCCTACACTGGCTCCTAGAAGGATATTCTGTCATGGGAAGAGGCTCTGGGTCTAGGTTCCATTGCTGTGATAAAATACTCTCACCCAAAACAACTTATAGGAGGGAATGGTTTCTTTCACCTTATACGTCTGGCTCATAATATGTCACTGAGAGAAGTCAAGATACTTAGACAGGAACTTAAACAGAAACAATGGAGAATTCTGCCTTCGCACTCAAGTGCAGGTTCAAGCTTGGTTAGCGTTCATTTATGGTAATGACAAACCACCTACCTAGGGAATGGTGGCATCCATAGTAGATTGGGTACCTTATATCAAGGAACAATAAAGATAGTTCTCCAAAGTTATGCCCACAGGCCAATCTTATCTACGGTACCTCAATGGGGATTCTCTTCTGAGATGACTTGGTGGTTAAATCTGAATAGCACACCATGAAAAATACACAGATTAGAAAGGAGGAAATAGACTCTATTGGAAGGTGATATACTGTATAAAGTCACAAAGATTCTATTGGAAGATTTCTAGGCCCAGGGGGCTCAACAAGGTCTAGGATCAGTGCACAGGAATCAACAATCACATTGTTCTTTCCCAGTCCTGAACAGGAAAGAACCAACTGGCATAAAGGCCCCTTAAACACTCTAGAGGACCCAAGTACTCAGGTATAAAGAATAGGCAATAAAATATACACACTAAAATTTATGAACTGTTGTTGAAATTAATCTTACAAATGTTCTGATTAGCTTAAACTATCAATTTGACACAGCCTAGAGTCATCTGGCAAAAGATCCTCAATTGAATAATTCTTTACCAGGTTGTTTGTGGGCATATCTGTAAGGGACTGTCTTGATTGTTAATTGATGAAAGAGAGCCCAACTCACTGTGGTGGTACCTACCACTCCCTAGGAAGCTGAGGAACAATTCTGTATTCTGTCAATTATGTTTTAAATAAATGCTGATTGGCCAGTAGCCAGGGAGGAAGTATAGGCAGGACAACCAGACAGGAAGTAGAGGTGTGGCAATGAGAACAGGAGAATTCTGGGAAGAAGGAAGCTCTTCCCCCAGTCCTGTCCAGAAACTGAAGAAGCAGGATGTGACCTACCCCGCTGAAAAAGGTACTGAGCCATGTGGCTAACACAGATAAGAATAATGGGCTAATGTAAGTTATAAGAGCTAATACGAAGCCTGAGCTAATGGGCCAATCTGTTTATTATTAATATAGTCCTCTGTGTGATTTCTTTGGGGCCTAATGACTGTGGGAACTAGACAGGACAGAAATCCCAACAAGCAGGCCCTCATGTTACAGTACCTACCATTCCCTAGGAAGGTGGAACTTTGAGCTGGGGAAGTCGTTCAGTTTGCAGAGTTTAATGGGATGTTCTATTGGAACTTGGAAGAGATGAGTACTGAGAGGAATACTGAGTACAGGGTCTTGTCTTGTGCAGTTTCATAGGTAAACAAATATTCTGTCTAGATATATGACAGGGGCTATTCGATGATATCTTCTGAATTAAGAATCTGTGCGTGCTCATCCTCTGGGACTGAAGAGTCTTCTATGATTAAAGACATAAGCACCACTGAAGCAAATCCCTTCAGCATTCATTGGGAGAGCAAGGTACTGGTCAGCTAGGACTGAAGAATTAGCTGTGATCGACAAAAGTTGTCACTATTGACGCAATATATTTTAGGCTTCACCAGGGCAATAGAAATCAGTTTTTGCATGGTCAGCACTCAGACGCTGTGGTCCAAGGGAACCAAGACTGCATTTCAAGCATGACTGCACATCAAGCTGAACTTATAAAACTCACCTACCAGCTCCTCCTGGTTTTGAAGGCATGGAAGCTACGAGGTCATCACTGAAGCTGGCACTTGGTATTGTGTGGTGGCAGCGTTGGAGTTCTGCAGAGAGGCCACTGGTGAAGGGAAAGCCTTGTTGCTATGGAGATGGCAGGAGGAATATGGAACCATCCAGCAGCAGCAAGTCAGAAGGGGACCCATCATGAACCTATGAGACAAACTGTGTCTGAAGACAGAATCAGCGAAGTGGAACTAACCAAGTCTTTTTGAGCCCCAGATGCCAGACTTTTAGCAACAGGATTTGGATCTATGTTGCTTGATTTTGATTTTTGCATAAGTATGATTTTGAAATGTCTAGTTCTTCCATTTTGGAATAGGAATATGTAAAACTTGTTTTTTTTCCTTTTTATTTGATGGGAAAGCACATTTAAGAGATTTTGCATTTTTAAAGAGAATTTTGACTTTTAAAGTATTGAAAAATTTAAAGACTGTAAGACTTTAAAAGTTGTATCATGTTTTATATTGTGATAGTAACATGGGCTCTTGGGGCTAAGGAAATGAAAGCTATGGTTTAAAGTGTTGTGCTTGTTTGTCAAGCTGATAAATGGGTGGAGTTCTCTTGTTAGCTTTAACTGTCTACTTGAGGCACCCTGGAATCATCTGAAAAAAGGTCTCCATTGGGTAATTTTTTTTTATCAGGTTGACCTATGGGCATGTCTCTGAGGGATTGTCTTGATTGTTAATTAATACAGGAGGGCCCAGCCCACTGTGATGATAATCTTTCTGGAGATGTGGGTCTAGGTCGTATAAGGAAACTAGTGGAATAGCCTGAATAAGCCAGAGAGTAAGCCAACAAAGAACATTCCTCCAAGGTTCCTGCCTTGAGTTTCTTTCTTGGTGTTCCTCAGTGATGGATTATGACCTGGAAGTAGAAGATGAAATAAACCCTTTCATTTCCAGGTTCCTTTTGGCCAGAATGTTTTATCAAAGCAATATAAAATGAACCAGAACAGATGTTAATCAATTCAATGATTCCACCAAGCAAAGGTGCCATTTCTTTCCCAAATGTTCTATAAATTAAACGCAGTTTCTAACAAGATTTTCCATAGCTGTAGATGGGTTTATTGCAGTATTTATATGGAAAGACCCCAGAATAGCCAAAACAATCTTGAGGGGGAAAAGCGAAGTGAGAGTCATTCTTCCACTCAGTGTTAAGGTTTTCTATGCAGCTGCACCGTGAGAATGTGGTGGAGCTTACAGAGGAGCAGATCACAGACCAGGCGATGAGAATAGCAGCCTCAGACACACACATGAATAAATGCGTCCCAGGGTTGTTTGTTAACGTTTCAAAACCAGTTCAGTGTGGGCAGATTTCAATAATGGGAAAACTGGACAACCCAAGACAAGAAGTGACCTCATTCTGCAAAGCTCAAAGTGGTACAGAGATTAAAACATAAAAGATAAAACTGTAAAACTTCCAAGGGGATTACCCAGAACACAGCTGGGCAGCGTTCTTAATCCCGATGCCAGAACATGAGACAAGGGCTGAGATGTCTCCTCGAGGAGATTGTCACCTGGAAACCCTGACCCTTACTAGATGATATTGGAGCTGGAGCCCTTGGGGAGGAAGTGAGGTTCAGATAATGCCATGAAGTGAGGCCTTCATGATGGAGTTAGTATCCAAGAAGAAAAGCTGCAGAGAGTCTCTCTCTCTCTCCTTCTCCCTCTCCCTCCCTCCCTCCCTCCCTCCCTCCCTCCCTCCCTCCCTCCCTCCCTCCCTCCCTCCCTCCCTCCCTCTCTCTCTCTCTCTCTCTCTCTCTCTCTCTCTCTCTCTCTCTCTCCATCTACTTCCACTCCAGGGGGGCTGCAACCCAAGGAGAAAGCTCTCACCACACACTGACTAGGCTGACACCTTGACCTTGGCCATTCATATAGCCTCGAAGACATCGAGAAATAAATACCTGTTGCCTAAGATACTGCATCGATGGTATTTTATTATGGTTGAGCTAAGATAATCCATAAAAGGCTAAATGATAAATGGGACCACATTAAAATTAAATATGTGTGCTCTGTAAAAGACCTTGCTCAAAGGGGAAAAAGGCAAGCTGCCAATGGAGAGAAAATGTTTTCAAAGCATATATCCAACAAGACTGTGGTGGAGAATATATAATGAGCCCTAAAATCCCAACATTAAAAGACCCAAGCTATCCACACAGGACACAGTCACGAAGACATTTCACTGAAATGGGTGGCTCTTTTACTCAGGAGGATATATAGTGGCATATAAGCATGGGAGAAAGGTTCAGAATTACTGACCATTCAGAAATGAAAATGTGTGTGTTTCTATCATAACCTTTGAGAAGCCAGTAACTCCACCTAATACCGTGAGGTTGCAGACAAAAATATGTTTTGCTGGTTGGAATGTAGAGCGGTCCTGGGAATTGTACCAGGGCCTTGACCGTGTGTGCACTAGACAGGTACTCTGTCAGTGAGCTGCCGTTGTATCCCTAAAGCTTGTGCTCGCCAGCACTGGTTTCAGGGTGATCAGTGGAAGCTAGGATCTCCGCAGAGCCTAGGAATACTTGTCAGAGGGTGTCTGTCCATTGCAGGCCCAGTTTGCAAACCACTCAGATGCATTTTAGTAAATGAGTGGAGAAACAAACCATGGTCCAGCTACACCGTGGAATGCTACTCAGCCGCGAAAAAGAAATTAGTGATGCATCAAGCAATTTTGAAAGATCTTGAGAGAGTTATGCAGGTTGAGAAACAATATTTGCCAAAAACTTTGGTTTTATTTATATAGCATTGTACAAGTGGAGTAGTTACAGAATTGTCTTGATTGGCACCTGCAAGATGACTTGGTAGGTAAGGACAACTGCCTCCCAAGTCCAGTGACCTGAGTTGGAGCCCTGGAATTTATGTAAATGTGGGAGAGGACTAACTTCCCAAAGTTGTCTTCTGATCTCCACAGGTGAGCTTGTGCGAGTATATATATATATATCTCCATATTCAACCCATTCTATATGGTCCCCACTGGCTCTTTTCACTTTCGAATGCCTCACACAATTGAGTTAACATCATATATATTGTCCCCAAAATATGGCACTTACAGTATTAAGAAAATTTTAAAAGAACTGACTGATTTGTGGTTTCCAGGCATTTGGAACCAGACAAGGAGTGAGGAACATGGGTGCGGTCCACACGGAAGTGCAGCTGCAGGGTTTCTGTCCTCTTGTCTTGATTATAATGGCGGATTTACAAATGTAACACACGATAACATTGCCTGGAACTGTCCCCCAGACACACAACGAGGGCTCCAGCAACACCCGGGAAGTCTGTGGAGACTTGTGGATGCTGTCGTTGCCAGTGTCAGACAGCTGGCTTCTCTGTGACTATGTGACAGTGTGTAGCACATCTTCCCCTTCTCCCTCAGTGCTCCCTCGGAGGGGAAACACACTTATCACTTCTTAAAAAATGTGAGTGAGTCTACAATGATCCCCAAATTAAAAAAGAGTATTAAAAAAAAAAATAATGGGAAGACTCCAGCGTCCATCCAGCCAGCTGGACTTACTCTGCTCTAGACCAGGCATCAGACGTCTCGGTGAAAGACTCCACCTCAGAACTGGAGGCGTGTTAGGTTGTCACATCTGGCTTTTGCACGGCCCACAGGCTGTGATTTTGTCTAAGTGTCTAAGTCGAACTAAGCCACCTAGTTCTCACCATAGCCAAGTGAGGTGTGCAACTATAATCCCCACTTTACAGAGGAGAAATGGGGGTTCCGAGAGGAAACATGTCATTCCAGAGTCATTCCTGTTAAGGAAGGGGGAGTCTGCCATGTGGTATGACCTGAGTCCTTGTGCTGCCTTGTGCGGCTGTCCAGTGCTAACTGCTCTTTCAGGTTCGGTATTTTAAATATGAAACGTGAGAGTGTTTCTCGTGTGCTGCCGCGTCTCTGAATTGAGCAAGGACTCCCTAAAGGAAAGGGTATCTCGTTCTTTTCCCATTTTGTCCCTCTTACCCAGAGGCCAGATTCTCTACAAAACCTGACCCCTGCCCCAGGCCTGCAGGGACTCCCCTCTTTAGCTCTCCCCTGATACCATCCTGCTGTTTGTGGGGGCCATGCATCTTGTACGTGGTTTTCACGGTCTGGAACCATGTTTTGTAGATGGTAGGTAGGAAGGACAAATTCCTATAAACACATGGACCAGCGCGTCACATCCCATGATGCCGAGCAAGGCCCTGCAGGATTTATGTCTTGCTGTGGCCAAAGATTCCCATGGGACTTTGTTCTGAGTTCTATGTGTCTTTGGTGCTGAAATGGCCATGACTGGAGGAACATAGGATGATTTCCATTAGAGACTTTGTTTGCACAGCCTGACTTCTCCCAGGCTTTGGGCTGGTGCCAATGTATATGGTTTATACTCCCCATACAGAGACAGGTTAACTACCCTGCTGCAGCCGCGCAAGTCGCATCACCCCAGCGCGGTTGTAGAATAACAGAGAAGTAATAAAACAGAAGGTTTTTGTTATCATATTCTTGGGAGACTAGACTTTTGAAAAAGTATTTTATTTTTTACTGCATTTCACTTATCTGTGTGTGTTTATGCATGCACACACACGTGTGTGTGTGCACATATGTGTGTGTGCATGTGTATAGGCACGTGGGCCATAGAGAATGTGTGGCAGTCAGAAAACAAATTGCATGAGTCCCAGTCAGTTTTTTCCTTTCCCCATGTGTGTCTGGGCAGTTGAACCCACGTCATCAGCCTTGACAACAGGTACCCTTACCCACTGTCTTAGGGTTTCTATTGCTGTGAAGAGCCACCATGACCATGACGACTCTTACAAGGAAAACATTTAATTCAGGCTCACTTACATTTCAGAGGTTCAGTCCATTATCATCATGATAGAACAGGGCAGCATGGAGGCAGGCATAGTGCTGGAGAGTTCTACACAATGCACAGGCAATAGGAAGTGGACTGTGAACCTGGGTGTGGCTTGAGCATATATGACACTTCAAAACCTCTCTCCACAGTGACACACTTCCTCCAACAAGGCCACACCCATACCAACAAAGCCACGCCTCCTAATAGTACCACTCTGTTTTGGGATTTTTTTTTTGTTCAAACCCCTTCATTCACTGATCCATCCTACAGGCTCAGGATCATTGTCGGGAGACATTTTCAAAGACTGTAAGAGCCTGCATCCCAGATAGAGGTGTGTGCTCTGATGGAAGCAAGTCCCTGTTTGTTGTTCTGTTAATAACGGTAACGCTGGAGGCCAGTGCTGGAAGGGCTCAGGATGTGCCAAGGATTTCATAAGGTCTCTGTAACCAGGTAAGCTTCCGTATCTTTCCCCATGTCTGGAGGAGGAAATATAGTGCACTCCCCAAGGGGAGCTTATTCTAACTTCTAATTTTTTGAAGTCTGAGCTCCGAAGAGTTGAGAGGTTCTTGCCTATGCTGCCCACTCCTAGGACCCTGACTAGGCGGGCAGGAGGGTCTCACCAGGGAGGGAGGTTATGGTCCTTTGGCTAGACTCCATGGGAAGAACGCAGAACTGCCTCTGGCTGGGGCTCTGTCCACACCTGAAACCCCAAGGTGGACCTTGAACTACAGTAGTTGTGCTCAGCTGCCTGTCCTGCCTCCATTTGGGCAAGTGGTGGCTGCCCCCTCCTGCCCCAGTCCTGTAGATTTGTTTTATGTTTTCCTCAAAGGATCCAGGGTGATCATGGCACTGGCATATAAATCTCTGTCAAGCAGTTGAGCCAGAGGGAGGACAGGTTAGAAATGAATGCATCCAACACACATAGGAAAGGAGCCCGGTGCTCCACCCTA
This sequence comes from Chionomys nivalis, assembly GCF_950005125.1. Taxonomy (NCBI): domain Eukaryota; kingdom Metazoa; phylum Chordata; class Mammalia; order Rodentia; family Cricetidae; genus Chionomys; species Chionomys nivalis. Next base: position 27,576,322 of record NC_080090.1, on the reverse strand, counting down.
TTCCTCCCTCTCCAGATATCCAGGCCAAGGAGCTTCTTTTCAGCCACTACTCCTTAGCCTGGGACGCAAAGATCATCACTGGGAAGCAACACCTTCAGTTGCTGTAAAGAAAACAAAACAAAACAAAAAACCCAAAATAAATGAACTACCCCTGTCAGGACTTGTTGCCCGTTCCTTATCAGAATCCTCTGATACTAACTTCATTTTCCAGATGTTTGTGGGATTGGTATCCTGGCAGGGTGGGTCTCAGGCAACCTGTGAGGTCGGCACACTTTTCACAAGCTCTCCAGCTCCCGGCTACCACAGCCAATCAGCTCTCTCCTGTCCCTTCCCTAAACACGTAAAGAAGAAACGATAGAAATAACTCACTTGAACTGGTTTGTGTACAGCTATGTCCCTGAATTATGAACAGGTAGGTTCAGTCTCTTTGAAGCAGTTGATTGTTCAGAAGTTTGAGACTTAAAAAAATTAGTAACCTGTTTACCTTCTGCTTGAATGTCCTGACCCTGCCAAGGTCTTGTTTCCCTTCAAGTTGGAGTTCAATATCACGGTTAGGGAGTTCCATGTAAACCACCAAGTTTAAAATGGTAGGACTACCCTCAAGAGCTCCCAACCCATTCTATATGGTCCTACTGACTCTTGTCACTTTCGAATGCCTCATACAATTGAGTTATCATCATGCTTCTATCTCTGTAATATAAGCTTTATGGAACAGGGCCCTATTCCTATCTTTACTGGCACGCCCTAAACACCACAGCCATATTTGAAAGCACACACCAGCCTGATGTATGAACAATGAATCGATGCAGACTTACTGGGTGGACTCTCATGGCTAATGAAGGTAGGTAAGATTGTAGACTTCAAACAGCCCCCACTACCACCAAAAATCTAATTACCAAAGGATTAGAAGGGTCAGAATTGGCAGATTTAGGAGGGACATTTGTGAAAGGTGTGAGCCTCTCTGTGGTGAGGACATCTAGGTGGCAAAAATTACGGGAAACTGTTCCATGAACCAGCAGTCATTGGGTCTCTAGGCCCTTTGAGACCCCACTGGCATGACTTTGCCTCTAGGCTACTCAGATTATTGTACTGGATGGAATTGGCTTGTTGGAAAAAGATGGCAGCCCTTAGTGCCTCTTCCACCAAGGCAGGATAAACCTGGCCAAGCGATGGGCCCCCAGAGTCTTTTCCCGGGATATCTGACTTTGGAGTGTTGTATTAAGCTGTACTCTCTTGGCTTCAGGTAGCAGTACCTTCAAGTCAGGCCAGTTAAAGGAAAATACGAAGACAATCTTCCTTGTCAGTATTAAGTGCAATGGTAAGTTTAGGTGTGAGTAGATGCAGGCCCTTGAGTCTCAGAGTGTCAGCCTCTTCCCACCTGCCTGCTTTTATCCTGGTGTTTCCATTCCTGGCTTTCATCTGGTTCCTCTCAGCTCTATGACTGTAACAAGTCTAGACTAAGAGAGGACACCCCTGCCAGTCTGACAGAAGTCAATGACCACAGATCCAGAGAATTGGATTGCCTTAGAGCATCCCCAAGCCAACCCTATGGCCGGTATTGTTGTACATTGTACTGTGGTGATATTTTGTAATCAAACAGATAAAGTTGCTTAAGAATCAGAGTGCAGAGTTAAGATATACTAGATAGCCATAGAGGCCAGGCCAAGGTGCACACCCTTAATCTCAGCCCTCAGGAAACAGAGGCAGATGGATTTCTGTTAGTTCAAGGCTACTCTGGGTTACACAAAACTGATCCTGTCTAAAAGAGAAACAGTGCTCACACAAAGGTGATACCAGCACCTGTCTTTAATCTCAGCACTAGGGAGGCAGAGACAGGAGTGGTGACTGGAAGGAGAGAGGAATGTAAGGCAGGAGGAGACAGGAGCTCAGGGCAGTCAGTCTGAAACAGTCGAGGAAGCAGTGTGAGGACAAAATCGCCCCTTTGGTCTGAGCATTGGTCGAGGTAACTCTCTAGTGGCTGGCCATTTTGTTTCTCTGATCTTCAGCATTAACCCCTATATCTGTCTCTGGGTTTTTATTATTAGTACCAATTAGAATTTTGTGCTACACTGTACCCCCATATCCTGGCTATTGACTGACATAAAATTAGGAAGTAGGAGAAATGAACCATCCAGTGAAAATTAGGATGTTCTATTAAAGGAAGGGAGGATAATTGAGAGCAAATAGCAAATAATTTTAAGAATGGTCTAAAATGAAAACAAACAAGCCAGACCAGAGATGGCAAGATAGCTGTACCACAAAGGCTAAGTTCAGTTACTGCTAGTAGTTCTCTGGAATACTGTGTAGAGAAGCAGCCTCCAACTGAGCCAAGGAAAGAAACAGTGTCATAATGGGTTAGAAATGTCTGCCATGTGCTAGAAAACAGTAGGCTGCCAGGTATTTGTTTTCCATTATTTTTGGACTGGCCAATGGAGTCGTGACAAGTGAAGACACACAGAGCCACCACAGTGCTGGGCCAAGGCCATCTTTGAGGCGTGCAGTGAGTTCCTTTACCAACATCCTTGTTTTATTGTCCTATACTTGGATAGGTCAAAGAATAGCCTGTAGGACCAATGGCACTTCTATCATTGTGAAGCAGTGATGTGGAGATAAATGGTACTTGTCCATGCTCATTGGTGCCATTGCCAAGACTTTTGGCGATGTTGCCTTGACTGAGATTTGCCAACTGGCATTCATTTGGCCAGTCATCACTTCAAAGTTTTTGTCATTGTTGGCTCTTTTGTTTGTTTTGTTTTGTTGCACATTGATGATCAGGGCTCTATTTGTGGCAGGCCCTCTCTGGATGCCAGGAGACTGGTAGTGAACTGAAGTGGTCTGGTCCAGCGTTGTGGAATTCACAGCTCACTAACAGTTGCCCGGTTGGCCTGTAGTTTATGATGTCTGCTTTTAAAACTCCATTGTTGTCATTTTCAGAGGAAGAAAGTTCAGGGTTATCCTGTCTCGGTCCAATGAAAATATCCACAGATCATCTTCCTGGAAGCAACAACACCCCCAAACTAGAGACAGACCTCAGGAGATAGAGGCAAACCTGTCCCCTTCTGTGACTCCAAAGGCTCTGCAGCAAAGACAACACATGGAAGGTGAATGCTGGTTCTGGCAAATCAAGACTTACCTCACTTAAGGTTGCCGGTGATGCTTGTACTCAAGTACTGTTATTAACTATGTCAACACCTTCCTAACAGTGAAACCAAGGACTGGTGAAGTCAGGCCACTTTCCAAACTTCACAGGGCAGCACGTGGCAACAGCGAGATCCACAGTTGATGTTGTCTCATTCTTGAAACTAGCTCTGAGTTTGTGAGCAGCACTTGCATGCCTTGAAATCCTGGAGACGGAGTGGTTTGAGTGTGCATAGACCTCAGTGGGCTTCGTGGCAGGTGGAGACCTAAGTGTGTCATCATTAGTGATTTGGTATGTTTGTGCTTTGCTACCACCGCCACCAAAGTTATCTCAGATGGCATCGAAAGAAGACATTATGCACATTGGTGTCTCCAGAGGCAGTACATTACATTTGCAAATAATCTGCTAGGAGCCTTTATAGCATAAGATAGAATATCAGTGAATTATAAGGAGGTAAGGGTCTAATTGTGTGTGTGTGTGCACATGCACACATGTGTATATAAATATAGTAAATAAGGCCCAAGTCCTGGTTCTGTTTTATGTTCTTCATCTTTGCCATTTTGGATATAATATCCACAGGTAGTAATCATCTTTGCATTTTCAAGGTTTTAGGGATAGACCTAAATTTTATGTGACTTTTTTCTTTTTAGTAAGAGTGACTCTGGATGTATTTAAGTCAGGTGGAATTTTATACCTTTATAGCAACTTTTCTAAGAATTCTCAGACCATAAAATCTCACTTCATGAGTTTCTGCTCTTTGCTTGAATGTGTGTGTGTGTGTGTGTGTGTGTGTGTGTGTGGAGTCTGAATACAAGAGTATCACTGTATTTATGAGACATTTTGGACAGTCCTCTGTTCCCTAAAGTTCAGCAGACTGTTGGAAAACTTCCCCTCACCAATTCCTCATGTAGGTGTACTTCAGCCAAGTGGATCATTGTGGGTCCGTGGTATTAGGGGTGTGGTTGTTTCTCAACTGCATTTTGTGTCTCTTCCCAGGGCTTTCTATCCAAGTACAACATCCACACTTGTAGTGGAGCAGTGGGTTCACCTGGAGGTGGCCCAGCTCTTAGCAGTGGCTAACGTTGGCCTGAGAACTAACCCAGTCTGCTTCCCAGGATTTTGGAAATTTGGAGATGTATTAAAATTTTGTAAGTGTTGTCTTTCAGAACTGAAAGATTGTCTCAGAAGCCCCAAAGGGAAGAGATTATATGGATTAATCTCTCAACAGGAATATTTGGCTAAGTAGACTTTATAATTTGCTTTGAAATGTTTCTCTTGCAGAGGGTCAGGCTTTTTATTCAGGACCTCAGTGCCACAAGCAGAAAAGCCACCTGAGGTGCAGTGTCTTAGGAAGTGGCCTATCAATGTCACTAAGCAATCAACTCCCACCTGATCTTGCAGGGGAGGAGCAATGGCTAGCGAGGGAGCTGAGAAGAAGTTTTGGTTGAGAACTTGTCCCTGTCCATATTGCACAGAGTAGAATAGAGACGGCAAGATTCTCTTCCATCAGACATGAATCAAAGTCCAATTTAATTAAACAAATCAAAGTTGCACAGCTAAAAAGGATCAAAGTAATTGAAAAGTTTATAGCTGTACTCGCTCCAGAGGAGCTTAGAGCTGTGTGCTCAAAGGATGCCACATATACAGTTTTGTCTCTGACCCCCAAACAGTTCTGAGCCTCATTTGAGCAACTCAGTAATTCCAAAAGAAAGTGAGAGCCTTCCTTCCCAAGGGACCCAGCAAAATATTCGAGGCTTATTCTCACTCAACGACCCATGATGTGAGCTATGGAGTCAGCTTTACTCAATCCACATGGCCTATGAGAGGGAAACACTGCTTTTAAAACGGAAAGATTGAAATTTTGGTTGGAATGGGGAAGGAGAAGGATTGGTAGGTGACATTTAAGTTGGGGCTTCACCTTAGGCATACTGATTATCACTATCTTGGAAAAGCGAGGCTTTGGAAATATTTTGGTTCCATTCTGTTTTATTTTGTGGTTTAACTCATTGGTTCAATAGGAGTTCTATTAAATGCTCATCATGTAGATGAAGCCATCATGATGGAAGGAAACCACAGCCAATGGAGGACCCAACCTGGCAACTTGGTTACAGTTATATGAGATACCAAAGGTTATGTCACTGTGCATTAGGAGCAGATACGACAAGAGGGTACATCTTCCTTCAGAGAGAGGGAAAATTTATTTGAGACCTGAACACTGAACGGGAAATAGCCAGGTTCCATGGGGCATAGACATAGGTTCAGGAATCAGGAAGGAAACCATGTTTTAGAGGGACAGAATGTGTAAGAAGAGCCTAAAAGTTTGGAAATCAAAGAAACTTGGTTATAATCTGAGACAAAGACTTCTCTCTTCTTCTAGGGGGGCATAGAATCATTGTAGATGAAGAGAGTGGGAGGAGAAAGGCCAAAGCAGCTGGGATAGTTTCTCTCCAGCAGGCTGCTGTGTCGCACTGTGGGCTGAGACTCATGCTGGTGTTTTGGAATAACATGGCCAGGCCCTGGGCTCAAATTAGGTGCCTGAAGATTAAATGCCTCCAAAATATAATGTGGTAACAAAGAAAAATATTTTGTTTTATTGTATGAAAATTTCCTAATAGGAGAATGGATAATCCCCATGGTACATAGGGCTGCAATAATATTTATTTACATAGATAGAATCATAGAGCACAAGGCAACTTGGGCACTGAAGGAAGCAGGGAAGAAAGCCACTGTCCGGGGTGATGGGACTCAGAGTGTGCATTTAAAATCCTTTCATTTTTATCTTCTTTTTTTTTTTTTTTTTTTTCCCATGGATGAGCAGTGATAAGAGGAAGGAAGCTGTTTTTGTTCAATCATGAGGGAGGAACCTTCAAGGAGACAAGCCTCCAGGAACGTGTCAGGTCCTCTGGCCTGAGCCGAGTGCCTGTGATTTACAGATGGTAGGAAGGGTGTGCTGAAGCACTGATGGAAACCAGGCTAGCTTGGCCGGGAAAGTTTGGGTCTTGAGTCATCCTAAGGTGGGGAGAGGCCATGGTGTGTGAGGCCGCGAGTCACTTCCTTCTGACATGGCTCTGGATTGTACTGGACTGTGATGTCGTACACATGATGTGCTCATGGAAAACTGGACCAATGATGAAGAAAGGTGACCAAATGCCCACCTTCCCTAGTTTGGAGAGCTGAAGGGGACTGTGAGGAACAGATAGTCAGTGGACAAACACAAACAATTCAGAAATTAACTGTAGCACTTTGAATGTACAGTACTGCTGAGAGAAAGAATTATTTAAACAGATTTATACATACTTACTCTCAGGGAGCAAAAGACAAGGTTCTTTTATCTAGGCACAAAGTTCCAGAAAGCCTCCAAACAATATAGCAAGATGAAAGGAATTTCAAAATGAATATCAATAAGATGTTATAGCTGGGATAGATGTTTACATCATGAAATAATTCTTCATCACTATACTGGTTTGCCCCTGGCAGGAGAATAAAGTGTGTGCTAATGGCTCAATGGACTTCAAGGCTTGAGCTGGTGACAGCGTAAAAGATAAAACTGAAGAATTAGGAGACCCGTAAGCAATGCAGGTGGAAGCGATCAGAGTGTGCGTCCGTCAGTGGATGAGCCTTACAAGCCAGGTTCACACGCAATTCAGAAACACTCATCTCTGGGGACGCTGGTGGTCTTCATAGTTGTTGATTAAAAAGTCCAAGGTGTTCAGCGGTTCTCAATCTCCCTAACGCTGTGACCTTTTAATACAGTTCCCCGTGTTGCGGTGGCCCCAACCATAATCAAATTATCTCATTGCCATTTCATAACTGTGATTTTGCTACTGTTATGTATCATAGTGTAAATATTTGATATGTGACTTCTACAGGGGTCATGACCCATAGGTTGAGAACCACTGCCTTAGCTGAAGGGAAAAATGAATCCTCCCCCACCCCTGCTCTGTCCCTGCGAGACTCCATAAGGATCGAAGCCACCAATCAGGCTAGGAAGCTACAAGGGCGGGGCTGATGGATAGTTATCTTTATAGTTGAGCTAGCCAGGGCAGCATTGGCAAAAGGAAGGTCATTGGAGGTTGCGTCTTTTCCCTCTGTATCCCAGGGGAGTATAAGGCCAGAGGAACACATCTGAAGGCAGGAAAGGGGTGTGCTATGGAGTTGAAGTTTATTACCTTGAAAGAGTCACACACACGATACTAGAGACTTTTTTTTTAAGTGGAGAGAATTGATTGTGGATGTTGGCTCACTCTAACTTTGCACTGTTTGAGGTCATTAGCCAATGCAATATATGAGTGTGACTGATTGCAGCATCGTCATATATAATAATAATAAAAGAGGTGTTGCTGATACCATAAGAACTATTTTTATCTCCTTCTTCCTTATTTTTCATCTCTATCAGTGTGGTTTATGTAAACCTGACACATTTCTGTATGTGAAACAGATGCAGGGTGAGCACACAGTTACGTCTCTTCAGACCACATTTTTAAAATCATAGGCATGATTTATGAAAATGGTTCTTTGTGTATGAGGTTTTCCTTTTCTCTCAAAATGTACAGTAATTATAAATTCAACATTCATTCTTTCCCCTCCTTTGGTGCTTTAGAGAGCTTGAAAGTCAGTTGCAGTCGCTTTGCCCAATCTGCTTTTATTAGGTGTTGTAAGAAAAAAAACCTGTGTGAGGCTTTGGCGCTGACGATAATCAAGCATTTAGAAAATGACCTTGCTGTTCAGAGGGAGGGGTGGGAAGGGGCATCTCTGCTGTGAAGTTCTCCTTGTAGTGGAGTCTCCTCTTTCCCAGGTCCTGGGTCATCTCTCCTTCACTCAGCACAGCAGCTCACAAGGGGAGTTTCTATTAGGGGTTATGGAGTAGCCTTTTTTGAAGAACCTTCACACTGTCCTCCATATTGGCTATGCTAATTTATATTCCCACCAACAGTGTGTAGATTTCTGTTCTTCCACATCCTTGCTAGTATGAATTTACTTAGTAATTCTAACTGGCCTGAAGTTTATTCCCATTACAGTTTGTACTTGCCTCCATCAGTTGCTAATTATATTGAACATTTTCATATACTTGTTTATCATCATATTTCCTGTTTGAAGAACGTCTGTTCAGATCACTTGCCTATTTTTATTGGGTTAGTTTCGTGTTTTAATTTTTGAGTTACTAGTATGTTCTGGATCTTAACTCTTTTCCACTGTCTTGGTTAAATTTACTTTATTATTTATTTTTGTAGTCATTGTGCACAGGACCACTTTCATGATATATTGCTTTATTTAAAAATTATTTATTGATTCTGTATTCTGTATGCTACTGAATACATTATCAGTTCTAATAGTCTTGGTGAGACTTTTAAGTAATTTTTCATCTCTTTGTGATTCTTTTATTTCTTTCCTTATTGCTTTGTTTGAAACTTTCAGTATTATACTGAAGAAGAGTGGTGAGAAAAGACACCTTTGTCTTATTCTTGATATCAGAGGAAAAGTTTCTACCTGTCTCCATATAGTATAACATCAACCACTGGTTTGTCATATATAGACTTGACTCGTTAATATATGATTCTTTGACGTCCGGTTTGTTCAAAGTTTTTGTTAGGAGTGAATGTTGCATTTTATAAAATATCTTTTCATTGTCTATTGGGATGAGCACAGGACTTTATCCTTCATTCTGTTTCTGTAATGTGGTACATCTATTGATTTATGTATATTGGCCCACCCTTGCATCCCTGGAAAGAAGTCAGTGTCGTGTGGGTCATAATCCGTTCATTGTAATGTTGAATGTGAACTTTTATTTTGTTGAGGAATTTTATCTTTATGCTAATTGGAGTTACTGGTCTGGGATTTTTTTTTTGTATTCTTTTTTTTTCAATGAATGATGCTTTTTATTTTATTATTCTCTTAAAGGAGGTGAGCATGGAACATTTAAGGTAGCAAAACATTATTGAAGCATCTCTTCTCTGGCATTTATGGAGAGATTCCTTATTTATTTATTTATTTATTTATTTATTTATTTATTTATTTATCTATTTCTTAAAGATTTCTGCTTCCTGAGCCTTGTTAGATCCTAGTGTTAAGTTTTATGTTCTATCATCTACTGAGTTATTTTGGTTCAGTTTTGAGACCCACACATAGTTGAAATTAACTATATCAATAATTATTATTTTGTAGAACAGGTAATGTAGTTGAATAAATGTAGTGGGAGGAGGCTGCTTGTTGGTTCCCAGCTTCCCGGCTAGCTTAGACCTGAAATAATCACACAGAAACAGTATTAACTAAACTGCTTGGCCCATTAGCTCTAACTTCTTATTGGTTAACTCATATTAATTTAAAACATTTTTTATTAATCTATATATTGCACGTGGCTGTGGTTTACTGGGTAAAGTTCCCAGTGTTTATCTCTGGTGGCTCCATGGCTTCTCTCTGATTCCACCCTTCTTTCTCCCAGCATTCAGTTTAGTTTTTCCTGCCTAGGTAAAGTAACAGAGTGCTTCTGGCCTTGGAAAACAATTTGAAAAATGGCCGCCCTTTCAGTTCTGGGCATAACATGAAAAGAATTGGTGGTAGCTCTTAGAAAGCTTGGTAAGATTTAGCCATGAGTCCATCTGCTTCTGGAGTTTCCTGTGCTTTAAGCCTCTTTTAGTGTGTGTGTGTGCGCGCACGTGTGCGGGTGCACGCATGTGACGCGTGCACATTCATGTGTGTATTGTGTGTGCATATGTGTGTGCATGTGTGCGTTGCATGCAGGCATGCACGCTCATGCCATGGGGTTCCTGCGAATGTTGGAGGACACCTTGTAGGAGTTGGTTCTGTCCTTCCACCATGTGGGTCCAGAGAATCAACTCCAGTTGTCAAACTGAACAGCAGACACTTTTACCCACGGACACACCTCACCAGGCCCCTGTCGTAAACTAGTATAAAGCTATGGTAGTTCCTGGATCTCAGGCTTATGATTCTTCTCCTTCCTGCTCACTTTCAGCCTTGGACAAATGCTGTGTAGATTTTAAATCTTGAGTGCCTCTGGAATCAGTGTACTCCTTTCCATTTCTGCCACTACAAAAGTCTAGAGCAAACCATTATCCCACAGACAGACAGACAACCTCAGTGAATGTCACCCTCTCTCTTTTAACCCTCCTTAAACATCTCTGCTGCTGGGAGTATGATATGGAAGTGAGAGCTGGGGATGTGGGAACCAGCCTTATCCTGGCCAGAAATGTGGTTCTAGGAGTGGACTATTTTCCAGGAATCCTATAGGGTGTGAATGAATGAATGAATCATGCCTACCTACCTGGGTTCTCTTTCCTTTCTGGATTTCATCTCTTTCTGGTATTTTCCACTGACTAAATCCTGCTCAAATGTAGATAGCAAGAAAGTCCAACAAATGAACACTGTACAGCTCAGCCTCCTGTGATACAGAGAATTCTGGAAAAGTACAGAGAGAGGAGGACTTGAGTCCTACCCAGAACGTGTTCCATACACAGCTCAGCCTCAAATCTCCGGCCCTCTTTGTCTTGCCTGTGTGTAGGGATTGAACTTCGGGCCTTATGTATGCTAAGCAAGCTCTCTGCCACTGAACTGTATCCCCATCCCACAGTGTTTGCTCTTTATGCCCATTCTCCTGTCTCAGAGAGTGATGGATAAGTCAATGTGTTTGAGTTCAAGAAAAAGCTGTGGCTTTATTACTTCTCCCAGCTCCAGGAAGACGCTGATCCTTAAGGAGATGCTGCCAAAAGTTGCTTTTATGAGAAGATTTTCTGAGATTAGCACGTTGTTCAAATGGATGCTGTTAAGCTAATGTTATTTAAAGAGCTTGTAGGTGGTCTCTGCAGCCTTGTTTGTGTAACTAGTTTCGATTAGCTTCCCCCACATCTTCTCTACACCACTTTTGCACACTGTGTATCACACCTGTCCCATGAGAGCTTGGCTTGTGGCTGGGCTTCACACAAAGCTGAATTGGTTCACTCCTCTCCAGATGTGGCTGGAAGTAGTTTATTCCAGCTACCTTCTTACCCTGCACAACAAGGTGGGTTTTGCAAGCCCACTTCCTAAGTGCTGCCTGTATGTGGCATACAGAGATGAACTCTTGAAAGTCTGTTTAGAAGGAAACAGTGGTCTGTAATTTTGTCATGTTTATTCTATGGCTTTGCTCGTAAGAGACTAGAGGTTTGCCTTTCTTGTTCCTATGCTCCCTTCTTCCTCTCTTCTTCCATTTTTCTTCTCCTTTGTCTGCCTTTACCTTCTCCCCACTTCATAGGATATTTTTACTCTTTATCAAAAAGAGAATGTGTATGTGTGTGTAAGTACAACTCAGCTCTAAAGAAAGTTGTAATAAAATTTGCAAGAAAATGGATAAACTTAGAATATGTAATATTAAGTGAAGTCAAACAAGCTCAGAGATAAATCATGTGTTCTCTCTCATATGAGGGTTTCTGCCAATAACATATTCATACATTTAAACAAATGTAAATGTGGGTGCAACATGAAAAGAATAGCTAAATATAAGTAAGGAGAGTCTGAATAAAGGAAGTGGACATGAGTTTATATATATATATGTGTGTGTGTGTGTATATATATGTGCATAAGTTAAATGTTTCTCTAGTTTTATTCTAAGTCTGTCATGATTTTTTTTTGTGGAGGATAAATGCATACATTTAGTGAGAAGCTTTGAAGTTTCCATTTCAAATGCCAATTTCAGCTGGTGTGCAAGTTGTATAGCCTTTGGATCTGGCTAATTTTGCTTGTGATGTCTTAATCTATTTCCAAGGACTTTTAACATAATAAAGTAAGAAAATAAATTCTGACTTTGTGGAAAGACATGTTAAAAATGTCTTTTGGGAGCCCCTTTGATGCGTTCTCCCCTCTTTGCCCCCCTACCCCACCCTGTGCTCTGCGATGTTGCCGAGCCCCTGGAGGGATTTAAGCATGTACGTGTGTTTACTCCTTCTCCTGTGCCCTGCCGCTGGGTCTGTGCAGGGACCGCTCACAGTCACCAGGAAACACAGACGAATGCTAAGTTCACTTCACAGGCAGGAAGGCTGAAGCTCAGTGCCATTAGAGTCACATCTGCTGAGTGGTCTCACGTACTTTCCTCGGGCTGTAGCTCAGGACCTGTTCCCCAGAGTCCTTGAGACCTGTCTTCTTCCGTTTCTTCCCGGCTGTTCCCCGAAACTGGCCTGCTTGGACAGGAATCTTTGTTTGTAGCCGTGGTATGCAGCCCCTCTCTGCTGCCTCTGCATGCCTTCCCAGTTAATGGAAGGGTTGGCATCCCTACACCTTAGTCATGCTCAATTCATTTCAGTGGACCAGGTCAGCCAAGCCAACATTTACTCAGGCCCAAAGCCATTGGGCAGAGTCTTTCACAGCATCAACAGCAGCAGCCAATGAGGAGGCTTGTTTAGTTCTACTTCATTACCTTTTGGGATCTCTGCCCAGGACCTCTGGGATGAGTCCATGATATTTCTTTGCAAGGTATATTGACCACTTCTTGGCCAGCTTAAGAATCCCATGGATTCCAATGAAACCAGTTGTGTCATTTCATCTGACACGAAAGGCTGGAAGCCACCCTTGGGCTTTTCTCAGAATTTGGACCTGTTGCTGTGTAGCAGAGAGTGGAGGGAGAAATCCCTCATTGGACAGCGAGTTCCCCGTGGATGCTCAGTGGGGAAGCTGTAAAGTTTATGCTGGGGGATGCGAAGGAGATTTGTTTAGGTGTCACCTTCCTTTTGTGCCTTTAAAATTCATCGTAGAACTCTCGTCCCTTTGAGGAAGTGTTGGCTGGGTTAGAGTTAGAGTCATTATAAAATATACTTTGTAATCCATACATGCCATCTAGAGTTGCCTGAGAAATGAACACACCGGTCATCCCAGTTCCAGTGTACTCTAAGGTCACCTAAGATCGAATTTCTTTGCTCTTTCCATATACTAATAAATTTGCTTTTAAAAACGTTTAGGAGGGGGCTGGGGAGATATTCAGTGAGTAATGGCACTTGCTGAACAAACACGCAGGCCTGAATTCTAATCTCAAGCAATACAAAAACTGGATTTGGCCGTGCCACTGCCTATGACTAACACTGGACAAAGGAGGATTGCTAGGAACTGCTGGTTGCCAGTCTGTCTCCAGATCTGTCTCAAGGCAATGCAGTATAGAGTGATGGACGAGGTCTATCTAAGGCAATGCAGTAGAGTGATGGAATAGGACACACCAGATTCTATTCTAGTCTCCATATGCATGCATCACACATACATGCACACCATACGTGCATGTATGTGCATGCGTGTGCGCACGTGCACACACCCATACATATACACACACTCACACGCTCACAATTTGAATTTCTCCTTCCCTAAATAGCCAAGGAATCTAACCAGTGGATTTGAGGTTCCATTGCCAAGAGATTGCCAAAATGCCACCCATAGTTCAGGCAAAGCTACAGAATCAGATCCAAATCAGAGTTTTGGATTCATGATTTGGTAGAAATGATGCCTGCCCAAGCCCTTTGTTAATTTTTCAGTGGAGACTGATGAAGAGGTAGAGAGATGCTGGAAGCTGAATGGTTGATTTGGAGCTCCTGCTTGCCCACTAATTATGACTGACTCGGACACATGAGAATAAAGACACAGTAGACTGCTGCAGAGTTGCAGGATTCAACACCAACACCTGCATTTGTATGTACTTGCAATGAATAATGTGGAAAGAAAATTATAGAAGAAATTTTATTTATAATTCCTCCAAAAAGAACAAAATATCTTGACAGCATATTCGACCGGTATGCTAGAATTAACCAGACCAGCTCAAAACGATAGATATAATTTAATAATTGAAAATGGGGAAACTCACATGACCAGGGTAAAAGTTCTGATATCCAAAATGGGTCCAGCAAACACCACATGCAAAGAAGAGAGCGAGTGCACCTGGATTCCCAGGTTTTCTCCCCTGGCCCCAGGTGGCTACGCCCTAGCCAAATGTGATTGGCTGAGCCTCCCCATCAATATCTAAGAATAAGCTTAACAGAGGAGGCCAGATGTGCAAGGATGGTACAGCTGAATGGAAGCCTCCCAGACTGGTGAGTTAGAAGACTTGATGCTAAGGTGGCCCATAATCCAACCTAATCTACAGACATAGCACCTGTAGATGCTATCAAAATCCCAGATGGCAGTTTAAAAGACAAAAGTAAAATCCCCATCCTAAATTAACATGGACTATCACAATTCTCCAAACAGCAAGAGTAATACAAAAAAAAAAATAATGATACTGGCTGTTCAGATGTCCTGACTGTCAGCTTGCTGCAAAACCATATGCCGCTGGATAAAGACAGGCAGGAGACCAAGGGGACTGCCGAAGAGCCTGGGCACAGCCCTGTCCACATGCTCCAGTCAGCTCGGCTGAAATTAGAAGATGTACATTTCCCATGGGGAATGTGTAGTTGCGAAACCTAGGTGTCCATAGGCAATAGAGAAAAGCTGGGACCGTTTTGTAAAAAGATGTATCAGAGACTAGGTGAAAGAGCTAACACTATGAAACTCTTCGAAGAGCACAGAAGAGAAGCTATATGTCATTATATTTGGTAATGAGTTCTTGGATATGACACCCAAAACAGAAGCAACAAAAGAAAAAAAAAGAAAAAATATCAGGTTTCATTGAATCAAAAGCTTCTGAGTAGCAAAGATCATTATCAGAAGAGAGAAAAGGCCATCACAGAATGGGAGAGAAACTATCTGCAAATCACATGCATAGGGGTTAGTGTTCAGAATATGCAAAGAAACCCCTGCAGCACAACAGTAAAATCAGAAACAAATCCCAAACTCCAGCACTCTGATTCAAAGAGTAGATTCACAATTTGTATAGAGATTGCTCCAAATACTTTCATGGCCAGTAAGATAATGTAACAATGCTCAATGCCACTAAAAACACATCAATTAAGATATGCATACATATGCACAAATAAATACATGCATGTAAGTGATAGGATATTATTCAGCTTAAAAAAGAAAATGAAATTTTGATGCAAGCTCGCTATAGTGTAAATGAACCTGAAGACATTATGCTAAGTGAAATAACTCTACAGGAAAGGTCAAATACTATTCTACTACACTGACATGTACTGACGGAGACATGCAGGTACAGAGGTCAGTGGTTACCAGTGGCTTGGGGGTAAGTTTGGAAGGACGGAAACTATCTTGCAATGAGTGGTCATTGCATGTCAATACTGTACTTAATATCATTAAACTGCACACTAAAAATAGTTGAGATAACAAATGGTACTCTGTAGCATTCTCCAGCTCCTACCACAGTGCTCGCTTGTAGAATGGTGAGGAGGCCTAAGAAGGTTGGTCTAAACAAAGGTGGAGAAACCGCCCTTGTGGAGGAGGACCATAAAGTAAATATTTGGAACTTTATGGGGTGTACAGTATTCAGTCTTGCAATTTTAGTAGAAAAGCTCTCATGGGCTCTGAGTCGGTGACTGAGTGTGTCTGTGTTGCCTTGATGCTTAGATGTCAGAAGAGGTAGCTGTCCTAGTGTGCTTTCTGATGCTGTTTTAAAACAATGACTAAAATCAAACCAGGGAGGAAAGGGTTTATTTCAGTATACAGGCCAGAGGTTACAGTTCATGATGGATGGAAGCCAAGGTAGGTACCTGCAGGCCAGACCTGAAGGAGACCTTAGAAGGATGCCCCCTATGGGCTTACGTTCCTAGATTACTTTCCTTACGCAGCGCAGGCCTACCTGCCTAGAGATGCTATTGACTACGGTTGGCTGGACACTCCAACATTAATTAGCCATCAATAAATTCATCACAGATTTGACCACCAGCCAATCTGATGGAGGGAGTTTCTCAGCTGAGGTTCCCTTTCCCCAGTTGTCTTTCAAGTCAAGTTGTTGATTGCAGCTAACTTCAATGGTGGTGGGCAGGATTCGGGTTCCTCATCATTCAACTACAGTATTCTGAACAGTTCCTGTCTCGGAAGAAGCCATATGTACATGTCAGACATTATGTTACTGTTTGACAGCATTGCTATAGTAATTATAGAGAATGATGAGGAAAGCCACCTAGCATATGGTATTTACTGCCTAACTATAGCTGTTAAATCATGACATAACAGGTATTTCTCTTACTGGATATAAATGAATACCCAGTTAGGTGATAGAGAAGTGAGGCAGGGCATAGTGGCACTGAATGGAGCAGAATCTTCTTTGACTGGATAGGGTTGTGTAGACAGAGACTGCTCATTCGTTCCCAACTTCCCAGATGCCAATAATCACACAGAAACTATATTAATTAAAACACCAGTCATCCTATTAGCTCAGGCTTCTTACTAACTCTTACATCTTAAATTAACCCATTCCTATTATTTTATATTTTACCACAAGGCTTGTGGTTTATGGGTAAGATTCTGGGGTGTGTCTCCTTTGGCAGTTACATGATGTCTCTCTGACTCTGCCTTCTTTTCTCCTCTATCTCTGCTTGGAATTTCCACCTTGCTCTATTCTGCCCTGTCAGAGGCTCCTCATGGTGTTTGTTAGCCGTTTGGACAAGAAACTGCTCTTATCTGGACTACTTGATGGTATGCTATATGAACTGGACAGACATGTAGGACCCACAAAAAAAAATTACCGCTAAATTGCCTTAAAAAGGTGAGACAGTCCTTCATGGTTCCTGATTCATGAAAGAGTCTGCCAGACATTCTGCAGACACAGAAGAAAGTGACTGACAAACTGACAATATAGGTGGAACTGTCTTTGAAATTTCCTTCTTCATTGAGAAGTCTGCCAGATACTACGAGCCTATAGGCTGAAGATTGATGTTACAAAAGAACTTTGGGTATCTGTCCAGGCAGCAAGATGTCTCTGTCAATTCTAGAGTTTTGGAAGTTGCTTACGATGTACTTCCTGTTAACTTATCCTTCAGGGGTCTTTGATTGAGCTAAAAAATAGATAGTTATAATTACAGTTTTTCTTAGTTATGATAAAAGATAAAGTAAATATAAATAGTGTAACTGCAATTCTTTCTTGATACCTTTTTTATATGTAATTTTACTATGTTAAAGTTAAAACCTTCCTTTTTATTTGAACAGAAAAGGGGAAATGGTGTGAGAAGTCCTTCTGTATATGTGTTGCTTTTATTGGTTAATGAATAAAGAAGCTTCTTGGGCCTATTACAGAGCAGAAGAGAGCAAGGTGGGAATTCCAAGCAGAGACAGAGAAGGAAAGAAGGTGGAGTCAGGGAGACACCATGCCAAAGGAGACAGATGCTGGACAGAAACTTACTGGTAGGCTGTGGCAATATACAGAGGAATAGAAATGGGTTAATTTAAGATGTAAGTGTTACTTAATAAGATGCCTCAAGCTGTTGGCTAAGCAGTATTGCAGTTAATATAGTTTTAGTGTGATTATTTTGGGTCTAGGCAGTAGGAAATGAACAAGCACCCTCTGCCTACAGAGGGTTTGGTCACAGTTTTGATGGATACTGCCCACAAACCTATGACATTGTAGTGATGAGGCTAGCAGGCCTGCTTTTCGTCCTGCCCGGCTCCCAAACAGCTAGTTTTACACCTGAAATAACAACACACAAATTGTATTCATTATAAACACTTCCTGGACCATTAGCTCTAGCCTCTTACTAGCTAACTCTCACATCTTGATTAACCCATTTCTATTAATATCGCCACTTGACTGTGGTTTACCGGCATGAGTCTAACCACTGTCCGTCTTGGGTAGGAGAAGCATGGCATCTGCATCTGCCTCACTGCCTTCTTCCTCCCAGCATTCTGCTCTGTCTTCCCCACCTATCTATGTCTGACCTCTCAGGCTAAGCAGTTTTCTTTATTAATTAGCCAATGAAAGCAACAGATAGATAGAAGACCCTCCTACATCATGCCATCACCATGGGCCTATGGGACTGATGCTCTACATCCTTCGTAATACATGGGACCCACTGCTGGCTGCTGCTGGCTCCAAGCATCACCTTGCAGAGCCACATTCATGGACCCCTCAGCCAGTTCCTTCAACAAGCACACTTTTGTCAGCATCTCCATGAGCTCTAGTGAAAACTCTCAGGAGAAGTTGATGATGTGTATTCAAAGACCTCCTCTCTAGGTGACTCTGCTGCTGCAGAAGTATGAGGCCAGTGCTGTATATGATGAGGCGGTGGCATTTCCACTTGCTTTGATGGGACTGGAGTTCTTGACTTGGAAAGGGGGCCACCAGTATTTTCCACTCTTCTGCCCTGACACTGCTGCCTCCAATGACTGTGTCATACATGTGTGTGTGTGTTGAGCTGAGGGAGCTTATGCACATCTTTGTCATATTCAGCTTGTCAGCAAAAGATAGCCAAGGAACTGATGCTCGCCAAGTGCTGGGAGGTGCTCGTGAAGAGAGTTTGGAGGAATGTAGGCAGGTCCAGGTGCAAGCAAGGATTGCATGTTTAAATATGACAGCGGATGTGGGAGACAAGCTGGCTGTCTGGTCAAAATCTAGGGTTGGGGCACATCTAACTCTCTTTGTTCTATTTGTTTCTGAACTTGGTTTGGTGGCAGCATCTTCTCATTAGGAGAACATTAGTGTGGGCAATTCTCCATATGGCCACAATTCTCAGTGTGTGTCAACACACATGAAGAGACACTTCTTTCATCGGCCAGAGCTACATCAGTCCATATACACATAGTTTCTGCATGAGCCCAACTTCCCCGGCAGCAGAAAGACCCCTCCCGGTTATCCCCAGCACAGATCCTTGGTTCCTTCCCAGAAAAGTCCTTGGGAGGCCGAGAAGCCTGGAAACATCTGTTCAGTTAGTGCCAGTCTGCTTTGGAAGGGATGAAGCAGCACCTCCTGGGCAGCGAAGGAACCTCTGGTTTCCTAGGTAAACGCGGAGAGCTCAGACATAGGATTGACATCAGGAGCAGAAGCCTCGCCTGGCATGTGTGAGTGGAGCTGGGGTTGGAGGGAGCTCCTCAGTAAAGCTTTCATGAATGTTGGATCTCTCCTCAACATTAAGATCAAAACAAATTGTGAGCGGCAGGGTCTTTCTAGTAGAGATTCTGTCTTATCCTCAGTATGTCACTTGGAAAAGGAAGCCACACTCTCTAAAGACCTTTTATGGCCAAGCCAAAGTAAAATATGGAGAATCAGTGTTTGTGCACAGAAGGTGGAAGATATGGAGAAACAGTGTTTGTGCACAGAAGGTGGATGTCTCTTCAGGAGTGCCCAATGTGCATGCACACACACACACATCACCTCACCTAACTAGTGATAAGGATGAGGTGGCCACTCATTTCCTCTTGCTATGTGTCTTCGGACGTTTATCTCTACTGGGCCTTCCTGATACTTCTTTGTCTTGAGATTAGGTTATAATTCCTTTCCATGAACTAGGGCTTTTCTTATTTGGCCAAGAGATTGGTGATGGCTCTCTTTAAAAAGATGTAACAGAAGATTTAAAAACGGATACTGATTCAATCAGGCTGTCTGTACTTACTTCTGTACAGTTGGGAAAATGGGAGCAGATGGGGTTAAGAGAAGTTGGTTAGGAGGAAAACTGCATGCAAGCGTGCACTCCAGCTAGTTGGAAGCAACTGTGCTGTGTTCAGACCTTGCTATCCCTAAGAGTTCACCCCCACTTGCTGGTTAGTGCTCCAGCTTTTTGATGGGCTCACGACTTTGCTTACCACCCACTGTAAAGAAGTAAATAATCATAATCCTGAAACTTTATCTAGCACGGGATGGTGTGACTCAAATGTGATGTGTGCTTGTCTAGCAGAACATCATCCTCCGCTGACTTTGATGGATGAACATAGAGTCTTTGAAGCAAAGATACAGACGTGCCTGAGAGTACTGGTAAGTTTGCTATCTTAAATGAAATCGTACAAACCCATCCTTTGTTCCCTGGGTTAATATGCTGACTCTGGTGAGGGTCGTGAGGTTTTCATGTTAAAATGCTCTGTGTCCCCTCTTCTCTGCTGGTCTCCTTGGAGACAGACAGAAGTAGTTCATTTCAAGCTTGACTTCTGCAGGCATTCATGGGTGACCATTGCAAGCATAAGTGGCAGAGTGGCCTTGAGGGACAGACAGGAGGAAAAGGTCCCCTAGGCACAAGAAACAGCTAAGTCAAGGTGCAGAGTGGAGAGTGGGTAGGTGTTATGTAAGCAGAGAAGAGCTCCACGTGGATGGGCTGAAAGATGGCAGGAGGTATGGAATAGGGTACTAATTGCTGAAAGTGTATTTTTATCACCTTGGAAACAGGGAATCGGCGTCTCCTCAGCCTGAGTCGATCAGGTCTGATCTGTGTTCTGTGGATGAAAACTGTAGGTGTATAAGGAAGGATGGGGGAGCAAGGGGTTGGCAGAAGGCCATACATGTGGGGATCTATATTATTTTTATACAGAGCAGTATTGGCATTATTGACAGCGGGAGTGGGCCTGCACCAGCTGAGCTGGGGATTACTGAGGGGGTAAACCATGGGGGGATTACTGAGGGGGTAAATGGTGGTGAAGGGAAAGGAGTGGGTGGTGCCTTCACCTCAGCTGAGAACCTCTGTGTCCATACATGATCATGTTCATAGATGAGCAGCCTCGATTGGCCTTCCCCATAACCTTCTCTATGGGACACGGGCAGCTGAGTTGTCTGGGGAATGAGGCAAGATCACACAACTCTGTCTTTACCCAAGTTCAGTTCAAGGTCTGCTGCCTCTAAGGGAGAACAGAAATGAAAATTCTAGAGGTTGATCTCCCACGTCCAGCAGGGAGGAGACTTGTGGACTGTTCTGCTTTATATTGGCATTTGGGGGATCTTCTCATAGAGTAGACTGCTTCAGAGCCTCTAGGGTAGGGGTAAGGGTATTTTTTAAAGTTACATTCATTTGTTTTACTTTATGTGTTTGTGCCTCTGTGCGCATATACCATAGCACACACACAGAGGTCAGAGGGCAACTCTCCAGAAGTCATTCATTTCTTCTATCATCTAGGTCCCAAGAATTGGACTCAGGTCATCACACTTGGTGGTGCACGCCTTTGCACGCTGATCCATCTCTATAGATGTTCTTGTTAATAGGAGTGATACCCTTGAAAATTGACTCGGAGGAAATGCAAACCCTGTAGCCCCCTAGAAACTCCATCTTCTCCTGTGGAGGGTGGGAGTAGTAAGGTCAACCTATAGAATTACTGAGAAGATGGATACTATGGCGACTCTAGTATCAGTTGACAGCAATCTGTCCTCAGATTCGATTCTGCACCAAGTATTTATTTTTCTTGATTATTTTACACAATAGCTCTCTGAAGTGGGTGTGGTGGTTTGAAATGAAAAAAGGCCCCATAAGCTCATATATTTGCATGCTTGGTCTCCATTTGAAGAACTTTTTGGAAGGATTAGGAAGTAGCCTTGATGGAGTAGGCGTATCCTTGTTAGAGGAGGTATGTTGCTGGGAGCAGGCTGTGAGGTTTCAAAAGTCCATACCATGCCCAGTCTCTCTCTTTCTCTGTCTCTTCTCTGCCTGTCACTGTCTCCATCTCTGTCTCTGTCTCTTTCTCTCTGCCTGCTTGCCTGCCTACTAAGATGTAGCTCTTAGCCATTGCTGTAGCACCAGCCTGGAGGCTGCCATGCTCCCTGCCATGATGATAATGGACTCACCCTTTGAAACTGTAAGCCAGGCCCCAATTAAATGATTTCTTTTATGAGCTGTCTTGGTCATGGTGTCTCTTCACAGCAACAGAATGGTGACTAAGACAGCATGGAATCCATTACATCATGCAGATGAGACAGACACCTGTTAGGAAAGTGAGATTACTTGCTGTGAGATAGAAGAAGCACATAGACCTTTTAGCCAAGCCTGGCCTTGTCAGAAGTCATCATTTCAATCCCTATGCGTTACCAAGTTTAGCACAGAACCCCAGAGAGAACAGTATTTTGTCATTGCATTCTGGTCAATTGAGCAATACCGTGTCTCCTGATTAGCGAGGCAGAATTTTATGGTGGATATCATCTATTAAAGCAAGGTAGCCATAGGGTAAACTCCATGAAGGAGTCATGACGGTAGAACAAACTGCTTCTTGAAGCCACCTGTACCAACTCTTTGTGAGTCCAGGAACCTTGACTCCTCAGCAGCTTTCAAACTGTAGAGGAAACCTGCCCAAAGTTACTCCAAACAAGATAAAACCCAACAGACTTCTGTGGGTCACAAAATTAAGAATACAGAACTACACAGCTTTGGGTCCCCTGGAACAGCTGATTTCAGGAGCTCTAAGGATGCTGTTATGGATTCTTCAGATGCTGAGCTCTACTTTTCCAGACTGATTCCGTTCTCAGACAGGATGTCCATTCATGACAGGCTTACAACTCTGTTTACATCTGTGAAAATGATGCCTCTTTTCAACAACCATGACAAAGAGGTTTGGGGTTGAATCTCATTGGTTTTGACATCTAGCTCCTAAATCTTTGCTTGGAGTTGGCCCATGTTAAATGACATAAAACTTGATGAGAAAGGAAACTGTTTTTCCCGCCAAACAAACTACTTAATCTTGGAGATTAGAGAAGGGTAGGTAAGAAGCAGTCAGAAAAGAAAGTTGTCGCCGGGCGGTGGTGGCGCACGCCTTTAATCCCAGCACTTGGGAGGCAGAGGCAGGCGGATCTCTGTGAGTTCGAGGCCAGCCTGGTATACAAGAGCTAGTTCCAGGACAGGCTCCAAAGCCACAGAGAAACCCTGTCTCAAAAAACCAAAAAAAAAAAAAAAAAAAAAAAACCAAAAAAAAAAAAAAAAGTCCCCTCACATTGAACTCTGTAGAAAAGGAGAAGAGACGGGGCAGAGTGTGGAAAATGAATAGAAATGACTCCGTGCATCTAGATTCTACACTCAGAACCCCAAATGCAATCTTTTTGTGCAGTTCTGCATTCTACCTAGCCCAGACACTGAGACAAGAGAATTTCAAGCTCAAGGTTAGCCTGGGCCATACAGTGAGACACTTTATCTAAGTAAAAGTTAGAAGAGAACTGAAGGTATTCACCCATTGGTGGAGTGGTTACCCACATTTAAAAGGTTCTAGGGTCAAATCCCAGTGCTGAATTAACCCTCATCAAAACTGAGCAACCAACCAAACACCAGCTCCCTCATTCCCCAGCTCACATGATACATGGCATAGTGCTTAACCCGACAACTTGCTCAATCGCATTTCCATGAATTTCCATGAAAGTGGCTTGCTTCTTGTTTATGTGGAGATTTTAATTAAAATTTGAAAAATATTATATCCAAGCAGCGGCCAAAGAGCCTGCCTTGGCTGCAAGAAGCAGGCCTTAGGGTTCTAACGGAAGCCGAGGAGCTGGGCAAAGGAGAGGACTCATGGTAAACCTCACACAAACTTGTAAGCACGTGTGGACCATTCTGGGCTGCAAATTATTGAGTCACCAGCTAACTCAGATAGGGGTTCTAGCCCAGAACATGGCTTTGTGTATGGTTATACCCCTGGATATAGGGTGGCTGCAGAGGCTGCAGACAGAAACTCTGGGCTCCCTGATCCAGGTTACTGCAACCCATGATGATTATTGGTCCTGGCAGACATCACACAAGTGACCATCTGCTTAATGGCTGTTTGCATAGCTGGGCTGACCCTCTGTGAGGACAGGGGTTTTGTCTGGCAACTCCCTCAGGTCCAGTGTTTGGCAAACAGTGCATGTTCAATCAATACTTGTTGACTCTGGCTGATTCTACAAAGTTTATAATGCTTTTCTAAACTCTCCACACAAAAAATACACAAATGCATTCTGTTGGAAAAATATCCCAGCATTACAGATAGGGAGGAGTGTCTTCCGAAGAGCCCCATCCCACCAGTTCCACTAGGGTAAGAACCACAGCCATGGTAGGTGTGTCACCTTTACTTCTTACTTCTTACAAATGTAGCTATAAACGTACATGGTACCATTTTGAGACTTAAACTTTTGAAGCAATCATTGATCCATAAGATGTTTTCAAACAATATGGTGAAGTCCCTTGTATCCTTTCCCAGCTGTTCCCAGCAGTCACATCTTACATAATTACACAACATCGAAACCACAGAAGGGCACTAGGCATTGAGTATAGTTTCAGAATGTATTCTGCATACAGATATGTATTGCTACCACCGCAATCAAGATGCAGAATTATTCTGTCCACAAGTTGTTCTAATTACGCCATCACCCATCCATCCATAATCTTCTCCTCATCCCACGATCTCCTCTTCTCTCTAATCTTAGTCAACCATTGGTCTGTTCACCAGTTCTAGGCCTCTGTTTCCTCCTCAGTGATGTAGTTGTGAGGTCAGATGGCATCAAGACCTCAGTGTTGCTTTTTTATTTCTTCCAGTGCAATTGCCCTTGAAAGTAAATCTTCTATAAACCACGAATGATGCAGTGTTACACACACACTGCTTACACACATGTCCCAGAGACTGCTCACCTTCAGGATACTCAGCTGTGCCCATGTCTTCTTAACTCTCATGTAATACTCTCTGGATTGGAAGAGTTAGCATATGTCCATGAGGCCCTTGTTGCTAGTAAGTTCTGTTCTCTCCATTCAAAGGCATGCTTACAGTCTCTAGCCCTGGGCCCAGAGAACATCCCAAGATGCTGTCAGCCAGACCTGGAAAGCAGAAGAAAACTCATCAGGAGTGTCCCTAAGAATCCCCAGCAGGAATATCAAGCCATGAAGTGTGTCACACCTAGGACTTAAGATTAGTTTGTATGCTTAGAGGTCACTTGGCATTTTTGTCGCCTGGAAAGAGGAATGAAGCTGTAGGAAAAGGATAAAAATAAACAAACCCTTTACAGCCACGGACTTACTTTATTACGGCTGTGTTAAAATACATTGAGAACGGCAGCTCAAAGGGAAAGGGCTGGTTTTTTTTTCTCACGGTCCATTAGGGTAATAGGGGCCTGAAACATCCAAATTCAGGAAGCAGAGAACTGTGATGCGTGCTGCTGCCTGGCTCCCCTACTCCACTCTACAGTTCAGCATCTCAGGCAGGGAATGATGCCACCCACATTGATCTTCCTACCTCACTGCAATCAGAGCTCAGCCCAGAGACCCATTTCCTAGGTGATTCTAAATTCTATCAAGCTGACTATTTTAGTTTACTATGAATGTCAGTAAGGGCTACCTCAATGCTTCAGAAAGATGTACCACACACGCACACCACAGAGAGAGAGAGAGAGAGAGAGAGAGAGAGAGAGACAGAGAGACAGAGAGAGACAGAGAGACAGAGAGAGACAGAGAGAGAGAGAGGACTCAATTCAGTGCAGGAACCAGTGATACAATGCCAGCAGCAGCTCTTTTGCCTTCCAAGCACCAGTTCTGTCTCCTGAGTGACAGAGAGAGGAATACTCAGGTATCCCACAAACTGCCCCTGAGGGTATTGGCTGTAGGAGCACAGTGGGAGGAGTCAGGTAGAAGTGAATCTTCTACCCTAGAGCCCTCATTGTAGTACCATTGAACCAGCATAAATGTCAAACTCTTTGCTACACCCAGAAGGAACCCTGCCATGATTTCTAGGCTAGAAAGCTCTAAGGTCCAGGACCCAGGCAATCCTGATTTATTTGCCTGAGTCCCAGCCCCCTCCCAGATTCCTCGCTTGCCAGCCTCCCCCTTGACCCCCCCACGCCGTCTCTCTCTCTTCTCCAGCCTGTTTCAAGCCTTTTGTACAGAGTCTTGGGCCTGTTTGTTATCCATGTCTGGAAGGCTTAGGGCTTTATTTAGAGTTTTCTTATTCTTTGGGAGAATAAAACCGGGCTCATTTTACTAGATGAAACCAGGAATCTAAACTGAAAGCAGAGGCCTTGCAAACAAAGCCCTTTTATGTGGTGACTCCGAATGAGTTTACTGTAACAGAAACAGGACAAGTAAATACATGGGGCTACGATCATGAACTGCAAAGTCGCTGAAGTGTGAGGTGACTGTCTACGGCTCTCCTGTCCCAGTCCTCCCTTTGCGGTTCCATCACAGGACTCTCGGGAGTGGGAAGGACCCGTGGAAGAGAAAAGGATCTCCAGTGGTAGGGCCAATCCCTGATCTGCTCAGAAGACCTCCTGCAGGGCCCACCCAGATGGGTGCTCCTCCTCCCCCTTCCTGTGGTCCCTGAAGATGCTTTTCTGAAGGAAGGAACTCTCAGAATCAGCCTGCTTTGATAGCTAGGCCCAGTGTGGAGGGGCTGGTGAGCAGCCATACAGGGGAAAGATGAGAAAAAGCTTACCAGAGACTAGAGAGGCAGCTCAGAGGACAAAGCACCAGCCGTGTAAGCATGGCAACCCGAGTTCAGATCCCTAGAACTCATACAAATGCTTTTGGACTTGGTGGCTCCTCAGTAATCCCAGCCTCAGGAAAGGGATCCCCAGGACAAGCTGGCTAGCCAGAGTAGCCAAATTATTGAGCTACGAGTTCAGATGACTCACCCTGCCTCAATATATAATGTGGAGAGTGATCAGTGACACATGTCAACCTCTGGCTCCACATGTGTGGACATATGCATGCATGGACACTTGCACACACATGCGCACCCACGCTCATGTAAACATGAACACATATATGATCACACACTCTATATATACACGCACTGTAAAGAGGGGACTGGGAATATAGTTCCGTGTTAGATGCTTGTTTAGCATGGAGAATGAGGTGGAGGGGAGGGAGGGAGGGAGGGAAGGGGGAGCTGTCTGTGCCCATCAGCTGTCATTGTTGCTGGAGGGGGAAGTTCCTCCTTAAGTCCACCAAAGGCCCAGGGTGTGCCCAGCAGGTGGAACTTATTATAGATGAACATCTTTGCCAGTGGGGTTGGCAACCTGGCACTCAACCTCTCTCCCAGAGAAAACAGCTAAACATGGCGTGAAGTTTCATCTGGGTGGTTCTGAGATAGTCAGTTGGATTCGGAGCTGAGGGGTAAGGGTCAAGCCAGTACAAGTTCTGTGGGAAAAGGGAAACGGGGAGGGGCTAGTTAACCTCTCTGCTGTGGTGTGCTAGTAAATATTTAACAACCAGCTCTTGGGACTGAGGGGAGACTGGTTCTGCTGCCCTGTGGCCTTCTCTGGTACAAATATGTCCAGCAAGAGCCAAGCAGAGGCTACCATGAGAAGTCAGGCGGCTGGTGAAAGCTAAGAACATTTAACAGTCGCCTCTCCCGAGTTGTTATCTCCCTCCCCCCCCCCCCGCCCCCAGCTTGTGTGGTTCAGGAAGTGGATCGTGGAGGGCTGGGAGTGAAGGGTATTGGAACCTTGTGGGAGAAAGTATCAGAACCATATTTCCAGGAATCGTGAGCACACTGTTTCCTAACACTTGGAATATGTGTCTGCCTGTCCTCATAGGAACATGGCAAGACTCATCTACATGGGCCAGTGGCAGATGCTAGCTAGCTAGCTGATGCCTTCCATGTGGTCCATCACACAGTAGAGCTCATACGTGTTCTGATTGGTCCAGTGGTCTTTTGGATATGCTAATTAACTGTAAAAATACCCATGGTGCCCGAGAAACGGGGGTAAATCCCATCCCCACCTCAGCTCTTGGAATTTGGATGTTGGAGTCTCACAGAGGGTTGCTTTTGTCTGCCTAAGCTGTGCTTCAGAACTTGCTAAACACGCAGATCTTGGGAATCACGGTTTGAACAAGACTTTTGGATGATTTTTATACAAGCTCCGTTTTTAAAATAACATCCTGATGAGGTAGGCTTTGCAGAGAAACATGAAGCTGGTAAATCTTGACAACAGTATTCAAAGTTATACGGTTTAGGAACACATGGACCCAGAAATGCATGTTAGGTGTACCAGATGCCAAAACAAATCAACAAACCGGACTTTGATGGCCTAGAAGTGATTGACTGAATGAGTGAGTAAATGAATATGTTTCCACCGACTGCATTCTGTGAATCAGAGGGAATAAAGGAAATGGGGCAGGGAATAGGAGCCAATGATACTAGTTGAGGTGAGGTCATAGTATAAGGTCACAATGGGGGAGAACCGACCTTGAACTATAACCATAGCTTAGTTATGATTTCACCATGCAGGGTGGTGTTGCATGCTGGGTACTTTCCTGTGCTTTGTCATGGGTGAGTTTTCTGTCATAATCTCATTTCCATCCACCAAATGTCTCAGGAGGAGAGCTGCTGTTGTCCATGTCTCTCAGAGTGATTCAGAGAGGATAGCATGCTAAACTTAGTGCTGGGAAGCAGACTAGTTGAGGCCGAGTCTCCATTCTTCTGGTTTGTTCTCCTTGGCCTCTGCGGTGGATGAGGCTTCAAGCCTCCACCGCCTAAGATAGGGGTGGCCATGAAGACCACCATGAGCAGGAGTGGAGGGAAGTGGTAGGCAGCATGCTTGCTGCCGGAAGACCATCTGCAGCCACTTCACTGGGAAATGCAAGCCATCTCTGCTTGGTTCCTGGAAACTGTCACTGTTGCCAGGGCATCCCGAGCACTCGTGTGGACAGATGCTATCTGCTGGAGAAATGATTTCCTCATGACTCTCCAGTAGCTCCAGTCCTGCCTTTCGTTTTATCCCACGGCCATGTGCGGGTCAAACGAGGCTGGGAGCATGTGTTCTGGGAACTGGGGCTGTTTCCTAGGAGATAAAAGTCATCTGCGGTAATTAAAACTTCAGAATGAAAGGAGGTGATTTCTGAAGAATGTTCTCTGTGTCATGCTTTTCTTCCTCCTCTTCCTCTTCCTCTTCTCTGCTCACAATTCTGCCCAGAGATAATGACAAAGTTATGAAAATAAAAGTCTTGCTGGCTGGGAGAGGCACATACTTGCGTCGTGGGGAGGATGGAGTTGGAGAGTCTTCCTTGTGCTAGCAGGCTGGCCTTCCCGGGAGACAAACTTCGTGAGCCCCAGGGTCTGGAACCAACATGACATAGTGTAATTAGCAGGCAGATTGGTGTTTGCAGACAACCTTTCTCTAAAGAATGCACATGGTACTGTGGGCAAGAAGATGAGACACGAGGCAGGGGGAAAGGGGCAGCACCACCCAAATGGCTTGGCCACAGGCGTGTTTTCATTGACCCACTTTTGTGATGGTGAAATGGCTGGGTTCCTGGGTCCCTGTTGGAGTAAGAAATTGGTAGAGTTACTTTGGAGGATACGGGTTAGTAAATGCGTTCCCTGGGTTTCAAAGTGTTTCAAAGCACTAGAGTTTGGGGTTGTTGTATTGGCCTAAGAGTAGGAAATGGTTTGAATTTATGCAAGAGATAGTTTGTATCTTATGGCAGAACTTTATATAGCATCTGTGATGGTCAGCTTTTGTCAACCTAACCCAAACTGGGTCACCTAGGAAGAGAGAACCTCAATTGAGAAATTGCCTCCAAATTCGTCTATGAACACGTTTGTGAGGCTGTTTTCCTTTTTCTTTTAGTTTGATGACTTATATGACAGGGTCTAGCCCACTGTGGGTAGTCCAATATCTAGGCAGGTCATCTGGGATTATGTAAGAAACAATCAGAGTGAGCTAGTAAACAGCATTCCTCCATGGTCTCTGCTTCAGCTCCTGACTTGGGATTCCTTCCTTGACTTCCCTCAGTGATGAACTATGTGTCAGAAGTGATAAAGCCCTTCTTTCCCACGTTGCTTTTGGTTAGTGTTTTTATCACAAAAGAAAGGCAAACCAGAACAACTCCAAAAATGGATAATTTCTACCTACAGATATAAAACCAAATATTTTATGTATGTATATATTTGTATATAAGGGGGATTGGTTCATGGAATTATGGAAGCCAGCCTACCCCGAACCCCAATCTGCCAACTGAAATCTGGGGAGCTATGAAAGTCCAAAGCCTGATGTCTAAGCCAAAAGGCCTGAGACTCTGGAGTGTGGTTTCCATGTGAGAGAGAAGATAGACATTTCAACTCACCTAGAAGACGTGGATTCTCACTTGCTCTTTTATTCTGTCGTGGTTGGTGTAGCTAGTACGATGCTCACTCAAACTGCTGAGAGCCATCTCTACTCCAGGCACTGATTCCGATGCAAATCTCACCTGGAAAGAATGAATGGACAAATTTGGAACTATTGATGTTTTACCAGCAGCGAGACATCGCTCAGTTCAGGCAGGAGGTCAAGTCAGCATCACCCTATGCAAAATGCATTTATAAATGCAAAAACCCAAGGCTCTGGAATGGGAGCACTCGCAGTAAACCAGGCTAGGGAAGGCCACACATATAAGCTGAAGGTGCCCTTCTCCATGAAGGGTTGTGTGCACCATCTTTCCTCTGTGGCCCTCTGATTGAACCCTCTGCTCCAGTCCCAGGCTCAGATGCTCACAGAGGTAGGCTGCTTTGTTGTGTTGACTTCACAGCGGCTCTCGTCACAGAGCATCATAAAGACGAAGGAAACCAAAGCCTATAAAAGTCCAGTCTTTACTCTTGTGTCTTGACACACAGCAATTTGGAATTCCCAGAGCCACAAAGATCTCACCAGGTGCTGAAATGCGCACCTTGAGTTGATGGGTCTGCGACACCAACCGCCACACTCTTTCTTGCTCTGCCATTCACTGCCCTGTGTGGTTGCTCGGGATTGGCAAAATACATCCTGTGCTCCTACAGGCTTCACACACTCTGTCTCACGTGGCACCCTGATACCACCACCTACCTCCACAGGGCACTCTGATACCACCACCACCTCCTACATACGGCACCCTGATACCACCACCACCTCCACACGGCACCCTGATACCACCACCACCTCCACAGGATACCCTGATACCACCACCACCTCCACACGGCACCCTGATACCACCACCACCTCCACAGGATACCCTGATACCACCACCACCTCCACACGGCACCCTGACACCACCACCGCCTCCACCAGTTTGAAAGTGAAAGCTAATGCAGGTCTTCGCAGCCTCACTCCTTCCCGAAGGTACTGATCGCTGTGTGACTGGCGTGTGGTTTTACAGTGGCTTTGTCGGTCTCTTGGTAGTACACAGGCTTTGCTTGTGTATGGCTCTATCTGTTTATTAGCAGATATGCCTTAAGAAAATGTGAAGGTTTTAATGAGCGCACTACTATTGCCAAGGGTAATAGTTGCCACAGTAAAATTAGTATAAGGGCCAGTGAGATGGCTGGGGAGGAACGCCTGGTGAAGGGTCTTGCAAGTAAGCATGGCGACCTGAGGCAATCCCTGGAACTTACACAGAGGTGGATGGAGAAAACCTACTTCACAAAGGTGTCCTCTGACTTCCACAAGTGAGCATGCATGTATGCTCACATATATACATCTTATACATGCCTCCTCCCATAATAATAGAAACACGAACCCTGCGTGCTGAGCCCACAATGAACCATGCTTAGCATTTCATGGGTGTTTCAGCCTCAACTGTCAGCATCTATGCTCCCCTGATGGGGTCTAAGGATGAACTGAGCTTCTCAGATGAGACTATACACAGGATGTGGAGGAACATTTATATTAATAGCAGGGCATTAAGTAAATACCTCACGGCCACTGCGTTAGAACGGCTGATATTGAGCTTGCAATAATGCAGCCATCACAGGCTTGACACTTTGAACTTGAGTTTCTCACTCTTTACTCGTGGCTTGTTCATAGGGAGGAAAATGTTTCAAGGAACCGTCACTCATGGCCTGATCTTCCATATGTCTCTGACAGCCAGATCTAGTCAGCAGAGAGAGCGGGAAGAGATCAATAAATCTACCAGCAACGACCTACCATCAAACATAAACAAACCCAGTGCTGTGTCCTCTGCTACTTCCTGAGATGAGATGGAGCAAGCTCAAAAGGATCACACTGGTGGCCCATCAGCTCTGGCTCCAATCTAGTAATGCACCAGATTGTCTTCAGCCAAACCACCAAGTGACCGCATTTCCTCATGAGGTACCGTCTAATAAAAACTCTAGGAACCTGTCCTCTGCTTCCAACATGGTCCCTTCCACTCAAAGAAAGGTGGCAGATTGAAAGGCATGGGCAAATTGAAGTCCTTCGCTAGTCAATTTTTCTTTAACTTAAAGTTTCTATCTCTCAGGGTGGAAAGAAGAGATTAGAATTTTGTTTTTTATATATGTATTTTTTTTTCTTTAGCTGCTACACAAAACATAAAAGCAGACATATCAGTGGAGTGCCAGGTGATGTTTTTGATATATGCTGTGCAATGTTTAAGTCAAAGTTTATCAGCTTCCCAAGACAAGTGTGTATCCTTTCTTTATAGTGGCAATATTCAGAATTCATTCTTTTAGCCATTTATAATGGAGAGTGCATGGTGGGTATCTACAGTCACCACAAAACTCCAGATGTTCTCTCTCCTGTTTAACCATGACTTGGCACCCACTGATCAACCTTTACCTATCTCTCTCTTCTCATGGTGTGCACCCCTGTGTGCACACATGCACACACACACACACACACACAAGACAAGTTTATTACCCATTTTAAACAACTGACTTTGAAATTTTAGGCAGCAGTGAGCTGGAGAGAAGGCTCAGAAGCTAAGAGCACAGCGATACTGCTCTTGTGGAGGACATGGTTTAGTTTCCAGCATCCTCATTGGGCATCTTAGAACAGGATGTATTTCTAGCCCCTGGAAATGTGACACCTCTGACCTCCATGGGCACCTGCATTCATGTGCACTTACCCCCACAAAGTCCCACATGCATGCAGATAGTTAAAAATAAGACTTGAAAAATGCTTGGCATTCCCTATGTAGCCTGTATGCTGTGAGATGTGTATTCTCTCCTGTTTTGTATGGAGGTTGTCTCTTCTCTCTGATTATTAGTGTAAAGTTTCTGAGTTTGCCATAATTCTATTTATTGTTTGGTTTTGCTTCTGTTTGCGGAGGATCTTGTCCAAACCCTCCCTCATTTTGAGTGTCTGCCCTATGTTTTAAAATTTCAGGTTTTACATTGAAGACTCCAGTCCATTTTCAGTTGATCTTTGTAATTGGCGAGAAAGAGGAGTACGGTTTCATTCTCCTACCTGTGAATGCCCAGTTCCCCCAGCCCTGATTCTGAGGAAGCCTGGTGAAGGGACCACACTTTTACAGATTTCCAATTTCCCTCTAACCTTGAAACTCTTTCTGGCAAGCTGGTCTTACAGTACAATTGGTGCCTTCAACCACTAATGTTACCAGAGTTGTTGGAAAAGTTGCTTCCTGCTCTGAAGGCCTGGTCTGGGCAGTTTAGGGCGACTGACAGCACCCTTCATGTATCACCCATCTTTGCTCATCCCTCGGCATTTCTGACACCTCATAAACTTCCCTCCCTTGGTTGAACTTCCTTGCCTTCTGTCCATACATCCTGCTTTCCAAAGCCTCCGAGCCTTTAATTGAATAAATCCCATCTTCCTGGACCACGTCCTTGCTGTGTGAAAACTGACTCTCTTCCCTTATTGATGGGTCCAGTTCATCCCCAGGACTTGCTGCTGCTCCCTCCCGTGGGAAGCCTGCATGCCCTACCACCATCTCAAGTGCCCATGCCAAGAGCTGGAGCTACAGATCTCAGTTCCTCTGTTTTGTTGATTATCACATGGCTTAAGTATTGAGCCTTTTCTGATAGTCTCTGACCCTTTTATTCTTTCGAGTTTATTTTTACAAGAGTCTTCCCGAGAAGAAGTCTTTGCTCTAAGGCCACTGGCCAGTTGACTTTCCAGTAAGGCCGCTGCACGGGGGGCAAGCTCTGTTGGCTCTTACTTTCTCTGTGGACTGAAGGGAAGAACTGTGTAAAAGATTGTTTAACACAGATATATGTTGCATTGCAAAGCATAATTTTAGATCCTGGGATGTAATTTGTCTACCCCCCCCCCATTCTCTGAGTGTATACATACGTCAATGAAGCTTTCTCATTCTCATCCCTCCAAAAGGAGAGAGATTATATATCTGCCTTATCGATCATGTGTCCTCACACCCTTCGGGGCTAACGAGGACAAACAGTGTACTTTAGAGAGGCGCCCAGCTGTCCACTAGGGCATCTTCATGGAGGCCCCAATGATTATTGTTGGACCGGTAATTTTCCATGTCAAACTTCTCCCCCTGATTCAGCTGGTGGAAAGTTTTGTTTGACTCCTTGTTTTCTAGTGTCTGCTCCCACACTGACTCTGCCAACTGCTTGCCATATCCCCATATCCTCCAGGGCTCCCTTGCTCTTCTTGCCAGACAGCATCACTGTTATCAAGAAGGAATGCTCCTCCAGGCCATCTTTAAATCCTATTCATCGGGAAGCTTGCTTGCCTTGGTGTGTTATAGACACAGCATGATCTGCCATGTCTGTATACCCCTCTTTAATACTGCACAAATCCAAGACTCTGTTGAGTCTTAGTACCTGATTCCTTCAGAGTGACTGCACACATGCACACTCACACATGGTACTCTCTCTCTCTCTCTCTCTCTCTCTCTCTCTCTCTCTCTCTCTCTCATACTCTCTCTCTCTCTCTCTCTCACATACACACATCACACACATGCACACACACACACTCACACAGACCACATACATACACACACACTCTCCCTCCCTCCCTCCCTCCCTCCCTCTCTCTCTTACACACACACACCACACACACACATCACACATACACATTCTCCCCCCTTTCTCACACACACACATACACACACACACTTCCTCTCCCCCTCTCTCATACACACATCATACACACATGCACACACTCACACTCTCTCTCCCTTTCTCTCTCACAAACACCACACATACACCAGAAATACACCACACACACCACTCACACACATCACACTCTCATACACACACACCACAAACACACATCACACACACATACACACTCACACTCTCCCTCCCTATCTCTATCTCACACACACCACACACACACATTCCCCGCCCCCCCCCCCGCACTCATTCTACCCATATCCATCCAGTCTCATGCCTGAGTCTGCTTTTCTAGCCTTCCGGTTTTGTGCATAGCTAGTTTGGGTCATGTGGCACGTTCCTGGAGGACAATGTGCTTTAGTTTGCCAAGTGTGTATGTGTGTCCGTGTGTCGGCATGTAACTGAAGTGCTCTGGCTGGAACAATTCTGCCATATGGCCTGTTTTATTCAGCCAGGTGTAAATTTGCCCTTGGCCAAGTCTACAAAATGACTCTTTCAAACTGGCTGTTTCTTCCCAATGTGGCGAAAACAGAAAAGGAGTTGAAATGTTTCCTGACAGAGATGAGGGTCTTGGGGCCCTGGCATGCCCTGCCCCATAGAGGAGACCTCCCCTGGGGTCTTCAGCTCCTAGCCTCTCATACTGGGTTTTCCAAGGCTGCCATGGGAGACCCATTCACTAGTCCCATGTAATGGTTTGCAGAAACCTAGCTACCCTGGCTTCATGTGGAGAGAGACAGACCCACACAAAGGGCCACTGTTCCCGCTAAAGCCCAATAGAGAGGCAAGAGGGAGAAGGGCACAGGCAGCCCCTATGTAGGAGGATAAAAGGCCCCCTCGTCAACCCAAAGGCATCTGCCTACAGATTACAAGGCCCCGCACTACACGGGTCTCTTTGATAGAACCAGAGGTACAAAGGACATTGTATAGGGCTCTTAAAGCAGTTTCAGGGCCAAAGTCCTGTAATATGGATCCTGGGAAGAAGAAACTCCAGAAATCTAGCTTGGTCCTTGTATTTCATAAGCTGTGTTCCATGCCATGGGAACCTTCCAGCCTCTCGTCCAGGTACCAGACACTGTTTGGTCACTGCTGATGCCATCAATGCCCGCAATTCATGCGGTACTCAGGAAGATGGGGATTTGACAGCAGCGAGTTCTGGAGTCAGTCTTGGGTCTCAGACCCCCTGGCCTACTTCCTGTGCCTTGCAGCTAAGCCAATGGGCTTCCGGGACCTGAGTTCAGAGAAGTTTGGGGTGGGTGTGCTCTTCTCTGTTCTTTATGAGCAATTCTCCCTTGATCTCCTATACTCAGCCAAGTCTCTGGGGAGGGCAGAAGCAGAGACAAAGCTTTTTTACTGTGTTCATGGCCAGCCCAGATAAACAGTCATTGGCTTTGGTGTCCAAGCGTCATTCTGGCCTCTCACCTCTAGAAGTACGTGCTTTCTTTTTCCAATGGTCCTGCTCCTCTCAAGCTCCTGGGAACCTAGAAGCCATCCCTTTTTGCCAAACAGATCTGACTACTCAACTAAACTGACTGGTTCTTAAGCTGTTTGTGTTGAAAAAAAAAATCACCCAAGAGATTTGAAATGCAAGTCTCTAAACTCCACATGGAGAATGTTGTTGGGCAGGTTGGGATGGAGTTGGGAAACTTTGCTCTAGAGGGCCTGTAGTGATCCCACCTAAGGGGTTAGCAGATTCTACTGGCTAGGTTACTGACAGGCACAAATGACCCCCACTCCTGGATAGGCCTCTGTGTAACATGAAGGGCCAGGCCTGCTTGTTTGTGTTTTCTGTCCTCCCACCAGGTCCCCCACAACTGTTTTGCCCCAAAGAAAATCACACATAAATCTCTATAAGTTATAAAGCTGATTGGCCCATTAGCTCTAGCCTCTCACTGGCTAACTCTCACATCTTGATTAACCCATTTTTCTGATCTATTCTAGCCATGTGTCTCAGTACCTTTTTTCAGTGGGGCATATCACATCCTGCTGCTTCCGTGGTCTGGGCAGGAGTGGGAGGAATCAACTTCCTCCTTCCCAGAATTCTCCTGTTCTCATTACATCATTTCTACTTCCTGTCTGGTTTTCCGGCCTATATTTTCTGCCTGGCCAATCAGCGTTTATTTATAACATGATTGACAGAATACAGAAAATTCTCCCACACCACCTCTGTCTTTGCCCCTAGCACTTCTACACCGTCTTTCCTTATGCCGAAGTGACAGTTGTTCTGGTCCAATGCTGCTGTTGCTTCAGACCAACCCAATTCAGAAGGCAGGTGTTTCTGAGGGCAACCGTATGCTCAGTTATGTTGCTACACTGTCTATGATGTTACCCAGAGTGCACCTGGCATCGTCCTATCCCTCTTTCTTTGCCTCACATGTCTCTGGCACTGTCTTCCTGCTTTCATTGCCATCGAAAATGACCACACTCATTTATTTGTGTTCTCTTTTTGTCCAGGAACATTTCTCTTGTCTTTTGTTGCTGTTGTTTTCTTGTTCAGAACTCAGCTGAATACATGAAAAGAACTGACTTGAATAGGTAAATAAGGCAGAAATCTAGGCATATTTCCAGGACCACAGGCTTATTTAATATCTGCAATAGTATTTCCAATGTCCATGTTCTTCTAGGATTTTATGCCAGTAGCCTAAAAGCCATGAGATTACCAGTATTCACAAATCAGGTCATGAGCTGCTCCCCAGTGGTAACAACAATATGTTCAGAATTGTAGCAGTGTGATTTTTAAGAACTTGAGAGAACATATCCATCGCCTCAGAAAACTTGTGGAAAACAAACAAACCCCTAAAACTCAGAGTAAGAAAAGAAAACTTTAGCAGGGAGGTATGCTGACTTGGACTTCTAAGAAGATATAAAGGATGATGGTGGTGCAGGTTCGATCAAGGAAGTTGAGTTTCAAATTCATGATGCTCCAGGAGAGAAGAGGGGGTTAGCAGGCAGAGGTAGGAATGTGTACCCGGTCATGGGAGACCTCAGCACCTGACAGTCAGCCTGTGTGATAGGAATGCCCCTTGTACTAACCTGCTGACTGACATCTGAATTCACATTCCATGTAAGCAAGGGACCCGGAATCAGATGCTGGCTTGAATCCAGAGACTGGTGTTGACTCAGAACCTGGCTGAGAAATAGTATAACAGGAAGTCATGAACATGGGTCTAAAGAGCACAAGGGCAGTGTCTCAGGGGATTCCTAGGGACTCATGAGGGTTTGGGCATGCACCAGACCCGGAAGGAGAGTCAGTCCCTGAAGGTGTCAGGCTTTGGATTAAGAAATGGAGCCGTGGGGTCAGGCAGGGAGGAAGGAATTGGTCCCCGAGGCCTTAGATGGGCAGTCAGTTTATGGGGCACCCATGGCTTTGCCTGTGAATAGAGAGGGGGTTGTTAAAGGCATGGAGCTGATCTGGACAAATAAAGATTTCTTTTTGAGGCTCCTTGTGTGTTCTTCCCTCCTGGCAAGACCACCTACCCCTGGCTGAACCTCCTCCTCGCTGCATATGAGCAGTGGAGTTCCGGGCACTGGACAGTACTTGGTGTGAAGGAGTGCACGCTGTGGGCTCCGTGGTCCTCCCTCCACATTTCAGTCCCCAGGTTCTCCCGTGTCACTTTACCAGGCCATGGAAGACATGGCCTGAAACATTTAGCGCAACACAGTGGTCATGTAAAACTGGAAGGTGGTTTCAGTGTCTCCAGTGAGACACATTTGCTAGTGTCTACAGCCCCAAGACCCAGCTTTTACAAGCTGTCTGGGCCGTGCCGAGAGGGGCCCCGTGTTTTTCATATCTGGACTCTCCCACACTTGCAGCCTGGTGGGCGGCTTTCACTTTAAAGTCAGAAAACATTCCAGCCCCTGCCCGTTAGTGTGACTCCTGATACGGCCCATAAACTATTCATAAAACAAAACGATTCCAGCCTGAGTTGCCTTCCCCTTCTTCCTCCTCCTCGAGGTTTATTTTCCTCAGCTTTGCTCTGCCCTTCCACCTTCCCATTAACCCTTAGGGACCCACTTAAGCCTGCATCGTGGCCGACACTAATCTCCACATCAGAGCATGATCCTTGGACACCCCACTACTTCCTTGGCTTCCTTGGACAGTTGTGGTCTTATTTTTCTGTGTGACCTTAGAGTTTCAGGATTGAGATATCACGAAACTCTTCTGCAAGGCTATCCCTTCATCCTGTTCCCCTGCTCTAAAATGTAGGCCAGGAAGGTCAAAGAAGGCAACGGGTTGTCATGGGGGGGTCTTGAGTGCTTGCTCTGTCCAGACACAAAGCTTTTAGAGAAAGGATCCATTCAAGGACTGGGAAAGAGGACCAGTGTGGATTTTCTCCTTAATACTGGTTGTTCAGTAGTCACGGGAACATAGAAACCTGGGTTTAAAGCCTGGCATGGCTCCTTTCTTGCTGGCTGAGCGGCCTACATAAGCCTTTGTTCATCATTCACCCACCACCTACGCATCCATCTACCTACTTACCCACCTAGCCCCCTACAATTGTCAATTCATCTGTTCACGCCACCCCCATAATCCATCTATCCACTTTTCCATCCATCCATCCATCCATCCATCCATCCATCCATCCATCCATCCATCCAATAATTAACAAACAGCTCTTTTGGACAAGCCCCTGTTTTAGACCGGGGACTTTAAGGTGATAAAACACATACTTCTGTCTTTTTGAGCTGACAATCCCATGACTTTGGAATTTTAAATTAACTTACCCTGTCGGATAGTATAGGCATACAAGCTAAGACATGTGAAATGCCTGTTCAGTTCAACTTCATGACACTGCACTTTTTTTGTAGGTCAAAGATATCTGGATATCGTTCATTTTATGGGATTCAAGACAACGGTAAAATGCCTCGCACCTAGTAGGTCCTTAGTGAAGGAACAGGAAATGAATAGTCTAGGTACGAAGGGTGTGTTTTTTCACCAGCATGAACTAAGAAGACTGCCAAATGTCTCATTTGTTTGATGGAAATGCAGTTAAAATCAAGGATTATTTACAGCTTGTGTGTGTGTGTGTGTGTGTGCATGCGCGTGCATGTGTTTAATTGACTACTGGAGCCTACGAAGGCTTGAGAAGCAGCTGACAGGAAGTGGCTTGTTGACTTTACTCAGTGTTTTAACACTCCGTCCTCCAGACCGTAGGAACAATATTTCAAAGCAGTCTGATACATTTTTTTTTCTCAAGTAAATCATCAGAGTTTAAAACAGGCTTTGCATTATTCAAAGTATCCTTGGAAGAAGAGTGGGTGAGGAGGAAGACCTCGTGTTAAACATTTACGTCTCATTGCTGAATTGCAAACGTAACCCATCTTGACTAAAGCCCCTTCAAATGGTTGAAATAAATCTCATACAATGAGTCTATTTATCCCCCACCAGAAAATATACAAAAGCAGGTGTCTAGACTTCCTGGTGGGTTAAAAAAAAATTGGACTCAGTTTTTAGTGTTTACTTGTTTTCAGGTGCAGTTGGGATTGTCTAGAAAACACTGAGGAAGATTCCCAGAGCTGCACATCACCGAGGTATTTCGCTTTGCAAGGCATCCAGACAGTCACCAAATCCTGCTCTTCAGACTCAAGGGTGGTTA
This sequence comes from Chionomys nivalis, assembly GCF_950005125.1. NCBI lineage: Eukaryota > Metazoa > Chordata > Mammalia > Rodentia > Cricetidae > Chionomys > Chionomys nivalis. The sequence goes on along the minus strand of NC_080090.1, from coordinate 27,536,056 downwards.
CATCAGGGGTCTTAGGGTCCAAGGTCTGGGATTTCAGTCTTGACCCTGTCACTTTCTAGAAAAGTGACCTTGGACAGTTTTCTGATTCTAAGATTCTCCATTTTCAATGGGACAGAATACCCCTGCCTGTGGCTCTATTGTCACAGGCAAAGTGTTTGTAAAATGCTTATTATGGCTGGATGTATGTAAGCACTAAGTTCTTAGCCGAGGAGCTGTGCTGGGTGCTGTGTGAATGCTATTATTTGGGGAGAAATTTCAGCACCCATATCGCTTGTCAAGTCTTTGCAGGAAGTAGCGTTTTTTGTTTTGCCTAACTTCTTTGTTCAGCTTTTATTTCTACAGGCTAGAACATTCAAACCTCTGACTTCTAGTTGACTTTGAATGATGAGGAAGACCATGGATAAATCCTGAGTCTTTAAGACCTCCAAAAAATTCCTGGGTGGGGCTAATTCAGTTCGGAAAGTATTTTGTGGTTAAAACTTTTATCATATGGCTTAGAAAGTACTTTCAGATTTATATAGAAGAAATGATGATAGAACAATTGATAATATTTTTAAAATTTAAAAGGAGTTATTTTTATTATTTTGAAATTAAGGTGTGTGTGTGTGTGTGAGAGAGAGAGAGAGAGAGAGAGAGAGAGAGAGAGAGAGAGAGAACAGGTGCTAGAAGCTAGAGACATCAAAATCCCCTGGAGCTAGTTGCAGGGAGGCACTGACACAATTGAAACTTGAAGATGCTAGGAATTGAACTCAGGTCTCTGTCATAGCAGGGTTTTTCCTCCCTGTTGAGCCATCTCTCCAGCACCAGTTCACACTAATTTTAAAAGCATTCATTCAGGTGTAGTGGTGTATACTTTTAATTCCAGCAAGGAGGAGGCAGAATCAGGCTGATCTCTGTGAGTTTGAAGGTTCTCTGGTATACACAGTGAAGTCCTGGACCTCTCTCCAAACAAACAAATAAAGAAATAAAATCAACCTCTTATCTGTCTTCTTGAGAGATGACCAGTATCTGTCACTGGTACTTGAGAAGGATAGTGATCATTTTCAAGTTATGATTCAAATACTTACTAGGCATCCATTGCATGCTGGGCATTGTTTATTTGTTCATCATAATCATATCTTTATTATATAAAAATGGTGTCATTTGACATTTTTAAAATATAAAACACAGTATTTTATTTTACTTTTTATGGTTTCATAAGGGCATGTTCATGTAAGTGTACCATATATGAGCATGTTCCCTTCATCCCCTTCTATTTTCTCACTTTCCCCGGCCCCTAGGCAGTTTCTTTTCTTCTTTCTTTATATTGTAATGTTTTCATGCATCTATGGAACATTTTTTGCTCACGTGCATCCCATCTCATTGAACCATCAGCACTCCCCTTTCTCAAACTAGACTGTGCACATAAAGGAAACATGTGTTTGTCTTTCTGAGACTTATTATGTTGACATTGCTAGCTCCAGTTCCACTAACTTTTTATAATGTTAAAATTACATTCTACTGTACAGCTAAGTAACACACTGTTGTGTAGACATATGTTGAATTGTCTTTATTCTTTTATCTGTAGATAGGCATCTAGGCTGACTACCATTGGCTACAGTGAATGGTGCTGTGGTAAACTTGGGTGTGCAGATATCTTTATGGCGTGGTGATTGGGTCTCTTTAGTCATATACTCAGGAATGGTAAAGTTAGATCATACAGTAATTATGGGTATAATTTTATGAAGAACCTCCAGAAAGATTTTCATATTGATTGTACTAAATTACATTCCCACCAGCTGTGTATAGGTCCCTTTTTGGGGACATCCTCTCCAGCACTTTTTTCTCTCTGTTTTTGTTGTTTTCCTTGGTGATAGCCATCTTGACTGGCGTCAGTTGGAATACCATAGAGTTTTGATTTGCCTTTCCTCATTGGGTAAGACTGTTAAAGTATTTTCCACACATATTAGTCATTTTTACTTTGCTTAAGAACTGTCTTTTTAACCCTTTTTCTTATTTAATGATTGGGTTATTTGGGTTTGGGCTCTGAAAAGTTTCTGCACCCCAATCAGCCTCTCTACCGACACAATAATCCAAATCATATCCAATCCAACTGAGTTAGAAAAAGCCAGATTTAATGGATACCGTGCTTCCAGATGATTTTCCATCTCCCGCTCCCAGAGAGAAGACAGGAAAGGAAGGCCAGAAATCCATGTGTTTGTTCTCTGGGGGCAATTTAAATATCCTGTGGGAGTGGTCTTGAGCATCTCTGCAGAGGGTTCATCGTTTGGTGGGATTTCTCAGGGTGAAATCTGGACTGAGGCAACTCAGGGTGGGGAGGGTCTTTGGGTGGAGCCTCCACCTGAACATTCCAGACTCTTTGGACATAATGATGCCAGGGGCTGGGATGAAGCTTCCATACAAACAGGCGGAAGTAATTTTTTTAATTCTTTGTATATTCTAGACATTAACCCTCTGGCAGGTGTATAGCTGTCAAAGATTCTCTTTGAATATTGTTCTTTAACCAATAGTCATCCGAGGACCCTTGACTCAGAATTAACAGCAATGGACTTGTGTTTGTTTCTAAAATAGCAACTTCTGCTTTAAAAAACGAAAGGCAGGATCTCGGTATATCAGAACATTTCCTTTCTTCAGATTGGCCCAGATTAGAGTGTAACATGGAGGGGGGCCAGGCCTGCCTGTTTGGGTTTCTGTCCTGCCCAGTACCCCACAACTGTTTAGCCCCAAAGAAAAATCACACATAGATCTCTGTAAGTTATAAAGCTGATTGGCCCATTAGCTCTAGCCTCTCACTGGCTACCTCTCACATCTTGATTAACCCATTTTTCTGATCTATGTTAGCCATGTGGCTCAGTACCCTTTTTCAGTGAGGCAGATCACATCCTGCTGCTTCGGTGGTCTGGGCAGGAGTGGGAGTAGTCAACTTCCTCCTTCCCAGAATTCTCCTGTTCTCATTACATCATTTCTATTTCCTGTCTGGTTTTCCCGCCTATACTTTTTGCCTGGTCAATCAGCGTTTATTTATAACATGATTGACAGAATACAGACAATTCTTCTACACCATTAGAAGTTAGGTTTGGTCATGAGACCTTTGGTGGCTGGGGAGATAAAAAGCTCCATCTTGGAAACTAACCCTCATCTTTGCTTCCCCATCCTAGTGGCCTCCCCCTGATCAGTTATCTATTGACATAGCCATGCTGTTTAACAATCACTCTTAATTCATGTGGTTTATCAATTTTATTTAGTTTATAAGTCTGGGGTCAGAAATTTACAATGGGCTCGACTATGCTCAATAACATATGCTGTGGTTGTCTTGGCAACTGAGCTCAGTGTATCTCCTCCAGCAGATTATCTGGCTCATTTCACCTGCAGGAAAGGAAGTCTGAGAATTAAGAAGCTTGGTTGTAAACACACATCTCACATCTAGTTTTTTCCCTCCTAACACCTGATCACTAAGGCAGTTTAACCATTGCAATGATTCATGAAACTATAAAACAACAAAACAAAGGCACATATAGAAGAAGAGTGACTATATATATGAATATAATTGTTGAAGAATAGTAATAATAATAGAAAGAGAATGTAAGGGGAGCAGTGCACTAATCTAGCAACAACTTCCAACTGGACTCTTTTCTCAGGTCATTTATGGTTTATGAAAGGCTACAAATTGCTATAGAGATTTGCATTGGTATGGGTCTTGGATTGTTGATACAAATTTAAGATCAATTTTGTTTTATGTATATGTCTGCTCTTGATTTAGGTATTGTGTTTGTGCAGCTCATTTAAAAGTGTAAAGTATAATAAAGAAATATAGGTTAATAGATAGTCATCTATAATAGCCAAGCTTGTAGTCATGTTGGTTAGGTTTTCTAGATGTACAGAGATATGTTTCAGATGAATAGGGATTCTCCAAATCTTTCAGAGACCTTCAGATTATGGCATTTAAAGTGTTTTAAGAATTTTGGATGTTTCATGACAGTGAGACACATTTGCTCTCGGCAGCACCAAGCTACTTCAAGAAAAATATGGGCATCGAAGAGGTTCCTTATGGAGTTTGTTAGCCATTTGTGCAAGAAACTGTTCTTGCATGGACTGCTTGATGATATTACATGAATTGGACATGTAAGACCCTCAAATACTGCTGAACTTGCCTAATGGTGAGATGATCCTTTGGGGTTCCTGCTTCATGTAAGAGTACGGTAGACATTTTCTACAGAAGAAAATGACTGACAAGCTGCCAAAATAGGCAGAACTGTCTTTGAAATTTCCTGCTTCATGAAAAAGTCTAATGGATACTATGGACCTGTAGGCTGAAGAGGGATACCCCCAAAATACAGAAGAACTTTGGGTGACTATCCAGGCAGTGAGATGCCTTTGTCATTTTTAGAGTTTTGGAAGTTGCTTACAATGTACTTCCTGTTTTCTTAGGTAATATTATATTTTTCTGGAGTCTTCGATGGAGTTGAAGAGTAGATAGTAATAATATAGTTTTCCTTAGTTATGATAAAAGATAAAGTAGATGTAAATATTGTAACTGTAATTATTGCTTGATAACTGTTTTGTTATATGTAATTTTACTATGCTAAAGTTAAAACCTTTTTATTTAAACAGAAAAGGAGAGGTGATGTGGGATTTCCCTCTGTATGTTGTGAATACCATTGGTTAATAAAGAACTACTTTGGGACTATAGCAGAGCTATAGGGGAACAGAGCTCAGCTGGGAAAACTAAACAGAATATTGGGAGAAAGGAGTTGGAGTCAGAAAGAAGCCATGTAGCCCTTCTGGAGCCAGCTGGAACTTTTCCCAGTAAGCCATAGCCTCATGGCAATGCACAGATTAATAGAAATGGATTAAATTAATATGTAAGAGTTAGTCAATAAGAAGCTAGAGCTAATGGGCCAAGCAGTGATTTTATTAATGCAGTTTCTGTGTGATTATTTGGGTCTGAACTTCCAGGCAGCTGGGAACCAACAAGCGGCTCCCTCCTACAACAAATAGTTTCATTTCAGCCATGACCAGATCCAGGTGCTCAAATAGAACTCTTAGTGGTTTATCCTAAGTCCTTATCTCTGCTGACTACTCTGCTAGTTTTCTCCAAGTACTTTGCTCCCATGAAATGGGAAAGACAGCCCTAGGCAAGTATAGATGCACCCTGGATTTATAATCCAGCAGAGAAGCTCCGAGATTCTTTCATTGCCTATCTTGGTTCATGTGTTCATCTGAGAGACAATTCCTACAGCCTGTAGAACCAAAAAGGATCTTTCCGTACAGACCCATCAAACCTGAGACATGAGATAAAAGGAGACAAGAGAGCTGATCCTCTTCAGGAAAACTGGCCTGAAATTTCTTGAGAAGAGCTGATAGGTACCAGGAAGAGAAATGATTGCTGTCCACTGCAGTTGTATGTGGTAAAGTGTGTGTGTGTTCCATGGTCAGACATTATAAATGAGAGAGAGAGAGAGAGAGAGAGAGAGAGAGAGAGAGAGAGAGAGAGCCAGACAGCCAGAAAGAGACACACACAGAGGGAATGAGTGAGCCGAGAGCAGGCAAGATATGCAAGAAGTTTCATGGGCTGTGCAAAGTAGTAGATTTGTGCTCAGGCCAACACAAAGGAAAACAAGAGGGAAAGTGTAATAGACAAGCCATGTTCAAAGAATGGGAGATAAGGGAAAATGGACAAATAGAAAGCCGATAAGAGAAAGAAGAGAGCAGTGAAGTCTAGAGAGGTGAAGTCTGGGAAGAGTATCTTCCCAATTGCTCAATGTAGTATTTGGGGTCTGGTCTTCTGGATTTCCTTGTCAGGGTCTATTGAAGAATTCTCACCAGTCTTTCTATTAGTTTCCTCAACTCTGTAATAAGCACTGGGATAGCCATTTTGTTTGTCATGCTGTTCTGATCTAAGAAACAGGAATGCCTTTTAGAAACCATGCAAATGTGAAGAGCCTGGTTAGTTACTGGGGGAAAGCGGGCTTTCACAGACGACCTCCCAGAGGAAATTCTATCCCAGCTCATGAGAGCCCGTCATTGCTCATAAAGAAACGGAGTCTGAGACGACAGGGAGGGCAGGTTTGCAAAGGAAAGAGAAGGTCAGTCCAGCTATGAAAACGCCAGATTATTCAGCTTTGGTTTTTAATTGGCCAAGAGTTTATGTTTCTGGAAGATTCTTGGGTTTCTCTTGGATGACCTTCTCATCCTTCTATTTCTCAAAGCAGCTATCTAGTTACATCCTGGATTGTTCCTAAAATTATCTGTGGCTGAGGATGTAAAGACATGTAAGAAAAAAGTGATCAAGTTAAATAACACGAGGAAGGCACTGCTAAGAGGCGGTCCTCAGAGACAGGAGGCTCCCTTTCATCTCCATGCCTGGTAGAACTTGGTGCAATGTGAGGATTCAGAATGAATTTCTACACCAGACCAAGACAAACAAAAATAATGACAACTATCTACTACTTAACTCTGTCTACCCGACTTATATCTGTCTCATGTGTATGCATAATCTTTCTTCAGATTGTTTCTGTACTTTTATGTCTAGGGAAACATTTCACTCTGTAGTGAGATTGAAAGCAGCACAGCATTTTCATTTACTGTAAGCTAGAAAGACTACCCAGTGAATGACGATGTTACCCTTTCCTGTGTATGTCATAATGCCATGTAAAGCCATCTCAGCAGGTCATTGGAAGGTAGGGATTATTAGCCTTACTTTACATGTGGCTTGTGAACACCCAGCAAGGAGAACACACTGCCAAAAGTTACAGAAGAGAGCCTTAAGTTAGGATTTTTAACTTCCTCATCTATAACACCCTCTGCCAAAGGCTAGATTGCCTCTGTCTCCCTGGCCATACCTGGTTTCTCCCCATTTCCAGTGGTTCTTCCTCATTTCTGTCACCTGGAACCAATCCTGCTGTTCTTTCACATTTTCAACTCAATCTTTATCTTCTGTGAAAGGAGGTCTGATGATTGGAGTGCTCTGAGGTCTAGAAAAGATCCCCAGTCTATCCTTCAACAGAGGCTCTACAATGCAGAAAAAACACAAGCTCCTTTGACTCTAAACCAATGTCATTGTCTCCTCTGGGGCTGGAAGGTCACTGAAAATGTATAAATGTTGCTGGAACAAATAAATATGGGTCCACTCTGGACCCTTGGAGGGTGAGCTGGACAACCCATACTTAAACTTCATTGTTATTTGTTGACCTCTTGCTATGTCATAGCTATTGCAGCAAGTGACCCTCTCCTAAATCCAGACCTCAGTTCAAATGCTGCCTGTGACTGGCCCTCACTCTACACTCAACTCTTAAGTCTTTCCTCCCCGCTTTCACAGATATAAATGTATTTTTGTCTACTTATTTATTTTAGACAACCCACCCCCACAAACTACCATTTAGTCTAAAACAGTATAGGATCAGGATAAAAACTTCACCTCTCTATTCCAAGTACTCAGAGTAGAGTCCAGGACACATTAGGTACTATTTGTGATTGGAATGTAAAATACTTCCTCGGTCTCATGTGATGGAACCCTTGGACCCCAGCTGGTAGTACTGTTATGGAAGATTGTGAAATATTAAGAAGGTAACTTGTTGCTGTACAAAGTGGGTCTCTGGGGATGGACCTTGAAGCTTGGGAGTCTGTTCAACTCTCTGTCTGTTTGCTCTGCTTCCTGATTGTCGGTGTGATGGAGCCATCCTCTTCAGGCTGCTGCCACATCGTCTTCCTGTTAAGACCGACTGTGTGATTTGAAACTGTAAGCCAGCATTCACCCTTCTTGCCTTAAATCACTTTTTGTCAGGTATTTGGCTACAACATCTAGGAAATAATATAAAAATCAGCAAAAAAAAAATGGTTAAGTGATCAGTTGAATCGTTTAGATTTTCTTTAAATTTGTGGTCTAGGAACTAGAATCATTTAGTGTCTGTCAAATACTTTGCATTTACTATGTGTTATCTAGTTTAGGTAAGTTTGACTATGTGACATACATCTCAGAGTAACTTCATGAAAATATAAATCATTGCTATTATGTATAGCTTTTTTTATACTCTATTAGTGAGAAGTTGAATAACCCTTTCTAAGCTACTCAGCTAGTACATAGCTGATGGGAATTAAACCAGACCTGACCCTGCAAGCACCATAGATTTTGGTCTCCCATTCCTGAAATCCCTTTGCCATACAAATACAATGTGGCTGATTAAATACCAAGGAAGTGTTCTGTTGTGAGGTTGTGTTGCACTGTCTGTCCTGATATACAGAGAAAAGGGCTAAAGAGAAGCAGCCACCTGTGATCTTTGTGGTATTGAATCACAATACTGAATCACAGGAATAGAATATGAAGGAAACGTGAAGGGAAGAGCTTCCCAGGTACCAGTGGAGAGAGAACCCAGGGAGCAGTCGGAGCGCTTGCACTTGGATCCTCCATGCTTGGGCTCCTCTTATTATCTCGTTGGTTCCCTCCTCTGTACAGTGCAGGGTATCTGGCACACAGTGAACACTCAATACCAGCCCTTGTTTTCAGGGCTAACAGTGTGTTTTAACTATCAATCATTTTGATATTATGGTCACTAATATTAGTAGGGTGCATGAAGCAGTCAGCAAAATTGTTATCTCATCCCAAGAACACATTGTTAGATCCTTCTGATTCCAAAGCTCTTCCCAACGGTTTCCAAAATTTCAATGTTCCCATTTTAGTACTATAGGTTCCTTAGAGTCTCTCTCAATCCACCTTGTCATCCATCACGGGCAGTGGATGTTTTGTAAACCTCTTCGCTCTATTTCTCATCCTTCTATTTCAAGCTTGCTCAAACTGTGTCTCACAGGGTCTAGCCCTTTCTAGACCATGCTAGAATTATTCAGTGGAAACCTCCTCCAATGAACCTGTTTAGAAGTGATGGAGAATTCATCAGGCGTACAGTTTTACACCACACACACGGAGTGCTCAGCCATCCTCACCTCCGGTCCAGCCGGCTTCCTTGGTTCCAATCAGAATATGTTTCACACTTTGTGGCTTCCTAGCTCCAATCATATGTTCTGCATTTCATGACAGGGTAACAGCCAGGGCTGCCTAAACTAGGTTGCAAACCCAAATTCCTGAAACTTGATCATACCCACCAATGCCAAGCCTCCTCATTGCTAGCACCCTCCCACCAGGTGCTAGGTTCCATGAAGGAACCTTTGACTTGTCCAGCGTAGGGGTTTCCAGAACTGCTGTGGGTGGCACTGGTGTCCTGACCTCAAGGTGGCTGGAAGCATCTTCTACTTTTAACACTTTGTACAAATGTGACAGCAATGCATGTCCACACGCTTCCCTCCTAGTTCCTTCTCTTTTTCTGTTAGTGCTTGTACTTTTTCTTTCCTTACAGAGAAATGCCAACCTTCCTAGCAAGGGTTAGTCTTTCTAGTGAAAGGGCTATGCCCTTCATTCGAGTTCCACTCAAAGGAAGGTCTATTTCCAAGCTCAGAACAATTCGTGTAAAAATGTATTGTGTTTGAGAATCAAGGCTTCCAGATTCCTTTACCTTCCGAGAGCAGCTACATATTAATAAGGTGCAGGAAGCATGAAAGAAAATTCCATTCTCATCTGAGCTCTTGGGTTCTTTGTGCTCTAATTAGCTTTTTCTGAGCTTCATTAAAAGGCAGGCACCAGCTGTGGGCTTTCCAGGGCTCCATGCTAGGTGGAGTTGAGTGTGGGAAGTGAACACGGGACATGAAGAAGGTGGTTAATCTTTTCAGCTATAACTGATGTGCTGGGAGAGGGAGTGGACACAGGGCTGGGAGTTCGCTGTCACGGGAGGACATGTCCTTGCTTGCTGTGAGGTCTGCGGATGGTCCTACATCACAAAACATCTAATAAAGAGAATGGCTTTAATTTTATGCTTCTAGGATAGCAGTTCTCAACCAAGACAACCGAGGACACACATCAGATATTCTGCGTATCAGATATTTACATTGCTATTACATAACAGTAGCAAAATTACAGTTATGAAGTAGCAACAAAATAATTCTATGGTTGGGGTCATCACAACATGAGGACTATATTAAAGGGTCACAGCATTAGGAAGGTGAAGAACCACAGTTCTAGGAGAATGCTCTGTCTTGGGGAGGCTGGCTGTTGGCTGGTATGTATGTATGTATGTATGTATGTATGTATGTATGTATGTATGTATGTTTGTATGTATGTTTTGAACAGAAGGCCGAGGCCAGGTTTGCTAAGGCACGTGACAGATGAGCCTTTTGAACAAATGTTGGAAGAACCTCTCACTGCGTAGGGGCCAAGGAGAACACCCAGCCTCAGTGCTATAGAAGTTTTCTTTACTGTCCAGTGTACCTCCTGTTCGAAACAGCAGTGGAAATGATGGTGTCTGTTGCAGGAGCATCTGTTTGTAGTTAAGGTGTAGCTCTCAGAGATGAGAAGCAAAATGCTGCAATTTGCTGCTCAGTACCATCACGCTCGTACATTCGGGGAAATAGCTTTATTTATCTTCTGCATATAGAACCTTCCATATTGCAAATTTATTGAATGGTTAATGGCCTAAAAGTATGGGGTTCATTACAGAGAGATGTATTTATTACAGTGTTAATTAAATAAAAGCATTGTAATCTTTCCAAATTGAACAATTACATTCATTTAAACATTTTAAGGAGAAAAAACTCTTCTATATACTAATTGGGTTGCATAATGAAAAGCATGTGTAATGGAAATTTAAATCAAAACAAATACTGAAATAATTCGAACAATTCTTTAACAATATAAGATGCCTACCTCCATCTTTGTTAGAGATATTCTCAGGGCCAGCTTGTTTCACAAGCTCTGCCCTCTAAACCTGGTATATGGTTTCAGAGCCTTTGGGCCACCCTCACATACCAGCTGGCCAACCCTTAGACATCAAAGTCCTGGTTGCCTACCAGCCGCAGCCCCTGACACTCTGGCCGCTTGCCTGGATCCTGACAGGCTGGCTGGAGGCCTGGAGGCTGAGCTGACAGCCTCTTCTGGAGTCTGATGAATGGTTTCTGGCAACAGACAGCTCCGTTCTGACTGCCTGTGGGAGCTGCGCCCCTTCAGAAAATGTGTACTGAATCCTGGCCTGTCCAGGGTAGGAACCTTGAAAAGTACTTCTTGGTGCTGCTAAGTTTACACCCCAGAGAGGTTTGTGTTTGCTTTTGCAATTCCCACCCCTCCCCATATTTGTCAGGCTGTGAGGGGTTGGTGGCCCAAACAGTGTTATGCACTGCCTTGACGAGATACCCCGTCTTGGTGCCCTCGGTGAAGCGCTTTCGCAGCCTACAGTTTGTGGTTCCCTTCCCTGCTTTGGTTACGAATGGCTTCAGCCCAACCTAACATTAAGATGCTCAGAAAGGGCAAGGAGGCAGAAAGGCAGGCGAAATTTTCAACGTGCTGCTCACTTCCTGGTTCCACAGGAGGATTTGTGTGGGATCCCTGGTTCACCCACAGTTTGCACTCTTTTTGTGAGCCAGTCTTCAGGCAAGCGGGACCCAGCCAGCACCCTTGTGGCACTAACATGGTGTGTGGCTGGAAGGCTGCCCTTTCTTTTCTGACGTGGACTTTGCCGGGATTATCAGGAAGCTTAAAGAGAAATCTCCACAACTGCACTAAAACCTTCAATTATTAAAAGTAGCAACAGTAAGTTGCTTTGGAAGCAAATTCCTGCTTGCCTTATCCTCAGGATGAAGTTTTAGATGCAGGAGTATCTAATCATAATCCTCATGCTGACTAAATGTATTAATAAAAACGGCTTATGGCAGCGTGAATGAGAAAGACAGGCTGATTAGGCATGTGACCCGGGCATAGTTTTCCTTTGCCCCACTTGTGAACACTAACCAGAGGTGTCACCACAGCCAGAGAGACTAAGGTGGACCCCAAGAATGGAGAAAAAAAAGTGCTAATGCCAACCACTACATCCACAATTTTCATGATGAGATTGATCAGGACAAGGGAACACTGAAATTACAGGAGTTTTTCTCAGGATCAAAAGAACTTTGGGTAAGACAGAGCAGGCTTGTGATTTCAGACAGCTTCCTTCCTGGCTGTGACTTCCTCTTCCAGTGGAAGGAAAGGGGTCTTTTTGAGGAGGGCCATGTTTGGGTGCACCCCATCTTTCCTTCCCACAGGAAGCTCCACCCAATCATAGCTTTCAGTGTAGTGAGCAGGACAGTAGAGCTGTTGACTGGGGTTAACTGACTGACTGCCATTGACTGGTAAGGCCGTTCCTATTTTAATAGAAATTCCAGTCTCTGATTTTCTTCTCTTCGCATATTGGGATAACTGCTGATATTTCGAGCTTATTTTGCCTTTTGTTTACTATATTATTATTAATAATATATTATATATAAAATGATTATTAGTATTTATAATCCTAGCCATTGTTGAAACGTACCATTTCTGGAAGGTGAGTTAGTGTCCTCACTTGAAGATGGTTTAGAGAGTGGGTCCTAAGGTGTTCATCAGGAGTTCCATTCACCTCTTATTCCAAGCCATACCTCACTTTCCAGATATGCAATTTGAAGAAAAAATTTCCAGGAGTTTAAGGATGGAAACCATTAGCTACAATGACAGCAGTAAGGACAGGGATCATTTGTCTTTGACGAGACAGCTAGTTAGTGACAGAACTATGCTTTGCAATTAGGTATTTCAAGCTCCATCGTTAACTATGATTATTCTAGATACTACGATGGCTACTTGATGGTATGCCATACTAGTTATTTGAACACTAAATCCGTTTGAAATTCATTGCTGCCAATGCTGAAACTGGTAGGGGCAGCTCCTCATGGACCAGCAGTGCAGCATCTTGTACAAATTCTGATGCGCAACATCTAGTGGTGGTCTTAAAACAGTCTTGGAAGGTTGATCTTTGATCTTTGTGTTTCCATGTATCCTGTAGGCACAGTGGAACTGAATGTAGCATCCAGCATGAGGGGGAGAGTTATGATATTTTGTAACGTTTTCCTTCATTGTTTTTTTTTCTCCTCACCTCACCCATAAAGGGAAACTAGATTGATGTAGCACAAGTGAAACTCCCAGAAGGCAAGTTCACTGGTCACAGGTACATAAGAGAAGGCTTTTTTTTTTTTTTTGATTTCAGTGGAATAGGTTCCCAGAGGGCAAAAGTACGGGATTACCAGAGCCAGGGGACTCTGTGGTGATGTGGTAATTGGCACATGGCTATGTTGTTTTGAGATGCAGGTGTATGCTGGTTCCTTATGGTAGGGTGTATGTCAGAGTGCAGCCCTGGGCAGTCTCAGAAGCTACTGTTGTGGGAGGTGGGTATCCCATGGGTAGCACTGTTTGGATATTAACAACATCATATTGAACAGGACAGGAAGATGGTTGGTGGCTCTCGATACTGACATTCCAGTGTAGAGACAGACTCACCAAACCATTCTGCGTAAATGGCCTTAAGAAATCAAAAATAATGGGACTGGAAAGGTGGCTTAGTGGCTAAAAACATAATTGTTATTAAAGAGGGCCTAAGTTTGCTCCCCAGTACCTGCTTTAGAGAAAGCTCATTACTACCTACAATCAAGTCAAGGGGATCTAAAACACTTAGCTTCCACAGATAGAAGGTACACATAACACACACACACACACACACTCACACACACACACACACACACACACACATATATATGTTGTATAAAATATACAAACACATACTACATTTAATAGCCACAATAGCCACAAATAGCTCAACTATGTTCATAGCAGCATTGTTTGTCATAGCCAGAACCTGTAAACAACCTAAATGCCCCTCGAGCAAAGAATGGATAAAGAAAATGCGGTACATTTACACAATGGAGTACTATACAGCAGAAAAAATAACAACATCTTAAATTTTGCAGAAAAAATGGATGGAGCTAGAAAACATTATTTTGAGTGAGGTAACCCAGACACAGAAAAACAATTATCATATGTATTCAGTCATAAGTGGTTTTTAAACATAAAGCAAAGAAAACCAGCGTACAAACCACAATCCCAGAGAACTTAGACAACAATGAGGACACTAAGAGAGACTTACATAGATCTAATCTACATGGGAAGTAGAAAAATACAAGATCTCCTGAATAAATTGGGAGCATGGGGACCTTGGGAGAAGGTTGAAGGGAGGAGGGGAGAGTCAGGGAGGGAAGCAGAGAAAAATGTAGAGCTCAATAAAAATCCATAAAAAAAGAAAAAAATATACAAACACACAACATTTAATATTACATACAAGATTCAGACACATGTCATATAATATACACATATATTGCACATACATAATATATATCACACATATACATGTATCACATATATATTGTATATGTCATATACATGTCACACATATATGATATATACACATATACATGTGTCATAACATATATTCATATATAATATTATATATTATATGTATTTATATAATTATAAATAAATCCTTCTAAACCAAGAGACATGATATCTTGGTTCTAGAGAGGCCTCTTTAACAGAGGTACAGTGCTCTCAACATTTCCACCTGGATAATGGGGAAAGAATCCATGCTTAGCACAGGGCCATGGAACATCTGTGCTAGGCAATTACCTAGATAAAAAATTGAATATATAGGCAGGGTCTCTGTGTGCCTGAACCTATCAGCTTGCTTGCAAATAAGAAGTAAAAAAAGAATAGTTATAGTATGTGTGGAGTCTACAGATGAGGGTTCAGAAACCTCTACTTTACTGTTAATGGCAAATGAAGAACTCAATTTGACTTTGTAGGCTATGGCTACTATTATAGTTACTTGATCCTACCATTTCAAGGGGGAAGCAGGTACAAGGTCACAAATGTGTAAATGAAAGGTATATTTTCATACTAACAAATCTTTATTTAAAAAGCAAGAAGAGCACATTTGACCCCTGAACCACAATTATAACAAAGTAAGAATTATTCGAGACTCTAGGCACATGTTATCCATGAAGGCTGACATCTGAGTGAAAATCTAAGAGAGTAGGAGCTGGCCACGGGCTGAACATTGAAGCAGAGGGACAGTGGGCCTGATGTGGGACAGAGAAGAAGGTCTAGAAGCAGGTGGAGGCTGGAACGCAGGTATGTGAAAGGGGCTGAAAAAGTCGTCAAGAGACTTGTAGGACCAAAGGTCTTACATTGCAGACAGAAGCGCTTCCTGGGCCTGCTTCCTTGGAAGGTGGGTGCGGACACCTCTAAAGCAAAGGGTTCCCCAGAAGACAGTCTGTCCCTTTGCAGCTACAGGCCCATCAGCTCCCTTTGGACAGGGTGATGATAGGAGAGAATATGGCTTAGGATCCCCCAAAGAACGCTGGTGCTCCCTTAAGTTCTCACATCACCATAGCTGGTGTTTTGGCCCAGATTCCTTCAGCAACAGAGCTGATAATTGCGCACAGTTATTATTACCTAAGATGAGAAAACCTTAGCAGATCACAACTTCAGATCCCATACAACAGCTTAATGTTTGAGTGCTTAACTTTCTTTTAGAAGGCATCAGGATACCCCTACAATCTACCTCTACCTTCCCCAGAGGCCCAGTGCCGAGGTGCGGATTCCTTGGCTCTGGGACACTGAATACCTGCCCAAATTTTACTGTGTTGCTTCTCTTGCATTTTTCTGTAAGATCCTCCATGTTTTGGCCCCCATCTAGCTCAGAACCTCCAGCTTGCTCTTCAGTGGAGCTCTGACTGCAGGAGGTTTGAGCCACAAAATCACTAGAATAGCAACAGAAATTGGGGCCCCACTGTGAGCTTCCTTTTCATCCCTGGCCATGGCCGAGGCCTAACCTGAGTCCCCATCCTTTATGAAATTTGGAAGACTGAGATGTCCTTATTTAGCAAACATTTTCCAACCTCACTCATCCCATGTTGGTGACATCTGTCTGTTGCCTGTGTATGTTTTTTCTGGATTGGATAAAATTTTGAGCAAAGATTTCTGTTTTTATTTCTGGAAATCTTGTGCGTCACCGTTAATCACATGTAATTATGTGTATAAGAACTGAAAGAGAGAGAGAGAGAGAGAGAGAGAGAGAGAGAGAGAGAGAGAAATATTTGGGTTGGAGCTCTGAAGCTTGGATTTGTCTACTTTACCTAGGGAAAGCCAATTGAATGGAGTCATTTTCAATATCTCCCAAAAGGTGGTTAAGTCATAGTAATGGAGCTTTCCCCAGAGGACCGAGTAAGAAAGTATGGCTCATTAGGAAACAAAACAATTATCTTCAGTGAATGGACTGGAGCATGGCAACACGATGTGGAAGCTTCTTGTCCTTGAGAAAACAGCAGAAGTAGCTCTTGAGTATGTGAGAAGTGTTTTCTCTGGAGCCAGCTCTTAAGCTGTTAGAAGGAAACACCTACCAAGCTAGGCAGGTAGCCTAAAGAGTAACTGGGTTCAGACTGGCAGAAAACGTCTTCACCAGAAGGCACGGCTGTGCACTGCAAGATGTGGGGTTTCCACTTAATTGTCATACTTTCTTGCCGTGGTTGAAAGCATGTCAGGCGTGTTCCACCAGAACGTCACAGAACATTTCCTCTGCAAACACTTCCTAGTTACAGAGTCAGCTGCTAGCGGTGGAATAGGTCTTAGTAAGCTAAAGGGTTGGGGGATCCATTAAATGTCTACGGGGGGTGCATAGAGAGAGAAATAAGCAGGCTGAAAAGGTCATAGAGGGGGAAAGGAAGGGTGGAGAAGGTCAGAGAGGGAGAAATGGGAAGCTGGAAAGATCATGCAAGGATAACAATGGGCTGGGAAGGTGTGAGCACCAGGGACTAGTATGCAAGGCTGATGTAGAGACCAACTTTCAAGGTCCCAGGACATATTCCTTCTCTGTCTATGCTACATCCACTAAAGGTGGGGTTACCTCTAACGCTTGGCCTTCCCTAGAGGAAGGTAGTAAAGAAATCCTATTCCATGGAAGGCATCAACAGAGAAGAGGCTGTTTTCTGTTATAAAAGTTAGGTAATTGGGAAACTTAGAAAGTAGTAATAAAATTATGATGAGGGACTGAGGATGTAGTTTTCTTGGAGGGTTCTACTAAGCAGACGTGGGGTCCTGGACTTGATCATAACCACCATACAAACTGGATACAGTTCCGCATACCTGTAATTCTGGCACTTGACAGGCAGTGATAGAAGGATCAAAAGTTCAAGGTCGTCCATGGCTACTTAGTGAGTTGGTGACCAGCTTGATACCGTGTCTCTAAAATCAGCAAGGAAAGAAGGAAGGGATGCTGAGCAAGCTGGAGAGGGACAGGAAACAGGAAGGAGGGAGACAGAATGATTTGACTTTGTGACATTACAATCAAGTGTAGGAGGCAGATTTATTTAGCCAGTAAATCAGAGACAAGATTTATTTAGCCAGTAGGTTTAGAGGTTGCCTGTCCTGTTGGATTGACTTCCGGGTGGGCAGCAGAGGAGACACCTCCAGGTGGACGCACCTATAGAAACAAGTAGTTACATTCAAGGTCACATCCTTGATAAAGGTTAGGTGTAGCCAGGATGACTTCTTCTGTTCTGGGCCTTATGAGAGAACCCAAAGGGTCACGTAAAGAAGTTACATCCTTCATGGCATAGCCTTCCTATGAGGCCACACCTCATAATGGTGCCACCAATACTATTCCTTGTGGACCAAGCTATCAGACACAGCGGACCCGCTGGGTTCACTAACCATATTCAGGGAGTAGGGAAGAATAAGGAATCATTTGTATTGCTTATTCTGTAAAGAGAAAACAAAATTGCATCTGTAGTCTTTTGACTCAAGGCCTCCCATCTTGATGGCAGTTAAATTTCAAGTTCTATGTTTCACCATTTCTTCCCATTGGCGACGTTCCTGCTTTTCTTACAGTGAAGGGTGGGGTAAGGGGTTGGAAGGAGAGTCTAGAGGCTCCAGATAGCAGTGGGTTGAATACATGAACTCTTCAGAGTAAAACATCTCACATGTGTTCATCTCGAATATGCGACTTCATGTCCCCATTCATTCATGGGTTGTTTTGTTTTCTAGGGAAGCATTTGATGGGTATTGACCTCATGAAAGGCTATACTCTGATACTTTGTAAAGCTGGAACCATTAAGATCTCTGAGCTTCCCAGCTCCCCACCCCGCTCTGCTCTCCCAGCTGGGACATTGGGTCTTCAATCAACAGTAATAAAAGGCAGAGTGTAAGGAAAGGGAAGGCAGAAGGTGAAGCGGGGCGGGGGAGTGGATGGGGGTGTCTGTTTGAAGAAAATCAGAGTCTGCCCAGAGGAGACGGGACTTGAGCCAGGCTTCAGAGGATAAACAAATGCTCCATTCTCTCTAGGGAGCCCCCAAACAATGTCTGTGCTGCAATGATGGAGATGTAGGTGTGTGTGTGTGTGTGTGTGTGTGTGTGTGTAGCTCACAAGATTGTGATAACTTTCGCATCAGGGAGAAAAGTACTTGGTCTCTGACCAGTTAGACATCTTCCTGGCTGGTGCAGCATCCAAAAATATCTAATAAACACCAGCCCAGCTCGAGTGCAGAAGAGAGGAATCTTTTCTATAGATGTTTCTCTTGGTCAAGTGAGACCACACCCAACCAGGTCAACCCCTTTTATTCTAGCATGAGATGGGGCATGGAAATCCAGTGATCCATTTTCTAGCTTTGTTCTTGGTGAATTTGTTGGTATAAGTGTCTACCTACATTGAATGCCTTTATGCCACCTGAAAATGATATGTTGTTTGAAAAATATGCCCCTTAGAGTCAAGCAGCTTGTACCTAGTGCTCTGTGCACGGACAGAGAATACCTTCTTCCCAGGAGGAAGGATTTATAGTGCTGTACCTGCCGGTGCAGGTTTGTCTCTGTTCTATATGGATGGGGTCAGGGATTTGCAGGAACAAGTTTGCCTGGTTGGCAAACTTTAATGCCCACCGTCAGATACTGGCATGAAGGTGGACTAGGCAGAGACATCGAGTACCTACTGGGAACAATTATTGCATGCCTCTGTGGGCAGCAACCATTGGCTGTACCATTCTAGATCCTCCAGTTATAGCTGTATGCCTTCTGGAACTTTCTTCCCATCCATGTACCTCTAGGTAGACCTACTAATGCAGTCTCTTGGTCTCATCTTATGTTGATGGTGGATGAAGAAGAAAGTACCTTCAATGACTGCATACCTGAACCTCTCAGCCCTTCAGCTTCCTTCTCAAACTCGGGTTCCATCAACTGTGTGGAAGCATTTCCAGTGTTTCTGGGTGATGTGGGAGTGATTTTTGTGGGTGGAGTAAACAGAACAGATTGCTGGGAGAAAGAAGCTGAGTCAGGGAGTCGCCATGATTCTCCCACTCCAGACAGACGCAGGTTAAGATCTTTCCTGGTAAGCCAGCTCGTGGTACTACACAGAATATTAGAAATGGGTTAGATCAATATGTAAGAGCTAGCCAATAAGAGGCTGGAACTAATGGGCCAGGCGGTGATTAAAAGAATACAATTCCGGTGTAATTATTTCAGGACATAAGCTAGCCATGTGGGCGGCCGGGTGCCGGGGACGCAGCCCTGCCGCTCATATTACTACATCTGGGTATAGATTCATATCAGTAGGAGAAGCTGAAACACTGCTCAAGGTCTCCAAGATAACATGCACACATGGCTATTTATGAGGTATAGATTGTCTCATGGTTAAGTGGTGTCATTTGAGTTCTAGTTCCTCTCTTTACTGTTATGTGATCATAAACCAAACAGAACCCTCACCATCATCATTACTACCACCACCACTGACAACCTCATCAACAGAAACCATGTCTCTGTGTGCCAACACCTTAGTGAAGAGAGCGGACTGGAGGGGTCGAGTGTGGGAGACAGAGCCAGTGCTAGCTTAGCTCTTGTTTTAATTACCTGAAGTCATCGTAGGGTTTCTTACCAATGACAGGGAATGAGGCTATCTCAGTGCCCCAGAGATTGGGGCCAGGGTATTTCTGGTACTACCATAGAAAGGAAAATGCCCTCCAAAGAAGCCATATAATTTTCTCTAATTCAAATATTCTGATGGCGGTAGGTGTTTGGGACCCACTGGCCATTGTGGAGCTGTGGGTGGAGACACTCAGGACACTGACAATTTCTCTGTGCTGGTTATCAACTTGACACAAGCCAGAGTCATCTGAGGGGAGGAAACCTCCATGGAGAGACCTGCATGTGCACCCAGGGAGATGCTGCCAGTGAGAATGTGAAGCATGGATGGAGCTCACCCCTCCACTAGGTGCCCTACTCATTTAGTGTCCATGAGAGGGTACCGCATTGCCTATCGATCCACTGACCTTTTGAAGCAATTGTTTGTATGTTGACATCAGCTATACCCCTAATAAATAGGAACAATGGAGATGGGTGACTGTATGTCAGGGCTCTCATTCGATGCATCCTTTTAAAAACCATTGCGAGAGATAGTATATCTCAGTGCTAGAACACCTGCCTACCATACACAATGTGCTAGGTTCAATCCACAGCACCACAAAACCCAAGACGAAACAGTGAAAACACACACGTACACCACTGAATAGAATTCTTTTGTTTGTTTTTCAATTATAAAGTAGCCTTAAATCATCTTCACCGAGTGGCAGAGTTTTAATCAGAGCTTCAACTCAAGTATGATATAAGAAAAATGTGTGTTTTCTTGGAATCAAATGTGGCCTCCTCTCAGTGTTCTTCATAGGCTATAACACAGCCCTCCAGTCTATGTGCACTACTATCCTGGAGGGTAAAAACCAGAGGTTATCTCAGGTCTATGGTGCACAGGTCTACGGTGCACAGGTCTACGGTGCACAGGTCTATGGTGCACATTCTTTTGGAATTTCACCTCCAGAGGCAAGCATTTATCTTCCTGAACTATGAACACTGATCTGGATCTATAAAACGCTTTCCTTTCTCCAGCTCCCTCCGGCAGCCATCTTGTCCACACACAGGTGTGAATCACACATTGAATTGCTCAATGAACATCTGCAACATTTTCCAGGGATGACGAAGTATTTTGCCGGAAAGCTTTCGCCATTGTGATCTGAGCATTTCCGACTGTCTGATCATTTCATTCATGGGTCATTTTAAATGATGGACAGGTAATGTCAATTGTTTTAACTGCCTAACACAAGAAAAGACCAGGAGTCATAAGGAGGTTTCAAATTTCCTTCTTGAGCTTAGAATTGAGTGATATCATACAGTAGCAGGGACTAACTGTGCATCCCTGGCTCCTCCGTGTGAATTAACATGGCTCTACTTTCAATGTATCAGATTCTAGCTTTCAAAACACAGCCATTGGTTTGTAAATATCTGATTCAGAAGCTCTGCTTGTGTCCTAGAGGAATAAAATGTACAGAGTGATTTCAATGTTTGCAACGTATCTCCGACAAGCAAGGGAGTGTGCCCACCCAGCTTTCCACAGTTAGCTCTCCTTCTCCATTATAAAAAGCCTGGCACTGTCTCGTCCTCTGGCCAGGCCTCCCTTTCTGACATGCGCATTCACACTCTTATTGCCGGCGAAGGTTCAGGACACGGAAAGGCCGGTTTCAAGCCAAACGGGCATAGAGTAGCGACCTACCAAGTGATGACAATTCTTAGACATATTGGGTCCTAGCAAGGTGTCTGAAACAAGAACCAAATTAAAAAGTGAGTGGTTACATATGTGTAACTGACTCCTTTGCAAGACATTCAGTAGACTGTGTGGAGGTCCCGGAGACCTTACCCATGGGCCTGAAAAAAGGCCCAGCTGTTTATTGGCTCTGTGGATCCAGGATCGCCTGCTGTGTCTGAGCTAGGACTCACCGTGAGATGCCAGTACGGGGTTCCTATTTGTGAGAAACTTGATCGCAGAAATAGTTAGTGGACTATTGTAATACTACTTTTCAACCATGAGTTCTCTCTCTTGTTTTTTTTTTTTTTTTTTTTTTTTTTTTCCTAAAGCAGCAGTAGTCATAACAGCCACTTCTCTTCTAAGGGAGAAAGGAGCTATCAGTTTTTCTCAGGCTAGAACGTTCTCCACCTGTCCTCAATTTAATGCACAAATGAAAGCACATAAATCTTTGTGACATTTTGGCATGAAGTACCTACTTCAGATGACTCCTTTAGGAAAATCTCAACCCAGGTGTTTGGTTTTTGTATAAACTTTGTGAAATGTGCGTGCGTGCACACACACACACAGGCGCGCACACACATAGGCACACACACACACATACACACCTTTCACAGAAGGCAGTTGTACATGAAATGTTGGAGGAGTAGGGGATGTGGGTAGCGGCAGCCAAATAACATGTGCAGACTTAACGTGTCTTTTCCTCACCTTAAGGTAGACCCAGACAGTTAAATTATAATTACAGTCCCATCTGGGGGGCCGTGGAGAAAGTACATACTCAAGAGCCCTAAGCCTTTCAGCCATGGCTACTTTGTCAGGTAAAATAAACACATATCCTGTTTTGAGCCTGGGGTCAAACTTAGCAAAAGCCATGAAAGATGGGACCCTCAATAAGAAGCAGATTGTAAAGTGGCCAGCGCGACAAGCATAGCATGGTTGGTGACTTCACTTGAACCAGACAGCTTGGGAAGATTTGTCAGGGTTACCATCAAGGGTATAATTTCTCAGCGGCGGTCTAGGTAGAGACTGTCGCCGGCTTGGCTAGCGGATGGGTAGACAGGAGCACTTACCTGTCATCTAAATCTGTCCCAAGGGCAGCAATGGCTCACATAGTCCAGCACTTCCCCTTTGAATGTTTTAACTGGAGCATCTCTAGTCAAAAGGCGTGAAGCTGTAAACATGGAAATACATGGTGACTGTGTCCCACCACACTCCAGGAAAGAAGGTGCTCCCATTGTCCAACAGAATGAAGGTAGATTCATAGCAGCTGTGGTTATCTCTCAGAGACCCGAAGACGGTTAAGCCATCAAAAATTCAGGCATAGATTGGGGGGTGCCCTCTAGAACCCACCCCTTACTGAGGAGCTACTGGCAGCTGATAGCTGTGGGGGTGTTCTGGTTCCCTTTCTTCTGCTGTGATAAACACTTTAACAGAAAGCAATTCAGAGAAGGAAAGGATCTACTTCCCTTACACATGCAGGTTATCGGTAAGGGAACTCAGGGCAGGAACTTATGCAGTAACTTGAAGCAGAAACCATAGAGGGCCGGTGCTTGCTGGCTCACTCACAGATGCCTGCTCAGCCAGCTCTTTCATATAGCTTAGTTCTGTCTGCACAAGGGTGGGACCACCCATGTCAGAGTGGGCCCTCCTGTGTCTAATAATATCAAGATAATCCTCCAAGGTATGTCCACATGCCAGTCTGATACAGGCAACTCCTCAAGCAAGGCTTTCTTTTTAAGACAAGCCTAGGCTGTGTCAAGTTGACAATTAAGGCTAATCAGAGCAGGGGCGGGGAGGGAGGGAGAGAGAAATGAGTTTTGCTACTATAGCGGACGCTCTGCACCCAGTCACAATTGGGACTTAGTGGATGGTACAGGGCGATGACTGCAATGGCAACAGAGAGGAGGAGGAGGAAACATATGTAAGGTGGGTAAGTGTCTGGGGGAGGAAAATGGGATTGAATATGACGACATTTAATTGTACATGTGTCAAGTAAAAAGAAAAATGGTTCTATAAAAAGTGAAATGAGGCCGGGCGGTGGTGGCGCACGCCTTTAATCCCAGCACTTGGGAGGCAGAGGCAGGCGGATCTCTGTGAGTTTGAGACCAGCCTGGTCTACAAGAGCTAGTTCCAGGACAGGCTCCAAACTCCAAAACCACAGGAGAACAGAGAGGGTCTGTGCATGTATTAGGATCCTCCCCTGGCCTTATTATTGACTTAGGCTACCATTTCTATAATTCAGTTAAACAAACTAATAAATTCCCCCCTTTGTCTAATCTAGCTTTGGATTTCTGTCTCTTGCTCTTAAAAGGGTTTAATTTGAGATTTCAGTGATGAAATTTATGAGTAGGCCACTTTTGCTGGTTCAATAGTATAAAAACTCATATTACAATTGCTAACACTTACTGATAGTTTGCTATATGCCAAGCTCTAGTCCAAGAATATTATACATAAGTATGTGTTTCACTCAGCCCATTCATTCATGTACCATGTTACATGATATATATATATACATATTATACCCTTCCACTTAATCCTCCCAGCCTCTTAAATAAAAAGATATGAGGAAATCAAAGAACAATAAGATTGATACTTACCCAAGGCCTCATAGCTAATAAGAAGGTGGAAGGCTTAAAATACAGATTTTAGAGCCTGTCTTTTTTTTTTTTGTTTTGTTTTTGTTTTTGTTTTTTTTTCAAGACAGGGTTTCTCTGTAGCTTTGAAGCCTGTCCTGGAACTCCCTTTGTAGACCAGGCTGGCCTCGAACTCACAGAGATCCGCCTGCCTCTGCCTCCCAAGTGCTGGGATTAAAGGCGTGCGCCACCACCGCCCGGCTAGAGCCTGTCTTTTTAACAAACTTCCTGTTGGTCATGAGCACGGCATGGTCAGGCATGGTGCATCACTCTAGCCCACATGTGTCGAGAGAAGGTCCTTTGGTGAACAGGGCTGGTATTAACACTGAGGTACCTACAAATTAGATCTAAGCCCATCTGATTTTATCTATGTCACAGCCCAAGCTCAACAACTGTAATCGACTTTCTATCATTAAAGATGTCAAATTATGGAAACATTTTAGTTTTCCATAGATTTTCTTTGTTTCTTCATCACTTATGTCTTAGGAAAGGATTACATATGGGGTAAACACGTGGCATACCTGCTATAAGACACCAAGGTAGGGTAGGGAGATAACACTGACCCTCAGTGGTTCTCAGCTTTTAGGGGACACCGTACCACCCAGAAGAACAGACTAAAGGTCCAATTGTTCACGTCTGATCATAGTCTAATGTAACGGGTCTAGTTGTGAGCATTCACGTTTCTATCTGGCTCTTATGTAAAATTTATGTTGCTAGTTAAGGCATCCTGCTCTGAGAATCTTTAATCTGTGGCAACTACAGTCGACCATCTATACACTCATTTAAAATGTTTGGTCACCTTAGGAAAATAACCAGGCTAGCTTGATACTCTATCATGTATGTAACTGGTAGTTTTGCCTAACTGGTGCATCTGCCAACAGAACCACACCAGGTAGACACATTTAAGAAGTATTGAGACTAATAAAATAGCACATAAAAATATTTGAAAAGGTAAACATGAAAGGCAACATTGAACTCCTATCTCTTGATCCAATAGTTCATTATATGAGAATAACTTGAGATGGTACATTGCTGTGGGTTGTCTAATAAAGTTAGTTTGTCTTTAAGATGTGGTGCCATGTGGTTACACACATAACTTGTATACAAATGTGTCCTAATGTGTGGTTGTATATTTTCACCCCTACAATAAGGAATGCTCTCCGTCGCTCTCACTTGTGTCAACAGATAATCGTCATGCAGGCAGATGGTGTAAAGCAAGTTGGGCTGAGATCATTTTAGTCTCTTAATTTTGGACCAAAAGATGGGTTTCATCCAAGAAAAGACTTCTAATGACTGTTCTTCTGGGATGCAGATATATTCCTTGGAGACATCAGAAACAGTATAGGCATCCTCAATGCACAAGTTTGAAGAACACCTGAGGCTCTTGAATCCTTTGAGCCGTCGAAGGAGTCTCAGGTCACTCACAAGTTAGATGGATTCAGCAAAACAGACTGAAACAAATGTCTAGCTTAGATAAATATGCCTGATGGCCAATATGATTATCTTTGTGTTTATGAGAGAACTCAGCCTGTAGTTTTCTTTTCTTGTAATGGTTTTGTGATGTTTTGGTGCTGGGGTTATTGTGACCTCATAAAGTGAGCTAAAAAAGTTTTCTTTGCTTTAAAAAACCCCCAGTTTATGTTATATAAGACCGCTGTTATTTCTTCTTGAATGTTTAGAACACAGCACTCATGAAACCATCTGGGCCTGAGTTTTCTTTGTGAGATTTTTTTTAATTAAAAACTAGGTCTCTTTAACAGATTCCTTATTTATTCTAGTGATAGTTTGGATAACTTGTATTTTACAAGGGGCTTATCCATTTCATCTAAGTTGTTGAATTTATTGGCCAAAAGTTATTCAAAACAGCCTATTGTAATTTTTTTAATGTCTGTGTGAGCCGCCATGGTGTAAACCTTTTATATCCTGACACTGGTGACTCTCTCCCCCTGCCCACCAGGCTTTGCCCTTTGCTCCAGCCCTGTCTTCCTGCCTTCTTCCCTCCCTCCCTTCCCCCTTCCTTCCTCCCTCTCTTTCTTTCCTTTTTTCCTTCTTTCTTTCTTTCTTTCTTTCTTTCTTTCTTTCTTTCTTTCTTTCTTTCTTTCTTTCTTTCTTTCCTTCCTTCCTTCCTTCCTTCCTTCCTTCCTTCCTTCCTTCTCACTTTTGCTTGACGTTTACAACTTGTGCATCCTTTAAGAAGAATCAGAGGTGGATTTCATTAGGTTTTTCTCCGAGCACCACTGTTTCCTTTGTTTCTGCTCTAGCCCATGCAGTGTTCTATCTTTTCCTTTTGTTGAGGTCTTGGAGAGAGCAGGGATACAAGGAACATACCTAAACATAACAAAGGCAACATACAGCAAGCCAACAGCCAACATCAAACTAAATGGAGAGAAACTCCCAGCAATTCCACTGAAATCAGGAACAAGACAAGGTTTTCCACTCTCTCCATATTTATTCAATATAGTTCTTGAGGTCCTAGCTAGAGCAATAAGATACCAAAAGGAGATCAAGGGGATACAAACTGGAAAAGAAGTCAAATTCTCACTGTTTGCTGATGATATGATAGTTTACATAGTGATCCCAAAAATTCTATCAAGGAACTTCTACGACTCATAAACCTTTTCAGTAATGTAGCAGGATACAAGATTAAAAATCAGTTGCCCTCCTATACACAGATGATAAAAGGGCTGGGAAAAAAATCAGAGAAACAACACCCTTCACAATAGCCACAAATAGCATAAATATGTCGGAGTAACTCTAACCAAACAAGTGAAAGACTTGTGAACTTTAAATCTTTGAAGAAAGAAATTGAAGAAGACACCAGAAAGTGGAAAAATCTCCCATGCTCTTGGGTAGGCAGAATTAACATAGTAAAAATGGCAATCTTACCCAAAACAATCTACAGATTCAATGCAACGACCATCAAAATCCCACCAAAATTCTTCATGGACCTCAAAAGAACAGTACTCAACTTCATATGGAAAAGCAAAAAACCCAGGATGGTCAAAACAATCCTGTACAATAAAAGAACTTCTGGAGGCATCACAATCCCTGACTTCAAACTCTGCTACAGAGCTACAGTACTGAAAACAACCTGGTATTGGCATAAGAACAGACAGGAGGACCAATAGAACCAAGTACAAGACCCAGATATTAATCCACACACCTTCGAACACCTGATTTTTTACAAAGAAGCAAGAAATATAAAATGGAAAAAAGAAAGCACATTTAACAAATGGTGCTGGCATAACTGGATATCAACATGTAGAAGAATAAAAATAGACCCATATCTATCACCATGCACTAAACTCAAGTCCAAATAGATCAAAGACCTCAACATAAAGCCAGCCACACTGAACCTTATAAAAGAGAAAGTGGGAAGTACACTTGAATGCATTGGCACAGGAGACCACTCCCTAAATATAACCCCAGCAGCACAAACACTGAGAGAAACAACTAATAAATGGAACTTCCTGAAACTAAAAAACTTCTGTAAAGCAAAGGAAATGGTCAACAAAACAAAATGATATCCTACAGAATGGGAAAAGATCTTCACTAACCCCACATCAGACAGAGGTCTCATCTCCAAAATATACAAAGAACTGAAGAAATTGGTCATCAAAAGAACAAATAATCTAATAAAAAATGAGGTGCAGATCTAAACAGAGAACCCTCAACAGAGGAATCAAAATGGCTGAGAGACACTTAAGGAAATGTTCAACATCCTTAGTCATCAGGGAAATGCAAATCAAAGCAACTCTGAGATTCTATCTTACACCTGTAAGAATGGCCAAGATCAAAAACACTGATGACAACTTATGCTGGAGAGGTTGTGGGGTAAAAAGGAACACTTCTGCATTGCTGGTGAGAATGCAAGCTGGTACAGCCTCTTTGGATGCCAGTTTGGTGATTTCTCAAAAAAAATTAGAAAACAACCTTCCTCAAGACACAGTAATACCACTTTTGGGTATATAGCCAAAGGATGCTCAATTGTGCCACAAGGACACGTGTTCAACTACATTCATAACAGCATTGTTTGTCATAGCCAGAACCTGGAAACAATCTAAATGCCCATCCACCGGAGAATGGATAAGGAAAATGAGGTACATTTCCACAATGGAGTACTACACAGCAGAAAAAAAGTAATGACATTTTGAATTTTGCAGAAAAATGGATGAAACTAGAAAACATCATTTTGAGTGAGATAATTTAGACAAAGAATGACGATTATCACATGTACTCACTCAAAAGTGGTTTTTAAACATAAAGCAAAGAAAACCAGCCCACAAACCACAATCCCAGAGAACCTAGATAATAATGAGGACCCTAAGAGAGACATATATGTATCTAATCTACATGTTAAGTAGAAAAAGACAAGATTTCCTGAGTAAATTGGCAGCATGGGGACCTTTGGGGAAGTTTGAAGGGGAGGGGAGAGGTAGGGAGGGGAGCAGAGAAAATGTAGAGCTCAATAAAAATTAATTTTAAAAAAGAAGGGAATAAACAAAACAAAACAAACAAACAACACATCCAGCTTCCTGGTTCATGCCAGTGCAGTTAAGGAACACATAAGCACTTAAATGGGATCTGTGATTGGCATGTTAAAAATTGCTTAATGGTGACATAGACCTGCTACATTGCTGGAGCTGTGGTGTTAACCATGGCTTGCAGATGTGGTGAACATGCCTCTGCCATGTTAGACTAGGTGTAGCAAACAGGCAGGAACATGGAATTGGTCTTAGCCATGACCAGTTAGTACTAAAAAATATAGTGCTCCAGACCACAAAATGATTACAAGTATACAATACTGATTCAGATTAAAAACAAAAAACAACCTCTGATGTATGTAGACTTGGAAGAGAGAAGAAAAAGAGTATAGACAGTTATAAGAAGAAATATATTTAAAAATTAAAGCAAAGTCTTTAAAGAGATGGCAAAAGTAACATAAAAGAGTACAGATAGTCATAGATTAAAGGAGTAAAGAAAAATAAGCCATTTAAATATGAAATATACAAAGAGAGTCTGGGTTATGCATATTATTGTGTTTTCTTTGAATTTTTTGACTACAGAGAGATATTTGATTCTGGGGGTTGCTAAGCTAAACCAACATAAAGGTATCTTGACTTCAAAATTTGGGTCTAAGGACTGTTGCTTTGGAAAAGAGATTCTGCTTTTGTTTCCACAGAACATGGGAACCTGTGGATTCCTTCCAGGCTAATGTGATTTGATGGAACAATATTCCCCAAAAGGTTTCCATGAATCCTAAAAATATTTTACCCAACAAACGACAGGAAGCAGTTTGGAGAAATTTTGCCCAAATTTCCAAAATTATTGTTTATAAAAGTTTTTTTCATTTAAAGAGGAATATTATATAGACTTTGTAGTGGTATGGGCTTTGAACTATTGGTACAAATTTAAGATCAATTTGATACACTATGCATATGCAATTATGCTATTATTTAAGGTATTATGTTTATATGCCTCATATAAAATATATTACATAATTAAAATTACAGATTAATAGTTATTTATAATAGTCAAACTAGTAATCACATTAGGTTTTCTAGACATGCAGAGCTATATTTCAGTTAGATAGATTATCTGTAACACTTTAAAGACTATGGAATATGGCATTTAAAATGTTTTAAGAGCTTAGACTTTTCATAACAATGAGACACATCTTCTGAAAGCACCAATCTACTTCAAGAGGATGATGGGCATCAAAGAGGCTTCTTATGGTGTTTGTTAGCCATTTGGGCAAGAAATTACTTTTGCTTGGACTACTTGATGTTATGTTGTTTGAACAAGACATGTAGGACCCACAGAAAAATGACTGCCAAACTTGCCTAAAGAAGGTGAGACAATCCTTCAGGGTTCCTACTTCACAGAAAAAAAAAAAACCTGCCAGACATTCTGTGGGACACAGAAGAAAGTAACTGATTAACTTTGCCATTTTAAGGCAGAACAGAGCTTCAAATTTCCTGTTTCATGGAAAAGTCTGCTAGATACTATGGGCCTATAGCTTGAAGATGGATGCCCCAATGTTACAGAAGAACTTTGGGTGACTGTCCAGGTAACAAGATGTCTCTGTCAATTATAGAACTTTGGAAGTTGCTTACAATGTACTTCCTTTTTGCTTAGGTAATATATCCTTCTGACATATTTGAAGAGATGAAGACAGATTGTTATACTTATAGTTTTCCTTAGTTATAATAAAAGATAAATTAGATATATATATTGTAACTGTAATTCTTGTTTGATAACTGTTTTGTTATATGTAATGTTACTTATGTTAAAGTTAAAACCTTCCTTTTAATTTAGACAGAAAAGGGAAAGTGATGTGGGATTCCCCTCTGTATGCTGTGAATATGTTTTATTTCCATTGGTTAATAAAGAAGCTGCTTTGGCCTATGGCAGGTCAGAATAAAGCCAGGCAGGAAATCAGAAAAGAGATATATAGAGAGAATAGGTGGAGTCAAAGAGATGCCATGTGCTGCTGAAGGAGAAAAATGTCCGAACAGAACCTTACCCAGTAAGCCACAGCTTTGTGGCCATATACAGATTAATAGAAATGGGTTAATTTAGGATGTAAGAGTTAGTTAATAAGAAGCCTGAGCTAATAAGCCAAACAGTGTTGTAATTAATATAGTGTTTGTGTGATCATTCTGGTCTGGGTGGTTGGGAAATGAACAAGTAGTCTCTGGCTACCCCCTTCTCCTTTAAGACACGTGTATTCTAATTCCATATTCTCCGTTAAGATATTTTTTCCCTTCTCATGGTTCCTTTATTACTTTTGTCATCTCCAAACCCTCCACACATGTGTAAACAGACATACAAATTAAAATCTAGGCTTCAAACAGAAAGGAAAACATATGATATTTTTCTTTCTAAGTTTGGCCTAAATCACTTAGAATAATCATTTCTCATCCATCCATTTTCTGCATATATCATGACTTCCTTTTTCTTTAGATCCCAATACAATTCCATTGTTATCCATTCATCTGCTGGTGCACAGTTAGACTTCTCCCATTTTGCAGCCATTGGGATAGTGCATAATAAACATGAATGTGTGTGTGCCACTGTGGTTCTTTGCATGTTCACCCAGGCTGGGTATGTATGGGACTTCAACATTTAGTTTTCTGAGGAGCTCTACTTTGCCTTCCATAGTGATTTCAGTTACATCACTTCCAGCAGTATATAAACATTCCTCTCCCACATATACTTCCTAATTTTTGTTTTCATTTTCTTGCTACTAGCCATTCTGACTAGGGTGAGACAGATTTCAGGAAAGTTAATGCCATTTCCCTTATGGCTCAAAGATGGTGAACTCTTTCAAAACCATTGGCCACTTGTATTTTTCACTTTTAAAAAATATCCATTTAGTTCACTTGTCCGCTTGCTTTTGGATGATTGAGTTTGGGGGTATGTGATCTAATTTTTACCATTCTTTATATACTGTCAATAACATTCCCTCACTGGTGTGCAGTCAACCCAGGTTTTCTCCAGTTTGTATCTTCACTGCTGATTACACATTTTCTCCAGTTATGTAGACTGTAGCTTCACTCTACTGATTGTTTCATTTGCTTTTTTCAGATACTTTTTTACTTTATGTAATCTCATTTGTCAGTTTTTGAAGTTCTGTGAAATTTATTGAAAATTTATTTTTAATAAGTTCTTCAGTTTCTTGATTCCATTTTTTGTTAAGCATATTGTCTAGAGATGTATCTATTTCTTGTAGAATTTCCAGTTCTTTATAAAGGTTAAATTACTTCATGCTTGCTCCCCTGGGTTTCCTGGAAAAAGTGGTAGCTCCTTTTCTCATCTGTAATTTTATTAATTTCAGTCCTTTATCATGCTTATACCTTGAAGAGTTTTACCTAGGTTTTACTTTGGCACTTTCTAAGTTTTAGATCTTCCGTGAAATTCCATCTTGAATTGACTTTCTAGTGAATGCTCATTATAACCGATCTACTCACAGTTTTAGTCTTCATATGAATACTCTCTTCCCTGGCATTATTTGTTGAAAAGGCTGTCTTTTTAGCACTGTGTATTTTTTGATACCTTTGTAGAGAATTATTGGTTGCACCCATGCAGCTTTATTTCTGGTTCACACCTTCATAGCTCCACACAGTATTTGTTGCTATGGCTTGAAGTATAATTTATAGTCAGGTATGGTGATGTCTCTAGCATATTTCTTCCTGCTAAGGATTGTTTTGACTACTCAAGGCTGTTTTTACTTTACATGTAAATATTAGCTTAATTTTTCTAGTTCTTTGAAGAAGTAATTGAGATTTTTTAATAGGCATTGTATTAAATATGAAAGTTGCTTCTGATAATATAACAATTCTATAGGTTTGATGCTGTCAGTCCATGAGCATGGGAGGCCTTTCTATCTTCCAGTGCTTTCAGTTATCTCTTCAATGTCTTAAACTTCTTGTTGAAGAAGCCTGATATCTCCATGTTAAATTTTGAGTTGTTTTTTTTTTCTGAAGCTGTTGTGAAGGAGATGTTTTCTCCTGATTTCATTCTCAACAAGTACAAAAAGATTACTGAGCTTTGCATGTCTGTCATGTATCCTACTACTTGACTGAACATCCATCAAGTCTAAGAGATCTGGTTACTTCTCTAGGGTCTTTTAAGTATAGAAACACACTACCTACAAATCAAGATGCATTGACTTATTCATTTCCTGCTTGTACCCCGTTCAGTCTTTCTTTTGTGTTATTGTTCTGAGACAGAAAACACTTTGTTGAATAAAAGTAAGAGAGTTGGCTCCCCGTATTGTTTCAGATTTTAGAGAAAACGTTGCCAAGTTTTTCTCCATTTAGTTCAATATTGGTGATGGGTTTGTCCCAGATAAACTTTACTATGTTAGGACATATTCTTTCCTAGACCAAATGAGAGAGTCTAGTTGGTAAAACGCTTAACGCATGAGCTTAGAAACCTGAGTTCAATCTTTGAAATCCACATAAATGTTGAAGAGAACTGACTCCACCAGGTTATCCTCTGATTTCTGCATGCATGTTCTGGCATGTTCCCCCTTTCACACACAGCATGAAGACAACAATAATAAATACATTACAGAAAGTTGTTCTAAAGATACTTTACTTTTATTCCTAATTTTTTCAGGACCTTTATAATGAAGGAATGTCGGACTCTGCTACTGTTTTTTTTTTTGTGTGTATCTTTTTGAGATGATCATGTGATTCCTGTTCTAAAGCCCATTTTCTTTTTTAAAAAATTTATTTATTTATTTATTTATTAAAGATTTCTGCCTCCTCCCCACTGCTGCCTCCCATTTCCCTCCCTCTCCCCCAATTAAGTCCCCCTCCCTCATCAGCCGGAAGAGCAGTCAGGGTTCCCTGCCCTGTGGGAAGTCCAAGGACCTTCCACCTCCTTCCAGGTCTAGTAAGGTGAGCATCCAAACAGCCTAGGCTCCCACAAAGCCAGTATGTACAATAGGATCAAAACCCAGTGCCATTGTTCTTGAGTTCTCAGCAGCCCTCATTGTCCCCTATGTTCAGCGAGTCTGGTTTTATCCCATGCTTTTTCAGACCCAGTCCAGCTGGCCTTGGTGAGTTCCCGATAGAACATCCCCGTATCTCAGTGTGTGGGTGCACCCCTCGCGGTTCTGAGTTCCTTGCTCGTGCTCTCTCTCCTTCTGCTCCTCATTTGGGCCTTGGGATTTCAGCCCAGTGCTCCAATGTGGGTCTCTGTCTCCTTTCATCGCCTGATGAAGGTTAATATCCAGGAGGATAACTATATCTTTTTCTTTGGGTTCACCTTCTTATTTAGCTTCTCTAGGATCACGAATTATAGAACTCAAGAAACTAGACTGTAAAATGGTAATCAACCCAATTATAAAATGGGGCACTGAGCTGAACAGAGAATTCTCAACAGAAGAAGTTCAAATGGCCAAAAGACACCTAAGGTCATGCTCAACTTCCTTAGCGATCAGGGAAATGCAAATCAAGACAACTTTAAGATACCATCTTACACCTGTCAGAATGGCTAAAATAAAAAACACCAATGATAGCCTTTGCTGGAGAGGTTGTGGAGAAAGGGGTACACTCATCCATTGCTGGTAGGAATGCAAACTTGTGCAACCACTTTGGAAAGCAGTGTGGCGGTTTCTCAGGAAATTTAGGATCAACCTATCCCAAGACCCAGCAATACCACTCTTGGGAATATACCCAAGAGATGCCCTATCATACAACAAAAGTATATGCTCAACTATGTTCATAGCAGCATTGTTTGTAATAGCCAGAACCTGGAAACAACCTAGATGCCCTTCAATGGAAGAATGGATGCAGAAAGTATGGAATATATACATATTAGAGTACTACTCAGCAGTAAAAAACAATGACTTCTTGAATTTTGCATGCAAATGGACAGAAATAGAAAACACTATCCTGAGTGAGGTAAGCCAGACCCAAAAAGAGGAACATGGGATGTACTCACTCATAATTGGTTTCTAAAGCCCATTTTCATGTTGCAACATGTATAATGAGTTGCGTATATTGAGCCCATCTTGTATTCCTGGAATAGAACCAGTTTGGTCATGGTTTATCATCTTCTTTGTGTGTTTTGGAATTTTATTTGCAAGCACTTTATTGACATCTTTTGTGTACATGTTCATCAGGATAACTGGTCTACAGTTTTCTTCATTATGTCTTGATTTTGATACTATAATAGTCCTGGTCTCATGGAATAAGTTTAATAGTGTGTTTCCTATCCTATTCTGTGGAAAAGTTTGAGAAGTATTAATTTTAGCTTTCCTTCAAAGATTTGTTAGAATTTCACCGTGATTCTATTTAAGACCAGTTTTTTCTTTGTGAGGAGAGATATTGTTACTCCATTTTATTGCTTGTTATATATCTGTTTTAGTTCTTCATATCTTCTTGATTCAATTTTTGTAGGTCATCTATGCCTAGGAATTTATCTTTTTTTTTCTAGGTTGGAATATAGTATTTCAAAGTATTCTTCAACAAGCCTCTGGATTTCTTTGGAGCATGTCAGTATCTTTGTTGATGTCTCTGATTTTGCTCATATGGGTCTCTCCCCTTCCTGTTTTGATTAGTTTGGTTAAGGCTCTGTGGACCTTGCTGGTCTTTCCAAAGAATCACCCTTGAACCATTCATGACTTCTGCCCTGACTTTCTTATTTCTTGCCATCTGCTTCTTTGGGGGGTTGGATAGTTCCTATTATTCAAGACTCTGGGGTGCTTCATTGGGTTATTTGAAATAACCATTAATTTTTCTCATAAGCACTATAAATTTTTCTCTTAGAACTGGAACTCTCACAGTTCCAGTAAATTATGTTTTCATTTTATTTTCTTTAAGAAAATTTAAATTTTTTTCTTGATTTCTTCAATGACCTGTTGCTCATTCAAAAGTATATTGGTCAGTTTCTAGTAACTATGTAGTTTTTCTTCCTATTAGTTTAGTTTTACTATGATCTAATAACATCAAATAAATTATTCTGGTTCCTTTGTCATTTTAAGATTTTCTCTGTAGTCTAGAATATGGTTTATTTTTGAAAAAGTCCTGTCAATTTCTGAGAATAATATTTTTTTATCTCCTGAAGCACATATTGCAAAGATATCTGCTAAGTCCATTTAGCCTATATGCAACTTAATTCTGAAGTTTCTTTGTTGATTTTTACTAAATATTTGTTTGCAGTTTTTGAGATTACAATGTAGTTTCATCATCTCATCCCTACAGCCTTTACCATGTACTCCCATTCTCTTTCAAATTCATGTCCTCTTTTCTTTTATTGTTGTTGTGTGGTGTGTGTGTGTAACTATGCTAAATATATAAATACAACTTAATCAGTCTGGGTAATGTTATTTTATGTATATGTTTTCAGGGCAGACCACTTGGTATTGGCTAAGCAATTGGTGTGCTCTTCCCTGGGGAAGACTTTCTCCTACCCTCAACAGTCCTTAGTTGCCGTAGCTCTTTGTCTAGGTTTGAGGTCTCAAGACCTGTCCTAATATGTTAGCATGTTTCCTGGTGTCATGCTTCTCAAAGTCTTGTTTAGATGACTATGTTGGTGTTTGGGACTTCCATTTGGTTGAGCATCTAATTTATATATTTTTTCTCTTTGTCTTTGTGTCTATTTGCCCGTGATGTATGTTTCTTAGAGACCAGAGAGAGTGGATCTCATTTTCAGTCCAGTCACCTAGTCTCTGTCTCCTCGTTGGTAAATTGAGGTTGCTCACATCTAAGGTTATTATTGGGAGATGCTTGCCAATTCCTATAATTTTTAGATTGTTTTTCTGGTTGGTAAAATTGTCTTTGTTATTTTTGTCTCTTCTGTTAGTCCCATAGGCTTTGTGAACATACTACATTGGACATGATAGATTTTTTTTTTCCAATCGCCCTCTGTTTTTATTCTTCTCATAAACTTTACTTTGTCCTGAGTTGTAATCACGGAGACTTTCTTCCTCCTTTGTGTATAGTTTTCATTTGAGTACTCATAAGCTGCCTTAGTGTGCTTTTATCCTGAAATATTCTTCTAATGTTAATTTAAAAATACAACCTTGGTGGATGGAGACAGCAAACTCCATTGTCAGTTATTAGCTTTAACGTTTAGAGAGGCATCATTCTGTACTTTTCTGGCTTTGTGATTGTTGACATCAGAGCTGATACTGTACTCAGGTGTGTTTCTTTGTTAACAAGTTGTTGTATCCCCTTACGCCCTTTGTGTTGTTTCTTTGCCTTTTATTTTTGACATACTAAATCATGGAGAGGTTCTTGGGATTCTAAACATCTGTTTCTTTTAGGGTATTAGGGAAATACCTGCTGTAGTTTCCTTGAAAAGATTCTTCTGTCCCATGGTTTTTTAAGTTTGATCTTCCCAGCATTCAGTTCTGTCTACTCTGCCTACCTAAGTGCTGTCCTATCAAAAGGCCAAGGCAGTTTCTTTATTCAACCAATGAAAGCAACACATAGACAGAAGAACCTCCTACATCAATCTGTAGAGAACAAGGTAGGGCTCAAGGGAAGTAGGGTGGGGCCACTATTAATGTGATTTAAAAATTGTTAAAGGAATAAGTGGTACAGAAAGTCATAGATACAATGAAAGAAGGGATGAAGGGAAGATGGGGAATAAAGGCACCTGGGACAGGGAAAACAACAGGCCCAGGACTCTGAGGAGGTAGGGAGAGGGATATTTTCCAAAAAAGACAAGAAGATCATATTGCTGGACCATTGGGAAAGAGAGAGTGCTGCCATGGAGACGCCATGTTATACATGCTAAATCTCCAGTAAACCACAACCTTGTGGTGAACACAGATTATTAGAAATGGGTTAAATCAAGATGTAAGAGTTAGCCAATAAGAGGCTAGAACTAATGGGCCAAGCAGTAATTTAATTAATACAGTTTCTGTGTGATTATTTTGGGTATAAGCTAGCCAGGTGGCTGAGATGAAAAGCAGGCCTGTGCTCCTGTTACAGAGTCTGATGTAAGCTAGCCAGGACAATAAGCAGCCCATTCCTCCTGTTACACTGGATATAACTTCCCCTAGTGCTAAGTAGTTCATTAGAATATAGAAGATTTGGAGGTCATAAAGGATGACTTTCAAAACCATCCTTGGACTTCAACTTCTGAATTTCCAAAGACACTGATTGTTCTTCCTTGGAATCTGAAACACCATGTAGAAGATGGGGGTGGAGTCACAATTACCTCGGACCTTAAGATTTAAGTGACACATGGAAGAGGATGCTGGAGATATCTGGAAACTCAAGAGAGGAAAAGTGGTTTTCTCTACAGTTTTGTACTATGTGCATTCATATGTGTATGCCTGTTCTCATGTGTATGGGTACAAATGCACATGCACATGTGTACACATGTATGTGTAAGCCTGAATTTGTATTAGGGACCTTTACTTTATTTATAGAGCCAGGATCTCTTCTGGGACCTGGAGCTCACCAGTTTTGGCTAGTCTGGTTATCTTCTTTGCCTTGGGGAGCAGCCTCTGCCTCTCAAGCTCTGGAATTTTAGGTGACCATCATGCCTGTTTGGTTATGTAGGTTCTAGGGATTAGAACTCCAGTTCGTGCTTATACAACAAGCACTTTTATTCACTGAGTATTTTCCCCAGCCCAAGCATGACTTTTTTTTAATTAATTTATTTTTTTTCTCATTTTTTATTCTTTTTTAATTAAAATTTCCACCTGCTCCCCGTTTCCCATTTCCCTCCCCCTCCTCCCACATATTGCCCCCTCCCCCCGCTCCCCTTCCCCTATCCCCACTCCTCTTCTCCTCCCCCCAGTCCATTCCCCCTCCCTCTCGATACTGAAGAGCAGTCCAAATTCCCTGCCCTACAGGAAGACCAAGGTCCTCCCACTTCTATCTAGGTCCAGGAAGGTGAGCATCCAAACAGGCTAAGCTCCCACAAAGCCAGTTCATGTATTAGGATCGAAACCTAGTGCCATTGTCCTTGGCTTCTCATCAGCCTTCATTGTCCGCCATGTTCAGAGAGTCCAGTTCAACCCATGCTTATTCAGTCCCAGTCCAGGTGGCCTTGGAGAGCTCCCAATAGATCAGTTCCACTGTCATAGTGGGTGGGTGCACGCCTCGTGGTCCTGATTTCCTTGCTCATGTTCTCCCTCCTTCTGCTCCTCATTTGGACCTTAAGAGCTCAGACCGTTGCTCCAAATTGGGTCTCTGTCTCTCTCTCGATCCATCGCCAGATGAAAGTTCCCGTGCCATTCTCCTTGGCCTCTTGTCAGCTCTCATTGTCTGCCACATTCAGAGAGTCCGGTTTTAACCCATGTTTTTTCAGTAGCAGTCCAGCTGGCCTTGGTGAGCTCCCAATAGATCGGCCCCACTGTCTCAGTGGTTGGGTGCACCCCTCATGGTCCTGACTTCCTTGTTCATGTTCTCTCTCCTTCTGCTCCTCATTATAACCTTGGGATCTCAGTCCGGTGCTCCAGTGTGGGTCTCTGTCTCTATCTCCATCCATCGCTAGATGAAGGTTCTATGGCGATATGCAAGATATTCATTAGTATGATTATAGGATAGGTTCATTTCAGGTTCCCTATCCTCAGGTGCCCCAATGAACTAACTGGGGACATTGCCCTGGGCATCTGGTAGCCATTCCAAGTTCAAGTCTCTTGCCAACCCTTAGGTGGCTCCCTTAACTAAGGTATGAAAATTCTTCACAGATATTGAAAGGACAATAATCAACTTTATATGGAGAAACAAAAAACCCAGGATAGCCAAAACAATCTTATACAATAAAGGAACTTCTGGAGGCATTACCATCCCTGACTTCAAACTCTATTACAGAGCTACAGTAATGAAAACAGCGTGGTACTGGCATAAAAACAGAGAAGTCGACCAATGGAATCGTATAGAAGACCCGGATTTTAACCCACAAACCTATGAACAACTGATTTTCGATAAAGGAGCTAAAAGTATACAATGGAAGAAAGAAAGCATCTTCAACAAATGGTGCTGGCACAATTGGATGTCAACCTGTGGAAGAATGAAAATAGACCCATATCTATCACCATGCACAAAACTCAAGTCCAAATGAATTAAAGACCTCAATATCAATCTGAACACACTCAACCTGATAGAAGAGAAAATGGGAAGTACCCTACAACATATGGGCACAGGAGATCGCTTCCTATGTATAAACCCAGCAGCACAGACATTAAGGGCAACATTGAATAAATGGGACCTCCTGAAACTGAGAAGCTTCTGTAAAGCAAAGGACACTGTCATTTTTTTAATTTATTTTGTTTATAGTGTTCTGCCTGAATATGTGCCTGCAGGCCAGAAGGGGGCACCAGATCTCACTGTAGATGGTTGTGAGCCACCATGTGGTTGCTGGGAATTGAACTCAGGACCTCTGGAAGAACAGCTGGTGCTCTTAACCTCCAGCCCTAAGCATGGCTTTATTTTTATAGAGTTAAAAGAATTATTTTCTTTAATTCTCAATGGATCTGGATCATACTTCTTGCTCTGGATAAAGACATGGCACTGTAATATTATCATGTATCAGAGGTTCTCTAGTAAAGAACAGAGGGGTATTATTATCTTTTCCCTTATGAGTTAATCTAAATGAGCCGTCAATCATATGCATTCCTCTGAAATCCAGAAAGATTAGGAAATAATACAAAGCATATTTACTCAAATAGGTTAGAACAATGCCCTTTTTAGTCTGTCTTCTAATTTATACTCAATATATCTCATCTGAATTCATTCAGCAGAGAACTGAGCAGCCAGGGAAGGCTTAATGGAGATCTTGGTAACAATAGTATTTACCAGTACCTCAAATTATTTCTTAATTAATTTGTTTATTTATGTTGTTGTATGATTTTTCTTCCTATGAATACATGAGTGTTTACATGAAATGCTGACAAAGGATTTCACCAAAGTCTAGCATGGAAAAGCAATGGGTTTGTTGGAATTACAAGAATTTGACTGACTTGAAGGCAACATCAGTAAACAGTGCCCCCCTCTCTCATCATGGAAGATGATGTAGGAAAAGCTGAGCCACCAAGTCATCCCAATCCCTTGGGGCCCTTCCCTGTCCTGTATAGACTCTTGCACTCTTCAAGACAGGCACAGGATCCCCTGCAGGGAGGCAGGAGGAAATGGTGACTGGAATCTCCCTCCTTCTAAAAGGTAAGGATAACAGACTTATCACCATGACAACTGACCTGGCTGTCATTGTATCCTTCTGTTTATGTCATTGCCATGACCGAGGGCCAAAGTCCTCTTTTGGTAACCACAGAGCTCTGCATCATTATGGAGATGGTCATGTCACATCTGCAAGAAATAAATTCACCATGAGAGAGCATATCGTCTTCTGAACTAGAATGTGTGCTCCATCTGATCACTCAGTGTGATGATGGGTTTTGGTTGAATCCCAAACATAACAGTTAATGCCAGAAACTCCGTCAATTTCTATGGTTGAGTGGATGTATACACAGATTGATCCATGGAGAAGAAATGTTCAGATAAAAAAATATAGTTATTTCACATCCATTTGGAGCTACCAATGAATCTCTTCCTGTAGGTAACTTTGTTCTAATGCTTACACAGAGAAGCCTAGACTTCTTAAAATATTCTGTGTGTAATAACATGACTAATTCAGGCTAGAGTTGCTCCCAATTAGTTTGAGTTGGCTTTCTGTACCAAAACTCAAGCCACACATCCAGAGTACTCATTTTTGAAATAGCCATTTATTTAATATGTCCTATTAGAAAGAGATTTAACAAATATGAGTGGTCTGAGCTAGCAGCACAGTGGGCACTGGTACTGGTGGGCTGGAATGTAAGACTAGCTATTCTGAGGAAGATGGAGGAGAAGCAGCCTTGGGGTTGAGTGTTTACAGTAAATGATGTGTTTCTTTCTGATTTCTAATCTCAAATTGTCTATGCTACTGCATCCCATCACTGGTAGGATGGACTCAAGAGGGACTTGTGTAGTAATTCTCAGTACAGTCACAGAACTAGATATGGCCATTTCTATCTCCAGGTGTGAAAGTTAACACACAGATGATGCAGATGAGGTGTGAGCATTGCAGAACAAGATTTATGAACGTCATATCTGACTCCAAAATTAATCCTCTCTCTGCTCTAATCCATACAGTTGCTCTTCTCATGCTGGCCATGGAGCATAGCCCAACAAATAACATCTGGGAGTTTCCATAGACTGATGTTCATGGCCCACCTCTAATCAGGTTGAAACCCAGTTCAGTTCCCGTTGCAACGGAATTCACAGGTGGGGGTCAGGGCAGTGGTTAGTTATTCCTCATGAACAGACCATAAAAGAGATTACATGGATGTCTCTCTTCTGGACAGTCTGTGAGCCTAGAAGTAGCTCTCTTCAGAAACCAAATCTACCAAAGCCTTGCTTGGTCCTAGCCTTCCCAACTGCCAGGATTTTTGAGAAACGCCTTTCTGCTGCTGTCTCTAACTGGTTTCCCCCTATGCTGTTTCTGTTATAGCAGACCTATTGGGCTAAAGCATGCCAGTAAAGGGAAAGAGCTCTTGAAAATGCAAGCTTATTCAGTTTCACATGGACTCGTCAGGCTGTGCCCTATTTCCAAGTCCCATGCTTCCTCTTTTTCCGTGTCCCTCACTAAGTGTTTGCCAGCCTGGCTGGAGAGACAACGTGTTTCCAATTTTCAGCATTCAAGTATTGTTGTGCAAGAAATTGTTCTTGTCTGTTGGTTTTTATGTCATTGTGTGATGCTGTTTCAAACCAGAACATTCTTCAGGGCCTTGTCAGATGCTGATGGCCCCATTAGCACAGGCTAAGTTCTCACTTATTTGAGCCTTGGTTCAAATATTTGTCCCCACAGAAGCCTCCCAGAATATCCTCTCCTCAGCGACTTTCCTCCAAATCTGCACCTCATTTTATTTTCTTCCCTAGTTATCACTGATTGACTTTTATTTTAAATAGCTATCTTTTTATTGTATAGACATGAAGTATTCTCGATGGGAAGAAGAACTTGATTTTATTCACCAGAGTGCAGACGAGTTCCTGGCACTGTTGTTCATCAGATGAGTGATGGATGCCTTCACCTCCAGATCCAGGGAGACTTTGGCTCCCATGTGGAAGTAGCAGTTGGACATCCTTACCTTTGGGACATTATATATAGTATGGAATCACTTTCCGAAATACTTTTATTCTATGGTTATTAATCAATATCTAGCTTGGTCAATACTGAGAACAAGGTCCTCTTCTTTGACTAGGATCCAAAGCATACATCCTAAGCAGCGTCATGATGGGTGAAGCCAATAATCCACAAATGTCACTGTCACCCCTGCTGGTATCTAATGTAAGTGGCCCTGAGACATAGTGCAACAGTCACCAGCTCTAAAATCATGTAATGGTGTTCTTCTCCCAGTGCGAGGTGGACTTAAGTTCTCAGCGGTCCTCTG
Source organism: Chionomys nivalis (assembly GCF_950005125.1). Lineage (NCBI taxonomy): Eukaryota > Metazoa > Chordata > Mammalia > Rodentia > Cricetidae > Chionomys > Chionomys nivalis. The sequence continues at coordinate 27,492,974 of NC_080090.1, read as the reverse complement.
GCCCTCAATTTCCTGTGGACAACCTTCTGGCACTGTTTGCCTCAAGAACAGAGTCAATGGTAAGCATTTTATAAAAGGACTCAAAAATAATTGAACATATGTATTTTCACCTTCAGTTGCTTTAGAAGGTATTCATTCAATCGTGGGAAAGGCAGCAATGAATATGATCAACTTCCTGTCCTCATCGGTATCATTTCATTGTCACGAGAGGTAAAGATAGCTTTGAAAGAAGAACAGTGCTTTTGAAGTTACGATTTACATATTCACCATGTAAGTATAATTTTAGCCATAAAAGTTGTGCTTAGGACATATGTAAGAAAAATATTATATATCCGTGTTTGTGGGGATTCTCCAGGGAGAACATAATTTCCCAGTGTCCTGCCCTTGGGTGTGGGAAGGTAACCCCAAGCTAGGAAGCGGTATTGAGCCCAGACTCTGATCTGAGTCTGCTCGTTGGGGTCCATGATGTAGACCCCGCTATGGGTATTTTAGCTGCTAATTCCACGGCTCCCAGCAGCCTTGTGTGTGTTTGTTTCCTCAGCCTGTAATAAGCGGCCTCATCCATGGAGGAGTTTCCATCCACATTCAAACAGTCTGAGTCTTTAGAAGACTCTCCAACAAAGCTCTCAGAGTGTGTGCTTAGAGGGGATAATCATCTCCAGGCAACCCTGGATGGACCTAGAAGCTGTCATTGCTGTCATCTTTCCGTAAAACGCCGGGGCCTTTTGAGTGTTCATAAATGGGCATTTTCATGCACAGCCCATCATTTTGAATTGAATTTCAATTTCAATAACCCCTCTGGTGGCTGCCTGCCAGCCTGAAAACGGCCGTGCTTCTGAAGCGAGCCTCAGTGAGTCTGTTTGGAAGCTGGCTGGCTCTGATTTTAGCAACATACTAAGCTGAGCCCAGAAAATATTTTGTGATATTTATTTTTACAGTATGAATGAGCAAAACATTCAAGAAAGTGTTGATGGGGCTCCAACTTTCAAACTCTGGCTTGGAAAATAGAAATTTGGGTTCTCTCCTCGAGCCCCCAGCTTGCCCTGTTCTCCCCCTTTTCCAATGGTGGCGAATGCTTGCTGGCTTTGGCACAGGCAGCAATGTGTTGAAATGCTATAAATTACAGTTAATGTGATATGATTCTGTTTACCCCTGTCCAACAGTGTTGAACCTACCATTTTTTCCTCCTTGGCTTCCCACGAATTAAGGCAATCAGAGAATAGCCAGTAGGAAGGCTGGATCATTTTCTTTTCACTCAGTGTCAAAGACAAGTGCAAATGCTGAATTCTGGCTCTACAGAAAAGGTTGTTTGGCTTCAGGGAGGCCTTCAGAGAAAGCCCTGGACACTGCCACATTTGCTTTTGAAGAAAAAGGATTCTGTTCTGGGATATAAGGAGTTGAAAGCCTGACTCAGTTTCCCAGATAAGATTCACACCAATGAAACTGAAATGGGAAATAATGCCAAAGATTTCCTAACTGAAAGCTGAATTATAGACAGATGACTGGCATCTTTGATTTTCTCATTCAGAGCCATGGGAATCTCCCTCAAGAGAAAATGACCAGTGGAAAGCACCCTGTGGGTCCCTGGCCCATTAAAGAGCACTGCCCCTTTAGAGGTAAGGCGACTCCACTTGGGTACAAGACACTCAGCAACTCTGTTTTCCACAGTTTACTGACCAGTGTGACTTAATGGCCCCAATGCCAATGATAGATTATATTGGCCAAGGGTTGTAGTGGTATTTCATTTGTATTTTAATAAAGTTTTCCTGAAGATCAGAGTGCAAAGCTAAGCCACTAGAGGCCAGGGACTGATGGCACTCACTTTTAATCCTAGGACTGGGAGACAGAGGCTGAGGGATCTGTGTGAGTTCAAGACCACCCTGGATTAACAAGATCAATCCAGAAATAGATCCAGGTGGTGATGGCTCATGCCATTAATTTCCATTTTGGGGAGTCACACACCTTTAATCCCAGCACTAGGGAGGTGGAGACAGGAGTGATATGGCTGGGCAGAGAGAGGAATACAAAGGGGAAGAGACAGGAACTCGGTGGAGTGTGCAGTCCGAAGTTTGGTGGAGACACAGTGCAGCCTAGGCAGTGTGAGGATCACCCCTTCGCTCTGAGCATTGGTAGAGGTAAAAAGTCTCTCTAATGCCTGACCGCTTTGCTTCTCTGATCTTCAGCCTTAGCCCCTATATTTGTCCCTGAGCTTTTATTATTCATGCTAGAAAGGGTGACTTTGATCAAACTTTTCTAAGAATCCAAAGAAGCTACAGTTTTGTTTTCATGGTTATTGAAGTTTTGAGAAAGTGCTTTATTTGGTCTTTGGAGTTCCTTTTGAAGACATCTTTAAGAAAGCAATCTAACTGGGGAAAATTTCAGAGTACTGCACAATCTAATTGAGCTTTGATTAAGTGACTGAGAATGAAGAGTTGTGTCTTGAATGACAGGTGAAAAACAGAGGAAGAAAATTCTTTTTCTAGCCCACAGATAACAATTAGCTTTTAAAAACCTTTGTAAGACAGGCTCAGGGAATAAGTGTTTGCCTTACAAGCATAAACACCAGAATTCTATTCTGAGAATCCATATGAAAACCAAATTTGGGTTGTGTTGATTTCGAGCTGTGGTCTCAGTGCTAAGTGTTGTAGACAGGTGGGACCTGTGACTCAGTGCTCAGTTAACATAGCCTAATAGTGATGCTCTGGACTGTGATCCTGCAGTAAGGTGTAGTTGCTACTAGAAGTAGGAGAGACACGAGTTTGACTTGGTCTTTACCTTTGAGATATTTTTTTGTGAGTGGCAGAAAATTCAGGCATATAAAGAAAAACTCACGATGGGAAATGGCAAATAGAGGAACAGAGCGAGCAATTTCCTCCCGTACAGTCACCTCTCTCTATCTGGAGCTTCTCTTCGCACGCTTTTGATTACCTACAATCATGTGCAGTCTGGAAATATTAAATGAAAATTTCCAGAAGTAAACAGTCCACAAATTTTGAGATAGCATATTATACTGAGAGCGCCATGAAACTTTTGCCAGGGATGTGACCCGACCCTTTGTCCAGAGTATACACACAGGATATGCTCACTGCCTGTTAGTCCTGTGGCCGCATTGACCATCACAGTCTTTCAGAGCTGTGTTGATATCTAATGATCAGACAGTAATGGACATGATACTGGTAGTTCAGATGTGCCGACGAGAAGCATCAAAGAGAGTCATTAAAATAAAAAGGTGAATGTTCTCCACTTAGAGAAAAAGTTATATGCTGAGGTTGCTGGATTCATAAACATGATGTGCAGAATAACATTGAGGGAGACCACACAGTCACATAGCCTTTGGCGAGGTGGTCGGGTGATATTGGACTACTTCCTTACTGCCATTGTCCTCCTGGTTTCTACATTGAGCTGCTTTGGGGGTAGATATGTATATGAAGAAACATGCTCAGTTTCATCTGCGGCTTGAGACATCCATAGATGTCTTGGCGCAGGACTTTTAATATGTGCTGTGCTATACTGTGGTCAGGCCATGCACCATTATATGTCCCTCTGACACCTACTCACTGTGGGCATTTACACTTTGAGTTGCTGGCCGCTGAGTTCCATCTTAGTAGATATGACATACCTGTAGTTACAAGAGCCAATTCTAATCATGGAGACCAAGATTCAAATATTAAAAATACCAAGGAAGTCGTACAGTTATGATAAGTACTACCAGAAAAAGTGACATGGAATAAATTCCAATTGGTTTTAATAATAAAAACCCTGAGTCAGATTTAAGGTTTAATGCTGAAAGATAAGAGATGCAGAGAAGCCAGCCACTAGTTCTTACCTCTACCAAATCCTCAGACTAAATGGGCAATCCTGTCTCCATGAATCTTCAGACAGAATGCATTGAGCTCCTGTTTCTTGCTGTATTATATTCATCTCTCTGCCCAGTCATATCCCTTCCGGTCTCCACCTCCCTGGTGCTGGGATTAAAGACGTCAGTCACCATTGCTTGGCTCTGTTTCTCTTTTAGACTGAATCAGTTTCATGTAGACCTTGAACAAACAAAGATCCCTCTACCTCTGTCTCCCGAGTGCTGGGATTAAAGGTGTGCGCCACCACTGCCCGGCCTCTATGGCTGACTAGTGGCTCGCTCCACACTCTTTTCCTCAGGCGAATGTTGTTTGTTACAGCACACACAAAATCTCAGCACAGGGGAGCTCAAAAAGTGCTTCACGGCCGTTCAGAATTCATCCTGGAAGCTGACGGAGGCTTTGAGGATATCCGCGAACACTGGTGAGAGAGGAAAACATTCCAGCAAGAAGAGCAGGCCAGTGGGTGGAGAATTATGTGCGCCCCTGACACCAAGCTGGGGGAGCACTGTGGTGTGATCAGGAGGCTGCCAGGCCCAGAAGGACTCTCTTTAAAAGCCAGGTGGAGAGGAAAGCAGGAGCCCCGAGTGCAGCTGCTGGCAGCCTTGCACTTTCTTCTGAGGATTTTGGCGGGATTGAGGAGAATGCGTTTTAATGGCCCTCTATAGAGGGAGAAGCCAGGAGATGGGGAACTCTCTAGGACAGAGCTACAAAGTATGGGCCATGCAGGTGTCCCAAAGTGCAGGGAGCCGAAAGACGCTTAAGTCGTTAAACTAATAAGCATGGTGGGAAGGTGAGGATGGGAAATCAGTGGTCCAAAGGAGTCTGATTAATTCTCTCCAGAATATGCAGCTGTCATTATCTGAGTGAGCACTTATACTCTATCAGTGAAAAATAAACAGAGAAGGAAACCATGTGCCTTTGCCGAGAAAACTACACAAAGTTCTGATGTGAAGCAAGCACAGCATCCTGCAGAGTGTGAGCTTTGAATAGCTATGAGCCCCAGACTGGTGTGTTTGAAGGCTTTCCCTAGAGAGAGTGGCACATGTGGCCCTGTTGGAGAAAGTGTCTCACCGTGGAGGTGGACTTTGAGATCTCATATATGCTCAAGCCATGCCCAATGAGAGAGTTTACTTCCTGTTGCCCGTGGGTCAAGATGTAGGACTCCCAGCTCCTTCTTCAGCACCATGTCTGCCTCATGCCACCATGTCACCACCGTGATGATAATGGATTAAACCTGAAACTGTAAGTCAGCCCCAATGAAATGTCTTCCTTATAGAGTTGCCATGGTCACGGTGTCTTCACAGCAATAGAAACCTTAACTAAGACCATGTGTGTCAGGCACAGGGGACTGAGCTCACCCAAATTCAATAACAGGACTTCAGAAATGAAGGAAAGACTGTGTTTTGTTGTGCTGCTAATTACTCACCTAACACACATTTACATCGATCCATTTTAATGAACATATCTGGACCCAGGTCTTGGTCTCAAATACCTTTGCCTACTAAATAGAACCAACATCCCTTAGAAAATGGGAAGAATATGAATATTAGCTGGTCCTGGAATATGTCGAGTGTGTGTGTATATATATATGTTCCTGTGTGATAGTATATGTGCATGTGGATGCACATGTATGTGAATGAGTGTCTAGAGGCACATGGATGTGAATGAGTGTCTTCCTCAATAGTTTCTCCACCTTAAGTTTTGAGAGAAGTCCTTTTTCTGAACCTGAGGTCCCTAGTTCTGCTAGACCGGGGCCAAGGAGCCCCAGGGATGCTCCTCTGTCTCCACCTCCCTTGCAGGCATACCCTGCTGCAGTCAGCTTTTTACAAGGTACTGGGACAGGGGATGGAAGATTAGGTCCACGCTTGCTCAGCCCTTCTGAACCTGCTGATACTAACTACTGTCTGCGGCCAACAGTCAGTGCCCAACACTCTGGCCGGAAACTGGCGCAAAGTTTGGTCCCACTATCACCAGTTCTGCCACTGACACCAAATCTAACTGAGTTTCTATTGTTCTATTTACCAATAAAGATGGCAGTCAGATGTTCGGTGAAACCTGTTAGATTAGCAAGGCCCAGAAGCAACCAGCTGACTTTCCTTTTTGGATGGAGACCCAACAAGAGAGCATCTCTCCAGCCTTCCCAAAACAAAACAAAAACAAACGAACAAAACCCTGTTAAACTCCAAGTCCCTCCCTAATCCTTCCTGTGCATCTCTCTATCCACCTTCTTGGCTGCTCTGCACTCCAAGGTTAATTCCTGTCAACTAGTTACTGGCTGTGCCCCATGAGCCAAGGCTGATTTTATTAACAGTCTCTGTTTTCACAGTGTGATCAAATATCCCACAATATCCCATCCCAGAATACTTTTGTTGTTGTTCCAGAAAGTAAATAAGCAAAGGAGGGAAACAGGGATAAGGAGATAATGGTCAAGTTGGAGAGACTCAACTGTCTAAAATGAGAAAATCTGGGCACCACTATAAATGAAGGACAGAGATGGATTATGAACCATCTTGAAAACCAAAAATCCAAGTCCATATAGTTAATTAATAGGTGAGGGAAAGAAGAGTTTTTACCTACAGAAGGATGCCATGGACCTTAGAGAGCATCTAGGAAGTATCATCGCCACAAGAAAGCTTAGATATTCACTGTCACTAAATCCAGGTGGGTATTTTGATGAGTGGCAGGATGATTGACAGGTTTCAAAGAATAATCATAAGTGTGAAAGGAGTAGACTTCACGGTTGAGAAATCAGGTGATACTTGGGTGATCAATGTCACCATCAACAAGGGGACAGATGCTATACAGTGTCCCAGGAGTAACACTCATTCATCCATCTCTCCAGCCTTTGACTTGAGACGACATTAAAACAAAGGGCAGAAAGAAGAAAGCCTCGCACAAAGAGGGAAAAATGGCCAACGGATTGAATTTTTAAAAGTAGAGTAATTTAATTGGCAATTTTAAAACTAGGGTAATTTAATTGGCAAATTTAGTCAGTTCAGGATCTTGTTGGTTTTTCTTCTTCTGATACTATTTAAAATATTAATTTCCTTTGCTCAAAGATAGGAGCAGGATCCATCATACTCTATTGCATGATTAGCATGTTGAGGACTTCTGTAGTGCCATTGGTAAATCCCGCTGCGTTGCATACCTGGCTGTCTCGGGTCTCGGGATGGATTCTAGAACACAGCACCAGCCATAGTCTTGGGAGCAGCTGTCCTAGTGCTGTGGCCAAAGCAATAACCATCTGTATCAGTGCTCTGAAATTTACATATAAAATTTATACACGTTTAGCAGCCTAAAAGAACTCAATTTCTGATTCTCAATTTCTGCAGTTGGGAATCCAGGCATAGCTTTTCTTCTCATAAGTGGCCGTGTTGTACTGGCAGGGGCTGGGGACTCGCCTGAGACAGGGATAGCAGAGGACCCACTTCTAAGCTTACAGGGTTGTAAGCAGCCTGTGGTTATTGTCAAGTCAGATAAAGGTTGTCCTTAGCTTTCCATTAGGAGTTTTCTTCCTCCTTTTATCCTTTCTTTTAGTCTATGTATGTATGTATGTATGTATGTATGTATGTATGTATGTGCCTGCATGGTGGGGGGAGTCCAGAAGATAACTTGTGGGAATTGGTTCTCTTTGTCCTCTCTGGGGGCTCCAGGGAACAAACTCATGTTGTCAGCCTTGGTGGCAAGCTCCTTTATCTACTGAGCCATCTTGCCGGTCCTTTCTTTTTCTTTCATCAGGATAGGATGCAGGGCCTTAGCCCATGCTAGGTAATTGCTCAATGAACTCCATTACCAGCTCAGAAATGGTGATTTATTCTTTTGCTTTATCTAAATGATTAGAAGTGAGTCCCTAAGCTAGCCTACATGGAAGGGGACACAGGACACAAATGCCAGGAGGTAGGAATCATTAATGGCCATTTTAGAATTTGCCTCCAGATAAACCGAATGTCCATCAAAGGAATGAGGTCATGTGAATGTGGTTGCTCCCTGGCATGGGAAGCATGCCAAAGGTTGACAAGCATTGCCCAAGCGCGTGCCTGGCCTTGGATGGGATTCTGATAAGCAGATAAAAGAAACAAATGGTTTTGCAGCAACAGACACATTTTAAAGCCATTTGTGTGAAAATGTTTTTCCAAATTATCCATTCTTAATCACATATGCATTTAAACACAAAAGAGAAAGCTTGGGAGAAGCTTGCCTGGAAGGAAGGGCACATGGGCTCGGAGCTGAGATGCGGCAATAATAGGCATCTCTGATTCTTCTTGATTATTACTTTGGGTTTGCTTTTGTTTAAATAGGAGGACCTATTTGTGTACTATGCTTTTTTTTTTCTAAAAACAAAACAGAAGCCCTCAAAAGCCAAGACGGTGGGACACCAATAAACCAGCGTTGATTTTCCAAACTGTCACATGCTGTTCATAAACAAGTGCCAACAGCACAGATTCGCTATGCAGGTTCTTAAGGTCTAATTGGCCTGCTGTCCTAGAGGCACCATGGGTAGTTCTGACTGTTAGGACAAGGACACCAGTAAAGGCTGTGTTGTCACAGACCAAGGAGCTGCAAGAGCAGGGCTGCTGGGATCTAGCAGCTGGATCCCATCGAACACTCTTCTTCCCAGACATAAAGAACCACAATAGCCACCCAGAGTGAGGTGCTGTGGGGCACTTCTGGGTGGGAGGCCACCAAAAAGGATATGGGACAAATGGGCCCTATTGTGACATGTCTCTTTGTTTTGTGACCTACTTTGTCATCAGACTATGAGCCCAGATGCTCATGGCGGAGGCATATTTGGAGAGCTACCAGCCTCTAGTGACTTCTGGGGAGCATGCTGTGAGGGTTGAAAGTGTCAGTACACCTGCTCCCCAGAGATTAAGAAGATGTAAGGGTGACTGGGGTTGTTTACTGGGATCCAGAATAATTATCTTTTCCAGGCTGTTGATCCCAGCTCCTCCTCCCTGACTTGCCTTGACTCACTGAAGCCCTGAAGCCTTCCAGGGAGGTAGCTGAATTGAGCCTTTCCATTTGTGGATAGGACCGCTGAGGCTTGTGGTTCAATCCCCTCTCCAAGTTCATGAACTGGGAAGCAATGATGCTGAGATTTAGATTTATGTCTGTACATCTCTGAAGCTTCTATTCACAGAAGGTCTGTAGCTCCCTAGTCCTCAGTCCTTCCGGGAATCTGGCCATGCTTTGCTTCAAGTTACTTCTACTATATAGAAAGTCGTCTCCAGATTGAGGTTGAAGAGACAACATAGGCTGTGTCTTGTTTGTGCCAGTAAATCATTGCTGCCTGCCTCTTATAAACCAGGAGGTACAGAACGGTAAGCATTCTCTTCACTCAGATAAAATATTCTCACCTAGGAGCTTGTTAGGTGAGAACAAGAGCATATGGACACAGGAGGTAATTTAAATCATACTCAAACCACTAGGCTCATCTCTGTCACTCAAAGTAGATAGGACCCTCTCACCTGGGACTAGACAAAAAGGAGTATCCAAATATTGAGATGTGGTGAGCACGATGACCCATCCTCTGAGTGTTTCTCATAAACCTTGTCCAGAAAATGGGTCACGGTGGAAGACCTATGCCCCAAGGCTTCCAGTTCAGTTTCTCCAGCCCAAGACATAGCCCACTTCACTGTTATCTAGACTACAATTGACAAGGATGAACCCCTATCTAGTACCCTTGCAGAAACACTGCTTAGATCTTGGCCTGATGTCTGCCCGTAGCTTCAATAGAACTCTTTCTTAGTCATTCTGTAACCTACATATTATTGAATGAAGTATCATGTGTAATTTGAGGGTTAATATTAGTTATTAAGACTGGAATCAAAGAACCTGTGTTTGTCAATGCCCAAAGATACCCAAGAGTGCTTGATAAATTCAAGCCAATGAAATCGATGTATCTGCTGACCATATGGTTTATTCAATACATTTTGATGGTTTAGAAAGACACAAATGTGTCCAGTCATGTTTCTGACACAGCTCACTCAAGACACATCCACATCATTTGCTCTTGGAATTTTGAGAAATTGCCATGAGGCATTATGAGTCTTGGGAAGAGACAAGAACACTTTGGAGAACTAAGTTATCTTGGATGCCGCTGAGAAGTTACCACAAAAATGTGAACAGAAGGATGAGTTATTGAGTGGTAACAGGAAAATTTCTCATGACTTCCTTGGAGACCAACTCATCAAGGAGATAAAAAAAGATACATATGATTTGAGTTACACACTTCACATGGTTGACGTGTGTGTGTGTGTGTGTGAGTGAGTGTAATTGTACTCACACAAGACACCCTTTCCGTTTGGTGGCACACTCAGAACTGCAGGTATGCAAGGAAACTTTCAGGATTGCCCTTTGTAGGAGCTGCTAGCTGGGTTCATAGATATTGTTCCATTTAATTGTGATAAATAATGGAAATGGCATTTTGGTTTTCCCTTTGTGTCCCCTAAGAGTGGGACAGCAATGCAGAAAAGTAGTGGAATTTGCTCAGCCCAGCCCAGAGAGGGAAATCCCAAGCCTCCTGGTCCTGTGAACCAGCATTCAGGGTCAATGAAGGTCCAGAGAGGGATAAAAGTACTTTAAAGTTTGCTAAACACCCTTTCTCATCTCGTGTTTCTTCCCTGAAACAAACTTTTAGACTTTCAAACTTGATTATTGAGGCTGAAGAAATGGCTCAGAAGTTAAGAGTTGTGCTGTTCTCTCAGAAGAGCCAAGTTCTGATCCCAGCACCATGTTGCGTGACTCACAATCACCTGCGATTCCAACTTAAGGGGACTCCACCACTTCCAGCTTTGGCAGTCACCAGCACACCTGTGCACACTCCATAGACACAGAATAAAATAAATATGTCTTTTCTTAAAACCCTGGTCATGTAAAGGCAGACCGTGATAAGCATTGTGGGTATGTGTCAGATTGAAACATGATTGCCTTGCTGCTGGGAACAAGAAAATGGTGGAGCTGCTTTGGAAATGGCTTAATGGCTTCCAGATCTCGAGCAAACAATCACTATGTGGCTCAGAATTCTACTCCTAAGAAACATGCAGACATGCACAAGTGCTCACAGAGGCGAGAACAGCCAAAATGTGCACACAAATCAAAGGAATGCCTATGGATAACTGCATGGACAACAGATGCTAATCCATACAATAGGTAAATAGGAATGAAGAGCTGATCCATATCATGGAACTAATGAACCTGGCAAACAACACAATGTGAAAAAGAAGCCAGACTCAGGAAGAAGTGTATAATGTCATGTTGTTCACAGGAAATGTCCAGAATAAAGCCTGTAGAGATGGACCTTAGAAACTGGTTGCATAAGGTTTAGAAGTGGGTGAGATGGAGAGTGGTAATGTGTGTTCAGTATTGAGGTTTCACTATGGACCAGTGGAATTGTTCTAGAATTAGATTATGATGATAGTGTTGTAATTAGGAACATACTAAACATTCCACTCTTGGATTGTTCATTTTGGGAAACTCATGACATGTGAGTTAGACCTTACCAAAGTTATTTTTAAAAGACTATGAGTCTGACTTAAGATGCCCTGTTTTTGAAAACCAAATTTAAGGAGAAGCTGGAATTTCCCATGCCCTATGGGAACATGTGCTGGTCTTGAGGAGATGGCCTCTGTGGGGATATCAATGATATCAAGGGAGGCATTTGGGACATTAAGAATGAGAACTTTTGAAGATGCCTTAAAATGAGAGTTTCAGATGTGTAGATGGATTCTCTAGATGGAAGGGGCCTTGGGGCATAATTTCACAGGCAGAAAGGTATGCATAGAAAATATTGACCAGCCAACTCAACTCTCAGCATTCATTGATTCATACAGAGAAAACAGTGAGTTTCAAATCATCCTTAACTAATGGTAGCAGCAAACATCTTCTGGACAACTTCATACTGAAGATCAAAGGAAAAATACCAAGAAATGGGCAGATACTTACTTTATGAAAATGATGCTATTGCAATCTTTATTATTTCAGTCAAATTATATCAGGGGTTCTATTAAATTAAAATGAGGTGTAGAAGTGGGAGATAGTTCAGTGGAAGAGGGTTTGCTTAAAATGAGCAAGGCACTGGGCTCAATCCACCGCAGGAGGAAGATGAAGGGGTCAGGAAAGGGGAGAATGACCATATCAGATCCATACTGTAGGATGTGGCATTTCTTACAGTAGATACATATCCTCCAGGGAAAGAGCCCTCCTGCAGCAAGTAGCTAAGACTGCGACTGCATTTTTTTTTTGTGCAGAGATGAGGTAGCTCTAGACTATACAAGACCAGAAGTTCTATTTTAGAAAGATACTAAAAAATTACAGGTCCCTTCATCTTTATAGATATCGCAAGCTGAACATTCTATATGTTTTGTGCTTTTGATTCTCTGTAAGAATTCTATGATTCCATGTTGATCAAACAAAGGCAGTGTGCAGAATGGAACTGCTCACCTCAAGGCAGCATTGTACTCTCTCCTTCACTGGGAATGCAGTAAGTGTGGAAGTGTAGAGGAGTCCTGCCCTTTCTGACATTGAACAGTATAGAAAACAGATGTAGCCATCAGTTTAAGAGAAGTCGGTACCTAACCAAGAGTGGAGGATGATACACTTTTAATCTGCATGCCACAGGCCTGTGGCAAATAGATACACATGGATGCTCCTGGAACCTGGACAAAGCTAGGGTCGCTAGTGTGTGGCTGTTCGTTAGTTCATTAGCTAGAGATGATGCAGTCACCTTTCTGTTGGCACTTACAGGAGTGGAAATTTTAGTTCTTCCCAGCAAGGGCAGGCTTAATAACTGCTCGTTAGTCGGATGGCCAAGTGTGCTGGCTAGTTTTATGTCACCTTGCTGTAAGTAGAGTCATCAGAAAGAAGGGAGCCTCAACTGAGAAAGTGTCTTCACAGGCTCAGGCTGCAGGCAAACCTGTAGGGCATTTTCTTAATTAGTAATTGATTCAGGAAAGCCCAGCCTACTGTGGGTGGGACTATGCTTTGGCCTGATAGTCCTGGATTCTGTAAGAAAGCAGGCTGAGCAATCCAAGGGGAACAAGCCAGAAAGCAGTACCCCTCCATGACCTCTGCATCAACTCTTGCCTCCAGGTTCCTGCCCTGCTTGAGTTTCTCCCCCACTGATTTTGATGATGAACTGTTATACACAAATGTAAGCGAAATAAACCCTTTACTCCCCAAGTTATTGCTATCTAAGTTTTAACATAAGCTGAGAAGCACTATGGGTTTCTTTTGTACAAGGCACAGAGAAGCATACATACAAAGTGTGCTCACTGATATGTGGGTAACTGTGACCAGGAGTGGTAAGATATATCTGAGTGTGTGAGCATGCTTGCACTTGTACATGTGTGGATGTGATGGCTAGGATGTGGGTGCATGTTGTATATGGGTACATGTATGTTGGCATGTGTGTAGATGCTGTCAGGTGTATGTGTGCACGTCATAGTACTGTGGTGTGTATGTGTGGGGTCACGGAAGCCACTTCTACTTTTATTGCTTTTATTGTTTCTAGAGGCCATGACTGGGTCAGACACTGAGCTGACGCTGCAATCTGAGACTCATCTTGGGCTTAGCACCACCACTGCTACAGTGACCACCCCTGGAAGGGGCTTCTCATTCACCTTATCTGAACACCCTCACAGCCCAAGATGCCCTTGGCTACAGTAATACCAGCTCACCTCATATTGACAGGAGGCCAGTGCTCTCCACAGCCACCAATGCATGCTCTGCTCTCGAGAGGCACCAGGACTCAAGATAAAATGTTTTCCTGGATGCCATTTGCTGGAGGGAAGAGAGGAATCAAGGAAGCAGGGGAAGGCCTGAAGCTGACACGGGGGAAACAAATGGCACCTCAGACCATTGAGTCTTTCCTCCTCCCTTCCCTTCACTGCTGGCCAATCAGGTCTGAAGTCAGCTCTTCAGCAGTAGCTGAGCTGCTGGTCAGAAGAGAGGAAGGGGGGCAACCTTGGCCACCTCACAAGCAGAGAAAGATGGTTTCCCAAGCTCCTGTAGACAGGTTCCTGGGGCGCTATGGGGCCTGGGCCTCCCGGCAGGCTGATTTGAAATGCTTCCAAACGGATATCGTGCTTCCAAGCCTTGGCCCCTGTTGCTGAAGCTGAACTCGACTAGGGAGGAGACAAGGGGCCTGGAATTCAGGCACTGGCTCCCCAGCCAGGAGGGTTTGTTTAACCCCTCAGGGGTGCTGTGTGCCTTCCTTGTCAAGGTGGTTTGCGGCTTAGTGAAGCGATATTTATAGAGTGCTCTGTGATTCTTGGGTGAACATTCGTTTTATAAATGAATGATCAAATTTATTAGCAATGAGTACTAACCCGTCTACATTTATTTTGTTGATAATACAAATTTACAAGGTTTTAATTGCCAGTTTAAAAACCCCAAAACCCATACATAAATACATGGGTAATAAAATATCTCCTCGCTGTGCCCTTGACTTCTGTAGTTACACAAGGGCTCATGGGAAGGGCTGAAGGAGGCTTCAGACAGGGTGGCATAGCTTGCCTACCGTAACTAGAAACATTTGGATTTGAATCCCATTGCTGATAACTTTATGAGTTTCAAATACAATGATTCTACTAAAAAAGCAATTACTAATAATTTGCTTTGCTTATTAATGATAATCTACTTTTATTCCCCTTGCTGCTCCTAGGGTGGTCTTTAGATCATCTAATGCTTGTCAAAACCACATGGCCTCTGTACCATCTCAGACCTATATGTCTGAACCTGGACCCTGGTGACATCCCAGGCAGAGTGTCTGCACATCAGGTTTGTCATCTGACCTGCTGGGAGCCAGTTGTGGTCCCTCCCATTATAGAGTCAAAACACTTTAAACTCCAGGGAGGCTCAGGGAGGGTCCTGTGGCAAGCTGAATTTGGTTCCGGTCTATTGTGGTCAAAGTGCTCCACCACAAGCCAGATGTTGCAGGTGTGTGGAGTCTATTCTGAGAGTCCAGAAGTATGGACTTGTGAGGACAGTGATGACAGTCCTGGGCCCCCAAGGTAGTGACTTCACTGGGCTCTGGTCCAGGGGTTGTATACTCAGCTGTTTGGGCTTCATCTTTGAGAGCTGGATAGGGAGACTCAAGATATTCCATCACTATGGTATACATTTCCAAGAGACCAAGGGACACCTTCAGTCTGTGGCTACAGGTGGACTCAGAATGTGTTCTCTATAGTCTATATATTGCCTATGCAAAAAAAAAAAGACTTTTAAAAAAAGAGTGATTTTATTCCTAGAAAGGGATTCGGAGGCCAAGGCGAGATGGTGAGTAAAGTATACCTATTAATAACAGCTTAGCAAATATTTTTGAGTGTTTACTCTAAGTCAAGAACTATCCTGAATGTCTCGAGTAGAATGTGAGTAGAGAGTGGAGCCCCAAGAACAAACAGGAAGAAGGCAACGAATAAGAGGAACTGCATTATTCCCGTGCTCACCACTAGTGTGCAAAGGAAGTCACATCAGTTCTTGGCCTTCAATATTGAGTTGATGGACACAGATGTCATCAAGAGCAAGGTTCCTACCAGTTACCCAAACTCTCTGACTCCCCTCTTCCTAAACCCTGTTTTGGTGACCTTAACAATCTGTTCTTGCCCTCAGTGGATTTACTTTATCCAAGACAGAAGGGTTCCACGGATCAGGCTGGGCATTAGTGATGTCAGTTTCTAGAGCAAGCGTGAAGACAAAGAGAAAGGAGATTGGGACAGATCTATGGGCTTCCTATCTATAGGTAGTCTACCACCATTGTACTCCGTGAGCCCCAGAGTAAGTCTGTCCACGGCTCGAGTGGGTAGGTAAGGAAGAACTTCTTTATTAATGTAAAGGAGCATGTGGCTTGCTCAAAAGACCCTGGAGTTTTAGTAAATAAACCAGCCTTCCTCATACTTAGAGTGTCCTCGCTCTGATCTCCCTGCCATCATTGTTTTAAAGCCACACTTCCCTTCTGCACTTTACTGAAATCACTCAGGATGCCTTCTGAGACCAGGGCCTTCTAAATTTATGATCTGTCATCTGGAACTTTCCCTAAGAGAAAATTTATTCTGTAAGAAACACCCGCTAGTGAGTGTCATTTTCAAAGAGGTCCAGGGAAGGAGATGGCCTCCCCCAGTGGAAGTACAAACAATGGGATTTGCACAAGCCAAACCTCAACCTAGGCAATGAAAACTACTCCTGCAGGCTCTGAAGAGGGGAGAAGAAAAAGATTCTTCACAATTGCCTTTTGTTTCTGATTCTATTAGAAATTATTATGAGAGCATGGGATGAATATGAACTTAGGGATATGGTTTTATCTTTCTGGGTGTCCTTTCATGAGATGACTGTGGCCCAGACCAAGACAGGCCACCCAACAGACAAGCCCTGGATTCTTCACTTTGTCTTCTCACAGATTCAATATATGATTATGGAGCAGCCGTCTGTTTCTGCTGTGAGAAACGGGCAGACCTTACAGTATCTTGCTCTTGAGGGATCTTGGGTAACACAATTGATGGCAAACAGATTTTAAAAAAATAGATAGTTCACGAATATCTCTTCTACCTTTGTGTATGAATGTTCATTCTGAATAGTTTTTGAACATCCCTGGAAAAAAGTTCTTGACTACCGTTTGGAATTTTTACCATGAAGAATTATTTATTTATTTACTTTTCCACAGTAGAGACATTAGTATTTCCATGCTAAAGAAATCTTATTAAAGATTATATAAAAGGCATACAATAATGCCCCAAACATAAAGGGAACAATATAACATTTCTTGATGTGGTAAATGTAATAGGAGGCCATTTGTTTGTGTCCTAGCCATCCAGACTCCGGAAATAATCACACAGAAACCATATTATTTGCAATACTATTTGGCCAATAGCTTAAGTGTATTTCTGGTTAACTCACATCTTAAATTAACCCATCTCCATTAATCTGTGTATTGCCACGAGGCTGTGGTTTACCAGGTAAAATTCCATCCCCAGCATCTGTCTCTGGTAGGGCTACATGGCTTCTCCTGACTCTGCCTTCTTTCTCCCAGCATTCAGTTTAGTTTTCCCTACCTAGCTAAATTATGCCTTACTATAGGCCAAAGCAGTTTCTTTATTAACCAATGGTATTCACAGCATACAGAGGGGAATCCCACATCAAGTAAATACTTACAGATGAGCCAGGCACTGTTTTCATAGATACTTCCTCTTCTAAATATTATAGCTTCCATGGATATGAACCCCCGAGGAAGCCTGGGGCTCTGTAGGAAGGTTAGAGGTCAGGGCATCAGGGATGGAGACAATGATTGGCTGAGTCAGACAATGAGCTGTCTTTGAGGAGGTGGTGTTTTTAATACTGAGAGACTCTGAATTTAACCTAGGAGGTCCCAGAAAAGAACTACACAGAAAAATAATTTTAAAAATATACAAAGACCCCTGGTTGGGCCAAGACCTGCATGCTTTCGAGACCAGTGGAAAGGTCTATACAGGTGCTTGGTAGTGGTGCATTGCAGAGGAGAGTTAGCCACGATGGTTTTGGAAAGGAATGGCATTAGATCATAGTATCCACTAGTATCCATGTCGGTAGCAGACTTCAGCAGAAGCATGGGGAGCAGGGCTTAGAGATTTGGCCTAGAAGCAGAATGTTGAGGTCATCGTGAGCAAAAATGCCTAGGCCATGTGGTAGAGTTGAAGGAAGCAATTCAAGGTTTATTTGGAGTGTTAAACTTAACAGGGTAGTTGGAGGATTAGTCAAGGATGCTGTTAGATTTTTGGTTTAAGGACCCACTGGGAGAGGTGTGTGGATCACCCAATAGCATGGGAGCATCAGGTCAGCAAACAGATGCAAAGAGCCTTCTTCACTATGAACTCTGGCTGGTGTTTGCATCTTCCCTCTGGCCTGTGCTCCTTTTCCATTGAGAATGTGAGTCCTGATCACACTGTGAAGCCTGGATGTCAGGTAGCCAGGGAAGAGGCGCATACGGAGATGCTACATGGAAGGTAGGGCTCCCTCCAGTACATTCAAGGAGAAGTACATTTAACCTGTCACTTAAAATATCATTAATGAAGCCCAAAGCATCTTAAATCCTTTGATCTAAGGAGCCAAATGTAGATGGTGGTGCGGCTGTCCAGAGGGGCAGCAGGCTCACTTTGGACTCTGGGTTTCAACAGAATAGGACTGCTAGAAAAGTTTACAGCCAAAGGGTGTATTGTCTATGCAGGAATCTTTTTCAGTATGTTAATACTTTACTAAAAAGAGTTGCAAATAATGAAGGCTTTTGTTAGGGACTACTAAGGATAAAAGCCACCTTTTTGATGGTATTGGGATCTCAGCTCTGGAGCTCGTGAACAGTATTGGGTTGGGCACCAAAAGCCTTGTGTCATTGGCCGGCCAAGCCATTAGAGAGAATGGCCATCAGAAGTGCATCTTTCTGTGCTTCATATCCTTAACACAGCGGCATCCGCTGGCTGTGCTTCTGCCTTTACTGGATCCAGTTAGTGGTTACAAAGGAAGCTCAGGTTTCTGGCCAGCTATCAGAACACAGGTGGAGGCAGCTGGCTGGGGAAACCCTGTGGCCTCTCGGCCTAGGCTAAATGGGGCTTTAGTGGACCTCTTTGGGATTTGTCAGAGAGAAAGATCACATTTCCAGTGAGGAGAAAGTAAATTCAGAATCCAGGAAGGGAGAGGTAGCTTATAGTAATAGTTTCTTACCTCTGTACTTGGATTTCCATTTCTCAAAATGTATACATTATTCAGTGTGGCTCTCTGTCCCCGAAAGTCTGTGAGTTCTGTATTATTACCCTCAGTTTACAGATTTGGAAACAAGAGAGAAGTTAACTTACCAGAAGCACTGATTAATAAAAGACCGTGCATTCAAACCTGGCTTCTAGCACTACCTTCAACAGGAAGCACCAGCAGAAGTGGAGGAGAAGACCACACTTTACCTTATGTCACACAGTGAAGCTGTGGGGCAGAAAGATTCAAGTATTGTTGACAGCCTTGTTTGTTATAACTTGGCTTAAAATAAACAGATAGAAAAACATAAGCCTTATTTGTGGGGATGACAAACGATACTGATTCTGGAATCTGCACATGGCCTCCATCATAATCTATGAAAATGAGATTTTCACAGATTGAAGAGGTGGGATCAGCAACCCATGGCCAAGCCAAGCCAAGCCAAGCCTGCCTGCTGCCTGCTCTGTTAAACCCAGCCTCCTTGGTCCTGCCCGCACATCTCAGTTTATCTCTGATTTTAGGTTCCAATGCAAGAGTGACCATTTGATATAGATACTAGGATACCCAGACCACATTTCTTTTTCCTACCTGGACCTGTAGAGGAAAAAGTTGCGACCCTGATTTGGAACTAATTTTCTCATCTTGAATCATTGGTTCATTCTTGAAGGTGTTTAAAAACTGGAATCACAAGCTAAGTATCATAGTGCGCCTGTAGTTCCGGTACTTGAGAAGCTGAGGTAGAGTTGGAGTGATATAGAAAGGCCCTGTTTCGAATCAAACCGAAACACAAAATACAAGCACTGAAGTAAAGCCAGACTGAACACTGACTAGAAATGTAAGTTTGTAGGTGCAGACATTTTTTTGAATGTGCAGCTGTAATTTTTAAGACATGAAATAATAGTGGCAAAGACTAGAGACGAGAACCTAAGCGCAAAGCTGCCTTTGTGGGCACCTGTGACAAGTATGGAATAATAGTGTGTGGTTCAGGCCTGATAATGGAGAAATAGCCTCAATTTCTTGGCGTTTTACACATTTCTCCTGTCCCAGGCTATCTTGAGTGGTAAAACCATGCTCCATATAATCATCCAGGGCATGAGCTCCATCATGACATGCTGCTACCATCTTCCAATGGCCTTAGGGATTACTTGTGGATTTTTTCCAGCTCACCAACTGGTGAGGGAGGAACATGCATGGCGAACAAAGCAATATACTTTAGGGATAGTTATTTGACTGCTTCTGTCCACATTCTGGAAGGACGAAGTAGTTATATGATCTCATACAAAGACTACTGAAACTCTCAGAAGGTCCTGCTCTCCTCGTCTAGACCTGTGGCCAGGTCACATGCTGTAGATTCGCCCACCTCCCTTGGTTAAGCACTCTCCCCCCCAGCCATCCCCCCTTGCCTTCAATTCCTAACTTCCTCTTCCCTCACTTCTCACCCCCCCCCCCACTTTCTTTCCTTCCCTTTGAATCTGTTTGTGGTTGACTTGTATAGCCTGCTCTTTGGACATAATGTCTACCCAAAGTTCTTTAGGACTAGTTTCTGTCCTGTGAACTGATTTATTTCTGCATAAATTGACAAAGGAACAGAATTTTAGGACAAGAAATAAAAAGCAAGGATTGTGTCTCTTTCACAGCAGCCGGGGCAAGGGGGTTCAGTACTGTGTTCCAGGACCAAACGGGCCAAGAACATTTGGCTCAAGTACGTGTGACTTTAAAGTGGTATTTAATTAAAAAGTTGCAGGCTTCTGAAACAAAGGATTCTGTTGGGTTCTCCCTTACACAGTTCCAGTTTCTAGGAAATAATTATGTGTGATTTATGGGCTTCCTTTCCACAGAAGTATGGAAGTTATATGTAGTTCATGTTTGAAAGAGAAAGAAAACTCCCCTTTGGGAGCTCATTATCTGTCTGGCTAACAAAGGACAAAGGACAAATCTGGGAACATCTTTCTTGGCTAACATATTTATGACACATCCCGTTGGTAGGGCTTCATCCTCAGGGAAGGTCTGGAGTTTATTATTATTGTTATTATTTTTTGTCTTCTCTTTTTTCACAACTGCATCATTCTTCAAAGGTATCGGGTTGCTTCGTTCCTTCAGGATCATCAAAGAAACCATAGAAAACCATGAATGGTCCTCTGGGCAACAGACAGTGGGTTAGTACAGAAACTCACAACCAGTCAGAGGACAGAGAATAAGTGTCATTGGAATATTCAGCCACACAAAAGACACTTCCATTACCCCTCCCTAATGCTCAGAGACCATCATGGAAGAAGCAGAAAGAGTCTACAAGCCATAGATTGGGAAGACTGGTGTGAAACAGTGTCTTCAGGACCTGACAAGGCTCTCGTACTCTTGAAGTCACAACAATGCTGGTTACCAGCCCAAGATCAAGCCATTTGATACTCTAGCCCCTGCCCCCAACTGAGGATCTATAGTCTTCTGATGACTCCTGTGGGGGAAGCCATCTTTTCTCTTTGAAAATGTGGATTTGCTGGTTGGCCATACTCCATTGGATAATCCATACCCATGAGTTAGGAGAAGTAAAAATTATACTCAATGGGTTATTACAAGCCAAAAGGAAGGACATGACATTTTGGAATGGTAAGCAGGTGGGGGTGGGCCTTTGAGGGCTTAGGGGAGCCAAAACGAACCCTTCCTCCATGAAGTTGCTTCGTGTGAGATACTTTGTCATAAAGAGAAAAGTTGCTAATAGAAGCAGTCATGGTTCTTTTCTGTCCATGAGCTTGATATGGCATCAAGGGGGTTTAGTCTAAGATATGCTGTAGTTGTGGATAAATACTGTCTTAGAGCCTCTGAATTCAACTGAGAGTCACTTCTCACGCTTCCACTGGTGTCTTAGGTTTCTTTGGCTGTGACGAGACACCCTGATCACGGCAACTCTTATAAGGAAAACATTTTATTGAAATGGCTTATTTACAGTTTCAGAGTTCCAGTCCATTATCACCATGGCAGAGCCCATGGTGGGATGTAGGCAGATGTGGTGCTGGAGGAGCTGAGAGTCCTACATCTTTCAGACAACAGGAAACAGACGGAGACACTTGGCAGTATCCCCTCATGGTGATACACTTCCCACAACAAGGACACACCCACTCTAATAAAGCCACATCTCCTACGAGTGTCACTTCCTATGAGATTATGGGGGCCAGATACATTCAAACTGCCACATTCAACTCTCTGTCTTGTAACAATATTATAATGCAAAATGCATTTAGTCCAACTTCAAAAGGCCCCATAGTCTGTCATACTCTCAATGATATTTAAAAGTCCCAAGTTCAAAGTCTCTTCTGAGATTCATTTAATCTCTTAACTATATCACCTGTATCAAAATCTAAAAGCAGATCACATACTTTCAACATATAATGGCACAGGATATACATTACCATTCTAAAACACTGGTAAGGGAGCATAGCTGGAACAAAGCAAGAGCAAAAATCAGCTGGGCAAACTCCAAACTGTGTATCCCCATGTCTGAAGTCAAAATGCTCTTCAGATCTCCAAATCCTTTTACCTTTGTTGACTGCAACACAATTCTTTCTCTTGGGCTAGTTCCATTTCCTGTTAGCAACTCTCAACAGGTACCCCCTGACTCTAGTATCTCAACATTTTGGGATCTCCCAGGTAATACAAGCTTCAATTTCACAGCTTCATGCAGTGGCCTCTCTACCAGGCCTCTACTCAGGGAAACCACTGCTACATCCCTGGCCTCGGTGGCTTTTCTTCTGTAATTCTTTTCTTCTATCCTTGACTTTAAAGCCAGAACTATGTGGCTGAAGCTGCCAAGTTCCGCTGCTTAATGGGGCTGGAACATGGCCCCCTCATTCAATTACATCTTCACCAGTTCTGTCTTTCACGTCTAATCTTGGCTGTTCTGAAGCTTGCTCTGCTGACCAGGCTAACCTCAAATTCAAAATCTGTCAGCCTCTGACTTCCCAGTATTGGAATTTTATGGGGAAGCCTTGTTAACCAATTATCTTTAAGATGTGGGACCAAGTTAGGGTATGGCTTTCTTGGACCAGGTGAAAAACAAGCAAATGGCCCAGGTGTTCTCTCTCTGTGGTTTCCTCACTGCACAGCTGAGCTTGCACTTCTCATTCTGGTTTTTTGTGAGTTTTTCCCTTATAATAAATAAAAATATAATTGTTTATCTTTTAGCTAGCCTGATTATTTCCCAAATAGAGTTAGTTTAGCTATAGTTGGCACCCAATTCATGGGGCTCAGGTCTCCAGCGGCTCTGGCCAGCTGCAGCTGCTGTCAGGCTCCATGACGTTCATTTGGGTATAGAGTTCACGCACAGCAACCCTGAGTAGCCGCTAGACACAGTCCTTCATATTTTTTCATTAAATGTCTCAGCTGGCTTCTGGGTCCAGTTTTCTGGTGCTTGTGGACGCTCAGGCAAGACGCAGGCTTCCCCATTCGTCTCTTTTCGGTATTTGTGCTCATGCGGCTGCTAACCAATCAGGGATCTCTGTGAAGCACACAGTCTGTTATTTACACTAAATAACTGTTTTTAATCTGAGCATATTTTTTAGCATTTAACGCTAAAATTATTTCCTGAGTTGAGCTAGCTTCCACAGGGATTAAAGATGTGCCCTACCACATCCAGCTCTAAATTTTCTTTAGTTTCTTTTTTCAAGTTGGAAACTTAGTTGGGGGGGTTCTTGTCCTGAGTTTACCTCTCCCTGTATTCCATTTATCTCCCTGAACACAGGACTTAGTTCCATTCCACTTCCTGGTGATCTTTTTTCTTCCTCAAATTTTACTTTTTGTAATTTACCTTGTTCCTTTTTACTATAAATCTTTAAAATTTAGAGTTATCACTAATAGTCACATGACAGAGTCAATACTGGGCTGTTTTAAGATTTCTTCCGCCAATGGAATTATTCCAAAACTTTCCAATTTAGCCTCAAGCAGACTTCAGACAAGAGCAAACGGCAACCACTTTATTCACCAAAATATCACAAAAACGATCTCTAGGCAACATACAAAAATTCTTCTCTTCCAAAACCTCTTTTGTGAGCCTCTAACTAGTTCAAAAAACTCTTGGTACCTCTGTATTCACGCTCCTACTAGTGTGGCTCTTTAAGCCGTGCTTCAAGCATCCAACTGCTTCCATAACCCAAAGTACCAAAACTCATGGTAGAAATAAACAGGAGAGAGCTCTCACCTGTACCTAGGTGCCGATGCACTTTCCTAAAATCTCCTGTAACGTTTCTGCAGCCCTCTTAGGTTCTCTTCATGTTTTTTTTTTTTTTTTTTTTTTTTTTTTTTTTTTTTTTTTTTTTTTTTTTTTTTTTTTAAATTGGGATCTAAACTCAAGGTCCTGTACTAAGTGGGCAAGCACTCTGAACTACACCCCTGACTCCTCTCCCCTTTAGTTCTGTATCTGGAAATGTGTCCTAGGGCAGGCTACCCTAAAGTAAGGTTACATCCCCAGAGGACCAAGGTGATTTTCCATAAAACCCCCTCAGTGGTGGGGTTCAGACCGCTTTGGGGGTGGTGAGCCTCAGTGAGGACTTCAAAGTTTGTGAACCTCTAGAGGGGAAAGGGCCATCCCAGCCACACCCATACCTTGCTCTGCAATACTCCTTGGCCTGACTGCTTGTGAGGCAAATGTACCAATTGTAATAGATGACCAATTGCAAGTGACGTGTACCGTTCTAGTCACATGGAGGGCTCCGAAGCTAGTCAGTCAGAAGTTTTGGGTGTCCTGGGATTTTCAGCTGGTGGTTGGCATAGGAGATGACCCTGTGGGACTGACTGCTGAATCATGAGATTTGAGTTGATATGGGTGGTTATAGCGAAAGCCATATTATTTTGTTGAGTACCTGGTGGGTGTCTGGAGAGTACTAAAGAGCTGGTGTCATGAGGAAAGATACCTCTTCTCTAACATCGGAAGTACATGTGAAAATGGTCCAGAGCCCATGATACCTGTGATGGTATTGCTGTGGATCTCAGTAACCCAAAAGCCATCCTTTCTAAAGGGGACATCAGCCCAGCATGTCAGCTGCACCCACCTCCACGGCACAGTGCAGACATCACTAAACAACTCTTCTACTAAACCCAGGCTGTTTGCAGGTGAGCCCAGCATTCCCTGATGTCCTGACTGTTCAGATCATGGCACTAGATCCTTCCCAACTGACACAGGCCATAAGACACTCATCTCTGGACTGATGAAGGGATTCATTTAAAGTTTATTAAAGCTCCAACATTCCTCTGCTTTCCTTCTTACACACACTGGGAAATAGGAGAGTCAAAATTTAATATCAACTCTTGCCTCTTATAAAGGTGCCCTTTAAGATATAAAGAGAATTGGACCAAAGTTCTCAGGACTGATGAAGAATCTATTCTTTAGGGACACCGGAAGTTTTTTTGGTTTCTCAAAGCATCCCAGGTTTGGGTTGTCATCTCACTGAGTCTGTTTAACATAGTGTTGTATCCTTTTGGATGTTCTGACCTGGCTATGAGTCTTTAGCCTATTGTTTCAGATTTACTTTTGCCCTCCTTGGCACACACTCTTTCCTCTGGTTTTCATAAAGTGCTTAAATCTGGGTAGATGGAAGAGGTTTGCCCAGCAGCCATCCTTGTCCTGGAGTCTGTTAACCCTTATCCAAGTGTCGTCTCTTTATTCTTTCTTACCCTCCAGTCAAGTTTCTGCCCTCTCTCCCCTGCTCCCTTCTATCCTTCCTTTTCTTAAAACACACACACACACACACACACACACACACACTGCCTGTGTTGATGCCTAGAACTCCTAAGACCATCAGAGATCATGCTAACACTGGGGGTCTGAGATGCCACCTGGGGCAATGCACACATGCAGGCAAACCACTTATACAAATAAAATAAAAATAAATCTAATCTTAAAGAGAGATAATGACTTTCCTAGACTATCTTGTAACTAGACACTTACAAGTAGCAGATGAGATCTAGACACAGTCTCGTACAGAACTTAGAAATCTTCCTTTCTGTCCTCTTCCTAGGATGCTAGGGGATGACAAGAACTTTAGAACCATCTTACCCTCCCCGGCCAAAAACAGAATGCTTAGTGACTTTGTCAGATAGCCCAGATTGACTATTTCCAGTTTTATATTTGTTTAAAAATAAAACTTCTATCTAATTTAAGGTCTTCAGACTTGGGCTTAGCTATAATCATGAAGGCAATTCATTTATTTTCAAAGTTCATTTTTTCCTAGTTCTTATATAAAGTACATGTGAGATGCATCCCTTTTAATTTATAAACTTTGATAGGGAAGGGTCCATCTTGAACCTGAATAGACAGGGTGTTAAATTCTTGCTCTCTGCTTCAAGAGGCTCTGATGAGATGCAGGCCCATGGCAACTTGTGTGCTGAGCTTGAACTCTGGCTCAGGCTTCCGAGACTCCAGTGGCTTGCATGGGCCACGGCAGACAGAACATGTCAACACTCGCATCATCCTTAGGTACAGAACCCCATTATTCCCGTGCTGGGCTTCTGGGGAGATCTCAGTTTTGTGGCCGGAATGGCAGAGCTCCCTCGAAAGTTGAGAAGTTCACATCAATTGATGCACACACTGAGGAATAATCAAAACATAAAGCAGGTGCTGTTATCAAATGCTCAGTGTGTATTCCCCAAATGAGAGTGAAACATGAAAAATGCACCAAGCTAAAGCACACAGTGCTTCGCTTGACACACACTTAACTGCTTTTCCAAACAGCAGGAGGGGAACCCCGTAAAAAACACCAGTGCTGTGGACGTAGCTGGCCTGAGGACATACGCTTGTTCTTCCACATCACGTGGGGACACTGGGGGCTAAGGTCGCAGACGAATAATCATAACTGATTTTGGTGTTTATCTTTGTATGCTCTATAATCGCTACTCCTAGGCATGGTGTGTGTGTGTGTGTGTGTGTCTATGTTTGTGATTTCTTGTATTTGAATGAAGAGTCTCCTTACTCTTACTTTAAATTTAGTTCATACTGATATCAAATGCCATAATCACAAATGCTCTGGTGTGCATAAGCACAAGTATTTCTCATGTTTTCTAATTCCCCTCTGACGCCTCCTCTATTCCCTCCACCAACAGTGGCATCTGGGCCTTTCAGCAAAAGCTTTTTCCTGACAGAAACAATCTAATAGGTACAGTTAACATGAGCTCTTACACACAGTGAAAAGAGGGGTGGGACAGAAAGTAGGAGTTGCCGGTGGCCACTTCGCAGCCCCCCCCCCTCTCCCCAGGAGTGTGCTCTCAGACAGCACTGGTTTATACTTTCACCCTAAATTCTGTGCGGCCAGGAACTTCCACAGTTCCACTCAGAGCCACATCCTCCAGGGTCTGGATGGACGCCTGTGACATACATTTTGAAATATTTATTTTCAGATTTACAATCTCATATTTCCTGTTTATTTTTCATTTTTATTTTCTGTTTCAGAGGATAATATAATTATTATTTCCTCCCTCCATGTCCATCTGTCAAGCACTCCCCTAGACCCCTCTTTGTCCTCTTTTGAATTCATGACCTCTTCTGTCATTAGTTGTTGTTACATTCATATATGTATACATCTATGCCATATTTTATTACATATGCAGAGTTTTTCTTACATTACAAACACAGGTACAGTGTGTGTGTAGCATTTTAGGGCATCTCCTAGATTCAGAAGATGCACAGATATGAACAAATGGTCCCCCAGACAGTATATACTGGCTGTCACTCCATTCAGGGCAAGGCTTATTGCATCCTCACCCACACACACCTGGGAAGTGACTGCATCTTTGCAGTCTTCTGGCTGAACTGTTATCTCAACACCAGCTTTACTTTGAATTAGCATAGACACATTATCTTTCCTGTATCGACTAGACTAGCTGCTGGTTGATCTGTTTCATGAGGGTCACACGTAACAGCCACTTTCAGCTCGCTTCTACAGCTCTTTTCTTTTCTTTCTTCTTTTTTTCTTTTCTTCTTTCTCTCTTCCTTCCTTCCTTCCTTCCTTCCTTCCTTCCTTCCTTCCTTCCTTCCTTCCTCCCTCCCTCCCTCCCTCCCTCCCTCCCTCCCTCCCTCCCTCTCTTTCTGTCTTTCTTTCTTTCTTTCTTTCTTTCTTTTTTTGAGACAGGATTTCTCTGTCTAGTCCTGGAGCTCACTTTGTAGACCAGGCTGTTCTCAAACTCACAGAGATGCTCCTGCCTCTGTCTCCTGAGTGCTGGAATTAAAGGCATATACCACCACCATCTGACTACATCATTTGCCATAAACATTTTAGTCTTTCCTGCTATTAACAAACATGGGGGATGATTTCTCTCATCTTAAGTTTTGCTGTATCTTATAGAATTTTGGCTGAAATGTTCTCATTTATTTCCTATATATTTTGGGTCTGTAGTTTTAATATTCTTTCACATTTAAAAGCTATGTTTTTTGTAGATTTATTTTAATTTTTTAGGAGGGTTAAATTTGGATAATTTTTTTATTATTCTTGTCTTCTTGTAAGAGACTCACAACCGAGGCAATCTATAAAAGAAAACATTCACAATTGTTGTCTTTGCATTTTGACCAGTGTGATTTTCTGTAACGGTCTCCTTCGATCCTTTGATGAGGGGTTAAAGCTACACTTATCTCTGGCTGTAAGAATAACTATTTAGAACTATTTAGGATCCATGCTGAATCAATAAAGTGGGAGCAGTAGGTTCTTGTCTAAGATCTCTAACTCAGTAGCTCCAGGTTGTTAACTAGGTTTCCAGCGCTAGGCAGGATTTCCACCTTTTGAGAAGCCCTTCAGTTCTGTGGGTCAGCTGTTGGCTACTGGCAATGTATGGGTTGCTTCCAACCCTTGGCAGCTTACATAGCATCTTCTGGTCTCAGGGAAGAGGTTTTCAAGTCAGGTCCAGATTGAATCTTCTAATTTCTAAATCCAAAGCGCATGGTATCTTCAGTAATAAGGGCTTACTTTCAATGGCTAGGAGGAGATAGAGGGTAATGGCAACAGTACATACTCTTTTGGGAATCTCTCGGGTGACTGGAAAGGAAGTTTCTCGTAGCTGGTATTGGAGTTTTGTTGGATGGTCTATGACTCTTGGTGGGGAGACTTATCAGCTCTAGTCTTATAACTCCATTTAAATTGTGTGTGTGTGTGTGTGTGTGTGTGTGTAATGTAATTTGGGGTAAATAAAAAAGAATATGATTTTTTATAGTCTTTTCTAACAGCTGTATTTTTTTCTTCCCCCCCCTCCTTCTATATTGCTATAAAGCTCAGATTGGCCTAGAACTCTGAATCCTACCTGCTCAGCCTTCCAAGCACTGGGATCTGAAGCTAGAGATGTACTCTTAGCTCCTCTTCATGCTCCTTATGTGATATCTTTCTTTCTGGTGAGTGTGGGGGAGATGCTCTAAGAGACAAAACTTCTATGAAGGAAATAGAACCATTTCTCCTTTCCCTTTTTATTCTTCTTTTCTCTTTTTTTTTCTTATCCTTTTTTCAAAAGCAGGTAGTCTGTTTTTCTCTTTGCCAGAAAGGAATTGTTCCCTTGAATAGAGAGCATTTCTCTTATGACGTGAGGTTTAGGGTGGACGTCAGCAGTCCCGCAGCTTCACAGCCATGGCTGTGGTTGACCGTGACTCCATCCCAACCTCCAGTCTGTGGAAACCACTGCCCTGAGGACAGAGGCAATTCCCCCTTGGTCGAGGCTCTCCTTCCTTTTCAGGCCCTCCCTTTCGGGGTGGGAGGAACTCTTTCATGGAGTCTGAGCCTCTGAAGGACTCGAAAACCTGTAGGCTTTTGGCAGAGCCTAGCTCCTTGTCTTCACCCGGGGCCTTCACCGCCAGGTTTGGAAATGTCCTCTGCTGTGGTATTACATACTCGCCTGTCACCATCTGACTGATACACATCTGGTCAGCACAGACTCTCTCCTCTGAAGCTTCACCTCTGGGACTCAGAAGTTCATTAGCAGGGTAAAGAAAAGGGGCTCTAGAGGGCCATTGAGTGCTGGTGCCTGTCTTGTTCCCTGTCTACCCCCACTCTCCCATGAGACATTCACGGGGGTTCTTTGGCCTCAAAGTATCTTCTTTATAGTTGATTATAAACATTTCTTATCTAAATGATATGTCTGCATATTTCACCATCACATTTGACCATTTCTGTTACTTCTTTGTTAATTTTACTTCTTTGGGCGAACTTATTATAGCTTGGAAAGGGATGTTCTGTGGCTTCCTGGCAGGTTGACCTTATCCCTTGACAATCTCTGATTCTTGTCCCCCCCGCAGCACTCAACCACTCAACTTTTCACAGTTTCCCTCTTTACCTGCCTTATATTTTGGTTATGTGTACTAACCTTGCACTGCTCCAAAGGCCCGTGTTTTTAATTCGCAACACATTCCCCGTATCTTTTTAAAGCATGCTGTACCTTGAATCTGTAGAGAATGAAGTCTGAATTAGATGCATAATGAAAAGCTGACTTTTGTTTCTAAGATCAATAAGCATCACATTCTTTGCCATATGATTATAAAATAATTACTCCCAAGCTTAATATTCATACTGTGGATGGGATGAACCCACGGACCAGATGGCTTCTACAAAGCACCTACAAAGCACCTTTGAGGGGTGCTGCTCTGAGCCCCAAGGGCACTGTCGCAATTGTGCTCTCCAGTGTGTCATGCACAGTGCCCGCCTCTATGCTACACAGTGCCTAGCATTACGCTCCACTAACACTGTCCCTGACGAACAATTGATGGTGGCCACACGAGGAACAGAATAATACGCTAAGTAGCAAGTACCTCCTGAGGTCAAGACTCCCAAGTTTATCCTTGACCCTCACAGCTTCCTTTTGCAGAGGACGGACACAGCTGCTCTGATTTGGATTTGAAGCCAAGGCCCAGAAAGAAGGAAGTCCGCTCACACGAGGCCTTTCTATGCGTGCTGTTGGACGTGAGCTGGGCCGCTTCCTTCACATGTGGTTTCACGTCTCTATTGGGAGTCTGAAGCGTGGTGTGAAAGACAAGGCAGGATATTAACCGGACCCGGGCCTGAGCCAGGTGTGATCTTTCTGTCTTCTGTCTGTCACTTTATTTCTCATCCTTCTCCGAGGCCCTCTGGAGGCCCTTCTGGCTCCCAGGCACATCAACAGAGGCTCCTGCTGTGACGGGAGCTCATGGGGTCATACCATCCCAGGAGCAGCAAATAGTAACACCTACCTAGCCTGCCTCATTGGTTGTGTTGGTCATTTTTGCATTGCTGCTACCAAAACGTGTCAACGTTAGCAGCTGAAGGGAGGCAGGACTTACTTTGTCCCACAGCTTTCTGGTCTTTACAGCCCACACCAGGAGGGGAGGCAGAGCTGATTTGGCTTAGTCTTTGGCAGGGAGAGCTTGCAGTGCAGGCTCTTTGCCTGTTGGTAGACAAGGAAACACAGCGTAGCTAGAACCAGGGGACAGACTATTGTCTCCAAAGGCTGCTTGGAGCCTCTTTTCTCCAGCCACCTCTTTCTTCCCGAAGCTTCTAACAGCAGGTGGGAGAGTCTGGGGTTACTGACAAGAAGCCTGGAAGGCAGAAGACTGTCCCTACAACAAAGCACCCAGCACAAATACCAACAGTGCCAAGTTGTAGAAACCCTGCTCTCGAAGAGTGTCCTAAATCAGAGGGCAACTTCAGGGGAGTGACTCATGGGAGTTACCTGGGTGTCTTTCTAGACACAACCCGGTTGCAGTGGTTGTCACTTTGCAAGTCACCATGTGCTCTTCCCCAACACAGTTCTTTGTGTTCCCTGACCCAAACTACTGTATCTAAAGATGGTCAAACCTCAAGAACTATCACAGTGCAGAACACGCAAGACCGTACAGGATGGGACATTGTGCTGACAGTCCTCACACTGAGATGAGCGACCTTAGGACAGAGAACTCCCTTTCCTGGGGTGCAAAGGCTGAGCAGCACATGCTGTTCTGCTCTTCTGCCCACCTTCTGACTGCCCCACCCTGTGCCATGGCCAGTCACACTTCTGCTGTACTCCAGCAGGTCACAGAAGTGATTTTCTTCCAAGTGAGCTGACACTCTCCGTAGCCAGCTTCAAGGTGCAGGCTTCAGCTCTGACCCAATTGCTACATAGTGCCTGACTATAGTGGCTGGTGGCTTGAAACAATAGAAAAGACGCCACAGGGACATATTTCAGAAACACACTGTTGATGCAGAGCCGTCCCCAGGAGGTAGCTAAATCTTCCACCCTCCGCATGGAATCTTTTACTAGACACTGACAGGGCCCCAACTCACATGGCCGCAGTTCATTACAGCCCTAAGGGGGAAGTAAGTGTAGCCCTAAGAAACGCACAGGAGGAGAACTCAGTTCACCAAGCAGCATGAAGTTGGAGAAGAGGCACGCACAAAGAACTGCCTGGAAACTAGAGGTGGGTGTAGAGGCGGGGTGGGGGCTTCGCACAACATAAGGCACAGGAACCGCTTGTCTGTGCCCTTGCTCATTGCTGTGGCCAAATACCTGGCAGAAACAGCTTCTGAAAAGAGAGGTTTATTATTGGCTGATGGTTAGGGGATGGATAACATCATGGGGGGAAAGGCAGAACAGCTAGAGTGCTTGGCCAGTGGTTGCTTCTAGCAGGCTGCTCCTGCCCAGGAAGCAGAGAGCTCTGGCTGCGTGAGGAGCCTGGTTATAACCCTCAAATCTCTGGCCCCAGTGATTCACTTATGCCAGCTAAATCCATGTCCAAAAGGTTCTACAGCCCCATGAACAGTGCCACCAGCTAGGCGACCAAACGTTCTGACACATTAGCCAATTAAGGTCATTTCACAAGGAACTATGACTGTAGTTTTTGTTTGTTTATTTGTTTGTTTGCTTGTTTTGTTTCGTTAACTGTTTGGCTCTTTGAGGGGCCTGCCATCCAGCTCCCAAGTAAAACACATGGAGGCTGTTCTTACTTACGAATTCCTGGCTTTAGCTTGGCCTATTTCTAGCTAGCTTTTTAAAAAATTTTGCCCTCTATCTTTTGCCTCTGGACCTTTACTTTTCTTTATTTCTGCCTATCTTTTTCTTTCCTTCTTATTCTGTGTCTGACTGTGTGGCTGTGTGGTACTCCCCGACGGCATCCTCTTCTTCTTTTTTCTTTTCTTTTTTTTTAAAAATATTTATTTATTTATTTATTTATTTATTATGTATACAATATTCTGTCTGTGTGCATGTCTGCAGGTCAGAAGAGGGCACCAGACCTCCTTACAGATGGTTGTGAGCCACCATGTGGTTGCTGGGAATTGAACTCAGGACCTTTGGAAGAGCAAGCAGTGCTCTTAACCGCTGAGCCATCTCTCCAGCCCCTCTTCTTTCTTCTTGCTCCTTCTCTTGTTCCTCACTCCACTCCTCTCTCACTTCTCCTCCTACTTATCTCTCTGCCTGGCAGCCTCACCTATCCCTCTCATGCCTAGCTATTGGGCGTTCAGCTCTTTATTAGACCAGTCAGGTGTTTTAGACAGGCAAAGCAGCACACCTTCACAGAGTTAACCCAATACAATATAAAAGGGTGCCACAATCCTTGCATCATTAAACAAATATCCCACAGCATAAATTAATGCAATGCATGTTAAAGTAATATTCCACAAACATAACAGCATGAGAGCCATTTTGTCATTGGCTATGAGCTGTGGAAAGCCCTTGTCTGCTTCTCCTAGGCTCTTGCTCTCCATCACTTTCTTCTACTGTCCCATCCTTCTTCCTGTTGGCCACTGATTCTGGCCCCAGCAGGCTGTTTGTCTTCACCTTTCAGTCTTAGCTGTGAAACCGTATGGACCCAAAGGTGGAACCTGTCAAATGACAACTTCAGTCTGTTCAGAAGGATTAACTCAGTGAAACAATAGCTCTACGAGCAATTATAGAGTGGAAAACTATTAGTACGCTAATGTTATTGTCAATAATTAAAACACTAGGTGTTGATGACAGGACATGGAGGAGCCATCTCACAGAGCTCTGTCAGTGGTCTACTACTTCTTGCTGGGGCCAGATACGTCTGTTCTAGCCGGAGGTAACTGGGGCTAATAGACACTGAAGAGGTAAGATGCTGACCCTGGGAATGTAAGAATTAGTAACAAAGATGTTTTTGAAGAATAAGTATTTTGACATATTTATCTGAAACATTGAAGGCCAAGTGCCAAAGAGAAAGAAAACTTAGAAAACAATGGAGATAAATCACAAATCCATGAACAACATACTTTAAAAGTCAAAGCTTGGCATATTTTATACATCTCATTGTTTACTAAATTGCCTTGGAATTGTTTATAGTCTATCATATTGTCCATGAGAAGATAAAGTACAAAACAAAAACCTGACAATTGTGGTAGCTATGGTAGATAGACAAAGTTCTTCCTGTGGAATTTTCCAGTACAACCAAATGATCCTAGATCCCAAAGCCAGCACTGCAGAAGTATTACATAATCTATTTCCCCATGTTTATTAATCGCCCCTGTTAATTAACTGTGAGATTTGGGAAGTCTTAGTTAGCTTTCTGAGACGTGTTTCTATATTTAAAAATAGATATATTGAGTATGGGTATTGTTTTTGACATTTGCTTATGTCTGCCCAAGGGAAGTGGATCCCTGTCCCCCTTATCTACACAAAGTGGTC
Source organism: Chionomys nivalis (assembly GCF_950005125.1). NCBI lineage: Eukaryota > Metazoa > Chordata > Mammalia > Rodentia > Cricetidae > Chionomys > Chionomys nivalis. Next base: position 27,458,808 of record NC_080090.1, on the reverse strand, counting down.
ACCTTTGTTTCTTTCAAAGAGGCCAAAGCATTACAAGTAGAAGCCATGTTTAGTTCTAGACTTGGAGGTCATTTCTCATGAAAATTCAAATCCACTCTCAGTGTTTTATCGAAGTAACTATAATGGCAGTTCTTCCTTCCCCCATCCTCCTTCCTGCATTGGCAGCTGCGTTGAGCCTTCTTTTAAACCTTATAAGGTAGTTTTCAAAATAGTCAGTTATTGAAAAATGTTTTCTTGTTTGTTTTAGTGGTGTGTAAGTTTTTTTAAATCTTTTGTATGAATTTATGAAGTATGAATATATAAAGCAAGTCAGAGCCACTCTGCTCTCATTGAAATGGAGCATGCATGCTAACTCTACCTCCTCCCATGCTGGCTGTTTTCTTGTTCATTCCAGGAAACCCTGGATTTTCTATAGAAATGTCAGGATATCATTGGCTATATCTTAAGAGCCATCAGTGCACATTCATAAGATAGCAGCATCCATTCTTCCATTCCCAGAAGGTGTGTGGAAACAAACTTGGTTTAGCTGGAAGGGGTGGACAGGGTGAGGGTAAACACGCACGTTACTTGCCCAAGAACTCCAGTCAGGGTAGGAGATACACTTCCTTGGCCTAGATCTGCCTGTGAGGACTCTAAACATCCATGTGGAACCAAGGCAAGAAGTTCAGTCATTCATATATCTCCAAATATTTTGGCACTATGGGTCTTTTACAGATTCATGGTCATCTATGACAACGCACATCCCATTTCCCTGCCTTACCCATAGTTTCTACTTTCTAGAATAATGTTCATCCTTCCATGCTGCCTGCCTCTCAGGCTTGCTCACCATTTAAGACCTCTTCTGTGTATTACTGCTTCATCTTGGACCCAGAATGCTTCCTTTTGTTTGCTTTTCACTTTTACCTCCTCTACTTTCTGCTAACTTCCTCAAATTTCCTCCTAACTTAGACTCGTCCTATGCAGAGCAGATGTGTTAGTGCTCACACTGCTTCAGTCTAACAGTTCACAGAAACAGCTTAAGAGAATACAGGTTTGTTTGGGCTCCTGGTTTCTAATGGTTTGGTCAATGACTTCTGTGCCCATGTCATTAGGTGGAACATCATAGTTGTGGAAGAATGTGGTGAGGGCTGTTCTTCCTTTCCTCTGGATAAGACACAGGATACTACCTAGAAAGCATCAGACCCAAGACCCCCAAAAGACCTCCCTTCCAGTAAATTACTTCCTCCAGGTGTGGGCCACTCTCTAGGGTTCTAGAACCCCCCCTACAGTGCATGTTCTACTTGGAGGCCAAGCATTAGGACAGGAGGCTATGGAACTCAAGAACTCTAACTGCATGGATGTGGATCAAGTCAGCCTCAGTTGCTTGTGTTATTAACCGGGCATCGTTTCACTAAACAGGGGTGTTCCGCACAGTGTTACACCAGGGAGAATCATTTCCAAAGAAAAACCAAATCTTGCCATTTCTAACTTCCTTCCTTTGTAGGAACCAGATGGAATCTGGGAATGCTATATCCACGCTATGGCTTCCACAAGAGCCCTTGTTTCTTCTTGATTCTCAGTGTCCACTAGAGGCCATGCATGGCTTTCACTAAATGAGATCATTGCCATCTCAGTTTTCTATGCCTATAATGAGTTGCTGACCAATACTTCCCAGCCCTGGACAATCAAATTTCCTGGCTCAGACACCTCTTTATCTAGTCACCATCCAGCAGCTTTTGGTAATGTAATATTTCCAAAGAAAATACTTTATTTTGGACATTTCACCACCCCTAGCCTGAGTGATTCCCGAAGTGTTGTTTTTATCAAGGGTGGAGCCCACAGAAACTATTTCAGTGGGACAAATTTCTATCTACAAATATTTATTGAGCACCATACCGCATCCCATGCTGAGTATTGCAGCAAGCTCAGAGATAAATACCACGTTGCAATGAACCAGACAGAACCCCATCCTCAAGTAGCTAATCAAGAGCAAGACAAGACATACTGGCGCATTATTAGATAGGAGCCGTCTTTTGTTTACTTCGAGTTTTCTGTCTGGAATTTATGGTATTTTACAAAGAAACATGAAAAAGTCTTAGTGGTAAGAATGGTTTGGAAGAGGGAAAATACAGACATCTGAAGTCAAAAGTATGACAAATATACCCCCTGGTATCTTCTGGAAACAAGGGATTGTCCCTCTGTGTGCATGCAGTAAGATGTCCTCTGTCAATGCACAGGATGTAACCTAATAAAGAAAGGGTGACATGTGAGTGTCTTACACATTAGGCTTTGTGGCAATCCTTTGAACGTCACCAAATGCAACTTCGAAAACTCCGAAATTTCAGGTCACATTCTGTGACCCAGGGCAGAGTGAAGAGTTAAAATCTGGAGACTGTGGGCCATTTCTTTCACTCTGAGGGTGTGTCTGTCTGAAGGAAGATGATGGAGCAGGCATGGCGGTTACACTGCTACAGTCGAACCACTATCCATCCCTTAAAGCACCCCACAAAAGGATCTCGCTGTGTGTCCTGTGGTTTCTGTTGCTGGGATAAACGCCATAACCAAAAGCAACTTGGGGAGGAAAGGGTTTATTTCATCTTACGGTTTGTGTCCATCTTCCAAAGAAGTCAGAGTAGGAACCTGGAGGCTGGAGCTGATGCAGAGGCCATGGAGTAATGCTCTCACTGGCTTGCTCAGCCTGCATTCTTATCGCACCCTGGAGCACCAGCCCAGAGATGGCTCTGCCCACAATCAGCTGGACCCTCCCACCTCAATTACTAATTACAAACATAAACCACAGACAAGATGGGTGGGGGCATTTTCTAATTGAGGTTCCTTCTTCCCAAACGACTCTAACTTGTGCCAAGTTGACCTAGAATTTGTCAGCATACTGTATAGCCCAGGTTAGCCCAGAACTCACTATATAGCTCAGGCTGCCTTTGAACTCAGGGTCTTCCTGCCTCAGACTCCTAAACACTTGCATTACAGGAATGTGCTTTCACCCTCACCCAAGGATTTCTCCTCGAATTGAGTCATTATTGCACTTTGTTTGGATAGGGAGCATTTATCTCTCTGTGTCTATGGTTCTTTCTTTCAGCTTAAGACAGGCAGGGAGCAGGAAGGATGGAGAAAAGAACAGGAAGGAGGGAGTGGGAGGAGGCAGCGGGGAGCAGGTACTTCTCGTTCTTCCTGTGTCTTTTGCTTAAGCACCTGAATCCAAGTCCTCTCAATCATAGGCACTTACTGATGCTCTTTGGTATTATCTTCATATCCACAGTGCTAACTCCATTTAAGTTGTGACCACACTGTACCATGATGTACCTCCTTCATACATTGAGGGCATTGGGGCTCAAAAATGTACCTATGAAGAAAAAAATGTATGTGGTGTGTGTGTGTGTGTGTTGCTTTCCTATTGAGCAGAAGTTGTTTTACACATCGTTGTAGATGTCTGTGATTCCAAATTTGCATTATGAGGTGAGGAAAGTTAAGAATGGGGCTTTGGAAGGACAGTAGCTGAGGCTTGCAGTGCAAGGCCTCATGGACTGTGAATAGAATTCTTGCAGAGTAGAGGGAGAAACAAGGTTTCCAGAAAGCCATGAAAGAGACGAGAAGGAGAGATATGAAGGCACATGCCTGTAGTCCCACACACAGAGGGAGGGTTCAGAGGCAGCTTAGTCACGAAGACCCTATCCAAAAACACACAACAGACAACAAACAAAACAACAGCAAACGGTCAGCCAAAGAAGACAAGGAGTTGAAAATAGTAACAAGTGGGTTACAAAACTGGAACTTTAAGAGAGAGTATAAAATTAAATGTCTGCTATTAAAATCATTATTAGTTTGGCTTCTCAAGCATGCTCATTTGAATGAGAAACACACGAGTACCAGATTGTATGTGTGCAGGAAATTATTCAGGTTACAAGTGATACATTTTTACTTCCAACATACAGTCTCGGTTAGAGCAGTTGTGATTACTCACTTAGCGAATTAGGAAAGCATATATTTGGAGAGAAGCGTGGCAGAGGCCAGCCTCTGCCCTCACGTGGACTTACAAAATAGAAAGTCATCTACTGGAAGTCTGGGAGTAAAGCATTTCATTGGTCAGTCCAAAGGCAAAGAGACTTTATTTGCATTTAACAAATCATCAAATTGCTGGAGATGATGGACACATATAAAGTAAATTCTGTTCTAAGGTTTTGATGTCTGTGTGCTCGTGTCCTTTGCTGGAGCCGCTGTCCCAAAGCAACAACCCAAAAAGGATACAATGCGGAAGATTTTATATACCCATTAAAACCAGGGATTTTACTCATCTTTTTTGGTCTATTTTATTTTATGTATTTGAACGTTTTGCCCACACATATATATTTGCACTGCATGTGTTCCTGGTGCCCCTGGAGGTTAGAACAAAGAGTTGGGTTGCCTAAAACTAGTGTTACAGATGGTTGTGAAGCACCACATGGATGCTGAGAACTGAACCTGAGTCCTCTGCAGGAACAAGTGCCCTTAACTGCTCAGCGATATCTCCAGCTCCTAAAGATGAATATGCAAGGAAAGAAAATATTCATGTATATGCATAATGTATAAATACACATGTAAATACTATATATGTATGTGTATATGACTTAAATTTTGGAATATTATGCCTACTCACACAGACAAAAACCTGAAAATCCTTGCTCAAATGTTAGATTTTACTGTAGAAGAGAATTATGGATTTTTTTTCTTGGCTTTTAAAATAAAATTGGTATGGATCAGTGGTATGGCTTTAATAATGAGATAAAAATAATCATTGTAAGGGAAATTTTGTAAAATCACTTCCCTTCATAACCCAAGACAGTCTCATTCACTTTGCCTAACAAAGGTTCTGTTAATTTTCTACTGAAACCTTGCCATGCAGACCTATCAACTAGATTTGTCACTGTCCTTCAAAAGAGGGAATTCTGGTTCAAATTCATCCTTAGCCCAAAGCAGCTATTATGATTTTATCAGTCATCAGCAAAGCTTTCACATTCAATAATTTATGTATTTTTAGCTCCATCCCTATGGGGCAATATTCATGCCTTAATGGAAACCATCGCAGTATTAGGCGGCTAGACCTAACTTCCATGGTAACCCTGAAAAACTTCTAGTCTGGTACCAAGCGCTCACCTGGAGCCTGTTTCCCTGATCTGACAACATTGGGTAGGAATGTAGAGGTAGACAAGATGTCAAAGAGTGGTGTCCTCTTCCTAGCCCTGGAGTGAGAGGCCCAGTAGACAGACAGGTGCAAAGGTAGTTCTACCATAGATTTCTATAAACAGTATGCTTATATTAAAAGTTAGCCCGTTGCCGTGGTCTGGGAGTGACCCTAGCACTCAGGAGGCTACGTCAGTGTGATTAGAAATTTAAGGTCAACCTTGGCTACAGAGTAAGAGATCCTGTCTCAAAAACAAGCAAAACAAAACAATAACAAACCCGCAAAAATTTAAACATGAGTGCCTAAGTTCCTACCCTAACTGCGTAAGGTTCCTGCTGCCCCTTGGCCTACAGGCCATCTACTGCCTGGAAAGCCCTAGTATCTGCGTCCCTGTTAGCAGATCCGTTCATCTCCAGCTGATCCAAGATCTGCCTGTGCTCCCTCTCGATGCCTCTTAACTTCTCTTTCTTTCTGAAACCAGCATTCAAACCAAAGTTGACGGGCTTGTCCGTGGCCGCCTTTCTATCACACTGTTTTAATGGATTCTGCAAAGTGGGTTTGCTGGATGCCTTGGATGTGACTGACCCAGTGCTTTGGAAGCTAGCCTTCTGGCAGCTAGGGAATCTAGGCAAGTGGCATCTCTTACCCATGTGGTGGTTCTCAGACACATGATACACCTGGTACCATTCTGTTTTAAGCAGTACCGTCTCTATCTTCCCTCTGTCGGTGATAGCAGTAACAGTGTATTTAGAAATATAGGGTTGATCCCAGGGATTGGGATGCTCTCTGTCCTCAGAGACATTAAGAAGGAAATGTCCCATTAGAGTCTGTAGAAAGTTACCAGTTGGGTCATCTTCAGTGTGCTTTGTGCTATTTCACAAGGAAATACACAAGTAAAGGTGAGAGCGAATGGTTCCCAGCTCTGCTGGGAGAGGCAGAAATGAACCATAACTTCCAGAGCGACAGTGCAGCAGAAGCCTTAGCTCTGTAGGATGATGCTCCAGAATGCTCTCCTAGCATGCACAGGTGACTGGTACCCAATGTGTCATGTTCTACAGTTGTTACACTCTCAGGATCCTTACCAGTGCTTCTCTGGCAGTCCATTTGGATGCCCCTTAGTTTGGGACATGCTGAGCTTGTACACACATTCTCACTGAAGCTTCATTGGGGTACCTCACCCAGGCCCCTCTTGTCAGCTTTGAGCATGCCTTCTTCACCCATTCATTCTCTAAGGCAGGTGTGGAGGGGTAGATGCCTCACTCTGCTCCTCTCTTCCTCCTGGGCTCCCCTCCTCCTGCCCTCCCCTCCTGCCTCTTTCTTCTCTCCTTCTTTGCCTTCCTAGTTCCCCCCCTTCTCCTTTTACTGCTCCCTTCCTCTGGAGTTCTCCCTTTTCCTTCTCCTCCCCTCCCCTTTCCCCTTCTTTCCACCTTCGTCCATCTTTTCCTCTTCCTTCTTGTCCTAACTGTCTCATGGATCCAGGTTTGGCAAGCACAGTCTGCTCTTGGGTTCCTTGAGCTCAGCCTCTCAAAATGACCTTGTTACAGCCTTTGTTCTGGGCCAGCAGCTCCTTCCCAGGTACTGGTGCAGGCTTTCCCTTGCATCTCTGTGCTTCTGGACTGATGCCACCTTTTCCCCAATGGTCTGAAGAAGGGCTCCTGGGTCTTATCCTTAACAAGACCCCAATGTGATTCTGATATAGGCAATTTCTTGTATATTCTAGAAACTCCTGGCATGGTGGTTTAGAAAGCATCCTTTAAATCAACCATCAGGGAATTTCTTTTCCACCCACTCTCTGCTCTCAGAGCCTTCCTCACACACATCTTGGTGCCTTTGTTCTACTCCATCGAGGTCTTGGATTTGCCCTTGGTCTGACTCCTTGCTTGGCCTCTACCTTTAAGTGGGTGTTGACTTGCAGAAATTGTGCTCCGAATTCCCATGTTCTTGCTCCATTATAGCTGTAATTTGTGGACTAAACATGAGAAAGCAGGAGTGTTCTTTCTGCACCCTGCAAGCCTTGCCTTCTCCTTCAGTGGCCTTATCTATCAAGGGAGGATGTATTATAATGCTCTCTGCTTCCTGGCATTGTGGAGCAGTATGGAAGTTAATGGGTTCCCTGATCTATTGGAAAACTGGAGGTCTAACACAGAGAAAGAAGCCCTGTGTTCCTGTGTTAATTGTCTTTAGGTTCTTACCTAATTCGGTGGGTGTTAAGACAACTTTGCTATGTGTGTAGTTTCCTTTGAGTCACCCTTCTGGGAAGCACCCTTTTCTTCCCAGACAGGACTGTTTCACTTGCTTCAGATTCCCTCTACTTCATGTCTCTCTTTGGATTTTGGCAAGTTATTCCCATTTTTATCTGATCACTTCTCTAATATTTCCGCTTTTTTTCCTTGTTGCCCAGGACATTGCAGATCTTGCCATCACTACTAGGAAAAGGAAGCATGAAGCCTAGTCAGGACGTGCCTGGCCTGTGCATGGGATGTGCTGTGATCTCAGTGGCAGGTGCCCAGGAAGGGTCACCTGTAGATGAATCTGTAGAAGGGCAGCATATATGGGAATAATGAGCAGCTCCACTGAAATGTTCTCTGAATGGTTCTTTAATGATGTTCTCAGAAACGATGCTGTTAGCCACTTTCCTCTTTCCTATCTGGTGCTTACGAGCAACCCTCTCCCTTCTTTTCACCTTTGCTTTCTCAATTGATTTAAATTAAGCTCAGTTGGCCTTTCCCAGAAAGGAAAACACATGCTTGCTGGGTTGGAGGTTTTTCCAAGGCCTCTCTGCTCTAGTAAAATCTTATTTACGTAGACCTTGCAAACCAACATTATTTTTTGCTGTAAAAACATCACGTGCATGTTCTGAGACATGAACCCTCTGTGTAAGATCCTTCACACATGTGAAAACAACTGACATTTCAGCACTTGGAGAGCAAAAGCAAGGGGACCCTAGCTCTCAAAGGCCAGTATGCCTGCCTCTGGCTAACAGGAGCCTTACCTGGCCCTGAAGCTCCAACACGAGCCATAATCTGGCAAGTACTCTCTACTCTTAACCTTCCCATAGGAAGTGTCTCCCCAAGATACCAGTCAACTTTGCAGTCCCCCAAGGGAACAATGTATGAGTTTTCTATTAGGCAGTGACATTACCACAATGTCATGACTTTAAAACCACACACACTTAGGAATATTTCTGTTTCTGTGTGAGCAGGAATTCAGACATGACTTAGTTGGTTCCTCTGTTTTATTCCCACAAGACCAAGGTTCCAGCTTGAAGGTTAAACGGAGTCTGTGGTCTCATCCAAGAGTTCACTGTGTGAGACTCCACTTCTAAAGTCACTTAGATGCAATAAGATTGGGCTGTCTGCCATGGGTATCATCAAATCTATGGGCTATGTCACTGTCCCTCACCAGGCTATATCCTTCAACATTACCTGTTGGATAGGAGGAAGGGGTGAGAAGAAGAAACCGGGAAAGTCAACTTGGAAATTCTAATGGTACATAGCCACCTAATTAGGTAGAGTTAATCACAGCCTCTTGTCTTTGTCATGTTCTGTAGGTTAGAAGCAACTGACATGTTTTTCTCACAATTAGGGTCAGGGAACCACACAGGATGTGTCTATCCGTAGGCATAGATGATGGAAGATGGCACTTTAAGCATCTCCTTGCCACAGGAATGTACATGTTTCTTGCTTAGAGTCATGTGATGCTTAATTGAAGAGAGATGGGGCAGAAGTTCACCTTCTGACTGAACTTTCCAAGGTGTAATCAAAGCATCATTTTCCTTCCTTCCCCCTCCCCCTTTCCCTTTCCTTCCTCTCCCATTTCCCCTCTTCTTCATTTCACTCCTCCAGGCTCCTTTTCTTTTTTCTTCTTGAGACAATATATAATAAGGTAGCCTATATTGCTTTGACCTTTCTGTGTAGCCCAGACTTCCTAGAACTTGTGATGCTTCTATCTTTGATTTGACTCATGCGTACTGGCACTAAAGTCTAAAGACAGTCCCCACCATGTCTAGCTCACCCCAAAGACTTTGGTGAAGCATTATATCCTGTCAACCCCTTTGCCCTGTGAATGTGATGCAGAAAATCCTTCTCCTAGCAAAATGTAGACATTGGCATTTTATATTTGTATATATAATCTAGATATTATTTCCATTCTGGGTGTTCAGGGACAATGTAAGACGATGGATTTTCAGGTCCAGAGCTGTCCTTTAGGCTGGGACATGGTGATCATGGGGTCTCAGCTGACTTCACAATAGTATGCTAGTGAGATAATCAGATACTGTTGCAAAACTTTGCCTCTCTTTGAACATATTACCTTTACAATGTCCGCATTAATGGGCTGGAGAGATGGCTCAGGGATCAGGAGTGCTTGCTGCCTTTCCAGAGGATGCCAGTTCAGTTCCCTGCACCCATGGCAGGTGGCTTTCATCTGCCTGAAATTCCAGCTCTAGTGAACCAAATGCCTTCTTCTGGCTTCCATGAGTAATTTTACAATGTAGCACACACATACGAAGACACATATACATATGCATACGTTTCAAAATGGCTGCATTCAGATGCCCTATTTTCTTGCTCATCTTTTTATACAACTGGTCTAGACATTTTTGAGAGGGACGTATTGAAGCCTTTATTTTAGGAGAAATTTATCTTTCTTCCTCAATACTGTCAGGTTTTTGTTTTATGCATTTTCAAGTCTCTTAAGTTTCAAATGTTTGCATTATTTTGTTTTCTTATCATAGTGAATCTATTACTAATATATAGCATCTTTTGTTTCTCATAAAAATTTAAATTTATATTCTATGTTGTCTGGCATTTTTCTCTTTTTATTATTTTTATTAAGCTATATATTTTTCTTCACTCCCCTCCTTTTCTACCCCCTCCCCTTTTATTTTTTCCCATGGTCCCCATGCTCCCAATTTACTCAAGAAATCTTGTCATTTTCTACTTCCCATGTAGATTAGATCCATGTATGTCTTTCTTAGGGTCTTCTTTGTTGTCTATGTTCTCTGGGATTGTGAATTGTAGGCTGGTTTTTCTTTTTTCTTTTTTTCTTTCTTTTTTTTTTTTTTGGATTTTCAAGACAGGGTTTCTCCGTAGCTTTTGGTTCCTGTCCCAGAACTAGCTCTTCTAGACCAGGCTGGCCTCGAAATCACAGAGATCCGCCTGCCTCTGCCTCCCGAGGGCTGGGATTAAAGGCGTGTGCCACCACTGCCCGACTATTTTTTCTTTTTATGACCAATTTCTTGAGTTCTCTGTATATTATGGAGATCAACCCTCTGTCTGGGGTTGCTGAAGAATTTTTATCAGCAAATAGGGAGAATTTGACTTCTCCTTTTCTTATTTGTATTCCCTTGATATTTTTCTTTTTTGTTGTCTTATTACTCTAGCTAGAACCTCAAGTACTATACTGAATAGATGTGGAGAGAGTGGACAACCTTGTTTTGTTCCTGATTTTGGTGGGATCGTTTTGAGTTTCTCTCCATTTAGTTGGATGTTGGCTGTTGGCTTGTTCTATATTGTCTTTATTATGTTTAGGTATGTTCCTTGTATCCTTACTCTCTCCAAGACCTTTATCATGAAGGGATGCTGTATTTTTTCAAAGACTTTTTCAGCATCTAATGAGAAATGAGATGATCATATGATCATAGTTTTTTTTTTTTTCAGTTTGTTTATATGGTGGATTACATTGATAGATTTTTGTATGTTGAACTACCCCTGCATCTCTGGGATGAAGCTTACTTGGTCATGGTGGATGATTTTTCTGATGTGTTCTTGGATTTGGTTTACCAGTATTCTATTAAGTATTTTTGCATCAAGGAGTGATGTGATACTTACTTTTTTCCGTGTAGTGAATAAGCAACACAATGTGCACTTTATTGAATATTCTAGAGCTGTTTTCCAAAAGTATGATGCATCCTTGTTGCTTTTCCAGAGGTTATGTGAGTCTAATGAGAAACAGGGGCAGTGTAGGGGCAGAAGGCATGGCAGACTCTGCTGTCAGACCATCTGGGATAGAGTGCGGTTCTACTGCAGAGCTGCTGCAGGATGATTCTAGATCCTTGGCCAAGTAACCTGATCTCCCCAAATTCTCCATCTCACTTCAAATCTGGGCAATGGTATTACCTCCACCCTGGATTGCTATGAGAAATATTGAGGTGATCCAAAGGAAGAGCTTATCAGAGGGCTGAGCCACCCCCACCTGGAGCCAAGTAGCAGAGAACCTCCTTCTTATGCCATGTGAGTGGTATCCCCTGGGATGTGCTACAGGAAGGTAATGTTTATAAACATTCCTACATTCTTCTGCTGTTAAAACTCCCATGCAAATATCTAAAATTCACCATTTGCCTTTGCAACTGCCAAGGCCATTTTGAATACCTGAATGGTCTTAAACGCCCATCAAGAAAGTATAACTAAAGACTAGAATGATTGGTATGTTTTTTGAATAGTTCAAGGGATCATACTCCCTGAACATTAGACTTAAATCCACATGAGATATTATTTAGACAACTATTTTCACTAACGATTTTCTTCTTGATAAGAAAAATGCTATCCAGATATAGGACGTCATGACTTTGGCTCAATTCAACACTGCAGCGCCTCTCTGCAAGCCAAGAAAAACAGGCCCACTCTTATTTTAATCTAAAAAGTCAAATGACGGTTAAATTTCTTCTCTCTCTCTCTCTCCCTTTCTCAAAGCCACCTGGGAAGGACCTCACACTGTGATTCCAGCCACTCCAACACATATCAAAGTGTCTGAAAGCAGATCCTGGGCCATCACTCTAGAGTTAAGCCTTGGAAGCCAAAGGAAAAAATAAGAAGGAGGAGACCAGTAGATGGATGCTCTTGTGAGCACATCAAGATGATCTAATGAACTTTGATTTCAACCCTAAAACATCTCTTCTGTTGTGGTTTCCCGAGTTCCCCGCCCGGGACTTGTAATGCTAAAAACTCTTACATTGTTGCCCCTCACATCCCTCCCCAGGCTCCAGCCAGGGGCCTCCTTCCCTCCCTGTGCCTAGCTGTTAAAAATATGAAACAACTGACGCACAGTAGGGTCTTTGGGGCCACTAGAGGGCTATCCCAACTTCCACCCCCACCCCGTTGAGTTCTGTAAAGACAGAGCAGTCATTTCCCCAATTCCCTAACTGCATTTACGGTTGTCATCACTTCAGAGCAGAGAATGAGAGAACAGAGGCTAGAAACTGGGCAGGCAGATTATGGCCAGGACCCAAAAAGCAACAGTTGCTGGGAGGGAGCTCTGGTTTTCTATCGCCTCTTCACTGAACATCCACGCCTAGAGGTGACATGCGGGTGTGGGGACTGAACTCCAGTCCAGACTTGGGTCCCCTCTGGCAGACAGCATAGGAAGTCGGTCTCTAGGTTTTCATGGTGGAGGAGAGTTATATCTACTCCTCAACTTCAGCCCATCTTCTAGATAATTCAAGGGCTACACTTCAGAGATGGAAAGAACACTGCGGCATTAGCGATTCATTAATGTGAAACTTCTGGTCAAGAGGATAAAATCTCTGGACTGGTTGGAGACCTTGGAATGTCAGGTCAGTGACCGGTATGAAGGTGAGAGCAGGCCCCCCTTAAGCCATGGTAAAAAGACAGGCAGAATTAGCATCCCTTTAAGGAAGCACTCTCCTTTCCTTTCCCTATGTTCTCTTCTGCAGTGTACCCCCTCACAGATGGACAGACAGTGGCTCTGTGGGTATGCCTGCTTTCCTGGGTTACTCGATTCCTCTTGTAGTGTAGCCCCCGACAGAGGGACTGACCCGCAGCTTTGTGGTCTGCCTGCTCTCCTGAGTTACTCCGTTTCTGCTCATTCTCATGCCGTTGGCTTCCTTACTCTCTCACAAAGCTTCCCCTGGATGCCACACGTCTGTCTGATACTGTATTACTGACCTCCATGCCAGCTTCAACTTCACTTAAATGTGGCTTTTACCTCTCCTCTCCATCTCCTCCTTTGGACAGTGACATATATTTATAACTTGCCTGCCCTGAAGAAATCTGTTTTTTTTTTTAATTTTTTATTTTAAACTCTAAAGTGTCCCCAATCTCCAGAGAATTTCAAACAAAATAATCATCTTAAATGTTTAGCAGGGAACATATCGTTCATCTTCATCTGAACTGTACACAGCCATCACTACTGTTTTTTCCTGGTCAGTTGAACCCCTAATTTATTTTCTGATTTATGGTCTTCATGGTCCCTAGCTCAGTATGGCACTCACCTACCACTAATATTCTCAAGGCTGCTCCTTCCTCATCCTTCAGTCTGTTCCCTGAGCCATTCCTCCATAGACTTTCCTTGAAGGTCTGTTTGACGTCACACCCCCAAGCAACAGCCACCCCAGGGGAAACCACTCCAGTGCCTATTCTTGACTCTGCTTCCTCATTTTGTTTCAGAGATTGCTTCTAATTAGGATATGTCACATATGAGAGCAGGAGGCTGTCTGATGGGAACACAAAGCATTCTCATTTCTAAGGATAAGTAAGACACAATACAAGTCTCAGAAAGATGTAAAGGCCTGAGTAAGGGGTAAGAGATCCATTTGGGTTTGTCTTCAGAGGGAACACTGTGGAAAAATTAAAGAACAGTGGTATTTTGAGTGGAAGAAAAAGGAATTGGAAAGGAGAGGAGAGGAGAGGAGAAGAGAGAGAGGCAGCAATCCTTGGTATCAGAGAAGGAATTTGAGAAACAAACATGGTGCCATTTTCTGTCTATCACACCTGATGTGAGAGGAACCACAGTAGGAGTTTGGTCTCCACTATCTAAAGTATATTGTCTAAGCTATACACCAGTTTATAAATCCAAAGGAAAGGTAATACTTGGTGTGTATGGCTTTTTGATAAATAATTTAGCAAGGTAGCTGAAAGATTCCCATAAGCCTTGTAAATCACCTTAAGAATTATAAGCAATGTACTGATTTCTGTGCCCAAAGACCACAGGGGATTCAAGTGGGCAATTTTCCATTAAAGACTTCTATGGAGACTAAGACATGTTTTAAGCCGTGTGCAAACATACCGATACAAGTGCACTATGACAAAGATGCACATGCTTTAGGAAAGTCAGAATTCTCTTGTCTCTAATCCTCACGTTCTGCAGAGGTAAGCACTGTGGTGATGGAGTTGTGTGTTTTTTATTAAAATTTTCAATCTATTTTATGAAATAACCACAGTTTCCCCTCCCTCTCCTCCTCCTATTTCCTCCCTCCACCTTCTTTTTTTCTACATTCCCATTCACTCCTCAGAAAGGGTAAAGCCTCCCAATGGAGTCAACAAATTATGACATATCAAGTTGAGGCAGGACCAAGCTCTTCCCCCCTACAACACGACTGAGTGAGGCATCCCACAACAGGAATAGGTCCCGAAAGTAAGTTGTGAATTTTAACCTGTAAAAATGTACACTTCTTTGTGGATTACTTTAAATGTAATCAAAAGTAGTTCTAAAAATGCTTAAGAAGTAGTCGCCATCACTGAATAGTTTCTTTCCCTTCCATGAAAAGAAAGCTGAATTAGTCCATTGAACTAAGTAGCCCTTAGATTCGTGATACATTTATCCTAATGTAGCATATTTTGACAATTATTCAGATACTCATTTAAGGACCCTGTAGACTTCTAGTTGGTCTATCCCAAGGAGACAATCGTGAACGGAACACAGTTTATGTATTAAGATAATTTTCAGAGTGTGGTTTGCTCTGATGAAAGACTAGAGCATGTCTAACATCCTAAACCTGATTCATCGTTAAAGAATAACACAGTAGCTAAACTGGAGTATTGTCAAGCTATTAAAACTGGTAGCTACAAAATTTACTGTAGGATGTGGGTGTATTTCTATAATGCATTGTCAAATACTGATGTGGACTATAAACGTTTAATATTTTGTTATCTTATTAAGTATGTAAATAGAAAGATGGTCATATATGAGTAGGGCATTTGATAGGATTCGTAGTAATTTTTATCATCTTTACAATTTATTCTCTAAATACTTCAATGCATATACAATAAATCAACTTTAGTCTAACATTTCAAATCAAGGTAATGGATGTATATTTGGGAATATGGGCACAGTTATTTCTCTCCAAACTGCTTCCTGCTGAATGGGGGCGCTGTACCATTGGGGCATCTATCTTTGGCCTACAGGCCCATGGTATCCAGCAGACATTTCCATGAAGCAGGAAAATTCAATGGCAGTTCAGTCACTATCTGCTGTGTTCTGCAGAATGTCTCGCAGACTCCTTCATGAATCAGGAACCCCAAAAGATCATCTCACCTTTAGGCAAGTTCAGTAGTCCACTTTCTGCGGGTTCTCTGTGTCCAGTTTATGCAATAGTCCAGGCAAGAGCAGTTTCTTGCCCAAATGGCTATCAAACTCCATAAGGTGCCTCTTTGATGCCCATCTTCTTTCTTCTTTAAGTAGATTGGTGCTGCCAGGAGCAGATGTGTCTCGTCATAAAAAACCCTAAGTTATTAAAACATTAAATGTCATATTCTGTAGTCTTTGAAAGATATGAAGAATGCCTCTTACTGAAATATATCTCTATATATCTAGAAAATCTAACTAACATGGCTACAAGCTTGACTATTATAGATGATTATCTATTAACAATCTATATACATTACATTTTTAAATGAACTACACAATCACAATACCTTAATCAAGGTCAAAAATACATATACCTATAACAAAATTGACCTTAAATTTAAATCACTAAAGCAAAATCCGTATCAATGCAAATTATTCATATCTATATCATATCTCCCTTTAAATGTAAAAGAACATTTATAAACAGTATTTGGGAATATGGGCACAGTTATTTCTCTCCAAACTGCTTCCTGCTGAATGGGGGCGCTGTTATTCAGGTCTTTTATGGGATAACCTGTCTGCTAGGTTCATCTCAGTCAGCAGTTGAGCAAAGTAATTTTTTGAAGGTGTTCACATCAACCCTTCAGGAGGGCGTGGTCCATCATACTATATTGGAATAGAAGAAATCCAGTGTCTCATCATCTGTGAAAACAAAAGAAGAATCTCTTTTCCAAAGTATCATATCCTTAGATCCAAATTCTGAAGTCAAGGTATTTTCAAAATATCTATGTTGGATTAGTTCAGCAGCATTTATAAACAAATATCTTTTAGCAGCTGTTTCTCTTTTCTCAGCATTCAAACAATTCAAAGAGAGCATAATAGCATACAGTATCAAGATTTTCTGTGTATTTTCCATCTTTGTGAGGCTTTATTTTAACCTCTATTTTGTTTATTTTTACTTTTATTTTATATTCTCTGTATATCTTTGTCCTGGAATAACTCTGTAGACCAGGCTGTCCTTGAACTCTCAGAGATCCCTCTGTCTCTGCCTCCTAGGCATTGGGATTAAAGGCGTGTGCTACCACACCTTGAAGTCACAGAGGTCAATCTTCCTCTGCCTCCCAAAGGTTGGAATTAAAGGTGTGTACTTCCACACCCAACTACTCTCTTCCTTTTTTTTTACTTTTAAGAACTTTAACTTTTAGCCTGCATATATTTTTAACACACTGTAAATCATTTAGAAGTTTTCTTTGTTTTTGACGCTCTCTTTACTGTATCTCTCTCTGTTTTTCTGACCACATGAGTCTTTAATTTACCAAGCAATATAGGTAGGATTAAAGCCGTGGCTTTGATGGCTGGATTCAGCCCATTCCTTAGCTTTCCAGCCTCATGGCGGAGGTACTGGCTGTAGCCATCTTTATTGCCACAACTCTATGGCATTTCAAGGTCCCTGTCAGCAAGCAAGCTGCAACACTATATCCACAGACAACATTCAAGTCCTCTCTCTGTAGTCGGCCCTCCTGCCTCAAACAGTCAGAGTTTGCCCTGGCTGGACGGACCAGAAAGTCAGCATTTTAAAACAGCACAACTTTTTTCCTGCTACGGCTGAAAACTGAAAAGCATTCATTCAGCTTTTCATCAACACCATTTAAGTGTTTCGTGGCAGGACCTCTTAAAAGAGCTACAAGGTTTGCAGCTAAAGATGAGTCGGGAAGCCTCTCTTAGATGAGAGTGCTTGCTTGCCTCTAGCAAGCAGAGCAGACCCGAGAAATTGCTGCTACCAAGAAAACATGCTTTACTTTATTCTTTCCCAAGCTTTCTCAGGCTTTCTGTGGATATAGTTGTCCACACGTTGGGGGCCATTCTGTTGAAAATAAACTTGACACAAAGCTCTGTAGAGATATGTACTATGTAGAGATATATGCTTGAAGAAACACAGGCTGGCAGTGTGAACAGGTTTCCACCAAGTCTGGAGCATTAACTCCATGCTTGCTCGGAGGACCAAGCTCTTGTTTGTCTCTCCTACATTGTAGAAGTGAAAAAGATCCCAGAGCATCTCTGCATGCCGTGGTTCATGTGGATCACGGTTGGAAACCACTCTGGGCCTCTTGATCTGTTTCCCTGCTTTCATGGGAAAGGGGAGTGGGCAAGAAGAGGAGGCAAACATTGCAGACCCACAGGGAGGTATGGGAATGAGAAGAGCAGGCTGGTTGCACTGCTGTGGAGACACTAGAAACTTTTAGCTCTGAAAAAAATCACCTGTTTATGAAGAAAATCAAGATCCACCTAGGTATATCCAAACTGATATATTCTCTCCAGTCAAATGTAACAAGAATTTTATAAAAAATCTATTTATTGATTTTTCTCTTGTGAGAAAAATATGGATTTCTAGATTCAAATAATAAAATGTAACCGTGCAACAAAGTACAAATAAAATAACAAGCAAAAACAAACAAACTAGTGAAAGTATATAAGCAGTCCCAGTCCCATTTATCTGTGGAACACTTTGAAGATAAAGGCTAGTTTGCTTCATTCTTCACATATAGGTTGCTGCCCTATCTTTATTATGAATGCAGTTTAAAGGCATTTGTCTATAAGTCTCAATGCATTTGTCCATAATGTTTCAGTGTATTTGTCTGCAAAGTCTCAATGCATTTGTTCATAGAGTTTCAATGCATTTGTCCATAAAGTTTCAATGCATTTGTCCACAGGATCTCAATGCATTTGTCCATAAAGTCTCAATGTATTTATCCACAGAGTTTCAATACATTTGTCCACAGAGTCTCAATGCATTTGTCCACAGAGTTTCAATGCATTTGTCCTTGATCATGTAGCCTGTCTCTCTCTACAACAGCCTCTGATGATCCCAGTGACCTCATTTCTAACCTTTATATTAAACACATACATTTTTGGGGGAATTGGCAGCATAACAGAGTTCCCAGACAGGATGTGAGTAAACACACACACACTCACACATACGCACATGCAGAGAGTGAGTTAGGTATGAGGGAAAATGAAAAAATCTCTTCATTCACCAGTATAGCATTTTGGTCTAATGTTACTCATGTAGGAAAACAGGAAAGAAATTAATGGATGAATTTATTATCACGGTTATCAAGCAGCCACAAGCCCAGGTCTCGTTTCATGACGGGCACTAAATCTATCCTTGGCACGGTTTCATCACCAGTGGGAACTCTGACAAGCAAGCACAAAAACCAATAGGATTTCAAAATGCTTTTCACATTACTCTTTCAATATTCAGAAGCCAATGTCTCCAAAACATAGCCGATCTTGTCTCCTGTGAGAACTCCCTACTTATTTATTCCTCATACACACAGCGAGTTAGCAGAAGGAGCTGTAAATTTGCTGACCTTCAATAAAGACAAACTCTCTAGGAAGATGGAAACCTACTCTCCTTTCTAAACCTGTTTCTGGATGATTTCTACTGACCTGGAATACAAACTGGATGCCTCTCACATTTACAGGCATAACCAAGAAAATAAATCAAAGAAGGAAGTCTTACACCTTCTCCACCCCCCCCCCCCGCCC
Source organism: Chionomys nivalis (assembly GCF_950005125.1). Lineage (NCBI taxonomy): Eukaryota > Metazoa > Chordata > Mammalia > Rodentia > Cricetidae > Chionomys > Chionomys nivalis. The sequence continues at coordinate 27,439,799 of NC_080090.1, read as the reverse complement.
CTGCCTGCTGCCCCCTCTTCTCCACAGCCACAGCCAGGTCTGGCTGCAGGATCAACTTACCCTTTAAGTGAGGCCTGAGGGGAATTAGGCAGGCTGGAATGCTTGCTGGGGTTTCCACAATGAAGCTGCTGCAAGGGCTGCATTTTGCATTTCACGTTGGGTGTGCAAACTTAAAACAATCCTGGTTACCTCAAAACAAATACATAAGTAAGTAAAGAAGTAAACAAACAAGCTTCTAGTACTAGGGAGCCTCCCTAGCCACGGTTCAGGAGGTGAAGAATCCATTTGAAATGTATATTCACATTCAAAGTCTATTTGAGCTTCTGGTCAGTTGGTCAGTTCTCTGTTGATGATGCCCCCAGGAACTGTGCTCCAACTGACTGAAGGGGGAGAGGTTGCGCCGTGACTCAATACAGGCCAGTTATACTCAGCTGTGACACAGTTATAGTGAAGACCTTGATTTCTTGTCACAGATGCTTATGAACACACACAAGTGCGTCTGGGAGTGTGGCAGGAAGAAGCAACCACCCTCTTAACTCCTCTTGGGAGCCGTGGCTTTTGTGCTCCGCTGGGTCTTCAGATACAGTTGCTAGGCGAAGACATGGCTCAGCAGTCATGATCCTTAGCAAGGAGCTGGCCATCTAGTCATGGCCATGTGACCACATGCTGAGTTCTTGTCTTCATCTCCAGCAGTCTGCCCCTCTTCCGTCACATGGCCAGGTTCAGGAAAGCAGGATAGGCCTTGCTGTGGCCTTCGTCATGAACCACAGGTCTTCGATTCCTTTCTTCTCAGGTTTCAGGTAACGTCTTCCCCTAGCATATGCCCTGCATGTATCAACACTGCCATGGAGCCCTCATGCGTTTTCCAGCACTTGAAACAGAAGTGCTTACACACCTTTGTCCCTAAGTGATGCTGGGTCCATCAGTTTAATGTCAACTGGAAATATCAGACATGATTGAGGTATTAGGAAATATAACCAAAAAAAGTTTATATTTCTTTTTTTTTTTTTGTTTTTTTTTTTGTTTTGTTTTTCGAGACAGGGTTTCTCTGTGGTTTTGGAGCCTGTCCTGGAACTAGCTCTTGTAGACCAGGCTGGTCTCGAACTCACAGAGATCCGCCTGCCTCTGCCTCCCGAGTGCTGGGATTAAAGGTGTGCACCACCATCACCCGGCTAAAAAAAAAGTTTATATTTCATGAGACCTTAGAGAGGAGAGACAGTAACATTCTGATAGTCCCTGTCTTGTTGTCTGGTTGGTATTTCTTTTGACTGTATAGTGGTACCCAAGCTTGCCCAAAGAACAGTTCTGAATTCCACAGTTAGTACAGTATCCCCTCCTAATCCAAGACTTAACATTTGTAGTAAGTAGTCGCTGGGTCAGATGATTTTGCCCAAAGCCGGCTAATGTACACACGTTGAGCATGTTTATGGGCAAGCTGTGATGTTCAAGTTGTTTGCATATATTTCGTGCATGCATTTTTAGCTTAGATTGTCAACTTAAAATGGCTTCCTCAGGATGCAATCTGGGTGTAAATTGAGAAACGCCCATGCCCTGTTTTTATCTTTTCATCCATCTATCTATTATATGATTTCTTGAAGAAGCCACAGATTAAACATCTTCAAATTGAACTGCATGCAGTCGATACCGTCCTTGGCTAGAGATTCTGCTGTGTGATGTATTGCATGCAGCGGGATGACCGTTTGGAGGTTTGGACCCAATGCCAGGCCTGTTTCCATTTGTGTACAGCTAACCCCATTCCCGAAGGGCAGTGTTATTAGGTAATGAACCATGAGTTTAAGGAGGGTTGAATAAATAAAGAAAGGTATCCAGATGAACTGCTCCTACATTTCAATACAAACGGAAACAATCTAGTTCTTTTTAAAAAATATGCAGACCACAGTGAAGCATTTTTTAAGTGACTTGTAACAAAAATCATTTGAAATACACAGGTCTTTGTGTAGAGTCTGAAGCTTTTGGCCGCGCCACCATGCAGGCTCAGGCCCGGCATTCTAAGCATGAGCTCAGAACGTTAGAACACACACACCAACCTCTGCCTTGCCCACTATTAGAATTTCAAATCCTAGGTTGAGACCCAGTCTCTAGTTGAGTACAGATTTCAGTGGGATTTGGAAAAATCCTTTAAATAGATTTTTATTGGTTTTTAAGAACAGGGTTATTGTGTTAATAACGGGCATACATTAGGCTTTAGATAATTGCTTTATGTAACGTGGAGTTTTGGCTTTCAGCTAAATAAACACGCTATGTGTTCACAGGTGTATTGTCCTCAAGGGCACTCCGTTTTTAAAGGTGGCAGCTGTTGCCAAGGTGTTGCTGATACAGTTTTGTGTATAATTTATTGGAAACAGGTGCTGGCTCATGATGAAGATAGACAGGAAACTAAAGCAGACAACATGTTTAACCACCATTAAAAAACATTCAGGTTCAGAGAGACAATGTGTCTGAGATGTTTGGGGGATGCTGCCAGCATCCCAGCGTAACTGTAAAAGCTCCAGCAGACACCCCCATAAGGAAGAGATTGTAGCTGAATTTCAAGCAGCCTGACCTAATGAGTGCCTGATGCTACACTGCCAAATTTAATTGATTACATGAAAAAGATTTAGTTTGTGTAAGGCTAGCAAAAAAAAAAAAATCATAAAATACTTTCCTAAGCTAATTGTTAAAAATTACTTTCAAATGAGGTAATAACTGTTAGTTTTCAATGATGTGGACAGAGGATTAGGCCATAATGCGTTTTCATTATTTTTGGAATATTTGCTCAGGGGGCTGGTTCTGTCTGTGAGCAATGTCAATGTTGGGAGGAGCCCAGATTCATGTGAACAAGGTACAGGCTAGGATGGTGACGCTGGTGACACAAGAGACAGAGGTAGAAACACAAGGTCTATGGTGTTCAGCCTCCCTGTGGTTCCCATGTGGCTATGGGCTGGGGAGCAGGATTGACGTGGCTGTCATGGCCGGTGTTTGTGGTACCAAGGAGGAGTGGAAATGAGTCCAAGACACCTTAGCCCTTAGCCCAAGCCCTTACTCTCCAGTGAAACAAGGGAAGACATTAGCTCAGATTTCATGTGGTATTCCCCCCTGGGAACACATATTTGGTATTTCCCCAACTCATTTGGAGTCTAATCAGTCCCCTATCACATAATACACATGTGCAGTAAATACGCATACCAAATTTAGCTGAAAAAGTTGTTAAAGGTGCATGCACGGTTTCTCAACCTCAAAAAACCTAAATATCTTGGCCATTTACATGCTTAAAAAATACCCAAAGGCATCAGACCACATTACAGACTATTGGTCTGCCAAAATTCATTTTTTGGGGGGAAAGAATCCACACTTAAGTTATAACACACGGGTGTAGGGGGTAAAAAAGCAACTGAAACAACAAAATGTGCTTAAAAACATTTTTTTACCTTAAGGCTTAGACTCTGTGTGCCAAAAATGTTGACAAAACTTTGCACTGACACCGAGGGGCATGCATGGTTTAATATCTGCTTTATGTCCGAAAAATCAGGGACAATTTAATGCTTGCATTAATTTAAAAGAATTGTGTGCAGTAGGTAGAAAGTTAGCCATTCCAGTTTCTGATTTCTCCCAGCCACCCTGTCCCAGCTCCACAAGAGAGTGACTGAGAGGATTGCACAATCCCCAATCTGCTGAAGGGACTTGCAGCTGGTTTATCACCCTCCCAGTGGCCCCATCCTGGCCTGAGACATGGGGGTTTGGTTTGCACACCACCTCGGAGCCATCAACAGAGGTTTAGCATAGAAAAGCAAATAGCTGGTGTAAAAATAAACCTTTTATTTTTTAAAAAAATCTTTATAAGGCCCCTTTATTTAAAGGGAGACTCACTCAAATAAATACACCGTTAACAAACTTACATAATGAATAATAATATATACTGTACCAAGTGATGAGATGGGACCCCACAAAGCAAGTGCTGAAATCCGATGATTGATTATCAAACCTATAGGACAAATAAACTCCTTCAATTAATAGCTTGTCTTAGGGATGAGTTTCTATAGAAATATCCAACAAGGGAAAGTTCTACCTAGAGGGGTTCAGAGAGTAAATTCTGAGTTGAGCAGAGCTGGGTTTCAGCATAGTACTCTTTCTTGGGTAGGAGTGAGGTTGCATCAGAATGAGACCAACTTTACTGATGGAAAAATGTTCATTCTTCACCCAAGCTAATGAATTACCTGGCCATTTGGGACCCATGTGTCTAGGTATCAGAAGCGGCCATTTATAATTTATTTAAAAGGGAACTGAGGACCAACCTGGTTTCCTTGAATTTGCTTCTTGCCAACAAAGCCCCAAAGACAGCCATTTAGAGACTTGATTCTCCAGTTTGTATTCCCCTTCTTCTCCAGAGTTGGTGTGAATAACCTCGTCAAAAGTTTCATATTGATGTTGGAAAGGAACTGACTCTGTGCTTGTAAGCAGTCACCCTCTGGTGTCTGAGCAGTGGAGTTAGGAGAGAATAACAACCAATGGGAAATGCCAAGATGGCTGACTGCGTGCTGGCAACTTTTCCTGCATTTCAGAATCCTTGTTTTGAAGCAATGGAAAATATATATATATATCTGTTCAGGGTCCTGTGAATGCTGCTTTGTGATTCTGTTTTTTTCCTTGGCCTTGAAACTGAGAAGCTTTGACCCTATCAACCACTAATGTTAGAGCTGCATCATAGATACCGGGAAGAGTAAACCTTCATAGCTCTTGGTTCATTGATCCGTCTACTCCCACACAACCATTCTGATTGGGTACCATCTGACTAGAGTCTTACTATTAAAACATGTAGCTCCATTGTTTGCAGGCTGCTGTGTGGATCATCTGTTTTGTTTTGGAGCTTTGGCTGAAACAAGAAAGGACTCCCCCACCAGTCTTAGTTAATTCCCAGGTAGCAAGCTTCTCCTCTAAGGCAAGAGAAGCCATGCTCAGCCTGCCTGCCTGCTTCATTGGCTTCCCTCAGTTGGGCATTATCGCCTCACCCTCATCACTGCTGGGTCAGGGTCTAGGTATCTAAAGGATAGGGGGCTGGCTGCTATGTCCCAGAGCCTACTGAAATGAGTCAAACCAGTCTCTCTTTAACCTGCTAAGCCTGCTTGTTCTGCTTTACTTCTTCCTTCCAAAGGAAAACCACAATGAAGGTTCCTGCCCTCATTTTCCTCTCATTCTCTCTGACTACTGACTGATTGGCGCTCTCCCGTGTGGCTTCATATGGCCTCACATGGCCCCTCCGTTAACAAAGAACAAACCATCTTTTCAGTGGCAGTTCACTCCTGATAGGCTGCTCTCAGCGTACAAACAGAATCAGAACCTATGTTTAAATACAGGTCTAGGACGGGGCTGTCATGATGGGTCAGTGGGCAAAGACACTTGCCCCCACACCTGATGGCCTGAGTTTGATCTCTCTGCAACCTATGCAGTGGAATGAGAGAGCTACCTCCACACATGTGCCATAGCGCACATGCATGTACCACATACAAAATAAAGAATGCTTGAGGTAAGTTAATTTTCAGAATAAGCGGAATGAATATACATTTCTTCGAGATCTCAAAGCTACTGGATTGAATGAAGTTAGCCTTGGAATTGGGGACTAAGGAACTCAGTTCCGACCAGCTCCACCAGACCTTGTTTTGATCACCCGGACATTCACCATCTTACTTGATTCTGGTAAAAGTCATGCAGGCTAGCATGTTTGAGACACCCAGTTGTGTGCCAGAAAGAGGGTTAAATTCATTATTTTCTTTTAAGCATCTTCTCTTCCTGACTTGAGTTTTATAAATCCCACTGCAGACCACTTTCCCAGTGTACAATCCTGAGCCAGTGGAGAAGACAGGGGAGGCCATTTTTAAGCTGAGTACTCAGGTGAAAGGTTATTGGGAAGGACACAGATTTGCTGGGCATGATCACCACTCGGCAGCTTGTTTGTAAAACAGGTAGAAACCTATACTTCATGGGATGATTTAAAGATGGATTGAGGTGCTGACCGAAGGCAAAGGGCAAGGGATGGGGGAAGGGCATGGGTAGGTCCTGAAGGTGATTTCTCAGACTCATTCCTTTGTGGAGCTATCAAACTGTAACCATCTGCCACAGTCAGACCATACTTGACCTAGGCACCACATACCTCTCAGCTACAGCTCAAGCAGGAATTTAAAAATGTTCAAGAGAATTTCACTACAATTTTACCATTGTGAATGAGATGCAACCATTACCAAATCCCATGAGTTTACAAAATGACTCAATTGGAATATCCAAACAGACTATAAACTACCTTATATTTAATCAAAGTACATGTGAGATAACTTGAGCTACCAGGCTTAAAAGTTTTTTGAATCCATCAGAGATGATTAGGGAGTCTTTATTGCCTAGTGTTTTCCTTCAAGGAACTTTTGCCTAACGAATGCTTTGAAAGTATAATGGGGAATAGCAAAAATTGGTTCTTCAGATTAGAAGAATAAAGAAAGTAAATAAATGATTGAGTTTGTAAAAATGTAGTAATTTTTATTTGTGTTTTAATAAATAAAACTTGCCTGAAGATCAGAACACAGAACTAAGCCATTAGAGGCCAGGGAGTGGTCGCTCACACCTTTAACTCCAGGACTCAAGGCCACCCTGGGATACATAAGATTGAATCTGTCTAAAAGGAGAAATAGAACCCAAACAAAGGTGATCCCCAGCACGTGATAACCACATGCCTTTAATCCCAGCACTAGGGAGGTGGAGACAGGAGTGGTATGACTGGTCAGAGAGGGAAATAGAAGGCAGAGGTATATAATGACAAAAGCTCATTGCAGTTTGAGGTTTGGTGTAGAACATTGCAGTCTTCAGTCACACTGAGGACAGGATCGCTCCTTTGTTTGAGCCTTGGTAGAGGTAAGAATTCTCTAGCGGCTTGGCTGCTTTGTTTTTCTGATCTTCAGCTTGAACTCAAATATGTGTCTCTGGGTTTTTGTTATTAATGCTAGATCTGACACCCAACTTTTGGGATACAAATCACACACAAAAAAGTCATTTTTGGCTTGCAGCTACCGGTATAGTCTGGAGCTACATATTGTTGTAGTCACTGCTCTTTCAGCTTGAATTTCCTTTCTTCTCTCAGCATATTGAAGAATCAACCAGTCCTTAGAATACTACTGTATTTTTTGTTAAAAATAAATCTGGAAAATGGAGATCTAAGAGCTGTTAATAAGGTGATTCAGTCAATGGGCTCTCTACAATCTGGAATTACTTTGTCTTCTCTATTGCCTAAAGGATGGGCTCTTATAATTATTGATTTAAAATATTGTTTCTTCACTATATCTTTACAAGAAAAAGACAGAGAAAAATTTGCTTTCATATTGCCTACTTATAATAGTTCTCAGCCTGCTAAGAGATATCAATGGAATATTCTCCCACAGGAAATGATAAACAGTCTCACCCTGTGCTTATATTTTGCATGGCAGCCATTGGAAATGATACATAAGCAATTTCCTGAATAAAAATAGAGTTTACCATTAAATGGATGGTATTTTACTATCTGATTCAAATATAGATACTTTAAAAGAATATTTGAAGAAGAAAAACTTTTGATGGGGATTACAAATTGCTCCTGAAAAAAATACAAGAGAAGATTATATTGTTTAGGCTATAAAATAGGCTTACAAAAAATTAGACCCCAAAAGGTGCTAATTAGGAGAGCTCGATTGCAGACTCTTAACGACTTCCAAAGATTGCTAGGAGACATTTCCCATCTATGGTCCGCTGTTGGGATAGAACCTGAAGAACTAATTAATTTAAGCAAAACCTTAGATCATGACATGTACTTAAATAGTCCCAGGGGATTACCAGATGAAGCTGAGAGAGAATTGGCTTTGGTGGAAGAGAAATTACAGAAGGCACGTGTGGATCCTGTGAAACTAAATCTTAACTGCATTCTGGTCATATTACCCTCCAAGCATTTCCTCACAGGAATTTTAATGCAGAGAGAAGATATTATTTTAGAATAAATCTTTTTTACCACATAAACCAAATAAAAATTAAAAACTTATATGGAAAAGGTCTCTGGATTAATTTTAAATATAAATTTAAAATTTAAATTAAGATTTCATCAATTAGCAGAAATAGATCCAGCAGAAATTATAGTACCTTTTAATAATGATGAAATTGACTAATTATGGACAATAAATGAACCCTGACAAAGTGCTTGCAATAATTTTTTGGGGAAGGATTAGCAGCAAATATCCCCAAAACAAGAAAATTCAACTTATAAAGAGAACTAACTGGAACCTTCCTCGCATTGTACAGGAAACACCAAAATCTGGAGCCCCTACGTTCTATACTAAAGCAAATAAATCAGGTAAGGCAGATTACAAATCAGAAAATGTAAGTAAACTGCATCTAAACCCTTATGATTCTGTACAAAATCAGAATTATATGCTATACTCATGGTACTAATGGATCTTAAAAAGCTTTCAACATAGTTGCCAATTTGTATGCAGAAAATGTTGTTTTGCATATTGAAATTGCTGAATTTATACCATGTGATACAGAATTGACTTTATTATTTTTCAGTTACAAGATATTATCAGGAATAGGAATCATCCCACAAACATTACATTCATCTGATCCCATATGGGCCTACCAGGTCCTCTAGCACAAGGTAATGCAGAAATCAATTGATTATTGATTGGAAATATGATGGAGGCCTCAGAATTCCATAAAAATACATCATGTCAATAGAAAAAGTTTACAAAAAGATTTTTCCATCAAGTGACAACAAGCCAAGGAAATTATAGGGAAATGTTCTATCTGTTTGTTATACAACAAAACCCCACTACCTGTAGGAAGTTGCCCAAAGGGTACTCAAGGGAATTAAATCTGGCAGATAGCTATGTTCCATTTTATAGAGTTTAGAAAACTAAAATATATATATATATATATATATATATATATATATATATATAATCACACCATTGATACCTATTCAAGTCTTCAATGGGCAACTGTTTTGAGTTTGGAAAAGGCAGATTCAGTAATCACACATTTGCTAGGAGTTATGGTCATCATGGGTATACTTATACAAATAAAGACACATAATGCTCCAGCATATGCCTCTAAGAAAATGAAACAGTTTTTGCTTATTATAATATAAAACATATTATAGGTATACCACACAATTCTACATGGCAGGCAGTTACAGAAAGATCAAAGCAAACTCTAAAGGATATGTTAAATGAACAGAAAATAATGATAAATACCCCCAGAAATAGATTGCATAATTCTTTATTAACTTTGAATTTTCTAAATGCTAACGAGAAAGGAACAACAGCCATGGAGAGACATTGGGTACTAGAAAAAAACTATGGAATTAAATCAGTTGGTATACTTTAAAGATGTATTGACCTCAGAATGGGAACCAGGACATGTGTTATGTTGGGGAAGGGGTTTTATTTTGTTTCCACAGGAGAAGAAAAGCTATGGATAACATCAAAATTGATAAAGATTCTGTTTGAAAAAGAGAGACCTCTTAATTGGAAGAAATGATAGTTCATTAAGCAGCAAGGCTATTTAATATAAACTAATCTATAAAATTAATAAACGCTTTTCATTTCATCAGAAAAAACTTGCCAAAAGAGAACCTCCTTAAAATTAGGGCTGGTGAATGGTTTTGTTTCTGTCTTTTTTGGAGAATGAAGACATTCAGCTGAGGATTCCAAAGACCACTGGACAAATGAGACATCTGAAGAAAAAGGACAAATCATCCAGAAAAAATATTCCAAGAAAAAGAGGAAATTAGCCTATTGTTATATCACATCTCCAACAGAATAAATTTTCTTAAATCTTCCCAAATGCTTGTTTCTGCTATTCTATACAGACATATAATGCAAATGCTGTTTTTTGCAGTCCCAGGCCAGTTAAAGATTAAAGCTGGCTTTGGAGTTTGAGAGTGGCTCTCTCCTTCTCTAAACCCAAGCATACTTGTTAAAGTAAAATTGAAAATCTCTCCCTATATCAGGAAAACCACCTGATACGGGACAGAAGAAAAACAAATATTTAAGGACTATTTTTATTGCCAGTAGTCTAATAATCCTTTGGTTTTATATTGACTCTTTAACAGCTTTTTTAAGGTATAAGATTTATAAGATTAATATACATACATACATATATATAAACTTTTAATAAATATATATTAAACTTTTTGCCATGATATTAATGGTCACATAGAGTATTAACTAGTTCTAGAAAAGGGTTTCATGTACCTTCCTATACATTATTTCATGTTTGAGTCTCTATCAGTCTTCTGCAGTGAACCATGAGCATGCCTATCAGTGACCTTTGAAGCCTCCAAAAGGAGGATGGTGCCCCACAACAATGATTTCTCCAGGACTATGGTAACAACACTAAGCTAAAAAAAACACCACTTAGAGATCAGTTTTGGACTACAAACTTTTCAGAACAATTTCGAGATGCCTAGCTGAGATGATCCAGCCTTACAAACTACTCTAGCCAGGATTTGAGACAAGTCCTGCATTTTTTCATTATGCAAAGACCGGACAGCAAATGATAAAGCTACTTCTTCAAGGACTTCACAATTAACCCATTTTCTTTTCTTTTCAGGATTTCTTAAAGATGCCATCACTCCCAGAGAGTAGGAAGTAAATTTAAGAACATGATACCCACTTTGACAAGAGGTGGGGTGGGTGTTTTTGGTCATTCAATGGGTTATGGATATTTATCATAGTTTAGGAGGATTGATCACAAATAGAAATTGGTAATAGTCAGGGAAAAAAAACTAAACAAAGGAGATTAGATTTAGAGTTCTTGTTTTGAAAAGAAAAAGAGGATATAAATATGATAAGAGGGTAGATTACTAAATAAATTCTGAAAAAAGAGAGCATATATATATGATAAGATAAAAGGTAAATTATTAAATCTACTTTTAAAAATCTACTAGTTTTAAGTGTTTTACATCAAGTTGGACTTTTGTATATTGTATACAAAATTTGTATATTGATACAAATTTGAGATTAATTTTGTTACAACATACTGTACATACATTTCTACTCTTGTTCAAGATCATTTAATAATGTAATGTAAATTTCTAGTCTTTGAAAATTACTATTACCAACTGTTTAGGATAACAAAGAAATACAGGTCAGTAGTTAATTACCTATTACATTTGAACTTGTAGTCACATTACATATGTTTTGAAGGTCAAACAAAGATATTTTAGATAGGAAGATCATCTTCAAACACTTCAGTGTCTACAGAATATGGCATTCATAGGCTCTTTTTTTTATGACAATGAGTTATGTCTACTCCTGTCAGCATCAATCTACTTCAGAGAAAATGATGGGCATTGAAGAAACTCCACATGAAGTTTACTTTCTTTGTGGACAAAATAAGCCACTGGACAAGAAAGTGTTCTTGCCTTGGCTGCTGACAGTATGCTATCCTAACTGGACAAGCAGGACACAAAAGTGAGTAACTGACAAACTTGTCAAGACAAGATAGAACAGTCCTTCAAAAACCCTGATTCATAGAAAAGTCTGTCGAATATTCTAGGCCTTTAGGCTGAAGATGGATGCCCCGATATTGCAGAGGAACCTTGGGAGACTGCCCAGGCGGTCAGCTGTTTCTGTCTTTTCTCACATTTTTCAGAAGTCACTTGCTTATACTTCCTGCTTACTCAGATAATATCATTTGCTTCTCTGGTCTCTGAGGGAGTTGAAGACTAGATAGTTATAGTTTACCTTGTTTATGAGACTCAGAAAAGAAATTTACTAAAGAAGTATAAAGTATATAAATTTGAGAAATATCAAACAATAGTTTTGAATGATAATGCAAGTTAAAATAGAAAGTAAATTAGGTGCAAGAGTTTAGACTCACTAAGATTGGAGAGATAATGGAGTGTTTTCTCTGACTATGTCAAATGCAAATGGACTAGACATTGTTGATGTACTTATTGTCTATATATTATTTATTATATAAGTTATCATACTTATTGTATATGGTTTTTTATATTAGCTATAGACTTTTTTATTTGAGATGAAATGTGGGAAATGTAGTGATATTTTATTTGTGTTTTAATAAATAAAACTTCCCTGAAGATTCAAATGCAGAACTAAGTAAGCTACTAGAGGCCAGGGAGTGATGGCACACATCTATAATCCCAGTACTCAAGGCAACCCAGACTACATAAGATTGAATCTGTCTAAAAAGAGAAATACAGTTCATACAAAGATGTTCCCAGCACTCGGGAGTCACATGCCTTTAATCCCAGCACTAGGGAGGTAGAGACAGGAGTGGTATGACTGGCCAGAGAGAGGAATAGAAGGCAGAGGTATATAATGACAAGAACTCATTGCAGTCTGAGGTTCGATGGAGAACATTGCAGTCTTCAGTCACACTGAGGACAGGATCGCTCCTTTGTCTGAGCCTTGGTAGAGGTAAGAACTCTCTAGTGGCTTGGCTGCTTTGCTTTTCTGACCTTCAGCTTGAACTCCAATATCTGTCTCTGGGTTTTTTATTGTTCTTGCTACATAAACAGATGTACACAGGACTTGGTGAGCCAGTCCTGCTTGTTTTGAAATGCCAACTCGAGAAATCAGGCGCCACGCTTGTCTTTGCTCAGTCTTGCCTCCTCACAATAGAATAGCAATGGCACACTGACCTCATGGAGTTAAAATGCTGATATACATGCATAATACATGACCATCACCTAGGGAGCTCCTACTACCAATCAGGGAAGAGTCCTGCAGGTGGCAGTTATGACCTCATTTACAGAGAAAGATTCTAAGACACAGAATAGAGGCATAAGGCTCCAGGATCCCAAGTCTGGAGATTACATCTTTATTTATTATATAGCCCTATTATATCATATTTTTATGTGGTATCCCAAGAATAATTCTTCAGAGACCAGTGTGCATTTCTTGGTATTACGTCTTTGATATAAAAAGTGCCAAAATTCCTCTCCTTGCTCAACTGACCCTGACCACAGTACTTGGTCTTTTTGTACCAGCTTGTGTCCTCATGAACACATTTCTTCCATTGCCAAACGCAGACACTGGGAGTTGTGGGAAACGGGGGAGTCTAAAAGGCCAGGGTGGGGACCAGGCTGCCTAGATAAGAGGCCAGAGAAACTTGGAAGCAAGGTTGGAATAAGTAGTCAGCAAGTATTTATTTAGTGCTAGGCATGTTGGGGAATAGAGAAAAATTATAAGACGCCATGCAGTCCATGGCTGGGCTTCTGGTGAGAGTCCCTTGTGTAAGAATCAGGCCTGGTGCCGGCATCTGCCCAAATTGTGGAAGCCTGCCATAGTTCCTGAGACTGGCTGGCTGGCCCCTGTGTAAAGCAACAGGGAGTAATGGGCATGTCAAGGGTCTGGGAATGAATGAGTTGAGTCTGTGCCACTCACTACCAGTGAGTCCCATCCCCTCTGAAGCTCAGTTTCCATAGCTATGCAATGCGAACTGCATGGGGACTTGCCAAAGCTTAGCACATCTTAGTGGTTTACTGGGAGTGAAATAAGCTTAACAAATGCGGGTTCATACTGGGAGTCATTGACTGAGGCAGAGAAAGGGAGATGTGTTCTGGAGGCCCTGGTTATCCTGCTTCACTTTCCTTTAAATGTCTTTTGATGTACCAAGTTCATAGTACAGGCATACTTGATGTACGTGCCTGTGTGAGTGCCTCTCTCTCCTCTCCTCTCCTCTCCTCTCCTCTCCTCTCCTCTCCTCTCCTCTCCTCTCCTCTCCTCTCCTCTCCTCTCCTCTCCTCTCCTCTCCTCTCCTCCTCTCTCTCTCTCCCTCCCTCCGTCCCTCCCTCCCTCTCCCTCTCTCTCTCTCTCTCTCTCTCTCTCTCTCTCTCTCTCTCTCTCTCTCTCTCTCTGTGTGTGTGTGTGTGTGAGACACAGGCTTTTACAATAAGTTTTCATGAACTTGGGAGTGAGAGGGTGTTAATAACTATGAATAACCCTTGAGAAGAAATAGGAAAAATAAGTTTAAAAAGTGGATAAGCCCAGGCACCAAGCTGCTGGGAAAGCACACAGGAGTATACTTTCTGCAGGGAGGTAACTCTGAGGTACATTCAACATGGCTCCTCTGGCCTGACTAGATGAGAGAAAACGCAGTACAAATGCACCCTCGGGCTTTGTGCCCCCTCCTCTCTCCTAAGACTCATCTCCAGAATGAAGCATTGGCTCAAGCTTTGATTTGCATACAGTAAAGATAGAGGAGGGGTTTTCATGACGAAGCCATGGAACAGCATCCTCATCAAGAGTTTGAGGTTGAGATGGAGCTTTCCTGAGTACTGGCTGTGTGGTGGAAATGTTACTAAGTGTGCCCATTAACACAATGTGAATCCTTGATGGTGTGAGCATCACACAGTTGCTTGGAAGGCTGTGGGAAATGATGCTTAGCCTGTCAGATAGGTGGGAGAGTCTCTAGAAACAGAATTGAAGACTGAAATTTATGTGAGGTGATTTATGTTTCCAGAGGACACAGTTCTCATCATTCTGAGGGTTCCTGGAGGCAGGTTTACCATTTTGAGCTGAAGTAGAGGTAAGAGCCAGTGACTGGCTATTTTGCTTTTCTGACCTTCAGGTTGAACCCCAATTCTGACTCTGAGTTTTTATTAATCATGCTGCATTAGTGCCACATAATTCCAAAACCTTTGGAAAGAGCAAAAGGACTGGATTTAGGACATTCGGGGCACCCATTTGTCCAACTTCCCCAGCCCCTTCCTCCCTGCATCTGTTCTTATTAAATATCACGTGTTGTCGGCCTCTCCTCTGGAAACTAGCATACCAGATCATGTCATGGGCCTTGGGCATTTTTAGACAGTGGCTGAAAGATTCCTTCACCATCCCATGGACTGGGCTGGAAGAAAGAGGCAGGGTTTCCAGGGGGACCAGTTTGGCACTGGAAGGAGTGAGTCTCGGAAGCATCAAAATGGCCAGTGTGAAAGTGATTTAACAGAAGGTGGTGAAAGGAAAGGTGAGGTAGTAGTTAGCAGCGAGCCCTTTCCTCAGAAGCAAATGAGCCCACCGAGTCCACGGTTAGGACAGGGGAAAGCATAGCAGTAGGTAAAGGCTGAGAGAAAGCCCAGCATGGGATCATTTCTGTCCGGAAGGTGTGAGGAACCATCAACGTGCAATGGAGCGGGCTCTGAGTACAGCGTGGGAAAAGAAGCTTGCTTAGGTCATGGCTGGTGTCCTGCTTTCCAGACGCTGAGTTAGGGCCTAGCATCATGAAAGGCAAGTGCATTGTCCAGCCAGGCCCACTGATGAGGCAGTGAAGGATGAGTGTATGGAAAAGACACCTTGACGGGGGTCCCTGAAGGAGGGAGCGCTACTTGCTCTCCTTGCCGTTCCTCTGGTGGCTTTCATCAGTGTAAACACTCCCTGGAGGAAGCGCTTAAGACGTTGTGTTGAAAAGGTGGGAGAGAAATGGCTGAATGTGTAACGCTATAGTCATTCCTGTCCTCATCACTCAAGACAAAGGCACAGGGATCGGACTTCCCTCTGCCAGCACCTGTCTGAGCTCTCTGGTGCTTTTCCTTACTGGGAATTAACATATTCCAGGAGCAATGACTTGCGAGTCGATGAAGGAAGTGGATGTTTAGTTACTTCAGCTCCCTTGCAACTCTGGTAGAACCATCTGGAAGGGCATGTTCTTCCCTGGCTCTGAAGTTCCTTGTTGGTTAGAGGTTCTGTAGCATTCTGAGTTTCTAGTATGTTCTATTTCCTGTTGGACAGTGCCAAGCTTTCACTTCTCCTCAGGTAGCTGGATGACTTCGCAGTAGCTGCGGATATGGACAGTTGGAGCCAACACACGGCTCAGCTGTCAGAGCCTGGGGGGACTTCAATTATAGAAAGCATAGACACCATGGGAGATGTTTCTAAGCTTTTCAAACTGTAGGTTCCATCTGGAAAATCTCAGAAAGGTTGGCCATGTGGTGTGTTCCATATGACATAACCCATGCTAACACTCCCGCTCATGTTCCCAGACACTGAAAAGCTGCATTTCAGGACATTCTTATCCCAGTGTGTCTGGAGTACTCGCAGAAAGCCTCCTCTGAGCACTGATGTTCAAGTCCAAATTTGGCATGCAAAACTTCTCCTGGACTTTTCCTCTTGAAACATTCATGTGGCCACAGGATCTTACAGTATCTGGAGATTCCTTCACTCTTTTGCCTGCCCTTATAGCAAGGTGGTTAATCACCAACTTAAAAGCATTAAAATCAGGGCAGTAAAAGAGATTTATGAATATTAATTCTTTTTATAGCAGGTCACAGTGGGAACCGGAAAGCAGAGTATGAGTTCTTCATGGCACCGTGCTGTAAATGCAAACAGGGTTCCGTGTGTTTGAAATTATTAGCTGGAGAGGCTGATTTGAAAACTAATTTGTTTAGGATGGCTGTGCTCTAAACTCGCCAGACACCCACAATTTGTTGAGCGTCTGTTCTGAAAAGGAAGGACCATGAATTTTATAGCTGTCACGTTCCTAATCAGCAACATTACCCAAAGAACTTTAAAAATATGTTCTTAAAGTATACGCAACAAATCACCGAGGTGGCTAGTCTTCGGAAGAACACATCCACAAAATTTCTGAAGCTATCCTTTAAGAATAGTGTTCAGACTGTAGAGGCAGGGTAGGTTCGGTGCCTGCTGGCAAATGTGAATTCAGATCTCCAGAGAACATGTAAAGCCAGACATGGTAGCGCATGTTTGCCGTCTCAGTACTGCTATGGTGAGATCACAGGGCTAGGAAGCCTGGAGTCCTAAATAATGAACAATTAGGCACCCTGTCCCAAACCAAGGTGAAGGCTAGGACTGACCCCTGAAGTTGTCCTCTGACCTCCATGTATGCACTTTGGCATGCATGCTTACATGCACGCACACATTCATGCATGCTCACATGCACATTACCACTGCTATGCCACCATTGCCACCAACCAACATTAAGCATTCTTTCTTCACTTAGCCAAAAGGTCGAGATGAGATGACTAGGTCCCTTCTCTACAGGTCCTCATCTGTTCTAGTATGTTCTTTGTTGCTTTGACAAATACAGTGACCAAGAGCAATGTCAAGGAGAGTTTATTTAAGCTTACCCTTCCAGCTCTAAGTCCATCACTGAAGGAAGGCAGGGACCATGGGGAAAAGCTGTTTGCTGATTTTCTCTGGCTTGCTCAGTCGTTCATGCTCAGCTGTCTTACCCAGTCCAGGTCTACCTGCCTAAGAATAGTGCTTCCCACAGTGGGCTGGGCTTCCCACATCAGTCGTCAGTCAAGACAATCTCTCCCAGACACGGCACTCGTCATTGTCCATTGAGATTCTCTCTTCCCTGGGGTCTCTAGGTTGCATTGAGATGACCAACAATAAAAACTAACCAGGGCATCATCTTCACCTTTTCGGTAAAATAATGTTCTCAGAAGTCACTGGGGTACTAAATTCCCTCCTTGCCATCTTTGCAGAATTTCCTATCATGGCCCCTTTTCTAACATACTCTCTTTTTGCGGCATCAGCTAGATAAATCTTGAAGAGAAAAAGGCTAAACTCAGCCATGGTGGCTGACATTCAATCCCAGCTCTACCTTTTATACTATGACTAGGCAAGTTAGCTAACTTCAGGGTCTTCAATTGTACAGCAAGGTAACAATCGCACCTACCTAGGGGTGGCCATGAAGGGTGAACAACTTAGGGCTGCATTGCCTGACACTGTGTTGATATTCTAGTAGATAGTGGTCCGGTAGAAGTCTTCTCCAGTTTAATACCTTGGTATACTTTTGACAGCTGATGTGTGATTTTGATGTTTGAACTATTGGGTTCTCTCCTTCATATTTACATTCTATTGAAAAACCCTGTCCATTCTGTGCTCAAAGTTCATCTCCACAGTGACACACTTCTTCCAAAAAGGTCATACCTCCTGATGGTGTCACTCCCTATAGCCAAGCATGCTACACCAGCTTGTTTCTTAGATCCATTTGATTTGAATATTTTCCCACCCCTTTACTCTGAGGCGATGTCTGTCTTTGAGGTTGAGGTGTGTTTCTTGTATGCAGCAGAAGGATGGATTCTGTTTTCATGTCCAATCTGCTAACCTGTGCCTTTTTATAGATGAGTTGAGTCCATTTATATTAAGGGATATTAATGACCAGTGATTGCTATTTTTTTTTTATTTAGTTTTCATTTTTGGCGATGTTAATTTGTGCGTTTTCCCCTTCTTTGGGATTTGCTGCTATGAAACCATGAATTGTCTCTGTTTTTGTTGATGTAGCCAACTTCCTTGGGTTGGAATTTTCCTTCAAGTATTTTGTGTAGGGCTGGGTTTGTGGCTTGGTATTTGTTAAATCTGGTTTTGTCATGGAATATCTGGTTTTGTTCTTCTATGGTAATTGAAAGTTTTTCTGGGTATAGTAGTGTGGGCTGGCATCCATGGTCTCTTAATGTCTGCATAATGCTTGACCATGACTTTCTGGCTTTCATTGTCTCCAATGAGAAGTCAGGTGTAATTCTGATAGGTCTGCCAATATATGTTACTTGGCCTTTTTCCTTTGCACAGCTCTAAATATTCTTTTTTTATTCTGTATGTTTCATGTTTTGATTATTATTGGCAAGGGGACTTTTTTTTTTTTGATCCAATCTGTTTGGTGTTCTGTAAGCTTCTTGTATCTGCATAGGCATATCTTTCTTTAGGTTGGGAAAGTTTTCTATGATTTGTTAAATATATTTTCTGTGCCTTTGAGTTGAACTTCTTCTATACCGATTATTCTTAGGTTTGGTCTTTTCATAATGCCCCATATTTCCTGGATATTTTGGGTTAACCTTTTATTAGATTTAATGCTTTCTTTGACTGATGAGTCTGTTTCCTCATTGCTTGAGATTCTGTCTTCCATCTCTTGTATTCTGCTGTTTATGCTTGCATTGTGGTTCCTGATCATTTTCTCATGATTTCTGTTTCTGTAATTCTCTCGGTTTGTATTTTCTTTATTGTCTTTATTTCAGTTTTCAAGCCTTGAATAGTTTCTTTCATGTGTTTTGTTGCTTTTTCTTGATTTTTTTTAAGGGATTTGCTTATTTCTTCCAATTTTTTGTCTTGTGGAGTTCACTGTCCAAGGCCTGCTCTGGCCGAGTTGCTGGCTCAGTCCTACTCTTTTGGAAATTGCTGTCTAAGACCCACTCTGACCTAGGTTGCTAGTTTAGTCTTCTGGCCACAATCTTTTTGATGGATGTCTATATTTGGTTTGCAATTATTTTATTGAGGATTTTTGAATCCATGTATATTAGAGATATTGGTCTATTGTTTTATTTTTGTGTTTATGTTTTTACCTGGTTTTAGTATTAGCATGATGCTGGGATTATATAAGGAATTTGGGAGTTTCCGTCTCTTTCTATATTTTTAAATAGCTTCTTAGGGATTGGCTGTAAATCTTCTTTGAAGATCTAGAAGAATCCTGAGAGACTATCTGAGAGTGTGCTGTTTTATTGCAAGGCTTTTGATTACTGTTCAATCTTATTTGCTCTGGGTCTGTTGATGTTGTTGATTTCTTCTTGTTTCTTTGCTTAATTTTGTTGTTTTGGGTAAATCTAGAACTCTATCCATTTCTTTGAGGTTTCCCAACTTAATTGAGGGCTACAGGCTTTGATAGTATTCCCTTATGCTACTCTGAATTTCTTTGGTGTCAATGTGATATTTCCCTGTTTATTTCTAATTCTCTTAATTTGGATCCTCTCTATATATATGTTTGTCTTTCTTTCATCTACTTATTTATCTGACAAAAATGAGGTCTTTGATTCATTAGATTGTTTTTTGTTTCTATTTCTTTTTAATTTCAGTTCTGATTTTCTTTTTTCTGTTTCTTTTTTTTCTGTCTAGTAGGTTTGGATTTAGACAGACATGCTGGAACATTGATGATAGGTCACAAGCCTCGTGGTAAATTATAAAATACTGGAAATGGGTTAATACTAGATGTAAGAACTAGCTAGCAATACACTTAAGTGATTGACCAAGACATACGTGATTTAAATAATATAGTTTCTGTATGATTGTCTCAGGAGGCTAGGTGGCCAGGAAATCAAACAAGTGGCTTCCTATTACAGGTGTATTTGTCTAGGTTTCCTGTGGTCTCTTAGGATGATAGTTTTCTTTGATGTATTTGTCTAGGTTGCCTGTGATCTTTTAGGACAATAATCTTCTTGGGTGTATTTGTCTAGGTTGCCTGTGGTCTTTTAGGACAATAATCTTCTTGGGTGCATTTGTCTAGGTTGCCTGCGATCTTTTAAGACTTCCATTGAAAAATCAACTCCTGATGGATTTTCCTTTATATGCTAGTGTGTTTTATCTCTTGAAGTTTTCAATACTCTTTCTTAGTTAAGTATACTTAACATTTTAACTATGATAAAATATGACGACTTTTTTCCGATGTTATCTCTTTGGTATTCTGTGTGGATTTTGTATCTGGGTGTGCTTTTCTGTCATTTTGGTATGTTTTCTTCTATGATATTGTTGAAACTCTGCTCTCTCCCATTGACTGGGAATTTTTCTTCCTCACTTATTCCTAGAATTCAGAAGTATGATCTTCTCGTGGCGTCCTGTGTTTCCTGTATGTTCCTTTCCTGTTCTTTTAATATTTATATTCTTTGCTTATTTAACTTCTAGATGCTTTACTCTTGTCCAGTCCTGATAGTCTATCTTCTGTTTGACTTGTTCTGCTTGAGAGGCTTTGGCTTTCTGTTTTCTGGCTGAGTCATCTTGTTTTTCAATTCCATCTTTATTTCGCCTTGAATCCTCATCAGTATTTCTCTTTACTGAATTCTGTTCTCAAGACTTGTATTATCTTCATCATTTATACTAGTTTTATGTTTGTGGTTTTGGGGCATCATTTGGTTGTTTTTGTTTTTAAGTTCATTGAGCTATTTCTTTGTATCTTCTTTAAACTTCTATAATTCTTTGATGAAGTTAAGTGATCTTTTTTAAGTTTATGTCCTGTGCCTTCTAAATAATTCTTACCAGTGAGCATTTCTGTAGGACTATTGGATTTGGGGGCAGGGGGAGGAAGGTGCTACCTTGGTCTTTCTTAATTTCTTTTTTGTTCTTTCAATGAGTGTTAGTTCTCATTCTGATGACCCAGAGCAGAACACAGAATATGTGGATCAGGTTGGGTCTTAAGACTGAGCATGTCTCAGGTAGAATGAAGTAAGATGGACACAGGGTGCTGGACTGTCCAATCTAAGCCTAGAGCTTTGGAGTAGATCATGAGGGTGGGAAGAGCCTGTGAGTAGAGGTGCAGTTCGGGAGGATATCCCTGGATAGAGCCTGATGATGTAAAAGATCTGACAGGGTGAAGAAGCTTGCATAGCATAGGAAGAGACTATATAGTTTGTGGGAGGGCTGGGATGGTCCTTGTGTAAGCCTAGAGATTGACATAGGCACATCCAGGAGTGGCCAGGCTAGACTGGTGTAGTAATAAGAGCGGCAGGGCTGCGTCCCAGGTACCCGGCCACCAGCATGGCTTTACCCGGAATAATTACATGGAAACTGTATTCTTTTAAACACTGCTTGGCCCATTATCTCTAGCCTCTTACTGGCTAGCTCTCATATCTAGATTAACCCATTTCTAATAATCTGTGTAGTACCACGAGCTGGCTTACCAGGAAAGATCTTAACCTGTGTCTGTCTGGAGTGGGAGAATCATAGCGACTGCCCGACTCGGCTTCTTTCTCCCAGCATTCTGTTCTGTTTACTCTGTCTATCTAATTTTTTGTCCTATCAGGGCCAAGCAGTTTTTTTTTTTTATTAATTAACCAATGAAAGCAACAGATAAATGCAAGACCCACCTCCATCAGACCGGAATATGGGATATCCAAGGCTACATCTGGGATCTTAGAAAGCGTGGTAGAGCAGAGGGTCATGTAGCTAAGCCATTCAAGTTCCAGGTTACAACTTCCATCACATACTCAAACTTCTATTTTAAAATTAATCATCCAGAAAGTTAAAGAGATGTCTCAGTGTTTAAGCATATTTTCTGTTCTTCCAGATAACCACTTCAATTCCCAGCACCCATGTGGCAGGTCCTAACTGGATGTTTTAAGTCCAGTTCCAGGAAATTCTTTGCTTTCTTCTGATTTCCACCAACACCACACAGGTGCACAGATATACATGCAAATAATACATCCATACTTGTAAAATAATGATAATAATAATGAAATAAAATTAGCCAGAAGAACTCAGAAATAAAATTCCAAAAGAGAAATTTAAGTAAGATTTCTTCTATACATTAAAACTAAGAAATATGTAGACACAAAACACTTAATTTAGAAAATCATCTTCTTTGTCAAACAAACCACCATGTATTCATTCTATGGAATACTACATGCAAGTGAAAAGGAGTTAGCTTTGACACAGAAGCTTAGACAAATCTCCAGAGAGGTGTGTTGAGTTAAAAATGTCTAATTTCATAAAGTGTTCTACTCAGATTCTATTTATGTAGCATTATGTACCCTAAGGTATTCTTGTCAGTCTCCTGGCGGTGATACCATTCTTGAGTTGACTAAGATACTGCCATTTGGTGGAAAATTCACAAAGTGCAGTTTCTTTACAATATGAAAATTAAGGAAAAAACCTTTCCCAAGCCTGGCATGGTGGTGCATACCTGCAACCTCAACTACCTAAGAGTCTGAGGTAGATTTTAGAGTTGGAGGAGAGTTTGGAAACACAGTGAGATCCTGCCTCAAAAATAAATAGGTAAAAGTGAATAGGAAGCTCTCATCCTGGGGAGAATATGAACTAGTCATAAAGGGGCAGAAGAGCCAAGAAAGGATCAGAGAGACCCAGGATTTCCCAGAGTACAGTCTTGGGCACCTGGGTGCACTTGGGCTCCAAGGTGCCAGTGAGATGGAAGGATTCTAGTGGCCCAGAAAGTTGTAGGTGTTCCCATATCAAGAGACATAGGTAGGCTGTGGTTGACTAGAAAGTACTTGGGTTTTTTCAAATAACTATCAGTTGAACAGCTGGGTGTCATTGGCAGTTACAACACTCTGACTTTGCTACATATAATTCCTAGAGGCAAAGGATTCTTAAATTACAAGAGAATCTACAACTATTTCAATTTCAGTTTTAGTAAAATTATTAAAAATTTAATGTTAAAACCACAACAAATGTCATAGCCACATCTTCATCAAAATACAACTTAAGGGTTTCATTTTTCTCCTTTGTTCTATTAGACTACTATTACTAAATAATGTGCTAAAATTAAATTGATTGATTAAGAAATCTGGGACTGGAGAGGTGATTGAACAAGTAAGAGTGCTTCTGCACAGGCATGAGGTTCTAAAAGTACCAGTAACCTTAGTGCTATGGTGTAGATGGAAGTTTCTGCCCTGGCTTCCTGTCTCCACAGCCATTTAGTCAAAAATAAACAAATGGAGGCTTATATTAATTATAAACTGTGTGGCCTATTGTTCAGGCTTATTGCTAACTAGCTCTTACAACTTAAATTGACTAATAATTCTTATTCATGTTTAGCCACATGACTTGGTACCTTTTCTCAGTAAGGCAATCTCATCTTGCTTCCTCTGTGTCCAGATAATGACTATATCTCTGCCATGTGATTGCCCCATCTATACTTCCTGCTTGGATACTGGCCAATCAGCATTTTATTTAGCCAACACAGTATACAAGAGCATTATCCCATAGCATTTCCTCTTTTTTCTTTTCAAAACAAGAACCCTGAATCTAATTTCTTTTGTTTAGCTTTTTTTCCTAAATATTATCCATAACAGTGTATAACCAACATGCTAAACAAAGACAAACATCTCTAATCCATTGGGGGGGGGCATATTTTTATTATCCCCAACTTGCTAATTTAGGACATGGTTACATCCACATTTATTGTCTTTTAGTAGCTACACTATTTCCAGTGTTCCAATACCTTCAGTCCTTAGGATGTCCTTATACATCTTACTTTGCAGGGTAGATATTGCCCCTTTTTGCAGATGGAATTAGCAAGTCTCTGAGTGATTAAGCAGTTCATACATCAACCAGCTGACTAAACAGCCGTGTGTGTGTGTGTGTGTCCTTAAAGGTTGTACTCTATTTCTTTATGAGCTACACACCCATATTTTCAATCTTGGGCTTAAATTCTAAGAGCATAGAATTCTGCAGATCAACCTGGTCTTGTAGGGAGAAGAGGAAGGTGACTTAGGAGCAGCAGTTCCTTAAAGGTGTCTGTCCCAGGGTCAGAAAAGGTCATACCTGTCTACTCCATATTCCCAGCAGGAGAGAAGTACTTTCTGGGGTGACAAACAATGGAAGAAGCTAGTAAGACTCTTTAGCAGAGGCTTTGGGAATGTCTCCCCATTAATTCATTGCAATCATTGCCAGAGGCTGGACCCTAGAGGTTCAGGTCATCTTCTAGACAGAAAACGATAAGGAACTTGTTTGTCCCCAGACCTGACACCTGAGATCTACTTCAAACTCCAAGCTTCCCATCCTCTCATCTGGAAAACAGGTTTCTTGGATGAATGACAAGATTGCCAATCCCAGCAACATCCCTCCCTATTTGTCTTAACCAATTAAAGTCAGACCCACTTCTTTTAAAAGAGTTGCTCAGCAAATTGATTTCCTAAATAATGATTTGGTAAGAATTTTTCCTTCTTTCCTTTGAAAAGAATGATGTAATAACAGGAAAGAGAGATTGGACACCTGTTTAAATTCCATGCATGCTTATAAGCCGGGAAGGTCAGAGACAAGGCTGGGTGACAGGAGTATATACTACCTTCAGGGAAGTGGCACAATTAATTTAGATTGAAATAAACAGTTACCATTCACAGTGAAACTTTCAAAGGGTTGTCCACTGATTGAAAAGCATTATCCCCTGCTCTTGTTTCGAGCTGAACTCAGAGCACATTGGCTTATTTAGGAGCAATGTGCCTTTGATATTTGAGTCTGGCATTCGCTTTAACTTTAACCAGACATGCCGGGAGGAGGAAGTCGGGCTGGCGATGTGCTAATTCTCCTCTGTGCCCCCCCCCACCCCCAGGAAATGTAAGAAACCTGCAACTTATTGTATGTTAAGAGCTGAAACTTGAGATAGCCACATCTGGTTTGTTGGTTGATGCCCCTCCCCTTAAAAAAATAAAACAGCAACCTCAAATTCTTAGGCAAAATAGTTTGATTATAATGGTTAATTTATCAGGGATAAAAGGTTGGAGACTAAAGTACCCCAAAGAGAAAAGTTTTCCAAAATGGGTTAAAAGTCTAAGTTACTAAGTTAGTAAAGTGATTAAAAAACATTATGGAATTTCTCAGCAACATTGTGTGCCAAGGTAAAGCTTTTAAAATGCGATCGAGTTGTTGAGTTGGAAGGTTGTGGGCTCTAACTGCTGCAGGGCTGGCAGCCTGCTACCAGTTTCCCCTGGTCCTGAGAAAGAAGATGGAGTGCATTGAACTGAAGCAGGAAAAAAATCCACCGAAATAAAGTGGCAATATAATACTTGTGCGCCCTGTAGTTAGTAGACTATCAAGACACATTTTGTGACTACATTGGCATGAAGACATATACATTAATATTATATCACGGATCAATGCTAAGATTCCAACTCACTGTTTACACAGGGAGTAAGCAGATAAAACATTCCACAATGAACAAAATGTCAACCTTTTAAGCAAAGGCAGGTAAGCTGTATGTTGAAACCTGTTGAACTCTTTGTAACACATCCCTGGGATTCTAGAAAGCACAGGCAGAAATGGGTACAGGTGGCATGAGCCATCCTGAGTGGGAGGCCTAAATTCAGAGAGGCTAGTCTTTCCTCTTGCCACCATATTCAGAATTAGGGTATGACCACACCTCTTTCTACCCCATTAACATCTATCAAATGGGGACTTTATCTTTCTGAGTGGCAATGATGGAGTTACTCTTACTATTGAAAGAGCATGATATTAGGTTTACCTAGTCTACAGATGAACCTTTAAAATTTTTATTCTATTGCTTTGCATTTCCTTTGACATGTCAACTTGGTGTGCCCTAGACTGGCATGTAAAACCCACAACTCCACAGTATTTCTGTGGAGGATGAACATAAAACCAACAGCAATGACCAATGTGAAGTCACATGATGCCTCACCAATATCGATGGATGAAACAGCCACTAGATAGTCTCAGAATAGTCTCCTAATGGCTTCCAGCCAGGGCTTCCTGAGATGAGACAGTGACTGAGGGAGAGGAGGGGTCCTCACCTAGCTTTGGGATGCCACAGAGGCCAGCATGCCTCATGTCCCTAGAGGTAAGAGAGCCCCTACTCCTTGAAACAAGAAAGACGTAGAGATAAAAAGGTCTCAGGGTGAGTGACCTGGAACGCGCTGCAGGGAACGAGCTGCAGGGAACGAGCAGCCTCTGTGAGGTCTTACTATTGTCTGAGCGGATTCTGCACCCTCTGCTCTCTCTCGAGTGAACATGCCTTGCCCTTATAGGGAAAAAGAGAAATAAAGCTAATTTTGACCCCTTTTCCTACCCCCACAAGTGAGTTCTGTAAATGGCAAGCCAAGTCAGAGGGGGCACACTGGTAAGGACGTGGGCTACGGGATCAGATAGGGTTGGTATAATTTGGTCTCTGCCATCTGCCAGGAAGTGTCCTTAGATGAGGCAGATGTGGTCTCCAGCTTCAGGGACACTGGAAGCATGCAAGTGCCTCCAGGAAGCGCTGTGGGGCTTGCTGGTAGGAAACAAGCTCTTTCCCAGACACCTCTGCTTCCCTTCCCTACTGCTCTCTCCCCTACCCGCTTCCTTCACTCCTCACTTCTCTTCCCCCGCCTCTTCTTTCTTCCCTTTGTTCATGCTGTACCCACCCTCTGCTCTCTCGTCCCTGCCACCACCCCATAGTCTTGCCTGCTCTGTTTTTTTTCACTCGCCTTTGAGGTGTCCTTTGACTTTAATAATTAAACTCAAGAGTCTGGAAAACATATTCCACCTTGTCTTACAAAATAGACAAGCATAATTTCCAGGCAGCTTTCCCTTTTCTGCTCATACTAAGCTCTCCATGTCTATAACCTTTTATTTCATCCACCTCTCCCCTCCCCCTGTAGTTAAGCAACTTGGCCTCAAGTCAATGAAACGATGATGATGATGAGTGAGTGTGTGTGTGTGTGTGTGTTTGTGTGTGTGTGTGTGTGTGTTAGCACTCCGGATAAAGAGACTAGCCGACTGAAAAGGACCCAGTGGCAATTGGAACGAATGGCCTTACATTTTTCGCCCTTCTGAAAATGATTTTTCATTTAAGAGATGCTTTTGACTCTGGTCCAGACCCAAACAAAATGAGGCTCAACTTTCCCGAGAATCATAATGCAGTGGAAGCCTGGGATTTATCAGAAAAAAAAAAAATCTTTCATGATGAGATTTCCAGTTCACATTTCCAGGTGTGGGAAGTATTTTCCCAGAAGTTTAATGAGAGCGCCAACAGGGGAGGTGCTTGCCTGATTCCAACAGGTAAATAGATCTGTGGTCTCCCACCACACGTGGGTTCCATGGAGTCTGCTGTTGCTAGTGATGTGGGATTAGGTAGATGTTGAAATGAACTCAGCATGCATAGGTCGTAGAGGGGGAAAAAACATGACTCACATGGATGAGTCTTAGCGAGTGAACTTGGCTAAAGGATTGTGTGTTTCCTGGGAACGACAGAACTTGGAAAGGAAGCGTTCCCAAGGAAGAGAGGGCAAAATCATTCACGAAAACTCTTGCAGTGGTTTAGGAGTGCATGAGAGAACGGTGAGCAAGGGGTGTGAACCAAATGAAACTTGAGGCGAGAAGTCATTCTTGCTTTTCGTCTTTAAGCTCCAGCGGTGTCCTGAGTGTGCCGTCAGTGCATTTTATCTTCTCAAATTACCCGGAAAGAAGGTGTTTGGTTTAAGTGCCTCAAATTCTACCCATTCTGCAGATGAGGACACTAAGGCAGAGAGTCTCAACTTGGTTGAGTTATATATCATATTGGTATGTAACTACCCATACCAATGACCTTGGTGTATTCTGTTTTTACATAAGACCTTCCAGAAAATAAATGCAATCATTCTGTTGGAGGTTGCTGCTGATGAGAAAAACCAGTCGAGCAGTGAACAACATGCCCACAGTGAGGTGCCCACCAGAAGCCTTCTGCTTGTCCTGTCCCTGCCCACCACTCCCCCACCTTTCCATGCCCAGCATTGCAACTGTCACAGCAAAATCTTTCCAGGTGACTTGATATAAACATGGTATTCCCATTATCACTTCTTAAATGGAAGCAAGCTGCAGAAAATTATTAAATATTATAATATCATATATGTTTTGTCTAATTTAAAATCCACTGGAGACCAAAATCGCTGTTTACGAAAGTACTGTCTGGGTACCAGGGATTTCCAGTGAGGTTCCCTGCACACAGGAAAATGCAATAAGCATATTTTCTACTTGTATGCCAAACTTAGAGTGTCTACCTTATTAAAACCTCTAGTCCCCTTGTTTATATGAATGCCAGGTGTTTATAAAATATCATAGTTCATAAATAGTGTCTTCCTTTAAATCCTTTTCTGTTTTGCCTATATCTTCAATATGGTACCAGGGAGTAAAGTGTGGGTGTTATGAAATATCAAGGCATATTCCTCCGAGAGTCGTGCAAACTACCCAAAGCTGAAGAAGTGCACTTGACTTAGGAACTTCCAGGGAGGAGGTAAATCCCCCTGAGAGCCCTCACTGGGTTAAAACAAATGGACCCAAATGGAAGTGAAGTCTAACTGCTTCTCCAGGGCCAAGCCCCCTGGGTCTGAAATGCCGCAAGGAGATATGGAGCATCCACACCAAAGGCCTCAAGATGGGATGTGATGTTGTCTTCCCACCTGAAACATGTTCCACCCTGCCCCACCCACCTCCACTCACACACCAGGACCCCAAAGGAAATTATAAGAATAAAATAATTTCAGTTTGTTGTCTCACTAGCCTTTAAAATAACTCTGCTTCTGTTGGCCAAGGCACAGAAAAAGAAAAACAGGCCATGACTTTGAACATCAGTTTAGTTTAGCAGTTCCTGACATGTAATTCCTGGACCAGTAGCGTGGACATCATCTGTGATTTCCTGGAAATGCGTTTCACCACCATCACTTCAGGCATCCTAAACAGAGGCTCTGGAGCCGGACTGAGTGGCCTGTGCTGACCATGCCTCGATGCTTGTAGTGCTGCTGATGTCTGAGATCCAGTGGCCTCCTCTCTTGGGTCATGAATTTCTTTGGGCTGTTCCTCACTGATCAAATGCACCCAAGTTTTAAGAACTGACTTGTGTATGGTACTTTATCTAATTGCCCTGAAACCTTTTGGTACTGGCATTCATATTTTTCATTTCTTTTCATAAATGAAGCAACAGATACTTTGAATTTCGTATCAGTTATGGAGATTACTGAAATCACTCAGCCAGTCAGTCCCTGAAGATGTTAAGTCCAAACCTATGTGATATTTGTACATTATGATCTCCATTGGTGGACCTATCGGAAGTAATTGCATTGTGCTCACAGAAGAAAAATACATGATTCAGTAATGCCCCACACAGAACATCATGTGGCAGAGTTCATCCTTGAAGCAAAGCATCAGTTTCCCCAACAGTGGAAATGGGTGAGGCTCCTGATATACATGCTCTCGCAGGCTACGTCCTCCTGATGTACATGCTCTCATAGGCTACATGCTGGCCTTGGCATAGATGCTCCTACCTCAACAGTGTCATCTGCTTCTCTTTTCCCAGGCATGACACTATGCTCCCCTCCTGTCAACTGGCTGTTGTTGCATTGAGTTACGGCAAGAGGGGAATGAAGTCTTAGGATTTCGATCTCAGTAGCTTCCTACTGGATTGGCACCATTGACTGGTGCTCCTGAGGGCTCAAGTCTTGTGTTACCCGAGAACAAGAGATATAATGGAGTCATATCTCACTTCCTATGTAGCCTGAGCACAGCCTGAGCAAAGAACTAACAGGCCCCATCTCACCAGTGCTCCATTCCATCTGTGGTACCTAGAACTAAGAGCCCTCATCTCACCGGTGCTTCATTCTATCTGTGGTACCCAGAACTAACAGCCCCCATCTCACCGGTGCTCCATCCCATCCATGGTACCCAGAACTAACAGCCCCCATCTCACCGGTGCTCCATCCCATCTGTGGTACCTTATTCCACTGATTTTGGACCTGATACCTCCTTTCCTTCCCTTCATCTATGGTCTGAGCCTTCTCTGAGATAAGCAGATTTTTTTTTCACTTAGACATTATTACTGTTGCTTTTATTTAAAATGACCTTTGTATTCACCTCCAGAATTTTCCATCCAGATTAATAAGTATGATGTGAAATTGTAGTATAACAATTAATGATCAAAACCATGATATTTAGATGCAGACAAAACTAGATATTAATCCAGGCTTCATCAATGATTTAATCTACACTCAGATAGTTTATTCTCCTTTAGAGAGGCAGGATCTTCAGAAGCAAGCAGACCCATCTGCTGTACCTCTTGGGGTTGTAACAATTGTGTAAGCTGATGCTACATGGGGTAAGAGGAGGCCAGAGTCATCATTGTCATATGACAGAGTCTGTCATGTGTTTTTCCCAGAGGTACTTGCTCATACCCTGCAGTAAGGGTCAGGTTAGTTTGGAAGGCTTTTTCTATGGCCACCAGGAGAATAAAACCCTCATTGTCTCTCTTGGAATTACATCACATGGCTAACAGTACAAAGACACCCACCAGAAATGCATAACCAGATTGCATGTCTGTGTTTCCAACCGAAGTATCCACAGCAGCAGATTGGGACCGACTTTGGCTGGCTTGTAGGTTGTCTGTGTCAAGAATTGTGTCAGACTTTATTTTAATTGACTGATTCATGTGGAAGCTCTATGCACCTGCCTTTCTGTTGCTTGACTTCTAGAGTGAAGAGAGTCAGGGATCATTGCCACTGTGATTATGTGGTTTTTAGTTTTGCCAGATGAATCTCTGGGCCATTTGTGGGAAACCTTGCAGGTAGTGTGGGAAGAATCATTCTAGTCAAGCAAGGAAAGAAAAAAGAGCTTTCTTGGCAATTATTTTGGTGGTGACAAAATCAGTTTTAGGAAAGACAATAAAAAAATTTGCATCAGCTATTGAAGTGATGGAGATAAGATGACCTCCACAGCAAATTCTACATCCAAGAATGTTAGAACAAGCAGAAGGTTATGAAGAAGAAGAAACAAAGCCTGGGACATGCCTTGACTAGTTCTAAATTCTGTTAACTAGGATTCAATTAGCTGCCAAAGTTTAAGCACAGTAGTTGAATCAAATATAGGTGTCATATTGGCAGCTTAGTGGGAGTCTGAGTGGAGCAGTTCAGTGGCCATTGTAAATTTCAAAGACCTTGAACTCCTCTGAGCATCTTACTCTGTAGCCTTGAAGCGGCTCTTGACTTCATAGTGACAAGATGGCTGTTTTGTCTCTAGGCAGGTTAGAAAATGGGGAGAAAAGCTGTCAGAGGTATCTGTCCAAGGAGTCTGATGCAGGAATGTTTGTATCTCCATTTTGCTAGTTGCTTAGCTCTTCTTAGATGCAAGGTAGTCTGGGAATGAGGTTGTGATCAAACTCACACCAAACAAATCTGTGGTTCTTTATGTGGGTGAAAGAAATATCAGTATCTGCTGTATTCTCCACAGTATTATCCTTCTGTTGCATGTTGTTTGAGAGTTGGGCTCTTACACATAATTGACTTAGTTGGACACCCAATTTCTGAAGGAGTCATATAATTAGATAATCTAATCCAAGTGTTGGGCATTGATGGACAACATTATTATTTACTGCTGTTCTTATCTCTTTCTCCAGAAAATTTCTTTTTTCTCTTTTGGTATAAATTGACTCAGACAGAGCCACTTGTGACCTTGTCTAGGAAAGAGACAATACTGGATCCCTAACTCCTTTATTACCATGGCTTTCCTACAATAGGAACTATACAGAACATGGAAAAGATTTGAATAACTCTATTTGAAGGAATCCTATCTATAGGAACTAGGAGGTAGGTTCTGAAAAGTGGGTAAAGGGGCACTAGAAAGGGTACCTGGGTATAACTGGACTTTTTTTTGGGTCACCAGACCACAAAATAATGACATGGAGACTTATTATTAATTATCAAAGCTTGGCCTTTAACTTAGGCTTGTTCCTAACTAGCTCTAATAACTTAAATTAGCCAGTTTCTATTAATCTACATTCTGCCACATGATTCTTTACCCCTACTCAATTCTCAGTTCTTTATATCCAGCTCCCTCTCTCCCTGTCTCACGAGCATCTCTACTGTGCCAGATTCTAACCCTGAGTTCCTCTTTCCCCAAGGAAGTCCCACCTTTTCTGTCCTACCTAGTTATTGGCCATTCAGCTCTTTATCAAACCAATCAGAAGGTACATTGGCAAAAGCATCTCTTCACAGTGAAAAAAAAAATGTATCCCACAACACCTGGGTGAAGGACAGCATAAACAAAAGTCAAGGAAGAGCCTATGCCTTTCACCATAGTTGTGTCTACTACTACCAAGGGTAGGGACATCAGGGAAACCTTTGTCAAAGTCCCAGGGGCAAGGTGATTATTAGTCAGTTGCAAGTTTCCTCCATCAAAGACAAGTTCTTCTGACATTTTTCTTTCCATGAAATGGAGACACTCACCCACGGAAAGCCACCTGTTCAGATGCTCCCAGGCTCCTTTTTCTTCTGAGCCTGTACTTTGCGTTCCCCATCGAGTTGCACCCTTCCAATAGCTGCAAAGGGTGCTTCATCACCCCCATTCCCATGTGAGCAATCTAGAGCTCATGCAGGTTAAGCCATAGCCCAGTTTGCCCAAACAAAAGCTTTTTAACCTGTGTCGGTTCTCTAGAAACTGTCGTCTTTCCAGGCTAGCCACAGGCCTCCTTTGCTGTCATCTTTACTTCGCCTGCCTATAGGAGACAGTAGCCAAGTCTCTTAACACTTAGAATCTCAGGTCCAGGAAAGCTAGAGTGACCACTGAGTCCTTTAACATGTTTCTATGGCTTCTCCAATTGGTTAATGTTAGATTTTAGTTTAAATTATTTTTAGTTAAAATAGTCACTCATATTGGAGACTGACAAGCTATAAGCATATTTAGACTAAATATGAGTATCTACTCTTTGCAGTTTCATGAAATCTATATTCAAATCAAATATGTCTGTTAGAAACTTAATATCTTCATTGAGATGTTCTGTGAGAACACGATACCTCTTGGACTCGGGGATGCAATACATATCATGTATTTTTATATTGATCTCATGTCAAAGTGACAGTAGGTTTTGGTTACAGTGCATTAGGTGGTATATGTTATTAGAACTATTTCCTTTTATTGTTTAAAATATCACTGCTGAGAAATTTAAAATTACTCATGTGGTCTACACAATGCTTCTATTGCATAGGACTATGGTAGAGAGTATAGCTTCCTTTTCAGATGAGGAATGTGTCTTTTCTCTCTCTTGGAGAGAGGCTGACTATTTCCTAAAGACAGACCCCATTCATATCTGTGTCTCAAACAGCACAACCTTGGATAAATAAAAGCAGCTTGACTATATGTCCATTTAGTGAACCAAAATTAGCATACTCCACCCAGTGACTATGATCTCCATAACCACGGGCTTTGGGCATGTTTGCAGTGCCAGCCATGTATTCTCCCTCCTGTGGAATGGGCCTCACATTCGCCTAGAAAGTAATTGATTATCCCCCGGAACAACCGTCTGTAGACTACGGCTGAGAGAAAGGGACATCACGGTCTATGTATCCTGAAACTTCTAGGACAGAGGCTACAAATTAGCCTCCCAGACCAAAGGGATTGCTGCCACCCATTAATGTGACTTTCTTTCTGTTACTTAGCTATGATTCATTCATAACTGTATTGCTTCAAATGACTAACCAGTCTAAGTATTAGGAAGTTGCTAAGTGCTGCCCAGCCTTGGTTAAGCAGAACATCTCTGACTTAAGAGTCATTAAAATCAGAAACCTGCTGGGTTTCCCCTATGGTCATCTGCCCATAGATGGATAGATCTTGACCTGGCGAAATTCCAGTAACTGGGATGTGCGCCCATCATGGGAATCGGACCCCACTTCCTGTGAGCGGCATGTTCCCACAAACAGAATGCTAGAAAAAAGAAGCAGGCTGACTCAACACAGGGAGCTCCCTCTGGCAATACGTGCCACCAGAAATGTTTCCTAAGATGACAAAGCATAGGGAGGTTTCTATGGTGTTCCCAGAGCAGATTCTACTAGGCCTCAGTTTATCATATACCCGTGGAGGGGGCAATGAAGGTCTCTCCTTACCAAGTACTTGAGAGGGGGGAAAGGTCAGGGGATAATGTCTTTTTTTTTTTTTTGTGGTTTTTCGAGACAGG
Source organism: Chionomys nivalis (assembly GCF_950005125.1). Lineage (NCBI taxonomy): Eukaryota > Metazoa > Chordata > Mammalia > Rodentia > Cricetidae > Chionomys > Chionomys nivalis. The sequence continues at coordinate 27,405,407 of NC_080090.1, read as the reverse complement.
GTTTCTCTGTGGTTTTGGAGCCTGTCCTGGAACTAGCTCTGTAGACCAGGCTGGTCTCGAACTCACAGAGATCCACCTGCCTCTGCCTCCCAAGTGCTGGGATTAAAGGCGTGCGCCACCACCGCCCGGCTCAGGGGATAATGTCTTATAATGAGCTTTGAATAAGTATTTTAAGTACCTTATCAAAATGTAAAAGAGTATTGGTTAAATAATAATATTGTTTTTCTTCAGTTCATGTGGTTGTCATTGGTCTTTGAACATGAGACATTCATGTTTAACTCCATATCATATTTCCAGTCCTATATTTAAGCTAATTCCTTCAAAGTATCCCAGCAGCTTGTGAAAGAGCTGGGATTCGAGAAAGGATGTAAATATGGGCCATTCATGACAGATTTTTCCAAAATACAAGAGATACCATAAGATCAAGTACAGTTTGATTTCAAGTATAAATGAAGGCATAGGCCATCCTTCATCCTGAGCTTTTGTGAGATGTTGATTCCCAGGCCCAGCCTCTGAGGGCTCTGTGACGGTGGGTCTGAGATTCTGTCAGAGAAAGTGTATTTTTAGCTAGTTCCAAGGCTGTGGCTCACAGCCCACATTCGGGATAGTTTGTTGTAGGTGACCATGGTGCGTGATCACAGGCGCTAGAACTATTGTAACCAGCCCCCTGCCTCCATGGAGCTCTCTCATCCAGAAACAGTGAAGCCCAGACTTCCCCCATTCTACTCATCCTCAATGAGCGTGGTGACTCTATGATTAATATCCCTGTCTCAGAAGCTCTTATGACCACACATAAATTCGCTTCAAAATAGGCACAGGCGCGAACATGCAGGAATCTATTTAACACAAAGACTGACAGGTTTCGGCATAACGTTCTTGTACTGCAAATGCCCCTACCCCAGGCCAGATTATGGAGGGCTTAGAAGGGAAAGCCTGGGTGTATTTCACAGCTGTGAGGGAGGAGAGGAAGGCTCTGGCACCGCGCCTCTCGTCACGATGCTTTGCTGGTCTTTGGGGAGCTGCAGATCCCTGAACGTGGCCATTTAGCCTCTTTCCGCAGACTGAGTCACTCCATCATGATGGGGAGCTGTAGAAGAAGAAACTGCCTTTCCTAGGGAGCATTTGGACAGGGCATAAAAGGGTGCACCACATGGGTGGACTGCCTGCCTCAGCTCTGTCGGAGCAGCATGGGGGGGCAGGGATGTGGAGGAATCAGAGCACGTGCTTGGCTTTCGTTCTGAAAACAGGTAAAATGTTCGCTTAAGTCAACAGTACAAAGACCCAGGGAACCAAGGCGCTAAGAAGTCAGCAGAACCGTGACTAGGAGAGGATGTTTGTAATCAATAACAGCCACCTAAAGGCATGGCGGTCATGACTACTAGGGTTTTCAGATTCTGGATCTATCGATCCGACTAAGTAATAATGTGCACGTCTGAGATCAACCAATCTCTGGGCTGGTATTGCATCCTATTAACCTAGTAGAGTATTATTAGCCTGATATAATAGGGAAAAATTAGCCCTGGGGACCCCTTTCAGGGTGGTGTATTTTCTCAATAGCAATGGAATATTTTCTTGCTGGGAGATGGCACAATGTCAGTTTGTTTCCTTCACCAAATTCATCCTGGTAAATACGGGTGTCTTGATTCTGGCAATGGTGTAAGGGTCATTTAAAGTCTTATCCTTCTCTCCTCTTGTCCCCTGCTAGATTCCTAGTCCAAACACTCCTCTCTGCCTTACCATGAGAGGCCCTCGGCCGGGTTGACAACAATCTCTGCATACTGTTTTTGTCTTAGCCCAAGAGAGTTTTGTGGTATGTTTAAGGCTCTCCCCAGCTCCCAGATTCAAGGATCATAACCAGATCAAAATATGTCTGCTTCCCACGCTTCCTGGGATCCCTGTATAAATGAGTTTGTATCTTCCTGAAGTGGAAAAGTACCATGGTGAGAAGGGACATGCCAGTTAGGGTCACACTGGTGTCAGACCCCTAGGAAAATGCTCGAGGTCAGTATTTTTCCCAGAACAGAAACTCATTGAGCTGTGCCACTCAGCAAGGTCCCCTAACTCGCTTGCCCCAGTTCCACAAAAACCTGAAACTGAGACAGAAAAGGGTCCCACTGCCCTTGAACAGGGCCAACTACATATTCACTACCGCTAACGGCAGCTCGTGTACATCTCTTCCTTCTAGAACCCTGGTGCTGACTGTCAACAAATCCTCAACTCTGCACTAGCTTTCCCCTTGAGCTTCTTTGCTTCTGAAGTTTCTCCTTCTGTTCCGGCTTACAGCCTGCTGCACGATAACCATTTACTAACGCAGGGCCAAAGAAGACACTCCTGTGCTCGCTCTAGAGCCTTTTAGAGTTCTCTGTTGTCTACAGAGAAAACACAGTTCTTTGTAGTCCTTAAGATCCCTACAAAGTTTATGCTCATTCCTCCACTTCTTTCTCCCCCAAATCCTCTATTTTCTTCTGCTTTTGCCAGTGTAGAGAGCTTCAACTGAGCTCTCTGTACCTCAGGACATTAACTCATTCTGCTTCCTGCCACCAGGAATGCTCTGTTGGACCTCCTTTCAATCTTCAGTTCCAAGTTCAGAATTCCCCTTTCTAGAGTGTTCTCACCATTCTAGAGCCTTTCTAGGTCACTCACTGGAACCAGTTTCTCCTGGGGATTGACACCATGTCTGTTTTGTTTAGTTGTATGCATACCCAGTATCTGCAGTGGACTTGGAGTCCCGAAAAAAGAACCCTGAGCAGACTGTATAATTTTGATAGCATATAGACTATATTTTCTTTATATACTTAAAATTTTGTTACGTTCAAATAAAACTGTGGCCAAGCAGACAACAGTTACTGATCATGGGGCTTTTCCCAAGGACTGCGTCAGGATTCCTGCATTGGACTGACCCAATTCCACTTGGACTGACCCCCACCTCCGCCCCCGCTCCCACCCCCGCAGTCTCTGTGCATTGAAACTGCAGCCTCGGCAGTAGGCAGTAGCAGCATCCCCACCACTTGTCCCCTCCCCTGTCACCTCCTCTGAGCCTCCTTGTGCACTGTTGCGGCTGTGCGTTGGGCCGCTGCGGCAGAGTCGCTGGCATTTTCCCAATGGCCACAAGCAGCACAGTAGCAAGGCAGCACAACAAGGGAACAGCAGACACACACAGCACAGTAGCCAGCAAGGATGGCTACCTTGGCAACTGCTGGTTGACTGCATCCCGCCCCCCCATCACTGCTCTTCCCTAGTAAACTCCTATGTGAATTTACTTGTCCCAGCCACAGGGAAACAACACTATGGGGGCAGCTTTCCAACCCAGGCAGCAACACTAACCATCAGGTTGTCTCTATTCTATGCCCCCTTCCATGTCCCCTTCCTTATGGGTGGGTTCAGAACCTTTGGACGGGGTCCATGTTGCTTTCAGTTCTTTCTGAAGTAAGTAGTGTTGAGGGAGGGAGGGGGGATCTGAGAACTCTGAGGTGTTATTCTCTTGGGACAAGTCTGCTTGGCTCTCCTTAAACTCAAACAAAACTCAGCTCAGAGTCCAGCCATTGGTGGATGTTCTGAGCCAAGGGCTCAGACTAAACTATGAGAACCCATATGTACGAAGTTAACTGTCAACACTGAGGAGGAACAGCAGAGAAGGTTTTCCCTTCAATATGAGAGCATTAGGTTTCACACAAAGAAAGGAGTACCTGGAGACATTCCCATAAGTGGGAGATTTAAAACACTTGCTAGTCCAAAAGTAGAATCATCTAGAAAATGGTTTTGATTTTTTTATTTTTGTGGTTGTTTCTTTGACAAGATCATCACCAACAATAAAGGCAAAGTAGAAAGAATTCTATTTTGACTGAGCTCTCGCTAAAATTTGACGCTTGATGCCTATTGACAACCCCTCAGATGCATTTTAGTCCTTGGAGAACTGTTATCCACCCCATGATGAATCTGTCTTCGGAGGACTAATGTCTACTAATCCCTACTATATATTGCCTCTTCATCCCTGGAGGGCTAGCATCTACTAATTTAATATCTACTACATGAATGTATGCTTGAACTGATGCTCACACTGGAAACTGCCAGGAAATCATAGAGATGTATGGTTTATGCTGGGCAAGTGGACAAAGCAATAGCTGTTCACTGTCAATGTGAACATTGAACTTCCTGTCACATGTTAAGGCTTGACCCCCTTCATGGCGCTTGTCTCTCTGTGAGTACATATCACCATATTTGCTCCTCTAGCACACCCCAGCTCCCATTTTGGGGGAGTGAGCCCCTTTCTTTCTGCACTCACCCAATTCCCAGACTCCTGCTGTTCTCTGCTTTCCTAAAACACCTAAGGACCATTGCCACTGCATGGACAATGGTTCGCGGGGACACAGCTGTGTTTGATAGCTGGAGGATAAATGAACTAAACAAAACTACTTAGGGAAAGTCTTACTTAGGGACCAGGAAAACAAGTCAAAGATCATCATTGTTCCCCCTTTTTTTTTCTGGAAACAAAATGACATAGAGGCTCTGTGTCACCCGATGCTCTTTAAGGCTTTTCCAGGGAGATCTGATTCTGTCGCCCTGGGTCGGAATTCAGTTTTTAATCTTAGGAAGCATGTCTAGTACCAGGGCTAGCAGCCGGAAAGGCAACTCATTTCATGCACGACACCCTCTCCAGGTGAGTGACCGAATAAATCCTTGCTGCAGAACAAGGACCATAGTTAAAAACCAAATAAAGCTGAGTAGTCAATCCTGCATGTCTGGGTCCATTGTCTCCTAGGTGCCAATGGCTTGGTGGTTTTACAAGGTGAGTTGTCTTTTGTTCTCCCAATTCAGCATCACGTGAAGACAGAGCACAGCCTGAAGGTGTACTTAACGTGTCCCCAAGTTTCTGAGCTTACTCAGACCCAGTAGAAAGTGGCATTCTTGATAATTATTACCCTGAGAGAATTCAGCCTGAGCTAGCAACTGTAAACAGTTAGTTTTTCATGTGTAAAGCCTCTTGTAAGGGGAGCATGGAAACTCTCAGGACTTTCATGGGGGCGTGAAAGGAAGCTGGGGAGCTCTGGGCAGCTCCTGGCCCCCTGGGCAGTCTCTGTGTTCACTTTGCCGTTCATATTTTGTGTAAGCAGATTGTTCAACATTGTCTTCCCTACCTCTTCTGCTACCTTGAATTCCTCTTAATTCACTTATAAAGAAAAATTAGTACCAACTGCAACCTGTAAAAATAGCTCACATCTTTGTTTAATTATAGATTCTATATAAGCTATTTTTCATATTACTGGAGGTATAAAAATGAGAAATAAAAAGATTATTGTCTTGTTAAAATGGCAACTAGAAACAAACTTTAAAGGCACATTTGTATCCCAGCAAAGTCTGGGTTCAACCTTCCCCTGTTTACAAAGCTCCCCGCTAATAGTACCCCAAGAAAAGACATGAGCGGTTAAAACAGACTTTAGTATTTTTCTTTCTGACTTCTCCCTCTTCTGGAAACCAATAAAAGTCTTTGTGCTATTTTTTTTAACTGACCTCATTTTTTTTTTAAGTTTATTTTTTGAAAGTGGAAATGTCTTTACATATGTTCGAAAGTATATGTCTGTCAAAGCTCTGGGAGATGTTTCAGATGGAAGAAACCTACAATGCATATCTTACCAAATTGTTCGGGGGATTTTCCACTTTTATGCGTTTGGGCATTTTTCCCTCTTAAACATCAAAACCTAATAATCATGGCAGAAGGTTAAATATTTTCCATACTTTGTTTCTGAAATTTGTTCCTTGCAAAGAGCAAGCATATGGGGAAAGAAATTTCCACCCTCAACCTATTACCGTTGATGATGACCTGGGGTTAGCATGTCAGACATTGGAACGGGACAATAAGAGGGTCACATAGCTCACCCCAGTACACTTACAGTGGATCCTCATGTGCCACGTCGACAATCTTCATACTTGACAAAGAAGATACTGTATATTAAAAACATGTATCTATCCAAACAACTTTATCTTAAAAACTCCATTATTTTGTGCTGGGTGGGAGAGCGCATGTGCATGCCAGAGGATGCACTCTCTGGGAGCCAGGCCTCTCTTCTCTCTGTCTCTGTGCTGCACACTCCAGGTTAGCTATCTCAGCACCCACCATCTACTCCCCCTGTCTCCATCTCCCACCTCCTTATAGGATTACTGAGATTACATATGCCTGCCACTGCCTGCATCTTTTGGCTTGGGTCCTAGGGACCAAACTCAGGTCTTCAGGCTTGTACGGCCAGTGTTTTCGCCTCCTGAGCTATCAACCTGGCCTGAATCTGGGTGACTGGAAAAGTTATCTGGCATCTCATGTCCACACACTGCATAGGGAATGGCAAGGGGGAGGGCTGGGTGTCAATCACAGTTCTACTGCTGGCGTTTACTCCCTGAAGCATCTCCACACAGATGAAGCAAGTCAGAGGACAAAGGGGAAATTGCAAAACGAAGCATAGGATACAAGGAATGAGAAGAGCTTTGGAAAATGAACACATGGACATATCAAGATGACTAGGTTCATTTGTCTAATACCTGCCTGCCTTCGTGGGATTCCCTTGTTGAAAACACCGTGATGGCAGCTATCATTGGTGCCTGCATCGTTCCTTGGAACTTTAACCAAGAAACAGAATTCATATACATACTAAGCACATTCAAGAGAACACCTTGAAATCCCCACCCACTTGGGGGCTAGGAATCAGTGTAGTGCTAACGTAACTCAATTGTTCTGTTTTTGAAAGTCTTAACATCTAACAACATCTTGTGAAAGTTCCGGCCTCATCTCATTCCTAGCCTTTATCCTATCAGATTGGAATGGAATTAAAAGCTGACCAGAAGAGCAAGGCTTATTTTGTATGTGAGACCCTGACCTCCATTTGCCCAGGGCAGTGGAATTATGTCATGGGTGACATGGCCATCTGTTTATTCATCGAATGTGGGACCTGGAGGGTAGTATGCAGGAGAGCTTTTCATCCTTCTAGGACTTAAAACTATTTACAGAAGGCAAGATGCGGACACAAGTCCTGTGTGCCAATGCATGGCATGTGTGTGTGTGTGCATGTAAATGCATATGTATGCATGTGAGTGTGTATGTGTGTGAATGTGTGCATGTACTTGTGCATGCCTGTGTGATGGATAAAGTCTTGAATCAAGTGACTAGTTTCCAATTCAGAGGACGACCTAAGTTTCACCTTGTGCTTCCTCTTCCATTCCCACAGCAAGAGAATGTTCATAGCTCATTTCCGAGAGCCTTCCATTAGAGGTATCCACAGCCCAGAGGATGTGCCCACTCACCAAGTCTGGAGTGAGCCTTTGCTGGCCAGGGAAAGCATACGCCCCAGGCCGTCTTGTCCCACAGTCTGTCGATACTTAAGTTCCACTCTTAAAAAGATTTGGGGAGACACACAATGGCCCTCCAGGTTCTACAGTCTGGGTTTGATTAAATAATTAGAAATTTCCAGTTCAAATCTACTATTTATGTCCTAAGACGTGCCAGTGCGCGTTTTCTGTGGCCACACTGGTCGTTTGCAAAGCTGCTCTCGTTACTGCCGCTGAGAACGGAGAGGTCCTCATGCCAATGATAGCCTGCTGCCTAGCCACCGGCTGCTGGTGCCAATCACTGCAGAGCGAGCGTCACAATAAATCCTTTCTATATTTACTCTGCCCACCACTCCAATGCAGAAATTGCCTTTGGTGGCTTCCATTTTCCACTTTGAATTCTGGGTAATTACATGTTTTAACTAAAAAGACTGAGGCCTGTCACATGCGTGTGCCCCACGGTGGCTGCTGTCGGCCGGGGAAGGGAGGAAATGGGTGTGGGAGAGTTGAACTTTTAGTCCACACAAAGCAAGAGCAGAGGTGATCTCTTTAATCTGTTTGGTTTAAAGTGTTTAAAACTTTCCACTTCCTTTACAGCTAGAGCCAAAATTAAAGTTGTCAAAGTCAGCCAGTAATATTTCACAGTAATATGCTATTGCAGACGAATGTGGGAGAGGGCATGGCAAAGGTGGGGTGTACTATGAGATTGAGTTCAAGGAACTTAAAGAGATATTTTGGCCACAAACTATCATTTAGAGTGTATAATATCATCCATATTGGAAAATCATGGAAATTCCCAAATGGGAAATTTTTCCCACTTTTTGTGTGAAAAAAAAAAAATCTTCCCAACAATAGTATCCATCTCCAAAATGACTTAGTATTCATACTGACATAAGAAGACCGTTCCAGGAATTATAATACAGAGAACGTCAGCAGTGAAGTGTAAGCTGTGTTACAGAAATAGCAAGTCGCATCCTCTTTCATTTTTCATAGCTCCATGCAAAAGGCCTCGGGAAAGCCTGAGTCCATATGGCTTATATATGTTTTCATTCTTGAGAAATGATCAAAGTCTCTCATCTATTGGGAGGAATACAATGAAAGGAGATAACAAGGATGAGTGGAAATAAACTTTAGAGCAGCGGCAGGGCACGGGGATCACCCAGCTAAGCCTGCCAGGCACTGCATTGACATCTGTCTTTACGTTTACCGCTGTGCTCTGGACTTGTATTCGTCCGCAGACGAAACGTAAACTTTGAAAGAGACTTTACACAGCGGTACAATCAGCGGAGGGCTGGGTACGGCCATTGCTACCTTTAAAGAAGTCGCTAAAGGTGCTCAGGGGATCAGAGCACTTGCTGTACCAGCATGAGAACCTTGTCCGAAATTCCTTGCACCCACATAAAAAAAAAGTTGTGTGTGGCTGTGTGATTCTAGGATTAGAACTCATGCACTGTGGTGAGGAAAGCCAGGAGGAGCGTGCTGGCTGCCAGCCTCGCTCCGGATTCAGTGAGGGGAGAACCTGTCTCAAGGTTGGATTCAGTTGTACATGCATCTCATGCCGACTCTCAGGAGGCTGAGATGGAGGATTTTGAGTTCAAGGTTAGCCTGGGGTACCCAACAAAGGCCTATCTCTAGAAAGGGGGGGGAGAAGTTGGGGAGAGCAGGTAGAGAATGAACAGAAGAGGGTGAGGCAAGGAGGAAAGATAATACGGTGGGCAAGAACAGCCTTACATTAGGCAGAGGAATCACACAGTTTACTTTCTATAGGAAACACGGCAGACAAAAATTCTTCAAAGGGAGTAAATCATTCAAATTTAGGATTATTGGATGTGTGTGAGAAGAGCCTTTGTGTTGGTGTTTTTGGCTGACAGTGTTTAAGCCTGTTTTTGCATTAAGAGTTTTTAATGTGTCCTTGGAAAGGAGTGGCATCCGTGACTGCCACTAGGGGGCCTTCCTGTCGATCCATTCTGAAAAATGACAGTGTAATTAATTAATAATAAACTGCACAGCTGAACCCCAATGTTTTCCATCACCAACATGGAAATAAGTGGTTAGGGGCTGACCAAACTATGTCACATATTGAACAGCCGCTCAACAATATGAAACAGTTAATTGGTCTCTTTTTTTTATTTGCTGGGTTTTTAATTTGCATTTATTCATTTTGTGAATACTATACTTCACAGGAATAGTCTTTAGCTCAGATGTTGTTTTATTTACATTTTAGAGCAGTCTTATCTTGCTTTATTGATTTTCCCTAGAGACAGAAATAAGAAGTCTCATTGAATTCAGCAGTGCCTTGGATGGGCTTGGAAGAGTCCCAGTACTTCTCGTAGCAATGCATTGCAGAGCTCTGACAACTGTCTGAGCCGTGCCTGCATTTCCCCACGAGTATAGAGATGAGTTTAGAAGAGAAACAATATTGATTCATACGTTTGAAACGGGCAATCTCTGACGGCAGCTGCAAACTTTCGCTGAGCTCCTGCTTGGAACGGCAGTCCCGGGAGACAAGAACGATAGAGCTGACAGGGCTCAGTATGCTGGGTGCTGGATGCTGCCTACTGGGTGGTTCTGAGGTGTCCTGGTCTGGGCAGAGTACTGAACTCTGCAGGGAGGAGGCCACCGACAGTCCAGTAGGTGGGGTCAGGGTTAGCAGCCAGGAGCCAGGAGTGAGATCTTGTCTTCTTTGGTCCCTGAGAGGGGCACTCTCTGAAGGGAATGTTAACCTCGGAGCTGTGCAGTTTATTCTCCCTTCTTCTTTTCTCCTTGCTTCCTCAAAAGTCAGCAAGATGACAGACTTTCAAATGTTTTATAAAAGGACATTCAGAAATTATTTCTCACTGAAAAAAATAGCGCTTTGTTCTGTGAATTTTGGCCCCATAGGTTGAGGATGGAGGCTTTTAAATAGCAATTTATTAGTGTGAAAAATATTCTACTGCATTAAGTTTGAAATGTTTTTGCAAAATAGTATCAGCCTGGGTAATATGTGCATGTATTTACACAAGAGAGTTTAGCAAAGCTCTAGTCCAACATGGGTACTCCTGCGTGCACTGTGAGCACTAGTCTAACATGGGTTCTCCTCTCCACCCCGTACATTGTGAGCTTCAGTATAACATGGGTAACTCTGCGTGCATTGTGAGCTCCAGTCTAACATAGGTACACCCCCAACCCCCTACATGTATTGTGAGTTCCAGTCTAACATGGGTACACTCCCAACCCCCCACATGTATTGTGAGTTCCAGTCTAACATGGGTACACACACACACATCCTACATGTATTGTGAGTGCTTTTGTTTCTTTCCCTTTCTGCTTTCTGCGCTTTCTGATTTTCTTCAGGAAATGGTATTTCATTAAAATAATACTAACTTTAGAGAACTGAAGAAGAAAAGAATGTCGCTAGGGTAGGGGAAAATTTCAACCAAGACAAAATTTCTCTCTCTCTCTCTCTCTCTCTCTCTCTCTCTCTCTCTCTCTCTATGTATATATATATATATATATATATATATATATATATATATATATATATGTCTTATTGTACCTTAATATGGAGCTTTAAATTTGCAGGTAATTTTCAAATCCCCACCAAACCATTAGCACCACGTTTAAAGGAGTTTAATTGCATTTTCTCATAGAAACCAGTATCTCTTTTAACACATCTGTTCTTCACAAAGAGGGAGTTTGTGTCGTCAATGAAAGAACCATCTATAGACCTCTGTCTCCAAAGGTGTTAACTAAGATTTGACTTTAAAAGAGGCAGCGCTTCCAGAGGCCTGGGCTTCTGCCTTTGCCCATCGTTGGGTAGATCCTGCAGCCTACACATCCTTCCAGCAAGGCTGTCAGAGAAACAGATTTTAGAAGCACTGCCCACATGTCCTCTCCCACGAAGCGCTTCTCTCCTGCAGAGTGTTTTATGTTTCCTCGTTGCTCCCATGGACTGTGCAACTTTGATTTATCTGTTTATTTTCCTTAGTGATTTCCTAATCCATTACGTAGATAATTCTCGAAACAAACAGTGCGGGGCTTTCTCCCCACCCTCCCCTTTTCTCTCTACTTGTAAGGGTTATATAAGGCCATTTTCTTCTCTTTTTTCCAATTTGTTAATTTTATTTGATGATGTATGGTTGTTTGCCTAGATATAGGTAGGTGTACAATGTGTGTTCCTGGTACCCTGTGTGAGGGCCTTGGATCCTCTAGAACTGGAGTTAAAGGTGGATCTAAGCACTGTGTGGGTTCTGAGGACTGAACATGGGTTCTCTCCAAGAACAGGATGTGCCCTTTTAAACCACTGAGCCAATCCCAGGCAAGGCAGTTGTCAGACAAATATGTAATGTACTTTGATCATATCCCACCACCCCCTTTCTTTCTCTTCTAGAGAACATAACTAGAGTTCCAGTCTATATTACTGAGCTATGTATTTTCCTCAAGTTTTCTCTGAGTTTCTCTGTGGATATAGAGATCTGTGGCCTGGGAAAAATGACTCTGTGTTTGAAAAATGTAATCCTTCTTCCTGTTTGGGTAGGTACAGTTCTTAAGGTAGGAAACCATTAAGGGACCAAAGGACATCATCCCAAGTCCAGCCAGAATATTAGAAGACTATTTAGAAGCCCTGCTGTTTTGTCTGACACATTGGACCGGAAAAGGATGCAGATATTTCCCACCCTGGAGTGGAGCAACCACTATTTCCTAAAACGAGGAACTAGGTTAGAAGACCTAGGCCCGTCAGGTCTTTCACCCTCTCTGACTAAGTTTTGAGAGAGGGCTTTCCACTTTAAAGTATCCTTTTTGCCTTAAAGAGGGGACCGCTGAAAGCCTCGCTGTGAAGACCCAGAAGCTGGAAGGAGAATCAGGAAGTCACATCTGCCCATAGTCTAGCAGCGGATCCTTCTCCACTGCAGAAGGAACTCTGAGTCTCAGGGAACAGGAACACACAGTGGAAGGTGCATGCACAGAAAAGGCACGCGTGTCGACTGAGAGCCCCAGGCTGTTGCTGCTATTTCTCTCTTCTGTGTGTATTTCTGTCTTACATTCTCCAGGGCTAACCAGGAAGAGACTTCCTATGTTTCTAAATGAAAGGCTCGGCCAGGTTAGCAGTCCCTCACAGGGCGGCTGATAGGAATTTGTGGAAATGCCTGTTATGTATAGGAGGTTTCTCCCACATCCAGGCAGGTGTGCATCTGCTCAGTTCCGAGCCTGGTCTCAGAAGACACAGACTAAACAGGGCCACCACGTAAGCATCCCAAGGGGAGCCTCTGCGTGCTGCTTCTGCTTCTTTCTGTCAGGCAGATTTCCCACTTTCACATGCCAAAATATATTCATATTCATATTCTTGTGGGGTCTTGGCTTCTGATGGGAGCCATTAAAATTATCATGCAAGGGTTTTTTTGAATTGGTTTGATTAGAGTGCAATACATGGTCAGTGAGCAAGGAGGGAGGGAGCCTGCCGCACTGAGAGATGGTCCAGCCGTCCTGGACCCCGGGAGCTGGCTGTAGGAGCAAGGATTAGTTTTCAAGCATAGAAGGCATTAGGATCTGATTACTGATATTTCAGAAAATTTCTCATGAGTTATGTACATATACCTGAACTTTCTCACCTAATGTGGTATCAGTAATACAAAATCCTGGATTAAGTGTGTGTATGTATGTATGTATGTGTGTGTGTGTTTCATGCATACATATATACATATACATCATGGATCGTGGAGCTGGAGAGATGACTCGTCAATTAAGAGTACTTGCTGTATCTGCAGAGGACCGTGGTTCAGTCCCCAGCATTCACTTGGTGGCTCATAGCCATCTGTAACCTGTCCTGGCACCAGGCAGGCACCTGGTATAACACATATATGCAGGCAAATATTTATACATATGAAATAAAAGAGAATAAATATACCATTTTGAACCAGCTAATGAAAAGAAGGTAGACTCTGTTTCTGAAAAAAAGGTTCTTTTTTGGTTTCGTGTTTCCGTTTAGACTTCTCTGAAGCAAGCAATGCGGGATTCAGGAACTTGATTTGCTTGTTTCTGTCCCAGAAACAGGGGAAATACAAATGAAAATTGTGTTACGAAGCTTGCCAAGGCAAACCTGCCTGAGTGCAGATGCCCTGTGGATACAGTCATCCTCTCCAGGGGCGCACCAAGCGTCTTCATGAACTCACATGCTCCGGTTTATTAACAATAGGCTTTACACTCTAATTTACACACAGATGCTGTCTGTCGATACGTTACACATAGAGATCACTTGACATGGAAACAATTCTCTGAGTAAAAGACTTTACCGAAAATTATGTCAGGTAAATGTGTTAGGAAATATAATTATTCCTTACACGTTAACTAAAATTCCAAGTTTGGTAAAGATGCCAGTTTCAAATTTTTGCCCCTCCTGCTTCCTGTGATATAATATGGACTGCATTATTTAGAATTTAAATTACTTTGAGTAACTGTGTTTAATCTCTATCACTTTAAGATTGGAGGCAGGAGTTGGAATTTACTCCCGGGCATACAGAATAAGGCTGCTTTTCATTTCTGCAGCACCCCTCCCTCTGGGTGTTCTTTGCAACCTACTGTAGGGACATGCCACCTAATGTGGGGACATGCCTGTGTTCACACCACTTCTACTTTATGATTTGTACTCATCTCCCAGGCCCCTGGCTTCCCTGACTTGAGTTTCAAGCCCTCGTAGGCTCCTGTACTATGGAGAATAGCAAGAGTCGCTAACGTGTAAAGGTGGGCTGAAAATATACACCCTGACCACCTCCCACACAAAGCTGCTCTCCACAGGGCAGGGCTAAAGAGAACCTTGGAAGGCAGAGCGGAAGGAAGAGTCTGGAAAACGTTTTAGAAAATGGCTAAGCAGTGTGCATGGAGGTTTTCATTTTATGTCCGCATGGGGAAGGCTGAGTGTCAGGCAGGATGTGATCTGACATTTAGATTTAGCTCCATTGACAGCTCGCAGATCCGGGAGGGTGCTTCCCGCATGTCCAGTGCCATTGGTGGCTGGCTCTACCGCGGGGGAGGTTCTCACTTAGAAGAAATAGACTGTGAAAACAGTTTGCTGTTCTTCCACCCTCTGGGGCTCAGGAGAATGTACTGCAAGATTCGTTAGACCACCTCCCAGCCACAGGAAGACAGAGAAACCAACCCACCATTCCCTATCATGTCTACCACCGATGACTGTGTGACCTAGGACGTATAGCCTAGCCTCTCTGATGCTCTGCTTTTTCCATCGCAAAATGCTTCAGATAATAATAATAATGATAATGACAATAATAATAATAATAATAATAATAATAATAATAATAGCTACATCCAGGTATCATTCTAGAAAGGTCTGTTAACTCAGTCGTCATTGCACTTTCTGAATTTAAAATCATCTTGGTGACTAGAAGCTTAGAGTAAAATTCAGAGTAGAAGGTCTAGCTGCAAAGGATGGGCTCTATTTCACAATGCCATGGGAAGCAGGCAAGAATTAGCTATGGATAAGGATGTACCCCAGACCGGTCCCTGCAAGGGCTTTATCCCTTTCAGACTGCAACCTTACTGAGCTTGAGAGCACCTCAGTGATTTTAGTTTCCACCATGGGATCTGTCTCAAAGTAGTTCTGCAAGTATTAACTGAGCTAATACTTGCTATGAAACCCAGTGATTGCTAAGAGGTAGCTAGATATTTGAACTGTTGCATTTGAACTCATCTTTCTGAGGCACTGATTAAGGCAATGATTAATGTATTATTATTATTAATAATTCTATATTATTTAATTATATTTTATATTAATTATTAATATGCATGTATGTATGCATATTTCCTTCCTGTTCTTAATATATATCTACAGAGAATGAGTTTCTTATGAGATGCCTAATCTATGTGTGGGAAGTATGCTGAGCATGGGGCATGGGGCACTGACCAGGAGTTCACAGTGGGTGGGGTCATTTTGGTTTTATAGAGATATAAGAGTATTCTGTGTCTAAGCAGCTTGCTAAACAGTTAGTTGTATGCCATGAGATGATGTTTTGCTGGTCAACACCCACTTCTAGTGGGATGAGTACCCTTAAACTGCATCTCGCAGAATACACAGCCCTTGTGGGATGACTCATGGGTGCTGTGATGGCTCACCTTCCTGTGGTAGGTGTGTGGGATGGGAAGATGAAAGGGAGGAATACTTGACCTCGTCTTTTCTCCCCAGCCCAGTGGAGAGCCTGTTTTCAGCACAATCTCTCTGTGAGGACAGAATCTGCCTGGGAGGGTAGATGAGGCCAAGCCAACTCCACACCAAAACCCAAATGAGAGGGAAAGGAAACAAAAAGGCTTTCACACATCAGGGAGCATGAATGAACATGTATGTTATAGGTACATGCTATACACAGGCATCTGTGTGTGTGAATGCATGTTCTGTATTTGGTGGGAACTGGGGGGGGGGGGTCTGATGGGGCTCCAGGGCCAAGCAAGGGTGGCATGAGACAAAAAGGGCACTGAAGCAAGTCCCCCAAAAGCTAACACCTTTTATCTTCCTAAAATGAGGGGACCAAAGGAATTCTATTCCATTCCTAAGTTGTTGACTTGAACACTATAGAAGCCTTGTTCCTTGGAGACAAACTTCCAAATTGTCTAACAGGGTGTGCAGCATCCACGATTTTCCAGGAGCCGTGTCAGGTGTTCAGAAAGTATTGCCTCCTACGGCTTTTCCTGGGCCATGCCCCTTTGACAGAGATAATTTCAAGGCCCTGAAGTCTTGGGGGGCTCAACTCTAAGGATTGTGCAGCAACCTTGTACTACAGCGTTTCTCTGAACTCTCAATATGGGATGCAGAAATGAAATCTTTTCCATTTTGGATTAGTGCAGTCCCTCTAACATGTGCAAGAACTATTGTTATCACAGAGGACACACTCTAGAAACAAAACATAGCAGTTACCCAAACTTCTTTGATGATGAGCATAGCACTGATTCCTGGGTGTAAGCTATAATTTTAAAAAGCAAGTGTTGTTGACGATACATATCAAAGTCTGGATAATATTGAAGATATTATCAAAACTCAGTATCTTCCTGATCTATGAAGGAGAAACCAGGTACATTCTGAAATGGTGTAGCGGGCAACTTTGGTGTTAACTAATCTTGGGGATGGGAGAGGGTGTCTTCCAGGGAACAGATGGGGAATGTGCCTTCTCCACTCCCAATTTAGAGGCATCAATATTTGTATCTTTAAGGTAGTTCAGGGACAGAAAAGACATCCCATAGATTTGCCTTAGGACAGAAGTTTCTAGGCAGTCCACCTTCTCTTCATCGCCTATATTTCTCAAGTTCTTTTCTGAGCCACCCACCTCACCCAGTGAACTTGTTACTCTTTTGAACCTGTGAGGATGGAAATCTTCAGCACGATCACTAAAAGACCCTTGGTCAATTCACTACCAGCTCTAGAAACAGAAGATTCCCATCATTACTCATCAGTACACTAGCTGGTTATCAAAACTAAACTCATATACCATGTGAGAAAGGACTCCCTGCTGAGGGCTCAAGACAATCCTTCAACTATGTCATTGCTGGACCACTTGAAATGGTGTGACCTTGAGCTGGAGTTCACCTTCAGGTACGTGCTGAGAACCCGTGAACTTCCTTACTGCAGCTTTAGCGGAAGCCCGGCCTGTGGTTTTGGTAGTTCCCCATTGACGTGTGTAGTATCACCCACAAACTTAGCAATTCCAAACAACTCATATTTTGTGAGTCAGAAGTCCAGGCATGACTCAGCTTATTCCTCTGCCTAGGATCTTGACTGGAGAAGAGTCTATTGCTGTCTTATTTGGGTTGTTTAACAAAATTTAGTTTCTTGCAACCACAGGATAAAACTTCAGGTCCCTGACAGTCATGGAACGCAGGCCAGACTCGGCTCTTCAGTTCGTCATTCCCCACCACCATTTGCAGTCACAAAGCAGGCAAGGAAGAGAGATTCCCGTAAGATGGATGCTACAGTCTCACCTGTGTGGTCATGAGCCAACGATCACACGTATCTTATTCTGTTTGCCATGTTCTGTTAGTTAAAAGCAAGCTGTAAATCCTGCCTCTATTCAAGACCCTGAGCAGCTGTAGATAAAGATTATGGGGGTTCCTTTTCAAGTTTCTCTGCCAAAGCAACAGTTACTAATTTGAGTTTCACCTCAACCAGAAGATGGCCCATTTTCTCTAAGCATGGGCTTAGCCCTGGCAGTTGTGTGTATTGTGAGATCCACACCATGGCCAGTTCACTGTAGTGTGGGGAGATCCCATCCCTAAGCAGCCAGATTCTCCCTCCCATTGCACTGAGACTCAACAAGCAACAAACTAGTTGGCCTAGTTCCTTTCCAGGAAGGGAGGAAAACTAACCATTGAGTGACCGTTTTCCAACATGTGGACATGAAACCTAGGTAATTAAATTATAAGAGAAGGGAGAAATAAGGCTTTCTTCAGAAAAACAATGGAAATTAGACACAGGAAAAAAATTTACCTGGGTTTCCAAAGACTACCTGATCTCTTGGGGAACCCAGTGATTTTTGCACTGTGTTGTCTACCATAGCCTGTCTCTGAAGTCTTTATCTTGCTTGAGCATACTGTTACTTGCCAAAATGAGGTAACTCTGACACGTGAGAGGTTGAAATAAGCCTGATTTGTTCTTCTCTCGTACCCTTTCCAATCCGAATCCATCTGACTTAATATTCAGCCACTTCGAATACTTCTGTATTTCTAGTGTTGCCCCGGGTGCTTGGATACAGCAAACATCAAGATCCAGGGTTGCTGTACACCCCGCTTCATGGTCTATGGCAATTCCAGGTGTGTGGGCAGAATAGCAGGGATGGTATTGGGGAGCACAGAGAAGGAGCAGGTGTCCAGGACCTGGCAGAGGCTTTCCTGGAGGATGTGGAAACTAAGCAACTAAAAGTGAAGGGAGAAGATGGTGGCTGCTGTGCGGATGGCAAAGGCAAAGGGAATTAGCAGGTCCGGCCAGGCAGGCACAGGAAGAATTATGTCCAGTCTGGGAGTCAAAAGGTGGACTTGTCACTTATCAATCCTGTCTACCCAGAGACTAAAATTTTTTATTACAAATACCTGCCTTAGCATTTAGGGGTATAAAATGAAAAAGTGTGAACTTGGACATTTCATTTGTTTTTTTAATTTATATGAATTGAAATTCATACTTTCCAGTGGTCAAGGGTATGGCTTCTGACTAGGTAGGGAGTTGTGCTGTTGTCTCTCACCAGAGTATAGAAGGCTTCACTTTTCTAATTCCCTTGGGCTACAGAAATGGCTCAGTAGGTAAGAATGTTTGCTGTGGACATATGAGGACCCAAGTCTGAATCCTAGCTCTCATGCGTTAAAAAAGTAATAAGACAAGGTAGGCATAGCTGTGCACATGTGTCTGTATCCCTGCATTAGAGGCAGAGACATGAGGATCACTGGGGATGGCTGCTTTGCTTTTGGAGTCAGCAAGAAACCCTGTTTCAGAGGACTAAGACATAGTGATAGAACCAAGCACTTGACACCTTCCTCTGGCCTTCTAAAGGCACAGGCATTCATATCCACCTATCCCAACACACACTTCCTGTGTATTCTACACACAACAACATTGCCTTTTGATGTTGTTTTGTAATCACCCCCATCTCTGCTTGCTGCCAAGCTAGCTTCGACCAGGTGCTCTATTTAACCTCCATATCCTCCTTCAGCATATAGATAGTAGTATCTCTGCAAAGGAAGCAGCAGGGATGGATGGGTTTGCCTCCTTTGTTCTCTGCCTTCATCCTGGAATCTCCTAGGTTGCTTGACCCGTGAGCCTAAAGGGCCCATTCTCTGGACTCCACTTGAGGCGTTCCAATTATTCAGGCCATACACAGGAAATGATCTTGTCTCCTTGAAAACGCTACTGCTCTTGAGACTGGAGCTCTGGTTTGAAAGGATGTAAGATCAGAAAGAGGGCACTGGCTGTCGGACCTGCGCTCATGCTCTTCTGCTGTGGGGCTAACAGTGTGCACTTTGCAGAGCCAATAAAATGCACCTTGGGCCCCAGAAATGTTAGGACAGCTGGCTTCCAGACCCTCCCACCCTGACATCTTTTTCATGAAGTATCCATTAATTCTTTTTAATCAGCTCTTGATTTTTTACCAAGGTCATTATTTCTGCAGGCATGTCCCTGATAAATTGTGGGATGTTTTTATGTTGTCTTTTTCCTGTGGTGTGGTGTAACTTTCTTTGTCATTAATACATACGTCAAAGCAGGCTAACCAGACGATTTCCCCAGCTGAAGCATATGGTTGGGTCACGCAAACAACCATCGTAAATCTTCCTCGACAGTGGCCAGAAATGATACCATGACCTGGTCCCCATGGAATCCAGATTTATGAAGATCTAAATGTGAGACCTGAGTGTTAGGCACATGGTTTTTTTTTTTTCTTTAATGTACCACATGAATGCATCTGCCTCTTTCTGTGGATACTGGCCTCCACATGTGCCAAGTGAATGAAAAATATGTGCAGAGGTATTTGAAAAATTCTTGAGGTGCCTCAGTAAGTTTCTCTAGCTCCCCATGCAGAGTAAACACCCAATAAATAGCCACAGAGTGAGCGAGTGACTGGGTGGATGAAGGAAGTGGAGCTTTGGAGACTTATAAAGTCATCTTATTTTTCTCGAATAGAGCTTGCCGCTTGGAGGATGTGGTCCATTTGCCTTCCCTATGCCCCCCTCCTTTTTCTTCTTTTGAATGCATGCTCAATTCTACTCCAGAAACCATGCTAGCTAGCCCCGTGGGGTAAATCTTATTTAGCTTAAACCAATCAGAACATGATTTTTTCAAGGAGACTATTATTGGTCTGGGAGGCGGCATGTGACTTCTTGTGGCCCAATCAGAGTGAAGGAAATGGGTTTCAGTACATGAGTGAGGAGCCATTTTCTAATTTCCTCCTATGCAGCTAGACAAGACGGTTGGCATCATTTGGTACACAACAGTCCTTATGGTATGATGTTGAGCTGAACACTTTTATCTGAGGCTGAGGTTTCAAACACAGCAGAAAAAGTTTACCCTTGCTGGCATAGCTCAACTTCTAGGCCAGATTCCTTTCCTGGTGGTCAGTGTGCCTTCAAGAGTGAATCACTGATGTGGGATTCCCCTCTGTATGCTGTGAATACCATTGGTTAATAAAGAAACTGCTTTGAGCCTATAGCGGAGCAGGGTGGGCTGGAGCAGAGTTAGGCAGGGAAGATTGGACTGAATGCTGGGAGAAAAAAGGGTGGAGTCAGAAAGAAGCCATGTAGCCACTCCAGAGCCAGACGGAACTATACCCAGTAAGCCACAGCCATGTGGCGATACATAGATTAATAGAAATGGGTTAAATTAAGATGTAAGAGTTAGCCAATAAGAAGCTAGAGCTAATGGGCCAAGCAGTGTTTTAAATAATATAGTTTTCTGTGTGATTATTTCAGGTCTGGCTGCCAGGAATGAACAAGCAGCCCCTCCTCCAACAAATCACCTGAAGCTAAAGTTTCTATGACCTTCCCCTGAAAACAAAAATCTGTACAGGTTTGAGCTGCATCAGAGAAAAGCTTAAAGAATAAGAAAGTGGAGGCTTGTGTTTTTATCAACATAATAACGCTGACCTCTGCAGAGAAAGCACACAAGAAGGTTGCTCTTAGATCCTGTCTGTCATATGGAGTCCCCAAATGCCTGGGGGACAAGTGGCTGCACCCCCTAAGCTGATTTCACTTATTACTTTCATGAAAGCCTTGCCATTGGGAAAAGGAGCCTAGATGGGGGCCTTTTCTTTCCCTCCTGGTGTCTGTTTGGTTTTGGTGGCAACACAGAGAAATGGATTTCTCCAGTTGGCATCATGATCTTTTTTCAGGCGGAAGTCAGAATACTCGTTCTTAAGTTGCACATACAACCTAGAAAACAGAGTGAACTCTCCTTTCACGTTTCCTGTAAGCAGGGCATTACCAATTTATACAAGAAAGTTTGGAACAAAGAGACTGATTCTGAATGTTAGAACAAAGCATTTCAGACAGCGGTAGACCCTCAAATAGGGAGGCACACTGTGCTGTCAAAACTTAGCATGTCCTTATTACTGGTTGAAAGAAGCTTCTGAGTACCCCTCAAATCCTTCAGAACAATTTGAAAAACTTTCCAGAACTATCCTTGCTTTTATGAGGAGCTTCAGTTCAGCCGATTTTATGAGCTGAAGTCTGAGGGTTTCTTGGGGAAGCAAGCAGGTTCCATCCCTTCTCTATTTTCCTGCCAGTGCCTGCAAGCTTCTGCCTGGCCTGGTCTACCAACCGTGTCCTGTAAGCTTCTGTCTGGGCTGGTCTACCAACCGTGTCCTATAAGCTTCTGTCTGGGCTGGTCTACCAACCGTGTCCTGTAAGCTTCTGTCTGGGCTGGTCTACCAACTGTGTCCTGTAAGCTTCTGTCTGGGCTGGTCTACCAACCATGTCCTGTAAGCTTCTGTCTGGGCTGGTCTACCAACTGTGTCCTGTAAGCTTCTGTCTGGGCTGGTCTACCAACTGTGTCCTATTCCTGTATCCCCTCTGGGAGATTTTTAATTCCGTGTAGTCAAAGCCTTTGCATGTGCTTTTCCCTTTCCTAGAACACTGTTCCCTTTCCTCCTCATTAAGCCAGCACTTACTCATACTCCTGAGCTCGGCTTCCAACATCCTCAGAAAAGCCTTTTCTGATCTGTCTGTCTGTTTGTATCTACCTATCATTTATCTATCTACCTATTATCTATTTATTATTTACCTATCATTTATCTATCTACCTATCTATCACCGATTATCTATCATTTATCTACCTATTACCTATCTATAATCTATATATCTTATATCGACCTATAATCCATTTATCTCCTTATCTACTCAATCTCTTTCCCTCCCTCCCTCCCTCCCTCCCTCCCTCCCTCCCTCCCTCCCTCCCTCTTTTCCTCCCTTCCTCCTTCTCTTCCTCCCTCCCTCCCTCTCTCCCTCCTCTCTCTCTCTTTCGCTCTAGTCATAGTACCAGGAGATTTCCTTTTGGCTTGCTCACATATTTATCTTTACTTGGGTTATTACCTTCACTCATCCCCCACTCCTCACGGTGGCTAGGGATTTTATCTGTGTTTAGGTACCATTGTGTTGCATCTCCCTGGGCTCGGAACTTGTGTAGTACATGGTAAGCTTAATAAACCTTTACTGAAAATGGGAATGCATAAGCAGTCAAGTACACCACACCACTCTTGAGCCAGACTCCAGGCTATGAACCCAACTTCACTGCCACTTTGTTAACTCATAAGAATAGTCCCTCGCTGTAAGAGAGACCCCACTGTTACTGCATCATTTTATAATTGAATACCCTAAAGATCAGAGTGATGGTATGTGTCCAAGGTTCCATCCCAGGTACCTGTCAGAGCAGGAATTCTAACAAGACACATGGCTTCAAATTCTGAGCGCCTAACTCCAGACCCCTGCCAGGTTTCCCAGATAAAGGAAACTATTGGGAATTTTGAAGACAGAGAAGCCCCGTCTGAGTCAAGCTCAGAAGGCAAGGTGCTTTGTCTAGAGAACGAGCACAGGTGCCAGGGGCCAGGCTGACATTCATGCACCTGTGAGCAAGGTAGGGAGCTAGAAAAAAATAAGTCTCTCCTCTCCTGTATCAGTGCATCTCCATGCCAGAATGTGAGGGTCAATTTCAGCTCTCATTTCAGCCTGCAACTTGGCCATGTTTTGCAGTCCACAAACCTATAGGAATGAAGCTTTAGATTCCAAAGGCAAAATAGCAAAGAATGAAAAAACTCAAGTAGAATAGATATCTTTAGAAGGAAATAGAAAAATCATAATGCCTGTATTGTCTAAGTGAGTAGCCACTAACCACACATGGTTATTGAATTTAAGTGAATTTAAATGAAATAGAAATTTTGCTTTTCAGGTATCATACCACATTTCAAGTGTAGACAGTGGCTCCATATTGATGTGTCTGTCCAGAAAGTTCTGTTGGACAGCTATAGCCTACAAAAGAAGCTGTGGGTAGATTTGCATAAAGTTGCTCAGTCTTGGCCTTAGACCTTTAGTAGAAAAGAAAGACTAGTGAGAGATGATACGTTGTGCAGGAGATGGAGAAGTGACATAAAAAGTAATAATAAACATCTTTGAAGGGTTCTTGTGTAGTAGGCAGTATGCTAAGGTATAGTTGAAGATGTCTTCAGAGTCTTAAAATGCATAATATAAATGGATGCCTAATAAGGACATCTCCTAGAGCTCCAATCAGATTCAGAAGGTTTCTTCTGACAATTGTGCTTCTACTCTCTGCCTGACTTAAAGCGATTATGGGAAAGAAGCTCTTGCTAATCCAAAGACTGAGGTCAGAGAACCCCATTTGACACCTTAGGAAGCCTTGCAGGTGGAAAATGATCATGGTGGAAGTTGGCAGGTCATGAATTTCCTGCGAATGAGACATCAGATGCCCCTTGTTGTTTATTCTTAGCTTGTGTCTCTCCCTCTTCTCCCCTCTGGTCACTCATGGAAGTCGTCTTCTTTTTCTTTGGACTCGTCCGTGCTTATCCTTTCGTCCCTTGTGTTGCTGTTTCCAAAGAAAATTATGTTTGCATTAGATTTTAATCCTTGGAAGGATGTCTCCCACCTCAACCTATTAGTTGCTCTCCTCCTTGAAGTCCCAAGACATAGCTGGAGAGAGACTTTGTGTGGGCTACCCTGTAGGTCAAGCCTAGAAATCTCATATGGAGATGTGCATGGCAGAGTACCCTGTCCTCTCAGCTCCCTTGAGAAATGGACACGCACCAGCAGGCCCTGATGCTCTCCTCTCCGGAGAGAGCTAGAGCCTTTGGTTGATTTCCCTTCTTGGTGCTAAAGGATGTCTTCCTCTTCACCAAATGTTCCAGAGGACCTTATGATGGGAAGATTTTTTTACTTCCAGTGATAGTTGCCAATCCCGCTTCTAGGTTTATGAAAAGAACAATATTTGTTGTCATGAATAGGACTATTTACATCTACACTTACTACTCCGCCTAGCCAGAAGTTAGAGAGATCCTTGTATACACATCTCCATGCCAAGACACAGGAAACTGAGGCACAGAAAGCAGAGATGTGCTCCAGGCATCTGTATTAAAGATCCAGAAAGAACAGCATGATATCCAGGTTCCCTGCCATGCCTTTGCCACAGCCCACATTTGCCTATTTAGTTACAACAAAAACCAGCGAGATAAACATAGATGTAACCTAGTCTAAACACCAAATTTCAGAAGTTTTCCTTCTGATGTTTAGTCAGCCATCCTGACCTTTACTGGAGGATAAACCAGCTCTCAGCAGCTGTGGACAATTATTTGCTGTAAGCCAGAGACCAGAGGGCTTGGAGAACGTGAGTTCAGCATTTGACGGAAAGAGATGTGCCTGACACCAGGAAGTTATTTGTGGAGTTGGTTCTAAAGTTTCAGAAATGAGTAGGTTCTGAACAGCTGACCAGGAATCAAGTTCTCTTCCTAGAAGAGAGTGAAGACTGCGTTGTGCTGCAGAATTTTCCATGACTGTGGCATTTACACAAATGTATACACACACCTGGATCTCCCCCAGCCTAGAGACATATGAACACACAAAAGTAAGCTACAGCTGCCATGGAGCTACCTAATTTGAGTTATTGGTTATTATAACTTGGGATATACATTATAATATTCAATTATTAATATATGATTATATTATTATCATCATTATTACTGATTTACCTTACTTGGTTATTTATTTGGTTTAATCATCTTGGGTTAACTCCAAGAAACAAGATTGAATTCTCTCACTCAGCTTGCATATCCTTATGAGAGTCTCTAAAAGTGTGGCCTTTCAGAGAGTCTGCTAAGAGAGACTCCTAACAGTTAAGAGAGGAACAAACACTTGGCATAATTTAGGGATGAGTTCAAAGCCAATAACATACACTATTCCAAGAAAGCATTTAAAAGTCAGCAACATGACTTGAAATCCATACAGTGGGTGTTTAATCCTTTAAGCGAATCTCTTTGTCCTTGAATAACAAACATGGTTTAAAAGTTTTTGAAAATGCCATCCACAGTTTAAAGCAGGATGTTATCTCCATACTTTGAATCTCTAAAACGAAAAAAAAAAACAACAACAAAAAAAACAGTCCTTGCTTGAAGCTGATAGACTTCATTATAGACAGATCATCCCACCCAACAAAGGATGGACACAGACACACACACCACACCATCACCACCACCACCTATGTTTCAAAACAACAGAATCTGGCCACCCAGAGTGTTGTAATAAGAGCAATCAGACTAATGAATTGCG
This sequence comes from Chionomys nivalis, assembly GCF_950005125.1. Taxonomy (NCBI): domain Eukaryota; kingdom Metazoa; phylum Chordata; class Mammalia; order Rodentia; family Cricetidae; genus Chionomys; species Chionomys nivalis. Next base: position 27,379,817 of record NC_080090.1, on the reverse strand, counting down.
TCTTGAGAGCAGAAGAAGAGGTCCTGTCTATAGGCCAGCCCACAGTACAGGGAAAATTTTGTTATAAACACTACAATACTTTGACTAGAGTTGAACTCCCAGGATGCTTTCCAGAGTAAGGCATCTGTGGAGGACTCTGTGTTCTAGAATTTTAATTAAACAGACCACAAAACCCACTAGCTCCAAGTAGAATTCTAAATCTGAATTTGAGAATAACTGCAGTTCTTAAAATACAAATGACAACAAGGGAAACTTCCTTGATTGTCCGGGGCAAAACTGTTAGGCACGATGTAGACCCAGCACAGAATAAAAGTGAGAGGCACAGACTATCGCTAGGGCGCTTACGGCCAAATCCTGCTCTACCTATTCACACACTATGTGCTCTCGGCCCAACTCCTTAAAACCGACAAATTCTGATAAGTTGGAATAATGAGTTAAAACTGGAGATAACCTTAGAAAACATCTTGGCCAACCTCTATCCAATTTGACTTGCCCATGATGATTCAGTGAGGAGACTCTGGAATTCCCAGTTCTCCACCGTCACTATTTCCATAAGAAGAACACAAGGACATCAACAGTCAAAGAGGAAGAGGATGGCAAGGGCCTTGTGATCCTGAACTGCTTACATGGAAAATACCAGAGGACTAGCAGATGAACACCACAGAGGTAACGTTTCTATGTGAACTCTCAGGAGGTAAGCTGGCAGCTGAGAGACTCTCCTTACCCCCTCTTTCTCCAGGACTGAGCCCTCGCTTCTGTAGTGAATTGTGTTTCCTGTATAAAGCATGAACTCCACCTTGGAATACAGGGCCTTGGAAACTATCCTACACTGCTTGTCCAGTCTCAGTTTTCACCCCATGGATATGGTCATTCGCCACGTAACTGCTTTGAAGTTCATGCTGGCCCCAAGCATGCCTCAGCTTTTCCATATGACTACATCCCTTAGTGATGCTATAGCCATCTTCATTTGTATAATATGGTTTTTGATGTTTGCACAATGACCAGATTGCTTAATGATGCCTTTCTCAAAACATATCCTCACTGCTAAACTGATGCATGAGTGTATACTGTCTGACCACACTGACCGCCACATACTTCCTAATGCTGTACACATGTATGATTTCAGGTTTGGAAATGTTCTTCCGTCCCCCTTGCAATGTCACTTGTCCTTTTATAAATGCCTACTCATCTCCAAGACCAAAAGCGAAGTTAGCTCATATAGTTTTCCTGGATACTATCTCTTCCTTTTAAAGAGAAAAGTTGAGCATTTTGCTGACAGTGGTCCACGGTGGTCCCATTTCATTCACTTAATCCTTTCTATGACTATGTGATGAACATGACTGTGATCCCTATTTTGAGAGGAGAACAAGACTGGTCAGAGTTTAGAAACTTGCCCCATTAATGGAAGATGCCATTTCCAGCCTAGCCAGTCTCACGCTAGATGCAAGTTCTTCCCCGTGGGACCATAAGTCTCCTAGTGAACCTTACTCATGCTTTGGATCCACCACTTCCCCAGTTTAAACTCCTGTGACTCTCACCCACTTAGATTAAAAGTCACAATGTCTGATATTTAGCGTATTTCTTGCTCCATGAGAGCTGATTGACATAAATGCAAACAAGCGTACTCAGCGAAGATGTGTCCGCGGATGAGTTACATGAGTGGAAGGAGAGTGGAGAGACGCTTGCCTTCCTTAAATGTGTGTATTATTAAGCTAGTTGACTGTAGTAGGAGCTGCGGGCTGCATTCCTGCCACCCAGCTACTGTCTGCCTGGCTAGCTTATGCCCCAAAATAACAACACACAAACTGTATTCATATAAACATTGCTTGGCCCATTTCTATTAATGTGTGTAGCACCACGAGCTGTGCTTACCAAGAAGATTTTAGCCTACATCCATCCTGGGTCAGAGCTTCATCGCGTCTGCCTCAGAGAGCAGCGGCATTGCGTCTTTCTGAGGCATCTTACCTCACTTCCTCTTCCTCTCAGCATTCTGTTCTGTTTACTCCACCCACCTATGTTCTAACCTATCAGGGCCAAGCAGTTTCTTTATTAATTAATCAGTGACCTTCCTCCATCAGTTGACCTCTTCCAACTTTACCAGGATCATACTCTATAAGGAAGGACTTTTGTGTTGTTTGGAAAATGTAACTAGATATTCAATACATGTTGAATACTGGCCCTGGGTCTTATCAATGGCACAAAATTCAAAGGAAAATCAAGCCCATACTCTGATGGCCAAAGAAGAGCCTAAAAATGTTGGAAAGATCAGAAAACATCTGGGCTTCTAAAAGAGTGAAGATGCTGTGCTCTTTGAGTTGAATTTTTTTTTTTATTGAAAACAAAATGAAAACCAACCACCTTTATGACTTTTTCATGATGCAAGGACTTGCCTTTTGACATGTCCTCCCTGGAAGAAGTTCTATCCACAGACTTCAAATAGATAAGCCTGCAGCTGCTGCGAATTCAAATGTTTAGACTACAGCAGTATGTGTTCTCCAACAGCTTGCTTATTAAGGATGCACAAAAATATCTTGAGAAAAATGAGAACAGATCTTAGCTTTGGGCAAAAAAAAATGTATAAGACATCAAACAGGCATATTTAGGAAGGTTCAGAAGTCAGTGCATAGGGCTCAGAGTTCATAAGGGTACCTGCCTCCTCTTAGAGCATGTGAACAACAGGGATTGCTGTTTCGGGAGGTTCTACTGTTGGAGACTGCAACCTCAGAAGCAAGTGTGTGGATTTCCAGACAAGAGTAGACAAAGAAAGAACAAGAACTATGGATGGCATGTTAAAATTTTATTGAATGGTCCACAGTGTCCAAATGCTTTGGACAAGCATGTGTTTAGAACTCCGGTGGGTCAACCGTGTCTATCTATGAAATGGGTCCAGATGTTATCTGTAACAGGGACTCAGGGATCTGTCTTTGTGTGTGTCGTGTGGAAAGGCTGATCCTTGCTATGTGGGAGACAGTTGGAAAGGTTTGGAATCTGGATTAAGTAGAAGCTTCCGGCCATCTGTGTGATCTCAGTTTAGTAACCCTTACAGCTATCTCAACAAAGACCTCTCTATAGTTCTAAACATGTAGCCTTGCTTTGGGTAAATGCCTAAAGCTATTTTCTCCTTGATTTTTATCCAGTTTTATTGGAAAAGGAAACTGAAAACTTAGTTTAATGTCCTGTGTTTGTTTCTGTGTTCTAATATGATCAAGCATCATTGTTTCTAGTTATAGACCACTTATTATGCAAGAGATTATGTCGAGTGATTGATACTACATTGTTTCTTTAACGCTTATGAGAAACTCAAGAGAGAGAGGTGCTTGTTATCTATTTTATGAACAAGAATAAAGAGATTAGCTAGTTATTCTACCTCAGAGACAATGGTTGTCTTTAACCCTTCCTTTAAAACCAAACTCCACACTTCCTTTAAAAAAACGCCTTTAATCCCAGCATCTGGGAGGCAGAAGCAGGTGGATCTCTGTGAGTTTGCCGCCAGCCTGGTCTACAAGAGCTAGTTTCAGGACAGGCACCAAAGCTACACAGAGAAACCCTGTCTTGAAAAACAAAACAAAACAAAACAAAAACAAAAACAAAAATAACCAAACTCACTCTACCAAACTCACTCTTAGCCCAAATAATTGCCCCAACTTTCCTAGTGTTTATTAAATGTTTTCCTAGATGCTTGATTAAAAGGGGTTTCTTTAACCTCCTCTGGACATGATACAGCCTCAGACATATACCAATAGCTAACTAAGTTTATAAAACATTCATATTTTTTTTTGTTTTGGAGGTTTGTTGGTTTGTTTGTTTTAATGAAAAAGACAGATGCTGAATTTTCCAGAAGATGAGTATGATCTATGCACTAAGTGGAACAGAAACAAATCAAGAGGGGAGAATGGCAGGATTAGAGGCTCCTTGTTGGACTTGAGGTTCAAAGTACCATCTTATATCAAAGAAGCTGTGACCCCAGGAGCCAAACAAAGTATTTGTTGCTAGAGGTTATATTCCGTGTTCACTCAGGAGCCAAGACCACTTCAAAGCCGTTATTCTGTGTGGTGAGCTGCTGCTGCCAAGGTGAAGAGTCCATGTGTTCCCACCATCCATAAACCTGTCTCTGCTCAGCAGGAAGGAACTGTACAAAATGGTGTAGCAGTCATTCCAGGGAAAGGAGAGACAGGAAGTGGGGGGTGAAGAAACAGGAAGTGGATGTGTCTCCCTTGGTAGCACTGCCGGAGCCCGGAGCCCGTAAGCATTCTACATCCTGACTGGCCAAGACAAACAGAGTCTGGAACTGGTGGGGAAGCAGCCATCAGGGAACAGCTGAACCACCACAGTCTTCCAGCCTCCCAACAGATTGTCACCGCAAGAGTGACACCAGGTCCTGTGGTTTCCTGCTGTCCTACACATAGCTTGGGCTTCCGATGACTCATGACCCATGGCGTGCCAGACTTTACATCCCATCTGCGATTGAGCCCAACCTGTACACAGCCACCACCATTTCCACTACTTTCTCCTTTGGAGTTTAATGAGAGGATTAAGGATGACCCAGATGTGAGTGGACGTCCTTGTATGGCCCATCAGCCTGTAAAAGTCTTCTGTACACCAGCATGCAAACACAAAGCCAGGAATCGGAAGCTGTCAGCTGCTCCAAGCCCTGGCCTTCGTGCCTAACTCTGCTAGCATATGAGAAAGAGGAGAGGAAACTGACATTTATTAACCTTGGTTTGGAAAAAGTTGGATTGGTAGTGTGGCAGGAATAGGGGTGTCAAGTTGCATCTGGTCAGCCACTTGCTAGCTGGGTAATCTTGTGGCTTTACCTGGACTTTCTAAACCTAAAGATTCTTTTCCAGAAAAAGGATGCTATCTATATCTACCCTTTTCATGGGTTCTGAGGATCAATCAGAAGTTAAAATGTGAAGTCTCATGAAATGTTAGCTTGTATAATTATTATTTTGCCACCATTGATACTTGCAGTTAGTTGGTACTAGCCGAAGAAGACAGTTGCCTCAGAGAGAACTTATACCTGGTACAGAGTAAGTACTTCTGCATGTTACATACTGGGCTCCAGCTATAAGCCACAGGGAGATCTTGATGCTCATTTAGGAAGCATTGATGTCTTGATGCTCATTCAGACAGCATTGAGTATAAAGATGCCTAAGGTCTATGCGCCTCTTGGAAGCTGATTACCAAGAGTGGCCATGATGCCTCTCACCTATTGCCAACACTAGTAACCCAAGACTCAGTTACACAGAAGCCTGTGGTACAGCTCCACCAAACTTATTGGAGGCTCCTCAGATAGAGGGTGTGTACCAAGTGCCAGTGTAGAGGGCAGGGAATAAACTGTATCTCCTCTCTCCACGGTGTAGTGAAAGACACAGGTTCTTTCCACTAACACAAGGAAAGCAGGCTGCTGCTCAGAGGCAGCAGAGAGGCAGACAGGTGAGGCATGCAGGAATTGACCAGCCCTGAGAGCAGACATCTGTAGATTGTTCTTGGGAAGTGTAAATTTAACAATGGCCCTTAAATGTTATTGTGAAAGGGAGTGAACTGGTCAGATAAAGGGGTTGTCTTTGGTAAGAAGCAGTATCTTAGGCTAGAAGGAGGAGATAAGCTGGAATCGAAAGCTAAAAAGGTGAGAGATGGCAGTGTTTGATGGCTTTGACCTTCACAAAGATCTGGATTCTGTTATTTATGCCTGGGGAGGATCAGCTCAGGCATGGGTGCTGAAATGGATTTGAGTCATGGCTCTCTCTGCACATTGTATGACCTTGGACAAATGCCTTCTGAACTTCCCACAGTAAAGCACAGATTACAAAGTAGCTGTCTCTCTGGACTAACCGCGTAGGCTGTTCAGTAATGGACCCCAAACAGTGGGTTCCTCAGACATTAGTTAATGTTGTCATTGTCAGCAATCCAGAAGGCCTCACAGTGGTCTAGGAAGGAGTAAGGAGTGCCTGGCTTACAACTGTGGAGAACACACAGCGAGACTGTATGTGTCTTTCTGAGACCACTTGGGCAAGTTAGCAGCCAGGCTGAAAGGTGGGCCAAGTGTGAAAGGGGACACTAGTGGTGGCTTCGGGATTCAGGCTTGGAAGATCAGGAGTTGGACAAGAGGTTTCATGATCTCATTTGTTCCTATCCCAGATCAAATGTGACTGGTAAATCCTTCAATTTGGTCTTTTTAATAGGACTCTCAAATTCAAAGTCAGTAGAATTTTTTGGGTAAAGAGACTTACATAACCCTTAGGGCACAAGTTAAAGTCAACCATCTGAATTGATAAGATGATGTAGGGTTCCCCTCTGTGTGCTGTGAATATGTTTTATTACCATTGATTAGTAAAGAAGCTGCTTTGGCCTATCTCAGAGCATAATAAAGCCAGGCAGAAAATCTGAACAGAGATATGTAGAAAGAGGAAGCAGATTCAGACAGACTCCATGTAGCTGCCAAAGAAGACAGACACAAGAATTTTACTGGTAAGCCACAGCCTCGTGGTGATACACAGATTAATAGAAATAATAGAAATGGGTTAATTCAAGATGTAAGAGGTAGCTAGAAATACGCCGGAGTCATTGGCCAAACAGTGTTGTAATCAATATGGTTTCTGTGTGATAATTCAGTTCTGAATGACCGAGAAATGAACAGTCAGTCTCCATTTACAATAAGATGATCCTAAAAGGCATTTAAAAGCAATTGCGTAGCCAGCCCTAGCAGTACAGGCCTGTAATCCTGGCTCCTTGGGAGGCCGAGGCAGGAAAATTACAAGTTCAAGGCCAGACTGGCTGAGCCATGCAATGAGCCTTTGTCTCTAAAATTAAGTTTTAAGATAGTTAAGTTTGTCACTCAAAAATTCAGCATTTGCCCAGCTTACACAGTGCCCGGGATTCAGCACCCAGGAAGCTAGAAGAACTAGGCAGTTGCTCTGTTACAGAAGCCAAATAACGGGCACTTCAAATAGGCCATGATGAGATTGTGGTCAATGATGTCTTCAACAAGCAAATTCCAAAGAATGCAGAGGAAAGAGACATAATAAGAAGCAGAAACAACCCAGGAACCCCTGCGTGTGCTGCTTTTGTCAAGATGCTCTGAAATCAGGGTTTGAAACAACAGCTCAGTTGGTTAAGTATTTGGTGTACAAGATGAGAACCTGTTGTCAGATTCCCAGTACCATATCAAAGAGAGAGAGAGAGAGAGAGAGAGAGAGAGAGAGAGAGAGAGAGAGAGAGAGAGAGAGAGAGAAGACCGCAGGTATGCATGCAATGTCAGCAATGGAGAAGAGCAGACAGGGGAATTCCTCGAGCTTGCTGGCTAGCCAATTCACTAAGAGACCTGTCTCAGAAACTAAGATGGAGAACAGTTGAGGAAGATAGACTATTGACTTCTGACCTCCGCAGGCACCTACATTGCACAGATATATTCATACATATGGGTATGCACACACATTCAGAAATACAAAGACTGAGAGAAGATGGACGAACGGCACACAGCAAGGGTGAGTTTGAGGAGAAAGGAGTTTGGTCTGGTTTAAGGGTTGAAGAGCTTCACCTGAGAAAAAGGGAAAGGTGGGTAGGAAGGAAAAGTTGTTCATCAGTCTCAGAGCACAGGAAAGTGGGGGGGGGGCGTCCATTCGGAGCAGACAAGGATCACGGCATAATGGACCCCAAAGCCAGGAACTCCGGCTTGGTTTTCATCTTAAAGTAGTAGAGTAGTCGACGGGGTTCCGTTTGGATTACCGCTGCTTTCTGATAAACTAGATGCTTCATCAGAAAGTTCACTTCCAAGGTGTTTGAAAAGCGGAAAGGGGGATTTTTATTCCTTTCTCTTCCCCCTCTTGAGAAGCTGAGTACAAAGCAGGGCTAAACAGAGGAGAGAGCAGAAACTCAGGAACCCAGCCAGACAAGCCAGCATCAGCTAGCGCCAAAGGGAAGTGCCTACTCCGAGGACAGACCTGGGCTCAGGTGAGAGGGAGACAGCTCTAGCTTTGTAAACACGCTGTCTACCTGGCTGGAGGTTTATAAGAATTGATCAGTTCTTGAAGCTGGCTTTGGAATCTGCCATGGCTTTGAGAAAGAATGATGCTTGGGATGTGAACAGAAAGTAAAGCTTGTGCTAACCCACACTCAGGTCATAAATAGACTGTGGATGCAGCAGAGGGGAACACAGAGTGTCTGGAAGACAGCTACTGCCAGTGGTCAGAAATGCGCCACTATAGTACTGGAGGGGAGCGTCCTTGAGCTTCCCACTAGCGCAGGCCCTTCTCCCTGCAGTTTGCCAGGGACAGCTCCAACGTGGTTTTGAGTGACTTGGGCAGCAGGGCTCTTGCCTCTTCCCTTGTTACACATTTTTGACATCTCCTGGATTTCTACATCACGGCATTTCCTGAAACAGTCCAGCAGCATTCCCTTCCTTTTTTCCTTTTTTCTTTCTTCCTTCCTTCCTTCCTTCCTTCCTTCCTTCCTTCCTTCCTTCCTTCTTTTCTCCCTTTCCTCCCTCTCTTCCTCTCTCCCCTCCCTCCTTCATTTCTTTCTTCCTTTTTTCCTTCCTTCTTCCTTCCTTTCCTCCTTCTCTTCCTCTACCCTCTCCGTCCCTCCTTCATTTCTTCCTTCTTTCCTTTCTTTTTTTTTTCCTCTTTTTTTTGTCTCACTGATTGGAACTTAAGCTTTCCTGTGAAGAGGAACAGTTTTTACTGTGACTTTAGGGTTTCGTGGTTCAGCCTGCCCCCACACCCCACCTTGTCCTCAGGTTATCGGACTCAGAGTGGAAGAATACTGCATGAATCCTCCAGTTAAGAAGTGGAGGTGCTGCATCCAAAGTCTCTAGCACCTGCCTTTGAGGTCAGCAGCCTGCCATGGACATCCGCTAGGAAGCCCCTGGAACCCCATCACCCTTCCAAGACTATTTTTACACAGACCAATGTGTTTCCCTGGTGTGGGGAGAGCCAGGGGTCGAGGGCAAGGAGAATGAGGTCCAGGTTCTGAAGCTGGCAGAGCATCAGAGTGTGATTGGGTTGGGTGGGTCTGGAATCCTTTCTCTGAATTCTTTTCCACAAAAGAGTCCAAATATTTCTGGACTGACACCTCATTGAACTTGTCCCTGCTCCCACCCAGGTCTCTATAACACCTGAACACCTGTTTTGCAGCCCATTAATTCAGCCACCTCATGTCCACGTTCTGCAGGAACTTACACATTCCAAAGGCCATGCACATGCAATGTGTACTGGTCTATATTGCAAATGAGTGTCCCATTCCACCCACCTCTAGCAACCAACCTCAGCTGGAGTCCGGATCATGAGCTCAGGACTTTTTCTTTCAATCTAAAAGTGCTCTGTATCACCCATGAGACTTTAGCATTATGTGTCATTTCGGTAAGACCATGCTCTCCCCAAGGACGGAAACTCTGTGACCCAGGGCCGTTATCATATCCTTCATGAGGAATGCACAGAATTGGCTACATTTGAAAAGTGCACTGGGTAATTAGTTATCACCACAGCTCATGTAAACTTCCTTCTCCTTTTTACAAGCATCCCTTATGCCACACCGAAGACATTTGGGTGTTGGGCTGTCACTGAAAAACGTAGATGAGGTTGTTGCATCTGAACTTAGATTCATACAGAACCAACCAGGTACTATGGATCTGATAAATATAAAATATAAGTTTAAAATTCAGTGCACTCCTAGGTGATAGTCACTGTTGCTGCGTGCACACATACACAGTGTTTGTTCCACCACACAGCCCTTCTGTTCACGTGAGACAGAGTGGGCTCCATCTTCGGCCTTTATTTCTCCTCCATTCATGTTCTTCCATTCTAAGTGCACTCCCGAGCTCCCTTCCATGCTGCTTTCCTAGCTACTGCCTTTCAATCTGCTTGTTGGCAGTTTGGAGTTCTCTAATTTTCCTTCTGGTGTATTCCACCTCCAATCCTAGGCCATTCTACTGACTCTATCCTTCCAAACCCAGCTATTTCTCACCATCTCCCTTTCTTCCAGTCCAGGCCTAGCCACACTCATCTCTTTCCTAGATTACACCTGTACCCTCATAGTAGGGTTCCATGCCGTGCCCTGAGGCACTGTCCTCCAAAGAACAGAAAATATGTACCTTGATACCATAATGACTCACAGGTTTATTAAGAAGAATGCCAAAGTTGCTCCAACTCTAACTTGACTTGTGGTTCCCTTGGTCTCTGGCCTCAAGTCCTGATGCTTCCCCCATTGCCTTATTGCTGCTCTGGGGACACACCAGGCAGGCTCCCCTCTTCTGGTCTTTGCTCCAGCAGACCTTGCTGCCTGCACATTCTTCTTGCTGATACTACTAGCCTGACTCTTCATTCCCTCCATGTCTCAATGAGGTTAGTTCAACCACCATGCCTCTGTGTGCACACTGTCTGGTGCTCTCTCTTCTGCTCCCTCCACTTGACTTTCTCCATAGCTCTTAACACCCAACCTGCCCTGTAAAGTTACTTATAATTCTACTGTTAGGCTGCCCTTTTCCCACTTGTATAATGCAAGGTATGTTAGGGTTCTCTCTCTCTCTCTCTCTCTCTCTCTCTCTCTCTCTCTCTCTCTCTCTCTCTCTCTTTTGTTTGGAAACCTGACTCCCATCTCAGAGTTCCTGTGGCCTTAGCACTATGAGCTGACCAGTCACTTAATCCACCTCACCTTGCCTGGCCACCAGGCTCAATCTCAGTCTCAAACACCCTGCAGCCTGTCTGTTAAAAAGCCATTTGCACAGCCCCAGCCTGCCTTGGCAAACCACTCCTGCCTTCGAGAACATGAAGGGCAACATCACATTTGTCTAAAACAAACCCAGTTAGAGATAGGAACTTTCTGTGTCACAAAAGGCTCCTGTGGGGTGTGTGTGGGGGACTGCTAAAATGTAACCATATGGCCACTCTCCTGGCAAGCCATTCATTCCTTCAAAAAGAATTACAGCCTGCCATAGCTCTGGTCCTGGCATTAGATTGCCCTTTCCTCCTCTTGATGCTTCTGAGGATGCTGGGCAAAGATGTCAAGTCTGTAAGGACAGAGATGGGAAAGTTTTAGTTTGGAGGAAGTACAGCTCCGCTCTTTAGTCATGGTCCCTTGCAGAGATCTATGTTAAGGAAGATGAATTTGAAGACTTCAAATGTGTTCATAATTAGTCCTCTGCTGAATTTCCCTTTGACATCGCAGAAGTTAGCACCCTAAGGTCGAGGTGAGGAAGTACCAGGTGTGTCCTGCAGGTATTCAGGGTGGTAATGGTGACCTTTGCTTTCTCCTCCTCTCCCCTCTTCCTTTTTATCTTCCTACTCCCCTCTTCCTTTTTCTTCCCTTCTTTTTTCTCCTTCTCCTCATTTTTCCCACCTGAGCACTGGATGTTACCATGGCAATATCTTTCCAGAGCTTTGACAGAAGAGACTTGCTTAGGCCTTATTTACTATCATGGGGTAAACAACATCGCATTCAGGGAGCGTGAGCCCAACTCTTGGCATTTCATCAGAACCCCAAAGGGCAAGAAATCAATGAAGTGGATTCCTTGGACAAGGAAACCCTAAGACACTGTTAACTTCTTTCCCGTGCAAGCACAACCAGCTGTCCAAATGTTAAATGTTTTCATAGTAACTGTTTGGAATCTCTAGTTTGGGGTCTTGTTCCAGACACTGCCCTCAATACCCCAAACCCCAGCTCCCTGGCGCTGCCCTTCTAGATCTGGCCCCTGAGAAAGTCTACCATAAGGTGGCTCCTCCTCTGGAAATGCCCGAGACCACGCCTACAGGTTATTTAAGATGAGGTGTCCCAACCTGTCATGTGGGTCTCTCTTGTGGATTTCTCTTCTCCCCTGGGGTCTTCCAGGAATGCTTTGCTTCAAATTAAACCTGGGCTTACTAATTCTTCATTTGGCTTGGTTTGATAGGCTGCGCCGGTGGAGAGGCTTAATATTGGGGTTCAGAAACCTTTCAGTAACTTGCTTTCAAAATCATCTCTGGCTATTAGAAAAACATAACATAAATTGGGTAGCTTTAAAACAAGAACCATTTCTTTCCCAGTTTCCGAAGGCTGGGAGGTCCACGATCTAGCTGTTGTGTTGATGGATGGGGCTTTGTGCAGTCACTGGGAAAAGGGTACCACAAACTGAGGAGTCGGCTCTGTCAGGAACTGGCCCATGGGCATGACTGTGTGGCATTTTCCTAATTGCTAAGTGATGTAGAAGAGCCCAACCCACTGGGGTGCTGTTATCCCTAGGCGTATGAGTCTGGGCTATATAAGTAAAGTAGCTAAGTAACCAGAGAAAGCCAGCTAGAAAACAGCCTTCATCCATCGTCTCTGATGCAGTTCCCATCTCCGGGTTCACAACTTTAGTTCTTGTCCTGGCTTCCTTAGATGATACACTGTTATCTTACCTGTAAACCAACTGAGCTCTTTCCTTCCCGAGCTGTTTTTGCCAGTGTTTTACCGTAGCAGCAGAAAGTAAGCAATGTATGGTCTAGAGAGGGCCTACTTCCTTTCTGTTCTTAGAGGGCCCCTTTTCTTCCATCCTCGTATGAGAGAAGAGAGGAAGTACATCTTGAGTTTTCATATGGACAGGAATCCTAATTGTGGGGACTTTATTGTCATTGCTGGGAAAACCTTACAGATGAGTTCACATTGGTCTTGGTCCACAGAATGAGTAAGGATTTGAAGGGGGTGGGGAGAAACATTGCAAATATAGGGAAAATCATATCTTCAACTTGAAGTCATCCACACACTTGACATTAGATAGCATTAGACATTAGACAGTGTGTGGTCAGGCAGTACATTCATGCATCATTTAGCAATGGGAATGTATTTTACGAGTGCCTTGTTAGGCAACTTGGCTGTTGTTACAGACACAAAGACAACGGCAACCGTCCCACTAAGTGGTAGAAACCTATGGGACCTCTGATGTATGGTCCAGCATGACCTGAAATGCCACTACATAGCAGATAACCATATTTATGGGGTAAGAGTTAAGACCAGACAAGTAATCTATGACAGTTCAAAAGGATCCTGTGTTCCAAAGTGGAGTCCATACTTCATAAGGAAACATGGGGATGCAACATGGTCCTATTCACTCCAGAAATGAGGGCTGAGTCATGGAAGAGGGGCTTCCCAGATGCCTGTTGAGCATCTCAGAGTTCCCAGGAATGTTCAGCTCTGGCATTCATCAGTCACCATCAAATATTTGGTCAGGACTCTAGCCAGCTTTATTTTCAAATGTATGAATAACCCATGCTCGGGACTTCAAAGGGCATTTATCAAGAAGGTGTTCCCGCAGGCTCTACCCCTCCTTGCCTGCATCTTTTTTCTAGCTAATTCATCTTAAGAGTCAGCTAAAGCAGGACCTTCTGGATCCATGAGTTCCTGCTTCTCATCTTGGCTACCACACAACTTGCTAACCATCGGATCCCGCTGTCCTATGCTGTTCCTTTGAAGCAGTGCCCTCCCGGCCTGGGTTTTACCTTCTGTTTTCTGTGGACACTGAGCTCCAGAAAATGTTTCCCCTCTGTTTTCTAGAAATAATAGAAGTAATAACTATTTATTAAGTGAATTAGGATATAACTGAGTGAAAAAAAGAAAACCTCGTTAATGCACCTCTTATTCTGCAGTTGTTACGTGTATAGTCGTATGGATGGCTTTGTAAGTGAGACAACAGTTTGTAGTAACCCTGCTTTCCATGGGAGAGGCATTCCTAGATACTTACATCCTACATCTACTCTGCTCTTTTCGTACACATGTATCCATAATGAAATTTAGTTGGTAGATTATTTGCAGTAAGATGTTAGCAACTGATAAGTTGTGGAGTAATGATAGCAGATACTCTAACAAAAGTCGTGTGACTATTTCTCTGTCTCTCGACTCTCAATATTCCAGACTGTACTCACCTCTCCTTTTGTGATGCCGTGAGATGACGCAATGCTCCCTGCCATCGCAAGGTGAAGTCAGGAGAATGGTACAGGGCTATGAGTTAGCTTTAGGTCACTATATACAGACTACTTGGATGCGAACGGCATGCTACCACAGTAGTCTCTGTGGTTACCTTAACAGCTACTAAGTGACCAATGGTGGCTGACATATGGATACACTAGACAATGTTTATGGTTTATGTCCCTGGTGGGGAGCAGCAAGAAAGTACAAGATTTCAACATAGTGAAACAGTGAACAATATTAAACTTACAAGTTGTTTATTTCAGGCATTCTGTGGCATGGAAAACCATTGTCATGACTTGGGGGGGGGGCATGATGTGGGACCCCAGTGGTGACTTGACTTGGGGTTGGGGAGTGCTATGGAATTGGAACGTTATGCTGACTGAGGAGTGCTGTGGATAACACTAACCAACAAACACACAGAATCTTTCCAGAACGACTGACTACACGTGCTTGGTTAAAAATAAATCAGATATTTTGCCATGTAACAGTTTATCTGAAATATGGGTTTTTTTTTCCACTTAACTTGTACTTTGTTCAGAAACATCCAGGATGTTCATGGTTGCTTAGGGTTTGGGAAGGAGGAAACCCTGCCCTAGTGGAGCATCTGTTGTGAGCGGTCACGTCTGTGAGGCAGCTTGAACCAGAGCCGCTCTCTCAGTCCTTGGCCTTCGTTAATGTTCAGAGGTCCGAAATAGAAGGTGATGTCTCCTACACTGCTCTTTATACTTGGACTGGCCGCCTGCAGGCTGGTTCTCCCCCTGAGCCACTGTGCCACCTCCAGCTCCTTATCTCTTTGGACGGCGCTGTGAACAGCGGGCACTGTGGCTAGGATTCAGGCTTCACGCCCGGATTCCGTCCAGTTGTTTTCATCCTTGCCCGTGAGCTCCAGGTAGAGACCACCACCCTAGACAAACCTTCAGTGCCCTACCCCCGTATGGCTTATGCGGATGTTAGTCCTTCTTTAGCTCTGGACCTCAAATTGTACTGTTCTGTCAATCTCAAGTTAGCTGCTGCCTCCTTCAAGTCTTCCTATAGCATTACCTCGAAATCTGTCAGATACGAAGCAGGAAGGATCAGAGTACAGGGGCAGATGGACTAATAATGTAAGCCTGTCAGGGCTCTGCTCCATCCCTTCCTTCTCCCTCCAGCATTTTGTTATTATTATATTCTGCTGGCATTTAGGAGCATTTGCGACTAAGTTCAGAATGAATCAACCAAGTTCTGACAGATGTGAAATCTGCCTCTAAACACAGCGATGAGTAAGGACCCAGCTTGGGCCCTTGCAGCATTCGCAAAGCCTTTGTGTGAAATGAATGTTAATTCTCTTGAGCATTTCCACCAGACTCTGAACGCCTTGAAAGGAGAAGGCCATCTGCAGAGTGGCGACTTGGGGATGGGAGGGACGTGGCCTTGTCTGAACAGAGCCTAACTTTCATGAGTGTTCTTCATCCAGGGAGAAGCTTATGTGGCTTGATGGCATGTTTCTGGCCAAGTCAAGATCCACCGGGTTCCAAGATGAATGGCCGCATTCCTAGGGATCTAGAATAGTCTCGTGTGGCTTCAGTCCATCGAAAATGACAAGGGTAGAAAACCAAACAACATTGTCCTGAGAATTCACAGGAATAAGCAGAAAGGAGAGAGGCTTTCACATTCTTAGGAGTTATTATTTATTATTATAACCTTGCTCATTTCCAGAGAGATCCTGGGACATTTAAAAACTCACAATAAAAGAAGATGGCAACATAATACTACTATTTAAAAGAAAATGATAGATTAATACAAAAAAACTCCAGACTATTCCATTTAACTTCATGGAGAGGAGTCTTTGAAATTAAGTTAAGTGGCTCCAGGCTTTTTATTTATAGAAGCAGCTTGGATGTTGGTCTGGGAAGTGAGATATACAAGACTCTAAATAAACCCGAGTCACAGAGAACTGTAAGTAATAAAGGACCATGTGGACGAAGAAAGAAATCCTTTAAATACTCTGTCTAATTGATAGAAAAAGCATTTTGTATTCGATAAAGCCCAATAAAACAACTTAGAGACAGGATGTAAAAATTACATATCTGTACGCTTACAGAATCACAAGATCCATGCTACCATTCTGGGCCCCGGGGACAAAGAGGAAAAACAAACAGGAAGAAAAGTGGTATTTCGAATAAAGAAAAAAAAATTTCATTCCTCCTTCCCAAGAGGAGCGTAGAAATGAAGTGTGGGTGAGGGGTACAGCCTGGCCGGGTGCCCAGCTAAGCAAGGGCAGTCCTCAGTTTGAACTGGTCAAAAGCGCCCCCTCTGGGTGAATGTAACACTTTGAACATGCGGCTTGTAATCTGGGAGGCTACCGGTGCCTCCCTGGAAACAGCTTCCAGCTTCCCAGGGGGCGCTGGGCTCAGTCTTCCCTTGTCTTCTCAGGAGTGTGAATTTCCTAGCTGACCTTGCCTGCTTAGCGGCATTCTGTATGAGACTCTGGGGTCTGGGGCTGGGCGCATTGAATTGCAAGCTCCCTTCTAATTTTGAAATCAAACCTCACCTCCCCTGCAAAGTGCAAATTCACAGCCGAGTCAGCTCTGCTCCCATGGGGAGGATGGGGTGGGCTTGAGCCCATGAAAGGCTAGGTTAATTGTTCATTATTATCCTGGAATGAAACTCTCTGGATTAAACAAAATGGGCCTCGTTTACCTTTCAAGGAATAAGAAGCCATTCCCTTTTGCGTCCTGACTCATTCGTATTCTGACATTTTAAAGAGCATTTAGGCTCTTACCTGTCTGCATTTAGTTTTATTTCTTCAAGTAAATAATAACAATGTTAATAAACCACATATACAATAGTATCTACCATGTATTGGCCCCTTTCCAATGTAGTAAGCATTGCTGGGCAAGCCCTTACTGTATCTTCATAGTCTCTTGCCAGCCCCACTGGTAGGCATGCCATTTTCTCCATTGTACAGATGCAAAATCTGAGACTCAGTTATTCAGGAATAAAAAGTAGCACAGTCAAGTTTTATACCTATAACACTTTTTTTTTGTGAAGGGGATGCAGAAATTCTCCTCTCTGCAAATACAGTTGGGATCTATTCATTTCAGAATATTTGAAGTCACCGAAGAGGGGAGGAACAATTAACTTGAATCTCAGCCTGCTGCTGCCCATCCTCCTGAAGGGGCAGCACTATGATGAAAAAAACCTCCTTTGGGTTACAGCACAAAATACAGCAATTGATACAGCGTTAAGCAGTTGAAGATTAGGGCCTAGAGAGCTAACTAATCTGGAAAGAGCTTGCCTTGCTAGCCTAAGCACTGAGTGTAAGTCCTTGCGCCCACATTCAAAAAGAAAAACAGAAAAAAATGAGGCCTCCTAGACGATGCTTATGATCCAGTGCCGTGGAGATGGAGCCGTGAGATCCCTGGAGCTTGCTGGCCAGCCTACCTGCCTGATGACCTCCAAGACAACTAGAGGTGTGCTCTCAGTATACAAGGTAGACAGTTCCTAAGGAATGACATTTGTGTGCACACACACACACACACACTCCAGCTTAGAAATAGGGGAGACCAAATATTGTCCATGCTATAATGCTTTCTTTTCTTTATTTTTTTATTAGTATGTATTAATACTAATTATAATTTATAATTAATATAAAATTAATATTAATATTAACATAAAACAGGTCCCATTGTGACCTTTTTGTTTGGTGTCATCAAGATAACTACAAATCAATGGCACACACACTATTTCTAGCAGTACCAGGGATTGCACCAAGGGCTTCGTAAGTAACCTACCACTGAGCTACAGTCCCAGCCCTTGTTTTTCTTTCATACTTCCTAGGTTATACTTCCCAGGTTCATTCATACTTGTTAGTAATTTTCATAATAACTCAGGATCATTGCAGCTTTGGCAAAGGTTAATGAGGAAGCACATCCTTTACTAAAGCCTCTGCTGAGAGCAAGTGGAAGGCGCTTAATCATGGTCACGAGCCTACAGCTACCCTCTCTTATCAGAGCTTCCACTCTGGAGGCTGTGTAGCTTCCTGCAGCTGACACGGTACAAATCGCACCCCAGTCTATACTGCTAATCCATCGAAAAACATGTCTGTGACTCCATGTCATTCCTCCAATGGTTAGTATCCATTGATGAAATCCACGGTGTCGGGAGCCCTCTGAACCCCTCCCATCATCAGAACATGAATGTCCTTCATGGGTTCAAAAGGTTTTCTTCCTAGAGGTATGAGCAACGGAAGGATTTGTTCAATTGCTTCTCCAAGTGAAGAAATTCTCCGAGAGAATTTTTGAGAGACAGCTGTGTTCCAAGTAGTAGACTGAACATTTAAGAGTTAACTCTTTTAGTGGGTGTCATGGTATCTACAATTCCTAGGCTTTGAAAAGTGAGGCAGGAGGATGACTCGAGCTCGGCCTGAGATACACAGCAAAACAAAAACAAACAAACAAAACAGATGAAGGAGGAAAAAGAAACAGCAATGATGCTTTCATTGTTAAGAGCAACCCTGTGAGTTTTATGAAAACAGTCTCAAAATTCAGCATTCCCCCGCTTTTTCTAGGCATAGGAGAATGCTAACAGACTTGATTCTGGCACAGTTTAGCCACTAAGCAATGCTAGTGTCTAAATCTGTGGGGAACTGATGTAGCATCCCCTCCCTGGTACTTTTCTCCGTTTGTGAAGCCCTCTGGCTTCAGCCAGTGGCAGGATTTCCTACTTCTCTCTCACAAAGCGCTACGATGTGTCTGTCATCATGACATCTTGGTATCCTACATATTAGATCTGAGCCACAGCTCACGAGTCATGCCATGTTCTGGGAAGCTTTCAGGAAGGACAAGAGGATTAGTGGAGAAGGGAAGCAGACCTCTTCCTCCTCTTCCATGGTCAAGTGCACCTCAGGGAGTCCCTGCATGGGAGAAAACGAGCCTCCATTTTGGCCCACACATGAGAGAAACTCCCATGATATGGACACTTGATCTAGTCTCAAGAACACTGGGTATTTCTGTCTTGCTTGTCTGGTATCAGCTCTCCCATTACCAAGAAATGCTTGAGTCCTTGTGGGAAATCACAGCTGTGTAACGGCAGCCATTGCTGCCTTGTCTGCCTTTCGTGTGGGACAAGTGGGGAAATGCTCCATCTGTCATCCTTACTTTCAAAGATGTCTCCATTA
The DNA here is from genome assembly GCF_950005125.1 of Chionomys nivalis. Lineage (NCBI taxonomy): Eukaryota > Metazoa > Chordata > Mammalia > Rodentia > Cricetidae > Chionomys > Chionomys nivalis. The sequence continues at coordinate 27,360,742 of NC_080090.1, read as the reverse complement.
CAGGGCTAGCTGCCTGTGGACACTTATGAGAGATTCTGGCTGGTTTGATAGTCGTAAACCACACACACACACACACACACACTTCCCTTGTTCACGGGGGAAGGGAACAACGCTAGTAGTCTATCCATTGAATGAGTGCTGGACTTGACAAGAAGGGACAAAATCTACCCTTCCTGTTTCACCCTAAGCTGTTTCCCGAAGCTCAAATTTCTGAGTGGCTATAAATAATTTGCCTCAACTTAATTTCTTTCACTCAAATGTATGGAAAAATATGTCTGTTGTAGGCAATGGAAAGTAATTAAGACATTAGCCCAGTGTCGGATGTTCAGACAGCCAAGTCCCATTAGGCTACATGTCAGGACTGCTGAACTTGAATGCACAGGAGAACAGCAGTGCAGGGGATAAAATGACCCAAGGAATCCTTGCCATATTTCACATTAAGCTCCCGCCTTTCTGCTCTGGCCTTCATCCTCTCTGGTTCTCTGCTGCTATCTCTTGAACGAATTGATTTTGCCAAATTTGAGGATCTTCCTTGTAATCTGTTCAATATGTGCGCGCCCTCTGGAAGAAACCCAGCAGCCTCTGCGCCTTCCTATCTGCTCCCAATTTCCTTTACTGTGAATTATGTCATCTAGGTTTTGTGCTGTTGCCAGTGGGAAAAGGCTGTCTGGATCAATTTTGTCAGGCGGCCTCCTAGGCCAAGGAACACCAATTAGATCACCGCAAAGCCAGCCTGTGCCCGGGAAGATCAACCCCAGCTTCCTCTACTTTTCCTCATTGTTTAAGCTCTTAACCTTGGGAATGAGTTTGCATGTAGGTTTCACTCAGTGCTTCTGCCAAAACCTCTGCCCATGACAGGGCAGGTTTATTCCAGTCTTGGACAAGCCGCAGCGATGCTCTGAGGTCCTATATCTAGGCTGAGACGCATGGTGCCTGTGTAGGTGACTTCTGACCTGGGAAATGAGAATTTTGTTGTTACTGTCCCTCTCCTGACTTCAAACTACCCTCAGCTAAAATGGGGAACACTGGTGATTTAGGTTAGAACAGAAAGAGTTAAAACCACACCCACATCTGCACAAGCCGTGAGGGGTAAAAACAACTTTACACTAGATAAGATCCACATTATCTTGTCCCATTATTGAGTTTGGTGTCTATGAGGCAAACATACGATTCAAACACCTTGTGGGGGATTTCACTTCAATCTTGTCCTCTTGGCAGAATTCATCTGGGGGACAGACTGCGCTCCCATGGCCTGCTCTGGACCCTAAGAAGCCTCTCCTGTACTCTAGTCATGGCATCTAGAAGAAATCCTGAAGCTAAACAATGTGAAATGTTCACTCACCCTTGGCAAACTGCAAGTACGTCCTTCTCTTTGACGCCCTCACTCTGTTAACCCTTTGATTATGGTTAGAGTTTCAATAAGACATAGAGTTCTATTGGAAGTTGAAGGAGAAAAGGAGACTATATATGTGTGTGTGTATACATGTATGTGTGTGTGTGTGTGTATATATATATATATGGGGCTCTTTGAATAAGACACTACTTGTTTCTGTCTGGAAAGAGAGGCACAATGTGGCCTCTGAATGCACATGCGTGGGCAGCATCCTTTATCCCTTGGCTCCTAGGGTTCCAGGATTAGAACCTAGGGATTTCTGTGCCTGGAAATGCATTATAGAAGCTTGTGTCTGTGTGCTGGGTTATGAAACAAACCTGTGAGCAACTGCAGCCTCTTTGCCTCTTTTGTTTGGACAGCTTCACTACAAGGAGGAGAAAGCCCTTCGTCCCTGGACATCTTCTTGGATTATTATGAATGAATGAAGCCAAAGAGCGAGGTTGTTTTTCTAAATCATTCCAAATGCCTTACACTGTGTATCCATACTCTGATTTTTATAGTTTCTTTGCCACCATCGGGATTCAAGATACTCAATTCTCTAATAGAACAATTCCAGAATGATGACAAATACTGATCTGTTTATTTGTGTATTCCAGATTCCCAGAAGATTGGAGGCACCCATTATCAAAATGTAACCATTTTGTGGGTGCGATTCACATAAAGAAGTAGCTGTTTCCTCAGCTCCCCCTGCCAATGCTAATACCCATAAGAAAACATGTTAGCTGATTATAAAACTAATAAATATCTTGAAACCCCCTACCTCCAGCACCAGACTCGCATTCCTTTGGAAGCCCTGCATGACATTGTTTTGTCACAATGGCATTAGATTCAGATGATACACCCTCATGTAATATGCATAGAAAAATACCCCTTCGAATTCTTCTGTTTTCTACATATGCAAATGCAACCGAATTCCCTTTCCTTTCAAGAAGTAACCACTGTTAGCAGTTTGGAATATGGCTTTCCAGACTGTTTTCAGTGAAAATAAATAGTTATGGTTTTGTTTTTCTGTTTTGTATAGTTTTAGTTTATATATACATATCACATTAGCTTTATAAATGAATTTGGGATTCTTTTCCACATTAGCAAATATAAATTTTAGTCCTTTTCTTATTTCTTTTTTTAAATTAATTTATTTTTTAAAAAACTGTATTTTCTCATTTTACATACCAATCCCAGTTCCCACTTCCTCCCCTTCTCCCACTCCCTCCACCTCCTCCCCACCCCACTCCCCTATCCACTCCTCAGAGAGTATAAAGGCTCCCCATGGGAAGTCAGCAAAGTCTAGCACATTGCTTTGAGGCGGGACCAAGGCCCTCCCCACTACATCTAGACTGAGCAAGGTATCCCCCCCAAAGAGAATGGGTTCCAAAAAGCCAGTAAATCCTGGTTTCACTGCCAGTGGCCTACAGTCTGCCCCAGCCATACAACTGTCACCCACATTCAGAGGGCCTGGTTTTGTTCCATGCTGCCTTCCCCCCATCAAGCCAGAGTCAATGAGCTCCCATTAGCTCAGGTAAGCTCTTTCAGAGCGTGTCCCATCATGGTCTTGACCCCTTTGCTCATTTTATCACTCCTCCCTCTCTTCCACTGGACTTGGGGAGCTTAGTCCAGTGCTCTGCTGTGGATCTGTATCTGCTTCTATTGGTTACTGGATGAAGGTTCTATGATGACATTTAAGGTAGTCATCAATCTGACTACAGGGCAAGGCCTGTTCAGGCATCCTTTCCTCTGTTGTTTAGGGTCTCAGTTGGGGGTCATCTTTGTGGATTCCTGGGAATTTCTCTAGTGCCAGAGAGAAATTTCTCTAGTTTCTTGCTAGCCCAAAAATAGCTTCCTCAATCAAGATATCTTTCCTTGCTCTCCCTCTCTGCCCTTGCCCCATCTCGACCACCCAGTTCCCTCAAGTTCTCTTTTCCCTCCCCCTTCCCTCCTCCCCTCCTCCTCCCCTGTCTCTTGTGTGTGTGTGTTTTCCACTATTTCAAAATGTTTCCAATTTCTGACTAATTAATAGGATGCCTCCCATAGCATTTTTTTGGGTAGGCTTTTAAAAAACCCAATTAAAGAAATCTCATTCCAGTTTTAGTTTGTAATGCTTCTACCCTGAACAGACCTCACGCTTTGTCAAAAGGGTCTTCATGCATCTCTTCAGATGATGAAATGAGCTCTTTGCTTTCTGTTTATATACTGAATTACACTGATTTATTTTCAAATGTTGATGCGCTCTAGCATGCATAGAATAAACTCTGCTTGGTCAGGATGCACTATCCCCTGCATAAACTACTGGATTCCATTTGTTAATATTTTATAGCATTTTAGCATTTATGCACACAAGATTTTGTGTAATTTTTTTTAAATGCACAGATTTTTGGAATCAGTTTATAGAAGTCTCATAAAATGAATTAGGTCCGCTTTACTACTATCTAGAAGCGTCTATATAACACTAGTTTATCTTTTCCTGAGATTGTGGAGAAACTCACCAGTGAATCATCCGGGCCTAGAATTTGTTAGGGAGGGAGATTTTAATGATGAGTTCACTTTCTTTGGTCTATAGCAAATCATCATATTTGTTATTCTTCTTTGTCCATATCTATGATTTATACATTGTAAGATAAATGTATTCATTGTCTCACTGCTGCGACAAAAGTAATTTTAGGAAGGAGTTTATTCTGGTTCACAGTTCAAGGTGCTGTGTTTTTTCAAGGTGGGGAAGGGATAGCGACAGGTGCCAGAGACCATCTCACCCTGATGCATCCTAAGCACCTAGAGACACATCTGGGGCATGTGACACACGTGGGGTGCCTGACACACTTGCAGCATCTGACACACTTGGGGCACATGACACACCTGGGGCACCTGATGCACCTAGGGCACCTGACATACCTGACACACCTGGAATACCTGACACACCTGGGGCATATGACACACTTGGGACACCTGACATACCTGACACACCTGGGGCACCTCACATACCTGACACACCTGGAATACCTGACACACCTGGGACACCTGACATACCTGACACACCTGGGGCATCTGACACACTTGGGGCATTGGACATACCTGAGGTGCCTGACATACATGGGGCCTCTGACATTCCTGGGACATCTGACACATCTGGGATACCTGATACACCTGGGGCACCCAACACACCTGGGGTACCCGACACGCCTGGGACATTGGACACATCTGGGGCATCTGACACACCTGGGGCACACGACACACCTGGGGCACCTGCAGTCAGGAGCAGAGAAAGAACCTGACTAGGACAGTATGAAACCTCAAGCCCCCCCCCCCCCAGGGACCCACTTCCTTCAGTGAGGCTCCATATCCTAAAGGGCCCACAACCTTCCCAAACAGTGACACTCCCTGGGGAACAACTGTTCAAACACAGAGTCAATGGGGGACATTTCCCACTCCTACCAAAGCAGGGCATGCTTCTGCATCTTTAAGATTTCCTAGTCTACTGGTCTGAGGCCGTGTCATATTGTTCTCTTTTAGCTCTTGCACTTAGAACAGTAATCTCCTCTTCCCTGTCAATTTCCTCTCTCTTGGTTTTTAACATATTCTTGGTAAGGAGTTATCCATTATTACTTTTCCCAATATAATGTTTTAAAATGAGTTTTATTTATTCTATTCTTCTTTGTTCCATCATCTTAGTATGTTTTTAAAGGCTTATTTTGGTTTTAATTATATATGTGTGCATGTAGGTCTGTGCTCATGAGTGTGGATGCCTGAGGAGCCTGGAGCTACAGGAAGTGGCAAGCTCTTTTATATGGGTACGGAGAGCTGAACTGTGGGCTTCTAGAAGAGTGCCAAGAACTCTTAAGGGTTCAGCCATCCCTCCAGACCTGTATTAAATGGCTTTTAAAACAGAAAATCTTGTTTTTCAAACACAGAGATATGAGTGAATAGTGCAAGAAAAGAATATGTAAGTTTTCTGCATTTAAAAGATTCTCTAAATTTTTAAACATAATTATTGTGTACTTGATCTAAATGTTGCAGGAAAATACCAACCAAAAAGGGAAAGATTGTTTAACACACCTGCCAAATCCTTCTCTCTCTCTCTCTCTCTCTCTCTCTCTCTCTCTCTCTCTCTCTCTCTCTCTCTCTCTCCCTCCCTCTCTTAGACAGAATTTTTCTGTGTAGCCCTGGCTGTCCTGAAACTCACTCTGTAGACCAGGCTGGCCTCAAATTCAGAGATCTGTCTGTCTCTGCCTCCCAAGTGCTGGAATTAAAGATGTTCATCACTATGCCCAGTTTATAAAACGCTTCTTAAAAAATTAAAAGAAAATAAATGTTTTTCCTGTGATTTAATTTGGAAATTTAAAAAACTCTACATGTATTTGTGACTGCATATGGGTACCTACAACATAATAAATATAATTTTAATCTGCATGTAGGCATTCCTACCCATATATTTGTATTTCTGTGTACATTAAAGAGGATTGCATACAGTACAAAGTTTGTGTTCCTCTTAATTCTTTTAAAAGCATGTCTTGGAAATCTCTTTGAAAGAGTTTATGTGTAATATATTTAACACATGTATGTTCTACACATGATTTTATTCAATAACTCATTCTGTGGCTATTCTATTTTTGGTTAAATTCAGGCAAGTATTCTTCTCCAGCCACTGCTCATCTTTGATAAGAGTTTCGTATTGACTTGAACTTATTAGGACAGGCTGGCTAGCCAAGAAAGTCCAGGGTGGCACTTGTTTCTACCCGCCTCCCACCCCCAACACTGGGATTGCAAGCGTGAGTCACCTAGGTCAGTTTCTTATATGAATGCTGGGGACTGAGTTTGGATCCTTCCATTTTACCGGCTCAGCTACCTCTCCAGCCTTTGTTTCCACTTTTAAAAAATATTTGGGGCAAATGGAAAAGTGGGATATGATGTAAAGAAGATTCACATGCTCTTCCCATAATTAACAATCATCAGACATTGGCCTTGCTTGAATCATTTCTTTTTCTCCTAAAGTTGCCATAAACTGCAGACATGAAGCCAGATTAGCGTCATTGCTAAAACGATGCTAAGCCCAGCTGCAATCTTCCTTTCCCTGACATCTTCAAAAGTCTTTGATGATGGTCTTGCTTGGATTTAGCTCAGTGGTTCTCAAGCTGTGGGTCACAGCCCCGTTAGGGGTGGCAAGACCCTTTCCCAAGGGTCACCTAAGATCATCAGAAAACACAGATATTTACATTATATGACGGTAGCAAAATGACACTTACGAAGTAGCAAGGAAATAATTCTATGGTTGGGGTCACTACGACATGAGGAACTATACAGGGTCACAGCCTTAGGAAGGTTGGGAGCCACTGTTTTAGAATCAATGAAAACCATGTGTTTTATCTCATGACTGTTTCATTTGAGTTATTTTTAATAGCACAGGATCTCTTTATCACCTGTACTATGTTTATCCGCAACATTTAAACTTGTTAAAGAGACCGGTACCATACCTTCTGAATGTGTTTAACTGATTTCCCATGCAGTTAATAAGTGTTGTTTTGAGCTTTCTCTCTTGTTTTCTGCATAAAGAAGCCAGGAAGCTAAAGGCTATATGTGTATCCCTTCTGTGTGTTGGCCTGGATATGCTGTAGGGGATGCTAGGTTCTTCCTCTCAGAGGCATCCCCCACCATGATGCATGTCAAGATCAATCTATGCATGATAATAACCATGACAGATTTTCCTGTATCCGCTACAGAACCTTTGTGTCAGTACAGTGCCGTGTGTCTGTTGGGTTAGATTGGCGGTTTGTCTGGTTAATTTTATGAACATTTTTAGTTTTTATTTGGGTAGAGTTATTTCATAAGTGGTGCAAAATAAGCACTTTTTTTTTAATTCCCCAAAGTGATGAAATTCTTTCGCTGATGATCAAGGTTGCTAGGCTCCGTGTCCTTCCCTGCAGCCCACAGTGACAGGCACACACCTAGACAGCATCTGAACTTGTACTTCACTTATGGACAGAGTTATAACCACACTGCCAGCTTCTTCAGAGAGCCAAAAGTGTTCAAGTTGGCAGAAAGCAAGTGCCCCTCCCCCCCAGAGTCTCTTTTCGCAAGCATGTCCCTGTCACAAGGCATCAATTACCGATCTCCCGTTTGTTTTTATGGGGACCACACAGTCAAGGAACAGTGGTGAGCCAGTATTCTTGTGGCCCTGGGTTTATGAGCAAGGCAGAACGTTCTAGTTGGGCTTCCAGAGACTTCTCATGGCAACTGAAAACATTGCCAGTGCAGGCAAGGAAGACAAGGTGAGAATTCTTAGAGTGAGTGTCTTGTGCCTGGGCAATGTTGCTTCTCCTCCTCCACGATGGAGGTTCTTAGCTCAGCTGTCTCCTGCTTTTCCTGTGAATGGGGCTCTGTTAATGAGTCCTACTGGACTTCACAGAGATGATTGCTGGGCAATTATTGATTCTGGTTCAGCTCGGTGGAAGTTCACAGAACTCCCTGACATGGTAAACTTCCCCTAATCTGGGTTTGCTTCTATTTTTTTTTTAACTTTCTTTGTACATTTTGGAAACTATACAGTCTTTTCATAAAACAAAAATGAAAATAATTGAGATTCCTGGTGGATTAAAAGTGTTTGTTCAGAGCCATGAGTTTTATCATTTTGGTTGTTTTTATCCTTTATGTAAATTTAGATTGGCTACCTGTTGGCTGTTATTTTCTCCAATCTGCCAACCACTAAACAGTCACCAAACACAGAGGATACTGTTCTGTTTGCATGTGGCTCTTCTCTCTGGCAAACCGCTGGCTTGGCAACCCAGAGCTCAGCATGTTAGTTAATTTTCTGTCTGCAAAGGTAACATTGTGGCTTAGGGAAGGAAGCAGGGATGGAATGCCCAAAATATGTGTGAACAGGGTTGTTTTGAAAGTCATTAAAGACATGCTAAGGTTTACGGGGTCTTTGATTTCAGGGCCATGGATGGAAGTCTGATGGTACACAAGCTCCTGGCATCCTAAGTCCTGTTTTCTTGGGTCTTTCTCCTGTGCATTTTCCTGGGGAGTCATGGCTTTTACTGCAGACTTAGAGACAACACGCTAATGCAATTCTCAGTGCTAGGAAGGCACAGGAAGGCACATTAAAGGAAAGGAAAAAAGAAGAAAAGAAAACTGGCTGTTCGACCTTCTCAGATGTGAGCCCTGGCTTAGCCTGCTGTCCTGCTGTGATGAATAAGGCCCACTTTCACTCTCCAAAAGGTCCCCTTGTATCACCTCCACATTTATAGCCTGGTTCCTCCTCCTGTCTACAGATTGTAGGCATCTCACTTCATCTGTCCACTGGGACGTACAGCTAAACACAGACTACATCTTTTGTGCTAAGACTGTCCCAAAGCATGTTTGTACTGCTTCTGATGATGAGCCTGTAAAATCCTCCTGCAAAAATAAGGTCTGGATTTGGAATCAGTAGCAGATATCTGGGAAGATTTCTCCATATGATGCCCAGATCTGAAAATCCCTGGGAAGGGGTTCAAATCACTATTCTTGAATATATCATGTGGTAGTAAGCATGGGCCAGAGATGACTTAGGCTCAAGTCTAATTCAATGAAAGGTAATATATTTATATTTACAATATATTTAAAATATTTAAACATTTAAAATATATTTAGATGTTGGTGCTATACCCAAATATAACCTTGGAAGTGGAGATGGAATACGAGAGAACTGATGGAATTCTCTGAGGTACCATAATACATTTTTGATTTTATTTCAAGCTCCACAGGAATTCTGAAAACATAGGAATAATCAAGGTCCCCTATAGTAGTATATTGTTAAGCTCTTCGAACTCTTTTGGGGTGCCCACCACCCAGCTTCCAAATGAATCACACACAGTCTTATTTTTAGTTATAAATGTCCAATCTTAGCTTGGCTTGTTTCTTGCCTGCTTTTCTTAATTTATATTATCCCCTTTGCCTTTTGCCTCTGTATTTTCCCATTCTCTTACTTTTGTAAATCCTTTCTTACTCCGTGGATTGCTATGTAGCTGGATGGCTGGCCCCCAATGTTCTCCTTGTTCCCTGGTTACTTCTTCTCCCAACCCTTCTCCCAGTTTTCCCCTTCTATATATTCTGTCTGCCAGCCCCGCCTATCCTTTCTCCTGCCTTGCTATTGGCCATTCAGATATTTATTAGATTATCAGGTGTTTTAGACAGGCAAAGTATCACAGCTTCACAGAATTAAACAAATACAGCATAAACAAAAGTAACATAGCTTAATATAATATTCCCAACAGTCCCCTCAATCTTTGGGAGGTTCCAGAAAAAAGGCTGTTAACGGAGAGTGTGCTTTTGTTTCCTGGCCACCCAGACCCAAATAATCATGCAGAAACTATATTATTTACAACACTGTTTGGCCAATGGCTCGGACATATTCTTAGCTAGTTCATACATCTTAACCCATTTCTGTTAATCCATGTATAGCCACAATCCTGTGGCTTACTGGTAATGTTTTGGCATATTTCTCCTTCAGCAGCCACATGACGTTTCTTTGACTCTGCCTACTCTCTCTATAGCTCTGTTTGAATTTCCCGTCTGACTTTACCCTGCTAAGCCACTGGCCAAAACAGCTTTATTCCTCAACCAATAAAATAACACAAATACAAAAGGACATCTGACATCATCTCACCTGTCTAAATAAAAAGGAAGGTTTTAGCATAACAAAATTACATATAATAAAACAGTAATTAAGCAAGAATTAGAGCTAGAATATTTAACCCATTTAAATTTAGCAAATTAAGGAAAATACATCTATCTATGTAAATCTAAAGTTTTATCATAACCAAGAAAAACTTTCTGTCTTCAACTTCATCAATGACCCCAGAAGGATGTAATATTACCTAAGTAAACAGGAAGTGCATTGTAAGCAACTTCCAAAACTCTAGAATTGACAGAGACATCTTGTTACGTGGACAGTCACTCGGAAAGTTCAGCGGTCACTTTCTGTGGGTCCTGCATGTCCAGTTCATACAGCATACCATCAAACAGTCCAGGCAAGAGCAGTTCTTTGCCCAGATGGCTACCCTTTTTTCATTGAAGGCAAATTCCATAACCAGTTTTTTCAATGGTCATCAAACTCTTTGAAGCAAGTGGTACTGCCAGAAGCAGACATGTCTCTCTGTTGAGGAGAGTCTAAGTTCATAAAATCTTTTAAATGCCATATTCTGTAGGTCTTTGAAGTTTTGAAGATTATCTATCTAAACATATCTCATATATCTCTGCATATCTAAATATAAATCTGCACATCTAGAAACTTCACTAACATGATTAAAAGTTTGATTATTTTAGATGACTATCTATTAATCTGTATTCCTTAATTATATATTACATTTAAATGAGCTAAATAAACATAATACTATAAACAAGAGTAGAAATATATATTTAACAAAACTGACCTGAAATTTATATCAATAAACCAAAGTTCACACAAATGTAAAAGTATTCATTTCTATATCCTCCCGTTTTTTAGAAAGAGATTCACTGTGACCATTAACCAATTATAATCAACCCCCTTTAAATGAAAACAAACATTTAGAAACAATCATTTTGAGAATTTGGGTGTAGTTTTCTCTAAACTGCTTCCTGCTATTTGTTGGGTGAAGTAATTTAATTTTAGGTTTCATGGAGTCTTCGTGCAGGGGAGGAGGTTTTGTTCCATTAAATCACATTATCCTGGAAGGAATTCACATGTTCTCATCTTCTCTGGAAACAAAAGCAGAACCTCTTTTCCAAAGTAACATATTCTTAGACTCAAATTTTGAAGTCAAGATACCTTTAAAATCTTTAAAACATCTATATTAGCTTAGCTTAGCAGCTCCCAGAATCAAATATCTCTCTGCAGTCAAAAAATGCAGCTACCAAGACGCTCTAATTGACTCCCACTTTCGTGAGTCTAGACTCTTATTTTTTAAGCTTTCCTAGACTTTATGTAGATGTACGTTGCAGAGCTTTGGGCACCATTATGCAAGCAGAGATGGCACTTTTGTTTCCTGGCCTCCCAAACCCAAAAAAAATCACACAGAAACTATATTAATTACAACACTGTTTGACCAACAGCTCAGGCATATCCTAGCTAGCTCCTACATCTTAAAGATAAAATAAATGATAAAATATTTTCTTTAATTTTGCTAGACACAAATAGACTAAATATTGTAACCATAATTCTTCTTGACACGTTTTGTTTTATGTATTTTTCTAAGTTAAACTTAAAATCTTTCTTTTTATTTAGATAGAAACAGGAATATGATATGAAATTTCCAGTTTGTATGCTATGAATATGTTTTATTACCATTGGTTAATAAAGAAGCTTCACATAACTAGGTGGGAAAACTAAACTAAAGACAGGGAGAAAGAAGGCAGAGTCAGGCAGATGCCATGTAGCTGACTAAGAAGCAAGATGTGCAGTAACAAACTACAAGCCTTGTGGTAAAATATAAAATAATAGAAATGGGTTAATTTAAAATGTAAGAACTAGGTAGAAATATGGCTGAGCCACTGGCCAAACATTGTTAATATTCAAAAAAAAGAAGTGCTCATATTTCACTAAGGAAAGTACAATAAGCATTTGCACAAAACTACTCATTATTATAATGAATACTAATTAAGTATAAAATATTTTCATTTTCAAAAGCAATAATTTGAATTAAAGTGTAAACTACAGTGGAAATATTTAACTTTACTTCCCTGCTTAATAAAAGATCTCTGCGTTAAAAAAAGGAAAAAGGAAAGAAAGAAATATTTCTCTTAGCCCTAAATGGGATGATTCCATTAAAGCCTTCCCCTCAGAGACGGAACCTATAGAAGAGAAAAAAGAAAGAGTGGAAGAACCAGATGAGAAAGACAACAACAACCACTGTTTCTCATCTTTCCTAATGTTGAGACCCTTTAATACAGTTGGGGGTGTTGTGACCCCCAAACAGAAAATTATTTTCAGTGCTACTCCATAACTGTTAATTTTGCTACTGCTGTGACTTGTAATATAAATACCTGTGTTTTCTGATGGTCTTAGGCAATCCCCGTGGAGGGATTGCGACCCACAGGTTGAGAACCATTGCATTAAGATGGAGGTCAACAACTGAACTGTCACTCACGCCTGCTAAGAGAAGGAAAATCTGTTTTCTCCAGTAGAGTGACCCTGAATCTCCCAACCACTCTGGGACAGGCCTCTCATGTTCGGGAGTCGTTGACCAACATATTATGGACTCCGCAGGTTTTTGCTGTGTTTTTTTTGCTTATAGTTTGGTGTTTGGGGGGCATGGTTTTATTTTGTTTTCTTTCTTTGGGGAGTTTTATTGTTTGTTTGTTTGTTTGTTTTTTGTTATTTGAGTAAGAATTTAAAGTTGGGTGGTCAGGGAGGAGGAGGGGATCTGGAAGGATTTGGGTTAGGGGAAGATTAAAAATTGTTTTAAATAATGAAAAATAGGTTCAAATTTTGTCACAGTGTTGGAAAGCTGGGCTGTTTAATTGAGCCTTTAAGATGAGAAATGCCATTTGAAAAATAGTTTTAAGAGAGTTTTGCACATCATCCTCTGTAGCCTTCTCTTTGCAAATAGCTTAAATAGCAAAGTTTTATGACATGCTTCATCTGCATTTGGTGGAATCCCTGAGTGTGGGGGCAGAGGGGGTTGGCAGAGTCGTAGACTTCACAACTCTAACTCTGCAGAGAGCCAGGTCTTTCCCAGCCAGGTGTGGTCAATCAAATTAATGGCTCCAGTTATATCCCCAGAAAACAAAAGACAATTAATTCAGAATAAGCTGGTTCTTTTGTAAATCATGATCTTTTTATTTATTGTGTATATCATGCCTGGCGTGTGTGTAGGCATTTTTATTTGAGGTGTCTGTAATTAATGATACGGTTCATTAGGGGGAGAACAGCTCACACGGCTCAGAAATACAGTAGTTCCCAGTGTTGTGGGCTTAACTGATTCCACATGGCCCCAGATATTTCCTCCTAGTACTTTGGTGGGAATATTAGCTGTGAACATGGTGACTGATACATTTTCAACTAAGAGTCCAAGGTGAAGGCGTGCTATACTGAGCTGTGTTAATAGTGACTGATGTGTAACCGTATGACAACCTGCTGCTATGTCTTTGGATCCCTCTCCTTTGACCTACATCAATCTCATATGTGTGTGAGCCTTTGATCTGCTGATGAGGTTGAGGAGAACGGCTTTGTGGTTGAGTGACTGAGAACACACGAACATCACGTTGATGTGAGAAGCTGATGTTCATGATTGTTCCTTGATTTAAATACGCAGTATGTAGAAGAGGTGATGTCTAATCCAGTCCCTGTGCTGTTAGAGATCAGCTTTTCTGAAGTGTCGTAGTTGGCTCTGGCTGAATGTGAGCATCACCTGGGGACAACCGACTGGTCTGGTTTGGGTATCTAAGTGCACTGGGTTGGGTATCTAACTCAGTGGCAGAGCGCTTATCTGTCAGGCCTTGGGTTCTATTTTCACCAGTGTAAACATCGATTCTTTAAAAGTCTCCTCTCTTTCCCACCGTTAAAATGTCACCTGTGCATCACCACTGTATATACCTTTAATCCCAGCACTCAGAAGGCTGAGTGGAAGGACCATAAAGCTTGGGATACTTGCTAAATTTCCTAAATGTAAATATAATTGTTTAGCATCTCAACAAGTTACAATGTGATTAAAAACGAAAAATAAGCTTGTCAAAATACGTTTTCACCTTGTGTATCTCTCAGAAACCCCAGGGGAGGGCCATAGAAACATCTATCCAGGCTGACTGACTGAGTCTGTCTGAGTTCTTGCATTTTGTCCTCAACATTCTGCGAAGAGGGAACATAATGATAATAGAAAGGAAAGACTAATCCAATACACAAACAAATGGCTCTGACTCTGAGTCCCTGCCTTCCCGAGCACATGCTGTGTTCTTTTATTTTGTCTGAAGGAGGCTTGTGCTTACTGCTGGAAGACAGTGGAGCCCTGTGCTTCATTAGAATTCTGGGTATGACTGCCTGGTTCTATTGAAACTTTGTGTTCTGCGTGAGATCTTCCAGGGAACAGATGATGTGTCTCACCCCAGAGTTTTATCCTGCTCCATGGATAAAGGAGGTTGTCAGGGGGCTAGCAATCCATTTCTGCATCATGTGCTTCCTTCTCCTTGATATTCGTAAATGAATGGTCTCTGGTGAACAGAGTAAATGAATGGTCTCTGCTGAACATAGGAAATAGGCTAGGGATAAAGATGAGGAAAGGGAGCTGCTTCCCTCAGCACTGGCTCTTGTTGAGCTGTGAAGTGCTCTGACATCTGTTTTCTGAGACCAGCTGGGGCTACTCCTCATGACTCGGTGACAAAATGCCTTTCTGAGCTCCTGTGAGCCTGAAGAAAACACTGCAAAAGTCTGCGCCTTCCACACCGAACTCTCCCTGCATCTCAGAAGCTCCAGGAACACCATGCTTTGCGTGCTTGCTTGACTGTGCCCAAGGGGACACCTTTTCAGAAACTTGGGAAAATGATCACTATGAACTATCTGCATAGTTCTGGACTGGATCTCCTGTGCCTATAGTGATAGATGATGATAGATAGATAGATAGATAGATAGATAGATAGATAGATAGATGATAGATAATAGGTAGGTAGGTAGGTAGGTAGATAGATAGATAGATAGATAGATAGATAGATAATAGGTAGATAGATAGATAGATAGATAGATAGATAGATAGATAGATAGATAGTAGATAGACGGGTGGGTGGGTGGGTGGATGGATAGATAGGTAGGAGATAGATAGATAGATAGATAGATAGATAGATAGATAGATAGATAGATAGAAGATAAATGATAGGTAGATATTCAGAATGATAAATAACACTTGCAGCTTCCACTCTATTTCTATTGAACAATGCTGGTCAATTCATAAGGAAAGCCCAAGGGGTCAGGTAGAATCTACCTTATTTATACTATCCTCTTTTCTTACTATTTTCAAACATTTTATTTTATTTTAACTATGCAATATATGTGTCTTTGTATAGTTGTGTACATATATGATCTTGAGCCCTAAGAAGTCAGAGGATGTTGATCTTCTGATGCTAGAGTTTCAGTAGGTTGGGAACTGCATCGGATGCATTACTGAGAACCAAACTTAGTTCTCTGCAAGAGCAGTAAGTGTTTTTAACCACTGAGCTATCTTGCCAGTCTCTACATCTGTTTTAGCTAGGGTTTTTGTCGCTGTGAAGAAACCCCATGACCAAAAGCAACTTGGGGAGAGAAGGGTTTGATTTGCTTACATTTCAACATCATTGTTTATCTTCCAAAGAAGTCAAGGCAGAAACTCAAACAGGGCAGGAACCTGAAGGCAGGAGATAATGCAGAGACCAAGGAAGAGTGCTGCTTATAGACTTGCTCTTCATGAGGCTTGCTCAGCCTGATTTTTCTTAATAGCACCGAGGACCACCGGTCTAGGGTTCCCCCACCCCTCCCACATCCAGATGATTCTTCCACATGGAAGCTTCCCTGGACATTCGCTTATTAATCCTCGACTTTCAGCCTGGGATATATCCCCCTTTCTTACTTTTTGAGACAGAGACTTATGTAGTCTTCGTTGACCTAGAACTGTTTAAAGAGGATAATCTTGAACTTGTGATCTCCTGCCTGTAGCTTCCCGGGGGTGGGATGGAAAGAGCTCACCACAACACTATGTTATGCAGGGCAAAAATGAAACCCAGGGCTTCCTGCATGGTAGGCAAGCACCCCACCAGCTGAGCCACATCCCCACACCCTGTTACAAAACCCTTACAATGAAGTCAGCAATTTTTCCTATAATTCCTTTTAAATATAGCATGCTATAACTAGCAAGGAAGTATCATGCTTGCTTTTAAGTTCCCTAGACTTTTCAAATGAAGTTTTGGACATAGATTGATGTGATTTCCCTATATACATACAGTAAATTTACCAGCTCCCTTCCCCATGATGTCTGATGTGTGTGATGGTTTAGCATCTTAATGCACCTCATAAATCTACCATGGTGTTGCACACCTGCAATCCCAGCACTCAAGAGACAGAGCAAGAGAAGCAAGAACCCAAGGTCATCCTCTGAATAGATTTCAAAATGTATCAAAATTAATATACATAATACATATATAATGTGTCAAGTATTAAAATAATAGATAATAGTGAAGGACAAGGAAAAGATACTTAAATTATTTGAATCACGTGTATTCAACTTAGTATTTGTTACTGGTGATCTAATTTGCCTAGATATTTGACAAAATAATTTGTATTGCTAAAGTTTTGAAGAACTGTTTGCCTTTATCTGCCTATATCTGAATAGGCCAAATGAACCTGAGTGTTCCAGAGGGAGGGCCATCAATGTCCTCAGACTCTGAACTTTGTTAGACAGGAAAGTGGTCACAAGTGTCCTTTGTGATTTTTGTTTGCCCACTCCATTGTTTGGCTGCTTGATTGTTTAGCTAGTTGATGCTGGGGATATTTAAACTGAAGTTCTTATATAATTGGCAAGGCTATTTCTGTAAGTTGATTATGTTAGAACAGTATTGATGCCTTGGACTGTCCCACCCGGGCACCTAAAAAACCTAGCTGATTGTCTCAATGGCTTAGAATTCTTTCTTGACCGCTTTCTTCAGCAAAAGTCTTAATTTCACATAATATATATTACTTACACATATTAGTGGGGATCCCCCCTATATTTCAACAACTGTACACATGTCTGATGACAAAATCCAGCCTTTCCATCCACCTAATGTTTACATACCCTTCACAACCTCTAGTTATCAGTATTCTAAGTTCAGTTTGACTTATTTAGGCTTCTACGTAGGTGAACATACGGTTCATGTCTTCCTGAGTCTGACTCAATTCACTTAGCATAATGGCTCTACTTCTGTCCATGTTTCTGAAAGTGCAGGATTTCATTCTCCTTGTAGGTGAGTAATACTCCGTTATGCCACCTTTTCTTTCTCTTCTTTACTGTTCTTCTCCATAACAGCTAAACTAACTTACATTTTCATCAATAATGTATCAAAATTCCTTTTTCACTACGTCCTTACCAGCCTTTGCTATATTTTTAAAGTTGACATTTTGTTTTGTTTTGTTTTTCGAGTCATGGCTTCTCTGTGAAACAGTCCTGACTCTCCTGGAACTCACTCGGTAGACCAGGCTGGCCTCGAACTCTTTAGCTGCCATTTTTCCTGAGTAAGACAATAACTGGCCATGGCGTTGATGTGTGCCCTCCAAAGAGAATGATACTAAGAGGTTTTTTTTTGTATATTTGTTGGCCATTTTCTTTTCTTCTTTTGAGAAGAATTGATTCATGTCATCTGTCCACTTTTAAAACTTGGGTATCTTATTGCTGTTAACCAAACAAAGGTCTCAGAAAGAAAGCTAAACGATTTTGAAATAATTGAAATGATCTATAGTCTTTATTTCCCTTAAGATGAGTAAGTGTCAAGATCAGATGGAAGTGCTTTAGATCTCAATGATAAAGAGAATGAAGACCTTGCAAGGCCAGTTTCTTTGTTTCCTGAGTGCTACATCCGCACTGTGCTCTGAGGACACTGTGGTACTGAGTGGGTAAGGGTAATAAAAACTCAAATAAATGGACCACCAATGGTTGGTCATATACCTCTATATTTCATTGTTCTTAAATCAAACTTTATATAAATGCAAGGAATGACCTGGGAAATATGTATTCCACTGATGAACGTGTAATTCTCCCACGCTCTAATTCAGCTTCACACTGGGCATGTAGTTGGTCTTGAGCAAGTGACTGGCAGCTCTGAATGTCTCCAGCTGGAAATCAGTGAGCGATCCTATATCTGGCCTTTCTCTTGGTAGTTAGCTCACCTGCTCGCGCTTCTGTCATGAGCATTTTCCAGAGTGGACCCTTGGTCATCACTGAATCCTGTCCTTAGCACAAAGGAAGACCTTGTGTTTTTCTCAGATGCTCTGGTTTTCACAGCGTCCCCAGATCTGGACTCCACTTCTGCTTTCTGCAGTGGTTTCCCCGCGGTTACTTCATGATCATTCTAGGCTGTTTCTCCATGCATTGTGACTGTCAACTATGTCATTTTTGACCCTTTGGCTCAAGTTGAGTCTCTCATTAATTCCTAGTTCTTCTTCTTCTTCCTTTTTTTTTTTTTTTTTTTTTTTTTTTTTTTAACAGAATGGGGTTGCATCTATTGTTTCTTTGGGCATGGCTTTATAAGCTTGTGAGAAACTAGTTTGCTCTTAACCTTTATTTGGGAGGCTTTCTCTCCGGGTGATGGTAATCCTATGATAAATATCTCCCTTCAGCTTAGAGCTGGCTTCTGGTCTTGCCCCATTTGTCTCTGTTCCAAGGCTTCACACCACTTTGCAGTAGTCATTTCCAACTGAATTGGCAATGTTCTTATCGTCAATGAAAACAATAAATATTAATCATTGGTCCCTTCATGGTCCTTGGTGGATCATTAATCAACTGAACTTCTGCATTGTGCAGCATCGTTGGACTCAGCTTGCCTGTTTCCATGGAATAGATCAATCATCACTGCCTGGTGGGATTGCACACTCTTCCCTGACACGTTACCCTCAGCCATCTGCTGGGGCCTGAGTCCAGTCAGAATAATTTGTTTCATAGGCACCTCCTTTCGCTATGTGATTATAGAAAGTGCATGCTTTAGGGATGAAGTAATGAAACACACTGAATGGAACTGGGGCATGGTGATCACATGTGGATTTGAATTAGAGTTTGTGTCGTCTTCACATGCAGCTGAAGTTACAGGACTTGCAGGTCAATCCTAATGAGCTATGGAGAAAGGTAGGAAGGACTTGTAATTTCCCCTTAGGCATGTATCTTGCATGTATGTATCATGTGTGCCTTGCAACACACCTGGGAGATTATGGTACTGTTCTGTATTCATTTTGCAGATGAGGAAGCTGTAATGCCGAAGCAACATGATTTATTTACTCTAGAACACCAAAGCAGCATTATTCATCAAAAATTATGTATTGAAACAATGGAATCCCCAAAATGTGCACAGCAGAACCTGACTCTTCCATGCATGAATTCCAATTCCATGTAGAATTAGGGTGCTCATACTGTCTCACAATCCTGCCTTCTCCTTTCAGAGACCCTTAGGAATGCTTCCCTTTCGGTCCTGATGGGCATCAACCTTCTCAGTTCAGATACAAAACCAACTAACTGCAAGGCATCTGTACTTAAAATTTTTGCTACTGCACTGACCAAAGAATTTATGAACTGTTGTTTCTTGAAACTCAAAATATCATGGAAGATGTTTAGTGTCAAGGTCTTTTTAAAGCCTCTTCGACCTCACCATTCAGATGCAACTTTCATGTGAACCAGCCAACCCATGGGTGCAACAACATCACAGAAATGCCATGTGGGCTTCTTTCATCCCTTTCCATCAAGAAGCTGTTTTATCTTTGATTAGTTTAACACTGTAATTTTTTCCTTCCATTTTTTAAAATATAAAACTGGTAATAAAGAGCTACAGTGTCATCCAGACAAAATACTCTTTGGCTAATCTTCAAAATCACCCAATAAGTTAAAGGAACAGTTAATGTATTAAACAGAATGTGGGATGTGGACATAGATTAACTCAGCTTCTTTATTTTGCTTTGGCTTTAAACCATACATGGAGGCGGCAGGTACCTAGAAAAGAAAATAGCTTGGTGGGGCCCATTCCTCTCCCCAGCCCTGAGACTCTGCATCCCAGGAGCACTAATTACAGTCTCCTGTGTGACTTTTACATAGGCTGCCTCCACCCATGCTGCAGAAAGCTCTGTCCCAGCGATGGGTCTGGCCGTGAGCAGGCATAAATTAAATGGTAAGCCAGCAGCTGCAGGTCAGAATGGGGGGGTCCTTGGACCAGAAATGCCTTTTACCCCCTGAGAAGCCTCTCTTATTGCAGGCTGGAGATCTGAACCCGTGGGAAGGTCAGAAGACCATGTTCAATGATGTTCAAAGTGAGGAACTAGGAGTGGCCACTTCTAGCCGGCAGCTGAGAGAACATGGGGGTGGGTAGGGGGAGAGGCTTCCCTTCCCATGATGCCGTTGGAACATTAGTTTCACTTATAGTTGCTTTGTGACCCAGGTTTACCTTGCTGACTATGGGTTTATGAGCAAATTATTTCGCCTCTTCATTCGACTCAGTCTGCTGAAAAGCCACTGGGCTTCCTTTGTAGACTTTTCAAACATTCACTTATTCTTTATTTTACTTTATTTTGTGTGTTTATGGGTGTGCAGAGGTCCCAGAATGCATGTAGAAGTCAGAGGACAACTTGCTGCAGGGACTTCCCGCTCCTCCGTGTGGATTCCAGGGGATCCAACTCAAGTTGTTAGGCCCAGTGGCAAAAGCCTTTACATGCTGAGCATCTCACCAGCCCCACTGTTGGTATTTATCTTTCATATTTTATGAAAAAAATCATCACTTACTCTTCTCTGTATTATATGACTTAATTCATTGTCTTTCAGCTCTTGGTCCATTGACAGTTTAGTCTTCTGGTATCTTCCCAAAACAACTTGTCTCTTGAATCGGGTAAATGACTGTCACATCTATTACTTTATGATGGATTTTTTTTTTTTTTTACCTTGAGAATGAGTTGTGAAAATGAGTAATTTGGAGGAATGGATGATGTTAAAATCAATGGCCTGGTTGTATATGTCACTTCAGCTTACTATGTGTTTATCAACTACCTGTACCAGTTATGTAGATAGAGCTATGTAAATGGGTCAAAATCATCGAGGCTAGCATTAGAGTAGGCTATAGATGGTGGTTCAGGAGGACACCCCACAGTTCCCCGCCACCTGTATGTCCCTGGTAGAGGGCCATGTCTCTGGAACCAGAGTCCTCTGAACCCATGTCTACATTCATAAAAACTGATATTACTAGTCGGGGGTACAACTCAGTGGTAGAGTATTTGACTGCAAAAACTGAAATTACAAAATAATGATACTTATCTGGTCCCTAAGCCCTGGGTCCTGCAGGGATGTTTTTTGTCTTTTTGTTTCTCTCTCTCTCTCTCTCCCTATATGTGTGATTTCATAGTTATTATATTCAGAGATGAAATAGCTTTTCTTCCTTTTAATTGTTTGAAATTTAATTACTTTCAAAATTATTTATTATTTTTTATTGAGGCAAAATACTTGTATAGCTTCAGTACAGTAATCATGGTAATTTGTGCAGGTACACAGTGGATAATAATCAGACCAAGGCAGTAGGTATCCTTATTTCTTCAAATAATAACTATTTTTATGCTGAAAATCTTGTGTTCTTCCTCTCTAGTAATTTTGAAATGTATCATAGATTGTTGAAGCCAGCACTTAATCATCAAGTGCTAGATAAAATCAGAACTAAGTTTCTAGTTTCCAACTGTATTTTAGTGTTCATATCAAGCCTCTTTCCGCCCCCCATCATTTCCTTCCCTAGATACTTGTAACCTGTCTTCCATTTATGCTCCTGTGAGCTGACATTTTAGTTTCCCCAATAGACAAGAACATATGAGTCTTCTCTTTCTGTGCCTGGCTTATTTCACCAAACACAATGACCTCTGTCCTCATCCACATTGCTGCAGATGACAAAATTTTACTCTTTTGCTGGCTAACTAAGAACCTGTTCTGTATAAATGACTGTTGACTGAGTTTTCTGTCCTGCCCGGTTCCCGTAGTCATTAAGGCCCAAAGAAATCACACAGAGGTCTACATTAGTTATAAACTGATTGGCCCATTAGCTCAGGCTTCTTATTAACTAATTCTTATAACTTACATTAGCCCATAATTCTTGTCTGAGTTAGCCAAGTGGCTCGGTACCTTATTTGGTGAGGCAGGCATATCTTGCTTCCTCTGTGTCTCGTTGTCTTGCCTCTGCTTTCTGCCTGGTCGCCCCGCCTATACTTCCTGCCTGGCAACTGACCAATCAACATTTTATTAAAAATAATACAAGTAACAGGATAAAAGACCATTGTCCCACAGCACTTCTCCCCCCTTTTCTTTTACAACAAGAATTCTGAATATAATATCCTTTGTTTAGCTTTTCTCCTGACCATTATCCATAACAACCTGTAACCAATATTCTAAACAAAGGAAAATATCCTTAGTCCATTTTTTGGAATGTGGGCATAGTTTTTCAGCTACTTCCAGATGATTGGGGGCACTGATAATCTTATGGGAACCTAAGGAAAATTTAGAGTTATGATCAAGTCCTGACTGGAGTATCCTGTGAGGCTTGATCATCTCAGGCAGCATCCAGAATCTGTTCTGGATGTAGAACTCAGACATCTGTTCCTACCGGAGATTTCTCAGGTGGTCTCCATTGATCAAACCTGATCTTTCTTAACACAGAATTAATCCATAGCCTTTCAGTTTTTGTGGAAACAAAAGCAAAATCTCTTCTCCATAGTAACATACCTTTTGACTTCAATTTTGAATTCAAGGTATTTCAAAATGCCTTCCTTGGATTAATTCAGCAGCATTTATAAACAAATATCTTTTAGCAGCTGTTGCTCCATCCTCAGCATTCAGGCAATTCAAAGAGAATATAATAACATACACTATCCAAATTCTTTGTGTGTTTTCCATCTTTATGTGACTTTATTTTAAACTCTATTTCTCTTATTTTTATTTTTAATTTTTGACTTTTTGAGAAAGGGTTTCTCTGTATATCTTTGTCCTGGAACTCACTTTGTAGACAAGGTTGTCTGTGAACTCACAGAGATCCACCTACTTCTGCCTCCCAAGTGTTGAGATTAAAGGTGTGTGCCACCACACCTTGAACTCACAGAGATCCATCTGCCTCTGCCTCCCAAGTGTTGGGATTAAAGGTGTGTACCACCATACTCAACAACTTTCTTCTATTTATTTTTTATTTTAAGGGCTTTATCCATTTTTTCAAGTCTACATATATATTTTAAACACACAGTAAACCGTTTAGAGGTTTTCTTCATCTTTGAATCTATCTTTACTGTTTATCTCTTTTTTTTATGACCACATGAGTCTTTAATTTGCTAAACAGTATGTCTAGAATTAAAGCCGTGGCTTTGACAGCTGGATCCATCACATTCCTTAGCTTTTTTCTGAGAGTCTAGCCCCATGGCAGAGATACTGGCCGGAGCCATATTTATTGCCACAACTCTATGGTGTTTCAAGGTCCCTGCCACCATCAAAAAGCATGTGGTCAGCTTTTCATCAACACCATTGAAGGGTCTCAGCTCTTAAAAGAGCTACAAGGTTTTGCAGCTAAAACTGAGTCAGAAAGCCTCTCTTAAATGAGAGCACTTGCCTCTAGCAAGCAGAGCCTACCTGAAAAAATGCTGTTATCAATAAGCCATTCTGAACTCTATTCTTTTCTGTCTATAATTACTTCTCAAGCTCTGTCAGGCTTTATGTGGATGTAGTTGTCCATGTGGGCATCCACATAAAGCCTGACTGTGTTACATTGGGGAAAGAGTTTTGCTCTTGTTTCCACAGGAGAAGAAAAACTATGGATACCATCAAAAGTAATGAAGATTTGCTTTGAAAAGGAGAAACCTCTGAAAAAGAGAAATGAAATGACAGCTCATTCACAGTGGTGATGACCATACAGGTGGTAAGGAAAGCATATAAGTTTAGAGCAGGGTTCTGCTCTTATCTTTACAGGAAAACATACATTATCAAAAATTCAAAAGACCCTGGATGTTTGCTGACAGAAGGAAAAATAACTATCCACTAAGAATCATCTAGAAAAAGGAATATGGATTATGAGGTGAGGTACTGGACACACACACATACACAGACAGACAGACAGACAGACAGACAGATAGATAGCTGGCTTTGGAGTTTGGCAATGGCTCTGTACTTTCTAAATCCAAGCTTGTTGTTAAAGGGTACATTCAGAGTTTCTGTCTCATGTCAGGAGCCATCTAGTATGGAACAGAAGGAAGATTTTAGGGAAAATTTACTATTTTGTCT
Organism: Chionomys nivalis; assembly: GCF_950005125.1. Taxonomy (NCBI): domain Eukaryota; kingdom Metazoa; phylum Chordata; class Mammalia; order Rodentia; family Cricetidae; genus Chionomys; species Chionomys nivalis. The sequence goes on along the minus strand of NC_080090.1, from coordinate 27,336,427 downwards.
ATATTATATTCTTTACTGAATGTATGTTTATATGAATGATGTTTAAGTTTTCCATGATGAACAATAGATTTTTCTATAGATCCATTTCCTGCAGTAATCTTTGAGATTCCCAGGAAGAAGATGGGGCCCCACAATAACAACTCCCCCTGGTTGAGATGACATCATGATGCTGATAGCACTACTATAAGACTGGTATTTGAGGTTCCAACTGTTGAAATGGTGCACCTTCTCATGATGTTCTGGCCAGAACTCCAAATAAAAACTTTGGGGAAAAAAAAAAACTCTATCAACTGCTTGGAAATTGTTTGCAACTATACTAGATAGTAATTTTGAAACTTAACCATCACTTTACTTTTGCAGGATCCCATTAAGAGAACATTACCCCATGACAGCTGGAAGCAATTCTAGAGGACGATACCCCCATCCCCAAAAAGTTTGTCCTTAGGGTTGGGAACACCATTTAGGGGTTGTTGATTATTACTTGTACTAGATAGAGGGTTGGGGTGAAAACTATGTTTATTCTATTAAAAAAAGGATATAATAGTGGGTAATAGAGTGGATACTTGTGAGCTATTATTTATGGATAATTTAAATTGGTATAGTTTTGAATATTGATACAAGGTCAAATTATATTTGTTACTTTTGTTTGCATTATTTGTACACCTATGCAAAGTTATTCTGTCAGATTGTATATATGCATGTTTCTACCTCTGTTTAGAACATTTTGTATATTGATACAACTTTTAGGATATATTTTCATATTGCATGATATATTATTCTTACCTCTGATCAAGATACTTATACATTGTTTACATTTTGAGGTCATTGTTCTCATTTGTTGCACATTTGTTTACAGATTATTTAATATTCTGACATGAAGGTTTAGCCTTTAAGTTATACAGGTAATAAATATTATAGGTTAATAGTTGTTCATGTTTGTTGTACATACAGACAGATCAGTTAGGTTCTTTAGATACACAGAGATTGTATTCTGTCTAGATAGGTAATCTTCAATCACTTCAAGGATCTGTAGAACATGGCATTTAAATAACATAGGGTTCTGCTGACATGAGACATGATTGCTCCTGACAGCACCAATCTACTCCCAAGAGAATGTTGAGCACCAAAGACACTCCACTCAGAGTTTGTTTTCTTCTTGGCACAACTGGCCTTTGGGCAGGCAAGAAACTGCCTATACATCAACCACTGACAAAATACATGGTATCTGGAAATGTATAAGCAGAACACAAGGAAAAAGACTGTCAAATCTTGCCAAGACAGGGTAAGACAGTTCTGAAAAAATTCCTCCTCTGAAAATGGTCTGTCAGTTATGCTAGGCCTTAGCCAAAGTTGTTTGCTTCAATGTTGCAAATGAGACTTGGGGTGATTGCTCAGGTAGCCAATTGTCTCTATCATATGTTGCTCACTTTGTAAGCTGCTTGATTGTACTTTCTGCCTGCTCAAGTAATGTCTCCCTTCTCAGACCTTCAATGGGGTTGAAGAGAACTTGTAGTTACTGTACTCTTACGATCTAGCCAAGCCATTTCCTATACAAAACTTAGACTCCTAGGACAGAATGTTTATTAAAACATTTAGCATACATCCCTTCCTTAATATTGTTTATGCTGGTTGTAATTCTAATTATACTTGATATCTGTTCCTAGTGTATATAGTTTTGTATTGGGTTTGGAACTCTCTTATTTAAACAAAAGGGAGAGGTGCTGTGGGAATACATTCTGCTCCTTCAGTCAATAGCCTTTAAGATGCCAGCCCACTTTGGCATGGTCTCTGATACTGTAAATGCAGCTGTAAAGCATGTGCTTGCTCTCTTGCTTCTGGTCCCCACTTCCAGCCTCTAGACTCTGCTGTTCACACAGAGGACTGTTATCTAGGACAGTGATCTGTAAGTTTTCCCTTAAATAAATAACCCTTTCAGTATTCATAATTCTGAACTGGTATGGGATTATTTTGTGACTTCCACCATCACATGACCACATTTTCTTTATCTGCTCCATGCACTAATGAGCATCTGAGCTGATTCCATCTTAGAGCTATTGATGAGACACACTTGAAAACAAAAATGGGATGCAAGAGTCTTTGTGGCATCATGATCCCCTCTTCAGTAGTAGACTTGCGGGATCAAATGATCTGTCTGCTCCAAGTTTCGTGAGGAATCTCCATCCTGTTTTCTACAACACGAATCATGAAACTGAGCCTCCTAGCACCTGTGTGAGAACCCTGATTCCTCTGCCTCACCACCAGCAGCTGCTGTCACTTTGTCTTTTGGACAATAATCATTTTAATTTGGTGAGATGGTATCTGATTGTTGTTCCCAAACTCACGGTCCTCCTGCCTCTGCTTTTCAAGTATTGAGTTCTATGTTTCAGCCAGCCAGCCAGCAATAACTGAATTTCAAATGTTTAAACAGCTATGAAGTTCTAAAACAAGCCCATGTTAGCTGTTCAGTCATTCCCTGTCCATAGATCTGTGTATCTGGTTTACTCAGAATCTATGTAGGGCTTTTGCCTCTATATTTGTTAGCATTATGGCCTGTTATTTTTCTTTTATGTGATGTTCTTGTTACCTGTTCCTATTAAAATCATTATTTTCTTAGCTGGTGAGTTAGAAAGAATTTTCTCTCTGCATTCACTGTTAGAGCTTCTGTTCTGCTTTTCTGCGTCCCCAAGAGTCACTCAGATTGGGTCCTCTGCCTCACTTTCTAGTCCCAGTGTGCTGCTGAGATGTTCATAAGATCACAGCTTTGCTTTTCTCTGATTTCCAAATTTCTATCATAAACACATTATTTACTAAAAATTGTGACTAATTTCAAGGTGTAATCAGTATCCTTTTATTTTGCATCTGCACCTCGTATGTTGCATTCAGTGTGACTTACATGGCATCAGGCTCTCATCCTGTGAAGTTGTGAGTGATCTTCCCAGTGTAGCGAGTGCTTGGGCACCCTTCCTTTCTTTTAAAATGCGAAGCTTGGCATTTTCATTTGCCCGTCTAGAGGGAGATTTGCTTACTGCCCACACTCCATCTATCCACCAGCTGAGCCCAGGCACTATAAACACTGTCATTTCCCACATGGACAAAGGTACAGCTTTGAAGAACAGAGCCTCTAATCAGACTAAACATCTCACTTTGCCCTAGTCATTAAACTGACTTCAGAGACAAAGGCCCAAGGCCTTGCATCTGTTTGCTTTGTGTAAAGACAGTCAGCTGATGCTGAACACTGGGAGTACCCGGTGTTTACATTAGGAGTAAGGAACTGAGAGCGCCATCTAATCCTTTCCTTAGCCAGGAGGTACTTCCAACATTTTAAAAGTCCCTTTTAAAGAGTCATAGAACTTTATAAGCATATTGGTCCTTTCATCTCCCAGAAAGTATCCTCTGGGCATAGCTCAGACCTGTACATTAGATCATATTAAGCCTAATTTGGTTCTTCAGCACAGCAAAGAGCCTGGGGGTCTTTAGGAAGTTGTAAGAGCCATAGCCTTTAAAGGACCTGGCTTTTCAAATAAATGCCCTCTTTCCCACGTGATAGAAAACTTGATGAATAGAATGCCTTGAGAAGGGGGGTCCTTGCTTATAGACCAGGGTTTCATCTTGGGGGGGCACTAGTTCCAGCAATGAAGGGGATGAGTGCTACCTTGAGGTGTCTCCTCATAGCTACCTTCCCTGTCCCTTCTCATATTTTAGGCAGAAACCAAACTGTAGCTGTTACTACTGTAACTGGCTTACTCAGTCATGATGCTCATAATTTTTTTCAGCCACATCTAAGATCACAGATGGCAAAAGGAATTTGATTATTTCAAAGTTTATTTTATGCCATGTACCTGGTCAACATGCAGACCAGCATGGTATAGTTGAAGTGGGCCGTGGTTTTGAATTCTAGCTTACTTTGTTCTTGGGTTTTTATCTCCCATGTTCCTCTACCTGGTAGTTTGAAAACTTGGTCACCAGCTAATGGTAGTGCTAAAACTTTGGGACGTGGGGTACAGCTAGACAGAGTAGGCCTCTAGGAGTAGAGTTTTGAACTTTACATTGGACTCCGGGTTTTCTCTCTCTCCCTGTCCTCTTTCTCTCCATCTCCCTCCCTGTCTCTTTCTCTCACCTCTCTGCTCTCTCTATCTCCTGGTCTGCGTGATGTGACTACCTTCTGTCATCTGTCCCTGCCACTTCAGTCCACACTGAAACAGATCGAAGCCCCTCAACACTGTGAGTCGCAATAATTCTTTCCTCTCTTAAGGTTTTCAGTGAGGTGCTGTGAACATACAACAACTACTAGCCAACACACAGGGCAACCAGTCTCCCTGAGGCTGATTCCTAATCTTTGAGGAAAGGGAGGTGTTTTTTGAGGGGACAAATAAAGTCTGAAATAAGGCTCACTCTGGATTATAAAAACCTAGGTACCATGATGATAACACCAAGCTCCATCTCCTGGTGGCTCCTTAATCAGGCTCAAGTGTGATACTGGAAGAACAGCAGGGGATGAGCTGGATGCTAGATCGAAACCTGAGGACCATCAGAGAAGTGTCTTTAAAGACAGGCCTCTCAGCTCTCACTTGTAATCATAGTACTTGGCAAACTGAGGCAGGAAGATTGCTGCCAGTTTAGGGTCAGTTTGGACTACACAGTGAGTACCAGGCCATGTCTCGAAACCCCTGGGAAGCAAGTTCTCAGTGTCTTATACTTGGAAGCCCCTCCTTTTTGGAGCCACACATCACTTTCAGAAGCATCAAGCTCCCAGAACTGTGTGCCTGGCTTTGTAACTCAAAGTTTTGTTTGGTGACTCTTGCTCAAGTTTGCAAAATGCTGGGACAGAGAAATGATTGCAGAATCTGTTGGCTTATGGGGACTTTTGTGGGCGTCTTGGCCACCAACCACCCTCATCTCCTTCCTTTTTCCTGACTGCATCTGCATCTATTATCATGGAAAAAAAAAACTAGGCAATTCACTGGGCTTATGCCATCATCATCAGTAACATGGCTGAGCTGAGCCTGGATCCTTTGTCCAGTGTACATATTTCCACAAGCCGGGAGAGGGCTGGCCACTATTCTGTTTTCCACTGAGATCATCATCCATGCCTTGGGCTTGACATCCAGCTAGCTGGGGGTCTCATCTAGGCAGTGTGCCAGCAGACAAAATTGCCTGGTAGCCAGGAGAGAGGCCAGCTATGGGGCTGCCTTCCTTTTCCTCTACTCTTTCCTCAGATGCTGTGATTTCGGCTCTAGCTGGGTTGGTAGAAGCACTAATTCCTGAATGCAGGGGTTTCTGTTGATCCTGAGAAGCTCTTTCACACATAGGGAAGAGATTATTTGACTACAACAAGTAAGGGTGGTTTCTGTCAAAGAATTCTGTCTGTTACTGAAAACTGCAAAGAGGGGGAAAAAAAAGAAAAAAAATAAAAAGAAAACAAAAACAAAAGTAAAAACTACAAAGAGAAGAAGGTGGAACTGTGGCTTTCAAGAACCATAGACCCTGAGAGGGCAGATGGGATTGAAGATAGAGTGAACACATACACTTAAAGATAAAAGGATGTGTAGAGGAGTAATAAACACATGCATATTTGCATATGCATGTGCAATACACACATATGCTATATATGTAAATGCATGTGTGTAGTATGATCTGTACCTTTCTACATGCACCTGTATTTATGTCTGCTAGGTCTGCACTTAGTTCTTAGTCCTGAGAAGGCTCCAGGACAGCAAGACCCAAAGGCACTCCTAGCACTTAGACTGCAGCTTCTGAATACTCTCATTTATAAAGAATAGGGCTCCTTGGGGAAAGGACCAATCACAATAGATCCAATAAAGCTAAGCTGTAAATGAGACATCTTTCACCAAGAAGTAAGAAAGCAGCTCACTTTCTTAGTTTCAGCAGGTCACTAGAGGTCATTTGCTCTGGCTAACTTAAAGGCATTTCGAATATCAAAATAAATAGTAACTTATAACCCCTTCTACTGAATAAGAAACTTTTATTCCATACTAATAAAAATGAAAGGATAAGCTGAAATGTCAAAAAATTAGGCAGTTTATATAGTTCCAGTGCATCCAGTTCCGAAATATTTATGACAAATGCGTAAAGGCTGTTTTGTAATGGGTAAAGGCTGCCTTAATAAAGTCATCAAAATAAACATCATTGATAATAGGATAGAGTGAAATGATTTACCACCTCCACCTCATGGGAGAATAACATGGAGTCCTTCTCTGCTCCTTACAGGTGTGCATGGCCCACACCTGATGTTCACACATCCAGCAATATAATACTCCAATCATCTTCAAGAGTCCTTGGAGTGATAATGACAGTGAGAAGATGGGTAACTTTTCCACACTTGGCAACCATGACAACAAGTCTAGCCTGGATTCTGCACTGGTCACAACATGGTTGGGAAGATGCTACTGATAGCCACTCTTCAGTGGCTCAGGAGAAGAAATCTTTTAGACTCAATTAGCAACTTTTGTGTTACTTGTTGCTATTTTAGAATTAAGAACAACAACAACAAAAAAAAGGCCAAATTTAAACAAAGAAATCCTCATTTCCTCAGATCTAGAATGAAGCTGAAGGTTGGACCTCATAGAGTATAGAATATCAATGATGGCCTTTTCCCTCAACCATAGGCTGCTGTGGTGTGTGTGCTTAAAAGGGACTCTTCCGCTGCAGCCCAGGAGACCCTGGAACTAGTTGTAGAGCCCAGACCCAGCCGTGTGGCAACAGACTCCTAGACTCCTAGCCATCTTCCTGCCTCGGCTCTCCAAGTACTGAAATTAAAGACAGCACCTGCCATCTCTGGTTTGATTTCAGAGCCGCTGCCCCTTCAGAAGAATTTGTCAGATTTCTATGATGTTTAACTTCTTTGTGTATAGAATGGAACTAATTTTTTTTTCTACAAAGTATCATAACCCCCCTCAAAGAAATTCCATCTGAAGTCCGAACAGGAACTGCATACCATGGGAAGAACAGAACAGCACATTGCTACCAACCAGACAGAGTTGCGGTTTTCCAAGCCAATCACACCTCACTCTGGGAATGCAGACAAAGAGACCCCGCTGGCACAGACTCCCATTTTGTAGACACGTGAAGGAGCTCCTCTGTGAAAGAAAATAACTATTGTCTTGGGACAACGATATAAATGGGAATTAGGGGATGGGTCTTTTGATAAGGGTGAATTTCAAAAATATCATGAAGAAGAGATTTTGACAGTGTTTATGAGTTGTCTGCCCCTAACCAGGAAGGAAGGTCAGTGCAATCAAGGAATTTGGTCTTTAGGGTTAGAAATACTTAGCCCTGGATCTGTGATATCATGGATGGAAAACAATTCAACAGTTTAAGCTGACAGGAACCAGAAAGGACGGAGACTGTAGCTCAGTAGCTTGCCTAGCATTCAGAGGGGGCCCTGGGTCTGATACCAACTCCAATGAAACCGGACATGCTGGTGGGTGGTGAGGACAAGAGGAACAGGGGGTTCAAGGTCATCTTCTGCCACATTGTGAATTGGAGGCCAGTTAGGGCTATCTACATAAGACCCTGTCTGGAAAGAAAGAACATGACAAGATAAGCCCTCGATGTTATAAAGACCTATAATAATTTCTTTCAAACTTGAGACCTGCTGAACACATATTCTCTGGGTAATGTAGCCTGCTTGACAGTAAAGATTCAATTTGTCCAGACACTTCACTTGTAGATGCTTGGTCAGACTAGGAAAGGTCTCATCCTAAAAAATGCTACCTCTTAAGAGATGGCTTTCAGATCCACCAGTCCTAAATCACAGGACCTATTGCTAAAACTAGCAGCTGGCTTTGGAAAGACCTATCAATTAGATTTCCTTAGGCTACAATCAACAGAAAGCTCTCAAATTGGATTAAAAAAAAAATAAAGGGAATTTATTGGCTCAGGTAATGGAAAAGTCCAAAGTATAGCTTCAAGCAAGGCTTAATCCAGGTGCCAAAGAATGTCATTACATAGAATCCGACTTCCTTTATGTTTTTACTAGCCCCAGTGGCCTCCCAGCCGCTCTAGGGAGTCCCTGTAGAGCTGCGAACATTCCTGACCTTTTGTCCTTACAGTGCTGAGTGCAGGGGACCAGGCCTTGTCTCTTAGCATTTGCCTGGCACATCTTGGAAATCATTCTCTTAACTTTCAGACGTAGTCACAATCTGCCCATTAGTGATATTCTGAGTAGGAGAAATTGATGGTCCCAACCAGCCAGGACTGTTCTTTCTGTTACTCTCTTTGGGCTAAAGTGATTAAGAATACCGGACTAAGATATCTTTAAACAATAGTCACTTATTCCACGGAGTTTCTAGAAGCTGGGAAGTTAGGTCAAGGTTTTAGCCAAGCAGCCATGAGGCTATCATCTCTGTGATACAGATGATACAGATCTGTCCTCAGAGAGTGGCAAGGTGTCCAGGTCTCCATTCCCTCCTAAACACCCCACTGCTTTCCACCATCACACTGGGGATTTGGGGAGGTCACGGAAACTCAGATCATAGACACAGCTGGAATTTAGAGGCAGGGTGAGCTCCCCCCCCCACACACACACACCAAAAAAACTACACAGCTGGCAATGAGAAGGAAGTGGTTTCTGTTTCTCAATAAGAAATTAGAATGTTGCTTTATGAGAGGAATGATCGGATGCTGAGTAAAAAGATAAACACAGGTGTATATGACTTCTCTCAATTCTCCCTGCGTTTAGTGAGCTTTTCCTCGGAAGGGCCTGCAGCATCTAGAGTGTGTGCTGAAGGCTTTTCATGAAAACAGACCGCTTAGAAAACTAGGACGAAGCATAAAAGGAAATTAATAGAGCTAAATGTGTTTATAATCTCAGCATCTAAAAATAATCGCGCCTCCTTTTTTTCCTCCTATGCAGATGCACATAGTTATTCGTAATTGGAAAATACAATGTTTATTTGGATTTAATTTAGCTTTTATTTTTCTATTTAATATACCATTACATTTCCCAAGTAATGAAAATCACTTGAAAACACAATGTAAAAACCAGAGTAACGTTAGTTATGAGGACTTGGCATAATTTATTCAAACAATCCTTGCTGAAGAGACTTTTAATTTGTTGCTAATTTTTCACTATCATACATAATGTTATAAGGACACTTGCCTCCTGAGTCTTCTGTGTGTCTTTTAAAATACCGTAGGTGACAGGTGCCTGTTGGTAGGAGCATGCACAACCTTCTAGTCCATCTGGCACTCAAATATTTGCCATTTAGGCGTTTTTGGTTTGTTTGAGTAAAATGCATTGAAGGAACAGTCAGTAGGAAGAAAAATTAACTTAAAGAAAGAACGGTTGAAGATACAGCTTAGTCAGTCAAGTGCTTGCCACACAAGCCGAGGTCCTGAGTTTAGTTCCCAGCATCCATGTGAAAAAGCCAGACATGGTGGGAGCTGTAGAGATAAACAGATCCTTGAGGTTCACTAGACAGGCAGCCTCATCTAAGCTAGGAGCTCTAAGCCACGTGACAGACTGCCTCCAAAAGCAAGGTGGGTTAGCGCATGAGAACCAATATCTGATATCGTCCTTTGGACTCCATAAACACGTACAGACATCGCGTATGCATGTTCACACCCATGCATGCACCATGCAACTACTCCAAAGACAAACGCAGGCTTTTTCTTTACACAGATTTGTGTGAGAGTCATCTAGGTGGAGTGTAAGACACATCTCCAAAGAGATGCATTTTCAGTTTCACAGTTCTCTACAAGAACACCAAACAAGTAGCGTTTTATAATTTAGCATCGTTTGGAGTTTGGTTTATTTTGCTTGTAGAAGTACAGATTTGACAGGAGATGAATTACCCCCCACCCCCGCAGCTGGACATGCTTGGAAAATGGAACCAGAAGAAGTAGAATAAGAATTATTGAGTCCAAAAGTATGTACTTAAGTAGAAAGCTATTGTTACACCCAGAACGTGTGGAAATGGACACTTCCACTGGGAGAGAGTGAAAGACGCTGAGTGTGTTATTTTAATAGAAGCCCTTAATGTTTGGGGGAGACAAATGCCCACATGAATTTCTTCCCAGGGATCTTGGTACAGAGAATGGATTTTATTGGCAGATGGCAAGTCCTAACGTAAGGCATCGTATGTTTATTGTGGGTCTCGCCTATCCTGGCTTGGCCAAGATCAAGAAGAAATGTGCAGAACACACTATGGCCTCTGTTGTGGAGCTGAGTCTGGGCTCCACCTTCTCACACAGTTGGATTCAACTAGGTTTTATTTCCTTGGGACATTTTGGATGATTTTTTTTTCTGAGAGGAACCACATCAAAGGCACATTGGGGAGGAGCTTTCCAAGAATGTGCTGTGGTTATGTTCTACCATCTGCTCCCATGGTCAGGACAGGGAGGGGAGCAATGGAGAGTCCACCTGTATCCCCAGATCTCAGAGGCACCTGATCAGGAGCATACTGGTGCTCCTGAGAAACATGGCATGCCTTTGAAATGAAGGCGACCCCAGGGGAGTCCAAGAAAATCCTTCTTGCGTCCTATCACTCAACCTCTGGGAAAGCCCTATCCATTTCTCCTGGGGCCATGAAGCCCACACAGCCTCCTGTCTGCAGAATTCATTGTGTTCTCTTTTACCAGATCATTCACGTCACCAAAACTTTCTCTAAAGCAAACTTCAATGAGGAGTACGTGGCCTTTCTAATCTGAAATAACCTCCCATCCAGGTGTCTAGCCTGAGACAAGATCCTGGGTACTTGGGTCTCGAGAAGGCTGCTAAACCTGACTTTCTGTGAAGTACTTTCTGTAAAATATGGCCAATGCAGGCCTCTGAAATGTTTTCCTTGGGAGAGCGAAGAAGAAAGGCTTGTGCAAGATAGGCAGCCCAGAACACATAATGATTGCCACATGTCAAAGCATTTCAAGCCTTTAAAAGGGACTTGGGCAGTACTTTGCTAAGTTTTCCCATAAAACAACTGCTTTTATGGGTTTCTGAGGTCTCAGCAATGGAAAACATGGGTTCCTGATCTTCCAGTATGCTGGCTAGTTTAACCATTCTTTTGTTCCAGAAACCTAGGGTCACTCTCTTTGGGGTACCAGTCAGAACCCAATACTGGATCCTCTTGTGTTCATGAATTGACGTAAAACCTTCTGACATGATATTTCCAAGATTACCTAGCCTCTGGGAAAGTAGCAGAAACAGCTCTCTCAGGATATCTTTGATTCCTTGGAAAGGAAGTTGACAGACATCAGACAAGCAGGTTAAAACAAGAGACAACTAACCAGCCTAAAAATGCAGTTAGAGCATCGAAGAGAATAATAAAGATTAATGGATCTGAATACTGATGAACTTCTTGAGACAGATGAGAGAGAAAGAGAGGGGGGGGGGATTTCTGACAGCTACTGAAGTATAAGACAAACTGAATTTAGCTATTACAACTAAAACATTCAATTCGTGTTGTATATTTTATAAGGGGCAAAAGTTTTAATTCCTGTATTTTGTTAAATTAGTAAATAAAATAAACTTGTTTTCATCATCATCTGCTTTGTTTTTCAAGTGAAAGCCCCAAATAACTGGGGTTTTGCAGATTCTTTTGAAAATGAAGCCTCTCTTTCTGATGGAGTTATATGAAGCAGCATTTTTCCAGCACCAATTATCTCTGGGTAATGAAGACCTGCTGTGCGCACAGCAAGGGAGGTGTTGCCTTGCAAATCAAGATGGCGACCTACCCGTTACTGGTGCCACATACCTAGTGGCATCTTAGAGAAGGTGGCTCTCCCCATGCTCTTTTACTTTTCTTTTAAAAACGTATTTATTTTGCGTGTGTTTGTGTGCCTTAGTGTGTGTATGAGCAGTTGCACTACAGATCTGAGAAGGACATCAGATCCTCCAAAACTAGACTTACTGTGAGTTGTGAGCCACCATATGGGTACCGGGAACTGAGCCCAGGTCTTCTGTAAGGGCAGCAAATGCTCTTATGTGCTGAGTCATTTCTCCGGCCCCTTGTGTTGTTTCTGCCGGTCCCTTTGGCTCATGAAGGGTTATCTGGGAAAGGAAGAAAGTTGTGGCTAGGACCCCACCACTTCAACTAAGTGGATGAATCAGCCTTAGTCCCACTAAGAGTGGAAGACACCCTCGGGGAGAATCATTTCTGCTGAGCATGAGCTTCCAGGGACTGTGTTTAAAATGTCCCAGTCCCAGGGATTGTCAGATGTTTGGACAACATTGTGAAGACTTCCCAGATGGAAGATGTATTCTGCTTAGGAATTATAAACATGAAATGAGCACTTGAAATTCCTTCCCAGACTGACTTTGAGAATGTCTGTCTGGATGCACACCTCTTCAGAAACTTCCAGAGACAGAGCCAAGAGATTAGGACTTGGTGTCCAAAAGACTTGGGACTATATCCAGGTCTCCCCACTGCCTGGTGGTGTGATGTCAGACAGTAGACTCACTCATGTTCTCACTGAGCTCCCCTATGAAGCTGGGCATAGCAATTCTATGCCCCTTCTAAGGCCATTGTGAGAACAAATGTTGGCCATGCATAGAAGGTACTTAGCCTTCTGCCCAGGGACAGGAAGCCCATGAAGGTTTGTAGGAGACAGGAGTGCAGTGTCACCTAGAAAGAGGGGACAGCTTACAGTTCTGAAGTCTGGGTCATATTCTGAATCATATAAATGCACTGCCCCCATACACACACACACAGATACGTGTGTCTGCTGTAAGGGTTTGTGGCCAGAGTTGCTTTTTGGATCATCATATGACCCAAACAACACATTTCAACTTTATTCTATAGATTATTTTCTTATTCCATAGATTTTTAAAATGTCTTAGGAAAGTTTTAATGACAAAATATTAATAATTATTTTATTGGGCTGGAGAGATGGCTCAGTAGTTAAGAGCATTGCCTGCTCTTCCAAAAGTCCTGAGTTCAATTCCCAGCAACCACATGGTGGCTCACAACTATCTGTAAGGAGGTCTAGTGCCCTCTTCTGCCCTGCAGGCATACACACAGACAGAACATTGTAAATGTAATAAATAAATAAATATTTTTTAAAAATAATTATTTTATTAATAACATTTAATGAATGTCTTTTTAAATTCTGTGTGTGTATTTGTGTGTGAGTATATGTGTGTGTTCACATCCATGCGTATAAGTGGTGCATGGGTTCCACAGCACTTGTGTGGTGGTCAGAAAACAACCTTGTTTTTTGCCCTTAGCTTGCCCCAAATCCTCCAGGGATTCTACTGTCTCTACCGCCCACCTCACTATAGAAGCATTGGGATTAAAGCCAAGCCCTGTAAGATTTACATGTATTCTAGGGATTTGAACTCAGGCTCTCACATTTGTACAGTGGGCACTTTACTCACTGACTCATCTTCCCCCCTAAAGGCTTCTTTACATGAAGCTTTGTTGTAGGACTTTTTCAGATAATTCCTTTAACCCCCCTAACCCCAAGAGGCAAGAACTACTGCCATCTTCTGTTTTAGCCTGTAATGTGGAGGACAGGAAGTTAAATGGCAGAGCTAACATATGCTGTAAGAAGGCTCCAGAACCAGCGTTGTGTCCATTTTCCACAGGATCTTGCAGATGGAAAGGTCTTTATTGTACTTGTATCCAGAAGAGTCCAAACGGAGGAAAGGTGTTGATAAGGTTGCTAAAAGCGTTTGCAGGAATGATGTGGACATGAGCGAGGCTTCTGTGCTCCGGGCACCAGGATGACATTAGTTCAAACTCATGGATTAAGCAAGGGAGAAGTGAATGGTCTCTTGGGCTGGAGGCCATTCAAAGGCAGACATATGAGAGTTCATTTTTGCTGTTGTTTGTCAGTTGGCTGCATAGAAAGGATTACAGAGAGGCAGATCTGGAAACAGAAGGTGAGTTACAGATTCTGGGTCTGGAGGTCTTAGAAACCTTCAGAGAAATATGAAAGTAATTTTTAAAGCAGATGGTTTCCAGGAACTTTAGGGAGTGAGCAAAAGAGTGTGTTCTTTTCATTTTATTTTATTTCTCTGTGTGTGTGTGAGTGTGTTACATGTGAGTGTATATGTACAGATCTGTCTGTAGAGACAGGGCTCATAGGCTAAAGGAGAATACCAGCTGTCCAGTTCTATCTCTCTGTCTCATTCCCTTGAGACGGGGTCTGTTGTTGAACCTGGAGCTATGTTAGTGGCCAGAAGACTGCAGCAGTACCTCTGTGTCTGCTCCCCACAGAACTGGAGTTAAAGCATGTGGATATATCCAGAGTTTTTTGTGGATGCTGGGAATTTAAACTTGGGTCTTCATGCTTGAGTTGCATCCTGGCCCCTATTATTTTTTAGGTTTTTTTTCATTAAAGATAAATATTTTTATTCAATATAAATGATGCTACCCCTTCTAAAAACATATTGGTACTGGTTTCTGAAAATGTTAACTATGGTGTCACTGTAAAACTTGGCAATTTCAGGTCCAGGTATCTGCCTGAAAAATGAGACGTGTCTTTGGAGGAGTACGCCTAGCATTGTAACCTTAACAGCCTAAAGGGACACTACTTCAGACGTCTGTGCACTGACATTAGTGAAGGCTGCAATGACTATTTTTATCTAGAAGCAGAAAGAAACTACGAGTTGATAGAGCCTCCAGCACCACGGAACTTGGAGACATTGTACTTAGGACAAGATATCAAGTATAAGACAGGGTTCCAATCACCTGGGGTGTTGGTAATCGACAAAGCTTTCTGTAGATTAGTGGCTTCCAGGGGTAGAGATGGGAGAAAGAGGAGATGGGAGTGATTGTTGATGGATCTGGGTTTCTTTGGAGGGTGATGAAAATAGTCTATATTGTGGTGACAACTGCCCAACTCCAAGGCTATACAAAAATATTAAAATATCTTATTTAAGCAACTGAATTATATGATGTATGAATTACGTCAACAGTGCTCTTTATAAATCTCAGCCAGGCGAGATGGCTCAGGGGTGATGGTGTTTGTTAAGAAGTCTGATGACTTGATTTCAGTTCCTAGAACCCACATGGTAAAAAGAGAGAACCAACTCCTAAAAGTTGTTCTTTACCCAGGCTGTGACGTGGTACACACACACACACAAACACACACACACGAACATGCACGCACACACGCACACACGCACACACACACGCACGCGCGTGATAGAGTTCCTCCCTATGGTTTTCCCAAGTGAAGTTTTACAACAAGATCATCAGCTCCAATAAGGAACTGCTGACAAACTAGCAAATGAGTTCAATTAATGTTAAACTTGCAATTTCAAATACGTAGGAAACCTGTGCTTTAATTCCCAGCATGTTTGGAAGGCGTGTTCGAAAGGACCGATTGAGTCACAATTACATAATAGTCCCCAGAGTTAGGTTACTGGTGGCTGGAAGAGACTCAACTCAAACCCCATCATCTTGTGAGTTTACAAATAAAGATTAGTCTTTAATTCTGGCGGGATGGGGACCTTACTTCCGAAGGCCTGGTCCCTTAAGAAATTATGGCACCTATACCAGCTAACATCCTATCACCAGATCTGAGCGTAATTTCATTCTCTCTAAAACCCAAACGGCCCACACTGCAATTCGTTAGGCATTCTCTGAGGTGTTTGTCAGCCTCATGCCACATGCTTGCCCCCAAATGGGTTTCATATGCATCCACGGGCCAGGGGCCCGCCTCCGCTTTGGATGCCAGCAGAGTGGTTGGAAACTTTTATTGAGCTTTTGAAGGAGCAGCTTGGGGTTCTGTAGAACATCTCTCTGCTGGCACACAGCATGCGGGTGGCAGGGTTTGAGAGTTGTGAGCTAGCACTAGGGGAGCCCTGAGAGAGCAAGAAGTACCAAAGCAGAGCGCCAGCCGAGGTCTCGGGACACTCTTTACTGGACACAGAGGATGCTGGATCCGGACATTTTGAACAGAAGGATGGAGTTATCTAAGATGTGAAAGAACAAATGCTCCTATCGCACAGAATTTACACGGTAACATTAAATCGTGGGCGACATTCATGAGTGCTTCCTGGGTGCCTGGCATCATGGTGACCTTTAACCCTAAGATCTCACTTACTCTGTGACTGTCCTAGAAGGAGGCCTTGTAGTATCCATGCTCATGAAGTAGAAGTCAGTGTTGGGCTTTCACTCTAATGTGACATGACCACGCACAGACTCACGTGTCTCTGGAGTACCCTCATGGAGGAAGCAGGCCACAGGAAGCAGCCTTTAAGAGTTGTACTTGACCTCCAAGCCTTCCTGCCCACCTCCTTCTTCTTGGGCTTCCACCACTGTAATATTCTGACCTCACCGCTGGCCAGAAACTGCAGTGATAAGGATCACAGACCAACCTACAAAATCATGAGCCTAAAGAGGTCTTTCAACAAAGTTCCTTTTGACACACATTTGGGTCATAGATATCCTCAAAGTGACCAATATATCAACATACCAGGTGGGTTTAAGGAATTGCCCCCAGACTAACCCCTAAATGAACCCAAAAGTCAGGGCTCAAGTTTCTGACAAAGAGTGTTTGCACCCTCTGTCTCACACAAAGGATAGGGGTTTGAACGGAGCTGCAGGCTGTCCCTTCAGGGATGTCTTGCTGAAGATGAAGATGGGCGAAGAGGACGAGGTGGCACATGAGACAGAAAGGGCAGGCAAAGCAGGGGTGAGGCTGGGCGATTGGCAGAAAGGGCTGTTGAAACTTCCTCTGTAAGAAAGTTTATAACGTCCTTTCTCTCCTGAGAGCCTTCCTCTATGAAGTGGCCAGGACACCGTCATCTACAGTCCCACGTAGCTGGAAAGGTGAAGCTAGCAGGAAAGGAGGGCAGAATACTCTGGAAGTCAAACAAGGAGCTAGGAAGCAGATAGGATTTGAAGGATGACACACACACACACACACACACACACAGGCATGGGCACACACCACCATTACAGCAGCCACGTGTTGGTGACATTTTGAGTGTATAATAAGCACATACAAATGACAATTCCTATAATGACAGTTAAGGTAGTCATCAATCTGATACAGGGGAAGGGCAGTTAAGGCACCCTCTCTACTATTGCTCAGATTCTTAGCTGGGGCCATGCTGGGATTCCTGGGAATTTTCCTAGTATCAGGTTTCTCACTAACCCCATAATGACTCCCTCTATCAAGATATCTCTTCCCTTGCTCTCCCTCTCTGACCTTCCCCCAACTCAACTTTCCTGATCCCTCATGTTCTCTCCCTGCTTCCCCTTGTGATGGAAGCAGATGCAGAGACCCACAGTTAAGCACTGGGCTGAGTTCCTGGAGAGAAGGAAGAACAAGAATATGGGCAAAGGGGAACCCCACAGAAACAGCTGACTCGAGCTAATGGGAGCTCACTGACTCCAGACTGATAACTGGGGAACCAACATAAGACGGAACTTGGCCCTCTGAATGTGGTGACAGTTGTGTGGCATGGGCAGTTTGTGAAGCCACTAGCAGTGGAAAGAGTATTTATCCCTAGTGCATGAACTGGCTCTTTGGAGACCCCCATTCCCTATGGAGGGATACCTTGTTCAGCCTAGATACAGGGGGAAGACCCTTGATCCTGCCTCTGGTGATGTGTCAGACTTCAATGACTCCCCACGCTAGGTATCAACCTTATCCAGCTAGGCTTTAATTCTCTCTGTAGTGCAAGTAGGCATTGAACCTGCAATGCTCCTACCTCAGCCTCTCGAGTAGCTGAGATTCCAGGCCTATGTCGCCAGCCATTGTTTTGGCTCTTGGCATTCCAGGCCTGGGCAGTTTGTGCTTCCTGTATTTGAATGTAGAACCGTTACTCCAAACTCAGTTCCACCTTCTCATGAACAGTGGTAAGGGAGAGACTCCATTTCTAATGTAATTTTGCCAACCCAGGGAAGATGTTCAGGCTGTTTCTGTGTTGTGTCAGGATGGTGTGGATTGAAAAGATGTGCCCAATATTGAGGGACGTCAAGCAGCCTCACAGACTGCGGTGAAGCCAGTCATTGGAGGTGATGATGCACAGTGCAGCTTGTGGCCTGCTTTGAACTCGCAGAGTGGTGGCCCATACAGTGTAGGAAGGGCAGAAACTGGTCTCTACTACGGACCAACCCTGGTGAGGGCTCCAAGAACATTAGTCCCACACTGGGGCTCCATGTCCCTCAGGAAACTGGAAATAAAACTAAGCTCACTGGGGCTTTTGAGGGCAAACTGTGCTGGCATGGTGCCCAGAGCATGACCAACGTGCAACAAATGGAAACTAGGAACTCTTTGGAAGGCAAGGTTAAGAGACTCTGGAGTCATGAAGTGCATGACTTGCTATACAAACAGGGACATGGAGACCGTGGCTGCCAACCTTCTCGTGACTCATTTCCTAGTGGTGCTTCTGGTGACAGTCATTCACTCGTGGTCATTGAACCAGTGACAGAGAGTGAATAAGCAAACTGAACTCCTGCTTCGTCAAAACTGGTTTCTCTGGTGAAGACAAAACAGACTGTGGCTAGTGTACCATGGAAAGGAAATAGGAGCAGGTGATAGGAAGTCACTTAGCTGTGTGGCCCCAAAAGGTCCCCCTTGTACAGTCACTTAGAACAGGGTCCTCAACCCTAATGCTGTGACCTTTTAATACAGTTTCTCATGCTGTGCCGACCCTCATCCATAAAATTACTTCTTTGCCACTTCATAACTGTGATTTTGCTACTGTTATGAATCATAATGTAAAGATCTGCTATGCAGGATGTCTGATACGCGACTCCCCAAAGGGCTTGTGACCCACAGATTGAGAGCCATCGACTTGGAGGCCGACACCCACACAGCACACAGGTGCCAGGTAGGAGAAGACCTGGGAGAGCTAATTCCACTCAAGGGAGTAGCCAGTGTCAGAAGAACTGTGGGTATTGAGGGGCTAAGGAAAGGATTCAGCTTTTATTTCAGAATAAAATAAAAGTTGTTAGAGAAAAGCAACATTGGCTTTAAAGTTTTTAATATTGGAATTTTATTATGAATGTGTTCAAGCACACGAAGGAAATTATATAATTTTCAGTGGAACCCCCATATATCTCTCACCTGGGTTTAGTAATTTTTTTTCTTTGTTGTTTGTCCATCTCCCCATGTACCCATTTGTCTGTCTATCTCCCCATGAACCCATTCACTGGTCCATGGTGTAGACTTTACACTGTCAGGGTAAGATGGTTTCACACCTCTGTGTGTCCCCAGTACAAGGTCAGCAGGTGACACAGGGTGACCTGTCTTGTATGATGGAAGTGGATGCAGGGACACTGTTGGCAGTGAGGAACAGCAAAGAACCCTGCGATGGGTTTTTGTAGCTGTTTGGTGAAGTGTTTCCATGGTTTGTAACGATGCAAGAATGGAGACAGAATAGTTTTGAACTAGAACAGGAAAAACAAAACAAAACAAGATAAAACCTCTGATTGTACTTTGTAAAAATAATCCGTCAAGTTTTCTGGGAGTTTGCTGTAGGGAGGGCAAGAGAGGACTTAGAGGCAATGTAGAAGCCTTTGGGTTTGACTGGGACTGGCAAGGTTCCTTACTGAGCTGAGAACAGATGGGGAATACAGAGGTATGTCTGGGTAATGCTACAGTTGAGATGCCCTGACTCCATCCAACAGGATAGGCATAAACCATCAGACTCTGCGTATGCATTGCCCAGGAAGCTTATGGGAGGTAGGCATACTTGGGGCATCAGCACATAGGTGATTAGGAGTGTGGCTTAGAATGGGAAATTCTAGGAAGATAGAACTGGAAGGGTCTGAGTACCAATCATTGAGGTATACTGGACATATGGGGTAGGCCCTGGGATACACTGGACATTATATGTGGTGGACACAGGAACATACTTGAAATCATGTGGTGGGCACAGAGTTATACTGGGCATAGTGGGTAGGCCCTGGGATATACTGGACATCATATGTGGTGGACCCTGGGATATACTAGCCATCATATGTGGTGGGCACTGGACTATACTAGATATCACGTCATGGGGGCACTGGGATATACTGGACATAAGTGGTGGGCCCTGGGATAAACTAGATATCATATGTGATAGGCACTGAGATATACTGGACCTATGTGGTGGGCACATGGAGGAAGAATGGCTGGCCAGCTGGTAAGCAGGATAGACAGGAGATGGGGAGTCAGGACAGGCAAAGGAAGAAAAGATAAATGAGTCTTAGCCAAGAAGATCAGTAAGAAAGGGGTAGGGAAACAGATAATAGACCTGGCTCTGGAGCCTCTAGGTACTTCACAAAGAGTCCTCATACAAGGGTAGAGGAATCCATCCTGATATGTGTGGGGGAAGACCATCACCAGACAAGAGACAGGGAGTCCTGAGAAAATAGAAGTGGGGAATGGTACAAGCAGATGGGCTTCAAGGAGGAGGGTCCTGTGTGTGGGGGTGCACATGTGTGTGTGGTATGATATGAATATGATGCATGTGTATGTGTGTATGTATGTGGGATGTGTGTGGTATGAATGTGTGTGCAGTATGTGGGTTCACGTGTGTGTGAGATATTTGTGTGTGTGGTGTGATATGAATATGATGCGTGTGTGTGTATGTATGTATGTATGTATGTATGTGAGATGTGTGTGATATGAATGTGTGTGCAGTATGTGGGTGTACGTATGTGTGTGTGGTGTGATATGAATATGATGCGTGTGTGTGTATGTATGTATGTGGGATGTGTGTGGTATGAATGTGTGTGCAGTATGTGGGTGTACGTGTGTGTGTGGTGTGTGATATGAATATGATGCGTGTGTGTGTATGTATGTATGTGGGATGTGTGTGGTATGAATGTGTGTGCAGTATGTGAATGCACGTGTGTGTGTGGTGTGTGATATGAATATGATGTGTGTGTGTGTGTGTGTGTGTGTGTGGTACCCAAGGAAACTATGTGCACGTGGAAGGCAGAGATCAGCATCACATGTCTCATTCTATTGCACACATCATTTTTGGAGATAGTTTCCTATTGAA
The DNA here is from genome assembly GCF_950005125.1 of Chionomys nivalis. Lineage (NCBI taxonomy): Eukaryota > Metazoa > Chordata > Mammalia > Rodentia > Cricetidae > Chionomys > Chionomys nivalis. The sequence continues at coordinate 27,315,516 of NC_080090.1, read as the reverse complement.
ATTGGGGTTCACTGTTTTGACTAGACTGTCTAGGCAGCAAGATCCTGAGATCCACTTGTCCTCCTGCCTGCTCCCATGCTGGGGTTACAGATACATGTTACCTCGCCTGAATTTTACATAAAGCCTGAAAATCCAAAAATCAGGACCTTGCCTAGCAAGAGAAATCTCTTAACTCTCCAAGGGAGACACAATGGGAGCATTAGGTCTGGCTGTGTACAGGAATGATCTTGCAGAGACAGGAACTACTGCTGCAGGAGAGGCAGGTGAATGCGGAGGAGCCTAGCCTTGAGGAAACAGGAAAGCGTAGAAAACAGGCACCAGTAAGATTGCTTCTGATAGTACGGTGATGCTTTGCAATGACAAAGAGGGGACGGAGAGAATGTAGATGAGACAGGCTTGTAGAAATGGGGGCAATGGCAGCATCCCCATTTGACACTTCCGTTCTTCATCTAGGAGAAGTAGGTGATAAGGGTGTTGGGACATGGGGAAAGCCAAGCTTGAGGGAATATAGTGAAATTTCCATGTTAGGGACAATGCCTGTTTAAATCATGCTGTCATGAATTCAGTGGGTGATTGCTGGACTGGTGATGTTTTCCTCCAATCATGGTGCTTGGGGAGATGAAGAACATCATGTTTAGCCAGAAATACAGGCCTATTGGGTAGGCAGGACTGTGGGTGGAAAGGGAATTAGTGTGTGATTTTTAATACTCCAAGGATGAACAGTAGGTGTTGTGCTGTGTGATCCTCGCAGGCAGCTGGTGGCGAGCAAAAATGCAATAAGCCCATAGAGGGAGGGACCATTTCCTTATGCGGTTGGCACTTTGCTGGGAATCCATATAGGAGGCTAAACCCAGCTTATCTCTTCCAGAGCATTCCTTGGCACACGAATGAATACTAGAATCCACGAACAACCCAAAGCACAGTGTCTAAGTAGCTGTGTCCAGAAGACCCCTCCCTTCTCCAGGTAGGACAGATGGAAAGGACTGGCGTAACCTGAGCCAGTAGGAAAGGCTGGACCTCACAAGTGGTGTAGCTTTATAAAGACAACAGGGCAGAGGCAGTCAAACTGGAGGCTAGACCTCTCTGGACTTGTTCTTGCCAACGAAAGAATTTATAGCTAGACATAAAGGGCCAGCAAACAAAACAGCAAGCAAAATGGTTCTTTAGAAGAGGGAAGATTTGAGAAAGGAAACACCTTCATGCTACTTGCCAGTGAAGGCCACATTGGGAGTACTTGGGGCCTCCATTTTTATGGGTTCTGAGATGTTGGTGAGAGCGACAGCATTTGGTGGGATCATTTGAATGACTAATTTTTAAACATGAAAATGGAAGAAAGAGATTTATTTTATAGGTTACATTGGCAAGAGGGACAAAGAGATCTACCTCTACCTGTTGTGACAATGTGCTTACGTGACTGTAAGCACACATGGGCACACAACAGTTACTGATTTGGGACATGTGCAGTAGGTCTAATTTTCTTTTACTTGCAGGATACCGCCATCCCTAGCTGACAATTCTGACAAAGCTATAGGACCAACAGATCATGGGTTAACATTTCTGAAACCATGAGCCAAGGTCATTCTTCCCTCCATTAATCTATGTTTCTCCGGCATTTCATGACTGACACTCTACTTCCTCTCTCTTGTCATCATCATTGGAGCTAGAATGGTCACTGAGTGATGAGCACCTTGATGTCACCTTTGCACTGATAAAAGCACACTGTCAGACATGCACACAGGATTATGCTGGGGATATACTACCAGACCTCATCTTGTTGAATGGGGTCAGGGAAGTTATCTGCAAGAGAAAAACCAATGGTAAATGATGCTATGGACTAAAAATGTGTTTCTTCCCTCGTCAGTATTCTAGGTAGATCCTAAACTTCTATGTGGCCCTATACTTCATGGCTTTATTTGTTAATAACTGGTGCTCAGTTTTATTCTTAATGCTTTGGACCTAAAACTCAAATGTATATTTTTAAAAAGTGTATGTATGATATATATGTGTATGCACACACACACGTATATCAACATAGGTGAGCACCCATGTACACATGCAAAGACCAGAGGAGAAGATCCAGTGACTTCTACAGCTTTCTGCCCCATTCCATTATGACAGGATCTCTAACTAAAACTGGAGCTCTCCATTTTCCAGCTAGGCTAGCCAGAATTCAGGTCACAGCGGTCTTCCTGTTTCTGCCTCCCTAGAGCTAGGGTTACAGGAATGTGTGACATGGCATCCTATGTGACTGCTGAGGATCCCAATGGTCCTCGGGCTTGTACAGCGAGCATGCTTACCTATCAAGCCATCTCTCCAGCTCCTAACATTTAACATTACGTGCCAGCCTTCATCTGTCCCCTCTGTCTTCCCTGCCACCTCTTTGTCATTCCCTAGACCTGCTGTGAACTTAAGGAATAGGTTTTCCATCACAGATGCTGCATATGGCCACAAGGTAACTTCAGTCAGGTCCTCAAAGGTGTCAAACAGATGGCCGGAGATGCTGCGATCTCTGCTTTCCACTCTTTAGCTGTTCATCCTCCTAATACTCCTTAATCCTCCCAAGCTTCATGCTTGCCAGCATCCTAAGATCCCTAGGAGATCTTCTGACTACAGACTCTACTAGCCAGCACCTGTGAGTGCTTTTGTGTGGTCCTGAGAAGACACCTGCCCATGTGGGAAGCAGAGGTTGCCCTGGGTCCTAAGAATGCTGTTTTATCCCATTCCACTCACAAACAGACACTAATCTGACCCATCCATCCACCACGGAAGGAATCTAGAAAATATGGCATAGTTCAAATTATATGTCAAACTCGGATAAATGGTGAAGAAAAGAAAAAACACATTTTAAAGAGCTCAACAGGTCATAAGTAAAAGGGTAAATCTAGTACCCAGGGTAATGAATTCACTCAGAACTCTGTAGTCATGTTTGCCTTCTTTGCCTTCTCAGCTTACCTCACATCTGTCATGTCCCTCCCACCTCCTTCCTACCAAAGGCCTGTGCTCCAGACACGGTGGGACAGCTTCCATTTAGTAAACCAAGGCTGCGGCTTTGAAATGTGTATTCATAGAAGGTTCTCCAATGTTCTTGCTGTCTCTAAAGCTGTGGTCTCTGTTTCTGGTGAGATATTGCTTTTACAAGATTTCCCTAGGACCCCCAAAGAATTAAGCATCCTTCCTAAAAACTACTGATTTTATAGCAGAGACAGAAGGAGTTGTAGAATTGAGTGTGTTGTGGGATGATAGAGTCATTTACTTTCTACGAAATCACCTTAACTAGTTGATAGCATTAGGGCTGGAGAGAGAGAGGACTCAGTTGGTAAAGTACCTGCCCTGTGAGCATGGGGACCTGAGTTTGGGTCCCCAGCACCTTGTAAAAGCGGGATGGAATAGTACGCGTCTGTAACCTCAGCATTTCTTGGGTCAGCGACAAGTAGATCATGGAATTCAGTGACAAGCCAGCCCAGGCCGATAAATGAGCTCCAAATTCAGTGAGAGACCCTGCCTTCAAACCTTAGGTGAATATGCTAGTGAAAGTCCTTCTCAAGAGAAAGCACTTGTTGCTCAAGAATGATGATCTGAGTTCAAGCGCCTGGACTGACAGAAAATGAGAGAACACCTCATGGGTGTCCTCTGACCTATTTATGATCACTATGGCACGAGAATGCCCCAGCATAACACATATCATCACATATATATATATATATATATGCATACAGACACTAATAAAGAAAAGAAAAGAAAGGGGAAAGTTATCTAGGAAAAACATCTAAAGGTGGCTACCGGCTGCCACAGGATTGTGCCCACATATGCATGCACACACACACACACCTGACAGTGTATTAAAGGGCTATATTTTATCTAAGCAGTTTGATGTGTCTAATAGGCTTTTGAGGATAAACACGAGGTATTAATATAACAGAAAAGTAATTACAGCAGTGCCCTCAAATTACTGAGTTCACTGCTCCGTGCATCCTGTACACCTAGAACGGTTACCTGATGAAGAACGGCTGTACCCCTGGAAGCAGAACAGCACTGTGAGGTGTTTACCGTGAACTCCATCACAAAGATGGCAAGGCTGAAGCCGGAAATGAGCAGGTGCTTCGGCATGACACACAAGGAGCACATTGTGGAGCCGTGACTCAAACCCAGGCATCTGAGTCCTTCGATTTTGATGCCAGAATGGCATGCAAAATGTGACACAATGCTGCACGGTGATGCTCAACTAAAACTAACACTAAGGAGAATGAGCATTATTCTAGTAACATGGAAGAGGGACTTGGTATTAGCTGGGGGAGTTAAGGAAAAAATGTATGTTCTGTTTTAGCATATGTTGCCGAGCAGTAAATTGATAAAAGTAATTGTTTGCATTTCTCCATCTAATACAATTGCATCTAACCATTTCAGAAGGAGTGATTTATCTTATCTCTGTTTCTAGAATTATAGAACTGAGTCGTAATACATGTTGCAATTTACCTCGGAACTGTTGACAGTATATCACAGTGGGCACCTGTAGTATTGCTGGTAGAACGGAAACAATGTAGATGCCAGCATAGCACACCAAACACACTCTCCCCATACCCTGTGCTCAGTATCTGCCTGGAGCACACCCATTTATGTACCCTTATTTACTACAACTAAGACTAAAAGCTAATAACAAACACTGGTATTCAGTGTCGGCATCATACTACATAATCAGGCTATATAAATCTGTAAAGTAGGAATATTGAGACTTAAAGTACATGTGGTTATTTAGCATATCATTTTATTGCTATGTTCAGCACTGTGGTGCAATCAGTACATCACTGAATGGTTAACACTTGATGGAAAAGATCTCTTGCAGAACAGGAATTTCTCTCAACATCAAAGACAGGAAAGAGCCCGGATTACTCCCATGTATGATTTTCAAGGTTTATTGACATAATGGTGAATTAACTGTGTTGAAGCTCATGGTTCTGCTTTTGGGAAACCCTGCCAGCCAAGCTGAGGGTATGACCAGTATAGACTGGTGTAGTCTGGATCCACACTTCTTGTTTGGGGGAGAGAGATGGCTTCCGAGATAAGGTTTCTCTGTGAAACTGTCTTGGTTGTTCTGGAACCAAGGCTGACCTTGAACTCACAGAGATCTGTCTGCCTCTGCCTCTGCCTCCCGAGTACTGAGATTGAAGGCATGTGCCACCACTGCCCAGTTGGATTCATGCTTCTGTTATCACTGCTTCGATCACAGGTGCCCTTAGCTTAGGAGACACATCGTTCTCTTGGATTGAGGCTCTGGTAAAGTGATTGTCAGGAGAATTACACAAAGTATGGGGATCCTCCTGTTTCTGAGGCCCTTGAGTGTGGGGTTGATGCGCCACATTGTGGAGTAGCCGCAACTCAGATCTCTCTGTGCAAACACGGCATGGAAACCAGAAGCTGGTGCCAGCAGTTCAGGCAGCACAGTAGAGCACTTGAGAGTAAGCGCGCTTGCCTGAGTCCTGACAACACAGGGTATGGGGAGAGTATCAGGGCAAGGACTGGCCTGGTGGCAAGTGTCAATGAACAAAAGCTCTTGGGTCTACTCTTCTGGCTCAGCTTCTGGCTATGTCCACCACAGCCTGTCTGACTTTATCTCTAGCCATACGCCCACCTTCTGCAGCACGCACGCATCTTCTCAGAGTTGATGTCTACGCTCAGTTCCTGACCTGCAGTTGCGGCAATACTATCCCACTGCTCATGCCATAGAGACACCTCTTCTTGATCTTTCTGCTTGCCGATTCCCTTGTTGGACTGAGGGTCTGCTCCTCTTCCAACGCTCTTCTCTGGACTGAGAATGAGGCAGTGAAATTCAGACAAACCTCCTGCTGAACGTTCTCTGCCTGTATTCGCTTAGGGAGAGACAAACTGGGGAGGGTAATCCTGAAATAACTGCCATGGAAAAAGGTGAAGCAGGGAAGGTAAAAATGCCCTTATAAACGTAGGTCAGGAAAGGCCACCTACCAAGGTAAGACTGGAAGTGTGTGAAGAAGTGATGTGCGCAGGTATCTGTGAATACCACTTGGACAGAGGTGACAACTGCAAAGGCCCTGGCTGAGGTTAAAGCTGCCCTATATGTTTGAAGAGCAGGGAGGACATTTGCTTAAGTGCAAGGAAGGGGTAAGTATTAGGGACACAGCATTAACAGACATGGTGCAGTCAGTGTTAACACATTTGGTAAAATGGATTGAAACTCGTCCTTGGGACATGGTAGATTGGAGAAAGTTATTTACTGGCAAATTTGATAAAAGTAATGCCCACTTGGTTGGTAATATTTTTGGAGCAGACAACATGAGGGACCTCCCGGGCCATCCACAGGATTGTGATGACCCGCAATGCCACAAGGCATAGTATGACTCAACCCTATTACCTTTATGTCACAGCGAAGGGCAATTCCATTCTACTATTCAGAGCTGTATCAGGGTGTATTTATAAACATGTATTCTGTACTGTCAATACTAAATTACATACACAGTGACAGAGTTGGCTTCTTTTTGCCATTTCTCAGTATCATGGTTCTTAAGGCACTAGTTTTGTTGAAAGTTATATCACTGCTGGGCACACGCCTTTAATCCCAGCACTCAGGAGGTAGAGGCAGGTAGATCTCTTTGAGTTCGAGACCAGCCTGGTCTACTAGAGCTAGTTCCAGGACAGGCTCCAAAGCCTGAGAAACCCTGTCTCAAAAAAGTTACATAGCCTTTGCCTAGTATTCCATATAATGAGGTTTTTTTTGTTTGTTTGTTTGTTTTTTTGTTTTGTTTTTTTTTTTTTTTGGTTTTTTGGTTTTTTTGAGACAGGGTTTCTCTGTGGTTTTGGAGCCTGTCCTGGAACTAGCTCTTGTAGACCAGGCTGGTCTCGAACTCACAGAGATCCGCCTGCCTCTGCCTCCCGAGTGCTGGGATTAAAGGCATGCGCCACCACCGCCCAGCATGAGTTTTTATTTGTATGAATGACAAATGCATTTATTCACTGATTAGTGCATAGAAGTGAACAGTACAGATGACTACCATTGTATGACTCCATGGTGGTCACCTTTTTGCAGGTATTGCTCTATTGAGACCAGAGCTGGAGGCACAGTCACCTTAAGGAACATGTCAGTGTGGTGATGTTATTCCCTTCAACCATGGAACTCTTTCAGAAAGAGATGAGCGCACATTGGGATTGTGTTGTTGTTGTTTTGAAAGTTTAAGGGGACTCCAGATGGCTTTGAGATAGCCATCCCATAGAGCAAGACATTTTCATCTAGGAGAGGAAATTATTCCGCCTTATTTGGTTACCACGATCCAGTGGATCTGTTTTCCTGTTTGAGGCCAACATTTCAGGAAAGGTTATGGGTCTGGGTAGTTTCACGTCCTGTAATATCTAAGATCTCGTTTCGCCTCTTATTTACGGGCAAAGCCAGAAGCCAAATGCGGAAGAAATGAGCTTCGGCGTCTTTCATGGTCATTCTTTATGTCCTCTGAGCCTTTTCGGAAGAATTTCCTGGGATTTATGAGTTCTTTATTTCTGCCCTCAAATAGTTCAGCGCTAGACTATTACGAGAGATTGTGTTCTCCTCCAAAGTATGATTTCTATTGAAGCCGAATTCAACAAACCCAGGGTTCTATGTAATGAAATCTTCCCAATGTAGACGATAGTTTGATTTACTTCTGTAAATATTTTTGGGATTTGAGTGGAACATCTAAGCTATTGTTAACTATTTGTCTTGAGTCTGCTTTGGGGCACATTCTCTGCCAACAGGATCCTTATTGGTTCCTGGAATAGGTGACATTTTTCCAACCATGATTTTTTTTTCTTTTTTAATCTGTGTTCTCAGCTCATAAAATGACAAATTCCAAACAAGGTGATTATGATTTTAATATACTTTATTTAAAAAGTACACAGTTTTAAATTGGTTTCCATGGTTTTCGAGCAGAAGGGACACTGCCTATCCAGTACAGCCCCATGTCTGAGGAAGGGTGATCACGTGGCAAACTCACATTGGCATGACTGGCAAAGTAAAAAGATAACTTTTTGTCAATGTATCTGCAAGAGTTCCTATCACGCACAGTTTGAAATCATGAGATGCTGATGGCTGGCCTATGCTTTTGTCTCTATGTCGCACCATATTTGGGTTCACAGTTTATCCATGATTTATAGCATGCCAAAAGAACATCTCGGGAGTCAGTGTCACCTCAAGGAGAGACTCAAAACCAGGGGGAGCAGCAGCAGGACCGCCTGGGCCTGGAGACTCGATGCGCCCCCACACTCTCTTGCGTTCTCCTGCAGGGAAAGCAGGGGCTGGTTAGAGCAGAGATGGGTTCCAGGACTTTAGGCTTTGCCATTTCCAAACCAATGAGGATTCTGGAATCTTCGGACTCAGTGACAGAAGGATACAGATTTGTCTAAATCCCACCCATCTACTGTTCCAAATCCCTAGCTGCAGTTGTCAATGTGCATACATTCTGAGCTCTTTGGAAATTATTCTACTTTCTTAAAAGTTTACTTTTTTCTTATGTGTAGGTCAGGGGCCATGACTGTGGAGTGCTGAGCCTGTAGAATCCAGAAGAGGGCATCAGATCAACTGAACTCTCAAGCAATTGTGAGCAACTTGAAGTAGGTGCTGAGAACCTAACTGGGGTCCTCGGCAAGAGCAGTGTGTGCTTCTTAACCGCTGAGCTACTTTGAAAATTATGTAGACCCACTGTGACCCTTTAATACAATTCCTCATGTTGTCTTGGCCCCAACTGTTAAATTCTTTTTATTGGTACTTTGTAATGTAATTTTGCCACTGTTATTATTCATAATGTAGATCTTTTTGGAAAGAGGTTTGATGAGGAGTTGTGACCCATAAGTTGAAACTGACTGATGTAGTGCATTCAAGAGGTAAAGGGCTGCTGCTGCAGGCATCCACCTCTGCAGGCATCGCCTCTGCAGGCATCATCGCTGCAGGCATTGCTGCTGCAGGCATCCACCTCTGCAGGTATTGCCACTGCAGGCATCCACCACTGCAGGCATCCGCCTCTGCAGGCATTGCCTCTGAAGGCATCTGCCGCTGCAGGTATATTTTGTGGTCTTACAAAAGCATGAGAGGGTGAAACACTAATGCTGAGGGATACAGTCAGCTCAGAAATTGCTTCTCGGGTCATTTTTGGTTTTATTTCGGGGAGAGAGACCCTGTTTCAGAAAAATCGTTTTATGTGTTCCTTTCTCTTAAATACATGCAGAAATATTGCAACTCCATTATTCTCCTATTCTGTTTGGCTATTTTCTTATTAATGGGTGTTCACTTTATCATCTATTCTATACTTTTCCAAAAGCCACCAGATGTTAAGACTCTACCATCAGTGTGATTTACTTCTGCCTGTGGGAAAGGTACTCAAGAGGAAGGCTGTAAAACTTGAGACTGCTGTGCCTCTGAATTAGACCTATCTGTCGCTTCACTTTGTATTACTTTAACAACCTTGGGCTATTACTAATTATCAACATCATTTGAATTTCTTTAACAATGCTCCTGATTTTGTCAGATTTTTTCCTAGGTAGGTCAAGTTACTTGAATAGTTAAATGGGTCTGTTTTTGTTCTTATGTAATGAAGCATCTCACTAGTTCCTAGGATGTTATCCATGAGACTACTATTTCTCCATGTAAGACTAATCCATATATTCATTTTGAATTAACTGTTTCCTTATACAACTACTTTCTAGGTTATACTGACCCCAACTTCAGCATTCTAGAAAAAGAAACTACAGAATTTTATGTTTATCTTATATCCAGCTACCAAAGAAAATTTTCTTGTTGACTCTAGTAACTTTTACTTTAATTACTCAGAGACAGATTCTTACTCTGTACTTAAGTCTGGCCTTGAACTTGCTCTCTTCACACCTTGGACTCTCAAATGCTGCGTTATAGGTGAGGCTAACAAACCCAGCCCAATTCCTGGTTTTAATTCAAATTGTTTATATTTTCAGAGTTGCATGTGACTAGGATCGCTGAAATATTAAAAAGGTTTTCAGCATATATATATATATAATATGTACAAAATGTTGCTTTAATTTCCATTTTGATTATACATGCAAATATTCTCCATAAACTCTAATTCATTATAGTCAAAATACTGACAGTATTTAAAATAGGTAGTATACTGACTTTTAACACCTTAAGAACTGGATAGCCTACAGTACATCAAAAATTATGTGTTATTTGAAAGTACACAGACAGGAAGAAGGCTGAGGTGACATTTTCAACAGTAGTTGTTCAATCTCTCTCTAGTTATAGATCTGGGCAAGCTTTCTGCTTTGGGTAGGGTAGAAGTGGAGTTCATTTATGAGCTTATTCTTCTTGTTTTAAAATGTTGTCACTGATACAACTGCAGAATGTATGCAGACTCACCTTTGTCAGGAGTGGGCTTAATTCTACACTCACTGACAGATGTGTGGCAGTTTAGGGGTTTGGATGCAGGTGCGTCTAACCTGCTGTTCACACACTCCCAGGAGAGCAATGGATGCAGGCCAACAGGTTTGCAGAGGACAATATCATACTGGAGCTGGACAACCCTGGTTGCCACTTAGCATTCCCCTCCATCAGTGACCACGATCTGATACTAAGTCGCTACTTTTCCTTAAATAGGTATCTTGTAAACAAAAAGTTAGCTGAAGTAATCCATGGAAGTAAATTTACCTTCCATTTAAAATAAACAAACCGTGATGGTCAGAGCCACCTTGCATATGATAAAATCATCACTCATAGAGAGTTAGAAAAAGATTTAAGAATATATATAGACAACAAAGGAAGAGGTCACCAAGTAGAGATGCCTGAATACCTCGATCTATCAGCTGGCATGTATTCCTCTTTTATCTTTCTGAAAGGAATTATTTTCTCATGAGTCAAGTTTCAGCTGTAGTTCCTGGTCATCATGAGGTACTCATTGTGAATCTGATGGGAAAAAGAATTGAAATGGTTCTCAGACTTGCCTCAGGATGGAAGCCGTGGCAGGATTCCGGACGCCGTCTGATCTTCTGAGCCTTTAAACGTTCGCACTTAAGGGATTCATTATGTTGACTGTAGTTAAGGCATGTTTCCGACGGCTGCTTCTCTCACTCTGAATTTCAGGGGTCAAAACTTGGCACTAAGTAGCTTAAGCACTTTTCTCCATACACAGGTAAAGGATGTAAGCCCTCCCTCTTTGGCACGTCTCCCTCAAGTTTCCTTCCTGTTGCTTCCCCTTTACCAGTTGCAGCTGCAGCGGCTGGACCCACACACAAAAAAAGGATATACCTGATTTCAATGGGTGCCATGGTGATGGGAGCCACAGACTCACAGAGACAACTGCTGTCCACCACCACCATGAACAGATTGCTGCTAGGGATTTGTTGGATTACAAAGGACCTGTGGGAACAAGTAACAAGACAGTGAGAGGTCACTTACCATCTGTCTTTATTTCATTTCTGTTGCTTTGATAAAATCCTCTGACAACAGAACTTGGAAGAAAGGGTTTATTTTAGTTCCCAGTTTTAGGTTATAGTTCATCATTGCAGGAAAGTCACAGTTCAGGAGCTTGACACAGGGCATCCATGATTAGGACCACGATACAGTGAATCCAGGCTCAACTCATTTTCTCCACCCTTGTATCATTGAAGATCCCTTGCCTGCAGAATGCTGTCTTCCACAGTGGGTAGCTCATTCTCCTCAATTCACATAAACAAAATGAGTCGACCAACTTGATAAAGACAACCATGCATTGAGATTCTCTTCCCAGATGATCCTAGATTGTGTTCACTTGACAGTTAAAATTAACCACCACACCATCTCTCCAATGAAAAGATATATAGGAATACTTTTCCCCCATGGGAACAACTATAATATTTTATGGAGCCAGATCCAGAGACAACCTTTCTAGGAAGTTGCTCCCCTCAATTGAGATGCTTTAACCAAAAATGCTAAGCTAGAATAAGAAAGCAACAGCTGTATTCTCTTGAAGTTAGTATCATTCCTCTGGAGCAACTGAGGTTTCAAGTAAAGAAATCAGTCAAAACTGGGTAAGTCACGTCAGTCCATATCTGGCTTCGTTCTATAGAATCAGGTCTCAGGACGATCCTCACAATGGAACTCAAGCAAGCTATCTCCTGTTTCTCTGCCAAGGGCATCCGGTTTGCTAAGAAAATGTCCAGGGCCCAAAGCATCATCTCATACTATGATTTTCTTCTGGCAGAGCTTTTCTCCTTTCCTCTGAACTCTGTGTGCCATGCTGAGAAGCCCCATTCCTGTACCACGTTGTCCTCTATCTGACCAGGAGAGAGGAGGGTGTTTTCGGTGAAACTGATTCTAGACACAGAAGATGTCTAGAATCCATGCTAATTCCAGATCTAAGACTAGATAGTAACTCTAGCCTTTGAGAGCCACCAGTCCAGCCAGTCCAGTTGTAGTGAGCTTGACGGTGTCGCAATCGTGGAACTGGAGTGATCTGAAGAAGCTGCTTGTATTAAAGATTGTGCTGACTACTTATCTCAGACGGCTAGAGCACTGGAGTGTACAAAGATTCGGGATGCTGTAGGGGCTGAGCTAAAATGTTCTTGGTCCATTTTAGACCCTTTAATAACCTTAATTTTGTATGGATCTTAACATCCTTGGGAGTGTTGATCTTAACATCCTTATATTAGAGACACTCTTTGGGAATAATCTCATGAGAGTCCTAACCTCCACCAACACCAAAGCTAAGAATGCTAAGATCGCATCAGAAAGCTTGCTTTGTTTAACAGCCTACCTCCCTAAGGCCCCCACTAAGGTATTTGGAAAATGGATTTACTTAATATTTTGTTTAGTTAAGTGACCACAAATGTTGATGTAACTTCCTCCGTGGTGGAATATCTCATTCAGGGTGACTTGAATATGTGTTTTGGGGCCATGGTCATTCATAGTTGGCTTAGAATAAATTATCTTCTCATTTCTATTAAAGCATGCATGCTATTAAATATCAACAGTTTTAGTGCCTACGTGGATCCCCAGAGAGTATCTACTTTTGCCAGGAGAGTCATTTGGATAGCTGCCATGCACCAGTTTGTCCTGTCAATGTCCACAACCCCAGCACAAATGCCTCTTCAAGAAAATATTGGTGAGGCCAGTATCCTGCTTTTGTTTGACAAATCCTCAGCTTTTTTCTGAGTTCATTGCTATGTTTGGGGGTCCTCTTACAAAACATTTGTTTAAACTTTAGTGTATTATCAGTTGGCTTTTTAAAAAATATAGCTCGTCCATTATCTGTATTTGTATTTAATTTTTCCTTCTCTCAATCATTCAAATTTCCTATTTTTAGTACAGAATTATTATGAGTACCTAATTCTGAAGATGCCAGGATAAGGTGGTACTTGTACCTTCCGGCTTGAAAGGGTGTGGTTAAGAGACTAAATGAATGTTATGTGTGTGCGCCTCAGTCTACACTATGATGTCAAGTTTCCCAAATAACTTTATGCCTGGGTCAGAGGGAATGCTATTGGATCATGCAGAAAGACACACAAGGGTTCTTGAACTCTGCCACCTTCATAGACATGGAGGATAAACCCAAGCTACGGAGGGAGGAACTAATTTCCAGGTAAAATCAGAGGAAAGGAAAGAACTCCCTCAGCAGAGCATAAACTGATCAAGACTCCCAGCCCATTGGGGGTTTTACACAGGGGAAGCCTTTGTGGAAACAGAAATTCACGGAAGGAGAAAAATTTGGGAAATAATGATAGTTTGTTACTCCAAACGCCTTTAGATCTAACGCTGATGGCACTTTAACTTGCAGATAGTCAGAAAAATGGGGAAATTAAAGGATGATCAGCGTCATGTTTATATTATTGAGAAGCAACTTCATATAACTAAATTAGATTCTTTGCTTACCAAACTAAAAGGCTTTACTAAAGGAGAAAAGGGGAGAAAATATCTGGCCTTGCTTGAGTTTCTTTGTGAAGGCCCTGAGATCTGGTTCTAGCTATAGCATCCTTAAAATAGGTCCAAGCTTTTGACTCATGGGTAAACGTGGTTCCCATCCTCACATACATCCTACTGGATTTTATCTCTAAACCTGGATCTTTCATCTATATGAATAAAAAGATGATTTTTTTCATATAGTACTGATAGTGGAGCCTTGTGTGTACCTTGGTAGTAGCCCCAGGTTCTTCTGTCATGGAAAAGAGACCTGGACAGATATGCAGATAATAGCAAGCACAGCAAGAGAATCCAGTAAGAACGGATATAGTTCTAAGAGAGGAAGCCGGCCAGTGCAAAAAGGGTTCAGAGCTCAACGGTACTGACACACAAAGGACTTTGGGGCTTGTTTACAAATGTGGGGTTTTTCCTGCATGAAGTAACAGAAGTAGTTCTATACAAATCTTTTTCAATAAAATGTATAATCTTAAGTTGGGAAATATTTATTCGAGTTAATTTCTAAGAAATCATCAACTAAATAGGCTCTGTAGTCTATATACCCTGACATATTTCTTTGTTTTATAAGATATGAAAATGTTACAATTAAATTTTTGATATGTCTCCATACTTGAAAATTGTATTACAAGAATTCAAACATTATTGAGGATCAATAACTAAAAGGAGAAAAGGGAAAAAATTGGCTTTGAGAGGAAAATGAGACATATTTTGTAGAAGCCTAGCAGAACATTAGCAAAACACAAAGGGAAGATTTTTTTTAAAGAATATCTGTTTCCAAAGCTGGAAAAAGGGGTGTAGTGCATAGATAAGGGTGTGGGAGCTTTTATTTATAGGATTTCCTGGGGACTGTCTGATGCCAAAGGCACAGTGGTATACATCCAATGATTTACCATTGGTAGGTGACCATCTTCCTAAAGCAGTGCTCTGCTATCAATTGGAGATGGTGAAGGTGGAGTATTTTTTGAGGTACATCTCTCTTTTTCACAAAACAAAATGGCTACATAGAGATGCCTTGAAGTCTAGTCTACCATAGTGCAGCAAAAGAAAGAATATTTGCATATTAGCAAAGAAGAGATGCAATCCTAAAGCTTATGGAGAACTGAACAAGCAATGCAAAGAACAGGGCAATTCACCTGTCACCTATGTTGGCCAAAGCGAAGTGCAGGTGACCCTGATGACAGCAGTGCAGAGTTTTGGCTGCAGAGAACTCCACGGCACATCCAAGCTTGACGTTTGTGGGGCCAGCAGAAGAAAAAATGTGTTGCTGCAGAGAAGAAGGATCTGCCTCATAGTCACAGATACCATCCTAACATAGGGACTGGAAACTGAACTCATGACCCTGAGTCACTGTGCACCTGAATGGATGGAAAGCTGCCTACCACTCAACATGCTGAGTTTTAGGAGGAATGGTCACCATAGCTAGGAGCCCAAATCCCAATGTTTCCTTCAGGAACTAGAGAAGGTCTCTACTTGTGCTCACCTGTATAAGGTATCACCTGGTTTCTGCAGTTTCTTTAAAGCAAGTAATTGTGTTATAGTCCCCAGTGTCTGCTGTCTCCTAATGGAGCCTTGTCAAGGTCCCTCTTGTACCATAGAACTGTGGTTGATCATTACCAGTGCTACAGATGCCAGCATTGCATGTGCTCACTCCATCCCATTCTGAAGACCTGGAAATTTGTTTAGGTGTAGCACAGACCCAAACATCTCTCATATTTTCCTTCTGAATCTCAAAGAATGTCTCAGGACCATGGCAGTTAGTAATACAACACTGGCATCTCTTTCTTTGAGAGACCACAGAACAAACCTCCCGAGATCCTACATCACCGAGATAAGGCCTGTGCACC
Organism: Chionomys nivalis; assembly: GCF_950005125.1. Classification (NCBI taxonomy): domain Eukaryota; kingdom Metazoa; phylum Chordata; class Mammalia; order Rodentia; family Cricetidae; genus Chionomys; species Chionomys nivalis. Next base: position 27,299,760 of record NC_080090.1, on the reverse strand, counting down.
ATAAAGGAAAACAACTATCTTTATGAACTGCTGCAGGCTAGGCTAGACCATGGAGACATCAACTGAGCCTGAAGAAATCACACAGTATGCTCTTCATCTCTCCTATAGCCAACCCAAGGCACCTATAACCCATAAAAGCTATTTGATAAAATGGTAAGAAAAACAATTTTAGAGAAGATGTACAGACATCAATATAAATATACAACCATGATTTTCCAGCAAAGAATCTCAATTTGAAGAAAAGCTTGAATATTGCTGAATTGCTGATAATTTTTAAAATTATGGTTCTAAATAAACAATGAAATGCAAGAGAATGGAGACAAATATGAAAAGAAGATCCAAGAAAAGAATAAAAATTCACTGAAGACATGGAAATTATAAAGATTAACGAATAATAAGTCTAAAATTTTGAATTAAAAATTATTCAACCTAACTGAGAGAGAAGGCAGAAAGCATGTAAAAGGCAGGTGTGGAATAAGAGCGGAGTGAGGTGCTGTGTTCCAGACATGACATGGCTATAATACCACTCAACTCACAGCAGCTGGAGCTACCTGGACAAGATCAAGCATCCCAGATTTCAGCAGAAATGGGAGAGAACCTTGTGAAGGGTTGTGGTTCTGACATAGCCAGAGTCTGTGTTGATATCTACGGCCTTTGTTATCATAGGGGTACCGGGAGGTGTTTGTAGGAACAAAGTGTGTTGAAATCTGAGGGTCATGGGGAACTGGCCCTGCCCCTGGCTGGATACTGCAGCAGAAGAGTTGGAACCCTAAATCAGGAAAGATAACCCCACCCCTTACCACAGGCATGTACCTTACCTGGGCAACACACTAGAGCTAACCCCATTGTGGGCATGACAAGAGCAGAGCTGACCCCTACCCCCTTGTCTGCCATGTGGTAGCATGGGTGAAGAAGAGATACTTTCCCCTCCCATTCTTTGCTAACTGTGGCAGGTGAGAGAGCTGGCCCGGGGACATGAGAGTGGGAGAACTACCCCTGCCCGTCACCAACTGCAGCACACCAGACAACAAACCCTGCACTCTGCCCCAGGAGCACACTAGAGCTAATCCTGTTGTCAGGGATACAGGTAACCAGACCTGAGGGCATGAGAGCACCTCTGTATGCTCCCTACAGCAACTGGGAGAGATGGCTCCTGGGCAAAATAGTAGAGCTGGTCTTGGTGATATGAGCAAGGGGGACCTGGATTTGTGGACGCTGGAGCCGGAGAACTGGCTCATTCCTTGCTGTAGGCTGCATTGGGTGAGCTAGCAGAGACAGCGCTGGAGAGCTTGTACAGACAGGGATGATGAGGGAAAGCTAGTGAAAGGAGCAACCCAGCTACCGTCCAGGTCCAGAACCAGGGCTATGAGTTGGCCCACTTCAACATCCATGGATCTTTGAACTGTTGGAACATGTGACAGAAACAAGCCTACAGATCCCAAACTGTAGGGTCCCCATGGCATAGGACAATACTACAGCTTCCACATCAACAATCTTCTCCTTTTTGTGTTGTGTGTTTGTTTTGGGGGTGAGACTGCAAGGGTGGAGGGCAGATGGGCGGGCAGGGAGATAGGCAGGATGCATGATGTGAAATGCGCAAAGCATCAATAAAAGTTAAAAAAAGAATGATCTAGCTATGTGTTGTCCTACCAAAAAACACATTTCGTTGGTAAACACACACATAGCTTAAAATTGAACAGTTGAAAAAAGACATTGCACAGATGGAAACCAAAAGTGAGCAGAGGTGGCATATATGTAAAAAGAAAAGCAGACTTTAAATTAAAAATTTAAAAATTTTGAGATTAAAGTATGAATTCTGAAGGAAGATTCAGCAATTTCAAATGCGCATATACCTAATAACCTGCTCGCCAAAGAGTAAGGCCAATACTAATGTTAATGAAATGAGAGACACTAATAAATTAATAGTTGGGTGGGCTTGTTATCACACTTTTCCCAATGGGCCCATTATTATCCTGACAGAAAATCAACAATGAGACACCTGGATTGAGTCATGCCCTAAGTCAAGAGGCCACAGATTTGTTCATCGACAGTATCGCCATGTGCATTTCTCTTGTATGTACATCAAACAGTCTCAGGGTAGGTGTCATGTTAGGTAACAAACAAAATCTCAATATTGTTCTCAAAATTGAAATCACAGTATGTATTTCTCAGTCCCAAATGGAATAAAACCACAAATCACAAAGTGAATGGGAAGACTAGAAACTGAGTATGTTCCTGAGTGGCCAATAGGCAAGGGGGGAAAACATGACAAAAAATGCAGATGCCAGTGTCACCCACGGAATCTGCGGGATGCAGCAGAGGTATCGGGCCTGAGAGGAAAACCCAGACAAACAAATGCAAACTCAAAACAGTCAAGACAGAAGTAAGTTGAAAGTCAGAGCACTAAGGAACCAGAATCTTAAAAAATAGCAAATGAAACAGCTGATTTTATAAAGGTTAGTTGACAATTCTTTAGACAGGTGAATTAATAACATAAATACCCAAGTGAAAGACATAAAACAGAGTCATTACAACTTACATCTGTCATAACTGTACCCTAAATTTTAGAAAGCCTTGTAGGAACGCATACCTGTGAGTATATACTGCCTACCAAAACTGAGTCATTAAGGAACCCGCCAATAGTAAGCAACGAGATTAAAAATCTACTATATTGTAACAGATAGCTCGGGCCCTGATGGCTACATGGATGATCCCAAGCAGGAATACCTAAGGAAGGGTCAATTTCAATTCTTCTGAAACTATTCCAAAAGTTGAGATGGGAGGAAATCTGTCATAGTCTTTAGATCAACATTTGCTTATACCCCAAAAGAGAAAAAAAATACAAAATAGAATGATATCATTAATGAACATAAATGTAAAAATTCTCAATAAAAGACCAGCAAACCAATTCCCCAGAACAGCAAAACTTCAAACACTGTGGTTCAGAAAAATTCCTAGGGATTTAAGGATGGTTGAAAATATGTAAATTAATAAATATTGTATAAGGCATGAGAAGAAAAAACATATGATCATAATAACAAATACATAAAAATCAATAAATATATTACATCATTAAAAGATACTAAAGACTCAATATTAAACACAAGAACATAACTCAAAATATTAAGATTTCGCATGGAAACTCCTCTTTCTGTCTTGCTGTCTGTCTGTCTATTTCATATTAAATGGGGACAGTGGATACTGTTCCTTCCCTGTAATATGTGGGACAGGACCAGAATATCCATTCTCACCACTGCTATTTATGTAATACTGGAAGCCTTAGCCAGAGAAGCCAGGCACAAAGAGCAAAAACTGTAGAGGAAAAAATGGAGATGTCAAATTATCCATGTTTGCAGATAAAATATACATATAAAAATGAGACGCTTCGTGGCCAGCTGTGAAAACTGACGAGCGAACTCAGCAAAGCTGCAACATACAAAATGAATGCAGGGCAAACAGTAGCAGCTTTACCTAAAGCAGTGAGTTTGCTGAAAAGGAAATTAAGAAAGCAATTATGTTCAAAAGACCTGGAAACTCAAACTATTTCATTATAAATTCAAGCAGAGAAGTAAAAGAATTCTATATAAAATATTGTTGAAAGAAATTACAGAGAACATAGCAAATGGAAACCTGTGCCCTATATATGAGTTAAAGAGTCAGTGTTATTCCAAATGTACTACTCCATGGAGTCACCAAAATATTGACTTTCTTCTCAGAAATAGAAAAAAATCCAATTTCATATGGTCTCTGTGTGTGTGTCTCTCTGGCTCTCTTTCTGTCTTTGTTTCTGTCTCTGTCTCTCTGCCTGCCTCTGTGTGTCTCTGTGTCTCTGTGTCTCTGGGTCTCTCTCTCTCTCTCTCTCACACACACACACACACACACACACACACACACACCACACACACACCAGAATAACCGACTCATCCTGAGCAGGCACACTGGACCTACTGGCACACTACTGGCATGAGTACTGTGGCATCCTTTGATTGGATTTGAGGCCTGCTCCACAGCAGGGAATTTATACCAGCTCTAAACCTGACTGCAACTCTGTGGCTATGGAGGCCCTAGGAAGAAACCACTGCTGTTACTTGGCAAATCTCCTTCTGAACATTTGTGTCTTCCCATACATAGCCACTCTCAACCCTGGTCAAAAGGTTCTTTTTGTAGTGAGCAGGGGTTAATGGAGAGACTTCCTACTGGTCAAAATTCTGAAAATTGGTGAATGAGTGCACAGCTCTAAGGCAACATTGATATCAATGCGCAAGACACAAGGAACCTTACGGAAGAGGGAATGGAAAGAGAGTGGACGCCAGGCACATCGATATCAATGCGCAAGGCACAAGGAAGCTTACGGAAGAGGGATGGAAAGAGAGCGGACGCCAGGCATGGCGGAGGAGCTCTGTGCAATGCTGCCTCTGGGACATGATATGATTGATGTGCCTATGAATTTACAGCAGCCATGCTCACGGTCAAGCCATTCAAAATTTCATCACGGAGGGAGTGGCTCACGAGCTCTTATTCTGACATGAAGACTACTGCGGCTGATAGATTGCCAGTCAGTTTCCTGTAGCGTTGGGGCCACTGGTAGGCTTTTCATGCTCCAGAGATGACCCCACACGCATGTAGCTATTTGCATACAAGGAGTACTAGATGGGGTGTGGTAGGGTTCAAAACAAAAGGGGCTGTGGAGGTGGGAGCAGGTGCTCTGTGGAGGTGTCTGGGAGAGTTGGAGGAAAGAAATGTAGGTTGGACATGGTCAGAACACATCGTATATGTGGATGAAATTCTCAAAATATAAAAATGTTCTTTAAAAACAAAAGGATCCTGGTGGGGGGAGAACAAAGAACTCCTCTCACACACAAGCTAGAGGCATCATTATATCTGACCAGGAAAAGATAGTAAACAGATTACATATTCATCAAGTAAAAGTATTTCCTGCTCTCTCAGGGGATTCAGGTTCTGCTATCAGCACCAACTGAGTGACTCACAGCCAGGGGATTAGTAACTCCAGTGCCAGGGGATTTAACACCCTCTTCTGGCTTCCAAGGGTACTTCCACTCATGTGCATAATGCTCCCCTGCCACGTGCACGCATGATTAAAACAATAAAATGAAATCTAACTATCAGAGAGCTAATCAACTAAACAGGCGATTCTGGAAAGAAGTCATACAAATGGCCAAGTGCAAGAAAACATGTCCAGTTCCATTCATTTGTAAAATGCAAACCAAATCACAGCGTACTGGAGGTAAACCTCAGGAGCAGACTGCTAAGGCAGTACTGGACTTGATCTCCAGTAGGGAAGAATGAAAGCAGATGAAAACATTGTGACATATCGTCTCATCTCATCTAGAATTGGTATTATGACAAAAACAAACTGCAGCACAACGGATGGTGAGGAAAGGGAGCTCATATACTGTTGATGAGAATCTTAATCATTAAGGCCATCATGGAAAGCAATATAGAGAGTCCTCAAAATAACTAAAAATAGAACCATCATATAATTAACAATTCTCTATATGCATATATATATATTCAAATAATGAAATCATTATACCAAAATACTTTTGCAATTTGATTCATAATAGTTAAGATTCTACAAGCTAGATGCCTTTTAGATAGATGGATAAAGAAAACAGGATAAATATTGAAAATAGAACATCAAGGACTGGGGAGACAGCTTGCTGTGTAAACTGCTTACTAAGCAAGCACAATGACTTGATCTCAGCACCTGCATAAAAGCAAAACACATAGTGTGGAGCCCAGTCCTAGGTGGACAGAAGCCAGCCACAAGGATGCCTTGCATGGCCAGTGTGGAGCCCAGTTCTAGGTGGGGACAGAGGCAGAAGCCAGTCACAGAGACTCCTTGCATGGCCAGTGTGGAGCCCAGTCCTAGGTGGGGACAGAGGCAGAAGCCAGCCACAGGGACTCCTTGCATGGCCAGTCTATCAGATACAGTGATCTCTAGATTCAGTGAGAAAACTGTTTCAACAAATAAAGTCAGGAGCAATAGTGGAAGGCATTCAATTTCCATCTCCAGCCTGCTCATATGAGTACAAATATCTTCACACACATGAATACACACCACACATACATAGGAAAGATCCCACAGGCCATCAGTCGGCTATAGAACGAATGAATAGGGTTATTTGTAGCAGCACAGACAGAACTGGAGGCTGTTAGAACGAGTAAAATGTGTCAGAGAAAGAATAAGACCACAAGTGGGTCTCCATTTGTTGAAACCAGTAAGTCAGTTTTATAGAAGAATGGATAGGTAGTGGTCACTAAAGACTGGGATGTGTTCCTTAGTCATCAGAGAAATGCAAATCAAAACAACTCTGAGATTCCATCTTACACCTGTAAGAGTGGCCAAGATCAAAAACACTGATGACAACTTATGCTGGAGAGGTTGTGGGGTAAAGGGAACACTCCTGCATTGCTGGTAGAGTGTAAGCTGGTACAGCCCCTTTGGATGTCATTGTGGAGATTTCTCAGAAAATTAGGAAATAACCTACCTCAAGACCCAACAATATCACTTTTGGGTATATACCCAAAGGAGCTCAATTGTGCCACAAGGACATGTGCTCAACTATGTTCATAGCAGCATTGTTTGTCATAGCCAGAACCTGGAAACAACCTAAATGTCCCTTGACCGAAGAATGGATAAGGAAAATGTGGTATATTTACACAATGGAATACTACACAGCAGAAAAAAATAATGACGTCTTGAAATTTGCAGGCAAATGGATGGAGATAGAAAAGTGAGGTAACCCAGACCCAGAAAGACAATTATCATATGTAGTCACTCATAAGTGGTTTTTTTAAACATAAAGCAAAGAAAACCAGCCCACAAATAACAATCCCAGAGAACCTAGACAACAAAGAAAATCCTAAGAGAGACATACATGGATCTAATCTACAAGGGAAGTAGAAAAAGGCAAGATCTCCTCAGTAAATTGGGAGCATGGGGACCATGGGAGAGGGTTGAAGGGGAGGGGAGGGGAAGAGAGGGGAGCAAAGAAAAATGTAGAGCTCAATAAAATCAATAAAAAAGGGAAAAAAAGTCTGGGATGTGTAAGGGCCTGGGGGATGGAAAGAGGTGTTCACAGAGCGCAGCTAAAAGATGAAACAAAATGAGAATAGTACATTCCCAGCACACAAACATGATTAATGGCCGGAGAGATGGAAATGCTTGGGCCCTGATTTGATTATTATATATTGTATACATGTGTTGAATTACCATAATATACCCCCACAAAGATGTACAAATAATATGTCTTACTAAAAATACACAAAGGAGAAGTGTAAAAAATCAGTTGTGAAGTATTTACACAATGGGACATTCCTCAGTACACACCCTGACATAGATGAATCTAAAAGTAATTATAGAGAATGATAGAAATGAGACAATGGGATATTAAAATATTGTATGTTGTCTTAACGACAAAGTCTATAAAATACAACTGAATCTCTAGAGACAGTCACAGAGCAGCGGTTTCCAGGAGCAGGGAGATGGGTCTGGGAAGGGTATAAAGAGACATGGGACATTCTCAGATTGATGGGCAGGCTTATTGTGTTTATTGTGGCTAAGGTCCCCTGCATATATAACTATGTCATAATGATCACACAGCACACTTTAAATGCCTATCAATTACAGTGCTGTAAACCCGTTTTCAAGGGAATTTTGCATTTTATCACCTTGGTTTAATTTTATAATGATCTTACTCAGCTAAATATTTTAAACTCTTTATGTGCTTAAAAAAATTCCAAATTTAATCCTTTTTTGTTATAAAACTAACTTTTGGATTTCCATGGAACCTTGGAATTCAAAAGACATGTATTAGATCTATATCTCATTAAGTGTATTATTAAATATGTTCTAAAGTTATATGAAAGTCTCAGAAACCTGACAGTGTTATTATATGCTCTTGACTGTACTCTTAATATTAAATGCAGAATAGAAAAAGAACAGATCTTTTTGTCAATTTTGATTAGTCTTTAGCCAATGATATTCTTATTTTGGGGGTCACCCAGTCTTCTATTCTTACTAGAATTTTCTGACAACCAAACTCATTTTACCAACAAGTCTGTTTGGTAAAGATTGGCATTACTACAGAAAAAAAAAGTGTGTCTTGGTTCAAAACTATTAGAAAACTGGATTGGCATTTATCTTGTTTCTTCTAGTTTCCCTTTTGGGGCTTCTTTCTCACAGTTCTACAGAATAGAACTCCTAACCCATGCCTTGTGACAACACGCACTGGTTTGCAGAACAGATCAAAATGTCCTTAACATTGGGGCTTTGGGTTCTTTCCATAGCGAGCTCCCGAGAAACACCGGAGTCAACAAGTGGTGGTGGTAGGGGGGCAAAAGCAGGTGAATTCCTCTATTGAAAGAGACACCACAAGCCAAATTCCTCAGCCTCCCTGGAAAAACCCCTGTCAGGTACTTTTGACTAGCTTCTGCCCAATAAAACTTCAATGGCAAAACTCTGGGCTCTGCAGTAAGTGTATCAGCTCCTTTTGATGGTGTGTCCATGTGAGCTTTGGGAAAACTGGGTGTCACTCATGTCCCACGATGTTGACAATTGAGAGACCCAAGAAAATGAAATGCTGCATGCCTCTAATGGTTCTCTCTCTCTCTCTCTCTCTCTCTCTCTCTCTCTCTCTCTCTCTCTCCCTCTCCCTCTCCCTCTCCCTCTCCCTCTGTCCCTCCCTTCAAATCTTTGTGGGTTTCTCTCATAGCTCTGACTGTCTTGAAACTCACTATGTAGACCAGGCTAGCCTCAAAGTCACGGAAATTCACCTGCCTCTGTCAGCCAAATGCTGGGATTAAAGGCACGCACCACCACCGCCACCCTGAATACATTGTTAGACCATTTAGAGATTGTGTAAGATGAGGAATTCGCACAATATTCTTCCTTAGAGAATAAAAATGCTGAACTTGGTCTTAGAGGTGAAGGCATCATACCTGCTCATGCATCTTGTCTCTGTGAGGCTTCTGGTTTAGACATACTCTTCACAAACTCCAACCATCTTAATACACTTCACAATGTATAGTCCCCAGAAAATAATTCTTTCATTACATGTTGTTCCATCAAATCACTATTTTAAGTCTACCAAAATGTACTTCTTTGCAGGGGACATCTTTATTTCTGATCAACTTCTCACGACTTATGGCTATTGACATTGGCAACTACTGGACACAGCCAACGCCTGGGTATCAGTCAGTCTACTGCGATTACTTCCGTTTCTTAACACATCTAACCTGCCCTGCCTGTCGGTCACTCTGTGGGTGTGGTCAGGCCCACAGCATAGGACTTAACTATACCACGTGCACTCCAGTTTATAAGCATGACCTAACGGACTACAAGTTCTAGGTCATATCAACACTACCGTGAAGCCAGAAGTATCGTGGTGAATTCAGAATTCTAATTACTGTGGAAGCTCTTCTATTCCACTGACTCTTGTATTTGGTATCCAAGACTTTTATCCAAATTGCACAAAACATTTAGTCTCCAGTGACAACCATATTCATGGTGGTCTTATCAAAACTGACCAAATATTAAAACCAGAAGACACATTCCTGGAAGGGTTGGTACTGTTTGGGGGATTTTAGGAAAGGCCAAATTTCCTATTACCCAAGAAACAAATTATTTAGAAGAGAGAAGAAATATCATTTCAAAAAGAAGTTAAAAAAAGATAAACCCTATTAATAGAAAATTATATATTGCACAAATATAAAAAAAAAAGTCTGGGCAAGTTGTTTCTGAACTCAAAGGTGGGAAAAGAGCTTTCACCCTTCACTCCAGTTCATCAGAGTTACTGGCAATGTGGCTAGAGATGACAGCAACCAACACTTGTTAGTGCAAAGAGTAGGGATAATGACCTATTAAAGACACTGGACAGGACTTAAAAGCCCATGAGTCTTCAAGACACCAAGAGTAGAGAGCAAAAGAATGCTGCAGACATACCCATGTTTTGCCGATGGAAAGTGAATAGTTAATACTGAAAACTGACACCAGAATTCCCAGTTCCCTGTGTGACTATAAGCTAAGACTTGAGCCTAAAAATTCTATGAAATCCTGACTTCTCCACATCTGACCATTTGTCTCTCCCCAGCATTTGTAATATTTGGCAAATGTAAAAGGGATCACTCTGTGGAGAAGAAACCCAAAACAGCACAGATCTATCACTGGAATTCGTCTGTGCCACAAATACCTGTTTCTTTCCTCAAACTACAATGGGATACAGTATCAAAATAATAGTACAGATAAAATTATTAGCAACAAGCAAGCGCTACACAGATTGAACTGAAGAACAGCCCTTCTCCTAGTTAGAATGAGGCACTCACACAGGGTCATGCAGTCAGTTTGTCCAAAAAGAAAAGAAGGAGAAATTTAAAGAGGAGATGCTGGGAAGTCTAGAAGAGCATGGATACAAGAGGAAACCCCATGCAAATGATTGAAACTGAACTGAATCCAGACTTTAAAGCAAGTTACTATCTTACAAAGCCACCACGACTGCTTGCTTAAGTCCTTTGCAAACCCAGTCTGCTCAAATTCCAGAACGACTGGAGGAGGAGCTCATAAAGTCCCACTCCTATCTGAGGAGCCATTGGCAAGTGACAGCCTCTGGGGTCATCAGTTTTATTTAAGGATGTGACCTGTGAGAAGCTATCCTCATGCCATTAGATGGTCCTACATCCATAAACACAGAGGTAGCAGTATATGGACTCAGTAGGGTTTTTAACGAAGAGAGAATATATGATACACAGGTATGAAATTCACAAACAATCAAAAGCACATCTTAGCTGGAGGTGGTGGTACACACCTTTACTCCCAGCACTTGGAGGCAGAGGTAGGTGGAGATCTAGGAGTTTGAGGCCAGCTGATCCACAGAGTAAGTTCCAGGACAGCTAGAGCTACACAGAGAAATCCTGTCTCAAAAACAGACAGACAAAACCAAACAAACAAAAGTGGTTTTAAAAAGATGTTCGAGAGCATTTCTGATGCCACGGCCCTTTAGTACAGTTTCCTGTGCTGTGGTGACCCCTCCCGACCATAAAATTATTTGTGTTGCTACTTCATAACTGTAATTGTCAATGTCAATATAAATATCTGATATTCAGGGTGTCTGAAATGCAACTCCGGTGAAAGGGTCATTCAGTCCTGAAGAGGTTGAGACCCACAGGCTGAGAACCACTGCTGTAGAACAAAAGCTTTTAAACTGGGTGAGAACTGAGCCAGCTGCCCAGTAGACAGGATAAAGAAAGATTTAGTGAATGCACAGCAGGAGGTAAAGGATATCTAAATCCAGAGGAAAACAGAGACACTAGACTTTTAAGTTTAAAACTTCGACACTAATAACTGAAAAGACATGTGAAATATAAACCTGGTCATTCCAAAAGAGCATTAGCATAGCACGCACACATCTGTTACTGTGTGCCTAAAACTGCTAGAGCTGTATTGAGCGTGAGCTTGTTAGGCTCACATATTAAAAGGCAGTGACTTCTAAATCAGTGTCGCAAAAGTACCAGTAAGGAAAACAAAATCAAAACAACAAAAAAGAAATAATGAAGATTAAGAGAGGAATAGTTAGTAGTACTGCCATAATTACTCAGGGCAAACCATCACTAAAATGCAATGCACTAAACTGTCCACACCGGAAACCAGTATAAGCCACTAACAGTGTGCAATGAGAGAAAAGAAGGGGATACAAACAGCAAGAGTGATCGATGAGGGCGTGAGCTAATCAATACACGGGAGCAGAAACTCTTCAGGCTGCTACCACATCAAACAGAAGATTGTCGCACACGGTAACAGCAACACATGTCTATGAGTAGAAAGCATTGGTTCTATTTCTCAACTGTAGAGTACGACCAAGAATGAATTGCAAAAGGAAGCAAAACCAAAACAACAAAACACAGAAGTAAGCCAACAGTGGTCAACAACTCTCCAGAACTTGAGATGGACTTAAATTTGTGTTGTATGGTTTTTTTTTAATTTCTTTTATTTTTTTAAAGAAAACATTCTTTTTCATTTTACATGCCAATCCCAGTTTCCACTCCCTCCCCGCTCCCACTCTCTCCACCTACCCCCCACCCCACCCCCAGTCCACTCCATAGAGAGGGTAAGGCACATTGCTTTGAGGAAAGGTCCAAGGCTGAGCAAGGTATCCACCCAAAGAGAATAGGTTCACAAAAAGCCAGTACAAGCAATATGGATAAATCCTGGTGCCACTACTGTATTCTGCCCTAGCCATGCAACTGTCATCCACAGAGGAACCACTTTGGTCCTATGCTGGTTCCTTCCCTGTCCGGCTAGAGTTAGTGAGCTCCTACTAGCTCAGGTAGACTGTTTCAGTGAGTGTTCCCATTATGGCCTTGTCCTCTTTGCTCATATTTTCACTTCTCCCAGTCTTCAGCTGGATTTTGGGGGCTCAGCCCAGTGCCTCACTGCAGGTCTCTGCCTCTGTTTCCATCCATTGCTAAATGAAGGCTCTATGGTGATACTTAAGATATCCATCAGTGTGACTACAGGGCAAGGCCTGTTTGGCCACTCTCTCTATTGCTTAGGAGTCATACTTGTAGATTCCTGGGAATTTCTCCAGTGCCAGGTTTTTTTGCTAGCCCTATAATGGATCCCTCAATCAAAATATCTCTTTTCTCTCAGATCTGTCCTTCCTCTGTCTCAACTATCTCGTTCCCTCAAGTTCTCCTCCCCTCTTCCCTTTTCCCCTCCCCTTCTCCTTCTCTCCTCTCTTCTCCCCCAACCCGTGTTGTATGTTTTAAATACTTTGATTTGGAAAACAAAATTAAAAAGGTTAAAATTATTGAACTGTCTTTTCAAACCAAGAAGCTGGATGAATGCAAATGCAAGCTCACATTCAGGCCTGTGCGCCTTGTCCTGCTTTTCCGTTTCTGTGCTGAACTGAGCTTCCCTTCCCTTCTCCAAAACCTACTGCTTAGGCTGCTGCAAGGATATAACTCGTGAGCAGAGGGGGCAGAAAAGCCCTGAATTAATCATCCCAAGTACCTCCCAGTCCCCTGCACCCCTTAGGTCACAGGTAAGTCATCACAGCTCCACTGCAAAAGCGACGGCCTCTGCTTCAACTTGGACCTTCAGATGGTGGTGGTGTCCTTACTGTCTACAGTGTGATGCCTGCACCTGCCCCTTCGCTCCCACCCCTCTCTCCTATACCCCCCTCTTTCTTTCTGGTACAAATTCACTCTACATGGACTATATTCTTTACCACCCCAAATGTGTTAGTGGCTGCCAAAGATCATTGACTTTGGTACTTTTCCTTGATTTCTCTTCCTCCCAGCTTCCTCGTTCTCGGCAACCAAGTTTAGTTTCCATGGAAACCAGGCTACATCTGAAGGTCTGCATCCTTCCTTATTTCCAGGTTCTAGAGTTGAGTCTGGAACAGAGCAATTCCCAGAAGCAGAAAACTGGAGAGCAAACAGAGTCCTGAGGGCAACCTGCAGGACCAGACTATAGGTTAAAGCAGTCTTAATGGAGCTCAGCTTTTGGCACTCCTGATCCCAGAAGAAGTCACAGGGTGACACAGAAGTTGGAAGGATACAGGGGCTGCTAAAATCTTCAGGGACTATGCTGAGTGTTCCTACAAACCATGGGAGAACATACATAAAACACACCTTGGAGAGTCCTGCACAAATCATCTGCATCCGGCCAGCCAAGCTATGAAACACAAACAGACCAGTGCAAATCACCTACATCTGGCCAAGCTACAAAACACACGAGCAAACCAGTTGCAGTGAGAAAACCAAAATGCTGCTTGGGAGTCAACCCTCAAGAGCATGCTGCCACATCACCCACAGAACAGATCAGCTGTGTTCTTAGAAGACCCATAAGAACCCACTGATCAGCCACTGGAACTAATAAAAGAACTCAGCAAGTTGACTAATTATATCATCAGCATAGAAAACTATAACCTCACACTCAATGAGAAGCATTTCAGAAATAAGGACCCATTGATACTGCTGACCATCACTGTGAGAGCCCAAGAATAAACTCAGGAAAATGCAGGCCTTCATGAAGAAAAGGATGAGTTACGAACATAAAAAGACAATCTAAAACCAGAGGGAGGCACACTGCTGTGGAAAGGTGCACGGATGCTTTAAATACATCACCCCGGCTCCCAAATTAACTTTTCTGTTCAAAATAATCTCAACCCAAACTCCAAAAGAATTTTACACAAAGGCAGAGGTGACAATTCAGAGGTAATTTTAAAATAGGAAGCAACTTGGAAAATTGAAGGGAAATGGGTTTTATAAAAAGAGAAGGGGAGATATTTGTCTTGCCCAGGGAGTAGTGAAGAAGAGCAGATAGATGTCGGGATGATGCGGGGAGAGCTGTAAATTTACTAAAGCCCGGGGAAATCTAGCTTTAAAGGAAGTGAAGACAATGAAATTCATCTTTCTTTGGTGACACAAACTCTGCAGGAATACAAAAGCAGAGAAAGTTTGTAGATGTGTATGTTGTCCCAGATCACCGCTGGGAAAGTGAACATTTGCATTATTTTTACATGTCTGAGTGTTTTGCCTATGTATGTGTCTTTGTACCATGTACACACAAGGTGTCCTCGGAAGCTAGAAGAAGGTATCAGATCCCTCAGGAATAGACAGTTAATAGCCACCAAGTCGGTAGTAGGAACTGAGCCCAGGTCCTCTGGAAGTGCAGACCCTGCTTTTAATTGCTGTGTCGTCTCTCCAGGTCTGGAAAGTGAACTTTTAATGGCTGAGTCATCCCTGCAGGTCTGGAGCATGAACTTTTCAAACCAGCATGAAACACAGAAGTGGAAACCTTTTAGACACTGTCTGTATTTTTGGTACCTCCTGAAAAAGCTCTTCTTCTCAAACCCTAACCATTTTGTGTACAGAAGTCTTTGGTAACACTGTCTTTGGATAGGAACCTACATGAATGTCCATCAATAGGGGACTAGTGAGTAGGCACCAAGGTATTCTTTCTGTGGCCTACACAGGGGAAATTTGTTTACTGTTATAAACAAACATTTAAACATCATGAGTGGGAAGTTAATGTTAGACTATTCATGCAATAGAACACTTAAGAATATTTAATTCTGCTGTGGGGAACAGAAATAATGAAGGCGATGAACAAATCCAGCACATGTACTTGGTACCTGTAGCAAATGATTGGGTCAATAATGACTTGAAAACAGAGCACATGGGGCAACAAAATAAATAAAGAATGGATATATGAAGTGTCCTTTGATGGCTGGCAAGGATGGAAGGATCAAGAGGAATTAAATATTCACAGGACACAAGTGCCATCACCTCTGGGTTGGTCTATGTCATCCTTCAGTCAATCCACAGATAACGCCCCTTCTCTCCCTGACACTGGCAAGTGAGCCCACCGCCATTGGCAGGTCACCAGCAGGTCACCTCGCCCTTCCCTCTACCTCCAAGGAAAAGAGTTGGAAGTTGGTTCTGAGGCTTTCTCCATTCTGCTTCCTTCCCCAACCCTGAACTCTGGTTCTCCTCGCCATCCCATCAGCCAGGGAGAGAGGAGGTGACCCAAAGACAAGGGAGGGGAAGATGCAAGAGAGAAGAGGTTATGTGAACTTGGCAACTTGGCAATGATAGTAAGGAGGTCCCCATTCTTCTCCTTCTGCTTGTGGCTACTTTTAGTGAATCCAACAAGGTCTGTGGTTCTGGGTGTCTTAGTTGGCCGGTGCACCTTACTGTTCTGTGACTTCTTAGATAACTTTCTCAGCTTTTGTGTATAAAGTAGGTGCTGACCAAGACACATGTCTATAAGCTTCAATTCTATAGCTATATAGAGGATGATGATAAATGACCATGGACCAGAAACCGTGGCAATCTTTTGGTAAAAGATAAAAAATGATTACTGAGGCATAGTAATTGTCGATGGTGGCTTAATCTGAACCACTGAATGTCTTTAAAAGCAGAGTGTATGTATATGTTCTTAAGGCACTTACGAGAAGTGCCCTGCCAAGAGCAAGATACACAGACCATTCTCATTTTACAAAAGAAAAAACCTGAACTCAGAGGACAAGCGAACACTCACAGCCGCTGCAGAAAAAAGTCAACACCCGCTATATTGCAGAGAGGGAAGGGAGAGGATGAGTCACTTACTGGAGGTACAAAGAGGCCAGGCTCACATGGTGGCTCCACAGCTGTTGGCAGCAAAGTGGCTGCCGTGCACTGAACTATTAGAGATGGAGTGCTTTCAGAGGGTCGCATAAGCTCGCTGGGTACAAACGCTTAAGGACAGACAAAGGTTTTTAATACAATTGTCATGAAACCCCATAGCAAATGTCCCCATTTTGTTTCTAAATCCTAGGCATCCTGCACACAGCTGCCCTGAGAACCATCCGCCCCCCCCCCCCCACACACACACAATGAATTTGCCAGTGGAAAGATGAACTGCTTTTCCATATTTTAAAGACTTACTGTCTGGTTATTAATATGGTGCATTGGAAAGGTCTGGGCAATGTTAGCTGCACATTTCTGCGTAGAGCGTGTATTTATGGCCCAGGGTGCATGACTGAACTTCATAAAGAACACCTCCATCCTGCTGGGCCCCACACAAGCTGACATCACAGGGTAGAGTTGCTGGGACTGGTGGGATTGCCTGGGGCCAAAAAGCCTGAGGAGGGAAACACTTCAAGAGAGAAACACAGTGGTGGCCAAGAAGCAGGGATGGGTCAAAATGCGTGAAATAAATGAGGTCGCCATGGGAAAGGGAGTTGGGAAGGAAGGAGCAATTTGATGTGTTCATTACTGGATGTGAAATAACCCAGCCCTTCCCTTCCCTCGATGGCAGATGGAGCTGGAAGAGAAGGGTGATACACTCTCCAGACAGCCACTTCTCCCTGGAGTGCAGATGCACACTATCTTCTGAGAGCTGAGCACATGTCAAAATGGATTCTGAAGCTTCCGCCGGGCTTACCCCAGCAAACACGAAGAGGAGCTCGAAGATAAGACAGCCAAAGATAGAGACAGCACAATCACACAGCCAGAGAACTGGAGTAGCTCGCCTTTCACTATACAGGTACAGAACTGGGCTCTGAAAAATTCGTGCAGGATCAAAGTCTTAAATGCTTTCAATGCAGACCAAAGTCTTCACCTTTGTAGGCATTAACCCTCTACAGATTATCTTCCATTCTTTCTCCGGGTAAAATAGGGATTGGGAGATGGCTCAGTGTGTAAAGTGCTTACCATGGAAGCGTGACAACCAGCATGATGACCAGAGTTCAGATCCCCATGACCCATGCCCATGATGCAGTATGGCTACCATCTGAATCCTGGCACTTGGGAGACAGAAACAGGATCTTAGGGGCAAACTGGCTAGATAGGGTATCTAGAAATGGGGGTGAGGGGCTCCAGATCCAGCCAAGACCCTACGTGAATCAATAAAGTAGATTGATGAAGACTTCCAACATCAACTTCAGGTCTCCACAAACATTCACACACAGGTATGCAAACACACGTGTAACTACATACATGCAAGTAATCATATACATGCCACACACAAACACATATGTATGCCAAAAAAAATAGTTGGGCAAAGCAGAAGTCACAGTCATGAAAACTCTGGATTGGGGATTGGTGTTTATTCACACATCTCTAGTTAGGCTGGCTCTGTAAGGGGACCTTGATCTTCCTGAAAATTAGAAGATACCCTGCCCCATCCCTGGTCCCCAGAACACACCAGAAGGGCTTTGTCCTGATCTATAGTAGGGAACATTAGATGGTAATTGAAATACAAAATAGAACTTGGATACTGTATGGTTTTGTTCTGAGTTGTTTGCCCCAACAGATACCTGGGCCACACCTAAAACAAATTACATTATAATCTCCAGGGCGGGACCCAAGCATTGAGACTTTATAACAATCACTGAGAACTTCCAACATTCTGCTCTGCCCCCTGTCTAGACATGTGTTTCTCAAGGTTAACCCACTTCCATGCCAACTGAGCACCTGGCTGGTTTGCTGCTTTAGGCCAGAAAGCCTGGCGGTAGAGTGAATTTGCTTTGCTCCTCTGTTCCCACCTAATGCTGCCGACTCTGAGGTTTGTAAATTCCTCCTCTCATTTATCTCTAAGTCAGTTCTAAGTCACTAGATGTCCCTGCCTCCACAAAGCTCTTCCCATGGCAGTAAGCCTGGCCTTATTCTCCTAAGCTGTAACTTGGGTACCAGCATCACTAAGATAAAACCCAGCTCCCTCCATAGAGTGTGCACACTAATGTTTACAGTGATGTTTTCTCCTGTATCACTGAACTGGAAGCTATGGAGGAATAGATACCAGCATTCTAGGGTGTAAAGATGTCCTGAAAATGAAGGTTTGGGACATTTTTAAAAAAACATGCCCCTTTGCTAATCCAATGGTACACAAGGAAGCACAGCTAAGTGTGTCTTCAACAAGAGGCTCCTTGGCTGTGACATACACACAGGCTCTGTGGCACAGACACATGCAGAAGGATGCCTTCAACCAAACAAACAAGCTAGGAGCAGACAGACCAACAGCCATGAGCAGATATTCCCAACTCCAGGGGTGTCCTTGTCAAGAGAGGGTCCTTCCTCTCTCCTCTCTCTTCCTATCTGAAGAGACAAGCATGTAGAGAATGTCTTGGTTTAATTCAGACAATTTTGTCTTCTGGATTCTGAGAGCACTGGCGGTCATCCTTTCTTTTTGTTTGCTATATATATCAGCACAGGGTGAAGGCCTCCTAACAGTGAACAACAGGAAATCTGGGGGAAAGGAAGAAAGTTCAAGTATCATAAGCTTCTTAACAAGTAAATTCCACTGGCAATGCAGCAGGCACGGGTAGTCTACCCTTCCATTAGTCTCGGGGTTCTCCCAGACTCCAAGCCTTTCTGCTGCAGACTTCAGGGGTTAACAGACCCCGGCCTTCCTGCCCGCCATGCACAGAAGCTCTGCTGTGAACTCCACTCCCCTTCCCTCCTTTCTTTGCGAACACACCTGCTTCTCTTTGCTCAGGAACCCAGCCTTCCTCCAGGCAGTCCCCATATTGTGATGAGCCCAACAAGTCCAGGCAAGTCACCTGGGCACTAGCAAATGGGCACCATTCCTCTTCTTGAAGAAACAATGGGCTCAGAGATGGCTACTGAACCTTCGTGACTTCACGCAAACGGAAGCACAGACGTCTTAGCCTCCTGGCTGGATATCAAAAGAGCATCACTTTCGGGAGTTACTGGCAGCTACCCTGTGCCCAGTGTTGGAAATTCCTGCTGGGAAATACCTAGAGCAGTGGTTCTCATCCTGTGGATCACGATCCCTTTGACAAGCATCTGTCTCCAAAAATACTTACATTACATACATATATAACAGTAGCAGAATTACAGTTATGAACAAAATTACAGTTAGCAACAAAAATAATTTTATGGTTGGGGGTCACCACAACATGAAGAACTGTATTAAAAGGCCACAGCATTAGGAAGGATGTGAATCACTATCCTAGAGAAAACCTGGGTCTTAGTCCAAATCTCTGGAAAACTAGACTAAGCCTTACCTGAAGCCAGTATCTCGATGTTTCTTTTTACTTAACTCTCTGGAGCTGAGCTTTCTGTCATTGTAAATGAAAGGCTATTAAGCAATCTGCTTGTTAAATTCCACACGAAGGCCATCACCCAGTTGGGCATTTTGTGGTTGGAAAATGTTGCTCTGAAGCAGCTCAATCTTTGAAACCATAAGCCTGGCTTTTGACAGGTCTACCTGGGGCAGTCCAAGACCCAGACTGGCTCAAGCCTCCTTTACTTCATTTTACTAAAAGGGAACGGGTCTTCATTGTCTCTGATAGGTACCAAGACGAGGCAGCACCAGTATTTTCATTATCACAGGTATTTATTTTAAAATGCTTACAATGAGCACATAAGGGCTCTGCATTTTTGGCTGGCTCATCGGGAAGAGCACTCAAAAAGTCGGAACAAACTTTGTCTGCAGGATACAGGGTATTTTATTACTAGAGACAAAAATGCATCAGTAATTGACGTCACAGCGCCTTCCTGTCACCCTTCAGGGTTTTGCTGGCATTGATGGTGCTGTCCCAGACCTTGAATGCAACTTGGGCAGGAAGTTCTTTGGCATTCTCAGCCCGAGGCAGGTGGCAGGGAATAGCTTTTCCTGTTTGAGACACTGGAAGAGGGGAAAATCCACAAACAAAAAGGCAGGAAAGCCAGTATCCTTTCAATTGAAGGAAAAAGTGAATGGTAAAAGGGCTGAGAAGAAAAGATGTTTTTGAAATTTGGCTATTATTTGAGCTTTTCAAAGTTTATTCTTTTCTTCTCCTCCTAGGGTTGTCAGTAAATCACGTTAATTATGACATGAATAATTTTCTTTTAATCCCTTAAGAAGAGTCAGGAATTCGTTAAATACTTTCCCTGGAACTATTAGAGTCTTTTCTTGTAAATAATGACGGTAATAGCTGGCATTTATGGAGCGTTTACTTAGTGCCAAGTGTTTTCAAGAGCAATTCCTTTTTAACCTTCACACCAAAAAAAAAATGCTATTATCTGTATGATTAATAGATGAGGCCTCATCTACAGAAAGAAACTTGAATGACTTCTGCAGATCTTGCAAAGAATGGAGCAGCAACCATTAACACTTCACCAAGCTGGCCTGCTGGACGCCAAGCCCAAACATCTACCACTAATGTGGCCATGACCACCATGGCTATCATCAGCTACTGCTCACTGGGCACTTTTGCCATGCTGTCACCATGGGAAGACCTCTGACCTCAAACAAACTCTGCAGGCAAGCAGGGCCCCGATCTTCATGTGAAGGTTCTCAAGCAAGGACAAGTTATTTCCAACAGTGTCTTTACCAGCGAGCAGAAAGCGGTAGTTGTTGGCTCTCCCTCCAGGTTTCCTTGCAACAGCCTGAATGTGACTGATATCTGACCATACTGGTGGCGATGCTAGTGAGCCCCGTCCCCAGAACACTTTTTTAAACCACGGTGAACATGAATCCAATATTTATGCACAGATTGTCCAGTTTGGTGCAAACCTCAGTGAAAAGGGTAACATAACCTACAAATTACAAAAGAGGTACCCTTGGCTTGGATGGCATGGCTAATAGGTGTCAGAGCCATGGTGTGGGCTGCTTGACAATTCTGCAATGACCAGAAACTGACTGGGATTACTGTGTTCCATTGAGGGAGCAATCACAGTTCTGATCTCCTCTTTAGCTGGTCACCAGCTTCTGCAGGCTCTCTATGAATTAAGTCTATGTACTTAAATAGGAAAGCACCAGACAGAACTGCCAGGAAGTCCAACTAATGCCCAGAAGTATAGATTCTGATTATCAATAATTGCTTTTGGAAAACTGACCACCATGCATGACATAAAGAAGACATTATTTTCCTGTATACTGTGTTAAGTACAAAGAAGCCAGTTTGCACACTAAAGAGGGTTAGAATTACAGCAGCATGCTGTAGCATGCAGTAGCAATCAGTGGCATGCTGTAGCATGCAGCAGCATGCAGTCTACTACCCCCATGCTATCTTGGGAAATGAGAAATTTGTCCCAAACTATTGAAGCAGTAAGTGGGACCAGGCTTCAAAACCAGGCCATGTGCTTGTGGAACTTGAGTATGTACTTATCTGTCTCTTTTCTGAGTGGTACTATAGCATATGGTTTTTACTTTGTTTTCTGTACATTTCTCTCTCTCATATGTGTGTGTGTATGTGTGTGTGTGTGTAGGCGTGCAATGCAAGCGGTGAGTTGCACAAAACTCAGAAAGATAATTTTATGTTCCCCTTCCTATATGAATCCTAACTTTAGTATTGTATATATGTAAATAAGGTGCTATGAGAATCAGCACAGACAAAAAAAAAACAAAAACAAACAAACAAACAAAAAACTAGATAGGAGACCAGGAAAGGAGCAGAGGTGCTGAGGGAGCAGGGAAGGAGAGCAATAGGGTATTTGAGACACAAAAGAAAGTCCAAGCAAAGATGAGAAGAAAGGGAAATGCCATAGGAAAATGAAAAGACTTCAGCAGCAGAGAGAGATGCAGCTCAAATGAGAATGGGCACTCCCAAAAGAAGGCAACAGCAGCGATAGGTCGTTCAGAAGGGAAACTGCTGGAAACTCCCTTCAGTGGGGTGTATGGGAATGAGAGGCCCTGAAGGTCAAGATTGGACCCTAAGGTAGAAAGGAGAGCATGAGACAGAAACAATATAATACAAGCAGACCTAAACATGATGGTCCCTTAAAGGGAAGGAGCAGCTTCCCTCTGCAGCGACAGTTCTTAACCTTTGGGGGGGGGGGCGCATCTCAGACATTTACACTATGATTCATAACAGTAGTAAAATTACAGTTAGGAAGTAGCAATAAAATAATTGTATGGTTGTGGGTCAGCACAACATGAGGAATTGTGTTAAAGGGTCGCAGCAGTAGGAAGGTTGAGAACCACTGCTTTAGAGTCTGGGGGAGAACTTCCTTAAGAGAGAGAGAGAGCGAGAGAGCGAGAGAGCAAGAGAGCGAGAGAGTGAGAGAGCGAGAGCGAGAGAGAGAGAGAGAGAGAGAGAGAGAGGGGGGGGGTGGAGACAGCCATGAGAGGGTGGGGAGGCAGAGGAGTCTCTTCAGAGAGCAACTTTCAGAATGCCATCCCAAGCAAATCCACTAAGGGGTCTCTCTAGATCAAATTCCCAGAACAAAGGGAAGATCTGACCCTTTAGAGCTGGTGGAAAGTCTAACATCAAGTGATTTAGTTCAACCCAGCAGCATGGCAAAGAGCTGGGAGGAACCACATTAGGACCATAAATCAGGGCTGGCTGCGGGGCCACACACAGCACAGCCAGCTTCCTAATGAGAGCTCTAGAATTTACCTTGTTGGTGAACCCTGTTTTGTAAATGTCTAATTACTTTGTTAAGTTACATTAAAGTGACCACCTGTGTAGAAGCAGTGTGTGAACTGGACGTCAGGGTCAGCACTGGGACTCTTCCTTTAGGTTGCAGATAATTCCATGTCCTCTGTGAACCTCCTCTATCCTTGAGCAACATTCATAAAATTCTTATCAGCTCTTAGGAATCTGAAATCCCGTTGTTAAAAACAGATGCTTGTTTTTGGATACCATACAAAATAGCAGGTGTCTCAACTGCTAGGAGCACACCAACCCCACCCCCACTCAACTGCTAGGAGCACACACAAACCCCCATACCCCCCATTCAACTGCTAGGAGCACACAACAACCCCAACATACCCCTCCCCCACCAACTCATCCTTCCAAAGGAAATTCTTGAGCAGCTCTCAGCACCAGAGGTACAGACATTAAGGCACACCCTTTGTATAGTAAATCTAGAAGACGAACTCCCAGCTATCAAACACCCACTAAATGCAAGGCTAGATGAAGGCTCTTGTATAATTATATCCTGCCATAGCCACAGAAAACCTCTGAACACCTTAGCATTTTGGTGTTATAGGCCAGTACACCACAGTGAAGGGTGAAGTCACTGACTAACAATGGTCACCGAGGAGGAGGTGGTGACAATAGAAAACTCTTAAGCAGTTTTCTCAGTACCAAAGCAAGTAATTTCTACTTGTCGTTCAAGCAACCTCACCTGCTGTGAAAGAAGCAGCATGAGATGATTATTAAACAAAGTGCCCATCGCTGGGAAAGAACCACCCAAGGATGCATTGTGGAGATTTTCCTCTTAAAAAGCATATAGTTCTTGCCAATGATATCCATATTGTGAAATTCTTCACAGAAATTAAGCTATACTCTTTTTAGTGGTCAAGTGTGTTGTAAGACAGAATGTCCTCTGGACATAATATGATATCATCATGGGCTTTGCCCCTGGTAGTCATGGCAACCAGAGCAGAAGAACATAGAGCTAACCAGGTCTATGGCAATGGAGGACCTGACACTCCCCAGGGAGAAGAGGAGGGGAGGAGCCAGAGTGCACAGCACAATTTCTATGAGGTTGTTTCCCTGACGGGCTAATACATCACAGCCAACTAGGGTTGTCCACATTGCTGTAAGTCACCAATCACTCTAAGGGATAAATAAGCAGCAAATCCACTGTCTCACCAAGCTAGACTTGGATAAAATTGTACTTTGGCCTGGTGGCCGTCTGGGGTATAGAGACATGTGCTTGCCACGAGGAAAAATTAAAACCAGAGTAGATAATATGTTGAGATGTAGCTGCATGAACCATGGCTGAAAAGTGTCTGAATGGATGCCCACTGGGATGTTCCACCATCTCCAGGGACAACAGAGCAAACCTTTTGTACCTTTCTGAGATCTCCAGCATGGGGCAGGGTACTTCACTGCTGTGAGCCTCAGCTCTCTCCACGGTAAAACGTAGATAAAGTATGAGAACAGGAAGAGCTACAAGCAATCACTGGCTTCTAAGAGTGGGAGAATCTGTCTCCTATGGGGGTGAGCATCCAAAACCAGTCTCTAAAACATACACATAGAGTAACACTAAATGGACTCAGAGAGAGAGAGAGAGAGAGAGAGAGAGAGAGAGAACAATAAGTAGAAATGATCATGAATTTGAGGGTGAGTAGGGGAGATGGAGTTTGAGTAGAGAGAGAAGAAGAGAAGTAACGTAATTAGAGCACACACTGTTTCTGAAAGAATTCAAAAGAAGTAGCAGAAAAAAAAGAAGCAAGACAGATGTAATCCTCTTAACAAAAGAAAAAGATAGGCAATCTGGAAAGTTCACCTCTCAAAACTGACAGAGGCTCCGAGCTCCTGAAGTGATCAAGATCACTGGACTGACCTCCTTCCCCGATGGAACCATTAAGGAGAAACACACTTGGTTTTCTTACGATCTTAAACCCCTCGCTCCCTTCTTCCTCTGACCACCCCTCTCTCTAATTCCCCTCCATCTGGGAGCTCTCTGCCCATTTTCCCTCCACTGTGAGAGACCAGTGTGCTTGGGAAGGTACCTGGACAGCATCTTTCTAGACACAAACCATGTCTAGAAACCGACGGCTTCATCCAGCCTGGGTAGTCAAAGAGTTTTCTTGTCAGAGTCTAAAGAGTTCCTCCGGAAGAGGTGTGGAGGTTGCCTGAGGTAGCAAACACTGCAACATCTGCTTCCAAGTTAAATGAATTCCGGTAGGGCATGGTGGTACATACTCAAGACCCCAAATTTCAGAGGCTGAGGCAAGAGGATTGGGAATTTAAGGCCAGTCTTAGCTACACTTTGGGACTCTGTCTCAAAACAAATTTTTTGAAATGAATTTCCTTCTGAGTACACAGAATGTCCCTTGTAAAAGTGGTTTGTGCCTAGAAATTGCTTCTCTATTCGGCGTGCTGCATTTGAAGTAGCATTGCGGCTTTGATCCTCTGAGTTTCTTTAACACATCAGATGGGTCTTAATACCCATAGGAATATATCAACTCTTTCCAAGTTAAACAAACGGGGGCAAGCTGGAGAGGTAATAAACACACATCTATAGGGTTCTGGCGACTCACTAAGCCACTTCAGGTGCAGTACTGGGCAGAGCAGGGAGGGAACACAGACGGCTCTTTGAGGGAGCAATGGCGGGGGTCATGGCATACTCCACCACCCGGATGCAGACAATGCACCGCAGAAAAGCAACTTGCAAACCTCAGTTGTGTGGAGACAGCTCTGTGCTCTCCATCCCACATGCAAATAAACATTCTAAAAATATTCCCTGGCTCTGCTGGTCTCCTACCCTCCGGCATGGAAGGGGAAAGCCTCCCTGTGGTGTGAGCCCGGCCAAGTGTACATATGTTCCCACCCCGCTTTCCCACACGTTAAGAAACGTACAAATGGGAAACTGTTCGCACGACTAATTCCTATCAGGTAGAGACCTGCCCCATCATTACAGACGTGAACCCTTTTATTTTCCACAGTGGACTCAGGAGAGAAAACAGTAATTCCCAACGCTTCCTGTATTAAACCCCTCCAAACATGGCTTATCAAAGAGCAAGCCAAGATAGCAACAGCTACATAACAGCGTCCACACCATCCGGCTTCTCAAAGTTGTAATCACCTGGAAGCTAGGGTGCTCTTTTATCCTTCGAGCATCTGAGGAAGGGGGTCAGTGATGCTTCTGTCCCAGAAAAGAGCAGTGTTGAGCTGAGTGTGACTGGGAAAAAGTCCACAGAGTGCTTTGCTTCTGGTTTTTAAATTCTATTCTATTCTATTCTATTCTATTCTATTCTATTCTATTCTATTCTATTCTATTCTATTCTATTTATTTAAGCTAGGGTCTCACATTGTATTCTAAGCTGTCCTGAAACTTACTATGTAGCCCAGGCTGGGCTTTGAACTTACAGCAATGCTCCCAAATGCTGGGATTGCAGGTGAGCTCAATTCATGTACCTAGATTTTAATCTCTATTTATCATACTTTTTGACCATGCATATCCATCTTATAATATTTTCAACATCAAAACTCCCAAAGCAAGCATTTGTCTCTCCTCTCCCTTGTGAATGTATCAAGCCAAGGCAGTTTTAGCAGCCAGACACACACAGAGCCCTAACTAGGCTGCTGGTCGAAAGAGCAAGCATTGACTTCCTCCAGCTTGGCCCCACTCCTGCAGTAAAACAAAAAGGAAAACGGGCTTTTATGATGGGGCAGAGCCTTAATATATGGAGAGTTGTTGAAAAAGAGTTGGGTTTTATAGAGCCATGGTTTTAATCTTTTGTGATAGACTGACACCACTTTTAGGATCTAGAAGTTACTACCACTTAACTTTGTGAGATGCGAAAGAGGGGGGAACCAGAAGACACTGCAGAGGTAGAGGAGAGTGCCGTTCTTCTATTGCTACTTGTGTGTGGCAGCGGAAAATTCAAAGAGTGAAATACCTTCAGATCTTCAATTTCAAGTCACAAAGAATGCTAAGGGACAATATGCGGGAAGACAGATGCAAGAGCCCTGTGCTGCTCATACTGTCAACTTAAAAACAGAATCTAGAAATGTTTAGAAGATAGATCTCCATCTCTGACATGATTGTGAGGTTTTCAATTAGGTTCTTTGGGGGGGGAGGCGGCACACTTACTGTAGGGAGCACCATCCTTTGGGCTGGAATACCAGACTACAAAAAGGAGAAGGCCAACTGAGCACCAACACCATCTCTCCCTGCTCCCCAGCTGTGGATGCAGAGTGACCAGATGACCCTCACTCCTGTGGCCGGGTGGCCCCCTCCACACTAAGCCAAAATCAATTTTTCCTTCCCTGAGCTACTTTGGCCAGGTATTTTGTCCCAGTGATGACGAAAGCCGGGAATCCAGCCCACTGTCATCACAGAGGGGTCACTGGTGCTACTGTCCCTGTAGAAAGGAAAACTGGTTTATTTTAAAATTAAGGGTTGGCCCATTTGAGAAGGCCATTGCCTATGCAGTGGGAAAACAAATCACAAGCAGTTGCTAGTTTCAAACAAAATTGGGGACAGATATTTGGCTCTCAAGACTCTTTAGAGCAAAAGATACAAAGTATTTCAATCCCATTAGTGTAGGCTTCCAAAGAAGTGGTTAAAACTGTTACATTTTAACACCTACAATTATTATTCATGACACCAGTGTTCTCCCACTGGCAAAGTCTGGATCTAATTTGGTTAATGAAGTATTTGAACATCATTGGCTATGTGTAGCTTCAAGTTAAAAATTCCAAATTTTTCTAAAGAGCTGTCAAGTAGACCCCAAAAAAGGGCCAAACAAACAAACAACAACAACCCAAGAGCTGTGCTATCTGGTGAAGGCTCACTGGAGCAAGGTCCCCACTGTCTATTCTTCCTGACAGAAACTGAATTTGACCTTCAATCTGAGAGATCTGGAAGAGGAGGCTGCCTGGAATCCTGTGGTTTTCCTGTATCCTTGTTAGCACAGAGAAGGTAGACTGTGCTCTGTTAAAAAAACAAAAACAAAAACCTTCCAATTTACAAAAACATTTGCTATTTGCTAAAGCACTAAGTATGAGGACTACATTATAATGGCATTACATTGGTATTTTAATAAGTAAAGCTTGCCTGAAGATCAGAGAGTAAAACAGTCACACTGGTCACCTTACAGACCAGGCAATGGTGACACACACCTTTACTCCCAGTAGCCACACTAGCTTGCCATAGAAATCAGGTGGTAGTGGTGCATGCCTTTAATCCCAGAACTAGAGAGGATTATAAAATGGGAGGAGGCAAGCTCTCAGGCTCAGTCTCAGCCTCATATTGAGATTCCTGAAGGCAGGATTGCCATTTTTGGGTAAGAGCCCGTGGCTGGCTGTTTTGCTTTTCTGACCTTCAGGTTGAACCCCAATTTCTGTCTCAGAGTTTTTATTAACCGTGCTTCACTACATACCGTTTAAAAAGTGTATTATGGAGAATATGTGCATGGGGATGTGTGGGGGCCTTAGGTGTCATCCCAGGTAATGCTGTCTAGCCCCCTGAGATGGGGCTCTTCACTGACCCAGTGTTTACCAATTGAGATAGACTGCCTGGCCAGCAAGGCCCAGGGATCCTCTTGTCTCTGCCTTCCCAGTACTGGGATCATTGTGTTTGCCAATACATCCTGCCCCCTCCTTTGTAATGGGGCTTCTTGGGATGGGAACTCAGGTTCTTGTATTTACAGGGCAAGTGATTTACCAACTAAGCAAATCCTAAGCCCCTGTACCTCTTTAAAAAAATCAAACAAAACAAAAATTAGCATTGTCTATGTTGAGGTGGGCAAACAGGAGACTCAGTGTTGAAACAACTGGTTCAGGTCTATGTGCCGCTAGGTGTGGTGGCCCGGCCTCTGGTGCTCACCCTCTCGGTACTGACACCAGCAAAGGGTTCCACTCACATTTTGCAACACGTCCATCTTACAGGTGGTTCGCAGAAGGCAGCCAGGGAAGGAACACACCTGCAGCTCCACCGCGGGAGCCTGAGCACACCGGGTAAATTGCCCACCCAGTGTGAGACCTCAACAGGAAATTGGCGTTCTCCCTAAGAACATAGAATCTCTGAACTACGGTCGTCTGAACTGTAGCCCACGGAGCATGTCAACACAGCTTCGAGAGCAATTACTTTCCTTCAGTTTAGGGGATAAGCGCAAGGCGTGTGCGGAGTGGTGAGAGAGGAGACTGGAGCCAAGCAAGGCTCTGGGCGCTCGCAGGAAGATGAGCAAATCTGTGCACACATCCCGGAGTGAAACTGATGGCAGTGGAATTTTTATGAAAAGCGATGAGTGATGTTACCAGGAGGAAAATCACATGCTAAAACACAAGAAGAAAGAAACCCACTTTACCTTAGGAATCGGTAGCTTACCAGTGTTGAAATATAACAGGGCATTGGAGGCTCTCGCCTTCAAACCGTGACACGTACTTAGAGTTCTATTTTTGATTAATTACTTTCAGCAGCCTCCAGGTATTGCACTTTACAGCCGATTCTTCTTCCAAGGAAAACCCTGTGGATCGGCTCACTTCCTTACCCAAGGGGGTGAGGTGATCAAGAGGTAAAGAAACGTCCTGGAAAAATCATAAAACTTCACACTCCTCTTAGACAGTGACTTGTAAACTTGTTGACAGTCACAAATGCCCAGAAAATATGGGCTGAGTTGTTTTCGATTGCTGTTTGAGTAGCAGATTAATTTAATAATCACTGGGATATTGAATGACGAAAATTATCGGTTGCAGCATCCAAACCACCAACCCTAATAACATTCTTATGTAAATTCATATTTTCTTTTAGGCTCCTGCATTCTTAATAAACCCTATACTTTCATGACTCCCTTTTTAAAATATCGCATACTGTTCTCTGGTTATAATATATATCAGTCTGTGTTAAAGACAGATAAATGTCCACTTTCGGAGTTGCCCATTTGAAGGTTTCTATTTAGAGAAAATGAGTCATCCCTGGATAGATTTTCCACGTAAGAACATCTTGTGATGCTGAAACATGGACACAGAAATGGAGTCAGAAGAACTAGATGGAAACCAAACTTGCACTATGGCTATAGCCAACTGGCGTGATGTTCTGAGTTCTAGCACGTGTATCTCAAGCCCAAGGTCATCTGATCTCTTTTAAAGGATGGGGGAGTGTTAATGACACACCAGAAGCCAATGGTGGCTCCTGCCTGTTCCCACGGGAGGAGCAGGGTTCTCTGGGACTGTGGCTCGATGGCCATATGTGGCCATTGCTTGTGGAGGGAAGTAATCGCTGCCTTGGGACCAGTTGGTGATGGACGCAGTTTTCTATGTTCCACTGCGGAAGGCGAGATGTTTTTCTATGAAAAAGATCTTAGTGCGTAATTTCTGAAGTACTATAATTTTAACTAAACTCAGTTTCCAGCTCGCTGCTGGCCAAATGCTACAGTTGTGTTATTTTTGAATGTGATTACCCCTGACCTGAAGTTACCTGTAAAGCTGATCGAAATTTAGTAATATTCCTTGATAATTTTATTGGAAAAACATTCCATTTTAGATGAAAAGATGACAGGCTTCTCTGCTAATGACGGACAAAGACCAGCTTTCCTATTGCCGCTGCACTGAGCGATCTGTGGGCCATGAAAAAAGGGAAGGTGACAAAATTAAGTGATGTGATTTCCTCCTTCACATCCTGCATCCTGGGAATATATTGCTCATGTGGAGGAATACATAACATCTTTATAAATACCTCCATGAAGATAATGTACATGTTCTAATAAACTGCATTTTATAGAATGGGGCTGAAAATGATGGAAAGGGGTCAATGTACGGAATAAAAGAGCTCAGGTCCTCAATGCCAGTGGTTCTCGACCTTCCTAGTGCTGCGACCCTTCAATATAGTCCCCTCAGGTTGCAGTGACCCTCAACCATAAGACTATTTTGCTTCCACTTCATAATTACAATAACTACAATTTTGCTACTGTCACGAATAATAAAGCAAATATTTTTGGAGACAGAGGTTTACCGAAGGGACTGTGCCCCACAGGTTGAGAAGCCCTGCTCAAAAGCACCCCTCCCCCACCTCTGAGTCTGCCACTGTGATACGGAAGCACTGTTCTACTACAAAAGCTTCATGATTTAAGGGTTAGAAATAACAGCTATTAGTTAATTTTTCATTCAACTAGCTACTTGGAAATTTGTTGATTTCTAGCCATAAAAAGAAGGGCGAGTCACCGAGGAGATGATGGCTCAGTCATGAGAGTGCCTGCCACAGAGGCATGAGAATCTGAGCTCAGATCCCCAGTATCTATGTGGTTTTTTTCTGTTGTTGTTGTTGTTGTTGTTTTGTTCTGTTTTGTTTTAAATAGCTAAGTGTGACTGAATACTTGTAACTCCAGTAGGAGGGTTGGTTGAGACACATAGACATGAAGCTCCCTTAGCTACCCAGTCTAGCCTGTTAGTGAGTTTCTGATTCAGCCAGGGAATCTTCCAAACTCAAATACTGGGGCAGGGGAGCCTGTGATAAAGACATGCTAGCCTCTGCCTTCATACACTCATGGAGACACACATATATGCATACACATGTGATACAGTGCTACACACACACAGAGGAAAAAAAGCACACAAACTTTATGTTTTATTGGTGTGTATGTGTGTGCATGTGTGTATGTGTGTACATGTGTGTATGTGTGTGCGTGTGTGTATGTGTATGTATGTGTGTACATGTGTGTATGTGTGTGTGTGTGTGCATGTGTGTATGTGTGTGTGTTATGGGGAAGGGGACTGACAAAAGCCTTCTGAATGGTGGATTCTGTTTCAAGAGCTCACTTTCATTGCTGTGGTCCCTGCTGTCTCAGCCATCACCAAGAACCTGATCACTCCCTTCTCTTCCCTCAAATCTCTCTTCTGTTCAATCCTGGTGTCAGGGAAGCATCTCAAGTCCGAGTTTCCTTTGAGAAGATCTGAAGGACAGTGCAGCCATGCCCTTGATAAACATTGCTTCTCTTGTCTCTCCTCACTCCCAGTTCTGTACAGTTTCACTGAAGTTGAACTTGGTTGAACACATTCTACTGTCCCTTCCGTCTGCCATGTTCTTCCCTCTGCCTGGAGGTGAGCACCTGCCACCCCCCCAACACACACACCGCCTGCTCTTTTAGTAGGCAGCGACTTCATCTCCACCTTCTTTCCACTCTTGTGATGCTGGTGTTCTTCCTCTCTCACCACTTGGCGCCCAGACAGTCTGGTGACTACAAAGGCCACAAGGACAGGAACCAAGGATGCTCCCTTCATCATTGCTACCTCACAAGCAGTCCAGTGTGGAGGATGTAACAGACAGCCAAACAATAGTTACTAAATTCACAGGCTGGCTTTAGTTTTCTTCCTACAGTTCATTTTCTTTTAGAGTCAATTCATTAGGAACAAACTTCAGGACCACTACTACATGAAGCTCTGTGTCTTACCAGCAATACCATCACCTTGCAGGATCTATAAAGACAGAAATCCAGACAGTGCCTATCCAATGGGGAGTGGAGATTATGTCAAGCAGGGGACACACTAGGGGTACTACTGGGGAGCTGGTGCTTCTTTCTGAGGTCTTAGCCTCAACATTGGCTGTATGGATGGGTTCAAGTATCAAAAAAATAACTCAACCTGAAATTTCAGTATTTGTACATATTTCTTAATGCACCATCCTTCAATCAAAAGCTTACTCAAAGAATGAAGAAAGAGCACAAATCCCTTCCATCTATACTCCTGAGTGTCGGCTGCTTTCCTCTGTAGTACGCAACTAAATACTACAGAGCAGTGGTGTTCTTAATGAAATGCTGTAAAGAAAAGACCCAAAGCCTACAGCCTCTCCCTTATACCAGCAAACTTGGGAAGGCCTTTATCAACTCCCCGTCTCATGTGATATACCTTACCTCCTTCCTCCTCCTACTCAGCAAGGCTTCAAGATCTGTAACCAAGCAACCATGACACTATAAATAGAGTAAGCCTCACCATGTCCATGCCACCCACCCTGTGTTCTCCATAACACCAGCCTAGATTCTGGACCACAGGGGAATGCTGTGATCACCCAGGTGGGCCACAGTTCCAGGTGAGCATTTCTTAGTTTCCAGACCGTTAGGTAATTTGAATCAAACTGCATCTTTTGTTTCCAGCTTTGAGTTGGTAAGAAGAAAATACTGCTTTCCTTAGCAGTTTCTCTCCTTAGATTTTCTTATGTTTTATCTGCAATGGACATGAGAATCATAACGCATGATTGCCAAGACACAGGGTGATCTTGTGGAGTTTGTTGTCTCAGCGCCTGGGGGTGTAAAGGCCATTTCTCTGTAAGGTTCTCCATCACAAAGTGGTGTTATGCACTTCCCTAAAGCACAAAGCCATGGTCTATCGATGTCTAAGATGTGCATGGCCTATTAAAATCTGACATGTAGTTTTTGTTTGTGTGGGGACAAGTACGGTGTTAGACCAAAGACAGGAATATTTATCTTGCTCCAGAATGTTTTTCAGGGTTCTAACTTAGTGAGTGTGAGGTATGACACATCTCAGCCATTTGTGGCACTTAACAGAACACCTTAAATAGTAACTTAAGAAAAACAATAGCATAGGCTTATGTTGTGAGTGCAGATTGCTGTCAGCAGACCGACCTTGTAGAGAGGGCTCACCCACTGCTTCAGAGATGGGGAAGCTTCCAAGGCACTGGAAGCTGGGGGGGGGGGGGACCTCAGACAGGCTTCCTCAAGCTTCTTTTATAAGGGCATTCATTTCACTCGCGGGGCATGCAGAGCCCTCAGGCCCTACTCATCTCTTAAAGGACACCACCTATTGATGTTATCACAGTGGGAAAGAGGTTCTGACATACGACTTTGGGGCAGGGGACACCCATACTAGTATTCTAGTGCACAGGACATGCATGAAATGTGGTCATTTACGGGGTATGAGTTTGTCCCAAGCATTGTGTTAAATTTATAACATATTTTTTTTACTTGATTCTTTCAGTGGGTCCATGATATGCTTACTGATATTACTATTATTATTATTAATTGCCCATCATCACAAAGAAATTAAGAAGACAGGGATCACCGTCTGAACTTTGTACTTCCAAGGGCCCCTACAGAGACTCAACCACTTTCTTGTGGTGACCCTAGAATATCTAGTCAGAAGAATAAGCTAATGACATGACAGACTGGGCAAACACGAAAAACATCCTGTCATAAACACTCAGGCATGTGGGATGAGATGGGAAGACAAAACACAGTCAACTACAAGAGCGCTTATGGGAGGAAGGACAGCCAAGCTGCACGGTTACAGCTAAGTATAAGGAGCTGCTAATCTGACCCGCTCAGAGGCTCTGAACAGGAAAAAACAGCAGTGCCCATGAGAAATCAAACTTGCATCTGAAAATGAATTCTGCTTAGGGAAAATATTTACCATAATTATATGGTGATGAAACCCTAAATATGAAGACTTCCATAAAGATTATTCTCAGGCAGTCAATACTAATAAGATACATCAGAGAAGTCCAAAGGCACAGCTACCATGGAAATCTGAGCCCTGTGCTAATGCCAAAGAATAATAATTAGTACATGAGACAAGTTCTGAGCTAAGAAATGGAACAAGAATCTACCAGCCAAGAAAACAGACACAAGAGGATCAGCAGCTCTCCAACATATGCTACTAGAATATTCTTAAAAGGTCCCCATTTAGTACAGAGAACCTAACAAGGACTGTAGGGAAGAAATCTACTTTTAAGAGATGCAAATTAATCTTCTAGAAAGTCATGCATATCAAGAACTAAATGAACATCCTAATCAGCAGATCTAAAAGAACTCAAGTTTCTAAAAAAAATAGCATACAAGATAAAGCCAATAAGCAAAAAGGAACAAATTGATGTTGAAAATCAGCTGAATGAATTATGAAAACACATTAGAGAAGGAAGTCTGTGGAAGTCATCTACAATGGGGAAAGAGAGACCAGACCACTTACTAACTCACAGAGATGAGACATGGAAGACAGAATATTTCTACTCAAGAGTCTGTGGCCTTGGTCTTTATGATTGATAGTGTGCACGCTACAGCACACAGGAAGGGCTTTGGTCGTCATGATAGTGTGTACCACTACAACACAGGAGGGGCTTTGGTCATCATGATAGTGTACACGCTACAGCACAGGAGGGGCTTTGGTCGTCATGATAGTGTGTACCACTACAACACAGGAGGGGCTTTGGTCGTCATGATAGTGTACATGCTACAGCACAGGAGGGGCTTTGGTCGTCATGATAGTGTACATGCTACAGCACAGGAGGGGCTTTGGTCGTCATGATAGTGTACATGCTACAGCACAGGAGGGGCTTTGGTCGTCATGATAGTGTGTACCACTACAACACAGGAGGGGCTTTGGTCGTCATGATAGTGTACACGCTACAGCAGAGGAGGGGCTTTAAGGAAAACATGAAAGAACGTGTCGCTCCTACACCATTCCGACAGAAACAAACCAAAAATAACACTCCAAAACAACAGCGACAGAAGAAACATGGTGGCAGAGGTAACCAGCAATAAACTACATTCAATGGTAAGAGGAATGAGATAGCAACTAGGTTAAAAATACAGAGTGTGGGAACTATACATATGAGCTAGGAGGTAAGCCTGTTAGAAGGCACAGACATTTTCGTTTGTTCATGAGAAAGGGAGAGGTCCTAGCCAGCGGAAACATGTCCACAGAGCAAAGGTGGTTACTGCAAAGACATAGGACACACCTGTGCTCTTGGAAGGAGAAACAGGAGTACAGAAAATTGAGAAATCTAAGAAAGTAAAGAGATAAAGACAAAGCCTGGGAAAGAAAAGCACCTGAAGTGATGGTAGGAACAAGCACCTGAAGTGATGGTATGAACAAGAAAGCACACAAAAATACATCTTCGAGGAATCAATCTGGCAGATGATAGGGCAATGAAAACTTCAAGTCCAGCTAGTTACAGAGCAAAATCTCAATGTAAGGACAGCAATGCAATTGAAAAGAGACTGAGTCAAGTATTTAAATATACAACACTCCCCAAATGAGAAGCTTCACCTATGTGGTAAGCAAGCCACGTAGGTGTCAAGGTATGAGGTACTTTATGGATAAAGACGGTTCTTACTTAGGGGGAAAAAGAATGACTGGCCAGAAAGCAAAACTGACCCATACAGGGATTTCCATGGTAACGTAACTTCAAAATCTACATTGTAACATGAACTGAACGATAGGAAGGAACTGAAAAACCCCCTAACCCTGGATGCGACTTCATGACATCTGTAATAGAAACTCATATAAACAAAAGAAAAAAATGAGTAAGGCTTTAAATACATTGATTATTTTCGTTCAATGGATAAATACAGATCTCTCACCAAAGCTATTTGAAAATGCAATTTGGTTTCAAAACGCATGAATAAATATTACAGAGCAAACCGACTTCCTACATATACCAAAAAGCATGCAATGTGGGTTACAAAACCATTTTAAAAGATTTCCACAATAAACAAAAAGAGACTCAAAACCCATTTACTAAGAAACTTCAACCACCATATTTTTTAAAAAATTGTACAGCTACAAATGGCTTCAAGTTAGAAAAGCTTTATAGTTAATGTTTCAAACCTGGATATGAAGTTGATAAAGACGCGCTGTGGAATGGAGAGAGATACAGAGCACACACAGAGGAGCCGAGCACTAAACACTAGATATTCCAAGATTAAAAACAGAGGAAAGGCAAAGCACAGAGGGAGGATGAAGCAAATACACATACTTCTGACAGTAGAGAGTGAGAGAGGTGAGATGACCAGTGTGATAAAGGGACGCAGAGAGAGGCAGAAACAGAGAGGTCAGAGGGAGAGAAAGAACTAAAAATCCACAGGTTAAAGGGGGACAGTGCACTGAACATTTTTAAAAAGCCAGAAGAGAGAAATTTGAATATTTTTAACATTATGAACTGACAAATACCTGAGGAGACACGCTCACCTTCATTTGAACAACTATACAATATATATTAAAACATCATGTGGAGCCCCACAAATACACGTGGTCTTTAACAGACTGCATAACATTTTAAAAAGAATGGAAAAGAAAAGAGACAAAGGTAGCAAATGTGTTAGCATTTTAAATCAAACACCGTTTATAAATAAATTCAATAAACTTGAAAATGAGATGAAATACACAATGTTAAAAGAATTATAATAACTTAGTTAAAAATAAAAAGGATGAAATGAAAAGGATATGTATGTATGAAAATGG
Organism: Chionomys nivalis; assembly: GCF_950005125.1. NCBI lineage: Eukaryota > Metazoa > Chordata > Mammalia > Rodentia > Cricetidae > Chionomys > Chionomys nivalis. The sequence continues at coordinate 27,262,654 of NC_080090.1, read as the reverse complement.
CATAATGAAACCCATAATTCTACATGCTAAATTAAAAAATATTAAAATGAAAAATTTAGAAAAGAGAAATAGAAAATCCAGAGAGATCTATCTACTAAATAATTGTAGATGCTCACCTTGCACTTCCCATCTGCCACTGGGAGCTTTGTGAATTTCTATGAAATTCAGGAGAAATACGTAATCTGTTTTATAAGAAATGTCACACATAGTAGAAAACAGGGAAATCCACTATGTAATTTTGTGGCAAGCAACTTAACAGGAAAGTCAAATGATAACACAGGAACGAAAAGTCTAGCCGCTTTCACTTTTGAGCACAATATTTGCCAAAAAAGTCTAATGAATTTAGCAATATGTTTTTGCTTTTCATTTTTTGTGGTGGGTGAATGACAATGGAATTTTTATTTGGAAAAAGCAGGTCTAATTTTCACTTCAATTAAGATTTCTGCTATGAAAGGCACAGCCACCCACCTTCGTACACAGAACCCTGTACTTTCTGATGAACTGTGTAAGGGATGTATGTGTCCTTTGATGATGCCGTCACTGTCTAAATATCATCAAGCACAAGCAAACGAGGATGCTATGAGGTCACCAGGCAATATATCTTATGGGTCAACTATAGCATACGGTGGGCATCAACAGGCAAAAATCACATGAACACATGATTATACACACGTCCATGTGACTGTAGCATATATTAATTTTGAAATACGCACATTACATGATGAAAAATTACAGAAATCAGCAAAAACAACATAGGAATAAAATACTTTAATAGTATAAAATATTTAAATAAAATTCAGTGCCGTGTGGTAATGGCACACGTCTTTAATCCCAGCACTCAGAAGAAAGAGGCAGGGAGAGCTCTGTGAGTTCGAGGCCAGCCTGGTCTCCAAAGTGAGTTCCAGGAGAGCCAGGTCTACACAGAGAAACCCTGTCTCGAAAAACCAACCAAGCAAACAAGCAACCAAAAAATATAAATAAAATTCAGCATTCATCCAGGTATCAAATGATAGCTACAGAAATTCTTGATGTTTTCCTTAATCTAGGAAATATTTAATCAACAGTAATTCTAAGCAACAGTGGTAACAATGGCTACTCACATGTTCCTGCACTGTATACACCTATGTAAACATTTACCACGTTCAAGGTATGATGATGGGGGCAGAAGGCAGATAAGAGGGGAGAGGGAGATGGATGTTACCAGAATGCATTGCACACATGTATGAAACTCTCAAAGAATTTTTAAGTAATATAAACTTGAGCTTCAGAAATTTTTCTATTCTTCAAAGATATTATGGCATTTACTGAGGTACATCAGCATACTCTAGAATCATTCTTTATAGCAGGGAATGTTAATGCCATCATTCCTTTAAACATAACTAAAACATGGTGTGGGAAAATGGCTAATATGTAAATTTCATATTATTTACCTTCTATAATAAAAATCTAACAAATTCATATTTAGCATGATATTATTAAACATGATTAATAGAAACTTCTTACCAATAGTATCTAGTGTGTCACAAATCATGAAACAATAATTAGGACGGATGTCAGATACTTTTTGGAAATAATATCACTTTCTATGCAAAAAGTCCAGGAAATCCACATAATAACTATTAGATATAAAACACATAGAACAATCTGTTGGCTTTTAAATATTTAACAAACAGAAACTAGTATTACTATTATCCTCAAGTATTACTATCATACATTAGAAATGTAGTACTAGATGAACACATTTCTACGCATGAAATTTCTACTTACAAAAACAAGTGGACTACTGATATAATTTATATATATATATATATATTTACATATATAGGTTTAAAAATAAGGTGTTTTAACCAGCAAATTCTAAAGTTAATATGAAACGATAAAGAAGCAATAATACCCAAGATAACTTAGGAGAAGAATAAGGAAAGGATCTGTGCTCTCCTAAGCATCACGACAGATCACAAAGCTATACTAAGGATTCTCAAAACTGCTAACAGACAAGATCAAACACAGCCCTGCAGACTGGTACCTATCAGCATCATGACAAATGGGTAGGGAATCAAAGACTACTGCACTGGAAGCACAAGGTAATGAATGGCTGCCTAATAGGTGTGAAGTTCTTTTCTAGCTTCAATACCCAGCCCCCTCCACATGGCCACATATGCACAAACATATACAACAGTCAAGGAATGATGGGGTGATGAGACGGTCCAGTGGGTAACTGTCCAGCTACATAAGCCTGCCAGTGTGGGTTGGTCCCCAGACACCATGGAAAGGTAGGAGAAAACCCACTCTACAGAATTGCCCTCTGACATTTACATGTGCCTTGTATGTAGTATATTCTAATCAATAGTAACTAGTGACACAAATCATGAAACAATAATAAGGACGGATGCCAGACACTTTTCAGAAATAATATTACTTTCTATGCAAAAAGTCCAGGGAATCCGCATACGAACTATCAGATATGAAACACATAGGACAATCTGTTGCCCCACCACCCACACATCGAAAACTCGGACAGATTTATACTTACATAAGACAAAGGGCTAGTCAGAGCTGCATTTGTGCTGGGTGGCACATCCAAGCTGCAAGGAGTTAAAGCTCTAAATGCAAACCGCACTCACTCGTGTGTGCAGAGTGAAAATGAAGCATTGCTATACTAGGAGAGGCAAAGACTCCCGTAAGAGTGGCACGCGATGCACAAACCAGAAAAGAACAAAACAAACTATATTAAAATAAAGGCAAAAGAAAACGTATGTTCATCAAGGGTCATCCATCAATAGTGAAAAGACCAAAGGACAGGATGGCACATAGAGATTGTCTGTAGCTACTAACAACATAGTCTTGGAAACGCACAGTACCAAAATCACTAAGAACGGGTCCGGTTACCCAGTAAGTACATGCCCAAGAGGAGCAAAGACAAGAGTCTCTAAATGACCAATAAAACTATTAAAATATGTTCATCTTCAGATCAAAAATGTTCAACATCAGAACACATGCCTGGTAGGTGGGATTCAGCTACACATGAGGGCGCACTGTCCTGGCTAAACACAGCTCAGGGCATTTGCTGAAGTTGAGGACTGTCAGCTGGGAAAACACCAACAAACTGAACTAAACTCTTCTATCATCTACCAAAACCTGAGGCCTGTTTCTTCCCAGCTGACAGAATTACATTCTCTTACCAGAGGGCAGCCATGTTTCCTTGCCCCCTTGTACATGTATGTGTGCTCCAGTCTATTGGCCCATGGGGAAAGTTCCACGTGCAACACAAAGGTGTGTACAGTGGGGCTGCAGGGTGCTGGGGGTGGCTTACTTGGAGCAGTCTTCGCAAGCAATATTCCCTGTGGTCTCCTTGATGGTGCGTTCGGAAACAAAGGCAGGGTATTCAGTATCACAAGGCTCCAGGGTCTGTTTCAGTTTCTGTGCTGTGGGGGAAAGGGGAGAAAAAAAAAAATGAAAGCTCGGTGTTCAGGCTTAACGCCGCGCCTGGCAACCCAGAACAGCTCAAATGCAGTTCTACTTTGGAAGCTCTGTGATTTTTCTAGGCACAGCACAATGCATTATTTTCTAATTAGCCCAGTGATTTCATCTGCCAAGCAACTCTGTAAGCTATAATTCCTAAAGCAGTTGTGTTGGCTTGATCGGCTATCATTTATGCATCACAAGAATTCTTTCTGGGTCAGCATCAACCACGGGGTCTCTGACCTCAGACTTGCAGTGACTTAACACCAACACATCTGGGAATCTGAATACACACCAAAAAATGTCAGCTATACCATATTGCCATATTCTTGAGGGCAAGATAAATGTCATGATACAATGGCATTGTGCTATTATTGAAAAAAAATTGAAATACAAAATAGTAAAAGACATAAATTCTTTGAAGTTTAGCACACTCCAAATTCTGTGATTCTGAAGTTTCTCGTTCAATAAGACAAATAACTAAATAACGTGGGCATAGGAATGAGTGACTGGTGAGCCAATAGTTCAGCTAGCTCACACCCAGTGGGCGGGAACCCATGTTTGTAAGTCCCAGTTTTCTTATTTGCATCAAGCTCTGTTTTCAGAGATCAATGGGAGAAGAGAGATAAGGATGGATTAATTATAACAACAATAACAAAAGAATACACATTCTTGGTTTGTAGCATTAAACAATGCCAATGATGATGCATACCACAGCTCATGGTTAAAGGCTAACGCTTCGACAAGGGAGAAAGTTGGAAAACAAATTCCCCTCTGCTACTTCTAGCTTGTTCTCAGCATTCTTGTCCACACAGTGGGGATGCTGGTGGCTCAGGTACTCTGCATTGCTCAGGTACTCAGGTAGTTCTACTCACTTACAGCTTCACCGTTGAGTACCTGGGGTTTCCCAGTTCCATATATTCCCAACGACTCTATACACAGGTTTTTTTTTTTTTTTTTTTTTTTTTTTTTTTTTTTTGGTTTGGTTTTGGTGATGTATGTATGGGATCAAGCTTGTATATAAAATTTACATTTGCAATTCCAAAACGTGATGTGTAGAATACAATATGTCGGGTTAGACTCCAGGTGAAGGTGGATGGATGTCAGAACCATGGCGAATTGCCTTCCTAGGATGCTGTGTGATCTGAGCGGGTCCATGGAAGCAGCACTGTAAAATGCCTAGCTGCTCACAGTTGGATAATTGTGGGGCATCAGTAAGCTGCGCCCTCTACTAACAACTGTTTCGAACATATATGTTTTTCCCCTGAGGTTTCCTTATTTCAAGGAAATTGCTTCAAGTCATAGGACACTGGCATATTTATTTTTTTAATTTAAAACAAAATAGTTCAGCTTTTTATTTTTTTATTTTTAATTTATTTATTTTTAGCTAAAAAATTAGAATATGTGACCTCACTGACCAGTTGCCCATCTTAAGAGCATGCATATGTCACTGGTGACCACCCAAGACTTAGTTGAAGAGCGAGCATTAATATACACACTGCTCACTGCTTTTCACAGGCAAATTCTCTCTCTCTCTCTCTCTCTCTCTCTCTCTCTCTCTCTCACACACACACACACACACACACACACACACACACACACAGAACCATCTCTCCAGGGCTTTGGATAGTGTTGCTGTTGTTGTTGTTGTTGTTTTTCCAAGCAAATATAGCAGAAAAAGAAAATGGAAGAACTTTAGCCCCTTGTGACAAACTGCTTGTCCCTGAGGTGGAAGGTGAGGAGATGTGCCCTGATCCATGTCCATGGTAGAGCTCACAGAGCACCTGGTAGGTCCCAGCCTTTCCCTTTTTCCTTGGTGCAGAAGAGAGGATGTAGCTTTGCTTGATACTCTGGGGTGGGGGCGGGGTGGATGCATTGTTCTCACCTTTCCTTTACTTCCTTCCTTTGTCGACTCTTAGCTGGGGGAGGGGGCCATCTGGCAACAGTTTGGCAACACAATTTCTTATTTTCACAACTGATTTTTCTCTGTTCGGCCAGTGATTCTTATGTCCAATTTAGGCAGCTTCCTCTTTACATTTTCAGTATCAGAATTTCAAAAAAGCTCACTTTTAAACAAAATAAAGATTAAATACACAGTAGTGTACGTTATAAGAGAGCGTGACACACACATGCAAATGGCAGATAAACACCTGCTGGCAAACGATGTTCACTAAAGAACTGCTGTGTGCCCAACGCTCTTCTACTTGATACACATTCACTTCACAAGATATGGCAAGATTTAAAAATAAAGTAGGTTGAAACTGGACTCTCTGAACATGGCGGACAATGAAGGCTGATGAGAAGCCAAGGACAATGGCACTAGGTTTCGATCCTAATACATGAACTGGCTTTGTGGGAGCTTAGCCTGTTTGGATGCTCACCTTCCTGGACCTAGATAGAAGTGGGAGGACCTTGGTCTTCCCGCGGGGCAGGGAATTTGGACTGCTCTTCAGTATCGAGAGGGAGGGGCAATGGAGTGGGGGGAGGAGAAGAGGAGTGGGGATAGGGGGAGGGGAGTGGGGGGGAGGGGCACTATGTGGGAGGAGGGGGAGGGAAATGGGAAACGGGGAGGAGGTGGAAATTTTAATTAAAAAAGAATAATAAATAAATAAAGTAGGAAGGAGGAAGTTCCTTTTGTTTTAAAGCAGTGAAGAAGTGCTTCACTATTAAAGAAGGCTCTGTTAGGTGGAGGAGGTGGGAGTGAGAAAAGATGGAAAGAAATTGTTCAAATTCCCCCAGGAAGTAGGTGGCAGAGCCAACATTGACTTTCCAGCTTTGTCAAGTAGGGCCAAGGAAAGGAAGCTAGAGGTTTTCCAGGAGGGCTGGGGGCTATGGCGCACACACATGATTTAAATAAGCCTGACAATTCCGGCATCTCTAATTCTAATTGTCTGGGCTCTATTATGATGGAATGGGTTCAAAATGTCCATGGCGAAGCTCATTTGGCCCTGATCCTTACTGGAGATGAAGTTCTTTCTGCTTTGACAATTGCAGGGTGCGCATGCTGATATAGGATAAACACTGTCTGCGGCATGATATTGACTAGCTGTGTGCTTTAGAGAGACATACAAATTATCCTAGGAAGCCACAGCCACACTTGTTCTGCCTAGCCTGGCCCTTTCTTTGTCTAGAGCACTATGGAAAACACCATCCAGGTTTGCCAGCCACTACTGCTTATCTTCGGGATTTCAAACCAGTAACCGAGACTGCCAGCGATCTATTAGTGAGTTCTGCTTTAAGTCCCGGTGCTCAGAACTTGTGATCTAGCTAAGCTGGAGGCACTAAAAGATGCTGCTGCTAGCCAAGGTCGGTTCTTTCTTCTCCTTGAAGGGACAGCTGTGGCTCTGAAGCTGGAAACAAGCTGCACCAAGAGCTGAATAGAGCAGTTTGTCATAATCTTACGTATTGATTGACAGTAGTGCTGGGAGCAAGCATTCTACACTGAGTGACACCCCTTCTACCATCACCATCTACTTAAGTGCAAAACAACTAGAGCTTCTCAGCAATTCCCACTCAGGAGGTGCTTCGGGGCAGGAGTCACTGGGCATCTCTGAATGGAGCCTTCCTCACCACACAATCAAGCAAGGTGCTGCTATTACATAATTTGGTGGATGAAGCAACGAAAACTGTGAAATTAAGATGCCTGTTCAAAGCCACATGGCGGGGAGTGGCAGGGACCAGATGTGCACCTGGACAGTCTCACCTGGGAGCCTCACTTTCTAATAATGACTCTAATCTGCCTCTCACTCCAATTGCGTGGGTACCTGAAGCTGATGTCACCATGACCTTCCGCTCGCTCCCCAAAGAGCATTCAATAGGACATCTACACAATCCGATTGCTTGAATTTCCCCTTAGCAACAAATGTCCCTAATGAGAATAACTGACTTGGGTTCACCGTAATTATGTGCAGGCAATTGGGAATGGATAGATTTGCCATTTGAAAAGCCTCTCTCTCCTTTTGTCTCTGTGAATGCAGCCCCATTCATAACCGGGTGCCAGCAAGCTCCATTCTCTTTGTGAAACTTCACCCAAATGAGACCTTTGCGGTAATCAAGCAGAAGTGGGTTTCTACAGTCCCTTCATCAAGGAAATGAGGCAGATAAACAGTATAATTATGGATTCTATTTTTAGTTAAAACAAAGATGTATGTCTTAGCTCAGGGTCTTTATCTAGTGAGAGAATAGTAAATTTAGAATGAATTGCAAGTCGAGGTGGTGCCGAGACCATTCCTTCCCAACACTGAATTCAGGATTTACACAGACGTTTAACACAGAGTTCCAGTCATGGCACCCCATGGATGAATCCATACACCTCCCTCTGTTCCAGTGTCTTCATTTACAACACGGCAAAAATCATATCCCCCTCCCGCCAACCCCCCCCCCCCTGCCCAGTAGAATAGATGGCCATGGGCCCAAGTGAGACAGCTCAGATGTGGGATCCAGCTGGGACTTCCACATAGGTAGAAGGTCTTGTTAGGTCTCTCTCTGTGTGTGCTCCCTCCAATGCTTCTATCATCCTCCCTATCTGCCTGAATGGGTCCTTGGAGAAATCTGGTGATAAGTACTTCCAGGGACTACCTCCCAGATGCAGTGGAGGGGAGACTGGAAGGGGATCTGGAAAGGTTTCCGAGCACTCTGAAATGCTGGAATATTCTGTGTCAGCATACCAAAGTTTCAATGTCAATGTCTTCTAATAATCTGTGGGATGAAGGTGTCACAGTCTAGAGCAGGGGTTCTCAAGTTTGGGTCATGATCCCCTTGGGGGGTTACATATCAGAGGTCCTGCATTTGACGTAGCGATGGAATAGTTTTATGGTTGGGGGTCATCACAATATGAGGAGCTGGGTTAAGGGGTCACAGTATTAGGAAGGTTGAGAAACACTGGTCTAGAATAAATGGACATTTTGACATTTTCTTTTAGGAAAAGAGGTAGGAAAATTCTCACAACAGAACACTGAGACCTAAAACATCACATCGTCATTTTGACCTGTGTTGGGACAGTCGTGGAGGAATAGGGATGTAGAACTCGGAGTGGGAACCTTCTAGAGTATCTATAGAGTCCAGGCAATAACCATGTCTTTATTAAACACTCTGCCCTGACTGATGTCCCTCCATCAAGACCAGAACTTCTCCATGTTGACTTTCTGAATCAGCTGCTGCTTTGTTGTGGGGCTGTCTGTAAGGAATAGCAGCATCCTGGCCTCTACCCACTAGATGCCAGTAGTAAACTGTGACAATCAGAAATGCCTCCTGAGAGTGCAGGGACTGGTGGGAGACAGAACTGTCCCCGAGTTAAATGATACTGTTCTCAGCAAAGACCGTAATAATGGACTCTCAAAAAAATTGTTAAACCTTTGGAATACAAAGTGAGGGTGGCTTTTGAGACGAGAGGTCAAGGTGAGAACTGGGGGTCTCTCTGGGTGTAGAAACTGACACAAAGAAGGTCTTTCTTGGGGACTGAGGATATGGTTCAGTGAGGAGTGCATTTGTCTGGCATTCAGGAAGATCTATTCCTCCACAATGTGTAAAGAAGGCAACATGCCAGCATCGGAGAGATAGAAGCAGGAGAATCAAAAAGTTCAGGATCATTCTTAGCTACACAAAGAAACAACCAAAAAAAAAAAAAAAAAGAGTTCCTTGCTCATCTGTGAGGGGGAATGGGGAATGCTAAGAAATTAGGCACCAAACGTGCAAACATGAAGTGCCAAACGTGACTAGCCCACCACCTCTCAGTACAAATCTCACTCCTAAGAGTGAGCCACCCTTAAAAAGCAAGAACGCTCACCTTCGCACTGGATTCCTGCCCATGCGCACCAGTGCCCACTTCAAGCCTGGACTGCACCTGACCAACCTTTACTAACCATCAAGGAAACCAGAGACTCCCAGAACTTCCTGCAGAAACAGGGTCTAACTTTTGGGTTAGACAACGCCTTCAGAGCCATCACAGCCTCCTTTAAGGGGAGTCAGTCTTTGTTCTCAGCTATTGGTGCTATAGAAAGATGGTCTTAGCCCAGCTGCACCTCAAGCCCTCCAAATCTACTGATTTATTTGACCCCACCTCACCTTTCTTTTATAAAATGTATATAATATCACCAAAACCAAATTTAGACCGCAGGTCACAGGTTTAGGAGCTATAATATTCTTTTTTCCTACTACCCTGAATCATGGTTTGTTCCCTGTCTACTAACTTCCCATTCTTCATGTTGATTTCTGACCATATTAACTCCACAGCCCCCCACTACTGAACTACAAGTCTTAGGTCTGGAGTTTTGTTTATCATTTTACGTATTTTTATGGCTTTTTTTTTTTTTTTTGGAAAAGGGTATGGATCTTGCTATGCGATTCTGGCTAGTTTTTACTTCCTAAACTCAAAACAATTCTCTTGTCTCTGCTTTCTGATTAGCTTGTGGGTCTTGCATCTGGCTACATAAGCATACCAATATTTTACAAATCTCATTCATTAAAACTTTTGCAGTGCCAGTGTAATAACCTTTCTGTGGGTGAATTAGAATCCTAAAATGACCTCCTTAGGGATATTGAACAAGCCACCATGGCTTGGTATTGTGAGTGCCCTGTCAACTATGGAAACCCTTCCTAACAGTCTCAGTTACGACCTCATGTTCAATGTCGAGACTAGGATGATGAATGTATGCTACAATTCAAAACTAGTGCCCACCCAGGGGCCTTGATGGAGTCATGCCTGGCACAAGAATGACCCAATAGGGTATTTAATAAGCAAAGTCCTTGCTGTGCCCTTAGCCTCAGTTGCGTGCTGAGGGGAATAAATAAACAGTCATATCACCAAGGAAACCTAGTGTCATGTAAAAGAAGCAAAGAAAGGTGACCATAATAGAGAAGGGCAGGGATTGAGTGTTAAAGGACTGAGGGGAAAGCAGAAGGAAGTGTTTAGGGATTCAGAAACCCCACAGAGGGCTCCTAAGGCATGGACCACAAGGCAAATATCCAGCACCTAAGTTGTACCACTTTATTATCTCACCATTAAAATGAAAACAAAAAGTTGGAAATAAAATTCATGCTTGCAGCCTACCAGTCTTTAACATCCACATTTAAAGAATTTAGAAAACAAAGAAAACACACACACACACAAAGCCAAACAAAAACAGAGAGTATCTGAGAACTTGCATTGGGTGAGAAGGCCTGGGGGAGATGGCTGGAGACAGCTTTGAAGGCAAACATCATCACTGCCAATGTCAACACTCATTTTCATTATCAGAGATTAGTTACAGTAGCATCTTAGGTCCCATTTACTCTGATCATCAGGTAACATGATTTATCTATCTTATTGCACACAGACACAACATGCATAAAACACACACACACACAACACACACACACACACACACAGATAAATATTCTTCCCACTGTTCTTATAATGGGGAAATTAGGACTTGGTAAGATTAACTGGTTTGCCAAATGTAAGACTTGAAGCCTGAGTTAAACTATACTATAGACCTGACTTGGGTCTCTGAGAATGTCCACTAACTACCACTCAAAATATCAACTCAGGTTTCTGAAGTTGTGCAGACACAACTAGAGTGTTTATCCGTGCAACCAGTCAGAACATGGATGACTTGTCTGCTTTGCTCAGCTTTTCATATTGCCTATTAACTTTCTGAAGATTTCAGATCCTTCCAAAGTATGACTTTTCTATTTGTGTTGGGGAAACAGGTCAAAGTGAACACAGGTGGAAAGAATCTGTAGAATTCTGTGTCAGACTGCATGGCATAGGCTTCAGCAGAGTGGCTTCCTGCGGACAGAGCTGAAGGACGGTCACAATGTTCTGTGTGGTTTAATGCAAGGCAGTGGATCTCTAATAAAAAGTATCAGTGTCCAGGGTTCATCACTCACACTAAGAAACAGAAACCCCAGTTGCTTCTCACCTTTGGCTGTCACATCCGAGTGCCACCAACTGCACAGGTTAAATTCCACCAGGAACCTAAACAATGGAAGCCCAGAGTTATACGTCATCTAAGCCCCAGCTCCAACAGTACGACTATATGTCATTTGGTGCTGCCCCCACTCCATGTGACAGAATAACCCTGCACTTTGGAAACATTGCTGTGGCTGACTGAGTTCCCATTGAATTACCACTGGGTTTTAACTCACTTTGAAAAAGTTATTTTACCATCAGTGGCAGCCATAGCCCTGAGATTGTGGTCTCCTAGTTGAGAAGAATTTTTAGTTGAGAAATGTCTGCTGTTTGATCAGAAGTCAGCCTCTGGTAATTTACTCATAATATCACCTGATTTTATTCTATAATAGATAGACAATTTCTAAAGGACCCTTTGCCTTATTTCAGAACTTAAAAATAGAATATTCTTTTGGGTCAGAACCATGGTCTGCAGCAATATAGGATGGTGTTTATACCCGTGCATGGGGGCAAAGAATAGGTCAAACTTTTAATGAAATTATGCTATAACCTAACTTCAGAAAAATCCAAATATCTCACTTTATAGTTAAGGATTCAAAGAATATAAATCACCTAAATGAATGGTGACAGATCAAAAAATAATAATTTTCATTTTCTTATCATACTCAAGGCTACTATCCCTAACAACTACCTCTCCATCAAAATCCTACCAGTAGCCTTAATGCATCTTCCATCTCTTCTATATACAGAACACTTGTTTGCCTTTGGATTTATAAACACTGTTGAATTAATATAGATTGCATTAAAGTAAAAAAAAAAAAAGACAATGTCAATTTGCCAGATGGCAAGGGATTTGCCTTAAATCTACAGCACTAAATCCTGGCTGGGAAAGAGGAAGAGTGACAGTTTGATATAAATTGCTCAGTCTGGTCAACATACTATTCATGGGCTACCCTATGCTGCGAAGTGTCCATTACCTCATCTGTAAGCCAGAGTTTTCCTCTCTGTCGCAATTCAAGTCTGACTTAAGTCATAAAGTCATCCAGCATTCTCAAAAGAGGACCACAATTTGATAAGGTTAACTTATTAACCCATACCTAGGTAGAGCCCCTAGTCCCTTCTGTGGCCCATGTAAACCTGGCTCCCGCCCAAGCCAATACATCCCAGCAACAGTGGACAGCTTGGCTGTGTGTTCTCCTGACCACAGCCCACCCAGGCAGCATTAAGACAGCCAGGCATCCGTGTTAAATTTAACAGTAACCACAATAAATAGATTTGGCTTGTGGATCATAAGCTGTTAGTCTGCTCAACAATGACACAGAGGCATAGAGAGTGGTTGTGAGTAACTAACATTTAAAAAGATAGCGCTGTGCTCTCAGAGGTCAGTACTTGGAGGTGTAAAATGAATCGAAGATTAGCGAGAGCAGGGAGCATCCTCTCCCTAGTCACCATATCAGGGAAACAGAGCAACAAGGGTGCTTGTGGGAAAGAATATAGCAGATGGTACTCACAAGACAAGTTCAGTCATTATCCACTTGGCTGCTGAGAGGAAGGCCTTATAGGGCTGAAGGGAAGAATTCACCCCGTTAAAACAACGGATTACATAAGAAGTTTGTAGTTTGACTTAAGGCTTTACATAGAGACAATGTTATTCTTCTGGAGAGATGGATATCATGTTAAAAACCAGGGAAGGTCTAGCTCGAGGAAGAAAATGCTTGGATACTGTATCCTAAAACTAACATTTTAAAACTTTGAACTCCCCTGTAGTAAGATGTGATTTACAAGTAAAATAAACATGATCTAATGCAAAGGTTATCACTGGGGGTGGGGGAGGAAGTTCAACAAACGATGCTTAAACCTTTACCCTCTCGGGGCTAATATTTCACAGCCTGATGCTGAGGGGCTGGAATCATGTAACTAATTTCCAATGGTAATTCACAGCACTCCCCATTGGAAAGGTGGCTCACAGTTCTCCATCACTGAGTGTCATTCACGGAGAGAAGCACAAATTGAACACACTTGATTTTAATGCCTTCCATGAATTATGTAGGATTTGGACTGCCCTTTCTCGCACTTACATATTTGGACTTGAAAAAATGATAACCATATGAACATGTGATTTTATCCCTGCAGAAAGTCCCCTGCATGCTATAAAAGAAGGCATTGACAGGCTAATCTTTATTTCAGAATATTTTAATTAAAAAAAGCAGTCGGATTGTTTACTCTGTGATATTTCCTATGTGGATAATTCAATTTCCTGAATTCTGGAAAATACCATATCCCCCTCAGTTGGTTCTTTGTACCTAGGTATGTCAGATATGTAAGTCGTGTACAGACTTGCGAGGCAGACGATGGCATTGGCAGAGCAGGGCTCCAGACAGCAGGTCCAGAAAACCCTCAGCACCTTTGGAGGCTGCCATTTAGGGAAGGGTGTGCCAAATCCTGGTTTCTGAGGCAACAGCTGCCTAATCCTCCTCTGTGAGTGGTTTAATTACAAGAACCAGAGCTGGGAATGGAGGAATTAGCCATTAAATAAAACAAGAGTGAATTTGTAGTCCCCTAACACTTGCTGAAAGGCTCCTGTCTAGACTCAGAAAGCAGCAGAGAACAGCATAAACAAACAACAACAAAAAAAAACCTATGGGATTTCTCAGCCCATCCTGCTTTGCAAGGCTGTGTATGTAGTTCATTCTCTGAATTCAGGGAGATCTTCAACATAAGTCCCTGAACCAGAAGACTCTGGGTCTCCAGGTTTAGGGTCAGAGAAAGATACTAACTTTTAACAATTTCTTAAAACCAAATGTGTCACCAAGTCCCACGGTTTTGCTATTAGGTATTATGGCATTGAAGTTATCGCTTTACCCAGGCCCAGAAAGACCCAGGGAGTCAGATCATGGGCTAATTCTGGGTCTTTGTTCCCCTTGGGATAGTAGTGCAGGTGGCTTTGAGAGAGAGGACCAGCTGTGTAGCTAGGCAATGGCTCGCCAGAGGCCAGGGGGAAAGAATTCCCTCCAGAAGAACTTTTTAGACCCAGCCCAAACTGGATATCTGAGCAAACAAAAGGATTATGCTAATAGAGATTAGGGTTTTAAATGCAAAAGATCAATGAGCAGGAGAAGGCCATTGAAGTTTTTGACAGTAATGAGGAAGAAAACCAATCTTGGGACATTTCAAATCTGCAAATAGTATGGTAAAGAAAGCCTCCATTAGAAGTGGCCTTCTCCAAAGTTCCCTTTAAGGGGTGTTTTCTGTAAAGTCCACTGCTCAGCTGCCTCTCTGAAACACTCAGTGGAGAAGAATCACTTCAAGAAGCAGTTGGCTTTTAGATAATGCCCTTGTAAAGTCTGTCTTACGTCTAACAGGGACCAATATGGTATAGTAAGATAGTTTTGCAGTTTGAGGGAAAGTTTTGGTTGGATTTTAGTATTTCCCAAATGAAATGTCAAGGGTTATATTTGTAGACCTTTGTGGCCTATCTTGAGGAATAGGAAGAAAAATAAAAACATGAGATTTCTTCCTTTAAGGAAGAAAAAGAAACCATCTGAGATTTCAGGTAATTAATGGCCAAACTGATATTTTCTGTACATTGCAAATTACATTTTTAAGACAGGAATAGTCAATTTCTGACAGTCTGGAGGCAATTTTTTGGGACACAGCAGGGTGTGTCCTGCTCCTAGGCTATGATATCCTTGAGAAACATGCATGTGAACATGTTTGTGAAAGTGCTTGGTTGTGTGTGTGCCTGTGTGTGTGTGTGTGTGTGTGTGTGTGTGTAGGCCAGAGGCAGACTACAGATAGCTCCCCCAGCTGCAGTCCACTTTGGCTTTTGTGTTGAAGTTTCTCAAACACCTTCAAGTTCAGGGATTCTGGCTGGCCAGACATCTGCTCTGTTCTGGGTTACAGATGGGTGATGTGGGATGCCTTTCTGCTTGCTGCGAATATGTGCTGTTATTATTAGTTGATAAAGCTTCTTTGGCCTAGGGTAGGGCAGACTATAGCTAGGCAGGAAATCCAAGCAGAGAGACAGAGAGAAAAAAAAAAAACGGAATGGAGAAGATGCCAGCAGATACCAGAGAAGCAAGATGTGAGGTAACCATCCACAAGCCTTCTGGTAAAATATAAACTATTAGAAATGGGCTAATGTATATGCAGAGCTAGCCAGTAAGAAGCCTAAGCCATCAGCCAAACAGTTTGCAATTACTATTAAGACTCAGAGTAGTTATTCGGGAACTATGGGCGGGAGCTAAACCTCAGTTACACACGTGCACGTCCATGTTTGGCTTTCTTTTTCATGTGGGCACCTCACTGGGGACTCAGATCCTCATGTTTATGTGGGAAGAACTTTAGTGACCAAGCTGTCTCAACTTCCCCAGAAGAACAGTTTCTGTTCATCAAAATCAAATTCTTTTAATTCTCATATGTAACACTCAGTGAAACTTCTCTTCTTGTCTATGAAAAAGGTGGGGGGGACTGTTCATTAATCTACCTAAGACCTTGACCCAATTTTCACTTATATAATCCCTGGATCTGGGTTAAAACAGAAGCAGTTCTTAGTGAGTGAAGTCAGGAAATACCTTTAAACATGCTTGGTTTTGAATATGGTACATTTGATTACCCTGCAGTCTGGGTCACAGAAGTCCCCAGTTACTACCTGGGGAGCAGCTTTGTACTTACATCCAGCAGTCCATGGGCACTGTCGCTGCTCTCCTTGTTAGCTCTACACATGGCTTGGTAGTCATACAGGGTGATTCTACAGTGGAAGAGAAAGAGGCTTCAGGAAATAAAAACTCATGGGTACCACATATGCTTAGGACCAGGGAAGTGAGAGGGCACTAGTGTTATGTGTGACTGTCACAAACAGAAAGAAGCCTGACAGTCACAGGGTTAGAGCAGAGCAGTGAAGGGACCATAAACTGTCAGGTCTCATCACCAGGAGCTAACAATGGGAGTGAATGAAGGTGTTTGGAAGAATACAGGGAGATTTAAAAAAGACCTAACGAAGAGTTCTCCATTTTAGTTCAAAACAAGGACAGTTCGCATGGCCACTGTACTCCCTGGGTTACACTGATTGGAATCAGGTCCCTAGATATATCTGTTTTTTAGATCAGACCCAGTAAGTGCCACTTTAGGTTACAAAAGGGCAAGACCACTTGCCTGTTCCCATGCAGGAAACAGAACAGGATTGAGTCAAAACCTGAAGTTGTGGGAGAGGGAACCCTGTGTTTCACTGGCTACAATTCCCTCAGTGTTACTACTCCCGGAGTCTAGGCATCCTTGTCTGAAGCAGCATAGTTTATAAGACACGAATGTGGATATTTTGTTTCCATTGTTGAGAAGAGTTTTGCTGTCAGCCCCAGAAACACTACAGTTAGTCTGAGGTGTTTTGTTCCCCAGTTGACAATTCTTATAAAATTAATTTTTAAAAAAATGAACATGCATTTTCTCTCATTCTCAGAAGCAGTGGTCAGAGACATGGGTCCCCATCTGACCTTCAGTGTCGTCCCCCCCCACCCCCAATTCCAAAGAAGAAACGACCAAAGTCTGGCCTGAAACAGAAAGATTTCAAATACCTTAGTATATCCAATCCTACATGTCAGTGTAGAATTCTCCTTACAAGAATTCCTTTCTAGAAGGGCCATTGCTTAACGCTGGGTGCACTTACTGCTATGCTTAGAGAGGATTCAATACTACCATTTTGTGTGGCCAGTAGGACGTGGTACCCATCTCTCACCTCCATCATGACCCTAGCCCCTAGCCCCTGGCACAGGATAAATCATGGAAAAGGAATTCTTTCCAAGGCAAATGAGTGAATTACTGCTTGATGATGATCTCACCTAAGTGAACCCCAAGACATCATGTACAGACCTTCTTGGAACAACTCGTGGGAGACAGAACAAATCCACATATGGGTGCCAAAAACAAAATTGGCCACCTCTGACCAAACCGTAATTGAGGTCAGCTCCAAACAAGTGGCACATAGGGGTGGTACAATAAGCACAAGGCAGCGGAGACACAATAGCCCATGCAGTCCTGGGTGACTCTTTGCATGAGAAACAGTCTCCCCTATGCTGACCTTTTTTTTTCTTGCAAACAAGCAGCTTTGTTTATGGAAATAGAAACAAAGACCTTGAATCAGCCACACACTACCCTTGGTGAAGTCTAGGTTCAGATTTCAATCAGCCGGGCAGAGGATGGACAGTTCACTGGCTAGCAACCATATTTGTTACTGCAGTTCAGGGCACCCTCTGAAGCTGGGGTGAGGGGAACATGCTTCAGTAACTTCCGGCCCTGCACTCTGAGCTGAGGACTGTGGCAACTGTTGGGTGGATTCTAGGTAGTGACCATAATCTTCAAAGCATATCGCCCCATTTGCCAGAAGTGCAAAGCAACAAGTCCAAGTCCACATAGCTCACCAGTGAGAGAACAGGAAGAGCTGAGAGCCCGTTTGAATCCACTTCCCTCTGCCTTTTTCTCAGAAGTTCTGAGACTCGGAAATGCACAGCGCCACACCTGTATCCATTGACAGGTTCACTCTGGACTCTCCTAACAAATGCTGCCCAAGACAGGTTCTCAGAACCAAAGTCTGGGATCATTTTGTGCTTCTAGCTGAGGGGCAATTGAGCAGTCCCACCCCCACCCCTAGCCAGAATAAACCAGCTGGCTCACAAGGCCAGCTGGCTAGTGGTAACCATGGTAACCCCTGACTGACAGATGGCTGGAAGCTGGGGATTCTCCCTGGAACTTTTCCAGGGACCCCAGCTGACACTCTGAGGGTGAAATGAATCACTGTGGGGAAGCTTCCGGGCCTGAGCACCTGCCACTCATTGCAAAAGGATCGGGGAGGGTGGTGCCTGATACTACTGTTCCGACAGAGGTCAGAGAGTCAACCCTCCCAGGCTTCTCCACCCGTTGACATCCTTAACCAGATGTTGCAAAAAGAAGAGACTTTCAGATTATTGCTCTTTTGGAATTTATTTTTTTCTTTTCCTTTTTTTTTTTTCTGTTTTAAATAACTCCACTTTGCGGCTACCTGCATCCTGTTCTGCTGATTATAGTCGAAGAACAAGATAATTGCCTGCTTCCATTCCGCTCTAAAATAAGCCCCGAGAACGGTGCCTAGCCCCATGGAGCTCAGCGCTGGGAATTTAACCTTATGACAGATAACATGCCTTAATTCCCATGACTTCATCACCAGACCACTCCGGCATGGTTGTCCGCAGCCTGAGACCTTGTTATTAGCGATAACCCGCCCCCTGGATGGGGCTCTTTGAAACTCGGGTGGAGGCACGCACTGCATCTCACGCAGGCCCGGAGCAGCAAGAGCAGAGCCCGCTGCGCACCCTGGACCGGGTGGTTTACCTGGGCGTTTTAACACTTATTCTGCTGTTCCTGTCCTTTTTATCCACCAGGGGAAAAAAATCCCAAACAAGTAATATTTTTTTTCCTAAGACTTAGCAAGTTGACTTTAAATCGGCAAGCTGAGCTCATTTAGACTGCTTAGCAACTGTGGGACAAACATTTATTAAACATCTACTATGTGCCACAAGTCCAGAAAAAAAACTTGCCTATAATCACGGCAGTGCCCCCCCTTCACGCCAAGGCTAAATTATTAGCCTAAAACCCAACCTTGAAACAGCTTAGCATTTATAAGCAGAGACAGAGAAGCTCGAGCGAGCGAGAAGCCTTTGCCGTGAGGCCCATCTCAGGGTGTAATTAAGCAATTTCGAATCTGAACTTCTAAGAAACAAAACTGACCTGGAACAACAAATACAAATTTTTGTTTTGTTTTGTTTTGTTTTGTTTTCTGTTGAGCTTGAAAGCACACTCCACTGGGATTGCTCTCCTAGGCAGGGCACTGGAGACTACGTGTGCAGGGGAATCCTAAAGAAGGGAAGGGTCGTCTCTCCTGCCCCTGGTCCATCTTCAAGTCATCCCACTGAAGCATCTCCCAGGAAGACACTGTGATTCCCACAAGGCACACTCACGGGGAGCCAGGAATTTACCTCACCCAGGCCCCGCTGCCTTCCAGTTGGCTAACCACAGATCACTCAGCAGCAGCCTTAGCAGACGAGCACACTTTTGTAAGCTATGTGTTGCTGCCTTGTCCAGGAGGCAGCAGTGTGGACATGGCCGATTGCCTTCACTAGGAATGCAGGAAGTCAACACCTTCCATTGTCAGGTGCTTAGGGTATCCAAACCACCAAAGCTCCGATTTTCTCCCAGGAATATTGGCATTCCCCCCAATGCCAGGGGCACAGAACGTTAACTAGAGTAGGAAGCAGAGTAGGAAGCTAAGACTAAGGAAGGAAGGCCAAGCCAGGCTCAAGATTCTTCCCATGTACATTAGGCAGAATTCTCATCACAGAGACAAGTACTCCAGGGGATCAGTTAAAAGTGAAAACCAAAGTTCCTCCATTTTGTCCTCTGCCTCCATCTTGTGTCTTCTGTAAGCTATTTTCCATAAACCATTCCAGTCCTCAGAAATGGCTAGGGGCAAAAGTAACAGGGTAGCAGCTGGAAAGTACAGATAACCGTAGAATGACCCCGCCACAAGGTCAGCCACTAAGAAACCTTGACAAGCAACAGGTGAGGGTGAAGTTCGAAAATAAAAATTTGTGAAAAGTCTCTAGTGACAAGCCAATCAGGATTCAACCCGTCACCCCAAACACTGCTAATGTAACTTTCCTGGTTTCTGCCTTTAAATAATGCTCTCTAGAAGGGTGGGGTACCTCTGACAAGGTTCAGGGCTGGCTTGCAATTACAATAATAAACCTTGCTTTTGCATTTTGGTGAGCCTGTCTCCATGGTGATCTTTTGGAGTCCCCACGGACTGGGCACAACAAAAAGGAGGATGTAGCGTGAATTCTAATTGGTCTTAATAATAGAAGCCCTGAGTCAGATATATGGGGTTAATGCTGAGAAATCAGAGAACCAGAGCAGTCAGTCACTAGTTTTTTACCTCTACCAAATCCTCAGGACCAATGGGTGATCCCATGTCCAGGAATCCTCAGACTGAATATAATGAGCTCCTGTCTCCTCTGCCTTATATTCCTCTCTCTGCTCAGCCATATCCCTTCCTGTCTCCACCTCCCTTGTGCTGGGATTAAAAGCAAGTGCCCTCCAAGTACTCGGGTCAAAGGCATGAGGTCCCAAGTGCTGGGATTAATGGTCTGTGTCACCACTGCCCGGCCTCTATGGTTAACTAGTAGCTAGCTCCTCACTCTGATCTCTAGGCAAGCTTTATTTGTTAGAGCACAAACAAAATATCCCCAAAGGAGGAAATGTTTATCTCAGATTACAGTTTCAGAGACTTCTGTATACGGTCCGCTGCTATTGCTGCTATTGCTTTTGGACCCATGGCAAAGTACCAGGGTATCAACGGGGAAAGCTGCCCACATCAGGACTTCCAAGAGGCTGAGAATAGCAGGAAAGGGCAGGGCTAAGATCTGTCTTCCTAAGGCATGATTCGGATGGCTCACTTCCTCCATCTTCCTAAGGCATGATTCGGATGGCTCACTTCCTCCATCCAGGCCTCACCTTCTATAGTCCCCTTGCTCCACTGAGAGTCTCTTGAAATACTGAGTCCAGTAGCAGACAAAGCCGCTGACGACTCCTTGAGAATTTTACAAAGCAGAGATCTTTGGAAGTTGGGTCCACTCTTCAGAGGAGCCACGTGGATTAGAGCAGGTGTGGAGGAGGCAGAGTTAGTCTCCCAGGGCCTACCCCATTGATGAGCAGTGCCCAGGTTTTTCTTTGTTTACTTTGCCCAGATACCTTGGAAGTATGATGAAACATCCATTTGAGCAGAGGTATTGCAAGGGAGGCTGCTTAAAAAAAAAGACGGGTAATTTACTAAAGCAAATTTTAGGGAAGAAACAACAAACTTGGTCTTTTGAACTTTTGTGCACCTGATGAATCTCTTTCTGTCAACCTGGACTGCAGAGACAGTGGCTGACATGGGCATTGTGTTTTAAAGCCAATGAAGGAAATACAGCTGTTGTCCTGGGCTTCCACTGACTAACACAGGTCCTCAAAGGAATACTCTAAATATCCTCTATCCTTGAGACAGAGTATGCATAAAGGTAAAATAAATGAACAATGTCAACAAAAATAACTTCTGGGGGAAAAAATCCATGACAAAAGACCAGCAGAGAACCTGCACGGAGATCTGATCTCGGCACCAGGAGAAACAGCAGTGGGGTGAGTTTGTGACTAGCGGCGGCGGAAGCAGCCCTGGACAGGGAACTCTGAAGTTCCTCATCCCCCTCCCTATACTCCCCGGGCTCCCTGCAGGGGCTCTACCCCCCCATACTGCCTCTCTCTTCTTGTCCCACCCAGCTTGCATCCAGAACCCTTCTTCCTTCTGTCCCCTTTCCTCTTTGGGCACATAACACCATCCAGCTCAGTCTGTCTGGCGCTGGGGGCAAATCCTCAGGGCAAGTAGGCAGGCGAGACCTCCTTTGTTTCACTGGCCTGCCTGCACCAACCAAGGTAGGCGGTTTGTTTACGAACTACCCAACCTGCACGGAGATCTGATCTCGGCACCAGGAGAGACAGCAGTGGGGTGAGTTTGTGACTAGCGGCGGCGGAAGCAGCCCTGGACAGGGAACTCTGAAGTTCCTCATCCCCCTCCCTATACTCCCTGGGCTCCCTGCAGGGGCTCTACACCCCGCATACTGCCTCTCTCTTCTTGTCCCACCCAGCTTGCATCCAGAACCCTTCTTCCTTCTGCCCCCCTTCCTCTTTGGGCACATAACACCATCCAGCTCAGTCTGTCTGGCGCTGGGGGCAAATCCTCAGGGCAAGTAGGCAGAGGAGACTTCCTTTGTTTCACTGGCCTGCCTGCAACAAGCAAGGAGAGACATCACTGGAGCACCAGGAGAGCTATCACTGCAGAGAGCCATCACTGGGAAGGTACATCAGTAGGCAAGGAGACCTGATCCGGTAAAAGAAGATCCATAGGGGAGCATTCGGAGAAAGAGATGGGCAGGCGCCAATGCAAGAATTCACCTAACAATCTGAAAAACTATATGAAACCACCAGAACCCAGTGACCTCCCAACAGGAGGACATGAACACCTTAATCATGAAGAAGTAGATAAAATTGACTTTATGAAAGTGATTGACGCCCTTAAACAACATGTAAAAAATGCCCTTATAGAAATGGATGAGAAGTATAACAGAAAGTTTGAAGAATTGAGTAAATCAGTGAATGATACCCTAGGAAACCAAGGAAAAACAATCAAACAGATAATGGAAACAGTTCAAGACTTAAAAACTGAAATGGAGGCAAAGAAGAAAACACAAACAGAAGGCCAGCTGGACAGGGAAAATCTAGGTAAACGAATAGAGACTACAGAAGCAAGCATAACCAACAGAATACAAGAGATAGAAGAAAGAATCTCAGATTCTGAAGATACCATAGAGAAAATAAACACGCTGATCAAAGAAAACAGCAAGGCCAACAAATTCTCATCACAAAACATTCAGGAAATATGGGACACAATAAAAAGACCAAACCTAAGGTTGTGGAGAAAGGGGTACCCTCATCCATTGCTGGTGGGAATGCAAACTTGTGCAACCACTTTGGAAATCAGTGTGGCGATTTCTCAGGAAATTTGGGATCAACCTACCCCAAGATCCAGTAATACCACTATTGGGAATATACCCAAGAGATGCCCTATCATATGACAAAAGCATTTGTCCAACTATGTTCATAGCAGCATTATTTGTAATAGCCAGAACCTGGAAGCAACCTAGATGCCCTTCAATGGAAGAATGGATGAAGAAAGTGTGGAATATATACACATTAGAGTACTACTCTGCGGTAAAAAACAATGACTTCTCGAATTTTGCATGCAAATGGATGGAAATAGAAAATACGATCCTGAATGAGGTAACCCAGACCCAAAAAGAAGAACATGGGATGTACTCACTCATAATTGGTTTCTAGCCATGGATAGGGGCCACTGAGTCTATAATTTGTGATCCTAAAGAAGCTAAACAAGAGGGTAAACCCAAGGAAAAACATATAGATATCCTCCCAGCTATGGGAAATAGACATGACTGATGGGCAAAAAATTGGAATCTTGGGGGTGGGGTGGGATGGGGATGAGGGGTGATGGGGAGAGAAAAGTGTGAAGGAGAAGATGAGGGGAACTGGGGGAATCGGGGTGATTGGGGATAAAGGAAGGTTGGATAGGGGAGCAGGGAAACTCATACCTTAGGTAAGGGAGCCACCTAAGGGTTGGCAAGAGACTTGAACTTGGAATGGCTACCAGATGCCCAGGGCAATGTCCCCAGTTAGTTCATTGGGGCACCTGAGGATAGGGAACCTGAAATGAACCTATCCTATAATCATACTGATGAATATCTTGCATATCGCCATAGAACCTTCATCTAGCGATGGATGGAGATAGAGCCAGAGACCCACACTGGAGCACCGGACTGAGCTCCCAAGGTTATAATGAGGAGCAGAAGCAGAGAGAACATGAACAAGGAAGTCAGGACCATGAGGGGTGCACCCAACCACTGAGACAGTGGGGCCGATCTATTGGGAGCTCACCAAGGCCAGCTGGACTGCTACTGAAAAAACATGGGATAAAACCGGACTCTCTGAATGTGGCGGACAATGAGAGCTGACGAGAGGCCAAGGAGAATGGCACAGGAACTTTCATCTGGCGATAGATCGAGAGAGAGACAGAGACCCAATTTGGAGCAACGGTCTGAGCTCTTAAGGTCCAAATGAGGAGCAGAAGGAGGGTGAACATGAGCAAGGAAATCAGGACCACAAGGCGTGCACCCACCCACTGTGACAGTGGAACTGATCTATTGGGAGCTCTCCAAGGCCAGCTGGACTGGGACTGAATAAGCATGGGTTGAAACTGGACTCTCTGAACATGGCGGACAATGAAGGCTGATGAGAAGCCAAGGACAATGGCACTAGGTTTCGATCCTAATACATGAACTGGCTTTGTGGGAGCTTAGCCTGTTTGGATGCTCACCTTCCTGGGCCTGGATGGAAGTGGGAGGACCTTGGTCTTCCTGTAGGGCAGGGAATTTGGACTGCTCTTCAGTATCGAGAGGGAGGGGGAATGGACTGGGGGGAGGAGAAGAGGAGTGGGGATGGGGGAGGGGAGTGGAGGGAGGGGGCAATGTGTGGGAGGAGGGGGAGGGAAATGGGAAACGGGGAGCAGTTGGAAATTTTAATTAAAAAAGAATAAAAAAAAAAGAAGATACATAGACACAAGATTTCAAGGAAGTTGGAATCTGAATGTTAGACCAAGAGAGTATCTCACTTTTTAAGTCATGAGACCAGACAAAGTGCTTACTTGAATATATGACAAAGGAAGATGAAGTTAAATGGACGAAGTGCTAGCCATATAACAAAGCAGCATCAATTGTAATCAAAACGCATGCTACATCCAAGATAAATGGGCGGTGAAAATTAATAGGAATCCTAAATTAAAGGACAAGCTGGTTGAATCCACGGAGTCGTCTGTCAGTGTTTATATACTTTACCTTCTATGTTGTACAGAAGACAAAAGAAGACAAGATATGCTATTTTTCCTTTCACTTTATGATGACATTTTCACATCTGGTTACAGATTCTTGATATTGTAAACACCATTGATAGGGAAAATGTTGTCTTCTTTGTTGACATTATTCTGAATAATCTACACTGCAATAGGATGTGTAAACAAAATCCTAAGGATTTTTAAAATGGATAAAGCAAGACTATTTGAAAACATAAAAATATTTGTTATGTGTAGACAATTCAAAATGCAAGTGTGTATTCCAGAGAACAGACTATGGACTTGGTCCTGTGAAAGTTCTGTTTTAATGTATAGATGTGCCAAGAAGAAATTAGAAAGGGCACAATTATAACACATATCAGGTTGCTGAAAATATAAACAAATGATCACATGAACAAGCATTCATCAATATTGATTGCCTTTGAGTATTAAAATTTCTTCTTTGTGTCAAAAAAAAAAAAAGACCAGCAGAGACCAGAAGAACATATTCTGAGCTCAAATTTCATTAGTCCCACGCATTCCTATGGGTAAACTTACAAGATACTAAAATCTAGAGCCTCTCTTTTTTAGCTCTGCTTTTGTCAAATGAAGTGCAAATCTCTCCCTCTTGGGAGTGTTATGGGAAGTAAGCAAGGACAGTCACGTGATATCCCTTCCTAGAGGATAAGGCAGGTTACCCAGCCAAGAAAGACTAAAGCAGCCATTCTTGCAGCAGCTTGTGAGGTTTACAGAGAGATGTTGGGAATATTATGTTAAGGTGTGCGACTTTTGTTTATGTTGTATTTGTTTAACTCTGTGAAACTGTGTTACTTTGCCTGTCTAGAACACCTGATGTCTAATAAAGAGCTGAATGGCCAATAGCGAGGCAGGAGAAAGGATAGGCTGGAGTGGCAGGCAGAGAGGATAAATAGGAGAGAACTGAGGGAAGGGGTTAGGAGGAGTAGTCAGAGAAGGAGGAGGACATAAGAGGCCAGGCATGCAGCTACACAGCTACACTGACCATGGAGTAAGATTTACAGAAGAGAATGGGAAAGCCTAAAGGCAAAGGCTTCAAGCAGAATTAGATTTGTGAAGAACAAAGGAAGATGAGCCTTGGTCTTCCCAGAAAATACAGGAATATTTGATAAGAGCAAAACTCCCAGGGAAAAACCCCTCAAGTCCCTGGTGCTTGGTAAGCAACATCACTCTCACTCTATGCCTGGTTGCTAACTGCTAGGAATTCCTTAAGTTCCACATGGAACTTGTTCATATGTTCCCCCTTCCATTTCCCTGGTTTAAATATCTTCAAAATCATAGTTGTCTGATGTGGGATGCCCTTCTGTATGCTTTGAATATGTTTTATTACCATTGGCTAATAAAGAAGATGATTTGACCAATAGCCAGGCAGAATAGAGCCAGGTGGGAAATCCAAGCAGAGATAGAGGGAGAAAGAAGACAGGGTCTGAGACCCGCCATCCAGTCACCCAAGAAACAAGATGCCACAGGCCAGTGAAAGCCATGGTCACGTGACAATACACAGATTATTAGAAATGGCTTAATTTATAAGAGCTAGCCAGTAAGAAGCCTAAGCCATCGTCCAAGAGATTATATTAGTAGTAGCCTCTGAGTGATTATTGTGTATAAGCTGCTGCAGGGAACACTGGAATGGAGAGAAACTGGTACTGCAGACAGGAAGGGACAGAGAAAACTGCAGCTACATTTGTCTTCTCACAATGGGCATGCTATATTCAAGTTATAGTCTGACCTAGTGTGACTCAGGTGAACTGTGTTCTGCCCTTTTCAGGAGCAGAGGGACAATGTGGTGGGAAGAAGGGAGACCCGTGTTTCTTTGATAATCTAGTAAATATTCTAGATGCCCTTCCCAAGACAAAGCCCGGGTTCCCTTCTTTCTGTCTGTATACCTGGTGTTTTGCTCTAGTTAGCATGGCAGATCCTAGAACACTGGTTCTCAACCTGTGGGTCAGGACCCCTTTGGGTATCAAACAAACTTTCACAGGGGTTGCCTAAGACCATCAGATAACACAGATATTTACATTACAATAACATAACAGTAGGAAATTACAGCTATGAAGTAGCAACAAAATAATTTTATGGTGGGGGTCGCCACATTATGAGGAACTGTATTAAAGGCTGCAGCACTAGGAAGGTGGAGAACCACACCTTTTGGGTGTCTGGGAGGGAAATCGCCCCATGCATGCAAGATGGATCTCAGCATCCCTTGTCTGGTGTGAATATGAAATGTCTCCCACAGGTTCATGCTTTTGAACATTCCATCTGCAGCTGGTGACATTGTTTGGGAATCCTGGCCTAGTTGGGACATAAGGCCTAGGTGGTAGGGTAGCCCATGAGGGTGATAGCCCTGCCTTGTTTCCTGATCCAGCAAGACATGAACGGGATGCACTGTGAACTGCCTTGACCAAATTTGCAGCCACAGTGCCTCCCCTGTCATGTGACCTGGAACCACCATCCAGTCTTCCCCTCTGCCAGGCATTCTGTCAAGATGGTGACACCTCACTCAAGAAAGGGTGGAGGTTCATTACCGGAGGATAAGGAGACCCAAGGTCCTTCTATGCAGGAAGAAACCAACATAAACAGCTTTACTTGAAAAGAGGAGGGACGGAAGGCAGGGACTGAGGCAACTGGTTATGCGCTAACCCCCATCTTGACTTGGTAACATGACCCACCATGCCAATTGGGATGTGTGCATGTATCCTGCAAGGGGTTGGTCCTATAGCAACAATCAGAGTATCCAAACTTGGGAGCACAGGCTATAGCACAAGTACATCTTCAGGCTGGGGACATACCTTACCTTATCCCGTTCAGCTCTTGTTTATAGTTATGTGAGGACTCCATTTAGAGTATAGATTTTAGACCACTTTGCTAAAGAAAATAATAATGATAGCTATTGAAAGCTATAAAAACTCAGGCAATGCTTATTCAGGAACAAGGAGACTGGGTCATAAGTGCTTGTCACTTAGTGTCCCTTGACACTGGTTTTGACCTTGGCTACACATGAGAAGTATGTAGAGGCACTTACAACACATTCATGCTGGACTCCTTGCCCACATCAGTGTAAGATGAATCTCTTGGGATGTACCCTGAACATAGGTGTGTTTTAGATTTGCTTCACCCCTGCAAGACACTGACGTATAGGAGTCCAGACCCCTCAATCAGCCTCCATGCTGTAGAGTCTTGAACCTCTTGTTAAATGACCAGTGAGAAACCAGTGGTTTGATCCCTTACTGAAGGGCTGATGTTAGGCAATGCACCAAGGTCCCTGTTGATGAAGCACATGAGACTCAGAAAGACTGAGACCTGTGCCTAGCCACATGGTTCCATATCTATTGCTCAGCATGAAGTCTCCCTTTAACACCAGAGCATCACAGAGATACCATCCAGAACTTGGAACCTGCCAGGCATGGTACCTTAAAATGGGATGTCATTTTGTATATGTGTTGCTTTTATTGGTTAATGAATAAAGCTGCTTTGTCCAATGTCTTAGCAGAGTAAAGCCAGGCAGAAAATCTGAACAGAGATAGAGAGAGAGAGAGTAGGCAAAGTTGAGGAGATGCCAGGTAGCTGCTGAAGGAGTAACATGCTGTACTGGTAAGCCACAGTCTTGTGGCAATACACAGATTAATAGAAATGGGCTAACTTAATAATTAGAGCTAGCCAGTAAGTAGCCTAAAACACTGGCCAAATAATTGTAGCTGATAATAAGCCTCAGAGTGGCTGTTTCATAAGTGGCTTCAGGAACAGGTAGGTAGAGAAAAAATAGTCCAGGGGACCAAAGGGGTGAAGAATACTTTTAGCTACATCTGACACCCAACATTCAAAAAATACATCCACATCCACATAAAGCCTAAGAAAGCTAAAAATAATAAAAATGGGGGACTTCTAGACCCACACAAAATCAGAAGTTAATTAGAGCTTATTGGTAGTCACATTTTTCAGCTCTGTTTGCTGGCTGCAAGCAGAGGCACAGCTTCTTTAGAAAAAATGGCTTCCTGGTTTGTGATCTCTTGGGAGATCCTGCTACAGAGCACTTGCATGGGGTTAATGAGCAGAGTGCTATAGTTACTTAATGGCAAGATAGACCTACTGTGACCTTGGAGCTGGGACAGTAAGCATGTCTCACAGAGCTGGTGGTGAACACACCTCCACCATGTTGGACAGGGCGGAGTCAAAAGGCAAAGCCAGAGCATTAGTCATGGCCACACTGCTTAGCATTTTAAAAAGCATTCCTGGTCAGAAAAGAATTATGGATACGCAGTAAGGACAGATTCGGACAAAAAAGGCCTCTGAATGGGCCATGGTATGTTTGATAAATTTTCATGAACTTAAGACAGAGAGAATAAAATATAGATATGGTTATAGATTTTAAAAAATTAAGGATATTAAAATAAAGTTCTTAAAAATTAGAATAAAAATCATAATGGGCCATAAAAAGATGAAAAATACACAAAGAGTCTAGATTATGTATACTATTGTGATTTTGTTTTAATTTTTTGACTGCAGAGAAACATTTGATTATGGAGTCTACTAAACTAAACCAGCATATATATTTTAAAGGTATCTTGACTTCAAAATTTGAGTCTATAAATATGTTACTTTAGAAAAGAGGCTCTCCTTTTGTTTCCACAGAGGATAGGAACCTGTGGATTCCTTTCAGGCTAATGAGGTTTGACAGAACAAGACCCCCTGAAAGAACTCCATGAACCCAAAATATAATTAACCCAACAAACAGCAGAGAAAACTATGTCTAAATTCCCAAAATAGTTGTTTATAAATGTTTGCTTTCACTTAAAAGGGACAGGATATAAATGGTTAATGGTCATAGTCAATCTCTTTCTAAAACAAAGGGGAAAAATGAATACTTTACACTGGTATGGATTTTGGCCTATTGATACAAATTTAAGGTCAATTTTGCTAACATATATTCTTAGTATATATACTATATATACTCTTGTTTAAGGTATTATGTTTGTACAGCTCATTTAAAAATATATAATTTCCATAAGTGTCTCATCCTTAGCCATCAGAGGAATGCAAATCTAAACAATTCTGAGATTCCATCTTACAACTGTAAGAATGGCCAAGATCAGAAACACTGATGACAACTTATGCTGGAGACGATGTGGGATAAAGGGAACACTTCTGCATTGCTGGTGGGAGTGCAAGCTGGTACAGTCCCTTTGGATATCTGTATGGCAATTTCTCAGAAAATTAGGAAACAACCTTTCTCAAGACCCAATAATACCACATTTGGGGTATATACCCAAAGAATGCTCAATTGTACTACAAGGACATGTTCTCAACTATATTCATAGCAGCATTGTTTGTCATAGCCAGAACCTGGAAAAAACCTAAATACCTCTCTACTGTAGAATGGATAAGAAAAATATGGTATATTTACACAATAGTGTACTATACAGCAGAAAAATAATGACATCTTGAAATTTTGGGGCAAATGAATGGATCTAGAAAACATCAATATGATATTTTGAGTGAGGTAATCATAAGTGGCTTTTAGACATAAAGCAAAAAAAAAAGGACTCTAAGAAAGACATATATGGATCTCATGTACATGGAAGTAGAAAAATCTCCTAAGCAAATTGGGAGCCATGGGAGAGAGTAGAAGGGGAGAGGAGAGGTAGGGAGGGGAGTGGAGAAAAATATATAGCTCAGTAAAAACAATAAAAATACAATATATAATTAAGAAATGAGACTAAAAATAGTCATCCATAATAATCAAACTTTTAGTTATGCTAATTAGGTTTTCTAGATATACAAAGATATTTCAATTAGATACATAATCTTTAACACATCAAAGATCTAGGTAATATGGCATTTAAGAAATTAGACTTTTCTCAACAGTGAGACATGTCTGCTCTGTCAGCACCAATTACTTCAGAGAGGTTGATGGGCATTGAAGAATCTTGTTATGGAATTTGTCTTCAATGTGACAAGATTAGTCATTTGGGAAAGAAATTACTTTTGCCTGGACTGCTTGGTGGTATGCTGTATGAACTGGACATGCAAGACCCACAGAAAAGTGACTGCTAAATTTTCCAAAGACAGGACAGTCCTTCAGGGTTCCTGCTTCACAGAAGAAACTGCCAGACTCTTTTCAGGACACAGAAGAAAGCAACTGATGAACTTTGCCAGTACAAGGCAGAATAGATCTTCAAATTTCCTGCTTCACTAAAAAGTCTGCCAGATACTATAGGCCTGTAGGCTGAAGATGGATGCCCCAACATTACAAAAGAACTCTGGGTGACTGTCCAGGCAGCAAGATGTCTCTGTTATTTCTAGAACTTTGGAAGTTGCTTACAATATACTTCCTGTTTACTTAGGTAATGTTATATCCTTCTGGGTTTTTGATGGAGTTGAAGACAGATAGTTATAGATATAATTTTCCTTGGTTGTAATAAAAGATAAATATGAACTTTAGACCCCCAAAGTTAAGACAGATGATAGAACATTTTCTTTGAGTGGCTTCTGGAAGAGGCAGGCTGAAAAAAACAAGTCCAGGGGGACCAGCAGGATGGAGAAACTTCTAGCTACAGTACATCCGACCTATAATCTCAGCACTAAGGAAGGGCAAACAAACAAACAACAAAGAACCTTCAATCTTTTCCTACATCTGACTATTATCTATTTCTTCTTGAATATTTGATCATTTGGATTAGAATATCTCAGGTAGAAAATAGGACAAGAGCCATGAATTCTAGTGTAGTTGCAAAAATGGATAAGGTCATGGCTGATGACAGAGAAACACAGAGTATGCATTCTGAGAAATGCAAGGTCATGGCTTTTTGACTAGACAGGATCATGAGCGGAAAAGAAAACAGCCAGCACAAGAAACCCTCTGAGTTACCAGTCAGGGAGCCTCTGTATTATCAGCGATAAGAACAAAGAAGTATTTGAAGTTCTCTGGAACATAGAAAGCTGACCTGGCATAGAGTGACAGATAAGAAAAAAGAAGTGCAGCCTGTGGGCATGGTGGGTCTAAGGATTTGAAAATCTCAACTGATTGATCTCATCCTTCACCTTAGCTCCCAGCCTGCAACTTCTTCTCTCCAGATAAGACACCGCTGAGTCAACACCTTCCTTCCCCTCCACACACCACTAGACTTGTACGTAGTACAGCACCACTGTAGACAGGTCAAGGGCAGAGGGCAGAGAAGTCTTGCCTTGTCCACACTACAGGATGTTGGAATCCAGCTCTGCCACAGAGACTTGGGCTGAGTTCTTGGTCTCTCCAAGCCTTATCATCTCCATCTGTCTGTGGTATGTTTATCCCTGAGACTGGCCCCATGGCCTGGAGACTGAATCATCAAAAGTCCTACCCTTATGAAGGCTCACACTTGTTTAAAGTCACTGCTGACTAAGGTCTACAAAGGCCTGAACAAAAGTCTCACATCTCTAGGTCGCTCTTGGCCCTGCTACTGGGGAACTGCTCCTGTTTCATGAAGTTGCTGTAAGGTTTAAAGAGCGGTGCTCTGTGTGGGACAGAGTGATACTTATGAATAATCTCAGCACTTTGAAGACTGAGGCTTCAAGGCCAGCCTGGACTACAGTATGAAATGACAAAGGGGAAGGGGAAGAAGAAAGGAAGGAGGAAGAAAGGGAGAGGAGAGGAATGAGGGCAAGAAGAAAGGAGAAAGGATGGGTGGGTGGGGTGGATGGATGGATGGATGACAGACACACAGACGGGCTGATGGATGGGTGGGAGGGTGAATGGATGGATGGATGACGGACACACAGACGGGCGGATGGATGGGTGGGAGGGTGGATGGACAGATGGATGGATGGGTGGGAGGGTGGATGGATGGATGGATGGTGGACACACAGACGGGCAGATGGATGGGTGGGAGGGTGGATGGACAGACAGATGGATGGATGGATGGATGAATGGGTGGGAGGGTGGATGTGTGGATAGTTAGATGGGTGGGTGGATAAATGGATGGAAAGAAGAAAGGTAGACGAAAGAAAGGAAGGAAGGAGGGGGAAAGAGGACATAGATCGTGGTTCGAGCCAGCTAAGCTGGGGCAGGTATGTGGGAAAAGCAAAGATGGTCATTTTCTTTTTCTTTCCTTTTCCCAATATTGTTGATGCATCTGTTCTTGGCTCTTGGCCCCTAGGCCATAGGGAAGCTGATAGGACAGATTCAGGCCAAAGACTCAGCTAAAGTAACCAATAGCAAGGAGTTTTGCCCTTCAAGGGTTTCACGAGCTGCTGTGGAACTGTATTACACATCTTGTGAGCAGTTTAATTGTTCACAGGAATCAAAGGGCCAAGAAATCATAGACCTCAACATGAGTGCTATTTCCTTGTGATCACAATTCCATATACAATGACCACTGGGTCACCATGGGAGCAGGTTGGACAGTGAGAGCAAAGTCCCACTACCTTTTAGGTAAGTGTATCATCAGACTTTCGCATTGCGGTGGAAAATACTGAGAACAGCAAGTTAATGGACGAAGGATTGATTATGGTTCATGGCTTCAGAAAGTTCAGTCCATCATGGTGGGGAAGGCATGGCTGAGTAGAGCAGTTTACACTAAGAGAGCCAAGAAGCAAAGTAAAGGAACACAGAAAGAGGCAGGGCAAGATAGAACTCCAAGAGACACACCCCCAGTGACCTACTTGCTCCATCCTCCTACTTGTTAGCAGCTGCTAATCATGTTGCCTGTTAGGAATCAATCAATGGACGAATCCACCAGCTAGGTCAGCCCCTCAGTAACATCTCTGGAACACCCCTCACACACACCCTGGGAGTCTTCTGAGCTTTCCTAGGTGCTGCTTCATTTGTTGGAAGTTGAATCTAGACAATTCTAGTCCGCATTGCTGCCCAGATGGAAGAGTTGCAAGGTCCAACCAGAACTAACCCGATGTGGAGGGCTGCAAGGTGTTTGTCTTCCAGCTCCCTGCTGGAGATGACCTTGTCTCTCACGGATGATACTCCTTAAATAATAGAGGCTAATCAAAAGGAGACTCTTTGTGCTGGAAACAATATCCAAGGTACTGAAAAGAGAGTGAGGTGGGTGCACTGCCCTTGGTCCTACCAGCGTAGACCATGCCTCCAAAGCAAGTGCGCCTCTCTGTGGGCATGATTTGGCTTAGCAGGGGGTTTCTGTCTCAGAGGCTCAGAAGGCTACACCCTTCTGCTGTTTCTGAAATCCACAGCTTTGCTGAATGGAAGAGCTGCCAGTCTTATTCCTTCAGAAAAGAAGGGGTGAGGGAAGAGCATGGCCCCTGCATTTGACTACAACGACTACAGTGCTCGAGAGCCATTGGCAGGTGCCAGAAAGGGGACAGCAACCGGAGCCGCACAGCCAGCAAAGCCACAGCTGAGCCAAGGTCAATAACCGTCATCCCAGCAGCAGCTAGCAGCTACTGAGCCCTTAGTAGACACTAGGCCTGGGTTGAGAACTTTGTGTTTATCTCACAACCTCTGCTGGCCACCCTTGGAAGGAATTACTAATCATCTTCATGTTCCACACCAAGAACTCAAGCTTGGCAAAGTGAGTTGACATAGCCTAAGTTGTACAGCGAGTAAATGTTGGAACCTGCCTTTGACCTTAGTCTGTGTGATTCCAAAACCTGTCTCCTCGTCGTTTAGTTGGCCCCAGGGAGGGGCCCTCTGAAGAGGCACATGGGCCATGTTACACAGCATCTAGAGGGCGGCAATTGCTGTACTAACTCAGCCAGGCTTGTAGCCCTTCCTCTTTCTCAAAGATGTCGGCTAATGTGACAATAAAAGCAAGTTGCAGACTCATGCCAACCATACTTAGCCCACATCAAGGAGAAGACCAAACCCTTCAAATTCCATTATAACTTTTCTCTTTCTCCCACCAATTTAAAACAAGCATCCAAGAAAGGAGGGGGGTAGTTGTTAAAGGAGTTGAAAAACATACTTTTAAATGAGAAACACATGCGTGATTATTCTTCATCTTGTGTCTCCTGCCCCCCAGAGTTGAAACACAGGTTGGCCTTACACAAATAAATGTACACAGTGATAGAAAGGCAGGCAGGAAATGCTGGACCTCAATGGCTGACCATCCAGGAGCTGCTTTAGGAAACTTGCAAAAGTCACAGAAAAGTGCAAACTAGCTCAAAGCCAGACCCAGGTGAGAAGAACTCCGGCCAAAGACAAACAGCCTTGAGTCACTGAGCTGGAGTTAGACATGAGCGCATCTCCCCTTCAGTCAGGCCCTAAGCTTGCACGTCAGAGAGGGCAGAAATGCTGGCCTCCTGCCACTCGGTATAGCATATTTCCTCTTCTTCCTACACCCTCTCTGGCGCAAATAAGCCACGGAGTTTCAAATGCTGCTTCACCCTTTATTTCCCTGCTCCTAGCACGGGCTCATTGCTCTTGTTGACCTTTGGTTTCCTGATCTAGCGCTTCCTTACCACTCAGTCACAGGAGAACTCAAGAAGGAGCCATGGATCTTGCAGCAGCATCCTAGCACTTCCTGCTATTACATACCTAAGAGCCTCAAATATATCCATCAAAGCTCGACTTCAAAGGCCCTTGTTCTGTCTGGTAGGCCAAGTCCAGGAACAACTCCTAGGAGAGTTCCTGATACCATCCAAGGCATTCCTCACAGGCCTTGGTCTCCCCAGAAACATGGCTGGTATAGCCTTGAGGTTCACGGGGTTAAGGGGAAGCTGCCCTACCCAACCTCTACCCAGAGCGACAGTCTAATCAATGGGACTCATTCCCTATGAAACTCAGCAACATCCATGTCTCCACCAGTGCACTTCAATGGCCCTTAGTCAGGAGCAGGTTGAGATAACTTTCCTTGAGTTTCTAAGATTGTATCAGTAAGTCTCAAAAATATTACCTTCCATTCCTGAACCCTCAACTTCTAGGGAGTGGCCCTGGCTTGTGAGACAAATGCACCCCGCCTTTCTGCTCAGGCAGGAGCTTTTCTCTCATTACTGGTGATGGAACCAACTGGCTATGCTGACTCCCATTTCAGTACTGGCCTCCGATCACCTCCATGCCGAATAGACAGAAAACTTGTGATGAGCTGCAACCGAAAGACCACACCCGTGCAAAGTGTGAAATCTCAGTGCAAAGTTCTGAACTGTGAAAACAAGCAGGGTCGGCTCTAGGATCAACCCTGTGCCACTCTAGCTGGCCTTTGTTTGTTTGACTCCGGTAAACTGAGAGCACCACCCGGTCCTTACCTTTTAAAGGAGCCCATGGCTAACAACTTGTTCATCACAGCTCCTTCCACCTCACCAAAAAAGTCTCCAGTCTGCAAGAAGACAAGGAGACATGTGAGGAAGGGAAGAGATAGCGCATACCCACACAGCAGAGAAGAAAGGCAGGCAGACTGACGTGTGTGTGTGTGTGTGTGTGTGTGTGTGTGTATGAGTTCCACATGTGTAGGAACTGACAAATCAGAGACAGGCTTTTGCAACTTCTGTTGCAGATAAATGGGAATGGCTGTCTGAGTATCTGTGTGGTAAGAAAACCAGTGAGCAGATGGCAAGTCTCCACAATGCATGGGGGATGTTACATAACAGGTGCTCAATGCAGAAATTAAAACACGTGTGTACACAATCTGGACATAATCTCTTCTGATTAAAGTGCCAGTGCATATAGTCAAAAATGAGTTCCTGGAAGTGCTCCCTAAGCTGTGCTAGAAACAATGCTTTATAATGCCGGGATGATCTGCTTAGGAAAATAGAAGGGGCCCCTTCCTAAGACCTATAAAGTCTTCACAATCCATCCCTTCTCAAAATCATTTTCTGAAGAATGTTCTCATTTTGCCTGTAGGTTGTTAATCTAGTTACTAGGAATAAGACTGCCTGGCTCCCGAGGGACAGTGCATTTAACTGTACCTCTAAAGGCCTAGCCCTATGCTTGGGGGCTGTCTTCAGGCCTAGCCCTATGCCTGGGGCTGTCTTCAAGCCATTGCTAACCTAAAGCTTTGGCATGTCTAATTTCTGCTGTGATGAGATTTACCAACTTTGTAAGGTAGAACGAATGACTTACATCCCCCTGCATGCTCTCCAGCCTTCTGGAATCACTAAGAGAGAAGTGTCCCATGGGTGAGGGCACAAGGCCTATAGAGCACAAAGGCTTGCAGCCTATCTTCTGCCAGCATCCTGGAATGAGCCAGCGTAGGACAGTTGAGAACCCCCATCTCTATTCTGGGTATATAGCTTGTGAGGGGAGGGAGGTGGCAATGCAGTAAGAGGGAAATCATATTTGTTCCTTGGACAAGGTGTTAACCAAACCATAATTCCATTGCATTTAGCTTAGTGACCTTCATCAGACTTTCTCGGGTTTATAGGCTGTGAGGTGTGTGTGTGTATTTCCAACCTTCAGTACAAATACTCAGGAAGGAAAGGAGGAGGAAGGAACCATTTCTCTTAATGAATATCAAGCACTTCCTTTTCCACTCAAGAGACTTTGGAAATGCTCACATGTTCTGTGGGCATGTGTCCCCACTGCGAGCAAGAAGGGCATTTTATTTTATGTGTGTAAATACACCAGTGTCGGTGGGACTGGTTGTCAGATGGAGAAGAATTATCCTAATTGGGGTGCAGGAAGCCAGACAAGATCAAACAAGCCCGAACTGAGCAGGCTGGCGGCCTCCCTCTTCCAGGGAGGGCCGGTTTCCTGCAGGAGCCATAGCTTTCTGAGAGGGTTTCTGGCCAGGCAAGGGTTTACTGTGGGAAGAAGGCATTCCATCCCCCCGAGTCCATAACCAAGTTTTACCTCAGTCCTGAGTGGGTGGCTTGGGGCAAGGACAGAACTCCTCTCAAGCAAGGACTCTGCGTTCTGGCCCCACAGGTTCGTAGCTATCCCCATGTTCCTCTGAGTTAAATGGGCATGTTACTACTGTAGACTGACAGACTCTCCGATTGTCTCAGACACAGGCCTTGTTTCACAGGCTCATTTTTCCTTCCTCATGTCCACTAATGGTCCAATGGCCCCTGATACTCACCACTGACACGGCAGCATTAGGAATGTAGCATACATTTAAACACTCAGAGAGAAGGGCAGAAAGGGAATCCAGTTCCCCATTTTCCGAAGTCACTGTTTCTAAATGAATAGAGCGCTCAGATCTTACAGAACCATGTTGGAAAACAATGGACTAATTCATTGAGCGCAAACGGACCTATCGCATAAGTTAACTCCTGAAAGGGTTTCAGATGATTTTAAAGAAAGTTCATGTGTATATGGGGGTGTGCATGAAGGTTAAATATTAGAAGGAAGAAAACCATCACCTCAAAGCTGTCTCAACTCTTGAAAGCACCTCTACTCTTCAGGCAAAAATTTGTCTTAAAAATCTACATTGTGTGTGAATGCCTCTGTATGTGTGTATATACATGCACATGTGTGAGTATTATATAAACATGTGTTCATAAACACATGCATGCACATGTTTTTAAGTATATTTTCTATCTCTATCATCTATGTATCTATGTATCTATCTATGTATCTATCTATGTATCTATCTATCTATGTATCTATGTATCTATGTATCTATCTATCTATCTATCTATCTATCTATCTATCTATCTATCTATCCATCCATCCATCCATCCATCCATCCATCCATCCATCTATCCATACATAATATGGGTGCCTGCACGTGCCACAGCATAGGTATTGTAAACGGAGGACAACCTTGGGTATTGATGACTGCCTTTCACCTTGTCCAAACTGTCATTCTTTGTTGGTCACATGTCTAAACTTCCAGGACTTTCCTGTCTCTGCTACCCATCTTAGCAAAGGAGCACTTTGACTTCAGATGCACACAGTGGCACCCAGGTTTGCATGGATTCTCGGGATTTGAACTCAAGCAAGGGCTCTACACACTGAGCTGTCACCCCAGCCCCCGGCAAAATTTCTTTTGTAGCTCAGACAACTCTGAGGCAGAGAATTCAGTAGGTTTAGCATTTAGGAATACCGGAGCAGTGCAGAGCTGGGCTCTGCCTCCCCACCAGCTCTCCACCAGGAGGTAAAAGTACACTCTGAGAGTGCCTGAGAAAGTAGGCTGTGACAGAGAGAAGCCAGGTTTATGATCTGTTATTGCCTCTTACTTATAGAGCATCATCTCCCATCTTAACTCCAGAGTTTGTCCCCATCCCAGCCCAAGAGCCATCTGGTCCACTTTCGTGGAGCTGGGGAAGGCGTTCTCACTCACCTGCGTGTAGTCTTCAGACACCAGAATGAATCCATTATTGTCTATGAGGTAACAGTTCACAGTCTAGAAAAGCAGAAAGCACATTTCACCTTCAGGCCTCAGACAGGCTTTTACACAAAATGACGTATTTTCAGACTTGGAGAAACGAACCCTCCCCTCTTTTGTGAGGGAGGAGGGCAGTTGAATTCAGGGAATTTAGAATACTTGCTGGTTCTGGGAGTTAAGGTCATGGTTAAAGTAACCCCAGGGTTGATGCTACAAAACAAAGGAAGTTGAGACAATGAAACAAACTAAGAGAAATGACCTCAGAAGACTAGGTTTGGGATACAATGGATACCCACAGAAAACGATGAAGCTTGTCTTCTGTGTTCCCTCTAGAAGACCTGACTATTTCCTGGGAAGGAAGTGTTCAGAGACCCTCAGGCCTTTATTTGTAGCGGCAGCAGTGATGGGCATTTGGAAATCCAAATGCCAGCACAATGTCGTTACTCTAATGATGTATTAATGAAAACACCGTGTCAGCTCGGGGACCATCAGGGGACCAGGTAATACTTTTTAATTTGTTCATGGACTGAGGCATGGGGGAAGGGGCAGCCTTCTGTAAAAGGGGCCCCTCAGGCCTCCTAAAAGTTTTCAAACTGTGTTTTTAATTGGGAGCTGGATGAGGGGGGAGGGTCGTTAGCTTTTGGTAGCTCAGACTTATAAATTGTGGGGAGCAAGGTAAGGCAAACAAACCCCTACTTCCCCCACGCTCCTTTAATCTCCCCTGAATGGCTTGCTACAGGCAAAGATTTAATTACAGTGCTATGGAGTTCAGACTTAAGGCTTAATTCCATCCTTGATGCAACTCAGTTTCTATTTATTGCAGCTTTACACAGCGATAGCAACAT
The DNA here is from genome assembly GCF_950005125.1 of Chionomys nivalis. Taxonomy (NCBI): domain Eukaryota; kingdom Metazoa; phylum Chordata; class Mammalia; order Rodentia; family Cricetidae; genus Chionomys; species Chionomys nivalis. The sequence goes on along the minus strand of NC_080090.1, from coordinate 27,222,697 downwards.
TTAATTTGTAACATATCTTTACCCTGAGCTAAATTCCACTTAGCTCCAGGCCACCACCAGACTGGTATGTGCTGGGACATTTGTCAGACATGAAAGGACAGCCGTGAAGAAGTCAGAGTGACCTGGCTTATACTTCTTCTCTGGGCTGTTCAGTCCTGGCATGTGCACAGGATGCGAAAGTACAGCGAGAGCTCTGTTTTGTTTAGTTTCTGTGTTTTTGTTGTTGTTGTTGATTTGTTTTTTGTTTTTTGTTTTTTTTTTTTTCAAGACAGGATTTCTTTGTGTAGCCCTGGATATACTGGAACTTGCTTTGCATACCAGGCTGGCCTCAAACTCATAGAGATCTGCCTGTGTCTGTCTGCCTCCAGAGTTTTGGGATGAAAGCAGGGTTAAATGTTTAGATGAATGACAGAGCTTGGCTTTCTGCAAGGGGTCACTCAGATAGAGGCTTCCTGCCTCTTCAGACTCTTGCTGTCGACAGAAGCTCTTGGCTTTAGGAACACTACCTCCATCTTGCCGAGGATCATAATCACTCTAGGCCTGCTCAGCAGACATCATAAAGGAAGCAGTCTCCTGAAGCTGTACTTCTGAGATGGTAGCCACAAGCTTTATGTAGGTTTATTATTAAATGTAGCTAGAATTTGTTTGTAGATCACCTGAGTTATAGTTCGTGCTTGCAGATCACCTGAGTTATAGTTCAATGTTCTATGTGCTCTGTGGCTATTGTCTGTGCTTTTGCATGCCCAGTGTTGTAGAATGTTATTCTGAACACCCGTGCTGGGATTATTGGCTGTGAGTGACAGCTCCGCTAACACTGGGTCCACATCCTGACTGATTCCAACATCATGATGCTCATTTTGCAGATGTACACATCCCCAAAGCACTTAGCCCATGCCAATCAGTTAGGTAGTGTATACTGATTCCAGAAGGGAATTCCATATTCATTTACCCATCAGGCATCTCCCCCAGGTGCACAGTTTGACGCTCCCATAGTCTCTGCCTCAGTTTCCTGTGGACTCCACGATGGGTCAGAAAAAAAACTATCACAGCAGAGGAGGCATGAAAATGCTTCCAAAGACATTGCTTTCCAAAGAATGGGACCAACAGAGACCCCATTACCACACTGGCCCCATTCCCTACTTTGTTTCTTTGGAAAACAGAGTTGCAGCTATACTCAAATTTTTAAAATAAACATATGTCCATAATTCTTCCTCAGAACAAGTTCTCACTAAAACTTGTTGTCAGATCAACGCATCTGCTCTTGCCAATCTGGCTTTCTGTTGTCCTCACAGTGGCCAGTGTTGGCTGGGAAGAGGTGTGACACGGGGACACTAGCATCTTAGGTATGTGACATGTAACACAGAGTGAGAGTTCTACACCTGAGGGGAGAGCTGCTTCTTAATTTAGTGTCTGTGGTGTGTGGCATATTTGTATGGGGCATGCACATGTGTACTGAAGCCAGCGGACGGCACTACTCTCTGCCTTCAGACAGGTCTCACAGAATCAGCAGCTCACTGTGCTGTCTAGGCTGGTGGGCTAGAAAGCTCCAGCCTGTCTCCATCATGACCCCCTGCTTCGCTTCTGACATGGGTGCTGGAATTTGAACTCAGATCTTCATAATTGCACAGCAAGTTTTCTTACCCACCGAGTCATTTCCCCAACTATCTCCACTTTAATTTTTTTCCCCTTTTGGTTTTTCGAGACATGGTTTCCCTGTATAGCTTTGACTGTCCTGGAACTCACTCTGTAGACCAGGCTGGCTTCAAACTCACAGAAATCCACCTGCTTCTGCTTCCTGAGTGCTGGGATTACAGGTATGTGCCCCCACTGCCTGGCCACTTTAAAATTTTTATTTTACAAAAATGAACAAGTCACAAAGTGAGGAATGGCAAGCCTTGGTGAAGAGATTACTATACACACACACACACACACACACACACACAAATTATGGTTGTAAAGACAAGGAGGAAAACTGCAGAAGTGGCAGGGGAAGAAGAGAAAGAAGAGGAAAGGCAAGCTCTCCTCATATAAGATGACATTTAGATGATGGCCAGGAAAGGTCCCCTTGGACAGAGAAGAAAGTCAAGGCTCAGAGTCACACACAAATGAGCACATGGGATGTGAACCCAGGGCTCTGTGACCTCAGACCTTTGCTTCCTACTACTGGCTGGCTTGTCCCCCTTTGGGAAGACATAGTTAGGGCCTTGGGTCCTGCTTAATCATCCTGCTTAATAAAAAAAAAAAAAGCCAAAGGCAGGCTAGAATTCTCAAAAGCACTAGCTGATGCTCTGACCAAGGTCAGATTTAGTCTATTTCCTACCAGATAGGGACAGAAAGGAGAACCAGGAGGTCCCAGCACATCACATACTGCTTGCTATACTCCAGCTGGCGTGTACTGCTGGGCACATTTGTTTCCTCTGTACCGAGAACAAGGGTTCCAGGAGGACATGAATGTTTCCTCCTTGGACTACGTATCTTGTTACCATTTTTAGGTGTACCCTTTCCCGGTTCTGTGAGGACACCAGGATAGGAGCTTGCAGCAGAGGACATGCCTTGTTGGACTGGTTCACGGTCAAGTTTGAATTTCAAAGTTCTGCCGAGTATAAAAATGTCTGGCCACCTCATTCGGCAAGAAGCAAGTACTGTCAACAGTGGGGCTGACCAATCACCAAGGAAGTCACAGACCAGAAGCAGAATGCTGAGTTGCTCAGTGGTATTGCTCATTGATGGAGACCTAGGCCATTGGATCTCGAAGGTATTATTGCATTTTGAGTGCTATGCTGTCTACCTGTAAATGCTGAAAGGCAATTTTAGTGACCATATGACCCCCTAAAAATCCTCCCTAAACAGCCGTGAGTTAAATTATGGCCAATGGGTACAGTAGCCTGGAGTCCACACTTGGAAGGAGAGCATCCAGCGCTAGGTGTGGGAAACGGCTGGGATGAAATTATCCTCCGTCAGGTCTCATCAGTCGTTTTATGGTAAATATGGTTCAATTGCCTTTCCAGTGAAAAGAACTAGGAATATCTCCCTAGCTTAACCTCTTCATGCCACTCCCCTTAAACGAACCCTGGTATTTTAGGAGCTATCAGCAAGTCACTGTGTCCCCCAAGGATCTACTAACAGGACGAAGGCTTGGAGAGATCCAGAGCTTCAGGTTCTGAGACGCGGGGTAATATGTTCTCCCCAGGCATGTTGGACGTGGCAGAATGAGGCTGGTCTTCAAGTGTGGAGTCAGAAAAAAGGAGAATGAGAGACAAAAAGAAGGCTTTGTTGTTTCGTTTCTGCAATGATTTGCTGATTCAGTATTGCTCCAAGAATTTGATTCAAGTTGACTGAGGCACACACCCAGCTTATACACCAGAAAATCCTTGTGTGGGAACTCAGAAGCTGCAGGTTGGAAGGAAAGGCTGATGGAGAGTGAGAAGGCATAGCGCCAAGTTCAGTGCCCTCTGGAAGGCACTAGCAAGCCTGGCTGAGATACCAGCTTTAGAAGCAGAGGCTCTCACCCTTGCTGTTGTTGTGTCCTTGAACAATACCTGGGGGTTGTAGGAAATAGAAAGGCAGCTACTGCAATTCTGTGGGGGAGAGAGAAGGCCCATGCGGGACAGGATGCCCATGTGAAGGAAGACCTTCAATTACAGAATGTATAATATCCACACACCAGTGAAGACTGGTTACCTACCATTCCTCCTTTTCTGAGCATCCACATGCCACAGTGTTACAGTTTATCAGAAAGAGAAGTCTGGCACAGTTCTTAACAGGAGGTCCCGGGGTTGGGGTGGGGCTTCACGCTGTTTGTTTTGGAAGATGCCTTCTGTTTGTTTTGACTGGTGGAACTCACTTAAGAACTCAGCACTGTGTAGCATTGCAGTTTTGATTGTGTGTGTGTGTGTGAGAGAGAGAGAGACAGAGACAGAGAGAGACAGAGAAAGAGAGATCTTGTATCTGAGGGGGAGGCCTGGATTCCTGAGTCTCAAGCCCAGAAAAGTATCATTCCTCAGGACTTTTTTCTCCAGGTCCCCCAGTCGGATTCCCACGGTGTCACTGTGAAGCTGGCTGCCCTTGCCTTCCCCATTACTTGTTGTGTCTTCTCATTATAGACCAACTATCAAATCAAGAGACCAAATTCTGGGCTGTGGAGAAGGCACGGTGGTTAAAGTGCTTGCTTTACATGGATGAGGAGGGGAGCTCAGATTCCCCAGAAGCCAAGTAAATGCTGGGTAGGCATGGAAGGTCCTCTGTAATTCCAGCCTCAGAAGGCAGAGACAACGGGGAGCTACAGATAGAGCTGGCTTGGGATATCATCTATATCAGTGAGCCCGAAGTTTGGTTGAGAGACCATGCCTCAGTGTATAAAGCAGAGGATCAAGCCAAGATGATTTCTGATTCTGCCATCAACCAAGGCCTTCAGTGTACATGCACATGTGCACGCGCACACACACACACACACAGAGAGAGAGAGAGAGAGAGAGAGAGAGAGAGAGAGAGAGAGGATAGTCAGACATACAGAGATAGAAAGAGAGGAGAAACAATCATTTAAAAAATCACCACTTGCAAAGGGGTAACTCCCAAAGCCATGCAGTCATGTCCAGTAGGATTCATCTATGACCTTTCTTATAGTAGCTATTGAACAATCCTCTGACCTACAAACTCAGCGTCTTGGTTGTCTCCGGATAAGGAGGGATCCAGTTGCTTGGCTGTAGCCCTGTTCAGCTCTGTCTTCATTCAAGGAATTTTTCATATACCAGAGGACATTCTACCAATACTCAAAAAGTCTTGCTGATTCATAGCCTGCATCAATCCCTGTCTCTTTGGAAGAAGCATAGAGCTACATTGATCATGAAGATTTTGAATTCTCACAGTGCAGCCATTAACCCTCCTCTGCCTCTGCAGAGTACTGGTGTTGTCCATAAGTGCTGGGGATGATAGGCAGGTGATTGGGCAAAAAGTCGCTGTACTGCTGGGTATAGAAACAGGAGGTAAGCATGGCCTTTCTGTCCTCAGTGTCAACCATGTCTTCTTTGTAAGCCTGGTGCCCTTGCAGGAGTATTATCTGCCTGCACATCCTTTCTCATGCATTGGATATAATTTCCAAATGTCCTTCCTTTCTTCATCTTCTAATGATTTGAATGTCACTCTGACTGCTGTGTCAAGCTCTAGACAGCATATGTCTTGGTTGGTAAAAAGCATATGTGTATCTCTCCTCCTCCCCCAAAGTACCATGGAAGCAGTCTTCCTACTCCGCCCTTTGAGGTCAGCCAGGTACTTCCTCCCAAGAAGGACCTAGTCAACATCTCATGAGGGAATGTGTCCATGCCTGAAGAGTTCTTTCAAAGGCTCTGAAGTGGGCATTCACCCTCTGTGGACTGGAGCTCCTTAGAACTCTTCCTCATTCACATGACTGGGTCCTGCCAACCACATGTTTATAGCACATCCTAGCAACCTAAGACACCCTACTACAAGGTATAAATATGTTTGTCCACATACCCCAGCCACCCTGACAGCACACACTTGCTGGGGCCCAGAGCGTATTGATGGGGAAACAAAGAAGATGTAGGGTCCCTTAGTCACTGTGTGTCTGAGCAGTCTAAGAAAGTGGACCATTCTCAGTATGATGGCACAGACAGAATCATGGCTTCAGAATGAGCCTTGAAGTTAATTTTAATATAGGATTTGATGATTTAAGGCCAACTGGGGAAGAGAAAGGATATAAGATAGCTTCCATTGGTCGAATTAAAAGTCACAAAATAGCATTATGTGGCAGGTTTTTTTGTGAAAAAAAATGGCACTAGGTCAAAGTGGGAAGTCAGGGCTAGCTTTCCCATGTAAAGTGATGTGAATTGGTTGCCTAGAGTCAAAACTTAAGAGCCAAAAGCAAAATGAAAGAAAAGCTCAAAGTGTACAGAGGGCCATGAGCATCAGACCCAATATACCTACCACGGGGGGAGGGGGCAACTTAAGGCTTACTTTACAAAGTATGTGACCCTTCAGGACATGGGTATCTCTCGTAGGCATGAGAGAATGAGCATGGTACTAATAAGGGCATTGTAGCCCGTGTTTGTTATGCCTTAGTGTGTGTGCCATTGTCACGTGGGACTCCAGGCCCAGGTGAGTCACCACTCTGTGGGAAGAAGAGTTTGGGGCACGTTTCTGGTTGACGGCTAGCAGCAGTGAGTGTGTGCCTTTTCTAGGAGATATGGCAGAGTCTTTCCTACCTTCCCACGCATTCTTCACTGCAGCTCTGGATATTTCTACACCCACCATCTGGTTGAAGAAGCAGGGGCAAAGAAATGCTTGGAAAATTGCTCAAGGTCACATTGCTACGTACTTTCCGAGCCCTAGTTAGAATCGCGACAGTTTAACTCCGTGGCTTGCAGCTTTAAACAGCACGCTACACCACCTACCACCCACACTAGCAGTCAGGAGGCAACCAGCACAGCGGATGTTTCCGCGCTCAGGTGGAGCTCTGCCTTCACTTGTTTTTATGTAGGGAATACACCTAGGCGGTGTGAGCTGTAAAGAAAAAATACCACCTCTTGTGTTCATAACCCGTTTAAACAACTCTGCCAACGTGCAGCCAAATACTGTTTCATCTGACCAAGTTTCCAAACAAGCACCCATCCTTCCATCCAGCTAGTGAACCAACTGTTCTCCTTTCTCTTACTGCAGCTTGGATTTGCAGCAATTCCCCTGTAGTCTGCAACACACCCTTTAGTGCCATCTGTGCACTCCAGGGAGGCAGGGGATGGAGTTCAACCCAACAGCTGGTTCTAACATGGTGAGATGTCTTAAAGTCAGAGGGGAACTCTAAGCCCCCATGCCTACCATGTGAAAGTTATCCCCAAGCTTACTGAAAAGGGGTGTTGATCATTCCTTGGGAGAAATTAGTTTTGATCGGATGGTCAGAAACAGTTGGGATTCTGCTGGGAACATGGCAGACTGGCTTTTGCTCTGTGGATGTGGTGACTCATACAATGACAGTGTTATGGTAACAGTTTTTCTTTTAAGCTGGCCGCTAGACCTCTGGGAATCAAACCTTTTGTTGTTGTTGTTCTAACTCATTCCTAGACTCCCTTTTATAATGATGCTCTTGTTTTCCATTTGCCTACTTTTAAAAACTCTACCTCTAGCCTATATTTTCAGGGTTGGAATTATGTTTGGTAAACGTTCCTGAGATCCTTGAGGTAACAAGAAGGACCTGTAAATATCTGATTATAAAGTTTAGTTGAGGGATTGACTGATGTTTAGCTGAAGCAGAGAGAAGGAGAGTCAACCTAAGCAGAAAGGCCACCGTGATTCAGCCCAATGGGCAGGTTTAAGACTGTGACACATTAATTTCTTCCATTGCTGACCCAAGTGATTCAAATTCCTACCTCCAAAGGAAGGAGGGGGAAGGGAGAAAGATGGAATAATCTTAGGTAGAAATGGCATGTTTGAGTGAAAAACTGTGAGTCCAGAGTTTTCAGCTTTAGATTTATAGTTCACTAATTACACAAAATGAACCAAACCAATCATTTATCTAATTGGCCTTCTGCTCATTTTCTTTCCTTCCACTCCTTTAATCCCATGGCCACGCTGGTTCTTTCTGCCAGGGTCTCATGACATGGTCCTGGCTGGCCAGGAACTTTCTCTACAGACCAGGCTGATGTGGGTTTCCCCTCTGTATGCTGTGAATATCATTGGTTGATAAAGGAACTACTTTGGGCCTATAGCAGAGCTATAGGGAAACTGAGCTAGGTAGGGATGGGGAACACTAAACTGAATGCTGGGAGAAGGGAGGCAGAGTCAGAGAGAAGTCATGTAGCCCACCAGAGAAAGACAGCCGAACTTTAGCCAGTAAGCCACAGCCATATGGCAATTAATAAAAATAATATAGATTAATATAATGGGTTGAATTAATATGTAAGAGTTAGCCAATAAGAAGCTAGAGCTAAGGGGCCAAGCAGCGATTTAAATAATACAGTTTCTGTGTGATTAGTTTGGGGCTAAGTGGCAGGGAACTAACTAGCGGCCTTCTTACTGCACCAGGCTGGCGTTGAACTCAGTATGCCCCTCCTGCCACCACCTCTTGGATGGGTTCTGGGATTACAGCCATACACCACCTTGGCCTGCTTCATCTTTGATTTCTTACCTGTAAAAAGAGCCAATAGCTCTACCTAGTTCACCTAGTGCTCTGATGGTGGGAAGAAGATGAGGCATGGAGACAAAACTGTAGGCTCTCATGCAATCTTTAAGTGGGAGTAATATATATTACTTCCTGTAAATAGAACACCAGCATTCCAATACCACAGTTCAGGAAATATCTAAAATGTATTTCTCTGGCTTTCAGAACCAAACTGTGTTTAATTTAATTGGGGATAGGAGGATGAAACAAATGTCCTCCTTCTCTCTCTCTCTCCCTCTGTGTGTGTGTGTGTGTGTGTCTGGAGGCTGGCCCAGAGTGATGTGTCAGACCTGGCTCTATTTACCGCAGCATTCCTTCTGTCAGAATGCACCATTTAACACTCCCCTTTGGCTAGGACCATGGCCAGGAGGCCACCTTACCTCATCATCGCAGCTAATGGAGCATCTGCCATCCAGGGAGGCACACTGTGGGGGAAGGAAGCAAGGAGCCATATTACTGGGTCATCCCAGCATTTGATGCGGCTGCTGCCTAGCTATGGAGGTCATGGCCTGTGATGTAAGTACCAAGTTTCATCCTAAGGGAATGTTTCTAGATGAGACTTGGCTGTACTCTCTGGAGTGCGCACAATTCAGAATCATAGTATCAAAGACACAATGTGGGGAGGGCTGGCTCTTTTCCACACCTCTAAATTATGTTGTCATTCAACACTGATGATATCTCCTAAAGATCTCAGATCTTTTGGTAACAAAAGATATAATTATGTCATTATTTAATTTAAGACTATTTCTCAATGACTTTAAAAGGAAACTCTTGTTTATGTTCTTAGTTTGTAGTTTCCTATCATATCATAATTTAAGAAATGATAAGCTCCTTATTCATCCATCCTTCGGTGGGTCTCTAGGTTGATTCCATATTGTGAATATTGCACATTAAATATGGAATTGCTCGCTTGCTTTTTGTGTGCTGATTCCATTTTCGCTGGAAATATACTTCTACCATTTATAACTGGGCAGGTAGAAGCAACTTAGTGGTTGCCATTTCTCCGTTTCTGTTGAATACTGGGCAGACACCCCTGGGAGTCTTAGTTCAAACAACACAGCAAGGGGAAAGAATGCCCTTGGAAGATTTCCCAAGGGGCAATAGCCCCTTGAAGTCTTTGGGCCAGAAAGGCAGATGCTTGATTCAACAAAGCAGGTCATATGATGGCCTTCTACAGTATGATAAGAAGAAGCACAAATTACAAGCTGGGCATCACATGTGATTAGAATAAACCTGCCCTGGAATAGCAAAAGACCCCAATATTAAGAGAGACACTCTTTCTATAAAGTCACTCTCCTCTTTGCCTTATCCCAATGGTCCCTGGGAGCAAGTCTCCTGCTCTGCCCAACCTGTGGCATCTAACATGCCGGCAGCCTGATCTGTGATGGAAATGAAAGGTACTCTGAGGAGCCGGCAATCCATCTCACCAACGTTCACCACAAATCTGGTGCTGCCCGAACCAGCTCCCGATACAGTGACACCTGTGCACCAACAATGCAGCTAATGCTGCGGGATGCCAGGGAGCACTTACCTGTCTGCTGGCAGTCCAGAACTTCCTCTGGAAGAATTCGAGTTTCATCTGAATGCCTACAGCTGGGATAGATTGTAAATAAAACAAAACATCAGAGATCACTTTACACAACTATTTCAGTTTGTCATTGGAAATTATCTGTCATGGCGAGAGCTGACGTAAACATACCAGAAACAAACTAACAGTGAACCATACACCTATGACCTTATAGCACTGACGTTTCTTCTTCCAGGTCAGGGAGTCCCAAGAGTCACTGCACTCAGAACTCAGTCACAAACTGAACTCAGTGTTCTTTATAGCGGTGTTTCTTCAGTGTGCATTCCTAAATTTCATCTATTGTGGCACCACCACAAGCTCAATGACATTTGTCATAAAAAAAAAAGATACCCAGAAGCTAAATATCTCTAGTTCCTTTCGCGGCTGTTACTTTCGGGACCCAATATATTCTGCACGGTGTTCATTTTTGTTTGTTTGTTTGTTTTGTTTTTCTTGTCTGTTTGTTTAGAGACACACCATCTGAAAGGCAGCAGTCATGAGGCTGGTATCTACAAGGGAGCCACTTTCTAGGAATGTGACTTGACTTCACTGGACCCTAGGCCCACACCCTGGTGCACATCTTTCCCAGGAGGTAAAGAGAATAATATACAGCTCTGTGTGTCTATAGAAATCTTTCTGCCTTTCTCACGTAATAGTAAAAGCTAGCTGCAGCAGCAGACACTGAGAGGAAAGGAATTGTAGGCAGTGGCTGTCGGTGGAAGCTTACAACCAGCCCATGAACAGGCTCGTCATATGTCTGCCCAGAAAGCCACGTCAGCATAACTTAGACAGCGAAACGGTCAGGGCCCAAATCTCATCAGATGGTAATAATACTTCACAAGAGTTCAAAGAATGATTCGGCAGGACTGGCAGGGGTGGGGTGGGGAGGCTGGGGTAGCCTGTAACTCAGTGTAATCCTGTACACTGGCCTGGTGTGCATGGCCTTTCCAGGATTTCCATGATGTTGTACATTGCCTGTGTGCTATTTATCTTTCCTTCAACACTGATGATAATGTCAAACTAAACAATAACACCAAAAGAAAATGCAAGTAGTTAAAAAAAAAAAAAAGAATCTCACGGTGATAGTATAGGTGGAATTACATAGAAAGACGAGGACTCAAAGCCAATCATTGTTCACAGTTGGTTCCCAACAGAATGGAAGCCCCTGGGAGCTCTAAGGAAAAGCACCTATGCCAGCGTATCTTCCTCTCCTTGTTAAGTTCACTTAGCTCAGACTTAATAGAGATGTAAATTGAGCCATAGTTTTTCTCTGGAGTCTTTAGCACCCTGACTCTACAGACCTAATAGCAGACTTGGGCCCCTGGTTGAGCTTCCCATCCAGGGAAAATATCTTGGAGTCTGGGGGACATTTGTAGCATTTCAGATACAAAGTGTCTTTCAAAATGCCTACCAGGCTAAAGCAGGGTGCATACTAACACGTGGCTGGGATTTGCTCAGGTGTACCAAGAGCCAAGGGCTGTATCCTTTACTACAGAAAAGCTTGGGACAAGCACTTGTGGTTTTTGCCAAAGTCAGGTAGGAGCTGACAGCAACTGACTTCAGAGAAGAGGGCCTCAACGTTGCTGCTGGAGATGGCAACTGGTATCTAGGAGGAGCAAGGAGGCTTTCTGTCTTCTTCTTTACAGCTCGCCAGCTGCCCTCCCTGGCACTGAGAAACTCTAATGTCAAGAGCGTGACAAGCTGCAATGAGAATTCCCATCCTATAGGATGAGAATACAGAAATTCCTGAACAGTAAGTACACAGCAACCTCCCCATAGTGTTTCTCCTTCCAACCATTCAGGGTTGTCTTACTGCCTGCCACCTCCTGTGTTTCCCCAGCGGTGCCCTTTCGGAGCACCCTCCCATCTTCTGGCAGGACCCCTTATTCACCTCCCTAATGAGTCTAGCTGCTCCCTCCAGGCTGTTTATCCATCCCACATACTTGGAGTCTGCTATCATCTGCCTCCATTGGTCCTGCACCCCATCTCCTCAAGGCAATTTAATCTTTCCTCATGAGTCAGTTCCTCTGCCCCATTAATCATACAGGCAGGCCGACTTTCTCTGATCTCTCTCCAATGATCTGCATCCTTGCCCTAGGCTTGATGCCCTAACCAAGACACCGCTCCTCTGGCTCATTCGCCTCTGCGCCAAGAGGCTACTGTCCAGAGATCCTAGGATCCTGAGGGTAACTTGTCTGCCCAGTTGCACATAGCTATGTTCCTGTTGGCTACCCCCATGCCAACTCCAGCAGCATAGCGTTGGCTCCTATATCACATTTGGACTTCCAGGGTTTTCATCTAGACTTTTGGATGCTTCTCTATGATTCAGAGACTCATAATCACATTGGTGGGTTGAGTTGATGACGTTTTTCCCCCCCGCTGATCTTTACCGTGCTAAGCTCTGTGTTGGGTGCTACTTGAAATGAGATCACTAACCCTGTCAGCATCCTGCTGAGAAATAGCTCCATGGTAAGGGCTGCACTATAGGCAGAAGCAAAGAATTCTAGGATATGAAGTGGGCTAAGGGATCTGTGCATGTTATGGCAAGGAGATCTAACTCAAGGCAAAATAGGAATCAAGAGGAAACAGGAATCTAAATGGAGGAAACAGCACGAGCAAAGGCAGGGAGTCTTTAAGACCACGAGGCTTTGAGGATTGAAAAGAGAAGGCACAGAGACCTGGGTGTTAGTCCAAGGCATATGAAGACTTCCCCGTAGGCTGGGGATTAGCTCAGGGCCCAATCTAGCCATGTTTTGTAAATAAAGTTTTATTGGAACAGTCATTTGTTTACATACTGTCTGGGCCTATAATGCTAAAGCTGAGGAATTACAGCAGAGACAGAATGGCCCACAGAGCCTAAGCATTTACTGTTTGCCCTTCACAACAAAACCACCGCTGACATTTGCTGTAGGTATGATTAAAGGTACGTACAGATGCAGCAGAACCCGCTTCGGAGTTTTGAACACCCACTCAAACACTTGCAGAACAAATGCCAGGCAAAGGGCCCAAACAGTGGGCCACAGGACTGTGCACAAACTGTGGCCAAAGGTGCACAGGGTTTACTATTTCTTAAGCATGGAAATGATTTAGAGTACAACCAAACAATAAAAAATAGGGGTAAAACACGGGGCCAAGCATGACTCGGTTTCCTTTGTTTTGTTCCACATGTTTTTCCTTTTCAACTCTTATCAGAGAAAGCATTTTTACCTCAGCGAGCCCACGCCTTACACTATCCGCCACAACCTAAGTGGAACCTGAGGTCTTTCTCATGCCCATCTGTTTGGTTCTTTCAACAACATTTCAAGCCCTAACAGTATATTCTGCTTCAAGTCGATCTTACTAATTTAATAAGGAAAACAAGGGCAGAAAATGCTTTGGTGAAACTCAAATCCCAAGGAGAGCTCAGAAAATAAAAACACCATTGCATGGGTTTGAAATTTTTTAGACAGTCCAGAAAATCATGAACATATTTTCCTGGAGTCCGCGGTACTCCTCACTTCCATGGGATTAGAATGTTTCAGAGCTCCTAGCTCATAACCTCCATTATAAGAACATGGGTTGCTTTCGCATACAACACTGAACATACCCACAAACAGTATTCCACAGGATCCTTTCCAATGTGCTTCCCGAGATGAGCTGAACATTTGCGGGTAGACTTCAGAATTCAGCAAACCATCAGACTTGTTAGGAGCATTGTTATCCTGAAGACCCCCAAGCCCATTCCCCCGAAATACTCGAATATCTCAGGCCCAAGCATCTCTTTGGATCTGAACTATACAGATGATGGCTTCTGCAACTCTTGTCATTGTGATAATAAGACATGGGTACAAACCAGCTCAACATCATACAACTCAGACCTTCCCTGAATGTCTTCCTTCTAGACTTTTCTCTTTACCCTGTCTTGTAACATTTTACCCCCTCTACCCAATTCCATCCTCTATTTTTTGTTTCTGTATCCATCAGAAGCCCAATCAGTGCTAGGCAGGGGGTTAGTTGTCAAACGATGCAAGATACAATAGCAAGGGCTGGTCGATTGTGGAGGGCTGTCTCACCACTGAAGAGAGCCAACCCTGGACTGACAGAGGTCTTCACAGAGCACCACTCATGACTACTTGGCTATTAGAATGCCTGTGGTCCATTCATTTTGAATACAGGTGCAGGCAGCTACCTCTGGTGCTAAGATTCTGTGCTATCAAAATCGATGGCTATTGGTGATGTGGCTATGTAAATTAAAAGTGAATATAATTTATCCCTGGGCTCCTTAGTTACATGAGTCACATTTTCTGAGGGCGATAGCTTTGTGACCCCAAAAGGTCACTGTACTAATCTAGAACATTTTCACCTTTGCAAAAAGTTCTATTGTACAGTAACCAGCAATCACAAGAGGGATGGAAGGTAAAGTTCTCTGAAGGCCCTGCCCATATTATCCCTTCCTAGAGGTGAAAGGAATGAGGATGGCATATGTATGGAGAGCTCCGAGAGTTCAGATGAGATACGTCTTCCATCACGATTCAACTTGGTTCTGCAAGGGGAAATTGTTAATTATCTTGAGAAAACCCCCAAGAAATTAATGCAATATGCTCAATATGGCTACCACCCCCAAGACTGATTTATTTTGCTTTATAAAATTTGAGAATACAAATTACATTTCCAGTGCTATTATATTCAAATGCACTCAAGATGAAATCATGCCTGCATCTCATATCACGTTAATAGACATGCATTCAAGAGTAATCTGAAACTCACCAAGTAACAATGTCACATGTAAAATTAGAAATAAAATAACATTTTCATATTGTATTCATTTAGAAATCATTTTCTGCAGGCTTGGCCTCAACGTGCAATCTACCCCTAGGAGCACAAATCCAGTTTATAAAATAGCATTCACCAGGCCTGGCATGAAAGCTTCAACAAACACCCCAGTTTCTAAACACGCTCTGTACCTCCAGCCATAAAATAGGTCCACATGCACTTGGAAGGCTCATCCATGAGACAGAAAAGCAATGCCAGCACCACCAATGAATTATAATGAAGTGTGGTGCTGGGGAATTGTTGGTGAGTCCAGTTTCTAAGACTACTGCTCTGAGCCTCAAGGACATCACTTTACTTCCTTCCTCCATAAGGAGACCCTCACTGCCTCATTTCTGGAAGAAAAAAACGTGGGGCAAGGATAAGACTATAAAACACAACGTGTGTTAGACTGATCTCATGAGATCACAGAATTGATTACGTTATGGTACAATGTGTTTCCGGTTCTTTGATCCTCTTCTATCTCAAAACTGATGAACCTTTAGTGACCATATGTTGAGAATAAACACAAAACACATCTATGATAAACCCGAACTGTCTGTAAACTGAAATGTTCTGTAGGGTTCACAAGATCATGGCACGCAAGCTCTTTAGGATGACCGAGAGGAATGCTCCACCATGCAGATGGTGCCGGCGGCGCCTCTAGAATGATACACATTCAGTGCAAGGCCAGAGGAGTCAGGGCAGAGGACCCAAGAGGGTTATTATCATTGCCATGGCCACCACAGAGCTCTGTGTGCTCCCTGGCCGTATATCCAGGCATCAAGAGTTTAAAAGACTTGGGACTTACTGACAATTGGGGACAATAATCATTTCTTTCTGACTTACAAGTGGAGTAATATCCTGCAGCTTCCCTGTGCTCACCTGCCACAGATGGAAAACTTCTCAAAGATTTTGACCCATGAGTTGAACCCGTGATTGGAAGCTATCTCTTTGTTATAGAGAATGAAAGTGTAGTAAAATAATAAACGCAACAGGTGAGGAGCCTTTCCCACACCACTCCTCTCTTGAGAGTAGAACTTTGATTTCTGGAACCAAATGTCCACCCAGGTTTTCTCCTCTAGAAAAACCAGTCCTCTGCTGGACAGACTTTTCAAGCAAATTGATGGTTATTACAAATGCTGGGTTAAAATCCAGGACTGAAGAGATGGCTCAGAGGTTAAGAGTATTGACTGCTCTTCCATGGGTTCTGAGTTCAATTCCCAGCAACAATATGGTGGCTCACAACCAGCTATAATGAGATCTGATGTCTTCTTCTAACATTGTATACACAATAAATAAGTGTTTTTTAAAGAATCTCCTATCCAGTTCCAGCCCACACTTTGACAGTATCCCTGAATTGTTCTCCCTTTGTACACAATGACAAAGATTGCTCTATGCGATAGGAGAAAAGAAAAAAAAAAGCCAGGCATACTAGGGTTCCAACTTGTCTTAATTAACAGTCCATCGAAATAGTTGTTAGCCAAGCCACATTTGTTTAAATGTTTTCTTTTGTTTGTTTTCAAAACAGTTAATTGCAAGTAGAACTAACAAGGAAAAGGAATCTACTTCGGAAGATTTCACAATAAACCCAGGTCTTGGAATAAGGCCACTAGTGGCATTGGAGTGTTGAAGGAGAGAACTCTGACCTTCACCGCACCAGTGCACGTCTATTCCAGAGGCCTGAGGATGTCCAGAGAGAGAGCTTCCCACAGGAATAGCAACTGAAAACTTTAATGGGAATTATGACATAGCTCATCTGCAAAGTATTTCATGTGAAGGCTTTAATGAATCACATGATGGAATGTTGGGCAGAAGAAGACAACCGAAATCCTGGGACTAATTTGGGTGAAACTGAGAACAGAGCATCCTTGCAAAGTCTGGAGGGGCAGCTGCTCTACTGTCCCTTGGGTGTCAGGCTGAAGGACCCACCGTTTTCTTAAAACACTGTCAGTGAGCGAGGCCAAGTAGTCACAACCTTTAGAGAAATACAGGTCAGAGCAGTTTGTGTTCATCAGAATCTTGGGAAGGTCTGGAAACGCATCTTTAAAGGGAGGCATTATTGCAGAAACAAGGGGAAAATCTCATAGTGGCAGACACGCCGCATATTTTAGCTGATACCAAATGAAGAACCAGAAGGATAAAAGGGGAGGAGGTACTTGGAATATTAGCCCCCTTACCAAATGCATAGTTCACTTCAGAAGCATTCCCTGCGGTGTGTGGGAGGTAAAGGTTCTCGTACTGTGGAGTAAAGCTTTTAAATAATGAAGAGATGTGTGATGTATGTCTGTGCTGAAAGGGAGGGAGGAGAGATGGGGCTCATGTTATCTCTCGATTGACAAAACCATGGTGGAGGATTTCCTTTGAAGACACATAGCTGTGGAAGTCTGTTTTAATCTAGAAATTTTCTCAACCTACTGTCTGAGCCTGACTGACTTCTTGGGGACATGTGGAAGAAGGCCAGGTGTCTCGGCTCCCACACCTCTTTTATGGCCACTTCTCATTCCGGTCAGAGTTTCTTGGGAACGGTCACTGTTAGCAAAATCTAATAAATGACAATTATACATGCTTCCTCCATTTGGGTTCTAATTACTTGACTGAATCAATGTTGAAAAGAATTAACAGGACTTGAGGAATGGAATAATAATTTTTTCTTTACCCCGGAGGTAATCTGGAAGCATTTTCCAGACTTCATTTGCAGAAACCTATATTCCCCCAGCTTTCCAAGGCTGCTGGACCTGGCATTGAAAGTTTTTTGTCAGATCATTTTATGCTCACACAACTCTTCAAATAATATAATTTCAACAGAGTTTTCAAGGCAATGCATAAAGAGTTGATTCGCATCCCTTCGCCCTTTCAGAGAAAAACACTTAAGCCTCGGGTTTCATTGTATTTTAATCGGGACTACACAAATCATTGCCTATTAAGAAAATTATAAGCTCCATATTATAGGTCCCTAGTCAATAATTCTTATTAGGTCGCCACCTAATAACATTCACCAAAGACATTATAACAAAATCAGGGGTCAAATTTCTAAACATTTCAAAACCCATAATAGAAAGGCCACATACATTTGCCAAACACCTCTGAGCTGAATGTTTGTTACTGTGTTTAATACAAAGCAACAGTAAAAATATTCTCATGGGCAGCCACAAAGCCGGGGGTATGGCTCAGTCCTCCAATTGTGAAGCTCATGTTACAGGGCATGTAGAAGGAAAGGGGAATTGACCAGACACTCAGCTCCGGGGGGGGGGGGGACCCTGGACCCTGGGTCTATTGCAAAGCTGCCAAGCTCTGGTTCCCTGTAGGGATGTGTGGGAACTATGGTGACTTGGGGTCCACCCCATGTGCAGTGGGTAGAAAGGGAGTTCTAGGGTTCGGCTCAGCTCAGCACCTTGTGAGGAAGCTATGTAGATGTTCTGTGTTCTTGATGCTGCTGCCGCAGAATATGCAGATCTACACTTCTTAGAAAAGAAGTTGTGCCCGGACTAATGTATAGAAGTGCCAGATAAAATATTTTTGACTTGCTAAATTTGGTAACCAGAACCCACCCAGAGGTCACATGGCATAACTGCAGGTGACCTTCAGTGGCCTCAAGGGCAATGTTAGCCCTGGGAAGGCTGAGATAGCTTGCATCTGCAACCTAATTCAGGGTTGGGAGCCAAGGACACCTCTATCAATGTGACACCCATGATGTAAATAGTGGTTTCACAAAATGAAATTCTTATCCAGAAAGATAAGTTTAGTCAAAAAAATTTTTTTTTTACAAAATATATCCCAAATTGCAATATCCAAACAGCAGTCCTTATTAGGATAATATGGTTTGATGAGGAAATTGCTTATTTTTAAATAACTATCACTTTACCAAGATTCCAAAAAGTCTGACTTGTCTTGAAATATCACACTGGTGGGGATCCTGATCAGATTCTCAAACTCTTTAATATCTGCTTCTTCTTCCAGATACAAGGGCATTAGCGTTGCTTCTATTGTGGAAGTGAGTGGTGACACTTTTGCCATTACTAGTAAGAAACAATTGCACTATTGGCGCCACAGAATAGTTGGATGTTATGGTCAATAGTTCTGCCAGGTTAAATTCCCTTCACAGCATCCGTCAAGATCTAGCATTAAGTTACAGAATATACACCATTTATTGTTTTGATTCCCCTCACCAGCTGGTTGAGGGTTGAAGTTGTGGTTGGAGAAAATCTGAGTCAGGGAGGCCAGAACTTTAGCAAGGTAAACACAAGAGGATGCAAGGTTCAGCGGTTGTTTCTAAGTTTTCCAATGTGGTGGATATGGAAACACCTGTATTTTTCTATCAAACATCAGAGGCATTGACGCTGGGTAAGATACTACGCCATCTCCTGTCCTCTCTAACACATGTAATAAACTTGAAAGCTCAAGAAACTTAGTATGGTAAATTCCAGCATGCATCTACTTCCAAATAAATTAATGCATGCAACATTTTTTCACTGTTCATAGTATTTTTGTATTCTGTAAGACATCCCATAATGAAAATTAGTTCATAAATCTGGATATGAAAACACAGGGGCCAAGGAGATGATTTAGCAGTTACGGGCACTCTCTGTGCTTTCAGGGGACCTGAGTTTGGTTCCAATACCCTCATTGGGTTGTTCACAACCATCTAGTTCTGGTCTCCACAGGTTCCTGCACACATGAGGTGCACATAAAATCATGTACATACATATTCACATAATCATTAAATCTTTTAAAAAGTTGATAGCACATAATAATAGTAGTATTACTAGAATTTTATTTTTGAGACAAGGTCTTGCTATGGAGCACTGACTAGCCTTGAACTTCTAACCTTTTGTCTCAGTGCCCTGAGTGCTGAGATTTTAATTGTGTGTATTCTTCTCCAACTAATACAATAATTAATATTGTTATTAGACATTCTATTATGTGTGGGGTGTCAGCCAGAGGTATTAGAGACTTCACTGGCAAACTTCAAGAGGCCTGCAGTGACTATCATTCCCAGCCATATGAGACTCTAAGAAGACCAAGAATCAGAGAAGGAAGTTGTGTTGGAACTCATAGATAGGAATGTAGTCTTCATTCTTGATTTCCTCATCCAACAAAGTCAAAGATAAGGACTTTTGATTTTTGACATGCTCTCAGTACCTTCTGAATATGTCATATAAGATGCAGATTGGAGGTCTCAACAAAAGTCATTTGCCATTCTCCATTCAAGACTCAAGAATTTTCATGGCACTGATCAAATTCAAGTTGATTTTGACTTGTTCAGGCCTTGATGAAGGCTTCTGTGACTTAGCCATGATCTTGGCATTACTCTGAGAGCTACCAATGGTACACAAAAGTTTATGTAACTCTTCCTTGAAGGGACAGTGTCACTGTCATGAGTGGAAATTCACAAGAATGCAGTAAGCAGGGATAAGGGAGACGGAGAGAGCATTTTAGGTCAGATGCAAAATCTTACGCTGTCAAAGGGAATGGGGCTTTGGAGAACTATCCATCCGTGTGTTGACGCAAGTGATGAAGTTGAATGTCCCTAATTTTTACAAGACATGGACAGGATTTAATAAGGAAGTGCAAACAAAGCTGGTGATCATTCTGGAGCTAGCCTGTCATCAGCAGAATTGCCTTCTTGGTGGTGGGTCAACAAGACCATCCTTTTCTATCTTTATCCAGAATCACCAGTTCATTTTACCATGGAAAGGATGACTCCACTGCATTCAGCCAAAGGAACAGCATGTATGTATGAGCTGGGCCTGCTTCCCTCTGGCCATCTCGACTCTCCAAAGTCAAACACCTGGGTGGCAGATGTGTCCAGCTACAACAGACCCTCCCAGAACAGCTGCACACAAGGCGCCCGAGTCAGGAGGGAGGAAGGAACCCAGATACATTAACAAGAAGGGCAGGCAGGGCTCTGGAGTAATCAAGCATCCTTTCCCAAACTTCCTGGAATCTCAGGACCTTGGATGTTTGGGAACCAACCCTGGAGTGATGGATACTAGTTTTGTCCCTTAGTTTAATCAGGCAGATGCAGAGGCTGAAAAAGCCATCTCCTGTTATTAAGAGATTGCTCCCAAGCACACACTTGGAAGTTTGAAGGACTTTCTTTAGGGTTCCTTCAACGGTCTGTATTGGGAAGGTCTCTTGAGGTGGGCTGTGGGGCAACGATGGGCCTTCACTTTTGATTGACAGGGAAGTTTGAACCCTTGTAAGCAAGGACTACACCTAAGGGCTCAACAGACAGAGCCCTTAGGAATGAGTAGGAGGTCTGTGTCCCTCAACTCCAATCTTTTTTTCCATGCCAAAAAGGACTCCCTTTTTAAGGGGGGGCTCAGAAGATTTTAAATAAAAGCAGAATCGATGAAGGAATACTCAAACATAGGGCAATCCAGCCATGAGGCAGTTAATCGGCTTCCTTTCGCGCTTTCTTCGGGGCTAAGAGCTGGAAACACAGTTGTTACCAGCATTCTTCTTCACAGACTTTCCTGGCACCCCCTGGCTCTTCTCCATTCCCTCAACTAAAGCATTCCAGGCTTCTGGCCTCCGGGAAGGGAAGACACAGAGAAACTCAGAGGCTAGGAACAAAATCTGGGGTTTTGAGTCTTTAAAGCTGAGGCCCTAAGCAACCTCAGGACAGGAGAGAAAATGGAGAAGCTACTGGGATCTCGGGTATTCCCTACCCAACCTCCAGTTCCTGCTGAGATTGCTGGGCAAGAACGGTAACTAGGACTGAAAAGGAAGAACTCCGAGAACTCTGAGGCCTTGAAGGACAGATGTGTGCCATGCTGTGTCTACTTCCTACCTCAAGATGGTGCTTCCGGAGTAGAGGCGAGCGCTCTTAACTCACAATCATTTATCAGTGCTGGAAGGCAACAGAATTCCTGGGCTTCCTCTCCGCCGTCCTTGCAATTGCTGGACAGGAGACAGTATCCCAGAGTGCCCACACAGACAACTCAGCAGGACGAGGGCCCCTCCCTAGCAGGCTTGTCACGACAAGGCCCCAGAACGGTCAAACAATTCCAGGGTGACTGTCCCTGGAAGGAGGGGGCAATGGCCCCGACCTGTGTATGGACTGATGACAGAACACTAGATGGACCTGGGTGACTTGGGAAACGTCCTCATGATTACATTGATTAGGTGATTACAGAGCTCTCTTCCCCTATAGTGCTGGGCAAGCCTTGGAAGAAAGGGAAGAGAGAGACTCAATTCACCGAGAGTTCATATCCATCTAGATGCTTCAGATGGAAGTTAAACAGAGTTCAGGCAGAGCTGCATTGAAAATACACTTGAAAGATAAGCACTAAAATTCATGCTCATTACTTGCTCATGGCATAAAAGTACAAGCCATGGAGTACTTAACTACAGTGGGTGACCTCAGAGGAGGAAGCAGACAAATCCTAGGCCCTTTCCCATGTCCTTTCTATCATCTGAAAGTGACCCAAGGGCTGTGGCTCAGAGCTTCCAGTCCCTAACATACTGTGACACCGGTAGGCTGCAGAGGCAGCATAGGCACATTCTCACTGCTGGACCACAAACCAACAGCTTAAACCATGCACACTTCTGCTGCTGTTTCCATGGAAACTAGACCTTTTCCTGGGTACAACAAACCTTCAAAAGAGAAAGAATTAAAGTTATCCAAGTATGCTAAGAGGTGGTTTGGAGAGAATGGAGCTTTCTCAGAGACCTGGGTAATGACTCGCACCGCTTTCCTATCACTGTGTAAGAGAGCCTCAGCTGTGTCCAATGCTTTCCAAGCAGCCCTGAATGTCCCAGGAGAGGGGAAGTAGAACAATCTTACAAAGTCCCTATGCTCTGCACTTTTAGCTCTTTCTTCTTTTTAATAACTTTTTTTTTTTACTAATTATCTGGGAATTTCATGTACACAACATAACATGTGCCTTGATTATATTCCCCTCCCATTGCTACTTTCCTAGTTCCCATCTTTATTGGTTTCCTTGTGGTAGTACACGAGGAGACAGTATTGAGAGTTTGTAAGACTTAAAGCAGTGTTTCTCAACCTGTGGTTGTGACCCACCTTGAATTAATAACCCTTTCCCAGGGGTTGCATATCAGATATCCTGCATATCAGATATTTATATGATGATAACAGTAGCAAAATTACAGTTATGGAGTAGCAGCAAAAATAACTTTATGGTTGGGGTCACCACACCATGAGGAATATGTTAAAAGGTCGCAGCATTAGGAAGACTGAGAGCCACTGCCCTAGAGTCTCCATGGGTAGACATTGATCTTACCACTCTTTTCAATTGAGAACATGCAAGTCTCTTAAGGGTTGAACTTGCAGATGGACACTTGATGTTTCCCATCTGGAAGGCTTCTTAGGGAGACGTGGTCCTGGACACACAGGTACAAGAGCTAAGAAAGCACTAGTCCCCATGACACAGGAAAGAGCATTTACCAGGTATCCACCATGGGCAAGTCAGGACTGACTGGATCATCATACTTAACTGTTTGGCAATCTTCAAGGGAGTAAATAGTTTCTTCGTGTTAAAGAAAAGTTGAGGGCTTGGGAGATGTCTCATTTGATAACACATGAAGACTCGAGTCCCTAGCTGGGCACAGAAGTCATGTCTGCAACCCCTAGTGCTGGATGGTGGAAAAGAGAATCCAGAGCTCACTGGCTAGCAAGTCTAGCCCATCAGTGAGCTTCAGGTTTAGTGAAAGATTCTATCTCAAAACAAAAAGCAAGAGGAGTAAAGGGAGAAGACTTGATGTCATACATGTGCACATACCCACATGAACATATACACACAAGGTATACACATGAATACGCACAGAGACACACACATGCACACATGCACACACACACACAAAAGATAGACCACTGAGTGACTTAATCAGAGCCCTGAAGGTTCTTGGACTTGGTGGAACTAGGAACTGAGCCATGAACCTGATTCTTAAGTTAGCTACTCATTTTCTCCAATTCCTTTGGTCCATAGCAGGGTTTGCATCACGCCCTAGGAAGCTGTTTTGGAACTCTGTGGTGATGTTCTGATTGTTAGTGTCTAAATGTCCCACAATCCACGGGTCAATTTCTCATCATAAATGATTCGATGTGCCTGGTGGCCTCAAGCGCACTGCCTGGGGTGGAAGTACTTGGAAACAGGATCCAGATCTGAGCCTTGAATCAGCTCTTATTCACAAACAGGAACAAGGTATCTTTAGAAGTTTAGCCATGGCCCTGTGTGTGAGCAAGAACCAGGTCTACTTTTCTTTATCTCCGCACAGGTTTACTCTCAAGGGTGTGAGGGACACAGAGCAGTCGTTGTGGTATAGAGCTTCGACCTCAGAGTGGAGGAGTGGCTTCTGCTTACTCCGTTCTGCCTTCTCCTGTTATAGAGTTTAAGATATTTACATTTTAAAACAAACACTATAAGTTATCATCTTTATATCTTACAAAGATAATACCCTTGGGACATTTTGTAGATTATTTTTGGTGGCATATTGGAAAGTAGTTATATTTTATATTAATTTCATCTTGAAATTTAGCCAATACATTTCATATTAAAAGAAGGGCAGGATACTGAGTGGGATAGGATCGGGAACTTCCCTGACTTCAGCCTCCTCTCTACCACTGCACCCAGTGTGCATCCTTATTCTCTGCCCTCACTCCTTGCCTGTGGCTCGCCTCTGCTGGTCCTGGTTTGAAGAATAAGCTTGGCTTCAGCAAACCTTGTATGCTTGCATGTTTCTTTTGTGCTTCTCTTTCATTTCTCTTGATTCTCATCAAGGTCTAAGACGTTGGTGCCTGGGGCAGAGCTCAGGTGATGATAACTCTCTCATTTAAGAGCTGAACAGGAGTACAGAGGGGCCTTTTGTGCTTAAAGAACACCAGAATAGTGAGGGTACCCCCTTCCATAGGGGCTACATCACAATAGAGAGCTGAAGAGTTCAGTCCTGCTGTGACACATTTGACCCTATCAGACGGCTTTGCCTCTGAATGACTGGCAGGCTGAAGAAGGGTACAGAGCCTTGCAAACTCTTTCTTTCAAAAAGCGTCTTTATCATTATTGTCAGTACTTTGGTCATTGCATTAGGAGATGGGGCATGTTTTCCAGTTTTGTGGCATCCACCAGTTCCCTAAAATGAGGAGGGGGACTGAGAGCAAAGGAGCTAGCGAGGACCAGAACCTCCAGTAGATCAAAAGGGGCCTTTGTAGTGGTTACATCTGTACATTAAAAAGAATCTCTCCTAGTGCTAAAACAACATCTACATTCATTTGGGTCAAAGCCACATTCAAAATTTGAGAAATCTGACAAACATTGCTTCAGCATGTTAAAATCTGCCAGCTCACAACAAGACAAGAAAGGAAGTCCAGCCGCAGTGTAGAAACACCCCTGGTGCCTCATTCGCACTCCCTACTCCCATCTTCCAGCTTCTCTTGAAAGAGAAAGATTCTGTCCTTTTTTCAGGTGCCAACCTCTCAGCTTAGCCCCGAAACGGGCAGCAAATTGCCCTTGGAGGTTGGTAGACTTCAAGAGGAATTCTGCTCTTTCCCCTAGAGGAAGCCGCTGGAGACTCTGCGTGCCTGATAAAGCCTTTAATAGCTAGAGAAACACAATTTGGGGTGGCCCTCGGGTAGACTAGACATGAATAATGCCTCATAAAAATAATTACTTCTACCCAGAGTACACACGCCAGAGGAGCTTGGTGGGGGCCGTCTCCACTGAGCAAAAGGAATCCTCCACCCAGGAGACTGTCCACAGGCCAGAGTCATCTACAGCGCAGATCATATTCCCTGCTTTGGAGTGTGGCCCTCCGAACTAGTGCCGGAATTTTCTGAGGTCTTGGTTAAACCACAGCGGGAGGTTTGTAGAATGGCTGTTTGTAAGTGTGCAGCATAATCAGGTTGGAAACAACCAACTTACATACTGAGGATGGTGACAAAGGACACTAACCCTAGGGCAGTCCATGTAGCTGTGGAATAGATGGGTCATGAGTAAAGCCGAAAGCTGGAATGTGCCATTGATCCCAGACTACTTATTTCATAAGCCAGCCCGCTAGTGGTATGCAGAGGTCAGCAGCTTGCCGGAAAGATTCCAGCGATAGCCCCAACTCTAGCTGGACAGGAAGAGCATATAGCACATTGCTGTCTGGAAACATATAATCTTTTATTTGAAGGGCAGAGAACCCCTTCATTCTTATGGACACCCCACCATTTCCTTTGGGAAAATGATACGCCTATAGTTTCAGTTCATGAGTTCTATTGTAGACTCGATTCTTTATCCCCGAGACACAGGGATTCAT
The DNA here is from genome assembly GCF_950005125.1 of Chionomys nivalis. Lineage (NCBI taxonomy): Eukaryota > Metazoa > Chordata > Mammalia > Rodentia > Cricetidae > Chionomys > Chionomys nivalis. The sequence goes on along the minus strand of NC_080090.1, from coordinate 27,196,913 downwards.
CCTTCCTTCTTCTGTCCCGATAGGTACTGGCCTGAGATATGCTGATGAGAACCAGCTCTTGGAATCTCAGCTGAAACTGACTTTTGCCGAGTTGGTCCAAGGGAAGCACTGGATAAGGAGGGTCTTCTGAGAACAAAACCGACACATGGGAAAGGGAAACAAGAGACAGGGAACCTCGGTGACTTCTGCTGTGCTCTAGATCCAAATGAACTGGAAACTAGATAAAACTTTGGGGTTTTGTTTTAGTTATGGGAAACAGCATCCACCTACTTCAGATCCCAAATAATTACTACCTTTTCTGTACTGATACTTGCTTAAGCTAATTTGAACTTGGTTTCTGTTGTCTTCAGTGGAGAGCATTCTGAAACACTCAGCTGTGGTCTAGACGGTGGCTTCTCCTCAAACGAGAAGGGCAAAGGTACAGCTGAAGACAAGTGTGGTATGGGAGGCAGGTTTATGCCATGCACGCTGCCTTTCCTACTTCATGGCAAATATCATCTGTGCATGTTGGAGCACCTTCCCAGGCAGCCTCAGTATCCTCCATGTACAGAGCACCATCAGTGGACCAAGTTGGCTGAGCACACAATGTTTCAGATGGCACAACCCTTGCCAGGAACACTGTGCCTTTGCATCCACCAGCATGATATACACGGAGTCTTTCTCTGCTGCACGTAACTTAGTGAAGACGACTATCATTTGACTAGATAGATGCTCAGTAGTTAAGAGCACTTGTTGCTATTTCAGAGGACCAGGTTTGATTCCCAACACTAACCCGGTAACTCACAACTATCTGTCACTCCAGTTCCATGAGATCTAAAGCCCTCTTTTGGCCTCCATGGGAACCAGGCACTCATACGATGCAAAGACACACACGCAGGCAAGGCACCCATATCCATAAAATAAAAGCAAATGAATCTTAAAAAAAAAAAAATAAAGACGCAAATGGGCTGGAGATGTGGCTCAGCAGTTAAGAGCATTGGCTGCTCTTCCAAAGGACCCAGCACTCACATGGCAGATCACAACTGTCTGTAACTCCAGTTCCAGAGGACCTGACACCCTCACACAAATATACATGCAGGGGAAAACACCAGAAATGACCAGAAATCTACCACTTTTTCAAAAGGTAGATAATGAGGTGGCGCATTAAGGGACCACTTGCTTTCGTGACTTTCACGAGTCACCCCCAATCCAAAACACACCTAGGCTTTTCCAGATTCAAAGGGTCCTATTTATTTTCCTAGGCAAGGAAGTCATGGAGGAGCAAGGATAAACGCTTTTGTAACTGGTGGTCACAGGAAGGTATAGAACACTTGGTGGGTGGTATCCAAGCGGACCTTACCACCTTCTTCTCCATAGGTGGTCTGCCTGCATTGAAGAAGAGAGGCCAGGCTTTCTTCCCAGAACCATCCCATGCGTGGCTCCAGATTAGAGCTTGCCAATGCGAGCTTAGTGCAAACTTTAGAAGGCATCAAAGAGATTGAGACCATGCTGCTCTGGGGGCAATGCAGGCAGATGTGTTGGCAGATGCATGATCTGAAGGCTTAAAGGAGCTCTCATTTATGTTCCTGAGAACTACCTGTACCAATTCTTCCGTAGTCACCTCCCTCATCATTCAGGACTGTGAAAGCTCCCCATTTCCTGTCCTGTTCAGAATTAGCACTCTTGAAACACGGGAGAGAGCATCTGGTCCAGGCCCAGGGCCTGAGTGACAGACAGAGTTTGGACTTGCTTTCATTGGGTAACACCACACCAAAGAGTCCTTCATATGCTGCCAGGTCTCAGCTATCTCCACACTGTAATTCAACCGATTCCAGTACCAGGCCGTCGTGGAGACCCCATACGCAGAATGCTGTGGGTCTGTGCTACTGTCTTATAGGTGTCCCCAATAGCAGGATCCCAGCCACATCCAGGACCTTCTTCCTCCCTGTCTGGCTACAGTCTCTGGGACCTCTTGAGTTCTCTTAGGGTTTCATGAACCCTTGAAAGATGAATCCACCCCTTCCTGTTTCAGAGTCTACTGAAAAAGCCAAGAGGCAGGACGGAGCTATTGTGGGCTCAGGATCAGAGTCCAGCCTTCCCACTTACCGGCCACGGAAGGAATTTGGGCAAGTTATTTAATATCCCTCGGCTCAGTTTTAAAGCTAAGATGATAAAGTGAGATCAAGCCGAGTGTCTGGCACACAGTAAAAGCCCAGGCAGGAATGGTTATCTTTGGTATTATAGCATTTTCTCAGAATGCAAGATCACTTTCCTTCAGGGGTTCCAGAAAAGAATAATGAGGACCCTTCAGTCTGCCAGAGTCAGTAATCTCCTCTCCCAAACCCAGTGCATGTTCCGAGATCCAGGAAGTGCTCTAAGAATGCTAGCTCATTGGCTCATCCCACTGTCTCTCACCAGCCGCTCCAATAACAGGCCACTTCAATCCTCCTTAAATGGTTACATCTCAGAGCGGCCAAGAGCCCGGCGTAGTTCCCTCCCTCAGGCTGTCCAGGTAACTAGTTGTGAGAGATGGACTCTGGTCACAGGCAGCTCATTTTTCATGCTGCTTATCCGCGTCTGTCTCCAGAGTCCTGGGGCTGCAGATAAAGATCTCTAGCTTGGGAACTCTGTGCCCCCCAGATAGATCTCAGCCAGAGACCAAACAGTAAACAACCACCACTTCCCACACTGCGTTTCTTGCTTTTTATGTCTTCCTGTGTTTCAAGTGTTTATGGAAAGAAGGAAGAGTTACCCTTCATCTAGCAGGGAGGAGAGCAAGCAGGGCACTTTTGCAATGAGGGGAAAAACACGTGTTCCCTGCCACTCCCACAAAGATGCGCCATCCCCATCATGTGGCATCTACTTGGATAAGAATCCTTTACCATCCTGTCACATCTTCTTCTCAGTTCCCCAAACCCGCAGAAGAACTATTCCTAAGAGGCCCCGTTCATCAGTTCTTGGTGGTTACCTCATCACATCTACCCGTTGCTCTCCTGTCTCTATTACCACTCTCTTACAAACGAGGACCTTCTGAGCTGGGGTCCCTGGGAAGGTGTGACAGCTTACCCTGCTCCTGGGGCTTCGATTCCGTTAAGAGGCGCAGACACTAAGCAGCCAATGATCTCTGTGACTGGTTGGAAAGACGTATACGTACTACAGAATATGTGAGCGCGAAAAGGGAGCCTCAAACTCCTGAGGATCACAGGGCAGTGGCTTTTAATCTGAAGCACCGACTGCAGGGTAAGCCTTAATGGGCAACGCCTTCCCATCCACAACAAGGGCTATGCTCCTCAGGAGGACGGCTTTAGAACCAGAAGCTTTTAGGAGACGCACTTAAACATGAAGTGCCTTCTCTTTATCTTAGAATCGAGGGAACTAAGAATGGATGAGGGACATGTTTTCCTGGTGTTGGAAAGGGTTACATGGGTGAGTAAAGGACAATGTACGGAGTGTGGGTGGGGAAAGAGCCAGGTCCCCCCCCCCCCCATTTTAGCTGCTGTCTCTCCCCCGTCATGCCGCCAAGATTTCTCCAGCTTTGCCTTGTTGCCTACTGGCTTGTGGGTAAAGTAGCTCTTCCATGTGCTGCAAGCGCCTTTATGTTCCTGTGAGATCCCACCATCCGTGGACCGGAAGCTAGGAGAAAAGGTGAGGGGCTCCAGAGGAACGGTAGGGAGGCCCTCACAGCTACAGCTTAGGCGGATGGGAGAATGCGACCCGAGGTGCAGAGTCATGGCTTCCAGACACAGATCCATTGAGAATTCGCGTCCCTGATGTAGATAGGTGGAGGGGGAACCTTAGCAGTCCTGTTTCCCATACCACAAATGCCAGGGTAGATGGTCCTGAAAGTGTGCCTGTCTAGAAGAGGCGGGAGTAAAGGGCCAGACTGGAAAACAAATTCTGGCATCCTAATGGATGAGAATTCCTAGCCTCATATTCCCCAAATAAGCCCTAGAGTTAGAGACCAGGATGGGCCACCCCAGGCCCCGGAGCACCCAGCATAACCTCTCAGTCAGTATGTGAGTGTTTCAGTGTCAGAATGAGGCAGCTCGGCAGCACATGTATGTTGAGGCCCTTCGTTATGACAAAGATAAAACTTACATAAAAGGAAATGAGCTGGAATTAATAGTGCAGACAGCAAGAACAAAACAAACCCTCTAACTAGAGTCAATATGCTTAGAGAGGCAGCCTGTCCCAGAAACAAGAACAAGCTACTATTTAAAAAAATAAAAGAACAAAATAAAAGAAATCTTCTCAATTTAAGATAAAAGAATCAAAATACAAATTAATTTAAGAGTAGGAAGATGTATCTGGGAAGAAGGAAAAACTCACATAAAGGAAAACAAAAAGAGCTGAAAAATAAATAAAAAAAATACTTGTGATTGAAGGTTATACATTTCTTATTCAAAAAGCTAGCAAGAAACTCGGTATTATAAATTAGGAAGTATTCTAAACACCAGTCAATGGGTACATCCAGGTAAACATTTAAGGTATAAAAACCTGGTCATATCAAAGGATCTGAAAAATAGACTGGCCTCATATTTTACAGACCGCCTAGAATCACAAGGAAGTGGAACAATGCCTACAGATTCTGAGACAATATTTCTAACTCAGAAGTCTACCCCTAGTCAAATGATTATCAAAGAAATCAATAGAAGCAAGGCACGTTCAAAGTTGAAAGCATCGAGGAAAACAGCCTCCCCAGTCTTAGAAAACTCTGAGAATATTTATTAGTGAAATAAGCAATGATATCAGGAGGAAGAAAGACGTGGGTTTAGGACGGAGGAGACATGATAGGGGAAATTAGTGAGGAGTGGTCTCAGGAAGCCAGTAGCCCAGCTGGCCTAGAAAGCAACAAGGACAAGAGAGGGTGCGATGGGAAAACGGTCTTCATGGCATGGAGACAGGCAGAACTAGTAGACGGGCAGAATACACTAATAGACCCAGAAGTAAGGGTACAAAGCACTAATTCTAATGTCTGAGAAACAGAGAAAGGAGGACTGCCTAAAGTTTAGGGACAGCCTGATCTACATAGAGAGTTCCAGGACATAGGACATCCAGAATCACACAGAGAGCTTTTTTTTTTTTTTACAAAAAAACCCACAAAACTGTTTACTTATTATATATACACTTCCCAGGAGACAGTGCCAGATCTCATTACAGATGGTTATGAGCCACCATGTGGGTGCTGGGAATTGAACTCAGGACCTCTGGAAGAGCAGGCAGTGCTCTTAACCTCTGGGCCACCTCTCCAACCCCAGCCTCTATTTCAAAAACAGCAAAAAGTACAAATAGGCTTTTATGGTAGCTGGCAAAACACAGACTAAGGGGAGTTCGTAATAGGTGGGAGAAAAACTAAGCAAGTAAAGGGACAAGGGGATTTTTCATAGCAGGAGGAAAATATAAAAAGAAACACACAATAGCCATTATTTCACACAAGGAATATACATAGCTAAGACTATTTTATACTATAACCACACTCTGATAAGTGGAAAGAAAGAAGTAAGCTAACTAACTGTTCATGCACTAGGGAAATGACAGGGAGAGCTGGTGTGAAGAGAATTTTAAGCCACTATAAATTAAGGAAATAATAACCAGCACCTAAAATTAACTAGAGCGCAGCCATGTCCACTGGCCAGCGAGAAAAGCACAGCAGAGAAAGCTGAAAGCAGTTGCCTTTAGAAAGAGCCTCACGGTAGGAGTGGAGGGGCCAGGGCCTGCCTGCTCTTTCTGTAAGCTAGGTTCGTTTTATTAAGCTTTGAAAACCACTCTCATGGATTGGCAATGAGAGGAAGTCAGTTAGAAAGAGGAACATCGGGAGGTAAAAGCTTGCAGCCTTCTTTGCGATTTGTATCTTTGTGCTCGAATCTGCAGGTGTGTAGCTACAGTGGAGGGCTAATGGAAGATTCCATGGGAACACTGGTCACTGTCCCCTGTGTAACAGTCTGCAGTTCTGAGCTTCCTCTGACTTTACCTGCCCAGAAAATGGTTCTCAGCTAGTGTGAAGTCTTCCAACACATGTTCTGGAAAGCCAGGACTAAGCTATAAACAATTGTCTTGCTCTAGAGAACAGTCACTTGGTACACTCTGCCTGAGGCTTGTACTTAACCAAAGATGCACTTTTGCCAAAGAAACAAATCCCATGAGTACCACCTGTGATTGTAGCTGAGTGGGACAATCTCCGAAGCCATCTAGTGAGATGCTGAGGGATGTCTGCCTTTGAAGTATGTCTCAGATGGGAACAGGTCCCATCCTCACTGCAGCCTTGATACCTTGACAGGCTCAAACAGAGTTGCAGAACTCTAAGGCAGGGAAGGGTCAAATGTATGACCTTGAAGCCTCTGTCTTAACCCCTGTCCTTGGCCCAGCATCCACTCCTATAGAGGTCAAAGGCAAGCATCTGATACCTCATAGCGTTCCACCAAGATTCCATTAGCAGGAAGAAGTTATGGCCTTCATAAAATTTGACCTTGTACTGTCCCACAAGCCGTTAAATATTATGGGTTATCTGCTCTTGTCACAAAAGACAATGAGAACAATATGGGGCATTGTGTGTGTGTGGAGTAATGCTAGATATTGAAAACCCCAAATGTCATCAAGACTTTATTTACTGCTCCCCCACATAATCCCCGCTCTATAAAAACGAGAAATAATGAATGGAGGCGGGAGAAGAAACGCCAGCCAGCACTGCAGTCTTGCTGCTGGACGCCGCCCCGAGGAGTCTGCGGAGAGTGTCTGTGAGGACCCATGTGTTTCTGTATGTGTAAGAATGCTCTTACACAGGGGGCTTACTTCATAACTGAGATTCTTTTTCATTTAATTCAGTCATATTAGATTATGGGCCTGATTATGATCATATCCACAAATCAGTATTTTAACAGAGTTTCCATGGAAACACTATATGCCCCTGTTTTTTAACTTTTTTGGACAAGGCTTTGCCTGTTTAACAACTTGAACAAGTTTGGGGAGGACAACATGTTTTGTTTAAGTTACATTAACTGGGGCCAATATTTCCTAATTGCATTACCAGAAGAAACATTCACGGCATTACTCTGTACCATGGAAAAGCTCCCCTAGCCCAGCCTGCGACTTGCTTTAATCACTGGAGAACAGGAAACATAGGAGGATTGCCTTGTCTTATCAAGTTTTAAATGTGTTAACTGGTTTTAAATCTACGGAATAATCTCCCTTATTAAATGACAAAGTTAGTCTTGTTAAGAGGATTGGCATTTGTAGCTATGCACATTTATTTTCAAGATGCAAACACACGAGAGCCCCTGGCCGCTGTTAGAAGAGGTAAAAGCATTGTGTATAAATGAGGGTGTCTCTTTTGCATGTGGGTTTCCGAATGAAAACAAACTCCCCTCAACAAATATCTTCAATAACAGAATATACCAGAAGAAATGTAATCGTAACATGAAGGCAACAAGGGCTTTTCATAAAACAATTTTATTTTTTGTGGGGGTGTGTATGTGTGTGTGTATGTGTGTATATGTGTGTGTATGTGTGTGTATGTTTGTATGTGTGTATTGTATGTGTTTATTTTATATCTTATTGTATGTATTGTATGTGTGTATTGTATGTGTGTGTTGTATGCGTGTGTATTGTATGTGTTTGTATATGTATGTATGTGTGTGTATCTCATTTTCAAACTTATCACTGAATCAAGATCTTTCACTGAACCCAGAGCTCAGCTCAGCTAGACTGGTTGACCAGAAAGCTGCAGAGACTTTTTTTTTTTTTTTTTTTTTGCATACACACACTTCACTTCCAACACTGCTGGTGTGTTACAGGCTTGTATCTGGGTGTGTAGGGTTCTGAAATTGGGTCCTCATGATTGTGTAGCAGAGTTCTTGCCCACTGGGCCATCTCCCAAGTCTCATAAAACAATGTTTGTTTGTTTGGGATCATTTTGGGTATTCATACTTATGTAGCTTTGATATTTATTTCTAATAAAATTGAGCTTGGGAGCAAGGCAGCCAAGTTTTTAAAAATATTATAATATATAAAGACCAGAAAAAGGTCTTACACACTTGTATATATCAAAGTTCACCCTGACAGTGCATAAAACACAGCCCAATGTCTGGGAGATGTCTACATCCTGAAATACTGTAGCACATAATTAAATACCAGGGAGGAATAGTTGAATTTTACAGCATTCAGCACCAAGGCAGTGCTGTGTTTGAGTTGAGCTGTATTTTAACCCATCAAAGTATATTGCACTACAGGGAAGCAGAATATGACTTAAAGAGACATTGCCTGCTCCATTCAAAGTTCCTTAATTCCTCTTTTCTGAAGAATTAGTAGAAAACAGCTAGTCCTCCAAGGCCACCTCTTGATTTTCAAAATGCATGTGTGTAGGTTCACTCAAGCATTCTGAGGTAAATAGGACTGGATATCTCCACGGTGAGTGTGGCTCCTTCCTGTCTGCAGATGTCTGTCACCAGTGGGATGACTATGGGATGAACTCTGGCCTCTCTGTCTTCCATCCCTCTCTTTGAGAAAACCATCTGCTCAGATCTCAGTCCCACATATGTTCCTGTGCAGGAAGACCTCAAAGTCCTCCATGGGATGGCACAGTCTCTACTTCTCCTTTCTAAACTATGCTCTGTGGAGGGATCTGGATATCCGAGGCAGACAGGGGACTTTTTCCTTGGGGCTGTCCAAACAATCAGCTGGGCAAGGAAGGCAGGAAGGCTGTTAAATGCCTTGACTTTCTTGCTACTGTCCGCAGATCAAAGGGAGCTCTCTCCTTCCTGCCCAGTCACCGAAAGAGGTCACATGAGCCTGCAGGGCAGCTTCTGGACAGGGGAGCTGCCATAACCAACGTGTCCAAGATGTGATTGATAACACCACAGAGGAATGGACCATGTTGGCTCTAATTCCCTGAACCAGTAGCCCCCTTCCTCACCTCTGCTCCTGCAAAGATCTCCTGAATGCTACAGAAATGAGACAGCAATCCTTCTCTTGCCTTTACGGCAGTGGCACCACAGCAACGGACCCTGGAAGCCAGCAATGGTGTTCTGCTTCCGGTAGAAATGGAATATCTCCACCAAGTAGGCTTCGTTTGGATCTAAGTTTTATTTAGGGTCTTTCTTTTGCTTTTGCTTAAATACAAAGGAAGGGATTGGAGGAATAGGCAAGATGACAGAGCACAGTAGGGTCAAAGCTGTGAAGAAAGCCAGTCTATGAAGCCTTGACATTTCTCCTATGAGGAGAAAGAGAGAATAATCCTTCCCAGGTATCACTGAGGATTGTCAGGAAGACCTCCCTCTACATGCCAGAGTTGGCCGCTTGCACACAGAGAGCAAGCTGCTCTGGGCAGTGCCCCATCATCACAAGCAGAGGCTGATTCCCTTGCTTCTTGGTGCCCCTTCATTTTCTGATGTTCTTCATCCTTTCTGATCACCATACACTGTGGCCACTTCATTTCTCAGGCTGAAAGAGTGGCGTGCTGGGTGACTTTCAGGAAGATGGTACCCAGGAGACTCACTGCACCTACATAGCCTCCCCTGGCAATCAAAGGTACGATCCACTTGTCCACATTTAAAAGCACAGGCTGGTCAGGTTGTACCAAGGCTTTTCTGGAATCCTGTTTCTGAGGCAACCCTTTGGTTTCCTGTGCAAAACACAGATCCCAGCTTGCCTTCTTTGGCAACATGTCAACAAACAGTGTCTCTCACTTGAAGTCTATTTTCAAAAAGAACTCTTGACTCACTTCCATAGTTGCAAAAAATATAATAAAGGTTTTCACAAGAGCAAGGACATAAAGTTTTGACATCAAGCCTCAGAGGTTAGGGAAGAGCCAGGTAACTTTGGTTAGCTACTTCTAAGCTTCAGATATCTGGCACTTGGCTTTGTATTACAGATTTTAGGGACATTAAGGTCAGTCTACTTTGTAAATGTTAAAGATAGAACTCAGAGAGAGTGTTGGGATTTAGCAGGGTACCAGGGGCTGAGTGATGGCGCCTGACTCTGCCTGGGTCATGTCTGGAACCCAGAGGCTACTGAGTGAGGCCCTGATGAGCCTACAAAGTGATGGTTGTTGACATTCAAGCTTGCGTGCCTTCTCCTCTGCTGACTTCTGTGTCCTCGCTAACATCTGCGTCATCTCACAGGAGGGCAAGTTCTGCTCCAGCAGAGAAGCTGAAGGTCTCAGAAGAGTCTGTTCTTCCACACTGGACTCCAGGACATCTGGACTAAGCAGGGACACTCCGCTGTTACAAGCTGGATGGGGAGCTTGGGATGTGGAACATGTGTGCTGATACTCTGTCGTGCCCACCAAGTCGCCATCTTCCCTCCTTCCTCCCTGGCATTCAGAGGACAGCAAATGCGTCTTGCTAGTTACAGTCACTCAGTGTTGCCAACAGTGAAGGGTTAGCTTTGCTCAAGTGCCCTGCAGGGCTCCAGTCCTGACCCAAACACCAGACAACAGCATTCGCGTAATGTGTGCATGAGAGAAAGAAAACCCTTTCTATGTAATAAGTAAATAACAGAGTGAAAGATGAGGTCTGGGCTCACAAGCAGCAACAGTCCCTCTTTCCAGGGTCCGCGTGCTACAGCCCCCCCCATCTCAGCGTCATAAGCACAGTGGTTTCCTGAAGTCCCTGGCAGTACTGAGCCCTCTATCTGATCTCTCAGCCTAACACACATCATGCCTGCATCTGCATGGACTCTTGACCTCCTTGGGGTGAATTTAGTCTGGCTAGAATCTGTAGGTATACCTGCCCCAGCCTCCCACATCACATCCCTTGATTTTATCCTTAGAGTGAGTGCCATGGATCTCTTCCTTTTTGCATGGTTCCCTAGTACTGTTCCCATCTGAGCACGAGCCAAGGCTGCCTGTGCTTAGCTTCTGTGATCAGGTGAGAGCAGGCACTTTCAGGGCGATGTGGCTACAGACTCCAGGCTGTACTTCTCATGCATCTGTGTGATGGAAGTGTCCATGTGGATTCCGCTGCACTGAATTCGCTGTTGTGTGTCTGGAAGGCTGTACATCTCCAAACAGAAAGCTTAGCCGGGCAGGAACACTACAGAACTGCTCCTCTAACAAAGAAACCATAGACAACTGAGGAGCCTGGGTAAAGGTCCCTTTCACTTTCATAGGAGGATGTTTTTACTTTTCCAAGAAACTCAAAGCATCACCAAGTAGAAAAATTCCAGTTTTTAAGTAATAACTCACATTGCTTCCTCAGGATGGCTTAGTAGATCTCACCTATTCAGCAGCCCCTGCCCCAAGCTGTACTTCAAATGCCCTCATAGGATAGAAACTATAAACATAAGCTGTCTGGGGGGCGGGGAGGGGGGTGTGAAGCACACTCAGTTGATTTTCTCCTTGGCCTCATTAGAATCACAAACGAAATGTTGACAGCACATGAAGGAGCCTGCTTGCTGAGCGCAAATGTTTCCACTCCTATCAGCCTCCAGACTCTGATAGTCACGCTGCACGATGAAAGCTAAACAGCCCGAGGGGGATGACAACACGCTCTTGCTAATTATGCGGGGATTGGTAAGAGGGCCTCCTAGGGACTGGGACTGAGCCTGATAGAGAATGACCAGGGAGGGGGTCTGGAGGAAACCCCGAACAGTCTGGAGCTGACACACACAATAGGTTGCTCAGTATGGCATTCCTGAATTGGATGAAGGGACATGGGTCACTGCAAGTGCATCAGAATGGTCTGAAGCCAGGAGGAGACAGAATCCTCGCTCTGTTAGCAGTGGCACCACTAGAAGGTTATGTATGCATGCCACCACCAACAGCTTGCCTGAGTGGCGCTGCTCTGCCGGCCAGGTGAGCTGTATTAGAGTACAAGCAGCCAGAGAGGGCGATGAATTCTAGGCAAACATACCTATACCCCTGCTTTATAGTCCCCAAAGACAGTGAACTCCACTCATGGGCAAGCTGTCCTAAGACCTGAACTCACCTTAGCTCTAAGTATAGTCCTGAGTAGCTGGAGCCTGAGTACCTATTGTCACACGGAGACAATAGAGGTGATGCTAAGTAGCTTATATTGCTACCTGCCAATATGTTTTACTAAGAATTGAATAGCATTTTAAAAACTTCACTTAACCCTGCTCGTAAATCTGTGGCTAGCAATAGATGCCGAGCCTGGAGACCAAAGAGGTTCAATAATTCATTCAACTTATGCCACTGTTGAAGGCAACATCTGAGCTTGGATGGTTTCTTCCAAAGTTTATGGCTTTAATTGGTTGTTGTTTGATGTTTGTTTTTGATTTTTAACTTGAATTTTTGTTTTATTTTAATTAGTTTATTATTATTTATTTACACCTACGTGTACCTGAACATGTTTACGTGTGTAAAAATACTTGCAAAAGCCAGAAGAGACAGATGCCCTGGGACTGGAGTTCCCGGCAGTCGTAAATGGCCTGATGTGGCTGTAGGGAACAGAGCTGGGCCATCGGAAAGAACAGGAAGCATTCTTAATTGCTGGGCCATCTTTCCAAACCTTGTTTTGTTTTCAATCTGAAATCAGTGGCATGGAGTTCTTGATGCTCCTGCCTCAGCCTGCCAAGTGTTAGGATTCTGTGTCTGCTGCCATGCCTGGCTCTGGACATTGTTATGATATTAAACGATAGGCAGATAATTCGGGGTGACAAGAAGGAGTCCTCAAGCTCAAGATGTATAACAGGTGCGTTAGAATGTCAATCTTTCTCAAGACAACTGTTTCTCCCAAGACTTTTTTTCAGTAATGTGCTTGGAAGGGCGAATGGGGAGTAAAGTTTACAGGGGAAAGTCGAAGACATGGTTCACGATCACATGGCAACATGCATACCCTGAGCAATAGCTGAAACATACAATGAAACGTACAATGTCACAGAAATCCAACTATCATCATAATAAAGGTACAAAAGCCATAAAAAAAACCTAACAAAAAAAACTACATAAAACCTTCATTTTTATGTGTAACATGAGTAAGCAATCAAACACAAACATGAATTTAATTCCAATTTATATTTTCGGGGCAGGGACAAAAGTAGCCAATCCAAAGATCTAAGTAAAACGAGTCGGTGTGAGGCCTTGGCCAGGCTTCCTAAGCTGCCTTGTGTCTTGATCTTTTTGTTTCTTTAATTAGTGCTGTGTCCACCAGCATCTGCCTGTGTTTACTGGTGGGCCACATGAGCGCACTAATTACCTTTAATCATACTTATCCGAATCCCATCTTTACCTTCACTGACATCTTGCATACAGGAAAAGTGCTGGAAGACCACAAGTTGGCGAGACTTTGGGCTGGGGAGTCTGTGTTTTCTCTACGCCTGACAGTACACAGAGAATGCGCCCCCAAATAGCACTTCTAGTTTGGCCTTTTCTGCTCCTTAAATCCCCAGTGGTTACTCCCAAGAGTCTGTTCCCTTTCTGGAGAATTGGGCTGCAACAAAGAAGCCCTATTTCACACACACCGCCACTGCCACCACCACCACCACCACCAGCGCCACCAGCAGCAGCAGCAGTAGCAGCAATATCAATGACAAGAAAGCCCCGCAGACAGCAAGTTCCAAGTGTATGAATTCGGATGCAATTGATAAGGACTGCAAGACAGCACCCCTCCCGCTTGCCAAGGGCCAGCATGCTGTGTTCTGCCTATCCCACAATGCCTCTCTCAGTCCTGAGAAAAATGAGTGCAGAAGAGTGCTTACCAATACTGTTGCAAATGGCAGAGCCTGCACTAGCTGTAGGGAGGCCTGGACAGTCTTTCAAAGTCACCGTCAACCTCACCTGGAAACTCCTGACCCCTAATCCTTTCGGTCATCAGGTAATGAGAGACCTACCAAAGGATAGAAATTCCTGACTGATGCTTGGTGTCCCTTAAATCCAACCTTCACCTTACCCTAGGAGCAAGAGAAAACACGATGCTGAACACAAACTCCCACTTTCTCCCAGAGAAACTATACGGCAGCCTCAGTTCTATACTGGACAGCCTAGAAAGGAACCTGGGCCCTTATCTCCTGATGTAGCGTTAACACATAACTCAATCCGTAACTTTACTGGCCAAAGAATGGGTGCATAGAATGTCTCTGAATTTGAAGCCAGTCTGGCCTGAGTGAAGGTCCTGTCTCAAAACACAACGAAGAAGCATCACTAAAGATTCTGGGACTGTTGTATCATACATGTTCTCATCATCCATGTCAGCCATAAGCCACTGGAGAGCTAGGGCAGACGACCTAACTCCTCTGTGTCTTGTCATCTGCTTTTAAAAAGGGATAGTAAGAGTAAAACCATGTGTTAGCTACTTTTCTCACCACTGGGACCAGATCCTGACATGACAGTAAGCAACTCAGAGGAGGAAGGTTTTATTTCAGCTTACATTCCAAGAGGGGACAGCCATCGTGCCTGAGAAAGCAGGAATTGGAGGCCGTGGGCCATATTGTGTCCACAGTCATGAAGCTAAGAGTGGATGGGATGTCCACCTGAGCAACATCACCGCGGCCCACCCTTCTGATGTCCTTCCTCACTGGCTCCAAACATGAGTCCACACGGGCATTTCATTCTCAACCCACAATAACCACCATGTATTCATTCAACATCTAAACAGCGAGCCCACTGAAACTGCTATCGATGCTGTGGGCAGAAGGAAAATGCCATCTAAGCACATAGACTTGAAAGCTGCCATCTTGTAGTGAGACAATGCAAACACAGTTTGGGGTACAGGTTGTGAACTATCTCCAAAAGCCATATTTCCCATTCTGGCACAGGTCACATTTCTCCTCACTGCTAGCTATGGTCCATGTGACTCCTTTCTGTGTTAAGTACCCCTGCCAGGCCTAGTCTACACCATATCTTCATTGTCTTCTCCCATCAGCCAACCAATGAGAGGAAGAGAGTCCAGGTATATATAAAGAAGGCTGGACCCCGGATGAGACTGCATGGAGCCTTTTCCCTGCCAGTGTGAAGTAGAGCATGACACAGCAATAGGTATGATGCTGTTGCTTTAAGCCACTGAGATTTGAGGATTCAAATAATAATAATAATCAATAATATAATCACCAAAAGGATTTTAACTAAGACTAATCGGTAGCAATATTTGACCTGTTGTGTGCAAAAAAAAAATAAGTGATCAAGAGGATTAAAATTAAAACGATATTTTTAGCTCTTCTGCTGTGTGTCACAGAGAATAAGTCCAAAGTAGAAAGAGGAAGCTCCAGAGACAGAGGGGAAGTCAACTCTAGTTCCAGCACCAGAGAGAGATTTAGAAAGAGAGAGACCTGAAGAGAGAAAGAAACCCAAAGAGAGACACCTCTAGAGAGAAATAACTTCAAGAGAGAGAAAAACATCAGAGAGAGAGAAACTTTGGAGGGAGGAGAGAGGAGGGAAGGAGGGAGGGAGGAGAGAGGGAGAAAGAGGGAGAGAAGGAGGGCATGAGAAAGGAAGTCAATAACTTTGAACCCTTCGATCAGCTGGTGTGAATTTTACTCCTAGTGTATCTGATCACCCAGAATTCCTAAGGGAATGGTTTCACTTTTATCCCCATGTTTTCAATGTCAAACAGCCAGCAGAGATCAATGAAATTGCAGCTCCCCTGGAGTCTAGGGCCTCCTCCCTACTCTCCTGGACTGTTGCAGTCCTTGGGTCTGGCCACCTGGCCCTGGCATTGGGTCGCTACAGCATTCCCTCTGGACAGGGGTCGTCTGGCAGAGGTGTGGGGACATTATGCCATGATTTTACCTAAGCAAACACTAAAACTGGGAGAAAGGCTCAGGTGTATCCTATGGTCCAATGGCAGGACAGCAAAGAAAAGAGATGCCCCCTCTGGGAAAGGTCGGACACAGATACCAATTGGCATCCCTCGTGTACCCATGGAACTCGCCAGCCACCAGTGGACAGGTCATCTGAAATTCCCAGTAGGTAAAAGGTACTTAGCAAAAGAAGCCCTTTTCCTTCCTAGCTCTTAAATTACAGACTTAAACAAGGCTTGTTCTGGATATAGAGTTCAGGATATAGAGAAGGATAAATACAAAACCCAAAATGTCCTTTTTCTTCTTCTCTTAAATCACCAGGGTCACCTCATTAACAGCACTGCCAGCTGGGTGGGACTATTCCCCATCTTCAGAACCTCCCACCTCCCCCCACAGGTTGGGATCATTTTAGACTTTTAATTTTTTTGTTACATAAATAGGATCATCCAATACATATTCTCATTACAAATCACTTTCCTTCCCTTAATAATTTATTATAAGTCTTCTTCCAGATGGATATAATTAGTTCTAACTTAGTCTCTTTAAATAGCTGTCTAATATTGCCTGGAAGAAAGAGCTGGTGCATGCTGGATCTCCAAACATCATCAATTTTGAGAGTTAATAACGGTTGTTGATTTATTTTTGGAGGGAAGTGAAATGTTAACTACACCAATTTATGTAAGGAAACATGCGACTTCCAGCGAGGAAAAGAAAGTGTCTTTGAGGGGGGACGTCTCAAAACACCAGTGTGAGATGAGATGAAACGCGTTGCTTTGAGGTGGACATAAAGTTCCTACCGGGGAAACTAAGGTCCTGCTAGGTGTTGGTGCAGAAGCCCCTCCGGTGCAGGCTTCCTCTTGAGGGGTGGACTGGGCCAGCACTGGCATCAGGCCTCTCTCCTGGACTGCTCTTTGCATGCACAATTGTCTTGCTACCTCTTGGGTTCAGCTCAGGAAGGGGTGGGGAAAGAGCTGCAGGCATTAGCATGCAGGTCACGCAGCCTCACTTTGTTCTCTTGGCTGAGGTCAGATGGAATAAATCAATCAGCCTTCGCATCCAAAGTCCTTCAACGTGTCCCGGAGCCTTCCAGGCCATGTGTGTTCTGGCCCAGCTTTGAGTTGCCTGTGAGAGTCTACAGGAACAAACAGAACCGAAGAGCTCCCTGGGGCAAGCAGCTGCTCCCAGGACCCCATCTACTCTGGAGGTTCTCTCTGTTCCCAGGGCATTTGTGTGTTAGGCGGGAGCAGCCATCTCAGACTCTAGGAGATGTAAGAACATGCACTTGGAATCGCTCGCCCTTCCAGAACCATGTTGTATGCTCATCACACTGAACTCCGGCTCCCTGAATTCTACAAGCAGGATGCTGATCTCAGAGAGTCCATGATCATCCTGTATGGGCATTAACAAAGCACAAAGGTGGGCTTCTTCCATTAGCCAGTCTGACTCTAACAGTACATGTCTTTGAGCCCCTGAACTTTCCTGTAGCTGTCCTAGCCTCCCAGCTCCAACTGTGCTGTTAATACACCTTGTTCAGGCCTCCAAATCCAAGACCCAAGTTGGGCCCTACATGACAAAGCTAACTAGAGCCACAAAAACTCAAAGAAACACCCCAGTCTGTCCATGCTCAGCTAGGTTGGTAAGCACAGTATCTTTCGAGTTTGTCCATGCTTCTGGCCAGAATGACGAGCTCTTGATATAACCAGGCTCCGAGGCTTGCCCAGACCTTTTGTTTACGCATAAGGAGAGCGGATGGTGTATGTTACTGGGTAGGTGGGTGGGAAGAGTTTGGAGTGAGTGACAGGGTGGCATGGTGGAGTAGTGACAGCAGGAACACAATGGTGGAATCGAGCAGGTTTGGCAAATCACAGCCCCAGGGTCAAGGCAGCCTTGGCCAGATTTTTAATAAATAAACCTGTACCGTGGCATAGCATTCAGGCCTGCCCCTGGCTGATTTTACTCTGCATTGGGAAGCTATATAGTCTCCACAGAGACAGTATGTAGCTCCATGTTTAAAATACTTTACCATTGCCTTGAACACACACACACGCACACACACACACACACACACACAGTTTTCTGATCCCTAGGAAAGACAGAGGCATGCAGGCAGATATGTGACTTCACAGTTCATGGACAATTGTGAAGCTTACAAATGTCCATTGTGTTCTGATGTGGGCATTTTACAGGCACACCAGACAGGGCAATGTGCCATCGAGCAGTGATTATTATTTGGTCAAAAGCATCACCCCAGCTCCCTAGCACCCTTTTATACAAAGAGTCTGGAATATTATAGTCGGGGGCCTCATTCCAGCACCCTTGACATCCATCTTTGGAATACTGGGCAGGAAATTCCATTTCAAGCCCTCTCCCCTAGGAGTTGCCTTAGTCCAAACTCCATCTCTGAGAAAGCCCATCAAATGGTGACCCCTCCCCAGGGAGGGTCAGGACCACTCCCACGGGCTACTTAAACTGCCCCCCCCCCAGAGAATGAACAAAAACGTGGTCTCTAGGTTTTGCGTGGTCTCCCCTTCTCTCTCTCTCTTTCCCTCTCCATGCTTTCTGGGTGCCACCAGGGAGCATTGCATTAAACATGGGCATTTTTTATTCGATTTAATTCGGTCTGAATGGAATCATTTGCATCGACAGAGAGGCTTGTTTTAAGGAAAACCTAACAATTATCATTACATTGCATGCACATGAAAATGAGGAAGAAATGTGGGAAAGAAGGAATGGAGGAGGAAGAAAACATTTACTCTTTCCTGAAACGGATGTGGCTCTCCTGTTAGTCCCCACATTAACAGAATTAACTGGACACAGTCTCCTAACTGTCTCCATTGCCTCAGATGCAAAAGGTGCTGAAGAGCCGGGCGGTGGTGGCGCACGCCTTTAATCCCAGCACTCGGGAGGCAGAGGCAGGCGGATCTCTGTGAGTTCAAGGCCAGCCTGGGCTACAAGAGCTAGTTCCAGGACAGGCTCCAAAACCACAGAGAAACCCTGTCTCGAAAACCCCCCCCCCAAAAAAAAAAGGTGCTGAAGAGAAGGGACAAGAGGCATAGGCTGAGTCAAGAGGAATTTCTAGAAATGACAGGGTAAACATGTTATAATCTATGAGGTGGGAAGCAGGTTGTCCACAGAGGAAAGATCTCTCCCAAGGAACTATTCGGGAGAACAACATACAATATCAGGTCTCACGTACAGGGGATTCCTTGCCTCCCTCAGTAACCGACTACCTCAGAATGGTATGAGAAGTCAAATTCTCCCCGGATCTCTTCTATTGAGAGCAGATCAGATTCTCAAGGGTCATTGCACCCTCGGGTAGCCCTCATGAAGTCACTCTGGGCTGGATTTAATCCTGGACACAATCTTGAAAAGCACTGAGTACCATTAGCCCCATATGAGATGAGGGTTTGTGTGGGCAAGCTTAATTCTGACCTATCTGATCCCAGAGTTCACACTCAACTGCTCAACTATACTTCTTGGGGCCAGAGGTTTACCTTATGCAACCTCAATAAAAAGAGACTTTGTCCCCTGACCAGTCACAGAAGGTTTGTGGAACAATCTGGAGTGTAAAAACAGGCTCACTTCAGGCACCCTAAGTCCACTTTGGTCAATGGCCAGGCATTTGCACATTCAAAGTGATGGTTTTAGCCCCATTAGGGAAGTTAGCAGCACTGGCTACTGGTAAACAAGCAAGTTCATTGCTGTCCAGCTCCTACAGAGTCAGTTTTCTTGTTTCCTATGTGAAGAGGCTTGAGAAAGGGCCGTGAACCTCAGCATTAGGGAGTGCAGAAAACCGAGTATTTCATACTTTCAGAAGGTCGGAAGCTCCAGAAGGTCAATTCAATGAGGGGGAGGGAAAAGCGGGCATGGATCAAACAGTAAAGTAGCTGAGACATATTTGTGGCACTGGGGATGAGGGCTTGGAAATGTCTATGGAAGGACCATAGCTGTGTGTTTCAGGGCATGGAGACCTGTCAATATGGCTATTCTCCAAGGATGTGGGCAGAATGCACCCTTGATAGCCAAAGACGTGCACCGTAGAAACTGTGTTAGCCTCCAGCAGGCCAATTTGTTCTCAAATTACACACTTGGCTGGCTGTGTTGCGAGACCCTTGAGTTGGGGATCTGTTTCAGGCACCCCTGCCCAGTGAGGGTTGACACAGCATGGTTGATAAGTCAACAGAATGCAGAAGCCACAGCCGGATTAAGAAGGCTGTTTTATTTTGGTGCCCTGGACTTCAAGCAGATTAAATAATCAAAAAGGCCGGGCCACCGGGGTCATGTTTGAATGCTACAGCTGTTCAGTAAGGTCTGACCAACATTCTTTATGTGGCTCGCTGTCTGAATGGGGGAGGTAGAGGAGATCCCAGGGAGGCTGACACTGTGAGAAAAAAGACGGGACACAATCAAAAGATCCTCTTATGGAAAAGGACCACAGCAGACGGGGACAAGGGGGTGGGCTGCTTAAAGCAGCGACCTCCTGCAAGCAGCAACTGTTTTCTGCAGCAGAGAAAGCCCATGCTGGATCCCGGAAAAGTGAATAGAAAGCTGGACATCAGGTTTGCCGTGGCCTGGGTGTGTTGATCTGTAAGCACACAAAGCGGGTTCGTGTTGGCTGAGGGCTCGCACTGCAGAGACTGAGCCATGAAAGGTAATGAATTCTACTGCCCCTACCCCACAAGTCACCCATGGAGAGAAGGAAGGGGTCCCCTCGGAGAAGTGACTCTGAGAAATCAATTTAAACCTGTCTTTCTTAAAACATTAGACAGATGTAAAAAATACTTTTCAGTGGGAAGATGGATGTTTCACCATGCTGAGCGGGGGGCGGGGGGGTCAGCTGGAGAAAAATGTGTGTAGCTGTGGTGTAGACACACTTGGGTTGACATGGGCCATTTCATAGACAATGTGGTACCTTGAGTTGGAGTTCATTTATTATTCCCTTTGGGGAAGTGGAAGGTCAAGAAAAGAGGAACAAACTGGCCCCCATCTCAGGAAGGTGAGCCTTTTTTTTTTGTTTTTTTTTTTGTTTGTTTTGTTTTTTATAAGGGGACTGGGTGAAGAAACATATTCTAGATTTTGAGAATTGGTCCCCTACAACTAATTAACACTTCCGTCTCTGACAACAGTGATAACATCGGGTGATTTCTAATGGAAAGACATTTGGGCTTTGAAAGAAACCATTTGAATATCTGAAAAATTACAGAAAAGAAAACCAGGACTGTAGCCTTTTGTTGGGGAAGGACCGTGATTTTCCATGTCTCTTGAACTAAATCAAAGCAAGCAACACCCCTTGGAAAGCTCCTCATTTGCTTGCCTTACAGGCCTGGGCACTAGAAGACAGGAGCAGAGTTCAAAGCAGGGAAATCAAGATGTAGTACATTTGACGGTCATGCTATGTTTCCCCCTAGGTGAAGCCCAAACCACCAACAAACAAATAACCCTCCCTTGAAAGCCTTAGTGCTGATAACCATTCTCGGTTTTGAATAGCATTCAGTGGCCCTGTAAATGCCTCTACCGTTCAAACAAGTGCCCTTGACAGATGTTTGCCATACTTAGAAATTCAAATCCCAGGAGAGGAAAAGGGAGGGAGACAAAACTTTGAAGAATGATTAAGCAGTTTTTAAAGAAAATATCAATCCTGACAATGAACCCCACTCTGGATTCTGGGGAGCTCTCCCCCACATTCCAATATAACCGTGCAGTGCTGGGTCAGGGATCTTTTTACAGCATCATTTGTGATAAAGAGAGAAGGGAACCCTGGCACCTCAAATGACCCTTCCTTGATGAGAGACGAGTGGATACTGACTTTGACATGGTCACACACACAGAACACGCCATATTAGTTCAAAGAAATGAAGAAAATTTTTAAATACCCATGTGGATCTGCAGTTTTGACTAAACAGGACAGATTGCAGATAGGATACACTTATGATTACATTTATATGGATATATTTTAAAACCAGATCAACACCATTACAAATCCCTCCCTGACTGCTGCCCCACGTCGCTCTTGAGTATTTGGTAGATGAGTATGGCAGATAAGAATTCTCACAGATTCTGTAGACAGTGTGGATTCAAAATATTTTCTATTGGTTGTTGTTTCTGTGACCCTGGGAAATGACTTTGCCTCTCTGTACCTCTCTTTTTTCCTTCTAAATGCTGAAGGCAAAAAACACGCTGACAAGGTCATTAGGGTGAATCTGTAGTTATAAAGCAAAAAGAGTGATCCCTACCCAGAAGTGCATGCTGGCTGGTCATCTGCTATTATTCTTATTAACCTCCGCATTTTACAAAGCTCATTATAATATTTTATATCCAGCAATTGTGGGAATAAAAATCAGAAGGAATATCTAATCGTCTCCTTCAGGACAAATTCCTAGTACTTCGTAAGTCTTGAAATGCTGGGTCCTGGAGCAAATGAAGAGAGTTTGAGCGCATGATAGCACCTTTACAACCTGTGGATTTGATTCCGTGGGAGAGCACTTGCAGGGCAAGCGCAAGACCCTGGGTTTAGTCCTCAGCTTCCCGGAGATAAATCCTTAGATAACTCCAAACGTCTAGTGAGAGCATTCAGGTGATAGGCTCTGCCCCCATTTCAACCCCCAGCTGGAAGTGCTGTGAGCATTTTAGCTCTGCCATAAAACCTAGACACGGTGACACATGCATGCCATCCCAGACAGTCACTGTGATTTTGAAATTATCTAAAGATGTCAACCCGCTAAGTCTATGCAGGGGCTTCTGTGAGAAAAAGCTGGGCTGATCAGAGAAGGGTTGTCTGCCCATGCAAGCACTACACTTCCCAGCGAAAGCAAGATGAGGCAAGTCCAACAGCCTGAGTGGCTGCCATGGGTTACCAAAATAAAAATGCTTATTGTGTTATTTCTAATAATTTAGGGGTAAGTTTAAAAACTTTATATAAAGAAACGGAGCAGAGACAATCATCACAGATGAGGTTTCCCCTGCCACTGCTGTTTGCAGGGCATGCCTTAGCCAATACAGTCAGCCGAAGTCATGTGTGGTCCTTTAAGTTTAAATGAATTAAAACCAAGTCAAAATTCAAAGTCAGCTCTTGGGTTGCAGCAGTCACATTTTGTGAGCTCACGAACTGTCGTTACTGAAGGTGGCTAGTGGCACCCGTGTTGGAGGGGAGACACAGAACATTTCCACCCCACACAAAGCTCAATTGGCCTGCCCTCTGCAGAGCTCCCTTCAGAAGTGCGACTATCAGAACCTCTTCTGCCTTTTTATCTGCCACAGCCCACATATTTGACTCTGACCCCCAAAGGACATGTGCCCCAGAATGACTTTCTCTTCCCGGTGTCATATCAGCCTTCCAGTGTCTTCTCCAAGGCCGCGGACAAGAGGATGCCGCAGTGATGGGCTGGGTGCACTCAGGCCCATTCTGCTAAGAAAGTGAGAACTTCCTTTCTAGGTAGCCGGAAGACACTGCCAGCTCAGGATCACACTACCTGTGAATTCCCTGGCAGGTAGCGACCATTGCTCACACAGTGGCTGGCTCTCCCCTCTATTTCAGGTGTTCTGCTGCTGTTTTCCAGTGTTTGCATCCTGCTCCCAGGTGTGGGCAGCTGCCCCAAGAAATGTTTGTGCCACCGTCCTTCGAACTCTGTGGACTGCAGTGGCCAGGGGCTGTCCAAGATTCCTCCTGATCTACCCCCATGGACGCTAACCCTGCTCCTACAAGATAACCAGATCCACTGGCTTCCTGCTCTTGCATTCAGGTCCGTGCCGCTGCTCAGCATCCTAAATTTATCCAACAACTCTCTTTCAAATCTGGCATCAGAGGCTTTCTATGGGCTTCGGCACTTGGAGGTTTTAAACCTAACCCAAAATTCCCTGCTTTCCCTGGAAACCAGCCTTGCCCATGCTCTACCTGGACTCAGGCAGCTGTATCTGTCATCCAACAGCCTCAATCTCCTGCCCACATCCCTGGGCAAGCCTTGGGAGAACCTGACTGTGTTCGCCGTGCAGCGGAATAGTCTCCAACATCTGGAGCGTACGCTTCTGGAGGCCATGCCCAAGGTGAGGCTGGTACTTCTAAAGAACAACCCCTGGAAATGTGACTGCCACTTGGTGGGTCTGAAACTCTGGCTGGAGAGATTCACCTTTACAGGTTAGTAGTGTGTCTTAGGGATGCTGTTGTGGGCATCACCAGTCGAAGGTGGACCTCTTCCAGCCTTCGCATCTCAAGAGGGTTGAGATGTAGGCATTTGCACATCGTAATATGGATGTCACGCCAGCTTCAGAGTGTGGCAAAGGAGTAAGCGTCTGCTGGAGTGTGGAAGAAGTTTCCATGTGGGTATTTCTGCTTATCACAGTGTGCGTGCAGATGTCATGGGCTTCTATCCAGGAAGCGGGCAACAGAGGGTTCTCAGCTTTAATTTCCAAACATGATCTGATCGAGGCTGAGGCTCTCCCTCCTTAAGATAGCTTCCCTCTCTTTCCCTTTCTAAATAATGATGGCTGTGAATCTCACCAAATACTGAAACTGGGTCCAGAAAGCCCCCCCGGGTCTAAAGTTACTATTTCTTTAAAGAGAAGCCGAAATCTAAGTAAAAGAGCCCAGAATATTAGAGGGAGTAAACGTTGGAAATCACTCTATAACCTATAGACTAAGGGCCAAATCTTGCCTTTTTTTTTCTGTTTATAAATAAAGCTTGATTTGAAGACAGCCATACCATTTCATTATATACTGAACAGGTGTCTTATACAAGAGGCTATGGTGGAGCAGTTGTGACAGAAACCATATAGTACACCTTACAGTCCTTGCTATCTGAGACGAGAGAGAAAAGTGTGGCAGCCTCTGTTGTCATTAGGGAAACAGAAGCCCAGAGAAGTTCAGTGATTTGCCTGAGGTTGCACAGGAGAAGCACAAGAGAGAGGAGGCAGCGTGACTGTTGGGCCTTGGCCTTACCCTCTTTCCTGAGCCCCATATTGCTTCTCTGAGCTCTGCTCCTGTGCTCCTCTCCTCGAAAGTCCTCGATGTGCCAGGCACTACTCTAGACCCAGAGAAAAAGGCAGCGAATGGCGACAGCTGTTATGAAGGTGACATTGGAAGGGTCAAAACAGATATTATTTAAAAGAATAAAGGTATGGATGGACTCAGACGGCAGTGCTAAGACAGTCAGGGCAAATGAGAAGTTGGGAGAGAATGTGCTCCAGTTTAGACAGGATGGGGAAGAAAAGACTTCCGAGAAACTAACATGCGTAAGAGCCAGAAACAGGAAAGGAAGAAGGGACGATAACTGTGGGGGTGGGGCACAGCATGTGCGAAGGGGCTGGTGACTAGGCAACATGGCTTAGTGAGAGACAACCGAGGGAGTCTGGATGGAGATAATGCCCAGGGCATCGTGGGTGCTGGCCCAGTCCACATGCATGTGCAGAGCAGGTGCCCTGCCTGGACTTGATCCTAAGGGAGGTGGGAAGTCCTAAGGGATTCTCACTAGGGAACAGTATAGTATAATCTGACCACTGTGTAAAATGCCACTCTGTTGACTCTCAGAGGGCAGAGAAAAGGCTGTTGAAGGCAGTGTGACTTTAGTGGATCAGAAAAAAGATGACAGTGGCCTAAACCAGGGCTGTAACAAGTGATTGGCATTTGGAACAGTACAGTGGTAGAAACTACTGAGGGGCTGGAGGAAGTGATGGGCTGGGAGAAGGAGAAAGCAATTATGAGACATTCTTTTGTATTTTATTCTGCTTTGTAACTACATAAATGATGATGCTTTTAGCAGATAGGGAATGAGGCAGTGGGAGAGTCTGGGGAAATGTTCAGTGGGAGATTCAGGAAGGGAACATATTTGGAATACTTGTCACACACTTCAGGGGGGAGCTTTGTTGGTGACTGTGAGCTTGGGCCCATTGCTCAGGAAGATCTAAGAACTCTAAGAACTACAGATAGGAATTAAAGGGGGAAAAGGCCAGCATTTGGAGGTACGATCTATATACAGTAAAAACTCAAACTTGCAACATCAAATTCAGAAGTTTCTCGATAGTCTAAGAGCAATCAATACATTGCCAACCAACCAATGTTGAAGTTAACTCACAATGGCAACTACATAACTTAGTAACATCATTCTGATAGGTCAAAAACAAAAGCAAGCACATCTGGAGGTGAGGTGGCTAGAGCCATTGCTTTCATAACCAAATAATAGGCATAAAACAAATCATCCCTCAAAAAGGGAGTTTCATCCAGGAAAAACATGTGTCAATGTTAAAAAGAAGCATTTAGGACATCTACAGCAGTGCAGGCGATTGGCATCCTCCTCTTCAGTCATAAACCTGGACCAGGGCTACCAAGCTGACCGAGCTAAAGTTCATTCTGGTTCCTTGATTCAGCAATGCTCTAAGGTGATGCTTCTCAAGCCAGGACAGTAGCCCTTTTCAGGGAAAGGCAAAATCAGATCAGGGTGCCATGACCCGGTGTTCAAGCATAAAGAACGGAAAAGTATGAACTAGATGCAAAACATCAGAGACAGTCTGCTTCTGCATTCACTGCCTAAAACTAAGCTAATGGGCAGATGCTAGTCTGAACTGTTATAGACAAAGACAAACACTGAAGGTATCAGCCAAAGCAGAGTAATCAAGATCACAGACCCCCCCGACTTCAGACATGTATGCTTAAGTCTAGTGCCTACTTGTGCCAGAGTCCAAAGAGATTGACAATGAGTGAGCTCTTCATTCCATGCAATCATTTGGGGATCTAAGCTTCCTTGGATTGTAATGCCACTGACTTTAACTCATGACATCTAAGGTCGCCAACCAACACATCACACAGAGGGCCATCTTGGAGATTTTTCTTGCTCTGGAAGTAGCATTCTTGTGTCCACGGGGTCAAGCTCAGTCTCATGGCCCTAAAGTGACACCCCAAAGATTTGGAAAAGGTAGTATCCTGTCTGCCTAAGGCAAAAAGATTTGCTTTGGTCCGTGTCGAACCGTCTTTCCTTGATCCAAGCATACAAACAGGAAGGTAAATGATCATCTTTTATTCACGTGTGAACCCATCCTTTTATGTTCATGGCTGACTGCAGGGTACAGCAGCGACATGCTGAACAGTTGACACGATGTATCCATGGGAGGAGTTCCCAGAACAGTCTTTTTTTTTTTTTTTTTGTGGTTTTTCGAGACAGGGTTTCTCTGTAGCTATGGAGCCTGTCCTGGAACTAGCTCTTGTAGACCAGGCTGGCCTCGAACTCACAGAGATCCACCTGTCTCTGCCTCCCGAGTGCTGGGATTAAAGGCGTGCGCCACCACCGCCTGGCCCCAGAATAGTCTTGAAAAGAATTTCATGATTATTCCTCTCCCCCCCATTTCCAGGAATGAAGCAGAGACTCAGAGTGAGGCTATAACCTTATGGAATAGAATGGTTAGCTTATCTACAGACCTAAGATTTGAACTCAGTTTTCTCTGAAACAGACAGAGGTGAAACACTATCAGTGTCAGGTGGGCACAATGGAGATTGGGAGTTGGAACTTCTTGTTCTCTCAACTTTTCTGAGAGACCCTCATGCTGAAATCAGCAGACTTGCCTCTGGGTTCATAGTCCCTAAGATGGCAGTGGAGTTGTGAGGAGCTGCACACCAGGCTACTGAGACTGTGCCAGCCACAGGCTCTACCTTCCTGCCATATCCAGGCATTCACATTAGGCCTTTCCTTTGCTCTGAGTCTCAAGGCTATGGATTTTGTGCAATTCTAGAGTGGAAAGTGGATGTAGAGAAACCCTGAAATCTGGAGAGGACACACAACATACCATAACCTGGGTGAACATCAGCCAGTGAAGTCGCCTGACCTAGCAGTCGGGGTTCTCCTCGTGGAAGCCAGGCTGTGCTCTGGTTGGATTAAATGCCTTTGCTCCCCTTGGGTTTCTGTCTCTCTAGCCTCTTGCCTTGACATACAGCTCCCAGTAAGGGCTGCTGTAGCCGGGTGCAAAGAGAGGTAAGATCCACAGAGGCAGAGCCCCCATCATCTCAGCCCTTGGGTGGGGTGCTGGGCTCAGCTGGGATGAATATATTGTCCCTTTAGCTTCATGAACACCAGTGGCTCAGGAAATTCCTCTTTGGTCCTTTTTCTTTAAAATTAGGATCCATGCCTCAAGGGATTAACACAGAAGCTGGGGTAGTGGGGGGAGGGAATCTGGTGTGCGTCGTTCAACTTTAAGCAATAGCAGCAAAAAGAGCATGTGTTGGGTTTTGACGCTGTCATCAACCCCGGAGTTTCTGAGCCATGTAACAGATCTTGTATTATGAGGTGGCTCTATCTATTTGTAGATCACTTATGACTCATCTTACGATGATTAGATAACACGGAAGGGCGTGCAACTCCCAAAGCCTGAACTACTATGTAATGGCACGTGCCAATAATGCTGAAGTGACAACCAGCATATGTGCCTTTTTGGCATTAATTTAAAATTTTCCCTATGATGTATAATGAGAATCTGCAATCTGCATTTGCAAAGGGAGACTGTCACCCTCCTCTGGGTGAGGTTTGTAAGACAGCCTGAGAGAAACAAGCCACTGGTCCTATGGGTCCTGCCCAGTCAAGTAGGCTTTTCTGCCACTGCGATAGTCCCAGGACATGCCAGAGAGGAAGAAGCAGAAAGAGGGAAGTGTATGGGGGGGGGGGGGGGTTGGGTGTTGATTTATCCACTCACACACTGTGTGAATTAAAAAAGAATTCCTTATAAGAGAGAACGGAAGGACTTTAAACTGTCAGGTCAGACACAACTAGGATGTCCCGATGGCAGAAAACTTGAAGAAGTTCATGCGTGAAAGCTGAATAGTGAACCGGTGTACCGTGCAGCAGTACTGCAGGGAATGATAGCTATCGCACATGTCCAAGGGACTCAGTCACCTTACAGAGACCAAGACCCAAAGTGAGTAATTCCTTGAGACACTTGGAACTCAAAGTAGTAACTGTCAGGAAGCCCGAGAAAACGAGCCTCTTAAATCCCATGAACTAAACATAAGGTATTGTCAGATGCTCAGAGACCAACAACTCAGGGAAAACGTGTTGATGGAGACACAGGGTCTTCGCAATTAACACACAAACAGAAGAATGGCTGTTTGCTTTGTGCTTTCTTGGATTTCCAGTGAGAATCTGGCAGGAAAGGTGGGGAATGGGTGGGAGGGGAGCTGGAAGTCGCAATGCCTTTGGCTGTTGGGCCCGCCCTCATGGTCCCTGTCAGCATGTGCCCAGTGGTCCCCACAGCCTTTATATAATAGTAAGGAAACTTGGTTTCTAATAAATTCTTAGCAATAAGGGATTCTCTAGTCTGTGGCAGGCTGAGGATTTTGGAACGTCATATCAAAGCTCCATCGTTGCCCTTTGCTTTGTGTCTTGAAGGGGGAGTAACAGACAGTGCCATCTGCAGGCTGCCTGAGCCCTGGAAGGGACGAGATCTCCTCTCCATTCCCCATGAACTTTACCAATCCTGTCCTCTGCCTTCTCCACAACTGGCACCCTCACTAGGTCAGCAGCCTGGTTCTGCCCCTCAAGAGGTCCACAAGCCTTCTGAGAATAACTCTGGACAGCAAGATTCCCTGGAGTGTGGGACCAAACCCAAACCAAAGCCAGCCAACCTGCGCCATGCTGTGGCTACCGTGGTCATCACCGGGGTGGTATGTGGGATCGTCTGTCTCATGATGTTGGCGGCTGCTATCTATGGCTGTACCTACGCAGCTATCACAGCCCAGTACCACGGGAGACTCTTAGCATCAACCCGTGAGTCTGAGAAGATGGGAAGCAAGGAGCCAATGGACCATTCAGCAGCCCAAGAGCCACCATGTCAAAGTCCTCCTTGATCACCAAGGGCCTCGAGAAATGTATGAGTGGCCCTCATGTGTTTCACCGCTGTCGTCCATCCCATGTTTTGTCTCCCAAAACAACTAAGAGAAAACATGTGTCAGTTTTTTTTTTAAAGTACCCAAATTTATGGAAGAAATTTATGGTGTAGCTTTCAAGTATCATAGATAAAATAGGCATACCTTGCAATTGAGGAGTTAAGACAATGAGTCTATGCACAGCAACATGAGAAAGGGAGAGGCCATCTCTTTTAGGTATCTTTCCCCGGATTAACTTGTTCTGCAGAGCAACAGGAATGCTGACATCTGTGCCAATCGGCATTCTTAGGAGCTTTGGGGACCACCAGCTGGAGTGCCTGGGAAGAGGCTGGTGATCTTACCCGAGGGGTAGTGGATGCCGCCATAATTCAAGTTCATGCTAGATCGGCGGGACTTTTAGATGTTGTGCATGTTACATATTTAGTGGAAATGTCTGTTGGTTGGGAATTTCATAGCTGGCCACAAGAGTCAGATTATATTTAATTTTCTAAATCAGAAAACCATTTGGGGCTTTCTAAGCTGCAGGAGAAGACAAGAGTTCCATGTCTGGTTAATGGGACTCAGGCCTGGAGCCTGGGTAAGGTTTTCTTTTTTTGATGTGAAGGCACACAGAGAGAATGGATGATCCAGGATACAGGGCAGATATCACCAGAAAGCCACATCCACCAACCAGCTGGAACCTTACTAGAACTCACAGCAGGGACCAACCAGCTGGAACCTTACCCCAGCGCTCACAGCAGGGATGAATTTAGATTCGTCTGAATGGTGCGTGTGTTTCTGCATCGGCACACACAATGCACAGAGGGCATGGATTTGTACAGCTACACCCACACATAAACACCCTCAGAGCAATCAGCTTACCCACTAATGAAACGCAGCCATGTCGGGTGGGAGCCAGTAGCTGTTGATCATCACCCAGATGGTACGCTCACCACTCTGGGATAGGAAGGAAGAAGGAAGTTTGAGGGGCAGGGGAGTTACTGGGGCACTCAAGGTACTTGGTGCAGACATCCTGGCTAAGGTTGACACATGGCTTTAAAGAGTTCAGGTACGGCTTGCTAAGACCACAGACTTTGTCCCAGAGAGTTGCATGCAAAGTGAATTTTTGTAAATTGAATCATCGTTTTAATGCAGCAGGGGAGCTTGCTATTTAAAGGGACCTTTCATGGAATCTTTTCTGTAATGGAAATAATTGGCTCCAGATTGATGCATTTTTCAAATTTGCATTTCTATGCTAGGGTTTCTTAAAGTGGAATATACCTATACCTACTCTTTCTGTTTATACAGCAGGCACTTCTTTAGATTATAACTACTCCGCGCAGGAAGAGAACACAGAGGAGTTAAAGACATGTTAAAAGCAGAAAATGACAAATATGGGGCAAGCTTTCCTCTGGAGCCCATGACAGACATTGTTAATCAATCCCAGCACACTTTGCAGCTGAGCCTCAAATACACCACAGATGGTCTCTTAAGACAGCACTATAGGCAACTAGAACTAATCAGTTGGAGTTGGTTCAAAGGATAAAGCACATTTGCCATTCAGGGTACTGGCTCTACTCAGCCCTCCAGGCCATGTAAACATTGGTTTGGATCTCCAGTCAGTAGCCTATCCCCAAACGGGAACACAAATAGGACACACATATGTCAGGATGGACAGACACCTCATGGGCTATAAGTTGTGTGAACCTTGCACACAGCTGAGTGGGCTAAGGGTCGAGTGTCTTTTTGGAGTATCACTTCAGCTACAGTTTCCTTGGGAGAAGAAGCCGAAGTGTGAATAGCCAACACTCTAAATATCAAAATAAAACTGGATACATAAAATTCTAAGTTTAAAAGCACAATGTATATATGAATGGAAAGTCACAGAGAATCCATTAGTATGTGCAATTAATACATATCAGTGGTTACAATGTTAAAAAGACCAGAACAGAAAGAATTCCCAAGGAAGGCCCATGGCTGCACCGGCTGTCACTTACCATGATACCTCCTCTGTATTGTGCCAAGGTGGCTGATTTAACTGTGTGGTGACTGAGTTCCTACTCCAAGGATATAGCCACTAGTTTCAAGCCACAAAAGCATGTCCCTCCATTGTCAGAACTGTGCCTTTGTTGTTGTTGTTGTTGTTGGCCCAGAATGGAATGTGAGAGGAAATTGAGAAGGTTCGTTATTTTGCATCTCCACTTGACCAAATGTTATTCAAGCTTACACTGTTAGCAGGCATGGCGCAAACTGTTTCCATGAGCATTCCACAAGGAATTCTGACACTCCCATGAGGGATGCCTGAGCTACCACATGCCCAACAACTCCCAGAGCCAACAGCATATGCCTCCTCTAACGAGTGATTTAAGACTGCCAGTCTCCTGTGCCCTGCCAATGCTTCGGAGGTGCTGTAGGTTAGACTGGACCTCAGAGATTACGTAAAAGCCTTTCCAGCATACAGCACAAACCATGAATGTGGCCTGAACCCACGCTTGTCAACATTCTAATCCTATAAGATATCGAAGTACAGATGACAACACAGGCAGACGGCTTCCAGTTTAATAGGTAGCCTTTAAGCAAAGGATTTACGTGATACATATGTACACTCAAATTTCCCTCATTTGCCGGCAGTCACCACACACAGCAGTTGGCAATGAAAATAATTACTTACTCTGAAATGTCAACAGCTTCTCAGCACAGAAAATAATATAAATCAAGTTGTTTAGATGAACAAACGTGGAGTTATTATTTGTTAATACGAGAAATGAAATGTTTTAATTGCAAAATGCTCTGCAGATGAAA
Organism: Chionomys nivalis; assembly: GCF_950005125.1. Lineage (NCBI taxonomy): Eukaryota > Metazoa > Chordata > Mammalia > Rodentia > Cricetidae > Chionomys > Chionomys nivalis. The sequence goes on along the minus strand of NC_080090.1, from coordinate 27,164,608 downwards.
GACCCAGTTTTCAGGGAATATTCTGCAAGAACCACAAATTATCTTTCCCAAGCACTGCAGCTCACGAGGGGCAATTTACAAACGCCACATGGATTATTTTCAGCTGCTTATTACTGCTTTCCTATTCATAGATTCCCCTGTAAGAATGTCTGTCCAGCACCGTGCCAGGCTGGAGGAAATGCTAAGGCCAAAATTCATGCTTAGAGTCGGTTGTTTCTGAGAAAGTCATCTGAAATGTTCCGTTTTCAATAAAGGTGGTGCAACATTGTGGAGAGAGGAAGGTGGTCTTTGCTTAAGCAGGGTACCGACTTCACAGACACTGTAGCTTTTTACAATGAAGTCCATGCAAAAGGCATGGAAAACACACAAGGGTTTGCGAGGAGAAAGATCTGCTAGCAGAGCAGAAAAGCTCGCGGTTACAGCAAGACCTCAGACTCTGCCGAAAAGAATCGTGTGCTCAAGATGATAAAATGCCAGCGGAAGAAGGTGTGATCTCATTTTGCCGTACTAAAATATAAAGCCAAAGAGGGACCCACACCTGGGTTTCCTGCCGAAGGTTCCTGGAAATCAAATCCCATTGTTGATGCTAAGAACAACTACTGAAAACCTCTTGGTCTCACACTCTAAAACCAGTGTTTCTCAGCCTGTGCATTGCAATCCCTTTGGAGTCAAAGGGTCACATTAGATATTTACATTATGATTCACAACAGTAGCAAAATTACAGTAGGAATTTAAGTTCCGGGGGTCACTGCAGCATGAGGAACTGTATTAAAGGGTCATAGCATTCGGAAGGTTGAAAACCGTTGTTCTCAATATTGAAAGAAGTGGCTAAATTGGTTTCCAAAGTAATCTGTATGTACCCCATGTTCATAGTTATATAGCTGTGGTGATATTTTGTTTGTGATCTAACAAATAAAGCTCTCTTGAAGATCAGAGTGCGGAGCTAAGCCACTAATTAGCTGTAGAGGTCAGACAGTGGTGGCACACACCTTTAATCCCAGCACTCAGAAGACAAAGGCAGATGGATCTCTGTGAGTTCAAGGCCACCCTGAGCTACATGAGATTGACTCAGTCTAAAAGAGAAACAGAGCCAGGCAATGATGACTCACACCTTTAAACCCAGTACTTGGGAATCTGGGCCTTTAATCCCAGCACTAGGAAGGTGGAGACAGGAATGGATACAGCTGGGCAGAGAGAAGAATATAATGCAGGAGGAGACAGGAGCTCAGGCATTCAGTCTGAAGATTCATGGTGACAGGGTCTTGTCCCATTTGGTTTGAGGACTCTGTAGATGTAAGAAGTCTGTCTAGTGGTTGCTGCTCTGCTTCTCTGATCTTTCAGCTTCCACCCCTGTTATCTGACTCTGGGTTTTTATTATTAAGACCAATTAGGTTGATGCTACATATAGCAGTCTTTTGAAACCTCTAACTTCCCATGCAGATCATCACTGGTCCAGTGTAGTTAAACCCCATCAGTACATCTACTATATTTTCTACAGAAACCTATAAACACTCCAGCCTACAAGGTGTGCCCGAGCTGGATTATCTAGAGAACTCCAGGGGACCATCCTGTTCCCCCTCTTGATAGAAATTCTTCATATTTTAATGCTCAAATTGCAATGAGATCTCAAAGAGACCTTTGTCTCACTCAGAGACTCGATTTTATATCTTACTGGCCTGCTTTCAGGATCTTGACAAGACAGCTGGCATCTTTTCCCACACCAAAGACACCGAGTGTTCCAAATCCTCTGGATAGGTAAGCAGTCATGCCGTCTCCCAGGTCCATTAAGAAGATCCAGAAAATGAATCAAAGGAGCCAGGAAGGCCCTGAAGAACAATATGTCTAGGCCTGGAAAATTCCAGCACAGTTGCATTGACTTCCTTGTTCACGGTGGGCATTGCTACAGAGCACAGAAAACTCCTCAGCTGGTTCCTGACCAGACTCAGAATCCAGTTAAATCTGTTTCCCGTGGGCTCACAGAAGATCAACTAACACTGACAGAGGGGAATAAAGCTATGTGCTACTTTGATATAGTCCAGAGCCTTTATTTTACAGGTAGGCGATAGAAGTATGGAAAAGGAAAAAAAAAAAAAACTTTCCAAAAGTCACACACAGTTCTCTGTGTGTCCGATAAACCTAGATGCAAAAGCATGTAATTAGCATGGATAATACAAACTAATCCCCCATTAACTTCTGTTCATTGTACAGTCAGCCGCACTATCTAGACCCTGACGTCATTGTACTCCTCATTTAGATAGAATCAGTAATAGCACCATCATCAACACTCACTGATGTGGTGCTGGCTGGCTTTACAGCAGTTTGACACAAGCTAGAGTCACTTGGGAAGAGGAGACTTCAATTGAGAAAATGTCCCAATTAGGATTGGCCTGCAGGCATTTTCCTTAATTGATGGCTAATGTGGTCAGGCCCAGCGCACAGTGGGTGGCACCACCCTTGGGTAGGTGGCCTTAGGTGTTATAAGAGAAAGCCATTGGGAAAGAAGCCAATAAGAAGTGTTCTTCCATGGCTTCTGCTTCAGCCCCTGCCTACAGGTTCCTGCCTTGAATTTCTGCCCTGACATCCTTTGATGACAACTATGATGTGGGACTGTAAGCTGAAATTAACGCTTGCCTTCCCAGGTTGCTTTTGGCTATAGTGTTTTATACCAATATTAGAAACAGAAGACAAACATCCAATTTGGAGCCAAGTATCTTCTAAGCATATTAACCAATTATCTATCTTATAATGAAACCTTACTTACTGCTACATAGCACATGAGCCTAGAAAGCACATTTGCCTAAGGTTATCCCACCAGTAAATGATGGAACAGAAATTCAAATACAAATTGTTGCCCAGTATTATGTCAACTTAATATATGCTAGATTTATCTGAAAGGAAGGAACCTCAATTGGGAAAATACCTCCATAATATCGAGCAATAGGGCATTTTCTTAATTAGTGATAAATGAGGGAGGTCCCAGACCATTGTGGGTAAGGCCATCCCTGGGCTGGTGGTCCTGGGTTCTGTAAGAAAGCAGGCTGAGCAAGCCATGGGGAGTAAGCCAGTAAGCAGCACCCTCCATGGCCTCTGCATCAGCTCTGTCTTCAGGTTCCTGCCCTTCTTGTGTTCCTTCCCTGGCTTCCTTCATTGATGGCCTACAGTGTGGAGTGTGAGCCAAATAAACCCTTTCTTCACCCACTTGCTATTTGGTCATGGAGTTTCATCACAGCAGTAGAAACCCTAAGACACAAGTTTTTCCCCTCTAACCAAGGTGCTTTTCAAGAGTAAACATGTCCCTTTTTGTTCTTTGTTTTGAGTTTTGCTTGTTTGTTTGCTTGTTTTTTGAGACAGGGTTTCTCTGTGTAGCCTTGGCTGTCCTGGAACTCCTTCTCTAGACCAGACAAGATTTTACAGACAACACCACCTGCGGGGGGGGGGGGGGGGTAGGGGTGGGATGGCTCTTTAAGAAATCTAACCAAAGCACCCTATACTTTGATATACATGTGAAAAAAAAATGTATGCATGAGAAGAAAGGCCTCTATGGGAGTGAGAAAGGGGGCAGCCCTGTCCTGACTTCCAAATATTTAATTAACACTAACTTTAATATTTAGCTCTACCAGAAATTCAGAGAGAAGTGCCTAACTTGCTAATTCCGAGCTGGGTGCTGTGAGAACCTGCCATCCTGGTACTCTGCTGCCGCTGAGTTTTGAGCGGATGATGTGTTTTCTATCTCTGGTAAAGTTTCTGAAGCTATGTCGCCCTTGGGAGCAGTGCCCTAGGGAGCTAACCCAGAGGCTCTGGCTCCTCAGGACTTAGGCTATTTTTACTTCTTGAGTGGTGACCCTGAATGCGTGCTCTTTACAGACTTCTGCACCTTGCAGAGCAGCTGTTCTGAAGGACAGTCCTAACTCAGAAATTCTGCTGCAGATACTAAACAGAGCACAGCCTCCAACTCATCTCAAATCCATTGACATGAGATTTGCTGCTGTAGTAATTCAGAGCGAGGACAGGATGTGGATTTCCGTCTCCTCCTGGGCTCCCTCCTCACCTGCCTGTGAGCCCTCTGGTAAGAGTCTGCTAAATACCCTCAAACTGCATCATTCAGGTCTCCGAATGCCAACCAGAGATGTGTATGTGTATAAGGGATCTCATCACAAACCCATTCTCATCCTTGGGGAAGGGGGTTGCTTCTTCCTGAGAGCTCTTTCCACAGATTTGCATGCTGGGTATATCTCATCTTTCAGGCTTCCACTCAAATCTCTCCCTGGCCACCTGGAAACTAAGAGGCATCGCCCTCACCACATACCTGTACACATGTTTGGGAAGGTGAGTGACTTCATTCTCTTTGCCACCGACAGCCACACTTAATCTTTGTCTGGCTCTGATTTTTCAAGAGTATTTTTTCTTCTTTCCCTCCCCCTTCTTACGTCTTTCCTTCCTTCGCTTGCCTCCGTCTCATCCCTGTAAGACTTAGTATTTCTCTATCTCCAGCACAAAGGGAAGTTCTCCCTTGGCAGTGGTACCCTTAGGAGACGATCCAGTGGAAGGAGTCTGTCCTGGACAGGTGTGCCCTCGTTGATAGCCCAACTAGAACTCTCCTGATTTATTCCACACTGCCTTTTGTAAAACTTGCTCATAAGCGCATGTTCAGCTCTAGGTACCACCAGGAACGAAATGTATATCTATTGAGAGGTTTAATGATGGTGTTCATTTTAAGCCAGTTTCTAGCTCACTACTCTTGACATTTTCAACCAAATCATTCTTTGTTTGGATCAGTGGGCAAATTGTTTTTTTGGATGCTTGGCGCCATCTTTGCCCTTCACCTAGTAAATGCCAGTAGTACATTCTAACCAGTGGTAATAATTCTCTCTCTCTGATTGTGTGTGTGCACACACATGTACACGTGCCTGTATGTACATTTGGATGGCAGATGCATGTGCATGTATATATGCTTGTCTGAGAGGTTCCTCAGAACCCATCTGCCTTGTTCTTTTGTGACAAGGCCTTCCTGTGGTCTGAATTTATTTATCAGGATGGCAAGGCTGGCCAGGGAGCCCTAGCGTTCCTCCTGTCCTTGCTTTCCCAAAAGCTGAGATTCCTTGCTTATGCTAAGCACATCTGGCATTTTTATATGGGTTCTAGAGATCAAATTCATTTCCTCGCACTATACTGACTGAGCTAGCTCCCTACTCCCAATATGCATTTTTTTTTTTATGATAAAAACACTTCCTTTGCTAGGATTTCACAAGCCAGAGGTTTACCCGCGGCAGGCTTGACCCTGAATTCCTGAGATGTAGTTAGCTCATTGTGAGATTCCACTGAAAGAATGAGGTCAAGGACGACATTTGCTGGGAAGGTTTTGGGAAGATTACTCACACAACACTAACGAGGGCCCATCTTACACACTACACTTCGTTTAAATAGCACTTACCTGACAATAGCTAATGGCTAATGGCGCTAATCAATCACTTTCCTAATTATCTGTTTAAAATGAAATCTTCCCCTTCATTACACTGCCTTGAATTATGCAGATGAGACCACATAACCCACAGTTTGAAATTTTCCTTGTGAGAGGATCTAATGAAATCCATGTTCCTCGCTCAGGAGTGAGCTGGAGGGTCAGGGCCATCTTCCAATCTACTAAAATCATTGTCCTTCACAGCTTAAAGACAGTGAATTTGGGGTGTCATACCTCAATGAAATTATCATATAAAAAGTTGTAGTGTGATAAATGAAGGCTTTAATGTCTAGGTTTTTGTGAAGATCATAATTAGCCGCTAGTCTAACACTTAACATCAGATACTAGGACTTCAGTGAAAAGATAGCTTTTGGTTTATCGATGCCATTCGAATGGGGCAGCAAATGATTTCTCTATCCTTAAAATATTCACGTCATGGGATGGTGCGATTGTGGCGTGAACTCAAATTTTGCCAGTGAGAATCTCTGACTTGTAGTTGCATACCATGGCTCTTTTATCTGGCTTGTGGATCCTATACTCCTGTAAAGCAAGGGACAACAAAGCCCATAGGCCTTGAATAACCATTATTTTCCAGAAATTTGAATAGCTGAGGTTAGGAATATTGTATTTGTCAGATTCCATCCAGTGATTAGGAAGGCAGGACAAACAATTCAGGAGGAGTCCCCAGCAGGGCCACCCCTTTCACCATCTGGTGTCTCAAGGTCCCCCATCTACCCCCTACACCATGCATGCTATTATCCACTCTTGTATGGCAGAGACAGTACTGCAGAGAAAGGTGGGCCTCCCCTACTGAGAGCCCAGTGGAGAACTATACCAACGTGCTCTAGATAATTTATGGATCCTGAGCTGGCAAATTAGTAAGTTGGGGCAAACGGGTTTCTGTGATCTCGATTTGTTTGTAATTTTTCACTGAGGTCTGTCCATCACAGCCTAAACCCTCAGCTGGCCATGGTTTAGTGGGAGAGAGAAAGACAAGCACAATCCTTGGCTTCTAGAACCTCCAGAAGACTACACAGCTTTTAAATTCACCAGTCCTATAAAGTCATGGCTTTTAATTTTTTATTTACTATTACCATGATATGTGTGTGCGTGTGTTCCAGGGGTTGTACTCAGGCCATAAGGATGGTGTGCTCTTACCTGCTGAACCATCTCTCTTGCCCTCCATATTGCTATTAAAATTAAAAATTGCTGCTATTTTATGCACATGGTGAGGATGGAAGGGTTGTCAACATAGAACCAGTTATTATTCATCGATAAGTCGAGTGCCTGGCAAAAGCAGGAGTCCTGTCCTATGGAATGAGTGAATGAATGAATTAGTAAGTGAGTAACTAAATGAAACAGAAGGTGAACATGCACCATTCCTATACATCCTGTTTTTTTGCATCTCTTCATATACATGTATTTTCCCCTTTGTTCTCTTATGCTATCTCCGAAGTGAGAATAAGGCAGGAACTAACAATCTCAACCCTGACTTGGACCACTACTGACAGAGGACAATAATAATCTCAACCCTGACTTAGAGCACTACTGACCCAGGACAATGAACTGAGCAAGGTACAAGACGAGTGGCAAATTCAAGCAGACCTTACATTCCAAGGTTTGTATGTTTCATCATAACAGCAAAATGGATTAGCGTCTTGACACACACGCAGGAGTTTCCAAAACTCTAGAGAGACTGGGTAGGCCCTGTCATGTCCCCTGTTGCCCTGAGAAAGCAATTAGGTAAGCGAGGCACACTGCTGGCAGCTGGAAAGTTGACAGAGTCCTCGAGAGGAGGCTGGGAAGTACTGTCAGAGGCCCGGAAGATGGATGGAGCCTGCTTATACGCCGAGGCTGATGCACAAGTGGAACCCTGCCCACCCCAACTGGCCTTTCTTCAAAGGTGGCATTGACAGATGAGTATCTCAATGTTTTTGTTTGAAAAAGAAAACAAGAAAAGGCAAGGAGAAAACCTCTTTCTACCCCCAAACTAGCACACATAGCCAATAAACACGAACATATGAGGTCAGGCTGTGAAAAGGGGCAGCCTCTCAGTGCGGGGGAAGGGGAGGTCTAGGAACTATTTGCAAGGTTGTACACCTTTTCTTCCAGTTAAGTCTCAACTGCAAGGATTTTACCGGGATCCTAAATTCCTGTTGGTTGGCTGTGTCCCATCTGCTGCCAGAGGCCTGCTAAAGGGGACCAGGCCTGCTCACAAGTTCATCTTCATCTGCCAAAACAAGGCTGCCTCTCCAACTAAAAAGGCCCCTTTAATTTCATAATGGTAAACAGTATCTGAGTAATTGGAGGAAAACACGGAGTGGATTGTTACAGACCCTCGTTCCCTGGTGATTGACATGAGAGTTGGGACAAAGTCCACGGAAGCAGGGCATGAATTGAAGAGGCTGTTCTACTCTGGGAGACAGAAAGGTCCCCCTGAGGTCACTGCCATCATGGGGCTGCGTCCACAGCAGTCTTCAAGATCAAAGCCAAGTGAGGCTGTTTTATTTCACATCTCCCAAACACAGTTGGGAAAAGAAGGTCAGTAGTCACCCACTTTAAAAGGTCCAAACTAAATACAGTTCCCCGGGCAACCTTGTTTCTCGGCTTTGCTCTGTAATTATCTGTCGAATATGAGCACCAGTTGATACACACTTAGAAACAACAAGTCAGAGATGCCTTGCCTATCCCTGCAAGGTGAGCCAAATGGTCACCTGCCCACATTCTCTGGCCAGCTGTGTAACTCAATAATAGACCAGCAAACCACTTGCAAATTATGAACTCCCTGTTAGCTTGGATGCACTGTTTCCAGGCCAGGGCATATACACTTGTATAACAGTAAACATTTGCTCATACTTGAATATCCCTTTTTAACTGGGACAGAGGTGTCTGGGATCGGTGGCTTCAGAAGCGACCTGGAACACCCATTATGGTCACTGAAGAAAAGACCCACAGGAAGAATTTTTAAGAGAAATTCTGAACCAGATGGGCTGCTTTTGCCTGACCTTGCCTTGGACAGACATCTGTTGTCTATGACTCTAACCCTCAAAAGATAACATGCCTCCAGAATTAGCTGGCTGGAACAGCCCAGAGGTAAGCAAGTCTGACCTCCTTGAAGCAAAAATAAATCTTGCTGAGTGAAATGACCCTATCTCCTACTTTCCTCAAGGAACATGAGGCATGAAGTGACAGTATTTGAAGACAGCGGCCATGAATCCTCAGAGCCCCTATCTGCAGGCTCATTAATTGTAGGTCTGCCTAGTTCAAGATAAGCTGCAGGTCAAACACATAAGACCATCTTCCTTGTCATATCCAATAACCCAAGGATAACCAGAGTGGCTGTCCTCTGACCGATCAGCCCCCCCTGCTATATAATTATGATGTACAGGCCCTGTCAGAAAGGAAGTGGAGGGAACAGCAGTGATTCCCAGCCAAAGAGCAAGTGCTTCAGTCAGCTCTGCTCCTCCGCTCCCTTCGGCCCCCTTTCTACAAATTACCACAGCACACAGACATAGGCGTGAGTGTTCAAAGTCACTCTCAAGTCAAACTCCATGAGGGAGGCTGCCCCCCAAACAAATGACTCCCTTTGGTAAACATAGTTTGGATCAGGAGAGTGCTTGGCACATCTTATGCATCCATCAACTGATGGATCCAGAAATGGTGGATTAAGAATGGACTACATGCCAGGCATGGTCTTAAGCTTTTATAGGAGAACTGTGGTAGATTCCAGCCCTTCAGTACAAATGCCAGCCAGCCATAGGCGGTGGCTGGGGCTCCTATAGGATGGGAGCAGAGAAAAGGCTTCCTTGATAACCCAAGTCTTAATTGTAAAATGTTTTAGCTTTCCCCTGCTCACAAACCCAGCATGCTTCTTGGTCTCTGAGGAGAAGGTCATATTTCAGGTTATGTGTGCTAATATGTGAAAAAAAAACCTATAATTTCTCTGTATGCCCATCACCATCCTTGCAGTATTCCTCAAGTTTTACCTGCTGTTAGGAAATTCTCACTATATTTTCCAACTATTTCCCCTGGGCCCAGATTCAATAGGAACACTGGGAAGGATTCTTTCTTTTGCATACAACCCCATGAGCCTTTAGAATAGTGGTTCTCAACCTTTCTAATGCTGTGACCCTTTAATATAGTCCTTCATGTTGTGGTGATCCTCAACCATAAAATTATTTCATCAGTACTTCATAACTTTAGTTTTGTTACTGTTACGATTTGTAACAAATACTGATATACAGGATGTTCTCAGGCGACCCCTGTGAAAGGGATGTTCAATCCCCAAAAGGGTCACAACCCACAGGTTGAGAAACACTATGCTAGCACCTCAGTGTAAAAGAGCTAGCACAGAGCTGAAGGAGAAATGTTTGTTTTTCTCTTTTTGAAACCTACCTTTCGGGGTGTGAGTGTGCTAGACAAAACAGAGGCCCTGCTCATAACACACTTGATGATCAAAATCATTGGTTACCTGCCACCACGGGAGATTTCCGTTCATCCAGGAGCTGGATGGAAGTACTTGCTGTTACCACGTTGCTTTTGTTGACTGTTCCTATGGGGGGAAAAAAAAACCTCACCCTAGTAAAATAATGAAGAGTTCTGAGGCCCATGGATAGAGAACAACCATACTGGCCTGTGGTCATTAATCTGCAAAGTATGCTGGGACTCTGTCTCCAGAGCCCAGAATGCTTTAGGATGTGGACACTCTGCCCTGGATTCTGGAAGCGACAGGATGAGTTGTTGCCACCTGCTCTGGGGAGAATCCAGTTCTTCATGGTGAATCCGTCACAGGCTTTGTAAGCCATGCGTATTCACTGAAATGTTTGCTCCTGTCTATGGTCTCATTTATGTTACTGCTGGAAACAAGGCCACATGAAAGCGAACTCTGAAGATAGAGGAAGCTGACCGCTATAACTGGTTTGCTATATAGATTTTAACTGGTTTGCGGACTTCAAATTTTAAAACCAATTTTTCTAAACAAAAACACTCTACATAGGGAGATAACTAGAATAGATAACAGTAGAGTCCAGCTATTGGTTTTGTATTAGTAAAAATCAGTTCTAATATCCATTAACTACAGATCATGAGCATAAATTCTGAATTCCCAGTTCATCTGGTGCCTGCCTCAGAAAAAGGAGCTCAAAGAAGTGAGTTGAATGAAATCCATTGAGCTGAGAACCCCTTGAGAGGCTGTCCCTTGAACAGCCTGACCTGATACGTTCCTGTTCATGAGCAGTGTCTGCTAGTTTTGGGGTGGAAGAGGTTTTCTTCTTGTTTTTCTCTTGTTTTCTTTTTCAAACAGAAACATTGAGAACTAGGCAAGGCAAACCAAAACTGGAATAAACACATGACCAAAGTAATTAAGAATTTTCTCTCAGACCAAGTCCAAATAACCAGGTCATCCCTGAGTAGTCAATACAAGCAGCTTTACAATGGCAGGTACCTCGTGGTTTTATAGATTTTCCCTTGACTCTCAAAGAAACCCAAGTGAAAAGTAGCCAGAAAATCTTCTAAGATTGTATATCATTCACAGTTTTACCATGAATTTTTTATTATGTAATTAGATTAAATGTTTAGTAAAAATCCGTTTCCAAACCCACTACAAGGACAGTTTTAATTAATTAGAATCGGTTTTTCCCCCCTCAAGCATAATTATTCTAGAAGAACACAGAAAATGGTTACATAACTTGTGAGCAGACATGGGGAACACTTTGGGGATCCTAGAGCCGCAGTGCAAGTCCCCATGTCATGGCCTGGATGGTTCCTCGTAGACTCAGAAAGTCAGCAAGCTAAGTATTGTTTTCTGCTTTAAGGGACTAAGATAAAGGAAGGTAAATGAGATTTAAATGCTATTGTTCACATAGATGTGGGGTAGAACCAAAGCGCTTACAGTATCCTGGTTGGCACTTCCAGCAAGAAAGTTCTGTGTGGAGAGGTCTGACTAAGGGGCTGTGGAACCTGAGATGCATACATGAGAAACTACACATGTACAAATATCCAAGCTCAAGAAAGAGAGTACGCTTAAAATCCTTGCACTAGAAAAGAGCCTACTAGCTATGCTCCTGCAAACCCTAGCCCTTATGAGAATCTCATCACTGATAAGCCACCTTTCCTTGAGACTCTCTGTTAATGGAGGACCCTTATACACAATATGTCCCTCATAAGACTTATGCTTGTCACTAGATTCCCATGTGAGGGTACTGTTTGAGAATTTTAAAACCCTGAAGAAGTGAAACTGGTGGAGGAAGTGAGTCACTTGGGGGAAAAGGGTTTCAATTGATGGTCTGGCCCCACTTCCTATTGATTGCTGCTTTCTGGCTCTGAGTGTAATTTGTCCGTCTGGACTCTGGCACCCACCACTTTGCCTTTGCTGTCGTGATGGAATGGGTCCCCTCAACTGTGAGCCCAACAAGCGTGCCATTCAACAGAGTTCTTTGGGCACTTTGCTGCAGAACAAGATAAGTGACTTCCGGGTACCTCTTACTCTGCCATCTACATCAGACCTCTGCCATCATGTCTTCTGTAAGTGTCAGAGGCACTGTCTGCAGACACTGACATTTACGGGAATGAGTGACGGGGCAGGTGACAGCAAGCACTGTGGAACTTTTGTCTGTGAAAGTTGAGCTAGGAAGTTTGCAAGGGGTTGACACACAACAGGTCCTAAAATAAAGTGCAGCCACTGAGAAACTTTCCAGAGCAGGCCAACGAGACTGGGGCTCATTCTCTGAAGCTTCTAGAATGTTCTAGAGCCTTCTACAGAAAGCATCTATAAAAAGCCTGAGATGACAAAAATCCAGGAGCAACTGAACGGCCCAATGTGTCTTCCATCTAAGTATGGTTAAGCCAACACTTGAATTTCAGTGTATGTGAGGGTTGGGTTACTTTAATTTTTTCACAATTTAAAACTATAAAAAATTCTTTGTTCTACGGATCTCATTGGTTGCATCAGCCCTCAGTCAGTGAGTGAAGAATACAAAGCTTTGGTCCTACTGAGTGTGTGGGTACACAGCTGTAAGTAATCCTAGCTCTGGGGAGGCCGAGGCAGGAAAGACTATGCTGTGAGAGCCAAGTCATCCAGGAAGAGAGAGAGAGAGAGAGAGAGAGAGAGAGAGAGAGAGAGAGAGAGAGAAAGAGAGAGAGAGAGAGAGATTGGATATGTCTGAGGGTATAAATCACTGAAGTTTCTAGCAAAGGATGCCTGAATCTTCTTTTACATGGATATTGAAAACAAATTGACTGAGAAGTTTGCCCTCAAATTCTATAGGATGCAAAATATCAACCTTGTTTCTTAAAATTCCCTTTGCACCATTTGGTTAAGACACACTTCCACTACATTGGAGGCTGTCACTTGAGTGGAACAAATAACTTGCTCAGACTTGACCCAATGTTCTGCATTAGCTCTGAAGACTGAAATTGGCTCCTCTCAGGATTCAGGCAACACCCCCACAATGACCAGGCCAGCAGAATGAAACAGAAAGACCTGCCCCACCTGTGCTGAAAGGGATGGAGTAGACGAAGCTCCCCGGAAGCTGTTCAGCAGCTCGTCGGTACCAGAGAGGGAAGTGATCTGCATTGAAGATGTTTTCTTTATCTCCAGCCTTCAGGAAGTCTCTGAAAATGAACGAGAAGAGGATGGTACCACTCAAGGCCAAGATGCACACAGTAGATCCGACAGCCTTTGTCAGGAGGGACCAAGGTTGGTTCTGAGAAGTCCAACCTGCCCTCCTCAGTCCAGTGGAGGCCCCAGTCAATACTTCATTCAAAAAACTTCTTTGTAGAGTCCAGCAGTCAGATTCTGAGAATGTATTTCCACTACATTAGGGAAATGACTGGGGCAGGTGTAAGGGAGGCAAAAGAGGCCCCCTTTTAGGACCTTCAGGTTCTTCTTTGTCTATGTTCCTTCTCTCTTGGCACACAGAATGGCTTCCAGGACCTCATTGCCCCCTCTTCTTTCCTGGCCTCCCTGTCCCTTGCACATGGCATTTCTTTCTATGGAGAACACAACTGATGCACATTCTCTTTCCCACTGCATCCCCTCAAAGTCAAAATCACTTTTCTTATTAAAGATTTTTTTAGTAGATGCCTTATGTGTAGAGCTTATGGAGTACAAGTTAATTTTTAAAAAAATCTGTGCATCTATTTACAGAGCCAATTTGTAATGGCTGTATCTGTCACTTCCTCAACTTAGCAGTGTGTGTGTGTGTGTGTGTCTATGTTTGTACGTTATGAATTTGTTGTTTACAAAATTCCAAATGCACCACAAAATATACTTCAGAAATTGTCTCCATCCCAAGTGAATCTAAACACACAACTCTTGTCTCACTCAAGTCTCTGAGCCACTTGGTCACATAGCCTGCTTTTTTTCCTGGGCCTAATTTACACATTGTCACATCTCTTTCCCCAAAGCCCTGTGAACAGTATTTTGCTCAGTGTTTTACATCTCTCTAAAGAGCCTTAAATATATAGTCATCAACTCAATGCCTAGGAGGCAAGCTCTGGGCAGAACTGTGAGTGACTGTCGAGATGAAGGCTAGCCTCTGAGAATGTGTGTGAGCGATTGTCTTGACTGTGTCAGCTGATATGGGAAGAGCGATCTTAATTGTAGGAGGAACCACTCACTGGGTGGGAGAATCCTGGACTCCATAAAATGAGGAAGGTAAGCTTAGCGCTTGTGTGGATTCATTAACCTGTTTTTCTCTCTGCTCTTGACTGTGAAGTAATATGAACATTCTCTCAAGTTCTTACCATCACTTCCCTGCCATGATCGACTATAACCCGGAACTGTGAGGCAAATAACTCATTTCTTGCTTTATCTGTTTTTCCCATGGCAGTTGGAAAGGAAATCAAGATATCCCTCTTTACCTACAGCTTTGCTTTCTGTGTATTAGAAACTGGCTGTGCATGGAGGGTCAGAGGTTTATTGAAACAAACAAATCAGGAACAGACCTGAGACCCTGGCAGTAATTCCTTGGAAGAGCTTCAGGATATCTGAGTGCCCTAACGGTGAGTCAGGAGCCCAGCACATCCCTGCCTCCAGCTGTTCCACACACAGCAGCTGCATTGTCTCTCAAGTTAAGTCCTAAATGACTTAGCAGACGGTGACTTGAAGGAACAAAGGGTTGTGGAAGGGCCAACTGACAGGTGAACGTGTGCACTGGGGCCCCAACAGTAGGAGAGAGAGGAAGGCTCTCAACAGGCACTGGGTGGCCTGAACCTCAAGAAATGAAATAAGCCCCCTTTGAATCTCTGCTTTGAAGGGGTTCATCGGGCCCTGCAGAGGGACCCTCCTACTTACTGATTGGTGAGCTGTTCGGCCCCCACGAACAGGTTGATTCTTGAGAGGCCTGTACGAGTGCCGAGGAAGGCGACCTCGACACCCTTGTCAGAATTCCTGAAACAGAACAGCAGACATCAGGGAGTGCTTCTAGACAGTAAGCAGATAATGGCTTTTACATTTCAAGACTCGCAGGATGTTTGGCAAACGGCTGCTTTGAAATCTGAACTTTAAAAGTCACCAGGAGAACTCACACAGGCAGGCGCACATGTACACATACATGCATGCGCCAAGGACGGACTACTCCTGCCCCTGACACAACCTACAGAAAGAGAGACTTTCAGGAAAGATGTAGTAAGCGCCTGCCGACAAATACAGAAGGAGGGGGGAGATGCACTTGTAGCCATAAACGCTGCTCATCTCAAGGTAGAAACCTGGAGAAACAGCCTGAGACTCAGAGGAGAAACAGGAAGATGTCCACAAGATGTGTTTTTACTGTGAGGCTACCAAGTATATTTTTGGTCTAAAGAATGTCAGTAGGGTCTTCCTTGTGGAAGGAAAGGACTGGAGCTGTTGGACCAGCTTTGGAGAAGCCTACAGCCCGGAAGGCTGACAGACGGAAAAGAATTTATAGCTTTCATTCGAGCACAGACTTTATTCTCAAAACCACTCCCAAAGAGATAAGTGAAATAATGTTTATGAAATATTCCCCAGAATGCTCACAGGCTGGGGACTTGGTCCTCAGGAGGTGGTGCTCTTTGGGAAGCTCTGGAAACTTCAGGAGGATGTCAGTAGCTGGTTAAAGGAAATTGCTGGAGGCAGAGCTTTAGGGGAAATCTTGTTCCTGGTTCCTCCCGTTTCTCCTATTTATGGTGAAGTGAAGAGCTCCCCCGGCCTCATGCTCTTGCCACCGGGATGCTGTGTATGAGCACATGGGGCCGGGTGACCACGAACTGAGCTCTCCTGAGACTGTGAGCCAAGATAACTTCTTCCTCGCTTTGTGTGCTTCCGTCAAGCATGCAGTTAAAGCCACGAAGGCAGCAAGGACTACAACGGCTCCTTCAACATCCCTAGGGTGTCATTTGTAGAAACTGCAGCAACTGCCTATGTAAAGGACTCTCAGCATAATGGTGTTTCATCTTCCAGAGCATACCTAGTGTCTGAACATGATCTTCGGGAGATTTCAGCATGTAATTCTTATTTTAGAAAAGGAAAAGTCCTCTTTCATAAACACAGCTTTCCCAACAAGCAAATTATGTGTACAATGGTAATTCTTGGGCTCTTTCTCTGTCTTAGATGCTAGTAGCAACTTGTTCCAAAGCACTGTCTGTGCTTATTATTCAATATAAGGTTCTTGATTTCTTAGTCTTTGACAGTAGATAAGGTGGCCAGTACTACCTTTAAGTATGTATGTGTTGGGGGTGGGGTGGAGTGGGGGTGAGGGCTGAATAAAAACCAACATGATGCATTTGGCTCTGTTTATAGCCTATACCAAATTGGAAGGCTATCCAATCAGTTACAGATGTGGACAGCAGGACAAGCTACCATTTAAGAAATCTGTAGCATGTGTGAGGAATGAGTCAGCAATCCTTGCTTGCTCCAAATTTAGAGTTTCATAAGACCCTAAAAGAGACACTCACGTATTTGTGAGAGAAAGAAACCCTACGGTGAGATTTGATTCTTTCCCAAGCTCGTAGGGTATACGATCTACGCGAGTGAGAGGGTGGCCCCTAGAATGATAGGCATGGCAGTCTCTCCATGGAGCCCCAGGCTCAGGTTAGACTGCCGACCTGAAGTTTTCTCTGGTGAGACTCCAGCGCCAGTGTCTGGAGAGGCTCTGGCCATGTCTAGCCAGTGCCATCTCCTCTCTCCATATCTTCTATCCTGAAAACCAGCACTAGCTTCCCAGAGTTCAATTCCAAATGGGGAATGCAAGTGGGAGCCTCAGCTTCTCTTGGCTCACACCACACACCACCAGAAGGGCTTGGCGTGGCAGTGGAGGATCTCAACAGCTGAAGCTTTGTCTGTGCGTGTCTACTGTCCTGACATGTAGGGCAGAGACCTGGGTAGCTCGGAGCCTGGGCTGCTGTTCTTCCCCGTCACACTCTATTTTATATACATCAATAGAGAGGGTGGTTTTTTTTTTTTTTTTTGAAACAAAAGCAAATCTGTCTGTCCTATTCCTTTCTTAAAAGCCTTCAATGATTTTCTAATATTCTGAATATAAAATCCAAAATCTTGAGGAAAGGGATACAGCTCAGTGGTAGAACATTCACCCCATATGTGCCACACACTGGGTTCAATCCTTACTATAGCTACCACCACCACCATCACCACCACCACCATCATCATGATAATAAATTAAAAAAGAAATTCCAAACTCTCTATTTGGACCCTCAAGGTCCAGAACTACCCAGCCTGCTGCAGTACCCTGTCGGCACCTGACACCACTCCTCCCTGCCCCCCCTATTCCTGCAGTAACCTCTCATTCTTCAACTGTGCCAAGTATTTTCTCATCTAGTGGTTCTAGGTCTCGCTAGTTCCCTTCCGGAAGTTCCCCTTGCCCTCGACTGGTGCTATCGCCCCCTCCAATCCAGGTCTTGTCACAGTCTACCTGTCTGCTCACTGTGGGGATCCCAAGTGTTAATGGCTCCACATACCACAGAAGCCCTGATGGCAGTCACTATCTGTCTTCCGTCTGGATTACCCCTGCTTCCCCATTGCCTGGCTAGTGTACAGAGTACACACACACTCGATGGGTAGCAGGGAAAGAATGAACAACAGATACACCAGACAGAAAGGCAAAGGAAGAAACTAATGGAGAACATAGACCGAGAGAACTGAACGCTTGCTGCTTGAGGGTCTCAGGAGAGCCAATAGGAAAGCAATAATAAGCCGCTAACACATTTCTAACCCTCGTTTTTGACATCAACTACTCTTTTGATTTCCCTCACCCGCACCCCCTCTTCCACTTCACATACAAAACCACAGAGCAGTAACTGACACCCCCTGAAAGAGTGTTATCCCTTTCCCCTGGCCTCCTCCCAAGTCCCCTCCAGCCTGTGACGGGGGAAGGGCTGTGGCAAGGCAGGAAGTGCCTTCTCGGGACCCATCTGTCGGAAGTGTCACCCTACCTCTGCGACTGAACTTCATGTCAAGTTAAAACTCAGAGAAACTCCACGTCAAGCCCCGGAGCCTGCCTGCCATCCAAGCTGCTACTCTGTTCTAGCTCTGTGGTTTGGAGCTCAGGGGGAAATTAGAAAACTTCAACACCAGGCTTCTGAAACAGTTTAGTTCCTTAAACCATAACTTTGTTTTGGGGGAGCTTGTGCGGAAATGTCCACGAAGCGGGATGCAGACAGCCACTTACTCAGATTTGTTGAGGGCCAGGCTGGTCCAATAGGCTTCAATAGGAGCACTCACCACAGCATCAAAAAGGACTTCTTGGATCAATTCTTTGTCACCTATTGGGAAGGACAGAAGACAAGAAGGCTCTGGCTAGACTCCAAAGAGGGACACCATAGCAGCTCATGGGGCTGGTTTGTGGGGTCAGCAGGCTATGTTCTTCTACAAGGTGTTGCTTTATGAATTAACTTCCCACTGGTTGCAAATATGAAACAGCCTGATACCTGATACACTCTTAATACCCCTGGGCCCCAAGCAATTGGACTAGACAGTAGCAAGCAGTGAGGCTGGGTGTGCACACTATAGTGTTCCCCCGTCTCTTCCCAGCTCCCAGCTCATGCCAGGGCCAGCATACTGAGTCTTCCTGGAAAAGCTGCCTCTGGTCCTCACTACAGCCATCAGTTCAGCTCTCTGCATTCAGCAGGCTATGAGAACGAGATACCACAGTGGAAAATTATGAGGACTCGTAGTATGTGATTTGTTCCATTTCAAACATTTGCTCGTTTTAATGGGGGATAGCTGTCCCTATCCAAAAGGCTGCTGGGCAGAGCACTGTTGCAGAGGCCAAGTGGTAGGAGATCATGAATCTAGGAGAGGCTTTTCAGAGGTGGGCCAGAATTCAGTTTGCCCGAGAGCAGGATGAGATAAGCGCTATAATCAATTTTACATATTGTCAGGACGATGGTTGAGATGCGATTATATCCTGTGGATAAGGTGAACAAGCCCAATGGAGAGAAATGACCCACACAAACTTCAAAAGTATGAAGTATAAAAGTGAGCTGTACATATATCTGCACATTATACAGTGCAGTATGCAGTGACTCATATAAGATATCGGGATGTCTACATCCTGAGGGTCTCATAACTGAAATCTTTGATACCAAAATAGCTCATATTTCAGACTTTGAGCATTTTATAACATTTGGCATACACACTGAGATGTGGGGCTAGGACATGGATGTAAACACAAAATTCATTTTTTTCATATATACCTCTAATATAAAATCTGCACTTAACTACAAACAATATTTTAAGGTGATTTTGTCCATAAATGAATTTTCTGACTGTTATAATGTCATTATTGTTGCTTAGACAATTTTGGGATTTTGGAGTTTGGGATGGTAAATTCTGTATATACAGTTTAATATGCAAGATAATGAAAAAATGTCACACACAGCTCATGGAAACCTACTTAAACAGTAAGAGCATGAGTGAGACACATGAGAAACGATGAATGAATACAGGAAACGTCATTCTTTGGGGGAAGGAGAGGGTACAGGGCAGGGAAACACAAAGACTTCAGTCCTAACTCTGATATTTCTTTCTTAAAAAGTGCCTGAAGCAAACAACACAACATATGAGGAAGCTAAGGGGGGACTAAAGGAAGATGAACTCAGAGATGGCCATGTGGCTATCAGTGAAGACGGTGCTGGCTCTCACAAAGACTTGAGGCTTGATTCTGAGCACCCACGTGGTGACTCACAACCATTTGTAACTCCAACTTAGGGGATCCAATGCTCTCTTCTGGCCTCTGTGGGTACCAGAAATTCAGGTGGTGCATGTAGGCAAAACACCCATACCCATTAAAAAAAATACATTTTTAAAAACACAATCTCGATTTAAAAATGCATTTTCATAGTATCGCTATGCTTACAATATTTTTTTGATACAGTAATTAACAAGTTCAAAGAAATGAAAAATTGGGCTCATCTGTTGCCCACCTGATCCTTTTCCTACCAGAGGATAACCCCCAAAGCAAATCCAGCCCATGAAGCTGTCAATGTGCGGCTGGAGAGTCTCCACACACCTCTGCCGGGATTGCTCTGGTTATTCTGTGAGACACCAAATGTCAAGCAGATTTCCCATCATTGATAAGTGATGCTCATGAAAGGGGGAGCAGGTGCCACGCCTTTCGGTGACTCCCTCTGTTCAAGTTGCAGCTACTAGAACTAGCTTGTCATGGGGAGGTTCTGATCAGACCTCAAGGGAACGTCCAGAGCTCCTGCCCTTCAGTGTGTGTGTGGGGGGGGTCTCCCTCCTACCCCTAGGCCATGATCACTAGCCATTTAGTTCTCACAGAGCATATCCAAGGGAAATGGTTAGAATAGAATACAAGGCAACAGGTGCCGTGGTACCCCCACTCTTGGAGAACTATGAGACTTAGGCTATGATCTTGCCTGAGGTCATTCTTTGGCCAGCCTTACTTCCTTATCCACAGAAGAAGGCCTAGAATAGCGGAGATGTGCAGTCTCTGCCACCTCCATCTTTATCACCTCCATCTTACCCAGCTACCTAACTAGATGGCCTGTGAGTGCAGGGCCGATGTGATTGAGAATACTGTGGTCATAACCTCCATTGTTTCTCATGTCTTTCTACAGGGAGAGACTTGGCTGGGTATGATTGACAGTCCGTATGAAGGCAAAGCTGCTCTTGAAACCTAAGGCTCCTTTGTGGCTTGCAGTTCCCATCCCTCCTCCCGCCCAGAGGCATACTTTGAGAGCACACTCACATTGAAGCAGAGGCTCTTTGCCTTTGAGGTAGAGCTTAATAGCTTCCAGTTGAGACAGATGGCGGTGCTCTGGGTGCAGGTCAGTGTTGCAGTAGGACCTAGGATGTGACAGGGTCCCAAAGAAGAACATATAAATATTCAGAGCATCTTCCCACTTCGTGTTTGGACCAGGAAAACTGGGTAAGAGGGCAGGGAATCCTGAAGCTGATGAACAACTAGTAGAATCTTACCATTCAGCTGCCAAGGACACGTCGGGATGTTCTAGGTCATGCAGGCCTGGAAGTCAAGGACAAAGCATTATTAAGCAGCTGTCTTCCTCCTCTTCCGGTATATCTCAAATTCTCTAGTGTGGCCCTTATGAGGGAGTGCGTTCACAGTAGGTATCAACCCTAAAGGGGTAGGCTGAGATCAAGGGCTCTGTATGTATGTAAAAAGTCATCCAGACGACGTTCTCACTCTGCTGTGGCCAGCACCACCATACCGGTACCCTGTGCTCATCCCAGAGAAATCTCAACTTCACAACAAAGAAGGATGTTTCTACCAGAATGGCTTTGATGCTAGATTCGGGAGCACCATGAAGTCTGGACTGAAAACTGGGCCAGGCCACTGAACTCCCGTGTGATGCTAACAGATTTACTTCTCTGTGTTTTCTTCATGCACAAAACAGGAATGGCACATAATTGGGAGAGTGATGTTATAGGTTAAATTGTATGAGATTGTCAATACTCATTTATGTTCCGCTAGCAAAGAAGGCTAGTAGATGTTGAAGGATTCTGAGTGAAATTGAGCCATTGGTCTAGAAAAGTAGTTAGTAAAGCTGAGGGTGGCGCGGAAGTGAGGCGATCCATGGAATACTACAGACTTCCTGATATATGCTATTGTTTTGATATGATTTGTCTTTCAAAGGGGTGCATGCGTGTGTGTGTGTGTGTGTGTGTGTGTGTGTGTGTGTTGAGAACTTGAAGGCAGCATTAAGAGGGTAGGAACTTTTTTTGGGGGGGGTCCTTGTGGCAAACTTTTCTTACTTTTTTTGATATAAGAGTTTTTTAATACAATTTTTTTTTCATTTTACAAAGCTATCACCATTCTCTCCCTCCCCTCATCTCACGCCACCCTTCTCACCCCCACCTCCCAAGGAAAGTAGAGACTTTTAAGAGTAGGATTTGATTTCCATTACAATAGGTGATTGGTTTACTACTATGAAGAGATTAATGCAGTGGTCACAATGAGTCTCGTGCTTCCTCACTTGTATGAGTGGTCCTATTATATACAGGAACATTCCTTCCCACCTTTGCTATGCTGTGCTGCTTCCGGAACGTCAATCCAATAGGGCCACCCAATCTTGAACTTTAAGCCTCTAAAACAGTAGCTAAGTAAACTTTTATAGGACACTTATAGCCTCATGTGTTTTGATACAGCAGCACCAATGAGGTAAGGCATTCCGGAGAGCCACCCTCTCTCTCTGATTCCAATGGGTCATCTGCAGACAAGCAGTTTTAGACATGCTTAAGTACTCCGATAATGTTTGTAACGTTTCAGGAAGACAGTTTCTCCAATGACTTTAATACTTTAATCCTTGTCAAATACAGATGTCTAAAATACTAGATGCCCAGAATAATCCTGCTTAGTTCTACAGGGAGTAATCTGCTAACATTGGATTATCTATCTTGGAAATATCTTGTCAATCCTTGAGTTACATCAATTTTCCTATCCAAGAAATATTCTCAAGAACTCTACAAGATGTTTAAGTATGATGGTGACTAGTTCCTAGGGCAATCTTGAGATATACATTTTTATAATTTATATATATTATATATATGCACACACATTCTCTTAACCCTTTCACTCACTTCTTTCTTTGTTTCCTCCCTCCTTCTCTCCCTCTTTCCCTCCTTTCCTGCTTCTTTCTCTCCCTCACTTCCTTCAATATTTTCCCCGAGGCAGGAATAAGTCAGTGCTATAGCTAGGAATAACCCAAGAACCAAACAGCCTGCCTCGTGAGATATAATTTCTAGTGACAGGAGAAACAGAAATGAAGCTGGAACTCCTGTAACAGCTGATCTGTTGGTAGTGGCAGAGAAGAACGCATGGGGAGGGGCAGGGAGTGGCAGGGGCGAGAATGCTTCAGACCAAGCTCTGCTTTGGTGGTCAGGGAAAGCATCACTGAAAAAGTGACTTTTACACCAAGGAGAAAGCAAAGACCCATGTGAGCCATGCTTGTGACAGGGAGGAGTGTTCACTACAGGAGTGACAAGGGCAGAGGCCTGGCCGTGGTCCGCACCTTCTTGGGATGCCAGCTGAAGATGTCCTTTCTACTTCCTTCTCTCACTGCAATTTATTCTGCCTTTATCTTCAAAGCTCTCCCTGGCTCAGCATCATGGTACTCACAGATGCGACCCCAGGGATGAGACCCACTATCATTTCTTAGATCTAAGTTCTTGAATACCAAACAAATCTAATTTCTCTCCAGTCCTTTCCCCTTCTGATAAAACCATACTCAGGGAGCTGAAACTAATGACATGCGCCCAATTTATTCAGCAATCATTGTATATAACTATATAAAAGATGCAATGTGTCAGAGGAGATCTTGAAGAGGCACAATATTAGCAGGAAGACTAGCTCAGGCTTCAACTTTCAACACTGTTTTAGGGGTGCTGAGAACTGACCCCAGGGCGTGGTGCCTCTACCGCTGAGCTAAACCCTCAGCCCTGACCTCTCACAATTCTGAGTAAATCTTACTGTTTATCATCTTCAGAGCAGAAGGCATTGGCAAACCATGTGAGGAGCTAGCTACAGAACCCCTGAAATATGGGTGCCATCCTCAAAGAACTTTCCACTCCATGAACAGAAGAGAGCTATGGTCAGGCCAAGGCTCTTCCAGATGAGGGACTGACTAGCAGCCTCAGGGAAAACAGTTTTCTTGTGCTCTTTTCCTCAGGGAGTTGGCAGGGCTGAGTCCTTTTGTTTACAGATGACCCAAGGAAAGAAGAAGATCTGATCTCATTTGTGGAGATAATCAGACACTCGCCGCCCCCCCTGCTAAGTATTCAAACTAATTTCTTGCTTAGTTCTGAAATTCTCTCAAGCAATGGCTCAGCGTAACCGCTGTGGAACACACAGGAAGGGACAGTAACCAGAAAAATGGTCCAAAAGACTGCAAAGACATTGGTGCAGGAAGAAAGCCAGAGAGAAGAGATGGAGAGAAAAAAATAAACAATAGAGGGAGGGAGGAATGGGAGGAAAGAGGAGGGAGAGGGAGGGAGGACAGAGAGAGAGAGGAAGGGAGACAGACAGAGACAGAGAGACGTGAGAGGACAAGCAATAAAGAGACATGCTAAGGGGGACAGATACGAGAGAGGCAAATGATCCACTAAAGACCTCTCCTGCTCTGACCATGAGGCACTTCCTCCATTTCATCTCAAATGGTTTGGGCATGAATTGTATTGCTGCAGGAGCACTGATGCCTTCAAAGCTATACATAGCCCACAGAACTAGAAAATTCTAGAAACTGAAACATGGCTTCTAAGAACACATCCTTTAGTGTATATCTTGTCCAGGCCACAAGGTTGGCTCAAGTCCTCTTGTGTGTCTTTGAGAAGAGAGACCATATGTTTGGCTCTTGGATGGGTACATCCTTGCTTCTGCCCAGAACTGAGTGGACCCCTCTCTCCCTTCTGCTTCATCAGACATCATGATTTCCTCGTCAGATAAAACCCAGTGGCTGTGAAGCACTTCAGGGCCAATCAGCAGATGGACCTAACACAAAGTCCAGGCTAAGCGAAAGTGCCTTACTCAAAGTCATTTCTAGAATAAGAGCCCGTTAAACAGCACACTCCTAATTCCAAATGTTTACTGTTGGAAACAGCAACTGCTTAGGATCAACGGACTGTTGGTGATAGAAAGAACAATTTCTGTGACAGATACTTTGCCTTTACAGATTGGGATGGCTAATGTTTATGGGGTGCACCTGCACTTTATGAAAATGGAAGATCTTAGAGTTACCAGATCCTACTTCTGCTTCCCAACTCCTGTCAATCTCTTCAACCGTCACATTATCCCCCAGTGAAGGATAACACAAAGCCCTTGAGACGGGTGGCTCAACTATGCTCCAAGCAAAGGCTTCCAGATCTTTCTCGGAATTGCTTCTCTTTAGACTTGACTTCTACATTAATTTAATTCTTCCCCTAGCACTGAATGCATGACAAGAATAACGGTGGTATGAGATTCCTATAATTTGCCTCCACTACTTTATGCGTACAACAATATAATAAAGCCAGCTGGGGTTCCCGTCATTCAGAAACCCACACAAAACTGGCAAGAAAAGATGCACTCAGAGGGCAGTGATTTGAGTCAGGTGCCCAAATCACTAGCCAGAGGTTTGAAAGTCACACACAATCTCTAGTTCTCCCAGAGCTGGCTCTGGGCCTTCCTCCCCATACCCAAGGAGAAGCCAACCCAAGTTTGTGCCTTACCTTCTTCAATGGTTACATTCCCTCGGAAGAAGTATTTCCCATGGCCCCTGGAGAGCGCCACACCTAAACTGTGCAGAGAGACAGAGCAGACCTTGAAGTCCAGGGCAGTCACTGGCATAGACTTGCGGGCTAACCTTTCTTTTTTATTTTATTTTCCATTTTCACATTTTCATTTCATGTTCTGTAAACAATTTTCCCAACAGTTTACGTTCAGAAACCTCACTGATTATAGTGGGTGTTGGTTTTTCTTAGGCCCAAGCAGCTGCTTCAAAGTTATTTCTGATTGGAAATGCCAGCGGCAATTGGCTGCTGTTGTGTTTGTAAGATTTGTGGCCAACAGCTTGCCCCTCCAGAAAGCCCTCCACTGGATGTCCTCCCAAGACCACACACCCTGCTCCTTGCTACCACCTTACACACCTCTGTTCTGAACTTAGACAGAGACTCCGAGACCCCAGAAAAGCTGATCTCTTCCCTAGGGCAAACCTAAGACTGGGGACACTCGAATGAGGAGCACAGCCACACTGCTGGCTTGTCAGCCTGGTCCCCTCCTCAGTCTAACTGCTTTCCCACATTCTTATTGGCTTGATTTAAATGCCTTTCTGTTTTGGTCTAAAGTTAGAGACTGTTTTCAAAAATCAGTCCCTTTATTTGGCAAAGCCACTTAGGGGCTCATGTGTTCCTTGGTTCTTCCTGGTTCCAAACTGCATCTGGTCACCATCCTGAGCAGTGGGTGACAATGATGTTAGAATCTACTTTTCAGATTAATCTATCCTGACTATCTTTCCCTTCACTCTGAAAGATACCAGCTCAGGAGCATGAAGCAAGCCTGCTAAAATAAGTTTCCTTTTTTTTCTACAAATCACATAATAACATTGAGTTAACAGGAGCAGGCAACTTTCAAATACTCCGTACACATGGGAAAGGAAACCATTAGGCAAAGTCGTACTTTTAGGACTGTAACGGAGAGACAACACAGAAGGACATTCAGAAAAGTTGAGATGGAAGCACAAGGTGGGGATGAAATGCCACCTGCAGGATTACTGGGTCATGAAAACCAAAGGTGAGACAAGGGTCTTAGGAGGTAGCAAGTGAGATGGTGAAGAACCTGGTGACCCTCTGAACTGGTCTCCTCCACCCGTGGTGGGAGCCCCGGAGATTTTGTGCTGGGAATGCTATGATAAGCTGTGGCTGTTTGGGGTGGGCCTGAACCGTCTTCCCCATTCTAGGACAAAGACAAAGAGCAGCCTGGGCAAAGCCCCTTCCTCACTCTTTCCGGCCTTTGGGAGGGTGTTTGTTATCCTCAGATGGTGAGCTCTGAGAGGCCAGCAGGTTGGGTACAAACACACTGATAGGTCTGATGGAATGTCCATGGTTATGGTCAGCTCTACCTGAAAGGAGTACCCTTGATGTCTGTATAATAGTAGTCATTTGTCATCGCCAAAACCCGTTTCTAGATTGGGGGGAAAGTCATAGAGAAAAGAAAACATGGTTAGTCTGCTAGATGACATTTTTCAGAAATCAATAAAAATAAATGGACACACTGTGGTCTGGTTAATAATAGTACTACATGAATCTTGTTTGAGATAAGTAAAGACAAGAGAGAAATGAGCTCGGCGAAAGATATTTATTCCACAGAGAACCTTCAAAGCTACTTTTCCACACTGGTTTGTTTTAATGAAGCGCAAGAATGTTTGAGAAAAAGGTACCCCTTTGTCCACGGTCTTCTTCACCTCCATAGAAAACTTCCCTGTCTTCCGATTCACCATGGCATTTCGTAACTAGAACAAGAAAATGAAATTGGGAATCAGTGCCTCCCTGGGTTTCTATGTCACTGGGTGCCGGGCTCAGAAGTTCCCTGTACAAAGTCCAGACAGGATTTCTACCAACTCTTCATGTTTCTGAGGATAAGGCTGCACACGGCATTCAGAGCTCTAAAACAGCTCTCCAGGGAAACTACCAGGACCTTTCTTGGTCCTGGGCAATGGGAGGGGGTGAACACGGACAAAAGACTTCCAACTCTGATTTGGGGTGCACAAGTGAACCCCAGAACCTCTCTAGCTATTGGATAATGGGAAGGTAAACAAAGACAAATAATTTTCAACTGTGATTTGGGGTGCCCAGGTGAACCCCTTAGGGGTAGCCACAAGAGAAGCCTCAGGATGTTGATGAGTCCAGAGGTCAGAGAATGAACTCTAGACAATCTGCTAAAACTATCAACAAGCGAGAATGTCTCTGGGGGACAAGTTGGTTTTCAGAAGGGGTACCGATTTGTCACAAAGAGATCATTTTTCAAAAGATAATCAAGTTAAAGATGTTTTTCTAAACAGTAGTTGAAAAGATTGGGGGGCATTGGGGAGACAGTAACTCGTTTTCCACAGCATGAATCAGCTTCAGATGGTCACCCAATTAACAGCGTCGCTGACAAGACAGTGAACAGTACTGACCCCTGCCTCTGAGTTTTGGAGGTCCCATCTTGGAGCAGTGAGCCTGGCTGGCCTCCCCTCCCCCTGGCTGACCTCATCTAATTACCTGTGGCCTTCCACAAGTTCAGAAGAGGACAACAGGCTGGGTGATGAAGGATGTGCCTGCATGGGCAGCAAGGGGACATGACAGGAAAGGCCATTCAATGGGATAGGAACAAAGGCTGAGGAGCCAGTCCATTGGGAACTGTTCTTTCTCTGTCTGCGCTTTAGGATGTGTGTGTGTGTGTGTGTGTGTGTGTTGTTTTGGTTTTTTGTTCTTTCCTCCTTGGGGGAGCTTTAGTGAGATCAGGCTGATAGGAAACTGCAGGCCTTGCAGCACCTCAAATTTGATTCAGGGCTGTCTAGATTTGGGTTCACATTCCCGTCTTCTGTGAGAGAGAAGTAAAAGCATGATTTTTAGCTTGAGGCATGTATAAAATAAAACATATATTTTACTTTAGATATTTTTTAACAACACATAATGGGCATTTCTGGAAATATTTTCCCATTTTAACTTTTGTGGTTTTGGATGGAGAGAGCTGGTCCTAATTAAGTCTACTTTCTAACTTTTAAGAACGGGCTCAATTTATCTTTAACATGGTTTTCATTTTTCCTCTTTCTGGTGCCTGCCTAAAGCCATTTGGGACCTTCCCCTCTCAAGTTCCCCAGGCAAGTCAGAGATTATGTCAGCTTCTCCTTGCCAAGCTACCCCCAACCCCCGGTAGCAGAGAAAAATTAGCATGGGGCCAGGGAGGGCCCAAGGCCGGGGTCACTGATGCATTCTAGAGGCAAACGTTTAGACAGTTATTCTAGTCTTGCAAGGATGACGAGCTCTTCTCCCCAAGCTCCTCATTGTGAGGGATGATAGAATGCTGTCACTTAGAAACAGACCCTGGGGACAGAACTTGATGGTCACAGGCAAACCATTCCTTTCTCCGTGCCTCAGTTTCCTCTGCTGCCCAAACAGAACTGAGCACAGCCCCCCCCCACCCACCCATCACATACTGCTGTAGTAAGGACCACATGGGAAGAAGCAGACAAGGGCCAGGCACAGGCTGACTGTCTTCTGTACCTCAGTTGTCCTCTGCTATCCTCGTCATCGCTGCCATCAGTGGCATTGCCATCTCCCTCACCTGGGTGTGGCGTCAGGTACCTCCTGCCAGCTAAAGAAATCAGAACTCAAGCTCCAGATGACTGGGCACCAGCATTCAAGCTCTTACTAACATCTCTCTAGCTGCTTGGACAATGAGCCACAAGAAAAATGCAGCTCGTGCTGAGGACGCCTTTGCATTTTTTTTTTTTTTGTCTCCATAGCTTTCATTCCTTTTCTTCACCAGTCAGAGCACACTGAGTGGATTTTTGTGCTATCTCCCTTATCTTTGCAGATTTCAAGTTACTGTCCCTAACTCTCCATGAGTTAGACAGACTCAAGAGGAGACAACATGGGGCGTCAGGGCTCCCAAGCTAGCAAGGCTCTCATCACTGACACATATGAGCTATTCTTTGATCTTGTTGGGCTTCAGTGTCTTCTTCTATTATTTGTTCAATCAAAAATGACCCTGAGTGAAGCCACTCAGACCCCAAACTGCTGTCGGGTGCTTTCTAAACTGTAGATATCAGGTTATTGGCAAGCTCCTGTTGCTGATAGCTCCGGTTGACTGAGTTCTTCCCGTGGATCAGGCACTAATTTGAAAATTCTAAGAACTGTCTTCTGTATTTCTATTTCCATACCTATTTGACAAGAAGGGAGACTGACACCTTAGGCTAATAAGCTTGTCCAAGGAAACACAGGATCTCCAACTCTTAAGCCCAAGTTCTTGGGGCAGGAAAGATGGTTCAGTGATTAAGAGTGCCTACAGCTCTTGAAGTAGCCCTGGGTTTGGCTTTGAGCATCCCCATTGGGCAGCTTATAACCACCTATAACTACAGTTCAGATGTGGTAATATCCTCTTCTGGCTTCAAAGGACTTATTCATGCTTGTGGTGCACACACACATACACACACATATGCACACACGTATGCACACATGCACACATACCCCACAAGTTTCAAACCTCTGCTGCCTAAATCAGAAGATAAAATTAACTACTTCATCATTAGTATAAATTATATATTGTTATTTCTTGATTTCTTAAAGAACAGGTTTTAGAAAATGACTGTGGCATGGCCTATGGGTTTACCTTCCCAGTAGCTCTTCCGTCCACTTGATCTCTAGGATCTTCTGCTCTTACTATCAGAGGAGGCAAGAGACTCATGGTTGGAATGCACTTTGTGAGACTTGAACATTCTAGAAAAGTCACTTTTCTATCTTAAAGGGCTGCATATTGCCAAGAATCCCTATGTATATCATGCTAGGAGTCGGTGGGCTCCATACCGAGGGAGGGTCACAGAACTCAGGTCAGAGCGATGAGCAGTAACAAACCTGTCTTCCCCATTGAAGGCGGGAAAAGCTCAGTCACAGTGCTGCTCCGCGCAGCCTTTGAACTAGCCACTGCCTGGGTTTGTAATCATCAACAGCTGGGGAAATGAAAATGACTTGGCAGAGGAAAACGTTAAAATAATTTTTGGTGTGTCCAGATGTTAGCTGATTATACTGTCATTAAAAATCACATACATAGATGCTTGACTAAACACACCCCAAGAAAAGCAAGTCGGATGTCAGTGGTCCCCACCAGATGCCAGGCATCTGTAGGTGTGATATGCAATGGCCAGAGAGGCAGCTCTCATCACAATGAAATGGATAACGTAAAAGGCAAACCCTCCTTTAGGAGATTCAGCAATCTAGTCACTTCTCAGCCTACCCAGCCTCTGGGGTACAACCTGGTACCTCATTCCCATGTGTTCCCTGCAGTCCTGGGGGATCAGCAGCTTTGGTGAGAAAGCACCTACTTTTCCAGTACAATATTCCAGTTAAGGCTGGATGCTCATTCCACTGGAGGTCAGCTATTCTTCCCTCTTAAGCAGAGCCCACTGGGGAAAGCTTCCCCAGAAGGTGTACTGGGGGACAGTAGGCTGTGTCTCCTTCTACCATGAAAGTTCATTATCCTTTGGTGGAGTCTTGTCTATGTTAGAATGGGGTTTTTAACTTCCAGAGTCCCAGGTAGTTTGTTCTTCCAAGCCCCTACCTTCTTATAAGCTACCTAGCCCAGCCTATGGATGGAAGGGATATGAGACAGGCCAGATAAATAGTGTTTCTTTAGCAAAAAAAGCATTTAATCAGTACATGAAGATAGCACGTACAGAGAGCCCCAGCCACCAATCTTCCCTTAAATGAAAGCTTGGGCTCCCTAGGTATCAGGGCTCAAGGGATCAGGCATGAGATTTAGAAAAATAGAAAATGATGTAAAGAAGAAAAAAAATATGCAATCAAAGCTCAGACTACGTCTCAGTGTGAAATGTTCATAGGACTTTGGGAAGAAAGGGCTCTGGAGACATGTTCCATGAGGCTTGTCATGAGAAGAAGTGTGGGCTTCCTCAGCCCAGCAGGAGAAGGCTTGCACTGCAACAGAATGGGTGCCAGCTGGGTTAGAGAAAGAATCCATAGTGCTGGGGCTACACCACTGATGAGGTTTCAGAGCAAGATAGACATTCTATAGTTAGTGAGGGTATAGGAAAATAAAGGACCTACGTATCCCAGGCGAGCCATAGCCAGCTCCAAGGTCCCTGACATTACACAAGGAACTCTACACAATCTCAGCTCTTTTGGGCCTTTCAACAATGGGTGGACTTTTTCCTGAGACTGCCTATATTCACATGACCAGTCAACTAGCCAGAGTTCCCCACATACACTCAAACTAACAAGATTTGCCCTAATTGAATGCGTGATTTATATGTGGCCCATTTCCAAGTAAGACTTGGTAGCTCATTTGCAAGACCTCTCTCTGCTGCAGAGGTGGTGGGGGTTGGGGAGAATCCTATCACACTATTTCTCAGTAAAACTTCCCTTGCTTGCCCTTCTGCTAATCTTCCTTGGTCGCCATTCTTCATGACTCTGAAGCAAGGAACTCAGGACCCATGGTTTAGGTGAATGTGGTGCCTGTTGACAGGTACAGCATATTAGTCCCCCATGATTTTCCCACTAAAAGCCAAAAAGGGCTCCTCTTCTGTGCTCAAAGAGCCCACAATAACCCCATAGGGATGAACATTTACTTTGGAAAAGCTCACCACGTTTCTGAGGTACCAAATAAAGTCTCAAGGACTCTGGCATTCTGAGGTTTTTTCCATTGACACACAAAGTGGGTATGTCAAGGACACAGCATAGGGGTCAGATAGCCTGATGACTGCCTTTGAACTGTGACATAATTTCTCTGCCTCAGTTTCCTTATCTGGAAAACAGGGAC
The DNA here is from genome assembly GCF_950005125.1 of Chionomys nivalis. NCBI lineage: Eukaryota > Metazoa > Chordata > Mammalia > Rodentia > Cricetidae > Chionomys > Chionomys nivalis. The sequence goes on along the minus strand of NC_080090.1, from coordinate 27,132,688 downwards.
AGATCCTTGACAAGACTGCAGTAAGAAATAAATGAGTTCATCCTTTATTACACTGAAGGCTTAAATACCTTATATAAAAGAAGTTCCTTATTTACAAGCTATTGTTACTTATATGAATGAGCCTTCTCTCTTTATAGAAATAATCATGTTCACTGGGGAAAAGTTCAACAATGATTAAAACATAGCAAGACCAAATGGGAAATCATCCTTAATTCTTTCAGCCATCTCTAGGAATTTCAGCCCTGAAATCATATTCACACAAACAACAAAAACAGACTCATCAAGTTGTATATATATATATATATATATATATATATATATATATACACACATATGTGTGTGTGTGCGCACGCATACACATGCTTACAGACACATATATTCATACATACAATAGTAATAATCAAAGTAAAAGAGACTATCAACTTGAGAGTTGGGGGAACATGGGAGGGCTGGGAGGAGGATGACTAGAAGGGACTGGAGGAAGGAAAGGAGAAAGAACAATACAATTTTTTTAATTAATATAATTTTACTTTCCATTTTTTTTCCTCACTGGTGACTCAGATAGGATCGTGTGTATTTCAAGGTCCATTGCTGAGACATGGGTCCCCTAAAGATGCCTTTTTACAGTAATTGACATGACACCTAACATCCTATACTTTTCTCTTGTGTGTATGTATGTATGTTTGTGTAGGCACACATATATGTAGGTATACATATGTGAGTGGGTGTGCATGAGTTTGGGAGGTCAGAGTTTAAAAGTGGGTTTTGTTCCTTGGAAATTATCCACATTGACTTTTGGACAGATCTCTTGCTGGGACTGGGGTACAAACCCTGGGGCTAGCCAAAGCTCCCTGTCCCCAGTACTGAGATTACACCTGGAATTGCAGCATCCACGCACAGCTTTGCACACGGGGGCTGGGTTCAACCTCAGATCCTCGTATTTGCACAGCAAGTACTTTATAAACTAAACTGTCCTTCCCGCCCCCGTTATTTTAATTTTGGCCAGACTAGTTTTGCAAATTTTAAAATAACATATTTGATATTACATCATTTTTGGAAGTATTCAGGGTCTGTGCTCTAAATGTGCTTGTTAAATTGTACAAGAGCCTTGCTGTCCCTCAGAAGCAGGATTCTCTATTCATGCGCTCTGCAGCCAGGCCGACTTCGCCGCCTCTGCCGAGCAGTTCTGCTTCCTTGATTCTCCACACATTTTGACCTGAAACCTGTACTTTGCTAGTTATTGCAAGCTTCCCCGGCAGTTCACGGTTATGCAGGCCTCTATGAAGCACACCTCCATATGTAGGTACACCACATAAGGGTGTTTTTCAACTGATTCCAAAACTCCCACATCACTGGGGCATAAAAGAGATGGCAGTTTGAGTTTTCCTATGTCAAACACATGGATATTGAAAGAACTCACATTCAACCCCCTTGGACTGCCTGCAGCCAAGGATGCAAGCAAAAGACAGCCAGTTTGTACATAAGAAGAATCCTGACCTGACTTGAGAAATGGTAACTCTGAGAGTGGAGACCCAGAACCTAGCTGCTTGAGTCAGATGACAGTGAAGGGCATGCTGGGAATCTGATATTGACCCTCCAGCCATAATGGGAGGCCACAACTGTAAACTGTAAACCAGAGGCCCATTCACAGAATCCTCACATAGTCACACAACAGTGTAAGCATTTTCTTATCTTTAAGTCTATCAATATGTCCAATCTTCAAAGCATCTGGGGAAACCAGGAGATGTGGCAGGAATGGTCACACACCAGAGCCAAAGAGACTCCATACAGGTGGGATTTGAATCCTGGCAGTGTAGCTGTCCACACGGGTGCTAGGATGCACCAAACACATGAGTTTAAGCCCAAGGATCCACCAGGATCCTGGTCACAATGTTTGAGGAATAGAAGACATCAAACTCTTCCAGGTCATTGACCCCACGTGATGTCAGAGCAGTGACAGGTAGGATTGGATGAGGCCATAGCTTTTAATGGATGGCAACTCTATTCTGTCTGAGATTGGACTTAGTCAGACAGGGCTAGGTTAAATTTCTAAAACCGATATGGTTCTTGCATTTTATAAGCAAGGGAGAAAAACCCAAGCCTTCTGCTAGCTGAGCACATTTAGGAAGCAGAGGATGGGAAAACAAGGAAAGCAGCAACAAGGGACCTATGATGCCAGCCCTGCTTCTATAAAGCATGAGGGATAGTCTGGGAAGTCAAACAGCTATCCTCAACATCCCCTGGGAAGGGGAGAGATACAGGAAATGCATGTACAGGTGGGGGTGTGAGGCTGGCCACACATGGAGAAAGGGGGCATGCAAACTTCTCTGCTGGTCTTTAGAAACAAGAGTTGTGTCCATGTACACCTGACAAGTTGATTCTGTTTACCTGGGAGGCTGCCTTTTTGGCCTATAAGATGTCCTGACCTTTTAGTTCCCCCTGCCTCCTGTTGCCCAGCCAGAATTCTCCGAAGATGGTAAGGCAAGTCCTGACAATTGTCCTCAGTCCAAGGTGGGATTAATCAGCTGCATAGGAATCCAGTGCCCACTGGACATAGGCTCAGCAGACTGCACAACTGGCCCAATTGACTGGCAGGAGAGTTATCCTACTCCAACTACAGGAGAAAGGTCTGTTGCCTCCACAGCCCTGTGCAGCAGCTTCTGGGGTGTCCTGTCTGGTCAACAGAGCCCTCACCCACGAGGCTTGAAAAGGGGGACTTACCACATCATCCCGGTCCTCCCACTCTACTTCAGAGAGGTCCACACTACTGTAGTCAGGCTTCCTTCGCTTTTTGCCTTCTTCATACTAGCATAGGGAAGAAGAGAAAGACAAACAAACGGTCACAAAATCATCAACGAGGGCATCTTTCTCCTCCTGGACCTGTTTGTGGTTACTGTGTGAGTAATCAACTCCGGGGATGGCAATATTAGAATTCTAATGACAGGCATTGCTGTAAACATCTCCCTCTAAGTTGGAGAATCTAAAAGTCAAGTCTTTGCTTTGCATGAATTTGCCTAGAGAATTCCTTGGCTCTAAAATGCCAGGTGCAAAGAATATTTATCTTACCCTTGTATGCAATAAATGTGGGAAGGGTGGGGAGACCCAACTCTATTAAAAAGACAGAGGAAAGTGCTTCCTACAGAACATTTATAAAAATCTTGTCCTTTGCCCTAAGCTTCGTACCCTTCCTGTCTCAAACCTCCTCCAGGATCCCCTGAGAAACAAAACTTTGATTTTCATGGTTGGACTTGGGCTCAGCATCCTGAGAACACTTTGTCAGCTTGCAGACCTATTTGCTACTGGCCACGGCAGTGCAAAGCTAAGCACGGCTCCTTCACCTGGAGCAGATGTGAGTACTGGGAATCGCTGCCAGATTTAATGGCCATGAGGGCCTTTCTCTGGGAAAGCTGATGAACGCATTAATAACAGGGGAAGGATTTCACTTGTTTCCCTAAATCACTGGTGTTAGTCACCCTGCAAGTGTACCATTTTATCGACCGGACATTTTTGTGTCTGGAAGTTTGTGTGTCTCGAGGCCCTTACAGTTGGTTATTGGGGTGTTTATTAGGTAGGAAAGTCTGCCCTCTGCTGCAGGCTAAGGATAAGAAAGTACTTTACAAGTTTAGAAGGTAACGTTCATAGTACCCTAACGAAGTTGCACATATATAAAAAATACATGCATAGAAATGCACCTGTTTTCTTTTCTGCTCGTTGTCTCAGCCCTGTTTTGATTAAATAATAAAGCTACGTGAGATGCAGGGTCAGTCTACATGCTTTAAGACATTCTGGTGGCTGCAGATGCAGTCCCTAACGGTATCCCTGACACAAGGAGAAACCTCTGCCTGTTGAGAACCAACCAAGTCTAAAGCAGACCTCAGTGCAGTCAAAGGGACAGTGTACAGAAGGGGTGATTGTCACATTACTGTGGTACCGAAGAATGTCAGACTCAAACGTTGCTCCGGCACTCTTTATTCCTTGCCAACTGCATTGTGGGAATCCTACACCATCTCTAGAAAGTCCCCTCCCACCACCACCACCCAAGAAGGCTACTCAGCCCTGTCAAAGCTCCTTCACTTGTTTCTCTGAGGTTTCCAACTGGCAAGACAGTCACCATTCACAACCACTTTTGTGACATAAGATCCAGATGAAGAGGAAGGGAAGTAGTCCCCTCGGAAGCCATGATAGCAGATTAGCAGGTGGATTCTGTTAGGAAAGTTCCTGCACACATGGAGCTAGGCAAGCCAGTGTTTCTAAAAGGCCGCAGTAACTGAGAAGAAGAAAGAACAAGGGAGGGGTATGGATACAAGTCACGGACAGGTCTACAGGGTGCTACTAGGGCGTAGGACATTCCCTATGGGAAGACAGAGTCTGACCCCCATCATGAACCTCAGCTACAGAGCCCACTGACTTTTAATCCCACTTCAGCAAGAACCATAAAAACAACAAAACAAAACAAAACAAAAACAAACAAAAAAAAACTCACGTAGACCAGATCTTGAACTTCAAAAGCAAACTTTCACAGATGCTTGGGCTGCTGATGGCTCTGAACCATTCTTTTGTTTTGCTTCAGTAGAAGGAATCCTCCTTCCTTTGGTCACTAAAAACTGTTCCTTTTGTCATTTACTCAGAAGACGTGCATTGCATACCTGGACAATATAAAGCACTGGGGGCTATGGAGATGGTAAGGTGCCTGCCATGCAAGCATAAGAACTTGAGTTCAGATCCCCAGAGCTCATGTCAAAGGCAGATGCAGGACATCTGTGACCCCGGTGCTAGGTGTGGGGAAAGAGACAGGCAGATCACTGAAGCTCATTGACCAGCCAGCTTGTCACTACCGAGCTCCAGAATATGTGGGAATTCCTGCCTTGAAAAAAGAAGGAGGGCATGATTGAGGTTCTTGATGTAGCCCTTTGCCTCCAGGATGCACATATACGTACACACATGCACTCATATCTGCATCTACACAAGCACATACCCACGGTACCACACACGCAAAGTCTCAGGCAGCAAAGACAGGACGTTAGGTAAGCCTTAGCCTTCTCTTCCCACAGACTCACTTGGAGGATCCCTCCCTCAATTGTGCTTCCATTGTTGCCCTTCCCACAGCTAGGAAAATGAGCTCTGATGAGCTAAGCTACAAAGGAAACAAGTCAAATAAGATTGTACAGCCAGTATGGGGGAAGGGCACCTCACCAGCTGCTAACCTCTGCCTGAATGTCTCTGTGTAAACCTCATGTTATTTCAGTCTTTCTCAAATCTAAATGGTAGCTGAGGTCCTAAATACCAAATGCATCTTTATCTTCAAAATATGAACAAGTTTTTGTCAGAAGACTACAGAGAAACCGCCATCATCCACAACACACTGAATATGTGATGCTAAGTAAGCCACTGTGCTGCACCAGGTTTTCTCAGTGAGCTGTACAATGGGGATAATAACTTGCCAGCAGAGACAGGTTAAATGGTTTTCCTCTTTGGCAGCTTATCCCAGGCAGCACCAAGTGCTTAACTCAGGCAGATCTGACTCTGCCCAGAGTTGGGCATTACCTCCCTCCTCCAAAGGAAGGATAGTCTAGTAAGTCTGTCACTGTGCTACAAGCAAGAGGCAGAAGGTATTCGCTGAAGACTCTGGCATCATACAGTAAGATCAACTGTCTCCTTCTGGAATGGACATTATAAGCAGGGACTCCGGACTCTCCTGACAGATATATTTGAATGTGTGCTAAGGTACCTGGTTTCTGATGTGGGATTCCCCTCTGTATGCTGTGAATACCATTGGTTAATAAAGAATCTGTTTGGGGCCTATTGTGGCACAAAATAGGGCAAGGAAGGAATTCCAAGCAGATCGACAAAGAGAGAGTAGGTGAAGTCAGAGAAATGTCATGTAGCTACTGAAGGAGACAGACACCTGCCGGAGCCTGCCAGAACTTTGCTGGTTGACCATAACCTCGTGGTGATGCACAGATTAATAGAGACGGGTTAATTTAAGATATAAGAGCTAGCTAGACATATGCATACACTAATAGGCCAAGCAGCGTTTTAATTAATATAATTTCTTTGTGTATTTTGGGTCTGGGCAGCTGGGAATGAGAAAGCAGTCTCCACCAACAGAATGGTGTCCAAACATTTGAGGTTATTGCCCACCACCCACTTCATGTTCAGAGCTTGTGTGCCCACTCGGGGTTGGGAGGAAAATAGCTGAGACCATGTCCATGGCTCAGTATCCTCTGCCTAGGCAGGGAGTGGGATCAGGTCTGCTGAAAGTGCACAGGCAAGAGAGCCTGGTGGATTCTTGCTGCCATATACAGAGATACTTCCAGGCTTTGCACTGTTCTGAATGGTGGATTTAGCTTTTACTCAGATGAAGAGGGTTTATATGCTGCACGATGCTACCCAGAGTTGAGGTGGTAAGGAAGGCTCCCTTCTGGCAGTCTTGGAGGCAGTGAACAAATCTCCACCATGTTGGGTTGTGGGGAGCCAAAAGGCAAAGCAATCTTAGTTTTAGACATGATGCTTAGCATTTTAAGAAGTGTTCCTGGTCAGAAAGAATTACAGATTGAGAAGAAAAAGGACTCTAAGTGAGCCACAGAGTAGGCTTGGGAGAGAGAAGAAAAATAATATAGACAGTTATAAAAAGAAGTAATTGGTTCTAAAAAATAAAATAATGCCTTTAAAGAAACAGAGTACAGTCATAGATTAAAGGAGTAAAAAAATAAGCCACAAAAAGATGGAATATACACAGAGAGTCTGGATTATGTATATTAGTATGTTTTCTTTCAAATTTTTTGGCTGTGAATGAGCTAAGTACAGAGAGACTTTTACTGTACGGGCTGTGAGCTAAAACAACAAATATATTTAAAGATATCTTGACTTCAAAATTTGGGTCTAAGGATATGTTGCTTTGGAAAAGAGGTTCTGCTTTTGTTTCCACAGAGAATGAGAACCTGTGGATTCCTTCCAGACTAATGTGGTTTGATGGGATCAAGACCCACTGAAAGGTCACCTTGAACACCCTCAAAAAATTACTTTGCCCAATAAATAGCAGAAGCAATTTGGAGATAACTATGCCCAGATTTTCTAAATGATTCTTTATAAATGTTTGTTTACATTTAAAGGGGTATATGGCATCAATATTTTACATTGATTTGGATCTTGATTTATTGATACAAATTTAAGGTCAATTTTGTTTGATTAAGAAGTTGTGCTTGTGCAGCTCATTTTAAAATGCAATGTATAATTAAGAAATACAGGTTAATAGATAATCATCTATAATAGTCAAGCTTGTAGTCATGTTAGTTAGGTTTTCTAGATGTAGAGATATATTTCAGATGGATAGGTATTCTTCAAAACTTTTAAAAACTTACAGAAGATGGCATTTAAAATGTTTTAAAAACTTAGGACTTTTCATGACAGTGAGACACATCTGTTCTTGGTAGCAATAATTACTTCAAGAGGAAGATGGGTATTGAAGAGGCTCCTTATGTTCTTGGTTAGCCATTTGAGCAAAAAACTGCTCTTATCTGGACTGCTTGATGATATGCTATATGGACTGAACATGCAGGACCCACAGAAAAATGACTGATGAACTTGCCTAAAGGTTAGACAGTCCGTCAGGGTTCCTGCTTCATGAAAGAGTCTGCTAGACATTCTGCAGGGCACAGAAGAAAGTGACTAAAAACTGCCAATATAGGTGGAACTGTCTTTGAAATTTCCTGCTTCACGAAAAAGTCTGCCAGAAACTACAGACCTGTAGGCTGAAGATGGGTGCCCCAATATTACAGAACTCTGGGTGGCTGTCCAAGCAGCAAGATGTCTCTGTCAATTCTAGAGTTTTGGAAGTTGCTTAAAGCACTTCCTGTTTCCTTAGGTAATATTATATCCTTCTGGAGTCTTTGATGCGGTTGAAGAATAAATATAGTTTTACTTAGTTATGATAAAAGATAAAGAGATATAAATATTGTAACTATAATTCTTGCTTAGATAGAAAAGGGGAGGTGATGTGGGATTGCCCTCTGTATACAGTAAATACCATTGATTAATAATAAAGAATCTGCTTTGGGCCTATTGCAGCACAGAATAGGGCAAGGCAGAAATTCCAAGTAGATAGAGGAGGAAAGAGTAGGTGGAGTCAGTGAAATGCCATGTAGCTGCCAAAAGAGAAAGACACCTGCTGGAGTCTGTCAGAACTTTGCTGGTAGGCCATGACCTCGGGGTGATGCACAGATTAATAGAGATGGGTTAATTTAAGATGTAAAAGCTAGCTAGAAATATGCATAAACTAATAGACCAATCTGTGTTATAATTAATATAGTTTCTATGTGATTATTTTGGGTCTGGACAGCCAGGAATGAACAAGCGGTCTCCTGGGGCAACATATACAAGAATGAATCAGTTGAAATTCCTTGAAATTTTACTAGCCCTAAATGTCATCAGACTTTTTTTTTTCTTTTTGGGAGATGGGATTTCATGCAATCTCAGTTGATCTTGAGTAGGCTATGTAGTTGAGGATGACTTTGAACTTCTGATTCCCTGGCTCTGCCTTCCACGTGTTGAATATACAGACTGGTACCATTGTGAACAGTTTATAAGGGGCTGGGGATGGAACCCAGGGATTTGCACATCCTAGGCAAGCACTCGACCACATGAGTCACAGTTGCAGCCCTTCATTTTCATTTATCACCACTCGAGAAACTCAATCCCAGGCACTAAAAGTCTATTCAGGACATAGTGAGTTCTAGACCAGCCTGATCTAGAGAGCAACACCCTGTCTCACAAACAAAGAGAAACTAAGAGACACCAGAGAGTGAGAGTAAAAGGCCTCCCTGCAGGCTGGTCCATCAGTTGCTACATTGTGCAAGACCTTTTAAGTCAACATTGCTGAAGGGAACTGGAACAGAAGCTACTCCCTCAGAAAAGCCTTTGATGAGGGTTCCTCCATAAAGTCTGCTTAACTAAGTATGTGCAATGGGCCTGAGACACTTTCTTCTTAAACGCAAACACAGCTTCAACATCAGTGAAGCTCAAGGATTCCTTTAGGTTAGAAATGGAAACTCAGCAGGCTATTGCATAGCTGGAAGAAGCCAAGGGTAATAATTAAACAGGAACACACGGACTCCAAACCTGCCAGTATTTTTTCCTCATTAAGAAAGCTCAGCAGGCCAGGAAGGAAGCTCCTTCACCCATTCCACATATTATCGAGGATAAGTGTCTAGGTTTCCTTGCAGGGGAACTCCTAGAAATGTGGATCTAGTGATGGTACCATTGCTGGATCAGAGACTAGGAAAGGGCCTGACAATATGGGAAGGGCTCACATCATCTCAGGACACAGGAATTAGTTCAGAGATGGGGACATAACCCACAACGACCCGAAGAGACTCAAAAGATTCCATCTGGAATATTCTCCTGGACTGGTCCAGAAAAGGGGTTGCCCGTGTACCAGCATTGCTAAGGTTGTGAGATGCACGCTTGGAGCACCTCAGAGCCACCTTGACCACTACTCTGGGTTATCCTGGGAATGAAGTCAGTACAGAGAAAGCAGGGAAAACTGAAGATGATAGTCCTAAAATCATGCCTGTACCTGGACCTGAAATATTTGCTCAATGATTATCTTCAGGCTGACACAGATCTACCTACCCACCTCACAAGGGCTTGCATTCAAGGTGGTGTACCACCACATCAGCCAGCACCACACTCTCCTAAAAATAATCCTGCCTGGGGTTTCGCCCATCAGGTGGTGGGACTGTACATATTTAATGCCTCCTTTTTCTCTAGGATAAACTACCATTAAAGATTATTTACTTATTATTTTTATATGTATGTGCATGCCTGTCTGAGTTTATGTGTAGTGTACATGTATAAGAGCTCACAGAGGTTAGAAGAGAGTGTGGGATCTCCTGAAGCTAGAGTTAAAAGCGGGCACAGCTGCCTAATGTGGGCACTGCCAACCACACCTGGGTGGCTACAAGAGCAATAGGCACTTTTAACCACTGAGCCACCTCTTCAGCCCAATGCAGTATTTTTAAAACTACATTTTATGTGAAATATTTACAGACTTTTTGTTACTTTAATAATTCTTTAGGAACATTTGATTTAGAAGGTCCCTTGCCACCTACCCAGATGCACTACTGTGTCTGAACAGAGCTCAGCTCCTTATATTTTCCAAGCAACAGCCAAATGGGTTAAGCCCGGAACTCTCCCACACTGCAACTGGCTCCCCTCCCCAACAGAGCCCTGTGTGGGACAAATCCCAGGCCCGGCTCCCTGACTCCCTCTCCCTGTTCATAAGGAGCCTGTTATGGTGCCAGGCATTGTGTATGGCAATTGTTAGTATATCTATAATCTGTAACTTCCTTTGAAAATGTGATTAACGAATTGCAAACGGTTTCCAAAGGGTTATAAACAGACTTTCAGAGGCGCAGGTAGGCCTGCAGCTTTTGGTGCCTGTTTTACGGAAAAAAAAAAAAAAAAAGTATGTCCAGGAGAATTTAATAAGGGAAGCTATTGTGTGCTATGAAACTCCACTTTGAGGTGGAGTTTCAAATACAGGCCAGATGTGGTGAGCAGACGAACAAGCCAGGGGTAGGATGATGGGACCAGAAGACACAGATCTTGGGAGCAAGCTAGAACTACCCAACGAGTGTCTTGAAGCATAGTATTTAAGGATCTGGATACAAACTCCTCCTGTGTTACCCGCAAACTGGCTCTGGAAATACACCGAGGTGAGCCACACTATGGCCATTCTGATTTAAAGAAAAGGATAATGGCTTTGCTTTTCCAGTGCTTTTTTGGGAAAGGCTAAGGGCATCATCCCTACATATACCTGTGGCCTCCATGAAACAAATATAGCATGGATTAATTGATCAAAAGCACATGCTCTACACACTGCCCAAAGGAAGGAAGGACAGAGATGGGGAGGAAGACACCTTGCCTAGGACAGTGCTATTTGGGTGACGATATGGCCAACATAGATCCAGTCTTCCTGAAGGATGCTTCTATGTCCAGGCAGGCATGACCTTCCACTGGTAAGGGCCTCTGTTCTCTCCTCTCCTCTCTAAGCCCGAAGAGACTATTTCAGAAGGGACATGGGCATCCTTGTCTCCTGTGAACACTCAATTGTCTACTCATTTCCTGTTTACCTACATATCCTCACATCCTAATGGATACCAAGCACTTCCTGCCTCTGTGCCAGGCACAGTGAATCTCGGTAAGACCCGGAAAAACTGCCCCAGGAGGATCAGCCTACCTTCAGGTTCCTGGTGACAGCTCACTATTGTTAATGGCTCAAACTCTCTCAAGGTAGGCTGTTGGAGGGCAGCTAAAAGCAAGGGCCTGGGAGACAGTCCCAGATCCCTGTCAAGCTTACATGCTCATGATCCAGGCTAGCTGTCATTGCTCTCCTCACTAGCTAGAAGTCCCAGCCCTCAATCCCCAGAGATGCCTTGAGAAACACTGAAAATAAACGTGGCTGAGCATTGAGCCCAGAACATCACAGGTTTTAACAGATGCAGCTTAAAAATTTGCTCCTTTGGCCAGTGTTAATGACCACTGATGCCGTGGCTGGTGTCCAGAGTATGGCATGTGTGTCTCACGGTGCTCATCCCCAGTGAGTGTGCTCACAGGACAAACTGATTCTTAATACATATGCCACTTAAAGTGAAACGTCAGTCTAAACTTGCAGTCTTTTCTCGAGGTCAAGGGGAAGAAATATGGGCCTGTGGCAGAGCAATGTCCCCTCCCCTACACTGCTATCATTGATTCTCCATCCTGCCAGTGACAAATCAAGGTTTCCGTAGGGGCAATCTAGAAGAGGTGGATTCCATGACAGGAGTCTTCCCCAGCTGTCCCAGGGATTAGCAACAGGGCCACAAACAAATGTCATCATCTAAATTGCTTGACTCCTTTCTGTTTCTCTAACCATTTCTCCTAATTCTTAGTGTAATAACTGTTTATAGAAAATTCTGAATGAAAATGGTGCAGAAATTAGAACTACTAGTATCTCCACTCCTACTTGGAGGCCACACTGCCATCTTCTCCAAAGAGTACTTGAAGGCAACGTTCATTACTTCCCCAACCAGGAACTCATAAAACACACAACCAGTCGGCTTTGTCCACACTACTGCCCACCCCCCCACTCTTTGCCCCCCACTATTCTCCTCAGAACATGTCCCGGGCTAGGCACTGTGCTAACTACTGTCTGAATCTTGTCAATGAAGGAAAATCAGAGCCAGGTCCCTTGGTGACATTGCTAGTGGAACTGAGAAGCAGATCAACAACACCTGGTGTCTGAGTGGAATGGCTCTCACCTACTAACTTGGCCCTCTGTGCAGGTGACCATGTCTATCGGGACAGATGATAAGTGCTCTACCATGGTGGTAAAGCCACCTGGAAGGTAAATCCCAGAAACTCATTCTTCTCCATGCCGAAATGAAGACTTATGTAGGCCTCTGGCAGAGTGACTGTCCTTTGAAACTGACCCTGGTGTCCAATGACAGTTTTAGATTGAAAAGTCTACACAAAGGGGACTTCAAAGAGTCAGAGCTGGGCCCAGTTTATCGTTTCTATTTAACGTCACCATGGTTCCTCTCAGGACCTCAGTCAGGCAACAACTACAAGACTAGAAGAAGACAGCATTTGAGCTGGAATTTCCACCAAAATCATGCTGCCCCCATGGTATGGCACTCTCCAGTAACCTATATTCCCCTCAACAAGACACATGCCTGCATGACACACGCATCACACATGTCCCGCCATCAATTCCCCTGGGGCTGTATTGGGGATGGAATCTTACAAGCCCTGGGAAGATGAGAAGCCGAGACCCAGGGCAATGAGGGTGTGCCCCGTAGCAGCAGGGCATGGAGAGGGGCTGTGGGGCATGTCCAGACAGAGCCTTTTCCTCTTCCTCAGAGGCATGCTGCCCTTGCTAATTAATGTTTTTAAGTGTTTGGAAGATGAAAAGTTCCGTGCACTCTCCTGTAGTTTGATTACAAAATCCTCCTTTTGATGGCTGTAACGCTAAAATGGCTTGGATGTTTAAAAAAAAAAAAAAAAAGGAACAATTAAGAGGCTTCTTTGAAAACCCAAATGACCTTTATCTTAATCAGTGTCCTCCTAGAAGTCATGAGTCACCACACTGTGTGTGGGGAAGGTGGCCTGGCCCTACCATGCTTTTGTAGGTCAAACGTGGCTTACTGTACCATGGCTGGATTAAACTTAATTCTCAAGAAGCCAGTCTGTCTGCTTACCACAAGCTTGTCAGATACATTCAAATGTGCTCCATAGCTTGACAGGAAGTAAACTGTGTGCCAGCAAAAGGGACAAAGGACAGGGAGTCAATGCTTGGAGGAGAGGGCCAATGCCAGGCCTGGGGAAGAGAGTAGAGGTGCCAATGAGGACAGGCAGCCACTACGAGAAACGAAATGACAGAATGGCTTGCAAATTAGGGGTGCAGCTAGCATCTGAGAATATTTTCTCCAAGAAGTCAGAATCCTTTGAGACAAAAGCCTGTCTAAAGGTCGTGAAAGGAATTCAGAGTTCAGGAGAGTTGTACTGGGCTCCTGCATGCGGGTGTGGCTTCTTCCTAATCCTTCTTCAGGAAAGTTTCACATACCACCCACCATACCATTAGGAGATCCTATCTAGGCCAAGAGAACCCCTGCAATTTGGAAGTTTATCTGTGATATCTGGCAAGTAACTTTTTTTTCCAATTTACAGAATTTTATTTGATATATTCCATGACCGTATTAATGATATCAGAAGACCCCAGGGTGTATTCAGCTGCCATGCTATTTTAAACAGGGTCTAATCGGGCACAGAAAATGGATTCTAGAGTTGCAATGGCAAAGAAAACAAATTTCCTTATTCACACAGTAAGATCCCAAGCTCATAGCAATGTGCTCTATAGCTACACTGGCCTTCCTTGAGGGGGCTGCCATTTGCTGGGGAGAGAACGTTTAGACTGTGGCTCATTTCTCCCTGTGATCAGTCCTGGATACCCACATTCCTGATGCTTCTCCCAGTTTGCTACTAGGACGAGTACTCTCCTCTCACCATCGCTACTTGTGGGGTCTAGAGTCAGAACCTGGAGCGCTCTCACTGTCCAGCGGAGCTGGATAAATACAGAAACACTAACAAGATGGTTCTATGATGACGCAATAGAGGGGATCCTTCCAAGCCTCGCACCATCACCTCGCTGATGCAGTGTGGTAACAGTCTTGTCAAAATACCCAGCTTCCCCCAACGTGCCTGTGTCTATGCGTGAGAGAGACTTTTATCTCGGGTGTTTGGGAATAATGGATGGCAGCTTCCTTTGGGTTTTCATTTCCTGCTAGAATCCCTACCAATACCTGCAAAGGAAGGGTATGCACAGAAGGACCCACACCCGTGGGCACCCTTTCCATGAGGTTTTTCTAGATCCTTCCAGCTAGTGTCTCTCTCCTTCCTCGCCTGGGTGGCCCTTGTTTCAGACCTCCCTGAGAACATACAGCTTGAGTGAGTATGTGGCACCTTGTCTAACATATGTTCTCTGCCCTAGTCACCTTCTGACCTCCACCCTGGACAGGTTTTCATTCATCGGTACCTCTTCCAGTCCCACTAGCCTGGTGACCAAGCAAAATATTTATCTTTTGTTTTGTGTGGTGTGTGTGTGTGTGTGTGTGTGTGGTGTGTGCCAGTGCCAATTAGAGTGATGTATCTTTTTATAAATGTTTTTGGATCCATGGTGGTCCAAATAAACCCAGGAGATTTCTGATGTGATTTATGACGCACAGAAAAGCCAAGGTCCCCTGCAAGGTTGGCTGAGTTCTCACAGTCTCTCACTGCTTGTGACCATGGAACTGTGGGCAGAGTTGGGGAGGGAGAAGGAGAGAATGGGCCAGTGGGCCAGTGAAGCAAGCTGCCAGATGCATGGATTGTTGCTGGCTTCTGAGTGCTTTGAAAGTGAGTCACATCAGGCAGGCCATCCACTGACTGTCAACCGCCAAGGAAATGTCTCCTGTGGATAAAGTGACCCCAAAGAAGTCTCCTTGCCTGAATTCTTTACCTCTAACCCACTCCCTGGGTTCAGACTGAGGGACTCTTTTACAGTCAAATTCAGAGCATGCCAGTGCCTGGTATCGATCCCTCATGCTCTGTAGGATGACGCTTAATATTACAGCATTGTGCAAATCCTGTCACTTGACCTCTGCTCTTTTTGCAATTTTTTTTTACCATTTCCTCCCTCTCTTTGTACTCTCCAACTAGACAGAGCTAGCGGCTGAAAAGGGCATCATCGCGTTTATCTTCTGGTCTGGGCACATGTCACTCCATCTGCTCCTCATACCCTTGACTCTGAGTCAAGGGGTCCGTCTCTCTGGCCCCTATGGGCTCAGCTGAGATGTACTCCTGTGTGAACTGGGTCTAGACAGGGTCAGTTTAAAATCCTCCCTATTTTCTCAGCCTCTCGTGGTGGCCCCACTATATGCTACAGGAGTCCAGCCTATGTGTTTGCTTCCTACATTGGCTCCTAAGCATCACAGAGAAGGCAGGTAGTATTCATGTGCTGTTGGGTGTGCCATGCTTGGGAACTGCCTGGCCAAGAGCAGGCTCTTCTGGAAACAGCAGATAACAGCAGAGGGAACACGTTGGTATAGGATTCACTCCACCAATACCTGCCTCACGGTGACAACACACCTGGCTTGCTGTGGGCATCCGGGAGAAAGTACTCATTTATTCTCCATTATAATCTTTGCAGGAGGCATCGTTTCTGTTCTCATCTTTCAGCAGAGAAAACTGAGATCTGAGGGTTTATTAACAACACACCCAAGGTCACACGGCTGGCAGAGGCACAGTTGACACTTCAAAGGTATCAGTTATGGCTCTGCTCTATGGAGAGATTTCTGCTAGAGAACAGCTCTGTTCTAAAACCAAGGTTGTTGCCCAGTGTCTGACTGAGATGAGGCATGATGGGTCAGGAAGGGGATAAGGGCACAATGGAGGAGATAGCTGAGTTTAGGATGATCACATCTAAACCATATTCATACTGAACCTGCTACAGAACTATGATTCAATGCCAAAGCCCCTCTCTGCACCTCCCCAAAGCCCTTTGTGTAATGCAGCTGGGAACCTGGAGGTTTCAAGAGAATTGTATCACTTCACTGTCTCTGATACTTAGGGCACACAGTACTTTGAACCCCCACATTTCTGGGAAGTGATAACACTTAAGAATGCCTCAGTTTATACTTATGAATATTTCAAATGAATCCCTCGGCCTTATCTGTTTGTACTTCTTGCTCCTGGGGGGTGAAGCGCCCTTCTTTGAGAAATCCTCTCTGGTTGGTGCTATCTACCAAGCCAGGTCCTGCCTCAAGATAAAATGGTCTGAGAATAATCTAGCAGAGGGTTCTCAGGATTTTTGGTGCATCTCAGAATGTATGTGCTTGTGTGCCTATGTGTCTATATGTGTATGTGGGTATCTGTGTGCTTCTGTGTGTGATGTCTCTGTATGTATGTATGTCTCTATGTGGTCTGTGTATATATGGTTCTTATAGCTGATGGCTTAGCTAAGCCTGCTACAAACTGTATACTTTTTGGTTTTGTCACCTCTGGGTCCATGTTGTGATCTGGATGTGAAACGCCTCCACAGACTTGTGTCCAAGGCTTGCTCCTCAGCTTATTATACTATTTTGGGAGGTTCTGAAGACACTAAAGGAAGAAGGTGACTAGAGGCATGTTCTTGGTGACCACATTTTGTCCCTAACCCTTCCCTCATTTTCTTCTGTTTCCTAGCCACCATGAGGCACAGTTTTGTTCCTCCACATTCCACCGCCATCCTTAGCCTTACCCAGATCAAAGCCAGCGACAAGAGCCTCTGAAACTATGAGCCAAAAACACATCCTCCCTTCAGGGCTTTTCCACAGAAATCTTTTGTCACAGTGATGCGGAGCTAACAATCAGAATGGGGAAGACAGTATGGCTATGTTAAATGTCCCTTGCATTTGCTCTTAGGAGCCACTCAGCCTTCCAGAAAGAGATGGGTATAAGAAACAACAAAACTAAGATCTTGACCCAGTAAGCCACGCTTGGAGCTGACAGACCAGATCACCCACCCTTTTGCTTCTAGGTAGATGTTACTCAGGTGCAGTTTAATCCAGGGAACACTTCAGCTGGAAGACAAAGAGCTGCTACCAGGCACCATTCTATTCCGCCAACCAATGGAGGGAGGAAGTGACTGGTCAAGGACAGCTGCAGACCCATCTCAGGTTAAAAGGAGCAGCCAAAGTTGAGCGCTCTAACGCAACTCTGCCCAGCTCAGTGAATTTTCTTGCCTCGGTAATCTAAATGTTTGGGTGTTTGCTTTCATTCAGTAAACATTCCCAAGGAATGTAGAAATGGCACCTGGGTTGTATATTTGGAAATATATTTGCTTTCCACGTGATCAGGAAAAACTAAGAAAAATATTAAGAGCGGTCTCCTCAACCAAGTACAGTCACGATTTCAGTGGTGTGATGGGATTAAATTATTGTGTCCCCAAAGCCATGGTCTCAACACTTTTATTGGCATTCTTTGGGTCTTATCATTCAGGATTATATAAAAATGACAGCTGCTTATAATTATTTGGGAGTTTTGTGTTGCAATAATTAGAAACATCTGCCTTTATCTTTCTGCTACCAGACTTAACCCTGTGAGGTTGGGTCTACTGAACTTCAAAGAGGGAATCAAGAAATAAAAGAAAACTCCACACATTACTAACAAATTTCTAGCGATTCATTTAAATGTATAACCAGTTATTCCAACAGCCTTCAAACCCTTCATTATCTTTTAAATATATATAATTTGGAACTGCTAATTAGATAGCAATTTAATGCTCTCATGGGGATTCAGATGCAAGGTCTTCCTAAAATGTAAACGCAGAGGAATAATTGTTGGCATTCACATGATTGAATTCTTCAGTTATTCAAATAAGTGTGCGCATTCACACAGTGAGATCATTTGAATATTCTGCCCTTAAACACGGCTATAGGCTTTACCGCACCCTTCAGTACCAGTAGGGTGGGACCGGGTGACCTGCTCCACTCAGCTCTTTGGAGAAGGCAGACAGGACCCCTGGCCTCATTTAGACTCCTCCCTCTTCTCTCAGAGGTAGGGGGCTGCTGTTCCCTCTTTCTGGAGAAACAAACGTCCTTAGAATTTGCAATCTGCAGTTCTGAGAGCTGTCATGTTGCTGTTGGGTTTCTCTGTGCTGGGCTGCTTGCTGTTGTCTTCCTAGTTACCACCAATGAGTATCTCCCCGGCAGACTGCCACAGGTGGAAGAGGGGAAGGCTTCATTCTGCCTTGAGTTTCCACTTCCCTGTCTCCCTATGAATATGGTCCTTTAAATTGTATAAAGATGTGCAGCCCATGGGGCAGCATGATTGATCAGGGAGATGACATTGGCGGTGATAGAAACCAGCACGCGTGTCTCAGCCCGGAAGCATGGCTAGGGTATGCATTCCTGGCCCAGGCTAGTAGCTAGCAGCTGAGGCTCATTTCCCTCACTAGGGAAAGGAGGTGCAGACAAATCTATAGGAATTTTTAAGAGATCATTATTCAACACATTGCCTGTAATTACATTTTGATGAGCTTTTTATTGCTAATTTATCATCCAAGATGGGGCATTCTAGATATGAAATTAATCTAGTAAAACAGAGGTCAAAGTGTGCCTAGTGAAAAAAAGAGTCTTTTTTTCATCAAATTATTCCACCTAAAAAATAAAGCAGTAGAAATTCCCATCTCTAAACCAGATTTCTTTCTGGGGCCTACTCATGACTTTTAATGCTGCCTAATAGACTTAAATGCAAACTTGGATGCTCAGGGCAAAGGAGCAAAAAAAAGTATGATGGAAACATGGGTGCAGGGGGCCCCAACTATAAGGAAACAAGTGTCGCCCCACTGTGTGTCACAGAGATAAGGTGTAGACATACTCAGTGCGGCATCGTTCGCTAGTCCAGAGCAGACTGCTTGGAAAAAGTGGTCGGCACACTTCTGTTAGAAGCGGACTTCAAGACAAGCTCAGTGCAAGGTTTTCCTCCCAGAGTTGGAGAAAGACCTTCAGAGACATAGCCAGAACACTGACAGGCACCAGCACCACTAGGGGGGAAGTGGAGATTCCTTTCCCTAGAGAGCTATGGGACCCGGCATAGAGCACACACCTGGGAGAGAGTGTCTGCTGTCCAGCTGTGCTCCAAAGGGGTGCTACTCAGCGCACTGGCCTTCTGTGTGCCTGGGGGCAGTAGGCTCCATAAGGAGAGCACATCCTCACTCAGGTACAGGCAGCTGGGATGCATTCAACATGCACAGAATGGCAGGGGGTGGAGTAGACATCGGTGGTGACCGCATCATCAGGAGCTGGAAGTACCAGTAAGAATGTGTTCATCAAACTGCTTTAGCAGTCTGTCCTAAATCCGTGGATCAATTCCAGGCACATTGTGTATGTCTAGGCCGCAGGGTCTTCGCACACACTGTTTCCTTGGCATGGCCCCAACTTCAAGGTCTGTATGGAGATTTCACTCTCATCCTCCAGATCTCAGCTTACAGTGCGTGGGGACCTAAACACATGGTCTCTGAAGACCCAGGCAGGCAGCTTCTCTTCCCTTCCATGTCCTCTCTCAGAACTATTTTGTTGTTGTTGTTGTTGTCAGTTTGTTTGTTTGTTTTGCAGAGCACATTCCTAATCTGTACTGCATTTTGTTTATCCTTTTATTTATGAGCTCAAAAACAAAACAAATCTCCTCCATAAGATACAAGCACCAAATATGGAGGGGGGGAGATCTGCTATCCTGGCTTCTAGAGGAGGGTACACTATGATAGGTTTTTAACGAACAGATGTCTCTCACGAGAGAAGTAGAGAAGGGAGGCGTTGGCAAGGGAAGGAAACAAAGTGAGTATCCAGTATAAGTCCCTCCTACGGGTATCCCATGACCCTCTGCTATCCCTAACTGCTGCCATTCCGTATCATGGTTGGGAGTTTGGAGGCTGCAGACCAGCTCCCTGCATGCTTCCGCAGCTGCATGCTTCCGCAGCATGCTTCCGCAGCTATGTGACCCACAGCTAGCACCAAGCATTTTCAGCAACTGTCGGTACCGGCACCTCTGGAGTCTGTAGTATTCAGCTTTCCCAAGCTCGATCTCTCGTGCCCAGGTCCTCCCTCCACATTTGTGTTTCCTTCCATCTCTTCCAGCAGGTAACTCATCACGTGTAAGGGTGAATGGGACACAATCTGATCGGTGTCCTCTGGTTCCTTGAAGTGTCCAGACATCGGCTGTGTAGTGGGGGAACCCGTACTGTACAGTCCTACAAAGAATAAGAGGCCTACAAAGATGGGCCATACTGCAGTCGGGTTAAAGTGGGTGGGGCATCAGACTCTGAACTCCCTGAGCACAGATATCAGAGCCATAACTAACCATGGTTCCCAGTACTTGGATTCATGAACACATAAGTCAGGCTGATTTGGTAGTAAGCAGCAGGTATGGATTCTTAATTGTTTGCACAAAGGGGGAACTCATTGGAAGAAAATGAGGAAATAAATTTTCTACTTCTCCTGCCGTGAAATATAAAAAAAAACCTGAATAAAATCAATAGTAAATGAATAAAGAAATGGATAAATGGCCCGTCTCTCCTCCCTCCCTTCTTTCCTTTCTTCTTCCATTTTCTTCTTCTTTTTTTCCTTTCTCTTCTGGAAGAGTAATACCTTAAGAGAAATAACCTAGCTGGTTACTCTTCTGGGCCACCTATGGCCCCAGCAGAGCAACACCAGTGTAAGCTAGCTGACAGGTGGTGGGGGTATCACAAAACACTCCCCTGTAAAAAAGTTCTGGGTTGGATGGCTCACACCACAATCGCAGTGTGGTTCCCTGAAGCTAGAAATGTTGGGTGACCTTGCTCCCACTCTGCAGGAAAGAACAGAGGGAGGAACAGTTACGGGAGATGGGGCAAGAAGGCGGCAGAGAAAAAGTCCATGGTTTTAACTTGGGCACAGCCAGCATGGCCCCAACCACATGTACACTAGAATGAAGAACAACCTCTTTGTTCCCAGCATATCATCATCCAGGGACAACGAAAACACTGGAAGAAGGAAAGGGAGGTGCACACAGCTTCAGAACCAAAGGAGCAAGCTATGACAGACCATGTCCCTAGCCATTTTTGGCTTTTGTGAAAACTGCCTGAAATGTCAGAGACAGACACATCCCTTGGTTCAAGTATCAGATTCTTTTCTTTTGCATATATTTAATTTCTCTTAAAACTACAACCACACATGGTGGATCCTTATACTCAGGTGATCTCTCTGGCACACGCTAGCAGGCAGCTGGAACTTCACGAGACAACCTGGGCAGGGTGCCCATCGAGAGCCGGGCCTCTGACATCCTGGGTGGCGGTGCACAGTCATTGCCAGTCCCATTTGCTTGCCGCTTCCAGCATCCAAGGGTAATATTAAAGCACATTACATATTCAGAACATGAAATTGACTCCTACAGCTCATTGACTCCATGAGTATTCAAACACACACTTGGTCCCAAGACCAAGAGGCTGTAGGCTGGAGTGTTGGAAGTTGAATCGCTAAGCTCAGCTCCACCTGGCAAAATGCAGGCTCTCACAGTTAAGCCCCTTATTCCTTAGATCAGAATCTAAGCTGCAACATTCCTGCTCAAGTGCCCAGCCCAGGCAGTTCCCACAGTGCCTGTGGCATTTCAACAAGAAGCAAGCATGCAGAAATGCAAGACTCTTGTGTTTTCCTAATCAAATTATATATTTCAAAATGAGGCAGTCCCTTCTGTAGGGGTTGTACAGTCTCCCCACCCCACCTCAGTGAACACAATCCTTTTAGCAGATATACTTTCTAGGCATCCCTTAATTCTTTCTCTTAAACTGGAGTGGATTCAGACCAAGCCTAAGCAGTCTCTCCTTATCCCTATTCTGGGGCTGTGTACTTGGGTCTCAGCACACAGTGATGCCTGCGCGCCACCTACTGGGCAGTCTCCTTCAGTTCATCAGCAGCCTGAGAGTGACTGGAAATAAAAAAAAAAATTGAAAAAAATAAAAGATCGGCATTTTGCTTCAAGGTTTATGATGGTCTACCATATACTCTCTGATAGACTTTGCCACCAGGATATATCCTCCTAAGACCAGAGAGAAGTTGTCCCTGAGCTGCCTGAGGTCAGCAGCCCCAGGGAGACAGTGAGGTCTCCCCAGTCCTTTTCCATCTCTCCATTGGGAAGCCTTCTTGCTCTTCAGGGCACCCATCCCTGAGAAAAAAAGATGCTTTATCTGTATACCTAGAGGTCTTCTTGGCCTTCCATGCTGTTGCTTTTGGAGTGCACCTTTATGATAGAATGAGCATCTCCTAAGCAGAAACATCCCTCTAACTGCCCAAGACTCTTTCGCCAGTACCATGCTTGACGGCAGCAGCATCTGTGGGATGTCAGCAAACAGAAGGGCAGAGGGCAGAGGGATGACTGGGGTAGAAGGGCCTAACAATCCACACATTCCCTGACACAATAACGTGTGAATGTTTGATGAAAGCACATGTGGCACCCCCATTTCTCATCTCCTGTAGGAACGTGGTACCCAGATTCTCATCATATGCATCGCTCATCCCACTGCACCCACTTTGTGCAAAGCCCAGCAAAGGGCAACAGAGAGGTCAAACACATAGGCATGTCCTAGTAACAAGTGACCAAAACAAACAAGCAGGTGCCTGCTGGAGACCTATGAGGAAGAGCAGGGCTCCTCTGGGTGATCACTGAGTTGAGAGCTGGAGAGAGAGCTGGTCATATGCACACAAGATCAGATTCCAGGCAGAAGCGCAGTTGAACAGGGAGAAACCTGGTGCTTCTAAGGAACAGGTATAAGTTTGAGGCCAGGCTCAATTCTATAAGGATCCTGCTTCAACACCACAAAGTGTTAACTTTTTCTAGTTCTCTGGCATTTGTTCACATAAGCCATTAATAGAACTTCAGAAGGTTTCTAGACTGAGGGGAAAAGCTCTACTGTCGCCTGTACCTAACTTCTGCTTCCCCTGCAGTTAGATCCCCGCTCTAATTAGTGTAACATACATTTACCCGGACTGTGAGAGTACCCAGTCAGTCCCACAGAGAGGAACAAACAACACATTTATTGGCACGTCCAGCTCTCACTGCATGTACTGAATAACTTTCCACAGGGGCCCATCTCTACCAATGCACAACAGCAAGCATGGCTTGTAAAGGTGAACCCATAAAACCATGCAACCCTAAGACAAAGAAACAGAATGACGAGATAGAGTAGGCTAGTCATGGGGCAAAACAGGGGTGCCATCTTGGACTGAGGCTGTAGAGTGTCAACAGTTGGACCAGCTGCACTGGTATTGCCATAGGGTGAGGGGTTAGAAGGAGTTGAGGACGATGGCACAGCTATTGGTAGAATTTGTCTGAAGGTTAGCCTGAATTTTCTGGAAGAGCACAGATATTTTTGCCTCCAAATAGCCTGACTGGGATCACCAGACACCCCAGCTTCTCCCAGTGTGGATAGTGCCTTCCGCCCACTGTAGCACAAATTGGTGTAGGAAGTCCACACGGTTTAGGAGTAAACCCACATGGCTCACACAGTCAGGGCTTCCCAGCCAAAGAAGAGAGTCCATCTGCTCTGGCTTCTCGCCAGGCTCTTGTGAATTCTAGCCACCCCACTTCCCTGTCATAGGCCAGACAAGCTGCAGTCTGGGAGGGGGTGGGTAGCCATAACTGACCACTTGTTTCATCCACATTCTTATCCATGTTCTCCAGAAATTTCTCAGATGTCTGTTTACATCTTAGGCCCGTAGAATCCCTGTGGTTGTCACAGCTAGATAGGGCTCTTGAGAACTTGAAATATTGGTCCTAAGTGAGACATGTTCTAATTGTCAAATCTGTATCAGATTTTACAGACTACTACAGAAACAATGTGAGATACTATATTAATTATTTCCAAGTTGATTATATGTTAAAGCACCAGTGATTTGACTACATGAGCTAAAATACTATCCTTAAACTTAATATCACCCGTGGCCTCCATTACTCTTTAGATGTAGTTTCTGGGAAATTTTTAACAACATAGGCAGCTCATTCTGTGGCACAAGTTGAGTTCCTGCTGGACAGATTCTCACTGTAACTGTACCATGACTGCCCTGGAAGCCAGAACTGCAGAGACCAGGCCTCTCAGCCACAAACTCTCTCCAGCCACCCTGCCACCCGATCCCTGAGGAGCCAACATAGCACCGTGAACTCAGCCCATCTAGGGGATCCAGGCCAAGGCTTCTAGCTCTGGCACTTTCTGGATATGTGGTTTGGGGGAGGCCACATCATCCCTCAGTGCCTTGACTTTCCATTGATGGCTCCTTTATTCACAGAGCCCTCCAGATTATTAATCCATTGCTCAAAGTTTCCCAGGATAACTTATAAAAATATGCCTTGCCCATCCTTATCCCTTTCAACCTTCTAGCATCTCTGGATTCTTTTAAGGCATCCTAGACTCACCATTGTAGCTGTCAAATGGAAGCAATGGCATGTAAAAAGCACCTGGAATGGCGTCCTTCCCAAAGGGAGGAGTCAACACACATCAGACATGCATACTAAGAGTAGCAGCCACAAAAGCAAATGGACCAAAGCTGCTCTGCCCCAGGGTCCTTGGGTCTCTATCTTTACATCGAAACCCTTCCCATCAGATCTTCATTTCCTTGCAGCCGAATGCATCTCAGTAACCTTGCATAGGCCCAGAATCTAGAGGACCTCCAAGGACACCAGCAAGATTATAAATTTTCCAGCCTCAATAGTCTACTTCCCACGTCTTCAACAGTGATCGATATGACTGATTATTTATAAATTTGCATTTAGGATAGAACCCGAAGCTGGGGTGTAGTTCGGTTGGTAGAGAACTTGAATAGCATGTACAAAGCTTGGGTTTCATCTCAGCAGCACGTGAAACAGGCATGTTAACATAGTTAACACAGACCTATGATCCCAGCACAAGGGGGCACAAGAGGGAGGTCAGATGTTCAAAGACAGTCTAGGACATATGAGAACACAGTTTAAAACAATGGTGGGAGGCAAAAGAATGTCATATATATATTCCTCCCAGCATCTTCCCCCAACTCCTGGGCCTGCAGACACAGAACAGACAGCTTTTGACTGATTTCAGCATGAGCTTTGTGGAACCGAGTCCCAGATTTTTTCATCCCAAGGCTCCCTGTGGAATCTGCCATTGCTGTGGCTGCTAGGAGGAACCTACTTTGTATTCCCTTGAGGATTTGACCAGGTCTATAGTCCAGGCTTCCTGAGTGGGTGGTCAGTAAATACCCTTATCTTCTACAACACAGAGGCAAACTGATCACCAAAATCCTAACAAAACTAATGGTCATGTTAAAGACAGCCTGTTATAGGCTGTTTGTCCCTCTGTTCCTTGGCAGACAAAAGAAAAAGCTACATGTTCAGGGCGTGACATTCTAAGATACATCTTTAGAGAGAAGGAAAACTAAAAAAGTAGGAACGGTAAGGGTGTACGGATGGTGATGGCCACAGCAGATGCACTGGCCTCCTGCTCCATGGGAGACAGTTCTCAGGACTAACTTAATCCCCAATCACCGTACAGTTTCCACCCTCTCACCCCCCCCCCCCCAGCCCCAGGAATAGGCGCTGCCTCAGTCTACTGGAAGGCAGCTAGCTACTTCAGCCCTCACGGCGGTACAGGACAAGTCCCATCAGAAACCCAGCAGGAACCTGTTATTTTGACATCAGTGAAGTTATTAGGAAATGACAACTTGGTGGCAAGAAGGTGTGGGGGGGGGGGGCCTTGACAGGACAGGGAGATGTCTGGTTATCACCAGGAAAGCCTGACTCCTGAGGGAGCTTGAGTGAGGCCCCTAGAGTGAGCTGCTTTTGGAGACTTTTCAGGATTCACACCCAAATCACACAAGATGAAAGAAAATACTGGATAAAACCAAGCCAAACATGAAGTTTGGGGGAAAGATTTTATTGGACAAATTAGAAAAATATCGGTACTGTGCTTTAGCGAAAGCCACTTCTTTCATCTGGCTGCGAGGGCAGGAGCAACCTCAGAGGCAGAAAGAAGGGAACCCGAGTTGTGTGAAGAGCACGCTCTCCGCCCTCCCCACGCTGGCCACAGCCCATGCTCACATTCACCACGCTAATCCGCAGCCTTGGCCAGAACACAGGGGAAGGTTCATTTATAAGGGCTTCATTCTAAGTCTGGGCTTGAGAGGAGGTGACTGGGCCTTGAGTCCATCAAAGAAGCTACTAGGAGCTGTCTGCGGCCAGCTGTACTCCAAAGTCCAGTCCAGGCAGATCTACGCATGATAGACACCTGCCTACTAGGACAGCAGAGGATCTACGTAGAGGCCTCAAAAGGGACCCTGAAAACAGTGACTGGAAGGAGCCCTTCAATGATTCTCTAAGGACTGACTGCATGCTGGAAGGCTGTCAGGAAGAGGGATAGAAAACACAAAGAACAAAGGAAAGAAACCAGGACACCTAAAGCTAGCATGGCCACAGACACCTTACTGTGCAGTTTCTAGTCTTTGTCTCAATGTTAACGGAGACCCTTTCCCTATAGAAGGCCCACACAGAGCTACTTAACACAGTTTTTTATCTGTACTCTGGATTAGAGTGGGCCAAAGCTATTGTTCAACAACAACAACAACAAAACCTCTCAAAAACAAGCAAATAAACAAAAGTCATGTGTGAGCATGAATACACATGGGGCATTGCAGACGCTTGTGGGGATCACCTCCTGAATAGTCCAAACGTGTTCTTCAGATGCAGGACTCACTGGCACGATCCAGGCCTTGTGGTCTTTCACGTGGCCAAGCCCACATCAGCACAGATCAGCAGAGCCAAGGACAGAGGGGGTGCTTAGATACCTCCCATTGCCCTATGATGTCCTGGAACCTGCTGCCCTGTGGGTTTCTCACTTAACATTCTCCATTCACACCGACGACAAAGTTGTGGTATACATATTATTAAAGCATCATCATCAGGGGAGGGCGATTCTCAGAAAGGTGCTGTTGATGTCATGGGTCATAGAGCTAGGATGAGGTAGGACTAGAGATGAAGATTAGCCTGGGTGAGATGGCATGTCCTCCCCTTAGCAGGGTCAGGCTGTACTCCATGGCCATATTTAGACAGGCTAATTTATGTCATCTCCAATGGTGACATCCCTTCTCCTAACCTCTCCTAAACATCTGATGGCCTCAGAGTCAGGAACAGTTGAGTGGGACAGATGGCCCATTGGTCTGGCCAATGTCTTTGTCATGAGTCAGTTGCAACAGATGCATCTGGTTTGTGTTTGGACAAGTGAACTGTAGAGCGTTCCCTTAGATTACCTCCTGTATGGAAAGCTGACCCTGGCTGTCGCTTCCAGGAAATCCACTCATCCCAGCATTTGAATAATGAGATGCATAGCAATGACTTGTGTGCTTGCAGAGTCACATGACCAGAGTCAGTGCTGTGAGGAGTAAGCCTGCTCCTCCAGACTTTCAGCTGCTTTCCCGGTAAACACAGATCCAACAAGAGGCTATTTGCTGTGTTGCCAGGAGACATAAATGGTTAGAGAGACCCTGGATACATGTGTAGAGGACAGCCATTCCCAATGCTTTAGAGAGAAGGAGACCACCATGGCAACCTCTGACACCTGACTTCACGTCCTTCCTCCTTCAAAAGTCGGACAATAGGAAGCTATACTCCCTGGCAAAAGAGTTGGGTTTGATCATGTCATTGCCTCTGTTCTGTTCTGGTTTGGAACATATAAGTACCAGGAGCCCATGTCCCACCACACCAAACCCACATGTACCCAATCTTCCCAATCAAAAGCTTCCCTTGACAACTTGGGGTGGGCAATACCGTGAGCTTTTTTAGACTCGGATATATCTTTAGACTTAGATATTCTTAAGATACCTGTGGCTTTTATAATCAGACATCCCAAAAATTCAGAGTTATAATTGCAATCAACTAACCAGTTAATTCTGTCTGACACACACACACACTCTCATATATATAGGAATAATAACATGATATGAATATATACATATATGTGTATATATATACATATATATATATATATATATATATATGTAGAGAGAGAGAGAGTTGCAATCAAACATCATATTCAGTCCCACCTAAAAAGAAGCATATGGGATTCATGATGTGGTCATGACTCCATTAATACCACGGTGATTAGAGTGAAGCTGGATGATGACGGGCTCTCACATGGCCAGTTTCTAAACAATGATGCAAGTGAGAAGAGAATGGTTTCCACAGCGCTGAGCTAACCAACATTTGCAGAGGTCTCTGATGCTATGTTCTAACTCTGAGGAGAGGGGCAGAGATTGCTGCTGTGGGCGGCACTGTGCATTTCCGTGCACATTCAAGTGTGCTGCGAAGAAAATGGCCTACGCATTCTCAACCCAGAAGGCTGTGTTCCTCTTAATACCCATATCTTCTTTAAAATGAACTAAAGGCTCACAAATCTAAGTGGCTGTCATTCTTGCAGCACATTCTAAGTAGCCCAGAATGACAAGTAATGGCACCTTTCCTCTCAACAGCTCTCTAGAATCCACAAGAGATACCATCAATGGACTGGAGCCTCTTTCTTCTTTACTTTTTTCTTCCTTTTTGCATCATGGTGGATCTAGTCTGCTCAAGGCAATCATCCCTTTGCGCACATTATCTTTCTATGCTGAGACAGGGTCTCACTAAGTTGCCTGCATCGGCCTTAACTTGCAGAGCTCAGTCAAGACTTCTCCTGCAGAGCCTGGCTGTCCTCTGGGAGACGGTCCTCATTATTTTCTGGAGGGTACACTAAGCAACCTCCTTATGAGGACCTGTTTTCACAACACAGACCATGAGCTATCTTGGGTTGGCCTCAGGCCACTCTTGAAGAAAGTCAAAACAATGCTATTAGGTATGACTCATATGCTAAAAAATGGAGAAAAATCTTAGCTGTTTCCATTTATGCAGAAAGGTGTTGAGTAGCTTTTTTGGATACTGCATTTTGGCAACATAGTTGGGAGATAAATCCTAATGAAGTGGATTTTCAGAGATCTTGTATCTGATTTGTTCTATCAAAACAGATTTCCAGTAAGTGGATCTAGAGTATGAATTTTCATTATAATGGATTTCAAACTGTGTGGAGTTAAAGAAAAACTTCCAAAATACTGATAGATTTCCAATTAAATAAATATAGGCATTTATATATGTGTGTGTATATATATATATATACATATATGAATTTACATATAAGAAGATAGCAGAAACTGATTTCTTCTTTATCACTGAATCACTGTGCATCAAGATACTGGCTTGCAGCTATGCAAACAGCCTCCTTAACACTGTGAACTGAATGGTTTTCTAATGCAAACTGCTGCAAGGCGTCGTCGCTATAGAGCTGAAGAAATGCAGGAAAGGATGTCCCTCTTACCAGTGGCCTGAGCTCAGGGTGCGTCAAGATGTATCCGTTATTTGTGATGGCGAAGGCATAACCGTGAATTCCTAGCTGTAAGAGGGAACCAAAAGAAACCTTCATTAGCTCACTCCCCGGCGGAGCCACAAAGCACAAAGCAGCCCGACTTGAGTAATTCACAGTTTAAATTTGGCATTCATAACCCTTATCAGCACAATATTTCATTAAAATGAATGCAAGGCGCTGATCCTTGACATTTGCTTGAAAGGCGAACCTGTCACACGGAAGCTCAGCAAACAGCACAATCTGAAATGTCATAGCCTTATACTGGCATCCTATGGCATTATTTTTATTTATTTAAACAGAACAATTACTTTTTAGAAAAAATAACGGAGTCATGGATATTTCTAGACAGGGTAGCCTGTCCAAGCAAGCAGAACGTTTGCGGTTGGGGCATTTTCTCCCTTATCAAGATAAGGAAAATGACCCTCATCCCACCTCGCTCCCTGGTTTCCTATAGCGCCTCACCCACCGGAGCCATTTCTAAGCCCGCTGTCCTGCTCCGTTCCTTCCATAGTCCTTGAAGTGGAAGTGTCCCTAGCAGTCCTATGCGGGGCAGCCAGTCCCTCTGTAGCCTATCATTTTGATGGTGGCTGCCAAGCTTTTCCACACATCCTTCCATCCACACAAAGCCTGGACCATCCGCGATGCAGAGCCTCAGTTACGGTTGTGTTTTCTGACTACATGGGACTATGGGAAATAGTTTGAGTGCAATGAAATGTTTTATTAGCTTTAAAAAGTATGTAATCAAATTTAACACTGCACTTATTTAAATAATAATCCCAGCTTTTTGACAATATTTCTATTACACACTTGACTGCACCCATTGGCTACAATAAATTTACCTACAAATCATTCATGTATTAAAATGGCCTCTGGCGTAAAATGCATACTGATCTCTCTCCCTTCCTCCCTCCCTCCCTCCTTCTCTCTCTCTCTCTCTCTCTCTCAAGAAAGATATTGTAATCCACTTTGACAGAACAGTGGGGGGGAGAGAGAGAGAGAGAGAGAGAGAGAGAGAGAGAGAGAGAGAGAGAGAGAGGAGAGAAACAATTCTCTATTTTCTGTCCGAGGGATCACTTCACAGTTCTGAACCCTTATTTATTCCTCCTTCAAATTCCCTGCCACTCACAGTCTTGAATATGATACTATTAAACGATCCAGACAACGAGGTTTACAAACCAGGAGTGACCCTGTCTGCTTGTTAGATTAACGTCAAGGTGATGTGAAATGAACTTCAGAGAATTACCACCAGCAATTAAAAGTTTCCGTTGCATTACATAAAGCAAGTACGCCTGTGGTCGTCAAGGGCAACAGACGTTTCTCCCAGTCTTACCTTGCACAGCAAGCCTTAATAACATTCTACTTGACTCTAATGATAAAAGTATATTTCATTATGCCGGGAAAGATAAACCCAAGATTTCCTATCCTTTGAGATGTCTATCGTCTCTTTCATCTTGCCTCTTGGAAGAATGTCAGACAGTCAACACTGCATTAATTATCGTTATTAAGTCCTGGTTTAATATGGGCTGGAAGGGTCAGGAAGGACTCTGGGAGATTGACTTCTTCCATTAAAGGCAAGAATGGGGTTTGCCTGGAAATTCAAACTCAGCATCAGACCAAACAAATGGTATTTTATAGTCAGCTAATGCAGCCAGTGTCTTCCAACCCAGCTGACTTTGCCTCTCCCTCTGCTGTGGGTCTTGAGAGAAGGTCTGTCTCCCTGTTCTGCTCTACCCTGGCATAGATCTTTATAACTGAGAGTCGTCATCTATGAGGGTATGATTGAGAGGCACAGCATCGATTATTAAAAGTCTGCCTCTCTCCATCAGGTACAAGAGACATGAGGGCAAAAGTCAGGTTAAAATGACCAGAGGGGTGGATGGGAGGGGGAACAGGTAGGGAACACGAGGAAAGAAGGAATATGAGAAGAGCAGGAGGAGGAAGAGGAGGATGAAGAGAAGGAAGAAGAGAAATCAGCACAAGCTAAGCCTCCTTCGTGTTTCCTCCCTGGGAAAGCAATGGACCTGGCCTTTCCAGACCAGCATCCTCTCACTGGCGACCTGTTGTCTCTGTTGCCTATTGCCCACTTCTGCCTCAACCCTCTAGATGCTAACGCTCCCCTCTCGCCAACCATTAGACGATACCACTATTCTCCACGCTGCCTGGCAGCCTCCCGACAGCCCGAGTCTACACGAGTCTCACTTTTGGGTCTCCTCCGTTGCCAGGCCCCACCCCTCCTTTCCTTACTCCTTTGTTATTTCTCAGGCAGGCCCTGGCTCTCCTTCAGACCCTGTCACCAGGGAGGGGGTCCTGCCCACCTTCACTCTACTCTCCATTTACGAACTTCAGCAACCCTGTCTTTTGTCACCGTAGCTCTGCTTCCCTGAGCTCTTACACAGGAGACAGTCCACATATCCAATGGTGGCTCTTTGAGTTCTTTCTCTTCTTGCTTTCTGGGTAGGTGGCACTAGGAACTCCCAGACTCCGATCTCCCACAGTTAGATACCAAAGCATCTCCTTGGCATGTTCTTTTTACCCACAATCCTCCAAACCAAATAATCATGACATGTTTTCTCCATGACATTCCTCAGATGCAAGCCTGCCTCTTCGTACTGTCATTGTTATATTGCTTCAGTTTCCAAAAACGGTCCTAGCCGACCTCTAGGCCTCAAAGGCAGAGCAGTGTGAAAGGCAATTCCGGTAACGTCCCGTGGAGGACGCGGAGAATCCCGTTTGTGTACGAGAGGGGCTTCCTGAGTCTGTCAGGCCTTCCTGGGGCTGGCCCGACCTAAGTATCCGCACTGCCTCCTTCACCTGCTGCCCCCCAATAGACTTGGCACAGCAATCCCCGACAGTGCTCTTTCCTACCCAGACCTTTCCACAGGTGCCAGCCTCGCACAGCCTCTTCAGGAAATCTCTTTACCTGTTATGCTCTGGCCTCCCAACCATCTTCCGTGCATTTTCTGACTCCGTTCTTGCTTTCCTCTTTACCATTTCATTTTTACTAACCACAAAAATATTTTCATTCCTACCTTCAAACAAATAAAAAGGCCACCTGTACTTTCTGGCTTCTCCAACCCTCCCTAGGTCTCCTTCCTTCCTCTGTCTTACTTTAGAAAGCACCCAGGCCTGAACCTCTTCTGGGAACGGAACCTCTTTGTTGGAAAGGGCTCCTGCACAAATCCTGGGCTTCTGCAGCCCTCAGCACCATGTCAGGCATGCGTCGGGCCCTCACTTAAATCTGTCTGCACTTTAGGAACTTACCACTTTATTCAAACACTATCTTGATGATCTTGAAAAACAGAACCAAAGTAAACAGTAAAAAATGAGCCAAAAAGAAGCTAATGGGCTTCAGCATACACAGCCAGCCCTTCTCAACCCTGTGCCTAACTTTTCCTGACAGTCGGAAACTACTGGGTTAAAACTCCTTCCCAGGAGAACACCCCGAGAAAACTACATTTGAATTTCCTGTGTACTGGTTGGTGACTCTCAGGGACCATCTGATACAATTACAAGGAGAGAGATTGTGGAGTCTCCAAATGTAGCCTGTAGATGGATCTCTCTGAGAATCAAAACTTCATTAAATGACAATGGACAATGTTTGCTTTTGGCCAAAAATCAATATGCTGACGAAATCTCTAACTCTCGTTTCATCTGAAACACAGCCAGTATCCCTGTCCATTTGCATGCTCAATTCCGTGGAGAAACAGGGAACAGATTGGACCCAGAACCTTCCAGCACAAGGAGCTGCCAAACAGGCCCTGGCTCCACAGCTCACTCCCCTGCTCTTCTGGAGGCCAGGAGCTGTGCAGACCCCTGTCCCTGGGAGAGTAGTGAGTCCCTTCCAAGCCGAGAGCCTTCAGGCTAATGAAGTGAACCCAATTATAAATGGCTCGTTATGGTAACAGAGGCCATGGTGTCTGGAAATTATTGCTGGGGTGTCTGGGATTCTTAATAAAAATTATAGGAAGTCTGACGGCTTGGGGGAAAATGTATGAAGCTTAGGGAGAAGGAGCAATCCTTGGGAAAATCCCCAGAGCTAAGAGCTGATGCATCCTTATACAGTATTACTCAGGAGGGCCACTGGGCCCCGGATCCTCCTCACACAGCGTTACCTAGGGTGGACACTGGACCCTGAATCCCTGGGAACAGTCCCACAGCTAAGAGCTGACACACCTTTACACGGTGTTACTCAGGAGGTCCACTGGGCCCCGGATCCTCCTCACACAGTGTTACCCAGGTGGGCCACTGGGCCCTGGATCCTTCTCCCTAAAGTCTTTTTTTTCCTGCTGCCCCTAACTCCACCTGGGTGACAAGCATACTTTCCCCAAAGCTCTTTGTGAGAATGGAGGTGGGGCAGATGTCTTAGGTCACCATGTACCAGACCTCTGTCTCCAGTTCTTCCACCAGGCTCAGGGAGAGCACGGAACACATCCTCCAGAGATGCTGGTTTGCTCCCTACTACTGACCTTCCTCTACTCTCTTGTCTCACTGGGTTCTGTTGAGGTTGAAAAGGTAACAATGCATATAGAGTATTTTGGATGACACCAAACACACGGCAAGAACAATAAATATACTATTTTTCATTATTTCTATGACTTTATGATTTTAACTCTGTCTTAGCTATCATGATACTTGCTCTCACCATTGTTAATGACATTGGGGTCTTAGAGGCTAACACCATGGCTTTTCCACTTGCCAGCTACAAAACATGCCAAACTGTTGACGCTTTCTGTGGACCAATTTCTTTTGTTATAAGGTTGGGGAGAAAGGTGCCTACCTATTAACACATCTTAGCCTAGTTCCCAGTAGAAGAAATTCTGAGAAACTGACATCAAAGGTAATGGTTGACATTCTATAGCCAACCCTTTCTTCCTTGACTCATTTGGTGCATATCAAGCAGTAACCAGTGCTTGGATCTCTACACCTCCTCACTGAAACCAGAACTTGAAATTGATTTGAAACACTACAAGTGGATGCCTTCCTTAAACAGTGGGCCCTGGTTATAAATGTCAGGGGATTTCAACAAAAGCCGACTCTCTTCAGGCTAGGAAGCCTTTCTCTTCCCATTCTTGGCTTTCATTTTCTGAGGTTCTATCATTTATATTACTTGATTATATGGGGGCTAGATCATTGCTCTGGAAACATAGCCCAAGTTCTGGGAATCTTGGTGGGAAAAGGTGGCTGTCTCCTTCCAACATCCATGGAGTTCTTCCTGCTTTCTTGTTTCACCAGAAGGTCAGCAAGGCCAATCAAGGCCTGAGCCAGCATCAGCCAATCAGATAAGGAAGCTATGCAAAGAGTCCTACAGTCAGTAACAGTAGATTCCGGGCCTGGCCTCATTCTTAATAAAATCAGAGGGAGCCTTTGCCAACCAGAGCAAGCTCAAAGCTAGTTGAGTGGGCCAGCTAGTCCACCTGGGACTGGGGAGAAGAGAAAGGATGAAGCTCTCGCAGTGGGTAGAGCCCTATGCCCAGTGGGCCACCAAAACCTTCAGTGTACCCCAGGTTTTCCTCACTCAGGGGCCCCTGGGACAATTCTACGTGCCTAAATAGACTGGGCCTTGAGAGAGCTATGCCCCTCCCCCACTCATTGATTTGTTCCCCTCTCCACTAGCAAATGAGGGTGTTTTCTTCATGAGAATTCAATGAGCCTCTGCACCCTCTTTTTAAAGGCCAGATGATCATGTCAACACTGGAAGGAAAATACAAGGACCTATTCAAAAGCCATGGTTTCACAGGAGGTCTTTATACTGAGGTTAGAGGAGGCAGAAGGGAACGATCTGTTTAAAGTAAGAAACACCCATCGAGGAGCAGTGCAGACAATAGACTATGGTGGTGGTCAGGAGAGCTCTGCCTACAGAGCAGGCAGAGTCTCAAGCCAGACCACTGAGGAATCAAGGCTTCGTGTCCTCCTGTGGCACTGACCAGAGTGAACTAGTGCCTTACCTTGTATTTGGGGATGGTCTTCAGAAGTTCCTTCACTGGGACATCTGTGCCAACCACACCCAGAAGAATGCCCTTTGATCTCTGTAGAAAAGAGACATTAAGAAGAGTACAATAGATTACCGTCTGATGCCTTCTCTGAGACCACGAGCTCAGATCGCCACAGGCTTCTTGTTTGTTTCACCTTCCGCTCAGATTATAACTAGTCAACAAAGGAGCACCTCTGTTCTAATAGCAACACACCATGCTCTTCTCGTGTGTCCCTTCCTTCTGAAAACTGAGACAGGAGCCTGGGCGTTTCATGGCCAAGGACTCTGCTTATAAACCAGGTTCAAGCAAACCTTTTTGTAGGAGAGATACAGTGGCAACTCTTTTCTGCCACACGCACCACTGTCTGGCACCCACCAAGCAGATGCCTAATGGCCAAAGAGAGACACATTTTCTTTTAGCGGTCTTGTGGAACCAGGGTCCCCATTTCCAGGGCAGGTGGCCGCTGGGATTTGCTGGAACTTTCAGTAAGAGAAAGGCCATCGGGAAGAGCGTATGAATTGCTGCTGTCTGTTGCTTTGTGGTCTTGTTTGCGGTGTGAATGGGGTTACAGCAAACCCCCATTCACTCATAACTTCAGAATCCAGTGCATTCGGAACATTGGGTCTTGGCAGATATCGTAGCTCAAGACCTCCTGAAGAGCCCTCTTCGACTCAGAGTGACACTTCAGCACAGTGACTGGTCTCTTTAGAAAGAGAGAAGACGGCAGTGCAGAGGCAACAACTGAGGGGACAACTCCAGACAGTGGACTGTGGACTGATGCTGCCATGGGTCAAGGGATGTTGGGCTCCGTAATCAGAAATAACAAGGACATATTCTTCCCTTGTTTCTTTGGAGGCACTCTGGCTCTGTCAACATCTTGATTTCACACTCTCAAGATTCGAACTGTTTGGGAAAGCGCCCCACTTTGCAGTGCTCTCGTGCCTTGCTCCAAGAAATTAAACGAAGATCACCGAGGAGAGGTGTGGCCACTGTAATCAAGAGCTGTCTGCAAATTTTCCTTCTCTGATCACTGAGTATTTTAGAGAGGGACTACAGATGCTAAGAACTCTGCCCATCCCTCTCTTACATCTGCTCACTAGCCCTCACATGAAGGTGAGATAAGAGGGAAAAACTCACAGACAGTATCCTTGGGCAGAGAAAGAAGTCACCAGAAGGCTTACAGAGAATAGATACAGATATCCGAGGAACAGCCTTCCCAGAACCAGGTCGGAGGCACGGCAGATACTCACGGTTTCGTTCTGCTTACTAAACACAGGCATGGCCACTGTGGTCATCAGCACGAGGCCTTGGTCATCAGCCAGCTGGGGGAGAGAGGGAAGGCGGTTACTGGGTGTGCCAACGACGCCTCAGTGCAGAGGCCTCCTGTTGACCTTTGTCCTTTCTAGCCAAAGGCTACTGGGAAAGAGCCCTTGGGACCCTTTGGCGGGGAGGGAGCACACTATCTCTCTACCTGCTCTGCAGGCTGACAGTCCCAAGCCTCAGCTGGAACCCACCCATCAGTCACTGCAGCTGATATGTTCCTGTTCCGCTATTTTGCCTCAGAGGAACCTCATTTGGATTTCAGGGGTTTGTTTTATTACAACATAGCAACTTCACTGTTTGACTCCCCAGGCATCTGTGCCCAGTGTGTGTTCTAATGACACTTCCAATAATGCGGGATCAGAAACATCAGACATTAGTCGCCTCATAAAGTGTCCTTAGGGGCTGGGGAAGCAGAACCCAGAAGCTCCTACTCTCCCCAAGGCAAGCAGGCCCGTCAAGCCCCTTCACCTCTTCAGATCCCTGAATGCTAGTCCCAAATGGAAAGCACAGGAATGAAAAGATAGCTTCAGCGTACGACTCTGGAAATTGCCACGAGGAAGCTAATTGCTGTTTCTGAAGGAACTGCTCCTGAAACGGGACGCAAGCCTGCTGTGTTTTCAGCTGCATCAGACACTTTGAGACCTCTGGGTACATCTGCTTCTCATACCGTGCTTGGGAGGCACACAGGCAGGAACAGCTCTCCTGTCCCAGTAACAAGGGAGGAAACAGAGTCTCAGAGCCCAGTAACAGGCTCTGGTTCGAGACAAACCTAGCTCTGACTCTCAGCTTTGAGTTTCTTAGCTGCACAGTCAGGCCATGATGGTGTCCTGTGAAATCACGGTCATTACCACTACCGTGAGGATAAGATGGAACAGGGCCCAGCGTGGTCCTCTGGGCACAGAGGCACTCCAGGGGCGCTGGATTCCTTTCTCTGCCCTAGGGTCATACAGCAAGATTACACAAAATTAAAAGAGAGCAAAGACTTAATGCGTCACAGTTGCTTGTGCAAGTCAGATGGGAGAGATCCTTTCTGTTTGGCATCTTCCTTGAGCACCCACTGTGGAGCACTCCTAGGCCTGGGCTCCACCATCCTTAGTCCATAGCAGTTGTTGGTGTTTTTCTCACTTGTCCATGGCTGTAGCCATGGAGGAATTAGGTGCTCTTCCATCCTGCTTCTTTCTTAGAAAGAGGCCACCTAAGGAGACAATTCTAGAATCGAAGTGATTGACAGCGACACGGTGTTTTAGTCTTTTAGGCAAAACATCTTAGTTCATCTTTTCTTCTGTTGTTTTTGTTTGTTTGTTTTGTTTTGAGAAAGGGCCTTCTATAGCCCAGGCTGTACTTAAACTCCTGATCCTTTTGCCTTTACTTATGAAGTACTGGCATTACTGTTTTTACCACAACACTGCACTTCCACACTTAGTCAGTACTCAGAAAGTTACATACGTATCATGTCTACTGTTGAGGTTCCTATGACCTCCCTGCTTCCAGTATGATGCCCAAGATAACAGCGCTCCAGAGCTTGTCATAAATGCAAAACTTCAGGCACCGTTCTAGAGTTTCTAAATAGGAATCCTTATTTTGATAATCAGTGTACATGAAGCCAAGGAATATTATTACAGGGGCAGCTTTCCCACTGCACCCCATTAACAATCTTAGAGCAGTAGAAAATACCTAGCAGAAGTGCAGGGAACGTGCTAATCTTGCATCTACTTAGAAATGAGCCTGTGATCCTCTGTGAAAAAAGAGACAAAAGTGTCACGGTCTTTAAGGATCAGAAAACCTATGGTATCTTCCTGGCTAGCTGTGTGTCTGTCCACTTGTTAGCTCAACCGCTGTTCTGGATGACGGCTGAGAAAATCTGTAACTCTGATTCAACAGGCAGACTATGAATACAGCAGATACAATTTGGTGGCCTTCATACAAGCAGGTTTTAAGAGAATAGACACCCTGTGCAAGGAAGAAGGAATTCTCTTTTCAATTTGACTTTGAACTCAACATTGAAACATCAACCCTTCCGGGAATTTCCAGTTCACCAATCTGCTTCACAGGTTCGGATTTATTAGAATTTATATTCTTTAATATAAAACACTTCAAATAAAAGTGTATGTATGCGTATATATTTATATGCTCACATGCACACACACACACGTAGGCTGTCTTTATATGCTTATATACATATACACATACACATGCTTTCTCTATATGGGCTTTCTTACTGTCCTGTCTCTTCCAAGACTTCTGACTAATCGTCATGTTACTATTACTCAATTAACTTGCTGGGCATTAAAATAAATAAAAAAAGTATCCTTTAATATTTATAAGCAAATTGTACTAGCTCGAGACAATGTTGACAGCTCTTGTTGTGCCAAGAATCAAGTCAGCCAGTGTACGCAGTATCGTAATTGTTTATGGAAACATAGTTTCAATTTCTACTAAAAATACTTGAAGTATACCATGGTGGCTGGTGGAGGCTCAAAGGCAGACCCCAGTCCACAGTAAGGAGCTCTCTCAGCATCACAAATCCCATTTCCCAGCTCCTTGATTAATCCTTGCTGCTATACAGAAAAACCAATTTGAGCTGATCCATAACCATGGGTAATTTCCACTTTGCAACTCAAATCCAAATTTCAGGCCATGCCAACATGGATCACGGCGAAACCAAAACACACCACTGGCAGTCATGAGAAATGAAGCTTTCCCCCTGCAACCAGTAAGAGCCAGTTATAAATCGCTGGTGATTGTCCAGGCACAAATGCAAGACCAGGGGAAATGGCCTTCCGAATGTTAAGCCAGAATGTGGCGTCAGCTTCACCCAGGACCAAAAAAAAAAAAAAAAAAAAAAAAAAAAAATCCTTATCCTATTACATTTGTACTAAAACCACTCATTTGTAACCAGCCTCAGGTAAACAAAAGAAATGCAGTAAATCCAGGCAGGCCAGGGTTCACATGTGGGACTATAATCTTGTGTACTCTTCTGCTAAGGGTTGTGACCAGAGTTCCAACCTGCAGGCTTCCTGTGGAACCCAGATCCTCTTATGGCCGTGAGAACCAGCAGGAACCCAGAAACAGCACGTGTACAATATTGTGACCCTCACCTGCCCTCCGTCAGTCCTATCTCCCCAGTTTGGCCTCTGTGCCTCCACAACATTGCATGGAGGAGAAAATCAATCGGCAGGTTTGTTTGCACCACACGTACTTTATGACGAAAAGGCAACCTGTGCGCCTGTCACAGGAAACAGCAGCCTGGGGCAAGAGGTTTTCATCCAGACCTCCAAGCAGAAATTATGCAGCCAACCACGGTCAGAAGCGTCTGTCTCCGACTCACTAGGGGTTGCTGGCTTTTCTGCGGCCTCCAACCTGTAGCTGCTGCTGAGGCAACACCAGGGCCTAAGATTCATACTCAAGGCTTCCAAGAAAAACGCAGACACAGAATCAACATTCATTTTCCAAGGCATAGAAGTAGAAGATGGGGGTCACCATGGTCCATCTGGGCAAAATCCCATTAAGTCCAAGCAGGAATCCTAAAGTGAACTGCTGTTCAGTTACACTTGTCCAGGCTTTGAACAGCCCCTGAACTGCTTGCTTATGGTGTTCTCTTGTGTAATAAGTGTATATTATTCCATATCCTTCATTTCCTATGCTACATAATGGGGACCGTTCTGGTATCAAAGGAAATGATGGCTAGTAATGCCGAACATCTGGTTTATAAAACACAAACTTGCTCAACAGATTGACTGCTTCCTGTCAGCTCCCGACTTAGCCATGCGTGTATCTCTAGGAGTGTGCTCTCAGATTCATGTGTGAGGTCTGTGCCGCTGTGCCAGGCCTCTAGTCCTGGTGCTTTGTGAGCTTCCGTGGGGAGCACAGGGCAGGAATGTGGTCTGTCCCTAGGGTGTGGCCTCAATAGCACAAGACAACCAGATCCCCTGCTCACTGCTGGCCTTCTCACCGCCAGTCACTGTTTTCCTTCAGAACTTATTTAGGCCTCGGCTGTATGCCAAGTTCTCTGTCGTGTGTTAGGAAGAGAACTAGGGACAAGACTGGGGTGTCTCCCTTCCAGGAACCCCTGGTGCACTTAGGCAGACAGAAAACCTAATGAGGCAGAGGGAGAAGGTCTCGGAAGGGCTGGCATGCTGGGTCTCCCGGAGTGAGAAAAGAGACCAGTCATCGTCTTCTGCTCTAGCCTGGGTTTGAGTGGGCACCTTGTATTTATTGGAATATTCAGAACGCCTCCTGATAGCTGGCTTAACAAGCAGAAAGCAGTCAGTCCCCTGCCTTGCTCCAATTCTTCCGTAGTAAATTATTGATAAGTGAAACAGTACCAGGGAAGAGGTTTGGAAGCTTCTGGGCACTTTCCTTCTTTCCCACAGACCTCACCCCTTCTCCTTCCTTAGATAAATCCTTTTGCCCTCCAGCCACAAGGTTTCCTGGCAGCCGATGCCTCCCACCCTGCTCATATGGCTAGGGAGCCAATCAGACAGTTTCTTGTGTGTATGCATATGCCATGTAAGCCATAAGGTTAGCTTATAATTAGGCACAAGATTTGATCTGGATTCTCTGGGATATCTCAAGCTGGGGCAAAGATGATCTTTCTGGTGGGTGGTTATAAGAAGCCAAGTTTGGCACTCATGTCCCCTCATCCTAGATAGAAAATTAGACCAAAAAAAAAAAAAAAAAAAAAAAAAAACCACCCAGAGAGAAGGAAAGGAACATGGAAGAGAGGAAGGACAGGAGGGAGAGAGGAGAGGAGAGAAGAGGAGGGGGAGGGAGAGACAGGGAGGGAATGCTCAAGGGATTAAGTGAGAAGGGATGGGAAGGACACTGCTCTAGATGGCTTCGTCCCTGGCGACTCCTCTACAATGGGATGTTGTCATTAGGATTTTATGAAAACAGCTTCACGATGAACAAGAGCTTGGCTGCTTTGAGATCTCCAGTAAGAAGAAGCAATCTTGGGAGTCTCCTCTGGCCAAGCAGCACAGAGAGGCAAGAATCTGCAGGGGAAGAGGGCAGGCCTGGAGTGGGTGTCAGTGTGTGTGGTGGCCCAAGAGGACTTAGAACAGTGGTGGCTACTGAGCAGCGGCTGCTTTGGAAGGACATCTGTCTGCTTTGCCCTTTTTCCATCTCCATTCAGAAGGAACTGATGAGGCCAGTGGCAGGATACTGTTTCTCCTGCAGCTGGATGCCCTGGGGATGGTGCCAAGCCCCAGGGAGGAGGTGAGCTGGGCACTCAAGTGAGTTAAGGGCAGTATGCTTGGCAGCCCATTCGAGGACTGCCAGGTGAGTGCAGCAGAGTCTCCTGGCAGATCTGCTCAGCCCTGGAGGCTGAGACTGAACGGGGAGGTTGTGCACAATGGCAAACTCTGCAGGGAAGACTGGCTCTCTGCCAAGGGAAAGGCTAATTCACTTACTCTCTACCAATATAGTATTTCTTCTATATTTCACTCCTCCGTTCCTCTGCTTCACTTACTGAAGTTGATCAACACACTGACTATATTAACGGAGTGTATGGTATAAATTCATAATACTACCATACATAGATATTTTATACAGAAGGATAATGCTTAAGAACAGAGCCACTTTTCTGCTGTTTCAGCATCCACAATTAATAGCACTCAGCACTCTGTAAAAGGACACTGTTGCCATCTAGCGGTAGTCTATGTGAATTGCAGGCACACTGCCCAGGGAGATTAAAAAGCCATTTGCAAAGTATGAGCTTTTCCAGTAAAAACACATTTCAAAGGCAGCCGCTGTTATTTAATACCTACCTAGATGAAGCACAAGCTGCGTTAACTATTAGTTCTGTCAAAGACTTCTGCCTTGACAGGAAGGGAATAGTACTTAGAGGTAGAAAAATACAGCTGTGTGCATCTCTGAATACCAAGTGAGGCATTTTGAATGGGAAATAACTGCCTATTTATTGGTGTGGAGGTGGGAAATGCAACCAGGGATCCCAGAAAAAGTCAAGTCCCTTAGACTCACTTTCTCAAGTGCATCTTGAACAGGAGGGAGCTATCTTTTCCCCATTCTTTCTGTAAGCCCAGGGAGTCTTTGAGTACATGGGACTTCCCGGAGGCCACGTTGTGGGTGGTACATAATGATGGGACTTGTGAACGGGGGCCCAAACATGTGTCACCCAAAGTCTCCATTTGACCCTCCACAGAAAGTTCCCAAGAGTCGCTAAAATGCTTCCTGGACAAGTCACAGCACTAGAAGAACAGAGAAGCAGGCTCAGCAAAGGTGGGCAAGAGCAGGTGGTGCAGCTGACACTTCATGGTGAAACATCTGGACCTATCCATCTCTATCCTTAAACAAGCTCTCTGTACGTCTGTTGCCTGCCACTGCTACCAAATATGTTCTACTACCTTCTGTTAGCACAACACGTTGGCACAACTATCTTTATATCAAACTGGGATCTGGGAGAGGAATCTAGCAGGGACACACGAGTTTCGTAGAATGTGTTTAGTGCAGAAATGACCCTGGTGAGGACAGGGACAGCCTTCAGTTGGCCAAGGCTTTCAAAGTCCTTTCACGGGTGGCAAAGAAGACAGGGTCAGACAGCTTGTTTGTCTGATGCCAACACTGGCTCAGGCTGTAGGCTTTAGTCTCATAACCTTTGATTTCCTCTGATTGTTTAATAGAGGTCAGCTTTGACATGCTTTCTATGAATGTGAATACCTAAATGTTGATTAATTAACATTCGACTTAGGATCTAAAAAGCCCCTTGGAAATGGGAAAGGGAAGGAATGGCTGGTCTTACTAGTAGCTCACAAAGACTCTCTTCCCCGTGGTGGAGGAAGGTAATGTATAG
This sequence comes from Chionomys nivalis, assembly GCF_950005125.1. NCBI lineage: Eukaryota > Metazoa > Chordata > Mammalia > Rodentia > Cricetidae > Chionomys > Chionomys nivalis. Next base: position 27,089,085 of record NC_080090.1, on the reverse strand, counting down.
ATACACACATATTCTGATGACGTGGGGGGCATTTAGAGTGGTATGGCAGTAGACTATAAATATATATTTATAGATAACTAAAAATATTTTTTTCTGGACATTTTTGTTCTAATTCCAGAACCCAAGTAAGTCCTTTCAAAGCTCTTTCAAAGCCTAAATGACCATCTCACAGAGAGTCTAGATAAATCCAGACATTCAGAAAATCAACCAGCAGAAGCATACATGTAGCGGGAAACTATGTATCTAAATTATGAAACCTGCACAGCAGCGATGCCTGTATGTTGTGCAGATACAGGCACTCATAAAAGAACGTTTGCATAGATAAGGAGAACACAAATGTCAGCAGAAATCAGAGATTACAATCCAAGTAGGATCTGCAGAAATTTATCTAATGAAGGAGTTTTTGCAAAGGTGCAAATGTAATGCACGGTTCCCCGGAGGATCAGCACAGGTCCAGGGAGCAGGTGCTAGGAATTAGGGGGGCACTCCTGCACCAGAAAGAGAGGTTCGTGGGGCAGCTGTGAAAACTGAGGCAGAAGGGCTGTACTCCCAGGGCTACGACTAAGAGCCAGGACTCCCCACAGGAAGATATTCACAGCAGAGCTGCCAATGAGAGCCATCGCGTTCCACAGAAGAACAGTCCACCGTGGCACACCCTTCAGTTTTGATGACATTTCATACCATCAAAAACGGCTCTTCAAATAAAAAAAAATAAAACTCCTAAGTGGATATTATAACAATTTCTAATCTTTAATCTGAATGGTGAGTATACATATTTTTTTGATTTCCTTTCTGTGTGACTGAAAGTTGGAATAGCAAGGAGACTTTCCCTAAAGCCTCCTCTAGAGAGAACACTGCATAAGTAAACCACTTAGCGACATATACCTGCAGTGAAGATTAATGCTGCCAAAATAAAAATGCATTATTTCAAACAATTTTAAGTCCTAAGCCCTGCGTTTAAATCCCTTTCTATACAAAGATAAAAATAATCCGTTATAGCAACCTTGGAAACACACTGATACTGAAAATGCCACCAGAACAGTTTTCATAGCCTAGGTTAAACACACTGCGGTCTTCATGAGTATTTACAGCTAGAAGCGAAGAGAGGCAAACCTTTCCTTTCTTGAAAAAGAGCTGATTCCGTGCAGGCAGCACAAAGCATCCATTTATGACTCCCTCTGGAAGAGCACCTTCTCCTTAAAAAACTAGGCAGATTATGAACACCCAACACTGTTTAGATTCTGGCTGTACAGGGCACTTTCCAACGTTGTTGCAAGATGCCTGAATCCTAAATAACACAAGGCTCTTGCAAAATGAAAGTGGAAGAATACGAAGTAAATACGAAATAAGTAAACTTTAAGCAAAGTTTCCTCTTACTCTGCCCTTGATTGTCTTGGTAAATTATAGTCTTTCAGCCCATAAGAGTGATACTTAAATGTTAATTTGCTTTTGTCTAAGACAGTTTCTGGTTTATTTCTTTGAAATGAGTCACTGTTGCTTGCATGGGAGATGCTGAATCGCGATGAGCCTTTGCTTTAGACGACATTGTCTAAATACAAAAGGAAGCACAGGACTCTCTTTGAACTTGAGCTGCATCGTGTATAAACTGGATGGCCGAAGTTGTTTGTTTTCTTTCTCTTTTTAACAACCTAAAGACAACTTTGTGAATGATAATGCTGAATGAGAGTTGGAACAGCTTTAAGAAAAATCTAGAATCACTCTGGTAAAAAAAAAAAAAATAGCTATTATTTAGGAAAATGTCGATGCTGTTTCTCTTTCCCAGTGATTCTAAGATAAAAGCCATTAAGCAGGGAATATAGTTTATAAGCAAACATTTCAATAGCATCAGCATGCTGTCTTTGACCAGGAACACATCTATAAATAAATCCATGGACAAGAGAACACTACTGATTAGCATCTGATTAACATATCTGAGAGCTGTCTTGGAGGCTGCTTTGTTTGTTAATTAGGAGTGACCTGCTTATTTCCAGAGTGCCCAGGAATGACAATAGGAATGACCATGGAGCACTGGATTTGGGCCAATGCTCATGGTGAGCCTGACACACAACCGACCCCCTGTTGTGGCCAAACATTCATAATTTCACAAACGTGGTTAAGACACCTCCCAAAGAGATGCCTGAAAACACAGCCAACAGTTGGAGCTGTGGGGCCCTGGGACAAAACCTTCCCCTTGTTTAAAGACCCCCTGAAACGTGGCTTCCTCCATAAAACCTTCCCTAACTAAGTGGAAATGGGAACCAGATGTCCTTAACTCCACTACAAAGATAATCATATTTACTCTACAACCAAAGATACCATCTAGGCCCAAATCTGTGCAAACTGTTAATACAGCTAAGTCTCTGAACACGATGGGCTGGAAGAGACACGGAAATTGTGTAGCACCAGTGAACTCAGAGCAGAAGGAAAAGAGCCTAGTTTTCCTCTAAGCTTTCAGAAGAGAGCCTAACACACAAAAGTGCTCAGCAAATGGTCCTTGAGGGAATCTGTCCCAACATCATCCTTTTGTTTACTTTGTACAGGAGGCTCAGAGAGGAAAGCAGCCCTGCAGAGGTAGTAGCAGAACTCAGACAAGATGCTGGTCTCCTTTGCTTCATTGCCTGTGTGTATCGTGTCTCCGTTAGTGTGGTTAGCCTGACAGTAAAGGACTCTCTGAGGAGCTTGGACCTATGAAGTTGCTGCTGCTGGAAGCCAACACTGCATGCTGCCGAGCCCATGCCATGGAAATAAGGAAAATGACTTCACTTCTAAAACCAACTTAGTTGAAAACTGTGACTTCAAACAAACAGACCCAAATCAACAGCCAAACTGGGTTTCAGTCTCTTGAATCAGCGTGTTTGTTATTCCTCCATTCTTCCACCCCTGCTTCCCCCGCCCCTGTTCCCATCAATCCATCCCACTATCTGGGCATGCCCACGCCCATGCTTTATATCCATGGGGTCCTAGATCTAACCCTCACATGGACCTTGAACACTGTCTGCACCCATTCAGCATATGAAAAAACTCAAAGCTAAAATAACCAGAAGGCAGCAGAGTGGAGGGTAAAGGCACAGACAGTTTCTGGAGATCAAGTACAAATCATTTCGCCCCCAGAATCCTTTGGTTAGGGGTGTTTAAAATGTCATGTTTTGCTTTCAGGAGCTTAGAACACAACAAAAGAGACAACTGATAAATCATTCTTAAAACAGAAAGAACCCTTAAGAGTTCTTGAAGTATAAAGCAGAATTACCAACAAGGCACCTAGCATAGGGCGTAGTACCCCTGCCATGTGCAGCTAACCCCATGAGGACCATCCCAGGATATGAAGAGATGCTTGCAGGTCCCTTCCAAACTCACTTATCGCTCCAGTGAGTTTGAACTTGGTCTCTCCATTTGAGTCACATAAGAAAAAAAAAATTGTTTTCTTTTGTCTCATAACAGAGCATGAGGGGTCTCAGAGCTAACCATGGCTCAGGAAATAACTGGTGTGGTTAAGGATAACTTATGCCTATTAAAGGAGATTGGGGTGATGGGCAATAGGGAGACCGTTGCTATGGAGGCAGGGAGCTGGGAAGAAAAGAGAACTGTTTCAGTGATACCCAGCCTCCAAATCACCAAATGCATTCCAGGCCTCGGCAGATAGGGGTGGGTGCAATCCAAGCAAAATCCCACGAGTCAGCAAGTGGTTCAAGTCTTTGAGTCATTTCTGGAAAAAGAAAATCCATAGCATGGCATTAATCTTTGCCTGACATTATTTTACCTCATGAAACTTGGTTGAGCTGTCTCCAAATCCTCCGAGTTAATTGGGAGGGATAAACATCTAGCTTTTGTTTTTGAACGTCACAGCAGGGCTTTAAAGAGTTGCACAACTGCCCAGTTCCCCGCCCCCCCCCCCGGGTCATTTCAGTTGAATCCCTTGGCTCGGTGTCTGCAGATCACCCATAGCCACTTTTGTTTCTCATGGGGGACAGGGCTACATAGATCCCCTCCCTAGGGGCCTGAGAAATGAATAAAATGACCAGGAAAATGATTGGGCAGCTAAACTCTGAGCAGACTTGATTGTCAGGTGGACTCTCGGTTTGTAATAAAACATGATGAATCACATCAATGAAAACTGATTTTATATAAAAATTATGCCAAAAGAAGTGGGTAGGCTATGCCAATGGGTAAGTAGTTGGTGCTTTCTCCGCAGTGACTGTGGCGTTGTTAGGTTTATATGTCATATAAGAAATACCCTCCTAGCCAGGTGGTGGTAGCACACACCTGTAATCCCAACACTTAGGAGGCAGAGGCAGGTGGATCTCTATGAGTTTGTGAGTTTCAGGCCAGCCTGGTTTACAGAGCTAGTGTCAGGCCAGGCTCCAATACTACACAGAGAAACACTGTTTCAAAAAACAAAACAAGAAGAAGAAGAAGAAGAAGAAGAAGAAGAAGAAGAAGAAGAAGAAGAAGAAGAAGAAGAAGAAGAAGAAGAAGAAGAAGAAGAAGAAGAAGAATCCTGTAAGGACTAGTGAAGGTAGGTTAATAATAGATCATATTTGAAAGTTTACATCAAATTAACCATTGAATGGTATTGATCTTGATTTACCTCCATATGAGAATGGTCTTTGTATATTCTCTCTCTGATGCAGCAAAGAAATATACTCCTTACTCAAGTCCATGTATTTTCAAGGTTTAGTTGTTTCATTAAGGCATTCCATGTAGCGATCCTTTAACTGGCACATCTTCCATGACTTGATCAACCAAAAAGCTGAGATTCATAAACCACTTTTCCAGCCAAAGCAACTGTGATTCTGATATCATGTGATTCTGAGTCTACGAGCGCACAGAAGGGACTTCAAACAGTAATCCAGTTATCTGAGTTGAGTTCAAATTTCACTTGAGACAACAGAAACAACTCTCAGAATTGCATCTGAGAGCATGGAAGTCAGAATCCTAGTCATCTGGAGATGTCCCATCAAACTTGCCCTATTGGTTGGTGATGGCACGACATTGCCATGATGTCCTAAGTCACAAAGTTAGTTTTTCTCCCCACTCTGCTTTCCTTTCTATGCAGAAGAAAGGGGTGGTCGCATTTCTGTGCAGATGTAAGCACAAGTCAAGTGAAACAGCTTTGCAGAAGGGCATTGTGCCTACTCAGATGCTCTTTGACTTTCAGAGGGAAAGGCAGTTTGTCTTGCTGACTAGAGGCAGCTCAGGGTGCTTTTCTCTTCACCTCTAGGAGGTCATAGTTCATCATGGGCTTGATGCAAATAAAGCATTAAACATTCACACTTCTTAAATAAATGGGAATTCTTCAAACTAGACTTTGACTTCTTTAGATACTTCCAAAACTTCCAAAAACCAAGCTGGGGATCAACATGTCTTGAGATATTACAGATTTTGAGATCAATTCTTGGTTTTTCAAGTGCATACTTACTAAGTTCTAGTGCTTATCTTCAAAAACATCACCAACTTACAGTGAACAAGGTAGGGTGTAACTGGAGTTATCTGCAATGCTACAAGTCCTGCAGAGGTCAACTATCGGCTTAACATCTAATGGAGCCCTTGAGGAGCTGGGCCCTGGGCAAGGGCTATCATACACCACAGAAAGTGCTAAGAGGGTTATTACCTCGTCCTATCCTAGTCTCACAATGAGAAAGATAGTGCAGCCTGGACCCAAGGAAAGATGTCTCAGGCCTTAACTGCAGCTCCCTCAGACTGGGAACTTGACTCTTGAAGCACAAGGTAGGGTGTCCACCTCTTCAGCAAGTGTTCACTTGTCTCATGGGGAGAGCAGAAAGAAGAATTACAATATCAGTTCGTTTTCCAAGCAAACTCAACTTTATTTCCACACCTCTCAGCCAAGTAGCTCTTCTCCAAACACAAGCAGCATAAGCCAGGTGTGTGGGAAACAGAGGGGGAGGGGAGGGGGAAGCGACCTGCGGAGTATAATCACACCCCTATCATTGTGAAGCATCCTGGGCTCAGCTCAGTCTTCCCCTAAGCATCCCCTGGGGACCAGGCCTTAGACTGACTGTCTTCATAAATAGTTACTCTTTCCAGCCAGAGGTAAATATTACTAACAAACTATAGCTAGAATTGTCCCACAGGAGACAACCAGACAACCACTGTTCATGACCCTTCCGAGTCTAGCTATCTCTACCATGAAACCCTGTATCTTCAGCTTGGGATTCCCATTGTTCCCATTTTTACTGAAGAAAGCTAAACTCAACAAATACTATGCTAAACTTTGTCAGTCTTATTATAATATATTATGAGCAATGCAGGAGATGGCGAGCTGCCTTGGTGGGTAAGAGAACTTGTTCTGCAAACATGAAGACGTGAGTTCACATCTCCAGCACGTGCATGTGCCCGTAACCCCTGCGTTTGGTGGGCAGAAACAGGAGGATTTGGGAATCAATCAGTCCAGGTTGATTAGCAACTCTGTCTCAAGAGAGTAGGCAGGTAGGGCAAGAAGAAGACCACCAGCATTTGCCTCTGGCCTCTGCGTGTTCTACATATACTCTCCCTGTCTCTCTCTCTCTCTCTCTCTCTCTCTCTCTCTCTCTCTCTCTCTCATATATATATATTACATCTGTCTATCGATCTATGTAACTATTATCAATCTATCTATCATCTATCTATCAACTATCTATCATCTACCTACCTACCCATCTGTCTATCTATCTATTTATCTATCTGTCATCTACGTATCTATCAACTATCTATCATCTATAATCTATCATCCATCAATCTTTCTATCTATCTTTCTATCTATCTATCTATCTATCTATCTATCTATCTATCTCACACACATACACATGCACATCACATACCCACACCAAAAAGTAAGACAGCTAGTGTATTAGTATGAATATAATTAGTACGCCATTAAAATAGTGTTTATTGTATAAGATGAAAAGCACACAAATATATTACTGGTAAGACAAATAAATCCTTGCTTTTCTGCCACCAGGAAATAGTCACTATTGACCTTTTAACCTAATTTTCAATGCTCTTACTATACCATCTTTGGGAAGTTTAATGACTTTGTAGCTATTTTCCTATTTTTTAAAAATGCTTAGGCTCTTCTTTTTCTTGTTTTAAGTAAAATTGCAAGTTATGGGCAAGTTTAAGTTAGAATCTGAAAAAATAGATTATTAGATCAGTATAAAATCTTTTGACCCACATTGACAATATTTGAATGTACAATGCTAAAATGCCTTTTAATGCTTATCTTTATTAAAACCCTGAATTTTCTATTTTGATTCTAAAGTAGTGCATAAACACCCCAGAGGCTCAAATAAATATGAAAATGGGTAAAGTCACAAGGAGACACATGATATAAGGTGTCTAACATTGACGAATAATTTATTTTCAATAAGAAATGCAAGTAGCAGCTGGGTGTGGAAGCACAGAAACGTAATTCTGGCTAGGCCATGATCAAGGCCAACCTGAACTAGAGATAAGATCCTGTCTCAAAAGAAAAGATGTTTAAAAGAGGCCTGGGTTGTAGTAAGCTCAGTGGTAAGAGGTTTGCCCAACTTCTCTAGGACCTTGGGTCGGGGTGGGGGAGAAGGTATGGCTGCTCTGGGTTTTTGTGGGGTTTAATTTTGTTTCTGGTTTCGATCTTGTTTGTTGGGGTTTTGGAAGAGCTCTCTAGGTTGGGAGGCCTAGAACTTGCAGCCACCCTTCTGTCTCAGCTCCTGGGTGTCCCGACTGCAGCAATAAGCGGCTGCGCCTGGTAACACAGACCAGGACATGGCCCCAGGGATGATGTCATCCAGACGCACTGGACTGTGAGGTTTGGGAAGCTCTCTTCTGCTTCGGTGGCCGCGCTGCCTGCATGGGCTATCGGACACACACACACAGAATGATGACAGGGAACAAAATATCAGTGACTATCAGGATTGAATAGCACACTGCCGTTCATATTTCCGTGGCCACAGGACAAGCGGACTGTGTCTGCTCTATTTCTACTTTGCTGGTCTTACTTACAAGCCAGGTTCCATGACTTAGATTAGACCATTGGGCTACGTTAGACTAAGCTATATCCCTCTAAAATAGTAAATGATTTGGACAGGAACAGGGTTATCAAAATCAATAAGCTTTCACATAAAAGGAAAGCAGAGGAAGAAGGCAGGAACAAAGGTAAGTAGTTACTGCATCACCATTGTGCCCATTACTACATCTGCAAGGTTTGCAAGAAGCTGCAATGGACATGGAATTCACCAGACCTGCACGCAGTTCTACCGAAGAGCAACTTTGTGAACTTTCTATTTTCTATATTCTATAGCAATTAATTCAGCAGTTCAATGTACAGACTGTAAAAGTGATGCAAAAGGCGAAGAAATGTCCTTCAATCACCGAAAGCCAATTACACCGACGTAGGAGGCTGGACATATTCTTACCTCCCCCCAACTTTGTGCCTAAAGAACAAGATGAATAGAGGAATAAAGAGGGAGGAAGGGAATAGGGAAGGAAAGAGAAGGAAAGGGAAGGAGTAGGGAAAGGGAAGGGAAGGGAAGGGAAGGGAAAGGAAGGGAAGGGAAGGGAAGGAAAGGGAAGAAAGGAGGGAGAGAGGGAAGGAGGAAGATAAACAGACTTACTTTAGATAACTGAACACTGCCATACATCCCCTGAAACATTGTAGAAAAACCTTCAGATAAATGAGTGCCTCCGTTTATCCCCCCACCCCCAAATATACATACACAGAAGGAAGTGCAAACGGATTCAGGGTTCCATTTACCTTGGGGTGTGGGGAGATTAATGAAACAGTTTATTCAGAGAGAAAGACCCAAACTGGACCTCCGTTTTAGAAGTTAATTTATGCGGTCCCTCATACAAGTTAAGCAGCACAGAATATCACAGCAGGCACAGAACAACAGATCCTGAACCCTGCTGTGTTTGTTCAAGAAGGCAAGTTAAGCTATTCCTAACAGGGAACAAAACCCACGGCCAGGCCATTAAACTGGGATCATTTTGCCATACTGTGAAGTCCTGAATGCATCAATTGCTGTTCCAAACAGGATTAAAGATGTGATTTGCTTTCACTATGGTTGGGAGAAAAATGTGTATGCCTTCCCCGACTTCTCAGGCTGATATTAACTAAAACACTGTCAGGCAAGACAGAGCACCCAGGAAACCGCCACGAAATATTTTGGGGCAAATTCCAAGGCTGTATAAATGAAGGGTCACAGGTATTAGTGTCTGGACAAGGTAACCCACACAAATGTCCAAGTTTAGGTCCATCTGACTAGACGCTCAAGGTCACATACATTCAATTAACCGTGAGTGAGCACGTCTGTACAGAGCCTGCAGCCAGAACCCGGTAGAATCAAAGGGCAATCAGTTCAACAGCCTGAACAGGCACTTAGAAACAGCTTTGGCTTTTTTTTTTTTTAAAGTGATCATTATAAAATGCAAGCTCTCATCTTTCTTTTCCAGAAGAAGCACCTGGAAGCAACTGTGTAAAAGGAAACGAAAGTTCTCAAAGGCAAACCTTGCGTGTGTGGAGCTCTTTCCCCGCAGTTCCACTGGGAAAACAGGTTCAGCTTTGACCAGTGAGAAAAGACCCATGGGACGGACAGTGTGAGATGCACACAGCTCCAAAAATCCAGGAGTTACATATTTGGTAGAAATGGTCAACATTCTTTGGGCTTATCAACAGCTGTTGTCACCCCAATGCTATATCAAGAATTGAAATTTATAAAGCCAAAAATTAGCTCGGGGAGGCTTAACAGTTACAGGCAAAAAAAAACCCAATAATAATTCCCAATTCCTGTTCAGATAAATTGCCATGATAGTCTAAAAGAGGCATACTGGAACACTTTCAGTTTTGAAACCATAACTTAGGAGCTACCATCATTAATGCCTGCTACATCAAACACAAGAAGGACACCCGTGTGGGACATACTTAGTTGTAGACAAGTCAAGAGATTAAAAGAGGCATGTTAACAGAGAAGCAACTATGTATAGAGAAAACAATTGTAGATGTTACTAAGGCATCTTCTAACAGAAACAGTACAAACGATGATGCCATAAGGTCCAATGCCTGTGCTCATGACCTCATCAGACAAGAGGGCCAAAGACGCAGTGGCTGCCCTGCTGCCCTTCACCCACAGCATAACGAACTGCTGGGTTTGTGAAGAACTCTTTTTAGCCATGTCCGCGGTGGCAAGACCAATGGGTAATGTCGACAGTACTTGAAAGACATCTTTCAAAAAAAAAAAAAAAGAAAAAGAAAAAATGACCCCTGCAGGCACCTTATTTGAAACAGGTGGAGCCCAGGCATGCAGAGCGGCTAAGGAGGGGCTGGGAGCCCTGCAGGCCTGCTGGGCTCTTCTGTCTGTTCTGCCTGTCCATTAGGTTTGCATTGGGACCACAAACAACATGCAGGGTCCCAGTTCACCACTCTGCACATAAATGCTCCCTTGATCAGCTCTGGTATATCAGCAACGACAAGGAATACTTGCTGGAACTCTACATGTCTTAAGTGTCTTGCATAGGCTATCCCCGTGCCAGACAGAGATAGAGAAATCACGTGTGTAGCCAAACTGGAGAAGCAATCTGATATTCTCATTAAGTAGTGATGAGCCCTAGGAGCTAGAGAGCTTTGGTAACTTGCCCACGGTCATAGATGGATGGAGCCTCGGAAGAAAACCAGTGCATCCTTCACTCGTCCATTGGCAAGCCAGGACATCTGAAGGAAGCAGAGGCTTACAAGAACCTCTTTCTTCTAGCAAAGGTGTCACTGATGTAACTCTAGGGAAAGGGGGAAAAATGAATGGGAAGGGGAGGGATAACACAAGCTTAGACAGAGAGGATGCCCCAGTTAATGGAATACTCCCCTCTAAACGCTGCAGCCCAGATTACTGCGGTTTATACACAAAGGGTTTCTCTGGATCTGAGTTTTTTTTTCTTTTTCTTTTCTTTCTTTTTCTTTCTTCTTTCCTTCCCACCTCCACAGAAACTGTCCCCAGGATTATGAAACCATTTGAAATAGACTTTAACTCTTCATGTGGTTGCTAAGGTATGTATTACAAGAATGCCATGCCTAGAATCCGGCTGCTGCACGGGCCATGGGCCCTTACAGCAATGCTCCCATGTTACAGACACTCAGGCACTCTACTAAGACTCTCCTCTGACGGTGAATACACCAAACTTTCCTAGGCCAAGGGCTCTTTCCTGGGGGAGTGAATTTACACCAAAGAGATACTGATGGCCAGATTTCAAGCTCCCAAACCCCTTCCCTACCTCCTGCCCAGGAATCAGAGAGCCTGGCTGTAGGCTCCTGCTGTGATACCTCTCCCATGCCCAGAAAGGTATAAGAAGAAACTTCCTTCTGCCACATGGACTTTGATCCCTCTCTCCAGAGACCCTTCCAGGCTGTCCTGTCTCTGGTGCTGGGGCCTAAGCTCCCTTCTGAGCCTCCATCAAGCTGCTACCTCTTTGCTCGTTAGTGTTCATTAACTTTTATAATCAACTCCTTGCATGACAAAGCTGGTCTCAGGGTCCCCCTTGAACCTCACCATACTAAACCTCTAAGTGCCATCTCCATTTTGGCAGGGAAAAAAGACAACACGCTTGGACTAGGAGGCAGAACCCTTCCCTGGTAGCTAGATAGGGCTACAAAAGGCCTTTGGACTGTCGGCCATCTGCTGGAGATAGGGGAAGAATTGAACAAGCAACTCAGGAAGCTTCCTTGACTAGGGTTCTATGAGCACAGAAGCAGGTCGCTCTAGGAGAGCTCGTGATCAGAGTCAATAATAACACCAAGAGGAATGGAGGCAAGAAGTACGTGCCATGGAGAATCACAGATCCCACAGCCTGGCAACACTGCTCCCTTCCCTCTGTCTGCCTTGGTTTGCTTGGCCTTTTACAATTCCAGCTCTTGAGGAATCTCCTACAAGAACGCTTTTGTATATGGACCAGTGGAACTGATTAAATGCCAGAAGGTAAAATAGGACCATTTTCGATGTTAAGTCTCTTTCAGAAATGAGATTTTTTTTTCTTCAAAATGTGGGCAATTAAGAAAGTATGTCCTGTCAATGACAACAAGCTTTCTAAACAGTCTGGATTCTGACCATATATTTGCTCTGGAAACTGCTGCTATCCTGGATGACTTAAACGTTTAATGAAGTGTGCAGTCCTTGTGTGATGGCACTGAAGTGTAATCAAACATTGCCACAAGCCAAGTCACACACTAGCATGCCTCGCCTTGTTTAAATATCTCAAATATATCTGCGCAATTGTGTATGATTTCTAGACCTCCAGCCATCCATATGGTCTGAACAGACAAGTCTTTTCTATGACAGCGCGTACTATCGCCATGAGGAAGACCCAAAGTACCGGGCTCTGATGTGGAAGTCTCAAGATGTTGCTTCAGTTTCATGCGGGCACCGCACCTTAACTCTTGACACAAAACTAACCCACATCTGGTTTCCAGAAACTGCTGTGTCTTCCGGAAGGCTAGATTACATTTGTGAAATACATAAGAATAATGTAGCAGGCATGGCGTGACTTTTTTTTTTCAAATACCATAATTGTCCTTAGGATACAACAGCATGCCAAGGGAACAAGACAAAGCCATCACTGAGACCACATGGAGTCTTTCTGGACAGAGGACGGTCTAGATGGTGGATGGAGATTGTCTCATATTCACAATGAAGGCCAGTGAAAGGGTCTAGCCGTTGGCTTGGACTCTGATCTGATGATCTCTGGATATTATGGCCAGAGACAAGAAAGGGAACTACTTTTGAGTTTTTATTTATTATTTTTATGTTATGTATATGGGTGTTTTGCCTACATCAATGTCTTGTGTGCCAAACGCATGCAGTGCCAGAGGAAGCCAGAAGAGGGCATCATATCTCCTAGAACTGGAGTTACAGACGGCTATTTGTCTCCATGTAGGTTCTGGGAATCGAAACTGAGTCCTCTGGAAGAGCAACTCGTACTTTTAACCTCTGAGCGATTTCTCCAGCCCAGGAACTAATTCTGTAATTAATGAAACCCACTGATATTTCAGAGTACAGTCAGTGGTCCAGAATTTAAACTTGGTCACTAAGCTCACAAATAAATTGCATTATCTCTCTCCTAGGGAGAGTCTGGGATGCTGTCTTTGAACCCAACTTACTCTTGACCTATTTGATAATTTTTTTAAAAGAAAATTCTTATTTATGGATTCCCTCTTTAAGCCCTGGCCATGGGAGGGTTCTTCAGTAGGACTAATGTGGTGGGGTGGGGTGAACACTGGCTGAGGCACTCTGACCCTGCCCAGCTGTGACTCGTGAAGTCACAGGAGGGGACCCTTTCACTGGCCATGAACATAGTCAAATGCGCAGCACCACGGACATGCACGGCGGCGAGTTGTGGGAATGACTCGATGGGACAGAAAAGAGATTACCTTTTGAGCCTGAGGGAGCTGAAACACGGGGAGAAAGACAAACAGAAAGAAAACAAAGTGTTATATATGAATGTAACTGTACAACATCATTGTGTTGCCACTGGCAACTGCAAAAACCAAAGCAAGGAGGAAAACGAAGGAAATAAAATCAATCTCAGGTTACTTTCCAGGTGCGTGGCCTCGCACTGAGCGATCGGTGCACTGCCCGCTGTGGCACTGACGGACCCTGGGGGAGTTTTGCAGCATGCGTGTTCTGCGCATGTCCACAACCAAAGTGGTGTGATGTCCTCCTGAGAAGCTGGGCCCCAAGAGCTTCTGTCCAAGATAGTCAGGGACACAGCGCCATGCCCAGCTGCTTCTCCACACAGGCTACAGGCCCCACAGGCTGGGATTTTTCACCAGGGGAAGGGCTTTGGGGAGGTAATGTAACAGCTTCAAGGAGTAGAAAACAAGGACGAAATGATGCCCTCAAGTAAGTAGAGGCTAGGCATGCTGGGAAACTCTAAACTGCAGGATAACCCCAGTGCAGAGGATAACACATGAGAAGCTACTACAGGGACATACCCAGTCCACAGCTCAACAGAACCAAACAGCTAGCCAAAGGGTTAGATTGTCAAATGAATTTTCTTTCTCAAGGCAATTTTCCTTGTTTTGCAGTATATTGACTATATCCTTTATTGGTGGTTAAAAAGTCATAAAACAAATTTTTACATGTAAAATAAAATGTATGTGTGCAAAACAATGAAAAAAATCGTCTGTCAACCCATAAAATAAGACACGGCAGCTTTACCAGTGGTTCAAGGGAAGAACTGAAGTTAATAGGTATGCAGAAAAAGACGAACAAATGTCTGAGCTGTATCTGTCTACTGTCCCATGTCAAAACCCTGGCTTCATGTCACTACACTGTGACTGCCGTTTCATGTGCGGTGCTTTGAAAAGGATGCTCCACACCTGGGATAGGATGAACATTATCCCTGTAACCAATCCTCCATCTAGGAATTACATCACTAGGAAGACCCGAGCTTTCGTCATGTAGACTAACAGTTTTTGAGTGTGAAATTGCCACCAGGCACTACAGTTAAGTCCTTTATCCACATCATCCCATTAAATCTCAGCGAGCTAAGGCCAAGTACCTCCAATTTCCAGGCGAAAATAAAGTGGTGACTGGAAGGGCCCCATGGTTCATGAACTGGAGCTGTGGGCTGTACTCTCTCAACTGACAATAAAGACCCTTATGACTTTTGAATCATACCATCTCTAGACTAAACCCAGATGTTGTAAAAGATGCAGTGAGGCCCACCAGCTAACGTCCCTACTTAGCGTTCTATCTTTCTGCTTCTTTACACCTTCGGAAGGAAGCTGTCCTCTGGATGCACTGAGATCAGGATTCCCACCAAAGTCTCCTGACTCCCAGGCCCTAGCTGCTCCATCTTTAGGTGGAGGCCACACAAAGGTAGAAAGGATAAAACCAAATGTTTGTATTTGAGACATATCTGCCCAGTGCAAATGAGAACGCTGATGGAAAACACCTGAGGAAACCCTCCCTGCTCCATTTCCAACTCTTGCCCCAAATTAGTGTCCCTGTTTAAGAAGAGAAGAGTAAACATGTGTGATTATGATTTCTTCCTTCTCGGTAGGGCTACATTTTCCAGAAAAGAAAGCTCACAAGAGCCCAAGGAAAAAGGTGTATCCAGAGGGCCTAGCCAGATGGCTCAGCAGGTAAAGTGCCAGCTACCAAAACTGGTGACAAGTTGATCCCCAGGACCCACTTGGCAGAAGGCTAAAAACTACTTCCAGTCGTTGCCTTCTTACTTATAGACATGCGCCATGGCCCACTTACCCATCCCTTATGCCCATACAAAATAAAATAAGATCAAACATATCTCATACAATGGGAGAGAAATCTGAGACACAAACACGGGAGGGTGAAAAATCCTTGGCATTTGTGTTTAGCTATGAAATGTAGAGACCTGAGGGAAAATAACAAATAAAGATCCTCAGGCAGTGTCTCAGAGACTTCAGCGCTGTGTGGTCACTGACAGGAGCTGCTCTTCCTTCCCTCAGGGAGTTTCATTTGGGTTAGATAGGAACCAAAACCCCCAAAGGGTCACCCACTTAAGCATATGAAAAGAAATGTTTGGAAGGAAAATGAGAGACTAGGCCTTTGTGGCGATATCCTCAGTTTAACACTCGCCTCAAACTCTGAACGAAATGCGGAATTTCCTCAAGAAATATCTCATGAGAGCAAAGAGTAGCTTTCCCATTGGAGTGATGCATTGGCTAGCAGAAATTACAGCTTCTCATGCCCTAAGCAGGTCGGCCCCCCACGAAGGAGCTTTAAAATAGAACAGGACGGATTTAGATCAACTCATCTGTAGCCACAGATGCTCTGAGTGGGAGTGGGCGTTCTCACCCATCAGTCACCCCGTGTTCACGAGTAATGTGCCAAGCCCAGAACTGAGAGCCCGAGCAGGGGAACACGGGGTCTACCTTAGGTTTTGCTTGTTTGTTTGCTTGTTTTTCAGGACAGGGTTTCTCTGTAGCTTTGGAGCCTGTGTCCTGGAACTCACTCTGTAGACCAGGCTGGCCTTGAACTCACAGAGATCCGCCTGCCTCTGCCTCCCGAGTGCTGGGATTAAAGGTGTGTGCCACAGCCGCCCCGCACTACCTTAGTTTCTTACTGGACATCCAAGGTCAATGCTATTTGGTTACTGGGTTCATAGATTAAAGAAAACGGGAGTGGGCAGAAGATGGTTGGAGGATGAGCTCGATCTTGGCTGGCAAGTAGGTTTAACTCAAGAACAACTTTGATGGCCTAGTTAGCAGCTGTCTGCGCATGTGCCGTCTTCCTGCCTGCAGATATGCATAAGACAAATATGGAAGTATCTTTTTTTCATAGGGCCCTGCGGAGATTTGAATCTCTTTTCACACTCTGTAGGACTTCTTTCCACAAAGCCACCTTATTGAACATAGCTTCCTGAGGGCCTGCATATTACCAGGGGACTTTCAGTGCAGAAAGGACACTGGAACACAAAGAGACTCAGATTGTGCCTATCAGGAGAGAATGAAGGAGATGAAGATGAGGAAGAGGATGAGACAGTAAATAAGTGTCATTCTCCAGGGACCAGGTGCTTAGCTAAACGCCAGCTCAATCTCTTTTCCTCTTCATGGGGGTCAGATATTACTGTTTCCATTCACAGATCGGGAACGATACAGTTTTTAGAATAATCAAGAACTGCCCCAAGGTCACTGGTCTGGTGTCTACTCTGTTGCTCTGATAAAATGTCCTAAACAAAAGCAATTTATAGGAGGGGAGGGATTATTTCACCTTACAGGTTAGAGCCCATCACTGACAGAAGTCAGGAAAAGAACCCAAGCAGAAACTCGAAGCAGAAGCTAAGGGCAAATGTTCCCAGCCGACTCACGCGGGGTCCAGCTTAGCTAGTTCTCTCAGTCAGCCAAGGACTGCCTGCCAGGGGGACAGCACCACCCACAGTGGACTTTACTCAAAACCCCTACAGACATCCCCACAGGCCAATCGGATATGAGAAACCCCTCAAACAAGACTCCTTTTTCAGGTGACTCGAGGCTGTACCACGTTGATAACTGAAGTTAAGTAGGACCGTCACCCAGCCAAGAAAGGGTTAACTTCAGAGCCCAGTCTCTCTGTCTCCCAGCCTTTGATACAACCTCCAGGCTCACCTGTGACAGACAAGGGAGCCAAGCGTTCCCCTTACCTTACCAAGCATAAAAGTGGGCCTTGCTCCACGCCTGAGCAGCACAGTGTATTTGACCCTGTTGGCAGAGGTGCCACTGAGCAGGCCCTAAGGGTATGAGAGTGAGATAGACGACCACACACCCCTTGTCTGCAGTGTGGCCACTTGATTTTCCCCCCCTTAATCATCTGCAGCATTCGGGAAAGTGTGGGCCGTGTACCTTGCCTGGGAAGCACAACAGAGCTGATCTACCAGTAAACTGAATGTGAGCATGGGAGATCTGGCCCTGAACCTCATCTGCCATATGGAGCTGTGGATGGGGAAGAGATGCCTAGGATGGTGAGAAAGCTGGCCCTGGGGTCTTAAGAGCAGGAGAACAGCCCCTGCACCTCATCTGGGCAGCACAGTAGATCTGGCCCTGATGGTGTCCCCGTGGAAGAACCACCCCTGGGGGCACGAAGGCAGAAAAACCTGTCAGCCCTTGCTCATTGCTCCTAGCAGTGAGCTAGTAAGGGCAAAGCAGAAGAGCTCACCTGGTGGTGAGGACAAGGGAGATCTGGAGGGCTGACCAACCCTGCAACTACCCGGGCCCAGAACCAGGATGATGAGTTGGCCCCACCCAACATCCACCCCACCTATGATCTGTGGGAGCACATGAAGGGGCAGCTCCTGAAGACCCAAAACTGCAGGATCCCCAAGATACGAGGCAACAACAGGATCTCCCAGTGAGGGCCCAGCACCCATAGTGTAGCAAAAACCAGAGGCCTCGAACCAGACCAATGACTCTGCTTTGCAATGGATGCTTGCAAGAAAAGATACATAGACAGAGAGGTTTACTATGTGACTCACTCTGTCACATGGCAGCTTCCATGTCGAGACTTTCCCTTTTCTATTTTTTTCTCTTAAATTTTATTTTATTTGGGGGGAGGTTGCAAGAGCAGATACATAGGGACAAGGAAATGAATGGTACTGAGGAACATGATGTGAAAGACACAAAGAATAAATAAAAGGAATGTTAAAAAAGAAGATGGGATGGACATTAATACGAAAGGAAGGATGTTAGGAATGTCCCTGAAGCTTTTGGAATAGATACTTGTAAACAGAGGTTTCTGTGTCCCGCCCCATTCCATAGCTGATTCTAAGTAATCACTCAGTGGCTTAATATTAATTATAAACTGCTTGGCCTATAGTTCAGGCTTATTACTAACTAGCTCTTACATTCAAATTAACCCATTTCTATTAATCTATGTACCGCCACGTGGCCATGGCTTTTACTGGTCTGCTGGCATGTTGGCATGTTGTTTCTTGGGCAGCTGCCTCATGTCCCCTCAACTCTACCCTTCTTTCTCCCTGTATTTAGTTTGGCCTTCTGTGTTCTGCTTTTCTATGGGCAAAAGCAGCTTTTATTATCAACCAGTGAGAGCAACTTATATTTACAATGTACAGAAGATTATCCCACAATTTTGTTTTTAAAAAAGGCATTATTGTTTACTAGAAAGTTAGTGACTGTGAGATAAGAAAACCATATTTGAGAGAAAATACCTCAAGTTTAGGGTTTTTTAAATTTTTTTTGAGACAAGGTTTCCCTATATAGCACTAGCTGTCCTGGAACTCACTATTTAGATCAGGCTGACCTCAAACACATAGAGATCCACCTGCCTCTGCCTCCTGAGTGCTGGACTTAAGGTGTGCGCCACCACCAGGTCCTGGAGCTTGGTTTTATTTGACATTGACATGAATTTAGGATCTCTTGGGCTTGCAGGAGGAGCAGGAGGGTGGGCAGCTGGGTAGAAGATGCTCCAGTTCAGGGATGGCTTTAGCCCCTAAGAGACAAGTCTTGGCAGAGGAGTTCTGGACTTTGGAGACTATCCACCTGCCGGAGATCTGTGCACTGAAGCAGAATCTGAAGGGAGGAGTAAGAGGTGAGACACAGAGATGCCCATAAAGGCCAAGTCTTGATGCTATGATAAATCAGCTGCTTGTGCATGAGACTTTCTGTCCTGAGGAGGCAGCTGTGCTTCTCTCCCAGCGCTTCTCCTCTATTGCATCTCTACCTCCGAGTTTCACACCCTTGGGGGGTGACTTCAGGACATCCATCGCTCTAGCTCAATGAAGTTCCAGAGCTGAGTAGTCTCCTTTGTCAAAAGCAAAGCCTCAGTAAAGATCTATTGATCAAAACAACACATGTCACTAGGCAATATGTAAAGATGGAGCAGGAAGCAAAGCATTTTCTCGCCAACTGTCTTTTTAAAAAGCCTGGTCTACATATGTTGATTTCATTTGTGAAATTGGTCCACTGCCTAAGGTTTAATGAATGAGCGGTAACTCCCTGCCTGCTGCAAAGGTTCAGTGTGTTCGTTTCTCCTGTGTGGATGCTTGCATTTACAGTCATCCCGCCCTCTGCATCAAGCAACGTGGACAAAGTGCCAAGCTACTCTGCACATCTGAGGAAGGTCTGTGGATCGCTTTGGCCTTCTAACCAGCACCAAGGACGGGGAGCTCTCTATGGAGCTGAGATTTGGTACTGTTCGTTCTGCCCACCTGCATCCAATTCTGCCATGGTCTGCCAGCTCACCATTGCTGCTTATCTGACCTTCCCAAATATTGGTCCCCTTAATTCTTTACTTTGCATCCAGAATGATCTAGAAGTATAAGCTTGATACCTGTCAGCTTTGTCCAGGCTTTCACGGTGTTACACCTAATCGCCATGTGGCCCTTTTCCCTGACTGACTGATGCTCCCCCAACTCATGCCAATTCTCAGAATCCCTCATTGAATCACACTCACCGTCTCCATTCATAGCGAATCTGTGATGGCTCCTGTTCTGAAGAGTGTCTCCATACCTACCCAAGTTTCTTTCTATGCTACCAGCTTGAATCAAAATATCAAGCACGCAGTGTATTCTTCAAGTCTCCTGTTCCTTCATCAACTTGGAGAACTTATTAGTTCTCCACAAAAGAATTCAGTCCAGGGCTATCCTATTCCTGAATGTAGCTCTAAGGGGGTAGACCTGTGCCTGGCCAAGAATTTGGTATAGTCATTAAAGGGCAGAGACTGGAAAGGAAAGAGAAAATAGAAAACAGAACACCCCCCCCCAAAAAAAAGAATAGATGAAGGAGGACGGTAAGGAATAAGGAAGATAGACAAGAGATTTCAGGAAAGAAGGAAGGGAGGGAGGGAGAAAGGTAGAAAAGAAGAAGGGAGGATAAATGAAAGAGGAGGGGGAAAGGGAGAAGAGGGAGAAAGGGAAGAGAAGAGAAAGAAAAAGAGGAAGGTAGGAGAGAGGGAGGGAGGGGGGAAGAGAGAAGGAGGAAGAGAGGGTTAGAGCAAAGAGGGAAGAATGCTACCTCTACCACTTCCTGGCCATGAGGACCTGGGAAATAAAGTCACCTCTGCACTCAGATCTCTCGTATGTAAGACTACAGTAATGGCACTATTTGTGGGCCTCACGTGGGACTCCATGGGATAAAACCTATTCAGTCTCTACAAAGGCTAATATCCCACAATAGTTGCTACCTTGATATTGTAGCATCCAAACATCTCAAGATTCCAACCCACAGTATGAGAGGTCAGAACCATTGAGGCATTGTGTCAGATAAATTTACAGGTTTGGTATCCATGGCATCAGAGACCATCACTTCATTATCTGATGTGAGCAGTTAATGAAGCAATAGCACTTGAACGGACGTCAGTTAGAGAGTGACTCTGACAGTCGACATCCTTCTTTGTGCTCAGCATCCAGCTCCTTTCAATCACATTGTCTCCATTCCCGAGCCAGCATCCAGTGGACAGGGACCAGACTTCCCCTGGTTATCCTGGCACGTCCCTCAGGCTCTTGGTTCAGATGAAAATGTGATCTAACCTCATCTCATCCAGCATTCTATAGGAAAATAGCTCCTTCTGTCCTCTTGGGATCCCTTTCTTCTCCAAACTAGAGTCTGAAAATATGAACAGCTAGGGAGAGAGACAGAGTATCAAACAGGACTGAAAGAAAAACCCATACTGGGCAGGCAGGCACACGACAGGAAAAATCTAGAACTGCAGGGTCAGTGAGCCCCGCACCCTCCACTTGGCAGTGCTGAGAAAGCTGGGTTTTCATCACTCGAATCTTGCAGTTGGCCATCTCTAGGTGCAGACCATAGCAAACTATGACTAGATTTTCCTTGAACACATAGAGCGGATCATTCAGGATGCGGGGTTACCCTCTGTACACTGTGAATATGTTTTACTACCATTGGTTAATAAAGAAGTTGCTTTGGCCCGTGTCAGGGCAGAATATAGGTAGGTGGGAAAACTAAATGAATGCAGGGAGAAAGAAGGCAGAGTCAGGGAGATGCCATGTAGCTGACAAAGGAGAAAGACACCAGAAACTTACCTTGTGGTGATACATAGATTAATAGAAATGGGTTAATTTAAGATATAAGAGCTAGCTTAGGAATTACGCCTAAGCCATTAGCCAAACAGTGTTATAATTAATATAATTTCTGTGTGATTATTTGGATTTGGGTGGCTGGAAAATTAAAGTGCAAATCACTTACAAATCCAAATATTTTCACTAACTGTTCAGCATCAAATATACATAAGAGTGATTTCCTTAAAAGATTTCCATACTATGCATGTAATTTCCTTTCAAATACACAGGGTATTTCATCACCCTAATGCCTGGAAGGTATTCCTGCCTCAATGTGACGCTGGTTAAGTCAGAGGTAGAAGGAGCTTCTCTGGTACTAGTTTACTCGCTCCATCCCAGATCTCTCCAGATTCATGCAGTTGGTACCGTGTTGCTCATTCTAGAGTCCCTACTTGAACTGGCATTTTTTGGTCTCACAGTTTCACATCAACCCTTGTCCTGCAGTAGCAATGAAGGAAGAAGAAGAAAATGCAAGCAGTGGAACAGATAGCACCACAGAGGGGGAAGTGAAAACAGAAACAGGATTAAACAAGCGCACAGCTATGGCTAACTATTTTATTTTAACATTACTCAATTTCCATCCTGATTCTTAATACTTACATCAACCTCTGCTGGGAAGACTAAAGGGGAAAATGGTCTCTATTCCAAATGTGTTTTGCCTTTTTTAGCTCAGGTATTACATTACCAAACCAAATATAATTTAATAATTTCTCAACATCAAGTTTATGATATAGATGGCAATTAGTTTTTCTAACAGTATGTTTAAAACAAAATGGCCAGAAAGACCTCTGTAATATAGTATACATGTTTGTATATATACATATGCACACACACATATTAAGGGTAGCTTTAAGAATCAGGCAAGTACTGCATGTTCATTGCAGAAGAGCAGATACGATGCCAGGGGGGTGGAGCTGGTTCCACTGGTGAAGTGCTTGCTGCGCAGCGTTTCGGATCATGGCATCCTGCATGCAGAGCAGAGCACAGTGGTGCATTCTTGTGCTCCCAGCACTAGGGAACAAAGGACAGAAGCAGCCCCAGAGTTTGCTGGCTGGCTAGTCTAGCCGGGTCCCTAAACTCCAGCCTCAGTGAGAGACCCTTCTCAAAAAAAAGGTAGAGAGCAATTGAAGAAAACACTCAAACACACACACACACACAAACATACACACACAAACACACACAAACACACACACACAAACACACACACAATCACCATCACCACTATACATACCAAACACATACACACACTACTACCACCACACACATAGACACATCACACACACACACACCGCACTATCACCAACCACACACACACACCAACAACAACAGCAACAATCAAACACACACGCACACCACCACCACCGCCAACAACAGTAACAATCAAACACACACACACACATACACACACCGCCACCACCACCACACACACATAAAACAGATTGAAGGATAAGCGGGAAACCATATTTAAATCCATCTATGTTGCTAATACCCGTGGTTGATCTTAATTAACATGTGAAATAATAACATGATGTTTAAGTTATTTCAACACATAAAAATTTACTTGCTGAACTCCTAATGTTGGTTATCTAGGCTGGTTCTGTCCTGTCACTAACATAAAGGACACTGTAATAATCCTTCCCTTAAGTTGTTATACACAGGCTCCGTCTCTCAAGAACTTGAATTATTGGCTAAAAGGCACTGTGTGTTTTACTCCAAATGCTCTCAGGAAAACTGTACCACTAAAACCCTCTCTCTTTGATGTTTGTTTCACTGCGCTCATGCCAGCAATGTATCATCTTTTTAAAAGAGACATCTTCCAGTCATATCGAAATACCTATTAGCTGAACGGGCCTTCCCTGTGTTCTAAATGAGTTAAAGACAGGGAATGGAACCTTCGGCGTTGTTGAGGGGCTGGCTAGCTCTGCTGCAGGCCTGCGGAGAATACAGCCCTGCTCTCCCCATCCCAGAGCAGCAGCAGGGGAGTCGGTGGGAGGGAGGAGGCTGATGAAAAAAGGTCAGATTTGTCAAACAAGTCTCAGATGAAATGATCTGGGGTTTTGCTCTGGTCATGAAACCCTGCCTAGACGAAAGACAAGCCTGCATAAATTATCCACTTGATGGAAGACATTTTTGGGAATGCTGGAAAATGTGGATTATTAATGGGCAGAGCAGAACAATTCTCACATTACATATAGCTTAGACTATCAGCAGGGGAAAGCCCTAGACAGTTTGCTCGTTATAACATTCTAATATTTCTCACAATAAGAAGTCACTTCTCGGCAAGCTTGAACTCTGCATTGTATTGGAAAAGTAAGGTTCCAATTAGAACCGCCATTCTTCAGCCTTCTTTGGGTGGCCATCCCGCTGAAAGTCAACTGAACTGCAGTTCTGACAACGTGGGGGAGCAGCAGGTCTGCTGGTTCTCACGGGGACACAGGTTGGCAAAACCAACTAGAAATGTGGCAAACTCCAGATAAAACTTCTGCTGAGATGGGTTGATGTTTTCTCTAATCCACGTGGCCAGCCATGACTTGGAGGCATGCAGACACGAGGTAGCAGGACTGATTAAGGCAGGGGAGTGCTCTTCTGCAGCTTTTCTTCTAGAAAGATCTGCCGAGGATGTGAACCCACCTGGACCTCCTCCTGAACTCCCACCCTCCCGGTGTCGCTTTTCAACATTGTGACGGCATCCAGTCTGAGGTTCTGCTGGTTTTAATTAAAACTTAATTTGCAAAAATGTTTCATAATTTATGCATGTCATGTAATTCCTCTGAGAAGATGAACTTGGAGCCAACTTGGAGCCATATAAGGAGATAGTTGCAAGGCGGTTAGGGGAGGGATTATTGGAAGAGAAGCACCAAGAGCGGTGAGGCAGAGAAAGGCACTGACGCTTTCTTTCAGCCTCCTGTCACCAGTATCTGGAGCCACTTGGGGGGACATGGGCTTTGCTGCCTGAGAGCCAAGAGCTTATTTGACAGATCATGGCTCTGAAGAGCCACCAGGGTCAGTGATGGCCAGAATGACCCTACAAGGAAAATCTCACAAGGAAGTGAGGTGACAATGAACTTAAAACCCTCCAGAGTAGATGAGTCAGTACCTGACCTCCCTAGAAAATGAGGCATAAAAAAACCCTCTCAGAAGAAAATTAATGAAAACTCAAGATTCTATTATGGCATGATTACTCTGTCCTATAGATGTCTTCAAACAGGACTCTGCAGAGACCTGACAAACTGTTGAACCTCAATGAAATCCATAGCGTAACTCAACTAGAAACAGTGAACCCTGAAGAAAGATGACCAGGGTCTCAAGTCACCCTCCCCAAGTGCAATGAGAACAGGCAAGATTTGCCATAGAAAACAAAAATGAAAGGGAACAGCCAAGAAGAAATAAAATCAAGCTATATACAACAAAGAATGGGTCAAAAATCAGGGCTATATATTTAAGCAAAAGCAGTACTGTAGATCTCATATACAAAAACAAGCTAATAGAATCAAGTCCAATTGCCGGCATTTCTGCTATGACGTGACCCCTCTTAGGAGTCTCACCTTTGGATGGAGGGAGATGGCTCTACAGTTAACAACAGCGAATGTCCTCCCAGAGGACCCAGACTCATTTCCAGCCCACATGCTGGCTCATAGCCATCTGTAACTCCAGTCCCAAGGGATCTGACAAGCTCTTCTGGCCTCCCAGGGCACTTCACACATGTGAAGGGCACAGACACATATGCAAACAAAACAGCTATACACATAAAACATAAAAGTAACAGAAAGCAATCTCAGTTTCCATAAAATACACACACAAAAATATAGGATTTATAGGAAAAATAGGTTCTTAATGGATAACTCCTAAGCAACTTTCCAACACTAATTAAGACCCATAACGACCTTAATAATATGTTAACATGATTTAAAATACATGTTAAACTCCCAATTTAAGCTTTATATTAATGGGCTAGTGAGATGGCTCAGTGGGAAGAGGCACTTGCCCATGCTGGGCATGATGGCTTCAGATTGAAGCCCAGATCCCACAGGTGGCAAGTGGGAACTCATTCAAGAGTTACTACTGAACCCCACACACAGGTGTAGCGCACACACGCACACATACACACGCTCACACGAGTTCTTTTCTGTATATTATAGCAACTCTTTTATATTCTTTTGCCTTGGCCTATCAGTGAATATATTTTATACTAAAGTCATGTTTTCCCAGCACCAGTTTTCCTAGGGCCTGTAGAAAGTCTCTGGTAAAAAGACTGGCTTGTGTTGACTAAAAGCAAAACTTTCAAATGCAGTTTCTGTACCCTAAGGCAGACCAGTCACTGCCAGCTCTGAATCAGTCCTGAAATTTCCCAGATGGCTGGAGGGAGGGTGACAGTGTGGCCATCTGCAGTCTACAAGTGGTAAGACGGAGTGACCCCAACACATTATTTTGGCCTGGTAGCACAATCAAGTATTTTTTTAAAAAAAATATCGAACCAGTTTTCCCTCAAAATAACTTTAGTCACCTATTAACAGACAAGGAAGGGAACTCGGCATGCAGATGATTCTGAAATCATCCACTTGCCCAAGGACTGGAAGAGACCTGTGTGCTCCGCACCAGCCTGCCGACAGGAGACTCCTCCACTACCGCAGGTTGATTTGGGTCACGTCTGGGCAGGGAAGCCTGCTAACGTGTTGGGACTGCTGAGGCTCGCACGCTGCATTTCCCCCACCCTGTAAGCCTGGGGTTTGGCAGTCCTTAAAGCACGCATTGCCAAACACATGTTCCTATAATTTGAAATCCGTGCGTCTTTTCAGTGGAATTTTCTTCTTATGGTCTTGATTAATTTACAATTAAATCGTGAATCAGAATAACTTTTATCAAATGTCTGGGTCTCCTAATGCCCTCTTACCATTCTGCAGGAGGTCGTCTTACTTGAGAAGGTAATGCCTTATCAGTGGCACTTGGGCACAAACCTCAAAGAGGCAGATATGCTTCTGAGTTTCCAACTGAGAACTACAGGGATCCAAAGGCAAGAACCTGAACAGCAACTGCTCTCATTAAAAATATACATACGTGAGCATTAGGTACAAGGCAGGCATCATCGTTTGACTGAGCTACCTAAACTCAGTGAAGTTTCCTATCCTGAATCTGGATAAACCAGCTACTTTACTAATCTTTTGTCTCTAGGTTTCTGATTAGGGTCACAGCAGCACGTAACCGTAGATAAACCAAACCTGATACAACTACAAAGCTGAACGGAGCACAAGACACAGAGGTTTATCAAGAACACAGGCTATGCTTCTAAGACAAAGTGAGACAATCTCTAGTCTTCTGCTTTGTTTTGTTTTTACAGGAACTACTGACAAGAGTTAGTTAGAGGATGAAGACACAAAAGCAGAGCTCAGCTGACTGAGCATCCCTGGCTCAGAGGTCAGTGGAGCTGTAAGGCTAGGTTTGCAATGGAGGGCAGCGAAGAAGAGAGCTATGCAGAAATCTACAAAGAGAACTTCATCACTGACTTAACAAAACAAGATGAGCAGGTCTAACATGGGC
The DNA here is from genome assembly GCF_950005125.1 of Chionomys nivalis. NCBI lineage: Eukaryota > Metazoa > Chordata > Mammalia > Rodentia > Cricetidae > Chionomys > Chionomys nivalis. The sequence goes on along the minus strand of NC_080090.1, from coordinate 27,062,040 downwards.
TCCACAGGGCTGGACAAATTAAAAGACACATGACTTAAAAATTTTACTTCTTTAGTTTGATTTTGTATATGATGTATGTGTGAATGTATGCACGTATGTGCATGTGGGAGGGTTGCTAATGTATGTGAGTGCAGGCATTCACATACTTCTGCCTAGAAGACTACCTCGGTCCTTGTCATTTACCTCGTCTAAGGCAGGATAGCTTGTTTTTGCAACTAACCACACAGTTTTGCTGGATGGTGAGATTCCAGGTGTTTTCCTGTCTCTACTTTTTATGTACCATAGAGCACTGGAATTACAGATGTGTGCTACTGTGCCCAGCTCTTATGTGATGCTTGGGGATTTGAACTCTGATCTTCATTCTTGTACAAGAAGCATTTTACTGAGCTACCTCCTCAGCCCTTACCCTTTTGAAAGTCAGTGTATGGATGTGAAAGATCACATACTGGATAACAAATAATAATAAATCTGTGATGAACTTGCAGACACAGGAATAGAAGCAGTACCCACCAGAGCCAAGAGAAAAGAAGGTACACTGAACATGCCCCTTGATAACCAGAAGAATAATGTGAGCCAGATAGGCAGGTGAATTGTCCAAACAGCTTGGAGCAAGGGTGGTATGAATGAAATGCTTTAGTAAGTAGTAGATCTCTAGATGGTTAATACACCAATACCAAAACCTCAATTAACCTCAAGCAAAAGAAACAAAATAATACCAAGGTATAATAACATTGCTGAAAGCAAATCTTAACTACAAAATCTTACAAGCAGTGAACATAAGAACAGCAACACACAAAGCCAACTTACAGGATCAAGGTTAAGAATGATGGCTGACTTTTCATCCAAAGTAATGGAGGCCAGATAAAAATAGGACAGTTTCTTTAAATACTTTAAAAAAAAAATACAGAAACCTAGAAGTCTACAGTGAAAATATCCCTCCACAGAAAGGCAAATTTAAAATGTTTTCAGACAAAAAGAAATTGTGAGAAAAGTCACTGTCAGTCAAACTGTTCTGTAGGGTAAAGTAAAATATCTCGCTGGAGAAAAAACAGTTCCAAATGGAACGCTAAATCTCTACAAAGAGTGAATGGCACCAGAAGGGAAAAGATGTGTGTAAATAGAGTTTTGTCTCAGTTTTAAGTTAATAGTTTTAAGAAAAATTAAAACAATGCACTGTGGGGTTTATGACATATGTGGAAGCAAACTGCAAGATAATGAGGCAGGTGCCATGGAGCGGGTGGCAGGCGACCTACTGTCATCTGCATTGACTGTAAGAACGTACACCGTGAGGGCTTAGATACACAAATAACTAACAACAGAGAAACTACTCAGAGAATACGGCACAGAAAAAGCTAAGCTAAATAAAACTCATTTCCAGAGAGGAGAGAAGCTGGTGCGGTGAGCTGTGCCTGTAAACCTAGCACTCCAAGAATCTGAAGTTTAAGGCCAGCTGACCACCCGCGACCTCACTTGGGACACATCAATAAAAAGGAACAATAACACAGGCAGAAAGAAAAGAGCAGAATACCTAAGTGTACAAATATATGCTTATGTGCTGCTCTTTGTGCTTATATATGCCTTCTTTTTATATATAAATTATTTCTAATTATAAATAATGCATGTATAGTTATAACACAATAAAGTTAAATATAACACATATTATATAATATGCATATGTGTATATGTGATAATTTATGTATATATATGTTCTATTACATAATTTTTAAAGTTATATATTAATCATATATTTATGTCATGCATAAGTAGCAACAAACTTTTGTAATATTCATATTTGAACATATATCTTTAACACCATGATGAACATAAGAAAAACAAAAGAACATATATAATATTTAAAAACTCATGCCATATCATAACTTAACCCTAAATAATATAATAGCATTAAATATAGAATGATTATAAAATGATATTGTAGTAGAGATATTAGACTGAATAAAAATAAAAGGGAGATTCAAGTATATTAGTTAATAAAAAGGTCTTTTGAATAAAAAGATGTAGAGGCTAAAGGTAAAAACTTATAGAAAATGCTTGCCACAGTAGAATAATCAGCAAAATTGAGATGATTACACACTAGAATAAATCACAGTGGAAACTTCATGACAAAGAACATCATGCCAGAGATAAGGAGAAATATTTCATAATGACAAAGGGTTTATTCTTCAAGAGGATATAATAATGGTTAATCTTTATGTATGCTCCTAACAGGACATCTATATGTACATATATTATGTAAATATAAAAATGGTCAGAATATAAACATCTGGACCTTTAATGATGCCATCCGTCTCCTTTCAATAACTAGGAAAAATAGTCATTCCGAGAACCAATGGAGTTATAAACGACCTGAACACTATGAACCAATATTTATCTAATTGGGATCTATAAAACAAAATACAGACTAATTATAAAATGTACATTCTAAGTACATAGGAAATTGTCCCCAGGTAATTCCATATGTGACACAATACATCATAATAAATGAATTAATAATGACTGAGGTCACACACCATGTATTTCCCGAACATGGGTCAAGATAAAATCAGTGATGATCACAAACCCAGTAATATCCAAATACACCTGAAAATGACAAATTTCTAAATAACTTAATAGTTATAAGACACGCTAGCTGGAGCAGTGTTCAAAAAGGAAGCAGAGCCGGGGTTGGGGTGTGGCAGTGGGGCAGGGGTGCGGCGGGGAGGAGTAAACATGCTAGCTGAAGCAGTGTTCAGAAAGGAAGCAGAGCTGGGGTTGGGGTGTGGCAGTGGGGCAGGGGTGTGACATGGGGGGTGCGGTCCACAACAGCACAGAAGTCTCCATCACAAGAGTCTGTGTATCTCGGTAAGGGCTAGAAAAGACACCAAGATGAATACAAAGTGAGCAGAGAGTGATAAAGGACAAGAAGAAAAATGAGTGCCATTGGAAATGGCCAAACAATGGAGTAAAACCTAGAAGCATCCAACGCTAGTTCGTTGAAAATATCAATAAAATTGAAACATAGAATTGATTCCACAAATTGCCCATATCAGAAATGAGAGAAGCCATCACTATAAATTTAAAAAATTCAAGAGACTAACGAAAGGCCATTATGAACATCTTCATGCCAATACATTCAGCAACTTAGAAGAAATGGGAAGGTTCTTTAAGATGCAAATCAGCAAAGTTGACACAAGAAAGATAAAATCTAAATAGCCTATACCTATAAAAGAAATAAATTTCCCACAAAGAAAGCCCCAGGCTCAAATCGTTTCATTAGTAAATTCTAACAAATATTCCCAAAGTACAGCAATCTCACAAAAACTTGTTTCTAAAAATTACATATTTTCTTAGACTGATATACCAAAATCTGACTATATATAAGAAGTAAGACACAGACTTACATCCTTTTTAAGAAAACAGGCAAAAATCCTTAGTAAAAGTGTAACAAAACCGAATCCAGTGGTGTAGTAGAAGAAAAAAAATGTGATGCTCAACTCTGTTAATCGCAGGAATGTGGGGTTATTGTAATCTTGTAGTTGGCATCAGTTGTTATAATTTGCCACGCATGCTGATTGTGCAGATGGCAGTGCCCCTTTAGTGGTTCAATGAGGAATGTTCTACACATAGCATAGGGGGTCTTGATTCTCTGGCCTTAAAACGGGGAAGACTTTGGTGAACGCCTCGATCTAGACAGCGTGACTGAAGTGGCACCTTATGAACTCCCAGGACAACGGAGTAAAGTGTCACACACTCTGCTTCATTCATAACACCAGGAGCTCTCTTGTGAGGAAGCTAACAGAGCCCATGCAATGACCACATGGAAGGACACTGAAGCTGTGGCCAGGGTAGGGGTTTCCTTCCCATGTCACATGAGGTCCTAGTCAATAGTCAGGACCAAACACCAGATGTGGAAGTAAAGATGTTTCTAGGTGACAGTAGTGCCCATACACCAAGTCACCCGAGCCTTTGAGTCTTTCCAGCAAAGGCCACAAGTACAGACTACAGGCAAGCTTTGCACACGCTGTCTAAATGCTCACAGCAGCCTTTGAGTACCAGATTAAAATGGAATATCCACAAGAAGAAAGCGAGAGGGCTTGCCTGGATTCAAGGTTGTTCTATCTGGAGAGACTAGCATAGAACAGCTGTATTTTACTTGAATAGACTTCTTTCAGCAATGGACACATGATTGCTCGCCAAGACTAATGCCATGACTTTCTCTCAGACCTTTTAGTTGGACGTAGGACGAATTCACCTTCCCTTTAATCAAAAGATAAGTATGTGTCTCCCCAAACCTGCATTCTCCATCCTGTTGATGACAAAACTGGCTCAGGAGGAGATGAGAAGGGAAAGGAGGTCTGAGTGCCAGCATCCAGTTGTTAGCTAGAACCATAAGGCATGAGAAAAGATGAGCAGACATTTGTGGCTGTTGGTGACAGTTGTGACACCGAAGGGGAAGCATTACTTAGCTGAGATTAGAGTCACACAGAGAAGAGAAGATGAAAGGCAGAATTCTGACATCCTTTGGGTGCTTTGATCCCGCCACACCTGAAGATAAACTGATATTCTGATGTCCCAGCGGGATGAATCAGCAGATTCTTAACCATGCACATCTGCTAAAGCTGAACTCCTCTCATCACCGAGGACAGCTAAGATACTAAAGCAAGCAATGCTGCACGATCTATTCCGGCAGCTCCTGACTGCTCTGTGAGGCCAAAGAATTTTATGTGCCCTGGGTCAACCAAAGAAACTATATGTGTCCTTGGATCACTGCATATGAGAGCCTAAAATGGAGACCTCAAATCAACTATCTGCTGTCTTGGTCTGATTTCATTGCTGTTTCTTTGACAATTACTCTGTTTAAAAAAAAAATAGGGAAGAAAACAGGTTTATCTGGTTTATAATCTCAGGACCATTATTCCTGGGAAAGGCAATACCACATCTGGAGTCCAGAGCAGAGATAAACAAATGCAACCACGATGCTTGCTTGCATTCAGCAAGCTCCCACCACTCTTATACAAGCCTAAACTCTATGCCCAGGTAACAGTGCCTGACATCCATGGGCTAGCTCAATTAGAAAGCAAGACAAACCCTCCCAGACATGCACAAAGGCCAACCTGATCTAGGCAAGTCCTAGACAGGACTGTAATCTATTATATCCAGTTAACATTTAAAATTAACCAGCACATGGCCCCTCAGGGCAAAACTGTATGCCTGTCACGATCTGGGAAAACACCAGGGTGTCCTGTTACTCAGAGCATGTCACAAATATGTTCACTTTGTGGGCGTGGGCTTCTGGAAAAAAGCCTCTGTAGCAAGATGGCCACACCACCTACAGAAGTGCCACCATCACCATTGTGAGCATGAGCATCAGGTGTTACCTTCCACTCTTCAGAAATAATGGATTCCTTTATTAAAATATATCTCTTTAAAATTAAAAAGTGAAGGCCAAATATGGCTACTTTTGAGACAAGTTAATTAACTCTAGTCTGTCTCAGTGTGATTTCCCTCTATTGTAAAGCAGAAAAAAAGAAAATTCAAATGGCAGATAATGTCCTTTTAATTAAATAAACCAATCGCTTTCTCATTCTGATGAGCCAAAAGTGTTTGCAGAAAAGATTTTATTTAAATTATCCAGAGCGATTACTTTAAATACAGTTTGGTTAAAAGCTACAGTCATAAATAATTAATTTTTAATTTTTAAAAGAATTATGCAAATTTAAACTATGAAGCCCAAAGTGGAAAGCAGCTCATCATCACATGCCAACTAAGCTTACATTTCTAGCCCTTGCTCCTCCATCTCCACAGTTCTGTCTCTGCTGAGCCCTGAGTGAAAGGCACAGCTATCCACTGAGCATGCTCTGAGCTCTGGAGGTAGACCTGACAACTGAAGATACAGCCTCTGACCTCTGAGTGGGGAGAAAGCATGTGGCCTAGGTGATGACTGTTCACCATCCATTTTCAGACAGCGACATGTGTATGCAGCTAAGAGACTCTTGGAGATGAGGGAGCTACAGAATTGATTGATCATGGCACATTCCCAGAGTAAGGACTATCCTATCCACAGCAGAAAGTTCAGTGGAAATACAAGGAAAGGCCAGGCACTCTTTGGGTAGCCCCTAGGCTGGGTGACTGATTAACAGTGTTGGGAGACACCACAAAACCAAGTATTTTTGATTGAGAAATGGTGGCTATTTGGGGGTTGACTCAGCCTTCCATTCCACAATCTTTCACCCATGCTCACACACCTAACACTTAACAAGAGACACACTTAACATAGCATGGAGTAAAAGCCCCTTTAGACAATAGGCTGGGGTTGGAAGTCTTCAGAAGGCAGAGGCAAGCGCCAGCTCAGTTCACTGTGGCCCCCAGAGGTGGGGCTCACGGTGTGAACACCAGTGGATTTGAGGGATAACTGAGAATTGTCTGCTTCTCTTTAAATGCTGGGGTTCCTGAGTCTCAGAGGAGAGGTGATCAAGCTGACTAAATTTAGGGGAGGTCAAAATTCGATTAGGGATGGTAACAGATGAAGAGGGCAGAGGAACAATGTCAAAATCCCAAAATGTCCCCAGCTTAAACAGACACTGCCTGGAGGCACCCATAAGGTTACTCAAAGTACCCTAAAGATGAGTACTTTCAGGGATCTTCTTGCCTGCATCCTCATCAACATTTCTTTTTATTTTCTTCATGGTGAAACCCATTCTCACTAGGCCAAGATCCAATCTTAAAGTTGTTTAAATTTGCTTTTCCCTGGTGGCTTGGGCTGTTGAACACGTTTAAAAGTGTTTATTGGCCAACTGCATCTCTCCTTTTGAGAACTGTCTGTGCACTTCACTAGCCTGTTTATGAATGGGAACTAGAAAGGAGACCATGAGAAGTGGGGCACGGGTCTAAAGGTTGTGGAGGGCAATAGGACACACCCAGTCATATGAAAGCAGAAAGGTTACCGAGTGGGGATGGGAGTCAGGGCAAGGAGATGGGGGATAAGGTGAGGATGGGAACCAACAGAAATAAATTTTGTTTAAAAATATCATAAGGTAACTTAATACTTTGTATGCTAATTACAAATAAGTAAATCTAGCCTGACAGTGAGCACCTCAGATGGTGTAGCATGCTGTGGACAGAGCTACGGTCTTTCTCCATCCTTACCTTTTATCAACCTTCTTGAGCACTGATGGAACCAACCTGGCTCCTGCCAGCTTTCCATTTGACATGGATGATGAACAACCAACAGATGGTGAACTGTCACCTACAGCAACAACAGGCATCTATGACTGCCGTAGAACCAACAGGTGACATGGAAGAAGGTGGGTCCCTGAGGGAAGACACTGACTGCATCAGTTATCTTAAATACAGTCTGGACAGACATGGTCTCCCAAGAGCCTTCTTTTATATATGACTAAACAGAAGCACAAATGCATTAAGGAAGCTATCCCAAATCATAGAGTGAACATTTAAACCCCACACCCTCTGTCCTGTGTCCTTAACTAGCACAGACCATCCTTGCCATCTCCCTAAGTGATACAGATACCAGAGCAGGCCAAAAAGAAAAACCACACCTCTCATTGTGTGGGACCTCTACTTGGATCTCCAACACCTCCATTTTGTACCTCTTCTGAGGACAGAGTCTGATCTCAGGACAGAGAAGAATGGCTTGGGCTCCCGAGTCAGCCTGGACTGCCAACCTGGGCGCTTAAGTGTAAGCCCTGCTCGGATGAGTCATGCTGCCTCCCTGACATGACCATAATCCATGTCGGCTTTAGAGGGGCTTTGGAGGAGGCTTTGGCAGTTCAGGCAGTTGAAGGAGTAACATGAAAATGAATCAGAGGCACAGATTCAATTCCAAACAGCTATGGGCTCCATGATGACGGCAGGGAGAAAGCTCAGCAAAATTGTGTGATCTGGGCCAAAACTGCCCAGATTTTCCTAGCTTCCTTGTAGAATATGATATAACTCTCTGGTTCTATTTTTAAACAATGTTTATGTTCTAAGATGTGAAAGATCATTTGTATTTGTTTTAAGCAAATGATTTGAACGGACAGTTGGGCAAATATTCAACTCTTTTCAATAATTCGGTTTTATTGTCAGCAAACACCAGCAACAATAGCACCTATCTCATAAATGCTATATCAAACAAAATAATGATTGTTGACAGAGGTTTCTGTCCCACCCAGTCCTGCAGCCGTTCAGTCCTAAAGAAATACACAGAGGAATATATTAATTATAAACTGATTGGCCTATTAGCTGGGCTTCTTATTAACTCTTACATCTTAAATTAGCCCATTATTCTTGTTTGTGTTAGCCATGTGGCTTAGTACCTTTTATCAACGAGGCATCTTGCTTCCTCTGTGTTTGTTAATGACTGCAGACTGAGCCTTTCCTCTTCCCAGAATTCTCCTATTCTGGTTGCCCCACCTATGCTTCCTGTCTGGTTACTGGCCAATTAGCATTTTATTAAACCAGTATAAGTGACAAATCTTTATAGGATACAAGACCATCGTCCCAGAGCAAATGATAGATTTAATTTTATATTTAAATATAATTTTTGTGTGTTCTTGTTTTTGACAGAGGGTCTCATTATGTATCACAGGGTAGCCTTGAATGTCTACATAGACCTTGAATTTTTGCCCCTCTTGTCTCAGCGTCGCCAGTGGCGGGATTATAGGGTGCTTGCCATGCCTGGTAACTAAATAGAATTTAGTTTTTATATTTATTTATAAGTATATTTTTGATATATCTCTTGGGCCCATGTCTGGACAATAGTAAGTATCTGATATGTGTAGCTGTATGTTTACTCTCATTTTTGTTGCTCAAGCAGCAATACATAAATTCAGGAATAGGCTTTTTTCATTTTTATTTTTATTTATTTATTTTTAATTTTAATTTTAAATTTATTTATTTTTCCATTCAAAAATTTATTCTTCCTCCCCTCCTCCCATTCCCCACTTGCTCCACCACTCACCCTCTTCCCTCTCCCTCCCTCCTTAAGAGAGGGCAGGGAACTCTGCCCTGTGGGAAGTCCAAGGCCCTCCCTGCCTACATCCAGGCCTAGGAAGCTTTGCATCCAAATAGACTAGGGTCCCCAAAAGCCAGTACATTATCTCAAATATCACCATAGAATCTTTGTCAGGCGACGGATGGAGATAGAGACAGAGACCCTCATCAGAGCATCGGACTGAGCCCCCAAGGTCCAGTTGAAGAGCAGAAGGAGGGAGAAGATGAGCAAAAAATCGGGACTGCGAGGGAATGGTCCACCCACTGAGACAGTGTGCCTGATCTAATGGGAGCTCACCAAATGCAAATGAACCGGGACTGAATGAGCATGCAATCAAACTGAACTCTCTGAATGTGGCTGAAAATGAGGACTGAGAAGCCATTGATAAAGGCACTGGGACTTGTTTCTACTGCATGTACAGGCTTTTTTCTTATTTAATAATTTAACTCTTACTAAGCCTAGATGTTGAGAATTTGAGAAGCCCCTTAGAGCTAACTGGCTGTGACTGTTGTCTGTGAGAACATTTAGTCCTTCTGCCCTGGGTCGTTACTACGATGATGTGGATTTCTGGCTATTAATAGTATCCCCAATTTCACTTTCCCTGCATATGCTTATTCAAAGAGGACCAGATCAAGTTATATACGGAAAGTAGGGCTCAGAAAGAGGAGCTGATTTACTGAGGACCCGAGCTGAATAAAAGGAAAACTCTGTTCCCCAGTGTCCATCCAGCTGTGCTGCTCCTCTGTCCTCCCGAGAAGCACTGTGGAGGAAGGTCAGGTCTCTGCATCATCAAGATTCCCACTTTGGGGGACTTAAAAATGATTTGGAAGACATCCCTGCTCATTAATAAGGAAATTTATGTAAATCCAGTAACCGCGATCCTCAAATATGCCTCTTTGGCATGAGAACTATTTTGAACTGAAGACAGCTGAGAAGTAGTAGGTGAAGAAGAAATTCCGTGTCCTCCCACTCCTGCCTAAAATCAGAGCATAAACTTCATGCTGTGCAGGCTTCTTCCTGCCACCGCCACAGCAGAACAGTCCTTACAACTGAGAGAGTACAAACTTGGGTCCACACAGAAACCGTGACACTAGTGTCCTCCGTGCTCAACTCTAAATGTGAACCACCCCGAAAGCCCAGATCACTTTTTTTTTTAAATATTGTTATTTCTCCATGTTGAATTGTCCTTTGTTAAAACAGTATATAGGTTTCCAAGCCAAAAGACTGGGGGTGGGAGAGAATGCTTCAGTAATTACCCATGAAGCATCCATATACCTATAAAATAGAAGAATTCTCTATTACTCTTATACATCTAACTCATATGCCTTAGTTAGTGAGTATAAAGAGATTATGGAACATATGGAAAGGTTCTTTTCTAACCTTTCTCTGCTATAAAACCAGTTTCATACATAGAAATAAACTATGTTTATGTCCTATATTTTTAAGAGAAAAATTAAAATCTTGGAGTGAGATAGATTGTTCTTAAGGACAGGGTCAAGGAAGACCACAAAAATATACTTTGTTCAATATGTCTTAATACTATCTAACATCATAGGCTGATTTCAAAAACTAAAAGCTTGGGGCTAGAGAGAGGTTCTCTTCCAGACAGTCCAGGTTTGATTCCCAACACCCACATGGCAGCTCATAGCATCTGACTCCACTTCCGGGAGATGACAATAACCTCTTCTGGTCTTCTGGCCTCCACCAGGGCCAGGCATATAAATGGGGTACTAACATTCATACAGGAAAAAAAAAACCACTCATACACACAAAATAATAATTAAATAAAACTTTAAGAAAAACCTTCATAATGACTTAAATTAATGCCTGAAAAAATGAATTTGTAAATGGATGACTTGCTCTGATAAGGTGGATTAGCTCACCAGAGTCAGACTGGATTATTACCTTGTTGGCTTGTTACCCAAAACTAACTTAAAGCAACTGCTTCAGAGTTCAATTGCCTTGAAACTCAAAGCAACTGTCATTACGTGTGTAGTGAGAGGGGCATGCTCAAAAATGTGGGCACAGAGAAACACCCATGAAAAAAGACAAGTTTTGAGGATGGCAACATTGGGTTGTTTTCATCTTTCTTTTGTTGCTAACGGAAACTAATGAGTGCCAACCCCAGAGCTCTTTCAAAAAACAATGTCTTCCATATCTCCATGGTGGAAAATATGAAAACCTAACATAATGACAGACAGCAAATTGAAGTCATACATTCATGAGTGAGCCTGCCTACTCACATTAAGAATGCATCTTGGGTATGCAGGCCACATGCAAGGATAAATAAGACGCAGGCCCTGTGAGGTGTTACTGCATGTGTTCCCAGCTTCAATATTTCATATGTAAAAGTTCACAGTGTGATTTCTTTTAAATCATGGATAGATCAGATAGATACAGAATTACGTACTGTCTAGCAATTGGGTGATGACCTCACGGTGTTCAGAACTTTATTAGTTTAAGCCTATCAAAACTCCCACACAGTTATTTTTTTATCTATTTACCTACTAAATATTTATAAAGGATCAGCCTTGGGGGCAGGTGACAATGGTAGAGGTTAGAGATTTGGGTGTGACTGTCGTGAAGACTGGAGAGATAGAGATGGAAAGACGGCTATACTGTGAGGACAATGGAACCAGTGGGCAGGGTCCGCAGGGGAGGCAGGGATTACACCCATCATTGACCAACTATGTAAGAACTAGGAGGACAGATCCAACTATAAAGGGAATAAAATGTTCCTAGTGGACACCACTTCACCATTGAGTCATACATTCTTTTATGTGTGTGGCATCATATTGGGTGAATACGCAGCCACAGAAAATAAATAAAAACTCAGGGCCATTGTCATGTACAACTTAAGAGTAAGCTAAGGAGATACTCGGAAAAAATAGTTGAAATAAGGGCAGGCAAGTTTGCTTAGTGGGTAAAAGAGTGTGGCACTTAGCCTGATTCCTGGGATCTTCAGGGTAGAGGGAGAGAATCTCACAATTCATCCTCTTTGTCCTGGCTGCCTAAGGTCACACTGGTTTGTCCGGGTGAGTCCTTGATGTATTTACTAGCACACTTAGAGACTTGCTGGACTATTCACTGAGGTAGGCACACTTGCCATGCAGAGTCATTTAAAATGCCAGGAGGAGCTTGGTTCAGACCCTGTTTCCTCAGGAAAACTGTGTGTGTTAGGAATAATGTGAGATTTCTGACACAGTGACAATGGTTGGAGTTATAGAAGATACAAGATGTGATGTGTGCTACGATGGTAACCCCCACCTCAATCTGTCCTAATGTCGGGCACATCTAATCTGTACATTCCAGGACATTTAAAACCTACCAAGCACTGTTGATGTGAATAGCGACTTAACCCCAAGAATGCTGCACTTCTTCCTCAAGTGTGACGAGTTGGGAGCTTCCATCCTGTCCTCTACTATAGTACAGAGAAGGGCCCACAGGAGTGCGACACATTGCAAAATTCAAAGGTTGTGTTGCCAAGGTTCTGGTAACACAACCCAGGTCAAGCTGGGCTTCAGTGTTTTTATCTCCCAAAAAGACACGGTGGAGCTTTCAAATTTTTGTGCATAGACTAACTCAGGCCTGTGGGACAGAAATGACATCTCTAACTTCCCAGCAGGCATTGTCAAGACTTTAGCACCTTTAGGAAGCAACCTGTGGGGCTGGGTCCCCTATCAGAGAGCATACAGGGATGAGGAGATCTCAGACTGTGTGGCATCCTATCTAAGAGTCTCCCATCCACACAGATTATGGGAGCTGTGTGGCATCCTATCTAAGAGTCTCCCATCTACACAGATTATGGGAGCTGAGTTTCTCTTGCCTGTTCAGTTACCCCATCCTCTCAGAAAAATGGTGGAATTTCTCTTAGTGCGGTCTCTACCATGTGGAAAACAGTTATATAAAATGCACCGAATGAAAGCTGAGACAGTTATAAAGGCTCTGAGTTACACCCCGTTATTGAGGTTCTGGGCATTCTGGTTGCCCTCATTGTGTGGCTCAGGTAAGGCCTGCACTAGAAGGAAGGATAAGTCTGAGCATCACCCATCAATCACAGCAGACTAGCCATTCCCTGCTGGCTCCGTGACACACTAGGCGGCCATCAGACAGTCGAAAAGCATGGCCTATCCCAGCGTCACACTTCCTTCTTGCTCTAGCTATTTCCAAAAGCTACAGCCATAATGACTTCCAAGGCAACAAAGGACAATGGCCGTGGTAGAATGTCACTTGATCTCTTTCAACCCAAGCATGGCACAGAGCTTCCACCATTCAGAGCAGGTTCTTTGAGCTAAGGCAATTCTGGAAGGAAAGGGCATTCATGCCCCATCTCACCTAACCTCTGTGTTTATTTATTTGTTTGTTGGTTATTTTGGAGATGGTCAGAACTGGATAATCTCAAGTAAAAGAAAAAATTATTCCATAGTACTACATATGGAGCCTAGATAGTAAGTATTTGGAACTGCTAGTTACCTATTTATTGAGTACTAGCCATGTGTCTGGCATAGTGCTGAGCAGTATTCTTTTTAAGCTTACCAAGTACAGAAGATCAGCACCACTGCCCCCATTTCATAGAAAAGAACATAACACAGCAGTATTCTACAGGATGGAAGTCAACAGTTTGATGGCGGTGTGAATGACAACTGGGATATATAGGGGTTCTCAACTGCTTTCGTCATTAGCAGATGACCTAATGGTTGGAGGGATGGCTCGGTGGTTAAGAGCACTTGCTGCTTTTGCATGGGACTGGGATCAGTTCTCAGCACCTAGATGGCAGCTCACGACTGTCTGTAGCTCTAGTTTCGGGAGATCTGATGCCTCCTTCTGGCATCCATGAGAACTGCATGCACACGGTATACTTCTATGTATGCACGGAAAACATACACATAAAATAAGATTATATTAATCTAAGGAAAAATAAGAATAGATATTCTACATAGTGATTAAATTATTACCTCTGACCAAGCCCAGAGGGCGTGTCAATGACTACTGCAGACATTAGAAATGATCATTATAAGTATGATGGAAGGTGTCTGCTCTGGATTGGTTCAATAGAGTTCAGAGGTATTGGTTTTTTCCATATCAACTCACAAAAGGATTCTTGGAGATTAGTCTGTTAGATTAGTGCTCCAGACAAGTGCTTTAAAGAGTCTTGAATTCAGTTGCAAGTTGGGACCCCAGTCACCTGAATCAGAACAGAGAATGACCTGATTTCTGCAGGAGATTCCTTTGTTCCTGTGAAATACACCATCAGAACTCTTAAAAGGACCGAGAACCTGGACTTCCTTGAGTTCCATAACAGGTGACTTTAGCACGTATGAGCAAATACGTGTTTGCAGAGATGTCAGAATTCTCCAGAAGCTTGCTTTCAAGATAACCTGGTTATATTGTGAACAAGGACCTACAACGTCATTGTTCCACACTGATGGGTACCAAGGAATACCAAAATGATTGACAGTTTTCAGTTAGAGAATTGGTTCTTCTTGTTCACTGTAAGAACTTAATTTGAAAATGAAACCTATGAAATCTTTGTGTCCAATGTGGAGATTGACTCTTGGCTTGATAGGCGTCTAAAATGAATGAGGTCACCCCATATCTGGTCATACAAGAGACTCTATGGTGCTGTGCTAACAGTGAGCTAAGAGTGGCCCCTCCCATTTGCTGACCAGCCGCAGACGGAGAAGGAGCATTTGGGCTCACAGAAAGACCACAAAGTATACACATCCTGAGCTCTCCTCCCTCAGCCCTGTGTTGATTATCATAACAAGAGGAATGGGAACTGGACACGTTTGATCTAGATTCCATGAAGTCTGGGGAAATCACTAGACCTTATAAAAATGTACAGCTCTGCCAGGACAGCACAGGCTGCCGTGAATGCAGGTCTTGTGGCCAGGCAGCTGCCCTCCCTCCTCTCTCTCCCACATGTTCAGCCATCAGTGTTCTTTTCCAAGTCCCTTCTTGTTTGCATTTGGTTGTCTGTGGTTGAAAAAAAAATCTGTTCTCAAAAATATTAATAGTTAAGATTAAGATTATTTTAACCTCTAAATAACGTATGTTTAACAAAACCGCAGCACTTTCTAAGTAGAAAAATGACCCACACATTTTCAAAACAAAATAAGCAAGCCTTTCATTTTTAAAGGAGTTTTTGAAGATGATACATTTTTGTTTTGTGTCCATTGTCACGCAGTGATCGATATTTCTTAACTTGAGAATTCAATGCTTTTGCATAACAGCAAAATAATAAGAAGCAGATTGCCAAGTGTTGTGAAGGCAGACAGCTGCCAAAAGCCTATGATTTCACCCATCCAGGCCCTGAATATTCTGTTGCAAAAGTCAAGACGCTAATTCATTAAGGATTTCCTTAGCCTCTCCTGCAGGAAATGCTCTACCCTTCCATCATGATAGCAGGCTTTCTGGGAACTTTTCTGTTCAGCCTAGCCCACAGTAATTAACTTGGCATGGATAAGGCCAGTAATTAAAAGCAGATAGCATTTATATTTTGATGGAGAAACGAGTGCTAATGCTAAAGAGGTTTTATGGACCTAAATATTTTTCCCGGCCTCCCCTAATATCAAGTTTCTTGGGAGTCCACCTAAATTAGGATGATGCTCTACCAAGATTTAAAAAAAAAAGGCACATTCCCCACTTCATCTGTAACCCATATCTATAGCAAGAAAACCACTGTTAGGAACTTTTCCATCAGACTCAAGCACTTTAGCATAAACAATATGACTTAAGCAATCAGATCGTCTCAACACATCTGTGTCACCCCTGATTTCCCCAGTCCGTTCACTTGAAATCAGGGACTGCTCCTTGGCAGCTGAAGATGCTATGCATACTAACCAGTTTCTGCAGGGAGAATTTATCAGAAAGCAAGGTTTTCCACAAGGAAGTCAAGTCCGACTTGACCAGTGCTCTCGATGCCGCCATCACCCTAGTGCTGCTGCTCTGGCGTCTGTGGGCTCACTGTAAAATCACACACAGTGAAGGCAAGTGGTGTGCTCAGCCCATGAGACAGTGCAATGAGTACTGAGCAGAGACAGGTGACAACGAGCTGTCCTGGGTCTAAAGAGTAACCCAGGGCACCAGCCATGTATCAGGCTTGAGCTCTTCAGATAAAACACAGACTTAGTCCACAGTCCCCATGTTGTTGGGTAACAAAAACAAGAAAGATTTTTTAAAGAATGGGAAAATCCAAGTACTCAATTATAATCGATCATCAAAGCCTTAAGATGGAAACTCAAAGATGGGTGGGGTGACATTTCAATAGAAGCATGGCACCTTCATAAATGCTTCTCCCCAGGAGGGGAGCTATGCAAGGTGGCTTTCCAGATGAGAAAGAAGCATGTTCAAAAGCCCAGGCATGGGAGTGTTGAGCAACAGATGAGGGATCAGTAAAGCTGATATTCTTTGAGTGAAGTCTAGCATCAATAGTGCACTTCTGCTCACCATAGTAAGGTACCTCAAGACAATAGATAAAACAGAAAATGGGAGGCCAGGAAATATAAAATCAATGTTAGGAATTATATCCAAAGATTCCCTAGATGCCTGTTATATGGTGTAGCATCTAGAAATGATTCTAAAAGTGCAACTGCTATTAAAAATTTCCTTTCATTTTATCAGTGGATAGACGTATGATCAATTTTCCTGCAACACTGACATGTCTGAGAGAAACCTAGCTTGGTCACTCAGGAGAGGATGTGATGTCAGACTTCTTGTTGAATTGGTGTATTGGACACACAGTCATGTCCAATGGGATGGAAAGGTGAACCTATTGTTCACATCTATTACAAAGATGGCCTTGAGCAATGAGTGACATGCTCAAGGTGGTGCTAAGAATGATGCAATTCTAACTAACAGGATCTTTCCAGATGTGTCTCAGCTTGAAAAGCTCCGGTCCATGAAATTCCTACCGCCCCCCTAAGAATGCACAGACCTATGGCTCCCAGCACTTCACTGAGCATACTGCAAAGAGTCAGACACCATCTTTCTCCTCAGGAAGTCTAAACACATGCAGACGTTCCAGGGCAGTAGGAGTTCTTCTAAGTTTCCAGGTGCACAGAAGGAAATGCGGATCATTGCACTGTAGACTAGGGTCTGGGAGGGGAGGTCATGGGAGCAGAGGATCATGAAACTGAAGACACGGGACGTGTACACAGGTTCCCGGGGAGATGAGAGGGAGACTGTTTCCGGAGGAAAAACAGCATGTACAGTGAGTGGTCTGGGTTAGAGAGCTGGGGTTGGCTATTGAGATCCCTGTGACAGTCAGCAGGACAGGGATGGAAAGTAGGGCCCAATGGAAAAGGGTTGTGCTAAAGATCAGGTTAGCGTGAGCTACTCCATACACCTGAAACATAGGCCTTAGGCTCCCCTAAAACCTGAGCCATGATTATCCTACTATATTTTAAATTCTCTAATTTATTACTTGGAATCAAAACAGACCAGATGCAGCTTGGTGAGATCTTTCCAAACAAAATTTTTCTAATTCGGTTTCTTGATAGCTCCACCCTATAAGGTGCAAGGGTAGTGCTATCCACAAGCACCTCACGGGGAATACTATGGGAAATCCAACAGCAGGAGGTACCTATGAACCTACCTTTCCTAAAAGGAAGATACAAGGCAAGTGCTGCTTCCCAAATGGCCACCCGAGAGAGAACCAAACTGTGTGGTGTGTTCTCCCTGCTGGCTTCATCTTGGACCATCTTGGGTTTGATAACTTCAGAGCAGAAATGAATGGCAAGTGGGTTTAGTAGCTATGCCCAATGCCCTGAAAAGATGCTGTTGTTCCAGCAGCTTTGATTACAAATAATAGAAATTGATTTGAAAACATGTTCTTGTTTATCTGAATTAACTACTGCCGCTGCTCATCTTTTCTTTGCTCTAAAGAATTTTCCCCAAGGAGCTGGCATTGAGCATCGGGTTTGGCTAGGACACTGACAGGAGAACATATCGCCAGCAGAACAGAGTAGGGCTAGACGGCGCCTCTGATCGCCATGGTGTTCGTATGTTGGATCTGAAAGACCATGAAGGCAAGAAAACACAAAGAAGAGTTTCCCACTGATTGTAAATAGGTTATGAGCCCAAGGGAGGTGACAAATTCTTATCTGTGGCATCTCTGAGCCACAGTCTCACGGGCATTATATTTATCATGGCTACATCAATTCTTACAGACTAAGAATAAGAGAATTAAATTATTCACATGGAGAAAATCCTAGAGACCACAAGAGACATGAAGCTGGCAGCTGATATCAAACCGCAGGCTGATTCTCTGGATTATTTTAATTGTTCTTCATGCTGGTAACAGGAGGAATGTGTTCATTTTAGTCTAAACCATGTCAAAGCATGAGAGTCTGTTCTGAGAAGATAATTCACCCACATTTCTGAGCCATGATGGGAGACTAGAAATACAGTTTTGGCTATGGTTTCCAAAACTATTTCCCTAAGTCCTCAGAAGGTGCAAGAGTGGGGGGGTCTCCTACCGCCCATACAACAGGGATAATATTTAGGGGAAGGGAATGGCCAGGACATCTGGAAGCAGGGAGAGGACTGGGGGGACACCTTCTGGGCAAAGTGATAGTAGATCAAACTATCCCTACTCTAAGTTGTTTTATATTGTGTGAAAGAGCGGTTTTTCCGGCTGTGCGTTGCCCTAGGACACTGCTTTACCAGCAGTTTAGTAGGCATTCTGGGGATAAGGAGAAGTCCAGCCCTGGAGTGGACCAAGAAACTACACTGTCTGTGAGGTAGTGATAATATAGACTGATAGACAAATTATCCCCAGGAATAGAAAGGGGGTCACACTATAAACACGGGGACATATGGAAGTCTTAAACTCATGTCAGGAAAACTAGACACAAGGACTTACTGAACACACTAGTTCAGTAACTAACTGGGTGTAACTCTTTTGTGAAGTGATGAATACCTGACCCTGGGATGGCTCCATCCCACATCTTTTATCCGACATGTACCTCAAGAACACGGGACTCCCCAGCATAGACTGGCCTCCCTGTTGACAACGACTTCTCAACTGCCAGCCTGTCCTCCTACGGGCCTGTGTGGACTTGGCCATGACCTACCTTTCCTGCCGCTGTCCCACTTTCTGCCCCTGGCCTGGACCAACCCTGTCCCCCTAGAGTCTTCTGTCCACTCTCATGCCTGACACCAGTGCCCTCGACGGAAAGCAGACATGCTCATGTGGGTTGGAATTAGAGCCTAAGTGGGTTGTGACTTGCTGGAGTTCAGATGGAAGAACTGGGGTTTGGAAATGCCAAGGCATTCGGATCCTGGGCATTTGCTCCCCATTCACATCTCTCTGTGAAAGGCTCTTTACCCACAGCCCTGGCTGATCTCTTTCTACAACAGGGTCTTTCAAGAGCCTGACAGAATGAACTCCACATATACACATGGGCTGTAGAGATTTGCTCGGAGATGTAAACCCAGCTATATAAACACCAAATTCATGTCTACAGTTTTTGGACCAGGATAACATATAAAGTCAAGACTTGGAGACCAGGTTTTACCAGATTGACCGGGAGAGTAGGAGAATTGTTCTGGAAAGAGAACTACAGCAATGATTTGAGGAAGGAAATACAGGGGTGGGGCAGAACAGCTCCAGACACAGCCAATAGAGAGGCTGTTGCTCTTGATAGACCCTTGGTGTGTCTGATCCTAAGGCAATGCTCCTAATAAATCTCACATCCTGTGGATCCTGGAACCCATAGTCAATGCTTCTGAGAGATGACACAAACAGAGAGCTGACTTTTGGTTGTCTCTAGTAATTGAGAAAAATATTTAATAACTTTACCTATTTGGCTTTCTGGTAGAGACAGGTTTCATTTCCATAGTCGTATTTCCTAATGGAATCCATCAAACCTTATTGTAAGTACAAAGGTGAACACACAATCACAACACTGCTTGGGCTCTACAGCACCAAGACAGTTAGACAGTTCTCCCACGCCTAGTCTCTCTTGTCATTCTGAAGATAGCTTAGAAGTGGGGTCTCCCTGTTCCCAGTACCCCCAAATCAACCACAGTATTTCTTCACTCATATGTTCTATAAATAAAGAGTTCACAGAAACGTGATTAGATTATGGCTTCCACAGCTTTACAATGTGGTACCATGATGAGGAACACACTGATATAATAATGATTGTTTTGGGCTTCTAGAGCTTCTTTTGCCTGACTTTCAGACTTTTCAGCTGTTTTTCCTATACCAAATTTCTTTGGAGACTGATTTCTTCCTACTCTGAGAGATTCAGGTCATCTGTTAATATCGCCGTCTCACCCTTATGCTGTGGAATATTGTTTTAAAATGTGTTATATTTGTTTATACTGTAGAGTATTTGTTTAATGATGCAAAAATGTGTTGCATTCTTTTATGTTGCATTTGTTTAACTCTGTGAAGCTCTGTTACTTTGCCTGTCTAAAACACTTGATTGGTCCAATAAAGAGCTGAACAGTCTACAGCAAGGCAGGAGAAAGGATAGGTGGGGCTGGCAGGCAGAGAGAAAAAAATAGGAGAAATCTGGGGGAGGGGGGAGAGAATCAAAGAATAAGAAAAGGTAGAGAGGAGGACATCAGGGGTCAGTCATCCAGCTACACAGCAAGTCACAGAGTAAGAAGTAAAGAAAGGTATACAAAATAAAGAAAGATAAAAAGCCAGAAGCAAAAAGTAGGATAATTTAAGTTAAGAAAAGTTGGCTAGGAATAAGCCAAGCTAAGGTCTGGCATTAATAAGAAAGAATAAACCTCCTTGTTATTTATTTGGGAGCTGGGTGGTGGGGCACCTAAAGAGGAAAAGAGTAAGAAAAAAAACTAACATCATCCTTAGGCAGAGCTGTGAATCAAACAGGGGTTGATGCAGATGCTGGAAGAGAAAGGGCTATGGTGACAATGGAAGTCGGGGCTAGTAGAAGCCATCACTGTCAATTAGGAGTCAGTATAGAAATTAAGGCAAAAGGAGTTAAAATATAAATCAAAATAATAACAAGACTGACCCCTGAATTTAGTCATACTTCAGGAGAGACCTGCAAAGACAACACGGTTCCAAGAACCTATGTTTTCAATGCTACTTCAAGTTAGAAATTACCTGTGTCGTCAAATTGTCAAATATTCCACGTTCCAGAGTATGCCAGTCTGAATGCAATTGGACCCTAAAACTCATAGGGAGTGGCACTATTAGGAAGTGTGACCTTGTTGGAATCGGTGTGGCCTTGTTGGCGAAGTGTGACACTGTGGGTAAGGGCTTTGAGATCTCTTTTGCTCAGGCTTCCTGTTGCCTGCAAGATGCAGAACTCTCAGCTCCTCCTCCAGCACCACGTCTGCCTGCATGCTGCTGCGTCCCACCATGATGATAATGGACCGAACCTCTAAATGGTAAGCCAGCCTCCCCAATGGAATGTTTTCCTTTATAAGAGTTGCCATGATCATGGTGCCTTTTCATAGCAATAGAAACCCTAACTAAGACACATGGCAACCAGGGCTTAATGGTCTCATCAGTTTCTGTATGGTGGAGGAGTTGCTGGCCTGTCACTATCAATAGGTGTATATCATGGAACCACAACCTCAAAAACAACAATATACACCCAATGTCCAAAAGGCTCCTTCATTTTCAGCCCTAAGCTTCTCTGGTATTGACTGTTATCTATATAAGAGCTTCTATCTTTTTGGAAGTTAAATTTATACTGTTGACTGATGGCCTTAAAATATCAACTCCAAAAAATAAAAACAAACTAGACTCTGAAAAAGAAATAAAATCACAACAACAATAAAAATAAAAAAAGGTTTAAAAGATAAATCTAGTACCAAGTAGAAGAAGAAAATATCTGGGTGACTATAAATGGTTCCCTAAATCAGGAACACACATCAGCATCTACTGCAAAAAAATAATAATAATTATATTAGTAATTTGTTTTGATGGAAATAAAGTACTGTAATATTTATCGTCTGTGCCAGAGTTATAATGACTGTGGGGCCAGAAGCGAAGTGTCACAGCATGCTCCACATGTTTTAACACGGTCTCTGAAGGCTCTGGAGGCTATTAAATTTAATGAACCCATCTGCTATGAAATAGAGGTCCCAACGTAATCAGCTTCCTCCATGCCAAGTAATGCAGATGGCAGACTCTGTTCCACAACCCAGCAGGAAGGTTTCTGTTTCTCCTTCCGCATCTCTTTGTCCTGATGATTGCAACGTCTTTGATAAGCAGTGGTGTCTTGGGAAAATACTGTAAATTCCATTTCCAGCCCCGTACAACTTCCTTACGATGGCTTTGACACCTCTGAATAATTGCTTCTGGGCAGTAAGAAGTTGTAGCTTAAAGCAATCACCCAGATGACTCCTCAATGGCTGAGGTGCCATTCCTAGATGGGAAGCTAAAACAAATGTGCAATTTATCAAACCCAAAGCCTTTCCTCCAAGTCGGACTTAGTGGGGGGCGAGGAGGAAGGATGCAGGTCCAATTTGCCAATGCAAGTAAATAGGTTTGAAGTTCCTGCAGATTGCCTGCTGAATTGCATTGCCAGCAAATGGAAGGGACGGGAGGGCTGGATAATGAATTCTCATTATTTTAAATGGTCACATTCCCACTGTTTTTGAAAGATTTCCTTGCTTCCCTTCTGTGTATCACCAAGATCTGTGCAAACTCCCCTGGAGGGGTTTATCAGAGTGTGGTTGTCTCCAAGGTTTGATGCTACCTTTGCCCTACATGGCGATTGGGTAGCTTTACCGAGCTGATTAAGACCCAACTGCAAAGTGCAAGTGATTTGCTTACAAAATGGAACAAATTTCACTCATAATGATTTTTCGCTCTGCACCTCCAAGATAATGGCTGTGCATGACTCGTGTTCAGATGAGAAGCCTATAAATTCCAGAATTCTGGTGTTTGCTGTTTTGCCAATTAATACATGAGATCTTATTAAATTAAACATAATTAATGTTGTTAACATTCATTCATTTATTTGGTCTTCACCAGGAAAGCAAATTGAATAGAGCAGCTATGGCAGACATGGAATATTTAATCAGACTGGTAGCAAGAAGCCAGGAGATTGAGTCGTGAAGAGAGCTCTGTCTCTGATACTAGAGTCAGGCTTGGTAAATGCAACCTGTGACCCCAAGAGCAAGAATCCAAACCCAGGCTTTGTTCATGGTTCTGCACGTCCCTGAACTTGTCCCCACATAGAACATCACGAGCCAATGTGTAATGAATAAAAAAGCAAAGCACTAGACTCCCAGGTTGCTCTGAACCATTTTGTCAACTATTGTTGATTATACAACTATATCTGTTGATGCTGGCTGCTTGCTTACAACACCTAGTGAGTCAAGCAGGCAGGAATCCCCTTCACCTTGACAGCTAATTCAGGTAATTAAGGAGAAAGAAGATCTAAGGTCATCGTAAGCAAACTTAAGCAATGTTCAGATTTACTAGACAATTAAAAATGCCACCTTCCTGTAGACTTGGTGAAAATGATATAAGTCAATAGGGTCATGGGTTTCTGCTTCCAGAGGGGGAAAAAAAACCTCTCCACATCGCAGCATAATAAAAACAGGGAGCATGGAGATCTGAAACGCTGTAGAAGAATGGATGCAGCCTCCCTGGTCTGAGAGTTTTTAGGATAAGGCATGGCTGGATTTGCTCCCGGTATATCATCTGTTCTCAAACCAGAGCACAGAGGCAGAGGAGCTGCTGTGACAGGCAACATTCCAAACTGGATCCTAGGACTTGAGCTCCCAACAAGTACATGCCCGTCAAACCCCTTGCCCTTGAGAATGGGCAGGAAAGGATGTCACTCCCATAATCATATTACAAAAAAAAATTGATTTCAAATTAAAGAAAGGGAAGCTAGCCTAGTGAACCTAACATAATGGGGGAAGCCATTAAGGGGAGTTTGAGCGCAGAGAGATAAACTCTCCTGGTCTGGAAGCAGGGAAGCTTGTGTGATGATAGCACCAATGTGGTACGGATTGCAGGTGGCCTCTGAGTGTGGTCTCCAGGTGGCAAGAAAATGGGCCCTCAGTCCTACAACTACTGTGAGCAATGGAACTCTGCCAAGAATCCTGACCATCTGACTCTTCCTGGGAAAGAGCTCTGAGCTGTAGATGAGGCCTCTTCCACAACTTCTGGTTACCCATGACCTTGTGTGCTCCAGAGTGGACGGACATCCGTAGGAGCCTCAAGACCATGCTCTGTGCCGTTTTAAGCAGTTAAATGCATGGCTGTTTGTTACCTGGCCGTGGGGAACTAACACAGCTATGTGGGTGATGCTGAGCTGTAGAAGAAGGAAGGATGGATGAAGAGAAGGCAGGAAGTGAGGGAAGTTGGAACAGGGGAGAGAATAGGTAATTCTCACTCCCTGCAAAGACAGTCCTTAGAGCCAACCCTGGAAGGCAGGTTTCATTTCCATCTTATAAGGGCAACTGGCTAGGAGGCAGAGCTAATGTAGGCTGTGAGTGTGTGTGTGAGAGAGGCGGGGGCGGGAAGGAGAGGGAGAAGCAGAGAGGAGAAGAGGGAGAGAGGGAGAGAGGAAGAGAGGGAGAAAGGGAGAGAGGGAGAGGG
Organism: Chionomys nivalis; assembly: GCF_950005125.1. Taxonomy (NCBI): domain Eukaryota; kingdom Metazoa; phylum Chordata; class Mammalia; order Rodentia; family Cricetidae; genus Chionomys; species Chionomys nivalis. Next base: position 27,037,498 of record NC_080090.1, on the reverse strand, counting down.
AGAGAGGGAGAGAGAGAGAGAGACCCAGGCTACTGTTTTTCCACATTCAGATTTCTTAGCTCAAGACCTAAGATAGATTTTACAATATGTAAATACATTAAAGAATTTTATGCCCAAACTCCACTAGAGTTAATGCACATGAAGAATGTGTTGGTTACCTGTCACAGAGGCAACTGCTCATCATTGCAAGCTGCGTTATATAAGACCAGTGCTGATCCTGGACTGCCCTAGATGAATGGGTTAGGATAGAAGGTAGAAAGCCAGGCATTTTGAAGCCATCAGTATACTTAATAATACTAATAAGCTATGGGTGTACCCTCTCAGGCACAGCCAGAGGTGGGCTTCACTGATCTTCCACGCCTCTCAAGTCAGTAAGGGTCAATCATTTCTGGCTTTTAGGAGTTCAACGCACACTAAACTCCAAGTGTAGTTTTAGGGGATTCCGAAAATCAGCGGGATCATCTTAGCACTCAGATTCCACAGACGAATCCAGAATGTAAATCTTATACTGACCCCAATGTATAAATGATGGGATTTTTTGGTTTGGGTGTTGGTTTGTGTTTCTGCTTGAGCTGCAGGGTCTATGTCTCGATGACTTGTTTGAAAAGACTGTGGTTTCTCAGTCAAAGACATTGATGGAGTGACTCTGCAGCTACCCCCTAGCCCACAGAGATGGTAAACACATAGTCACATAAGCAATGGCCCAAAAGGTCTCTCAACATCTCCAAGGTGAGAAGGTTCCTCAACACTTCCTACTCAGGAGCTTAGTTATCTAGTGGATTTGCAACTATTTGACAGCAGGCATGAGGGAAGCCATGACACCTTGCTGAGCTGTTATTTCAACCTGACCAAACACTGGGTCCCAACTTCTGTGTGCAGCAGAGGGTTTGTGGAGTGACAGGACGTGTTAGCTCTGTCATCTTGCCATATGGAGTTTACTCTGTAATGAGCCATGGTGGTTGAGGCACAGAGTGTTAATTCCATATGTAGCATGAAACTTAAGAGGAAATCCTGATACTGCTTTCCTAGGTTAGCCTTAGGCCAACTCCTCTTCTGCTGTCAAGGGCTATTTATGTGGAAAGGCCTTGAGTAGTCTCCATGAGCTTCAGGTTATATTTCTAGCCATAACAACTAACAAAAGCGCCACATCCTCCTTCTTAGCTATATAGACTCCATCTGCTTCTCATTGGTGATGCTAATGTTATTGAACCTACTCAAGATGTCATTGGACTTGTCCTAGTGTACTAGAGAACAGATACAGCACCCTACTGTTCAGGTAGTATTTTCCTCCTCATGGTTAATTAAAAATAATCTCTGGAGAAGCACTTTGAGACAATAAAAATGTCCTTCTCATCATCCAACTTCCCCCCAAGATTTCCAATCTACTGACATGAACTTGGTGGCCCTAAGCTACCATGATTGCAGAATGGTGATTCTCCAGCCCATTACCCTGCTACTTATCATGTGGCCCAGCACTATGGGTTATTCTTGCTTCCTCATGGAGTTAATCTGTTTGGCGTTTGTTTATTATCTTTGAGAAATCATGGATTGCTGTTTTACTCAGCAAGCCATCATCGATCGCTGTTATGTGTTGTTCTGAGTTCAACCTGTCCCAGGATTGATCAACAAGAGACATGTAATGTAAACTGCAGACTTTTGATATGATCATGCTATTGTATTTAGTGTTTCCTTATTTTTTGATAATAGATATTTCATGTTTTCTTTATTCAGAATCCCAGTCCTGGAATGAGTAACTTCTCCAAGGAATCCTAATTCCTTTTTCTGGGATCTGGCTCCTTCCTGAATAAATTCACTGCTGTGTAGGTATTCTGAGCCTAGTCTCCTTCAGTGAATATAGTTGGAACTGCATTCTGAAGCTGTTGGTTCACTCTAACTCCACAGGCACCTGCCTTGTCTTGAAGTATTTCCCTTTGTTCACTTCCATGGTCCTCCCAACGTAGAACTGCTTATCACTACAAATGATGCTAAGACAATTTAAATTTGTTTGTAGCATTCTCCTTAGATTTAAAGGTAGTATAAAGCATTTTATTCAAAATTTAATAATGTATATTAGCACTATATCAAAGATTAATTCAAAAGATTAGTTATTTTTTTCTTTTCTCTGGTTTCTCGGTTAATTTGTTATTTAACTAAAATAGAATTATTTTTGTTTTTAACTTGTTGGCATTTTATTTTTCTTCCATGCTTATTGTTATAAATTTAATGTTTGAATATACAGCATACATGCTTTCAAAACTCAAAACTGTACACACACACAAAGAAAGAGAGGAAGAAGAAAATAAAGACAGATAGAAAGAAAAAAAAGAAAGAAAGGAAGGTTGGGTTTTTGTTGCTGTTGTTATATTGGTTTGGTTTGGTTGAGATTTTTGTTTGCTTTAATTAGAGCTGTCCAGAAGCTCAGGGGGAAAGGTACTAGTTGCCAAGTTTGATGACCCAAGATGGATCCCCAGGAGCCTTGTGGTATCAGGAAAGAAGGGAAGAATCAATTCCTGCAAGTTGTCCTCTGACCTCCATACACGTGTTATGGTACACATATCCCCTAACACATACATGAACACACACACACACACACACACACGTGGCTAGGGATACAGTTCAATGTGCACAGAGCTTGTTATGTAAGCCCAGAGACCCGAGTTCAGTTTCCTAGAAACCACAGAAAGCTAGACTCAGTCATGCATATTTGCAGCCCAAGCACTTCCACGATAAGACGGGCAGAAGCAGGAAAGTCCCTGGAATCTTACAGGCTTGCAACCCTGAGTATGCATGGCAAGAACAAAGGACCCTGACTCAATCAAGGTGAAAGGTCAGGACTGTACTTGAGATTGAAGATTGTTCCCTCACCTCCACATATATGTTACTGTATACGTGCACTTGCACTCCACACACACACACACACACACACACACACGGCATACACACATGCAAAGATCCAACAGAGATCAAAACTATGTAAAAAGGGATGTCCCATTGCCCCCCGGCCTCTATCGTCTCATGTCTTAGAGGTGAGCAATTCCATGGACTTTTTGTTTCCCTAACTTCGCACTTCTGCGTGCACAATGTGCCAGCTAGAAGACTCGCTCTTTCAGCTTCCCACTTAACCTAGCAGCATGCCCTGCTCTGCTATAAACCCTCGATGCTGAGAAGCAGAGACCACCCTCGTTCTTATTGCCAATAGTCTATGGCTCACAAGGACAATCTTTAACACTTAAGGAGTCAGACAATTTCCAGAATTTGGAAATTAATTACACACACTTCCAGTGAACAAACATCTTACATATTTGTTTGTCTTGATGGAGAGCTGCCTTCATGGTTTCAAGTATGACTGCTGGGACAAAGGGCAAAGGAGCGCCACTCCCTTCCCCATAGAGACTGACCCACTGCGCATTTCCATAGTGATCTGTGGAGGTCTCCCTTGCTGGCATTCTCTCCAGCAGAGGACCTGGCTAAATTTCTAATTTTTATCACTCTGCTGTTGTGAAATGATATCTCATCATTATTTACTTTGCATTTTTCTTACTGTGGGTAAAAGTATATTTTTCCATATCAAAAGCCATTGTGTTCTTTTTTGTGACCTGCCTATGTCTTCTGTTACTTTCTTTTTCTATAGAAATTTTTGGAAGGATCTCCTCAATTTTTCAAAATGTTTTATTACATTATTTGTTTATGTTTGTGAGTGAGGGTGGGGTCACATGTCATGGTTTCAAGCGTGGAGGGAAGAGGAGGATAACCCATGATAGTTAGTTCTCTTTTTACCTTATAGGTCCTGAAGATCAAATTCAGGTCACCAGGATTGGTGGCAAGAGCCTCTACCTGCCAAGCTCTCTTGTCAGTTACTCAACTTTTAAAATGCTCTTTGCCTTTTAAAATTATGGCCTAGCTCTGCTGAGATGAGATCATACACTAAGTTCCCATATGTCATCGAGCTTTTATTGGCCTCTCTGCTCTATTAATCTGTTCAAGCTCAAGCATCATATGCTTTAACTTTAGATTCTGTTACTACATTTTTATACTGAGAAGTTAAAACAACCAATCAACCTAGACGTCTAGAGTTTGTATGACCAACTACAGAGTGATTTGAACTTCAGCACCAGCTAGACCCATTCTTCTTCGTTCCTGGCTCTTCTGCCTCACTTAACTACAGGTAAAAAGAGACAGCACTATGAGTGTTGTGGTCATTGTCATTGATTTAAGCATGGTGTCAGATTAAAAATCAGTCTAAACTGAACTGGAATCTGACTCCCAAACTGACAAAAGATCATTGTCACCAGCAACCAGAAAGTGTTACCCAGCCCCCACCTCTCATCGTTAGGTGACTTGGTGAACATTCTCCTGAACCAGGAGTTACAGTCCTATCTGTGTCTTGGAGGTCCCACTGTGGGTGGGGTGGGGTGAGCTGTTGTGGCCTGGATGTGTCAGGGTGTCACCAGTTTGGTTTTCATGTGTTGTTATTGTCCCATGTGTGCCTGCAGCTGCCAGAAATACAGCAAGAAGAAAAAGAGGAGCACCCAGAGAGAGGAAAGTCTGCCTAAGGCAGCCATGGAGACCACTCCAGAACACAGCTGTGCCTGTGCTGCCGTGATTAATGTTATGTGAATCCCAACAAAACTGACAGCGGAACACTCCAGTGAGAACATTTACAATCAATAAATGAAACATGCCAGTCCCATCAGACTCGGTATCACTATGAAAAATCGCCCTGAAATTACACAAAAACACGGCCGTGGGATGATTACTGGATGACTGGCAAAGCCTCTCCTTTTAGCACACACTGGAATCCAACTTTTCAGGAGCCCATGATCACAGATCACTTAACCTCGCTCACAGAATCCCATGTAATCGCATTTCTGCCTGTCTATGGGAGGAGGATGTAACTGCATCCTTGGGGGTGGCCCCCATTTGTTATCACAGTGAGCATCAGTCGCATCTTCGACTGAGACCGGACCTCACACGTGGAAAAGCTAAGTTCATCATTGTGCTTCTCACCGCTTTCTCATACAGGAATGTGTGAACACACGTGGGATATGGGGAAGTCACAAACAAAAAGAGAGCATGTTTGATACTCTCAGAGGTGTAGGTCATTTTCATGGCCATTTTCCAGCATGACTTTGTTTGCTGAGGCCAACAATGTCTATTGTACCTACAGTCTGGGACAATGGTACTAAAGACCATAACTAATGGAGAATGATATGACGTCTTGTCCCTGGAATGAACACAAGAAAGCCCTTGCACTGAAGCATAGGGCAAACCCAGCCTCTCCCCAGGGCCCTGTAGGCTTACAGTGCTATCGATGTATGCTTCGGTCCACACCACGTCATGCTCCTGGTCGATGACTTTGGGTCGGCTGAGCACATGGAGGTATTCCATGACATTCTCCTGCACATCAGCCAAGGTGGAGATCTGGGTGAAGAACCCTGCGAAAGAAGGACAGGGCTTAGGAACACACAGCAGAGCATTCCTCAAGAAAGACACACTGGCCAGAGCCCAAATTCCCTTCTTCATACTTATTAAGTGTTGGATCTCGGCCCTCCATCTGAAGTGAGCTGTATCTTCCCTGACAGAGGATAGTCACCGAAAGGAATGAACTTAACCGACACAGAAAGAATTATTGAGTGTTGAGAGCTCTCCCCCCAGGCTTTGCTAGGGACAAAGAAATCAGAGCACTCACTCTAGGCAATTCTGTTCTTCCCACATTAGTGACCATATTTCCAAAGAGAAAACTATAAATTCCAAGATTAAAAAGATCCCATTATTATTATTTTAATAATAGTAATGATTAATGTAATAAAACAAAGTTTGCTATTTCTTTGACAGATAGTATTATTTTTTTTCTTTGTTTTGTTTTTGAGGCAAGTTTGGAATGGCCATGTCACTCGGACTGGCTTTGAACTTGCAGCAATTTTCCTGCTTCAACTTCCCAGATGTTGAGCTGACTGGCTTTCATTTATTCTTGATAATATATATGGAAGGATTATTATTGTGTAATGATAACATGCCTGCAGTGGGCTAAGGACTTGTGTTTTACCCAGGTTCCACCAGTATTGAGCATAAATTACAGGACAAAAGCACAGATTGTGGGTTTCTTGGTTTTACTTGTTCCTTCTGTGCCTCTGGTTTGTGCCCATTACTTCTACAGGTTTTAACCTGTGTATGCTTGAGGCTAGGATTCCAGATCCTACTTTAACATGACTGTCAGACTGACATGCCTGGTTTTTATGCAACAGACAATGTTCTAAGGATGCAATAGTTTTACAGATGATGTTGTCTGCTTGATCTTGAGTTCAGGGCACTTCAACTTGGGGTCTTGTGGGCTTTGCTGCGGGCTAGGTGGTTTGGAAGGGAAGAGAACACTGGGCACAGGTCTGGCTTGCCTAGAGGAAGCCATTTGTTCAAGTGTGGGTGAAAATCTTTCTTAGCAGAATGAACAGGATGGGCAAGGAAGGCACTGGCTTCGGTCATGAGGATAGGCGAAAAGATCCACAAAATAGTACAGCCACCATTAAGATATAATAGGGGTAGCCAATCAAGTCTGGCTACACCAAACCAGGGTCTTTGGAGGAATAAAGATAAAGGAGAGATAAAGGAAAAAAAACAGTGGGGTGGGACAGGCAATTGAGGAGTGGATCTGGCAAAGCAAAGAACGCAAGGGAAGCATCTAGATTACAGAGAATCGGGCCCCTTCTGGAAGGAAAAGTAGCTCAGAATGGCCCCACTTTAAGAGTTTAACAGAGAGCAGAAATGACCCAAAGGGATAGGCTCAGCAAAGCATGGGAAAGAGTGAGCTATTGTCCTAAAGCAGGAGGTTACAGAAGGACTTAAAGCTGGACACAGTATAGGGAGATTCATGTAGCTTCTTCTTGTCTCTAAGTAAGGATCCATTCCTACTCTTCAAATAAGTCAGAGACGGCTTAAAGGAAACTGTAAAATCAGATCTGCTGCAACACTGGCAGGGCAGTTACAGACATTCCTTGTGTCTGAATCAAGCACACGGTAGGGAAACACCAGCCCTTCCACTGTCTGGGATGGGCTGGACCCTCCCAGAACATGTCCAAACAAAGGCCAGCTGGTTTGAATTTAGTGTGCCAGTTCCCAACAGGTTGGGACCATGTGGCTTCTGGGTTCCTGATGACAGCCCTGCCCAGGGCTAATTAGCATGCATTATCACTCCTACCTGCCCCACCCTTCTGGTCCAGACTACATCAGAGAGGCAGGGCCCCAAAGGAGGAATGGGGATGCCCTGTTATAGCATGAGATCCCAGAACAGGACCTGTGAGTTCTCTTGGAGGTCTGACCCCTGCTTAGGGAGATCCATTGGTATATGTCTCCTAGGTGGTCCAGCTGAGAGGCATGACTGGCAAGAAATACTTTATAAGGGACTACGAGAGGACAAGGGACATGCCTTTCCCAAGAGGAGTTATTTCTCCATGCCAGGAAACTATAATATACTTTGTAATAAGAAAGAAAATATTTAATATCTCTGCTAGTAGCTAAACCTGGGGTTCTGAGTAAAGAACCTTGGCACATAGTACTAGCTAAGGAGGGTACCGCTGTTGGTCAGTCTGGTAGTTTTGGATCTGGATGACAGTAACTTGGATGAGCACTTTCACTGTGGACCTATTTCCAGGAAGATAGTCTGTCTCAGGTCCTGGATTGCTTCTGTTTTCATGTCCAATCTTCAAAGCAGCATCTGAAGCTCTCTGATTTAGGTTTTCCAAAACAGAGCCAAGAGAAGAAAGGAGATGGACGCGTGAGGGAGGATGAAGGACAAGGCTCATCAGCTTAGAGAGTGAGAGTGGAAAGGTGTCAATCATACGTTTGTAAAGGATTGAACTGAGAAATGACCCTCGCTCAGCTTTGTTTATCACAGTCAAAGCCCGAATGTCACAACCAGCTCATTTCCCAGCACTCCACGCCTGCAGACAGCCATTTATCTGATAGCTTTTGTGGATGAAATCGTGTGCCCAGCATAAAATTCAGAAAGCCTACTCTCAATTTCCTTTACAACTCTCTGCCTCCAACCGCTGTTAGTCTTCCCCATCTTGGCAAAGCACCCAGTCTGGTTAGACGCAAAGCAGAAGAAAGACCCTAGATGACCCCTCATCACTCTCTGCTCCTCTCCTGGTCCCCTATCTAACTCACCAGCACGTTTTCTGGTCCAGTCTCTAAAACACACTTAACATGACTGTTCTTTCCTTCAGCACCTTAACCCCATTCCAAGATTCCATGGAGCATAAGTTAATCCAACTCCAGTCCACCATGACTCCACCCCTCATTTAGGTGTAAGGATCATCTGGAAGTAGAAAGTGTACGCCCATTGATCTGATGAAATCACTGTAACAGTTTCCACATCAAGTCAGAACAAAATCTGAATGTCTTATTCTGACCTCCAAGAACCTTCCTCCACTGGCCTCCACCTACATGGAAAGCTCCACACACTGTTGCTGAACTTTACTGAGCCTTTCTCCTGCTCTCCTATGCTGAGCTGGTCCCAATCCTTCCACCCTAGCCTGCCTAGAGTCTTCCTATGCTCTGTTCATTCTCCCTGGACACTCTTCCCTAGTTTTCCAACATGGGTCTATTTTATCATCAATGAATTGGTTGGGGAAGTCTCTCCCCGACTGCGCCATCTGCCCTCACTTTCTCTCTCTGCATCTCACTCCAGTGTCTTGAGAACACTCAGTACCGGACTCTGCTTACTGTGTCTGCTGTCACTGGGATGGCAATGAAGTGACCCATATTGAGAGCTGGTGCGTTTCTGGTTCGGAGACACCTTCCCAGATTGGGACCAACGCAGAAACCTTCACTGCGGTCTTCCTGGGACTCACGTTGCTCTCTGCCTTGGGACCCATAACGGCCCACCTCAGGTGCTCATTACAGAAGGGGCAAAGCGAGGTGCAAGAGCTTGGCCTAGACCAACTTGAATCCAGGTTAATTGGACTCCAAAGCCTTTATTCTCAGCCTAGAAGGCATTCTCTCTTACCAAAATAGGAAAGGAATGGGCTCCTCATAACTCTGCCCCCAGGGTACCTCTAGTAGGCCATTTGTGTATTACAGCTGGGAGAGGCTGAGGATAGAAATGGGCAAACACATGGCTGCCCTTCAAGGCTCCTGGCAATAATTAGTACCATCATACAATCCCAGGTCACAGTTTCAACTTATATTTCAATATGATAAGCAGAGATACAAGTCTATAAAAGGCAAGAAAAGCTGAAATTTTACATATATGTGTGTGTATACACATCTCTATATATATGCACACACACACATATACACACACACATATACACACACATATACACACACACATATACATATACACACACACATATATGCATGTATGTATGCATGCTGTAAAGCTTACACAAATTTGGTCCCAGTCCACTAGAACCTGAAACCTTTCTGAAAGAGTCTTTTCTTGCTTGTAAGTTTCAGCTAGCAAATGTATGGTATGGCCAACAAATGATGGATAGTAGGAAGGAGCTAAGGGCTGAGTTCTTTGGCTGAAACCATAGACGCAGGCTTCCCCTAGTTCCCTTCTGTATTCTCTGAGCTGGAGCTGACGACCTTCCTTACTGCCTCTTTCTTTTTCTTCCTAGGAAATTCTAGCTCTTGGATGTTTATTCTTGCCTTTAATGTGCCTTTTTGAACTTCATATATCATGTAAGAGAACAGAATCAGCAATCATCCAGTAATTACCGAGTAATTAATGCTGAAATTAGCCACCTATTACAAATGGTCTGCTCATTTTTCTCTGTAACATCAATTTATTTGCCTTGTTTCCTTGTAGCATTCCTTCTGTGAACCCTGGGCTACAGCTGCTCTGGGTGATAAGCCATAGCAGCCCAATACTTTGTATTCCAAAATCTCTTGCTTAGAGCTGCCTTGCCACAGATGAAGAATTCCATATTGCACTTTACAATGGCATCTGATGCCAGAGCCCCTAGAGTGCGCCTGTGGGAGCAGACCCTTCTGCCTACCTCACATTGCCAGGTTCTGGTCCTACCATTGCTGTGGTCTGTTGTTGTGACGGGGTCAATTCCCTATGTATCACAAGAACATTACCACCGTGAAGCAGAGTTCCTATGCTGATCAACACAACACCTGGACTCTCAGTCATGGCCATGAGATCAGAAGAACAATATAGTCATAGCCAGAGCAATGCTAATGGTGGTAAGTCTGTTGTCATTTCCTCCTTGAAGGAGTGGGGAGGGCCTTAGACTTTCTTCATCTGTATGCTAATCATGGCTTCCTCTTGTCCCCAACATGTCTGTGGTCTTCGGGAGTGCTAGAATATACAGGGGGTGTAAGGTTCACTGTGTGTTAGGATTCCAGTGGTACAAATTTCACAAAATTCACAGTATGTGTGTGTGTCTGAGTGTGTGTGTTTGTGTTGAGAGCTCAAGTGGGAAGTAGTTTTCAATGATGCAATTCTCCGAGTCAGAATGTTCCTTTAAGTAACTCCAATATGCTTTTTGGGTCATTAAACGGACGTGGGTAGAATAATTTCTTTGGTCATTACTATCTATTTCAGGTGAACAAACTTCTCTTTGTGTCTCCCCTGGAAGTCATATAACATGGGTTGTATAGCTCCTGCACATATTTCTAAAGATTCTCCAACCTCTTAAGTAGGATAGGCTGAAGAAGAGACAGCCTATGTCTAGGGGTTCTCTCTTGTTAAATACAGGTGATCATAACATATGGCACACAGTCGTTCTGTGAGGTTTTACAGAGGCATGCCATCTAAGTGGTGTGGGTTTCACCCGGTGCAAAAAGCATCAGTTGTTCTTAACTGCTATGAACAACAGCAACACGGTGATCTCTGTCTGAATCACATACAAGTCCTCACATCCTTGTGTGCTTACAGGAACGACTGTGTGCAGCCATTGGCCTAGATGCTCTTTTCACATTGCCTGTGCTGAGAAACTAAAATGGTTTAACTACGCCTTTTCTACCCACAGCCATTCCAATGGCCTCAGAAGTATAAAGCGTCCTTGGGGTTATGAAACAGTTGGAAAGGGATAATGAGATTAAGAATTACTTCTTGGAAAAGTTTGGGGGCTGGACCTCCAAGGAGGGCTTAGGCTACCAGTTCTATTTCAAACAAGAAGAGAACAACCTCTAACCTCTCCAAAGGGGATAAGCTAAACACACAACTGGGGGAGACACACAAGGCGTTTCGTTTGGAGCGCATGATGACTGAAAGGCTGAGAAGTCAGGACTGAGCAAAGCCTTTGTTTGCACAGCTGGGAAACACTCCATTAACTCCGGCTTTCGAAGGGAGATCAGCGTGCTCATTACAGATGCTGGCACCCTGCACACTGGAGAAGGTTATCGCCTCTTTATAAGCTATCTGAACCTGCCGACCATCTTTGCTGTTGTCCCAAATCACTTGTTTATGCAATGGTGTGAATTCAGCATTTCAAGCGCCCAGCCTGTCTTCAGTGGCAGGGATTGTTTTTAACATCTTTAAAATGGCATGCTTCTTTGCTTCATTAGAACTAGTCCCCTTAGGGCAGGTCCTACTTAGGCATAAAATGAAATAAACCAATATGCTCCAAGTCTCCCTGGATTTTGCCAGCCTGGTGAAGAAGACAGAAAACTAAGGCTCATGAATGTCCCCCCCCCACCCACCCAGGGCATGCGTTTCCTGTGAAAAGTACCTGAGGCCTACTGGCTATGAATGGTTTCCATGGCTATCAGACTTCTAAGAAAGATTTTCTGCCCAGACAGTAGGTCTTTGAACACTAGAGATCCAGGGATGGCATAATGGCTACCACTCCCCTCCCCTCCTTTGGGGTCACTCTGTGGTCAGGCAGCTCAACCTGTCAGCAGGCTTCACTTTGGCCTTTCCCTGGTCTGTTCAACTCCTGGATGCTGACAGTTCATTTCACTGAAGATCTTGGTTGAGTCAGTGCAAAAACACGCAACATGGGTGGGTGGGGATTCAGACCCTATGTCACACGAGAAGAAAATGCTATGCTGGCTCCATCATGTAACAATCCTAGACCATAAACAAAGATTTAATTAATGACCATAGATGAATACTTCCTCACTGAACTTACGTGGCTAAAAACCTCATGACTGACGCAACATGAAGCCAGTGTTTACACGGGCTCAGATGAGCGGAACCTAACGCTGTCATGGTGAGGGAGACTCCAAATCACAAAAGGAAAATTGTTGGGAGCCATTGATTGTCATGCGACAGCATTCTGGCAGAAACAAGGGCTTTCTTCAGGGGCTCCCAAGGCCTCTGCAGATAACAGCTAGCCTGCCTTCTGTGGATTTTCTGAACTATAAACTTTATGGGCTAAATTCCAGAGCTAGGTCCTGGCTTGATTAAATTGTCTTTCAGGAATATCTCAAAGATTCTGGTAAATGACAACAAAAATGAAGCAAAGAGACGGTATTTGTTGATTAAAACAAAGTTCCAATTTGAAGGATTTTCATCAGCCGGACACAGACAGTAAAAGCAATCGCCCACGGCTAAGAGCCTACTAGCTACTGGGGAAAATTGCAATCTGGTGTGGCATGGACAAAAATAAAAATGCTTTTCAAAATAAAAAAAGAAAGGAACATTTGTTTGCCATGACCACAGAAAGAAAAGAACTGGGAATAACTCAGTCTCTCTTTAAATGTCAAGAAAGTTCTAAGCTGTACAGAGAGACCTCTGTTGTCAACAGGAGTCTAGGTTTACTCAATCCCCGCATCCCATGCCTCCTCCATTCCTGCTGCACCTGCTCTGGAAAGGAAGCCAAACATGTGACCTGGGACGAGCAGGAAGACGGACACTTTCATGAGGCAAGGCAAGCAACAAACAAAAGAACTATACTACGTGTTACTTCAGAGAGTCAAGGAAACACAAATGGTCTCCAGTGATGCCCTTCATTCTCTGAGGTGAGAACATTGAGATGTGCTTAAAGATTATTCTAAACAGAAACGGGAAATAAAAGACAAATCCAAGCCAAAGCACCACGTGAGCAGCCTGCTTGCCTGGCTCTATGAAGCTCCTCTGTCCCCGTTGGCCCGGGGCTTACCTCTACACATGCCTGATGAAGTGACCACGGCTGGTGACAGAATCTTTTCTGGGAAGAGGGGTTGGAAGTTAGGAGTTCAGGTTTGCTGGCCTGTGTCCAGGGGAGAAACTATCAAATCTACTGTGTCTCCAGCATAGGACATATTGGACAAGAGATAGGTGCAGTCCAGGAAGACCATCTCAAACCACACACATCTACAAAGCAGGGAAGACCTATCTCTGGAGAAGAATGATGTAGACATGTAAAAAAAATCTACAAAGAAAAGGGCAAACAAAAATACATCTTCCCTGCTCTTTAGTGAGACTGGACCTTCCTTCCCACTTAAAAGTTCTGAGTCACCCCCTTCTTTTCCCAGAACATTCTTTTCTTTCTTTTTTTTTTTTTTCCAGAGAAACAACTTTGGTTGCTTGAAATAAAGTTGTTTTCCTTAAGTGAGAAAAGATTGCTTTTTAAATAAATAAATAAACTTTAAAAACTGTAGCAGAGACCTTTAAAGCTCTCATCCCAGTTTTTTTTCTTCCCAGACACTACTATGTTGATGAATTACAGTTAGAAGACCAGTGAAAGGATGGGCCACCTACGCATCAGTCCCAGCTGCTGGGTAACAGAACACCCGTTTTATGAATATGAATAACTAACTTACTTTTATTGTAAGCCATCACAGGAACACCTGCTCGGAGTAAAGTCTGAGGCTGGGTTCTATCGGGTAGCCAAGATGAAGTAGGGGTCCAAGGCCACTCTGACGGAGTCTGTGGTCTTACAGAAGACGTAAGCCAGACCTAGAGGTCACTGGCCATGGGGACTCATGAGAGCACTCACGTTCTAGGAACAGGGCATGGCTCACAAGACCTAACTTCCTGCCTACAGAGTTTGCATCGGGCAGGTATTATACCACCCGCCTTCGGCGGGTAATGAAACCCAGTACCTAGTAAGTAGGTACATGAAGAAGGCTGGATTTAAAATCCAAGAGGCTGGATTTAAAGTCAAATCTTTCTTGACCATGTAGAAAAATGGAAGAAGTCCTTACTAAATTAGAAGGCACTGTCACTTCCATTCCTGATCTCTGCCCCAAGCATTGTTTCTGATACACTGCTGGGATTGGTAATAAATGGATTTCATAAGTATAAAAATCCATAAATGATTAAGTACCTATGAACTAGTATTGAACTACTGAACCTAGCATGCACCATTTCACTAATCCTTCTGTTTAATAAGAACCGACAGAGGAATGGGATACAAAATTATGATTCTATGGGAAGAATAAACACACGAGCTCCACTGCACAATGTATTGACTACAGTTAATGACAAGGTCTATATTTCTGAACATCACCCAGAATCTATGTTGAATGCTCTCAGTACAAGGACATGGTATGCAAGTAATGGAATTCAAATTTAATTGTCTTGATTTGGCCATTTCACAATGTATTTTTATATCATCATAACATCAAGCTCTATGCTATTTATTATTTGTATTTGTCAATTAAAAATTCAAAGGAAGAACGATTACTACTCCCATGCTGAATATTAAACTACTCATGCAAATTAAGGTTAATTTCAATAGTCCTGTAGTCAAAGCCTTGTCATTGAAAATACCAACCTAGAAATCCCAATGACTTCACATAGAGTCTTGGCACACATCTAGCGTGGGACAGGGCCATCTGTCCACTCACGCAGGGACCTGAGTGTGGCAAGCCTGGTGAATGCCATCTCTTACCTGAACCATGAAGCTTCAGAGTTCATGGAAGCTAAAGGAAGAGTGTGGATGCCCAAACAAGCTTCTAGATGCTTTATCTCAGATTTAACCCAGGTTGAATTCCTTCATACTACAAGAACCTGTTGTGAAGGCATGCTGAAAAACTGGGAATGGCTGTGGATGCATGGATATTTGGAGCACAGTGTCTCTGCACAGTTCTTCCTCCATGATTACCCAGCTACAAAAAAACTAGAAAAGGGGTATAGTCACTTGACTGGGACCTTACACTATAGAAACATAGTTTTTTGGGGAAGAGCTGTTTTACATCCCTGAAAGGCAATTTAGAAATAGATTTTATCTTACAATTATAGCCTCCTTGTTTGCTCTAAGTCATATGCAGAAGCTAAAGGAGTAAAAGAAAGTGTTAAGTAGGATATATTTATTTATATATTATCAAATAGGTAGTCTAATATTCTTACAGCACAGCAGGGTGACTACACCAAAGTTTTGTGTATTTAAAAATAATTAGGCAAGGGGATTTTGAATTTGTCCAACACAAGGAAAGTGTTTGAGGTGATGGGCATCATTTAAAATCTGTAACACCCATGTTAATTTTAAATTTTTTGAATGCTGATAAGTGAACAACAGCTGCTTAGAGACTTGGATTGTAAGCGGGATGACAGAATTAAAGCCACCTAGATACTTTAGGGATGCCTCAGTTATAAAATGAAAGTCAGAAAATGTATTGCTTTGGGGAAGAGGTTATGTTTTGGTTTCCACAGGATTCATTCAAGGTTAACAGTAATCAGTTTAACTGGGGGAGGACCCCTGAAAAATCCTGGCTACAGATATAAAAAAAAACAAATTAAATAAAACTACAGGATAGGTAATGTATATTTTACATGCTCAATCATAAAACAAAAAATTATCTTTGGCTGACTTGTGTACAACACACAGTTCATAATTGTGTTAATATAGATATGTATGTTACCTTTGAAAATTTGTGTGTTTTCAGAGCAAGGGGACCAGACAACAGTCAAAACAGGTATCCCAGGTGATCTGCCTCTTAGAGTGCTTCTGTTGCAGCTTCCTCTGAGTTATGCATCCAGAACAGCTTCAAGGCTGATATCTGAGTTGGTCCAGTCTCACACATCTTGTGCTTTCCCTTTGCACAGAGACTGGATAACAAATGGTATAACTAATTTTCCCAAGACTTGACCATTATCTCAATTTTCTCAGGCTCCTAAATATGCCTTTATCCCCAGACAACAGGAAACAATCTAGAGAACACAATGCCTACATTCTCAACAGGTGGGGTTTTTGGTTTTTCAGTGGGTAATGTGTGTTTGTCATCACTTAGTGGGGCTATAAGAATATAGGAATAAAAAAAGAATATAGGATAAATAACAACTATTAACTTCAAATATTTTACATTGGTATAGTTTTGATATATTGATATAAATTTAAAGTTATTTTGTTATACTCTATGTGTGTTTCTACTCTTGTTTGGGGTATTATGCTTATGAAGTTCATTTAAAAATGTAATGTATAATTAAGAAATGCAGGTTAGTAATTAGTCATCTATAATAATCAAACAAGAAGTCATATTAAATACGTTTTCAAGGTTAAGAAAATTTATTTAGATTGATGGTCTTCAGAGACCCACAGAATACGGCATTAAAGTCACCTTCCTTTAGGGCTCCGTCTTTTCCCCATATGTGTGCCATGCATTCTGCATCCCGGAGAGCAGCAATCAGAGTGCAGCATGGTTGGGAGACTCACCTTTGTTGGCACAGGCCATCCACTTGAGATTGTCGGCAAAAGCAGCTTCCCGTCCAATGAGGTATGTGAAGATTCGAACCTAAAGAGAAGATGGACATATGGTGAGCTGTACCGAGCTTGCGCCATCCTGTGCAGACCACATGCATGCCCAACACACATGTGCTCTACCTCCTTCCTGCTCCACACTCCCCATCTGTAGAAACATATTTTAGACATTTGAAGTACAGTCAGCTAGAAATATATTCAGGGGGCCTTTGATCTTTGTAGCCATATGGCATAAATGGTAGTTGTTTTTCGGCAGGCAATGTAGGGGCAGAGAAAAAAAGCCAGAAGTGGGAGAGCTGGCTGGGTTCCATGAGTGGAAGAGGATCACCCAGGTCTAGACCAAATCCACAACTGTTTTCCTCATTCCCGCAGAAAACCCAGACGGTGCTGTTCCAGAGAATAAAAACACCACCATGAGAGCCTCAATATTTCTCCCCAGCAGAAAGCACAGGCTGGGAGAGCTATGTAACTCTCCACGGGAGCTGGTAGAACTTAGGCCATTAACTGAGACAAGAGGCACTGCCTGTGGCCAGGAGACCTACAGAGTCCCTCTCTAGTTATCTGATGGAGGAGTTGCTTTCATTTAATAAAGAAACTGCCTTGGCCCATTTATAGGCCAGCCCTTAGGTGGGTGGAGTAAACAGACAGAATGCTGGGAGAAAGAAGCTGAGTCAGGAGTCGCCATGATTCTCCCACTCCAGACAGAAGCAGGTTAAGATCTTTCCTAGTAAGCCAGCTTGTGGTACTACACAGAATATTAGAAATGGGTTAGATCAATATGTAAGAGCTAGCCAATAAGAGGCTGGAACTAATGGGCCAGGCAGTGATTAAAAGAATACAGTTTCCGCGTAATTATTTTGGTGCATAAGCTCGCCATGTGGGCGGCTGGGTGCTGGGGACACAGCCCTGCCGCTCGTATTACAACAGTTATCCTAAGATCTTTGCTCCCAAAGAGCAGAGAACTTACATTTTAAAAAAGCTATCACAGTTTGCATTGCTTTCTCCCACTCCCTCTCCCTTTCCCCCCCTCTCCTCCCCAGCCCTGTCTCAGTCACAGCTCCTTGAAACAAAGCAGGAGTGCCCCCACCCACCAAGTAGTACTAGATGATCAGACAGAGGGAAGATGAAGAAGAGGCTGAAGCACCCTTGACACAGTCTGGAATGACAGGGGAGGAGGACAGCACTCCACAATCCAGGACAACCTCTCTTGGTAGGCCAAGTGTATCCTCTGAAGATCACGGTGTGGCATTATATGAAGGAAATCTGACACACAACATCAAAAGCTTTACAAACCATGGTCCCCTCAGCCCAGGCAGCCTGGTGGGTCACAGGACTACTGCTCCTCCCCAGCCTTGCCTAGAGTTATGGTTAACTAGTAACTCCTGTAGTCTGGTCTAGAAGACACGCCTCTTCCATTAGAGTCCACTTTCATGGGGAGAGAGCAGGGACTATGCCACCGAACTGTGCCACCATGGAAAGCAGAACTTGGAACATTATTATCCAGTGCCTGAATGAATGGGAACTTACAAAGGCTCACAGCTAGGAGGACGGGGGTTCCAGGGTCATTCTGAACCTCTTCCAATCAGGGCATATAACACAGAGGCTAGCTTTTGCTCATGTTCTGATTCTAACTGAAAGAAGACCTTAAATGCATATTATGTCAACAAAGCCCCAGTTTGTCCCCGTGTGTCGGAAAGACCCTTTACACTCTCCGCAGCTCGTGCACAAGGTCTTGGGGGGGTGGGGGATGAGTTACCACCAGATGATGTGGAAGTCCCCTCAGGAACTCCTCCTACAGCCAGACCTTGATGATGCCACCTCCCCCTGCATCTCATTTCCACATCACCCTGCTCAGAAAATCTGGAAGTGGAGATAAGCTCTCCAAAAGAAAGATGGACAGATGGGGACAGGTAGAAAGAAAGAAAAGAAGGAAGGAAGGAGGGAAGGAAGGGAGAAAAGAAGGAAGGGAGGTAGACAAACAAAAAGAAAGAGAGAGAGGAAGGAAGGAAGGAAGGAAGGAAGGAAGGAAGGAAGGAAGGAAGGAAGGAAGGAAGGAAGGAAGGAAGAAAGGAAGGAAGGAAGGAAGGAAGGGGAAACACTAGAAGATTTTAATCTCCTAGAAAAAAAATTAAAAGCAAAAACCTAACTTTATAACATAAAATAATAGTAAGCACCGCCCCCTGTCAACAATCTGCCCCCACTGTTCACTTTTCCTTATTGGTCACTGTGTATACTTAGCTGAATCTCTCTCATTTAGGGGAAACTAAAGCCCAATTAAGTACAACGACTACCTTAGTTTTGTCAAGGTCTGGTCTCAGTGTGGGTGTTTCCCCTCACTGCCCTGAGTTGCCTGGTCTGTCAGGACAGAATTCCCAAGCAGCTGAGAGTTCATGAGAGAAATCACCCGCAGGTCCAAGGTCAGAGTCCAGTTCCCTGAGACAGGGCTCATGATCTTTCTAAATCCTTTGCTTTGATTTTAAGTTGAAGTTCTTTAAAGGGTAAAGACTAGACTGGCAAAAAAAAAAAAAAAAAAAAAAAAAAAAAACAACTCACATCTTAACAATTTCTTAGGCTGGCAATGAAGAATAAGAAACGGCTCTTAGGTTGTGAAGTCATGTGTTTCATCTTTGCAATCAAGGACTTCCGGGGAAAGCCGCAAAGGTGCCAGCCTTTGTGCTGTCCGGATGAAGAGGCTAAGCAGAAACTCTTTGCTCTCGGAGGTATGGTTCAAACCCCGGGAAAGGCTCGAAGTTGCTGGCAAACTTGTATGGTTCCTGATCTCAAATGTGGCAACCTACTTGGGAAGCCAGTAGGATTGTGCCAAGCTTCACCTCAGACACGATTGCTCAAGAACTGTGCTAACAAGTAGTCAGTACTGAGAGCCAGCACCGTGACTCCCACCTCCGCCGTCAGTGCCATCATGGATCAGGTGCTCTGCTGAGAGGTTACAGGCTTTCTGTTTGTTTTGTTGTTCTCTGTTTTATTGTATTGCTTATGAAAGAAAATCAGAATCACGTTCAGTATTTCCATTTATGTACAATGTTTGGCTCCCAGTGGGCCGACTCCTTATCTGAATAGAAGCAGCATGGACAAGACTTGCTATGTCTCTGCCTAGAAAATAAACATAATCAGATGATATTGGGTCTCTGCCCTGCATTTGCTCACAATACTGCCTTTCAACTGAACACAAAAGGAAAAGACATTTTACTTCAAAGTGTAAAGGATTTTGGAGAGCAATTTAACAACATCAAGAACATTTTGTATTTGTAATTCTTTTGGCCAAGTAATTATACCTCTAAGCATTTATCTTACAGTCAAGATTGTAGGCAAAATGCCCATGGAGACGAAGAGTCAATGCAGTTGACAGGAAGTGGGAGAACACTGGCGGGCGCGTGCTTCGCAAACACATAGTACAGAGTACGGGCATGCTCACCTTCGCTACATGATGGTCAAAAATTAAACCCTTAAGTGTTTCCCAAGAACTGATTGGCTAATAATCAGGCATTGAGATTTTGTTTTTCTAAGAGAGGCTCAAATTTTTACCTCATAAATTGTGTATCATTAGAATGAGTGAATGAGTTAAAAATAAGTAACTATTGCTTTAATAATTAAAGTGCATTTTCAAAGAGAAAAAAAGTACCGAAACTGAAAGTTCTGGGTGAGGGCAATAAGAATAAAATTGGAATGAAAGCCAAATAGGAAATGTTAACGTGTCAAAATGCGGGCTGCTTTCCTCTGCTGTTTTTTTAACTAGTGTCAAACCTCTCAGTGGCACAGCCAAACACTCTTCATTGCCTCCCTAACAGATTATGTAGTCTGATGTGTTTGATTTCTACCTTTCTTACGAAGTGCCCCCAAACCAACTTTCACTGATTTGCTGTGAGCTCCACTGTTTTCTCGATGTAGGAAGGAATTTAGCAGAGTTGGGTCCGGCTTAATGTTGAGAGCCAAGTGAACAGCATAGATGGTCACGAACAGGAGCCATGGTACAGGCCAGGCCAGCCCATCAGGATCTACTGTGCCACTCCTAGGAGCCAGGCCTCAGCCACAGGCACACAAGGCTCCTCTCGTTGTCACAGGTCAAACACAGGGCACACAAGTGACTGAGCCACTGCACTAGTTAATTTGATCTCTCGCTTAAATTGTTGTCTACAACAATTTAGCTTAATAAAGTGTTTGAATGTAGCCTTTCAAAGTCACTCCATTTCATCCAAAGGGAAACAAACAATATCAATCCATTATTTTCAAAACTAAAAGTTATGCTTATATTTGACTGACACAGATGAAGCACATGAGAAGCTCTGAGGGGTGCTGAGCTCAATGGCCAGGACCGCACTCTTACAATCCCAGGGGCTGGAATAGTAGGATGGTAAGTTCAAAGACAGCACTGAGAAGAAAAGGAAGGGAAGGAGGAGGTGGCGAAAGAAGAGGGGAAACATGGATGCTCCTATTCCCCTTACATCAATGAATCCAAAATTCTTATTTTTGAAGGAGGGAAAGGGAAGTGGTTGCAATGGGATTCCACATCCAGAGAGGAAGCTGCCACCCCACACAGCACAAATAAAAGGGACAACTTTTCAGTCTTCCGAGTCCCTGCTACGCATCAGGGACCACTCTGTGAACACAGAAAAAACTTCGTGGAGCCTACATTGTCTTGAGAGTAAAATCAAATTCATAATAATGCCCATGCGTTTGCTGGCTTACAGGTTATGGAGAAAACAGAGCAGGGAAGATGGTGGAGGAAAAGGGGAGTTGCTGGTTTAGGAAGGGAGGCTGGGAAAGATGTCCCAGTAAGGTGACACCTAGGCAAGGATCTGGACAGAGGGGAGGGAGGAGGGACTATGACACAGGGCAATGAGAAAGGATGCTACAGTGAGATGGAAAAGACAAAGATGCTTGAAGTGATACTGAACACGCCAGTGTGACTGGAGTCGTTCATCAGGAGGGGCTGCCGAGGGCTGAACTTGGAGAGGCAGTGGCACTAGGCCCCATTAATCCCACGGGTCACTATTAGAGAATGCTTTTTGTTTGTTTGTTTGTTTTAACAAGGTACACAATAGAGGCCTGGTACAGGCTAGCACAGTGTGAGATGTTCCTTTGGAATGTAGAATGGGGCATAGTTCATGGACACTTGTGCTTAACCTGGCTACTTATTTAAGTGTTTCTTAATGTGGTTACAAGTCTATTCACATTTCACACAAGAACAACACAGTTAGAACCTTGACACGGGGGCCGGGTTGGATCTCTCTGGCTGCACTCCTGTAGTGTGCTCTCACAACTGAGAAGCACAGTTCTAGTGAGATACAGATTTTAATAGACCCTAAAAGCAGGCCACTGAGAGGTTCCAGGTAAAAAGGACAATGACTTTGGGCCAGAGTTGTTGGACAACACTGAGTACAAGAACCACCAGAAACATGTATTGAAAACTTGGCTGGTGGCTGGCCACCTGAAGCCCAGGTTAAGTGTGTGCCCCCCCCCCCCGCTTTTCCTGCACTTCCCACCGTAGGTCTAACATGGAAGAAATCTACCAAGAACACATGGCCAGAGTAAAGGGATACGGGACCTGGGATTTAAGGAAACGCTAGAGTCATTTCCAGAAAGCTGTGTCTATCGACTGCCAAGTTGTGTCCATCTAAACTCCAAGGGTTTTACAATGCAGTGGCTGGTGGCCCGAGATGACATTTTAACACTGTGTCAGTGTAAAAGGCGGGAACGGCAGACACCAGTGAGCCTTGGCAAATGACGAGAGCACAGCAAGCCGACGACACGTGCTCCTCTCCCAAGAAGGGTGGGTATGGAAGCAGCAGTGTGGAGACACTTGTGCTGTGTATCCCCCAACTCCCCACTGCTCCGTGAGAGCATACCATCCGCTCTTGCCTCAAGATGCAGTGGAGATGGGGACAGTCGCTGTCCCACATACATAGAAGAGTGTTAACAACATTTGCTACAAGCCCAGGCCAGGTACTGTGCATGTCCACATTGGTAGGTCTTAAACTGTAACTAGGGTTTTGTGCTCAACTCTTTCAGTTGCTCAAAATGATGAGTAACTGCGGATTTTAGTAAAACTGATGTCTTTCTTCATTTTTGTTTGTTTGGTTGGTGTATTGATTTTTTGAGACAGGGCTTCTCCTTACAGCTCTGGCTGTCCTGTAACATGTTTTGTAGACCAGGGTGGCCTTGAACTCACAGAGATCCACCTGCCTCTGCCTCCCAAGTGCTGGAATTAAAGGTGTTAGCCACCACCCAGTGATATCTTTCTATCTTAAAGTCAATTTGATGTTATTGAGCGTGTTCTTAATTGGTACTATCGCAAAAAAATTCCTTGATAACTTCTATTGCTATTTGTTCATTTTTATCATTTATGATACCTCAAAGCATTTCTGAATAAAACATTTTATCTCTAAGCAGATGATGAGGGATGAAACTCAATAGCACACACACACTCACACACACAAAGGATTCATAAATCACTGCCGATGTTATCGTCACAAAAATGCTATGAGAGGAGAGAGAGGCCCAGAGAAGAGTGACTCTACAGGAAACAGTTATATTGAACAGAACGCCTTTTAATCTTGAAGCCAACATGATCATCTAGAGGACGAGAGAGACAACTAAGGTAATGTTGTCCTGAATGGCAATAAAATGGAATAAACTGAATTAGATTACAAAAGTAATAAACTCTCAACAAATGAATATCATAGATCATTATGAAAAATGGACTGTCACTTTAGGGATGCTCCAAGGGTCTGCATAATATTTTTCTAATTTCTTTTCTCCTAAACACAAATGTCTGATGCCTCATGTGTGGTAATGAATATATTTCCATTCAGAAAGAAGTGTCATTTATAATCTTCTCCTAGTGCAGGGGGCAGACAGTTTAAGCTGAGCTCCTTAGCCACCTATCTTGTCAAGGTGAAGGGTATACTCAGGCCCACTAGTGAGCCTGGTACAGTGGGAGAGAAAGGAATCTAGCTATGGCATCTTCAAAGGAGGGCAACACAATTTATTAGATGGTAGCTGCAGGGACCTCATTAAGGGGCCAGAGCAAGTGTGTTAACTCCAATATTCTATTCTCTTTGTTTAAAATATTATTATATATATTTTTAGGGTCCTGAAGAAGTACTACAAAAGATCACGATCCATGTATGCAATAAACAAGAGTGTTTTTATTCCAGCATGCTAGGGCCTGCTATCCCACTGAAAGGCAAGGTGGCGAAGACCTCAAGAGGGACATGTGGGCTCCTTTTAAGCATACCCAAGGGAGTTTTAGGAGCAATTAGGTCATCTAGAACATAACTGGCTAAGCAAGCAGCAGTTACATTAGTATGTTTCTAATTGGCTGAGGTTTAGTTTTATCATCTTTGGTCACATCTGCACATACTTGGATGAGACTCAGAAGGGGGCTGCTGTGAGGCTGACTTAGGCCCTTTGTGTTTTTTCTCTCCCTTAACCCTGAATGGAAGGGTACAGTAGATAATTGGCTCTTTATTGGGAGAGACACCTGTGTGTTCTTCTCAGAGAACTGAAACATAAATTCAGTTGTAAAACGTGGGAGAGTTTAACCCCTTCATTTAAATGCAGGTGTGCATGTGTATATATGTTCAGATGTATGTGTGGGCATCCATGTGTGCACGCATGTGTGTGGGTATACATACAGAGGCCAGAAGTTGACTACTGATATCTGCCATGATGTCTTTCCTGTTTAGTTACTGAAGCAGGATCTCTTGATGGACCTCATTGGCTAGTCTAGAGAGCCAGTTTGTCCTGGAGATTCCATCTCAGCATCTAGAGTCATGGGATTACTGGTAGGCCCTGAGTGAAGGGGAAAGGCTGGGACTTAAAAACCTGTTATAGTCATTTCCAGAAAGCTTTGCCCATCAACTGCCAAGTTGCACTCATTTTGGAGACAGGAGATGACACCTGCAGTAACAGTATTATTTCTAAGCAAAACCCAGCCCATCCTGACAAAGGGCAACACCTGTCCTTTCAGCAGGGGATTTTGTTTTTGTTTTGTTTTCTTTTTCGAGACAGGGTTTCTGCCCTGGCTGCCCTGGAACCAGGTCTTGTAGACTAGACTGGCCTTGAACTCAGAGATCCACCTGACTCTGCCTTCCTAGTGCTGGAATTAAAGGCTGAGTCTCCACCACAGGGTCAAAGATTTATTTATTTTTATTATGTATACAGTGTTCTGACTGCATGTTTGCCTACAGGCCAGAAGGCGGTGCTGGACCTTACTACAAATGGTTATGAGCCACCATGTGGTTGCTGGGAATTGAACTCGGGACCTCTGGAAGAGCCACTAGTGCTCTTAACCACAGAGTCATCTCTCCAGCCCTCTTTCATCAGGTTTATAACATTCTCTGCTCCATTGCCCAGCTGCCCTAACCTCCCAGGACCCGACTATGACACTACTTGGGACAGCCCTGCGTCCCAGGGCCCAGGGAAATTTCTACATCATCTAATTCTAAACTTACTTCCACTTGCCTCTTTCCCCAATAAGAATTGCAGGAGAGGCTCCCATGTTCTGCATCGTTCTCTTCAGCTCACTCAACATGTTCTTGCCTCTGAACGTCTCTGTGTGGCTCTTCATCACAATGTAGCAACCACACCATCTACCAACCCACAGAGACCAAGGCACAAGCTACAGACCTCCTCTAAATCACTTCCACAATTCCAGCTAGGATCTATGAGGTTCAGAAGTCCAGTCCCCCAAATCTCAGAGTCACTTTCTCTAAGGACTTTTCTCTAGATCCCAGGTTGAGGACTCTTGCTTATACATCTTATATTCTGTGCTACAAATTCCTCCCAAGCAATGTGTATTCTTTGGCTAATTAATATGGAATCTCATTCTAAGATGCCCCCCAAGGTGAGGGAGAAGTTCATTGGCTCACCTGCCCATTCCTTGAAAGAAGAGTACCAGATGTCTGCCATCATCAGATCTAGAAAAATTACTGCAAATGAGGACTTCACGTGGAAGGGACAAAATGAGATTCCAGGAGCTGAGACAGAATAGCACTGCAGTAAACGCTGGGGTTTTTGATGCACCTCACATGTTGGAAACTTTGTAAGAAGACATTTTAAAAAGCTGGGATAGAATGGATTTCTATTACATTCAGTTTTGAATCCAGAGACTCTAGCACAATGTATCTCTTAGACACACGTCTCAAATGTGTGTTGATCAGCCAGTAAGCGTCTGTTGCCACTAAGGCTTCTGAATCACATACTGGATCCCAAACCTCTACCCATAGCCACAACATAGTATTTGTAGGGTAGGCCAGCCCTTCCCTGCTCCCCTCACCCCCAAAACTTCCAAATATCAAGTGGTGATAGATTTTGGCTACCAGGTATGTACCTATCATAGTTTAAATCTGAAATATCCTTCCAGAAGCTTGTAGTCCAAAGGTTTAGTCCCTAGCTTATGACACAATTTTGAAGACTGAAGTCTTTAGTAGGTAGAAAGTATGAGACAGGGGAAGAAGGTTACTAGGGTTGGTGTCTTAGTTAGGGTTTATATTGCTAAAACCCATGATCAAAAGTAACTTGCAGAGGAAAGGGTTTATCTCACCTTAGACTTCCCATCATTGAGGAAGTTATGACAGGAACTCTATCAGGGCAGGAAGCTGGAGACAGAACACAGAGGATGCTTACCTTCTTTCTCCTTAGGGCTTTCTCAACCTGCTTTCTTACAGCACCCAGGGCCACCTGCTTGGGGATGGGACCACCCACAGTGAGATGGGGCCTTCCACATCAATTGTCAATCTAGAAAATTTGCCTGAAATTGCCCACAGTCCAATCTGGTATAGACATTTGCTCAACTGAGGTTCCCTCTTCCAAAATGGCTCTAACCTATGACAGAAACGCTAGCCAACACAGGCAAATGTTATACCCACTTCAGCTTCTGGCCTACTTTCTCTGTCCTCTGGCCTACGACCAAGGGAAGAGTCATCAAGACTGAGCCACTCTCACTGCTGAGCCCACCCTCCCCCACAATAGACTGAAATCCCTATGAGACTGTGAGCCAAAATGAAACTTGCATCCTTTAAACGACCTTTGTTGGGAATCTTGATTATGCTGATACCAAAGTAGGGACTCTCTTTCACAAATAATGGCATAGTAAACACATAAACACGTAGACAAACGTACATGAACAAAGCCATCAAATTAATCCAAACAGATCAGAAAAAAACCCTCTTACAGAATAGAGTCTTGCTCCACAAATTCAGATAGATACAGTTTTACTAATGAGAAGTCATAGGGTTGTGATGTCCTTGCAAGGATGTGCCAAGGCCTTCCCATTGCATGAGATGCTTTGTATCAGAACCCCTAGGCACTGTTATGATGACCTTGGGAACACATGAACTTCCAGACTTCACGCCTTCACCATTTACCCCTCCCATTACTTGGAATATTCCTGCAGGTCTATATTTTCATCTTCATTTTACCTTATCTAACTCTCCCTCACTCCCTTTGTTTGTGTCTTTTGGGATACTTGGGGCACTTATTGTACTCTCAATGACTTGCCCAATTGTCTGAGTTGTATCTGAAGGCAGAAAGAGACAACTCTGTCTACCTTGGTGCCCACAGACAATTCACTAGATAGACATCAGATGCTCCTGTTTTCTTGGCTTCCCATACATTTAGGTTGGGCGAAAAACTCAGTAGGGGACACATCTGAATTTATTAGCAGCAGAACTCTTTCTTTCACCGTTGACTTTTCAAAACTGTTTTCCAAGTCAGATCTGTTATTAAACAGCTAGTTTTATCTTTCCTATGCTCAGTTCCCTTAGGCTTTTATTTTTAACATTGACGATCAGTGATAAAATATAAAGAAACAGAAATAAAAAAAAAAAAAAACCCTTTGCTCTGCTCTCATACTTATTGCTGTCTCCCATCCAAGCGTCGTAAAAACAGTACCTTCTCCCAAGGCTGGATATTTGGTTCTTCTGAGTGTTGGTCCCTGAGTCTAGGCAGAAGTCCTGCAAAGACTTGAAGTCAAAGGGTGTCTTGAAGAAATGTCTGGTTCAGAGATTATCATTAGAGACAAGAACTGATCTTAGGTGTTAAAGCACTTGACCTGAGAGGGGACATTAGTGGAAGGTATTATTCACTTGGGAACAGTGGGCATACCAAATTATTTTGAGATAACAAGGAGAACAGGTGAATGGGTGATGTGGGATTCCCCTCTGTATGCTGTGAATACCATTGGTGATTAAAGAAGCTGCTTTGGCCTGTTGATAGGGCAGAACTTAGGTAAGTGAGGAAAACTAAATTGAATGCTGGGAGAAAGAAGACAGAGTCAGGGAGAAGCCATGAAGCTGCTGGACACAGACGCGGGAATTTTACCCTGTGAGCCACAGCCTTGTGGTGATACACAGATTACTAGAAATGGGTTAAATTAATATGTAAGGGTTAGCCAATAAGAAATTAGAGCTAATGGACCAATCAGTGATGTAAATAATATAGTTTCTATGTGATTATTTCAGGGCTGAGCAGCTGGGAATGAAACAAGCAGCATATTATAACTGGGAGCATGGGCTAACAGAATACAGGGTTATGCTCTTGATTGAGCATGACATACACATATGTTCAGGACCTAGGCCTTGGGCAAGGAGTTGAATGCTCACCCTCATTGTCCTAACTTGTGGTTAGTACCCCAGAATTCACCTGCAAGCGCTGTTGAGTGGGGAGAGCAGAGGGAAACATCAGAGGGCGATGAACTGAGCCCACAGAAGGCAGAGCCCCAAAGCTGTGGCGCTTAAGAGGGAGATATGCATCAGGGAAGTCCTGTGAGTGTGGAACTTGAGGAGAAGGCTTGGGTAGCTCGCTGGACCTCAGGTAGAAGAACCCCACTCTTTAATGGCTTTCTTCAGAAAAAAAGGGTTCCCTTTCCCCTCCTAGATCACAGTGTAGTGCCAAGTAAAATTTTCATGATTTTTCCTTTGTGACCTGGGACAGAGCCCACAGTAGCAGCATACATTTGGGATGGTGGCCCCTCCATGTGCCATGCTGATTATCAGCATAGCCATGGATTATTGGTTGAGGATTTAGGAACCTGAGATTCTTCCTGAATCATTCTTGGCCTCATTAAGAGGAGCAGTGGTTGGGAATTCTAAGCTAGCATAGTGGCTTCCTCCCAAGGTTCTTGTCATTTCTATTTTCCCTACCATCCCTCTCTGTCACTAAGAATTAGTCCAAAACAGCAGTTTCTGCTGTCACCTCACCTGCTGCCTTCTGGGGCTTACTGTCATGAGGAGAGCGAAAGGCTTGTCAAACAACTTGGAAGATATTGCTAAAGACAGCATTGCCCCATTTTACCTGTGACGCCCAGAAAAGCAGGCAGGACTGCAGGGAGAGAGAGCTCTCTGTCAGATCACTAGGCAATGTGCTAAGTATCTATATAGCAACAGGCCCTGGCCGTCTCCAAAGACAGCCCCCCGCCCCCCCCAGTTCACAGCTCCCCAGAATAATGGTCCTGCTATGCTGTAGTAGAGAGACACTACTCTGATGACAGTATTAGGGACCCCAGGTAGGCAAGGCAGGAAGGAGCTTGGAGTTCCTGAGGATTTGGGGGACCAATATCTCATCTTGGGGAAATCCCAGCAGGAATTTCGCACCTCATCTTCAGTCAGTACATGTTGTCTTTTGTCCTAAACTACCAGTTAGACTTTAATCTTGCAAGTGTGAATTGTTTAGTTACCCAGGGTTCTTTGTTATTGGCAGACACTGACTTAGACAGCTGGGGGATGTGGTGGTCTTGCTATGGTCTCCCATTTTCCTTCCCGGGGACCTCAGTACAAATGATCAATTCCATTTGATTTTCTGCCTTACCACTCTCCCGTTTTCATTAAGTATTCACTAAATCCCAGCTCTGTAATTGGTGGCTTTGGGGGCACCGGAGACACACTGAAATTAAAAGGCCCACATGGTCACCACAACTATGGAATTTGTAAATTCTTGAAATATTTTTCAGAGAATCAAGAAGGCCAAGCAATATGGAAAACAAAGCGTGTGTGTGTGTGTGTGTGTGTGTGTGTGAGAGAGAGAGAGAGAGAGAGAGAGAGAGAGAGAGAGAGAGAAAGTAAAGGTACTGTCCACCTGTAGCAGATGTTTCTGATATCTCAAAAGTCAGTATTTGAAGATCACCCTTAATTTTTAGTTATATTTCAGTCTCAGCTTTGTAAAGTACAATGGAGTCATGGGACAGTTTCTCTTCCTAGCTGAAGGGCACATGCTAGAAGGCCAGAGAACCATTTCCTAAACCCGTGACTCTCCTGCACACATCCTTACTTCAAAGGGCTTGGTTTCCAGAACACGACTCAAACAGCCTGAGGCTTCAGGGCTGCACGGCAGCTTTTGAGGAAGCCCACGAAATTGCCAAGCCATCCTTCGCCTTCATGGGTGAGGCAGACATTCGGGATGAACAGACTGTTCCTGATTCCTTCCTTCATTCCTTGTCCCTGCTCCTGACCCCTCAGCCACTATCTTCAAGTATAAAGGGTTGCTAAGTGTTGGTCACACCTAAGTGGCAGAGGAGACACCGTGACAGCTGAGGACAAGGAAGATTAGATCATAAGGGACAGTGGTTCATCTTCACCTCTGGGAGCCTCCTTCAACCAATGGAGAAACTGAAACAAGAACTGATCTGACAAGCACAGGGCTGGTGGGAAGCAGTGCAGAGGAGGCAGCGAAGACCCCAGAGAACACGGAGAAGAGCCACCTTGTAGCTGGAGAAGACAAAGAAGAGCCAGTCTCACCACCCTGTCTCTGCATCTTCATGGCTTAACGCGCGTGTTTGTAATTTTTCTGGAGTCTGGAGTCAAGAGATGGGATGACAGATACTCTGTTCTGTAATTGAGTTGACTTCCCAAAATGTTTCCCTCTGTTGGGAGCCCAGAGAACGGTCAAAGTAGAAGGCTCGGTGGCTCCAGCAAGTTTGCAGTTCCCTACCTGTGATGGCTAGTCTTGGTTGCCAACTTGATTACAAATGAAATTAACTAAACCCCAAATGACTGCACACACCTGGTGGGGGTGGATAATTGAACCACTTGAAGCGAGAAGAGCCACTTCCAATTTGGATCTTTGAGATGGGAAGATCCACCTTTAATCTAGGCCACACCCTCTTCTGGCAGCCTATATAAAGAACACGGAAGAAGGAAGCTTGCTATCTCTCTTTGCCTGCTTGCTGTTGCTCTGAATAGGAAGTCCATTCCTTCACTGGCATTAGAGCCTACTTCTTTAAATTCCAGCATATACTGAAGACTAGCAGCAACACCAAGTCTGCGGACTGAAAAATTACTGGATTCTTGTCCTGGTAGACAGCCATTGTTGGAGTAGTGGGACCACAGTCTATAAGACATTCTAATAAATCCCCATTCCATATATATATATGATAGATAGATAGATAGATAGATAGATAGATAGATAGATAGATAGATTCATTTTTTAAGTTCTGTTCCTTTAGAGAACCCTAATACACAGCATACTTATTTATTTACTTATTTTCTGGGAGACTAAGGGAGAGTATGTCTCCAGTCTCCCACATGAACAGAGGGGTAGTCCAGAGAATCTAACACAACGTAGAAACCCACTCACCCAAAACACTGGTGACTTCCAATGACACTCAGAGAGAAAATGGGATGAAATAAAAAATATATATATATTTGGTGGAGCAATAATCACAGGATCCATGACTCTGGGAAACAGCAGGGGATCTGAGAGGAGTTTCAGTGAGGGCCCAGTGATGATGGTGTGCCAGAGCCCTTGAACCAGACCAGTGACTCACTGCAAGGAACATTTTGAGGGTGGCACTGATCGAACAAAGGGGTATCATGTGACACCCCACATCTCCCAGTGCCACTGAGATGAATGAAGAGGTCTTGGAAAGATGGAGGAGCGAGGTGGATTTGTTTTGTTTTTGTTTTGTTTTGAATTAATTTTCTGAGGGCATTCTTTTGGGGTCATGCTGCAGGAGTGAGGGGCAGATATAGAAGGATAGGGAGATGAGTAGTATTAGGGTACATGATGTGAAATTCCCAAGAATCAAGAATTATGTTAAAATTATATATACACACACATATATATAATTATAATTTTACAATACAAATATATAATATATATGAAAGCTGTTTATTAAGTCCAACACTGATGATCTGTATGCATTCCACCTATATCCTAGTCCAAGCCATGATGCCCTTCTCTGGATGACTAACTGTGAGTACCACCTGGTCCCTTCCAAAACTTCCCAATCCTTGATGTCTGGTCACACAGCATCCACCAAGGCTCTGTGGTGCTTCCTTCCTTTTATTTAGAATAAAGATGAGCCTCAGCTACACCCTGACCCTTGGTGTATTTGCATCCCCGCCTCATATTGCTCCCCCAACCCAAAATATCAAATTCTCAGCCACTTCCTTCCTTAGCTGGACTTTTTTTCTAATTGCTGTTCATCCTGAAGCTTTCCTTCCACGGGGCCTTTGTACATATTGCTCACCCTAAATGTGTTAGCCCAGTTCTCTCCTTCCTGCCCACTGGATCTCAGCAGAACACTTTCCACATCCTTTGGAAGACTGGGTTTTATTTTTTAATAAGTATGTGTATGACTTGTGTATATACATGGATATACGTGCACATGAGTGCAGGTGCCCAGGAAGGTCAGGGGGGGAGTGGGATCCTCAGCTTGAGTTACAGGCCATTGTGAGCCCCCTCACTAAGAGTTAGGTCCTCAAATCCCAGCACTCAGGAGGCAGAGGCAGGCAGATCTCTGTGAGTTTGAGACCAGCCTGGTCTACAAGAACTAGTTCCAGGACAGGCTCTAAAACCACAGAAAAAAACCCTGTCTCGAAAAACCAAAAAAAAAAGAAAAAAGAAAAAAGAAAAAAAGAGTTAGGTCCTCTGCCAGAACAACTATCTTCCAGTCCTACAATCCCCGGATGTTCGCCATCTTAGCTTCTATCAGTTTTCTTCACTGGGTTGACATACGATAATTTTGTTCCCCACATGCTCATGTACAAATATCTTATAGAATGAAACTTCATGTTGTTGATTCAGTATCAATTTTATTCAGTGTTTCTCTGACTCCTAATCAAGTATCTATCCCTTAGCAGATACTCCCAAATATTTGCTAGGTAAATGAATTCATGTGATTATATGCAAAATACAGGCAATGAGATGGGTAGTGCCAACAGACTGAAAGAGATAGAGGATTTTAAAAACCTGTCCCATACCCACAGATAAATGTAGCTCCCCCTCTCATTAAAGAAGTTTCCTTTTGTAACATAGAGAGAACATTGCAGAAAGCAACAATTGATCAAAACCAACAATAGTGTGCCCAACCCCACCTCATAAGTTTACAATGCGACCCTCACACCTAAAGCTTGGGGACATGGCTGAAGAGGGGGAAGAAAACTTCAAGAGACAAAGGAACAGGGTATCTTCTGTGAAACAGTGTCTTCTGTATAAGACAGGGAAGCTGCTCCCATGAACTCTCAAAAATATAGTCACCTAAACAAGACCTCCACAATGAGAGCATCAGTTGACATGACAGTTAACATGGAGGAAATATCATAAGGCTCTGCCCTCTAGATGAGGAACCACAGGCAATTAGTGGCTGATGAAGGAGAGAGAGGGAGAGAGAAAAACTGCATTCTCCAGGAACAAACTCCCTGGCAGATTCTCTAATCCCAAATGAAGGCCTCCATAAATTAAAGCAGCAGGCTGAATTTTTTGTTTGTGTTTGTGTGTGTGTGTGTGTGTGTGTGTGGTGTGAGTGTGGTAATAACTAAAGCAGAGGTCATGAATTTGAGAAGAAGTAGAAGGGACATGAGAATAACTGGAGGGGTAGGGAGGGGTGGAGATCATGGAAATACAGTACTTGGGTATGAAATCCTCAAAAAATAAAAACTATTAAGTATGTGAAAAATAAAAGCCTTTAATCTGAGAGAGGAGGAATAGAGTAAAAGAGAGAGAGAATAAATGAGCAGCGATGTTAAAAGGAAGGTTTCGACTGTATGACTGGTTCGCAGTGAGCAGGGACTGAGGCTTAGAGAGGGTGGGAGTGGGGCCCTATCCCAGGTCACACAGTGGCTGAGGGCTACTGGCCTTTGTTAAAATCAATGGGATTTTCAAGCTGAAGGGATGTTCAGAAGTTCTAAGTACTTGCCGTTCTTGCCAAGGGTGGGAGTTCAGTTCCTTCGCCCAAATAAACTGGCTCTCACCACCTGTAGCTCTAACTCTAAGGGATCCAACATCTTCTTCTGCTCCATGAATACTATCAAACATGGACACATACACATAGGTAAATTATATATTTACATATAGGAGATTTTAAAAACATATTCACCATTGTTATGGACAAAAGAATGTCATACTGGGCAGAGAACAGGCACCAGGAGATTACAAAAGAAACACATGGAAACAAACAGGAGACAGAACAAAATACCCAACACTCTGAACTGCAAACATAAGCCAGGGTTTGGGATATTATTTTTCTGTTGTTACTATTGTCATTGTCAAATTGGAAATCGTTTGTTAATGATGAGGGTATTAGGAAACGCCTTTCTGTTCCAGGAATAAGACACAGCAAGAACTTCCTGAGCAGAGCCTGTCCAGACCTGACAACTAAGCACAGTGTTCATAACACTGACACAGAATTCTGTTTCATGAAATCCACCAAGAGAAACATACTGTGAAACCAGGTTTGACATTAAGGACAGAAGTGGCGGCACTGTTCATATTGGAGAAAAATGACTAAAACATATCAGAATGCATCACCGAAGGAGAAGGCATTAGGATTCTCACCCACAAGCTTTCCTGAAACCATCGCAAATAATGGCAAGGTTAAGTGAGTAACTCACTTCTGAAGACATTACCAAATAAACAAAGGGGCTCTAAATTCTCATGCATTCTGAATATACATTTTTCATGTATGTGCATATATATACTTCATACATATGCACGCAGGTTAATGGCAGCAGCTAATGCTGTAATCTCTGGATAAGAGTTGACACTCTTCAGGATCTGCTTATTTTTATCATAAGCATATTTTCTTCATTGAACATATAAAGCTATGTATAAGAAACATATTTTAAAGGAAAAGGCAGAAATTCCCATTCAGTTCCCTTCAGCGAAGAGTTGAAGAGCATTCCCCACTTAACAGTTTCCCTTAGAAGTTACAAGGGATATAATGGTATCTCCAGCCGATGCTCGTGTTGGAAACAGCATGGAGGGTTTATATTCCAGGAACACAGGCACAGAAGGTCAGCTTAAGGTGACAACCACCCATAAACAAGTCTCACAAAGATGTTCTAGAAAATTAAGCGAAGCAGTGCCATTCAACAGTGCTCATCAGTAGTGGACGAGGCCAACAGCTCAGTGAAGGAGGACTCAGGGCTATGGAGAACAACCACATCATTACCCATACATGCTTTTACAACTGAAAACTTCTACATCATTTCAAATCTTTCTTCCATTTACAATTTTCTCCTTTAGAAAATGTCCAGACTCAACGGATGTCTTGAGCCCAGCATGCATCACTGAGTGAGTCTGAGGGTTCAGGCCCTGCATGAGAACTTCCCAAAGACCCATCATCCAGCCTTCCTCTCTTAACGAAACCAAAACATGAAATGCAGGCCCACAACATACATTAGGAGGATTTTCCAGATTCTCTGGCTGTAGAAGTCCACTAAGAGGCAAATCTGTCACTGAGAAATTCAGAAAAGAATCAGCCTCACAATGTGACATCTCCGAGGCTGGTTTGAATCCCTACAGCATTACTGTTCTTTTCTTTAGGTGTGGAATGAAGGAGAAAGAGCACTGCTGCTCGCCATGCTAAGGTAGATAGGGGATGACGGACAAGCTAAGAGGACCCAACTGAGGTGAGCATGCCCGCCTTCCTGCATACACGGATAGCGAGTTGGCAGTCTGTAGTCTTTCTGTATGCTAATCCCCAACCACAACCTTCTAAGATGGGCAATATAGTTTAAAACACTTGGTACACTCACTATCTGTTCCCTCCCTTGACATGTAAGAGCCTCAAATGCAGTCCAGGGATGCTCCGACAGCCAGCCATTGTCTCCCATAACACGCATTTTCAGAGGATTATTGAGTTAAAAACCACTCTGTAATAACTGACGATGAGAAGCCAATTTAGCAGATGAAGGTGTTCACCTGAGAGGTGCCCTTTCTTTCATACACATCTGAAAAGATGCTTCAGGACACTGAAATGAAGCCACCAGAGCAGCAATGGGATCAGGAGCCCAGTGATGACGTGGGCTTTGGGAACCAGGAAAGTTGTGTGGGGGATGCCCGTATCGAGTCACCCCCGACCCCCAATAGCCTTTCTGGGCCCATATAATCATTTTACCCATCTTTGCCCTTTCAAGTTATTCTGTCTCCTGAGTACCAAATTTGGTGATGTTACAGTGGTCCTGTTACTGAGGGATGATTTTCACTTGTTCCCTTGTGGGATACCTCAGGGGGAAGGGCTGCCATAAGACTGACTGAGGACTCTAACCTGCATGTCCTGATCATCTAAACCCTGCTTTAGGAAGATAAGCAGATTTGAGCTTGGAAAGAAGACATCAATGGACTGTCCTTGGTGTACAGCCGCCTGGGTGTTAGTTATGACAATGTCAAACTCTATTCTACCCCTTACCAAGCTGGCCCAGCCTTGTAAGGGGAAGGTTATTTTTTTGGCAAAATTTGTTAGTTAGACAGAAATCTTCTCCTTAAGCAAAGCAAAGCAAAACAAAGCAAAAGAAAACAGAAGAATTACTAGGGTTGGAGAGGCAGCTCAGTAGTTAGGAGCATTTGATGCTCTTGCAGAGGGCCCTGGTTCAGTTCTCCATACCGCACAGAGGCTTGTTACAACTACCTGTATCTTCCAGTCCTGGAGGATTTAATGCCCTCTCCTGGCCTCTATGGGCACTGCAAGCATGTGATACACTTAAACACACTAGGTAAACTACTCATACAAATAAAACTCAAATGTGAGTTCGAGACCAGCCTGGTCTACAAGAGCTAGTTCCAAGACAGGCTCCAAAACCACAGAGAAACCCTGTCTCGAAAAACCAAAATAAATAAATAAAACACAAATGAATAGAAAGAAAAATAAGATGACAAATGAGATGCTTCCTTAAGATAGTTTTCAAAAATATTCTCGTATCATCCAAAGTCATACTCCAAATTCTGAAACAAGAGCGCAAGTTTTCATGCAACTCTTAGGATAAAATCATTGCGTTCTTTGTACTTTATGAATACACCATAAGTTCCAGCTGTTTGAACTTGGGCAACACGTTCACTGATGAAATTAAATCGACATCATCCTCCTTCATCTTGACAGTTCAGAGGACTGGAGGCCATGGCTGCTGTGCCTGTTGGGTTACCACAGTTTGAAATTTATCACACAGCCTTCAAGTTTATCTTTGATTAAAAATTAAATTTAACTTCCCTTTATCACCCTCCAAATTCCAACAACATGTATACATGTCTGCGTTCTCCAAGTTAAATCAATATGGACTAAATATTTAATGCCCTATTCTAATTAGCTACAACTGTTACCTGATTTTTCTCTGTAAATGAATTTGAAAGGACCCAGGAGGCCCAACGTTAACCTTCATCCACTCTCGTTATAAGAGAGAAATTACAGGCTCTAATTAGATGCTTCAAATTGCAAAGAAATAGAATTTTCATAACCAGCTTATTAAAATCCGAGGGCCCCTTTGGGACAGGGTAAATTGCTTCTACCCTGAGCCGCTTATCCTGGTACGGCACCATACTGAAGACACACGTTGTCTGCCCAACACAGCTCTTATTTCTCACAAATTAATGAGTGTGCAAATTATTCCAGCTGCCCTGTTGGCATGGGGAAAAATTGAAAATCTACAACTGCCAAGTGATGTGGGAAACTCGGCTGCTAAATAAAACCTGCTTAAAGGGACACAGCTGCTGAGGTGCCTATTTGCATTAAAATTACTAAATCCATGAACACAGAACAAATGTCCCAAGGTAGTTAAGCAGCGCTCAACACTTGGGTTAACTCTTTTATTATTCCAAGGCCCTTAAGGTGTGAGTGTCCCACACAGTAAGCCAGAAACACGAGGCTTTTTAACCAAATGGCTTTCCTCCCCAGGATGGATACATAAGCATCATGATGGGAAAGCAAAGGTCCCGGGGGAAGTTCCCACTGTGGGAAGCACTGAGAGCTGTTGCTCCCACTGCTGTATTAGGACGTGTCAGTCAAAACTCTCATTCTTAGGGAGATTAGACAGAGAGTGAGACCAGAGTGTGACGTCCTGTGCACCTTCAGCAGGATTTTCTATTCTGGCGTCTGACCTTTTCAAGGGGCCACATAAAACTCTGACCTAAGATGTGAAGGGATGCCCCAAAGGTCAGCAGTCAGTGAATGGTATCTGAGAGAGAGGCACTCAGCCATTCCGTGGGGCTTAGGGAGGCCTCCGAGTGAAGCAGTGAGGAGGAATGGAGCAGTAGAATAGGAGTGGGGACAATGGGACAATGGACGGGGGAAGTGGCTCAGGCACACACTTCTTGCTCAAACCCAGGAATACCTTCGCATGGCTGATTGTCCACTCCCAAATTCCAGATACTAAGTGATACTATTCAAATCCCTTGAAATCCTTGGTCTGGGGCAAATTTAACTCAAAATCCCCAAAGTTGAACTCTCATTCAGACCCATAGCTTGACAATGTACTGCTTTAGGAGAACCAAGCATCTCTCAGAGCTGAACTTTGGTCACCAAAGAACATACCAGTGAAGACCAGCTTCTCTTGTTAGGTTTATAGGTGGTTTAAAACAAACAAAAAAACCTACTAGTTTTAGCCCAGCTCTCCAGCTAATTGCAAAAACCTGTTTTGTTTGCCCCCCGCCCCCCTAAACATTCTGCCTTGGGTGCTTCCAATTGTCCAAATCGTGTGAAATTACAGAATGACGTCATCAAATAGATTCAGATCAGGAGAAACAGATGACAATTCTATAAACACTTTTCACCCTCAAACATGTAGCCTAAACAGAATACTTCCCCTCTCTATAAGAGATGGCAACAAATGAGAATTTAAAAACAGAACGGGGACATGGGAACATCACCCACAAACATTTGAAGATGATTAAGGAGGCACAGACACAAATAAAGATAAGAGGGAAAAATGGGAAATGTTGCTTTGAGAATGGAGAGAAAAGGGGCCTTAACACTGAAGAAACCCAACATACAGTCAGTTTCAATTACACGCTCAGGTGGTTGATCCCTGCCATTGCTTGCACATTTCTGCTTATATGCAAGTGTTTGTCTAAATGCCTGAGTATTTCCTTTCCAGAGGAGACAATACTTGCCTTTGAACAGCTGCCTCAATTAGAATCTGAGGAGAGGGAGAGAGAGAGAGAGAGAGAGAGAGAGAGAGAGAGAGAGAGAGAGAGAGAGAGAGAGAGTGATTTTAACACATGGTCCTCCAATCCTGGGTCTGTCCAGCTGCAAACACCCAAAATTGAAGGGGTGGTGGCACCCCTGGATATTTTCACAGGGTGAATATAAAGCTCCCAGCCGAGATAAGCGTCTTCTAAATGCTTCTCTGCCTCTTTTGTTATGGGTCTTTCTGATGCTCTTAAGGTTACAGGGAGCCTTTGAGAAGTTCTGGGTTAAATATATAAAGCGAGCCCAGTGTGACCCTGTCAGCATGTTTTTCCAGGTCAGTTTATCTTGCCAGGGACAAATCAAGGGAGAAAGAAGGACCAGCAACCTCAACAGCCTTGGGGGGACATATAGTCTTCAGAGTTAACTCAGAGATATGAAGTCAGGAGGACTTGTTTAAGGAGAATGATATAGATTCAAACACTGATTATCAGGAACAATCATATGGTAGGTGAGTGGACACCAAGGACATTGTTCATTTCAGAAGGCAATCTGAATTTACATAAAGGCATTTCTTTCTAATTATTTAGAAGCTGTATTAGCCTCTGTGTGTTTATACTACATATATATGTATACACATATACATGCATGCAAGCATAGGCAGTCAAATATGTAGCCACACAAAATCATGCAACTGACTCCTAAGTTTGTTCTTTGCTTCTTCTTTTTTTTTTTCAGAATAATTACCAACCTATTCTGTAGGCTAGGATTGGATGGTCAGACAATCTTTAAGGCATTTTAATGATGCTGTTTCTTGATCTCTTGACAATTTGAATTTAGAAAACCAAACCAAAGGATGTGTTTAAAGAAGATTTCAATTAAATTTGATTCAGTAATGCAGCAACACTTGTCAAAGGTTTGACACTGCATAGTCAAGAGACAGGCCTCGCTGTACTCCATTAAATATTCTCTTTTAATCTAATTTATTCCCCAAAGGGGAGAATTCTCCAGGGTGACCACTCCAATTAGGCATGCTCTCACATCTACATGCTCCGACTGACCTTCTGGAGCACTGAAAAGCACAGGGAGGCCCCGCAGGGCAGGGCTAACTTAGTATTTCACAAATACATTTTCTGAACATGGTCATTGCTGCTACTGCCGTGGATTCTATGGGAACCTGTGATGGCTTCAAGAGACGCTTCCTAACTTGCTAATCACTATGTCCTCAGGACTGAGAAGAGCAAAGTTGAACACAGAAGTGACGGATGTACTGCTCTGCCTTTGACATACTGGAAATGAGCTGTACACATTGTTTTCCAGGGCGACACTAAGACTTCTAAGCTTCTTAGTCATATTTAGTAAGTAAATGAATAGAATGCCTCTATGAACATTTATTTTTTTAAGCAGAAATCACCTCTACAAATCTGTATTTATAGAACTTCATGTACTTTGGAGACCAACTTTATGGTCACCCTGAGAAAGGGGCAATGTTCTTACTAATACTGCTTACATGGGGGAAAGTGTGGATAAACCATTCCTGTGCCATATACCTCATGAACACAGTTGTACCTGGAAACCTCCCACCCAAGGACTCTGCACAAACTGCAGTGGCTTTCAGAGTCCAGCTTTCAAAGCAAGATGATTTTTTTATCTAAAAAGATGAACTGGGAAAATACTATTTCAAGGCAGAATGAATCAGCCATTGTCATATAAATCCTAACCACCAGGAACATCTCTTTAACACAGACAGACAGGCGGACAGATGAATAACTATGACTTCAGGCATCGAATTTCAGAAAGAAGAGGATGACAGAGAGAAGACCCAGCTCCCACTGGCAATTACTCAATCACAGCATTTTGCCATTGGAGGGAGCAAGAAGAAGCGGGACTGCAATCCAGAGTTAGCAGGAGAGGAAGAACTGAGCTCGGGACTCCGGTTTCTCAAGGGAAGGGAAGAAAGCACAGCAAATAAAGGCATGAGCCACTCTCTCCTTAAGCTGCTGGTATGTCCAAGTAGCATACAAATTCTGAAGCACTCCATGGCCAAGCAGGAAGTAGATGCTAAGAAAGGTTGTACATAACCAAGAATCTGGCAGACATGAAATACTCGGAAATCAAAATCTGACATTAGAGTCTCCCCAAGGAGAGTAGAAATCTATGACAAGGCTATGTCCTAGCAGTTGCCTTTATAGTTTTGTTTAATTATAAACAAAAGTTTATATATTAGTTCAAGACACTACCTGAATTCTATCTGCCTAATGTGGAATTTATTTAATTCAAGAGGGAGATAGAACTTCCAAAGTCTCAACACTTTATTATACACATTGCCAATGCAGGAACCAAGAATTACCAAACATACCAGGAAGTCAGATAACTGAAAAACAAGAGTAAAAATGTTGAGGTGATCCAGATATTGTAGTAATCAGGCATGAACTCTAGCTACTAGAGAAATATTAAAGAAGAATGACCTACGAATTGTTTTAAACAACCAAATGGCTTTTGGAAGGTGGTATGCAATCTGGCAGGGTAGAAAAGCAATCCATAGCCCTTCCCTGCTGTGTTGCCTATCAAACACAACAATGACCAACACAGTAAGCTATCCCCAAATGTGTAACAGTGGCACTTAGATCTTGGAGTAACAAAAGCTGTTTGACGGATCCACGTCATAGGAGGGAATTCACGTCAGGTTCTACGGAGCTAGCCAACTACCCGTGAGTGGAGCGATCATGGAGCCCAGGCCTCCAAGATAGAACCAACTACTCTAACTCTCCCAGATCTACTGGTTTAATACATAGCTGCATCCCAGATCTTACCCTGAAACCCAAAGACAAGCACAGCTCTTATTTCTCATCAAAGATACTTCTTTTTGCAGAGACCATCATAGAAAGTTACAACTGCTCAAAATGCAGTAAACACTTGACCGTGGCACATCCGTCCTGAGCTGATATATACCTCTGTGCCTCAGGCTCAGGGGGTGTCACAGAAGAGAGGACGGAAAGATGTTTAAGAGCTAGAGGACCAAAATGTCTGCAGAGACTGTGTCTTCTACATAGAGCTTGGAAGCTGAATCTATGAAATTTTAACAGTTTAACAGATTTAATAGAAGATTAAACAATACAGAAGAGAACACAAAATTTTCTGGAGAAGT
The DNA here is from genome assembly GCF_950005125.1 of Chionomys nivalis. NCBI lineage: Eukaryota > Metazoa > Chordata > Mammalia > Rodentia > Cricetidae > Chionomys > Chionomys nivalis. Next base: position 26,995,419 of record NC_080090.1, on the reverse strand, counting down.
CAGTAGACAATATCCAGATTGAACTGTAGAGTGGAAAAAATATTGCAAAATGAATAATTAAAAGCCTGGCCCTCACACCCATAGGACAAGCTCACAGTTCCCACGAGCCTTGAGTCCACTCAGGGTTTTGGAGAAACAGCAACTCTTCTAGCATGACAGAACAAAAGTAGAAAAGTTTTTTTTTTTTTTCATTCCCCAAACAGTTAAGGGTTGTGATGAAACATCACCTTGAGATGGAACCTGTTTTTAAAGTCTAAGGAACAATGAAGGTTTCCAAATCAGACAATATCAAGTCAGATAGCCTGAGGACCGCCTAGCATAATCTCAAGATGTGAGACGGACATTGAAAGCCCGGGCACCAACACACTATAAAGCTCAGGAGAAAGGACCTTGGCTTGGGGGGACTGAAAACAGTAAACTATGGCCCCACCTTTGGCTAGGACCTGAGAACCACACTGTGATATCTGACAACTCTGAGCCCAAGGCAAGCAATCAAGCCCACACAACAGGGAACAAATACTTAGAGTATGTAAATAGCTCTAAAAATTCAACACAGAAAGGCCATCCAGCTGATGAATGGGCAAGTAAATTGAATTGCCAATTCTCAAAAACGAAATATAAATGACCAGTAAATATAGGAAGAAAATATTCAACATACTTAGCCATCAGGGAAATGAAAATCAAAATTTACAGAAATTCTATCCATCTAGTCAGGATGCTTATCATCAAGAAAACTGCAAATGCTGGAAAATATGAGGGAGTAAATCCTTCCACATTGTTGATAGGGATATAAACTGGGCAGGTACTACAGAAATCAGTTTGGCAGTTGCTAAAGCAATCTAAAAACAAAATGACTGTGATTTAGCTGTACCACTCAGATATTTAGACCAACAAAATTCCAAGTATTCCTATTCCATTGATTCTTGCAGATCCAGGTTTAACTCAGCATCATTCATAATAGCCAAGATACAGAACCAGATTAGATGTCCATCATCAGATGAATGGATAAAGGAGATATGAGATTTATACACAATGGATTTTCATTTAGCTATAAGAAAAAAAATGAAATGATATCATTCTCGGGAAGATCTACCAGACTAGAGATTGTCATGTCAAGCAAAATAAGCCAGTCCTGGACAAGCGCTGTATTTTTTTCTATCATGTATAGACTCTAGATTTGGAATCTATATGTATACAGGATTGGAAAGTAGAAGAGGAGCTAAGTGAGGGGAGGGAATAATAAAGCATCCAAAAGGAGTAGAGAGAACAAGAACCAGTATGGGGAAATGAAGCAACTACCACATGTTCTTCACATGTGTTACTGCAGATTTATATATGTACCTGATATTTACAGATATGTATATATTTATTTATTCATAAGACATGAAAGCACAGGGAGCTTCTGGGGGACAATAAACGGACCAACAAGAGTTGAGAGATAAGAGAAGGTAAACAGAGGGGGCAAATATGAGCGAAATATAATGATATATGCATGTAAACATAAACATTTAATGTCCATGGATGAACTGAGGAAGCAAGGCCATCAGTAAGGACACAGATCTGACTATCACACTCAATTCCACCTTGCTGGTATAAGCAGAACACCGCAGTCACCAGCTGCGAAATGCCTTTTGTTTACTAGTACTCAAGGGTCACCAACCACAACCCACCATATGCTTGTCATAAAACAAGCCTAAATGTATTTGCAGGCATGATTACCGTATAAAAGGGAATTCACTGTCTCAGTAGAATAAGCTACAAGTCATAGAAGAGGACTGGGAAACCTGGAGTTGGAACTGCCTGCAAATAAAAAGATAGACTTTAAATGATTCCTGGGACAAAATGTTCACACTGAAAATTAGACAATAGTTTGAATGCAATGATAAGGAGACTAGGATCTCTAAAACCGAAGCACACTAAAGCAACTCAAGGGAAAATGGTGTTCCCAGTTCACAGGACACAAAGAAGAGTGATATAAAGTAACGCGCGCTAACTGATTGCACCACGGGAGGACCCTGGGCAGTGGAGGAGAGGGTGCCTGAACTGACCTTGTCCTATAGTCAGACTGATGGCTATCTTGAATATCACCATAGAACCTTCGTCCAGCAATAGATGGAGATAGAGACAGAGACCCACATCGGAGCATTGGACTGAGATCCCAAGGTTCAGTTGAAGAGCAGAAGGAGGGAGAATATGAACAAGGAAGTCAGGACCATGAGGGGTTGGTCCACCCACTGAGACAGTGTGCCTGAGCTAATGGGAGCTCACCAAATCCAGCTGGACTGGGACTGAACGAGCACGGGATCAAACTGGACCCTCTGAATGTGGCTGACAATGGGGACAGACTGAGAAGTCAATGACAATGGCACTGGGGTTTGTCTCTACTGCATGTACTGGCTTTTTGGGATCCTATTCTATTTGGATGCATACCTTCCTAAGCCTGGATGGAGGGGGGAAGGCCTGGAACTTTCCACAGGGCAGGGTACCCTGCCCTCTCTTAGGACTGGAAGGGGAGGGGAAGGGAGAGTCTGGGAGTGGGAGGGAAGTGCGAAGAGGGGAAGAAGTGGAAATTTTGATTGGTATTATTTATAAAGTAATAAAAAAACAAACTGCTGAAAATAAAGAAGAGTGAAAATCCACTTTCTGGGGTTTCATGGTGTTTGTTGCTTGGGGTTCTTTGTTTTTTGTTTTATATAAGCTAGAAAATATCAAACTTAACATAAAGGAAATAGAAGGAAGAAAATAATAAATATAAACCTATGACAAATGAATTATAAAATGCCAAAAGTTTTCTTCTTGAAGAATCACAAAATCAATTTAGAGCAATGTGGATTTAGAAAGGTTAGAGATGAAGGAATGGACAGTCATAAAGAGTTCTAGACAGAAAAACGACTTGACGATCTAAGAGCAACTCTAGACCAATGAATATGAGACTTCATTGAAAAGGACACACTCCTCAATGAGTACAATATTCTCAAACCAGTTTGAGATCCAAGTTTAAAACCAGAATAGTCTTACTTCTATTAAATTCATTGAATCCATAATGAAAAATAATCTGTGAAAGTAATCACAGTACCTTGTGATCTTACCATTGGATTTTCCCTACATGATTAAGGAAATAACAATTTTACATAAGTCTTTTCAGAGACTATAAAAAGAAAAAGTTTTAAGGTCAGCACATCCTAACCCAAAATGGAAAAGATGCTGGGTGTATCATTCCACACAGACAACTCCAAAAATCTGACACTGAGACAGCAGAGGGTGCGATCTATTCCAGTCTGGCCCAGCCAGTGAAGTTCTGCCTCTAAGGCAAACAAAAAATCAACAAAACATCATAAACCAGCATGTTTCACATGATTTCACTCTGACATAAACACACAGATCTGAAACTGTAGCAAATTAAATGCAGTGAGACATCAAAGCTTAACATGTTATGAAAAAAATGGGATTCGTGCCATGAACCCAAACAATGTAATCACTTGTATTAAAAGATGGAGGAGGAGAATTCAACAGCCAAATGCTTGTTTTACAAGCATAAGAGTCAGAATTCCCAGAGCTGTGGAGGCAGAGACAAGCAGGTCTCTGAGGCTCACTGGCCAACCAACTGGCCTATTTGGACAGTCTCAGGCCAATGATGGATACTGTCTCAATATAAAAAACAAAACAAGCAAGCAAGCAAACAAACAAACAAACAAACGGTAGATGCTGCCTGGTCAACAGAACCTGAGGCTGTCCTCTGGCCTCCACAAGCACGCACATAGACCTGTATACACATAAGGGTGCTAACACATGAATCTGCATACATATACACCGAAAACACAGAATCATCCTAGTAGATTCAGAAACCCTTGACGAAATCCCACACACAAACAACAGAACATTTTCTAACCTGGAAACAAAATTGCACCTCCTGAACTTTAAAATGACTCCTGCTTCAGAACAAAGCAAAGACGAAGTGACACAAAGATATCTGTCTCCTTAGGTCAAATAGGAGGTAAGGACAATCTTGCCTGGGTGGTCCTGTTGCTGGAAGTTACAGGCCAGCAAAAGAAACAAAAGGTGTGTAGATTGGAAGAGAGATTGGAGAGAGACACTATGTCTGTAGACTTAAGACAAACGCTGTCTACACAATAAAGTCATTAAGTGAACTTTACAAGTTTATTATAAAGACAAACATAAAAAGTCTATTGTTTTCATACACTAGCAAGAAACATTTAAGAATTATCATAATTTCCACAAGCCCCCTCAAATATGTGATATGTAAGACCTCTAATATAAACTATAAAAAACAAAAGAAAGAAAGCACAGAGACATAGTTTGTGGGCTGGAAGACTCAACATTGTAAATATATTTTAGTTTTCTTCCAGTCGATTTTTGCTTTCAATCCAAGTTAATGTCCCCAAAGATGACATTTTAGAAACCAACACGCTTATTCTTGAATGTAAATAAATAGAAAGTGAGAGCCTTTGGAATACTCAGTGTCCAAAAAGTGGGATGTCTTCATCCAACGCCCCCCTGGGGCTCAGGGAGCTCTGCAGAGGAGGAGGCAGAAAAGCTGGACCAATCAACGGTGATGCATGACTCTAAGGAAACAGCATCTTCCAGACACAACAGGACACATTCACATAGGAACTGACAGTGATTGTGGCAACATGCACAGAGCCTTCACGGGTTCAAGTCAGACAGGGTTCCAAGACATGGGCTCCCATCCCATACCAAGAGGACATCCACTATTGACATCCACTATTGACATCCACTATTGACATCCACTTGCAAAGGAAAACTAGTTTTCTCTAACGGAGTCTCATAGGCCCCATGGCCAGCAGTCAGTGACTCACACAAAATAAACTCAGTGGTAGTTTTGTAGATTATTTGTCTCATATTGCTTTGCTTGGACAATTTTTGTTTACTGATCTTTTGTTTGTATATTATGGTTTCCATTTTTTATGCATATGGGTTATGTTTCTTTTCTCTCTCTCTTTCTCTCTCTCTCTCTGTGTGTGTATGTGTATTTCTTGTGCTTTTTTTCTTTAAAATAATTCTAGTTGGTTGCATTTTTGTTTGCCTGACTGCTTGTTTTCTAGAGAGAGAGAGAGAGAGAGATGTGGAGTTGGGTGGGGGGATCTTGGAGGAGCTGGGGGGAGGGAAACTGTTATTAGAATATACTGCATGAAAAACTCCTCAAAATAAAAAAGAAAAATATAATAAAAATAGATAATATTGGGAAATATCATCCACCCTTGAGGTGTAGGAATGTATCTTTTGAAATGCACATAAAAGAGTACTATTAATAAAGAAAACATGAATACCATGAACTTTAGCACAATTAAAAATATTGTATTTATCAAGATACTATTAAAGGAAAGACAAAAGCCAGCTGCATAATGGAAGGAAATATTTTCAAATCTATATATCCAATAAATGGCTGATTTATAAAGCAGATAAAAAAACCACCATAAATAGTAATACCATACCACCAGATTTTGGGGGAACAAAGGCAGTGGGGTATGTGTATGTATGAAATTGTGAAATTTTAGTTTGTGCTTCCATAATAACAATGGACTAGTGCTTGTAACTTTTTTTCTGTTTCTTGGATATTTTGTGCTTTTGTTCCATACATATCATTTTCTCTCTCTCTCTCTCTCTCTCTCTCTCTCTCTCTCTCTCTCTCTCTCTCTCTCTCTCACACACACACACACACACACACACACACACACACCTTCTTTTATTCATCATTTATTCAGTGATGTTCACCTAGATGGTTTCCAGGCCTTGACTATTGGCTGCAATGTACATTAGACTCCTGATATGATGTCAAGTTAATGATTTCACCTTTGCTAACCTGGTGATCTCCTAAGCCATAATTAAGTATGATGATACATGGGTTTGGAAAATCCATGATGATAAATGTGCTCAAGGCTTCAAAGAGTGGCCTTGGTGAAATGTCACTGGTGTCTCTGGTCACCGAACGAAGTCAATAACCTCGACGCCAAAAATGTTCATCAACTTTTAATACAGATGGAATTCTCTGGATGAAAACTATTGAACTCACCAATTTGTGTGTTCTTGCTGTCACCAGTGAGAGATAAAGACTTCCCTTTTTATTTTTTTTTACTGAGTTCATGAAGGAATTTGGAGGGTAAATGTGAGGCTACACAAGGTGTAATGTTCTCTGTGCAAACTGTACCATTAAATCCGCTAGCTCTCAAGGATATGGAACTCTAGAGCACCGCTCTACTTCCTCTATTGAGAGTAGAAAGCATTTGGGCTTTCCTGCCTCTCCCTCTAAACTAGCCTGGAATTAAATCCATGCTGTCACAGCCTCATACATGTGAACTAGGGCTGCCTTTAGACAATAGCACCCTTGTTTCCAGGCCTGGCGATATTTCAGCATCATCTTGTTTTTCACCATTGTTGTCTTTATCTGCAGTTCTTCCCACTGTGGGATTAAAAAACATCCACAAGATATTTCTCCTGCTGTCTCTAGGGCCCACAACATACTTCTTTTGAATCAAGAAACCACGGCTTTCTTCTATCTTTCTTAGCCCACTTGTCAAATCCACTTCAACCATTAAATCCAGCCTCCTCATCACAAAGATTCAGAAACCATTGTCACTCTATGTGAGACTTGAACACCGGCTACATCCTCCAGACATGTTCATCTCGTGGTTATACATGATGTAATCTGGAGGAAAGTTTAATGGAATAAACATCCACCTTCAGACTGACCTGCATGACAGTAGGATCTTCAAAATAACCATCAGAGCCCACACTTCTGACCAGCAGATGAATGATACTCTCATCTGGGAGTACTCCCAACAAGGTCTTCTGTGTGTACAAAGCACATCATAGCTGTCCCTGACCCACATGGATAGCCCAGCTCTCACTAAGTGCCAAGCTCTATTTCTGCGGCAACTACTCACCCAGCTCCTGACTAACCATGATATATGTGTGACTTTAATCCACATCTGACAAATGGAGAAACAAAACTATGAAGTCACCCATCCAAGAAGAGCAGAAGAAATTCTAATTCAGTGTGTTGCCTTGATCACACGCTTTACTTCTTTCCTCATACGGGTCAATCAAAGGTGATCAAAGGAAGGGTGGCTTGTAAGCTCTTCTATCGGTCACGTTTCTGTGACGATTCTGCTTCCTTCTCGTCACTTATAAAACTGGCTTTGTGCTAACTAACAGCACTTTTTCTGTGGAGAATCGTATATTTTCAAAGACATCTCAGACATCTAAAAGCAAGATGGAATTATCCCTGATTTTTCTGAATCCTTTTATCATTCCTCCCAGCATTGGGCAACATAGCATCCCTCAGGACAGAATCGCAACAGCCAAACCCAACCACATGAAAAAAAAATTTGTCAAATCACAAGACATTATGGGGTCAAAATGAACAGTTAGTTAGTGAGCATCTGATTATGTTACCAGCAGCATCCCCAACCCTACAGGTGCCTGCAATGTTGAGGAATGTATGATTATATATTGTACATGACGAAGAGGGACTGATGGTGCGGATAGAACTGAGAGAGCTAACCAGAGACTTTAAAACAGGTCCAACAATCCTGCCAGAACAACCTAGCTATAGAGCTGTGGCAAAAAAGAAGAGAATGCAAAGGACAGAGTTGTGGCATGCAAGAGAGATCCATATCCCTGCTGCCTCTGCAAGAGGCAGAAGCCATTAGTCAAGAGCAAAAGCGATAGAGCTAGAAAAGGCAAGCAAAGCAATTCTCCCCTAAGAGGCTCCAGCAGGCTTCTGCTCATGACCCGAAGCCAGACTGGCTCCTTGGGCCTCTGATGCAGATCTAGAAACCAATAAACTGGAGTTGTTTTAAAGCACCACACTGAAGTCAGTCTGTCACAACAGAAATGGGAAACTCATAACATTATCCATTCTACAAATGAAGAAATGGAGGCATCAGTGTTCTGGAATCTTGCCTAAGGTCAGCTAACAAGTAAGTGACAGATTTATAGTTTGAGCCAGGGTATCCAAAGACACTGTTCCTAGTAGATTATGCCTTCTTCCTTTTCTTCTAAAAGCTGTGTTCATCATTCCTTTCATTAAAACAAAGGTTTGGAGGTTTACAAGATGGCTCACGGGGTAAAGCATTTCCCCTCACAAGCCGGGGGATTTGAGATCTGTCCTCGAAACCAGCTTCACAAAGTCACCCTCTGAACCTTTGTGCACAAAGTGTGATATGAGTGCCAGCCACCACACACATCAACCACACCCACGATGAGAGCAGATAGAAACAAACAAACAAGAAAACGTAAAGGCTTGGCTTCCTAAGTTTAACACTGACTGTGTAGCATAGAAATGGATGCTGGGAGACAAAAATGGCTGACTTCTATGTCCAGTGCTTTAGTCTCCTGCATGAACCCACGAGGAGTCCTTCCAAGTGGCAGACCTGTCATGGGCATCTACTTTGTGGAGCACAGGTAAAGGTTACTGGGGGCAAATAGCCAAGGACCCACTTGTCCTCCCTCTGTCCTTTTTTGGCTGCTGGGCTTCAAACTAGATGCCAACTCTCCTTCCACCTTGAATTCCTCCCAGCCCCAGTCAGGAATCATGATTGATCATGATTGGTCTAAGTCAGCTTAAGCAAATCTATTTCCTCCATCAGCAGTTGGTTCTGCCATGATCATGTGACCCATTCCTGGTTAGTGCGGAGCATAGTGTTGTTTGCTTGTGGGGAGAAAGGAATTTTGTCCTCAACAAGCTAGAAATATATATATGTGTGTATATATATATATATATATATATATATATATATATATATATCTACTGCTAGGTCCTCAAACTGTGAACCCCATCTTGGAACATGATGCTATCACCATCTATATGGTGAGAAGGCTGGAAACTCTACTGTAAAAACACTTCAAGCAGAGCGCTCTAGAACTGTTCTGTCTACAGACAACAAACCTGAAAAAGTGGCTCATTCTAACTGAAGTGACAGGTTTTCTTCTGTGGATACCCTTTGTCATAGTTAGGGTTTCTATAACTGTGACAATAGCAACTCTCATAAAGGAAATATTTCATTGCACGGCCAGCAGTTCAGAGAGGTTCAGGACATTGTTATCATGGCGGGACATGGTGGTGTGCAGCAGGAAGATGTGGTAGTGGAGAGGCAGCTGAAAATTCTGTCTTGTGCAGTCAACAGGAAATGAACATTGGCTGTGGGTTGAGCATATATGAGACCTAAAACCCCACCTCCATAGTGACACATGTCCTCCCACAAGGCCATACCTCATAATACTGCCACTCCCTATGAGCTTACAGTGGCAATTGCATTCAATCCGTCACACTCTTCATTTTCTGCACCTAGTAAGACAACAGGAAGCACTCAGGCATCCTTTTACTCGTGGTCTGGTGGTCAGCAACAAGCAAGCTGCTTTTATTTTTTCATTCAAGAGCATTCTGCTCCCAAGGGGTAAGATAGCTTGAGAAAAATCCTGTTGCTCTATGACAGACATACTATTCGTATTCTCCGCCTTGTGAGTTGACAGCTTGGGCTTTTCCCACCAGACCTGCCTGTATTCGTTACTCTATGGCAAAGAATTCAGTTACCTTGTACGAAAACATTCTACATAGCTGCATAAGGATGGTAAACAGTTAAGCCATTATTCAGTTTGTCCAGATTGCAATTAAATTAAGCTCTTCAGATGTATCTCTGACTTTTAAACATGTTCAACTGCAGGTAAGGAGATTTAACTAAATAGTCTCAGTAACTGCCTCCCCCAATGACAGCGAAGGTGGAGTAATGACTCTAAGTTCCCTGAACATACTTACAATGTTCATTACACTCTTAATGTAGCTAGCAATTAATATTCTAATTACTGGTTAAAAATTACTTCAGTACAGAGAACCCACTGGAGCCGTGGATCTAAATGAGGTGTTCTATTAACGTCAAGCTGTTGCCTGGTGAACACTCAGGAGGAGGATGGTTTCCCCTGTCCCTTGCAGTTACCGTGCACGCATGTAGCTAGGATGTGGCCCATGGAAAGAACAGAAGTGATACATCCGCTTACTGGCTGGCCAAGAAAACATTTGTGTGACAAGCATTAGACTGTCTCCTGCCACAGTTATGAAGTCCACATGTTGAGGCTGGTGGCAAGAATGGCACAATCTGGTGGACCCTCACTTCCGAAGAGAGCTACTCAACCTGCATCACGCTGCAGATTTTAATGAATAAGCCTTTCAAAGGCCATTTAAATGGCGTTTACTGTAGCTATTGTTACTCAAATACAGCTCGGCCTTTTCTTCCTACCACTTAATACAATTCGCTATTAAAATCTCCTTGCATTTAGCTTGTCAATTTCCGGAGTCTTCAGTAACCACTATTTATTTACCGGTGCTACCCGCTGGTACCAGTTCATTGGCTGGTTAATGATCTATGTTCCATAAATACTTGTTTAACACACGAATAAATGGAAAAGGTGTGTATGAGGCTTGTCTTTTCTGTTGTTGTGTTTGGTATTTCTATAGAGCAGGCCAAACAATAAACAATCTAAAACCTAAACCATTTCAAAGACTGAAACTGTTCAATTAGATCATGCATATGGAAAAGCGACAGCCTGGTATTCATCTAGGTTTCTCTTTCCCTCACAGCCTCATCTAATCCTTGAGATTAGAGACCTGTGTCCTGGAATGGAATATTCAGTAAGTCATAAATCCAGAAGTTTCACTGGTTAGTTTTGTGTGTTCTTTAGTTGACTCAAGGCCAGGAGTATAAGGCCCCCAGGCTTCTTAAACTATATGTCTTTTTCATAGCTCTGATTTTGGGGTTTATGGGGAAAATTACCCTGGTAGGCTCTACTTTTGTCTGTTGTTCATTGTGAACAGCACCACAAATGTTTAAACAAGGCCTGTCCAGAGTTTCTGTGGATACGGATAGACCTGGTGTCACATGCCTCAGTCCTAATGATCGGAGTGGTCTGACTTCAAAAGACAAATGCAGCTGAAATCATCCAGAAGGAGCCCTACCTTGAGCGAACAGGTCCTCTGACAGACAATAGGCCTCTCACAGTTTCCTCTTCCCTGATGATATCACCAAAGCATACATTTAGCAAGGTATCCCAGAATCCCACTTCCTTCCAGCTTCCCATGTGGTAAGATTCTGGGAGGGCAATCGCCCTTGATGAAGGGTTTTCTTTTGTTCATTTATTACTTTGTGTGTTTGAGGGGATCTGAGTTTGCATAACTGCACTTGCAAGTGCATGTGTGTTTGGAGGCCAGAGGTCAACTTCAGGTAGCGCTTCTAAGAAGTTCCACATTATTGCTTTAGACAGGGTCTAACAGGCCTGCACTGTGCAGAGTGAGCTAGGCTAGCTGGTTAGGAAGTCCAAGAAAACCGCCTGACTCTGCCTCCGCAGCTGTTACTTCTAAGCAGGAGCCCTCATAGCCAGCTCTTTACATAGAAACTGGAGATCAGGCCTGTTCTTGGAGAGCAAACACTTTACCAACTAAGCTCCGTCTCCAACTTCTTAAGGGCTTACAATAATTTGTGTGTGTGTGTGTGTGTGTGTGTATGTGCGCACACACACATGTTGCTGAGCTAGGGTGTCATGTCGTCCAACTCACTATGCTATCTGGGAATGACTTTGAACTCTCAAAGACTTCTTATGTTGGCTTTGGGGTGAACCTTGGAAACACCAGTCACACACTAATGAAAAAGCTGCAAAGAAAATCTCACAGAGGAAGGACAGGATCAGAGACCTCTGCTATGCGACAAAACCGAGGTCAGCATCTTATTTTTGTTCATATCCTTAGTTGTTCTTTGATCCCGTGACATATATTATCAGCACAAGAATATAGATATCCTTTTCACTGGGGCAGTGGGTTGATGGCGTGATGAGCCAGCTCATGAGTGTATCTGTCCTTTGTCTAGAAATTAAAAGGCAATGTACACATCCTATGAATGTGATGAACAAACTCCAATATAACACACATGACAAACTACAAATCAACCCTCTCCTCTGACCTTGAAAATGCCAAGAATGCTCCCCTCCAGACTGGACTGGACCATGGCCAATGAGTTCTGAATTCATTACATATGTTTTGGGGGTAGGGTTTAGCTTGCATTCATGCTAATGAATTGTTCGGCCTTCATGGAAGTGCTATAATGACAATAATTCTCAGGAAGTTGCTGGTTCTTGCCATCTTTCGTTTTGCAACCTCCAATACACCTTCTATGCATTACTTAGATTAAGGACTTTGTGAAGGAGACCTTTGTAAGAGAAATAACTTGGGCAACAGTGCAGCAGGGCGTGAAATCCCAATCTGGATGGTTGGCTGTGTTGTAAAATTCATCCAGGGACATAGAAGCCAAAAACAGAGGTAGGGAGTAGAACGGTGGAGTTCACAGTAGCTGATGGAAAGTTTCCCAACCATATCATGACAGTTGGCCTATACAGGGCTCCGAATGAAATCCATTATGTTGCCCACAGAGCACGGGATTCTGGCGGAGTTAGTGGAAAAAAAAAATGTTTCCCTCAGTGAGCTTTAGAAGTTATCAAACAGCCTCTCACTGCTCCTCACACTGAGAGTGAGGACCTGAAGCAGGGGAGTGTCAATTCCCACAGTGGACCCAACAATCAGTTAGAAGACCATTTTGAAAGGGAACTGAACACACAGTAAAAGATAAGTAAAATATACAAGCTACAGCGGTATTGACACTCTAGGGCAGCTAGTCTGACTGGCAACATGATACTAAGGGTCCAAGCACAAAATCCTGAAAATGAAACCATTTTAAAATAGCAAAAGAGTTTTAACAATACTACCAATAACATTACTCACCCATACACGTCTCAAGGGATTTTCACGAAAGAAAGAGCACGGATGACTGACACTCAACTCTTGGCCAGCACTGGCTCAATGCCTGTACATACTGATTCTTTATGGTGGGTGCTAGCTTAGAGCTATCACTCTGAGGGGAACAGGCTCCTGTTGACAGCAAGGTACCCTATACCTGTATTAAACTCAGGTTGAAATTTCAGTGCTGGGATGGACTTAATGGGTAGGGTACACTTAAAAATTCAGAGAGGCATTCTCCTGATGCTAAAAGGAAGCTCTGTTTGGATACAAGAAATCATTATTGGTGTGTCTCCTTGGGCATTATTCAAGCCAAAAGAATGCTGGGCTACTGGAGGAACAAGATTCGGATATGGGGATGAGGTCCATTGGACTCTGTCTCCCATTATGCACATAGGATGCTGCCTCAAATAAGACAGCAAAATTGGGACTTGTGAGTTTATGTGATAAGAATATGGGCTGAGACTGTCATCCCCAGTACTGATGAACAAAAGAGAGCATCTCAGTACTGATGTATGGAAGAGAAGCTGAGCATCCCTGTATTGATGTACAGAAGAGAAGCTGAGCATCCCTGTACTGATGTACAGAAGAGAAGCTGAGCATCCCAGTACTGATGTACAGAGGAGAAGCTGAGCATCCCTATACTGATGTATGGAAGAGAAGATGAACATCCCAGTACTGGTGTAAAGGAGAGAAACTGAGCATCCTAGCACTGATGTATGGGAGAGAAGCTAAGTACCCCAGCACTGATGTATGGAAGCTCAATTGAGCGTATTCCCTGTACTGATGTACAGAAGAAAAGGTGTGCATTAGTCACTTTGCTGGCTGCTGTGATAAAAATACTATAACAAAAAGTAACAATGAAGAAAGTGTTCATTTTGGTTTATGGACCCATTGTAGTAGGAAAGGCACAGTAACAAGTCATAGGAAGCTAGCCAATTACATTCACATTTTATCCATACACAGGATGCAAAGAAGATGAACAGGAAGTTGGGTGAGGCTATAAATCTTCAAAGCTCACTCCCAGTGGCATTCTTCCCCCTCCAAAGTTAGATCTCCTCAAGGTATCACAACCTTGACAAACAGTACCACCAGTTGGCCACCACGTGTACAAATAAGTGAGCCAGTGAAGACACTTCTTATCCAAACCACTCAGTATCACTCAGGTACTTACTGGGCACAAAGTCCATTTGTAGGTATGAACAAGACACAGCCTCAACCTTTGTTACACTCAAATATACAGTATTTGAAGCAACTTATTTTCTGATAACCAAGACAATGTTCTGTTGTTCTATAATTGCATCAATTAATACAAACAGCAAACTTTAAGTTTTTATGAAAGATTGCTTGGGAGACTCAAACATTTGAATTAAATGACTACAATCCTATTGAAACACGGCTTAAAAATACTGGCTATTTGGAACAGTGAGACAACTCAGTAGGTAAAGGTGCATACTGCCAAGTGTTATGGCCTGAGTGTGGTTGTGGAGTCCCACATGTTAGTCGGGGATAATCAAACTCCCATGTTGTCTTTTGACTTCCACAAAGTAGGGTGCAAATGCTCACTCCCCATCACAGCAAATAAATTAATAAAATAATAACTACAAATACATTAGATAATATATATTAGACATGAGGGCCAGCAAGATGACTTGATAGGTAAAGGCACCTGCTGTCAAACCTGATGACCTGAATTTGCTAACAGGGACCCATGTGTTTGAAGGAGAAACCCAAGCCTCTCCAAAACGATGTAATCTCTCTTCTATATTTGCACCATGGCAAGCATTTGTGCATGTATACATGTACATAATAAATAAACAAATAAATACATACATGATCAAAGCAATAAAGTAATAAAATAATTTAAAAGCATTAGACACCGATGAGAAAAGATTGTCTAGTTATCATCAAAAACTCTTGACCTCTGAATTTTCCAATATGATGTCATATACTCACTCAAAACAAATCCTAACAACAAACTTGTCACAGAGGGTGTGGTGGTTGTAAAAAAAATGACCCCCAAAGGGAGTGGCACTATTAGAAGGTATGGCTTTGTTGGAATAGGTGTGGCCTTGTTGGAGGAAATGTGTCACTATGGGAGCAGCAGGTTTTAATGTCTCCTTTGTTCAAGTTTCACTCAGTGTGACATGGAGACCACTTCCTGTTACCTGTAAGATGTTGGACTCTTGGCTACTTCTTCAGTACCATGTCTACCTGTGCACTGCCATGCTCCTAGCTGCAATGCTTCTCGCCATGACGACAATAGACTGAACCTCTGAAACTGTAAGTTGCCACCTCCGTTAAATGGAGAATTGTGACGGCCATGGTGTCTCTTCATCGCAGTAGAAACCCCACCTGACAAGGGGCTAGGGACAAACGTTGTGGGATAAGCCAAGCTGGAGTTCTTACAGAGTGAGGCATCTCATGGGAGCAACACATAAGTAGCCTCATGGTTTTAGTTCAGTGACATCACTCCTAAGGTACCCAGCATCAGTGTCGTTCCAACAGCCAGTCCACCTGGGAAAGGAAGCCACATGAAAACCCAGAGAAGGGAAAAGAAGTGAGGACCTAAACCAGGGTCAAAGAACTGAAATAAATATGGCTAACGTGAATTTCCTGCACTCTGGGTATTGTGTGCCCAGCACATGTAGAAATTTTGAAGCCTTGGCAGTGAAACATGGGCTCTTTGAAGACTGAGTTACCTAGGGAACAATGAGAATGGAAGCCCTGGGCAGAGGACACTGCAGGTATGTGCCTGCACTTCTAGATTTCTGGGGCTCGGCAAGAAACGTTCCTGCTTGTTTTCAGCTCAATTCACTTGGGAAGGTTTCCCATTTGGGTCCAGGAGCAAATTCTGTGGGGCTGGGGAGTAGAGAAAGGAATCTGCCAGGCATATCCACAGCTGAGTTTTCACCGTCTCTCTCAGATGGTAATGAAGCTCTGAGTTCCATCCCCAGCAAAGGACTGAAAGAAGAGCCCTTTACAAGACAGGGAGGGAGTCACATGTTCAGGCCATGGCCTCCAGTTAGGTGGGTTTGGTTTGTGTCTCTTGGCTAAAGCACAGCTTGTTGAAAGGCATTCCTTCCTAGAGTGACCGTATGCAATTTATGATCTCTACCAAGTGAGTGGTGAAGATGACCATTCTCCAACACGTCAAAAAAGAACATCACTAGTTCAACAGATGCTATAGAGACTCCATAGCTCACGGAGGTCTCTCAGCCTGCGGTGACCCGAAGGCAAAGACCTACTTAGCAGGTATCAAAAAACAGAACAAAGAAATGCAAACTATGTATGGGTTGGGATGTGGTATCTCCCCAGTATGAGATCTTAGCAATCCTTAGAAAAGTCACTTTAAAATGTTTAAGGAACATACTTGGACTACAGCATTTCTAATGTGGCTGTCACACTGCATTTAATACAGAAAAGATGTATTTTTAAATGATCCGGTTACTTCGAGGGCTTTGGCTTATAAAAGCCTTTTTTATTGAGATTCTAAATTCCAGTCTGAATAACCTTTCAATTTGTTCCAGTAATTTTCCCCCTCATACATTTGCATTGGCAATACAGCTGGAGTCGTTTCAAAGCCCAGACCCCAAGCACTGAACCTTTTGTACCAACTCTCCCCCTTCAGCACAGACTGTGGGTGCCAGATTTGACATTTCGATGAGGCTGTTTGCACAAGGAAAACTACTTGCTTTTCAAAGATGAGATTAAAAAGGGCTTAGGAAAAGAAAGAGAGCTTGTAGGGTTTTGATCCCCACTGTGATTACCTGGGGCTTGAGGTAGGGGCTTGAACTGAGAATTAAGTCACTTCAGGACTCCAGGACTGGTTAAAAATCACTGCAAACAAACATGGCTCTCTGTGAAGGGTCTGTCTATATCCCGTGTCTCTTGTTTCTTTATATAATCATTAGTTACTGTCCTTGCTTCTCCACTGTGAGTGAGCTGGCTCTGTTTTCCAACATGGTACATTGATGACATTCACAAACAGAATGTCCATGCAAAGACAGATGTATAGAAACTCTATCATTCTTTATGAAGCAACTTTGTAGTTAGTCTTTCTTGTTGGCCACCAGCTCCCAAAGAATGACATGGGGATGTATTTTAATTATTAGAGCTTGATATTAACTTAGACTTTCCTAACTAGCTCTTGGAACTCAAATGAACCTGCTTCTATTAATTTATATTCTGCCTCTTGGCTCAAATAACTCTCCTCTGTACTCTGTGTCTGACTTGTTTCGCATGGCATTGGCATCTCCTACCTTTCAGCTTTCTTCTTCCTGAAGTTCT
This sequence comes from Chionomys nivalis, assembly GCF_950005125.1. Lineage (NCBI taxonomy): Eukaryota > Metazoa > Chordata > Mammalia > Rodentia > Cricetidae > Chionomys > Chionomys nivalis. The sequence goes on along the minus strand of NC_080090.1, from coordinate 26,978,312 downwards.
CTCTCTGCCTAGAAGTCCCGCCTATACTCTCCTGCCTAGCTATTGGACATTCATCTTTATGTTACACCAATCACAACAATGCATCTTTATACAGTGCACAAATATCCTGCAACACAACTTCTCCCAAAAAAAATCTAATGGGAAAGAAAGACATGGCAGGAGCAGAAGGACTATGAATGGATCTGAAAACCTGGTTAAGGGATGGATATTTATTAAGCTTCTTTTTGTGGCTCAAAGTAAGTAATATGCTTTGGGGAATACTAAATAGAACCTTTATATAACAAAACCCAGACACCATTCCACTTGTAGATATAGCAGCTATTCTGAAGACAATTTAAAACAACTCAAGTTCTAGAGGCTAGTGTTTTGTTGAGATAAGACTGAATCTATAAAATCATTTACTTTATTTTTGAGATGGGTTCCATTATGTTGTCTAGGATAGCCCTGAGCTTATGAACTCAAACAAGCCTGTACAGTGGCTGGGACAACAGCCTGCACCCCACTTCAGTTAACTGAGACTGTAAAACTCTTTAGAGCATGTTCAAGTCCCCAAAAGTACAGTAAATATCATGTAGGTAAGTAATGTACATATCTCTGTAATTTGATCAACGTAAGGTATAGTGGGCTTTATTTTTTGAGATGGAGTCTCACTAGTAGTCCAGACTGTTTTCAAACACACGACTTTCCTGCCTTTCCCTCCAGAGTCCTGGAATTCCAGGACCATGCAACCATGGTCAGTAAAACCAAAAAGTTTTACCAAACCTTTCATAAACGGTGCCTATTCATAATGTATTTATACAGTGTCAATACATCTTTGCGAACAGCAGGTAGCAGTGCCTGGTAGAGAGAGAATAGGAGGAACTCTTGGTAGAATTCCTAAAAGTTGTCACTCATGACTCCTGCACACATACAGGTCACTGATTTCAAAGCCACAATGACACAAAACAGTTTCTCATATAATTTGTTTCTGATCCATTTTCAGATATCAAATGTCCTCTTGCAGTGGGTTACACACAGTTCAGTTGGTAGAGATTAAAATAATAAGTAGGACCAGTGATGATTTTAAACACTGCTGGGGGGTGGCTGAGTGGTTGGTTTTCTTGTAGCTTTCCCCACTGGTATACATCCCTTCATTTACTTTTCTACAAACATGTTATGTTAGCTCATTTTCCTATCATTCTCAGGGTGACTGATTCCAGATATGGTGACCACAAGCCATGTGTGGCCATCTGAATTCATGCTGAACTTACTTCAAATTAAAACAAATTTTAAAAGTTCAGTTCCTTGCTTGCATTGGGCACATTTCCGGTATTCCATTATTTGTCCAGGTAGACAGTCCTACTGAGAATGCTGTTCTAGAGCATTCAAGAGAGTGTCCGTCAGGATCCTGGTTCTTCAATGGATGTAAGATTGAATAAGGAGCCATTTGGTAAGAAATGATGAAGGATTCTATGAAAGGTTTAAATGTTTATTTAGCTGACTTCATCCTCTATGTTAGGCTCCATGCCCAGTGCTTTCTAGGAGTTGTCTTGTTAATTTTAGGGTATGTATGTGTAAATACATGAGTGTACATGTATGTACACAAGTACAGTCACCTGTGGGCCAAGCAGTGTTTAAAAGAATACAGTTTGTGTGTTGTTATTTCGGGGCATAAGCTAGCCAGGCGGCTGGGAGCAGGGTGGCAGGAAAGCAACCCGCAGCTCACTCAACAACTTATGATGGCATTTGTGACTGTGTAAGTGGGGTTGAGAGGGGTCAGGCTTCCCTGAGTTCAAAGATGCCCTCTTACAAACTGTAGGCCTGTGGGAAGCTGCTGCATCCTAGGAGCAGTAAGGATGCCCTTGCCTCTGAACAGGTGATACTGGTCCTTAATAGGAGCTAGGGGTGGGTCAGCTCCCCAACAAAGCCATTGGTGTTAACTCTGTGTTCACACACACAAACACATGATTTAAACTTGTGGTCCATCTGGAGACTAACTTTGTATATCTTGTTTATGTATTTGGCAAGCATATGAACTGTGAAGAGCGAGCTTCTTGCTATGTGGTGGAATGTATGGGAGTCGGAGGAAAAGCTAAATTCACATAATTTAGAGCATACTCAGTATTTTCTACCATCCACTTACTTGGAAGCTCAGGGCACAGTCGATATTGCTATCATTTTCTGCAGGCTATGGTTATGTTTATGAATTTTTAACATCGCTAAACATCTCACCCAAAGAAAGCATCGGAACAGGAGACTGGCATTTAGTCTGATGAAGTCACAAAACAGAAGGCCATGTCTAAGCACTGTAGCAGTCAATAGAATTTTAAACTTTAAAAAAAGAAATGCCATGAAGTCAGGCAGTGGGGGCATACATCTTTAATCCCAGCACTTGGGAGGCAGAGGCAGGTGGATCTCTGTGAGTTCAAGGCCAGCCTGGTCTACAAGACCTAGTTCCAGGACACGCTCCAAAGCTACAGAGAAACTCTGTCTCGAAAAACCAATGAATGAATGAATGAGTGAATGAATGAATGAATGAATAAAAATGCCATGAATCGAACCAGGAAGGTAAGACTCAAACATTGGGCAACAAGACACAGGCTAAACCTGGTCACAGTAGAAGGAAGAATGGACCACAAGGGACCCATAGGGACATACATGTTATTTTCCACAGATGAGAAAGATTTGGATGGTAATGTTGAATACAAGCCTGGGATGTCAGACTATAGTTCAGATGGAAGTAGGTGGAAGCTGAGTAGGTGGAAGCTGAGGAAGGAGAATCACATGACTCCAGGAGATTGAGGCCAGTCTGGATAACATAATAAGAGCTGATCTCAAAATAATAAAATTAAGGGGCCAGAGAGATGGTTCAGTGGCTAAAAGCACGTGTTGCTCTTGCCGAGGACTAAGTTCAGTTCCCAGTGACTCATAATTGCCTACAACTCCAGGTCTGGGGGATCTGACACCTTCTGGACGTCACAGGCTCCTGCATACACTTGAAAAAGATATACATGCAGATGTAGACTTAATATAATACAAATAAATCTTTAGAAAATAGTACAATAAAGATAACAGCAGTGGGTACCCATCTACTCCATTAGAGAAGGAGCTTGCCCATCCTGACTTTTGTTAAGGCTAGGGAGAAGTGGTGCCCCGAGTTCTCAAGGCCTTTCCCCTCATTCCTCCAGGCTCCTGCCCAGTCTCTCCTTCTCTCTGATCCCAGCCCACTGACTGCTTCTCTCAAGCATCCATTCTCAGATGGGACAGCACGGGGTCAAACAAGAAAAAGTATTTAAACTGGCAGCAGAGGCTACCACCTACAGCATCCTTACATTGATGTTGTATTTACATCCTTGAGGTTTGCCCTGCCTGGATGCTTTTGTCTTCTTTAATCTTAAGTGTTCTGGGCAGGTTCAAGTCTTCAGTGTTTCCAGTGGGGCGTACTGTCAACACTCATTGATCACTGAAGAACACAGGAATTAGACCCTCCTCTAAATGCCACTAAGTTTTCAACACCCTTCTGGTCCAGTTAAGACCCTCACTGAGCTGCCTATATTTGCATGGTCACTGGTAATTTGTACAAGTTTTTTACCCACATTTATGGACACCCTATTGCCCTATACATGGCCATATTTAAGAGAAAACACACACACAGGGTGGGAGAAAACAAGATATGAAGCCCACTGCCCATGCATCAATTTATAAAATGTTTCACAAAAGATGAAAAGTGCCAGGCAAATGCTGTTATTTCTATGTTGTTCACGTTTCCCCCAGTCACATCTCATCTCTGTCCGCAAATGTTCTCATCATGTTTTATTCTGACTCTACAAATTCTGCTTACTTGAACATTCTCTTCTCTTCAAAGATGACTGCAGGCAGGAGGCATTCCGTTTTAATCCTTTCCTTGCCCTCCTGAATGTCAAGCATTTGTGCTCAGCATTTTCAAAATCAATAGGGACCCAAGACATATCACAATGAATATCAGATTGTTCAGAGCAGAATATTAAACATGCTTTCTGTTTCTCTAAGGCGGGTTTTCAAAACAGGACTGGCAACAAAAGCAAGTTGAAAGTTTATGAAAACAGACAACTCTAGCTGTATTGCATTTCCCTTTGTCTGGAAGCCAGTTCTTTTGAAAGAGTTCAAAGCAGAGAAAAATTGTGGCTCGTCTTCTAAGCAAACAAGACTGTCCCTACATGTCAGTAAGTCTCCCTGCTGCCTCCCAGCTCCCGATGGCCCACCTCACTCCCTGCATTTTGCTATCCACATTCCTGAGGCTCCTCCACAGCTACAAATCTGCTGTGGATGCTATTTCATTCAGTATCCACAGGCAGTTTCCTGTGAAGCAACCATGAGTAATCGATTGTTGCTAGGATCTGACAAGGGCTTGAAAATATTGTTATTTGGATTGTGTGCAGTTGATTGCTTTAAATGCAAGTAAGGAGAGAGAGCAGAAAAGATGGTGACAGAGGGCTCCAGAAAGGGACAATAAACTTGATTTTTTGTTTGTGTAAAGTGTTGCTATGATAACATATTGAGTACCATTTTAACACTAACGAATGACATGCCAAATAGGGCTGAGCACCATGCCCACTGGCCAAAAGAGACTCTAAAGAAAGGGGGAAAACTATCTGCCCAACAGAAAACTGGAATTAACTGCTCCATCTTAAAGATATTTAGAAAAGATGTGTACCACTCCATCCCCTGCCACAACACATACACACAACTTCCCAGAAATGGCTTTGGTGTTTATTAATGGCTGATTTGAATGTTGGGAAGGGAGCGAGGAAGACTGGCAGTCTCTTGCCTACAGTGTTTTCTATTCTGACTCCTTCTCCGTGGAATGCATGAAGAATAAGTTAAGTGTGCATACTCCCTTCCAGACCACAGCAGTGAGGGGCAGGACAGAGGAGGTCTTCCAAGGGGCCAGGAGCAAGGGTCACAGTGCTGGACTTCTCAGTCTCCCAGAAGGGCCAGATCGGTGCTCCTGCCCACATGCTGGAATCTGTAGTTTGGGAGGGACAAAAGCCACCATTCCCTAAGACCTTGAGCACAGAAGAATCTTCTTTCTGGTCTTACCACATGGAGAGCAGATACTCTGGTTTGGCATATGTGTGGTGTGTGGTATGTGTATGCATGATGGGTATACATATGTGTATGTATGTGCATGCACATGTGTGTATGGTTACATGTGTGTATGTATGAAAGCCTGTATTTCCTCTATTGCTCTCTACCTTTTGTGGGGTGTCTTTGAAGGGGATTGAAGCAGTGCCTTTTCATAATCTTGGAACTTGCTGTTTGAAGTACTATGGACACACAAAAAAAAATCCTGTACAAGAAAGGAACTTCTGGAGGTATCACCATCCCTGACTTCAAGCTTTATTATAGAATTATAACAATGAAAACAGCTTACAATTAGCATAAAAACAGACAGGTGGACCAATGGAATCAGATCAAAAACTCGGATATTAATCCACATCCCTAAGAACACCTGATTTTTGACAATGAAGTTAAAATCATACAATGGAAAAAAGAAAGCATCTTCAACAAATGGTGCTGGCATAACTGGATGCCAACCTGTAGAAGGATTCAAATAGATCCATATCTATCTCCATGCACAAAACTCAAATCCAAATGGATCAAAGACCTCAACATAAATCCAGCCACACTGAACCTCACAGAAGAGAAAGTGGAAAGTAGCCAGAACGCATGGGCATAGGAGACCACTTCCTAAATATAACCCAAATAACACAGACACTGAGAAAAACAATTAATAAATGGGACCTCCTGAAACTGAGAAGTTCTGAAAGGCAAAGGACATGGTCAACAAGACAAAAACAGCAGCCTACAGAATGGGAAAAGATCTTCACCAACTCCACATCAGAGGTCTGATCTCCAAAATATATAAAGAACTCAAGAAACTCGACATCAAAATACCAAATAATCCAATCTTAAAAAGCAGATACAGATCTAAACAGAGAATTCTCAACAGAAGAACCTCAAATGGCCAAAAGACACTTAAGAAATTGCTCATCATCCTTAGTCATCAAGGAAACGCAAATCAACACAACTCTGAGATATCATCTTACACCTGTCAGAATGACTAAGACCAAAAACATCAATGATAGCTTATGCTGGAGAGGATTGGAGTAAGGGGAACACTCATCCATTGCTGGTGGAAGTGCAAACTTGTACAACCACTTTGGAAAACCATATGGCAGCTACTCAAAATTGGGAATCAACTTACCTCAAGACCCAGAAATACCACCCTTGGGCACATACCCAGAGGATGCACACTCATACCACAGTACATTTGCTCAATCATGTTCAGATCAACATTATTCATAATAGTCAGTACCTGGAAACAACGCAGATGCTCCCAATCAGAGAATGGATAAAGAAAATGTGGTACATTTACACAATGGGGTACTATTTAGCAGTAAAAAACAATGACATCTTGAAATTTGTATGTAAATAGATGGAACTAGAAAAAAAACAACCCATGTGAAGTAACCCAGAAAGAACACGATATGTACTCATAAATGGATATTAGGCGTAATGCAAAGGATAACCAGCCTACAGTCCATGATCCCAGAGAAGTTAGGTATCAAGAGGAACCTTAAGAGAGACATACATGGATTTTTCCCTGGAAAGGCGAAATAGATAAGATCTCTGAAAAAATTGGGAGCAGGGCAGGGGCAAGGGAGGGGAGAAGGGAAGAGAGGAGAACATGAGGGAACAAGAGGGTCGAAATGGGGAAGAACAGAGAGGGAGAGCAAGGAAAGAGGTATCTTGATTGAGGGAGCCATTATGGGGCTTGAAAGAAACATGGCACCAGGGAAATTCCCAGGAATTCACAAGGATGACCCCAGATAAGACTCAAAGCTATGTGAAGAGGGTGCCTGAATTGGCCTTGCCCTGTAGTCAGATTGATGAGTACCTTAATCATTATCATAGAACCTTCCTCCAGCAACTGATGGAAGCAGATACAGAGATCCACAGCTAAGCACTGGATCAAGCTTCTAGAGACCAGTTGAAGAGAGATACGAGTGATAATATGAGCAAAGAGGTCAAGATCAGGATGGAGATACCCATAGAAACAGCTGACCTGAGCTAGCGGGAACTCACTGACAGTGGGGAACTTACATAGGACCAAACTAGGCCTCTTAATGTGGATGACAATTGTGTGACTTGGGCATTCTGTGGGGCCACTGGCAATGGAACCAGGATTTATTCTTAGTGCTTGAACTGGCTTTTTGAAGCCCATTCTTTTTGGAGGGATATCTTGCTCAACTGAGATATGGGGTGTGGGGGAGAGGCTTGGTCTTGCCTCAAAGTGATGCCTCTGACTTTGTTGACTTCTCATGGGATGCCTTACCCTCTCTGAGGAGTGGATGGGAGGTAGGGTGGGAAGAAGGTGCGGGGAGTAGGAGGAGGGGAGGGAGTGGAAACTGAGATAGATATGCAAAAGGAGAAAAGATTGTTTTAAAATGAAGACGGAAGGAAGGAAGGAAGGAAGGAAGGAAGGAAGGAAGGAAGGAAGGAAGGAAGGAAGGAAGGAAGAGATAGTATGGCTAGCCAGTTGCACTGGCAATTTCACATCTTGGCCTCTGTATACTGGGATTACAAGCAGGCAGGTTCTGGGGACCTGAACACTGGTCCTTATACAGCAAGAGGTTTCTCTCAACCCCGGTTTCTTATCACTCCTGGAGTCTCGGTAGAAGACACAGATGATATCAAGGCATCAAACCTTCACATGAGGTACCTCATTGGCTAAAGCCATTTTTACTCCCAAGTCTGGCTTCCTGGAGGCAAAACCCAGGCCAGGTTGAGTAGATGAGAAAGAATTAACACTGTTCTTCAGGCTGCACCCTCACACTGGGGGCCATAAATGCTGCTGAGACAAACAAGGGGCAACTGCCAACCTCAAAAGGATCCTGGCGAGCTCTGCCTAGCGAGTCCTTATTTTTCCAGACACTCAGACTCAGCAGTCAAGACAACACTTGACTCCCATCCTTTCTTTCTAACCAGGAGGCAGAAGAGTCACACACTTCAGAGGAGACAGTCCTGAGTTTGAGGGGTATGGGAGAAACCCTGGGGACTGGAGGGAAGACTCCATTTTCACTCTCGGACCCCTCAACTGTGGGTGACAGATGATACCATCCTTGCGAGCTAGCCTACTCTAAGGGTTCTCCACTGCAGTGGGTCTCCAGTTCTGCTCTAGGTGAGAATCACCTTGGGAACCTGTGCATATCTAGGCCGTTTATGTAGATACCGGAAAGTGACCCCAGAGGCACAGACACAACATCAAAGTCAGTGGACTCTCAGTGTTTCAGGAGCCACAGAAGCCAGAGGTCTCAAAGTCATTGTCACCTTCCCTGGGCTTCCAGAACCTGGGAACACTATGTCAGCCTTTATCATCATAATGCTGATTAATCTGGGGGACTGTCTTGTTTAAATATTTTTAAAGTGTCCTCTGAGAGGCTGCAGAGATGGCTCAGCGATTAAAAGCATTTATTGTTCCCAAAGAGGACCTGAGCAGGATGGCTAAAATCTACATGATGGCTCACAACCGTCTATAACTATAGTTCTAGGGGAACATATGGCTTATTCTGGCCTCTACAGGGATTGTATGCACATGGTAGATATACATACATGCAGGCAACATTCATACACATAAAATAAAATAATTATTTTTTAAAATATAATCTAGAAATTTTAGATTGGGATATTGAGAGGATCTCTAACGACCTGGAGCAAAAACTAAAACCCTGAAACAAAACCAAACTTGCTATGAGATGTAGAGAAATAAGGGACATAGAAGCATCCACTGGTAAGAAGAAGGATACACAGTACGATGGAACTGAGCCCAGTTTTCCTGGGGATACTCCCAACCCAATGATCAGTGCCTTTCTAATGATGAGATTATGCACAATTGACCACTATTTGTGGTCTTCCCAGGAAGCAACCTCACTAAGGCATGTGCCCAGGTCCAGAGAAACAAATAGCACGGACCAGAGAATCGAGAGATGGAGGATGTCAGCACTGATTCTACGCATCCCACACCGCATCAGCTCCCTGGGGGTATCTAAAAACTTTCCTGATGCCAGTACAACATGAAGCAGCCTCCTCCCTGGACTGTGGAATGTCTCCCTGCTAGAAGGGCATTGGTTTGCCAGGCCATTCTAGCTGAAACGTGAAGGCTGTGGGAGCCCTCCCAAACTGGTGACCAGGGGAAGCACTGGCCCAAAGCACAGATACACCAGGAATTGTTTGTGAGGTTACAGCTGTCAGCAGCTACAACTGAAGCAAAGGTTTTTTATCTAGTTATAAGGCTGGAGCTACAAGAAGTCAGACAGGAACACATCTTGTTATTTGACCTTGGCTATGCCAACCACCTCTCTCCTTAGTCACAAGGACCACAGAAAAGAGAGAAGTGAAAGAAGACAAAGGCAACGAGATTCTGAAATGAGAACACAAAACAGCCTTCTGAGGAACAGTATTCAACACAAAAGCCAGAGAGGAAATAACGGATCATCCGACTTCACAAAATTTCTAAATTTTGACATGGCCAAAGCCACCATAAAAATCAGAAGGCAGACAGAAAGTTGAGAAAAACATCTGTGAACAATGACAAAAGTTATTTGGATTTCTTGATCTAAAACAAGAGGAAATGAAGAGCTTAAGAGTCGTCTAGAAAGAAGAACAGAGAACTGTGGATGGAGAGAAGGCGGCTTTGTCCTTTGAACACAGCAACTGGGCCTTATCCCCAGCTCTGTGTTTGAGGAGTCAATTACTTTTGACCCCGAAGAGGGGTAAATACAACACGAAAAGATATTTTGGGTAGTGGGAACATTCACCTGTAGCACGACTAATAAAAACCTAGAGACAGAAAGCTACTGGCTTTACCTGTACCTTAGTCTGAAATGGCAATCCTGTCTCCACGAATGAGATTCTGTCTGAGAGCTGTCTCCTCCTGTCTTAGACACCTCTTTAGGTCTGGGATTAAAGTTTGCCAGTTTTTATGGCAAACTAGTGTAGCCACCTGGGATTAAAAGTGTGTGTCACCACTGCCTGGTCTGTAAGGCTGGCCAGTGTGGGTGTTTTACTCTCTGAACTTCAGGCAAATTTTATTCATTAAAATACAAGTGAAATATCATTACATTCACCTAAGTTTTATTATGACCTATTGTTCCGTGATTATATTGTTTCGTTAAGCATTATTATTACTAATCTCTTATTGAGACTAATTTATAAGTAAAACTTGATCACAGTTTATGTATGGGGTGTAGGGGGTGGAGTGGGCTTGGTGGTTCCTGGCATCCACTGGGCATCTTAGAACATCTGTTCTAAAGTGAGGGGGTACTATTATATTTGAATTGGGGTATCTGGGCTGTCTGATGACCAGATCTAAGCAGCAGTCTAGGCAGTGTGAATCCTCTTAACCAATGGTCAGTCTGAAAAAAGGCCCTCAGGAAGAGCAGCCCACAGGAAAGTGAGCCTTCCTTCACCAAGCCAAGGAGAAATAAGAGACTGACAGTTTCGCATGAAGTTGCATGTACTTGGGTCCTAGGAGCATCTTCTATTAGGACTCAATCTTCATCTCGGTGTTGAGACTTCCATTCTTCTCTGAGATGATAATGTGGCAGAACACGGTTGTTCTGTTCATTTCTAACACTGAATGAGCAAAATGAAAATATGCCAACCCCATACCATAGCACATGTACTACCCCCTCTTCTGATAGTTTACTGGTCTATGAAATCCAGATATCTGATAGCTGAATCTCTGCCACTTCAGCCTAAATGAAAGAAAGAGAGTTACCCATTTCATGAGACGCAGCAAAAAGGAAATGACTTTTTCCTTCAGGCCCCTGCTGGGTAAATTCTCAGACCAAGATGAAATTATAGATAACTGGCTCCAGTTGAGCAGGTTTGCCAAGGCTGAGGCATCTGCAGGGTGAGAGTATTCTTCCCCCCAAAGCTGCTGGGTTTTGTGCAAACCTCTGCAGAGTGGGAAGGAAAGCAGCTCCAGAACTGAAGCCTGCACCAGCGCCGTTGAGTTGAAACGCACAATAGGCAGGAATGCACCAGTTTGCCAATGAGTTGCCTTGCAGCGCTGAGGCCTGGAGCTTCTAGAGAATGTTGACAGGATCCAGAGCTCAACAGAGAATTCAGTTCTAGCTCTCTGTAGAAGAGCATCTAACTAGAATGAGAGAAGAAGGTGGCAAGGGTCGTGCGCACTGAGGTTGGACAGGAAGGCCCTGTGTTTGCAACCAGTGCCTCGGGCTTCCATGCTCCCCATCAGACCCAAGTGCCTAACCATGTGGCAGGACAAGATTCATCTATGGAATCTGCCCCAACCCCTCTTCACTATTAAGGGCATATTTAGAAGGAATTCTCCAAATAGGAAAAGGAAAAGAAACAGCTGACCACAGGATGGGTAGAAGTGGACATTACTGGTTGCTTTAACTAACTCAGCCACATCTTTGTAAGGTATGGGCCACTAACAGAATTAAATTAAAAGCAAAGAAAGATAAATGGAGGATGCCCATTGGGCTTTCACCCCAGGTCAGATCTGATGGCAGTAAAAAAACAAAACCAAAACTGTCCACAAATGTGAACATTTAAAATTCTATCCCCAGGAAAAAGCAATCTATTCCCCAGCATTGAAACCCTAGAGCTGTTCCACAGCCTCAGGAATCTAGAGGATTCAATATTTTCTGGCAGGCAGGTGGGCTAAAGTCTGGGTGCCAAATGTTCCCCCAATGACTATCAGTGATGGCTTCGTCCTCAAGTGCCAACATTTAGAAGTAGGAGAATGGCTAACAGGGAGGGCCTGGTGGGAGGTCCTCGGGTGACTGGCAGATGCCCTTAGGGGACTGTGTGACCAGCATCTTCCTTTCTCTTTTTCCACACTTGGCCATGAAGTGAGCAGGTTGCTTTGCTGCATCCTCCTTGCCTTTGTCATCCCAGCAGTCGCCCAGAGCACTAGGTTTTCCCAAGGTTGGACAGTGACCTCCAAAGCTATAAGCTGAACTCCCCCTTTCTCTTGATAAACTAACAACATCAGGGGATTTCATGACAGTGGCAGAAGGTAGGAAGTCACAGAAAGGAGAGAGAAGAATACAACAGATACAGTTTATACTTTCTTGACATTTATAGGTCACAAACCACCATAAAATATAGCAAGAAATCACAGGATGAGAAACAAACAATGGACTTGAATGGGTTCCACTGCACTGTCCCTGAGAAGTCACTGTCTCGACTCATGTTGACTAGGTTAAGATTTTTTTTCCCCATCATGGGCTGAATTTGATCAAAATGCATGATAATAAATTCTGAAAGAATAAAAATATCATTAGTCTTCTTAGTCTAGAATTAAAAAGGAAAATGAAAGACAAAACCTATTCACCATAGTTTGCCAAGAATATTACACTTTCCCAAGTTGCAAGAAATAATCACTACCAACATCGCATGCTCTGCGGAGTGTGGCCTCCATGACTTGGTCACATAACTGAGATGATAGAACCTTTACAGCTGTTGGTTTTTTATTGGGTGTTTACTGAATATTCATCGGCCTTGTTAAATGATTAGCATCCATCTGCAAGTAAATGGCGGAAAACAATCATCATCCTTGTGGTGCTAAAATTCTAGGAGAGAAGACCAGTCAATGAACACCATGAATAAATAAAGCATCTGGTATGGGAGATGATAATAAATACTATAGGAGATGTCTCCAGGCAAGCTGCCAACTAAGATTAGAATCCCAGAAGGATTAGGACAAACTGTGGGGCACTAGTGTCAATCAGAAGGTCATGGTGGCTGTCTTAGTTGGTGTTTCTATTGCTGTAAAGAGACACCATGACCATGACAACCCTTAAAAAGGAAAACGTTTAATTGGGGTAGCTTACATTTTCAGCAGTTTAGTCCATTATTTTCATGGTGAGAAGCATGGCAGCATGCAGACATGATGCTGGAGAAGGAGCTGAGCACTCTACATCTTGAACCACAGGCAGCAGTAGAAACTGTCTACCACAAGGAGGTAGCTTGAGCATATGAGACCTCAAAGGCCGCCCCCACCGTGGCACATGTCCTCCAATAAGGCCACACCTCCTAATAGTGGCACTTCCTCTGGGCCAAGCAAATTCAAATACATGAATCTATGGGGGCCGTACCTACTCAAATCACCACAGTGGTCCTCATGGAGAAAGTGATATTTAGGCAAAAACCAACTGATGGTGAAAAAATTGGTTGCATGAGTGTCTGGAAGAAAGCAGTCCAAAGGCCCAGGAAGATGCTCTATGGCTACAGACTGGGAAGGAAGTTGGAGGGTCTGCAGACACATGAATGGAAAGGTGGATTGTAAAGATTAAGGTAGAGTTGTAACAGGTAGACGGGTAAGGCAGGACAAGAAGAGAAAAGAGTTTTTTTTTTTATAGGAATGGATTGAGGCCACCAGAAGATCATGTGGGAGGAGAGTTATAAATTGCTACTCATTAAACAAGCAAACAAAATTATTCTAGCTATTATGTTGATCATAAGGGAAGGGATGTCACAGAGGATAGGAGCACCAGAGGTGGTGTATGCCCATGCATGTATGTCTGTATGCATGTATGTGTGTGTGTGTGTGTGTGTGTGTGAGAGAGAGAGAGAGAGAGAGAGAGAGAGAGAGAGAGAGAGAGAATATGTGAGAGAGTATGTGTATGGGTGTGAGCGTGTGTATGTGACGATGTAAGTGTGTGTGTGACTTTTGTATGACTGTGTGTGTGAGAGTGAGTATGTATGTGTGTGAATGTGTGTGTGTTTGAGTGTGTGCCACAGATGGTATACCTGAAGTCAGAGCCTTCAGAATTAACAAGAATCTTGATAAAGATTATGAAATGCAGAGCAATATGAAAGCAAAGCCTCAGGTTTAGGTGTCCGTGACTAGAAGGATCATCAGCTACAATAAGGATGGTGGAGTGTGCTGGGAAGGTAAGTGAGGAGCAGGGTGGGGCATGGAATTCTGAGGCACAGTTAGATACCTGCTCAGAAAAGGTTAGCATGAACTGTAGGAGGAAGGGATGAAACTTAGAGACACAGACTGAACCAGGTATCTATCCCAGGGAGGACGACAAGTGGAAGATCAGCAGCACCCAGCAGTGTAGCCTCTGAGGTCAAAGGAAAAAGAAAAAGGAACTGGAAGGAGGTTTCTGGGAAACAGAGGGAGAGATGCATATCCAGAAGCCATGTGAAAAAGCTGGGGGAAGAGGTACTAAAGAAAAGCAGGGCAGAATCGCTGCCAGTGACAGGACCAGTAATGAATGCTGTGCTGGGCTGGGGGACAGGGTGGCACTCCTCTTCTCTGTGTCTGGAATTCCATCTGGGTTGTTGTTGATGCATCTGACCTCATTCAGTTCTTAATGCCGGCCCTGGAGACTGTTTTACTATCACCGTGGAGTGGAGCTTTGGAGAAGTACAGGGTGTTCAGCCAGCTGTGAGGAAGCAGATGTGCACATGCCCTTGATAGCACACAATTGCTTTCCTGCTCTCCTTCTATCCCTACTTCCTTCTGGCCATTCTTGACACTTGCAGACAAATAATTCTGCTATGAACATAGTTGAGCACATGTCCTTTAGAAAAGTCATCCACCATGATCAAGTCGGCTTCATATCATAGATACAGGGATGGTTCAACATATGGAAATCTGTCAATGTAATCTACCATTTAAACAAACTGAAAAAAAAAACACATAATCATCTCATTAGATGCTGGAAAAAGTTTTTGACAAAATACAATATCCCTTCATGATGAAGGTCTTGAAGAGAGTAGGGATACAAGAATCATACCTAAACATAATAAAGGAAATATACAGCAAGCCAACAGCCAATATCAAACTAAATGGAAACTCAAAGCGCTCCCACTGAAATCAGGAACAAGACAAGGTTGTCCACTCTCTCCATACCTATTCACAGGAAAAGCATTTCCAGAGTACTAGGTAAAATTTCAAAATAGTTGCCACTTGGGAAACAGCTCAGCTGGAAAGTGTTTGTGCGACAAGCATGAAGACCTAGGTTTGGATCTACAGCATCCATGTAAAGAACTGGGTGCAGCCGCACTTGCTTGTGATCCCAGAAACTGGAGAGACTGAGCAGGACGACACCCGGACTGACTGGCCTTCCAGTCTAGCCAAATCAGTGAGTTTCTGGTTCATTGAAAAGCCTACCCATGAGATAGTTCAGAGGGTAAAGGCATTTGCCACCAAGACTTACGACCTGAGTTTGAGTGCCAGGACCACATGATGGAAGAAGAAAAGTGGGAAGTGATTGAGGAACATACATTCGTACATCGCACACAAATGCACATATAACTTCAGAGTCAAATTCATCCAGATATGGGCAACTACGTGGGGTTATGAACAACTTTCTTTGCTAAACTGCTATCTGGAGTTTTTAAAACACATGCCTCCTCTTTGGCCAGTGTTATATCTCTAACATGCAACAAACATGCAGCTAGCATTTAGTGCAACAGCCAAAGCCAAGTACTCCTGTTAGTTGGAATATTGCATCCCAAACGCTCTCAGCGAATCAACCACTTAGGACTAAAATAATCAACTGCCCGTCCTTCATAATTTTTGTTTCTTTAACAAAACTTGCAAGTTTTTCCTAAGCAAAAGAAAAGTTTCCTATGAACGTCAGAATGCATTGAGAGATTATTTCTTGTCATTCAGATATGTCAAGATCACTTACCAGGGATTTCAGATTCTTCACAACCCCCAATGACTCAAGGCCAAAAGAAATATTTAATAGAGTGTCTTTTATTAAGTTGTTGTATTTCAACAATGTAGGAAATATTTGAAAGTAGTATTTCATAACATTCTGCTTTAAAATTTTATTAATCGTGTGTATTTGTAAAAGAGAAAATGTTCAAATGCACACACAGAGAGACTGTGTGTGTGCGCGTGCATGTGTGTGCTCATGTGTATGTGCCAGGTCATGCATGTAGAAGTCAGAGGACAGCTTTCAGGAGACCACAACCCTGTCCTCGCTGAGGCAGTCTCTCCTGTTGTTTCTACCATGCTGTGCATGTTGCTATGTCTGTATTCCAGGTAGGTATCCAGTCAGCTTCCAGCCTTAGCCATGCTGGAAAATAGATGGATGATGGATTCTACCACATGTAGTTTTTTAAAAAAGTTAAAGTTCTAGGGAAAGAACCCAGTTACTGGGCTTTCATAGCAAGCACTTTCACTCCCTGAGCCATGTCCCCATCCCTGTTTTTATTATATTATTCTCAAATAACCATATATACAGCCAGTAGATTAGGCACAGAGTCTTCAAAGCCTGGAGATCAGACTTCATAGCAACCCCCATTTCCTGTTCCACACTGCTTTGTACAATATATTCATTTGTAAAAATCACATAATCGCCAGAAGTCCCTCTGGACACAGAGGCCACATGCTGAAAGAGCTTTCTCCCTATGCTACCAACGCATGCAATGTCAAACAGGGTGCAATCTATGACTCTGCCTGCACCCTTGCAACAGCACTCTGACTGCAGCTGTACCCTAGGGTGCCTCCGCATATGGTTTGGAAAGCAAAGTCATGAACTAGTCTGACATCATAGTGTCTGAAATCTGATGCAATGTAAATTGGGAAAACATTTAAAATTCAACTAAGTGATTGAAGATTTCCTCTATTCCTTCCTGGCTTGTTGATTTAATCTTGATATTACACTAACATTTGACCATGCTTCTTGATGTAGGTTGACAGCAATGAATCTTTCCTGTGCAGTGTCAGCCATCTCCGGTTTAATGGCAAGTGTTCGTCAGAATATCATTGCAGAATTTTGCTCAGAGATCAACAAACCTCTATAAATGCTTCAGT
Source organism: Chionomys nivalis (assembly GCF_950005125.1). NCBI lineage: Eukaryota > Metazoa > Chordata > Mammalia > Rodentia > Cricetidae > Chionomys > Chionomys nivalis. The sequence goes on along the minus strand of NC_080090.1, from coordinate 26,961,472 downwards.
CTCTGTGGGCCATGTGATCTCTGTCAGAGCACCTTAACTCAACCACTGGGTGAACAATCAGCCACAGACAAGAAGTGGGCAAATGAGAGTCACTGTATTCCATTAAAACATTATTTACAAGATGGGACATTAGGCCTGATTTGGCCTGAGGAGGCATTCTGCTAAACTCTGGTACAGCAAAGCAGGCAGACTGCCCAACTGCATTATTGGGATAAACACAGGTTAATATTAGAAGCGAGACAGTTCAAAACATCACAGTAAAAAGCATTGTTCCAACATAATACTTTTTGTTGGGCCAAATTTATCTCAGGACCTGTACCTCGAGGATTGTAGGACAGAGAAAAGCCTGGCTCGAGTTTGAGGGAACCAAGTGAGGATTAGACAGCAAAATCTAGGTAGACACCCCTCTACCCAGAGGGAGGGCGTGGCTGTCTCTCATTGAATGTACGTACTCCCACATGACACAATATCACTTAACCTATATAATCTGCTGCTCACAGTAATAAACCGAGTTCCTGCTTTGACTTGACTCCCTATCATGTCTGATTGTCCTGCATTGTGGCAGATAACACACTCACCTTTTCCTGGGGAATAAGGAGGCTAAGGAAGCCTAGCAATTTTTATTGATTACTAGAGAATTTCACATAATCCACTCCAGTCACACTCAGTTCCCAGTCCTCCCTGGTATATTCCCAACCTGTGTACCCAACCTCCAAAATAAATAAATAAATAAATAAATAAATAAATAAATAAATAAATAAATAAACCAAGTTTTTCTTGTTCATACACACACTGGAGCATGGTCAAATGCACAGTGGCCAGCCCGTTAAACAAAGCCCCTTATGACCCTTCTCCATACCCATCCCCACCAGACCAGAAGTCAGTCTCTCTCTCTCTCTCTCTCTGGCAATGGGGGAAGTTGCCATAGAAGCCTTCTATGTCTTTTATGCTCAGTTGTGAGTCTGCAGCCATTGATAGGTTCCTTTCCCTTTACAGTCAGTGGTATCATGGACCATGGACTTCCACATGGTTTCTGAGGACAGCATGGACCACAGACACCCACATGGCCTCCAGCAGCAGCATGGACCATGGACACCACTGTGACCCTTGGCAGCAGCACAGCCCATGGAAAACAACATAGCTCATAGTGGGAGTATGAATATGTTTGTGGGCTGTGCTGCCCCCAGCGGCCATGTTGGCGCTGTCTCCTGAAGTAAAAAGCATTTTTGTGATGGGCAGGCATGACAGTTAATCTCCACTGGGTGTGTAATCATAAGGGCATGACTCTGAGCATGCCTATGAGGGCTTTCTTGGAGAGGTTGGAGTGAGAAGTCCTACCCTGAATGTAGGTGGTATCATCCATGGACTAAGGTATAAAAGGGAGAGGAAGAAGCTGCCTGAGTGTTCTGATTCTTGACTGCAGACACCACGTGATCAGCCACCTCATACCCCTGCCTTCATCCCTTTCCCACAACCATAGACTTTCAGAAGCTGAGCCAAAAGACAAACTTTCTCCTTAAGCAAATTCTTCCCAGGTATTTTGCCATGGCAATAAAAGCAGCAACAAATGCACAATGTAATCTGTCAACACTTGCTGGCGGCTATGGGGCAAGTGTGGAGAAGGGTAGAGAGACGCAGGGCGGCTCCTGTCTCACTGGAGGGCTGGTGAGTGAGGACACACGGAGGAGCACGTAGAACTCCTACACAACAGTCTGAAAGCACAGCACTGACGAGGAAGGAAACAATATGGTGACAGAAATGGAAAAAGAATGAAGCAAACAAAAAACCTCAAAACACTGACCAGGGATGACGCTAAGGAGTCAGAAGCCTTTCTGCAATTGTCTACAATAACAGCAAACCACCACCAATTATTGTGTTGTGCTCAAATTGCTTGATTTTCTGAGCTAAGAAACTAGAAGGTAAGTCTGCTTTGCTGGTCAATGGCGGCAGCAGCATTTGCAGCCTGCCGTCCTGTCTCTAGATTCAACGTCAAGAGAAAGGCCACCTGAGAAAATCAGTTTGATGAATCCATGCAATCCCTGGGTTATTGCACCGTGGCCCAGAGTCTGAAGCTGACCCTCACTGCTTTATGCAGTCCCTGAGTTATTGCACTGTGGCCCAGGGACTGAAGTTGGCCCTTGCTACTTTTTGGCAAATATAATTTTATTGGAACAGTGCCATGCCTTGCATGTCTATTTACACACTGCTTACAGCTGCTGTGTTGCTGTAGTAGTTGAGATGGAGGCTGAAATTGGCCTGTAAAGTCTAAAACGCTAACTGGTGGTCTGAAGAAGAACTTGAATCTTCATTCACTCATTCATTTCATAGGTTTTTCTTTTTTTTTTTCTTTAAAATTTGACATTCGTGGTTATGTTTGTTCTTTCTCATTTTTCAAAACTTGACAATGAGCTCTTGGCCTTACAAGGGTCATCCTTCTGCACTTGTAGCTGCTCATTGGTCCCCTCTGACACCTGTACAAGCTTTTGTTCTCTGGGGTGTAGCGGTTTTCTGCATCCCTCCTAAGCGAAGACGTATGCCTAGGCATTGATAGTTTGTAAGCTGACATTTAATGAAAGTCGGAGTCTTCAAGTCTCACTGAATGTGATGGTAAACAGACATCTGTAGAGCCTTGCCCTCCATGTGGTGGCACGCATGCTTCAAGCAGGCAGTAGGGATGGAATTATGGGTGGGTTTGCGGGTGGGTTTGCAGCCTTCTTTATTCCACAGATGAGATCTATCCCATGCCACTAACACTCTTCCCACCCCAATCACATTGGCCCCCCCAAGATGCCCTCATGGATTCCATGAGCCATGAGATTCTGTCTCCACATTAGTGTAGACCTTTCAGGAACATGGCAAACATTTAATAACGGTCTTCAAGTTTTCAGGCTTCTTCTTTGCTTTACAGAAAATGACGAAGACAAGAGCTCCTGTCTTTTGACCAGAGACATATAACACTATCTACTTAAACCACAGAATGTACCATGGGAAAACAGGGCAGCAGAAGACCCGTGAAGTAATGGCTAAGTGCTCACTAACTAAAGGTTAATCTTGTTTACAGCGTCTAGGCGGCAGGGCTGGATGGGAGACACAGCAGCCATTCAAACAAGCCACTTCAGAATGTATCTAGTCTAGAATAAGACAAAGACATATCTGGCTTAAGATTATGATGCTTCTGGACAGGGAATAGCTGCTGTACCCATGAACCACGGTAGGTGATAGTTGTACTTACCTGCATAAGAGCTGGAAAAGGGTGGAAGCATCAACTTTCCTTTGTGAACTGTGGAAATCTTATGAGCTACATTCCTCCCTGAAGAGCTATAGGCTATTAATGGTTGCTGGGGTGAAGAGATATTCCTGGGCATAGTCACTAATACGTTGCCCTTGTTTTAACAAATAGCCCCCATGCATATTAAGGTAATGTCTTAGTTAGGGTTCCTATTGCTGTGAAGAGATAACATGACCACATCCACTCTTATAAAGGAAAACATTTAATTGAGATGGCAGCTTACAGTTTCAGAGGTTTAGTCCATTATCATCATGGCAGGGAGTATGGCAGCATGAAGACAGACATGGTGCAGGAGGAGTAGCTGAGAGTCCTACATCTTGCAGGTAACAGGAAGTTAAATGGCATACTTGGCAGTATCTTGAGCATAGAAAACCTCCAAGCCACTCCCACAGTGACACACATCCTCCAACAAAGCAAAACCATACTTCCTAATAGTGTCACTCCCTTTGAGCTTATGAGGCCCAATTACTTTCAAACGATTGCAATTCACTCCATGGGCCCCCTAAGCTTGTAACAATATCATAATAAAAATGCACATAGTCCAACTTCAGACATCCCCATAGTCTATAACAGCCTCCATGATATCTTAAAGTTTAAAGTTTCTTCTGATATTTATACAATATCTTAAACGTAATCACCCATACAATCAAAATCAAAAAGCAAATCACATATTCCCAACATATAATGGCACAGGATATACATTATAATTCCAAAATGCAGGGAAGGAAGCATAGAAAAGAAATTTTGAACTAAATCAAGACCTAAAAGCAGACGGGCAAACTCAAAACCTGCATCTCCTTGTCTGATGCCAAAGCTTTCTTCAGATCTCCAACTCCATTCAGCTCTGTTGACTACAATACTTCTTTTCCTTGGACTGGTACTACTTGATGTTAGTAGCAAGTATCCCACAACTCTGGCATCTCTAACATCATGGGTTCATGAAGGCAATTCGGGCTTTAACATAACAGCTTCACAAAATGCCCTCTCTGGTAGGCCTCCATTCAGGGACATGACTGACACACACCTGTCCTCAATAGCTTTCTTTGGGCATATAGGCAAATTCCACAATCCACTTCTTATATCCTTAACTACAGAACCATATGGCTGAAGCTGCCTAGTTCTGTTGCTTACTGGGACTAGAACACATTCCCTTTGTTCAATTACATCTTCACCAACTTTCTGTACTGCACTGCCTAAGCTTGATTGTCTGAAAACTGGATCTTTAGACCAGGCTGGTCTCCATCTCAGAGATCCACCAGCCTTTGCCTTCCCAGTGCTTAATTAAAGGCGTGCACCACTATAAACAGCGCTAAGATTTTCTTTAGTTTGTTTTCACAAGTCGGAAACTTAGCTGGGTAGGATCTTGCCCTGAGGTCACTGCTCCCATTATTCCATTTCTTAATCTGTTTATCCCCTTAAACACAGAACATAGCTCCATTCCACTTTCTAATGTTCTTTTTCTCCTCAAATTTTTTTCTTGCTCAGCTTAATTCTTTTCGTTATAAATCTTTATAAGCATGAACACTAGTAACTATATAACAGAGTCTATACTAGGCTGTTTTGAGATTTCCTCTGCCAGTGGAATTAATACAAAACTCTTCACTTCAGCCTCGGGCAGACTCTTTGGACAAAGGCAAAAGACAGTCACTTTCTTCACCAAAATATCATAAGAACAATCTCTAAGCAATGTACTAAAATTCTTCTCCTCTGAAACCTCTTGAGTGAGCGCCCAACTTTCAAGTAACTCTTAGCACAGCTATCTTCCATGCTCCTACTAGTATGGCCCATTAAACAGTGCTTAAAGCATTCCACTGCTTTCCTAACTCAAAGTAAAAAGTTTAATTCCTCCAAACAAACACATGGTTAGGCCTATTATAGCACTACCCAAGTCCCTGATACCACCTTCTTTCTTAGAGTTTCTATTGCTGTGAAGAGATAACATGACCATATTAACTCTTATAAAGGAAAACATTTAATTGAGGTGGTTTCAGAGGTTTAGTCTATTATAATCATAGTGGAGATCATGTTGGCAAGCAGACAGACATGGTACTGGAGGAGTAGCTGAAAGTCCTTGTAGGCAACAGGAAGTCAACTCACTCACTGGGTGGTATCCTGAGCATAGGAAAGCTCAAAGTCCCCCTCCACAGTGACACACTTCCTCCAACAAGGCTATACCTACTTCAACAAAGCAATACCTCCTAATAGTGCCACTCCCTCTGAGATTATGGGGGCCAATTACATTCAAACTCCCACAGGGAAGCAACCTTAATTAAATGCAGATGGCTGCACACACACACAAAAGACACAAAGTGGAGAGGACTTGCTGGGAAGAAGAAAAGGTTCTGTGGAGGGGCAGGAGATGAGAGGATACTGGGGGAGAATGAGATCAGTTTTTGTGTGTGTGTGTATGTGTTTAAAAAATAATAAATGAAGATGCTTTTTCTTATGAGTTGAATTATGTATCAAATTCCCAGTGTATGTTGAAGTCCTAACCCCCAGAAACTGTGAGTGTGGCTTAGCTGAATCCAGTCAAGTTAAGATGAGGACATACTGGATCAGAGGAGCTTTCAGACAATGACCAATGTCCCTATAGCTATGTGGCCTCCATGTCTAGATGCATTTGCAGGCATCAGAAAGAGGCAGAGACTGGGACTGTGCTGCGAGAGCCATGGGAGGCCTGCAGTCACAGAGACTGCGTGCACTGGGCCTGCAGAACACACCTAGAGCTCCGCTGACTTTGCTTTCAGACTTCTAACTTACACAGCAGAGAAAGGGTGCATGGCTGTTGTTCTAGATTCCCTCAGACTCCTTCTCCATTCATGTTGGAATTCTGATTGTCTTACTATTATAATACACTGACCCTTAACCTATGTTTGTGACTACTGCTTCAGCCTGCTTAAGCCATGCTGAGACATCTCCCTTCTATCTATTCTGTGTCTTTATTTCATCGCCTAGCCAGCTGGTCCATAGAGAGAGGCTGGTTCCTGGAGCCCTTGGCCAAGGGAACTAAAGGGTTGGTATTATACATAGCTACATAGGGGCAGCTCATACAAACTCCCTCCCAACAACTTGGAGCTAGACATGTCAGGCAGCCTGGAAAAGACTTATTAGTCTTAGGACTCTGTGTTCATTATCAGACACAAGTTTCCCCTTTTCTCTCCTTTTCCCCTCTCCTGTCAGAAACTGGCTGCAAGGGACAGTGTGCAAACAAAGGAAAAGCGGACACAATCTATGACATTATTTTTATGTGACCCTTTGTCTAATCATCTGCACAAGATAACCAGGATTCAATTTCTGATGTTCATAACTCCATGGCCTGTTTTGTCATATGATTTAATCAACTCAGAAACTAAAACTAATAGCTCAGCTTCAATGATGTCATCTGGGTTGACCTGCTCAAGAGAAGGCAGTGGGGTCTTGGTGTGGTAAGCACACAACTTGCTTTAACTCTCTCTCCCTAAACAAAGCACAGGCCCCAACCCTGTAATCCCAAAGATGACCTAGTGGAAAGATAATTAAGTGTATTTTCATATTTGTCAGGCTTATTAATGAATGAAGGTTATATTGAAAGGCCACTCTGAGAGTATCTAGGATATTTAATTTTTTAAAATGTAATTGTTTTTTTCCAATATTGATTTCATCACTAATGTTCTAATAATATATATCTTGCTCATCAATAGCTATTTTCCATGTCCTTCTCTTATTTATACTCAAGTTGCTTTTCTTTGTGGTCATAACATTATCAGGGTATTGTGGTGCATGTGGCATTTTATATTTCTATAAAGCAAATCCAGCAGAAGGTAGCATGGAGAAACAGAAACACATTTGGCCAGCAAGTCAGTGTGGATGCAAATTCCAAGTCTCTGACTGCTGGGGTTCTCTGGTGAGTCACTCTCTTTATCTGAACCTAAGTTTACAAATCCAAACTCAACCAGAGCCATTTCACTCTCCTATGTGTCTGGTCCTGACACATCCTCAAGGATTCCTGTGTTGAAGTTTTCATCTCCAGTTGGTGGGAACTTTAGGAAGCAGGGCCTATGAAAACAGAGTCAAGCTAGGAACAGTGCAGCCCTGGAAAACAGTAAGGCTAGGAACAGTGCAATCCTGGAAACAGAGCCAGGCTAGGAACAGTGCAGCCCTGGTGCCTTCTCTAGGCATTCCTCCCTATCTCTCTGCTTTCCAGTTGCCATGAGGGGAAGATCTCTTCCCTGCCATCCATTTCCATCACTACATCATCTTGAGGGATAATGTTCTTATACACTGTAAAGATCTGTCACTTATATTGGTTCAATAAAATGTTGATTGGCCAGTAGCCAGGCAGGAAGTATAGGCTGAGTGACAAGACTAGAAGAATTCTGGAAAGAGGAAAGGCAGAGATGCAGTCACTAGCCATACACAGAGGAAACAAAATGAGAATGCCTTACTGAGAAAAGGTACCAAGCCACATCGCTAAACATAGACAAGAATTATGGGTTAATTTAAGTTGTAAGAGCTAGTTAATAATAAGCCTGAGCTAATAGGATAAACAGTGTATAATTAATATAAGCCTCTGTGTGTTTCTTTGGGACTGAATGGCTGCAGGACTTGGCAAGACAGAAACTTCTGTTTACAATATCAGGCTATCCTGCTACTGCGATGATTTTCTACCTTACCATGGACCCAGGAGAAATTGAAAGTGCCCATGGACAAAAACCTCTGAAACTTTAAACCAAAACATTACAATAAAATTTGTCTCTTTTAAAATTGTTTCTGTCAGACATTTTGTCAAAGTGTTTAATTAAAACAAAACACCTTTATGTTCTTCTGCATATCACCAAGGTTACCTCTTAGTAGCATTTTAACCTTCCTTTCTCACAGAATGTGATGGCACAGTATAAGTTCATGATTTTGCCCCTCACCCTAGACAGTCTTTTATATTAAAATAGAAAGAAGACATTTTAAAATAGGAACTCTATATAGCTATATGATACAGAAATAGAGGCCATTAGGTAACAAACAAACTAGAGATGTCGTTCAGGGAATAAATGCATGTGGAGCATTGTACAAGGCCTCCTGCCTCATTTCTAAATGTGTCGAGGTCAGTGGAATGCTGAACATTCCCCTAAGCATCCAGATGCTCCAAGTACAATGCACATTCCTCTTCCCAGATGATGGAACATAGAGACCACCTCTATTGGAACGGTTCTTTAAAATTTCATATTTTATAAAATCATGTTTATTCCCTCTCCTTTTTCTCTTTCTCTATCTCATGTGTCTATGTGTGCATACATGTATACCTACCACAACATGTATGTAGGTCAGAAGAGTTAGTACATTCCCTCCCCTGAGGGGATCCTAGGGATGCTCAGGTCATCAGCTTGGCAGCAAGCACCTTTACTTGTGGGGCCAAGTTGTCAGTCTTAGGCCAGTTCTTGCCATGGAAGCCACCAATCATCAACCCCAAATCAGCTCTTTATGGTCCTAGAACTAAGTCTATAGATGCCAATTTTGTCTTGAAATGTCTTAATTTCAGTAGAATGCAGAGGTACAGGTCAGAGAAACCTGAGGCTACTAATGTGCAAGAGTAAGTTTCCCTTAGACAAGACCCAGGCTCGGGGTGAGGGCAAGCTAAAGAGTTTACACACATTTTTACTCTCTGAAAGCTACATAGAAACTCAATAAAAACTCCATTGATCAACACAGCCTCAGAAATTTGCAAACATATAAACATACCCTGAAAAATAAGAAACATCTGTGTAGCCAACAGCAAAACGTCTTGCAGTGAGGAGGAAACATTGAGCTGGGCAGTTATCAACTTGTCCTTTCCTGCAATTATGGGAGTGCAGATCTTTGAAAATATCTGTACATTTAGTCCGGGGTCATAGTTGACTTTTCCCCCAGCAAACAAATTTTAGCTTCTACAAGAATTCAGAGTTACTTTGAAATTCCAAATTCTGGCAGCTACCCTCTCCAAGCCATTCTTGCAAACATTCTCTGCACGAAGAGATAAGCTTTTATTCATAAATGTGAGCTGAAGAGTGTCTGTAGACTGTCATTGGCTTTTATGGCAATAAATATATTCGCTCAGTTCCAGTATATAGGTTCAGTTTCAGAGAGGCCACAATAAGAGATTGAATCTGGATTATAAAAGCTTCAATATTTTTAATTAACTTGCAAATATGGCACTGACACAAAGGTGGACTTTTTGTTCAGTTTTTTTAATTTTGCTTTAGGAAATATTTACAGTGGGTCTGACACTTTATTTAAAGTGAGAAATGTTCTTTCCTTTGAACTCTATTCAACAACACAATGGTGATCGGTTTTTATATCTTTTTGACCTTGAACACACTTGGAAACGCATCTTCTGAAAGTGGTATGCTGGTCCATTGAGTCCACTTCCCAGGGTATCAACTGACAGAGGCAAAGGCACATACTCATCAGTATGGGGTAGAAGGATAAAGTATCATACTAGGCAAGGGGTGTGGCATTCTCTGTCTCTGGGCTTACTTCTTCATTGGCTAAATACAGAATCTTTAGTTATTACTCCAACACTGTCCACTAAAAATAGACTTTCCCTCCAATGTTGACTATTTGTGTGTGTGTGTGTGTGTGTGTGTCTGTGTGTGTGCGCACGCGCATGTTTGGGTATATGTGAGTGTGGATGTACATACATGCGTACCTGTATATAGAGGTCAGAGGTGAACCTTAAGTATTGTTCCTCAGGTCACATCCACCTTGGTTCTCAAGAGAGGATGTCTCATTGACAAGCAATCTTGGCTGGTTGGACATCTGCTTGTTCCACGTCCCCACTGCTGAGATTACAAGCAAGCACTACCATGCTCAGCTTTTTAAATCAGATTCTAGGGACTGAACCCAGGTCCTCAGGTTTGCACAGTTCATTACTCATTGAACTATCTCCCACCCTCTCAATATTTATGCTTTAAATAACAAACTATCTTGAGATTCCAACACAGGGCAGAGTCTCCCCAAGTAATCCGTTCTCTTTAGAAGACCACAAACATCTGAAACCTAATATAATAGCAAGATACAGTAATCAAAGAAGTGCTTATTACATAATAAACTTGGCCAGTTGTCTACTTTTATTATGCTCTTTTCTAGAAAACCTTTGTCATTAGATCTTAAGATTTATCAGAATTCCAGGACTGAGCCCAAATGTTCCTTTTTGACAATTAAATTTTCTTCCTTTTGTATGTCTTCATGTGTGTATGTGTGTGTGTGAGTGTGTGTGTACATATGTGCATATGCATGCAAGTGTACAGGTGTATGTGGACATGTGTGCAAATGTGTGTGAATGCACTTTCTCTTCTTGAATTCAAACTCCATCTCCTTCTTGTTTTCTCCATATGGACAGCAGATGCAGGATATCACTCTCACCTGATCACAGAACTGACTACAATCAGACTACTCCTGTAGATAGAATCCTTCCAGATAAACTGAGAGGCACTAGGTACAATGGAAAGGTCTCCGTAAAGCAGAATGTTTTAGAATGCCAAGGTCTCACTGTCCAGTGTCTATATCCCTAGAACTCTCTTTAGAGTTCTCAGACACAGAGGCTCATATTCAACGGAAGCCTTCAAAGCAATCTATAGATTCGATGCTATCCCGATCAAAATCCCATCAAAATTCTTCACAGACCTGGAGAAGACAATAATCAACTTTATATGGAAAAACAAAAAACCCAGGATAGCCAAAACAATCTTATACAATAAAGGATCATCTGGAGGCATTACCATCCCTGACTTCAAACTATTACAGAGCTACAGTATTGAAAACAGCTTGGTATTGGCATAAAAACAGAGAAGTCGACCAATGGAATAGAATAGAAGACCCGGACTTTAAACCACAAACCTATAAACACCTGATTTTTGATAAAGGAGCTAAAGGTATACAATGGAAAAAAGAGAGCATCTTCAACAAATGGTGCTGGCATAACTGGATGTCAATCTGTAGAAGAATAAAAACAGATCCATATCTATCACCATGCACAAAACTCAAGTCCAAATGGATTAAAGACCTCAATATCAGCCCGAACACACTGAAGCTGATAGAAGAGAAAGTGGGAAGTACTCTACAACACATGGGCACAGGAGACCACTTCCTATGTATAACCCCAGCAGCACAGACATTAAGGGCAACATTGAATAAATGGGACCTCCTGAAACTGAGAAGCTTCTGTAAAGCAAAGGACAGACAGTGTCCTTTGTGACAGTGTCCTTAGTGACAGACTAAGACAAAAAGGGAACCCACTGACTGGGAGAAGATCTTCACCAACCCCACAACTGACAAAGGTCTGATCTCCAAAATATATAAAGAACTCAAGAAACTAGACTGTAAAAAACTAATCAACCCAATTATAAAATGGGGCACTGAGCTGAACAGAGAATTCTCAACAGAAGAAGTTCAAATGGCCAAAAGACACTTAAGGTCATGCTAAACTTCCTTAGCAATTATGGAAATGCAAATCAAGACAACTTTAAGATACCATCTTACAACTGTTAGAATGGCTAAAATAAAAAACACCAATGATAGCCTTTCTGGAGAGGTTGTGGAGAAAGGGGTACACTCATCCATTGCTGGTGGGAATGCAAACTTGGGCAACCACTTTGGAAAGCAGTGTGGCAGTTTCTCAGGAAATTCGGGATCAACCTACCCCTGGACCCAGCAATACCACTCTTGGGAATATACCCAAGAGATGCCCTATCATACAACAAAAGTATATGCTCAACTATGTTCATAGCAGCCTTGTTTGTATTAGCCAGAACCTGGAAACAACCTAGAAGCCCTTCAATGGAAGAATGGATGAAGAAAGTATGGAATATATACATATTAGAGTACTACTCAGCAGTAAAAAACAATGACTTCTTGAATTTTGCATACAAATGGACGGAAATTGAAAACACTATCCTGAGTGAAGTAAGCCAGACCCAAAAAGAGGAACATGGGATGTACTCACTCATATTTGTTTTCTAGCCATAAATAAAGGACATTGAGCCTATAATTCGTGATCCTAGAGAAGTTAAATAAGAAGGTGAACCCAAAGAAAAACATATAGTCATCCTCCTGGATATTAACCTTCATCAGGCGATGAAAGGAGACAGAGACAGAGACCCACATTGGACCACTGGACTGAAATCCCAAGGTCCAAATCAGGAGGAGAAGGAGAGAGAACACGAGCAAGGAACTTAGGACTGCGAGGGGTGCACCCACATACTGAAACAATGAGGACGATCTTTCGGGAACTCACCAAGGCCAGCTGGACTGGGTCTAAAAAAGCATGGGATAAAACCGGACTCGCTGAACATAGCGGACAATGAGGACTGCTGAGAAGTCAAGAACAATGGCACTGGGTTTTGATCCTATTGCACGTACTGGCTTTGTGGGAGCCTAGGCAGTTTGGATGCTCACCTTACTAGACCTGGATGGAGGTGGGAAATCCTTGGACTTCCCACAGGGCAGGGAACCCTGACTGCTCTTCGGGCTGATGAGGGAGGGGGACTCAATTGGGGGAGGGGGAGGGCAATGGGAGGCAGTGGTGGGGAGAAGGCAGAAATCTTTAATAAATAAATAAAAAAAAAAGATAACATCCACTCACAGCTACCTCCAACCACTCTGTATGCATGCGAAAAAGTATCATTTGTTCCCTGAAGTTTTCATTTCTAACTTTCTCTTTCATAATAAACCAAAGACTCTAAAATAACCCAACTTACCCTATTGTCTTAGATAGGGTTTCTTTCTATTGCTATGAAGAGACACCGTGACCATGGCAACCCTTACAGAGAAAAACATTTAATTGAGAGGCTTACAGTTTCAGAGGCTTAGCCCATTGTCATCATGGCAGGACACAGTGGCATGCAGGCAGACATGGTGCTTGAGAAGGAGCTGAGAGTTCCACACCCTGAAGAAGGCTACAGCAAGTGGACTGTGTCACTGAACATAGCTCAAGTGTAGGTATCCTGCTGCCTCAACATCTGGATCACAAGTATGTCCTCCATTTCTGGATTGTAGCTAGCCATCACACCCGCTAATATTAAAATGCCTCGCCCTCCCTCCTCTTCTTCTTCCTCCTCTCATGGCTTCATAAATCAAGACATGTACCTGGGGTCACTACACTATTCCAATATTCTCTTTGGTTCAAAAACTGGTTATTTTCTCCCACTGTGATGCCAATTCTTGGTTGTCAACTTGACTATATCTGGAAGGAACTATGATCCAGAAATGGAGGGCATACTTGTGAGAGATTTTCTGCTTGGTTTGAAGTGGACTTCTAGTCCATACCTTTGAGGTATAAAGACACAGGATCTTAAGGCTGGAAGACACAGGCCTTTAATTCAGATCATGAGGTGGGAAGACACATGCCTTCAATCCAAATGCCATATCTTTGCTGGAAGTCTATGTAAGGATGTAGAAGAAGGAAACTTTTCATCTTTGCCTGCTTGCTCTAACCTTGCTAGCACATTCTTTCCTTTGCTGGCATTGGAGTCTACTTCCTTGAGTTTCCAGCAAGACCAGCCGAGTCACATGGCCTTGTGGATTTGAGTATCTACTAGATTCTTGAACTTTCTCTTCACAGTTAGCCACTGTTGGATTAGCTAGACTGTAGCTTGTAAGTCATTCCAAATATATCATAAGCTCTATGACTCTAGAGAACCCTGACTAACACACCCACTGGAACATTGAATGGACAGAGGTAAACGCAGTAATATTTAGTGAAGGAAGAGAAGAGTAAAAGTACCAACTTTGGCCTCAACAAACCAACTCTTCCAACATTGTGACGATTTTAAGCAATTGAATTCTTATCTAGTCATTCTGTACCATGGCTACCTCACCAACCTTGAAGGGCTACTAAGATCCAAACTTCTCTGATGAGCACCTCAACTGTCTTTAAATGGGAGCCAGATCTCAAGAAGGTGCCATCGAGAGGAGGAGGCAAAGAGAAAGGGACAGACAGCAGGGAGGTGGGGAGAGCAGGATGGAGGGAACTGTAAATTGGCTAAGTTTTGTTCCCCAGACAACAACTTGTTTATTTGGGGTACTGTACTCATAGGCATGGCTCTACTGAGTCCCTTTTGTTTCTAGAGTGCCACACACCCTTTGAGTTTGAAAAGAGAGGAGAAATGTGCCGACTAGTTATGAACTTCCAAGAAAGGCTGAACTGTGTAATTAAATAACCCCACACCTTGACTTACTTGCTGTCAAAATAATTGTTTGACCTCGGTCATTTTGGGCATCAAAGTTAAATCCAAGGAAGACGGTCCCCAAACTACCAGCCCTGGACAATCTGTCTTCCTGCCTATAAGAGCCATTCCTCCTGAAGCTTATTTTTAAATTTAAAATGGAGCCGGGCGGTGGTGGCGCACGCCTTTAATCCCAGCACTCGGGAGGCAGAGGCAGGCGGATCTCTGTGAGTTCGAGGCCAGCCTGGTCTACAAGAGCTAGTTCCAGGACAGGCACCAAAGCTACAGAGAAACCTTGTCTCGAAAAACCAAAAAAAAAAAAAATAAAAAATAAAAAATAAAATGGAACACAGTCTACTGATTATCCTTGGCTCATGACATCTGAAGGGCTTTTTTCTTTGAAGAAGTGGGTTTGCCCTCTGCTTCCTGGGATATCTTTGCCCATCCTATAGGAAGGTTGGCTTAGACAGTCTAAATCACCAGATACAGCAGAAGGGAGATTTTGTCACCCTCATCCTGCAAACAGCCCAGCATATCCTTCTCCCCCACACCTGCTCTCCCCCACACAATACCATTGTAACAACAGGCTTCAGGGCCTGTCTGGGAGCTCTCAAGACTTAGAATGGTCTTGAGTGTTGGAGAGTGTGAAATTTTGTATAAGTATAAGGTGGCAGTAACTCCAGTGCCTCCACATTCCAAGTATCCTTTACCATAACTGTAAACCTCCGACAGAGCGTGCCATTTTAGTTCCAATGTCTACACTTCCAAAGACGTAGCTATGGAAGGAGAAGGGTGCTAATGTTTCTCAGGGGCCCTCTATGAGCCAGGTATTCCTCATGTTAGCACCCAGTGCCCACAATCTACAAGGCAGTAAGTAGTATCTTCAAGGCTGATACTACTAAAAGCGAGGAAATGTCATGTCAGGAATAGAAAGGAAGGGCAGCTGGTAGTTACACCAGAACTGAAACATAGCACTTCTGGGAGCATGTTCCAGAGAAGCAACCTCTGCAGATTATCAGAGGGTTCCATAAAAGATGTAACTGTCTAGGCTATGACCATGGGGACATGTGGCTAAGGTGGGGCAGAGAACATCGAGCGCTGCGCGTTCCGGGTTGGCGGCGGCTGCTCTGGTCACGCACGAGGGGTTTGCAGCGGCGGGGTTGACAGCAAGCGGGGTGTAGCGCTCGCGGGTGTTCGCGATGAGTTTACCCTTCAATCCCAAGCCTTTTCTCAATGGACTGACAGGAAAACCAGTGATGGTGAAACTCAAGTGGGGGATGGAATATAAGGGCTACCTGGTCTCTGTCGATGGCTACATGAACATGCAGCTTGCAAATACAGAAGAATACATAGATGATGCGTTGTCTGGACATCTGGGTGAAGTTCTAATAAGGTGTAATAATGTCCTTTATATCCGAGGCGTTGAAGAGGAGGAGGAAGATGGGGAAATGAGAGAATAGCATCTTTGAGGTTTTTTTATATATATGTATTTCTATACAATAAAGATTTGGGTTTTTTCAACTTGAAAAAAAAAGAAAGAAGCTGTTAAGGTTTGGGAAACATAAAAGAAAACAAATCTGCATTGCTATGCTGACGCAGGACTCAAGGCTTTATCTTGTCACCTCATCACGTGTCCAGCCTACAGAGGACTCCTCCCAAATGTCTGTGACCGCTGAGAGAGTTCATCCGCAGCTGCTCTCCAGCAGGGCACATGCAGAACTGTGAAATCTACAGAGTAGCGTCCCCAAGAATGTGCAGTTCAATAACCTTGATCCCTTGGGATCCCTCTACTTTGGCTCCTCCTTGTACTGCACAGATTCACCCCTACCCTCTGCCTATACTGTGACCCTCAGAAAGAGATACTTCTGGTACTCAGGGCCAACCCTCCCCTGAGGCCAAGAGAGCCTTCAAGCATTGTTCTCCATTGCCAGGAAACGCCAAGTCCTCCCCAAGTTATTCCTTAACACTCAGCCGCTTAATCTCACATGCTGTCTTTTGACAATCCCTTATCCTAGGCAAGTCCACCCTTCCCAGTTGCTTGAAAGTTGCTTGTCTGTGCCTTTTACAATTCCTGGTCCAGTCTCACAAAATCTACCTCATCCTCAATGTCTCAAGATGACATTCACTTTTATGCTCTACCTGTCTCTGGAGATCTCTGCCTTTTCCACTTCTATCTAGTGATGGCTCTGTGTTTCCCACTATCATGGATCTGCATCATTCAGTAGAACATATTTCTGGAAAAATCCAAATATGGCTTCTTATAAAAAGTCAATGGTCTGTAGCCCCCACCAGGCTATACTACTCAGTTCCCTTTTATTACTGCTGTCTCCTAACCTGCTATCACCCACCCATGTATGCTTCCACACTGAGCTCACTACCTTCCTGTATCATCTTCCTAGTGATGGGTTTGGAGACAGTGTTGATACTGGTTCTACATCATCACTTCCCCTGGCAGTCCTACCTACCTGACCTACCTACTCCCAGGGGTTTAACTGAGACTTTGGCAGTGTTGGTACCAGAGTCTCTACAGGATTTTCAGTTTTCTGAACTCAGCTATCAAACCTTTAGCTTGCTCCCCTCCCATCAATTAAGTCCTTAAGTAGCTGTTTTCCTCGGACCTGTCACCTCTGTGAGGGCTAATCTTTGTTAACACCTTGATCAAATCTGGGATCAACACACATCTGGGTGGATCTATGAGGGTGTTTCCTGGAAGGGTTAACAGAGGATGGAAGACCCTCCTCCAAAGTGGATGGCCCCTTGCATGGTAGCCCAGACAGAAAGAGGTCTGAAGGAGAGAAGGTTCATGTTTGCCTGCTCACCTTCCTCCTTGCATCTACCACTGATGCTGTCATCCTTACGGAACTGGAACCCAGTTTCTTTGAACTTCTACTTTAGACTGAAGACCAGCAGCTCTCCAGGGCATCCGGACCAGCTCAGGACTGCTGAGGCATCCAGTCTCACTGACGGGGCAGCTAGCATTTGGTGTGCAGATGGTGACTGCTGAACTACTCAGCCTGAATCACGTGAGCCAATCTAATAACCTTTGTGCAGTATTTATTCACTGTGCCAGTTCTGCTCCTCTAGAGATCCCTGACTAATACAACCCCCTCATCCTTCCAGAACTTCCTCACCACCTGCAGATTCTGACACTCCTTCTCTTTGGATCTACACCCAGCTCCATTTATTAGTTCTTCTTCCATCTAATCAATGACTCAATTCTAAGTAAGCTCAACTTCCCATTTCCAAAGAGCTAAGTATGGCTGGAGGAAAATACAGTTGTATTAGCCAGTTTCCCTTTAGATATATAATAAAATATCTCAGGTGTCTCCTACTGCTCAGTACCCTTTAACTTTCCTCTAGTCAATCAACTGCATGACCCTCCAGGAAAAAAAAAAAAAAAAAACTGTACCCATTCTTGTCTTTGAACCTCCATCTTCTCTTCTTCTCATTAACCTTCAAGATCC
This sequence comes from Chionomys nivalis, assembly GCF_950005125.1. Lineage (NCBI taxonomy): Eukaryota > Metazoa > Chordata > Mammalia > Rodentia > Cricetidae > Chionomys > Chionomys nivalis. Next base: position 26,943,545 of record NC_080090.1, on the reverse strand, counting down.
CCTTCTCTCTCTTTTAACTCAGTGATTTAAAAGAAAGAATGCATGAGGCCATCACTCTGTGTGCCCTCTCAGGAAGAACATTCCCTTACCATTCAGCCAAGCAGAAGACACTGAGAACCCAATCCCTGCTCTGAGTTACTGCTGTTTGGGAGAGACCAGTTATGTGTTTTTGTTATTTTGTGGCTGTTGTTGCTGTTTTGTTTTTAACATAGTACATAATTATCGGGGACAACGACTAGTTTTAAGTCGTCAGAGTGACATCTGACAAACGTCAATGCATGTAGAGTTATTTATGAATCACAATGGAAAAGCCAACAAAAGTTCTGGATTTTGTGTGCCCTCCCTGCTACTCCCCCATCTTGTTTACAGTCACAGGGCCATGTGTGAACTTCTGGAGTTGTTTTCTTTGCCTCTGAGGCAGCCAAGGGACTGGAGGCCAAGAGGGGTGGAAAAGAACAGACTCCTTTCTCCCTAGAGGTCCTCTGTGCAGACCAGTCCAAGGAGACAAACAAGAGGAAGGATCTCTTTAGGCAGACAATGAACCAAATCGTGATTTACCACAGAAGCAGAAATTCTGAATAATTATCATCAATGGTAAGGCTTGGCATTTAAGAAAACATTGTAATAGTTTTGAATGTTGTTCCAAAGAAGAATCATCACTTAAATGTGATCCTTAAGAAGTTTAATGGTAAAAAAAAAAAAAAGTTCATGGTGGGACATGACACTCATGATTTAATAATATTGGAATTTTTTGAGACTTAGACATATTGAGAATTTGAAGAGAAAAAATAAAATGTACTGTGAACATGATCTAATCTCTCAGAGCCCATTCTATGCTTTGACTAGGCTCACAAGTTGCTCTCTGAAAAGTGATCAGTTCAGGAAGACTGACATACCCTATTTGCCTTTGCAGGCATGTTAGAGGCGCTCAGAGACTACAATAGATGACCATGTTTTAACTCATTAGGCTGCACACAGCACTCCCAGACCTACCCTACCCTTTCTACACCCACTTGTAAGATGTTGAAGAATTCAACTTTTTCACAAACACAGATCTGGCCAATTGTTAGCATTTATGACATAGATTCTAAAACATGCATAGTTATCATTAATATTGTAGCTATTGAGGACAGGCCTCTGAAGTGTATGCTATTGCAAAGGTAAGGAACTTCCTTACTGAGTAGAGTGCTCAACTGTATTCAAGTATAACCTCACAATGTTGCTCAACACAGCAGTCAGTGATGGTTCATGTTGACTCTGGGCATGTCTGCAAGAGGAAGGATGACCACCCTAACCACCAGACCAATTGAGAGGGAAAGGGTGAGCTGAGCAGTAGCATTCAACCCCATGTGCTTCTTCACCGTGGATGCACAACAACCAACCATCTCAAGCTCCTGCTGCTATAACCATAACACCCCAGTCGTGATGAACTGTACTCTGGAACTGTTAGCCACAATAGACTCTTCCTTCCTTAGGATGTTTTCTGCCAGGTATTTTGCCACAGAAATGCAACTAATATATGTCCTACTCCAAAGAAACTGGATGCAAAGTTACCTTTGAGTATCATCCCTAAACTAGCTTGTAAGCCTTTGAACTATGGATTTCCAAAATACAGAGGTGGCTGCCATCATCATCATTAGCATCTGTCATCAGCTGTCATCTACCATGTGCCAAAGTATCTATACATTCTGCTCTTATTCTTGAAATTGCCTGAGGAGAAAAAGCTTGGACAACCAACTATTGGACACACCGTAAAGCCTACTTCGTTGTGCTCCAGGTCTCCCAGCATGAAAATGCCTTAGCAGATAGGATGGTATTGCCCAGCAAGTTACCAGAAAGACACAGCCTCAGTACTGACAAGACCATAAATTTTATCCTGAGTTAAACAATTACCATGCTCAAGATTAGATAACACAGACTAGTCCCAATCAACTCATTTGGTCTATAGATTTATTCTGTAAACAACTCTTAAGATAAAGCCGGAGAGTCCAGCAGTGCTGTTGAGGGAAAGAGCAATATGGACACAAGGAAGGTCTGAGGTCTACCCAGGTATCAAGGAGGTCTGAGGTCTACTTGGATATCACGGAGATATGAGGTCTACCTGGATATCAGGGAGGTCTCAAGTCTACCCGGGACTGCTGAAAGAAAAGACCTAAGTGGGGCTAGAACTTGCATTGTAGGGTGAGAACACACACACAGGGCCCTGAGCCATCGGTTGCTTTCTCATGTGGCCTTTGCCCCAGGGACACAGCACCTCTGCTTCTTTGTACACTCCCTTCCCAAGAACTGCAGAGCAGCCAGCTTGATTAAGACACTCCAACCAATAAAGGCAGCATTGACTGGCTCCCATGGCTCCTCCCAGGTACTAATTACCTTCATTGGCTCAGCCAGCTTCCACGGAAACCTTAGAAAAGCAGCCATGTGCTTAACATCCTGTACCAAATGAGGTCTCCTGATACCCAAACACTCTGCCCTACAACCAAAGAACCCCGCGGGGGATTCCCATCATTTAGGACAAGGCAAGAGCGCCAGGCTCAAATTTCCCTTGGCAGAGCACAATCACCTGGTGAACATGTTCCTGTCCCTTGGTGATCCCATCAAGTCTCACTGACTCTCCCATTACAGCAGGGGCAAGTGGGGCAGATCCAACGGTGCCCCATGACTAACTCCTTCTGGATTTTATTGTCTCTCTGAGTCTTGGGGTACTGGATCTTGGCAAATCCCAATCTGCAAGCAGCACTTGGCTTTCAGTCTCCATTTCCATGACTGTTTCTATCATGAGGTGCTTCCCCTCCCCCTGCAGATTTTAGCTCCTGCTGCTGGGAGAAAGCCTAAGGGTCTCCTATGCCTGCCTGCAGGGGCAGTTATACTCCTAAAGCATCCTGAACCTCAGCTGGCCATCTGCTGGGGACAAGGGGAAAGGAAAGGCATTATGGAAATAGGAAGGGAGCTGAGGGCTGGGGCAGGCTTTCCTTGTCACTTTTGATAAATCGCACCCTCCCTCAATTGCTCTCGCCTCGCCTTCGTTGTGGCAAAGTGCTTATTGAGGAAGCGCCAGACAAACCCTTACAGAAAAGAAATGGTCTCAGACAGATGCGCTCCACTTCGCAAGAGCCCCCAATGTCTCTCTGTGCCTGTGACTGTGACATAGCATCCCAGAAGCTTCCAGAGCTCCCCACAGCACTCACAAGGCCAAGAGCATGGATCAGTAAGTGGGGAAAAGGGGGAAAGTCAGACAACAACTTAGACTTGACTGGATACAAAGTTTTCTCCAATGAAGACCTCAGCTACCCCATTAAAAAGAAACAAAACAATAACAACAAAAACAAGATGTTTGCTTCTAGAATGGTTGATGGGCCCTCCTATGAAACTACATAACCATCAAGACACAGATCCCTAACTAGGTGCTATATTTTATGTGATTCGTGTGTTTCTTCAAGCTTTTATTTTATTTTATTTTTTTAATGACCACTAAGCTTCCACTAGGGAAGGGTTGACTTCCTGGCCAAAGTTATCCATTTCCAGCCAACATCATCTGGTGAATAATTTCCATATTTACTGGCTTTTCTTTATCACAGTTCCCTTTGCGCAGGAGAGGAACAGCATGAGAGAGGATACTCGCCCACTTGCTCCCCCAGGACTGCATATGTGAAATCCCCCTTATTCTCCTAGCCACTGCGCTCAGTTTAGTGCAAGTCTCACCAGCCCGCAGAACAGCATGGGGATGGAGGATCAAGGTGTGTCTGCCTGCACAGCTTGCAAGACAGCCAACAGGTCTGCAAATTGAATGTGAGAGATCAGGGAAGACTGACCCATCCCGGGAAGGGAGAACAGGACCCTGACAACCCAGCTAATGTCTATAATCACAGCGATAAAGGTCTGTAAATGGCTTCATTCCACACTGTCACTCACAGCCCTGGCTGAGCCCTCACTCCTGCTACCTCCAGTGACCTCTGTGATGGCTGAGAAAACAGCTTCCTGCTGTGAGTTCTCTTACAGAACAGCCAGATGGGGCGGGTTTGCTCCATTATTTGTGCCTGTAAAGGGAAAATGCCAACAGAAAGATTCATGGTAATCCATCCCATCTCTGCAAAGCTTCTCTGATTTATTAGGGCATAAACTGCTGTACAAGCTGTAATGAGACATGAATGTTCTGGAAGGCCTATGAACTCCAGGAGGAAATGTCTCACCATCACACTTCTGTGCACCTCATTTATTAACAGTTTATGCCAGTTTATGCCAGCATAGCCTGGAAAATCCTGCCAACTTCAGAATCCATGGCAGTCACCTTTGGGGTGGGCATGGAAGAACTGCAGGAAGAGATGTCCAACTCAGACAAGTGACAGAAAACTTATTGGCGCACTGCATACAACCTCCAAGGCTTGGGAAGTACATAATAGTCTCATGACCATGCTTTCTGGGGTGCAGGTGCAGGTGGGGGCAAGGAGTCCCCAGCTGTGAGATACAGAGCTAACTGAACGTTTTGCTGCATGCACCAGTGTCTCTTGGTCCTGAATGAACATGGGAAGAGTATGCTTAGATTTCATTCAGAGCCCCTGTTACTGGCTTCAACTCCTCTGTCATTTGAAAAGTGTTTCCCCAAATCTAGGGGCTTCAAAACAATTACCATATTTGGGCTCTCTAAACATTGCCCTTTTGATTCTAAATATAGATTAAAAAATTAAGAGCAGACTGGTCCATGTTCTTTTATATTTCCCGTCATTTGCAGACATTTCTTTTCCTTTCCTTAAAGTGTGTGTATCACTTTAATTCGGTTTTGGCTTCATTTGTCAAACGTCATGAAAGGAATGAGCTGAAGCAGTGAGTGACCAGGAGAATACACAGCATCCTGACGTGAGATTAGGCATTAGCACCCATGAGATCAGCTTCTGACACCCTCGCATTCATTTCCACACTCTCTCCCAAGGGTAGCGTGTGTCAGAGATCTAGCAGGAGCAGGCGCAGCACAGCCAAGGACTGACGGAGTGGTGTACAGAGTGCGCAGCATGGTGAAAGGAACGATTTCACAATGAAAACGGCAGGACATTCAGCCAGACTCGGGGAATTTTCTGAGCGTGGAGCCCCGGGTGTCTGTGCCTAGTAACACCCTCCAGAACCCGTTCTGTTCTAATCCTTGAGGCACGTGTGGCTTAACCAAGGCCAAACATTCAGACTCAGTGCTCAAGACAAAAGCAGCACTTCCATGCAAAGCCTGACCAAGGCACGCAAGTCAGGCTGAGCTGAGGGTAGGGAACACCTGTGTTGATACCGGAAACTGTTCTTGTGTTTGTCTCCTTGCAAGAGACAGAGAGGCTTAAGTAAATGCTTCAAGGAGAGAGCCCGTGATTGGAAAAGAATCGGGTGTAACAAAGTAGCGGAAGTGTCTTCTCTACCAGAGGCTGCATGCACCTTACAGTGCCTTGCAGGCTCTCTGGAACTACTGTGGAAGACGCCACTTGGGAGAGCTCAGGACTGAGGGCTTACGCATCTGCTGTGTTGCCAAGAGAAACATAAATAAACCCTCCTGGTTCACTTGGGCCTGTAGATGTTTAACGGGCACTGGAGCAGGGTGAAAAGGCAGGGTAACCGTTCTCCTCTTTGCTACCTTGATCTTCAGGCTAAATTCCACTCAACTTTCATGCAGACATGCCCAGTGCCCAGTGAAGCCGGTCAGCTGTGCTTGTGTCTTTGGGCAGCTGCTGCGGTTTGGGCATCTGAATGTTTTAGACAATACCATGACCACCTTGGCAAAATGAAAGCGCGTGTTTCCTTCTGATCAGAGCCTGGTCTCACCATCAGTCAGCTGACAGTAGCAGCAACCTTCTGCTCCTGAGCCCGTGAGCTTCCTTCTATTCCCAATACACCTGGCTCACGTGTACTGTTTCTATGCCTAAAGTCCTCTTTTCTCCCCAGATAGCTGCCTCAGTCTTCTTCTAAGGTTCTCCCTCCTAGTGCTAAGTGGCTGAAACGATAAGTGATAAACCCATTTTCACCACTACAGCCCTCCTTCAAGGCTAGCCACGAGACTTACATTGCAAACACTGGAAGAAAGAATTTGTTTTTAGTTTAAGAGACTGAGAACCCCATTCGCTGCAAAGCAAATGCCAAGACTGAGCTCAGGGTGCACTCCACACCTGAGCAATAAGCCTGTGTCAATACTGCCTGGAACAGTCACTGTAATTAAACACAGAGAAAGGCCAAGGATGTCTCTATGCCCAATGGTGGAGCCTTTGCTCACATTAACTATGCTGGTCTTGGGTTTTCAGAGCATCAGATCCAACGTCCTTGCCAGGGCTCCTGATGGCAGAGCCTAGAATCTGCCAGGGCGCATGCACTTGAGAAACAACAGAAGAGTGAAGGCCAGGGTTTTGACCTTGGTCGCGTGTACACAGGTCAGTATGGAAAGCAGAAAGGGACTTTGATGTACTGTTCCCTTTGCCTCTTCTATCAGATCTAATTTGTTATTAATATTTCAGCTATTCTCTCTTGTGTTTAGAGGACTTGACTTTTTAATTCATCAATATTTCATGAGGCCTATTGATATTTGATCTTAAAATCAAAGTGTTCCTTAAACACAACCAAATTAAAGAATCCTCTGAGATTTTGAGTAAGGAAATGGTTTCTTTATAGCAAATCTGCTTTATTTTGCTCTTTAAATGTATGGTTCAAATACATATATATTTTTTTTTTAACAAATGGGACGGTTGCATCTATGTTTAAATCAAGGAAAGTGATCCACGAGGTGATTCAATGTTCTGTTAGTCTGAAGGTAGAGGATGGAGTCACAATAAAATGAAACAGGCCCAGCTAGCATGTCAAGTAGAAAGTTCCTGCAGGTGCCACAGGCACTGACCCCTCTTACTGATCCCTCCTACCTTCTACTACGGATGAGCATTGCTGATGTTTCCAACTAGCTAAGATCGAAACTGACCGGCAGATGTCATAATCCAGTCTTAAAAATCCAATTCCTATCTTTTTCTTTTTTATGGTAACATCAAATTCTAAGAGTCAAGGGTTCCACCTTCATGTTTGAAGAGAATTCATTTAAAGAAGGGTCTTTTAGAGGCCGGGCAGTGGTGGCGCACGCCTTTAATCCCAGCACTTGGGAGGCAGAGGCAGGCGGATCTCTGTGAGTTCGAGGCCAGCCTGGTCTACAAGAGCTAGTTCCAGGACAGGCTCCAAAACCACAGAGAAACCCTGTCTCGAAAAACCAAAAAAAAAAAAAAAAAAAAAAAAAAAAAAAAAAAAAAAAAAAAAAGAAGGGTCTTTTATATGAATAACTTACGAATGAATGTTATAAGGGCATCTAAAGCTGCCTCCATGCATCATACATGCTATAGTAGTCAGAAAGTAGAGGGAGAACTATGCTCTACTGGACCCAGACTTATGGATTTAACTAGAGCTGCCTCTGCTAAAACTGGGAGTGAGCTAGCCTTTGGAGTAACAGAGTTCATAAGCAGTTCTCTGTGCATGTGGATCATGTGGTATATGTGTATGTATTCACATGTGGGCATGTATATGCAGGTGTGTATACCATGCATGGAGTCCGGAATTCAACATTGGGTATTCCTCAACCTTATTGTTTGAGTCTCTTATGGAACTTGAAGCTCACTGATTTTCCTAGATTGACTGGCCAGTGGTTTCCAGAAATCTACCTGTCTCCACCCACAGCCACACCTCATGCTGAGGTTGCATGTGCATGCCACAACACCCAGCTTTTTAAAAGGATGTGGCCCAACGGAGTCCCTCTTTCTCCAACAGCAAATACTTTAGCAGGTGAGCCACCACCCTAGTCTCAGGAATAAAATCTGATTCTAGATCTGCTCCTGGTTGTAGCCTTCAACTCAAACCACATGGGTTGATTCTGCTGACTCGCAGCCACAACACCCAGCTTTTTAAAAGGATGTGGCCCAACGGAGTCCCTCATTCTCCAACAGCAAATACTTTAGCAGGTGAGCCACCACCCTAGTCTCAGGAATAAAATCTGATTCTAGATCTGCTCCTGGTTGTAGCCTTCAACTCAAACCACATGGGTTGATTCTGCTGACTCGCAGCCAGATAGAGGTGTCTAATGATACTAGGTGTTCAAACACTGTTGGGGATGACACAGTCCTGGGTTCCCTCACACTGCTAGGTGATGCCTGAATCACATGGCTCAAAATAAGGCTGACCTTCTAGTCTAGGAAAATTTAGTTTTCCATTCTTCAAGTTTTTCCTGTATTTGGCGGCACACGTTTGGACAGAAGGGGCTTTAGAACAAAACTGCCCTTACTATCTGCAGCCGTCAGAACAGACACAGAGACCCTCGCGTGAAGGCAGGAAGGTGAGAGGACAGCTGAGACACCTGAGCATTCTTCCCTGCGGTATCACCATGTGATGGAGCAGTTCCACACGGAGCCTCTGCAAGGAGACATGTAGAAAGCAAGGCAGAAACACCCCTTGAATCTTTCTCCAAATGGCATCTTCTTGGCCCAGTTTCCACTCACTAATGCATTATGGAAAAATCTACTTCAAAGGAACGTTTAAGCACAATTTTGTTCTAACTTTGTCTGGTTACCAAGGACTTGCTTATAAAGAATGCTTTTTATTTTTTCTGCTCACTTACCTAGTTTTTACGTACATTATCTCTGATTTCCTCAATGTCAGCTTCTCCTGCGTTATTAATGCAATCTACTGACGCTGTCTGTTGAGAATTGAAAAGATCTTGAGTTTGCCTCAAGACAAAACATAAAAGAAGGAAACTATCCTACCTTTTTACCTAGTAGTGACACACAGTCATGTACTAGTCGTGAAATACAGTCATGTACCAGAGGAAACTATCCTACCTTTTTACCTAGTAGTGACATACAGTCATGTACTAGTAGTGAAATACAGTCATGTACCAGAGGCAGATTTCCATGGGATAGATTTCCTCTTCCATCTGCATGCTGTTCTCTCTCATTATTCATCCTTCCATTCAAATGTCCACGGTCTTCTCCCTGCTACTGTGCCCTGACTTTCCTGGAGACCCATTCACTCAGCCACCTATCCAACCCCACCGAGGACTACTGCTGCAGCTTAGCAGTAAAAGTCCAGTGGACTAGTGCCCCCTGGCTCTGTCATCTACTCCCATGCCTGGCTGTCCTTGTGGTAGTATAAATCTTACTAAGTCCTTTGGGGGAAATCATTGCTTGCTGGGATTAGTAGAGCTGCTTTATGCTTGGCCACTTAAAAAGTATCTGAAGCTAAGGAAAACGAAATTTCTTGGAATTAAAAGGAAGTACCTCATAAAAATAACTTGGTGTTTCATTCCCAAGGTCTGTGACGGCAAGGGAAACTTTTTTTGTTGAGCGAGGAGGCAAGCCCCAAAGGACTGCCTTGGAGCTCAGTGCTAAAGGACAGACGGAGCACCAGAGAGATGAATGAATTTCATTACCTTGAACTTACTCCACAGGCATAGTTAGAATTCCTCTGAGAAGTCACCTAATTATGTAATATACAGTGAAATATGTGAGCATTTCATTTTGGCATTAAGCAGGATCTATCAAACTCCCTTTTAATCTAAGATTCCATACTTGAAGGGGAACAAACAAGATAGGTCGTTTCCACGGTGATGCTTTTCAGTTAGCACCAGCAGCTCATCTAAAGGTGGAGGATACATCTTCCCCTTGAGGCATCTCTAGAGAAAAGGTATCTTAGATCACCCTGGCATATTATTAGATGTCCCTGTTGTCCTAGAGTATTGTAGCCTTGGGTACATTATTTCTCACAGAAATATTGCTAGTGTGGGGGACCAGAAGGGACATCCCTAACCAGGTGGTTATTCTCCTTCTAGGTTGCCTGGATGGAACAGGGCTACCTGGCCCAGCAACAAAGCTCACAGTAGAAGCTCCTGGAGTCCTAAGCCACGCTACCACTCCTACCCATGCCTACCAATTGTTCAAGGCTCCTTCTGCCTCCTAACAGCTGGTCTAGAAGTTTCCTCCACCTCACTGGCCTCCTGGAGGAAGCATTGCTTTCTGACTTTTCTGTCACCAACAAGCCTCCCCTCCCACTCTGGACCCAGGAACTAGCCTTATCACTTTAAAAAAACTTCTCACTGGGGCTGGAGAGATGGCTTAGTGGTTAAGAGCATTGCCTGCTCTTTCAAAGGTCCTGAGTTCAATTCCCAGCAAACACATGGTGGCTCACAATCTGTAATGAGGTCTGGTGCCCTCTTCTGGACTTCAGGCGTACACGCAGACAGAACATTGTATACATAATAAATAAATAAATATTAAAAAAAAGAACTTCTCACTGTGTCAAGACAGATTATCATAGCAGAGCAAAGGAGGAGAATGCAAAGCACAAGTAGGCAGCTGTGAGTGCCGGAAACTTGCAAGACCAAATTTACTCCTGTGACGAGGAAGATGACATAGGCACGTCAACCACCCCAAATATTCCATAGGTGCAATTAGACTCTCTTAAGACACCAGCAAATTATGTGAGCTTACATGCTTGCCATTTAAGTGGAATCTGTCAAACTCCTTTTAATTTTTAGGATTCCATACTTGAAGGGGAACAAACAGCACAAGCCACCAGATTTTTGGAGACTTCAAATGTCAGGAAAACAATGTAGGACATGTAGATTTGGCCTTCCATGTTGTGAGATTTCAAATGTCAGGGAGACAATGTTGGACACGGGGATCTGGCCTTCCGTGTTGTGAAAGTTCTTCAACCACACCTTGATTGGAGCTCTTGGGACATGAAGAAGTCTTGGGGGAAAGGATGGGCCTACTTGTGGCCCTAGGGCTTCTCGATGGGGAGAGGGGTAGACTCTCCTCCCTGGCCCCCCTTCAGGACCTTTACCAGGAAGTACTCCAGAACTTCACTTCTCGGGCCTTCAGTTGGCCCCTGGGGTGAAATCTCTTTTCTATGCAGGATTCCATCCTGGAGAGCCAGCCAGTATTCATGAAAAAGAGAAGAGAACTTTCTTCTCCCTGATTGTTCAGAAGGATTGTGATGATAACTGAACCATCTCAAGTCATTTCCAACGAATGGAAAGATTAGCATCTGCACAGACGAAAAGGGCAACGCAAGCTGGGGACAGGCAAAGGCAAGCTTCTTCAGCTGATATCATCAACCACAAAACAGATGCAATGAGAGGAGGGTGGTGGTGACGCGGCCATCTTCTCAGTTGTAGACAAATGCTCCCCCCTTGCTCACACACCAGACTCCATCCTTAGGGTGTTGGTCCTAGGGCTGGTGTGCACATGGGGAGGAAGGGGCTCAGTCTCTGCACTTCATGTATCTCACACATGTGTCAGCTGGTATGAGTTATCCAACAGTGACCACATTTTGGGGAGAAATCGCCCATTGATTTATCACAGGGGGCATAAATCATAAATGCATTTAGTTGTCTTCATCGCCTTTCCTGTCATCCTGCCCCTCTGAAGTGAAATTAAGAGGCAGATGTCTTATCTGGGATCAATTCCAGATCCCATTTGGGTTTAAAAAGGAAAGCCAGGGAAGGGTTTCATACGAACCTTCACAGGTTGATCAAAGTCTTGGTGTCTTGAAGGCCAAGCCCCAGTGCTATAGTAGATAGCTCGAAGAGGTCCAGGGATGCAAGAGGTAGACACCTTGGCTCACACAGTTCCCTCACATCCCAAAGGAGACTGAAGATGCTAACAAGTTCCACACTGTCTCTAAGACAGAACCCTTCCCCCTCCCATACACACCCTGTGGCTTACAGCTGCCAAGGCCTGCAGAGATTCCTGCTCACAGGGGGAGGTCCCAAATGCCATGGAAGAACAGAGACTGCTTGGCTGCAAATTTTTAAATTTAGACTAAACCACAGCAAGGGAAGAAAAGGATCCTTCCAGAAAGTTCTCAAGGGCTTCTCTTAAACACTTCTACTTTCTCCACCCTCAGATTCTGTGGAGGTCTTCGGGGGTCCTGCCCCATTTGTCTCTTTCCTCACGATTCCTGTTCTATTATCCCTCCTGGTTCCAAGTGCTAACGTCTGCATAGTTTTGTTGTTGTTGCTTTTGTTTCTTTGTTGTCTATCCTAGAACTCTCTCTGAAGATCAGGCTGGCCTCAAACTTACAGGGCTCTGCCTTCCTCTGCCTCCTGTGTGCAGGAATGAAAGGTATGTCCCGCATACACTGATGCCAATCCTTGCACCAAAGAGGGATATGGCATTAGCGAAGCTGTTTTGAAGCTTACAAAGTCAGAAAGCTTGAGCAACTGGATTGAGATTTCCCAGTTTAAGGTGAAGTTTATCAACAAGCTCGGCTTTTCTGCTTTTTCAAATATAAGCCTTTCTAACTCTTGGTTCCTCTATGGAGTTTCCTATTTTACGGCAAGACTGAGAAATCAGTACCGTTTCCTGGGTCTTTGGAGTGCATTTATACACTCCAGCAAGGACACCAGCTCCTTATTGTCCCCAGGGAAGACGGCAGATATGGTGAAAGCGTATGCTAAAAGGAGAAGGTGTGTTCAGGGCGTGCTTTACTGAAGATGGAGATGGAGATAAACATGCCTATGAAAGCACACAGTTCACAACTTTGACCTATAAAACATGGATGGAAGCTGGACGGTCTTTGTCCTGGGACTGTCTTGACACCAGCAGCAATGTCTTGACAACACCAGTACTTGGAGTGTCGGCTCTTGGCCTCCACTGGCCCATCTGAGGCAGTGGCAGCATCTTCAGGGGTGCTGTCTATCATAGGGAAGCAACACAGACCCGAGCTTTCCTCATGTCCGGAAGTGAGCTGTTAAATGTTTCATGTATTCTTATAAAATTATTTTTCAAGGGAGCCTGAACTTTCATCTAATAAGAAGCGTTCCTAAAGGGCTGCTTCCTACACTGAGAGGAGAGGAAGGAGTGGCGCTTTGGAAAGCGAAGATAATGACTGTGCAGAGGAAACGCATTTCAGTAAGTGCTGCTTGGCTCCTGCTCACATCCTCCCCTTTGGAGTCCTGAGCTGGACCGGCCTCCTTTGAAATTCGAAAACCATCACATCTTATCCTATCCCACTGAGGTACAGAATAAGTCACATGAAAGCAAAACTGAAGTAATCCAAATCTTAAAAGCTGCAGAATTTCCATGGGTTATGGGGGTCAAATTCATAGAAACAAGAGTTGAAAGTCCCCCAAATCCAGGCTTCTGAAGCCACTGGCTCCACATGCCTGCCCCCAGCCTGGTCCTCCTTCCCCAAAGCAGAGGGCACTTGGGAAATCTGCTCCAGAGCTCTGCAGGGGGCCCCAGGAGGCTTCCTGGCCATTGAACTAATCCCCTCTCCACATCTCACTTTCAGTGCGCATTCCAGTACCGATTTCCACATGGGCTTCTCTGCTTTCCAACAAGACATGTCAGGCCACAGAATTCATGCCTGATAGTTAGCATACAGCTCACGCAAGTCCCCCAAAGAGGCCCCGTTAGCCATCACCCTCAGCTGTTTCCTCTCCTCCAGAGGAATCCCTGAGGAACAAAGAGACTAGAACAAAACCTTTTTTCACTTTGTAGAAGAGAGAACAATGCACCAAACTCAAACTGAAGGGGTGGGGGAGGCTCTTGTGAGAGGCTCTGGGCTCCAAGGAGGGTCTAAGAGGGACCAGGCTTGAAGCGCTGGGCTGTAGTACCCCCCACACCCTCACAGAAGTTTATTTTCTTCCCATGTTCATAGACAACATAAGGGCATTTGGGTGGACAAGAAGTTGGTGGCCAAAATCATCTGGCATCAGGAGGCTTATGGTTAATGCTTGGATGTAGGAAGACAGAATGCATGGTTTGGCTTATGGAGGCTATCAAACTTACCAAAAATACTGCAAAAAAGAGCTTCATTTATGAGAAAAGAACGGTGATCTGCCTACCCCCCCAGAGAGAGAGAGAGAGAGAGAGAGAGAGAGAGAGAGGGGAACTAAGTAAGCAAATAATGCCTTGTCTAGGATTAAATCCCAGTACTGTGAAAGGCTTATGCCAGGTTTAGGGACTCAGAATCCTTCCTGTTGGGCTGCTGGGATCAAGTTTTAAAAGTAAAGCCTCCCACTGGTGTACAGAGCATTCATAAACAGTGCGTAGGGAGAGGTGGAAAGCTTGCCTTGACCTAAATCCACCTAGTCTCCCTTCCATCCACAAATAAGCGCCTACTGTGTATTGGGCATCGTACCAGGTTCTAAGCTTAGAAGAAAAAAAACAAAAACAAAAAAAGCAAACAAATAATAATAATAATAATAATAAAAACAAAGCAGAAACTGTTGTGTCTCCTGGAGAAAGTAAGTACATCAGAGACAACGGTGCTTGTCAGAAGTCACCACTGCAGTTAGTGCTATGGAGAATTTGAAGGTGCTGGAGAATGATGTTTCTATGGAAGGTCATGCTCTCTGACCACAGCAGTCTTCCTCAAAAGTTAGTTCACTGACATCTAGAACTGAAGACAGTTTGAGACTCTTATTGAGTCCCTGGGTACTTCCTAAGTCCTCCACCCCAACTCACAAGAGAGCTCAAAGTTAAGTTCTAGGCAGGCTATGCTCTTGGTCCACCCAGGAGTCTCAGAACAGCAGGAGGTGCTGTGGATTAGGCTACAGATATGTGCTTTGCAGGCCAGTTCTGAAACTTGTCTGGGTGTTGGTTCTTGAATAACTTTGTTCCTTTAGCTACAAAGCATTACATTATCAGTGTCTATATCTTAAAAATCCTTCCAGGAGCAGGAAAGTAATGCTTGCATGGGGCACTGCAAGTGGTTGACTAGCATCCAGGGATGCTCCTGGACAGACGAAGCATGTCAAGTAACATGCTGTTCACACGGTGGACAAAACAGACATGCTCTGCTTTCATAGCATTCTGCTTCTCACAGGTGGAACGGCATACACGATTCACCTCTTAAGGCCCATAAAAGAAAAGCCGCAATGAAGGCTAGAGTGACCTCAGGCTGGCAGTCAATATGAACACCATAGAAGACATCGGAAACAAACCATGAAAACTTGAAGCGCCAGTCAGTGCAGAAGCTGGAGGCAGAGGCCCAGCAGGAGGAATGGGGTACAAATGTCCCAACGTAGCCAGCAGCAGAGTGGAGCAGAGAGCACCAGGCAGGAGGGGCAACATCCATGAGGACTGGAATTAGGTCATCGTGGACCAAAGCGAGGCAGCAATGGAAGTCGGAGGAAAGATCAAGATCATCTGTTTCTAGTTTCCAAAAGATCGCCCCATCCTGTGGGCTGACTTTTCATTCTGCTGATCATTTCCTGCGCAGACACTGTTTAGTTTGGTAGAGGCCCACTTATCTAGTTTTGTTATTGTTGTTTTGTTGGTCATACTTTGTCATCGTGTCCAAGACAAATTGAAATCATATAAAAATCACATCCAGACTCCACATCTGACAAAGGGTTAATTCCCCAAATAACAAGGAAACCTATAAACTCAATAGTAAAATAAAAGCACAAAAACAACCTGATTAAGAAAAGGAACAAAGGACTCGTATAGCCATTTTCCCAGAGGAGACATACGAACAGCCAGCAGGTGTCTGAAACTATGCTCAAGGCTGCAGGCTTCAAGGGAAATGGGAATTAAGGAAATCCCCATCATCCTTGTTATGAGGAAACATAATAAAATCTGGCAAGAAAGGGAACCTCTGTACAGTGATGGGCTGTAAACTGGGATATTCCTTAAGGAAAATAGTATGGAGGTTATTTAAAAATTAAAACAAAACCACCCATGGACCGCAATGCTATTTCTGGGAATAGAACCAACAGAACTGAGATTGGGATTTCTAAATGATTGACGTCCTCCCATGTCTAGCATAGCTCCACTCGCAGTGACCAGACTATGAGAACAACCAACCCGCACATGGAAAGGGATGGGGAAAGAGAATGTAGCATGCACGTAAAGAGGAGTCTACCTCATTTTCTACAATACAGATGGACCCTGGAGAAACCAGGCTAATTAAACCAGTCACAGAAGTACAAACACTACATGTTTCCGCTCACATGATCTGACTACAAGAGTCAAGGTATCAGGGGTATCAGAGGCTGCAGAACAAGACATACTGCTGGAAAGATGTGAGTTGAGGGGGGTGGAGTTGCTGTTTGAAGAATCCTACAAGGAAGAACCCCAGGCTGGCAAGGGGGCTTAGCCTGTAAGAGGGCTTGCTACCAAGCCTGATGACCCAAGTTCAATCCTCAGAACCCACAAATCGGAAAGAGAGAACCAACTCCCAATAGTTGCCATTTTACCTCCACACACATACTGTAGTGGGCAAGAGTCCTCCCTACACACACACATACACACACTGGCTGAGTTCTGGAGAGCTGCTGGACAATGGTATTGTACACATCTGGTGAGATTGGATGTGCCATCAAAGTTCCGGGGTGACACGTATGTTTGTGTTTTTCCTAGACTGTGGTCAAGGTGAGTAGATACAAATCTCCAAATATGCCAATTGTCACATGCTGTGTATAGTATACCAATTTTACCTAATGGAGAATAGGTCCTAAGGAATTCTTCCCCTAGCAAAGCACATGGACTGGAAACCCAGAGGGGATGGGGGTTTGGTTGTAACTTAGTGCAGGTATGAACGGCAGGCAGAGGGGGATCTGACTAACTTACACCTTCCTCACACTAACAGCAGGTATGTCACCAACAGCAGGATGGAGGATGAGGACTTTGCCCTCCCTTCAGTCCTGTTCCTCCTTGGCTGGTTCTATGAGGAAGTTGATAATTGCTCATGACTGACAATGAACACACAAGGTAGGGCTTCACCAACACACCTTGGGAGCCTTAGCAGTTTTCAGTCACCTAGATGAAGGAGGTATAGGTTAGTAGAAGCCCCTCTTTCTAGACTTTTGAACACTATACTGCTTAATTCTTTTTTAAAATTTTATTTTATTTAATTAATTCTTTTCATTTATTTTACACTCTGAGCACAGCTTTCTCTCCCTCCTCCCTTCTTTACTCCCACTCCCATCTACTGCCCTCCCTATCCACTCCTCCTCCATCTCATTGGGCAAGGGGCTAGCTCCCACAGCATATCAAGTTGAGGTGGGTTCAAGCTCTCCCCCCACAACAGAAAGGCGGGACAAGGTAATCCAGCATGGAGAACAAGTTCCCAAAAGTCAGCTAGGTGCCAGGTACATGTCCTGATCATCCTCTAGGGACCTCACAAGCTCAAGCTACTACACAACTGTCACACACAAGCAGAAGGTCTAGGTCAGCATCATGTAGGCTCCCTAACTGTCAGTTCAGAAAAACTGCACAGTACGGGTAATTAGTCGATTTCCAGATGTAGAAAATGGGAGCAGCCAGACACCACCTTATTCCATTAGGCAGTATTTCCCTGTCTCCATTCCACCTAAGTCCCTCAGTCTATAGTTCAGCTGAAATAAAGAGAAAAAATACCTTGGAAATAAGAAGATGCCATTGGTATGCAAAGAACGCAGAACTTACTTGGCATATTTTGACTATCATTGGGTATGCAGGCTAATAAAAGAATGTGTCTCAGTGCCAAAGAGGCAGGACTTTAAAGGCTAAGGTTAGCTCTCTACAGACCAAATGTGTACTTTGTCCACTGTTCCCGGCCAGGTAGCAGAGGCAGGCTAGACCACTGCAGTAAGGGAAGGAATTTATCCTTCCATCCACTTCTTTCTGGCTGTCCCAGGCGGCTTTAACTGCTAACTGGACAGAGTTTAGAGTCACTTGAGAAGAAAACCTAAATTGAGAGATTATCCAGATGACATCGGCCTGTTGGCAGGTCTGTGGGGTATTGTCTTGGATGCCAGTTAACACAGGAAGGTCCAGCCTACATAGATGGCACCATCCTCAGGCAGGTAGTCATGGATTGTATATAAAAATAGCTGAACATAAGCCAGTCTGCAAGTCAGATAGCAAGCATCCTCCTCCATGGCTCCTGTTGTGCTTCTTGGCATTGAGGTGAATCTGAAGTAGTGTTGTACCGAACAGCAGGAGGCCTTCCCTGATATTTGTGGTAGTCTGAGTGCAATTGGTTCCTATAATTTCTCAAAGGAAGTCACAATATTAGGAAGTGTGACTTTGTTGGAGTGGGTGTGGCCTTGTTGGAGGAAGTGTGTCACTGCAGGGGCAGGCTTTGAGGTTTCCTATGTTCAGGATACCACTCAGTGTCTCAGTCAATTTCCTCTTGCCTGCAAGATGTAGGACTCTCAGCTACATCTATAGCACCAGGTCTGCCTGTGTGCTGTCACGCTCCCTGCCATGATGATAATGGACTGAACCTCTAAAGTATAAGTGAGCCACCCCAATTAACTGTTTTCCTTATAATAGTTGCCGTGGTCGTGATGTTTCTTCACATCAATAGAAACCCTAGGTAAGACAATTTCTCTCAATGATGGACTATGACCTGGCTGTCTAAGACAAATAAATATTTCCCCCTCCTAAGCTGTTTTGGTCCCTTTGTTTATCACAGCAAGAGAAAGGAAACAACACTGGCTCTTGTTCCCAATGCCTTCCTCTCCAGCAACGCTGCATCCCCTGGCTGGGGACAATTATTACCCCAGCAATAGTTAGTGGATTTCCCAACACTGGCACAATCAACCCCAAGCGCTTCACTGACTTCTTTCTAAAACACTGCAACCTAGCCTCATAGTCCTTCCTCTGAGCCCTCGCCAGAGCTCGGATTCCCTGTCCCCTAGGTTCTTTCTGCAGCAGATATATCTGGCCCAGACTGGACAGAGGCCCTTCCTTGAGTCATGGCAGCATCACTGATATCCTCTTCACTCTCAATTTATGGATAACACTCAGATAAATAGAAACGAGATCGTAGGACTCTGCCTGCAGGCAGGGGAGCCCAGCAACCATTCTCACAAGCTCCCCATTTATCAATGCCTTGGTGACTCCAAGGTGCCCCAGTAATAGGGCAAAGGGCATGGGTTACTGTCTAATACGAAAGGGTAAAATCCTATGACAATCAGTCCATACTCTGGGATCTGGGGCAAATTTTTTCACCTATTAAACAACACTTTCAATCTGAGTTCCAGGCTGGATAGGACTACATAGTGAGACCTTATTTAAAAAAAAAAAAAAAATTAAAAAAAATAATAAGAACTTGCAATAAGAGAGCTTCCCACAGGGCAGGGCAGAACATTGTACAATAAGCTACAGTAAGCAGAAGAGTTAAGACTTTCCTAGCACAGTGGGTGAAGGCTCTCAGATAGTCCCTCGCTGCAAGACGATGGAGTCACCTGGTGAGAATATACTCCGTCCCTCATATGCTTTCTGAAGACAGCGCACCTGGCTGAAAGCCAAGGCCAACAAGCCCTGGAAGGGACATAGCAGGTGAGGCCACCGAAAAGGAGCACACAGTTGCCTGGAGCCTGGGATTTCTAGGGATTCTTCCAACGGCTGGACACAACCACTCATCAGTGTGTCCTTCCTAACATGTCTTGTCATGTTCTTCTTGCTGGAGTCACAGATGTCTGATACCAGCAGAAGGAATCAAAATTAACCCGGGAGACAAGGAAGCATTTCGCCTGCCTTCAGCTGTGAGGAAGGACGACGTGCGCTCTCACCATGGTGACGACAAACGCCTTTCCTGTTACTCGGCTGACTGACCGCGAGTAATGAATGTCCTTACTAGTTTTTCAAGACAGCTGTAGGATTTATTGCCTTTGAAAGAATACAGCAGGGACACACACTCACCCTAAACTCCCAGGGTACAGGGTGCCTGCAGTCCAGGAGAAAGAATGAGTGGAAGAGAGGGGGCGGGGTAAAGAAAGGATCCTCTCAACAAAGCCCTTTGAGAACACACCAGTGAGAAATAGCAGTCTTCTGAAGCATTTGTGGGAAACAGGGATCCCCCCTTGACTCCTGCCGTCCACTAAAGTTGATGAACCCTGGCATTGAAGGTCAACTCCTACACTGCATGTTAGCCTAGTCTTTGTCTTAGTTGTAGAGAACTCAAAACAATAAGCTCATGCGCATTCCCTGCACAAAATCCTCCAGAGTCCCTGTCACTCTTATATCAAGGAAAGATCCCAGCTTCTTGTGCCCATCAAACGCAGAGGTGCCAGGCTCTGCAGTCCTGCCAGCCTGTCACATGACACAGTCCCTGTGCCTCCTAGCCCCAGCCATGTATCCCTTGGTGCATTCTCTCACATCCCCAACCCCATGGTTTCTTTAAGTTACCTCTGTCCCCCTAGAGGCTTCCCTTCCTGGCCCATCTACAAGTATGGCCACCATGCCATTCTTCATCTTGGAGAGAAGTTTGTCTCATTCAGAAAACATATCATATTTCAAGTGTTATTTGTGATCTGCTTCAGTTCTCTGTGATTCCTTTGTAGGTTTATAGCAACCCCACACCCCTGAGCTCTCTTAGAATACCCTGAGGCACAAGAGACCCCAGTAAACAGTTAGCCCATGATGAACTGCCCAGTACCTTCTTTCAAATATTGCTTCTGCAACGGTCACATAGCAATCTGGCTCTATGGAAACAGATACAGACAGTGTAAGGGTGGTCATGAGGACTATTTACACACACACACACGCACACGCACACACACACACACACACACGTACTTATCTTTGGGTTGCTCATGATCATGGGAAAATCCTATCTCCTTTCCACCTGCTCAAAGGAAGGTGAAAAGCCATACATGGGAGTACTGGAATATTGGAATTTAGAAGAAAAAGAGAAAATAAAAAAAAAAGTCTTTCCAAGTGGCTTTCAGTTATTGGAAAACTGAGTTCCCAAAAGAATTAGCCCTTTAGAGGTAACCAACGGCTCTGTAATTGGACTTAAGGCCCACTGTACAGAGGGGATCATGCCTGGTAACAGAAACCTAACCATCTTCTTGGCTAGTGAAGTGGATCTTGGAGAAGAACCTACAACTGCCACTTTACTAAACCAGTATCACCCCTAAGTACATTCTAAATACGTGTCCTTATACCCACAGATAAGTTTAGTCTTCACCCGCATCAAGGAAACTTCGCAACAGATGGAGACCATTACAGAAAACCACAAGCCATGTGGAGTTGTGGAACCCTGTCCCAGTAGATACATCTGCAACATTTCCCACACCCAATGCTCAGAGTTCATTGAGGAAGAGGAGGCAAAAAAGTCTAAGGCCACCTAACGGTGGTGCAAGTCTTTAATTCCAGACTTGGGAGGAAGAGGCAAGAGGATCTCTGTGAGTTCAAGGCCAGCCTGGTTTATAGAGCTAGTTCCAGGACAGGCAGAGCTACACAGAGAAACCTGTGTCTCAAAACAGACACCACACACAGAGCTACACAGAGAAACCTGTGTCTCAAAACAGACACCACACACACACACACACCACAAGATTGTAAAGGTCAAAGGAACACAGAGTTTCTTGTGAGATTGTGTCTCTGAGAAATGTCAGAGGTTACTCCCATAAAGTGTCACCAACAAGACTTCATAAAAATAATCTGAACAAAAACAGCAACAGATGGGACTGGAGGGATGGCTCTCCCAGAGGTCCTTAGCTCAATTCCCAGCAACTGCATGGTGGTTCACAACCATCTGTGCTGAGATCTGGCACCCTCTTCTGGCCTGCAGGCACACATGTGGGAGGAACACTGTATACATAATAAATCAATAAATCTTTTCATTTTTTAAAAAGAATAACAATAGACACACTAATGAGTATGAAGGTGTCAATCCTACACAAGAACTATAGGCAAGTAAGGAGTGCTAAGAGCAGAAGACAAAGTCTGTCCCAGAGGGGAACATAGCAATTGGTTATCCACTACAAATGGTCAGCCCTGCACATCAGACAATAACATCACCCAGACGGGGCAGATTGTGCTGATGTGTGTAGTAACATCACCCAGACGGGGCAGGTTGTGCTGATGTGTGTAGTAACATCACCCAGACGGCGCAGGTTGTGCTTATGTGTGTAGTAACATCACACAGACGGGGCAGGATGCACTTAGGTGTGTAGTAACATCACACAGACGGCGCAGGGTGCACTTAGGTGTGTAGTAACATCACACAGACGGGGAAGGTTGTGTTTATGTGTGTAGTAACATTACACAGATGGGGCAGGTTGCACTTAGGTGTGTAGTAACATCACACAGACGGGGCAGGTTGTGCTGATGTGTGTAGTAACATCACACAGACAGGGCAGGGTGCACTTAGGTGTGTAGTAACATCACACAGATGGGGAAGGTTGTGTTTATGTGTGTAGTAACATCACACAGACAGGGCAGGGTGCACTTAGGTGTGTAGTAACATCACACAGACGGGGCAGGGTGCACTTAGGTGTGTAGTAACATCACACAGATAGGGCAGGGTGCACTTAGGTGTGGAGTAACATCACACAGACGGGGCAGGGTGCACTTATGTGTGTAGTAACATCACACAGATGGGGAAGGTTGCGCTTATGTGTGTAGCAACATCACACAGACGGGGCAGGGTGCACTTAGGCGTGTAGAAATACACGTCAATAACGAATGACAAAAAGAGCCCATGATTTCCTGCAAAAGAACAAAGAGGGCATATGGGAGGGTTTAAATAGAGGAAATGAAAGAAGAAAATGATGTAACTATATTATAATCTCAAAAAAAGAAAAGAAATAATAAAAAATAAATAAAAATAAAAAGCTGACTCTGTCTTTGCTCAGAAGCTAAGGCCCCCCCACCCCCTCCCCCACCCCTGTGATGCAGGCTTCATTGAAAGATGAGGTGCAGGGACGCTGAGCTTTTACAAAACTCCTCAGGGGCACTGAGGCAGACCTAAGCCTCTGGCCATCCTGAATACCACAGGGACAAGGCAGACTATAGCAAAGGAACAACGCCTGCCTGGACAAGGCCCCATGCAGTCCTTTAGAGACCTCGGAGGATCAGTTTTAATCTTGGTGCCTTCAAGGGCACGTCTACAGTGCTTGGAAGGCAAGCCCTGGGGTGCTCCTAGGATCACAGCCTTCCCTTCACCCCATCTAAAACTGGCTTTGGCTCTCTCCCTGTGGTCTCCACCAGGTCACTGAGGACCATTCAAGAACCCTGAGCCCCAGGATACTCTTTCTTGTCTTCTTTCTTTTCTGGTGTAAGGACTAGACCCAGGGCCTTGTGCAAGCTAGCCAAGTGTTCACTCTGACCTACACCCTTGCAGCCTATTTAGAGGATCCTGAAGGACTAGGAAGCAACCTACCATCTCCCAACCTGCTCTTGAGATAACTGAACAGCAAAAGCCACACACAAGGGGATTATCATTTGCCTCTGACTTGCCTTCATCCTTTCCGAAGAGGAAAGTCACTTACACACACAGACAGCCTTGTCCTGAGACCTTGCAATTGTCTCTTTTGCTCTTGCCCACAGCCCTGGGTTTTCCAGCACCCCGAATCCTGTCCTCCTGCAGACTGTCTTGCATGTGGGGACAGTGAAGCCAGATGACAGACTCACTGTTCCAAAGACACAGGACACAGTGTGGAGCCTGTGACCTGTGCTGATTTCACTTTATTCTTCCTCAAGCTATCTGCATGCTCCTTAAGGACCAAGCTTAGGGCCTGACAGGTGCCACTGACTAACTCCATCAACTGCTATTGGTGCCTCAGTTTCCACTGCAAAAAGGGGGCATAAGAGTAGAGTCCCCATCTCACACCATGGCACGCGAAAGGCTTAGAACAATAACTGACACTTGGCACTCAATAAAAATTTGCCTCAGGTATCAGTGTCATCTTATGATTTAAGAACACAAGAGATCAATTTAAAGCTCCTTATTTATTGAAGGAAACTTGAGTTCAGGGGGATGGATGGAGAGGAAGTAAACAGAGAATTCAAGAACAACTTCTGTTGCTCCACATAGAGCCCTGTGAAGATGGACTGCTTAGTGACATCCAAGAGAAAAAGATGGGTCGTTATCTACATCACACACACACACACACACACACACACACACACACAAGCTGGCAATGTTGCCCTTTAGGGGTTAATACTTTACTCCTAAAGTTAAATGACAGGTTACCTATTAACTTATTCTTGGTGCGGGTAGAAGAACATGGTGCCTGGGTGTTAGATGTTTCCCCTCTCCTCCTGCTTTCCCCACCTTTCCCCACCCCACCTCTCACCTCCTCCTCAGAGAGGGTAAGGCCTCCTCTGGGAAGTTGACTGAGTCTGTCCTATCGCCTCGCTGAGGTGAGACCAAGCCTCCCACCCCGTGCCTAGGCTGAGCAATGTGTCTCTCCATAGAGAATGGTTTCCACAAAGTCAGTTCATGCATTAGAGTTATCTTATTATCCCATTACCAGAGGCACTGTGTTTTTCTTCTGCCCACACCAAGAGTAAGTTAATAGGTAATCCATTATTTAATTGTTACAAGTAAAATATTAACCCCTAAAGGGCAACATGAAGTTTGTCAGCTCCTGGGTAGATTGGTCCTTCCCTGGAAACATCATTCTCAACCTTCCTAATGTTGTGACCCTTTAATACAGTTCCCCATGTTTTGGTAACCCCCAAACATAAAATTATTTTGTTGCTACTTCATAACTGTAGTTTCGCCACTGTTATAAAGTATGATGTAAATATCTTATATGCAGGATACCTGATATGCAACCCTCAAGGGAGTCACAGCCCTCAGGTTAAAAACTGCTGGATTTAGAGCAATGTTGTTCTATTGAAGTCCAGGGAGAGCTAAAAGCTTTTTGAATCTCTTCAGTCCCTGTACTGAAATCCAGACTAATGGTCTCATGGTATGATGATGTGGGATGTCCCTCTGTATATGTGCTGCTTTTATTAGTTGATGAATAAAGCTATTTCAGCCAATGGCTTAGCAGAGTTAAGCCAGGCGGGAAATCCAAACAGAGATAGAGAGCAAGAGTGGGCGGAGTCGAGGAGATACCATGTAGCTGCAGAAGGGGAAAGATGCCAGAACATGCCTGGTAAGTAACAGCCTTGTGGCAATACAGAGATTAATGGAAGTGGGTTAACATAAGATGTAAGAACTATCTAGGAATACACCTGAGCCATGGTCAAATAGTATTGTAATTGATATAGTTTCTGTGTGATTATTCCAATCTGGGCAACCAGGAGGGGGAGCCGGGAAATGAAAGAGCAATCTCCGTCTACAGCATGAGGAGCATGAGGAGATGGGTAGGATGGGAAATGTGTAGGGTGAATCGCCTAGACACAGCCCTGAGTGTAGCACAGGCACAGCCGTGAGTGTAGGGCTGAACACCCAGGCACAACCATGAGTGTAGGGCGGAATGCACAGGCAAAGCCCTGAGTGTAGGGCAGAACTCACAGGCAAAGCCCTGAGTGTAGGGCGGAACTCACAGGCACAGCCATGAGTGTAGGGCAAAACGCCCAGGCACAGCCATGAGAGAGCTCATTATTCTCCTCATGCTGCCCTCTGCCATGTGAGGATTCAAGATGGCAGCCTTCCAGACCAGAACCCAGTTCTTCCCACACATGCTGGCCC
This sequence comes from Chionomys nivalis, assembly GCF_950005125.1. Classification (NCBI taxonomy): domain Eukaryota; kingdom Metazoa; phylum Chordata; class Mammalia; order Rodentia; family Cricetidae; genus Chionomys; species Chionomys nivalis. The sequence continues at coordinate 26,918,180 of NC_080090.1, read as the reverse complement.
CCTGGTCATGAACTTCCAGGCTCCTAGATTGTGAGATATAAGTCACTGTCAATAAAACACTCAGACCATGGCATTTTAATGCAATCCAAATCAACAAGGGAATACCTTGTCTCCTGAATCTTGCCAAAGAGGGAACTGATCTTTATAGTCTATTCTTTCCATCACTCCACTGACCTGAGAGCCACGGTCTCCTGTCATGTACCCACCCGTCAAATTCCAAGGCCATCATCTGTAATGGTAATAAGACTCAACCTTTCAGGTCCTGGTTCTAGCTCAAGGCCTGCGCTCTCCTTCCCAGCATTCCTATCCTAAGCATGGTAGCCTGGGTGTGAAGCAGCACCGAAGGAGTCATGAGGATGGGGACCCACCTCACCACTAAAAAGCAGGAAGGCCCTGAGCATTCTAGCGCAGGATCTCCAGCACAGAAAAGCATACTGTGGCTGTACAGACCATTCAAGAAGAAAGGAGCCTGGGAGCGGGCAGACCTCCACTGCCCTTCTCAGCAGTATTCAGGGTAACACACCATGCAGAGGGCATCTCAATGATGCACAACCACACAACACTTTTCTAATTTCCCCAAAGACTGTTTAAAGCAGGCACTGACACACAGTCCTAAAGCACCATGGAATAGCTATTTCAGGTTCCGTGGGCCAGGTCTCTGTCGCAAGCAAACCCAGGCATCAGCCATAGCACTGTGAAAGAAAATGGGCATGCACACACTAAAATATCCCTGCCTACTGACTGAAAAATTTGGCCTTCCTATGCTTTTCATCATGGAGTATTTTTGCTTTTCTTTAAGTTTTATTCATTTCTGTGTATATGTATGTGTGTGAATGTGTGTTTGTAAATTCTGTATTGTGCAGACACGTGTGCATTCCTGAGCATTTGCATACGGAAACCAAAGGAGGACATCAGGCATCCTGGTCTATTGCCTTATTCCTCAGAGATCCTCCTATCTTTGCTAGCATGACAAGCTGATGCAGCCTGCCTGGTTTTTGTTTTGTTTTGCTTTAAAAGCAGGTGCTAGAGATTTGAACTCAGGACCTCATGCTCATAGAGCAAAAACTCTTCCCTGCTGAGCCATCTCCTCAACCCATTGTTGCTGCTTGTCCTTTTTGTTTGTTTATTTTAATTTAAAAATACGCAAGTTATCCATATACTACAGTCTGCCAAAGCAGGTAGTAAGCCAAATGAAGCTTGTGGGAGAGAGGCTGCCAACCCCTTCTGCGTGTCATTTCATTAATCACTTCCTACTGGTCCAAGCAGGATCCCTCCATGTTTTATACTTCAGGGAACTAACAAGTGACAATAAATAATTCAATAACTTTAAGTTAGAAGAGCAACCATGCAATGGTGGACAGGCCAGTCATTTTCCTAATTTAATGTACACAGCATTGATTTAGAGCAAACCCTGGAACAAGCACTTCTGATGTTGCAGAGTTCATGTTTTATTCCAAATCCGTTGGAGCTGGTGTTAAGCCACTAACCAAAGAGTATTAAGCAAAAGTAAATGGTGTCTCATAAATGACTAAACAGCTCCTCACTTCCACTCTTGGAAATAAGTACTGGCAAGGGACACATTGCATAGGCAATAACAAGGCTGCCTTCAGAGTTTCTTGGTCAATCTCCAAGAATGCATTTTCTCTAGTAATATGCTTGAAGATGTTTCATCACGCAGCTGTCTTAAGCAAGGAGGGCCTAGGTAAATACTAAACAGCTTTTAAATGTGACCATCACAAGTGCTCCTCCAGTCTTTCCCCCCCATATCTTCTGCCTTCTCTTTCTTGAAACCCAGATGAAGTCCAGCTGATGTACTGAGGAGTGGACCCAGAGCTACCCTCAAAGACCAGATAGCATATAGAAAGGCCTTGGAGGCCACCTGCCAAGCTCCGGTCAAGTGCAGCTTTGCTATTGACCTCCCTAACACCATGTGTAGTACAAGCATTGTAAGTTAGCAAACCCATAGAATTACATGAAATAATGAATTGCTATTTTATGACAATAAATATGTGTTGTTTTACAGCATAAGTCTGGTGTTTTTCCTTCCTTTCCCCCTTCTCCTTGCTTCCTATTGCTGTATAACAAATTACTAAAATCAGAGCACTTGCTGGCACTGTTTTCGAAGGCTGTAGGTGAGGTAGAGAATGGACTGACTTTTCATCCCAAGGCCTGACCTGCTAAGAATTCACTGCCGAGGTTACTCACAATATTGAAGGAGATTCCTTTTCCTGTGTCTGAAAAACTGAGAGACCAGCTTTCTTTTGGGGGTTAGCTGGAGGCCCCTTGGGTCTAAAAGGTATCAATTGCTCCATCTGCTTGGGATTCTCAAGTAGCTGTCTACTTCATCACACCAGCAACGAGAATCTCTGGTCTCTGCCCTTCTTCGAGGGTTTTTGATTAAACAAGCCCCATCCAGGATAAAGTCTCATTTGATTAGCTCACATTAATTGGAAGGGGATAAAAAACACCCCTCACCACTAGGAAATTCTATTGGTTAGAAACAGGTCACCGACACTACCCACACTGAAGGTGAAGTGGTCACATAGCACATAAACCCTAAAGGGATGGGAGCCAGAAAGTTCCCTAAGGTTCTCTTTGCCAGACCTTTTGCCAGGCTGCAATACGATGCAAGCTGACAGGATTGTTCAAAATGGGGAACCTGTCTTTATAATAATACTCATCAATAAATAATGGTTAAAGACATCAACAGAAGCAACTTTAAGACTGGACGTCGACGTCCTAGGAAGTATGGAGTTTAGAGCTCAACCTTGTGTGTGTTGGTCAGTGATGAGTGGTTTTTCAGGGTTTAGGGCATGAAACACTCTGTATATTGGACTGGACCAAGGAGAACAGGAGTGGTGAAGAGCTCACTCCCTCAACTATTTCTTCTGTGTGGGGCTCCCATCAAGAGCATCGACTTCGGGCAGAGAAATACTAGGAGTGTTTACTCTCAGACCCCACCCCCATAGTGAGTTCAGAAGCCCCATGCAGGCCCTGTGTGGGAACCAGCCCCCCTGCAGGGCTGAGGCTTGCTTACTCCTGAGAACCACTGTTTTGTGAGAATCGTGTTCCATTCTGTGAACCGCTTTTTCCTCTCTCTGGATGGTGCTTCCTGTTTTTACAGTCTTGAAGATAGCCAATTACTGCGTGTCAGACACAACCCTTCACTAAATCGCTAGTGTTCAGAATAATGGAGAAAGATGACTGCTTAGACCTTCCATGCCATTTCACTTTATTGAGGTGCTAAATCGTACCAGGGAGCTAGGCAAATTTACCACCTCTACCCTCACGAGGAAGTTCATAAAACAGAGAACACATGAAGATGTGAATGTCGTGGAATTCTCCACAAGGGGCTTGAAGGGCAGGGAGGGGTGCACTAGTAATTTCTAGTAATAAAAGACCCTCTGACTACAGAAGTCCTTTCTGCTTTTGCTTGACATTCATTTACAGGACCCTTGCTCCAGAGCATCAGGAACATGCCAACCCAACAGTCAGCACTGCTCATGGGGGAAAGGAAGGCACGCTAAAATCTGTACTTCATCCAAAGACTTAGGGCTTTGCCACTGTCTCTCCCTAAGAGCAAGGTCAGAATGTTTCAGTACCAATAACTCCAGGTAGCTGCTTTCACTCCAGAATCTCCAAATGGAAGAGATTTATAGAGCACAACACATGCCACACACAATGGAGAGGATCCATAAATGCATCTCAAGGGCCCATCACTTTCTTCTTCTTTTCCTTCAGTATTCTGTGTGATGTCAGGCCACCTGTGAACTTTGCTTTTCTTGTAAAATATCCAGGGTCCTAGACCCTGTAATCAGACTTTTCTTTGGACTGCCAGCTCCCAAACCAAGACATGGGAACTTATTATTAATTACAAAAGCTTGACTTTAGCTTAGGACTGTTCCCAACTAGCTCTTATAACTTAAATCAACCAGTTTTATCCATCTATGTCTGCCATGTGACTCATTACTTCTCTTCAGTATAGTACGTCCCACTTTCTCGGACTCTGCCTGCTAAATTCCACCTCTCTTCTTTTTAGAGTTCCTATCTATTTTGGAAGCCCCACCTCTCCTCTTCTGCCTAGCTATTGGCCATTCAGCTCTTTATTAAACCAATCAGAATGGTCCTCGGCAGGCAAGATAAAACAGCAACACATCATTCCCAGTGTATAGAAAGATTATCCCATAACAGGTCTCTCACCTGGCACTCTCCATCACTAAGCCCTGTCCTTACAAATCCTTAATTCAGATGCATACTGCACTTTGTACTACAGAGGCACAGAATGTCCTCACCCTTCTTCTCCACATCCTATACACTCACTAGGAATGAGCATGGCCTCTGCCTGAAAACCATCACCCCAATTAAATCTTAGATTCTAGCATCTAAAATCTTGTGTTATGTCCAAGAGGGAACCTTTTCTCTCATTTGAGGATTAAGTTCTAAACCCAGTGTCTCTCACTGGTCATACTCCGACTCACGGTGCAGAGTCCTAGATATTCTCAGTAAACCAAGCACAGTCAGTGTCTCTCTACCTTCAGAGGTGGTGGTTATTCCCAAGGTTAGGCACCAGGTGATCCCTTTGGGAACTATACTGTACAGAACACATGCAGCTTTAATCCCCAGATTTATTGTATCGGTAAGGTAAGATCCTATGTGTATCAGAGACCTATACAGGTCATGATGGAATGACTTTCCCCGTCATAGTCCTGTAATGTACGTGCTCTCTGGATAGGGCAGTTAGCAATGGCTACCTTCTGTTTCTTTTTGACAATGTGTTCAGTTCGTTCATGTCTCATAAACCAAACAGACAAAACAGAGAAAGGAAGATTGACATGGTCTGGATGGTCTCATGCTTCTATACAGCCAAGATCATACAGGGAACAAGAAGATACCCAGTGATGCCTGCTCTACCTGACTTTCGGCTAAAATCCTATCTTGTAAAGTGACACAGTGATGCCCAACCGCCAATTCGTTGACATGAGCCTGTTAGTGGACCTTGTTTAATAATGTGGGCTATGAAGACACATTTCCAGAGATCTGAGTGCAGGATAGGGTCCAAATAGCCATAATTTTAATTTTTTCTTCTGAGAACTCAGACTAGCTACCAGCTTTCAGGAACCTCAGGATTAGGCTCCTCACAAATATTAAAGTCAGTCACTGATGCTCTAGTATATGGGTTCAAAGGCTAAAAAGCATTGTATTGATTTCACTTGGGACTAAGAAATACTTAGAACAGAGGACAGACAAGCTGATGAGCACACCAACCTGTGTCCAAGAATAGAGAGAAGATTCTAGCTAGAGCTGGCCCAAGGAAGTCCTACAGAAGCATGCATAACTGAAGAGACGGCTTCAAAGTCTCTGAATCTTAACGTTTTACAAATCTGGAGCCTACCAGGTAGCTCTGGCTTCAAGGAAAACAAATTAAAGAGAAGAGCGGCATAACAAGGAATTTTTTTTTAACACAACACAGTAAACACATCTTCACAGGTGCCTTCCTTCTCTCAAAAACACTTCCATTTCATGACTACCAAAGTCATGGTATTTGATTCTGGCTAACCCACAAACATAGACTGGGAAGCCATAGATCATAGGACACTTATCCGAGGACGATCTGGAGGTTGCAATGAAGACTGATCATGGCCACCACTACACAGACGGCGTAAGCACCAACTCACCTTTCGGTCTGGCCAGTTGTATTTTGCAAAGATGGTATCATATGTGTCCACGGCCCCATCAGTTATGAGCATGATGGCCTGGCTGCAGATGCTTCCTTGTCCTGTGTGGTTGAACTGTGGAAAGAAATGTTTAAAATAAGATACATGTCAGAGAGTCTGTGTATGCACAAGACCTCCACAGCATGTGGTCCTCGAAATCCAAGAGCTCATTGCGTGCCACCAATACAACCCACAGGAGAAGCTCGTGCATGGGTTCAAACTAACAGCAACTAACTGCAGATGTTGGAACTACTGTAGACCAAGGCGCTCTCTCTCTCTCTCTCTCTCTCTCTCTGTTTGTGTGTGTGTGTGTGTGTGTGTGGAGGGGGTTCTAAAACACATGCCTGCAAGCTACCTAAGTTTTCCGGCCTGCAAGTTCTACCTTCATCGCTGAACACAAGGCGCTGGGGAGTTGGCAAAGGTGCTCATAGAGTACACTGTAAGGGCAGCGGGCTCTGAGAGAGGCAACATAGCTGTCAAAATCTTAATGAGGCTGATCTGAGGGAGTCGAGTAGGTACAGAACATTTATATGTTAAAAATCAAAACAAGTTTCAGACAAGACGGAAGCTAGGAAAATGATAAGTCACACCCCAAGGTTAAGTACTCATTTTGAACACTGAACTTAAAATGCATATCTTAGTGTGAAGGATTTGTAATCGCTTGCTAGCATGTGTGGCATGCTGATAACCCCAGATTGCACTTGCGAGTGTGCAGATCCCAACTGCAGTTTCCACTCTTCGCTAGGGATGGGGCATATGCTTGAAATTCCAGCACTAGGGAAATTGAAGGGCAGCAGGATTGATGCAAGTTCAAGGTCATGCTGGTCTATGTTTCCAGGCAAGCCTGGGTTAAGTCTCCATTCCCCAAACAAACAAATAAAAAACAAAAAAAACCCAAAAATCAAATAACGGGGGCTGAGGGTTGGGTGCCTGAGACACGGCTTGGTGGTAGAGCACTTCTTGTTGTAAATGTGCCAGGCCACACCACACAGACACACACACACAGGCAGGCACACACACACACACAGCTCCATACATTTCTGGGTAGAAGCTGCAAGTGAACAGACATTATTACCAGAGTTGTGTACCCTTCCTATGAAGAGGAGGTAAAGAAAAAAATCTGTAATGAATGTTATTAATGATGCAAGTCAAAATAGCACCAAGTCTTTAAACACCCCACAATTCAATAACACTGCTGAGGCACTGACATACAGAACAGGTCTTTAACCTTCAGAAGAAACTGCTCCCTCTACTATAATCCACTGTTTATTCACTTGCTAACATGAGTGAATGTTGCTGGGGATGAAACATGCCCAGCTCACTTCCTTCCCTTAATTTTGTATTCTCTTTGAAAAGGCATAGAAAAACTATTCTGTATGTCTGATGATGATGATTCTAAAAAGGAGAAAGCAGAGAAGGGAGTCAGGAAGTGAGGAGTTTTATGAACTGCTCTCAAGGAAGACTTCATAAAGAATGTGGGTTTTTTCCCCCTTTCTTTTTCTTTCTTCTTTAAAATCCTGTCTCAACAACAAAGACAAAATCCATCTTGAGTGTTGTAATACCTGCGGCAGGGCTGCGTCCCTGGCACCCGGCCGCCCGCATGGCTTATGCCCCAAAATAATTACACGGAAACTGTATTTTTTTAATCACTGTCTGGCCCATTAGCTCCAGCCTCTTATTGGCTAGCTCTTACATATTGATCTAACCCATTTTTAATATTTTGTGTAGTATCACGAGCTGGCTTACCAGGAAAGATCTTAACCTGCATCTGTCTGGAGTGGGAGAATCATGGCAACTCCCTGACTCTGTTCCTTTCTCCCAGCATTCTAACCTGTTTACTCCACCCACCTAAAGGCTGGCCAATCGAATGGGCCAAGGCAGTTTGTTTATTGACAAATGACCTTCCTCCATCACTTGAGGGTGAGTGGGTGTGTGAAGGGATGGAGACTGAATTGAAGCTCAGTGGAAAAGAACTTTGCTAACCTTTCCCTAGAGGAAAAGGGGCACCCCAGAAAAGAATGTGTTAAATGTATTGGCCACAGCACTGGGGGAGATTGAAGGATACTCTTAGCCTTGCTGGTTAAGGTGGCCAAGGGAACAAATAAGACATTCAAATTGAATATATTAATATCTAGTCTTTATGTAATTAAAAGTCTGATATGTTCACCATAGATAATTGAATAGATGGATGGACGGACAGACAGACGGATGGACGGATGGATAGATGGAATTATTCTGAGGCCTTTTTAGGACAGAGCAAGCCAACCACCACACATGGAAAGTCATGATACACTGTAAAGTCCTCAATTCTAATCTAGTTCCAAATGCATGCCTGAGATGTTCCTTTTCCAGAGCATCCATTTCTTCATTTGTAACATGAGAATAACATTCTTACATGGTTGTTATAACAGAGGTTAAATGTTTATTGTGTGCTAGGATAGAAGCTTAAACATACCAAATCTTTATTGGTCTTGGAGATTGAAACTATGCTTATCTTCCTTTCTTCCTTTCATAGACAGGAAGGTTGAGGCTCAGAGACATCAGCCGAAGGAGAAATGGCTACTGTCCAACAACTGATACCTGAACACAGGCAGGCCAGCCCCAGCTCCCATCTGCACTGGCACAATCTGTTATGTGGGATGTCCTTCTGTATATGTGTTGCTTTTATTGGGTAATAAATAAAGAAGCTGCTTGGGCCTATAACAGGGAAGAATAGAGCTAGGTGGGAAAACTAAACTGAATGCTGGGAGAAAGAAGGTGAAGTCAGAGAGAGACCATATAGTTGCCAAAGGAGAAAGACACCAGCCACCAGCCAGAACCTTACCAATAGCCCACATTCTCATGGTAATTCACAGATTATTAGAAATGGGTTAATTTAAAATATGAGGGCTAGCTGGGAATATGCTAGAATCACTGGCTGAACAATGTTGCAATTAATACAATTTCTGTGTCATTATTTGGGTCTGGGCAGTCGAGAAATGAACAAGCAGTCTCCGTTTACAGTCTATACTCTAGGTTTTCAGTAAGGATAGGGAGGTTCCTGAGCAGCTAGTGAATGTCATGATCTGAGAATGTCCTCCAATTGTCCTTGTTTTGGAGGTGTGACCTCTTATGTGAGAGGTATTGCCAAGTGGAAGGTCTCTTTATCACCAAGATGGCTGCCCTCCAAAGAGACCAAGATAGTTCTTGAGAAAGCAAGTAGTAAGAGTGAGCATGGCCTTCAGTGTCTCTGACTTCCTGATCCAAGACAAGGACCTCTCATTCTGGCATACACTCCTGCTACAATGCCATTATCTGCCACCAGGCTCTCAACATTGGTCAACCAATGGGGCTCCTTACAACCTCCCAGTCTATGAGTAATAACTACCTTGTCCTCCCTACTGAGACACCACTAAGATTCTCTCAGGGTATTGTCTTTCTTCCTTACTTCAGTAAGAAAACAAAGCCTCCTATCATGGTCTCCTGGACAGGTTGCTGGGGCAATGGGTAAGGAGGCCACATTCTATACAGTCCTCCCAGTCTTTAAAAAACCCATAGCAAGCCTCCAAATAAAAGCCATTCCTGCTTCAGGTCATAGAGATTTCAGGGACCAGGGAATGGGACTAACCATGAAACTCATTCAAAAGCATTCTGGAAGAAACAGTCCCAACAAAAAGAAAGAAAGGGAGGGAAAGGAAGGTTTCTGAGTCCTGTGGCTTAGAAGTCAGGACCCCCCAGGAGCTGTGCATTACAAAGCCAGCCCTTTCCTCTCAGGCAGGGCGCCCTTGCATATCATCTGAAGCATTGCAGAGTTGCAGGATTTTGAGGACTGCATTTGAATTCAAATGCTTTGATGACTAATATCTCTTCTCTTCATATTTGTCTAGAACATTTTTTTTTCATTGACTAGGGAGCGTGAGGAAAGTGTTTTCCATAATAATAGCAATGACAAGGGCCTGGTGATGAACCACAATTAGCTCCCTGCTTCATCAGTTAGCAGCGAAACTTTCAATGCATCCTGACATTTCGAGCATTTGGTTGTGATTAACAGTCTTTGAAATGTCACTGAATTTTATTTAATTGGCTAAGAAAAATTTTTAAAAGGTAATCACTGCAAAGATCACATTCATCGCCAAAAAAGATAATTGCAGTTGTCACATGACAAGGTAGATGCTAACTACTGTAGCAAACTGGTTCTGTGTTCTTTATGGAGTCTAATGAATGGAGCAGAGATCAAAAACTGGAGAGGGCTTAGAAGTTTATTTCAATGCTCTTTTCAAAGCCATGAGTATCAATGATCACAAGCCTTTAAGTTATCTGAGAAAATACCAAAACTGAAATGTTGGTAATTGCACGACAGAATAAATTCCATTTAATTATTGCAACCTCTGAGCCATTCTAAGCTCCACCCAGGCAGTCTTAATGTGTGTGTATAGGTCTCTCCTCTCTCTCTCTCTCTCTCTCTCTCTCTCTCTCTCTCTCTCTCTCTCTCTGTGTGTGTGTGTGTGTGTGTGAAAGCTTTTAATTTTAGATACGCTTGTAAAGTCAGACATAACACATAGGAAGAGAATTCTATCACTTAAAGGCCACATGGATGAAGTGGAAAATAGATAAAGCCTCATTTTCATGGGAGATTAACCATCTCTGTGTTTGTGTAAGAATTTAGCTTACTCAATGGAGAGAGATGGGGAGAAATGTTTCTCTATTAGATGAATGTGCACTCAGACAAATACGGTGCCAGCTGCTAGCCAATGTTCAGCATGGGCATTTGGCAGCCTTCACTGGAGCTGTTTCCACTCTCCAGGATTGATGAGCAATCCATTTGGGTCTGATTGGTCAGACTCTATAGGGTTTCTATAGGCATATGGATCTGTAGAAGGTTTCACTGTTTAAGATAAGGGGAGCCATTAAGATGGCTCAGTGGGTAAAAGGTACTTGTCACCAAGTCTGACGACCTTAGTTCAATCTCCCGATTCACATGGTGGAAGAAGGAACAGACAAGCTTACGCTGGCCTCCACAATTACACACACATACATTCATACACACATACTTGTGATAAATATTTACTAACAAGGATTTGAGCAGGGTTAAAGTTACCCATATTGGTATTTCCTCTGGATGTTAGTGGTCTCTGGCACTGTGTACACAATATTTTGAAGGATATAAAGGGTGTTTTGCCCAACCATATACTTAGTGGACCCATACTACAAGATGTTAATATTAAGTTTATGATATGATATAAAGTATTATGTGAGCCCAGACATCTAAGTACCAAAATAAACAACACATTTCTCTAACCTACAGACTTCTCCTAGCTTTTAATATATATAAATACAATGGCCCTTCTTGCAAAATATATAAATTTTGAAGTGAAGAACATATATGTGTGAGTACACTGCAAATATCCAGCATAAGGATAGCTCCCCAGCTTGCACACCATCCTCTGTTGAAGATTTTAGTGGCTCAGCATTTATCTGGCTGTATCACTGGCTCAGGAATGTTTGAAGCCAAAACTGATGAATGAAGGGGACAAGTAGAGAAAACAATTAAAACAAATGTTCCAGAGAAAGAAAAGGGAGAGGGGATGAATGAGAGGCCATGTGAGGGGCAAGGCTGTCTCTGAGAAGAAGCTAGAGCTGTTTTGAGGCAGGATAGAGAGACTTGGAGTTCGGGGTATATAGGCCCATATTTCTATATGGCATGGCAACCAAGCCATCAAGTCATAGGCCACACCTGAGATGGGTCACGTATCCTGCCAGGCAGGCTGTCGCTAACCTAACAAAAGGTCAGGATGTTTTGCTCCTTTCTTTGTAATAGCATACAGAGCAGATAGGTAGTTGTGGACATGACAAAAGGCCATTTACTGGTTACCTAGGAGGCAGAATGCTAATGTATTTCACCCTCAGTTAAGTTTTGGTATAGAGACTGTTTGGAGAATAAATGGAGGTAATTCTTCATGATGTGATCTCAAGGTATCATGAGGGATCTCTGAGAATCTCCCTCCGGATGAAACCATGTGAGTCATGTCTTTATCCCCGTCTCCTCCACGCCGGTCCAGAGAGAGACAGTTTATGTTGAAGTCAGGTTTAGAGAAATAACTGAGGGTGGGTTAGCACCGGACCCTGATAGGGGTGTGGAAGAAGGGGTCCCTGAGACTAAAGTTTAGACAAAGCTTTCAGCCGCTGAGGATCAGAAATTCCAGCATGGTTGGGAAGATGCACTATAAAAGTGCTGGTAGGGACGCACTATGGATTTTATATGAAAATATTTTCTAATAAGGAAAATAAAACAGCAATGAATCGTGCTTCAGGCCCAGGCTTACAGGAAAGTGAAGTATGGCCTTATTCCTATCCTGCATACTTTCTGGAAATTTCACAAACAATATTATAAATGTTTGTTAACAGCATGAAAACCCTAATTTCTCTTTTGCTTTTGTTTTATTAACTGCAATCATCTCAGGTACATCTCTGGGGTTAAAAAAAGTGATCTCATTTGGATTCTTAGAAGTATGTGTCTCCCTCTTTCCTAGAGTGCCTCTCTTCCCAGTGTGACTCTCCCATCTGCTATGGGGAAGGCGCTGCAGTGATCCATAGAGTATCTTGACCTGGAATCCTAGTCATGAAAGAAGCAGGACAATGCAGGGATGGCCAAGCCTGGTAAAGGTAATGCTCATTGTAGGCATAGTTCTCGTGAGCTGTCACCCAGGTGGGGATGGCACTCCTTGGTAGGAAACCGCCCTTGGAATTGCATGTGCAGCTGGAAGTAACTCCAGTAGGAAACTGTTTACCATGTTGGACCTGGAGAGAATCCTTTCTCTGGTCTGTGTATGGCCTATTTAGGGTAAACAGCCATTTCTTTATGTGTCTCCAGGAAAAGTCACACATTTGCCTTCATAGATAAGAAGAGCAAAGCTGAGAATCTTTTATTCAGCATCTCACATGGAGGTTCTCTCTGCTCAGCCAGCCTGACTCCAGAGGACACAAAGCTAACAGTCCCCTAACTCACGCTCCTCTACCACCAAGAGCAGGGAAGCAAGGATGAGCCGTGGGCAAGACTTCCAACAAGAGGCTGAGCTCAGAGTAGTTCTTGAGATAAAAAGACGGAGCTTCCAAATCAGGTCAAGTCTCTTCAGCATCACCTCTCAGAAAGAGACTGATAACTCAGGACTGCTGAGACTGACAGCTCCGAGGTCCGAAAAGTCACCCGCCTGGGTCCAAACCAATGTGAAGGAGCAGCTGGCCCTCTGTCCAGGTCAGGGGTTTCTAAGCTATTAATATGCTATTAGCTAAGGTGTACTCTAACCCATGAACTCTGTGTGTGTGTGTGTGTGTGTGTGTTTATGTGTGTGTGTCTGTGTAAGAGGAAGGGGCAGGGAGAGAGGTGGAGAGGGGGGAGGGAAGGAGAAAGACAGAAGGGGGAGGCAGGAGACTGACTCCAGGAGCTCACTGTGTAGTTGAAGATGATCGTGAACTTCTGATCCGTCTCCCTCCATCTCCCAACTGCTAAGATTATTGCCACCATACACGATTTACATATTACCGGCGTGTAAACCCAGGACTTTGTGTGTGCTAGTCCAACACTTTACTGAATGCATGAACTCTTGCATATATGTTAATCACCTGTAGTTTACAGATTCTGGAAATGAGGCTTTGGGTTTATACTGAAGACACTTCGTTCTGTGTTTTTGTTTCTACGGTAGGAGGAAAAGACACTGGCTCAGGATTGAGACCACAGTGGCTTTCTTTGTGCCAAATGTCATTGATGAAAGAATGTCTAGGTGTTATTCCAACCTTTGACCCAAGAGCCTGTGTACCTTTGGGGGTATAAAAACCCAAATCTAGACTGGGATTTCACTGAGTGGCAAAGTAAAATCAAGCAAAGCCCAGGCCTAGGATCCAGGCTAATTATCTACCACCCACATGCTGTGCAGTACCGAGCGACTCATCACCCTGACCCTTCATTTGCTCATGTGCAGAATGACAGTAGCCTACTCTGGAGAGCTGACACCCTGATCCAGACGTAGGTGCCATTCCAGTTTGCTCCTGTTGCTCTCAGAGACTCTCTCAGAACTGAAAATAACCCTGACTGAGATGTTCTACAAACCCCATCTATTGTCCTGAGCCTGAGCAAGGTAGGTCAAAGAGGTCCTTACATCACTAAGTATGTTGAAGGCTTCGTTCAGAGCGATATCCAGCATTCCGATTCCTTTGGCGAAAAGTTTGTCCAAATGCTCCCTGAAGTGCTGTAAGGACAAAGCATAAAATCCATTAGGACTTTGCATGTCTCCCCCCTTCTTAGAACCTGCTACCTGCTCATTCCCCAGCTCTGCTGCCACTTTCCGCACTGCTCCCCGAGGCTCAGTATGGATGTCATTCTCTTTGTATCTTAGGAGGCTTTCTCAGGCCATTTGCTTCTCAGACCAGTTCACTGGGATACCTTTGTGCCCTGGTTTGTCTCTCTGTGATGGTGATAAAGAACGGACCAAAAACAACCCCAGAGAGAAATGGCCTAATTTCATTCTAAAACCCCCAGGTCAAACTCCATCACTGAGAGAAGGAAGGACAGAGGCTCAAGGCGGGGCTCTAGAGGCAGGAACTGAGGCAAAGATCCCAGAGGAAAGGTGTTTGTTCCTATGGCTTGTTCAACCGCTTTCTCATCTCATACAGCTCAGGACCACCTAGGGGCAGCACCACCCATAGTGGGCGGGGCTCTCCCACATCAATCATTAACTCCCCACAGACATGTCTACAGGCCAATCTAACAACCATTTTCTCAGGAGGGGTTCCCTCCTTCCAAGTATCTCTAATGTGTAGCAAGTTGGGCCTCCTTGGTAGCAGCCCGAACTCTCCTCTGGTTCTTATGAATCTGTAGAAATCTAGCCCGAGTCTCATAAGAAAGTAGCTAAGGAGCCCTGTAAAGAAGTATGGCATACGAGGACACGACACATGGAGCACAGAGTGTGCTCGAGTCTGGACTTTGATTTTGTTTGTCTTAGTGGTCTGTACTGAAGATGGATCCTTGCACATGCTAGGCAAGCACTCTCCCATTGTGCTATACCCCTCAGTTCTTTACAAAGCACTTGGTCCTTAACTGGCCCCAGGGCAGAATCACTGTAAGTTGGCTTCTGCATTACCAGCCCATCTGGTACCATAACCTTGCCCCATGCTCAGTGGCTCTCAGGTTTATACTGCATGGTTACCATTCTTTTAATCCATGTGTGGCTAGGAGTCACCTGCAGCTTCCGGCAAGGGTTCCTTTGATTGTGGGACATAGATTGGCTCACTGCTCTTTGTGACAAGATCAGCTGATTTTGCTTTGTTTTTCCTGTTCCAAATATAATTCATTCATCAGGTGAAAAAATAATTCCCCGAAGAGAGAGCTTCCAAATAGTGTCATAGCTAAAGGAGTCCTTGGTTTCTCTTTCTTCTCTCCTTCCTCATTCCAAAGTGTACCCTTCTTTCCAACCAATAAGGTGAACCAACCCCCTGGTCTCAGAGCTGCATTTACCTCTCAGCCCAGCTCTATCTCCATACAGAGCAGTTTTCCAGGATACGATTTCCCAGGTTGTGATGTCCACTAATCACTGCCCTAGCCAGTTTGGTAGCTATGGCTGACCTCCAGATACTGACGTTTAAGCAGAAATAAACTTACTGTCCCTTAAAAACCATGCTCCTCTACAGCTCCAGCCATGTTTAGGTGCTCATGAGCCCCTGTGGCTAGTGACTACTACCTCATTGTCGGGGTGCACGTAAGAATGCTGCCATCACTACAGAGGGTGTCACCCCATAGTGCCAACCTGAAGACACAAGAGTCAGAGCGACCATTCTGGCTCATCTTACCAATGACAAATGGGGAACCTGAGGCCTAATGTGATGTGGTGGATAATCTTGATTGTCAAATTGAGCGGATGTGGAATCAACTAAGAGAAAGGCCGCTGGGCATACTTGTGAGCGACTCTCTTGATCCAGTTATTTGAAATGGGAGGACCCATCCTAAGTGTGGGTGGCAAATTCTGGGGGCAGCTCAGGTAATAAAAGGAGATCTGAAGGGAAAGATTTGCTTCCTGCCTGCTTGCCTTTGCAGGGCCTTTCCCAGTACACCAAGCTCCCGGGCTTCTAATGTACTGAAGACCAGTGGTTCTCCAAGACTCCGCTAAGCCTTCAGTGATAGACTAGGACTGTCCAGCTACCTAGATACATGGGATGAGTATCTCCCTGGTTCTCAGCCTTTGCAGTATGAAAACAGCTATTGTTAAATTGCTCTATCCTGTAAGTCAATCTAGTAAATCAAGAGAGCTCTAGAAGATACAGATAGAGACTGTCTTAGGGTTTCTATTGCTGTGAGGAGACACCATGACCATGGCAACTCTTATAAAGGAAAACCTTTAACTGGGGTAGCTCACAGTTCAGAGGTTTAGTCCATTGTCATTACGGCAGCACACAGGCAGACCTGGTGCTGGAGAAGGAACTGAGAGTTCTACATCTTGATCCTCAGGCGACATTAAGGAGACTGCACACTGGGCATGATTTGAGCATGTGAGACCCCAAAGCCCACCTCCACAGTGGCACACTTCCTCTAAAGGCTACACCTACTTCAACAAGGCCACACCTCCTAATGTGCCATTTCCTGAGCCTATGGGGGCCATTTTCTTTCAAATCACCACAGGAACCCAGGACCCTTTTTCTTCCGACTCTCTTATACTAACAAAATACACGTGATTTGAAGAAGACCTAGTTTCATTTCTGTTGCTGTGATAAAATCTTAACAATAGAAACCCTAACTAAGAAAGGGGGAGTGAGACTGGGTCGGGACAGCATGGCTAGACCACATAACACAGACACACACGGTCTTTCTTTTTTTTTCTTTTTTTTTTTTTTGGTTTTTCAAGACAGGGTTTCTCTGTGGTTTTGGAGCCTGTCCTGGAACTAGCTCTTGTAGACCAGGCTGGTCTCGAACTCACAGAGATCCACCTGCCTCTGCCTCCCAAGTACTGGGATTAAAGGCGTGCGCCACCACCGCCTGGCCGCACGGTCTTTCTTGATGAGTAAACCAGCGTACTTGCTTCTTTGCTCATCCAGTTTGAGTTGGGTTTGGGTGTCTGAAGTGAGAGGATCCCTGTGTACCACAGCTGTCACAAAGATCCTGAAGCCAGGATGACACCTCAGCCAAGAGTCCCCATGACAAAGTGTACCTCTCACGCTTCCCCTCCCTTTGGTTGTGTGCATGCACACACACGATCATCAGTGTGAGTGTGTGCACATCCACATGGAGTCAGAGGACAATTTCAGCTCTCACTCCTCAGGTGCTGTTAACCTTGGCTTCTGAGTCATCATGGAACTAGTCTGGAACCTGCTAAGAAGGCAAGGCTAGCTGACCTGTGCAGGGTTTCACCAAGTCCTCAGCACTAGGACTCCAAGTATGTACCTACGCATCAGCCTTTTTGACAAGGATTTTTGGGTAAGTGAACTTAGGTTCTCATGCTTGCAAGAAAGCACATTTTGGAGTTATCTCCCAGCCCAAGTCCTCACTCCCTACCCCTGTTTTCTTCTTCTCTTCTTCTTCTTCTTCTTCTTCTTCTTCTTCTTCTTCTTCTTCTTCTTCTTCTTCTTCTTCTTCCTCTTCCTCTTCCTCTTCCTCTTCCTCTTCATTCTTCAAGACAGAGTTTCTCTGCATAACAGCCCTGGGGCTGTCCTGGTAATCACATTGTAGACAAGGTTGGCCTCGAACTCACAGAGTTAATGCCAGCACTTCCCAGGCCCAACCTTCTTCTTAATCACTGTCCCTGAACCTTGCTACTTACCAGGTGTCTGTGCCAGACAGAACACATCAAGGCACTTTATGCTCAGTGGATCTTTAGTGTTTAACAGTGACTTAACACTGTTTTGGTATCATGGTTATATTAAACACCATCTTAGCCATCTTATGTACTAACATAAATTAAGTTTAGCCCCTGAATAGCGACAAACAGAAAAACAATGAACTAAATGCTCTTGTTCTTGCTGTACCAGGGACCATGAAGCCCCAATCTTGCCATCTGTGGAATGGTCATGGTAACTGCCTGGATGATGGATAGAGCAGAGTCCATCAGGGTTCAGGACTACAGGAAGACATTTCTGTCCCCTCCTGTCTCCATTTTGCCTCTCCTTTAAGACACTTTTCTTCTCTGAGCCTTCTTTTTCCTCTTTGCACTCAGAGGTATGGGCTGTTGAGAGACGCACCTGAAGAGAATTGTGGGCCAAGAAAACAATATGAAACCGTCTTCATTTCAGAGTCCCTTCCTGTTTCATAGCTTGTGACAGGAAATGATAGTCACATCACAGGGCAATAGGTCTGTGGTCACTAAGAGAGGGTGCTCATCCGCGAGCACCAAAATGACAATTCTAGGAACCCATTCAGTGCCCATGCTGAGATGTTCAAATGAAGAAGTGGCGAGGGAGCTCGGGTCTGGGAGAGGGGAGTTCTGCCAAGGCCCAGGGACCACTTTCCTCCTAAGGACACTGCCCGCCCATTCCCATGTTCTCCAGCTGTTCTCACCACCACATCACAGCCATAGGCTTTCTTTTACACACATGCTGTTCTGTGGGAGTGGATTGTGGGCTTCTTTAAAAGCTTTCAAATCTTGCACAAATGGAGGAAAAACGGGCGGAGTGGGGAGGATTATTATCAATATTTAAATTTAAAAAGAAAATCAGAAGGCTGGTGGCTATGGAGGTGGCTTAGTTGTTAAACTATCTACATCATAAGCAAGATGACTTGAGTTCAGCTGGAATACAGGTAAGTGGAAACAGGAGGCTCTTGGGAGCTCATTGGCCAGTCAGTCTAGTCACTTGGTGAGCTACTGGTTTAGCGAAAGACCCTGCCTTAAAAATAAGGTGACAAGCAAAGGAACACACACATGCATGCATGTACTCTCTCTCTCTCTCTCTCTCTCTCTCTCTCTCACACACACACACACACACACACACACATCTGCACACATGTGCACATCCTCACCCATCCCCCGGAAACTTTATACTTCAGATGCTTTCCATACCAACTGCCTCCTTTGCAGCTCTGTCATCCGATACACCTTGGAAAATAATATCTTGCCCTTCAAGGGCCAGGCTGCTTTAGATGAATACAAACATGGCTAATTTCACTGACCCATAATCCCCAAGGGTCCTCGGGAGCCTAGCTACAGCAGAATAGAAGGTTCCAAATTGCTGGGCTGAGAACTGCGCAACAGATGTGGCCAGAAGGTAGCCAGTCCCTATGCCTTTTCTAAATTAAACAGTTTGTGGGAAGTTGTGACAGCCCTACCGTATTATTAAACTTCAATAAAGGAAGAATAAGGTGGCTTTTTATCTTTGCTTCAGGCAATTCATGTGGCATATGCTGCTGCCCAGGAAAAGGCCTTGCTTCCAAAGCAATTAGTGCAGCTTACTGCCTGGGGAGATAAACCTGCCACCGCTCCTCCTGCTCAGTGCCAGCAGGAACCAGGGAGTCTGCTTATCTCCTTCACACAGCCACCACAGCCCGACCCATGGAGGTCTCTGGTGCAGTGGGCTCTCCCTGTACCTGTGTTTCATTTGGTAGAATCATACTGATAAATCTCTCTGTGGAAACAGAATGTCTACGCTTCCCTGTCCATGTGTCTTAGGGCTTCTATTGCTAGATTCATGACCAGAAGTAATTTGGGAAGTGTCTTCTTTAGTTAGGGTTTCTATTGCTGCAGTGAAACACCATGACCAAAAAGCAAGCTGCTGAGAGAAAGGGTTTGTTTGGCTTGGGCTTCCACACTGCTTGTTCATCACTGAAGTAAGTCAGGACAGGAACTCAAACAGGGCAGGAACCTGGAGGCAGATGCTGATGCAAAGGCCATGCTTACCGGCTTGCTTAGCCTGCTTTCTTATACAACCCAGAACCACCAACCCAGAAGTGGCCACACCCATAATGGACTGGACCCTCCCCATCAATAAGTAATTAATACAATGCCTTACAGATGGTTCTTATGGAGGCACTTTCTCAGTTAAGATTCCCTCCTTTCAAATGACTCATTTGTGTGTCAAGCTGACATAAGACTAGCCAGCAAACTGATCCCTTGTGAACTTGACAAACAGCACTATTAAGCCACACTTTTTCTTTCTGATTCATCTCCAAGATCTTAACATTAAAAACATAAATAACTTTAAAAGTCCCACAGTCTTTACAAATTCAAACACATTAAAATTTCAGTCTCTTTAAAATATCCAATCTCTCTAAAACTTACAATTTCTTTTTAAGTTTCAAGCATTTCAGCTATGGGCTCTTGTAAATCAAAGTTAAATTAAATACCTTCGACCAGAGGGAAGAACCAGGGCACAATCACAATCTCAACCAAGCAAAATCAAAATCCAACAGTATAAATAACTCAATGTCCAAATATTTGGGATTCATTCACAATCTTCTTGCTTCCTCCAAAAGGCCTTGGTCGTCTGTCAGCTTCCCCTCTGAAGCACACACAGCTGGTCTTCTAGGCTCTGGTTGGCTCCACTCCACTGCTGCTGCCGGTCTTGTTGGTTGTCCATGGCACTGGCATCTCCAAAACTGCTGGGGTCCCTTGCTACATTTAGACTAAACTAAACCCCTAACCTCTCATAGGTTCTCTTCATGGTGCCAAGCCTCAACTTCTCTGTATGAGCCCTCAGTCCTGGGCCTTCAACTACCACTGAGGCTGCCCTTTCACCAATGGCCTCCCCTGGCCTCTCATAGTGTCAAGCCTCAGCTTCTCTGCACAACCCTTTCATGTCTTCAAACCCAGCTCCATCTGGGTGAGTTCAGATGCCAGCACAAGGTACAACCTTTACCACTTCTGGAACATAGCTTGTGTGTACTAACCCTGAGAAAACACTTCCTAAAAAATTCTACCTCAATGATACTGGTCTTGTCTTAATCGCTGCTAATTTCTTAGCTCCAGCTGACCAGGATTCATTGCCCTAGTAATGCAAGTTTTCACTTCAGTGGTGCTGACGTGGTCTTTTGTGTTCTCTTGTTAACTGTGACTTACTCCTCAGCCCCAGGTGACCAGAATGACAGACTCTTAATTGAAAATAGCAAATGGCCCTGATATTTAAACTTCCCTCTGAAACTTCAAAGGCCAGGCCTTCATCTTCTCCATTGTGTTCAACATTCTTATCATCCAAGCTCTAACAGAACATTCAGCTGAGCTCTCAACACTCAATGACTCTTCTAATTCAAAGTTCCAAAGTCTTTCTACAATCTTCCCCAAAACATGGTCAGGTCTGTCACAGCCATACCCCACTATGCCGGTACCAACTTGTTGTAGTTAAGGTTGCTGTTGCTGTGAGGAAGCACCATGACAAAATGCAAGCTGGGGAAGAAAGGGTTTACTTGGCTTACACTTCCACAATATTGTTCATCATTGAAGGAAACCAGGACAGGAACTCAAAAATGGAAGGATCCTGGAGACAGGACTTGACACAAAGGCCATGGAGAAGCGCTGCTTGCAGGCTTGCTTCCTATGACTTGCTCAGTCTGCTTTCTTATAGAACCCACAACCACCAGCCCAGAAGTGGCCACACCCACAATGAGCTAGGCCCTCCCCATCAATAAGGAAAATGCCTTACAGTTGGTTCTGATGGAGGCATTTTCTATATGAAGGTTCTCTCCTTTCAGATGACTCTAGCTTGTGTGTCAAGTTGACATAAGATACAACTGTCCCTCAGTGTGTTTGGTTCTAGTAGTGACCACACATGGTGATAGCTGGGTGGCTCAAGGTGAGGTAGAGAATAAAAGCAGGGTAAGTATAAGGACATAGAGGGTGTGTCCTCAGCTTCTCTGTAGCAACAGAGAGAGAACAATCATAACTGTGTACAGCCTTGCTCCCATCCAGGCTACAGACACACAATCTTCTAGGAGCAGGAAACCCCATTAACAGGAAAAAGATGTGTTAAACTCCTGTGTGATTCTAGAAGCTCTTGTTTCTATTTATTTCTTAATAGATTATAATCCCATCCATGGTACCTCTGAAGCTGCCCTATCATTGCACTTAAACAGAGAGAAGAAATCAGGTGAAAGGTATCTTAGCAACCTTTAAGATGTGCTTTGGCCACACCAAGGAGGTAGACATGGCTCATAAGAAAACTGCTAGTCCCCCTTGGAAAGCCTCTACCTGCACTTGGGTATGTTTTTCTTTTATTTTATTTTCTTTTTTTTTTTTTTTTTATTTTTCGAGACAGGGTTTCTCCGTAGCTTTTTGGTTCCTGTCCTGGAACTAGCTCTTCTAGACCAGGCTGGCCTCGAACTCACAGAGATCCGCCTGCCTCTGCCTCCCGAGTGCTGGGATTAAAGGCGTGTGCCACCACTGCCCGGCTTGGGTATATTTTTCTGAGCAGCCTCATACTTAAAGTTTATATTATAATATCTTTAATGAAACCCCAACTTTGCTTCATACTGGCTAGTCCTGAAATTCTTTTCTGCTTTAATGCCAGAAATTGCAGTCTAGCCCAAGCTGAAGTCCCTAAAAGAGCAGGGGAACTTGTCAGGTAATTGAATGAAGCAGTGTGGAGATGAGTCTCTGTCCCCTACTGCTGACACAAGTGACAGATATATGTTTCGACAGATTAGAATCCAGATGTTCTGAGAGTGCTGTGTGAGCTTAGGTCTCTAGAGAAACAGCACGTACTGTGTGTGTGTGTGTGTGTGTGTTTATGTGTGTGTGATGTGTGTGTATGTATGTGTGTGTATACATACAAAGGAGATTCATTAGAATGGCTTATAGTCTAGCCTAACAATGGCTGTCTACCATCAGAAGGTTCAAGAATCCAGTAGCTGTGAAGTCCACTAGGCTGGATGTCTCAGCTGTTCTTCGTGTATGCTGGAATCCCAAAGAAGTAGACTCCACTGCCAGTTAGAGAAGGGACTTACAGCAAGAGTGAGAGCAAGTGAAGAACAAAAGCTTCCTTCATCCATGTCCTTCATATTGGCTGCCAGCAGAAGGTATGGCCTAGATTGAAGGCAGATCTTCCCACCTTGAAAGTTCTGCATTCAAAGTGGATCTTCCCATTTCAAAAAAAAAAAAAAAAGAAAAGAAAAGTAATACTTCATGGGTATTCCCAGCTGCCCGGATTTTAATTTCAGATGTCATGAAGTCATCAATCAACAATAGCCATTACAAGAGTCCTGTGGAGGCCTTCCAAGCTTTAGTCCCAGTAACAGGTGTGGTACAATTTTCCTTCTAGCAGGAGGTTGGCCTTTGACAGTCCTATCAGCCAATAGATGATTGGTCTACACCAGCCATCATGGCTGTCTCACTGTGAAATCTCCATGGAAGCTCTCACAGGGCTCCATTGTCCAAACCCAAACCACTGAAGCCCATCTACCAGATTCCCACACCTATCTTCTATTTGGACGTAGTTACAACTAGGCTATTTACTGTAAATGGGGGCTCTCTGTCCTGCCATATGCACACCTGAAAAGACATGCCTGCCGCCCCAACATCAACCCCAGGCTGATTCTCTTAGGCACCCATTTAGCTTGAGAAATTCCTTGGCTGAATTCTGTAGATATTTGGCCACATGGCTCAGGGATACGGGGCCAGAAATAGTAGAGTTTATAGTAGAAAGGCACGCATCTGTGGCATGGCCACCTCCAAACCCAGACTTTAGTAACTCAGGCTACCATTGACTCCTCTGGGGAAAGTGGAGACAAGGTGTTTCTAAAAAGGGAAATGGAATGCTCCAAGAAAGCTGGCAGGAGCGAGGTAGCTCAGCTGTTTGTAAGTTAGGGGCGGCACGATTTTTGATGGATCTGCCCTGGACACTCCCCGGGTCTCCTTCCTATTGTGGATAACAAATTGAAGTGTCTAAAGGCAGCAGCTGTTTCAAGCCAGTGCCAAATTAGACACGAGATGGATCTCTTGGACATGAACAACATGCGCCATTTCATACCCGGCTCCTCACATCAGCTACAGCTTCGTTTCTATGGCAGAAACACTAATTATTCCTGTAAGAAGATGGGTGGCCGTCAGCTCAGCACAGGAGCTCCTCAGCTGGGAAGCTCCCAGGTGGACCAGCGCTCCCACTGTGGCTTCAGTCCCTGCTGTCCCAGAGGAGACACATTAGTCACCTCACACAGCCCACCACAGAGTCTGAGAAGACCTGCTGCCATGCTTCATGTAAGGTCACAGCAGGGTCCAGATACTCTGAGGAAAGCGGTAGCACTAATTCTAATTGGTCTTAATAATAAAAACTTGGAGATAGATATTAGGGGATGAAAACTGAAAGATCAGAGAAGTAGAGAAGTCAGCCACTAGAGAGTTATTATCTCTACCAATGCTCAGACTGAAGGACCGATCCTGTCTCTACGAATCCTCAGACTGCATTCTCAGACTTCCCCTGAGCTTCTTTCCCCTCCTGCCTTACATTCCTTTCTCCTCCCAGCCATCACTCCTGTCTCTGCCTCCTTATTGCTGGGATTAAAGGCATGGGATCCCAAGTGCTGGGATCAGCTTTGTGTGAGTTCTGTTTCTCTTTTAGACAGATTCAATCTTGTGTAGCCCAGAGTAGTCTTGAACTCACAGAGATACATCTGCATCTGTCTCCCAAGTGCTAGGATTAAAGGTATAATCCGTCACTGCCTAACCTCTATGGCTAACTAGTGGCTAGCTCCACACTCTGATCTTCGGGCAAGGCTTACTGTTACATTAGAAACACAATAACACTACAGAAAGCCACAGCCCAGATGCTTCTTAACAGAGCACCTGCTTTGTGTGCCAATACAGGATGGCAGTGGGTGTGTGAAGCAGCTGGTCTTGCCCTTCATGTCTGTCTGACATCATCCTTCATCAACCTTATAAGGGCCTCGATTTGATGCAAATATGTTTCTGGGAGCAAGAATGATACTAGTCAGACCATGAGTATTGTAGGTAGAGAAATAGATATCCCAAAACCCCAGGATAGGAGAGAATGGCATATATAAGTAAATTTGATTGCAGACTCCAGAAAGGGAGAACACTGTGTGCCATGGGTGTGGGAGAAAGGCAGCCCTTTGAGCAGGAATGTTCAGGCACTTGGAGCTGTCATTCAACAGATGGCTAGTAAGAATGACTGCATGAAGATGAAAAGATCTCAAAACTCAGAGCTGAGAAGGAATAGCAGGTTTAGAGGCTGGTGACCTTCAGGTCACAGAGGTCTCAGCAGGTGAGCCACAGAAACAAACAAAAATTCAAAACCTCAAGGAAGAGGGCAGCAAAGACTCAAGACTAACTCCATCAAAAACAAATCAGCTTCGATCCAAGGGGACTAGAAGGATAGATTTTTCAACCCCAGAATACGAAGGCACAGGCATTGGGAACTCTGAAGACAACTTGCATGCTCCCACTGAGAAAATTAAGATTCAATCACTAGCAAGACAATGAAACTGAAAAAAAAAAAAAAAAAAAAACGCTCTAAGACAGAACTACAATAAGACTCATCAGCGGATAGTTAAAGATACAATCTTCTGAATATTCCAGTTTTTTTTTTTTTCTGAAGTAAAATGTCTCCTTGCAATTCTTCAGTCCACCTGGCCAGTGGAAATGTAAATCTATAGACATGCTGTGTTCTCTTGGGGCCTCATCATGGTCATTCAGTCTTCACTGTACTGAGTCTGTATTTTTGGTTTCCACACTAGAGGCAAACTTGTGCTGTTTTCTTTATCCCTCTTGGGTGTTGCCCATGTAGATCTTTCTTGTGTCTAGACAGAAGATGGTCCATTCACAGCAATTCACCAATACCTATCCCTGTGATACCAGCTGCCATGATAGTCGGGTCCTTCCTCTGAACCCAGAGTGACTATCCCAGCAACGCACAGGTGTGGAGGAGGTGTGCCAGTCAGGTGTGCTGGCAAGTTACACCACTGCCTCTTCCCCGGAGGTCAGGGAGAGCCTAACTCCTCCCTATTAGCTTCTTAACTGAAGCTAAAGTAACTTTAGAAAGAAAATCATTATTTCCATCTTTGGAAGAGGTCTCGTGACATGCACTTACTCCCTGATATGGGTGGGTACCTTTCACGGAGATAATAAATGAGAATGCTAAGGTAGGCCCTTTGATGTGGAAGTCACTCATTCCTTGCACCTCTCCCCTGGCTCCCCAGTTCCCTTGTGCTTCAGGGTCCCAGGGTTGCTGATTCTAGCTGGACTAGGAGGATGCACTTCTCTCAACGAGTAAAGTGAGGGCCGGAGGAATGAGAGTTCACGGGAAGGTGTGGCCACTCATCCTTGGAGGAAAAGGCCCAGCATGTGACCAGCACAGAGGCATTAGACAAGGAAACACTGGCTCATCTACAGAAAAGTAATCTTCCTCCCAAGGGAGCTGTCTGGAACCCAATTTATGGTTCTGCAAGTTTCCAGGGGGTAATCCTTCTACTTCAGTCCCTAAGAAGAAAACAGAGGCAGGAGAAGGAAGTTCCCAGACAGAGCAATCAAAACTCACTGTGATTCCCAACCTGGCTGACATGCATAATGAGTTCATGCTGGTACTTTCTTTAACATCATTCTTGTAAAGTAAGGCCGCACTGAGGGGAAGATGACAAGATGATACAGAGTTTTTAAAAAGATAAACATAATCCATGTAAAAGCAAAAGTGCCACATGACTTCATTACCAAATGATCTGATAACTAGCAATTATTTTTCTATCCCTCTCCCTCTCTGTCTCCATTATTACTTGTTGACAGAAGTTTCTGTTCCACCCAGTCCTGCAGTCATTCAGTCCTAAAGAAACATGCAGATGTCTACATTAATTATAAACTGATTGGCCTGTTAGCTCAGGATTCTTATTAACTCTTATAACTCATATTAGCCAATAATTCTTGTCTATGTTAGCCACGTGGCTTGGTACCTTTTCCAGTAAGGCAGTCAAATTTTACTTGCTCTGTGTCTGGCTACTTTGCATCTGGGTGACGACTACAGACTGAATATTTCCTCTTCCCAGCATTCTCTTGTTCTCCTTGCCTACCTCTACTTCCTGCCTGGGTACTGGCCAATTGGCATTTTATTAAAAATAATACAAGTGACAGGATAAAAGACCACTGTCCCACAGCAATTACTAACAGGATGGCACAATGTCTTAAATGATCTTCCCCAACACTCTTGTTCTGACCTCTAGCACCTTGGTGTCAAGTCGGAGAAGGCACTGGAAAGTACACTCCATCAATAAAGCCGCCATTCTGGTCAGCTATTCAGATGGAAGACAACATCACTGACAAGTAAGCCTAACTGGTACCCTGTGGATCTCGAGGCCAGACACAAAAGACTACCTGGTGACATCGTGTAGAAGAAATGATCTGTACTGTGAGTCTTAGAAAGCAGGACCTCAGGCTCTTTGACTTCTAAAAGGAGTGAGGGTCCCTTTCTCATAGGCCTGGAAGTTGGGAGGCCGTGTTGACTGATGTAGGTTCTCCTAAAGGCTTCTCTTTACCTCACAAATGGTTGATTGCTTGTTAAGTATACAACTACCCTGAGGTCTCTCACTTTGACTCCAAGGCCAACCGCCATATTGGATCAGGGGCCATCCCGGTAGCTGCGTTCACCTGCAAGTAGTACTTGAGAACCCATGTGCAAATACAGTTGAGTCACAGGAATGAGCTTAAGAATCACAGGGACACAATTCAGTCTATAACACACCTTCCCATGTTTAATCCTTATTTTCCAGGTAAGAAAACAGACCAACCAAGTGAAGTGCATGATTGCAGATCACTAACAAGAATCAGACACAGGACATTCAAGTGACCTCAGTGTCCTGGTTCTATTCTCTTTAACCCCACTCACAGTAAGCATTGTCCATAGCAAAACCTGGATAATAGCACATTTATGACAGGTGATACAAACTTCTATTTCTCTCTTCCTCTTTCACCCGTAAGTGTGTGTGTGTGTGTGTGTGTGTGTGTCTGTCTGTCTGTCTGTCTGTCTGACTGTATGTCCTCATGTGGAAATCAGAGGAGGACAAATCTGGTGAGCTGCTTCTCTTCTTCCACCACGTAGTTTCTGGATCAAGCTTTAGTAATCAGGTTAGGTGGAAATTGCCTTCACCCACTAAGTCTTCTCATTGGCCCAAGGCTGTCGCTCTGTCAATGGAGATATTTGGATCCTTTCTTTTTCTTTCTTCTTCTTTTTAAAAATATATTTCTATTACTTTGTCACAAAAGTAAATCTCTACCATGATACTTTCCAGTCGGTAAGACCCATGCTCTACAGCAATCAGCCAGAGGAAGCAGAAGCTATCTTATTCAGCACCAGCGTGGAGATCCCCAACTGTGTACTATGAGCACATGAGACTCTTTACATCACAACATTTGGTGAAAAGAAAAAGCCTTATAGCTCTAAAAGGACAAATTCTGTTTTTTAAAGCCTACCTCATGGTTTTCCATCTTTATTATGGGAGTGATTCTGGTAGAACCTCTTCACTTCACTACCAAAATAAGGACAACAGATGGGACAGTCAAGGCTGTTTGGAAGGTGAATCAGAAAACACATGGATGATACCGAGTAAAGAACGTAACACATAAACACTTAGGCATTTCTGGATGTTCTTAAGGGAATTTTAAAAACCATTTCATGTGAAATAATTGTAGGATTTCACAAAAGTTTCAAAATAATCCTGGCTCCCATGCTCTCACCCCAACTTCCCCCAGTGATAATACCTTTACCAAAGAACAACGATTTAAGCCAGGAAACTGACAAAGTCACAGCACTGTGAAGTAGACTGCAGCCCTCACTGGATCCAGCAGCTTTCATAATCATCTTGTGCATGCATATGATTTTATAAAATGTTGTTATATGAACAGGCCCATGAAATCACTGTTAGGAAACCGTTTTCTAACTGAAGGACTAAAGCCCTCTTGTTGACCATCTATATCACAGTTGCGCTCCACAGTTAAGCTCTGGAGACCACTGATCCTTCTCTATCGCTGAAATACTCTTTTAAGATTTACTTCTCTGTGTGTGGCAGTGTATGCACAGATGTGTGCAGCACACACAGAGGCCAGAAGAGGGCATTATATCCCCTGAGCTGTAGTTACAGGTGGTTGTGTGCTACCCAGTGTGGAGGCTAGGAATTAAATTTAGTCTTACAAGTGCTCTTAGCCCCTAAGCCATATGTCCAACCTCCATCACTGGCATCTAATTTTGAGCATATCATATGACTGGAACCATGCAAGTGCCACCTTTTGAGATTGGCCTTTGTCACCCAGCATGATGCCATCACACACATACAAAAAGGCCTTTGTCAGCCTTGCTGACATTCATACTCTCAAAACCCCAACAGTGCTCAGCCTGGGGCAGATAAATATCTTTTAAATTAGGTTTTTAAAATTAACAAGCATAAAGGCTTACATGTGTGCAAAAGTTAAATATTATTTGGCACAATTTCAATTGCATGGTTTTATCCCCAAAGAATCAGTCAAGCAAATATCCAAATGTTTATATGAACCATGTCTATCATAACACTATTTATAATGATAACAAAAATAAAAAGCAGGCTATATATTGAACAATAAGAAGGATGGAATGTTATGTAGTCATATTAAATATAGCAGATGAACTTACATATGCCTATAAAGGTCATTTCAACTTACTCTTGGTTTTAAGAGATACTTAAATAAGATGTACTTTAAGAAAAAACATTGGATAAGCCTTCTGGAATAATACAAAAACATGCTTTTGTCTATTTTTGATAACAGCAATACATACAACTTATGATTCTCTTCCTTTTGTTTATTCGCATTATGAATGAGATTTTTCTTAATGTAAAATTATCATTAAAAAAATCATCACAGTGATGGAGCACACCTTTAATCCCAGCACTCAGGAGAAGCCTTGCTAACAAGATGTCCTTATTTCTGGTAGGGTTTCATATTTTGGAACCTTAGCCCCCAAGTCATGATGAGATGCCTGTCCCCTGGGTTTTGGGCAGTGGGACGGTGGGAGAGAGGCACACTTTTCTTCATAAGCTGAGGCTGATGCTGAGGACCAGCAGAGAGGGAGAAAGAGATGCACTTGTCTTCCAGAAGCTGATGCCGATGCTGATTATGACAACAGCATAGAAGAAAGAAGAGATGCACTTGTAGTCATAAGCTGATGTGGATGCTGATGATCAGCAGAGAGGTAAGAAGAGGCGCACTTGTCTTCTAGAAGCTGGTGATGCTGATGCTGACGACCAGCATAAAGGGAAGAGATACACTTGTCTATATAAGCTGAGGCTGATGTGAGGATCAGCATGGGGAATGAAGAGTCTGGATATTTTCTGGGAACTAAAAAGACCTCACAGGGAAACTGAGAGGAGCTAGCCATTAAAAACAAAGGATCAGATAGGTGGAGTGGAAACAGCCTGGCAATGGTGGCGAATAGAACAAAGAACAGTTTATGGGAGAGGAAATACTCGGGAGAGCTCACCAGTCCACCTAGAAGGAGGCAAGTACAATACCTTTTCTCCCTTAGAGCCACCCAAAAGGAGCCCTAAGAGCTAGGCAGGCAGAAGGGCCACCCTCCAGCCTATCTCCCTAACTGTGTTTGCACACATTACAAATGAAACTGACTGACCAATTACGATAGAGCAGGTGGAAGCTTACAGCCCCACCCTACCACTTCTTTCCACACACCCATGGATCATGACACCAGAGCCACCAAAGCCTCTACCTTCAGAGGAAACACCCAGACACCAGCAGACACTATGCTTCTTCAAGGGCAGTTTGAACTCCCAGCCTGTGAGGCAAATGTGTCTGAGTTTTCAATCCAGGCCCCTGCCAGGGTCTGAGCTAAGAAGGAACAGCCTCCTCTTGCAGCAAGAAAAACTTCCACAATGTGGGAACAAATTAAGAATTGCCTTTAAAAAAAAAAAATCAGAGGAGGCATCCTAAAGCCAAAAGCTCAGCCCATGTCACTGGAAAATGTCCTGCTGTAGCGGAGGGATCTTGCCCTTAGTGGGATCAGTTCAATACTTTAGAAGGCTCCTGCTAGATAGGCAGAAAGGAGAATATTTATTATCAGAGCTAATAAAACTGACTGTGAATATGGAGTCAGTTTTCTTGGTCATGGAACCTGCATGGTCATGTTTGTCCCATGCTCTGAAGGGGTTTACTCTTACTTAATTCTGTGCAGACATCTCCAACATCTCTAAACTCGATAAACCAGAAGCCCCGCTGCTCTGTTTAATACCTAGCCCATGTTCTGTTGTGCGAGTAAAACACCCATGCATGTGTAATTTCTAAAGAAAAGAGGCTTATTTTGTCTCATGGTTCTTGAAGTTCTAGAGTATGGATGCTGTCTGCTCAGCTCCTGGCGTCAGAGGATTCAGGTTTGTCTATGTGAAGCAGCAAGAAACAAAAGCAAGCAGACAGGTGAAAGGTGGGCAGCTCAGTGTGTCACACTGGCTCACAAAAGTAAATCATTCGTGTATGTCTACCAGGGACTGCAGCAAAGACCTTACTCCCTCTTCCATCCCAGCCTCCAAAGTGGGACTCCGGCTTCAGCATGAGCTTTGGTAGGGGATAACTATAACCAGACTGTGGTAGTACTGAAAACCACCCTGATGGCCGCAGAGGCTTAAGTTAGGCGACCTAAAAACAGGCGTGGTAAGGAAAGGGCTGTCTCCAGTCAGAGTTTTGGTCTCTTTCTCTACTCAAATGTGTTTACCAGTGTTTATGGATGCCTGGCTTTGGTTTCCAGGGTCATGACATCAGAGAGCAGAATTTCTTTTCAAGCAGCAACTGGCGAAAGAATCATCCACAGTTCACTTGACGTAGTAATTTTAAAATTAGCTTGTGTGAGAAATCAGGGTAAGGGGACACATTCAGAAGACAACTCCCAACCATAAAAGCATTACTTCGAACCCTCAAAGGAATCAGTCACTTGATTCTAGTTCTTGGGACTTGGATGGAGAGAGGTGCTCAGAGGTCGGGGCAGCATGCTCATATTGTGCCTATGTTCAGTCAGATGCAAGTGGTGCTGCCAGAACTGAAGGATGCTGGGACTGTGAGTGGTGCTGTCGAATAGGATGCTGGGAGCAGGCTGCCACTGAATCCCTGGGAAGCTTGCTAAAAGTACCCAGTGGCTCCAAGCTTAAAGGTTCCCTAATTTATAAGATGCTGTTCATTTTACAGTGGGAATCTCAGGCCCTGGACCACTTGGGGTTGGTTGGTAGATGATGGTGAAGGTGTTTTCTAAGTATAGACAATTGTCTGGCACTGAGACCTCAGTGTGAGATGCACCCATCATATCCTGGAAGTGAGACAGTGAAACAAAACAGCTCACTTAGGTAGGAGCCTGGAAATAATGTACAGGCCTCCTTTGTTTTTACTGCCTCTTTTTGAAGCCCTCTGAGCTACCACTGGATATGTCCGGCTGCTACTGCAGTCTTGCCATCACCATCCTAGACTGTGACGATGAGAATAGGAATCCAGAAAACAAAATTTACGCCAAAAACCATAAACACAAACAGTCAAATGAGACCATGCTGCACCCCTCACGATATGCCTGGCATAGAAAAAGTGATGCTTGAGGTCTCTGCTGCCAAGGAGACCTTGTAACAATCCAATCACATGATATGGACATCAAATAAAACATAGTCCAACAGAACACTTGATTTCATTGGCAACATGTATGCAATGTGGGGATGAATTCTCTGGACAGGGTGACCTAGTACAGGCTCAGAAGGATGTCTGAGATGCTCTAGGTGTCACTCGGAGCTTCCAGGGGCAAAATGCTCCATGTAAGAGTCGCTGCTTCGACCTGCAGCTCCTTACAGACACACATAAGGAAGCAGAGAGCAAGAGGCTTGGGACACTGCTGAGAAAGAAAATGCCAAAGCAAGAACAGCCAGAGTCTCCCGGGGCCCATCACAGCATGCCACGTTATCTTCTTGACTCGGCAGTGTAGAGATCCCACACTGGTCCTTGAGGAAAAGCCAGGCTACGGGCTTCTGCCCCCTTAGTGGAATGCTAATGAGAACTCAGCTTCAAATATTACATGCTGATCCAGGCTGGATGTTCCCTTCAAGACCCAGCTGGCTGTTAAATGAGGTTAATCCAGCTCAACCCAGTGAGATTTGGAAGCAAATAACCAAGAAAGCTGCTCAACTCCAGGCAAATAGTTTACAGATTCACAACAAAAGAACATCTTCCCTCTGTGAAGATAGGAAAGATCCTCTGTACCGTGCACAGATGCCTTTAGAGCTGTTTCTATTATTTCCAGACTTCTACCCAAGTGAGAAATTTGTCTCACTGTCCCACTCCCCAGACATGATAGCCTACACAACACATTGGCCTGTGCCAAGGCGTCAGGCCCCACTCCAGGAGATGCCTTTGGCATAAACTGCCAATCCTAACAAGTTTGAAGAGACTAAATCACTGACCATCTGGGGGCTATGCCAAGGCCAGCTGACTGAGGCTGCCAGGGATGTTGGCCCGCAGAGCATAGGATCTGGGTCTGGCATCTGGGTCCTCCCCAGGCTCAGTGATCCCAGTCGAGGCAAAGACACGGCAGCTCTCCCACCTACCACCTCAACTCTGCCATGTGATGGGGGAGGCAGCTAAGGTTCCGATGAATTGGCGCCCAGACTCAAGCCTGCAAAAGAGCACAGAGCGAAATCACGCCTGCCTAAGAACTTCAGTGATTTTCATAGCTCATTTCAACCAGATTCACCAACAGGCTTAATCCTGCAGAATAATTAAAGCTAGAAGGAGACAGGCCACAGGGCTGCTTTGCAGTGTTGATGGGGGAATCCGAGCATGGAAGAAGGAGCGCTGGTCTGCCTGCCAAATCGTTAAGCCTCTCATTATTAACTCATTAACTTGGTCATGTGACGCATACAGAAAGGAAAGCAGAGGCTGGGAACACCTGCAGCTCTCTTAACAGAAGACACAGCACAGTCCACCGTAGACTATTAATGTGTACAGCACTCAGGCTGCACCTGCGTGAAATGTCTGACTACTCTGTGATCTGCAGAGGTGTTAAGTTCATGTGTGTCCTTCTAACAGTGGTTTTTTATTATTGGTTTTCGTTTTTTATCCTGAGCACGGCACCCTGGATTCAGTGTGTCTAATACAGGATGAGCCCTGGAACTTGGCCTCCAGCCTTATAGGATATGATGAGCAAATGGGTTGGGGAGAAACAGGAAGGCTTTGCAAAGGATGAAGTTGCACCCCCCAGGCTGAGCAGGTGTCTTTACTCAAGTTCTAGTTAGTTTCCGGTACAACAGCCGGGCAGGTAGAGCTGTACTAATTTGGGGTGTTGACTTAACCCACAGCATGGATTTTAAGATATGCAGTCAGATGCCCTGGTTGCTGTGCTTTCATGCCTTTCCATCAGTAATACTTGCCATAAAACTAACCTGAGATTTTACGTGAGTCATGTTTCTTCAGATAGTAGATACTGACTATGAGTCCCAGAGCTTCCCTCCACAGTAACAGCATTTAGTTAACAAGTCTGCAGCATGACCCTCAGCCTGGGCTACATGCAGCATACAATGTGTGTGTGTTTACCTGGAGAATGCTTTGTTTACTGTTGGCCAAGGACATCCAAGTGAGACTGGGCTTCATTCTAAAGCAAAATCCTTGATAGTATTAGATAAGTACTTGTGAAATTACAGCTCCTTCTAGCCCAGGAGATGGATGATCCCATTAAAAATACTCAGGGAGGGCAGATAGTTTACAAAAACATGCTGTTCTTCCCTAAGAACAGAGTTCAGTTCCCAGCACCCACATTAGGCTGCTGTCATTCTAGCTCTCGGAGATCCCAGGCATTCTCTTGACTGCTGTGGGCATTCACAACTCAGATGCACAGACACACACAGACTATCCAAGAACTACTGTACGGATGGACGGCTCTGTGACTAAGAGTGTCACTGTGAAGTGTGAGGTCCTGAGTGTGGATCTTTAGCTCATATGTAAAAGCTGGGCATGGCCATGTGAGTCAGCAACTCCAGTGCTGGCATAGGAAGTGGCGCAAAGGATTGCTGGTGTTTGCTGGACGCCAGCCTAGCCAGAAAGCATTGGGAGCTCCAGGTTCACTGAGACCCTGTCTCCAGGGAACAGAGTGGAGAATGGCAGAGGACTTTGGGACTTCCTCTGCAGTGCACGCTGATCAGAATTGCTCACTAGGGCCTCAGGTCTAATCAGTTTTATGAATTCTCCCCTAAAGCTCTGGAGAATTTGAAACAAGTAGCTTGTTTGATGGGGTGTCAAGGTAGAAACCAGGAAAGTAGCTGCCACAGTTCAAATCACACCATCGTCCCCGGAAGCATGGGGACCAGACATGAAGAGTAGGACCCACAGTGCCATAGTCCTTTCTTGACTAGAAATTCTGGCAGTTCACAGCCATGGAGCAATAAGACATACAGATAGACAGACAGACCACACACACAGGAGAGAGAGAGAGAGAGAGAGAGAGAGAGAGAGAGAGAGAGACTTTCAGAAAACCTGTCCACACGTACACAGACAAATCCAAATAAAGGACTCAATAGATTCCCACACGGGTGGAAGGAATGAGCAAATGTCACATCCTTCTTCATGCTGCACACAGTTGTGCCCTTTCTTACTAAGGTGAGATGTGGGATGTCCTTCTGTATATATGTGGCTTTTGTTGATTAATAAATAAAGCTCTTTTGGCCAATGGCTTAGCAGAGCAAAGCCAGGTGGGAAATCTGAACAGAGATATAGAGAGAGTAGGCAGAGTCAAGGAGATGCCATGTAGCGGCCGAAAGAGAAGGACACTGGAAACTTGCCAGTAGGTCACAGCCTTGTGGTGATACACAGATTAATAGAAATGGGTTAATTTAAGATGTAAGAACTAGTTAGGAATATACCTAAGCTGTTAGTCAAATGGTGTTATAATTAATATAGTTTCTGTGTGATTATTTGGGTCTGGGCAGCTGAGATCCCAACGTGCAGTCTCTGTTTACAAAGGTGGATGCCGTAGAGTTATAAGAATATCTTACTTAACACCACTCATCAACCATGTCTAAACATGTCATGTTGTTTACCCATAATTCAGAACTGGGCTTTGCTTCTCTGTAAGGCAAGACTTTAGCAGAATGAAATAATATTGAATTGTGTAAGAAAGTTAACTGTACCTGCTCAGCAAGGCAATGGGTAGATAATGTCAGGCTTCTTACGATGGATGTGACTGGTGTGGTTCTGTATTTACACTGTGTGTAGCTGCACACGTCATCCAGCATCTTCATGTTTCCATTACCTCTCTGGTGAGTTGCCCAAATATGTTGGGAATAACAGTGATGGCAATCATGAGAATCATACATGTTTTCTAACCCCTAAGGCACTGTATCTATATTGTTTCAAATACTATTATTTTATATACCTATTTCTATGTACAATGCATATCCTTACATTTTTTTCCTTCCAGCTAATACAGATGAATGGCAAAATTAAGAAATCAATTAACTGGTGGGTTTATTTAAGGTAGAAAGTCCATCTAAGGTAGATATCCTCCCTAAGCCCTCATTGCTAGGGCTTGAATTCAAAGGAAGCTACTGGCTTCCATGAACTCCATGCAAAAAGGGTTGTCTGTGAGTTGTGCAAAATCTGTATTTAGTAACACCCCTCTTCTTCTAGTCTCATTTACAGTTCACTCCAACGATGGGCAAACTATCATCCATGGGCTATGTTTGTCTACGGACCATCCTTATAAATAAAGTTTTATTGAAACACAGCCAGGACCATTATATACTATCTGCATCTACTGTTGTGCTCTGATCATAAATTTCAGTCATTGTAGCAGAGACTCTATGCCCCCCCAATCAAAATATTTACCATGCAGCTTTTGGCAAATTTTCTGGCATCTGGTCTAGACTCATGCCAAAAATGTACATTCATTATAGTACACTGAAGTAGAAATGACACAATGACAGAAACTGTCATATACTATAAACTGACACACACAGCCTAACATAGGTTGTTTCCTGAAAGCCATCAAGTAATTCTAAATGAGTGAATTGATCAAATGCATATAAACAGATAATTATATATTAAAATTAAAAGATAATCGCTCACAGAAACAGCCCCCAGATCATAGCCTCTGTAGCTTCTCTGAAAGGGGGTCTCGTTGGAACTAGGACTTATGGACTGTGTATCATTTGTCCCACTGTTCTTAAGTAATTTCAGGTAACAGGATAATGTGGATTTAATACTATGTGGCTACACCATTTGACCTTGGCAAACAAAAACTGCCCCATTAGAAAAAGTCTATCTAGAAACTAGAAATTACCCTTTGAACTGCAAGGCAACAAATGAATACTAATATTTGCCATTCCACAGCGCAGTTTATTTTAAAACTTTTCTGACTTTCAGTGCTGTGAAAGTACTTTTAAAATACTTTACTTCCAATTGCAAAATCATTCAGTCCTCAGTGGAAAGATGCTCTAATAATGCAGAAACATATGAGGTAAGCTTCCCCAGCTTTCCTCTTCCTTCCCTCCCTTCCTTCTGTCCCTCCCTTCCCTGCAGTTTAAAGCAAGCAAAACAGGAACCCCATGTCACAACAGTAGTTAGCTCTGTTATTCTCTCTTTTGTTCTCCCTCCCCCAAACCCCCTCTGTGTGTGTATGTGTATTGTATGTATGTGTACTTCATTCTTATTTGTAGCTACTTTTATTAAATTATATACATTGAATACTAAGTGATCAGATGTAGAATTTCTAGACAACTGTATAAAATTGTTCCTATTTTTTTCTATTAGTTATCTCTAGGTACTCATAATGTTTAAAAGTAATGTAATTCCTATTCTTTTTACTAGATTTTAATTTAATAAAAGTGAATTATCATTTGTTCCCTCAACAAACTTTGCCTCCTTTTGTATTTGTGCAGAATATTATATTTATGTTATATGTAAATATATATAATTATTATGTGTATGCAGAAAAGCTACTTATGCATAAGCCCCTCACCCTCACAATACTGATAGACTGCATACTGCTTATTCCTAAAGACATGGGAGGCTGGGGATTTTACCATGCTGGCTGTCCCCTTCAACCAAGCTTAGACTGGAAGAAACAGCCCAGTGGAACTCTGCTGGGTCCTTTTATTAGTTCAAGGAGCTCTGGTGTCTCCTGATGTCAGGGGAAAGAGACGAGCTGCCAAAGAAGGTAGGAATCACATGGGAATCTAAGATCAGCTGATTCTACAACAGCCAATTCACAAATGAATCTTAAACAGAACCATGAAATTTTGTGGATTTCAGGACATCTTCATTATAAAACCAGAGAAAAACCATATCACCCTCCGTCCTCCCTTCTGTCCCCCCTCTGCTCCCCGCAGAGACCAAGGGAGGTTCATTTCAAGGTCTGATGAATGGTTCAGAAGGTCTGAAGCAGATTACAATGTGAATTTCCTTGTTTGAATTCTATATTTGAATGCCAGACTCACCCAATTTGTCATGGTTTCTTTTTCCTTAAAGGAAACACCAGTCAGTTATTTAGAATATAAAACAGCAAAGCCAAATGTTCTCCAGACAGAAAACCACACCTTCAGAAGACAAACCCGACCACTTAAGAGAACCTCCAGACCCCTGTCCAGGGACGTCGAGCTGTCGTCTATTTATTTTATGCAA
Source organism: Chionomys nivalis (assembly GCF_950005125.1). NCBI lineage: Eukaryota > Metazoa > Chordata > Mammalia > Rodentia > Cricetidae > Chionomys > Chionomys nivalis. Next base: position 26,879,914 of record NC_080090.1, on the reverse strand, counting down.
AAATCACGGGAAGCCAGTTTTGATCAAAGCCAACCAACATTTCCGTTCTCATCTTGCTTGTTTTAAGACACACTAAGATCACCACATTCTTTTTCTCATATTTTAAAAGTAATTTTATCAAATGCTGTTTTGATTTAAATGATTGTGCTCTGCTTTCCAGGCCCCTGGATTGAGGATACAGGGCATCAGAATCCCAAATGTGACCTCCGGGAAGCTCTTCATGCCCACTGGATCGCTGAACCTTCAGTGGGGGAGTAGCGTCTCGGATGTCACTCTGTCCCTAGAGCAAGCGTTTCCAAAGGCATCCGACCATGCTCGTCCACATCCATTAACTGCCCCTGACGCTCACATTGCCAGTTTTACACAGGGACATGGCAGGTCACAATGCTCCATTCTCATTATGAGGGGAATGCGGAAAAGATCAAAGCTGCCATCAAAGCACTGGAGCAAAAATAACGACAGAGAAATGCCGATCTGAAACCAGACACTTTCACCCCATCATATTTTGCTCACCTTGATTATATTCCAATGTTCTATACTTTCACCATTTTGTATAATATATGATAATAAACAGGGTAAGACCATAAAGAATCCCAAGCTTTTATTGTCTAAGTTTTTCAGATCTTCTATTGAAATAACAAGAACAAACAACAAATAAAAAACCTAGACAGAATCCTTTAACAAGCCTCACGCATTTAGTGATGCATTCCCACTTCTAGGAACCATGTACCCCTTAGTCCTAAACTTGGGGCATAGTGTTTTCCCTATGGAAATGGGCAAACCTATCTCTCGACCACAGCTGGATTGTCTGCTGTCTGGCCACTCTGTTTCCATCCCTCACAGTGGAGTCCCTGACCTATCTGAACCACATGTAAGAAGCACTGCACTGGGACACAGCCAGGAAGAGAATCTGACTCGGGCCATCAGGTCTGAGAGTGAGGGTATAGAGCCCTAGGAACCTACTGTTAAGTGAGTATATGTAAAGGAACACGTTGCTTTTCATGAATGACCTGGGTTGCAAAGAGACAAATGAGCGTGGCAGGTCCATAACCAGCATTGAACTGATGGCAAAGACAAAAACCTGTTTCCATTGACTGGCAGAGCTCACCTCTGTCTGAAGTCTCTCAAGGTACCAATAGACTTGGTCTTCTGAGACTGTTCTTGAACTACAAGGAGGCTTTTTGTCATTGTGCGGTAAACCACAGCAGTCTTTTCTAACATGGCTGAAGGACTTCTGTCACATCAAGCCCCCAAACTCTTTCCTAACCCAAGATCCTGAATTTTTCACCTTGCTCCTCTAAGACAGCCATAGTTGAAGTCAGTTTGCAGCTGACTCCTTGAGCCACTTGAATTATATTTTTTCATGAACTGTAAACCTTCGGTCAGGGTTAATCTCTCATTTGCTTTGCTTATGGATGTTGGATAGCCCCCCTGTGACTAGTTTTCGGGGCTACCCTCTCACCCCTGCACTGCTTTGTACCTTCTTCACAGCCAAACTGGGCACCTTTGTGTGAGAGTCAGGTATGTGTGTCTTCTATGTTCTGGTCCCTGGATTTCTTTTATTTTATATTTTAATTTTTTTATTATTTCTATTGAGCTGTATATTTTTTCCACTTCCCTCCCTTTCTCCCTCCTCCCCTTCTACCCTCTCCCATCATCCCCATGCTCCCAATTTACTCAGGAGATCTTGCCTTTTTCTACTTCCCATGTATATTAGAACGATGTATATCTCTCTTAGAGTTCTCATTGTTGTCTAGGTTCTCTGGGATTGTGAATTGTAGGCTGGTTTTCTTCACTTTATGTCTAAAAGCCACTTATGAGTGAGTATATATGCTATTTGTCTTTCTGGGTCTGGATTACCTCACTCAATATTATGTTTTCTAGATTCATCCACGGGCTGGAAAATTTCAAGATGTCATCATTTTTTCTGCTGTGTAGTGCTCCATTGTGTAAATGTACCACATCTTCTTTATCCATTCTTCAGTCGAGGGGCATTGAGGCTGTTTCCAGGTTCTGGCTATGACAAGCAATGCTGCTGTGAACACAGCTGAGAACATGTTTTTCTGGTGATTGAGCATCCTTTGGATATATGCCCAAAAGTGATATTGCTGGGTCATGAGGTAGCGTGTTTCCTAATTTTCTGAGAAATCACCATACTGATTTCCAAAGCAGTTGTACCAGTTTACACTCCCACCAGCAATGCAGGAGTCTTCCCTTTACCCCACAACCTCTCCAGCATAATCTATCTTCAGTGTTTTTGATCTTGGCCATTCTTAAAGGAGTAAGATGGAATGTCAGAGTTGTTTTGATTCACATTTTTCTAATGACGAAAGATGTTGAGAATTTCCCTAAATGTCTTTCAACCATTTTAGAATCATCTTTGAGAATTCTCTGTTTAGATCTATATCCCATTTTTTATTGATTTATATTGAAATTGAAAAATGACCAATTTCTTCAGTTCTTTGTATATTATGGTGATCAGCCCTCTGTCTGATGTGGGGTTAGTGAAGATCTTTTCCCATTCTGTAGCTGTAGTTTTGCCTTGTTGACCGTGTCCTTTGCTTTATAGAAGCATCTCAGTTTCAGGTGATCCCATTTATTAGTTGTTTCTCTCAATGTCTGTGCTGCTGGGGTTATATTTAGGAAGTGGTCTCCTGTGCCAATGTGTTCAAGAGTACTTCCCACTTTCTCTTCTATAAGGTTCAGTGTGGCTGGCTTTATGTTGAAGTCTTTGATCCATTTGGACTTGAATTTTGTGCATGGTTATAGATATGCGTCTATTTTCATTCTTCTACATGTTGATATCCAGTTATGCCAGCACCATTTGTTAAATATGCTTTCTTTTTCTATTTTATATTTTTTGCTCATAATCAAAAATCAGATATTCGTATGTGTTTGGATTGATAGCTGGGTCATCGATTCAGTTCCCTTGGTCCTGCTGTCTGTTTTTATGCCAATACCAGGCTGTTTTCAGTACCATAGCTCAGTAGTAGAGTTTGAAGTCAGGGATTGTTATGTCTCCAGATGCTCCTTTATTGTAGGATTGTTCCTTTACTCCAGTATTGTTTTGTCTATCCTGTTTTGCTTTGTTTTTCCATATGAAGTTGAGTATTATTCTTTGGAGGTCTGTGAAGAATTTAGCTGGAATTTTGCTGGGTATTGCATTAAGTCTGTAGACTGTTTTTTGTCAAGATTGCATTTTTAATATGTTAATTCTACCTACCCAAGAGCATGGGAGATCTTTCCATTTTCTACTGTCTTCTTCCATTTCTTTCTTCAAAGTTTTAAAGTTCTTGTCATACAAGTCTTCCACTTGTTTGGTTGGAGTTACTCCAAGATACTTTGTTATTTGTGGCTATTGTAAAGGGTGATGTTTCTCTAATTTCTTTCTCATGTGTATAAAGAAGGGCTACTGATTGTTTTGAGTTAATCTTGTATCTTGCTATATTACTGAAGGTGTTTATGAGTTGTAGAAGTTCCTTGGTAGAATTTTTGCAGTCATTTATGTAAACTATTATATCAGCAAATAGTGAGAATTTGACTTCTTTTCCAATTTGTACCCCTTGATCTCCCTTTGCTGTCTTATTGCTCTAGCTAGAACCCCAAGTACTATATATAGATATGGAGAGAGTCAACAATCTTCTCTTGTTTCTAATTTCAGTGGGATTGCTTTGAGTTTTTCTCCATTTAGTTTGATGTTGGCTGTTGGCTTGCTGTATACTGCCTTTATTATGTATATGTATGTTTCTTGAATCCCTGCTCTCTCCATGATCTTTATCATGAAGGGATGTTTTATTTTGTCAAAGGTTTTGGACATGTAATGAAATTATTGTGTGTTTTTTTTTTATTCAATTTTTTTTTAGTGAATTACATTGTCAGATTTTCATATGTTGAACTATCCCTGCATCTCTGGGATGAAGCATACTTGGTAATGGTAGATAATTTTTCTGAAGTGTTCTTGGATTGGGTTTGCCAGTATTTTATTGAGCCTTTTTGTATCAATGTTCATGAGAAGCATTGGTCTTTAATTCTCTTTCTTAGTAATATCTTTGTGTGGTTTGGGTATCAGGGTAATTGTAGCCTCATAAGAAGAGTTTGGCAATGTTCATTCTGTTTCTATTGTGTGAAACAATTTGAGAAGTATCAGTATTAGTTCTTTGAGAATCTTGTAGAATTCTGTGCTGAAACCATCTGGTCCCAGAATATTTTTGGCTGGGAGACTTTTGATTACTGTTTCTATTTCTTTAGTAGTTATATGTCTATTTAATTTGCTTATCTGATCTTGATTTAATTTTAGTAAGTAATATTTATCCAGAAAGTTGTCCATTTTCTTTAAGTTTTCCAATTTTGTGGAGTACAGGTTTTCAAAATATGACCTGATGATTCTCTGGATTTCCTTTTTGTCTATTGTTTGTTCCCCTTTTCATTTCTGATTTTGTTAATTTGGATATTCTCTCTCTGCCTCTTGGTTAGTTTGGATAAAGACTTGTCTATTTTGTTGATTTTCTTGAAGAACCAACTCTTTATCTTATTGATTCTTTGTATTGTTTTCTTTGTTTCTATTTTGTTGATTTCAGTTCTCGATTTGGTTATTCCCTGTGGTGTAGTCCTTCTCTGTGAGTTTGCTTCTTTTTGTTCTAGAGTTTTCAGGTATTGTGTTAACTCACTAGTGTGGGATTTTTCTAGCTTCTTTATTTAGGCATTTAGTGCTATGAACTTTCCTCTTTGTTTGGTTGGGGACTTCACCCCAGCCCCCTGGCATCCATATATACAAGGAGTCTAAAAAATGTTTAGTTAAAAGTGTCACCTCAGCCCCTAACATCCTTACACAAAAAAGCCTGGAATGTTTGGCTGGGGGTTTCACCCCAGTTCCTGGCATAAGCTCCTTTCCCTGGGAGTTGCCTCAGTCCAGACCCCACCTCCAAGAAAGGCCGCCAAATGATGACCCCTCCCCAAGGAGGGTAAAGATCACTCCCACAGGCTATTTAAACTGCCCCCCCCCCAGAGAATGAACACGTGGTCTCCGAGTTTTCCATGGTCATTTCCATTCTCCTTTCCCCCTCTCTGTGTTTTCCCAGGGAGCCACCCAGGAGTGTTGGCATCTATTAAACCTTTGGTCTCACTGGGATTATTGCATCGGCAGAGAGGTTTGTTGGTCAAAAATAATACTTAACACACTTAACACTGCCTTCATTGTGTCCCATAAATTGTGCATGTTGTGTGGTCATTCTCATTGAATATTATGAAGTCCTTAATTTCTTCTTGATTCGTTGATAATTCAGGTAAGCATTGTTTAATTTCTATGTGTTTGTGGGCTTTCTGAAATTAGTGTTACTGTTGAATTCTAATTTTAAGCCATGGTGATTCAATAAGTTATTCCATTTTTTTGTATCTGTTGAGGTTTGCTTTATTACCTAGTATATTGTCAATTTTTGAGATGGTTTCTGAGAGGAAGGTATATTATTTGATGTTTGGATGGAATATTCTATGGATGTCTGTTAAATCCATTTGAGTCATAACATTTGTTAGTTCCCTTATTTCTCTGTTAAGTTTCTGTCAGGCAGACCTGTCCAGTGGTGAGAGTGGAGTGTTGAAGTCTCCCACTATTAGTGTGTGGGGTTTAATGTGTGATTTAAACCTTAGTAGTGTTTCTTTACATATGAGGGTGTCCTGGTATTTGGGGTATAGATGTTAAGTATTGAGATTTCTTCTTGATAGATTTTTCCTGTGACAAATATAAAATGTCCTTCTTTGTCTTTTTTGACTGATTTTTATTTTGAAGTCTATTTTGTTAGATATTAGGATAGCTACAACGGTTTGTTTCTTAGGATCATTTGATCGGAAAAATTTTTCTCCATCCTTTACTTTGAGGCAATGTCTGTCTTTGAGGTTGAGGTGTGTTTCTTGTATGCCCCAAAGGATGGATTCTGTTTTAGTGTATCTATGTCTTTTTATAGGTGAGTTGAGTCCATTTATATTAAGGAATATGCCTTAGTCATCATTCCTCAAGTACTGTTCACTTTTTTCTTTCTCTCCTTCTTACTTCTTCCTTCTTTTATTCCTTCCTTCCTCCCTCTCTCTCTTTCTTTTTTCTTTCTTTTGAGAGAGAGAGAGTGGTGTGGGAGACTAAGTGATTTCTTGGTCTGAAACTTACAAAGTAAGTTAGGTTGTGTGGTCAATGAGTCCCAGGGCTCTGCCTGTTTCTGGTACCCCAGTACTGAAATTATAAAGTACACAATGGTTTTTCAACTTTATCTTCAGTTCTGGAAATTGTATGCACTGGCTGCTTTTTTAGAAGACCTGGATTCAGTTCCCAGCACCTACAAGGTACTTAATACCATTTATAACTCTTTCTCCAGGGGATTTGATGTCCTCTTCTGGCCTCTGTGGGCCTCAAGACACTCATGTGGTGTGCAGAAATACATGAAGACAAAACAACTCTGCATATCAAATATAGCTTTAAACAAAGTCAAACTGTCAAACTTTCACCAAGGTCATTGTTAGCTGAGGTTTTTATGAATAGCCTTTTAAACACGACAAAATTATAGTTCATCTCACTTTACTAAGGCATTATTTAAAAAAAAAAAACTTGAATGGGTCTTGGGTTTTGTCAAATGCTTTTTTCCAGTCAAATGCTAGGCTAGCATATCTTCTCATCTTTGGCCTGTGATTGCACATTTCTCTCCCTAGATCCAGGGGGTTCTATGCCACAGCTTTTCTTCTTTGCGTAGATATTCTAACTTCTTCCAGGAGAATTTCCGATTGTTAGTAGAAGCATCTTTGCAATTCCAACATTTGAATTGTGCCACCACATGCTTCTACTGATCATCTCTCATCCATGTTGTGACTTTTTGGTTCTTGAAATGACATGGGGATTTGCTTGGATTTTTGTTTGTCTGTTGTTGATTTTTTTTTTTTTGTTTTTGTATTCTGGACATTATGTATTTTTATGTGTCTCTAGATCCTGTTAATCTGGTTTGTTTTTTTTTTTAATTTAAGAGAAGGAATGACTTTCAGCTTGGCTGGAGTAGGGCAGGTGTGCTGTGACAAAGCTCTTGGTGGTCTTGTCACCAGAAGGTACTGGAGTTTCCAGGAAGCTTGGTTGCTGCTACTATTTTTATTTTTCCCAAGGGGAAATGATAGGGCATCATAGAAATCTGCTATAGGAAATTTTAGAGAACTCAAAATTGAATAGAGCCTCCATCACGTTTCCCAAGGTTTTCCTTCAACACATCCTCATTGTATTCCATAATACTTATGGGATGAGCCCCTCTTGAAACATTTAGGATATGGCAGTCCATAGACCAGCCCTCTCTTGTGAAGCTTACACATTATCCCAAAGGATACCGCAATGATGCGTTGATACATCATACCAAGTGAGAAAAGAGAAATAAGAAGTGGATTCATTTTTTTCTCGAGATCTCATTAAAAACCATATTCTCCCTGTGGTACCAACAGAGACATTGAGCACGTACAAGATCTTCTTCTGGCGCGAGGAAAACAAAGCCAATAGATTCAAAAGTAGCAGGCAGCTGATTGAAGTATAATTATTTTACTTTCATGATTTTATATGTGCTTCTTAGTAAACATTCTACAACCTGGAGTACACTGCAATGGCCACAGTGATAATAAATTAGATAAAACAACTATGAATAATCCCCAAAACAGAGACGGGGTATGCCCAGATCCCGGTGTTCCTGCCCAGTGGTAGCTCCTACCTCCTTGTTGGTCCTGTCCGCTTGCACCAGGGTTCCATTCAGACAAGGTTCCACGTAGTGCAGCTCCTCATTATACTGCAAAGGGTAGAAACAACCAAGAAAAAAAATGAATGAAGAGCCCAAAGGGTCCTAGTTAACAGTCAAAGGGTACATGGTCATACAGGAAGTCGTCAGCATCACCACAGGCTCCAGTCACTCAGACAACCAAGTGCTAAAGACAAACTTGTTTGAGAGGAATCTGAAGAGTCCATGCTAGAGCCCAGTATGGCTCCTACTGCTAACCGTTCATCCTTCAACAGTGACTGGGCAGACAGCAGTTGTACAGGCATGATGGAGCAGATAGATCGTGTGGTACAGGTTCAGCTCTAGCCTCAGCCTCACAGAACTAAGAGATACCTGTGTTGGTCACACACAGGAGGGGATATAATGGAGGACAGGAGTGGTTTTGATGGTCTCAGTTACCCTGGAAAGGGGTGTCTGTGTGTAGGGGAGTGTTGGCGATATTCCTGTTATATAGTGATACCATCTATATGACTTTTTCCAATACGTGTCTTCCCCAACACTTTGGGTCCCCAGCAATCCAGAATGTGACCCTTAATTTTTGCCCTCTGCGCATGACCCTTCCAAGGGCTTTGATGGGTTTTCGACATTTGAATTGGCTGAACACTCAAGTGTCTTCATCAGCCCACAGCGAAGGCATTCTCTGTCAGCCAGTCTTCTCTGATCATCCCTCACAGGTCTCATCCTTTCCTTAGACCTCCACCACTGAGAACCATACCAAGAGCTCCTCTGCCTAGCTGCTGCTTTTCCTGGCTGACCCAGGCTCATCCTCTGGGTTGGCTCAGTCCCACACCCACTGGGAAGGAGCCTCAGGTACAGGAGAAGAACCCAGTCAACGTTCTTTCCTGTATACTCTATATAATGTCTAGTTTCCTTCAGCAGGAGCCCCCAGCTCACTGGGAAACCCCATCCTTAGCTGTCCCCCCGATCACCTGATACTGTGATTGACCAAGACCAACTGTGAGGCACACATATTGTTGCCGTGAACTAAACCCACAGTGGGTGCCCTAATCCATTTCAACGGTAAATGCCCTATGGCATTTCCAATTTAACAGCCAAATGAAACCAGAGCTGCCGAGGGAAGAAGAGACTAGAAGCATCTCTCACATGCACTCTAGAACAAAATCTGGCTGAGGATGTGACTTTTAAGACTGAGATCAGCAAGCACCAAGGGAAGACCAAGGAAATCACAGAGTGAAAAACCAGCTAGCGTGGGACACTCCCTCTGGATACTGGCAGGGCTCTACCTGCAGCTGCTAGAACAGAGAGTGGACACAGCAGCACAGCACACAGAGAAGCTGCCTAAGGGGTGGGGCAGGGTGGTGCTGCACCAGGCAGTTAACTGTTCCAGAGCCCTCCCTTCATTCAAATCCAAGATAAGCTTCATTTGTAGTTTGACTCAGCCTCAAGTACTTCTGTGTTCATCCTCCTAGACAGGGAGCCTGGGGAAATCAAGCTGCCAAAGACATCAGTGACCTCAGTGACTAAATAGGGAGCAGTGTCCAGGCTCACGTCCAGACGTCTGACCTCGTAGCCACTTTGTTTGAGAATTTCAACATCCTCTGCACCCCAAGGCCCCTTCACTTCCCACCAGGCTCACCTTTGCCCCATTAGGCCTTGCAAATACATCTGGAAATTTTCATTTGTCCTCTGAAGTACTGAGAAAATGTGGGTCTGCCTCATCCCCACTCCCTACCACCAAGTGTGGGGATCTAACCAAGGACCTATTTTTCTTTGCCCGACAGCTCTTCTCGGGGTAGTGGATGTTTTTGTTAAAGAGGGTAGTGAGAGAGACTGGTTCTGCTAGATTTCTGGGGGTTTGTGGCAATGTTCTATTTCTGGAAATGGTCAGCTATACTAACCAAATGTGTTCATTTTTAAATGATTCTTAGAGCTGTGTGTAGATTGTGCATAGTTTTGTTATGTTAAATAGAAAACTTTTAAAAAATAGATGTTTGCTATGCTGAAGTTAGTTGCTGAGGAACAGGGTGTGACATTTCATTCCCAGATGGGAAGTCACCTCTGGATTCAGGAAGGATCTACACAGGTCAACATAAGGGCATCTCCACAATTCTTCTGCACTTTGGAGGAAAGTGACTGCTGGAGAGGCAGCCATTCCCTTCTCCCTTACCTCCCTTACACAACAATATCCTTGCTGTGTAAGTGGTCTTAGCTAATCACAGGTAATCAGCGATGCTCTACTAGATGCTCTACTAGATACTCTACTAGATGATTCTATACTAGATGCTCTACTAGATGATGCTCTACTAGATGCTATACTAGATGCTCTACTAGATGATTCTATACTAGATGCTCTACTAGATGATGCTCTATTAGATGCTCTACTAGTTGCTCAACTAGATGATTCTATACTAGATGCTCTACTAGATGATGCTCTACTAGATGATGCTCTACTAGATATTCTACTAGTTGCTCAACTAGATGATTCTATACTAGATGCTCTACTAGATGCTCAACTAGATGATTCTCTACTAGATGCTCTACTAGATGCTCTACTATATGCTCTACTAGATGATGCTCTACTAGATGATGCTCTACTAGATGATGCTCTACTAGATGATGCTCTACTAGATGGTGCTCTACTAGATGATGCTCTACTAGATACTCTACTAGATGCTCTACTAGATGCTTGCTTCCAGAGCCTATTTGCTGCCAGGGTTAGTGAATCATGAGCTTCCAATGGGACAAATAGGAAGTTTTTAGTGTATTTTCCTCTACCTTTCTCTTGTTCTTGAAAGAAAATTCACCCATGTTTACCTATCCCTTCCTTCCTTGTTGGGGTGCCATTGTCCAGGGGCAACTTCACAACCATGAGGTGACACAAAAAGCACAGGCAAAGGAAGAGAAAACAAGAAGATGGGGTCAGCATGGGTCTACCACTGATGCCCACTGGGCCACAGGACCAAGACTTCATCTGCTCTCCCACTGGGTCCTTCCATCATGTTATTAGATGCATACCCATCGAGGCAACCTTTGAACCTCTATTCAGCTATTCTGCAACTCAGTCCCTCTTCAGGTCCCAGTTTGGTTCTTGCTTTTTAAAATAATGTATATATAACGTGTGTGTGTGTGTGTGTGTGTGTGTGTGTGTGTTGGTACAGGTACACATGCATTTCATAGTCATATGTAGATATCAGACAACAACCTTACATGTTGGTCTTTACTATTTTATGTATACTGAGATCCTGTCACTCACCACTGCACACGCCATGCTAGCTGGCCCAGGAATTTGTGGAGATTCTCTGGTACCGTCCATCTTTCCACAGGAGTACTGGAAAAACAGATGTGTGCTGCCATGGCTGGCTTTACATGGATTCTGGGAATCTGTGCTCAGGTCCTGGGGCTTGCAGGACAAGCATGTTACCCATTGAGACATCTTCCCACCCTTGTTCTTGCTCTTATGCCTGTATTTTCCAGGTAATTTAAAAAAGTTTCACCAACACTCTTCCTAACACACACTCTCAAAGTTGTAGAGTCCAAAATTATCACTAGGACATCTGGCACCAAGTTCTGTGCTGCTTGTACACCATGGGGCTAAGCCTCGCTGACCCCTTGTCTTCATACCTACCCAGTGTATGGTAACCTCTAAAGTGAACCTGTGGACATGTAGGGAGGTGACATATCTCAGTGAATGCTCTTTTCTAATACTGCACCTAGCACAGGCTGGGGGAGAGGTTCAGGAGGGGCTTGAAAGCAAAGAAGACAGAAAACTTTGTCCTCATCATGGAGGTACATGCGCAGTAATGAGAACCAGGCTCACTCTCTCTGCACACCCAGAGCAGAGGAATCTGCTCTGCTGAACCCCAGCCAGCTTGTTAGTGGCAGCATCCAAGCTTGCAGTTTCTTAATTTCCCCTGACAATATCAGCACTGAGCTGACCCAGCAATCTGGACTGTATCACTGTGGGGAGCGGAGGTGGCCATGTGTAGAGAGACGTGGTACAAGTCTAGCAGCTGAATCAAGAAGGCCCACTGGCCACACAAGCTCCCCAAACTCCCAAGGGACCGACTACAAAGGGTGCCCTGCACATGGATGCATTTCTTAAGTTCCAGTGGCTACCCATTTGGACACCTTTCAGCTGGTGCATGTTTACAGATGCTCCCTGGATGTCTTTGCTGTTTTTATTCTGTATGTATGTACGTGTAAGGAATGTATATGGATATGTTCTTGTGGAGGTGTACATGTGTGTATGTGGGCACATATGTGTGCATGCATGCAGAGGCCAGAAGTCGAAATTAGGTATCTTTCTCTATCACTATTCACCTTATTAATTGAGACAGAGTCTCTTACTGAAGTTGGAGATTGTTAATTGGCTAGACTGGCTGGCCAATGAACTCAAGGGATCTGTCTGTCTCTCTCCCCCCCTCCAGTAGCACCAACGTTACAGACACTTGGAAGTTATGTGCCTAGGTTTCACATCTTGGAGACCTAAAATCAGATCTTTATACTTGAACAACAAGCACTCTACTGACTGAGCTGTTTTCTCAACTCCAGTATTCCCTGGATTTCTGCTTTTTGAATCAATAGCGCTAGATGGTCACATCAGTTTATATTGAAGATGTGGTCATCTTTCTTTTGGGGTTCACACAAATAGTCCCTGGTTTTGCTACATACAAGCTGGTTCACTTGGCCAAGGCTTTGCATCTCCATGAGCCACAGGGTTTGGAGAAATATGGAGTCACTGTCCCTGCCGGAGATGCACTGTGATGACAAATGAGCATGGTCAAGGTCCGGGCATGAAGGAAGAAGAGGCAGGCCACCAAACATGCATGCTCAGTGTAGAGAAGAGGAAGGAGGGAGGTATGGAAATGCAGCATGTAGACAGTAGACACAGTGACAGACTGACAGATGGGGTAGGACAAATGGAGAGGAGCTGGGAGTAGGACAGGACCGCTCTTGGGAGCAGGGGCCATGACCTCTTGTTTCCTCTGAAGAACATCGTATATACATTTGTGGGAGACAAACTGCTGCTTCACTGAGCACAAATGAACAACTAAATGCCAGAGACAGAAACCTGGGGTTCTACTTCAGACTCTACACCACACTCTGAGCTCTCACAGGGACCCAGGTCTCTAGCAAACTAGGAGATGAGGCATTGCCAGATCCATCCCAGGAAGGTGTCTACCACAGAACTCTTCATTCCTCTGTTTGCTCACTGAACATTAGCTTTTAGTCTACTCCATGCCAGACATGTGAGCACTGGCTCAGTGTGTTCATGACCATCAGCACCTTTCTATTATAAGTGAACATACTCGTATCTCTGCTTTTCTTTTTCATGATAAAAGTGCTTATCTCTAACAATGAAGGGGTTCCTCTGAACCCAAACCAGGCTGCCATGATCTTCAGAAGACTATACCTTAACACTCCAATCTCTTGTTGAAGGACTATGTCCCTCTCTCAATCAACCATCATATGCGAGGCCAAGTAGCAACAAGCATATCACCATGTCGTCCTTGTGCTCAGTCGCTGTAAACATTTCCCATCTCTCCTCATCCATGGGCACAGCACAATTTTCAGAAAGAAGGCTATTAGGAAGGTCAAGCTTTAACCTCAGTCCTTGAAGGACCAGAACACTCTGGGGAGAAGCTGAGAATAAGGAGATGGCCATGTAATAGGAATCATACCATCTGTCTACTTGTGCACAGCACAGCCTGAGGGCTGGTCAGTGCTTCATGATCCCCAAGATTCTGTGTGTAACTGTCTGGTGGGGAAGCCCAGGAACAGGCACTCATGGTACAATGAGGCCAGCATCTTGTGGGAGAGAGCCTGCCAAGGACAGGGCTAGAACATGCAAACCATGGGAGATTTGGAGACAACGTCTTAGAAGGTGATGACTAGGCCGGCATTTGAAGGATATAGACAGTAGGCCTAAGTCACAGGTTGGTTCAGGGATGGTAGGGGGAAGGAGTTTACTGAGAAGGCAAGCACCATTTTCAGGTTGTGAGTCTGTCTGTCTTTCTCTCTCTCTTTCTCTCTCTCTCTCTCTCTCTCTCTCTCTCTCTCTCTCTCTCTCTCTCTCTCTTTCTCTCTCTCTCTCTCTACAGCAGCCTAGCACCTAACACCGAGCACACAGCCATGTTTATTAGACCTACTGACCACAATAATAAAAGGGCAAAAAAGCAAGAGTGCAGAGAAACTCACTGATGACACAAGGAAAAACTGAAGTTTAAAACTAAAAAACAGAATCTCTATCCATTTCCAAACAACAGCTTGATAAGCTAGCCATAAAGGAATAAGTAGGTATGTCCTAGAGACTCTGGAGTTCTACCAACAGCCCATAATATTAAAAGTCCATAAGCTGGCTTGCTCATGGAAACAGTGGAGGAAGCCTCATTGCTCCATTTTAGGAAGCTGATACAAAACAGACTCAATTAAATAAGTTAATAGTCTCGCGGCTGTATCTCAAATTAAATAACCTTTAGGATGACAATGGAGGAAGCATGGAAGGAAGCAGAGGAAACCACAATATTTTCACCAAGGCAAGGCATCTTCCAGCTTACCAAAGTATCTTCTGAAATTAGAAAAACAACTGGCTGAAATTAGCAGTCCAGCACTAACCAGCAAAGAAAGTGAACACCAACCCAGGCCTCATGATAGTGAGCACAGGAAAAGAGTGTGGAAGAATTAGTTCTCAGAAAAACAACAACAACAACAACGGTGAATTACAGAGCACCAGAATTATCTAGGATGAACTCGCAAATGAGTCTCCTCCATACCATTTGCACAGTCCTGAACTGCAGGAGGCCTTTAAATTGATTTCACAATGCCGGCCCAGTTAATGTAGTGTTCACTTAATGCCTGACCTAGGCTTCTGTAAAATCCATTTCTCAACTTCCAGTAGCAGATGGAATTAACACCCTCATTTTTATGATAATGCTGTTCATTTAATGCATGGCTTGGAGGAAGACTTCCAAGTCAATGAGGAAATATATGCTCTTTTCGTGTCATAATTTAACCTCAAATTCTAACGCCAACTGCACAAACCCCTCTATTTCCCCTGTTCTTTCTAAATTCCAGCAGCTAATTCATTAGCTCTAGGTAGATTTTTCAATATCCTGCCCATCAAAGATAAAAGTGTTCACCCATTCATATTTATTCTCTGGAAAAACCCAGATCATGAGTTTTTCAATATAATACATAAGACATACTTGACAATGAATTTAATGAAATGTAATCATTCAAATGGCCATGAAATATCTTTCCTACTATTTGAATGTCCCCTGCCTTCCTGCATTATGACACTGAAATCAAAGACAAGGATAAATTAGATTTGACTAAACAAAACCCTACAGTGCACGAAGACTTCCAGGACTGAAAGTAAAGAGTGTGTTCTTGACTTTCTCTCTCTAAGATGCTTCCTCAAGCATCTACCTGGTGAGGAAAAGGCGGCTGGCCATACAGCAAAGGCTGCTATAGGAATGTCCTCTCAGGCAGCAGAATTCTGCAAGAACCATGCACTCACACGGGCAGGGCATTTTGCATAGACGGGCAACCACCTTCATGTATGCACCTGTCGCCACTAGTTCAAACCAGTAGGCATTCTAAAAAGACTTGGGAAAAAGCCACACCGTACTCTGGAGACACTATGCAAGGTGGGAGCAGAAGGAAATGCTGCAGGGAAATAAGAGTCCCTAAAGCAAAACTAGTGTGTGATGCACTGAGTACCAGAAGATACAACTCAAGGGAATGCAAGTGACAGCTGACCCCCTCTGAATCTGCAGCTCTGGCCTCCAGCCATCCAGAAGATGCGAACTTACACGCTACTTGGTGGATACTGTAGTAGGACTAATTCAATACTCGCTGGTGTAGCAATTTCATGTATATATTATCAATCAAATGCACGCCTCACCTTGCAAGCATGCACACAGTATCTTCAGTGCGGTCCAGGTCATGGAAAGCTAGCTCATCCGCTGGAGCATGCTCAAATAGATGAGAGGTCCTCACAGTACAATAGCCATACATCTATAGCCAGCAAGAGGCTTGGGCAAACTTCTAATGTCAACTATATGTGACAAATACATTTAATTAAAATCAGACATAGAGACGAATTAGTAGGTAATCTGTAGAATATGATTCTATTTGTGAAAATATTATATAGCTTTAGATCAGTTGGACAGCTCAGTGGCACTTGCTGCTAAGCTTACAGACTGAGTTCAGTCCCCAGGACCCAGAGGCTAAAAGGAAAGAAGATTCCTGAAGGCTGCCCTCTGACATCCAAAGATATACACATACTAAAATGTAATATAATTTTGAAGTATGTGGATGGATATATAGACAAAATTGAAATAATTGTATCAGATGGAAGAAGAATGAACAATCTGAATTGTTCAAAGAAATTTACAGGTTTTGTTCATTCAATGGCAATCACTATAGAAAGTTAGGATTAATTCATTGCCTTCCTATGTGAATTCACTACTATATCCCATCCATTCACTCACACACACAAGGAGATCACGATCATAAGGGGTCAAGTAAAGATATCCAGAGATCTTCATCATCACAATAACTGCATATAGTCTTAACATGCTGGAAACTAGGGACAGATTCAAGGCGATGGCTAATATTAACTGCCAATGGGATTTATTCTATAAGGAGATGATTCAGGGTAAAGAAAAAATATTTTCCCTCAACTATTCCATAATAGCTGGCTGTCTCCTTTTAATTAACTTAATCACCCTCTCCTCATTATTGAGTTGACGCTGGATATCTTAATGAACTTACACAGATTATTCCACGTGATTGGCCGTGTTAACTGAACAATAAATTCTGACAGATAAAGGACGTAGGATGTAATTAGTTAGCTCCTCTTCTTCTGTGGATTTCTGATACTTCTGCGAGACATAATTAAAGATTAATAGGAGAGATAGTCTCAAATTTGCTGCGACTTATCTGTAAATGCTCCAGGATATGTGAGTCTCCGACCACATTTGCATAGTCACGTGGAGGCTGGCAACTAGGGGAAATCCTGATTAGAAAGCCAATGTACTCATGATCTGAAACCTCCTTGCAAAGCGCAAGGCCCTGACTTCAAGGTCTGCACAGTGAGATGGCCAAAGGGATGAGTCGTATTCTCTCCACTTCTGCACAAGAGAGCTAGAGCAGGCAAGTCAGCAAGGCTTCGCTGTGAGCCTCCTTCCGACTGCCAGTTTGAGACAGTGATGTATGCTGCTCTGTGCCTCTGCCTTCACGTCAGGTGCACAGGCTGAGGTGAAAGGTCAACGCAGTGAGTTACTGAGGTTCTCTGGGTGTGGGCTTCACACAGTGGGTACTCTAGAGACTAGTGGTTCTGATCCTTCCTAATGCTGCCACCCTTTGATACAGTTCCTCATGCTGTGGTGACCCCCAACCATAGAATTATTTTCGCTGGTACTTCATAACTGTAATTTTGCGACTGGTATGAATCCTAGTGCAGATGATACCTGTGTTTTCCTGTGGTTTGGGGACCCCTGTGAAAGGATCATTGGATTCCCAAAGGAGTCGAGACCCACAGGTTGAGAAGCACTGATGTAGACGGTATTATTCAGCCCTTAAACTCCTGCTGTTTGTCAGGCCTTGACCAAGGGACTGGGCATACACGGTAATCAACTTCTGCACCCCGTAAGGTAATAGTTTCCTTCTTTTCCAGTTGCTTTTCTGAGCTTTAAATTTTTACTACACTTATTAGGCAGATGCATGTGTGTGTACATGGGTATGCACACACACACACATGCGAGTATGCACACACACACATGCTTGTGACATGGAAAAGAACAGGTGGTGTTGTGTTGTTAGTTTATGAGTCCTGGGGATTAACTCGTGGCTGGGAAGCTAGCACCTTTTCTTCCTGAACCACCTTGCTGGCACAGCTCAATGGCTTCTTAAAGCCTCAGCTTTACTGTCAGTTCCTTTGCTTTGCGGTTAAGCCTTTGCATCTGGAGGTCTCATCACAAAAATGTTGGAAGAGGACCCAAGCAACACCCTTGCTACTTAAGCACTTGCACCTTGACCTAGAGAACAGAAGTTGGTGATCTGTGTCTTCCGACAGCCGCCCTAACACAGGACTCGATGACATCACCCTCTATCCAAAGGTATGGTAAGGCACACACCACAGAACCGCAGCCAAACGCCAATGCCCAAACTACACGTTTCTTGCCACACTACCTCCACTGTCACTTGCGACAGAGAACATAGGATGTCCCAAAGAGATGAATATGGCAAAGCACACCTGTGCACCACATCCAAATGCGTAGCTGATCATGAGAGAGGGGCAAAGTTTCTTGTGACTGAAATCTTTGAAAAGAGAGGGAGGTCTTTGAAAGGGAGGGGACCTAAGGTGCATGATGACAATCACAGAACAGTGAAGAACCAAAATAACTACAATGGAATACATCTCTCTTCATGTCTGTGTCACTGCCCAGCCATGGCAGGTTCTCTGGCCTGCCATGTCTTGGGACCCCAGACATTTCACTGATGCTTTTTCTTGGCTCTTCCCTTGGAGAATATGCCCAAGCTGGCCTACCTCCTAGAGTGTTGGGGAGGAAAGATGTTGTATCTATGAAGGGCACACTACTCCCCATCTTTCAGTATCTCACCTTCCTGATGTTACCATCATGGACATGGGATTGACCTGGTTTCAAGTTCAAAATCACATGAAAAATTCTGGCAGCCCATGGGACATCTTTTCTACATCTCTTCCCCAAAATCCCCAAAAAGGCTGGAGATGCTATTTGCTAATCTCAAAGAAGCAATGAATTCCATAGCTTTCGCAGTCTCCCTAGAAGACCCTCTACTGTCCCTGATTCAGTGAATTGCATGTGGCCATAATCAACCTTCATCCTCTGGTCCCCAGAACCTGCACATCCAAGAGCAACAGTGTGAATGACCCAAAGCGCAAAGAAAGCACAGAACAGGCACACTCACTGTGATGATGTTGAAGAAGTCATCGTCGCCCAGAGTGTCCAGAATCGAGGAGACTGTTTGCTTGGCGATGGTCAGGCGGAGTCCCTTCATGCTTCCACTGACATCCACTAAAATGACAACATCTTTTGGAGAAGTTGCTGCCTGGATATACCTAAGTGGACAGAAAATTAAGTAAACATGAATTGTGGCCTCTTGATATTTTCTCTCAAAATTGACTAAGAGGTTTAAGCTCTGCCTACCATTTCCTGTTCCTGCAGTCAAAGGCAATGACGCCATTCTCATCTGGTTCCCATTTAATCCCTAGAAGAAAAATGGGGGTGTTGAGAAACCCTGAGACTTCAAATGGTTATCTGCAGTATTTTAAGGCTGCTCTGCTTTGCTGACCAAATAGATGGGGTGGAAAATCACAGCCCAGGAGCTCCTCATTGGCCATTCATTCAGCTCTACAAAGCGCCCTCAGATGCCAGCCCTACAGCAAACAGGGCCTTAGCCCTTCCTGCTTCAGTGAATGGAGACAGCCTCAGCAACATGCTGTCCATGGAGATGGGATGTGACTCTAGTTCCTTTCACAGCTTTGGATAAAGACAGCCAAGACCATTTCTCACAGCCCAGCAAGGTGCTGAAGCTGCTGGCATCATTCAAAGGTCTCTAGGCAGTGTCTGGCCCCATCCCCAGACCCCAGTGAGGTCATGTCTATTGCCTGGGCTGGGGAGAAACCATGGGATCTGATGGTTCCACCTCACAGTTCTTTCCTCCCAGCTCCTGTCTTAAAACTCAGACATTTGGCATGCCTTCCCCTGCTCAAATGAAACGACCCTAATTATTCTGTAAAATAAAGTTTGAATCTAGGCCTGGAAGCCAAAGCAGTTTTTCCCATAGTCATTCCCATTCTTATAGTTTGAGAACCAAGGGTGGCATTCTCCTTGTACATCTGATTAGTTTAAGAATGATATTTTGTTTCAGGGCCAATAAGATGGCTCAGCAGGCAAAAGTATTTCCTGCAAAGCTTGACAATGTGTATTTAATCCCCAAGCCCACATGATAGCAGGAAAGAAGCACCTGGTTCAAGCTGCCCTCTTGACTTACACACACGGTGACATGTACACACATGTGTTCATGCATACACAGCCCACATTCACATACACACATGTAATAAACAAATAAATGTATTACTTCTCATTCATTTAAAAATAAAGGAATGACTGCTTTAAAACAAGTTAGGGCCTCGCCATTCTTGGCCAGCAGTCCTGCTCCCAGCTAGAGGACTTCAAACAGATTTTGAAGAAGAAGAAAAAAAAGCAGAAAAGTTATTTTCATGGCTGAAAGTCCTGATTTGGAGCACAGCACTGACTGCTTCTTTTTCTTTCTCAAATCACGACAGCCAGCATTTTTGATCCTGCTATGGCAAGAACTGACTGGGATAAGAGAATGTGCACAAACCACCACACAGATAGCCTGGAGATGGCACCGTGTGTCCCACAGGGATACTATGTTCTGCCCTCCTGGTACCAGCATTGGGGCCTACTCTAAAGGGTACAATAAGGGGCCATAATGTGGTTCATTCCAAATGCATCTGGCACACTGTTTTGTGGAAAGTCAGGCATAGTTAGAATGGCACAGTCCCGTATGTATGTATGTATGTATGTATGTATGTATGTATGTATAAATGTGCTGACCCAGTGCATGCTCCCTGCCTTCATCACGTGTGTCGTTAGTGCCCGTGCATATTTATAGACACCGTGTGTTATCCACCAGAACTCTATGGCTCTGTCAGGCTTCTTCTGCTGACATCCTTACTGTGGTGCACTTTCCCAAAACTTCTAAGAAGGGACAAGGGTGGCTATGAAAGGAGCACTGCAGGTGGGCTGCAACTTCCGCATCCCCACAGGCGCCCGTGGCAGCCATGTTTTCCTAAAAGTCCCTATCAGATCAGCCTGCTGGGAAACTAGCAAGGAATACAATACCAGCACAGAAGTAGATACAGAATAGGATGACCCTGTGCAGGTCAACTTGACCCAAACTAGAATCCCCCAAGGAGTCTCTCTAGAGCAACAGACACTCAGAAAGAAATCACAAGTGCCAGGACAGGCAGATGCCCGGTGGTGGCTAACAGATAAAAGAGGCACTAAGCTTGAGATGCTTCATGACTTCATCAGGGCCGCTGTATCCAAGTACTACCTGAGAGAGGCTTAGCAGTCCTGCATTCCAGACATCACAGTTCAAGGCACTTTTATCCAAACTACTGGAGCGCATGCCCACTACACCCCCACAATCCTCACTGAAAAAATCCTGCAAGATGGAAGACACTGATCCTCGGTTTAAGCCGATCACGTGCCAGAGAAACAAGGATCTGACCAAGTGCTGGATGGAACCCACCAGTTCTCTAGAACAGGGCACGCGACTTCAGGTGTTAGGGGCTTAAACATGAGTTCCTTCCTTGCTGGAGCTTGGCTTCGCTGGGTCTATGCCATTTATAACCCAAACTTCTGATCAAGGTGTTTTTCACAAGAGCGAGCTTCCCAAGGTCAAACTGGGGAATTTGACCTCTGCTACCTAATCTACCTTCTGATTTACAAGTCCTCACTCACGGCTTATGATAAGCCTAGGACTTTGGATACACTTGTGAGGACGAAGAAGAGTTTATCCACCAAGGACAGGTATATTGGTACCAAATGGCGTTTTTACAATACAGTGAAAGTGGACAGAAGTATCCTAATATGAAAAAATCCATGGTAAAATGCCCACTTCATGCTTTTCCTTACTGTGTGAGCAGGAGGCAAGAGATGAGCTCTGTCTGGAACCCAATTCCAGAGTCAAGTGGCCACACGACATCATTCAGGGCAACCAAATCTCTTCAGAAGACTGTATCCATGTATTAACTAAGGCAGAAGAGATACAGATATTCTACGGAGTAAAAATTGTGCCAAAACTACCACAGAAGAAGTGCTAGCATTTTGACTAAACTGGCTTCATCTATTAATAAATCTCCTAATCACATGAGCCCTTTATGGGTACTCCCCTTGCTTTCCAACATCTTTGCAACTCTACTTTAAGGATTTCTTGTTGGTGAAGACACCCCATGATTGTGTGTCAGGAGCCGTGTCCCCCCAAAATTTACAGGAAGCACCGCCGTGAGGAGTTTTTGCAGAGGGCTTCACTTCCAATTGTATTGAGAATAGTCTTATTGACCAAACCTATCTCACACCCAAATTAACTGTTAATAGAGAGCCTCTGTTAAAGGAACCTGCCTCACATTCCAAACTATCTAGACAACTAGGTGTGTCACCTTGTGACTTCCCGACCAAGGAATCATGCCTTTGCTCAATTCAAAGGCCAAAACAATAATCTTTTCCCAGATGATCATTGCTACAATTCACACACCTGTATTTTGCTAATGTTATAGCTAAAAATCCCCTAAAGGATTTTCTGCTAAATTTTACAAATGGCTCTTCCAAGGAAGAACTGCACATATGGCTAATAATTAATAAAAAGAAAATATGGAGCGTACCAAGGCTCCTTGAAAGCAACTTATAACGGTTGCACACAGCAACTTATAACAGTTGCACACAGATCCTGATGCAAACGGATCTAGCATGATGACACCAAGCTAACCTTTACTAAGGCAAGGTAAAAAGGCCCTTGCAATGCATTATGAAAAAACCCGACCTGTATATATTTGGGGTCGAGGATATGTTTATGCTTTTTTCACAGAAAAAAAATAAAAGCTGAACCTGATGTCCGTGGCTGCAGACACCCCACAGAGGAGTTCCAGAGACATTGGAGAGGAACCCTTGATCCAGTCTTCCCTGCCCCCAAGGAGAGGAGTGCCAGATAACAGAACCTGCTACGCCACTCTGCCTCCAAGAGAGTCCAGGGAGACGGCTGAGATAATTGCCAGGATGCGCTTCAGAGAGCTGACTACAGCTCACCTCACCCAGGAAGCCCACCTGCCCTGAAGCACAAATGTTAAGCTGCTTCTGCAGTCTGCATTCTGTTTGCTTTGCAGCTGAGGTGTAGACTAAACATCTGACTGTTTTAAACTTTGGGACACAAAAAACTCATTTTAATTAAAATACTAACCCCTCTTTACTTAAGAAGGGGGAAGATTGGGGTTTTGACTGTTGCTCAGAGACTGGAACTGGT
This sequence comes from Chionomys nivalis, assembly GCF_950005125.1. NCBI lineage: Eukaryota > Metazoa > Chordata > Mammalia > Rodentia > Cricetidae > Chionomys > Chionomys nivalis. Next base: position 26,857,073 of record NC_080090.1, on the reverse strand, counting down.
GATATTTGATAACAAAAATGTCTGTCATTGTATGTATTCTTACTGGAATTGACTTAATGATATTTGTAACTGCTTATAGATGTTGGAAAAGGTTTGACACATGCTGTAAAATGTTTGGGTTTAATGCATATGTTAAGAATTTTAGACTTTGATCCCTTTACACTGCCCTAATTTTTGGCAGGCAGCACTCATAATCTTATTGTGGAGTAGGCATTTAGGAAGGAGGATATACCTTAGGCCAGACTAAAAGGTGAATACTGGGTTTGGAAAACGCCCTTTCTTCTTGTCTGGAAGATGGAGCTATTGGTGCCAAAATTATATCATTATATCTTTTATTTGAGGAGCTCCTCACAGTCTTTTCATTAATGATAGATACAGGGGCCCAATGACGGGAGTTAGTGTGGACCCTCGCCTGAACAGCACACCATACAGAGGTTGTAAAAACCGGCTCAACATGGCATGGTGCCAGGCACGAGGATCGCCCTCCACATGGCCTAAGACAGGGTTGCCCTGTGGTCAAAGACCTGCTTACTTTAGGTCTTGCTAGATACCTTTTATTTGAGGACCTCCAAGGAACTAATGCTACTCATAAGGCACCCCTCTGTTCCCAGGAGAGAAAAATTGCTCTACCATTCGAGAGAAGGGTCCTTCCTTGTCCCAGTCCCTTCTCATTTAGATCTGACACCAGGGTTAGACTCTGACCTGGTGCCCTCCACTTGATAGATGCCTGCTTTTATAAAAGGAAGGGGGATATGTCAGGAGCCGTGTCCCCCCAAAATTTACAGGAAGCACCGCCGTGAGGAGTTTTTGCAGAGGGCTTCACTTCCAATTGTATTGAGAATAGTCTTATTGACCAAACCTATCTCACACCCAAATTAACTGTTAATAGAGAGCCTCTGTTAAGGGAACCTGCCTCACATTCCAAACTATCTAGAGAACTAGGTGTGTCACCTTGTGACTTCCCGACCAAGGAATCATGACCCGACCCATCGTAACCTCTTGGTTTACGTAACGGGTGTGGACCACGTGGCAAGATCCCGTGCCCCAGCCCCCCAAGCTATTCAGGGGCTATATAAGCTGTAACCATGACTCTAATAAACGGAGGCTTTGACAAATAAGCTTAGCCTCCTTCCCCTTATCAGCCTATGCCTTTCAGGTGGTGCCTCTCCGTGACCCTGGAATAACTGGCCAGCCAGGCGGGTTACAAACCCTAGACAGAGTAACCCGTCGAGGCGGCTACAATTGTGGCTCCTATTGATCTCTTCCGCCCACATCCCAATGCCACAAGGTCAGATGGCCAGCTATCCAGGTGACTGCTAGGCGGGCTGGCTTGCCCCACATGTTCCAGCCTTAACAGTGTGCATCGAAGTTGCTCTGCTATGCACATCAACACGGACTGCAATTTGGTGACATTAAAAACTTTATTGGTCCACTGTTTATTATAACATTATCTGTAATCGGATACTTATTGCTTAAATGGCTGTGAGCTCCACGAGGAAGCATGTGCACCCTGTGTAACAGGACCCTTGGGAACCACTGAATAATCTGGTAAGGCATATGCCCCATCAGGCAAGTCTCAGGCCACAGATGCTGTGTGCAGGGCAAACACTCTTGGAGGTGGAAGCTGACGATGTTGGTGCAGTAACGTCGAAAGTCATCGGGTGCCTAGCCTTACTTAATGAAAGCCTCCACCTAATTGCTCCAAGAATGTGCAGTGTGTTTGTGTGTGCGCGTGAGTGTGCATGTTCCCCCTCCTTTTAGGTAGAGCTAGTTAATTTCTACAGCTGCGATGCTGGAACAATTGCAGCCTCAAGTCCTGTTTTCACAACTTGTAAGCAAAATTAAAACTTCCCTTTTTAATTAAAATTTAAGCCAAGCTAGAATTAAAACCCTACTGCGAGGCAGAGGCCCAGGAAGGCTCCAGATGGAACACCTGTTCCATGGGAATGACGAACAAATGGCAGAAACATGCTGACCTGGGGGAGTTGTTGGGGCGGGGGGGGGGGGGGGCTCTCTAGAGGGGTGTCACCATCTGCCATGCTTTGACTTTTTCAACCTCTGACTCCAAGGTAAGCCACCTCTGGAGTCAGGGAACCTAAGTTCACGTTCTATATTTCTTACACCTTTTAGTCAAAATTTACTTTTGCCCCCATGACTTGATCTATTTCCTCTGACAACAATGATCACACAACAATCAACACCAGTGGAATAATGAGAAACCAAGCCCTTGTCTGAGAAGACAAATGTGGTACGGGTCATGGCCCAGTGCTTTGTTTGCTCTACGAATTAATTTATGGAGAAAGATGCTAAAACCACACAGTTTCTGTTATCAATGTGGTGTGTGTGTGTGTGCATGCGCGCATGCGTGCATACACACATGCATATACATACAGGTATCTCCTTTCTGCTCCTATTCTGTATGCTAACAACAGAATCTAATTCTTCACTTTCTTCCAAGGGAACGGAGAAAACTATTAATTGGGAAACTAAAGGGAATCACAATATCATTCACTGAAACCAGGGTAGTCAACTTAGGCACACTTACCTGGGTATTGCCTGAAAAATCCCTTTGCACTTCCAAAATACTGCCAGATGAGAGATGGGTCCCGGTCAAAGTTATCTACGAACACTTTGTTTAGGGATTCAGACCAATAAACACCATTGACAATCGCAGGATCTGAAAACAAACAGAACAGAGCACCATTAGGAAACAGAGGGAGCCCGATCACAGGTAGCACACTTCCGGGCTCACTCACATCAGTGAGTCTGAGATGCTGAGAGGCAGAGATTCCAGACACGCAAGATGATGTTCCTGTCCGCTCTCTGTGCCGCCCAGGAGCCTCCATTAGTGTATCTTACTCAAAAGGCATGGCCTTGTATTAGTAATACTTGATTTGCCAGAGAACACAACTCTCTTAGCATCTGCTTCCTGATTTTTGTAATCCAGGATTCGAAAGGAAGATGTGCTGTCTCTTACTAATCACCTCAGCTGACAGGGCCCTGCTCCAGCTGGGGTTACCTCACAAGCTCTCCCCTTCCACTAAGTGGAGTGTGAGCCCTGTACGGGAAGATCTTGTTATTCATCCTCTGCCCTGTGGATACTCAGCGACTGGATGGAAATCTGCACTGACAAATGGGTAGAGAGATGGGTTGCCGGGTGGATGGGTGGACAAGTGAGAGACAAAACAAAGGTTGTTCTACAGAAACCACACGATCTGGACACTGTGGTGCCCACGGAATTTAGGAGGCAGGAGCAAGAAGGTCAAGGTTCAAGGCCATCCTGGGTGATCCAAATAGCCTGAGATCCATAGGGAGACTTTTTCTAAAAAAGACAATTACATTTCTGTCCTAGCATTCCATTAACAAACTTCTTTCTCCGTTGAAAGTCCAAATTAATTCTTTGTGTTTTCTTTATATATTGTAGGGCCCGGGTCTACCCTTATTCCTGGGGTTCTTCTTGAGGACAGTTTCTGGTCAGCTAACTAAAGCATTCTGTTTGTTTCTGTGCTCCCCCTGCCCCACCTGGTGATTAGCGATTAGCTGTAGGGCATTGACTCCATCTTTGGCATGGTAATTTCCCACCTGCCTGGGTGGAAATCCTTGTGCAGCAGCTAGGTATATAAGGATTTCCCCAAGGTTAAATAAAGGGCATTCGGCTGATCTCCTTACGAATGACCCAGGTCTCTTTGTGTGTTCTTTCAATCTCCAGGCCCTTGCCCGACTCGCTTACAGTACAGTGGCGCTCAAACTGTACCGAGGGTGTAACACAAAATCGGGTGTTACAATTGGAGGCACCGCTGGGATCATCAGCAACTGCAGTCGGAGACCCATCTGCGAGATCGGGAAGTAGGGATCCATGAGAGGTCGCTCTCGGGAAGGCTGGCCAGCAGGTAAGAAATTGAGTGGTGAGGGTAATGGGTGCAAGTAATTCTGTTCCTGTGTTAAGGGGCTGGTTGACAGGCCAGTTGTTAGTTCTTTTGGAGAAAAAAGGCACCGGTATTAAAGTTGAGACAGCAGAAGAGATCATTAAGACGGTTTTAGAGTTTAGTCCCTGGTTTCTACATGCGGGGGGGGGGGGGGTAATATTACTGATTGGGAACAGGTAAAGGCAGATCTTCAAAATGCACTGAAAGAGTGAGGGCCAGAAGAATTCCTCATAGCAATATTTTCGCTATGGCGCTTAGTCAGAGATGCTCTTCTCAGTGATGATGTAAGAGTAAAAGAGCAATTAGAGTTTGAACAAAACCCTTGAGGAGACTCAGGAAGCAGAATCTGTGAGTTCTATTAATAGTTTTGAGGAACAGGAAGTTTTAGGAACACGAAGTATTAGAAAGGATATAGAAGAGGAAGAAAAAATTTTAGAAAAGGAGATCACACTAATAAAAAAGAAGTTAGAAAAAGAGGAAAGGAAAGAAGCAAACAGAGATGTCTCCATGAGACCTCCGCCGCAAAAAACATTCCTTGACACTTCAAATCCTTGTACTACTGCTTCTGCCCCTATAGACTTAGAGGCGGAAATCCGAGAGATCCAGAGCAGATTAAATAATCTAAGCAGAGAGAGGCAGATTTATCCTGTTGTGGAAACTATTGATCCGCAAGAACAGAGGATCAGGCAGCATAACCCCCTGGCCTTTAAGGATATTAAGCAGTTCAAAGAAGCAGTTATGGACTATGGAGCTCATGCTCCTTTCACTGTAGCTTTACTGGAATCTTTTGCAGAATTCAACCTTACATCCAGTGACTGGATGCAGCTTTGCAGGGCTTGTCTTTCAGGGGGAGATTATTTGTTATGGAGAGGTGAAATGCAGGAAAATTGCAAAAAGATCGCAGGGAAAAATGCCGAAGCAGGTTTCTCCCAGCATAACCTTGACATGCTAACTGGTGAAGGACAATATGCTGGTTTAGTAGCACAGATTGCTTATGATCCTGCGATTTATGCTCAGACAGCTACAGCAGCCGTTAAAGCTTGGAAAACTTTACCTAACAAAGGAGCAAGAGAACAGCTTTCTAAGACCCTTCAAGGATCTTCAGAACCTTATTCTGAGTTTATTGACCGCCTGCTACAGGTGGGAAGTCACATTTTTGGGGGATGTGGACTCAGCTATGCCGGTCATTAAAAAATTGGCCTATGAAAATGCTAATCGATTTTGTCAGGAGGTTTTACGTCCCCATAGAAATGGAGATTTAAATGACTTTATCCAGTTATGCAGAGACATTGATGGCACTCACGTCTCAATCTCATACCGCTGCTGACTGGCATTGGCAGCCGGGATGCCTCATGTCAAATGGAAGAATCTAGCAGATGGCACCTGGTATGGTCCAGATCCTGTACTGGTGTAGGGAAGAGGGGCTGTTTGTGTTTTTCCCACAGGATGCTGACAATCCAATATGGGTACCTGAGCGGCTGGTGCATGCTGTGGATTTTCCTGTCCAGAAGCCTGAAGGCAGGACAGAGCCAAGAGATCAAAGAGATACTGGCTTGTCAACTGAAGAGTTGCTGGTATCCTGAGGAGCTGGCTGTGGTGGTCTGAGGGCTAAGGATTCCTCTACCTGTCTACCTAATCCCATGATAATGTAGCCATTGCTGTGGCTGCCAATGTAGCTAGAGCTGCTGGATTTTTCATTAGTCAGTCAGTTGCTTCTACTAGCACAAAGGATATCTTCTCAGGGCAGGTTGCAAATGCCTTGGCCATTCAAATTGAGCTAAATTTACAAATGAGTATTGCAGTTAATTTTGTTATTGGTTTTGGTTGAAGACCACTGCTAGATTATATAATAAAAGGCTTATTGCTGTTATTCACGGATCCTGGAGTGCACAATTTACAAATTGGCTCTTGAGATTATTCTAGTTAGCTATACCAGGGTTCCTTTCACCAGTGCTGAGACCTTACTTTAAGGGCTCCAATTTGGGCAGACTTATTAAGGATTGAGCAGGCACAGTCTCCTTAGAAATGCTTATATATGCTGGAGCATCATCTTCATGGTTTCATGGTGCCAGAGCCAAAGGCAAGCTCAGGTCAATGCTGCCACGTGGCAAGTCCTCTTAGCTATTGCCCCAGAGAATCTTTCAGCACAAATCTGGCTGAATTTGGTGATGGATGACTAGTGAGCCAATGATGGGAAAGGTTTTTGGGGGGCTGCCCCAACCTAAGACAGGAAATGTGTTTTGACCTGGATGCTTTCCCATGACGGGTAAGGGGTATTGCCTGATGTCCAATGCCACCCAAGACAGGCCTAGTCACATAGTTTATATAAAAGGGGGACTTGTAGGGCCCGGGTCTACCCTTGTTCCTGGGGTTCTTCTTGAGGACAGTTTCTGGTCAGCTAACTAAAGCATTCTGTTTGTTTCTGTGCTCTCCCTGCCCCACCTGGTGATTAGCTGTAGGGCATTGACTCCATCTTTGGCATGGTAATTTCCCACCTGCCTGGGCGGAAATCCTTGTGCAGCAGCTAGGTATATAAGGATTTCCCCAAGGTTGAATAAAGGGCATTTGGCTGATCTCCTTACGAATGACCCAGGTCTCTTTGTGTGTTCTTTCAATCTCCAGGCCCTTGCCCGACTTGCTTACGGTACAGTGGCGCTCAAACTGTACCGAGGGTGTAACACAGAATTGGGTGTTACAATATATTTAAAAGATGAGAGCAGAGGAAAAAGAACGAGAAATAAAGGAACTTTTACCTACTGGCTAAAGAAGGTACATCACGGAGGTGTTTTGTGACTGTCTATTTTCTCCCTGTTTCTCTTTTATCCTGAAGACAATGTTTCAAATGAGACAACACTCAACCACAATCAGTTCTAAAAGGAACTACTATTTAGCTCGGATATGAAGAGGTAAAGTAGCAACACAATGAACATATGGGGCGGGGTAGAGAAGAGCCCACTTCCTGCTCCCTTCCCATAGGACAGCATGGGGTCACTTTCTTCTGTCCCCTGCAACAGCCCTCCAGGCAGGAAGGCAAATGACACTGAGCCACACAGAGACTGGAACTGGGACAGGAAGAGGGGCCTTTTCTAAAACTGCATGGGCTGCTCAGAGGCAGAGCGCTAGCCTGTGCTTGCATTATAGGAGAACAGTAATAATAAGGCCCACACTAGTAGTAATAATGAGGCCCATGCTGGTGGCCCGCTTGAAAAGCTCAACAGATCTTCAGGAAACAGCTAATGGTAGAATGTGGGAGTCCAAAGATGTAGAGTCAGTTCAGGCCTACTCTTGCTTCTTACAGGTTATTGACTGGAGGTTTGACCCAGGGGCTACAACTAACAGGATGCTTTGATCTAGGTGTGGTTACTTGATGTTTTGGGTGTTGAGAAGGTGATTACTCTGTTCTTTGTAGAGAAGTCTCTTGTCTTCCCTCTCCTTTGAGTTGAGCTATATAAAGCCTGTGAGAAGCAAAGGCCGGGCAGATTCAGCATCCATTGTCATGCCCTCCAGACTCTCTCCTGCCATTCCTTCATCTGCATGCTTCCCTCCAAGCACAGATGGGTAAGCCGGGTGGGACCGCGTATATTGTAGCCCAGATGTGGAATACAGAAGTAGAAAGCACCCACAGAGCTAGTTCACTGACCCAAAGTCCAGGTCTCTCTCCAGAGTCTCCTCTGGACTGCTGAGTCACGGCAACCATACAGTAGAATGCTTATTCCAATGCCTCCTGGTACTCTACAGGTGAGGGTGATAAAGATAGACTTTTGTCATCCCGGCCTTAATTTGCTTAGTATGCCAATGAAAAATAAATCATTCTAAAAATACACCTACCAATGAACTACACTGGAAAGGAAACTGATTATTGGTCCATGGGACATAAGATGTTTACTTTTAATTGCCAAGTTGACACACTAGAATATCCTGAAAAGAGTCTCAGTGAGGGACTGGATAGTTCAGATTGGCCTGTGGACCTGTCTGTGGGGGATTGTCTGGTTAAATTCATTGATATGGGAAGACCCAGCCAACATTGGGTGAAACCAACCCTTGGGTTTGAGTCCTATGCTGTTTAGGAGCAGATAAAGTATGCTGAGTTATAGGCTTACATGAATTCATTTTCTCTCTGTGTGTGTTACTATGAAATGGATGATTGCTTCAAGTTCTACCACCTTGAGCTCCCTGTTAAGAAGGAATGTTACCTGAAATTTTGAGCTGAAAGAAACCTTTCCCATAAAATTTTATCAGGGTATTTTATCAAACTAGAACAGTACCCGAGTTCTCTTCCATGCCTGACCACAGCTGGCTGTCCTTCCTCAGTTGGCAACCCTTCATATGTTTCCTAGACAGACAAAGTCTACAATCAGCAGCTGATTAGCTGGTGGGCCTGGGTCTGGCCTGACTGCCTCACCTCCACCTTGCCATCTCTTTCAGATCATCTAAGCCATTGGGACTTGGACTTTTATCTCAAAAGGATATATTGTAACCCCTGCCACTGTATCAACCACATCATAGCCTGGGAGTGTGAACATGACTGATTCAATTTTATACCATAGAATACTTTTGAGAAAGGTTTTATCCTTGCAGTTCTGGAAAAGAAACCCATTTATTATTCCTGCCGAAGCTTGATAGTAATTACTGTGACTCACTCTTGGCTGCAAAAGCCACTTACATGAGCCCACAAACATGCAGATACAATAACAACTCCAAAAACCCACGGCTTTCACCTCCATTGATGGACTTAATTATATCAGAATCATACAAAACCTTACCACAGTCAGAAGAAAAAAAAAGACAATCTATTTTATTAGCTCATTGTCTCAGCATGTTGCAGAACTCAGTGGTTTTCAGTGGGACCATGTTTGCTTTGGGACTGGTTCGATTGTATAATTATGATTCCTTTGTGGATAGAGACGGGACTCCCATCCTTCCAGGTGGTCCTGGAATTCCAGGAATTCCACCCTTGAGCACAGTCAGCATTACCAAGGTGATCTCCTGGACACTAAATTTGGAACTAAATCTTGCTCTGAAGCGGTTCTTTACGAAAAGGGAGATTTGACCTTCAAGGGCATAGTAAAGTGGAACTAGTAAATATGACCGGCTCAAACAGGGGCTGGGTTAATATGCATCCGTGTGGTCATGGATACGAAACCATGATAGTGAGTGTATGGAATTCAGAGGCTTCTGTCATGAGCAATCTTAATAGATGGGAAAGCCTTAAAGAGCTGTCTATCATTATAGTCAGCAGAGACAGACGTGGATAAAAGGCATTTGAATAAGGTATTCAAATATCTAAGACACACACACACACACACCTTGGTTAAAGATGGCCTACAGCAGAAGTCAGTAACCCAAGAATAAGTCAAGGTTGCCCATCCACCTTCCTCAGGGGGGCCTTCCACTAGCCACTGAGGAAGAAGCCACTGTCAGTCGGGGTTTGTAGTGGTACTCTAGCCCCATGGTCCTTCTCTGGGAGCTGAGGTCTTGACTGTCTTGTGGTCATTTGTAAAATTCTTGCCATTCTCTCATGCAACAAGCTAAGCATTTCCTTGTTTGGGTTTGGTTTCCAGATGTTTCTACAGTCCCTTTGCTTCATTTAGGACCTCCCCCTCTTGTCATCTGAAGGTTCTTAGACACTATACCCACCACCTTCTCTAATCAAAGACTAGACCTGGTGGTCCTAACAACAGAATTTATTATTTTATGATTCTGGAAGCCAAAAGTCCAAAGCCAAGGTGTGACAGGGCTGACATCCCTGGGAGCCTGTGAGGAAGACTGTCCTTGTCATCCTAACCTCCTCGTGCTCTGTGATAACTTGGCATTCCTTGGCTTAGAGACTCTGCATGATATGGGCCACCCTTCTGAGTCTCTGTACCGAATAACCAATTCTTTACATCATAAGGACATACGTAGACATCAAGTCCAGACTTTATATGGTCACATCTACAAAAATGGGAGGTTAAGGCTCAGATGGTTTGGAGGCCACTATTCACATGGTATCCATACTCTGAATTATTCTCTAAAATATACTCCTATTTCATGGTTTGCATATATTTTTATATGTATGAGTATTTGTTTCCAGGTATGTCTTGCATCAAATATATATTTGACACAGTCAGAGAGGGTGTTGGATCCCCTGAAACTGGAATTACCGATGATTGTGAGCTACGATTTGGGTTCTGGAATTGAACCCAGGTCCTGTGGAAGAGCAGCCAGTGCTCTTAACCACTGAACCATCTCTCCAGCACCTGAGTATACTATTTTTAAGGTCTGAGTTGAAGACACACAGGACTTTTTGTAATAGAGCCCCTTTAAAGGCCTCACTCTGTGCTTCTGCAGTGACAATTCTAATTTTCAGGTCAAATTATTTGTATGAACATAGTTGATGAGTCCCGCCCACATTGTACTAACGTGTATCTTTAAACATATACTTTTGACCTGTGTCTGTGTGTGGTATGTATGTACATATATATGCTTGTGGGTACACATTTATGTGCTGCTGTGTACATATGTACACATTCATGTGGGAGCAAGAGGTTGATGTTGGGTGTCTTTCTTGATCACTCTCTCTCGTATTCACAGAGGGAGCCTATTTCAGTTGAAAGCAGAGCTCGCCAACTTGACCAGCTCCACTGGCCACCTTGTTCTGAAAATCCTGGCTGAGTGCTGGAATTACAGGCAGACCCTATGCCCACTCAGCATTTGCCTGGGCACTGGGGATTTGAACTCTAGTCCTCACGCATTCATGGTAAGTGATTAACCAGCTAAGCCATCTCCTTAGCCCCAAAGTCATTTTCTTAAATGTCAAGCACACGTAACAAAACCAGTATTTTCCATGTAATGTAACGTTTCCACATGGCAAGGTCATTCTTGCCACTGTTGCTGTCCACTCTACACAGTGTTTCTGTGCATGTCTTTCTTTATACAGTGACGAAACAGCACCAGTCCTGCCTCCCTGCTGAGATACAGTCACCCCGAAAATGTCAAGAATGTTCAGCTTTTACCAGAACAGACACTAGGTGATGTCTGTAGAGAATGCTGCCATCTTTGTGGTACATCTATGCTTAGCATCTAAAGAGAATCTTCCATACCCTTGGCTTATATTTATAACACAACAGACATCCCAACAACAAAAAGCCTTTTAGTTCCAAATCTATGCAAGTTCTTAGTGCAGCACATGGGCCATGAACACATCATAAACAGAGCTGCCTCTCATCTTGTCCATTAGGAAACACATCCCCAGGATGAGCGTTCTTCCTTTCTCTTTGTCTAAGTTGCTGGGCAACCCCATTGCAAAGCAGCCCAACAATCGAGGCTCGGCTCTGGAGTGGAGTTCCAGCACTGAGCTCACACTTGATACGTGCTAGCTAACAGCCTGGGCCTTCATTTCCCTAAGTGGCAGGTACCTTCATTCCGGGAAGAGAGATGGGAGCAGCTCTTCCTGAATACATTGATCTCAGGAGCATAGCGAACCGTGTATCCTTCGCTACTGCACTAACTATCTGAGGACTGTGGTAACTCTCCAACCCTACACTTTAGTTCAGCTATCCACAAACTACATGGGTGGGTAAGTCTGGATCAGTCTCTTCCTTAAATTCTCAAGGCAAAGCACTTGGATTATTCTCTTTTATTTATACAACAAGTGCTTCTCAATCACTTACATTATAGGGATTTTATATGGTTTGGATGTGAAGTATCCCACACGGGTCCATTTGCGGAACACCGAGTTCCCATCTGATGGCGCTCTCTAAGTGGTTTTGAAGACTTGGGGACATGGGGTCCATTTGGAGGAAGTAGGTAGTGGGGGCATATCGTCGAGGGCTGTGCCTTGCCTAAGCTCCTGTTTGACTCCTTCGTTGCTCTCTGACTGCTATGATGTGGACAGCTTCATCCCTTTTTGCCTCCCTCACCCTGACACTCTGCTTAGCCATAGCCCCAAGACAAAGGAGCCATCAAGCACAGACTAGAACCTCTCAAACAGAAGCCAAAGCAAACATTCCTTCCCTGGAGGTTCCATCAGGGATTTGGCTAGTGGTGACAGGAATCTAGACAGTTTTGTCTCATGAGGAGGCAACAAAAGGAACTTCAAAGAGAAATGTGCCTTGCAAAGGGAATGGAACAGGTTAGAAAGTTACTTTGGATGGGAAGGAAGGAGGGGACCTGAGGGAGGGGCACCTGCATGCCAAGGAGGCTACAAAGCATCGCTTCAGCAAGAGCACGGTAGACAGACAGAGTTCTAAAACAGTGATCTGAAAGGAAATCAGGTATAGCAGGGAAAGGGGTGCTGCTGGGGCCCTGAGGGGAGGATTAGCCGAGGCTGGGGAATAGGCAGGCTCAGCAAAAGATTTTAGCAGAACTGTGAAGTTCCCAGCCAAGTACACATTCTCTAACAGATAATGGCCCTGCCTGCATGGGGCCAAGGCTCATCCTGCCTAGACTCATGGTCCCAAATCAAATTTATTTCTGAAATCCATAGCAAGCATAGCTGCTTCCTCTTCCAGGATGAGCAATCAGAATCTTCATGGCTTCCTCTCTAAGCTCCCATCTTCTGGCACACACTTCATTTTCTCCTCTCAATACCCCTTCATTCTACTATAAATTAGCAGAACTGAATTATTTTAACTTGTCATTTCCTACCGCAAAATCTGGGCCCATTCCTAGGGAATCTGAGTGAACATAGATGGATACAGAATTACAAAGAAATTGTTCTTTTCCAAAACCAACGTTGGAAGAAGAGTCTGGACTTCGAAGTCACAAGATTGGTGCAGGGATGCTTTTCGGGGAGGTGTAGTGTAACTTGGACTTGGTGACAGACAGGATCTCATACTTGCCTAAATAAAACTCTTAGAGGCTCTGTACCTCCTAGATATGCAATTACACCAGAATGAGGAGGCAGGGAACTGAGCCTATGTAGCTGTTCTCCAGGGTCGATGCTGGACCACCTTTAGAATGGATGGAGATTTTCATGCCTCTGTTTGAGTAAATAAGTAGCATCTCTCCTAATCATTTTCAGTAGATCCTGGACTAAATAAGAGAGAGTCTGATGCTAGTTACCCATCACGCCTAGGCCACAGAGCATACTATTGCACATGGCCTGAATTACAAAGCAGGCCTATTTGCCATCCCACTAAATTTCACGAGAGGCTAGATATGAAAAACAAGTTACTTTTCACAAAGATAGAGTCAACTTCTGGTGGTCCTGGGGCCAGAAGAATAAGAAGGATCCATGATCCCATGTTGAATGACATTGTGAAACAATAACTTGGCAAATTCCCAAGGACACTCTTTGTATGTGGTCTCAATGTAAGTTTGGGGGATGAATTCCCCAGTGCATTTTCATTTTATCCATTAGCCTTATGCCTTTCTCCTGCTGCTAAGATTCCTTCCCAGGGGCAGATGGAAGGAAGAGGCATGATTCCACCAAAGTTCATTCTGGAAAACCAATAGGTTTATTGGACTTCTTTACAGAACCTAGATAAGAGGCTATTTGTGAGGTGTAGGCATAGCCCTCTAAAGGCTTCACTAGAAAGTCTCTACCCAGCAGAGATGATGGCTTTCCCACAGCCACATAGATGGATCCTGAGTACCCCCTGGCCTCTGTACTCTATCCCCTCCCTGAAACCACTGCAGTTAGGGTGGTGCCGGGTAGCCAGATTCTCAGGTGAGAGTCTCCTGACCCTGTCTGTTCTTTGAGGGGAAGTAAACAGTCAACATGCCCAGCTTGGTTGATATCTTGCAACCTGACATAGTTGATCTCGCCAAGCTGGTTGGTAAGTATTTGTCTTGGAGGATAGTCATGTACAATATTCCTGTAACCTATTTTAAGATGCGTGTAAAACCTTACATACATTTTCCTCTTCATATGTTCTGGGAATAAGATACTCATAAGTTTTTGTGGGAGAAAATAATGATAGCAATCAAAATGATGAAATGATCATGATAATAATATTTATGGCACAATTACAACATGCCACAAACTGTACAGCCCTTTACACACTGACAGACTCATCTTCTGTCTCTATTTTGTAAGAAAATGGCTCCCAAGACTGTAAAGGTCACTGTCTTAAAGTATTCCATCACTAAAGGCAGAGGCTAGCCACGTTAGCTCCTTGTACAAATGGCTAGATGATGGAAGATACCATTAGTGATCAAGGCCTCCATTTATATGACCCATGACTTAACGTGTGTATCCCACAATCCAGGTGACATGTCGCTTGGAAAAGGTTTCTCAGCCTTGGCTGTCAACAGATAATTGAAGCGGGTGATCCCTATGAAGAAAATCAGTCAGTCTTCCCTGGGACTCTGACATGGAACCTTTGTCCTTATTATTGGGGAAAAACATAGATTAGTTGAAGGTTATTGGCCAGACAAAGTAGACTGGGCTGCGGACCAATACCAAGTTTCTCTTCAAGAGTCCCCCAATTGGGGCTGGAGAGATGGCTCAGAGGTTAAGAGCACTGCCTGCTCTTCCAAAGGTCCTGAGTTCAATTCCCAGCAACCACATGGTGGCTCACAACCATCTGTAATGGGGTCTGGTGCCCTCTTCTGGCCTGCAGGCATACATGCAGACAGAATATTGTATACATAATAAATAAATAAATAAATAAATAAATAAATAAATAAATAAAATTAAAAAAAAAGCGTCCCCCAATATGTCCACCTCAGTTTCTTGTATAGTATGGTATGTAAGGCCAGTTCATCACCTCAGTATTCAGAGTTGGAGTCTGCCTACAGAACATTGCAATAAAACCTCAGCTAAAGTGCCCTAGAAATACAGCTATGTCCAACCATTGCCAGTGGTTTACATATAGCCAAGGATAGCTATCAATGCAGCCCAGTACAAAATTGTAAACATACTTAAAACATTAAAATATATATTACAATATATACAATATATGTTGTCTGAGGTCTTTGTCCTGCCCAGTTCCCGCAGTCATTAAGTCCCAAAGAAATCACACAGAGGTCTACATTAGTTATAAACTAATTGGCCAGTAGCCAGGCAGGAAGTATAGGCAGGGTGACCAGGCAGGAAGTATAGGCAGGGCAACAAAAATTCCGGGAAGAGAGAAGCTTAGTCCGTAGTTGTGACCTAGCCATAGAAGAAGCAAGATGTGACTGTATCACCACGTGGCTAACATAGACAAGAATAATGGACTAATGTAAGTTATAAGAGTTTATAAGAAGTCTAAGCTACTAGGCCAATCAGTTTATAATGTAGACCTCTGTGTGATTTCTTTGGGACTTAACTGTGGGAACTTGGCAGGCCAGAAACCTCAGACAACAGAAATATATATATGAGAAAGAGAGAGAGAGAGAGAGAGAGAGAAAAAGAGACTGTGGTGGTTTGAATAGGAATACCTCCCATAGACTCTGGTGTTTGAATGCTTGGCCCATATGGAATGACACTATTAGGAGGCATAGCCTTGTTGGAGGAGCTGTGTCACTATGGGAGCATGCTTTGAGGTCTCATATACTCAAGCTATGCCCAGTGTGGCAAAGTCTCCTTCTGATGCCTGTGGATCTAGATACAGAACTCTCAGCTTCTTCTCCAGCACCATGTCTGCCTGTTTGCTGCCATGTCACACCAGGATAATAGTGGACTAAACCTCTGAAACTGTCAGTCCCAATTAAATGTTTTCCTTTATCAGAGTTGCAGTGGTCATGGTGTCTCTTCACAGCAATAGAAACCCTAACTAAGATACACACACACACACACACACACACACACACACACACACTGAAGTGGGAACTTTGTGGATGACAGTTTCATATCCCCGTATCCAAAGATTGGACATGTTCACCAGATAAGCACATTTTAAGTGTTTTTGAATTTTAAAGTGGTATTTGATACATTGTAGTCAGGTTGGTATTCACTAAGTAAAAATTCAGCATGTTGTGTGGGACATGTTCCTAATAACCAAGTTACTTTGAACCTCCAGCAGAAAGAAAAGATGCTAATTTCTTCTCTCATTGTTTGCTCAGGGACTAGTTACATATAGTAGAGTGCCAGAAGTATGAAACCTATTTTATTGGTTGGTTTTTCTTTCCTCTCAGTTTTTTCCTGTATGCCATGATGTAAATATTTTTCCCCCACCATGCTTCTCATCATGGTGTCCAGCCCCACCTGGGGCCCAGAGCAGTGTGTCCAGTTGGCCATGGGACCAGACCTCTACAGAGTAATTGTTCCAAGAAGGTGCTTATATCAACTATTTTGCTGCAGCAATATGACATCTAAATAACACCGAAAACTGGCACTAGAGAAGCTGAACCTTCACTGTAACTAGATAACCATGTGGTACAAATGTTCTGAACTGTGGGAGTTGGGAAAGGTTTGGAGAAGGAAGGCAGAGAAATCTTGGATGACTTCATGGAAAAGTATGGTGGAGTTCAGGAGGCTGGATTGTTTATAGAAATGGGATAATAAAGAATGTACTCATGCCCAGACACAGTGAAGTTGCCCGGAATTCAAATACTTGGCAAATGAGAGCAGGGGATTGAGTATTTAAAGCCATCCTCAGCTATATATCAAGGTAGAGCCCAGCATGGGCTGTGCGAGACCCCATCACGAAAAAGCTGTCTTTCAGATGGCAATTAGGATTCTACAGGGAATAGGAAGGACCGGGGCCTTATGCCTTATTTTGTACAAATAATCTCTCTATATATTGTCGATGTCTTGAGACTTTTCAAGAAGATGAATTTAAAGACTGAGATAAAATTAATCTCACAGAAACAATTACAAAGCAGTCTACGGAATGGTTATTTCTGGATGCTTTTAGACATATTTCCAGTGCATATTTAGCACACAGAGCAAATGATAGAGCTTGAGAAAAACTCACGAAGTTTGGCAGAAAAAAAAGGCATTTAAAATTAGGAAGTTGTGGTTATTAAAGAGATAGCACCACTGAAAAGAAGCAAAATTCTTTGCTTGATGTCACCTCAGAAATCATCCATTAGAGGTTCCATTGCAACATGTAAACTTGCATTAAAATTATTTTTTGGGAAAAGAGCATTATGGAAAGAGTTCTCTTTTTTGCACCACTTCAGGGACATATACAGACGTGCTCCCTGCAGTCAGTCATTTAGGTACACAGAGGAGTCTGTAACTGTGGCCTGAGGGAGGCTGGCCACCTTTTGAGCTGGCAGCACACCTTGACACCACCAGTGTGATGCTGGTTTTGTACACAGACAAGCAGAAGGTAAGATTTATGGGGTCATGGATGTTTCTATCTGATTTACAAAGGAAAGACCGAGAAGCTAGGAAATGTGCTACAAGGTCATGGACCTTCCAAGCAACACCCAAGAGAAGGAGCTGTGAAGATGAAGTCAAAGAGGCAATGACAAATCCAGGAAGTTGAAGATGCCAGGAATGTAAAATGCCTGCCAAGCAAAGCCACAATGAGTTAGCAGAGGTGTCCCAGGGGAGAGGCCATCTGATCTGTAGCCAGGAAAGCCATTGGGAGAGCTGTGCATTCCCTTGGCAGCTCTTAGCACGTTACCACACATCCAGGATGCCAGCCATGGAGCAACAGGATTACAGGAGTAAACGATGGTTCTGCTGGGTCTTAGCGTTACTGAGGTCCCGCCTCTTCTATCTCTGTCCTTGTCCATCCCACTTAGAATGAAAATGTTTGCTCTTGGCTACTATATATATTTAAGTTGACAACCTGGATTTTGTTTGTTTGTTTGTTTGTTTGTTTGTTTTTAAGTGGCTTATAATTAACAGTCTTCCTTGAGTCTCAGATAACTTTCTCCCCCAGGGACTTACAGTTAATAACTTTTCTTGAGTCTCAGAAGGACTTGAGACTTGGTACACTTTCAGGAAATGCTTGGAACTTTTAGATAAGGGACCTTGACAGATGAAGTGGGCCACCAGTGTCATGTTTGTGGGGGAGAGCATTTCTTGCCACCAGCCCCTTCATGTTTCTCTCTGCTTCTTGGCTGCATGAGGCAAGAGGCTCTTTCCTTTGCCATGCTCTTCTCCCTTGATGCTCTGCCTTGCCATGGGTCTGAAAGCTATGGAGCTCAACTGGGCATGAACTAAACCTCATAAACCCAATCAAAACAAATCTTTGCTGTTTGTAAATTGTTGGTCTAAGGCTTTTGACACAGTTACAAGAAGCTAACACATTACTTTGGTAACCTTACCAGAAGGGCAGAAATCATAGTTTGCTATATTCTGACAAACCTTTTAATGACGGTACTAAATAGAACCCACATTTATTTATTAACTCAGAAAATATTTTCTGAAGATTCATTGTGTGCCACCACGTACCAGGTCTTGGGGACGAAGTGATGAGGGAAAACCAGATGCGGTGTTGAACTCAATGAATTACATAGTCAGGCGGGGAAATTGGGATCTGCATGGTGAAGGGTCTGGAGTGGATGAAAAGGTATGGTGTGGACTCTCAGAGTCAAAACGCATTAACGGGTTTGGAATTCGGGAATCAAAAGGAAGCCAGGATGGGAAATGGGGAAGCAGGGACTGAAGCAGGATCTTGCAGATTGAGATCTGCAGTCAGGTCTTATCTTGACAACACTAGAGACTCCTACAGTATTGAGCAGACACTCAAGGCTGCCATCAGGCAACGGTCAAGTGGGTAGTAGAAGGCGTTGAGAGGAGTATCAGGCTCCTGCAGCCTTTTTTATTGATTCTATTGAGCTGTACATTTTTCTCTGCTCCCTTTCTTTCCTCTCCCCTCCCCTTAAGCCCTCTCCCATGGTCGCCATGTTCCCAATTTATTCAGTCATTGAGGTTAACAGTGAGCATGATTATTCCCCAGTCACCGTTCTAGGAATGCACCTAGACCACTCTTCTGGGTACTTCCAGAGGACAGAATTACATTTTTCTGGTACCTAGAAACAGGAATGATTAGTCAAGGAAGTCCCAGAATGCAAGGTCTGGGTGCTGAACGCATTCATGGAGGCTCTCTGGGTGAATACTGCACAGTGCTTACATGGTACCAACTGCCCTACATGCGTTATCTCCATCACATCACAGTTCCTAGTAGGCTCAGTCATCCTGTGGGACATGGGTTCCGATTTGGAGAGGAACATGCAGGGTGTGTGACATACAGCACAGAGGGAGGCCTCAAGAACATCTAGTCCTTGACCTCTGCCCTCCTCTTTTGTGAGTATTTCATTATCAAGCACATAAAAACACGGCATCTGAAAGCTCATCCACCCTATGCTCCCTATGGGGAGGGGACACATAAAAGAAGCTACCGCGGGAAGAACAGCTGTTCTGACAGATCACATACAGTTTAGGACAATGTCCCGTCTACATGGCTGCTGCCATTTAGTAAGAACCAATTCATGATATCTGCCCAGAAAGTCTGCTCTTGTTTCATTTAACCTTTAGAAGAGAGAATGAAACTCAAACCTTCCTTCCATCTTCCAGACAGTCCTGGCTCCCAGGAAAATGTGTTTCTGTGAGCCTGCCATCCAAACTGATGTTATCAGTTCTTTATTGATATTTAATATAAACACAGCCCTGAGGCTAGCAGGTACCCTGACAGGGTCTGAAATATAATTGCCAGGGAGCTGCACAAATGCATGTAGCAATTAAGGAGCTGTCAGGGATATTGCTGGTGCAAAGACATAGCGCTGCAGGCTGGACAAAAGCGGGTGGTACTGAGCTGCAGAATCAGGGAGCAGACAACAGCAGCGGGAACCGAGCAACTGAACTACACAACATCCTGTTGGCTCTGTGGGCCCAGACATCACAGGCAGGACCTGGGTGTACTGCGGACATTTCAAAAGGAAATTGGACCAGATTTGAGTCTGGTGTTTGATTTCAACACCCGAAGACCTAAAGCTGATTCTGCCTCCCCTGACACAAGACACACGGGGAAAACATACGCTCTGATTCTGACTTTTGTAGGGATAGAGAACGGGGTTATGTTGGCTAGCACTGTCAGCTTGACACAAGTTGGAGTCATCTGAGGGGAGGGAACTCCAGCTGAGAAAGTGCCTCTGTACCATCAGGCTGTAGGCAGACAAGTCTGCAGTGAATTTTCTTAATCAGTGATTGACGCTGGAGGGTCCAGCCCATTGTAGGTGGGGCTCTCACTGGCCTATGTTCTCTGAGAAATTAGGCTGAGAAAGCCATGAAGAGCAGGCCAGTAAGCAGAATTCTTCTATAGTCTCTGTATTGGGCCCCAGGTTCTTGTCTTGTTTTCCCTCAATGGACTGTGATTCAGGGTATGTAAGTCTAATAAACCCTCCCCTTCTCAATTTGCTGTTGGTCATGGTGTTTCATCACAGCAGCAGCACCCCTAAGACATGGGGACAGGAAAAAAGGGGTGCACGCTGGTTGTTTAACTCCTGCATAGAGAAAATCAGATTCTATAGTGCTATCTTCACAACTGTCTTAATAGCATTAGCCTAAACAGTCAGACAGCCCTCGGGTGACCATAAAAGGCCAGGCCATGGGGCATGAAGTCACCAGTGCTTCAAAAATAGATGGAGCTGGAAAAATGTAATTTCCATATTTCTGACTTCTCCCAGTATCCCTCCTTAATAAGCCCCCACCAGCATCCAGACCCCAATATGCGGGACAGCAGAAGACACACGAACACATTCTTTGAACAAGGAAAATGTATTCTTTTCTTTTATAAACTGTGAGTCCAGCCTCTCTGTCTTCCTGATCTGAAAGTGACAAGCCGTTGAAGAATAAGATGATGAGCAGTTCATCCCCAACAGAGGGCATTTCCAGCTCTGTCCCTCTAGGCATGGGTAAGCTGGGAAAGGGGTAGGCCTGGAAATACTCACAGTTCTGAGTAGATGGGGGTCTTCTGTGAGTGCACCCCAGGAAATACATGCTCCTTGAAGCCCTGGGAAGGCAGCCAACTTGGTGCCGAGGTGGTTTTATGGACCTGGCAGCAGGGGTCTGGGTGCACATGGGTAGAGCATTGTAAATGCTTGTTTCGGATACTCCATTTCATGTGAGGATCTACAGGCCATAAACCTTTTGAACTGGACCACTGGAAGTGTAAACACTGCCAAGGGCCCGATGTGTGCCAGGGGTGATGCCAACTTCCAGTAATGCGGCCAAGGACCATTAACAGGGAGATTCCAGCTGTCATTCCCTGGACCTCAGCAACCCTACACGTGCTCTTATCCGCGATAGTTTTGCCTTGCAGAACAATGGCATTAAGCAAAATTAAATGAAACCAATGATTGTATTTATAGACTCTCCCTAGGGCATATACTACTAACACCTAACTCCTGAGTGACAGGGACAGGACCTGACAGTCAGTTTCTCTTGACATATAGATGTTCACCCACAGGTTTAATTCCATTAAGGGATTTACAACCAGGATGGCTGTATAACTTTTCATTCAAAACAGGTCACTGGGAAAAAAACAGGGTATGTTACTCAAATTTTTGGAGGTAATAGAAACATAACAAAGGAGGAAAAAACCTGAATAAAAAGGAATTATGTATTTTCGCTGTTGGATTCTGACTATATCCATTGCTTTGGGCTTGATATGAAGCAAAACATCAAAGCAGCGTGAATACAGAGCAGAGAAAGGCTGTTCCCAGCAGGGTAGCCAGGAAGCCCAAAGAAGAACCCAGAGATATGCACTTCAAAGTGCTTCTCTGATGACCCACCCGCTTCAGCCCTCACCTCCAGTAGTCCTAGCAATTACCAGTGTTGTTCAAAAGTGATGTCATCAGAATTCAGCCACCGAGGACAGGAGAACCCTTACGGCTCACCCACCTTACAGACACTTCATCACTGAACATCGCTTCCATCGTGAGTCGAGTCTCCAACATGTGAGTCTTTTAGGAGGGTACTTCACATTCAAATCATAATAAGGATGCTAATTATTAATAACACAAAAGCTAGTGTAAATGTAACCTACCTTTCCTGGGCAAACCCAGACGACAGGTACTCTTTTATGACCTTCTCTCTTCTATGGACAATGGAAATGTGCACATGTGGACGGGTGTGTGTGTAGCACATGCAGTGTGATTACGATGTGCACTCGGCTACTTAGTCAGGAAGGATTAAAGTAAAAAGTGTGTGTGTGTGTGTGTATGTGTGTGTAAGATATTTTTAACACTTGACTAATCTTCACAACTAAGACCATGGCCTGTTGAAATTGTCCAAGCGATTTTACCAGCTCTGGTCTTAAGCATGTCCTAGATATCAGCCAGGCCACTTTGCTCATAAGAAAAGAAAGGCCACATTATTAATTTACCAAGTTGCTAAAACAGGAAATGCTCAAGTTTGTGTCTCTTGTGATTATGTTAATTCATAATGTATTCACCATTTCTTCAAATTGGAATTATTTCCAATTTAATAAACTTCTTAAGCCATGTTCAAAAATTATTGGTTCAAAGAATCAAAAAGACCGCCTATTGCTTCACACACACACACACACACACACACATGCACACACAGGCCCATACCACTTTCTATCTTTCTATTCTTTATCCTATAAGTTGGCTCCATACTCGGGCCCTCCCTCACAGCCCATAGCCCTTGGCTCTCATCTCCAGTCTTTACTCCTACAGAGCCACAGCATTACTGCAGGACTCGCAAACCTTGAATCTTTTGCCCCGTCCTACACAGAGGCAAAATATGGGATCTGCAGATGTCTCCTCCCTGCCTTTGACTTTTTCATCATCTCCCCAGCCCCAAATCAGTTAGCAAAGGACGTGATGAGGTGTGCTAATCAGCTTAAATCTGAACTCAAGCCTAACACAAGCCCAGCAGATATGAAGGATGGTTTCCTACAGCAATTCTGAATGCTCCTTACAGGAAGAAGGAGCTAAATGCAACCAACTATAAGCACCTCCAAGATTCTGATATGGTCACTAACACCCACCAAAGAGTAATTTTCAGATGTCAGAAAATCCAGGTTATCCAAGACCTCACCTTGCCACTAATTTAGTTTAAGAAGGGGCAAATATCAGCACCACTGAAGGGAGGATCTCACACCTTATTACTATGCAAGCACTGGTGGAAAGGGTTGGCTCTACCGTTCAGAGGTAAAGAATTTAGCTGCTATGTCCAAGGCCTTGGGTTCCATCCCCAGAACCATTGAAAAATGAAAAGAAAGGAAAAGAGGAATGGAAGGAAGGGAGGAAGGGAGAGGGGAGGGAGGGAGTACTGAAGGGAGGAAGGAAGGATGAAACATTCTCAAAATATATGGTAGACAGAAAGACTTTCATAACAGTCATCAGAAAAATTTAATGCAAAATATGGATCTCTCTTGTGATGCAGAGCAAAACCAAATCAAAGAGGAAAGGAAGAAGCACCTGGTGGGCTATAATGCTGCAAGTCTAGCAGATTATATGTTCCAAGTAACAAGGAAAAGAAGAAGATATTTCTGTAACAATAAAGCTCATCAGGCCACCCATATTTAACAGGACTGCTTCAAGAGAGGAAGAAGGAAGCTTCAAAAAAACGTAGGACCTTCCAAAATGGCAGTCAAATTCCCCAGTTCATCAAGGATAGAGCTATTTGGGTATTCTTGCTGGCACTGTTTTCACAAGAGTATGCTCTCTATTCAAGGCTTCCCAATGCAGTCCTAGAATTTGGGGTGAGCTTTTTTATTTTTGAATCTGTAGAAATGTACTGATTTGGAAAGATTTTTGAGCAATACAGATGTGAAAACATTTAAATCACATTGTTGGTCTATTTAATCAATGTGATTAGTTTGGAACATTATTCAAACTGCCAGAAATACAATGTAAATGGAACCCCAGGCCAGTATTTTTGAGCCCTGACAGATGTGATGGGTAATTTTATCATAGACACTAACTAGAAATAAGAGATACCATGGATGTGTCTAGAAACCATTGCAGCCTTTTAATTTAACCCTCTGGGATTTTGTTCTTTGATACGGTTACTTTTTAATAGCATCACTTTATTTTTTTTCATGCCACTTAAGGGGCAGATTTATACTTGCTGCTATTTCAATGTACTTATCCATATTAGAAAATAATAGACTTGCTGAGGTTGAAGCTTATTTGTAGACTAAATGTGCTTAGCATCCTTAAAAAGGAACCGAGGGGGCTAGACAGATGCCTCGGTGATGAAGGACGCCGGCTGCTCACCCCAGGATTCCCAGGTCTGATTTCCAGCACCCAAATGGTTGTTCACAACTGGGGCAACTCCGGTCCCAGGGGATCTGACTCCTTCTTCTGTCTTCTGAGGACACCAGGCACATACATAGCACATGTCACATATGTAGATACATACAAATACCACACCCACACATATAAAATGAAAACAGTAAATACATTTTGGTTTTTTTTTTTTTTTTGGTGTTTTGCCTTTTCAAAAGAACATACTGATTTTATATAAGAAATGAAGCTGTGTTACTCAAAGGATATCCTAAAGTAAGAACCATCCATGGTGACATCAGGTTAAGGAATAAAAGACAAAAGAAAAGAGAGCAGGTTGGCCCTGTAAAGTCAATAAGTGGGAGGAAGGGATAGGACAGGACAGAGGATGAAAACAGGAGAACAACGCCCCTTTGAAAGCAGCACTTCACAAAGGGAAAACTACTTAAGACTAAACATTTTCACAATAGATACTTCTTCTCTGAAATATACTATTATTCATTCACCACATGTATGGTGAGATCTTATTTCTTTTAACCGAATTATGTATAGGACACAGTTAATTAACATACAGGATCAGTAAGAAATCATACCAGAGGCACCATCTAATCTTGAATAACTCAACCTTATTATAGAAGGAAGGGAAATGGAAAGATGGGAAAGGACCCTGTGTGCCTTGAAAACAGCTGGCAATTAGAGGTAAGTGACATAGAAGTTAGTGGCTTCATAGACCCTGAGCTTTCTCCAGATATTGTCATTAAAGCAATAAAAAGGTCCAAATGTTGAAAATATCTCCAAAGCTATTAGAAAACAAACGATACAGAAATAGACAGCAGCTGCCCAGAGGCATCTTGGGATGAATATGTTAAGGCCCACAAAAGCAAATGATCCGATTCACTTAATCGTGCCAAAGATCTTTTGATAAACAAAATGTAGACCACATTTCAAAAAGTCTTTTTTGAAGTCTTGAGCCAAGCACTATTCCTGAGTTTGTGACTTCAGGCTGATGAGACCACCAAAACGGGCTACGCTGTCTCACCAGACAGCTTCAAGAGCACCGACAGAGGCCAAACCGTGAGTCTTCTGAGGAGGAGTGACACGGGAGATGTCGTCTGCAGTCAGTGTCCTTCAGTTCAACCAGAGCTAAGCTCAGCTGGCGGAGAACAGGGGGCAGGAGTGACCCCTAAAAGAAGTTTCAATCTTTCCCTCATAGCGACTTATTTTAATTAACAGAAATAGTCTCCAAATCTTAGAGAAACAAAAGGATTGGAAAAGAAATTTAAATCATGCTAATCTAACTAACAAGTGTTAGAACTGTCCTGGCAAGCAGGAAGGCATTTTGAAGGGGTGCTGGTGCTCCCCCTTCCCCTGTTCTCTGCTGGCTAACAGACTATTGAGACAATGGACCCCAAGAAACTGAGGCTTCTCCTAGAGTCTCCTATGAGGAGATAGGAAAGGCAGGAGCCTGGAGCCAGTAGAGGGGAGCTTGTCTCCCAGGGACATATTGGACACAGTCTGGAAACTTATATCACCTTGCGGGAGAGACTGACACCAAGGCTCTACCAGGACAGTTTGGCTATGCACACCTCTCGCTCTTTAAACAGAAACCTCACGTCAGGACCTTGAAGGTAGATTTGAGACCCCTGTGTCCATTCTTGTTTCCAAGGTGGCCTCATTAAATAAGCCTTTCCCTGTTCTTCTCTGTCACTGGTCTCTAGGATGCGGGACAGGTAGTGTTCTAGTTTCCCCCGTTACTGTAGTAAGGTATCCTGGACACAGCACTGCTGCTGCACGTGGGACCTTGTGCTGTAGGAGGCAGCTTGTTTGTTTCCAGGCCATCCGGAAGCTCAGCCCCCAAATAACCACACAGAAACTGTGTTAATTAAATCACTGCTTGGCCCCATTACTTAAGCATATTGCTAGCTAGCTCTTACATCTAGAATTAACCCATCTCCATTATTTTACATTTTATCATGAGGTTTGTCGCCTACCGGCAAGGTTCCACCATCTGTCTCTGGCAGAGTTTCATGGCTTCTCTAAACTCTACCTTCCTTCTCCCAGCATTCAGTTTAGTTTTTCCCCACCTAGCTCTATTCTTTTGCCCTATCACAGGCCAAGACAGTTTCTTTATTAACCAATGGTATACACAGCATACAGAGGGGAATCCCACATCAACCTTGTGGTGGCTGTGATTGTTTACACAAAACCAGTCACACCAAGTCAGACAAAAAAAAAAAAAAAAAAAAAAAAACAAACAGCATGGATGGCGAGGAGGCTCATGAAGTTCCACCCCTAGCTGAAGGGCTATTGGCAGCTGATGCCCAATATGGGTAAAGAAGATTTAGTTTTCCTCAGGAATCTGGAGCTAGCCCTACTCCAGAAGACAGTACTGCAGTAAGTAGAGTCAGAGGGAAGAGAGCAGGGAGGGTGAAAGATGAAGGAAATTAGTAGTGTTCTTGCCTTGGGAGGACAGATAGGAAATGAACTGAAGGGAAGGAGTTGGGAGTCAATTTGATCAAAATGCATTATGTGAATGTATAACATTCTCAAACAATAATAAAAGCAACTTGAGGGGGTGGGTGGGTTTATCTGATTTATAATTCCAGGTTACCACTCATCACTAGGGGAAATCAAGGCAGGAACTCCAGCAGCTAGTCAAGGGCAGAGAAACATAAATGCATGCAAGCCGACATTTTTCTTCCTTGCTTGCCTTCTCCTCTTGTATTATGTAGGATCCCCTGTCTAGGGAATGGTGCTTCCTAAAAGAGGTAGGGTCTCCCAGCATCACGTAATACACTGGAAAGTCCTCCACAGACATGCCTTCAAGCCATCCTGATCTAGGCAATTCCTCATTAAGACTTTCTTCCCAGTTTATTCTAGGGTGACTCCAGTTGACACTTAAATCCATAAAACCAGAACCGCTGTTTGTCCTGAAGTCTCTGAGCCAGAAGGCTTGGCAAGCCTTTCTTCTTGTCTCTCATGGTTGCTTGAAATCTTGGTGTCCTTGAGTTTCTAGAAACCTCCACCATCATATGGCTATCTTCTGTCCCTATGTTTCTTTCCTTTATCTTAAAACAACACTTGTCATTTGATTTAAGGGCTAGCCACAATCCAATTAAGACGTCCTTTCAAACTTTTTAAATGGTTCCATCTGTAAAAACCTATTTCAAAGTTAGGTCACTTATGGGATGTATGTTTGTACATCTCAGATCCATATGCTGACATCCTAAATCCCAATGTATTTGGAGCTGAGATGTGATCAGATTATTATGGGATTAGTGGCCTCATAAGAAAATACCTGAGGATCTGGTTCCTTTGTGTTCCCTGTTACCTGTAACCATGGCAAAAATAAATAAATAAATAAATAAATAAATAAATAAATAAATAAATAACCCTCTCAAGAACCTGCCCTGCTATCATACTGACCCTGAACTTCCAGATTCTAGAACTCTGAGAAAAGACTTTTGATATTTAAGCCACCCTGTTTCTGGTATCTTTTGTCAGCCTGAGCAGGCAAAAGCAATCACAGCCCTAGATCCTGAACACAGAGGGACCTCGTAGGGAACATTACTCAGCCCACTACAAATGCCTTCCAGTCCCATCCTTTCAAAATGACTACATTAGACAATTCTTCACATTACCTTAATGCAGCACAGCACGAACAGACGAGGAATGGCCACTGTAAATGTGAAAATAGCCTGACTCCAAACTCCCACAGCGTGTCCGGGAAGACGGCGGCGAAGTAAAGCTAGTGCACATTAGGGGCTTGCGTAATGAAAACATAGCCACTCAGCAGCAGCTCCACAGCCGCTTTTGCTTTCCTTTGGTTCCATTTGAAAACTTAGCAGTAATCAGTCAACTGAGCAGAGCATGAGGGCTGCTTCTGAATATGATGTTTCGAGAATAGGGTATGGCCAAGATTCTAGCCCTGCCTCACAGGACAAGGGCAAAGGATGACCTGGATAGCCCCACCCTCCTCTGGCTGCTGTCACCTGAGTAGAGGAGGAGACGCAGGTCTCTTAGAAGTGCCTGCTCACACCCGGCAAAGAAGGTTCAGCCCTCTTTCTCCTTCCAGGTAAAATGTGTGGTAATCCCTTCCTTCAGCATGGCTGCAGAGCCAGTCACCAGAGGTGTGCAATGCTGGTCCTCAGATGTCCTGCTCTTCTCTGCTAAACTAGGAAAATGTTCTCTAAACTAGTAGCCAAACACATTGCAAATTTTCTGACTTGACCAGAGACACCCTGTCATAATTCACACACACACACACACACACACACACACACACACACACAATGTGCTTTGGAAGGAACCAGTTGGAACACACCAATAATTCTATGCTTCTTTGAATATTAGCTGAAGGCAATATATACTTTTTATTTAAGAAGAGGACGGATTCATCAGAGAAATGACGAAGTCCAAGGAGGTCAAAGGAGGCTTTCTCATTGCAGAGGATGAACAGCAGGGAACTCTGCATGCCCTCTCCTTCCTCCCCTTGGCCATCAGGGAGCACAGTGGAAGAGGCAGGGCCAGGGCCAAGGACTCTCTTTCTTAGCCTCAGAGCACTCATTAGTCATATGGAGTCAGTGGCAGAGGCAAATGCCTCTTCTTCTTCTTCTTTTTTTTAAAACAAAAAGTTTTAAAATGGTTTGAAATTAGTATGTATGTGAGTGCATGGCATGCGGTGGGTGACGTGCGAGTGTAGCCGCCAATGGAAGCAGAGATGAGCTGGAGATAATGAAGCCCTTGTGCTTCCCAGCAAGGCTAAGACCCAAACTCGCATTCTCGCGAGACTAGTACACGCTCTTAACTCCCAGGCCCCCAACCCCATTATGGGTGTTCTACAGAGTATGCTGTCTGCACCAGAATGACTTGTAAGGAAGCCTGCAGTTCTCGATGGCATGCATGACGGCCACAAACGCTCAGGTGTGAATAGCTGTCAGCAGAGGAACCAAGAAAGCAGCAGAAGGTCCCCTAGGACTCAAAGGTTCTCATTTTCCATCCAGTAACCTTTTAGCCCCTCTTACTTTGAGACCCGGTGGCCACTTCATCTGTTCTCCAGATGAGAACGGGTCAGGACTGACACTGACAAATTGGCCAGCAGAGACCCTGGGCACACGGGACATTACTCAGCATTCTGACAGCTGACCTGTCTACCATGTGGCTTCTGCCTTTAGCGTATCAGTGGGCTGATGGGAAACCTGGCTCAGGCCACATCAGCGGCTCAGGACACAGCCTGTCATACTATATACATTTTTCCAGTAGACATTCAGTGGTCCGAATAATAACCATATATTTTTTAATAATTTATCAATATTCTTTTTGCCCACTGATCGACGTTATTGGAAATGAAAACTAAGGGAGGGTGTAATAGCTTATAAGCCCACAGAAAATAAAAGAGATGGCAGGGCAGAGAGAAGAAATAGAAAAGTCATATTTTAGCCATAAATTCCCACAAGGTCCAAAGGTTAAACTTGAATATTGTTATAATGAAAACTCCCTGTTTCTACAGAATGGAATTTCATGACACCAGAAGCAAGATAGCAACACCAAATGGGTGAGAGACCATGGGAGACACCACCTAATTATTCATCTAAATGCTTCTTGGAAGTCACCTTTTAGAAGGCATGGCTTTAAAGTATGGTTTTTCAGATGCTACATATTTTCAGGGATATGTGCAAAGTGGAAGCACAGGGTGCTGGGCTCTCCCTGCCAAGGATCTGACTCAGTTTCTAAGACTGAACTCTAAGGAAGCCTCCCACTGCTAGACCCGACGCTGGACCCCGCGGATCTCTGGATGAGATAGATGGGCCAGCGCGGCTCCTCTGTCTCTCCTTACATGGTATAATATAAAAGTGACTGGTGAAAGCACATGCAAGAGTCAGATCTTGGGCTGGAGTAATGGCTCCCTGGGTAAGGTTCTTGCTGAACAAGTGTGAGGCCCCGGGTTTAAGTCCCTGGAACCCATCAAAGTCTAGGCATGGTAGTGCCCAACTGCACTCCCTGTGTGCCTATGTGAATGTGAGACAGAGACGGGAGAAACCCCAGAAGCTCCCAAGTCAGTTTGCCTGACATAAGCAGCAGCAAGCAACAAAGAAGGAACCTGGCCTCAGACCAACACACAAGGTTGTTCTCCGACATCTACAGAAGTGCTATGGCACACACACACACACACACACACAAGGGGGTGTGTGTCAGTTGTTGCCCAAGTAATGAACTTCAGTCCCCTAAAGGTCTGTGTATTAGGATATGAGAAACATCGCCAACAAAGCATCCTCCTTGCAGCAAGTTATTTCTGTTTCCAGAGGGCTGCAATCTGCCTCTACACTTGTATTTTTAATGCAGACACACAAGCCATGCTAAATGCTCCTGGGCGCTCTCTGTCACACTTCTTGGACAATACTGTACTGGCCTAGGTAGCCTTGGCTTAAGCCATTCAGTGCTGGCAAAGAACTGGACTTCTCATCAGCCAAGGTAACAGTCACTACCCGTCTGAAATCCAACCTCAGTCTCCATTCATGGCCACCAGGACATTTGACTGGGATTTCTAACGTTCTTATTGATGTCAGCCATATCCCTCCAGAGACAGCATCTCAGAAACAATTCTTACTAAGTTAGCCAGCCATGATACAGAAATGTATGCCACCAGCCTGAAAACAGAAGATAAGACTCTCCTTGGCACAAACCAAAGGTGTGCTGTTGGCCTCCTACAACCAAATTATTTATCAGGAAAAGGAGCAACTGGAATGGAAAGACTGAGCTGTCTAAGGGAAGGGCAGGACTAGACGGCTCCCCTATCAGATCTGGAGGTACGTGGACTGAGCTGCGCCTGAATCTGCAGGAGCATGAGGTCATGCTTCTTTGATATGACAAAGAAGAATAAAGCTGAGGCCTGAACCCACCATGAAACTCCAGGAGGGCCAGAATCTGTTATGGAAGGAGACACGTGCTTAGCCACTACTGAGGATGCTGTTAGCTACATTCAAGGGCAGCTGAAGGAAGCCTATGGTATAACACCTAAGCAAGAGTCAAGGTTTACAGTGGGCATGGTGGTGCTGACCAATGACAGTTCTTAAAGGCCTTATCGTGAAATGCTAGCAGCTGGCCATGGAATGGGTCAGGACTGATACAGGGCACCGCAGAGGTCTCTTGATGCTGTTGCCTTTCGGCAAGCCTACACTTTGTTTCCGTGCATGAATCACCATCCCAGTCCCACTGACACTTCCTAACAGAGGCCAGCCCTGGCTGCAGTACCTGCTGGTCACTGAGAGCAGCCATGTTAACACGTGAAGGTTCTGGATAACTACAGAAGTGGGTTTTCTCCTTGTTATGGAGATAGAAAACCCAGGTTCTGGCAGGGCTGGTGTCTGGCTGCTCTGTAGACCTGAGTCTGTCTTTAAGTGTTCTTCCTTTCAATACCTTGCCCCTGTTTCATAAAAGTCAGCCATATTGGATTATAGTCCCATATTAAAGGGCCTCATTATAACTTAATCACCCTTTTAAAGATCTTGCCTGTGCCTATGGTTATATGCTGAGACTCTGAGATTCAACACATGAATCTTTGGGATAGCTAGCTATACCTTAATCCATAACAGAAACAAACTAGCAAATGAGAGATTAAACCTCATAAAGCTAATCCCTTAGGCAAAACTATTGAGGCAAACTATACCTGCTGTGGCAGTTCCTCAACAGGCACTCATTTATTTGTTTGTTTGTTTATTTAGGTTTTTTTGAGATAGGATTTCTCAGCAGAATCCTAGACTTCCTGGAACTCACCCTGTAGACCAGGATGGCCTTGAACTCACAGAGATCTGCCTGCCTCTGCCCCCTGAGTGCTGGGATTAAAGGGGTATGCAGCCACTGCCCAGACTGGTACTCATTTTTTAAGCAGTATCCTTTGAAAAGACTTTTTATTTTCAGATGAGTCTTCGCTGTCATTCCTGGAAGCTCACGGTGAGTGAATTTTTAGTACCTTCTCTAATGTTGCTGCTGTGGTGGGCAAAGTCCATAGAGTCCCTTTGGTTGTTTATTGCCTGACTGTTCAACTTTGTCCCCAAACATGTTGTCTTCAGATACTTTGTCTGCAAAAGTAAACTCACTCGTTTTCCTTTCCTGACAAATTGCCTACTTTGCACATTTTAATGTTCCATTTATACTTGGTATAAATCAGCTTGAAGCCAGTAAACAGTAACCATGCCACAGCCTAAATGTTATTCTGCCTTGAAACTTCCTTTGCTAAACAGATCAGTCACTTTTTTTATAATTTATACTCCTAATTTTCAGGACACAGATAAAACATAGCCATACACTTTGCCAGAATGTAGCATAAATGACTTTTACCTTTATAATGACATGCCCTTCCTTTCCTTCTAAAACCCTATTGTCTGTATTTCTATTAGTATTCTGGTTCCACAGAATCCTACCAGAATGGCCCATTATGTTCCACGTACAGTATTCTAGAGCTTTTCTAGCTTGTACTGCCAAACTCTTCCACATTCCTCCTGCAAGCCAGTTCTGAAGGCCTCTGAATCACATGATCAGGTTCATCACAATAATGACTCCACTTCTCAGGATAAGTTTTCTGTAGCAGATACATTGTTGTTGCTGTGGTAAGATATCTGGATAAAGCAATCGAAGGGAGAGAACCAGGCTATGTGAAGGAGAGCACAGTTCATCCCGGAGGAAAAGTCATGGCAGAGACAGAGACAAAGGGTGTTCAGCTAGGAATCTTTACCTCTTGATGTACCAGGAGACGGAGATTCTGGGCCATAAGTACAGCCAACCCATCTAACCTTCTATCCCTAGCCCTTCAGCTCTGTGACTGACCACTAACATCCACACCCAGTGGCTCCACAGTCTCCCCAAACAGCTCCAATAGCTGGGCACCAAATGTTCAAACACATACTCCTATGCAAGGCATTTCACATTCAAACTATAGCACCTCCTAAGCACATGGCAGTGCATGCTCTGGCTATGCAAAGTGCCTTTTCTGCATTGTAAACCATTCCTTCCTTCCTCACTCATCTCCTGTATGGAGATTTGGATGTGGAGATTTGCAGGATTAAATGTGGAAGTGTCTCGTCTCCAGCATGTATGAATAGTTGGTACTTATTGGTACTGTGATGCAGAATTTGTTTTACTTTTTTAGAACATTTTCTGCTGTAACAGGATTTGATGAAGGGAGGAGATTGGAAGTGTTTATGTAAAATAAGGGAACTTTTCATTTTGGATGGATTTTCACATGCTGGGAAGAAAATAGCACAATTTGACAAAACAGAGACTTAAATTTTCTGCACATATGAAGTGTGCATGAAAACACACAGGACACAGCTTGCTGAACACTCAGGCAGAGCCTTAGGGTAATAGAAATGGTGGCAGACAGGGCACAAAACAGAGAAGCTGGGTGCCTAGGGGAGTCTGGAGTCACCATGCTGGGTTCATATTACTTGCCCACTTTAGTGAGTGACTCAAAGCCAGCCTCTTAACCTCAATTTTCTCACCTGGAAACCAAGACTATAGTTCCCACATCACTGAGTTATGTGTAAGATGACAGTACATTAAATCATTTGCCTGGCACACAATAAACACCACGTGCTACCTAAAGGAAGAAAATGAACAGTGACCATGTCTACAAGGACATTCTTGTTGGTAAACACTGCAATTTGGTTATGAAAAACAGCAGAATATTTAGAAAAGACTTCCTTCATGTCTCTGCCAAGGCCAGTGCCACACAACAGCTTGAATCCCCAGGCCCCTGTGAGAGAGCCCTGAGTCCCAAATAAGAAAATAATGATAAGAAAATATGTCAAGTCATGCACCATGCAATTGACAATGACATCAATGAAAGCCATGTCAACTTCCACACAAAGCTTCTCTAAGTCCAAGGAAAATGAGTGAGTGCAGGGTGCATGAGCAGATTGGGACAAGGCTACCTAAGGAAGAGGCAGCTCAGCCTCTAACACCTGCAATGCTGGCCTCACACTACTTTCTGTTCACTGAGTGCCATGAAATACAACAGAGACACACTGCTCCATTTAACCCTCATGGCCACTCCCAGAGCTAGGTGCCAACTGCATGCGCAGTCAAGAGTCAGGTCTTCACCTCTGAGAATGGCACACTGAATCCCAGGGAAGGGATATAACAGACAGTTCACAGGTTGTGAGCAAGCACCAGGGTTAAACACTGGACATTGATACCCAGAAAGCCTGGAGTCTCCATATTGCTTGTTAAATCTCAGAGGCCAGCCTGTGTTTCCTTAGCAAGGGAGTTCCTCTTTCACAGGCACACGAATAACGTGGGTAACAAGTTAAACTGGACCAGGGAGAGCATCCTGAATCTGCTTTCCCGCCTGTCACCCCAGCTGCAGCACCCACTGTGGCCATTTCTAGGATGTTAAAGGCCTCCACTTCTTCTCTGTCATTCGAAACAGTCCAAACGACAAGTGCCTGGCTGAGGCTGTCTAGGAATAATTCACATTTTAAGTCATTTTTAAGAAGTGAAATAAATCAATTACACACTTGGACTCTCTACAGTTATTGTCATGTTTCATGAATGTCAGAATCAGGACAGGGGAAATCGAAGAAAACATTGTCAATTGTTGTGTGGCCATGATTCTTTCCTGCCCTAACCTTCCTCTTAGAGTTTCTCCAGCCTAGGCCTGGATTCTATCCAGCAGCAAGACTCCATTTGATTTCCATATCTCTCAACATGGGAGATAAAAAAAGATGAATTAAGAAACAAAGAAAAGTAAAACTCACGTACAGACATCACAAAGGACCAACAAGCAGGCAAAGGGGCCAGGGGGCTGCTCCCAGGAGATTCAGTGATTTCTGTGGCAAATACCAGTTATCTGGGTCCTCTGACACATCCCCAAAGAGATGGAGGAACAGCTCCAAGTTCAAGTTCAAGAAATGATACTTAAGTTTAAAAAAGCTGAAAATTATATAATGAACAGAAAAGGTGAGAGGGGGAGCAGAACTCTTGAGAGACATACAAGGGGTCCAGAGAATAGCTCTGGGGAGGAGGCAAGGGTCATAGCCAAAGAAGCAACTCTGAAGTTGGGCTCTTAGGAAAGAATAGTTCTGTCCAGAAGATAGAGGAGTGGGAAAGCAACCCAGACAATTCAGACCCGAAGGCTGCTCAGGAAAACTGGAGTCCGGGAGTCTAGCATGACCAAGACAAAGATGGGCAAGGTACCCTGTAAAACATGGCAGTGATCTGGATTCACAATTACTACTGTGCCTTCCAGCAGTGATGCTAGGAAGGGATATCTATGCTGGAGGTGAGCATTCTCTTCAGGTTTGCACAGGGTAATATGGGAGCATTGTAGTCGGCAGCTGTCTGCAGCCTAGGTTGGAATGTAGAGTCAAAGAGAATCCTATCCACTGACTAGCATTCGTCGTGCTGGATCGCAATCATGGATATATCAACCCATTACAAACCCTTTGACCTACAGCAGCGACCTGCCTGCAAGATAAACTGGTACTATAGTTGCACAAATGTTATGGAACAACCAACCATTTTTTTTATTATTGAATTTAAAACCCAACCAATGAGATGGAACCTAATCCCTGACATTACTAAAGAGGGCAAGAACCTGGGAATGGGTAAGCCTTGGGGTTGGGGGAAACCTAATACTACTATTCTGCTAAAGGAATATGGCAGTAAATTGACTCCTAAAGACAGACCGCTATAACCATAGATCAGTGCCGACACAACTCACATTAGAAAATGTCTTGCAGTAGATGTGAAAAAACACAGAGACCCACAGCTGGACAGTACACAGAGATCAGGATATTTTGAACATTCATTACTAAATTGGATGTCTTCACTACCCTGTCCCACATCAGCACCACCAGTGCGTGGGGATCTACAGGAAGGAGAGGTGGAAAGGTTGTAAGAGCCAAAGGTGATGGATGGCTCCAACGTCATAGAACATACATCCCATATACAACATACATCCTACATACAACATGCATCCCACATACAACATACATCCTACAAACAACATACATCCCTCATACAACATACATCCCACATACAACATAAACCCCACATACAACATACATCTCACATACAGCATACATCCCACATACAACATGTATCCCACATACAACATATATTCCACATACAACATACATCCCACATACAGCATACACCCCACATACAACATACACCCCACATACAACATACATCCTACATACAATATGTATCCCGCGTACAACATGTATCCCACATACAACATATATCCCACATACAACATACATCCCACATACAACATACATCCCACATGCAACAGGACTAGTGCACATATGAACTCACAGAGTCCATGGAAGCCCACACAAGCACAGGCTCAAGCTAGACAGGATTTCAGTACTGAGAGGAGGGAGAGGACACCTGGCCCTACCTCTAACCTAAATGTTATCTGTAATTGATTTCCACTCACAAAGGGAAAATCAGTTTTCTCCAATAGAGTGTCACTGGCTGTATGAACCACACTGCAGGCAGGCCCCATGTCCAGAAGGAGTTGGCCAGCACAAAATGTACTCAACAGGATTTTTGTGAACCTTTTGATTCATTTTGCTATTTTGGCTTTTTTTCTTTTTTGTCTTACTGGGTTTTGTCTGTTTTTATTTTTATTTTTGTTTCTTGGTTCTTGTTCTGTTTC
Organism: Chionomys nivalis; assembly: GCF_950005125.1. Taxonomy (NCBI): domain Eukaryota; kingdom Metazoa; phylum Chordata; class Mammalia; order Rodentia; family Cricetidae; genus Chionomys; species Chionomys nivalis. Next base: position 26,820,413 of record NC_080090.1, on the reverse strand, counting down.
AAAAGACAAGAAAGAGAACATAAAGTTGGGTCAGTGGGAAGGTACATATAATCTGGGAAGGGGAAAAATGTTCAAAACATATTGTATAAAAATGCTAATTAAAAATGAAATGAAGTTACTATTTATCGAAGGTAAAAAGAATAAATCTAAAACATACAAACAAAGCAGCAGGTGTGTCTGTGCCAGGCACTATGGTGGATGCTATAATCCCACCTACTTTAATACTACAAATAACTTTCAGCCTGCTAGAGGAGGAAACAGAGCCTCAGAGGCTGAGAGCTTTTCCTCAGTCCTCCAAGCTACTTACTGCTCATGAATAGTACCTGTCCAGTCCCACCATTATCCCAAGCCTCCTACAGCACCAGAGGGCAGTGGCTGGAGAAGTAGCCCAGGGACATAGGAACGGTGTCACAGAAGACTTGGATAAGGACATAAACTATTCTCTACCTGTAGTAACCGGCAGCTAGAGTAAACCCACCAATTTTTGCCTCATGCAGTGTCCTTGGACTCAGTGCTAGACAGAGGAGATGGAGAGATTTCCTTGAAGGATGGCAGTCCCCACTGCGGCTTATAACCTAAGGAATTGCTGTCACTGAGACACTGGGAGGAGTCATGTTCATAGACTGACCACACACATGGATAGCAAGAAGCAGTAGGGACCATGTACCTCTGAGGGAAGTTACATGACATCCATCCATCCATCCATCCATCCATCCATCCATCCATCCATCCTTCTATTGACTCACAGAAATCTCTATGTCAAATACAAGCCTATAGTGTTGAGAGGCACAAAAGGCCCTGTGAAACCCTTCTTCCATTAATACCACTTCCAAGAAAATACAAACGTGTGTGTGCATGTGTGCACACATGCTGGCCAATGTCTGTGTTGATGAATATGCATCAGGAAGTGTGAAGGAGTTGTCAATTGGCCTTGACTCCTCCATTTGTGCTACAGGGTTTGTCAGAGGTAGTTCTGGGGCCTTGGTGAAGACTGCGGTAATCAAGCAGCTACCAGGCTGTGGAGATGGGCATTCTGGCTGTTTCTCTCTGGAACTGACGCTTTGTTTTGCTCTGTTCTCTGATCTGGACCCTGGATTCTATTCAATAGACCTCACTTACATACTCTAGAGGAGCCAGTAGACAGGCAGGAACGCAGGAGCCAAGCCTTCACTGGCTTTGGTTCAGAATCCCAAGGAGAAAACAAACCATTAGAGTTGGAATTCATTTCTAATGTTACCAGGTCAGCCCTGGTGTTCCGCAACCCCCTTTCCTCCTATGTTGCCCCCACCCATGCAAAAAAAGCAAGGAACTTTAAACAGCTTTTTAAAGGGTTTCTGAAGGCTTCTTGCACATCAAATGGTTCTTCGTAAACAACATTTTAATGATTTCTGTGTAAACAAATCAGAAACATATGGATTAAATTTTCTTCAAGATATACACATGTAATTAAGGGGGAAAGTGCTTGGCAAAATGCATTTTGCATTTTATCAAACTCAACATATGAAAAATAGGTTGAGACATCTGACAGATGTAAAACCAGAGACGCAGCCTGTCGTACAGCTCATACTCGTCTTCTGAGCAGAAGAACAGAGTCTGCTTCATTAGATCTTGGCTCTGCCTCTGCACTGTCTAGAAGAACCTGCTGCACTGTAGCAGACAAACCGTTCCTCTGACTCTGCAACAGTGGGGCTGGGTCTTCCAGAAGCTTCTATTTTCATTTTGCAGGACCTCCAAGCACAGCATAGTCCGATGGCCCATACTTGGTCTGACTGGTATATTTCTGGGAAGTCTAGCAATAAAGGGCTAGCCTAGGCTACATCCTGCAATTCACACCTTCCCATCAACTCGGCTGGGGTAGTGTATCCTGCCATCCTCCTTCATGACTGAGCAATGAGAGGAAGAAGCAAAACTGGGTACTTCCTGAGCCTTCTCTTCTTCCGTGCATGGATTAAGTGCAACTGTGTTTTTGGTTGTACCCTTCATTTGTTCCTTGCAGGAGGAATCTGTCATCTGTGTAACTGTATCCAGGGCTCCTTCTTTTACAAGTTCTAGATAGCACTTGCAACTCTGGGACTCCAGGCCCTTGGTGTCCCACCATTGCCCTCTAGTTCTGGGCCATGCATATCCCTCTCCCTTGATGTTCTCCAAGCAAGGCCCAGACTCTTCTTCCTTCCCAGTCTTCTTTAGGGTAAATACATCCCAGGGTACATGATGTAATTACTCCTGGCCAAGTTGTCAACTAGCCTTCTGGCTTCCATGAGCTTCTGATGGCTCTCTTATCTTCCCATGCCTGACTAGACTTCTAAGACTCCACAGATCATGTCTTGAACTATACCAGAATCTGCAAGAGCCCAACCCCCCATGCTCAGCACCCCAGCCCCACTAACCAAAACTCTCCCAGTGATGCGGGTGTCCTTATGCATGCTGGAAATATGTGCTGCTTTTGTTGGTTGATAAATAAAGCTGCTTTGGCCTATGGCAGGGTAGAATATGACTAGGTGGGAAATCAAAGCAGAGTTATAGGGAAAAAGAAGGTGGGGTTAAGGGAGATACCAGCAGCTTCCAGAGGAGAAAATGTCATTGCATCTATGGTGAACCATGGGCCACATGGCGATAAACAGATGAATAGAAATGGGTTAATTTAAATGTAAGAGCTAGCCAGTAATAAGCCTGAGCCATCAGCCAAACAATTATATTAAGTCTCTGAGTAATTATTTTATAAGTGGCTGCAGGATTGGGCAAGACAACAGAAAAGCTTTGTACTACACCCCATTGTTCAGAATTTAGCTCCTCAGTACCTCCCCAAAGACCAACTTCCTGATGCCACTCACCCTGTGATGAAGTGTTAACTATGAACTTTAAAGGACACATACATTTAAATCACAGTGTTTACACTACATGGCCACCATGTGCCAGACAGCCTTACCTATGCTTTTTAACAAAGCCTCCTCAGGCATGGCATTTATTATCCACTCGAACTCATGGTTGAATAAAATGGGATGCACACTTGTATGTAGTCATGGATGTGGTGGTGGGGTTAGTCATGGAGACATGAGAGTCTCAGCAGGCAGTTCTGAAGCTAGCTCCAGCCCCTTGCAGCTCCCACTCCACACAACCTTATTCCAAGCCTTTTTCCTTTTGCAGAAAGTTTGTAAACCACCCAAATATCTTTTCTTTTTGAATCAGCCAGAGTATGTCTCTCTTGCTTACAAAAACCATGGAATGTCATAATTCTGGCTGACTAGGACAGCAGACATCAGCAAATAACCTGGATGGGGGGGGGTCAAGACAAAGGGGCACTAGGCTGACTCCTCCCCACCCTCAGAGGAGTCCAAGGGAAGAATGAAGGCACAGAAGCAACACAGACCCAGGACAAAGGCAAGCTCACAGAGGCATGCTCACAGAGGCATGCACACTACCAAGGTCTGGAGGAATGAATAAGTCTATGCTGAAGCTGATTTTAAAGGATGGGGCACCGAAGAAGCAGAGATAGGGAAGGGAAGAGTTGTGGGAATTAATGGTGAGTGCTAAAAGGAAGAGAAAGGCATGTGGAAGGGATGGAGGAGCTATCACTGGGCAAACAGAGGAGATAAATGGAAACCACGGAGTTGATTTGGAGAACAGGGCATCTTCCTCCACACACATACTGGAGCAAGCACATATGTATACAGCGCCCCTCACATAATGCCTAATATGTACAGAGGTGTGTCTCCATCTATATTATGGCATGTGTTTATAAATCTTGCATGCTCTCACCTTCTTAAAGTGTGCCCTACTGGTGATCCCTTGGTCCTCATGCACTCCAAGATACCTATGAATGTAGCCCAATGCAAAATCAAACCTTAGTGAAAGCCTACGAAATCAATTTGTGTTTGTTTTTATAACTCCACTGTGGATTTCTTGGGTGTGAGCTTTGTAAATTACATAATGCTGCAATGTCAAAGGTTGGACCTGCCTACAAGGTGCTCAACAAAGAGTGCAGGGTTTTCCAATCCCCTGCCAGATCGCTGGCAGCTGCACAGAAGCTTCTACCCTGTGCTTCACTTCTGGAAGACACAGCTCTGAGGGCCTAGATGTTCCTGACTCCGAGAGTCAGACTCACAGCCCCTAGTGATCTGCTAAGAAGAGTTAGTAATGACTCTACCATATCTGAAGCCTAAGAATACTCAAAGACTTGTCTAAAGAGCCCAGAAAATCCAGCTCTTTTGAGCCTCCGTGGGATTTGCACACCCATCACCACGGGTGAGAGTGCAGTATCTTCTATACCTAAGAGAATGGCAACCACAGAGCGGCAACCACAGGAAGAATCACTGGCCTGGTTGCTAAGGAAGCAGAGGGGAGACATTTTGGAGTTATCCGCCACTTTCATCTACAGTGAGAAATTCCACCCAGCAGTGAAGCAAGCACACAGCAGTGACTAGGGAGCATCAAACAAACACTGCTGTGTGCTCACAGGTCCAGCCTGCCGGGGGAGAAGAACTATGTGCTGGTTCCCTTTGCCAAAGGCAAGATTCCACCCCAGGGACGTGAGAGCCAGTGACCAAGCCCAGAGCCTGTGTTCTGAGTACATGCCATCAGTAACCAGATCTAAGCGGGAGGCCTTCTAAACATGAAATATATTTCTGCAGCTTGAAAAGTCCCCCTCTCTCTCCTATGGGCAGTTACTTCCTGCATGGCTGAGACAAGATACAGCCCCTGGCTGACCCTGGTTCACTTTCCACAGCCTGGCAGGGTGACAGCTGACCCTGGGTAGGAGATGACAGGCAGGTCCCATGAGGACTGCCAAGGATGACTTAAATCGATTTAACTCCTATAGCTCAAACTCTCAGACTGTCAGGACTCTGCCTAGCAGTCTTCACGAGGCTACTGGAAAGCCTGTGTGAGCAATGGCAATGCGAACCCTTCTGCACCACTCCCATCAGAGGGTACAATTAGGCCTTTAAATCCTAGGGTGCAATTAAATCTCTATCATGGTGCTAACAGCTCAAGCAACCTTGAAGTCACTGTCATGTTTTAAAAGACCATTTTGGATTGTTTCATGTCTGAAATTACTCTATAAAATCATGTTCATTTTTCATCTTCTGTTCAGAACATATTTAACGCTAGAAATGGCTTTTCCTGCTAGCTACATTACACAAAAAGGCAGTTTAAGTCTTCATCAGCTATTACTACTATCCTGGTCTAACTTCTATCGGCAGTGCTGAATGCCAAACTCTCCACTTGGGCCCTAAGGATCCCAGACATGGCCCAACCCCAAGTTCTTTGAAGGCAGTATAGATTGCTATCACCTTTCAAAGGGGGATTGAGGAAGCAAAGCTATTCCCTGGACTTTGCTGTCCTATGACTTTGCAGAGATGCGGTTATAATGTTGATGCCCAGTCTTCCAGTTATCTCGCTAGCAGACCACAACTTCTCTGAAGAAGGTGGCTATGTTTGGCTCACTATGGAATCCCTAATAACTGTCAGAATAATTAATGACATGGAAACTTCTTCCCTGAACTCTGAAGGGCAAGTGATAGGCAAACCATGAAAGGGAGCCAGTAAGTGTCCAGTCATAAGACACAGGCACAAGAAAAATGTTCTTGAGCTTGAGTTGGAAGCTTATGGTTGACCAGGCCTCTTAACTGGTGATTCAGAGCAATCCGGAAGCTAATATGCCTGTGATTTCCCCCAAATTGTCAGTTTAGTGCATAGAGCTACACCTATATCATCCTATACCCTCTGGCTATGTAGCCCAGGTTGACTTAGAAGAGGAAATAAATATTCCTGCTTCTTTTCCCTCCAAAGTGCTGGAGTTGCATATGTCTGTCACCATAGCCAACTTGTACACAATCATTGTTTCCAATCAGAGAGGGGAGGAACTGTGACCTTAAGGGGAGGAGTCATCACTAGAAGCAGGTGTAACGAGGAGATTAGTCAGTGCCATTGGATGCCAGTGCCCAATCCTCGGCCACTGAATTTCCAACTCAAATGGGCAGACAGGAATGTTGGGAAAATAACCTCAGTGTCCACATGAAGAATGGATTTGGGGGAGTCAAGCCTGGACACACGGAACCTTTTTATGTCCACACTTCTCTATGCTGGAAGGGAAGAGGATAGCATACGGCTTGCCCCTCAGCCACCACGGAAGCTCCCGAATCCTTAAACACCATCTAGGAAGGACAATAGGAAAATGAAGGGACAAACTGGAATAGTAAGCATGCCTAATAAGGTGGGGTAATCTTGCAGATAAAAGTGTTATACAAAACAGGCATGCTTCCAACTAACACAGTAGTTAACCAGTTGTAACAGAGACTGCAAGGCAGACAGAGGCAAAGATCCTTACAGAAAAGGCCTGCTGATAGCTGCACTGCACATTCACATGAAAAAGAAGCATCCAGGCAGACAGGTTCATGTTTGACCTGCCCAGAGGACGTTTGCAATAGATAAACTTAGTGTGTGTTCCTCTTTCCCCTCTAATAGGAGCAGTAGCAAGGAGTCTTACCTTTGTTGTACATGTTCGTTGGCACCTGGACGTCACTCAGACTGATGTTCACAGGCAAATTATTAAAGTGGTCGTTGGGGGCTAAGATGAATTCTTTTCCCAGTTCCAAGAAGTTCCCGTCTTTGTCCCTTTCGTTGATCAGCACGGCATTGAAGTATTCATACTGAAAGAGAAAGTCAGACGGTATGAGAGGTCGGTGACTCGGACATAAGGGTTAGGACCTCCAGGCAGACCTGGGCACTCATAGTGTGCCGCCTCCTGCTTTTGTGGCGCCCCTCTGCTCATGAAAAGAGTCTCAAAGTCTTTGCTGCATTCGCATGGGTGCCACAGCGTTAAAGAAATACTTACCAAAATTATTCAATAGACTTGAAAAAAAAAACCTTTATCTGAGCACAGAGAAAAATGCTATAAAACATTTTAGTCATTGTAAGTTGAAGATAAAAACATGTCCTAAAGTAACTTACACATTTAAGTTGAATGTGGTTAAAAAAAAAAAAAAAACAAGGAATAGGAACATGTATATTCCCAATTTTCTGAGAAATTATCATACTGATTTCCAGAGTGGCTGTACAAGTTTGCATTCACAACACCGAATGAGTGTTCCATATCCTCTCCAGAATAAGCTATTATTGGTATTTTTTATCTTAGTCATTCTTACTGGTGTAAGATGGTATCTCAGAGTCATTTTGACTTGCATTTCCCTGATGGCTAATGAATGGCACTAGGAAAAACATCCTGAGAGAGGTAACTCAGACCCAGAAGGATGAACATGGTATGTACTCACTCATGAGTGGATACTAGCTGTAAAGCAAAGTATAATATGACCCTAGAGAAGCTAAGTAACAAGGAGAACCCTAAGAAAAATACATATAGATCCTCCTGGAAAGGGGAAATAGACAAGATTTCCTGACAAAATTGGGAGCATGGGGGTGGATGGAGAAGGGAAGGTAGAAGAGAAGGAGCACGGGAGAGGGGAGGAGGGAAGAGAACTTGGGGGAATAACATATTCGAGACGAAGGAAGGACAGAGATGGAGAGCAAGGAAAGAGATTAATTGATTGAGAGAGCCATTATGGGGCTAGCAAGAAACCAGGCACTAGAGAAATTTCCAGGACTCCACAAAGATGACCGTAGCTAAGACCCTAAGCAATAGTGGAGAGAGTGCCAGAACTGGCCTTGTCCTGTAGTCAGATTGATAAAGATCTTAAATATCAGCACAGAACCTTTATCCAGCAACTGATGGAAACAGAGGTAGAGACCAGCAACAGGGCACTGAGCTGACCTCTCAAAGTCCAGTTGAAGAGTGGGAGGAGTGAGAATATAAGCAACGAGGTCAAGACCAAGATGGAGACACCCACTGAAACAGTCTATCTGAGCTAATGGGAGCTCACCAACTCCAGCTGGACAGGGAAGGAGCCAGTATAGGACAAAGCTAGACCCTCTGAATGTGGGTGACAGTTGTGTGGCTGGGGCAGACTGAGGGGCCACTGGCAGTGGCAGCAGCATTTATCCCTATTGCTTGTACTGAATTTTCGGAGCCCTCTTTGGACCATCTCTTTGGAGGGATGCCTTGCTCAGCCTGTATACAGAAGGGAGGGCCTTGGTCCTTCCCCAAAGCAATGTGCCTTACCCTTTCTGAGGAGTAGATGGGGGATGGGGTTGGGGGAAATTTTGAGGGAATAGGAGGAGAGGGAGTGGGAACTGGAATTTGTATGCAAAATGATAAAAAAGATAGTTTGCTTTCTTTTTAAAAAAAGAAAAATAAATAAGTTAATAGACTTAAATGTAAATCTATGCCTTTTGTTAGGCATTAGTTTCTTGGATATAGAAGCACTAATCAAAAAACAGTTTGGGGGACTTTATAAAAATTCAAAAATTTCTCAAAATTAAATTCCTCATGATAAAATAAACAGGGAAGTCACTACTAAGGAAAAGCAATCACATGCAGAAAGCCTGCCAGTGGCTTTCCCTAACAATCCATACTGAACTCAAGTGACTCACTTAAATTCCACTCACAATATGGGCACATGTTCCAAAAGAAGGTATATAAACAGCCACTGTGCAGACTAAAATATGTTCGACATCATTAGCCATTGGGGAAGTGAGAAATAAAACCTCGATCACACACCGTTTCACACCCAAGGGAAAGCTAAAATAAAACTCTGACATTAAAGGTTGCTCTGATACTCAGTAACCAGAAATCTCATACAGTTGCTTGGGAAAATATAAAATGCCATGAATATTTTAGAAAAATATTTTGTGCTTTCTCACAAAGTAAAACATCTCCCACCCTACGACCCAGCGGTGCCTGCCTTTAGGGAAATGAGAACATACATACACCCACAAGAAAATACTTATGTGAATGTTCACAAAGTCCCTTTCATTGCAGCCCCAAAATAGAAATAAGCCAAATATCCCAAGAGATGCAGGGATAAATGAGTCTTTGATATCTTCATGCAGTGGGTTACCATTTGAGAGCAAATTACTGATCCACTGAAAACATGAAAAGAAGGCCGGGTGCATTGTGGGCACACATGTGAGATTCCATTTATTGTGAGTTCTGGAGAGGGCAAGGTGCTCTACAATTTTGAGGCAGGGTGGGGGTGTTGAGAAACTTCCTGTGTAGTGTGGGCCACACAGATGTATACATTTCTCAGTATTCATTGACTTGAATATTTAAAATAAAATAAAACAACTGTTTTACTAAATAGGAATTTATGTCTCAAAAATATAGCCATTAAATCTTTTAGTTGTTTTTAATATTACCAATTCATGAACTTTATTTTTACATGTATACGTATGGTGTATGTATGCATAATCACATGTGTGGGCACACATGGTGTGAGTGCGCATGCTTATACAGTTAGGTGGAGGCCAGAGTTGACATCTAGTGCATTCCTTGATCTTTGTCTACCTTATTTACTAAAGCTAGATCCGTCAATTAACCCAAAGCTCGTGCCTGTTAGTCTGGCAAGCTGGGCTGCCAAGAACCCTCCCTCCCCTTCTCCGCCTCAAGAGTGCTGGGATTATAGGCATGCATCCCATCTGCCTGACTTTTCTATGCTTGCTGGGGACTTGAATCCTGGTCCTTATGCTTACATGGCAAGCATTTTATCCAATGAGCCACCTTCCTAGACCCCAGTTCATGAATGTTATAGATTCAGAATTTAAATGAACAATCCCCCCACTCTTGTTTTTAAAAGCATCATTTTCTTGATAAGTACCATAAACAAAAGTAGCCAAATGTTTCCCCTGAAACCAAAACCTTGATCACCAGGATCACGAGGGCTGCGTATGAGGGAGGACTCTGCTTTCTAAGTATCTCCCAAGGGCAGCACAGACTTTCTCAAGCTCAAACTTTCATCTCCCTGCTCCCATGGGACTGATAGCTCCACTCACAAACCAAAGCCATAGCCTGCTCCCCAAATCACAGTGCAGCTGTGGTTTGCATATCATGCAGGCAGCTTCTAAACGTCCACGTAACTGATTAATACTCAGGACTCGGGATACACATGAAGTAAGGATGGAAACAGAACAACACTCTCCTCAGTGTGGATCCATCTTTTATCAACGACAACTGTGTTCGCCTTGCCCTGCCTGAGTCCATGTGTCCACCTGTCCTGATCTGGAAAAGTCTGCCTTATCATGAGCAAGGAGCAATATTCCTCAGGGTGGTGGGACACCATATGCAATCAAGCCTGGTGGACTGATTTCAATCCTTAGGGCCTACGTGGTAGAAGGAGAGAACCAGCTTCTGCAAGCTGTCTTCTGACCTCTATGTTTATGCACATAAACACACGTAAAACAATTGCAATAATAAAATAATAATTCCTCAGGCCTCAGAAGACATTGCTGCCATCACCAGGCTCAACTCTGATCATGTGATTGAGGAAACTGACCTTAACATTGTTAACTCTTGCACACACACCCAGTGTCTTTGTTGAGTATGCTGGATGACCTACTAGATGTGGCAGGAGCACAAAGGATATAGATATAGGAGACCAAATGTAGCATGCAAAATACAAGACCTAAAGTGGCAAGAGTATTGCTCTGAGAGCTTTCCCTGGTCAGAGGATGAGGGATGTGGTGGTTCTCTAAGGGAGTGTCTTAAGTTCTTCTATAAGTCAGGGCAGCCAGGCTTTTCTGGCAACAGTTAGGCAGCAAACATCTTGGGCTTTGGAGTTTTTGCTTCAGTACTTCATACACAACAAATTGATCCATTAAAACTTGATTTAGCTCTAGTTTACATGTTGAGCAGAAGATGTGACCTTCAGTGTGTAGTTGCCCAGTCCCACACTGGAGTACTGTGGGGCTTGGGAGAGACAAATAAAACAGCACAGAATCCTTGGGTAACGGAGATCTTCAAAGGTGTCTGGGAACGGGGTCTAAGAAACTGGAGGCCTGGACTATGTGGAGGAGAGATAGAAATAATTAGGTTTGGAAACCTGTATGGGAGGATGCAGACACACAGTCTCCCAGGCTTAGCTGATGTGTGGGTAGAGAGGTGAGAGCTCAGAGAAGAAGGTTGAAGGGGCCAGGGCAGATCATCCCAAATGTTAGATGAAGAACCTGGACATTTTGGTTGTGAGACTAATCTTTATTGGCTGAGCCATCTCTCCATCCCTCATTTTCTAGATTTTATTTTTGATATGCAAGCATTTTTTTTCCTTTTGGTGGATTTTGAGCAGCATCTCCAACATATGTATTTGTTTGGAAGTCAATTTGTGCTACTATCTAAATATTACACTAACATGCACACATCATAAAACACCTCGAAAATTTATATACAAGCAGGGCCTTGTGGTGGATGAAGACTTGCAGGGGGACTACAAAATCAAGGCCTCGTTGGGTTACAGAGAAAATTCAAAGTCAGATAACTTTGTCTCAAAAAAAGACACCTTTGAAGATCTCCGTTACCCAAGGTTTCTGTGCTATTTTATTTCTGTCTCTCCCAAGCCCCACAGTACTCCAGTGTGGGACTGGGCAACTACACACTGAAGGTCACATCTTCTGCTCAACATGTAAACTAGAGCTAAATCAAGTTTTAATGGATCGATTTGTTGTGTATGAAGTACTGAAGCAAAAACTCCAAAGCCCGAGATGTTTGCTGCCTAACTCTTGCCAGAAACAAGAAAGGTCTGGGGATGTAGCTCAGTGACAGAGCATGGAACATCTGTGAGGTCCTGTGTTCAATCCCTTGTACACCTAACCAACCAACCAACAAACATAGAAAATGATACTCAAAGTAACTAGAAATAAAAAGCCTCAAAGGATGTCCTGGGGGCTCATCTTGCTCATCTCAGGGACAAGACTTAAATGCTGCATCCTGGAATTTTCCAAGGTGGATCTGAAAGCTGTGAATCACGCTGCAGAGTACTGAAGAGGGACCTTTAGTCTAATGGTCAAAGTCTGGAAAATATATGGAAAGCCAAGGTGAAGTAACATCACAAAGAGAGCTGGTGAGATGGCTTAGGAGAAGAAAGGTGTTTGCCATGCAAGCTGCAGACCTGAGTTCAATCCCTGGAAAACATGTAAATAAAGGAGAGACCCAATTTGATGGAGTTGCCCTCTGACCTCTGCATGCATGCTGTGGTATGTCCACCTGCATGTACTATCATATATACAATGAGAAATAAAATTAAAATGGTAGATTTTTCTTAATTTTTAATTTTATTTTTATGATGATTATTCTTTGACCATGTCATATACACATACAATGCATTCTCTTCACAAAGCCCTCCCCTCTTTTAAAAGCCCCTCCTTCTTTCTAATTTCCAGTCCATTTACAAGTCTTTTTGGTTTTGCTTTGTAGCCCACTACTAAATTTAATTTTTATTATATTTATTTGTGTCTGTACATGAATGCACATGTGCCACACTATATGTGTGGAGGTCAGAGGTCAGCTTGCAAGAATCTCTTCACTCCTCCTAGCACGGGGTTTCTTAACCTGTGGGTTGCAACACCTTTGGCAAACCTCTGTCTCCAAAACTACTTACATTATGATTCATAACAGTAGCAAAATTACAGTTATGAAGTAGCAACAAAAATAATTGTATGGATGGGGTCACCACAATTATGAAAAATGTCATATTCAAGTGTCACAGCAGTTGAAGGTTGAAAACCACTGTTTGTGGGTATCAGAGATCCAAGTCAGGTCATCACTACTGGTGGCAGACACATTTCCTCATGGAGCCATTTCTCTGGCCCCTCACTGTTAGCCAGGGCCATTCGTTGCAAGGTTTCCCACTTCAACTCACTTTGAGAATGAACAATGCATACATTAAAGTGGGTTGGGACTGGGTGGGATGTCATATGGAACATTCTCCAAATTTATCAGACAGGGTGTGTGTGTATGTGTGTGTGTAGATGCTATCTTTTAATTGGTTCACAAATCCTCATGGGAAGAGTTCCACACTGTAAGAGTTATGTCTCTGTCATATACAATGGCATTCCCAGCCCCAGCATGGTGACATCATTGATAAGTTGGTGGCTGATGGACCAGATAACAGTTTCAGCATCCACGTGGGTAGCAGGCCTCTCCTGGAGTCCACAGACATTGCTCTGTGGTCAGTTTTGTGCATCCCCATAAAGTCAGGGAAGCTTCCAATGGACCCGTGTGGACTGAAGACAGGGGAAGCATGGTGGCCAATTTATATCACTTCATGGCATCTGCCACTATTGTGGACACTGGAGTGGTTATCAGAGAAGAGGGACGAGATGACTGCAGAAGTGACCAGGACCAATGCTCTGCACTGTCACCATCAGGTGAACAACACTGAGGTTCTGTTATCCATCCCACTGACCTATAGAGGTCCTCTTCTATAGGTTGTTGACACAGAACATAGCTACTTTCAGTTCTCATTGGGTTGTCCAGGCCCAGCTGGAGGTGCTACACATCTCATTAGTGGAGCATGGGAAGGCTCTGTTTGTGTGCCCTGCCTGATGGGAAGGCTGTGGCCAACCGAAGCTTTTGAGACAGCATCTCCACCACAATAAACTCAAGTTCATCCTCTGAAATACGGCCTAGCCCTTTCTTGCCATCCACAGCCTTGAAAGCTCCTTACTCCCTAGTTTAGGGACTGGCAATCTAGAGTGTAAATATTTTAGGTTTTGCAGACCAGACAGTCTATGTTGCAACATACAATTTGGCTATTTTAGTGAAGGCATCCAAGTGCAAGGTATAAACAATGGGATGTGAGTGGGTTCCAATAAAACTTTATTCACAGAAGTAAGCAGCTGGCAGAAGACAGCCTGAAAGTTTTCATTTTCTTATGGCCTTTCTAGATTCTTCCTTTGTTCTTTCTGTGTGACAGGAACCTACTCTCCCCCAGCAAGATAGCCCAAGGCAGTACATCTCCACACTGGTAGAACCCAAGTGCAATTAAATTGCACCCCTGGACAGGGCCCAAGCACTGGGATTTGTTCTGCCCTCGCAAGCTACCCAGTATGCAAGACAGGCTGAGCCATGATGCTTTGGGGCGGGGGGGGGGGTGGTTCTGCTTCTTCCTGCTGGATAAGTCACAAAGCAAAGGAGCCTCAAGACACCACTCAAGGACCTGCTTTGTAGGTGGCAATTGTGTGCTGTACAGTTTTCCCTGGTGATTCTCTCCTGCCTTTGGTTGCTTCCTATGTGTGCATGCCACAAACACAATCCCCTGTAACCTACCAGAGAGCAGGCCTGTACTTCACTCCACACTGACTCACCCCTGAACCTGACTTGCGCAACTCAAGAAACTTAGCCTGCAGGGGAGACCCTGGACACAGTCAAGAACCCTTTCAGTAAGTGACTGTGAATCAACTATCTTCAGGGAAAGTGCAGAGACAGACAGACACATGCAATAATAGGGTATTAATGTTCAGGATCATTTATTTTATGCCTTGCCTGTGTTTGCTTCAGTTTTTCCATCTCCATAAGATGGAGAACTGTGAATGCCTTCATTTCTGTGTGCCAAGCTGCTATCCAAACACCCAGCAGAACTAGGACAGGTAACAACAAAACGATATCCATGGTAACAAGTTCCACCCCACCTACAAGGTACAGACTCTACTATTCTTCTTGAAGCCCTTCTCCTTTTAAGGGACTATCTGGATTTTTTTCTTTCTTTTATGGTATTGCCAATACTGGACATCCCTGAAGGATATATTATGAAAGCTGACCCCGTTAGGACCTGTTGACATCATAGATCCCTGGATGTCTGAGGCATTTGCCCTTCCCCAAGCCCTCCTTTGATATCCCTACTACAAACCCATTACCCAGAGGCCTTAGCAGACATGACCAACAGACAGACCAGAAGGACATTTTAGTATTTCCAACAGAATAGGGAGAAACCCTTGAGCTGTCTGCTTCCCATGTAGACCTTCCTTGAATGTGGATTTCACACTGTAAACCATTCAAGATGCTAGACCCAGCCTATCTGGCCATAAGAACCAGAGCTTGGGAGCTAAGTGTACAGGGCAGTACCATGCTGGCTTCCTAAGTCATCCTGAGATACTCTGACTCAGTTTCATTTTCTAATGAGTCGAGGGGGTGACATGCCTTCAGATCTTTCTAAAGGCAGACTAGGAAGGGATAAAATGTACAGGAGCAGTGGGCACCGTGCCAACAACAAGCTCTCCATGTGTCTGGGTTCTCCCCTCTCAAGTTTGTTTTCCAACCCTTTCTTGCTCTGGGATGATAGCCAGCCTTTTACAACTTAGATTAGAAAATAAAAATTAATAGGAAGATTAGTCCCAAATGAGGCGAGCAAATATCCAGCTCTCCAGATATGCGTCCCCTGTGCATAAGTGACAGAGCCCACTCCTCACTCCAGCCCCTCTCAGACGTCTAGAGCCATTTGGTTACTGCTCAATAATCTCATTTTCTCTTCATGAGTGAAAATTGATTTGTAAATGATCTGTTCCAGGATATTTCTGAGGATTAACATTACATTTACTCACTTACATTCCCCCTAATGTCAGAGTTCCTTCAGGAAGAAGATAATGAATATCCCTCTTCTGCCTTCTGGGATCTGCAGCCTGAGAGCCACTTGCGTCTGTTAATGACCGAGCTGCTTAGACAGACCTTGTGTGGATGCTGTCTGCCAGCCACTTAGCACTCAATCTTGAGAGCCTCAGGGTGGAGGGTTTTACTCCAATGTGCCGAATTCAAATCCCAGCTCTGTTGCTGTGCCGGAACCTCTTCTACCCTGTCTCTCAAATGAGTTCACAACCACCCCTGTTACAGTGGAGTTGAAGAGTCAATGGAGGAGGAATAAAGGGTACATATCCTATACCTACATCATGGCACAGGGTTCAAATATAGAGATATATAAAATATACATGCCTTTATTGTGGCTTAAATGTGGTCACATACTGCAAGTTTCCTATGCTTCTAACTACTCTGGCTTACACAGATGACGTAATCATTATGGCAGTAGAGCTGAGGGATGGCAGAGGGAAAAGGGAGGTTTGAAAAGGCAAGGGCCTTTGCATCGCAGTGAAAAAACAAAGGCCTGACAATTAAGGAAGACTTATTCTGTTTCATGGTTTTAGATAGTTAAGTCCTTGGTGGTTCAGCCCTAGGCACTTGGGTAAGATATCGCTATGGCAGGGACTCGGCAGAAGTGCTTCTTCATGGCAGGCAGGAAGCAGGGAAAGGGGATGCCAGAGTCACACTGGCTTTCTCTTGTCCCCACTTTTACGTCTGAGTTGCCTCGCTCGTGGAATGGTGCCAGCCACATTTGAAGCAAGTCATAACCATATTGGAAACAAATTCCCATGCCATGTCATTAATGCTTCCTGACATGTGCCTCAGTTATCGCTTACGTAATCCTACACCCAGTCAAAGTGACCATATAGATTCACTATCCTGCAAGACAAGTCCTAGGTCAGTACCATCTCTCTTATCTGAACCCTCAGCACCCGTCTGGATTTCCCATTCTCATCTTAGCAAACTGACATCAAAGAAGACTGAGTAAGTGGCTAGCTCTGTATACAATCCCCCGGGGGCTTCTTCTGCTCTGAGGTCACAAAACAGCGACCTTTGTCTTTCACGTGCTCACCTGTGAGTGAGCACATGAACATAAAGGACAGCGGGCAGACAGTCAATGCGCACATGCACACACACATGCGTGCACACACACACACATATACCATTTTGACCCAACCATCTTCACAGCACCTATCTAAGCAGAAGTATCCATAGAGGGCTCCACACATATGCAGCTATGAGGTATGCTGCACCTGTGTTTGTAAGTGATCAGAATGGAGGCAAGGTTATCTGAAAAGCAAATCCATACCTAATTATCTATATCAAGATTTAGGGGAAAGAAAATAATTGACATCAACCAAGAAAATCCTGCTCAGGTCGATGTGAGACTGTTGCTTTGGTCTGCACAGCGTTTCTCTGCCCGGGTTTCAGTAACAGGCACCTAACCCCCCCTAGGTTTTAATCAAGGGTACCTGTCAGCCATACTTGAAGGAAGAGCATATGACTCAAACTGACCTATGAAATCTTTTTCCAGGGAACACTCTGAATAATAGGAGACTGTGTTCCCCACATTCATTACCCAAAGGCCAAGATGCCCCACTGCTATTTGGGGCCTTAACATTTTATTCACAATGCAAGAGAACTTCCCTCTTTTCAGAACCATCACAAAGCAAAGGGGAAAAAAGGCGCAAGGTGTTCCTAAGTTTATACCTCTCCATTATGAGACTGTCTTCTTATTAACACATTTTTACTCAATTCTGTAAACCTAAGAGGGTAGGGGTTAGATGGAGAGGGGAGGATGACAGAGTCAATTTATACTAAAATGACCTTGGAGCCCACGATCCGATAGAAGGGGCTCCCGTGGAAGTGTTAGATCATAGTTCAGCTGGCTACAGGTCCAAAAGATGTCTACTAACTGTATTATAAAGAAAATTTTTATTACATATTTTGTGTGTGGTGTGTGTGTGTGTGTGTGTGTGTGTGTGTGCAAGAGAGAGCTCACAAGTGCGTGAGCTCAAGAGTATACTCACTACCATGTGGAGGTTAGAGAATGAATTGTGGGAGTCAGTTATTTCCGTTTGGGTCTCTGGGACCAAACTCAAGTTGCCAGTCTGTGAGCCCCCTCACTGGCCCATACAAAGGGTCTTCTAACATAAAATCATCAATAGGAAAAAACTCACTGCTGCATGACCTGTGTTCCAGAACATGAACATCTGCATGTCAGCACACAGCCTGCGTGCACAAGTCAGTAAACCAGTACACACAACTAATTATCCTACAAGGGGTCGCTTTGGTGTCCGGAAAATAGACTTCCTTGGTCTCTCTATAGATTTGAATCTATAATGAGTAGCAGGCTGTGGAAGAGTGCTATGCATAGTTGAGAGCCCTAACTAAAAAGCAAATCTGTGACTTTAGTGTTGCATGTTAATAATATCGACCTGTACTTAAAATTATCTGGATAAGTTGTTCTTCAAAGTGATTCACACAATTTCCAATATATTAAAAAATGTTTCTTCACAAAGTGTAATTTAAGAAATAAATCAGCCCTTGTTCCCGTATCACGCTAACTTCGTCATTCTCCCTCAGAAGAGTTAAGAAGCAATTAAAAGATAGACACGGAATATGTGGCCTCATTATCGTGATGATTACTGCAATTTAGAGTATTCTAGTGCTTAATATCCTTGCGGTCCAGTTGCTCTGGTGATTTACGTTATGTTTCTCACAAGATGTTAATTAGAGAAAGAGACAATCAAGGCCACAGGACACACACCACAGAAGGATATGGTGCTGTCTGCAGTTGCTAAGGTAACAAATTATACCAATGTCTTTTTTTAAAAATCACTAATTACTGTATTAAACATAGAACTTCCTCTCAGATTTAAAAAACAAGCAGAAGCCCAGCAGATGCGATGCCCACTAATACTTACAGGGAGGAACCACACTATCAGTGGGCATCACTGGTTATGAAAGGGGTGATGGACATGGGGGGTAATAAAACAAGCGTTCTAGACATACCAGATGCTATGGTTTAGAGATTTGCACCCCAAAGACTGGAATGTGAAAGGCTAGGTCTCCAAACTGTGACATTATCGCAGGAGGAATCTGGTTGGCTGGGCACATGCACTTGAGAGGGACAGCAGATGGTTCTTTCTCTTTCTTTTCTGTTACCATGACATCAGAAGCGTCTGCACATGTTCCTACCATCATAGTCTTCCTCACCATGGGCTCAAAAGCAGTGAGACTCATCAACTGTGGAGTGGAACCTTCAAACTGGGAGCCTTCAAACCTTCAAACTTTCCTCTTTTTAATTCATGTGCTTGGGTATTTCATTACAGTAGCAGAAAACTAACTGGAATACAAAGAATATCCAGAAATTCCCCAAACCTAGAAGGGCATTACTTCATTTTCCACACATAATAAGTTCTGTGTCGTACCAACAATGTTAAGAGCATTTAAAGTTATGCTAAAGGGGCTGAGGCAAATGGCTCAGAGAGCAAAGTGTCTGCTACAAGTGTGAGGATCTGAGCTCAGACCCTCGATCTACTCACCTAAGACCCGAACACAGCGGTGCAGGTCTGGAATCTAATACAGTGACAGACCCAAGCATATCCCTAGAGCTCACTGGCCAGACAGTCTGAGTTAATTGATAAGATTCAGATTCATTGAGAGAATTTAGCAACACTACTCAAAAATAAGGTACTAGATCACTAAGGTGATGTCTTCTCTTAGCCTGCACTGTTTATTTTTCTGGTTGTTGTTTGAAATTCATATGATAGCCTACATACTTTTTAAAAAAGTAAGCGTTATAACAAGAGCAAATATAAAAAGGTTAGCCCCCTCCCGCCCCCCGCCAAGTGCCAGAACACTGCTTTGAGAGGAATCTCAGAAAGAAGGGAACGGTATGAACCAGGCAACTGC
The DNA here is from genome assembly GCF_950005125.1 of Chionomys nivalis. Classification (NCBI taxonomy): domain Eukaryota; kingdom Metazoa; phylum Chordata; class Mammalia; order Rodentia; family Cricetidae; genus Chionomys; species Chionomys nivalis. The sequence goes on along the minus strand of NC_080090.1, from coordinate 26,801,044 downwards.
TCTGCCTGGGAAAGAAAACGTCCGCACTTTCGTCCCTCACTGGAGGTTAACCCTCACTGTAGCCTTAACACAATCTGTTCTTGCAGAGTCCTCTAGGAGGCTTAGAAGTATATCCACCCAATCTGCAGCACTGCTGTTTGCTTTACATGTCTTAAAACTCACAAGACAGAATATACCAGGCTATGCACACCAGGACTCAAGTGTGTGTGTGTGTGTGTGTGTGTGTGTGTGTGTATATGTGTGTAGTCATCCGTTAGTTTCCCAGTCGCCCAATGGTATTCACAGCATACAGAGGGGAATCCCATATCGTGTGTGTGTGTGTGTATGTGTGTGTGTGTGACATACAGATGCAGATGCACAGCAGGCTCTTACAGCTAGGATAATGGTGCCGATACACACAAAAGCCCCTTAGGCATTAATATTCCCTATGCTATTTTCAACCTCTCCTTTATACATTTTAAACAGCTAGGGTAGTCTCTGAATCCATGGTTGTTTAGAAGGACCCATCAGTCATCCACTCTATCTCTGTCAGTGTGTGCTACCTGTGTTATGTCAAGACGATGGGAAGAGAAGGGCTTGCTTGGGTTTCTGTGAATTCAACTACATTTCCCAGCGTTCCTTGCAGTTGATAAGGGCCATGTGACTGGCTTGACCAATGAGTTGTGAGTACAAATACTGTGTGTGTATCACTTCCTTCTTGAGAGGTGTGAGTCCCCATTACTGGCTTTTCTCCATACCTGATGCAATATTTATAATATGAAAGGCACCTGAGTCTCTCAGTCATACATAGGCAGGGAACTATTATGAAGTATTACAGTATTACAGGACCACAGTACATTATAGGAAGTCAATTTGTGTGCACGCACGCATGAGTCTCTGGGGGTGGGGTGGGGAGGGGTGTTGTGGGGAGTGTGTGTGGTGTGGGGGGGTGTTGTGGGGTGTGTGATATGTGTGTGGTGTGGTGGTGGTGGTGTGGGGTGTGTGTGTGTGTGTTCATCTTTGGAGGGTACATAGTTAGCCTGAGCAATGCTCTGGGAGTCGGCTAAAAACATAAAAAGAAGACGAATGGTATAAATATCTGCCCTAATTTATTCAAATCTGAGAAAATTGAAAATAAACACAAATTACGGGTATTAGTCTTTGTAAAAGAATGTGTTCTGAGATTGGTTCAAACCCTCCCAGTTCCCATTCAGCACTCCCTGCTTGCTAGTAATGACGGCTTTCTAGTTGGTGAAAAGCCCTCCATTAGTTTAAAAGCTCCAATTGTCAAAGCATCAGTGCCTATAAAGGGTAATAAAGAGCAGAATAGCTAAGTGTCACGGAAGTGGAAGCTCTACCATATTAACATTCATGAGTTTAGACACAGCTCCATTCAACAGTATTTAGAGATAAAAATCCAATAATAAAAATTTTAATGTACCGAGAATTTCACAGTTCTCACTCCCTCTTCCCAAGGAGAATTGCATCTACAGTATCAGTCTCATTCATGACATCTTGATTCTGCTCTAATTGTGAGGAAGAAACACCACTAGAGAGTTGTGGATACCGCAAATGGAGTTGGTGGGTTCCGAGCTTTTCTCTATACTGTTATTGATATCTATTTTTTCCAACTGTTACTTCACAAAGGGAAACTGTTTATCTGCCAAGCTCAACCCAAAGGAATACATGTGCATGCATGTGTGTGCACGCACGCGCGCGCACACACACACACACACAGAGCTGTTCAAGAGAAGAAACTCAGTTTAGAAATTCATATATATATATATTTGCATCACTTAATAAAAATTTTTTATAAACTAAAAGAACCAAGACAGCAACATGGTGTTGAAGATGTTTGAATGCATTATAAACTAACAGAGACATTGCTTAACTCCTCAAAGGATAACTGCCTCCTCCCAAAAAGCCACACATTAATTCAAATTTATTCACTTCATAAGGCCTAAGCAAATGGAATTCCAAAAGCTCATCTAGAGATAGAGTTGCCTGTAGTCAGGGGCAGAATAAACTGAGAATAACCCAGCTTTTCAACCACGCTGGAGCACGGATGTGCCGTGTACAATTTCTGGAAAAAGATATAAAGGCTGGGCTTGCAAGAACACATCACTGTGGAGGCGCCAAGTATAGGACCAAGCTTCTGACATGCTTGGGCTGTTTCCAAGTCTTTGATCTCTCCCCAGGAAGCCACAGAAGGCAGGTCACCAAGAAGCCACCCGAGATTCCAGGGCCATGGTGGAATATTAGCCGCAGGCTTTCTAGAGGGTGGTAATGGAGATCACACAACTTCTCCATCTGCTTGAGGTTTACAACAAATTCTGCACGCATCCCAGGATCGAGCTGAAAACACAATTCTACTTTGGTTGTGTAAAGGAAACATCAGAAAGGAGGGAAGATTTGGGATGAAGCTGGTAGGTCCCCCAAATGCTTTGGAAATAAAATGCTGGTGTGACGTCTCATTTTGGATAAGTTTTCATTATCCAAAGGTGGCTGAGCTGAAGACCACTCTTTCAGGTTTGGCCTCTAGGTTCCCTTCCAGGAAACATGGAAGTTGTACTGTCCACCTACAGGCAATCGAGTCTTGGAGAGCATCCAGAAGTAAGCATCTATGCATATTACTCGACATCATCTTGCCCAGAACCCGTCGAGTCCTGGCTCAAAAACATCTGGGGTTGCCACAGAGACACATGGTCTTAGCATCATGAGTCAGAATGCTTGATTTCTTCTCATGATTATTTTCTGTTACCTGCGTGAGTCTTCAACATTCCACACCCGGATTTCTCAAGTTTGTAGCAAACTGTCTCCACCAGACCTTATAGGCTTCCTCGCCTGTCTATAGATTTCAGACTCAGGAGTGTGTCCCCAGGCTTTTCAGACATTGAATACCATCTGTATCATTGTGGTATACATAAGTACGAGTTCATATTTTCCATTAAGAATATCCATACACACACACAGAGAGAGAGAGAGAGAGAGAGAGAGAGAGAGAGGAAAATGAAATATTCCTAGAAACCAGGAGACACCTCAACTTGTCCAGTCATAATCATTAAATTACCAAAAGGTTCATGTTTCAGACGAAAGTTTTCATGCACATTTTATATCCTTTAATTTATTTGTCCATGGCTCCTGCTTTTATGTCTTTTGCTATTCCAAGACTCACTGAGCAATCAAAGCATGTATTTGCTGTTAGCCAAGAAGTAGATGGAGATAGTGGTAGCGATGGGGCCACTGCAGTGAAGCGTGATGGGAAAGGAAGTGACTTGAGGAGTGGAGACTCTGTACTCTGGGCACCAGTTCGGGCGCTGCTCTGAATGTACAGTCCCCTCAGCCTGTTCTCTTCAGAGCCCCTACTAGAGGCATGGCGGGAAACAAAAGGCATTTGGAGGGTCAGTAGCCTGATGCCAGTGTGTTATACCTTCAGCACTGAGGAGAGGCTTTAAACCCTAACGACTCAGCTCACATGAGTTTGTATAGGTACATTGCGTACGAGTAAGCATACTTAGCTGCAGAGGCAATTCTCCTGGACTCTTACAGGTTTAACCCCTAAAGGCTAAGACCACACATCAGCAGAACTGGACTCCTCAGAGTCTGAAGAGGGTCATGTTTTTGTGGATTAAAGGATGATGCAGGCTTGGCTAACAGCAGCCTGTTGAGCAAGGATGACTATAAGACCTTTAAACACATTCAATCGTTTGCTACTGTGTGCTTGACTTAGTAACAGTGGTCTTGCAGTCTCTGCTTTCACTGGAACTCGTTCTTAAACAGTCTGTCAGTGACAGCCCCATTGACACTGCAGGCACACAGATTAATTCTCGTTCTTTTGCCTTTGGGGTTCTGATGTCTCGAGGAGAAGGAAACTGAGAGCCATGGCATAGTTCAGGAATTTATTGGTTTTTAAAAAGCAAATTGAAACACAATTGAAAGTTCCAGAAAGACCTACGGTTAGGGTTTCACAAATGTAAGTCTTTCTTGTACTATGGACAAGTTCTGCTTCATTAGAGTACCTGCTCTGCTCATTAATTTTTTCATTATGATGTTATTTTAAGATTTAAATGCATCTTTTTTTAAAAAAAGAGAGAACTTTGTATCAGAAATGGGAAATGGGTGGACCTATATCCCAGGGTATAAAATAGAAAGAAATCGTTAAAATATAATAGAAGTGAACCATAGTATTAACTTATAGCTAATCACAGCTGCTTGCCCTGAGTTTAGAAAGGAGTTGAGCACGAAGTCCAAATCCAGTGGAGACATTTCAATACAGACTATAGACTTCCTCTCTGAGGCTGTCAGGATGGTTGCTTGAAGGGAGAATAGCTCCGTCCCAGCTTGTTAATATCCCGTGGAATGAGCCACCTGGAATGTGCCACTCCTGAAGAGATGGCACATGAGAAAGGCAAGTGCGAGATGAACTACTCCAGCCCTGTACCCACTGGTGCAGGGAGCACGGGATGGGTCAGGCCAGGGAGGAGCCACAGCCTTCTGTTTTGTGTAACAGAGGGTGCTTTTCAGCAAGGAGAAACATGCGAAAGAAAGAAGTGAAAAGGAGACTATGCCTTCTGTTGTTTTTATATTATTTAATTAATTTAGTGTGTTTATCTGTGTGTCAGAAGACAACCTGTGGGAGCTGCACCTCTCACGCTACCATGACAGTACCAGAGTCCAAACTCAGGTCTTCAGGTTTAACGCCTGAGCCATCTCACCCCAGTCTTCATACATCTTAAAGACATTAGAAGAGAGGTATTCTGGTGTAGTACAAAGTCACGTGGGTTCTAGAGTCTGGCTTGAAATTCCTGCTCTGCCACAGGCTAGGTATCTCAATAGCCTTGTTCAGCTACAACTCATCTCATGTTTCTCATCTTAAAATTTCAGGCTAGCTCTTTTCCTGTAAGATATAAGTAGTCTGCTGGGTACCTACTACATGACAGCTAACATCTCATGAGTGGTAGCTATCGGTGTCATTTATGGAAGTCAAATTTACCTTCAAAATAGTTTCTGGTCAACAAATGTCCCCATAATAACTAATAAGAGCAGAGCCCTAGGCTGGTGGTGTAGACCATCACCATAGACCCTACCCTCCCTCTCTGCTACTAAAAAGGATGTCTGAATGCTGGGCCACCATGCTGTATACGGCCTCTTCATAAGCGATGCTGAATGAGATATCCATGTTCCCACAAAACACCTACTTATAGTTTTAAGAGAATAAAAAAAAACCCTAAAATTCTAAATATTTGTGACCCCTTTCACCCTAAGCTCCTTGTTCTCCATCTATTCTGTAAGTGGTTAATGTCCAAAATACACAAAGAATCCATAACCCAATAGCAAGACAACAACTTGATGTAAAAATGGGAAAAGGAACTAAATTTTTTTTTTTAAAAAAAAAAGATGTTCAAACAAACAGCAGGTATATGAAAGTGTGTTGAACACCAGTAATGGCAAGGGCATTGCAAATTAAAACCAAACTGACATATGACCTCACAAGGAGCATCAGTAGAAGTTACACAGTGAGAAGCCCTGCACACGGTTTGGTAGGAAGCTGAATCAGGACACACACAATTGAAAGCCATGTGGCGATGGCTCAACAATTAAAATGAGAACTGCCATGTCACCCAGGAATCTCACTCCTCTGGGCAGACATATAAATAACATATCCATGCCAGCATGATCAGTGTAGCATTGCTCACAATAGCCAGAGTGTGGAAATAGTGTGGCCTTTTTTTTTTTTTTTTTGACCAGGTGAATAGATAATGAAATATATTTTTTTCAGTGAAATAACTCAACTTTAAGAAGAGGGAAATCCAATCACTTAAGGGAAGCAGACCTGGAGGGCACTGTGCTGATTGAAATAAGCCAGATGCTACATGATCTCATTTGTATGTGGAATTGAACACAGGGTCTCACAAAGAGTAACAGAGATAGAATTGTGGTTTCCAGAAGCTGGGCTAGGAGAAAAGGGCAGAGGTTGATCAAAAGCAATTGACTTCCAGTTACAAAATGAGTAACTGGCAGAGACCTATTTGTGTAGCAGGGGTTTGGTCAAAATAACAGATATTATTCACTTGAAGCCAGCAGAGAGAAAAGATAACAAGTGTCTTTGCAACACACATACGAACGGGAACCGTGAACTGATGGACACATTGAGTGGTGTAATTGTGATAATCATCTCACAATGCTTATGTATGTCAAAATATTACACTGTACACTTTAAATATCTACAATTTTCATGTGTCAATCATGCCTCAGTAAATCTGGTGGCAAAAACAAATCTAAGAAAAGAGTTTATTTATATAAACAAAGAAGTCTTTTCTCATTGGTTTGATTCTCAGCAAGGCTGGCCAGATGACAAGTGGCAGAGAATAGGAGTTGATATTGGGGACTAACAGCTCTCCTGTGACCCTGCAAAGAGTCCAACGGAAACACAAGCATATTGGCATCATCTATTCTGAAAGAATTTCTTTATTTGTTCTAAGTGAATGAGCTTCAGTACCGCAAACTGAAAGCTATTAAAATGGCCCTTTATTCTCATTCTCCCCTCATTGCAAGAGAGATGTTCCACGCCATTGCAGTGGTGCTTGGGAAGGTACGCCGATTATTTTCCTGCCCAAAAACCAGATCACTAGCAAACCCTGGAGGTTTTCTGTCCTAGATTAAATGAGGACTCCTTGCCAAACAGTGAGAAGTTGAGAAGTTTGTTTCTCTGGAGAGAGGGGATGATGGCAACAGTACAAGATTCAGCAGCAGAGCTCATGCGGGGAGGAATGCACCTTCCTAGTCTTCATCTCAGGCTCCTTCAAGAGAATCTCCACCTGGGAGGACCACAGCTACCGTCAACTTGCTCCACCACACACATTTTCCTAACAGTTCCCAACACCAACTTCATCAGTTTGACTTAAATCTGCCAATAAAAAGACAGATGGCTAGAGAAGACTTCTTGGGATCTGCTAGGACTGCCATGGTATTGCAGGGCAGTCTGGAAGCTTCCCTTGCTCCTCCCCCGCGTCTTCAACCACAAGACAGGGAAACTCAGCATCTCAAAGGAATGGGTGAAGTAGAGTATTCATTCAGAAGCCCATTCCCATATGGAAAAATGAAACAGTGAGGGCTAGGAGGGCTTCATTCAAATCCCGGAACTCTTTTAAAGTCAAGTATGGAACAAGCATACATCTGTAATCCTACCGCAAGAGAGGGATCAGAGACAGCAATTCCTGGGAAGCCAGGACCCAGCCGGCTTGGCAGACAGAGCACAGCAGCAAATGGCAGAGACCCTGCCTCAAACCAAGTATACAGTGAGAACACCTGGCTGTCTCTCTGACCTCTACATGTGTGACTCAGCACACTCACACACCTGTACACACATAAATACATCATATACACCCATGTTGATATATATAACTTCTCTCTCTCTCTCTCTCTCTCTCTCTCTCTCGTTCTCTCACTCAATGAAGAAATTAATTTAGACATAAATTGATCTTCTAATAAATACAATTCTAGGAACCCAGACTATCCAGTTTCTACCCAGATTTCCTCCTTCGGTGGTGGTGGGTGGTTCGTGTACAAATGGGAACTGAATCCAGGGTCTTACTCATGCTAAGCAAGTGCTCTATCACTGACCCATACCCCTAAACTTTTGTAGTTTATATGTCGATGTTCAGTCTGGCTAAGTTGCCCAGGCTGACTCTGAACCCATTCCGCAGCCCAAACACACCTGAACTTTGGGTAATCCTGACTTGATCTTCCAGTTAGCTGGGATTATTGGTCTTTGCCCAGGCCCTCCTCCTTCTCTCTCCTTCATATTTCTTAGCCTTTCCTTCTTCCTCCATCAGTTGTAACTTTAGTTAGCATGTGGCTAAGTCCTTCCATGACAGGTTTCCCCACTGAAGCGTTTGTATGCATTACTTCCCACCTACACCCAAAGATCTCAGGGGTACTACCACTCTGATCCCCAGTTCTGCAGATGAAAACAGTGGGCCAGAGAGTCAAGGAAATTGCTCAGTCTCACCACACCTGCCTGTGTCTCATTCTAGCAAAGACTCAATGGAGATCCAGGAAAGCTGACTCCAGACAGCACCTCCTCGGCCGCTGAGCCTCTCCTGGTCCCTTTCCACCAGCTGAATGTGCTCAGGCAGCGCTGATAGTTGAGCAAGTCTTTCCACAGCCAGCGACTCACACTTTGCACAAAAGGAGCCCTCGGGGGTTGTCAAAAGCCCCATGGTATTGGAGCTTCCTGCCAGCCCTGATGGGTTAGAGCCTTATTCAGACACCATTTACGGCTCTGCTTTGAACTTCATTTTCTGGAGGCAGATCAGCATGGTAGCCTTTGGCTTGGGAAGGCCCTATGGCTGCTCATCTGGCATGCAGAAAATCCTGCCCTCATTCTGGCGTTCAAAGACCATGCACGAAAAATATTTGCTTTTAAATTTAGAAGTTAATTACAGTTGCTCTTCAGTACCAAGGGCTCCATGGTATTTGCAGCAAATGGGCTACAAGCCACAGTTGGGGAGAGTACAGCAGAACTCACGAACTTGCTTTTTGAAATGATCCTTGCTTCTCAACCAAAGATAACACCGCACGATGGTGATGGAGCGAGCCTTTCAGTTCTGGATCACCTACAAAATCCCCACCAGCTGTCTCCAATGTTTAAAGAACACCCACTTTTCTAGCTGTACTTATGATTATGTTGGGCAACTAATGAAACTCAACACAGCCCAGAAATCACATAAGAAGATGGACCACTGCTTCACAGGGATTCTATATCAGTCACTCTGACCTTCTTCTTTTAAACTTTTCCACATGTCCACATCATTTTTTCTTTAAAAAATAGATTTGTTGCCTAGGTCCACCAACGAAATAAACACTATATGTGAATAACATTTGTAATGTTACTGAGCAGCGCCAACCATCAAGAGAAAAAAGTTGGCTTGGATTGGTAAATTTTCTTTTCTTCCAAAAATTTTTTTTTTAAAAACAACAACATCATCATAATTACTTTTTTATTTTTCTTTCCTCTGTTAGTCTGTAGTCTTCATAACAATGAATGGTGTAAACAGCATAACAATGATGTCATTCAGAAACAATCCTGATACTAATCCTATTAAAAAAAATCAATCAATTTGGGATTTCTTTTCAATATATTTTATCTTCAGTTTTCTCCTTGATTCAATTTTTATTTTAAAAAAATGTTTATAGAACTTCCTTGGGTATCGGAATTCTAAGTATGGCTCTATCTAAGCTTACTGACCTATGATTCTGACATCAAACCCTAGTGCAAATATTTTGTAGATAGAGGTAAAGTCTCAACTTGGTTGACTAAAAAGACAGAGGTGTGGCCGGGTGGTGGTGGTGCATGCCTTTTAATGCCAGCACTCGGGAGGCAGAGGCAGGCGGATCTCTGTGAGTTTGAGTCCACCCTGGTCTATAGATCCAGTTCCAGGACAGGCTGCAAAAAGCTGCAGAGAAACCCTGTCTCAAAGCTGGGAGGTGGTGGCACATGCCTTTAATCCTAGCACTCGGGAGGCAAAGGCAGGAAGATCTTCTCTGTGAGTTTGAGGCCAGTCTGGTCTGCAAGAGCTAGTTCAAGGACAGGCTCCAAAGCTACAGAGAAACCCTATCTTGAAAAACCAACCAACCAACCAAACAAACAAACAAAACAAAATAAAACAACACAAAAAAGACAGAGGTTAGGGTCTGACTTAATGAAGGAACCTCTGAAAACAGAGTATTTTCCCAGGATAGTGGAAAAGGGTAAGTCAAGCAACTCAATGCCACTGATGACTTTCAAGGGGGAAGGGGCCACATATAAGAGGCTGAGACAGCTGCCAAGGCGTAAGGCTTACCAAGGCCACCATATGCATAAGAAAGCCTACTATTTACTTAGAACATGTTGTGGGTCTTTGACACTAGCCCCAAAACTTTAATAGCAAATATTAATAGAGTATCACAAACAATAGTTGGTATAAAGCTACAGAAGAAAAAGCAAGTCAGTGACTGCCAGGAGTAAGGGCTTGGAATGAGGAAACTGGCCACAAAGGGACACAAAAGTACTTTGAGAGGCAAAGGATATGTTCTGGACAATAATCCTGTTGGTGGTTGCGGAACCAAATACCTCTGTCAAAACCCATCAAATCACACTTAAACTTGGTGGATATTACTTGTACGAAACACAGCTCACCAAGACTTTCAAAACATGTTTCGGTAGCATACCTTATAAAACAACAATTTACTGAAGAAGGCACTAAGGGTATCTCACAGAACTGCTTATCCAGATTACTCACTATCAATCCCTTCCCTCCATGTTCATACCCCATGACCCTCTGTGCGTGCTGGCCTGTATAGAAGAGCTTCCCCTGGCCTTCCTGATGGAATCTAATTTCTATAATGACTAAACATATGGCTGGGTAACCCTTACACATGTAGACCCAGCCGTGAGCATACCACTCACACGGGAACCACGCATAAAGCCATCTCCCCAACAGAGGAGACAGGTAGTGTCAGGAACTGCTAGAACTTTCTGGAACAGATACTCCTAGACTGCTGAAATAGGCACAGTAAGGCCCAAGACTTGAGCCCAACACTATAACAACAGATATGCTTTCTATATAAGATACGTAGGTGAGGAACTGGTTCAGACTGCTAGGTGTATGTGAATTACCTACATAATTAACTAAATAATACAGAGGATGAAAGAAATGAGGCAAACAGGAGACAGAAAACAATAGCCAGGCACTTCTAGGCTAAACCTACAATCTCTACCACCCCTGACCAGATCATGAATGTACTCATTAATCTTGAGTTAATTTGAACTATGCTTCCTGTCACCTGCAATATGTAAACTAAAACTGTTGAAAGGGATGTGTTACGGACTAAAATACATACTCTCCAAAAATATGCTGAATTCTGTGATTTTTAAAAAATCATTTTTAGATATTTTATATTTTTATTTATTTATTGGTTTTTCAAGACAGGGTTTCTCTGTGTTACGGCTCTGGCTGTCCTGGACCTCACTTTGTAAGCCAGGCTGGCCTCGAACTTACAGAGATCAGCTTGTCTCTGCTTCCCGAGTGTTGGGATTAAAGATATGTGTCACCATCACCCTTTATTTTAAAATTTTAGATATTTTTTTACAGCTATAATTACTATACAGCCACACTGGAGTGTAACAAACCCTAAATCCAACAAGAATGTTGGTCTTACAAGTAAAAAAGATGTGGAGACATAGAAACAGAAGGAAGAGGACCATTTGCAGAGGCAGAAAGTAAATGTTACGCAGTTATAAACCAGGACACACCAATAACTGCCAACAACCAGCAGAAAGCAGAAGCAGAAAGACGCTCTTCTATAGGGTCACAGGGAATATGGCCTTGCTGACATCTCAATTTCAGCCTGGGATGCTCTGCAGAACCATGAAATAACAAATTTCTGTTGTTTCAAGCCACCGGTGCATGGTACTTTGTATCAAGGGCCCTGGTAAATGCACACCTTTGAGTGATTTTGCAGCAGGAAGGAAAACGCTGTTGGAGCAAATGTTTTACAATGTATCAGTGTCTTGAAGTGGATGATGGGCAGAAAGGGAAAGTTTTGGAGACTAGGCATGGGGAAATCCTAGGAGGCTTGAAAGAAGCAGGGCGGGCAAAAACTATTAAAGACAATGCCAATGCAATGTTCAGACGTTACAACTTCCTTTGTTCTTGTTACTCATAGTAAAATGGAAGGGAGGGAGGGAACAGGAGGGAGGGGAAGAAAAGGGAAGGAAAAGAAGAAGAAAGATGAAATATTAATGGATAGAGACTAGATTCATTAAAGAGCAAATGAGCTAGCTAGCACTTGGGGAAATTTTAGGTCACATATATAGAAGAAGGGGGGGAGAGAAAGATGGGGAGGAAAGGTGGGAAAGGCGGGGAGGGAAGGAGAGAGAAATCAAATGTCCTGTGGACAAATATCCAGAGTGCAGCAATGTGAAAGTCAAGTGACGAGGTCTGGCACATGACCCAGGAAACTATCCAATCATCCAAGGAGACACCAACAATAGAGAAATCTATGAACACCTTTTACATCTAACTGTCTGGGTCCCCTTGACATTACTGGAAAATTAGTAAGATTTTTTTCTTGCTAATTTATCAACTGACTTGCTGACTCCAAACAAAGAGGACAGAGGCAGGACAATACGAAGGTATAATGAGGGCAGAGCTACAGCATCAGAGACCAGCAAAGCTAATGCAGGAGGGTAAGCATTGCTACCTGAGCTCCAGAAAGTCCAGCTTTTCCCATCCTTCTAATGTACTATGAGAAAGAGACAATTTGTTTCGTGGTTCTTCAGATCATAATGCATTCAGTTGCAATATATCTTCCCATCAGTGTTACCCAGACCGGATTAATGATTCAGGTTTGAGATTTGGGAGTTTCTAAGTTGATTTAAAGTAAAACAAGAGTTTTGACTGACAGGGATATGGAATGGGTTAAGATATGTGGGCAATGCTAAGAGGCAAGCAGATGCATTCTGCATATGAGAACAATAGTGAGAAGGTCAAAAGCAGGTCACTGTGGACTGAATTGTGCCCCACAAATACAAATTAGCAAATCAAATTCTTGTTTTTTTAAAGGCCCTGGATTTGTGGTGCTTTGCTATGAAACCCCCAGGAGACTAAAACAGGTAGAAAGTCACACTGCTCTGCAGAGTCAATCGGAGGCAATCTGGAAACTATGACACTAATTTATAGACTGATCTAGTTCACGAAGGAGGAAAATAGAGCACACAAGTGAGTATTATAGCAAGTGTTCCTTCAGCAGCACAGGACTTGAACGTATATAAATTATTTAGGTACAAAATGACAGAAAATTGGAACCGAGGGTTATAACTTTCCTTAACATACAGACAAGTGAATTTGAAAGAATAATTGAAACAGCCTATGAGCAAATCATTTTCATTGGAAATACGAAGCAAACATTCATGTTCTTTACCGGGGGACAGTTCCTTGCTCTTAATATCCAACTACCAATGGAGCTGAGTCATGTGTTTAGCCAATTCTTTCTTATCTGACAATGAATTATTTTTCCATTATGCTGATCATGTTAAAAGAAATGAGATCTCTCCCTCCCCCGCCCCTCTTTCTCCTGTGCTTCTCGCTTCTACCTTCTAAGGGATACTAACTAAGTGTAATCAGTAACAGAAACACACTGACTGCCATACCTGCTCCATCCATCCCTGTAATTCTAACATGGCATGCATAACCAAAATTTAAAAAAAAAATAGAGTTTTGACATTGAAATGCAGTTTATTATTACTTTTCCCTGGGAGGCTGACTGAATGGTATTGAGCACTCTGAAGAAATGAAAGATAAAGCTCATATGGCTGCTGTACTCACCATCTGCATCATCTCAAGTCAGACTGAGATGTAAGGACTCGCAAAACCACCGAGGTGGACTGACCGCATGGTAAACTATGTCCTACCACAACCAGCAGCACAGCGAGAGCAATAAGCCCACAGGAACGAGGAAACATGTAGAAGTGACATTTTTATCAAAGCCCCAGGCTCCGGACAGTACGAACAACTGAATTTGCCAAATTCCCAAACAAGCCAGAGGTGTCGGACTGAGCTGTTGGTCGTGGATGGTTGAGGAGTTTCACGAAAAACACGTGCGGACTGTGGACTCTTCATTCCACAAGGCAGGCATGGGTCCATCTCTAAAAGTAACAAGTGTAGGCCCTTTCAGCAACCTCCTACTTTTATTCGGAGATGTAGCGGGTGGACAAGATAGAAGAAAAGTGAGAGGAAGTGCGGGTACCCCTACCATGATATCCTTGTTCAAATGATCTAGACCAAATGGTCCAGAATACAACCCTGTGGGAGCTGTTGCTTCTGTAGCTCCAGAGAAGACTTCTGACCCAAGCCTTCAATCAGTATTAGGTTCTCTAGAAGGTTAGAACCAGTAAGATGAAAATATTAATGAATAAATAATAAGGACACATACTAGATTGGCATACACAATACAGTCTTGATGGTCCAACAATAGTGTCTTTAGACCAGACAGGCTGAGGACAGTAGCTCCTTAGTCCACGAGGCTGAAAGCCTCACTATCCCAATATGATGCTGGTAGCCAGGAAGTTCCCTGGAGAGCCATTCTCTTTGGTCCACATTGAGAAACAACGTGAGGTTCTGGTGTTCTCATGGCTTCATCTGAACCCCATGTTCATCCTCTGCTGAAGCCAGGCTTCTTTTTGAGCACCTTTCCCCATGATCCCTCGGAGCTAAGTCACTTTGTATTGAATTTTCTGTCACGTAAAGCCAACACTCTTAAATTCAGTGAGGAAAATTTCTTGAATCTTGAACCTTCTCCCAGGAGAATAGGCCTTGGCTCTATTACCAAGACCAAGATGGTAAGTAACCATTCTGGAGTGATCAAAAGTGCCATCTGAAGGAGCCAAGGATTGGTTCTCGGGAAGGCGGGTCATTATGGGAAAGACGTGTCCATATTGCAATGTGGGTCATTATAGGACAGATGAGTGCATAGAGCATTCTCCCGTTACCACCAAAGCATCACTTTCTAAAGATCAAGCAGGTCAGCCTTTCTGGCCTACATTTACCCTGACGTGTAACTTGGAACTGTGGCTTCGTTTGTCTTTCCTACACGTCTGCAGCAACAACAGACGGGTGTCCTCCTGCCTTCACTCAGGGTCAACAAGCAGCTAAATAAGCAAAAAGTCTGTATGGCTCCCAGGCCACAGAGGCCCCTTTACACCACATGAGACCAAATCCTGCGGTCTGGCCTCCAGTCCTTGTGTATATGACATTTGACTGACAAAAAAAACCAAAACACTAGAAATAGTTCATTTTCTGGAAACTTCTTCTTGCAGCCATTTGAGGTTCTTTGATTTGAACAAGACCCAAAATAGTCTTAAAATTATTGACATTCTCTTCAGATAACTTGCTGCTCCAAGATTTCTCTCTCACTTTCTCTTTCTTTCTTTCTTTCTTTCTTTCTTTCTTTCTTTCTTTCTTTCTTTTTTTTTGGCTTTTTTCATACTTTTCCAATTTTAATCACCTGAGTAAAATAATCATCATTTAATACATTCACCCATCACCATACAATTTCTTGGATTGACTTTCCTTAAAATATATTGTTTTAGGAAAGCAAAGCCCAGCAGATGCCATTCATGTGGTGGTTTTCATCTACTCCGAATTGGAACAGATTAGCGCGCAGAACAGTTGTGTAACACAGATCAAAGGAGACTGACGGCGCTCTGAAGGCATTTCAAAATAAGGATGGTCTTGCTGGCTCATGGGGAAATAGCTGAGATGTTAAGGACCAGCTTCACAAGCATTCCTCCTGTCTTCTTCCCAGAGCTGACCTTGAGGGATTGTGACTGTGGAAACCCTCTCGTGGAGGGTCAGAGAGTCTGAGACTCAGCAGCCCTGTCTCTTTGGAGAGGCCGTGTGGGGACCTCAGTCCAAGCATGTCAGACTCTGCAATCAGTACTACGGGGAGTACAAGCAAGTCACAAGGTGACTCCTGAGGGGGCTTGACACATCTTTCAGTATCAACAGTACAGAGTCTTGTCCTAGGGACTGTAATACAATCTGGAAGAGGGGCAAATTTTCTTAAGGAGACACTGCAGAGGTATGCACTGAAAAGGCAAAGTAAGGTGCTGGGAAGATGGATTAGACAGTAACGTGATGTCCTACAAGCCTGAGGACCTGAGTTCAAAGCCCAGCACCCACGCAAAACCAGGCAAGTCAGCATTTGCTTGTAAGCCCAGCACTACAGAGACAGAAACAGGGGGAACCGTGGAGTTAGTTGGCCTGCCCATCTAACAAACTGGTAAACTTCAATTTCCATGAGAGACTCTGAGTCAAAAACTAATTTGGAAAAGTAACCAAAGACAGCTCTCCAATGTCAGTCAGCATCTAGCCCCTGCACATTCGGGTATGGACACACACATGTGCTCCTCCCATGCACAGACACACGGATATTAAACATAAACATACATACTTGGAGATAAAAGTGACATCATTAAGTTTAGAGTAGTGATCTTGTTTGTTATATTGTCCTTAGCTTTCTAGGGGGAGGGGGACTGAAAAACACAGAATATGAAGGAGTCTGACGATGGGAGCTCTGAGGGCACAGATGAGGGGCCTGGAAAACACCACTGTGGAGCAAGGGGCAGATGGTGGGACTCACACAAATAGACACCACCACTGTCCCCTTCCCTTATCCCATTTCAGGGGTCTCCCATCTGTTACTTCCTAGCTTCTAAGTGAGAAATGATTTTGCCTAAAATCTTAACGCACTACAGAAAGGAGACGCACAAGTTGGAACCACCTAGAAATTCCTTACGTCTTCCTTTCCAAACTGTAGTTGTGGGCAGTAACAATGCGGATTGTTACTTCCCATGCATAGCAGATGGGTGTTTATAAATGCTCATGTGCATGAATTAGCTGAATAAACACACAAATAATGTTTAGTGCAAGTGTTGTCACTGCAATGTTGCTTTCCTGCCATGGGTGTGCTCAACTTAAGCCAGTATGGTGGCTTGTGACTAACCCAAGAAGATGTGGAGGCAGGAAGATTACCAAGAGTTTGAAATCAGTATGGTACTACCCAATGAACTTTAGGCTAGCATAGGTTGAAGAGTGAGATTTTTTTGCCTTGAAAAGACCATCATCATAATAATAAATTATAGAACTCAGACATGGTCTCCTGGGCACACGACACTCAAGACTTCTTGTGACCAGGCTGAGTTCAAGCTGCCAGTAAGTTTTATTTGGTATATTAGGTAGAATGCAGTAAGATCTGCTTTCATAATGCTTTGAATTTTAATCAGCTGCCAACATTTTTTAATAGGATAGTTCACATCAAAATCAAGGCCATTGGCTCTAACAATAGCGGACCTACCTTTGCGGACCCAGCAGTAAAAGAACAGGACAGTAATGGCCCACACTGGAGGGGACATGTAGCGTGTTGGTCTCAGCTCTATTCCCTATCATTATACCATGACCTGTATCTTAGAATTACTACCACTTATCTCTAGGACCAGTTGAGTTGTGTCTGCTAGCTGCCAGGCACAGTTTGACACTAGCATCTACAAACTCTGGTACCTTTAGTTGAGCCTTGGGCTCTGTTTTACAGGCTGGGAAGAGGATGACCTGGATATAACTGACATACAGAGGGGTGGACTCTTCATGAAGGAAGCCATTCATTTCTAAAGCACTTGGAAAAGGAACATGATAGTTGATCATACGAAAATCCCAGTCTCAGTTGCAGTGAGTAACGAGTGGGATTGTACATAAGATACTTTACTCAGAAACAGTTCTGAAAGTTTCAAAAGTCAGACGGCACCGTCATGAGTTGAAAGCCCACCAGAGCTGACACTGCAGGCAGCTGACGCCTCCTGGAGAGAAAGGGTTTGGTGCTGTAGACGCCTGCTTGACATCACTTGGGCTCCTTGACTTGTGCACCAGATCGGAAAGAAGCTTTCCATGTACAAAATGAGACAAAAATGTACACAAAGGAATCGGCCCGTCTATAAAACGGCTCACTGGGTTTGCTTTGGTATAAAGCAAAGACAATGATTGCAGCAACTTAAACCAAAAGGGGATTTAAAAAGCAAATGCTAACGAACTCTCTGTATCAGCAACAAGGCTAGGGGTCCAAACTGCAGAGAGAAGGAGCTAAGTCTCTATGGCTTCCTAAGGGGCAGTAGTTGTTCAATGGCAGTGAGGAAGGCACCAGAGAAGCACTGTCTTGCATTCTGCCCCAGTAAAAGTTCTGGAAAAGTCTGATGGGCCAGGTTTGGACCAGCATCCCTGGAGACAAGAGAAAGTTGGGAACCTTGGGTGGTATTTTCTGCCCAGGAAGCTCATTGGCTAGTGTTCAAAATAAGAAAGGAATGGGTAAGGGAAGAGAATTGCCTTGCTCGTTACCTTGTGATGAATGTGGCCCAGATGGCCACACTGTACTTGGCTTGCTGGGATCAACTCGGAATCACCTGGTGCACTGGGAATGATGGATGTCAAGACAGGAAGATCCAGAAGTAAAGAGAATTTCAGTGAATCAAACCAAATCTTTATTCTGCTCCTCTGGTAGTTTGTTTTCCAAAGGACTCCAGGAAGCCAAGATGACTTCATGGTCACTTTGATCTGTGACCCACGAACAAGATGAAAGGAGGAAACAGTGAAAGCCTTCCCCCTTCCCAACATCCTCTATGTGCCTGTACTAAAGACAAGACATGGTAGGAGATGCTCATGAAGGCTCAACACAATACAGCTGACCTATGCAGGAAGGACACCAAAGCCCTGCCAGCATGTCTGCATATGGGAAGCAGAACAGCAGGCCAAGAAGCCAGCTCCGCTCCTCCAGAGAGATGCTGGACAGGCGTGTCAGGTGGGGGTGGGCAGGCAATCCTTCCCATCCCTCATTTCCTTACTCTCCTTATCAGAGAAGCACTAGATATTTAACAGCTATGGGCTGGGAAGTTAGGGGTTAAAGTGCTTGCATGAAAACATGAGGATCTAAGTTTGATCCCCAACACCAAGCCAGACAAATAAATAGTGCACCAAGGAGACAGAGACAGGTGGGTCCCCGGGGCTTACATGGTGAGTTCCAGACCAGTGGGAGATCCTGCTCACAAAGAACAAAAAAGGGTGGCACCTAAGAAACGATTCTCAAGGTTGTCCTTTGGCCTCCATAGACATGCAAATGCACATACACCCATTTAAAAGCAGATTTAACAGGTAGTGATGGCATGGGCTTACTTTATATGGAAACCTCATATACAGACTCTAGGCTGTCAATCATGAGCTTCAAAACAAATTCACTGCAATATAAGATGATTCCCAAAGTGGACAGTGACTGTGACTTTCTGTTGCAACTGACCCCGTCATACACAGATAAAAGTGTCCTGAGTGACAACACTGAACAGGTGCAGAAGGCAGGAAACTGGTTATCTTGAGGAACTAGCCTTTCTGATTTCCCCAGATGTTTCCGGTGGACCATGCAGTCTTGTGACGTTCACTCTGTATTTAGTTTATCTCTCAGTGTAGAGAAATTTATGGAAGGCACATTCTGCAGTCTTGGACTCCTGTTGTGGTCTGAGTGAGAAGTGCCCCCATAGGCTTCTGAATATGAATATCTCCAGTCAGTGGTGCTGCTTGGGAAGATTAACTTCCAGTGAGTCTCACTGGTGCAGCCTCATGGGATGCAGGCTTTGAGGTTTAACACCTGAACCACTTTCCTATTCTCTCTCTCTTCTCTCACTCTCTCCCCCGCCCTTTCTTCTTCCTTGGTGTAAAGGAAAGGCAACTGCCAGCCTCACACTCCTGCTTCTGTATCCTGCATGCCACAATGGAGTGAATCTCCTCTGGAACCACGAGCCAAATTAAACCATTTCTCCTAAAAGTGGCTTTTTGTCCATCACAGCAACAAAAGGTAACTAATACATCTCCTCTGCCACCTTCTCCACCTTAGTTGAGCATCTCCTGTGCACCAGGCACTTCACACATGGTGTACCATTAGCATCTAGCTCACAAGGTCTCTTTCTGGTGGTAGGGATTAATACCTGTTTCTCTAGGCAAGGCTGGATAAGGAGAGATGGACTCCATTCAAATTCTCAAGAAGCTATCAAACGATGGGACAGGCTTCACAGCCCCCAAACAACTACTCATCAGAGAGAAGCTCATGAATTGGCTGGACACAGAGAAGTTGGAACCCATTTCTCAGAGGACCTAGATCAATGCTTTCCCCTTCATAACACTGAATGGGTACATAGGTGGTTGAGGGATTCCTGAAAGATGGATAAGTGGATGAGTAAACGGGTTTTATCCACTCAGTGCCATGAACCAAGCAGTGTGAAGGGCCACGCTGCAGATGAAGGGTAGTATTGCTGTGTGGGTTACAGCCTACTAATAGTGTATGCAACTGCAAGGGGCAGAAAGGGCATTCTGATATTCTTTAGACAGCCAAGAGTTCCATTCTTCTTCACAATAGAAAGGTGGCCACAGAACTTGTTCAGAGGGTAAGAGAATTTGGAAGCAATCAAGAGGACCCGAGTTCATAGCTCAGCACTCACACAGAAACTGAGCATGGCTATATGTGCGGCCATAGTCGCAATTCTGAAGAGAGGGCAGAGACAAGAGAATCACTAGGACTTGCTGGCTGCCACCCTAGTTCTGGGTTCAATAAGAAACCACATGTCAAGGGAATAACACAGGAAATGATAGAGCAGGACATGCAAGCATAGTCGCAGGTGCATACCTACATCCACAAATTGCACATACACCATACACACATCATATCACATCACTCTGACACACACACACACAATATCCAGATGTGGACTCAAGGGCTAAGTGCAATTGTGAGGTACCTCATATCTCATAGAGGTACGGTACGGTCTTCTCCCAACTTTCTAGTTTTCTATGCTTGATCTATCGTTTTTATCATCATGGTAACATAATGGCTGCTGTATCCCCAAAAGTAACATCTATGTTCAGTGCAGAAAAGCCTTCTCCAGGAGCTTCTGCTAGGGCTGCATTGATCAGAACAACCACAGGGGTATTTGGAGAGGCGAGGAAAGAAGAGAAGTCAAGAGAAGGGAGCAAGGGTGGGGAAGTTAGCATGGACACCTGAGCTTTGCTCCAGAGCCAGCCACCCTCGCCTCATTACTTAAGTCCATATCAACAGCCTCAGTTTATTCAAGCAAAGGAAACAAGATCTTCGCAGTTCTCTACTAACAGAGGCAAGCAGAGGGTGACTAGAGGGAATTCAGCAGGATAGTCGCATAGTTAAAGCACTTGCCGTCCAAGCACGAGGACCTGAGTTTGCATGTCCAGCCTGACATATAATAGATATGCACAGCGCAGGATTGAACCTTAGGTAATTACCAGCCCCTGACCGTCTATGTCACTGCCTCACTGCAGGGCATGCCAGCCTTGGCCTGGTCAATGAGAGTGGTGCACAGTGAAATCACAGCCACCTTTCCCCTTCTGGGGAATGTGGCATTGGCATTTGAGGCCTTCCAGGAGGGGCCGCATTCCTGGGAAAGCAGAGAAAGCTGTTCTGCAGACAGAAGCTGGAAGGAAAGCAGCAGATTCTGAAGGATGGAGAGAGACTGCTAACAACTCCTCGCTCCCCACCTGGGGCTTCATTGTACTGACCTTGGCTTCCAACAAGGTCAAGCTCTAGCCTAATGGGAAAAGTCAATAGCCCTCCTACAAGCTCGCTTGGGTCCTTTCACAAAAGCAGCTCTGGATAATGGCAAAAGAAACAAAGACATTTTAAACCCAAACAAGAGGAGACCTGATACGATGACTAGATTGTTCTACCCAGTGCTGTAGAATCGGGGTGGGGCACACAGGACAGTGTCCAGTCGCAGGACAGGCACACTATGTAGAATCAGGATAGGACACACAGGACAGTGTCCAGTCGCAGGACAGGCACGCCATGTAGGCTATTCACTCCACTATTCAATTCTCTGCAGAAGCTGCTAGGAAATGGAAGCAAAACGTAAAATGTGCTAAAGTAAAGATGGCAGATTAATCTTTCTGTTGTTATATAAAGCTTAGATCAAATACATCATCTGCAAAGATGATCACCAATCTATTAGTGCTCACTTAATGAT
This sequence comes from Chionomys nivalis, assembly GCF_950005125.1. NCBI lineage: Eukaryota > Metazoa > Chordata > Mammalia > Rodentia > Cricetidae > Chionomys > Chionomys nivalis. The sequence goes on along the minus strand of NC_080090.1, from coordinate 26,779,443 downwards.
TGTTAAATTACCCCTTTAATGGATAATTAATGCACTTAATGTCGCTCACTGTTATGATTACTTCTATGCAAATGTAGAATGATAATAGCTGACAAACACAATGGTCCCTTTATCATAATTTAGCCATCTAAATGCCCTTGCTACAAAAGACGGGTCACCTTCCATGCATTTAATAATAATCCAATTCTGTCTTTCTTTTAAGCAAGGAAATGTGCATTAATTATACTTTGATTTCTCAGAGAGGTTTTCCATCTCTTGGGAGAGTTGCTCTGGAGAGGCTGCAAGGGGTCACCCCAGAGCAGTGTCTTCTGGGGTGGGGGCTTTCAAACAGACGGCTGTCTGTAGAATTCACCCTGGCTTTTTTGTGTATGCAGGAAAGGTAAGTCATCCATCGTAAGACAAACTGCCACACAGACTAGAACTTACTTTACAACCCCTTCCAAATTATTTTACATATTACTTATAAGTGATGCTCTATGTGTTTATAAAGTAACCCACAAGGAAGTTGAATTTAAAATGAAAAAAAAATGGGAGGAGGTACTCAGAATGCAGCAATGGCTGCTCAGGCACAGACTCAGGCTGTGGGAGACAGGTGACGTCACCTCTCTGAAGTCCTTCCTAGGTAACCAACATTATCCTCTTCCTAGGAGGAATTTTGTAGTTATTCAATCACTACTATTTAAAACAGACAGATTCTGTTTACCATTACTATTTTTCTGTAAAACAACTCTACACAGGGTCACATGAACACTGTGTAGTACAGTTCTGTATCCATGCCATCTCCCATGCCACTGAGAGCTGGCGGCACCTCTAACTGTCTGTCCTCCCCCAGCCAGGAGTGATGAATTACCACCCTATACATCCTTAAGGAAAGGGATTCTTAGGTAACCAGGGACACTTAGAAATCGGGGCATGATGTCGGGAACATCATGTGGGCTGGGAGGAATAACTGGCGGGGTCTGAACCCCTCAGAAAGCAGCCTATTGTGAGGGAGAGAAGAAAACCCTGACTCATCTGGAGTCTGCTGTTCAGAAAACCTATTTCCACTACTGAAGTTTGCAAGAATTTGACTTAACAGATGGGCCAGAACAAGTCAAGAAAACAATATAGGGTAAAATACCCAAGGGGGCTTGTTTTAATTAGAAAAATTAAGAAACAAATATACAAATACTTAAGGCGCCTCCAGCAAGTATATTCATTATGCATAGTTTATAATTGCTAAAGTCTAGAAAAATGACTATCAACGAGAGAACAGAAAATGGGGCATTAGTATCTAGCATGGCAATTATGAGAAATCACTGGAAAAACACACCAAATGAAAGAAATTTCAGAGGCTGCGCGTGATGACACGTGTCTGTAATTGAAGTATCAAGGAGGCAGAGGCAGGAGGATTGTGAACTACCAGCCATGGCAGCAGAAAAAAACAGGTCACCTGTAGTCCTGAGACTGTCTCCAAACAAGCAAATGAAAGCTACAACATGCACAATGTTATGTAGAGAATGGCATGTGTGTGTGTGTGTGTGTGTGTGTGTGTGTGTGTGTGTGTAATGTAGGTACACCACCTGCTTAGAAAAATGTCAGAGTAGAGGGTCACCAGGTGACAGTATTGGTGGCGGTAGGTATTAAGACATGCACGTATAATTTAATGTCTGCTGTCAGAGTTGCCCCACCACATCCAGTGACAAACAGCAGTTTTATTTTCATTTCAATCTCTTTACCATCACTCCCTCTTTATGTACAATTATATGGTTTCTCCTACACACATTGAGTCTCATGCTAGTGTTTTTTAAGCATTTGTGTGTGGCCTGACCATGATTCAAGGAAATAAGAATAGTCAATTATATGAACTCTTTTTTAACTTTCCATTTTCTTTTCTTTTCTTTCTTTCTTTTTTTTTTTTACTGAAAATAGATTATTCTCTTATACAATACATCCCAACCACTGTTTCCCCACCTCCCCTCTCCCACAAATCCACTCTCCTTCCATTTCCTCTCCAGGAAAGAGCAAGCCTCTGACAAACAGGACAAAACAAGGTAAAATAAGACAAGGGAACAGTCCTTGTGTTGAGATTGGATAAGGCAACCCAGTAGGAGGGAAAGAGTCCCAAGAGAAGGTAAGGGAGTCAGAGATACACCCATTCCCACTGTTAGGAGTCCCACAGAAACACCAAGCTAACAGCCATAACACATAAGCAGAAGACCTGGTGTAGCCCTATGAAGGCCCGGTGCTTCTGCCTCAGTCTCTGTGAGCCCCTACAAACTCTGTTTTGTTGATGTGGTGGGTCACATTCTCCCCCCTCTTCTGCAGGGTTCCCTGATCTGGTGGGAGGGGGAACCCAATGGAGACCTTCTATTTAGACTCTCTGCATAATGTCTGACGGTACTGCTCTGTACCTGCTCCCATTGCTGCAGGAGAACTCTTATTCATATCCATTCTGAATGTTCTTGCTCTTGTGGCTTCCCAAGCCTTCTTTTGCTGTTATTTCCTTTCTGCTCAGAGATGAACTTTCTGTTCACTTATTCTTTTTTAAAGGTACATCAGGTAACAGCAAATCCTCATAATCTGAAAACGTCTTTGTTTTCCCTTCATTCAGCCCTGAAGGAACCACTGTGCCTGCCACCGTGTCTCCTAGGTGATTACAAGTCAATCACATTGATAATGAAAATTAACCATGACAGGCAGGAGACCCACTCAATGTACCACATGACCAACACTATAAGTCACTCAGCAGTATTATACAACCTGACTTGGGGGTTTCCTACTGTGGGTCTGGGGTTACTGAGTCAGTAGCAAGATGGGACCTAAAATCTCTTATTGCTTTAGAGAGGAGGTGAGGAGGCAACATGGTACAGCATTCATGGAATTTAAGACATCCCCTCTCTGAAAGAAATGTCTGATACCAACCACCCACCTCCCCATCCTGCTCCCCACTCATCCCTCACCCCCAGACCCCCCACCCCTGCTTGAGAAGAGTCTCCACTTGAAGGCCTTCCACTGGGGTAGCCAATTGTATGGAGGTGGTAACTGGCCAATGGCATCGACCTATTCCTGCTGTCAGATTTATGAGAACTCTGTTGGAATAAATTTCCTGAGACCAAGACATACCTTTTCTATCTCTTCATTACTTAAGGACATCTCAGGAAAAGTCTAGTCAGTCAATCAAGTAGTATATAATTCTATATGAGTGTGGTGGCTTGTGTACCTGCCTGTGCATGTTTGTGCAGGCATACATGTTCACATGTTGGGGTAGGTCCCAACTTCTGTGAACTAATTTAAGATGCAGAATAAATTTGGGGTGGGGGCAAGAGCTGTATGACCAGCAGGATTCAATTTTGTATAAATCAGGACAAAGAGGAAAAATTGCCCCGGGGCAATGTGCTCCACTAGAAATATCTTAGATCCCCAATGACAGTGTCATTGAAACCAGCGGACATGGCACCGACACCAGGGTAGGGGCATGAGGCGAGGGGCAAACACCATGCTTATGCTTCATGTGGTTTATCCTTTAGCCTCGTTACCACTGGATAGATTGAAGGTCAAGTGAGGTTACCAGTTTCTCACCCCTGCATGCCTCTGCTCAATCCCGTGGAGAGTAGTTAGATACAGGAGCTCAGCCTGGCACTACGGTATGAGAAAACACTATCTCAACTGGTACAGTCTTGTTCTGTCTCACTGTTCCTGAGGATGATAATGATGATGACGATGGCAGGGTGGAGGCTCACTTCACTGCAGAGTCCCACTGACAGTACTGTAAAGGGACAAAGCACAAAGAAAGGAGTGCTGCCTGATCCCACCAAGCAGGAGGTGGAAGGTGGAATCCCTTTGGGGCCATACTAACACGGTCTGATGGGAGGATGAGAATGCGGCTGGTTCAGAAAGGCAGGCAACGCAAGATTAGCTCTTGGCACAGTTCTGCTGTGATACCACTGTTGGGGGCCATCAAAGAGCCACCGCTCAGCATTGTGGGGCAGATCTGTGTTGTTGGTTGTTAGATTTTACTCTTTTTGGCTTTTGGGAGGTCCACCACCCAACTCCCAAATAAATCACACACCAAGACTTATTCCTACTTATTAATGCCCGGCCTTAGCTTGGCTTGATTCTTGCCAGCTTTTCTTTAACTTTTCTGACTACCTTTTGCATCCAAGTTTTTTCCTTTTCTTACTTCTTTATCTCTTATTTTCACTCTTACTCCATAGCTGGCCCCTGCCATCCTCTTCCCCTTGTTCTCTCGTTGCTTGCTCCTTCTCCTCATCAAGATTTTTCCTTCTATTTATCCTCTCTGCCTGACAGCCCTGCCTGTCCTTGTCCCTGTCTCACTGTTGGCCATTCAGCTTTTTATTAGACCATCAGGTGTTTTGGACAGGCAAAGAATCACAGCTTCACAGAGTTAAACAAATGCAGCATAAACAAAAGTCTCACACCTTAAAATAATATTCCCCCACAGACCTAGTCTGTGCTTAGCTCCCTGAATCCACAACAGGCTGGGAGATTAGTTTCTCATTAATGCTGGAGAGCACACAAGGCCGAAAGGTTTCCTTTCATTAGGCAACCTCTTCCTAGTCCTTTCTCCAGGGGCAACAGGCTTTTCTAGCAATCTGTGTCTGCTGGAGCACCGGCAGGGAGACTTCCGAACTGCTCTCTTTGTGATGAATGAGAAGTAACGAGGAAAACCAGGGACCCGCAGCCATGTTGTTTTTCCCGTCCAGTGGTCTCTGGGCCATGTGTCTTCTTTCTGTCATTCAAACTTGTCCTGACTCATTTGTGTATGTATCTAAGGTGCTGTCACAAGAAAAGGGAGGACCTGCTGAAATGGACTAAGTCCATTTCTGTTGAGAACTAGAAACACCAGGGGTATCCTGGTGTATCTCAAAGAGGGGACATTATGTCGTCCAACCAAAACTTTAATCTTATAAACACCAAAGGAAATTTGACAAAAAAAAAAAAATAACAATTAAACTTGACTCCCAATAGAACTATCTGATAAGGATGATTTTCCCATTTGTCAAGTATTTAATGAGTGTCCATTTAGTTGCAAGTACAACCCAGACCCAGAGTTAAAGCAACAGAGAAGGCGTCTGGATTCCTAGAGAGAGAGCCTACTCCGAGCGCGGACATTGAGCCTCAACATTATCAGCAATAAACAATAATACAGTCCCAGTGAGCTGCTTGGGTTCTCCTCAACCTCCAGCCTCAAGTGAAGCCCAGTGAAGGGTCACTCTGTCATCCACTTCACAGGTAGGTTCGTGTTTTGTTTTTCTGTTTTGAGCCAAAAAAAAAAAAAAATCAGCATCATAATATTCTGATTAAAATATGTAAGTTTATCCAAATTTAAGACATTACATAAAAAATGAAATTCCACGATTTAATCATTTTAACCCAGGCAAAAGGCATGATCCAAAAGGCCATGTCATCAAGTAAGCTCTGGTAATTTCAGTTTCCACCCAAGTAAGGCACAGAGTCAGGCAGCACGATGTGGATGTGGTAGGGTCGCCTCCCCGAAGTGTTACCCTTCCCTTTCTTCTTACTTCATATTTTAATTAAAATAAATTGAATCCAGGCAACTTTTCTTAAAATAATGCCTGAAGTGATTTCGAAGAGCAAAAGCATTTATAAACAGCAGCAGCAGCAGAAGGCGGTTTCTGCACTCTCCCCCCCCTCATACAGTTGGACTGTTCAGGAAAGCCTTAGACTCCTAAGCAAGCTGGGTGGGAAGCAGCACATCCTTCGGGCCCGCTGGTGAGAAGGACATCACTTAAAGCGGGGGTGCTTTTGTTTACAGAGAAAATGCATGTTCAGAGAAAAGAGCATGGTTTGTGTGCATGCGTGCGCATGTGTGTGTACGTCTCAGTGTGTGTGTGTGTGTCGTGCGCATACCTGAATGTCAGAGGAGATCCTAGTGTATCTTGCTCTAGCCCTCTGCCTTATTTCTTCAAGACAAGGTCTCCCACTAAACCTGAAGAATATATATTGCCAGTCGGTAAGCCCCAGCAGTCCTGGTTACTGTGTGATAAAATCGCAGGTCCATGCACAACCGTGTTTTTAACATGGGTGCTGACATTTGAACTCAGGTCCTTGTGCGTATGCAGCAAGCGCTCTTAATCTCCAAGCCAGACCCCCGCTCATAGTTTTCTTCTTGAAAACTAATTATAATATTTTGTAAAATGGCATCTCCTCTGAGAAATCCATTCCCGGGCTGGTTGTAGTCTGATGAGAACTCTGAGAAGACGAGCGGAAGGAGAGAGGAAACAGCACGGCCTGTCCTTGCTGAAATGGCAATGCGCTTCCTCGTTTTCCCTGGCAACAAGCACAGTCTAATTTCTCCATAAAAATTAGATGGCACAGGGAAGAACAAGGTTCTCAACAGTTCTGGCCCTGCAGGGCTGATGATTTAATATTTAGAAATACATACATGAACACACACATGTATGAAAAGGGGACATTCTCCCATCATCATTTTGTTTTCCTGTGAGAACATGCCATGGTCCACTTCCCACATGAACAAACACAGACAGATTCTTATAGATGTTTTATTGGTGCAGTTTTATCTAAGAAGCTCCTATAGGGAGTTATTAGGTTTAAACAAGCAACTTTATCAATAGGTTTTCCAAGTTCCTATTCTGACAATGCTATAAATTTGTGTTTTGATATAGCTATACACATTAAGCTCTATTTTCAGAGCTCTCTAAGTTTTAAAGAAATATATTATTTATCAGATTAACGAAGTAGTCATCAAGTCAATGTGCATACTGATAATCAAATAAAGACCAGGAACTTGCACTGACAGATCTCCATAAACATAACGCTGCCAGTGCAGGCTTAGCCAACATCAGCACAGGGCTGCAGCTAATGCAAGGAAAACTGGTTGGGAAGCTAACTACAGAGCAGGCTTGCATATAGCTGAGGGACCTAGAATATTCAATTCCCCCAAGAAACCAAATCCTATCTAGAACTAAACCAACTTCTGGCTGTGTTCTTCCGTGAATGCTAATCAAAGGCAGTTTCTTTTACATTTCAAATGTCAGCTCTGACGACAAAGAATCCCAAATCACAAAAGCCAAATAACCCACTGTGGCTCTCTCGTTCTTAGTTTAATTCCATTACACTTATTCATTGACTGTCATGTGTGCATGTGTGTGTCTCGTGGAACTAGTGCTGGGGCACACATGTTCAGGTCAAAAGACAGCTCACAGGAATCAGGTCCCTGCTTCTACCGCATGGGTCCCAGCGGCCTAGTTAGGCTAAGCAGCAAGTGCCTCTATCTGCTGAACCCTCTTGACAGCCCAATCTCTGCAGAGAATTCAGAACAATCCCGAAGATACCATAAAAGTTGCATTCCTGACAAACACCAATACTTCCAATCCTCCTATTGAAGGGAGATGAAACACTGGCAATTTTCCTCAACATTACCACACACACCTAAACCTACACCTACATCTACACACACACAAAAACACACACACACACATGCACACATACATACGTACATACAGTGTATCTGGGTAAATCTACAGAGAATACTCTATATCACCAGAGATAACCAGTAAATTGTCACAAACTTGAATATATAAGTTCCTGGTAAAAAATTTGCTTGAAATCTTTTCACATTTCCCCGCGACTGACACAGGAAGTCGTTGCACAGCTGCAATATATTTAGTATTAAATATGATTAATTCATACAGGGCAGACAATCAGGAAGAGTTTTCGTGTTTTCCTGCTCTAATGTCTCCACCCTCAGAACTGTCAAGCCGACCCCTGGGGATCATTCAGACTGTGATACTCTAGACAGAATGACAGGAAGTAATCAAGGATCTCGGGCCTTATCTTTTTAACAATGGCAGAATCTAATCTTCTCGTGATTACACCTGCTTTATTTCATGGCTGTTGACTGTTTTTGCAATGCAGTGAAATCCACCAATGGCTACTTCACCATTATCTCAAAGGAGTGTTATAGAAATATCCAGGTGCGCTGCATAAGACTATTTCCCATCTTAAGGGGTTCATATTTCAGGGTGCCAATGTAATGGGGGAACGGGGTTTGGCAAACTGCCATTTGGTATCCAGTTGGTGACACAGCACCGATGTGGTTAGAAGCCCCCAGGGAAACCGTGTCTCTTCTCGGTTAAATCTCGTTGCCGTCGGGCAGCTTCGAACACTTCTCTCACAGATGTCCTCCCATGCGGGGCTCTCCCACATAGACACAATCTAGAGTAAATTCCAGGGCTAGCACACAGGTTCTGCCTCCACAGGCTCGCACTCCCAGACAATCAGGTAGTATGCTCTTTGAGAACCCAAAGTCATAGAAAGAAAGAAAGAAAGAAAGAAAGAAAGAAAGAAAGAAAGAAAGAAAGAAAGAAAGAAAGAAAGAAAGAAAAAAGAAAACTGTTGCCATTGTAATATTTACAAGAGAACTTTCCATGGGTCTCAAGCTTGGCTGGAAATTAGTTTCAGGATTTTTTTTAAACTTGATTAAAGCTAACCTTACTCCCTTTTAACATTCCTTTTAACATCGGAGGGTCCCATCCCATATTAGCCATGCTCTAGGGGAAAAATGTAGCTCATTAGGGGTGGAAATCTGTAACAGCTGCCAGTCTTTGTGCTTTTGTTGCAGTTGCCTGGCCCAGAATTTACTCTGTATACGAAAGAAGACATATCCCACAAACCCACATGGAACCACCCCTCATACCCAAGAGCATCCGGCTAGTGCGAGTCTAAGTCAGGATGGCTAGGATCCTAACAGGCATCGGATCCCCACTGTTGGGGGGAGGAACCTTCAAAACTCAAATGTTAAGGATAGATTTTTTTTTCCTTTCCCAAAGAAAACGGGGCATAAATTTGGGAGAGGAAAATCAGCTGTACTAGATGAAGGAAATCTAAAGTACCTTTAGTAATTACAGAAGTTTCGTGAAGACAGACTAACCAACTGCGTCAAGGAAACAAAGCCCGAGGAGTTTCACCCTAAAAAAGTCAAGGAACAAAACAACAAAGAGACCCGTGGTTTAAATAAGACAGACTTCATTATCCTCCTCGTTTTATTTATTTATGTTTACAAATTTACAAAGGCAGAAAGGTCTTGGTGAAGAGAAATAATGTCCATTTGAATAACACAAAAAGAAAATTAAAAATTAGATGGTAAAAGGAAGGAGTATGTAGAAATAGCCTAACCTTTTTAAGTAGTTTAAAAAAAAAATAGAAAAAATAAAACTCAACTGCACTGGTGTGAATCATCAGCGCCATCTAGTGGAACTCAGGGGTATGGTGTCACGTTGCCGCTGAAACTCAAATTAGATCCCCGACCTCAGTGTCTCACCCTATCTTAACATTTATTGCTTGCAGAAGAAAACTAGGTGACCTCCATTTAGTTTAATTTAATAAGTCTGCTCGAGTTTAGTCTGAAGATACGGATATGAAAGAAACCGTTAAGTTGCTTAGTCAACCTGGCAAAGATCACCCTCAGGAGGGACCTGGGAAAGCAAAAGTGTTGTCGGCGCTGAGACCTGGGTTATATAAAGCCGCATTGTTGCTTGGGTTGATTTAATTCCAGCGCAAGAAGAAAGGGCTGCACGGTAAACAAACACTGAGGTAGTAAATTACGTGACTATGGCCAATGCTATTTCACTCCTGTCAAGCACATTGTACCTCAGACATTTTTCAAAACGACTTGACATTTTTTCTGCGTGACATGTTTTGGGCTGGATACAGTAAAAACAGCTGATTGCCTCCTGCCGTCTGGACCATCCAGCAGGCGGGAAGTGCGGCCGAGGACTCTTAGCACGGCTAGCTGCTTGGGTTCTGCAGACCTTCAGGAAAAGCCATACGGGCCACAGTGCCACGCAGGAGGCCAGAGAGCATGGAAGGATGAACAGAGGCTTTGCAGACCTGACGGCTTGAGGTCCCCCACAAATCTTAGCTGTCTGACCATGGCGGTATGGCTAAACTGTTGAATGTCTTCCACTGTTGAGTGCTGAAGCCACATCTCCCACACACACCCCTTGGACAGCTGAGACCTATTGAATAACCAGACTAGCTTCTGAAGTCAGTAACCTGGAGGCGTTTCTGGTGGCTGAGCTTCCTGATGGCAAGACAATGCATCCCATATACCTGACTATACACACAAATGGGGTTGCCAGATTCAGCAAACAAAGGCATAGCATGCACATTGAATTTAAATTTCAGGACTATAAAATGACTCAGTGGATAAGAACGCTCACCACCAAGCCTGATAACTTGAGTTGAATCCCAAGATGCACATGGTGAAATGACCGAACCAACTCTTAAAAGGTGTCCTGTGACTAACACATACGTGCTACTGGCATGCATATATCCCCCATATAAATACATACAATATATATAATAAATGACTATTAAAAACTTATTTAAGATTTACATTTCAAATGCAACGGTTTGTTCTCTGTTTTATCTGGTGGCCTCTTTGCTAAGAAAACTGGCTGTGACCAAAGGCCACCCCCTTTACTGTTTGAGAAAGAATTCCATGTCATCTTATTTTTTGTTTTATTTGCTTTTATGTGTATGACTGTTTTGCCCTCATGTATGTATGTGAACCCCATGTGTGTCTGGAGCTGGGGTTACAAATGATCCTGAGCCACCATGTGAGTGCTGGGAATTAAACCCAGAACCTCTTCAAGAGCAGAAAGTCCATCTCTCCGGTCCTCTCTTTTACTTTTAATAGTATCCTAAAATAAACTCGGAACCCCTTTATTCATCTTCACCAAGTACATAGCTGTTTTCTGACTGGGGGACTCACGGAGGCATATCCAAAATGTTTGCCAGTTTAAAAGCTGTCCTCTCATTTCTGAACAAGCTTGTTAGGTAGCAGACATGTGCTGGCAGCGACACACAGGGCTTTCTAGCACTCCCCACGCCAGCTCACCAAGCAGCAACTACTCTCACGCCATCTTTGCCCAGTGCAGCAGGCACTGAGGTCGGCATTCTCTCCACATTGCAAAAACATGTGGAAAAGAGGACGCAGAATGAAAAGGAAAGCAAGATAAAGTGAGAAGAAGGGCCAGGGGGAGAAAGGACAAGGCAAAAGGAAAGCAAAAGCCGAGGAAGAAAACACCAAAGTAGATGAGAACAAACAAGTACACGGATCAGAAGCTGCAGAGGGGTCTGTGCTGCAGTCTTGAAAGGGGTTTCTGACTTAACAGAATGGGGAGAAATCAAAGAATAAAATTTGCAAACAGACATCACCACCAACCGTGGTTACAAATTATTTTCTAAAATGGAAAGAATAATAATCAAAGGAGGCATTTCACACAAAGATCTATCAAGAGTCAGATTTGACAGCTGACAGATTCACTCATCCCTCTGGGAAGGGCACAGCCTCTCTCCTCTATTGGTGGAACACACAGACTTCCTCCTCAATCCGTGTAGCTCCTGCATGCTAAGCGGGGCTGGGTTTATGATGGGTTAATGACAGAGTCAGTCAGCTACACCCAAACACTATCATTGCTATCACCAGGCAAGGATGGCTCAGCCGGGAAGTGCCTCATAATCAATGTCACTAAAGAAATTAGTTTCAATATTCAAAATATTTAAGGGAGAAAATGTTGCACTTAGTGTGAGAAACAAAAGCACTGCGTCATTGATCCCCAAATATTCCAACCCACTGAAAGGCATGAAAAAGCTAATATTGTAGCAGATCTGAAAAGCAGTTTGTGCTGACTATGAGAAGGTGGGCACTCCAAAATGGCTTGAAGCTATGAAAAAACCTTGCTACTGTAGGCCATTCTGAAAGAAACAGACGTGTGTTAAACATGAAGTTGTCACCTACAGCAAATGTTGCAGACATCCTGTGATTGTATGTGTGAATAAATCGTGATTCACTAGCTTTCCCCAGGTAGCGAGCTGACCCAGCAAAAGGCCTTCTCACCTCTTCTCTTTCATACAAGTCACAGATCAACACTTTCCTGCCAAGTTAGGGAAGATACACACACACAGACCCAGAGATATAACACTACATCTAAACCTACCAACTTCTAGTGTACCTGTAAGGTAGGTGTTCCAGAGCTGGGAACTATCCTGATGAAATCTGGGTACCAAGGGACCCATCTATTCTCCAGCCATGTGAGTCTATGGCAAGGAACCAGAGTCACAGGGATGCTCTGAGCAGGTCTCCCCACAGCTTCATGATTCTGGTTAATAACATTGCCAGAGCAACTAGTGGACAGGGATGGGTTTCTCTCTGGACCCGATGCCTCAGAGATGCTTGGAGCTACAACAGGGGTGTGCTGGGACTCCCCCAAGAGTCAAGACAAAGCAGCCCCTTTCTGGCACCTTCTGATCTATTTAGATCAGGTCAGGTCAAACTGAATGGGGAGATAATAGGAAGCCGGTAGAAAATTCCAGAGCAGGGTTGAGAAGATGTGTAAACCATGCTGAAGGGAGTGTTTGACGTTCCCTTAACCTGTAGATAAGACAAGTGAAGTTCAGGTCCACGGATGCAAGGGCGCTATGGAATGAGGGATGCGGGACACGAGGGTGTTAGGATACAGAGATGGGGAGAAGGAACAGCAAGAACAGGAGTGTGGAAAAATGTGGACCACAGTGGAATAGAAACTACCTCCCCAGCACTAGCTCCATCTCCAGGGTACCCAAGCATGGCCTTCAGGGTCCAGGAGAAGCCAACTAGCAGCCCCATTATAAAACCTCCTCCAGAAAGGTGAGCCCGGCAGGGTAAGAGCTATGGGAATCTCGGCTCAATACCAGAGGCAGCAGTCGCTGCCCTCAGGACAAAGTGTGGACATTTTGGACCTTCTGAGCCACTAGGAAGCCAGTCAGGTTGGGAATGTTCTTGTCATTTCAGCATCAAAGCGCTCTGTTTTTTCTAAAACCCTGAGCCAAATATTTTCCTCCTGTCAGTATGAGGGATCATTCTAGACTCAGCTTGCTGCTAGGCCAAGGGTAGTCCCAAGGGTCTTTCTACCCTATGTTAATTACATCAACTTTAGGGTCCCTTGTTCAGATATCATAGAGTTTCAAGATGGCAAAGACAAAACATCAAACCAAACATGGGCCCTTCTAAGTATGAGGTGTGTGCAACCATACAGTCACTAACTCAAGAGAGATGGGCCTAGTGTTTCTGTGCACAGAGAAAAGCTATAGCGGAGATGTCCCAGAAGCCTTGCTCTATGCTGGCTAAGGGAGTCCCTGTATAGGAGGTCTAGCAGGGCCATTTTAAAGCCAGCACCTAGGTGTGCCTCCACACACGTCAGGAGACACCTCTGAGCAGAAGGGAGCAGAGAAAGTTTTATCCTGGACGTCTGTAGCCTACGGGCGCAAGGCACACCCGCAGTCCCCACACACGATGCCAAGGCAGCACATGACCGATGTCAGCTTGATTTCAGGCGTGGCACTTGTCTGAGGATACACAGGGTCTCCCTTGATCTTCCCCAGAACCCTGAGGCTGAAGAAAGGAGGAGTTGCAGGCCCAGCTGTCATCTCCCTGATCTCCAGCTTCAGTCTAAGGCTACTGCAATCTGCAGATACGACTGAACAATTACCCCTAATGCATGTCTTCTTTCTGCCCTTAAAAGATTTTTTTATAATTCAATTCGATTACCCAAAGTAATTTCCCTCTAGCACATCTAGGCACCCTAGATGAAACTCCTATACCTTTGGATCCCCCTGCTGACCTCAGGCCATCTGCAGATGTTACTAACATTCTTTGTCCTTCAATAATAATGGACAGCTATAAAATATTCACAGGAAGCATAGAGAATCATTCTCCTTCTTAACTTGCAATATATTAAGCTACTTCTCTTTAGACAGCCCCACACATACAGACCTGTAGTGTTTGACTTTTGCTAAATCTAGCAATACTACATCCTGGTGTACCCATGACAGTGTTCATGCGAGTGGGCTGCCTGACTCCAACATGTCTGCTGCCTCCCTGGGCCCTTGCTGGCATCAGCTATCATCAGCCATCATTGCGATCATCACCATCACCTTCATCACCATTTTCTCAACTGATTACCGAATGGCACTTTTCTGCCTTTATGGACCGCTTCCTGAATGCTAGAGAGACCACTGATTTTTCTCAACGTGGCTTACGGCGAACCTTTGTCCACACAATCCCTGTTTTGTCAAGTGATTGCTGCCATTAGCCATTTGCTGCTGCTCTGTTGCAGTTGACTAATTCTTTAAAATCCATAGTTTGTTGTTTTTAATGACATTGTTACTAAAGAAATCAGAGACCATTAGGGAGTTCATAGTCTTCTTAATAAAAGAATTTAAGGAAGAACTCAGAAGAAAACTCCAAAATAATTTCCCTAAAATTTACGACACCGAGCAGTCAAGCTATGCTCTGCCCCCAAAGCTGCCAGAAGAAAGGAAATAAGACGAAGAGCAAGAGACATTCAGGCCACGTGTAAGCAGCCATCCGGCAGACAGGCAGCCACGTGGGAAGAGAGCTTCAGAGAAGGGGTTTAAGAAGCCCAAAGAACCCTAGAAAGCTCCTTTAGGTGCTGGCCAACATCAGTAAGACAGAAGAGATGAAAAGAGCGAGTTCTGTCTTTCTGAGTTGGCTCCATCCATAGGGACGATTCAGAAAGCAGGGCTTTGGGGAAGGAAAAGCACATTATTTCATTTAAGGAACAATTATTCCACTCATCCCTTTAGCATGGTTTATGGCAAATTGTCCTTTTGTAGGGGATGTCCCCTTCATCTGTTGATTGACCAGCCCAACTGGATTAAATCTAAAGGGGGGAAACAGAGGTGAATTTCATTCTTTTTATCAGATGGAAACAGCTTTCCTGCAGTAGCCCTCCAATGCTACTGTGACAATATGGAGAGCAAAGTCCTTGTGCGCCATCAACTCTAGGACTTTGGTGCCTATATTGCCAAAAGAATTCAATATCTCCAAAATGTAAACACTCTGTCTAGAAGTTTCTTATGCCAAGGACCTAGACAAACTCAGAACCAGTTACTAACATTGCTCATCTGGATGCTGCAGAGAATAAACTCCCGTGCTCCTGTCTCTTTCCTTTGGAAATCTGACTTTGTCCCAGCACAATAGGTGCTGAAATCACCAAGAGGATGATGTATGAAGACCAGCACAGCCCTGAGGGATTGCTGACAATAACCGTTACCAGGTTCATTAACTGCCTTACAAAAGCAGGGCTGTCTCTCTCTACAGTCAGTGAACCCTGACATGCACACATACAATTAGAAGCAAAGAATAAATTAAAAGCGTGTCTTCTCTGCCATTTGAAATAACGAGCACAAGGCATTCTAATCTTTTAAAGCTATAAGTGAATTATAAAACCAAGAGAATGGACAAACTAAGAGGTCACCCTCAAGGGCCCCGGTGGCAAAAATGGGCCACCAGTCCACTGTGAGAAATCCAAGTGAGAACAGTACTCTTCCCTCACTGATTTTTGCAAATATTTCTCTCCACAAGGTCTAGTATTTATTCTTTGTAAATATCTTGCCATTCTGGACTTGGAAGTGGCTGAAAGCACTATGCTGTTTAGTAGCTTGGTTCTCCTCTTGTATGGATCCATGAAATCCTTATCACCCACATGCTCTGGTTCCCAACCCTCCAGAAGATAACACTGCAGCAAGAATGGGTTCCTTCTCCCAGGAAAGAAAATTAGCCCAGTCTACACCAAACGCCTCCCCATCCCTTGACCCCTCATCATGTGATCCAAGTGGACTTTTCCAATGTCCAATCTGATTTCTGTCACCTAGAAAGTAGATGCATCAACAGCACAAATCCCATTAGCAAACACTCTTAGCTGCCCCCCATCAAGTCCTCTAGGTCAGCTAATGTCACCTGCCCTGCCCTGCCCTGCCCTGCCCTGCCTCTCCAGTCTTTAGTCAAGGGGCAGATGGAAGAAGCAAAAAAAGAACAGGGTGTTTTGTTGTTTGTTCCTGTCTGCTGTCATGAGTCTCAGGAAATATTTTAGAGGCTTTTTTTTTTCCCCTGAAGCTAAAGTCAAAAAAAAAAAAAAAAAAAAAAAACCACTGAAAAAATAAAGATATTCACTTGCAAAACAATGGCCCTCCAGAGTGAGACAAACTTAATGCCTTTGAAACAAATACACAATCAAGCACATTTATGTTGTCCTTAACCTATGACCAAGTATTTGCACCCTTGTCTGCACTAGGTGCTGCTTGTCTGAACTGACAGAGCCTTCGGAAAGGAGTGTGCTGTGGACTGCAAAGACTGAATTCAGGGACCATGGAACAAAGTGTCAAGCACAAGAGGGGACACTGCCAAAGTCAAATAGAACAAGAAGACAAAACTGCCACCATTCCTCCACCTCCTATGACCTCTGCCTTGGATACCTCTGTCTTCTGAATTTATTGCACTGTCCAGTCACCCAATACCGTCAGACAAAAGGCTGACCTGGCAAGCAA
The DNA here is from genome assembly GCF_950005125.1 of Chionomys nivalis. Classification (NCBI taxonomy): domain Eukaryota; kingdom Metazoa; phylum Chordata; class Mammalia; order Rodentia; family Cricetidae; genus Chionomys; species Chionomys nivalis. The sequence continues at coordinate 26,763,063 of NC_080090.1, read as the reverse complement.
TACGCATAAGCCAAGGCTGCTTACTAGAGGACCCTGGTCAAATACCTTTCCTGCGATGAAAAGGATCAGGGCATTTCTGATTGTTCTCTGCTACTTCCTCCTGAGGGATTTAGGGAACTTAGATTCTCTAGGTGATAGTTTCCCCATTCACGATGTAGTGGTCATGAAAGTACATACTCCCCCATTCCCATGAGGATTAAATTCACCCAACCCCACAAACGCCATTCATCTGACAAAATGAACTATAGATACCCCAATGAGAATCTGAGTCATCTCTGGGAACTGGATGTAAATCTGCTGGGGTTGTGGCTGAGGTTCAGGGTCACAATATGGTCAGGCTAGGGCCGCTAAGACTGGCAAGTCCTGTAGGAGGATCCATACCAAGGAGACTGTGTCTGATGCTAAGCAGACAGTTGATACTGCCTTTGAAGACAGGATAAAAACAGCCCCAGACCCCAGACATCTATGCCTTCTATGATGATTGTAAGGGCATAAAGGCACTCCTGAAAATTTCAGCTGGACAGCATGTTCCCAGACTGCCTTCCCTACAGCTAAATGTCACTCGGAATTCAAAAGGTCCCTGAAAATTTTAGAAGTGTAGAATATAATCAATGACTGGTATTTAATAATGAAGACAAAATACTCTAGGAGGTTTCAAGAGATTTTTCTCTTAAAGGCATTAATGAAACCAGAAAAGTATTATAAAATGTGTCTTAGGTGAGTTCTCTTGGTGTATTTTTCCCCTGATATGTACTACGGATCCTTGGAGCTGAAAAGATGACTTAGTTGTTAACAGCACTAGCTGCTCTTCTAGAGGACCTGGGTTCTATTCCCAGCACCTACATCACAGTTAACCACTGCCAGTAACTACAGTACCAGGAGATCCAAAACCCTCTCCTGGCCTCCACAGCTATGGCATGCATGTGGTACAAAGATATAGATAGATGCAGGCAAAACACCAATAAATATTAGAAAAAAACTTTAGTAGTAAAGTCTACATAGTAGCTTGGAGAACAGCTTAGCAGGCAGAGTTCTTACTTGACATGTAAGAACTGTATATGCTTAGTGATGCATGCCTGTATCCCCAACATTTGTGAAATGGAGCTAAGGGATCAGAAGCTGAGGGAGGAAAGGGAGGGAGGGAAGCAGGGAGGCAGGCAGGGAGGGAGGCAGGGAGGTAGGGAAGGAGGATTTTTTGTTGTTGTTGTTGTTTAAAACAAGCAAACAGACTCAAACAGCTTGCTAGCTGTCTGCTCCCAAACCAGATAATTACTGTGGGGGTAAATAGTTCCATGCCTTTTCCTCTCTGTATCCTCTAAGATAGGAGCCTCTTGAATACCCAGGAGAGTCCACAGCCCTTCTGTGGATATAAGGACCCACTCGTGTGGCCCACCAGGGTCTCAAAGGGCTTAAATGGGACTCATGTTCTAAGCTTGAATTGTCCTTCTGCTGGTAAAGTCACAGCCAATTCTACCCCGCTATTACCATTCTTTCTCATTGGTGATCAGTGCCTTTAACTCTTTTCCCAGCAAGTATGTAACTCAGAACCATCTTATAGTTCTTCAATCATTTGGTTCTTCTTCAAATAGTTATTGAATACCAGCTGAAGGCCTGAATTCTGATGATGATACCAAAACAAATGTGGTCCTCTCTTAACAGACATGGCTATCTAAAGACAAATATGAAATTAAACTTTAATCCACATCTTTGCATTTCAAGGGTACTGGTCAAAAGCATCATCACAATAGCCATGGTCATCACTCTAGGACTATGTGCTGTAGCAGAAGATGCTCCATGGTCATCACTCTAGGACTATGTGCTGTAGCAGAAGATGCTCTAGATGCTTTCTTAAGGACCAGTTACCTCACAGAACCTCACAAGTTACAGAGAGTACTGTGACCCTACTCCCAGAGTTTGAGATACCAGGAGTTCAAGAGCCCAAGACCCAAGACCCAGCCCTTATTTTTAAGAGATATAAGCCAGGATTTTCTGTCCTTAAAAGACTTCTCGACTGCAGCTGTCTACCTCACCCAGCATGCTGACGGGCATGCAGCAGTTAGGAAGCTTCCTTTTTACTTCCTCATAACTAAGAAGCATTTTAACAAGCTGTTCCCAAGTCCTTGTTCCTTTTGGCGTCTGTTTCAGAAAATGCTGCTCTGAAGCTGTCATGGCCTCCTAACTATTCCCGCTCTCTACTGGAGCAAGATGACAAAGGGCTTTAAGTTCTACAACAATAGAGTAAAATTAAAATTTCACGGTGATTGGATAATCCCAGCCACCTGAAACCTTTGCAGAGCAGGGATGTATTATGAATACATTGGTATTCATGACATAATCACTTTCAAACAAGTCGAAACAAAGGTTAATTTGATTTTGAATGTCTTTAGCCATACAGAAAATTAAGGTTTCAGTCAAACACACCATTTAGTTACGCAGTGAAGTTCTTGAAATTACCCCCCAAATATTTTTTATGTTTCACAAAAGAATCATTAATCCTAAAAATAAATGTATTTATAAGGATCTGTGTATGATCTAATCAAGTAATTTTTCCTGGAATTTTCCCATTTGGGACTGTGAAGTAGGAAGCTTGTGTCTTTTTGTGGGAAGGAAAATTAGTGCCAAAAACAATATATTCTCAAACATTGTTTCCCTTGAGCATAATGCTGTGTCTAAAGAAGTTACTAGAAGCCCTAATGGAATGGACACAGACCTTAAAGAAAAATCATTGTTATCGTTTATCTTTTCTACGTGCGCGCGCGCACACACACACATACACACACACACAAAGTTACAACCTTCAATATTTAATTCCAGATCAGAAAAGAGAATTAAACTAGTACCACCCCTTCTCTACTAGGGACAACATGAAGTGTAAAGGGACAAAGGGCTTGTGTAAAATCACATGGTTGATAAACAAAACATCTCAGCCTTTGGCTGCTAATGCAAAGACCCAAAGTCACACAATTGCTTTTCTCTTTCATTAATGGTTACAGAATAAAAAAGGCTGCTATAGGCTACACCTTCTGTGTTTGTTGTTTTATTTTGTCAGGGACAAGAAACATGTCAGAGGACTTTCTGTAACGAGCAGACTGGCAGCTTTGAAAAGAACTGTCAGGGGATGCTTGGACTAAAAGTACACTTTTTAGACCACACGGAGATGCAGACAGGACCTCAAACTATGTATGTTTAGCTGTGAAAAACCCATCCAATGAGACTGGCTGTCTCCCTCTGGCTATCTGTGTGGAAGGGGCCGCAGACGGCAGGTGCAGTGCTGAGCATGGCGGTGGGATCCTACCTGGCATCAGAGCCTGAGTCACGGCAGCACATTTCTCCTGCAATTATTTTCCTTTCCAGTTTTAAGGTGTTCTCTCTCTAAGCACATAACTCTTTATCACAGTAACTTAAAAACACACATTAGCTGTAATATCCCTTCAATGCAAGTCAGTTACCACAGTAACCTGAGAAACACACATTAACTATAATACCCATTCAATGCATTTACCTTGCTCATAATTATAGTCACCTATTTGTAACTATATTAAGTGATAGGTAAATAGCATTTGCGTGAGAAAAATGAATAAATTCATGTATTTTTCACAAGTAACAATAAAAGCCAATGGCTTCATTAAAAGGTTGCCGCTAAAACCCAAGAGTACAGGAATGTGTTTGGACCTCACAGTCTCTAATAAATAGTATTCATTTCAAGGAAGAATCAACCTTCTCTAATGGGAAAGGATGGACGACAGCTTCATCGACTACCTAACAGTTCACAGCTCTGAGACAGACATGGCTTGTAGTTGTGCTTCACTGGAGTGGCGACTGATGTCAGTGTATGTGGATATGTGATTAGCCTGCAGGGCCCACTCTGTTCGAGCTGATGCTTTTGTTGGAGGAGACTGGAAAGGAACAACAAAAATACTACCGCAGCTCTATGAGATAAAGTGAGACAGGACCATCCTAGAAAAGTCTTTTTGGATCATTTGAAAGCTCTTCACACAATCCATGGAAAATGTCATCTTAAATTTATTTCCTTGTAAGATATGTCTTGTGCAAATTAAGATCCATGTTATAACACTGGTTCTATGAAGCAACATAGTTTATTAGTCTTTAGACTAATAATTCTGGTTCCTCCCACTGGCTCCTCCTTACTGATCTTGCATAACCTTGGTCCTGTCAATCTGCAGTTTTTCCCTTTGTGAAGTAGGGCTCCTAACAGCACCCACCTCATAGAACTACAGAGAAAGGAAGTCTGTGAAGCAGGAATGACACCGCCTGTACTTGAGGTTTCTGCTGCTGTTGCCCATTATACCCAGCACAGCTGCTGTACTATGTTAGTATTAGCCAACAAAGGAACACGTTCTAAAATTGATAGTCTTAAAAGAATTTTTAATTTGAGAAAAGCAGGGTTATCTACCATGCTCTGAATCACATAGAAGATGGTAGCCTGCCTTATGAACCAAGTGGGGGTGAGGTGTGAACTTGTTCAACTATGTTGAGGTGCTTGCCTTACCAACAGGCTCTAGAGGGGCTGGACAATTGCTGAATTGTCTACTTTCTGGATTAGTACCAGAGCTAAGATTTTCTTTAGAGCAGGTGGGATGGCTTGGAGGGCAAAGCATTTTCTGTGCAAACCTGACCACCTGAGTTGGATCCTCAGAATTCATCGTGGAAAAGGAAAATCGACTCGTACAATCTGCCATCTGACTTATACATACATGCTGCAGCACAGTCTACCCTCACACTCCCAACCCTACAATCATAATCAAAACAAATAATCTTTACTCTTACATTGCAAAATCCATAGACATTGGCAAATTATTGGCAAATCTCTAGACCCCTAAGGAGCGACTGGGCAGCACTGGCACAGCCTCCAAGGCTACTCTGGTGAACAACATAGAAACAGTGTCTGGGGGCTGCCAGGGCCTCCGGCTCTCAATTCTTCTAATAAGACAGTGATGCTTCTGTAAACCTGCTATGAGACTCGGACTTGTGATTAGCAGAATCACAGCCTATTTTTCTCACATGATTAGACAAAGACCCAATTATTCCCTCCCTGAACTGGCTGATATCTAAAGCATTATAAACACACCATAAAAAAAAAACCCAACAGTTGGAACAAAGCATTTGCTTATTTGGACATTTAATAAACTTTACATTGGTGATGTTCGTTTGTTTAAAACATACTTAAGACAAGTGTGTCTTAAACCAACATTTCTTTAAAATAAATATCACAGGATTGAGGAGGCTAACTGAGAAAAAAACATGGGATAAAGGAACATCAAAGAAGTGATGACGTTGGTAAGAGAGGCAGCACTTTCTGCAGAAACAACTCAGATTCAACCTTGTTATCCATGAACCAAAGGACACAGGGCCACGGTGCTAAGAGAGTATTGTAACAGGACAGAAGTGAGCAGTGCATCTGCTGGGTTGCTCATTCTCGATGCTTCAGCAACAGAAGAGCTTGTGAAGCAATAGCAGCAAAGGAAAACCTAAGAGGGTCACTAATAAGGAATAGTACACAGATTTAAAGAAAAAATAATCTTGGAAGGACAAACAATTCCTTTTCCTTTTCTCTAGACTGCAAAATCAAATGGCACTTTGAACAATACTAGATCAGAGGTCATTCCATGAAAAGCTGCACAAGTGTTCTTAAATTTATTCATATTAACACTTCCATCACAATTGGGAATAGAAGCTAGTGTTGGTACCATAGAACTGCAGAAATTATAAGCTTTTCATAGACAACGTTTGCATCTTGAGCTTGTAGCAAAAAGACATTTTGTCTTCCCTTTGGATTAAAGACAGTCTTTGCAATTCTTCTGGAACAAAGAAGTCAGTTTTCTCAAATCTGTTTTATGGCCACATGGGAAGTAGAAGACTGGTCACGGGAAGGCCACCCTGATGTGCAGGGCTTACCATTCTTGCCTTATCTCTTTAGTGACTCTCCTACCACAAATGTAATTGGTTCAATACATTTGGGACTTTGTGGGGGACACATACTCCATGGACGAAATTATCCTAAGTCACAATAAGAAAACATAACACTACCACAATGTCTAGTAATCAGCAAAAGCACTAAAAGTGTAAATAGGGGAAATGTGAATAAGGGGAGAAAATCACTCAGAATAAATGACCCAGATGGTGAAATTAGCAAAGGTGGGATTTAAAGTGTCTATAGGTGATATATACAAAGATTTAAAAGAAAATAATGATACAAAGACATAGATGGGGGAGTTCAGTAAAGAAGTGAAAATGAAACAAAAAAAAAGATTTTTACAAAATTCTTGGAATGAAAAATAATTGGAACAAAATACTCCTTTGACAATTTTAATGGAAGAATGGAGAGGACAGAGAGTTAACAAACATGGATAAATACAGGTGGGAATCAACCTCAAAAAGCCAAAAAGCCATGAGAATAATATCAAGCAATTTCTTTTAAGTTCTAGAAGAAAACAAAGAGAGAATGGACCAGGTAAAATTCTAAGGAAACATATGTTAAAATCTGTCATAATATAAAGAATCTTAGCAAACATCTAAAATATATAGGTGAAGAAAATGCATAACTAATAGCATTCCTTGACCTGTCAATCACACTGTGTCATACCCTGGAAATTACCCTTAACCTGTCAATAATACTGTGTCATACACTGGAAATCACTCTTAACCTGTCAATCACACTGTGTCATACACTGGAAATCAAAAGCAGTAGTGAAAAATGACATAGTGCATACAAAGGAACAAGATACAGATGCTAACCAGTGTCTCGTCGGCATCAGTGTCACCCATCAGAGAACAAAATTCTCTTTTAAAGAGCTCCAGGAAAGCTGGGGCTGTCAATGTAGCTCACACCCACTAAGATCACCCTTCAAAATGCAAGTGAAAGAAGATACCATTAGATTAACAAAAGTTAAGTCGTCACTGGCAGACCTACATTGAAAAAAATCATAAAGAAGTTTTCAAGTAAAAAGAAGTGGAAACAAAATGTTGAAGAAGAAATAAAAAATGGCAGGGGGACAGCAATTAATTGTGTTAAAATGGACTACAAAAAATTAATGAAATGATTTCCAACAATATTCTGCTATAGTCATAGACCATTGCCTAGCCCAGGTATCATCAGAGATGCTTCACCCAGCAGCTGATGGAACAGATGCAGACCCACAACCAAACGTAGACGGAGCTCAGAGAATCCTGAGGAAGAGGAGGAGGAAGGATTGTAGGACCCAGTGAGATCAAGGACACCACAAGAAAATCCACAGAACCAACCAACTATCCTGGTCTCAAAGGAGCTCATAGAGACTGAACCACCAACCAGGGAGCCTGTATGGGACTGGCATAGGCCCTCTGCATATGTTCCAGTTGTGTAGCTTGGTCTCCTTGTGAGACTCATATCAGTGGGAGCAGGGGCTGTCGCTGACTCTGTTACCTGCTTTTGGAACCCATTCCTTCTACCACTTTGCCTCATCCAGCTTTAATAGAAGAGGAGGTGCATAGTCTCACTGCAACTTGATACACCATGGATAGCTGATATCCATGGGCTATCAGAAAAGAAACACAAGAGAAGAAGTGAATGGGGGTGGGAGTGTGAGAGGAGGGGAGAGGAGGGAGGGGAAACTTTGGTTAGGATGTAAAAGCAAAAACATAAACAAACCAAAATGGATGGTTATCTTCACTTTTTATGTTACCCTAACCCTAACTTAACTTATGTTAAGTTCTTAAGAAGACAGCAGTTTGAAAAATCAACAAACAAAACCCCATATTGTTGTGTGTGGTGGCAAACACCTAAAACCCCAGCACTCAGGAGGTGAAAGGCAGGAAGGGTCATGAGTTGAGAGTCAATCTAAGATACACAGTCCACTCCTGACTTGACCAATCTATAAAGCAAAGTAAAACAAACACAAAACGCATTTCTTATGGATTCACAATACATGGAAATAAAGCAGACTGGTGGTTCTATGGCGAGGAGTGGTAGGGAAGAGCAAGTTGTTAGAGAGGTTGTCATCTCAGGGGTAGTGGGGCTTTGCACTCCAAATCAACTGTAGACACACGCTCCTCGAAAGGAGTGTACTGTAATTCCCAAGGCAATAACTGAAAGCTTTATTAAGGATGATTAAAAACCAAAACATAAATTAAATGGTCCCCTAAAATATATTCAATTAAGCCAAGAAAAAGCAGGGGAGAAAAGAAAAACAGCAGAAGCAAGTAAAATTACATCGAAATATTTTTATCAGATACCATTGAACTAAGTTACCTGACTATAATCCAAAGTATCTCAGATGGAAAAGAGAGCAAGACTTTACCCCGTGATACAGGGGTCCCTGTGAAATGTAACACATGGGTTATAGTGCAGGAAGGATTGGAACACTAAGGAGCAGGGTACTATGACCCAGGACACTGAAAGAAGTAAGGCTATTTCCTAATAGCAAAAGACTCAACACCCAAGATGACATGACAGTTCTTAAATGTGTAATAAGAGAACATCCAGATTCACGAAGAGGAGTCCACCAGCACCGAAGGAGAAACATGCCAATCCACAGTCACGCCGGAACATGTCACACCTGAGCACGCAACAGCACAAGTCAAAGTTCAAACTAAAAACTAATGAGAATAAATACATGAAAATGGAAACAGGAATGCAGTGTCGTTCCATTCAAGAGGAAATTTATTTCTCTCCTCCTCCTCATCATCATTATAAATATTATTAGGCAATATTTCTATTAGGAAAGAAGAAATTGAAGTCATAGACTTGGTGTTTAAGGAAGGAAACTAGACCTCAAAGTGTATCATTTTTCATCGTTTTTTGTTGTTGTTGTTTCAAGATAGTGTGTTTTTCTGTATCTTTGGAGCCTGTCCTAGAACTAGCTCTTGTAGATCAGGCTGGCTTTGAACTCACAGAGATCCGCCTGCCTCTGCCTCCTGAGTGCTGGGATTAAGGGCGTGCGCCACCACTGCCAGGTTTATTTTTCACCTTTTATAAAGCTTAAGGACACCCAAAATTAATCTATGATGTCTTAAATTGGAACAGTGGTTTCCCATGGAGGGAGATGGGAAATGAAGGGAAAGAAGGCAGAGGAAGCTGCTAATAAAGTCTACCTTAGCAGGTTTTAGGACCTTTTCCTTGCTCAGCATCCAGATTTCCTATGACCCAAAGCAGCATTCTGGGCTGTGGAGCAGGTTCTGAGGATTCAGCACTTGTCCCATTTTGGGGAGCATATGAGCCTGACTACAAGAAGCCCATGGAAAGCTGGGCACAGAATGCTTGTCTGAACCCCAATACACTCACTTCCAGAGGGAAAGTGCAGACAAAGAAAATCCCACAACCTCACCAGTCAGCTAGCCTGCAGTACGAAGCAGAGAAAGCAACAGACAGAACCTCTCTCAAACAAGGTAGGAGGTATGAACCAACACCCAAGGATATCTCCTGACCTCACGCCCACTGTGGCTCATACACCTGCCTTCACACATATTAAAATGCACGCACACATGAGCACATACAACATATGTAGGGCCCATGGGTCTACCCCTGCTCCCGGGTTTCATCTTGAGGACAGTTTCTGGTCAGCCAGCTAAAATATCCTGTTTGTTCCTGTGCTCCCTCTGTCCTGCCTAGTGGTTAGCTATATAGGGCATTGTTGAATCCACCTTGGGCGTGGTAATTTCCCACCTGCCTGGGGGGTATTCCATTGTGCAGCAGCTAGGTATTTAAGGTTTCTCCCAAGTTTAAATAAATGGCACTCACTGATCTCCTTTCGAATGACCCAGGTCTCTTGTGTGTTCTTTCAATCTCCAGGCCCTTGCCTGGCTCGCTTACAGTACAGTGGCGCGCGTGAACTGAACCGAGAGAGTAACGAAGGAGTCACAAACATAAACTTAGAGATTTTTTTTAAATAGTATTTGTCCAGTTGTAGTCTGATAGTTTATGTAATCTGCTGTCGGTCAGGGCTGAAATACTGGCTCTGTCGCCTGCTATGCTAGGATCCTTCGATCTGAACTTAGCACAAAGTCTGGACTATAAGAGGTGCTCAGTGAACCTTGGTGAGTGAGGATAAATGAAGGAATAAATCCAAAGAACAACCCAACCTCTTGGTAAGCTCACATTGGGTGTAAGCCGGACAGCTCCTGCCCACATTACACTGGTCAAAATGGCTCTTGACAGTTTTGACTAATAAAGACTTTCCTGGAGGGTGAACGTAACCTCTGAGTTTGTAAAACTCCCTTAACCTAAACCAGGGTCTTTCCTGTAAAAATTAAAGCAGTCGGGATATATTGCACTCCCTGAATAGACCAGAATCTCCCATTTTCAGGGACAAACTGGTCTGCTTAGGTTATATTTGTCCTTAAAGCCTCACTTGAACTGTGTGGCTTTTAGCTTGAGTAAGTCAATTTTGGTTTGGCCTGCTCAATTTTGAGCCTGTGGTAGGGGCTTGGTCCAAAACACTGGTTTCCTGTAAGTGTTGCTAAAAAGAACTCAGAGGTGGAAAAGATTACTTTCTAGAATGGAGATAAAGTAAATTTGGTTTTGCATTTAGAGAGTCGCAGGTTTCATTCACTGTGTTTCGACAGATGCTTCTAGTTGTGGTGGCAAACCCAGAATCTCTACTTCCTACAAATGCACCACCTCAGGTGATTTGTCCCGAGGTCTTTTCACATTACGGGAGGTTGCCTTGTCAGACACCATTACAGCACCTTATAGTTCCTTCCTGTCACGTACCATGATTATAATCTAATAACTGTTTATGCTGCCATGTCTTGACATTTGTCTTTCTCACAGGTCGTGCGTTCCACGGGAACAAAGACGACAGCAACTGTCAGTCTAGCTTATGGCCACGCCCCACAGCACGATGCAGCCCCTGGCCACATGGTGGAGGCTGGCACCTGTGGGGGGGATGAGCACTTAGATACAGCAATGGGACATTACACATCCTTTACAAAGGAGCAAGCCCTCTCATGCATCCCAGTCCGGCTGGAATTACAGCTACAGAACCTCCAGGCTGCTAGCCCAGGCTATCTCCATGTGAACAAGCAGAAGTGCCAACCACTGCTGCTCCTTTCACTCACAGATGGCCAGCAGTTGGTGGCAGGAGCCAATACCATGACTGTGAAATGGTATTGACTAACACCAATTTCAAAGTCACGACATTGGCCTCGTCCCAGGTTAGAAGGCAAAAAATCAAGAGTGTGTCACTGCATAAGGGGCACGGGAAACAAGTGAGAAATGAATATATTGAATAAAATGCTCATACTTAGAGATTTCTTGGAAATTATGTACATAGCACTCCTATGATGAATGACACCGGTAAGTCCTAGCCATGGAATGCCAAATGTACAGTCCCAGAAGGCTGACACCTACCCATGATCATCTGCCAAGCTGATCGAAATAAAAAACAAAAGCCCAACAATAGGTTTGATAAGGAAAGAATGGATTTATTTTAATGTAGAGTGTGAAAGTTTTTCTCTACGTTCTACAGTTTTTAACCTCTATTTTTCTTATTTTCTGCATAGAAAGCAACTGATTACCTCTATGAGAAAGGCCCTTCCTTTCCGGCCTTGGATCATCCTTGCTCTTCAACTGTACCTCATCCCTCTGCCAAGAGCACCGCAGCAAGGAATAGTACACAGTCATGTTCAAAGGGGAAGAATGAGCTCTTGCTGGCAGGAGGGTAGTTATTTCCTCCATTCGGGCTGCACTGCTGCCGACCCCTTCTTTGGCTCTCCTTCATGACCCACAGTTTTCGCCAGGGCAGGAGCCTCAAGGCCCAGCAGGAATTCACTGTCTTGGTGGGGATGTGGGAAAGTCTTGCTGCTCAGGCTTTCCTCAGTGGGTGGTGGTAGCATGTCTCAAGGAACTGCTGGGCTCCCATGCTGCCCTCTCCCCACCCTTACACAAAGTTCCCATGGGAACAGCAGTAGTGAGCAGGTTGAGGAAGCAGATCTAAGTACTACCAACAGCCATCCGACCTCAGTGACTCCTACACATCACAGTCTATTGGTCCCCATTTGGAAGTCAGGCCAGCGTGTTCACAAGACAGGTACTTGCAGTAGAGTGAGGAGGAGAAGGGCACATTATGGACAGGCTACAGCATCTCAGCTTTGTCTCTTTCCATCCTCACACCTGTAAGCCCTCTGAATGTCACAGGGCATTTTCTCCTTATTACTTACAAAACAACAAAGAAAACTTATTATAGAAAACTTTGTAATAGAAAAAGCTGCTGCAAGATTCACAATTCAAAATCACATTTTTCTCCTCCATGCACCATTTCTGTGCAATTGGCACTTATTTGAGACAGCTTTCAGAGAAAATGTGTTTGCGGTTCAAAGATAAGCAGGTTTTTAGTAAACTGTCAAAAAGCTTTCTTCCTCCTTCTCCTTCACTGCCAAGGGAAAAACTTCCAAAAGAATTGGGCAGGGGGCAGAGAGACAGAGAGAGAGTAATAAGAAAGGGAGGAAGGGAAGAAACATTCTGTCTGAGTTTATTGGGTATGTGGATCAATTTTTCTGAGAGGCTGAGTGGTTGAGGCGTGGGCCTTGTACCCTTCCTCTATACATAAGGAAGTTTTGACATCAAAATTATGAGAATGATCACAGTCAAACATGTGTGATAATTAGCATGCAACTTGGTTTGTGGAAATCTCTGTTTTCTAGATAATTACCAATCTTTTGACAAAAACCTTATATTAATCACAATACAAAATTTTGTAAACCCACCACCACCACCTAACAATGCAGGAGAGCTGCCCCTGCCTGTTACCAGCTGCAACACTTGGGAGAACAGGCCTTGCCTCTCACCAGGGCAGCACGATAGGGCTAATCCTGTTGGCCGAGGTATAGGTGAGCCAGCCCTGAAGTTGTGAGCATGGGAGAGCTGTCCCCATTACTCACCTGTCATGTGGCAACATGGGTAGGAAAGAGATGCCCCCTCCCCTGCCCATCAACATCTGAGACAGGTGGGAGAGCTAGTCCTGAGGTCCTAACAGCAGGAAAGCTGGCCCTGCCCCACATCTGCCATAGCACTTGGCAGAGTGGCCCCTATGCCATGCCTGGGCAACACTGTAGAGGTGGCCCTGAAGGTACAGATGTGGGAGATCCAACCCTGAGGTCATGAAAGCAGGAGAGCTGTCCCCTCCCCTTGCTCATTGCTGCAAAGGTTGAACTCACCAAGGCAATGCTAGAGATGAGGACAAGGGAGAGCTGGCAGGCCTACCAACCCTGCAACTACCCATGCCCCAAACCAGGCTGTAAGTTGACCCACCCCAACATCCACCCCATCTGTAGGTCTGCTGGACCGTGTCAAGGGATGATTCCTGCAGACCCAAAGCTGAAGGATCTCCACAACACACAGCAACAGCAGATAACCAAGAGGAGTCCCAGCATCAGTAGTAGAGTAGAAACCAGTGGCCTTGAACCAGACCAATGACTCTTTGCAATGAACACTTGCAAGTAAAGATACATGGACAAAAGGGCTTACTGCATGACTCACTATGCCACACTACAGCTTCCATGAAGAGATTTCACAGACACACCCCTCTTTTCCTTTCTATTTTCTTCTTTCTCTTAAATTTTATCGAGGGGGGGCGATGTCTGCAAGGACAGAGGGCAGTTATGTAGGGATAGGAAATGAATGGGATCGAGACGCATGATGTGAAAGACACCTAGAATAAATAAAAAGAAAGTTAAAAGAAAACAAAAATGAAATGAAAATTGTAAAGGGAAGACGTCATGATTGAAGAGCCTCTGCACATCAATTATTACCAATCGTTACTCACGAATACTTGGGGGAATAAAAACTAGACAAAGAGGAGAGAAATCTAGAACCCACAGGAACAAGCCAAAGGGCAAAATTTGTGTCCATAAAAAGGTTACTCATTCCACAAAGGCCAGGCAGATCTACATCCCCAAGAGAGCTGTGTACTTTAGGCTGTTCACACACACAACAGATTCTGTGTTTTTGTTTCAAACCTCAACATAGTTTTTAAATGCTAACAAGATAGCAGCTCAGCTAAGACTCCTTACAGAGGGCCCACAGAACCCTCATAATAAAGATATTTGGGCAGGGCTAGCTCTTAATGAGTCTACCAGCAAATAATAGTCTTTTCTCGTTTACAGTTCAGAATGAGCACAGTCACAAACCTGCTATCTAAAATGAGTCTGGGGCATAAATATCACCTCTTTTCCTACAGGGAAATAAGGAAGCTAAGAACTCTGAAATTTGAAACTCTGCAGTTTAGGAAATGTCACTAAACCAGTTATTATTTTTTCCTAAATGAAAATAGACTTCTCTCTGGCACTAGAGGTACAAGGTCCTTCCTGGTGTTACAACACGGTGAGCAGATGGTAGCAGAGGTTTGGGTGTTTTATTTTTGTTTTTGTTTTTTGTGTTTTTTTGGCTTCTGTTTTTTATAAAAACAATCCTCTGGCAGGGTCACAGAAAGGTCAGCAGTGCCCAGATTAACAATTGATCAGCTCTAATGGACCATCAGAGCAATAAACTCTAAGCCCGTGCTCAAGCCTGCTACCTCATCATAGCCACCGGCTGACACCCAGCTGTTAACAGACTCTCACTCAATAGCATCAGATTTTCAGCAGCTTTGAAGCTTTCTTCTGAGCAGACAGATGCTCGGGAGCAGCCCAGCTATCAAAGGCCTCTGTTTTACAGGCTTCAATCAAAGAGCACCTGGTTTGCTCTGCCCCTGAGATTTCAACATAATACCAGAAGATTATTGCAACATCTTCTCATGTTCAGGTGACAGTGGTGCCCTCTCCTAGTTTTTCCGCTTACACAAAGAAAAGGTGAAGGAAGAGGCCATGCAGGACCTCTCACAGAACAGAAGGGAGGGGCTGGATTTCCTGGTGTCTTTTGGTTGTTTGTTGAGAGATCTCCATGCTTCATTTGTGTTCAGGGTACCACACTTGACCAGAAGAGTCAGCTGTCCCTCTGCAGAATGTCATTTTACAGCTGCCATAGGAACCCAGAACAGTCTGGGAAGGTAATAATAGCTTCAAACACTACAAAAGAGCACCCCTCCCTCAGCATCTCCCTGAACAGCCTAAGCGCTGCTGCTAAAGAATCTACAAAGCCTGCAAGCAATCCTGCCGACCTCTCCACAGCACCAGCCTACCTAAGCTTCATTGAGAACAGACTTCAGAATGAAACTGAATGTAAACATCAGAGACAAGCGTGCTAGATTTTCCCAAACAGCTCTGATTTCCAACTGCAAACACACCTCTACTCATGACTCCAAATCTCACTCCAGGAAAAAGCAGAACCATGGCAAAGGGGTCACACAAAACCCAGACCAGTCAACAGTAACACATTATTACTATCCAATACACAGCCTGCATTCAAATCTCTCTAGCCAGTTCTGAATCACACATCCATTCTATTGTCCCAGATCCTCAATTTCTTCTAACTTGGAAAAAAAAAACCCTCAAAGTTTTCTTTCTTGAGTTTGTCATTTTTAAAGAGAAGCCCAGAGAGTAATTCTTCACCGTGCCCCACAGTCTATAGTTGCCTGCGGCTAAGGCTTTTGTTCTGGAAAACATGTGACCCGAATCACTAGAGAGTCACTCATCACATGCCTGATAATGGACTCTTTCTGGGTCATCACATCTGGAGCAGGCTTCCATATAGTACAGGTGCTGCTTCCTGAGCATCATTAAAATACTGCCATTGTTAATGCCTTGCTTTCTCCAGGCTTGCCCACCAGTTTAACATCCATTGAAGATCCCTGTCTTAAGCAATCATTCTTTATCTCCATTATTTCCTCTCTATGTGGTGATATCTTGTCTGTGCTGTAACAAATAAAGCTTACCTGAAGATCAGAGCATGCAGCTAGCCACTAGTTAGCCATAGCAGCCAGGCAGTGGTGACTCACACCTTTAATTCCAGTATTTGGGAGTCACATGTCTTTAATCCCAGCACTAGAGAGGTGGAGTCAGGAAGGGATATAGCTGGGCAGAGGGAGAACAATAGGCAGGAGGAGAAAGGAACTCTAAACATCCATTCTGAGGACTTGTAGAGAGACAGGATACCCATTCAGTCGGAGGACTTACAGAGCTAAGAGCTGGCTGCTCTGTTTCTCTGATCTTTCTGCTTTCACCCCTAATATCTGACTCTGGGTTTTTGTTTATAAGACCAATTAGAATTTGTGCCACATCCATATGTATTAGTTAACTTTTACTGTGAGAGACTTTACTCCATGCTTAAAGATGTATCTAATTACACACCTGTGCATTTATTGGAGCACACCACTGGGTTATTTTACTTTGTTTTGGAAAGAAATGTATTAGAATTAGTTCTTTATTTTGAGGGTAGTGTTGAAGTCACATAAATGACATAGGGTGTATGTGGAGGTCAGAGGACAACCTGAAGGAACTGATTCTCTCTTTCTGTCACTTGGGGTCTGGAGATGGAGCTCAAGCTGTCAGACTTGGTGACATCACCTTTACTCACTGGGCCATCACAGTGGCCCCATATGCTTCCTTTAATCGCTATTCACAGATTTATATTGATCTGAGGGTCTGTTATTTCCAACTGAAACTCTCTGAAAAGGCACCAGGATTCCAACAGGAAGGCAGCAGCGCCCCACTGGCCATGCATTCCACAGGCTCTTGCCATCTTTACACTCAGGAATGTGCCTCCTGGTGCACATTAATCCCTCCAGCCTACTCTAGGACCTCTTTCCTCTGAAGTCAGGGCTTCCTGAAGACAGGAGTAACCAGTGGGTGGCCTATAGATCGCCATAAAGTCACTGTGGAAGGTGCTCGTTGCTATATGCAAAGTCCCTTTGCTAGACTTGGCCCTTTCTCTTGCAATTTTGTCAGAAAAAGGTGCCAACTTCCCATTCTTTCCTCAGTGCTGGCAACTGTTCCTGCTGCCTCTCCACACCACCCGCTGGGGTTCCCTACACTTGTCTACATTTCTGCCTGCTGTTTTAGGTTCTGTGCTGTAGCTAACAGTGACTCCCGGTTCACACCCTACATATTTTCCTCTAGCCCCTCTGGACCCATCTTCAACCTTCTCCTACCTGCTTAATGACTCAGGAATCTGAACACCAGCCTACAGTCTTCAACATGGGACAAGAAGAAAGCCTGGTAAACCCGTAGGGGTCTGTTTGCCCCTGGAGTCCACCTTAGTCTGCACACTGTGACTAACTGTACTGTTCTAACAGATGCCATTTCCCTGTAGCCATTCCCGCTGGGGTCTGGAACTCTCTTCTTCCTGCAGCTTCTACCAGCCTGGAGTTCATGGTGAGTGTATCTTAACCCTTGACGGTCATTTGCAAATAATCCCTTTGTTACCCATGCATCGGTTCCCCCATTTTAGCGCAGCCGGGAGAAAGAGACACAAACTAAAGCTGCTTTAGAGATACCATTTTTAGGACTTTAAGATTTGTGTTTCTCTTCATATTTTCCATAAAAATGAAAATATTGCAAAATAAACACTAAATTCCTGATTGGGAACACACACCACTCAGAGAGATTTGTTTCTTTAGCAAAGAGCAGACCTAAAAAGTAAGACTTGCCCTTCTGTTTGTTTTTTTGCAGTGAAGTAAAGGTACAAAAACAGTTCAGGTAAGTACCTTCAAGGGACCCGAAAGGTGGGTTTTTCTTTCTGCTCACTTGTTGTCTTTGCTAATATATTTATTTTATATGAAGACCTAAATCCTTTCCAATCAGTCTGCCTCGAGTGCGAGTTCTACTACAATAAATATGAATGACTAAATGTCATAGCGTAAGATTCTTGTCTTTAACAACCGGTGCAAGGACAAATCCATCATGACATGACTGCCAGTCACTGATAACCCAAACTCCAGCTGGGAAATACAGCTTTGGATATCCAACATTCTGTCACTTTACCATTGCAAACCCTAACAATTACCATTAGTTTACTGATATAACTCATCCCCCACATCAGGAAAGTTTTACCAGAATCTGGTATACATGTGTGTGTGACATGATCTGCTATAATTGCCACTGGGAGAACAAGATCGATGATTGCTGCCCTTCCCCAACAAGAAGGAGGCAATCTGTGCCAACTCGGTACCACCCTCCCAAGCATTGTTCTCCAGTCACTGAAACACACCAACAATTTAACTCAAATTAAAGTCAGCTTACCTGCAAGTCAGCATCAAATTCATGTTTCAGGTGTGCCTCTTCTGCAGCCTCCACAAGCCGCTGGAAAACATAAAGCAATAATCAAAATCAGGAGTATGGCCTAGACTCCACACACACTATGGAAAGACTAGGGCGATTTCCCATCTGAAAAGGATGGCTCACCTCATTGGTAGACATTACCGCCTCCATGAAATAGGACATTCCATCACAGTCAAAGTTTAGTTTCTGCCTCCATTATCTAATTATGTCTCCTAAAATAAATATGCATACATTTGATTCCCAATGAGGATCCAAAATTTACCTAGAAATGGTATAACTTAGATTGCAAAGGTCCTTCATCAAGATTTATTGAGTTTTTATGGACCCAATTCTCATTGATTTAGAATCTTCCCCACTGGTTTGGGAAAGAATTCTTATTTTAATTACCTTAATCATTGAATTCCAATTCTTTCTGCTTCATTTCTAATACATCATTACCAGGAGATAGTTATTTTCATTTTATTATGTGCCAATGCTATTTTAATAATAAGCATCTCAATAAGGCAATCATTGAGATTAAATTAATACTCAAACCCCAGAAAACCACAGCCATGTATAGTGCCTGCTTTGGCAGCATTGGTCTCACCAGGGAACTTGCTAGAATTGAAAAACTCAAGATCCTACCCAGGACCCACCCAAACAGATGCCCTGAGTGGGTCAGTCATATGCTGAACAGGAGCTCTCTCCAGGTGACACCGCTGTTGCTGGAATCTGGACACCACAGACTGAAAACAGCGCCCATTTCATAGTCTGCCTCACCCTGGGGGGCTCGAGAAATCCCCAAGACTTCTCAGGTCTCATTCATCTCTCTGGGTACATCTGTATTTTCATTGTAAGACATGAACATCTTTAGAGAAGAGAGACATAGGATGGAAGTAGTGAGAAACAGAAAATGAAGAAAGAATAGGAAGCTCCTGGGCACACTGCCCTGAGGTTTGGCTGGATGGTAATCTTCCCAGAACTGTCCCAGTCGGAGTAGCTTGCCAGCTCCTGGGATCACAGTGTGCAATCTGTAAATGTATCTTCATGCACTGTGACAGATGAGTGACAGGAATAACAGAAGAAGCCTATGCCTATGAGAGCTTATTCTTCTCATCTTTGTAACAGACTCAGAATTGCTAAGCATGTAGCAGGGAATCAGTTCCACGAGGAGATTCATATGTAGATATCATGCAGGACTTTACACTTACATTAACAAAATCACTCATGCATTTTGAGCACTTGTTTACTTAAACACCTTTAAGAGATGTTTAATGGCATCTAAATACACGGAGAGCCCGGGGGGAAATCACTGGAACATCTAAATGATAAAAAAAAAAACCTGACAAAATAAAACTTCACAATAACTGTAAAGTAATACTGAAACAAGCAATGAATTGGAACAGAATAAAACAAATAAGAAAACAAGATGGAAATGTATAAACTGAAAGAATACATGAAGAATATTTCACATATAGCATTTATTCTACATTAGAATGAATGTACCAATATGTATAAGTGTATCATGCACGTGCATCCTATGTAACATTAATTCCTATGTTACATAACATGGACTGTATATATTTCATGTCTAACACAGTCTGTCCATGTATATATGCATGCCATGTATATGATGCACATGTATCCATAGCTTTTAGTGTTCACGTAGAGCATAACATGAAATGTATTTCAGCTAGAAACACTGCCATTCAAGGCTCCAGCACAGGAGACAACACCCTGGAGAAACAACTGGACCCTGTTGTACTACTGATGAAAAGAGCAAGAACACGCTGATAGCAGAGAGGTATTGAGAATCTAATTCTTCTGATCAAAGCTTTCCGGTTCATTTTCAAGTTAAATTGTCATGTGCCTCTAAAAAACTTAATCCTTGGAGATATTTTCCCATCATTGTCTCAGAAGAAGTTTAGGGAATACCACTCAAGAGAAGAGGGTCAAACAGTAGCTGCCCGCCACTTTTCATGGAAAGTGACTTAGGACAAGGCTTGGAACTGAAGGATGCTCCTGCCCCACAGTCAGATGCAGGACTACCCCGCCTGCCTGCTGGGGCTAACGAAAGCAGACTTACATTTTCTGGGGGAATGTAGAGGAACCAGACTGCAAGAACAGACTCCGATGTTGCTCCCAAGAGCCATGAGAACCAGCATCTTGAAACCTACAGGCCTTGGAGGAAAAACAGAGGACATGCAACCTTCCTATATAAAATGGTACTCACAGAGGGTATTGTGTGCCAATAGTTTATGGAAATTGAGCCCGAGATAAAGAAGTTCTTATTGTTAATAAAATAAAAAGAAATTCATCTTTACCTAACACAGTCAAGACCATTTGACTTCAAGTTCTGGTATGTAGCCATGGGGAGCCTATAGCATCTCTCTCCTGAGCAAATATCCTTATCACGCAAGTCAAATGAGATGAGTTTAAAAAGTTTGATTATCACTTACAGGGAAGAAAAAAATCTATTAAATTTGCTAATATTCTTATGTAAGGAATGGCCACAGAGCCTGGGGAGAGCAGCCTCTCTATTATATCTATTAGAAAGGCAGCATACTTTTAATAATAATAAGTTAATTTTCTCTTATGTGAATTTCCCTTTTGAATTGGCAGATAGGATTATAGAATTGAATGTGGTTTTTAATTAAAATTGAATGCTGGAAGTTTTAAAAAGGCTTTGAAGACTCCAGCCTGAGCCTTGAGGTAAAGAAAAAAGAAGCGGCGGCCACAACTTTCCCTTTCGTTCCTTGAAGACAAAGCATCTCTCTGCTCTCTAAAAACGGCAATAATATAGCAGGGTATGCACGCTCGTCCTCAGACAAAGCACCTGCCGGCTAAAAGGCGGTAATTCCTGAGGCAAGCCACCTTGCACTCTTTTTATATTTCACATAACTCTTCCATTTTAGTGAAACAAATACAAACAAGAATCATCTCTATAAATAAGAAACATTAGAGGCCATGGGCTGTGGACAGTATTTATAGCTGCAATGAAGGCAAAGCTGCCAAGGGGACAATGGGGACATTAAAGCATTTTTAAAGCATTTCATTGGACATCACATCTCACTTCTTGTGACAAGGACCATGTGTGTGCACCTCTACAACACCACAGAAAGCATCAGCTCCCATTTCCTCCCCAAACACTTATATCAAGGCCAGAGGTTAACGACCTCACAGAGGCCAGCCTTTCTACTGTGGTCCAGAAGGCAGGGCGGACGAGTCACAGGGAAAATCGGATAAGAAGAAAATGGGGTTGTGCTGTTGTTGTTCTCTTTTTTTTTTCTGTTGTTCCTGGTTATTTTGGCTTAAGAAGGGATGAAAAGAAAGTACAGGATGTCCCGGGAGAGACAGGAAAGGTGATGGAACCTTGATGCTAACTCCAAAGGACTTTACTACGGACTCCCGCTGATGGGACCAGCAGGAACAAATTGTGTACAAATGAAAAAAAAAATAAATGTTCCTGAAAATCCCCAGAGTTGGGGAGAGACAGTTACAGATGAAAACCCTTAAAGCAAAACAGTCATATAAAAACCATATGGAACAGCAAAGAACTATTTTTATTCCCCCTGTTAAAGCTAAAAGCCCTGTGCTGTAAAAGCTGCTATAATGTGATGCTTGATTTTAACAAAGATTTCAAAACAGTTCATATATTTAGTGGGTTTTGTTTAACATTTCGCAATGATACATTTCATACTTATATGAAGGCTCGAATTCTATATAAAAAAAATGAATTCTTCCTCAAATAAGGTTGGAATTCAACTACAGTGACTCGGAAGAAAAATCTATCATCGTTAGCCCGGATTTGGGCTGCAGTGATGACTGGTGCAGACACAGCCCATGAGCTGTCATTAACACTGAGACCAGGTGTCTATTCTGTCCCAGCAACACAAGCTCCATTTACAGGGGGGAACATAGAGTCATCAAGGTACCACTGTGTCTACAATGGCACAGTTCATTTTCTTCTTCCCCTAGATCCTGTGAATCTTGTTTTAGGTGCTAGGGTTTGGAGAATTACAGCCTTTTTTCATCACGGTGTACTCAGAACCAAGAATGCCAGCAATGTGGGAAATGGGAGGGCTTTGAACGTGACGTGGAAATGGCTCCTAGTTTGAGGACTGCGGAGATCCAGGTTTCTCACAGTCATGTACTTCAAAACCAATAGATCCCAGAAATAAAATGACAATTCTCTATCTTCCTTAAGGATTGTTAGTACATTAGAAGTCGTTTTCGGAGATCGATTTATCCTAAGATGTATGAAACACTTCTATCTTACATCAAGAGTCATAATCCATTTAAGAATCATTACAGAAGTTGAGGAGACAGCTGAGATGGTAAGATCACTTGCTCAGCAAGCCTGAGGCCCTGAGTTGAAATCCCAAGCACGCACATAAAAGTCCAGGCATATCTGTGCATACATATGATCCCAGCATTAGACAGCAGAGACAGGCAGATCATGGGAGCTCATTGTCTGACCAGTGGAGCCTAAACAGTGGGCTTCTAGTTCAGTGAGAGACCTTACTGGGCCGGGCGATGGTGGCACACGCCTTTAATCCCAGCACTCGGGAGGCAGAGGCAGCCGGATCTCTGTGAGTTCGAGACCAGCCTGGTCTACCAGAGCTAGTTCCAGGACAGGCTTCAAAGCCACAGAGAAACCCTGTCTCGAAAAACAAAACAAAACAAAACAAAAACAAACAAACAAAAAAAAGAGAGACCTTACTCAAGGAAATCCGGCAGAGCCTGATACAGAAAGACACACGATGGCCCTGCTCTGGCTTCTGAATAAGCACGAACTGGTGTCAACACCTGAACACTCATGTGCGTGTACCAAACACAAACAACACATATGACACACAACATACCACACAAACACACACACACAGACCATTACATTGAAAAAATGCTAAGCAAAATATTTGAATTTACATTTTCCTTCCTGCTGGTGCTGAAATCCTTCCCCACAGGTCTTGAAAGGCACTTCCTAGCTCTCTAGGTTCACAGAAGAGGCACAAGGGGAAATGGCTCTTTACAGATAAAGGGTGAAGAATGTTACCAGGAAGGCAAGGACATGTGCCAGAAACAGCAAGATTCAAGCTCTTAAGAACTGGAAGCATTCAGAAGCCAGACAGATACCAAGGCAATGTCTAAGGTGACGGGACTTTGCGGGTAAGACAGTATTTTGGAAACAGATATTAGTCAAAACCCAAACAAAGCCCACATATTTGATAAACAACAAAGGGATGAATCTAGAAAGATTGACAAAGGCAAGAAGCAGAAGCCAGTCAGGGCTTCACTGCTTCCCACCACTATGCTGTGGCCACAGTTAAAATCATATCTGGGGGCCTAATCATATTCTGTAATCTTTATTGATACAAATGTTTTTACTTTTCAATTCCAGTAGAAGAGGCAAGGAGAAATCACTAACTACCAGGAAGATTGCTCTTCGGAGAAAAACAGCTTGGAAGAAGGCTTCATTATCTCTTTTGTTCCTGTAGCAGGAATAAGCTTTGTTGCACACGAATGAACATTTTGTATAAAATGCCCTTCTGCCTGAAAGCCACAGAGCTCGCTTCTGCTCCACACATGGCAAACATTTCAAAGTGGATTTAAAAAGCTCATCTATAAGGTTTCCAGAGGAGGCAGGTACCAGAACAATGGGCCAGACACACCTCTCCAGTGTGCCTTGTGCAGTGATCCTCCCTGCCATCATACCTCCCATTTCCTGCCTGCTTCACACTGTGGAAGGCTGTGCTTTTTACAGGACACAATAAGCCCAGGGTTTCCATCAGGAGACACGATCACAATCAATAGCAAATTATCTTTGTTTCCACAGGAGGTACCTGTTATCAACTTGAGGCAGATTAAATTAATAACCTGTTATCAACATGGTCAATTTCTAAACTAAGACCATTTCATTCAACATGTCAGGCTGCATTTGCTCAAGTGTGGCATGTGCTAAGCTGTGAAGGATGGGGAAGCCCAACTGTGCACAAAGAACCCAGGGGCCTGGGGAAGGTGGAAAGGAAAGACAGTATAACCACTAGCCCAAGACCCTTTTCCCAAAGGATTCAGTATTTAAAGAATGACTTTCTACTGGGCCCCTGGATGTGTCTTAGGCTTGCCCATCAATATCAAGGCTATTTAGATGGAAAACTAGACAAGTCCACTCTGGGCCCTTTGGCTGAGATGACTGGGATATTTCCTTTGTGGATAACAAACTCTGTTTGTGTGTATGTATGTGAGCATGGTACTTGTGGCATATGTGTACATGTATATGAAGGCATATGAGTCTGCACATTTATGTTCAGAGGCCAGAGGAGAATGCTGGGTGCTCAACCCTACCACTTTCCAGCTCATTCCTTTTTTAATTTATTAGATTTTTTTAAAAAATATACCAATCCAAGTTCCCACTCCCTCCCCTCTTCCCATTCCCTCCACATACCTTCCCACTCACACCCCTCTAATCCTCAGAGAGGGTAAGGCACATTGCCTTGTGGAAGGTCCAAGGCCCTCCCTACTATATCTAGGCTGAGCAAGGTATACATTCAAAAAGAATAGGATCCTAAAAAGCCAGTACATGTAGTAGGGACAATTCCTGGTGGCACTGTAGTTGCCCCCTCAGTCTGTTCCAACCAAGCAAGAGTCAACCACATTCAGAGGAACTAGTTTGGCTCTATGTTTGTTCCTTCTCAGTCGAGCTGGAGTTAGTGAGCTCCCATTAGTTCAGGCAACTGTTTTAGTAGATGAACCCATCATGATCTTAACATCTTTGCTCATATTCTCATTCCTCCCACTCTTCAACTGGACTTTGGGAGCTCAGTCCAGTGCTCCGGTGAGGGTCTCTGCCTCTGCCTCTATCAGTTGCTGGATGAAGGCTCTATCGATGGTGATATTTAAGATAATCATCAGTCTGATTACAGGGCAGTCAAGATCGGGCCCCCTCTCCTCTACTGTTCAGGGTCCTAGGTGGGGTCATCCATTTGGATTCCTTTTCCATCTTATTCTGTTGAGATTGAATCTTACACTGAACGTGGAGTCAGGCTAGTGGCCTATAAACTCCAGTGGTCCTCCTGTCTCCCACTGCCAAAGATCTGGGGTTCAGGTGTACATGTGCCACATCCAATACGCTAGAACTATCTGGACCTCTCCACGAGGGTAGGCAAAGATAGCTGGGAGCACGGTCTGAAGAACGGCCATTTGTTTCCACAACGAGAAGAACGGGTCTTTTCCTGTGACCAGACATTGGTGGATAAAATCCCATCCCACGCTTCATTACAACCCTCCCTAGGCTTCCTTGGGGTGATGGCTAGAACCCCAACAGCAGAGCACTGAAGCTAGTGCCCAACCAACAAGGGAAAAGGGAGCATCTGTCCCACGATCAGGTGAATCATAGCCAAGGAAAAAGGGGTAGGTACAGTTTATAAACAAGTATTTCTTGAGAACCCATCAGATAATCAGAATCTCATCAATCACTGTGTGGGACCACAAGAAACAGATCTTGGCAGCTTCTGGACCATTTTTAAAAACAGGCCTCGAATTCCAAGGACAAGGGTCTGAAGCCAGGCTTCCTGCTCACACGCTGTTTGGCACTGGATGAATCCTCATGGCTTTGCGTTTCTCTGATAAGCTGGAGCAAGACCATGTTCGCGCTGCACAGCGGTGTGGGTGTGTGTACATGAGGGAAATATGAGCAGAATACTCGTCAAGGATTCCACATGGGCACGAGATGCTATGAAGACAGGGTTCAGAAGAAACAAGATTTCCCAGCAGAAAACAGCTTGACTGGAGGGAGGAAGCTACAGTGTCGGCGCCTCCCACGGCAGGCTCTCAGACAGAACTTGGAGGAGGGCCTCAAGTTCACAGTTACATGGAGGTTACATGAAAGCTAATTCTACTGCCAGGGAAAGGACCCCAAAGCTCGTGTTCAGAAACACAAGGCTGTGCACCTGCTCCTTCTGTGCTGCGTTTAGGAGCCCTCCACTCCCTTTTTCAGCTCCACTGGGAAAATCTGTGATCAGTGAGGCTGAAAATGGAATAGATTGAAAGGTCTGACTGATATCCTCCCCGTGACAGGAACACGGGGATTAAGCTGTTGGACAAAGCAAGTTCCTTTGATGGATGCCCAGCACGTGTGGCAGGCAGCCCTGAGCTACCAGAGCCACCTAAGGTCAGGAAGTCAACGGGTCCTTTCGCCACAACAACATCCATGATGACTCAGACTTTGCCTTCTCAAGGCGGATTGAATTAAATCTGGGATGGGTGAAAGCTGTTCAAAATTCCTCCTTTGCTTTCTTTCTCCTTCCAAACGTTTACTAGAGCAATTTCAGTTTTTGGATGGAAGCATGTTATCTTGACCTCAAAAGCTGGCTCTGGGGTCACAAAACAGGAATTTGAATCTAAGCTGTGACAGTATTCTGGGCCAAGGTTACTGGCAGATAGTAAGTGCCCACTTACGCTAGCTTTGTCTGCTGTTGTGACAGAGAAGATGATGATGGTGATGGCGGTGGTGACTGATGATGATGGTGATGGCGGTGGTGACTGATGATGATGGTGATGGCGGTGGTGACTGATGATGATGGTGATGGCGGTGGTGACTGATGATGATGGTGATGGCGGTGGTGACTGATGATGATGGTGATGGCGGTGGTGACTGATGATGATGGTGATGGCGGTGGTGACTGATGATGATGGTGATGGCGGTGGTGACTGATGATGATGGTGATGGCGGTGGTGACTGATGATGATGGTGATGGCGGTGGTGACTGATGATGATGGTGCATTCACAGTGACAACAGGAGAACAAGCACAGGCAGTGTGGTGTGAACGGAAGGGCCACATGGCGTGCCAACAGCCGACCAACACAGAGCTCCACATTTCCTGACCTATGCACCAAACTGCCCTCAGAAGCCTGGTCAAGGACTCCAGGTAAGTCTCGCCACTGTCCCCTGAAGGGAAACCCATGATCGTCTCAAGTTCACACACAGGGAAAACCAGCTGCAAAGAGGTTGCCTTTCTAAGAGACCCACAGCAGGGAGCAGGCAACTCGGCAGGGCATGGCTCATGGTATAGGATGTGTCTTTAAAGACAGGATGGTGAGCCAGAATGAAAGGACCAGGACAAGTGGCCGAGGATTCCTAACCTGCTGGGCTGTGGGGAAGGATTCTGGAGGGGGAGCAGGCAAGGCACCAAGACAGCAAGAGAGGAGCAAGGAGCAAAGACAGAGAATGGGGCTGAAGATGCAGAAGGTGGCTGAGCAGTGACCGTGACAAAAGACTTTAAAGAAGAACAGGTTTGTTTTGGCTCTGAGTTGGGGGGAGGAGTTCATTGTGGCTTTGGAGGCATGGCAGGAGAAACGTGAGGCCCCTAACAGACAGGAAAACAGGGAAAGATGAACGCGCATGCTCAGCTGGCTTCCTCCTTTTTCCCATTCTTATTTGTTCATGGAGTTCGGCACATGACCTGGTGCCAACCACATTCACCCTAGGTCTCCTCCCCCATTAAGCATCCTTAGAAATGTCCTCACAGACATACCCGAAGGTAAGTCTTCCAGGGGACCCTGAAATTCAGCCATGTAGACCGCCACAGCTCTGTACAGTAGGAGGTACACTGGGCTTAAACCCAAATGATAAGATCCAAACTTGAATTACTCTTTAAAACTCACATGGTAGCAATGCTGGGATAGAAACTCAAAGGGGTCAGTAGTGAAACAAAAAACAAAGGGGATGTTTCGACATAAAGTCCATTACGTGACCTGATCGTGGCCCTTGGCTTTCAGCACGACCTAAGCACAAGCCACACCCCTCCCTAGCCAGCAGGGCTCCAGCTTAGGTTCCTGACAGTTTTGGATACCGGAAAAAAGAAAAGTCAGTTTATCCTGGTGAGGGCCTGTTAAATATGCCTACAGTGGCAGAAGGAGAATGTCTCTTCTCAATGTCACCCGTCCAGGTGTCCTTCTGAAGACAGTTGAGACCATGGGTAATGGCTCACTGTGATTCTAGTACCAGCACTTCCTGAGTCCCTGAAATGAGGCAGCAATGTCCCTGGTCTTTGCTCCCTCAGTTCCACCAACTCATTCTAGTGTGAAATCCCTGCCAGCTGAAATAGAGGAAAGATTTCTTTTCCGATCTCTCACTGGCAGGGAATAGAGCAAGAGTTCAATGAGTTCAGAAGACGGGTAGGGGCAGTGGGGAAGTATGAAGTCACTAAGTACAAAGGGGTGGGCAGGTGGGTGACGAAATCCACACTTGTGATGATTCATCATGCTAGCCAACTTGCTTGGATTTATAATCACCATGGAAACAAACTTCTGCACAGCTCTATAAAAGAGTCACTATATTATGTCAACTAGGGTAGGAAGACCCCAACATAACACTAGGGGTTCAGATCTTAGATCACATGGAAAAGAGAAGGCTAGGTGGGAGCAGCACTGTCACCATCTTTGTCCCGACTGCAGATGAAAGTGGCTAGATGCCTCCAGCTGCTGCTGCCATGACTACACTGTGGGGGACCACACCCTGAAACCGTGAGACAAAAAGACCCACCTTCCTTCCTTGTTTTCAAACAGCATTTTGTCCAGTGATGAGGAAAGTCACTAATACAACATTGTAGACCAAGGGAGGGTAGAGAGGACAGAGAGAAGAGAGAAGGAAGCAGAGAAAAAGAGAAAGGAAGAAGTAGAGGAAAAAATAAAGGAAAGAAGGGGAAATGAAATGCATATGAGAAAGGAGAAGAGGAACAAACCAGGGCCCATGGGAGGAAGGGATGGCAGGGAGGGTTCTAGGTGAGGCAAAGATACCCTGGAATGCTCCATGAAGACCCAGCCCAGGTAACTCCAAATTTTTCCCTGGGATCACAAAGCTATTGGCTCAGGCTTCCACTCACAGAGCCTTAAGGTTACCTTTCCACATCACTCCCAAAAGATGATGGCTCTCATGGCAATGCCACAGCACAGCAAGGAAATGACTTAATGTGCCCTCCCATTCCTGGGCTTCCCAGACACAGGATACCAGAAATGTGTGTGTGTGTGTGTGCGCGCGCGCGCATGTCTGTGAGTGTGTGTACATAAATGTGTGTGTGTGCGCACACGTGTGCATGTCTGTGTGTGTTCATGAATGTGAGTGTGTGCGTGCATGTCAGTGTGTGCGTGTGTATGTGATATTTTTGGAAATTTTAAAAAGTTGAAATATAATTACATCCTTTCCTCCTTCCTCCAACCCCTCCCATACTGCTTCTTCACTTCCCCTCTCCCTCTCAAATCATGGCCTCTTTTTCTTTTCTTATTATTGTTACACACGCTCGCACGCACGCACACAATTTCTTTTCACGGCAGCCTTTATTTTCTTGAGAAGAGTTCAACATTATATTGTGTAGGCATTATTTTTTTAAATCACAAACTTGCTAGTTAATAATTTATTTTTAAAAGCACAATTTTCCACCTAGCTTGATCGTTTCTTCATCTTATGAAAGTCAAGGGCCTTGAGAGATGACTGGAGCCCCTTCTCTTCTGTGGGGCGCTGTACCAACTTGGCTTTTATCCCCCTAAGATAAAGAGTTAGCCACGTACACTTAAAGGTGAACTCACTTCAAGTGAAATCAAGAAGGAATAAAGAAAAAGAGTTTATCCTCAGGACCATGGTGCCTGAATAATTTCCATAAATTGCTTGTTTCATTTAATAACATACTGGTAAGTTTGGGAACCTCGGTAGAAAGTCTTTTTCCCCCAGAGCAGTGATGAAATCCTGAGGCCAAGAGTCCCAACCCCATCCAACACTGTCTAGCTCGACACTGTTGGTAACCAGGAAACCAGTGTGAGTGGCACAGCAGTCACGTGTAATTAGTGCACCTGCCCATGAGGAGTTGTGCCAAGCAAGGGCCTGGCTCAATGAAGTGCATGTTCCTAAATTCACCTTTTGTTATTTTCCCCCTTTTAATTCTCCCACGCTCCTTTTGTAGTCAAGAAATGACATCTTTACCCTTGGGAAGCAAATTTTGCATTTTTAAATTTCTAAGGATAAGAAGGCAGCTTACGGGATGAGCTGTCTCTCCCTCTGTTAACGCACAGGTAATGAACTGGAATTACATGCCGGGCTGGAACTTTTACAGAAAGTTATTCTTAGACTTCACTTTCTCAGCTTAACTTCTTTCTCCTGTGTCAACTATTAATTAAACTTTATTCCATAATGACAAAGAAATAAGCAGATATTTGAATATATAGTAATAATAAAAGATTTGAAGATTTTTTAATGAAGACAGAACTAATGAAGAAAAATAAAGTCCAGTTTATACCAATGTAAACCAAAACTACAAACTTAAATTCCCCATTGCCTACGGAGGCCTCATTTGCATACCATGCCTGCTCCTGACATTTCTTGTGTCTTGATCATACTCTGCAGCTTCCATTTCTGCAACTTCCTATGACCATGGAAAAGGGAATCTGAATTTGGCACAGCATATCATGGTGTTATTTCTGTAGGAAATAGAAATGCTAAGCTTCAAACCCTCACTTAGAGCCCCAAATAGGTGAATATTATTAAATATAAATTAGTATTATTAATTAGAATTATTAATTAGTAATTCACCTAGTTTGAGTTAAATATATGCAATATATTCAGACTTCCATAGTTCCTAAACATTATAGTGAGTGGGAGTCCCTCTGTATGCTGTGAATACCATTGGTGAATAAAGAAACTGCCTTGGCTTGTTGATAGGGCAGAACTTAGGTAGGTGGTGGGGGGGGAACTAAACTGAATGCTGGGAGAAAGGAGGCAGAGTCAGGGAGAAACCATGTAGTCCCGCTGGACAGAGATGCTGGATCCAGTAAGCCACAGCCTCGTGGTGATACACAGATTACTAGAAATGGGTTAAATTAAGATATAAGAGTTAGCCAATAAGAAGCTAGAGCTAATGAGCCAAGTAGTGATTTTAATAATATAGTTTCTGTGTGATTATTTTGGGTCTGAGCTGTCAGGCATCCGGGAAACAAGTGGTCTCCTTACAACATTATAGAAGAGTGTGAAGTTACCGGAGGAGACCTAGAAGCTGGGAGGAGCAAAAGCCAGGCCTTGTCTATGCCTGATGCCTTGGAGAAATCCAACCTTCCCATGAACCCCTGGTTAGCTACCACATCCCCATGCACAGATGAAAACCAGATTCCACTCTACACTGCAAGGGAGTCGTGGGACCAAGAATGGAATTAGGGAGTTCTCCCTTTCTTAAACTGCTGGGAAGCTTGCCTGTACCCATATGGTTGTCCTCTGCTTGGATGGAAGACTACGAAGGCAGCACTACTGGCTGTTGCGTCAGCTGGCCCATACACAAAGCCGTATCCACTTATACACCAACTCATCTGGAGCCAGGAGAGCTTGATTGGAGTCCTGCTATCGTAAACATTAGTCATCCGAAACTACTGTGAGCAGAGGGACAAAGAGCCAGATTGTAGGAAAACAACACCCTATCTGCGACAAGTAGGCGCATGGGCCTGGTGTTCTGTCAGCTTTCTTCCTCACTGAAGAACATGGATGAAAATTAATCTTTGCAGAGAAAGAAGGCAGTCAACAACCCTGACTGTTGATTTCTCACGGGGCCAAATGCCCCACCCTCTCTGGGCCTACTGACAACTGGAAAAGCTTTTTGTCACCTAGGATAGGAGGCTGACACAAGAGGCAAGACCTTGTGCCTTGTTTCTGATGTGCTGGAAGAAACCTGATAGAGATGGCTCCTCAGCATTCAGGACGTCGAGTGGGAGCCAAGCAGGGTCAGCTGCACACATCAGGAAACCAGGGCAGGGGCTGGCTTCACGGCCCCCACGCAGTCGCTATGTGTGGGGGGTGGAGCAGCACTCCAGGCTCTCCAGCTGGAAGAGTCACAGAGGCAAAGATGAAAGCAGATTCCTCACATCACAGCAGGCAAGGTGAGCACCATGGAGGATATCGAGCTGGGTGACACAGCAAAGAGTGGCAGGGGCCCGGATATCCTGAGTGGCTGGGAGGGGTTCCCTGAAAAGCCAACACCAGAATAACATGGAGGGGCTCAGCAGACACACACACAGAGTTTTCTAGAAAGAAAACAGCTGGCACAGAGTTCTGAGGTACTGCCTACTTCAACTAAACTTTGGGTCACCTCTCTCGGAGCTGGACGTGCAACCCCAGCTCAGGACTGCTGATGTTTAGAAAGCTGAATGGAGTTCTTACACGACATGGTCATCACTGCTCATCCAGGGAGGCTTTCACGTGACAGAACTGCTGTGAAACCTGACTACGCCATTTTCCCCAGGTATTAATATTTCTTTTCTGTGTGCTTATTTATGCATATGTGACTTACGTTCATCTGTTAGTACGTCAGCACACATGCATATGCCATAGTGTACATGAACCACTCAGAGAACAACTTGCACAAATCCATTCTTCCTTCTACCATGAGAGTCTTGAGGACTGAAGTCAGGACATCAGACTTGTCAGCCAAGTGCCTTTACCTGCTAAGTCATCTTACTGGTCTACATAGTAATATCTTGACAGCAGACACATGATTATTTACACTAACAAGATAGAATGGTAAATGTATCCATATATCAGCTCAGGCCAGGTTTTTCCACCAAATACAGTTCAGGAAAAAAAAAAAACTCAGTTTTTAGAGTGTTTTAGATTTCAATGCTGAGGACAATAGGGCTGTGAAGTTTCCCACACTTCAAATAAATAAATTAACTAAAATGTTTCTCAACTCTGCATTTGCTGGGCACCAAGTTTTCCTGCCACATTGGCTCATCTTCAGTTTGGAATAACCCATCACAATTAAGTGAGCAATGACAGAGCGAATGAATGGTGATGGTGTGCGGACTAGGGTTCCCAGAAAGGCGCAAATACACATGCACCCATTGCCATGTAACAGCAGCATAGGCACAACCTGCTAAATCCCCGGGTTCCGTGCTCACAAGGGGAGAATCATACGCAGATGATATCATAGTCAAGTCACTGCAGGATCAATGGAAAAACGCTGAAAATATGAATGAATGAGTAGTTTTCAAATAGGGATCATTTATGTAAAATGCAATACAGTCTTCTCACAGGGAACATGTTTCTAGCAATTTAAAATGCTGCAACGGCTTTGGGAAGACCCCAGAAAGTTAAACACAGCTCGTGACCTGGCAATTCCACTCCTAAGTATATACTCAAGAACAACAAAAATCCTTATTTATGCCAAAATGCGCACAAAAGCATTCACACAGGGGCTATTGTGGAAGCTCTCTTCTGAAGACTCAAGAACAAATATTTTTTCATCCCAGGCACCAACAACAGCCCAAAGAAATAGTTCTACTCAAGTCTTACCTGATGAATTGCTGTGTTTAGCAACTTAAGTACACCTACGCCACCAAAGAAAATACTCCCGCACTCCCAGCAACTGCTCCCCTTTCTATGTCCTTGGGGGGGGCGCTCTTGCGCCTCATATGTTCTCCTGTGAGATCCTCCTGCCCCTGCATGACAGAACATGATTAGACCCAATCTTGTCTGAATCTCTTGAGGGAACTGACATCGCTAAGAGTTCAAGCGAGTAACTCTTGTGCCACACCCGGAAGACAGTATTGATGTTGCAGCATGATTAGTCATTATAGCAAAACGGGGGGGGAGGGGGAGTAACCTAAATGTCGGTGGACTGATGAGGGGTAATACTATGTGGTATATCCATACAACGGACAGTTATTCAGCAATTTCAAAAAGCAAGGCACAGCAGTAAAGGGGTAAGGCAACATTTCTGAACCTTGGGAATAGTATGCCAAGCAAAAGAGCCTTGCTCAAAAACCATATCCACAAAAGGAAAACCCACAGGATAGCAGTGGGTTTGGAGACGCCCACTACTAACGGCAATAGTTCAGTTGAAGGTGTTTAGAGGTACTGGGTTTCTTTGGGGACTGGTGAGAAGTGTTCAACCATTGACTAAGGTAAGGTTTGCCAAACTGTGAATATACTAGAAAACTCCGAATTACATAATCTAAAGATGTGTACAGTACTGAATTCTAGTTCAACAAAATTGCTAATGCAAAGCTTCTGGGCAGGAAAAGGGTGGAGAGGTGGCCCAGTGGCCAACAGTGCATACAGCTCTTTCCTAATGACCTGAGTTAGTCCCCAGCACCCATATCAGCTGACTCCCAACTACCCAGAACTCCAGCACACAGGGGACCTGATACCCTCTTCAGGCCTCTGATGGTACCTGTTCTCACATACACAGACACATGGACACACAGGGAGACACACCTGTACACACACAATCATTTTTTTAAAGTATCCGAGGATGACTGGCTCAAGAAACTCGCCTCCGAGCAAAATCTACACTGCAGCTGTTCATGTCTTATATAAATCACTACAAGTTTTGCATCCAGCATACACTCATTCCTGCATGCACAAATCATCTCTAGATTGCATGTGAAATCTAATAAGTTGTAAATGCTATGTACTTAATTGTTGCACTGAATTGCTTATGAAACAATGCCAAGAAAGCCTGCACACACTGAACGAGAGACCAAAATTTTGAGATTATTCTAACCTGTAGTTGATAGAAGCCACAGATATGGAAGTCTGGTTGTATTAACATGGAGGCCATTTGATATGTTTTTGTGTTTGCTGTTCCTCAATGACCCCATGGTGACTGACAATCAGGTAAGTACCCTTGACCTTCAGAGTGCACCCACAATGGTGCTGATCATCATCCGTGAGGGAGTGGGCTCCATCCACTGTAAGGCTGGGCAAGCCTGTGGAGTGATTAAAATCTCTTTTAAAAGACATGCTTATCAACCCGGTTTCTAATTAGTATTTTTATGCATCTTTATCTCCATAGCCCATTTTAGATGAAGTAGCCAAAATGCTGTCCTTTTCAGTAACTGACAAGAAGCAGTAACCAATATTATTGGGAGACAAGTAAGTTAGATTTTTTAAATGGACCCTAGGAATGTTATTATGGCTGGAGAGAGGGCTGTGTGGTTTAATGCCTGCCACACAAGCATAAAGGTCAGAGTTCAAATCTCCAGAACCCACATAAACATTGGGTGGTGTTGTGGGAGTCCATTCCACCAATTAGCTTTTGGGGGACCAGCCCTGTGGGTGTGATCTGAGGTGCTGTGTGTCCATTGATGTGTGTTGTTATTGTATATTGTATATTCTAAACCTTTGTAAAAGATTCAGAAGGAAGGGGAGTGGGAAAATGAATAGCTCAATTTAAAACAATATGGTATTTTTTTTAAAAGAACCCTCTTATTCAGACAAAAGGGGGACTTGGTTGTAGGAATCCATTCAACCAATTAGCTTTTGGAGGACTGGCCTTTTTGGGTGTGGTCTAAGGCCCACTGATAAGCTTCAAGGGAAAGGGTGCTCACGCCCTTGCTTTGGCTCTCACTTAGCATGAGGGGAGACCCAGGATGGCAGAGACAGTGTGGGATCAGCTACCACTTCTGCCCCTTCTCTGTATGTGTGAGTTCATCCCTTTCCATTGCAAACCCTTACTATATCAGTTTTTATTGACCTCACTGTAATTACACAGTAGGTGGGTGTGGTGGGTAGCCTACCTATTAATACAGTCTAAGAAGTGGGATTCCATAGAATAATCTGACTAACAAGGCTAGTCACATTGGCACTGAGCTCTGGGTTTGACTGAGAGACCCTGCCTCACAAAATAAGGAGGAAAAGTGATCAAAAAGGAGTTCTGATCTCAATATTGGGCCTCTACATGCACATGTACCCATGTGCATGCACATCCCTATACATGTGCCCACACACATGCAAACATATGCACACATGTGAAAAGAGAACAATGTGTTAGGTTGTGACTATGTAATTCCTAGACTCCAAGATTTAGGGTATCTGGCAGAATTCTAGGCCAAACCTAAGCTGTGACACAGGCAGCACTAACTGAAAATGTTCCCACTTCTCGGGTAAGTACACAGCAAATGGAGGGAGGTATAGAGATTTACAATAGCATTTTAGAAAGCTTCCAAAACCCGTTATTATTTATTTATGCCCTATTTTTATTCCCTAAGGTTTTCCATTGCATATGTGTTATATCAAGAAAAAGGTCTACAATTAAGAACAGCAGGTCATTAGAGGTTTTAAACTAATCATCCGTCACATATCTACTAAGCATCTACTATGTAAAAAAAAAAAAGTGGTCAGGCTCCAAAAGGAGCTAGGATACAGATAACAATTGCCTCCCTCAAGAAATACATAACCATGATAAACAACCGTGCCTGATTCTCCTAGGCAAATTTGAGAGAAGAGGCTCTGGTAAGGGGGTTCAAGAGTGGAATGAGGGGGGATTTCAACTCCTGGGGCCAGGAAGAAGTTCACACAGGAAATGGGGTCAGAACTGACTTTCCAAAGTTGCCTAGAACCTAGGCAGGTGCAAAGAGAGGGCAATATCCAAGCATGGGGATGCCTTGCTGTACTTTGGGAATGAGGTTC
This sequence comes from Chionomys nivalis, assembly GCF_950005125.1. Lineage (NCBI taxonomy): Eukaryota > Metazoa > Chordata > Mammalia > Rodentia > Cricetidae > Chionomys > Chionomys nivalis. Next base: position 26,726,491 of record NC_080090.1, on the reverse strand, counting down.
ACCATGGTGGTAAGAACAAAGACCAGGGAAGAGGACTGGGGATAGCTTGGGGCAGGAGGCTAGACTATCAGCAATGAGTTAAACTATAACCTAAGTTGAAAAAGCTACTAGAGGGAAACTGATCCAGAGTGGAGAAAGGCATTAGCCTGTGAGTGTGTGTGTGTGTGTGTTAGTCTGTGTATCTCTGTGTGTGTCTGTGTATGTGTGTCTGTGCTTAACTGCTGTTCACCTTGCTTACTTCCTCAGCCTCGAGTCACCTACAGCGGTGTATACACTACTAAATATCATGTATTTTCTGACTATCTCTTTCAGCTCTGATCACATCCACCTAGGAGAATATGGTCAGCCCAATTCTTTAGGACTAACAAAAAGGAAAGCTTTGTGTTATCAAATTAGGTTATACGTTTTATAGCAGAACAATGCAAAGCTCAGAAACTGAGAGAGTTACTTGTATATATCTTAACTATGCTGTCAGTCTTTGGAGGAATTATAAGTTACACAGTTAACCCAGCAAGAAGGAAGTTATTAGGAACCCAAGTACTAGCCTCTGTAGGACACATATAATTTATCAATTATAAAATCTATGCTGATTCTATGTTGAAAATTAACATTTGTATGGACCAGAGAACAGCGACATAACTGGGGCTTTTCTCCCTCTTGGTTTCTGTTTTCTGACTTAATTCAATTCTTTCTCTCAATAAAATAATTGAGCATTAACTAAGGAGTTGGAATTCTTACCTCTGAAGACTGTACCACTATTGGGTGTAATATACACCTTACCTCACTCAGATGTAGTAACTGTGAACATTAAAGCAATAACTATTAATAAACTAAGCCAAGGGAAAAATTTTACTTCTCGTATAATAATCCTCATTTCAAGGGTCTCACAAAGACAACCTACTTTGTCTATGCGCTTTGCCAGGTCTCTGCGTGAATTTAGTGAACACCACCTGCAACATAGCTCACTAGGTAGATGCTGAGCAATAGGAATGGATGGATCCAAAACTCTTAAGTCAGGAAAGGATATGTAAGCTTTTAGGAAGTAAGAGCCCAGGATAGAGCAAAGAAGTATCAGAAAGTTCAATGTGGCTGATGGGAACCCAGTGCAGGAACTCTGGAAACAGAAGAAGTTGAGGCTAGTTTCTTAACCCAATAAAGATACAATAATGTGCCAAGACCAGTCAACAAGGCTTAGAAAATGAATACGTAAACGTGGGATGATCTCTGATGGGCACCAGATTAGTGGTTTAGCTGGAGGCCAGAGCTCTGCCAGGTCCCCAAGGCCTATGCTCCTCACACCTAATCCCTGGAGGGTTTTTCCCACATACAGTTCCTGTAGTCCCAACACTTATCCCCACATGGAGACGTCTGGTGGCTGCTGATTCTGATTAAATGCTGGAGGATCAAAACAATGCTCTTTTGCCCACCTCTCTCTGCATGTTGGTCCCCAGGGAGGCCACAAAGGGAATCCAACAGCATCCCCAGAGACAGTGAGATGAGAGAATTTGAGTATAGAAGCCCAGAGCAGTCTGAGTATCTAAAAGGGGCATTCATAGGAGTGGTCTGCCTTTTGGGGACTTGATCAGTTTGGAAGAAATGTCTCCCTTGGTGGGGGAATAAGCAGAGATATAAACTGAAGAAACTGTAGATAGCTAGTGTAGAAACGCTGGTTAACCCTAACAATGAAATTCAAAAAAAAAAAAATTAAAAACCTTTAGGCAATGAGACCGGACAGCTGTTGGCACAGAAAATTGCCGGAAAGGGTAAGGTGATACTAAGATAATTAGACATGGCAGATTACCAAATGCGAGCAGTTGGGGATGGATGGAGTCTTAAGTTCATAGCCATTTTATTATTCCTAACAACTGGCAGGTGCCTGGATGCAGGCCACAGCATTTGCTTGCAAAGTGTGCTCGCCTGCCTCCTGCTTCTCCACTCTGGATAGACATCATCCTTCTCATGTGAGGGTGCTGGTCTCTAAATGTAGCCCTAGCCTCTTAGGAAAATCCTCAACCCAAAAACAAGATCCTGAGAGACGACATGAGTACACCCAGACCGTGCCTACATTTGCCTCAAAAGGCATCTGGGGGAAAAAGGGAAAAGAGAAAAAAAAAGTTTAAAAAAGAAAGAAAAAGAAAAACTGCTGCCAAGATCCAGGAATCTTACTGGCAGAACACAAAAGCTGATGATGGATTCTCATGTGAAACTCACAGGCCTTTCTCAAAGTGTTCTGCTCCCTTCCATCCCTCCCTCCCGCCCTCTCTCTCTTGCTCCCCCTCCCCCAGTTTTTTAGTGGTGTAAAGTCTAGCCACAAAGCACTGATGCCGTCAAACCGATAATCTAGCACATGTGTGGGGCTGGCCCCACTGTGAACCCAATCTAAACCCCTAGTCTTCACATCCGGATAGTTTTAAGCATGCTGCAACTGGAATGGGCAATATATTTTACATTTGCTTTCAAATTTTCAGAGTAAATTATTTTCTGGCCCCAGGACTGTTTACTCTCAATAGGAAACCTGAACTTGCCCTTCACTCCAAGAGCTTTTCTACATAAAGTACAAATGAGAAAAGCCAGTCCCAGGCCATCATCGTTGAATGACCATTGTCAAACCAGCAAGCAAACATGTCTTCCACAAATGGGGATTCGGCCTAGAACAATGTTTCTCAAACTTGCTAACATTGTGACCCTTTAATAGAGATCCTTGTGTTGTGGGGACCCCCAACCACAACATTTTCATTGCGACTTCATAACTGTACTTTTGCAACTGTTCTGAATCATGACATAAATATCTGATATGAGACTCCTGTGAAAGGGTCATTCAACCCCCAAAGGGGTCATGACCCACAGGTTGAGAAGGTCTAGACTTGGTCTACCCTAAATAAAAAGCTCCTTCTCTTCTTTCAATACCAAAAACAGTTACTATCTTGTGCAATTCTCTATGATCACCCTCAATGCCCCCTATTTGGAGGCCCCAGATGTCAGTCATTGAAAATTTGACAATTCTGCATCAATATGCATTGACTTGCTTCATCTGTGTTAGATATAAACAACATCAGAACCTTCCTTGGTTCTATCCCAGAAGGCCTTAGGCTTAAGAGAGAACTCCATGCTTATTGCTACATGGTTAACAGTAAACGCCCCTTCCCAGCTTTCCCTGGATTACCTTTGTTCTGGGGTGGTGGGGGGTGGTGAGAGAAAAGGAGGGGAAAGGAGAAAATGGAGATTGTTTTACAAAGGAACACTGATTCCCGTCTCCCCCATGCATTCCATGCACTCCTTGAACTGATCAGTAGGTCCTTTCTTCACCCGCTCATCCCTCCTTCGTCTCCACATCTTCTGTCTGGTGGTTTAGAGAGTCACAGGCACATACATCCGCTGGGACGGACGCTGTCAGAGTTTCATTTCTTGCTCCTGCGAAGTAAGAGTCTGACGAGAGCCACTTCAAGGAAGAAAGGGTTTATTCCACTTCGGAGTCCAAGTTCCAGTCCATCGGAGCGGGGAAGCCGATGCAGCGGGGACTGAGTCGCACCCACAGGCAAGAGCAGAGACAGCAGTATTCACACCTGCCAGGGCTCAGCTTATCACCGTTCTCCCCTTTTACAGTCCGGGACACCAACTCAGGCCATGGCACCACCTGCTCTCAGGCTGGGCCTTTCCACATCTACTAGTATAATCAAGAGCACAGTACCCACAACAGACCCGCCACAGGTCAACCTCTTCTAAGCAGCCCCACATAGCTGCTACCCTGCCAGGCGATTCTAGACTGTGTCACATTGACAATGAAGCCTATTTGTCACAGAAGCCTTATGAGTGCAACTTGCTTGACTGCCTTTGAGTCCAGATGTCTGTTGACTGAATATTCAGCCAAAATGACACATGGTCTCGAGGCCATGGAGGTGACACTCATTTCTCTCAAGGGAGAAAGGACCACCTATGGACTCATCAGAGGACCAACATGAGTTGGTGATTCAACAGCCTGGTGAAATATGGAATTCTCAATTTGAGATCACAAAATTCAGCAACTGCTGCCAGCTCAGATTTCTTTTTTCTTCCATTTTCTCCTACTTGACAGAAACATCATAAAATTTATCTTCAACCAATTACAAAAAAAGGAGGGCTATGCATGGCATAGCAGACAGAAGGAAATCTGAGTCTGTCTTTCAGAGGCTCAATATTCGCCAAATACAATGCTTCAAACGGCTAACTGGGACTATTTGCTTGCTGGCTGGTGATTCATTGATGTCAAAAATGCTACTTTTCACCCACCTCCCCTCTCATTCCGCTGCCTCACACTTAGTTTAGAACAAGTTGCTCCATATGTTGTGATCTAGATTGTGATAAGCAGCTGAAGAGTCACCATCATCAAGGGAAACCAGTCAATATTGAGAGCTGCAACAGTCTCGCTTTCAAAGTCTAAAGCTGCTGCATACTTGGCTTCCTTGCACTTGCTATCCCTTCTTATTCACGCTTGTTTTTTTTTTTTTTTTTTTTTTTTTTTTTTTTGTCTGAAGGAGTAACTTGACCTACATGTGTTAAAAGGAGGGTAAAAACCACTTAAGGAGCAGTGAATGAGATGCTATTATCCCGGCTCAATATAAAATCACCATCCATCATTTAAACAGTTTGATCTGTGGCAGGGACAGGAAATTTCCATAGACATTCTTAAAGACCACAAAACATTTCTCAAGCTATCAAATTAAAAGGCACAGAAATAATTAGATACTGCTTGAGGTCTTTCTATTCTGAAGGAGGAGATTCTTTTAGGAAGATAAAATTGTATGTCCTGTTGTTTTGATATATTTTTCTTATTGAAAACAAGCCCATGTTCCAGGCAGTGATTGAAATGCAGAGTGTCAAAAGGGTCTTCGCTAATTATTTTTTTAGGAAGCTAATCAACACACCATCCATGTAGAGAATGTTAATGTTTCCTCTTGAGATCTACACACAGGATGGTTTAAAATACATCCAACACCATCAGTCCAGCCCACATGGCCTCCTCTCTGAGAGCCATGGGAAGCTCCCAGGTTCCGTACTGCCCTAACAGTAGCATCCTTGAGAAGAGATGTCTGGTAGACCTGGATCCTGAGGCACACGCTCATATCCGAGGATTGAGAATCTGAGCTGGCACACATTGGTCAGTCCTGTGGGTTATTTTAAGTAAGGACTTATGATCCTGGGTGGGGGACAGCAGTCAAATCCACAATGGCACAGAGACACCAGAGTGCTGAGAGGAATCCCGGAGTTAAAGAAGCAGAAGGTGAGAATCTGCGGGCCCCTTCCTTAGGACTGGGAGCTGCACTGCCATTGCTGGTTCCGGTGGGGTTGGTGACACATCCCCAAAAGAAACATGTCAACCTGCCAGGCCTGGAGACGGCTTCTCCGTAAGCTCTAAAAAGGACATGGTGACATCTACTGGGGCTTGTGAAGGTCTTGATTTGTCCAGTACCCACAGCCCTTGGAACACTTGATTATAACGATTTTAAGGCTGGGGCCAGCGAGAAAATGTACGCAAGGTCAATTCACCAAATTCTAAGGTTGTCGGAAACCTCAGCTGTTGCTTTAACCCATTAGGCCAACATGGAGAGTGTCTAGAAGTTTCTCTACCCTACTCTGCAATGTAAGGACCTGGTCCCATTTAAGGACATCAACACTGTACTCTACCCAGCATGCCCAAAGTGTGAGAGGTGGAGGGCAGGCTTGTAGGGTTTTCCTTTTGTTCTATTAAGTATGTGTGCTTTCCAGGCTGCAAGAGTCCAACACTATTTTAAGACAGAAAACTGAAAAATCCCTCCCATCTGCGGAACGAGAGGTTCAGAAGGCATCATTTTAAACCTGTTCACCAAGAGCTTGGGGTCCTGATAAATACATAATCCCCTTCCATGGAGTATGGTCAGGGCCTGTGACTATAATGGGACTGCCGTTCCCTACGTCAGGTTATAAAATCTAAGCAATCGATTCCCTGCTGGCACTCAAGTGAGCTTCTGGGACCTGAAAGTGGCTTCTAAGAGCTGAGACATGTTCACAGGAACAACATTCCAGACAACAGAGACCCCAATGCTATAACCTTCAAAAATCCAGCTCTGCCTATGACTGTAAGGAGCAGGGAGGAGTTCCTGAGTCTTGGCAAGACTGTTGCCTATACAAGCAATCTTGGTCTTCATCTTGTGAGATTCTGAGAAGAAAATTCAGACATCTTGTATGTGTTACTTTCTTACATTGTTCCTGACCAAATACCCAAGAGAAACAACTTAACCGGCTGTGCTAGTTAAACATCAGAGGACCTCAAGTCACAGCCGTGCAACTCTCTAGATCAGGTTGGCCTGCTTCTTGGGTTGCTTTGGTTACCATGGTGGTTTGAATGAGAAGCATTCCCCACAGGCTTAGACATTTGAATATGTCCTTCCCAGCCAGTAGCGCTACTTGGCACAGCTATGCAGAAATGCAGCGTATGGAAGCCTGTCACAATTGTGCAATTAAAGCCTCACATCGCTTCCCGTTCACTCACTCTGATTCATGTTTGTGTTAGGATGTGATCTCCAAGCTTCCTGCTGTTATTGCCAAGCCTGCAGCTTGCTGCCCTGTTTTTCTGCCAAGATGGACTCTTACTCGTCTGGAAGCATAAGCCAAATAAGCCCTTTAGTTCATGTCCCTTTTGGTTACGCTGTTTCATCACAGCAACAGAAAGGTGACTAATACGATCATTAACTGACATAGGAAGACACAGTCGCAGAGGGTGGCACCATCCCTAGCCAAGGCAGAGGAGGGCTGACTGGGTAAGAGTGAAGAAAGCTAGCCCAAAACAAACGGGCAGCATGGGGGCATGTGCGTTTACTTCTGCTCTCGACTGGAAGTGGTGTCTCAAGATTCTGCCTCTGTGACTTCTCTGCACCTAGATGCCATAACTTGGAACTGTAGGCCAACCCAGTCCCTCCTTCCCCTGAGTTGCTTTTTGTAAAGGTATTTGCTACAACAACATAAGCAAAACTAGAAAAGGAGGGGAAGACATCAGAGGATATAATCACATAATGTCAGGGAATGCCTGGCAGTGAGAACACCAAATAAGGCAAACAGGAAGTCAAAAGAACTTGGTCTAGAAGAGGTGCTGCACTACCACTCTGAAGGGTCTCAGTGAACCACCTCTGCTAGCTATGCTCTTGCCCCAATGACTGCACAGCTTCCCAAATGATACTACGAGCCTTTGGAGGACGACTTCACATTCAACTCTCAACACTGTGTGTGGACCCGTGAACTACACGTGACAACAACAAACAGGTATTATTTTATGTGATAATTCATTATAAAGCAACAGAAGACTAGTACTGAATGTTAATCACTAATCACTGGGCTGCTTTAAGGACATGAAATCATCAAGGGGAAGAACCAAGCATAAATATCACAATGGCTTCACTCACAGCAGCTTTTCTGGTCATGCTGATGGTCAGTTTCCAGAGCCACAAACACCTGTTTACACGGTAAGTAAAGTACATGCATGTGCAGACATACTTGCTAACACATTAATTTCTACAGCCTTTGCAGGCTTTTCAGAACATAGCTTTTATCTCTTAGATAGCTTGTCTCTCTTCCGATAGCTGGCATAACTGGAGGTCGGTAAGCCAAATACCCTCAGTATCACACCAGAGAAAAACAATGACTTGGATTCCAAATTGGTTCATAGCAAAACAAGACCAGAACACATACACATGCGCATGCACGCAAGAGCGCGCACACACACAAATACATACACACTTCTCTTATTTTAAAATGTGAAGCTTTCTTTAGTTGCCTGATACAAATATTTGACAAATGCCATGGACACGATTGAATGCGACTGCAATTCTGGTCTCTGCTCAGCTTGAAATCAATAGTTTCCTTTGATTCTGAGTAAAAACACTGAGGCGAATCTTACCAGAAACAGAATCTTGAAAGCTGAACTGGACCCACAGTGTATCATCCTTAGATGTTGCTGATGGGTCTGGGGATGTGAAAACACACAGTTCACTGCTGAATATACTCTGATTGAACAGGACAGGATCGTCAGGGCGTCTCATCACAAGGTGCATCTAACGCATGGGGCAGATGCTACAGGAGTGTGCACACTTTTATCAGGGCTTTGATGAGTGACATTCTCAGGTAGTACTTACATCCACATTAAAGGCAAATATTCAAAAGTCTGATCAAATTTGTCCCATGTAGTTTCACAGCTAACAAACATGACATGGTCATGTTTTACATGTGATAATTTGAAAATATGGATTTAAAAAGTACCTGTTATGACAGATAAATCAAATACTGGTAATCTGTTTATATCTTCTTTAAACTCTTTTTACTAAATTTCTTAGATTTTAAAATATATTGACACCCTTTACCCGAAAAATACATTTTTAAATGTTTTGGGCCCATGTGGGTGAGAGAGAGAAAAACCAAACAAAGCACCTGCTGGAGCAAGACAGCATGAGTCTTCAATGGAATGTACAAATCCATCTTCTGAGAGTGATGGAGCTGAACGGGCTCCAGTCTATGCTGTGAGGCAATCACATACTCTCTCACAAGATCCTGCATTGTAGACGGTGTATAAATACATGCACCCTGAGAAATATGTGTACAAAGTTACTTTCCAGGGCAGAGAACCGAAAATGCCTGCCAATATCAACAGTGTGCAGAGGAAATCGAATTCAAACCAGGAACAGCAGCCTGGCCTCTGTGGGGTTGTGACATAGCCCACGGCCATGCCAAAGGCAATGATTGAGAGCTTGTGGGGCTCCACTTTCAATATGCAAGTGATATCCCGACTCCCTTACAGGCTGGGTCTCACCATGGGGCAAGCTTTCCCCCCATCCCCAGGAATGAAGGCAGGTTTTTTATTTTTTCTTTTCTAGGGGTTGAGACCTGAAAGAGCAGATGGCAATCTCAGTCTCAGTCATATTTATTAAAATATTCAAGTCAGTGCTACTTTTGATAATTGGTATATGAGATTTTTCTATGTGTATCTTTTCATATATTAGCTTGCAATAAATAAATAAATAAATAAATAAATAAATAAATAAATAAAGCTGTAACAGAAAAACACAGAGCATATCTTATCCTGATTGAAGCCAATCTAACCAAACAACTAGACTAAGAACCAGGCAATTTTCCCCTAAGGGCTGGGCAAATGGGAAATATTTTTGGCCATGTGAGCCATACATTCCTGGTTATTGACACTACACACCCCTGTAGTGTTATTTCAACAAAAGCATGTAAATAAATGGACAGAGGTTTGTTTTGATGTTTTCTCGCTCATGCTGTAGTTGGTGGTACTTAAATTCACGTGTGGCTCATGTATGTTGTTCTCTGTCTCTGAAAACATGATGGCAGAGGCCCAATTATGTGTTGACACAACCTTTGGTACTAATGATGGCTTCGCATCCCTTCACTCTGTGCATCCTCCTCCCTTGTGCACTGCATCTTTCCTGTCTAAGTGGAGATAACCCCGCTGGTCTGGAAGGGGCCCCTCCAAATACACTTCAGGGAGATGCTCCAGCTCAGATTACAATTTTCATATAAAAGACTCCATTGCCTACAGAGAACCTGTTTTTGGGAAATGCCCAATCCAAAGTTGGCAAAGAGCAGCTGCATACCATACTACCCAGCATTGAGGACTGCATGGATTGTCAAAAAAATAAGGCAACCACGAAGGAGATGCAAGAATCACTGTCGCACATGCCTGACTATCAAACACACGTGTCCACAGAGAATCACTCAGAAGCTATGTTTCGGGAGAAATACCTTGGAGAATTCTGCCACAGGATCCCCTCCTTAATATATACAAACTACCCTCTGGAGCTAAAGTCAAGGTCTCCCTGGCTCCCACTTCCTTCTTCCTCCTAGTACCCAGACCATCTCACTTCTTCAAAGGACACACTGTCACCAGCATATCAGGGATGCCGTCTCTTCAACAGAGCACATGCTGCTCTCAAAGTTGCACTGCTGGGGTGGATCAACATTTAATGCAGCAGTTTCTCGTGAGAGCTGAGCTTTCAGGCCTGTGTGTTTAGAAATGGAAATGCAAGTAGGTTTATGACAGAGCAAGGCAGTCCAGTGGTTCCTCCACCCTGCATTCCTGCTGAGATCATCCCAGGTTTAACCAATCTGATCTCCTTGATGGAGAATCCCACAGGAAATTACCAAGCTCTGGTCGAGGAGCCTGAGGTCAAGATGTTCCAGCTAACTCATCTTCACTTCTGCTGAAACTGCCCACTCTGTAAAGGCCTCCTGCAGCTGCCAGGGAAGAAAACCACAAGCTCTGAGCACTCACAGCGACACCTCAGTACTAAAGCCCTGAGTGCAGCCCAGCCGGCTAGAACAAAGACTTCTCATTGGCTATAAACTGTGAGTGGTCATCCCTGATGGGCTCCCTGTAACAAGCATCCCATGCAAGTTTGATTTAATCCTAACAACCTAACAGTGAGCAATAAAATCCTTCCCATTTGAAATCTTAATCTTGGGCAGAATAACAGACCCTGACCCCACTTCATACAAAGGCAGACAAGTACAGTCATAAGAGGTGATTTCTTCTATAATGCTCAAGTTAGCTACTGCTTCATCTCTCCAGCAGATTATTTACTAGGGATCCTAGTGTGGGAAGTCCTTCTGTATCTGTGTTACTTTTATTGGTTAATGAATAAAGCTGTTTTGGCCAGTGGCTTAGCAGAATAGAACTAGGTGGGAAAACTAAACTGAATGCTGGGAGAAAGACTGCAGAGTCAGTGAGACAACATCTAGCCGCCTTGCTGGTAGGCCACAAGCCTCATGGTAGAATACAAAATAATAGAAATGGGTTAATTTAAGATGTAAGAGCTAGCTAGAAATATGCTTAGGCTATTGGCCAAACAGTATTTACAAATAATATAGTTTCTGTGTGATTATTTTGGGCGGCCGGGAAACGAGCAAGCAGCCTCTGACAACAGAATCCCAGAGAACACATGCAGGAAAGTGTGTGTGGGAGGATACAAATGGAAAGAAAGAACCATAAAGAAGAAAACCATGCCAGCACACATTCAGTAAAAACTAAGTATGACTATTATCCAAATGAACTGTCTTATTCCCCAGACTTATTCCTGTTCTTTTCACTTTTAATAGCCCAATCTTGTTTTTCTAGCCTACTTTCTGTTGATAGGCAATGTGCCATGCTGTTGATCCATAGGCAATTCCACATGCCCAGTGCCAGAGTAGGACTCACAGGAGGGAGCTGGAAGGAGCAGCATGATGGTTTTCAGATAGGGCATGAGAGCCAGCGGCTTGCCTGCAGACGGCTCTCATTTCAGGCAGATTGTTCAAGGACCATGAGACGCCCCTCTCATCCTTCCACAGGCTTCTGATTGTAAGCATCCTCAGGCATTATCATCCTAATTTTGCAGATGATGAACCTAGGACATGGAGATATTGAGTGGCCTGCCCAAAGACTCATTCTAACTCTGAATGCTAATGCCAAATGAATGTCACAGCTACTCTTCCATGCAGTCGGGGGGAGAATGTTTCCTTTACTTAAATGAGACCACACATTTGGCTTCACAAAGAAACCCAGTGAATCCTGCATTGGGATGAAAAATGATATTTTCTTAAGTAAATCTAATAGCACAAAGGCACATACAACCCCTTCCTTGTAACCATGTCCTTATGTTATTTCAGGAATTACTTAGTCTTTATTGTCTCTTATCTCTTGAAGTAGTTTTAACAGAAAATCTGAAGAGGAATAGAAAACAGAGAACAAGAAACCTGTTATATTGCCTCACCTCTACCTCTTCCCACAGCCCCCTCTTACTAACAAGGTGTGTTAGCGTGATACGTGTGTTAGTTAGTGGGACATATGTTATCAGTCCCAATAGAGTCACTCTGGTGGTACGTGCCCTCTGGATTTGGGGATTATGATGGCATGTATGACAGTATTAAACAGAAGCTGTAGGGGCCCTTACACATTGTCATTCACCCCTCCTCAAACTCTTAGGGGAAGCAATCTTTTCTTACTGTCTCCATGACTGTCTTTTCCAGAAGGGCGTATGACTGAACTCTTGCAGCACACTGCCGTTTCAAATTTGTTTCTTTTAGTTGTGGTAGGCACTTAAGTTTCCTTTGTGTCTTCCGGGTTTGACAGCTTGCTTCCATCTGTAACTGAGTAATATTCCATTCATGAATGTGCAAAGTTCATGCATCTATTCATCTTGGTTGCTCCAAGATAGTTTGGCTTTTGGGAAGATGACCACTATAAACAACTGTATCCATGTTTAAAATATAAGTTTCTAATTTCATTATGTACACAGCAAGGAGCTCAATTGCTGCTCTACAGGGTAAGGATGGGTCTCACTTGGTTAGAAATGGCCATTTGTCTCCTGTAATGCCTGTACCATTTTGTGACATTACTAACATCTGGTTAGTAAAAGAGCTGACAATTGATTATCACTTCAGAGTATGACAGCTATTGTGGCAACATCCGACTCTAACACGCCTACATACATATGATGACAGTTACTTTCCTCTCAGTGTCTGCAGGGCTCAGGGTGCTCCCTGACTTGCTTACCTAATAAATGCCCATTAAGTGGCATCTCTACAGGAGGCAGAAACTTGGAACTGAAGGCAGAGTGGGGAATAAAACACATGGTCCCAGCACCGTGGGGCCGACAGAGCAACCTGACTCTGGATGCTGACATTCAGGTCTCATCACAGCAAGAAGAACCAAAGATCCTCATAGCAGCTTGCAGAGAAAATGCCCTGTATATAGACTAGGATAATGAAACAAAGACCCACAGCGTTCTTCAAATGTGGCCTTGCAAAGCTGCCAGGAAGAAATTGCCCTGCCAGAAGCCCAAGGAGGGAGGTGACTCGGGAACTAAAGCATGGGAGTTCTGGTTGAGGTTTCGGAATAAGAATGTTGCTCACCCCTGAGAGGGATTTTTGACAAGCACAAATGATGTGGGAAATCAGGCTTTTGAAATGAATACTTCAGTATAGACTACACAGAGCTATAATGACCCATTTTCAATAGATTGCACTAACAAATGTGCTCACATTTACTAATATTTAACACTAAACACTCAGATTTAAAGCTGCCCTCCCACCCTCCAATTCTTCCTACTCATAGGTTTCCTGCTCGTTGTTTCCCTCTAAGCCAGCTCCCATTAGCTACAAAGGGCTTCATGGAAATGGAAGCACAGCACCTGAGAGCCACTGCCAAGGTGTAACTCAGAACTTTGTGTCAAGGTTAGACCTCAGTGCCAATAAAGATTCATTAGGTACAAACACCTGACTCAGCAGTGTCTTTGCAGTGACCCGAACCCTTGTGCTGGCATGGAGCTTGGGAATTTCTCAACAGGGAGGCTGAAACAGTTTCTGATTTACCGGCAGCAGTGCAGAGATGGAGAGGGGCAGCCCACACAAGCAGGGGTGAGCAGGAGGAAAAGCAGGCAAGCTTGAAGAATAGCAGTCCTCAGCTCTGCTCAGGTACCTCCCATGGGCTCTCTCTGGGTGTGGAAACTGCCCTGTGCTGTTGAAGCTGGCTTCCAGATCTGGGCACGAGGGATCCTGATCCCTGAGCATGATAGCAGGAGCCTCTGAGACTGGTAAGGAACTCAAATTAGCTTGTGTTTCATCTAGGCAGCCTTTGAAGACCCCTAAATGTTCCAACTTCCAAACACTTAGCAACCTCATGGCTCCTACCCTAGTCTTCAGAGCAGACAAGGAGGATGGGGCAGTGCAGTCTAGCTAGCTATCTGTGCACTCCAGGTCAATGGGAGGACGCGGGACAAACTGGATATTTTGTTCATCTGGGTCCTCCCTGCTGTCTCTAGACTGTTCCTTATTAGGAACATGGGCATGGTGACCCGCCCAAACCTCCATCCCTTATCTCACGTCTGCTCTGTGCTTAGCCCCGAAGAGCCAAGTGAATCTTGTATTCATTTGCACTTGTCATAGGCATCTTAAATATAGCATGACCTGAGAAGAACTAGAGGCTACGGGTGAGACCTGGAGATTAGTACTCGCTTCGGTCTTTCCCTCAACTTTCCATACACACTCTTAGCCAATCCAGAAGCGATTCCTGAGGAATCTAACTTCAAATGAACCCTGACTCTACCCCTCTATCCATCTCCAACTCCACTGATAAAGTTCATTCCAGGATCTCTATAAGGATGGATACAAGAGCCCTACTGCCAGACCCGTCAGTCCAGTCTCCAAAGGGCAGCCATTGTGACCCTAGCAAAATTGGTTCACACCTTTTATTTCTTAGAACACTCAAAGGCCTCTACTTACCTGAATCCTCAATATCATCCTCAAAACTATATATACTGAGCCCTATCCATCTTCTCAGTCCCACCTGGCATAAATAGTGACAAATGATCACATCTTTAAAGAGACAGTCACGGCTTCCCCATGCAAGAAGCTACCACCCAATCATTCTCTCATATCTTATTTTCTGAAGTGTACTTACTGTCCTTCATAACACAAACACACACATTCACTCACACACACACATACTCACACATACATACACACATGCACTCACACACTATGCATATCTGCACTCATACACGTGCATACACACACACCTGCACTCACACAAGCATACACTCACACACACAGACTCACAACACACTCACATACACATCTGCACTCACACACATGCACACACACCTGCACTCACACAAGCATACACTCACACACACATACTCTCTCTCACACACACACATTTGCACTCACACACGTGCATACACACACACCTGCACTCACACAAGCATACACTCACACACACATACTCACGCACACACACACATGCACATATGCACTCATACACATGCACACACACCTGAACTCACACAAACATGTACACACATACTCTCTCACACACACACATCTGCACTCACACACATGCATACACACACCTGCACTCACACAAGCATGCACTCACACACACATATACTCATGCATACTCACACACACATGCATGTCACACACATGCATACACACACCTGCACTCACACAAACATGTACTCACACACACTCACTCACACATGCACTTGCACACACATACATGAACATTTGCACTCACTTACACACACACCTATGAACCATGTTCACTAAGCTACCTCCAGTGCCCAGAAGGATGGAAGGATGGATATATGGCACAAAAGGCTCTCAATGAGTATATTGTTGAAGGCATAAAAGCTAATATAAATATGACACTCATTTCCCCCTCTGGTGTTACAAGTGACTTTTAATTTTTCTTCCTGTTGAGGAAAAAAAATGCTGTCATTGGCTCAGTTTCAGAAGTGGTATTGCACAAAAGATATACTTCAGTGAGTGCTAGAACCCTGTTCAAACTCCAGGAGAGACACCCGAGACCATGGTAGTCCACACATTCCAACAAAGTCAATCCTTAGCTTGTGCACTTAGCCACCAAGTAGAATAATAACAAGTAGGATTCAAGGTAATATTTAAATACTTTTATCTATTTATTTTCTTCTGGTTGAATTCTCAATAGTGAAATGGATTCAGCTAAAGAATCAAAGCATTTCTGGAAAATCCCCAGGTTCACAATAATGAGACTCAAGGACACTCATGAGGGGATGGGGGATAGAAACCACTCGAACTCCCTGTGACTTGCAGTTCACCACAGTACCGTTTGTCTTTTTCCTTTTATTATTATACTCGCTTTTTTTTTTAAGGCTTCAAAAACACCCTTCATACTTTATAAGCTTTAAAGTAATGGAAACACTAGTCATTGTTGACTTTTGCCCATGCCTCAAATTCAATTTTAAAGAGATATCATCGGGGGGGCTAAAAGGCCCTGGGCTGTACTTAAAACCATAGTGAGCTGAATCATGTCTCCCTAACTCCCCCTGCGAGTATGTCTGCACAGACTTACAAAGTGCACACTGGTGCCAATAATTCTAAAGAGAAAAATTCTTGTGCTTCCAAGACCGGATCCAAAGCAAACAGAGCACAGCATGTATGGGTAGGTGTTGAGGGCTGTGAGGCCGAGATTTATGAGGAAAGATGAAAAGACCTCGAATGTGTGTAGCTTGGCTAAGGAGACATGATAACTGCCCTTAAATATTTGACAGGGTAAACACCAAAGGGGAAAGAAAATAGCAGCCAAAGCTACACAAGGAAGGCAATTAGAAGGTAATGAGAATCTTGGGCAAACAGGATAAAAAGCCGCCCTGGCAGGAGGACTCTGAATGGAAGAATAGCTTGCTTTGGTCCAGGACTCGTTACTACCCTTGGGGCCTTTCCTGGGGCTCCCCTGAAGCAAGAGCACTTGGCCCAACTTCCATACTAGCACAGGATGGCAAGAAGCCGAAGCCGGTGGGGAGGCAGCTGGGCCAAGAGCTCTGGAATCTCATCCCCATGATCTTCTGCCCTCCCTGCAGTCTACTGGCAAAGACAGACGATGTTTGCACAAGGTCATCTCGGGATCTAGAGTTAGACTGGGAGGGGAAGGGAGAAGAGGGCCAGATTCTCACCAACATGCCATGCACATCATGCCATGCATATCATGCCACACCAGCATGCCATGTGCATCATCCCACACCAACACGCTGTGCATAATCATCCCGCATCAACATGCCATGCGCATCATCCCACACCAACACGCTGTGCATAATCATCCCGCATCAACATGTTGTACACATCATCTCACACCAACATGCCATGTACATGCCATACCAATACACTGTGCACATCATCCCATAACCTCACTCCAGAGCCAAGGTTCCCATGCATAGCTGAGAAGCATCCCACCTAGGAAATGAGAAGATATTCTCATAGCCAAAGCTGGAAGTCAGAGGACAGACTGAAATCCAAACATCTGTCACTCTGGTACAGAGGATTTTCACTCAGTCACTGGTCCCAGAGCAAGAGGAGTCACCAACCCTTCTAGAAATTTCTCATTTCACCATTGTGTTTCTTTCAATCTTCTGTGGTATAGAAAAACTCTTCTCTCTACATCCCACTTATTTCTGACTTGGAAGAAATTCTCTGCATGAATGGTTCACCACCCAGCTTATCTTAGGTTCCTAGAAAACCACCAAATATACTGACCAGAACCCAGTCAGAACTACTACCACAGTCAATATTCAAAATTTCTAAGACTGCTTCTGGCATTTGCATGAAAATAAGCACATTGTCTTCCTACTAGATGTTACACTGGGGACATACAGGGATTTCTAAACAACCTTACCAAGCTGTTAGAGCCATGCGACATCCAGTACAGGTGCCACTGTTACCTTAATGACCTGAAATTTTCATGTTTAGCTGAGAAGAGGGTTAAAGCCATAGTAACCATTGCTTTTCTGTTTGTGACATTTCTACATACAGACTTATTTACAGGGAACTCTCTAAGTTTGCATCAGCTTACTCAGCTTTGTGTGGTTGGCCCAGACCAACTTGTTCAGGTTCGGTTGACTTTCATGAGTATTGGATGTCTTACAATAGTGGGTCTCAGGGCACACATAGGAATGGTAACGCAACTGCAAACACGAAACCCCTGTCTTCAATTCTGGCCAGATCAGGATTCCATTCTCAGAAGAATCCCATGAAGCAGGTGCTACTTCTCACAATGAACTACATTGTGAGAAGGTTCACGGGAATCAAGTCTCACGTGTGATGAAGGCATAGGTAGAGCTAAGACTACGATGCACCATTGCTGGGTTACAAGGACAAACAGGAATGTCTGGGTCACAAAGGACTGTCATCAACTGGAGAAATCGAGACAAGCATGAGGATCAGCAAGGCAAAGTACCACGGGCTGGATGTCCAGGAAGGAGACTTAGCTGAAATTCTGAGGGTGAGAAGTCATTGAGGAAAGAAACAGCAAAGAAAGGATTCAAGATGGGTCAACCACATGAGGAGCCTGGGCCTATTCTGGAGATCTCTGAGTAGAGATTGCCCTCAGATAGCAGAGTGAGGGATGGCAGGCCTAAACTTGGTGTATGCTTTAGTGAAGTTATCAGACAGCAGGGAGGACCTTGAACAGAATAGCTGCCAAGGAGCTATGCAGAAGTTCTACAAAATGTCTTGGCAAAGACCTGCTACATGCTTGCTAAGGGCAGAGAGTCTAAAGAGGGTTGTCTCAGCAAGCTTGATAAGTCTCTCTCCATGGCACGGAACATGGAGCCCTGCAAACTGTGAAGATAGATCACCTTCTAAAGTGATTAAACCATAACCATCAGTAGCTATCTAGAACCTTCTAACATGGAGCTGAAGCTAAGACTGAAGCACGATTCTGACAATCCTATGTGTATGTTCCCCACGTCCTCAGGTATCCCAAAATGGAAACTTTTAAATGATGACAAAGCAAGCATGACAAGAAAAATAGAGTCAGAAAATTTTTAAAGACCAGGGGTTCGAAATCTATAACTGTCTGGAAATGTTTGACCAAGAAGCAAACAACCTCTGCATTGCACTATTTACATAACTTATCACAAATGATTATTAAATGCCATAAGACAGGCCTCAAAGGAAGTACTAAACTAGAATACTAACCATGTAGGAAGATCCATAGAAAATAAATGGAAGACATGTGTCCTATAAAATCAAACATTTTAACAGGCTGATGCTTTTGACTATCTGGAAATCTCACTCCTGTGGAACCTTTGCCTGAAATGTGACCAAGAAGATGCCATATGCTGGTGATGGTAACAGAATTGGTGGGCCAATCATTCTAGAACGTCTAAGCATTTCTATAGAGCATGCATAAAGCACGAGGCCATGGATGAGGTTGTGGTTAGCTGAGAAAAATCCAAAGCAGTGTCTCCCTCTACAGCAGAACCTGTGAGGGCTGTTTTGAGGTACCTGTGATCTTCCAGTGCTCCTGGCACCCACACATTCAGCTCACTGAGAGAAAGGCTATGTTTTCTCCATGTACCTCTATCTCATGAGGGGCCTCCTACAGAACCAAACTACAGTGGGTGCTTAATAAAGGGCTGAGTAATAAAAAGTAGATGAATAAATGATGATCCTCAAATAAGAGAAAACTGACTTATGTAAGCATCTGTTTAAACAAATGCCATCAAGAATCAGAGTTTCCCACATTGGAGCACCGGACTGAAATCTCAAGGTCCAAATCAGGAGCAGAAGGAGAGAGAGCACGAGCAAGGAACTCAGGACCCCGAGGGGTGCACCCACACACTGAGACAATGGGGATGTTCTATCGGGAACTCACCAAGGCCAGCTGGCCTGGCTCTGAAAAAGCATGGGATAAAATCGGACTCGCTGAACATAGGGGACAATGAGGACTACTGAGAACTCAAGAACAATGGCTGGGTTTTTGATCCTACTGAACGTACTGGCTTTGTAGGAGCCTAGGCAGTTTGGATGCTCACCTTACTAGACCTGGATGGAGGTGGGTGGTCCTTGGACTTCCCACAGGACAGGGAACCCTGATTGCTCTTAGGGCTGATGAGGGAGGGGGACTTAATTGGGGGAGGGGGAGGGAAATGGGAGGCGGTGGCGGGGAGGAGGCAGAAATCTTTAATAAATAAATAAATAAATTTAAAATAAAAAATAAAAGAATCAGAGTCTCATTGTGAAGCTAGACTTGGTTAGAGCCTCCAGAAAGAGATTTCAATGAACTTATCAACCTTTGATTTAAAATGCAGAGAACCTCACTTCCCTGTCAAAGGTATTCCTTTTTATGTCCTCACAATAGAAGCTCAAGAGAGGATCAATCAGCATGGGACTGGAAAAGAATGGGGACATAAATACTGGATGGATCCAACCACCAACACATGAAACAGTGGCTGCACAGTCAATGCCTAAACCCAAGGGTTCTTTGTCCAAAGAATGAATGTATTAAATAGTCTACGTCTGCCTGGCAAAAGGCAGGCAACTGCTCTAGACAGAAGTAAACACAGAAGCCTTTGATGTTGACAATGGTAAGATTACTGAGCTTGGACTCTAAGGTGAGAATCTGAAGAAATCACAGCTGGACAGGGTGAGGGAAAGACAGGACATCCCCTAAGATACCAAAACCCAATAGGAACAGCAGATTTTCAGGATGCCTGGGTCGTGTGGTTTTGCTGGAAGGTTTGGGGGTTAGGAACTTAAACCTAATTAAAACGGAAAGAGGCATCTCATTGGTGATTGTATGGATAAGGAGGGGAATAACAAGGAAATCAAGGACTGAAGTGATATATGGAGCAAAGCTGGGAAGATAAGGTACAAACAGCTTGGTGCTGAGTCTGGGGAGACATTGAGGGCCGAGGCAAAAAGGGGCGACAGATGGGGCTGGTACCGCAAATGGGCTCCGTGTTGTCTTTGCTTCTGAATTCCTAAAAGGAGCTGCCTCTTAGGAAGGTCTCCTAATGAGAGCTTCCTAATGAGAAAGCTCAACATTCAGAACGAATGGATGCAGGCCAGGCGGGTAGATTCTGGCCCCAGTCCCAGCAGGCTGGGTTGTGGGGAGGATTGAGGGAGCCTCTTGCTTTGTTATAAGCCCTCCTCTCCAGTTCCTCCTCGGGAACCCTGCAGTGTGACCAAAGAGCCCAGTGCTGCAAAGACAAGAGCAGCTCAGAAACTCAGCATGCCTGTCCTAGGAATGCTTCTCTTGGGGGATTCTCTGCCAGCTTGCCTGCCACAGGCACCCACTTCCTCCCTGTCCCTGGGCAGATCAAGAGTTTCTCAGTTCAACTACAGGATGCTGATAGAAAAAGCAGCCTTTTCAGGCAGGTGTTTCCTGCCCAAGAGTCTATCCTCAGCAGAAAAAGATGAGCATATAAGTTTAGTGCAATTCACAATAATCCTCACAATGAGAAACTTTTGAATTATGGGCAAAGAAATAGAGGCACTTCCTCTGCAAACAAGAGACTGCCTGATGATGTGCCTTGAATTTCCATTTAAAAAGAAATAGATGTCTCTAAGAGTTCACAGTATCAAGTATTCTCTAACTGAAACATAATATGTCGATATCAGAGTATCAGCAAGAAAATTACTAGAAAATTACCCATTTTTACTTCAGTAGGGAGATTCTGTCAATTAAAAATATTTTATCTCACAGTTAAAATGTTAGAGTGAACCCCGGGTCATGGCTCTTTCAGACAAAAGAATTCCACTAAATGGCATTAATACAGATACTACCCCATAGCCACGGTATTCATGGATTACAGACCCATGAATTCAACCAATTGTAGGCCAAAAACTATTTGGGGAAGATGCACGCATCCCGAATTGTGTCTAGTTATATGTGTGTTTATGTCTATGTGTGAATGTGTGTGCACATGTGTGCTGGGTAGTTATGTCCACTTGACACAGGATAAACTCATCTGAGAGGAAGGAACCTCAACTAAGAAAATTCCTTCATGAGATCAGGTTATATGCAGGCCTGTGAAGCATTTTCTTAATTAGTGATCAATGGGGGAGCACCTAGCCCATTGTGGGGGTGTCACCCCTAGGCTGGTGGTCCTGGGTTTTATAGGAAAGCGGGCTAAGATGGGTGGTAGTGCACACCTTTAATCCCAGCACTTGGGAGGCAGAAGCAGGAGGCTCTCTGTGAGTTTGACACTAGCCTGGTGTACAAGAGTTAATCCCAGCACAGGCTTCAAAGCTACAGAGAAACCCTGTCTCTAAATAAATAAATAAATAAATAAATATTACAAAAAGGAAAAAAAGAAAGCAAGCAGGCTGAACAAGTCATGTGAAGAAAACCAGGAAGCAGCTCCTTCCATGGACTCTGCCTCAGCTCCTGCCTCTGCGTTCCTGTGAGATCCTATGTGCTGACTTTCTTCCATGACATACTACAATGTGGAAGTGTAAGCCAAATAAACATTTTCCTATCCAACTTGTGTTTTGGTCATGGTGTTTCATTGAAGGAACAGAAACTCTAACTAAGTCAATGGTCTTCCTTTCCTTTCCAAATTCTGGGGATTATAGGTATATATCATAGCACTTAGTCAGATCTCTCCCTCCCTTCCTTCCCCTTTTCTCCCTCCCTCCCTCTCTCTCCCTCCCTTTCTCCTCTCTCCTCCCTCTCTCTCCTCTCTCCTCCCTCTCTCTCCTCTCTCTCTCTCTGATGTGATGAGTGAAAAGCACACAAAGATCAGAAAACAAGGACAACTTTGGGTTTTGGTTCTCATCTTCCACCTTGTAAATATAACATGAATAAACCCTGACAACCTTCCTCATGCTGGGGCCCTTTAATACGGTTTCATTTTGTGATGATTCCCAACCATTAAATTAGTTCATTGCTACTTCATAACTGTAATGTTGCTACTATTATAAGTTGCAATGTAAATATCATATATGCAGGATATCTGATGTGTGACCCCAGTAAAAAAAAAAAAAAAGCTATCTGAACCCCACCCAAAGGGGTTCCAACAGTTTGAGATTTGTTTAGATTTTCTTATGGGTTACAAGTAATCTAGAAATGACTAAAAGCATACATGAGGTCATGTAGCTGTTATGTACTAACAGCATTTTAGATGAGCACTGGCAGGGTGAGATATCCAAATCTCCCAAGCTTCCTGCCCTTACATTTACCATGCGCCTTAAGGTGCTTCCCCTACACTGCACAGAACTTTCCTGTGGTCATCTACCGTGCTTCACCAAGCAGTACGTTCCAGACTTCGTATACAGCTCTTCGGACCTCATCCAGGGGAACTCCTTTCTAGTACAGACACATTTTCTGGGGGCTGGGGGTAAAATTTTTTCACATACTAAATTAGGGCTTCAGCTGCAGCACCCAAGGTGGACTCACTGAGCAGAGAGTGTGCTGAACTGCGTGGCATTTCTGTGAAGGTTGAGATGGAAAGGCAGGGCCCAGCACAGCTGTGGCTACTCTGTGGGGCCACACACAGAGCCTCTGTTGAGGGTGGCTCCTGCTTGAGAAAGGCACTTGCTGAGACTCTAACAGGGCCACTGTCCTCCCAGGTCAATCTTCACTTTGATATGAGACCAGCCCTGACTCCCCTTCTGCATTGTCTCCTTGACTGTGAGTGTCCAGGGAGTGTTTGCAGACATCCATCTAGTCAGTCCTGTGTCCAGCACCGTTCTTATCACTGATTTGTAATCTAACCTACTGGAGGAAACACGAGGCTCCAAGGTCTGAAGCCTCAACAGAGCTCAGAAAGGAGCCCTGTTAATACCGTGCCTGGAGTGGTACCCAGCCCACACCTCCAGCTAGCCGAAGAGCAAATCAGCTGCCCTATGAACCTCCCTGCACAGAGACCACCATTCCCCAACTTGAACAGAATTTCATATCTTTATAACAATACTTGGTCCTGTGCCCTCCTAAGGCAGCCGTGTGTGTGGATTTCATCACTCGTTCAAGACAATAACCTCTGATTCTGCAGCTGTCTTACCCATCTTTAAATGCCTACCACATACAGAGCATCATTCAGCAATGGCTCAGAGATTAGCAGCTTGGGAAATTCCAGTTAGGACACTCCAGAATAAGCATTCTCATATGTATAAAGATGACTCTATCACATTATACCACATCTGTATTATTTTTACATATTATTAAAATAAATATTATCTCTATGTTGATGGGCCGCATTCCAGGCTAACCTACTTGCCAGCTGTGTGGTCTTTGGCAAGTAACTTAGTTCTGGGTGTTAGTTTTCTCTTCAGCAAAGCAGGGAAATAGCACTATCTGTCCCTTAATATCACTGTGAAGATTAAATAAACTCACTCATACATATAATGGGATTAGAACCGTGCCTGGCCATTGGAAATTCTTAAACTGTTATATCTATTATTCTGTTATCATGACAATGATTGACTCTCCTTATTGACCCCTATGGTACTTAGAACATAAAAGAAAATAAAGTAAAAAGTAAAAAGTATCACTCTGGCAAGAGAGCCAAGTTTGAAAGTGTTGTTTATTACCTGAGCTGTGCAAGCATCCCCCAGCTGCTAAAACGTGGTAAAGGATTGTGAGTTCGAGGACAGTGGCTAGATAGAGCAGGCTCTAAGTTCTGAGCAGGATTAATGGCAGGAGATACTACCAATTCTTACCAGCCTCTTGGGACTTTGAGCACTCAGACAAGCAAATGCCAAGCTCTCCTCTCTAGGCTTTTGTTTCCATATACAAATCCCTCTATCTGTGGGTAGCTGGTGTCAAGGAGAGGCAACCTTCCGGGTTCCTTCTACATGTCTACACGACACCCCCAGACCGCATCGTATCTGTGCATTGCCTCCAGTGACATCTCCATCAAGCCGAGAAGGGATGAGCACTACAGTTCAGAACCTGGGGACCACCAGGTCAAGAAATCTTCTCCGAGGAACTCTGTTATGAAGCTAGTCAGCCATGGATGGATTCTGACCACTTAGGAAGTGTGGGTGATGGAGTGAATGAGCTCCGAAGCTGGCAGCTTCAAGGACCGCCACACCTTCTTCTGCATTTCTTTAGTAGTAACAAACAGGCATGACTCAGATGCCTATGCAATAAGAGGAATGGGATAAGTCACATGGTCCAAATGACCACAGGTGACACTTAGGTGACTGAGGAAAGTCTCTGAGAAATAACATTTAAGCAGAAATGAAAACCAAGTCCAGGGCACATTGCATGCCTATCTAGGAAACAAGCGGTCCAGGGCACATTGCATGCCTATCTAGGAAACAAGCGGTCCAGGGCACATTGCATGCCTGTCTAGGAAACAAGAGGTCCAGGGCACATTGCATGCCTATCTAGGAAACAAGCGGTCCAGGGAAGAGGACAGAAGGCACAAACAATCAGAGGGAGGACAGAGAAGAATTAGTAGGGCAGGAGAGGCCAGGAGGCAAGGTCAGGGAGATGATGGAGACAGAGACACTTGGGCCTTCTTCCCCATGGCAAAGAGCATGGTGACCTATTTTAGAAACTGCCCACATTTTGGAGATAAGAAGCCATAAAGGGACAGATCTTTAGGAAAAGAATCAGGAAGTGAAGGAACAGTTGCTGTGTAGATGGGGGGAACAGAGATTCAAGCAAGTCTCTGCTTAGAGAGCATCATATTTCCCGAGTGAAACCCTTTATGATGACAGAAGGTTCTTCAACTAATGGGCAAACAAATGACAGCCCGCCTAGGCTATGGAATTCTATGCAGCACTAAAGCATCTTGTAGGGCTTTCTTCTTCCAAGTCTTTGTAATCGTCTTCTGAGTAAGGGTGCAAACCCTATTTCAGACTGATTGTTTTCAAATATGACCTTATATTTTAAAAAGAATTTGTTTCTTTTTCAAAGCCCAATAACTTGTCACAAGTACTCTCAACAGACAGGTATGGTAGGGCATACCTGTAATCCAAGATACTTGGGAGACTGGTGAAATGAGATTTCTTAAAGCCAGTACTTTGGTGCCATCCTAGGTAACACAATAAGATCCTGTCTCCCCTCAAAATGCTATTGATAAGTCAAAAATCTACTCATAAATACACCAAAAGTAAGATGCATTCATGGATGGCTAGAGAGAAAGATAGATGGAAAAGCACATGAAGAGGCATGTTTGTCTTAATTTTGTTGTATATACATTTGAACATTTTTATAATAAAATATTGGTAGAGAAAGGTTACAATATTATACATACCTGAATAACATTAGAAGCAACGCTGTAAATATCTTTTAAAAACATGACGCTAACATGCCTACAGCGGGCTTCCTGGAAGATTTCTCCCCACACAGACACTTTCCTTTCTCCCTGTCAACATCGCAAATGAGCTGACCGCTCCCACTCCTAATCTTTGGAGAAGTCTTTTTTTCTCAAACAACTGTCTGCCATCACTAAATAAATGAGTATAAAAGTCAAGATTATCCCCTAAACAGTCACACATTATCACACAAATGATACCCCTTAAAGCCACAAGACAATTATGATTTGAAGGAATTTTGTGACTTGTCATGTGCCACCCTGAAACTAAAAACACACTACTGTTATATTGGGAGGTTTTTAACTCTAACTTATAGAGTATATTCCACAGCCCACTTGCAAAGAACTATGCTGTGAACTTGGATTTTAAAATTCTTAGAACTGGCAAGAATAATTTTAAATTACGTAGGTTTCAAATCTTTCTGTAAGCAAACTCTTCTGATCAACCCTCTGGCTCACTAGAAGTCTGTCTTATCTTACTGAGCACTTATCCTGTATGAGGTGCTATCCTTGGTGATCAAGACACACAGGACAGTCTTCGTCTTCTTGGGACTCAGTTCATAATGAGAGAGAAAATGAAGGCTGGCTGCACGGAAGGTGCTGTAACCAAGCATTAGGAGGCCACTCACGATGGTTATTCTGGGTTGTCAACGTGACTGCATCTAGGCGTAACTAAAAACCAAGCAGGTGGTACACCTATGAGGGATTTTTTTTCCTTAATTAAATCATCTGAAGTGGGAAGACTCACTTTTAATTTGGATCTTTGGAGGTGGTAAGATCCACGTTTCACCTGGGTCACACCTGACATGGAAGAAAGCTTGCTCTCTGCCCCTTGCACTTGCTCTATCATGTCAATTCCTTTGCTGACAGTAACTTCATGACTCTGGCATCTCTTCAAGACCAACGGAGACATCCAGCTTCATGGACTGAACAACTACTGGATTCTTGGACTGTCACTAGTAAACAGCTACTGTCGGACTAGCAGGACCACAGTCTGTGAGCCATTCTAATAAATCCATATATATCCCATATAATATAATTATTTATTTCCATGTAATTTATGAATATATAAATTATAATATATTCACTCTCTAAGTTCTGTTCCCCTAGTGAGCCCTGACTAATACATCCCCCAAAGGCACAGTGTCAAAGACTCAATCCTTGATCTTTCAGAGTGTGCCATTGAAGGCTCTGTTGAATGTCATTTTTCTTCTTCTCTTACATCCCAGTCATGAGGTGAATGGTCTTCCTTTGCTACAAGCCTCCCAAGTGCATAAGCATCAGCCAACCATGAACTGAAAATGCCAAAACTATGAGACAAAGCAACCCTTTTATGTTTATAAGTTCATCCACCCTGCTTAATTTGCTGTAGCAGAAAAAGGTGACTATCAGGAAAAAAAGGTGATGTCACACACACTGGTTTGCATGAGAGTGGTTCTCATAGGCTCATTTATTTACATGCTCAGTCCCCAGCTACTGAACTATTAGGAGGTGTGGCCTTGTTGGAGGAGGTGTGTCACTGTGGGTGGGCTTTGAGGTTTCAAAAGCCCATGCCAGGCCCAGTGTCCACCCACCTCTCTGCCTGTTTGCCTGAGTGTCCTTCTCCAGCCCCATGCCTACCCCTATGCTACCATGCTCTCCACTGATGATGGACTAAGCCTCTGATACTACAACCAAGCTCCCAACTAAATGCTTTCCATTGTAAGAGTTGCCTTGGTCATGGTGTCTCACTACAGCAAAAGAATACGAAGACATACACAGATGAATTTAATGAAGAAAATATAAACAGGACAACATGAGAGATAATAGCTCAAGGGTGTGGGCGATAAAGGGAGGTAGAGGTAGCATCTTGTGGTAAGGCAGGGGGCTTTCCCTCTTAGACAAGACAGACAAGACTGCCCAAAAGAGAGTCTGGGTAAATTGCGCATGAGTAGAATCATCAGAATCTGGCCAACAGGATCCTATTCAGAGAGAGTTCTGTAAGTATAGACATGGAGTAAAAATGTCTAAGGAACTGGATGGCAGTCCCATAAAGGTCCCTGTGGGGACTCCCAGGGGCAGAGCTGGATAGTCAGGAAGGGCCAGAATCACACAGGGGGTCTGCCAATGGCTTTTGATTTCATTAAAGAAAATGAGAAATGATGGGAGTGATGAGGTGCCTGTAATTAAAAATTAGCCTCCTGAGTCCATACCATTTACTGATACAAAGAAACTCCAAAGACTGAAAGATGCCCAAGTCAAACTCCAAAGACTGAAAGATGCCAAAGTCAGTGAGAGTAACAGGGCTGTGGAGAAACTGGTATTTCTGTGGAGATTAAGATCACAATGGCTGCCGGGCGGTGGTGGCGCACGCCTTTAATCCCAGCACTTGGGAGGCAGAGGCAGGCGGATCTCTGTGAGTTCGAGACCAGCCTGGTCTACAGAGCTAGTTCCAGGACAGGCTCCAAAACCACAGAGAAACTCTGTCTCGAAAAAACCAAAAAAAAAAAAAAAAGATCACAATGGCTGCAATACCAAGTGATCACTAGAAACAACAATTAATACTTATGTGTATCCAGAACTAGGACACATGTTAGAGGTCGTATATCCCACATGCCCCCAAGAAAAGGTCAGGCAAAGCGTTTGTTTTTATGGTTGGCCTTCCTGGGGCATAGAGAGAAAGTCACCTTCCTTTAGTCACTGAGTCAGAACTTGAACCTGGATCCAGGTGAGTCCTAGATCTATATCTTCCTCACTTAAGTCAGGTGACTGCAACGCACAGACTCTTTGTATGGCACGTTGGCTGGCATGTTGGGGAACGTCAGAGACACAGGTTGGCATGTTGGGGAACATCAGCTGGCATGTTGGGGAATGTCAGAGATGCCAGCTGGCATGTTGGGGAATGTCAGAGACGCAGGCTGGCATGATGGGGAATGTCAGAGACTCAGGCTAGCAACACCATGACAGCTCAGCATGTACAGGTACCAGCAGCAAGCCTAAAGAGCCAAGTTCAATGTGCCATATCCACCTGGAAAGAGAGAATCAACTCCTGTGAGTTGTCTTCTGACTTCCACTCATGTGCTAAAGTATGTACATGCATGCACAGCCACACCTTGACAGGAAACAACTGTAAAAAAAGAAAAAGACATTGTCTATAAACTGGTAAAAAATAGGCTAGATATTCGTATTTTCATAGTTCATCATAGCACAAGTACACACACATATATACATGCACATACAAACACACATATGTACATACACGTACAAACATACATATATATACACACATATTTGGGCTGATGAGATGAAGAGGAGAGAAGATAAAGAAAGAACATGGCTGGACATTTTCAAGTTTGCTGTCTTTTCTGTGTCAATAGACACATGCTAACAATATGCTTAGTTCATAAAAAAAAAAAAAAGGCACACACACCAACAGCAGGATAGAGGTCTCGTGTTCCTTTCTGGTCCAAAGTAAACAAGTCAGTTTTATTACTGGGACCCATCACCCGAGCTGCAGGAGAAAAACATTGTTCCTGAGTGTCTTCTTGCCACGGTGCCTTTATGCATCCGTGATTGCAGTAGTTTAACCTCTAGAATAAAGCAGACTCATGACTGGATGCCGAGTTACAGCACAGTTTCTGAGCTGGTCACTTCTCCCATCACTTACTATTGTCACTGCTGTTTACTGGGAACACAGGCACAGCTCTGGCAGCAGCCACTCAGCCGAAAAAGACATGAAAGGTACCCAGACATTTTGAAGGAAAGGGGACAGATATGTCGTGTGTGTGTGTGTGTGTATGTGTGTGTGTGTGTGTGTGTACACACGCACTTGTGTCGCTATGTGTGGACACTGGATGTCATCATCATTCATTGCCTCTCTATCTTAGCTTTTGAGTCAGTGCTGCCCATTGAACCTGGACCTCACTGTTTTGACTAGATGCGCATCCAGCCAAGATTCCCCAGGATCTGCTTCTCAGCACTCAGGTTACAGACCCATGTTATCATGTTTAGCTTTTCCTGGAGCCTGGGGTTTTGAACTCAGGTCCTCATATTTGCACAGCAAGCACTCTGCCCACTGAGCCATGTCCTCCAACCCCAGATCTTAAAGAAGGAAGGAGTCCATATCTTGATTTAGTGTGGACAGTTAAGTCAACATAGAGTGCCCCAGTGATTTGGCCATCCTGCCTAGCCTGGGGTCTTCCTTTAGGCTTTGGTTCACATAGCTCCTGAGTACGAGAGCAGCTCATCATCCAGACACTATGTAGAAGAGGCCATTTGAACAGACAGTGTATTAAGGGACAGAAGAAAGGAGATAATATGACTAAGATAATACGACCAAGGACCCAAGGATCAAAGAATAATAAAGCATGCACTTTGGGGCCATCAACTCAAGTACAGGACTGGCAAAGGGCTGCTTTAAGAAACCATCCTTTGCTAAGAAAGATCTGACCTGGTGTCCCAGTAGGACCTTCAACTGTTGCAGAACAACTTCATTTTCAGCTCCTATAGGGAGAATAGGACTCAAGCAATTCCAGCTTTAGCTTGGGTGCTGTTGCAAGCGCACCCATTTTAAACGCATCCTTAAGATAAAGGGGCAAGTACATGGCAGATGCAGGCTTTTGGATCAGACTCTATGTATCTGTGCTACCATACTCTCCCTCCATCATCCTGAACGTCCTTCTTCTGCCATGAAGAGTAGTAACAACAGCTGCAACAGATTGAATGTGCCCCTCTGCAATAGAGTGCTGTCAACATAATCACATTGAGGAGTGGGGTCTTAACAGGCATCTAGGTGCTGTGGGCTCCTCCCTGGCACATGGAATTGGTATTCTTAGGAAGGCACTTGATGAGGGAACTTTCAGGTTCTGCAAGGAAGGTACAGTAAAAAAGACCCTTGCCATCTGCCAGGACCTCGATTTTGGAACTCCTGACCTCCAGACCTATGAAAGAACAAATGTCTGCCTTGTATAAATTATCCAGCCTCATGAATTAAATTCTAGCAACACAAAGCAAGCAAGGACAACTACCAACCTCCTAAGAGTTGACAAAAGGAATGCGTGTGCTCAGTGAGAATAGAGCACAAGAAAAGGCCAAGTACAAAGAAAGTTAGTAAGAACGCTAATTATAAGTGATAGTCTTCCTCTGTAGCAAGGACAAGGCTTCAAATATTGCCGTATCATCAGGAGCTTTCACCACAGAAGCCCGCCTGGGGTAGCCATCTGTCTGTCATCTGTCTCTCACCTTGTCTGCTTACACAGAAAGTTGAGTTAACTCATATTCAAAACATATAATTATTCTGGGCCCCTCTGTTGCCTGGCTTTTCCCCCTGAAGACCTGCCCCTCACAAACCCCTTTTTCCTCCCTTCCTGGCATGCAACCTAACAAATAGACTTGACGGATGTCCATAACTAGGCATCGACAAAACGCATGGGTGTTTTAAATGCTTTTCATTTCATTGTATCATTTTATTCAAGATCAACATGGGCCATTCACTGCTTCCCATGGCCAAATTCATCATATTCCCCTGGGGCAGGTTCTAAAGAATCTCT
This sequence comes from Chionomys nivalis, assembly GCF_950005125.1. Taxonomy (NCBI): domain Eukaryota; kingdom Metazoa; phylum Chordata; class Mammalia; order Rodentia; family Cricetidae; genus Chionomys; species Chionomys nivalis. The sequence continues at coordinate 26,695,374 of NC_080090.1, read as the reverse complement.
GATCACCATCCTGAATCATGTCAGTGCAAGCGGTCTCCTCACTCCTGCTCATTCGCTGCAGTTCTTTAAAATGCCTCACATAACTTTTGGGAAGTTGCTCTAAAGAACATGGATAATTACTTAGGACTGAGTACAGTTTACAATGGATCTGTAACTGTTAAAGTCACAGGGCAGGAAGCCAGCCTGGGATGCACACTAGCTTGAGTACACTAAAGCCTGGCCTGCTGCCTGTCCACCCTGTCAATCTTTTGCTGAGTTGAAAGGCCAGGCTACTGAGCTCAGGTGAGTTTCCTCATCTAAACCCTCTGTTGGATTTCCTGGTCTGACCTTCCTCAGATAAGCAATGACAATGATAATGAGAGATCTGGCAATGCCAGGCATCATAAAGTGAAGATATGTTCCACTTGGACCACTTGCCCACCATTCTTCCTGGGAACAATGCTTGCTGACAGGCTCCTGGGGCGCCAGCTTGTGCCAAGCAGGAGGCTTCCTTGTAAGTAGAAGATGGTAAGTGGGGGCTCTCCACCTGGGGTTTTGAGGAGATGAAAGTTTCCTCTAAGGGACCTCCCTAAAATAATATATGCCATGGAACCAAACATATGAATGGGGTACAGTGTTAATTTAACACGCACACGCACACACACGCGCACACACACACACACATACAGTGTGACTGTAAGAAGAAGAAGGTCTTTTTGGGAGATGTAAATAGGTTCATTCCATACAGGTAGGGCACTGATACATCCAAGAAAGGATTTCATTCAAATGAAACCTGGTAAACCAATGAGTGTTGAGGAGGCTACTTACAAGAGCGTGGGTGAGTCATGGACAGCTATGCTATCGGATTGACCATAGAACAACAACTGGCATCTAAATGATGAATGGTCCTACGCTAGTCTGCTGTTTCCCTCCTATGCAGTGGTAACTGGATGTCAGAGAAGGAAAGAGCCTGCACCAGAGAGCTCATGGAAACCTTTTGCTTAGTCCAACTTGACCAGGGAGACGAATGCTAACGTGTCTGTTCTCATTAGGTTCTCCTATGGGTAAGCAGAGCTTCTCGGCTTCAAGCCAGCAATGGTCATGTCCAACAAGAAAAAACATCTGTGCACCCTTGCTCACTGATCATGAAAGGATAGTCACCACTTCCCTCTCCTACTTTAATTTGTAGTCTTCAAATTTTTCTTTTAGGTCTCCATGTTCCATGTTGTCATAGACTGTAGTCAACCACACACATAAAAAAATAAAATAAAATAGAATTTCCTTCCCTGGAAGACACACAAACAATCCCTCTCGCATAAAACCCCAATAACAAACCAACGCTGGAGTCCGCCAGAGCTCACTCTTGGAACAAATGTGGGGATTAGGTTTACCTACAGGGCATTGGTGACCTGAAAGTGGACACCCTGGAAAGTCTTTACCCAGAATGCACGATGGCCTTCCCAAAGCCCCATAGACAAAACTCATTTCCACGAAACTTTCCCAGGCTTTCTACACTAGACCAGTGGTTCTCAGCCTTCCTAATGCTGAGACACTTTAATACAGTTCCTTATGTTATAGTGACCCCAACCTTAATATTATTTTTGTGGCTACTTTGTAAGTGCAATGTTGCTACTGTTATGAATTGTAACATAGAGAGGAATCTTTGGAGATAGAGGTTTATCAAAGGGGTTAGCCCACAGACTGAGAACCACTGCCATGTCTCCCAGCAACTACTGAGGCCATATGCAATTAGGATAGATTGTGTACAAATGGCTGCCAGATGGGGCTGGATACTTAGGTGAGAGTTCACTGGCCTCCCCTCCCAGCCTTCTCTAAAGGAATGTCCATACCCAGAGAGCCCAGAATGATGCCCTTTGCAAGCAAGCAGAGCAGACTTGGTGAAAGGGCAACTGTTTTGCTTGGAGGCTAGCACTACACACTACAGACACTGAGCTAGAGAGCTTCCTATAGAAAGGTTCTCGTAGTGGCTAAACATTGTAACCTGCATCACAGTTGACAGTACTGGAGGGTAGGAAGTTCAAGTGGGTCAGACTAGACGGTTTCTCTATTAAATTAATGACTGAGAAGGGACCAGAGCCAGGTCCCTCCAGCCTGTGATTCTCCATGTTCACATTGCTGATGACTCACACTCACCACTCACCACGTCTTCTCACAGTCAAGACGTCAGGCTCAGGCTGCACTGTGCTTCCTTATTTGCTCCCACATTGGTCCTGAGGTCACCTGTGTGGCTGTTTCTATCTTAAACAGCACGTAGCCTGGACTCAAACACTGACCTACCGCTATCTTTAATGGGACCTGGTCACACGCCAGGATGTCCATTTTACAGGTTTCATAAGAATGGCAGCTATCCTCAGCTCCCCAAGATACCAAGCTGTCACACACACACTGTTCCCCAAAGAAGCAATGAGTCAGTGTACCCGGGGCTTCCTGGATATCTGTCCAGTTAAAAGTCCCAGATGCAGAAGATACACTGTGGGCAAATGCTCTGTGGTCCTGCTTCCATAACAGAACGTTCTTCTGAAGGCCAGACTTTAAATTGCTAGAATTGCTGAGATGTACTAAGAGTACCTGCTTTAAGAAGCTATTACTGAAAGTCAGCAAATTACAGGCTTTCTCTTCATAATTGCTTTCAGCATTGAGGCCCAGTGCGATATGGGGCTGCAGGATTAACAGGTGACTGTCCCTCTTGGGGTGACCCCTACTATGTTCCTTCCACCCACTAATTGCCCCTGTTGGGTGGCAGAGCTCCCAAAATAGGACAGTCTTGCACCAGCCCGTATGCTAACTGAGCTGCAAGTCACAAGCATTGCTTCCAAGCGTGGGGGGAGCTCCACACCTGACGGATGGTACACAGCCCTGTTCTCTGCCCCAAGAGTACATCACTGAGGTGGGAAGGAGAGATGGCTAACCACAAGGGAGCCAAGACTTGTCCAAGAACACATGCTGTCCACCGAGTTAGGGTTGTGGTGTGCTGGGCATGGGACAGGTGTTTGAGGGAGCATTCAAATAAATATAGCAATGAGCCACTTCTGTCCCCCATGAGCTCTACCTTGTAGACTTCACAACAAGAAGCCCTCGTTTTGCTAGATGCCAACTTCACCACCACCTACTTCGTTTCTCGACGTCTTACCATACCCGCTCTCCATCCCTCTCCTGCCGCATCTTCTGCCCTGAGCCATAATGCCAGCCCAGAAGGTGCTCGGTCATCTTGCTCTCCAACTCACTCTACTTAGGCACCAGCTAGAAAGATAAGCCTCTCCTCCTCTAACTCCCCCAAAGGACCTAACAGTGCGTAACCTGAGCTTCCAGGATGGCATAACACACAGCCTGCCCTGTGGGTGATGTAGACCAGGAAAGGTAGTCCCAGGAGGGTGAGCACTGCACACCTCCATGCAGGTGATGGACAGATGAAAGGCGGCATAGAACAGAAAGAGAGGACGAATGATAAGCTGCATCTCCATTCTTGTATTCCTTCTTCTTGAGATGACAAGCATTCTTAAAGAAATGCACACTTCATCCGAGTCGCGATGGGCACTAGCTCAAAGGGTTCCGCAACCATTCCATTCATAGCTGCAGCTGGCAGATAAATCAGAGCGCCTGAACTCGACTCACACATGCATCCAATCTGTTTCAGAGCAGCCTAAGTAGATACACATGGGTCTCAATCATATGTGAAGCACATCTCGGCAAAGCTGCTTAAAAGAACGCAAGAATAACAAGGTACTGTGTTGGGGGGTGGGGGGGGCAGGCAATGATTAAACAGCTGTTATTTTAAATTCTAACTACTCAGTTATTAAGACAAGTTATACACATGACAAACATCAGGAAGGAGATGTGAGAGTCTAATTTAAAGTCATTGACTATGCAAATGTGAAATTTCAAAATATGTAAATGCACCACACTGGGATAAAAAGGAAGGATATGTGGGGCTAATTTCTTCCTGTTAATTCTGCTAAAATAACTCCTTTATTGTTGCGTTCCTGTCACGGCAAGGTTTCTGTGTTGTTGTTGATGAAGCCTTAATGCTCTTTTCCGAGAATGAAGTTTGATTAATTATTTTGTTCTATAAGTTGCCTGCACAGCAAGATAAGTGCTGCATATTCAAATGCAGCCCCCTGAGCATTGTTCCTCCCCTCCTCCACCTAGAGATATGGCCTCCGTGATCATTCTCCTGCGCTAGCAGGGCAGGACAGTGTCGCTCTCGCACTTTGGTTATTGCTTGTTTTATTTTGTTTCTGATTCTATCAATGAGATCAGACTGGGAATTATTTTCATTAGATCAGGACTTCTTGGAGACTGGGGGAAAAACACCGCACAACTTGACAAGAGAGACTTTCGGCAGCTGAGAGCCTCAACAAGGGCTGAATTCCAACTATTCAAGGGGAAGAAAATCTCTAGACAAGTCTGAGCTGGGGTGATAGAGAGAGAGAGACCCCGTATCACCTTAAACTACAGTATTGCCTGAGATCCTGGCATCATCCTCCCCAGGTTCCACTTAATCTCATGTCACAGAGGTGCATCACTTAAGTGGCACGGTGTGCGGCACAGCACACACACTTAGCAAATGAGAAGGGGTGCTAGTCATTTGTCTCTTACCGCTGTGACAAAATCTTGCACTTCAAGGCAAGAGAGTCTTTCTTCTGGCCTATGGTTCCAGGAGACACAGTCTCTCACAGTAGCAGAGCCAGCGGCTGCCTGGCCACATTGTGTCTACAGTCAAGATGTAAAAAGTACACAGGAAGTGGGGACAGGAAGTAAAACCTCAGAACCAGTGCAGTGTGACCTATATCTTCCAGCATGGCTCTGCTTCCTAATGGTTCCACAACTGTCCTGAACAGTTGGGGGTCAAGTGTTTGGACATAAGAGCCGATGGGGACATTTTATACAGACACAGCAATAGAAGCACTAGCAGGGTGATAGCAATGCTGATATCTACGGTGACAACCGGAAGGAAGTCTCTAGCTAGCTTCCACACAGCAGATGTGCTAATTGCAGGAGCTGTCACGTGTCCTGCAGAGACGTTTTCAAACTTCATCTGCTTAAGAGTTTGTGCTCCCTGGATGAGGTTGTAGCCATTTCTGACTGATGAAGGAATAAGTTATAAACGCAGTGGCTTGAAGGCCAGAGTAGGAATAGCTGTGCCTGGGAGCTGAGAGCACACGGATGGACTAGGCAATCCATTCTGACTGCAGCCCTATCTATGTTAACAGAGCCCCGGATGGCCACACCTCTCCATCGCTCAAGCTTTAAATCTGGGTATATTTTTTATATTATTTCATGTTTTTCTTTTGAGCAACTGTACACTTCAGGAAATGATTCTTCCAAATTTCTTTATATAAATACAACTTTTTAGGCCACCATGCACGTTGCTTTTTTTTTTTTTTTTTTTTTTTTTGGTTTTTCGAGACAGGGTTTCTCTGTGGTTTTGGAGCCTGTCCTGGAACTAGCTCTTGTAGACCAGGCTGGTCTCGAACTCACAGAGATCCGCCTGCCTCTGCCTCCCGAGTGCTGGGATTAAAGGCGTGCGCCACCACCACCTGGCTCACGTTGCTTTTTTGACAAGATCTTTTTTATCATATGAACTACCTTCCTGTAACAATAAAAACAGATCTATATCACTTCTTCAATGGCTACATAAAAGTAACATCTCTTTTCTAGTTTTATATATAATTCCTTCTTCCCCTAAAGCCTGTACAAGCCAGATCACAGGCATCGAATTCTGACAGGGTTTCACCTTTCTCTGTCCCTGTCTCTGCAAGGATTCCCATGAGTATGAACTGGCTCACCATCACATGCGTTTGTACATACAGACGCTCAAACACACAGGGGTAGATCCAGGGCAAAGGTCACCGAATCTACTCCCCACCACACGTTCACCTTTGCCAAGCAAAGGCTGGGTCTCCCCTAGAACAGAATCATCCAGATCACAACCAACCAAGAGGCCGATGCTGATTTTCCTCCCTGAGGCACAAGCTGTGCGTCCCCTCCCTAGACCATGACTATGGAGATTGGGTGCAACAGCAGTCGAAGGGAGGCCACAAGGATCCTTGCATGCCCTGCTTTTCTTTAAGCTTCCCAGCTTTCTGCAGGAGCCCTGTGTCCACTCACTTCTGGGCGGATACGCTGAGATCACTATCTGCACAGTCACGAGTGACACACTTCAGCCCCTGCTTGTGGGTGAGAAGACATCTCACTGGCCGGTGTGGGAGGCCACGAGCCACTCCCATGATGACCTAGATCCTCATCTCACCTCCACACTAGGCTTCCAGAAGGCTCTTGGAGTGGTCCCTTTTGAACCTGATAAAATGATGGAGAGTCACTGTGTGCAGAGTACACCCCAGGAGTTGATGATCCGCACCAACTGATGCAGAAAGAAAAAATCAATTAAAAAGCATATAAAGAAATCTCCCCACACTTGTTCCTGATGGTACAAAGCAGTACAAGTCTTCTATTCAAGCAGCCAGCGAACCAGGGATGTGCAGTGAACGACCTCCTAGCTGATTGTGAACAAAGACTCTGATTGCTAGCGAGGGCTGTCATCTGTCTGCTGAATGCTGCGTAAATGAAACACCAATGAATCCCTAACTACCTTTTCATTTTCCCCTCCTAACCTAATTTAGAAAGCGTAAATAATTTCACGTTTGCAGGCCCAGCTGTTCCTGTTCTCCGTAGGGGAAACTGAGTAATGACCAAAAAGCTGCTACCAATGCCACCAACAATCCCCGGCTGCACAAAGTGGATGCACATTCAAAATGTTGCTGGAAACTGTGATCTGTTGTTAGTAATTTATACAGGCAGAACCAGTGGTCTTTTATTATTGTTATTATTATTACCACAATTATTATGGTTTTATTTTGTCATTTGAATCTTTTGATGATGACATGTCAGTAATTCACTGTAATTTCCTACCACCCACAAACCTTTTAAGATTTCTTTCACTGTGGCTGAGTGTAAATTAAGTGACATTATTTCCTACCTAGCCCAGTGTGTTGGAACAACATTATCCTTTGAGAGCAGCAAATAGGAGCGGGCCTCTTTGTGTGGCCCTGCCTTCCCCTGCCAGACCAGCCCACCTGCGCAGGTTGAGTTGAAGCACTAAGCACGCACTCCACCCTCAGAGCAGCCCCGAGGTCCTAAACACGAGGAACCAGCTGGCCCAGGAGCATACGCAGGGTTATTACACAGTCTCTCTCGAAACTTCCTGGAGGGATGGAAGTGCTCTTTGGCTAATGGCAGAAAACACTGTTGTAATTTCATATGGGGTTGGCGATCCATGACCACAGATAGCCAGGATAGAGAAAATGGCTAAGGACTCATGGGAAATGCTGTGGCTCTTCACCCTCACTCACTCCTGGAGCAAAGCTTTCTCCAGCATGGGGTGCTCACCCCATCAGCATGGCCCATTTGGACACTCACAAAACTCCTGTCTCAAGGCCATGAGTACAACGGGAACATGGTGTCGTGGTTGCTTCCCTGACAACCTCTTGGTCCCTGTAGGGGACTGAAATCTAAGCACTGGAGTAGAACACTTGGAACTCTCCACACATCCTGACGATAGCAATGATGGTGACGATGTCACGGTGATGACTTAGAGCAGGGACTTTAGATGTTGCTCCGATTCAGCTACTCCACTGCCGGGACCAGACGGGAATGTTTGACAGGAACTGGTGGGATTGCTCTAAAACTCCCCTCTCTGACCTCTCAGGGAGCAGCCTCCAAGTTTAAGAAAAGCTCTTGCACAGGCTTAGAAGTCAGCTTGTTGTACTTCACAGATACTGAGCCATCCATGTCAAGCACCTGCTGCATGTGAAGAAGTGACCACAAACTCATGGGTACCCAGCCAGATTCCACCACTCAGCCCATGGCCTGGACAGGCACAGGGAGGAACATCTGGGGCCGCATCTGGAGGCACACATGAGCTCCTCTGTGGAGTGAACCTCCCAAGACTTCCTCCTACAGCTCTTGCTCTCTCTCTCTCTCTCTCTCTCTCTCTCTCTCTCTCTCTTCTCATGTATGTGTGGGGGGGTGTGGGAAAAAAGGGGGAAAGAAAGAAGCAAAGAGGGTAAAAGGAAGAAGGAAGGAAGGAAGGAGGGAGGGAGAGGGATTGGGGGAGCCTGGGCCATGTTCATACCTAGTTTAAGCAGGTCACAGTTTAGCGTGGGTGGTGTGCAGGTGGCTCGTTCACAAAGTGAAAAGTCATGAAGGCCCCAAGGCTTTTCTGCAGTTCAGCTAAAGTATTTTTCTTTACTCCAGATTTTCTGGCCCAAAAAGAGAGTTATCACTCAGGTTTTGGTTAATCTTGACCCCAGAGTGAATCTGGGAGTCAATTAGCAAAGCTTTGGTGAGCACTCTGTAGGTCCTGATGAAGCGCTCAGCACCAGAATGGAGGTAAGCTTGCATTGAGGAAACACACAGCAGCATTAACATGAGTAACAGGCAATCAGCAAAAATGGTGAAGAAAAAAGCAGCCAATAAGCAGGCATAACGATGGTTAATACCCATCTACCACACCTTCAGGAAGAGTGGGCTAAGGTGAGCAGGGGGCTCAGTCTACATGCCTAAAAGACACAGCGCAGAAAGTGGAGCTTTTCACAGGAAGGGGCGGCTGGGACAGGAGCTTTCTCCTCCAGGAGACGGGTCTGAAATACTGGGATTATGACAGTACTCAGAAGGTGGGGTTCCCAGAACTCATCCAAACAGCTGGCACCCCACACACAGGAAACATAGTACACCCTAGGAAGACAAAAAGAAGGGGAGGATCCCCAAACATCCCAACAGACTTCCCTGTTAGAGGGTGAGGCTATTCCTGGGCCCAGGACACACTCGAGCTAGTACTCTCTGATTTGATGTAATTCGCTTCCCACCCCAATAGGAAGCCAGAAGAGACCTACCAACACTGAGGAAAGGACACAGAGGGCATGAATCATCACTTCTTGCCCATAGGATGACAAATGACTAATTGCCATTGAAGGAGGATAGAGCAAAAACTATCTCACCAACCCTACTGCAGCAACCCTACAACACAGGCCCAAAGCTTTGACTTTGCATCAAGTACATGGCCAAATTTCTTTACAGGAGTGGATACTATGTTATTGCTAATAAGAGGAAAATGACTACCCTTGACCTCAGTATTCATCTAGAGAACTGCTTGGCTATAACACCAGGAAGTGCATTACTCTACAGTTATGAAAGCTGAGAGAAACCTACATTTATCATCATGTAAAAATGTTTACAGTACATATTGTTCTTAAATGCTGGCTTCCAACCACTTGGCATTAAACACATTGGAAATAGAAATTCCCAGGTGGGCAAAAAAAGCCCACACAGACGTTAAAGTTTCTACGAGACTGACTGACAGCTTCAAGCTTCGGGACTGTGGAGATGACTTTGTGACTGTGAAACAACCCAGATCCAGAGCCACAATCTCCTTAGATTATCTTTAATCCCCTTAAAAGCGACTTCACCTATCTACTGTCTGTCTCCAAAGCCTTTCACTTAGCAGGTAAACCCTTTGGAAGGTGCAACTTAACTGATCACTACCTTCCGTCAAGCCTAAAGCTAGGAATGCCTTCAGACAAGAGCATCTGAGCCTTACGGTAGAGCTCCATTGACCAGACAGGGCCCACCTGCCTGATGCTACCATAAATGCACCAGGTAAATTCATCATTTAGTAACTTTCTTCCTTCTGTGACAATAAGTGGCCACGTAACTGCTTCTATGCTAGAGTATATTATTTGGAGCAACCTAGATCCATGTTCCTGGACCACCATCATTCTGGTTCATAATAAATGAGCTCTTATTCCCTCTGAGTTAATAACTGTGTTTGTGTCAAGACTTTGACATTCAACATGGAGATCCAAGGACAAGCCTTGGACAATACAATAAAGAAAAGCAAGAGTAGCGTCAAGTACCAGCAAAGGCTTCTGTGCCTAAGCAACCCTACTTCCTTGTGTGGATTTTGATGAGCTCTTTCTGGGGCCCAGATAACCCATTTGCATTGTACCATGGTCAGCTGATTTATTCTGGGATGGCTGTTGGTTATTTTCTGATTTTTTCCCCAGAGAATGGTAGTGGTTTTGGAATAGCCAGTCAGAGTATGTGTCTTAGAACACTCAGTCATTTCTCTTGCCTTTCCTCAAATAGATAATCATGTTTTCTGTGTCTTCTCTATTACATCTTGCTCATTTTTAGTTTAAAAATTGAACAAGTACCTGATCATCCAAGCACCAACAAAAAGGTGCCTTTGTCCTCCAGCTCAAGATGGGAGAGGAGTCAAGGAAAAGCCCCTAGAGTGTTCAGCTGTCTCAGAGAGAGCTTCAAGACAACAAAGGACATTTCTTGGGTTACATGGAAACTACTGGCTCAGCCACAAAGACAGACAGAAGATAGTCACTCTATGTCTCAAATCCCAAGATACAATGGGAGGAACTAACCTTGTGGTGGGGTCAAGGAACCTGTACCCACAAGAAGTATATAAACCTGACACAAAACAACATTCCCGTCAGTTAGCACAGAAAGTTGGCATTAGAATGGGATGGTTGGGATATAGGAAGAGTGGATATGGGAGCAGAGAAATATATATCCTAATTAAGGGAGCCATCTTAGGGAGGGCAAGAGACTTGACTCTAGAGGGGCTCGCAGGTGTCCAGGGAGAGGTCCCCAGCTGGCACCTTGGGCAACTGAGGAAAGGGAACTTGAAAGGACCCTATCCTATACTGATGAATATCTTGCATATCACCTTAGAACCTTCATCTGGAAATGGATCGAGATAGAGACAGAGACCCAATTTGGAGCAACGGACTGAGCTCTTAAGGTCCAAATGAGGAGCAGAAGGAGGGAGAACAAGAGCAAGGAAGTCAGGACCACGAGGGGTGCACCCACCCACTGTGACAGTGGAAGTGATCTATTGGGAGCCCACCAAGACCAGCTGGACTGGGACTGAATAAGCATGGGATGAATCAGGACTCTCTGAACATGACGGACAATGAAGGCTGATGAGAAGCCAAGGACAATGGCACTAGGTTTTGATCCTAATACATGAACTGGCTTTGTGGGAGCCTATCCTGTTTGGATGCTCACCTTCCTGGACCTAGATAGAAGTGGGAGGAACTTGGTCTTCCCACAGGGCAGGGAATTTGGACTGCTCTTCAGTATCGAGAGGGAGGGGGAATGGAGTGGGGGGAGGGGGAGAGGGAGAGGGGAGTGGAGGGAGGGGACAATGTGTGGGAGGAGGGGGAGGGAAATGGGAAACGGGGGGGGAGGCTGAAATTTTAATTAAAAAAGAATAAAAAAAGATGTGAAAACGGGAGAGAGAAATTCAAAATAGAGGGATATAATAAGTGGGAAAGTACCATTTAGTATTTCAGCTGTTTTTATATTGGATAGTTATATTAACAGAACATTCTAGTACTTTTAAAATAAGGACTACTAGCCATTCTCAAATTCTTTGTTTCGTTTTATGAATGAATGAGTGTGTGTGTGTGTGTGTGTGTGTGTGTGTGTGTGTGTGTGTGTGTGTGTGTAGGCCAGAGACAATCTCAAGAGTGGCCCTCAAGAATAGCATTCACTTTCTTTAGGATAGAGCCTCTTGTTGACCTAGACCTCAGCAATTAGGTTAGACTAGCTGGTCGGTGAGCTCCAGTGATTCTTCCTTCTCTGCCTCCCAAGCATAGGAATTTTTACTAAACTTAAACAAATGTCCTCACCTCTTAGTCTCTCCTATCCTCTGACCTGGCTTCCTCCTCCTTTTCTCTCATTCTGTCATCTACTCTCTTTTCCAGAAACCCCAAGTGAAGCAAATTGTTTCCAAAGAAATGATGGCTATTGCCTCTTTTAAGAGAGGCCCAAATGGGAGACATAATCCTGGTACTATCTAAACTCACTGGGCAAAAACTGAGCAGAAAGCTGTGTTTGAGGTTCCCTCCCTGGGATTTGCTGAGGAATGTCAGAGGACTCTACTGACAAGATTTTCTGGCTTTAATTAGAAATTTTAATTCCTAGAGGTTTCCCTCTCTCATGCAGCCTTGCTCTTAAAATTAGGGAAGAAATTAGTCTAATCTGAATAAGTAATTTTACCTTTGGATCTTTTTGTCTTTCATTGGGTCACTCTTTACATCTCAAAGACATAGAAATGTAAATTGTTTACCTTGGTTTTGCTGAGAACAGTCTGCTTTATTATAAATGTTACATACTACAAATATGCTGTTCTGTTCATCTGTGTCAGATCTAACATTCTTGTTTGAGACTACAATATGCAAGTTTCTTTCTTTCAAATAGTTGTCTGGGTTTAGATTTGGAGGTTTTTGCTTTCCTCTGCTTCATGTAAGAAAATCAGTAAAGTTGTTATCTCAAGCCCATTTTGTCTAAAAGACAATCTTACAAGCTAATTATCAAGCTTGTTTTGAAATAATTAAAAGAAAACAAGAGAATTTTATTTACTTGCTTATTTATTTACCTATTTATTTTGATACAGAGTCTCATTATAGAGCCCTGCCTGGCCTGAAAAACACTGTTATACCAGGCTGGCCTAGAACTCACAGAGACCTACTGCACCTAGGAAGGGCTTGGTCCTGGAAATCGGACTGAAATGACGAGAAGATGAGGGAATTGCAGAGGAACATACAGTAAAGCTGGGACGGGGAAGGCTGTTGTTGGTTTGGCAGATGGGCATCCCCTACACACATCCTAGAATTCATTACATGCAGCACAGCTGGGAGAGGCAATTAGTTTTTAAAATAGATGTCTGTAGGAGAGGAGACTCAGACTTTTAACATCCAAGAGAAGAAGCTGTGGTAGATATTTCCTGTACTCTCTGTCAACACCAGCACATGGGCTGTAGGAAGGCTTTCCTAATTCCCATGGATCTGAAGCACTGGTCATTATCAATAAGAGGTCTTCACTCAGGATGTCACCACTGCTTATTGGGATAATATTTTTGTACATTGTGTGAAGATGTGTTTCGGTCCTTCTTTACCTGCCTTAGGCACCTTCTGATTGGCTTAATAAAGAGCTGAGTAGCCAATAGCTAGGCAGAAGAGGATAGGTGGGACTTCCAGGGAGATATAGGAAATCTGAGCCCATACTCAGAGGAAGTTGGACATACAGCACTAAGGAGGGGTAATGAGTCACATGGCAGAATGTACATTATTATAAATGGGTTAATTTAAGTTTTAAGAGCTAGTTGGGCGCACGCCTAAGTTGAGGCCAAACTTTCATAATTAATAAAAAGTTTCCATGTCATTATTCAGGAGCTGTCAGTCTAAAAAAGACCTGATATAACTGCTTACACATTCACTTGGGGCTTTCTCTGCTCTTCACAGAAATCTGCCTCCCAAGTGCTGAAAGTAAAGGCGTGTGCCACCATGCCCAGCCACAAGACACATTTTAAAAATCTAAGCAAAAATGACAACAGCAACAACGAAAGGTTTTAGAGTTTAACCATACAGACTAGTGGTCTTAATCTATTTTACTCCATTACTAATTTAAATTTACACTCATATAAATTTTTGCTGTATTTTATGACTAAGCTTTAACATGAAATTCATAGCAAATTGGCTTATTGGTGTATATGTTTCTGTACATTACACTTATGTATATATTATGTGGTTGTCCACATTATAAAGTCTCCCCTGGAAGGGTTCAATTCAAATTGGCTTATAGTTGGCGTATAAAATAAACAAGTGGAGCTACCAAGACAGAGAGGGCCTGAGGAAACAAGCTCCACCAGGAGCAGAAGTCAGGAGCAAATCCAGTCCTGGGAGCCAACCCAGTCCTGGACACTGGCAGATCAGGACTGAGCCAGTGACCAGATCCAGAGTCAGGGATCTCCACCAGAACAGGTTCAACTCCAAGCCAGGGACTTCTGCAAGAGGAGATCCAGACAAGGATTTACAGAAACAGTGCAAAGCTGGCAACCTAGGCCAAAGTAGACCGGAGAAAGCAAACTGCAAGGGAGCAGAGAAAGGCACAGGAGTGCTGAGTTATCTCCAGGAACACTGAGAAACTAACAGGGTAACTAGAACTGTGACACTGACTATCACACGAATAACAACCATCTGAAATTTGGATTCACTGGCACCTAGAAGATTATTCAACAGAATCTCAGACAGCCCCAACCAAACCTATTAGAGGAAAAGATGAATAGAAAAGGTAAGATCACATGCTAAACCACAAAGAGCAACACAACACCAGTAAAACCTAAAGATCCTACAACAACAAGACCTGAACAACCAAATATGGATGAACCAGAAGAAAATGACCTAAAAATAACTTCAAGAGAATGTTTTAAATTCTTAAAGATGAAATGAAAAATTTCCTTAAAGAAATTGAGAAAAAGACAAACAAAAAAAATGTAAGATATCAGGAAATAACTTAAAGAAAACTAAGAAAAAGAAATCAAACATATAAAAGAAACTATTCAGGATTTGAAAACTAAAATAGGAACAATAAAGAAAACACAAACCGAAGGAATTATAGAAACAGAAATCACGGGAGAAAGATCAGGAACCACAAACACAAGCATGAACAGCAGAATAAAAGACATGGAAGAGAGAATCTCAAGCGCTGAAGATACAATAGAGGATATAGACTTATCAGTTAAAGAAAGCATTAAATCTAACAAAAGCTTAACCCAAAATATCCAAGAAATATGGGACACCATTAAAAGGCCAAATCTTAGAATAATAGGTATAGAAGAAGGAGAGGAAGTTCACCTCAAAGGCACAGAAAATTTATTTAGCAAAATCATAGAAGAAAACTTTTCCTACCTAAAGAAAGATATGCCTATGAAGATACAGGAGATACAGGAAGCTTACAGAACACCAAATAGACTGGATCCAAAAAAAAAAAAGTCTTCTTGCCACATAATAATCAAAGCACTAAACATACAGAGTAAAGAAAGAATATTAAGAGCTGCAAAGAGAAAAGGCCAAGTAACATATAAAGCTAGACCTATTAGAATTACACCTGACTTCTCATTGGAGACAATGAAAGCCAGAAGGTCATGGTCAAGCGTTATGTAGACATTAAGAGACCACAGATGCCAGCCCAGACTACTATACCCAGCAAAATTGTCAATCACCATAGAAGGACAAAACAAGATATTCCACGACAAATCTAGATTTCACCAATACCTAGCCACAAACCCAGCCCTACACAAAATACTAGAAGGAAAACTCCAACCCAAGGAAGATGGCTACACCAACAAAAACATAGACAACTGATGATCTCATAACAGCAAATCCCAAAGAAGAAAAAAAAAACACAAATTAATATCACCAACGATGAAAACTAAATTAACAGGAGAAAGCAATCACTAGTCATTAATATACCTTAATGTAAATGGACTTAACTCACCTATAAAAAGGCACAGGCTAACAGATTGGATATGAAAACAGAATCCATCCTTCTTCTGCATACAAGAAACACATCTCAACCTCAAAAGCAGACATTGTCTCAGAGTAAAGGGTAGGAAAAAATACACCAGTAAAATAGACCTAAGAAACAAGGAGGTGTAGCTATCCTAATATCTAACAAAACAGACTTCAAGCTAAAATCAGTCAAAGAGACAAAAAAAAGGTCATTTTATATTAGTCACAGGAAAAATCCATCAAGAGGATATTTCAATACTGAAGATCTATGCCCCAAATACAAGGGCACCCTCATGTGTAAAAGAAATGCTTCTGAAGCTTAAATCATACATTAAACCCCACACACTAATAGTGGGAGACTTCAACACTCCCCTCTCACCACTGGACAGGTCAATCAGACAAAAAATGAACAGAGAAATAAGAGAACTAACAAATGTTATGATTCAAATGGAATTAACAGACATCTATAAAATATTCCATCCAAACAGAAAAGAATATACCTTCTTCTCAGCACCTCATGGAACCTTCTCAAAAATTGACCACATATGTAGTAACAAAACAAACCTCAACAAATACAAAAAAAAAATGGAATAACCCAATGTACCTCATCAGATCTCCATGGTATAAAACTAGAAGTTAACAGCAATACTAATTCCATAAAACCCACAGACACATGGAAATTAAACAATGCTCACCTGCATCATCAATGGGTCAAGGAAGAAATAAAGGGAGAAATTAAACACTTCCTAAAATTCAATGAAAATGACCACACAACATACCCAAATTTCTGGGACACAATAGAAGCAGTGTTAAGAAGAAAGTTTATAGCACTAAACACCTACATAAAGAAGCTGGAAAAAACTCATACTATTGAATTAACAGAACATTTGAAAACTTTAGAACAAAAAGAAGAACTAGATGGCAGGAAATAAAGTAAGAACCGAAATCAACAAAATAGAAACAAAGAAAACAATACAAAGAATCAATGAGACAAAGAGCTGATTCTTTAAGAAAATCAACAAAATAGACAAACTTTTATCCAAACTAACCAAAAGGCATAGAAAGAATATCCAAATTTACAAAATCAGAAATGAAAAGGGGAACATAACAACAGACACGGAGGAAATACAGAGAATCATCAGGTCCTACTTTGAAAACCTATATTCCACAAAGGGGATACAAATTTGAAAAGAAGAAATCAAACTCTCAATTTGCTGATGATATAGTTTACATAAGTGATCTCAAATAATTCTACCAATAAACTTCTATAACTCATATACACTTTCAGCAATGTAGCGGGATACAAGATTAACTGTACATAAAAGGGCTAGGGAAGAAATCAGAGAATCAACACCCATCATATTAGCCACAATAGCATAAAATATCTCGGAGTAACTCTAACCAAACAACTGGAAGACTTGTATGACAAGAACTTTAAATATTTGAAGAAAGATATTGAAGAAGACACCAGAAAGTGGAAAGATCTCCCATGCTCTTAGATAGGCAGAATTAATATAGTAAAAATGACAATCTTACCAAAAGCAATCTACAGATTCAATGCAATGCCCAACAAAATCCCAGCAAAATTCTTCAAAGACCTCGAAAGAATGGTACTCAATTTCATATAAAAAAGCAAAAAACCCAGGATAGCGAAAACAATCCTGTACAATAAAAGAACTTCTGGAGGTATCACAATCTCTGACTTCAAACTCTACTACAGAACTACAGTACTGAAAACAGCCTGGTATTGGCATAAGAACAAACATGAGGACCAATGGAACTGAATAGAAGACCCGGATATCAATCCACACGTCTTTTCCTGATTTTTAATAAGGAAGCAAAAAATATCAAATGGAAAAAAGAAAGCATATTTAACAAGTGGTGCTGGCATAACTGGATATCAACATGTAGAAAAATGAAAATAGACCCATATCTATCACCATGCACAAAACTTAAGTACAAATGGATCAAAGACCTCAATATAATGCCAGCCACACTGAACCTTATAGAAGAGAAAGTGGGAAGTACAATTGAACACATTGGCACAGGGAACCACTTCCTAAATATAACCCCAGCAGCACAGACGCTGAGAAAAACAATTAATAAATGGGACCTCCTGAATCTGAAAAGCTTCTGTAAAGCAAAGGACATGGTCAACAAGACAAAACGACAGCCTACAGAATGGGAAAAGATCTTCACTAACCCCACATCAGACAGGGGTTTGATCTCCAAAATATACAAAGAACTCAAATCCAATTTAAAAAAATGGAGTACAGACCTAAACAGAGAACTCTCAACAGAGTAATCTAAAATGGCTGAAAGACACTTAAGGAAATGTTCAACATCCTTAGTCTTCAGAGAAATGCAAATCAAAACAACTCTGAGATTCCATCTTATCCCTGTAAGAATGGCCAAGATCAATAACACTGATGACAATTTATGCTGGAAAGGTCGTGGGGAAAAGTGAACACTTTTGCATTGCTAGTGGGAATACAAGCTGGTACAACCCTTTGGATGTCAGTGTGGCGATTTCTCAGAAAACTAGGAAACAACCTTCCTCAAGACCCAGTAATACCATTTTTGGGTATATATCCAAAGGATGCTCAATTGTGCCACAAGGACATGTGCTTGACTATGTTCACAGCAGATTTGTTTGTCATAGCCAGAACCTGGAAACAACCTAAATGTCCCTCCACCCAAGAATGGATAAGGAAAATGTGGTACATTTATGCAACAGAGTACTATACAGCAGAAAAAATAACGACATCTTGAATTTTTCAGAAAAATGGATGGAGCTAGAAAACATTACTTTGAGTGAGGTAACCCAGACACAGAAAAACAATTATCACATGTACTCACTCATAGGTGGTTTTTAAACATAAAGCAAAGAAAGCCGGCCTACAAACCATAATCCCAGAGAACTCAGACAACAATGCAGACAATAAGAGAGACTTACATATCTACATGGGAAGTAGAAAGTAGAAAAAGACAAAATCTCCTGAGTAAATTGAGAGCATGGGGACCTTGGGGGAGGGCTGGAGGGAAAGGGGAGAAGCACGGAGGGGAGCAGAGAAAAATGTAGAGCTCAATAAATATCAATAAAAAAATAAAATAAACACGTGCGGTCAGGCAGTGGTGGCGCACACCTTTAATCCCAGCACTCGGGAGGCAGAGGAAGGTGGATATTCGTGAGTTTGAGGCCAGCCTGGTCTACGAGAGCTAGTTCCAGGATAGGCTCCAAAACCGCAGAGAAACCTGGTCTCAAATAAATAAACAGTGCTCACATAAAATTAGCTTAAGTTGAGCTCCATCCATTGACGGGGCCTGACAGTGCTGCAGCAGTATCTGACGAGTCCAGATTCTGGGGACTCGGCATCTACAAAGGAGAAGCAGGAATGCTTATCAAGATTTCCCTTCCTGCGCCTTTCAATTTACTAATTTCCAAATTTAATTTTTATTAGCTGTTTGAGAATTCTGTATGTGTTTTGATGACATTCCTTCTCTCACCTAACTGATCCTAGACACAACTTGCTTCCCTGGGCACCCACCTTTGTGTTTCCTTCTTTCCTTCCCTCCTTCCCTCTTTCTCTCCTTTTCTCCTTCCCTCCCTCCTTCCTTCCTTCCTTGTCTTCTTTCTTTTTTTTCCCTTCCTTCCTTTCCTTCCTTCTTTCCCTCCCTCCCTTTTACCAACTCTGTCCAGTCTGTACTGCTCATATATTCTAAAATGTGTGGCCTTCTACTGAAACAATTTAGAAATTATCAACCAAGTTGTACATTTCATTCCCAACTTAATGGACAGTTTTTGGAACCCGTGTCTTATCCACAGTTCTCAGCATCTACAAGGATGAGTTCTGAAGTCTGAAGTATTCATTCTAGCACATAGAAATTAACCACTCCTGGCTCCTGCTGCTGCTAGAGCCTGCCTTAGCTATCTCCAGCATCCTGTGTGCTGTGGAGTGTATATTTACATAGCAGTGTAGATGCATTTTATAATCATACCTATGTAGTCAGGCGACGGTCAGGAAATGGCTAAAGAAAGATCCTTTAATAGTACCCTCGGGCTTCTTGGAAGACTGGTGCAAATCTCTTCTGGAAGGGAAAGAAATCTATTTTTCTGAGAAGGTAAATGTTTATTAAATGCAAATACTGATATCTGTTACCTAGGAAAGGCGACTCATGGCATGTGGAATTTCTAGATAAAAAGCTTTCAGGTCCGAGGCTTCTCCGGATAAGCTCCTATCAGGGAACTGACGCGTGAATGCATTGAAATTGAATTACTGTACAAGAGCAATTACTTTCCACCGCACCGCTATAATAGGAGTCACTTCCACAATGAACAGCAGGGAGCTGGAGGAAGGAGACCTGAACACAAAGTCTAGTCTCCTTTAGTTCTTCCGAGAAGAGCGTGTATGTTTTTAAGCAAAACACCTTTCAAGTGCCCAATTTCTCATTTTACCAATGGAAATCAGAAGGCAAGAGGATTAGGTTTATTTGCAGCAATGAGCTACTGAGTGGTTTGGGGAATTTATTAAATATCTCCTCCGAAGGTTTGAAAACAACAAACTCTTCATGCCATGAGTATAGTTGAAACTTGCTTTCTATGTCTCTTGCCAGTCTTCATTGGCATTCACTGTCAGGCATTTCAGATTATCTCAATAAATGAAGTCCTTATGTTCTGCTTCTACGGTCTACCAAATGGGCACTACATTTTCCCACATCCACACCTCTCCCAGGGATGTGGTTAAGTTTCTGGGTGTCTACACTCTATAGGAAGAAGCATAAAGTCAACCCCACCCTTTGTAGAAACCAGGACCTCTGAGAAAATGGGGGAGAGGGCTGCAAGTCAGCCCAGATCTAGAAGGTAAAGGTAGGGTGTCTCCGTGTGACCCAGGGGAAAAGCCGCTCTGCAGATGCCTCATTTCAGAAACAAGGGTGTGCCTAAGAATCACAAATGCTCCACAGTGGCTCTGCCTACTCAGAGTTCCCTGGAGCGAGAGCAGATGCCTCTAGGTGATTGGCAGTTTTGGTGGCTTCCAGTGAAGGGCAGGATCCGAAAGACGAAGGCTGGGAGTTGCCTGCCCACATAACCAAGACCAGGTAAAAGCTTATCCATTGCTTTCTTCCTTCCCTCAAAACAGGGTACTTTGTTCCCCATGAGCTGCTCAGCAGCTAGAGGAGCCATGCCAAATCTGCCTTCTGTAAGTATCTCAAATAAGTCCTGACTTCTGTCATAGACAAGCAGAACAGGTGTCACTTAGAATGGCCCAGTGGGAGTGTGTCACTTGTGGGAGACAGATGCACTTATTTCTGCTAAATCCAGCATTTGGAAAGACTCCTTGAGATGCTGATGAACTAAAAGCAAATTGATTCCACTTCTTGACCATTTAAAGGAAGCAGAAACTTGATAGAAGCCACTCAGCGGCATCCATCAAGGGCTGGGGAGTGTATATATACATATCTGAATAGAAAAATGGAGAAATAACGACGTGCATGTAACTTCCGTGCAGAAAAGCAAGAGCCAGCCTTGTTCCTTCAAACAACCTGGAGCTAACCTTTGAGTGGATTTACAAAAATTATTCAAACTACCCATGGCATTAAAATGTGCTAGCAAATAGAGTTAAGAAAAGCTGTCATGATGATGGCACCATTATGTTAATGGCAATTATGGAGGCTAAGGTTATTAATAATTTGCCAGTTCAAAAAACAAAGTTGCGTGTAGTCCATTACCAGCCGTATGACAGATGTTATTTCATGGGCAGGCCACTTTAGCTTTCACATTTACCTCAGACGTCTGACTGGCAGAAAAATAGGACTTTCTATGATAGGATAATTGCACAGTGGAGAAGAATTCAAATTGGGCCCGAGTATGATAAAATCACTCTGATTCAGCTAATCACTGGCCAAAGTGATGGAGGAGATTGATGAAATCAAGCCCGGGAAACATAGAAAGAGAACAACATTGTTCAACAGCCCGTAGATGACAGGCGGGGTGTGTGTGTGTGTGTTAAAGGGCTGGGTTACTGGAGTCCAGTCTCCCCAGGGCTCGTGGCATCTACCTACAAAGGCCAAAGGCAGCCTACGGCTACAGACAGTTTAAGGTACTCCACATGTCAGTGGTTGTTTTAATATTCCGCGTTGTTTGCAAGCAAGGTTTCCTTGTCTGTGCTCTTAAATCGCAATGATGAGTGACATGGGAACAAAAAGCACAGGGCAACATGAAGCATGAATGGAGGACCCCAGGACTCCGATTTGATGCAAATGACTAGAGGTGTGGCAGGGGCATTGGGGTAAATGACAATCCTGACACCTGTTCTGTTCCTGGCCCATTGTCTCTGGTTACATTTAGTTTGTGCTGTAACAAAGCTTGCCTGAAGAGCACAGTGTGTTCTAGCTAGTCACACTAGTTAGCCATAGAGGCCAGGCGGTGATGGCACACACCTTGAATCCCTACACACAGGAGGCAGTGGCAGATGGATCTCTGTGAGTTCAAGGCTACCAAGACTGCATGAGATTGACTCAGTCTAAAAGAGAAACAGAGCTCACACAAAGGTGATCCCAACACTTGGGATCCAAGCCTTTAATCCCAGCACTAGGGAGGTGGAGACAGGAGTGATATGGCTAGGAGGAGAGAGGAATATAAGGCGGAAGGAAACAGGAACTGAGAGCGTTCAGTCTTAGGGTTTGTGGAGACAAGATCTTGCCCCCTTCACTCTGAAGATTTGATAGAGGTAAGAACTCTAGTGGCTGGCTTCTCTGGTTCTGTGATCTTTTAGCTTTCATCCCCTAATACCTGATTCTGGGTATGTATTTTACAAGACCAATTAGATTTGTGCCACCTGGTGAGATTCCTGGCAAAGGAACATACTCCTTTCAGATTCGATCATACCAGTGATGTACTGGAAAGGGTGGCTCCAATACAAACTTGAGGTCTTTGGCTCCTCCAATGCTTAGACCCCAAGAGGCAGGCAGATTCCTGTTGGGGATGCAAGGTGTCATTACAATATGGAGAATCCCAGTCATGACTTCCTTGACTTGTAACTGCTGCCAACAGGGGTACATGGATCGCCAGGGGGTCTGGACCAATATCCAGATAAAACCACAGGAAGCTAAAAGTTAGTGAGAAAACACGCTTGAGAGGCAAGTAGTCCTGGATCAGTAGCACAATAAAAATAAAAGGTCTAGGGGTGAGAAGAAACACAGAAAGATGGGTGCGATTTCCAAGATGCAGCAACATCCAGTCTGTTCACACTGGGTCTGTGTGTGTATTTTAAAATACAGAAATGCACATTTCAGAGTGTGCGGGCTGACCTTATCCTGAGAACACTTGTATTCAAACAGGGTACTTTCGTTTTTCTCCTCAAAGAAACAGCATCAGCCATATCAGATCTTTTTTTTTTTTTATGCCACTAATTTAAGACAAAATTGTTTCAAAACAGGCAATACTGAGAGGCTGAAGCCAGTTCCTGCTTCCTCCTGTCCCCACCCAGGTGCTTCCGGCAGCGCCAGAAATCCTTCTGTTGCATGGTCACAGGACGGAAGAGTCTTACCCCGAGGTGTGTGGATATGCACGGTGCTGTTTGTCAGGTGTTAGACTAGACAGGGACGTGCAACACAGCTGTACTCTTTCCTTGAAGATGCAAAACCTAAACTCACTGCTCCCTGGAGTGTGACCTAAGCAAGTGACCTTACACAGCTACGTCTCTTGCTCATTTCTAGGACAATGATAACTCCTGGCGTTGACACAAACCTAAACGGCATCACGGCCTGGCACCCGGCCAGGTGCATCCTGCGCTCAGTTAACCCGAAAGCATACACTCCGCATGGCTCCAGGGAGGTATGCGAGGACAAGCGATCCATGGGGACTGCTCAGTTGTCCTCCCCAGCTTCCCACCTTGGAGCAGGACAGAGATCCCGGTTAGTATGTCTACAGCTCAGGCTGCACGCACTGCAAAGGGTCAGAGTCCTGGATACGGTGCTTCCTCCAGGGAGCACCCTACGTGTGCAGGCCCTCAAGTGCCCCAACGGATGCCAGGCCTCTCGTGTCTATCAAGGGCACAGACAGAATGAATGGCTATTTAAATTATCTTCTTCCCTAAAACTCTGTAATATGCCAAGAGATGCAAATGAAAACACTTTTTTCCTCACTCAGACTGATAACGCGGCACTAGTGTTGAAAACAGAGCCAGGTGTGGTTGCACACCTGTGTTGCATTGTTTTACTGTTTGGGCTTTTTTGGGGGTCCCTACCACCCAGATCCCCAGTAAAAGACACACGGAGGCTTATTCTTAGTTATGAATACCCGGCCTTAGCTTGGCTTGTTTGTTGTCAGCTTTTCTTAAATTATTCTAACTACCTTTTGCCTCTGGGCTTTTATCTTTCTATTTCTGTATACCTTTCTTTTCTTCTTACTCTGTGACTGGTTGGGAGCTGGGTCACTGGCCCCGATGCCTCCTCTCCTTGTTCTCTTGCACCTTGTTCTCTTTCCTCCCAGACACGTCTAGGAATTATACTCTTTGTCTGCCAGCCCTGCCTATCCTTGTTCCTGCCTTGCTATTGGCTGTTCAGCTCTTTATTAGGACATCAGATATTTTAGATACGCACAGTAACAGAGCTTCACAGAGTTAAACAAATGCAGCATAAACAAAAGTAACACACCTGAAAACAATAGCCCCCAACATACCTGTGATCCCAGAACTTGGGAGCCCGGGGCAGGGCATCACTTGAGTTCAAGGCCTGCGGGGGAGTCTGGACTGCACAGAGAGACCTAGCCTCAAAAATATAATCATAACTAAATAACAAAAACAGAAACAACCCTTGGGAAAGATAGCTCAGCAGATAAAGGCACTTGTTGTCAGGCCTGGCCATCAGAATTTGATCCCTGGGACCCAAGAAAGAACTGACTGCTGCAAGTTGACCTCTAACCTCCACATGAACACGGTGCCACATGTGTTCCCCCACAAACATACATACACACACTTACACAGAGTATAAAACTGGAATATTAAAAAATAAAATGATAAAATAAAAACAATAACATATATAAGGAAAATATATTGTGAATATTTATATGAATATATGCAAGAATGACTCAAGAAAACAGTAGTCATACAACTCTTGGAGGAGGTGTGAACTAACATAACCTTAAAAAAACAGAAAAAAAATTTTAAACACAAATAACTGTAAAGTAGGTTCAGAACATTTTAGATGCCTTCAGGTTTTGAGCTTCCTATTAAGAATATAGTATGTTGTCTAGAACACCTGGTATATGGAGGTAATGAGGAATGTGGGCTCTGAAGACCTGGAGCCCCAAACTCAATGTAACTGTAGAGAATACGTAGCATCTACCTCTTCATCTCCCCTTTGTGAACTGCAGATGGCAAGAAAACCTCCATCATGGGCTATGGTAAAGACAAGATATGTGAATATTGGCAAAATCCTTAAAGGGATGCCCACCACTAGATTGCTTGATTTATTATTGATATGCATAAAAATTCACTGCAGTAATATTGATTTCAAAACTTGTAGACAACTTAAATGTACAAATAGGTAGAAGCAGAAGCAGTGGAATCAATTAATAAACATGTCAGCTACCTAAGGAAACCACAAAACACAATTACGTGAGAAATTACCAAGGAATACTTGAAAGAAAGGAGAAAAGGCTGGATTATAAGGAGAACAAGTGCCTTAATTTTCAAATTGGAAAAGAAACTACAAGCACATAAACAAAACAGAAAAAGGAAATAGACTATTTTCTGTCACATGGTCACAATTCCAGATACTTTCTCTATGTGTGACAGTCAATCTTGATTCTCAGCTTGGCAGAACCTAGGATCATCTAAATGACATACATCAGGGCTTGTGGGGGACAAGATTTTAGGACTGATTTACTGAAGTGGGATGGTCCCCCCACGTCTAGGTGACACCATTCTCTGAGTCCCCTCCACGTCTAGGTGACACCATTCTCTGGGTCCCCTCCACGTCTAGGTGACATCATTCTCTGGGTCCCCTCCACGTCTAGGTGACACCATTCTCTGGGCCCCTCCACGTCTAGGTGACAGCATTCTCTGTGTCCCCTCCACGTCTAGGTGACACCATTCTCTGGGTCCCCTCCACGTCTAGGTGACACCATTTTCTGGTTCTCCTCCATGTCTAGGTGACACCATTTTCTGGGTCCCCTCCATGTCTAGGTGACACCATTCTCTGGGTTCCCCCATGTCTAGGTGACACCATTCTCTGGGTCCCCCCATGTCTAGGTGACACCATTCTCTGGGTTCCCCCACATCTAGGTGACACCATTCTCTGGTCCCCTCCACATTTATGTCTAGGTGACACCATTCTCTGGTCCCCTCCACATTTAGGTCTAGGTGACACCATTCTCTGGGTCCCCTCCACGTCTAGGTGACACCATTCTCTGGGTCCCCTCCACATCTAGGTGACACCACTCTCTGGGTCCCCTCCACGTCTAAGTGACACAATTCTCTGGGCCCCTCCACGTCTAGGTGACACCATTCTCTGGGTTCTCCCACATCTAGGTGACACCATTTTCTGGGTCCCCTCCATGTCTAGGTGACACCATTCTCTGGGTTCCCCCATGTCTAGGTGACACCATTCTCTGGGCCCCTCCATGTCTAGGTGACACCATTCTCTGATCCCCTCTACATTTAGGTCTAGGTGACACCATTCTCTGGGTCCCCTCCAAGTCTTGTGACACCATTCTCTGGGTCCCCTCCACGTCTAGGTGACACCATTTTCTGGGTCCCCTCCATGTCTAGGTGACACCATTCTCTGGTTCCCCTCCACGTCTAGGTGACACCATTCTCTGGGCTACAGTCCTAGACTGAATAAAAACAAAGCAGCAAATTGAGCATGAATAATCCCATCCCTGACCTGTTCTCTCTTTCCTGACTGCAGGTGCCCATTGACTATCTACCCCACATGACTGCTACCAGACTTCTCCACTATACTGGACTGTGCCCTCCAAACTGGGAGCCAAAGCAAGCCCTTCCTTCAAGATTCATTTGCTGCTTAGTCAGAGCGATGACAAAAGCATCTGATAGACCTTGCTTTGTTTTTTTTTCCAATATATTCTAAAAGTTCTACCCAAGAAACATCCATTTTGTAAACAAGAACTCGTCATAATGGTTTAAAATTATTATTCTTTAAAATATTTATTGTGTTTTTATGTTTTACCTACATGTATGTGTGTGCACCTTGGCCATATAATGCCTGCATAGCTCAGAAGAAAGTGTGGGATCCACTGGAAATGAAGGTCCAGTCTGTTTTGAGCTATCTTCTGGATGTTCAGAACCATACCCAGGTCCTCCACAAGAGTAGGCAATGCTCTTAACTCCCAAGCCATCTCTCCAGCCCTTAATTAGTATCCTTACATCAGGGTTCTGCTTCTGATGTCGGAATGGCTACAAAGCTGCCATGCCCATTAGGGAAAAATGAGCCATACTCAGACAGATGAAAGCTGGCCTGGGGATGTAACTCAGTGGTGCGTGGCTTGCTTAGCATGCATGCCCTGAGCCCACTCTTTATTGTAAGATTCCTCTCAGATGTTCAAGGCAGGGACATAAGACAGGTCAAAGGCCACCATGCAGCTTCCATGATACTACCGGTACACCATGTTTGTGGCATCTAAAAGAATCTCCCTTCGAGGCTCCTCAGGGCATCCATCAAGAAGCCTTTATCAGTGAGCTGGCTCACAGCACTGGTTTCCATTTACTGAGCACCTCACCCTGCAGGGCCTGCACCAAGAGCAAGCTTTGTCATGTTCCTCCTCAGGTGTTGAGGGTGGCCTGTTCTGCAGATGAGAAATTAAGGCTCACAATGACTTCTTGGCCAAAGAGCAGAGCCTACTAAGTGACAAGGAAGGTTTTATACCCAGGTCAAGCCCACTCATGTTCATACAGAGACCCAAAACAAATGAAATTGTTAATAGACAGAAATGTGAGATTATCTACTTTGGGCAGAAATACTTTGAGAAAATTGATTTGGTAATGCAGCATGAGAAAAGCTAAAGTAAGGAGTGATCGTTTCTAACAAAATGCTACTGGAGAAGATCATTAAAAATGAAAAATCAAGCGAAATAGACACAGGAATGAAAGACCCATTGGGTAGCAGTTTTCCTTGCAACCGTATATCAATATGGCTTTAATATAGGATACCACATTACTCACACACCACAAAAATGAGCCTAAGATGCCCTGATTGGTCAACAGTGGAAAATAAAGTAGGAAGTCAACTTAGCAATAAAACAACAAAAACCATATATGCTGCAATTCCCTTCATGTGGCTGATATTAAATTTCAGTGAGCTGCTTCGATCAATACAAACATTGTAATCTCAGTAAGGGTCCAACAAAGCCAGGAGAACATCCAACTTCTTCCAGACTTCATCTGGCCCACCAAGGTATTCATTCAGCTTCACACTGTGGCAATCATTTTTCTAACAATGCTTTATCTCTCTCTGTCCAGTGAACCACAGCATCCCCCTGAGTAACCCTGAGAAGTTAGTGAGCACATCAGAGTTGGGAACCCATCCTTTGCAGCCCCTGTGCTGAAGGGCTCACATTCAAAGATAAAGACGGGCCTCAGCGTCCCATATGTGAAGAGTGCAATGCAGAACTGCGTTTCGTGATCGCCAAAATGAAGAAATGAGAGCAAATAAGAGCATCCGTGCAATGGGCAAACTTTGCAAGTTTCAGTTGATCAGTGACAGTCCCCAAAAGCTGGCTGTCTGTGTGTCTTTGGACAACATAGCACAGACCCTGGAAGACTTACCCTCACTGCCTCAGACTTCTTGTGAAACATTTCCTCCATGTTCTTAGCCAGCTTCTTCACCAGTTGGAGACCATCGATTTCTTCAATGGCAACATCTTTCTCATACTCCTTGTATTTCTGTAACGAGAGGGGCAGCATTAGAAAGAATTGACTCTGAGGGACCACGTGCATGATTTCCCCTGATGGATACAGAAATAAAACTTTATCAACGCCATGTCTGTTGGGGTTGGAGATGGTAGGATACATTTCACAACTACAAAATCAAGCAGAGAGAAACATAAAAATTGAGTCTGGTTGTGGTGATATTTTGTTTGTGCTATAACAAAGATCAGAGGGCAGAGAAAGCCACTACTTAGCCACAGAGGTCATTCAGTGGTGGCATACACCTTTAATCCCCAGCATTAGGGAGGCAGAGGCAGATAGATTTCTGTGAGTTCAAGGCTACCCTGGGCTACACTAGATTGATCCAGTCTCAAAGAGAAACAGCCAGGCAGTGGTGGCTCACACCTTTAATCACAGTACTTGGGAGTCACACATCTTTAATCCTAGCTCTAGGGAGATGGAGACAGGAAAGGTATTGGCTGGGCAGAGAGGAATATGAGGTGGGAGGAGACAGGAGCCCAAGGCATTTGGTTTGGGGACTTGTAGAGACAGGATACCCCATTTAGTCGGAGGATTTCATAGAAGAACTAGTGGCTGTCTGCTCTGCTTCTCTAATATCTGACTATGGGTTTTTATTATTAAGACCAATTAGAAATCACACTACATTGGCTCTGACTGGAAGCTGAAGCATCACCCAGGTAAGGAACTAATCAAATTTGGCTAATCAAATTTGGTCACATCTAAGGAATGCCCTAGGGTGCTGATTGGACTTGATTTCATCATCTTCTCAATTGAAGATGGTCTTTTCTGTAAGATAAGAATCCATTATACACGGGAGACCAGGTCATCATGTTAAGCAAAATAAGATGCGAGCTGAGTGCTGGCCTGCTGGCCTGGGGTGGAGCTCAGAAAGCCTGGTACTGGCCTGGGGTGGAGCTCAGAAAGCCTGGTACTGGCCTGGGGTGGAGCCCAGAAAGCCTGGTGCTGGCCTGGGGATGGAGCTCAATGACTGGATGCTTGCTTAGCATTTGCATGGCCCTGGGTCCATGCACTAATACATATTTTCCCTCGATGTGGAGCCTGTAGTTTGTTTTGTTTTGTTTCTTTCTTTTGGAACATGAGAGCAGAGAGAAGAGAGATTGACAGGAGGGAGAGGGGAACAATAGAGAGCGATAGGATGAATACGATCAAACCATAATATCACAATGCAGCTAAGGAAATAGCTCACTCAGAAAAGTACTTGCTATGCAAGCACAAGAATTTGAGTTTCCTCTGCAGAACTCAGATGAATAATAATGATAAAGAAGAGGGAGGAGGAGGGGGAAAAGAAGGAAAGGAAGAGGAAGAAGAAGAGCAGCAGCAACAGCTACCCCCATTGCCACCACTACCACCAGGCAGGGTGGCACACGCTTGTAATCCCACCACTACCACCAGGCAGGGTGGCACACGCTTGTAATCCAACCACTACCGCCAGGTAGGGTGGCACACGCTTGTAATCCCACCATTTGGAAGAGGAAGACAGACAATGCAAGCCCCAGGTCAGTGAGAGACATTGCCTTAAAGAAGAGGAAAAGGAAAAATTGGAAAAGAAACCAAGGTAGAAGGTGGCTACGGTTTCCTCTGACTGTGCACACAAGTACATGCTCATTTGCTGTACTAGTGGCTTCTTGTTGTTGTGATAAGCCGCAGATCAAAAGAACAAGAGATTTCTTTCAACTCCATTTCCCCATGGCAATCCATTATTGAGGGAATCGGGACAGGAACTCGAGCAGGAATCGGGAAGCAGGAGCTAATGACAAACCATGGAGGGTGCTGTTTGCTCGCTTGTTCTCTCTTCTGCTCAGCTCGCTCCCATACATAACCCATGACCACCATCCCAGGGGAATCACTGGCTCTGCTCCAGCAACTAGCAATCAAGAAAATGCCACACTGATGGGGGCAATTCCTCAATTGAGTCTCCCTCTTCTCAGGTGTGTGCCAAGTTGACAACCAAGATAAGCCATTACAGTGGCACACATTCAGACTGCTAGGAGGAGAAGCGTGCAGTAGTGAGGCAGGCAGGGCTGGGATGCTGGGAGGAGAAGCATGAGCAGCAATGAAGAGGGCCAGGATGATAGCAGTGGCCTCCAGAAATTATCTAACCACTGGAGCCTCAGTCTCAGTGAAGCCAACACCAAGAGAAATGACCATCTGACCCTTGGGACCATAGGTACCTGGAGGAATGATCACTGACGGTTATACTCTGCCTATACCTGAAGGAACAATCAATGGAGCCACAGCTCCCAACTGGAGGTAACTGGACTCAATCAACTGGAGGAAAAAGGAACACCCACCTCCCCCCCGCCCGCCCTCGCCGAAACACAGACTCTACTTATTCCAACTGGAGGAAGAGATGGGTAAACAATAGGGTAAAAATACATTCAACAGCATAAAGAACAAGACAGCACCACCAAAAACTAGTGGTTCTACAACAGCAAGACATGAACATCCTAAGGCAGATGAATCAGGAAAAAAAAAAAAGACCTTAAAAATAACTTTATGAAGATGATTGAGGCCCTTAAAGAGGAAATGGCAATCTTACCTAAAGCAATCATATTTCAAAATCTATACTCGACAAAATTCTTCATGGACCTCAAAAGAACAATGGAAAAACAAAAAACCCAGGATAGTCAAAACATCCCTGCAAAATAAAGGAACTTCAGAGATTTCAAACACTGCTACAGAGCTACAGTAATGAAAACAGTTTGGTATTGGCATAAAAACAGACAGGAGGATCAATGGAATCTAATCAAAGGCGCGGGTATCAACCCACACACCTCAGAACATCTGATTTTTGACAAAGAAGCTAAAATTCTAAAATGGACACAAAAGGAAGCATCTTCAACAAATGGTGTTGGCATAACTAGGTATCAACAAGTAGAAGAATGCAAATAGATCCATATCTATTGCCATGCATAAAACTCAAGTCCAAGTGGATCAAAGACCTCAACATAAAACCAAGTACACTGAACCTCATAGAAGAGAAAGTGGGAAGAACACTTGAATGCATTGGCTAGGGAACCACTTCCTAAATAGAACCCCAGTAGCACAGACACTTCTGTAAGC
Source organism: Chionomys nivalis (assembly GCF_950005125.1). Lineage (NCBI taxonomy): Eukaryota > Metazoa > Chordata > Mammalia > Rodentia > Cricetidae > Chionomys > Chionomys nivalis. Next base: position 26,664,014 of record NC_080090.1, on the reverse strand, counting down.
AAATGACACAGTCAACAAGACAAACAGCAGCCTACCGAATGGAAAAGAATAGTGAACTGGTCTCTAAAATATACAAAGAACTCAAGAAGCTAGACATCAAAAGAATAAATAATCCAATAAAAAAATGGGGTAAAGTACTAAATAGAGAATTCTCAACAGAAGAATCTCAAATGTCCGGAAGATACTTAAGGACATGCACAATATCCCTACCCATCAGAGAAATGCTAATCAAAACTACTCAGAGCTACCATCTTACACCAGTCAGAAAGGCCAAGATCAAAAACACTAATGACAACTTATGTTGGAGAAGATGTGGAGCAAGGGGAACATTTCCCTATTGCAGGTAGGAGTGCAAACTTGTACAGCTGGCTTTGGAAATCAGTATGGCAATTTCTGAGAAATTGTTTCCCAAGAAACAATCTACCTCAAGACTCAGCAATACCACTCTTGGGGCATATACCCAAAGGATGTTCAATCATACGACAAGGACATTTGCTCAACCATGTTCATAGCAGCTTTAGTTGTAATAGTCAGAACCTGGAAACAACCTAGATGTTCCTCATCTGAAGAATGGATAAAGAAAATATAGTACATTTACACAATGGAGCACTACACAGTGGTAAAAAATTAATGACATCTTGAAATTTGCATGCTAGTGAATAGAACTAGAAAAAAACCATACTGAGTGAGGTAACTCAGACCCAGAAAGACAAATGTACTCACACATAAGGGGCTTTTAGACATGAAGAATAACCAGTCTACAGTCCACAACCCCAGAGAACCTAGACAACAAAGACCCTAAGAGAGGAATACATGAAACCAACTAGGAAGGAGAAAAAGACAAGATCTCCTGAGTGAATTGGGAGCGTGAGGGGCAGGGGCAGGGTGGAAGGGGAGAAGGATGGAATGAAGCGGGGTGGTAAAAATGTATAGTTCAACTTAAAACAATAAAGTATATTTTAAAAAAAAAACACCTGCACACATATGAGCGCACACATACCAGAAAATATCATGATGAAATCTATAATGTTATGCACTGACCACTCACCAATTTAGGAGATCATTCCATACTGCAATGACTAATTTGTTTAAAGCAGCAATTCTAAAAGTGGTGCAGAGACTTCTGAAGGCTCCTCAGACACTTGCCAGGGTCCACGGAGTCCTTTTTTCAATAGCTTATCTAAACTAAGATGGCTTAAGTCGTGGATATCAACAAATAACAACAGACTGATGCAGACACCCGTGTAAGCATCTGCCTGCCTCTGCTTAAGTCAAATATTAAAGAAATTTGCCAAATAAAGGAAAAGGTGCATACCTGATATTGTTCATGAAACAAATTACTTACATGACACATCTTTATCTTTTAAATTAGTTTCTCTTTAAATTTCTTAGTTATCAAATCTAATATGAAAAATATCAGTTGATATAATCCACGTGATCAGAAGCTCTGATGGACCGTTAGTGGTTTGTAGGAACAGAAAGGGATCCTAAAATAAAGCTGGTTTGAATAAAGACTTAGTTTTGTTCCGACTGAATGGAAATGTTTCTTATTGAGACTGCCAACACGAGTTCACAATAGTTTTATGTCACTGTGAAAACAACGTCATGATGTGTGTGTCCTTATAAAAAGTCTGAGGCATGGAAGGTGTGGGGACATTCTCTTGCTTTCCTTGAAGCGCACATCAAGCTTTGACTGAGGAAAACAGGGGTTCCTGGCGCAGCTTGACTCTGGGGTGTCACAGGAGTTATTTTAGGTAATAAGTGTAAGGACACAGCAGGATAATTCCCAAGGTATAAATATTCATTTCCTCGCATTCTCCCACCTCTGCCTTCAAATGTGGGAGCTGGGAAGAGGCACCGTTCGCCTTGGCCAGCAGAGGCCAGCCTTCCACCCAAGGTTCAGCTAGAGACACATTATGTGGCCATGTGTCACTCCAAACACACCCATTTCCAGTTCCGATTTGTATGCTCTTTGAGGCAATAAAATGGGGCTCTCAAAGGAGAACTTGGGAGGATGGGAGTGTCACTCCAGTGGTAGAGCTCTGGCCTCAGATGTGCAGGTTGGACCCCTGGCAAAACAATCCAAAAAGAAAACCACTTCCAGCTTGAGGACAAAGGCAGAGAGTCCAAGGAAAGGAGTGAGTGTAGAGAAGGATTTTCCCAGATTCCCGAGACTTAATGGAAACCCCTAACAGGCAGCAGTGAGGCAGCAACATCGGACCTCGGGTTCTAGAAGCAGCAAATTCCACTCTTAGTCCAACCACAACACCCACTACCAGACACCAGCAGAAGACGAGGGCAAAAGGAAATACTGATAACAACAGTTATAAATTATCAGAGGACATTGGGACCTCTGACCTGAACACCCGGACCAGTGGGAATAATGTTGATTCTGAGATATAAATGCTTTTCCTAGTCACCTGAGCATGAAGAAAGATAAAGGTCTGCTGCGATATTCACTGGACACTCTGAGATGCTGTGTATGCAAGAGTCTGTGATGTCCCAAGAGTTAGAGGTTCATCCTGCTCACTGCCACCCAAGAACATACTTAAAGATTTCATTGGTTACTCTTAGGGTCCTCTCTCTTGAATCAGAAAACCATTATTCCTCCTCCTCCTAGTGTCCTGTTCCTCCTTCATATCAAGGCTATTATGGTCCCCCACAATGCTGCACTGACATCCCGGCACTCAAAACCCAGTCAGAAGTGGCTACACTTATCTCTCCCAGTACTGTAGCTGAGGTGGCCCAGGAGGCAGGGCCAAGCCCTAATGTTACTGATCCACCCACAATTCATACACGTAGAGACTCTCGGAATAAAGGTTGATGCCGAATAGACAGGAGATGATAATGGTAGTCATGGAGATGGCGATGATGATGAAGATGATGATGACAATGCTGATGTTATACTGCAAGGTGATGGAAAATGAGATGCAAGACTGACATCACCCTTGTGTTCATAGAAAGGGCGAAATGTACTTCTGCCTTCAGTGAATCCTCATCTGACCAGGCCCTAGTATTCTGGTCTTAGCATGATCAGGAAGAGAACTGACTTAACTCTTAACTTTCCAGTAAGATCGCCCAGCATCTCTCCCCTGAACCTTCTCTGTGAGCAGGAGCTGCTGAACTGCTGACCTCCTAACACAACTTGGACCCCTGTTACAGTCCCTAACCTCAACACAACATGTGCAAGCCAAGATCCAGATCTCAGATACATCCCTCTTCTCTTTTGTTAACCTGCATTTTTCTAAATTTTATGGTGAGTTTACAATTTTATAAATTAAACATGAAATATATAGTTCTATTTAGAACCTGTTTTATTTATTTATTTTAAATGTTTCTAACCGAAACAAAACACCACTTCCCCCTCCCTTTCCTCCACTACAGATCCTCCCAGCTGATCTCCCTAGAATCCCTCTCATGCCCCCCCACTCTCAAATTGATATCATAGTCAAACACTAAATGGACAAAAAGAAAAAGTATTGAAAGCTACAAAAGGAAAGTCACATATATATGAAATCCTATCAGAATTACACTTGATCTTTAAATGGAAAGTCTGAAAGCTAGAAGAGCCTGAACCAATACATTGCAAGTACAAAAAGACCATGGTTGCCAATCTAGACTACTATACCCAGCAAAACTATTTGATGAAGTTGAAGTGGAAAAAAAAACTTTCCATGATCCAAACAGCCTAAAATATTTTCATGAGCAAATTTTATAAAGGGGAGGATCTGAGTCCCAATCAGAATCCCTAAAGGCAACCCATAACAACAGAATCTACTCAGTCATTTCAAGCCTGCATTGGACACAGTTCCTGTATCTCCCTGGGTTAGCTTCATCACTCTTCTGAGGTTCGGTGTGCTGCACTAGGGAGCTGGGGCAAGGAGGGCCTTACTTAGCTGGTGAAAGTCGCAGGTTTGGAGAGAGGCTTTAAACCTAAAAAGGCCTGACATCTAATTGCTCAGACTTTTGAACTTTTCCAGGATAGCGAGACAACAGATTGACAGGCCAATATCTTCTGACTTTTTTTTTTGAAAGGCCCATTGCAATCCCATCATCTTCTGTCTCGTTGATTTTGGTGCCAACAGCAGCTTGGACTCTGAGAAGAGTCAAATATCAAGAACTGGGGACAGCTGGTTGGCAAGAGTCATAGCCACCCAAAAGCAGCTCAGAGAAAGCAAACACCATGTGACAGGCACAAAGGAGGTGCCAGCAGTGGCATCCACCCTCCTCAGGGCCTACAAAGGGGAACACAGTAGCAAACACAGCTCTTGCTAGTCCAAACACCTGGAGGGAGAGAAGAAACCAACTTGCAAAGTGCCCTGGAGCCTCCGTGAGAGACTTTGTCCATTGTCACCTGTGGCTGTAGCCCCCCTCCTGTTCTGCAAGAATAATTTTTGTAAAAGCTTCGACCCCTCCCCGGCAACCTCCCACACAGCTGCACAAGCATTGCTTCAAGGACAGCACATGATGACATCCGCTTCAGGTATATCAGTCATCCTCCTGCTGGAGGAAAGGATCAGTAGGAAAGTATGAGAGTGTCCCCGTGGTCACACAACAGGAAGACATGAAAGAATGACACACGTGAAAGGCAAAGCTGCTCTCCCATAGCATGACTGGAGCCACCATGATTTTGCTCCTGTCTCTAATGCTCCATTTATTTGATCCACGGACTATGCTTTGTATCTCTGGGGAGTCAGGCTGGATCCTGGACACCACAGCCATGATGGTGAGTGGAGCAAACACTGAGGGAGCCTTGGTTCGGGGTCAGCACATGCTGTGGGGTAAACAGGTAAAGGAGCAATGGGATGAAAAGAACCAAAAGTAGTAACCCCCATCTTGTAAGACCCTTGAATGGTGATTAGACTAAGAGTTGGGGAACAGTCAGGGTAAAGTGTATGAAAGCATAGCCTAGGGAGGTCTAGAATACGAGGTTGCATGTGGCTCACCAAACTCCTTGTTTCATGTCACAGCTGAGGAACATCCTAAAGAGGAATGCAAAATGAAAACAAGGCCAGCGAAATGAAGTGATGAGAGCTGGGGACATTGTAGGCAGGACATCCGGGGCCACCAAAGGTCTTGGGGAAAGGACAGACTAGTGATAAGAAGTGGGGAAAACAAAACCTCAGTGAATAAAATAGAGGGGAGAATAAAATCCTGGCTAAAGTGCAGAATCCAGAGATGGTTTCCCCAGGTGCATCAAGGAGGCTGACAGAAGAAGTTAGGGATGGAGGCTATGTTGTTTCAAGCCAGTTAACCACCCAAGCCCCAGTGTCTTCATTCAGAACACCAGGGACAATGATGCCCAAGCTATAGCACTGCTCACAGTGCTCTCAGGGAGAGCATCTGCCCTGTAGACTCACTGGGAGAGCATCTGCCCTGTAGGCTCACTGGGGGAGCATCTGTCCTGTAGACTCACTGGGGGAGCATCTGCCCTCTAGATTCACTGGGGAAGAATCTGCCCTGTAGACTCACTGGGGGAGCTGCTGCCCTGTAGACTCATTGGGGGAGCTGCTGCCCTGTAGACTCACTGGGGGAGCAGTTGCAAAGGTCCTAAGTAAGATGTCCACTCACAAAGAATCACCTCAACTGGCAGTGGTCCCTTGTTCTTCCTTCTTAGTATAGCCTTTCCAGCATACTCTAGTGCTTAGTTTCAAGCCTGGTTCCAAAACAAAGTCCCTGTTATAACAGCCATATTCCAACAGGGTATTTGATGATGCTCACATTCCCCCTTCTGCTTTCCCTTCCTCTCCACTGGAGCTGAGATGCCCAGCACTGCAGCCTACATGTGCCTTTAGCCAAGGAGTCTAAGTAGAACACAAACCTACAAAGATCGTCTCTGAGCATTTGTGTCACAGAAGAAAGGCAAGCCCAAGAAACTTTGCCTTCTTCTGTCACAAGAGAACGTATGAGTTTTCTTACTCCTTCTGTTAGCATATTCAGCACTTGGCAAGAAATCCCTTGGTGAGCTGAGAACATTTATCACTTGAGAAGGGAGACATAGAAATGCATTATTTCTGCAGCATCCATTTTGCCAGCTCATTTCACACAAACACCAGCAAAAGAAAAGCACTATTTCACTGTCAGGACACTTAATGCTGCTCATACATTTGGGTCATTTTGTCCCCTACATGATAACTGCATATCTAGAAGTGAATCACCTGGAACTGCCTCCCCCAGACCCGGAGCTGCCCCAGAGGGAGTGGGACTCAAGTCAGGAGACTTCTGACCAATCACAAGTGATTAGGAGAAATGCTGATCATAAAGGAGGGCTCTAAGTGTGTTCAAAATCAGGAACCAAGGAAGAGGTGGGAGATGCCCAGAGTGGCAATGGCTAAAGCAGAGCTGCATTAGAACACAGACTCCTGGCTAAAATTTCTCCTCAAAGCTAAAGTTGTCTATATGCAGTGGGCTTCATAAAAATCACCACACAAGAACTGACAGAAGGTCCAGGGGACGAGATGGAACCATAAGACATTGCCACCCCCAAAGAGAGACATGGGGAGCTTGTCACCAAATATGGAACTCCAGAGCAATTCTCCTGCTTTTGGACAACCCAAACCTAGACGCCCTGATAATTCCGGTCTCTGAAAAAGCAACTGCTATGGACTGAATGTGCAAGAGGCTCCCACTCCCAACCCTGGCCACATGGTCATGTGTTTGAACTCTTGGTCTCCAGCTCATGGCGCTGTTTTGAGAGCTTGTGGGACCTTTGGGACCGAGAGGCTTAGCTGGAGAATGAAGGCCACTGAGGTGAGATCATCCTAGTACCTCCTACCCTGTCCTCTCTGTTTTCTGGTTCTCCATGTGTAAACAAGCACACTGTAAGCTCCCACCAGCATAAACTCCACCACGCCTTCCCACCAAAATGGTGTATATCCATCCATTAAAATCATGGGCCAAAAGTAACTGTTACTTCCCTTGAGTGTCTCTTTGGTCATTTTGTCATAGTGACTAGAAAAATATATACTACAATGATATAGAAAGAGTCTAAACCCTGAACCTTTCAAATTATTCATGTTGAAAGAACATCCCAACCCTACATTTGGGTTCAACTTTTTATGTTATTTTCATTCTATTGAGTCACAAAAACAAATAGAATGCAAGACAGAACTTCATTAAACCCATCTTTTACGTCATCACTGTACTAACAATCACCGGGCACAAGGCACTTAAACTAAAGTTATTGCTATTTTTGTTCATCACACAAATATTCACAAAATTCTCACCATAGACCAGAATGCAGGTTTGGGACAGAGAGGGCTTATTGACAAATGCATTTAGTTGGCCCCTGTTTTGCCAGAAGCTATACTGGTATCCAAAATCCCAGGTAATTCCCACACTTCTGCCTGTAGACTGCCAGCACTTCTTCGGAGCCCTCCAAGCTTTCCTGAAACAAACCCCTTTCTCATCATCATATCTTTGCCCAAAATTCCAGAAGAAACTCTTGCTTTACCAGAGGCCACACTGGTACCCAGAACCCCAGAGGTCACACAGGCTGCCAGAACCCCAGCAAAGGCACCCTGCTGGACCAGAGGGCTCATGACCATCAGAACTACAGGCCTGATGTATGCTGTAAATATCATTGGTTAATAATATTTGGCCAGTGGTTTAGTAGAACAAAGCTAGGCAGGGAAAACTAAACTGAATGCTGGGAGAAAGAAGATGGAGTCAAGGAGAAGCCATGTATCTCTGCCAGAGACAGATGCTGGAACTTTACCTAGTAAGCCACAGCCTCATGGTGATACACAGATTAATGTAGATGGGCTAAATTAAGATATGTTAGCCAGAAATGTGTTTAAGCTATTGGCCAATCAGTATTGCAAATAATATGGTTTTTGTGTGATTATTTGGGGAATCTGAGCAGCCAGGAACAAACAAGCAGCCTCTTATAACACAGGCCACTCAGGCCGGATGACCCAGAAAAGAAACAAAGACCAAGGGAAATATAGTGGCATTTCATTTGTATTTTAATAAATAAAGCTTTCTTGAAGATCAGAGAGTAAAACAGTCACACTGGCCAGCCTTATAGACCAGACAGCAATGACACACGCCTTTAATCCTAGTAGCCACATTAGCTTGCCACAGAAACCAGACAGTAGTGGTGCACACCCTTAATCTCAGAACTAGAGAGGATTATAAGATAGGAGGAGACAGCTCTCAGGTTCAGTATCATTCTAAGATTCCTCCTGGAGGCAGAATCACCATTTTCAGACTGAGGTGGAGGTAAGAGCCAGTGACTGGTGCTTTGTTTTTCTGGTCTTCAGGTTGAACCCCAATATCTGTCTCTGAGTTTTTATTAATCATGCTACAGGAAAAAAGAAAACACCCATCCAACAAAGACAAACTCAGAAATCTATACCTAAATCAATAATTATCCCAAACCCAGATGCCAAGACTCCAGTGTAAGAACACAGTCAACGAGGGAAAAGGCAGGGATGGGAACAGAGAAAAATGTAGAGCTCAATAAAAAACAATAAAAAAAAAAACAGTCAACAAAAGCCATGGCAAATTATCCCCACCATTGCCCAGTTCATCTACTACAGAAAGTCCTGAATTGCCCAACATAGCTGAAAGAAAGAACACAAGAAAATAACCTTAAAACCAAGTTTATGAAGATAATACAGGTCCTTAAAGGGAAAACAAATAAATTCCTTAAAGAAATTAAGGAAAACAAAAACAAACAAGTGGAGGAAATAAATAAATCCTGTAAAAAAAAATCGAGGAAAAGACAAAAAATTGGAAGAAATGAATAAATCCCATAAAGAAAGCCAAGAAAAAACAAACAAGAGATGGAAATGAATAAAACTGTTCAAGAACTAAAGACAGAAATAAAAGCAATAAAGAAAACATAAACTGATAGAATCCTGGAGATGTAAAACTTAGATAAGCATACAGGAGCTACAGACACAAGCATCACCAACAGAATACAAGAGATACAAGAGAGAACCTTAGGTGTTGAAGACACGATAGAGGACACTGATCAAAGAAAATATTAAATCTAAAAAGTTCCTGACACAAAACATCCAGGAAATCTAAGATACTATGAAAAAAAAAAAAAACAAACTTGAAAATAATAGGAATAAAAAAGGAGAAAAAAATCCCAGCTCAAAAGCATGGAAAATATTTTTTAACAAAACCATAGAAGAAAATTTCCTTAACCCAAAGAAGGACAATGCCTATAAATGTACAAGAAGCTTACAGAGTACCAAACAGACTGGAACAGAAAACAAAGTCCTCTCACCACATAATAATCAAAGCACTAAACATCCTAAACATACAGAAAGAATATTAAAAGCCACAAAGGAAATAGGCCAACATATAAAGGCAGACCTATTAGAATTACATCCCACTTCTAAATGTAGACTCTAAAAGCCAGGAAGGCCTACACAGATGTTCTGCAGACTCTAAGAGACCACAGATGCCAGCCCCAACTATTATACCCAGCAAAACTGTCAACCATCACACAGGGAGAAAACAAAATATTCCATGATAAAGTCAAATTTAAATAATATCTATCCACAAATCGAGGCCTACAGAAGATATAGAAGGACAAATACATGTAGTTACTCTGGGATACAAGGATTGTTAGTATTCAGTGAAAAGCATAAGTTAAAATATAGTTATGTGAATCATTTCCATCTAAACTTGCACCCCACATCTGACACAGTCATCCTCTATGTGGGCCCCTCCTGAGGACACTCCTGCTCATAGTACAGAGATGTCCTCTTCCAGCTGTGGAGAAGTGTTCAAGCCCTAACCAGGAATGACTGGTTGTCAGTTATCAGGTAGAAAAGAGGGCCTCTGAGAAGATTGGAAAATGAAAGATAAGACAGAGTTCCTAGGAAAGGGGCTGATGGCATAGTATGTTGATGCCTATCTCTAGGGAGAAGCAGTCCATAAAGGACCCTATTAATGTAAGAAGACAATAATTGAGAAATAGAAGGACATCTTTGGCAAAGGTTTAATGGACAAGGGAACAAGAGGAAGGGAATGAAAGAGGTGGTATCTTAGGTGGTATGTAAACCGATTTGTGTCCCTCCATTAGGACAAAGTGATGCAGTTATTTCCTGCTTTGTCCACTCTGTGACTCCTAGTGAAGACAGATGACCATGACAGATCAGGAAGACAAGAGTCTCTGTCAACTGTGTGACAAAACTTCCTGCTGACTCAAAGGGTGCAAGCCCGCTGCGGGTGGTTAGGGATCAAATGAGGAGGACCACCACTGTGCACCAGATGCAGAGTCTGTCAGGGACTGAGACCAGGGACTCTCCAGACAGGTGTATACAGTTCAGGTCTGGACGGCACAATCTTCTATCTATGTGACAAGCTTCCTGCTCTCTGCCAGCCTCCCAACAATTGTTCTAACTTCTAAATAAAAGGTCATTCTCTCCTCTCATCTTAACAAGAAGTGACCTTCAACCCTTCAGACCAACTAACCCCTAATGTGACTCCCGACAGCGGCATTTTCCAAGTACATTCCCCAAACCCTTGAGTGCTCCTGGCCTGTCTTTGTGGATCCAGCACTTCTGATGGAAACGGCTTGCTAGAAGTCTATATGTTTGGAAGGTGGGTGACAGCTCTAGATTTGTCACCAGCGCTGTTGCAATAAAAACTAATCATCTACAATTTTTAGGTCTCTGCTTATAGGAAGTTTTATTTTCTTATTATGACATAAATGCACTTAGCATTCCTCTCAACTCAATTATTGCATACAGAGTGTCACTTCAACACACGACACTTCAGAGCTATTATGTATCCAAGTAAATACACTTGCAAATCTTTTAAGCTGACGTTAGGAACATTTCTTAACTCTGAGCACAAGAGAACAGGCTTCACGGAGTTCTCAGTCACAGAACAACGTTTTCCTTCTGAACGTGGAGAGTGTCATGTTGCATAAATCATCATGCTTTATACAAGTCTGATCAAAAATATTGTCACCAAGGTCAAAATACTATTTGTGTTGTCCTCTTCTAAATTTGTGAAGTTTGAGGTAAATCCTTGAAGAGTGCAATTTCCTCAGTCAAAACAACTGTACCCCAAATCACTGTGCCTTAGAGTAGGGAGGAACAACCCCAAGAATCCTGCAGGCCAGCCCAGAGTCTCTGGAGTACATAGTCCCAGCTAGCTGCTTGGAGAGACTACTAAATCAAGGAGCCCCTGGGCAGCAGCCTCCACACTGGGTGGTCTCTGACAGATACCTGGTGCGTTCGGATTGACAGCTCCTGAATTAAAAGATGGCTATCTCTCCTCGGCCTGCCTACTGTCCCTATGTATTTCCATGCCGAAAGTCACATAAGGTTTTACTGTTCAACATAGTCAACTGGACAATTGCCAGTGATAAATTTGAGCTCTGTGATGATAAAATTGGGTGAGTATGTGACATTATTTCATACAAGAATACTAACTCAGAGGCAAATGGCTCGAGTGAACCATTATTGCCTGGTGTACTAATATAATATGGTGCTCACTATGGTAGGGAGTACCCACCTACAAGGCCATAAATATGCCCTCAGTGGATTTTTAAGATTTTACTTTTGTTTATACGTATTTATGTATGTGAACACGTACACATACATGTGAGTGCCCGTGAAATCCAGAAGAACGCACCATATCTCCTGGAGCTGGAGTTACAGGCAGTTATGAGTGACCTGACCTAGAACCCAGGAACTGACCTTGAGTCCTGCACAAGCACAGCAAGCACTTTTAACCCCTGAACCGTCTCTCCAATGCACTTGCTGCTTGATTTTTAATCTGCGATTCCTGAGGATTTTCTTAATTACTGCATGGGTGCCCAAAGATTGTCTGAGAGGAGACAGTCTTCAAGACACAGACTCCCCACAACCCCACAAGCCAAACAATGACTGCAGGCCTGCATGTGTCAGCGAACAAACTTCTCTATGTCCATCCACAATTAACTACAGCCAAGGTAAGAAGATCAAACGCCTCTTGACGCAGCCTGCACTGCTTGATGTGAATTCTGTCTGCAGCCCTACATTCCTCAGTTACATGTTTTCTGATGTCTCAGTAGAAAGCCATGCATCCTTCTCACTCCCTGAAGCCCAGAGTGAGAAACAGAGACAATTCCTTATGGTAAGAACAGCCTGTGCTTACTCAGTGTTTGTATTATCAGGTCAAGGGAATTTCCCTCGTTTCACAGGTTAGGGACCTGAGATATATAATGTTCAAGACCCCTGCCCGAGACGGCAAGGCTCTTATCAAAGGCTTTATTAAGGGCTCATAAGCTACATCAATATGCCCCAAATCTCAAAGACCTAACACAATAGTGGGCTATTTCTTACTCACAGAGCCATCTCTTGATGGGCAGACTGTTTGTTTTCCATGTGGTGATTCAGGGACCCCTGATCTCTTCCCTGACTCCCTCAAAGCTCTTCTCATCTTTCCCTGGCTTGCACTCTTCTGAATTCAGTCAGTAGGTATGAGGAAGGGGGCAATGGAAGATACACCTACTTCTTGAACTGCCTGGAAGTAATACTTCAATTCTGCTTACCCTCCATGGTCAACAGAAAGCCACACAACTCAACTGGACAGACACATCAGGTCTTAGTCATGGAAGCCCCAGCTTGGAGTGGTTGCAGGGTCTGGGGAGAGCAATGGGCATTGAAAATTGAAAGCACAGGGAAATCCTGGATTTGAAGGCGGGCAGCGAGGTGCCAAAGCCCAGGCCTTTAACTTCACACTTCAAGCTTAAAACTTGGTAAGTGACAGCGAGATGAAATCACATGCTAAAACTTTGCGGCGACAATTTGCCCGCTAGACACTTGAGAGGGGACACAATCAAGTCTCAATCTTCAGAAAGGAAAATGTGACCCAATCACTTGTATGTGTAATTAAGGTCATACTCGGATGGAAAGGCCAAGTGACTACAACCCAGAAGAAACACATTATAAAATATTCTTGGACCTTTTGTCTGGTTTCCTTAATCCCAGCACAAATAAAACTGCTATTTGAGTAACATCACTGACCTTCTCTAACATACCATATTAGCTGCTCAGGAGCCACAAAAGTTAATTGGCTTAACTAAAGTCTTTTTAATTCTATATCCAAGATGTGCTGGCAATCGAAGGCAATCAATGAATGAGTCTGCAAGATCTGTAACGAGCAGAGAGCTAACGCTGCTTGCAGCTGCTCAAGTGGTTTCTGTAGTTACAGAGCCCAAGCCCAGAATGGACGTCAAGACCTTGCATCTGGACGAGCCTTTAACTCTGTTGCTTCCAAACCCAGTCTAAGAAACAAGCAGCATAGAGCGCAGCTGAACCTTCGGGTTCTACTGTGACTATAGAGAACCATCATGCTTAACAAACTGACTTCCTCACCTCCCTTCTGCTGAAGGGAAACATTGATGCCCGAGCTTCCTGTTTCGTGGGGAAAGCATCCTCTGTACAAACGATGGGGACATTCTGAGATGCAATTCCCTATGGCTGATAAAGAGGCCAGGAAAAATGGTCCAGCCTTCTTCAGCTGGATGACTCAGCAGTTAGAGCTTGTTGCTCTTGCAGAAGATCTGACAACCACACATATACAACTTACACACATACTCACAACTCACACAGTCTCTCTCTCTCTCTCTCTCTCTCTCTCTCTCTCTCTCTCTCTCAGAGTCTACGGGTCTTCCAAGACCCTCTGATTTTACCCATAGAAACAGCCTCCAAATGAAGTCACTATATCAAAGCCTCCCCTCTGCTGAGATGCAAAATCATATGAGCCCTCTAAAAATAACATCAAGTTCAGAACCAATGGATTTTCTAGTAGATTTAGCTAACTAAATCCAGCCCACAGAAGTTTTTTCCCGATAGCTTTAAAATCTTCAGAGTAATCCCTATCAGGGAGACCAGGCTAACCATACATTGACAAATGAGAAACTAAGGAGTCTGGGGTTAGCAACAAACAAAAGATTCCACCCCATCTTGATACTGGAAAGTTCTCTGCTTCTTGAGACTTTTGTGTTTGAGGGTAAGAGAGAGACATGCCACAGTTATCCAATCTCCCAGACTTGAGTATTTATGTAAAAACACACAATTTAGCTCTTTAAATACTTGAGGATTCTGTAGTGTAGCAGTGTCCTCCAGGTTGGACATGACCAAGGCCATCTTGGAACGCTGCAGCTTTGATGGCCTGCATGAGACGTTCATGCTATCTAGCCTACTCAGTTTTCTTCATGGAGGAAGGGAGGGGGTTATGAGAATCAGAAAGTCTTCATGGACCTTCATTTGGACTCTCCTCTCCCATGGTGTAGTTAACCAGATGTCACTCAAGGGACTCTCCGGTATCACGGCTGTCTCCAGTCATCTATACTCTTGTAAGTAATCCCAATAAACTCAAGCATTTACCAAGCTGGGCATGGGTAAAATCCTTTTCTGGTCTGTTGCTACACTTCTCCTGGGGTTAAAAAATTTTTATTTGTCTCTTCAGAGGAAAAAAATGTACAAAATGGTCAAATGTGAATCTCTCTATAGATCTTCCTCCTTATTCATCACAATGTAAAGAAATCCAGACCCTCAGGTATGACACAAGGCCTTGACTCCACATACTTGAGGCTGTTAGTTATGGAATCGAGACCTAAAAGACAAAGAGGTGAATAAATTAAGAGGTGCCCACACATTATTCTTTTACATTATTCTTTCTTTTTTTCTTTTTCATTTTTGATAGAACTTGGTATTGTAGCTCAGGCTAGCCTGGAATTCCTTAACCTTGAGCCTCATGCCTCCATCTCCCTAGTGACAGGTTTACAAGCTGCCAGTCCTTGTCACTAGGTCATATGCAATGTCTTTTTTGTGATAGCTATCCTCACACTCACTAAATAGCTGCCAATAATATTGAACTCCTCCTGTATTGTGGGAATTCTTTCTGATAATCCAATGGTATTGGGGTGACTAAACTCTATGGGCGTCATCGTCTCTAGATACCTGGATGAGAACTGAGGATGGAGGGCAGCATGTTTTCTCTGGGACTGTGTGGGACAGGCGGAGCTATGGCTTAGAGTTCCCTTTGGTCCCTTGGGAAAAGAGGTAACCTCACAGCTGGTTCCCTGGTAGGATGGTGGAGCAGTTGGAGATGTGACCAGGATTTCTCCTTCTGTCTTATAATCATGGTGCATAGATTTAATTTAATAGAAGGTCAAACAGTGCCCAGATTTTCTGCTTTACTGCTGTGTCCATCTTCCAAGTGCTAAGATTCTAGAGCGGTACCGCCCCACTGAGTCTGTGTGCTTCTGGGGATTGAGCCCAGGATTTGTACATGCTAAGCAAGCCCCTATCGACTGAGCTATGTCCACAGCCCTCAGCTGAACACTAGCATGTATTCACAGCGTGATCTAAGTTTCTGTGCAGTAAACATATGTACTAGTCTCAAGCCATTTCTTAAAATATGTAATTCTGTTTCCAGGTGCTTTTGCCATCAGTGTAAGTGCCTATTGGAACATATGATTTTTCCTGGCTGTTCTGACAATAAACAATGATTTCTCTACTCAGAGAACAGCAAACACTAAGCTGGAAATATTTTATCTCGGTCCAGTTTCATAGGATAGAATTAATAGAACTATAATTTTTCTCTACATAACACTGGGTTATTCAAATTCTTCATGAAAAGCACACATTCATTTATTATTTGTGTGATTAAAAATACATAAAGTGTCAAATTCAAGGAAATGTACTAATAACTAATATAAAATGTAATAAAAGTACTAAGAGGATTTTGACAGACTCAGGTGTATGCAGGAGACGTTAATTTAACAGCTCATCAAACAACCCTGGCCTTTGTCCCAGATTACGACTTACTGTATCAAAAAAGAAAAGAAAATGCCTCAGCCAATGTCTATACAGCTTGTGCTATCACAGAAGTGGTTATATAGAATTGCACCAAGATACGTATTTTACAAGCAGATTGTGTTGAAAATTAAAGCCATGTAAAAAGATAAAACTTGAGAACACAGTGAGGTTCTGTTTGTGGTGAGGCTGGGGATACAGCAGAATTTTGACACCTTTTTTGTTTTGTTTTCTAAATTCATTGTGTGAGCATCATTTTCAAACTGGGAAAAGTAAAGTCTGAGAGAGAGAGAGAGAGAGAGAGAGAGAGAGAGAGAGAGAAATAAAAGGTGTAGGAAGGCGTTACATGCAGGCAAACTGGCTCAGGGGACCCATCTTGACCTCCCCTAAGAATCTTCCTAAAATCTTTGAAGGTAAAATGCGGCATTTCCCCTTGTATTATATAGAAAAACCATTCTCATTATAGGGAGAATAAAGACGTGGGGGGCACACAGAGGACAAGGAAAGGAAAAAGCTTTATTCCTGTTTCCCAAACCCTATCCTTTAGTTTGTAGCACTATAAAATGTTATTTTTAAATGTAAGTTTACATATATGTAAATGGGGTGTGTGTGTGTGTCTTCATCCTCTTACCCACTAAAATGAAGATGGAGAATGTCTGAGTCCTGACAGCCCAAGATCCCTCACCCCAAACCACTGAGACCTAGGAACAAGAATGGTCAAGGCAACACACTGAGGGCTTCCTGAGAAAGAGGGAAGGGACATTAAAAGCAGCTGTTCTCAGCCAGAGACCACATCATCCTGCAAGGGATATGTTGGGTTTTCAGAACTGGGGAGCTGAGGAAACACTTGTCCAGCTAGAGGTAGGGGTCAGAGGTACCACTAAACGTTCTCCATGATGCAGGGCATAGACTCATCTATTCAGGTAAACCAAGAACACGGATCTGGAAAGAACCCAGGACCGAGAATGAATTTCCATAAGAAATGCCAAGAATACAAAGTTTGATTGTTCGCAAGCAAGGCAGCACTGTCCTTCCAAAATCAGAGCTCTGCCCAAAATGCATTGATTAAGGAAGTGAGGCTCTGAGCTCTTGCACAGAGAGGTGTTTTCGCCACCTATTAAGGACACTCTCCCTTGCCGGGCAGTCCTAGTATAGAAGCATGGACTTCCTGAGCCCCGCTGTATCTGCTGCCCTTCTACTGCCATGGTGCAGATCATAATTCTCATTCTGCCTTGCAGTAAGTAGTTCAAGAGGAAGGTGAAAGCCTCCTCCATCGGGACCTAGGGCACAGAGGTTCTGCATGGGACCTCAGTAGTCTCAGCGGCTCTCAGTGGGTTCTTGGAGACAGTGGCCCAGGCAGTCTCTGAGTCAGCTCCTCTATCTGTAAAGTGGGAATGATAATTATAACTATCATTATAGACAGGGTTGCTGAGAACATTCTATGAATTTCTATGTATCAAATGGTTGAACAGATACTTGCTAACATTTGCCACTTGGGTCATCTTTTTCCCAGGCTAAAAATATGTCCAGTTTTTCACCCCATAGATATTCATGTGACATGTATTCTAGACCCCTTCCCGCCTTGTCTTGTCTCCGGTCATCTTCAAACCTGGAGCCTCAAACTGCCAACGATCTGTCTCCGGTGTGGACTGATTACTACAAGAATTGGGGCAGCCACCAGCCCCTCAGCCCTCTACAACCTACGCCTGCCATTGACCTCCGCTGTGGCACTTGGCTTCAGGGAAGCGGCAGACCCCATCACAGAGGCAGCTGCCATCTCTCTCTTTACAGTCAGAAGGCGGCCGGCACAGAGCAGGTGCAAACTGCTGGGGAAAAGACACAGGCGACCTCCGGAAACAAGCAGGGTATATAGGTCTGGGATTTGTAGCGTAAACTGCCCTTCAGATGGGTTGTTACAATGAGGGCTGATTAACAGGGGGAGAGGAGGAGGATTCCTAGGAAAGAGACCGGGAAGTCACAGCATGCACACCCAAGCAATCCTGCAATCTACCGTGATAGCAGCCAACAATAGCCATGCATAGCCTGTGAGCCAGGACTCACATTGCTGCCTTCTCCAGACAGCTCTAGAGACTGACAGAGCACTCATGACAAGTGAGGAGACCAGGCCTCTCTGGGCGAACACCCTGGGTTTCAGAGGCATGCTTTGAAATTTCCTAAGGGTTAGCACACTGCAGAAGGCTAGCTGTACGGTACATGCTCCGATGCGAACACATTCTGCTGTGGAAACTGCACTTTTGAAATGGTCCCAGTTTCCAGAGTGCACTCATCTGGTAGAACAAGGAACTCTTCTGACTTAGTTCCTTCCCAATGAACAAAGCCAAGCAACACATTCACCCGAAGTCAAAGAAAATCGTCTCTTTAAACTCCACATTTGCAAGGTCAGTAGAACCACCCGGCAGAAGTCTCCTATCTTCCTATTCAACAAACATTTACTAAATACCTAGTAAGGGCCGGATGCCACACATCCATCTAAAAGGGAGTCATTAACCAAATAAAAGAACAGAACACACATGTCAATGTATCCAATGTCAAATTGCTCTAGCTGTGACAACGACAAGAGAGACCAGGGCTTTCTCTGAGGCACTGCCGTCACCGCAGACTCCAGGGTGGGTCAAGAGGCAGAGGAGGAAAGGGCGGGGAAATCCCACAAGGAGCAGGCAGTCCATGTGTCTGTGCTACACACCGGGAGGATCACAGAAGTGATGCCACAGCCCAGGGAACCGACTGCATGGCTGGATGGAGGAAGAAAGGGAGGAAGATGAAGCCAAGAGGGACGGGCCATTGGGAGAGGCTGATGTCATAATCCATCAGTTACTGGGCCTGGGCATAGTCTCCAGTCTCCCCCTGGTACAGATCTACTGCCGACTTTAAGGAGGGGCATGACTCATAAGATTGAGGAAGCCAAAACCATAATCCTCAAGCAGTTCAGAAAGTTACAAGATCCACCAGGTTCATCCCTAAAGTTATACCAATGGCAGAGAACGGCTGGGGAAGAGAGACTCTCCAGCACGGCCACCCGCATGCTGCACAGGGATCTCTGGGATACCAACTTCCAGAAGTTATCACCCAAGGTGTTCCCCGCTTTTCCGTGAGGCAGCTGTTATTGTGTCACCCAAGCTCCCATGGGGGACAGAAGCCGATGCAGTTAACCCTGGCTCACCGAGCCACTTGGATACAATCGTTTCTTTGGTCTGCCACTCATCCCCTAGCTGGTGGGAATGGAGGTTTGTTCACGGCTCCCCATATTCAGTTGGAATTTGTGAGAAGTAGCCCTGTTTTGAGCATTTCCAGTTGGTCACGGGCTGTGAGGAGGTACATGTGGACATGCTGAGAATACATACTCAGCTGTGGGGAGACCCTCAGGGAACATTCCAGAAAAGATAAGCAAATCAATAATTAGAGGAAGGGGGGCTGCAAGATGGCTCAGGAGTAAAGTGCTTGCTGCCAAGGCCGACCACCTGTATATGATCCCTAAGACCCAGATGGCAGAATGAGAAAACCAACTGTCAAAACATTCTCTCACCTCCATATGTATACCACGGCAGGCACAATCATACACAGATACCCACGCATGATCCACCATACGTGGCTCCGTTTTCTTCTGAGGCCTTCCTGAATGATTCTGTGGATACCAAGTCATGTACTAAGAAATTCATTCAGCTAAAATGCTACCTGCAAATACTCAAAAAAGCAAGGTGGAAAGTCCACACCACAAACAAAAGATGGTTTTAAAGCAGGTTTCTAGACCATCCCAACCATTTCCAAACCTTCCCTTCCAGAGAAGTAGCAGCCCCCGAGACCAAGTCTCAATTTTACTGCACTTGAGAGTTGAGAGAATTATTCCCAGCAGAAAGATCACAAGGCTTTAGAAGCCTCGACTGCAAGGAGTTACCAGTAAGAGGAAGAATGTATTGCTCAAATGCTCGGCTTTCTTATGAAGTTAAATACAAGAGTAAGGATTTCAGTAAATCTGGGCTTGGTATTTAAAAAATCATGCAAACTAGTTGGGGCTAAATCAGGAAGCCACACTGAGAACTAAGGACCGTTTGGTGCTGTCTCTGTCTTTCTTTAATGGCTTTTGCGGTTCTATTCAGAGAAGAGCTTTCCTCTGCTACACTGCATATTCTGCACCTCAAATCGACGTGATGATGCTTGAACAATGGTCCAGGTGGGAGACATATGCCTATGCAAGCCATGATTCATCTTGTCCTGATATGTGCTGATATAAAAGCAATACATCACCAAGTGACATCAACTCTATTTCCCCTGTAGCCCACAAAGAAACGTAGCATGAATGTGTGTATGTGTGTGTGCGCGTGCATGCATGTGTGTGTGTGTTTCCATGTGTGCATGTTTTGTATCATAGAGCAAGATGAACTGAAGCCCGGCAATAAAGAAAACTAGAAGGACTATTTCAAGGCATAAATAGACCAAATTTGATTTGGAAATAATAATAATGATAGTAATATGACTATTAGTAATAATAATAACTGATAATAAATACACATAACCTTTGCAATTTTAATAATACTAACTTCTTATATTAAATTTTTTTTCATTTTATAACATTTTATTAAATGATTGCAATGCAAAAAGAAAAAAACCTAGGGTCTTACACACCCTAAGCAGGTACTGTACTGTTTAAACTATTACTATATCCCCTAGCCAGTCTTTATTTTGAGATAAAATCTTGCTAAGTAACCCAAGCTGACTTTGAACTCAGTTCATAGCTTAAGTAAGCAAGCTAGCACCTAAAAGGCCAGTTTAACTCATTTTAAAGGAACCCATTTAACCAATGGATTGAAAAATAGGAGCTGGGGTCTAGAGGTTTGACTCAACAGATAAAACTTGGGGAGGAAGCCGGGCGGTGGTGGCGCACGCCTTTAATCCCAGCACTCGGGAGGCAGAGGCAGGCGGATCTCTGTGAGTTCGAGACCAGCCTGGTCTACAAGAGCTAGTTCCAGGACAGGCTCCAAAACCACAGAGAAACCCTGTCTCGAAAAACCAAAAAAAAAAAAAAAAAAAACTTGGGGAGGAGAAGAGGAGTGGGGATAGGGGGAGGGGACTGGGGGGAGGGGGCAATATTTGGGAGGAGGGGAGGGAAATGGGAAACGGGGAGCAGGTGGAAATTTTAATTAAAAAAGAATAAAAATAATAATAATAAAAAAAGACCAGACTTTGGCAAACTGGAAAAAAAAAAAACAATTATGAGGACTTAAGTTAGTCTGGGATACACAGCTGGACCAGTAAACACCTGTGAGATGGGAGAGAAGCTAGGCAGATCTCTGGAAGCTGGTGGGAAGGTTAGCTTGGCCTATGTGGCAAAATTCTAAGCCAATGAAAGATCCTATCTGAAATAAAAGGAAGAAGAAGGCAGAGGATTAGTATCTTCTGACCACCATATGTGGTTATGTCTGTGCCTACAAACAAACACATACACATGTGCATGGAGAGAGAGAAAGGAAGAGGAGGAGGAGGAGAAAAAGGAGGAGAAGAAGGAACTGGTAACAATGATATTTTAGGCCTTATTTATTCCTGAAAGCAGAACAATTGAAAACCAAATATAATTAGACATTCATTTACGATATGAATGGAAGGAAAGAAGGGAAAGTAGGGGGAGGAGGCTTGAATAAGAGAGTCGAGAGTCACACCGGGGACTGACAATCCCACCCTTCTCCTTTAAGCAGCACACTTATATCCCAAAGGCAAAGAATCGTAGAGATCGTCAGGAAAAGCATTAAGCCTCTGTAAGTTAATGAGTCAAACAACCCAACCCAACATCCTCAAGAAGGGTCAGATACTAGAAATGCAGACAAGGCCATTTTAGAGAAGGTATCACATGACAGGGACTGCCTGTAGTGCATCCCATTTCGAGGGCTCCGCCACGGACAGGGCATCACATCCTATAACACATCCATCAGGTAATCTGCCATGTGCCACTGTCAACAAACAATGTCCCAAAACACATCTCAGGGATCCAGAGGAAGTGCAGGAGAGTAAGGGTGAAACAAAGAAAGAGCTAGCCAAGGCTCCTATTGAAGGAAAGAACTTCCCTGTTGAAAGGAAATGGTCTGAGCACTGCCTGCAAATTATTTTTCTTAAGTTTTAAACTAACATCTTTGATTGGGGGGGTGTCCTTCAAATTACTAAGGTATAAAGAACTGCAATGCATGTTGAAAGGGAAAAGGGAGGGGATAGGAGCCTTTGTGTGGGGTCTACTCCACGCCACGTCCATCAGCCCTAAGATCCTCCCCGTGATGGAAAAACAGCACCAGGAACGAAACAGCAAAACACTTGCAGGTTTCAATTACCAAATATTTATCTTCCAAATAAATCTGATGTCTTCTAACCCTCACAGAAAATCGATTAGTTAATTCACTTCAATCTCATTCTATAATGTCTCCTTTTGTTAATCCTCTGTCCCTGGGGGACTCGTTGCAAATCTTGTCACTAATCCGTTTTTAGAAAAAGTTCCTTTTTCTGAATTCAAGGTGAATTGCCCTTAATAAAGAAGCCCTGCATTCATCTGCTTTTGACCGCATTTGCTTTATGCTCTGCAGGTTCTGGTTTGGGTGCTTCCCTAGCCTCCCATTTCTTTCTTACCATGGTGCTTCCTGTCATCCCTCTCTCTTTCCTTAAGCACAGTGGTGGACTACAAAGGATTAACTAGAAAGATAAGGGTGGGGAGAGCAATAGAAAAAAGGAACCTGAAAGCACAGAAACAGAAAGTGCAAAGTAACTTCAAGACATAGCGCTGTTGGCAGAGGGCTCACCTAGCACACACGAGACCCTGGGTTAGACCCAAGCATCAAATAAAGCTGGTGTGGCAGCACACATATAGAACCCCAGCACTTACAAGGTGGGGGCGGGAGGATCAGAAGTTCTCAGTTACCCTTAACTACATAATAGGCAAACACCGTCCTTGTAAACCTAAGAGAGCAGGGATCATAAGGGACACTGGAGTTCTCCTATGTCTCCAGGCTACTGCCCAGTCCTAAATCAGTAGCAGATGTGAGCCTGTGCTCTCCTCACTGGCTCCATTTTAGTTTAGTTGTAAGGCATTGATTTTTATTAAGGATGGGGCCACATATTTGAAGGAGAGTGAGTATGAATCCCATGATTCTACAAACCAATCAGACTTTCCCAACCAGCTAGAGAAGTAGCAGAATTCCCTGTCACAGATTAACAGGAAGACCCACCGAGACTGCTACAGACCGCAGGGGCTCTTAGAAGTGGCATAGCACCCAGCTAGGCTCAGACGCCAAACCCATTTTTATTATGCCCAAGAAATAGACCTAAAGTTGAGTAAACCCACTGAAAAGGTGGTTGATGTGTACCAGAATTCCCATACAGGCATGAATGTTGAAATTAGGACACCTCAATACTCAGTGGACAGAAGTCAGGGCTGGTCAAATCATTTTGCTACTTTGGTTTTTGCTTGATTTATTTTCTTTGGGATTTGATCTTTTTTTTTTTCCACACAACCTTTTCTCTTAGAAGTTTGTGTCTGCCTCCCTCTCCCTAGCCAGCTCTCCTTTGTTAAAATCCATGTCAAGGACCACTGACTACAGGAAATCCTCTCATTCCGAGGGATGAGTCTTGGACCAACCTCACTGATCCTTACTCGTAGTGATACTGGTCCACCACGGGCAGTGAACCATCACACAGCCTGGCATAGTCTGCAGAGGAATGAGGAGCACTGCTCTCAAGCAGGTTCTGGTCAGTTCTGGCTGAGGCTAAAGATTTGGTACCTCAAGGCTATTGATCCATAAACCACAACTTGATTTAAAGAGAGAGGTCTGTGGGTCTCACTTCTGTATCTGTACAGGGGCATTTGAGCATGTGGGGGAAGTACAATTTATTGAAGAAATAAAGACTGGTTGCTCCCTAGGTGGTGAGCAGTGCTGTGACTTGTCTACTTTTTAAAAAATTATTAACATCTGGCTTCAGAAGACAAACATAATGATTCGTACCAGTAATACCAGCATTTGGGAGGCAGGAGAATTACTGCAAGTTTGAAGTCATCTTGGTCTATCTAGCAAATTCCAAGTCAGGCAAGACTGTATTATAAGACCCTGTCTCAAAAAATAAAAAATAAATCCAACATCGAGTATGATACAGAACAACCCATTTGAAAAAGTGGCTGCCCATGAACCAAGGCCTTAGTCTATACTCGGAGTTGATTCTCGCCACCCTTGGCTGACTCCCACTCTGACACCATCCTTGGCATCTCAGATTGTTCCCACGTTAAAAACAACAGGTGAGAAAACATGATATTCTGGGGAAAATAGATGAGGTTGTCAGTGTCCTCGGAAATTTATGGCTCCAATAGGCCGACTGGCTTCCCTTCACCTCAGCCTGGGTTATAAAATCACCATGCTGCACAGCCTCCGCCTTCCCCGCAGGGACTAATAACACTAGCGGTAATGGCAGCTCGGCGGAGTCTTGAGCTCACTGAGCATCCACCGTGCCTGAGCACTGATCCAAGGGCTCCTCGTAAAACAAAGTGGTTTAACCCCACAATCCTGGGAAGGAGGCACTATTATCACCTTCAGTTTATCATAGGCCAGCGTGGTCACATAGAATCCCAAATCCAGAGTGGGCCGTAACGGAGCAAAATTCAAACACAGGCTGTCCAAATCATAATCATGCATGTGTGAAAGACTAGTGACCGCAGCCATTTCAAGGTGGGTTGGAGGAAAGATTGGGCCTAGAGACAGATTCTGGCACCTCAATAATAATTTAAAACAACAAACCTGTAATGGGAGAAAGTGGAGCTGGAGAGACAGCTGGGTACACTGGGCAAAGCACTTCCCATGCAAGCATGAGAAGCAGAGTGTGGGTTCCCTGCACCCACATAAAAGCCAACCCGTGGTGGCTTGTCTATAGTCCCAACTATGGATAGGTGGAAACAGAGAACTGTCAAAGCAAGCTGGCCAGGTTAGCCAAAGAGGTAAGCTCTGGGTTCGACTGGGAGACCCTGCCATAATAAACAGTGCAGAGAACGAGCTCAAAAGTCTCCCAATGTCAGTCTCAGGCCTGCACAGCTATGTGCACTAACATTCACACGCATGCACAAGCACCTACACACAAGTATGAATGTACATACACAGCATACCCACACACACATACAAATAAAAAAATTCTATTTGGGAAGTGGAGGAGGTATCTCCACTCCCCCAGTCTGTAGAAAGGTCCCTCCAAAGAAGTCAGATCTATCCAAGACACCTCTGGGGTATCCACCACGTTCCCATTTTACTTGTGTGCCCCTTACTTTACAAGGACACATTTCTCTTCACTTTTCCTCCACAATGCAGTTCTCTCTCTCTCTCTCTCTCTCTCTCTCTCTCTCTCTCTCTCTCTCTCTCTGTGTGTGTGTGTGTGTGTGTGTGTGTGTGTGTTGGCTTTTTAGTTAAAAACAAGAGAGATGAAGCTTGAAACCTAATTAAGGAAATGGCCCGTGAACAAAGAAAACAGCCAGGGATCATTATTCAAATGGCAGCCTCTCTTTTCATTTCTGAGGGGAAGCTAATGACTGCTGTGCAGTCCAACGGCCTCTGCATCATCTCGTGCACACATCCCATCATTAGAGGATAATGCGAGCAATTGGAAAACACGGTGGAGGAGAGTGTGCACAGATCCCTGTCCTCACTTAAAGGCTGTGCTCGTGGTTTAAAATAAAGACAAATGTTATCCTGGGAGATGCAGAACTGCCCGTGGCCAAAGCCATTCATCTTATGGCAGTAAAATGCCCTCCCCAAGAGAATGGGGGTTTGTATGAGGGACCAATGGCAAGAAACGAGAAAAGCAGCCCGCCTAACTGTATCTCCCCACGGAAACACTGCATGGGGGCATCGTGACTGTGAATAACAAAGAGCTGTGAGAGGCAGAAAGCCAAGGAAACCGGAACAGACCAGAGTAGCTTTTCTGGAATTTACCGCGATCTGTTGACTTCTGTCCATTCTGACCCAGGAGTCCAGTTCACACCCTCAACCCAACTCCTAAACATCATCTCATCGCTGCCTGCCTCGGTCCTCACTGGCAAAGCTACCCTAAATGCTCACCTTTCTGAGGCCAGCCTAGGAGACCTCCTCCACCACCCTGGCCCACATTCCCTCCCCTGTGCCCGTCAGTACCCATACTGCTCTCCTGCTCTCCCGCTGCTCAGCTCCAACCATCAAGATCAAAGCCCAGTCATTTCTTGAGTTCTAGGAGGGATACTTGCAGCCTCTGCAGGTGAAAGCTTCCCACGCCAAGGTCTCCCTCACCGAGCTGTCCCCTGCAAGTGAGATCTGCTCTGCTTCTCCACACGTCCTGATGACCTCCCTAGCCTGGAGGAGAGTAATCCTGACCATCATGCTTTCCTAAGGTTACCATGGTTCCCACCAGAGCCCTCATCACCCTTGCATGGTTTCATAGGTACTCTTGAAATGCACCTCCTCCTTCCTAACCCAGGGCATACATCACAGGGCACAAATAGGCAATCTGTCCACAGTCTCTAGTGATTACCCACTCCACGATGCCAATACATAAAACATAATGTATGAAATTTTCAATCTGACTCATTTTCCTTGGTGTGGCGCATGTGAGTCAGCCATGTTTCTGCACATGCCAATAACATGTTCCTTTATATTGCTAAGTAGCAGTTCAATACATGGGTGTATTACCATTATTTGACCTATTGAAAGATAGTTGAGCTGCTGTTAGTTTTAAGCTATTAAAACCAACTAATGCAATGACTCGGATACAGACAGTTCAGTGCACAGAGCTTGCCTTTGTTTTGAACACATGCTTAGAAGGGGAATGGCTAGAAATGCTTGGATATTCATTCAACTTCTAAGACATTGTCAAACTATTTTTCAAAGTGGTGACATAATTTCACAGCAACACTCGATTGTCCTATTTCCTCTGCAGACTCTCCCAACATTCAATATCTGGGGTTTTGACATTTTCATAGATTTATAGTGATAACCCCTGTGTTACTGTCATGTGTTTTCTTGATGAGTAATGGTGTTTAGCACATTTTCTTGGATATATTTACTATTTATACATTTCTGCTAAGATGTCTGTTCATAGGTCACCCAACTTAACTGCTGGGTTTGAATGTGAAATGTCCCCCATATGTCCACGTGTTTGATGGAGGTTATGGAACCTTTAGGAGGTGGAGTCTTATTGGAGGAAGTGTGTCACTGGGGGTGGGACCTGAGGGTCTATAGCCTGATCCCATTTACTGTTCTCTATCTACTTCCTGACTGCCATATACTGTCATGACCCAGCCTCCTGTTCCTGCCATACTGCAGACCCTGCCTGTTATAAGGTCTCCCCACTGTGATGGACTCTAATCCTCTGGGATCACAATCAAAGACACAAAACAACAAAGCACAAACCTCTCTCTCCCTTGGGTTGTCACTCTCAGTAGCCATGGCAGCAGCGGTGAAGAAGTGCACCTGAGTTGCTTGTCTTCTCGTTCCTGGGTTTTAAAGTTTCTTTATGTAGTCTATTTACAGCTCTGCTGCCCTAACTGGCAAACATTTCCTGCACGGTTTGTTCTTATCTTGTCCTATTTTGAATAATGTCATCTGAAGAGCAAACTTAACTGGTTGAACAATTATTTTTGTTTGGTTTTTGTTTTAAGGGAACAGGTTTTACTGTGAAGTTTAAAAACTTTTAGGCCTGATTCATGATCAATTTTCTCCCATATTCGAACATTTGGTCCCCAGTTCTTGGACCTGTTTGGGGAGGCTTGGGAGGTGTGGCCTTGTTGGAGGAAGTATGTCACCGGGGGCAGACCTTAAGAGGTTAAAGCCTTCCCGACTTTCAGTTTTCTCTCTGTGTGTTGTGAGAACTCAGCTTCCCGCTTCTACACCAAGCCTGCTGCTGAAGCCGTGCCCCCCCCCCCCGCTTCCATGATGGACTCCTATCCCTCGGGAACCCAATAAAGTTCTCTTCCTTAGGCTGCCTTTACCATGGCGTTTTGTCTCACCAACAGAAAAGTAACTACTGCCATGAGTCACATCAGCAGCACACACTTTCATTAGAAAATAAAGCAACCAAACTCTCTTGCCAAAACATTAGACACAGGAAGTAAAGTGAATCGGTCTCAAAAATGTTTGCAAAACAAGGTTCTTCTTCTCCACCCAGTCTTGAGCTCATATACTATTTTCATTGTGGTAAAATATTCGTGGCATGAAATGTCCTACTTTAGCCACTTGAAGCATGCCGTTTTGGGTCACCAACATTCATTCACAACATTGTACAACTGTAACTGCTCTACTTCCAGAAGGTTCTCATCATCCCAAACTGAAACTCTACTGCCATTCAACACCATCCCATCTTTCCTCTGCCAAGCAAGTAGCTGCTCTGCTTCTCTAGGAGCTTGTCTCCACTTGCTACTTCATAG
The DNA here is from genome assembly GCF_950005125.1 of Chionomys nivalis. Lineage (NCBI taxonomy): Eukaryota > Metazoa > Chordata > Mammalia > Rodentia > Cricetidae > Chionomys > Chionomys nivalis. The sequence continues at coordinate 26,635,811 of NC_080090.1, read as the reverse complement.
AACAATCCCATGGTGTCTGTTTCACCTGACAGCGTTTCTAGGTTAATCCACACAGTAACATGTATACAATGTTGTGGCCGAATAACAGCTTTGAACACATTCACTATGTTTGACTCTTCCCTTGTTGAAGGGTGTCTGAACGTTTCCTCTTTCTTGGCTCTTCTGACTAATGTCACGAAGAACACTGGTGTGCCAATGTTGGTTTGAGTACTTCCTTTGATTCCCTTTGACTGTATACTTACAACCAAAATCGATGAGTCATGTAGCAATTCTATTTGTAACTTTCTGGTGTTTTACCCAACTGTTTACCTTAGCAAGTTAGCATTTATATTGGTGCTAGTAATGTAGGAGGCTTCTAATTTCTCCTATCTTTGTCAACATTTGCTATCTAGCTTTTTGTTTATAATTATCCTTTGGGTGTGAGGTGGCATATCTCAGTATGATTTTGAAAACTACATTTAGCTAAGAGTGTGGAGTGGTGGAGGGAGGGGAGGAGGGAAGGGGGAGACTGTGTATACATAGAGAAGTGGGGGGCAGAGGGAAAAGGTTGAAGTTGGTTTGCTCTTTCAATCATGTGGGACTCACGGATGTTGTCAGCCTTGGTAGCAAGCACCTTTACCCACTGAGCAATCTTGCAGTTTTCCATGTGATTTTGATTTATATTTTCTTGAGATCAAATGAACCGAAGAATCCTTTTATGTGCTTACTAGCCATTTATATTCTTTGGGAAAATGTTCATTCTGGTCCTTCACCCAATTTTAACTTTGTCTTTTTATTATTTGGTTGAAAGAATTTGCCATATAGTCTAGATATAAGCAATTTTTGTATTTATGTATATAAATGTGATTTTTGCCTTTTTCCTGTCTTATAAGGCATCTTTTGGCTATTATTTTATTAATTTGATTATGTGTGTTTGTGTTTTGGGTTTTTTGTTTTGAGAGGATTTTTTGTTTCGTTTTGTTTGTTAGTTTGTTTTTTGCCTGCCTGGGTGTCTGTGCATTCTATGAAAGCCTGGTACCTATGGAGTCCAGAAGAGGGCACCAGATTCTCTAGAACTGGAATCACAGACAATTGTGAACCACCATGTGGATGTTGGGACTGAAGCCATGTCCTCTGCAAGAGCAGCAAAGCTAGTGCCCTTAATAATTGAGCATCTCTCTAGACCTCTTTCCCTTTTCTTTTGACAGCAGTTTTTGCAGCAATGAAAGGGTTTAATTTTGGTGACAACAAATAGATTAACTCTTCCCTGCTTTCTTTTTCATGCTTTTGTTCTCATGTCTAAGACTCTATTGCCATGGTTAAGGCCAGGAAGATTCAAATCTATGCTTTCTTCTATGAGCTTTCTGCTGTTAACTGGGGCATATAGCCTTAGACGTAACATTAAGGGTTGAGAGTTCATTTTTGCACACTGTGTAAGGCTCGGACTCTCCTCCATGTGGTTCTCCAGCTATACCAGTAACTGTCAAAAGACCATTCCTTCCCCCACTAAACTGGCTATGTATATAAGGTCTATTCATAGTTTCCCCTTTAAATCAGTTATTTTTAAAAGCTTTCATTTTCCTGACTTGGACCTTGGGATTTCAGTCCGGTGCTCCAATGTGGGTCTCTGCCTCTGTCTCCTTTCATCGCCTGATGAAGATTAGTATCCTGGAGGATGACTATCTGTTTTTCTTTGGGTTCACCTTCTTATTTAACTTCTCTGGGATCACGAATTATAGGCTCAATGTCCTTTATTTATGGCTAGAAACCAATTATGAGTAAGTACATCCCATGTTCCTCTTTTTGGGTCTGGCTTACCTCATTCAGGATAGTGTTTTCTATTTCCGCCCATTTGCATGCAAAATTCAAGAAGTCATTGTTTTTTACTGCTGAGTAGTACTCTAATATGTATATATTCCATACTTTCTTCATCCATTCTTCCATTGAAGGGCATCTAGGTTGTTTCCAGGTTCTGGCTATTACAAACAATGCTGCTATGAACATAGTTGAGCATATACTTTTGTTGTATGAAATCAGGAGCAGAAGGAGAGAGAACACGAGCAAGGAACTCAGGACCGCGAGGGGTGTACCCACATACTGAGACAATGGGGATGATCTTTTGGGAACTCATCAAGGCCAGCTGGATTGGGTCTAAAAAAGCATGGGATAAAACCGGACTGGCTGAATATAGTGGACAATGAGGACTGCTGAGAAGTCAAGAACAATGGCACTGGGTTTTGATCCTACTGCACGTACTGGCTTTGTGGGAGCCTAGGCAGTTTGGATGCTCACCTTACTAGACCTGGAAGGAGGTGGGAGGTCCTTGGACTTCCCAAAGAGCAGGGAACCCTGACTGCTCTTCGGGCTGATGAGGGAGGGGGACTTGATTCGGGGAGGGGGAGGGAAATGGGAGGCGGTGGCGGGGAAGAGGCAGAAATCTTTAATAAATAAATAAAAAAAGCTTTCATTTTAAGACATACAGTTACTTTGCTTCATTAATTACCTGATTTTTAAGTCTTTGTTCGATGTCTCGTGTTGCTCTGCTTCTAGCAGAATATTCTGTTCCTAACAGGAGCTTCACAGTGATGGATGAATGGATGGATGGATGGACGGACGGACTGACAGGCAGACAAAGGCATGGAAGAGAGATGGCACAGTTTCTTCCTAGAATACTATTTTGTAAGCACGTCCTGCAGTCTCCTTCCCTTGAGCGACTATTTCCACCAATCCACTTATGCTTTAGAAACAGTGCACAGATTGTGATTTTGGAAATTTTAGAAACAGAGCACTAAGCCATATCAAGTAGGCAATATACACAAGGAGACACAGTGATGAGCAAATCAGCTGCTACACCATAGATCTGTCTGTGCAGTGGGCAATGGCACTCTTACACAGGCACAGGAATTACTGCTTGCCATGCCTTTGAAATTACACATCCAAATAATGCCAAGCCATAAAACATCAATGGCAAAAAAAAAAAAGTGACCTGAAGTTCTGAACTGTGATTTGAGCTTTAGAAGAACAGAAATGAAAGGAGCAGAAAACGGATAGTGTGTTTCCAGAGAGAAGAACCACAACAGTGAATTTTAGGAGCAGCATTGAGACAGGACTTCCATATGGACCCTTCATTTTCCTTCCCCACCTGAGAAACAGGACATTAAACACACCCCTAACTGATTTTACATTTGTGTGGTAATGGTGAGGACAATAGTTATTTTTCACTCTTTGAACAAGCAATACTAGTTTCTAGTAAAGCAGGAGATTGGCAGAAATAAAATACAAGCAAAGATCATTTTCAGATCTCAAACTAATCAAAATTTTTCTTTAAGCATATAGGCTATTACATTGTTTTATTTCATTTTTTTTGAGATAGGTCTCACTAGATCTTATCACATTTTCCTCATATACTCCTTTATGATCTGTTTTTCCCCACATATCAAGAATACTAGTAGTAACTGCTATAATCCATCACTCAAGAGACTGAATCGGGAGGGCCGTCAGTCAGCTCCAGGACAGTGTTGGCTACACAGCCAGAAAACAACAATTGGAAACAATGACAATAGTGGCAGATACACTGTATCCTAACAATACCCTGCTGCCTAGGGTTCCAGCCCACTGAAGAACGGTCATTTACATAACCAGTCTCTTCATTAGAACATCACAAAGCAAACTCCATGGGTATCTTTTCTGTTTGATTTGGGGGGGGGTGTTTGTGTGTGGGGAGGGGGTATTTTGTTTTCTGTGTGTTCACACACATGCACACTTTTTATTAATTTTTGTCTTATTGATTTTCTTTTGTTTATAGTTTGCCTGGTTTTATTTTTGTTACTCTTTTAAATTATTTTTTACACACAAAGATATATGAAGTTGGGTGGATAGATGGTAGAGGGGATCAGGGAGTAGTTAGGGAGTGTAAAGAACATGATCAGAGTGCATTATATGAAAAACAAAACCAAAATTTTTCAAGCATCCTTTTCCTCTGCTAATACAGTCAGATATAACCATATATAGACAGACTCCTCAGGTCCTGAAATCAAAAGCAATGCCGTCACGTTCAGCTTGCGCAGGGTAGGATGGTACAATGGGAATAACTCACCAGAGACGAGTTCCCTCTGGAAGAATCACCTCGCACACAACACTTGCTCTCTGGTGACACTGGCCATCCCTTACCCATAAAGCCGTGTGGTCAGCTACACAGAAGCCACAAAAGACATCTCTCTCTTTCACCATCCACACCCAAGGAACTGAATCGATTCTCGTTGTTTGCAAGGAAACTCAAAACATTTACCTGTCAAGTGTCTCTTTCTCCTGTGCAATGCTCAGAGAAAAGAGCCCCAAATCCCACTACTTTTCAGTTACTATTCTGTGATGAAAAACACTGACCAGCACCAAAGGCAATCTGCTGTGGAGTGGGCAACCGCACAGCCTAGCCCTTGCTGTGTAAACAAAGAATTCTGCCCCTAGAGAAGTGGGGAGCTCGACCCTGGACAGCCAACAGTGGGCACTCCAGCCAGGATTACGGTCAGGCATTTCTTTTGAAACCTCTCCACCTTCTCTATTAGGTCCTTTTGGGCAGGACTGCATCTCCCTCAAATTACAGAATGCACAGGCTATAATTATAATCACTTTCCTAAGTCATACCAGCTCCAAGCCCAAATCAGCTTCTTTCTTTCCTTCTACCCCTTTTAAAGTAAAGACGACTTTACTGTCATTTAAGCCACAATTTTTGATACAAAACTGCTTCATCAAAAAGTAACTTTACTTTCAGAAATAAAGACCTGTTTCGCAAGCATGTTGCTTCCTATGATCTGTTTGCTAATGGCCTTTGGGAACAAGCACAAACAATGTTGGCTATTATACCTTGCTGAGGTTGGCAATCCAGGCAACAACCACCATGATGAATGACTGAAAAACTCTAAAACTTGAAGTCTGCACTCCTCTCGTCTTCAGAGCTCATTCCTAGACCAATCATGTCTTTTCCTTTCACTCTGCTATATTATAACACTTAGCACCATTTATAGCACACTCCAAATTAAATGCCCCGTGTCTCATGACAGCGTGAGTGAACCCCACACACCCAGGGCAGAGCACATGGACTGGTAACTGTAAAACCACAGAAAAGCAATGCTCCCCAGCTCCACCACTTGGATCACTCCAGATTTCTAGAAATGTACATGACATGAAGTCTCTAGATTTCCATTCTTTGACTCCACAGCTGCTGGTGACCTCTTGCTGTGAAGGTCTCAGAGGCCTGGAATGATCCCCACACTATTCTCCAGGTCTATGCTGGTGCCACTGCTGTGCCCACTTCATACTTTGCCCCTTTCCTAATGCCTACTATCCAGAGGGCTATACCAACTTAATCTTTAAAAAATATAGTAAAAGCAAAAGACTAACTCCAAAGCCTAACTCTCCTATCAATTTAGTGCAAAAAGCTAATACCCATCACAAAAGTATTGTAGATATTGGAAATGAAAAATGCACTAGTAATTCCAGCACACCACCACTCCTAATAGCAACAAAAAGCATGAGTTTAAAAGCTGGGTGTGTAGTTGGCATTTTTTGTACTAAATTGAACATCACATTTCTAAAAAATCAGAATTATTCTGCATAGGCCATTTTATGTCATGCTTTTTCATATGCAATAAAAGGCTTCGTGTGTCATTAAGTAGCTTTCTGTCACCCATGCTTTTATTAGTCGTGCTTTGACGCTCTGAGACCACTCTGGTAATCCTCTTCTTTTGAATATTGTAAAGCTAAAAGACAGTGAGCAATGACTAATGCACGTCACATGGAGAAAGGAGCCTGCAGTTCTGCTGTTGGCTACATGTAGCTCACTTTGGGGCAGTGGCATACAGCTCCCATCAAAGGGTCTCATAAGAATCCCGGGACTGACCAGCCACTCTCTGGGAATCGCGGTGGATTGGGGCGTGGCGTCCCCCTTCACCATCTACACGACACCATACCCTCATTTCTCCTCAGTGACAATCTGTGCAGCAGTGCAGCTATCAATAAAACATCTGTGCATGGACTGGACCTGCCACGAGTCCTCTGAGGTGTGCAAGGCTCCCATGTGACCGCCACAGGCACACGTCTATGTGGGCTGCTCTTGCTCAGCAGTTTGAAGAATGAAGGATTGCCTCATTACAGCTCTGCCACATCTGAGCAGGCTCTGGGATCAGCCTCCTCTCCCGAGAGCCTGCTCTCCCCACGTTCATGGGCCACGGTGGCACTGGGAGACGGAAGGCAAGAGTACCACGCTTCTCATACCCATCGCTTACCTGCTCCAATCCAGGTAGGCAGAAAGTCTCGTGGGGTCTGGTTGCTTGGATGTAAGTGGGAAGAATGTGTGTCAGTCTACCTATAAAACAATGATGTCTTCTTGTTTCAGCCAAGCCGGGGCAGGATTGGGGTTCTTTATGGTGTATTTATCTATATCACCACACAGCCAACAGGGTGAATGAATGACCTTCGCACACCATCAAGCTTCAAGTAGCCAATGGTACCTCAGTTCCATGCAGTATAGGAGCCAGACTCATTCAATGTTCATCCCCATAAGTTCCCTCTCTGTTAAAACCTACTGAACCAGTCATAGTAGTGCATGCAGAAGACAGAGGACTGAGGATGACAACCTTGGCCCTGACTTCTCGTCGTTCAGAGTCTTGAGGAAGAAGTCAAGAAATCGATGCTCAGGCGTGTCTTCAGAAAAGGGGCGAGGCTATGAGACTAGTTTCAGACAATGATATTCATCTCAGCCTGAGGGTCTCAGTGTTCTTTCCAGAGAAAGGGGCTCGGGCTGAGACACAAGGACTGCAGAGCAGCCAGCGAAGGCAGGCGATGGTGAGCAGCAGGGAGAGAATGAGGCTCAGGGTGCCCACAGAGGCAGGAGAAGGAAAGACAGAGACAGAGGAAGGAGTCAGTTGTTAAAGGCTGAACACAAGGAACAGTTGCCTAGCAGGCAGGGTCAGATCGCTGCAGGGCATTCACTTAGCTCTGAGATTCCCTCCTGTGTGGGCTGTACCCTGTTACCCCAATTCTCTCAGCGCGGCGCTCACCAGAATGTCACCCCCTACTACCCTTCGTTTATTCACCAGACTCAGTCATGAACACGAGAATTCTTGAATATTTATCCCCGATGAACACCACTCAAGTGCTCGACAAATATGTATTGACTGATTAGTGATTCTCCTCACTGGTTGCACCCAGACATGTCCAACCAGCAGTGTGCTGGGGGTAGCTATAAATGCAGTCTACTGAACACAAAATCATCAATTACTCAAAATACTACAAACTCTTTCTGCTTTTGCTTTTTTGAGATCAACAACATGTCTCTCAGGCCCAGGCATGGTAAGCAATGGCGTCTTTTCTCAGTATCAAAAGGTTGGACATGCCTGTGACCACCTTTGCAATCGGAAATTTTCCCTGAAACACTGTGCAGCGAGTACTACTAGCCCATGGACCATGAAAGAGACAGAGGCTACAGGGTAGTTTACAAGGGTGGCGTGGCGGGACCTTACAGGGAGCAGACGGTAGCAGAAGAAGTCGGCAAGGAAGAAGCCTCTACTAAAATACACTGCTTGAAAATGACATGATATCTAATGTTTTGTATATGGATTTTTAAATATAAAACAGTCCTTAAATAAACATAGAACAAAGAGTTACTTTATATGCATTTTGGGCACAGGAGTGCACGTCTGTTGCTTCAGCACTTGAGAGGCAGAGGCAAGAGCATCACCACAAGCCTGAGGCCTGATGTGTTCACACAGTTAGTTCCAGGCCAGTCAGAGCTACATATCAAGAGTCCCCCCCTCCTCCAAAAAAAGAAAAAAAATCTGAATATTCCCTCAAAACAAACATACAAAAACTCCACCTCATTTGGACCTAAAATGAAGGTCCAAAATTTTATATGTACCTTTGCTTCATATAAAAATCATGCTGTGAGGGCTGGGCCAAAGTCACAACTAACAATGTCCCCCCCCCCACATACACACACACACACAGGCCACCACCACAGCCCACTGGTCACTACATAAAAGCATCCACTCAAAGCATTAACCCCCACGCCTCAGAATGAGAAAGGAAGACCCAGACAGCGTCAAGATGCTAGAACCCAAAAGAGTTCAAGTTAGAACTGAGTCAAGTTTCTTCTGTGGTGAGAGAGGCCTTCTATGCTACCCAGTGCTCTCCTATGGTGAAGTCAGGGGGCAGAGGAGAAAACTATGGAAAACCCAATTGCTATGCGAGAGCTCCACTCACAAACTGCAGTCTCAGCACAGCCAAGGTCATGGCTGGACAGGGCGCAGAACAGCTAGAGCTTGTCCCAATTCCAATGCTTAATAAATCCTAGGTCCCTGGGGAAATCATTCAGCACTATTAGGTATGCAGAGTAGGAAGATCTTCCAGTATGGTCCACACTCATGCACACACAGGGAAGGCCATCACACCCTTGCACACAGGGTAGGCCATGGTAACCACCTGCAGTGTGGTCCACACCCCTGCACACACAGGGAAGGCCACCGCACCCCTGCACACAGGGTAGGCCATGGCAACCACCTGCAGTGTGGTCCACACCCCTGCACACACAGGGAAGGCCACCGCACCCCCCTGCCTGGCACCGACTGCCAAGAGGTGTCAGTGAAATGACTGGGTGTTTCAGCTACTGAGGACCTCACCTCACCTCGGACCTGTGCATTCCACTTGTAAGACTGGAAATTAAGTGAGTCGTCAAAGTGACACAACCAATCTCCTCATCGCCGAAGGCTCCTGGAGGAGGGCTAGAGCTTTGGGGAAGGAGGAAACAAGTCCATTTATAGCACAGAATTAGATCTCTTACCAGGATCCATGTACAATGAGGAATGCTAAACTGATTCTCATAAGTTGGGTGGCTGGGCTGCTGATAACAGTGGGTTTTTAAACAGTTAGGAAAGAGAAGTTTTCAAAGTGGCAGCATCAGATCTTGAGGGCAGCATAGGGATCCCTCCCTAGACCAGGACCTTCAGGACACAGTGCCAAGGCAGGGCGGTAACCAGGTCTTCATCTTTATCTGATGTCTCTGTGACATGAGTCACAGGTAATTCAGCATCAATAAAAGAGTTAAATCCCCAACTTGAAACTAGGGAGCAGACCTATGGGACACAGTTAGTCAGTCCTGGTTCTATATTAAAAATATCACAACGTAAGCATCAGAGACCAAGCCTGTCAAGTAGCCATGTTGGTCTGGCCCTAGTCTAGAGACAAGCTTAAAGACAAGTGTGCTCAAAAGAAAATCAGCAAATTATAACTTCATGTCAATCGCTGTCACAAATACACAATGAAAAAAATTTCAACATCCTGTCTCCCCATTTTTTTTACCCATAAGTCCTATGGTTTTGTTTTAATTGTCCTAATACCTCCTTTTCCCTCAAAACAGCAAAATACAATAATCACCCTCTGTGTTTTTTTTCCACCAACTCTTCCTCTTCCTTAACATCATGCCTAGCTTCCCTGGATGGGCCTTGTGGCCATTGCACCCCTTGGCCAGACATCAGCTAAGGAGCCATTCAGATGTGGCATACATGGGAGAACAAGGAGAAACGAAGGGCAGCTGGTCTACCTATTCAGATAGGCGGGCTTAAACAGGGCTTCAGGACAACTGAAAACAATCAGGTCTTGATTTTCACTAAACTAAATATGAATTTCATTATTTCATTGAATTTTATTTTATTTGAATGTCTTTCTGTCTTTTGTTTGTTTGTTTATTCCGTATTTTAAGACAGGGTCTCTCTATATAATCCTGACCAGCTTGGAACCCACTACATGGATCAAGCTGGCCTTGAACTTTTGGCAATCTTCCTGCCTTGCCTCAGTCTTTAAAGTGCTGGGATTACATGGCAATGACCGCAATGTCCAGCTCCCCTGCATGTTACAAGTAAACTAATTCAAGTAGTATGAAAAGACCCTGCAAGGCTGAATAAACAGAAATCAGGTCTCTTACTACTCTATTTGGTTGCTGCCTTTACTATAATAACAGTTATTTTCATGACAATTTTGAAATGAAATTCTGCTGCTCTAGCTATTTATGATATATATGTATACATATGTATATATATATATACATAAAATTGAAGGTTTTAACACATTGATAACTGCATTTAATTATAGCTAGTTTCCAAATACTTCTAACTCATTTCAAATACTTGAATGTGTCTTTCCCTATAAGTTATAGTCTGCTAAGTGGATGATAGCATAAGGAAGCTTAAGAACTGTCTGCCTGGGTAGGGTCCATTGCCGGGACCTTAAGAACTGTCTGCCTGGGTAGGGTCCATTGCCGGGACCTTAAGAACTGTCTGCCTGGGTAGGGTCCATTGCCAGGACCTTAAGGCGCAGTAGATTTATCCAGTGAAGTTTCAGGAGTTGGAGAGCTGTGCCCAGGAAGAGAGGTGCATCTCCATGCTGTGCCCAGGAAGAGAGCTGCATCTCCATGCTTGCCAAGGAGACACTCTCTATGGCTCGCAGGGCTGGAACTCTGGATCAGAGCTGCACTTTATTTCTCAGGTATCCCCCAACGGTCCATGTAATAAAAGCTCAGTTTCCCCAGCTGGCACTATTTAGAGATAGTGGTAACTTTAAAACCTGAGACCTCTAGGGAGGTCTTCTGGTCATTGAGTATGTCTTTGAAGGGTGTTTCAGAATCCCATCTCCTCCTCCCTTGTCTCCTAGCTATGAGCTGCGTGCTTTGGGTCCATCACACATTCCTGCCATTGTGTATTAGCTTGACAAAGGCTCCAAAGCTATAGAGCCAAGTGACTATGGACTAAAACTTCCAAAATGGCGAGCCAAAATAAACCTTTCATTTTTATAGTTTGGATATCCGGGATGTTTGATACAGCAACAGAAGCCATCTAACAGAAAATGAGTGCTGAGAAGCAGAGCAATGGTTATGCCCGAGGGGAGGTGGAGAGGCCGCTAGATGGGTTTACAGGATGAATTGGGGAAACTATCTAGGACACACCTAGAAAGAATTCTGAAAGCAGAGCATAGTGCAAAGTAATAGCTGAGTTGCAGAAGACATCAGAATGTTGATAGGAAAAGGAAGTGAAGGGTACTCTACTGGAACTGAATGGGGGCCACCATAACAAAGAATCTGGATGTATGTTCTCCACATTCTGAGACTGTGGGGAGCTTAACAGTGATAGACGACTTTATGTGGTAGAGACAGCTTCACGGTAACAATGCCCTTGTCTGCAGCATGGTTATTACTTGCTACTTCAGCCAAATTTACATGGAGAACTGGAGATAAAAAGTAGCAGAGTGGAAAGATTTAGAGGTGTGTAATTTAACTAGAAATTTAACTAGAAAAGGAGCATGCGTAAAGGTCTTCCCAAAAGACTCCAACCAAGGAGGACACTGTGGTTGGCACCCTTAAGATGAAGCCAAGGGCTTTGAAACAAAGGAAGGATGTGTCAAGGGCTACCTTTCCTCTCCATCCCAAGCTCACAGGTATGAGTACAAATTTATTTCAAAGTCTTCCTATGGAATAGTCTTTTGAAAAGAACCCCGTGGTCTCTGCTCACTTGGGACTCCCTGTGGAAATCATTGCGGACAAGGTACCGAGCAGTCGATGCAGCTTTTCAAAGGGGCCTGAGTTCAGCTGGCATTGGTCACAGATTTCAGCGGTGTCCACGTGCTCTGGTTTTTCAGGTTCATAAACCTCGAGGGTTTAGATTCGTAGTGATACCACTGAGATTTCCTAGTTTTTGTGTGTGGGGTACTGCACATCTTTATAATGCATATTATGGGGCACCAATGCCACCGTGCATGTGTATATGATGTGTGTGTTCAGAGGAAAACCCATGGGAGTGGGGGCTTTCTATAATGTGGGGTCTTTGGGATCAAGCGTAATGGTAAATGTCTTTACCCACTGATCTTCCGTGTCACCACCTTCCCTTGCTAATCATAAAATCACTTCATCACTTCCTTCTGCAGCAGGAAGTGTCACCTTGAGTGTACACCATTATATTCTGGAAGAGTATAACTTGTCATTTGAAGTTTTTCCGAGGCTCACAATTGGGTTTGTCTCAAGTCTTGTCAGAGATGAGCTAGAACTGTGGGGGTCTGTCTGGCACACAATGTTTTCATTTGGATCTTAAGTATACTCCAATGGCCCAACTGTAAAGGTCTGGTATTCAGTGTGGTGCAATGGGAGTTGGTGAAATTGTTGGAGGTATGGCCTTGGGGGAGGTCTTCAGGTCATTGAGAAGCCCTTGAAGGAGACTGTGAAACCCTGGAGGTTTCCCCTCTTCTTCCTTCCCAGGCAGAAAGTGAATTCTCTTCTGATAGGGGTTCCCACCATACTGTCTGTCCTCTTTCCACTGGTCCCAGAGTGTCATGGTTAGCCCACAATGCCTAATCATCTCTGATACTGTGCACCCAATTAAATCTTTACTCTTTGTAGTTGATCACATCAGGTATTTGCTGCAGTAACAGACTCGTAACTAACACTCTCCGCCATAGCACGCACTAGCCTGAGCATTCCTAGCCTTGGGACAGGAACTACAGGTATTTTAGACAGTAAAACCTAAATGCTCTGGACAATCTACAGGCAAATCCAGCTCAGCGCAGAGGCAGTGCTCCTGGGCTTTACAACAAAGATAACCCTGATTACAATGGCTTCAAAGCCTTTTGTGGAAGAAATGCCTGGCAACTGATTCAGGCTAGATACCCGTTGTGAGAGAGCGTGGATAGGACTCCAAGGGGAAGGTGATCTGGGAGACGAGGCAGCTGGGACTCTCTAAGAACCACAAATACAGCAGAAACAGAAAATGTTGTAGTTTATCTAGACGAGTGATGAGACAGAGAAAGCAGAAGAGATGTCAATGTCTCCTCTCCACTCTGAACAATCAAAAGAAGACGGCCTGAGCAGCCAAGAGTAAGGAGATGAAACCGAACCCTTCCTTCTGGGCATCAAGGACAGCTGGGTCAGAGGAGAGACCCGTCTGAGGCTGGCACACACCCCACAGACCTTCTTACCAAAGGGCATGCTTGGATAGGACCTGCAGAATCACACAGTCTGCTCCCTTTCTGCCATGTTTGTCGCGATGTGTCAGGATAAGCACTCAACATGGAGATGAAGCCAAGTGACTTTCTAATCTGCTCCCCAGGAGAAGTAGCTGGCAGTTCTCATAGCCGGTGGTAGAACGCAAAATAAGAAAGTCCACAGCTTCGCTTTTAAGTCCCTCTAGGGTAGTGTTCAGGGGATAAATCTAGCTTGGAACAAGTGAGGCCAGAGAATTTGAATGCACCCTGCACACCATGCTCTTGTGATGAGACTCAGCCTACTCTGAACAGAAAGGCTGAAGAGAACTCAGGGGAAAAGGAAAAACCAGATTATTAATATGGGCTGGAAGCTTGGTGCCAAGTTAGTGGCACTGTTTTGGAAGGTTCTGGGACCTAGGTAAAAGTACATTGCTGGGAATGGGTCCTTGTGGGGTATATTGTCCCTGGCCCATTCCTGTCTCTCTGTGTCCTATATGCCACAAGGTAGGTCTCCTCTGCCTCATGCCCCTGCCACCATGGTGATCTGCCCAAACACATTGTACAAAATGACATGATCTGAACCCTCTGAAATGTTAAGCCCAAATAAAACTTTGCACCATTAAGTCATTTGTGTCAGGGTGTCAGGTGATTGGTCACAGTGATGACTCATGGGGACGATGTCAGTTAACTCACAGATCCATAGAGTCCCTAAAAAGTGTCATTGGAAAGAAGCACTCTGACCCTTTGTCACTCTTCCCTGGCCAAATCCAGAGATCTAAAAAGAACAACAAGCTTTGGAGAACAACAACAAACAAGACTAACAGACAGAAAGCAGGTGGACATCCCATTCATTCCCAAAGTTAGTAGAAAGCCGGAATAGACAGTCTTCCATACCAGCTTCTAGAAGGAGCTATACTTCAAATATGACCCTCCCAAAGCTCACGTAGAAACACAATTCCCAGTGTAGCAACATTGTTAAGATGGGGGACTCTGAGAAGAGCTCAGGTGGTGAGGACTCTGCTTTACAAATGGCAACAGCATCCTCATAAAAGGTCTGGACTTTAAAGGGAAGGCTTTCTTACCTCTCTGCCTCCTACTGTGTGAGGTACCACTTTAGATCAGAAAGCAGCCCTCACCAGATAACAGGACTGAAACCTGGATGTGGAATTCCCCAGCTCCCACAAGCACAATCATTTAATTTCTGTTCTGTATAAGTTAGCAATGTTACGGTATTTTTAATAGTTACACAAAAGGTAAAGAGAAAAGGATAAAATCACTGCGTGGGTGTGGATACATCCAAGATCCACAGACAACCTTATGACTTGCCAGATCCTAAACTGTAAGGTAAGATTTCTTCTCACTGTCTGGGGCAGCATGAGCAGGGCACAGAGCTCGAGTAACCTGCCCCTGTCTTGCCCAGAAGGATGAGCAAATGCAACACAGCTAAAAACGAATCAATAACCATAACAGCAAACGGTAGCGCTTGCAGAGAGAGCACCGAGGCATCACTTGCTATGCATACAGTTTCAGCTTCCCGCCCTGGTCCAGCTGTGACTGGTCATATGGGAAGGCACGTGTCTTATCCCAAACACACACTCAGGATTTTCCACAGCCATCCATTTCTTTTCTTCCCGACTGTGTGGCTAGAAGCTTCTACAAGAAAGACACACAGGCCCTGAGTAACCGTGTGCTGGTGAGCTTTAGGGCAGGTAAATATGTAATGGGCACAGCCTATCTTTCCTTTAATGAATCCAGAGACAACTGCAAACGCAGCTCTCGCTAAAGATGGCTTCATAGACAGGTCACAGCGAGAATCAGGGGCCCCTTAATAGCAAGCCTCCACTCAGCTTGGGGCTCTGAAGTATAGATTAACCCAAGGAGAGGCATTGGGAGCATCACACCCTGCCACATTCTGTTTCAACGTATATGGGCCAAGGGCTCAAACAGGGAATTAAGTTCAATCAGAGGAAAAGAGAGAGACTTTGTCCACACACCTCAATTTGTGGCTTGAAAACTGAGTCTGCTCCCCAGATGTCTGCATGACAAGCCAGGCAAAGGCCAACTGGCTCTTCTCTGCTGTCAGCAATGCGGCCAAGGGAGGTGATAATTTCTCATTTGAGAGAACTGTGGCATCTGGGGATGGAATGAAACCTCCAAGTGCTGGGATGATACCGAGCTTCACCTCCAGTGCCAGCTCCACTGGACTGGTGGTGACTTCCTGGGGGGGCATGTCAAAAGGATTCTAGGATGTCATCCAGACACAGTGGGGAAGAGTGGATGGCTGATTAGCAAAGCATGCCAGGAGAAGTCAGAATAAGAACATGCAAGCAGGGAGAAAATAAAAAAGGGTGGCAACATGACCCAAAGAATACAGAAGGTTCGTTTTACAGGTGATGAAATCAAAATACTGAAAAACACGCCTAAAGATCCCAAGACACAGCTCCTAGAGGCCAGACTTGAACCCCCATTGCTCTCCTCCAGCTCATGGTCATTCTGTAGCCACCAGCTGTCACTTGGAGGTAATTACTTCTACAAATGCAAAGGAGATGCTGCCCTCGTGCCTAGCTCGTGTCTCTCAGTTGCTTACTGTCCCTGACTTTATAGAAAGTAATATAAGGAACTTAAAAGCAGATAATTTTGCCAGATGGTCCCAGCACTCAGGAGGCAGAGGCAGGTGGATCTCTGAGTTCAAGGCCAGCCTGGTCTACAAAGCAAGTTCTAGGACAGCCAGGGCTATACAGAGAAACCCTGTCTCGAAAGAAAGAAAGAAATAAAGAAAGAAAGGAAGGAAGGAAGGAAGGAAGGAAGGAAGGAAGGAAGGAAGGAAAAGAAAAAGAAAAAACAGCATAGAATTTTCTCTCACTTGAAGCAAGTAGGGAAAGCCAGAGATGTGCAGCATGGGAAAGACTCACAAGGGACACGGTCTGGCTTTGAAGACAGAGAGCTGAATGACAAGAGAAAGCGAGTAGTTTCTAGGACTGAAGGCCGGTGAAGAAACAGGCCTGGTCATCTCGTGAGACAATGAGGTGGGAGTGGGGTTGTGACAGCCTGGACTTCTGATGGACAGAGCTATGAGACAATAAGTGCTGTTTTAAGTTGCTGGGCTCCTGCTAAAGGGTTGCACGCTAGTTTCTGCTACTTTCTAGCCAGTGCTAGAAAGTGAAGTGTGCCCTAAGATTACAGAGGCTCCAGTATGGAATTTAAGTCTAGTTGGTGCCTCTCTTTCCTGGTTCTGCACTCCCAGCCCTCATCTGAACCCCAGACTCTGCTCTAGCTGCACAAAATGCTATGGTTGTCCCTGTTCACAGGAACCAAAGCTTAAGAATCAACCTAAGTTTAGAAACCGGCATCTCCACATCAGGGTCTTCTAGACCCAAAATTACTAAAGGTCTACACCCACTGTATAGGCCTCTGTGTCTGCTGGGTCCTTAACAAAGCTATGATGCCATGATGGTTTCAAACCACTGCCTTCAGGACTTCTTTCAATGTGTTTTGCATAAATGGTTAGGCTATAGAAAGAAGACTTGGAGCCAAGTTCCACTCAGCAGCTTGGTGACCTTGGAGAAGTCCTCTAGCTTCTTCAAACCCCAGTCACCTCTCTAAAACAGTAACAATAAATATTATGGTTTGTACTTTATTATTAATTAATTTGTTTGTTTATTGGTGTTTGAGACAGAGTCTCTCTCTGTGGTCCTTGCTGGCCTGGAACTTACTATGTTGACCAGGGTGACCCGGAACCCACAGAGACCTGCCACTCTCTGCCTCCTAAGTGCTGACATCAAAAACATATGCCACCATGCCTGGTATGGTTTGTATCTTAAATGTTCCTTGGAGGCTTGTGTGTTAGAGGGGTGGGGGAGCTTGTGCCCTTGGCAGACCTCAGCATTGTCCGTGTCGTTTTGGTTTTGTACACATGCAGAATGCAAGAGTTTCAGGGCTGTGGAGGCTCCATCCAAGGTATAAAGTCTGGGAAGGCAGGTAGCATGCAGCAGCCGATTTGGATTGCATGCAGGGTGCCCCTGAGAGGGTACTACACAAAACCATGAGTGTGAAGTCAGAGAATCAGTGAGAACCTGGGAAGGGAGACATTCCAAGAACACTGCTATCTGCTGAGGGAAGTCTCAGGCTTTCAGAGTGAGCCCCGGAGAGAACTCTCAGGAGATACAGGGAACGAAGTCTTTGGGTAGGGCTATCCAAACCTTCTGGAAATTCATATTCCACTACTGTGTGCCTGGGAGGGGGGGCACTGAACATCAGACAGTCAGGGCTCTTCATTGGCTTTGATCTCGTTTCTCCTTAGCATCCCCCATCTTTGCTTTGGGACTGGAAATGCACATTCTGTCCCATCATCATATGCTCAGAGTATGAAGTGGGTTTCGCTTAGAGTGGTTTATACCTCAGGGTCTCCAGGGAGATTCTGGACATGGACTTTTGACAAAGGCTGGGTTGTTACGATACTTGAGATTCTTTGGAGGAGGATGACATAAGTTT
Source organism: Chionomys nivalis (assembly GCF_950005125.1). NCBI lineage: Eukaryota > Metazoa > Chordata > Mammalia > Rodentia > Cricetidae > Chionomys > Chionomys nivalis. The sequence goes on along the minus strand of NC_080090.1, from coordinate 26,618,327 downwards.
TATGTTTGGAGATGGACATGTGATACTGGGGGACAAGAGGGCAGAGGGGAAGAATGTTCTAATCTATCTCACGTGTTCCCTGAAGGCTCATGTTGACAGCTTGGCCACAAACTGGTAGTGTCATTGAGAGGTTACTAGATCATGAAGTATTAATTTCATAAGTGGATTATCCCTTTGATAAGTTCATAGCTAGATGGTCTACTAGAAGATGCAGCCTGGTTAGGCCACCAGCAAGTGTGTTCTTGCAAGCTGTATCTTTTGTGGAGCCCCTTCCTTAATTTATACCTACACCCCACACCGTCTGTCTATGTCCCCACAACCCCAGCTTTGAGGTGAGTAGCTCTGCCCCCACCTAGCCCTTCCAACATAATATTCTGCCTCTCCATGAGCCCAAAGTACTAGAGTCAGCATCAGATCGCAACCTCAGAAACTCAAGCAATCCTTTCTCTTTGCATTGCTTTCATCAGGAATGTCATGACAAAGATGGGAAATGAATGCCCACATAGATACCCTTGATGCACTGGGTCAGTAACACTCGCTCAGTGCAATGCCCAGCAGGCGAGGACAGCTCACCAGAGGCAGGCACCAGCCACTTCAACAGCACAGCTACAATGGCCCTGAACAGCCACTATGTGTAGATCGCACAGCCAAGACAGACAAGGGGTCCTTACACAGGGGCAGGGGGTTCTTTTCCATTAAAAATTGAGCATATGAGCATTTTCCTTAAGTCTCTTTTTCAAGGTTCTGTGCCACGGCTCAGAATATTATTTCCCCGCTGCCAAAGTCAACACACGGATCTGATTCTGAACATGAGCACATACCAGCCCTAGGTTTCAGACCATTAACTTCTTGCCTTTCCCTTCCTTTTATTTTATCATTTCTAACCCGGAGCAGCAGTGGGGATTTATATTTTAACCATTATAAAAACATCCCCCAAACATTACTTGCTCCCAGGCTGCAATCTTTTCGTGCCATTAGCTTAAGCCCAAAAATCGTTATATAGATGGGTTGAAAACCTCTGAAAATTATGTGTTTAGGATGAAAAACATAACTCAGAGCATTGAGTTCTGGGAAAAAAAAACCATTTAGAATATACTGTCCCACTGACACCAAGACATTATAGGTACTTCATTTTCCATGTTTCATTCTCAAAAACATGGCACAAGACAAGCTGGAAACAGCCAGGGAATAGCTACCCTTCCACCCTAGTCTTGGCCTTCAGTAATGGTCTTGGATTCATATCCAATTTGGGGCACCCAAGAAACAATGGTTAAAATAGTGGCTACATTCTTTTTGATTCAAAATGGACATCATTGATTCTATTTTAAGAACAACAAAGCTGGCTCCTATGCATGAGAGGAAGCAAACTTGTCTTTCTGGGTCTGGGTTTCCTCACTCAGAATGAGTGTTCCCACCTCCATTCATCTACCGATGAGTTTCACATTTTAATTTTTCTTTAAGGCTCAATAATGTGCCTCCGTGTGTATGTACCACATCTTCAGTACTCGTGGACCAGATGATGGACCTCTAGGCTGTTTCCATTTCCTGGTGTAATGAATAGAGCAGCGGTGAACACGGATGAGCCCGTGTGTCTGTGGAGGACATGGAGTTCTTTGGGAACACAGCTGGATTGTATGATAAAGCCACTTCTAGTTTCTCAAGCAACAGCCACACTGATTTCCAAAGCAGCTGCACCGGTTTGCATCCCCACGCCCCTGCCAGCATTCGTTGTCATTATTTCTTTAAGTTTTAGCTATTCTGACTGGAGTAAGATGACCCTCAAAGTTGTATTCCTTTGAGTTTCTCTGATGCCTAAGGACAACACTGGAGTATCCATAGAACTGAAGAGACTAGGAAGGGACCTGGATCAGAATGAGAGAATTCAAGGGAAAGGAGAGAGTACTCAGGAGGTATGATGGGGAACAATGGAATAGAAAGGGTTAAACGGGGACAGAATAGAGGAAGGAGAATGGTGAGAGATAAAAAAACCACAAAAACCTTTGAACACACCATACAGAAAAGTACTATTGAAAAGCTCCCTACATTTTATATGTGTAGAACTTGAATGAAGTTGCCCTATAATAGGAAGACAATGTCTCTGAAAAATGCTATAGGCTATCAATAAAAGGCTCAGTTCTAGGTATGCTTTACAAGTTGCTGATTAGTGGGGTCCCATAGGACTTATGCCCTCCTCTAAACTTGACAGAACATTCTGCCATCACTTTTGGTCAGACTCCAGAACTTGATGCTAAGACCCTATTGCTGAAATCACCACACACTTGAGTTTGAGGACATGGAAAAAATCAATCAGGTACTGACTTGGAAGCTTTATCCTTACTGACTTCCATGGTTCTGGAATGTTCTATGTACACTCTGGAGGGAGAAAAGTAATCACAACTCAGGTATGAGCTACAGTAACAACTGAGTTAGTAAGGTATGTTGACTAGTCACAATAGTGGCATGAGTTTGGTTGGAGTTAAAGCCCGCTTCAAAAGATAGAAATTAGGCCTGGTACCACTGACTGGCTCAACCACCCCTGTCTAGCTAGGTCATGGCTCCTAGAAGAGAATCTAAATGGATGCAGTAATCAACTGCCCTCAACATTCTTATCTTTTTACTCATTGATGGGTGCATATCTCAACCCTCATTAGAGAAACTTCTTTCTGAGGTAGATGGTGATTAATACCAGAGATCCAAAATTGGTCATCATACAGAGAACAAGTGACTATGGACGACTCATCTCTTAACGGGAGAACTATAGCACATCTCCTCTCACTAGGGCTGAGAGATCATCACAGAAGAGGGAAGAGAAAACTGTAAGAGCTGAAGCTGGTGGGCATCTACAATGGAGCGGTATTTGCTGGACATGACAAGGCCATTAGATAAACTCACAGTGGCCCTGATTTCATGCACAAGAGCAAGGCAGGGGAACTCCCAGAATGGATGGGAGGGGTTCAGGATGCTCCATTCCTGAGGAGCTATTGCTAACTGGTTGCTGGTAGAGGAGGAAAGTGAGTTTTCTTCAGAGATGTGGCCCTTGAGAGGCTACCCATACTGTGGTCAATGTCTCACACCCGTGCAGATAAAGGCAGCACTAGAGGGATTCAGTAAGCTTCAAATAAAGAACACATGACGATGGGAGGGGAAGTGATGGTGGAGAGGACAGGGCAGGCTGGGAAGGGTCAATGGGAGGTGGATTTGACTGACACACATTATAGGCATGTATGAAATTCTCAAGTAATAAAAGATGGAGAGGTGGCTTGGCGGTTAAGAACATACACTGCCTTTGCAGAAAGTTTGAGTTTGGTTCTGGGCTGATGACGGGAGAATCATGACTACCTGTCCTCCAGCTCCAAGGAATCTGAGAGCCTCTTGGGTCTCGACAGGCACTGTACTTGTGTACACATACTGCACCCTCATAAACAATTAAAAAGATAACATTTTAAAATAGTAACAATGAAAATAAAAGATTATATCTACACACACTACCCATTAATCTGAAACTTTGCAAGGTCTCCTCTCAGAGACTAAGGAAGAATCTACCCTATGTCTGAAATGCAGAGCTGTGTCCATGAATTTAAGTCTGAACTCAGCTATGAGTCCACTGGAAATAGAAAATTGGAACAAGAACTTTGATCAAATTACCTCCATGGATTTCCCTTCCATTTAGTAGCTGGTATCCATTTTTTTAAAAAAGTAACAAAAAAGATGAAAGGGGCTGGGTAGATGGCTCAGTGGCTCATGCATGAAAACCTCTTCAGATCCCCCAAGAATTAAAGGCAAGCAGACCCTGCAACTCACTGGCCAGCCATTCTAGCCAATCCATGAGCTCCAGGTTCAGGGAGAGACTGCCTCAGAAAGTTAGGTGGAGACCAATCAAGATAGACACTTGACATGGACCTCTGGCTTCCACATGTGCATATACATGAGTATACAAATACCCAAATACACACATGACATGTACCCATATAACCACATACAAGCACCATACATACGACAGGCACAGAAAAGGAAAAGATGAGATATTAAGCCTTTTCCAGTTCTAAGATGAAAGACGAGGAGAAAAGCTGAACCCACGCCTTCATCTGAGCATTCGGGACAACTAAGGGATCCTCTAGTTTAAAGCCATCTGACTTTCACTTCCTCTGTCCTTAACTGTTCTCCTGATTTTCAAAGAACAAAATCACAGGCACTGTGATTATCTTTCATCATCACACAAGATACATTAAATATAAGAGAACCTTTCTATTACTTCATTTTATTTTAAACACACGAACAGAAAAAAAAAAAATCAATCCATAGAAGTGATCCCAGGACAGGAAGTGAGAGAGAGCGGCTTCCTCAAACACTAGGCTGCAATCTTCGCAATCAACCAGGGGCACCGCCCACTACATCTGGGTGGGCACCACAGCCTATTGTGCTAATGCTGATTGAGCTGGATGAATAGCAAATCTGCCATATTGTGACTGGGCAGCAAGTGGGCATAATACTCAAGCACTCAGGACATGCCATGGGGTGGTATCTTTCTGTGCAGACACAACACAGGCCGCAGACGACAGTGTCACTACAGAACATGGAGTCTCCTATAACTCTGCCAAGGGACACATTATTCATGCAGTTTAACAAACACTACCTGCCAAGCAATGAAACACAAGAGTCCTGCTCTGCCAGGTACGGACATGCATGCCTTCTGTAGGGGATCACTCAGAGCTGCTATCTGTGGTCTGTATCTATCTCACTGCCCACTGCTGGGGATTAGGAAGACCACAGCACACCCAGGCTGCTCAATGGGCATCAAGGAACTAATAATAAATGCACAGATCCAGGCACCATCCGTTTGCCCTCAGAACTATGGGATGAATTTGACATCTGATATTCCAGAATCACAGGCACTCAGGAAAGCCAGCAAATCCTAGGCTGTATATGGCACTACTGGGCTTCAGATCTCGTATGACTCCTCCCTGTGTGACCTGCAGCAAATCCCTTTACCTCTCCATGCCTCAGTTGGCCTCATCTGTAAAATTATGACTAAATATGAACCCACCCACCTGAGACATCCTTAGGATCAAATGGGAAAATCCACATTAAAGACTCAGAACCAAAGCCTGGCAAACAGCAGGCACTCAGCAAATGTGAGCTAGTTCATCAACTATGCTTACTTAGTCGGTAAGAAAGACACTACCTTCTAAGCATCCAGACAATGCTACGGATAAGCATAACTTTTATCGATAGTTAATACTGTCAGCCACCTTCACAGGTGAGAAAATGAGTTAATACAAGTGGACTCCTGAGTAAAATAAGAAAGCCACAAAAGGCATTTGCCCAGCATGTTCCGCATGTTAGAACTACAGTAGGCACTTTCCACAGTGGGCACGCACGCGCGCGCGCGCACGCGCACACACAAGCACAACAGCACCACCACGACACTCTACTATACACCAACACCCACACATGGAAGTTTAGCAAAATTTCCATAGAAAAGCATAAATCTATCTATAACCTGGATTGAGGGCTGGGAAAACTTAGGTTTTATCTGTAATATTTTAATTATGAAGCAAGTAGATTACTGAACTGTTTAATTACAACTAAAATTTAGCAAATCTTTACAATGTCTACTGGAAATCAAATAAGAAATGAGAAAAAATCTCTTGGATGGAGAGATGGCTCAGCAAGTAATAGCCATACAGAAGCACGAGGATCTTAATTCAAATCTCTAGCAACCAAGCAAAAAGCCACTACTGGCCTTTTGCGCATCTACAATCCCAGCACTGTGAGGCACAAAGATAGGGAGACCACTGGGATTTGCTGGCTAACAGCCCAGCTCCAGGTTAAATGAGAGACCCTGCCTCAAAGGAATAAGGTGGCGGGTGATGAAGGGGGACAGCAGATGTCCTCCTCTGGCCTTCATGCACACACATGGAATTCATCCTCCCACCTTGTACACATACATGTGCATATCCCAGGTACACAGGAAAAACGGTCATTGCCTTTAGTGCCAGCGGAATGGGTGACTTAGCTGGGAGCTGCTGAGGCAGGGAACTATCATTGCATATGGCCCTCATCGTTCAAAGTTTCTACTTTAAACTGTGTAAAGCCACATGCATTCATTGGAAAGCATGCTTCTAACTGTGAACTCTGGTCTTTTCCTAGGTCAGCCATAAGAGATATGATACTTCCACCCAGTGCTGGACAACAGCAGCGAGCTGAGGTTGCATCAGTCAGGCAAACCATGAGGTGCAGAATGTTGAGTTGCTAAGATGGGATGTCCCAGAGGCTGGGTAGAGCAAACAAATCCAACCCGCATTTTCGGCATACACTGGTGTGGCATTAAGACACATCCCAGCAGAAGTTGAGAAGCATCTGCAATTGTGCAATTGCACAGTAACTTTTCCAATGGAGAACAGGTCCTGCTGGCAAGAAAACTGCCTGCCTTTCCCTCCCCTGGTGTCCCTATCCCATCACCATGTTGATTAGCATGCACACAGCTGCCTGTAAACTGAATGGGTGGATGTTCAAAGACTAAAACCTTTGACGCAGTTCAATAAAGATTCTCCTCTTATTCTTTCATTATCTCTCCTAAGAGCCTGAACACAGTTACCTCTCAACCTCTTGCTAGTCAGGGTTTTGGCCAGGGTGTTACATTCCATGTAGCAGATGTAATCTGTCACAGATTACATCATGTCACAGAGGTAATCCCGAGCAGAGGGCACTTGTTGTGTCTATAATGGGGCCATTTCTCACATCCTCCCAACTTTCACCATTTTAGGTAACAGTCTGTAAATAGTGCTTCGTTTACTATGACACCCCATCTTACATCGTGACCTTGAAGTCACAGCAGCTTTGCTCTCCTGTTCCCCACCACAGCCTGAGCCTGTGAGATGATATGCCAACGTGTTCTACCAAGTCTTGCAGCTGAAGCAAACACGTCAGCAAAATCATCCATCCTTGCTATAGATTTATGTCGGTCCAGCAATTATGCAGCCTGTCATGGGTTCTGGGAACACGCTAGAGTGAAATATGAAGAGTTCCTTAGAGAGCAGTAGCAAATAATTGAAACTCATGCTTCCCCCACAAGATCCCCAGAGCCACTTGCTTCCACACACCCTCTTCCCCAGGATAGCCACAGGGGCTTCACAGGGCTGCTGCAGAGCCACCTTAACAAGTACCGTGGAGGGATTTCCTGCAGTGCCTATGGAGGAAACCTAAGGACGATGCATCCTCCATGATCCAGGATTTCACATTTCAGGTTAAAGCACTAAACTCCCCCTTCCCACATCTCACTAGAGTAGGGTAGAATGTGAGACATGGTGTCGCTGACACTAGAAACTGACGACTTTCTCCCCTTGGCTGCCTGTGTGAAGGGAAACCAGCCTTTACATTTCTTCATCCTCTGTAGAATAGCACCCAAAACAGGCATTGTAATGTCCTTCCATCCACGACAAAACAACTTCATCCATTCAAGGAGATGCTGAAGTTGCCAAACCCCGTGTCCAGGTCAGACAGAATAAGGAACTTTAGCCAGCAACTCCTACTTCGTGGTTCTCATGGTGAGCACTCAGGACTTGGGCACCCACCACTCATGAAGTGCTCACAGGCTGGGAAAATGTACACAAATGAAACAGTTGTGGGACCAAGAGCCAAGCCCAGCATCAGCAGAAGATAAGATACACAGACACCCTACAACCCAGCTAGGTCTCGTGGTACATGTAACAGGAAGGAATCGAGATGTCCCTGAGAGAAATCCCACTCCAGACCCAAAGGAATATGAGCTTGAGTATTAGTAGCAGCTAAAGGTACACAACACGCACACACACGAGAACATGCATGCACACACATGCACACATAATGTGCAAATTAGAGAATCAGAAGGCCTACTTAAATTTGAGTACCCTATTCTACCTTTCCTTCCTGGCTAACAGAAGCTGAGGGGAGATGCTGAGATCAAGTGCTGAGCTCTCAGACGTGGTCCCTGTGTGAAGCAATGGGTAGGCCATGGAGCCATTTGTTCTTTGGAACTCCTACTGAGATCTGCTATGTGCCAGGATGGAAGCATCAAAGATACAACAGGGAAAATGACAGACAACACTGTCACTTTTCTGATGCTATAATCTACAGGACAAAGCAGGAGACAGCAGTCAATGAGTTCCAATTTGGGGACCTTGTAATTGTATAGAAACAAAGCAAGAGTGCATGACGTGATGTCAGTGAGCAGAGGACTGACTGGGACAGCCTAGCTGAGGCTAGCTCTCGCGAGAGGACTGACTGGGACAGCCTAGCTGGGGCTAGCTCTCACCATGACTCTCGCTGAGGCTTTAGTGCTGAGCCAGGTGTATGACGAAGCAGCATGGCAGTCTGGGTCCTGAAGAACCCACATGGCTGCAGCCTTGCTCCAGGCCAAAGAGAAAGAGAGGATGTGTGAAACCAAACACCACATAAGACAAGTCAAGGATTTGAGGCGCTCAATCCAGGGGCCTGTTCCCAGAAAGAGGGAGAAAAAAAAAAAAGCTCAGAGATAAGGGTTTCAAGGGGCTGCATTGCTGCACTGAAAAGGAAATCGGAGTCTGCTCAACAAGAAGACAGGTTTGTCACGTCCTTCCTCGAATGACTGAAGGAAAAGCTGACTCAACGTTAACATACCCCAAACAGGACTCGGTTCGGTTCTTAGAAGTTGCGAAGCTGAAGATTCCACATTTCCAAGAAGGAGAACAAGGAGGCATGCTTAATCAAGACATCTCTACCCATACATTACCAAGAGGAAAGGAGCAGCTGGTCTCACAACCAAGCGAAATCCCTGAGCACTGCAAAAGCGGAGTGGCTGGAAAGCCTGGTTTGGCGGCGGCAGCTGTGGATGTCTGAGAAGTCCCGATTCTGCATTTACACAAATGCACCGGCACGCTTCTGTTTTCCCCGGATGGACTTTTAATTGCGTGTGTTTCCTTCACATAAAGCCTTTGTGATGTATGTTTATGATGCTGTCATCATAAAAGTTGCTTAAGGGGACTCTTTTGGTCAAGTGGCTTCACAGCAGGGCCACACCAGTTCAGAGGCTAGGTGACTGTGCCTCACCTCATCCTGTCACCTTAGGAAAATCTCTTTCACTATAGCCGATGGCGAAATTTCCCATTTCTCTGTGTTACCAGACAACAGACATGAGTCTCACTAATGTGGCTTCATGAAGAGAAAGATGCTTCAGGTTTTTCTTTTGGGAGGGTAATTTCTGAATCTCAATGTTTTCTTGTTTAGACAGGCACTCAAGAGAACCAGGACCTTCCAGCAGTGCACTGGATCTGTACTTGCTCTGACAGCCTCTCTCGCCTCATCCCAGCTCTGTTCTGCCCTTTAAAAGCCACAAGCAAGCCATTGCAGGGACCAGATATATGTATGTTGCAAAGGCATCCTGAGAGGAAGTGTATCTTTCTCTCCAGCCCCTGAAGGGAAGTTTCTAGTTGGTCTACAATGAGCTACAGCCCATTTCAGGGGAGGAGAGGCAACTATGTGTCCACAGGGAGGTGAGACCTTGAAGTGGTCAAACCTGGACTCCAGCCAGGGTGGTCTATGAAAGGAGGAGCTCAAATAGTCCCAGCATCAAACCTGAGGGGAAGAGGCAGGGAAGCATGGCAGGCCATCAGGCTACTGTTTTATCTGTGCAAGAATGAAGCTCCTCGCTGTATTTAATCATGTCTCATTGAGCAATGTGGAGTCTGCCATGCCAGACAGCATCATCCAGGGCTTCCCCCCAGTCCCCCTGGTCTTGAATTGTATGTTATTTATTATTTATCACTTCTGATCTCCCCAGGAGTTATGAAAGTGTTCGGTCAATACTTTCAAACATTTACACGATTGAGTGAAAATAGGAACCCTTATGTCTAGCTCCTACCCTGCTGTGAATGCTGATCGCAGGGAAACCGCCCCCTCATCCAGAGTGCAAAAGGAAATTCTGCTGCTTAAACATCTCAAAGACAAACCATGTTCAAGGTTTCAGGCAGCTTCAGCTCTGTGAGCTACACTGGGGGTCAAACTTAGTGGTCTAAAGTCCTCTCTCTTGCTCTGACAAAATACTCTGACCAAAAGAAACTTATGGAAAGGAAAGTTCTGTTCAATCTTTTACTTCCAGGTCAAAGTTTATTATTGAGGGCCATCAAGGTAGAGACTCAGAGGCAGAAACCATGGAGTAACACTGCTTAGCATGCTTATATAGCTTTCTTTTACAGCCAGGGACAACCTACCTAAGGAACAATGCCTTCCACAGTGGGCCTGACCTCCTCAACTAATAATCAAAACAACACCCATGAACATAACCACGGAGCAACCTGATTGAAGCAATTCCTCAGTTGAGGCTTCTTCCCTCAGATGATTCCAGACTGTGTCAAGGTGACAATTAAGGCTAACCAGGACACCTATCTTAACTTTCTCTTGCCTTTTATTTTCTAGTGTCGGCCAAGGTTGTTGTTCTCTGCCTCATTCCCAATACTATCTGACATTATCTCATATATTTGGGGATACAGTTGCTGTCTGTCTTCCCAAGCTTTGCACAAGAATGGAACCTTCGAGATCTAACATCTCATGTACTTGGGTTACAGTAGGTCCTAAAGTGTGCTAACACACAGCAAGTGCTCAGTCTACAGAATCCCCCTTTCCATAATCAGTTCTCATAGCATCCGTGACAGCTCATTTTCCTTTTGGACTAAGAAACACATAGAAGATTAGAAAAGCAGATTTCTTTGTGTATGGGGGGAAGGTCATCTATGGTGGAATTTCCAAAGACTACTATATCACAAGAGCTCTGACCTAATGAGTAGATTATGTACTTGATGGGGTCATTAATATGTTGGCATTACTGGGGAATGGTGAAGAGGCAGACAGTGGAGCCAAGTTGGAGGCTGTAGGTCACTAAGGCGGGGTCTGTGAGGGATATAACTTGACATAGACTCTTCCTGTATTCCCTTTCACTTCCTGCCTCCTCTATTCCAAAAAGTGCCTCTACCTCCTACTCCTGAGACCATGCTGTTTGCCAAAGCAAACAGGACCAAGAAATCACGACTGAGTGCTCTGAAACCATGAGCCAAAATAATTCCTCCTGGGAAGCGTTGTATGTCAAATATTCAGTCACAATGGCACAAAATAAGTGGGATAGGATTTAATTAAATATAGCGTCATGCCTCAAAGAGCCCCTTGCTAGCTTCTAACTTATCCCCACCCATAGTAGAATCTCTATCCAACTAGGCCTTCAGGGTATGGCAGTTACAATATTTTGATGACCCTCTGTCTCTCCAGCCTCTGAACTGCTGGCCCCAGCTGTACACTTGTGTGACTAATTTCCCAGCAGCAATGCTCTACAACACCTCTCCCACGTATTGCCAACTTCTTGACGTCGTGCAGCAACATGCACAGGAGGTTCCTGAGGATGGACTGGCCAGCAATCAACAGCTGGGACTACCACCACCCCACAAGTATCTCAGGAGTCCTTGGTTTTCCCTTTGACAACACAAGGAGTTTCTCCTTGACAGGCTTCTGAGTGCCACTGGGTTTAGAGGACCCTTAGGAGATCTCGGGTTCTGTTAACTAACAGCAGCTAGAGAAGCACAACCCACTGCCACTCTGGTTTTCCTTCTATATTCACTGAGACAGTTTTTGGTCATGGTGTTTTACCATGGAAATAGAAGGCAATCTAAGACTGTGTGTGTGTGTGTGTGTGTGTGTGTGTGTACACATTTAGTTTATCCAGTCCTCTGTTGGTAAACATAGACTTATATCATAGCATAATTATTAAGACCACTGCAGAAGTAAATGCTAATATGCCAATGATGGAGTCCTTTACCATCTGTGAGTATTACAGCTGGATCATGCAGTGTGTCTATTCTTTGAGAAAGGTCATGCTGATTTCCAGAAGGGATAGTCAAGTTACATTCCTACCATCAGGGTAGAATGGACTTTGTACACATCCTCACCAGAATTCATCGTTATTTGTTGTCTGAGTGACTTTCCTTTTGACTGAAATGAGAATTGCAGCACAGTTTTAATTTTTCTTTCTCTCACAGGTAGTGGAATGGAATGTCTGGCCAAACATTTATTGGTCATTTACATATCTTTCAGAATCATATTCATTTTGTTATTATTGATTAGGCTACTTGAGGTCCAGTTGTTTAGATTGTTTTTTTAGTTCTTGATATATTCTATAAATTATTTATCTGGCAAAGACTTTCTACCATTCTGTGGGCTGTCTCTTCATCCAATAATTATCTTCTCTGGTTGTTTTCTTTTAATTTCACAAGATACCCCTTGCCAATTGCTGACAATACTTCCTAAGCAAGCAGAGTCAAGAAGTCTTTGCCTATATATAGATATATATAGACATCTTGAAATGTTTTTCCTACTCTTTCTTTTATTAACTTCAGAGGTCCACATCTTACATTAAGGTCTTTAATACATTTGGAGTTGATTCTTGTACAGAGTGAGAGATAATTATCTCTTTTTATTCTTCTGCATGTGGATATTCAGGTTCTGAGGACCATTTGTTGAAGAGGCTATCTTCTTGCCATTGTGTATATTTGGCATCTTTGAAAAAAAACAGGGGGCTACAGTTACGGGGGGTTTTCTCTTGGTCTCCTATTCTTTTCCATTGATCTACATGTCTGTTTTAGTGTCAACATTCCATGCTAGCTTTGTTGCCGTGGCTCTGTAATCAAATATGATCATACCTTCCAGATTATTCTTTTTAATTAAGGATTGATTTGATTACCCAGGGTCTTTGTGGCATAAATGTGAAATGAAGATTTTTTTTCTATTTCTTGGAAGAATGTCATTGAAAATTGTGATGGGGATTTCATTGAATCTTTTGATTGTTTTTGGTAGTACAGTCATTTTTACAATACTAATTCTTCCAATCCATGAACATGGGCTGTCCTTCCATCTTTTATATCTTCAGTTTCTTTATTTGGAGTTTTCGTTACAGAGGTTTTTTCATTTTCTTGATTAGGTTTCCTTTCTTTCTCTTTTTGCAGCTGCACTGGGGAGTGTTTCACTGATTTTCTTTCCTCAGCATGTTCATTGTTTATATATATAAATGCTTCTAATTTTTGCATGTTAATTTTGTATCCTGCCACTTTGCTGTAAGTACTTATCAGATCTAAGAGTTTCCAACAGAGTCATTCAGGTCTCTTATGTATAGAATCATGTTATCTGCAACTAGGAATACTTTAACTTTTCTTTCCTAATCATATCCCTTTTATTTCCTTCACTTGATTCCTCTATCTAAGACTTCAAACATTACCATGAATGAGAGGAGAAAGAGTGGACACCTGTGGTGGTCTGAATATGGATGGTCCCCAAAGGCTCATGTTTGAATACATTTTCCCCAATCAGTGAAACCATTTGGGAAGAATTAAGAGATGTGAGTTTTTGGAGGTGTATCACTAGGAGTGGACTTTTAGATTTCAAAAGGTGTGCCTTCCCAATGTAGCTCTCTGCCTTCCACTTGTGGATCAAGATATGAGCTGTAAGATACTGCTCCAGTACCATCCCTACCTGTCTGCTGCCATGATGGTCATGGAATATAATACTCTGAAACCATGTCCCCAAATAAACTCTTTCTTCTACACGTTGCCTGAGCCACGGTGTCTCACCACGGCAGCAGAAAAAGTAATAACACCCTTATCTTGTTCCTAATTTTAATAAAAATACTTTTTAAAACTTTTCTTATTACTTTTACATTGTGTTCATATGTGTGTTTCTGAATGTGAGCATGTCCTTAACAGTTCAGGTGTCTGAGGAAGCCAGAAAATCTGGCTGCCCTTAGAGCTAGAGGTATAGACGAATGTAAGCCTCCTGATGTGGGGGTTGAGAACCAAACTCAATTCCTCTGGAAAGCACTATGCACTCTAACCTGATGAGCCACCTCTCTAGCCCCTAGCAGAAATGTTTTGAGTCTGTCCTCATTTAGTATAATATTGACTATATATAACAAGCCTTATGTTGAGAAAGGTCCATTATATTTCTATTTTATCCAGGGATTTTTATTATAAAATCATGTCAAAAGTTTCTGGAAGCTTTTTTTTTTTTTTTTTTTTTTTTTGCATCTGTTGAGATAATGTGATTTCTGCCCAGTAGTTCATCTGTGTGATGTATTAATGCATTTATTGATTTGCATTTGTGGAATAGCTCACGAACTGCTGAAAGGAAGCCAACTTGACCATGGTGGATGACCTTTATGATGCGTTCCTGAACTCTCTTTGCAAGTATTTTGTTGACTTTTTTAACACACAAATAAACATCTATCTGTTTATTAGGGAGATTGATCTATAATTTGTAAATTTTGTTTGTGGGCCTCTATCTAGTTTTGGTATCAGAGTAAAAGGGTTTCAAGGGAGAGTTTTCTAGTATGCCCTTCTTCATTTTATATAAACTTTGAAAAGGATTTGGTGCTTTTTCTTTAAAGGTTACATGGGATTCATCAATGAATCTATCTGTGCCTGGACATTTTTTAGCTTGGAGACTTTTTATTATTCCTTTAACTTCAAACTTGTTATAGACCTTTTTAACTGATTTATCTAAATTTAATTCAGCTTTGCTGGGCCATGTGTGTCTAGAAATTCATCTACTAATTCCTATTTTCCAGTTTTGTGGAATGTAAGTTTTTCAGGTGTGCCCCAATGATTTTATGACTTTTATTGTGTATTCTGAATGGTTTGGATGGAATATTTTGTACATGTTCATTAAATTCATTGAATCTATGGTGTCACTTAACTCAGGTGCCTATCTTTGTGGGTTTTTTGCTGATGGCTTGTCTATTGTGAGAATGGGGTACTGAAGTCACACACTCTTAATGTGTTATGATTAATCTGTGTCTTTACATCTAGAGGCGTTTGCTTTATGAAATTACAAACTCCCTTCTTTTATGAATAAGCTTCAGAAAAAGAAGTCTGCAGCAACTGCAGTCAACCTTTCTATAAGGCAAATATTCTTTCTGCCACGACAAGACAGAGTCAAAAACGACAGCAGAAACTGCAGGCAAACAACATTGCTGACACCTCAAAGAGGAGGGGAAAATAAGTCCACAAACATCGCAGAGAGGCAGCGCTCCCCAGCTCCCATGCTACATACAGCAACCAATTACTCTCTCAAAAGAAGAATGCAGGTCTTACATGGAGTGGAACAATTAATTTCACGCTTGTCATCCTGGCCTCAATAGTAAGTTGATTTGAATCAGATATTTGCGGTACATTACAGCTTGCAGGGGACAGTTCTGGTGCCTCCTGAGCTGACGGACTGCCTTGATGGCTACCATTGTAAAACAATCCATCAATAAGAGTAATTATGGTATTGATCAAAGTGGTTGGCTGCTTCAGATTGGAATCAATTCTCAGGAGTTGCTGGGAACAGAAATGTCTAATGGACTATTCCATCACTCGTCACTGCAGCAAGTGAAACAGCTAATATTCCAGAAAGTTCTTAATAATTACTCATTGGATCTGCATTTCTGCTTCAGTAGTCATAACTATACCCTGCTTACTCTAGCCTGAAAGTCAGTCCAATGGGAGGAAGAAAGGGACAGACACAAACGGACAAAATGTCAGAATGAGCCCCCCAGACCGGAAAGGATGATACGGAAAGCTACAAACTGTCTTCCATAATTTTATATTACTATGAGATTCTCAGAAGCATTTTCCTACACAGAGAAACGGGGACTGGGACAAAGACAACAGATTTTGTGTAGGTTGCTCTTAACAAAGGTTCCTGACAGGAAAAAAAATAAAATAAAATAAAAATAAAATAAAAACCATTTTCAATGTTGACAGCATCAAGAGAGAACACAACATCATCACAGAGAAATTTGTGTGAATGTGTGTGTGTGTGTGCACATGCACACACACACATGCATGTTCCTGTTGTTATTCCCCACATTCTAGCACATTCAGGGCATTCTGGGTGCTCTGAGAAGTAAGTCTCTCCTTGTCTCCAGTGTCTACTGATTTATACTCAAACTTTGCTGCATCCAGGGAAGCTGCCATAGGGCACAGGAGGACCCCAAAAGCTGCCCCATTTCTCAGCAGGTGCCCCTTCCTTCAGCAGGCTCAAGAATGAGTAGTTTTGATATTCTGGCTTGTAACAAGAACTGACTTAACAATTTCAACTAGACTTCACTAGTGGCACAATTGTGGGCCCATCAGAGGAGATGCTAGCAATCTCAAATCTGTGGGACTTCCATTTCCAAGACTCCATCCATTGAACCTTCTTTCAGGATGTGGTCCAATGGTGAGTCTTCACAAAGCCTAGTTTTTGTTCCTAAATTTGACAATGACATTCTACATCCCACTTCAAGTTTTTTTGTTATTTCATGAATCATTTATACTGCAACATTTAACGGATCTTGTAAACTCTATGTATCCATTTCTACTTGAATATATGAGGGCAAAACAATTCTTAGGGCAATGTGTTTAGAAAATGCTTTCATGGGATACATGAAGGATGACTTAAGAGAAAGCCAAAATACTTGGCTCTGTTAATGTCAAAGAGTCTCAGAGCAGGGGACACAGCCTATGGGAGCACCCAGTATGAAAAGGCTAGGGAAGAGCTTGCCAGAGCAGCCTGGGAAGGGACTAGAATATGGAACCCCAAGGACTATACTTCACTACAGGTAATGAAAAAGTGGTGAGAGGCTTCCAAAGAGGCATCTGCCAGAAACGCTGCCTCGGGAAAGGTGGCCTAGGAATTGTTGCAAAAGATGGTCCACCCAGGAGGGTCCTGTAAGCCTCGAGGAGAGGGGGCACTAAAATGCCAGTTTTCAATGTGACTCGCCCGTTATTGGTACGTTATTTCAAACAGCAAGGTAATTAATGCTTATGTGGCCTTCTGCCAATGTGTGTCCTGATGCTGCAGTTTTTCCAGCTTCTTGTGAATTCAAAGAGTGGTCACAGCATTAGGAGGAACTAAAAGGGCCCATAGTTTCCCTCCTTTTATATGTCAAAGCTCTGCCAGATGCCCAAAGTGAAGGCTGTGTTTGGTTTGGAAAATTTCAAGATGACAATAATATATTTATGTAAAGGCTTAGTGGGTTTTAATGCCAGAATGACTCTTAACTCTCCTCAGCTCTATAAACTTTACCATTAAATCAAACATGGCTCTATTTTTAAAGGGAAGAATCTGGGCTGAGAGAGTTTTAACACAAGAGAAAACACATGTGATAAACTGTAAACGGTCATCAAGCATGGGGAAGCTCAGGCTGCCTCTCCTCCCTCTGAAACCAAATATTCTCTCCACTGATGGTGAAATCAGGGAGGCCGACCACACTTGACTGAGAGGGTTTGCGTGCTTCTATCTGTATCTGGCAGTGCCTTTGAGCTGGGGCTGGAGGGCAGGGAGATATCCTGCTAATACTCTTCGAGAGAAATCCCAAGGACAAGTTCTCCACGGTAGATAGGAATCTTTACCACAGAATTCAGATCAGTCTCTTTACACACACACACACACACACACACACACACAAACTGTTTTGAACACCATCTTCTCATTGATTTCTATGAATTCCTGACAAGGAGTATTTCTGATGAGGAAGCTGCAACGAACTTACCTTAATTCAAGTATGTCTACAACAATAGCAACAGCAATATGATATAGCAATGCTTGTTCTCACGTAACACATTTGAAATATTGTTTTCAGTATTTAGCACCCAATCTTTACAACATCATAAACATACTATTATCAACTTCAATTTGGTATAGGAAAACCGAAGCTCAGAACGATCAATCTGAACGAGGCCCTAACTTTGCAGATCAATGCGTTTTGATCACGCATACAAACACAGAGAGGCTCCCAGACACTATAATTTCATAGATACATCACTGCGGTCCTATAGAATACATTTTCATTGTTACAAAATATAATGATAATAGTTCATTGGAACCTGGGTTCACACTGTTCTCTGGGTCATTTCCCCCAAGAAGGAGAAATGGGAGGAGTGGAGAAGAGGAAAGAGATTGTGAATTGTGAGACAATAAACTCTCAGGAGATAGAAAACAACCTCCAGGGAGCAGGCACAGGGAGCGAGAAATCCATACACGGTGGACAGGGTTCTTTCATAGAGGAGTGTCTCCCGTCTAGTCTAAGTAAATGGGAAAATCCATACTTCTGGGTCCATCTTAGACCTAAGTCAGTAGCTCAGTGAAAAGTTACTACCTGGAATAAGGCTTTAAGTGAGATTTTTATGTAATTTTTATGGTGATTCTCTGGATTAGAAAATTTAGCCTTCTGTCTTTATTCGGCCCCCATCTAATCTAATTTTGCTCCCCAGTGCATCATCCAAATATACCCAGGACATACAACCCCACAAACACTTCTTCCAAATTAAAACTTACATAACAGGAAGAAACCCAGTCACAGCCTCTTGCTCTCCAAAGAATTTAACATCCAAAGGCTCATTGAACTAGCAAACAAACACATTAGAAACACAGTGTTATTACCATCCTTCAACATGAAGATGCGTGGATAAGCTAGCCAAACCTAGGATGAGTTTGAACTTTAAATATTAGAAGTCATATTTCAGAGTCTTGTGTTGATAATATAGGCACAGAAAACTTAGGTGAGACTGTAGATCAAATCCTGGTCTTAAAAAACTAAAAAGTTTCTGCGCATGGGGATGAGGAAAAAGACCAAGAGGAAGGTGTCTAGGCTTCCTGGCAACCAAGTCCTCTTTTCTTCATCCAGTCCTGGTACCACCACACTTCTCCACTTCAACGCCTGTCTCATGACACCCTTCATCAAGAGCAAGTCAAGGATGGAGGGCACAAAGAAAGCATGCTATCACTAGGCACTGATACATGGATGAGTTGGGGTGAGATTACAGGAAGAAGAGGGGAGTGACAGTTGACTGCAGGTTCCCAGTGATAACACAGCAGAGACCACACTGCAGGGAGAGGCCAACCACAGGACAGACAACGGGAAGTATGTCAAGTCCAGCTTCAAAAAATTACGACAAAATCCTAGTGGCATAGTGACTTGTCAGTTAAAGTCTTTACAGAAGCCCAAACAGTAGTTCTAAAACGAAGGGAGATGACAGCGGAGTGGGGAGATAAATGAGAGATCTGAGACACGAGCTAGCTGTCCCTGACCAAAGACATGAGACACAGGCTACCTCCTGACTTGTATCCCATGTCAGTAGTGAGCACAGGTGACAGCATCAGCAAATTGTCTGTTGCATGCCCACGGGAATGTAAGTTGTTCTTGTATTCTAAATAAGTTGGTGTGGACTGAGGCTCAAGAAACTTGGCTTAAATCTTGGGTGTGGAGATGGCTATCAGTAAAGTGCTTGCTTTATGAGAATGAAGAGATGAGTCCCTAAACTCCACAGGCACAGCAGTACATGCTTGTAACCCCAGTTCAGGGGCAGCAAAGACAGACAGGTTCCCAGAGTTCACTAGAAAGCCAGCCTGGTTTTATCAGCAAGCTCCAAAGCCCAGAAAGGGACCCTGCCTTAAAATCGAAAAAGGAATGACACCCACTGCAACTCCCACAAAAATGCACACACATGTACGTATGTATCTATACATACACAAACATACAGTTGCATATACCAACACCCAAACAAACAAATAAAAATCTAAAGCTAACCTCTGGCAAAGCTATCATCAGACGATCTTACAAGAAAACAAAGATTTCCCTTTAAGGGTATAAAAAAATATATATAAATAGAATGGGTAGTGGATGGAAGAGGACTCTAGGATCCTTGTACTTTATACAATAGTATCTTAGAAGCCCAATTAAGGAGGATTTCTAAAGAGATTACCATATGAATAAAAATTACATAAATGCATAAATAGGAGAATGGAGCAGTTTCAGCAGGAAGGCTGGGACAGTAAAACACCAGGCCCACTATAACTCAGCAGGTCTTTGAGTGTCTCACCATGGCTCTGTCTTGTAATGCCATCATATTATGACAATATCATTGTGACATTTCACTAACTAGTACCTTGGAAGCAGGTCACTTGATGCTGCTTCTGTCCCCTTTCAGGTTTATACTCAGTTTCCCTAATCATAGTATTTATTTGCTTTTGAGAGAAAAGACACAGGTTGGATTTCATGTTTCACAGATTGGATGGCACGTTGAGCAAACTTTGTAGAGAAAGGAAGACAAAACTCCATTTCTGAAATGACCCTAAGAGTCAGGCAAGATGGGACCTCTTTATAGAGAGAAATACAAAGACCCCCCTGTGAGATATGCTAGAATAAAATGGTAGATTATTGAATCTACTCTGAAAAGAAAAAAAGGGAGAATATAGATAAGATAAGATAAAAGTTATTGAATCTACTTTTAAAAAGCAACTACATGTTTTAAATGTTTTACATTGGATTGGATTTTTTATATTATATATAAATGTTATATATTGATACAAATTTGAGATTAATTTTATTAGAACATACTGTACTTACATTTCTATTCTTGTCCAAGGTATTGTATCTATACAGCTCATTTAATAGTGTAATGCAAATCTCTAGTCCTTGAACATTATTATTAACAACTGTTTAGGATAATAAGGAAATGCAGGTTAGTAGTTAATCACCTATTGTAATCAAACCTGTAGTCACATTAGGTATGCTTTCAAAGTCAAACAAAGATATATTTTAGACAGGTCATCTTCAAACACTTCAGAAATCTATGAAGAAATGAGAATATGGCATTTAGCATGTTTTAATATCCTAGGTTCTCCCTTTTTATGACAATGATACATGTCTGCTCCTGGCAGTACCATTCTACTTCGGAGAAGATAATGAGCATTAAAGAAACTCCACATGGAGTTTACTTTCTCTGTGGCAAAAGTAAGCCACTGGGCAAGAAAATGCCCTTTCCTTGACTGCTGACAGCATGTTGTTTTAATTGGACAAGCAGGACACAAAAGAAAGTGACTGCCAAACATTGTCAAGACAAGGAAGCACAGCCTTTCAGAATATCCTGCTTCACATAAAAGTCTGTCAGATATGCTAGGCCTGTAGCTCTAAGATGGATGTTCCAACATTGCAGAGACATTGTTGATGTATTCAGTGCCTTATTGTATTTATTGTATACAGTTTTTCTTATATTAGTTATAAGCTTTGTTATTTTAGACAAAAAGGGGAAATGTAGTGATATTTCATTTGTATTTTAATAAATAAAGCTTGCCTGAAGGCCAGAACACAAAGCAGGCACAAGAGTCAGTCACACAGACCAGGCAGTGGTGGTACACACCTTTAATCCCAGCAGCCACACTAGTTAGCCATAGAGACCAGGGGGTGGTGGTGCATGCCTTTAATCCCAGCACTAGAGAGGAACATAAAATGGAATGAGACAGGAACTCCCTCTCTTTCAGTCTGATGATTTCATAGAGGTAAGAGCTCCCTAGTGGCTTGGCTGCTTTGCTTTTCTATCTCTGGATTTTTATTATTTGTGCTATACCTGGGTTCAGAACAGTCCCACTCATTCTTGATATCTACAATGCAGATTCTGGGGGGAAAAAAGATGCCGATGACAGGAAGCATGTTTCTGCAAAGAACATGGATTATTGTTTTATCCCAGAGAACCCTGGATTTATCACTTTATTCCATTCTAAGCAGCCTGTGGCTTTGTGGGAACACAATTGTGCAGCTGACTGTGCGATCATTTAGCTTAAATACAAGCATGCTGACTGATGGCAGAGTGTTAGAGAAGCCCTGCACCTAAAACCACACGGACTCTGCTTCTCCTGCCTCAGGTAGTGCAGCCTGAGTCTAGGTCCCCTTCCTTAACTCCTGCACAAGACTCTTTGCTGCCTTCTTACTGTCCTTCTGTACCCCAAATCCACCAGATCCCCCCTCCCAAAATACTGGGCATGGTTAGTGCCATGTAGGTACCGAAAGCCAATGGACTTCTTCTGAGGCTGAGTTTCTTCCTTTCTGCCTACTCTGACCTGTATCCTTTACCCAGAGTGCTCTAGGTTTCTCCCTGCCAGCCCATGGCTCAGAAGATCTGTATGTGAAACCTGCCAACTACTGCTGCTTTCAGGCCCTTACGCTACCGCCACCATCACCATGTCTTCCTAGAGACTGTCTACTCTGACCGTTACACCTCCTGGAAGTTCACTGTCAAGTGCTCTCAGAGCTGATACCTACTAAGGTCTCTCTTACATGCTGATAGAGGGCTACCTTCTCCCGGTGTCCTCCTATGCACTTTCCTGTGTGTACCTATGACACGTCCTTGATGTCTGTTCAACTTATATAGGACACCAGTCCTAGTGAATTAGGACCCCACTACTCTGAGTTTGTTTTGTTCTTAAAGGTCCCATCTCTGAATACAGATACACTGGTGACTACGCTTTTACAGGAGTGATTTTTTTTCATTATGACAAAAATAACTTAAGGGAGGAAATACTGATTTGGACTCAGGATTTCAGAGATTTCAGGCCACGGTTGCTTGACCTCCCAACCTGGGTAGAATACCATGGCACCTGGAGTCCATGGGAAGACCTGTTAGACTCATAGGAGACAGGAAACAGACCAGAGGCAAGAAGGGAACAAAAACAACCTCAAAGACTGTTTCCCATTGGCCTACATCTTCCAACTAGGTCTTAACCACCTACAGTCTCTACTAGCTCCTGAGAGTGCCCCTCCTAGCTGAACACCAAATGTTCCCTGCATGAGCATGTGGGGAGATGGTTCACAAACCACTGTAGACTTCAGTCTATGGATTGTGTGGAGGGACATAATTCATTCAGCAACAGCTTTATAACATTTATGGGTAATGTATAAAAAGTTCTAAATAAGGAAAATAAAATCATTACAATTTCTAAACTTTCTTGAGGATCTTTCATTTACTCCTCAAGCTTTAATACCTGCAGACAACAGTTGAGTGCCTACTATGCACTAAACATGTCAGACATGGGCAGTGGACAGCTAACCTGTCATCAGTTTGTCTCATATGTTGGTTGTCATGGCCACTTTCTCATTGTGGGGTCCCAACATAGAGATTCAAGTCATTTTCATGCCAAGAATTTTTTCTTGAATTATAGAGAAACATAAAGCTTTGGTCCTCGGTTTGGTGTTCTTTATTAGGAGCTGCTATTAGTCATGTGTTAAATCTCTTTTTCCTGTCTATAATATGTTGTTACATTTTTTCTATCTAAAATGTTCTTAATTTTCATCTACTGCCTCATTTAAGAAGTTATCTTTTGTGTTTGTTATGCGTGTTCTTTCTAGCTCAATCATTATCGCTAAATTTCTTTTTTATATTTTTAAGCTCTCAGTTCCTGATTGCCAAGATTTTTCTTTAGGTTTATGTTACACTCTCACTCCAATCCTGGTTTGTTTGTTTTTTTTTTTGGGGGGGGGGGTTTCGAGACAGGATTTCTCTGTGGTTTTGGAACCTGTCCTGGAACTAGCTCTTGTCGACCAGGCTGGTCTCGAACTCACAGAGATCCACCTGCCTCTGCCTCCCGAGTGCTGGGATTAAAGACGTGCGCCACCATCGCCCAGCCTGGGTTTGTTTCTTAATGGATTTTTGGTCCATGTTCATTAGGCAGCTGTACTTGTTACATATTGAGTGTGTGTTTCTGGTGTGCTCTCTGTAGATATGTTGCTCGGGTTTATTCTCAGTAGTACATTTTGTCTTTCCCTGGGATTTTATTTTCACCATCTTTCTGTGGCTCATTTTCACATAAAATTAATTTTCCAGAACTTTTAGCAGGCTGTGTGGGTCACAGCACTATTTCTAAATTCGGAGCTCCCTTTTCTGTAGTATCCATGTAGCATCAAAGAAACATGGCCCCTGCTTCTGCAGAGGTTGCGGCACTCCTTCTACACAAACATCTACTTCTAGCTCTTAGAGAGAAAGAACACATTCTCTGAGACTTTGACTAGAAAAGACAAAGTGAGAACACAGGAAACATTATAACCACCATTAAAGAAGAAGACATGAAAAATACAATAATCTATGATGGAAGGAGAGGAGTAGAGAAAGAGGAAAGAAAACAAAGTAAAAAGATCTGATGGGCGGAGGGTTTTAATTTCAAGCATAAAGGACACAGCAACACGTAAGCCATCAGACAATACTGTTCATCCCTTTGAGTCGTTTCTGAGAAACACACTAGGGCAGAAGCTGAGGCTGTCAGAACACCAAAAGAGCACAGGCTCAGACTGGTGGTGAGTAACCCAAATATAGATATTTCAAAATTAAGATGGAGGAAAATTATGCGTGGGAAAGAGGTTAAATGTTCTCAAAAATGCAGACATGGTGTGAACAGGAAAGACAAACACAAAAGGATTCTATATAATCATCGTCATGGTGACTGCATCATTCTGGGATGTATTCTATACAAAATTTGATCAGATAAATGAATTAGTACGTGATTTCTATCATCCATGTACACTTAGAGGCAAAGTTTTTCCCCTTTTGGGGTTAGATGAGAGGTTGGTGTAAAAGAAGGTATGATTGTGTGTGTGTGTGTTAAATGATAAATGGAAACCCATGAAGCATTATTCAAATGCAGAGTGAGAGAATAAACATATGTGGACAGTCTAACTGGCTTCTAATTGTTTTTCCTGAGGAATACTAGAAAAACTGGCTAAGCAGGAACATGGGATACCCTTAGCTTCCAAACTATGGTCTGGGCAAGGGGTGCATCTCACAGATAGACAGCCCACTAAAAAAAAAATCACAGTGTTGTAGTGAAGTGGCTGTTTCTATGTCTAAGACAGTAAGTATGCAAAATAAACCTGAACAATATTGCCACATCATATAGCAGGCAAGTTATCAGAGACACCAGGTCACATGGTACCAACCTGAAGGCTCAAGATGTAAACATCAACAAAGAAGATAATGCCAATTAAATATGACCTGTAAACCATGGGCAAACCTATTTGTTTATCAGAGTACAGGAAATAAATAGTCTCCATCATGTCTTTCAAAAGATGGAAGGGAAAGATTCACTACTTTGAATCCATTGAAAAAAGGCAAAACAACAATAACAACGACAACAAATAGTGATGGGGCTGTGAGGTGGCTCTGGGTGAAGGCACTTGCCACCAAGCCTGATAACCAAGGAGCACACTGTGAAGGAGAGAACCAACGCCTATGTTGTCCTCTGACCCCATGTATGTGGCATGACATGCACATATTCTACACACACACACACACACACACACACACTGCATATCACACAAACACCATACCACACACAAGTAAATAAATTAAATCATAAAATTGTCTTTGAAATCAAAGACTTATCTTGTCCATAATTTATGAACCAAACTGAATTAAAACCCAAGAAGAAATGAAGGCAACATGTCTTTTGAAAAGTCTGCCACAAGCCCAATGATATGGTCAGAAAATCAGCACTTGGCCACTGTAGCAAATTAACACACCTACACACTGAACATCAGAGCACCAAGGGAACAGAGAAGGAGAACCATGGGTCCCAGGAGCCTCAGGTGGAAGAACGCGATGCCAGAGCCAGAGAGCTACCAGGAATTCAAACTGGGTCATCACTGCAGACACACTGAAACATTCTCAGGTCAGAGAGCAGGTGGGCCCTGGCATGAGCGAACAAGACACAAGCTACAGGGAACACTATATGGAAGATAGCCTGCTTTCTAGCAGAAAGATTAGAAGTTGGGAGAGGGAACATAAGGATAGAAAGGAATCTATGGATTAAAGACAACTTGTCACAGGAAAAGGAAAGAAGCAACATGAAGTACAGCATCTGGGGAAATACATGGAGCATACACTGCAAGGAAACGTACAAGGCACCTGTATCAGCCATCTAGCAGTGTGACAAAGTACGGAGGGACAAACACTTGAAGGAACAGACAGCTCGGTGTGAGAAGACAGAACATCGTGATGAAGGCATGGTAGGGCAAAGCTGCCCATCCCACAGCAGCCAGAAAACAAGGAAAGACTAGGGAGGGGTGGCGTGTGTGTCAAAGAAACACCCTTCAGAGTCATAACTTCTGGGACCTGACTGTTGCAACTAGGGCCGAACTCCTAATAGCGCAGGCAGCTATGAGTCCAGAGATGGAGGGGAGGATTCTCACGGTTCAGTCACTTACTGACAGCACTCTGAGCAGAGACCAAGCCCTCAGCATGCGATGCCTTTGGAGGGGCGCTTCATATTCCAGCCATAATAGCAGGCAATCAATTAAACAGGCAAGAGAAGATATCCCTGCATTACGCTTATGGTCATGTGAGCAGGGAGACAGATACAAATAAATTTAAACCAAAAATAAAATTTACATTCCAAACCAATCAGGCTTATTGATAAAGATTTCCTGTCATGAGTTGTCACGCAGTAACCTTAGTTTAAAATGTCTGTTCTTGGAGCTGGAAAAATGGTCCAGGGCTTAAAGCATCTGCCATACGAGCTTGAAGCCACGAGTTCAGATCCCCAGAACCCGTGTATATGCCATGTGGGTGTTGCGACTCCCCTTGATTAATTCCCATGCTGAAAAGACAGAGGCAAGGATCCCAGAGTGATCTGGTTAGCTAGTCATATCTGTGAGCTATGAGTTCAACTGAGAGATGCGGCCTAAATGGATAAGGTAGAGCACAATCAAGGCAAACACCTTATGTCCAACCTTGGGCCCTCCCACTCCTCTCTCTCTCACACACATAACACACACATCTGCACCAACACACATCTGTACCATAAGCATACATGTGACAGAAGGCAAAGCATCCATTCTAGGTTTACTTCTAGCTTAGCTAGTCATACTCACAAGGTCTTTGAGAGACCCAACCTCAAAGCATGAGGTAAAAATGATCAAGAAAGACTCCAAAATTTCATTTCAGACCTCCACATACATGAACACATATTCATGCAAACACGCATGTGTGACCACACATATGGGCATATGCATACACCCCATGTTGAAAAACAACAAAAAAAAATAATAAGTACACCAAAGAAAATGTCTTCATTTGAGCTACAATGAAAAGCAATGTGAATAAAATGCAAGCCTGTAGTGTTTCCCGTGGTGATATTTTCTTTGTGCTCTAACAAATAAAGCTTGCCTGAAGGTCGGAGTTGAAGCTAGCCACACTAATTAGTCATAGAGGCCAGGCTGTGGTGGCGCACACTTTTAATCCCAGTACTCAGGAGACAGAGGCAGATGGATCTCTGTGAGTTCAAGGCCACCTTGGGCTACGTGAGACTGAATCAGTCTAAAAGAGAAACAGAGCTTACATCTTTCATCCCAGCATTAGAGAGGCGGAGACAGGAATGATACCTGAGCAGGGAGTGGGATATAAGGCGGGAGGAGACAAGAGCTCAGAGCACTGAGTCTGAGCATCCAGTCTGAGGATTCATGGAGACAGGATCTTGCCCACTTTGGTATGAGGATTAGGTAAAGGTAAAAGGTCTCTCTTGTGGTTGGCTCCTTTACTTCTCTGATCTTTCAGCATTTACCATAATATCCGACTCCAGGCTTTTATTACTAAGACCAATTAGAATTTCCACTATAGTTTTTCCCCAGACTCCATGTTGACAACTTTAAGATCAGGGTATCAATCATTAAGAAAAGGCAAAAAAAAAAAAAAAACCTGAAAATAATTTGGAAGCATGTGGCAGCCCCTTACCATGTTCTCACATCATACGTCATCGTTCGAGGCACAATCCAATGACAGTGAGGCCTATATGCAGCTATGCTTACAAAATGTGGAGCAGACTGGAGTTTTAGCATCCTGAATTCTCTTAAGCCTCACGGCAATCCATTGTGTGATACTCTTATCAAATTCCACATGACAGAACAGGGCGGAGGAAATTGAAATAATGTGCCCACGTTCACGCAGGAAACAGACACTGAAAGTTCATCTGCTGTCATCACCATCTACTTGGCATTTGAAGCTCAGGGCTTTATGACCCCAAACACAAGCTCTTAGCATCCCACTCCAGTAGCTCACTGTGATTGGCACTCCCTGCCATAACCAGTCCATCTTCCACTGCATTCCATGTGTGCCACTAGCCATGGGAGCTAGCATGTATGTCCCAGGCCAATGTCGTCCACACAATCTACAGTGAAAATGTCCACCCTGGTCTTCTGAAAGCCTATCTGCTGAGACATGCATAGCAGGACACTTCTTCCTGTCACAGGTCTCCAAAGGCCTTTGTCCTGGGAGTGGTGGATGGCAGACTCTAGAAGCAAATGGAGGCCCCACCCAAAGAGAGTGTCCAGCCCCAGCATGCCAGCTGTCCTCTTCACTGACATAAGGGAGGTGTTCTCAGTGATGCCTAGCAAGCAGAAGCCATCAGTCACAATGACCTTACCAACAGCCCTGAGTAAGTCACCGAGACATCACATGGGAATGTCTACCTTTCTCTCAGACACCGTGTGTGATGGCGAACAAAAGCAAAGACACAGAGTAGCCCAAAGATGTCCATCCCTTAACTATAGAGTCCATTTGGAAAGATGGCTCAGCCAGGAAAGGTACGTGATGCCAAACCTGTCAGCCTAAGTTCTAGCCCATGACCAACAAGTCAGACGGAGAAAATTAACTCCCACAAGTTGCCCACCAACCGCCACCACAGGTCATGGCATGTGCACGCCCACATATGTACACACATAAATATACAACTTTTTAGAAAGAATAAAAGCTCATGTGCCCACCCAGGCACTCACATAATTTCATCTTATGTGAATTCGCTGGCCCGGGCTCCTAAGGTATCTATTCCCTTGTCCTCTGGGTTTTCACCTCACACCTTTCTCAGGATTCACCTCTTTGTACAACAGCAGTGGAAAACCAAGAGCCTGAAATCAATTCAGAGGGTCCCACCATGAACCATGAGACAAGTGAGTCCTCCGACTCCCCACCCACTCACCATTTCCTGGAGGGAAGCCTGCCCAGGTGCTGAGCCTGTCTCCCTCTACGCCAGCCAAGCATTCAGAGCGGCGCCTCTCCCGAGGCAAACCCTCCACCGTGACGCCTGCCGTTTTGATTGCGCTGAAGTCGCAGAGGGTTCTAGTAGCCTTCCCTGACGAGCATTAATATACCTGGTAATTACTGTTCTCTTGGGCAGGTTGAAACCAAACAAGCTGACTCAGCATCATTGATCTTTCACCCCAAATTTCTGAGTCACTGCTCCCTCTCCTGCCCTGTCCCCCAACAACCAACCAACAGGACCTGCCAAACCACTCTGTGGCTCCTGCCTGAGTTCTATTTTCACTTAGAAAGAAGGAAACCCAGCAGCCAATTATTTTCTCCTATCCTTCTTTAAACATAAGGATTAAATATTGCAAATTCTGCTCTCTAAAAAGCCCCTTTTAACATCTTAGACCACCCAGGGAATGTTGGCATAAATGTTAAAGTGAAGGGTGGTTTATATTTTTAAATTAGAAGTTAAGTTCTTCTTTATTTAATTTTTATTCCATTTGTTTGTGTGTTGTAGGAGAGGCAGTTTTGCACCAGCCCCAGAGTACAGGCGTATCAGGCAGCAATAGCCCCTGGAAGCCAGTTCTCGTGGGCCATCAGGTAGGTCCCAGGAATTGAATGCAGGTCATCCAGTCTTGGCAGCAAACACCCTACCCACTGAGTCATCTTGCTGGACCAAGTTAAATTATTTATAAGAACCCATTCTCCAAAGTGGTTGCACAAGTTTGCATTCCCACCAGCAATGGATGAGTGTACCCCTTTCTCCACAACCTCTCCAGCAAAGGCTATCATTGGTGTTTTTTATTTTAGCCATTTAAAAAAAAAAAAAAAAAAAAAACAAGGTTTCTCTGATGTAGGGCAATTTGGGTCCAAGGCCATTGTGGATGGCACTATCCCTGGGCTAGTGGTCCTGGGTTCTATAAGAAAGCAAACTGAGCAATTCGTGAAGGGCAAGCAGCACGGCTCCATGGTCTCTGCATCAGCACCTGCCTCCAGGTTCCTGCCCTGAATTCCATCAGTGATGAACTGTGATGTGGACGCTTAAGCTAAATGACACCCACCTTTCCTCCCCAAGTGTTTTAGTCATGGAGTTTCAGCACAGCAGTGGTAATCCTAAACAGGATACTATTCGTTTCCTTCCTCAAATGAGGCAGGTAAGTCTACAGAAGTTAAAAGGTCAGAAGATGCACCTTTGAGACATTGTTTCCCTCCTCTGCCTGTTGTTCAATTTTATTTTTATTTTATTTTTATTTTAAAATATTTATTTATTAAAGATCTGCCTCCTCCCCACCACCACCTCCCATTTCCCTCCCCCTCCCCCAATCAAGTCCCCCTCCCTCATCAGCGGTTTCTCAGGAAATTCGGGATCAACCTACCCCTGGACCCAGCAATACCACTCTTGGGAATATACCCAAGAAATGCCCTATCATAAAACAAAAGTATATGCTCAACTATGTTCATAGCAGCATTGTTTGTAATAGCCAGAACCTGGAAACAACCTAGATGCCCTTCAATGGAAGAATGGATGAAGAAGTATGGAATATATACATATTAGAGTACTACTCAGCAGTAAAAATCAATGACTTCTTGAATTTTGCATGCAAATGGATGGAAATAGAAAACACTATCCTGAGTGTGGTAAGCCAGACCCAAAAAGAGGAACATGGGATGTACTCACTCATATTTGGTTTCTAGCCTTAAATAAAGGACATTGAGCCTATAATTTGTGATCCTAGAGAAACTAAATAAGAAGGTGAACCCAAAGAAAAACATATAGGCATCCTCCTGAATATTAACCTTCATCATGTGATGAAAGGAGACAGAGGTAGAGACCCACATTGGAGCACCGGACTGAAATCTCAAGGTCCAAATCAGGAGCAGAAGGAGAGAGGGCACGAGCAAGGAACTCAGGACCGCGAGGGGTGCACCCACACACTGAGATAATGGGGATGTTCTACTGGGAACTCACCAAGGCCAGCTGGCCTAGGTCTGAAAAAGCATGGGATAAAACCAGACTCGCTGAACATAGCGGACAATGAGGACTACTGAGAACTCAAGAACAATGGCAATGGGTTTTTTTATTTAATTATTAAAGATTTCTGCCTCTTCCCCGCCGCCACCTCCCATTCCCCCCGCAATCAAGTCTTCCTCCCTCCTCAGCCCAAAGAGCAAGCAGGTTTCCCTGCCCTGTGGGAGGTCCAAGGACCACCCACCTCCATCCAGGTCTAGTAAGGTGAGCATCCAAACTACCTAGGCTCCCACAAAGCCATTATGTGCAATAGGATCAAAAACCCATTGCCATTGTTCTTCAGTTCTCAGTAGTCCTCATTGTCCGCTATGTTCAGCGAGTCCGGTTTTGTCCCATGCTTTTTCAGACCCCGGCCAGCTGGCCTTGGTGAGTTCCCGATAGAACATTCCCATTGCCTCAGTGTGTGGGTGCACCCCTCACGGTCCTGAGTTCCTTGCTCGTGCTCTCTCTCCTTCTGTTCCTCCTTTGGATCGTGAGACTTCAGTCCAGTGCTCCAGTGTTGGTCTCTGTCTCTGTCTTCTTTCATCGCCTGATGAAGGTTAATATTCAAGAGGATGCTTATATGTTTTTCTTTGGGTTCACCTTTTTGATCCTACTGCACGTACTGGCTTTGTGGGAGCCTAGGCAGTTTGGATGCTCACCTTACTAGACCTGGATGGAGGTGGGTGGTCCTTGGACTTCCCACAGGGCAGGGAACCCGGATTGCTGATGAGGGAGGGGGACTTGATTGGGGGAGGAAGAGGGAAATGGGAGGCGGTGGCGGGGAGGAGGCAGAAATCTTTAATAAATAAATCTTTAATAAATAAATAAATAAATAAATTAAAAAAAAAGAACCCATTCTCTACCCCACAAACTTCAATCTCATGGATATTGTTCGTGGGGATGACCGCAGGAGCTGGTATTTACTGACACTTTACTAGGTTTCCAGACCAGCACCTAGAAGCCTTATTTCAGAAGCGATGTCAGAGTTTACTGTCAGAGATCTGCTGGTAGCTACTGTAATCTTCCTCTATTGTAGCCCATCCACCTCAATGATGGCTAACACGAGAAACCATTAAATTTGCCCCAAATTCAAGTTGGCCCTTCGTTCTTCTGAGGAGCAACTCTGGTGTGTGAACCTCACTAGGCAGAGGAAGTGCCTTGGCACTGAAGTTGCCCACAGCCTATCTCGCATCTCATACAGAAATCATACATCCAGCAGCAGGCAGAGGTAGGCTCACTGCTCACCATCGTTCCTTTGGCATGTTGCTTACAACATAAAAACTGATTTTTCTCTTTCGTTATCTGTGATAGCCAATGCAAAGAATCTCAAAAGTCATACCTCCAAATTTCTCTTGCTATTCAAGAATCTTTGGGAAGTCTTTTTTTTCTTTAAATCTTTTTTTTTATTAAGCTCTACATTTTTCTCTGCTCCCTTCCCTGCCTCCCCACTCCCCTTCTGCCCTCTCCCAAGGTCCCCATGCTCCCAATTTACTCAGGAGATCTTGTCTTTTTCTACTACCCATATAGATTAGATCTATGTAAGTCTCTCTTTTTTATTTATTTATTTATTTATTAAAGATTTCTGCCTCCTCCCCACCACCACCTTCCATTTCCCTCCCCCTCCCCCAATCAAGTCCCCCTCCCTCATCAGCCCAAAGAGCAATCAGGGTTCCCTGCCCTGTGGATCCTACTGCACGTACTGGCTTTGTGGGAGCCTAGGCAGTTTGGATGGTGATCTTACTAAACCGGGATGGAGGTGGGTGGTCCTTGGACTTCCCACAGGGCAGGGAAGTCTTAACTAGACTCCAAGTCAAGTGTTACCTCAGAGTCTTGGTTTCGCTGCCCCCGTCATTGTTAGACAATGCTGGTTGTTGTCCTACAGCCTAGCCACAGAGCTAAACATTCACACCTTCTGATGCACAAGATAGCAATATTCTGACAATCAGTGGGAAAAAAATGACAGCTAACTGATGGTTTATGGGTATCACGTGCACAGACTGTTTACACTTTACAACAATAAACACATATGCCAGTTTATTTGAAGGTAATATAATGGGAAGTGATCTGAATGCTTCAGATGAGTTTATTAGTGCTATGGTTTATGTTTTGGGTAAATACCACATCAGTGCAAACTGATGTCCTCAAATGACAGGATGGAGAGTTGATGTGGAGTGACCGTGCTTTGGGCGGTTCAAACAGCATCACGGGGGGGGGGGGCACTCCACCACATTGATACCGTCTCCAGAGCTAAAAGGTTCCACAGAAGAAACTGGGCCACAGAGGAAACTAGGCCACCAGGGCAACTTCACCACTCAGGTAACTGGGCCATAGGGCTAACTGCACAACAGAGACAGCCTAACTATGTCAAAGAGGCAGATGTGCCACAAGAGTGCCTGCCTCAGGGGGGTGCCTGCGTCACGGGGGTGCCTGCTTCACAAGAGTGCCTGCCTCACGGGGGTGCCTGCCTCACAGGGGTGCCTGCCTCACGGGGGTGCCTGCCTCACGGGGGTGCCTGCCTCACGGGGGGTGCCTGCCTCACGGGGTGCCTGCTTCACAAGAGTGCCTGCCTCACGGGGGTGCCTGCCACACGGGGGTGCCTGCCTCACGGGGGTGCCTGCCTCACGGGGGTGCCTGCCTCACTGGGGTACCTGCCTCATGGGGTACCTGCCTTACGGGGTACCTGCCTCAAGTCAGTCACCTCTTCAGCAGCATTTGTGTAGTCCCTGCACTATTTAGACTGGAATTACAAATAACCTTTTATGTTGCTGTGTCTTCTCAGGAAAACCATGATGCCTTTGCTTAACTGTACCCACTTTTCACATTACTGGCTGGTATGACAACTGATGACATGGGAACGAGACCTCAATGGTAAGAAGCACTGTGATGCTAGGAGGGAAACATCCTAGCAAGTGCATTCACCTTCGGAGTCTTCCTATGAAAACAGGCCCACACAGTAGGCCTGCGGAAAGAAAGCAATTACGGCGTTCAAATTGGATTTTGTTTTTCTGCATAATCATTTGATGTGATTTACTCCACCTCCGGGTTCAGTTGCAATTTACTTCTGCCTTTTTAATTTGCAAAGGTGATTGACAACTCACTAATAACTTGCTGCCAATACAGGAGATTACAGGCTGAAATAAAATGCAGAATTCTACCGAGTTTTAGCCTTTCTGTTTTCTTATATATATATTTATATATATAATTACAGGCATGAGGAGCTATATGGAAGGCCATTTTAATAAAGTGTAGATTTTGCTGCAAACATAGGGAAAGTACTACAGTACATGTAAAGACTGGAAAGCCAAAGAGAACAGGGTTTTTCAAGGATGTTCCTTTTATGGCCTGTCTCCTGGGTGTTCCCAGCCAGCTTGGTCTGCAGCTCATGTAGTTCATAGAGCCTTTAGGAAGTGGGGCTTGGCAGGCAGGAGTCAGGAATTAGGAGCTGGCCTTTGAAGGCAGGCTACCCACCCCTGGATCCAGCCTGTGTATTTTGCACCCTGATCTGCCACAAGGTGAACAAACTGAAGCCTGGAGCTCCCATCTACATGGAGCTTCTCCGTGTGCCTTCCTGTTAGGATGGCCTGAAATCCTACACCTGAAATCCTACAGAAGCCACAACCAGAAACCCTTCCTCCCTTGGGTTCTGTCTGCCAGGTATTCTGTCACAGCGAGTAGAAAAGTAACCGACATGATGCCTGGGTCACTAATCCCTGTGCACCAGGCTCCAGAGAGGGCTGCCAGGTATTCTGTCACAGCGAGTAGAAAAGTAACCGACATGATGCCTGGGTCACTAATCCCTGTGCACCAGGCTCCAGAGAGGGTCACGGGAGCTTGGAGATGAGCCACACCACTGCCACTGTCAAAGATCCGATGCAGGGCAACAAAGCCAGGGCTCGGGAAAGCCCTGCAGTGACGAGCCCTTCTTGCCTCGGTGTGTTTTTAAATCTATCTACTTACACACAGTCTGGTTCCTACTTATTCTTATCACTTATACTCAAAACTAGGAGATGGCTCTCGAGGTGAGGACACTTACTATATAAGCATGAAAAACTAAATTCATATCCCCAGAGCCCTTATAAAAAAACCAGGTGTGCTTCTAACCCAGGCATTGAAGTGGGGCAGAGGTGGGGGATCACTGGATTTGCTGGTTGCCAACCCAGCTCCAGGCTCAGTAAGAGACCCTGTTTCAAGGGAATAAGATGGGGGACTTATAGAATAGACACCTAACATGCCACATAACATTGGGTGCATGACTTAACGATTCTAGGGAAAGGGTGGCCCTGCTCTGCTCCCTCACAGGGTCAGGCTCCCCCTCAAGATGGATTCCAGGCCCTGGGCTCCAGGGACAGTGGCTGTGGAGGTGGCCCTGGCTCTGCTAAACTGAGTCAGAGCACTGCCTCCACCAACACTTCTCTAGAGAATGTTCAGGAATGAGGTGGGGCTGGCACAGGCAGGAAAGCCAGGCTTTCACTCCTGGGATCCACGTCTTCATTCACACAGTCAGTCCCATGGTCTGAAGCTGCTGGGCTCTAGGGGTATCTGTGTCCTGCAGGTTGAGAGACAGGTTTCCCAGGTCTGCCATGACTCTCCTTGTCACCCTCCTCTCTCGGGGTATGTCTTTGTGGATCTCAGAAGACGGGAAAAAAGCTCTGAAGCACAGCCAAGAATACATGGGTAAGGGCATGTTGGACATCAGTGAGGGCCATCCCTGTGTTGACTGTACACATTGGTGCTGAGATACTTCTGGGCCCTGGGGAGCTAGCAGGGGACAGAGAGTCCACAGTCTCTCTGTGCTGAGCAGCCAGAGTGAACACAGGTAAGAGATGAGAGAAATGGGCACATAATGCCATTCACCTGAGTGACAGGCCCCTCTGTATGTCACTGATTTCAGAAAGCACACCCACATCTGCATTTGCACACACACACACACACACACACACACACAGCACAAACAACAAATGAATAGCTTAAAATTTAAAAATAAAAACTTGAACTCAAGTAACTGGTGGGGAGATCCTGCGATTGAAAAGAGAAAGAACTAAAAAATGCAGATAGGAACGGAATAAACCCAGGTGTTGACATAGCTGAAGCACAGGCTGAAAGCAGAAATGCTTGGATTTTTTTTTTTGTAGGATAAATAATACCAAGCAGCAATTACTGGAGGCAGGAAAAGGGCAATTAAAACGTTGAGCACTATAAGGAGGTCTCTGCAGGTCTTCTGGTATCCTACCTCATAAAAGTCAAGTTCCAAAGATCTAGCTGCTTGGGTAAGGATTAATCTTTATCATGTATATCTGTTAAAGAATGCTTTTGACTCATATTTCATTTGTCCAAGTAAATCCAAAATGCATGGCAACTTAGATAAGCAGGACTCAAAAGATGAACTCTTCTTACGTAAGCCACATGGGAGTACATCCTGGGGTAGATCCCGGGGGCTTAGGGATGTGAACAGCTTGTCTTCATCCTCTTTGAACTCCTTCCTGCTCTCTAAGACCCTGCCCTGCTCTAGAACAAACCCTAAAAACTCCTCCACACCGCACTTCTTCTCCCGGGGAAGTGAGCAGCTTGAGAGAGATGGTCATATGAAACACAGTTCTTTAACACATTTCATCTTTCCATGCGACCCTGGCAATGTCAAGAACATGTATGACCTAGTAGAATGTCCTCTCTGCTTTAAAATCAGACAGGTACGGCATTGCCTATCACTGAAAGCAGAACCTGAGGCCTGTGTCTACAGAAGGGCTTCACATGTTAAAATGGGAAAGTTCTCATCAGCGACCAATGCCACCATCTAGGGAAGAGCTACCGAGTACCAAGTACTGTGTTCAGTGCCTTGCATCTAGATTCATGTCCTGTTTATCCTGCAGGTTGTCAGTAGCACAACATACCATGAAGTTCACTTTATAGATGGGAAGCAAAGAGGCCAGGAATAGCCAAATATATAAAATCTCCATGGCTTGGATGTCCCAAGACTGGACTTGAACCAAGACAATGTTGTAACCAATGTGTTTGGTTTGGCCCATGTATTTTTATATGTGGTATTTTGGTATTTTGAATGAGTTTCTGCATTATTTAAAAAGCTATCAGTGTTCTTGGCAGGAAAATTCTCAATATCACATATACAAAGGGTTTGATTGAACTACCTTCTTTAAACCACCTTTCAACCTCCATCCACAACAACATATATCACCAATGCCTGTCATCATAGCATACCAAATGCATTTAGCAAAAGCTAACCAGGGTCAGGTCTGGTTAGCACTTAAATGGGGG
Source organism: Chionomys nivalis (assembly GCF_950005125.1). Classification (NCBI taxonomy): domain Eukaryota; kingdom Metazoa; phylum Chordata; class Mammalia; order Rodentia; family Cricetidae; genus Chionomys; species Chionomys nivalis. Next base: position 26,581,187 of record NC_080090.1, on the reverse strand, counting down.
GGGGGACACATATTAGCACATTGTCTTGGCATCCTGTTGTCCCCTCCAGAGGGGCAATAACCCAGCAGGTATTTAGCGCGACTCCTCTCTCAGACAGGCTTTAGAACTATTGCTAAGAAGGACAGAATTCCCATCTGACTGTGCCCTGTTTCCCCTCTTGCCATGCTCTTATATTAGCTTGGTCATTTGTCATAGAAAGTGAACTAAGATGGCTACGCTCTTAGTCAGCACTCAGAATCAATCATTCAGATGACCTCAGTCTTTCCCATGTCTTTTCACTGCACCAAGGCTCCATCTAGGATATGACACTGTGTGCAGCCATAATATGACCTTAGGCTCCTCTTGTCTATCATGAATGAAGAAAGATTCTTAAAAGAAATCCTACACTAGCTCAGAATTGAGAATAACTGAGAGTTATTTCTTTAGGGGTTGACTCACAGATCACAGTCCTCTGCTGGAACGGGGAACAGCAACTGAATCCCGCAGGTGGAAAAGAGGCCGGACCCGTGCTTTACATTGGCATATACTATAAGAGATCACACTCAAGTGGCAGGTAACTTAGAGGCTACTGGCAGTAGGAATTCCTACAACAATGAGTCCTGTGACATGAGTACAGTTTAGAGGTCCTGGAGAAGTATTCTATAGGCTGTTCTCATCTGAGGTTTGGTTTGGGCTCTTCTTGTGATTATACTGGGGCGCTGGGTTTGGGAGAGAAAGACCACATAGACAAAGAGCCAATTTCACACCTTACCAAGGGTGTACAGTACTAACATGACATCACTGGGGAAACTGACCAGGTCACCTGAGATGGTGATTTGCAGCTCCCTCGCCATACAGTTGTTGGTTTTCCCTGCCACCCCGTATTTGGAATTTGTGGGGAAGTAACATATGCAGCCCATACCTGAGTAGCGCTACGTTCCCTCATGGAAGGACAGGAGAGCTGCATAAATTCTTTAGAATCCTTCTATGGGGGAGATCTGTCTCCTCTCTCTGACTAAAACATGCCATCAGGGTTTGTTTTATGCTTGGGTTAGGATCTAATGCTACATTAAAGAAATAGGCTGTTTGGATTGTTCAAGCTTTGGCCACTGGGAGCTTCTGGGGCTGATTCCTGTATCTCTCTGGCATATACTCAGGGTTATGCTTTTATTGTTTGTTTGCTGAGCACTTCCTGACTTTATGGTACTACAAATGCTCCAAGCTCAACTAATAAATTCCCTACTCCAGGCCTAGCATCAACAATTTCTCCATATAACCCTGGTCCTTTTTTTTTTTTTTTATTGAGAAATGGTATTAGAAACCAGAACCAGGAAGAGTTAGTATTTTTTAAATGCTTCTGAAACCCTGCTTGGTTTTATTTGCCAATAGCCAGACCATCCTTTGCCTTCTAGATAGATTCAATTCCTGTCTGATGCAAATCTACAAAAGGACTAAACAAAATCTACATGATGAGTCAACAGACCTTCAATCCTTTATATTTAGTGATCTCTAACTTTTTTTTGAAAGAAATTCAGGATCTCATGCTCCCAATCTAATCAATCTTAGATTAGATTATCAAGTAGCCGGCCATGTCCCCACTGTTCATTTTCTCAATGCTATATAAATGTGTGGTCACTTGAAAAACTGAAACCAGTTCAGTGATAGCCTGGACAGCACAGAAATGCCCAACACCCACCTCCAAATTTTTCTTTACCAAAGAATAACTATTCCTAAATTGCTCCAGAAAATGGATCCAAGAGTCACGATGTTGCTTTGCCAGTGTGATATCATTGGATCAGTTTCCAAAAGTAGACAAAGCTACAGACACCAAAATCTGTGATGCTCACCATTGTCTGGGCAATCACTTCACATGCATGTGGCTCTCACATAATAGCGCCACCTAGCGCTCATTCAGTTCGTTCTGCACTAGGCTGGACCACTCCCTAGGGATGCAAGGCTAAACGCTAACAGGGTAAATTCCTGCTCTCATAGTTGATAATGAAAAGGCAGAAGAATATCAGGTGGTAGTAAGTACTGAGGAGAGAATAGAGGTGAAGAAGAGGGGGTAACAGTCAGATGTCCCCTATCAGAGGTGCCAACCTTGCACATGCCTCCATTCTCTCCGCCACCCTCCATATCCTCAGACTGAATTCACTTTCCTGCAGTGTGCCAACAGGCACAATGTTGAATATAACTATTTATCTGTCTGTCTTCTTAGTAGACAGAATTCCTCAGGAGCAGGAGTGGGGTAGGTTTAACTTAACATCATAATGTTTTATTATGAGGATCAGATTCCAAGTCAGGTAAAGGCATGAGTGTCTGCACAAAAACAGGTACATTGTTTACAAGATGGCAATATTAGTTACATTTCTATGCTTTGATAAAACACCATGACCAAAACAACCTACAGAAGAAAGGGTTTAGTTAGACTTAGGGTTCCAGAGGGATAAGAACCTATTATCATCAGGGCTGGGAAGTATAGCAGAACGCAGCCATTGTGGTCAGAGAAGCAAACTGAGATCTAATATCTTAAACCAAAAGCAGGAGAGAAAATGGGAAATGGTGCATGACTTTTAAACTTCAAAGCACACCCCGTGACAAACTTCCTCCAGCAAGGCCACACAATCTTCAACCTACCCTAAAAGAACCACAAACTTGAAGCCAAGTATTAAAACATCTGGGCCTATGGGGTCCTGGGAGGACAACATTCTCCTTCAAACCACAATGACTTTGTGTCTGAATCATATCATTTGAAGCTTGTCCCTTTGGTATTGCCTCTCTGCTACCATAAACCAAAACTCCTATATTCTACATCAGCAGGTTTGCAGCTCAAGTTCTCCAGTGCCGCAAAAGAGCTTGCAAAAAACACATGAGTGATGGAAAGAAACGGACCCCAGAAGTATGCTGGGATTGAAGAATGTGTTCTAAGTGAGCATGGCAGTAAGGAACTCTAGCAAAGCAAATGAACAAATTCTTCCTGCAATACCCCACTTCCAATGTGTTTCCTTGGAGGTTTACATTTTTACTTTATGATACTTTATGAGATATGGATCTGTTGGAAAGAGCACTTGTGAAGACCTGAGTTTGAATCCCAGCACCCACATCCTTAAAAAGAGCTAGTGTTCCTGCATGTGTGCCTCTAACCCCAATGCTATGGGGAAACAGGGAGAGGAGGTTTGCTGGCTACCATTCTAGCTCTAGGTCCTGATGTGGGATGATCCTCTGTATGCTGTGAATATGTCTTATTATCAATGGTTAATAAAGAATCTGCTTTGGCCTATTGGCAGGGCATAATATAGCCAAGTGGGAAATCCAAACAGAGATAAAGGGAAAAGAAGGCAGAGTCAGGGAGATGCAAGCAGCTGCCAGAGAATCAAGATGTGATGTAACAAGCCCTGAACCTTGTGGTAAAATATAAAATAATAGAAATGGGTTAATTTAAGTTGTAAGAGTTAGTTAATAATAAGCCTGAGCTAATAGGTAAAACAGTTTGTAACTAAAATTAAGCCTCAGAGTGGTTATTCGGGAACTAGCAGACAGGCGAGAAACCTCCAGCTACAAGGTTCAGTGAGTTCCCCTGTCATAAGGGAAAAAGGCAGAGTGGTAGATCATACCTGATGTCCTCTTCCTCTACCCATACACAGACATGTGCATTCAAACACATATATGCAAATACTCAATGAAAAAAACTCATGATGTATTACTTATAAATAAGATTATGTACAAATTCTTAGGACCTGGCTCCTAATGCCCCTTAGTAAGTAGGTTAATTTGTGAGAAACTATCAGTCACATTATCATAGCTACTACCATCCAATCCACTTTAACTCTTTCATTTATTTGTTTGTTTGTTTTGTTGGTTGATTGGTTGGTTGGTTTTTCAAGACCGGGATTTTCTGTGTAGTCCTGGCTGCCCTGAAACTCATTCTGTAGACCAGGCTGGCCTACATCTGCCTCCAAAGTACTAGGATTAAAGGCATGCATCACCACACCTGGCTCCACGCTAGCACATTCAATGCTCCTGATAGTCTGTGAACCAGGTCACATAGGTTAACACCCTGCCAGAGACTGAAATCCTCAAGTTCTCAGAGACCCAGTGACTATCCTAGAAGCATCAACTCTGCACAAGGCTGACATGAGACTAGAACCCACCCACTTCACCTACTAACTTCTGTAGATGAGTTCTTCCTTCCTGGGTCACAACACCGACATACGTATTATATGTAAGTAATACATAAAGGATCGCCTATGCTTCTAGCTGAAGCCACCCCCCCCGGGGGGGGGGACACCAAGAAGGTCTGTTGCGGGAGCTCCCGCAACAAAGGTCATCCAGGTGAAATATACCTATACTTGATAGTGAACCAGTGGACCCAAGAATTAGAGGCTGAGACAAACCACAAGTAAGAAGCCTCAGATGGGGCAAGAATAAGGAGTCCCATCTGATGCAAGAGCCTTGGCACTACTGCCTAAGTTCCTGTGATCTTCCCTTCTGGCCTGGGATCACCTCATCTTCTTACCACATCTGCTAGATGCTGAAAATTTGTCTGCCTTGGTGGAACAGAATATGACCAATATAACTACACACACATGAAACATAACCAAGGCCTTGAGAAGATCAAATGTCACTCAGTGTAGTGTCTATTAAAAGTCATTTATTCATTCAACAAGCTTTATAAGTGAACACTAGAAATACACGCATGAATGGGTAAAACAGTAGTGCTGGGATATTGACCAACACAGCAGCCTAGTGGTATCCAGAAGTCATCTTACAGAATAATTCGTCACCAGTTACCTATACAGATGCTCTTTGACTTCAAGGGGCCACATCAAGATAAACCCATCAACTGAGAAAGCGCTTTCCAAACATCCTGGCTTAGCCCACTGTTTCCCTGGTGACCACAGGGCAGACTAGGAGCTGTGCCCACTGCTGCTAAGAACAAAAAGAGTTTTATGCCACATACTGCCAGTCCAAAATCAGCTAAGGATTCAAAAATTTAAGTACAGTTTCTATTGAATATGTATCACTATGACACTACCAAGAGGCTAAACACTTGTAAATCAAAAAGGCTCTCCCTATAAGTTGGATAGCAACATGGAGGACCTATGTTTCCCTCTGGTAACTGGCAGAGTGAGGGCCATGGGCAGGTTGTCTAACTCCTATGTAAATTCTTCTTAGGAAAGCATCAGAGTTCATCAAAAAGACATGCTTACACATACCCCATACTTGACAGCTGAGACATTGGAGCTGCTCATTTCCTAGAGACCCTCAATCCAGCCATCAGGTATTGCCCCCATCCTGTCACTATGAAGAACACTAAGGCATCATGTCAAGCTGTTGACCAATGAGCCTTGGCCTGGTGGATTCATTCATACATACACATATATACAAATACATAAATGTAAATATATATGTATGTGTGTGTGTTTGTAAACTATAGTCTGTAGCCGGCACATCCAAGCAGAACTGGGTAATGAAGTTCATCCAAGTCACCACACGTGCCCATCCATCTATTACATTTACCAAATCTGGGTCTCTTCTGACAACAGATTTCACCTTCTGTGACTAAAAATAAGCTTGAAATGTGGGGTTTATTTTCATGAATCTCCATGCATTTGGTCTTGTTAAGTGGGAGAGAAAGACTGCAGCTCAGCAAAATGCACTGGCATTGACAGCTCTTTACTTTGGCAAAGAGATTTATCTGTGCATTCCTATATAAAATACCTGTTGGAAGAAAAATGTCAGATCTAGGTTTCTTTGGCAAGAAAGGAGGAATTTTGCAAGCCTGTGGAGGGACATGTGGCCTACACAGTTTCTTATACATCCAGGTTGCGTCTCTCGAGCTATGATTATAACATGCTCAATGAAGCTCAACACTGGCAAGCTGTCTTCCAGAGTCCAGTTTGCCCTCAGAAGCCCCTGTGCGTGGCTCTGCCTTAGAATTTCTATGCTAACATGAGCCTCTCGTGCAAAAGTCATAGTTGACACTCTTTAAAATGATCTGCAAAAATGATTATGTCCTTTCAGAAATTAATAACCCTCAAAATTTACAGATTTAAATATATATTGCTTTAAATAATTCAGATGAGATTTGGGAAGCGTTTTCTTGGATAAGTGTAGTATAGGCAAACCAGGAAAGAGAATTTCACACTCTCAGATCTTAATCTTTTGAGAAGCCCTGAGATGCCAGGAAATAAATACCCCACCAATAAGACTGAAGGAAAGAAAATAAAATCTAGCAATATCCCCCTATGATAAAGCTGTATGGCCTTCTCAGTTCGTGCCTGTTTTTAGCACTAGAGAATAAGAACACTAACCATTTTAAGAGAGTTAAACCACAGTATAGGATAAAAAGAAAAAGAAAAGCAGAATTATTATCAGCACTCCGAAGAAGTTGAATACCTTTTATCTTTCCTTTGTACTTAAAATTAAACATACCTTTATGACCATCCCATCCTCTTTCTTTCTGGGACTAAGTCATCCCTCTGCATCATTTAGCAGCCTTGTAGGTTAGAGTCAAGATGATAAGAAAGAGAAGCCTCTGTATTCTACATCCAAATCACTAAAACTTCACTTTCTGCTCTAAACAAGATGTGTGTGTGTGTGTGTCCCAGCACAGTAAATGTGGATTGTTACATTAAAAGCTGCTCAGAGCCGTTAATACATAGTGGGGAGCTGGTATCTCCAAAACTGAATAATTATTGTACGTGCAAAGCAGTATAAAAATAGTAATGAGGGTGCCTCAGTGGTTAAAGTACATGCTGTGCAAGTACGAGGTCCTGAGTTCGAATCCCCAGCACCCACAACACAAAATCAGCTATGGTACCAAGTACAAAACTATAATCTCAATGCCAGGGAGCTGGAGGAGGTTGAACTCTAACATTTGCTAGTTAGTCAGTGAAACTGAATTGCTAAGAAACAATCTCTTAAAACAAAAGGTGGAATCAGACTCTGTCCTTCATATACATCAATTTGTTACCTGCACACATATGTATATATACACAGACAAACAGAAGACTACGAGGTTACACAGACAACTCTATGAGGTTTCAGATAATCTTTTTTTTTTCCATTTCACTGTTTTTATTTCAGTACCATACTGTTTGTATTACTACAGCTCTGTAATTATCTTGAAATCGACAATGGGAATCATTTCTGCATTATTCTTTTTGCTCAGGAATTCTTTTACTATCGGGTCTTTTGTGGTTCCATATAAATTTCAACATGGGTTTTTGTACATCTGTAAAGAATGTTGTGGGGGATATTTATTGGAATAGCATTGAACCTGCAAATTGATTTTTTTTATTAATTTATTTATTTATTAAAGATTTCTGTCTCTTCCCCGCCACCGCCTCCCATATCTCTCCCCGTCCCCCAATCAACTCCCCCTCTCTCATCAGCCCTAAGAGCAGTCAGGGTTCCCTGCCCTGTGGGGAGTCCAAGGACCTCCCACCTCCTTCCAGGTCTATTAAGGTGAGCATCCAAACAGCCTAAGCTCCCACAAAGCCAGTATGTGCAGTAAGATCAAAACCCAGTGCCATTGTTCTTGACTTCTCAGCAGTCCTCAATGGACGCTATGTTCAGTGAGTCCGGTATTAGCCCATGCTTTTTCAGACCCAGTCCAGCTGGCCTTGGTGAGTTCCCGAAAGAACATCCCCATTGTCTCAGTATGTGGGTGTACCCCTCAAGGCCCTGAGTTCCTTGCTCGTGCTCTCTCTCCTTCTGCTCCTGGTTTGGACCTTGGGGTTGTAGTCTGGTGCTCCAATGTGGGACTCTGTCTCTGTCTCCTTTCACTGATCAAATTTTTCAAAATCTGCAGGGAAACTATAAGTCCTTCAGTCTTGGAAAGATGATTTCTGTCATAGAATAAATGCCCCAAACAGGAGTCAAGTGTCCCCAGACTGGAGCCAGTGCCACCACTGGTGTTGGGAAGGCTTGCCTTCATCCTCAGCACTTCATCCAACACCACAGAAAGATGCTCAGACACAGAGGAGACACCCAGGCCCAACAGGCTTCCAAGGCATGCACAGCTGCTGGTCCAAATGACCTCTGGAAGCACCCAAGTCTTCCACGAAGACAAATGTAAGCCCTCAGTGGACAGACAGAGTCAGAGAGCTGGGCTTCACATCAACACGGAGCACGAGTTCAAAGCCACCTGGGAAATCCCAACCTGCACACAAGCCAGCCTTGTCTCTGTGCCCCCAAAGGACAAGGCGATGCTGCCAGCTGCTGGGCCCACTTGAGAGGACATCACCCATCTCCCACCGCAGGTGCCCTGGCTGAGAGCAGCCCCTGCAAAGTGCAGTGACGGGAAGTGGAGGAAGCTGTGGGCAAAGGTCGCAGGCCTTTGCTTTCATGATTCTTCTGCCAATGTCTGAATTTCCTGGACAAAATAAAGGTGACTAGAACCCCTGTGAACTTACTAGAGGAGTCACTAAAAGACTGTGGCTCTGTGGCCACCTCCCTGCTCCCTCCATGGGGCCAGGCCAGGGTCAATACATAACTTGCTTATTCATTCACCATAAGTGCATTTCTCGGTGTAGGGCAGGTGTGAGTCCCTTCACAAAACGATGAAATCCAATCTGAGATATTTGATCTTCCCACAAGGCCACACCCAGTGAACGATGAAATCCAATCTGAGACGTTAGATCCTCCACGAGGACACACCCAGTAAAAAAGCAGAGCCAAGATCGTACCCAGGTCTCTGCTCCACCACCCAGCTGAGGAATCCAAACCAGGCAGAGTGTGGGAGGCAGGGTACTACTCGGGTTCAGGACATACATCTTTGAACCGGCAGCCTAAGTTTTCTGATCTCTAATCAGACCTGTCTGCACCCTGGCAGCTTTGAGAGCCCCAATTTCTAATCATGGATCTGGGAGATGAGGCAGACATGTAGCCTTTAAAAAGGCCACACGGTGTCACCTAGCCATATTAACCATGCTTGTCTGTCTATTTTTCAGTGTTGGAGGCCTCAAATTTCCTGAATACACTATGCCAGAGTCACAATCAGCATGTGAATTATAATATACAGATTTCCTGCAACAAAATCAGACCAAGAGCCAGTCCTGTCCCGTCTAAGCTCAGGTGGCCCAGCAGAACGCTGTAGAGCTTGCTGGGAAGAAATACTCAAGGTCCCCGTGTAGGTGCCCAAGAGCTTGGCTTTGCTTTGTCCCCTTCCAAAAGCCCTCCACTCTACAGTCTCCTGAAGATCAATAAAAATAGTTTTACCTTTTCATTTCTCTTGGGACTACTTTTTATTGAGAATTTCATTCATGTTATAATCATTTGGTCAAATGTATCCCTGTTTCCCACCACCGTTCCCATTTCTCCACCACCACTCCTCTCATTCCCCCCACCCACCTATTACCACATTTCCCTCCCAATTTCAAGTGCTCTTCTTTTAAAACACACCGAGTCCACTTAGTGCTGCCTGTTTGTCCATGGATATAGAACGATCTATTGGAGCACAGGTGACTTTTCAGGGGCCACATCCCTGAAGAAAACTTACTGTCCCTACCCCAGAAGCCATAAGTTGCTAACAGTTTCTCAGTTGGGACTTCATGATCCTCTTCCATCCATGCTGGGATTTGGGATTTGGGGTGGCTTGGTCTTGTGCAGGTATTGCAAATGCACTGAGAGCTCACGTGTGTATGCAGCAGCACTGTCATGCCCAGCAGATACAGTTTCACTGCAGATGTGCACTACCTCTGGCTCTGACAGTCTGCTCCTTTAAACAACTGCAAACCTGTCCCCAGGTCATCCATTGAATGGTCAAATGATGCAAGCTGAGAACACAAGAGGAACTCACAGGGGGCTGTGACAATCCATTTTCAGGAAAAGCACAAAAAAAGAACCCAACAGCAAACACCACAGAAGCCTAGAGACAGGATAAAGCAAAGCTGCTGCTGCACAGCGGCACACGGCTAGTCCTGTAAAATGCACAGCAGCACACGGCTAGTCCTGTAAAATGCACAGCAGCACACGCCTAGTCCTGTAAAATGCACAGCAGCACACGGCTAATCCTGTAAAATGCACAGCAGCACATGGCTTGATGGAGGAAGGTCATTGGTTAAATAATAATGAAACTGCTTGGCCCTCATAGGTTAGAACATAGGTGGGTGGAGTAAACAGAACAGAATGCTGGGAGGAAGAGGAAGTGAGCTCAGATGCAGGGCAGTGCCACTGAGAGACAGATGCCATGCTCTCCTCTCCAGAGCAGATGCAATGAAGCTCTGACCCAGGATGGACGTAGGCTAGAATCTTCCCGGTAAGCGCACCTTGGGGTGCTACACACATGAACAGAAATGGGTCAAGCAGTGTTTAAAAGAATACAGTTTCCATGTAATTGTTTCAGGGCATAAGCTAGCCAGGCGACCCAGAGCTGGGGCGGCAGGAACACAGCCCGCAGCTCCCACTACAACGGCTAATCCTGTAAAATACACAGCGGCACATGGCTGGTCCTGTAAAATGCACAGCAGCACATGGCTGGTCCCATGAAATGCACAGCAGCACATGGCTGGTCCCGTGAAATGCACAGCAGCACATGGCTGGTCCCATGAAATGCACAGCAGCACATGGTTGGTTCCATGAAGTGCACAGCAGCGCATGTCTGGTCCCATAAAACGAGACTCATGTGTGCACCACCCCTTGAGCCTACTCTCTGATTCCATATAACACCATGCTCTAAAGTGTCCACAATGGTCCTGCAGGTGTGTCAGCATACAGAAAATGAGCTGCATCTTCAACTTGACTTCCGAGCTCCCTAGCAGATTAGGATTCCCCCAACAAAGGAGAAAAATCATTCCTGAATTGTGAGTCCTGCCATAGTGGAGTAGCCACAGCAGATAAGCATTCCTGCTAAGAACAGATAGGAAAGCTAGACAGAGTATAAACAGCATTTATTAGAAAAACATAGATCTATCAAAACAGCCAAAGGTAAGGGACAAATCTCTAGAAAGAATACAAGGTGAGGCAAATGCAACAGCCATTGGTCTCTCTATCATGGCTCTAGGTAACTCAGAAGCTAAACACAGCTTTCAGTACGGATAAAGGTGTAGAAGCTTGAGTCTGTGGGAATTAGACTTCAAAACTATCATGGCAGCCAGGAGCCAGAGCCAAGACTCTAGCCCACAAAGAACGAATGGAAGACCAGGGAGTTGACAGCCTGAGTCCTCTCTGTCCTTCTGGTTTGAAACTTCCTTGATAAGAATCCTGGGCAGAGAAGCCACAGAAAGTGGTCCTCAAGAGGAGAAACAAAAAACAAATGTTTGCCTTGACAGCATCATGCTTACCTTGCATGTGGATGGCAAGGGGGATGGGGGGAGAAAAGGAGGGGAGGAAGAGGAGAAGGTACAGAGGGGAAAGGGGGAAAGGTAGAAGGAAGAGGGGAGGAGGCAGAGAAGAAGATAAAGAGGGCAGGAGGGAGGGAAAAGGGGAAAGAAGGAGTCAGAAAAGCTAGGTCTACTGTTGACTGGCAAGATAAGTCCTAGTGAAGGTTCCAGGCCTCCTCCAGGAGTAAGGAAAACCAGATCTGGACCAGCTATCCCTAAGCTGGCCATGCCACCATCTGTATGCTCGCTGACCCTTGAGGGTAGACATCTAGAAAGAAGCTAAAGGCTGTCCCTGGAGAGCTGCATCGGAGCCTCTGAACATTTTCATATGCAATGTCTGCTACTCAGTCCGACATTGACAAGGATATCTGCACATAACCAAGAGAGGCAAACACAATCCAAATGTCCATATTCACAGAACCCATGAACAATAATACATAACATTGGGTCAATAGAAAAAAATGCCTCCCATCAACACCTGAGGCAGGTGGAAAAGTTGGGCCTGAGGTCAGAAGGGCAGGAGCACTGCCCCTGCCCACCACCAGCTGCAACCCTCAGGAGAGCAGGCCCTACATCTCACCTGGGCAGCACAATAGAGCCAATCACGTTGGTGGAGGCGTGGGTGAGCCAGCCCTGAAGTTGTGGGTATGAGAAAGCTGTCCTCATCACTCATCTGTTATGTGGTGGTGTGGGTGGGAGAGAGATGTGTGGTCCCTCCACACCCACCAATGCCTGAGGCAGGCTTGAGAGCTGGCCCTGAGATCCCACGAGCTGGAGAGCTAGCCCTGGCTCTTATCTGCTACAGCACTGGGGAGAGAGGCCCCTACACCATGCCTGGGCAACACAGTAGAGCTGGCCCTGATGATGTAGCTGTAGGAGAGCTGAGTCTGAGGATGCATAAACAGGAGAACTGGCCCCTCCCCTTGCATTCCTGCAAAGTGTGAAGTCACCAAGAAAATGCAGAAGAGCTTACCCTGGCAGAGGACAAGGGAGAGCGGGTGGGTCGGCTAACCCTGCAACTACCCAGGTCCAGAACCAGGTTATGGGTTGGCCCCCTCCAATGTCCACCCCATCTGTGACCTGTAGTAGCACACAAAGAGACTGCAGGGTCTCCACAACGGCAGGTAAACAAGAGGAGCCCCAGTGAGGGCCCAGCATCCATAGTGTAGAAAAGACCAGAGGCCTCAGACCAGACCAATGACTTTGCAATGAACACTTGCAAGTAAAGATACATGGACAAAAGGTTTACTGCATGGATCACTGGGTCACACTGCAGCTTCCATGACAAGATCCTCCCCCCCTTTTTTTTCTTTTCTATTTTCTTTTTTCTCTTATATTTTATCTGGCGGGGGTTGGCAGTGCAAGGACAGAGGGTTGATCCAGGGAGATAGGAAATATATGGGATGGAGATGCATGATGTGAAAGACACAAAGAATAAATAAAAAGAACTTTTAAAAGTTAAAAAAAATGGAAAGGGAAAATGAGGCAGTTCAGAAGTCATCAGATAAATAACATATCCAAGAAATTTTACCAGTGGCTTGGTTGTTCTCTATAAGAAAAGCCAACCAGATGTTCTAGAACTGAGAAACAATTCGTGACGTTTACAAAACAACAGATGTGTTTATTTACAGATTATATATGCTTTTAAAGACTATTAATAAACCAAACATGGAAAATTACACAAAGTACCATGTATTGGCAGACTGTAAATCTAGTCAGCAGGGTGTGGTGGTACACACCTGTAAAGCACCCAGGAGCCTGAGACTGGAGAATAATGTGTTTGAGCCAGTCTTTACTATACAGCAAGACCCTGTCAATAAATATTTTGAAAAGCCTGCCAATGGTAGTACACACCTTTAATCCCAGCACTCTGGACACAGAGGTGGATCTCCATGAGTTCAAAGCCAGCCTGGTCTACAGAGCAAGTTCCAGGACAGCCAAAGCTGTCACACAGAGAACCCTGTCTCAAAACAAACAAACAAAAAAAAAACAATAAATAGATGATAGATGATAGATGGATGGATGGATGGATGGATAGACAGACAGACAGACAGACAGACAGACAGACAGACAGAGAGTAGGTAGAGAGATCTGTTGTATAAATGTTTCCCTGTCCTCGGTCACAGCTGGTAGTTGGGGGAAGCATTAAAAGGAACACTCTAAAGATTTTCAGCCCTTAAGGCGATGCCCCAAAGGACACTATGGGAAGTCATTTTCTTCCCTGTTCCTTTACTCCCGGCCATGGGATTAGCAGGATTACTCCACTGTGCTTTCCCACCATAATGTGTTACCTTCCTCAGAGCAACAGCGCCAGCCAAATACAGACTGAAACCTTTAAAACTAATGTACCACACAGGGTATCTGTTCAAAGCCGTAACATGAAGTGGCTGTCAAGAACGGGGCAGTCCTCACTGCTATCACACACTTGTAGTATGCAGGAGGTTTGGGATTGGTTTCAAGGAGGAGTTTGGAAATGTTTAAAGGGATAAACTACAACAGGCCAAGCATACAGTAAGAGCAGTTTAAAGAACAGTTCTGAAGAGAGCTCAGGACACAATAAATCTAGAAAAGAGACAAACAGGGAAGGGCCTGCTGTTGCTTCCAATGGAAATGAATTAGTGGATTAGACTAAAGCTATCAAACCCATCACACCACAGCAATGAACCCGGATATATTTTCCTTCTCTTTCATTACATGCATTTACTTATGTATGTAAACATGTGTGTTCTCTCCTTCCACCACATGGTCACAAGGATTGAACTCAGGTCATGAGACTTGGCAGTTGCCACCTGAGCTACCTCATGGATCCCATTTGTGCTGTTTCATGCTCTGGTTCCTTGTAGGAAGCTAAACTTAAACATGATAGACTAATTTATCTGGCAGAGGAGATTTCAAGGCACTGAAGTACTCAGACTGTGACAGGGGAATTACAAGCTGCGTTTAGCCAAATTTACAAAGAAAATCAGGACAGATTTTAAAACCTCACCGGTTGGTGAGAAAAGAAATATGTATACAGATATAGCTGAGAGAGGAATACTGATTAGTAAGGATTAAAAGAGCCAAGAATTGCCCAGTAATAAAGACATCTCAAGGTCATTTGAGGAATCTGGGAGGCCACCCCACCCATCACATATTCAAAAAGTCTAGAAATCTAAATTTGTGTGAATATTTTCAAGAAAGGTATTTAGGGTGTCCTGTGTGCCTGAAAATGTCTAGGTATTTGCTGACCCCCACTCAACCGGCAGGACATCCAGAGGCTACTGCAGCTGTGGTTCACCTGGTCCAGGTACAGTGTGCGCCCACAGCTTCCCTTTGCCGCATCCACACAATGCTGTTATGAACGCTTGTTGGATGCAAATGTTACAGGAGGCTTCCACCAAGCTTTCAAAGGAAAGCCTGAAAGGTCAGTCAATATGTTATGGGTTCAGAGTTCCTGAAAGTAATCCCTGGTGGGGCAATGTGCAGAGCTATGCGAGCAAAGCAAAGGTTTAAACAGAAACCCTAGAGCAGTGGTTCTCAACCTTCCTAATGCAGTGACCTGACCCTTTAGTACAGCTCCTCATGTCGTGATGGCCCCCAACTATAAAACGTTTTGGTTTCCACTGCATAGCTGTAGTTTTGCTGTTGTTATGAATCATGATGTAACTACCTGATATGTAGTATATTTGATATGTGACCCTCTGATATGTAGTATATTTGATGTGTGACCCCCAAAGCCAGGATGAGAACCACTGCAATAGGAATATATAGAGGTCAACAAGGCGAGGATCTGCAGATGCAAACTGAAGACAGTATGAGAATCCAGACAAAGAGAACGCCAGTATGGGACTCAACAGCAAATCTGTATGACTAGTCTACCCAATTCACGGGGAGCTCATACCCACACAACGTGCCCCACATGCTGGGTACAGAGCTGTAATAGTTCCCTTTCAGTGTGTTACTCTGGTTTTCCTCTAATCCTCCCTACTTCTTCTATTCTTCCCTCTAGTAACAGAAACATGTACCCTGGAAACATGTAGTTTATCCTTTTGAATATTACAGAGGCTTGCAGCGAAGACTCTGTCGTGAGTTCTGGTGGATACTCCACACATAAGCACAGCAGAAATTGTGAAGACATTGAGAAAATTTGGAAATGGCCTGGATGCTATTTGCTCTGTCAGATGGATATGAACCTTTGGGGACCTGGAATGGGGTGCTATAGTTTGCATCTGGAAAGTCACCCAAAGCCCTGTGATGATGGAAGCCTTAAGAAGTGGGCCCTAGTGAGATCTTTTGGTCATTAAGGCATGCCTTGAGGGGATCGTGAACCTCCCTATCTCTTCTCTTTCTCCTTGGCTACTGGCCATGAGGCAAACATTTTTATTTTATTTCATTTTATTAGCATTTTTCATTTATTTTATATTCTGACCACAACTTCCCCTCCCTCCTCCCCTCTGGTTCTGTCCCCAACTGGCATCTACCCTCCTCCCCATCCACTCCTCCCCCATCTCCATTCAGAAGGGGACAGGCCTCCCATGGGGTTGCACAAAGCATGGCACATGCCCCACACAGTAAGGCAGGTGTTTTTGTTCCACCCTGAACGCCTGCCCAATGCAATGAAGCTTAGTAGCACAGACTGCAACCTTTAAAACTGTGAGCCCAAAGACTCCATTTCTCGTGCTGAACTGATCAGTGACAAAAAGCTAACACAAGAAACAATGGTTGCGCAATGTGATGAAGGACATAGTCTACAGATTCAAGAACCTAGGAGTTCAGAAACTGGGTAAATCCAAAGAAAACCAGACCTGGACAAGCCACAACTGATTGGCTAAAGTCTCAATATAAAAAAACAAAAATCTCTAAGATTTATCTAGGGATATGATAATTTGAAGGAGCACAGATTTAAACAATGAAGAGCAAAAGACCACAGGATTGTTGAAAATGCCAAGAGAACTGGTACCTCTGCATTCCTCAGCTGGCAGGTAAGGTGTCCACAACTGAAAGATAACTAGGAATCTGCTACTGTCTTTCTAAGAACCTCTAGAGAACATGCTCCGTACCAAAAGCAAGAGTTAACAAAGGAACCTTGAGACCTTCAAGCAGAGAGGAAAGCCAGGGAAACTACATAATTAGAAATGTAGCAAAGAGCCTGGTTTTGGTTTTGGTTTTTTGAGACAGTTTCTTTGTGTTGCCCTACCTGTCCTGGAACTTGCTCTGTAGACCAGGCTGGCCTCGAACTTACAGAGATCCACCTGCCTCTACCTTCCAAGTGCTGGGATTAAAGGCACACACCACCAAAGCCTTGAACGAAGATTGTTTTTTAAAGCCCAAGTACTCCACAGTGTATGACTGGTGAAAGTCAGAATGGCGAGGTTGTCTGTTGGGGTTCTCAATGCAACTCTCAGACGACTGTAACACAAAGGTCAGAGCATGTGTCTGTGGTGTACATGTGTCTGTGTTTGTGTGAGTCTGTCTGTATATGTCTGTGTGTCTGTGTGTCATGTCTGTGTCTGTGGGTCTGTGTATGTCAGTGTAGTATGTCTGTGTCTGTGTGTCTGCCCGTGTTCACGTGTGTAGTATATGTGTGTGTGGTATGTGTGCCTTTGTGTGGTATTTGTCTGTGTCTCTATGTGGTATGTGCCTGTGTCTGTATGTGCAATATGTGTGCACGTGTGTCTGTGTATGTCTCCGTGATATGTATGTATCTGTGTCTCTGTGTGTATGTCTGTGTATGTCTGTGTCTGTGTCTGTGTGTGTATATGTGTGCATGTCAGTGAAACAACAAGAAAAAGAGGCCATGAATTTGAAGGCAAGCAAGGAGGGTACATGGGAAGCATTAGAAGCAGAAAGTGAAGGAGGAAAATGATGTAATTAAAATTTAAAAAAAAATAAAAAAAGAAGGAATGTGATTTGTGTGATCGCCAGTTTTCTCCATTTTACAAGACATGGCATAGTATTTATTCTGAGTAAGCTGTGAAAGATTAAGTGAAACTCTGGGTGTGAGTAAGTGAATCAATTCGTAGGACACAATGTTTCCTCTAGAACCATCCATTGCTGGATATGTCAACAGCACAGCCTTCAAACCATCTCTCCAGTCAAACCCACAAATATAAGAGCCCCCGTTTACGATGCTAACCCAATAATTGACATGATTTCAATTTAAATTAGCTTTCATTTAACATGTAAATTTTCAATTTTCAAATAAACCCAAAAAGTTCTCACTTTAGGCAAATTCCCCCAGTTCAGAGAAAACATTATGGGAAAAATCTCAATTTTGGGAAAGAGCGAGTTGGCCAACTTGAAATATCTAGGAAATAAACTACAACCATAAACCACGCTGAGAGTCTGAAACTGAAGAAACTTTCAGCTGTGACTGGTCAGTCTCCGTTCCGCCTGTCGCCTCTGTCATCTGCATATTTTCGATTCTGCACTGTGGTCTTGATGCCCACCTCTCTAGCCCTCAGTAAAATGCCCGTGACATGGCCAGTGCTGCTATCGACAGCACCCGAGCTGAAGAGAATTTAATTATCTTTTCAGACTTTATCAGGGTGGGTCTGAAAATGCAGTGAGGGGATGCACTGGAATGTGCTTCACCTGGCGCTTGACAGGGAGCAGATGTGAGACCCGTTAGCTGGCCTTACACAAACCCTTGCTCACCTCCATTCTCTGCTCCCTTTGTGCCCAGCCTGCTCACTCCGATCACGAGCACACAGGCACACCCTGCCGTTTACTTGATAAGCTCTCCGCAGGGCACTGCTATTGGTGGAGCACTATGCTGGACCCAACATTATTACCGAAGAGAACAAGCTCAGCCCCTGACCTTGGGGGAGAACACAGGAAAGGGGGCAGCTGAGGCTACAGTTAGATCCAGAGACACAGAAGCCAGTTGAACTGCATGGGTAGCAAAACTCCCTGGGACAGGACCCTTGGGAGGCTGTGACCTGAGGCTAGAGCAGGTGCCCTGCCCAGAGCAGGTGCATGTGGGATTATGGAGCCGCCAGCAGCTCGGCCTGGAAGCTGCTGCAGGAGAGTGGAAGGGCTCTGAAACCAGCATGCACATGCTACCACCGTGAGCCCTGTCCTCTTACAACCCTTCCAATCCTCGATGCTACATCCAAACATGGCTTCGTACTCCACGCTGCCATTCTTGAAGTCTTATACAAATATCCAGGCCTTTGTAAATTAGACATATTTTGGTTAATCTTTGTCTTTTTTTTCTAAAGTTAATTTTTATAGACTTTCTTTATGCAGGGGATATTAGATAATAATCACACATCTAATTAAGAAAGCTTGATTGAACATTTGCCTGATAAGCGTAATTATGTCTCCAAAGCCCTCCGTATCTGTGTACTGCAAATACTGGTTCTATCAGAGCAGACTGATGGAACAGAGCTGGAAGAAAAGTCACAGCAGTCCCCAGAGACAATGAACCAGATGCTGACGTAGAGGGTAACAAAAACCACACTCTTCCCCATACTGTAGATAGCCTGCTGTATGGAGAAGTTCCTTGCAACTCTGGGACGAGAAGGAAGGTGTACAGACATTCGGGAGGCTCTGCTAATACAATGCAGCTTCAAGCACAAAACGGGTCTTGAAAGTTTGAACAGAGGGTTTATTCTATCAGAAACTTTCAGATAGCAAGGAAAAGATAGCCCTTTATTAAGAAGAATTATTAATTACTAACACCTTGTTAGTGTGCCTCAAAATATGCTCAATTTTCCCAGGCTCTGGGGATTATTAATGACTGCCATTGCCAAGTTTTCAATAAGACCACAGCTGTCAGACAAATCTACATGCATGCCCGTCAGTGTGAGAATACCAAGGGAAATTCTGAGGGTCACGTAACAGCATGATGCATAAGAAATAAGCGCAGATACTTACAGAGGTCAGAGGTTGTCATTTCAAAGCTGGCTTGCCGTTTCCTTTACTCATAAAAGGGAATAATGTGATGTATGTCTGGAAAGATCCGACAAAAATCTGGCTTCCTCGGATGGACAGCAGAGACAAGAGCGTGTGGCTCATGACCCAAGCCAACAGAGTTTAGGTGGCTGTTAGTTGCCATCTCTGTACCAAAACCCCCACAATAATTCCGAGGCATCTCTATCCATGTCCCTAAAGGCGACATAACAGTCCCTGGGCTAATGGAGAGGATGTCCAGATGGAAGTCAAAGGCATGCTGGGAGTTGACATCCTCCCTCTAGGAAAGACACTGTTGAAGACGCCCTGGAATGGGTACTTGCTTACATTCACTGTAAAAACACTCATTCTGGTGAATGGCAAACTCCTGAGGGGTAGCTACCAAACATGGCAGAAGGGAACATACATGGGCTGTTCTCGGGACGGCTAGAGCCACCTCCAGCACAGACCAGAATGTGTAGGAAGAAGACAAAGAAGGACAAGGAAACCACGAGATAGATAATGCCCTGTGACTACAGTAGGCATGACCCCTCCCCTCCACCCCCCAAAATGCCTCTGTCCTACTGCCCGGAACCACAAATACATCACCTCACGTGTGTTTAGGTTCATATATACTCAAAAAGGTTGGAATGTTTGGGATCTCCAGCTTGGGGTCCCATTACACACTCAGGTGTCTCTTCTCCCATTCCAAACCCTGCCGTCAGTGCACCAAGCAGTGGCCACTTTCCTGTACCTGCCCTCTTCAAACTCCTCCCCTGAGAAAGCCTGCCAAAAGTCAGCGCCTGCTTCAGGCTGCTCAAGATGATGCCTATAGGCTACTTAAGACCAGGCAGCCATATTTGCCATGTGATTCCTCTCCCGCCCTTGTGAGAGTCACTCTGGAGTGTTTTGCTCTGCTCATGAA
The DNA here is from genome assembly GCF_950005125.1 of Chionomys nivalis. Taxonomy (NCBI): domain Eukaryota; kingdom Metazoa; phylum Chordata; class Mammalia; order Rodentia; family Cricetidae; genus Chionomys; species Chionomys nivalis. The sequence continues at coordinate 26,561,081 of NC_080090.1, read as the reverse complement.
ACCTGATTTATTAATTTTGTTTGATTGGCTTATTACATCAGCACAGTGGATATCCAATAACTAGGGACTGAAAACTTATCAACATGCAAACGAAAACAAAAACATGTTAAGTTGAATCCCTGGTTATTAGGAATCTGCCATCACTGATGTAATAAGCCAATCAAACCAAATGAATAAATCCAGGTTTATTCTGAGCAAAGCGTTCCTAAGTGGCCCCAAGAAAGTTGAGAAGACCAGGAGGGGAATCCAGGAGGTGGGAGCTTTTGAATGCCCTCCAGGGGTGGAGCCACCTATGGTGGGCTTTTTCAGGGGCAGAGTCTGGACTGAGGTAACCTAGGCAACTCCAGGGAGGGGGCTTGGGGTGGAACTTCCACCCAAACAAAATGAACAGGCTTCATTAACTCAGCATAAGGACCCTGAGGTAGGAGGCTGTCTTTGATTATCTGGATCAGATTTCTAGAATCACAAAGGTCTCATAAGGAAGATGGGGAAGAAAAATGAAAGAAAGAGATGTGAAGACAAACAAACAACAACAAAAATAAAAAACAAAAAAGCAGGTAAGGACGTGCTGTGGAAGAAGGGTCATAAGCAAAGGTCAGCCTCCAGAGGCTAGAGTGGGATAGGGAAGATCCCCCTGACGCCCTCAGAAGCTATGCAGCTCTGTGGAGACCTAGATTTTAGTCTTTATCCACAATTTTGGTGATGGCACGGGAAGATGGCTGATTAGGGATTGTGCCAGCCACACATGCACGAGGACCTGAGTTAAGGTTCCTAGCACCCGGGGAAAGCATGCACGGTGACACATATCTGTAACCCTAGTGCTGGTGATACAAACAGGAGGGTTCCTTGTGTCTCACTGGCCAGCCAGTAAAGCCAGCGGTGAAGAAGAAGGGAGGAAGTGTTGGGGGCTGTGGACCCCCAGACCCTGAATTTCCTGTAAACAACTTACTTGCAACTGCTCTGAGCAAAACAACTTGTTTTCCTGTGTTTGCAGCTGCTCTGGGCAAGCAACCCATCAGGTTGCTTTTGATGACTTTTGATGGCTGCAGCTGAAAGATCCCAAGAGCTAAGGTGTGGCCAGAACACTTTATAAGCTGCCCTTGAACACAATAAAGTGGGCATTCTTGGCATTCTTGTATTAAGGATGACCCCTGTCCCTGTGTCTCTGTCTGTCATATGTTTTCAAGTTTCCAGCCTGGTTCCCAGCTCATGTACAATCCCATAGTGCAGGCATTACAAGGAAGGACACCCCACATCAACTTCTGGCTTCTGAATGCCTGTGCACACGTGCACATATACACAGCGTATACACAAAAAGACAATTTCTTAAAATTGATTTTAGCTTACTTCTTGAAATATAAAATAATTAAATATGTGATGCTTTAAGCCACGGGGTTGTGGTATTTGTTTAATTGACAATAGAAAATGAATACGCTGACTACATTAAAATGGATGTGGAAATTACTATGCTAACACCAAGATAACTAGACCCTGAAGAAAATTCAAGAAATACAAAATTATAAAGCAGAGCCCTTTACTTTACCCTAGGTCAAATAAAACCTGGGGATTAAAGAACTTGAACCTCCTTTCAATATCAGAAAGTTTCATGTTGTGGGGAACCATCAGCCTGGTGTGGTGCTCATCTGTAATCTTAGTGGCTAAGACAGAAGAATCTTAAGTCCAAGGAAAGCTGGGCTGCATAGCAAGACTCTTTTTAAAAATAGTAATAATCACTTTTCAGATTTATCTGAAAAAAAAAATCAGACAATTTGACTCTATCGGTTACCCTCACCCCTTGATGGATGGGAAATAAAAGCTAAGGAAAAACACAACCACCCAAAATATGTGCCAATCCAAAATGATAGCATAAACTGAAGTTCTCAGGAAAGAGACCTATGCTAAAGACATTACAAGGGTGCCTGAAATTTGGTGATTGTATAAAGTCGGGATATTGCAGGCCCCAAGGCAAATTATCTCGGACCATCTTCAGACTCTAATAGCCATTCATTGGCTTGCTCTACATCTGACCTGCCATTCTTCTGACGCTCGTGAGGACCTTCCTGGGATGTGGGAACGGATTCTTAGCTTCCAGGATCCAAAAGCCAAGAATATTGTCAGACAGCATTTGAAACCCACACCAGAGGTCCTCTGCAGCCACACCCCCGCACCTGAGGTTTCTGTCTACATATTTTAAAAATGCCTTGCTTGATTACTTTCTTGTGTTCTGTAGCTACAAACTTCATGAGACCATTTTCCGTGTTGGAGTATAGCATTTGGGGGTCATATGAATTTGGGGTTCTTGGCTATGGTCAGTAATAGTCGCTTCAGTATCAACTGTTACACCCTTTGAGGTAAGAGCTGGGGATCGTATCAACCAGTTCTAGCTGTCCACAGCCACCTTTCTACAAGGGATGATCACGGAGCAATAAGAGAGACGGCTCTGATGTCGGCTGGGCTTGACTCAACCACTAAAATAGAGGCCGTGCACAGACTGTCTCAGGAAAGAAGATAGGTGTCTCCCATGACTCTTAACCTTCCATCACCACACCCAGGCTTGGGAGGAACTGATGGGGGAGAGTCTTCTGTTTTGTGTTGATTTCATTGGTTAATTAATAAAGAAACTGCTTGGCCTTTGATAGGACAGAAAATTAGGTAGGCGGAGTAGACAGAACAGAATGCGGGAGAAAGAAGCCGAGTCAGGCAGTCACCATGATTCTCCCACTCCAGACAGACGCAGGTTAAGATCTTCCCTGGTAAGCCAGCTCGTGGTGCTACACAGAATATTAGAAATGGGTTAATCAATATGTAAGAGCTAGCCAATAAGAGGCTGGAACTAATGGGCCAGGCAGTGTTTAAAGGAATACAGTTTCCGTGTAATTATTTCGGGGCATAAGCTAGCCATGCGGGCGGCCGGGTGCCGGGGACATAGCCCGCAGCTCCCATCACTACAAGGAGCAGAAGCACATCACTCTATCCTCTCCTCTCTAGGCAAGACCTGTATCAGTTTCCTGTGGCTTCTCTCACAAATGACACAAACAAGGAGCTCAGAATCATAAACCATAAATGTTGATCCATAGTAGAAGCCACAAGTCTAACCTGTCAAGGGCCACTCTCCAGCCAGAAGCTCCCTACAAAGGATACCCCCATCTCTTGCCCAGCCTTGGGTTGAGAGTCATGTCACCCTGACCCGCCCTCGGATTGACATCCTCTTCTCCATCTCTGTGCTGCTTTGCTTCTACATTGAGTATCCTGTGTCAGTCATCCAGGGCCATCGTGTTGTCTCTGAAACCTTGACTACTGATCCTGGGACAGTCAGCTTTAAATGCCAACAAGACCCAGTCTAGACTCACATGGGAAGAAAGGCTCACTGGTTGATTTTTCTAGACCAGATTAACCTGTGGTTGTGTCTGCAGGGGACTGTCTTGAGTGCATTCGTTGGTGAAGTCATGTGGGGAGACCCACCCTGAACGTGAAGGCAAGAGCTCCTGGGTTTGTGTCCTGTCCACATAACCAAGGGGAAAGTGAGCTAAGCACCCATCCTCTCTCTGTTCTTGACTCTGGGCCTGGCTATTTTACACTACGGCTACCTTGATCCCTGCAGTGACAGATGACAGCCTGGATTCATGAACCAAATGAACATCTGTCCCCTAAGGAGCTTCTGCCAGGACATTTTATCACTGCAACAGAAACAGAACAAAGGCAAGAAGGAGCTAGCCCAATGGTTCTCAACCTGGGGGTCATGACCTCTTTGAAGGTCAAATGACCCTTTTACTGGGGCATCCTAGAACTAGGAGAAATATCAAATATTTACAGTGCGATTCAGAGAAGTAGAAAGATTATAGTTGTAAAGCCAATGAAACAATTTTATGGTTGGGGTCAGCACATGAGGAACTGTGTTAAAGGGTCCCAGAATTTGATAGGTTAAGAACCACTAAGCTAGTCTATTCCAGTGTCCATTTCGCTCCCAGAGCGAGGAGCAAGCAGTTCTGGAGAGACTGATGTCTGCCAAGAGAGACATGGAGGCCCTCTGCTCTGAAACCCCCTGAGAAGCCCTCCAGTGGCTCCTGGCCAGGCCTCACTCCTCCAGAAGAGACTGGCTCCTCTTTCTTTACCCCTTCAGAATGTTCCCCCCAGCCTGTAAAACCACATGCAGGAACACTTCCTGCCTTCTCCCTCCTTCCCGTACCTCTGGTCTCTACCTGAAACTACCTGCTACGATGTACTTCATACGTGTCTCCCTCCACCATAGAGAATTCTGGAAAACCAGAGACCCTCCTCAGACTTATCCTCTGTGACACACAAAAGGAACACGGCAGGTGCGCAGAAGGATGCTAACTAAATGAATGGCGTCTTGATGCCTCACTACGATGATTTTGAGGCCTGGCTGGGTACCACTGCCTTCCACCTGGTCTTACTTTGCTGACAAAAGCAAAATAGTTAATGCATTATTCCTGGGTTTCCTTCAAATGTGTTCAGTTAAAATCGCAACTGTTAAAAAGATTTTCTAACCAGACAATTTTGCTGTGCCACCTTCCAGCTGGAGTGCGAGAAGCCATTATGCTTTCTTTGAAATGCTTTTGCTTCATCTAATTAGTTTAAAATGTTGATATTAATCCAGAAGTTCTATTGCAGGCTTAGCGCCTCAGTGTTCGCACACCCCACGTGCACTTGGAGGAACGACTGTTTGGCACTCCAGCCGCACAAACTTTAAAGCAAAGCAGACTCCGGAAGCAATCATACGAATATTCATTTTGTCTACTGTTCTATTAAGCATGCATATACTTAGAATATCCACCCAGGCATGGATTTTTTTAATAATCATTGAAATGTAATATTATGACAACAAGTATATTATTGCAACAGACTGACATTAAAAATGCTCATTCCCAATATATAGATGAGCATTATTTGTCAAAGCACCCGCTCCCTTCATACACAAAATAGCCTTCACAATGAATGACTCATTGTCTTATCCACCTGCCCATGCACCTGACAGCACAGATGTGTGGGCACAGGTGGCCACTTGGGAACAGAGGGCACATTTCTCAAAGGCACTAACAACTTACAAAAACTGAGGGCTGGAGGGAGAGGGCTCTGACTGCTGGGTTTTCACTTAATCAAGGATATTAAAAAGGAACTATATTTTTGTAAGTACACACATATACTGTTTAGTACCATGGTTTATGTGTGTGTGTGTGTGTGTGTGTGTGTGTGTGTGTGTGTGTGTGTGTGCGTGCCGGTTTGGGTGCCTAGCTGTGCACATGCAGAGATCAACATCAGTTGCCAGTGTCTTCCTCTGTTGCTCTCTGCCTTTTCTGAGGCAGTCTCCATGAGTCCAGAGCTCACCATTTCAGTTAGACTGGTTGGCAACAAGTCCCCAACAACCGCCTGCCTCTGTCTTGCAGGATTGATTTTACAGGCACACCCTACTTTTCTGTGGATGCTGGAGATCGGAACCCAGATTCTTGTGTTTGCTCAGTAAGTACTTTGACCACTGAGCCAGCTCCATGGCCATTTCTTAAAGTAAAGGATCCTTTAAGTAAGAAAAAGAAGAGCAAGCTCATGATAAAAAGCCTCTCTGCTGAATGGGATAGACTTGCATGTATGAGCGCCTCCCTGCTTTTCCTTATTTCTCTTCGGTCAGCTGAGACCTGAGGAAATGGAATTTTCAGCCTCGGATCCTCGAGTGAGTTTATGAGTCAGTGGGTTCAGAAATTACATGTGGGAGCTCTGGTCCAAGCATTGAGAATGAGTAACACAAGATAAAGTGAAGGATGTATATTGCTCCTAGCCTGTCCTCTAGGCAACGCCTAGCCAACCCAGATAACAGGAGATAAGTTCTGGCTTCCAGAATCCTAAGATCAAGGCTGCATATGCATTATTTGGTTAAGGCAGAGTCTCACGATGTGTCCTATGGGTGCCGGATTAAAGGCATGTGCCACCATGCCCAGCCAAAGGCGTTTTCAAGGAGTTGTTGCTCAAGGGCATAGGTTTCAGTTGGGATCAATACATTCCGGTATGGGCTAGGTGTGGTGTCAGAGACGGGCAGCTGTCCGTGAGTTGGTAGGCAGCCTAATCTTTATAGCAAGTTCCAAGGCTACACATTGAGACCCTATGTTAAAAACCAGGAATGGCATAGTGACTATAGTTAATAACACCATATTGTACACTTGACAGCTGCTATAAGGAGACCCAAATGTTCTCACCACGAAGAATGTTAAGTGTGTGAGGTGCTGGGTATGCTAATTAGCCTGATTTAACAATTTCACAACGTATGCATACAGCAATCAAAGTACCACATAGTATACCATAAATACATGCCGTTTCTCCCAATTATCCCTCACTAGGGCTGGGGAGCGAACACTGAAGTAAGGAGTAGGTGGTTTTGGGCTCATGTGGCTGTTCTTCTAAAGAACAGACATTAGCAGAGAGGGTAGAGAGATGGATGAGTCTGTGTGGACAGTGGGGGAGGAGAGAGGACATGGAGTCGGGGGGAGGGTGGGAGAGGCAGAGTAGGTAGTCATTGGGTCACTGGGTAGGTTAGAGGATAAAGTGTAGGCAGCTGGGGGTGGAGCACACAGCATGGACGGGTGGAGGGGGTGCAGTGTGGGCCATTGGTGGGGGGGTGGAGCACACAGCATGGAGGAGTGGAGGGGGTGCAGTGTGGGCCATTGGTGGGGGGTGGAGCACACAGCATGGACGGGTGGAGGGGGTGCAGTGTGGGCCATTGGTGGGGGAGGTGGAGCACACAGGATGGACAGGTGGAGGGGTGCAGTGTGGGCCATTGGTGGGGGTGGAGGATACAGCATAGACAGTCAGAGAGGATGGATGGAAAATGCAGTGTGGGTAGTCAGGGTAACGGCAGCTGGGTAACAGCAACAAGGCAGGTGACTGAGCAGAGGTCACATCTGCCTCTCTCCTCCTCTAGAGGACAAGTTACGTGGTCCTTATTCTCGAATGCCTGAGATCAGAAGTGTTTTGAGTTTAGGATAGTTTCCAATGTGGTAATGTCTGCAAATATAAAGAGACACACCGGGGATAGGACTCAACTTAATTTTGTTTCATAGGCACCACATCCACATGACGACATCCACATGATGTCTTTACTCATTTCACATATGAAACCCTTTCATGATATGATACTCTAATATTTTCAAATTTTGATGCATCAAGCTTTGGATTCTCAGTTTGGGGATACTCAAGGTGGATCATGTTTGAGTCTGTCTTATGCAATACTTCTTCTAGCACATGGTGAAAGACTCCAGCCTAAAGATGACAGACAGTTGGGAGTGGAACTCTGGCCCTGTTGGCATTAATCTCTAAGGACTAAACGATGAGAAACATGGTGACAATTTCTCGGTCAGTCGCTAACACACCATTGTTTCAGGGTCGTGAGAGAAAAACAGAATGCTACTGTTCTGCTAAGGGAACCCAGCCATAAAGTGACTCCTAGTGGCATCCTGCTGTGTCCATAGATTGGTGTCTTCTCAGCCGTCATCAAGAAACTTCCGTCCTGCAGTACATGGGAATAAACACAGAGACCACGACTGGACAATGGGGAGAGTGAGAGATCTGGAACACCCAGTCTCATGGAACGTCTCCAAATGACTCCAGGGAACCTTGCAGAGAAGGTGGAGAGAGCAGAAGAGCCAGAATGGATGGAGGACACCAAGGAAACAAGGCCTTCTAAATGCAGCAGGACCAGTGCACAAATGAACTCACAGAGACTGTGGCAGCACGCACAGGTCTGGGCCAGATGGGGTCCCAGCACTGAGAGGGAAGCGAACACAAACCCCCAGCCACAAGCTACCTCCAATTGATAACCACTCACAAAAGAAACATTAGTTTTCTCCATTGGAGTCTCACTGGGTATACAAACCCTGGCCAGCAGTAGATAACCAACACAAATCAAACTCAATGGCATTTTTGAAGGTCCTTTTTTCCCCTTAAAAATCTTCTGTGTATATTATAATTTCCGATTTTGTGTTTCATGAGATTTCTGTATGCACAAACATGTGTGTCTCGGTCATGTGTTCATTGTGCTTTTTCTTCGGCTCTTTCCTTTTCTGTTTGTTTTGTCCTATTCTAGATTGTTTGTTATTATCTTATTTTTATTTTATTACTATTTTTAGATGCCTAAATTTTCTAATGAGATCAAGAAAAAAGAACTTGAATTTAAGTGGGAGGGGAGGTAAAGAGGGTCTGGGAAGAGTTAGGGGAGGGGATCCATAGTCAGAATGTATTGTATCTTTTAAAAGTCTACTTTAAGAAAAAAATAGAAAGGAAGAGATAAAGGACACGAGCATTGCCACTGTTTTAGTAGGTGGTGGTGTCACCTCTAGACAGTGACATAGAGCACACTCGGCTGCTTCCCAGCTGCACTGGGGCAGCTGTTTGCACAATGGCATGCAATAGAGCTGCAGGAATCAGCAGGAACACAGCCACACCCCCAGTTCATCTCTAATGCAGGAGCCATGTGGGGAACTGGTTCATCCATGCTGAGGCCACAGGAGGTGAGACCCACCCTATTCTCCTGAGGGCTTCTGGTGACAACCCACTGAGCCCTCACTAGCTCATGAGACTGGAAAGAGGGGCCCCTGCCTGTCCCCTGTGATGACATGGGGCAAAGGTCGTTTTTGAAGGCCCCTCTGCATGTTTACAAATTAAGAGAAAATTATGGAAAATATTAATGATGTGATATACAGAAATACTTGCAGTTGACAGAATGGAAATGCTGGATGTTTGAGACATGAGAAGTGATGCGTGTAACACACTAATTGTGTCAGCTAAAATCTTCTAGAACAAGGTCATTTTCTCATGAGAATTATCATATACGAGCCTGATTGTTGCTGGTGATCTCGTGTGTGTGTGTGTGTGTGTGTGTGTTCTGAGTATGCATATGTTCATACATGTGTGTACAGTGTATGGTTGGGTATCTGCACATGTGTGTGCATATATTGCTTTCCTCCACCACCCTAGAAAGGCAAGATGATACTCTGATAAACAAATATCTCTATTAACTGTCAGGTTTTTTGTCTATCCTTATGTCAATATGCCAATACCATCAGCCCTCAAACCTAGTTTTTCCCATTATCAGCAGGAAATGTGGCAACTGATTGCTCTTTTAGTCTATCACATGTGATAGAACTGCAGACTAAGGGCTCCACGTCCCATCCCTGTCGTGAGCAAACTGAAGTCAGAAGGCCATGAATAAGTCAGCCTCTCAGCCAACATCTTCAAGTGGCACAAGGAAAGGAATGCGGGCAAGGGAAGAAAGAGGGGATGCTGGTGCTGCTTCAGACAGACTCTGAGGAAGATGCCCATTAACGGGGACAATGCCCTGTGCCAGGGGATCAGGGAAGAGAGCTCTGTTCCTGCCCATCTGGAGGACTGGCAGAGGAAAGGAGGTCTTTAATGGCCCAAACCTGTGCTAGGAAATAGCTGCATTAACATTATAAAAATGCCCTAATTAATAAAAGCATGGAGAGCCTGAAGAGGAGCGATTTTATGATTTCTATTAAATTATCCCATTAACAACCTTTCAAAGAGGTGAAAAATCAGGTTTCCAGGAAGCTAGACCTGGACATTTCCTAAAGGAAACAAGTCTGACCCAGTTTCGGAGACTAAGCACCATGTGTGGAAGCATTTGTTAGCTCTGGGCACTGTTCCCAAGCACTGAAGCAGAATAAACAATTGACAGTGTATATTCTGACCTTGGATCGTCAACTCAGAAGCCCACATCGTGTGCACAGATTAGAGGCTATTTGTAAAAAGCCGTGGATACAGGAGTGCTAACATCTAACAAAGACAACAAAGGCTAATCCGGAGGCCTACTGAGTCTGGCAAGCCCTGATTATAGCATCCCTCTGGAGCATCCTAAAAGGCGAAGGGATGTCAGCATCTCCATCCTGGGGAAAGTCTGGAGCCCAGCCCTTCTGTAACCATCTAGTACAAGACAGACTCAGCTGGATTTCTCTATCTCTTCTCTACTGGAAGAGATTTTACCCCATTTCCTGAACCTGTAAGGTGAGATTCCTCAAGGGCTCTGGAGGCTTCTTGGTGAGAGAGAGCAGAAAAAAGTCAGAACTTTGAGAGCCTTCTCCACGGTCTTACCTGCCAAATGAATGGGCCTGATTTTGAGTGTATCTTTGCTTCATTGTACAACTTGCCCTCCGTGCTCTAAACATCTAATACCTACACATCTAAAACATCGGAATCCAAAGGGAGAATAAAAGGAACTGTGTTTTATAAGTATGTTTTTAATAAGGTAATTCCTACATACCCTTAGATAAGTCTCACTTTTACTAAGTAGACATTAATTCATAGATGACTCTCTACTTTGATAAAGAAGCTAACAACAGAGAAAACTGAAACTACCAAGTCAGTCTTAACTGAGACAGACATTAAAAAACAAGTAGACAGGAGGAGGGAAGTATTCGGTCTATTTAAAATGAATAAGCCTCAGCTGTCTGCATAGGCTGCATTCCTGAAACTCTCAGGAAGATGCTGCAGGAGAATCCCAAGTTCTAGGCCAGCCCAGGCCAGGCAGCAAGCCTGAGAACAGTCTGGACTCTTAAAAAAACAACTGAGTTCTACAGACAAGAAGTGAGAGAAATACAGGTAGGTAGGGCAGAGAGGAGTATCAGGAAGGGTAAAGTCCTGAGAAATCTGAACCTGCTCCTCTGGAAGGACACGAAGAGGCTGGCAGCCCTGAGGGCATGGTGGGTACATTTGCTCTCATCCCATGCGGACAAAAGTGGAGAAGGTTGGCATCACTCACGCCTGGGAGTGAAACTTGGTGCGGCCCCTAAGGGTCAGTTTAGTGGATCGAATCAAAATGATCCACACATACAGCCTTCATTCTCATATATGACTCTATCCTTAAATAAACACGAGAAGTAATAGTTGTGTGAATATGCACACACACGTATGCATGCACACACATACATGTATGTATGCACACACACACATACACACGCACACACACTTTTAATTTAAAAATTAAAAGAGCTTTTCTTCAAGCAGATGGCTGACAAGCCTGGCAGCAGGTGCCGCCTCTGGGCTAGTCCATCTGAACCCTAGGTACCTATATATACAACTTGTCTCTATCTCTCTCCCCTCGGAAAACCATTTTTACATTTTCTCACTTATAGTGCATATCTAGCTGCCTCTTTCTCACTAGCACACACACTTCACTTGCACATGGATCTCTTTCTCACTGAGGCCTTCCCGGGACCTAAAGCACATCACATATAGTAGATGCTCAGCAAAACCTGCTAAACCCATCTCAATCCGGTCTTCGGAAATCTTCATAAAGCAAAAGAGACCCGCATGTGACATTCACCCGAAGAGGCATTTTGATTTTTTTACAAAACAAATTGCTTAAATATTTGATTATGTGACAGGAAAAACAAGCATAGAAAAGTTATACAGAAAAAAAAAAAAGAAACTCTTCTTTTGCACAAGCTTAAGATGGAAGATATTTAGTAAGAGCTTTGGAGAAGCTTCTGGACGAGTCAATTAAGGTTATGTTCCATTAATACTCCCAGGGAACAGCCCGAATCAGGGTTTTAAAAGAAAAAGAAAAACCTTTGTTCTTGGCGCAGACAGCAAGATGAGAGAGTCTACATCACCACCGAAGGCCCTGTCTTTCCTGCACCAGTTAAAAGCCCTTCCCATCCTGCTGTCTTTAAATAAAGTTGTACAGGAGCATATGTTGGAATGGTGCTCTGAAAATGTAATTTAATGGGTGAACTCCTTTCAGCCTTACTTGGTGCAGAAAAGCTTAGGAATAATTACATTTGAACAGAAACTTTGTTTCCATTTGAAAGTTCTGTGGAAAATTGTCTCAGACCCCAGAGACTAAGCCCTAGTCAGAACTTCATCCCCCAAGGTCACTAGGGGCAAGTCCAAGAAGCTGAAGGGAGACAGGGCATGGACACATGACCTTGCTCCGAGACCCTTTTAAGCAAGACATGGTGGTGCACGCCTATAATCCTAGCACTTGGGAAGATGAGGCAGGGGGAACATGAGTTCAAGGTCAGCCTAAGTTCCTGGGCTGCACACCATCTCAGCTAAATAAGCAGATCCTGTCTCGGAAAATACAAAAGTCTTCTCTGTGACCTCTCAGTATCCGTGTATCTCCCGCCCTCGGCCTTCTACAGACTCAAGGCACTTCAATTATTTCCTTTTCTCTAATTAGTTTATGTGCATGGGTATTTTGCCATGTGTCTTTCTGTGTACCATGTGCATGCCTGTTTCCTGCAGAGGCCAGGAGAAGGCGTCAGATACCCTGGCACTGGAGTTAGAGAATTGTGAGCAGCCATGTAGGTGCTGGGAATCAGACCTGGGTCCTCTGGAAGAGCAGACAAGTGTTCTTAGCCACCGAGACATCTCTTCAGCTCTAATTATTTTTGATGCATGTGAAATTCTTTTAAAAACTATGTGAGCCCTCCATGCAAGAACAAACAGACATTGAAACCCCTCTCCTTATCACACTTCCCATGCCAAATAATCTGAGATTATTAGGTACAACAATTGCATTAAGCCAGGGGTGCTCTAAGATAACACATACAGAGATCAGCACTGGGTGTACCTATCCAAAACGGAGGAAGCAAGAGAGTCAGGAACAGAGATACCTGTAAGTGACAGGGGACCATCACCAGCAAGACCATGATGGGACTAGCTCTAGACACTCACTACCCGTAGAGAGAAGGTGGGAAGGTGGGTGGGGAGGGGCTAAGTCCCTGGTGCTTGGTCAAAATTGCAAGCTCTCCAGGGCAGAGTCACTCATCCAGGGCTTATTAGGGAAGCAGCTTTCCTAATGAGGCTTTGAAGAAGACCCACAGCTTCAAGGACAGTTGGTAAATGGCCAAAGAAGGACCAGGACCCACTCACTACCCAAACTGTTCAGAAAAAAACTTCAGAATAGTGGTATCATGAATCAGATCATCAGCACTGAGCAGTTCCGACATCCACACAGACTGTGAATCTTTGGGCTCAAGTGATAAAAGAGTTAAGGTAAGATTCACAGTCATTCAGCCAGCTAGGCTGAAGATCACTTAGAACAGACGTGCTGGGGCAGCTAATCCAAAGTCATTCCGTCTAAATGCTCTCGGTCAAGGGGCAGCCACTACCAGCTACTGGGATGAAGTTACAGCAAGGGGAGGTCCTCCGTTCCCCTCCACAACTTCAGCCCCCCTGCCATTCTGGTGATGGTGCCCCATCTCACAAACATCTCCATGTGTTCAGGCAGGTGAGCAGAAGAGGATGAGAATGCACTGCTCCAAACCTCAGATGTAGTACAGGAAAACACTGTGTGAACAGGAAACACTGTGTGAACAGGAAAACACTGTGTCAACAGGAAATACTGTGTGAACAGGAAACACTGTGTGAACAGGAAACACTGTGTGAACAGGAAACACTGCACAGGCGGGAAACAAACACTGTGTGGACAGGAAACACTGTGTGAACAGGAAACACTGTGTGAACAGGAAAACACTGTGTCAACAGGAAATACTGTGTGAACAGGAAACACTGTGTGAACAGGAAACACTGTGTGAACAGGAAACACTGCTCAGGCGGGAAACAAACACTGTGTGGACAGGAAACACTGCATGAACAGGAAACACTGCATGAACAGAAAACACTGCGTGAACAGGAAACACTGCGTGAACAGGAAACACTGCGTGAACAGGAAATACTGTGTGAACAGGAAACACTGCGTGAACAGAAAACACTGCGTGAACAGGAAACACTGCATCAACAGGAAACACTGTGTGAACAGGAAACACTGTGTGAACAGGAAACTGTGTGAACAGAAAACACTGTGTGAACAGGAAACACTGTGTGAACAGGAAACACTGCACAGGTGGGAAACAAACACTGTGTGGACAGGAAACACTGCATGAACAGGAAACACTGCATGAACAGGAAACACTGCGTGAACAGGAAACACTGCGTGAACAGGAAACACTGCACAGGCGGGAAACAAACACTGTGTGAACAGGAAACAGTGCATGAACAGGAAACACTGCGTGAACTGGAAACACTGTGTGAACAGGAAACACTGCGTGAACAGAAAACACTGTGTGAACAGGAAACACTGTGTGAACAGAAAACACTGCGTGAACAGGAAACACTGTGTGAACAGGAAACACTGCGTGAACAGGAAACACTGCATGAACAGAAAACACTGTGTAAACAGGAAACACTGCGTGAACAGAAAACACAGCGTGAACAGGAAAACACTGTGTGAACAGGAAACACTGCGTGATCAGGAAACACTGTGGGAACAGGAAGCACTGTGGGAACAGGAAACACTGCGTGAACAGGAAACGCTGTGGGAACAGGAAGCACTGCGTGAACAGGAAACACTGCGTGATCAGGAAACACTGCGTGAACAGGAAGCGCTGTGGGAACAGGAAACACTAACACTATGTGGACAGAAAGGTTTGCAAACTGAACAAGAGAGGTTTGCAAACTGCCTTAAGAAGATGATGGGTTTCCTGGGATTTCAGGGACTGTGAGTAAACAGTTAGCTTGTTGATATCCATACAGTGAGCGCTAAGCAGATATTAGTGCTTGTGAAAGTTACTGCCTAGAGGCTTGTTATTCTAAAAACACATTCATTCTTCTTCCTGGAATCCCAAGGAGACTCCATTTCCCAGCATTCCTGAAGGTGAAGTTAGGTCCATGTGACCAGGTCCTTGCCAATGGATAGAAGCAGTAGTAGAATATGCAGGCCTGGCTCCTCTAAAGAGCTTTTCTGGACAGTATTTTCATGGCTGACTAGAGGATAAGAACTGCCAGAGGCTGAAGGATTTCTGAGGAAACCGTAGGGCTTCCGGGAGAAACACCTAGTTCCTCAAGTCAGCCACCCTTTGCAAAAAAATCCCATCAGGTAATCTCAACCAAGAAAGAAACCTGTGTTATGGTGAATCCTCAAAACTTGGGGTCTATTTATTTCAGCCACAAGGATTTCTCCCCGACAGACTTGGCTATTTCACAGATGTGTGTCTATGAGAAGCAGCCCAACCCGCAAACACAACAGGGCCCAACACGAGGGCTTCTATAGAACCGAGCCATGATAGGCTTGTCAGACAATGGAGTCTACAGGGTGGAGTAAAGAACCAGCTCCTACAAGCTGTCCTCTGGTATTCACATCCCTGTCATAGCTATGTGGACTTCCGTCCCCCACACGAAATAAATAAATAATTTATTTTTGTTGTTGGTCTGAAATTGAAGAATAACCGAATTCCAAGCTCTGTTGCTTAATATGTCTAGTTGTATTGCTTTCATAAGAAACAAACAAAACCCATAATTAATTATGCAGTGAAAGGTTCGAAGATGATGCGGCTAATTTAGTTGTGGGTGTCTCTGGGGGACGAGATTTTAGTTTTGCCTCTTACAAGTTCTGCTTTAGCATCGTTCTACTCGTCTGAATACTCACAAGTCCATATTCATTTGTGGAGAAGAGTTGGGTTTGGTGTGGCAGAACATCAGTGAGACAGAGAGACTGCAGATTTGAGACCAGGCCAAGCTGCGTGGTTTGATCCTGGCACAAATTAAAACACACACACACACCACATACACACACAAACGCATATACACATGTGCACAAACATATACACACGCACGAACACATACACATATGCACACGAACACATGCACACACATATGAACACACACATATGAACACATACACACACACACACAAAGAAAAGGATAAAAAAGAAAAAAGAAACAGTCAAGACTCTAGGCCCTGCTGCCTCAGGTACTGAGGGTGCAGAGGTGTGTGGTGTAGCCATTTTCTCTGTGTGTTGAGTGATCGATCATCTCAGGAGGGTTTAACTAGGGGAACATCTTTAGCTGAGTTCAAGGTTATTCTGACAGTACCGTATACAACCATACCCAGGCCATGCTTTGACGATTACTAAGACGTTCCCACTGTGGCTCTCCTCTGCTCCGTGTTCTGTTGAGCTGTCCTGACAGGCCTCAAAAATCAAATCAGTGACCCCTGTGAGTCTGCCTGTAGTCTGCTGGGTTTCCCCCTAAGGAGACTCCCCCAACTTCTACCTAAGCACACTGTGCATGAAGCCCAGTGCCCCTAGACCTATTGGACCGGGAAATTTCTCACCCAAATGACTCATTGGAGAGCAATCCGTGGAAAATACCGTAACTATAACGACATGACCTCTAGCTCTCCCCCATCATTGAGTCATCTATCAGGAACAGGGAAGAGAAGCCACCATGAACGGGTCATGCATGCTAGAAGGTAGCAAGAAGGGCTGCTGACTGGAATTGGTGCTACCTTCTGGTCTGCTGGGTAACTGCAACATTTGAGACCCAGCAAATGTTGTAGATTCCTAGGGTGTGACGCACAGAGAGCCCATGATCCAGAAGCCACATGAAATGCACACCTCAGTGGGGACAAGTAATTAACATCCTGTTTTCAGGGCAACCGAACCCACACTTCTCAAGCTTGCTGTGTACATAACCACTCAGCCCCTTTCTCCTGTATTAAGGGGACTGGGGTTTCCAGGCCTAGGGTGGCCAAGGATAACAAAACGTCTCATTAATCTCAAATAAATTACTCTTTAGTAAAAATATTACATGGCATACATTTATACTAAATATGATTTGTTGTTTAAATGAAACTCAAATTTTAACTGGGTACCCATAGTTCAATTTGTTAACTCTGACAATGCTATTAATGAACAGGAGATGGGCAGGCACAAGGCCATGTGCCCTTACAGACATCTGAAGTGCATTAAATGTCATTTATCTTATTCTGTCTAGGTGTCAGGAATTGCTGAGGTGGGATCTCTGTTTCTTATGCCTGACTTGTTCAACATTTAATTCCATCAAATTCCTTTTAAGGAATGATTTGATTTTTCTGTTGCCAACTCAATCTCTCCCCCTTCAGTTTCTTCCGGCTGTTTTGCTTTGCAGCTCGAATGCGTCCTCACCTAGATGAGGCTATCATTTCTTTCAGCGGCTTCATTCCCCGTATTTCTTAGCCTATCTGGAATTTGGTTTAAAATGAGCCTCACATCTGATCCTCTTGGCAGTTAGTAAGGTGTAGGCTATTGACTGAACAACCTGCCATTTCACGCAAAGTGACTTCCGTCATTTCCATTATCGACACAAATGCTGTGGGAGTCACACTCACTGTCCCTTGCACTCTTCTGTCACTGTTGGTGTCAAACGCCTTTGGTCATTGTAGCTTTAAACATGATACCGTCATTCTTCAGTATACAATGAGTCGAGATTCCCCACCACTGTCCCAACAATAAAAAATTTCCAGCCGGGGCGGTGGTGGTGTACGCCCTTAATCCCAGCACTCGGGAGGCAGAGGCAGGCGGATCTCTGTGAGTTCGAGACCAGCCTGGTCTACCAAAGCTAGTTCCAGGACAGGCTCCAAAACCACAGAGAAACCCTGTCTCGGGATAAAAAAAAAATCCTTCTTAACATTCAACACTTGTCAAATAAAACAACACTAATGACACATAGAAATCTTAACCTTGCTGGTAACCACCAAGAAGAGTAAAAAGTAAATAGACGTAAGTAATTCCAATGGTATATTTCATTTAATCCAACATACCTGAAAATACCTCATTTCAACATGCAATCAACATTTTTACATTAAGAAATATTCCAGATTCTTTTCATTGTGTCATGAATTCAAGCCCTTCCTTCCCCCTCATGTTTGCAAGGCACCTCTGCCCACAGCAGCCACACTTCAAATGTTCCACTGCCGCATGTGACCCAGTGGCTATTGGACAAGCTGGTGCAGGGCCAAGGAGCCCCAGGAGCAGCCTCCACAAAGGGGCCTGAAATTCCGCGGCCCCAAGAAATTTTCATCTTAAATTCTCAACCTCACCCAAAAACATCCTATTTCTACAAATGCCTGCCTCGGATGCAAGGGAAATGGGGGAAGCTGGAAAAGTCTACAGGTCAATAGACTCTCTTAGCTCTCCAATCCTGAGTAATCAAACGACAGTGTGAGAGACCAGAACATTCGGTAAGGGTCCTCTGTGAGCCGCGGCTCGCACTCTAAAAATTACATCAGGGGTAGATACTGAAATGAGAAAATCACCAGTCTATGGGAGAAGTGGTTTGCATTTTATTTTTCTCCAGTGCCTTCCTCCCAGCTGGATACCCACCAATGATATCACAGAGTAAAGTCAGCTCAGCATTCTGCTACGAGACGCTCAGTCGTTCTCATTTGGTGGTAAATGATTCAGCTTTTACAAGTACCTTTCTTATTTCTCTTGAACGGTGTTTCTATTAGTCAACATAATCATTCATGGCGCTGGCCATCAGAAACTTCAGACGAAACAGTTTTGTGTGAAAATTACAAATTACTTCTGCTCTGGGGTACATATGAGGTGCAAACCCATCTGAATTATGTAAAGATGTCAACACAAGGCATAGGGTAGGGAATCAGGGTGGGGAAAGTCAAGGGTTGGGGCTCTGCAAATGTTCCTACTCCATCTTGTCCCCTTTCCCCATCTCTCGGCTACATCAGCTACAAAGCAGGAAGTGGGTCTGACTGGGATTTTCCAAACAGCAGCCATTAATGTACCAAGGTCACGAAACTTGCTCCACATCCTTTCACCCTGAGTGGGCAAACATTTTCCTTCCAAAGGCCAGAAAGTAAACCACTCCAGCTACGCAGAGCAGACACTCTTTGTTCTCAAATCAGCCATGGACAACATAAACAAATGAAAGGCTGTGTTCTAACAAAACTTTATTGACAATAAAAGAGAGAGTGGGCTCCATCTGAACCTCAGGTCATGGTTTCCTGACCCCTCTCTATTTTATTTTCACATAATGTTTTTAAATTGGTTCACTTTCTTAGCTGATGTTGATATTTTAATAGAAATCAGTATTATTTGCCATAAAATAGAATTCATTAAGAAAAGCAAATATAAAATAATATTTGTAAATATTACATACCATCTCAATCGCCCCCATATAATAGCACTTTTGAGAAATGCCATTTTTAGTGACGCACAAGAGTCTCTAAGGAACCAAGATTCTAGGATGTTCTCCCCTAAGATTCTTTCCCAAAAGAAAAGAGAACACAAGAAAGACCCATCCTCTTCTAATGATATACCCTGAAATATTGAGAGATAACACCAAATAGTACCTGGAAATTACTTTCAGAAAACCTAGCAAGCAAAATGGTGCTCATATGGGGTAGTAATGGGGTCACTGATGGAAGCAGAGGTGTCTGGGGGCTGACCACTACAGAATGTAGACATGCTAGCATGGGTTTAAAGCTAACAAAAGATGTTCACATCAAAGCGTAGCGCCAACTGCTTTAGGATGAGAAGAGTCAAGGGGAAAGACATGAAACAAGGCCAGAAGAGTAGGGAAAGCAAACCCAGTAGCCTTCCATCCCACAAGACACTTCACGAGTCTTGGCAGCCGCCTCCACTCATCCCAGGAAAGTCAGCCAAGAAACAAAGGCTTTAGTGCACAACCCTGCCAGCCAGACTTTTGCACCCAGGGTCGAGCTGCAGGAAGGCCCAGGCCAAAGCCTGAGGCTGTGTACAAAGCCACAAGGTACACCCCGAGAGCTGGCACCACCCGCGGCCTGACAGGCAGCAGAGCTGCCTGGAGCTGACAGACAGGTAACCTTGAATTCCGCTGCGCTCCCGAGCTGCACATCTTCCCTTTAAACAATTCTGCAGGAGGCTCAGAGCCAAAGCCAAAGAACAAAGCCGTTCGATGGGCTAGAAATGGGTCAGTTTAATTTCATTGTCTAAACATACTGGAACTGAGGCAGAAAAGAAGTAGCAAAAGACATAAATTGACAAAGTGAACCCCACTGTGAGGCTGGCCACCAGTCTGCCATTGAGATAACCTGGCCAGCAGCTTCCAGCCAGTTTGCTGAAATAGCAAGGACCACGGGAAGGCAGAGACTCAAGCCATTGTCCCTAGTAGACTATTATGAAAAAGGCTCAAGACACTAAAGTGCCCCAGGAAGACGAAGCTGGCAACTGGGCCAGGCCTTCTGGGTCAGCGGTTGGCTGCATCAGGCTTCTTTCTTGTCTTTGTATTAGCAGAGTCACAAGGAGTCTGTAGAGACAGGGACTTTTAGGTCTAACAAGGACAGGGAGCACAGACACAGTGGGTCACTTGTTCTATCTTGCATTACACAGGGAACGAAGAGAAGCAGGCTTTTAGATATTTTAGGTTTTAAAAAAAATGTATCAAGAAAGCAGAGCCACTTGGCCTATGACTCTTGCCCTGGAACTGCACGCATGCTATTCTGGCTTCCATCAGGCCTGTATTCAGAGCCACATACCACTGCTTCCCTAAGCACAGCCAAGCTTACACCTGCTACCACATGGGGAAAACTGGGACCAAGGCTACCTTTGAGCCCCAAAGGCTGTAAACTTTCAGCTTGAGGTTGGAGAGAGGAAAGGAGAAAGGAGGAATTTGAGAGATGGTTGATCAAAGAATGCTCAGGACAACAAGAATGGCAGAAGGGGTGTGGACATATCCCATGTCCCATTGGATCCCCAGTGGCCTATAACAGCCCCTGGGACAGTGGCTTATGGCAGGCACCTTGGAGATCAGAGCCTTGCACATGGGAGCAATTCTAAAGAAGATGCAAGAGGCTGTCTTTATGAAAAATCAAGGATATGGCTCAGGGAACAAATTCATCAAACCCCTGATTCCCTCTGAGAGATCAATACAAGCCGAGTTGGAACAGAGCACCAGGGAAATATAAGTAAAAGTTCCCGGAAATCCTCAATATGGAGAAAGTGTGGAAGGTGAGGGACACTGCAGCCAAGTCTTCCATAGCTTCCAGGGACAGAGAAGATGAGCGCGTCCTGTAGCTAGTGTCTTTTCCTACAGATACTATGTGAATATGGCAAGGATCGGCAGACTCCAGACCAAACCAGCCTCAACCTCCCCAGGCTCTACACAGGCCCTCACCCACTTCGATAATGTCTTTGGCAGATCAGCTTTTCTATCTATAAAACTCACAGATGGATAAAAGTAAGCATTGACTAGAATGCATTTGAGAAGGAAACCCATCATGTAATAGATGCTAAAACTGTTTACTAACAGGTCCTATTATGGCTTTCATACAAACATTCACTGGGAAAGGGGAAACACATTTTACACGGGAGCCTCATAAATAATGCAAAAGGTCTAATTTACCATAATCACATATGACATTTATCTCTAGTCGATAATGTATCGGGCGCATGCATCATTTTATATAGATGCAATTGCAGGGCAGCGTGAGAGCATCTGTGTTGGGATTCGGTAAATTCCACTGCCCCTTGAACCTATGCGCAAAAATTGCCATCTCCAAAGACATCCTAGGCAAAGGATGGAAATGTCATTATTTTCTAGGTGAAATTAAGTGGGAAATTATAGAAAATGCAATTTAGATGAGAATTTTTTTTCAGACATAAATATTCATAACTTGCAAACTGACAAAGCCCTGCAGATACCATAGGAACCACTTCATAAGAGGAGCTGATTCCTCCAGATTCCGTTCGTCAGTGACAAGATAATTTTCATAGCAACAAATTAACATCTCAAAGAGAACTGGGAAGGCTGGGGCGTGTGGGCAGGAGGCAAGCTGGGGTCTAGCAGAGGCAGTTCACACTCACGTTTCATTTCACAAGTTTCCTGGGAACACTCACCCCTCAGATGTCCCTCTCAAGAGCTCAGTACCCTCCCAGCCCTGAAGAATTTTCTACAGCCTTGTTCTTAATCCACGTCAGACTTGAGACCACCTTTTAAATTGCTGTTTGATAATGTCTTCCTTCCTATTCTTAAATGAAACTCAGATAAATCCACGTGGAAAAAAAAATATAGTAGACCCAGCCTATAACGTGGAAGGGAGCTGAAGGCAAATGGTTTATAATGAAGCCATATGTATTTCAGCAGGCCGATGCATAATCATGACTACACCAAAAGCATAGTGAGGGCTGGCCAGGGGCTCACTAGGTCAGGGTACCTTCTATAAAAACATAAGGACCTGAAGTTGGATCCCCAGTACCCAGCTAAGATCTCTGCAGGGAGGTTTTCCCATATAATCCTAGTGTCGCGGCAGACAGAAACAGGTGAATTCCCAGAGCTCTCTAGCCAGTTAGCCTAGCCAAACCTGGTCAGCAAGAGACCATGTCTCAGAATGTATATTTTGAAGAAATATGAAAATTTGGAAGAAAGCAAAGGAAGAAGACATCTGAGAGCAACTTCTGGTCTGTACCAAAACACGCGCACAGATACACATCAGCATGCATGTGCCATAATAAAGTTTTGAAAAGTTGAAAAGTCACAGTGAAATACAACTTTTATTTCCACAAAAGAAGTACGTACGTACAAAAGCACATAGTGTGTCCTCACGGCTATGAATGTTGCCTTCAGTGATGTCGTCACTCCTACACAACACCGAGTAACTTGATGATTTATGGCAGATCTGCTCCTGGGAAACCCAGTGCTTATTAAAATCACAAAACACAAATGCATGTTTAAATTAGAATCTAGGCTTAGGTGACGATCTGCAGATTTTTCATCTGCCTAGAGTTCCAGCATGGCATCTGATGTTCGCAGCACAGGTAGGACTCCCCAGAAGCAGGACCGATGGGAATACTGAAGAGCACCTGTATCCCCAATGCCATCAGTGTCCCCAACCATGACAAGACAAGTCAGGTCCACACAAATGTGAGGGAGGGCATCACCGCCACCCCCTTTCCTCCTGACACCAGGACCTGATAGAGGTCATCCCAGAAGAGCTCTCTGCTCGCTAACTCCACTCCCTTGGGAAAGTGGCTCTGAACTCCTAACCCTCACCATCCGCAAATGTGGGGTCAATGGGCAGAGCAACTTCACAGAGCTGTGAGCAGTAAATACCATCATGTTTCTAAAAGTTCTAACCACAAGCACTGAAGCCCGGACTATACAATGCTTGTGTCTACAATAACATCCCTGTGCCTGTCTGTCAGAGCTAAAACTTAGTACAAAGAAGTCAAAAAGAAAGGAACATACAGAGTGGGAAGAAGAGACCAGAACAGTAAGTGGACTCAGAACGCCAGAGGCAGAAATTAGTAGGACTCAGGAGTCATGCTATAGAACTGTATGGTGTTCTGTCGGGACACTAGCATGTGTATACTAGGAAACTTTTCCTAACTGACTCTAATGCCAACTAAGGTTGAAGAGTGGCCTTCAGTCAGTGGCAGGGCATCCTCATTGGAACAAGGAATAACCTGGTCAGATGTACTTTGTTAGTTCATCAACCTGATAACCATTTAAGAAATGGATCAGAGATGGTACAGCCAGAAAAATGCAGGTCATATAGGAAATTGATTCAGTAGCCTTGCTCATCATAAGCCCAAGTGAGGAGGGGGCATCTATGGTCTGAATGTATCCCTGAAAGTCTAGGTCCTAAAACATAGTGGCCAAGGTGATGGATGACTCTGAAGAGTGAGGTCTTTAAGAGGTAAGTAATGACGGTGAAGCCCTGAAGATAGGATTAAGGTACTAGCTTCTTGGTCCCCAGAAAGGTGAGCAATACAATTCTCTACAATTTACTTAGCACCTTGTGTTAGAGGAGGGTCGCTTGTTGGCTCCTGGTCAACAGGCTACCTTAGACCCAAAATAATCACATAGAAACTGTACTAATAAAATCACTGCTTGGCCCATTAGCTCTAGCTTCTTATTGGCTAATCTCTTACATATCAATTTAACCCATTTCTATTAATCTGTGTATCACCACATTGCAGTGGCTCACTGGCAAAGTTTTGGCATGTCTGACTCTGGAGGCTCCATGGCTTCTCTCTGACTCTGTCCTTCTTTTTCCCAGCATTTAGTTTAGTTTTCCCTGCCTACTTAAATTCTACCCTATCAGGCCAAGGCAGTTTCTTTATTAACCAATGGTATTCACAGCATTCAGAGGGGAATCCCACATCAATCTTGTATTTTGTTGTAGCAGCACAAATGGACAGATACAGGCCCGCCCATGTAGTGGCTATAAGGAGAGAAAAGGACAGAGGTGAAGGTGAGAAAGGAGCTGGGATGGAAATGGTGTGGGTTTGGCTTGAGTTATTAGAATTGGGTCCCACCCTCAGGTCTTTTCAAATGCAAATCTACAGACTGGGAGCCACCTTGGAAGTATCCAGCATCCTAATAATACGGGGAACCAAGATATAAAGAAGCCATCCCCTACATCTCATTGACACCTAGTCTGTAAGTAGGGCATCAAATTAGAGCCCAGCTGGGGTGCTAAGTGCCAGGGCACAACACCAAACTCTGATTCAGCCTTGAACAGAACAGGTTCAGCAACATGTCTGCTCATGTCAGGGACCTTCCTGATTGCTGCATTGTCTAGTGGTCCTCAGGGGAGCTCAGAGGCAAGTAGTTCAAATTAAATAACTACCCAGTGGTCTAGTAGGGGTCACACATCAGGATAGGGATTCAGTCTCCTCATCTGGAGCTATACTTATAGTTGTTATGTAGCTGAAATTAAATAATCTTAGAAAATATTTCAGGTGAGTGTCTGGCAAGTATTGTATGGCTAGATTGTCTCATGCTCCTAATGAGGACATGGGAGATGGTCTTGCTAATTCTAGAGAAAGCAGACCCCATGGAAAAAGTATTGGATACAACAGGCGATTCCCAGGAAGGTAAGCAAAGCCTGTGCAGCTTATTGTCTCTCACTGGGGTGCTGCACAGCTTCTGATCACAAAAAAACAGCAGGGACCCCTTCACCTTATAGCCAGGGCTGTGACCATGGAGACTGAGGACGAGACAAGCAGGATCCCTGACCCACAGTGAAAGCAAGCTCTGCCTCACCGCATGACTGGGGAGCATCATTTCACTGATTGGAGATTTGTACCATTACTGGCAAAATGGAGATCAATAATCATAAATGTTCAAGGCCCTCTCCAGAGGACTGGCATGGTAACTCAGATTGACACATATAACAGAGGGTCTGCCCAGTGCTACATGCTGAAGAAACACTAACTCATTCCCCAAACTGGGAGAGGCAGCTGAGAAATAGTTGCGCAGTTAAAAGGCTCTGACAAATCTCCCCGTTGTTGCCTGAAATTCGTACACTCCTACTCCCTATGGTGGGTCACCTGTGATAACCTGACTCTGAGAGTTGAGCAGTAGTGCCAACTGCACAGCAGCTGCTCAGTTAAAGGCTTCATTCTTCGTGCCAGCTATGGCAGTACCAAGGTATGTAAGAGAACAGTAGGCGTGCAGGTACACACACTCACACACACACACACACACACACACATGCATGCACACACATGCATACATGCACAGAGAACATATAAGCGAACTGAGGCTGCCTTTCTGCTCATTCCTCACTCACAGAGGGTATTCATTACTTGTCTTTGCTGCTGTAACAAAATGTCCAACAAGAGCAATGGAAGAAAAGGAAGGGTCTTCAGCTCGCAGATCTAGGGGACAATCTGTCCATTAGGGAAGTCACAGAGAGAGGATCTTGAGGCAGCTGGCCACACTGAATCATAAGTAGAGAGCAGCTGGTCACGAACAGAGAGCTCTGAATCCTAGGGTCCAGTTCCACTTCTCCTTCTGGTTTCCACTGCAGTTAGGATGGGTCCTGCCATAACCAGCCTAGTCCAAATAATCCCTCACAGACATACCCAGAGATATGTTTCTTAGAGGATGCTATATTCTGTCAAGTTGACAGTCAACTTTAAACATCACATTGGGATGAGTGACAGACTAGAGAAATCATTTACCTAAGATCCTGGTCACCACTGAGACCTGAAATTCCAGTACTCAAAATCATTGCTCCCTATGGGTGCTGCATTTGTTTCTAGCTATGTAACACTATGGAATCTGTCCAGACATCACTGTGGTTTCCACAAACCACCAAAGAACAAAGTCTAGTCCATACTCTTCTCTGCCTCAATCTCAAGTCATCGGCCATATGCGACATGCAGGATTCCTAGTGTCTACACCAGCAGAAGAAGCAATGAATACCACCAGTAACTGCGTGTTTCCCCCTGGCATATTCACCACCAGGGAGATGCATGATTGTCAAAACATATCAGTTGTGTTAAAAAGAAAGTCTTCCCCCTGCACCCACAGGTAGTCTTTAAAGGAACTTTCTGGAAGTGGGAGGAAGAAGGGCCACCCACTCTTGAATTACTTGATGCTTCTAACTGACAGGATTTGGAGGAAGAAAGGGAAAATCACTGTGCCCCAGGTTTATCATCATCATGTCACCAGCATACTAAAGAAAACCTTGCAAGAGGATACGGATGTGCTGGAAGGCACCAGGTAGATCCCAGAAGGATCCAGATCTCTACAACTCCACCCCAAGCTGATGCGTCCTTGAATGCCCCACTTCCAAGTCCACTGTGGTGTCATCACAGAACTAACTCTCGGGGAACTACTCTCTCCAAGATGGGGCTGAGCTCCAGTGATGCCCCCTTCTAATCTTTACAACAATGAGTATCACTGGAAGGCGAAGGTTTGGAGCCATTATGTAACTGGCCCCAACTCAGATGGCTGAGACACTTAAGCCCAGCTCTGCCCACTCCCAAGCTGAATGATCTCGGGCCAGGACACTCGTGCAAGCTGCATCCACTACTTGCTTTGCCTGACACTAGAAAAAGCATTGCTTGCTCAGTTCAATGTGAGAATACAAGGAACAGTTCTCACCTTCCAAGGCATTCCCAGGAGAGCAGACTACAAGGTCCACTGAACAGTTTGGATGGCTCATCATGGTTATAAGTGGAAACACTGAGTATTATGATGATGGCAATGGGGCTGATGATATTGGAAAAGAACATGAGATCATTAAGTGTATCTAGAAGACAAACAATACTCATTTTAAAATCATTAATTTAATGACATCTCTCATCACAGGAAGATACCAAAGGTTGCAATGTATCCTGAAACTGTCCCTGCTAAAAAAAATCAAAGGTCACAGTGATGTGAGGACTTTAGTCCATAGATTTGGGGAAAGAAGAAAGTTACATTTGTGTAGATGACGGAAGGGCATGCCCATAACCTAAGCAGTCCTCATAACTACCATCAGCAAATCCAAAGCTTCTATCCTCCCTCTACCTCTTTCCCTTCTGGGTAGGACACAAAGTTGAAGAAATATTATTCTTTCTGAACACTTTACCTTCCTGCCACCTTGAAGATAACTTTACTTGTAAGGAAACCCGGGGCTATGGTCTGAATTGCTATGCCCCATTATCTCCCCATAATTGATATAGTGAAATCTTTATCCCCAAGGTGATGCATAATAATAGGTGGAGCCATTGAAAGATTAGTCTGCCATGATGGCAGAGCCCTCAGGAATTAGATATTGCCCTTATAAAAGAGGCCTCAAGAGCATTGGCTTGACCCTTCTACAACACGATACCATAGCCAGAAAACTCCATCTATGGACCTAGAAGGAGCTATCCCCAGATAGAAATCTGCCTTGGACTTCAGGCCTCTAAACCTATGAGAAATACAGTCTGTGGTGTACAAGCTACCTCACACAGGACACTCACCTAGTTAAGAGCTGAGACCCTCTTTGCCAACCAAAGATCCAGATAAAGGATGGGGTGAACATCAGGGGAACACAGGGAATAAGATTTCTGAAGGATCCAGGAGATGGCCACTTTCCCTAACTGGCTTATGCTCAAATAAACAAGTAGAGGGGGGAAATTATGCAACCTTGATTAGTGAGCAGAAAATGTGCACTTCTTCAGTCCCCCAGTGGACTCAGAATCCCTTAAATCCCTACAAAGGCCTTACACTCTGTTGCTATTGTCTTCACACGTTAGGTCATTCCCCAAGGAATTTGCAGAAGTAAGGGCAACGTGACCATACTAAGCCAATTCTAAAAGGATTGATGATTTCAAATGGATGCAAATGCAGGTCCTTCTGAAGATGGGTCCTGTGTGACTACGCAGACCACACTCCCAGGAAGCTTGCCTTGGTGGTGTCAGCACCACCACTCATGAAGGTCTCAGAGCAGGATCTTCTAGCCTTGTTAATTTGTTTTAGAATATCCATATTTTAATACCCCAAACATTTCAAAACCCAAGACACCCCTCACCAGAGGTCTGGCTTCAGTAAAGAACTTCCTTAATCCCCTGGCTGTGACTAGACAAAACAAACAGAACTTACCATTAGGTCCCCTTGGGAAACTGAGTCCAACACAGAAGTGAACCAGTCAGTCCTCTGACTAAGTAGAGATAGAAAGGACAGGATTTGTGATCCATAATTCTAAGAATTCCTTCCATAAATGCATATGTAAATGTGCAGATACACACACACACTCACAAAGAATCTCACCCAAGGTTCAAACACTAGTACTTCACTTCTGACTTGGGCTGAAGCATTGTGGGAAGAGTGGACAACATTCTGCTCACTTATTAGAGTTGGTCAAAGACTGAATATAACTGAGTTGCTGGAAGCAGGGATACAAACACTATAAATTGTGTCAGAGTGGCCTGCCAAGTACAAAATAAGTGACATTCTAGAAGATTTGGCTGCTAATACCACCACTAATGAGAGTTTATTGAGAAATAATTAACCAGCTATTTTGAAAGTCTGGAGTCTGTGGGTCTTTACAGAAAGGGCCTTGTGCCATTACCAGTGACCCAGAAAAGTCATAGATCATCCTCACAACAGAACAGGGAGAAAAATCATAATGCTGAACCAACTGTCTAACAGGAAGCCCAGCAAGCATAGCCTCCCATTGCCTCAAACGGCAGTAAAACTCTTGTAGTCGGATCTCATCTCCAAGGAATGTTGACATAACATTATAAGCTACTGTCGCCCAGACAGTGGCCCTAAGATGTCTTTCTGCGCAGTTTGAATCTCTCTAACAATCAAAGGACTCAGCAGACCTGGACATGGCCTTGTTGCTGTCCTTGGTGCTGAACAACAGCTGTTCTCCGCCCTGGCATTCCTCCGAGGTCATTCTTGCACATCGTCTCCTGCTGTTCAGCTCATTTCGTCTTTTGCAGTTTGATCAAGTATATGCATGCAGTGATAGGGGAGATAAAACCAGCACCGCCATGATCAGTGCTTAACAATCTACAACAAGGACTTCTGTATACAAGAGACTCACGTCTCACCTATATAGATAGATGCCCCTTTGAGTTTTCTTCTGAATGACTAGTTGGGGGAGCACATGTCTAATGCTGTGTCTTTTGGGGAGTTCAGGTATGTCTGTTTGGGTGTCTGGAGCCCTATGTGGTGAATACCAGGGCATCCTTACACATGGCCTCACCAGGAAGCCTTCCTGGCTGTCTCATCTTCATTCTAGACAGACAACTAGATATGCCTTCTCCCACTGCCCCCACACACTCCGGCCTTTAAGTGGAGGGCTTGTGTGTGTGTGCTTTCTTGATCCAGATAGGACCTCCTTCATGAAAGGAGCTTAATTCTGTGGAAAACAAAATTAAGAACACAAACGTAGTGTTCAATAATTTCCATTGTCAAAGCTTTAAAATCTCTGTCATTCCTTTCTACCCAACTCTTACAACGGCAATGCAAGAGGTAGGCAGGGTGGCATTCGATATTCAACAGACAGAGTGATGTTTGCTTTTCCAACCTCTAAGACAACCCAGAGAGCCAACTGGGTTGGCTCTGGTCATCTCCAGAAATAGATGGAGTCATTGGAGGCGGGAGTCTAAGATGTCAAATCACTTGCCCAAGGTCACCTCACCCGTAAGCAATGCTGTGGAGATGGAATATACTCTCTAAACCAGACCTCCGAGAGCCATTGCACCCTGAAGTTCTCCTGGGACTGCAGGAGAACAGCATCTGCTTGCTGACAAGTTACTCCAAGCAGGGTGTAGAAAGGGTTACCACAGTGCCCTTGCTAGAGAAAACCAGGGCAGGCGTTACAGAGCACTGAGCCAGCCTTTGTCTCCTTTTCCCTCCTCACTAGGCTCGGGGCAGGATTCTCATCATATTTGGTGGCCAGGACCCCTCACCAAGGAGGCAGATAGGCACAGGACTCACCGGACCTGAAAGATGAGGGCAGCTCTAAGTGAGCATTTGGGTTGGATCTTCAATTTTAAAGGCTCATTCCCTTTTAATTCCACTACTTTATTTTAATATTGACTTAGTTAACTTTCTTCCCTCAGAAGGCAGAGGAAAGGAGAGAGATCATAAATCCAGACACGGGAGAGAACACATTAAAAATGCAGTTCTATTATCTTAAAACTGGAGGTGTAATTACAGCAGTCATGTAATATGAAGAGAAATTACTAGAAAAATATTTTAAGGCCTGGATAAAAAGAAAAAAAGACCATATTACTCATTCTTTAACCCATATAGAAAAAAAGAAAAAATATGCCTTCAGATCTTTCAAATACCTCCCCAATGCCCCCTAAATCATGATCCCCACTCACCCTTTCTGCTCCACAGACTAATTTAAAACAGTGCACAGCAGCCTGCTTCCTTCCTTTCTTCACCAGAGAAGCATATGTCTCGGGAGGGTGAGGAATTCACAACCAGATTCATCCAAATTACCTGTGTCCTTGGGGACGCTTGAAATCGCAATGTGCAAAGAGCATATCCTCCTGCTGTACTTACTGTTAATGCTGAGAGTTTACCCAAACAAAACAAGATGCCACAGTAGCAAGGCATCAAGAAGGCACATTCATTCAACCAGCTCCCAATGAGCGCTGCCTCATACCAGGTACAGTGCCCTCATGTCAGACTAGAGACACCGTTCAAAGACAGGCCGAGCAAGGGAAGGAAATGAGTGATAGAAATCCAGTTGGTTTGCATTATGACAGAAGATGCCACAGAGAGCTGAGAGGTAATACAGCCTGGAGAGAAGGGATACTTGAGCCACAGACAGAGTATCAGGAGCTACTGAGTTTGTGCAGGGGGATTACAGGAAGAAGGAACACCATAGAAAATACAACAGAGTAACCAGAAGATCAGGGATCCAACAAGGGATTCTCAAACTCTGACCTGAAAAAACAAACCTGCTCTGATATCATTTGTGTTTGTAAATAAAGTTTTATCAGAACACAGCCATGACCATGTGTCTGTATTTTCCATAGTTGTTATCTCACTACAGAATTGAGTAATTGGAGCCAAGACCCTCTGATTCATAAAACCCAAAATATTTATTTCCCGGCCCTTCATAGAGAATGTTTGCTAATCCCTGGTTTAGACAGATGTAGAGAAAAGCATACTCATGAGTAAGGACAGGCTTGTCATTTGAGGATATGTCATTGACCTTTACGGTTCCAAAGCTCCATTTCTAGAAGTATGTTATGTGCAAATTAAATTTTGGGGTGTTGCATAAGTTTGGGAAATGCCAGGGTAAAATTTGATAGATTGCTTTTTCAGACTTCTCAGAGCTGTTAGTATGTGACACCGCAACTTTCATGGCAGGGAGTTATCTAAAAGGTAGGAATTCCCTAGTGTGACTCCTCCAAAAATCCCTTTGTGTACATGTGAGGGAGTGGGAAACCCTTCTGTGAAAAGGTCATTTGACTCTAATGTATGTGCTTCTGTGCTTCATAGAGCTTATACTTTAGGATAAAACCCAGCATGGAAATGTCTGGAATCTGTGCCACAAGGAACTAAAATCTGGAAAATACGGCAGGTGTGACCTTGTGGTTCTAAAGTAGGTTGTCCCATTATTGCACCTTCCTGATTGACAGACTCAGCACTTCCAGCCAATGGAAATGTGCCCTGTTAAACAACAGCATCTACCGGAAGCATGCACGCACTCTCTGCTTCAGTACCCTGGGATTCAGCCCGGGCACCTTGGAGGATGAGGTCTCTCCATTCTCAGTTCTTTGCCTAAGCTGACGTCAGTAACTCAGCAACCCCCAGCAGGACTAGAGGTGGTTGTGTGTCTCGCCTCACAATGTTGCTGACAGAGACAACTCTGTAGTATTCAGCTACGCGCTCCATGAAGCCCTAGAATCCCAGTCCAAGAGAAAGCCCTCCTCCTTTGCTCAGTTGCTACTCTGAAATGGGAAGAAATGTGAACCATAAAAATGTGTGAACTCCAGAAGTCTGTTTGCCAAGATGAACTCAACGCCATCAAACCTCGTAAGAGCCTGTGTGTAGCACAGAGTGATTGTTCGTGGGGTGGCTCATTGAACAGCAGCACCAGCCACATGGGAAAGGAAAGTAGACCAAGGTGGCACTAACAACTACCCATGCTTCTCAGTGGGAGTTACACACATTCCGTTCCCCTAAAGTCAGTGTTAGGCACAATCAAAATTGAAGTCCAGACTTGGGGACTCCAGGCTCATGAGCTACAAAAGTTACCCCAGCTCTTTAGACTTCATTGTGCCGCCATAATTTAGAGAATGAGGTCATTAGACCTCCACAAAGGGAGTGATGTACAGAATATTCATTAGAGGTAGCTATATTTAAAATAATAATAATAATGCCTACCACAGGCTGAGTATGCAGCCTTGGGAGAAGCAGCATCCGAGCTCAAAGTCTCTCCTAGTGCAGTAAATGCCCTGCTGGAACCTTAGGCTGCAAGCTTTTCCCAGTCAACTGGACTCACTGACTGCCTGAAAACATTTTGTTTCCCCAGCTCTAGGAGAATACGTGTTCCCCACACTTACACTGATGAGGACATGTATTCATACTCCATTTCTGTATCTTTGAACTTGACTTCTTGCAGCTGCATATAACCAACCTACAACGGCTATTACAGGTACACGGGGACTTCTGACAACTGCATCTCAGCTACATGGGTTACCGCAGGTATATGGTGACAGATGCCATGGAAAAAGCAGTGGACTACACCATAGAGGTGATTCTATCATTCCACCATACCTAAACTAAAGGGAAGGATGTTTAAGGCAAGAAAATGGCTCCATCGGTCACCAAATGCAAGTGAAGAGTCGTTCGTTTTTCAGCTCCTGAGAACAGGTAACTGTGAACATAACAACCCAGAGAGAATGCTATTCTGAAATTTCAAAGTAAATAAATAAATCTATGGGCTTCCCAAAAGAAGAATTTTGAAGAGGAAAAAGACACCGTGACCAACAGCTCCAAGGATGGGGGTCTATGTGCAGATCCAGTCAAAGAACAAAGCAAGTGACTCACTTCTTATATTCCCCTCCCAAATAATAAGAGAAGAGCCACTGTGGCCCCTAAGCTGCCTGCTGTCCTCAGCGCTAACACTAAGCCGTCACATGTTCTCCGTTGTTCTTTTTCAATATGTTTTCTGAATAACCAAATAATGTTTTAAAGCCCCGGTTCTTCAAACGCAACCCTACTTTCTTACATACTAGTACCTGTGATAGTTTTTGATTCCAATCTTGTTGGGGTTACATAAATTGCATCTCTGATATTAAAAGAAGTATTTTGTGGGGACAAGGTCAACCTCAGAGGCAAAACATGGAGTAAAGCTTTGTCTGCTAATTTCCCTTGATAATGTGTAGGTTACATGTTTTAAACGAAGATAAAGTTGTAATTTGGAGAGATGTGTCCTAAAGTGCCGTGAAATTAACTCACACAGAAGATCCCCACCCAATGTTCCACAGAGTCTTTCCCGGACTCATTAGCTGAGCTTCAGTCTCAGATTCCATTCCCTGCTCTGATTGTTTTCAAATTGTGACTTGAGTTATACGGCCCTTCTAGGACTTACTTTCCGTTCCATGCCAGGAAAGGCTGTTCTCCCATCTCAGTGGAAATCCACGGCAAGGAACTAACTGTCAAGGGCCCACTTCAACAGAGCCCACTGCAGCATGGGAAAAGCCCTCACTACCGAGGACAGCACAACCAGAATTAATTAGTAAAGTTATCTCTGTGGGGCTGGGAATATGCCCTGTGAACAAAGCATTTATGTGGAGGAATGAACACCAGCATTTGGATCCCTAACACCCACATTAAAAAGGGGGGGGGGCAAGTGAACATGATAGCTGTCCTATGATCCCAGCACACAGGAGGCGAAGACAGAGCCTCCTCAGGGCAAGCTGACTAGCTAGACCAGTCAAGTCTGGAGAGCTCCAGTTGGGGGAGGGTGCTTAGTGGATAAATGCAATGGAAGAAGGCACTTGGTGTCAATTTCTCACTTGCACACGCATGAGTACACAGGTGTGCATGTACCTATGAGGACACACACACATACAAAAAACACATGCACAATTTTAAAAGTTAACTACACAGTTCCTCTAAATCAAATAATATAGGAACATTGTTCGAGACCTCAGTTTTGTCTTCACAAGTCAATTACCAGAGAGGGATATAAAGTCACTCTCTAGATTTTCAAAGGGATCATGAAATGTCCTCAAACATGCAATCCCCCTTCCCTCCCCGCCGTGCAGCTAGAGGAATGCATTTATTCACACCAATGACGAGTGGGCTCCTAACATCTGATTTTTATTTATTACACCGTCTCATCACAGAATGCCATTTGTTACCTCTCCTTTACACTTATAATAAAGGGTGACAATATTTATCAAAAAACTCATTATTATGTGAGACAAAAAGCTAAAATTGGATTTCCAAAATAAAAATAGCAATCAAGCAAAATCTCATTTAAAGCAAATAGATGTTTCCCTTCTGATAGGGGCGCTGAATGCTGATGAGCTCCCAGTGGCTCTGAACAAGCTTGTACCGCTGGGTGCTTACCCAAAACGCCCTCATTTTCCATCAGTCTTAGCTTGGAAAACACAAGTATTTGCATTACCATCACTTTACAACTCCAGTTTGAGGCAATCTGAAGCCTAACGTTGATAAATACTGTTCTCTGTAACTACATTCCCAGGGGAGTGTGATTATTGACATTTCAAGCACACCAGATTATAAAAAGCATTAAAATCGGCCTCCAAATTTAAGTATTTACTTTAAATCATTGCAATACAATTTTAAATATTTCATTCTATTTATTTTATTTTTAGAGGATATAATTCCATATAATATGATCTGAAAAGTATGCGTTTTAAAGAAAAGTGAGTTCTGGCATCCCAAACCTAAGCCAGACTCGGTTCCCAGGTTGTCCATGCTTTCATTTCTCGCTCAGAATCAGGCCATGGGGGCTCCTAGCCCTTGAACACTGGACAAAACAGGAAATCAGCTCTGAACTCTGTGTTAACAGGTCCCAGTAAAATGGACGTGTGGCTCAGGCTAGTTCACAGAACTGTGGAAAAGCAAGTGGAAGCCAAATCTCCTTTTGGAGGTGTCAGTGACAGGTTCCAATCCTAACGTGGCCTCTGCAGGTGGGATCATGGACGTTTGGCCACTCTCTGAGCTTGTGACAGAGAGACTTCTTTAAATTATTTAGTGGAGGCTTAAGA
This sequence comes from Chionomys nivalis, assembly GCF_950005125.1. Classification (NCBI taxonomy): domain Eukaryota; kingdom Metazoa; phylum Chordata; class Mammalia; order Rodentia; family Cricetidae; genus Chionomys; species Chionomys nivalis. Next base: position 26,525,811 of record NC_080090.1, on the reverse strand, counting down.
GGTGCATACATCTTAAAACCAGGAAGTAGGGGGCTAGAGAGATGGCTCAGAGGTTAAGAGAACTGACTGCTGTTCCGGAGGTCCTGAGTTCAATTCCCAGCAACCACATGATGGCTCACACCCAACTATAATGAGATTTGGTGCCCAGAACACTATATACATAATAAACAAATTAAAAAAAAAACAGGAAGTGATTTGGAACTAACTAGAAGTAATATAAATGCCTCCTTTCATAACCTTTCTGGTTATGCCTAACCAGAACCATTACCTAAATGTAAGCTTATTACTAACTTTGAAAGTCTCGTTTGAAAATAGCCAGTGTTCCTAATGGGAAGGTAGTCACTGAATAAGAGAATTTGTCTTGAAGGAAGTTTATTTACTTTCACAACCCTTTGTGGTTGCAATGACTGCTAAATATGAATATCTTGATTAATAGCAGCAACATAATTGGTGTCCGATATCTATTTATCAACACAGTTCAATTTCATTATAAAGTACCTCCTTATGTAATAAATAAGACCGCCGTGCTCTACCTGACAACTTGATTTACAGTCCTACAAGCAAAACCTGTTTCCGCAGTAAGTGAAGGGTGGAACCTGTACACGTCAGCTGTTTGCACCGGGACAGAACACAGGACAGGCCTGGCCTGGAAGGCTCCGGCTTGCATGTGCTAGCGGTCTGGGCCATGCCTTATATGGCTGGTACCTAACAAAGGCTAACATCCATGAGATGCTCTCCTTTCACCGGCATTTACAGGGCTCCTTCTGGGCATGAAGTGGGAAGTTTCGTCTTGGCTTTCCTGGTCTTCCTAGCTGGGTTGGGGAGCATGAAATCATCCTTCTCCAGAGCCACCGACCGAGTAGAGTCTAGAATAGCCAGGGAGCAGCCCTAACAGCAGGCACGGTTCTTGAAAGACTTCAACTAAGGAGGAGGCACCTGATTGGCAAAAACAACTACACCGCAAGAGCATATTGAGCTATTGGCAATGACCAAGGCAGTTGGCAGCAGGAAGACTCGTACCCCGATCCCAGTCCTGCAGGTATGGCCTCAGTGAACTGTGGGAAAGTTGGTGGGACCCGGACTTTAGTAGTATGCTCCTTCATCTCCTGGTTTCCCTTCTGTGAAAAGCAACAGGAATGTAGATGTGTTCATTGCCTTGGTCAGGCAATTCCTGTCACACATGTCTCATTGATAAAGTGCTTGCTACATAAACATGAAGACCTGAATTCAGATCCCTAAGACATGCCTGTAAACCCAGTGCTGGGGAGGGGGATGTGCAGAGACAGGTTGATCCCTGGAGCTTAATGGCCAGTCAACCTAGCCTTATCCCAGAGCTCCGGTTTAAATGAGAGAGAGTGTCTCAAAAAATAAGGTGGATAGTAATTGAGGAAAGATTTCCGACATTCACCTCTGGCCCCAACATACACATGCATGTGTGTAGATGTGCGTTTGTGCGCATGCGTGCACACCCACAAACACACACACTCATTCTCTGTGCCTGTCTGTCTCTCTAACCCTCCCTCTCTTTCCCTCTCTAAGGAAAAAAAAGGTAAAAGGTATAAAAATAAAAAAATACCAAACTAAGAGCCGTGGGCTGGTGGGAACATGACCTAAGAGATTCCAAGGCACAGATACAGGGAGCCCAGTTCTGAAGAAGTTCAGAGACTCTACTGAAGAACAAACACCAGCAAAGTGTCAGCTCCTGCCACTAAAGCAAAACACCTTAGACCAATGTGCTAACAGCAGCATTTGCTTCTGTCAGACCCCGAGACTGGAAGTCCATGGTCATGGTGCCAAGGGACTCCGTTCTTCAGGAGCTTTCTCCCTGGAATCAACTGTTCTTGCCACGTCTTCGAGATCCCTCTCCTGAAAAGGATGCTAAACTGAATGCCTCTGTCCTCCTGACCTCATCATCTTCCAAAGATCCCACCTCAAAATATCATCACTCCTGGATACCAGTCTTTAAAATATGGGTGGTAGCAGGGGACACTAGAATTCAATACATGACAGAGGATACCAGTAAAATTCCTCTGACATGGGTTTCCTCATCCCCGGGCAAGAGGGTTAGGAAGGAATCAACAACTGTTGCAGAATGTCACAGCGAGGTGCATTGAAGACTCAAGAGTCTGCCTGGGTCAGAGGAGAAGCACAAAGGACAGGTGTCTAAGAGTCATGGCAGGATTATACAGAAAGGACATTTCCAAAGCATAAAATGAAAGCAAGACTTCTGGAAGCCTCAGGGTTCTAGATCTTTCTGTATGTCAGGAATTCACAGGCAAAGCAGCTACATTTCTACTTTGGCTGAAACAAGTAAACCCTCATAGCTGTGTGACTGGGTCTCAACCCTAGTTTTTGATTTTTGCAAAAGGTAAAATATGCCAATCCTCTGAAGAGGGTCAGAGGATCTCCCTAGGGTCAACTCCAAATGGTCTTCCAAGGTGGAGTTTAAAGTACAGACACCCTTTTCTCCCCAAAAAGTCAACAGAGTGGTCACTGGAGGTGCTTGGTCCCATCAACCAACCAGTAACTGGATGAAGTCTCAAGGACATGAGTTTTGCAAATGAAGCTTCAGACCCTTCCTGTCAAACATCTTCCACACAGAGGCCATGTAGAGAATCTGGAAACAACCAGTTGACTGGGTCCTCACTGGGGAGGGTCCAGAGCTCTGTTTGTCCAAAGTGTAGCCCCAAAAGATCTGGGTCCAGAAGAAGAAAACTCCACTCAAACACCCCATTTTATTCTTATTTATTTCCAAGCACTTTCCTCAAAACACATTTTTTGACATATTATTTCTATTAATGGCATCAATTAGCTGACTTCTGACCAACTGTTCAGAACTGAAGATGCAGACTGACTGGGTTTTAGAAGAAACATAAGGCTAAATGTGTGCTTTCCAGGCAACCAACCAAGACAGCCCTCAGCAATGGCAAAGTGCAGTTCAGCTGTTGATACTGCCACTCAACCTGGCCTCGTGTGTGTGTATGTGTGTGTGTGTTCTCACTAAAGACACAGGAAATCAGAAAGCTCTTGCCAGTGTGAAGCTACAGGAAGGCTGAGCTCCTGGCAGATGAACGATGCCTTCTCTCCTGCTCGCCCCTGAAGCAGAGATACCAAAATTGCCAAGTAATCAATACCTGATTGTCTCCATGGTTTTGGAGAGAATTCACAAAAGAGGCCAGGATAGGGATCCAGAAGCACTAAGGCTGATTCTAGAAGATGAGGATGCATGGGAAACGCCGAGACTCTCAACTTCAGTGCCACCAACAGTCTATGACTAGCCTGGCCACAGAGCAACCCCAGAGAAGGGAGTAGATGTAGTCCAGGGAGGACAGATTCCCTGCTTACTACTCCATGGCCTCCGTTTTACCTTACCTTCCTCAATTTTGCTTCCATCTCTATGGTAACTGGAGTGGGAGTCAGGAGCCAGCCTTGAAAATGATCATCAGAAACCATCTTCTAATTCTATTTCCATGGAAACAGATGACAGATGAGTGGAAATAAGGTAATAATTTTAAGTGAGGTAATCCTTTAAAAAAAAAAAGGAAGAAGAAGAAGAAAGAAAAAACTCCATCACCTAATTTTCTACCGTTTTTTGGAGAACTTGAATTTGAGGGTATACACTGCTCCTAAAGTATACATGCGACAACATTCTTCTGAAGGTAAAGGTGAATTGAAGAAAGAGAAGTAAGAATAAGACCATGCAGTAAACCAGCAAAATTAAGAAAATATGGTCTCAGCAGCATCTTAAGGACCATAAATAGAATATTCCATAACCATCACAAGCATGCTCTTTAGCCCTTTGACTTTTAAAACAGAATTCTCACCACATCGCATCGCTTTTGTCATAGAAAACAAAGATAGGGCTAGGGGGACGGCTCAGCTGGTCATCTGCTCGCTTCACCAACATAAGAACCTGAGTTTGGATTTATAAAATGTACATTAAAAAATCAAGTGTGGCAGTATGGGTCTGTAATCCTCATACTGAAGGGTCAGAGATAAAGAAACATTGGGTTTTGCTGGCCAGCTAGACCAGTCACATCATTAAGAGACACTGTCTCTAGTAAGAGGTAGGAGGTTCCTGAGGACTGACACCCATGGCTGTCTTTCTGGCTGCCAGATACACATATTCATTTATACAATTGCACACTCAAAAGCACCCCTACACAAACACACACACACACACACACACACATTTTTAAAAAGAAAAATTGCTTGCTAAAATATACATAAAACTTCACAATAGGAGAGTCAAGTGTAGGGCTAGAATAATTCTCTAAAGCTGGAAGTTTTGTAAAGCCATCTACTCCATACCAAAATATTAGGCAGCCTGAACATTCAGCAGGATTGACACCTAAACTTAAGGGCAGCAACCTGGTCCTGTCTGCTGCTTCCAGGAGCACAGCATGACTTAGCAACACGCAGGTGGAATAGTATTGGTCTGAGACCCAAAATAGAGAACCACAGGTAAAGACCCTGGATTTGCAGGCTGAAATGGTATGAAATCATTACACTTCGGGTCAAAACCAGACTGGGCTCAAGAGAGCTGCTGTATTCAGATAGATGAAATTCCTGTTTATGTAAGTGACAGGAAGAGGATCCCACTGTGGAACACATAGAAAGAGATCATCCATCTGTTTCTCAAAATGTGGTAGTAATAGCTGCCTGCGTGGGAGACTCGCTCTTTGGGAGGCCTGTACTCAACACATCACATGCATCTCATGCAACCCAGTCCACATCCCGAGTGACAGAGAGGACACTAGTGGCTCCAAGTCATCCATCTGGTTCTCTACATGGCTCTACTTGGCTGGCTGAAACAGCATCACAAACACCTCCAGAGTATTCTGCCCCACCCAAGGAAACAGTAAGCAAGGCCTTTCAAGAGAACGTTGAGGAGAAATCTACTATAGAATGACTCATGCCGTCTGCCGAAAACATGAGCAAATGCTTTTTGGCTGAAGATTAAGATATTTAAAAAGCAAGTTCTCACTTAATGGTTGATGGATTACTTACTACTACTCTTTCAGAGGATCTGAATTCAGCCCCCAGCACCATGCCCGGTCCTCAAAATCACCTGTAGCTTCAGGGCTGGGAAATTTGACACCCTCTTCTGGTTCCCACGCCCATGGGTACCCACAAGCACGTGTGCATCTATACACTCAAGCACACACATAAACACAGAAATTACAAAATGAATCTTTTTAAAAGACAAAATAATACATGTGAGGAACAAAGCACAAATCTTCATGTTTAAGAAACAGAAAATTCAGGTTGTTCTAACAAAAATAATACTAAAGGCCCTTAATAAGGGGAAGCCTTAAGTTGCTCTGTAATGAAGGAACAGAAGAAGTTTGGGAAGTGAACACAGACACGTCACAAGAAAATGTTCTCATGTTTGCTAGCAGTGTTGTGACTGCAGCTTCACAGGCTACACAAGATGATGGCCACAAAAGACAGGCCCAGACCACTGGGGAAGCAGGATGAGAAGGCGGACCCAGAGAAAGCAAGCAGGAACATGCTGCTGTGCTCCAATACATGCTGCAGCAGGAACGTGGCTGAATTAAAACATTATAAAATGCACAAATTGGCCACCATCATTACTCTACAAAAGAAATCATTAAATAAGATAATAGCAAGGAATTGCTGTGACAGAGAGAAAAGCTTCAAGGAAGTAAGCAGAGACACATGCTGAAGGCAGCATTCGTCAGGACAGCCATGGCTGTGGGCCAGGGGAACTGTCTCCCTTAAACACATAAGAAGAAACTCTGAAACTACGCAGGCCACTCAGAACGAGGGTAGCAGAAAAGCTGACCGTGGGCTGGAGGTGTAGAGTCAGGACTCGGTGTGACGGAAGGTATACAACAGCCCACTCTCTGATGCTTACCATGAGCTCTACACAACCCGACCCTTCCACATCCAAAGCATCTTCAAAGCACTGAAAACTTAGCTATGAGAAAGTAACAGTATACTATGCTGGCACTTGAGGAAGGCGAGGGAAACCAAGTTGCTGAACTTCTTTGCACCTAGAAGGGTTTCGAATCTGTGAAGTTGGTTAGGTACAGACGCAGAAGTAAGGATGAGGCGCATTTGCCTGACCTGTAGGGCAGTGGTTCCCACCCTTCCGAATGCTGTTACCCTTTCACACAGTTCCTCATGCTGTGGTGACCCAACCATAAAATTATTTTTGTTGCTACTTCATGACTGTAATTTTGCTGCTGGTATGAATCGTAATATGAATATCTGTGTTTTCTGAAGGTCTTAGGTGACCCTGTGAAGGGTTATTTGACTTCCAGATAGGTCATAACCCACAGATTAGACCTCTCTTTCCACTGAGGTCTGAGACTTAGTGCAGGAACTCAGCCAGTGAGTGGGACTGAAGAGAAACAAAACAGCAACTTGGCAGTCACCAACCAATCACCACCTCCACGCCCAAGGAAAACTTGGGGTCTTTGAAAAAGATTTAAGTTCATCATGATATGGTTCTGATGATCCCATATAAGGAGAAAAGTTTGAGCTAGCTAATTGCCATAATATTTAAAGATGGACTTTCTAAACAATAATAATAAAGGAAGATACACAACCTGAGCTTCCTGGGTTCTTTACAAATGAATCCTTTCTGGGTAGGAAAGAGCAAAGGTCAAACACCCCCTCTTTAGTCTTCTAGCGAACAGGAGCTCTGCACAGATGCTCCGTTTCCACTCAAGTTCGTTCAGCCATGCTCTGTAATTATAAGAGAGTTGCTGTTCTAAGATGGGGCAGACCATGTCTGTTTCCATAACAACTTGGTTCAGACTTCAGTAAGAATCTGCGCTTTCAGAAAGAGGTGAGCACCCAGCCTGCTTGCGCATCCATCTGAGAAAGATGGGCTCAGAGTAACTCACGACCCCCCCACAGAACATTAGCAACCCTTCTAGAAACCTTTTGATCTCCCGATTGCATTATTATTAAACTTACTTGCAATGGGTTATTTTAATACTAATTGTTGCCTGAATTATGGATCTGACTAATAACATAAGGTAATAATGTGCACTTTGGGATAGGGAAGGATGCAATTTTTTTTTTTTTTTTTTGCCAAAGGGCAAAGAGGAGAGGACCCAAGATGTACTCATAGAAAGACTTCCAAAGTCAAAAAAGTTGAAGAAATTCTGGTTAAACAAATTGAACAGCTTTCTGGGTTCTGAGACAGCCACACTTTCCTCTCGATAATGGTTTCCCACCTCTTCCAAGGCAGCGGGAGGAGAGGGCTTCTTCCATAGCCCTGACCCACGGCATCGCCTTTCTTGCCCTGGTGTCCGAGGTTGAACCAGTCCCGTTTGACCCAGAACTTTCCGTGTTGGGACTAGAACAGGCCTAGACAATCTGGAGCAGCTGCTCTCCCGACCCTGCCCTCAGCATCACGAGAGGCTTCCCCAGAGACCCTGACACTGGCGTTGGAGTTGGTGGAAGGCTGTTCTTGGTGAGGGGACAGGAACTGCCCTTGATTTCTCTTGTTACCCTATCATCTACCAAAACGCCAGCACAGGATGCTCAGCAAGTGCATCTTTAGGGAATGAAGTCATGTGGCTGATAAAGGGGGAGGAGCATTTCAGACAAAGTCCACTTCTCCTATTTGCTCATTATTACTAGGTCCAAGTAAATGAAAATGACCTTCATCTATGCTGAAATGATCAAAGTAACCATTTTAAGTTTCTACCTTAATACACATATTTTTATTACAGAACTTCAAAGTATATGGATTGTATGGTCAGCTGCCATATTCCTGTGGCAGAAGAGCAGGGACTGAACAGAAACATCACGATTAACATGAAGAGAAAAGAAGGAAGACTTGGATTTATTCTGGTGTGCAGATGTGGATGAGAGTCTAATACTGTGATATACAAACTTAGGGGAGGCAGGCATGATGTAAATGTCCTAGAAGACTCATGGGCCACATGGACCAGCTCTCTGGGGCTCTGCCCCCAGCATATTCTCATTCTTGAGAGCTTCTTTCCTTTCTTAGCAAGCTCTATTCCTAAACCTAAACTTGCATCCATCCCTAGTGCAATCCTTTCCTTGGGACATAAGAACCCAGAATGGGGTGGCTACCCTCTTAACTTGGCTCTACAGCCCCACACTCCTTCCCTCACATTGGACTTTCTTCCTGTTTCTCTAACCCCCACAGCAAAGTTAAAGACCTGACTTTTCCCCCACCTTCTTCCTGGAAGTACATGGATTCCCTGCTTGCCTGTCCTGTTGTCTTTCTCTCAAACTTTAAAACAACTGTCCTCAAGCTTCTTTGTGAGTCTGTTTAAAAATGATTTTATTAGTGATAACCCAACAGAAACCTCATTTTTCTCAGTAGCAAATCAGTAGCAGATATTATGCTCTTACGAGTCAAAACTTTGTTCGATTTAGTTTTCATCAACACCCCACACATGGAATGAGCCTACCCTTAAGTGTACAAAGGCTAGAAAGAGAGATTTTCTGTTTCCAGGGGTGGGGAGGACCCCACTTATGTCACATGAAGTTTGCAGCAATGCTATGCATAGTGACCAGAATTTGCCAAATCTTCTAAGTCTGAGGCTCAACAGAAAACAAGCACATGGGTCTGGAAGGAATAATACATTTTCTGCCAAATCAAATAAACACGTTCTCTCAGAGTTTACACTGGCAACTTGGAGTCAAGAGCCTCGCGGCCCTCAGAAGGTGAGAACGGTAGGTGTAGAAGCCTGAAGGGAGGAGGCACTTGGAAGACCAACTGTGTGGACTGTGTAAGTGAACTTGGCAAAGAGAATGCCAGATAGGCCAGCTTTCACCAAACATATCAGAACTTTTTTATTGGCTGGCCACTTATAGGAGATGGCCAGAGGTCAGACGTCAGACGGCAAGGGAATGTGTACTGTGTACAGTTCCCTCAAGCCCTGGTAAGGGAGGAAAGATGCCAAAACCAGAGAAGTGAAGAAGACAAAAAGACTAAAGAGGTAGTAAGATGGATAGAGAGGATAAAGAGAACATGGGTGGAGGGAGGTGAAGGAGCTTACACTCAAACAATTCCGAAGTTCTGTAGGAAGCCAGGCCGTGGAAGAAGCATACCGCCTGTCATAGAACAGCATTTGGGAGTGAAGGGGGACTCTGCTCCTCAGTTATACCTGGTGGCTTGTGGCTCTCAGTCTATATGGAATTCTCAAATACCACCTGATCTTGCCATTTGTGCTTCTAAGTCTCCAGAATATCTGTATTTCTTCAATTAAATTATATTTCTTAATTGCATTTCTTCCATGGCTAACAGAAAATATTTTCTAACTGGAATGCAGAACTTTGTGAATAACTCCCCTTCCTCCATCACTGTAAAGAACTTTATGATCATGGCTCTGACATCTCTGAATGCATCCCGAATTGAATCTTGCCACTTCTGGGGTCAGTCCAGCCACCCAAGAAACAAGCCACAATATGCAAGGCATACCCAGAACACAGAGCTTCCAAACAAATTGACTAATGTCCCTCTGTGGCTCCTCTGGAGCACTTAACAGGATAGAACTGGTTAAGCCAGGTAATGAATGCCTGTGACAAAAATCAGATACTCTAGCCACATCCTCACTAAATAACTCAGCTGACCTGCCAGCTGTCCTTAAGGGATGGTCGTCATCCTCAAATTGAAACAAAAAAGGCTGGAGAGATGGCTCAGTAGGTAAAGTGTCTGTCATGCAAGCATAATTTCATGAATTTCGATCATCTACAACCCCAGTACTAGGTTAGGGTAGAGACAGCATATCCCTTAAGTTTGTTTATCAGCCAACCTAGCTGAATCAATGAGCTCTAGGCTCAAGAGAGACCCTGCTTCAAAAAATAAGGTGGAGATCAATCATAAAAGACATCCAATATCGACCTCTGGATTTCCCATGCACTTGTATACAGATGTGTGCTCACTGGCACACACACAAAATCATATACTACACTAAAAAAAAAACCCTGTTTATTTATATTATTAAATATTATTAAACATTGATTAAACTGAATAAAAACAAAGACTTGGAAAAAATGACTCTATAAATGTTCTAAAATGGGAATTCCTCGGGATTACAGGTTTATAAGATTCACAGGGATGCCCTTTCCCTGGTCACAATGCCAACAGTTCACAGTCTTGCTTCTCCCTATCAATACAGAATAGCTCCAGATACTCAATCTAATGTGTTCATAAAAATGACTATATATATATATATATATATATATATATATATATATATATATTCTGTATGATGCAGTTTGAAGCCTCTGACAAGGACTAAAGAAAGCCTAGAATCTACTGATAACAACAAATGAGAAAATCTATTCATTTTCCCAGTTGAGTTCGAGTGTTATGAAAATCAACAGAATAGAAGTTTTGGGTTGTTTGTTTCTTTTTGGGGTTTTTTTTGTTGTTTGTTTGTTTGTTTGTTTGTTTGTTTGGTTTTTCGAGACAGAGTTTCTCTGTGGCTTTGGAGCCTGTCCTGGAACTAGCTCTCGTAGACCAGGCTGGCTTCAAACTCACAGAGATCCGCCTGCCTCTGCCTCCCGAGTGCTGGGATTAAAGGCGTGCGCCACCACCGCCCAGCTCAGAGTAGAAGCTGTATTTGCTAGACTTCATACAGGAAGCTTCTACTGAATGGAACTGATTCCTATAGGAGGAAGATTAACTCACTGGTTCAACCTTGACTGATACTGATGAAATGAGAGGGGGAGAGAGGGAGGAAAGAGAAAGGGAAAGGGGGAGGAGGAAGTAAGGAGGAGGGAGGTTTCTATGCCTTCTCATGTCAAATCATGATAACAGAAGAGGTTCGAAGCAGAGATACCTGTGCCTCCAAAACTATGTCTCAGGAGGTTCAAAACATACCCATGCAGATTTGTCCAAATACTTTTACCTTTAACTGTTTGAATTTGATACAAAGGCTGACTTTTCAGTAGAAATGGGCAGCCTTCCTACCCCTGCTTGGTCAGCAATAGAAATTTGCTGTAGAGCAAACCCCAGGCCAAGCTGCCACACTGGCTTTTACATGAGTGACAGATGTTCAAATTCAGGTCCCCATGCTGCACAGCAGACACTTCACAGACTGCGCTGGCTCTGTCACTAGTTTTTGTAAGAGGTTTATTTTCTACTTTTCCCATTAAACTATAAGATCCATTTGTGCAAGGGGCTGGATCCAGAGTACAAGAGCAATAAAATATTGGGAAATACATAAAACAGGACCAGACATGAGGATCCATGGCCCAGTGTACAAGATCTGAGTTGTTCCTAATGTGTCTCCGTGAACCTTGGGACAATATGTTGTTTTAAAGCCCGACAGCAAATTCTATACCTGAAATAATCAAACCCTTTTGTGCTTGCGGCTTGGAGTCCTAAAAACTGTCACAAGTCTCAGGCTTTTATTTGCAGGCTCTGGGGCAGATGCTGACTCTCTCTCAGCCTCCGTACTTCAACGAAGACTCAGAGAGCTGCTTTCCTTTGATTTTTGAGTCTCTGGTTTTGTGTAAGATGAATGCCTCTGGGGGCTGATAGCCTGCAACCAGCGTCACCTGTGAAAAACAGCGCCACTGCACCGAGTTTTGATGTTTCCTACCGAACCAACCAGAAACATTGTGGTGTCACAGTATTGGAAGCCACGTAACACAGACTAAACTACGGAGTGAGTCACGTCTTGGCCTCAAGCCACAGATACTAAACTAAAAGGGGTGAAACAGGGAAGTTTAGGGGATCTCAGGCCAAAACAGGGAATCACCCTTGGGTGCACTATGACATCCACTGTCCCAGCACTGAACATTAAAAGCAATAAGGGCTTGCAATTCTGCTCCCATTGAGATTTGGATTTAGGGAGCACAGGGCTAGCCCAGGCAACCTGGGAAAAAAAAAATTCTTCCAGACATTTTTCACTTGGAATAATCTGTGAATTCATTTGCATAAACAAACTCCAGAATATCAGCGAACCTGCTCTAAAAGTAGAGCCTTCCTTACCACAGGCTCCTGGGCCAGCCAGAGTTGTACAGGCTGCAGTGCTGAGCAGGCTGTGGACCCTGGCAAGTGTTCCTGGAGCCTCTTTTAGACAGAAAACAGAATTAAGTCAAGTTTTCTAATAGGGCTCTTCAACACTTCAGCGTTGTGGGAGGTAAGCATCCTTATACCATAAAACAGGGCACTCCACTTAAAACTGCAACAGCCCTCACCCCAAAGCACATCAACCTACTCAACATCATTGCTAGACTGGCTGCACCCAGTCTGGGAGAAAAATCTAAAGGATATGTTTACATGAATTAACAAGACACCGCCTACTATCACATGACACAGATATGAAACAATGTTAGCATGAGTAAATGGAAACTACAGGCTTGTTCCTCCCGCAGTGTTGATGGAGAAGCATCAGAATCCCAGATTCTGTGCAGAAGCCTCCACTGACCTCACTGCTCATTTCTTTCTCATGAACTTGCTTGTCCTTCTATCCCATGAGTCGCCCATAGGGACTGGGAAGGTGGTTTGGTACATACAGTGCTCGCTGAGCAAGCATGAAGACCTAAGTTCAAATCCTCATAAAAGCAAATAATACACATTATCTGTAATCCCTATGGAGAGATGGGCAATAGAACAGGAGAATCCCTAGGAGCTTGTGAACCAGCTAACCTGGGTGCACAGCAGAAAAACAAACAAAGAGATCCTGCCTCAAATAAGATGGAAGGCAAGGGTCAACATATGAGTGAATTATAACAGTTAAAAATTTGTTTAACTGAAGGACTCGCTAACAAGCAAAACATAAGAAAAGGAAGTGAGAAACAGAACAAGAAAGATCTTATATCAAAAATAAGAAAACACGTATGAAGAACAGGAACCTAGGAAAAGTAGGGCCTACCATTTATGGGGAAAGAAACGATTAACCAAAGAATACACTGTGAGCTTAAGCCCAGCCCATTCCACAATCAGGCAAAACTTGCATGAGGCATTCACTAGCTAAGGGGCCCTTTAGGAGCTTCTGTGCCAAAGACTGCATTGAGATGCAATCACAGCAAGTGAGCTTCTCTCTGGGGATAAGGAACTCACCCACACAAGGCAGCTCTTGTCCATTCCTCCAACCCCAAGTGAACAGAGAAGCTGAACAACGTGACCTCTAGGCCATCAAAGAGTTGGCTCCACGCTACATCAGGAGCCCTCTGATCCAAATGAGGTCATTCCTGATCTCACCAACATGCCCTGGAGCCAGCCAACTTAACACACTAGCCCCAGGTTTGAGCTCCATTGTCAAACACTTCCACAGGCACTGCGGTAGTGACAAAGATCGCAGATTCTAAAGAGCTCACCGAGAGATGGGGTCTTGAAAGAAGAAGGTAGAGGGCTTGGACTATATTAATCAGTTTGGTGGTCATCTGGCCCACGACGGACCAGGGAAAGCATGCATTGCTCTACTTAATGAGCCTTCTGTGCAATCTGCTGTGCTGGGTCTGGGGATGTCTAAACATCTGGGAAGGGCTTACGACCAAGTGGAAGACATGACCACATGCTGGAATAACTCAACTAAAATAAAGCCAAGCATGACATGTTCTCTTTCCCATGCAGATCCTAGCTTCTCATTTCTGGACGTGTGTATTTCTGTGGAGTGAATGCATATAGAAACCAGGGACACGGGAGAGAGGAAAACGAGGACTTAAGGGGGAAGAATGGGAGTGGAGTGAAATTTTGTTCGTGTTTTAACAAATAAAGCTTGCCTGAAGATCAGAGTGCAGAGCTAAACCACTAGGGGCCAGACAGACAATGGTGGTGCGCACCTTTAGTCCCAGGACTCAGGAGACAGAAGCAGAGGGATCTCTGTTAGTTCAAGGCCTCCTGGGCTACACAAGATTGAATTTGTCTAAAACAGAAACAGAGCTCACACAAAGGTGATCCCAGCACTTGGGATCACACACCTTTAATCCCAGCACTAGGGAGGTGGAGACAGGAGTGATATGGCTGGGAGGAGAGAGGAATAGAAGGCAAGAGGAGACAGAAGCTCAGTGGAGGTTTTGTGAAGACAGGTACAGTTTGATCACCTTTCCTGCAGTCTAAGGATGCAGTCTGAGGAGACCACCCCTTCAATCTGACATTGGTAGAGGTAAAAGGGCTCTCTAGTGGCTGGTCTCTCGGCTTTCACCCCCTAATATCAGACACCAGGTTTTATTTATTAAGACCAATTAGAATTTGTGCTACACGGGAGGCTAACAGAACACATGTAACAGGAAAGGAGAGGGGGAAATACTGAGGATAGAAAGATCTAAGTGAGGATGAGAGGAAACGGTGATAAAGGAGGTGTGGGCGAAGGACCAACCAAAACCAAGAATGAATGAAAATGCTCTAAAGGCACCCGCCGCTCGCTCCATAAGCAAGTTAAAATAGAATCAAAGAATGAAAGGCAGGGGCGAGTAAGTGGGAGCCAGCCCATGGAAGCAGCAGAAATCCTTACTCTGCTTAAGGAATGAAACTGTCTCCAACATCTGAAGACTACATCGGAATCCCTTTCCCCAAAACAATGCTACTGGGTTTTTCCAAAAAAAAAAACCTCAATTAAATTTTAATTCAGGTAATATCAAAGCTCATAAAAATTTCCTTAAAATACTAAGTTCAATCGGGGTATTTTTGTTAGGAGAAATTATCCAAAAGTCAATCGTCAGTCAAATGTAAATAAAGATACCATCCTTCTTCAGACCATTAAGTCAGCCATTTCCATAGCTCCACTCGAGATACAAATGAGGCAGAATGCCATAGTGAAAAGTCATTTAAAACTCTGGAAATGACCCAGAGGTTCAGAAAATTGTGCAGCAAATACATCAAAATTGATCTTCTAGGGACAGGAAGTTGGTTCGGGGGTAACAAGCTTGCTATAGCAGTCATTGTCCACACAAGACCTTCAGAAGATTGGGTCAGTCACCATCCAGCATGGAGTAAGGAGGGGCTCATGAGGAGCGAGTGACAGTTGACCAGGGAAAGGGGAGAGCAGGCCTACACCCATACACACACGAGCAGCACAAAGTGAACTCAGGGAATTATCAAAGTGGGGAACAAAGCTGAGGGGAGTCAATCCGAGAAGGATTAGCAGGAGGAATGGTGGTGATATGACCAGAATCCACTGTCTGCATGCATGAAGTCAACATGTCAGAAATGAACAGCTGTAGTGAGGCAGAGTTTCCAGCAAGGCCTCTGCGAATGGGATGCTTAGTTTAAAATCAGACTGCTGGAGGGGCGTGCTGAAGGGAATGAATAAGCAAAGTGCTTAGTGTGTAAGCCGTGAAGTGTGGAGTTCGGACCTCTAGTGCGCACACGAAGAGCTATGCAGGCATGGCAACCACTTTTAGTCCCAGCACTTGGAAGGCAGAAAGGGGTGATCACCAGGGCAAACCAACTATATAGATCCACTATAATATGAGTTCTATAACCAGAAAAAAAAAGGCCTCAATAAATAAAGTGGAAAGTCACCAAGGAAGGCACTGGGTGTCAACTCCAGGCATACATCTATGTGCATGACACACCACACACAAACACACACATGCGCACTAATCAATATACAAACAAACATGCATGCATACCAACTATACACACCATTTCATTTCTATAAATTAAGCATCACCAAGATGGTGACACCACTAACAGATTTTTAACTAAGATGTTGGCAATAAAAGAAAAAGGACCTTCCCCACAACTACTAAATTTAAATAATTTAATTGGAATATTCAGAGACAACATTAAAGGGACAATAAACTCCCATATCTTGAAACGAATGGTCCTCTCTATTATCCTCCCACATACTCAGTTAATACAGGGCCTGGACTGTGGAGTGATTTTTGTGCCTGCTCACAGGGTGCCAAGGTGAACAGCTAATAACCTGCAATATGAGGCTTGCTTACGACTAGTGGTGTGGAGCAAGCAGCGTTATAATTTAGAGCTGCTGACCTTGGGAAACTAAGCGAGTGGGGACATGATGGATTAAAGCTGTATGGGTCCTCAGGACCGCAACATCGCCTGGAGAAGCAAGGACGGCCAAACATTCCAATTCCCAGCCTGGCAGCATAGGGTCTCCTCTCTAAATGCTGCACCAGGCTGAAGGAAAGGTAGCCAGCTCCACATGGAAGCAGAGCACATGTCAGAGGAGAACTGGATCCCTGCCCATCTCTTGCCTTCTCAGCATACAAGGCAATATGGATTTCAGTAGCTTGCCTGCCATCAGCCCAGGTCTGAGCCCCTCTTATTATGGAGTGCTCAAGGGCCCTCCTCCATGACTCCTTTTTCTGGGTCACACCTCATGTCACACTACTGGAGGTCAGATGTATTTTTAGTGACCACATGGTCACATTTTTTTTTGCCACCCCAAGGGGGTTTATCTATCCATGCCAAGAACATGAGCAGGGGACAAAAAAGAATCTGGGCCCAGAATCATCTTTGTTTCTTTGTATGTTTGAGCCCCTTCCCCCTCCATAGGCAGAGCCAAGAACTGCCCTAGGGAGAAGAAGCGCATGTGCACGGTCTCTGAGTCCCGCTCCTTGCTCACTTCTGCCGAGCTCTTCCCACTCTGGGCTGACACAGGTCTCCACACCGTGAGCAGAGGACAAGCTGAGCTGCTCAGTGGTACCCTGCCAGGTCTTGCCATCACCAACTCTCAGAGACACTAAAAAAAAGGATGGGAGTATGTTTTTTTGAGTTCTGACACCTGGGCCAGGGTGGTATTTAGTGTGGACAGATTCACATTGGGAATGTTCCCTCCCCAGAGCCCATGAAAGTCTGTTTTAAGAGAAATCTCAGACTAGGTAAACGGCTGAGTCAATATGTTTGCTATGTGAACCTGAGTTCAGAACCCCAACACCCAGTGCAGTGGTGCCTATCTCTAACCCTAGCATTGGGAAGAAGGGATGAAACAGGTGGTTCTTCAATCTTGCTGCCCAGCCTAGCTCTGAGTGAGCTTGGGGTGTGATGGGAAACCCTGTCTTCAAAAGAAAGATGGAGAGCCATAGATGCAGACACATGACCCCCCACACACACACACACATACAAACATGCACACACATACGCTTCATGAGACATACCTCTCATACATAAAAACATACATACACACAGAGAGATAGAGAGGGGGGGAGGAGGGAGGGAGGGAGGGAGGGAGGGAGGGAGGGAGGGAGGGAGGGAGAGAGAGAGAGAGAGAAACTAATCTCATTCATTCATCTTGACAGAAAAGTAAAAAGAATTCAGAGAAGTTTAGCATCTTGCCCAAGGTTACTCAGCTAAGGAAACAAAGCTGGGAATGAGGCCTAGATTTTCTGACTGTCCTTTTCTGTTCCACAAGGACAGGTGGAAAGACCAAGAAGAGAAGTGGGTAATACAGAATCTCTGTCTCTGTCTCTCTCACACACACATACACAGTCATAGAGGTTCGCCGGGATTATCTCTTCCAGCCCAGACACAAGAGCTTTGGCTAGATCCTTTAAGCTCATACATGTGCTCACATGTGCTCTCCATGAGTGACCACAGATTCCACTCTTGCTTCTCTCTCTTCTCACCAAGACAGCAATTTCTCAAGGAAGAAGGAAGTCTTTGGCTCAAATTCTGAGGGGATATGGAGCGGAGTCACCACCGACTCACGGAGGCCATTATCTTGTGGGTTTCTATCATTACCTTTGGAGTAGGCTGCAGCCACTCCCTAAGGTTCCTACAAGGCTTTCATCACAGTACTCCCCGTGACCGGTGTTGTGGGACACAGAGACTGGGTCTTTACTGGTGGCAATTCCTTTCTTCTTGCTGTGTCAAAATACCTGAAAAGTAACTTAGGGAAAGAAGGTTTGTTGGGAGCCAGTTTTACAGTCCCTTGTGACAGGGAAGGCAGGGTCCTAGGAACATGAGGTAACTGGACATACTACATCCCCAGTCAGAAACCAGAACAAGTGAACACCCCTGCTCAGCTCTCCTGTCTCTTATATGAAGTCCAGAACCCCAGGCCACAGATGCCATGATCTACATCCAGGCTAGAGCTTCCTACCCCAGCTAAATTTCTCTGGAAATCCCTTCATATAGAACCAGAGGTTTGTCTCCTAGGGGATTTAAGATTCCATCAGGTTGCCTGTGCAGGGTGAGGATCACACCTAGCAACTGTTACCAGCCTCCGTCACGGATCACATCAAATACATCATCATCACCAGCGCCTACACAGCCCTGTATCAATCATTCTACTCCTTGCTGCTCCTCCAGCTTCTTTTCCGCATTCTTCTTCATTGCCCTCTGCTTATCTGGGTTTTCTGATCACTTCTCAGTCATGCAAGGAACATTTGTCTCTGGGCCTTCCATTTGTTCTCGCCTTTGCCTAGACTGTATCCAGTGAGGTCTTCTCCAATGTGCCTACCCTAAATAGCATTCTCTACTTCTTTACCCCACGTATTTTTCATAGCATCACTTCATGAGTCCCTAACACTGCATTGCACGTCATTATTTATTGTACTTTCTCATCATTTTTGCCACCAATAGGCAAGCCACAGAGTTAGGGAAAATTCTACCTTTTGTTATCTCTAAATCTTTAAGACAGAACTTGGCATATCATCTATCACATGTTCAGTAGATATTTGCTGATTAATTAAAGGCATGGTTGTATTCCCTACTAGACTATAAAGTCTATGAAGGCACAGCATACAACCCTTTGAGAAAGGTGGTACTTCTCAATCCGACTGCAGTGGGGCTTCCCAGCTACAAATCCTTTAGAAGATCTTACCACTCTCTCTTTTTCCTTATGGACAGACCAACCAATATGGTGTAAGTGATGACGAATGAAGTCAGGTCCTCAAGTGCCATGGACTCTACCTTCGTCTCCGTGAGTCTTTGTTCTTGAAACTCAACTGCCCCATTACAAACAAGCCCAAACAGAAAGACTACAAGATCGGTCACCTGTGGGGTTCCATCCAATGGTCCAGCTAAGATCCCCACATTCATGGAAGTCAATCTGCCTCCCAAAAACTCCAACCCCAGGCATCAGTTATCCTCAGCCTCCATCTTTCCTGATGTACAGAGGCCACCTGTCCAAGTCCAAATCCCTTACTCCAGGATCCCTGAGTTGCCAGGGAGTTTGGGGAGAGGTGTTGCTACTAGGACATAGTAACTATAACACCTCTATCTCCACCATGTGACCCAAACCTGGCACTTAGCAGAACGTCAGTGAATATCATTGATGGAGACACTGGCTCTCACCCATAGCCCTCACCTCCAGGCCAAGGCTGCATTCCACACGTTACCTTGACTCCAGAAATTCTTAAGATGAGCACTGCCCATGTCTTGAAAGGACCCTACCAGATTTCTGGGGGCTCCAAATAACTCTGAGTGACCATAAAATGAATGTGAACCAGACTGTGAGCTGAAGACTCTCTATATTTCTGGCTGGAGAGGTATAAAGATCAGTGGTCACTCTCTGAGGAATGCTTGCCACCACCTTACGATTAGGAAATGAGGAGACACTGACAACCTCCACCAGGCTGGCTTCAGCTCAACCCCCGCAGCAACCCCTAAAGAAGCCACTTGTCAAGTATGCAGTAGAAATTAAAAGGCCGTTTTTGTACATCACGATTCAGGGCAGTCTGTGAAGCTGCTATGTCAAAAAGCAACAGTCATTCTATTAGGGTGAAATGGAAGCAAAGGCACAAAATGTGGAAGAATTTTCTAAGGTTCTTGGGCTGTGTGGTGGTTTGAAAGAAAATGGCCCCTAAAGGGGGTGGCACTATTAGGAGGTGTGGTCTTGTTGGAGGAAATACATCACAGTGGAGGTGGGCTTTGAAGTCTCATATATGCTCGAGGTACCGTGTATCAGACCACTTCTTGTTGTCTACAAGTCAAAGTATCAGCCTCTAACCTACTTTTCTAGCACTGAGTCAGCCTGCACCATTTCGCACCATGATGATAAAGGACTAAACCTCTTAAAATATAAGCCACCCCAATCGGATGTTTTATCTCTTTATAAGAGTTGCCATGGTTATGGTGTCTCTTCACAGCAATAGAAACCCTAGCTAAGACAGGCTGAAGCTTTATCTCATTTATTTCCTCTAAAACTTCCATGTTGCTGGTAAGCACACTCAATTCATACACAGAAGTAAAGGTAGGTTAACTCTGAGACTAAAGAGACTCAAGATTCCTGGCCCATACTCCTAGAGCTACACCTAAGAGAACATGGTGTGTGTTCACATGCATCTGATTTTGAATGACTCGCAAAGAGAGCATGTGCTATGTTAACGTCATCATGAGAACAGCATTCTTACCCCATTTGCCTCCTTTTACCTTCTTCCTCCCAGCAGGTGGCACTCATGTGACCATTTGGGATCCTTGCGAGGATCTGACGAAGGGGTAGCACGAGTGCAGAGAGCTACATATGGGCAGGAAGTCATTTATGGCCATTGCTGGTTATAACTATGTGCAGAGCTGAAGGGAACAGCCTGAATGCTGCATGGTGCCATCTTTCATCTTAAGGGCAGAGCACCCACCCTCCATCATTTGTCCCATGTGCCGGGCTTCTTTTCTAGTGACACCTCCCACAGCAAGCCCCCAAACACAGATATCTACACAGGACTTACCTGTTGAAACGACCTTTGCTCACCCTCCTCTGGCAGCATGGCCTCTCTCCATCTCATTACTTCAGACCATTTAATTTCTGATTTCTTTGACACATAACACTGATCTCAGTGAAAAACAGCATAAAACTCACAAAATGCCCAATTAAAGGGGGATACCAGTTATTAATGGACTAGTAACTGTCTTCAAAGAAAATTTAAGATTAGTAACTGGACAGGAAACATCCAGTGCCCTCAAGTCTTATGGTTCATGCATGACAGAAATTTGATGAATTTAATTTCCCCAGATTTGACAATGAACCCGAAAGATGATCCTGGTAACAAGCAGTGAATGAAAAGAACAATATCAGTCTAGCTCCAGCATCGATTTTGACGCTGTCAGTCTAGCTCTAGCATCCGTTCTGAGGCTATGTCATTCTAGCTCCAGCATCCGTTCTAACGCTGTCAATCTAGCTCCAGCATCTGTTCTGACGCTATGTCAGTCTAGCTCCAGCATCCACTCTGAGATTATGTCAATCTAGCTCCAGCATCCATTCTGACACTATGTCAGTCTAGCCCCCAGCATCTGTTCTGACACTATGTCAATCTAGCTCCAGCATCCGTTCTGACGCTATGTCAATCTAGCTCCATCATCTGTTCTGACACTATGTCAGTCTAGCTCCAGCATCCACTCTGACACTATGTCAATCTAGCTCCAGCATCCATTCTGACACTATGTCAGTCTAGCCCCCAGCATCTGTTCTGACGCTATGTCAATCTAGCTCCAGCATCTGTTGCTGTAGTTCTCACCAACGCCTTCACAAAGTACTGATGTCAGCATTCCAGCCACCATGACTGACAATGTGCAGTGGTGGGAGGCACACTGAGCACCAGAATTCTCAAGGCCCCCAGTGTGCACCCCTGTGGAAGCCCCGTGGGAATCACTGCCAGGAAGAAATGACTCATCTCTTAATTCTTTCTGCAGAAAATGATACTACAGAATTGCCATACTAGGAGAGCCGGTCAACAAGCACTCCGCCAAAATCAGAGAAAGGAATGAGATTACAGAGCGTGCTAGGCAGCTAATTAAAACAATAATCATTTCATGTTTATTGCCTGAATTTTATATTCTTTTGGCATGTTTGTTATGTAACTGGTCCTTTAACCTTTCAGATTAAATAATGCACTGTGATTTCTTTTCTATTGCTAATTCTGTGTTCTTTGCCACAAAGTATTTTCTCCCTTACACTGTAGAAGTTAATGTCTTCTCCAAAGAACAGTGTGTGTGTGTGTGTGTGTGTGTGTGTGTGTGTGTGTGTGTGTATAGACATATGCGCTAGGGAGGATTATAGAGGTCATGAGGTAATGGGACACCTCCAACGTCAGTCTTCACTTTCACTCTTGATGGAGACCAGGTCTCTTTTTTACCTGCTGCTGCATACACCATGCTACCTGGGCTGCAAGCTTCTGGCAGTTCTCAGGCCTCCACCTGCAAGTTCACCACAGAAGTGCTGGGATTACAAGCAAGCTCTACTGCGCCCTGCCCTGTATAGGTTCCGAGTGTCCAAACCCAGGTCCTTGTGTTTTCGCATGATGGCATGCATATTCGGCCATCTCCCTGGGTCATGTGAAGACTGTTCTGTCAAGCGGGTAGATTCTATCAGTCAAATACGATGTGGGAGGAGCCAACCTGGATTCAAGAGGATTGACAGGGACTGGATGCTGATCTGCACTGAGGCCATGGGACTCGAACAGCCCTGCTGCGTTTGTTTCTATGCCAACCCCAGAGCAAGCCCAGGAGTGCAGGCACCAAATGGAACCCCCTGTGAATTTCCTTTTCCTTACCCCTTCCTCCAACTACAAGATATACTCCAGTACTACAGAATGGAAGTATTGTGACATTCACAAAAACAGTTAAAATTTTTTTAAAAAGTCAAAATTTATAGTTTAAATCCATCCATACTACAAGTCCCTGAAAAGGCCTCTCATAAAGACTACATCACCCAACCTTGAATGACAGAGCATTCGGGGGACAAAATTTAGCATTGTGCATAACAAATGATTGCAATTGAATTTAAAGGGGGCCCACAATGAAGTTTTGTTTGTGTGGTTTCTATTTTCTTTCTACAATTCCCATTTTACAAATTATCTTAAATGATCATGAACCACTTTTATGATGGCTGAATCAATCAGGATCCCAACAGGAGACAAATGACATGGGAAAACATGGAGATTCTGAAGAGGGTCAGGTTATATGGCACCTAAAAATATGGCAACTACGACACAGTGTGTCTGACCCACGACACACAGCAAGCTGCTTCCCAGTGGTCACACATCCCCTTCACCCATATTCTACTAGACAGAGGAAGCCATGTGACCACTTCAACAGGAGAAGGCTGACGTGTCAGTGGACCCGGAAATAAGACAAACGGGGTATCTGCAAACAGCACTACTGGTGCACCCATATGCGCGAAAGGAAGTGTCTGACAGGAGTGCCAAGCCACATGGGAACGAGAAGCTGTTGCTGGGCAAAACCCATGAAAACCATCTCCTTAAGGAAATGCTGCCTGACTCTACTAACGTGGACAACACGGGAACAGGTATGGGCTGAGGTCACTTGGGAGGCTAGTCATGGATAAAGCAAAATCAACTCTGGAGACCCCGTGCCTGTGGGGTGGTGGGACACATCGACTTCTAAGAGCCCCATCGGCATTTATTCCATGCAGAAGAGTGTGTGCTACTGTGGCTGGGGGCCAGGGTGGAAGCAGACAGCACACACACACACACACACACACACACACACACTGTAGGCCGCTCCGATGCTCCTGGTGGGCTCCTTCATCCACCTATTTTCTGACAAGTGTGAAACTCTTGTATATTGTTCAAAGAGAATCAATAGTGGAACACTTCCGAGTCAGTCTGGGACATTTCGACAGAAGGCATCTGAAATGAAATAGCTCACAAAAGGAAGAAAATTAACAGGTATGGGGATCTGGCTGCACCCAGGGTGACTTCATTGCTGCTGCTGTAAAATGCACCCCTACAGAGTCCAGATAAAGGGCCTCCAAAACATAGAACCAGGGGGTTCCTAAAACCACCACGGCACCTGCCAGAGAATCACAGAGGAGCAGAGGCCAGATATTACTGGCAACACGGAGGAGAGCAATCTTCAATGTTTCTAGCACCAGGAAGCTGCTGTGCCTCCCACCCTGGGTGGCAATTTCCTTCTGAAATAGTGAGGCTCCTTTTAAAATTGTATGTTGCTTCTTCCCCTCCCTAAGAAGTCCTGAACGCGATGATTACAAGAGAGCTGCTCGCTGAAAAGAAGCCCTGCACTGCCAGTTTCTGCCCCCACCTTCCTTTATGTGCCTACCAAAGTCACATCTTTGTTTGGGATGTCAGCCTCACTTGAAGACAGGAGCTAGGGACATATGTTGGCTCGCAAAGTCATAAATTGTTGTGATAGATTGTTGTGAATGCTATGGAGGAAACTGTCTTCTCTTCTCTCTGAGCTCACAGGTTGATGGTCCATCCCTGGATACAATAGTATGACCAAGATTAGCAAGAGCATTAGGTTTAATAGGGTCACAAGGATAGGCCCTCCTCCAATAGTACTATTGGCTTTATAGAAGAGTAAGAGGCAACTATGACAGTCTGTCTCTATCCTTTCCCCCATTTGTACACACACAGATCACACACACACAGATAACACACACACACACACACACACGGGCACAGAGTGGGGGCAGGTGAGGACACAGAACAAGGATGGCTTCCTACAAACCACAGAGAATCAGAAACATCACAAGAACTGCCTGAACCTGGGCTTCTAGCTTTCACCACTTGAAGAATAAAATATTCTAATACTGCAGCCAGCCTAGCTATGATATTTGAGGTGGCAGTTATTAACAGTGAGCGTCTGAGTCATGTGTTGCTAGTAGCTTAAGCAGTAATGATTATCTCATGTGGATTCTGTGGAGGAAGAGCTGGGTAGAGGCTCGGCCAAGCTGTTCTCATCTGGGGTCTTCTATGTAACTGTTCTCAGATCTCTGCTGGGGACTAACCAAGGTGGGAAGATCAGCTTCCAAAGAGGCTCACTCGTGTGGCTAGCGAGTCAGTGCTAGCTGTTGTTCGGACCTTCAGCTCTCCTCCACATGTGCTCCTCATGATGTGGAGAGTAAATTCCCCACAGCAAAAGAGCCATGACACTAGATGGAAATCAAGTCTCAGAAGTCAAACATAATCTCTTCTGCCAGGAAGGTCAGCTCTGATGCAGAGTGACAGACACCAGTATGAGAGCAAGCAATGGAGTTGGATAGTCTACACCGGTGGAGTCAAAGAGCCCGGTCATTTGGTATAGTGGATATCTTACAGTCATCAGGCCTTCTGAGGGATAGCCCTCAGCTAGAGACTAAGAGGCATCACTTCCCCAATCTTCTGCCCCTTGGGCAGGATAATCCCATGCTGTGTGTATTATACTGGCTCCCAGAGCTCCCCGGAAGATTATACTCTAGCTGGCCACAGTAGCCAAGAGTTGGTGCTGTGCCTTTGTCTTCCGGTCTTTGATTTACATCTCCACTTCCCCACAGTTCGAAAGATCGTCTTTGTCCTCAGGTCACAACTCAGAATCTGCCCCTGGGAACCCAATGAAGGTGATTCAGGGACTGCGTTTCCCGTATTCATGGCGCTTTTTCCACAGCAACATAAACGCACAGATCAAGCACTCTGCATCTCTCTAAAAGGATATAAGCTATTATCAGCATGTGCTTTCACAGAATCCCGTGTTTGGCAATCCCCCAGCTGGCAAGTCAAGACCACATTAAAAAAAAGTGAAGATTCTTTGTTTAACGATGAAAGCGAGAGTCTTTGTGTTCTAAAAGTAAGGTAAGGGCAACTTTGGAAGTTCTGTCCCACAACTAAATGTGCTCAGACTGGAGATTTGCTCTAGGAAATCTCTCTGCTCTGGAATAAATAAATCTTTAGTGGCCTCATAGTCACCGCTAGGGTGCTGAAACCCACTGAAGCAGAGTTTCCTAGAGGCTGGGAATGAGAGATGATGCTAACAGACCCAACACCCAGTCATAGACTCAGACCTTTAGGCCAGGTTACCTCCTTACAACTTGTTTCAATTCTTGGGAGAGAAAACAAAGACCTCCTATGTTGTATTTGGGCTATCTTTGACCAAACAAATCCCACGGGTTCCCCTTTATTTCCCAACTTCCCTGGCTTTAGCCCACACCATGTAAGCAGTTCTGGCCGGTGGACACAGAAAGTACTGCAAGGCAATGGGGCCAGGTGAATCCTTACTCTCTTCCCTCCCGGAACCACCAGAACTAGGAAATCACACCCTTTTAAAACATGCTCCCTATATCTTGGAGCCTTGAGTTCAAGTATGAGCCTGCCATTTAATCTTGGGCTTATTATCCGACCTCTACAAGTCTTGGTTCTTGTCTGTAAGGTGGAGGTAGTAGGACATCCCTAATAAGGCTACTGCGGACATTAAATGAATTGCTATGTCTAAATGTTTAAATTAATGCCCTTCATATGATAGATGTCTCAGTTGCTTAATAAACACTGAATTTAAATATAAGAAAATAATAATTAGACTGAAACATAGCATTCAAAAGCAGCTGGTCAGATTAAGTGAATTCATTTACAGCACAGTATTAAAAAAGAACATACATGTGTAGGTATGTGTTCATATGTGTGCCTATGTGTACACTAGTAGAAATACCCATATTTTATACTTTTAAAGTCAGGACTGGGTCTAGAATTCAGGATTTGGTTCCTTAGCCCCTAATTCAACACTGGCTGAATGCCCATGCAGCCCAAAGGGAGGCTTTAAAAGGTTTTTATATTGCTTTGCACTTTACTGGGAGATGTGCACCAGTCAAGTCCCAAAAGAAAAGGTTAAGTGTGGTTCAGAAGTTTTTCAGGCAGCAGTGGCAAACCAACATTAGACAATAAAATTAATTCAGTGGGCTGGAACTTCTTTACAACAAAATAAAAAGAATTAAAATTTCTCAGTGCACTGTATATATTGGGGCAAACGATAGCTGTGCACACTTCTGGGTTTGCTGGACAAATCGATTTCTTTCTGTGGATCATTTTAAAAAGTTCCAAACATGGGCTCCATGCCCATCCCTTTAAGCTTTTTGTCTCCGTTAGGGTTTCCATTGCTATGAAAAGACACCTTGACTATTACAACTCGTATAAAGGAAAACATTTAACTAAGGTGACCGCTTACAGTTTCAGAGGTTTAGTTCATTATCAACATGGCGGGGAGCATGGCAGCTATGATTACAGCGGCGTGCAGGCAGACATGGTGCTGGGGCTGAGAATCCTACGCCTTGATCCAAAGGCAGCAGGAAATGAACTGTTTTACTGTGCATGGCTTGAGTATCTAAGAGCCCTTCCAGCCCACTCCACCATGAGTTTCCTCCACAAGACTACACCTACTTCAGCAAGTCCACACCTCCTAGAAGTGCCAGTCCCCTTGGGGGACATTTTCTTTCAAACCACCACTGCTTCTCTTCATTGACTATTGTTTCCTCGGCACCTGCCCTTCTAGGACCCTGGCCCAACTTAATCCACTGAGGCAATGCTTGCTTTGTTTACCATTTGGAAGCTGCAGCAGCATGGACATAGTCCCCACCCAGTGGACAGCCACTAAATGCTGATCAGTTAAATAATTGAATTACAGCTCCATAACCCAGAGGCCATCCACTTCCCAAATAACATGTTGGATCACAGAATAAACATGCACACATTTCTCCCTTCTCTGTCTTCAATTATAGGACTCATTCAAGCCCTGGATATTGACCTGCTCTTTTGGTCAGAGTTTCCTAATAACATCTTACACAGCTCCTCAAGAAGGACCAGCATCCTCTGCATACAGATGTGGACACTCAGCCCCACGGTCATGTATTTGCCAGTACCTCTGTGACCTGATAGCGCCTGCCCTGCCAAGTTTATGGGTACTTCACACAAAAGAACACGTCTGCATTCTCCTCCAACCAGAAACTGTGGTCTAAGTGGACCTGCGACCCATGTGCATGATACAGTGAACTCATGAAGCAAAAGTGTAAGATACCGTCATTACAAAGTCCTGGATTCCTGCCTACATCACTAGTGTTACCTACCCAAGTGTCTTAATCAGGGTTACTATTGCTGTGATGAGACACCACCACCAAAACAACTTGGGGAGGAAAGGGTTTACTTCGCTCACAGATCCACATAACAATTCATTATCAAAAGCAATAAGGGCAGGAACTCAATAAGGGCTGGAACCAGGAGGCAGAAACTGATACAGAGGTCATGAAGGCATGATACTTACTGGCTTGCTCTCCATGACTTATTCATCCTGCTTTCTTATAGAGCCCACGACCACCAGCCCAGGGATGGCCCCACCCACCATGGGCTGGACCTTCCTCCACCAATCATTATTTAAGAAAATGTTTTCTGCTGGATCTTATGGAGGCATTTTCTCAACTGAGGCTCCCTCCTCTCTGATGACTCTAACTTGTGTCAAGTTTACATAAAACTAGCCAGTACCAGGTCTAACTTAGACAAAGTTCCTTCCCAGGGGACAAAGCAATCAAGACATATGTCCCTTTAAAGCCCCAGAAAAGTGGCTAGCCATGGCAGGATGAGACCTAAGAATGTGACTGTCATACCTTCTCCAAATTGAATAGCATCTTAAGGGACATGAATGCATGGGGATTCTCATCACTGAGAGAGGCCTGAGGACATAGTCAGACTTGTGTCACATCCTCAGGAACCTGAGGGAGGTGCAGATGGGTCATACAGGGTCACAGTGTGGCACAGACACGACTCTAATTCAACCACTCAGAGTTGCAGCAGAAACTCGAGAGAAGAAGGCAGCATGGAAACCTGGCCACTAACAGCTACAGCTCAGAGAGGCTTGACCAGAGAACACACTAGCAGCCCCAAGAGGAAATTGTGCATAGTCCTCAGGGGAGGAAGGTTTCTTCCGAGGCAGGGGTTAGGTACAGCACCCTGGCTGCCCAGTGGTGGAAGGAGCAGGAATATGCCATAGGCAGCAGAAGAACAAGCTTTCGGGTGTGAGAGGAAAGCAAATTCTTGCTCATCCACTGGCAGCCCATTGTATAAAAACGCACCCAAGAAAGAACTCCTTGTAACAGGGGCCACATTGCCCCTGGTGACCTCTCTCAATGCCACAGGACTGACGGATCAAGAAGTCTATAATTTGGCCAAGAGAGCAAAGAAATAGCCAACAGTCCCAAGGTACCTGAGACCAGAACATCAAGTTTTAAAAGCATATATTAGTGTTCAGAAAATATGATTACTTTCTCTTCTCCTTTCTCTCCCTCGTTCCACCACCCACAGTCCTCCTCATTTATGTACCCACCCATCTACCCATCTATTAGCCAACAACCCAGCCACTCTTCCACCCTAATCATTCACTTATCCAGCACACGCCTTCTTAGCTAGACATGCATTCGTCCATCCATTCATTCACTCAACTATCTGTCTATCGCCCTTCTGTTCATCCATCCATTAATCTATCCACCTACGTACTTATCCACCCATCTGTCCATTCATGCACCTACTGTGTATTAAGCATCAGCTCCATATCCACTTTAAGGGTCCTCTCCTTGTATAATACTTCCCAATTGACCTAACTAAATTATGATTATCACTTTGCTTATCCTTCTGTGGTGTTTTTGTTTGAATATATGACTTATGCTTACAAATAGCTTGTCTATGGCTCTACCACATAATGGAATTAAACTGAACTAAAGACAGTGATTGAAATGATCATTATGTCATCTTTTATTGAGAACTTATTGTGCTCCTGGTTACTGGGCGAGTCCTCAGAAGGCTCTCAGCTTAGACGTCATGAGCACCCTGTGCTACAGCAGCAAGGCACAAGGGTGCCCAGGCCTGTCCAGCCCCAGCCTGCATTCTCGGAAACAGGAGAGGGCGAAGGAAGGACGTTTGGGTTTTTATGCACTCCTAATTTCCTCCTGTCCCCAGAATGAAATGATCCTTGTCTGCCTTTCACAATCATTATATTTCTCCTTCAGAATCGTCAAAGGATTTCCCTGAAGCTTATCCTGTTAACACATAAAACAGAAGTTGAAAGAGCGAAGCTGGAAAATGACAAATCTGACCCCCAGGGGGCCAGCTCCTTCTTAACTCACCGGCACTCTACAGGGTTCTCGTGACTGCTGTTTTTGGTTGTTCTTCCCAGACATGACTAGAAGCACGGCTTCCTTCACTCGTTTGCTCATCTCTGAGGAAGGAAGCAGATACTCACACTTCCCCAGAGAAGGTTCAATCTGCTTCCATCCCTTGGTATTTACGTGTGTCTCCATCTGAGAGAGACGCACGGGCAGATTCCTTTGGGAGCACCTTCTTGGCTACTCTAAGATGAAATTCAGAACTGACTCCAGGTCCAGAAACAGCCTATCCCTAAAACTGCAGTTCTGGCCAACCCCAGAGCACCAAATGGGTCTATGGGATGTGCAAATGAAGCAAGTTGACCAGCTGTCCCCCTTCCTGGGGTCTTTGTTGGGATCCTGCTTGAGTCCCAAGTGCTGGGAGGTCTCCTCCAGCTGTCCTCCAGCCATGGCTTCCCTAAGGGGATTAGGAGCTCATGTAAGCCCAAGAGATGTGCCTCCTCCCCTCACACATCTCACATTGGTACTTCTGATCCTCAAACTCCCTGTCCAAACACACTAAGTCTTCTTCCAGAACCTGGATGACCCTTCCTAGTCAAAGTAGATGGCACTGTCATTGTGTATAGCCTTGTGGTCAAAGACAGCTGAGAGATGGCTCATGATGGACACAACACAGAAATGCAAGTGGAAATACACATGTGTGTGCACAGGTTCCCTAGTTGCACATGTGTGTACACAAGTTTCCTACATACACGTGTGTGCACAAGTTCCCTAGAGACACATGTGTGTGCACAAGTTCCCTAGTTACACATATGTGTGCACAAGTTCCCTAGAGACACATGTGTGTGCACAAGTTCCCTAGTTACACATATGTGTGCACAAGTTCCTTACATATACATGTATGTGCACAAGGGTTCCCTTGCCATGCCAGCTGGGAGGACAAAACAAAGAGGACCAAGTTGTTATTACAGAAATAAGGAGTCTGTCTTTGTTTCTTCAGATTCCCAGAGTCATATGGGTGCCCATTTCCAGTGTCCCATTGTGAAACCTTTCCCCAGGACTCCTGCCCCAATGGGCTCTCCTCGTTCTTTCCATGACCTACATTGGCTATTGCTCCAGTTGTCTTCTTAAAAGACAAACTGGTCAGATCCTGTCCTCATCTCCACCCACCCTAGGGTGAAAGTTTCTCCCTTAGCGTGGCATCAGATCTCCCTGTGATCTGCCATCTCCTGACTACCTCAGCCTTTCCACCTTCCCATCTTGCCCCTGTAAAATGCACAGAGTACCCCAGGCCTGGCAGCATCCTGCTTCTAACGAGCCATTTCAGGTTCCTGCCATATTCAGGGTTCTTCCTTTTGGTAGTGTGGCGGGGGGGGGGGGGGGGGAGGTCTCATGCACTCTAAGATCTCCCAGGAAGAATTAACCTCTCATGCACTCTAAGATCTCCCAGGAAGAATTAACCAAGTGCCTTTCTCTCTTCCCTCCTGAAGTCCACCCATTCCTCTGTACCATGAGCCCTCCATATAAGAACTACCACTTGCTCTCTTTGTACCAACACCATGTGAGACACACGTGGGGACATCAAGAATAAAAGCAACATCTGAGATGATGTTGCCCAGTGCACACCTCCGGGCCATGATGGAAGACAGCAAAGTCAGAGGTAATTTGATCGTGATGAGTTCTGAACACACAGGGAAAGACCCATGGACTCTCAAGATCAAGCAAGACAGGACAAGTAAACACAGAGAGAGCATGCACCCCGCTCCCACCTTAACCTTGATAGGTTGGGCGTTTCCAAGACAAAACTCCCCAATCGGAAATGCTCCAAATTCTGAACCTTTGTAAACACAGTGATGATGATTGGAAAGTTCAGATTTGGATGTCTTTCATATTTCATATACATATTCCATAAGCAAAAACTATGGAAAATTTCCCAAAATCTGAAACACTTTTGTTCCCACGAGTTTTAGATAAGGCAGACCCAGCCCATACTAATAAAAAACTCACATGATAGTCCCCATTTTACAAAGGAGGAGAAAAGACCCAGAGAAATCCCATCACAGGTATGGGAGAGTCAGACACAGCAGGGCCTTGACCTCGTCTCCTAGAAGAGAGTGCGGCCAATAGGGGAGAAGGATGAAGAAGGGAATTGCTTCTGTCCCTCTTTTCAAAGAGCTATATGGGAAATGCTCCAAGCAAGGGCTATTCTGATTTCTTTCTTCTGCTAATTTCAGGCACACTGAACACTGACTTGAAGAGAATCAGGAGCGCTAATGAGAAAGCTCCCTCTTCAAAACCCTGCAATGCAGAGGAGAAAAGGCTCCATATAACCCCGAGCTCTGTCGGTTGCCTGGCTGGGAATGTGCACTCCAGCTCCAGGAGGGGCTGCAGCGTTCAGGCCGGCTCTGTCCACAGCTGTGGTGGAGCAAAGCTAAAGGCTCCTTTTTATGCTAACTTGATGGCTTTACAGCATGTGTCACACACCTCTGACAACAGCCCATGCCAAGGATGGTAGTGATCTTCCCATTTTACAGATGGGGACACCAAAGTCCTGAAGAACAGAGCCACATGCCCGAGTGCCAAAGTCAGTAAAGTATGCACTGGGATCTTGGGACTGTAGCCTCCCCAGCCGTTCCTCAGCTATTTGCTTTCTATCTCTTTGG
Organism: Chionomys nivalis; assembly: GCF_950005125.1. Classification (NCBI taxonomy): domain Eukaryota; kingdom Metazoa; phylum Chordata; class Mammalia; order Rodentia; family Cricetidae; genus Chionomys; species Chionomys nivalis. The sequence continues at coordinate 26,493,455 of NC_080090.1, read as the reverse complement.
GTACTTTTGCAGTAGCATGGGTCTAGCAGAAAAGGCTAATTAGAAGTCAAGGCCTGTAATTAGCATTATTCATGAATGGGAAATCTCCCTCTTCTCTGAACCTACAATGCAGACAAAAAAGGGCTCCATGTGACCCTCAGCTTTGATGGTGGCATTGCTTGGGATGTCCATGCCAGCTCCAGGAGGGGCCAGGACATCCAGCCTGGCTCTATGCACAGCTGTGGTAAACTGTGGGTTCCGTATCTGACTCTTGCTGCCACCCTGTGACGAACGGTGGCAATGGCAAGCAGGAAAACACTGGGCTAAAGCACAGGCTGGAAGAGGGGGGCCCTGACACTGGGACTCCCCCAAATGAATCCCTCAACATCCTCTCCTGACTGCCTTTAAGCATGGGTACTTCAGGAAGACCCTGTGGGCTGGACATGTTCCTGGTCCCCAGAAGAGCACATGTCAGTCACTGAGTATTGGTACCAAGGAAAGCAAGAGCGGAAATGGGGTGTCTTAAGGGGCCCAAGGACAACTGACCTTCTTTGGGAAGGCACTTAGGTTTGTATTCCCGTTTAATGGCGTGTCCCAAGGCTCCCAAACAGGCACCTGGATGCTTATTTAGAAACCAACTGAGCCCTTGGTGATACCAGCTGCCCCAACGCTTCCAGAACCAACCACATCCCTTCTGGTCCGTTCTCTGCGGGGCTGAGCAATGTGCTTATCTCCCCAGCAGAAGCACGCCACAGAGGATGCCCTCCTGCAGGTCACTTGACTCTAGTACTATGCTCTTTCCCAAACAGAGTCTGGAGTAGAGATGAATCTGCCTTCATTCCTTTTGGAGCCAGAAGGAAAAGCCCAGTTCCTCCAACAACCACCCTACGGTCGTCTCCTTGGAAGAATTACATAAGACACATGTGAGTCCACACTGTGCTGAGTAATCCTGGGCTCAGCCGTCCTGTGCTGCTGTCATGGGTACGATGTCTCTCTCTTCAGGTTCAAGCTAATTAAATGCCTTCTCCTGCTGCCACCTCTTCTCCAGGGCTCACTGACAAGACTACGGGACCCAGACTGCGCCACAGGTGTAGGGCAGGCATAATGAAATCACACTTAGAAGGGTGTAGTAAGGCTTGAATGATACAATCTAAACTCTAGACTCAGCTCAGAGGGGAGGACACAAGTCACGGTGACCCCAGGATGGTCAAAGGAGAGGTGAGGCCAGGCTTCCTGGGGATCTGTAAGTTCTCTGCAGAGAAACTGGGGCTCAGTCTCCAGGGCGACTCCAAAGGGACTCCCTGAAAATAGACAGTGGGATCCTTAATTCCTCCTCAGCAGGAGAAAGCGGAAGTCTCCTTGCCAGGCTAAAAACTGCTTCCACTGAATGTTTTCCTCAATTAGAAGAGATTTACATAACAGAATAGTAGCAGGGCCTGGAGGGAGAAATGAGGCCAAACTGAGCCTTCCAGTCTTGGGCATGAGTCACCTAGGGGTAACCAAGAGGTGAGGCTCAAGAGTGGGTCCTGTTAGGCTCTCGCACAGTTGATCGTCTGCTCTCTGGATCCCAGCTGCTTGACCCAGGGCCAGATATGAAAGCCATCCAAGTGCTAGGAATGATGGGACCTGCTCCACTCAGCTTGCAGGGAAGGCAAGGATACTGAGCATATCTGAGGTTTCTGAGGGCTGCCACCACAGCAATGGACACACGAGACCTTAGAAGACAGGGGACCTATAGAGTCTGGAGGTGTTGGTCCCCACACACAGCTTACAAAGAGCCCTCCTTACATTTCAACATCTCTTCGATCTCCGTTCCAGGCAGAGGCAAACCGCGTCTCACGACTCGGTTTCTGTTGCTTGCCTAAAGACAGACTCCCACATTCCACGGTCATTGCCATGGGGTCCCTGGATGCATGAAGGGTACTGGGATGTTGCTGTCACTCATGAAAGGGACTCTGGTTTCTTAAGCTCTAGAGTCAGAACACAGGATGGAAATGAATACAAAAGACCACATTCTCCTGCAGCCTTGACCTTCTCAAAGAGAGAGAAAAGGGAGGAAGGATGGAGGGAGGGATGTGGTCATAGAAGCTGCAGTCTTGCCTCTGGTCCTGTGTGGATGGCGAGCTAACTACTCACCTACAGTTCTCACGGTGGTGGGAATGGTGGAGGAATCAGTCCAGGGAGGCTTAGCTTCATCCATCACTTCTGGAGGCACCGGGCTGGGCTTTGCCCCAGGCCTCAAGCTCAAGAACTAGAGGCCAAGGTCACCTACAGTACAGTGGAGGACACAAGCCAATAAAAAGCAAACCAACAAATTCATAACTTATTTATATTCGGGACCAGTACTGTCAAAGAAGTCGCAGGGGTAGAAGTAGTACTGGGTGTGTTCTAAGGCTGGCTCCCGGTCAAGTAAGAGCAGGCATCCAGACTGCAGGGCTGTGGGCTGGCTGGGAAGACTGTCCCATCCCTACCAAAGATAAAGAAAATGTATCAATTTAAATAGTAATAATAGAAACTCCAGAAATATAAAAGAATAGAGATTTTTAAAAGTGGGAACAAGCTAGTGGGATTGAACCAAGCTGAAGAGAAATGAAAAGCCCTAACCTCCACCTACAGGGAAAGCTGAGAAACTCTCCCACAGTGCAAAGCAGGGGTCTTCCCATCCACCGCAGGCTGTGAACATTTCACCATGATCACCTCGACATTCACTCAATGCTGTGCCTTGCCCTGGTCATGAAGAATATAGATGGGCAAAGTAAGATCCTATTTAGAGAAGCCTCAACTTGGAACCCAAGCCCCATGCCTTGATCCCTCAGGGAAATGGGGACATACAAGGCAAAGACAGGCTTTGCTGCTTGCGACTAACTCAGCACTGGCAGAGAGCTGGGAGTCGCTCCACTTCTTTCTTGAATGTTTCCATAGTATTACATGGCCAGAGGACAGTCCCTTAAAGGGGACAGGCGATCCTTCATGGTATCCACACCTTCCTGTTTTCAAGTCACCATCAAGCAGATTGCAGCTTGAGAGCTAGTAGGTCCCAAAAGTCCAAGAGCAGGCCGTCAGAGTGCTTCCAAGAGCTAAGGCAGCAGCCCAGCCCCAGAGTGTGCAGCTCGAGCTTACATCGGTAAAGATCTGCATTTCCTCCGGAGTCTAGGCATCATGGCATAATTACCTTATTTTAATTAGCTGCTGTTAATTCCTGTTATTACTGTTACCCTTAATTTATTTGACTGCTGCAATGAGGGCACTGGGGAGCTGAAGCAGGCAGCTTGCTCGCTCCTAGCAAACTATTACATCATCGTTTATCTTTTTAAAGCCAATCTCAAAAAACAGTACAAGCCCGGTATAAAAATCTCTAACTATGAGGATCTTACAAGCGGATAAGAAGGATGTGCTAAGATCTTTTTTCTGAAACAGATAAAAAGGTAGCTAAAACTGATACGACCCATTTGTAGAATTTTTAAAGCATAGTTTGGATGAATAGCAGCATCTCAAAATCATCCAAATCCCTATCGCCCTACTGACTAAAGGCTGGGAATAAATAGTGAAAATAATTCAATAGCACTTGCCATTACTGAGCCTTCGCTGTTTAATTCTACCCTAAACATGATATCTATGACTTCGTTTAATACTAATAACAGGGCCAATGAGTGGATTTTATTTTTCCCTTATCAAAGTAAACTACAGCAAAGTTGAGCAGCCCGCTTAAGTCCACACAGTCTGTGAGCAGACAAGCAAGGGCTTGGACCTAGATGATTCTATGACCTGTCTCTAAGCGCCATGTTGGCTATCTTCGTTTTCAATCGCAGAGCTGTTCTGAAGGCAGAGTGACTGCACACTGCGTATTTTAAATGTTGTCTGTCCAGCTCTTGGTGAATGTCCAGTGAACAGCAGTACGTTGTTGTCAGGAGAGCCATTGCCGCCATCTTCATTGTCACCATCAAGTCTCATGCTAGGGAGCCACAAGAAAGATGAGAACAAGCAAAGGCCTCAAAGAGTCTGTGGAGATCAGAGAATCACCCACTACACGTCACCCCTGTGCCACCCACCAGTGAACTAAATGCCAGGTCAACTATAACGACCCGAGTAAGGGTGAAAGGCACAGAGGATGAGACAGACAGAGAACGGTGGAAGCAATTGCGAATCCAGCACAGCGCCCTTGCAGAGTGGGAACTCAGATACCAAACTCAAGAACTGTGCTGAGGATGCAGAAGTCAGCAGGCTGACAGGGACCAGGGCAAGATATTGGGACTGTAGGGAGAAGAGAAGTCGAAGGAGAAACTGTTCAGGGTGAGTCCCTGGGGCTCAAGGTCAGCTGACACATGGGCCAAGTACATCTCTGAAGGCAAGGCTGGACCATCATGGGCGAGGAAGCATCACAAACGGTACATGGCCTCCTGGCCCACCTCTCTCCCATGTTACTTCCTACTTTCCCTTCCAGTCTCCAGGAAATGCCATCCTGTTAGGAAAGCCTCCTTTGACTCCAGAACAGAGCAGGTCTTCAGGTCACATGTTGTCTGCATTCTCTTCTGTATCACAGAGGCACCTACACACACTAGTCTAACCATTTGAGAAACTCCTGATTCCAGCACTAGGCTGTAACAGCCACGAGGGTGAGCAAGCTTAGTCTTCCGCTGTTTGTCCTTACAAGGCATGATTCTGGAGACAGAGGACCAGGATGTAGAAAAAGAAGAAAACTGATTGTGGAATGATGGATGGACCATCAAGTGCAGACTGTTTTCCCGTGCTCTGTCCAAGAACAAACCATGATCCAAGGCAGCAAAGTCCCCCCCTGGAGGTGCCCTCCACCTTCTAACTATAAATGAAATGGAGAAAGAATGTGTTATTGGTTTATTTTGACATCATGGACTAAAAGGTGCTCCATAAGAAGGAACGTACTAACAGCCATCAGCTCTCAGATTGGTACTGCACTGTTTGAGGGTTGGACCCAAGGATGTTCTACAGTGCATAGGGCATGTTTCTCTTCATACTGCAACCCTGCCCCTTCTCCTCCTTTGGCCAGCCAATGGGGTCTGAGAATGAGGTCATGCTTTTCTTCATACTCCAATCCTGCCCCTTTTCCCTTCAGCCAGCCAATGGGGTTGAGAAAGAGGACACACAGTGCAGGGCCATGAGCCACAGCAATGAGAATGCAGTGGTCTCACAGGGATAGCTAAGGCAGCTGAACTTACCACTGTATATAGAGAGCACACGCTTGGAAATGGTTTCTCCGTCACCCATCCAGGCAAAAAAAAAAAAAAAACCTCATATGGAGCTTTGGTAGTTATGGATTAGTTCAACCTCACACAGTCATATCACAAATATGGGAGTCTTTCCCCAAAGAAAGAGTGGCTACCGGGCTAGGCGGTGGTAGCGCATGCTTTTACTCCTAGCACTCGGGAGGCAGAGGCAGGCGGATCTCTGTGGGTTCAAGGCCAGCCTGGTCTACAAGAGCTAGTTCCAGGACAGGTTCCAAAACTACAGAGAAACCCTGTCTTGGAAGAAAAAACAAAAAAAAGGAGTGGTTACCAGCGTAACATTTCACCCAAGGAAAAGAAGTGATCAAATTAGTTTCTAAACAACCGTGAAGTTGTAACTAATATGACACATCTTCTTTTGGTGCACACACGTGTGCACACACGTGTGCACACACACACATACCCCATACACATACCCTACACACACACACACACAACACATGCACACACACAACACATATACATGCACACACACACCTCACACACACACAAATTCACCTGTGCAACACTATGAACGGAAGACACTTCTCTTAGATGTTCAGCTAATGAACCCCCCCACTAGCCAGCAGTCACAGTTGAAGACAGGGTGGACCCGGTGAGAACCTATCTTTCCCTTATGATCTTATTGATCTCAGCCTATAAAGTTCATTTGTTCCCCACAAATACTTATGGACAGTGATTGCTGTCAAAGCCAAAACCTTTAGAGCAATAACCAAGCTAGACAAAGGTCCTGTCTGGCAACCAGACATTCTTGAGATAGTCTGGGGACGAAACAATGCAAGTGACCATGGACAGTAGGTATGTGACTGACTCAGAGAGAATAAAAGCTGGAGTAACGGTCACTGCTATTTGCTGAATTCCTGGGACTTCCAGACACTGAGCAAAATCTTGTCCTCGTGATCTAATTTACATTCACAACAGTGCAATGAGTTAGAGGTCATTTCAAGATGAGTTAAAAGGAGAGCTAAGAAATGATGCTGGACCACATCCTGCCCACGGTACAGCCAGGATTTGAACCCATGACTAGCCTCTAGCCTCAGGAAGCTGCTGCTTCTGCTCCATTGCTGGCGAAGGGCCCACTGAGACATGGCTTCTGAGATGCACATCTCTCCGTCCCCAGCTCTAGCTGGGCTGTGAATACAGCATACTTGTTGAATCTAGACGAGATTTTTTTTTTTTTAATTTGGCAGCTTAAAGCAATTAACGTCATTTAGTCAAGCATGTTATTAAGTCAACATTCAAGGAAGGGTGGATCGGGAGAAATGAATATACCAGGTTATATAAATACCAATTTACTCACTGTCTAAAATATCACAGAACTTCATCATATGTCAAATATTCCAGTCCCTTTATTCCTGCCTTTTACACTCAGAGATGATTCCATTCTCGTACACAGGACGAGGCTGTGGTACAAGGATTCCTGGGGGAGGATGTTAGCAGAAATGGAGAATTCTTTACTAAAACTGAAGAACACTTCTGCCTCCCTTCCTGCTGGGACTGCTTGAACACTCGTTTGGCCATTCAGCTAAGTCCTCCCTGGTGACTCTGCTGCCAGACAACAAAGGTAGGTAGAGCCAGAGGCAACTCCACACCTTCTCTTCCTGCTGATGCTGTGGAGAGGGGAGAGGCAAAAGATGTTAGGTGGAAGGGTGGATGCTTGGAGGAGTGGAATAAAGGATGGACCACTAGCCTCTCGATGACCTCTAGACAGAAAGGTCTGACCTCCTGCCCTCTGGAGCCCGGAGCTCTCAGCAAACTCTATCATGTGCGGACCCACGGAAAAGCATCGAGGTGCCCAGGTGCTCAGGTTCAGAGCTGTAGACCAGGGATGTGCACTCCCCTGTACAGAGATTTCATCTAGCAGCACCAGGCCAAACAACTAAAAGGAGGAAAAAACGGTACCTGAGGGACAAGAAGAGATTCCCAGGAAAGGGTAGACGATAAAGTTAATCTTTAGACAAGCAAATTAAATGTGAACATAACTATCACATTTGCATCCGGGATGCAGCTCTCCAAGAGGTCCCTTCCCTCCTAATTTCAAGATCTTGGCTTCTGACACGCAGCATGAGGATGGAACACACACAATTCAGGGGCTCCCTGTAAGGCTAACTGAAAGAATCCTGTCCACACCTAATCACCTGTGGGGAGGCACTACCATGTCCGGGCACACCGAGGAAAGCAAGGCATAGATCCTGACTTCAGAAGGACAGCTGATATTGAAGATGAGCAAACCAGTAACTGCCCCATAAGGAGAATAAGAAGCCCGAGTGCAGTGGATGCTCTGAGGAGGCGACAGGCAGGACGACACAGGGGCCAAATCACTGTGTAGATTACGTAAGCTCAAAGCAACATTCTACAGGTTCCTAAGACCACTGCCCAGTCTGAGCTTCCCAGAGTCTACTCTTCCATTCTTCCTCCCATCTTCTAATAACTCGTCCCCATTGTTTCTGGTCATTGGAAATGATTTGGAAACACTCTAGTCTCCATATTGCCCCTGACTGGGCCTACCACACATTACAGAGCTTGGAACCCACTAAAGTGACTAACAGCAGTGAGGGAAAGCAAATGGTTAAGAATATAGGTTCTTCTTCACTTCCGATAGGGTGGTACCCAAGAGACATGCTGTAAGTTGCAAGTATTTAGTATACCTAACACTATGTTAACAGTTCACTAACACAGTCCACTCCAGAGCAAGGCATCCCAGCGACATAAAATAGGTATACAAATCAGACACTGGGATAATCAGAAGGAAATTTACTTTTAAAACAATTGTTTGCTATACATACAATTTTGCCATTTACTTAAGATAGACATGCTTATTTATTTTTACATAAAAATTAAATATTGGTTGAATATCTGAAAACACAGGACACACAGCATCTTGCTCATTTCCCAGCTCTGACCGATAGTTTCATTTTATGATGATGAATACTGAAAACTCTACATCACGCAACTATACAATTTAAAATTATAGACGTGTGTTTACAACCATTTTAGAAATTTTTCACTAATTTTAAACCAAAAAGTCATAGAATTATTTGTTTCTTTTATTAAACTCATCCACAACTCAAACAGCTTATTTTTGAGGTCAAACACTCTAACACAATATAATTCGAAGTTCAAGGAAGCAGAAATACTATTCTGATACGTACATATCAGAATAGTAAGGTTATGATCAGGGGGTTATGGTCAGAAAATAGTAAAGGTCTGGTTTTCCCTAATTAAACCGTTAGGTTTCTGTAGGAACAGAAAACTTGGTGTGTGCACTAAAAACACGGCAGTGGTGACACGGAACGACCCCAGTCTGAGCCAAGCTGTTTCACACAGCATTCACTGGGACGATCGGTGTGGATGTACACACCAAAATGTACACTGTGTTTCGGGAACCAAGGAGGCAAGGATGAAATGAAGCCACACATGCAGCCCAAGAGAGGACCATCAGAATCAACTCGCATTGACTAAGTGTTGGCTTTGAATGTATTCTTGGTCACAAACCTTTTGCTGTTGCCAATTTTTCCCAGCCCCCATATTCAGTTACACCCCCTCATGTGAGGTTGCAGCCCAGAGCTTAAGACGCTGTCCCAGTGTAGAGTGCCAACTGTGTGCCCACACGGTCACAAGTCTGTCTGAGAGCATCGGGAGCGCCATACTGCACATAAGAAGAGAACTAAAACTTCAGTGCTGCTTCTACTGAATAGGAAACACCATAATAAGGCTGAAAATTGTCTGGAGAGGCCTCAGCATTCACACGGTCCTGCAGCAATCAGTGTCAGCACTGGCCAGCTTGACCACTCTGTCAACGTCACAGGATCACCCTGAACTCACGTCCCTCTAGACAGTTATGAGAGGACTCACTCACGGAATTATCAGGACGATAAGCAAGTGCAAACACTGTGACTGTCTGCTTAGCCATCACTGTTGCTGCCATTGTTGAACAATGCTCAGCTTTGGTCCTAGAATTGCACCGAACTCGCCTATCATTTACACATGCTCTAAAGTACTATCTATAAATGTTTCATATACACCGAGTCACAAAATCAATTCATTGGGCACCATTGACCTTTTGAGGAGGTCAGAGCAGAATAGGGGTAGAGCAGTGGAACACATCAGAACAGAACCAAGTTGAGTAGAATAAAACAGAACAGAACACAAAACACGATGCTAGACTCCTCAGTCACGGTTGTGAGTATTGACAATCACAGCACCCAGAAGGTTGTGGACTGAGAGTTCAGGGCAAGTTTCGGCCTATAGAGGGAGGTCCAATCTCAATAATAATAATAATAATAACAATAACAAGCCGGGCGGTGGTGGCGCATGCCTTTAATCCCAGCACTCGGGAGGCAGAGGCAGGCGGATCTCCGTGAGTTCGAGGCCAGCCTGGTCTACAAAGGGAGTTCCAGGACAGCTCCAAAGCTACAGAGAAACCCTGTATCAAAAAAACCAAAATAAATAAATAAATAAATAAATAAATAACAATAAGAATAATAACAGTGACGATAGCAAACTATATTCCAGAGACTAAGACTAAACGACAGTTGGCAAATGAGTTTCACCTCTGAGACTGTGTGAGGAGCAAGGTGCTGTGCCTTACTTCCTGGACACATGGCTGTTTTTAGGAGCTTAAAAGGCACTGCCTTGGGGAACTGCAGTTCTGTACCCATCAGGCCCCCGAGGGAGCAATCCTTGCACAAGGATGAGGAGAGACCTTTTATTGAAAGCAGATGGCACCTTTCCTGCCGATGCTCACCAAACAATTTTCTGTTAAAGGGCTGGAAACCACAGGTCCCTGTAACCTATTTGGGAAGCAGAAATGCCATCAGCGATAGGTCAACAAATTTCTCTCCATCCCACAAATTGGAGAGTGGCTACTTCAACCACACTCGGTGATTTCGAAATAAACGGCTTCAACAATCAGCTGTTCACCTGGCTGCCTTCAGACTCAGGAGATGAAATGACTTGTTTCAAAGTCTACATTTCTACTGCAGAGGAATGCCTCTATTTGTGCCATCCATTCTGAGAAAGGACAAATCCCCATGCCAGCCTGGAGTTCCTCACATCTGGAATAGAGTGGCCATAGCCTCTAGCCCAGGGCAGACTCCACACACAGAGATAAGTCAGCAATCGAACGTGGCACAGGCCAGAGAGAAGGGAAGGAGTTCTCTTAGGGGAAGCCGGAGCCTTCCCGGCATCAAATGTACACCGCATTTCTCAAATTATGGTCCAAGGTCTACCAAATCTGTGAGGCAGTGCTGTGTGCAGATTCCTGGGTCCTGACTGTGTTTACTGTGTCAGAATATCTTAGTGTAAGACCTTGAAACAATGCATTTTAACAAAATCCCACGTGACACACTGCATCCAACAACAGATCCTTCGAGATGGGGCTGAGCAGCCAGATAGGGTCAGTAAGGTCAGCAGTGAAGTGGGGGCATGGCACAGTCAGAGCCACAGAGGTGTGACACGGCCAGATGCATTTGGGGAATGCTAGCAGTGCACTGTCACCAAAGCATTAGGGTGAGAACCTGAAAGGTGGCCCCAGCAGTAGAGGGATCCCGGCAGCCCACCCCAGTGGATGTTTGTGGATGCAGGAAGGAAGAAACCATTTCCAGCTCTTCACCAAAAGCAAATGTCTGTGTGTGAGCCTGTGAAGACAGCTACAGATCTGCCCAAATCATGGTGGTCTAGCCCATCTGACTTGGCTTGAAAGCAAGGAGAAGGTGGATGCCTTGGTTTTCAGGATGGGCTTTGAATGCTGAGTCAACATTTGGGGAAAATGCTCTCTCCTCCCAACCTCACTTATTACTGAAAATTCTCCTGGTGACCAGTGAGGCAAAACTGGCTGCTAGAGATTCACTAGGGAACAATCTTTCCAGGTAAAACGCTGGTATAAATAATAAATGTGATTTAACTAAGCTGGGCGGTGGTACAGCACGCCTTTAATCCCAGCACTCCTTAGGCAGAGGCAGGTGAATCCCTGTGAGTTCAAAACCAGCCTGGTCTACAGAGTTGAGTTTCAGGACAGCCAGAGATACACAGAGAAGCCCTGTCTCAAAAAGGAAAAAAAAAAATGTAACTTCCCTGAGAATAGGTTGCCAGTATCTTCTTTTGCAAAAGCAAATGAAGTTGGTTTCCAGTAAAGGCCATCCAGGGTGCTTGGAAGGGCCTGTCGGGACTCAGGAATATAGGACAGGACTACCTTTCCATGTCACCCACAAAGTCTATGGACGAGCCAAAGAGTCCTTTCCTTCTTCCCATCATAGCCTAGGTGTCCTGACATCTGGGCAAGGGCAGTCAGGATCCTGGTTTCCGGTGGGGCTCAGGGTCTTTTCCGACTCCTGTGCACTCACGGCTAGAAGGGCTAGCTCCTGTCACATGTTACCACGCCAAAGGCTCCTCCCTTCCTTCTCAGTGAACAGGTAAGGCTCAGCTGGAAGGTAAACTGTGGGCATCTGCTGCTCCTGGCCACTGACCCGTGAGTGCTCAGAGACCAAGGTCTCCACAGAGAAGTCCCGTGTCTGAGAGACTCTGGATAGAGGAGCCCTCCCCAAAGCCTCTGCGCACAACACCTGGTCAGGTCTGATACCTGAGAAGTAGAGGCTGGATAGAAATTTGTTTTTAGAAAATCTGCCTCCCACCAAATCCATATCACCTCATTCCCACGCCCCAGGGAAATGCTGTGTCTTTCAGGGCTAATGCTTACAGTGCTTCAGACAGTCTGCCCTTAGTGAGGGTTCTCAAATGGGTTGGAAGCACAGACAATAATTGATCCTGCAGGACACACGTGCCAATAAATATAGCCCAAGGTGGCTCCAGGGCTCTTCCTCCCAAGGTTCTCTCCTTGCAAAAAGGCGCTAGGACCAGCCCTTGCTAACTGCGTGCAATCCGCTGTGAATCTGGAAGCTGGGCTCTGTTTAGTCTGCATGTGTCGGAGGCTGCAGAGTGTACCTCCAGACATCCTGCAACACACAACTAAGGAATCTACTGTCATAATGTAAACAGCAGATAACACAGAGATTAAAGGGAACCCCTCCCTAAGAAGTCCAGGTCCTGTTCCATACACAAGTTGAAGAAAGAAGAACCTTCAGAAAAATAAATAAATAAATAAATAAATAGATAGATAGATAAATAAATAAATAAATAAATAAATAAAAGCGAAGTTTGCTGCCCTGTGAAGGTGAAGGGAAGAGAAATTAAAATTCACATTTCTCCCTAATGTCACTGGGAATGTGGCATCCGAGCACTTTATGGAATTAGCTGCAGCGGCTTCCTAATTGCCTTTGCCGGAGTCGCCTCCCCCAGGTTGATGGTGGCGGCTGCTGCGGCCCCATCAGTCTCGCTTGGTGCTCCTCGTGCACCCGCCCGGCACTGCGGTGCTCCTGCTGCAGCTGCCAGACCCTGCACTGCAGAGGCACTGGGACCCCTCAGCACGGCTGGATGCTTCCGATAGAGATTCCTTGAGCTGCGGATACTGATGCAGATGGGTAGGGATGCTCCCCAGAGGCAAGGAGGGGTTCATGTGGCTGGGACAAGTGGAGATGGTGAACTCTGCTCTCTAGCCATCAGTGCCTGCTGGCACTCAGAGGGCTAGGGGTGAAGGACCTGCCCATAGGGCTTTCAGAGCTAGAGACTGTCCCCAGATTGGTCCCCAAATTTTGTGACATCCAACAGCCTGACAGTGGAACTCAGAAACTGGGCATTGGGTAGTAAACAGAGAAAGGAGCAGAGTCCTTCATCCTTTGCCTGTGCCCAGCGGCATTCAATGCATCATTAGCCTGCAAGGACAAGAAAGGGGCTGGGCAAGCTATTACTTCTTTTGTTTATCTGAACACTGGTGAATGCCATAGGAAAAATGCTGAGTCCCGCTCCAAAGGACGTTCTATGACAGGTGCCAAAGGCAAACCCTTTCCAGGCCAGAAAGAACAAGGTTGTCCTGGAGGAATCAAATTCCTGCTCACTGCACCGTACCTACTGCCACACAGCAGACAAGGGACTCCTGATATCACTCATCCCCAGGCCTGCCAGAGGCATGGAAGAATTTGCTAGACTCATCCCACACAAAATGAGACTGACCCTGGGGGTCAAAGGGCCATGGCCTTCAAGGTAGCTGTCAGTTGTGGGAAAAATAAAATAAAGATTTCACCAAGAGAAAAGAAAAAAAGAAACCAAAACAGGCACCAACACAACAAACATCCAGGAAATAGAGACAAATAATGAGACCAGAATAATATTAACCTATTCACCAAGGATCAAAAACTAACTAGATACTTCCCAGGCACCCCTATGTGACTCTGTATTTAAGCCTACCATGACTTCATTTTATAGAAAAGGAACCTATGTCCTCAGTGCAAAACTAAGAAAGGTCAGGCTGGATTTCAAAGCCAGATGTGTCTGGTCCCAGGGCCCAGAGCCCACACTGGCTATTCTATGCTACCATCCAACATCCCCTTGGATAATACACAAAGGGTAAGTTCACCAAATCCAATGAGATTCTCAGACATCAAACCTAATGAGGGGAGGGCTGACCCCTCAGAGGAAACCAAAAGACAAATGGCATCTTTCTGTCACAGCAAAAGGAGGAACCACAGAAAAGTAGAGGCCCATGAATGGCACGTGGGAAGAAGCTGTAACAAATTCCTTTCTGAGGCAAGTATATACAAAGACCGAAGCAAGGGACCAATGGCTGGCCCTAGCAAACACCCAGAGCCTCCTGTCACCCCACCCTACTCTAGGAGCTGGAGTTGAGAATCTGTCACCAAGGGCCAAAGCCTAACTGTTAAGCACGGCTACATGGTCTGTCTCTGTTCTCACATCTTTATCAGAGATGATATTAGACCTCAAGAGTAATTCTGTTTTAATAGATAAACTATAAGGCCCAAACTACAAATGAGGTGCCAATCTCATTATCACTGCCTCCCAAGACTCCCTGGGAGGGGTCAAAGACGAGCAGCTAGCAGAAGGTCTGCAAACAACGCCTGACACCTGGACATCAACTGGCCTCTGCGCGGCCTGCGCTTCCCAGTGTGTGGAACAGTGTGCCCCAGGAATTGTAATAGCGGTGGAAACAGCACTACAACGGCCCACCGTTTGTGAACACTTGTTCAGAAATACTTATTTCTGAGCATCCTGTGTGCATCTTTGCAGTTGGACCTCCACCTAGACTCTACCCTACAAGCTGGTACCTCTAAGACTATTTGCTAGATAGAAACAGTGGGGTTCCGCAGCTGACTAAAGGGTCCTGAATCTATGAAGCACCTACTGTCTAGGCCTCAACCTGACTGGGTGACTGAGACTCTCAGCTCTGCACAGATGTCTGTTCCCAAGACCAAGCACTTCTCCTAAGAGCGGATTTGTAAGTCAATCCTCTGATTTCTTTCTAAGTCTCTCTATATTTCCTATCAGTTTTAAGGCATTTATTTCTAGAAAGAGGAAAGATGCAAAGCTTTGCTACTCAAGTAGAAAATCCAGCTATGACTCCATAACTCTGAAATTCCTGTTCTGGGTAATGTTTACTCTCTGTAGTTTTCATAAGATCTGTGAGCTGTGGACAATCTGTGGAGAGGATTACATCTTCTTTCAGGGTGACGGGACTCTTGATAGCTGGCAGAACTTAAGTGTGGGAACAAAATTTCGGGTTTTTAAATTATCAGTATTACAGAAGGAAAGGAAGGAAGGAAGGAAGGAAGGAAGGAAGGAAGGAAGGAAGGAAGGAAGGAAGGAAGGAAGGAAGGAAGGAAAAGAGAGAAGAGGGAGAAGAAAGAGAGAAAGAAAGAAAAAAGAAAGAGGAGGGAGGGAGGGAAAGAGGGAGGGAGGGAGGGAGGGATGGAGGGAGGGAGGGGACACAACTATCAAAGACAACTACACACAAACACAGAAGTCTGCACCTGCTGACTTTTACTGACTGGCTTGAACTATGCCATCTGAATCAGTGCGCAACTTTGTGAAACCAAAAGTCAGCAGCATCCCCACCCAGGGCCTGGACTAAAGCTAAGAAAGAATTTCAAGCTTCGGCATCACTGTCCTAGAAGCCAAAAGAGTTGCACTTATTTCTGGAGAGACAAAAAGTCTACGCCCCTTGGACTGTTTGCATATGGCGCATTCATACTGCTCTAAAAGAAGCCATGGGAGACAGAGTGCAAAGCCATTTGTTAAGACTTGTGGTGGAAAGCTACCTGCATCCAACAGATTCACAACTTCCCACATCTCTTGTTCTTTATATGTTTTTCCACCTCTGCCTCAACAAACTACAATGGAAAGGGGACTGTAGATGATACAGGCACAAAGAGCAATACGCTCGCCTTCTAGCCTTAACTTGTCCCTTGTGGTGAGAATTGCTGCACAATGTCACAGCAAGAACCAACTTTTAACTCCACAGCTGCCCACCTTTACCATGCAAGGGACAAGACTGGGAGGGTTTAGGCAAGAAAACAAAAATATCACTGCCTGAGCATATGTAATAAACGCTTCTCTTTGTAACCATGCCTTTGCCCATTAATGTGCATGATACATGTTGCCTTAAGGTTATCAATAATCTCAAGCCTGTCTTCTGTTCTTCACTAACAATGAAGCAGGACTGTAAACAGGATAGAGTAGCAAGAACACAAAGGCTTTCCAGGGTCACATCTTCATCTTCACACTTGCTTCACACTTCACAATCCCATCAACCTCAGAGGCCGATGTCACAGGCACTTGCATTATTTGTGCCACTTTTTAAATGTGGGGGAGTGAGTATGAGCACATGTGTGTGGGTACCCCAGGAGGCAAGACTCCTCTGACACAGAACCCCCAACCTGAAACTGCTGTAAGATACCAGACATGGGTGTTGGGGAAGCAACTCCAGCCCTCTGCAAGCACTCTTAGTCTCTGAGCAAAACCCTCCATCCCTGTCTGCACTGTTTTATGGTATGCAAATCAAGACCTAGGATGGGCAAGTTCTTGCTAGCAAGGTACAATTCACCCCTAAAACAAGTACAAAAGCAAACAGACAAAACAAAAAGCTTCTCCGTTGTCCCGAGCTCACTAAATCCAGATACAGTTACCCCGTCCCCTCCTGAGAGTCAAGAATTAGTAGCTGTCAGAAAGTTACCCCAGTGTGGTGGCACACCTGCAATTCAAATTCAGCACTCAAAATACCGGGGAAAGAAAAATCCAGTCCGGCCTGAGCTGCTGTGAGACCATGTCTCAAAATAAAAAAAAATAAAAAAAATAAAAAAATTAAAGGGAAGAGTGGTGAAGGAGAGAGGGAGAAGGGGGAGAAAGGGAGGGGAAACGGAAGCGAGGCAGGAAGGGGAACATTATAAAGGAAATTCAAAGTCATGTGGTGAGCATGGGTGGGTTCAGATTTGGATTCAGATTTGGAGGTTCCACAAGTCAATTGTTCCCTTCATTCCTTTTGAACCCATGACCCCAAGTTTTAGGAAAATAAATCACACACACTAGACAATCGTAGAGGGTTGAGCAGAGATGAATGGCCTAAACGGCAAGAGTAGTTCCAGTCCACAAGCGCTCCCTGTCCTCGGGACCCCACAGATGTGACTCCAGCTGTGCTCAGGAGGGATGGGCAACATGGGAGGCAGAGACCTGAAGGAGGCAGATAGCATGGGCCACCTCAGTGTGGTTGGGGGACACAAAAGGACACCAGCTACTCCAGCAGGAAGTTCCCAGCTCGCACCAAGCACTCAAAGACAACAAAAGAGCCCGTTTTCTTCTTCCCTACCCCAGTGAGCACAGACTTGTATACCTGGGCTGATTAGGACCTTGGTGGATTTCCGGAAGTCCGGGGACCAGTCAGGCTTTACAACTCTGCGACATTCACGGAAACAAACAACTCTGGAGCACTTTCTGCCAATTGGCCCAAATGAAGATTTTCTTTCATTACTGACTCTTTGCTAACTCCACCACTGCTTCCAACAGCTTTATGCATAAGCTGTTTTAAAAGATGCTCAGTTACTAGAGCGAGTCCCACCTCCAAGACTTTGAGGCGCTGTAACCGGTGGGGTGGCGAGTTGTACTCGTTCAACCTCTTTAAGGACACAGCACAGAACTGCAGATGCTCAAGGCCAAAACACAACAGCCGGGCTGCCAAGCAAGTTCTGGAGAGGACAGGGCCAGCGGGAAGAGCCAAGGAACACCAGGTGCCCTTGCCTCCTGTGCGGGTGACAGATGGCTATCCCCACACACACTGTTTCGCCTCTCTACACCCCTCCTTGCCTACTGTTGGTGTCCAGTACAATCTGTAGGAAGCCCCTGAGAGAAGTCTGAACTTTCCAAAGACCAGCAGGAAGCATTGTCCCAGCAGGAAGTGCCTGGCAGGCTGTCCAAGAGGACACTAGAGTTAAGCGGTGTCCACTTTGGCTGCTACACACATACCGTAGCAAGGTAAATGGCTCATGCAATGGGGTCCTCCTGCGGCTTATGAGCCTCTCCTGTGGGGAGGCTGTGGGGTACGAGCAGCCACTTTCTCAGCCTGACCCACTGCCCAGGAAGGAAGGTAAGGAAGGCAGCAGATGGACCATGGATGACAGGTTCCTGTGGATACCTTCTCAGGAAGAAGAGAGCTAGCTTGGTACATTTACATGACATCCATCCTGACAGGAACTGTACTGTAGCAGCTACATCTGCTCTATAGGACTTGGTTCCTGGTCAGCTACCAGGTGGACCGCCTTCTTACAAGGGCCTCAGTTACTAGCCCATGCACCTATTCACTCTGGAATCCACAGGTATTTAAAGGAAGGGGCCCCACGGGGGGGTTTAGCAAAGATGACCTGCAGAGCTTGCATATGCATGATGTAACCCATAATGCCTCAAGGAGTCATTGCCAGGAGCTTTTGATGTGCCAGGCATTGGGCTAAACACTTTGCATATTTGATTCCATGGGCTGTATTGGCCTCCTTTCCGGTTTATCCCGTTTAGGGTATAGGTTTAAAAGTGTTATAACACAAGGTGACCCAGATAGAAAAAGGAGATAAGGAACTCAAATCTAAGTTCTTATGACTCCAAGACTGTCCTCCAAGCTGTTATCCTGGCTTTAATTATTTTTAAAGTAATTTCCCAGATGTTACCTCATTTCATCTCCCAAGCACCCCCTGCTCGAGAAATTCAGGTATTATTAACTTTTTTTCCAACAAACAGCAACTTGGGTTTTAAAAGATCACATCAAGTATGTGGCCAGATGTGCAGACTCCGGATGCCTACCTCAATCACTTTGGCTGCTTAACCTTTGGCGAGTATCAGCTGGTGATCTGGGAATGGGCTGAACAGTAACCCCTGCCCTATTAGCTTAATGAGAGGGCTGTCCTTGGTGTTTTTAAGACAGGGCTTTGTTATATATGCCAGACTGGCCTCAAACTCACAATCCTCCTGCCTCTGCCTCCCCAATGCTGTACTTGTTGGAAGGGTTTAATGGAATGGCCCTAAAGTGATTATCACAACACCTGGAAGAGAGAGACTGCTGAGTGAATGTTTCCTGCTCCCTGCTTCTCCTAGTAGATTAAGTGAGCTGCCCAAGGCTACTCAAGAAAAGACAGAGAAGATAAGCAGACAAAACCCCTAGACTGGCGGCCTTTCTTTTAACAGCATATCTCTAGGGTCTGGTATCTCTGCAAATACTCCAGGGTCTCCATAACAAAGAACAGGAGGAAAACCAGCCAGCTGAAATGAAGACATCTTGTCCCACAGAGGGCTTAGCCAAGGATCAGCGGACCCCAGACTTGGTTTAACATTCTGCTTTCTGCATTTTGCTACGGCCCTGAAAGTTATGCAGTTGTTGCTATTCTTTGCAGTTCCTCACATCCCAGATGCATACACCATCCTCCATGCGAGCCAATTCCATGGCTGAAGAACCGCAGTTACTACACCAGCATCCTGATTTTCTGTTCGGTGAGCCTTTCTAGCAACCCAAGATGCTGAGGTCCTCTCCACCTGCAGGCGGCATCAGGTACACTCTGTAGTGAGCAGCGTCTACTTCACTGGCACAGATGCAGACGCGGGCAGGAGCTTAGTAAGTGCTATGGTAATGATGGTTGCAACCTCCTACACTGACTAGCAGCTGCTCACCCTCAAATGCATAACCATGAACCCACAGCATCTACAGCTCCACCTAACTTCCCAGTCCAGGTCATTTACATACATAACAGCTCTTCTAACCTTGAGAGGGTACCATCTTCCAATAACAGGTGTCAAGATAAATGCTTTGAGGTAGACAAAGGAAAGCCACGGCCATCCATTCCTTGTCAAGGGGTAATGTTTTCCTTTCCAACGTAGCCTTGAAACACACAATTTAGTTTCTGAGTTGTTTTCATACTCCTGATCTGAGGCAACTGAGACACCATGTAAGATACACATTTAATACAAATTACAAACGCAACACTGTGTTTCAATGGCCCAGCAACTACCCCATAAGTGCCGCTCAAAGCAAACAAAAGCCTGTCATGGTTCAGAAACACTCTATGTTCTTCAGAGTTGATTTGTACAATAATTTTCTGCTGGCTCGGTGTGCAGACTGCCCCACCACACATCAGCTTCACAAGCACCCACGGCACTGAGGGCAGAAATGATGGTGTGAGTCTATTGCAGACAGTCTGCTGATGGCTAACCATGCAGGGGAGGCCCAGCCATGCAGCTGCTCCTCTTCCTCACTGCCTCTCTCCTTTCTTTGAAGGAGAGGGTAGAGTCTGTTTAACGGACTGGGGAGGACAGAGAAGAAGGTCCTACAAGGCCATCATGTCTACCAGGGTTCAGGAATATCTCTCTCTGTGGACAGTACTCAAGAGTTTACTGCCGTCATTTGAGGTGAAATATGGGCTATTAAGTTTTCATCTATAAAAATGGCATTAAATGAAGGTAAAGTCTCATAGAGTAATTCGTAGACTAACGCTTTAGGGCAAACACTTAATTTCCATGGTCTCAGACGCAACGAAACCTGTCCGTCAGATCACAGCATCTTAAGCATCTTACACCATTAACATTCCACGCCTCGGGGACCCTAAAGTCTCGGCTCCAGAGCCATTTCCTCTGGTGCTGCTGTTAGGGAAGGTGGGCGACCCTGACAGACCATGTGTGTGTGGATAAAAAAGGCCCGCTTGCTGGCTTCGATGATGGCAAATCTGGATTAATGATAGCCCTGAGACAAAGGACTGTTCACATGAGATGTGCACTCATTTTAGCAAGCTCAGCACACCCAGTCATTTATTGGCTGCCTTATGTGGGAGCCCCATACACCAATGGAGATCAATCAAAACCAAAGTCTAAGATCCCAAATTTGTTCCCCCATGGATATGAGCCTCAAACCCAGGAAAGAAAATGAGCGTAATAGCAGTGGCCTTAAGTGCACAGGGAAGACGACTTCGCGGGTCTTATGTTTCTGTTGATCCTTCAGCACGGTGAGGCCTTCATCAAAAACTGGAAACACTAACTGTGCTGTCCCGTGCCCAGGCCATTTCATAACTGTTAGACAGTTTGACATTCACGCGTCTGCCTAAAATCAAACTGGCATTAAAATAAATGTAGTTTTTTTTTAATACCAGAAAGAAATCATCATACTCATGGATCAAAACTCATAACTGCAACAGAATGGAAACCTGAAGTTCGCCTCCAATGAGAATTTCATTCATATTTTCAGCCCCTTAATTTTAATAACCATATGCAAATTTTAGTAACACAGGCCGCAGCAGTTCCTAGTCAAAGAAAGAAAGCAAGGGTATTTCTGACAGAGAAGAAATCTTAAGGAGCAGAAATAAAGAAAACATTAAACCGAAGAAGTCCGTACAAAAACTTAGCAAGTGACCATGTGGGCATTGAGCACAAACGCCTACTGAATGCGTATCTTGGTGGCAGGGCTAATGAGACCAGCCGTTAACCAGAAAGACTGGAACTGTCATTTCAGAAATGCCGAGACTTTAACAGGTAATCTAAGAGAAGAATATCGACGCATCCGCCGTCATGCTGGGAATGAGCCACCAGCAACACAGGCTAAATGTGCATCTCCTCTTTATTCTAAAGCCAGAGCCCCTTCATGATCTGTAGGGCTGTGATTCCTCGGGGGACAGGACAGCACAGACACCCCCAGTTCGTACGAACCACCCCCCCCAGTTTGTAATCCACAATGTTCTTTGTTAATTATTTAAAAGTCCATTGATTTCCACATTGATGAAAAGTCCTAATTGTAAAAATGGCTAAAGGAATCGGCCTTTTGACTTTGCTGACTCTGTCCTGTGGAGAGAGACGTCAAGTTTATGTATTAAAGCCCATCGCAATAAATAGTTGATAACACAAAAGCCTGCTTGTGCATTTCAAGAATTGAATGGTGTGGCAAGTGCTGCAGGAGCTGTCCTAGGTAACTGTGGCCTCTTTGTTGATGCTAATGGCAGAAGCACATATTACCTGTGCTTATCATCACAAGTCTGGAAAACATCACCAGAACCCATTATTCCCAGGGACATCCATCCCCGGAATGCAGGTCTAAACAGAATGAGAAACTCGGCTTCAGTGAAGATCTCCCTGAGGAGATGTGGATGAAAATCATGTGGGTTTAATGACTTTTATTGCAAATGTTAAAGGTGTTGTGTCTTTGTGTTTAACAGTCAGGTCCTCAGACCCCCATCTGAACACTTCTCACTGAACCCCAGAATAGAGAGGTGATGAAATAATACCTCCCCCAAAGAACCCAAACAAAGCACGCACTTTGGGGAAAATGAAGCGAGATGGGGCAGCCGAACGCTGGCATGGATATGTCAAATAGGAAGTTAATTAAAAGCTGAAGAGAATGGAAACGCCTGCAGTATCTGCCAGTGGAGGAGGCCGCTGACAGGAAGACAGGAGCACACCAGCACCTGCCTTCAGCAGCCCTCTAACAACCACTGAACTGCTGGGGAGCCGCTGCCCCCTCACCAGCTTCCCCTCCACAGTGAAAACACACAACCTTAAAGAAATTGCTCGTTGGCCATGCATTATAAGATCAAAAATGATCGCTCGCTGCAAGTGAAATGATCAGTGTGTCATTCCCACAATAACAAAGACAAAAAGAAGAACCCAAGGGGGCAAGTCTGCATAAGTCACCCGCTGTAGTATCTTAGCCTATGGCAGGGAAAGCCAGGGCACCAAACCCAGGAACCGTGTGAGGTGGAGCTGAAGGGCAGTGTTGCATGGCAGTGTTTAGAGTCCGCTGCAAGTCACATTACCTAACAAAGCATGTTGCCAAAATGGCAGATCTCCCAGTCTCCAAACACCTCAAAGTGGATGGCCAATTCTTATTTAATTTATATTCACCATAATTACTTTGGGAAGTTTAAGCTCTAGACCAAAAAATAAAAGGAAAATGAACATGCTACCTTGATTCAGAACACGAGATGCCAGTCAGAAAACTACACGAATACAAAAAAAAAAATCATATTATGGCATACAGTGATTTTTTTTTCTAAATGAGAATAAACTATAAATGTCCAAAGCTCACAAGTAAAATTATGGTCTATTATGCAATCCGGTTTTGTCACCTGTGATTTCCCTTAAGACAGCGTTAATGCATTTTCCAATTGAGTTTTCTAACTCATTTTCAAAGTACCTCAATTGTTAAAATACAGTAAAGTGATGGACAGATGCATGCTGTTTTGATTTAGAGAAACAATTCCTAATGAAAATGGCAAGAAACTTGAAAATAATCAGGAGGACGACAGTATCCTTGCTTTTCCAGGGGTGTTCCATCTCCCACACTCAGAGCCTCTCAGATTCTCTTCCCATTCATGCTGAACTCTCTAAACCAATGTTCTTCACCATTTTAAATAAAACAGTAATATTTGGGATATCAATATGGCTCAAAGATTTCTGCCAAATGCTCCCCAAATCATCTAATACATCCTTCTAAACACTCATGAAAGTCCTTGCTCAGCAACCCCAAAGCTGGGGCATTTCACCACCCTGTTATTAAAGATTACAAACCCCAGTTCTAGAGCAGATACTCCACTCTGGACCCTAACTGAAAGCCTGACTTCACCTTCCCCCTGGAAGTGGTTACCAAAGGCCAGGCTGCACCAAGGAAGGGCAACAAAGCCTCAAACAGCTGGAAGTCATCACATAATTGTCAAACTGTGGACTTGAGGAAAGTGGCCAAGGCTAGTGAATTCAGGATCAGGAACTACGCTGATGAAGTGTGAGAGAAGTCTCAGTCATTTCCGACTTGCTACTATACAATGGCCAGTAATAGGGCTGATAGACTCCTGTGCAGTGGATGTGCTTTCTAACTTTCAAGAGAAGGAAAAAATGTTTTTCATGTGCTCCCTGAAATGTGAGCTAGAAGCTATATAAGTACAACCAAGACTCCAAAAGGGGAGTCTTTTGGAGTTGCTACATAAACCACGACATGCAGATGGGAAATAGTTCCTTAAAGTTACACAATATGCTCACTCCTTTCAAAGCAAAGACAAAATACACAGGCTATGTCACAGTCCGGAGCTTGTCACATAAAACATCTGACAAGCAGGCAAAAAGCCAGAGTATGGGCAAAGCTGAACCAAGTTAAAAGAAGACCAGGGGAAAAGGCCATTCCTAAACACGAAGGGTCACTGTCTTCTATAAAGGCAGACGAATGCAGCAAGTTTTATCAACTGATTAAAATTCAGCGAAATTCTTTTCCATCTAAAGGTGAACAATCTTCCCCGCGGTTTCAAGGAAGCTAGTGCCTGGTATTTTTTTTCTAGCTGGTATACCTTGCCATCCATTGTTGGGTAGTACTTTATTACAATATTTGAATTTCATGTGACAAATAGTTTCATTTAATGCCCCTAAATGCTACTCTCTGAAATGGAATGCCATAAATAAAATATGGACTTGGTTACCAGGCAGCATGCTCAACACATATGGTACATTGGCCCAAAAAAACACATTTTAAAATGCTTTAAAAGTTAACTTAACAATGTAAGCTGTTTATACCCATTCGCAGAGAATAGTCCCCTAAAGGCCAATCTTATTTTCTATTGTCAAGGGAATATCTGGATTTATTTGCTTAATTTGCTAACTTGAAATTCTCTTCACCCACTCTGATCTCCACCCCCCCACACCCACCCACCCATTCATTCTTTATCTTAGAGGGGAGAAAAGAGGGCCATATATCTCGCGGTGTAATTTTAGGCATCAGGCTGCCTATTTGAATTAAAATTGATGCAGCTTCTGATAAAGCCTAATAATCAATTCTCCATTCTCATTACGCCACGGAATGGTATGGATGCAAACCGATGTCTTAAGTTTGTGGACCGCGCTCCTAGCCTATTACCCGGCAGTGCGGCTGAGTGGAAAGATAACCACATTCATTCTCCTTATCTGTAATGATGTAATGCACCCCAGCCCAGGGTCTAGATGATTGAGGAATAATGGGATTGTACAACCGCAGGGATGACAAACAATGCTGCTGGTATCTCTCTGATACACGGAACCCCACGACTCCTGTGCAAAGAGGAGGCTCAGAAAACAGGCACCGGCACCGATTCTGCCCCTTGGATGAAGTTAGCATCTTTTGGCCAGGGAAGCATCTGCTCTCGCACTGAGACAGCAATACTGACAACTGAGAGGAGAGCCATGAAAACACAGTTTCCCAGCCGCAGCCAGGACAGTGCGAGTGAATATCCTGCTTTTCTTTGTGTTTAGAATCAAGTGTCATCTAAAAATAACCGGTTGGTAAGGAGAAGTCACTGCACAGTACAATGCCAAGACCTGGAGATCAGACACTACTTAATGATTGATGCAGCCCAGGGCTCACGTTTGTTTGGAAAAAACTAAATATGCCTCCATTTTCTGTGCTAGAAAAATCATCGCTGTCTGTCACCACAGAAACCTTACCTTTTGCAGAAGCTGGGAACCCGAGTACTTGGCAGCGATGGATTTTATCTCCCCACCAAAAGCGGAGGCCCACAGCTTCACCCTACAGGGAAAAAGGGCAGGGGAAAAGAAATGTAACACCGTGTCACCGGCATACACGCACACACCGGACTGTGGCTGAAGGAGCAGAACGATAGAACATTAAAGAAAACTGGAAATAAAGATAGAAAATGCACTTTCTTACAAACTACCAGCACCAAACTGCAGAGCTTAGTGCGGGAGGAGGTCGGGGGTCCTTGGAGTTCAGAATGTGTAAAGTCTCCCTGGCTCTCCAAAAAGACCACGGGCTTTCATGGAACAATTGTCCAGTTGCTCAAACACCTAAAATGAGCATCACCTGGCAAATACTACTCTGAAGAAATCCACCCATCCCCCGCTTCCCGGAAAAGTGGAATAGCAAGGTAACAGAAAGGGGGACCATTAAATGGCCCGTCGAAGTTGCAGTGGGTAAACAGGCTCTAAACTTGGCGCTGTCACTTTAGGTGAACCTCTCCAGGTCTTACTCTACAACCCCAGGGAAGGGGCGAGAAGGTCCCACCCCAGTCTCGCGGTTTGGTGCCTTTGCTGGGAGGCAGGTGCAAGAGGCGAGGCCCGTACCCGCCGCGGGTTCTGCCTAGCGGCACCTGCAAACACCCAAACTTGGGCGCCCCGGGTCTCTCGGGCGCTGGCAGCCCCTCCCGGGGAGTCCCAGCACCAGGCACTTACACGGAGAGCGGGATCTGCTGCTCCGAGCGCACCACATCCCCCAGCACCGCGTAGAAAAGCGCCGCGGCTAGGAGCGCCGAGGCCCCCCGGGACGCGCAGCGCTGAGAGCCCAGCCGGGCCATCCTGGGCTCCTTCCGACACGCCGGCGGCAGCGGCGGCGGCGGCGGCGACAAGAGCGGCAGCGAAGAGCTGCGCCGGGCGGGCGGTGGGCGAGCGCGCTGGGCTGCCTGCCTCGCCGCGCGCCGCCCCGCCTGCTTCTCGCGCGCCGGGCTCACTTGGGGAGCAGGGAAAAAAGGAGCAGGGGGGTGAGGGGGGAAGAAGGCGGGGAGGAGGCGGGAGAGAGCGCTGGGGAGGAGGCGGGCGCGGGAGGAGGGAGCGAGACGCGCCTCTTGCCGCGGCGGCTGCCCAGCCCCGCCTCGGCGGCCCCGGGGAGTCCGGCGAGCCACGGCGGGAGGGCGGGAGGCACCTCGAGGGCGGTGACTGGCAAACTCCTGTGTCCTTGGCCGCCGCGGCTCGTGCCTTGCCCGGCCCGGCCCACTGCGGCCGCTGAGTTCTTTACAACTCCGCAGTCAGCCGCCACCGGCGCGACTCTGAGGTGATCCCGGACGGTCCCCAGGCCTAGGCGACTGGAGTGGAGTGAGGGTGGGGGCTCGGGAGCGAGCCCGAGGGCCCTGCTGCTCCACACTTTGCCAGTGGTTGCTCTGGTCGGGAGTCCCCCGGGAGGGTCGGGGCGGCTGAGTGGAGGACTGCGGAGCCTAGAGGTGGCGCGACCCCCTCCCCACGCCCTTCGCGCTTCCCGGGAAAGGGGCAGAAGTGAAGAAGGGGACCGCAGGCGGCGGCGGCGGCGAACCCGCTAGGACTGCAGTGGAGAGCGGACTGGGGATGGGACAGCGGGGTCGGGGTCTGGGGAGTGCACCGCGGCGTGGCCGCCAGTCAGTACTCCAGGGCCGCGGTGACTAGTGGAAAGAGCGGAGGGTGGCGCTGCAGTCTCGGGGCGGGCGCATGAGTGCTGGGCTTGGGCATCGGGTGGCCGCACAGCCACTTCTAGCGCTCGGGACCAGGAGCCCGGGTGCTTAGAGCGTACTGAGGCAGGCCCGGAGTGCGCAGCGCTATGCTGTGCACCCAGGAACAGGGATGTCGGGGCGAGAAAGGGAGAAAACATAAGCATCCTAACCGGCAAACACCCTTCATTCTGGGGGTGGTGGGGGTGGTGGGGGTGGGAAAGACTGCTCCGAGCCCGGAGTCTCCCCACACCAGCCCCAGCCAGGGAGGAAGCAGCTGAGCTCAGGCAAAGTGCATTCTGGATGGCCACAGGGAAAACCCCAGGTCTCCCCTTTCGCCGCGGCCCCCACCCTTGGAAAAGCCTTGTCCCTCATCCTCCTACAAGCTCTAGGGTGTGGCTGGGAACTTTGTGGAGCTCTCGCGCGGGCAGGCGATAAAGACCAGAGTGAGGCTGAGTCATCCTAGCCTGGCGGAGCGCAACTCTGGTGACCGTGGCCAGCTGTAAGCACCTGACCTCCCCTTGTCTCCTAGTGCTCCAGCTGCCTGGTTTCTCCTTATGTGCATGTTTTTCTGCCTCCGGGACTTTATATATTTTTCCCTGTCTTCCCGCACCCCTGGGAAGCAGGGAACCGAGAGAAAGTGGACTCTGGCTTCCACTGGGTGGTATCGGGCAAGGATCCTGCACAGCAGTCTCCGGAAAAGTTATCTTGGCAGCAGATGTTTTTATTACTGAGTTGGCTGTGAGGGGCTTTTACCGGGCCTTTTTCCGGGTACTGGCAGACCCCAGCTCCGGTGGGCGAAAGGCCAGTCATACACCTACCCAGGGAAACAGCATCAGGAACAGGCCCACCAGGAGAGCGCCAAGTGCACCCCGCCCACCGGCAGTGTCTCTATGGATGACTAACTGGTTATAATGAGTTCTCCGCTTCTGTGCACACCTCCCGTCTATGAAAAACGTGTCAGCCTTTCCCAAACAGAACCAAGTGCAGCCTGACCCCAAGGCAAGTGGTCTATATGGGCTTTGACACTCGGATTGGGGGCTGAGATAAAATTAATTTTCTTGCCAGAATGCGATAGTTTTCTAAATGGATGCTTGAATGAATGGATGCGTGGGCACATACTAGCCCTGATTCATAAGGTGTCATTGCCCCTTATGCTAAAAGCCTTTCCTACTCTCATTTATCCTGTCAGTAGTGGCCAAACATCTTGGACAAGATGGGCACAGTAGGACCTGCTGGGGTTGAGGGCAGTGAGCCATCCAGGCAACCCGCCCTCCTGGGATGTATACACCCAGAAGGACCAGACCTTTCTCCAAAAGCAATACTAAGAAATATGTAACTAGACACTTTGGCAAAAGATCCACAATAGTATATACGATGGAAATGTACATGGTATGCCCTGATTATCTTGTGCCATTAACTGTAGTTACCTGAGGGCACCAAAGTCGTGACCATGTTTGGTGATTAAGTCATGGTGCACTTCCACCTGGGACTGGTGGACTCCACGGTTGTTTTACAGCAATGTCTTAACTCAGGGAAAGGATACTGAAAATTAGTAACTATTAAACAAAACAATCTTAGGCAGAATAGGTTCACTTACCTTGAAGATGGATATACTGTTTCCTAGTAGCTCAAAAACGATTTAAAGTAGCTGACATTACTATGCCCAGAGCTCAGTGGTGTAAGAATCTGTGAATCTGCCACTCAAGTATTTTCTTCCTTTTCATCATAGCATTCAGTGAAGAAAGACCTAGGTGTGTGCTCTTATTTAACAGAGGGGCGTGATGAGGCCAAGAAGGGCTTAGTGACTGGCCCAAAGACCACAGCCAATTAAAGGAGAGTCACCTGGTTTCAGACCAGGGCGCTCCGAACAGCCACAGCACCTTCTGCTGTGTCAAATGTGAGATTGCAGGTTTGGATTCTGCTATTCACAGTCAGAAGCAGACTCTTCAACACCCAGCTCTCAGCTGTAGCGGAATCCCAGTCCCGCCAATGAGGCTGTCACTTGCTAACCACGACAGCAGTCCTGCTGGCTATGGAGCATGGGCTTTGTCCTGAAACAAAGAGCTACTGGTGAGATGGGCAGGGCAGTAAGCACTGACCCAGAAGGGGATGCTTTAAAATGCTCACATGTTGCTAGTGTAAGGCAGGATCCAGGAACATCCTTGCAGCAACAGTTGTTCTAAGAGGACCCCTTGCACTACCCCATCCCACCCCAGAGCTTTGAGCAAATAAGGCTCCTTTGTTTGTCATATGGGAGCATTTAGTAAATAGAATAGAACAGCCACACAAAGGTTTTCTTGTCCCATAAGGGTTTTCAAAGGTCCCACTGGACACTCAAGGAGGAAAGAATTATACTTAGAACTACCAGAATGCAGAACCTAAATCTATTTCGTGTAGAGGAGCCGCGCATGGTTTTTAAGAACTGAATGCCACAGCTATGTAAATGAAAAAAGGTGCTTCCAACCCATACCAAGAGATTTTTGTTTGGCGAGTGGATTTCTGTTGTTTGTTTTCATAAAAACCAGCAACAACAAAAGAACCCCACTTCTTCAACAGCAACCAAGTGTCCTCATTCTGACGCACTATTACAGCCCACCGGTGCAGGTTTGCATTTGCCATTTCTGGTTAGTGCACACAGGCACAAACGTGGAATGGCCATTATATCTTGCATCTGATCTTGCCCAAGCTTTCCACACTAAAGTGACTCTTATTTTTAGGATAACAACATTGTTTTAATTAACTTTTCCAATATTATCAGATCAAGCACCATTGATCTTAAACTCCTGCAACCAATTCTTACTCTCTTATCCTTTTGCACCTACAAATGTGGAAAAGAAAAATCAGATCACAAGTTCAAATTCCTGATATGACTTTCACGTGAAATCAAAATGTACCCATGGTCCTTGGCTCCTCACCCTACTTCCTCTCCAGCCATTTGTCCCTCACTTGATGTGATCCAACCAATCTCTTCTGAGGCTTTACATATATGGGTCCTCTGCCAGATTCCTCTTCCTCCAGATTGGCCCGAGGTTGTTTCTCACTAACCTGGGTCTCTGTAAAAGAGCCCTTGTGGAGAGCGGCTTTGAAAGTCTCCGGTAAAACAGAAGTATGCACATCTTGAAGACTTTAGCTTCCTTCATTTCTCTTCCTAACAGTTATCACTACTCAGTGATCGGTTGATTGATTGACACCCCCTGTGTGTTACCTTCTCCCGTTTATGACTGCAAGTGGCTATGTAAAATGTTCAGTGTTATGAGATACAACACACATTTGCTATGTGGCTGGAATCCCTTTCTCCTAAAGGCTTACCTATGCTCCCTAGACTGCAGCATCTTCATGACCAAGACCCGTTACCTGACAAACAGCACTAGACTTGCCCAGATGGAGAGGACCAGGGAAACTGTTTTCCTGAACTGGTTCTCAGTCCCAATTCTGGAGGGAGATGTATAAGGAGGAGACAAGGATGTCTCAAAAGTTAAAAAACAAAAAACAACAACACCAAACACACCAAACACTGACTTTTAAGCTATGGGAAGAAAGCTGTTGGCCACCTTTGGAGGCTGCCCTCCTCCATGTGCTGTTTCTAGCCCCATGTGCTGAGGAGACCTCAATGGTGCCAGAAGGTACTCTGCGTTCAGGAGCAGTTGGCCTGTGTCTGAAGTACAGCCCCAGGAAAGCACAGCCCCAGAAACAGCCTCAGTCCACCGTGTCGAAGCTCCTGCATGAAACAGATATTTAGGCAACCTTGAGCTGAATTCAACTGGATGAAATGATCGTTTCCAATGTTAAGCCTTCCACTGACCTGGAAGAAACAGACCCTTGAGCCCCCAGCACAGGAAATGGCAGCGAGGGGCTAGGGGGCTTTCTCTATGCCAGATGTGGCCCTTCTAGTTAGCAGCTGTCCCAACTCTGAGAAGATTATCATGGGAAAGGGCAAAGGGCCACCCCTGATGGAGGAAGCTGGAGGAATCATCTGGCATGGAGCAGCTCTCCCAAACTAATGGATGCCAGCACTGAGACTGGAGCCAACTGGCTAGGGACTGAGCCTAAGGGCTATGTGGTCCTCTGATCCTTTCCCTACCCACACTAACCCCTCTCCCAGCAAGAGAACAATCACCTAGTGAGCCTTTAATCTTTATTAACAAAATGAGTCTATGTGGGAGTCTGTGCCTATGCCTGTGTGTATACACGATTGTGTGTAATAGCATCTAATATGATGCTGCTTGCATGTGTGTGGCTTTGTATGTGTATGTATGGTACACATACATTGGGAGCAGGAGTATTTTTCTGGGGTAAGACCTGTTTCCTCTAAAATATTTTTGAGAAACTGCAAGGTTTCCAAATGTCTATCAATCAAATAGGAATAGGTAAAAAATAAAAATCACAGTTTATCACGTAATGGATTTCATATAGTCACTTAGAAAAGGGAAGCTCAGTCATGCATAGGGCACACACATGGATCTGTTTCCCCAGAGATGGAGGCAGGAGGGTCAAGACCAGACTGGCGCAATTTAATGTGACTCGGCCTCAAAATAAAATAAAGCAGTACACATTATTGATAAAGCGCTTGCTAGAGTACAGGAGGTTCTGGATTCAGTCTCCACACCTCACTGATATGAACAACTAACTCATACTTTTTAAAGAAAAAGAAAAGCAAATCCTATGTACTGATACACCTGTGTGGCAATCTGTCAATAATGAACATGCCGGGAGAAAAGCAGGTCACAACACAGTGCGTGCACCGTATACCTGTCTGTGTCGTATTAAAGCCGTGGAGACAAGGGTAGACGTTTTTCTTCATATCTTCTGAATTTGCTGTAGTTTGTAGGTCATGAGTTTGCATGCTTGGTCCTCAGCTGCTGGTGCTGTCTTGGAGTGTTGTGGGACTCTGATAGGGTAGGAAGGGGGGACATCTTTAGAGGGCTATGTCTACTCTTGGTTTACAGCTCAGCTGCCTGCTTCCTGACCACAGAACAAGCACTGGTCACATGTTCCTGCTACCAGGGACTGAGCAGATCACTGTGGCTCCTCCGCCAAGACAGACTGTGTCCCCTGAATAAACCTTCCATCCCTTCTGTCACTACTTGGTCACAGCCACTAGGAAAGGAAAGGGGACACTGGGCAGGCCTGGAACTAACTGGGAAGTCACATACATCGGTAACAGAGATTTCTCCTGACAAAAACAGTTGATGAAACAAAGGAAAATTTTTTAATTTTTTGCTTCTACTCCATAGGAATTGTTTGAATCATAACAAGGAGCATGTAGAGCGGATGCCATGTCCAGGGTCAGACACCTGTGAAACAGCAAAGTGACACAGGTGTTTCCAAAGGATGGTTTGTGTCTGACCATCTGCTTCTAAAATCGTCCTTGGTAGAAGGGGCTCCTGACCAAGCAGGAGAAAGGAGCTCACTCCCCTGGGCTGGAACAGGACCAGGGACAGGGGAAATGCCCCCTCAGGGAAGGGGGTTCAGTTGCTGAGCTCCCACAGGTTGGGCAGTGCTGCCAGGGAGCCCCCCTGGAGCCCCTAGAATGCATGCATTGGTGGTGTTTTCACTGATAACAACCATTTTTAACACTGAATTTCATGGCGATGCTGCTTTTCAATTGGTTGACTCATGAAAATATTTTGCAAAGATAGTTTTTGAAAGGAAAGATCAAGTACTTAAAAATTCAAGAGGGAAATGTCTCTGCCACATTACTTGCACAATAAAGATAAGCAAAGTATTTTAAATTGTGCATGAAATAACTGAATCCATAAGAAAATCAATAAGTTCAAACACCACACACACACACACACACACACACACACACACACACACACATATATACTTACGTCTGCTTGAAATCCATTTTGGGGATTATCCACCGTCAGCTCCCTATGTTGGATCAGATTCTCCATTACCTTCAGAAGCCTTCACACATTCAATGGGGGACCCTTTGGAAGATACTCTGACATTAATAAATGATCTATTAAAACATACACAGGTTCCAAAATAGACATAGCCCCTTTTCATGACATTTACTTATTTCGTGATTTATTAATTTGTTCAGAGGAGGGAGATGATAAGGAGCCATGTGTGTGCCACAGCCTAAATATGAAGGTCAGAGGACAACTTGCAGGTGTTTGTGCCATGTGGACCCCGGGAATCAAATTCAGGGGGTCATGTTTGGCAACAAGCACCTTAACCCACTGAGCCATCTCATTGGCCCCGAGCTAGCTGTTTTCTAAGTTCTTGCTATCAATAGTCTGGTATAGAGTAGAACTGTGGCAAAGAGAAAACTGAACAGAACCTCTGTGGTGCAGAGAGGAGGTCATCGAGAAGCATAGGGCCCTCATTGTGTGGCCGTTAAATTCTGACGATTCGGTATCAGTGCACTTCCTGTTATATGAGCTAGTTTGGAGTGGACCCCTGTCATAGCCTAGTTATTCAAATCTTCTTAGCGAGCAAATAAGCTTAGCCATTTGGTCTACAGAGGTCTTGAGAAGTTAAGTAGTTGAGCGGTATGACTTGGAGTTAAAGAGTAAGGCTTCTTTTCCAGACTCACCTGAGCTAATTAGGAAACGTAGGGCAGATGTGTGCTTTATTGCATGAATTAAAGCAGCAATCTCATCTAATAGAAATTTTGTAAATCCTTTTAAGAACTTCATGAAGTAATTGTGAAGACAACAGCATTCTGCTGTAAGAACATTCATCACAATATTGTCTGTGCTAGAATAAGAAACCATGGAACTGTCTGAAAATGGGTTGTTGGTTAGACTAATTACGGTCGATTCATGTAAAATTATGCTGCCATTAAACTTGATATTAAAGCTGGGGATGTGACTCAGTGATGGAGCACTTGCCTACCGTGCACAAGGATCTTGGTTCCCTCCCCGGCACCGGAAAGACAAAGGGAAAAATATCTTAGCTTATGCTCAAGCTACATGTCCAGGTTAGTGTTTCTCAACTTGGTACAACCTAGAGTCATCTGGAAAGAGGGAACCTCAATTGAGGACTTTTTCTCCATAATACTGGCCTGTGGGTAAGTCTGCGAGGGCATTTTTTGTTTAATGATTGACATAGGAGGGTTTATCCCACTGTCAACAGTCCCCCCCTGGACGGGTGGTCCTGGGCTGTAAAGGAAAGCCATGGACAGCAAGTCAAGATAAGCAGTGCTGATCCAGCCATGGCCTCTCCTTCAGCTTCTGCTTCAAATTCTCGCCCCAAGTTCCTGTTTTGACTTCCCTCAACAATGGACTATGAGCTGTAAGATGAAATAAACTGTTTCCTTCGTCAGCTGCTCCTGACCAGTGTTTTACCAGAGCCAGAGAGCCAACTAGGATGCTACCTTAACTATCCAAGCTCACAGTGACAAAACACTTAAGTATATCATATATTTATACACCAGCAAGACAGTGCTTCCAAATTACATTCCCCAGTGTAGGCATAGAAACAAGAAAATTCCTCAAACATCTTTATTGTTAAAGGAGTTACTACGGTTCTTCTCTGTTTTATGCAACCATTTCTTTAATATTGTAGAAGCAGCATGTGCGCATAACTTTTAAGGGATCAACCACTACGGAGAAGTAAAAGAGGATATGAAATTTTCCTAACATTCAAACAGAAAGAATTAACAGTTTTTTGCTTTCAGGTGTTTGTTGTTGTTGTTGTTGGATTTTTTTGGTTGTGTGTGTATGTGAGAGAGAGACTACATTATGACTTTTATACTTCAACATTTTATTATTTCATCACCAACTTGGGCATTTTGCTTCGGTTTGCTGTATTTGTATTGCTGTGGCAGAGATTGAACTCAGAGCTTCAGGTATGATGGGCAAGCCTCCTTCCATGGAGCTACAGGCCAGAGAACCTAGATTATTGTATAATGCCCTCTGCGTTACATGTGTAGGGTGCCCAGAGAGCTATCCTGGATGCAGTGGGCTCAGTAGCTTCGTTTTTTCATGCTCTGGTAGCTGGTCTCCTCAGACTTGTCACCATGAAGGAGGACTTTCAGATTTGCTACTTACCTCCCCCAGAAACAACCTAATTCCCCTTGACTGAAGAATGGATAAGGAAAATGTACCTTTACACAATGGAGTACCACACAGCAGAAAAAAATAATGACACCTTGAAATTTGCAGGCAAATGGATGGATCTAGGAAATATCATATTGAGTGAAGTAACCCAGACCCAGAAAGACAATTATTATATGTACTCACTCATAAGTGGTTTTTAAACATAAAGCAAAGAAACCCAACCTACAAACCACAGTTCCAGAGAACCTAGACAACGATGAGGGCCCTAAGAGAGACACACAGAGATCTAATATACACGGGAAGTAGAAAAAAACAAGATCTCCTGAGTAAATTGGGACTATGGAGACCATGGGAGAGGGCTAAAGGGGAGGGGAGATGCAGAGAGGGGAGCAGAGAAAAATGTATATGTCAATAAAATAAAAAACTCTGAGATATCATCTTACACAGTTCAAAATAGCCAAAATCAAAAACACTGATTACAGCTTATGTTGGAGAGGATGTGGAGTAAGGGGAACACTCCTCCATTGCTGGTAGCAGTGAAAACTTGTACAGCCACTTTGGAAATCAGTATGGCAATTTCTTAGCAAATTGGAAATCAATGTACCTCAAGACCCAGCAATACCACTCTTAGGCATATTCCCAAAGGATGCTGAATCATTCCACAAGGACTTTTGCTCAACTATGTTCAAAGCAGCATTGTTTGTCATAGCCAGAACCCAGAAACAACCTAGATGCCCCTCAACTGAAGAATGGATAAGAATAATGTGGTACATTTATACAATGAAGTACTACTCAGCAGTAAAAATTAATGGCATCTTAAAATTTGCAGGCAAATAGATGAAACTAGACAAAACCATACTGAGTGAGGTAACTCAGACTCAGAAAGACAAGTATCAGAAGTATTCATTCACAAGTGGCTTTTAGACATAAATCAAAGAATAGCTGCAAAAGTCATTAATTAAGAGAAAGGCTGGGCTGAGATGGCAGGGTGGGATAGGCAGGGGGTGACACTTTTCCAGATCACACCCTGCTATAACTTTAGCTCCAGAGAATCTGGCTCCCTCTGCTGGTCTCTATGGGCGCCAACACACACTAATAATTATATATATATATATATATAAAATATATATATATATATGTATATATATATATATATATGACTGGAAATACCCCAGAAACGAAAGAAAGAAGATTAAATGCCTTAAATATGTATGCATGAGTATGTGCTCTTGTATGTAAGTATACACATGTAGTTTGGTGGTGTGTGTGTGTGTTGATGTACAAAAGAGTTCCACAATAGCCTGGAATGAAGTATAACCAAACTTTATTCATCTGGGAATAAACTCACAGAAAGAGTAGCATCTGCAGTCCTCTGCATACAGTAGGAACTGGAACTGAATCCAGCAGCCAAGAGGCCATAACATGCTTTTCATCAGCATTTATAGCACATGAGACCATGCCCAAAGTGGGCTACTATCTTAAAGGCTATTGACTAAAGGTGTTCCCACAGCATGTACCTGTAAGTCAGAGGACAACCTTGGCTATCATATCTCTCCTTTCACCTTGTTTGAGACAAAGAGTTCCTGTTGTTATTACCGCATGCACTAGGATAGTCTGCAAGCTTCTCTACTCTTTGCCACCCTTCTAAACATAGAATGGATGGGGTTATAGATACGTGCTAGCACACCCAGCTTTCATGGATTCAATCCTTACAATTGCATGGTAAGGACATTATCCACTGGGCCCACTTCCTAGCTCTATAAATTTTTGTTTATAAAGAACTAGGAAAGAAAGGCTCCCTAGCACAAAAAAAGTAATAAATGTTGGAAAGGATAGACTTGCTAATTACCCTAATTTAATCATTACATATGGTATGCATGAATTGAATCATCATATCACACTGTACCCTACACATATTGATAAGTACAATTTTAAATAAATTGTTTTGAATGGAAAAACTAAAAGTTGGAATAGGGAAAAATCTGTCT
Source organism: Chionomys nivalis (assembly GCF_950005125.1). Classification (NCBI taxonomy): domain Eukaryota; kingdom Metazoa; phylum Chordata; class Mammalia; order Rodentia; family Cricetidae; genus Chionomys; species Chionomys nivalis. The sequence continues at coordinate 26,456,649 of NC_080090.1, read as the reverse complement.
CAATGCCACTTAAAAATTACACTTCACAGAGAAGCTTAAATTATACAGAGTGTGGCTAACAAAGAAGGATGGGTCTAGTGACAATCACCCTCCACTTCTTTTCATTCATAGAAAGCTATACATGACTGGCATCACCTCACACGCAAAGATAAGTTGAATTACCTCTAAAACTGACAGAGGAGCAGGCAGGGAAGAAACCTGCATCATAGTTGGGGACAAAGGAAAAGTAACTGACCATCTGAGGGCTCCATGAGAACTACTCCTAGTTCTAGAGTGAGGTCAATGGAGGGATGTGGGAAATGAGATAAAAATCTATGGAGCTTACAGCATTTTTGACAGAGAAGAAAAAATGACTTTTCATGCTAGTAATGTCAACCACCTAAATTAAATGAACAAATTCCCTGAAAGTCAGCCTCATATAAAGCTGACACAAGAAGAAAGAGAAAATATAAAATCCCTATATCGATAAATAAATTGAATTTTTAATAAAAATAAGCAGCTAGACTTACATATTTATATAGTGGTAGGTGGACTTTTTCATCTAGATGGCCAATCCGTTCTGTTCCAAAAGCTTCTCCCTAAATCACCACACAGAGAATTAACATTGATTATAAATGCTTAGCCAATAGCTTAGGCTCATTTTTAGTTAGCTCTTATAACTTAATTACTATTTCTATTAATCTATGTGCTGTCCTGTTGCTCATTTACCTCATGTATATTCTTTTCATCCTGCTTGCTCTGCATCTCATGCTGTCTCCTCTGACTCCACCCTTCTCCCCAGAATTCTCTCTGCCCCCAAATCCTGCCTAGCCTTCAGTCAATAAGCATTTTATTAACAATGAGAACAACCCATCTTCACAGTGTACAGAAGGATTATTCCACAGCACATAGTTACATAGTTTTACATGACATTTTTTCAAAGACAAGAAAAAAACAATTCTAAATATACTTTGAGAAAACAGAGGAGAGCATTATTAACTCATTTGATAGAACTATTACAAGAAGAGAAACCATACATCACTATCCCTCATGAACCTGAATTCAAAAATTCCTAACAAAATGCCAGAAAGTCAAATCATCCATTTGTGCACATGGAAATTACAATGAGAAAGAGTGATTTTATCATTTGAAAATAATAAAAACACAATTTATATCATTTTAAAAAATAAGACAAATTTTTAAATATAATTTATCACATTGCCAAGGAGAAAGAAGAGAAGGAAAATATGATCCTTTTAACACCTGCAAAATAAAATTGACAAATTTTAACACAAATTCAATAGTTTTGAAAAATAATTTAAAAACTAAAATATAAGAAAACCTCTTCAGTGTGGTGGGGATCACCTACCCCAATCCTTGCAGGGATCAGTGTAGTAAAGATAAAATAGCTAACATTTTCCCTTTTGCTGGGAATAACATGGAGGCTGATTCCCACCTCTTCAATTTAAAACTATACTGGCGATTTCATTCAACATGGTTAGACTTGAAAGGAAGAAGCACAATGTTCATTATTTGTAAATGACATGGTTGCGTATGCAGAGAAGCCTATAGAATATACAAAACTGTATATATATATATATATATATATATATATATATATATATATATATATTGCTTTGTAGATAATGTACATATAAACTTATGGGGAGAAGGAGAGGGTGAGGGCACCACTTGGTGCATGCCTAACATTCCAGCACTCAGAAGTTCAAGGGCAGCATACACTATATACCCAAACCCACAAACATTCCTTCTCTCTAGTAGAGAACCACCCCAGCATCCATTAGCAAGCCTTTGAATAAACAAACGGTATTGTAGTTATGTAACAAAACCTAACTCCCCACTAAAGAGTTAAACAGCATGAAAGTACCAAGGTAGAGCAGAAAAGCATATCCTATAAATCCCCAGATATGCCAAGTTCAAAAACTAGTCTGTGGCCTCAGACAATGCCCTCCCAGTCAGGGATGGTTGGTGCCTGACTGTAACAAGGACATTGGGCTCATAGAAGCCCTCTCGAGTTTGTTTTAGGGGATGTTTAAACACATGGTCAAACCTCAGAAAAAGACATAACCATTTAAGCATTATATTATTTGCAAATGGTGCCTTAATATGTTGGGTTTAATGGTGATCTGCCACAAATTAAGATCACCTGAGTAGGGAGCTTTTTTAGAATTGTCATGCTGACCTTAACTGCTACGGGAAAACTGCATCTGCCAGCAATCCAGATAAAAAGGGCTTGGCAGATGCTTGGGGAGAATTTTCTTGTACACTGTAAAGATTTGTCACTCATATTGGTTGAATAAAATGTGGATTGATCTGTATCCAGGCAGGAAGTATAGGTGGAGCAACCAGATTAGGAGAATTCTGGGAAGAGGAAAGACAGAGATGCAGTCCATATACAGACACAGAGGAAGCAAGATGAGAATGCTTCACTGAGAAAAGGTACCAAGCCACATGGCTAAACATAGGTAAGAATTATGGGCTAATTTAAGTTCATAGGGCCAGTTAATAATAAGCCTGAGCTAATAGGTCAAACAGTTTATAATTAATATCTGCCTCTGTGTGTTTCTTTGGGACTGAACGTCTGCAGGACTGGGCAGGACAGAAACCTCTGTCTACAGGTCCAAGGAAAATGGTTTGCCTTTTGCCCTCCTGGCCTTCCTTCTTGATTTTGAACTGATTTGCTATGTTGCTCTAGTTTCTCTGCTATCAGAACCTGTGTTTCTAGGCTTCCATCTTGAACTGAGGACCAGGTACTCCACAAAAACCTTCCAGGTTTTGGACATCAAATTGGGACTGCAGAGTCAACAAGCCTTGTGGACTGATTCTCAGCCTCTCAGATGTGAATCAGCCATAGCTAGTATTTAATGTAAGCTGAATTTTAAAAAACAAACTCTTACCACGTACACATACACACACACACACACACACACACACACACACACACAGATCCCATTGATTCTGTTCTTCTAGAGAACCCTAACTAACACATGCCTCAGTTTCCAAACATTTGGAACTTTTTGATTTCTTCCTACAATAACTCTGCCCAGTAATATTAATATTATCTTTAAGAAATATCAGTGAATGGACTGTCATGCTTTGTGAAAATTACATTTTACAATATAACAATGTGCAGCTCTATAAAGTATTCATAGATGCAGACAATTACAGTAGTAAAGTTCCAAAGCCCCCTAAAATGACAACTGGTCAACTCATCTCTCAGACAAAGGGCTAATGACCTCTCCACGTTAGAATGCTTTCTGGGCATGGTGGTGCACACTTTAATCCCAGCACTCTGGGGGCAGAAATGGATGGATCTCTGTGAGGTCTAGGCCAACCTATTCTACATAGAAAATTCCAGGCCAGCCTAGACTATATAGTAAACCCCATTTCGATAAAAGCAGGAGCTTAGGCAGATGACTCCACAGTGAGGGGTACTTACTGTTCTTGTAGAGGATGGGGTTCAGTTCCCAGCCACACCAAGGCAGCTCACAACTATTTATAACTCCAGTTCAAGGGACTCTGTTGCCTCTGTTGCCTCTGCCAAGTCCCATGTGCATGGGATGCCCATAAACTCATGCAAGTCCACACACATACAAATAAAATTAGAAACAATACATAATTTTAAAAAGAATTCTTACAAGCTTATTTTTAAAATACAATAAATTAACAGCTGGGCAGTGGTGGTACATGCCTTTAAATCCCAGCACTCAGGAGGCAGAAGCAGGCAGATCTCTGTGAGTTTGAGGCCAGCCTGGACTACAAGAGCTAGTTTCAGGACAGCTAGAGATGTTACATAGAAAAACCCTGTCTCAAAAAACAACAAAAAATTACAATAAATTAGCAAATACATAAAGCTTTACTATTGGAGTAAACTGATTTTGGCATAAGTGGATCCCACGCAGAGGTGTGGTCACTTTACCTATTTCTGGCTTCATATTCATATGTATTAGAGGCCTAAAAATGTGAAGGAGATGGGGGCCAGATATATTCTTTTGCTCAAAGAAATTGTGAGCTAAAAATACCAACATATCAATAATGCTAGTAGCGCAGTGAGAGCCACTTTAATAGACGTCTGTTTTCCAGGACGAACATATATCACTTGCTTCTTATGCATAGGAAGTTCTTTAATGCAAATGAGAACTGTTTCTGGAGAGCCTATTACACTTACAAAGTACTTTAAATAATTTTCATGGAGCTCAAGTTATGAGTCAAAATTTTATTCCTTCACCAGGCAACAGTTTTATTATTCATTTGTCCCACCCACAGAACAGGGATGAATTAAGGGAGCCTTGTGAGCTTTTTTACTTATAAATGTTGCATAATTTCATATTTCAATAGCAGGGAATATTTTTAAAGCTCATTTAAATCTACCTAAGTTATATTTGGAGTTTTCTTCTATAATATTCATTAAAGATGGGGCCTGTGATGGCTCCTAAAAATAGAGGACGAGGAAAAGGTATTCACTGCCAATTTATTTGTCCTTAGAAAATTTCTCTGTATTGTAAAATGCTTCAAACACAAATAGAAAGACTTGTTTGCTGAATTGTGCATAACCACCACCCAGACTTAAAGGTGTTGCCAGACTGCACATTTGTGCTGTTGTGCCTGCGTGTATGTCTGTGTACCACTTACATCCCCTCTTGGTTTGTTTTCTATGACTGTGATAAAACACCATGACCGGAAACAAGCTGGGGAGGAATGGGTTTATTTCATCTCAAAGTTCCACGTCACAGTTGGCCCTCTGAGCAGTCAGGCAGGAACCTGGAGGCAGGAACGGAAGCAGAGAAAATGGAAGGTGCTGCTTGCTGGCCTTCTCCTCAAAGCTCTCTTAGTTTGCTTTCTTATACAGCCCAGAACCTACTGCCCAGGGGTGACACCTCCCACGATGGGCCAGACCCTCCCACATCAATCACTAAGTAAGAGTCTATTTTCCGTAAAAATAAGCTGTACCAAAATAAAGTTTTAAACAAAAATGAATATGTAAAAACTACTTGTTGCTTCAGATCAGTGGGATTACAAGGTGAATTACAGGGCAGGGGAGGGATTAATAACTGTGCAATGCCAGTATCATTTAGTTTCGAATGAGCACATATAACTTAAAATATTTTTGTAACTTTTTTATAATTCCATTAGCAGAAAGAAAGAAAGAAAGAAAGAAAGAAAGAAAGAAAGAAAGAAAGAAAGAAAGAAAGAAAGGAGGGAGGGAGGGAGGGAGGGAGGGAGGGAGGGAGGGAGGGAGGGAGGGAGGAAGGAAGGAAGGAAGGAAGGAAGGAAGGAAGGAAGGAAGGAAGGAAGGAAGGAAGGAAGGAAGGAAGGGGGGCGAGAAAGAAAGGAAGACAGAAAATGTTCCACCAGCTTACCTACAGACCAATCAAATGCAGGCATTTTTCTTAATTATGGTTCCCTCTTCTCAAATAATTCTAGCTTCTGTCAAAAAACAAAAAAAAAAACAGAAAACAAAAAAATCCCTAATGCCTGCAGAGGTCAGATTCCCTAGTACTGGTATTACTGACAGTTATGAACTGGCATGTGGATGCTGAGACCCAAACCCTGGTGCTCAGGAAAAGCAGACAGTGTCCGTAACCATCCATCAGGACCATCTCATCAGCCCTCTACATTTCATGTCTTCAAAGCAGAAATAAAATTAGCTCCTGCCTATAATCCCAGCATTCAGGATTCTGAGGCAAATGGATCATAAGTTTGAGACTCGCCTGGGTTATAGAGTGACGCTGTCTCAAAAACTGAAACAACAAGCAAACAAGAAACAAACATTCAATATACAAATAGCAAATTCAGCATTGTGACATTTCATTATACATACATTCTAAAAGATAAGGGCACACTATAGACCCATAAATCTGTATTTTGCACCTGGGGGGGGAGTAAGAATAATTTCTCAATATTAACTAATGCCTAAATCACATTCAAACTCCTCCCACCTATTTCCAAAATAAATTTTTGTCATTGTTTGTTCAAAGAAGAATCTCTGTCAGGTTCAAGTGACCTTTCACTTTGACAATTTTTTTTCCTTACACTCCATAACACTTACTAACGGCCCTGCCCTCCTCTTCCAATCATTGTCCACCTGACTTAAGATTCAGACTTAAACTGTTAACCTTTTCATAGTGTTTCCTAAAAATTAGAAGAACTATTCACAAACAATACAAAAGCTCGCTGCAATAATCCAGCTCCTCTAAACACAGCAACAGACTTATATTTTAACATGAAATCGTCACACGCAGATATCAGGGCCACAGCAAGGATGGGTGCCGACTAACGGGGAGTCTCACATACACAGGTGAGTAACCTGTGAGATCATCTGGATCTCCTTACTTTTGCTTTCAAAGTCCTGATTCAAGAAAATTGCCTTGTCTTTTGATGCTCTCAACCTGGAGCTGACATCACCATTGCCTCTCTGGCCTGAAGGAATACAAGCTTAATGGAACTCCTGAGAAGCCTAACTTCAGGGAGCTTTATCACACCAGAAGAAGTTACAATGTGAAAGAGAGTGCTCCCTCGGCAGGAGGCCCACAGACATAGACAAGAGGTAACAGAAAACGTGTCTAGCTACTGGCACTTTGGGCTAACCAGATCTGGGGGAAACAATTCACTGGACTCTAGTTTCCAAGTCTCATTTCTTATATTAATTTACATTTCTTATATAAACACATATATATTTCTTCTATTAATTTAGATCTTATATTAATTTCTGTCAGAATACTCAACCACCAGAAGTACCCAGCTATATTAGTTACTCCTTGATGTGACCAAATGCCTGAGGAAACAGCTAGGTTTATGTTAACCTGGAACAAGCTGGAGAGTCTTTTAGAAGAGGCCCGCAGTTGAGAAAATAACCCCACTAGAGTAGCCTGTGGGCAAGCCTGTGGGGCATTTTCTTGTCTGATGATTGACATTGGATAGTCCAGCCCACTGTGGGTAGGCAGTGTCATCCCTGGGGTGGTGGTCCTGGGTGCTATAATAGAGTAATCTAAGCAAGTCGGGGGGAGCAGTGCTGTAAGCAGCACCCCTACAAGGCCTCTGCATCAGCTCCTGCCTCCAGGGTCCTCTAAAGGAGTGACCTGAGAGTCGTTGGCTGTAATAAACCCCTTCCTCCCCAGGTTGTTTATGGTCAGGGTAGCAACCCCGAGTAAGACAGCATTGAAGGGAAGAAAGATCTACTTTGGTTCACAGATTTGGAGGATTTCATCATCATCACAGCAGCGGTGGTGGGAGAAAGGGGTGGAGGAGGTCGCTTGCTTCACGGCAGGCGGAAAACAGTGGAGTGGGTGGGGAGGAGCAACAGGAGGATGAAGGGGAGGAGGAAGAGGAGGAGACGGTGGAGGAGAAGTGCTAGGGACCAGCTATAACCTTCAAAGGCATGCCCCCACAACTTATTTATTCTTATTTATTATTAGACCCTACCTCTTGAAGTTTCCAGAACCTCCCGAAGTAACACTGCCAGCTGGGGACTGAGGACTGAACATATCACCACATGGGGACATTTCATGTCTAAACTGGAAGACTTGCCTTTATGTTTCCCTGAGAATTACGTTAACACCATGAATTCTTTACCCAGCTAAATTAACTATCTTTATACCTCTCCCAGGCTTCTGATACTATGTACGTTAACTCAAAAAAAAAAAAAAAATCTCTAATATTGAAGGACAACCACAAAAAGAGACAAATATTAAGTATAACAAATGAGGGAGACTTCTACAAGGTGCAAGCAAGAAAATATGCTGTTTAAAGAAGAAGAAATTCATGACGCCACACAACTGAGCATCTTGTGGCAGGGCCATCTGTGACACTTTTCTAAACTGGTCTCTAGGTTTGGGGAAAGGACGGCACTTTTCTTGCTAGGCCTGTGTCCCTCATTCCCGAGGTTGGACGTCAAGTCAATATCCAGGCCTAGATCTAAGAACAATGAACAGACCATTCCCCAAGGATAATCAGAGGACCGCTGTCAACAGAATACCAGGTGCAGCAAAACCAACAACTGAGTACCCCTAGAAGAGGGCCTTAGTGGAATCAGGGGTTCGCACATGGAGGGAAGGGTGGTCACAAATGTGAATCTCTTCCTTGCATCGATGTCTGGGCTCCCAAGAGTTTCTGGATAGCTCCTCTTGACTCTTCTTCAGGGAGCATCCCACCCTCTCAAAACTGCGTCTTTCGAATCTGCGGGCCTATTGGGTAACCTCCCTCCCACCCAGAAAAGCACACCTACACTAGAAGCATTGTTAAAGTCGTTCATGGAATGACACTAGTAGAAAGATTTCCTGGTCCCGCCCTCTAGAATCAGGTCACAGTTTAACAGCTATGGTGGTGGAGTCTAGCCAAAACGGAGGAAATTGTGGCTTGGTTTGGTGCTTTTAGACGCCAGATGGCAACATAAGAAGCAGTTATTGAATTTTTTTTTTTTTTTTAATGGAAGAAGAAATGGAGAGAAGTAGTTTTCAAATCGCTTAGCCGACTTGACTTTCAGGTAAGAAGAGATGCCTGCTGGGATGTGGTTCTGAGGAAGAATACTTCCCCAGGGTGCATAAAATGGGTACATATCCCATCCTCATCACACCCCCTCCCCCACCCCAGTAAGGGTGCTCCACCCTGTTTGTGGTTCCTGCCTTGTCTTCCCCTCAGGCAACCTGCTCAGAGGCAGAAGTCAAATTCTGTAAGCAGGGTAAAAGCCAACATGTAAGGCCCAAATCACTTGGAGCCAACCTTGCAGGGAAGGCCACATGTGTCCTGAAAACTGCATAGCAATTGTTGAAAGATAATAAATAAAAGAATAAAAGGAAAATGAGTAACATTTGCAAGCAAATTTATGTTCACACAAAATATTTGTGTGAGCATGCCTTTCGTCTTCGGAGTGCCTGCTAATCCATCACCGTGACACTAGCGCCGCAAGAAGCGAAGCCATCAGCCGGTGACCATTACTTTTTAATGGACCACTCCATTTTCAGCAATCACACTAACAAAATTGGAGCGGCCCAGTGTGCTTGCAGGAGATGCAAGCTGGAAAAGCTCCTAGGAAGCTCCCGACCTCAGGCAGGGGCCCTGTAATCTAGATACACCTCACCCTCAGATCTCCCAGGGCCTGGCCCACAGCTGTGCAAGGCCTGCAGACCCAGATCACAGGGGTCGCCTTTGTTTTCCGAAAGCCATCCTCATTTGCACAGAAAGGCTGTGCTCCAGGGCTGAGTGTATGGGTTTCACTTTCAGATGATAGAAAATGCTAAAATATACACAATGTGAATTACATGGGCTAAACTATGATTTTAAAAAAGCTTACCAATGACACAAAGAGAGAACTTTCTTAACGCCATTTTTTAAGTCCCTATGCCAGAATGCTATTCATTCATTCATTCATTCATTCATTCCCTCCTTTGATCACCTTCTAGAAGGCGAGAACTCCATTTGGAGCTATGGAAAGTGGGTGTTTATAGACCATGGCCTTGGCTCTCATACAAAACACAGTTAGCTACGCTAAATATCAGAAGTAGTATGAAGCCCGAAGTATAAGCATGGGACTACAAGAACATAAAGAAATTGGTGATTAATTTTAAATTCAAAAAAGTTATTTATAATTTATGTGTATGAGTGCTTGGCATGTGTACCTGCATACTGGCATCAGATCCTATTCTAGATGGTTGTGTTGAACACAGGACCTCTGGAAGAGCAGCCATCTCTCCAGCCCCAGATTGGGGATTTATAAAACATCATGGAAGGACCAGCAAGATGGCTTAGCAGGTAAAGGCACTCACTATGCAAGCCTGACAGCCCAAGGTAGAGCCCCAGAAACCACAGTAGAAGCAGAAAACTTAGTCTAAGTCAGGGTGTCCTCCAGCCTCCACCTGTGCACCGTGCACAGACACGCCACCCGCACATCCAAAAAGATTTTAGAACTTTGTAGGATCATAGGCAAACTTGAAGAGAGGGAAGTGAAGTGAGAGGACTTGTTCTTAAAGAATAACCATATGACTCTATTATTATAATTATTATTCTCCTTTGTTACCTAATTTCAAAAGTAATGCAGTTGTATAAACTATGCAAGAAAACACACAAATATAACTACCATTGGTATTCTCATTTCTCTAGGAATATGAATTTTTTTCCAAAATACAAATACCTCATGTTTGCAACCTGCTTAATCTAATACTTTGTACATATGTGGGATTGTATGTGTGTGTAAATGTGCACAACTGAATGCATATAACAGGAACACGCTCAAGGGACTAGAATGTATAGAAGCACTGGACAGTCACAAAACAATAATTGGCCACCAAGACGGCTTACAAGGAAAGGCACTTGCTGCCAAAGCTGATGAGCTGAGTTTGACTCCCAGAACCCCCAGGGAAAGGAGAGAATGGACTCATCCAAAACTGTCCTCTGACCTCCACATGCGAGCTGTGACATTCAGACTATATGAATAAAATATAAATAAGTCATTAAAAATAACAGGTCATGTGAAGGATCATCAAGTATAACAAAACAGATATGTGACAAACATTTTTTATGATTTTTTAATTTTATTTTATGTACATTGGTGTTCCTCCTGCATGTATGTGGGTGTGAGGGTGTCAGAACCCCTGGAACTGGAGTTACAGACAGTTGTGAGCCGCCACATGGGTGCTAGGAATTGAACCTGGATCCTCTGGGAGAGCAGCCAGTGCTCTTAACTGCGAGCCATCCCCCCAGTCAGTCCAAACCTTAACTCACAGCCACATGTTGTACCTTGTACTTTCCTAATAAAAGCCACTTTTTCTGCCCTCCCAGTGCTGAGAACCATCTTCTAATAAGCTGTGTAAAAAGTACTAGCTTCCAATTCTTTAATATGAAGCAAAGATTGAGAGCCCTCCTTGGAGTATACTGAACGCAAAGACCTTCCAGATCCTTAATTTCCTCACTGTCAAGGACAGTGTTCACTGTCAACTTGGCAGAAGCTAGAGTCACCTGGGAGGTGCACTTCTAGGTATGTCTGCGGAGAGTATCTTGATTCTACTAATTGAAGTCTGAAGACGTGCTCGCTGGCCCATTCCTTGGGCAGGGAATCCTAGACTGTACACAATGGAGAGAGGAAGGTGTTAGCATGCGTTCATCCCTCTGTGTTTCTGAGAGAGGATAAGATGGGAGTAGTTGCTTCAAGCCCTGCTAGTCCCCTGGCTGTGATGAGCTGTACCTGAGGGACAATTGCCCAGTTGTTTAAAAGTTCAGTTCCATCGTTAGGTCTCTTCAAGTTCACACTCATCTGTGTCCCCCTGTTGGCGTAGTACATATGTATGTACTGTGTGTGTATGTATGTGTGTGTGAATGCATAATTATAGCCAACTCGATTAGCCGTCAATGTGTTTGGAAGTGCATAACTCAAGCAGGCAGAGCAGACAGTGTACACGTCATCAGCAGCCAGCACATTCTGTCTGCCACGGACTTCAGACAGATTGATGCCTGCTCTTGTCAACTTGACAGTATCTAGAATCAACCCGCATGACATGCCTCTGAGATTGTAATGGCATCTCAGAGAGGATTGGGGGCAATGCCTGCCCTTACAGTGGGTCCTGAATGCGTGTGTCTATAGATGCCATGGTACTCCTCCACTGTCAGTACTGACTCCAGCTTCTGCCTCAGCCTGCACTGAACACCAGTGGCTCTCAGGATCTCCCAGCACTGTTTGGGACAACTGAGGCTTCAGTTCTGTGAACTGAGCAGCTGCTAGGTTTTCTGCCCCTTCAAAGTGCCGGTGGCCATTGTTGAGAGACCTAGCCCTGTTCTGCAAGCCTGTCTAATAAACACTCTGTTGTGGGAAGTTTGTACACAGCGTGGAGATGCATTGCTGTGATTGGTGTAATCAAAAGCTGAATGGTCAATAAGCAAGCAGGAGAGTATAGGTGGGACTTCTGGGCAGAGAGAGGACTCTGGGAAGGAGAAAGGCGAAGTTGCCAGCCAGATGCGGAGGGAGCAGGATGGGCAGTACGGAGATGAGCTAGCAAATCACATGGAAGAACGTAGATTTTAAAATTAATTTAAGTTATAAAAGCTAGTTAGGAACAAGCCTAAGCTAAGGCCGAGCTTTTATAACTAATCATAAGTCTCTGAGTCATTATTCGCAGGCTGGTGGTTCCGAGGAGGCTTCAGAAAATCTCCACAGTGTCTGTTCCTTTAGAGCACCATATCAAATACAGTTAGTGATTGTAACTAGCATACATTGTTAGTATGAAGTAACAATACAGTCAGCCACTGTCACTAGCATACATTGTTAGTATGAAGTATCAATACAGTCAGCCACTGTCACTAGCATGCATTGTTAGTATGAAGTAACAATACAGTCAGCCACTGTCACTAGCATACATTGTTAGTATGAAGTATCAATACAGTCAGCCACTGTCACTAGCATACATTGTTAGTATGAAGTAACAATACAGTCAGCCACTGTCACTAGCATACATTGTTAGTATGAAGTATCAATACAGTCAGCCACTGTCACTAGCATGCATTGTTAGTATGAAGTAACAATACAGTCAGCCACTGTCACTAGCATACATTGTTAGTATGAAGTATCAATACAGTCAGCCACTGTCACTAGCATACATTGTTAGTATGAAGTATCAATACAGTCAGCCACTGTCACTAGCATACATTGTTAGTATGAAGCTACAGGTTTCATGCGGACACTTCACACTGTATAGAACACACTTGGAACATATTTACCCCTTTGTTCGGTTAGGAGTGTCACCCCAGCCCCTGTCACCCCTTCTTTATCCAAGGAGCCTGAGATGTTGGGTTGGATATGTTGCCCCAGCCCCTGACATCCATTCTAAAATGTTTTGGGTGGAACTTTCCACCCCAAGTCCCTTCCCCTGAGAGTTGCCGCAGTCCGGATTCCACCTCCAAGAAAGCCCACCAAACAGTGACCCCTCCCCAGAGAGGGTCAAGACCACTCCCACAGGCTATTTAAACTGTCCCCCCCCTTCCAGAGACCGAACACGTGGTCTTTCCGATTATCTCCTCCCCCTCCCCCATGTTTCCCAGGAAGGCCACCTGGAGTGCAGGCTTCCATTAAAGCTGGGCTCTTTCTATTCTGGTTTGATTTGTCCGATTTGGATTATTGCATAAGCGGAGAGATTTGTGGGCTGGAAGACCTCTGCACCCCACCTCTCCCGCTTCTGGTTGCCCCACTTTCTTCTCCCACAGAATCCATTTTCACGTCCTCCTTTTTGTTTTCCACAATCACATTTGGAAAACACAGGGTAACTGCTGAGGCCAGTTTGCTCTTCCACAGTGAGGGCTAGGAGCCTGAGACTCAGCGAGCCAGGAGAAATGCCTTTACCTGCTGACCAAACTCAGCAGCCTGCATTACCACATATTAAAACAAATCAAGATTTCACAGCTGAGACATTTTGCTTGGCATGATGAGCTCTTGTCCCCATTCCCTGCGAACCAATTGGTCTCGTTCTTTAAAGCTGGATAATGTATCCGCATAGCTACCAATGGGCGCTTAGACTTTGATGACAACTTGACCTCTAGGAACAGTTGCGAATAAACATTGGTGCACATAACACTGACGCTTGCCAGCTGGGAGTCCTCAGGCACACAGTCAGGAGCGCTAGAACTTCAGTCAGCCATTTTCACACAGGACATCTGCAAGGCCAGCCAGGTAATTGCACTCGGTGAGCTCCTTGTCTTGCTGCTGTGACAAAAATACCGGGTATGTAAAAAAGCTGTGAACTATGGATGGGTGCAGAGTGTAGAATGTTCTTCCTGTGAGGTGGCCTTCTAGTAAGAACTGATAAACCATGATAAGTGAATTCACTTGAAAGCCAGGCCATGAAGGGAACGCCCTGGCATGTCTGTGTGGTCTCCGTGGGAGAGACAAAGGCCTGGGGGGATATCTGTGCCTCTTTTCACATGACTGTTAGTAATATTTCCTAACACGAGCTCTCTGCTGATGCAAAATTCCCAATCAAGCCAAATCAAAACAGGCCAAATTAAAAAATATCCAGGTTTAATGGGAGATTAAACCCGAGGTGGAACCGGGAAGCTGTGCAAAGTCGACCAGGGGCAGGGTGGGGGGACCACGTGTTCCTCTTTGGGGAGTTCATTTAAATACTCTGTGGGAGTGGTCCTGACCTCCCACCCCTGCCCAGGGTCAGCCCTGGCCTGCTGGGATTTGGAGTCCAGACCAATATAACTCTCAGGCCTGGGGGCTGGGATAGATGCAAAGGGCTGGGGCCTATGCTCCCAACTTAACAATGACCAAAAATGTTAAGACAACACCAGGTGTATTGCCCCCATGGTACTTGTATTTATTTAAGCTAACTATAAATGTTGCCTCATGATCTGCTTTTAATAATAAAAATGAGAAGGGCTTTATTTGCACTGCACTTGAGCTCAGATGCCTGGAGTTCCCCGGTTCCTCATGCCGGAGGTCTATGGCATGTCCTTCCAGGAGACTTAGCCTCACTGGTGGTGGGATGGGTGGACACTAAGAAAGGAAAACTCTTTTCTGGTTTACAGTGCTAGGGGACTCCATCACAGCAGGGAAAGAGGGAGTCAGGAGCTGAGGTGATTGTTTGATGACATTGCATCCACAGTCAGGAAGCCGAGAGAAATGATGCTATGCTCAGCCCCTTCTCTCCTTTGTACTCAGCCTGAGAGGCCCGCATGCACACTGGTATCACCCACGTTTACCATGGGTCTTTGTGTCTCTGCTAACCTGATCTAGATAACCTCTCAAAGACGTTTTCCACGGTGACTCTACGTCCCATCAAGTTGACAATGGAGATTAACTGCAGCAGTGATTTAACTTCTATTTTATGTGACAAAACTCCCTTTGTGCCTGTAGTCTTCTATTGCTGTAGAAACAAATTACCACCAACAGTTTAAAACCCACAGCCACACAATTTTCTTGATCAGAAGTCCTGGTCTCTCTGCTTAGAATTGCTCAAGGACAAAAGCAAAGTGCTAGCCATGACGGCTTTTATCCACAAGGACCAGGAAACAATTTACTGCTGTACTTTCCTGTGTTGGTAGAACTGAGTCACCAGAAGTGATCAGCTTGAGGCCATGATTCTCCGCTGGATGTCAACCTGGGTCTGCTCACAGATCCTAAAAGCAGCAGCCCTTAGCACGTGGCCTCTCCAGCATCAAGCTGGTAATTGCACGTAAAATCTTGCCCTGTGCTTCAAATCTATAGTTTCTCTGCCACCAGAAAGCTCTTCTTTTCTATTAAAAGGCTTGTGTGGTTGGGACAGGCCCACTCATAAACCTGTCTGAACATCAGCTATGCCAAGTGACAGTGCACAATCATGGAGGTGGCAGCCTGTTATATCACTAGGGTCCGGGGATTAGGAGCATGTATTATCTGGAAGCCGTTTTTAGAATTTCGCAGACTGCAGTCTTCAAAATAAGAACAGAAGGAAGGAATTTCCCAGGCTACGTGAAGAGCATTAGCAAAGACACGTGGAAATGACAGGGCACTAGAAGGAAAATCTGGGGAGTAAGAGCACCATTGCCATCTTCCCGTCCCAGCCGAACCCCGCGGCTTCTAGCATCCCAGTTCAGAACAGCTGCAAAGCAAGTAAGGTCCACACAAAAAGTTAAATCATGCTAAGATGTCTAAATGATATTCCTTGGAACACACTAAGAAAGGGCGAGCTAAGATTCTCAGGAGGTGGACTGGGCAGTGGTAGAGCCCCTGGCCAATGTGTGGGAGATCCTGGGTTAGAGCCCAGAGTCACGTAAACAAATCAGCGATGAACAGCAGCGAATAAACACAGACGAGCAAACAAAAACAGAATGTCACCATATTCTTTCCCAAAACAGTAAGAACAAGGATTAGAAAATAACTTTTCCTACCTACCAACCAAAAGACAGAATAATTGCAAACCATGACCGCTTTTGCAGGTGGTTAAGTAGAAAATAATTTAATCAGAATTCCAGTGCTGACAGAAAACACTGACATGCCCCCAAATCCTGTTAATGAATGTAATCTATTAAGAATACAGGTACTCTGCCAAAAATGGATGAAAATATTCCTATCTTTTGACCTCATTTTAAGGACAGTTCAGTGAGGAAACTGTTCAATGAAAATATACCTCGGAGCAACTGATATTTATGAACTGTGTTTTCATCTAAATGTTTTTGAATAAAAAATGGTTAGGCAGACAGACTCTCCATCAGCAGCAGAAGACATAGATAGGTGTCAGTACACACTGTGGAGACTATAACACTCGTGTATTACCCTGCTTTATCCAGAAGATGAACATTAAAAAAAGTAACACTTCCACAGCCGTGAAGTATAATGCTGTAGACCACAGTTCTCTCCCTGTGGGTCGGAAAGTAAAAAAAAAAAAAAAAATCATGGCAGTTAACCTAAAGCTGAAACTAACCCATTTCTCCTATTGTGTAGATTTCATCATCGGCAAATACACAACACCATTCCCCTGCCGTGTTTGCAAACGAGACCTGTTTTCATTCTGTCTGACTGGGGATGGACCATTTTACATGATGACACTTTAAGCACAGAATCCCAGATCTGCTGGAATCTCCCAGAAGCCCTGCTTTAGTAGAGAGAAGGCCATGGTCCCCATTAAGGGCCATACATAACCAGAGTGCGGAGCTGTTTCACCTCTTCTGCCTCTGATACCCTCTGGCTATTATGAAGCCAAGCCCAGAGAAGCCATCCTATCGCCTTAGTTGAGGCTCCTCCATGGTCAGCAGCATCCGGAAAGCTCACGTCTCTCCAGCTCCCAGGGAGCCATGGCACAGCCTACAAAGTGTCGTGATATCCCTTCCTTTGTTTCTATGTCCACAGAGCAAATGATTGACACCAAACTTTCATTTAGAAGCATAATTATTTTAAAGGCTATCGGGGCTTTGTGCTAAACAAATTTACCTCAACAAATAGGATGACGATGTGGCATGTCGATTGGAGAGCTAATGAAATCGCGGTAATTTGGTTAGAGGATCAACCGACATCCTCTTATTCACCTGGACAGATTCCACTTCTTATCTACTTAGTGCTCACGTGTGAAGACGTGTAACCCGTGCCTCCAGAAAGCAGCTGACCCATGATTTGGAGCCATGTTCTTACGACAGGAAGAAGGTCTGTATAGAGAAAAATTAAAATTATGTGATTTTCCTTAAAATAGTGGAACTGTGGTGTCACAAAAATAGTGGGGATGACCATGCCACTCCACGTTGCATTCCTCTGATCAAGTTACATGACAAAAACCATTTAAGGAGGAAATATTTATCTTAGTTCATAGATCCACAAGAGTCAGGTCACTTGCCTCCATGTTTCTGGGCACAAAGATCATGGCAGTGGCAGCTTCTAGTAGAGAAGCCTCTTCATGGAGAACAAGAAGCAAAGAGAGGACGTTGTGGTGCTTCAAGGCTTTCTCCTTTCCTTCTGTCCTTCCATCCAGACCCCAAGTTCTCAGATAGCACTGCCAATATTCAGGGTGGGTCATGCATCCCCAGGTTATCTCATTAGGAAAGCACCCACAGTCTTCCCAGATATGTGCCTCACAGATTTCCCTCAGGAAAACACCACAGTCATACCCAGAGATGTGCCTCACAAAAGGAAAGGGTTCACAGTCATACCCAGAGATGCTCCTCACAGGTTCCCCTCAGCCTCATTGATTCCCCCTCAGGAAAAGGTCTACAGTCATACCCAGAGATGCTCCTCACAGATTTCCCTCAGGAAAGCACCCACAGTCATACCCAGAGATGTGCCTCACAGATTCCCCTCAGGAAAACACCACAGTCGTGCCCAGAGATGCTCCTCACAGATTTCCCTCAGGAAAGCACCCACAGTCATACCCAGAGATGTGCCTCACAGATTCCCCTCAGGAAAACACCACAGTCGTGCCCAGATATGCTCCTCACAGATTCGCCTCAGGAAGGGGTCCATAGTCATACCCAGAGATGGGCCTCACAGATTCCCCTCAGGAAAGCACCCACAGTCATACCCAGAGATGCGCCTCACAGATTTCCTAGGTGTTCTAAAACCAGTCAAGTTAAAAATGAAGATTAACCATCATAAATGCTGATGTGAATTTCTAATCTTTTACAGTTCCCCTGAGAAATGTGAGATTCTGATCTGAATTTCTGAGATAAACCAGTGTTATAGGTTTTTTAAAAATTGTTTATCCTGTTCCATCCAGCATGACTCCAGGGAACGGATTGACTGAGGTAGAGAGGAAATGAAGAAGACACGAGCACACAGACTCAGAGAAGCTGGGACCAAGTGGGCTGGGCTCTCTGATGGAGAAGCCTCAGCTTCCTGGAAGCTAAGAGTATGTATTATATATGTCTGAATAGGGAGGCAGGTTTAGCTAATCTTGTTAGGCACAATCTCTGCAGAGGAGCAATCTTCAAACCAAACCACCAACATCCAGGAAGAGAAAACTAAGGTGGCTGTTTCCCTCAAACACCACCAACATCCACACTCACACCTGAGGAAGGTTTGCCCGTCTCTGTGACCCTCACCTGAAGAAGAAGGCTTTGCTACACGGGGTTGAAGCATTGAGTTCCCCAACATGGCTGTTCCCCTGTCAACAATACACACATGTCCACTTCCAGCTTCACTCACTCCCTGCCTTATCTCATTGTCTAGAAAGCTCTAGGATGAATGAATGAATGAATGAATAAATGAATGAATGAATGAATGAACGAACGAACAAATGGAGCGACCTTCATGGGGCTCCCTGCCTCGTGGTGCTCACACGGCAGTGTGGGCCCCTCCCCATGAGTGTGGCCTGGACCTAGTGGCTAAAGCACTAAGTGTGATAAAAGCATGTCTCCAGAGACTAACCTACCAAACACCTGCAGGTCATCTCCTCCGTCCTCTCCGCTTGTCCTGATAAAGTCAGGCACCGTGTTTCTAGCTGTCCTACCCAGAGGCCTACATAGCAAGGAACCAACAGTGTCCTCTGGCCGATAGTCAGTGAGGAACTAAGGCCTGTCCAACATCCTACAAGAAACGTCAGCATTTTCGTTACTGCACATATGAATTTAGTGGTTGGATTCTTCCCAGTCCAGCCTCAAGATGAGTGAGGCTGAACTCCGGAGCAAAGGATCCAATTAAGCTGTGCCTGAGTTCCTTACTTCCAGCCACTCTGAAACGCAAAATGTTGTCCCTTTTCATTCGAGGGGCGGTGCTAATTCACCGCACAGCAGTACTTAATACACTAACCAAGAAACTGACGCCTGGCAGAACATGCACCCACGGGGACGCACTCATGTTGTAATGCCCAGGGCCTGTCCAGCAGCGCAGAGGTGACACACATGCTGATGGAGACAGAGCCTAGTCAGCTGGGCCCCATGGAGATGCACCCAGGAGAGGACAGGCACTGTGGCCCCTGTGGGGCATGGTGGCCAGAGAACTCAAGGATTACCCTTGTGTCTCCTCTGCCTTAGGACCACACTCGCCACGCCAGTAGCCCAACAGGCCTACTGGATTTTGTTGTGGGATGGATTTTAAGGGGATGGTGTTGAGCTGTGGTAAAGCAGCCACATACAAGCGTGAGGACTGAGCGTCAATCCTTAGCGCCCATGTAGAAAGCATAGTACACGTAGCTATGATCCCCATGCTGGGGAGGCAGACACAGGATCCCGGGACTCACTGGCCAGCTAGTCCTGCAAATCAGAACTACATGTTCTGAGTGCTCTAGTCCCAAAATATAACGTAGAAAGCAAATAGGGAAGATATTTAATGTTATCCTCTGCTCCCCTAACCACATGTGAATATGCACACACACACACACACACACACAGAGAGAGAGAGAGAGAGATATGGAGGGATGATGCTGTAGGCAAGCTAACCCATAGTAAGGTATATACTATCAACGAGTCACCTGATTCCTCACCCACACAGCCCTGGTCCAGGGGCCAAAGGATCCCAGTCTGGGTTTCAGACCCAGCCCATTCTGCTACCAGCCGACAGGAAACATAAATACACTAGACAGGGCAGGTGGAAGCGAGGTATGCCTCTTGAGTTGGACCAAAGGGGAGGGGTGGCCAAAATCAGCATCATGTTGCCTAAGGAGCCAGGTCTGGCAGCTGACAAAGACCTAAAGCTGAAAGACCCGCAGAGTGGGAGATGGTTCACCTGCTGGCCCACCTGCTGGCTTGGCAGAATTGTGCAAACCCACACAGTCCTTAACAGAGCAAAGCAGGTTGGTTGCTGTGTCTCTCCCACAGATCTCCATGAGCCATCACCACAACTGGAAGGCCAAACGCCCGAGGGAGGGTGTGACTAAGCAGCCATGGGTCACTTCAATGTGCAGTCCTGAGCAGTGCTTTTGAGTGGGCCGTGCCTCTCTGTACCCATTAGACACTCTGAAGAAGTCAAGCATTGAACTTCAAAAGTAGCTTGTTCAGCAGTCTAATTTCTCTCAGAAAAAAAAAAGTTTGTTTGTGTGTGTGTGTTTCAAGTCCCAATAATAGCAGCGAGTTCCTACACTTAACTGTCAAATCCCATGTTGCCTTATTTTTCCTCCCCCTCCCCCCTCTCTGCTCCCCCCTTCCCTCTCCCTCTCTTTCTCCCTCTTCTTCTTCTTCTCCTTCTTCTTCTTCATGACCCAACTAAACCTTTGAGACAGTATATTTGCTGGGACAATACTATGTGGGCAGTGTTGTGGAATATCACTTCAAGATGTGTTACATTTGTTTATACTGTGGAGCATTTGCTAAATGATACAAAGATGGGTTGCATTTTTTTATATTGCATTTGTTTAACTCTGGGAAGCTGTGTTAATTTGTCTACCTAAAACACCCGATTGGTCTAATAAAGAGCTGAATGGTCAGTAGCAAGGCAGGAGGAAGGACAGACAGGGCTGGCGGGCAGAGAGAATAAATAGAAGGAGAAACCCAGGAAGAGAAGATAGAGGAGGGAGAAAAGGTGGAAAGGAAGACTCCAGGGGCCAGCCACCCAGTCACCCAGCAACACAAGTCACAGAGTAAGAAGTGGAGAAGGCATATAGAATAGAGAAAGATAAAAGCCCAGAGGCAAAAGATAGACGGAATAGTGTAAGAAAAACTGCATAGAAATAAGCCAAGCTAAGGCCGGGCATTCATAAAAAAGATTAAGACTCGGTGTGGTGTGATTCATTTGGGAGCTGGGTGAGTAACCACAACCAACAGCTTTAAGGAAGGAGACAACAGAGCCCATGAGGAAGTGCACAGCAGGCAGCCAGCATCCTCTGTGGTGTCTTCTTCCAGGCAGTCCTTGGCTGATCCCACTCCAGAATAAACTGTCCTACAGGATCATAATCCTTTTTTGTTTGCTTTTTTGTTTTTTGAGACAGGATTTCTCTTTGTGACCCTGGTTGCCCTGGAACTTACTCTGCAGACCAGGCTGGCCTCGATCTCACAGAGATCAGTCTGCCTCTGCTTCCTGGGTGCTGGGATTAAAGGCATGCAGCAGCACCACCTAGCTACAAGGTCATATTCTTGAATTTAGGCCTTAAAAGAAAGGTGACCTGCTCTCAATCACATACCTCCCTACCTGACACTCTATCCCCTCCACCTCTACCTGCCCAGACCATGCAGACAGTGCTGAATTCTTCATGGTAAAACCATTTAATCCCCGCTGGGAAGGACATTTAGACACCCCCTCGCCTAGTTCTCTATATGGACTCCACAGGTCTGATGGGGTTAGTGGTTCACCCATCTAAAACGTGGGCATAATTGATCTTAATACAAACACACACTCATTGCTACACAATTACATACTCATCTCTGAGCACTAAAAATACAGGTACCCTAAATAAGAGACAGATTTATGCAAACTCGGTGTTTCCATAGACTGCTAGTCTGTTGTCCACAACATACAGAGACAGAATCTACGGCAGAGGGGCAGCATTACAGTTCTAGAAAACAAAAAACCAGAGAATAGTGAAACCATCTTTGGGCCTAACATCTAAGTTACTCAACACACAATGAGTGGAGAATATTCAAGCTTGGGTTAGAATACTAAGATCTCTTTCCTCAGGTCGTCAGAGATATGGGCAAATGTGTACATTTTCACTGACTGGAACGTTCATGCCTAACGCCTGCTTCCCCCGTGGGCTTCTCCCAGGTACGGAGTCTATTTTCTGAACCAGGATCAAGGACAATGGTGAAAACATAACACCTCTGTAAATACACACTCACATGTTTATTGGATGCCCCTGAACACAGGCGCAGTGCCCTGTGCTCAGATCTTGGTAGTTTAGTGAGTCCTTCATTTTTCCTACAGGAAGAACTTAATAAATGGGCACTAGATGAAATATTAGAGGTCAGAAACTCTTGCCTGGTTTCTGTGATAACCTGTGCCTTGGGCAAGCCACTAACCTTTCTGGGCCTCCTTGGCTTTCTCTCCTTAATATTGTTTACTACTATTGCTCTGCCTAGTTGTTCTAAAGTTGGTCAAGGCTGCTATAACAGCCATATTTTGTTCTGCGGATGCCGTCATCTACAGCGCCAGGAGAACGCAGGCCTAGTGCTCAGAGATTTTGGACTGTCTTGTTGACAATCCCGAGTTCCTATCTAGGTTGGCATCTCACTAGCAACTAAATAAACTAAATGAATTCAAGGATGGCCATGGAGTCCAGTGTCAAAGCCACTTACTCTGTAGCACTGGAGCGATCACTCTAGAACGCCAGAGCCAGCAAATCCTTCCCTCTCAGAGACCCTTCAAAATGTGATCTAGAACCTCCCACAATAAGTGTTGTCCCTGGTACCATCGCCTCACGGCTGATACACACACAAAGGGTATCTGGGAGGAAAATGGGACATGATTAAAATGATTACTAAAATGAAATCTTTTGACCCTTCATGCCTCTCAAGGAGAAAGTCCCAATGGGATGGGAGCGGGCAATGGTCACTAACTCTCCAATAACTTCCTATACCCTAACTTTGAGAAAGGACGAGGCTCTGATCAACTTCCGCAGCAAGCCATGTATCCATCTAGAATTTGGTAATATGGTTTTGCTTTCATTGTCTGTCCACAGCAACACTCCTTTGCCATGTATGATAAGGGAATACACTTTTCCATTCAGAAACAAGCATGCAACACTGAATAAAATCGTGAGCTGTTATGGCCAGCCCAGCTTTGCCCCCGCCTCCTCCAGACTGCAGTCTGCCTCCTCCTCACCAACTATATCAAGGAAATGTCTCTTCTTCCACTCGTGGGGCCACTGAGGCTTCCCTGCCTCCATCACGGGTGAGAGACTTAGGAGTTTTTGTCCCTCAACATTCCCTCAGCTGTGGAATGAGGCCACTCCCATCATTCTGCATTTGAGTAAGAAAAGCAAGCTGGAAGTAGGGTATCCAAGGGAAATTCCCAGAAAGGGTCCCTTTGGGAAGCCACAAGCACCAAGACTTCTACTTGTGATATGACATAGCACCCACACCCACACACCCCCACACCCCCATACGGTCATACCCGGCATTGTGACTCAGTCTCTTCTGAATCCAGGGGGTGAGGTCCTCATCTCCAGTGATTTTGCTTAGTGGCTGACCCAGGATGATACTATAACCACCAGGACTCAGCACTCCCCAAACTGACACAGGATAGGTACTCAAGAGAAATGTGTCCACCCTAAAGGGTACAAATAGTTTATTCAGGCTACCTCTGGCCTTCCTGGGAAATCTGGGCACCAAGCACCCAGACCTCTGAAGAGGTCTGGCCAGGAGCAGCCTTGACTTGACCACCTCTTGTCTTTCAGCATTTACAGTTCCTCTGGGCCACGATGTTGGACATTTTCGAGGACAAAATACACAGAAGGAATCAGACAGTGCCCTCAGGAAAGAGGTGAGGCACTCCTTCCAGGGGCCCAGAGGGAGAGGAAGGAAAGCCACTAGCTAGCAAATGGAGAAAACAGCAAATCTATTAATAGCGAGGTTGTGACATCAGGGGGTTAGAAAGGACCACCCCTCTGCACCCAGTCCATCATGGGACAGCCCATCCAGGTCACCGAGACTTTGGGCTGCAGAAGTGATTCTCCTACTCTGAGAATTGGGCGACCCAGGTCCCCTGAGAAGCAACTACGGAACTGGGCTATGTGTTTGTTTTGTCTTTGAAAAGCTCAGCCTTCAAAGCCTCGCTCATAGCTTGCCCAGCTTCCTCTTTCAGTGTCTCTCTCAATGTTTTCTTCTCCTCCACCCCATCCCCAAGGTTCCCAACTGCAGTTAAGTTGGAAGAACTAGCTGCCTTGTATCCAAGACAGTATTTGAACTTCCTAATGGCTCCAGGCAATCCCTCAGGGCCGTTTCCAATAAACAAGTTTTCCAGTCTTCCCAAGAAGCATGATTTCCATCCTCCTAAGACATACTTATTATGTTCAAAAAATGCCTGTTTCTTTAGCTGCAATTCTCCTTGTTTGGCTTTGGTGGTGTATGTAACAATGAAATGTACTAATAAATTGGCAAGCTGCAAAATAAAGCCTTTACCTCCCCAGTGTAGGATATGTATCTGTCATCGACCAGGCTCAGAGTTAGGCACTGGTAAACAAGAGACACAGTCCTAGCCTTCAAGGGTCACAGAAAAGTGCAGAAGATGGGACCAAAACTCACTACAGATCATTTACTAAGTCAAGAAGGAAGCTGTTAATACTTACTAAAGGATTGAACCTAGCCAGGAACGCAGGAAGTTTCCCCCAAGAAAACCCGAGTCTCAGCTGAGTTAGAAAAGAGGCAGAGAGGGTGAAAGGGCTACCGGGTGTGAGGGAGTAGGTGGGCAGGAGTGGGCCCTGAAAGCTGAGAAGATTCCAGAACGGCTGTGAGAAGAAAGACTAGGGCACTACCAGGTGATGTGAGAGGTCCTGGCCTCTTCATGAGCTCTGCTTGTGCGGTGGGAAGCCGCCCTGCAGTGGAGGCCGAGGGTAAGCTGCCTGACATGACCAGACCAACTGTTGTGTGTCAGATGCGGCCTTTTGATCCCCATGCTAGTACATAGGAGGCTAGCATATGGGAGTACATGCTAGCACATGGGAGACTAGAACACAAGAGCACATGCTAACACATGGAAGCACATGCTGGCACATAGGGGGCTAGCACATGGGAGTACATCAATGCACAGTGGAGACTGGCATATGGGGGCACATGCTAACACATGGAAACACATGCTAGCACCTGGGAGGAACTCACAAAACAGCCTCCCTCTCTATGCTGTTCTCACAGATCTGCACGCACAGAGATCCCCTCTCTCCCTCTCTTTCCATCTAAATCTCTCTGCTGCTTTTGTTTGTCATGGTTTCCCTTGTCCCGATATGGTTCTTCCTTACTTATGGTTCCCTGTTTTGCTGCAGAGTACCTAACAATTCCTTGCTGTGTCAAGCAGAAGAGGAAAATAATGCAGTCAGAGTGCAGTGGTGCAGGACGAGGGCCCAACACAGGCTCCGCCTAAGCCTCCAATCTACTCATTTTTTGGAGGCCCTAACCTGGCCAGGACTGGTAGTGTGTTTATGAGAAACTCTGGAAAAAAGGGGAACTCTTCAGCCTGGTCCCTAAGTGTCCTAACTCATTAGGAAGTCCCCCTCCCTTGACTGTGATGCCAAAGCTTAAAGGGGCACTAAGACAGTAACATGCACCCCAGTGTCAAACTGATACCTCTGGGACTGGAAACACATTTTAGTCATCAGGCTCATATTTTTACCATGGCAGAAATTGCCAATAGTCTAAGAAAATTGGCACCTGTGTGTAAGTCTCTGGGTTCTTGGAAGCATATGCTACGTTTTGTTTGTTGTGTTTTCAAGAAGCTTTGATTCTGGGAGATCTTTCTGGTAACATGCCCAATAAGCTACCTGTCCTGAGTTTGTCTGAATTTTCATATTTGAACTTCTCAGCCTGCTGGGACAGTCACCTTTTGTGTTTTAATACCCAACTAAAATGACTCTTCATTCTCTGGCCCATGAGTTTCCTCAGGTGGTCAAAGTTTCTGCTCTCTCTTGTTTCAGGTTCCTACCCAAACTCCAGTCCCTTCTGAAGCAGAGCAGAGCCATCAGTCACCCTTTAAGTTCCACAAGACAAAGGGACAAGGCTTTATGTGTAAAAAAAAAAAAAATCTTTGCAAAACAATTGATACAGAAGAGAAAGTGGGAAGCACACTCGAACGCATGGCACAGGAGACCACTTCCTAAATACAACCCCGTGGCACAGACACTGAGAGAAACAATTAATAAATGGAACCTCCTGAAACTGAGAAGCTTCTGTAAAGTAAAGGACGTGGTCAACAAGATAAAACAATAGCCCACAGAATGGGAAAAGATCTTCACCAACCCCACATCAGACAGAGGGCTGATCTCCAAAATATACAAAGAATTCAAGAAATTGGTCATCAAAAGAACAAATAATCCAAAAAATGGGTACAGAACTAAACAGAGAACTCTCAACTGAGGAATCTAAAATGGCTGAAAGACACTTAAGGAAATGTTCAACATCCTTAGTCATCAGAGAAATGCAAATCAAAACAACTCTGAAATTCCATATTACACCTGTATGAATGGACATCACCATGGCCCCGGGTGGTAGTGCAGGCCTCCCATGTCAGCCTCTTCCTACTGCTCTCCCTTCTTCAGATCTGCCCTCTCTGTGCACATCAACTGCCCCCCTCTCCTTCCCTCCCTTCTTTGCCACGCCATTGCTCATCGAGGGCTGCCTGCCCACCCAGTGCCTCTGGGCCTGTGGGTGTCTCCCCAAGACTGTTTAGGAGCAATCAGATGACTGGACACCCAGCTGGGAGCGTGTTCCCACCTGACAGACAGTAAGACACACCCATTTCTACCAGGCATGGGTCTGTGGCTTCTCTGCCTGCGAGCACCAACTCATGGGCTAAGCTGCCCCATATTTCAGGGTCACAGCCTCCACAAAGCTATGTGGTGTGCAGCTGTTGTCTCTTAGCTTGGCAGAGCCAATTCCCTCTTCATCATGCACAGAAGACTTTTGTGATATGCGGCCCATCACCTTTTCCTGTAGAAGGAAGGGAATCACTCTTGGGGAGCATGAACCTTCATGAGATTCCCACCAAAGCCCCCTCTCTGTGGTACAGTCAATAGGAACGGGACTCTGGCACTGTTATTTTCAGTAGAATAGCTTTTCTCCTAAGTGGTATAGGGGACTTCCCAATGGTGGCAGTCTTAGGGTCACCCGAGGATCTATGGGTTCACCAAGACAGACTTGGAGAGAATTCTTTTCTCAGCTGGTGCCCTCTATCTGGGGTCACAAAGCATTTCTTTACCCTCCCCAGGGAAGCCATGAAACACTATGCATTTTTTGTATTTCCTGGACACTTGTCCTTTGCACAATACTGAGCTGAGTGCCTGGAACTGAGAGGATAAGAAGAGAAACTTCTCCATCCCTCCTGGAAACATTCCCACAGACTTCCTCCACTTTCAATCTGCATCTCCTGGGACACCTGTCTTTCCCACTGTCTTCACGTCACATCCTCTTCCCATCAGGCCATCTGTCACTTGGGAACTGCTCGGAATCTCCTACAGCTATAGCAGAATGGATGGCATAGAGCAGAAACTCAATACGTATCTATGGAATGACCGACAGAATATAATTATTCTCGGAAAAGCCTATTTCCTTTATTTAGACTTAAGTGACTGTGACACCTGATATCATGGATTGGAACTTTTCTCAGGCAATAGTGACAGGAAAGACAACCCATATCATCTTAGAGAAGGAAGGAGAATGGGTTGTCCCCATAACTAGGGTACTTGTAAGTACAGCCTCTGCTGGACCCAAGGACACAAACAACACAGACATTTGTTTCTTTCTCTCGGCCTCCACTTATCCTTCTTGGCCTCAATTTCAGATTCTTTTCTCGGGAAACCAAGATGGCACCAACAGTATCAAGCTTCCACAGATCCCAAATCTAAGCTGGAGTAGAAGGAAAGGAAGGAAAAGAGGTGGGGGAGGAGCCCTCTTCTGAAGTCCAAGCAAGAATATCTAGAGCGGCTATTTAGTCTCAGTGCTTGGCTGCCTCATGGCACCAATCTGACACAATCAGAGTTGGGGGATGAGCGTTCTGACTGTCCAGTCTGGGTCATGTGACTCTGTTTACACTAGGGATGAGGGGAGGCTGCATCCCCAAACATAACTGAAAAGATTTGCTGCCCAATGAGCCCCTCCGCTGATGCAATAATCCGAATCAGACCAAATCATACTGAATTAGGAAAAGCCCAGGTTTAATGATACCTGGGTGGCCGTCTAGCCTCCAAGGGAGGAGATGGACCGGAAAACCACGTGTTTGTTCTCTTGGACTCGATTTAAATACCTTGTGGGAGTGGTCTTGAGCATCTCTGGGGAGGGGTCATCATTTGGCAAGCTTTCTCAGAAGTGGAGTCTGGACTGAGGCAACTCCCAGTGGAGGGGCCTTGGGATGGAACTTCCACCCAAACATTTCAGAATCTTTGGATATAGGAATGCCAGGGGCTGAGGTGGCACTTTCAACCAAACAATAATCAGTGTGCTCTTTCCAAGAAGAAAGGCTGGGCTGGGGAGAGGGGCGAAAGAAAACTAGAAAGCAGATCCCATCTCACCCAAGCACCCTGGCCCAGAATGCCAAGCATTTTCTTTAAGCATAAAGAACTTTGGCTTCTGTCCCAGCTTAGACAGCAGAACTGCACAAAAGTCCACACAGGACAACATCCCTGTCACAAAATTAGTCATGTGTGCACCACAAATTTGAGTCTGCCTCTACCCCAGCCACTCCAGCTGCTTATAGTGGATAATCTGGGGGTGCAGCATGCCAGGCAGATGCCAGGATGTGCTTCTCCTGCTCAGACTGAGATGGTGTGGGCAGGACCCCCGTGCGACCCATTCACACCACATGAGTTATAGAACCGCAAAAGGAAGGTAGCTTTAACTTGCATTGCTGACCCCAAACGAGTGAGTGGTCCCTCCATGGTTCACCCTCCTCATCTGTGAAATGGGAATGAGAACCTCAGGTTAGAAGAGATGCTGCAAGGATGGAACAAGGTACAGCAGGCAAGATTCTGGGACCAGCAGGGCCTTTGAAACTCTTGCGTGCAGTTTCCTAATAAGATGGCCTCGGGGCATCCATTACTCATCTGAGAGCTGGAGCAAAATGTGCTTTGCTCTCTACCAACTTGTTTTTCAAATGCCAGCGACTCATTCCATGCTTCAGAGAGGAAGAACAGCGTGGTGGGATGCCTTATTTATGAAATCCCTCTTAATATTATCACAACGTAAAACAATACTTTTTCAGAAGAGTTACTGTGTGCCGTGCTCAGATAGCAGGAAGCACAAAAGAGACATGCATATGCAAATTAACCTTCTAAAAAGTGCGCTCCAAAGACACTTTCTGAATAATGAATGTGACGAGCGGCAAGATTATTGGTCACCAAAGCACCAAAACCTGCTTCAGAAACATCAAACATTTGTTTTCCATGTTGTTGACATTCTATGAAGGGAGAGGTCACAGGGTAACATGTAAAGAGATTTTACTCCTTGAAACTGTTACAAGAGCAGCCTCCTTCCAGCTCAGGAGTGTCTAGACAGACTTAAATGTCACTAACAGTCTCAAATTTATTACAGTGGATTTGCAAGGAAAAAAGGGACATAAAGGGTCTTTTTCATTTAAAATGCTCTTTGATTTTCAGTTGTAGCTTTGGCAGCGGAATCAGCAAGGGAACAATTGCGGGGATGCTGTTCTGATGGTAGAGGGGACTCAGTCAGGAAGGCAGATGGGGTAGTGTGCACATGAAAGAGCTCCCTCTCAACGAGGAAGCTCAACCCAGACGGCTGAGCTCACGTGGAGTCACTTGGTTGCTTTCTAGAAGGAAATATGGGAGTATTCACACCCCCCATTTGGACATCTCTTAAAACCCACTGTTAGCGGCCACATTGGGATTGCAGGCTTCCATTCTGCTTACGCATCTCACAAACACTGACATTGTTGGGGCTGGGCTTAAGGCTGGGACTGGAATTATAGCCAGAGTGAGGCAAGCCTTCAAGAAGCTCGAAGTCTACAGGGCTGGGAGACCACAAAGATGAGGCCCTCGAGTACAAAGAGAAGCAAAGGACTGAGGAAACCAGCCTTTGTGTTCAGGTCACTCCCGGGCAGCGACAATGCAGCAGCATGCACCCATGCAGCCCAGGGGCATCTTGGGAAGTCTCCAAGGACCTGACTTGGCATGAGAACTCTTCTAGGCATGAGAATCTTTAGTTTCCACCCAACTTTCCATCTCTTCTCGTGGGATGGGACTCCCATCACAGCCTGACACGGCTCCAGGCTGCCCCCATCTCTCTGCCCGCTTTTCTCACAAATATTTCCTCCCCACCAATAAAATCTCCTCACACTTCCTCCTTCTCAGACTCTTTCTGGAGAAACTGTTCTTCCCAGTGGTCCTACAATCAAGATCCCTAATAGAGAAACTGGAGAAGAAAACACACATGGAATAAAGCTTTGTCTGCGCCAGACACTGTGGAATGCTTGACGTGGATCTGGCTGTGTAGATAGTGACACCCACTAAAGAGCGACTGCTTTCATTGGGGCAGAGGAGACACAGCAGGTACCCTGAGGAAGTAATGACTGAGCAAGTAAATGGAAGATGTGAGATCTGATCCCTCCGCTCCCGGATCTAGCTAGTCCCAGTGCTTAGCTAGTCCAGGGGGCGGGAGCCGTCACAGTCATTGTGCCTTGAGGAAACAGGACACACCTCACGGACACCTAGGATGAGAGAAGAGTGAAGACAAAAAGCCATAAACTGCTGTTCCCAGCTCCCTATGCAGGGCAGCAAAGGTGGTGTTTGCATCTGGGAGCAAGGGGAAAGAGCGGAGGTGATGATCTGTGTTGAGTGTTACCTTGACCGGATCTGGGATCACCTTCATTGGATCTGGGATCACCTTGCAAACAAATCTTGGCAATGCCTGTGAAGCGTTACCTAGATCGGGTTAACTGAAGTAAGAAAAGTTACCTCAGTTGCAGGCAGCAGTATTCATGGCCTGGGCTCCTGGACCAAGTCTAAAGGAGATAGTGATTGGAGACCCTTTCCTTGCCTTCGACTTCCTGAGGGCAGATGGAATGTGACCAGCAGTCTCGGGATCCTGCCATGGAGACTCCCCTCACCCCCTCACCCCAGGTCTGAACCTTGGACCTGAGCACCAAAACAAACCCTTCCTTCCCTATGTAGTTTTCATTATACATACATATATATATATATGTGTGTGTGTGTGTGTGTGTGTGTGTGTGTTTTAGTGAGGGTTTCTAATGCTGTGAAAATGACCACAGCAACTCTTATAAAGGAAAACATTTAATTGGGGTTATTTGCTACAGTGGCATGCAGGCAGACATTGTGCTGAAAGAGTAGCTGAGAGTCCTATATCTTGCAGCTAGGAAGTCAACTGAGACACTGGGTGGTATTCTGAGCATCAGAAACCACAAAGCCCACCCCACAGTGACACACTTCCTCCAACAAGGCCACACCCACTCCAACAAAGCCACACCTCCTAATAGTGCCACTCCCTGAGGTTATGGGATTATGGGAGCCAATAACGTTCAAACTACTACAACAAGTAATACCTAAAACTACCCAAAGTCATAGATAAAGAGCCAGGATATGCTGGGACCTGATACAGGACAAGCTCCCTTTAAGACCTGGCTCCCAGCTAGACTGTGTCTTGCATGCCGCCATGTTCCCTTCTCCTACTAGCAGGCACCTCAGGTTCCTTCTGGGACCTTACACCTCCCATGCTGTAACCCTTAACATTAGAGTGTGACTTGACTTCTGATAAGATACACCTGGCATTAAATTCCTCTTGGAGAGAGGATTGGTACAGGAGTGGGCTGGTTCGTGACCATATAGAGGCAAAGAGACATGGTGGAACTCTGCAGCCACTTCTGAATAGACCCCTCCTTCCCTGCTGAACTTGAGTCTGCCACAGAACATGCCCAGAGCCATCAGCAGTCTGTCAACTGATCCAAGAAGGAAGACAGTACAGACCTGAGAGATGGCGATGTTGCTTGAGCCTCCAAAGAGGTATGGGGAAGGAAGGAGGAGGAGGAAGAGGAAGAGAAAGGAGAGAGAAAGAGCCAAACAACAACAAAAAAGCCCACCCAAGCATATAAGGAGACAAAATTTGGGAGTATTTAGGGGATTTAGCTTAGTGGGAGAATATTTGACTAGCATGTATAAGGCTCTCATTTCCACAGGAAGGAAAGAAGGAAAGGATGGAGGGAGGGAAACAAAAGGGAGTGAGGGAGTGTCATTTGGCTTTTCTGGGGTTATTTCTGAAATAAGTGCAGTCCTTCTCACTTGCTCAGGAAGATCCATATGTCTCTCCACCATGCCGGAGTCTTGGCCCCAAGCCCTTCCCCAGCCAGCTGCACACACAAGAGCATCTGAGGCTCCCCGTGCTCAGGGACAGGGAGAATGATGGTCTGCAGTGTGTCCCCTTTCTGTGCTCACAGCTCTTCCAGGAGGAATGGCCTGGGAGTCTGGGAGATTGGAACACGCCAGCTAATAAATATCCTCCCTGACACTACATGCAATTCCTTCCACGCGAGGCAGCGAGCTAGCAATTGATGCTTGCCACATCCTTAGCGCATAGCTGGTGGGACAGATAAGGAGCCTCAGCACTATCTAACTCAGTAGGAAGGAGAGGAAATGTGGCATTACCAGCTGAGACCCTGTGCCACCGGTAAGGGATCCAGCTGCTGGAGACTTTTCTGACTGCTAGACTTCTCTGATAGACACAATATTCACAACATTCGCAGATGATTGCTCAGTGAGTGTATGTGTGCACACTATATGTGCAGTGTATGTGTAGAGGTCAGAGAACAAAGAGTGGGGGTCAGTTCTCTCTTTCTATCATGTGGCTCCTGGAATGACTCAGGTCATCAGACTGAGACCCCTTCAGCTCACCTCTCAGGAAAAAGTTATGGGGCCATTGAAGTGGTTGGCTGGCGTGGGACTGCTGTATTTTCACAAAGCCAGTTGCTGCTGCTGGAGAGATTGTGCCCTAAGCCCAGTGTGGGACAGAAATGCACTATCCTGCAAAGAACAAGCAGAAGTAGCTTGCCCCATGCCATGCTGTCCCTGCCACATTCTGGGAATGTCGTCCTCCCCCTCCCTCTCCCCCTTTCTCCTAGTCAGTCTCCAGCAAACTCCCACTCACTTCCAGAACATGGTGTTAAAACTCAACATAAAGACCAGCCTAGCACGCAAACCATGATCTCAATTTGGGCAAAATACTTACACATGCCACATATGGGATAAAGAATATACCTGTACCACTGTGGAATTTCAAAAAATTAGTAAGTAAATCAATTTTCATATGTGTACAAGGAAACAGATGTATGTCCCCACACACACATTGTCATAGTTGAGGTTTCCACTGCTGTGAAGAGACACCATGACCATGGCGACTCTTATAAAGTAGAACATATTATTAGGGTGACTTACAGCTCAGACGTTTAGCCTGTTATCATTATGATGCAATCTGGTGGCGTGCAGGCAGACACGGTGCTGGAGAAGTAGCTGAGAGTCTTACATTTTGACTTGCAGGCAACAGGAAGTGGTCTGAGATACTAGGCATGCCTTGAGCATAGTTGAGACCTCAAAGCCCGCCTCCTTGGTGACACACTTCCTCCATAGGACCACACCTGCTCCACAAGGCCATACTTCCTAATAGTGGACTCCTTTCGGTGGCCACTTTCAAACCACCATACATATGCGGGTCAGAAAATAACTCGAGGGAGTTGGTTTTCTCCTCCCGCCACGTGGGTCTCACTGATCAAAGCCAAATAGCCCGCTACCTGGAGCTGCGTGCTGACCTTGTTGAGCCATCTGCTAATTATGAGTGATAATAGCTGTCATACTGATGCTTTCATACTGTGTATAAGGTATTTTGACGTCATTAGTCATCCATCACACTCCCCCACCCTTCCGCCTCACCATTGTCACTGACCCATTCCTCTTTCCCACTGCTCTTCCTTCCATTTTCCTGTCTTTTTTTTTCCCTAGTTGCTTACAGGAGCATGGATAAGAAGTTATTTGCAGGATCATGAACAACTTACCGATGGTTACACCACTGAAGAAAATGGCTCCCTCTGTGTCTCTCTCTGTCTCTCTCTCCCAGCAACCATGAACTGCCTATGAAGCCTCAGAAAGAGGCGAGATCTCATAGTCTCTCATTCTCAGGGTTTGCCCATGTATTTTACCACCTTTTGTCTCTCCTGCGCATCACAATGAAGCAGCCCCTTATTTTCTCTCTGAAGCCTTCTCCACCCCAGCAGTGATGGAGTCAGCGCACCATCTGTGCTCAGCCTGCTCTGTGCACGTATTGCTGCATTCACCACCGTGGGTTAGGGTTGTCTTCGTGTCTCCTCCAGAAGCCCCTTGGCCTGACTCTCAAAGGCATGCCCATTCTAAGACTCTGATCCCAGCCCTAGCCCAAAGAAGCTCTCAATGAATAGCTTGTGGAACTCAACAAGACCATGAAAAGTTGGACGCAAGTGTGGCTTCAGCTTGTGCAGAGGGGAAAATGATGATCTGTGACAAGCCAGGAGCTAGAATCTAAATTGTGATGCTATCAAGGACAGTTCTCTTTTCAGCCACTGTACTGATGAGATTATCAAGGGCAGGAGAAATCTAAAGGTAGTGTCATGCCATGCAGCAGTAAGCACTGGAGTAAAACTCTGGGTTAAGTCTGAACACTGAGCACAAGGTAGGAGCAGAGAGAGAAAGCATAGCGCACTAATGCTAACAACAGGAGTTAACGTTGATTGATCCCTGTGCACAAAGCCCTTTCCTGCACCCGTCTTCCATATTTTCCAGGGTAAACTATACAACAGGTTCCAGCCTCGTTCTCACTTTGCTTATGAGAAACTAAGGTTCAGAAAGCCCGAATAACTTCTCCAAAGTTCCATGGCCAGTCTAGCCCAATCCACACTTCCTAGAACTCCTGTGTCCGTAAGTGAGCGGTGAAACCAAACAGCAGAGTGGCAGCATTGAAACCCTAGTGTCAAGGGCAGGCCCAGGCCCTGGAGGCTGTGGGAGGCTTACGTGAATGACAGTAAGATGGGGGGAGTCTGGGGGGCATCCCCTCTCTGCCTGTCCTACTTTCTAAACATCATTCCCCATGCTCAGAGCTCAGTTGCACCAAACCATTCACATTCTTCTAGTTACTAGAAGCTCTGATGCATAGACTCATTGCTACTATTCCAGTATCCATCACATCCTGTCTATTTTCCTCATATGCTAACATAGCACAACCCAACACTATCATCACCATTGGCCCCATCTTTGTACCTCTCTATTGCTTTAGCAAAATCCAATCTAAATCGAAGCCTACCTCCCCCTGGTTCTGCACCTGAGTGGTTGAAATTGGACATAGGAAAAACACCATGCCATCGGGAATCTCCTCATCTCTGATTCTGAGCACGGCAAGCTCCCCAAGGAACTCATTCTCCATAACTTCAGGCAGCTTTCAGAATTCCTGCTTTCTCACGTCTCTCCCTCTGTCCCGATCAGCTTTGGATTGCATTTAAGATAGAAGGACCCAGTCATCTCCATTCCAAGAACATGAAGCTGAAGCTTCTGTGTGGCTCTTCTCATGTTATGATAGATAGCGTGTCCCTTCTTTTATTTATGGGAACAATTTCTACTTCCCTGTCTTTCATTATTGTCTATGTAATTACCACAGTCAGAGTGAATTGCTGAGGTCACCGATGACCCTCCTCTTGATGAGTCTAAGAGTCCACCCATGCATCATGCTTACTCCCTCACTCTAGAGATGGAAGGCCCAACCCTCATGTCTGCCTCAAACTGTAACCTCCCTGGAATCCGCTGCCCTTGCTGCCAACCTTAGGAATACCACTTCTTCTTTGAAAAAACCAAAACATTGAATTAAAAAGAATCCCCAGTTCACAGGATCACAGCTTGGGGGGCCCCAGTCGACTCCATCTTGCTTGGGAGCGATGAAGGTCATGTAAGATGGGACTGTCATGTCCACACTGTCTAGGAACCTTCCTCCAGTAAACAGCTACACCAAAGATTTTCTTCTGACACAGCTGTAACCCTAAGCAAATGGATTTTAGAAAGTGGCAATTTCAGGAGCTTACAGGACTAGAAGAGATTTTGAGGACCTTGTAATCTAGCCCTCTCTTCCTGTAGAGAAGAAACATAAGGTGCCAAGATGTTACCCAAGGTCAGACAGACAGAGCAAGTGATGTTAAGACCCTCTTCAATAGAGCAGGAAGACACCTCCTGCCAGCTCAACAGTGGCTATCCTTGGCTCCCTAGACCCAGAGTCCGAGAGGATCTATGTCAGCTCTTGTTATCAGAATGATCTCAGTGCACATCTATATGGGAAGGAGAGACATTGGATAGGGAAGTAGAAATTAAGGATGTAATTTAAGCAATATCTTGTTGTAGGGAGCAGAAGTTCTGCCCTATCAAGCCAAGTAGTTTCTTTATTAATTAACCAATGAAAGCAACACATAAACAGAAGGACCTCCTACACCAATATCTAACCAAGCCTGATTCGGCAGGGGTTCATTCTAGCACACACTATGGAACACAGAGAAGAGTTGCTTCATACAGGGAGAATATTCTCTAAGTTTCCCACAATGTGGGAGTTCTGTGCGCTACATAGCTGGTAGTTACTTTTAAAGTACCATCAGGTAAAACTTGCCTGCCCCTCTGAAGGACAACATTTCTCAACGGTCTTAGGTCTGAACTGTTCGTAGCAATGTGCCGGAAGTTGTGGGAGGCAGGGTCTGGGTGCATGGAATGGGAAAATGGGTCCCAGGAGATCTAGGTCAAACACTGGCCATGTCTTCTATAGTAGCCAAGAAGAAACTCTCTGGATCCCAGCAAAACAACTGGGCTTCACTCTCAGTGATGTGACCTTGAGTAAGTCACTTGAGCTTTGGTTCCCTGATCCGAAACTTAGAATTGCCATGAGCAGCCATTGAACTAATGGGTAGTACTTAGTCTAATGACTACATTCAGTAATATTATTGTAATTATTATTAATAATTATATTACTATAATTGCAAGTAATTATAGTGATGATTAAAAATTGACAGCTGTGGCATGTGGGTATCTGATGTCACCATGCATCTCTTAGCATCCCAGGGGACCAGACAGGCATTGTCCATGTCTCAGCAACATCATTAGGAGCATCCAAGGCAGAGCATCATTTTTAGCCACAATGTGGATATGAATGTGTGTCACTGGCGCTCCCATCTCACCACTGAGATAATTAACCAGAAGCAATTACACTGCACTCGGCAAATTGCAGCTTTGCCCTCTGTGAAAGAGATGGGTTTTATTTATACTTCCTCCCTTGGGGTTTTTTTTTGATTGATCACATATCGCGTTCGATAGTGAAAGGTGAAGTCCTGATACGGGCCTCACCTAGGTTCCCCTCAGGGTTGACCTCCTGTCTGTACCACAGCAGCCGTCTCCCTGGCAATCTGCACAGCTGAGCAATCACAGTGCTTCCATCCCAAACACATCGGCAGAGGACCCCTTTTCACTTGAGGGGGTAGACTCAGTGCCACACCCTGAGTTGGACACCTCATCTTTTCTGCCTTGCCTTTTCTAATTTCAGAAAATTAGACTTACTGTTGTAAGTCAAGACATGTGCAGAATATTGAGTCCACAGAAGGCTGGGCATTCAAAGTAGAGGCTCCAGTCATTCTATCTATGGGAATCTGGGATTCTAAGGATATTGAGTGAACACTGAATATGTATTACAAGAGCAAGAGGCGGGAGAAAACAGGCATCCTGACAATTCCAAGTGGGTTTACTATGCCCGGTCAATGAAACAGAGCATACAAATTCCTTAGAGACACAAGTAAAACTTTTCAGTTCATATAGATTTCCTCCCTAACATGATTATTGTGTGGATCGTGACAATTTGTTTTCGATTTTGTTGTTTATTTGATGATTTGATTGTTTTGATTTTATGTGCATTGATGTTTTGCCTGCTTGAGGGTGTTGGGTAACCTGGAACTGGAGTTGCAGACAGCTGTGAGTGCCATGTGGGTGCTGGGAATTGAACTCAGGTCCCCTGGAAGAACAGCAAGTGTTATCAACTACTGAGCCGTCTCTCCA
Organism: Chionomys nivalis; assembly: GCF_950005125.1. NCBI lineage: Eukaryota > Metazoa > Chordata > Mammalia > Rodentia > Cricetidae > Chionomys > Chionomys nivalis. Next base: position 26,418,574 of record NC_080090.1, on the reverse strand, counting down.
GCCCCAATTGTTTGATGATTTTAAAGATAGATATTAATATGTAGTCTAAGATGTCCTGGAACATAAAGAATAGCCTGGCCTCACATCAAGCCTAGGATTCTTCTGCCTCAATGTCTGGAGTGCTACAGTTACAGAAATGTAGCATTTCTGCCTCATATTAGTAGTGTGTGTGTCTGTGTCTGTGTCTGTGTGTGTGTGTGTGTGTGTGTAGTGTTTTGGTTTATATAGCACGTGTGTGTGCTTGTGTCTGGAGGCCAGAAAACAGCCTCAGGCAGGGTTTCTCACTGGCCAGTGAGACCCAGGGATCTACCTGTCTTGGCTTTCACAGCACAATTACAAGTGCACACTACCACACCTTGGTTTTTTGGGAAAAAAAATGGTTGTTCTATAAAAATATGGTGGAACTCAGGTCCTGCAAGTGCTTTCCTGGCTGAACTATCTCCCACAGCTTCTGCATTAGAATTTTTATTAGTAAAAGTTTAATGTTAAAAAAAAATATTGAAAATGACTGAGTTGTTAGCATTTTAGTATACAATACTTTTCAGACCATACAATGTTGTTTAATAAACCCTCAGTAGAGATCTAAATTTACAAACCCATGATTTCCTTTTTTTAAAAAAATAGTTTTTTTTTTTCAAGACAAGGTTTCTCTATGGAATCACTTTGGCTATCCTGGAACTCTTTTTGTAGATCAGGATGGCCTTGAACTCCCAGAGATCCACCTACCTCTGCCTCCCAGTGCTGGGACTAAAGGCATGGCCCACTACCACCTGGAGGGCTGTTTTTTTTTTATATAGAATGAAACAAAAATATTAGCCAAGAGGATACACTGTTACAGAATATTTGTTTTCACCATGGAAATGTGTCTTTGCCCAAGATACCTTCTGATTGGTTTAATACAGAGTTAAATGGCCAATAGCTAAGCAGGAGAGAGTAGGTGGGACTTCTAGGCAAATAAAGAGAAGGAGGAGGAATCTAGGCACATGATTTTACCAGAAGACCTGGAGCAAGTCGGATGTGCTATACTAAGAAGAGGCAACCAAGTTTTGTTAACAGAACATAGGTTTAAAAAATAAGTTAATTATGTTCTAAGAACTAACTGGAAAAAAGCCTAAGCTAAGGCCAAGCTTTCATAATTAATAAGTCTCTGGGTCATTATTTGTGAGCTGGCTGCCCAAAGATGGTCTGACAAGAAATCTTACCACATTGGGCACTCAATGAGGGAAAAATGGGGACATGTTGTGGGATGTTTTGATCACACTCTGATACTCTCAAAAGAGTTTAGCCTGAATCAGAAGACAAAGCTACATACTTGTTGACCAAAATTAGCTATAGAGGCTTGGAGGACCCAGGACATATCAAGGGAAATAGGAATTAGTAAGGAGAGGCTTAGAAAGATGCTGGGCCCTTTTGGATTGAGGAAAAAAGAGAGAGTAGATAACTCATTGCTTCTTTGCTGCTTTTCTGATCAACCAGGTTTTTACCCTGATACCAGACTCCTGAGTTTTTATTGATAAATGAATAATTAGGTAAACACTTCATAGTCCAACATAGGATACAGGATCATGAGGCAACTGCTTGCTGCCAGCTCTGTAGCTGCCAAAATTGCTGCCACAGTTGGCTTTCTCTACCTCTTCCAGGTCCTCTGTGTGAGTCATGAGTTTTCCAGTTGCAGTCTTTCTATGGCAGCCTCCAGCTTCCTCCTGTCCCTGGTCCCAAACACAACAGGTGGCATGGCCCCAAACATTGTTGGAATCAGGCAGCCCCACAACACAAGCTTCTTCTGCATGTCCCTCATGTCTGCAGTTTGCTCCCTCTCCCCATGTACTGCAGGCGTCCCATAGGCTCCCTTCTTGGACTGCTGTCATTGAGATTGACCACCTCAACACCCACTTGTGTTTTTATTGCTGCTGCCACTGCCATACACTCTCAGCTCCCAGCTATACAAGAGCAGCTGTAGTTTCCCCCCGCCAGGTCATGCACCACTCATGATCTCTGCCCAACTGTATGCTGTAGTGACAGCCAGACTCATCAGTAGCAGATCTGGTGAGATACCTGGGAATTCTTAAGGGGGAAATTAGTTTAAAAAAATGTTTCCCCATGTTAAGAATAGGGAACAACATTATAATGCAGGGAGTTAGGTCTCTATATGGATCCACAATAGATGGTTTGAAAATGGAAAAGTTAAATGAAGGAAAAATCAACTTAGGATTGATATGATGTTTATTATAATCATTATCAATTCGGTAATTCATGTTTTGTTCTTTAAAAAGTGGTTTGATATCAGTACCAAATACAAAATATTGACAGATAAGATTCACACCTTTAAAAGACCTACTAATGGAACTAAAAAAAAAAAAAAAGCATATTCACACAGACAGAGGAGTTTAGAGCAGAACTTACCACACAACTGTATTATGAAATTGAAGAGGAGCAGCCCACAGTTATTAGAAAACCAATCTTATTTTTTTTAACCTACAGAACAATGGCAGTGGGTCCTTGATCTTATTGCACGTAATGGCTTTGTGGGAGCCCAGGTAGTTTGGATGCTCACCTTAATAGACCTGGATGGAGGTGGGTGGTCCTTGGACCTCCCACAGGGCAGAGAAACCTGCTTGCTCTTTGGGCTGAGGAGGAAGGAAGACTTGATTGGGGGAGGGGGAGGGAATGGGAGGTGGTGGCGGGGAAGAGGCAGAAATCTTTAATAATTAAATAAATTAATTAATAAAAAAATAAAATAAAATAAAAAATAAATACCTTTAAAAAAAAAAAGAATGACCACCAGATAATAGGCACCCCCAAGGCTATACAGAAGTTAACCAGGATTCTGTAGAGATGTCGGATGGTTAGATTTGAAGATATTTAAGGAAGCAGTGATTTCATATGGTATGCATTCAACCTTTGTGAAGCAGATGATAAATTTATGGGCAACTCAAAACAAAATTATCCCCAAGACTGGAAATATTTAACTTTAAGCAATATTGGAAACTGATCCTCAGTTAAAAATGGAAAACATGGTGGAGAGAGGAAGCTAAGGTAATATAACAATGAACTAGGGCTAGAGGTATTGAAATTTCCCAAGATTTAATCCTCACTGAAGTCTAGATTTGATGATCGCACCTTAGCCCCATGCCATATAGCAGCTTTGAATTGTTGGGACAGTGTTGAAGAATCAGGAAAAATTATACAAGACCCAAAAGAAACCTTCACTGATTCTTTACAAAGATTGACTTCAGCTATAAATAGAATGATGTCAGATCAGAAGTCAAACAAATATTAACTGAATCTTCGGCTTTGGAAAAGGCTAATTCAGATTGCAAAAGGGTGATTAGGACTTTAAGGGCAAGATCAGCAGCAATAAATTAATTGATCAGAAATACAGTTGATAATGGCTGTTACACGTATGATGATACTTGAAAAGAAGGAATATTAAAATTACCCTTATACTACATAAAGACATTACTAAGAAAAATAATTACAGACCAATCTCACTCATGAACATAGATATAAAAATACTCAATAAAATATTGGCAAACCAAATCCAAGAAGGCATTTAAAAAAATCATTCACCATGATCGAGTAGGCTTCATCCCAGAGATGCAGATATGGTTCAATATACAAAAATCTGTCAAAGTAATCTACCATATAAATAAACTGAAAAATAAAACCATATGATCATCTCACTAGATACTGAAAAAGCTTTTGACAACATCCCTTCATGATAAAGGTCTTGGAGAGATCAGGAATACAATGATCATGCCTAAACATAATAAAGGCAATGTACAGCAAGCCATCAGCCAACATCAAGCTAAATGGAGAGGAACTCAAAGTGATACCAATAAAAAAAAAGTAACAAGACAAGATTATCCACTCTCTCCATATCTATTCAATATAGTTCTTGTGGTTCTAGGTAGAGCAATAAGACAGCAAAAGAATATCAAGGGGATACAAATTGGAAAAGAAGAAGTCAAACTCTCATTATGCTGATATGATAGTTTACATAAATGACTCTAAAAATTCTATCAAGGAACTTCTTCAACTCATAAATACCTTCAGAAATGTAGCAGGATACAAGATTAAGAAAAAAAATAAGTCGCCCTCTTTTTCACAGATGATAAATGGGCTGAAAAAGAAATCAGAGAAACATCACCCTTCACAATAGCCACAAATAACATAAAATAACTTGGAGTAACTCTAACCAAACAAGTGGAAGACCTGTATGACAAGAACATTAAATCTTTGAAGAAAGAAATTGAAGAAGACAACAGAAAATGCAAAGATCTCTCATGCTCCCGGGTAGGTAGAATTAATAGAAAAAAATGGCAATCTTACCAAAAACAATCTACAGAATCAATGCAATGCCCATCAAAATCCCAGCAAAATTCTTCACAGACCTCCAAAGAACAATACTCAACTTCATATTAAAAAAACAAAAAACTCAGAATAACCAAAACAATCCTGTACTTAAAGGAACTTCTGGAGGCATCACAATCACTGACTTCAAACTCTACTACTGAGCTACAGTACTAGAAACAGCCTGGTATTGGCATGAAAACAGACAGGAGGACCTGGAACCGAATCGAAGACCCAGATATAAATCCACACACCTAAGAACACCTGATTTTTGACAAAGAAGCAAATAATATAAAATGGAAAAAAGAAGGCATATTCAAAAAATGGTGCTGGCATAACTGAATATCAACATGTAGAAGAATGAAAATAAATACATAACAATTGCCATGCAAAAACTCAAGTTCAAATGCATCAAATACCTCAACATAAAATCAAACACACTGAACCTCATGAAAGATAAAGTGGGAAGTATATTTGAATGCATTGGCATGGGAGACCATTTCATAAATATAACCCCAGTAGCACAGACACTGAGAAAAACCATTAGTAAATGGGACCTCCTGAAACTGAGAAGCTTCTGTAAAGCAAAGAACATGGTCAACAAGACAAAATGGCAGCCTACAAAATGGGAAAAGATCTTCATCAACTGCATATCAGAGGTCTGATCTCCAAAATATGCAAAAATCTCAAGAAATCGATCATCAAAAGAACAAATAATCCAATAAAAATGGAATATAAACCTAAACAGAGAACTCTCAACAGAGTAATCTAAAATGGCTGAAAGACACTTAAGAAAATGTTTAACATTCTTAGTCATCAGAGAAATGCAAATCAAAACAACTCTGAGATTCCATCTTACACCTGTAAGAATGGCTAAGATCAAAAACACTGATGACAACTTATGCTGGAGAGGTTGTGGGGAAAAGGGAACACTCCTGCATTACTGGTGGGAATGCAAGCTGGTACAGCCCTTTTGGATATCAGTGTGGTGATTTCTCAGAAAATTAGGAACCAACCTTCCTCAAGACATAGTAATACCACCTTTGGGTATATACCCAAAGGATGTTCAATTGACCACAAGGACATATGCTCAACTGTGCTCATAGCAGCATTGTTTATCACAGCCAAACCTGGAAACAACCTAAATGCCTCTAATCTGAAGAATGGATAAGGAAAATGTGGTACATTTATACAATGGAGTACTACACAGCAGAAAAAATAATGATATCTTGACATTTGCAGGCAAGTGGATGAATCTAGAAAACATCATATTGAGGGAGGTATCCCAGACATAGAAAGACAAATATCGTATGTACTCACTTGTAAGTGGCTTTTAGACATAAAGCAAAAAGAAAAAAAGCCTACAATTCACAATTCCAGAGAACCTAGACAACAAAGAGGACCCTAAGAGATCCTTACATGAATCTAATGTACATGGGAAGTAGAAAAAAACAAGATATCCTGAATAAATTGTAAGCATACATGGGAGAAGGTAGAAGGGGAGGGGAGAAGAAGGGAGGGGAGCAGAGAAAAATATATAGCTCAATAAAAAAGAAAAATAAACAAACAAAACAAAAAAATCATATTGCTCTGGATAACTGAACAGCTTCAGTAAATAAAATACAATATTCAGCAAAGACCATAAAACAATATTGTGTCAAACTTCTATAACTGATCAAAGATGAATGCTAAGAATAAAAATAAATGACATTGTAATTGAAGATTTGGTTGACAAGGTGTAGATTTAATGATAATTTCACCAAAATCTTTGCATCTAGATTGGTTTCTTCAAAAGGTAAATATTCAGATTCTAGGAACTGGAACTTTATGTCAGTTAACACAAAGTGGTCTGATATATAGGGCAAAAAGGACAGATCAGAAAATTAAAGCGATATGTGGTTAACATAGCAATGAATTTATGGGGGCATGATTTGGCACAGCAATGAAAAGCACTGATTAATATTCCTCCAGTCTCAGAAACAAACCATAAACTAAAGTATGCCTCTGGGGAAAATATTAGAAGGTATTATCCAGAACAGTCACCAACAGTTCAGGTTGTGCATAAGCAGGGCACAAAAGCTGTTGATATTTCAAAGGTACCAACAACCCTGCCTTTAAAATGGTTAACTGACAAACCTGCCTGGGTGGAACAATGACTTTGAGATCATAAAACTTAGAGGCACTAGAACAGCTGGTACAGAAGCAATGAAATTCTCAACATATTGAAGATTCAGCCAGTCCTTGGAATTCTCCTGTATTTGTTATTAAAAAGAAATCTAGAAAATGGAGAAAGGTAATAGATTTAAGATCCATAAATAAGATGATTCAGTCAATGATCTCTTACAGGCTAGAATTCCCTTGCCTTCTCTGTTACCTAAAGACTGGTATATTATAGTGATTGATTTAAAAAACTGCTTTTTTACTATATCTTTCCAAGAACAAGATAGAGAAAATTTCCTTCACAGTATATACTTATTTCCAGCCTGTTAAAAGGTATCAGTGAAAAATTCTTCCACAAAACATATTCAACAGTTCCACGTTGTGTTGATATTTTGTACAACAGCCTTTTGAAATAATTTGTAAACACTTTCTCAATCTATAATTTTACATTATATGGGTGATATCTTATTAGCCAATTCAGACTCAGATACCTCAGAAAAAAATTTATGAAGAAACAAAGAAATATTTGCCTTATTAGGGAATACAAATTGCTCCTAAAACATATAAAGAAGAGATTCTATTAATTACCCAGGCTATAAGATAGATTTACAAAAAATTCAACTACAGAAAGTGTAAATCAGGAAAGATGGGTTATGAACTCTTAATGATTTTCAAAAATTGCTGGGAGATATTAATAGACTATGGCCCACAAACTCAAAAACTAGGCAATTTATTTCAAACCTTAAAAGATGACAAGGATTTAAATAGTCCAAGAAAATTATCAACTGATGCTGAGAGAGAATTGGCTTTGGTAGAAGAAAAATTACAAAATGCATATGTGGATCACTTAAATCCAGAGCTTGATTGTATCCTGGTCATATTACCTTCTACTCTTTCACATATAGGAATTCTTATGCAGAGAGAGAATAATATCTTAGAACATTACACAAACAGAGAAAAAAGTTAAAGGTCTTTGAACTGATTCTGAAAGGAAATTGAGAGTTTGTCAATTAACAAGAATATACCCAGAAGTGATGTGGGAGGGTCTTCAATTTGTGTTGATTTCATTGGTTAATAAAGAAACTGCCTTGGCCCTTTGACAGGACAGAAAATTAGGTAGGCGGAGTAAACAGAACAGGATGCTGGGTAGAAGGAAGTGAGCCAGATGCCATGCCTCTCTCCTGTCTGGATCAGATGTGATGGAGCCAGCCACCAGGTCAGACATGCTGAATCTTTCCCAGTAAGCCACCACCTCATGGTGCTACACAGATTAATAGAAATGGGTTAATCAAGATGTAGGAGTTAGCCAATAAGAGGCTAGAACTAACGGGCCAGGCAGTGTTTAAAAGAATACAATTTGTGTGTTGTTATTTCGGGGCATAAGCTAGCTGGGAGGCTGGGAGCTGGGTGTCAGGAATGCAGCCTGCTGTTCCTTTTACACAGAAGAAATTGTGATAACTTTTAATAATACTAAAATTGTCTCACTATGGGCAGAAAATGAACACTGGCAAAGAGCTTGCAGTAATTTCGTGGGAGAGATTAGCAAAAAAGTATACCAAAAGCAAGAGACGTCAGTTTAGCCGGGCGGTGGTGGCACACGCCTTTAATCCCAGCACTTGGGAGGCAGAGGCAGGCGGATCTCTGTGAGTTCGAGACCAGAGACTACAAGAGTTAGTTCCAGGACAGGCTCCAAAACCACAGAGAAACTCTGTCTGGAAAAACCAAAAAAAAAGAGAGACGTCAGTTTATAAAAAGAATTAATTGGATTCTTCCTTACATTGCATGAGGAACACCAATTTCTGGAGCCTCTGCATTCTATACTGATATAAATAAATCAGCAAAGGCAGGTTATATATCAAGAAATTTAACTGTAAGCCTAATAAACTCTTTTCTTCCCAACTTGCTTTTTGTTCAAGATGACTTTGCTATAGCAATAGAAACCCTACCCTAACTAAATAGTTACTGACTCTCAATATGTAGAAAGAGTTGTTTTACATATTGAAAGCACTGAATTTATTCCAGATGATTCAGAATTAACTTTGTTATTTATTCAATTACAAAAATAAGCAGAAATAGAAATCATCCCTAGGATATAACATATTTCTTATTCTATATGGGTCTACCAGGCCCTCTAGCGCAAAGTAATGATGAAATTAATCAGCTATTGGAAGAAAATGTGCTAGAAACCTCAGAATTTCATAAAAAACACAATGTTAATAGCAAAGGTTCAAATAAACATTTTCTATCATTTGGCAACAGGTCAAGGAATTTATAAGAAAAATGGCATACATATATAATAAATTCCATTGCCTGCAGGAAGTAACTAAAAAAGTACTCAAAGAAATAAAATTTGGCGAATGGATATATTTCATTTTGTGGAGTTTGGAAAACTAAAATATGTGCACCATACCTTAGATACATATTAAGGATTTCAATGGGCAACTGCTTTGAATTTTGAAAGGACTGATTCTGTAATTGCACATTTATTGGAAGTTATGGCCATTATGGGAATAACTACACAGATTAATCCTGAAAATGCTCCAGTATATGTCTCTAATAAAACAGTTTTTGCATATTACAGGTATACCACACAATCCTACAGTAAAAGCAGTTATAAAAAGATCTATAATTGCACTTTAAAAGATATGCTTAATACACAGAAAGGGATAGTATAGATCTCTAGGGACAGATTGCAGAATGTCTCATTAACTTTAAATTTTCTAAATGCTAATGAGAAAGTAATGACAGCTATGGAAAGACATTGGATAATAGAAAAAACATAAATTAAATCAGTCTGTATACTTTAAAGATGTATTGACCCCAGAATGAAACCAAGGATATGTGTTACAATAAGGAAGAAGCTTTTCTTTTGTTTCCATAGGAGAATAAAAGCTATGAATATCATCAAGATTGATAGATTCGAACAGGAAATATCTCTTGATTAGGAGAGAGGTGATAGTTCATCAGACAGCATGGCCATTCAGTCTAAACTAACTTATAAGAATAACAAATGCTTTTCATTTGATCAGATATCACTTGTCAAAAAGGGAAACTCCCCCAAATTAGGGTTGGGCAGGGTTCTGATTTTGTCTTCTAGGAGAATTAAAGAACCCAACTAAGGAATCTGAAGACCACTGGACAAATGAGATGTCTGAAGAAAAAGAATGAATCATCCAGATAAAATGTCCCAGTAACAAGAGTAAGGTGGTCTATTGATATATTACATTTCCAACAGGATAAAATTTCATAAATCTTCACAAATGTTGATTTTTGCTGTTCTGTACAGACATATAAAGCAAATGACTTTTTTGTACTCCAAATTAAATTAAAAATTAAAGTTGGCTTTAGAGTTGGAGTATAGCTGTCTCCTTCTCTAAAGCCAAGCATGCTTCTTAAAGGAAAATCCAAAATCTCTGTCTTGTGTCAGAAGAATCACCTGATATGAGACAAAAGGAAAATTAAAATTAAGGGACTATTATATTGTCAATCTCATAATCCTTTGGTTTTATTTTGTCTCTTTAAAACTTTTTTAAGGTATATTATCTCAACATTTAGAAGGTTTATATACATATATAAATTTTCTGTCATGATATTAATGGTCATATAGAGCACTAATTCTAGAAATAGGCTTCTTCCAGCTTCTTGTATGTGATTTCTGGCTTCAGGTCTGAAGCAGGAAACAGGAATTAGGTTTGTGTACTCTGGATGTACTTAACAAATGTAGCCCTTTAACCTCTCCAAAATTTGCTGAATATGACATTTAAAATGTTTAAGTTTTCTGCAGTAAACTGTGATCATTCCTAATAACAACTTTTAAAGCCTCTAAAAAGATGATGAGACCCCACAATGATGATTGTACCTGGTTTGTGGTAATACCACTAAGATGACAAAAGACACCCAAAGATCAACTTTGGACTAAAAGCTGCTCAGGACAGTTTCAAGGTGGTTAACTAAGATGGTTCAGCCTCACAGACTACTCCACCCAGGACTTCACAAAGCCCTGCACTTTCCCATCACACTGAGACTGGACAGCAGAACAACTAGCTCTCCCAGGACTTGACCAGTATCTTCATTTCCTCAGTGTCCTCTAAAGATGCCATCAGTCAACAGGATACAAAATGATGCTCACATTTCCAAGAGGTAGGTGAGTGGTCTTTGATGATTTATAGGTTATGGATACTTGTCATTGTTTACAGGGTTGGGTGCAACTTGTTACTGATCATGGTCAGGAAAAAACTAAACAAAGGAGATCTCATTCTAAAAAGAAAAAATAGGGGATGTAGAAATGATAGGGAAAGGGGTAGCATATTGAATCTGCTTTTAAACTAAAAAAACAACAATTAGTCTTCAATATTTTACATTGGTATGAATTTTTGAATATTAGTACAAACTTAAGGTTATTTTTGTTATACTGTATACATATTTCTATTCTTGTTTAAGGTATTGTACCTATGCAGCTCATTTGAAAATTTAATGTAAAGTTCTAGTCCTTGAAAGCTATTTAAGAAAATAAGAAATACAGGTTTGTAGTTAACCATCTATAACAATCAAACTTATAATCATGATAGGTATGTTTTCAAGGTCAAACAGAGATATGTTTTTAAATAGATAGATGGTCTTCAAAAATTTCAGAGAACTAAAGAATATGGCATTCAAGATGTTTTAATAACATAAGGTTTTTTATGACAGTGAGACATGTCTGCTCCTAGTGACACCAATCTATTTCACAGAAGATTGTAGGCACCAAAGAATCTTCCTATGGAGTTTGCTTTTTTGTGGCAAAAGCTAATCATTTGGTCAAGAAACGTCCCTTGCCTTGACTGCTGATATGTTGTCTACATTGAACAAGCAGGACACAAAAGAAGGCAACTGGCAAACTTTGTCAAGAGAAGATAGAACAGTCCTTCAAAATTTCTGCTTCATAAAAATGTCAGATATTTTAAGACTGTAGATTGAAGATAGATACCCCAATATTGCAGAAGAATCTTGAGTGACTATCTGGACAGCCAGTAGTTTCTCTGTAGTTTCTTTAGTTTTGGAATTTGCTTGCTCTGCACTTCTTGTTTACTTAGGTAATATTATTTACTTCTCAGGTCTTTGATGGGGTTGAAGACTAGATAGTTATAGTTACAGTTTTCTCTATTACCAAATTAAAATAAGAAATTAAAAGAGGTATAAAGTATATGAGGTTGAGAGACATAAAGTCTTAAATTGTATATCTAAGAAAATATTTTGAGATCTAAAAAGATAGTTTGGGTTGATAATATTAGTATAGAAAATGAATTAAGTACAAAACTTAGGACTCACCAAGATAGGATAGATAATAGAGCATTTTCTCTAAATTTGCCAAATGTAAATGGACTGAACATTGTGAATGTAATTCAGATCTGATAACTGTACTTATTGTATATTGTTTTACTGTGTTAGAGGTAAAACCTCCCCTTTTTATTTAGACAAAAAGGGGGAAACGGTATGAAATATTTTGATTGCACTCTGAAACTCCTGAGACTGACTATAAAGTTTACCTTGAGTCAGAGGGCAGAGCTGGCTACTAGCAGACCAAAATTAGCCATAGAGGGTTTGGAGGACCCAGGACATGTAGAGATACAGGAAGTATTAGCGAGTGGCTTAGAAAGAAGCCAGGCCCTTAAGGAAGGAGAGAGAGAGGAGGTCATTGGTTATTTCTCCAACACTTCTCTGATCAGTCATGTTTTCACCCCGTATCTGACTCCTGAGTTTTTTATTGATAAAAGAATAATTAAAAGCTTCAATACACACTCTGACTAGATTTTTAATTCTATTCTGTATCCATACTTGTCTCTTTTGAGAGACAGTGAGGGAGAGAAGAAGGAAGGAATGGAGGGAGGGATAGAGAGAGCGCAAGAAAGAAAGAGAGAGAAAGAGAGAAAGAGTTTACTTCATTGGGTGACAAAATAAGAAAGAAAAGGAGGCACCCAGCCACTTTCTTCATAAACAACCCTGATAATGTCTGCCACTGTGATATGGTAAGTTGACATTTAACCACACGCTGTCACAAACTAGCTGCATGCTATGATCTCCTGGTCTCCACAGTCTGAGTGGCTCCCCTGGTGATATCATAGGTCAACATCATTACTATTATTATACAAAATAATATTTGAAATACAAGGGGAAATACTTTAGAACAAACTTTCATCATTCAATTTCATCTTTATACACTAGCAACTAACTTTATTTAAAATTAGCTTCAGTTATTAATTTTTTTAATCTAGAAGTTGGCTATTAACATCTTACATATTGTAGATATTGTATTAGGCACAAGAGGTGAGGTTATGAGGTAATTCCTGCTGTAAGGGAGGCTAGGGGAGATAACTAAGCATCAGTCCAAAATGATGCTCCCAATAAACACAGAATACTAAGGAGTTTGGGAAGAGAAGGAATCTGGGCCTACCGAAGGGAAGTTGGAGCTGAGCTCTAATGGTTGTTGAGTAATAAAAGACAAGAGAATCTAAGAAGGAGGAGCATCTTGGGCAAAGGTATGGAGGTTCGGGACATGACTTACTGCAACTGTAATCAAGAAATAATGTGGGAGGTCCTTCTGTCTATGTTCTGCTTTTATTGGTTAATAAATAAAGAAACTTTCTTAGGCCTGCGTAGAGCAGAATATAGGTAGGCAGGGAAACTAAACTGAATGCTGGGAGAAAGAAGGCAGAGTTAGGAGAAGCCATGTAGTCCCACCAGAGACAGATGCTGAAACTTTACCTGGTAAGGCACAGCCTCATAGGGATACACATACTAATGGAGATGGGTTTAATTGAGATATGAGTTAGCCAAAAATATGCTTAAGCTATTGGCCAAACAGTATTGCAAATATTATGATTTCTATGTGATTATTTCAGGGATGAACAGCCAGGAACAAACAAGCGGCCTCTCTGCAAGGCCCAAGGCCTTCCTACAACAAAGAAACAAGTTGGTAACCACCCTGCAAGGTGAGACTGGAGACGTGGACAGGGTTGTAGTAGTGACACTACACAGAATGGTCTTCTGACATCTATCCCCCACTTTCACTAGAATCCAATTTCATCTATACAGTCTACCTCATATTGCTATATGATACAGAAATGATGTCACATTAAGCTCCAGGGATGGGTCTAGCAGATGAAAGTCAATGTTTACAGACCCCAAGTTTAAACATTGCATAAGACAACTGTTAATTTCTGTAAAGCAAAGGGCAAAGTCAACAAGACAAAATGAGAGCCTACAGAATGGGAAAATATTCTCATAACCCCACATCAGACAGAGGTCTGATCTCCAAAATATATAAAAAAAAAAAACTCAAAAAATTGATCATAAAAAGAACAAATAATCCGATAAAAAAATGGAATATAGACCTAAACAGAGAATTCTCAACAGAGGACTCTAAAATGGCTGAAAGACACTTAAGGAAATGCTCAACATCCTTAGTCATCAGAGAAATGCAAATCAAAACAACTCTGAGATTCCAACTTACACCTGTAAGAATGGCCAAGATCAAAAACACTGATGACAACTTATGCTGGAGAGGTTGTGGGGAAAAGGGAACACTCCTGCATTACTGGTGGGAATGCAAGCTGGTACAGCCCCTTTGGATATCAGTGTGGTGATTTTTCAGAAAATTAGGAAACAACCTTCCTCAAGACCCAGCAATACCACTTTTGAGCATATATTCAAAGGTTGTTCAATCATGCCACAAGGACATGTGCTCAGCTGTGTTCATAGCAGCTTTGTTTGTCATAGCCAGAACCTGGAAATAACCTAAATGCCCCTTGACTGACGAATGGATAAGGAAAATGTGGTACATTTACACAATGGAGTACTACACAGCAGAAAAAAAATGACATCTTGAAATTTGCAGGCAAATGGATGGATCTAGAAAACAGCATATTGAGTGAGGTAACCCAGATCCAGAAAGAAAATTATCACATGTACTCACTCATAAGTGGTTTTTAAACATAAATCAAAGAAAATCAGCCTATAAATCACAATCCCAGAGAACCTAGACAACAATGAGGACCCTAAGCAAGACATACATGGATCTAATGTACACGGGAAGTAGAAAAAGGCAAGATCTCCTGAGTAAGTTGGGAGCATGGGGACCATGGGAGAGGGCTGAAGGGGAAGGGAGAAGAAGGAAGGGGAGCAGAGAAAATGTATAGCTCAATAAAATAAAATAAAATTTAATAAAGACAACTACTAATAAGCCAAGAAAGGAACGAGGTCTAATGTAGACCTTAAAATGACGGGTGATTTCCAACTGCATAAGAGAAAAGCCTTCTCACTCCCTCTAGGGATATACTAGGAAGCCCATTAACTGGATTACTACTGTTGGCCATGGGAACTAAGTCACTGGGTGAACAGCAAAGAGGAGAAGTGGAAGAAGCTTGGGCCTTTGTGACAGACACTACCTTGTCACTAGATTAAGCAACACTGAAGCCAGAGTTACCTCTGCACCTTTTACATTGGGGGCAGCAAATTTCTCTGTTTGTATAGCGTTTTCTGATACCTGCTTCCAACAGTATCACACTGGATACATTTTGTGGTCAAGGGATCTTCCTGCCTCATCTCAAGCTGAACAAGATTCTAGATTATGAGAGAAGGCCGGATAACTGTCAGCCTTCCAGCTGACCTGTGCAGATCTTGTCTGCTGGCCCTGGGATCTGAGAACCACAGCCTGGTGCTGTAGACAGCCTTCCTTCAGTTTCAGGGTAACAATGAGAGCAAAGCTCCCAGGATGTTTGAGTTCAGAAACACAAGCTAATAAACATCATTGAGCACATACTGAATAGTAACAGAGCGATCCTTTCCCAGAACTCTCTCGGGACAGGCAATTTAAACATGGGTGTCTGACAGGCACTACAGATTTTATCTGGGAAAGCAGGGAAGCAAGACAGAAGGCCATATCCAGATTCAAGACACACTGACCAGATTGGCTTCTATAGCTATGTTCTAACACCCAACAAGAAAAAAAACATGTCTCATAAATTGAATGTAAATGTTCATCACAGGAGGAAATCACATCCAAGAACAAACCAGGGAACAAATGCAACTGAGATAAAAGGCCCTCTGCCTTTTTCCTGGAGCCGCTCTCACAGCTCCCCAAGGCGTTGTTCACTGCACATCACTGTGGCCATGTTCTGACAGACAGCTGTGTGAATTATTGACAAAGACCCGGATAGTCTTAATCCCACCCAAACAGTATAAAACTAAGTGAAAAATACAGAAAAATAAGTTTTTATATAAATTTCAAATGGACTGTGTACATCACACATACACACACGCGCGCACATGCACAGACGTGCACACAAAGGCTCTGCTGCCTTATCTCTCTGAGAGAATATGACTACCACTGGGCTTCTCACTTCTGCCTTGTTTGTGGTCTGGTCCCTTTTGCTCTTTGCCACCTGGATTTCCTGTAGAGAATATTCTTTGCTTCTATAATTAGACATCAAAGACAACAACTCTTTTCCGTGTAAATTAATTCTTGCCCATCACAAAAGAAGGCACATTCACTTTAAAAATACAGAAGGACTAAAATAAAGCTAAGCGGAAGCCCATCCAATGCAGTCTGTCAGCAGAGGAGAAACATTTCAGGTCTTTGTGTACTGTGTCCAGACCACCGAAAGCTTATCATTGATCATAGAATAGAATAAAATACCTTGAGAGTATGAATTTGTCCAATTTGTACTCTAAACCCCCAATTTATAAAACAGTTACTCTTTCTCATTTTAAATTTCCATTATATAAAATAGACACACTGGCAAGTCTTGAAACCCTCAGGAGATATCATTTAGCATCTTTGGAAAACATAATATTTAATTATCATAGCATGAGGCTCTCCTAATGGCACATTTCAACATTGCTATTGAGAGTTGATTTCTGAGAGGCAAATTAAGTGGTATTTCTTGTCACACGCCTTATTTAAATACAAGCTACATGCATAATTATGCTTGATACCATTGCCACTTAAAAAGAAAATACATGACAATACACTGATACCCATGGAGATTTTCCCCTCAGTGACCAATCAACAGAAAGTGCCACAAGCGCCACTGCACAGTGCTGTTGCCACCACACAGTGATGATGTCACTGCACAGTGATGATGTCACCACGGCACAGTGATGATGTCACCACGGCACAGGGATGTTGTTGCCGCTGTACAGCTATGATGTCACCACTGTACAGTTATGTCACCACTGCAGTGATGTCACCACTCAGTGATACCATCACAGCACAGTGATGATGTCACCGCCGCACAGTGATATACCTCCAGAAACTTTGGAGCCCTGTCTCACTAATGCTGACTGCAGGATCTGATTTACAGTGAGGCTTCCCATTATGGCAGCTGTTTCAGATAAGGTGTAGCACCAGGGCAATATCATCTAACTTTTATGAATTAACTTTAAACATAAAACTTGTCTTTTTCTTCAGTTTCTGCTTAGTCATGCACTTCCTTTCGGCCTTGAAAAGTGCTGTTTTTATCTTTAATTATTTATTTGCTCTCTGGGATTTATAAATTTATAAAAATAACACAAGCAAACACCCTAAGAGAGACAGGAGAGATGGTACGTCACTAATCATTCCTATATTCACATTGAATGAGCAATGCTGAGGAAGGGAGCGGAGCATTAGGGATGGTCATAAACATCCAGATTCTCCCCTAAGTGAGCGCAGGGCAGGATTACCCTGCTCTGTCTCCTTTAAAGTTGGGTTGGCATGGCCGGGCAGTGGTGGCACATGCCTTTAATCCCAGCACTCAGGAGGCAGAGGCAGGTGGATCTCTGTGAGTTTGAGGCCAGCCTGGCCTAGAAGAGCTAGTTCCAGGACAGGAACCAAAAAAGCTACGGAGAAACCCTGTCTCGAAAATAAAAAATAAAATAAAAGTTGGGTTGGCATATAACTCTCTTATGGTTTTAGTTGTGAGCCTAGCCTTTAATGGCTGAGCCATCTCTCTAGGCCAGCACAGAACTCTCCGTGAATCATGATATGAAGGGTGAAGCTTAGAGTCTTCACACTTTCTTTCATGGGAGAGAGATGTTAAAAATACACCTCAAGTCCAAGCCTTCATCAGCCTGAGCCCTTGGGTGGCCATAGTTAGCTGAGAACTCCTTCCAGTCACTCGTGAAAAAAAAATCCCTTTCAGCAAAGTCACTGCCTATGCTGTTGAGTAGAAGAAAGGAGAGCCTGGATTTCTTCGAAGAATATTTATCTCCTCTTTTCCACTTGGTTAACTAAAAGTTCAATAAACACTTTGGAAAAAAATTGAAAATCACCCCAAACGAAGATCACTGTGTTACAGTAAAATATTTCCTTCTAGGCATACGGTCAGTATGTCACTTCTGAAGCCACACTCGCTGACACGCACATGCAAACAGGAGTGCCTATGAGCTGTCAGGAAGGGGTTATAGCTGGGGACAGTCTTCATATTGACTAAACATCCGTTATGTAAGCAGAGTCTGTCCTGTCTAGATGGTCAGCTTGGATAAGGTAGTGGCAAGCTCACATTCGCACTTGGGCTAACACTGACGTCAAAGGACACTTCGTAAAGAGCCAAGGTGGGTAGAACACACACTAAGCACACCGTGCATTTGTCCCTCGGCAGCTCACAAAAAGCTGAGGCGATCAGCACTGTGTCTCGGGTTAGTTCTGGAAATTCCATATGAGCTTTCACATTTATTTGTTCCCCTCGGATTTATTGGGTTCACCATATGGTGTAAACCGAACCTGTAAATTAGAGTGCTTTTTTTTTCCCCTTTGCTTTATCGTTATGTAAGAACTCCAAACATGAGCTATTTCGATCCACCTTTGCACAATTCAAATTGAATATTCTAACACAAACTGTACAGGTGGTGATGGTGACATTGTGGTTCCAGGACTGTCTTACCTCTTGAATGGCGCATTCTTTCAGACTAGTGCATAGTTCCAAAGAAGTGCTGTCTCATTAAATGGCTACACTGGCAAGTTCCATGGACTTTCTCACCCACAGGTTATCCAAAGCCATCTCACAGCCTGCACGCACTTCCATCTCGTGCTTCTGACAGAGGAAGCCAAAGAAAGAAAGGACACTGTGAAAGCCAAAAATAATCAAAAATGAAACAAATGCATCTCTGGCCGTTTTGAAAGGCACGTAGGGCAGAATGTGCCTTTCTTTGCGGTGGCCACAGAGGGAGGGGAAGCACTCACCATCTCCATTCTTTGTTGCCTTGTAAAAAGGAGTAAGAGACAGATGTACTATTTTGAGTTGCAGCGCTCTGCACTGAAAACATCAGCCAGAAGAGGGTCAAAGCCGAGTATTTTATAATGCTAAAGACATTTCGACTTCTTTCAGTTCCTTTTTCCTTGGTTTGTTTTGTTGGGCTTTGCTAAGTGCTTGATTAATTTCTCTGTTAATGTAAAAACACTAGCTTATGCTTGCTAGCAGCACTTAGTTCTGTGTACGCCTAATGATGTTCCGGGAGAATCAGTGAGGCAGTGGCAGTGCCCACAAAGACCCAATGCTGACCTCACTGCAAGCCCAAATTGAATCAGCAAGAAAGCATGAGTATCCACTGCCAATAAGAGCCGTTCCCATGCACACACTCAAGTGTCAGCACTTGCTGCTGGTGGAAAATGAAATTAATGAAAGAAAAGACTAGGATGCTGGGGGTGGCAGTGGTGAAGGCTGGGGGGGGGGCACCTGCAATGGAGGTGATAGTGGTGATGGTGACAAGGATCTGGATCACCATTTACAGGTTGCATCGCATACCAGGAGGAGAGTCAAAGCGATTGCACTTGTCGTAAAAATAGTAAGAAATGGAGAGATGGCTCAGTGGTTAAGATCACTGGCTGCTCTTTCAGAGAACCTGGGTTCAATTCCCAGCACCCACATGGAGGCTCACAATTGCCTGTAACTCTAGTTCTGGGGATCCAACACCCTCACACAGACACACATGCAGGCAAACCACTGATACACATAAAATAAAAATAAACAATTTTTTAAATAAATAATAGATGGTACACGAAGCATTTATCTAATTAATCTTATCAGTAAAAATCAGGAGTCAGATATAGGGTAAAAACTTGAAATATTAGACAAACAGGTAAGCAGCCACAGTTGCTTCCTATCTCTCTGGTTCCTCCAACCAAAAAGGACCAAGATGCTCTCTCTACCCCACCTTACTAATTCCTGTCTCCTCTCTCTATAGTCCTCCAAACCTCTATGGTTAATTTTGGTCAGCGTGTGGCTGAACCCACCCTCTGACTCCAAGCAAACTTTGTCAGAACACAATCAAAATATCACACAGCAGGTACAAAAGGCAGAGATTGTTCTGGTTTAAAACAAAGTTCTTAGTCTTTTTCTTTGCTGGCTGTGTGAGTTACACAGGGAAGAGTCGTTATGTCAGCTCATTGTCTCAGAGGGTTCAACCACAGTCAGCTGGCTCCGTCACTCTGAGCCTGGCCAAAGTGTAACCCCAAGCATTTAGAGTAGGGGGGTTTTAAAGGCAAAAACCACCATCTGGCATGTAACTCTGTAGTTCCAGAGGGAGGCTTGCACAAGCAACCAGATTAACAGAAGCTAAGTTAGCTGAGTCGCCTTGACCCTGGGTTTCTAAAATAGTTGGGCATTTTACATGGAATTCACCATCAAGACCATCAAATTCTAGCTCAATTTGAAATGGCCTCAGTGAGGCCAATTCTCCGAACCCCAAAAGGCAGTGCGTATGTCTTGGGTCAGCTCTAGCTGGACTGTAGAATGATTGCTAAAAGCCAATAGCTATTATTTCTCCAAAACCTGTGAAATGGGTTTCTGCCCACCAGAAAGAGTGGTGGAAAAGAGGCCTCTGAGTCAGCAGTAGCTATGGTGCTTACCAAAGCCAGTGCTAGCCTCCAGGCCCCTCCAGTCCCTATTTGCATGTGAGCATTTCAAAGTCCAGACTAGACCCCTGGGCCTGGCTCCCCAACTCTCCCCTCCCAGGATGTTGCAGCTCATAGGCTTCCCTCCTCCTGGAAAGCCTTTTGTTCTCTCTATAGCAGTGAGGCTTTCCCTGCTTGCTCTCCCGCTATACTGGTCTCTCTTGCTATTCTCCCCACTTCTTCCTGCCTTTCTCTCCTAAGAGAGAGTCCCGGATATGTCCATGCCTGGGCTACTTTCTCTTCTCTCAGCTCTGGACTCTTTCAGATGTCCTGGACTCTGGATGTCCTCCCTCCCTCTCTCTCTCTCTCTCTCTCTCTCTCTCTCTCTCTCTCTCTCTCTCTCTCTCTCTCTCTCCTTCAATAAAAACCTTCCCCTTAACCATAGAGTAGCCATTTTGGTGGTTTCTTTAATATGCCCTGTCTTACAACAACCAAGAACAGCCTCCCCAGCAGCGTTCGCCTCTTCATAGCAGACAGTCGCATTTTTATCTGCTCAATGTCTCTGTGTTGGGAATTTCCTCATTAGAGGGAAATATACCTCTATCCCTTGGGCTTTATGTGAAGGCCTGAGACCACAGTCCACATACTGACCCAGAAGTACAGTAAGGTTAATTCTGCACACACTCTGGATATCATTACTAGTCCCAACACTCTGGATTTGAAGAACACTCACCCTCCACACAGACCCATCTGAGTCTGTATTTCTAAGGGGAAATAGAATTCATCAGAGCCTGGTCTGCCTGCCCTTCACTCATCACCGTGTTGCTTAGAAGAAACAGATGTACAAAAAGCTCCCCAGCAGCTTCTGGTAGCTTCCCCTTCGCTTCACGGGATGATGGCGGCAGGCGATGTTTACCAAGGGTAAACAAAGCCATTT
Organism: Chionomys nivalis; assembly: GCF_950005125.1. NCBI lineage: Eukaryota > Metazoa > Chordata > Mammalia > Rodentia > Cricetidae > Chionomys > Chionomys nivalis. The sequence continues at coordinate 26,397,275 of NC_080090.1, read as the reverse complement.
AAAAAATCCAGCAGTAGATCTAAAACCCGAACTCACCAAGGGTCAAGGAGGTCTGAAGAGTACACAGTCTCTCCTCTATACCTTGGAAACAGGCCATGGCCCAGAGCCGACTTCCTGGTCTTCTGGGGGGAAGTGAATGGTACCAGCTTCCATTGAGCAAACCTTCCTGCATGCTCTGAGCAGTGATGGGTTTGCTGCCGCGGGTAAACACGCCTAATGATGCTCTCAATAAAACCCCATTTTAAGCCTTGTTTTCGCTCTTCTTTTCATGTTGTTTTTCTCAGTGAAAGGATCAAAGCAAAGAGGCTACCTCCCCCACACACACACTCAATCAGGCAGGAGTTCTTTGAAGTAAATGTGATCCCCTCCTTCTTTTCTCCTTTATGGACAAACCGTCATCACCAGAGGCCGACAGCAGTTTTCCCTAATACCCATCCCTCAGCAGGTGCACATATGTCTCAGGAAGCGACATCTGCAATCTTTTTGCTCGGATTTCCGTGCCTTGTTTTTTCAGTTGATGAGAGCCATTGGGTGGATTTTAATATGCCCAGGATGGTTGAGAACATCTAAAGACAACAACATCCATTCATCAAAAAACACAAGAAAACAAAGACACAAGAGTTCAGTTGAACAGAAAAATAAATCAGGGAGTTTTTGAAAAGACGTGTAGTTACAGCTTCAGGCTGTCTTCAAGGGAAAAAAAAGCATCAAAATAACTCCAATAACGATCATCTCAGAAGCAAATGAAGCCAAAAGCTTACTATGGCTCTTGTTTCCTCAGGGAACTCAAAGTGTCTCACAAAAATAATAGGATGGTGAAGTCTTTTTTTTTTTTTTTTTTTAAATAGACACAGAAATCAAGTTGAGTGTGGCTTCTCTTGGAGCCTCTCAATTGTAAAAATGCCACAAAGTCTGTGAGTCCCCAAGAGTGGCTACTTCTCTAAGGACGATAAATAATCATCCCAGCCAACGCACACACACGCTGTGTGCTAGTCATGGCTCTGGGCTTTATGCGTGCTTTCTTTTATTACACAGCATGTCCCTGCCAAGTGTCTCCGCCTCCTAGAACAGATACCTGAGGCTTGGAATGCCCAAAGTGAGCAGATTGGAAATGGCAGAAGCCAAGCTCAGATCTGCTTGATGCCACAGCAGATGCAGGACTTACCAGGACCTGCTATTTCTCTTAGAGTGTTTGTCTCACGAAGACTGAAGTGACGTCTGTCCTCACTAAGTGCACCGAGCCAAGAATCTGACCTTGACAAAATCCCTTTCTCATTGTTCTCAAACTCCCAAGACAACCCATTCTACAGAATCTCCAGGCACACCTCAGTACTCCCTGCTACATGGAGCTGTATCTGCGCAATTCTCCAGATAGTATCACCTTCAAGTTTTCTTCATATACATGGGTTTATTTTTTATTATTTATTTATTTATTTTGGTTTTCTGAGACAGGGTTTCTCTGTGTAACTTTGATGCCTGCCCTGGAACTAGTTCTTGTAGACTTCGCTGGTCTCAAACTCACAGATCTGCCTGCCTCTACCTCCTGAGTACTGGGATTAAAGACGTGCACCACCACCACCACCCAGATATACACATGGGGTTTTAATCTTAACATAAGTTATTAATTTAAGCCAGACAAAAATGTCCCTGGGAACTCTTCATTCCATGAAAGAGTTCTCATAAACACCCATGGTATTTCATCTAATTCACGCGTGTTTACTTTCACTGAGACGTTACTTTACCATTTAGACTTTTCACCTTTGGAAATAAACCAGACTTGAATTTAAAAAAAAAAATGTTTTGTCAAGATTTTGGAAGAATTTAGTCACTTGGGTAACTTGTAAATTCAGGATGGGGACAGCTGATATGAGGAAGTAATTTTATTATAGTGCCTGACCTTCTGATCCCACTTTTATAGTGCCTGACCTCCTGACTCCCCCCTTATAGCACCTGACCTTCTGACTCCCCTCTTATAGTGTTTGACCTTCTGACCTCCCCTTATAGTGCCTGACCTTCTGACCCCTCTTTATAGCACCTGACCTTCTGACCCCCCTTATAGCGCCTGACCTTCTGACCTCCCTCTTATAGCACCTGACCTTCTGACCCCCTCTTATAGTGCCTGACCTTCTTATCCCCCTCTTCTAGCACCTGGCCTCCTGACCCCTCTTATAGCGCCTGGCCTCCTGACCCTGACCTTCTGACCCCTTCTTATAGCGCCTGACCTTATGACCCCCCCTTATAGTACCTGGTCTCCTGCCCCCCCCTTATAGTACCTAGTGTCCCGACCTGCTTCATAGTCTCAGCAAGGACCCAACCTTCTGAATCCATCCTCAGCTTGAGTACACCAGAGCAATCAGCCCAGCTCTTCAACAGTCGGATCGTAGACCTTGGTTGACCAGGGATCTCAGGAAAGCCGAGCTGCTCTGGTTGGACACTTAGGTCAGCATCTGTTTGCACTGACCACTTTCATGCACCTGGCCAGGGTACCACACTTGACACAGTTAACTATCTAGTGGCTGAAAATGTGGTTTTGTTTTTTTTTTTCTCTCATATATTTCATCCCAATCGCAGTTTCCCCTCCCTCCACTCCTCCCAGTCCCTTCTCTCCCTGAGATCCACTATTCTTCCCTTTCCCTTCAGAACAACCAGGCCTCTTAGGGATATTGACCAAACATGGCATATCAAGCTGCAATAAGACTATGCCTCTCCCTCATATCAAGGCTGAGCGAGGCAACCTAGCAGAAGGAAAAGGTTGCCAAAAGCAGGCAAAAGCATCAGAGACATCCCTCACTCCTGCTGTTAGGTTGCCACAGTAACACCAAGCTGCACAGCTATAACAGATATGCAAAGGACCTAGGTCAGACCAGTACAGGCTCCCTGATTGTCAATTCAGTCTCTGTGAGCCCCTATGAGCTCTGGTTAGTTGATTTTCTGGGCCATTTTCTAGTGGAGTCCTTGATCCCTCTGGCTCATACAATCCTTTCTTCCCCAATTCCACAGCATTTCCTAGGCTCCATCTAATGTTTGGGTGTGGGTCTCTGCATCTGCTTCCATCAGTTGCTGGGTGAAGCCTCTCTGATGACAGTTATGGTAGACTCTGGTCTACAAGTATTGCAAAGTACCATAAGGAATAATTTTATTGATTTTTTTTGCCTATCATGTTTGGTTCTCTCCTTGGTCTCTGGGCCATCCAGCCTCTGGGTCCTGGCCGTCCAGGCAATGTCAGGTCTAGGCTCCCTCTCACGGCATGGGTCTCAAGTTGGAACAGTCATTGGTTGGCCATTCCCACAATTTCTGCACCACCTTTACCCCAGCACATCTTGGAGACAGGACAAATTGTAGGCCAAAGGTTTTGTGGCTGGGTTGATGTCCCAATCCCTCCCCTGGAAGCCATGCCTGGTTACAGAAGGTGACCAATTCAGGCTCCATATCCCCCATTACTATAGGTCTTCGCTAGGGTCACCCTCATAGATTCCTGGGAGTTTCCATTGCCTTAGGTCTCTAACTTACCCCTGAAATACTAGCCCCCCCCCATTCCAGTCATCTCCCTACTACTTTATTGTTTCACCCCCTACCTCTTCCCTCCTATTCCCATCCCCACCCACCCCAGTCCACCCCTGAAATCTGTTCTATTTCACCTTCCCAAGGAGAGATCTGTGTCCCCCATGGGCCCTACTTGTTACTTAGCCTCTCTGGGTCTGTGCATTGTAGCACGATTATCCTTTACAGCTAGTTGCCACTTATGAGTACACACCATGTTTGTCTTTCTAGGTCTGGGTTACCTCAATCAGGATGATTTTTTTCTAGTTCCATTCATTTGCCTACAAATTCCATGATGCTATTTTTTTAACAGCTAAGTAACACTTCATTGTATAAATGCACCACAATTTTCTTTATTCGTTCTTTGAGGGCTATCTAGGTTGTTTCCAGTTTCTAGCTATTACAAAACAAAGCTGCCATGAACATAGTTGAGTAAGTGCCCTTGTAGTAGGGTGAAGCATCCTTCGCATACATGCCAAGGAGTGTTATAGCTGGCTCTTGAGGTAGATAGAGTCCCAATTTTCTGAGAAACTGCCATATTGATTTTCAAAGTGACTGTACAAGTTTGTACTACTACCACCAATGGAGGAGTGTTCCCCTTACTCTACATTCTCACCAGCATAAACTGTCATTTATGTTTTTGATCTTAGACATTCTGTTAAATGTAAAATGGAATCTCAGAGTCATTTTGATTTGTATTTCCCTGATGGATAAGGATGCTGAATATGTCTTTAAGGGTTTCTAGATCATTTGAGATTACTCTGTGGAAAATTTTCTGTGTAGATCTGTACCCCCATTTTTAATTGGATTACTAGGTTGTTGAGTTATTTATATATTTTGGATAGTAGCCCTCTGTTGTATGTGGAGTTGACAAAAATAATTTCTTATTCCATGGGCTGTTGTTTTGTCCTATAGACAGTGTCCTTTGCTGTACAGAAGCTTTTCGGTATCATGGGGTCCCATTTATTAATTGTTGATCTTATTGTCTGTGCTATTGGTGTCCTGTCCAGGAAGCTGTTTCTTGTGTCAATGCGTTCAAGTCTGTTCCCCACTTTCTCTTCTATCAGGTTCAGTGTATCTGGATTTATGTTGAGCTCTTTGATCCACTTGGACTTGAGTTTTGTGTAGGGTAATAAATACATATCTATTTGCATTCTTCTACATGTTGACATCCAGTTATACCAGCACCATTTGTTGATGATGCTTTCTTTCTTTTTTTTTTTTAGTGTGTATTCTGCCTTTTTTACAGAAAAAAAAAATCAGGTGGCCATAGGTGTGTGGATTTATGTCTGGGTCTTCAATTCAATTCTACTGATGAGCGTGTCTGTTTTTCTGCCAATACCATGTGGTTTTTATTACTATATCTCTGTAGTGCATACAGTTTGAAATCAGGGATGGTGATACCTCCTTAATTCTTTTATTTTTTTAGGATTGAGTGTCAAACCCTATCAAATGATGTACTTTAAAATGCCAGCATGTTGTCATGTGTAAATCAGACCACAAAATGATCTTTTCAAAATGAAGTTCTGATGATGGCTCAGTAAGTTAAAGCAACTGTCACCAAGCTTAAGGACCAAGTTAAATCCTGCACTACACATCCCAACCCCACACTCAAAGAAATAAAATGTATTTGTTCTACTTTGCTTCTCTGTTGCTAAAAGAAAACACTGACCAAAACGATGTTGTATGGGAAAGGTGAGCATTATTTCAGCTTAGCAAGACCCAGTACACGATTGAGAGAAGCCAGAGCTCTCTCAAGGCAGGAACTGAGAGAGAAACACTGCTTACCGACTGGAGCCCTCAGACATGCCTGGCTACCTTTTGTATACAACCTAGGCCCAGCTGTCTGAAAATGGTGCATGCCCACAGTGGAAGGAGCCTTCCTACATTAACTTACAAACTAAGCAAATGCCCAATCGGCATGGTCACAGCCAGTCTGATCTAGATAACCGCTCCCCAGCTTGACTCTGGATAGTATCAAGTTGACCCATGAAGCTAACTATGACAGTATAAATAAATAAATAAATAAATAAATAAATATCCTATTTTCCTTTGAAGCATCTAGTGAGACAACTCAGCAGGTAAAGGTTATAGTATGTAAACTTAAAGATATCCAGTCAATCTCTGTAACTCATGGTAAAAGGCTAGCACCAAGGCTCAAAAGTGGTCCCTCAAGTCTCCTAGTGAGTCATGAGTGTACCTGCATGAGTGGACAAACACACACACAGACACACACATACACACATTCTTAAAATGTTTCACCAAGGGCTGGAGAGATGGCTCAGTGGTTAAGAGCATTGCCTGCTCTTCCAAAGGTCCTGAGTTCAATTCCCAGCAACCACATGGTGGCTCACAACCATCTGTAAAGAGGTCTGGCGCCCTCTTCTGGCCTGCAGGCATACACACAGACAGAATATTGTATACATAATAAATAAATATTTTAAAAAAATGTTTCACCAATAAAATATTTTAAATGTTTTTTTTAAGAACTCGAGGTGGGGGCTGGAGAGATGGCTCAGTGCTCTTACAGAGGACCAGGGATTGCTTCCCAGTGGATGTGAAATCATGTCACTTCTGGGAGTGTCTGTGAAGTTGCTTCCAGACAGCTCTGACTGAGGAAGAAAGACCCACCTGATTGTGGGCAGCACCACTACAAGGCTCAAGGCAAGGTTAAAAGTGAGGGAAGCGCTGGCATCCATCTTGCCCTGCTTCCCAGCGGGAGATAGAATGTAAGGCTCTCCTAGAACTCTTGCCACCACACCTACCCATAAAGGGCTATAGCCCCAAAGAGTGTGCCAAGAGAACACTTCTTAAGTTGCCTGGCAAAATCACTGATATGCTGAGTAAGGACTCTATAATGAGCTATCTGCCTACACGTTTTTATTTATTGCAGTTTTTTTACTCGGTTAGCAGCAGATATGTGTGTAGGTCAGAGGTCAGTCTGTATGAGTCAGTTCTCTTCCCCACAATGTGAGGCCTAAATATGGAACTTAGGTCATCAGTCTCGGCAGGAAGTGTTTTTCTCCTCCGAGTCACCTCATGCCACCATTTAAATTTAGGTAATAATTTTCTTTGCTAAAAAATTCACTAAGTAAAGGGAGTTTTGTTCACTGACATCCTCCTAGCTATCTGTTTTGATTTAGTTTTTGCCTTTTCTCTGGACTCTCTGCATAGCCCTGGTCCCATGGGACCATAGAAGTTGACATGTAGCCTTGGACTGAGTTCTGACCAATAGAATGTAAGCAGAAGTGATGTATATCACTTCTGGGCCTATCCCACAAGCCTTCCTACAGGCCATGTTCCATTATTTCTCTGTCCCCTGACAGGAAGTACTGCGAGCCTTAGACAGAGACGCAACACGAAAGAAGCTCGAGTCCCTGAGTTAGAGCGAAGAGATCGTCAGCCAGACGGTGCTACCACAACTCCTATACTGCGCCTGAAGTACACGGACTTGGTTCTGCAACCAGCTCTGCTCTTAGCAGCATTGTTCCTGTCTCAACCTTTCTTTCTTTTATTACAAGTTTTCAGTGTCCCTGAGAGACCACTTCAATGTATGTATCAAATTAAGTCAAAGCCCCTTGAAAGTGGCGACTTTCAATGCTGGTCTGTGTCATTTCTGTAAACACGGTTCTCTTTAGAAGTTAGGGCAAGCGACCCTTGCAGCCCAGAGAACACATCTCAACGACATGAAGGCATAGAAAGCCTAGAACTTTCTGCCCATCTTGCAGTAGAAGAGAAGCTGGGTAACCAGGACCCCAGTGGAAAGAATAGAGATGGGAATTAGGTTCCACGAGGAAGAGAAAGACGTAGCACTAAGGACGTCATCTTACTTTTTCAGCACAAGTTGAAGGCAGGTCTTCTGGACTTCTCAGTTTTATGGGACTCTTACTCTTTTAATTTCCAACCAACTTGAGTTTCCAGTCCTGTATCAAGCAGCTTTGTTCTTTCATCCATTCTGAATTTGTTTGAGTGAAGAATTCCAGTGTGTATAGTTAAAGAAACTTCAAAACTGAAAACTCCATAATAAAATAAATTATTTTCCGTCATTATCAAAATATTTTTAAACCTCCTCTCACAGTTATAAAAGCTTTAAACTAAACCTAACGAGTGTGATACAGTCATTCCTGGATGATAATTGAGCCTCTTTCAGGAAGGATGAAGGCTTAACTACCCCTGGTTATCAAAAGGAGCGTAGCTGAGTCATCCCTCCCTCTGGGATGCTGGCCTCTGTGGCTGCCCTTCTATTCTATTCACTAGTTCAGAAATCAGGTGAATCAAGATTGATGACTCAGAAAAAGTAGGAAATCGCCTGCCGAAAGAGCCTGAGGTGCTGAACGGGCCACTGAACTGGCGGCTGTGTTGACTTGGTCTTCATTCAATCCTTCCTTGTCTTTATTGTAAATGTGAGTCAATACTCTTGTTGACAAGTGACAAATCTGACCCATATTGACTTAATCAAAAGAAGAGAGCTGTTGTCTTCGGTGATGGAAACATCTTGGGGCAGGTCTGGCTTCCTGAAAGAGTAAGCCTGGGGACTTACATAGAGCCCACAAATACCTTCATTCCTGTCTCTCAACTCAGCTGTCCTCTGAGGTCACTCTCCAGCATAGTTTCCTGGTGTGGTGGTCCTCAAAACTCACATTCTTTTTGTTTGTTTTTTCTTAGTTTGCTTGCTTTTCAAAACAGGGGTTCTTTGTGTAGACCTGGATGTCCTGGAACTCTGTAGACCAGGCTACCCTGAAACTCAGAACTCAGATATCTGCCTGCTTCTACCACCAGAGTGCTGGGATTTGCAGTAGGGACATCTGCTGCCAAGCTTCAGAATCTGGGTTCGATCCCTGGCACCCATATGGTGGAAGAGAACCAACTCCCACAAATGTCCTCAGACTTTTGCACTATGGTATTATATGGCAAGTGCAAGCATGTGCGCGCACACGCACGCACTAAAATAAAATAAAATTCAAAGTCTTCCCCAAAGACACTGTTTGGGCTACATGCTCATACGAAGCCAGTTCCCATGACAGGGATGTGTGTAACACTCCTGTCAGCAAGGCTGACATTACTTCCATATCCTCTGTGGCATGAAGCCGAGAGTGCTAAAGAAGGGGAATGGACAGTTGATGTTTGGATCCATTGAGACAATTAATAGTAGCTGCTATAATAATCAGAACCAAGTATCCGTGGCTGGATGGTAAGCCGCACTTTTTCTTCCTGCGAAGGCTCATGTGGAGAGGTTCTGGTTCGGTCCCTCCTTTGGCAGCATTCCAGCTGCACTGACTGGTGAATCCAAGCCTCTTCCACTCCGGGAAGACTGCTCTGTGTATCACAGTCTCCAACGTTGCCGGGGAGGGGAAAGGGAGTCGGACACAGTGTAACTGCTCACAGCTGCCCTGGCTTGGAAATGATACATCAGTCAGTCTCTGCACTCGTTAGTGAGAGCAGGCACGTGGTCCTCCACAGATGCAAGGGGGATGGGAAGTGTAATTGAGATGTGTGCCTAGGAAAAGGAAACAGATTTGTGGCCACCTGGCCAGACTCTGATAACAAAAAGAAAATCCCATATCTCACACAGCCAGAGCTGCTCAAAGTCTTTAGTTGGTTCAAACAAACATTAAGTTGGAAGCAGCTGGTTCCGAAGAGGTTCTACCCCCTACTTGGACAGAGAAGTGGGAAAGGAAGGGCCTCACTCCTGATACAGGGCACTGGGATTGTATTAAGTAATTCAAAGGGGAGTAAAGAAGCATCCTCCTTCCCCCAGATACCAGAAACACACCAATTTGTCAAACCTAGTCCATACTAGGCAAGGACTGACAGAAATACGGTGGGGGCTATCTACAGATTGTGAGCCCCATCTTTCCCTAGCCCGGGCAACTAGTGCAGCTCTCTGCGCTCCCATTGGCTTATTTGTCCATTTCAAAGTCCCAGCAAGCATCAGATTCTTCTTCATTTCCGTTTTTCCCATTACAACACCAGCAACATCCATTTTTCCTGAAGTGACTGCTAGCTAACCTTCTGAGGGCCCCAAGAGAATATTTTCCTAATTGTTTATGCTTAGGGCACTATAACTAAAAATAAACCTTCAGAAATTCATATAAGCTCTCAGGGTGAAAGGTGATGTCTCTGTGTAGAGGTGAATTACTTTTCATGGATGTAGCAAATATTTTATTCCCAGAATACACTTTTCAGATTCAGTCATCACAATTCCTGCTGATTCTTGTTGAGTATCAACTGGTCCACACAAGGAGAATTAGTGTCTGTGGCGTGTTCTGCCACAAATGGGGCACCCTTAAGACACATGCGTGCACACACACAAAAATGCAAACACCAATGTGTACACACACATATGCACACCAATATCCTAACATGAACAGACACACACACCCCAATATATACACATACACCATACATGAGCACACACATACAGGAAAATACACACAGAGACACCACTCCCCTGTCAAGGCTCAGGAACCATTGCAGAAGATGGAGCAGAAAGATTGTAAAAGCCAGATGTCAAGGATAACAAGAACAAACGATGTCTTCTGGCCATGATAGGGGTACTACACTCATAAAACCACAGTAGCTATGCATGCACAAGACCGTCCTCCATAAGATCATGCCAATCCCTAAGCCAGCATGGGAGGAGGACACGCACAGGCTTCCACTCCTAGCTAAGCAGGTATTGACAGCTGATGACTTTATGGATGTCCTCTTTGGTGGGTTTACAACAATTCAGCAGCCAGCTCCACGCTCCTAAGTATATGGGCAGCATAAATTTGTGCCATTGATATATTTAACAAAAAAATAAAAGACACAAGGTTGCTAGGGGATGGGAAGAGAAGTGGGAGGGTGAATAAACACCATCCAAATCCATTTTCTGCATGTGTTGAATTCTCAGAACTGATTAAAAAAATTGTATCTTTAAAAAGCATAGTGAGTATATCAGTTACTATTCTGATTTGAAAAAACACCAGGAGGAAGATATACTTTAGCTCCTGGTTTCAGAGATCTCATCAAGCATGGCAGGGAAGGGAAGGCATGACAACCAACCAGGGAGCAGAAAATAGGATACAGGAAGCAGCCGGGGCAAGATACACCCCACGGGGATATGTTGACACGTGACCCCCCCACACTGACCTATTTCCTCCAACAAGGCCCCATTTCCTATTTTTGTCACCCTATGTCAACATAGTACAACCCCACCAAAAGATTAATCCATTCATTAGCTTGAAGGCCAAAGAGTTTAAGTCACAGACACACCCCAAGATGCATTTCACTTTTCTTCTGGGTTTTCTTAGTTCAATAACTTGAGAGTCAGGGTTGAGCATGACAGGGAACTATGGGGAAGATGGGGAAATGAAGTCGCTTCTCTTCAAGACTCATAGTGACAGTTATATCTTCCTGGGAGGAAGTGGTTTCATTTGCGGGAGAATTGTAGTTCCTTACCTCAACTTACATTTTCAAAAGGCCTTCATCTGTAGTCCTCAGGACTGTGAACGCTGTGTCTGTCCTCTGAGCAAATTGTCTGACCCCAAGGGTCTGTGCCCTATCGAAGGACACTGATCTGCTTAGAGAGTCACCACTTCGGAGGAACCAGGCAAGATACCAGCTTGGCTCCCACACCCCAAGCAGTCACCTTGGTGCTACTTATTTTGGGAGCTTCCCTCTCCAAGCAAAGCCTCCAACTGGGGGTGGCTCTTCCCTTCCTTAACTCATCCAAACATATCTGTTGCAATGGCTCGCTCCCTCCGAGCTTTGCCAAGCACGCAGCTAGCCAACCGACTTGATAATGTGCTTCCTGATTGCCTGTGATAACATTTCCCCAATAACACATGTTCCTTTCCACAGAGGCCTCTTTGAGAGAAATGACCCGCCTCAGTATAGACGCGGACACGTGCAAATCGTGGTGGAGAAAGGCAGCTTGAGAAGACAAATCTGTCTGAGAAAGCCCACGCTGAGTTCAGCTGTGCCTGGAGGTTTGCCGAAGCCCAGCGGCTGGCTTCAGATCTGCGAGGCAGGGAGCAATGCCTCCAGGAATGGGGCTCCAGAAACCTGCCTAATTCTGACCCCTCCCCCACCTCAACCGTCTGGGCGGGGCATTCCTTGCGTGCGTTTGCTCACCAGGCGTTCGTGTTTTTTCATTTCGTGTGAACATTTTTGAGAGGCCATCTCTGCTTTTCTCAGAATTTTAGGGACACCAGGATTTTATCATCCTGACTCACACCAGCTTTTTAAGGAACTTTTCTTTCTCGGGTTTCCTTTGGCTGACCTTCACAGTCTGATCCACAAAAGCGTGCCCAGAGCATGGAAAGCCAGACTGAAGGGACACATGCTCACTGCACCTCGGCTTCTCTTGTACTCTCGCTTCTGCTTTCCAACACCATGTTGAGGTGTGACGGTGGCGGTAGCAGAGACTTCTGATGAGGAGCCCATTTGATTGGCTAGAGTTCGGTGCTTCCTGAGAAAATATTTAAGGGCATGCTTCCTAAAGCAGCTTACCACCCTCCCACAGGCACGAAACCTCAGCGATTTACACCCCAAAATAGAGCAACACACACCTCACGATGCCTCATGGCAGTCCCAGGCACACCTGGGCTGCCCTTGCATCTCATAAATTCAAATTTGGGGAACCTTGCTGAGAAACAGACCTACTTAAATTTCCACACACTGCCAGAGAGGGCACCGAAAACAGCATCATGATCTTGGGTCACCACTTCAGAGAAACAGTGGCTAACGAGGGAGAAGCCCTGACCCGGTTTATGTGGAGTGGGCTCAACACTTATTCCTTATTCAACCCTTTGCCTGCTGAACCACAAGTCAGCTCATCCAGTGGACGGGGGTGCCAGGAAAGCTAGGGCCCTGCTGAGAACCAGACACAGTATGACCTTCTGCCAGGGGCTGCTGGTGTCCCTGTTCCAATGTTTTCAAGATAAGCTGGGGTGAGGAGAGCTTGGCTTCCATCCGACTCAGCCTTTCCACTGCTGAGAGGTGGCGAGAGGGAGGTTTTCTGCTCCAAGAAACGGATTAAGGGTCGAATCCTTTCCCTAAAATATATGCAGGGACCCAGAATGCTACAAGGAGTTAAGATCCCTCTGTCAAGATACCCCCAAAACTTCCTTTTCCTAATAAAATGACAACAAAATTCAATGGATGGTTTTTCTTTCAAAGAACATGAGCATTATTCTTGAATTCTTTTCCCTCCACTCCTCCCCTCCATGTATCTCTCTGATTCCCTATCAACACTTAGAATGCCAGACAGTTCCAAAGGGTTTTCTCTACCCCAGCACAGCCTCACCTGGCCCATCTTACCCAAAAGCTGCCACTCTGACCTCCTGAGCCCATTCCCTGCTGCGAGTTGCTCTTTCCAGCAGCTTCCAGGACCCTGCCATGATGAGGCTTCCAGCTGCTTTCCCACCTGACTGCCACCAATCCACACCTGACACACTTCTTTCTGTGTCACCAGGGTTTCAGATGATTTTTCCATCCCCAGGAAAGCCTGCCTGTGGTCACCAGTTTGCCCATCCTGCTCTCTCCGTGGTGTGAAGGTTAAGAGCATTAACTTGATTAGGTTAAGAATCATCTAGAAGCTTAGTGGAGCACTCTTTCAAGTCTGTCTGTGACAGTGTTTCCAAAATCAATCAGAATACCAGGACACTGAATGAATTAGTAAATGGTTGATGGATGGATGGATGGATGGATGGATGGATGGATGGATGGATGGACTAAACTCTTAATGGATTCATAACAATGGTGGCACCACTATCAGGAAGTGGTGAAAGGCAGGGGGTGGTCTTGACTAGAAGAAGGAGATTACTAGGGAATGTTCCTGGGGACTGTATTTCACCCTGGTCCTTTCCCTTTTTCTGTTCACCATGATGTGAATTACTCTGCTGTTCCATATTCTTCTCACCATGATGGACTACGTGCTTTGGAGCCATAAGCCCAGTCCTCCTTTAAGCTGTTTTCATAGGTATTTAATCATAGTTATGTCAAAGCCTAGTGTAGGAGTCTTCGTCTGTCCCTGACTGCAGTTCCTGATCCCATACCCTTCGCTTTATCTGCCTCCCCACCCTCAATCCCCATCTATACCAAATGTGCCTTCTGCCAGACTCCCCAGATCCTTCCATGTCCTGTGCACTTTGTATCTTGGCCATGGGAAATGCATACAGTGTGTTTATTGAACTAATTAAAGAATGGTTAAATCATTCCTTTGAGGTTGTGTAAAAAAGAATTACTTGTTTAAAAAGGATATAAAGATATGTAAAATGTCCAAGAAGACCCATTAGAATGCCCTAATTTCACCCTAGAATATTTCTCTGGACTGAACTGTTCTTATTCCCCGAGATTCCCCATCGCTGTTACTCAGCTGTTCCTCAAAGGCTGTCTGGTTTCTCCTTTTCTGCCTAAGAGGCTAGATAACCCTGTTCTGATTAGGACCCAGTTCTGTAACATGAGGGTGCCTGTTTGTTTGTGGGGTTTTTTGTCCTGCCCAGTTCCCCAGCTGTTCAGTCCCAGAGAAAAATCACACAGAGATCTCTATAAGTTATAAGCTGATTGGCCCATTAGCTCTAGCCTCTCACTGGCTAACTCTCACATCTTGATTAACCCATTTTTCTGATCTATGTTAGCCATGTGGCTCAGTACCTTTTTTCAGTGGGGCAGATCACATCCTGCTGCTTCGGTGGTCTGGGAGGAGTGGGAGGAAACAACTTCCTCCTTCCCAGAATTCTCCTGTTCTCATTACATCATTTCTACTTCCTGTCTGGTTTTCCCACCTGTATTTCCTGCCTGGCCAGTCAGCATTTATTTATAACATGATTGACAGAATACAGACAATTCTCCCGCATCACTTTCCCCTCCTCTCTGAGACAGAAGTAGGTTAAGATCTTCCTGGGTGCTACACAGATTATTAGAAATGGGTTAATCAAGATGTGAGAGTTAGCCCGAAAGAGACTAGAACTAGTGGGCCAGGCAGTGTTTACAATTTGTGTGTTGTTATTTCGGGTATAAAGCTAGTCATGCAGGCAGCCGGGCGCCGAGAACGCAGCCCACTGCTCATTCTTCAACCCAGGACATCTGTACAGAGGAGGCAGGACAGCCGACTTGAGGTTTGATCTCTCTGAGCAGAATGAGGTTCCAATGTAGTCCATGTCTTGCTTCAGTGCCTCAGAGGAGGCAGAGGAGGCACTGTCTTAGCGTCAGTCACTCCATTACAGAGGTGTGTGGGCTGAGACCACAGAGAGCTCTCTCCAACAACTGTTTGCTAGTTAGGAAGGCTACATTCAGGAGCTTCAGAAACAGGAAGATGGTGACAGAGCGGAAGTCACATTGTGATTTCGGATTTTGTAGAGAAAAATGGTAAGTGTACCAGTTACCATTGTAACAAATACCATGACCAAAAGCATCTTACGGAAGAGTTTCTGATTCCAGAACTAGAGCACCATAATGGTGAGGAAAGCGCAGCAGCAGGAAGCTCAGCGGTCACATCTCAACCATACACACAGCAAGCAGGAAGTAGAGGGAGGCTATAAACTCCCGAACCCTGGCTCCACAGCTTAAAATTTCTATAACCTCCCTTAAACAGTGGTACCAACTGGGAACCAAGAGTTCAAATTCACGAGGGTATGTGGGGGATTTCTCTTTAAAACCGTAACAGTAGGGATGTATGTTAAAGCTCTGAATAAAGCGGCCATAGCACAAAAGGCTGTCTAAACCCCATGACCTCAGGGGTACACACAGCAGAACCATCTTTAACCACCACTGCCCAGGAAGAGATGTGGATGGAGGCAGGCATGGGGCGGCAGGGGAGATTGCTTAGGAGATAGATGGTACCTCCTTCCTCTGGAGAGAAGGTGAGCCAGTGCAGTGCAGAGAGGGTTTGCCGAGGACTCCAGGCACCGGCACTCCCAAAGGCAGATCACTCTGCAGCTCCAGACAGAGCTGGGTTGCTGTCTTCAGGGGTTCCAGGCCTCAGAGACACTCCTGGAACACCTTTGTTCACGGACAGTCTAGAGTGCTCATGTAGAAGAGATTTGGCAGGAGACCCATGAGCACTAAATACACTATTTTCAGAAAGCATGGGGTGTCTGTGACACAGAGCCACTGAGTTGGCTCTGAAGGAACTCCAGAACTGGCTTCAAACTGAGGCGGCAGCTTGAGAGGCAGGCCCACGCAGAGATGAAGTTCCACCAGGCTACCTGCGCGGTGGAGTGCTAAACGGTTACCAAGAAAAAGGTTGTCTTAGAGGCTGGGAGGGTGGCTCAGTCAGTACAATGCCTGTCACGCATGAGGACCTGACTTGAGATCTCCAGCAACCATGTAAAAAGCCAGGCATAGCAGTGCAACCTGTAATTCTAGCTCAGGGAGGCAGAGACAGTTAATGACCTCCAAGTTCAACGAGAGGCCCTGTCTCAAAAACAAGTCATAGGGCTGGCAAATTGACTCAGCAGGCAAAAGCCTCTGCCACCGAGCTTACTGACCTGCATCCGATCCTAGAACGCACAACCTGGGAGATAACTGATTCCTGCAAGATGCCATTTGTGGATCACGTGTTCACTATGACAATATCCTTCCCAATGCAAGCAAAAGAAATAAAGAAAACTAAGTCAGAGGGCAACTGAGGAAGACATCTGATGTTCATTTCTGGCCTGCACAGATGTGTGTGCGTGCACACATACACACTCTCACAATACACACACACACACACTCACATATGTTCTCATACACATACACACACATGCTCACACACACATACACACACTCACAATATACACACACTCACATATGCTCACACACACACACACACACACACTCACAATTTGGATTCCTGTGCTCTGACATAGGAAGATTCTAAATAGATGGTCTGGGGACAAAGGTGAGATGGGGAGGGGGGTAAAAGTCTGCAGCTGGAGCTCACTCTCTAGATCTTGCCCTGCCTTTCACTTGTATCTAAGCCTCCTCGTCTTCTAAATGAGCAATGCCGGTGCTTTCTTCTGACCCCATGTCAAGGGCTAGAGATGCTGATGCAGGCAGAGTGCATAGGACCGAGCGAGGCAGGCTTGGCCCTGCTTGTGCTACCCTTGCTTCTCAGCCCTGTACTATGGCGAACCACGATCTCTAAGAAGGTTTAATATACACATGACAACATTTGAAGGTACACATTTCTATACTTTCGTCTTATCACCAAAAGCATGCAATTTTATATGTAAGGGGAAAGTTTCTTTAATTTTAATTTACAACTGATAATTGTTATCCCAGGTAAGGGTACTGTAGTTTGGTGGCAGAATGCTTGCCTAGTATGCACAGATTCTTAGGTTTCAGCCTTAGCATCATATACACCAAGAACTAAATAAAACAAAAAGAACATCGGGATCCTACTAGGCCCTTCTAAAGATACAATCTTTCTCAAGTTTCTATAAATAACAAAAAGCCATGAAAACAGCTGAAACAAACCGAAGGAGGGGTTACAGAGAGACCTGAAGGTACAGAACAGTTAAAGAAGAAAGAAAATGCCCCCAGTCCTTGCAGAAAGCTGGGTCCGGGGACAGAGAGTGTGTCCTGACACAAGAGGACAGAGCCACAGCCTTTCCCTGCCCTCGGGGTCTCAGCTCGAGGTCTCAGTCACCTCTTCCTAAGGCTGCTCTGTGCTCCTGGGAGAACATGGCAGCAATATTGCTCTTTCATCCAGACACTCAACAGAAATCAAATTCTCCATGTTCTGGTCCTCGATGTCTACGCTATGAATCCTCTTATGGACAAAGGGAATCCTGGCTGCTTAGATGGAAACTGATGGTCTCACTAACCCTGACTGGGGCAGGTCTTCTGACATTAGCTAGGCTGTTGGAAACAGAATCAGCAGGGAAAGTATAGAAAGAGTAGTGGGACCAAGATGCCCGTAGGTATCTGTTCCAAGTCCTTGCTGTCCAGCAAAGACATCAAGGATGTGGTCTAAGACACCTTCAGTGACTTTGGATGACAGACACTATGTTTACAGTGAACACCACACCCAAGAGAATGCTTTTCTTCAGGGAGAATTGAGCAAGTTCTCCTAAGCCAACAAACCTGTTCCTTTCTTCTTGACGTCCTGATTCATACAGACTGCTGCAACCTAAGAAGACCGGGCAGAAAATATGAGTTCAAGAGGGTGCCGAAGCCCAGCGGATGTCCTACTGCGGGGTAGTCTCACAAGATGTGTGGGACCACGGGAATCAGCACTTAAGATGTCAGTTAGTGAACTAGGCACACAGTATCCAACTCTGGGTAAACACATCCCTCTGGCTTTGTCCTTGAAAAACGATTTATAAACACAGGCCCAAAACCTGGTCCAAGACAAACTCTGTACCTCATCCAGACATGCTGAAGATAAAAAGTTCCCCTCAACCAGAAATTATGCCTCAGTCAGTAGAAATACTACCTCCAATTAGATAGCTATCTAATGAGCCCTAAAGGGGAAATACTAATTGTAGGATTCACAAGCTATCTGGGTTAGAAGGAAGTTCACAGGTCAGTGCAAAATTCCTCTCCCCACCTTTTCCAAGCCCAGCCACTACCAGGAGTCCCCTTCTCTGCGTCTCCAGCAGATTTTTCAGATGTCCACTGAAGCACAGCCTTCCATCCCTGCTGGGTTGCAGTTCTCAGGAACCGAACCTCAAGTGGACCCAAAACCAGTTTCCTTGCAAAGGTTTTTCCCATCAGCTGGCACAGCTTTTTCCCAGTCTTGACCCTGAAGCATCATAAACAAAACTTCTTCTGCATGTTTGCCCTCCATGTCTGAAAAGTCAACTTACGCCTGGGTATGGATATGCATGTTTGTCCTTGCAACAGCTCCTCCACACAGCCTTCCCCTGAGATAAGAGAATGTTAATTTTGTTTTATTATGGGATGGGCAACAATGTGCTTATTGAAAGGCAGCCCCTTCTTTAGCTCTAGGGATAAGACTGAGTTAATCCTGGAAATTGAAGAGCCAAATGGGTAACTACATGGTACAGTCTGGCCAATGGGATATAAGAGGAAGTCTGTCAAGAAACTTCTGGAAAGGCTTCTACTTCCTGGTTAAAATAAATGTATTTGAGGAGGGATCCCAGTGTCCGAGTCTCCTACTTGTCCTTGCCTTGGCTATAGATGTACGGGAAAGTGATGCTTAGAGCTATGGCGATCATCTTGGAACTGACAAGCTTAAAAATGAGAAACCAAGATACCAAGGGTACAGAAAGTGAACCCAGAAGAAGCTTGGTCTTGGATGATAATGAAGCTATTGTTGCTTACATAGAGATGGCCATACTTCAGTATGATGAAAACTGAAGTCTGTGAAGTCTGCCAGGCAGAGCTATTTCTTAATCACTCAGTATCCCAGATTCCACCTTTCCCAGCAGCCTTCTCCCATGTTGGTTGCAGTTTGCTACAACTCAGAAATCTCCCAAGCACTCGGGTCAAGCTCTTTCCCTCATCTGGACCATGTAGACCTCCAGACTTGGATCTGATTGTGGGGCTTTCCATTCGTCCCTGCTTTATATCTGTGCTCCAGGTGGCATGCTTGACCTGACTCCCTAGGCTGTCAGTGTGGCTTTGAATCATTATTCTTTCATCCTGTCTATTAGCTCTTCTCTCAGCCCTGTGACTGCCAGAATGTGATGCTCATGCTTTCAATGTACTCATATTGGACAAAAAGGGCCACGTGAACCAACCCACAACTGAGACCAGAGGTAGACGCTAACACAATAGCGGCAGTTGGTCCAACATTGTGAACAGTCTACCGATGTCTAAAAATACACCCCTTTACACCCATTTTAGTTGTATCTTTTTTGATATTAATGCCAAGGTGAGGCAGGAGTCATCCCACAGGAAGGAGCTAAACGTGTTGAGGAAGGAATAGTGAAGGGAAGCCAACATCACGCCCTGCAGTTTAATAATACGGCGTCTGTCAGTCTTTGCATTCCGCGTGTCCTGCAACAAAAGCCTGTTGGGTTGCATGCAACAAAATACAAGTTGAAAGGACTCCTGGGAATTTTACAGCTTTGTTCTGAAGAAAACTGCATTTTGATGGAATGCAGGCATTTGTTTGATAACAATAGAACACTCTCAGAATGTATAAAGGAGGGCACACAACAGCATATATTTTTTATTGTAGACATAACAAGAGATCCAAAGGGAGGGAAAAGCTTGAATGGTATCTGTGACAAACAAGTATGCAGAAAATAAGAGAAACGGAGAAAGGGGGAAAGAAACAAATGCTGAGATAATAATCAGAATAAAATGCTTTTGAACTGCCTAATGTTTGATTCTTAAAAATCTGAAATATGCCAGACGGTGGTGGTGGTATATGCCACTAATCCCAGCACTTGGGAAGCAGAAGCAGACAGATCTCTGTGAGTTCGAGGCCAGCCTGGTCTACAAGAGCTAGTTCCAGGATAGACTCCAAAGCCACAGAGAAACCCTGTCTCGAAAAACCAAAAAAAAAAAAAAAATCTAAATGATTTATCATAGTTATCTTCAGTTATCAGCTTGACACACACAGAGTCATCTGAGAAGAGGGGACCTCAACTGAAGAATTGTCCAGATGAGATTGACCTGTGGCTGTGGCTATGAGTTATTTTCTTGATTGCTAATTGGTGTAGGAGGGCCCAGCACACTGTGGGCGGGGCCATCCCTGGGCAGATGGACCTGGGCTGTGTAATAAAGGTAGCTGAGCAAGCCAGAGGGAGCAATCCAGTAAAGCAGCATTCCTCCACGGTCTCTTCCTGTCTCCAGGTTCCAGTCTTGATGTCCTCCTATCTTGCTTTCTCTCAGTGATGGCGGGTAACCTGTAAGCCAAAATAAACTGTTCACAAACTGCTTATGGTCATAGTGTTTATCCCTGTGATAGGAAGCAAACTAGAAAACTGCCACATTCAATTCCATGTCCAACATCCACCATGATTTCTTCACATGACACTTTTACCATTGCCAATCTCACCAACACCAATATTACCATTGTCACTACTGCTGTATGGCTACCACCACTAGGAACAACTGCCACCACTGCTGCCAGATAAACACCATCAAAGCCGTGATTGTGCCAATACTCATAGCCACCAACACCAACCATACCATCATTCCATTGACCATTCCCTAAGAAGTGTCTCAGCCTGAAGAGGACAGGAGGCCTGGGTCATAGCTCCAGCTCTGATGATTGACTGGCAACCCTGGGTAAGTCACTTTACTTCTTTGCATCTTGAATAAATGAGTGCAAGTAAGTTTATTGTTCTCCAGATCCAGAGAGCCAGAAGCTGTGGCTGAGCCTTCTCTGATTGCTCATGCCTCTTAGTTCCTCCAGGGACGATGGTTTCACACAGGAAACACAGAGCCACCTGAAGATATACATAGGAAAATGTACATCTCCACAAATGGTGTGTGACTTTAAGCCTGTTCTTAAAGTAGGCCTGCTCCTAAAATGCTGACAGATACTGGCATCCCCATAGGAGTTGATATTTTGATGTTTACTTACTCCTTTGCTGTCTCTTCCCCCCTCCCATAGAATGAGACTTACAGATGACTATGCCTACCTGAGTATTTCTTTGTCTTTATACACATAAGGTTCACAGTTCTTATTAATGAAAAGTAGAATATCGGATGCACCAATGTTTGGAATGGTTGAGTGGAAAAAAGCAGAAAAGCTGTAACTAAGTGAAGGAAAGGCTATTTGGTTGAACAAATAGTATAGAATAGATAGTATTTTCCACACAGAAGAAAGTGGAATAATGGTTGTTAAAAATTGACCTCAATACTACATGCAACACTCTGGATTTCGGTGTTAACGCTGATAGAGCTTGCACCTAAAACCAAGAAGAAGAAAAAATGTTTCATTAGTCTTGGGTTCAACTAGAAAATTGCAAGTTTGAATGGTAGAATCAAGGGTAGCTAAGTATGTTGCCTCTGCCCATTGCTTACAGTGAGGATGCAGAGCCTAAGTCTACAGAACACAGAATGGAGAGACCCCATCTCTCTCCTCCGTCCTTCCCTCCTCACAGGCTCATCTCAGGGCATGCAGATTCTCACCCTTATCAACAGTTCATGGAGAATTCAGCACACAGTTTTGATCATTTTACACACGTCACACATGTAACTTGAGGTTTTAAGTAGATGTTGTTGTGTTTTGGGGAAACTGAGGCTCAGCAAGCCAGAGCATCAATCTCTGGAGTTCCATGAACACAGTGATGAGCAGCTCTGCCTGTGTACACACCTTTGAGGAACTTCTTTCTAAATTGGGGAGCCTAGCAGTGAGCAAGAAAGCAAGGGGCGGGGTTATTCTGGAATGGATGGAAGTAAGGAAGAAAACACATGGAAGAACTGCCTAATCTTGTCTGGGTCACAAAACACCCAAGAGTCCAAGTGTTGGTCTGGGATCCAAACTGTTTGCTCCAGGAGAGAGTCTACAGGTAGTCATGTGGCTCTCAGGGGAACTCATCTGACATTGGCAACGTGACTTTCAGGGGGACTTAAAGTGAAGCAATGGATTTTAAAGTTTGTTATAACTTTAATCCCAGCACTCGGAGGCAAAGGCAGCCTGGTCTACAAGAGCTAGTTCCAGGACAGGCTCCAAAGCTACAGAAAAACCCTGTCTCGAGAAACCAAAGGAGGGGGAGTTTGTTACATAAAATGCTTAGAACAAGAGATAACCATGTGAACAACAAACCATCATAGCACATATTTACTTAAGACTTGTATTTTTTTTTTTTTAAATAGTCTTGGCTGGACATAGCGGCACACACCATTAATCTCAACTCTCAGGAGGCAGAGGCAGTTGGGTCTCAATGAAAGGCCAGCCTGTTCTACAGAACAAGTTCCAGGACAGTCAAAGTTATACAGGGAAACCCTGTCTTGAAAAACAAAACAAAACAAAATACAGTCTTATAGCAGATGTGTCAATCAAAAGTTAGACAATGACAAAGATTACCCCAAAAAAACAAAAATAAGAAAACACCATACAGACTACAGATTCTAATTGTTCCATTATTTTCCAGAAAGATTGTTCCAGTGTAAACTTTGGCTGGCACAAAGGCACCAAGAATTAATCATTGATATAAATCTTTGACAGTTTCATAGGATAAAATCATACCTTACTGCAGCTCTAATTTGCACTTCTCAGATTGTCAAGAAGTTTCTGAAACTTGTGTTGGGGACAAATTTTCTCTGGCTTTCAACAGGGACTTTGTTACTTGGTGGGTGGAGTATGCACACATGGCCCTGAGCAAGGTTAGGCAAGAATCTTCCACTGTTTGCTTTAAGGTTGTATTTGGTACCACACGCACCTAACTTTGTTATTGTGCCATCAGCGTGAGCTCTGCACAACTCTTCAGGAGACGACAGAGACACAGAAGCGGGTCTTTTCAAATCAGAAAGTGAGAAAACTGGAACACTCATGTCAAGGAGAAGATACTGACCTGCACGTGGACCCAAAGTGGCTTGACTCTTCACTTTCTTATCCTGGCTCCCGCCTAAGTCTTCAAATTCTGAAAAAGGCTTAAGGAGAAGAAAGCAAGAGGCGTGGAGATGTGGCTCAGTCAAGGAAGTGCTTTCTACATAAGCACGAGGGCTGAATCTGAATCCCCAGTACCAGCACAAAAAGAAAACAAAGCTGGGCAGTGTGGGGGTGTCTCTAGTCCCAGCAGAGATCATTGGCAAGTCAGCCCGGCCGAAGAGATGAAGAGATGTGTATCTACAAACATACAGAGAATCCAGAAAATCCCCTGATACTGACTTGTAGGCTGTACACGCTGCCCCTATGCAGACATCCATGCTAACACATGCATACACCCTCACACATGCATCCAAAATAAAAAGAAACAAGCCACACTTATCCAAGTGTTCCTGGGACCAGCCGAAGCTGGAGGAAAGCAATGCTCCATCTCACTTGACCAGACTTTGAGATGCATTTGGAGAACAGCAGTAGCCATCTTGAGATGTATTTATTACAAGTTTTCAGCACAATGCCAGTGGGGGTACAAGGAGAAATTCTAAAATAACTACTTATAAACCTTAAATGAATTTAATTAGACAGCTAAAATGAAAAAAGCCTAAATTATAAGCCATTGGAGACAAGATTAATTGCATGCACATTATGCAGAAAGCACAGAAGCCACCCATGGTTTCCCTCCAGCATCCAGAGGTAAATATATTGTTGCCAGCAAGACAACTCCTAGTGGGGACAAATGCAAACCCAGTGCCTGCAATCAAAGTCATAGGATTTGTGCAGAAAGGGTTTCTACTTGTCCTGGAGCCCAGAGACCACCGAGCCACACTCCTTCCGAGGCAGGTCCCTGAGATGGCCCCCTATCTTTTCCCCAGAAAGCTAAGCCTAGTCCTTCCTAATTTTTCCATTCCCTCAGGACATGGTACACAGTGTGGCTTTTATCTGCTCTGCCTGCCTGTTATGTTAACACATGATTGATATGAGCAGTGTGGGCCATCACTCAGGGAGACTGAAGATGACAAACAGGTTACAATGTCATTATCTGGGGGTTAGGAAGCAGGTTTTCAGATAATACACAACAAATAGAATAATCCAATTTTTAATTTTATAAGATGTATACATGAAAAGAAAACTTCTGGAAAGATGTTCAAGGATGGGAAAGAGAGACGGATTGTAGATGGACCCTGGCCAGGCCTTTTTCCTTTGATCAGAGAATGAACAGTCTCGCAGCCTCCTCCTGCTCGGGTTCTGTGCCCATAAGGGTCAGCTGGGAGGTGAGGTCCTGAGTTTTAAAGCCTCCACAGGAGCAGGTGTGTAAGGAAGAAGGGAACTGGGATTAAATGACAAGGCTGCCCTATTCGGCTATGGTCCCAATTCCACAAGGATTTATTGAGACCCTTTCTGAGTAATTGGCATGGTCCCAATTCCACAAGGGAGACCCTTGCTGGTAACTGGCATATTTTTGGGAAATGCGGCACACAGTGACCAACACCGAGAAGGCCCTGGATCCTGTGGAGAAAATGTGTTTCACTAAAAAGAACCAAGCGACATTACAATAAACAAATTGTGTGATATGTTAGTGTGTGCACAATAAGGGTAACTCGACACAGAAAGCCAGGTGGAGCCCAGGACTAGGGTATCTGCCAGATAGAGGAGTTCCTTCATAGAGTGTTTGAGGAAGGAGTTTCTCTGGCAAGGGGAACAGCCAGGAGAGGGCCTGGGGTCTGATGTGTCATGAATAGGTACAACGCGGAGATCAATAGACAGGGAAGATGCAATTGGGGCAGAAACTCGAGGTCAGACCACTTTCTGGGACATGCACATGGTGAGGATCTAGGTCTGACACAGAAAAACCAAGGAGCCTCTGTAGGATTCCAAGCAAAGGACTTAATTTCTCATTTTCATGTGTATGCATATACAGGTATATGCACATATGTACCTTAGGTATAGTTTCTTGGTGAGACAGTCTCTCATTGGGCTGGAACTCACCAAGTAGGCTACCACCAGCAAACTCTGTGCCTCTGCATCCCCAACACTGGGATTACAAGTGGGCACCATCATGGCTGGCTTTCAGTAAGTGGGTTAAAGTCATGTTATGTTTGCAAGGCAAGCTCCTTACCGTCTGGACTATCTCCCCAGGCCAACTTCTGCTTTTTTAACAGCTTTGTTGAGTCTAATTCATTTGTCATATACTTCGCCCATTTAAAATGCAATGATTTTAATGAACAAATTTGGGCGACCAAATTTTAGAATACTTTTGTTGTTTTCCACAAATCTTGTGTGCCCAGTACTCAGGCCCCACTTCCTTCCTCACCTCCAGTCCTGGCAAACACTAGTGTGCTTTCTGGCTTCCTAAATGTGTTCCTGGGCATTTCAGCTCATTGGAACCATGTGATAGACTGTCTTTTGTGACTACCTCCTTCATCCTGTTTTCAGGGTTCATCCCTGCTGTAGTCTGTGCTAAGACCCATTCCTAATCACTATACCTAATTGAGAGATATTCTACACTTTACTTAATTCATTACCTCTTAGATATTTGAATTGTCTTCTCTTTGGGCTATGGTGAACACTACTTTGAACTTTCGTATGCATGTATTTTTTTTTTCAATCACTGAGGAATTATCAAAATTTGGGGAGTAGTTACACCACCTGGAATTGTCAACAGCAGCTTAAGAGGGCTCTGGTCCTCCACATCTCACCCTGGCTTGTATTGCCTGCCTTCTTTTTTTAGCTGTACTAGTAGGCATAGAATCTTAGCTTGCTCTAGTTTTGATTTGCATTTCTCTAATGACTAATGACTAATGACGTCAAGTACCTTTTCATGTGCTTATTAGGCAGTTGTACATATTATTTAGAGAAAAATCTATTCAAATACTTGCCCATATAAAAATTAGATTGTCTTTTTTTTTAATGATGTCTTTAGAAAAGCCTATTCTGGCTGTTTAATTTAAAAAAAAAAACACACATACTATTTTGGAAAACAGGAGGAAAAGGAAATAGTAATTTTAAAAGGGATTTTAAGAATGGGGAGATGACTCAGTTCGTAAAGTGTTTATCACACAAGCAGAAGACCTAAGTGTGGGTTTCTAGTACCCAGATAAAAGTCTGGGATCAGCAAGGTTTGCCTACAGTGTCATCTGTAAAAGGAAGAAGAAGGATCAATCAATGGTCACTAGTAATCCACCTTGCCAAATCCAGCCGCGGAATATGTAAAAGAGCCTGTCTCAAAAAAATAAGAAGTGTAACTGAGGACACCTGAAACCTGATGCCGACTCTGTCTTCCACACATGTGTATGTGTGTACATCCACATAACCCTTGCATAAAACACATGCAGGCACACACACACACGCACACACACACATACACCCAGTAAAAGAGTTTAGTGCGAGCACTAGCCCTCACTGTACCGTGTGGTCTGTCACTGATCAGGTGTAGAGTCTCAACCAGGTACAGATCTCAGAAAACTGGATTGTCATTTTTGATGGATTATCCAAAATGAGGAAACTGGGGTGACGTGAGCTTATACATCAACACATGGAACACAAACACAAGGTACCCACAGGGCAAACACACACATAGCAAAAAGAGATCATTATTGGTCCATGAGACACACTTGACAACCTGACGGGAACTAGATTTGTTTGTTGAGTGCTTAAGAGCAAGGTTACTCACCAATATAATAAGGGTGAAGGGATGGTGGTCAGTACAGTATCATCATAGGTGATGGGATGGTGGTCAGTGCTGTGTCATCATAGGTGATGGGATGGTAGTCAGTACAGTATCATCATAGGTGATGGGATGGTGGTCAGTACAGTATCATCATAGGTGATGGGATGGTGGTCAGTACAGTATCATCATAGGTGATGGGATGGTGGTCAGTACAGTATCATCATAGGTGATGGGATGGTGGTCAGTACAGTATCATCATAGGTGATGGGATAGTGGTCAGCACTGTATCATCATAGGTGATGGGATGGTGGTCAGTGCTGTATCATCATAGGTGATGGGATGGTGGTCAGTGCTGTATCATCATAGGTGATGGGATGGTGGTCAGTACAGTATCATCATAGGTGATGGGATGGTGGTCAGTGCTGTGTCGTCATAGGTGATGGGATGGTGGTCAGCACTGTATCGTCATGTCAAATTAATGTTGCTCTAGAATTAGGTGGTGAGACTGGATTCACCAGTCCTGACAGTGGATCATAGGATACAGGGGAAAACACAAATACTTAAGGGAACTATGTAAGAAATGAATACTCAAATCATCACAGGGCAGAAAACTAGAAGAAAACCAGGTACAGATCTCAGAAAACTGGATTGTCGTTTTTTGTCATTTGACGGAATTATAATGAAAGGAAACAGTAATATCATGTCACCTGTTCGTATTGAACTGCCAGGAAGGTGGGAAATGCGGTCTCGCTGGGCAGTCATGTATAACTGTAACTCCACATTTACAGAAAGACAAAGCTTGTTGGTGGGCATCTAAGGTCTCTTTCACATACACCAAAAGCCCTTATAGTCATAACTGTAAGGCAGGTTTATAGGTACTATTTTCTTCTTCACATAGACAATTCTTGCTCAGGTGTTCATGTATCCTTCAAGTTGGTCAATCCCAGATTCTAAGGTTAGACTCTTTAGATGCCAATCATAGCACTAACTGGGTCTGAGTGATTAGACCAATGGTTACTCCTCACCCACCCTCTTTTTCCCCTCAGTGCTTCGTGGGAATGACAATAGAACATGATTCCCCTGGGCAGTTGTGGAGAACTGAAGGAAAGAAGTGAACCATGCTGCAGAAAGCCTGGAGCACAGTAACTGTGTGCTGACTAGTACTGCGAACTATCTGGACCTATTTAGAATTGCTATAACAGATTATCTGTGACTGTGACCTTTATTAAAAAAAAAAGAGGTTTATTTGATCAATTATGTTTGGGACACTGAAAGTTCAGGCTATAGAAGCCCCATCTCTTTGGCATCAGGTGCAAGTCTTCTGGCTACAAGATCACAGTATGGCATATGTCAACATGGAAGTGGTACTTATCAGAAGGAAACAGAACTCAGCAGCAAAGCCAGAATCAAGGGGAACAAGGTGATTCTTTTTATAGTGGCCCACTCTCGTGGGAACTGACCCACACCCACCAGACCTGACCCACTCACAAGGCATGGTATTAATTCATTCATGAAGGCAGAACCCCATGACTTCATGACTATTCTACCCCATCCACATCACAGACATCACAGACATCCCAGCGTCACCATAATTATGATGAGGTTTGTTAGGACGGGCCCTGACTGACTGGAGCATCACTCCCATGAACTGCCTCTCCTTCCTCTCCTACCTTGTCCTCAGCTCTCTAGACAGGGCCGTTCACTCACTAACCACTCCCCGCTCCTCCCTCTCATCTCTGCCACTGTCGGCTTCAGTCTGGGGTCCAAGGTTTGGGAAGCAAGTGGCTCAGATCTGATCTCAGGAATGGATCCACACTCTCATAGAGTTCCTAAGAAGTCTTGCAGAGGATTTCAACTTTGCTCCGACCCCCATCTCCTCTCCCTCACCTTTCCTTGACACACCTAAACACATGTAACCTTAAGAGCTGAAAACTGACCTTGGGAAATGGCTGCAATAGGTTTAGCATGTTGCTTGAGATGTAGGTGGGGTGAGGGATGGGGAGGAGGTTAGAGTTTAGAAAACCTGGCTGTCTTGCTTCTGATTTCTCAGGGCTCTCCATACAAGCTTCTAAATTTGGATCTCAAGAATTATTGAGCTTCTACTTGGGAAAAAATATCCTGAAGTCCTGCCAAAGCTCAAAGGAACCCTCTAGTTCTTTATCCTAGAGACCTTGGAAAGAGACTGGGTAAGGATTTGACATTGTGTAGAGGGGGAGCAGGGGGCTAGATGGGGATGCCTGGTGTTGGATTTGTTGCTAGGGAAGAGGTGGGTGGAGAAAGTGAGGATTCCCTGCTAATCTGACCTCTTCCTTAGGACCTTTGGCTGAGTCTTTGTGAACATTTACAGCAAATAGGAAGTGGAGGATAGACAAAACGCCAAAACTCACCTAGTGTTTTCTTTTTTTTTATTTTATTTTAAATTTTTTATTCAGTTTACATACCAACCACAGTCCCCCCTCCCCCCTTTCTCCCACTCCAGTCCCCCTCCACTCCCCACCCCCCACCCCCGCCGCCACCCCAGCTGATCCACTCCTCAGAGAGGGTAAGTCTTTCCTTGGGGGGCCAATTAACCCTGGCATATCGAGTTAAGGCAGGGCCAAGTTCCTCCCCACTGAATCAAGGCTGAACTAGGTATCCCACCACAGGAAATGGATTTCAAAAAGTTAGTTCATGTACCAGGGATAAATCCTGGTTCTACTGCCAGGATCCCACACACAGATCAAGTCACACAAGTGTCAGCCACATTCAGAGGGCCTAGTTCTGTCCCATGCAGGCTCCCCAGCTGTTAGTGCAGAGTCCACTAGCTCAAGTCGTGATGGAGGAGGGTCATCTTTCTATCTGTTGATTTCATTGGTTAATTGATAAAGAAACTGCTTGGCCCTTTAATAGGACAGAAAATTAGGTAGGCGGAGTAGACTGAACAGAATGCTGGGAGAAAGAAGCCGAGTCAGGCAGTCGCCATGATTCTCCCACTCCAGACAGACGCAGGTTAAGATCTTCCCTGGTAAGCCACCAGCTCGTGGTGCTACACAGAATATTAGAAATGGATTAGATCAATATGTAAGAGCTAGCCAATAAGAGGTTAAAACTAATGGGCCAAGCAGTGTTTAAAAGAATACAGTTTCCCTGTAATTATTTTGGGTAAAGCGGCCTGCCGCTCCACACTACAAAGCCGGTTGTCTCTGTGGGTTTCCCCGTCATGATCTTCACCCTCCTTGCTCATGTAATCCCCCCCCCTCTCTTCAACTGGACCACAGGGGCTCAGCTCAGTGCTTAGTTGTGGATCTCTGTATCAGCTTCCATCCATTACTAAATGAAGGCTCTATGATGACAATTAGGGCACTTATTACAGGGGAAGACCAGTTCAGGCACCCTCTCCACTATTGCTAGAATTTTTAGCTGGGGTCATTGTTGCAAATTCCTGGGAATTTCCCTAGCACCAGTTTTCTCCCTAATCCCATAATGGCTCCCTCTTTCAAGATGTCTCTTTCATTGCTCTTCCTCTCTGTCTGTCCCCCAACTCGACCATCCCATTCCCTCACTTTCTCAGCTCACATCCTCCCCTCTTCCCAACCCCCACCC
Source organism: Chionomys nivalis (assembly GCF_950005125.1). Taxonomy (NCBI): domain Eukaryota; kingdom Metazoa; phylum Chordata; class Mammalia; order Rodentia; family Cricetidae; genus Chionomys; species Chionomys nivalis. The sequence goes on along the minus strand of NC_080090.1, from coordinate 26,367,039 downwards.
CCAGTTTATCCAGAAGATCCATCAAGTGTTTTATAAAAGCAAGATTCAAAACATATTTCAAAGTAAAGATACATCTCAACTCTTTGCTTTATTTCTGAAAGAGTTGAGGGTTGGCAGAAATGAGAACAAACCGAGAATCCAGATACTATACAAAAGCCTGTTTGTGTCAAGAGAGCGGATGAATGGGTGGAGGTACTGGGAGCTTCAGGCCTCGTTTAGTCACGTGATCTTCTGATGTCCTAGGAGCATATTAACCTCCAGATAGATGCCAAGGAGCCAGAAAGGGAACAGGAGGGCGGAGACACATGGTTTCAATAAAACCAGGGTAGAATGAGGCCGTAGCACACAGGAGGCATGTGTTTGTAGAGGGAGGTATCAGCTGCAGATGCTCCTGAGGGTCTAGATGGGGAGAACAAAGAAGGCCCTCTGGACTAAATATTGGCCCTAGTTCCCAGCACTGCCAAAGGCGGGCATGGGCCTCACTGCACTCTCAAGCTCCTCCCTGACCTCAGACTGTGTTTCTTCCAACGAAGCACAAGATAAGGACAGAAAACAGGGAGTTGGGTAAAGTCCTGGACTTAGTTCCTCTGACCCCAGGAGCTATCCATGATTAAAAAAAAAAAAAAAAGCCTGTGTGTGTGTGTGTGTGTGCGTGAGCGCACATGCAGGATGTGTATGCTCACACATGGGTTGTGCACACACATATGTATACAGGGCCAGGAACTAATGACAATGAGGGCTTAATCTGGGGGTCCAACAGGGTCCTTGGACAGACCCCCCCCCAAGACCTCAGTAGTGCAGCATCTTCCCCGATGACCAGTGGACTGCTAGATCTCATCTAGCATGCTGTAAGACAGTGGTTTTCAGGCTGGTGTAGGTTAAAGGACACTTTCACAGGGGGCACCTAAGGCCATCAGAAAATACAGGTATTTGCATTACAATTCACAACAGTAGCAAAATTATAGTTATGAAGTAGCAATGAAGAAAATTTATGTTTGTGGGGTCTGTATTACGTGGAGAAATTGTATTAAGGGTCCCAGCTTTAGGAATGTTTAGAATCGCTGCCTGAGGAACTTACCCAGTCAGAGTCTATCTTTCCTGAGCACCAGCTGTGCATTAGGTACTGTCCTGACCATGTCAGGAGACTCTCGGGCTTCATCGCTAAACTCATAGCATCCCACGGCAGAAGGACCATTTCTCAGAAGGACCATTTCGTACTATTGAGGTACAAAAGTCATTTGCCCCAAACCACGCAGCAATGAAATGACAGTACCTGGGAGAGGATCTGAAGTGTTCCCTAGCAGGCTTGCTGTTGTAAGGAATGGCGGCCGGCCCCGTCCTGTCACCGGGGTCCCGGCTGCAGGGCTAGCTTAGCCCCCCCCCGAAATAATTACATGGAAACTGTATTCATTTAAACACTGCCTGGCCCATTAGTCCTAGCCTCTTATCGGCTAACTCTCACATCGTGATTCAACCCATTTCTAATAACCTGTATGACACCACAAGCTCGTGGCTTACTGGGAAAGATTCAGCATGTCTGACCTGGCAGCTACATGGCAGTTGGTTCTATTCTGTAACATGAGAACCGGGTTGTTGGGGTTTCTGTCCTGTCCAGTTCCCACAGCCGGCAGGCCCCAAAGAATCACACAGAGAGTCTGCATTAGATATAAATTGATTGGCCCATTAATTCAGGCTTCTTGCTAACTCTTATAACTTATATCAACCCATTATTCTTATCTATGTTAGCCACGTGGCTCAGTACCTTTCTCAGAAGGGCAGCTCACATCTTGCTTCTTTGGTGATCTGGGCAGGACTGGAGGAATGGGCTTCCTCCTTCCTAGAATTCTCCTGTTCTCATTGCCCCACCTCTACTTCCTGTCTGGTTGACCCACCTATGCTTCCTGCCTGGCCAATCAGCGTTTATTTAAAACATGATTGACAGAATACAGACAATTCTCTTGTACCACCATGCCCTAAAGGCCTGGTCTCTGGCCTGAGGCACTGGGGGAAGTGATGCCATCTTGCAGAAGTAGGGCCTATTTAGAGGAAGTAGGCCCCCTTTGAAAGGCATAATGGACCCGACACCCGCTTCCTTTCCCAACCTTCCTTTCCCAGCCCCTGTGGTTCTTAGCTCTACCATGTGTACCCTGATGTTCTCTCACCACAGGACTAGAAGCCAGATGACCTAGACAGAGACCTTTGAAACCACAAGCCAAAATGCACCTTCACCCTTTAAGTTGGTTTCCAGAGTTATTGCATCACTTTGACAGAAGCCGGCTAGTTCATGGTCGGTGTTTGCACTTGGGTGTGTTCTCATATGCATGTGGAGACAGAGAGCTTGCTCCATGACTTCCCTTTACAGTTATCTTCTCCCCTGCCCTCAACACATTAAGGGCCAGCCTGTGTGCCTGGACACAGGTCCCCTTCGTGTCCCCAGTGGTGAGGAGTGAAGAGAAGAGAAGATGGAAAAACTGGAGTTTCTGCCTCAAGGTTCTAGGGGAAGCAAGTCTTATTTCTCTAATATACACATGGTGACTGAATGCACTACATGGAAGACCCTGGAGGATCCTGAATAATGCCCCCAAAGGAATCTGACCCATCACTCTGAGAGTGCAGGCCCCAAGAGTTCCTGAGATAGTCTGTAACCATGTTTCCTTTCCAGAGAAAAGGCCAGAGTAAGAATTGCCATGCTTGTTTGGGTAACAGTCTATGGCTAAACTAGGCATTCTCTATAACCAGAAAAGTGTAGGCAGTATCCTGGCAATCACCTTTAAACCACTGGAATATCCCTGGCACCAATGGCTGACAGACATCTCCAGCAGCCTGGAAGTTGATGCCAAGCAGAGTGTAGGCAGAGTGAAAGGATGTACCTGTGAGATGCATCTCCGTGCCCACATCTGTGTCGTCTTACAGGCCAGTCACCTCAGCCTGGCAGAGCCGGGCAGAGGCAGCACCTGGACCCGCCTGCTGTGAGACCCTAGGAGAGTTTGCTCATCCCTTCACATCCTTGGCTTCTTCCCCCCAAACCAGATAGATGACACCACCTTCATCATGGGATTGCAAGAGCCTTAAAAAAAAGCTTGAAACGTGCTGAACAAACGCTAGCTGGCAATTCTAGTGCAAATTGCTCCTTTCTGCCACAGATTCCGAATTCTCCCTACAGCCAATTTTCATTTGGAACTTAACTTAAAGAAATGAAAATTACAATATGCTTCCCCATCGTATCTGTCAGAGTGGTACATCCTCAACTTTGGCAATACAGACTGAGGGTGAGGTTGTGGGAAGTGGGAACTTCCACCCACTGCAAGCCTGGGACATAAACCCGACAGTAGTCCTTGCCTTTGGTTCAGCAGAGAGACTCCTACCAAGATGCTCATGAATGACGCAGGCCATATTGACCAATGGCACACGCGGATCTGATTGCTCCAGTTTGGGAGAAATCGGTCACGGACACAAGACAGACATATGAGCCTGGGCTAGGTATCTGACGATCCTGAGGGACTGCCATTGATGATTTTAGATGTGGCCGTGGTTCTGTGGTTTTGTTTATCTTTAAAGATTTTTGTCTCTTAGAGGTAATTGCTAAAATATTTATGAATGAAATACAATGTCAGCTGGGCTTAAAAATAGCCAGGAAGCAGGAATGTGTGATGATAGTTTATTATAGTGTCCTATTTTTGTGTTTCTGAGAGAGTTCCCATAACCAAATCAGGACAGCACAGATGAAGAGGAACCCCACCGAACTCACCTTATTCCCAGGGCTCTTCCCTCTCTCCAGGGAACCTTGGTTTCCAATTACTCTGAAGCCTCAAGGATGTTTTCTGGGCATTTAAGTACTATCTGTGTTCTTGTAAGAGGTCAGGGATGTTAATCCTTTTAGAAACGAGAGATTTTTTCTCTTTTTCATTTACCCTAGTGTTATTACTTGAGCCGATCATCTCTCATATTTTTGCCCAGTCCTGTCAGCATGCAGAGGTCGGCACATGGGCACGCATGCTGTTGTTGTTCCATGACTACCTAAGTGTCATGGGAAGAGCGTGCTGCAGAGTCTTTACACACTCCCATCATGCTAAGCATTTCTGGTTGCTCTCAACTTGTTCACTGCAGTCAGTACTGTATCTTCCCATGCCTAAGGGGTATTTCCCCAGGAGCGTGTAAGATATGGAACCAAGAGCTAGTAAGATGATTTGGTGGGTGTGGGTGTCTTCAACGAAGACTGAGGACCTGGGGTTCATCCCTAGGACCCACACAGTGCAAGGAGAGAATTGACTCGCACAAGTTCGCCTCTGACCTCCATACCCACCAGGCTCACGCAGAGGTGCATAAGCACACATATGTATGTAGATGGTCCTCGCAGGTGTTCCCAGAGGCTTGCCCCCAAATGATTATAGGTGCTAGGAGGGAGAGAATTAACACTAACTGCTGTCCATGTTTTAGTGAAACAGCTGCTCTTTCATGGTGGAAACCCTGAAGCTCAGTTGCTCCCAATTCCCATCACACCTTCCGAACACACATACACAGTGTTTAACTTGGAGGGCATGCAATCACTCATACCTAACCTTCTTGACCTCTGGAGCTGGAGGGGCAGGATCTTGATCACCTTTTCCTCCCCTGTAGCTGAGAGCAACATCTCTCCTGTGACATGTTAAATAGAGGCACCATTGAGTGAGAATGGGAGTGGGGGACTGATTTTAGGGGACTTAAACAGCAATGGCCTTCTAACTGTGGACCTAAAAACTAAAATACACCCCAAGAGTACATCAAAGAGAAGACAACACTGGCGCTATGGCTTCCTCTGTCCAGATTAGTCTGACTGGGCTGGATCGGGATGCCATGTTCAGGGGTTGTCTACTTTTTTTTTTTTTTTTTTTTTTTTGGCTTTTTGGGACAGGATTTCTCTGTAGTTTTGGAGCCTGTCCTGGAACTAGCTCTTGTAGACTAGGCTGGCCTTGAACTCACAGAGATCCGCTTGCCTCTGCCTCCCAAGTGCTGGGATTAAATGCGTTCACCACCACTGGCCGGCTTAGAGGCTGTCTACTCTTACAATGTGGCTGAGCTCTTTGCTCTGGTGGCTACTTTTGCCAGCAGATCAGAGCTCCTGAAGTCTCTGTGGCAAGCATCGTCCTCTGGCATAATTCCATTCTTAATTCAGCCAGATGCGGATGCCAGACTTTCCTAGATACAACCAGAAACTTCTGTGATTGGCATGGCTGTTTCCACCTTCTCACTCATCCCTTTATGTAAACAGAGACTGCTCCTTCGTTCCTAGCTGCCCAGACCCAAATAATCACACAGAAACTATATTAATTACAACACTGTTTGGCCTATTAGTTTAGGTTTCTTATTGGCTAGCTCTTGTATCTTAAAATAGCCCATTTCTATTATTCTGTGTATTGTCACAAGGCTGTGGCTTAACAGGTAAGGTTCTGGTGACCATCTCCTTGACTCTGCCTATTCTCTCTGTATATCTCCTCCAGCCTGGATATATTCTGCCTTGCCATAGGCCAAAGCAACATTATTCATTAACCAAAAAAAGCAACACATATACAGAAGAACATCCTACATTATCTCCCCTTTTCTGTCTAATTGAAAAGGAAGGTTTTAACTTTAATGTAGTAAAATTATATATACAAAACAGTTATCAAGAAAGAATCCATTTATCCTTTAGTATAACTGAGGAAAACTATAACTCTCTGTCTTCAACTCTTCAAAGACCCCAGAAGGATATAATATTTTCTAAGTAAACAGGAAGTGCATTGTAAGCAAGTTCCAAAACTTTAAAATTGTCAGAGACATCTCACTGCCTGGACAGTCACCCAAAGTTCTTTTGTAACACTGGGGCATCCATCTTCAGCCTACAGACCCATAGTATCTGGCAGACTTTTCCATGAAGGAGGAAATTTGAAAGGCTGTTTCACCTGTCTTGGCAGTTTGTCAGTCACTTTCTTCTCTGTCTGAAGAATGTCTGGCAGACTCTTTCATGAAGCAGGAACCCTGAAGGACTGTCTCACCTTTAGGCAAGTTCAGCAGTCCTCTTTCCATGGGTCCTGCATGTTCAGTTCACACAGCATACTATCAAGCAGTCCAGGCAAGATCAGTTTCTTTCCCAAATGACTAGACTTGTCACATTGAAGGCAAATTCCATAACGAATTTCTCCAATGCCCATCAACCTCTTTGAAGCAATTGGTGGTGCCAAAAGCAGATGTGTCTCACTGTCAAGAAAAGTCAAGGTTCTTAAAACATTTTAAATGACATATTCTGTAGATCTTTGAAGTGTTGAAGATTATCTATCTCACTGAAAGATATCTCTGTATATATAGAGAACCTAACTAACAAGACTATAAGTTTGACTATTATAAAATTAATATAATGTAATATAATATAAAAATTAATCTGTTATTTTTAACTATATATTACATTTTTAAATGAGCTACATAAATAAGAGTAGAAATATACATATAACAAAATTGACCTCAAACTTATATCAATAAACCAAAGTCCATACCAATGTAAAGTATTCATTTCTATATCATATGCCTCTAATTTTTTTCTTAGAAAATGACTGTGACCTTTACTTATTTATAATCAATGTCCCCTTAAATAAAAACAAACATTTATCAATAATCATTTTGGAAATTTGGGCATTGTTTCTCCAAACAGCTTTCTGATGTTTGTTGGGCAAATAATTTTAAGGTTCATGGAGACCTTTCAGGGGCTCTTGTTCCATTGAACCACATTAGCCTGGAAGGAATCCACAGGTTCTCATCTTCTGTGGGAAAAAAAAAGCAGAACCTCTTTTCCAAAGTGACATATTCTTAGAATCAAATTTTGAAGTCAAGATACCCTTAAAATCTATGTGTTTCTTTAGTTTAGCAACCCATACAATAAAATGCCTCTCTATACTTAGTTTATTCACAGTCAAAAAATTAAAGAAAACACAATAATATACATTATCCAGACTCTCTGTGTATATTCTATCTTTATACAGCTTATTTTTTTACTTCTTTAATCTATGAGTGTCTGTATTTTTTTATATTACTTTTATTGTCTCTTTAAAGACTTTGTTTTATTTTTAAAAATTATTTACTTCTTCTTATAACTGTCTATACTCTTTTTCTCTCTCTCCCAAGCCTACATATATTTTTAAACACACTGTGACCCATTCAGAGGTTTATTTTTGTCTGGATCTGTCTTTATTGCATATCTATAATTATTTTTTGACCAGGAGCACTTTTTTTCTAAATGTTAGGTAGGTGTGTCTAGGATCAATTCCATGGCTCTGCCTGTTGACTCTGCCCCCATCCAACATGGTAGAGGTATGGGGGGGTTGACTCTGCCCCCATCCAATCATGGTGAGTCATGATTACTGCCCCAGCTCCAGGGACGTAGCTGGTCTATATCTTCATTAAGCAACTAGTAGCATGCTGCTCACAAACCCCATTTAAGTGTAGGAACTCCCAAAAGAGCCAGAGTTGTTTGTGTTGCCAGCATGAACCAGAAAGCTCTCTCTCTGAGAAACCACATAGTTTTTGCTGTTGAAGCTGAGTCAGGAAACCTTCCCACACATCCCACATCAGTTTTACTTCCTTTGGAAGTCTTGCTTCATCCATTTCATTGTATGACTCTTCTGTACAATGCTTCCTATTCATTGAAAGGGAAAAAGAACCCAGATAACCCTCCTACATACAATTTTTGGGGTTTGATGGCATGACTTTGGAGACATCTTGGGGCTAAGATGACCACACCCACATTTAGAAAACCACATCCTTGCTTGGAGAATGGTTGACTTGAAGACTAGACCACAAAGAGTACAAAGTGAGCTTAGAAAGCCCTGCTGTTTGGATGAAGTAAAGAAACACTTGAAGAATGATAAGGACATGTCAAAATATGGCCAGATTTCCAGGGCCAAGTCTAAACTAATTTGAACATCAAAACAAACAAGGATACAGCCTAAGACAGAAATCAGTCTGAATATGCTATACTTAATTAAATAATCACCACGGAGAGAAGCTGTCTTCGTTTATATCCTGTTGTAATAAAACACAGACAAATGAAACTTACAGGAAAATGGGTTTACTCCAGCTTGTGAGAATACGGCATGATGGCAGAGAAATAAAGGCAGCAGGAGCTCTGGGCGGCTGGTCAGGCTGTGTTCACACCCAGGAAGCAAAGAGTGCTGAGTCACACTGCTGCCCAGTTCCTTCTTTTCATGTATACAGTACAGGATGCCAGCCTATAGGATGCCAGCCAGGGAACTGTGGGAAGCATACCACCCACACTGGGCAGGTCTTCTCCCCACCAAGGATGAAACTGAAATAGGGGCCGGTCTCCCAGGCAATTCTAGGTTCTGTAAGGTGGATGATTAGCACTAACCATCCTCAGAGTTGTCTGCCTTACATCGGCAAGATGAGTGGGAAGCAGGAAAGGGATGATGGAATTGGAAAATGGCCAAGTTAACAGCTGTCATGGAAAGAACAGCGGTGAACACACTGGTGGGTGAGAACCTGGGAAATAAGGGAATATCCATATAGTCTGAAGGTGTCTCCCCAGGGAAAACCTGAGGAGCTCAAAGTTGGCCTCCACAGTGATGGGACAGTTTAGTCACACACATTTCCTGCTAGGGTGCATGAAGGATAAATCAGCATGCCTTCTGGGCATGTCTATAAAAGCATCACAATGTGACCCTTGTCACATGGAAATATCAGATGAGCTCGAGATGGGGTTCTTTTATAAAACCATTAACCAAAGAACCAAAAAGAATGTACATCTAAAACAAATGAATCGATTGATCAACGGATTTATTTGTTAGACCTTAATATGCATGATTTAAAAGAAATGAACCAGTCAGAGTGCTTCAAGAATATCAATATCATGGAAAACAAAGAAACACTGGGAATTGATCCAAACTAAAGAAGATGAAATAGATGGGACAATGTGATAGCAGGCTTCTCTTCACTACAAAGGCCATTGTGAGCATAATAAAGGATATTGAAATAAGATCTGTAGATTGGAGAGCCCCACGTAAATGTTGGTTGCCTGCTTGATAATTATGCTGTAGTCATGTTAGAGAATGGCCTTGCTTTAGGGTGTTAGGCTGTTGGGTATTTGCCAGCTTTCTTAGTTCATGTGGGCTCATATAACCAAACCACCATAGACTGGGTGGACTAAACCACCCAAATTATTTCTTCCAGTTACAGAGGCTAGGTGGGGATGGGGTCCCAAGATCAAGGAGCCAGCATGGCCTGGGTTCTGGTGATTGCTCACATCTTGGTTTGCAGATGCTCATCCAATTACATCAACCTATAAGAGAAAACAAAGGAGGCAAGTTCTCTCACTGCCATCGTGTGACTTTTAGAAAGTCACTAATCATTCCAGAAGGCTCTGTCCTATAGCTGTCAGAAAACTCCATCTCCCAAAGTCACCCTAGACGTGGGGCTTTCAAAACCCAGTGCCAAAAAGGGACTCCAGAAATGTATTCTGTATGACTGAATAAATAATGCTCTTTGGGCACATTTCCAGTCCGAATTTGAAGCTGAGGTCTCCAAACTTTTACACTCATATTTGATAGGGGCCTTCACAAACTAACCCAGAGTGGAGTTGGAATGCAGGGGCACTCCTTCTATGCGGTAGCGAGCCTGTGATGCTTCCAGCCTCCCACACTCTCCTCCACAAAGCTACCTCCCTGGACCAGCCAGTGTGGGCTCTGGATATTCTGAAACCCTGTGCAAGATACAGCCCTTACCCACCTCCCTTCACAGATAGCACACCTTCTGCCTCTCTCTCCACCCTCAGACTCATTTCAAGTACAGAATGTTCTAGCCAAACTGGGCTTTGAAAAGGGGCTACCAAACTCCCTTTCACTTGTGACCTACATTGCCATTGGTTCCATGGATGGTGCATTTTGTAACTCAAGGAGGAGAATGTTACTATGACAACAGCTCCTGGAGCTACAGGGATGCAAAGCACCTACTTAAAAAAGTTCATTCACCCATATGGCAAATGGACTTTATCAGTTGTTTCTAAATCTGAATCCAAACCGGGTGAACTGAAAAGGTATTTTCAAGGGCTCATCACCATGTGGCATCAGAGCTACCACTGAGATGTCAGGAAAGAAGAGAAAGTACAAGAGGTGTTTGTGTTTTTATTTATTCTATGTGTTTAGTGTGTATGCGTCGTCATGTGTGTGTGCAAGTTAAAGGAGAGCTCTTGGGAGCCACTTCTCTCCTTCCTCCATAGGGGACACAGTGTCACACTCAGGCTGGCAAGTTGAGCTGCAAGCACCCTTACTTGACGAGCTAGGACACCACTCCTGGGATTGTTTAGAAACAATTATTATTACAGAGTAGCGGGGTTTTCACTCACAAACATGAACCTGACCTTAACAGCGGAAATAGAAGTCTGCCAATAAAGACAGCTTCTCTGTTCAGAAAAATCTCACCATTTTCCTTGTGTCTTTCCATTCCATCATCCAGCAGATGCTGCGTGCGACAGGAATAGAACGAGAGAATGAGGTCCTTGGGCCTAAATTCCTACCTTTCTGTTTGTCTATGCACAATGTGACCTTAGGTGAGCTATTTCTTCTCTGAGTCCCAGTTTCTTTACTGATACATCTGCTCCCTCAGTCATCCAAATATTCATAGCTATTTCTTAAGCAGTTTCTAAGAGCCTGAAGAAATATGCTATCCCTCAGGATGGCTGTTTGGCCTGAAGATGGTGTTAGGTCAAAATCAAAATAAATATCATGATCACTCATTGTTGTGGAATATTTGTCTGACTATGCAAAGATGTGTTGCATTTTTTTTAACTACATAAAGATGTGTTGTAGTTGTCTGATTGTGTAAAGATGTGTTGCTGTTTTACCTTGCCTGCCTAAGGCACCTGATTGATCTAATAAAAAGCTTAATGGCCAATAGCAAAGGAGGAGGTAGAGGCGGGACTTCTGGGCAGGGGAAGTAAGTAGGAGGAGGAATTAGGCTGGGGAGAAAGGAAAGGAAACAACAGGGAGACAATAGGGAAATGTCAGAGGCCAGACAGAAACATAGAGGAAGCAGGAAAGCAGGACATACAGAATGAAAGAAAGGTGAAAAGCCCCAAGGCAAAATGTAGATGAAAGAAAGAGGTTAAATTAAGTTAAAAAGAGCTGGTAGGGCAAACCTAAGTTAAGGCCGAGCAATCACAATTACTAATGAGTCTCTGTGTCTTTATTTGGGAGCTAGTTGATGGCCCAAAGAAAATTCCAACTACATCTTGTCTTTGCTTTGTTCCCTGACCCATGCCCCTATTCCTGGAAGTTGGAGTCTCCTGTGATTCCCAGAGTCCTAGCTTCCCACCACAACTTAGTCCAGTTAGGGTAAGTCCTTGACTATATGCATGCACTTTCTTCCTCTTGGACTCTTAAGCAGCTTCCTTGAGAGAAAGGGTCATCTTAACCCCCTCCCCACAAGTCCACTGAACCTGGAACCAGACAATCCATTGTGAGTCCAGTTCTACATAATTCAGGGAACTTTGTACAGCCAGGATCCACAAGTAGATTTGAACTTTTTTCTTGTATTCTTTGCCCAATCAGTGAAAAATCCAGTAACAGTTCCATAATTTCTATAGTGGGGAGCTTAAAAGAGACATTTGGGGGCTGAAGAGATGACTCGGTGCTTTTTTTTTTATAAGATTTATTTATTTATTGTGTATACAACATTCTGCCTCTGTGAACGCCCACATGCCAGAAGAGGGTGCCAGATCTCATTACATATGGTTGTGAGCCACCATGTGGTTACTGGGAATGGAACTCAGGACCTCTGAAAGAGCAGCCAGTGCTCTTAACCACTGAGCCATGTCTCCAGTCCCATTTTTTAAAAATATTGTTTATTTTTTATTTATTTATTTTGGTTTTTCAAGACAGGGTTTCTCTGCAGCTCTGGAGCCAGTCCTGGAACTAGATCTTGTAGACCAGGCTGGTCTCGAACTGCCTGCCTCTGCCTCCCGAGTGCTGGGATTAAATGCATACACCACCACCACCCGACCGATGATTCAGTACTTAAGGTTATGTGCACTCTAAGTCCGATTTTTGAAGACAACACCTATACAACTCATTGAACATAGAGAGTTGAGCTGATACCTACATAGAGCCTTCACCCCTATATTCTAGTGTCTTTGGTACAGGAAGGTACACTACATGCTTCCAAAAGGGAAACATAAATACCAAACTATTCACAAACCCTGTGATCTACAATGGTGTCCTCTCTGCTAAGCTAGGGCAATGGGGCACAAAGCTCATGGGAGTAACCAGCCGATATCTGATTTGACTTCAGGTGCATTCTACAAGATGGAACCCACATTCAACACTGCTATGGTGGCCAATAACTTGAGTCTATATGGCCTTAGAACCTAGGGTGAAACTAAATAATACTGTTCTACTAAAATAATGTAGCAATAAAATGACTCCTAAGGATATTCTGTTATACTCGTAGATCAGTGTTTTGTTCAGCCATCATCAAAGAAGCTTCCTCTGCAGCAGATGGAAACAAATACAGAGACTTAAAGTCAGACATTACACAGAGAGTGAGAGACCTTGAGACTTTCAGCTCTAAATGGGTTGGATGTCTCCATCAAATATCTTCCCTCGGGGCTCAGAGAACTCTGTGAAAGAAAAAGGTAGAAGACCATAAGAGCCAGAGGGGATGGAAGATACCAAGAAGACAAGGCCCTCTAAATCAAATGAGCAAAGCTCATATGAACTCACAGAGATGAGACAGCATAAACAGGGCCTGCACGGGTCTGCACCAGGTCCTCTGTGAATATTATGGCTTCCAGTTTATTGTTTAATGGAATTCCTGAGTGTGTAAAGGAATGGGTCTCCATTTCTCGGGTCTTCTCTTGGACTCTCGTTCTTCTGTTTGTTTTGTCCAACTTCGATGTGTTAGCTTTTGTTTTATGTTATTTTATTTTATTATTATTCCTTAAAAATCTGTTTGTTTTCTAATAAGAGTCAGAAAGGGGGTGGATCCAGGTGGGACAGAAGTTGGGGAGGACCTGGTAGGAGTATAGGGGAAACCACAATCAGGACATATTGTGTGAGAAAGAACTCTCTTTTCAACAACAGAAAAAGGAAAAAGAAGCTCATACGCTGCTCTTGCAGAGGACACAAGTTCAGTTCCCAGCACCCATGTCAGGTGGCTCACAGCTGCCTGTGACTCCAACTCAAATTCCGTATCCATTGCTCCCTTCTGCATACAAGCGGGCACACTCACACAGATACACACACACACATAAGCAACAAAAGACAAAAGTATCTTTTAAAAAGTCACTAAGTCCTAGAGAACATGTACAAATGGCTTGTGAGTTTGTGGGGAACTTAAAACTGTATGGTCACTGTCTACAGTCAGGTTGGGGCTAAGTTATTTATGTATGCTATGGCTAAGGCAAGGTGTAAATAAAGGCAAGGTGTAGGTGGAGATTAAGAATTAGCTTCTCCGCCCTTTCTTAGGTCCCCAAACCTCATCAACTTCCAGCTGTGCCTCTGTGATTGATTCTGCACATCCAAGCAGTGATCTGTGAAGCTTCTCACCATCCTCCTCACAAAAGGACCTCACACATTTCCAGTCTTAGCAAAACTCTAGTGCCTAGGAGAGTACACAGAGAATTAACACCTAACAGAGCATCAACGCTCCAGGGACATGGACCTACAGCCGTATGCCCTTCCCTTCACTGCAGAGTTCCTCCCACACGAGGCTGAGAGAGAGAGAGAGAGAGAGAGAGAGAGAGAGAGAGAGAGATGCTGTGATAATCCCTTAAAAAACATCCTGTTCTGCATACAATGATCTGCATACTGTTTCTCGTCTTACCATGATTGCATTCAAAACTTGATCACATTCTATTCATCCTGTCATAATAGATAGATGATAGATAGATAGATAGATAGATAGATGATAGATAGATAGATAGATAGATGATAGATAGATAGATAGATAGATAGATAGATGATAGATAGACAGACGGATGATAGATAGATAGATAGATAGATAGATAGATAGATAGATGATAGATAGACAGACGGATGATAGATAGATAGATAGATAGATAGATAGATGATAGATAGATGATAGATAGATAGATAGATAGATAGATAGATAGATAGATGATAGATAGATAGATAGATAGATAGATAGATAGATAGATAGATAGATGATAGATAGACAGACGGATGATAGATAGATAGATAGATAGATAGATAGATAGATAGATAGATGATAGATAGACAGACGGATGATAGATAGATAGATAGATAGATAGATAGATAGATAGATAGATAGATGATAGATAGATAGATAGATAGATGATAGATAGATAGATAGATGATAGATAGATAGATGATAGATAGATGATAGATGGATGATAGATATAAAAGCAGCCTACTTCCCCTGTAGTGTCTCACCTGAAAAGTCACCTGTTTCACAAGTTTCAGTGTCTATTTCTTTGCTCACCCCCACCCCACCATTCTGTCCTATGCATGGATTTCCCGTTTATTGCTGTGCCTCTGTCTCTTGGTCTCTGTTACAGTGATTTGCTTTTCATGGCCACCAGAGAGGAAAGGAGAAATATGTCTCCAATTCCCAGATAGTGTCACTGGCCAAACTGCTTCACAATGAATCCATTTATATTTATTAGTTCCAAGAGTTATTTTTCCCATTAACAGTGTCTCCTCTCATGATAAGGGAAAGGCTGGCTGTGACCTACAATAAGGTCAGCTTCCTAAACGGGCCCTATCCCCATGCTACTGTGTACCAAGAGCCCTTTCCCTGTTCCAGACCCAACTCAACTCTGAGCCAAGTCCTCCTTGGCTTCCCCCAGGAACTGCAAATTGATGGAAAAAATTAAGGCAGAAGAGCAGGCTAAGGACCCAAAGCAGAGCCATTACGGAGGCTGCCACAACAAAAGATGCAGCTCGAAGAGCTCAGGCTGGATGGTGACCAGCAAAGCCTGGGCTGCTGTGACTTCCTCACCTCTGGGTTGCCTAAACAGCATCATGTCTGATGTTAAGTGGCTGGTTAGACACCTGCTGCTGGTTTGAAGGACATTGGGCCTGGAGATCTCCCTCATAAGCAACAGCCTATAAAATAAGACTAAAACTTCAGAACTATGCTTACCGATCAGGGGAACAGGTCCTGGGTTGAGATGTGTTGTCCCGAATTGCCTAGAAAGTCTATAATGGATAAGTCGCTAAACCTGGTTGCAGGAAGTCTTAAGGTAAACTACATGGCTTGAGGCTTTTTGGTAAAGAATATGACATACCATTGCCCAGTCCTGTGTGGGTCTGTCAGTCACCTGGGAAGCCCCTCAGGAAGAGCTGCAGAGATTGGAGCCTTTAGAGATGGTGCGAAGCCTGTCTACAACACAGGCTGTGTGCTTTCCCTTCGGCCATTGCTTACTCTTAGCCCTTGAGAATACTCTCATTTACACTCCATTAAGCTCTGTCTTATATTCTTTGCTCTGTGCACCTTCTCTGAATTCTTTCAATGGATATCACAAAGGCTGAAGAGAGAATAAAACTCCAGAGTAAGATCCCAAAGATGAAAATTTCTTGCTTGGTTGGTCTTGTTTTGTTATTAATCTCTAATTTTTGTACATTCTTATATTTATTTTTCTGTGTGCATCTCTTGTTTGTCTATGTCTTTTGTGCTTATGTGTCTGTGTAGGTATGTGGTTGTGAGTGTGTGTGTGTGTGTGTCAAGAGAGAGGGAGAAAGAGAAATAGAAAAAGGAGAAAGAGAAAGTTAGAGGACAACATGGGGTGTCATCCCCTCAGGTACTGTCTACCTCTTTGGGGTTTGTTGTTGTTGTTGTTTGAGAGAGAGAGTCACATACTGGCCTGGAACTCACCAAGAGTCACATACTGGCCTGGAACTCATTAAGCAGGCTAGGCTGGCTAACCAGAGAACCCAAATCTCCTACACTTCCCTAGTGCTGGACTTCTGCATTCGCCGCCATGCTGGCTTTTCATGCCTAAGGATTGAACTCAGGCCCCTATGCTTGCAAAGAAAGCATTTTATTACTTAGCTCTCCCAGGCCGCTTATGTTTATTTTTTAAAAATCTTACCCCTATTAGGGCTTCTTGCCAGAACCAAAAGATAACTAGCTAGTTTACAATATAAACACTATGAAAATGAAACAGCTAGGAACTAGGCATGAGTTCTGACCACAGACATACAGGATTAAAATATTAACCCAATTCAGTGGCAAAATACCAATCCTTCCGGCCTTCTATGCTTACTGTGCCCTTCCTCTATCCCTAATACTTTTAATAGGCTCAAAAAAAAGTCATGGAGAATCCATGCAAACACTGCTGCCTACAGAAATCATGCTGTGTGCAGTGATGTTCTAGGGCAAATGTCTTAGTAAACAACAAAGCGACCACGGTGATACATGCATTCACATGAAACACACACACACATTGTGAAAGTACAAAGCAGGAAAACTGCAAACTCCCCATAGTAGGGTATGTCTTCCACAAGCCACAAGATACCCAAATAAAAGAACTGTATGCAACCATTAAAACTATGCTCTAGGAGTTAATGAGATGGGTCAACAGTTCAGAGCACTGGCTACTCTTCCAGAGGACCTGAGTTTGATTGCTAGCACCTACATGGTGGCTCACAACCATCTGTAGCTTTGCTTCCAGAGAAGCTGACATCCCTTTCTGGCCTCTGTGGGCACTACACACATGTGGTGCACAGACATACAGACAAAACACTCTGAACACATAAAGAAAATAAATGAATCATTTTATTTTATAAAAGCCAGGCCCAGTGGTACACATCTTTAATGCAGCACTCAGGAGGCAGAGGCAGTCAAATCTCTCAATTTGAGGCCAGCCTGATCTACAGAGAACATTCCAGAACAGCCAGGACTACACAGAGAAACCTTGTCTCAAAATTAATTAATTAACTAAAATAAATTTTAAATTATATATTAGGACAATGTGGTTGCTATAAAGAAACACGAACCAGACAGAAACTTAAAATAACCTACTAGAATCATGTATAGCAAATGTGACCTAGGACCCAAGATCAAGTATTTTTCAGCTTTATCAGCTTTCATGAAACATTAATTCCTTGAGTTTTAAAAAATGAAAATTCCATGTTTCTCTTTTTTTCATGTGTTTGCATGTATAGTGTATGTGCTCATGCATGGGAACGTCCAAGGCTGATGTCTGCTATCTCCCATCATTTTTCCACCTTACTGAGGCTGATTCTTCATCAAATCCAGAGTTTGATGATATGGCTGGTCTCAGTAATAAACTTGTTCCTGGAATTGCCCTGTTTCTGCCTTCTAAGACTGCAATTACTGGTAGGTTGCTATAGTGATATTTTATTTATATTTTAATAAATAAAGCTTACCTGAATATCAGAAGGGCAAAGCTAAACCTCTAGAGGTCAGGCAGTGGTGGCACACACTTTCAATCCTAGGATTTGGAAGACAGAGGCAAATGGATCTCTGTGAGTTCAAAGCCACCCGGGGCTATACAAGATCAATGGAGAAACAAATCCAGGTGCTGGCTCACACCTTTAATCCGAATACTAGGGAGTCACAGTCCTAACACTAGAGGGAACATAAAATAGGAGGGGAGAGAGGCTTAGTCAGCTTAGGCTGCTTAGGATGCGGCCGCCCAGCCTTGGTAGAGGTAAGACTTCTCTAGTGGTTTTGCTGCTTTGCCTTTTTGGTTTGGGGGTCGAACCCCAATATCTGTCTCGGGGTTTTTATTATTTTGCTATAGGTTACCATGTACACACAGCATCTGTGTGAGTTTTGGGTATCTGAATTTGGTCAGCTTGCTTGCTCAGCAAGCATTTTATGCACTGAGCCAGTTCCCCATACCCCAAGAACCCTATGTTTAAGAACATTGGAAAAGTCAAGATTAATAACAGTAAATTAAGCTTTTTGGCTATCAAATTTCTCAAATCTCTGATTTCTTGTTTGTTTGTTTTTCTTTCTTCCTTCTTACCTTGCTTGTTTTTATACTGCTGGAAATCAAGCCATGCATACTAGACAAGTGTCCTATCATGAAACTACAATCCTAGGCCCCATCACTTTGTCAAATCTTTTAAATATGGTACTGTACCTGACAATCTCCAAGAAGAAGCACTAGGGTGACCCAGTTCCTACATTTGCCTAGTCATGAGCCTGGCATCCTGAGGACCATATTTAGGAAGAGACAGGTAGATGCGGGTTGGACCACATGTGCTGATAGATTGATGCAGAAATCTAAGATGGATAAAAAGCAATAGCAGTAATTATGGTTTTTTATTTGAAGTATGGATTGTTGCTGGGCCCTAACATCTGCCTCAGGAGAAGGGGTGAGAAGGCAGAGTATCAATGGCTCAGACATTGGGAGTCAGGTAGAAGGCACCCAGCACACTCATTTATCTAGCAATGGGGAAAATTATATACCCTCCCAGCACCCAGGCATTCCTATCCATTGACATTGCATGGTTACCCCTCATTGGCGAGGCATGATCAGGACCCCTGATAGTACCTGGCAGTCTCCAGGTTGGCTCATCTCTTGGCCTGGTAGGCCTTAACTTCCTCCATATCCACTCTTTATTTATTTATTATCTATTTATTTATTTCATGGCTATTCAGCAGGAGCCAGACTTCTTTGACCAGGCCTTGTTGACACGTCCTCAGGAGGGCTCAGTAACTGTACTGCTGTGCCTGTCTTAGGTTAGCCTGCCAAACAAGCTCTTACCCCATCATTGACTACTGACCCTGGAAGAGCCTAGAGAAGATTCCTAGAGAACTGCCAGGATGGGAGGACTAGACAGTAGCCTTCTGAATTACAAATAACCAGACATGCCAGGCGGTGGTGGCGCATGCCTTTAATCCCATCACTCTGGAGGCAGAGACAGGTCTTGAACTCACAGAGCCTGGTCTACAAGAGCTAGTTCCAGGACAGGAACCAAAAACTACAGAGAAACCCTGTCTCAAAAAATCCAAAAAAAAAAAAAAAAAAAAAAAAACCAGACATGCCTAACCTCCTGCAGAGGACTGTGAGAAGCATGCCTAGGGCTATTAACACCTGAAGAGTCGCCTTAGTTGCTGTCCACTATTGCCAGATGAGACATTTAAAGGGAATAGATTAACAATGCCACCCTGACAATTAATGTATATGTGAGCATCCGGGGTGGGGATGGGGTTCAAATAGCCTTTTGATATTATGCCAAACATTTTCAAAACATGAATTGTCAAAGGTCATAACTTCTGCCCTTAATAAGTCAATTTATTTGAGAGAACAGTGAGAGCAAGAAAGGGGAGTATATGCATTACCCATCCTAGGTTATTTCCTCCTTGGTAGAAGCAGGGTGATCCATGGCCAGAAGCACATCTCTTACCAGGACCCATATTGGTGCCATGGTTGTCTGAGGAAAAGCACAAGCAAACTCTCTCCCACAGGTTATCATGGGATCTGGCAGCTGCCTTTGGAGAGAGATAGGATCTCTCCATCTCACCAGGGGCAAGGGTGTGTTCCTTGGCAGAGATGCCCAGTGTTTGTAATCTGGGATGAGCCTCTTTTCATCCAAACTAAGAAAGTTCATATGGAAAAGGACCTCTGTTAAGGCCGGATGAGGATCTCTCCTAGCCTCTGGTGAGATAGTCCTAGCCAACAAGTTCTTAAGAGCTCTTGGTCCTCTCCACAACGGCTTGTCCCTGTGGATTTAAGGGGATGCCAGTGGTATGGGAAATCTTCCAGGACCCTGAAAAGTTATTGGATTGTTGAGAAGCATGAGCAGTGCCATAATCAGTCCTAAGTGCCCAAGGTGCCCCATAGCTACCAGAGCTGACTTAAGGGACTTGATAGTACTGATGGCTTTCCCTGGAAAGGAGGAGGGCATAAACAGAGGAGGAACAACTATCTGTTATCACATAAATATATCCAAGATTGCAAAGGGGGCATAGCGTCCGTACGCGGATGAAGTTGGAGTGGAGACTGGCGGCAAGGGCTGTTACTCTCACTTTTGGGTGTGGCTATAAAAATGGACTTAAACACTAGAGAAGCACAACCTGGGCCAGGGGTGGCAAGGGAGGAGGAGTTGGCAGGTGGGCTCAGCATCCCAAACAGCATGCTGGGCTTTGGGATGGGGGAGGGAGCCGTGGAGGCTGGGGTGCTGACAGACTGCTCAGCCTGAGGGACTCCAGGGGATTTGGAGTCAGTGGGTGGTGTTGTAGATAAGCAGGAGTCAGCCCGGAAAGGCAGCTGTAGGTTTGAAGTCTGAGGAGGTACTGGCCAATGACCCTGTCAGCAAGGACAGCATCAACAGCAAACATCACACCTCTCTGGATTTCTACTGGATTAGCCCCTTCGCTGATCTTCCCAAATCTTCCTTGGCATAACCCTAAATAAATATCCAACCTCACGCTGCATGGCATGCCTATCCATGTCTCGGTCTCTTGCCCATCGCATGTCTCCCTGCCTGGAACCAGCCACCTTTGGAGATCTGCGGTGTGGTCTTGTGCGCCATCCCTGCCTGGGACTGGCTGTTCTGGGGCCCTCTGCCTGCCCCCACTTGGGGACCTGTGGCGTGGTCTCATGGCTCCCTCGGAATCCGCAGCATTTTTTTTTATTAATCCATTACACCAATAATCCCAGGACTCAGGAGAAAGAGGCAGAGGGATCTCTGTTAGTTCAAGGCCACCCTGGGCTAACACAAGTTTGAAGCTGTCTAAAAGAGAAACAGAGCTCACACAAAGGTGATCCCAGCACTTGGGATTCCATGCTTTTATTCCCAGCACTAGGGAGGTGGAGACAGAAGTGATATGATTGGGTGGAAAGAGGAATATAAGGCGGGAGGAGACAGAAGCTCAGTGCAGTCTGAGAATCACCCCTGAGATCTGAGGATCGCCCCTGTAGTCTGATGATGCTGTCTGAGGTGCAGTCTGAGGATTGCCCCTGAGATCTGAGGGTCACCCCTGAGATCTGAGGATTGCCCCTGAGATCTGAGGATGCTGTCTGAGGGGCAGTCTAAGGATCGCCCCTGAGATCTGAGGATTGCCCCTGAGATCTGAGGATGCTGTCTGAGGTGCAGTCTGAGGATCGCCCTGAGATCTGAGGATCACCCCTGAGATCTGAGGATCGCCCCTGAGATCTGAGGATCGCCCCTGAGATCTGAGGATAGCCCCTGAGATCTGAGGATTGTCCCTGCAGTCTGAGAATGCTGTCTGAGGTACAGTCTGAAGCAATTAAGCGGAGGATGAAGTCTGAGGACAACAGGATCACCCCTTTGGTTTGAGGATTAGGTAGAGGTAAAAGGTCTCTCTAGTGGCTGGCTACACTGCTTCCCTGATCTTTTAGCTTTCACCCCCTAATATCTGACTCCAGGTTATTATCAAGAACAATTAGAATTTGTGCTACAGAGTCCCTTCTGCATAACCTTTCTCTAGGAAGAGTTGAGGTGGCCTTTCAAGAGAAGATCATAAGATCTAAGATCATAAAGCGGAAAGCCAGGACCATCAAAAGAGAAAGAAGTAAACATACCAAGCATGAAACTAACACAATGCTTAGGACTGAGCAAAAGTCATCATCATCATCATCATAATAATAATAACTCTGTAGCAGGGCACAATAGTGCACACCTATAATTCTAGCACTCAGGAGGCTGAGACAGGGGGACCACTGTGAGTTTGAGGCCAGCATTGGCTACATAGTGAGTTACAGGCCAGCCTGAGATATATGATGTCTTAGTGTTCTATTGCTGTGAAGGGACACCATGACAGTGAGAACTCTTATAAAGGAAAGCACTTTATTGGGGCCTGAGTTACAGTTCAGAGGCTTAGTCCACTGTCAGGATGGCAGGAAGCATGGCAACATGAGGGAGACATGCTGCTGGAGAAAGAATTGAGGGTTGTACATCTGGATTCACAAGCAGCAGGAATGGAGACACACACTGGGCATGGCTGGAGCATTTGAAAATCCAGTGACACACTTCATCCAACAAGGCCACACTTCCTAATCCTGATAGTAGTACTTCATAATGATAAAGCATCCAACTATATGAGCTATGGGGGCCAATCCTACTCAAACCTATATGACAAATCCTATAGTCACATATGGTGACAGTAAGGGCAGTATGGGCCACACAGTGAGAATTTGTCTCAATAATATAATTAATCAACATCATTAACATCAAAACCAAAATGTACGTTGGGCTCCCTAGCACCCAGGAGAAAATGAGAAATGCGATAGCAAGTGGCAAAGATCAGAGAAGCAAGCATTTGACATAACTCAGGTGAGAAACAGGAAGGCTCCCAGGTCTGAATTCTAAAGGAAACATTTTACACAGACTTTATACCCAGAACATTGACACATACATATGCTAGGCAATGCGCTTCACTGGGATTGTATAACAGCTTCTCAAAGAAGGATTTTATACGGCTGTTTTTCAATGAGTAGTTACCATATGAATTAATAAGTCAATGAATAAAGAAGTGAAGGATAAATCTCTACCAGCCAGACTGGCCTTCCTCTTCCACAGAGCACATGACTTTAGGTGTGTGTGATGGTATGAAACGCCCGATGGAGGCTGCTATCGCCCCTGAGGTAAGTCACTTTAAAATCTCAGTTGGATAGTAATAAAACCCTTCAATCGAATGAAAATGATATAATTGCTCAGCTTCTTTTCTGATAGTTTCGGCGTTGTCTGTGAGGATTGTCTAACCAGATCTTATGGGTTCATGGAGCACATCTGATGGAGGAGTCCCTGACTAAATGCCCCTCAACTCAACAACAGATAAAGAAATGTGGTACATTTACACAATGGAGTACTACTCAGAGGTTAAAAAAAAAATGATATCTTTAAATTTGCAGGCAAATGGACAGAACTAGAATAAAACATCCTGAGTGAGGTAGCCCAGACCCAGAAAGACAAATATAATATTAATCACTCATAAGTGGATACCAGGCATAAAGCAAAGGATAACCAGCTTACAATCCACAACCCCAAAGAAGCTAGAACCCTCATCCAGAAACAGATGGAAGCAGATGCAGAGATCCACAACTAATCGTTGAGTCAAGCTCCTGGAGTGCAATCGAAGATCAACACTTCGAACAAAGGGGTCAAGACAGAATCAGCTGATCCTAGCTAGTGGAAGAGCACTGACTCCTGACTGACAACTTGGGAACCTACACAGGACCAAATTAAGACCCCTGAATACAAGTGACAATGGTGTGGCTTGGTCAGTGTATGGGGACACTGGCAGTAGGACCAGGATGTAACTCTAATGCATTAACTGACTTGTGGAGCCCATTCTCTATGGGCTCAGCCTAGGCACAGGAAGGGTGTATGGTCCTGCCTCAGCGAGGTGATAGAACAGACTCAGCTGACTTCCCAGAGGAGGCCTTACCTTCTCTGAGGAGCAGGTAGGGGTGAGGTGGGGGGAAGATGGGAGCAAGTGCAGAGGAGGAAAGGGGAACTGGGATTGGTATGTAAAAAAAAAAAAAAAAACAAATAAATAAATGAAACTAATTTTAAAAAAAAGAAGGAATGGGGGAGAAAACAGGCTGCAAGGAAAAGGGGCCTCAGCATAGAAAGTGCTCATCTGTCTCCTCACGGTTGTGAAACTTGGGGTAACTCCTTTACTCTTTCTCCTATAAGCCAAGGATAAAGGATCCCAAACCACAGAAGCCAAGACCAGTGAGCTCAGGCTTCCTATATGTACATTGTATCACAAAGAGAAGCTGTAATGCTGACAGATGTTTGGATTTCACAGAGCGGCGATGACAATGGGAATACTCCTGCCTTCTCCGCTGACTTGTGCACAGTTAGGGTTATATTGTAGCAGACTAGAAAAACGGCTCGGCAGGTAAGAACACTTATCATGCTTGCATAAAGGCTGGAGTTTGTTTCCCAGAACCCACCTGCTGGCTCACAACCACCCATAACTCCAGCTCTGGGGATCCAACCCTATCTTCTGACCTCTGCAGAGGCCAGGCACACGTGTGGTACACATACATACATGCAGGCAACACTCAAATGCATAAAAACTAAAATTACTCTAAAAATATTTTTTAAAGATTATACTATAGATGCAGTTCTGTATTCTGACTTTCCCCTGTAATATAACGTGATAAGCATTTTCTGCTAGCAATGAAGCATTAAACGATTATTTAAAAGCTATCTGCATCAGGGACAACAAGATGCAGTGACCCTTGTGTTCTCTAGCACAGGCAGTGTTCTCCACATTTCCTAAATTAAAATCAAGATGAGCAACTCTGGCCCTTAAAGAAACCAAATTCAGTATCGTATAAGCAATGTCACCGGGAGGCCAGCAAATCAAGGCACTGCGGATGAGGATGGAACATTAACCTTTTATGAGGCTGAAAGCTGCTGGGTTTCACGTTGCTACAATTTACAAATGTACCTAGGAATGTGATCCCCCAGTGGGCTGCCTCTCCCCGTGTGAGTGCAGAATCTGACCTCCAGCAGCAAGCTTGGATTACCCACCTGAAGCCCTGCAAATCAAGGAAAGGCCTCCCCAACATACAGGCGCTTCCTTCTTCAGTTAGAAGCCTGGGTGGGTGCAGGGCCCAAAGGACAGGGCCCTGGGACAAACTTCTGAGCCAGCCAGAGCTGGCAGGGACGGAGTATGTGCTGGTTTAGTTAGAGTACATTTGCACAGTAACCCTAGGTCAGGGTGAGGAAATCCAATGTCAAAATCAGTTGTCCTAAGGCTCGTGGTAGAGTGTATGCTTAGCTGGAGTGCCAACATGGAAACACACACACAGACACACACAGACAAACACACACAGACACACACACACAGATACACACACACAGATACACACACATATACACACAGACACACATACAGACACACACAAAAACACGCACACAGACACACACACAGACACACACACAGACACACGCACAAACACACACAGACACACATAGAGACACAGAGACACACACACATATACTTAGACACACACAGACACACACACACAGATACACACACAGATACACACACATATACACACAGACACACATACAGACACACACAAAAACACGCACACAGACACACACACAGAGACACACACAGACAAACACACACACAGACACACGCACAAACACAGACAGACACACATAGAGACACAGAGACACACACACATATACTTAGACACACACAGAGACAAACACACACAGACACACACAGACACACACACACATACACACCAGTTGTTCCACAAAAGAAAAACCTTGACCAACTCTACTAATGAGTGTGAATGTAATCGGGAGCTTACTGAGGAGCGGCTGAGAGTCGTAGAACAAGGAAACCGGCCAACCAAGGTCCTGGGGTAGACAGAGATGAGTGAGCTGTAGGAAGATGAAGGAGAAAACCACTGTGACAGAGCCTAAAGAGAAGAAAATGATGAAATAAATGGTGATGGGGAATGTCTGAGTACTACGTCCAGATCTACTCCGTGTACTTCATCTGTAGCCACTAATTTAACCCTTGTACCGATGCTTTTAAGGGGGTCCTATGGCTATACCCTGTTTTCTAACTCAAAATATAACCAAGGCAGGGATGGTTCAACATATGAAAATCTGTCACTGTAACATACTTTATAAACAAACTGAAAAAAAAGAGACCACACAATTATCTGATTAGATGCTGAAAAAGCCTTTGACAAAATACAATAGCCATGCATGATAAAGGTCTTGGAGAGATCAGGGATACATAGAACATACCTAAATACAACAAAGGCAATATACAGCAAGCTGACAGCCAGCATCAAATTAAATGGAGAGAAACTCAAAGTGATTCCACTAAAATCAGGAACAAGACGAGGCTCCACTCTCTCCATATCTGTTCAATATAGTACTTGAAGTTCTACCTAGAACAATAAGTTAACTAAATGAGATCAAGGGGATGCAAATTGGAGAGGAAGAAGTCAAAGTTTCACTATTTGCAGATAATAAGATAGTATACATAAGCAACCTAAAAAATTATAGCAGGGAACTCCTACTGTAGCTGCAGGTTTCTTTTCCCACCCCGTCCCACGGTCACTTTAAAACAATCACTCAGAGGCTTAATATCAACTACAAACTATTTGACCTATCAACTCAGGCTTATTATTAACTGACTCTTACATTAAATTAACCATTTCTATTAGCCTATATGTTACCACAAGGCCTGCAGCTTGTTACTTCACATCTTACTTCTCCAGTAGCTGCCAGTGTCTCTTCCAACTCTGCCTTCTTTCTCCTTCTATTTCTGTTGGATTTCCCACCTAGTTGTATTCTACACTGCCACAGATCAAAACAGTTTCTTTATTAACCAATGGTAATAAAATATATTCACAGCATATAGAAGGATATCCCACATTGTCCTACAGCTGATAAACATCTTCAGCAAAATGACTGGACACAAGATTGACTCAAAAGAATCAGTATCTCTCCTATCTACAAGTGACAAATGGGCTGAGAAAGAAATCAGGAAAACAACATCCTTCACAATAGCAACAAAAAATACAAAATATCTTGCAGTAACTCTAACCAAACAAATGGGCTGAGAAAGAAATCAGGAAAACAACATCCTTCACAGCAGCAACAAATAATACAAAATATCTTGCAGTAACTCTAACCAAACAAATGAAAGGCCTGTATGACAATAACTTTAAGTTTTTGAAGAAGATATAAGAAGATGGAAAGATCTCCCATGCTCATGGATTGGTAGGATTAACATAGTAAAAATGACCATCTTATCTAAAGCAATCTATATATTCAATGTGATCCCCATTAAAATCCCAACACAACTCTTTACATATCTTGAAAGAACAATTATCAACTTCATATGTAAAACAAAAAGCCCAGGATAGCTAAAAACAATTCTATATAACAAAAGAACTCCCAGAGGTATCAGCATCCCGGAATTCAAGCTCTACTACAGAGCTATTGTAATTTTAAAAATTAAAAAAAGCTCATGGAATTGACATAAGAATAAACAAGTTGATCAATGAAATCAAATTTAAGACCCAGACACAAATCCACACACCTATAGATACCTGATTTAGGATAAAGAAACAAGAGGTATACAAGGGAATAAAAGAAAGCATCTTCAACAAATGGAGTTGATACAACTGCATGTCAGCATGTAGAAGAATGGAAATAGATCCATATCTATGACCCTTCATAAAACTCAAGTCCAAGGGGATAAAAGACCTCAACACGAAACCAGATGCACTAAACTTGATAGACAATAAAACAGGAGATATTATTAAATGCATTGGCACAGGAAACAACTTTAGAACAGAACACCAATAGCACAAACACTAAGATCAATAATTTAAAAAAAAATGGGACCTCATGAAACTGAAAACTTCTGTAAGGCAAAGGACACCATCAATAGGACAAAACAGCAGCTTGCAGAAATGGGGAAATATTTTCACAAACTCTATATCCAACAGAGGGTTGATAATCAAAATATATAAAGAACTCAAGAAACTAGACATCAGCAAGCCAAATAATCCAATTAAAAAATAGGGTACAGATCTAAACAGAGAATTCTCCACAGAGGAATTTCAAATGACAGAGAAATCTTCAACATCCTTAGTCATCTGAGAAATGCAAATCAAGATGACTCTGAGATTCCATCTTACACCTGTCAGAATGGCTAAGATCAAAAACACAAGTGACAGCTCATGCTGGTGAGGACATGGAGCAAGGGGAACACTCCTACACTGCTGGTGGGAGTGCAAACTTGTACAGCCACTTTGGAAATCAATATGAATATTCCTTAGAAAATTGAGACTCTACCTCAGGACCCCGCTATACTACTCTTGCAAAGGATGCTCCACCCTACTACAAGGGCACTTACTCAACTATGTTTATAGCAGCTTTGTTTGCAATGTCCAGAAACTGGAAACAACCTAGATATCCCTCAAATGAAGAAGGAATAAAGAAAATATGATACATTTGCACGACAGAATATTACTCAGCTGTTAAAATGTAACATTTTGAAATTTACAGGCAAATGGATGGAACTAGAAGAACATCATCCTGAGTGAGATAACCCAGACCCAGAAAGACAAACATGGTGTGTACTCACTTAGAAGTAGCTACCAGCTGTAAAGTAAAGAATAATCGTGCTACAATGCACAGACTCAGAGAGGCTAAGTAATGAGCAGATCCCAAGGGGGACACAGATCTCTCCTTGGGAAAGGGAAATAGAACAGATTTCAGGGACGGAAGTGGGGTGGGTGAGGATGGGAACAGGAGGGAACAGGTGGAGGATAGAGGGAGAGAGTATTAGGAGAGATGGCTGGAACAGGAGGGTATTACCAGTGAAATAGAGACATAAGGAAATGGAAAACCCCAGGAATCTATGAGGGTGACCCTAGCGAAGACCTCTAGTAATGAGGGATATGGAACCTGAATTGGCTACTTTCTATAACCAGGCATGGCTTCCAGGGGAGGGATTGGGACATCAACTCAGCCACAAAACCTTTGGCCTACAATTTGTCCTGTCTCCAAGTTGTGCTGGGGTAAAGGTGGTGCAGAAATTGTGGGAATGGCCAACCAATGACTGTTCCAACTTGAGACCCATGCCGTGAGAGGATCCTAGACCTGACATTGCCTGGATGGCCAGGACCCAGAGGCTGGATGGCCCAGAGACCAAGGAGAGAACCAAACATGGTAGGCAGAAAAAGTCAATGAAATTATTCCTTATGATACTCTGCAATACTTGTAGACCAGAGTCTACCATAACTGTCATCAGAGAGGCTTCAACCAGCAACTGACAGGAGCAGATGCAGAGACCCAAACCCAAACATTAGATGGAGCCTAGGAAATGCTGTGAAATTGGGGAAGAAAGGATTGTATGAGCCAGAGGGATCAAGGACTCCACTAGAAAATGGCCCAGAGAATCAACTACCCAGAGCTCATAGGGGCTCACAGAGACTGAATTGACAATCAGGGAGCCTGTACTGGTCTGACCTAGGTCCTTTGCATATCTGTTATAGCTGTGCAGCTTAGTGTTACTGTGGAAACCTAACAGCGGGAGTGAGGGATGTCTCTGGTGCTTTTGCCTGTTTTGGGGACCCTTTTCCTCCCCCTGGGTTGCTTTGTCCAGCCTCGATGTGAGGGGATATGCCTAGTGTTAGGAATTTTTCCTAACACAAGCTCTCTGCCAATGCAAAAATCCCAATCAAGCCAAATCACAACAAGCCAAATTTAAAAGGTTTAATGGGATTCCTGCGCTCTTGGGTGGCCCTGATGGGCAACAGGGAGGCCACTAAAATGACCACCAGGAGGAAGGAAAGGAAAGCACGAGGGAACCTTCCAGGGAAGGCAGTTTAAGTAGACTGGGGGAGTGGTCAAGATTTTGGCGGGCTTGTCTTGACACTCCTCCAGGGAGGGGTCAAGGCTCGGTAGGCACAGGGACGTGGCCTCCAAAGATGGAGGTCAGAGACCAGGACTTGGGACTTACACCTAGTTTTGTCATGATAAGTTTGGTTGATATCCCCCCCCCGGGAGGCCTGCCTTTTTCTTGAAAGGAAAGAGGAGCGAATCTGGTAGAGAAGGGATATGGGAGGAGGGCTGAGAGAAGAGGAGGGAGGAAAAACAGTGGTCAGGATGGAATTTACGAGGGAAGAACAAATTTGAGAGAGAGAGAGAGAGAGAGAGAGAGAGAGAGAGAGAGAGAGAGAGAGAGGCCCCAGGACCTAGCCACCTTCCACTGGGCCCTGTCTCTAAAAGGTTCCACCACTCACCCAGGTAAAACACAAGGTCTCACCAGTCCAGCACAGAAACCTCTAGGGACCAGCGCTACCAACACTACAGCTCTGCTCTGCATCTGCCTGAGCTCTCTCTCCAGTGGCCCGCCCTGCAAACTTACCCTGCCCGTTTCTCCACACTAGTCTTTCAACTACAACTCAGATGAAAAGTCCCTGGATGGCATCAACAAGACTGGGGTGCACTTACCCCAACTGCAGGGAATGCTGGAAATGCAGTGACCCAAACAGAATTTAGCACACAGGTGTCCAATTATCATGGAAATAGAGAGCCATTTATAAACAGAGGCAGGAAGATGCATGCAGCCCAGGACTGCGAAGGAGCTACATCTCTACTCAGGAAGACTGCCTTTTATGCAATGACAGCCTCCATCTGTCTAAAAGCCACTTACATAAGCACCCCCTTCTCCTGCCTTCACAGGCCCTTCATCCCTGCTACAAACCATTCTTCTCTGCTGGTGAATGCCAAGACAGTAGCTAATGCATGGACAAGTTCATGTAGCGCAGGGCTAGCTGCTAAGGAGAGAAGACCCCCCAGTAGATCACCTGCTTTAGAAATACATAGGAGTCCTGCCTCCTGGCTTGGTTTCCCACTTCCTGCGCCCCTGAGGTGTGGAGGGCAAAAAGGCCATCACCATTCTCCTGGTGTCTGAAAGCCCACGTTGGGAACGTCTCTCTCAGCAGCCTCCTCTTTGACGGGGACAAGTGAACACGTGTGTGCACACATCAAAAGGTGGAGGAGTTAAGGCCGATTGAGCAAACTCACTTCATCCTTTGTGCTCAGAGACCCACTCTGGGTATATACATGTGCACAGTGGGGAGCTCTTCCCCCACATGCATTCGCATAGCATTTCATCTGCATCCCCACTGCGAGCAATTTGGAGGCGCAATAAAACCTGACAGTGGCGACAGTCTCTTTGCGATAGTCTCTTTGTCCTCCACATCTCAGAGGCTCAGGAAGTAGCAAAGCAAGGCAGGAGGCGGGGCTGAAGGGCACATATATCTCACAGGGACAGCAGAGATATTCTCCCCAACTTCCAACGTCTGCCCTCTAGGTTAACCTCAAGCTCACCCTGCCTTCTGTAGTCTTGCACCTGGGAGAGGTCGAATGAGCACATAGCCAAGCTACCAGCGGCCTGAGCATAGACACAGGGAAGATGTCAACCTGGTCTGGGCTCTGTTACTTCCTAGCTATGTGACCTACAGAGTTGCTCACTGAATCCCCCCTCATCTACAAGGTATCAACAGTCCCCAAGGCAACCCTCGAGCAACACTGCCTCCATCTTAGTAAGATCATCTGTGTCTGCTCTTAAAGGCCATCATCCAAGCTTGCTGACTGTTGACATTCTCTCATAGAAGGGGTGGGGGGGAGAGGGTCAACAGACCCTCACCTGAGATCCCAGCATTTCTCCCAGACAATTCGTCTGCAATTCCATACTCCAGGATCTCTGAAGTGCTAGAGTACATAGGCTGGGAAGGGTAACGGAGGGGGCAGGGCTCCATCTATGTAGCAGGGAAGCATCATCCATGCAGGGTGACAATTTTCACACAGCAACTCCTGTCAACAGCCCTTCACATATGCTCTGTAAGAAGTTCATTGGCTGCCCAGGGTGACTTGGGTGGAATCCTCCTTTGCTTTGTCCTGGGATTTTATAAGGAGGAGAGACGATTTGCTTACATTCCACCAGGGAAGGAATTCTGGCAACACAGTAGTCTACTTATCAGATTAAAAGAGACGATGTGTACAAAATAACTTGATTCAGGCTCTGTCTCACAGAGAGCAGCAGCCCTTGTGGCAAACTTTGTCATTATCCAATCAGTTACCTCTTACTAGACTAGACCTTGGTAACCTTGTGCCAGGTACACAGCTGGTGCTCAATTATGTATTTGTTGAATTAATGATCAAATGTAAGGTCATCTTCCCTTCCTCTTTCTTCCTTTCTCCCTTCTCTCTTTCACTGACAGCATAGACTGACCCTACCGAGCGAGGCAAGTGCTCTATTACTGAGCTAAAACTCCAGCCCTTACCATTTTTTTAACTTTTTATTTTCTAAGACAAGGTCTTTCTACATTTCCCAGACTGGCCTTAAACTCACTCTGTAGCTCAGGATGGCTGGCATTGAGTGATTCGCCTGCCTTGGCCTCCTAAGTAGCTGGGATTACAAACCTGTATCACCATGACTAGTTATTCATGCATGCGTGCATGCATGCATGCACTCAGTGTTTTGTGGTGTTTTGTAGAGTTTGTCTGTTTTAAGCAAGCGCTCTACCACTGAGCCACCTGCCTAGCCTTATATTTATGTGCTAATTTGTTTAGGCCACGGTGTCCAGGTATTTGGGCAAACATTATTTTATAGAAAATTCTGCGACAGAGTTTTTTTAGATGAGATTAACATGGTGGTGGTAGTGGTGGTGAAGGGGACCCTGGGGCTCCGCATATGCTAAACATGTCCTCAGCCTCCAAGATAAATACTTAAATGGGCCAACTAAGGAAAGTCAATTATCCTCCATAGTATGTGTGCCTCACCAAAACACGTGAACGCCTCCATTAAACCAAATCTGACCTTCTCTGAGCAAAAGCAAATGAATGCTTCTGCCACTATCTTTGAACTTGAAGTGTAAACATCCTGGGTTTTGTGTTAGCCCACTGTCTGGAATTTAGATCAACAATTCTTTTGTTTGTTTGTTTGTTTGTTTGTTTGTTTTTTCAAGACAGGGTCTCTCTGTAGCTTTGGAGCCTGTCCTGAAACTAGCTCTTGTAGACCAGGCTGGCCTCGAACTCACAGAAATGTACCTGCCTCTGCCTCCCAAGTGCTGGGATTAAAGGCATGCGCTACCACTGCCTGGCTTTAGATCAACAATTCTTAAAACAAAGCTCTTAGCAGGGTATAGCGCACACCTTTATCCCCAGTCCTGAAAAGGCTGAGACAGGAAGGTCCATAGTTCAAGGCCAGCCAGTATTTGTAAATACTAACAGAACTGAATGTGGCAAGACTAACTTCCCAGGCTAGCCTCACATATCTCAAAAGAAGAGTGAGGACTGGAGGCTGGGGGTGTAACACAATGGTTCTAGCTCTTGCCCAACATGGACAAAGTCTGGGCTCTCTCCCAGCATTGCAAAACTAACTAGCAAATTTCTCTGTGGGCACCTTCCTATTGGTTGGGTTTCCCGGAAGAGCCCTAGCTTCTACAGGACCTAGTCTAGTAATAGAGAAACAGCTAAGAGCCTAGAAACAGAACTAATGTCAAGTTCCAACACCTGTTTGAGCTTAGATAGCCAGAGTCACACCCATATAAGCAGATTCACTTATCTGAGTCACAGGCAGTCTTGAACGGCTAGAAATCAGGACTCCTACTTCAAGAGAAGGGGAAGGTGAGATTCAGAGGGATCCGTTAAGTTTCCCATGGCAGTAAATTGCAAAAGTGACCGCAGTTCCTCGCCTCTCCCTGTTTTTAAGTTCTTTGCCGAATTACAGGTCTATCTGCTCCAACTCAAACGACTGTGGGATTTGTTTCGGCCAGTGGGATGTGAGCAAAGATTTCGGCGGTGCTAAAGTGACGGGTATGCTGTTACTCTCAGTTCTACTGCGCATGCGAGCATGGCCTGAACAGCCTGCTGGGAAGGGGGAAATAGGGGGCCAGAGTTCAGATATCCCCTACATGCACGCCATTTCATCCAAGGTAACCCCAAGAAATGTAAGAGACCTCAATCCAGAAGAGCAGAGCTGTGTGGCCGAGGAGCCCCAAAACCGATCCCGCTTTGTGTGACCTAGGGTGGGACTCCATGATACTGATTCTAGCTTGATACTGACGTCCAGGGCTCAGCACACTGACCAGGCCCACCCACCGGCTCAGTCTGGGCTCACCTGGAAACAAAAGGGGAGACAGATGTCACAAGAAGCTACGCCATCTTACCGATGAGACAAAACTCTTAATAAGTCTAGCAAAGTTTCCTTTGTACTTTAGGCACAGAAGAATGGCATTCTTTTTTCTGCTCAAGGGGTACCCAATAAACAGCAGGCTAAGCAGGGAACCAGGCATGTCCCAGAAAAGTAGGGGTTAGCAACACAAAAATGAGAAGATTAAAAAAAAAGGATAAAAGAAAACTTGATATTTCAAAAAATAAGCATTGAAGTAGTCATGCTAACTTTTTTAGAATTCCTTATGTTACTTTATGGTTTAGGCTTTTCAGAATGAGCACTGTGGCTAAAGAGGGGGGTGTGGTTCCAGAATCAGCCACAGTTCTGGGGTCCCCTAATAGACCAGTGTGGTTGACAGGGCTAGTACATTTGCTGTCCTTAAGCTGCCTGTACAGGCCAGATCTACGTTCATCCCAATAGCCATGACAGAGTAGGGTATGCAGAGAGGGCAAGGAGAACTGGGGGTGGAGGGGACACCCAGGGACACCCAAGAAAAAGGAGCTGAGCTCCTGCAATCTGTTTCCTTCTGCTTCTGTCTATGAATCATCTACATCCACACTCCCTCACAACCAGCATATTACATAAATAATGTACAAAATGAGCAAAATCAAGCCTCCACCACCACCACGGATGAGCCCGACCTTGCACTATCATGGAAGAGCGAGGAGAGGCTGCTTTGGGCTCTGGGACCTCTCCAAAAGAGCAAGGTTTGCTTGAGTTCTTGCCATTACTATAGTTTTTTAGAATCAGGCACCTTGGAGTCCAAGCACTTAGGAAATGATCTTCTTCAATGTCAACTTCTCACCCAGTAAAATATCTGAGGAAGAGAATCAAAGTAGGCTTGCACACCAACAAACTGGGCGATCCGGGGACTTGGAATGCCGGTGGCATCCAACTTTAGGTGAGAGTGGGCGTAGGAGGAGGAGGATCGCTAATTAAATGACCAAAATTGTAAGTGCTGGACTCCTTTGAAAACTCTGAGAGTGAGGCTCTAGACTGTTTCCTCCATGAGCCTCAAAGCCTGCTAGAAAAGATCATGGCTGGGCTAAGCTGAACAGCGAACCATGGGTGCCAACTTGCTTCCTGGAAGCAAGGTGTGGAAGCGAGGAGAAAGAAATGGGCCACAGCCAGATTATGCGGAAGAGGGGAGAAAGGAGAAGCAAGGCAAAGGAAGAGAGGAGGAAGGAGGGGAGCTTGGAGGAGCTGGGACTGAGCACTAGCGTTGGCAGAATCACAGCAAGACTCCTGACAGTCCCAGTATGTCACTGCTGTCGCTCCTGTATAGATGAAAGCACTGTGCTTAGGCAACTTGCCTGAGATCTTCTAGCCAAGGTATCTAACCAAAACCAAGGACCTGAGTCACCATCTTCTCCTGACTCCGCTAAAGCTACTTACCAGAAGGAGAGCTGCAAAGTCCTTCACTTTGTTTTGGTTTGTTTGCTTTTCAAGGCAGGGTTTCCTTGTGTAACAACACTGGCTGACCTGGAACTCTATAGACCTGGCCTGCCTCAAACTCACCTGCCTCTGCCTTCCGAGTGCTGGGATTAAAGGCGTGCACCGCCATCACCTAGCATCCTTCATTCTATCAACACAAGAAATGATTGTTCTCAAAGTACATTTCTTTTTCTTTCTTTGTTTCTTTTTTCCTTCCTTCTTTCATTTGTTTATTCTTCTTTCATACATTATACTCTAACTACAATTTCTCCTCCTTCAATTTCCCCCAAGCTCCTGCCACACCCCCTCTCTCCCACACCCATTTCTTCTCCATTTCTCTTCAGAAAAGAGCAATTATGTCTGCCTAAGGCACCTTCTGATTGGTTTAATAAAAAGTGACTTATGAGCCAGGCGATGGTGGCGCACGCCTTTAATCCCAGCACTCGGGAGGCAGAGCCAGGTGGATCTCTGTGAGTTTGAGGCCAGCCTGGTCTACAAAGGGAGTTCCAGGACAGGCTCCAAAGCTACAGAGAAACCCTGTCTCGAAAAACCAAAAAAAAAAAAAAAAAGTGACTTATGATTTGTTACCTCATGATCTTTTCTTTTCTTTTGGTTTTTTGAGACAGTTTCTCTGTAGCTTTGGGGCCTGTCCTGGAACTAGCTCTTGTAGACCAGGCTGGCCTCGAACTCACAGAGATCCACCTGCCTCTGCCTCCAAGTGCTGGAATTAAAGGCGTGCGCCACCACCGCTCAGCATTATATCATTTTGTACACCTCCTGCTTCCTCAGCTGCTGGATGGTGTCTCTCTGACTCTGCCATTCTTCTTCCCGTCCTTCTCCTAGTTTGGTTGTCCTGCCTATAATTCCAATCTGGCTACCGGCCAATCAGCTTTTTGTTAAACCAATCTGAATGACAAATCTTCACAGTATACCAAAGGATTGTTCCACAGTACATATGGTATTGGCATAAAAACAAACAGGTTGAGAATGGAACCAAATTGAAGACCCAGAGACAAATCCACACACCTATGGACACCTGATTTTTGATAAACAAGCAAGAGATACACAAAGGAAAAAAGAAAGCGTTTTCAGCAAATGGTGCTGGTCTAACTGGATGTCAGCATGTAGAAGAATGCAAATAAATTCACATCATCACACTGCACAAAACTCAAATCCAAGTGGATCAAAGCCCTCATCATAAAACCAGATATACTGAACCTGATAAAAGAGAGTGGGGAATAGCCTTGAACACATTGACACACAAGACAACTTCCTGAACAGAATACCAATAGCCTAGACACTACAATCAAAAATAGATAAATGGGACCTCATGAAACTGAAAAGCTTCTGTAAGGCAAAAGACACTGTCAGGAGGACAAAACAGCAGCCCATGGAATGGGGAAAGATTTCCACCAAGCCCACATCTGACAGAGGGATAATGTCCAAAATATATAAAGAACTCAAGAAACTAGACATCAACAAACCAAAATTAAAACCCAGTTTAAAAATGGAGTACAGATCTAAACAGAGAGTTCTCTGCAGGGGGATCTCAAATGATGGAGAAACACTTAAAGAACTGTTTGATACCCATAACTATCAGGGAAATGAAAATCAAAACGACTCCGAGAGTCCCTCTTAGACTGTCAGAATGGCCAAGATTACCAACTCTAAGTCTTTGCTGAAAGACTTGGGCTTGGAGCAAGGGGAGTACTCCTCTGCTGCTGGTGGGAATGGAGTATTTATTTCTGAAATGAGTTTCGGCCCGAGTCTGCCTTACATGCACACCGCATGAATTGTTTTAGTGGATATTTTTTCCTCCACACACCCCTCTCAGCTGTTCTTCCTTTTTCCTTTCCTTCAGGTTTTCTTGATGTTTCCTTTGCTAAGACAGGATCTTGCTGTGTAGCCTAGGATAACCTTGAACTAACAATCCCCCTGCCTCACCTCTCCAGCGTCCGGATTACACCACGTGTTTACGCACTCTTAGAAATGTTGTTGGCTGATGCCGTCCTTCATTTAGCGTGTATGCTAGTTACTTTTCTATTTCTGTGTTAAAACATCATGACCAAGGCAACATATAGAAGAAAGGATTTACTCATTTAGCAGTTTCAGAGAGACAAGAGCCTATCACAACAGAAACACGGCGGCAAGCGGCAGGCACGGCAGCTGGAGCAGGAAGCTGAGGGTTCGTGTCTTAGATTCTAAACACAAAGCAGAATGCTCACTCAAAATGGTGTGAGTCTTTAAACTCTCAAAGCCCATCTCCAGTGACACACCTCCTCCAACAAGTCTCCCCAACAGCACCAACAACTGGTGAACAAGTATTCAAATGCCCAAAACTACAGGAGACATGCCCTTCACGCCACCACAGCTCCTGCTCATTCTTTTGAGAAATACTACTGTGTCTCCTAAGTTCCAAGAGCACGCTGATATTTTAGGACTGAGCAGAAGAAATTGCTCACAGTCTATATATGGGGCTGTCCAGGACAAATCATTCAGAATTCAGTCTACTATGGGGACCTAAGAGTCAAAAAAGATGTGGTCATAAGGAAAGAATGAGTAATGAAGGCTGTTTTGTAGCCAGCGTTATTCCAAATGGGGAAAAATCAGGAGTATTCCCTAAAATCAGGGCTATGACAAGGGCACCTCATTTTCTCTACTTTTAATCAATAAAGTACTTGAAGTCATAGCTAAAGAAATAAGATTAGAGAAGGAACAAACAGGAAAGGAAGAAGTCGAATTATCCTAATTTGCAGACAACATAATCTTGTGTTGAAAAGACCCTAAAGACTCTACCAAAAGCTCAAAGTTGATAAACAGAGAGAGAGAGAGAGAGAGAGAGAGAGAGAGAGAGAGAGAGAGAGAGAGAGATATTAATTGAATAGTTATTTGTCAAAGGAAGAAATTGAAAAAACAAGAAATACTTTATGAAGTGTTCCACATCCTTAACCATGAGGGAAATGGAAATTAAAATACGGAGGCTAGGAGTAGTAGGACATGTCTTTAATCTCAGACTCAGGAGGTAGAGGCAGGTAGTGTGAAGGAGTTCCAGGTCACTGTGGGCACATAGGGAGAGTAGAGATTATATCTCAGTCATAATGGGTAGGATGAGAAAGACGGCAAATGCCAATGGGAATGTGGAGACGAAAGAAGCCTCATCTGTTGCTGGTGGGATGTCAACTGGTAAGCCTGTGTATAAACAGTGGAAACCAGAAGAGAGGATCCTTCAAAAGCTAAAAATAGAGCTGAGTAATGCGGAGACCTATCCTGGATGTTTACTCAAAAGATTTAAGTCAGCACAACACAGAGAAATTTGCAAATTCATGTTTGTTGCTGCTCAAGTCACAATAACCAAGATATGAAACCACTCAAGATATTTAAGTTCATCAAATCGATGAGGAAAATGTGGTATATCTACATGATAGAGTTTGATCTAGCTGTGGAAACTGATGTAGGAAAATGGATGGAACTGGAGATTATGTTCATCAAAATAAGCAGATTGGGAAAGACAAGTATCACATGCTTCCTCTCACCTGCAGAATTTAGGTTTAAATTTATGTAGATTTGTGTATGTGCAAGACAAAGTAGAAGGAGACCATGGGGAGTTGGGGGAAGAGACATACGGGGACAAGGGAGAGGGGAAGGAGAGGCTCATAGAATTGATGGGACACAACACGGGGGGGGGCACTATTTGTAGAGAGCAAGGGCATCTGCAAGGGAGAATGGGGTCAAATTAAAGAAAGAGTGAGCAAACTCTCATTATATAAGACCTAAATATCTGAATAACCATCTCTAAATGACTAAGTGATTATCAACCCCCAAGTCACCCACAAGAAATTAAAAATTAAAAATATAGCATTATGCTCACAATCCACCGTTTCTTCATTTGATTCCAACCAGTACAGCACACTCCCAAAATAAAACAAAAGAGTCAAACGTTTCAGCGTTCCAAAACTGGACTAAAGCCAGTACACTGGGCTCCTGCTGTAGAATAACCGAGACCCTTTCAGTAAGCCTATAAATAAATTTCAGCAGATGCTTGGACTCAAAGGGTCTAAGTGGAAAAGCGGCCCACTGGTCCTCAGAACTGTGAGCATGGCCTCCTTTCCTCATGCTGCCCCAGTATTAGAAGGTTATACTTGGGGAGCTTCCAAATAATAGGTTACTGCTAGGAAATGCTAGGAAGGCATGCACCCTGTGGTGAAGAGAGTAACTATGGTGTCCTAGTTAAAGGACACCTCTCTAAGGTTCCAATGGATGTGAGTTTTGAGAGCCGCAGCACCGACGCTAAGCTCCCTGCCGAGTGGCTCCTTCTCTGCCAGTGACCTCTCAGGATGCCAAATTACAAATCAGGATTCCAGCCTCCACTACCCTGTGTTAGAGTGGGCACGGTGCCATTTCCACATATTTCCCAAAGTAACTGTGTTCATTCAATTCTAAAAGAGAAAGGAACCAGCAGCCCCTCTTAGGAGGCAGTAGAGCACAGGACCACCCCACAGCAAAGACAACAGACAACAGGGGCAATTAGAAATAAACTAGGACTTTCCCCTTCTTGCCTTTGCTGAAGATCAAGTGCCTGAATATTTTGGTGTTTGATCCATGGCCACTGAATGGATAGAGAGATGACAGCGGTGGGGAACACAAACTGTGCTCCTTGCCTAGCCGGTTGCCTCACTCACTCTCTAGCGTGATGAAGAGACACCATGCCCAAGGCAACTTTTATAAAAGAAAGCATTTAACTGGAGGCTTGCCTGCAGTTCTAGGGGGTTAGACAATGGTCATCAAGGTGGAGAGTGTGACGGAATGCAGCCAGCTGCTGAAGCAGAGGCTGAGAGTTGCATTTTGATCTTCAAGCAGAGAGAGAAACTGGGCCTGGCACAGCTTTTGGAAACTCAAAGCCCACCTCCAGTGACACACTTCCTCCAACAAGGCCACACCTCCTCATCCTTCTAATGCTATTAAAGGGTTCTACTCTCAGGTGGCTAAGCAGACAAATAGATGAGCCCATGTGGGCCGTTCTTATTTAAACAACCACATAGTCCATCCTCATTACTTCATTAAACCTATTGACCTAATGGCCATGAAGTCATACAGCCCCCATCCGTCACGGAGAAAACGAGAGTCCTAGTGCGTGCATCATCTCTCCAGAGTCACGGAGCTTCCTGGGGCTCTGGGCTTGGTAGGCCCTAAGATATACACAGTTTGAATATATCTACTTTAAGGACAAGAGCATAAAAATACAAATACAAATTTAGGCATTGTATTAGTAAGGGTTTCTAGAACAGAGCTAATAGAATGAGGGATTTATTGGGTCGGTTTACATGATATGAGCAGCTCAATCCATGTGTCTGGATGCTATGAACCCAGTGCCAG
Source organism: Chionomys nivalis (assembly GCF_950005125.1). Taxonomy (NCBI): domain Eukaryota; kingdom Metazoa; phylum Chordata; class Mammalia; order Rodentia; family Cricetidae; genus Chionomys; species Chionomys nivalis. The sequence goes on along the minus strand of NC_080090.1, from coordinate 26,326,536 downwards.
TGCGGTAGGCTGGAGTATTCAGTTCATGTTGGAAAGTTAAGGAATCTGGGATCGGATGCCAGCAGCAGCAGCAGCAGCAGCATCAGCACAGATGGACTTACCAGCTGGAGGCAAAGGCAAGCAGGCAAAAAGCAATGACTTTTTCCTTTGACCTCCTTATGTCCGGGTGCCTTACTCTCCAGGGGTGGGTCTTCCCCTCAGTTAACCCTTCCAGGAAATCCCCATACAGAGGCATCCAGGGGTGAATTTCTTAGATGAAGCCAGATCTTATACAACAAGACTAACCACCATAGGCTAACATCACAGCCTGGTCCAGGATTTTTCTGTTTTGAAAGAAAAAAGCAATTACAACAAATTGCAGGTGTTCAGGTACTAAAAATACCATAAACACAGGAGAAGTGGCGCTTTTTAAAATCTTCTTATACTTGTTGAGTACACCTGTTTTTCAGGAATGAGATCAGGAAAATAATTTCATTTTTGTAACATGACTGATAAAATGTGTCTCTGTTCTTTTCAGCTTTAAGACTATGGTAGATACTACTAGCTGAATCCTCAAAGTTACTGTCAATGGGAGAAAACTCTATCAAGACTTTCTCCCCATGGGAGTTGTGAGGTTTCAGAGAATGTCAAGGTTTCCTGTCAGTGATGTTATGAACCCACTGTCATGGTGTCGGCCCTACCTGTGGAGATGCTTGTAATAAACAGGCATCCTCACAGCCATAACTGTTGTGTGATTACTTATGTAGTTTTGTTTTAAACTGGCTTAGAACTCACCATGTGGCCCAGCCAACCTCAGGCTAATCCTCCTGCCTCAACTTCCTAAGTGCTGAGACCACAGGAATAATTCTCCAGTGCCAGCCCCCAGAGACTCATTCTTAAATTTATGTTAATCCCTTTATTCTGTGTGAAGTCAGTCAGAATTTGAACTCATTCAAATGGGAATCACTTGTTTTCATTAATTAGCTTATCAAAATTCCAGAAAGCCTTTCACTATTTCTAACTAATATGTATCTCTTGCTATAAATGAATAAATACAAATTATTCCTGTTAAATAATAGACATGACAATATCTGAAATTTTTGCTATAATCTCAGTGTCTAGCAATATCTTTATTACTCTTATTTGTGTGGGTGTGGATGTGTGTGCGTGTGTATGGGAGGGTGTTGTAGTATGTGTGTCAGTCATGGTGTGGTTGAGAAGGTCAAAGGACAACCTTTAGGAGTCAGCTCTCTGCCATGTAGGATCCTGGGATTGCACTCAGGTCCCCAGGGTTGACAACAGTTACCTGATACGCCATCTTGCCTGCCCTCTCTCATTATTTTGTCTCTACTGCTTCTATTTCATGCTTCCATCTATAGATGAAAATGAAGAAATGAAAATTAATGTCGGGCAGTGGTGGCGCACACCTTTAATCCTAGCACTCGGGAGGCAGAGGCAGGCGGATCTCTGTGAGTTCGAGACCAGCCTGGTCTACAAGAGCTAGTTCCAGAACAGGCTCCAAAACCATAGAGAAACCCTGTCTCGAAAAACCAAAAAAAAAAAAAAAAAAAAGAAATGAAAATTAATTTTCCTTTATGTGTTTAAAATGTTCAGAGATGATTTCCAAAAACCAGACCACTTACTTATGTTTGAATTAGGATCCATCACTTCTCAGGTATTTTATTGACACATCCCAAAAGACTTCTCGAGTTCCAGATGGGTCAACATATTCTTAATTCAGTTCCCCTTAGCCAGACCCTCATATGCCATTAGCCATTGAGTGTCACCTCACCCCCACCCTTGGAAAAAAGACACAGAGTAGAAATAAAACAAAGACAGCAAGCCCCCCCCCAGGACATTGAAAGAGACAGGCAGAGAAGACGCCCTGGGACCCATCACCAGCCCTTTAAGGTTAGGTCCTTTGCACAGTGAGCAGTGGTGCTAGGATCGGTCTGGCTCTGCTGGGCTTGGTGGCACAGGCTCATCATCCTTTCTACTCAGGGGGCTAAGACAGAGGGATCACAAGTTCAAGCCCAGCCTGGTCAACTTAGCAAGGGCCTGATGCAAAACAAAGGTAATTTGTGGCTGTATTTCAGCCCCACTGTAGAGCTCTTGGCTGGCATGCACTAGGGTCTGAGATCACTCCTCAGTGCCGCAAAAGTAAAGCAAAAGAACTAGACGAAACAGGATGGATATCTTCAAGAGGAGCAGGCCTCTTTCCTGTAGCAAAAGTCCTGCATTAATTGCTAAGGAATATTCAAAATTGGTTCTGGAGAGCCGCAGAAAATAAAGTCTTCAGGAAAACCTTGATTTGAAAGAGTTAAACTGAACAGCAAATGAGAGATTTCTCAGAAAAAAAATTATTTTCTCAGAAAAATAAAAATAAATCTTAAAAAAAAATCACCAAACATGCAGAGAGAGAAAGAGACAGAGACAGAGAAAAAAGAGACAGAACGTGAGAGAGAGACAGAAAGAGAGGCAGAGAGAGAGAGAGAGAGAGAGAGGCAGAGAGAGAGAGAGAGAGAGAGAGAGAGAGAGAGAGAGAGAGGCAGAGAGTACAGGAAGGCAACTGTCCATTTTCACACTCCCCTGGCAACAGACAGGGCCTGTTGTACAGCCAGGACCTCAGCCAGTCATCCCCTTTCCAAGTGACTTCTACCTCTAAATGTCACCAGTCCTGTCACCAAATTCATCCCCTGAATACTGTGATCCTCACCTCAGGGAACCGCAAACCTTCAACACCACACAACTGGGGACACATCTGCTGTCTCTCACAAGAGGAGGGGGAGAGAGGGAGAGAGAGGAGGAGACTATAGGTATGAAGTGTGCACACAGGTGAGGACTGCATGTGCACATGAGTGTGCATGTGTGCTTAACCGCCTTCTTATATAGACTCTGAAAGCTATATACAAACATAATTAACTAAAAGACTGCTTCACAGCTGACACAGCCATCTTTTCCTCCTCCTGATGATTAAAGATACAAATGAAGCATGTGCTCGCCATCTCGGAGGCACCAAAACATACATTACAAGGGAAAACTCTCGTTATAAAATTATTCTGCAACTCAGTTTTCAAAAATCATATTCTTAAAATATCAATTCCGCCTACTCATACCACCGGGAATTTACTGTTGGTAAAGCATATATAAGCATGATTCTGCTCTCAACAAACTCCCAGTCTGAGGAAGGAAGAGTATGATGCATTCAACACCATGTAGTGAGCAAGGCACAAAGACAAACCCGCATGGTGCTGTGGAGTCCCAGAGGAAACATGAGACATTTCCAAAGAGGCAGTACCAAAGGTACTTAATGCTCTACCACGCATCCAAATCAAAACTGCATTTAAAAAACCAAAACACAGAACAAAACCAACGCAGTTCTGAGAACTGAAAAATGCCTGACAAGTCAGAATGAAAAGGAGAGATGATGAAGCACCAGTTTCCTCCCTCCTCTTCATCCAGTTTTTATATAAACATCGATATTGTATTTATTCCGTGTAATTGTGCTTCGCTAATCGGGACTCTGTCCCGGCATCCTTTAGATTATCTTGTTTCCCTGCCTCATTGACTTTCTGCTTCCACACCCTGGCAGCGAGCTGCCCCACATCATCACATAGTAAATTTTAACTGAATTTGCAATTTGAAGTCATTGATTTTTTCCCCCCACGTTTAAACAAACAGAAGTAACTGCCAGGTATTTCATAAGGAAAACCTTCTGGAAGGGAGTGTTTCCTGAAATCCTTCCCTGAAAGAAGACATGCTAAAGAGAGTAAAAAAAAATTTTAAATTCATGCATAAAATTATCACTATGAAGAAGGGTATGGACTAGAGAATCCCCCCGAAGCTGGAGCAACATAGTTATATGCCTGACATACAAATGTGTAGAGGTCAGAGTAAAATTTCTGCCAGTCCAGGTCTTTCAACTGGCTGGAGACAGTCTCCTCTTGTGTGAAGCTGCATAGATTTGAGTAAATGGACCCAACTTCTGGGGGTTCTCCTGTGGCCACTTCCCATCTCAAACAGCAATGCTAGGATTCCAGGTGAGCTCTGCTTCCTGCAGCTTTGTGTGTGTTCTGAGGACCTGAACTCAGCTCCTCCTGTTTCCACAGCAAGGACTTTGCCCACTGGGCAGTCTCCTCAGCTTGTCGTTTCTATTTTCAGTGCTGTATAGCATAAAGAGGCTTTCCAGGTTTGCTGTGGGATTTCTACTTGAAAAGGAGCACGGTAGAGGCCACTCAGAGGCTCAGTGCACCCCTGTATGCCAGGGAGAGCTTTTGCCTCTTTTCATGATTGTGTCAGTGGCATGAAGCAGCAGCAGCCAGCAGTGGGGTGAGTGCAGCTGTGTAGGAGGTATCTTCCCCAAGCGCTGCATAAACCGTATTAATGTCCAAAATTCGCTAGCTCCTGACCAGCTCCAAGTCCTATGCAGTCCGTGTTAATCGGCCCTGGGACAGCTTGTTTGAGTCACAGACGCTTTGGTGTTTTACTGGGGCCTCTAATTAATGTCAGTTTTCTTAGGTGGCCCTGGGACTCTAGTAATTCTGACACACACCACAGGAAAGTTGATGACCATGATTGGGTACTGGCTACCTGTAATCCCAGGACGACACCTCTCTAGGTGACAAGGTAGGACCAGTGCCTCTGAACTCAACCAAGTCTGCACACCCCTCCCTGTACCTCCTCTCTCTTCTGTCTCACTCTGTGCTTTCTTGAGATGACATTCCCTGTGCTGTCCCAAGGCACACTCCCAGTTAGAAAAAGTGTGTCCTGCAGGTCTTTCCAGAGAACTTAGAGTCATATAGCCCAGTGGCCCATGAGGACTCAAGGAAAACACATAAGATCAATAGTCTTTTGGGGAGAAAATAGCCCACCTCACCGAGTCTCTCTTCCTCATGTAAATTAATACAGTAGAGAGACAGGAATGGCCCCAGCTGTATTGACTCCTCAGATACAACCTAACTGGTCAGACACTAACTATGAGGCCAACCTTCAGGAAACCACTATCCATGTAATCTGGGCACTGGAGGAGTGTGGGTGGGAAGGCCCAGAGCTGTCTTGCAGAACAGCCATGAGCTCCTTGTCTTCCTTGTCAGAGTCTCCTTACAGACAGTCAGCAACCTGAGAGTCTCTTGGCCACCTGAAACTGCCATGGCTCAGAGGTTCACAAACAATAGAAGGGGATTCTCACATTCTGTCTACAAGTGAAGAGCTCTGATAGGTCCAAGCATGGCAAACATGGCTCTGGCGGCCCTTGCCCTTCCCCCATTCCATCTGCCTTAGATGGCATTCCTAAAACTAGCTACCAAGGTCTATTCCCTTATTTGGCCACTTCCTCCTCCTGAGGCTGACCACCAAGGTCCAGCTATCAAAGTATTGATGTCCAGCAATCAAAAGCCCCCTTTCAGCTATCCTAATTAGCATGCCCAATCAAAACAAACCAACTCATCTTAATGCGGGTGGGGGTGGTGGTGGTGGTAGGGTCTCTTTTTCCCTTTATAAACTGCCATTTGCCTATCCAAAGGCAACTCTTTGTCCCTCGGGGCAAATACCCCCCCACCCCCCACCCTTTTCCCTTGTCCTTTGTTGTTGGCAGAGGCTGCTAGTTCATTTCCCAACTGCCTTGACTCAAAATAATAACATAGAAACTACATTATTTGCAATACTGTTTGGTCAATAGCTTAAGCGTATTTCTAGCTAGGTCTTACATCTTAAATTAACCCATTTCTATTAATCTGTGTATAGCCATGTGGCTGTGCCTTACCAAGTAAAGTTTCATCCAGCGTCTGTCTCTGGTGGAGCTACATGACTTCTCCCTGACTCTGCCTTCTCTCTCTCTCTCTCTCTCTCTCTCTCTCTCTATATATATATATATATATATATATATATATATATATATTCTAGCCTGGCTATATTCTGTTATACTATTGGCCAAACGCAGCTTCTTTATTAGTCAATGAAAGAAACACATACACAGAAGGAGTTCCCACACCTCTCTATCTCCTGTCTTTGTCTCTTATTCTCTGCTCTTTGTCCCTCTGCAGCAAATAAATCTTCTTGTGCTGAGAGTTGATCTTGGTCTGTCTTATGCAGATTCCAGTTCTTTCAACAATTCCAAGATCAAAGCACCAAAAGATTGGGTATCTGGTGAGGCCACCTCCTCCACAGATGACACCTGTCACCTAAGGATAGAAAGGGTCACCTAACTCTTGAGGCCTCCTGTGTAAAGACACTGATTGCAGTCACAAAGGTTCTGCTCTCATTACATAACCATCTCCCAAAAGCCTTGTTTGCTAATCTCATCCCTTTGACAGTTCTATCTCAATTTATACATGTGCAGAGGTCACAAGCATTTGGATGGCAAGAAGGGGCTGAGAGGATGGGCTGAACAGCTAAACCACCCAGGATGCCAAGGCACAACAACTCCTTCTGGTGCCAGAGTCATTTTTGTTCATTCTAAATTTACTAATAGATTTTTAGGTCAAATCACCTTTCCCAGGCATGCACCACAAGCCACCCACTCAACACCCTGACGTGCAGCAAGTAAACTTCCTGGAGAGTAAACAAGCTTCTACATCAGTGAATCTCGGAGCTGAAATTACCAAAGCTATTTTGCTTGTAAACTCGGGGAACCCAAGGGACCCAGATGGATGGTTGGTAACCGATATTTATAAACAATCCTCTACACAGCTGGGGGAACCTGGCTGGCACAGCCAGCATGAGTCACTGGCTCTCAGCAGGCCTCACTTCCGGGCTTCCTGCACACCCTCTCAGCAGCAGTAAGAGCCCAGGGTGGTTTCCTGAGTCCTCAGCTGCTGGACAGTCCATTCGCCTGGAACAGGATGTGGCATGAGCCATGCATCATGCGTTCCCTTTGCACTCCCCATTACCCAGATTCTGTGGCTGCTTGTCAAGACTGTCCCTCACAGGAACACCCCGCACCAGACCCTTTGGGTGTTCTCAGAAATCGCAAGTGGAGAGGCGGCTCTGCTCCAAGGCCTCGGAAATAGCACAGAGTGAAATCTGCCAGCTTGCAGCTTCGAGAAGGCAGCTCACCTTTTGTGAGGGAAGCAAGCACAGAGCAAATGAAAATCTCTAATGTTCCTATTCATCTGGCATATTATCCCCCTTGGAGATGAAATGGCTCTTCTCTGGGCTGCAACTGATGAGCATCTTGACCTCTGATGCTCAAACTTGTGAGCAATTAACCATGTCAGGACATTAGCTCTGAAGGACTTCGGAGCTAGGAGCACAGGCACACTGCACTAGAGCTGTGGCCCTGTGGTACATCACCACTAGCGTGCTATTTTACCAGCCCATTCTCAGAGGCCACAATTTCTCCAGGCTCTGTCAAGACACAGGGGAAAACCATTTTCTCCACAAGATTTAAAAGGCATGAACAAATTTCAAATTCTTAAAAAGCAAGAGAAGAACAGACAAATCTATATGCCCGAGCCAGTGACTAGTTTCCTGCCTGGCTTCCAGAAACATCTATAAACCACCTCCTCCCAAATCCTCACTCCTCTGTATTTGAAATTTTAAACTCTCTGTAGCAAACATCTACCTGTGGTTTTGGAGTTATGGGGCGAGCAGGAGCTGGGCCGTGAGGGTAGTGTTCCAGTACAGCACTTGAAGACTGGTCCCAAGGCCAACGGCTGGGAGCCGTATTCCTAGAGCTACCCTGCAATAATTATGCTCCCATGACATTTGAAAGCGGGAAGACCAACAGATAGAGTAGGTGTGGTTATCTGCATGGTTAAAGGATTCTTGGGAAGGACAAGGCAGCACCATGAACCTAAACTCTTGTTTGTGGGCAGATTATGGGAACATCTGTTGATGGCAGGCATCTCTGAGAGCTAATTATGGTGCTAAGCATTTTCAGTTCATTATCTCTTCCGTCCCTTTTAATGGCCCCATAAACAGAGACCTGCCCAGGTCACATGATCTACCTACACTCACCCAAGTAAGACATGTAGGTAGGATTTCAACCAGGTTTCTTGGCTCTGGGCTCCTGTTCTTTCTAGGATCCCCCATTGTTCTGCTGGGACAAGGAGGGTTGGTTTGAATTCATGACTATTTAGGACTCTCATTTGGAGGGGGGAAACTCCTTAAAATTAGGTGTAATGTAATTGAAAGGGAGGAGGGTTCCGGTAAGACAAATGCAGAATTTTTGTGTCATTCCTTAGAAACCTCATCTCCTGAAAGCAGCAGTCTCAGTGGTGTTTCTCATTGGACCATGCCAACTTTGAGCCTAGAATATTCTTACATTCATACACTCCACTAGAGGGGATAGAGAGGAGTTGCCCCTTTACACTTCACCACTGCAGACTCTGTAGGCCAAGGCTGATTACAAAGCAACACGGTGCTTCTTCATTTTTGCCTGAGAACAGCTTTTTGGCTGTTCTCTCTATTCACTTCTTCAGGGACCAAAACTCAGGTCCCCTGACCCTGCTTAACCATCTCCCTGGCTCCTCGCAGTCACCCTTGAAGCTAGCCATGCATGACCAACTTCAAGAGAGCAGAAGTGTTACACAGGGCTTCCAGAAAAGTTCCTTTAAGGAAGCTGACTCGCCTGGGAAAGACACTTTAGACTCTTCCTTTCTCCTCTGTATGATCTTGAATTTGGATGTGATGTCCAGAGTTCCTATAGAAACAGCTTCCTTAAGCTAAGAATTGGCCTGTGGATTGAAGCACTCCAAAAACTGATGAAAGAGAAGGCAGATGGAGCAGCAGTGCCCATCCTGCTGGATCAGCCCTGGGCTGCACACCTTTGGACACAGAGTAGGAAATAGCTGTCCCGATCAAGCCTTACTCTTTCGTGCTTCCTATAAACAAAATCAAACCTAACTCTAGCTAGCAGTAGTTTCTTCGATTACCAAATCCAGTAGTAGACAGTTAGTTACATATGTGAAATCCACACGGGAAGACTTAAGCAGGCAGGAGGCTGAGGAGACCCCCCCATAGGGAAAGTGGTTTGTTACACAAGCCTAACAACCCAAATTCAGATCTCCGTACACACAAAACCAGCCATGGTGGGATGTGCCTGTAATCTGAGCATTGAGAGGTAGATGTGGAAGGCCCCCTAGGCCAGTCTAGCCCATTAACAAGCTTTAAATTCAGTAAGAGACCCTGTCTCAAAATGTAAGGTGAAGAAGACAAAGGCACCTAGTGTCAAACTCTGGCCTCCATGTGTGAGCCTGTGCACCCTGACACACACAGACACATGCACACCATGCACATGCTACCCATAGTCACAAAATGATAAAAACAAAAGCCCAAACAGACACTCAAGAATATTACGCGGTCTGCTGAGATAGCTCAGTAGTAGGGGCACTTGCTGTTAAGTTGAGGATCGGGTCCCAGGACCCACAGGGAAAAAGGAGAAAACTAGTTCCAAAAAGCTGTCCTCTGACCTCTGGGTTCCAGCCACAGCAGGTATATGCACATAAATATATGGTTATATTTTATAAATTTATAATTAATAATCATATTATATATTAATATAGTATATGAAACTGGGTATGGTGGCACATACCTGTAATACAACCCTCAGGAGGCAGAGACAGGAGGACCATAAGTTCAAGGCCAGTCTGCGCTATGCAACAAAATTCTGTCTCAGAGGTATAAGTGTTGTTTTGAAATATATTCACAATACATTAATATTTGATAATGACATTTAAAGCTGAGTTTAGTATGATTCCTGTTTTGCAAAAACTAAAAACTGATATTTAGGCATTGGGAAAATAGTCTAGAGTCATACACCAAAATGAATAGCCATTATCTAGGAGTGGTTGGACTGCTTGGCTTCTCTTTACACAAAGCATTGGCTTAACTTCAACAGATATTGGACCTATGACCTGTTTGAAACACTAAATCTCTCCAGAAAACCTGTTGACTTCCAGTTGATCAGAAAAACTTCAAAAAACATTTTTCAAGGCAGCCCCGTCCTGTGGCAAACACAGGGGAAGACCAGTTCTAGGAGGCGTATTCACGGTCGCAGGTCACAAAGGAGCCAGCAGCTGGGCCCCAGTTCTGCTCCTTGAGAGGCTGGAAGGGTTAGCTACAAAGGCCCATTAGTTGTCAGTGGCCATATATGACTCAAGTAAGAAGGAAGCCCGCAGAGATGCTTCAAAATGTTCAAAGACCCTTCTCCAAGTCTACAGCTGTGCTCTATTGGGGGGCTGGAGTCAGTACCTTAAAGAATTTGGCAGAACTTTCTTAAGAAAATGCTAACATGCAACAAGAGCAGATTTACTATAGCCATTCTTTGGAACACAGATACCAGACAGCCTAATAGACACGCACCAGAGCTTCCTGTGAGTCTTTTGTTTACTTGTTATTCAGTTATCTCTCTCTCTCTCTCTCTCTCTCTCTCTCTCTCTGTTTGTGTGTGTGTGTATTGTTCAAATGCAAGCCATCTGTGGAGCTCAGGGGACAGCTTGTAGGGGTCATTCTCTCCTTCTTCTCCTAGGGTTCAAAGTCAGATCATCAGCCTTGATAGCCAGTGCCTTTAAATACTGAGCTACGTCACTGGCCCCCTGCGGGCCTTTTGAAGCTTGCTAGGCATCTTCCAGTCTCCTGAGATGAGGCTATGGATGGCTCTCTCTTTGTCAGGGAGAATCATGTGAAGAGCATGTTACTTGGGCAGAGTCATCAGTAACAGCATCTCGGAGGCTTCTAGCACAAGCCTCCTGCTTCCTAAGGTTGTGAGTCTTGCTTTAAAATCCCCTCTTTTCCCAAATAGCAGCAGTGAGCTGGCAGCAAGAACACGTCAGCAGCCTCTCTACCATGGTGGGATCATTTTTTTTTTTCAGTCACATGAAAATCAACAAGGGGAAAAAAGAAACCAGTTGGGGTTTCAAACAGCTTTATGCTCCCATCTGGAGTCCAAAAAAGGCTCATTTAACTTAACACAACCACATTTTTCAAACACCTGGTTCTTCACTGCCGTTCTGTTAAAGAAAAAAAAAACAGTTCTGGCAAAACAAGAATAAAATCTCAGTTACTGCTTAACTGCTCAGCAGAGCGTGGGGTGAGAGACCCTTGGTGTCTGTGCGTCCAAACCCTACAGAGACAGACATTCAGTAATTAATAACTGAATACCTCCCACCTCCAATGCCCACTGCAGAGAGTTCTGGGTACGTACTAGCTGATTAATTTACATTCTACAGCAAGTCATTGAGTCAGGTACCCTCATCCCCACCTTCAAAACAGAAAAGTTCAGAGACGGTAAGTGACTGGCCCAGTTCTTATGGGTGGGAGGCAATGCAACACAGGATTCCTATCCGGATCCAGATCCACTTGTTCTCTCCATCTGCCAGCCACACCTTATTCTTTTATTTTAGACTTTCTGTATTGCAGATTATATATATACACACGTATATATGTATTACAGATTATATATACATGTATATATATATACATATATATGCATACATAGACATTAACTTGTTTTGTTTCTTTGGAGGAAGATGTGCAAAACCATGCCATAGACCCCATATTTACCCCAAATTATGTAGCCCAAGCTGGACTTGCACTCATGACCCTCCAGCCTTGACTTCCTGAGTCCTGAGAATACAGGCATGGACCACCATGCTGGCCAATTTAACGTGTACGTTTCAATGGTGTTGAGCATACGGCCAGTGTTGTGTAACATCTCTACTGTCAAGTCCCAAAATGGCTTTTGTTATTTCTAAGACAGGCTCTCACTCTATATTCCAGACTGACCTGAAACTCATGGCAGTTCTCCTGCCTCAGCCTCCTGAGTGCTGGGATCATAAGCTTGAATCACTGTTCCTGGTTCTAAAACATTTCACCATGCAAGGTAAGCTCTATGTTAAACAATGACTCTTCATATCCCCCCCTCCGCCACCCATGGTCCCAGTGTTCTGTTTTATTCTCATAGCTGTACCTATTCTAGGTGACACATTCAATAATATTCATGCTATGCTTGTCCTTTGTATGTCAGGAGTCAATCTCTTAGCACACTGTTTTTGTGTTCATTCATGAAGCAGCATGTATTAAACATCATTCCTTTTGTGGGCCGAGTAATTGTTTATCACACTTGGGTCTATCTGTAGAAGTTAGCTCGTTTTGGGAAATAACCAGGCTAGCTAAAAGATAAAACAATTATATTTTTATTTATTATAAGGGGAAAACTCATGAAACAGGAACGAGAAGCCCAAGCTCAGCTGTGCTGCAAGGGAACCACAGGGAGAGAGCACCTGGGCCATGTGCCCGTTTTTCTCTGGGTCCTAGAAAGCCACACCCTAACTTGGTCCCACCTCTTAAAGATAATTGGTTAACAAAGCTTCCCCATCACCTTTTGTCTAAACAAGAGTGATCCAAACCCAATACAAAACTATATACAATGGGAACAGATATCAAGTATAAAATTACGAACAACATAAACAATATCAAACAAGGAACACATGACAAATATTTTAACAAACATTCTATTCCAAAGAGTCTAAGTCTTGCATTGGAAATGGCTTGGCTAAATCATAAGAGGAAAATAATTACAACTATCTAATCTTCAACCCCATTGAAGGCCTGAGAAGGGAAATAACATTACTTGAGTAGGCAGGAAGTGCAATCAAGCAGCTTCCAAAGCGAGCAGTATATGACAGAGACAATTGGCTACCTCAGCAGTCACCCAAAGTCTTATTTCCAATGTTGAAGCAGCAAACTTAGCTAAGGCCTAGCATAACTGACAGACCATTTTCAGAGGCAAGAAAATTTTCAGAACTGTCTTACCCTGTCTTGGCAAGGTTTGGCAGTTCTTTTCCTTATGTCCTGCTAATCAAGTCTGGATACCATGTACTTTGTCAGTGACTGAGGCATGGGCAGTTCCTTGCCAAATGGCTAATTGTGCCAAGAAAAAAACAGGCTCTGAGTGGAGTGTCTTCGGTGCTCAACATTCTCTCAGAAATAGATTGGTGCTGTCAGAAGCAATCATGTCTCATGTCAACAGAACACTAAGTTATTTAATGCCACGTTCTACAGATCCTTGAAGTGGTTGAAGATTACCTATCTAGGCAGAATACAATCTCTATGTATCTAAATAACCTAATTAATCTGACTATATGTATAACAAACGTGAACAACTATTGATCTATAACATTTAATACTTATATAACTTAAGAACTAAGACTTCATGTCAGGATATTAAATAATCTATAAACAAATGTGCAGCAAATGAGAACAATGACCTCAAAATATAACAATGCATAAGTATCTTGATCAGAGGTAAGAATAATATATCATGTAATATGAAAATACATCCTAAAAGTTGTACCAATATACAAAATGTTCTAAACAGAGGTAGAAACATGCATATATACAATCTGACAGAATAACAATGTTTGCATAGTTATACAAACATTGTAAACAGAAATAGAAAATATAATTTGAACTTGGATCAATATACAAAAACTATACCAATGTAAATTATTCATAAATAATAGCTCACAAGTATTCACTCTATTACCCACTATCCCACTATTATGATCCTTTTTTTTTTGAACCTACATAGTTTCTACCCCAACTCACTACTTGATACAAGTAATAATCAACAACCCCTAAACAGTGTTCCCAACCCTGAGAACAAACTTTTTTGGAGGAGGGGACGTCATCCTTTAGAATTACTTGCCACTGTCATGGGGTGATGCTCTCTCAATGGGATCCTACAAAAGTAAAGTGATGGTTAAGTTTCAAGATCACTCTCTAGTATAGTTGCAAATGATTTCCAAGCAGTCGCTACGGTTTTTTCCAAAGTTCTTATTTAGAGTTTTGGCCAGAATGTCATGAGAAGGTGCACCATTTGAGCAGCTGGTACCCAAAAGACCAGTCTTATAGTAGCACTACCAATATCATGATGTCATCTCAACAAGGTGGAGTTGTTGCTGTGGGGCCTCCATCTTCTTCCTGGAAACATCAAAGAAAAGATCCTGCAGGAAAAGGATCTGTAGGAAACTCTATTGTTCATTGTGGAAAACTTAAACATCATTTATATAAACATACATTCAATGAAGAATATGATATAGACAAAATAGGCATGGAGAAAGTAAATTTTTTTCTAAAATCTTCCTTCTGTCTTATACCAGATGGCTCCTGACATGAGACAGAAACTCTGAATGTTCCTTTTAACTACATGCTTGGGTTTAGAGAAAAATAGAGCCATTGTTCAACTCATATCTGGGTTTGGAGTTGGAATATATATATATATATATAATTTGATCACCTGTACTCATAAGTTATACTCCTTTTTATTGATGATCCTTCCTCAATCTTTTTAAGTCTTTTTACCATTGCTTTTTATAAAATCTGGATCTCCTGTCCAGTGTTCTGTTCTAATGCCCTTATTGAGGATTCCAAGGTATGAAGTCTGTTCAGTAAAGATAACATCTCATCCTTGGACATAATTTTTATAGCATGCATATTACCTTCCTGGAGAGACATTACATTCAATCGTATGAATTCTCTCAGACAATGTCTCACTACCCTCTATCATTGATTGGGTTTTGTTTGTCAAACTGGTTGTATCCTTCTCCAGAGTGCTGAATGTCCCTTTTAGTTGATCATTGTCAGTCTGTAAAGACTGTACCATTTCTAAAAGTGCCTGGCTAGAGTCATTGGAGGCCTGTGCCTCACGCTAGGCACAAACTGTAGAAGTTAGCTCGATTCAGGAAATAACCAGGCTAGCTAAAAGAAAAAAAAAAACAATTATATTTTTATTTATTATAAGGGGAAAATTCATGAAACAGGAATGAGAAGTCCAAGCTCAGCTGTGCTGTGAGGGAACCACAGAGAAAGAACACCTGGACTGTGCTCCTGTTTTTCTTCAGGTTCAAGAAAGCCACACCCTAACTTGGTCCCACCTCTTTAAAATAATTGGTTAACAAAGCTTTCCCATCAGCCACCCTTAGTTTGTCCACTCAGTTGACTTGGGGGTTTTACCTCTGGGAACCATGAATAATACTGCAGTAGACCCTGGTGTGCAAGGGACTATTTGGGTCCTTGTTTTGAAATCCTTTAGGGTTTACGCCTAGAAATGAAATCACTTACCATATGATTATTCTGTATTGAATCCCTCAGGAACCCAGATTTACTACATATATAAACTAATTACCATGTGTTTGTGACAAGACCTTACTAGGTGGGAGTTTACTCACAAGCTTGCCATCCCCATGTGCCAGCCTCCCAAGTACAGAGGTTACGGTTGTGTTCCTCACACCCAAGGTATCGTCACTTTCCTTACTTCTGTGATAAAATACTAGATAAGGCAACTTAAGGAAAGAAAGGCTTACCTTGCCTCACAGATTGAGGGCATAAACAGCAGAGAAAACCGCCATCAGGATCATGGGGCAGCTGGTCACAGTGTGTCCATGGTCAGTAAGCAGAGAGCAATTACAAATCTTTCTTTGTATTTAATCTAAGACTCCAGCCCATGGAATCTTACTACCCACATTTAGGGCAGATATTCCTATCTTAATCCAACCTTGCAGGTTTACCTGCAGATTCGTCTCATGCTGTTCCTAAGTTCCATCCAGCTGATGAACATCACATCTGATTATGATCCCAGTGTGCATATTAAGCACGAGAGAGAGAGAGAGAGAGAGAGAGAGAGAGAGAGAGAGAGAGAGAGAGAGAGAGAGAGATATTCCAAGAGGAAAAGGAACCAGACAAACTGACCTAGGTTTAGACTCAGACTACATCATTCAAATGATGGGCAAATTCTGTGTCTATAAAATGGCAACACCAAAATCTGTGCTGAGTCCCTGGAGATTGTTCAAATCTTCACACACCTGCCGAGAACAGACCGCGGACAAATGGGAACTTTCTGCATGTTCCCAAGACAGAGAAAGGAGAAACTTGGATTTCAGACACATAAAACAGAAAGCCTCTGTAAGTCCAATTTGCAGGAGACAAGGGAAACCAAAGTCACACCAGGACAAGTCAGGGACAGCAAGGTACATAGCTTCCTGGTTTCTGCCTGGGGTGTCGAGAATGGGCATGCTTACCTGCCACTGCTAGCTTTCCCTGTGGCCACAAGGCCATGAATCACCAACCCAAGTCTTCGGTAAAGCCACCTGACGGCACGTGGCTCACAACACTAAAAAAATCTAAATCCAGTTTACCTGGGTGACAGAGACCTGCTTCATCCCCACAGATGGGAACGATCACCCTTTACAGGGAAGATTTTTTAAATATTATCTGTGGATCCACACTGGCTGAAGTTCATGAAACTACCACAGACTGGAGGAATGTTCCCAAGCTCCATGTGACCAAGGTGTCTGTTCTCTTCCCTCATCTCTCTCAGCCCTTGCCAAAGACCACGGTTGCTCTCTACTCCGGGTCTGCTGCCCTTGAAGAGATGGCCAGCTGTGTCGCAGAGCTGTGATAACTTGCACCCAGAGGACACTTCAAGAAACATAGCTTGACAAAGTGATTAGCTCTTCCTCTCAATTTTGCTTTGGGCTCATATGCATATAATAGCTTTCGATTCCAGTTAATGTCTGACAGGGCACTCAGCACCACCACTGGTGCTGCCAAGGTCAGTTTCTAGGTTGCATCCTGCTCTGTCAGTACCCTTTTCCTTTCCTGAAAGATCACCACAGACGGTCCCCTCTCTCAGTAAGGGACAAAGGCCTACTGAGAGAGAGAACATTTGCTGAGGCTATGAGAGAGAGAGCACCACCCATGAATAACTACAGCCGGAGAGAACAAACACTTTTCTGTTATTTTATTTTGTTTTTCAAGATAGGGTATTTCTGTCTAGCCCCGGATGTCCTGGAATTTGCTCTATAGACCAAGCTGGCCTTGAACTCAGAGATCTGCCTGCCTGTGCCTCCTTGACTGCTGGGATTAAAGGCGTGCGCCACCACCTAGCTGAGAACAAACACTTTCCTAGAGCCCAGTTCTCATCTGAAATCTCAAGGGTTTGTCACTGCTTACATTTGGAGCAGTGTCACTAATCAGACACTTGGATACACTCGGAGTCTCCATCTCCCCCAACAATGAGACCCAGGAAAGGATGTCAGCTGTTGCTGGAGGCTGGATCCCTGCGTCTGGGATCTCATAACAAGGTTCACTATGTCATGTTTTGTCTTTTCCTCTTTCCACTGAGTCTAAAGATGCATACTTGACATTTAGAGCATGCGAATCCAACTCCAACCTTCATCTGTGAGCAGAGAATAGTTCATTAAATGAATGTCTGTTGGTAGTACATCTTGAACATCAAGTCTGGTGTTTGATTCAGCCCTGAAATTTTTCTAAAACGATAATGAGCTGGTTCATTATGGTAATCCGGATTCCTTCAGGAGCAACTGGGACGAAAGCTGGACCTGACAGAGAGTTGGTGGATGGACGGGAGGCCCCGCTGCTGAGTGTCGGAAGTGCATGCCGCAGTGACCACAGGCCTTTGTTCTTACTCATTTGAGCTGCTCCCTCATTAGACCAGTAAAGCTAGCCCTGCCTTCATTGGACGAGAAACTGTATGCACCAGAGCTTATACTTTAAGGAAGGGCTATAAGCACCCAGAAACATGGCTGGAATTTTACTGTTAGGGTGGCAGGGGAAGAGACAAAACTGTCTGGTTGGGTATTGTTAAAGGGGGGACCAGGCCCACACTAGACCATTGACCAGTTGCTAAACAGAAAGGGAGACAAGCAGAACAGGAGTGGGCCATTTATGGAACCTCAAAGTTCCCAGAATAATGGTTATGTAAGTAATGTATAGAGGAGAAATATTACATAGTTAGGTGGGGCTGGCAGCAGGCACAAGCTGTAGCACCAGTTACTCAGAAGATAGAAACAGGAAGAAAGTGAGTTCAAGACCTGCCTGGACAAATGTCTCTTTATCTGGTACAGGGATTTAAAAAAAGAAAAAAAAAAGCTTGCCCCAGTTGGCTTCATATTGCTATGACAAACACAAAATTACCTTAGACAGAAGTCAGTACTAAAAGTGGAGTTGGTGCTGGAATGTCCTTGACCGCATTGTTTTTGGAGAGACCGTTGTGGAAGGAAGCTCTTGGAACTGTGAGCTGGAAAAGTCATTGAGTGCTCAGAGCTGAATGGGGTTTCCTATGCATCTTCAGAGGATGCAAATGCTGGAAGAAATACAGACAACGGAATTCTGGCCTGTAGGGCCTTAAGGAAAGTTTAAAAGCTGCCTGAGACGCTATCGGGGCCTTTACATGCTATATTTGTATTAAAAATCTGTAGAAGTGAAACCTTTGCTCGGCTAGGCCAATGGATGATGGTTAGCTATGGCTGGAAAACCAGCTGAGATTGGGTGAGACCTATGCATCCCTGAAGCTAATCTGAAGACATTTCTTCACACTCTGTACCTGAACGCTGTGGTCCAGGGGAGCCAGGCTGCATCTCAAGCTGCCGGCCTCGCTCGGCAATGTGTCATGGTTCTGTTTGTGAAGGCATGAGGGATACAAGATTGAGGAGGTCGTGGAGAGAGAGGCCTGGCACCGTGTTTCCGGGTCAGAGTCCCTGAAGAGAGGTCAGCAAGGTTCCACAGCCCCGCTCAGGCAGGAACTGAAGTTCCTGGGTGCTTTTGTGCCTCACTAGAAATAATGAGCTACTTCCTTGTGTTTAAATCTCCACAAAGCTTCCCATTTGAATTATCTCTAGACTACAGAAAATTATCTCTAAACTACCTGATCTGATGCAGATGCCATAGAAATTGTGCATTGTTTGGGGAGCAACAGCAAAGGAAAAGTCTTTCATAAGCATATATAAAAAAGGAGAGGGGAGAAGAGAGGAAGAGAAGGATGGAGAAGAAAGGAAGAAAGAAGAAAACCAGCTGGAAGGAGGAAATAGCACATTTAAGTAAGTTCCTCTACAAATAAATGCATTTTTTATGCCCATGCAAAAACATTATCTGACATTTTCTAATTCATAGATTTATTAACAAATAAAACTCATTTTAAGTTATTTATATTGAAGCTATACAGGCACCGGTCTGTGGTCTAAGATTAAGACAAGAATCTTTCCATACAGCACTTACAGTTAACAGCTGCAAAGGCCTCAGCTGGTGAAGCCCAGCTACTGTGGATACTGAGAGAAACAGATAGGGTCAACAAAGTCAAAAAAAAAGTTTTTCACCAAAACTGGTGAAAGCTCTGCTGACTTAGAGGACCAGCTTGGCTCCGGGCTCTGCAGAGCTGGCAGAGGAGAGCTGAGGAGAGCAGGAAGTAAACAGGAGCTTGGAACCACAGGATTCAGCACGGGGAACATGGGGCCGGGGCAGAGGACATCACCTTGACATCTTTCTTGATCTCTGTAGTCATGGAAGTTCTAGAGATTTCGTGGTAAGATTCGCCTTCTGGCTGTTCCAGAAAGAGTGTTTAAATGCAGTGTCTCAGCTGGGGTAGTCAAAAGAGATGCCACAAAAAGGATGAAATAATTTCTCTATTTCTAGCAAACCCCGCCCCCCCGAGAAGTTACTTCAGTTTATCTTGTATGGCGACACAGTTTTCCGGTCCCTAGACTTTCTGTGATAGAGAAGAGAAAGAGAACCCTTCAGCAGTGGTGGCTGTAACAGCCTCCGTTTATGAAGGTGTACACAGCCCACAGTGTTTCCTACAACCACATGGAGTTGCTAGGATTGTTGTCCCCACCAGACAGATGAAAACCCTAAACTTTCAGAAGATGAAGTGAGTGGCCCAAGGTCACCAGCTACTAAGAGATGTCTGTGAGCTTTTGGACTCCTACAGCTATAGCTTCAACTACCATGCTAACTGAGTTGAAAGGATGGTACAGTTGACAACCTGAGAAAAGAAAAGATGACGGAAAGAGCACAAGTTTGTTTTTAATCCCTTATAAAATCCCACAAAGCTTACAATAGAAATATTCATCCTCTGGGATGGAGAACACGCAATGCTGGTAGGTAGAAGGTAGTTGATTAGCAGCCGAGAGGATGGTGATTTCTCAGTCAGGATTAGGGAATGGAGGGCCCAGAATCAAATTCATTTATGTGAAAAATTCCCATGTGAGAGGCAAATCTAGGTTGCCAATGTCCAATTCTTGTACTTCTAGAAAGAGAAAATGAGGGCTGGAGAGATGGCTCAGTGGTTAAGAGCACTGATTGCTCCTCCAGGGGACTCAGGTTCAATTCCTAGCACCCACATGGCAGCTCACAACCATCTGCAACTCCCAAATATGATATGCTCACACAGACGTACATGCAGGCAAAACATCGATGCACATAAGATAAAAACAGAATTTAAAAGAGAGAGGATGGAGGAAGGAGAATGCACCTGTGAATTTTCAGTCACTGGGGCAAAAACCTGAGATACTCTGCTCACAAAGATAAAAGCAGAAGGCCGACTCACAGTTGAAGGGCTTCAGTCCAGGATGAGTCCATCCCCTTGTTTAGACCCATGTCAGAACACCATGGCAGGAGAGCAAGGCCATTCAACCTGTGCCTGGGAAGTGAAAAAGAGGAAGAGAAGGCAACCAGCCCACACTAGTGTGTCAAAAGCCTTTAAGATGCTTCCTCTAAAGGACAGCTGATAGAACACGGGACAGTGAGCAGTGAGCAGCATTAAAGGCAGCTGGAGCTGAGTTACACAGAATGTGGCTGGTCAGCAGGTGCTGTCCATTAACAGCGTGTTCTAGAAGTGTGTTTCCACTGTATTTTAGCAAAGTATCTGTCTGCCACAGACTAGAATCTTTTAAAAGAACTAATCATTCCTCACAGAGAGTTTTAGAAGCATTGATTTAGACAATGGGTTGAGTCAGAAATAACATGCAGAAAAGTAAAGCAAATTTTAGAACAAAAAAATGATTATTAACTTGGGGGAAGAAACAAAAATTTGCTCAGGAAAAGGAAAGTAATTATAGTTTTCTACGTGACTAAATTCTGAATAGCATATAAAGTCATAATAATGTAAACATTGACTGCTGATTTAACTAAGACGATGATAAACTATCTTTGAAGGATGGGAAGTGAGCTTGTGTGGCGAGAAGGGAAAGGCAGGAATCAAATCCTCTCTTCCCTGGTGAGAAGCCAACAGATGTAGCCAAACAGAGAAGAACGAAGAGGTAAGAGCACCACCATGCTATTTATAGACACGGACTAACAATTTTTAATCAGCTATATGAAAGTGGTTCCCAGTAGGGAAAAAAAAAAAAAACAGAAGCAAGGCAGATGGGGACAATGGTTTCTTAACAAACCATAAAGAATTATTTATCTCTTCATGCCTATAAGCCTAGCACTTGGGAGGCAGAGGCAGGAGGATTAAGAAAATCAGTATCATCCTTAGCTGCATAGCAAGTTCGAGGCCAGCCTTGGCTATGTGAGACTCTGTCTTAACAAATAAACAAAAAGAATTAGCTCTCTCTTTGAATTGCGTGCTTGGATTTCTCTAACAAGCCAAAATCCAAAGCCCGTTAGTGTTGAGGCAAAGAGTCTGCACATACTTGAACAGACAATGAGAGTACCTAAACTGGACCCAGTTGATTGCTCAGTGGGTAAGAGTGCTTATCCTTCAAACACGAAAGCCTCATTTCAAATTCCCAGCACACACAAAAGAGGCTAGACATGGCCACACATGCCTTTTGCCCCAGTGCTCTGAGAAGTGGAGACAAGATGATTGCTGGGACCCGAGCTTCATGAAAGACCCTGTCTCAGGGAAATAAGCAGAAAAGACACCAGGGGTACTCCTCTCTACCCTGAAGTACATGGGCACATGTGTGTGCATACAGTAACACACACATACACACACATTGCCTAAGCCTTAGGAATATTGAAGCCCATCACATAGCTCAGCATGTTGCTGGTAATCTAGGACTACAGCCTACCACCTTCATTTTCCTATATTCTGAAAAAAAAATCAGGAAATAAAACTTGGTAAAAGAAAATTGAGTTTATTTACAGCTTGGCCAGAACAGACAAGGAAAAATGAAACAAACCTACTTCTTCTCCACCATGTCTGCAGCAACCATACAGTTACAGAAAGGGATGAAACAAAGGCAGGAGGCAGGTAGGTTTGTCTGAAAGAGTTCAGCAACCCTTTCCTGCAAGAAAGGAGACTGGTCCTCAGGCTGCAGCCATTGTCCCCATCTCAGCAGGTTGACCCCACTGTCTGTGCTCACCAGGCTGCCTCGGTTCTCAGCACAGAGGGGCACACGTGTCTCTCTTTAGAATTCAGAACCTCTCCTCCGCCCTGCCAGGGCTCCAGCCCATTTTCTCTCCGCCTCGGATCACAGTTACAAATAAAAACATCAATACTCATAAGAGGAGGCTGTGTTCCGGGTAATCTGCTTAAGAAAGCAGTTAAGTGTTTGGCACGTTGCAACCAGCTAGAGAACACCACTTTCCAAAGCAAACCTATCCCACTCTAGGTGATGTATTTCTAGAAAGGCTGACCTTGACTACTACGTCACACTTCTCAGAAAGCAGTTCTAAGAGCAGTAGGGCTAGTGATTAATTCCGACAGCTTCAAATAATCCTTGGACATGTATCTAACTCCATCTATATTCTAAAAGACATGGAGTCTTAGCGATGGACTCCTGGAGATGTTTAATTAACCCTGCCTTACAAGACACGAGCGCAAAGTTCCTCATACATGCCCTTAAATGCTGCCAGCCTACTGTTTTGTACAGGATTTAGAATATTATGACGCTATCCTAAGCTTATCAAGGTTTACAGATGGCATTGTACCGTGATCCCCATTATTATAATTAGGCATTGTTAAGCATCCGACTGCTGCTGGAACAAATCCTTACAAAGACAGACAACCTTTGCCTGAAGGGACTTCACTTGAAGGAGAGAGCAGAGCCATTCGAAGGGGAAAGAAAGAGCAGAGTCACTAAGAAGGGCGGCGACATTTTATCCATGCTTCTCTGGGACAGATAAGGTGGCATCAAGTGTGGCCGTGGGCACATCTTTGTTTGGAGAATCATAACATCGTAGAGTCCAAGAACATGGAAGAGCTCTGAAGTCCCCTAATTTCATGCGCTGCTGGGGGTGGAGAACATGAAGGTCTGCTCTCAATTTGTGCCAATTGTTCCTAACTTTTCCTAAGAAGGTTCTAGGTGTTCATCTGAGCCACTTGTGTATGTTACAGCTAACAGAACTCGGATCCTGGCATATGTCACCTTTCCATTTGTAAGAAGGGAAGGGAGGCCCAGAGAGGAGCCCACATCTGTCTCAGGGGCAGCAGCTCGGGCAGCGGCAGAGCTGAGAAATGTTTCCCACCTCCTAGTCCTGGGTTCTCCATCCACATCCTGGTGTCTCTAATATTCCATCTCTGTTGACTAATTGCCATACTCGCTGATTTCAGTTACATACGTAAAAAGTGAGTGTTTTAAAACTTTCCAGTGGATATTACACACAATTTAGGATTTTACATTTACACACAATGTACGGATTTTATATATCTCCCCAATGGGCCAAGCCGAAATCTTAGAAAAATCTACGGCCCCTTTCTTTCCCTTCCACATACTCCCCAACCACTCTCATTGCTTCGGCAAGAGCCTCCAGACCAGCTTCCCACTGGAAAGCTCTGGCATGGGTTTCTCACTGCCCTGGAAGTGGGGAGTGCAGCTCCACAGTGTAGCTATGCCGCCTATGCCTATGGAGTCCCTCGGGGGCATCTTCTCGGGTGTGCCTTGAATGCCGGGCAGGAGAGAAGACAAGTAGGGATGGAGCGAGGCTGGTGAGTCAGTTGGCTAAGAGGAAGGCTGTCACATTCAGAGTGAAAGCAGGCAAGGAGAGGGTGGAGCTCCGTGTCTCAGCAGAAGCTATTCGTGTCATACGGGGTTCTGAAGATGTCTCACGGAAGTGCTGGGTGTGCTGTTGTGACTAAGGTCATCATGTAGGTGTCAGGCAGAGAGGGGCTTAATCCAGAATCCAGAGAGAACAGGTGCCCATTATTTTCGCATTCCCCCTTTCCATGTCATAATTTTTTGAAAGGGTCTGTCACAGAACTTGAGCTACACTGGGTGGCTGGTGACATCCCAGGTCCACCTGCCCCTGAAGCATAGCACTAGGATTAAAGACCCTCGCCACCACACTTGTAACTTGTATCGAGTCTTCCTCTGTCCCACCAGCTCCCAAATGATGACACGGAGACTTATTAATAATTAGGAAAGCTGGGCCTATAGCTTAGACCCTTAGTGTTTCTAACTAGTTCTTGTAACTTAAATTAACCCATTTTTATTCAACTGCATGCTGCCACGTCTCTTATAGATGTTACCTCTCCTCTGCACATCTTGCTTGTTTGGCATCTCCTGGCATCTCCACCCTACTCTTCTTCCCAGAGTCCTCTCTGTCCCTGGAAGTCCTGCCTAACCTCTTTCTAGCTATTGGCTGTTTAGCTTTTTATTATAATAATCACAGCAAAACATTTTCACACAGTGTACAAATATCCCACAATATTTACTCTCTCTCTCTCTCTCTCTCTCTCTCTCTCTCGTGTATGTATGTGTGTGTGTGTGCGCGCGCGCGCGCGTGTGTGCACGTGTGTAGACGGAAGGCTTTCTCCATCCCATGGTCCCACTGAACTAGTTTCTCTCTGCCCACTGGGTCTCCACAGCCACTTATGAAATAATCACTCAGAGGCTAAATATCAGTTACAATTGTTTGGCCAATGACTTAGGTTTATTTTTCTTTTTCCTTTCTTTTTTTCATTTTGTTTTGTTTGTTTATTTGTTTGTCTTGTTTTTCTAGACAGAGTTTCTCTGTAGTTTTGAAGCCTGTCCTGGAACTAGCTTTTGTAGACTAGGTTGGCCTTGAACTCACAGAGATCAGCTTTCCTCTGCCTCCAGAGTGCTGGAATCAAAGGCATGCACCACCACTGTCCAGCTGACTTAGGCATCTTACTGGCTAGCAACTATAAATTAACCCATTTCTATTAGTTTAAATTTTACCATGAGACTCGTGGCTTGTTACCTCACATCTTGCCTCCCTGGCTACATGGCGTCTCCCTGACCCTGCCTTCTCTCTCTGCATCTTTGTGTAGATTTCCCACCTAGCGTTTTTCTGCCTGCCCATTGGCCAAAAGAACTTTATTCATCAACCAATAAAAGCAACACATACTCGCAGCATACAGGACATCTCATATTGTGTGTGTGTGTGTGTGTGCACATACTTGCAAGTGTACTCATGTACATACTGACCATGGAACATGTGTAGAAGCCAGAGAAATTGTGTCAGTCCTCTCCTTCCACTGAGTGGGTCCTGAAGATTAAATTAGAATCAGAGAACAACTTTCAGAACTCAGTTTTCTCCTTCTACTGTGGAGGTCCCAGGGATCGAAGTCAGGTCTTCAGACTTGACAGGAAATGCCTTTACCCAATGAGCCACCTTGGGTCAGTCTCACCCTTACCCAGTTTGTTATGAGGACTGGGGATTCAAATTCAGGTCCTCATGCTTCCATTTTACCATGGAGCCAGCTCCCTAGTGCAGGGTGTTATAGTCTAGCTATTTCAAGTCATAAAACACTTTCTGCATGTAGGAAATGCCAGTCTCAGATGAAGGGTTAAGAGCAGAAAGAAACTAACAAGTGTCCAGCTGTCACCAATCCCATTGAGTGTCAGTGATAAGATGATCAGGATGTGTCCCCTGACAGCAAGAGACTCACACTGTAATGATAATGACAGGCACGAAGAAAAGAAATCAAGCATAGAATGCGCTAGCTGGAAAGCAGAGATGCACCAGAGGTGTAGAGTACACAGTGTGTGCACACAGGTTACACCTGTTTGTGTTCCTCTCTAACATATTTCCCTAAAAGACTGCATGCAAGTTAAGTGTGCGTGAATCACATCATTTGAAACGTCTATTGGTATGTCTCTGTTGAAAGAATTCTTGCGATGACACTTTTGAAAATCAATTCCTAATTTAGTTCTTTTGGAAATTCGACACTTAAGTAGAACAATCTTTTTTTCCAAAAAGTGGATCACAATTGCATTACATTCTGAAGAGTTTAATGACCATGCTAGATGAACTTGGGGCACTGTAAGAAGAAGAAGAGGGGCTAGAGATAGGGCTCAGTGATTAAGAGCACTGAATGCTCTTCCAGAAGACCTGAGTTCAATTCCCAGTACCCACATCAGAGTTCACACCTGTCTGCAACTGCAAGATCTGACACCCCCACACAGACATGCATGCAGGCACATCACCATTGCAAAAAAATAGAAATAAATTATTTAGCAAAAAAAAAAAAAAAAGAGGAAGAGGAGTTTCCTAGATGAATTTCTTTAAAATGCAGTCAGGACCAGGGAGATGCTTCAGAGAGTAGGAGATCCTCTATAAACACTGAAGACTTGAGTTCTCTCCCTGAATTCTTCAGTAGAAGAGAACCAACTCCTGAAAGTGGTCCTCTGACCTCTGCACAGCACACACATGTGCACACATGCCAACAAACACACCAACAGTAAGCAAAAGTTTACAGTTTAAATGTAGACGTGTGCCAGTTAACAGCAGACACATCTTAGTGACTTGGTTGCTATGCAATCACTTCTACAATCTCGACATGACAGGTCATTTCCCCCACGAAGCCTCCCTGACGCCATCAAGGGCATGGAAAAGAGCAGACATATGAAGCCGCTGCCTGCATCCTTGGAAACTTATTGATGTAGCCTTTCTTTGAAAGGAGAAAGCACGCACTTCAACATAACAATGCTAAGTGAAGTAAATACACACAGCATTACCAGATGTGATCACCCTTTCCAGGAGGCACGCACTACAGATGTGAGTCTGCCTCATGCTCCTACAGGACTGACGGCCCATCACTCCAGACACGAGGAAAGCGGTGTGCTCCACGTGTCTTCACAGTTGTGAAGTCAGTCACTAGGTAACAGAAACTCTTCAGCTCATTATAATCCTGTGGGGTATTTGATCTGATGTGAACCGTGATGTTATTAGGTTAGCATTTGACTAGGCCTGTAAGAGGACATTGGGAGTCATGGAGGGGAGGAAGGTGTGTGTGTGTGTGTCTGTGTGTGTCTGTGTGAGTGTGTGTGTGTGTCTGTGTGAGGAGAGCTGGGTCTGAAGCCCATGTCACCTTCTCGATGGCAGATCTGACCCTGCCTCAGTTGGTTCTGCGGCAGACAGCTCAGTGCCCGGGAGTGAGCTCTGTGTGCACAGGCTGATGACCCCACAACATATCTTCCGGGGAGAAGGTAAATCCAAATGCTGTTTTCTGACCTAAAAATGGCCATTAAGGCAGCATCCATGTTAAATAAATGTAAGACAGACAAGTGGGGTGAGGGGAGCAGATCTGAGCCCTCACCCACCATGCATTCTGCTTTCCACTGCTGGGAGCTGGGCGCGCACACTGTTGGCAAGTGTTGGCAAGTGACCACAAAATGAAGCAGAGTTCAATCTTTCTATGTTAAACAATAAACCAGGTATCAATGAAGACCCAAGTGACCCCTAATCCATCCCACTCACTTCCTAAAAGTAGACGTTTCACAGTAATCTGGATAAACTTTTTAAGCTATGTAGCATCAAAAATAGAACGGTCGTTTTAATTTGCGCATGCCTGAAGACCGGTATGAACATCTCATGTATTCATTAAATATCTCTTTAGTTTCTACTGGGTGCAAAACCCCACAAAACAGGCACTTCAGGCAGAATGTAGTAAGCAGAAGCCTGCCACCCTGGACTTCACCTTTCCAGAGCCAAATGAGGCCAATCCAGAAGGCAGGTGAGCAGGTAGATGTTTGAGCCTTATGACGAGGACAAACAAGAAAGACCTTTGTCAGATGACTGTCTTGGGAAGTCAAATGCAGGGAGGGACTCCTGGAGGATGAGGAGTGAGCCTTCTGAGGAACTAGGATAAGCGCCCCAGCAAGACACCATTCCAGGCCAAAGAGGCCCTGAACATAAGAGCTGATGAAACCCAAGGCAGTTGCTGGAGAAAGACCCAGGGAACAATTAAGACTGGAGTTAGCAATGTGACAAGAGGCAGAGGCCATGCAGGACCATTGTAGGCCACAGAAGAGAACCCAAGTCACCAGAAAGCTGCAGGCAGGTCTCTGATTAGAAGTGATACAAGCCAATTTATGCATTTGAATAACCTCACTGGCCACAGGACTTATGTGTGGGCTTAGAGGATTTTTAGTGGGGCCTAATGACTCCTTATAACTCAGGCTTCCTCCTTCTAGGCCTGGACCCAATCCAGACACCTCCACCAGCCTACATCACAGACCTCAGTTTAAAACCTGAAACATTCAGACTCTAGCACCACCACAACGCCAACGTAATAGGAAATTAAAAGTAAAACCTGAAACACTGAACGTCACAGATGAAAATACAGGCTTCTTCAAGACACTGGGGGTGGGCAAGAACTTTCTGAACAGAACAGGAATAGTACAGGAACTAGCCTCAAGTGTCAACAATGCAACTGCATAAAATTTAATAGTTTCTGCACAGTCAAAGTAGCTATCAGCAGAGCACATAGACAACCCACAGAATGAGGGGAAATTTATTAGTTACACCTCAGACAAGGGGCTAATAACCAGAATTAAAAAGAACTGTATAAATTAAGTATTAATAAAATAAAACTTCCAGTCAACAAATGGACTAATGAATCAAGTAGACAGTTTTCAACAAGGAAATATGGCTTCCCTCGTCATCAGGAAAATGCAGCTTAAAACTCCTTTAAGATTCTACCTCACTCCAGTCAAAATGGTTACCATCAAGAAATATGGAAGCAAGTGTTGGCGAGAACATCTAGATGAACCCTAATTTACAGCCAGATACAAATTCACACGGCCATTATGGAAATCAGGTTGGACATTTCTCAAAGCAATAAAAATAGAAGTGCCCTATGACCCATTTATTCCACCCCTGGATATATACCTAGAGAACTCCGTCCCCTACCACAGAGATATTTGCTCCCCACTGTTTATTGCTGTTTTCAGTAGAGCAAGGAAAGGGAACCAACCTAGGTGTCCAGCACAGATAAATGGGAAATGAAAATCTGGTACATACGTAAAATGAAACACTATTCAGCTCTAAATAAAAATGAAGCCACATGATTTTCAGGAGACTGGATGGATGTATAGTGTACAATACTCAGCAAGTCCACCTAATCTCAGAAAGAAAAGCTAAAAAGCGTGTTCCTCCTCAAGTGAAAATCCTCGCCTAGAAAGTGCACGTGTCTACAAGTAAACAAATGGACTTATGGGTGTAGTATGACATAGTTTAGAAACCAGGAAAGCTCTTACTAATGAGTTCACATAAACAGTGTACGGTGTGCATGCCTCTGAACGCTCTCTGAAGTGCAACATGTTTTCAATGCAAAGCAAACCCTTCGTGGGCAGTATCTGCACGTGATTCTACGAGGGGCTATTACTCTTAAATATTCACTGAATATTCTATCAAATGTGGTTCTTTCTTTGTAAGCACTACTAAACTTAGTGTGCTTTGTTCTTTAAACAAGACTTGCAAAGTACAGTATAAAACTTGCTAGAACAATATTTTAAACCATAGTTTTGAAAGAATACTTGAAACACTGATCAACACATCAGGAAGTTGAAACGCCAAGAAACTCCTTTGTTTCCCTGTAGGTTATAACTCTAAATTGTATTATTGGCGAATAATTGCTTTATTGCTAGTTTAAATCGTAAGTAAAAAATAACCCATGGGCATCAAATGCATCAAAACTATGGATTGATACACCCTCAAATAAAACTATATTCATATTGAGCACATATAGACATTTTTCTGTCATTTTCCTTAAACAAGAACAGTATCGTTCTTTATGTAGCATTTACACTGCACCATGTTGTGAAAATAATCTAGAAATTATTTTAAGTATGTGAGGGGACAAGGAGACAACACCAATGGCAGATTGCCTGCCCCACAAGGGCAGGACTTGAGTTCACATTCTAAGCTCTTATTAAAAAGCCAGGTAATGAGCTGGCCAAAGAATTCAGCCGGTAAAGATGTTTGCCACTGAGTCGAATAATCCGGGTCTAATTCTGAGGGTCTACCTGGTGGGAGGAGAGAACTCACTTTTGCAGGCTGTCTGCTGACCTCCACGTGTGTGCTGTGGTGCACAGAGGCAGAGAGAGAGAGAGAGAGAGAGAGAGAGAGAGAGAGAGAGAGAGAGAGAGAGAGAGAGAGAGAGAGCTTTTTAAAGCTAGACTTGGTGATGCAGGTGAATAATAATTAACAATAATAATAAGGTGGAAAGGTATGAGGAAGACACCTGAGCTGACCTCTGGCCCCTGGGCTTGCAGGGCACTGTGGCATGTCTTTGTAATCCCAGCGGTGGGGCAGAGGAAGCAGTAAGGTCCTTAGAGTTTACTGTCCAGTCAATCTGAGTGAATGAGTGCTAGGTTCAGCCAGAGATCTTGTTCAAAATCAGTAAAATATGGAGCGTGAGAGAGAGACTGACCTTGACCTCTGGTCTCCACACATAGAACTCACAATTTGCTTAAAAGAAATGTTAAAAATGAATGAAGTGATTGAGAGGATATGCTTAGGTTATATGCAAACACTATATCTTTTCATATGAGCCCCAAACATCATTTCAGTTTTGTGTCCACAAGAGTCCTGATCTCAACTCTCTGTAGATATCGAGAGATGGCTATAATTACAAACCAAGAGAAGGGATAGAGCAACCACGCTCCCTGATTCTTTTTCAGGTTCCTTTGGGAGTATCAGTCGGTGGCTTTGAGTGGTTAAAAGCAACTGGGGGCAGTGGACACCCACTCTACCACAACCTTCCTCCAAGGTCACTGAGGAAGCAATCTCTATCATATTCCAACTGCGAACAAAAACTTTTTCAAGCAGGCGAACTCCCTGGCCTGTCTCCAGGCAGGGAGAGATTCTACCCAGACCTTAGCACATAGAGCAATACTGACAGCAAAAGAAAGAATTGCAGCGCACTTAAGACCAGGGAGTAGCTTTCTAACAAGAACACTACCGCCTGCCTGACCGCTAATTGCCAGCTTCCATCCCCTTCCTGATCTTGGAGCTGACTGCAGGTATTTCCTACAACAGCTACAGCACTCACAAAAGCGCTCACATTTGGCTTCCTATGCTGTCACACTGACAGTTACCCGGAAGTGACGGACAAAAGGACAGCCACATATTGCTGGAGGAGTAGAGCTACAATCTGGTTAATCTGGTTCCTGCTGCCTTCTCAGTGGATTCTCGGCCTTCCACTCCCTCACCTGTGGCATCCTGGACCAGTTCCACCTCTTTGTCCTATTAATGATCACTAATGGCCTTTGCCCTCATCGGGGATCAAGGAATAAACATGGGTACCGTGGACTTGGCTCAGGTGTCCCGTAGTGGTTTTCACTGGGACATTGCAATGACTATCTCTGCTCCCAGGTCCGCAGTTGGTAGCAGGACAAGAGAAGTCTCTTACCCAGCTCAGTTACATACTTGCGCATCGCAGTTCAGAGGTAACAAGATTCCTGGAGTCATCGACCCCCATGGACTGTGGAATGTGTCTATGGGAAGAATAGATACCTGCTTTGACGTATTTGCCTCCCTGCTCATCATGATTTATGGGAACCCAGAGCTAGTGGGTTCTGTGGGTCAACTGAATCACAAAACAGGACTCTGAACGTCCACTAGAGAGCCCAGCCCGAGAGCATCTGCCTTCGCCATGCTGTTCCTGGTGAGGAGTGGCTGTCAAATTTGACCTGTGGGATGGACAACAAATCCTACGTACTGGGGAGAAGAGCCACTCAGAAGGAAGTGAAAGGACCCTGGAGAGGGAAGGGCCACTGACAAGTGACAGCCAGAGAGCTGAGGGGAGGAGTGCGAAAGCAGCAACTGCCGGGAAGGGAAAGCAGAGATCAGAGGGGCCCTGACAAAGAGGAACAGTGGCTGATCCTGAGGGCAGCTGACAGAGTGAACGCAACCCTTCCAGAGATACACCAGGCACAGGGAAAAGAGAGAACAAAAGTACAAGACTTTGTTAGAACAAACAGATCACGGGGTAGGGGTTGGGGTAGAGATGAGGGTAGAGGTGAGAGTCCAGCCCAGAGCAGCCCTTCTTAAAGGAGCCAGTCCCTGTTTTCCTGATCAGCCCAAGCTCCCCTGACCTTCCTTCTTGGTGGTTAGGGGAAAGATGGCATTGGACAGAGAATTCGAAAACACCATAACGTGTCTAAATCTATTTTGTGCCATTATAATAAAATATCTGATGCCAGCTCCTTTATAAAGACAAGACATTCGCTCAGCTTACAGTTTTGGAGGATAAGTAAGGAGGGCTTCGTCTGCGTGGCATATGGCGACGGCTTTCCATCTGTGTCAAGACACAGCAGATGGCAGGAGGGAAGAGGGGACACACGTGGAGGAGAAGGATCACATGGGGAGACAGGAAGCAAGAGACCAGGTTAAAGACAGGGCAGCTGTCTGTATAAGGACTTGCCACTCCAAGACCTGACCTAGTTTTAGGAGGCCAGAATGACTCTCCTCTTGAGGGTGGAGTGCCTATGACCTGATGACCTTCCCTGAGCCCCAATTTTTAAGGCACCTCCACCCTGCCACACTGGGGACCAACCCTCCTTCACAAGAACCTTTGGGGGACAAACCACGTCCAAACCAGAGCCTCCAGCTGAGAGTGGAAGAAAGGGAACTGTGGGTCTTTAAACAGCACATCCTTTCCTACTTTGTTGACAAGAGACCTTTAATTCCACTTAGCATGGAATCCAGAAAAATCCACCCTGCATTCTGCAACCACACTAAAGCCTCCCATCAAAAATTACCTCTAATCTTCCTATGCTGATTAACCAGGCCTAGGGATTTCAGATTAGGACTCTTCATATGCTAATTACCCACCCCAGGGTGTGGAGAAGAATTCATTTGTTGGTACTCGCCTCTACCAACCCAAACCAACAGAAGACAAGCAAGAGAGCTGGAGGGAAGGGGAGGGAGTGGACTTCAATTAAGGTGCTGGGGAAATTTTCACCTAGTTCCAGGTTCTGCCAAGCATCTGGTTCTAGGTGAAGCTTTCCTGAAAATACAGTCTCTTGTCACCTAGTGATGGGGACACAGTCTGGAAACAAATTGAAAATATCATAGCAAACATCATGGAGCTTACTTCCAGTCTAAGATGGCTGCTGCATCGTTATGTGATGTGATCTTAAGGGACCACATTTGGGTAAGATGCGCGTGGGTGACATGAATCAGATGACCACATTTGTCAAAAAAAAAAAAAAAAAAAAAAAAACTGATGTTCTGATCTTGATCTTGTAGAAACTGCTCTGGTTTCATAAAGACCTGAGAAAGGTTTGGAAGTATACAATGATATTATTGTACTGTCGCCTCCAGTGAAGAACACTAAGTGAAAGTTTCTATCTTTAATTCTGATAATATATACATTCTGTTTACCCAACACACACACACACACACACACACACACACAGTCTCATTGCATAGGCTATCCTCGAACTCACAATCTTCTTGCTTCCCACCTCTATAGTCCTAGTATTACAGGCCTATGCGGGCATGTCCAGCCATTGTTTACATTTTAAATAATGACATCGGAAAGCCACCGTGACCTTAATAGCTAACCTGATTTTGAAGAACCACTCTCTATTATGTAGCAGAGGCCACAGAAACAGTCTGGGAATCATGCTCAGTCCTGTTGCAGTTACTTGCAGGACGTGCCTCCTCTGTGCTTCTGTTTCCTCTGTCTAAAATGCTGATTCTAGGGCCCACAACAGGGAAAAGGTGTGACGATAACAAGAGCCAGTCCATATATAGGACTGCAAGCATGCTGGGCTCCCAAGCGGGATTCCTAAGGGCCGGCCAGGGTCATTATTAGTGGCACATTGCTCACTGATTAGGGAAGACTGTCAGGGAAGGAGTGGGAAAAGCCTGGGTGTTCTCTGATCAAAGTCATGGGAGCCCGTGAAGGGCTGCCTGACATACCCCAGTTAAGGGCTTGAGAGGGTCAGTGAGCCCTGCCTGCAGTTCCACGGAACCAGCCTCCGTGTCTGGGGCTAAACCACAAGCAGGGTGATGGTGATGTCTTACCAGCCTAGGTCCTAGCTGTCAGTCATAACAAGAAAGATGCAGTCACTCATCCTCTGTAGGAGAAGAAAACAGCCGTGAAAAGTGGAGGAGGAGTTACAGTGTGGTCACATTGGGAAGGTTGACAGAGTGGCCCAGGACCCACCCCTCATCACACACAAGTCCATCTTCGGGGCCCAAGTAGAAGGCGAGCGTGAGCATCACTAAGCAGTTTGGTAAAGGTAGAGCTCCATCCATCGCTGTTCCTTTGGCTCCGGTCTCTCATGCAGGGTGTTCTGACAAGTTGTCAGGACTGTGTGAAATCTCTTTCTGGAAGACAAGTTCCTCCTCTGACTGGCACCAGGCTCCAGCCTCTTCCCTCTTCTGGCATGAGATTTCTGGGGGACTTCCAATTCTCAGGGGACCATTATCTCAACAGTCTGCTAGCTAATGGTAGCTAAGTGTCTCTGTAGAATACCTTCATTTCTGCTGTGATGTGGGCAGCCTGGGACAAGACCATTCCTCCCTGCCCTGGCTCTCCTGAAGATAGAAGCTTTGGTGAGACATGGCTCTGGAGAGCTAGGGTATGGCTAGGTTACCATCTACACAACCTCCAGAGACCACAGCTGTCTGTGGAGAGCAAGGACATGGCTAGGCTACTGTCTACACAGCCTCCAGAGACCATGACTGAGTGTGGAGAGCTAGGGCATGGCTAGGCTACCATCTACACAGCCTCTAGACACCAGAGCTGAAGGGGTCACTGGAGGAGAGAAGCAAGGCTTGTCCCCAGATGTTAACCAAACAGTCCAGAGTCTTCTATCTGGGGATTTCCAGAATAAGATCATACTGCCTGAGACTCTGGATTCTGTTTCTCCAGGTCATTAGCCAATTACACACCATGTTTAGTCAGTTTTTCTTCTTCTCCCCTAACTGTCTGATGGGTGGTTGATTTTCTACTGCTGTATCCCCTGCACTAACCCACACCAGTGACTGCTAAAGACATACTTTCAAAGACATCGCTGCCAAAGACAAGGGGCAAAGATGGGCTCGCCCACCACTTCCTCGGACTCAGAGGCAGGTGTCAGATGCACAGCGGAACTGCAATGCCAGTCACAGAAGCAACACAATTTTCTCTCTGCCCCATAAAATACCAGTAACAAGTGTAATCAGAGGGCCTCATCCTGCAAGAAGAGGCTCATGCCTTGAAGGGCACCCATGGTTATCGAGCCCATCCACCCACTACGAATGCTTTAATCTGTGGAAGGAACGGATGCCATCTAAAGGAGGCTGGCTGACAGTGGAAGCAAGGGAAGCTA
The DNA here is from genome assembly GCF_950005125.1 of Chionomys nivalis. Classification (NCBI taxonomy): domain Eukaryota; kingdom Metazoa; phylum Chordata; class Mammalia; order Rodentia; family Cricetidae; genus Chionomys; species Chionomys nivalis. The sequence goes on along the minus strand of NC_080090.1, from coordinate 26,291,293 downwards.
GCTTATCTGCTGAACCCCTCTCTCCACCACTGCACAGAGTGGGGGAGAGTTATCAGGAGTGTGACTTGCCCTCCTCCACAGTGGCTGCCTCCTTCCTCCACCCAAGTCCTGGCAAACTCTCAGGTGATCGCTGAACCCAGGTGCCAGTGTGGAGCAGGCAAAATGGGTATAGGGGTGAGTAATGCTTTCGTCTGCTTCCTTTTCCCAAGATCAGAACCTGAGTCGTGGGCAATGAGAGCAATGTGCCCTCAACATCTGTGCTCCTCCTGTGTTAAGACATTGGCCCCTCTCTTCTTCCTCCCTGGATTAGTGTTGAGACCTCTGAGGCTGGAGAGGATAGAAGAACTGCCCTATGAAAGAGCACGGGACTTCGAGTCACCCGGTAGAGCAGTTTCCCTGGCTTTTGTGGGCCCTGCACTTCAGGCTTAACCAGGTGAGGAAGAAAATCTATTGCCTTAAACCCCCAGTGTGTAGGGTTAGTGCTAGACCTGCCACGTTTCTAGTGTCCCCCTACACCTGAAAAAAGCAAAGATGCTGAGGGACTGCCAGCACCACGTCACCTGAGGGGCCAGACCTACTCCTTGAGGAGATTAATTTCTGGGCTTTAACCTGAAGGAAGAGTCCGTAAGTGTTGGCCTGACAGAAGAAAGGGGAAAAAATAGCTTCCTAAAAAGAAGGAATGGCCTGTGTCTGGACATTTGGGAAGAAAGAGAGAAAGTGGAAGCTCCAGGGACTGAAATTTGTGGACAAGTAGAAGGAAGAAGGGAAAGGAGCAGGAGAAAGAGAAGGGAGGAGACGGCCAAGGAAAACTAACGATGGTACAAGCCTGTGGTCCCTGCCAGTCAGGAGACTGAGGAAAAGGGAACAGGACTTATGGCAATTTAGGGAGACCCTGTCTCAAATCTTAAATGGTAGTAAGGCCTGGAGACACATAGTTCAGTTGGTTCAGCACTTGCCCAATATGCATGCAAACGTGTGCAGCTCCTAGCACGGCATAAACAAAGCTATAGTGGAGCATGTCCATACTAATAACACTTGGGGAGTAGAGGCGAGAGAGTCCACTTGCGATAACCCTTGGCTACGTGGCACGTTGAAGGCCAGCTTAGTGATAACGATAATAACAACAATAATAATAAAAATCTCAGGGTGTTGTTAGCCATTCCACAAACCCACAGCTTTGTGCTGAAGAGCCTGGGAAATCACAAAAGGGTCTTCATGAGGGAAGTTACATGATAAGGTTTGTATTTTATTCCTGTTCCTGGAGGTAGCTCAGTGCTCCTGTGCTTTGGTCTGCTCCCTTGGAGTTTGCTGTCTCAGGCCTACTTCGGCCTAGGCTGCTGGCTTTGATCTGTTTCTATAAATCTTGGTCTGGATCTCCTCCTGCAGAAGTCCCTGCCTTGGAATTGGACCTGTTGTGATGGAGTTCATTGACTCTGGATCTGGTCGCTGGCTCAGTCCTGATCCGACCGTGTCCCAGGACTGGGTTTTCTCCTGGGTTCTGCTCCTGGTGGAACTTGTTCTCTCTGTGTCTTAGGTAGCTGGTTCAGTCCAAATCTGGTTCTGGTGGAGATCGGAGACTCTGAGTCAGGTCATCGGCTCAATCCTGGTCTGTCAGTGTCCCAGGACTGGGTTGGCTCCCAGGGCTGGAGTTGCTCCTGGCTTCTGCTCCCTGTGGAGCTTAAGGTTTGTATTTTAAAAAGATCCTAGTGACTGCAGCATAGAGAATCGATTGCAGTGTTCTTGGAAGAACATGTGTTTGCTATTTCCTTTTCCTGCCAAGAGATGTACCAGGAGAATGGTACTCCAACAATGTGAGTGACTACTGCTGGATGTTGGAGGCCTTCCCAAACTTCACTGGCCTTGGGATTCAGGGAGAGGACAGCGTGCAGCTGCTGGAGGGTAGCATGAGTGGCTTTTCTTTATATGTCAGGTCATCAGATGAATGTGTAGGGCCTCAGGGGAGGCCTGCACATGGGCAGGAGAAGGCAGTTGGTACCTCCGATCTTCACTGATGACTGAGATGCCCCAGCAAGTCCTATTTACAGGGTCTCTATCAGTTTCCTCAACATACACAGGAGAACTTCTCTGCCCACTGAGTCCCCTGCAAAGCACCCTTACAGACTTGGGCTTCTGGGAGAGGACCCTTCCCACCCCGTGGCAGCCCAACACACACATACACACACATACACACACACACACACACACACACACACCACTAACTATGGACATGTAGACCTACGTACTTTTTTCTAGAACACCCTAATGTGAAAAGAAAGAATGGATTTCTTTCCTAGACCCAGAAACTCTGCAGGTGCCATCCCCTTTCCTTGTACCATTTTACCAAAGAAAGAGGAGAACATAGAAGTTAAACTCCTGAAGAACCCTAGAAGAGCACGGATTTGTATGGATGGCTGTTTGTCTGCCCTGTGGCATCCTTTGTATCCTTTTAAAGATTTTGTTTGGTTGTAGAATTTCTGGACACAGTCCTACTACCTAGCCCAGTGTGATCTCATCAAATTCTCCTTTTTCCTTGGCATCCTGAACTCTGGGAGTACAGGCAAGCATCACCAGACCTGGCTCGGGTTACTCTTAACCTACCCCTTGGTTAAACCACCAACACACAGAGAAACGGAAATCCATGCTTCTGACCACCTAAAGATGTGACAAAATGTAGCTGAGAAGTTTGTCGTCTTCAGGGAGGGTACGACTGAAAACACAGCCCACTGAATTTACAAGGGTCCTCTGAATGACCACTGGGGATATTTCTCCCTTTCTGCTCTGACCATTGGACCTGTCATGGGACTGATAATTTTCCCTCATGAACTGCCAGAAATCTAGGGTCAAACCTGCAACCCGCCCCATCCCACAGGGCTCACTCTGCCTGGTGGGGTTCACGACACACTCCCAGGCTCTGTGCTTCTCCTCCTGCCTGGTGCGGCTCACAACACACTCCCAGGCTCTGTGGTTCTCCCCCTCATTTCCTCATCGCCTTCCAATGCATGGCTTTGGGAGGCCCCACCTTGACTCCTTGTTGGAGCATGGTAAAAAGAGAAATAAGATAAAAAGTAGATAAAAGATAGGCTTATAAGTTTGGGAGTTCAGCTCAGTTGATAGAATACTTGCCTAGCATGCAGGAAGCCCTGGGTTTGATACCCATCAGGTATGATGACACATGCCTGTAATCCCAACACCATGGAGGCAGGAAAACCGAAAATTCAAGCCATATAGTGAGTTGGTGGCCAGCCTGGACTACATGAGACTCTGTCTCTAATAAGAAGTAGTAGTAGCTATCTTTTGCCATAGCCATTGCAAAGCAACTACCAACAATAAACACAAGTGACACTCCAGCCGAGTGTGACTCCTGATGGTTGACTGGGGTAAGAAACCGGAGAATGGTTACAGACCGCATAGCTTCGCATAGACATACAAAGTCTTTAGGATATTTTCTGATTCTATTCAATGCAGAGTTTATCAAATAATGGGAGAGAATCCTTGTCCGCCCAGATCTGTAAGATATAAATGATATTTGGAAGCTGCCAGTCAGTCTGGGTGTCTACCACTGAGGGCCTTCGGGGACTCTCACTGAACAAAGTCTTCCACAGTTCTCTTCTGAATCAAATGCTTACCTCCCTGTGATGTCTCTCTGTGTTATAATGCTATTCTAACAGCAGCTCTTCTGCTATGGCTAGCCTCTACCTGCTTGCTCACCTGTCTGTCCGTTCATCTAGACAGCTATGCATTAATGCAGTGACAAGTGTACTTACATTAGAAACTGGGACTTTGCCTTTCGTCTTGGCTACCTCCTGGATTTGAGCAGACAGGCTGCCTGAACTCATTCTCCATAATCCTCACATTTTTTTTTCTAACACAATAAATGATCATACTTAAAGCTATTTTCTAACTTTTCATCCCTAGGCCTTACTTGCTCCAAAGTAATTCATCCATGACTTCCCTGAATATTTGTTGAATTTTAGCTGCAAAATCTAGTGTTTCTAACGATACATTGAGTTTCTGATAAAAACTGCTGCTTTCCATTTTCCTCTTCTGGTATTCTGTGTAAATTTTTCAGCAGATTAACAAGCTGACTTAGAAGAATAAAAAGATGCAGCCTTGGGGTTTTTCTAAAACACAGTGTCCTTCCTGCTTTCTTCTACCTGCAAGGACATTGCAGACTGTTTGTGGGGATACTGGTGTCAACAGAAGGCTGTCCTGTGGTTTTCATACTTAGTCCCCGGCAAATGCCAATCTTCCACACTTTCCTTGCTGCCAACTGCAGTCCAGCCACTGCTTTTCCTGCTCGGGACGTCTTTGGGGGGTGATGACTCTCCCAGCCGAAGCATATGAATCCTTGAAGAGAAAGAATGATAGAGTCTCCATTAAAACTTGTAAAATTCTGTGTGTGTTTGCTTGTTTGTTTTTGAAATGGAGCATACTATGTAGTTTAGGCTGGCCTCAAATTCAGTCTTCCTGCCTCAGCCTCCCCAATGATAAGATTACTGTTGTGCACCAATGTGCCCAGCCACACACACACATAACTGCAGTACCCGTAAGGCGTTAATAGCACTTTCAGTCTCTGTGGCACTATCATTCAGTAGCACAGAGGCCTCTCCCATGTCTAGTCCATCGCTGGCACACTGTCACGTTCATTCCTTTTCTCCTGACTCTGGAATCAGATCTGCCCTGGGTATCCTAATGGTCTGATGTAGGACAATAAGCATCCTTGTCACGGGCTTCCGGTTTGGCGCCACTCCTAAGCTCCTCCTAGTCCTTGACAGTAGCAGGTGATGTGAGCCTGGACATGCACACATCCTCTCTGTCCCATCAATGAGCATTCAATAGAAAGCCAGTTTCCAGCCCCCCTTCCCTTCTCTTGCAACAGTGCTCACCGGTGAGCGTGTTAGGAAGGATTTGGCCTAAGGACAGCAGTTCCCGGAACTGCGAGGCGGCATAAAAGGACAGCTGCTTGGAGACCGCTCTGCCTGACAGCAGACTCGCATGAGTGACGTCTGAACTATTCCTATGCTAAGCCAACTGGCCAGGTTTTACCATGACATAGATTGTCTAGCGTAATCGATATAAAGCCCTTCTGTGAACTAGAAGTACCCTCTTCGGTGCCACCACCGAGAGAAGGGAAATAATAACCTCATAATTGAAGGACATAACACCCATGCTGGAGCTGTAAGCCATCAGACTCAATTCTTAAATTATGTATAAAGGTCTACTGAAAGATGATAAGGAGAAAGTGCTAACCTTTATATTGTTGCTTTGATAGACGTGAACTCTGAGCTGAGCATGGTGGTACGTGCCTTTCATCACAGCAATCAAGAGACAGAAAGGCACACCCTGTGAGTTCGTTCAAGGCCACCCTGGTCTACATAGTAAGACCCTGTCTCCAAAAAACAGGCAAGTGGTAGCACATGTCTTTAATCCTAGCACTCAGAAGGCAGAGGTGGATGGATCTCTGTGAGTTTGAGGCCAGCCTGGTCTACAGAATGAGTTCCTCCAGGACAGTTGACAGCCAGAGCTACAGAGAAATCCAGTAAGACAGTGGGGAGCCTTGAGTTGCTAATGGTGCAGCGTGGCAAAGTATGTGCTTAGCATGTGTGATGCCGTAATCCAGTCCTCAGCATCACAAAGAGAGCTTTTGTAGCCCTTTATATGACATTATGTTCTTTGCCTGTGGACAAAGCATTGATCACAATGGCAGACGAACCACAGATTCCAAGGAACAACCTTTGGTTACTTGACTCAGGCTAACAATATGTCAAGCCACCACTGGGCTGTGCATGGCATCTAGAAACCAATTGCATATTAAGAAGTAGTTAAATTTTTCTTTTCCTTACTGCATTCCTAACAATAATTACACGTATGTAGCACAGGTGTTCTGGGCACAGTGGCGTGTGTACCATAGGGATCCAATAAATATTCATGAGCGAGGATGGGCTGATTGCCATTGACTGGTGGAGCGATCTTCATGGCCGCTAATATTCAGAACAGATTTACTATTTTGAAGTCAACACCCAAACCAAAAATTTGCCCCTTGTTGCCAAGCCTTCAGGACTCCCATGAGAGCATGAAAGTGCTGCCATTGACTTCCTGTGTGGCTCTCTGTTTCTCTCTTTGAGATCAAGCCTAGTTTTTCTTATTCTGATTGGCTGCTCCGCTGGTTTATACAGACGTAACTTTAATTCTGCCATCTTACCCAGAACCTAAATTTCCAGGTCTTTCCTGACAGTGACTCAATAGTACTCAATAGTTTGCAGCTCAAACTTCTCAAATTAATTTGTCTCCCCCTGTTGGGATAGGCCTAAATGACTGGGCCAGCCATATGGAATATTAATCTCACATGCAAATGAGGCATTAGTGGTCATTAACTACTGCACATTTTGGTGAGCAGCGAGCCATTTATTATTTATCAAACACAAGATTAAGAGACCGTTTGGATCAAAAATCCTGTTGCAAAGAATTTAATAAAAATTCCCTAATTTTCAGAATAAAAGAGAATAAATTAGTCAGCCATTACATGACCTTCACTGCCTGGGGACCTGAGCTGTCCTGGAAACTGCAAATTGGGGTGTTGGCTGCAGCCTTGGGCTGCCAGGACACCTTAGGGGACCACAAGCCAGAGAGGGAACCGGCAGGGCAGATCTTGCAAAAGGATGAAGACAGAATACTGAGTATGCTCATACACACAGGGGCTGGACCACAGTTCTTTCTACAGTACGTCTCTCGTTCAGGAAGGGGCAGTGTACGCGTTTATCCATGGCAAACCAGAGGACTTGCTGGCACTAGCACTGTCGTGACCAGCAAAGGACAGGGAGAGGATCACAATGGCTGCTAAGGAAGTAAGCATCTGAAAGTGGTACACTCCCTTAAATAAAAAAATCAAACATCTCTTTGCACTTTATTACTGATCTACGTGGGGTTTTTGTCCTTCTTCGTTTTGAAAAAGGGTATTACTATGTAGTTCAAGCTAGCCTGGAAATCATTATCCTCCAGCCTCAAACCCCTGTATGTTGGAACTAAAGGCAGGGGCCACCACACTGGACTTATACTGATTCTTTCATGTTTTTGTTTCATAGACTAAAAAACATCACACCAATGCTGGTACAGTGAAGACTGTCCCCAAAGAGTCTCAGGCAGTCAGCTTGAGATAAGAGGGTCTCTCCCTCCTCCTCCCAGCTGTTTCTGTCTTCATCAGAAGAAACCTGGAAGGGCAGAGCAAAGGGACGTCAGAGGAGGTCCCGGTCCCTGGTGTCTGGTTGAGGGCACTGTCACAAATTGTAGAGTAATACCAGCAGGGTTGAAAGCCAGGAGGGCTCCCTCCCACAGCTCCCAAATGCGCGCCTTAACTGTGTTGCTAGAGGTGGCTCTGGGGTGTTTTTATGTTGGGGCCTCATGGCATCACATCAGCTTCGGGTCCCCTTTCTCCCGAAACGAGCCCATGTTGTAAAACAGCTCAGCTGCAGTAAGCAGGCCTCCAAACGACGCTGGGCCGCACATCCCTCCATCTGCCATAACACTGGGAGATGGTGATGAATTTTGATGGGGCAGAAAACAACTCTATCTGTGCCGGGAGGACAGCACACAGCAAAGGTCAGTGAGGAATCTTTTTCGAAGAGAAGTTTTGGACACGCTCACACTTACTGACGTGCTTTTGCATAAGTGCGGGCTATTTCGCGAACGTGGTTCATACGTTGCTGCCTGTTTGCCAGATATAATACCACGTTTAGTTACTTAAGCAGCCCACATCATACCAAGAAATGTTCTGAGAAGTGAAAGCTTTGTCAAAATACATTCTTTTGGAGGGCCTGAAATGCAGCTACTCAAGGGGCTGAAAAAGAGGACTTCCTGGGCTCTTGAGTTAGGTCAGAGCCTAGAAAACTTAGAAGATCCTGTCTCAGATATAAAAGTATCTGGAGAGTCAATGGCATAGCTCGGTGGTGGGCACTTGCCTGGCATTTGTTAGGCCTGGCATCCGGTCCCTCATACCAAAACAAACATCATCATTATTCTTTTTTTTTCTTCCGAGACAGGGTTTCTCTGTGTAACAGCCCAGGCTGTCCTGGAACACTCTCTCCGCTCTCTCCGCAGACCAAGCTGGCCTTGAACCCACAGAGATCTTCCAGTCTTTATTCTTATTGGCATTTAACAGCTGACTTTTAGAGAGAATCTTTCAAAGGCATTTCTGAGGTCACATTCAGGCACTGGACAACCCTTACTAAATTATGTGAGGGAAAGGGCGTGGGTGTGGAAAGAAGCAGCTGCACCACCCACGAGATTTCCCTGTTACGGTCTGGAAGCAGCAGTAACACCTGAGGTTCAGGGCCTGCTGCAGAGGGCTCCCCCCCCAAGGCGACACAGAATTCCTGGGCCTCTCATAAAACACAAACACTGGACTTCTCCACTCAAGAGCATTTTCCCAAAGAATACAGTTTATCAAATAAATACAACACGGAACACAAGTTCCCACCACGCTGTGGTGACTGTGCGCCTGGCTCCCACTATTCCCACGGCTGAACTGGCTGCTTGCGTAACTTAAGTTTGCCCCTCCTGCAAGCTGGTGAAGCCAAAAGATTGAAGAACAAATGGAAGACATAAAAACTGCAACCCAGAGAGGCATGCTTCTTCTCTTTCTGCTTCTTCCGCTTCTTCCTCTTCTTCCTCTCCAAGTGGTCAGCACATTTAAGAAGCAGCAGTCACAATTATACAGCTATCATAGAAACATTTTAGAATTTGAAAGTACATTAAATCGGCACAAGAGGACAGACACAAAAATGTGGTCTAATGTCAACTCATTGAGTAAATTTAATGCACTATAAATTGCTCCATTTAAAACCAAAATGTCCAAAAATTATGGGAGACTTTTTAAAATTAAAAAGTCTCTATTCAGGAAATGGACAGATAATTTTCTGGGGCTGCCATAATGACCAATACAAATTGTCAGATAAGAAATTGAGCTGTGTTGAGGGGTATCAAAATGAACAAAAGATTCTTTTTCCCATAGACTCCAAACATAAGCTGTGATGGCCTGGCATGAAATCGTAGGTAAATCTGTTGACTTTCAATTCCACACATCAAATTGCTTTCCTTTCTGCAAGGGAAGGAGGCATAAATAACAAAAATGAAGGCATGAAAAGATGGAAATTTGATCCTGAACTTCTCCAAAAGATTAATAATAGTAGTAGTTACAGCTTATGAATCCTGACCATAAGCCAGGCATGGGGATAAGCATTTTCTGTGTGTATTCAAAATAATCCTCGTAAGTAACGGTTGTCATTATCCTAAAATTACAGATGAGGAAATCGTCTGTCTTTCCAAGGTTCTCCCCCAAACTCCAACAGTTGCAATGAAAATTGCCCACTACTGGCAAGAATGGAGTTACCTAGGTCTGGGCTCTGTGGGTGTCCCACAGCAAACAGGAAGCCAAAGGCGTGGCTCAACCTAAATTGAATTTCATCTGGGTTCCTGCTGGAGCTCTGAGCAGCTAAGTCCTTTGTGAAATCTCTCATCAGTATGCTGGGACATATCAGCAAACGGCTCAGAGCTCTCTTCTCAGAGGCCAGTAGATGTCACCGGAACATTGCACAGCCATCAGTTTGGTTGTAGGTATTAAATAATTTGACATTCGTGTAAGATAATTAATAAACCATGGTTACTATCAAAGTCTTGTTCTCACAGAAATTTAGTAGCCTGAGCAAATGAGTACCTTCAGAGTTTCAAAGCAATAGGTGCTACAAAATGGACTTGCTTCCCAAACGGGAATATATATTAAATTTGCTGCATCTCCAAGGCCATGAGCTGTGGCATCATGAATAGCAGCCAGATACTAGAGGTATCACCATTTATCACCAGGAAACTATCCAAAGAAATCACAGCAAATCCATACAACCAAGCACCATGCTAATGGAGGAAATACAGGAAGAACATTCTCTACCACCATAGAATTATGAGAATATATTAATAAGTAACATAAGCAAGGAGCCAGGGGGCAAGATGTATCGTCTTCTGAAATCTCAAAGCCCGCCCCTAGACACACCTCCTTCAATAAAGCCACACCTCCTATTCCTTCCCAAACAGTTCTGCCAACTGGTGACCAAGTATTCAAACATATGAGCCATTGGGGGTCATTCTCATTCAAACCAACATGTCAGGCATCCAAATTTTCAACTGTAGGTCCCTACTCTCTGATATAATTGGACCCAATGTCCCTGTGAGGAAAACACTCTCATCTTCATTTTACAAGTAAATAAACTAAAGCATGGAAAAGTGAAGACATCTTTTCAGGGCCCTGTACAGGCCTTTTCTCTGACAACTTCACTGGTGTATATTTTGGACCTATTAAATCAAGTGTATAATTCAATAACTTTTAGTAACATTGTCCAGTGCTGCAGCTGTGGCCATAAATCATCTCCAGGCATTTCTATCTCTCCAATTGACTCTCTGATGCTCTTCATAGTTAATTTATTCTCATATTCTTACCCCAGGAAATGATTAATCTACTTTCAATCTCTGTAAGTTTGCTTTTCCTGAACATTTTATAATACAAAATCATACATATGTAGTATATATCTTGTACAACTGGCTTTTTTAACTTAGCATCTTTTTGAGTTTCGTCCATGACACAGAATGTCATTCATCCATCCTTCTTCGCTGACTACTGGTACTCCATCGTATGGATATACCAGGGTTTTGTCTATCTACTCACCAGTCTGCAGACACTTGGATTGTTCCAGTCTTGAGCTATTATGAGTAACACTGTTGTATTTCTGACAGGTCTTTCTTTTTTCATTATTTATACACACACACGTGTGCGTGCATACACACACACATCATTTTTTGCTGGAAAAATTCCACGTCTCTGTCCTTTGTCCATTTGAGACTTTATTTTCTTATTAATTTTAGGTTATAATTGCTCTGTGTAAACTCTCTACAGCCTTTTATTGCATGTGTTATACAACCATACCCTCTCAGTCTGTTTCTTGTCTTTTCATTTTTACCTACTTTTGCCTAATTTTTATTGATTCTTTGGGAATTTCACATCATGCACCCCAATCTCACTCATTTCTCAGTCTTTCCATATCTTCCCTTCACCTTTGTAGTCTCCCCACGCTCCCCGAAGAGAAAAGAAAAAAATAACAAAACAAAATAAAACATACTTTGCTCCTCTGTCTCTCCCACCTCTCCACCACATGTTCATTCGCTGTGGGGGCCTCGGGAGCTGCTGTGTGTTACACGGAATACTCTTTTGCCCAAACAGATCTACTTGCAAATGTCCATCGCAGTGAGTCGTTGGTCTGGTCCAGGGCCCCTGGCTCTGGTACACCATCAGTCCTGGACGCTTCTCTTGGAGATCCTGCTGCTGCCCCAAGTCATGGAGATCCTGTGATTATGGTCCCACAGGCCGTGCACGTGCTCCAGGAGTTCATACATAGCGTAGATGTTGGGATGGGCCAACTCAAAGCTCTGGATGTGGGCCTGGTAGTAACTGAGTTGGTAAGCCCAGGCCTCCATCAGGAATTACCCCACCTCAGACAAGGGGTAGGGCCAGTTCTTCCATGCCATCAGGACCAGCACTGTTCCCACACACGCTCTGCCTATATGCACCTGCAAGGGGCAGGGGCAGCTTCCCTTTGTGTGGTAGCCAGTGAGGAGTGGGGCCAGCTCTCCCGTAAGAGAAGGGACCAGCTCAGCACCTCAAACATCAGCATGTCTTTAGGCAGCTGTCCATACTGCAGGCATCCGCATGGTCTTTGGAAGTAACACATGTCATGGACCCTGACATGGTCCCTGGCTTGCTGCTCAGGCCTGGACACCAATCACATGGCCTCAGGTGATGACAGAGCATGGATAGCCACATGGCATCAACACAGACTCTGCCTATGGTAGAGTCATGAACCTAGACGTGCCCTTGGAGGCAGCACAGGCCCGGACATCACATGGCCTCAGGGTGCAGGGCAACTACTCACTTCTACCTGTTCCTCTGCAGTCCCATCTCCAGTTCTGCCTCTTCTCCGCCATGTTTGCTCATCACAGTGGCACCAGCAGCAGGCGGATCTCTGCCACTATCTTCTGCCCACCCGCCTGAGCTGAGCCATTTCACTTCTTAATTGTGAAGGCAAGCCTGCTGGGCTTCTGATATTTCATTTTATATTTTATCTTTAGGCCAATACAAAGAGAGCCGGCAGATAATAACATGGACTCTCCCTTGCCCCCTTACTTTTTTAAATCTTTCAACATTTCTCTTGGTGAAGTTTTCTTTTGTTCTTTTGAGACGGGATCTCACTCTGTCAACCTGGCTGCCCCGGAGCCTGATAGGTACGCCAGGCTGAGAGGAGTAGGGGCACAGCTTCCACCAGGCTGAGAGGGGTAGGGGCACAGCTTCCACCAGGCTGAGAGGGGTAGGGGCACAGCTTCCACCAGGCTGAGAGGGGTAGGGGCACAGCTTCCACCAGGCTGAGAGGGGTAGGGGCACAGCTTCCACCAGGCTGAGAGGGGTAGGGGCACAGCTTCCACCAGGCTGAGAGGGGTAGGGGCACAGCTTCCACCAGGCTGAGAGGTGTAGGGGACACAGCTTCCACCCTACCAAGAAGCTGATAACTACTAACAAAAAAAAAATTGGCCGGGCGGTGGTGGCGCACGCCTTTAATCCCAGCACTTGGGAGGCAGAGGCAGGCGGATCTCTGTGAGTTCGAGACCAGCCTGGTCTACAAGAGCTAGTTCCAGGACAGGCTCCAAAACCACAGAGAAACCCTGTCTCGAAAAACCAAAAAAAAAAAAATTAGATTTCTCCAGTGGAGTCTTTCTAGGCATAGTAACCATACTTAAGGTTAAGCCCAATAACAACCAAAACTTAACAGTATTTTTATAGACCTTTTTGTCTCATATTGCTTTGTTTGGGGTTTATTTTTTTTCTTGCTGATCTTTTGCTTTTATATTACAGTTTCGGATTTTGTGTTTTTATGTGTGTGTGTTTCTTCTGTTCTTTCCTTTTTAAAATTCTGGTTGGTTGGTTGGTTGGTTGGTTGGTTGGTTGGTTGGTTGGTTTAACTGTGTTCTAAAGAGAAAGGGTGTGACATTGGGTGGGTAGGGAAGTGGGAACCTCCAGGATGAGTTGGGGTAAAGGAAGTGATCACAAATATATTATATAAAATGTTTTTTCCATAAAAAAAGAAGAGACCTAATTCCATCAACTCAACTCACCCTTAGAATGAGGGCAATCAGGGTTATCTAAATAAACTGGACCAGGCAATCTCCAAATAGATTGTCCTGGTTTTAAACTCTTCTAAGGTACATATTTCCAGACATAAGTCCTGATTACTTCTGGTCAAAAGGCCTAGTGGCCATTAGGATCTCTATGCTACAGCGTTTCAAGGGGAGAGCAGGCATCCATGCATGGTCTTTAGCATTCTCTGATGGGGTCTTTACACAAGTAACGGATGTTCTGTTTTCAGTAATTCTGCTCATTTGCATTGGTCCAAATAGAAAAAATATATTTGGAAATACATTTGAAATAAGAATCGCAGATTTATAGCTAAGACCTCAAAGATCATGGAAGCAGAAATCCTAAGTCATGTAAGCTGCTGGAACCAAAACCTTTACTGAGATGTCATCAGGTTGGTTAGGAGAACAAATGAATAGAGGAGAAAAAGAAAAGAGAAGGAAGATTATTTCGGATCCACAGTGGCTTTCCCAGCGTATTGTTAGGGTCCGCGGAACACCCCACAAAGCAAAGACCACCACTCACATATGCAATCAGCAAGGGTGTAGTTAATGATGGCACGCTTGGGTCAGACAGAAAGACAACAAAATGGCTGGGAAAGGGGACTAGGTCATCCAGAGCCTGATTGGTGGGGCTCCTTTCGCTTCTTTAACAGAATACTGAAACTGAAACCAAAACTGAGACCTAGCAGGGTACAGAAACTGAAAGTGAGCTCAGGCCCAGCAGAGCCTGACCCTGGAGCTATGGTGGCCTCTACACGCCAGTATCTTTTGATGTAGAATATTTTAAAAACAAGCATAGAATTATTTAAGAACCTAAAATATATAGTATTAATATCTTCAAGGACTAGGTTAGGAGAGGGATTTGGAATCTTGCATTTTTGTTTCCTTGGGGTTTTGAGGTTTTGGTTTAATTTTGCATTTCACACTGGTCTCAAAGTCTCAATCCTCCCACTTCAGGCTCCTGAGTGCTGGGATCACAGTCAGGCATAGCTATAGCTGCTAAGTCTGTGAAACCTTTGCATTTCATATATTTGTGACATTTATGAGAACCTAATCTAAAAGAATAAGATATCAGCTTGTCATTCTAATTTTACATGTATGAGTGATTTAAAATTGTGAAGTTTTTTTTAGCTTAAATCTTAATAGATCCAATACAGAATTTAATAGTTTTAAAAACTAAAGGTCTCCCATATTTATAAACTTAACATAATAAATTTATATAAGTTATTTAAGTATTCATAATATTTTTAAGTAAGGCAAGTATAATACTTAAAAAGAAATAGAATCTATTGAATTCATAAAAGCAATTTAAAAGGCATTTGACCAGATTTGTGAATGGAGCCAAACATTAATAAAATCTCCCTTAAACATGATCGCTATAACTTGCTGGACTGATAAGCCAAATATTTATAATTTAACTTAAAAGCTCCAGGATATACAAATTTAACCCTAAACCTAAGCTTCATAATAATTCAAAGGCTAATTTTAAAGCCTAACTTAATTCTGAATAATCTCTTTTGTGTACAAAACTGCATGAAGGACCTTAAAAAAATCACACTTGGCAGTTAGAGCAGACAGTCTCTCATGGAAGACATCATCACTCAGCAAGCATGGATGCAACACCTATTGCATGTAGAGATGTGTTAGAGACTGATGCGCTCACAGTCCCCTGCAGCACCTGCTAAGGATCTACAGTAGCCACGTGGGCAGAGGTCAGAGAGACCAGCATTGACCAGTGAAGTAGATCCGAGAGACTGACAGGATGCTTCTGAGATGACAGACCATGCTGCTGTTCCACTATGGAACCCAAGCATGGCCTTAGACCCACAAATGTGTGTGCTAGGAGTCCCGCGATATACATGCATGGGAGCGCCATAATGAGACCCATCGTTTCCCATATTAACTAACAACAGTAATTTTAAAAGAGGAAAGAAGAGAAGGGGAGATAAAAAGAGTAAGCTTGAGGCTAGTGAGATGGCTCTGCGGGGGAGGCGGGTTGCTTCCTAAACAGACCTGACATCCAGACACCCTGAGTCTGACCCAGGGCCGCCCCTCGTGGGAGGAGAGAAGCTGTCTGACCTCCACCTGAGTGTTTACTGTGCATGTGCACACATCAGCACTAAAGTACCGTTTAAGTAGAAAATGCATGGTAGGAGATGGTTTAGCCAGTTGTTAGCCACCCTCCCCAGCGTGGTGAAAACCACATGGGTTTGGTACCAATGGGGACACGGCAAAGAAGGGAAGACAGAAAACAAAAGCAGAGTGCTGCTGGATTCTGAGAAGTATCCTGGACCAAATCAAGGTGGAACGGTGGATCAGTCTTCTACACGTAATCCTGGGCATTTGAGAAAGGATGGGCTAGGTAGGCTCTGAGGCCAACAAGCCTAGCAGTTCACAGATGCCCAGGGTTCCCCAGGCCCGGCACATTGAAGCATGCATGCCTTGGCAGAGAACTCAAGGGCGCCTTGCTATGTAGCACAACACCACCCTGACACCATGAAGTCCAAGAAAGCTCAGGTACAGAAATCTCCACCACCCAGCTTAGAGCCAGGCTGCACACTACCCCGAGTACTGTCCCCGCCTGCCATTGGACCCTGACACGGTCATCACAAGGAGGCAGCCTCGGAGTCTGTGGCTGACAGAGAAAGAAAGACAAACCTTTGATTAAGCAATGTGCTCAAGGACACAGCTCTGCAGTGTCCTGTCGGAGCCAGGACTTGGATGAACTCTCCCAAGCAATAAGCTATATTGCTCCCCGTTCCAGAATATATGCTATCTGTCTCCTTGCTGAGAGACAGATGAGGTGGAGACCTGTCTTCATGCCTGGTGGCATGCAGAGGGTGGCAGCAAGCCAAAGGCAAGAGCCCAAGCAGAGAAAGAGATAATTCAGAGCCTGAGTCAGCATTGTTCTTGATGACAGTTAAGCTAATGGAAGCTACAAAACACAGCCAAGAAAAGTCTTTGTTTTTCTCCCTTTGCTGATGGGTATCTGGCTGCCTGGGGTCATTCAAAGGCTCTGGCGTGTGTGTGTGTGTGTGTGTGTGTGTGTGTGTGTGCGCATGTGTGTGTGTGTGTGTGTGTGTGTCTTAAATAGTGAAACGAATCAGCCCTGGTACCCTTGTACCCTTGCATCCCTCAAGGATGCCAAGAGCGAAAGGCGAGTTCACCTGGAAAGAAGGAACTTCAGAGCTAATTGTCAAGAGAGAATTGTGACCAAATCACCCAAGAGGCACAACCCACTTCCGTTTACAGTATGCACGTCAGTGCATTTGCACAGAGAACAACTTGCCTGGGCAATGCACGGGTGGGTAATTCAATCGGCATCAGGGTCACCAGAGCAAGTGACAAGGTACAAGTTCCCAAACCAAAGTGGCTAGCACTGAATCATGACTCTGGCTCTTACTGGCTGAGGGACTTTGGATGAAGGGGCTGACTGACCTTCTCAGAATCTAAAGTTCTCATATATGAAGCGAGAGTAACAATGGTTTCCCCATGCAGGGGTGCCATGATGGTTAAGCCAAACGATCCCTGGGGTGTGTTCAGCACCTCGCTTGGCATACATCCGACACTCGGTGATCCTACCTACTGAAGAACTTCACCCTCCCAGCTTTCTGGCCACTGCCCAGCTATCTTCAGCCCCAAGGCTCAGAGTTCAACTGCTGTGCGGTCTCTCCCCAGCCCTTTGAGTATTGGTATCACGGGCTCTAAAGCCGTGCACCAACAACCACAATAAGAAAGCCTTTTTAAATTCTTAGTCACAGGGATACTGGACCAATAGGAAGAGATCTCTGGGAGGTGCCAAGGACCCTGAGCTTATACTTCAGCAGAGACTGAGGGATACACAAGCGAAGATGGAAGGTTCTTTCGTACTGAGCTGTGTCTGGATGCTACAGGAGGAGGCAGATGGCTCAAACGCCTTCCTTCTTCTCCGCCTGCTGTGTAACGTCAGATAACGTAACTTCGCCAAGGACTGTTTCCCTCATCTGAAAGATGAGGATGATCCTTAACTCAAGGGGCAGATATAGGAACTGTTCCTAAGTAACATATAGGAGACCGACGTGCATAAACCGGAAGCCTTGGCTGAGTGTCACAGCCCCGTAATCCCAGCTCTCGGGGAACACGAGGATCATGATTTCAAAGCTAGCCTTGGCTCCATAGAGACAAAGCCGAACCAAACAGAAACAGAAAAAGGAATGGCAGTCCCTTCTCACTTAGAAAACCATCTCCTATAATCACTTATGCGGTTTGTTTCATGGTGATTTGCCTGAGGGGGAGATACGAAGGTGGGGCCTGAAATGATCCAGGTTTGGGCTTTAATCCTGACTAGAACAGGCCATGCTGATTCTCCCAAAGAAGTCAGAGATAAAGCCTCTGAGGGATGACCCCCACATTTTAAACATGTTGTCTCCTTATCC
Source organism: Chionomys nivalis (assembly GCF_950005125.1). Lineage (NCBI taxonomy): Eukaryota > Metazoa > Chordata > Mammalia > Rodentia > Cricetidae > Chionomys > Chionomys nivalis. The sequence continues at coordinate 26,273,654 of NC_080090.1, read as the reverse complement.
AAGGGTTGTTTCTGTTCCTCTAAGAGTCACTAAGGCAACTTGTTCGCTGACTCCGAAGGCTGAGTAGAAGCCGCACGTCACGGCACACTGCACTCCCGTGCCGTAACTTAATCCGCAGAAACACCGACAGAAAGAATATGGAAATGTTTATTTAGATAAACCTAAGAAACTGACATGAAAATAATAGAGCCAAACAGATTCTGTATTTAAAATGCCTGAACCAGCCAGAGCAGCTCGATGGGGCCACCTGCAGACTAAAATGGAGAATGCACACACTGTTCAGTGGAAAATTACTTCAGAGCCTCTCAGCCGGCGCAAGCAAGACAGAGAAGCCCAGTAAGCAGGGTTGTGGGGGAACTGATAGTCGCTCGTGCCCACTGTGTGTCAGCCTCGCTGTCTAGTCTCTTACTGAGCATCGCAGCATTGCAGCCCGTGTGTGCCACGTGGCTGCCAGCGTCACAGCTGGCTCTCCCTTCACTGGATGCCTTACAGGTGTGAACTCAGGGAGTCCTCGCCATAACTCTCTCAAGTAGGATTTACCGGCCATGAAAATGCAAGATGGGACACAAAGACGTAGAAATGACAAGACTGTAATTTAACAGAAAGATTCAACCTAATCTTGCATGGTCTTGTCAATCATGAAGCGAGCCTACCATAAAATCACACACACACACAAACACACACACACAAGCCAAAGGGAAATGACCCTAAATCGGTAATGCCATGAGGTCATCATAGTTTAGACTGTGACAATGATGTTCGTGAATTTGGAATTGTTTGGCTTTTGGTGAAGTTTGTTTTGTTTGTTGGGGGATATGGGTGTTAGTAAAGACTTTCACTGTTGTTGCTTAAATGGATAAATATGTTTACGTGGTTCAAAACTCACCAGGAGAAGCTGGGGCAACGGTTCATTCAGTAAACGCTTTCATAAGCAGAGGATCTGAGTTCAATCCTGATGTTAAAATCAAACGAGTGATGCCGGGCGTTGGTGGCACACGCCTTTAATCCCAGCACTCAGGAGACAGAGGCAGGCGGATCTCTGTGAGTTCGAGGCCAGCCTGGTCTACAAGAGTTAGCTCCAGGACAGGCCCAAAGCTACAGACAGACCCTGTCTCAAAAAGCAAACAAACTATCAAAAAACCAAACAGGTGTGGACAAACTTGCCTTTAATAGCACACATGGAAGCGGAGGGCCTCTGAGACTCGCTGCCAGTCAGTCTAGTCAAATCAAGCAGCTCCAAGTTTGGTGACAGACCCTGACTCTAAATAAATAGATAAATAGAAGGGAAAGTGATTGCGGAAGACACTTGATGCCTGACAGCATCCTTTGACCTCTCCCAGTACACACACATGAACACACATATCCATTAACACAAATTCAGCAGGTACCCAACAAGTGTTTCTTTCTTGCCCATGCTATTCAGTGTCTCTCCCTGTAGTCAAGCCAAGCTGTTCGTTTCTAGGGTAGCCGTACAGGGCTTTCTTATTGCAAATGCAAGCAGAAAAATACATACATACATAACCCATGTGGGTGGATGGAGGGAAGGCACACCCATGACTTATATTCACAAAGTTCTGTCCTGGCTCTGTTCCTAGGACCCTGAGGTCCTTCCCTGCTGGTACCTTCAGGTTCCATGTTCCTTGTGAGATTTCTTTTCTTGACTGGACACTCAAGTCACATCTAGGCTTTGACGCTACAGCGAAAGGCTCCGTCTGCAGATAAGTTTTCTTGTTTGAAAGTAGATCTGATAACAATGTAGATGCGAGATCACTGGTTGAAGAGCTGTGTGTGTTTGGTAGCTGGTTCTGTTCCCTTGCAGAAACTGTGATTCCCTGCCACTCCGTTTGCGCCTATGTTTGATCCAGGTGTTTCTGAGAGTCTAACTGTGTCAGCGCCTTTACACGCCCTCACGCACTGAAGACACAGTCTGAGATGGGATGGCTCATGAAAAGGACAACTTCGAAGTCGAACGCATGACTTCAAAATTGTGTTCTCACCAAAAAGGGAGAAATGTCCCAGTGATGACTATTTACTAAGGGTTCAAAACTGAAAAGGATAACTTTTACTTTAGTGAAACTCTATCTTTTTCTCTTGGGGTGTTGCCATCTACCGTGATGGTTATGGCAATGACGATGTAAATGAGTCCCCCCCCCCCGAGGTGTGCACCCTTAACCTCAGAAGCTGTAGCATAGCCTGTATTCTTACTTAGAGGAAGACGTGGAGAAGTGTTCTGTGTGGGCTGTAGCACGATACTCATGCTGAGTGAGGTGCAAATTAATGCCTTAGAGACGCTGCTGGATGCCAATGGTGGAGTGAATTCCCCGTTCTCTCTTTGAGAGCTTACAAGACCTTTCCGTGACCAACCCAGACACAGCCGAAATAAGCTATCAGCTTCACACCGAAAGGAAGGGTGTGCATGCATGGCATCTACAGAAGACCATAATATAAGACACAGATTCTGAGCCACCCACTTGCTGATGCTGTGTGTTACTTTGTTATCCTAGGGAGGGTGGATGTGGCCTGTGGTCTGTGGTCCAGTACAGTTAAGTGGTGCTGGGTTTCGATACCTCTCACCAGGCATCTCTCAACATCACCCATTCTGGCAGGTATCCTGGACTAGCTGGGTTCTGCTTCCCACTGAGTAACCCTCATCCTGAATTGGATTGAACGTGGGGCAGAGAAACGTTATGTGGGCGTGTCCTGCTTAGGATAGAGGTTCAGGGGAACCCAGAATATCTTGTATTTTGTCACCAGGATAGCTTGGCTGCTGGGTACCAGGAAGAAGATGCTGCAGAGGTGGCCATATTTGCCCCTCCTTTATCTCTGGCATTGTATCTGGGCCTCACAAAAGAACGATTGGAGAAGTACGTGAAGGCGATGACAGTAGAGGAGGCTCATGTCTAACTGCAGGCGCTCCAAGAGCTCAGCCCTAGCGATACAGGGATCTGGCAGTAACGCAGCCCTAAGGATGAGGTCCACGGGTGGAGTCCAGATTTAGCCCAGCAAGGCTGTTACTGCTGGAGTCAGTAACTTCAAGCCTCTCTGTTGTTTACAGGAGTAAACGTGAATTAAAAAGGTTACTGACTATCTAGAGTGACTAAGATTGTCATATCTATTTGAAAAGGCTTATTTATTTATTATTTTTATTTTTATTTTTTTTGGATTTTCGAGACAGGGTTTCTCCGTAGCTTTTGGTTCCTGTCCTGGGTCTAGCTAGCTCTTGTAGACCAGGCTGGCCTTGAACTCACAGAGATCCACCTGCCTCTGCCTCCCAAGTGCTGGGATTAAAGGCGTGCGCCACCACCGCCCGGCCTTATTTTTATTTTTATGTTATATGTGTGTGCCTACTTGTCTGTAAGTGTACCACATGCATTTGTTGAATCCCATGGGACTGGAGTTAAGGCAGCTTTTCAGTCACCCTGTGTGAGAGCTGGGAACCAAACCCAGGTCCTCTGGAAGAGCAGCAAGTGCTCTTAACCACTCACTGAGCCGTCTCTTCAGCTCCAAGATTGCCCTATCTGAAAGATGACACCGTTTATTAAATAAACTAATGACACCCAATTTACAGCTAATCTAAAGACGTTGTTTCTCTGATCTAGAGAATTTCCTTACAGCAACCTTGTCTATCATTTTTTCTCATTATTGGGTACAATAGTGCCACCTAGTGGGCAATATAGAGGTAGCACTCGCAAAAAAGGGGTCATGGAAGTTAGAGAAACTGCTCCTCAGGGCCACTAGTTCCAGTTTCAACATGTTCTCCCATCTCCTCCTTTGCTAAAGCAGAGACGTGAGAAGTTAATAAACCTTGTTCCATCTACCACACGTGCCCTTGTGGAAATGACAATATCCGCCTGAGAGCCACTCAGATCACGGGCGACTCTTTCATTTAAGGGAAAAAGCAATAGGAGTAGCCAGGGTGGTGTAGCAGTGGTCTGGCCAGGTCTGGCTCCAGGGACTCAGGAGAGGTTTGGTTGCCCCTTGAATGTTCCCAGCTTCCTGTGTCAATATGCTACCATCGTGTGACCCATTCCCTTTGGAAGTCAGAGAGCTCACCATACCTGGGCGCTGCTTTAAGCTTCGCCAACATTCCAAGGAAGAAAGGTGAATTGGGGTTGAGAGAAACTGACTACTAAAGAATCTGAAAGAAAATGTGTGTATTAGATACAGTTAGATGGATCTGGAACTCCTTGCATGGTGACAACAATGAGCTGATATCTAGATCCTGATGAAGATGGAGCAGAGGCTGCGGCGAGATGGAGTCTGGGAGGCGAGAGGTGAGACAGAAGTTAGAGGAATATGAGACACTTTGCCACTCCTAAATTGTCTTCTCTCTGATGACAGATTCTCAGAGCTTCTCCAGGGCTACTCCGACTCCCCAAGAGCAGCTGGGTACCCTTCCATCCAACTCAGTAGCTGACGCGATTTGCAGCAGGCCCACAAGGTAAGGGCCCCATAATGCAAGGCACCCCAGAGTCTCACACCGGTCCCTCGTCCCAGATCATGGACTAGCCTCATCTGCATGGTTCCCGCAACTGTCTCTTCAGCTGGGAATTCTAAAACAACTTAGACAACCCGGGAAAGGCTTGACTGCAGTTGGATTACCATACAGGATATCGTTGTTAGGTAGACAAACGAACAGCCAGTTGAAGAGGTTCATAAAACCGGAGACAACGGTGTGGTTCACCTAGGCTAAGAGTGGGGCGGGGAAGTCTGTGGTTAAATAATTCAGAGACTCAAACTCAGGGTAGGAATATGGATGATTAAATCCCCTAATGTGGCAGGAGAACTATTTGATTTCTGCCACACTTCTTGGACTGAGGTCAGATACCCCGAGACCAGATAATCCAGGCTTATGTTTGTCCCTCGTCATCAGCCTGTCGCACACCAGTGGCCAGAGACGAAGACAAAGGTCAGGCCAAGAGCAGATGAGGCCAATGTTCCACAAGCTTAGACTCTGATCATTTCTTCATTTTTCAGTCAGACACTTCGGACGCAAAGACTTTGTAAAGAGAATGTCATCTTATCAAGAAGGAGAAAGGGCTTTGGATAGGAAAGGAAGGCGTTTCTGGGCCGGAAGTTCCACCCAGTAAGTCACCTTTCATTACGTCCCAAAGATGCCAACAGTGCCATGCAGCTCCGGGTGACTCAGCTTAGGGCCAGTGACTGATCTTAGTCTATTTGCTTCATTAGCCAAAGGCACCCTTCTTGTTCAGAGATGCTTAGGTTTTCATTTTGAAAGTGTACACATCCCATCTACTTGCTCCCAACTCTCATGAGGGGAGTATATGTCCTTGCCTGCCAATGTTGGGCTCTACCTTGGAGCTTCTTTTGTGGATGTAAGTGCTGGAAGACACATACTGTGGGGTTTTCTATATGCGCATACATATAATAAAGTTTTTAAACAGAGCACTGGAGCCAGGTGTGGTGATTCATGCCTCTAATCTTAACACTCTGAGGTTGAAGCGGAAGACCACCAGTCTGAAGCCAGCCTGGAGTAAGTAACAAGCCACAGTCAGCCTGGAATTTATATCAAGATCCTGTCTCAAAACAAAAGCAAAAGCAAGCAGGTCCAGTAAGGAAGAGACTAACAACTAATAATATTGTAGAACAGCTCCAGCAAGATGCTGTAACAAGGACAGTGTGGCCATTCCTCTGAGAATGCCCTGGTGTGCTGCTGCTCTTACGGCAAAGTCCCCGTGCTGGCAGGATGCAAGGTGAATGACTAGGTGTCTATGCTGTCGCCAGACTCTGCAGTCTGAAGTGGGACTACCAAACCAGCATGGGCTCGCTTTCCTTCCTTCTGCAGGTGCACGGGTAGAGAGCTCAGCAGCCTCACAACAGGAAAGTTGAGGACCTTCATCCTTTCACCCAAAGGAGGCGCTGGACCACTTTCTTTGGCATGTCTAAGTTGCAGAATCTCATTACTACTCTTGTGCTTTGGAGGTTAAGAGTCACTGCGTCAGTCGGTCTGAAAAGTAGAGATGACTGCTAAGTGACCAATGGGCAGATAGCAGCAACAGTGTGAGAGGATGCCTTACAACCCAGGTGGCACGGATTGGTACACCCCAGTGAATAACAGACATTGCTAAGGTGCATTCAAATACATTATACAGTTAGTTTATACAAATACACTGTATATACATACACACAAATGTATATATACATACATATGCATTGTTAGAACAGTGTTGTGAGATATTTTATCACACTGTGCAAAGATATGTCATCGTGATTGGTTTAATAAAAAGCTAAATGGCCAATATCTAGGCAGGAGGTCTAGACAGGACTTCTGGACAGAGAGAGCTCTGGGAAGAAATAAAAGGGCTCACCAGCTGAGGAGATATAAAAGACACAAGACACATGGCAATGCGTAGATTAATAGAAATGGATTAATTTAAGTTACAAGAGCTAGTTAGAAACAAGCCTAGGCTAAGGCCAAGCTTTCATAATTAATAAGAAGTCTCCGTGTTGTTATTTGGGAGCTGGTGGGCGGATGGAGAAAGACTGCTACAAAACAGTTTAAGTCCACACGAGGAAACTGCTTTGAACAGGATCACATACAGTAGAAAGTGTGCATTGCAAGAGCCTTCGAAAGTATGTTATCTCTTATTCTAGCACAGAACAACAATGCAAATTATGATAAATGAGTTAACAAGGTTAAGTCGTATACAGTATAGTGCCCACATGCCCCATACTGTCAAGGCAAACTATGCAGTTTGTAAATGTTCCCAACAGAAAAGATAGTTAAGTTTGATGCTTAAGTGTCAGTTATCTGAACTATTTACTATGTGAGCACTAACTCAGTCAAATAGCCGCTATGAGAAAATTCTCTTAGTTTTATTGTTTGGGTTTTTGTTCGGTTTGTTTGTATTCATACAGGATCTCAAGTATTTCAAGTTGGTCTCAAACTTGATATGTAGCGTGAACTGGCTTTTAACTCCTGATGCCCCTGCCTTCACCTTGCAAATGCTCAAATTACTGGCATTCACCCTCAAACCCAGTCTTAAATTCTCTTCATACATCTTGACACTTCCCTTCTTCTGATCTTCAAGCCCAAACTCCAAATGTTAGCGAGCTGCACAGGTGTACTGAGGGACAGCGTGGTGTGACCACTGGAGATTCATTTCCTTGTGGTATCAGCATGACCTGGAGAAAAGGACAATTATACCTGTTTCTACTTGACCAATTCATCATTTAATAATCCACAGCCAAGAAGAGAGCAATGAACGCATGAGTGCTGCACAGGCCCCTCTCCCCATTACACTATACCATCCAGAATGCCCTGCTCAGACAACAGTTCCTCTCACACTTAATCTGGGTCTTCCTGTATCAATCAGATAACCACGATAATCCCTCAGAGATGTGCTCAAATAGATTTCGTTAAGCTGTCATCACAAGTGGTAATCAGCTCATTTCTTCCAAGCCTGCATGTCAGTTCTGCTCTGAGGATTATGGTAGCACAGATGTGCATGTGCGCGCGCGCACACACACACACACACACACACACACACAGCATGCACGCACAATTTAACAACCAAAAATAACAAGATCCACAGTCTGGAAGGTTGCATTTTGTCTATGCAAATTACCACACAGACCATGAAATGTAAAAAGACAGTTTCAAAAATCAAATGATCCCATAACAGATTTGTAAAGATGATCAAAATTCAGCAGGCTTCATGTGCTGCTGCTCCGAAGATGGTTTCCTAGGCAGTTGCCCGAGTCTGTGAGCAGCGTATCCTACAGCCTTTGGTATTCTAGGAAGGACTGATAATATTCATTTCCTTTCAAATCAGGCATTTTCCAGACTAGCAATGTTCAGCAGCCAGCCGTCAGTGGGCAAGACATTCCTGCTGCAGGGCTGTGTGTTGAGAATCCAGAAGCACAAACGCCTTCAGTAGACTGACCTCGAAAGCGAGCTTTCCCTTCCAGCAAGGCTCATGAAAGGGAAAGCCTGCCTGAGAAGACTGAAGCTCAGGTCATTGCAGGTAATGGGAAGAAATGAGGCAAGTATAATGTTTGTTTCCTTGGTTCACAGACCCAGAATTCCATTTACATGTGTGACAGAGAAACAACCTGCACATGCCTGTGAAGTTCAAAAGTGGAATAAAAGTATTCACAAAATCTTTCTATCTTAGTCGGTGTTTTATTGCTGTGAAGATAAACCATGACCATGACATCTCTTATAAGGAAAACATTTAATTGGAGGTGGCTTACAGTTTCAGAGGTTTAGTCCATTATCATCACGGCAGGCGGCAGCATGGCAGCATGCAGGCAGACAAGGTGCTGGAGGGGTAGCTAAGAGTTTTACATCCGGATCAACAGGCAGCAGGAAGAAAGAGCCACTGTGCCTGACTTGGGTCCATGAAACCTCAATGCCTACCTGCAGTTTCACACTTCCTCTAACAAGGCCACACCCACCCCCAACAAGACCACACCTCCTAATCCTTCTAAGTAGTGCCATTCCCTGATGACTAAGCATTCAAATATGGGAGCCTATGGGAGCCATTCTTTTTTTTTTAATTTATTTATTTTATTCTTTTTTAATTAAAATTTCCACCTCCTCCCCATTTCCCATTTCCCTCCCCTCCTCCTACACATTGCCCCTTCCCCCACTCCCCTCCCCCTCTCCCCACTCCTCTCCCCCTCCCCCCACTCCATTCCCCCTCCCTCTCTCGATACTGAAGAGCAGTCCAAATTCCCTGCCCTGCGGGAAGTCCAAGGTCCTCCCACTTCTATCTAGGTCCAGGAAGGTGAGCATCCAAACAGGCTAGGCTCCCACAAAGCCAGTTCATGTATTAGGATCGAAACCTAGTGCCATTGTCCTTGGCTTCTCATCAGCCTTCACTGTCCGCCATGTTCAGAGAGTCCAGTTTCATCCCATGCTTATTCAGTCCCAGTCCAGCTGGCCTTGGTGAGTTACCAATAGATCAGTTCCACTGTCACAGTGGGTGGGTGCACCCCTCGTGGTCCTGACTTCCTTGCTCATGTTCTCCCTCCTTCTGCTCCTCATTTGGACCTTAAGAGCTCAGTCCATTGCTCCAAATTGGATCTCTGTCTCTATCTCGATCCATCACCAAATGAAGGTTCTAAGGTGATATGCAAGATATTCATCAGTATAGGATAGGGTCATTTCAGGTTCCCTCTCCTCAGTTGCCCAAGGTACTAGCTGGGAACATCTCCCTGGACACCTGCGAGCCCCTCTAGAGTCAAGTCTCTTGCCGACCCTAAGATGGCTCCCTTAATTAGGATATATATTTCTCTGCTTATGGGAGCCATTCTTATTCAAACCTCCAATGTCTATAACTTAAGGGTCAGCTTGCTTATTTTAAAAATTCTAGAAATAATGTGCTGGTTGGCTTTGGGCTGTTGTAATAATTGTCACCCCAAACCAGATGGTTTTAATCACCAGAAATGCATTGTTTCACAGTCTGGAGACCAGGAGAAGGTGAGAGTCGAGGTAGGGGCAGGGTTGGTTCACCGAAGGATAAATCCATTCCAGACCTTCTCCAAGGCCTGACCCTGGCTGTTTTATCACCGTGTTGCTCTGCATTGTCTTCCTCTGTGCATGGCTCTGTCCCCAAATCTCTCTTTCAGCAGGACAGCAATAACAGGGTTAAATCTCACCCTAGTGATTTTACTTTAGAATGGAGAACACGGTGAAGATCCTATCTCCACATATGGTCACATACTGAGAATCTGGTGTAATAGACTCAGATCTGAGCCCGCAGCTTCCTGATGAAGTACCAAGGCTCTTGTGTCCCAAGACAAAGGCTCACACTGGGGACAACTAGAAATAGGAACAGACAGCTTATTTAGAAAGGGAAATCACTGTTGAGAACGGGAGTAGGCTGTGAGCTAAGGGTAAAATACCAAACAATGTCCACCACGAGGCCCATGACCCTCAATAGGCCATCTACAAAGTATCAGCTTCTCCGTGTTTTTATAGTGTGGGCTTTTACCATGTATACTCTGTCAAACGATGAAGTCCCATTATGTTATTAGAGTCCCAGGTGGGGAAAGACTTCCAGTGTTTCTCTTCAAACTGGCTTTTTTTTTTCATATGTCGATCTTCTTCATGGTTCTCTCTCTCTCTCCCTCTCTCTCTCTCTCTCTCTCTTTCTATATGTATATTTATAAAATCTTTTTTATGAGAATGTCATACACAATACAGTGCTCATGTCAATCTTGGTGCAGGCTTCTCTAGTCTCTACTCCATTGCCACACTGGGATTTAGACTGTAGCATCTGAGTTTAGGGGTTGGTGACACACATCTGTCCTCCTAGAACTCAGGAGGACTGACTGAGACTCGACAATTTATTTAGCCTGTACTGCCCCTCCCCAAATAAATCATTCATTCATCTATTTATGGGGTGGATATAACTCAACTACAACAAATAACTGTTAAACTTTTGTGACTCTGGCTGGGGGTAAGGTGTTCTAATTCTGTGCCAGCACTTGCTGTTTGTCAGTGAGAATGGCTCACTCACAATGGAGATACATTTTCATTGTAACCAGTGATACTGAGAGTGATACGGTGCTTATTACCCATAGCCATCTGTATAAGTTTAGACTTGGGGAGAGACCGTGAGAGAAGGTCAGAGGCTAAAGCCTGGCCAAACAGGGCTGTCCCGGAATCCCTGGAGAAGGACAGAGCTGTGTGGAGAGATGAGTGTCAGGATCAGTCCAGGTGAAGGCAAAGATGTTTTGAGATTGAGAGCTAAGAGGAATAGAGAAAAAAAAAAAAAAGCATCCTTGAGGTCTAGAACTGAGAAATGGGAGGTTCCTGGAGGAATAGTGGAGAGAAGTGTGTAAGGGTTAGGCACTACAGGATGAAGAGGGACCACGGCAGAGTCAATGAGCCGGAGGTCTTGAACCAGGCGATGGGTTCCATTAGGTTTTTTAATGGCAAGTATAGGGGTATTAAAGGGAGAAGAGGGGGAGCAAAGTAGGTTTTTTCTTAAAAGGTCAGAGATAAAAGTATTAAGTCCCCTAAGGCTCTGGAGAAAGAGGGGGTACTGAGCTTGGGTAATGTACTTAGTAGGATCTTGTAATTGGATAACAATGGGGGAATGGTGTTTAGCAATGGAGGGGTTTTGAGTGTCCCAGACTTGGACACGGAACACGCAACAAACCTTAGGAGTTTATTAGAGGGGGTGCATACAGGCCTGGGGATCGTTGTGCAGAGAGAGAGAGAGAGAGAGAGAGAGAGGGAGGGAGGGAGGGAGGGAGGGAGGGAGGGAGGGAGGGAGGGAGGGAGGGAGGGAGGGAGAGCGTCCATCCCTAGGCGGGTGGGCCAGGGCAGAGGGCGCAAATCAGCAAAGCAGGATTCTTTCATGGACTCTGCTTCAGTTCCTGCATTCAGATTCTTGCTTTGAGCTCCTCCTGGCTTCCCTGGATGAGACTACTCTGTAAGGAAAATAAACTCTTTTCTTTGGGTCAATGGTTTGCTACTGCAACAGAAGGCAGAATTGGCTCTGCTCTGTCCAAGTGATGAATATAAAATCCACTGTTAGACAGGCATGCTGGCTCACACCTATACTCCTAGCACTCTGGAAGCTGAGACAGAGGAGAGCTTTGAGTGTGAGGCCAGCCTTTGGGCAACATAGTGAGTTCCAAGCTAGACTGAGCTAGAATCAGCCTGTCAACACACACACACACACACACACTCAGGGGGCTGTAGAGATAGCTAAACAGGTAAAAAGCAGTTACCCAGAAAACCTGACCACCTGTGTTCAATCTTCAGAACCCAAAGTAAGAGAAAACCAACTGTCAAACCTCGTCTTTTGACCTCTACATATGAATCAGGGCATGCATGGCATATGCACATGTGCATACACACAAATAAAAAACAAAAGTATCAGACTGTTCAGCAAATGTACAAGTGCCCCCCTCCACACACACATACAAACATACATATACAAAATAATAATAGTGTCCCAGTGGTTAGGAGCACTGACTGCTCTTCCTGAGGACCTGAATTTGATTCCCAGCACCCTTGAACCTGTAGCTCCAGTTCCAGGGCATCCAACACCCGCTTCTGGCTTCTTCAGGCAGCAGACATACACATGATAAACAGACAAACATGCAAGAATACTATTTAAAATATTAAATAAAATCAAATATTTTTTAAAAGTAATAATAGTGTTATGATACTCAAGTCTAAATTGGACTTGATGGGCTAAAAACCAAATGTGAAGTTGGATGGGTAAGGAGGTGGGGCTGAATCTGGGAGGAACTGAGGGTGGATATGAGCAAAAGAATTCATTCATTATATGAAATTATCAAATAATCAATACACTATTACTTAAATAATAAGCACACCCACACAAACAAATTTCTTTGTCCCTCAATAGGCTAATTGACAAACTATAGCTACTGGCCAGATCCCACCCCTCTCTGACAGAGGAAGACCACTGGCCCTAGGTAGATTCTGTTGATTGAGAAGACAGCAAGAGAGCTGAATTGGTTAACACTCCCAGAATACTGAGCAAAAGTTGTGGGGAAACTGGCATTGGGCAAATCCTGTCAAGAAGGCTGCTTGGCAGGGGAAAAGCATCCAAGTAGAACATGTGGGAGGAAGTTTAAAATTACCAGGAGGAAGGAGGAGATTTGAGCTTGCCAGAGTCAGGATGAGGGATCGCTTCTTGGACCTTAGCGGAGATGCTATTTGTGATTGACTTTGGCAGATGAGAGAATCTCCTCCCTTCAGTCTCCTCAAGCTGAATTCGAAAACCCAGAACTTAGATTGTAAGCATCAGAGGTTTAGGACCACTGTGCTCCACCAAGCTTTCCTTCCACTCCAGAGCAAGAAGCCACTCCACAAGTCAGCTACAGGGGTAAAACACAGGGACAGCAGGGCCACGGTAGGGAGGAGCATCACCCACTCCTGCCTAAGGGACCAGGGGTTTCAGATAATTTCGTAATAGATAGTCTAAGTATTACACTGACATAACATGTGTGACCCAATGAAAGACAAGGAAGCTGTGGGGTTTACCCAAGTTTTCATTCAGAAATATGGAAGAACTAGCCCCACCGAACAGATGCAAAGGAGTGGCGGGCACACAAGTGGGGTCACTCATCTCAACTTATGATTCATGTTGCCCCACACAGTACTGTTCATGGGAAATGTTTAGAATAGTATCTGAACCGTAGTTGGTGCTAAATGAACGTTAGCTACCCTATTATCTGTCCACTGCCTTGAATAATGACGTGCACACCAGTGAGATACTGAAAGTTACTCAAAGCAAGATGTGGAACATTGAATGGGTCTCTAAGATCTAGAACAAAACTAGGTGTCAAACCTTTTGGAAGCTCTCTTCCTGAATTATACAATTCTGCAACTTGTCTAAAATAGAAAGATAAGGGCATAAATCTCTCACACACACACACCTGACCATTATCATAGCAATAAGGAAAGTCCTTAAAGGAACTCCAAATTGCTCAGAGATCGAAGAAAACCATTTCCTTTACTGGGTTTTAGTTTTAAAATAGTTTATTCAGCCGGGCGGTGGTGGCACACGCCTTTAATCCCAGCACTCAAGAGGCAGAGGCAGGCGGATTTCTGTGAGTTCGAGGCCAGCCTGGTCTACAAGAGCTAGTTCCAGGACAGGCTCCAAAGCCATAGAGAAACCCTGTCTCGAAAAACCAATAAATAATAAATAAATAAAAATTAAAATAATAAAATAAAGCTGAAGCACCATTTCCCAAGGGTCTGGGTTAGAGAAAATAAGTTGCTCATAGAGTATTCCAGGCTGCCATGTAGAACACCTCCTCAGGTTCCCTTAGCCCTTGAAGATCCTTAGGCCTTACGCGCATGCTAGGAAGATAAGTGTGGTGGGGAAAGAAAGAAAAGAGCTAAGGGAACCAACGACAGAAGTCCTTAAGCATGATGTTTGGATCTCTCTCTCTCTCTCTCTCTGTATGTGTGTGTATGTGTATATATGTGTGTGTGTTTGGAAATTCTCTGCTCCCGTGTCCATTATCTTTTAGAAGGCAGCTCTTTTTGTATTTTGTTGTATTCAATTTAAACTCCTTATTTTCATAATTTCTTCATGAATTTTATTTCAGAGAGCATTCCAGAGAAGGCAACATCATTGATTTTCATTCTATTTCCCTGTCAAAAAGAGACAACTTCTTATACTTTCTAAATTCTTTCAAAGGCAGTGGGTTACATCAACCTCAAAGGTTTGTTTTGTTTTGAGGATATATTTGTTTTGGCTTTCTGTCAACCAAATTCATAAATTTTCTTGATTTATAGGAAGTTACTGCTGACAGATGTGCACACACACTGTCAGCAGATAGTGTGTGTCAGTGGGTTCTATCTGCGGGTCCCGGCCATGGAAGATGGGTCTCAGGCTTGGCAGTAAGTGCACTTACTTACCGAGCCATCTCACTGCTGCCAGACAGAAAGAGTTTAAAGAAGGACTCACACCACTGAGATGAATTCTCAGTTTCTAGCAGGTATGACTTTCAACAAAAAAAAGTATTATTATTTATTTCTAACTATAAAAGGAAAGCAAGCTTGTTATGGGAAAGTTGTAAACAAAAAACATACAAAGGAAAACTTACAGTTTCTAAGTCATCACCCTGTTAATATATCCACACAAATATATTTCTGTTTTTACATTTCTGCATATGCATTTGCATATGTTGTTTTCATTTTCTTTAACTTAATGTGAATTATTTTAAGGTATAGTATGCCACTGTATTCTAAAATTTAATCTCTACTATATAATAAACTGTAACTTCCTTTTTTTATTGTTTCTAACAGAGCTAGGATAGATATCCCTGCACACAAATCTCTCTTCACATTCCTTGTTGTTTCTTTAAATTCCGAAGTGGAAAACACTAGGTTAAAGACATGAACACTTCCAAAGTTACAGTGAAACACGCACTGCAGCATGGAGTCTTTGGAATCGTGTATTTCTAAGAACAGCAGCCTGACTGGAATGACAAGAGGCACATTCAGAGCGGCTCCCCCATGTAGAAGAGCCCCAGAGATTGATTCCTAAGTTCCTGGTACCAGATCCCAGTAGGAACTGTTTATGCTGACACCCCCCTAAACAGGAGTCTGATGTGTCTTGCTGCCAGACTCCCTCCCCTGTGGCCTGGGCTCTGTGGCAGAGGACGGAGAGACCAGGCAGGTGAGGACCCAAGGAG
Source organism: Chionomys nivalis (assembly GCF_950005125.1). Classification (NCBI taxonomy): domain Eukaryota; kingdom Metazoa; phylum Chordata; class Mammalia; order Rodentia; family Cricetidae; genus Chionomys; species Chionomys nivalis. Next base: position 26,258,492 of record NC_080090.1, on the reverse strand, counting down.
GCTACCAGCATTTCCACTTGCTGCTCTACTTTCTGCACATATGATACCCACCATACTTGTGAAATACCTCAGTCTGAACATGAAAGATGGGGTGCCACTAAGGAGCAACCAAAGACATTCAAGAAAAATGAAAGAATATCAAGCAACACTTCTTCGATTGCCAGATTCCAGTTCCAATTTTGGTTTCGGACTTCCCACTGAAACCAAGAGAGGGGGGCTGGAGAGGTGGCTCAGCGGTTAAGAGCACAGGCTGTTCTTCCAGAGGTCCTGAGTTCAGTTCCCAGCAACCACATGATGACTCACAACCACCTGTAATGAGATCTGGTGCCCTCTGCTGACCTGCAGATGTAAATGCAGACAGAACACTGTATACATAATAAACAAGTAAATCTTTAAAAAGAAAAGAAAATTAGATCCTATCTGTCTCTTTAGTCATGAACCTTTGCTGCAAGATAAATGTGTTTTTAAATCACCCACATTTTAGTTTACTATTCTAACTCTTTTCTGCTTACAATAATGTGTTTGACCACAGTAGCTCTCCTGGGAAGCTTACACATAAGCAGCATAATATTCAAAAGTCGAACCCACGCGGCATCTGATGATTTAAGCCCGAATCTAACATGTTGATTTGGAAAATACATGTGACGTCTTCCACTTCTGTCCAAGAGGATTAGGTAATATATACTAACTCTCCTTCCGAAGGCAACTGAAAGGCTCTGAACAATACAAGAAAGGACTCTTCAAAATTAGAGAGCTAATGATCGAATGAGGAATTGCTTGGTCAACAGAGGATAGAATCCAGGCTTGGTGGCACACAGCAGTAACTAGCACTGAGGAGGATGAAGGAGGGCCAGCCTGACTAAATGGTGTGAACCAACCACAAAATAAACCAAAGAATCAGGCTATCTGGATGTACTGGCACACACTTGTTTTCCCAGTGTTGAGAGGACAAGGTGGAGGAGACTGTGAGTCTGAGGCTACCCCGAAGTTATACAGGAGGGTGAGGTGGGAGACTGTGAGTCTGAGGCTAGCCCTAAGTTACACAGGAAAGCTCCATCTCAAAACAGTACAGCAAAATGGCTGCAAGGATAAGGGCTTTTGACACCAAGCCTTTTTCCTGAGTTGGATTTTCTGGATCCACATGCTAGAAGAGAATCGAGTCCCAAAAATTGTTCTCTTACCTCCACATGCATACAGTGGCATGGACACACACACAGCAACCAAATAAAATATTAAAAAAAAATAAAGAAAAATGTCTCTGAGCAATCCAAGGACTCAGAGTTCACTTGTCAGTGGAGTCCGACTGTCCGACTTTCTGACTATCTGGTAGGATCTGCTAAGCACTGCTTACACCACCAGCCTCACTAAGGCATGGAGTTGAACCTTGAATCCTGTTTAGGGACATCACGGTACGTGCTGTATCTTTTTATTTCAATATTACTATAGGTGTCATAGAAAAGCAACACAAGATACAAGAACCACAAAATGTATTGTACCAAGTCAGTGCATTAATAAAAGTAGTAAATAATATAGAACTTGAAGTGACATAGCACATAATCTATATTTTAATTTATTAAATATAAAGATTCATGATATATTGAGATCCATAAACATGCTAATGAAATGTATATTTCTCTTGTTTCTTGTACTCCATAAATAGGAATATAAAATTAAAAAAGCAGGGTCTTATACTGCATCCCATGTTGGCCTGCATGCAATTCATGGCAATTCTGCCTCCCCCTCCCAGACAAAATGAAAGAGAGGATTCAGTTTAGCTGGGATCACATGCTTGAGTCATTCTACTTGCTTGGAGAGCATCTGGGGACAACAGAACACAATTTTGAAAAAGAAAAACTTCAGTGATGAGTTAGCACCCCTACAAGGCAATCAATACTTACACCTCTACTGGTTTACTGTGGAAATCGAGACCAATACATCCCGTTTGTAACTACTGCAGTTTGCATTAATCTCTGGGGTAGCTAGAGTGAGATGGATGCAAAGGTTACAAAGTCACCATTTGAACAGCTATTTCTCCTTTGGTAACAAAACTTGGACCAGTTATTCACCTCGTTGTTGTGACGAAAGCAAAAGAAAGGGCTGATTTGGACTCACACTGTGGGTCACAGTCCATCACTGTGAGGGCGTCAACCTCAGGAGCTTCCAGTAGCTGCAGCTGTATCCGTTGCATTTGCAGCCAAAGAGCAGAGAAATGCCCATGCTCGGCTTGCTTTCGGCTTTCTTCAGTCTAGGACTTCAGTCCATGGAATGGTGCTGCCCACACTTAGGTACCCTAATTTAATATTCCCTCATAGGCATGGTCCACCATCTTCCCACTGTGGCTCCAAATCCCATCGAACTGACCAGCAGCATTAACCTCCACAGAACCAAAGAGTTAAGGCTAGATAGTTAAGACTTTATTTTGAGTGTGTGAATGCTATGGTGTTGGGGTAACACTGAGGTCAGAACAGGACATCGGATCTCATGGAACTGTGTCACTGGTGGTTAGGAGCCGCCTGACGTGGGTACAGAGTAGTGAATGTGCCTGCTCTAGCTACTGACTGACCTGTCTCCCTGACCAGGGGCTGCTGCAGAAATAAGAAGGTAATCCACTTCCGAGACATTCAGAAGGGTTTTGCTAGGGTAGCTAGAAGAGAAAAACTGGATAGCTGTCCTGCAACTTTGCAGAACGGAGATACATTCAAATAGTTTCTAGAAACCCTGTCTGGCGGGGAGGGGAGCAAAAGAAAAAAAAAAAATGTTACTTCCTGACTTCGCACAGACCCAACCGCCTCAGTCTCACAAGTACAGGGATTAAAGGCGTGGTCTACAAAGAGAGTCCCAGGGCAGCCTGGGATACCTGGCCCAACTCAAAACAAACAAACAAACAAACAAAAAAGCCGGGTGTGGTGGAGCACGCCTACCACATTCCTACAGGCAAGAGACAGAAGCAGGCCAAATCTTTGAGTTCAGGGCCAGCCTAGTCTACAACGTGAGTTGCAGGCCAGGACTACAGAGTGATACTGTTTTTAAAAAGCGAAACAAAAACCACGCCTTGTAAACTCAGAGCAGAAATCCTGGTTTAAGGGAATAAATACGTCGAGGGGACCTATCAGTGAGTTTCCCCAAAGCCTGATGCTGGGGTTCTTCACGCTCGAGCCAATCACCTCAGGGCCTGTGCCTTCCACACCATCAAAGAGTAACACATCTGGAAAGCTGAGGAATTTCCAGCCGCCCAGGATCTCCGAGTCACTGCACACCTGATCGCCTCGCTTGCCCAAACCCTGTGCTTCTCTACCCACTAGAAAGCGACTTCCTGTCGGTGGGGCCGTGGCTTCGAAGACTCCACCACTAAACCGGAAACAAACTAGAGAAAAGAGGCCCCCTCAAACAGAGAGGCTTAACGTCACACCCACCCTCCTGCCAGGCACGGCTTCCACGCCAGCGAGACTCACTTCCGCGATTGGGCGCGACTTCCGGTCGGGACGCGTCTCCCCACAGCCAATGGGCGCTGCCCACCTCAAGCCTGTCTCCTAGTGGCCTGTGACGTCAAGGGCGGTGCGGGAGGCGAGTTGGACTGTTCTCCCCGGGCGTCTGGAAGCGGGCACCCGGAGGGAAGATGGTTTACATCTCGAATGGTGAGTGAGGGCCTTCCCGTGGGGTTTTTCAGTCCTAGCCCGCCGGGTCCCGTACATCGCTGCCCGGTGGCCGGGAGGAGGCGGAAGCAGAGGCGGAGGGACCCGAGGCGCATTCCTCGCAAGCCGGGCTGCCATCCCGCTGGGTGGTCCCGGTTGGTCACGGACCAGCACGATCACCGGAGCCCCGCCGGCCTCAGCCTCCTCCTGTAGCGAATTTCCGACTTTGGATTTGCGATTGTGTTCTCCGGCGCGGGTATTCTTCCCCGGTAATGACAGTGATTCTAACCCGGCATCCAGAGCGCTTTTGTTTGGGGCCACTGTGGCAGCATTCTCTGCTTGCCACCTCATTCATCTCTGTAACTGCCTTGTTCCGATAGAATTTTACTATCCCCGGTTTTCAGATGTAGGCTGAGACGCTCCCTCACGATCACAAAGGCAGTGTATGACTTCGGTCGAATTCGAACTCAGGCTGGCTCCAGTATTACCTACCATACTGCCTCTATAATGTGTAAAATAATAGCAACAACGACGACAATAAGGCAGAACTAGCACGAACATAAAAGATAAATTTTGAGACAGGATCTCACTTTGTAGTTTTGTCTGCCCTGAACAGGTAGAGATTCTCCTACCTGTCTTCTGAGTGCTGGAATTAAAAGATCGCACCCTCACGTCAGGCAAAACAAAAGTTTTGATAGGTTTCCTCCCCTAAGAGGTAGCTAGTTCCAAACTCAAGGTTTTGCCCCAGTTTGAAAAAACTTGGGGGGGGGGGCGGGCAAGTCTCTAATTAAATAGAAAATCTGAGACAATCACAAAGAAACTTAGAAGAGATACCGCATGTCCGGGCCACATCAGTGCCAGAACCTGCGTGATGTAGGTGGGAATCCTTGGTGCAATCCTAGAAGCCTCTCTTGCGTCCCTGGAAGTAGGTGTGGTTTTATTTGATTCATCTGTGTATGTCCAGAGATTAAGGGATCCAGGAGGATTCTGATGGCAGGGTGCACTTTAGAATTTAGGAGAGAGTGTGAAGAGGAGCCGTGTGGAGTGGCTGATATGCAGGTAGTTCTTTAGAATCGCAAAGGGATAATTGATGGGCTCCAGCTGGATCCATCTTCGTAGGACTGTAATGTACTTCATAGATGATTCTTACGCCAGATGATGACTCCTATCCCAGCACTCACCCTTTGATTTTCTCGCCCTTTTCTTCTCTGCCTCACTGAGATTAAATCCACGTGAACAAATGAAGAAGCTGGACAAGGAGAGAGAAATAAGCCCTGAAAGAGGGATGGGGAAACTGGCAGAGCCCGTCAGATAATGGAGAAGACAGGTGTTTCATGTGCCGCTGTTCCCCGGCCAGAATATTCTTCCTGATGTACAAGCCTGAAACTAGCTTTTATCATATGAATTCAGTTTTATTTGTGATAAAGAAGAGTCTGTTATTTGACTCAAGAGCATAGTATTACAGAAAATGCTGGATATTTTAACTTCCTGTCAGTGCTTCGACCATATAGACTCTCTGTAAAGAGTTTTATCAAAATAATTACTCTAAAGGTCTGTGTATCTAAATAACGTTTTGTACAGGCAAGAGATCTTGGAAGTGGGAAGAGAAATTGTCTGGACACCTTTAAGAAAGTAGATGTTGTCACTTGTGTTGGTGCACACTTTTAACCCCTAGGTAGCACAAATTCTAATTGTTCTTAATAATAAAAACTTGAAGTCAGCTATCAGGGGGATATGCAGGATCAGAGAAGCAGAGTGGCCAGCCTCTGAAGTTCTTACCTCTCCAATTCTCAGACCAAAGAGGCGATCCTGGCCCAATGAATCCTCAGACTGCATCCTCAGCCGACTCTGCGCTCCTGCCTCTTCTGAACCTCTATTCCCCTCTCCACCCAGCCATATCACTCCTGTCTCCACCTCCATAGTGCTGGGATAAAAGACATGGGATCCCAAGTGCTGATATATCTTTGTGTGAGTTCTGTCTCTCTTTTAGACAAATTCAATCTTGTGTAGCCCAGGGTGGCCTAGAACTCACAGAGATCCGTCTACCTCTGTCTCCTGAGTCCTGAGGAAATTAAAGGCACTGCCCTCTATGGCTAACTAGTGTGGCTAACTCTGCACTCTGATCTTTGGGCAAACTTTCTTTGTTACAGCCCAAGCAAAATATCGCTACACCCCTACACTCTGGAGGCAGAGGCAGGCACATCTCTTGTGTTTAAGGCCACCCAGGGCTACATAGTGGGGCTCTATCTCAAAAGAAGTGGAGGCAGTGGAGGCATCTCATCCAACCCATTGATTTTCTTGAAAATTCTTGGAATAAAAGATGTTTGTATACTTATGTTCATAGTGACATGATTCATAATAGAATACTGAAATGTTCTTTGGCAGGTGAATGGAATATATATATATATATATATATATATATATATATATATATATATATATGAATATTGGCCAATCTTTTTAACAGAAATTTTGATTTGGCTGTCATATGGCTAAACCCTAAATTATGCTAAGTGAAACAAGCTGATCACAAAAGATGGACGTGGTTTAATTCCTTTTGTGAGATTCTACAGTAATTTACAGAGGCAAAAAAAGATTGGTGGTTTGTTGTAGAGGGAAGCGGGCTACGTCCTGCTGCCTGACTGGCTTGCACCCGGGTGGCAGGCTGCTTGTCGTCCCGGCTACCCGGCTAGCTTATGCCCAAAATAATCACATGGAAATCTGTATTAATTAAATCACTGACAGGCCTATTAGTTCTAACCTCTTATTGGCTAACTCTTACATATTCATTTAACTCATCTCCATTAATGTGTATCGCCACTTGACTGTGGCTTACCGGCATGAGTCTAACCAGTGTCCATCTCAGAGAGGAGAACCATGGCATCTGCCACACTGCCTTCTTCCTCCCAGAATTCTGTTCTATCTTCCCCACCTACCTGAGTTCACCCTATCAACTAGGCCAAGGCAGTCTCTTTATTTAACCAATGAAAGTAACACATAGAAGACCCTCCTACAGTGGTTTCCAAGGGTTACAGGGAAGAAGTCATGGAAGCCAAAGTTGAAGAGGGTAGAATTTCAGCTGGGGACGACCAAGTAGTTTTGGAAGTATGCAGTGTGATGTTTGTGGACGTGCTTATACAGCTGCGCACTCAAAAGATGGTAAATGCTGCAGACATACCACCAAAGGGATGGACTCTAGATCTCAGAATACCACCAAAGGGATGACTCTAGATCTCAGAATAACGCCAAAGGGATGAACTCTATATCCCAGAATACCGCCCAAGAGATGACTCTAGATCCCAGAATACCAACCAAGGGATGGACTCTAGATCTCAGAATACCAACCAAGGGATGACTCTAGATATCAGAATACCGCCCAAGGGATGGACTCTAGATCTCAGAATACCAACCAAGGGATGACTCTAGATATCAGAATACCACCCAAGGGATGACTAGATATCAGAATACCGCCCAAGGGATATACTCTAGATCTCAGAATTTCACTTCACTCATAACGGACCTCTCATGTTGACTATTTTGAAATAGTGGGCAAATTAAAACCTGAGCTTATTGATTAAATGCAATGCCAAGTTGTGGGCTTGTGGCACTTACTCTATTTTTTTATTATTATTATTCTCTCTCTAGGACAAGTGTTGGACAGCCGGAATCAGTCCCCATGGAGGTTGTCTTTTATAACAGATTTCTTCTGGGGAATAGCAGAATTTGTGGTTTTTTTGTAAGTATTTAGTTAGTTGTATTTATACTTAAGCAGATCAAATTACATTATATTACGATGATTGGTTATCTGTAAACATTTCATATATGTATGCAGTGTATTTTGATGGTATTCATCCCCTTTTTTCCTCTCCACCTCCCCATGCCATCCATGTCCCCTCCTACCTTTGTTCCCTTCCTTCTCTTATTTTTATGACCCACGAAGAAGTATATTTACTGCTGGCCAAATGGGTGTGGGCCCATCCCCAGGAACACTGTCTGGGACCACACCCCCAAAGGAAACGACTCTCCCTCCCTTTAGCAGTCATCAGAGGTCACAAGCTCTTGGGTTAGGAGTAGGGGCTCCCGTACCCCTCTCCACATCCATGCTCGACTATTGCCTGGCTTGATCCTATGAGGGGTACGCTAGCACCCACAGGTTTGGAGAATTCATAGGTGCAAAATGTGTCAAAATGTGTAAGAGACATGCTTTGTCCCAGTTCTCCCAACCTCTGGCACTTAGACTCTTCTCCCCCTTTTCCATGTTGTTCCCTGAGCTTTGGGAGGAATTGTGTGATAGAGATACCCACTCGTGGCTGAACGCACCATAGACGAGCCGTGAGTCTCTGTATTCACAGGTCCACTGCGCAGAGAAGTGAAGGACTAATTTAAATAGCTTTACAAAGTAGAATTAAGGCTAAATATCATGTTGAGTTAGTGAGTTCGACTGTGCCTGAACCTCTGTGGTAACCTTGTCAGCTTATAGCCAGATCTATCCATTCTGCTGTCAGATTGCTTTTTGGTTTTTGGGTTTGTTTTTTGTTTGTTGGTTGGTTGGTTTGGTTTGGTTTTGCCTTTTGAGACCAAGTGCTACTATATAGCCCTGAATAACTGGTTTAGTGTTACATAGAGAGTCCGAGTTGGCCTAGAATTCATTGTAATCTTCCTGCCTTAGCCTCCTAAATATTAAAATTCTAGGAATGTACCACACTCCTAGGTCTGAGCTCTTAATGAAAGATTAGAGGTCAGTAATAGAGACAAACAATAAACTGGCCCGTCATGTCAAGCAGTTCCTTATTTAAGGGTTATTTTTCTGTTTTGCCTTTTGTCTTTTACAGGCTGTTTTTTTATCAAAATTGCCAGCCAGTTACTAACAAGTCTTTTTTATCCTGAGTTTGTCTCGTGGTTACAAAGTTGTAAGGAGCAGGTGTGGGAGAATAGCCTCTCTCTTCACATAGTGCTGTGCTGGCTGGTTTTATGTCAACTTGACACAAGCTAGAGTCATCTGAAAGTTATCAATTGAGAAAATACCTCCGTAAGATTGGGCTATAGGCAGGCCTGTTGGGTATTTTCTTAATTGATGATGATGTGGGAGGGCCCAGCCCACTGTGGATGGGGACATCCCAGGTTCTATAAGAAATCAGGCTAAGCAAAGCCAGTAAGCAGCACCCTGCCATGGCCTGGGCATCAGCTCCGGGTTCCTGCCCTGCTTGAGTTCCTCACCTGATTTCTTTCAGTGATGGACTGTGATGTAGAAGTGTTAAACCCTCACCTCCCCGTTTGCTTTTGGTCTGGTGTTTCATCACAGCCACAGGAACCCTAACTAAGACACGCATAAGATCAGTAACTGTTTTCCTATTACAGGGAACATCAAGGTGAGTGTCAAGGTGTGCATCAGGGGAGTCACCCAAGAAGGGACAAGATAAGACCCTACCTTGAATTTACCAGCACAAAATATTTAATGGCTTTTAGAAACCTCACCTAACCTAATTGTTTGCTGTTTTGTCTTAGCACTTTCAGAAAACTGGGCTAGGTGTGGTGGCACACACTTTTAATCCAGGGCTCAAGGCCAACCTGGTCTCCACAGAGAATCTAGGCCAGCCAGGGCTGTGCACATAGTAAGACCTTGTCTTTAGAAAGAAGGAGGAGGAGGAAAACAACAGAAAGAAAGCTGCATTTTTTGGTATTCTGAGAAACTCGGTGTCCTCATCTCTTCCCTCCTCGGGGTGATTTCAGGTAGGCTATTGACAGGGATTGCAGTCTTGGTGACTGTAAGATACTGAAAAACCAGACACCAAGTCAGTGGGGGTGATGGCTGTAAACTACTGAAAAAATGGATTCTGTTGAAACCTAACCGGAAGGATGAAAGCAATGGGGACTCAGGTTTCAGGCTGCTACGGGAGTCACTAGCAGACAAGAGGTGTGGGGACCGTGGCTTTGGCATCGCACATGGCTCCTCCCGTTTCCGACATACTTAGCTGGATGTTGTTCAGCTAGATATGACCAGCAGGAAGTGTAGGCTTGAGCTAATAAGCTGGGTTAGTCTCCTCTCACGGAGATGATAATTACAGTCATGGAAATATACTTGACAATGGTGTCGAAAATGATACCTCTGTTGTTTCTGCCCCTTGTTTCAGTTTCAAAACTCTGCTTCAGCAAGATGTGAAGAAGAGAAGAGGCTATGGAAGCTCGTCCGGCTCCAGATACGATGATGGAAGGGGGTGCGTGTGGCCTCTCTTGCTGATGAGTGTTTCTCCTTTTTAGACAGTTAACCTTTGAGAAATTAAAACACTAAATCCCATTTCACAAAATCAACAAGTTACTATGAATTAAAAATCAAGTTGCCTCTTGTGACCAGCAGAGCCAAGCTGGCCGAACTATGAAACATTTTAAACATACCATGGAAAAGCAAAAGTAGAGACTGAAAACTGATGGCCACCCTAGGGACTGTAGGTGCGATCTGAACGTGCAGCCGCCAGCACGCCCAGTGGGGATGGGGCATGCGCTGGGCTGGGCGTGGCTTTACTAAGCAGCCTCAGTTCCCTGGCATTGTGTCTGATCCTAAGTGTTTGGAGTTTTGATTCCTGACTTGGAGTTCACTTCTCTGTTGCCAGGGGGAAAGAAAGCATTGATCACAGCACCTTGAGCAAGGAAAGTTTATTTCAGGTTCATCCAGGGAGGTCAGAGCAGGTATTGAAGCAGAGACCGTGGAGAAAGGCTGGTTTCTGACTTGCTTCCTCTGGCTTGCTTAGCTGCCTTCACTATACACCTGGGAATGTCACCATCCACAGTGGGCTGTTAGCAATCAGCAATCAAATGCACCACCAACACGCCCTGTGGGCCAGTCTGATGGGGACAATTCCTCAGCTGGCACTCCATCTTCCAGGTGTGTCAGGTTGGCCGCCAAGATTACCTACCACACGTAGCACACCATAGTTACTGTTTTAACATGGTTGTGTGCCTTTTGTGTCTTGAGGTAGGGCTTTCTTTATAGCCTGCTTCTGGCTACATTTCCTAGGCTGGCCTTTAACCTCTGATAATTTTCCTGCCTCAACCTCCAGCCTCGCAGATGCTAAGATGGCACTTAGAGGCTACCGTGCTCTTTTTCCTGTGTTTAATTGAAAAGGGTGTAGTCTTGTGCTTCATGAAAGGAACCAATTGACCAGGTGTGGAGGTGCACGCCTTTAATCCCAGCTCTTGGGAGGCAGAGGCACTCATGATCTGAGTTCAAGGCTAACCTGGTCTTTATTGCCAATTATGGGCTAGACAGGCTACGTAGCAAGACATTCTATAAAAAGAGAGAACCAACTGAAGCTGGATTTACCAAACAGTAGATATTTCTCTTTTATTAGGCCACCAGGAAACCCTCCACGGAGAATGGGTCGAATCAGTCATCTTCAAGGCCCCAGCCCTCCTCCAATGGGTGGTGGATGAGGAAGGTAACTTAAAATCTAAAATTATTTTTGCAGGACTTTATTTTAAAATGTCTCCTTAGGAATATTTTGTTCAGGAAAACAGAAGTTGTAGAGGGATTTTTTTTGGTTTTGTTTTTTGTTTGTTTTACGTTTATTTTTATTTTATGTTTGTTTTGCCTGCATATAAGTGCATTGCATATGTGCATGATACCAGAGAAGGGCAGAAGAGGGCGCTGGATCCCCTGCAATTGGAGTTCTAGGATTTTGTTTTTATTTGTGTGTGTGTGTGTGTGTGTGTGTGTGTATCTGCCTGTGTGTATGTATGCACATTTGTGCATGGGTGCTTATGGAGATTAGAAAAGAGAGCTGAGCTGAGTCCTGGAACGGAATTACCGGTCTTGGTAAACCACCCAAAATGGGTGCTGAGCATCCAGCTCTTGTTCTTTGCAAGAGCAGCAAATGCTCTCAACTGCCAAGCTATCTCTCTAGATAGAAGTTGCATATTTTATACGTATTTTATTATTTAGAAAGATATGCCTTCATTTGTAGTTGTTTGTCTTTTACTCTTTAGGGGGCCTGGCACCCAGCTCCCAAATAAATAAATACACAGAGACTTTGTCTTTCTTATGAATGCCCACTACCCGGCTTTAGCTTGGCTTATTTCTTGCCAACTTTTTTTTTTTGGTTTTTTTCGAGACAGGGTTTCTCTGTAGCTTTGGTGCCCGTCCCGGAACTAGCTCTTGTAGACCAGGCTGGCCTCGAACTCCCAGAGATCCGCCTGCCTCTGCCTCCCGAGTGCTGGGATTAAAGGCGTGCGCCACCACCGCCCGGCTTGCCAACTTTTTTTTTAACTTAAATTATCCCATCTATCTTTTGCCCCTGGACTTTTACCTTTCTCTGTTTCTGTTTATCTTTTCTTTCCTTCTTATTCTGCGTCTGCTGTGTGGCTGGGTGACTGGCCCCTTGAGTCCTTCTCCTTCTTTTGCTCCTTGATCTCTTTTTCTCTTTTTCTCCTTCTATTTATTCTCTCTGTCTGCTGACCCCGCCTATCCTTTCTCCTGCCTTGCCATTGGTTATTCAACCTTTTCTTTGTTTTGGGTTGGTTTTTGGTTTTTCAAGACATGGTTTCTCTGTAGCTTTGGAGCCTGATCTGGAACTCTGTAGACTAGGCTGGCCTTGAACGCACCAAAATCCATCTGCCTCTGCCTCTGCCTCCTGAGTGCTGGGATTAAAAGTGTGCGCCACCACTGACTGACAGCCATTCAGCTCTGTATAAGACCAATCAGGTGTTTTGGACAGGCAAAGTAACACACCTTCCAAATGCAACATAAAAGAATGCAACACATCTTTGCATCATTAAAACAAATGTTCCACAGCATAAACAAATGTAACACATCTTAAAATAATCTACAACATTAATTCTTGAAAATTCATTGACTTTATTATCAAAATATCAGTTGAGAAAAGATTTGGTTTTGTTTTATTTTGTTTTGTTTTCTCCCATTCTTTCCTTTGGACTTCCCTGGCTGCCAGCCCCCTTCATTCTTCCTACCCCTCAGGAATTTCATGTTGGCGTGTGTGTGTGTGTGTGTGTGTGTGTGTGTGCGCGCGCGCGCGTGCGTGCACATGTGTTCCAGTGTAATAAGCATGAGCTAATTGTTTGACCCTCCTTTAGGTAAACGTCTGCTCTGAGAAGCAGACAACTAGACACACGTGTGTGTAGAAGGAAGCCACCACGAGAAGAGCAGCTCATGCAGGACAAGATGGTGTGTGTCTAAAACAAGGACTGTCTGTGTTCTCACAGATGAATGAGGTCATGCTGGGAATTCCCTCTGCAGGATCTGGCCTGACTGATATGCAGTTCTATAAATGTACATGTTTGTCTCCTTATCTTTTTGTATAATTTACTAAAGTGTTAATATAGTTTTAATAAGTAAATATTTTTAGGTTGCTAAACTTGATTCCTCATCTTTATATGATTAAACCCAGAATCTCTGATCTGGAAGAAATAAAGGCTATGTATTTAGTTCTGTTTTTTTTTGTTTGTTTGTTTGGTTGGTTGGTTGGTTGGTTGGTTTTGGTTTGTGCTTTTTAAAAACAGGGTTTCTTTGTGTATCACTCGCCTTCCTGGAACTTGCTCTGTAGACCAGGCTGGCACTGAACTCAGAGATCTGCCTGCCTCTGCCTCCCAAGTGCTAGGTAAAGGCGTATGCCACCACCCCTGGCACTAGCGTATTTACTCCTGTTAATGTTGCCTTTTTTTCAACTTCTGAAATACTGCTCAATGTTTTCTTGCTCTCATTTGTAAATAAACCACAATATAATTACTTCAGTAGCATACATATATTTGCTTTTGAATTTTTATCTTTAATGTATTTATTTTATGAATACATCTTTATTTACTACCAGATAAAATATCAGGATATTTATATGGCCACAATCATCAAAACTGAGCTTCAAGTGACTGACTATATACTGGCCAATCTTCAAAACCGTGGAATTCTATGCTATCTGGACAAATGGGAATTTGATCCCATTGCTTACGATCCTACCTATCTCCTTTCAGTTCTGTCTAGACCCCTTTCCCTTCTTACCCTAAATAGCCCTGTTGAGCTCACTCGTGCTCTTTAAGGCCATTTTTGAGACTGAGTCTTAGTTGTCTTCATTGTTGCCGTGATAAAGATTGTCCTTATCAGGGAAGTGAGGGCAGAGACCCTGAGGAACACTGCTTACTGGCTTGTTCCTCATGCTTGCTCAGCCTGTTTTTCTCAGGGATGGCACTATCCACAGTGGTCCCTCATGCATCAATCAAGAAAACGCTGGCGATTGGGGCTGGAGAGATGACTCAGTGGTTAAGAGCACTAGCTGCTCTTACAGAGGACCTGGGTTCAATTCCCAGCATTCACATGGCAGCTCACAACTGTCTATAACTCCAGTCCCATGGAATCTGACACCTTCATGCCAAATACACATAAAATAAATATTTGAAAAGAAACAAAAACACCCCCCCATACACAGACTTGTCTGTAGCCTGTCTGATGAAACCATTGTCTCAGTAGAGGTTCCTCACCCCACGTGATTAAGTTGCCAGAAACTAACAAAGACAAATCTATAACCCAGGCTAGCCCTGAGATGGAGCCTGAGATCTTCCTGCCTCTGGAGTGGTGGGATCACATGGATTACAGTTTGTTTGGTTTCCCCTGGTCTTGTGAACAGTGACCACATGAATAGGCACTAAGATGCTATAAAAATGAATCACGGTGCACATCCAATGTAGACATGTTGAAACCTGAAATATTTAGAGGAAAGCTTTATTTATCAGTAACAAATGGGGACATAGTATCACAAGATGCCAGTTTTTAAAGAAAGGTGATTATAAGTTAGAGTAAGAACAGGTTGACTACTCAGTTATGTCCACCCTGATTGTTTTTAATTCTGACAAAGTGAAAAGTGAAGTATAGAGATGATTCTCAGATTATCCAGATAGCTGTGAGGGCTCACTAGAACTCAACAGCCCCTTAGGTTGTGTGGCTGTGACCAGCAGAAACACTGTTAAGTTTCACTGAATTGTAAGAAGAACATGGCCTTCGTGGGTGACTTGGTGTAAGCAGTGGCCTCTCGTGCTTGTGACGTAAGAGCCTTCCTGACTCGGGATTGCTGTTGCGTCTTTGTCACCTAAAAGAAACCATCGAGAAGGGTGAACCAAGCTTTTTGTTTTGTTTGTCTTGCCTTTTTAGTTGTCTGTTTTGGTTTACTGAGAAAATATCGTGCATTCCAAGCTAACCTTCGACTCAATATGCTCCTGCCCTTCTCAGGCACGTGGGATTACAAGGTGCTCCCCACACCCACCTGAGATCAATTTATCCAGTTTTCGCACCATATTCTGGGGCTGACAATGGCATACTTCTCATGGATCTTACGTTCTAGTGTGGGAGAAAGTGCACAGGCAAAATAATTGCAGATAAATGGCTCGTGTGTCTAAGAAGCCAGAAGGGAAAGATACCCGGGGAGGCCTCAGGTCCAGCTGAGGGAAGTCGTGCAGGCAAGAGAAGCAGCAACAAAGCAAAGGAACAGCACCAGCCTGGCGATGGAAAGGACTTGACATTAGAAATTAAGTGTATGGGCTCCTGACATGGCTGAGCAGGTAAGGACATTGACTATCAAGCCTGGCTGACCAGAGTCCTATTCCTAGGACCCACGTGGGAGAAAAGACTCCCAAGAGCTGTCCTCTGACGTCCACATAGGCACTTTAGCATGAGTGCCCCCACACAATGAAAACAAGAAAACCAATTGTAGCTGGATCCGCCACAGGCATGGAAGGGTACAGGTAACACTAGAAATGGACGGAAGGGCTGCTCAGTGGGTAGGCACAAGCCCTCTTGAGGGCTTGAATTCAGATCAAAGCACCCACATAAAAGGCTTGGGTAAGACCTTGTGCTCCCCTGTAACCCCGGGTGTCAGGTGAAGACAGGATCCCCGGCCTGCTGGTTTAGTAAGACTGTTTAATAAACAGCTGATGCCCTCCTGGCTCTGGGAGTACAGTGCACAAAAAAAATGACAGAGTTAGAGCAAGTATGCTCTAGAAGACACTTGGCCTTGAACTTGAGGCAGTCTTCTGGAGTGTTGGAACTGCATGTCTGTGCTGCTACAACAAAGTTGTGATGGAAACACCAAGCACCTGCGTGGGCGGCTTCTCAGGAACTGAACTGAACAGGACCCCAGTTTAGAGACTGCTGGAGTCATCCGGCAGGGGTGGGCTAAGTAAATGACATGACATTCAAAGAAGTGAACCAAGTCAAGATACTTTCCAGTCTCATGATGGTTTGCACTTTGGAGCAATAGGTGAGCCGCCAAATTACATGTCTGGCTTATTGTTGGGGTTTGTCACCCCTGCTCCACCTCCTGCAGGGAGCGGGGATTAATTATTCATTATTTAAATTTCCAATGCTTTGGAGAAATATTAAGTACAGATATCAAATAGGCTATCAAACTGGGTCTCAGGAACAGACCAAAACTGGAAATAATATATTCAGAAATCATATAGGTAAAGCCATAAAATTAAAAGCAGTTACTCTAGAAATGTGTCAAGAGGAGAGAGACCTAGTCCTAGAGAACCCAGCATCAGAGGCCAGACTGAACAGGCCCAGCAAACTGTGAGAACTTGCAGCATTATGGCTCCTGTGAGTGAAGACCCACAGGGTGGAAATGAAACTGATGACATCAAACTCACATAGAGTACAAAAGGGTTAGGTGGGGCGCCACAGGCCTTTAGTTTCTTGAGTTAGAAGCTAGCCTGATCTATATGGCAAGTTGCAGGCTAGCCAGGGATAAGTAATGAGACCCTGTCTAAAAGAAAATTAAAATAAGAAAAAAAAAAAAGTATTACACCGGAGATGTAGCTCACTGGTAAAAAAAAAAAAAAAATCGTGCGCACCTTTTAAAAGTCCTTGGATTCTAGCCAGACGGTGGTGGCGCAGGCCTTTAATCCCAGCACTCAGGACTCAGAGGCACGCAGATCTCTGTGAGTTCGAGGCTAGCTGGGCTACAAGAGCTAGCTCCAAAAGCTACAGAGAAAAACAAAACAAAACAAAAACACAACAACAACAACAAAAGTCCTTGGGTTCTGTGCCCATCATCATCAAAAACAACAATGTAAAAAACCAAACTCCAACCCTGTCATTCCCTACTTCCCACAATTCCCTAGGGCCGACGCCAGCGGTGGCCATCTTGACTGTGGGCAGCCAAGGGCGCTGCGCCTGCGCGGTGACTCTCCTCCGCTGGCTGTGCAGGCGGTGTTCCTGAGGCCAGGGGTGCTCGGCTGTGGCAGAGATGACCCAGGCCGAGAAGGGGGACGCGGAGAACGGGAAGGAGAAGGGCGGAGAGAAGGAGAAGGAGCAGCGGGGCGTGAAGCGACCCATCGTGCCGGCGCTAGTGCCCGAGTCGCTGCAGGAGGTGAGGTTAGACCGCGCCTAGCCTGGGCCTCTGCTGGCGGGGCCCGGGTGCCCGGCGTCGGGGAAGGATTCGAGGTCCTCCCGGGTGCGGAGCCGCCCCGCACAGTCTCCGGATCTCCGGGCCGTGAGATGTCACAGTTTAGCACCGACCGGACGTCCGCCGACACTTGTACAGGGATGATCAGAACTTAGTCTGTTCCTTTGTTCGCAGATCTCAGACAGTGGGAGTCATTCTCTTTTGAAAGCAGGGGGAAGGTAGTCTTTCCTTAAGTCGGCATTAAGAGTTTGTTCAAAAACAGAACAAGTGTAAGTCAAAAACATTTATTTAGAGCAGCGTGGCACACACTCTGATTGGCCAGGGCTTACTGATAAGTAAACAAATTCCCACTGGGAAATGGGCGGGGGCAGTGCACAGCTCCCAGAAGAAATCGGGAGGGATTAAATGTTCAGGACTTCCTGTGGGCCCTTTCTGAACCTTCTTCCTCTCCCGTGCACGGGTTAAATGACCTAACTGGTAGGGCCGCTGTAAAACTCAGAGTATGGTGTAGGATGAGCTAGTTCAGAGGACTGGGGTGGGTGGTGAACACGTGTGTTTCCTTCAGCCTCGACACGGGTGAACTTGTTGTACAGGGAGAGGGTAGAGGTGGGAGCGGGGACGCTGGAGATTGAGAGTGACCAAAGGTGTAGATGGAGGAGTTCTGGAAAAGGGAACTACCCGAGAGACTTTAAAGACCTGGAGACATCGCCGTTTAGAGTTAAGACTGGAGATTTTCCAGTACCCACACAAGCCCGTAGCCTGGTCACTTCATTGAAGGTGGCGGAGAATGTTGGAATGGGATGCTAATTCTTGACTCGTGAGTGTGTCCAATCTTTTGCCATTGTGATAAATCGTTTTCTTTGACAGAGTTCATGCTTGAGAAGCCACTCACTTGAGTAACCAAGAAAAAAAAAGGCAAAATTAAAAAATCTTGCGATTTTCTGTTGGGTTTAGATTGAACAGTTAGCATTTTCTAGTTGCCGCCAGTGCCACATCCAAGCAACATGATCAGCTCTGGCATTCTCACAAGAACTTGATGAGGTAGGCGCTTTATGAGAGCGAGTGACGGCTGAGTTTGTAGCAGATCAGTGAATCTGGGGCTTGGGCCTTTTTCTACACAACCGTGAGTGTGTCACACCTTGGACTTTTCCATACCTTCTGTGGCATCTGTATGTCACTGACTTTTCTTAGTCGTAGGTTAGTGATAATATCTAGGAAATGATATGTGGAATGTACCGCCAGGTTCCTTTGCTAACACATTAAAATATGTAATTACTAAACAATAATTGCCTGCGCTCCAGTGTTCTCTAGAGTTTCATAATCCATGTAGTGCAGCTTGTGGGTCTTTGATGAGGTCCAGGCATCCCTGAGGGGTAGCGGGCTCACCTGTTTTCCCCCAGTCGATTGGGAAGAGGCCCACCATAGCACAGGGATGCCAACGCCATTCAGGGCATACGTGACTGTCTGCCACGTGCTGGCATAGAGCAGTAAACAAGACAGAAGTGCCCCTCTTCACTAGAGTTATTGTCTGTTGGGATGACAGACTGTAGTAATACAAAGTGTCATGGAAAGGAAGGCTGTAGATCGGGTTATGGAGGGACCAGAACACTTAATGATGGCGTTTAATTCATCGCTGAAGTGAAGAGTTAGGAGTAGCTGAGAGAAAGAGCATCGCGGGCAAAGAGTTACACTTACACTGATGAAGGTTCCAGAGCCATTTGAGTTTTGTAATTAACAGAAGTTTGGAGTCAAGCTGGGCATAGTAGCACATGCCTGTAAACCCAGAACTTGGGACTTGGGAAGTGGAGTTTGTGAATTTTAGTATAGCCCTAGCTACATACTTAGACTCCGTCTTTTAAAAAAAAAAAATTAAAAAAAAATCTAGGTTTGAGGATTAAATAGACTGGAAGGACAGCAATTCTGGAGTTAGGGAGTTAGGAGTACCCAGCAGGTAGGCTGGGGTTGTGGTTCTCAGTAGATAATTCTGCTTGTTTGCTTTCTAATAGAAGCTCTTTGCTCTTTTCTTTCTTTCTTTCTTTCTTTCGTTTTTTTTTTTTTTTTTTTTTTTTTGGTTTTTCAAGTCATGGTTTCTCTGTAGCTTTGGAGCCTGTTCTGGAACTAGCTCTTATAGACCAGGCTGGCCTCGAACTCACAGAAATCCACCTGCCTCTGCCTCCCGAGTTCTGGGATTAAAGGTGCGTGCTACCACTGCCTAGCCAAATAGAAGCTCTTAAAAAAAAAAAAAAGAATTAGGCTGGGCATGGTGACGCACACCTTTGATCCCAGCACTTGGGAGGCAGAGACAGGTGGATCTCTGAGTTTGAAGCCAACCTGGTTCACAGAGTGAATTCCAGGACAACAAGGGCTACACAGAGAAACCCTGTCTCAAAAAAAAATTTTTTTTTTAAGAATTTTTCTTAAAATCTATATTCATGAGGGCAGGGGTTGGAGGGGGTACATGCACATGTAAGTGCAGGTACCCATGAGTCCAGAAGAGGGCGTCAGATTCCTAAAGTTGGAGTAAGTGGTATTGAGCTGCCTGATATGGTGCTGGGAACCAAACTCTGGTTTTCTGCAAGAGCTGTATGCCCTCTTCACTGTTGAGCCGTCTGTCCATTCCAAACCCCTGCCTTCAGAGGCATTGCCAAAGTCTGTCCTTCTCTTACTCTCTGCTGAAACTTTGCGTGCCTCAACAAGTTTGGGGGAAGACGTTTTCCCAAGAGAACCCGAATTCTCTCCCACAAGAGCTACAGACCCGTCCCTGCCATCTCTTGAATTTGCGCTGCACTGTGAGTTTTTGTTTGCTCTCTCTTCTGACTTACCAGGACTGAGTTGTAGACTCTGGCTTTTAACCCCAGGCTCTTGCCTAATGAGGTAAATAGCACACATGGTAACCCAAATACAGGTGACAAACTCATGCTGAAGCCGTTCGTGAGTAAAGCCTTAGTTTCTAACATTATGAATTAATAATCCTGTGCTTACATTATTTTTTTCCTTGACTGCTTCAGGCAAACCTGGCTGATTGTAGACGTCACCCCAAGAGCTTTTGAACTAGCCGATCTCTAGGCCTGCTGGAGCTTCTCAGCCTCAGAACCTGTAGGGAAGGCTTGGGCTCGTTCCTCTTCTGTTCACGGGTGTTTTAGTTAACTCTCCACTCTCTGTTCTTACCCACTTGTATTTCTAAGTGAATCGAAAGTTCTCTGATAGTAGAGAGTTGGTCCTGGCTACCATTCTGCCTACATTTTCTGGCATATAAACACTCAGTAATTATGTGTTAATTTGCACTGGAGGATTTGGGCTTCATTCAGATGAATAAGAATTTCTTGAAATGTCTACTGTGAGTCCGCACAAGGGACACCAAAGAATTTGCATTCAGAAGAACCAATGCAATGGGATATCTCTCTTTACTAAATTATTGCTGTGTTTTTTAGCCTAATGATCTGTGCTAGCTAGTTTTGTGTCAACTTGACATAAGCGAAAGTCTTCAGAGAGGAGGGAACCTCGATTCTGAAAATGTCTCAATAAGATCAGGATGTAGGCAAACCTGTAGAGAATTTTAATTAGTGATTGATATAGAAGGGCCCAGCGCATTGTGGGTGGTGCCATCCCTGGGCTGGTCCTGTGGTGTGTAAGAAAACAGGTTGAGCAAACCATGAGGAGAAGTCAGTAAGCAGCACCCTCTATGGCCTCAGCACCGTCAGCTTCTGCCCCGAGGTTCCCGCCCTTTTTGAGGTCCCATCTTGTCTTCCTGTAACAATGGACAGTGTTATGGTATGGAAGTGTCACCCTGGCTGGTTTTGTCACGATTGTTCATCGCAGCAATATAACCCTGACTAAAACGTGGTTTTTACAGGAAACATCATATAATATGTTACGTATAATGTGTGTTAGTTAACCTCTTAACTGCACTGCTAAATTCACATCTATATTTTTTTGTGTCTGCAGCAAATCCAGAGCAACTTTATTGTTGTCATACACCCAGGTTCAACAACTTTAAGAATTGGTCGAGCCACAGATACACTTCCTGCCAGCATCCCTCACGTCATTGCACGAAGACACAAACAACAAGGGCAGCCGCTGTACAAGGACAACTGGCTGCTGAGGGAAGGGCTAAATGTAAGTCAGAGGGGAGCACCTGGGGGAGCAGCCTGGGGGTTTCCTTGGGAGGACTTACACACCCAGTCTTCCTAGGAATCTTGAATAAACATCTCCAGAGTTGTGCTTTTTAAAAATAGTATCATTCAGGATTACAAGTATGGTCTTCATGTGAGTTAGTATCAGTTCCTGCTGCTGTGATAAACACCTAAACAAAAGCCACCAAGGGAGAAAGGGCTTATTCTGGTCACAAATTCGGGTTACAGTCTATCATTGTGGGGAAGTCAGGGCGGCAGGGACATGAAGCGGGTGAGCACATCCACAACCTGCTGAGAAACGGATGCATGCACGCTTCCTGTGCACAGCTCACTTTCTCCGCTCTTGGACAGTTCGGACTTGCTGCCACCCACACAAAATAATTTATAGTATTTTAGGGACTTGAAACACTTCTTGATTTATCAAAAATATATAAAGGAATATGATATTGTTACAGAATCATAAAGATAAGCATTATATAGATATTTGAAGAGTCTTAGATTTTTTAATTTATTTTCATTATTTTAAGTTATGAGTATGTATGGGGCAGTTTGTGCACATGAACACAGATGCCCACCCAGGTCAGAGGAACTGGAGTTGTAAGCCACCTGATGAGGGTGCTGGGAATCAAACTCAGGTTCTCAGGAAGAACAGTATGTGCTCCTAACCACTGAGCAAGGGCAGGGCTCTCTGAAATACTCTTTCTTGTTGGTTTTTTTTTTTTTTTTTTTTTTTTTTTTGAGACAAGGTCTCCCAGTGTAGCCTCAGTGTGCCTGGTACTCACTATATGGTCCAGGCTAGCCTCGAATTCCCAGAAACCTGCCAGCCTCTACCTCCTGTGCAGCACCATGCCCGGTATTAATTTGAATAGTGCTGAACAATTTGTATTAGTCACATATCAGCCCAAGGCACCTGAGGTTATAGGGTTTTGCAGGCTTTGGTTGGGCTTCCATTTTGATATTTTGTTTGTTTGATCTGCCCTTATAGTACAGGCTGGCCTTGAATTCCATATCCTCCTATCTCTTAGCCTCTGAAGTGCTTGGATGCTGGCAGGTACTACTGCACCCAGCTCTGGAATTCTTAGGGTTATCATGGCAAAGCAAAAAAAAAAAAAAAAAAAAATTAAAGAAGTGCTACTTGTTGAGATTATCTACTCATTGATGGATTGATTAAGTTAGTAGCATGCCTTGCTTTCTGTTTTCATTAAATGTGTTATATTGATCATCCTTTCATTTTTCTCTCCAGAAACCTGAAAGTAATGAACAAAGACAAAATGGCCTTAAAATGGTGGACCAGGCAATATGGTCTAAAAAGATGTCAAATGGTACAAGACGAATCCCTGTGTCACCAGAACAGGTTCGGTCAACTTTTCCTTCAAATTTATTATTAGTTTTCCACCTCTATTGATTCCGTTGTGTATTGCTTAACAGTGGGGATGTGTCATAAAACCCTAGAGAAGTGGTATCTATGACAGAAGACTAGGTAACGTATCTTCATACGGCACAGCCTATGGCTCCAGACTCTGGTATATAGTATGTTACTATGCTGCAAACTGTGGGCAATTTCACCACAGGGATGGTCCTGTGTAGGGCTGGGGGGAGGTATAAACCGGAGACTGCACTTTTGTTTCCTGGCCACCCAGTCCGAATAATCACACAGAAACTATATTAATTACTCTGTTTGGTCAACAGCTCAGGCGTATTTCTAGCTAACTCTTACATCTTAAATTAACGCATTTCTATTAATCTATATATCGCCGTAGACTGTGGCTTACCAGTAAGGTTCCATTGTCTTTCTCTCTCAATTCAGTTTAGTTTTCCCACCTAGCTATATTCTGCCCTGCTGTAAGCCAAAGTAGCTTCTTTATTAACCAAAGGTAATAAAACATATTCACAGCATACAGAGGGGAATGCCACATCATGGTGGTGCTGGTGCACACCTTTCATCCCAGCACTAGAAGGCAGAGATAGCTGGGCCTCTGTGAGTTCAAGGTCAGCCTGGTCCTGGTCTACAAAGGGAGTTCTAGGACAGCCAGGGCTGATATACAATGAAACTCTGTCTCGAAAAGTCAAAAAAACAAATGTAGGCACTGAAGAGTTAGTTCAGTGGTTAAGAGCACTGACTGCTCCTGCAGAGGACCCGTGTTTCGTTCCCAGTTCTCACAAACCATCTGTAACTCCGGGCCCAGGAGATCTCATGCCTTTTTCTGGCCTTCCAAGGGCATCAGACATGTACATGGTCCACATACATCTATGCAAGGTAAACACTCATACATGTGAAATAAAAATAAGTCTCTGGGGGGAAAAGAAGCAAAACAGTAAAGCCCCAGTGTACAGCACGAGG
The DNA here is from genome assembly GCF_950005125.1 of Chionomys nivalis. NCBI lineage: Eukaryota > Metazoa > Chordata > Mammalia > Rodentia > Cricetidae > Chionomys > Chionomys nivalis. The sequence goes on along the minus strand of NC_080090.1, from coordinate 26,234,989 downwards.
GTGCTTCTCACAATGGAATGTGACGAGACACTGCCCTGGGTGGGTCAGTCAGTGAGCCATGAGGCCTTGTGAAGGGCTAAGCCACTTCCGTCCGCTACTGTAGACGTCATACACACCGTACTGTAAGTGATTTCCCTTTGTGGTGAAGGCTTTTGTTTGTTTGCTGGGTTGGAAAAGAGTGCATCTACAAAGAATTAAATCATGACAAGCATGGACTCAGACTAGTGACCATGCAGGAGTTAAGATGTGAGGGAGAGGGAAGGATTCCAGAGACTGATCCGCCATTTAGTGTGTGCGGCGTGTCCTATACCAACAGCCCCACTGTCCATAGTAACGCACTTCAGTGCCGGCAGCACAGAAGGGATTTGGGGTCTATTTTGATGTTGACCTTACGCCACCAAGCTATTCAGCTGCATAGGGCATCCTTAGCTGCCAGACGGGGTGTGCACCTGACCTCAGCATGCAGGAAATGCACCACGTACCATAACTTCATTCTTTCATAATAACACTTAAAAATATTGGTGTGAGTAACAAGCCTTGTGGAGCTGTAAAGTCTTTCTTTATATCTGTACTCTGTAAATTATTATTTATTATTACAAATTACTTTCACTTTAAAACTTTTTGTTAAAAACTAAGACAAGCATACCCTTCCAAGCCCACAGAGATTCAAGATCACCAATGTCACTGTCTTGTTCCACGAGAAAGTCTTCATGGGCAATAACATGTTGAGAACCTGTTGGTTCCTACGATAACTGCTTTCTTCTGCATCGCCTCTTGCAGGACCTTCCTTAGGACTGGTCCTTTTCACGTTTGTAAAGAAATGTGTGAACAGGAGGACCATATCCCCGTCAATGTTTGCTCGCTGCAGTGCCTACATTGTGTGTGGTCTGCGTGCTGTCCTGTTGTATGACTGCAGCTTGCTGACAGCAGCAGCCCTAGACTAGGGAAGCTGTGTGCATGTAGGTCTGCCATCAGAAGGTCTCAGCTCCCCTGTGATCATGCACCTCCACTGCCACGTGTGTGGTGTGTCACTGTGGTCCTACCGCAGCCATAGGATCCTCATATGTTCCATAAGTCATTATGCAAATACGAGGTAGAAAATACAAGAAGGAAGGGGGAGAACCAGTTAGTACTTCCCCAGGGGAGGACCAGTTTAGTACTTGTCCGTGTGTCTCAGTGTTTAGGAGGAGACAAGGGGACTCTTGCACTGCCCCCTGCCTGCAGAAATACAGCGTGTTTCTGATTTCTCATCCCAGGCACGCTCCTACAATAAGCAGATGCGACCTGCCATTCTAGACCACTGTTCTGGAAACAAATGGACAAACACATCTCACCAGCCCGAGTATTTGGTAGGAGAAGAGGTAAGAAACTTGGACAATGAAAGGAATGGAAACAAACCAACTGATAGTCCCGAGTTCGCGGTTGTTTCCTAACACTTCTTGATCCTGTTTCTGGGGGCCAGATACTTCACTGCCCCTCCGGGTTGTCAGATACCCCACACTCAGGGTCTAGAGCACTCAGAAGAGTTTGACTTCTGGTCTTAGAGTTTGAATGTGAGTCCAGACAACCCTTAGAGACAGCTCTGATGATGCGCTTCTTCCTGTCCTAGGCCTTGTATGTCAACCCGCTGGACTGTTACAATATTCACTGGCCTATTAGACGGGGTCAGCTGAATATCCACCCAGGTCCTGGGGGCTCCCTGACGGCTGTTCTGGCAGATATTGAAGTGATATGGTCTCATGCAATCCAAAAGTATTTGGAAATCCCACTGAAAGATTTAAAGGTGAGGGGAAATTCCCAGTTCTTTGGGTTGACTTTAAGACTGAGTTGTGTGTGACAGTGTCCTGAAGTAGTCTCAATGTTGGGGTGGTGGGAATATCTTATTTTCTTTAATTCTCCTCCAGCGATCTCTCCCTCTTACTGTTTCTTTGGTCTCTGAATGCTGGAGAAACCACAAGCTCGCTCATGTCCACAGCCTTTCTCCGTACCTCACTCAGACATATTAACTCTACAAGTTTCTTTTTTTTAAAAAAAAAGATTTATTTATTTATTATGTATACAGTGTTCTGCCTGCATGTATGCCCACATGCCAGAAAAGGGCAACAGATCTCATTACAGAGGGTTGTGAGCCACCATGTTGTTGCTGGGAATTGAACTCAGGACCTCTGGAAGAGCAGCCAGTGCTCTTAACCACTGAGCCATCTCTCCAGCCCAGGTTTCTATGTCACACGTTCACAAGGACTCTGAGGAGTCGAGGGAATTCCTTTTTCCATATGAAACCGAGAAGCACCGCAGCACAGAGGTTCTAGCTTTTGCTCAGGGCCCGTGGTCATAGCTGCTTCTCCTGCACAGGGAAGCCTCACGAAAGGTGGCATTATGGAACTGGACTTGACTAGGTGGATGCTGACACTTTCTGTTTCTCATTGGTTTTTTCTCCAGTATTACAGGTGCATCTTGTTAATCCCTGATATCTATAACAAACAGCACGTGAAGGAGCTAGTGCATATGATCCTGATGAAGATGGGCTTCTCAGGTATGCCCAAGATTCCGGTGACACCCTTTAAACTGTTCTTTTTCGGTGACAAAGTTAATGAGGTTCACCAGTTTATTTAAATGTGCATTCGGAACGGACTGATGTTGCTTGTGTTTGCCCCGAGATTTCTGGGTTCCTGGGCGGAGCTGATCATTTGTTTGAGGCTGTCTACTGTTGTGCATCAGATTTTGACACTCTGCCTCTTTGTAATGCTAGGGATTGTTGTCCATCAGGAGTCTGTGTGTGCTACATTTGGGAGTGGCTTAAGCAGCACCTGTGTTGTAGATGTTGGGGACCAGAAAACAAGCGTGTGCTGTGTGGAAGATGGAGTGTCTCATCGGAACACACGGTACGGCTCTTCTCCCGTCTCTGTCTATTCGAATCACCACAGGGCAGAAATTGTCTGCGTAGGCGTCCAGCAAGCCTGGCGATAAGTACTAGCCAGGTGCAACTGATGCCGGTGACCTTGCCCTTAGGGAGCTTTCAGCCCACATTCATAATACCAGTTCCTGGGAGCCATAGTAGGTGTTGTGCAGGTTAGCTCCTTGTCGTTTGTGTGATCCATTACATCCTTATAGCAAGTCTTGTAGAAACAAACCAAATTTTTCAGGTCTAAATTCTCTAGAGTTTGAAATATTTGCTTTCCTTATCATAGATATTTCTCAAAAACATGATGAGTATATTCTTAACTGACAGTTTAATCATCTTCCCCTCTTCTCCTGACTTCAGGCTCTGTCTGGCATATGGGGGCTCTGACGTGTCGAGGTGTTTTTACTGGCTCATGCAGCGAGCGGGCTTCCCTTACAGAGAGTGTCAGTTAACAAACAAAATGGATTGCCTCCTCTTACAGCACCTTAAAGAAACATTCTGTCATCTAGACCAGGTAAGAACAGAATTAATATTGCTGATTATTTTGGCGCCAGGAAAAATATAAGGCATTTAAAAGGAAGTTTCAGCTTTTACCAATCTCATGCTGTTCACCGAGGTGGTGTGGCCTGGCAGCTGAAGCTCTTCAGTCGCTCCTGGGTGTAGCAGGCGGCGAGGAACTGAGGACGGTCTCAGGTTGTGTAAAGAGACGTAGGCAGCTGCTGCCAACGGGGGTCTGGCCACAGCACCAAAGGGTGACAGCTGAGGGGAAATGGATAGAACACTTAAGGAGACAGGTACACTGCTTAATTAAATGTGGCTGTGTGCTCTTTTATATTGTGAATTAGCAACGTTTAATCACTGCTGCAGGGTTTTGTTTGTTTGTTTTTGTTTTTTGTTTTGGTTTTTTTTGTTTTGGTTTTTCAAGACATGGTTTCTCTGTAGCTTTGGAGCCTGTCCTGGAACTAGCTCTTGTAGACCAGGCTGGCCTCGAACTCACAGAGATCCGATTGCCTCTGCCTCACGAGTGCTGGGCTTAGAGGCGGGTGGTGGTGGCTTCAATTTTAAACTTTATTCCGTTGATACAATTATGAATCTTATAAAACTTGGGGAACATAAAGACCATAAATATCCCAGCTATTGAGGACACATTCTTACTGAGTTCTGATGTCTGTCAGTAATGAGTAAAACAAAAAGGACAAATGGCAGAGATGCCAGAAATTAAATAGAGAAGCAAAGGACATTGAACTCCTCTTCTGTAGTTTACGGTAAGTGGCTCTGAGTCGGGGTAGCCATGTTATGTTGGGCTTTATATAACGGCCTATGCGTAATTGGAGGCCTTTACTCGCGTTCTCACTGACAGCGTCTTTTCCTGGAATCAGGACATCTCCGGGCTTCAGGACCATGAATTTCAGATTCGGCACCCAGATTCTCCTGCCCTGCTCTACCAGTTTCGATTAGGAGATGAAAAACTCCAGGTAACCAGGCCGACATATGTGTTCACAGGTGGAAAGAAAGCTGTCTCTAGTCAGTGAAGCTGAGAGAATTGTCAATGTGTGAGGTCAGAATGCCAAGTCCCTGTTGGTTGGTTAGTCCCCAAGCCAACATAGCCCGTTAGGGTACAGATTAGAATAAATCTGCCCCCCTTCTTTTTTAAATATTATATTTTAATTAGGTGTATATGTATATATCTGTATGGGTACATGCATGTACGTGTGCAGGCGCCCACAGAGTCCAGAACAGGCATCAGATATTCTGGAGCTGGAGTTTCAGGGTGTGAGCTGCCGATGTGCATGCTGGGAACTAGATTCAGGTCCTTTGCCAAGAGTACTTGTAACCACTGAGCCGTCTTTCCAGTGCCCAGGCTTTTCTTTCAATCATTCAGAAGATGGTGGAATTTAGATGGGCACTGGCCTTGCTAGGACATAACAAAGCAGATGGTAAGGCACTCACTCTGCATTTCCTCAAGAGTCTCACATGGTGTGCCATCCATCCAGCTGGATGAGGGATTTTCTAGTCTGTTACACAACCCTTTTCCCAGGAGGGCTGCTGTCCAGTGTGACATGGAGCACCTGCTTGGTGACTTTTGTCTGGGGAAGAATGAAGCTCCCCCATTTCTGAGGAGACAGTATCTTTCCCTAAGCACCCTCCTTTTTATGCCCAGGCTCCAATGGCACTGTTTTACCCAGCAACCTTTGGGATCGTCGGCCAGAAGATGACGACCTTGCAGCACCGATCCCAGGGGGACCCTGAGGACCCACATGATGAGCATTACCTGCTGGCCACACAGAGCAAGCAGGAGCAGGTGCGCAGCCCTCTGCAGGAGGAACATCTCACAGAGGAGAGCTTTGCCCAGAATTAACAGATCCTCATAATCAGTGCAGCTTCAGTAGACCAACCTGGTACTGTTTTCAGAACTGCATACAAAAGGAAGTCTCTTTTCAAAATCTGCCTGAGGAATTTCTTCATTCCTCATTAGTAGATACTAACTCGTTTTCTGAGTGCAAGTCTGAACAGTTAAAAGTTAATTCCGTGAGGACACTTGCCTTTGGCTTGTATTGTTTACTTATCTACTTCTGGATATGTATCTAGCAGTACTTTTGGTAAAATTTTAATTGTTTTGTACTTAATATAGAAAGTAGGAATACAGCTGAGTTATTTGGTGGGGCCCCAGTAACCTGGTATCTGCTTATGGACATAGCTGTAGTTCTTTTCATTGCTGATCTGGAACCAGGGGTTGAAAACTTGCTCGTCTTTGTTCCTGCCCTAGAAGAGAGGAGAAAGACTGGACCTGGAAATATGGATACATAATAGCCATGGGCATGTGAATCCCATTCAAATACTCCAGTGACTAGTCAGCTTAGTGAAGAAAGTCTATATTGACATTTCTTTTGTAAGCCTGCTCTCTGATGTACAGTGCTGAAACCTGCCCACATGTTCAGAGCCTGCTCTGACTTTCCCGGAGCATCCTCTCCTGTGTGCTCAGGCTACCTGGGCACGGGGCTAGGCTGTGTGTGGTGTGTACCATGGTGACCTTTGCTTATGGTGTTCTGAGGAAATAGAAGGACAACGCCAGCAGTGTCTTGTGCTCAGACCATCTACTGCTTTCTCTTTAACTTATTTACAGTCTGCAAAAGCTACTGCTGACCGCAAGTCTGCATCCAAACCCATTGGATTTGAAGGGGATATCCGCGGCCAGGCCTCTGATCTTCCAGAAAGACTTCATCCCCAGGAAGTGGATTTGGCTTCTTCCCAGGGGGACTGTTTGATGGCCGGCAATGACTCTGAGGAGGCCCTCACTGCGCTGATGTCCAGGAAAACTGCCATCTCCCTGTTTGAAGGAAAAGCCCTGGGCCTTGATAAGGCCATCCTGCACAGCGTGGACTGTTGCTGTAAGCACACCCCACTCACCGGTAGAGAAGTGGGTGGCTAAGTGACTGGTTCAGTCTTGATTGTGAGCACACCCTGCATCCCAGTAGACAGTGGAGTAGGGTGGCAGCCAAGTGAACGGTTCAATCTTGTGTGTGGTGCAGCATTTTCTCTCTCAACCATCAGGCCTACTCCACCCTTGCATTGCCGGGTCCTGTGAACACAGTAACGCAGTGTGGTTGGTTCCTGGCCCCATAACGCTTGTGCTGCCATGTAGTCTGGTGCTAGCAATGAAGATTAGCACACAGACCCTGAAATCACAGCTCTGGTAGGCGCTAGAGTTGAACTACAGAATCCCAGCTGAGTTTCTGATTAAGACATGTAATAAGAAATTTGTCCTTCTCTAGAGGAGTTAGCAGTGGCTTTCTTGAATCTTATGAGAGATGTGAGGGATGATTGGAGAGTTAGCATTTAAATGCTGGGGACATTCTGGGCTGAGGAAGCCTACAAAACCATGGTTAGCCAGGATAAGGCTAGAGGCAGCCTAGGTTCCAAACCACACAGCAGCCCCCGCAGGCCTCCTTGAGAAGTTTGGTTCTAATGCTAGGAGTAGCAAGATGGGAGGTGGGCAGCAGACCCCACCTGCAGTGTTGAAGATGGATTTTGGAGAGTTTCCAAGTGACGGATCGTGGCTTGGCCATGTAGGTGGGTAAGTGGCACGATGTCGCTCTTTTCAGCGTCTGACGACACCAAGAAGAAGATGTACAGCTCTATTCTGGTTGTGGGAGGCGGTTTGATGTTCCATAAAGCTCAAGAATTTCTCCAACACAGAATCCTCAACAAGATGCCACCTTCCTTCAGGCGAATTATTGAAAATGTGGACGTGATCACAAGGCCTAAGGTGCGTTGTTTCGTGTTGCAGGTTGGACAGTACTGAAATGAAACCAGCGTTGGTTACATCTAATTGCAATGCATGTGGAGAGTGAAATCTAGAGGGGCACTGGCTTGTGACTGGAGTTTTGAGGACTTAGAGATGTGAAAAAATTACTTTTCAGAGAGTCACAAATATAGTAGGAGTTCTTAACTAGCTTTCTTTTGGTTTGGTGTTTTTGTTTTTTATTGATTTTATGTTATGTGTCTAAGTGTTTTGTCTACATGTATGTGTGTGCTCACGTGTGTACATGGTGCGTGCAGAGACCAGAAGAGATGATTAGATAGATCTCCTGGAAATGGAGTTATAGATGATTATGGTCTGGCATGAAGATGCTGGGAACCAAACCCGGATCCCCTGGAAGAGTGGTTATTAATCCCTGAGCCATCTCTCTAGCCCTGATTTGGTTTTTTAGGTACTTAAACTTATGGCGCAGAGTCTGAATTCCTGATCCTCCTGCTGCTTCCCCCCAAGTTTTGGGGGTTAAGGAGTATGCTGGCTTACCTGGTGTTGAGAGACTGGCTTTTCTGGTCCTTGCTCTGCTTGGATTTAACCTTATGGAATTGTAGGTGGGTCAGGAGATGACTTCTTCCCTTTTCCTGACAACCGGACCACTCCCTTTCCCTCCCTGGCCATCATAAGGAGCCGGTATTGGGCCTTGGACTGGAGATCTTCCAGGGCCTCTTTTGACCTCAGCTACTTTGAAAAGCAACACAAAGGCAGAAGTTTAGAAACAGGTCCTGTCTGTATTTGGAGCCCTGGCAGTGTTTTTCTTTGGAGGTCCCCTTCCTCTACTGGTACTGCGTGTACATGTGCCTGCCTGTGGGGCTTATCTGTGGGGTGGTGAAGAGTGGCATCTTTAGTATTAAAAGTTGAGAAATTCTCCTCAGCTGTAGCAGAGATGGGTGTGTCCGTTCAGTCTTCTGCACTGGTGCTGGGAGTGCTGTTAGACTGATGCTCCGTGGCTGAGGTACCCCAGCTAGTTTTCTGCTATTCCACACAGATGTAAAACCTGCTTTGTTTGCTATTGTCTGAGCAGAACCCCAACCCCACTTGCAGAAAACCATATCATGTGTCTCATTTACCAAAATAGCTTTACCTTTTGTCCAGGATATGGACCCCCGGCTGATCGCGTGGAAAGGAGGGGCAGTGTTGGCGTGCCTGGATACCACTCAGGAGCTGTGGATTTATCAGCGAGAATGGCAACGCTTTGGCGTCCGAATGTTACGGGAGCGGGCTGCTTTTGTGTGGTGACGACCAAAACCAAGTCTCTGGACATAAATACTTGAGGAATATATGTATTTAATTTATTGAATTTGAAGCTTAATTTTCCTAGAATTAAATGAATTCATCTTCTTGTAAAAGTATGACACTGATTTGAAATTATAATTGAGAATAAATATGAACTTTCTGTTAACCTTTCTTCAAGGTTACATACTGCACCTCACCCCTCCCCGCTGCACTCCACCCTCTCCACAGCTGGTACAGTCCAGCCTTCCAGCCTGGTCAGCCACAAGGGGTGCTGCGTGCCTGTGGGAACCTGCTGTGGTGTCTGCCCTTTCCTCTAGCAGTGCTTAGATCTAAAGCGGTCTGCTGTGGGTTCCCTTGGAGTTAAGCACTGTCTTTGCTTCTCCCACCTCCCCAAGCGTGTGTGTTGCTTAATTACAAAGGTTTGTTGTTTTTTTTGTTGTTGTTTTTTTGTTTTTTTTACAAAGTTTGATTACAAAGGGTTTTTTTTATTCATTTTTTGTTTTGTTTTGTTGTTTTTTATTATTTATTTATTTATTTATTTTTTGGTTTTTCGAGACAGGGTTTCTCTGTGGTTTTGGAGCCTGTCCTGAACTAGCTCTTGTAGACCAGGCTGGTCTCAAACTCACAGAGATCCGCCTGCCTCTGCTTCCCAAGTGCTGGGATAAAAGACGTGCGCCACCACCGCCTGGCTGTTTTGTTGTTTTTTAAAAAGGTTTGATTTACAAAGTACCAGTTCAGAGCTAGGTTTCCTGAGGCAAGGACTGAAGGCCAAGGCTGGCTGCTTTTCTTGCTCTGTTCCCTCTAGGACAGGTTTAGGGAAAGGACAATACGGCACTTGAAAAGGAGACTGTGTTCCCTTCCTAGAACTAAACAGACAGGATTGAAGACTAATTTAGAACACCTTTAAACCCAGCATTCAGGAGGCAGGCCGATCTCATGAGTTCTAGGCCAGCCTGGTCTATAGAGCAAGTTCCAGGACAGCCAGGGCTACACAGAGAACACTCCACCCTACCCACCCCCAAAAAATAAAACGAAAGCATTTAGAATCATTGGCCTGTACTGTACAGGTAAATCAGGCGGCTGCTGTAGTTTATAACTAACTTCATCTTTAAGCCTCTAGTTTGCCTTTTCCTGAGGAACAAGTAAAAGCTTTTGGAGTTCAGTGTGATCAGCCGACTTCAATCTGTGAACATTCTGGAGAGAAGCTGAACTAAATATAGCCAGCCAGTCTGGACCCTTAGAAAGCCTCTGAGCTGCAGCAAGTTACAGAAAGGACACGGTATAGACAAGGGCAGGTCAGGGAGCAGTCCGAGGGGCTGTGACACAAGGAAGGTGGGTCAGGTGGAGCAGGTGGCTTCAGCCTGCTTTACGTATCTGCTCCTGCCATCACCATCACCAGAGTTGGCTTGGGGAGGACTGAGAGGGAGATAAAAGTAGAGACGGATGAGACCTGGAGATAGGCAGAGAATGTATAAGTCCAAGATGGGGAATTGTGGGACTGTAAGAGTCACCAGGTAAAGTTCTTGGTTGGGTCCAAGAGGGGTCCTTGGATGGAGCAATGGTTAACCTGGTAATACTATTTGGATATATACTTTCAAGTTTGAAAATTATCTGTTATTTTATGTTTCTGGGTCGTTGGAACAGAGGTTACCATCAGCCCTACGCTCTCAGACGTATAATTTACCTATTGTAATCGTCCTCCACATGAGTGTCTCTTACTTACCGTGGTAGGTGTTGATTCAGAGGAAGTTGGTTTCTGGTCCAAGTTGTGACACAAACTATATCCGTCCTCTGTTATCAGTATGTTTGTGAAGCATTGGGTAGCTGTCTTGCCGAGTAGCCTTGCTACACTAAGTGCCTACCTCGGCCATCCAGTAGCAGCCTTCCCACACTAGGCGCTACCTCCGCCATCACAAAGTATCTGCTTACGAAGCTAGATGCAGGGAGTTTGCACTTCATGCATCTCGGGTTTTATTTTATCCATAAGGCATGTGTTAGAATGCACGATGTAGCCTTTCACATTTGCTATTTATATTGCTGCGGATTGAACCCAGGGCCTTATATATCATACACAAATTCTCTGCCACTAAGCCACAACCCCAAGAGGAGAATATGCAATTATCAACTTTCCTGAGACACCCTTCAGCCTGGAACTCACAGCTCTGCCCGTGTCCCTCTGGAGTGTTGTGATTTAAAACGTGTGCCACGGGCTGGAGAAAGAGCTCAGTCAGTGTTCAAGAACATTTGCTGTTCTTTCAGAAGACCCTAGTTCAGTTCCCAGCACCCCTGTGGCAGCTCACAACCGTCTGTAACTCCAGCCCTTAAGGGATCTGATGCCCTTGGCCTCTTCCGAGTGGATGCATGTACTCACATGTACACACCCACATGCAGATACACACACCTACTATAATTAAAAATACATTTCTCAAAAGTGCCACTACACCTGACCAGACACAAACTTGCTTCTGTTTTTAAACAAGGTCTCTCAATTATGTAACTCTGACTGTTCTGGAACTACGTAGACCAGACTGACCTTGAACTCAGATTTCTCTGCCATTAAAGGCGTGTGCCACTGTTAGGCTCAAGTTTCTGGTGCCCAGATGAATTCATGGAGCCAGATTTCCCATGCAAACTGCATGAGGGTTTTTAATATACTGTTGAAATATGAGCGGCAGGGCTGCTTCCCACCGCCACCCGGCTAGCTTTACCTGAAATAATTACACGGAAACTGTATTCTTTTAATCACTGCCTGGCCCATTAATTCCAGCCTCTTATTGGCTAGCTCTTACATATTGATCTAACCCATTTCTAATATTCTGTGTAGTACCACGAGCTGGCTTACCAGGAAAGATCTTAACCTGCATCTGTCTGGAGTGGGAGAATCATGGCGACTCCTGACTCGGCTTCTTTCTCCCAGCATTCTGTCTGTTTACTCCACCCACCTAAGGTTTGGCCTATCAAATGGGCTAAGGCAGTTTTCTTTATTAGTTAACCAATGAAAGCAACAGATAAAATACAAGAACCACCTCCATCATTTCCCCTTTTTCTGTTTAAACAAAAAAGAAAGGCTTTCACTTTAACATAGTAAGATTACATATAGCAAAACAGTTATCAAGCAAGAATTACAGTTATAATATTTATATCTATTTTATCATAACTAAGGAAAACTATAACTATCTATTTATTCTTCAACTCCATCAAAGACTCCAGAAGGATATAATATTACCTAAGTAAACAAGAAATAAGAAAACTCTAGAAATGACAGAGACATCTTGCTGCCTGGACAGTCACTCAAAGTTCCTCTGTACCATTGGGGCATCCATCTTCAGCCTACAGGCCATAGTATTCAGCAGACATTTCCATGAAGCAGGAAAATTCCAAAGACAGTTTAGTCACTTTCTGCTGTGTCCTGCAGAATGTTTCGTAGACTCTTTCATGAACCAGGAACCCCAAAAGACCATCTCACCTTTAGGCAAGTTCAGCAGTCCTCTCTCTGTGGGTTCTCTGTGTCCAGTTTATGCAACAGTCCAGGCAAGAACAGTTTCTTGCCCAAATGGCTATCAAACTCCTTAAGGAGCCTCTTCAATGCCCATCTTCCTCTTGAAGTAGATTGGTGCTGCCAGGAGCAGACGTGTCTCATTGTCATGAAAAACCCTAAGTTATTAAAACATTTAAATGCCATATTCTGCAGTCTTTGAAAGATATGAAGAATGCCTAACTGAAATATATCTCTATATATCTAGAAAATCTAACTAACGTGACTACAAATTTGACTATTATTGATGATTATCCATTAGCAACCTATATTTCCTAATTATACATTACATTTTTAAATGAACTACACAATCACAATACCTTAATCAAGATCAGAAATACATATACATATAACAAAATTGACCTTAAAATCTATACCAATGCAAATTATTCATATCTATATCATTTCCCCCTTTAAATGTAAAAGAACATTTATAAACAATATTTGGGAATATGGGCGCAGTTTTTTCTCTCCAAACTGCTTCCTGCTGAATGGGGGCGCTGTTATTCAGGTCTTTCACGGTATAACCTGTGTGCCAGGTTCATCTCAGTGGGCAGTTGAGTGAAGCAATTTTTTGAGGGTGTTCACAGCAACATTTCAGGAGGGCGTGGTCTATCATACCATATTGGGATAGAAGCAATTAACAGCGTCTCGTCCTCTGTGAAAACAAAAGAAGACCCTTTCCAAAGCATCATATCCTTAGACCCATATTCTGAAATCATAATACCCTTGTATCTATTTTGGTTTAGCTTGGCAGCCCATATAATGAAATGTCTCTCTGTACTTAGCTCCTTCACAGTCAAAAACTTTAAAGAAAACACAATAATACAAAGAATCCAGACTCTCTGTGAATTTTCCATTTTTACGTGGCTTATTTTCTTTATTTCTTTTAATCTATAACTATCTGTACTCTGTCTCTTTAAAGACTTTACCCTTTTTTTAAGACATTAACTTTAATCTTCATATATATATTTTTCTCTATCTCAAGCCTACGTACATTCATCCAACCGTGTCTGAATCAGTTCTATTGTGAATCTGTAATTTTTTTACTATCCAGGAGCATTTTTTAAAATGTTAAGCACTTCTTAAAAACTTAAGTTGCACCACGTACAGATAATACGGTACTGCCTGTGTCCTGCCCAGTCTAAACCTTAACTGCGCTGTTATTATGGTAATTACGGTAGTTCCTGCCTGAGACCAGCACAGTTCAGCATGGCGGAGCTGACCCGCTCCTGCCTCAGAACCATTTGGTGCCCCTGAGCCACACACAGTTCCAGGCACACAGCAGTCCACATTGCCATCAAGCAAGCCGTAGCACTTTACTCCAAATGCTCCATTCAAAAGCTCTGTCTCCCGCAGGAGCCAGACAGAGATAGCAATGGCAGCACAGCCCAGAAAGTCGGCATTTTAAAACAGCCAGTTTTTTTCTGCTGCTGAGTCAGGACAATTTCTTTGCAGCACGCAACCCATAAACAGCAAAAAGCTGTCTTAAATTCTCTCTCTCCTTTTTAAGCCCTCTCAGGTTTTACGTGGAGTTCATTAGCACGTTGGGTGCCACTCTGTTGAAATATGAGCGGGCAGGGCTGCGTCTCCGGCACCCGGCCGCCCGCATTGGCTAGGTTATCTCCCGAAATAATTACACGGAAACTGTATTCTTTTAATCACTGCCTGGCCCATTAATTCCAGCCTCTTATTGGCTAGCTCTTACATATTGATCTAACCCATTTCTAATATTCTGTGTAGTACCACGAGCTGGCTTACCAGGAAAGATCTTAACCTGCATCTGTCTGGAGTGGGAGAATCATGGCGACTCCTGACTCGGCTTCTTTCTCCCAGCATTCTGTCTGTTTACTCCACCCACCTAAGGTTTGGCCTATCAAATGGGCTAAGGCAGTTTTCTTTATTAGTTAACCAATGAAAGCAACAGATAAAATACAAGAACCACCTCCATCAATATACAAACTGAAGTTTCGACCAACACCTTTCCAGCACCCCAGCATGGTGGGTACAGAAAGTATGGCAGGGAGCCCTGAGAGGGTAGAACTTTTAAAGGGGAAATGCTGTAGTCGGGGGAGCTCCTGGCATGACTTCTTGGGATTGGGGAAGGAGGGTTTAGGATTGGGGAAGGAGGGTTTAGGGTAAGGTAATTTCTAAAATCATTAGTTAGTTTTTGGGTGCGAAAACCTAACAAAGAGCCATTAATAACTGACAAGGTATCCTCAAGGACAGGATGCCCCCTATGAACATCTGGATCTCATTAAATTTTATGGCCCTTCTCCCTATCTTCTTAATTGCCCATTTTTAGGGTATCTGCCCAAATTTCTTCTATGACAGCACATTTCTAGAGCTGAGATCGCCTCCCCTAACCTCCCCCCCCCGCCACCCCCAATCATTATATGACTCAAGATGAAGCCCCTTCTTTAAAACAGAGCTTGCAAAGTCAGGTCCTCACACCACCATGCCCAGCCTCCAGTTACAAACATTTTTACAGTCAACTACCTAAAACTGGATAACGTTACAAAACAGTTTTATTATGGTATATGAAGCGTTACTAGACAAATACATATGCTATTATGGATCCATTTCTGTGGTTTCTACACTAAAAAAGCTGCTTCAAGAAAGTCAAGAGCTAGAAGACTCAAGATGTTACAGATCTGGGCACTGTTACTGCTTGTTCTGGGTTTGGGGGATTTTTTTTAATAATATTTATTTATATTAGGGGGTGTAGAGAGCTAGCTCAGCAATGGAGAGCATTTCTTCGTGCGGGAGACCCTGGTTTGATTCCCAGGATCCACATAGTGGCTCATACCTGTCCATAGCTGTAGGTCTAGGTGACCCCGTCACCTTCTCCTGACCTCAGGCACCAAGCATGCATAGGGCACACAGGCAATGCAAGCAAAACACTGGTAGTGTGTGCATATCAAAATCTTTTTAATGTATATAGAGTGCCCTTAGAAGCCAGAAAATGGTATCAGATCCCTCTGGAATTGGAGTTAAGATGACAGTGAGCTAACACATGGGTGCTGGGAACTGAACCCAGGTCCTCTGGAAGAGCAGTCAGTGCTCTAAACCTCTGAGCCACCTCTCCAGCCCTTGGTGGTTTTTTAAAGTACTAGATTATAAAAAGATAGTATTACTTCAGGAGAGCTAATTTCAGTGAATTAGTTTTGACTTGAACAGGAAATGTGCACTGACCAAGAACAGTGGATGGGTAACTGGGCAAAAGTAGACCCTGGGTTTATGGGTAACATGTTTTTGTTTGTCTCGGACAGTCTCGCTACTTATCTCTGACTGAGCTGGAGTTCATTAGTTCTCCACTTGTGTGCTGGGATTAAAAGTGTGTGCTGCCACACCTGACTGGTGAAGTATTTTTCTATTTACTGAAGGGGCTGGGGCTCATTTGAATGGCAAACCATTTCTCTAACCTGTATAGTAGCCTTGGTTCAGTTCCTAGCCCTTCTCCAACAAAAATA
The DNA here is from genome assembly GCF_950005125.1 of Chionomys nivalis. Taxonomy (NCBI): domain Eukaryota; kingdom Metazoa; phylum Chordata; class Mammalia; order Rodentia; family Cricetidae; genus Chionomys; species Chionomys nivalis. The sequence goes on along the minus strand of NC_080090.1, from coordinate 26,219,531 downwards.
AAGGTTGCTGGTCTAGAAGTTTGACAAGGGAAAGTACTGTAAAGATAGCGGACAGTACAGTGGGCCGTCTGGTCAGACAGGATGTGTCCAGCTTGTGTGGTAATAGGCCTCTTCTCTTAGGAAGCTGCTGAATTAGTGAGCACTTCCCAAACGGACTATTCATGAATACATTAAAATGTTACAGGGCTGAACAGTCCCGGGTGCGGCGCAGGACACGGGCAGTGCACGACCTGACTGGGAAATGCCTTATTACTTCATGCCAGAATGCTTAGTTTTCAGGGGTAACCATTATTGGGGTTTGGGGATAAATGTGATTGGACTTTTGTAAATTTAGCTTCCATTTATTAATGTCTGTAACTGTATTATATGGCCGGGCGGTGGTGGCGCACGCCTTTAATCCCAGCACTTGGGAGGCAGAGGCAGGCGGATCTCTGTGAGTTCGAGACCAGCCTGGTCTACAAGAACTAGTTCCAGAACAGGCTCCAAAACCACAGAGAAACCCTGACTCAAAAAAAAAAAAAAAAAAAAAAAAAAAACTGTATTATATGCCTAAGATCTGCTGGTGACTAGCCTCAGACATGTTTGCGCAAACTCTGACTGCAGACTCCGGGTCTAACGCGAGTTCTGTGATGTAGTACCCCCTACACACAGCCTGTACAGGAAGCCTCGGGGCCATCCCAAAGCTTTACATCCCTCGAACTGGAAGAGCAGGAGGACTTCAGGGTTTCCTGTCCTGCATAGACTACAACGGGGAGCAGCTGCCACTGCAGGCTTGTGACCGTTTCTTCACTGGCACGTTTCGTGGAGCTTTGAGGAGTTCTGTGTGAAAGGCAGTGGCGTCCTTCATGAGACGATACTGGGGGCAGACACTCAGAGCGTTATAGTCGCCCTTGATGTCGGCTCCTCCAAGACAGACCACCATGTATTTGTGCAAATGAGCCTGGGTGCTGAAATCACTACAGAAGAGGTTAAAGGCCAGAGGGAAGAGGTCCTGAGCTTTTTCACTGGCGCCACCTGTGTTGGGGCGGCAGGCACTGCCGCAGAGACCGTGGGTGTCGCTGGAAAGAAGGAAGACCACCTTGTCGGCCGCCTGCTTCTGCGCGCTGAGCCACTGCACTGGGCCCATCTCAGCTATTCTCTTCCTCTGCCACTTTTCAAGGATGACCTCGCTTCTGCAGTGGTTCTGAAGAAAGTCGGTGAAGCGGCAGACCGTGTGATGGAAACATACCTCAGACGGGTAAACCACCAGGACCTTAATGAGGGGCAGGAGCATGCTGGCGGCGGGGAAGGAAGTCTCCGTGCTCCTGCCTGTGGGGGGAGCTTTGTTAGTTACCAGCAAATAGCAAGCCTTTACAGTAGTCTAAACCATCACTGAGAAATGTCAGCCAGGGTGGCGATCTGTTCCTGCCAGGGGAACGATAGCCCTGATAGTCCTTTTGAACACCTGAAACACTGACTCTTAATTCTTTACAGCTTCCTAAGCCCGTATCAGTAAGTCAGCTGCCATAGTCCAGCTCTGTTTTCAGATCAACTCAGAGTAGCCGTTTAGGCTTGAGGGCACCGGTTTGAAGCCAACTGTTAAAAATTTCTGTACTTTGACACAGGGTGACCTCTACATGTCGTATCATGAGTTGGATCAACTCTGTAGTCTCTTTTCTACCTGAAGGTGGTAGAGTTCCTTTATTTTGCTATAAAGTTAAGCCCCACACTGTGCTACGCAACAAGACTTAGGTCCAAAACTACTGTAGCCCTGTAGCTTAAGGCGCCAGCAGCATCTTCTAAGTGCAGGGATTCCTGAGGTGAAATTTCGTTATGTGGCTTTCTGAGCTTAAAGCACAGAGTTAATCTTCTGCCATGACAGGAGCGACTCACAGTACACTAAGACCTCCTTTGTGGCTCTTTGAGACAGGTTCTCACTAGCTTAAGCTGGCCTTGAACAGCAACTAAAGGGGGCTGTCCTTGAACTCCTGAGCCTACTTCCTCCTCCTCCCAAGGGCGGAGACTGCAAGGTTTCTGCCGCCACACCCAGCTAGATTCCCTTTGCTGTCCCGGCAGGTGGGGAGGACCTCGGGGTATCTTCAGAGTGACCGCCCTTACCTTGCCTCCGAGTTAGGTAGATCCCAACTGCCAGCACCCATGTAGCCACCAGCAGCACCAAGATGAAGGGCACCCAGCCTCCCAGCATGCTTCTGTCTGCAGAAAACAGCTTGGTCACCTTTAGCAAGCAAAGCTGCACTTGACCTCTACTTTTTTTTACTCTTCTTGGTGGGGGTTTAGACCTTTTCTAACCAAGGGCTAGAAGATATTTAGGGGTGTGCTGATTAAGGGTTATTTCCCAGGATTCAGGTTTCTTTCAAAAAATGTATTGCTGTGTGCTAGAAAGACGGCTCAGCCACTAATGGCTAGGCTCACAACCAATAACTGAAAGTTACTGTGGTGTGTATGAATGCAGGCACACAATGCCAGAGTGTGTGTCAAGGTCAGAGGACAACATGAGGTCATTTCTGTCCTTTCACGATGGCTTCCAGGGCTCAGACCCAGGTTGTAAGACCTTCCTAGCAAGCGATTCTACTCACTGAGTGTGACCTCACCAGCCCTCTCCTCCCCAGAGGAACAGGGAATTAGGGGACTTTCTCCAAACTCAAGTTTCTTTTCACTGTGGCAACCAGGGTTTGAATGATGGCTTTTGTTGTCTGGAGAATCTTTGTTCCTCAGGAAGAACTTACAAACATAATATACACACAGCAGTGTGCCCACATAGAAGTCAGGGCCTGGGGGAGTAGCTATCTATAGTTTGGCTGGCTGTTTTTTGTCTTTTGTAACCCATGGCCTAGTTTCAGAACATCTGTCCATTGTTAGTAAAAAGAACTGACGCATCTCTAAATGCAGAGACATTTTCCAGAACATGCTCTCCGGCACCAGGGAGGTATGTTTTGGTGCCGGTATTCCTGATTTGTTAACCAAATAGGATTCAGGGAGAATTGAAATACCCCTCGTGGACTCAGTCCTGCTCACATCAGCCCCTCACGCCAGCCCCTGCTCATACTGGCCCCTCATTCCCAGTAACTCTTTTCATTGTCTGTGCTCTTTTTCCCCCTTATGTATATCCTGCTTTTGAAAAGATACTGTGTTTGTAATCAGAGCCTTTGTTCTTCCTTACTTATGAGATCTCTGGGTAGCAGAGGTATTGTTCACGGTACACCGGCAGGGACCTCATAATGCTCCTCCCAGACACAGGATAGTCTATGACATCTCAAAGGGGCCCTGTGTGTCCTGAGCCTCTCCAATCATCCTGTGGTAATGACTGGTACTTACTGTTGTCTGGAGGGTAGGGACCACTTGTCTCTATACAAAGCCCAACCGGTCCTCTGCGGCGAATGCAGTCAGGCTCACAGGGGTGGAAATACGGTATCAGCTAAGGAAAAAGAGAGGAAGACTACAGTGCTCACACTTCCAGCACATCCCTTTCCCCTTTTGAAATGTTATTTTCACCTCCTGGCATTGGCATCAATATTTTCCCCTTGTTTCCCCTTCTGTAACCCACAGATCCAGTCTGGTGACTCCGGACCAAGATACTGGCAATGCCTCAGCGATGCCCTTGAACTTCGTTCACATTACAGCTGCAGAGTTTTCCTTATCTGATAGGGCGCTACATCCAAATAAACATACAAATCTCTCCCATGGACAACAGTAGGTAAGCATCCCAGCACTAGGGCAGTCCATGATTTCCCGGAAGGTGCAGGTGCTGTCGTGCCAGGGTCCACCGTCTTGGTCATCTTGAGCGCTTCATATTCGAGGAAATGGAGAATGGCTCGCGGGCACAGTCGTGGACTGTGACCCTCTGTGTATCCATGTTGTAGACTACAGGGACCTGAGTACCTACCCTTCCAACTTCCTGTTTCCCCCTGGGCCAGCTGAGGCTCCCAGAAGGTGAACAGCTGCTCTCCTAAGTTCAGACACTGACCTAGACACTGGACAGCCTTCCAGCTTCAACCCACTCAGCTTCACTTCTGAGTTAAAACCAAGACTTTGGGGAAATAAAACGACTGTCCCGTCTCAGAATTACTCTGAGGATCCAGGACTGAAGATAGAAATAAAAGCCCTTTGGGAAGTCAACAGCCACCAATCCACGCAAAGGCACCACACCTGTGGTGTCAGCTTTCACTCTTGTAGACACTAAGGAGTCCCCGACACCCAGCTTGATGGGGGCCTTTGCGGGGAGACTTGCCATCCTTAAAATGCATGTGGAGGGCTAATGTGTATCAGTTGCTGAACACTCACCTAGAATTCAAGAAGTCCTGGGTTCGGCCCCTAGCATCCCATGAAGACATACAGAAAGCGTCCATGGTGGAACAAACAGCTCTGTCATGGCCCTTCCTTTGCAGACCACTATGTAACTCACCTCGAACTCGGTACCTTCACTTTCCTCGCCCACCGAAATGGCCACAGACCTCCGTGTCGGTTTATTCTGGTGCGGATAAGTGAGAGACAGTCAGAGCTGTATTCACGAGTGAGTATACAGAGAGTCAGTGATGAAGCCACTATTCCTAACTGACTTCTGGTGCATCAGACTATGTGAAGAAGGACTCACTTCAGAAGCCCCAAACTTCTGTCTGTAGTTGGCTTTAGACTCATCATCCATAGGATGCCTGCAGGGACTTGGACAACAGATAGCTCTGGGATCTCTTGGAAGAAAACATATTCAAAGGATTCTAAAGTGTCTGTACTTCAAGATACTGAAGCATCTGGGGTTGGGGATGGGGTGGTAACAAGGGGGTAAAGGGGAAAATACCTCCACCACTTGAGACGAATTCAATAGTCTTTGGTTTTGTAGAATGCTAACCCTGTATCTTTCTCCAAGGGAATTGGTTGTAAAATTCACTTCAACCGTCGTCTCATTCTTTTTACAAGCAGTGATATTTGGGTCCCACAGGCTTCCTACAAGTTGAGAGAGAACCACATGGGTGACCAGGTAACCCCTCCCTTATCTGACTCCCCAAGGGGGCTTTACAGAAACAAATCTAAATCCTTAGGCACACACCTAAGAGACATGAACTCAACTATAGTATATCTTCCGACACTGTTCCTAGAATTGCAAAGTATCTGATGTCTAAGAAAGTTTAGGGACCCCCCCCCCCCGCCCACATGCCATTACTTTACTAAAAACAGCGAGGAATGGAAGTTACAGATCAAAGTCTACAACTCAGTTCAATGTTCACCCTACATTTTGAGGTAAGAGAGCTAGGATCGCTGTTTTCTCCTTTCTGGGATAGCGGAATGCCTCAGAATATGGAGTAAGTGAACTGAGGCTCAGACAGGCTGTCAGTGTCCCTGGGTACAAAGGAAGGAAATGCCACACAGCTTACAGGAATCAGTTGTCTCACTCATGTGACTTGCAAATAAGACCGGGCAAATTTCCAGGAACATGTCTATATAATAGCACAAGTTAGCCTCCCTGCTGATGGGACGGACGGGTTCGGCCCCTGGCTGGGAGCTGGAGGAGGACTCATTCTAGGTCCTGCACCTCATAACCTTAGAGCCTCAAAATTCTTTGAGAGTGCTCTCTTGGTGGGAATAAAGATCCCCTACCCCCAGCCAATATCACTCCTCATTAACATCACAAGACTATACTGCCCCAAAGTTTATGCTCACCCTTAGAAATTGGGATGAGGTACTGACTTATCCTAAAGCTGCCCCTTCACAGATCAAAGAATCTTCTGAGAATAGGAGGTAATCTTTCGAGAAGGCCTCCAGGGCTTTACTTGGACCAACACTTGACCATGTTTGTTAATCCAAACAGAAGGTACCCAGAGCCTCCACTAATGGCAGGTCAGTTGTGATAAGCAGGTGTAAAGGCTAGTGGGGCTCTCCTCCAATCACAAAGCAACTTTCCATGAGCATGCTGTAAGTGGGGTTTGGGCTAATGTGTACGTTTAGCCAAGGGATAGGGTGGTTTCCTGTAGCTGTTGCTGCTCTAGTAAACCTAAAGTCTGTCCCAGTCTGGATAGCTGCTTAACCCAAGGCACCCCTTCACTGAGTGGCTTAGACGGAGAACTTCCATCTCCACATCTATCTGCGGCTGAATGGAGCTCCATGGGTCCCAGTTAGGAGGATCTCTAAATGACAAAAGCAAAATGCTTCATCTACTTACCTGCCTCAATGCACCGCCTTTTATATTTCATTACATTGTTTAGGCAGCCTGGGAATTTGAATGAAAGTTGTTACATTTAAGTTAAAGGTATCTCTACTATAACCTCTTTCCCAGTACACACACACACACACACACACACACACACCACATACACTCTCTTCAGACGTGAGAGAGATGTCAGGTCTAAAAATCATTTTACAGTTAAACAGAAAATCATTCACCCATGGAAGCTGTAAGTAGTCTCATTTTAAATACAGCCTTTATCAAAATGGTCACCAAGAAGTGGCTTGGAAACCAAAAAGTGGGAGTTGATAATACATGTAATTTCCGCCTCTTCCAGACACGAGGCTCTAGGTGGTAGGTACCCAGCTGCCCAGTAGGCATGACCCTCACTAATTAACACACGCCAGGGAGGACATAGTGAGGAGAGTTCAATGTCTCCTGTGAGATTCATGCCCAAATCTCAGATCCCTGGCCTACATATGAAACAAACATCAGACAAATTCAAATTGGCGACAAACTATTGATGTTTGATGAGGTCATGGAAAAGAACAACCAGAGGAGGCTGAGGTGCCCTAAGGTACTAAGTGCCTCTGGAACAGGAAGAAAATGCAATGGCTAAGCAGCTAAAATCCCCAAAGCGTGGTGTTGAGTAGATGGAAATATGCCGATGTTATCTTCCTAGTTCTCATAAGTGGACTCTGGAAAGCAGATGCTGACAGCAAGAGGAACTGAGAGCAGGATGGAAACTTTGGTGTACTGTTGCAGCGTCTCTAAAACCATCCCCAAATAAAACTTACTTTATAAAATCCCAGTGAGCTTTGGTGTCATTTGGAAAGCGCCATACAGTAAGTGGTGTGGCACCAAAGCCACCCTGGATGGTACCAACCACAAAGGAGCCCAGTCAGGGCATCACCACTGCCGTGCGTAGGACCCAGGGCAAGTGCTTGGAGAGATGGTACATCTGCTTCCTGCCTGGCACCCAGGAATATGGTTTCCTCATGCTTACCTAACAACGCTCTCCACCCTGAGTGTGCAGTGATTAGCACTGTGTTCACGGGTGGGGAAACTAAGGCTTCAAAGGCTTCCCAAGACTCCACACCAAACCACATGCCATAACACAGGTGCGATAGTAAGACAGAATCGCCAAAGAGTGAGGATGTTTACCTGGAGAGGTGAAGTTCACAGACAAAGAAGGACTGTCTTCATTCATGTTAGCATTGGGGATGTTATGGGCCCCGATGAAATAGACTGTGCTCAGCTCCACGGGAAAGCCCACGTAGGAGAAGGTCCACTGCAAAGCAAAGCAGGGCAGGTGTACAGTCCAGGAGCAGAGCCTCTGTGTGGGGGCTGTTTTCATTTGTAAATCCTTCACATTTATATAGAGTGTGTGTACACGCTGGGTGGGGGGTCATGCTACAGTGTGTGTGTGTAGGCTAGTGGGGGATCATGCCACTCTGTGGGTGTATACACTAGTGGGGGATCATGTCACTTTGTGTGTGTGTATGCTAGTGGGGGATCATGTCACTGTGTGTGTGTGTGTGTGTGTGTGTATGCGCTAGTGGGGGATCATGCCACTGTGTGTGTGTGTGTATGTACACTCGTGGGGGATCATGTCACTCTGTGTGTGTGTGTGTGTGTGTATGCTAGTGGGGGGTCATGCCATTGTGTGTGTGTATAAAATAGTGGGAGTTCATGCCATAGTGTGTGTGTGTTTGTATGTGTATGCTAGTGGGGGATCATGCTACAGTGTGTGAGTATGTGTATGTGTACGCTAGTGGGGGATCATACCACGGTGTGTGTGTATACACACTAGTGGGGGATCATGCCATAGTGTGTGTGCGTGCAGGATCTGTTCTTTCTACCATGTATGTCCTATGAACTGAGTTCAGGTTATCAGGCTTAGCAGCCCCCCTTTTCATTTGTCATTTCGTCTCTATGCTCCAGCTTAAACAGGTCTCTGGCCAGTGTCTATGCAGGGAGTGTATCCAGCCCAGTTTGCTGATATAACTCAGAATGAAAGAGGAGTGGCATTTTAGAGGAAGGATATAATTTAAGTCTAGCTCCCCTCACTCTGTTGGACATTGAGTCTCAAAGATGCCAGCATCCCCAAGGCAGACAAGTGGCGCGCAAACCCAGGCAGGCATCCCACTCTGCATCATCAGGCTTTCTGAGGTCCATTGTTGGTGCTTCCCAAGCAAGCCTTGTGCCTAAGTGTGCTTACTCGGCCTCCAGAAGGTCTGGTCTGCCTTTGGAAGGGCTCCGTATAGTTGCACCTCACACAGTTGTACGATTCCATGTTGCTTTTGCCAGTCACACAGATCTTGGTGGCCTTCAACAGGCGGATGCTGGCTGCAGAGACAATGAAGTGGGAAGTTGTTTCATTGGCACTTACGTGGCTCACATCGTATTCTATAATGCCAATGCTTCATCTCAGCTGGTGTGTACTGTGGTATCCAATGTTCAGATAGGGTAAATGGGGGGGCTTCAGGAGTCTTGGGGGGATACACTGCCTGAACTTTCACAGCTCGGCAGCAGTAGATACAAACCCAAATTCCAAAGCCCAAGAGCTCTACTCCTTCTAGGCTGGCCTGAGTTATACAAAGTACCCACGGCTAGTGATGCCATCTGCCCCATTCTAGGTCTCTTGAAGGAGATGAATTGCTTGGAGCACTGTGCATATCCTATGCCTGTCTTTCAGTGCATGCATATAAGTTCTTCTTCCAGATGTCCCTAGGGATGAATTAATGGGTCCCATGCACTGGATAGTTTGGTTTTAGAAGATGCTTCAGGCTTTAGCTTTGACTGCTTTTTCTTTCTACAAAGACTGCCCATGCATCAGCACCAGATCATGCCTGTTTTAACTGCCCTAGGTCCATGCAGGCCATTCTTTCTCATGGGTCTCTATCTCTACCCTTTCCAAGTTTACTTTAAAGTACATAACAACATCGACCAAAGACCTCGCCCTGCTTGGTGTGGGGCCAGAGCCTACTGTAGCATCTCACAGGAGTCTTCTGGAGCCCTGCCCTGGTCTGTCTGGTTCTCAGATAGAGCACAGCTCCCCTTGGAGGATCCCTCGACATTTCTGTGGTTACCTCTCATACTACTCTGAAAAAACATACTGATGAAGCCTGTCATTGACTCCTTTTCTCAGATAAATGGACCACTTTGAGTTTTTTGAGACAAGATCTCACCCTGTATCCTACTGTCCTGGAATCCAGTAAATAGCCCAGGCTGGTCTCAAACTTGTAGCAATTTCCCTGTTTCAGTCTCCCAGGTGCTGGACTCTTTTTCTTTTTTTTAGTTTTTCGAGACAAGGTTTCTCTGTAGCTTTGGAGCCTGTCCTGGCACTAGCTCTTGTAGACCAGGCTGGCCTCGAACTCACAGAGATCCGCCTGCCTCTGCCTCCCGAGTGCTGGGATTAAAGGCGTGCGCCACCACCGCCCGGCCCAGGTGCTGGACTCTTGACAAAACCAAGTATAACTTTAGCGAACGGAAACCACAAGCCTAGGCATTAGGGTCCCAGGACTGGCTTGTCTAAGGAATTTACATGTTGCTTACTGTCTAATCTGGAGGAAATGCTGGGACTTTCATGATGTCATTTGGAAGTGGATAATTAGCCGAAGCCAGAGCTTTTCCTAAACTAGGGGACCCGTCTCTTTCACTAAGTGTGACCGCAGAGTGTCACTGCTCCTCAGTGACCTTGCACATTTTACAACCAGCAGAGGGCAAGAAACACCCGCCCCACTTGCTGCCTGTGCTTCCTTTCAATTACTTCCAAGCCAGAGCAGCCCCCAAACTCCCATCCTGGCTTCAAACCTCTAGCTTAGTCCTGTTCTTCTGTGTGCTACCATAGGCATGATTACAGATACAACTATATAGATAGCTCTTTGGAGTCTGGCTGCTTGGGACATCCATATTGTCACATACACAGAAAGAATTCTCCTTGTTGAGTTCCACAGTTTCCACTCCGTGGTTCTTTTAGGCCCTGTCACCTGGTTGGATGCTGTTATGAACACCAGTGTTACTGTACACATCCTATGATGTGGCTTTTGGTGTATGCACATCTGTGGTCTGTGCCTAGAAGCAGAATTAATGAGTCCTATATCCTTCACGTTTCGGACTTAGTAGATGCTTTGACTCATGCAGACTTACCATCTGCCCGGAGTATCCAGCTTATGTTCATCAAAATTGAAAAATCCTCTTTTTTGCAATCCTTTTTTGAACAAGTTTGAACAAGTTCCACTTGGAGGCTCCTCAAGTCTCCTGGGGTGAGATTGTGCTGCACCATCCACTCTGGAGATGGCCCTGGGGAAAGGCAAAAACACTTCTAATGACACCCCCATTTCAGGCGCATCAGAAGCTTTTTCCTCCAAGTGATATGTATGCCCTGCTCCATCGCAACCCATTTCTGCTAAGGAAAGCCAGGCTTCTTCTGGATGCTGGCAGGTTTATACACCTAAATAATTTCTCTCATCCTCGTGGTCTCAAACTCCACTGCACTTGGGGTGTTCGAGGTGCATGTGTGTGCATGTATGTGTGGGTGTATGTTTAGTGTATTTGACATGTTCATTAACGTCAATCATGCTTTCTCCATGCCTCAGTCCTGGACTCCAGGTTGCGAGCCCTCACTGTAACCATTTCTAAACTGCTCCCCTCCCCTCTTGCTCACTCTCCCTATTCACATTTCTTGGACAAAACCCACTCAATCTTCAAAGTACCATGTTGGGTACCCACGTATAAAAATCTTGCTTCCTAGTCCCAACAATTAATGGTATGGCCCTTCTATCACAATCAGTGTCCTTCTGTGGAATGGCAGGTACTTACTTCCCACTCAGCCTGGTGAGTTCCACGCTACCTGTGTGCTAATTTACTGGGAGGCCAGCCCATCTCAAACACATCCGTACTCCCCAAATTCTGCCTTGAAAACCTCACTCCCGTAAGCAAACAAGGCAATGTATTATCACCATGTACCTGGTCTTCCAGAACCCCCTTCCTGACTCAGACCTTCTTACTGTCCACCTGTGCTTCCAAATACCCATTCTCTAGTGCACTTACCAGGCTCAGAGCCACACTGAACAGTCTGCAGGAAAGAGAGAAACCAAATGTTATGTCAAAGCCAGCAAACCACAATGCTTATTTTACCAAATTAGGCAAAACACCATCTTTTTCCTTAGATGCATGCACAAGTGACAAATTTTCAAAGAACAGTGAGCTGGGACTTGGAGCGATGGCCCTGCATCAGACAACTCGCAACTGCCTATAACTCCAGCTCCAGAAGTCAATGCCTCTGGTTTCTGAGGACATGTTCACAGGCATGTGTGCATGTGAGTGTGCACATGCACATACATGCACACATGTACACATATACACACACCTCCCCTGCCTCAGATTACTGATGGCCGTTGTGAGGCACCTTGGCTATCTAATGTTTTCAGGACAGTGTAACATTTATTGATTTTTCCAAGTTAACATTTGACTATACAAAGAGGAGAAGAAAGCAGGCAGCAATGGATGCAGCCCACTGTACCTTCCCCAGGTTCGTATCATGCTTCTTTTTTGATCTGGGATTCACCCGAGCTGCTTAGAAAACCAGGGGCAATTGTTATTTCATCACATCTTCCTAAAACAGCTTCCAAAAAAGTAAAACTCATCAATGCCTAAGAAAGGCTAGTACTAAATAAATCCCTTGAAGTTTACAAAAGAAAAGTAATGAAAAGTATGGTTCGGGCCTGAAACATTTATTCTAGTTGTTAGCAATCTTCAGCGGCAAGATGCAACGTGACCAACCCAAAGGGCTCCAGGACCCCAGCTTCCTCATTTCCAAAAACCTTGTGAAGGCAGAAAACAAAGGTTTTGGTGGGACAAATTTGGTTTGGGTGAAGTCATCCATGGTCCTTTGCTTTGTGACTTTCTTTTTAAACAAATGAGCCACACACTAGGAACTAAGATCTAGTTGAGACAAGTGCCAGCGCGAACTTTCACAAAGTTCATTTGGTAGTCCTCGCAGCAAAGGCTCCCAGGGACAACTTTTCTTTGGCACAGAGAGGGCAAGCACAGCAGCTGGTGGTTTGGCGACAACATATACTAGCTTTGACTTTCCCAGTCATCAGGGATACCGAGTGCTGTGTGAACCTGGCAGAGACTGCATCTAATGCCTTTCTGAGGAGGAGCTTTTTCCTCTGGAATGTCTCGAAAGATTCCTTTGTTCTTGGGCACAGGAGAAGGAAGGAATGCTGCCTTCAGGAATCTACATGGTCCAAGACCGATAGGAAAAGCAAGCAAGCAGACGGGTGCACTGTGTTCTGGTAACCTAGTTGGTGGGCAGAGCAGATGCAAGTGATTCTGTCTAGTCATCCTGAAGCAGGAGGCAAGGCGTACCACCTGTGTGAGTTGAGTAGCACCCTTTTATTAAGGAGACCACTAAGACTAGATGAGCCCAAATGCCCAGGATGGCATCTGCGACACAGATAAAGTTCATGTCTCCAGCAAGGAGTCTAACAGCAGATGCCTTCCAGGCTGGGAATAGAAGGATGATGGAGGTGCAAAGCCCATTGTGGTTATATCAGGGTGCCAATCTGGTCCATGGACAATTTCCTAGAAATTTGGGCTGGCGGGTCAGGGTTCAGCTAAAAGGATGGGAAACAAACAAACAAACAAAAAGGACGCTCACACGAGAGGGGGATGCTTACCGGCTCTCCGGGCAGGGCGCTCCTGTACATTGCTACCAGGCTCAACAACCCCAGCAACATGACCCAGCCACCGCCCACCACCACGCGGAGCTGGTGTGGGCGAACCTGGGTCCTCTTATCCAGGTGCCCGCCTGGGGCAGTTCTCTCAGGGCTCCGCCTTCTACAACGCGGCCCTGCCCTAGCCGGGGCGGGCGCTGGCCTGGTCCCAGGACCGTAAAGTGGCGGCCCTGCTGCCCGCGGGGCAAGCAGGGGTGGGCGGGGTGCGAATGAGGAAGCTTCAGGGGCGCGCGTCGAGTCCCGCGCAAAGGAGTGTGCCTCAAGCTAGGTGGGGCAACCGCACCCGCGGCCGGAGCTCGTTCGAGCAGCCCCGGCCCTACCCAAGAAGAGCACGCGACGTTGCAGGCCGCCAGTTAAAGCGCAGCGGGCTAGGACGGACGGCGGCCACCTTCTCTGTGCGCCCGGCTCCCGCCTTTCGACCGACGATCGATCGTTCCGGCCCAAGTGAGGAGCTGACCCCACCCCCTTCCCCAGTGAGTACCGAGCTTCAGACTCTAGGCTGAGTGGGTCGAGAGGAGCTGGAACCTCCTTTACCCAGAAAGAGTACCAGAAAGAAAAGGGGGAGGGACTCAAGCCACTGAAACCTCCTTGGCTTCTTTGGGGGAGCCAGCGACAGAAACTTACAGTTACATGGTTAATTTTGATAGGAATCTGCACCCCGGCCGCTCAGGCTTTCTGGTTAAGTGTATTTCTATAGAATGAGGTCTGGCGGTTACATCTGGGGTCCCAAAGCTGGTGTCTCAGCACTGTGGGTTCAGAGCTGAAGTTCTGACATTTTGGCAGGCCTGCTGTCTGAATGACATCTGCCCAGCTCTTCACCTCTCAGACCTTAATTCTGGGAAGGTGGCCCAGAGACCGAACTTCTGAGGTGAAATGGCTTGAGAGGGGCCTAGTCCGGTGTCATTAAAGAAGGGCTATAGAGCCTGAATTCAGCTGCTTCAGCCTATGCGAAATGGGATTACCAAGCCTGTAGATCATGGAATCGGAGGGAGACCTAGGGCAGAAGTCCTGCTCTTGAGAGGTTGAGCAGAGTCAAGCGACTGTGATTGCTGAAAACCCTACTGAGATATAGACTCAGTTTATCTGTGGGATGCCGATGGAGGTTGTATTTTTGATCCAAATGGAACAGGCTCAGTCCTCAGCCTCTATGGGATTGCAAGGAATAGTGTCCTGATTCCTGACCAAGGAGGTTCACAGAAGGGAGGTGTAGTCTCACCCTAGCCTGCATCCGGACCACCCTGGGCTCCTTCCTCAACCTTTGTGAGCTGCTTGGACCCAGTGGTCCCTGGGAACATTTCTAGCTTTCATGGTGGCCTTGCTGAACAGTAAACTCTTGCCGGCTACCAGGGTGCAAAGGTGAAGAGCTGATGCGTGCTCTTGGACCAAGGCCAAAGAGCCTGCTCTGATGCAAGTGCAAAGTGGAGGTGGCCTTGTCCAGTTTCAGCCTGAGAATGTTGTCTCATGGGGCCGAAATACGGGGCAGATGTTTAGATGGCAGTCACTCTTCAGTTTTGGAAAACAACCTGCGTGTCTGTGGAGCAAGTACGGGAACACTCCCCTACTTTTGCCAACATGAGTTCTTTCAGTGAGTAGCTGAGTGCCAACACCTAGCCAGGCTTGGCACTGGCCTGGCAGAATACACCCCACTGTAGTAAGCTCAGGACAAAGAGCAAGGTCTTTGGAACAGCGGCGATAGAGAGGTCAGGTCCAGGGACAGGTCTGTGAATCAGCCATTTCTTGCCCAGGAGGTATTTCATCTAGCCCTGGTGTCACGTGAACAGAGCAACCCTGAGTGGCTCTCCCTGACCTTGGCAAAAGAAGGTGGGGTAAATATGAGGAAATGGCTTGGAATAGTGGGTATGGGGTAGTTTTGAGAAAGGGGTCAGGCAGCTAGCTGGGTTCCTCCTCTAGGAGAAAAGTCTGGTGACAAGAGAGAGAGGAAGAATGGGTGAGGCGATGGTAGGAAAGGGGTGTGAGTATGAGAGAATGCCCAGGCAAGGGGGCCAGACAGGCTTCTAACCAGTTTGAGCAGTTTTCCCTACCAAAGCCAGTGATGACAGGGTTAGGATGTGTCAGGGCCGTGGGCCCCGACAGAAAAAAACTATTTTCCCTAACTGGACCGGTACAGAGGCACAAGAAATAACCAGACACAGCTTACATCATCACCACAGAAGGGCATCTCAGGCTTCTCTCCGTGTTCATTATATCAAACATCTCTTAATCCCCTGCTCAACCGAGGTGGATACCTCATTAACATTCTCTTTCCAGGGACCGTGGCTAGGGACAGCATCTGCAACTAAGTCATCAGCTTCAGCAAACACCTCTCCCCATGCGATCTACATTTATAACAAAAGAGAAAGGAGCAACACATCCTGGATATTGTTGAGAGCAGTGACAGGCTGTCTGCAGGTCTACGTGACCACCTCAGGTGGGGCCCATGGCTTCAGAGCCTGGCTGACACACCATATAGAAATATGGGGCTACAATAAACTCTCTCTTATTAAATTTTAACAACCCCTGTGCTTCTGCAACAGGACAGATGGGTTGCACCTAGCATGGGCAAAGTCTTCTTTCTATTACCCAAAATTTTCCGTCTTTGGAAAGCAGCATTTGCGAGTTTTCCTGTCTTAGGCATCTGGGGAGGAAAAGCTTTAAACCTGTCATTGACTGCCGACCTCTGTAAAGAAAAAGAGATTACTGGAGAGAAATATACTTTTTAGGCCCTGTGTATCACAGCCATATCTTTTGTCAGGATGTATCATATGCTTTATGAATAATTATGTTCCCAAAGGCTATAGTCTCCTATTTTAAAGAAGAGTAGAATCACCTGAGTTGAAAATGTTTCTTTCACTGGTTCAGAGCATCACTTAGATCTAACATTCTCAGCACACGTATCAACTCTCAACATTCACCGTCACAACCTCTCTTTTAGCAATTGCCAATAGCATCAAGTCACAATCATGATTTTTTCACATTATTAATCAATACCGAATTTCCAATTTTTCGGATTATAATTTCATATTTAGCTGGTCAGTACCAGCTCTCTAATTATCATAATTTTATATTTAGCTGGTCAGTACCAACTCTCCAATTATTTATAATTTTATATTCTTTTCCATAATTTTATATTCTTTTCGGTCATTACCGATGTATTCAGCACCACTGGTCAGTACCAGATCTTTTCTATGACCTTATATGCAGTGTGTACCTGTGGCCTGTGGACAGGACATCAGAGTAGGCAGTGAAAGGCAATATAAACTGGGTCTTGCAATGACAGATGGGGTCACCCCTGGACCAAGAGGGTATACCTATATTCTGGAATTTCTTTTCTTTCTTTTTTTTTTTTTTTTTTTTTTTTATTTTTGAGACAGGGTTTCTCCGTAGCTTTTGGTTCCTGTCCTGGAACTAGCTCTTGTAGACCAGGCTGGCCTCGAACTCACAGAGATCCACCTGCCTCTGCCTCCCGAGTGCTGGGATTAAAGGCATGCGCCACCACTGCCAGGCTTCTTCTGGAATTTCTATCCTGCCTCAGGCCCCAAGCGCCCTCCTCACCAGCCAGTGATCCTTGTTGATTGAACATGCAGCCTCTAAGGTGATCTGCTTAGATGAACCCACGTGCTTAGATGCCTAACCCTAATATCCAGAGACTTGGCCATGGATGTCGAAGGGCTTAGCTTCTTCTCCTGGATGTATGGCAAGCTATTGCTCTTCTCAGAGTCTCAGTTTCCTCTTGTTTCCTGCACAATGAGTGTGTGAGCCATGCTGGCGAAGAAGTGACTGGAACCTGGAGGAAGCAGGCTTCAGAGCTCCTCCACATGTCATCTTCAGTCATGTACTGAGTCTGCAAGTCTACAAGAGTCATCTGGCACAAGAAGTCTTCATGTCCAGGGGCTTGGTGGGTACTCATTAACTTCCAGAATAAATTAGCCATGACTTCCTCCAAAGCCATGCCTAACTCTGCACACCCAGGAAGATTGCTTTGGACTTTCCCCATCATGTAGGGGAAGTTCACAGTCGAGTTCAGAGCCTGGAAGACTTCTTTGTCTGTCACCCAGACTTCTAACAGGCTTTGTGTTGTCCCTGCAGCTGAGACTCCAAGATTCACTTGCTATCTCTTGGCTATGACCAATGCTCTTGGTCTCTTGGTACCTCAGTTTTCCCATGCACTTAAGACATGGAACTAACTTTAGCTCTGTCAGTCTAGGAGGGCCAGCAAGGAACTCAGAAGAAGCCAGAGTCAGGAAAGCAAGTCAAAGGGTTTAAATTCGCTGCACAGTTGCAGAGCAGGGGACACAAGACAATTAAAAACAATTGTTTTGTTCTAATAGCTCATGTTTCCAAATGGGGAAATTCCCTTGGACCCATAACCGTTGTTCACTCGGCTGTGTCCATCCTGGAGAGAGCAAGGCTGTGAGGGTTGCTGACATGCCCTGAGTCTAGCTTCCACCCACACAGGTGGAATTTTCCACTTTGTTCTTTTGCAAATGTTAATCAAGTCTCTGGGCAGTTAACAGTGGATTCATTGTCTTGTGAAGTGGGGGGAGCTTGTTCTAGTGAATACCGTCGGCCTACCAGGGCTCTTTGGTCAGCCTGAGCTGGCAAGCTGGCATAACCGACACTGGAGCATTTTAGTCTCTGTTGCTACCTCTGCCCTGTGTTCCACTCCAACTGTTTGGACTTGGACTTGGCTAATTTAATGCTAACTTTGTGTCAGAGACCCCAAGGGTCACCCAGGGCTTGCACTCCTTGATTTCCAGTATGAGTGTAAAATTCCATATAGTCTCTACCCACGTAGGAGGGGCTCGCACACACAGAGGAAACCCAGACTCAGGCATGATTTTAGCTCAGTGTTAATGCCACCCCAGCCAGTTCCAGGGGGTGAAGCCATGCCAGGTCATGACCTGTTTGTTCATGGTAGCAAACGCTGTCTCGTGGGCACTTGTGTTGGTTTCCATGCATGCTATTCTTACATTGGGGCTTCGAAGAAAGTACAGACAACAGAAGAAATGGGCATCCTTTTTCTGCTCGAGGCTGCACTGTAGATGAAGTCCACCTCATAGGGATGCAAGGAAAGGCAGCTGGCACTGTGTTGGAAGTAGGAAGCATGATGGGATGTTTTTTGATCACTAATAGTTGGATTAACCTGTAGTTGCTATTATTATTGGTTATGGTTGTAGGGTCACGTGTCGTGGAAGAGAAAATGGAATGCATCGATGAGATTAAGAAAGGGGGAGGGAGGGTAGAGTTCAGGACATGAACTGTGATCTGGGAGACATTTTCATGTGCATTGAGCTTTGTTTTTTTTTTTTCAATTCTTTTTAACTTTATCTGGTTTGCTTGTTTGTTTTTATAAGTCTTGTCGTACAGCACAGGTTGATTTCAAAATCACGATGCTCTGCCTTAGCCTTGACCTCAGAGGTGTGTTCCACTGTGCTCAGCAAGTTTGCCTGCTGCCCCCAGAAAAACAAGAACTAAGACATAGATGGCTGTTTCTGTTTTAAAGATCTACTTATTTTTATTCCACACATATGAGAGTTTGTCTGCATGTATGTATATGCTTGCATGCATGCCTGGTGCATATGGAGGTCAGGAGAGAGCAATGGATCCCTTGGAATTGGAGCTACAAGTGATTGTGAGCCTTTGTGTGGGGGCTGGGAACTGAATCCAGGTTCTCTGCAAGAAGAGCAAATGCTCTGAACCACTGAACCCTCTCTCCAGCCCCATTTCCATTTTATAAATGAAGATGCATCGCAGAGAGGCTGCATCTGGAGTGTGGTTGCACTGTCACCACAGCCTAAGGATCTTGACGGACAGCTCTCACTTCTCTCCTAATGGCTGTGACTTGAACATGGAATCCCAATGTATAAGATGTATTTTTTAATAATTTATTTTAACTTTATTTTATGTGCATTGGTGTAAAGGTGTCAGATTCCAGGGAGCTGAAGCTACAGGCAGTTGCGAGCTGCCATGTGGGTGCTGGGAATTGAACCCGGGTCCTCTGGAAGAGCAGCCAGTGCTCTTAACCATTGAGCATCTCTCCAGCCCCGTATAAGATGTATTGTATCCAAGTGTGAGTTTATTTTATAAGTTGATAATTTGTGTGTGTGTGGGGGGTGTGTTTGTTTGTTTTTTCAAGATAGGATTTCTCTGTATAAACAGTCCTGGCTGTCCTGGAACTAGCTCTTGCAGTCCAGGCTTGCCTCGAACTCAGAGATCTTCCTGCCTCTGCCTCCCTAGTGCTGGGATTAAAGGCATATACCACCACCGCCTGATGACAATTTGTGTTTTTATTTTGCGTGACTTTTTTTCTCCCCTGAGGGAGAACAGTGACAGGAGTGTATTCTAGAACCTGGGGCTGTGGGAACTGGGTGATCTCTAACCTGATTTATTTTTGCAATTAGCGACAGCATAGTTTTCATTTTTTAAACTGTTCTCCGTGCTGCCACGTGACCTCCTGTGGTTAAATTTATCCAGAGGTTTAGAAGGGGGCATGTATGTACGTTGAGCATGATGCAGAAGGCCTTGAGCAGAGCAGGGACTATGGACCCACATCCTGTTCTCATCAGGCTTGGAGGTGGTGGTGACATGCAGGAAACATGGACTTCACACCACATAGGCTTGAAGGAACTGTTGCTCTTAATGTGACCAGATTTTTATAGCAAAAGCCTGGCTCCAGCAGCCCCAGCAGGCAGGCTAAGCCACTCATCCCCGTATGCAGTTAGAGAAGAGTAATGGCGAAAAGCAGGGAGGTGGCTGAATGGCTGTGGCCAGCTAGGAAGAATGGGTAAAGAGCCCAGGGGTCCCCAACCTAGTTTTCTGTAAGAATTGGAGCGTGCAGTCATGATTAAGGTGTTGGTCTAGTTGGTCACTGTCTCAATTCTGGTACTGCAGTGCGGTCTGAGGAAGTGTTTGTTGTCTGAGGGGACAATGGAGCAGTTCCTGATTAGAGGTTCAGGAGGTGGCCTCACTCTGGGATAATTGTCCTCGGTTCTCGGTCCTGGGAGGTTCTGCTGTTGGTTGGCTCTAGGGTGACTGCAGGCTTAAGACAATAACTTATCCCTGTGCCTCCAGTCTTCAAGGGGGACCAGACGGGCTAGGTCCCTCTTTAGCCATCCACCCTCCACTGCAGAGTCAAGTCACACACACAACATGAAGACAGGGCAGCTAGGCTGCCGTCTTGCATTCGGTTGCCCTGGGAGCCCAAGTGTGGCATGAGTTCTTTGTAAGAGCCTCTCTCACACCACCTGTCTGCTGGCGTCTGAATGAGGTGCTGGAGAGACTTTGCAGGATGGAGAGAGAGAGCTCCATCTGGGGAGGCTCCAGCATCCAGGCCCAGTTCATAACATGCTCGGATTCTCTGTGGTGAAGGAGTAGGTGTTCGCTTCCTTGCTTAGTTTTAGATTTTTAATTTCTCGGGGGCTGATTTTAAAATACACTGAAAATCAACTCCAATAAATAAAGCAAGCCACACCAAGTAAAAGCTGTGTCCATTGCAAGAGCCGCGGTAAGGTCACTCAAACAGATGCCTGGGGAACCCTCTCAGCTCTGCCTTCCTTCTGTACTTATCTTCCACAGACAATCAGGCCACCCTAGTGGAGACTGCACCGTATCCTGTCGCTTCAGGAGTGAGTGCTTGTTAACTGAGATTAAGAAAGTTCTCACTTGAGAGAGAGCTGTAGCACCGCCTCTGCAGAAGGCCGCTGGGAAGAGTTAGCAGGGTCTGCAGGGTCTGTCCCTTCCAGGGCTTCTCAACTGGTCCTTCCACCTAGGCCCAGCCTCTGCCTCCCTGCTTGGTGCTCTTTCCCTTCTTGCTGGTGATATTTGAGATTCTAAGTTCTCCCTCCTATGGAAATTTGGAAGCAGATGCAAATTTAGCTGGCGGGAAATGGGGAGGGGGCTCCTGCTCTGTTCCCTTCTCTAAGTTTCCTGCCTATCTATCACCTGTTGGGTAACCCTGGGTTTTTTTTTTTCCCTTTCATTCTAGTCTTTGTGATTTCTTTTAAAATTCGTAATCTGCAATGCAAATGCTATGTAAATTCAGTGTTGAGGAAATAACGACAGCCAAAAAATGTCTAGGCATGAGTCTCATTTTTCTTTTTATTCTGCCAGTTTTTTCAGTCTGTACATCTGAAAGGGTGTTAATTACCTCAAGACCATTGTCACATCTGACAGACAATGGTTTCTTATCTCCCTCAGATCTGCCCTCTGAGTTCTAGCTAAGAGCCACAGGGCCAGACACAGAGACACACACCTCTTCTTCTCTCACAGACATGGAGTCCCCACCCCCACCACCAATTTTATTTACTTGAAGTCATTTTTAAGAAATGTATGTGTCTTCCCCACCTGGATTCTGTGGACAAAGTCCCTCAGCACAATGCTCTGTCTTCTGTATTTCCTGGGCTTGGTGGGACATGTTTGATGTTCTGAAAATGCAATGGCATTTCAGTTTAAGTATTAATTGACATTACTGAGTATTTCCTAGGCAGGGCATCTCCCAGGGGGCATCGCCATCTCCCATTTAGACTCTGCAGTTGTCAAGAGGACTCCTTTGTTTTCAGTTGTCTTCCTTGCATGATGTCAATATGGTGAGGTCCAAGCGGATGGACCCTTAACATTTCTTTTCCCACTTGTGGTCCCCAGAACCCCTCATCCCGAGGACATACCAGCTGTGGAGAACTGTAGTGGGGTGTGTAGGAAGGGTAGCGATATCAGGACACTGTTCGGACACTGGGGAGGGTTCTAGGAAAGCTGTGGAGCCTGGCTGGGTCTGTGGGGTAGACGGAAGTGGACATGTGGTTACTGAGGACTCTGGTACATGGTTTCCATGTCTACCCCTTCCCGCTTTTACAGCACATTTCCACTCTGTAACTGCTTCTGGCAACTTTAGGCTCCCTCATTGCTGTTGGTAACACTTCCATGTTAGTCCCTGCTGGGCGAAGGCTGATAATGTAAGCCCACCAGACTGCTGTTCTGTTTATGGCTCTGACATCTGTGCTGGGCCCCACAAGAAGGGCCTTTAACAACCCTGAAGAATAGCTCATTTTCTCCTTGTCCCGTTACAGACACTGAGACCCACACTTGCTCAGCTGGAGCCAGTACACTATGTCCCCATCTGCTCAGTCCACTGGCCCAGGTACAGCTCCGCACCATGCATGGGAAACCCCTAACTGGAGTGTACCATCCTTTGCCAACTGGAGCTGTTTCCATCCCCCTCTGTTGGTCACTGACCTCGGGGAGGGCCCAAACGATAACCTTGCTTCGTCCTGTCTTCTTACCACACCTTCCTTACACACATCTTGGGCAATGTGGGTCAATTTCCACCTAAGCCTTCAAGGGAAGGAAGTGGCAGGTAGTCCTCACCCTCCCAGCAGTCAGCGACTGCTTTTCTCATCACTGTGACCAACTATCTAACAGAAGTAATTTAGAGCGGAGTGATTCACTGTGAGCCAGGGCAGGAGCTGTAGTCTGTCCTGGTGGGGAAGACACATGGCTGAGTGGCTCAGTTAGTGGACACCAGTTGTAGCAATGGGCTTGCGCGTGAAGCCCACGGAGTGCATCAAGCCAGGGTGAGGCTAAGCTACAGCCTCCAGGCTCACACCCAGTAAACCATTGCCACCAGCTATGTCTCTGCGTCCCAAAGCGTCTACAACCTCCTAGCCAGCACTGTCAGCTGGGGACCAAGTGTTCAAACACGTGAGCCATAGGAGATATTTCCTGTTCTCACTACAAAAGGCAGGTGGGCATCTAGCTCATGTTAGGTCCTCAGGGCTCCCTACCTCTGTTCTGCTTTGGATGAAGACCGCCACAGAGAAAGGAGACCCGAGAGAAAATAGGGATAGGCACAGAGGGAAGATTCTTGAATGCAGAGCCCTGTGTGCCCCTGAGCTGGAGTGGGTGCTGTGGGAAGGGAGGTGGGAGAGCAGCATTCCATCCAAGGAGCTTTCTGATGTCAGCATGTAGGCTCCCAACTGGGGTTCACTGCCTGATCATTCTATAAGGGCAAGGCCCAGGGACATGTGGCACCAGCCTTGAAGAGTTCCAAAGAGTTTCCTGGCCACCTCTGCTTCATGTATGAAGTCAGTGGGAGGTAGACAATGAACAAACAGACTCCACTCAGAATGGGGAGCACAGACTTTACTGGTCTGAGAGGTTGGAACCCCCAAGCCCCGTGACTCAGTGTGGAAGAGCATAGGAGAATGAGAGAAAAGGGTCTGAGAATCGGTGTTTGTGGTGAATGGAAGGGAGGAAGTGGAGAGAGAAAACAGATTGCTGTACCTCCTGGCTAGGGGTGCTCAGCTCTCTTTAGAGCCGGTTCTTTTCGGATAACTGAAAGCCTTTGGGATCCATGGGTCTGGCCCTAGTATAGTATGTATGTACTTAGTATGCACTGGGAGAGTATTAGAAAGGGAACACACACACACACACACGAGGAAGGGCGTGACATTAGGAGCCCTGTCTGAAGGTTCTTTCAGAGGGTCTCTAGTGTTCCAGCAGCACAGCTCTGCAGACAGACTGTATCCCAAGTAAGGGAAACTGCGTGGGTGCGCACTTTATTCTGGCTCCAGTTCCTCTGTAACAACACCAGCCCAGAATCTTCAGCCTTTTACATGGGTGCTGGGGATCTGAACTCAGGGCCTCAGGCTGACGCAGCAAACACTTCTCCCTGCTTCTTGGATTGATTTCTGTCCGAGGCAAAAGCAAAGGTTCACGTTCACACTCTGGCCTGTGGCTTGTTTCCCATGAGCCATTTGTACGAAGACCTTCGTTTCCTCTTTGAATGATTTTACCAACTGGGCCATTCATGTGAGGGCTGCTTTCTGCTTTATTGCATTGGCCCACACGTCTGTGCTCCCGACAGGGCTGCAGTTCTGGTGATTATGGATTTGCAGTCATTTCAGAATCCAGAACTCTGAGTCTTGTAGCTTTGCTCTTCTTCCTCGGGTTTTGGTTTGGTGTTTGGTTATTGTGGTGTTTCGGACTAGAGACCTTTGAGAGTCTGTATATTTTCTTAAACACATCTCCCTTTTTTTCTTTCTTTACATTTTTGTATCTAGCGTGTGTGCACGTGCCACTGTGCTCACGTGAAGGTCAGAGGACAATTTGTGGGAGGCACTCCTCTGTTTTCAACACAGAGGTCTGGGCTCTCATGGGTCCACAAGGTAACACAGTGGATGAGCCGGCGTTTAGAAGGTCTCCCAACCAGAGATTTACACATCTGATGGAGGGTAAATCACATAGGCATAGGCCATGAGAAATACTGCCTTTCGAATAGCTGGCAGTCTCTAACTGCAAATTCTCTTGTGTGATAGCATGCTCCCCTGCAGTGGAGTCCTCATCAGTCCGCCACAGTTTCCCTGTGTTCTGTGAGTAGAATGACTTTTCCCCCAAACTTTTTTTTGTATTATTTATTTATTTATTTATTTATTTATTATTATTATTATTTACAAAAGTTTATTACAATGTACAACAGGCTCCAGGATAACCCTTCATTCTAACTATAGGTGGCAATGATGTTATAGTAGGGGATCCAGATGTTTAACAGGCTCCAGGATAACACTTCATTCTAGCTGTAGATGGCAAAGATGTTATGGCAGGGAATCCAGATGTTTAAATAGGAATGGAAGAAGGTCACCATCATCTCAGATATGAGGAACAGCTTACTTTTTGCCAGATTTCTTAATTCCACCTGTGGCCAGGGGTCCCTTTCCCGCGGCCTTGGCTTTTAGCTCCTCCAGTTTCTTCTGCTCCTCTTTTTGTTTCTGCTTGAAAGCCTTATCTTCCTCGTCCATTTCCTTGGCCTGCTTCTTGGGCTGTTTCAGGGGCTTCTTTTTGCCACCTTCCCGGCCCGACATTGCGCCTCCGTTTCCCCCAAACTTTATAATTCTGACAAGACAGTCAAACCTTTTGCCCCACACTGCAATAAAAAACTTAGAAACCAATTCTCTATAATTAGCTCCCTGACAGGATGATTTGGCCAGACGGAAGTCCTTGTGGGGTGATCACAGGAGGAACTTCGATGGAGCGGAATTGCAGGTGTCTGGCCTGGCTGGATCTAAGTCTGTCAAAGATTTACAATGAAGTAGGGCGCTGTGGCAGGTTGCTGTTCTTGTTCTGTCTTAGGCCTTCGAGAGATCAGTAGCACCTAACTGACTAGCCATGTCCAGATAGTATTAACCACACTTAAGAAATGTAAAATAATACACGTATTCTTTGCCTCTTCCTTAGATCTCTCATTAATCAGTTTTCTCCCTTTGTAACCTGTAGCAGCCCCTTTAAGAGATGGCTGGGACCTCCCGGCAGCTGCAGCTGTGGTTAGCAACAAACTAGCTGATAAGTTTTGCTGAGTATCTTCAAAGAGTGCTTGTGTCCCTGAGAAGTTTCCTTGTAGTTTTTTTTATTACTAACAAGTTGCTCATGAATGGATACACACACACACACACACACACACACACACACACACCGCGTGCGCGCATGCTTGGGAATCTGCAACAGCAGAAGAAATAAGATTGGAAGAGGATAAAGAATGTCGGAAAATGAAGAAGGAGAAGAAGACATAAAAGAAATGTAGAGTCATTAGAAGAAGAATGGACTGGAACACAGACTTGTAGCAGAGAATTGGAATTAGAGTTGAGACAGAGAATTAGCGCTAAGACTCGACAGACAGTTAGGACAAGGCACTCAGAATGAATGCAGGACGGTAAAGAGCCACGACTGAAGCTGCAGGCGTGAGTTCATTCCGTGACCTCGCAGGTCAGAAATTTTCTAAGTCCCTTTTGCTAACTCTGAGACCACCTAACCAAACCCTGGGAGGAAGTCGACAGATCAGACTCTGCTGGCTTTCGACAGGGCTCAAACTCAGGTGTCAGACTTGGTAGCAAGCACCTTTTCCTGTAGACATTTCACTGACCCCCCCCCCCCCCCCAATGAGTTTTCCTACTGCCAAAAAGAAATGCCATTGGAACTCTGATAGAAATTGCATAGCCTCTACCCATCGCATTGGTGGTACCGGTATCTTAACAAGAGTAATTTTGCCAATCTATGAACACAGGGCGTTTTTCTATTTTAATACCATTTCTTATGTTTTCCAGGTATATTTTATAGTTTTCAATAATCAACGTGATGGTTAATCCTGATTTTCAACCTGACAGGATTCAGAATCTTCTAGAGGCCATACTTCTGGGTGTGTTAGTAAGGGAATTTCCAGAAATTTGTCAGGAGGCAGGAGCACCTACCCTGAGTATGAGTGGGACTATGTCACAGGTCTACCCTGAGTGTGAGTGGGACTGTGTCACAGGTCTAGGGCTGAGGCCCTAGGTTGAGTAAGAAGTGAACAGAGGCAGCATTCATCTCTCTGCTGCCTGCGTGCAAATGCAGTGTGAGCAGCCTCTTCACAGGCCTCCTTCCCCTCTGTGATTGGCAGATTGTAGCCCTTCAAGCCCTGAGCCAAAGTAAAGCCTTTCTTAAGTGGCTATCGCCAGGCATTTTGTTACAACAATGATACAGTAACACAATACTTTTAAAATCCTAATTTAAAAAGTAAATTAGCAATTTAATTAGTAAATTAAAAAAGCTTAATTTCATCCTAATCTTTTGTTCTCCCTCCTTCCTCCCTCTCTCCTTCCCTCCCTCTCACTCCTCCTCCCTCCCTCCTTTTCACCCCCCTCCCTCCATGAGCACACACAGGGAAGCCAGAGGAGACTCTCTGGTGTCTGCTCTACTACCCTTTCCCTCCCTCTGCCTTATTCCTTTGAGACAGGGTTTCTTGTTGAACCTAGAGCTGGGCTTACTGAGCCCAAGCCCCAGTGATCCTCCTGTCTCTGCCTACCACGGTGCTGGGGTTGCTTGTGTAAGCACAGACATGCCTAGCTGTTTTGGCTTGTTTCTTCACATGAGTGTTAGGCTCTGAACTCAACTATCTCTCTAATCCCTATCTGATTCTTTTTTATGCTATTACACATGGAAGTTCCTCTTTCATTGTTCAGATTGTCATTACTGTAAAGAAATGCAACTGATTTTAATATGTTAATTTTATGTAACTGTTAAATTTAATAGCTATAATAGTGTGTGTGTGTGCTGTTAAATTTAATAGCTATAATAGTGTGTGTGTGTGTGTGTGTGTGGTTGTTGTGGAAAGAACTTGCAATAGCGTGTCGGTCCTGTTCTCAGCATCGAGCACAGCACTAAGGCTTATCGATTTTTTTTTTTTTTTTTAGCTGTTGCTCTGTGAGCCAGCGTTTATCTTCATCAGTTTCCCCCATTCTCTTTCTTTATCTCTGCTCTGATCTCCAGTGTTTCCTTCCCTCTGCTGGCCTGGGTTTAGTTTGTTCTATTTTCTAGTTGTTCACAGGATAAAGATCTTCCCTCTGTTTGAAGGTAGCAGACGCAGCTATGAGTGCCTGATAACAGCGCTTTCGCCATGTTGCATAAGTTGTGGTGTCCCGTGCTTTCTTTTTTGTTTCTTTCACGTATTTCTAATTTCCTCTGTGATTTCTCCTCTGACACAGTGGGGCGTTAGGAGCATTAATTTCATATTTTTATGAGTTTTTCTTCTGCTTATTAATTTCTAGTTCTGTTCCACTGTGGTGCAAATAGAATCCTGGTATTTTTTTTTTCTGTCTTTTAAAATGTACACTCTGTCCTGGAGGTTGGTTTGTGTACACTTCAGGGGAAAATGTGTTTTTGTTGTTGGTTTGAATGTTTTGTATATATCTGTTATGTCTAGTTGGCCTGTAGTGTTTTTTTCCTTCTATTACCTTATTAATCTATCATTATTGAACTCTGAACATGGATGTCTTCAGTTACTGTAGAACTATTTTCCCTTCAAATCTGTCTTTCTTGCATATATGAATTGCATGCTTTAAAATTCATTCAGATTCCAAGCTCCTTGGTTTTCTTTTTTTATTGTGACTACACTCTTAGGATCCATCCGTGCTGATCTGAGATGCTGTGGTTCCTTCACTGCTATATGGGGGTTCTCCTCCCCCTTCTCCCTTCTCCTCCTCTTTCCCTTTCTCCCCCCTTCTCCTTTCTTCATCTCTTCTCTCTTTTCTGAGATGGGTTCTATGTAGCCCATACTGGTCTTAAAATTGTGTTCGCCTATAAATAAATAAATTAAAAAAATGTGTCCTCCCGCCTCAGACTTGCAGGTGCTGAGAATCCAAGCATAGACCATCATGCCCAGATGTGTGTGTGTCTTCATGTGACTCCAGGGCACCACTTCTACAGTCTGCATGGCCATCGTGGTGACTGTGAAGCCGTCTCAGTTGGTTTTCACTTTAGCTCCCTGGCAGCATGTGCTGTACAGCTTATCTTCAAACGCTTTAGATCCAGATCTTTACTAAAGTGTCTGTTAACGTCTTTGACCTATGGCCTTAGGAGCATATGACGTATATGTTTTATGTGACAGTCCTTCATTGCAAGCCCACTCAGTGGCTTGTCCTTTTATTGTCTTGACAGTATCTTTTTTTTTAAATTTTGACGAGATCTAGTTTATCAGTTTTTTTTTTGTTTTGTTTTGTTTTTTGGTTGTTTGTTTCCTGTTGTGCCTTTGGTGTCCTATCTTAGGACACCATTGTCAGCCCCTTGTGTTGTGCTTTCTTGTTGTGCTCTAGGATTTTTTACATCTCCGTGTTTTACACGTGGGTTTGTGACCCACTCACTTTAAAGATATGTCCAGGTCCAACTTGATTTGTTTGTGTGCAGTGGTTCTGGCAGATCGTTTCTCTCCATCTCGCTGCTTTGTTTCTTAGACAAAGACCAGCTGATCTGTTTCTGTGATTTTTATTTCTGGGCTGTGCTCTGTTCTGTTGATAGTTCCTTTGGCAGTGCCACACTGTCTCAATTTCTGTGCTTCACAGCAAGGCTGGAATTAAGGTGGTATCAGCCCTCTAACTCAGTTCTTCTCTTTGGACATTGTGCTGACTGTTTGAGGCCTTTCGCCTCTGCATATTAATTTTAGATCAGGCTGTCAATCCTCACAAATCTTGCTGGGGTATCTATTGGAATCACACTGATTTGCAATTGTAAAGAATTGCAAAGACTACAGACAATGTTGAATCTCCCTATCCACAAATAGAGAATGTCTCTCCAGGTAGCTGGTTTTTCCACTGACATCTTTCACTATAGGTTGGTAGCTGTCCTTTGCAAATGTATTTTAGATTTATTCCTTTTTATCTGGCACATTAAGTTAAATGGCACTGTGTTTTCCTCTCAACTGCCCCATGCTCAATGCTGGTATATGAGAGAGTGACCGATGCTTGCATCTCACCTTGTCTCCTGCAGTCTTGCTGGGACCGCTTGTTAGTTTTTGGTCAGTTACTTCAGGTGTTCTGCATAGATGATCATGTTGACTGGAAAGAGTTCATGTCTTTCATCCCAGTCTGAATATATTTTCAATTTCCTCCACTTGATTGTTGAGTCAGCCGAAATGTCTGATGGGGTGGTAAAGTCACAGAGGTGGGTGTCTTTGCCTTGCTCCTGGTTTTGATGGAAAAGCTTTTGAGTTCTTCACCACTAACCCTGGAGTTCACAATCAAAGCTCTATAGATAATCTTGATCATGTTGGACAATGGAAAGGCACATTTAAAAAATTTTGTCAAGTGCCTTTTCTGTATCTCTTGTTTCTACATCTCTTGTAATAATTTTGTTTCTTTCTTCATTTGTTTTCTTTTCCTTCTTTTTTTTTTTCCTTTGGTTTTTTCCAGACAGGGTTTCTCTGTGTAACAGCTCTGGTTGTCCTGGAACTCACTCTGTAGAGCAGGTTGGCCTCCAGCTCAGAGGTCCACCTGCCTCTGCCTCCTGAGTACTGGGATTAAAGATGTGCGTCACCGCCCTTGACTTCATGAACTGATTCTCTCTGTCTTTTCTCTCAGTGTTCTGCCACTATTTAAATGGTGTTTCAGAACAAAAAAATAAAAAATAAAGTTAGAGTTGGTTATATATTTTAAATCTTGTACAAGGCATAAGAAACAACTATCAACAGAAAAATTATTTTCTCCACCCCTAAATGTCTGCCCACATCTGTCTGCACACTTCAGTCTTTGTGTAGTTGTTTTATTTTATACTTGAAATGACGATTCACAAAGCTAGAAAATTAAGAGATTTAAAAAAAAAAATTAGAGAGACAATAATGTGTAAGTTGGCCTTTGCTAAAGAAACTCTGGGAGAAATGGAGCCCTTCTATTCTCAGGCAGTTGTGCCAGTGCCCGCCACCCCCACCTCTCCCTCCCCATTGTGTGGTCCAGGGTGCTCACCGTGTGCTCCCCTGGAGCCGCAGGCACTGTGGCTCCTGGTGTCCTTTCTTTTTTTTTTATTAATTCTTTTTTTATTATTATTAATTTTTTTAATTAAAAATTTCCGCCTCCTCCCCGCCTCCCTTTTCCCTCCCCTTCCCCCCACTCCCCACACCCCACTCCTCTCCCCACTCTCTCTCCAGTCCAGAGAGCAGTCAGGGTTCCCCCCCCCCCATCCAGGTCTAGGAAGGTGAGCATCCAAACCGGCTAGGCTCCCACAAAGCCAGTATATGCAGTAGGGTCAAAACTCAGTGCCATTGTCCTTGACTTCTCAGCAGCCCTCATTGTCCACCATATTCAGTGAGTCCGGTTTTATCCCATGCATTTTCAGTCCCAGTCCAGCTGGCCTTGGTGATCTCCTAATAGCTCAGCCCCACAATCTCAGTGGGTGGGTGCCCCCCTTGAGGTCTTGACTTCCTTGCTCATGTTCTCCCTGCTTCTGTTCCTCATTTGGACCTTGGGAGCTCAGTCCATTGCTCCAATGTGGGTCTCTGTCTCTATCTCCATCCATTGCCAGATGAAGGTTCTATGGTGATATGCAAGATATTCTTTAGTATGGCTATAGGATCGGGCCATTTCAGGCTCTCTCTCCTCAGCTGCCCAAGGACCTAGTTGGGGACATCTCTCTGAACCCCTGGGAACCCCTCTAGAGTCAAGGCTCTTGCCAACCCTAAAATTGCTCCCTTAATTAAGATATATACTTCCCTGCTCCCATATCCAACCTTCCATTATCCCAACCACCCCATTCCCCCAAGTTCTCCCCATCCTCCCCTTCTCACTTAATGCCCGCTCTTCAGGGGACTCTGGTGCTCAGCCCCTCACCTCCCTTTGCTGCAGGGCTGAGAGCAGCAGGAGATGAGAAGCAGGAGGCCTGGGAGTCAGGCCTACGCAAATGGAGGTGAGGGTTCATTTTCAGGCTCTTCTTCACCATCGCGTGTGACCGTCCTGTGATGGATCATGGCAGCCAAGTTTCTCCGCAGCACATTACATTTCAGTGCAAACCCACAGCTTCTCATCTCCGACATTATCGGATATTAGTTCCAAGGGGGACATTGATAAACCCCAAGATCTCAGTAGAAATTGATTCCAGAAAGACCAAACGAGGGGCAGTCTCCATCTGTGCTGACATGACCCCACTCGTGACATTTAAAACACCTTACATTTTGAACCTGAAGGAAGCTCATTTCTGCCACTCATATTTGTGTTCTGTCTCTCCTTCCATTTCTTTTTTCTCTTTGTTTTCTTCTGTAACTCCTGGTGGGACCTCATACATGACATTCAGGCCATGTACCCGCTCATCTTCCCCAAGTCACCTGTCATCCCATGACACTTGTTCTTTAAGGCACTGCTGCATTAATTCTCTTTTTCCTTTTGTCATGTGATGTCTTCTGTCCTGCCATCCCGACCCTCTGGATGGTGGGTGAAAGTCCTTGTTGCACATGAAACGGGTGGATGATTTCCCCATTTTAGAAACTGAGATAGGGAAGCTGGCTGATAGGCCTGTGAGGGATGTAACCAAACTCGGAGCATCATAAACTGATTGTTTCAAATGATGAACATCCTGGGGTCAACTCCACGTGAACGTGGCACATCCATCTTTTTTATATATAACTGGATTTGGAACACGTTTAAAATGTTCTAAATTCGTAAGTGCACGACAGAATGTCCTGGCATGTATTCAGAGGTCAGAGGGCAGCTTGTGGGAGTTGGCTCTCTCCTTCTACAATATGGTCTCTAGGGATTGGATCCAAGTCATCGATCTTGAGAGCAAGCACCCTCTGAACCATCTTGCTGGTCCCAAATAATCTAGATTCAAGCTACTGATATTTAGCTGAGGGATTTTTCTTGCCCTGTCCCCACCAGTTGTGATGGCCACACCAGCGTATTTAATCATCATCATTCATAAGAGATATTGATCGGTAGTGAGTGCTCTTTTCTTTGATGCTGCCATCTGGTTTTGGTATTAGTGCGCTGCAGGCCTTGCAGAATGGGTGAAAATGTGTTCTCTCTTCTGACTGAGACTGGAGGAAATCGACAGATTCTCATCCTAAAGCGTTTGGGAGACCTTCCTGAGGATCCATCTCTCTGGGCTCGCTACTTCATTTTGGAATGTTATTGTTTATTTTTTATTGTTTTTTATTGGTTACTGACTATGTACATTGGCTTACTCTAGTGTCTTGTTTCTTCTCAAGGTGTACATTTGGACACATTGTATCATTCAGGGAACTTTTTTTTTTTATCTAGTTATCCTGCTCAGAATGTGCTTATCCACACTTTAGCTTGATGGTCTAAGCTCCTATGTCCCCGTCTTTCTCCTCCACCCCTTTTTACGTCTCTCCCCACACTTTTATCTGAGATCTCACCTCACTAATCTTCAGTCTCATGGATTCCCCCGTTACATCTAACCAGACTCATTTGTCTCTAGTATTGTATTTTCTTGCATTTTTAAAAAAGATTTTATTTATTTATTAAGTATACAGTGTTCTGCCAAAAGAGGATACCAGATCCCATTATAGATGATTGTGAACCACCATGTGGTTGCTGGGAATTGAACTCAGGACCTCTGGAAGAGCAGCCAGTGCTCTTACTTAACCTCTGAGCCATCTCTCCAGCCCACATTTTTGTTTTTTAAAGGTTGATCATTTCAAATTTCTATTTATTAGTGGGGTTATGCAACATGCCACCGTGCGGATGTGGCGGTCACAAGACAACTTTTGGGAGGTGGATCTCTCCTTCTACATGTTTGAGGCAGGGCCTCTCCTGTTTCTGCCTTCCTGTGTACTCTAGGCTAGCTGAGCCCACAACTTCTAGGCAGTCCCGTTTCCATCTCTCATCTATGTAGGAGTGCTGGGATTCCCTATTTGTGCCACCATGCCTGACTTTTATTATTCAGATATGTGGGTAACTAAACTAAGGTTTCTAGGCTTGTGAAAGGAGTACTTTAGCCCACAGAGACCTCTCCCAGGCCACTGATAACTTCCTTGAATTCTGTTCAGCATGTCCACTTGTCAAGGAAACCATTCCTAATGGCTGTTGTCTTGACTCATGGAATGTCCGCGTTGGTTGGTTGTAACACCACTGGCTCTGCCTCTGCTGCATGCCTTCTGTCTTTGTAAGGAGTGTATGTGTGTTTCCCAGTTGTTATGGAATACGACGACGTGTCACAGGCTAATGGAGACTGGGGTAAATAGCATCTGCTTACAAAGGATGTACCAGTTCATCTACTGGAGAGCTGATATTGGGCCATTGCTCCCCTGTGCTGACATGGGGCCTGGAGCTCAGAGGTGGGGTGGGGTGGGAGACTCTTTTGTATCCTCCATCAGACACAGTGTTCAGAAGGTTCTGTCATGCAGGCAGCCTCTGTCCTCTCCGTTTGCTTCCAGGGCAGGCCCTCATCACTTGACACAGGACTGTGGGAAAGCTACAGGGATTTGTTATGGTCTGCACCCATTCATGCCAAAGATGACAAGGGCTCTCGGTCCTTTGACTTCAGCATCAGTGGAGACTAGAGGTTGTCAGGGACTTTCAGATGCTCTTGTCACCAGGAGTTCAGTACCATAGCCAGGCTCTCTGCAACCTCTGCACTGAGCACATGGGCCACCTGTCAAAAGTCAATGGTACACACATACAAATAACACTATGTGGACCAAGCAGGTTGTATTTATATACACACATATATTTAAGTGTCACAGCCACTGGAGGAAAAGAGACCATGGCTTAGAAAGAGAGCAAAGTGGGGTACCTAGGACGGATTAGAAGGAGGAGAGGGAAGGGCTCATATTTTTAAGCCATTGGCATTTCTCGGGTAAAACTCTACTGCTCTCCAAGGTGATCTTGCAGAGTGCGGCTGTGGCCCTGTGTTCTGGTGCACCCCAGGGCTATACCCTCCACAGGCTTGGCCCCTCACTTTCACTTACCTTCTTCCAGGTGCCCACTTGGTCCGTCTTCATCTGGAGAGCATTTTTTTCCTCATGTATTCCTGTGATAGAATGCAATGTCCTGCCTGAGGCAGGGAGAACAGACTGGAAAGCCTTCTGTCAATTCAGTATTAGATGTCTAGTCTACAAGTTCCTGTGGATGTCACTGGGAAGTTGACCAGAGGACCCCCCCACACACACACACACGAAGTCTGTGGAGGGGCCTCCCCTCTTCCCTAACCCTGATTGTGGACTAACTTCTCTGTAATGAGATTCCTACCCTAGGTTATAACTCCCTGGGGCAGTGCCTACCACATGCAACTGTCTTGCCCAGCGAGGCAGATCCTTTGGTGTGTCAGCATGGCTACCAGGCTCTAGACTGCTTCTGCATATGCTCTGGAGTTCAGAGTCTTGAAGCCATTTTCTCTGTTCTAGGGAGAGTCTTCCCACTCCTGTGCGTGGATTAGAGGAATTGGTCTGGAAGCATGTGGTCGGTCCTTAGAGGCTGGAGGAGAGGATGCGTGAGACTGCATGGAGCCCTGGCATGGGCTGTGCTTGGTCAGTCACGCTACCCCTGCAGCCGTGCTGTGGCCAGTGCCGCGGCCGGCACAACCTCCGTGGAGCAGGATGAGTTCAGCTTTGTGGTGGTGGGTGCAGGCTCTGCTGGCTGTGTGCTCGCCAGTCGGCTCACTGAGGACCCAAGCCATCGGGTGCTGCTGCTAGAGGCAGGTCCCAAGGACTTGTTGATGGGGAGCAAGCGACTCCAGTGGAAGATCCACATGCCTGCTGCCCTTGTGGCCAACCTGTGCGATGACAGATACAACTGGTACTACCACACGGAAGCACAGCCGGGCCTGGATGGCCGTGTACTGTACTGGCCGCGAGGCAGGGTCTGGGGGGGATCCTCATCCCTCAACGCCATGGTCTACATCCGTGGACACGCCGAGGACTATAACCGCTGGCATCGCGAAGGTGCTGAAGGTTGGGACTACGCACACTGCCTGCCCTACTTCCGCAAGGCACAGAGACATGAGCTGGGAGCCAACAGGTACCGTGGTGGTGATGGACCACTGCACGTGTCTCGGGGCAAGACCAACCACCCTCTTCACCAGGCCTTCCTGCAGGCTGCACATCAGGCTGGCTACCCCTTCACCGAAGACATGAATGGCTTCCAACAGGAGGGCTTTGGCTGGATGGATATGACCATCCACCAAGGTACTGATTTTTAATTATCCCCCTTCTAATTATAGTCATTCCTCCTGACCCCTTGATGGTTGGTAAGTGCCAAAATAAGGCTAGTGTTAGCTGGGAGGGAGATTCTTCACGCCCCTAGGAGTCATAGGACGTGGCCCAATCTCTTGGACATCTGCTGAGTCTCTAGGTCATGGGAGCAGCAAGATGAATGCAGACTCTTCAGGGGCCTGTCT
Organism: Chionomys nivalis; assembly: GCF_950005125.1. Taxonomy (NCBI): domain Eukaryota; kingdom Metazoa; phylum Chordata; class Mammalia; order Rodentia; family Cricetidae; genus Chionomys; species Chionomys nivalis. Next base: position 26,183,996 of record NC_080090.1, on the reverse strand, counting down.
AGCCTGACAGGGCAGCCAAGCCCTACAGCCACAGATCTAGGAAACCGAGACCGGCAGGGATTTCGGTCCTGTTGGTGTCTATGGCCAGGATGAACACAGTGGCCTGGCTGGGGGCAGGAAAGGCCTTGGAAGAGTGAAGAAGCAGCTCTGCACAGTGAATAAGCCATGGTCTTATAGACTTGCAGATGAGAAGTTGAGACAGAAAGAAATGGCACAAGACTATGTGCCTTAACCATCACCCCTGTGTGGATGGGTGCAAGTAGACACAGCGTGGGTGGTGCAGAGCAGCCAGTCACACATGATCTTGTTCCATCTTATAGGGAAGCGCTGGAGCACAGCCTGTGCCTACTTGCACCCAGCGCTGAGCCGCCCCAACCTCAGGACTGAGGTCCAGACCCTTGTGAGCAGAGTGCTATTTGAGGGCACACGTGCAGTGGGCGTGGAGTACTTCAAGAATGGCCAGAGCCACAAGGTGCGCTGACTCCCGTGGAAGGGGTGGGAACTGATTGGGCAGGAAGGGGTGGGCACTGATCTGGCAATCAGGCTGTCCTCGCCAGCTAAATGCTCCTGTCCGTCTGATGAGTTAACAGCTGGTGATGGTGGCAGGATATGTCCCTGGGGTCTCACGGGACAGAGGTCAGAAGCCTCCAGTCCCAGCACCTGTAGACTCCATGGTACCCTGCTGTGAATGCCTCCAGAAGCCTCTGTCTGCCGTATCCACCCCAAGCAGTCCTCTAGTATCTTCTACATGATTTCAGGGTCCTGGCCTGTCAGAAGCCATTAAGTTGATCCTAGAAGTTTAAAAACCCTCAAATATAATCATACGATATACACATGGTGCCTTGCCCCACCCTCCCTTCCAGGAGAGGGGGCTATTTGTGTGCTTGCTTCAAACCACGCTAGTGCCTGCTGTCATTGATCTCCTTGGAGCTCTACTGTCCCTGTTCTCAAAGTCCCTGTCACTGTTACAGCTATGAGCGAAACTCACACATGGCGACTGGATGTGCAGGTTGCTTTGAAGTAGCTAACAATAAGCCCCCGACTCTTTACTCTAGGACCTGGGAGCAGACTCTCCACATAGTGCCATGTCCCAAGGCCACATTCTTGTGGTCATGACAGTAACGGTCAGCTGACTTCTTGAGAAATGTGACTGGTGGTCCCCTGACTTTTCTAGGCTTATGCCAGCAAGGAGGTGATCTTGAGTGGGGGCGCCATCAATTCTCCACAGCTGCTCATGCTCTCTGGCATTGGAAACGCAGATGACCTCAAGAAACTGGGCATCCCTGTGGTGTGCCATCTGCCTGGTGAGCTCCCATTCCAACTGCTGCCCACGGGGTGGCTCTGGGGAGGCCAGCAGCTTCTTGCGTGGAGTGGGGAGGTGGCACGTCTTAAAAGTGTCACAGCCTTCCTTCCTACAGCTGAGGGGCTTCTGGGCCTCACTGGACACTCCTATTACAGGCCCCTGAGTCTTCATTTTCCTTCACCCCTCCCCCGTCAGGCAGCCTCTGGACCCTTTCCGAGAGAGCGCTTCCTGTTAACAGTAGGGCCGAGATCACCACCAGGTCAGGCCTGGCATGAGAGCTCTATCCGCAAGGTTTACAAGTCGCTCTTGGCACAAATAAGACCTGCCCAGGGCTCCAGGGTCACTGTCCATATGAAGACCCACGCTTCATCTTTTCAACTGTCTGTAATGCAGTCTTCTTTCTTCCCTCATCTTCCATATAGAAGGGGCTGACCTTTCCCTGGGAGCTTTCCTCGAGAAGCCTATGGAAGTGGTCTGTGTCCTGACTGCCCTCTGTGCGCTTGAGTTTGAATGAGCTTAAGTTGTGTCTGCACAGCATATTGGGATTGCTTCCTCCTTTGACAGACTCGGGACAGAGCATGGGGCTGACAACTGGCAATCTGCCCAGCAGACACACAGTGACCCTTACCAAGCGGTACCTGCTAGAATTGTGGGCCCTGCCCTTGGAGGGTGCTACTGAGATGGGCTGGTCAAAGGCACCTGAGTGGCTGCTCTAGAGGGGGTGCAGGGCAGGTGGCTTTAGCATTTGAGAGAGGGCCAGACTTGTTGAAGACAGAAGAAGTGTTGACTGAGGTGGACAACTCATCGGCCGGGGGCCAGGACAGACAAGAACCTACTTAAAAGATAAATGGACTGGAGGGGTTTGCCCCTGTGTTGACCATTTTTCTCAACCACTCCATCCTGTGCCAGGAGTTGGGCAGAACCTGCAAGACCACCTGGAGATCTACATTCAGCAGGCATGCACACAGCCCATCACCCTCCACTCGGCCCAGAAGCCTCTGCGGAGGGTCTGCATCGGACTGGAGTGGCTCTGGAGGTTCACAGGTGGGCCTGCCTCCTGGTGAACTTGGTGACTATGGTCCTTGGGCATCACGGTTTTCTCTTGATTAGCTGAGATGAGCTTCAGTTGCTAGGTATGAAGTCAGATGACAATCATCAGAGCCCATTTTTCTGTCTGCAAGGCGAGGACACCAAGGTCCTGCCTTTCAGGCTGCCGTAAAGGGACAGGAGGCAGTAGCACATGTTGAGGGGGGGCCCTTGCTCAAGGTGATGCCCACTGAGCAGGATGTGGGATGGGCTCATAAAGCATGTGGCCTTTGCAGACCTGAAGCCCCTCACTTGGCACGTAGCTGGCATTTGAAGTTGTGATGCTGGGTATGGCCACCTGGTGAAAGAAAACAATTATAGACAGACCTTGATGCCAAGCACCAAGTCCAGGAAGAGAGACATAAGTGGGAGGGGACATGGGAACAGTTGGCCCACCTGCCATAACCTGACTGGCTCATCTGCCTTATCTTCATGGGACCTTCAGGGGATGGAGCCACGGCCCATCTTGAAACAGGAGGGTTCATCCGCAGCCGGCCCGGGATCCCCCACCCAGACATTCAGTTTCACTTCCTGCCATCCCAAGTGATTGACCACGGGCGGAAACCCACCCAGCAGGATGCTTACCAGGTATGCAGATAACCATGGCCAGAGACTGTACCTTCCTGATCTTGCATTAGAATAGGTTTTCATGGTATTATCGGTCCCACTATGTAGACCTTCATTTGGTATTCTGCTCCCCAGTGGCTACTATCTGACTGGAAGAGGAAAAGGGACCCAAGCCTTATGCCAGGGAGAGAACCCAGGAGCCAGTCTGCAGGATGTATAGAGGGCAGGATCTATACCGGTGACAACAGGCAAACTACCTCAGCCCCAAGATCATGCCTTGAAAGTTTCAGACAAAGGAGTAAAGGCCAGACGGGGTGGGAAGGTTGGAAGAAGATCAGATACTAAACCTTTATGCTCTACATTGAATACTGAGTCCCCACCCACAGGGAAGCAGGGCCTTCTCTAAGCTTCAAGAGGTAGTTAATGGAGATTACTGTGCACTGTTTCCTCTGAACCCTCCTAGGTACACGTGGGAACCATGAGGGGCACAAGTGTAGGCTGGCTCAAACTGCGAAGTGCCAACCCTCAGGACCACCCCGTGATTCAGCCCAACTACTTGTCAACAGGTAACTCAGAGGCTACTTTGTGTCCCCTGGGTCTGGCATCGTTTTAAGGAATCTTTATATAGGGTTCCTTTCTCGGGATCCTGTTTCCTAACACTGGGGATGCTCTCAGTTCTGGGTCACACAAGGTAGCGGGGGGGGCTCATTTTGCATGACAGGACAGGGGTGCAGCTTGCAGACCCATCTGCAGGAGGTACAGACGCCAGACCCATGCATACTCCCTGCCTGGCCTTCCCCGCCCTTCCTTTGGGCGCTGAGAGCATGCTGCATTCCCGGCTGGCCTCTACATGTAGCAGCGCCAATACTCACAGCCCACGTGGAAGGTTTCACCCCCGTGGCACGGGGACTTGACAGCCACATGGTAGCAGAGTAGATTGCATATCTTTACTCCTGGTTGCCAGAGAAACCAGACCTCAGATACCAGCGTGAACCCCTTGGCACCATAACTGCTTCTGGGCAGGTGACAAGCACTTGCAGCTTGGTTCTCCATGTCCCTGATCTTTGTCCCTCAGTTCCACTTGACCAGCAGAGTGAAAGGAGGGGAACTCATTTATCTCTCCTCCACAGAAACCGATATCCAGGACTTCCGTCAGTGTGTGAGATTGACCAGAGAAATTTTTGCACAAGAAGCCTTGGCTCCCTTCCGGGGCAAAGAGCTCCAGCCTGGAAGCCATGTCCAGTCAGACAAAGAGATAGATGCCTTTGTGCGGGCGAAAGCAGACAGTGCTTACCACCCCTCCTGTACCTGTAAGATGGGCCAGCCCTCTGACCCCACTGCTGTGGTCGACCTGCAAACCAGGGTCCTCGGGGTAGAAAACCTCAGAGTCGTTGATGCTTCCATCATGCCCAGCGTGGTCAGTGGCAACCTGAATGCTCCCACAATAATGATTGCAGAGAAAGCAGCTGACATTATTAAGGGGTATCCTGCACTCTGGGACAAGGATGTTCCTGTCTACCAGCCGCAGACTCTGGCCACCCAGCGTTAAGGCAGCCCACTGCCTGAGGATGACAGAGGAATTCATATCAAGCCAAGAGATCCAACTCATGCAGCCCTGCCCCAGATAGTTCCTGAACCTGTAGACTCTTGGGACCCAGATATCCCTACTCATGGCTAAGACCTTCATGGTATTTGAGGAAACAAAGCTGTGGCGGTGAGTGAGGCAAGTCCCTTTTCCCAGTGTCTCTCTGAGGACCCTTGGAGAAAGGCGAGCATGCAAGCTGGGGCCTTGTCCTGACCTCCTGGAGTTAAGTGAGGAAGGTTAATTCTTGCGTGATTTTCTTGCAAGCCCTTCAGCCACCTCCAGCCCAGTGTTCTGTTGCCAGGAGTGGAATGATCCTTTCCCTGGTGACCCACTCAAGGACACTTCTGTAAAGGCCGGGTTCTTGAGATGAACTGGGACTCTCCAAGGAAGCGTTAGCAGAGGCCGAGAGCCAGGAAGAAGCTTAGCCAGGGCTGGTACCTGAGCTCATGTTCGCCATTAGAGGAAAGGCAGACAGCTGGAGGATACTGGCTGTCCCTTCTGCTTCGATTCAAATCCGAGGAGCGAGGTATAGGAATGGGGGGCTCAAGTGACTACACGACTCACTTGCCTCGTGCTGGCTGTCCTTACAAGAAAATGAAGACTGGACACAATTTGGATCAGTTTCTCTAAGACGTGCAAAGCCACCTTCTCCAATGGGGAAGAGCAGGATAACTGTACAGAAACCTGCATTGCGAGACCAGGGGGGAGATTGGGATCCCAGGCTCCACCAGGATTGACTGGGAGTGGCAGCAGCTGCCTTCTGGGTGGTTAAGTCCAGATAGTTGCATCTGAGAAAGACCTTCCAGAAAGGGTAAAGTAAAAACCATCGCATTTCTATGAAAACCAGGCTGCTTCTGTTTCTTTGTTTCATCTTACCTGTGCCTTGCTTTCTTTTTCCCCCCACCCTGTTCCAAAAGAAAGTCAAAGAAAATCCTTGGTCTGCCAAGAGAGTCTCATAGAGCAGATGCCACACAGCATCCATCCGTGGCGCCCTTAGCCGTGGAGGTGCCACCCGTGGGAGGGCCACGTTCTGCTCTCATGTATGGTGGTATGTCAGATCAGACTAACTCCGCGTGCTCCTCAGTTCCATCCAGGCCTTTCTCTCACTTTGCCAAACCAAGGCAGGCTCCGCAGGTCCATACCACTTAGCCACATAAGGAAGTGTGTTTCTGGAGACAGAAAGCGAAGGTTGTGGGCCCAGAGCTCAAAGATGTCAAGTGGGAAATTGCTGTTGGGGTTCAGACCCGGGACACAGAATACGTGATTCGGAGGGTTCCTCGCTGACATCCTGATGGCCTAACATGGCTGTTCCGTTTCCAGCTCCAGAAGAACAGACGGACATGCAGGACAGTCCTGCTGGAGTGCTGAATCCAGATGGCAGGGCTGCCTGGAAGTCCCCCAGTGCCACGAGCCAGTCAGAGTGGCGAGAGACACAAGCCTGCTTGGTTAGAAAGCGGCACTCACACCGGCCCTGTTAGACTGATTTCGTGGGCAACCGGGCAGACTGTTAGCTGAGTAGCTAGAAGTCTGTAATACCTAAACCATGGAAGGGCCACATGCTGCAAAAACTGGTAGACACACATTTAGCAAGCGTATGTCCCGGGGTTGACCCCTAGAATCAAAAAGAAAAAGCTGCACTCGTGCCCAGAGCTGCGGGGAGCCCGGCTTTGCTGAGAGAACTTGAGCCTACTTCACCAGTGGCCAAATGTGTTCCTGACAGGGTAAGGGACAGACCGTGGAGGGAGACAGGAACAGTCACTGAAGCAGGAAGTGTTGTGACACAGAAGCTCTTCTGCGGCTAGTGCCGGCTGCAGGGCTACTTTCCATAAATTCAAAGAGTTCTTCTCAGCCACCACCCCGCGTCCCGCAGGCCCCAAAAGTTTCCATATTTCCACTGATAAACAGTCACGATATCAAATCTAATGCAAAGATATTTATCTTCAAAATTAGGGAGGAAAAGAACATGGCCTACCCCTAGGCCCTAGTTGATGGCCTGGGTGGCCCCTGCTGGCTGAGCTGCCAGCTCTGTAGGGCATTCTCCAACCATCCTCTGATTCCAGAAGCCCATCTGAGACTCTCCCTAGTTCCCCATGGTCCTCCCCTTCCCAGAAAGCAGAGCTGGGGTGGGTTGTGTGTGTGTGTGTGTGGGGGGATGTCCATGATGTGCTGGGGTGGGTTTTGTGTGGGGGGGTACCCATGATGTGCTGAGGTGGGTTTTGTGGGGGAGGGTGTGCCCAAGATGTGCTGGGGTGGGTTTTGTGTATGTGGTGGGGGTGCCCACGATGTGCTGAGATGGGTTTTGGGGGGGGGTGCCCAAGATGTTCTGGGGTGGGTTTTGTGTGTGGGGGGGTACCCATGATGAGTTGGTTTGGGTTTTGTGTGTGTGTGTGTGTACCCACGATGTGCTGGGGTGGGTTTTGTGTATGTGGGGGGGTGCCCACGATGTGCTGGGATGGGTTTTGTGTGTGGGGGGGGAGTGTCTATAATGTGCTGAGGTGGGTTAGTGTGTGTGTGGGAGTGTCCATGATGTGCTGGGGTGGGCTTGTGGGGGGGGGGAGTGTCCATGATGTGCTGAGGTGGGTTTGTGTGTGTGGGGGGGAGTGTCCATGATGTGTTGACGTGGATTTGTGTGTGGGGGGGGTGTCCATGATGTGCTGGGGTGGGTTTTGTGGGGAGGGTGTCCATGATGTGGTAATTTGCTTTGACAAGTAAACCAACACTCCACCCCCCAATAAAGGCAAAGATAATAAAGACGGTAAAAGGCTTAGAGCATGAAATAAAGCTTGTCTGCTGATGAGTTGGGCTACTGGAAGTGGGTGGTGCACCCAGCTACTGTCTCACGCTCCTCTGGGTCACTGAGTGACAGGCTTTTTCAATGAGGTTCTTGCTGTTGGTTAGCGGACATAGTGATTCCCACACTTCCTGGTGTCCATTAAAAAGCATGACCTTAAACTAAAAGCAGTGGTCCAGGGAACTCAAAGTCATTTAGGGGGTGGGGTGGGGAACCAAAAAGCAGAGGTATTTAGTCTTAAAACTTCTTTAAATGGGGGGGAAAAAACCATGCTCTACAACTTCAAATTTTTCTTACAAAGAGAAATTTAATATTAGATGAGAGGTTGAACCAGACTTAAAGCAGACACACTGGGAAGTGGAGCAGCCTGAAAAGCCAGGCAGCATTGGTGATCTGACTTTAGGAAAGATAATCACCCGTTCCAGAACACGCAGTCCCGGCATGGCAAGCGTGATCTGCTGATGTTAAGTCGCACAGTCATACAGACAGACACCCAGCAGGAAAAGAGTCCAAGAAATGCTGATGGTGGTTTAGCCCTTTAGGAGAAGCAACCCTCTCTGCAGCTGGTGCAAAGTTACTATTGGCCTTGGAGGAGCCCGAGGGCAGAAAAAGCTGCCTGAGCCCAGGGCTGCCGAGAGCACCTGCCCCTCTGAAGCTCTCCCAGCAGAGCCAGCTCTGTGAGGAGAGCTCCCGGTACAATGAAATTATTACACAGTTTGTTCTGAAGAACGTTTTACATTTTAATAAAAAAAGGCTTTATGTCAGGAAATCGTCATTTACAAACCTTGAAGTGTTTTTGCCTGCATCTGGAGTAAGAATGTCCTAGGAAGAGGTTTGTGAGGTCTTTGTAACAAAAGTGTTAGTTACAAAAAAAACCCAAACAAACAAACAAAAAAACAACAAACCCAAAAAACTTTTGTTTATCCACAGGCTGTGTACTAGATAAAAATTTTGAACCCAAATTGGTACCTGTATTTTTGATTGCAGAGAATCCTTATCAGAAAAAAAAAAAAAAAAAAAAGGATGGTATCACGTGACTGTTGACAGAATGGGAAACTTGGATAGTTTGACCGATCCCAAAGCTGACCGTGCCTGGGCATACAGTCAGTGCGTGTGTTCTCATGAAGATTCCAGCCCTCGTTCAGTTGTGTCTAACCACTTTCCAAGAGAACACAGTGCGCAGCAGCTGTGAAAGGCAACAGGACACCCTGGACAGACCCCAACATTCCCGGTCCTCACGGTGCTCCCCTCTTCCCCATGCTGGTACATCCTTGGGAATGTGAGCCAATGCCTGTAGTTCGCCTGTGCGGTTATTTCAGCATCAGAGACCAGAAGCATCCTGCAAGGGCAGCTCAGGAAGCTGGACCAGTGGATGCCCCTGGGCCAAGTAGCCAGCTGGACCTGCTATATAACCAGCTGACCAGGGGATTATAAAGTGAAACCAAACCAAAGATAAGAGGTACAGTATAAACTCATAGAACCCAAAGAAAAGAGCAACTAGTCATCTTGATTATCTTATGTAAAGATAGGTTTATAGTGACTCAAAATATTTTAGAAAAATTCTGGTGTCAAGTTCTTTTGAACTCAAAAGTTTATCCCCAAAAGATTCTTTTACTAAATATGTGAGAATTGGCTCTAATTCTCCTAATTCTGTTTAGCCCAAGTAAAAATACTAATAATTTCTAGATTTTGGTGGGAAACTACAATTATTAGGACCCATGGATATTGCTGCAGTTCAAATACGGTACGATAATTACAAAATATAGACCATCTCTTTACAAATACAAATTGTATATTACAAGTCATGTACAGGAATCTATCATTTTTTTAAACAAACTAACGTATCTAAGTTTACCTGGTTAGCAAGTGCTATTCCTCCAGTTTACAGTTGCCCTTCGTGTGACAGAACTGACCACCTGAGTGATGTTCTCGTATGTAAACTGGCGTCACATAACAAAACCGTGTCTGTCTGCTTCCTCTCCCCTCGGTCTGGACAGCTGCACAGGAATCAGGAAGCAGTGTGTTGGGGGAGGGGCTCAGAAATGGCTATGCTGGGCCCAGTGAGTGTCTGATATGCTGGACTGATGACTGAGGTAATGACACAGATGTGGTGACCGCCACCACCTTGAACCTCTGTCGTGCCTTCAGGTAAATGGGCATGGGCATGTGCCCCGGATGTGAGACTTGAATTCCTGTGCAGCCCTTCTGGCCTCTGTGCAGGCCAGGCTGCCCTCCTCACTCATCCTCTCGAGGGGCCAGACATACTGTCTTCTGAGGCTGGGCCCGAGTATGTGGCATACCACACGCTTGGCCACTCAGAACCTGTTCCTACCAGGTTATGGCTTCCTTGGGGGCATGATATCACTTGTACAAAATTCTAATTGAGCATTTTTCTCCCAACTAGTGCCTAGACGGTCCTAACTATGAGGCACTTTATCCCTGGCCCTCCCGTGCCCGTCCCAGGCTGACGCCAGCCTCCCTCACTGGGCTACAAGGTGGTGATGCAGATCATTTCACCCGCCAGGTCCTCTTCCTCTCGCCCAGGGTCTGGCTCCTCATCGCTGTAGCCAGGACCAAAGTCCTGGAGTTCATAGTCCTGGCAGTGTGCAATGGGGCCCATGTCCCCATTGGCTCGAGGACACACGCTGCCATTGAGCAGAGTGCTTGCTGCGCTCTCCATCTCGTCTATGGTGAGGTCACAGGCATCAGCAATCTCATGCTTCGTTGCTGAGACAAATTTTGGGTCCCTTGCGTAGCGCCCTAAGCCTTCCGATATCAGGACCTGCACAGAAAAGAGGATCGATGGCATGCGTGGGAAGGTCCACCTCAGCTCTCACTGCACGGCATGCTTTAGGGACCCCGTCAGCTGTATCTGCTAGACTTTAACTGAAAACGACCTCAGCGCTATCAGTGTCCAAGAGCTGAAAAGCTCCACTGGACTGAGCGGGAGCCAAAGTACTGAGGGAACGTGGCATGGACTGGGTAGATGGCGGGACTCTGACAGGACTTGGCAGTGCCAGCTGGGATTCACTCGGGTCTGCAATTCCACACCTGCCGTCGAGAAGCCACCCTCAGGTGGTGTGACTGCAGAATCCACCACGTCACCACAGCCCCCTCCCCAGGCTGCCTTGATACTCACTGCTTCTACCAGACTGTCTGCGCTCCTTTGCTTGTCAGTGTGTTTGTTCCGGAAGCTGCTGGGAACAGTCAGGCTGGCTGGTGTGAAAGTCCTATAGGAGATGTCTGGCTCATCTGTGTACCAGGAACTGCGGTGGAGGGATGGCAGGCTGCCATTGACCTGGTCCAGAGATTCCGAGCGGTCCACCTGGATCAGGGGAGTGTAGCATGGGGTCCAGTCCCGGTATGGAGGGGTGGCTGGAGGGGTGGCCCATGACCGGGTGGAGTGACTCGGAGAGTACTTCTGGGCTTTACTGGAATCGAGGCCTGCTACGGCCATTATCTGAGGAGGGAAGTGGAGAGAAGTTAGGCTGGCTTGTGACTGCCATACAGCTCGAGAGCTGGCAGGGGAACTGGGGCATCCTAGCGGAGTGAGTTTCCTCTTCCTCCAAGCCATAAGGCATTCTCCTTGACTGTAGTTGCCCCAGATGAGGGAGAACTGGGAAGGTAAACAAGCTAACACTGCCCACATCTCTCTAGGACTCAGTATTGATGCACACGGCAGGGCAATCTGTGGACTCTGCCTCACGCAGAACAACAGCCAGTTTTCTCTGCTCTAGCGCCTCTCGCTCATCCCGCAGTGAGTGTTCTGTCTTCCCTGAAGCACTGAGCACAGTCATGATTCTCAAATGTCCTCCACGGCACAGCCACCTTAAGATGTCTACTGCTACCTGTCTGCACTGACTCTGTAGTTGGAGCCAAGGATGCAGGCCAGTCCAGGCCAGGAGCCGAGACAAGCCTGGGCTTGTGCCCGCTGGATCACAGAACCTTAGAGACAGCCTTCACTGTCTGAGTTGGGACACTGGTGATCTGGGATTTCAAAAAGTTCATCTTTCTTCCATGACATACAGGAAAGAAGTTAAAATTAGTGTTAAAAGTGCAGGTGAATGGGTTCCATGGTTAAGAGCACTGACTTATCTTCCAGAGGACCCGGGTTCATTTCCCGGAAGCCATACAGTAGTTTATAACCATCTGGAACTCCGGTGCTGGGAATCTGCTGCCTTCTAAACAAAGGGCACCAGACATACATATGATGAGCATACACACATGCAGGCAAAACATTCTTTAAGGGCTGGCAAAGGTGACAAGAAAATCTTCAATGGCCATTAAGTACTTATAGGTTCAGAGCTTTGGGTCAGAACCTCAGGGAAATCTGGGTCTGTTAATTGGCTGTCTGGGTGAGGGTAGCTGGCATCCTCCTTGATCAATCACCCCACACAGCATCTCTGATGAGATAGTTCAAGAAACACACACATATGCATGTGTATGAACATATGCGTGTAGATACACACATATATGTATTCATGCATCTATACATACATACACACATGCATGCATGCATACATCTATCCTTAATCCCCTGGTGAATGGGCTTGGGGATATTGGCTGCCTCTGGCTCAGTTGCCTTTCCTGTGGACTGGTGATCCCCTCAGTCCACAGAGGAAGCTCATCCACTCTGATGACCAGAATGAATGACTGATTGGAGGAACCACCTCTCTGAGTGAGTGAGTAACAGCAGCAGCTGTTGGAATATTACAAGTGGCTGAATTGCCCTAATTCAGACTGCACCAGGCCAGTATTCTAGGATACGATGCATGAAATCCAAGAATGCCCAGTCCCCCCTTGGCTGCATATGGGACTCCAGCAGTATGGGGGATCTCTCAGGGAGGCCTGCCCCAGGGACAACCAGATCAGAAGATGCAGGCTCTCCGCGTCCTCCATATGTATACCAGGGAAGAGGGCATCCCAGGTTGGGCCCCAGCAGGGGTGAGGCCAAAGCGTCTCACCTGCTGCTGCATCAGGTGCAGGGGCAGGGCAGCACGGTGAGGCAGGGCAGGCGATAGAAGGATGTCTTCTTGGCTGCTTTGCCTGCGCAGACACTCAAAGTTGAAGGATGACCTCCGATGGGCTGAGAAGTAAAAGCACGTGACAGGTGGTGACATAAGTCTGGACAATGTGACCTCAGGAGTCAGGACCACTTCCTGAGGCATTCGGCCGTATGTCTCATCCAAGAGAAATAATTACACAATCCCCCAACCCAGGGATGGGAGGACTAAATGAAGCAAGTCTGCTATAGAATATTTCTATAAGGTAGCAACCACCTTTCAATGCTTGCCTGTTCTCAGGTGGCCCAGAGGAATCTGTGCTCAGTCGCAGGCTCTACAATGTACCACAGAGATCCATTCTAGAATCTTAGGTATTCCACACTATCCTATCCCTGCCCTCCACATACCTCCATCTTTCTGAGGTCCCCATATTTGAACCTTTCTTTTAAAATTAAATTAATTCTGCTGATCAGCTTAAGCAGGCAAAATAATCAAATTCTTTGCGTAGAAAAAGCCACCTTCCCCAGCCTATATGTGAGTACATCTAAGAACTTGCCATGTGCTGGAAGCAACTTCAGGCAGAGGCTCTGATGATCCAGAGCTTTTGGCTCTATAGGACACCAGGCTTAGGTTTCTGGGGTCCTTTTGCAAAGCCAGGGCAGTCCTAGAAGCCCTTCTACTCAGCTGTGGACTTCAAGGAGTCTTGTCTGTACTCTGCATTAATCCAGCTGCTCTTTCTGAGGTGCCAGGCTTTCCCAGCCCAGCAAAATTCCACATGTCCCCAGTTCATGTATGGGAGATCAGGGACTGGCCAAAAGAGGCCTCCCAGCCATGTTGGACTTCACAGAAAGCTTTATAAACAGGTCAAGCCCTTGGATGGGATAGCCAGTGGCAAGGCAGAGTTAGTACTGTACTCGGGACAAGGGGCATGCTTGCACCTCCCATCCGAGCTGCCGCTGCTTATACAGAAAGCCCCTCCTTGCCTGCTAACCAGTGTGACAACAGCAAATGGGCCTCTCGGTCAGTACAGCCTCTATACCCAATACCTAGACAGGCCAGCAGTTCAGAACCGGGAGAAAACAACCCTTCTACTCATCAGGACCCTATCTCTAAAATAAGCCCCAGGTCCTCTCATGCAGTGGGCTCTACAGTCTCTGGAAGATGTGCTCTTTCACCACCCTTCACCCCTCCCGCTGGCTAAGAATATGGGCCAGTGTAGCCAGATGCTCCCCCCGCCCCAGGTGTGCAAACTGGAGGGCAGTGCCAGTGTCCTTTCAGATGAAGAAGGTGGCTATCCTCTGCTGTGGGGTCAGGGCACTCAAGTGTCCCCTAGGCTGTATGGAGAGGGAGCAAGTGAAGACAGAGGGCCTGAAGAAGGCAGCGGGAACGGAACGGAGTGGCCTGTGCTCAGTCTACTTCCACCTGTTTCATTTAGCGTTTACGGGGGAGGGAAAGGCCTCATTTAGCAGCATGTGTTTGGGGATAATTAAATATTAAGCACTCAGACGGCTCTCACTACACCCCCAACAGGCCAAAAGAGTAGGACAGGGCCAACCAACCGTGTTCGTTCCCGAATGCACAGTCAGGTTCAGGAGCTCCTGTGAGTCAGCTGCTTCGGTTACTAAACAGAACCCTCAATTAAGCTTTGCTTCTCATAAACACAAGAAATGGATATTCTTAACCATTATAAAACACCCACGCTTGGCAGAATTCAACTGCCCTTTAAGGGATTGGCAGAGACTTGGGGATAACCACAACTACAGGAAAAAGGAGAGCCCCATTTCTCTCTGGCCCAGAAGGGGCCTGCTCCATCTGGGGCTCAATCAAGGCCCTGGACTGCCCTGGAGTGAGGGAAGGAAGCGGGAGGAGAGGTTGGTCCCTAGGATGGACCCAGGTGCTACTCAGAGGCAGGGGTTCTCCAGACAGTCCTGGGTCAGGGAGCTCTGTCTGTCTGTCTGCCTATCTACCTATCTATTTATCAGAGGTTCAGTTCTCCCACTGTGGAACAGGAGAGTCGGACAGACTATGAGTCTTGCCTACCTCTCAGGATGGATGCAAGCTCAAAGGCAATGAATACCCTGTGCACAAAAAGCCTCCTCTTAGAGGGAGTGTGGAAGTCTGGCGCCACACTCTGCCTCTCTTTTCTCAGAAAGAACCAGTTCTGGGGACATAGATGACAAACAAGAAAACACTGTCTACGGGGGTACTGGCTGATCTTAGGAGTTAGCGGCATCTCCATGGTAACACAGATCTATCATTTATCCCATGGGAGGGACAGGGGGCAGGCATGGTACCCTCTGGGAGGCTTCACCCTAAACAAGAAAGCTGGCCTCACATGGCGGGGTAGGAGGTAGAAGGCGTCTCCTCGGAGATCTCCGCGAGTCATAGCCAATGGGTGAGTCATCATCTTCTAAGAAACTTTGGGGGTGATGGTAGCCTCGGGGCCTCTCAAAGTCCATGGAGCTGCCTGGGTACCTGTTGTAATAGCTGTAGTTTTGTCTGGCAGTTGGCAAGAGAAAAACAAGAAGGTACACATGAGGCTCTTGGCAATGACTTTGACCTAGCCTACCCTGCTCCCTTTGCAGTCAGTTTGAAGCAATGGAAGCTTCCAGGTGAAGACCAAGGACCATCTGAGGGAACGGGGGCTTGGGATGAGCCACACGATAGATGTTTTCATGCCAGACACAGGCCAAAAGCAAACGGCAATCACACAGACCTTGTTGGCCTGACTACCCTTTATCTCTCTCTCGGAGACCATTGTCCCAAGAACCTGACCTTTCCAGGTAGCTGACACGGGAATGCCATCGGCATGCAGGCTCCATATAGCGTGAAAAACGGGAGCCCATGGACAGTTTCATGGTTGGGTTCTTGTTTGAGGGGCATGTTTCTTTTTTCTCCAAAAAAGAAAATGAAAAGGTTGGCCCATTGCTGCTGTTAAAGTAGCCTGAGGCTAGCAGAAATGGCTAAGGACATCTAAGGAGGGACCTGGGATGAACAAGCCCCAAAAGTAGGATCCACAGGTCCTTTTGGCTCCAAATCAGTGAATGTGGAATTTGGGTGTTAGCAGGAGGTAGTGCACAGGTAGGAGTCAGCTGTGCCTCAGGAGCTGACTTATGTTATGTTAGGACACATAACGCCATTTCAACTGTGTGGGCCCTCAACCTGATATAGTGATGTGTATGTCAGGAAGGATGGTGGTATGTGATTTTGTCTTCCTAGAATGGCTGCACTGTCCTAAATCAAAGTCTCTATTTTTTATTTTTTTTTCAAAAAGGGTTGTTTATTTTCATTTTACATGTGAGTGTTTTGTTTGCATGTATGCATGCCTTGTGCATGCAGTGCCCAAAGAGACCAGAGAGGGCATCATCTCCCCCAGGAACTGGAGTAAGTGAGAGCTGTTAGCTGCTATATGAGTGCTACCAACTGACCCTGGGTCCTCTGTGTCCTCCGCAAGGACTCTTCACCCCCGAGCACTGCAAAGGCTTCTGTTAGCCTGCTGCATTCTTTCTGCAGGACAGAAGTTGGGAGAAGCAGCTCTGGCAGAGGGAGGCTGTCCTAATACCTTGTTCCCTTACCTCCAGGAAAGATCCTCATAGATCTGATAGAGCAGGAAGCAAGGGCCAAGGTTGGTGCTCCCATATCAGTTCATAAGAACTTATTTTGCAGGCCAGGTGTGGTGGTACATTTGAGAGGTGGAAGCAGGCAGATCTCTGTGAGTTTGAGGACAGCCTGTTCTACATAGTGAGTTTCAGGACAGTCAGAGCTATGTGGAGAGGCCCTGTCTTAAAAACACCAGCCCCCTAAAAATGAACTCATCACTGAGATGACTGGGGTCTGTCAGCCATGGCAGGGCCAGAGTCCTTGCTGAGGCTCTCGGAGGCCCAAGGTGAAATAAGGCAAGCTTGAACTCCTGTTTGGTGTGGCTACCAGAACACTGAGTGGGAGCGGGAAGAGTGGGGGAGGGCTGGTCTTCTGAGATCAGCCCAGGCTGAAGCCCTCACCTGCTCCGGGTGGGGGAGCTGTCATCTTCGCAGCACTCCTCGCTACTGAAATACTCCTGTTCCCCCAAGCAGTGGGAGTCTCTAAAGTAGCCCTGTGTCTCGGGGTCTTCTCGGCAAATAGTTGGAAGTTGCTCATCGCCTGACTCAGACCTGCAGTTGGGAGAGAGATCTGAGAGTGTGAGGAGGTGATGCCCAGATTCCCCAGTCCACCCTCAGAGTGCCTGCTTCTTCCTACACACTCCTGCCCCTGACCACGGACTACTCAGGCCCTGGCTGAGATGCTCTGTGGCTGTGCCCATGTGCATCTGTGTGTGCGTGCGCTTGTGGTCTCGGAGTGCATCTATGTGTGTGCGCATCTATGTGTGCGCACTTGTGGTCTCAGCGCATCTGTGTGTGCACATCTGTGTGTGTGCGCTTGTGGTATCAGTGCATCTGTGTATGCACGCGCATCTGTGTGTGTGCGCTTGTGGTCTCTGTATCTTGCACACCGCTGGAGCCAAACAAATGTGCCTAGAGACCTTGAGACCTAGACACAGACGTAATTTGAGTAACGGATCAAGGCAGACCCATTCTGGAGTAGCACTGTATACTGTAGTCAGTAGTCCAAGAGAAGACGTGAGGTTTCCATGCTCACTCCAACCCACCCCAGCTCTGATCGGTGTTATTGCAGAGCCTGGGACTGAGACTTCTGTCCTGCTGACTGCATCTTATCAAGTGCAGCTACTGGAGGAGTTCTGGGTTTTACCAGCAAATGTTCCTGGAAAATGTCTCCTGAGGTTTCCATAGGCTGCCCTGTGCCAGACCAGCGCAGTATTTTTGTAAGGCCTGCCTCCTCCTGGCCTCAAGTTGTAGGAGACCCAGTGGGCTCCGTGACATCAACTCAGGGCCTCCTGATCTTACTGGAAGCAATGAGCCCGGAGCCTTTTCTTCTCTTATTCCCAACAAAATGATCATCCTACTTGTTCAGCCCAGGACAACTCGTGTCCATAAGAACATCCCCAACACACACTGAGGGTTATGGGAAGTTAACCCCAGGGATCTGGCTCTTGGTTTATAGGATATCCTCTGGGCTTTGCTTCTCCTAAGCCCTATAAGAATCTGGACCCCCAAAGCAGTTAGACACAGGGGCAGAGAAAGGGGGAAGACGAGGGGGCACTGGTGCTTGGATTGCAACAGCATCTATGCCTGAACCTAAAAGTCCTTTTGCTAGAAATAAATGGGAATTTCTCATTCCTGAATGCAAGCTCTGGCATTTTGAAGAGCTATCAGGTGACTTGGCTAAAAGACCTATTTCTTCTTCCTTGACACTGAGCAAAAGTCGTGGGTAACAGGGCAGCATGGTATTTAAAACAAAGACAGAGGCAACGGCAACGGGCACCTACCTAATGTAAGTTTCATAATAGCGGGTTCTATCCAGGAAAGGCATACCATGGGAGGGAGGGAGAAGAGAACAGTTAAACATTTCCAAAAGCATCAAAAGTACAGACACCAGCCCGCCTCCTGGGGGTGGGCAAATATGGGCTTGCTGGCTACATATGGGCTACTATCTGTTTTCATGTGACCCACAAACTCGGGAGAGAGTTTACATTTATAAAGGGCAGAAATGAAGTAAGAAGAAGAGACCCTTTCAGCCTTTCTAATCCTACCGAGCTCAGCGTTTGGTATCTATAGAAGAAATTCTGTAACCCCCAGCCCAAAGCATCTTGTCAAACTGGGGAAGGTGGACTTTGTGGCAACCCATGCTGCAGGATGGCGGACAGTGGATTGGTAGGTCCCTCACATAAACAATGTATGGACAGGCCACGAGTTGAGTGGACTCAAGTTCAATTACAAGCGTCTGCATGGAATTACCACGTGCCAGAGCAAAGGACAGAAGACTCGCCTTGCTCTGCAGAGTGGACGTGACAAGGGCAGACAGTGCATCTCCTTTTCAAGGTTACCTTTTAATACTGGACCTTCTTTGGAGCTCTCGATCATGCTTGTAGGAGTAATGCCCATTTTCAGACGCATGCTCAAGGGTCCCAACGCTGGGCCGCTTTCCGTGGGCAGCTTTGGACATATTGGCATTATTGAGATTGGCATTTGTTGAGGTGGGAACGTGCTTCCCTATGGAATTATGGTTATGATGGTTATGACACACCGAATTTCCTGCTGGAGGAAACAGCGGTTTCTCAGTATCACTTGCAGGTGGAATTGAAGGCCTTTGGACATGCAGGGGACGGTGGGTGGTATTGATCTGCTGAAGGGACTCCCTCCTATCACTATTAACATGATTGACATGGTTTCCAAGCAGGGCACCATTTCTCTGCAAAATAATGGGAGACAACACCAGGTAATTTAACAAGTATTTGATGCAGGCTAGCTATGTTAGGTCATTTTTTTTTTCTACATGAAACACAAATTCTAGGCAAGCTCCAGAGGAACCCTGTGAAACAACCTGTGGTCTCAGTGGTCAGGTGAACGTACTCATGTGGCAGTTGGCCCACCTGAAAATGAGGAAGGTTACCAAGTCCTGAGCTGGGGAGCAAGTTCTCTGCTGCCCCTTGGGTTTGTTCTTCCAGTCGTTCCAAGATGAGGTGACTTAAGCCCAGCTGGCTTGCTGAGTAGCCCCAAGGTGGGGATACTTGACATTTTCTCTGAGCTTTGAGGCTGGCTGGCAGATCAAAGAACTGGGCTAGAGCAGAAGGAGGGCAGCGTGGACAACTGCTAGAAAGACCCAGAATGTTCCTGGACTCTGGTCAGTTTGCTGTGGCCAAGCTGAGAAGCTGGCAGCTGGGGATGGGGGAAAGCTCAGGAAGGGGGATGGTCTGGCCCACGAGAGGTGCTGGTGGATGGAGAGGTCCCAGGATGGGCAGGGGCAGGTTGTTCCATCCCCTCTAGACCCTGCCACTGGTCTGTATTCTCCTCACTCCTCTGTGAATCAGAGCCACCCCAACCAAAGTCCTGCCCCACTCTCTCCATGTGGCCAATGAGTAGCTAGGCACGGAATAATTACTTTGAATACATCTTCTTCATCTGCTTTTGATTCTTCCGGCTCATCATCTTGCAAGTCACAGGATATAGCACGTCGGATTTCTGGCCCAATGTCATGCAGAGTCCTTAATCCCGCCTGGGTCAATGAAAATGGCAGAAGAGGTTAGACATCAAGGGGCCCTGATCCAGCCTGATGGAGTACTGAGAGGGGAGGCCGTCTCCAAAGGCCAAGTCAAGGAACTAATGTGACCTCGGCTGTATGGGATATGGCCAGGAGGTCACAATGGTACTTGGTTGGAGTGCTTAAAGCCTGCAAATACTCCTCCTACAGCACGCTAGGTACTGGGACTGTCACAGCCAAGAACGCATGTCCGGACTGACT
The DNA here is from genome assembly GCF_950005125.1 of Chionomys nivalis. NCBI lineage: Eukaryota > Metazoa > Chordata > Mammalia > Rodentia > Cricetidae > Chionomys > Chionomys nivalis. The sequence goes on along the minus strand of NC_080090.1, from coordinate 26,164,305 downwards.
GACAGTCTTCAGAAGGGCTGTTTGCAGAGAACCACATCCGGATCTCTGAACAGAGCAAGGGACGTCACCTGATCTTCCTTAAAAAAAAAAAAAAAAATGAAGGGACAAGAATTGCATGACTGCATGGAGGCTGAGCTGGCCTGGGTGCAAGTAAGCAAGCAGCCATTGGGGCCACTGCCTCACTGTAAAGCATGGAACAGGTGAATGACGTCATACCCTGCAGTCACCAACACACCCAAATCACAAGGAAACATCAACAGTCACACAGGCTGAGGTTGCTGGGCAGTGCGGCCACCCAAGCCATCAGGGTCCCCTTGGCCCACAGTTCATGCAGGTTGAGAACTCACCAGCAGAGGGACCCGGATTCTGAAAGCCACACAAATGGTGGTCTTGTTACCATCTACAGGTAGTACAAGACCCATGGGTGACAGCTCTAGGCTCTACACTTCTACACAGCCCATCCGTCAGAACAGGCCTGGCTAAGCCTCTGCACTGCCCACAGCTGTGCCAGGGACACATTATGATGTGCACACGACCCGTAGAGAGGGGAAGGTGGAGTCACTAGCTCTGAGAAATTTGAATTTCAGCATTAATTTGAAGAGGTCAAGAGGCTGACTTCAGACTAATAGGGGCTTCATCTTTCTCTACAGTTTCTCTCTGATCTTGGGTCTTCCTCCACTATCCATGCAGCAATAGCAGCCGCCTGCAATCAGGAGCCTCTACAAGCTCACAAAGTACCTAAGGTACCAGCTGGGCAAGCATCCTTCAACAGCTTGTGTTGCAACCTCAGGGCCATTTGCAGAAGAAAATTGTGGAGTGCTGGGTCCCCAGTGCAGACCACTATCTCCTCAGCGCTACACAGAGGGTGTGGAGCTATGGGAGGGACTGAGATAAAGAAGAGTGTCCATACCTGAGACACTCATATGGTGGGGCAGACTCCAGGGGAAGGGGAATGAGGAGGGGATGCAGGGAGAGGGATGAAAAGCAGGGGAGGGGGAGGAAAGGCAGGAGAAAGAGGAGGGGAGGGAAGGCAGCGGGAAGGGGGAGGGAAGACAGGGGAAAAGGGAGTGGAGGCAGGGGAAAGGGAGAGAAGGCAGGGAAAATGGGAGGGGATGGAGGGGAAAGGGAAAGAGAGGGAAGGCAGGAAATGGGAGAGGAGTAGGGAAAGGAGAGGGAAGGCAGGGAAAAAGGGGAGGGGAGGGAAGGCAAGGGAAAGGGGAAAGGGGAGGGAGGAAAGGCAGGGGGAGAAAGGGAAGGGAGTCAGGGGATTGGGGGGGGGGCGGAGGGAAGGCAGGGATAGGGGTGGGGAGAAGAGGGAAGCAGAGTGAGGCTAAACCAGCCTGAAACCCTGGTGTGAGAATTCTCAAAACTGGTCCTCTGCAGACATCAGTGGTGACAATGGTTAATGTAAAGTGGTCAGGATGTAGAGTTGTTCAGAAATTTCTCAAGCAGCCACATCCACAACATCCTCTAGGTTATTAGATGGTTCTATATACAAGGATAGACAGGCTGGCTCCATCCCATCCCTGCTATGATTGGAGACTAGCGGCTCCTTCCGCTTCACGAATTACAGGGACAAAACTCACGCTGGAGTCAAAGTGTCCTGCCTAGGAGTGTTAGGCAGGTAGGGGTCAAGCACAGCACACTCCTAACTAAAGCTGAAAGCATAGCATGGCACCCTAAACTTACTATGGTCAAAAAAACATGGCGATGAAATCTTTCTAGCATACACGTCAATGTAGAGGAAGGGAAAGACAGGCATATGCCAGAGTTCCAGAACACTTCATGATGTTGCCACACAAAAGCTACTTCTGTTCTGCTGCTGGCAGATCATAGGCATTAATGCACACAGGCTTTGGCGAGCACTTGCACACACACACACACGCACGAGCACTTGCATACACACACATATGCATGCACACACACATGCATGCACACACACACATACACACACATTCACACATGCATGCTCTCTCTCTTGATTGCTATGTCCAGTATATTTCCTAGGTCTGCAGCAGACCCAGCTCTACCCCTCGGAGATACCATAAAGGCAAACCCAGTGTGTGTTGGTAGATGCTCTTACCCAGCACAGGCGCAGGTATGTGAAGAAAAGCCATACCCATTCATTCAGTTTTCTAGGGTGCAATTATCAAGAGACAATAAACTTGGTAAAAATCCCCTTGTCTGACTTTGGGTGAAAAGGCTGTTACATATTTGAGGTTCAAACAAGAAACAAGGCTTGAAACACCTGCTGCTGTACCCACAAGACAAACATGGGTTCTATTCGCTGTGACCAACACTCCCGGGTAAACTGTGCACATCCAGGCATATTTTCAAGGCCTAGGGGCCAGGAACGTTCCCCAGCTTAGACAGCAGTCTTGCTGCCATTTAACTAACTGGACTAGGTGTGATTAAAAGAAATAGAAAACTATTTATTTGGAGAATTTTTCACATCATCCTCTGTTGATGAGTTGACATTTCACTGAAATACACATGTAACAGTTGCAGAGTGAAAACAGAAACTGTCCCCACCACACCTTCAGAGTTCCACGAGATTGGGATTCCGTTGACAGAGTGGGTAGTAAACAGACACAGGACAGAGGCTTGGTTTGCAACATAAATCATGGAGAGGGTTGAGAGGTGGCTCAGAGTACCACTTCCCAAAACAAATAATGACAACATATTTATTAAAGAAACACCGAAGGAGGAGAGTCTAGGCATCACTCTTCCCAGATGTGAAAGCGGAGGGTTCAGAAACCAGGATCCTAGTTTGCAAAGCACACCAGGTAAGAGTGGAGCTGGCTTCGCTCTCTTGCGTAGGACCTGGGGGCAGGGAACCAGCACATAGGTTCCCAACTAGAATTGAAATGAAGCTTAAGCACAGCACCCTGGATTTATTACATACCACAAAACATGAGAATGAAAATTGTTCTAGCACACATATCAAGCTAAAAGGTAGCTTAGGCTGTTCCAAAATCCCATAGGCACAGAATCCAGTTCCAAAAGCACAGTCAACTACCTTAAACCCTCAGAGAAATTACTTAGTTGTTCACAACACTAAAATATTTTTCTTGAAAAAAAACATTTTACAGTCAGTAAAATTTTCTAGTCTTTCATATTTGTATAAGTATCTATCTCTTATCAGCAAAAATATTGTTTAAATTTGAAATGTGGTCATTAGCACTTAAACCCACACAAAGCCATATAAAGTCATTCCATTGACATCACAGTAGAGTTATGGTTTTGAATAAACACAGAATTGCTATAAAATATAAACAGTATTGACTTGTTTTAAGATGTCCAATCTTACAAAATATTAAACAGGATCAAGCCTAGTCTCTGGTTGACTTTAAAATGCTAGCTGTTATCATAAATATTTGTTTAAAAAAGAAATGTTGGCGCTGTGCCTGTAGACTGTTCCTTTAAGTTTTAGACACCATTTAATTGGAATTTTATAGATATTTACTCTACTTAATGATTAATTCACCAAAAATAAATTCTCTCTAAACATTTCTGAAGCAACAGCAGAAAACGGTGCCCTGCTGTGGAACAGGAATGCCCACTGGGAAACCCAGACCTTGCTCACTCAGGGTTGAGTGCCGGCTAGCTGGCTGCATGTGCCAAGCTTTGCTGCCTGCTTCCCCAGACTAGCTCCCTGTGGCATGCCAGCCCTCTGCCAGCTCTCAGCTGCACAGCACGCACACACAAACAACCAGAAGAAACCCACCCCAGACCTACGCTGTAGCAGTGAAGGAGAGAGAGGCGAGTCTCCAGGCAGCCCTTAGAGAGACCCTCCATCTTCACAAGCTGGGTGCCAGGGCTCCAAACTCCTGCCAAAGAATGCTACTCTGGCACAGCCTGCTCCGCCACCCAGACACACCTCATTCAGCCAAAGCCGGCTCTATGCAGTCACCTCACTATTGACAAGTTCTGGTTAATTTTTTCGGGGAGGCAGGCTTTGGCCCACACTCAATTACAGAGGACAGTTTTAGCTTAGCTCTATGAGAAGACAGGGCTGGAGGTTAAATTCTGATAGAATGAACGTGCGTATCTACAGGCTGTCCCCCGCCTCTTCTGCACACATGGGCACACCCCTTGCTCTATCACTGCTTTCCTCCAGGGAAAATGTCACGGTGTGGCCTTTGTATCCATTGTGAACCGGCCTTCTGTTAGACAGAAAGGGTTAGAAGCATGGGCACGACACTCCATTATTCATCTGCAGAGAGCCCTCCTCTCCCGAGATCATGAGTTACCGAGGGGTAGCTCTGGGCTGGAAAAGTGATGTGTGCCACCACACTCTGAAAGCTAAAGGGGATATTTAGCTTTACCACCTGTGACTCGCCCTGGTCCCAAGACACCTATTTGTTGCAGTTCTACCTTGTTTCAGCTGGGGACTGAAACAGGATCTCATATATGCTAAGCAAGCACCACTGAGCCACACTCCCCAACCTTCCACCTTAATGTTTGGTTTAAGTTTAACCTCAGAATCAGAGACATGTCTGCGTGTTTCCTAAAAATGCAGATAACATTATATAAAATTGAGGCTCCTTTGATTTTATCATATTCCTGTCATTGTGAGCCTGCATACTGAGGGAGGATGAGCCAAGATGATGTGCAATGGATTAAATAACGTTCTGGAACTAGCTGAAGGCTCAGCAAGGATCCTTGAGCCCTAGCTTCGCTCTACCCGGGGTGCAAAGGCAACGAGTCTGCAGGGAGAGGGTAGTGGCTGAGTCTCAACCACACACCTCTGTCAAGGTTGCCTGCCTTTTAGGTAACCTATTACATTGCTCCCACTGCATCACACACACACCCTCTTTCTCGCTTGTGCTACCCAGAGGTGCTGAGTATTTGGAACACATTTCTAATTGAACACTACTAATTCTAACCATTGCTCTTCCAGATCAGCAGGTAGTGAAGCCTGACCACACCACATGACCCCTGACCTGAATCCGATGGACATGTGGGCTGCAGGGATAGAGGAGGAGCATCCCAGTGAGGAGCCTCCTGAGCACAGATCATCACAATGAGGCTGCTGCATCTTCTACCTTTAAGGGGAACTTTGGGTCATCTCCCCAGAGCAATGTGTTTCAAGGGTGGTTCATGGACCTCTTGGCATTCTGAGACTCCTCCAAGGGTCCACGAGGTCACTGAGATTTGTATATTACTCAATGTCCTTGGCCTTGTACACTCTCATTCTCTCATGAGCATGCTGTGAGGGTTCCAAAGGCTGGGTGACAGTGATGTTGCCACCACCCTGGCATCTTTGTGCTTACATAGTCTTGCATTTATAAAATTAATCAGCCTTAATTTATAAGACAGTAACTATTGATATGCAAGGGTTCTGGATAAGTCTTAGGAATAGGAAAGGCCCTAAGACCAAGATGTTTGAGAACTGCTGACCAGTCCATCCTCCAGCAAGTGACACCACCATGACCACAGTGTCAGCGTTCTACTCCTCCCTACCTCTGTTCATTATGTGGCCTCTCTATGCTAGCCTTTGCCTCTTCCTTAAGTTCCAGTATTGCAGGCACGCACTAACACATCTGACTGCCTTCAACACTTCACCTGGCTTAATTTCCCATTATCCCAAAGAGCCAACTTTCTCAGGCCTAAGATAAGCCAAGGAGAATAAGTTCACCCAGGTACCCACCCACCTGGGAACCCTAAGTTTTACTTACCAAGCTCCTTCCTAAAGATATCTGAGCAGTGATACGTTAGGCTATGGAGGGATGCTAGGTGCATATTAGTAATAACATGCTATCATAATAAGAGCCTTTACCATTTGATCATTTGCCTTAACTTCTTTTCCATTAAGGCTTTTGAGACATAACGATGGCTGCTTTCAGTACAGTCCAACTTTCGTCTTCCAGGAAGCTCTCAGTCATCCTGTGGGCTGATTCTGAACTGGGGATTCCATGAGCCTCCTTCCCACCCTAACCTGGCTTCCCTGTAGTAGATGCTGCTGGTCTCTGTCACATCTGATCCAAGAACTAAAAGTTTAGCATCATGGATCCATCCAGGAGCTGGGTATTAGGTTTGCTGCGCTTGTCTTTGGGAATTCCAGACATCACTTCATTATTCCTTCAAGTCTTCCTTTCTACTGAACGCTTACTCTTCAGCCAGGGCCCTGAGAGAAAATGACAGAGGCTTCTGAGGCTTGACTGCAACCTGAGTATCAGGAAGCCTGGTCCTCTGTGTACGAAAGTTGGGGGCTGTTCTCTCCACAATCAACTCTGTTTCTTCGCAACATCAGCCTTGTAGGCAAATGAACATTTTCTAGCTTCTGTGGGTTTAGGTGATATACAGAGAAAGGCCTGTGTAACTCTACCCATTAGAACTATACGAGAATCTAGTGATCTACCAGAAGTGATCTCAAGGCCGGGTGGGGAGGGTGAGGCAGGGAGGGGATAATCATTTATTTGACCTATGTCTGCAAGGCTAACCAGTTTCCCTCTCATGGGTGATGTATGAGTTCTCTCTGCTACAGTGGCTACCCCAGGCACCACTTCACAGTAGTGATTCCAGAAGCCCTGCTAAGATGAGATTAGCCCTGTGGTCGCTGGAGCATGGAGAAATTTGGGAGAGGGGCCAGGCTGTTGGCCCAATCTGAGAGACTTGAATACTGTGGCAGATCATTACTGTCAGACATGAGTGGGCTCTGACCTCCCCCAAGGGGTCAGGCATACCAGGGTGTTTGTCTTGGCTCATGCATTCCCACACCACCCACAATGATCTTCAAACTATGAGGGTGGAAAACACTCACATAAACTCCCAGCCTCACTATTGTCTGTACAAGGGTCTCAGCTGGGCCTGTCTCCACAGTGAGGTCAGGAGGCCCACTGTGGTGTAGGAAGGTGAAGTCAAGGAACCTCTGTGGTCAGGGGCAAATGTCACAGGTACAAGCTGTCACTAGAGAAGACTCCTCTAGGCTTACCTGAAATAGGCCTGAAGAAGTCATGCTGCCCATGGCGGGGGCCCTATCCATTTCAGCCTGGCCTTCAGGGTAGCTGCACCCTGGAGATTCTTGGAGGAGCTCTCCTTTGTACCAGAACAGGGCTGCCCAGAGTCCTGCTCCCTCCTCCTCGCCCTTCCACCACTCCCCACTCTCCCCACCCACTCATGTCATGAACACACAGGCACACACCCCACTCCAGGCCAAGCAAAATGGAGCAGTGGACTGGAAGTCCTTCTTCTTCCTTTCCCTCTACCTCTTGTTTTTATTCTTCCCCATTAACTCTGCTCTTTGAATGCTGGCCCTCCTTGGCCATTCTGGGCATCTTGAGCTAATAGCAGAGGTAAGGACTTGACCCGTTCTGGGGATGGGTTTAGGGTTTGAGAGCAATGCCCTCATCAGACAACATTTTGGGCAAAAAGTCTGCTGTTGTTACTGGGTGAGAACGTGACCTGGCAAGTTACCTGTTTGCATCTTTGCACATTCCCTAGTGTCTTAAAAAAGGGGGAGAATTCCTCTCGATGGATGATTACAGTACAGAACAGAAAAGAGATCAAACCAAACCAAGAATTTCTTAAAGTTCTGGTAGTAAACAGGCATATGATATTATTATTGTTGTAGTCTTAATAATAAGCAATTATACGCCCAAGGAGCTTTACAATCACTTAGCTATTCCTCACAACAGCCCTGTGAGGTAGGTCGACATTGTTACCCCCATTTTACAGATGGGGAAACTGAGGCACAGAGAGGTTAAGTGTCTTGCCCAAGGTCACACAGCAAGTGAATGCTGGAGCTGGGACTAGAACCCAGGTTCCCTGACTCCCAGTGTCCTTGAAACTAGGCCATACTGCTTCCAAAGAGGCATCCCAGACTGGCTCTGAGCACGAGTTAGAGACAGACAATGTTAGATGAGGTTTGGGTATGGTGGCATTTCCCATAGACACGGTAAGATGGAACCTGAGGTCTGCCTGGTTGGTTTTGGCATGCGGGTGTATGTGTTAGGTTCAGTGGGTGTGTCTGAGCTTCCTGGCCTTCCACTTATTAGTGCGTTCTGGACTGGGTCACTGCAGCAAGCAGGGCCAGGCACCCAGTCAGGAGGGTACAGCACACTGGCATAAAAACGGAACTCTCTGCTCAGTGCCAATCAGCCTGCCAGTCTTTGGGAGTCTGGGCAAAAACTAGGGATGCAGGACTTTGAGATGGAGTCAGCTGCCCACCTTAGGCAGGTCTGCTTAATCCTTTTATATATATATATATATATCTAATATATATATATCATTTAATATTGTATTTATTTATTTACTGGCCAGCATCAGCAAGTTGTGTTCATTTCATTTCTCTATGGGGCAGCTGCCCTTCTCCTTTGCGCTCTCTCTCTCTCTTTCTCTCTCTCTCTGTCCCTTTCACTGAGTCTCTGGTTTGGAAGGGAAAAACCGTAACTCATACATTTCCCTTCCATGAAAAGGAGCCACCATGAGCAGTGTCCACAACAGGCAGCCATGGCTCCACGGGTGAGCCACGGCCCCGCTTCTGCCTTCCAGAGGAGTGCCTTGCTCGGAAGGGGTCTCCCCGGGGCTTTGGGATTGCTCTTGCCTGCATTTCTCCTGAAATGCTGCGTCAGTAGAAATAAGCCCGAGTGTGAGCTTGCCCTTTCAAGGCCTTAGCCACAAGCGCCTTCGGACTAACCAGCTTGGTGCGGTAGCTCAGGCAGAGAACTCTAAAGCATCCGTTCAAGCATCTGAAACAAACGAATCAGCCAGTGAAATCCCATCTGTTAGCATCTGTTCTCCTCTTACATTAAAAAAGGAAAACATATATAGATATATAAAAGAGCAATGCTATGGCTTCAGGTGGAATCATAGTTCTTAAAAAAAAAAAAAAAGAAAGAATCTCACGGCCTTCCAGATTAAGGTGACAAGATTAACAGGGCCACATGTAGGTCAGATCTCTGGAGCTAAGATGTCTTTGTGTGCCGTGCCTAAGAAGGCCACAGTAAGGAACACTGGAGACTAATAGCTAGTTTCAATACGACCTGCATCTCCCAACCACCCCCGTCTGTGGCCACGGCATAGACCTTAAAGCCACTCAACCTAAACACCTAATCCTGCAGAGTTGTAGAATGGGCTCCTTAAATCCAACTTCTAAACAGAGGACTAGCTGCCTGGGGTTCCCTATGGTTCATCTGGGTGGCTTCTCACATGGAGGACATCATCCCCAGACTCCATGAGAGCAGACAAAAGACTTGAATGTCAAAACAAAGAGAAATGAACAAAACTCTCCCCACTTTGGGGCCTTTTGGAGCACGTGGCATCCCAGAGTCCCTCTCTGGAGGTGCAATGGGACTGCAGGAGAGGGGACTGAGAATTGTTGGGGCTGTGTGGCTATGTTTCTTTATTTCTTTGTTCACTGTGGAAACTTGCAGGTCACTCGGATGCAGCAACATGGATGAAGAGCAAATGCTGAGTCAAATTAAAGGGAACATGTTTTGCGATGAGCGGGCTAGAACAGAATGGCTGTGTGCAGCTTCTCTCTGGCTCCTATAAAAGAAGGGCGAGAGACTGGATGATGGGGATGAAGGGATGGATGGAGTGGATGGATGGAAAGTGCACACTCACTCAGACCACAGAGGCCAGAGGACACAGGTGCCTGCTCCACCCGATGCAGAGGCAGGAGCACCTTCAGCCATGACCCACCACAGGGAAGGTTGACAACACTTGATCTGAACACAAGGAGACCAGGATGAGCCCACAGGGTTCAGACCACAGTGTACCTGTGTGCCCTTGAGAGCCAAGACATGGAATGGGCGTGTGGAGCTTGAGTGCCAGTTCTGAGAGCTCTTCAGACAGACTTCACTCTGCAGGCCAGCACGCACAAGCTAGGCTGCTCACACAGTAATTGACACACTCCACTTCCCACTACAAGCAGCCTGGGAGCCACGCCTGAGGTACCCTGTTGCCAAAATCATGTTGCTCCTTTCTCAATCAGCCAAAGCCCCTTGGCAGCTGTCTCAAGGGTGCCTTCCTCCCACAACTGAGCCCAGATCCCTACCTGCTACATCACCCATGATATTTCATAACGCAGAAATGGAGGCCTTCTTATGCACTAAATGTAGAATAGCACTCACACTTAAAGCCATTTCTATAGCAGAGGAAGCCAAAAATGTAATTAGAATTATCCATCAAGGAGACAAACATTTTCTATTTTTAATGCTTATTTCAGAATCAAATGCCTTTTCAGAATTTAACTGTCAAGATTATGAACACAACTTAATTTTCTATGCTGTATGCTTAATATAAATTACAGCCCTAGCCTCAATTCTCAATAGAACCATGGAAAAATGTATTTGTATCATTTAACTGGAAATATTTGCCTATTACCAATGAAATTAAACTTTCTTTAAATAATAAAGATGAAAAGTCTTAAACGGGAGAAAAGCCTCAACATTATTTTAACATAAGGTGGTTGTCTCCACCCAGAACCTTCATGGCATACTGTTGGTACCATCTGAGCCTTCCTTCAAGGCTCAGTAAACTCCATATGCGGTGATTATTTAAGCCATGTGCTGTTTACGCTATTTCAGACACTGAAACACCCATCCAGCCACCAGAGCAAGCTTTAGGGCTTCAGAAAAGCTCTTAACCTGCGCCCTATGCACACACTTCCGAGTCTTTCCATATAGACCCTTCCCTGGAACCCGAGAGTCTCTTAACTCAGACACAACCTCACTCGATAAACTGTGACATGAGCTGCAGCAGAGAGATCAATTCTAGAGCGGACTAGAGTTCTAGAGCAGCAAGGTATTCTGGGTAGGCAGGGTGTATCCACCAAATTCGGAATTCAGTCAGTCTCTCCCACAGGGCTGAAGATCACATGAGGGACAGCCTTGGGCATGCGCTAACGTTTTGCTCTCCGCTGGTGGCCAACCTCGTCTGCTGCCACCAGGAACATACAAACCAGGGACCCACTCAAATCTGCAAACTCAAGATTTTCAGGTTTTGTCACGAGAGGCTGCTTATGAGTTAGAGTCACAGCAGTCACGTCTGCAAACCGAATCAGCAGGAGGGAGGTGAGAGCTTACATCGAAGCCTATGACCTGAGAGGGCAGCAAACCAGATGGCTGAGCCTACAATTCAATGATCGGGGACGAAAGAACCCAGTCTGACTCAAACAGATGTGGGTGACCACCTGCCCCACCAGTGAAATATTTGTTCAACCTTAGAATCTCCCCACGACTCATCCGGCCACTGCACCCAGGTCATCTGCTAACCTGTGATACACACACCCAACATCCCTCAGCCACCACAATCCTTCATTCTTATTCATGCTCTTTCTCCCAGTGAGATCACACTCAGGCCTTAGCTTCTTCTAGTTACCCCTTGGAACACACAACGATGCTGCGTATTTGCTCCCAGAACAAAGCGCAGGACTGCTCCGCGTTGTGTCTTATGTCAACACTCACAAGGCCACGTTTAAGATCCATGAGTGCAGGGACATAAGAGTAACTTTCATGTCAACTTTTGGAGAAGCAAGGAAAACATCTTTGTTTGTGACGGACTGAAGGCACTCCCGGTAGCATGGACAGCTGGACTTAGGACAGTTGTCACTCTCCACCTATCCCTTTGCTCTGCCTCTTAGCATCTGTTCCCAGTTCTCTTTAAACACCACAGGCCCCTGAACTACCTCCTCTAGCTCCCCTGCCTGCAAATCCTAGCATGACTCCTTGTTTTTCTAAGCCTGCCCACCCAGAGCTTTGGACATCTTTAGGATTCTGATTCTATCACCTTTAGATGCCTGAGCCCTGATCGGACCAGATATTCCTAAATGTCACACCCACACTCTGGGGGCCTGGAAGGGATAACCTTGTACATGCATGCATAGGTGCCAGTGCGCGCGCACGTGTGTGTGTGTGTGTGTGTGTGTGTGTGTGTGTGTGTGTAAAGGGGCAGGTCCTAGAGGAAGGGGGATGGGCCAGAGACTGGCCTGTGTATAGTACTTGCACAGTAAGCCTCACTGCCATTGGGAGACAGCACACAGACACAGACATGCCACACACTCACACACACACTCACACACACACACACACACACACACACACACAGTACACACTAGGGAGTGATGGATGCTATTGAAATGGACCAAAAACCAACAAGCCGTGGGGTAAGAAACAAACAAAAACAAAACAAAGCACTTGCGTTCAGATGGAAAGCTGTTCACTGGGCAGCCAGTCCCTGAGCCCAGGGCTATGGAAGAGGGGCCTGCCTAGGGGACGCTGCCTTTGGCCTAGAGGATGTTGCCTTCAGCCTAGAGGACACTGCCTTTGGAGAAGACCCAGGTGGCCAGGGCATGAGGTGAGCATTCACTCCTTTCCCATCATGGCTGTCCTGGGGGCCTTGCACAGACCAGATGGTGGCAGGTGCCAGGTTCAACGGAGAAGACAAGTAAGGGAGGAAGGACTTACCTTGTGGCTCAGAAAGGGCTAGTCCACAGTGTGGGGAGTATGCAGTATCTCAGTTTAAACAAAATCCTCTGGCACTGCTCAACCATCAATAGTCAGCTCTCTAGTATCTCAAATTAAAGCTGGCGACATCGTTAGTGACAAGAACAGAACAAGAGGACAATTCACCTGCAGGGCAATCGTGGTGTTCTTCGCGGGGTACTTCCCCACCAGGCCTTGTTCTTTCCGTTTCTTGAATTTCCTAAAGTAGTCCTGTATCAGGAAAGTGGCATAGAACTTCCCCACGGTTACCTCATCATCTAAACGGAGAGACCAGACACAGCTCTCCCGAATCAGCACATTTGGACCAAGAGCCTAAACCCTCACTTCTGGTCGGGGCAGGGGTGGGGCGGGACAGTGCACAAAAGGCACGGGGCTCTCAGTCTATCACAGGGGTTGCTCAGTCTAGCAAGAAGCAAAGCTTTGCAAAGCAGTTAAGGCTCAAAGTTAGAGTCAGTTAAAACAAACTGATCTTCAGAGTGGCAGAAGGTAATGCATATTTATCACGAGTTTAAGAGAGTAGCGTATTAGTAACAGTATGAAGCGCCACCTTGGTTATTACTTAAAATAAACATTACAAAACAGAAAGGCCTTGCAGGCCGCATTTCCTGCCCTGTGCATAGAGATTTGCATGTGTAATTACCATAAGCATCAAATGCAATTAAGCATCCAAATCCCCATGTCACAAGACGGAGGCCTAGAAAGGTGACATGAGCTTGGAAGGAGAGGAAGGTCGGAACAGAGACTGCAGCTCCAGATCTCACACGCTACCCCGCTCTTTGCCAATAAGCTCTGAGACCATTTCTTGGTTTGAAATTCACAACGACTGGATTTCTGCATTGCGATGACAGCTCCATCTAACCTCAGCACTGAGCAGGCTCTATTTCTGCTCTGGTCAGAAACAACCTCCAGCATGTATCGCTCGGGAATCAGAACTCTGCTGGCAACTTTGAAGGTGATGCATGAGGCAGAATAGGGGCTCCGACTGTCTCATGGTAAACCGTAGGGGACATGTCAGTGTGTCCCGTGCCCTGCCCACAAGGTCTTCTGGGTAGAAACTGGCAAGGCTACATTAGCAGCCGAGCTTGTGTGGGACTGTGTTGGGGGTGGCATGCTGTCTGACGGGACCTAAAAGGCATGGGAAGAGGAACAGCTGTGGGTGCTTGGGCTTCCGGTAAAGCCGGCCTTGCAAGAGTCATGTGGGTGGAGTCAAGAGGATCAACCTGTCTAAGATTATATTCTCCCCTATAAAATGGAGCTCTGTCTCAGAAGAACTGAGAATGTGGAAGAGAAGGTGTACAAGGCACTCGAACCCTGGTGTAGGCTGCCCTCGAGTTGAGTGCCCTTCAATCACAAGCCATCGGTCACTACTGTTTCAAAGCAAGCCAATACGATCACTTACTGAAGTGGATGATAGAGCATAGGCGGTTTGGGGCCGCTGGGACCCACTGAGTCCACTGATACAACTTCGGTGGGTTTTATTCAGTGCCCGCTTGTGATGTCTCACCCAGAGACTGCTGGGCCACTTTGGGCAGCTTCTCCAGTCCCTTTTGCCGGAAGGCGCTCAGCATTATCTGACAGGCTATCGTGGGGGTGCGTTGGATGTGATAGATGTTAAATTCCTCCTGAGCCCAAGCCAAGAAAGCCCTGATGTGGTGGAAGGGTTGCTGAAGAAAACCGAGGGCTCTCTGACTGGCCCTGACTGGTTCTGACTGGCCAGTTCATCTACCCCATCCTGCAAGGCACCGTGTTTAAGTATGGGGGGACTGTGTCCAAACCCGGTTCACGTTCCTCACACAAACTCTACATACAGTTCTTCTTACCCATCTAAGAAAGGGAGAGGTTACATGACTGGACCAGGTCAACTGGCCTGGACCTGAGCCCAGGGCCCTCTCCTCCTCCAGCCCTAGTTCTCCACTAAGAGCCTGGCTCTAGCCATGTCCAACACCCCCTTTCCTTTGAGCTGTTTCTCAAGTTCTTCCTAGCGCTTTTCTAGTAGACCATGGCTGCTGGGACAGCATAGCTACAGAGCCCAAATCTCTGCCACCTTCAACAAGCAGATGTCTTTTGTATTTCAGGCCCCATGAGCCTTGGAAGACTCCCTGACTCAATGTAGAGGATCACTGTGCTCATCTACACCAGGATGTTTTTGGTAAAGGAAGTTCCGGCTTTCTCTTCAGCTCTGGAGTGGCAGAGCAGGATTCAAGGATGGCCTGGTTATCTTCCCTGAGAAAAATCAGTGCTGAGAGACCTGGATGAACAAGATCTCTAAAGATCAAGAAAAGCTAAGGCTTGAGCAGGACAGGGAAGGAATGGAGAGAAGAAATGTCGTCTGGGCTCAGTAGAACACACAGCAGACCCAGAACCAGACAGACAGCAGGAGGATCTCTGAGGGAGAGGAGCTTCTAAAGAGAAATGGAATCCATGAATGAGCAGAGACAAAAGGGCACTGAGAACCCAGGCAAGATTCCAGTCTGAGACATCTCCGCATCATGGCAGGAGTGGCAAGGCTGCAGGCACACAGCAGAGAAGCAATGATCCCAGGATGTCCTCCCCAGCTGGTTCCTGACATGACCTGTCCGTCAAGCTCACAGTGAGCTGCGACAGCTCAGAGCACATCCCAGCAGCAAAGCTGCCTAGACAAACATCACCAGCTCTGAGGTCACCCGAGCACCCCAGGGCACAGGCCCAACACTCAGTCTGCTCTCCCTAACCACGTCATACTGCAGGAGACACTGACACCTGGAATCACTGTCTGTCTGTCCCAAGGAATGGACCGTGGTGTCATGTTCTAAGTGTGCCATGATGAGGAAAAAGTTGGGAACTACTACTGGTCTACTGGGAGATAAGAGAAAAAAAAATGAAAAAGACCAATGATGAATACAGACACTGAAACCCAACCAGAGCCATCCACTAAGCCTGAATGCCACTGCTGTTTGTTCTCCTTTGGTGCAAATGTCCCTAAATGAGATGTAAATAGATAAGCAGGTGCTACATTGGGCACAGGAACAGACACTACAGAACCTCGTGGAGCATTCTACCTCTTCCTAAGACTCTAGTTATTTCTTCTCAGGTATCATAATGCCTCTAGCTGCTATCGGGGAACAGACTGACATCTATCATCCTAAACCCCAAACCGTGCAAAGAAACACAGAGAACGACCAGGCCCCAGAAATGGGGGATGTAATCATCCTTTCTGAGAAGTTTAGTAGAGATAAATGTTGATCAGTTTTCAAAGGAAGGGAGTTTAGATCATAAGCCGAATTCTGAACTGGTTTTCCTAATAAGATAAAAAGAAGCGGGGCGTCCTGTGGGCATTAGATGGGTCACCATGGAGGTGGTGTTTCCAAAGAGACAGAGTTGGAACAAGAGAGAGGTGAGTGTCTCGGGTTAGTGTGCAGGTTTACACAGACAGGCACAGCCCACTATTCTGAAGCATGCATCTGTATTTCAAGAAACAATGTAGGGGAATCCAGTTGGCAAGAGATAACTCTGATTCCATGCCACCACCCTAAAACAGAATTGCTTCAGAATATTCTGAGAGTTGAAAGGAATGGAGGCTGCAGAGAGAGCGCAAGCGTAGTGGTTACAACAGTTTAAAGAGCGGCTCATCTAAGCCATGCGACCACTTGGGTGTGCAGCTGAAAGGAAAAAAAAAAAAAGGAAACCGAGAGGAGTTTTAAAAGTGCAGAATCAGGTCTGAGGATCTGGGGGTCTTCAAGTGGGAATTTCCCCCCAACTTTGGTCATTTCTTTCTGAGTTGTTTTCCCAGAGGTGAGCCAGTGGCTAGGCCAGCTATGGGTGGCCTGAATCACCAATGAAAGCCAATCCCACTAAGAAGCAGAACTGGCTAATAATACATGGCTTCCTCTGTTTTCCAGGAGGCACAGGATTCAGCTTCCAAATCTGAACCACGTCATCCTATTAAAGCTTGATTTGTTATAAAACATAGCAGATGTTTATCATGCATCCAGGCCAGGCTGAGCTGGACGGCTGGGGGTGGGGGTGGGGGCAGAAGCACTGGGTGAGCAGATTCTGCACTTTTAAAACTTGAAACAAAACGGTTGGAAAATAACCATCTCACTTCTACATCCACATGTACTTAAACAAAAATAGAGAAACACTATATATATATAATATGTAGATATTATATATATGTAAAGTTTAAATGTTTAGTCAGTTAATTTGTGATAAATAACAAAAGGAAATAAATAAGCATGCTTGTTAGTTCCACCTCTAGATTCTCATTAAAGGACATTCTTGGTAACTATGGTGGTAAGTCCAGCCTTAAAATTATTTTAGAAGTTTTCTTTCCTAAAAACTAACCATTTTTCTCAAGACATTTAAAGGTGGGAACTAGATTTAGGCATTTCTTTTGGGGGAAAACTTACAAGCTTTAAATTTTGTGAGTGCTGTCATTCTTTTTTACTGATTTTTCTACCGATAGCAAAAACCCTGCTTAGACACGTGGGGTCTGACTCCTCCCCACTGAAGTCGCTCTTTGGCTTGGCTGCCTTCGTATCACCTCAAATACTTTCTGTGAAGCCAAAGACTCCTTTGGCTGTGGGGCTTCCACTCTACGGTTTGGTAAGGCATTCCGCAATCCCCTCTGGGCAGGCTGCAGGGGCTACACTGACACTAACTCCTGATCAAGAACTACTTAGGAAGTAGATCACACTGACCACCAGCTGGCGGGACAACTTGGTCAAGTAGCTTCATGCTTGTCTTCTTCCAGATTTTCTTTATCACAGCTCGGAGTTCTTCATTAGCTTGCTCCAAGTTCCCTGAATCCAAAAGGCAAAGAGGGGTATGTGGACGTGGTGTGGACAAGTCTTGCTTCTGTGGCCCAGAGCTATCTCCTGCCCCTCGTTATGCTGTTGGGTTCTTGGATTGCCTTCCTGATAGAACTTTTCCCTTGGGCTCTGAGTGCCAAATTCTCTTCCTATATGCAGAAATACTTGCCAAGCCCACGCAACTGGAAGACCCACCACTGGGGGACAATCATGTTTCACCTGGGACCCAAGAACTATCCTCTTCTGCCACATCCTGTTTCAGATAGACTCCCAGACCAACTGCTTCTGTTACTGCCTTCTCCTCTTCTTTATCCTCCATCTCCTCCCCTCCTCTTCCTCGTCCCCATATCCCCTGCCCTCCTCTCTCCTGTCTTCTTTCTTCTCCATCTCCTTTCTTCTCTAACTCCCCTTCTCTTCCTGCTCCTCTCCACCTGCCCCCTTTCCTTCTCTTTCTCCTCCTCTTTCCCCTCTCCTCCTCTATTGTACCCCAATCGTGACATTGTTCTTGCAGACTCTGTAGGCACTCACTCTCACCTCACAACCTGACTTCTCCCTGTATGTCTTACCTACTGATAGATCAACCCATAGGACCTACCTTCTGGAACCATTAATGATGTGTGTTTGTAGCCTAAGAGGCACGTTAGGCCTAAGGAAGTTGGCTTTGCTGGGTAGAGCTCCAGGGCTGTAAAGAACACCCATCCTCTGACTAGATACTGTCTTCTCTCAGCTCCCTTCTTGCCTCTACTTCCTCAGCTCAGGCTCGCTCCCCATCCTGTGCAGCAAGCTGCTTCCCATGCCACCTATAACGAAGGCTCTGAGCTAACCCAGAGGAGGCTGCCTGCTTAGCCAGGTCTGTGTAGGGCTGAGTGTAGAATGATAAGAAGTCTAGCTGGGATTTGGAGCTACTAGCACGTCTCACACACTAACCATGTGGTGCATGTGGTGTGTGTTTGTGTGTGTGGGCGCATGTGCACAGTAGTGTCTGCACCGTCCACCCTGCCTGCTTAGAACTTTCCCCGACATCTTTGCAGGTGGTTCCTTTTTGTGGACAAAGAAGTTACTGCTCCGAAGGGTGGGTTGCCTTGCTGATGGTGTTGCTGAAGGAAAGCTGCAGTGAACCATCTGTGGTTTCTGTCTATGCACCAATACCTTGCCTGTTTCTCCTGCAGTATAGTAAACAGTGTGGTGAGTCAACTTGAGATATTATGGAACAGAGCAAAGTATGAAGGAAAAACAGAAGGGCTGGGAGAGTCAGCTGGCCAGAGATATTCTTCCTGTATTCAGGGCCCTTTCCTGAGGCATCACATTCGTTAAGAGGAAGCCCAGAAGAGAAAATCAAAGTGTGTGTATGTGTGTGTGTGTGTGAGAGAGAGGGGGGGCGGGTAACATCTCCCCCTCCTGCTACCTGTTCTGTATCCTGCTTCTACGGAGCACTTACCTTCAGTCTTGATCTTTAGAGCCGTCCGGACCAAAGCAAACAGGGTTGCATTGAACATGACCGTCCCATCACTGTTGAGAGGCATATTCATGGCGACTAATCTCTGTGGATGAGAAAGAGCACTCAGGAGAATGCAGGTGTTCTGTGACAGCCATGGCCCTTTTCGACGTCCATTCTCTGTTTATCTCTCATTCATGCTTCAGTCGACCCTCACTTCAACTCAACAGCCATGTGGGAGCATCTCTGAGATGGTTAATCATAGGTATCAACGTCTACGGGCTACCCAGATATTGGGCTAAATATCATTTCTAGGCATGTCTGTCAGGTGCTCTGGGAGAGATTAGTATTTGGATTGATGGGCTGAGTAAAGCAGATGCCTGTAAAATGGGTAGCCATCGTTCAATCATACACAGAAACTAGGAAAGAGATTGGATTTCTTCTTTGCCTGCCTGTTGGAGGTAGAACATCAATCTTCTCCTGACTAAGATGTCATTGGTCTCCCTTGCAGACCAGGCAGTGGTGACACACACCTTTAAACCTAGTAGTCACACTAGTTGCCATAGAAACAGGGCAGTAGTGGTACACACCTTTAATCCCAGCACTAGAGAGGACTATAAGATGGGAGGAGACAGCTCTCAGTCAGTCTCATTCTGAGAATTCCTGGAGGCAGGATCATCATTTGGACTGAGGTAGAGGCAGGAGTCAGTGTCTGGCTGTTTTGCTTTTCTCATCTTTTCTGGGTTGAACCCCAGTATCTGTCTCTGGGTTTTATTAATAGTGCTACCCCGTCTGGTTCTCTGGCCTCTGAGATGCATCTCACTGGTCCCCCTGGTTCTCCGGCAGAAGTGTACCACAGATATCCCGAGTTCCCCACTAGAAGATGACAAACTGAAGAACTTCTCAAAATCACATGTGCCCATACTATAATAAACTTCTTCATGTGTATGCATATATGTGCGTGTATCTATCTATAAATGCATACCTATACACTGGTCACACATACAGACATACACATATATATGCCACAGCCACCCCATCAGTTCTGTTTCTCCAGAGAATGCTCATGAATACAACCTGCCATCTGTGAGGGACCTGGGATAACAGAGATCAAATTTCAGTCATGAAATATAAATGCTGACAACCAGATGCTATTTGATGAAATAATTAAATGGTCATTGTCCATGCATTCTTGTCTCATTCACAGCTCTCTGCATCTTGGGGCCAGGTATCCCCTCTAGGTACATCCTTAAGGATTTATGATAATCAAATTTATGATACAACAGATGCGTAGGCCAGGCACAGGGCCTGAGTCTTGGGCTACCCACTAGTAGAGTTTGCTACAGGTTATAACCCAGAGAGTGTGTTCTTTCAGGACGTTTCCAGAAACAGGACGTCATGTGCTATCTCAGGTAGGTCTCCATGGCTCCTCTGAAGGCTTGGTCTTTCCAAACAGATCAACACTTGCTGCTTCTCACTTCTCTCAAGGAACCTCTAACACCAGCATCAAGGGAAGGTGCAGGAGAACTTGGGGTAAGGGACACCCTCTTTGGGCTCCAGTCAGCTCGCTGTAAATTCAGACAGCAGGCCAGGCCAACAGGTCTTGTGAGGACTAAAGCAGACCACAGACCACATACACCAAGGTTTCATACCTGGCATATGATAAGTGTTAATTAAGTAATGCTAATATGTTAAAATTTTCTAGCTGGGTGTGGCTGGCGCACATCCTCATTCTAGCTCTTGGGAGGCAGGGTCAGGCAGATCTCTGAGTTAGAGGCTAGCCTGGTCTTCCAGGTCAGTCAGTGCTACACAGTGAGACCCTCTTTAAAAAACAAAACAAAATCTAAATTTGTTTGTTTGTTTGTTTTTGGCTAACAATTTATTGCAAAAGAAAGGTTTAAATTTTTCCCCCCATCCTACTGAAGGACTAGAATTCAGCTTCCTGGACAACCTACCTAAATTCCAAGTTCTACCGTCAACCCTTTCTGTCTCCAAAATCAGCGCAGCAGGATGACTGGGACCACCATTCACTTTCCTGACAAATGCTAAGTCAATATAATGAATGACTTTGTGACTTAAGAACCCTTAGATCCTTTATGTAAAGAATTGTGGAATCCAAACAAAGATAAATTCAGCCAACTATGTTCTGGGCTCTCTGGACTGGATGGGCTTCCTCAAGAAGTTCAACAGGCAAACCTTGTATTCCTGTTGCTACAGTAACATGAGATAGTTTCTGTGGGCTGTATGAGAGAAAAACCAACATGAACGAGGACTCCACACAACCAGTGTGAGGAGATCCCACAGACACCTCAGCTTCATGCCCCAGGGAGGGGCGCTCTAGAACTCTACAGCAAGGAGGCCACATGCGACATGTCACCACATGTCAAGCTAGGACTCAGTGTACACCTACCACAAACTAGGACCCAATGTCTACCACCGCCAAGCTAGGTTCTAATGTCTACAACTCCCAAGTTAAGGGTTAAATTAGTTCTTTCCTCATCACTCTCTCCTCATCTGTCTGCGAGGTATTTCCCCTTGTACTTCCTCAGTGGGTCTCCATGCTGCCTTCTCCTCTTTGCCCATACCCACAGCCCTCATCCTGGCTGCCCAGTTTAGCTCTGTCCTGCAGTCTGCTTCTTCATGCTAACACAATCAGCTCTGCAATGGTAACCTGAAATTCATGCTCCTTGCCCAGCTTCATCATTCTCCACAGGACTCGGTGTGACACAGAGTTCAGTCAGGTTCAGCTTATGCATGGGGCCCTCTGTCACTTCTCATGTTCTAGTCAGTGGTTTGCTGTCCGTCAAGCTGAGTCTTCATCTGCCACAGCCTGGACTCTGGATTCCCTCTGTGAAGCCCTTCCCACCTCTGACTGGCTCCTAGGTCTCCTCTGTTTGTTATGTTGGTTTGGCAGTGCTGGGGACTCAAATTCAGGGCCTTTCACATGCTGGATAAACACTGTCACAGAGCTACACCCACGACCTCCTTGCCTTGTCCTAAATATCACTTTCTGGGACATCTAACCAGGTGACAACTTGTAGCATCCCCTTCCTCTTCTTATTGTTCCTGGTGGGAGTCTAGGTGCTGTAAACTTGAGGGTGCCTCCAGTGCAGAAAACACTCATTACTCTCTCCACAGGCCCACCTTAAGGAGGGCCTGGCTGATGTCACAGTGTTTGCATGTGATTAATAAAGCAGCAAACAAGCCGTCATGTTTGGAGGCAGGACACCCACCTTACATGCTACTCGGTGTGGACACAACTTCCCAAACCCCAGAGGAGGCTGGATTCGTCGGAGCAGAGTGACCACATCAAGGTGCTTTATTCTTCCCCTGGAAGAAAGGACAGTCTGCGGTCCTAGGCGGCACGGCCTTCCAGGAGTGGTCAGTCCCCCACTTCCACCCGCCCTTCCATGGGAGCCTCCCCTGATATCCCCAAAGGACACCCACAAGCCAGGTGGGTGCTTTCCAACCTACTTTGCTTCAGGGTCATATTCTGACCATATTCTTTTGAATTCATCCAAGTGGTGAGGTCCCAGAATAGACCAGTCCCGGGTCAGATAGTCAAAATTGTCCATGATAACAGCCACGAAGAGGTTGATGATCTGGAAAAGTGGATCCAGAGGGAATTTCAGAGACGGTAGGGGAGATCCCGTACACTCTATCTGCCTCCTAACAACAGAGGCACGGAATACTGGAACCCACGTTGCAGTCGCAGGCCGTAAGACTCTCTTGCTGTAGAATGGTTAAGGAAAGGGCAAGCATCTGGCCAGATGGCTTGACACACACTCAGGAGGGGGTGGGTGGGCGCATTAACTAGCACCCGAAAGCACCCTGTAATCTTGTAATTTAATGGTAGCTAGAGACAGCTCACACTTTGGGGGCACTTAAGCCATGTGCAGCGCCTTTGAAATGTTAGAAAGGAAACAGCAGCCCTCAGTAGCAAGGCGGGTTGGAAACTACGCCCAGCCTATCAGTGAGTTGTGACATGGGCCAGATTAAGCAAGACTTGCCACCTGCCTGGTGGGGTCGAGAGCGTACCGACTGTTTCAAAGCATGACAAGGCGGCACTACTGGTCTGAAACCCAAATGCCACAGTGGTTCTGAAAATGGAAACCGAGGTTCCCGAGGCTGCTTACCAGGAACGCGCAGAGCATGTAAAAGCTGATGAAATAGACAATGGCGAAGTTACTCCCGCAAGTGTATTCCTCTCCGGGGTTGTAATCTGAGTCCGGGTCACACAGTTTCCCTGGGAGGCAGGCAAGCATGATCTCCTGCCAGGCTTCCCCTGTGGCACACCTGTTTAAATGAAGGGAAAGGGTTCTAATCGGGGAAGCGATGTGCTAAACATTTGGGAAGAAAATTCTTGTGTAAAATATACATAAGTGTAGCAATGCCATTTGGATTAGTGACAGTCTGGAAGCCCCACTTTCAGATATAACTTAGTAACTAGAGGCCCTGGTATAATATGGTTTATAAACGTGTCTAATGCAATTCCTTATAAAAATGGGTGTTCATTCTCTCCTCTCTCTTCCTCAAACATTCCTATCGCAATGATTTAATGACTAGTCCTCACTAATTTTGTTGAAAGGGAAGAGTTTGAAACCACTCAAGTTATTAATGAGTCTTTACAGTTGCTGGAGTCATCAGACAATGCTTCTTGGTTTCTGGAAAGTTCTCTCTGTGTGAGGAGGGTTGCTTGCAAAGTTAGTTAGCTGGGGCTAAAGATAATCCCATAAAGTGTGAGGCTGTACATCTTAAGATGCTGTAATTGGCTTTGCAGAATGTCCCCGTGTTTCTCTGCATTTCTGCTTTCCTGGCTGTGTTCTGGAACACTCTTCACACATAGGTATCTGGCCTACAATGTTTTTTTCTGGTGGTCTAAGTATCAGCTACAATCTGAATGGCCCCCAACAGTTTTAACAATGCAAGGGAAATACTAGTTATGTTTAAGAAGCCAAAATTGGGGTCAGGGAGAAAGGTCAGTCGGTAAACAGTGTTTGCTGTCCAAGCCTGATGACCCGAGCTCAACCCTCAGAAGCCATGACAGGTTAGAGAAGACTGGCTCTGACCTCCACACGCACACAGTACCATGTCCACCCATGAACACTGAAATAATAGCAACACGTTAAAAAGATATAAAACAGCTGATCACAGAAGAACATACAATCCCAGCATTTTGAGAGGCTGAGGCAGGAATACTGTCATGAGTTTGAGGCCAGCCCTGACTACAGACTGAGACCCTATTTCAAAACAAAGTAACTAATGAATTTAGAATGACAGTAACAACAAAGCAAAAGTCTACCAAGAGCCAAGCAGAGGAGCAAACATCATCGGTCACTCAGAATTCTAGGAGGATCACCCTCTACCCTTGCAGACCCCCTTACCTGAAGAGCAGCAGCACTGCCTGGGGGAACGTCTGGAAGTTGTTGTTCCGATTGATCTGGTTGTTATCTCTCATGGCAACTTTCCCAAACATCTAGACGAGGAAGTTATTAAGGGAGAAAAAAAAATCAGATT
Organism: Chionomys nivalis; assembly: GCF_950005125.1. NCBI lineage: Eukaryota > Metazoa > Chordata > Mammalia > Rodentia > Cricetidae > Chionomys > Chionomys nivalis. The sequence goes on along the minus strand of NC_080090.1, from coordinate 26,140,111 downwards.
TCTGTCATTATTACAGTTTGGATCTTGAATGTTCTCCCAAAGTTCATGTGGTTAGCAGCTTTGTCCCTAAGGGTAGCATTGTTGAGAGGTACAACTTCAAGAGGTGGGGCCTCGTGGGAGGTTCTCAGGTCGTTAGGGGTGTGCCTTCACAGGAGAATGTGGGAAGTCTCTCTGAGCCTGTTCCATGATGCATTTCTACGATGGTGTCTTGGGGTTAGTCGATCCTGGATTAGACCACCTAAACTGCAGGCCATAATAAACACTTTCTCTTTATAAGTTAATTATCTCCAATATTACAGTATGGTCATCAATGCTGTCTAACACAGTCATAGAAAAAGACTCATGTGACTTTTAGAACTAATTCAGGACTCTCTTTGGACCTGGCACCTTCTGCACAGATCTGCTGGGCACAGCATGTGCCATGTACCAGGTTGGACATTAGGAATACACTGTCTCAGAGAGGCACACTGTCACCCCTCAGGAGTCTCTGCCCTGAGGAGAATACAAGGGTGATCAAGCAATGGCAAACAGCCACAGTGAGTGCTGGAACCTCATCCAACCTCGCAGGGAACAGGGAACAGGGAATGGGCTCATTTCCTCAGTGCTAGGCAGACAGGACAGGAAGACCCCAGAGGGAGCAGTCCATAAGCCTAGAACTGAAGGAGAAGCAGCAGTTAGGTGAGAAAGGCAAGAGTTCTCCAGATAGAGGGAACATCTCCTGGAAGGAGCACAATGTCCTGAGGAGGGAAGAGAAGGGGAAAAGAGATAAGACAAAGGGAATGGGATGAAGCCTTGAGGACTTGCCCTCCCCGGGCTGGGTGTAGCATGAATAATAAAAACCCAGAGACAGATCTTAGGGTTCAACCTGAAGATCAGAAAAGCAAAGCAGCCAGCCACTGGCTCTTCAACCTCAGTCTGAAATGGTGATCCTGCGTCCATGAATCCTCAGAACGAGACTGAGCTATCTATCTCCTTTCATCTTATATTCCTCTCTAGTGCTGGGATTAAAGGTGTGCACCATCACAGCCCTGCCTCTATGGCTAACTAGTGTGGCTACTGGGATTAAAGGTGTGTGTCACCACTGCCTGGTCTGTATGGCTGACCAGTGTGGCTGTTTTACTCTAATCTTCAGGCAAACTTTATTAAAATGCAAAGGAAACATCACTACAAGCGGGGCCTTGTGGGCTCCACCTGCCCAGCAAAGCTTCCCCACTGGATGACGGAGCAGACTGGCATCAGAAGGTCTTGGGTTCTGGCAGATGCCTGCTATGAGAATCTGGAGCTAGGTGAGCACTGAAGCTCGCAGAGCCCTGAGCTGCCTCTCATCACCACACCCAGCAGCAGCAGCAGCAGCACATGCTAGTGCATTACAGGGGCTCTGGTGTGATGGTGGCTCTTTCCTGGAACTCCCAATAAAACTCCTACAAGTACTTCTATGCCTCCAAGACAAAATAAACAAACAAACAAACAAACACAGTATCACTCTGTGCTGGAACTATGTCACTTCTCCCAGGTGCACCTCCCTGCAATCAGAACAACCAACATTCTACCAATGTAGGTCTGACTCCAGGTACTCAGAGCTATTCATTGTCCTCCAGCTACCCCAGGGTGTTAGGACCCAACTGTCAGTGAGGGCCCCAAATCTTTCCCAACCCTGGAGCACACACTTCAGTCTCTCAGCCTAAGGGCCTGGGTCCACGCTCAGCTTTAGTCCTAACCATAGCGTCTGGGTGTATGTGAGAATGCCGGTGTGCTCACCAGGCTTTGGGAATAAGTATCATCAGGACAGAGCATGTGATCGCCAGCTGACGACTGGGGTATCTCCTTCCCCACCGGGGCATCTATGGCAATCTGCGGCTCCAATCGACCACAGGTCTTCCTGTCTATCTCATTCTCCTAAGACAGGAGTGCAGGTGTGGTCGGGGCAGAGGGCTAGCACAACAGTCTCCCGCTGCATCTCGAACTCTGCATCCTCCTGTGTCTGGCTTCCTCTGGCAGCAGCTCCATCTTGGGAGTTCAATCCCACCCAAGGGGCCTTAACATTCTCTCTCCTTATCTCCTCAGGAGCCACGGCATTTGGCTGTAAACATCAAGTCCTGTCTGTCTACTTTACCTGGCTTAAGTACAGACCTTTGTGAGGGAAAGGCAGCTGCTACTCACCTGCATGCCAATGACGGCGTAGATGAAGAAGAGCATGGCAATGAGCAGGGCAACATATGGGAGTGCCTGTGAGAGACAAGACGGGTTGGTGGGCTCGTCCCACATGAGGCTAGCCCAGCGTAAGTGCTTCAGTTCTGGAAACCCCCACACCTGCACGCCTAGACTCACACAGCGTCACAGGCAGGGCGTGCGCTCCGAGCTCAGTATCGCCCTGTGTTAACCTGAACCGTTTTCCATATAGATACACAGTTCTCAGGGAGTTTGAAGCATACCCTGCATTCTTCATAAAACCGTAATTGACCAAATTATTCCAAAATACCAGATTCCCCAATTGCTTCAATTTCCTCTGTATCTGGGGTGGGGGTTGGGGAGCTGTTGTAGAGGAGTCGAGAAACATCTTTATGCAAAATCACCTTGATTCTGGGTTTTCTTAGAGTAGGAGCATAGGAGTAGAATTACTGAGTCAGAGGGTCAAAAACAATTTCTGAATGCAAACACTTTAAAATGCAGTAATGAGACATTTTATGAAAATATTTTACATTCAAAGAGATTACGAGTTTTGCTAGACTTCACAGTTAATACATCTTGAGGTCACTTGGTCCTTAATCCTGTTGTATACTCAACCTGCTTAACTTGTCTGTAACAATGACTCAATCATCCTTACTCGCCTCAGATTTCCTGTATAATGAGCTTTTATAACCTAAAATAATCCAAAACTATGATAAGTTATGTATTCTTCTATGGCCCTGATCAAAAAAGCAGTGTGTGTATATTATAGTAATAAATACTGAAAACAGAAAATAGGTTAACAACAATCTTATGTGACAAAATCTGATACAAACATTGGAATAAACACACAGATAAACTTGATGATGGTGCATTTGCAGTATTGAGTGCTCTGGAGTCTGGTGCAATTAACTCATTCTCTTGTAAAACTCTGCTAAAGATTTCTGAAAAATACCCCTCATTTCTTCTGCACGTGATGCTTTCTAGGTTGCTCAATACAGAGCAAAGCCCTTTCTTAGGGAAAGTCAGACATCAGTCAGTCTTAAGGATGACAAGACAAGGGGACAGATCAGTTATATACAATAGACAGATGACAGACAAGCCAGCCACCACAACTACAGACAGACTGAAGACAGGGAGAAATGTGGAACTTCAAACATGGGGTCATTCTTGGTCAAATCACAAGGGCATCTACTGAGCTTTCTTTTCTAACTGCAATTTGGGTATGTTTTGGTGCATCTGAGGCTGTCTTTAAAACCGGCCACTGAACCAGACATTCGCCAAAAAAGAGCTACCAAGTCAAGGGCTGGGCCCAGGATGAAAAGAAACTAGCTGAGTGGTAACAAACACAGGCTCTTTTTATTTAAAAGTACCCCAACAAGTCTGTGTGCCTGGCCAGACCTGAGTCCTGTCGCCCATGTTCCCATTGCCACACATGACAAACGCACCCATGTGTATGTATGGTGTGCCTCTAGGCTCCCTGGGCTGTGATTCGAGCAGACCTTTCCCACCTAGGACAGTACATGAGAAAGCAGACAGGCCACCTACAGGCTACTGGCTCTGGGACTTGGCAGCCAGGCCCAATGCTACAGCACCATACCAACAGGGGGGCTGATGACTGGCATCCCACAGGGCTGGTCTCTCCACAAAAGCTCTCTGCATTTTCTTCCAAGGCATCTAAATGTTTGAGGACTGTGCTAACATAGTGTTTCAAGGCAAATAACTATCTGGCTTCTTTATCTACTTTTTTTTTAACTTTAATAATTTCTTCAAGAAACAGGATTGTTTTACATGAACACATTCCATTATTCTAGTAGTCCATCTCAAATAAACAAATAATAAATATATATTACTCAGGATTTTTAAATGGTTATCTCAGAGGTGGTGAGGGGCAAACTTGAACTTTTTCTTTATGTAACTTCACTGGTTCACATGAACATTTAAGCCATGAATGAAGCACAGCTAATGAAGCAGAGAAGGCGCATGGTATCTATGCATGTGCACGGGTTCCCTACATGGCTGCAGCTTTCCCCACAAATCCACATCGATTTCTCGCCTCCGCTGACTCTGGCCAGAAGAGTGCGATGTCTACAGCAGGGTACCAGAAAGCTCTGTTTAGGAATTGACTAGAATCGAAGGAAGGAGTCCTAGGTGTCAAATAAGCCCCAGTGGATACCTAAGTGAACTGAATTCGAATTCTATCAAGCACCCTACGGTAACCTGGTTTAAGTAGAGAATCCATCTAAGTTAGAGAGAGGCTATGTGATGGTTTGAATGAGAATGATCCACATAAACTCTGTCTCTTGTCTCTGTCTATCTCAGCCTCTCTCTTTCAGCCTATAATTTGCAGATTAGATGTGAACTCTCAGCTACTTCTCCAGCACCCATTCCTGCCAGCCTGCTGCCATGCTCCCTGCCAAGTGGATCATGGACTCACCCTCTGAAACTGCAAACAAGCCCCAATTAAATGCCTTATTCTATAATTTGCCTTGGTCATGACGTTTCATCGTGGCACTATAACAGTAACTATGACAAGGTGACCAGGCTTTAGGGGATGTGCAGAGCCTTCCCTCTCTCAGACACAACTATTGCTGAACATTCTGGGCAATCAGACTTTCCAAATACTTCCATTTCCTTCTCTCTGGGAACCATAGCAGTTCTCTGAGTTTCAGGGTCTTCTTTCTGCTCTCGATTCCTAGTTGGCTCATCAGAGGCAGTGCTGTGTGGTACCCCACAGTCACCACCGACATGGTGGTCCCTCAGAGGGCTTTGCAGGTCTTCCAGGGCAGACGACAATCCCTGACTTACATATGCCCCCAGGACAGAAAGGGGAGACCTGGCAGGGCTCTTACCTGAAAGGACTTAATGAAAGTCCACAGCAGCGTCCGGATGCCTTCCCCCCTGCTGAGAAGCTTCACCAGGCGCATCACTCGGAAAAGACGGAAAAAGGTGATGGAGATTCTATTGCTCTCTTCAGAGTTCTGAAGGGTTATCATGGAGAGGTCAAACCCAGTGGAAAGTAGAACATGCAACACTTTGAGAAAACAGCAACAGACGCAGAGGTGACAGAGTAAGAACTGGAGGTGTGTTTCTAGGACCTTTTCACCTCAGAAAGCATGGTATGAATGGAAAGTCACATGCTAACAACACAGGGGTTGGGGGAAAACTGCATCCACACAGCACATGCATGTCCACGTGTTCTACTGTGTTAGAGGAGAACGCTGGGCTGCTCAAGAGTACTGGACACTGATGAGGAATGCAAGCCACTGCAGACACTGTTCTGGAAGGACAATCATGGAGAATACAGAACACCAGTGGAGAACTCAACACGGTCAAATAAACTAAAGGCGAAGGCCCAGCCCCTGGGGACCAGTCACTGATCTTACCCCAGGTGTAGCAGTTGGGAGAGGGACACTGTCACTTTCAGTTGGCTTTAAGAAATCAAAGATTGAAATGTATTAATGAAGGGGGAAGGAAGCAATGGCTCAGGAAACATTACCCCCCTTCCACCAGTGTGTAGTTAGTGTCTTTGGTCAACACAGCTGCTCCTTCCCTGAGAAAACACCAGTCCCTCACTCTGGAACTGGACTGGAGGTGGGGACAGTGGCTGACAGGAGCAGACACACTACGCTAGTCTAGCTTCCTCCAGGGGGTTGATGTGTCAGGTGACTGGTCAAAGACTGTGGTACAGACCTTAACCGTCTTTAAAGCTCTGCCTCTCTGGCTCAGTCAAAGGAGCTGACCTCCTGCAGCAGCCCCCCGAATGCCTCTAGCCATGGGGAAAAGTGTGGCTCTGCCTGTGGTCCCCACACTTAAGCACTCTATGTACTCCACTGGATCAGTGCCTCTGCTGAAGGGCTGGAAGACCTGGTCTGTGTGCAGGACAGAGGCAGGCTTCTCTCCAGCCAACTGCACTGCTTTGGCCTGGCCCCAGCCAGGCAAGCACAGAATCTTCAGGACTCTGGAAGGACATCATGAGGCTGGCTTGCCTGAGCCTGCCTCTCCCAGGTCCAACTGTGTGCCTGGTACCCTGGACCTAGGAGCACACCAAGGATTGGTGTTCATTTGCTCTTTCACCCTCACAGAGGGCTGAGCCCTTCCTCGCCACTCGGTGCTCACCATAGTACCTACAGGGAATTGCTTAGAAAATACAAAGAAGCTGTCTCTCCCCACCACTATCACTTCCACTGAAGTAGTGGGTCTTCCTGGACAAAGGAAAGGACATTGGAGGTTCCCAGCCCAGGCTTCCTGTGGCAACACACAGTAAAACTACACAGGGAGGTAGGTGGGCACGCTGCTAGATGGGTCCTCCCCTGGAGATGGGGGAAGAAAGGCTTGGTTCTTATTCTGATTCCTGAGCCCACAGAGAAGAATTTTATGGACTTAAGAGGTAAATGGGTTCGGCTATGTCAGCCATGCCTGTAACTGAACAGAGACTCTGGACCCAGGAACAGGTCCTGATCACCAGAAAGGGCTCTGACCCACCTGGATGGATGCTCAGGACAGGAGCTCTGCCATAGGCATGTCAGAACTTAGGGTCCATCAATTTTGTTTATATCTATTATCGCCTCACCCCAGAAGTAGCGACACATCATTAAAGGGATGAGCTTTTTTTTTTTTTTTTTTTTTTTTTTTGTGTGTGTGTGTGTGTGTGTGTGTTTAATTAGACAGGGTGCAGGGTTGAAGCTTGGGTTGGCCTCAAACTCTGACTCCCCCTGTTCTGGGGTTATAGGTGTGAGCCACTATGCCTAACTTAGATCACAGGGTTTTGTGTCATTGTTTGCTTTTTAATTTAAGACTATAACACACACAGGAATTAGTTTCCCAGTACTCTTGTCCCCCACAACGCTCTCCCTAAGGGCTATGGAGAGGAGGGCCACCTGACCAGGTAGCTGGACAGTGCACATGTGAGCATCTGTGTAGCTCTGTGTGTATGTACACCTCCATTTGTCTATGCTCAGAGGACTGGAGGGGGCAGGGCAGAGCCCTCTACAGCTATGTGACCGAAATCCCCATAACATATGCGGGATGTGCAGCAGCAGAGTCAGCTGCTTTTCCTGGCTATCCATCATCCTTGCTCCTCTGCGTTACTCCATGGCAGGCCATTCATGATCCTCTTTATTTGGGCTGATAAAAGTTGGCTAAATCAACTTTGGAAATGTGTATCTTTTTAAGTGTATCTGAAAGATGACAATCATCAATCATTAAATTTAAATTCAAACTCCACCTCCTACATACTGGGATCACAGGTGCAGATCACAATATCTAGTCAACTTTTTATTGTTTTTGTTGTTGTTGTTTATGGAGAGGAGAGGAGACAGCATCTGTCAGGAGACAAAGCAGTGGACCATGCAACACAGGAACAAAAGAACAAAGCACTTCAGGCTGCATGCACCCCCAGAGTGGCCTGAAACATCATGGCCCCTGCCACCACACACTGTAGGGCGGGAAGAACTGCTATCAGGGAGGATGTATCTGACATCAGTGGGGGACCATGCAAATTGACACAATGTCTTCCAAACTGAAAGGCCCCTAGGATGGCTTTGCTCCATCTGCAGAGAGGGCAGCTGCTCTGATCCTGGGCTGCACTCTAAAGTGACCAACGCCCAAGCGCCGCCCAAGCTATTTCCTAAATTGATCTGGGTCCTTCTACACTTCAGGAATTTTTAAAGCTACCAAGTTATTCTAATATGCTCTCAGAGTTGAGAATTTTGGTCCTTAGCCCATAGTGATGCTGGGCCAAGTATTCAGCAGATAGGCCACTGCAACAGAGTAGTACAGAGAGTAGGACCACTAGGAAAGCCCACTTGGGCTGTTACAGCTGAGCAAGCCTTCGGGATCTGATGAGGGATCAGAATTTGGATGCAAGGGAATGAAACACCTCTATCTTCTTTCTAAGGGATAGAGGAGGCACAGTGGGAACCAAAAGGTAGAGGATGGACAAGGAGCATAAGTTACCTGGTACTATGCTCAACTTTTCAGTCACCCATGGATAACACTAGAGAACCTGGAGCAGGGGAAAGACTTGCTCTCCACATGCCTTTCTTATCAAGAATGGCCTCAAGGACCTGGACGATCTATGTTCAATAGAATTTCATTGTCACCTAAAGGTTTGGAACGGACAGCTTCAGTAGCTTCTGCTATTGCAAGGTCACATTCCTCAGCCTGGTCCCCAGCTACCATATGGGGCTGAGAGCCAAACTGTTGTGTCTCATTCTGACAACAAGCTGAATGAAACAGTGGGGACAGTGTCCAAGCCGGGCGCTTGACAAGGCTCTGAGAGTGAGCCCCCGTCGAGTTTTTCTATGTTCTTTGATAAACACAAAGCAGCCAGTTTCTAAGCAAGACCACTCTCTCCCAGGCAACAGTGGGATGGAAAAAGTCTGACTGTCAGCAACACCCATCCCTGGGCCAGAAAAACTGTTGCTTGATTGTTTTAGAACTCAAAGAACAAACAGGCATCGGCGAGAAAGCAAAGTAAGTCTGTTAGTGTCATCCAACATTTCAGTAGCTTGGTGACATCACAACCAAAGGTGAAGAGGACAGGTCTAGGAAAGCTATCACACCATGAGCAAACAGGTTGGGGAGCATGGAGGGGACAGAAGGATGGAAGGGACTGGTGAGCATGCAAACAGGACAATGCAAAGGGCCATCAAAATTTTTTGTTGTTGCAAAGACTACAAACAAGTGAGAGTTCTTATTTTCCAGGTCAGATTATTCATTCCAGAAGGCTGTGCTAGCAAATCACAAAGCCAATATGACTTGACCAAGCAAGCCTGAGCCCAGGCCCTGGTCAGGGACAAGGACATACAGGAGAAGAAACAGTTAAAATGACCATAGATGATCCTTAGCAAGTCCTGTGACACTCAGCAAAACACCAAAGGTGGGAAGCAGAAATGAAGTATACAGTCTCTAGAAGCATTTTTGCTTAACGACTTCACCGTATATATGATTATATATACTTGCCGCTACAATTTTCTAAAAATAAAACCAACATGAAAATCAATTAGGCAACAGAAAAGGAAGATCAACAGAGTCTGGGGGAGAGAGCATAGCAGGTTAAACATCACAAACATGATGCTGATGACAGCTCAGACCAGCCAACAATGGACCAAGGGTATCCATGCTCAGTTGACTCCCGACGTCAGGACAAGGCCACTGGGGATGTGACATGCGTTGCTCTCCTGGGGAACTGTTTGTGTGTGTGGAGGGAGGGTGAAGGAATAAACATCCCCATCCTGAAATATCTGTAATGTCAGAGAATAAGAATGTTCTTTTTGTTTTTTAATTGTTGATTTTTCCCAGAGCCTAGCTCCAGCCTACAAGTGGTAGATGCCCAGTAAAAGTGGTGTTGAAGATGGGATAAATGAGCAGGGAGTATCAAGGGACAGTGGATGGACACAGATCTCTGTAGGTAACCCAGAGTAGGAAGCTGCCAAGGCCAAGGCTACAGAGTGTTTGGTCTCAGAATACAGCTAGCCAGGGAAATTCACTGACTGCCAGCAGGTTTGGGAACTGGTAATATTCCCCAGTGTGAGTCTTCAACAAGAACTGGACATCATGAAAGAGGCCTTGCACAGACATGTAACGTAAAGCGCTAACTGGACACTTACACGTAGACCTTCCCCATCCACAGAGAAGCAGGACCGCCCTGAGACACTGACAGGCAGGGCCAAGGAAGAGTTGAAGAGCAGGACCAGCACCCAGCCCATGAAGCAGGTGTTGCCTCTGAGTGTACCAAGTTATACTAGCTAGTTAGCAGGTAGGCAGCATGAGACAGCTGGGTGTCTAGCTAATGAACAAGCCTCAGCTACATCCTGGTACCCAGAAAATATGAGTTTATGACCTCTGGCTCACCACACCTAAAGTCTGCTAGAATGACGACAGTTTAGGTGTGCTACCATCTGTCATAAGACAGTTTAGGTGTGCTAACATCTGTCATAGGTTGTTTCTGACCCATGGTAAGTTCTTTGAACACAGCACAGACATTTCAAATGCCCTGAGATGATTAAAGCTGTCAGATGTCACGCCACACGGCAATCAAGGTAGGGTCCTGCTGTCCTTTCAGCAACAACTGATTATTTTACACCCAACTGACATTTACATATCATGCATGGAAATTTTATAGCTGCCTACAGAGTATGTCTTGTAAAGTTGAATTTACGTAGTCTAGGCTTAAGGAGTTTGGGGTACATGTACTCAGGCCAGGCCTAGCAAAATGCCATGTTAGTATCTTGGCGTGGCATGGTATGGATTTGTGGTGAGGGCTTACATCATACTCTGGTGGCCATGGTATGGATTTGGTGTGAGGGGCTTACATCATACTCTGGTGGCCATGGTAATATCTGATAGTCTATTTTACACAGTATACAGGAATACTGCATGAGTAACAGTGCATCTTCATAACCCATTATTTAATAAGTATTTTCATAAATATTTACACAATTTTATTCTCAGCAGATATACCCACTCTGCTGGACCTGAAGACTGAAATAGGGCAGGAACTGATAGGGTGGTGGCTGTCCAACCATCCACACTGACTAAAGTCAGCCTTGCTGCACCAGTAGGCATCCAACAATATCATTGTTCCATTTGGTACAGGCAGTCTAGGTACCAGGATGGACCTGACAATCAATCCTCAGCCCTGCATACATCAGCCAGGCAGAGCTGAGCACTGGGGTGGCAGCAGGCAGCACTGGACTCGCAACACAGAGCAAAAGTCGACACCACACAATGGTACTTGCCCAAGTTCTGCTCACCGCCTTGCGGGACATGCACACTGACATACGTCTACTAAAGCCTGCTGATGAACTTGAGCAGGCTCATGGGCAGGGCCCTTTGCTGCCTGCTTGGGCTGGGGGCTTGCTCCACCCAGTATGTATGTGCTCCCTTGTCAAGAAGAAACTACGTGTGACAAAGAGGGCAGCGGCACTCTCTTGACGCACACCGGCAACACTCTTTGAGGACTAAGAGCTAGTGTTACCAGCTAGACTCAGCAGACCCAAGGCTAGGAGGATAGTGGCAGCAACTACCTCAAAGCCAGGCGTGGCTATAGGGGTCTCCTGTGCCATCACAGAACCATGTGGGCACTAGGCACACACTACCGACTCCATCCTGTAGCTGCAGACATTGGGATGCAAAGCAGTCAGGAGATCTGTTAAGGTTACCTAGCTAGAGAGTGATGGCGCCCGTGAGACTTGAGGATGAGCTTTTAAAAATAACTGTTTTACCTCCAAAGTGGCAATCCTATGCTTTTATCTCCATTTCTTTAGGGGAACGGATGGAGACAGGACAAGGGATGGGAGACTACAAATTGACTTTCATCGTTCAAAATGAATTAGTGCCTGTAGTTTTTATGGGCATGGGGATTCACAGGCGGGCCTTCTAGTCTCTTCTATGCCAGAATTAATGAAAACAATCACGTTAAGGACACAAAGTTTGCTACTTACATTCACTTCAGTTATAGCAATATCAACGACGCTACCAACAACAATTAAGGCATCAAAAGTGTTCCATGCATCAGTGAAATAGTGCTGTTAGGCAAGCATTCAGAAGCCACAGAGGACAGGAAGCACAACAGGAAAAAAGAAGAAAAGGACAGCGTTAACAATATGCCACTCGACTACTTGAAAAATCGCCCCAAGACAAACACATCATCAATACGTCACTTTGGATGGATTCTGACAGAGCAGATGGAACAACCGGAGACACCCTATCTTACCTTGCCTATTAGTGCCTGGGGTCAATGGTGCCAGAGTCAGCCCTGCAAAGGTGGCTTGTGTCTGCAGAGGCCTTGGGCTAAGGCTCTACTCTAGAAGGTTCTTTCCCACAGTCTCTGTGAGGAAATGTCTAGTTTCCGATCAAGTATGACTGGGGTCTGTGACTTGTCCAGGTGATGCCACATCAGGGCAGGGAGCAGAATGTGCAGACAGAAGAGAGAGGACGCAGGCCACACAGGTGCATACTTACGTCGGCTTCGCTGAGGGCCACGTCTATAATGCTGCCGATTACGATGAGGGAGTCAAACGTGTTCCAGGCGTCACTAAAATACCCCTGGACAGAGCAGGCAGGGGCAGATGTTTATGAGCACTTATGAAGGGAACATCACACGGATCACACGAGGGGACACATCCGAGTCCCCTCAGCACCCATAGCAACCAGGGAAGGGGTCAGGAAAGCCAAAGGGGAGAGAACAATACTGTCTACTGGTGGAAAGGGGTACAGAGGGGTGGTTGTGCTCCTGCATGTGTGAGAGAGGGCATGAGTGAGAATGGGCACAGACGTGCACACACATGCGCACACACACATGCTCACATGCACATGTGTGCACCCTCTCTCTCTCTCTCTCTCTCTCACACACACACACACACACACATACACACACACACACACACAAACACTACAGGTGTATGGCGGCCCTGGGCAGATAGAGGGTAACCCAGCCCTGCTACCCAGAATATTCACCCTAAGTTCTGGAGCTGAGGGAAGAATGAGGTTCCTCCATACTTCCAAGAGTCTCCAAGTGCCCTTCCTTTGTTTTCCCACTTAATGCCACTAGGTGGCCAGCCCCCCTCCCACCAGTCCAGCAAAGATAACAGGCCACACAGTGCAGCAGGATTCCCAACGGCTCTTGGCTTACAGGACACAGGGTGACTTATCTAAAGGTCATAGCTTATAGGGAGACAGACAAAGAGATGCACAGAGCCTCAGGGTAGAGCCAAGGGCAGAGAAACTCTGAATTGTGACATTAAAAACAAGCCAAGGCAGGGGAAACAGACTGAAGGGTGGAGAGGGTGCTTCAGGGGTCTCAGATGGCCCATGGTCTCCTTCTACCTTGACCTTTGCTTTTCTCTATTTTTCCATCTTCCAGCTTAAGTATATTCCTCTGGCTTTCTCAACATCATCCCTGGCTCTTTCCCTGATACCTCTGCAATTCCCTTGACCTTAATCAGTTCAAATCCACTTCCTCCCTTGAGCTCAGACAGATGCCAGCTCCTTCGTGGAGCTTCCCAGGTCCTTCTGACTATCCACAATCTATCATAGTGACCACACCTTTCTCAGGCCTTCATCCAGGTCTGCCATGCCAAAGCCTTCCGAGAATGAGGACCACATAGCTTCTGTCGTCACCTCCAAAGCCTTGACTCTGGTCTGTGTCTGAGACACATTCATGTCTTTCACCACAAACTTGTACCCTAGTGTTTCCTGGCTCCCAATTTCCAGGTTCTGGTATCTTGTATCCGTTCTAATGTACCGGTGACTTGTAAATTTAGATATAATTCTGTGTGACTTATGCCTTTGAGGATCTTCACACTTCATGCTTAACTGGTGCCTGTTGACTCCCGACACCCCCTAGAAAGCCACACTGGACGTGGTGGTTACATTCTGTACAGAGCTGGAAGCTTCTAGTTATGGGGCTATACTGTCAAGATTTGTCTATAAGCCACCTTCTATCTTGAAAAGGGGGAACATGTTTTAAGGATACAAATTCAGGTCTGAATTCTACAAAGAGGGGTTCAGTATGTGTACAGTGGGTACATTTACAGACAAATACAGGAGGTATTTTGAAGTGTCAAGGTCCAGAAGCCTGTGATCAAAGGCAAGCCTAGAGGAAGCCTCTACAGAGGCTCGGCCTTCTGTGGCACTGTGGAAAAGGGGGACATGCTGCCTCCTAACAACTGGAGTGGGATGGCTTACTATTTCCTACTAACAGCACCACCATCCATCAACAGGAAGTCATTCATTCTGTTTCCCTTTGTTACTATTGACAATGACTCCCCAGACTCAACCTTAGTCACTTCTGATTGACTCTTGGTCTTTCTTTTACAGTCATGGTGTCTCTTGTACTTGCCCCTTACTGGCTGGTGCTCAAACAGTTCTCTCAGAAACTCAAGGAACTGATGGTGCTCAAACAGTTCTCTCAGAAACTCAAGGAACTGACAAGTGGAATTGTCCTGCAGGAAATTCAACAGGCCTGTTTGCTTCGAAGTACAGCTCACACCTCCTTTGCTTGCTTTTCATGAACACAGGATTCTCAGCTGGCCAAACAGGGAGAAGACAGGCACCCGTGAGGACAGACTTGTGATGTGAGGCAGGATAAGGAGCTGGCCCCAAGACACAAGACAGCCTGTTTCCTTCTCGAGGTAGTCCCCTGACAGCAGCATGGCCATATGAAGCCTCCAGCATGACAAAGTCCTCTTAAATTATTTATATTGTTGCAAGTTCTTCACTTGGCAACAACACTGCAGACTCTGGTGATGGGCAGGCCCTTCTCTTTTCCTCACTGAGTGGCCTGCAGGGTAGACCGTATTCCTCAACCCAACACTCAGACTACAAGCACTCACAGAGTACCAAAGACTGAGTCCCCTTCCCTCACTTCCTGACTGGCCCTGGATCACATGCTCTACTGTTCTCATCTTGCCTGACGGATCTGCCGGCGGTGGTTGGCTCCACCTCATGTGCACTGCGCAGCAGCCCTATTGTTTCCACAATGGTCAGCGTTCCCACTCTGGGCCATTCCTGTCTAGGTATAAGATATTCTTCATGGAGCCTTTTCTGGTACACTGTGGTGGATAAAATCCCTCTGAATCAGCAATATAAGGGCCAGCACTCAGGGAACCTTTTATAAATCTGAAAAAGAGAATCTTCCACAGTTTCAAAATGGTGCCCTGCCCAAATCCCTACGTTGCAGACTGAAGGTTGACGTCCCTCACCTACAACACGGTGTGAGTGACTGGGCACCCAGGCTCTGGCCAGGTGCCTCCAACAGTCCAGGGGAGGCAGAAATGCCAGCCCTCCCTTTCCTCCCACACACTGCTTCCCTGTTTAGCAGCCTCCTAGTTCATGAAATCACTGCCTTGGCAGCATGACTCAGCTCCTCCACCCTTCCTACACTGGAGACACCATGGTTCCTCACACAGGGCCCATCCCCACCTACTCTCCCAGCTGAAGGAGTGACACACTCTTCTATAACGGATCTCTGAAGCCAGGGCTTCTCAGGGGAAGCCAGCAATCAAATTTTTCCTCCCTCCCTCCCTCCCTCCCTCCCTCCCTCCCTCCCTCCCTCCCTCCCTCCCTCCCTCCCATCCTTTCTTCAGCTCTACGGCCTGCAAAGAACAAGACAGACAGCCACATGTAATAGCTTTTATTAGTCAGAAATAGTTCTGACTCTGGCATTTAAGTTATTGTGCTAGTTGGTTAGTTTTTGTTTGTTTTTTGTTTTTCTCAAGACAGGGTTTCCTTGTGTAGCCCTGGCTGTCCTGGAACTTGCTCTGTAGATCACTAGTTAGTTTTAATTGTCAGTTGGCATGAGAAGAGAATCTCAATGAGGAATTATCTGGATTGGCTATGCTGGCAAGACTGTGAGTAATTTTCTTAACAGAGTTAACTGAAGGGGGAAAGCCTACCCTGGGTGTGTCAGCGCCATCTCAAGGGTTGGGTCCTACAGTGTGTAAGTGTGTGGAGGTAGCTGCTGACCTGACCAGCTAGGACAGAGGGACCTTCACCAGTTGCTTGGTAAGAGAACTGGGCTTGCCTCATGAGCACCAAAGAAAAAGAGGGGTTTTAAAGGCCAGGTGGGACTTCGGGGAGACCCCTGTGTCTTGGTGGGTCCATTCTCCTTCCATTGTCTGGCACAAAGTAATAGAAGCCATCACAGCAACACTGCTCTTCAAGAGCAAGAATGCTGCTGCTGTCATCAAGGTTCTCTGGATCATAATTTGAGGTCATCTGGGGCCATGAAAAATGTCTTGCTGAGCAAAACTACAAAGCAGTGCACTTTCTGGTAGAACTCGCCCATTTAAATGCTCTGATCTACAAGCACTGGCTGCAAATTAGCTTCTGTAGTGTCAGAGTATTTCCTATCTGTCCACATGATACTAGACGCTTCTCCCAGGCTTGGAGACTCACTGGGCCAAGCAATGTTCTACAAGCCACTGATGCACTAGCCTTAGAGGGTATGTGCTCAGATGCACACTCCCAAATACACATAGGCACACATGTATGCACACAAGTAAGCACACACTCTCACACGCTCACATGTTGTGGGGTGTGCGTGTTCTCCAACTGTAGAACTCAATCACTGGGCACAGGAAGCCATGGCACAGAGTTGCTGGGAAATGTCCCATGGGATCGTTCCATGAACATTTCTCAAGAACTTCCCACGTTCTGACTCTGCAACCTTTCCCATCAGTTCAGACAAATATTGTTCAAAGAAGTATAGGCAAAAGAGAAGCAAACCGAAGTCCCCGAGGAGGTTCTGATGAACTTGGAAAAGGAGGGAATGTTTATGTAGGTAGGTATGGACAAGTCACAGTACGTAACATCGCGCCATGCGTAAGGTGCCAAATTTGACCCCACTGCAATCACCCCAATTAATCACTTACAAATTTCCTTTCTTTTTGGTCCACAAAGATCCGATTAAAGATTACCTAAGAATTACTTCAAATTGAAGAAAGGAACAGGCTAGAATTCAAATTCTGTATAACTGTAGGCTACACGAACCCAACCCTTTTGGAAGCTATACCATAGTTATTGGATGCCTCCGCACGGAGTACGAACACCTAGGCACCAGGCTCTGTCAATCTCTCTTCTGAGAGTCAGGGTCTATGCTAGGAAGGAGACCGCCCCCCATGGCAGCTCAGCTCAGCTCTTCAGTCTAGGGCTTTAGAGGGAAGGAACATTGTTGCTTGGGGATGGTGGTAATGGTGTAGCAGGGGCATAAGCAGTTTCCAGCATGGGGCTACATGCCAGGCACCCTTGAAACGCTGAATGTAATTAACCCTTACTGTCCACAATAGCCTCCAACAACTGGACTATGAGTCTCCTGATAGAACAGAGGAGGAGAGAGGGGCGTGGGGCAGTGAAGGAACTTGTGATGGGCTGAGAATGGATTTCAGGTGTTTCACAATTGTGACCTTTGATGCCGAGCTACATGGCTTGTGATGCCACAGCCTCTGGGCTTTGTGGGACTGAACTGACTCCCCCCCCCCAAAGGAGGCACAATGGAGTCACTCCTTCAGTGTGGTGTAACACAGTTCACGCTCATTTCTTATAAACAAGAGGACTTTTCTAACTCCAACAGAGATGCTGTAGCAATGAGGGGTAGCAGAGCTTTCCATAGAAGGTAAAAAGGAAGCTAGAGGCCAGCAACAAATAAAAACTGCCTTCGTACTAGCAATCTCAGAGTGAAATCAGGGTCAAAGTCTTTCTGATGACTATCAGACACTCCCCCAGTGCTCAGATAATGGGCTACATTTTCCTGAGCCAGCATGACATGCTAGTCAAAAACAGAAAAACCAGCTTTTTCAGTCATAATCTGCCTACATATTCCCAATTCTCTCCTCTCTTTTTCTCAGAATTGTTTTCAAAAGGTTTTGTTTCTGCACATTTATTTTCCCATGTGTATACAGATGTCCTGATCAAATTTTAATGTTCTCAGGTGGTAACCTACTTAGTTACCAGAGCAATTTAGCGTAATTCGGCAGCACAAGGCTAAAAGGAAGCAGGTCCTTCTCTGGGGTAATTCAACAACAACCTCTGCAAAGCGGATTCAGCAATTTACCTTGGGCTTAAACGCGATGACTTTCAGAACCATCTCAACAGTGAATACCCCCGTGAAGACCATGTTCAGAATGTCCATGGCATCGTTGAACATCTTGGACTGCTCGTAGTGCTGCGGATGAAGGCAAAGCTGTCAGCATTTCAGGACATCACGTCCTTGCCAAGGAGGTCCCCTGCCATCTGCACCCTGGGGGCACTTCCCACCCTCCAGTATAGCATCTTCTCCGGGCAATTCAATCCCGTACTGCAAGGGCATATGGTGAATGTCCACAAAACACAGAGTGGGTGTCCACAACACGGTGAGGATGACTGGACGATGGAGGCAGTAACATGCCCATTCTTTCAGTTCAAGGTAAGGGGGAGTCACCCTTTCTCTGTTGGGAGTGACGCTCAGGTCCTTGACTAACACACTGCAGATACCACCCAAATGTCTATGGATAAAGGTAGAATTGGATTAGTGATAAATCATATACTATTTAGGTTTATGTCTTATTAAAGGTGGTATTACCCAGGCTTTACACCTTCCCCTAGAGCAACATACAGATCTTATCATTTTTAACTCTAAGAACGTGTGTGAAAATGTGTGCTTGACTATAGACCTGTCTTCTGCAAAGAACCCAGAGTTTGGTTTGCTTAAGTTCTTTAAGCCTGGGCAGAATCTGGTTGTAGAGCTTGGTTCTTATTCCCTGATCTAGTGTCCTATCTAGCAGACAGTAACTGTTGAAGATTCACTGTTCTGCAATCTGACTTGGTCAGGGTCAGCAAGAAATTACTGCAATTCAGGTCAATATTTAAAAAAAAAAAACAAACCACCAGGCGGTGGTGGTGCACGCCTTTAATCCCAGCACTGGGGAGGCACAGGCAGGCGGATCTCTGTGAGTTCGAGGCCAGCCTGGTCTACAAGAGCTAGTTCCAGGACAGGAACCAAAAAAAAAAAAAAAAAAACCTACAAAATCTTGCACTATCACACTGGGAGCCCCCGAAGACAGAAATGTAACTTGGGTTTTCCTTTTCTACACTGAAAGCCGCTGTGACAGGTGCAGACCAAAGTGTTAGATATGGGGCAAAGGGGCTGGAGAGTGGCTCAAAGGTTAAAGGCACTTGTTCTTACAGAGGGCCTGGGCTCAGTTCCCAGCACCCACATGATGCTCACAATCATCCATAGCTCCAGTTTCAGGGGAGTCAACCCCCTCTTCTGACTTCTGTGGGCACCAGGCACATACATGGTGCACATACATACATGGCAGCAAAACACTCATACATGTGAAATTAAATTTAAAAAAACCTAAAACTAATTTCAAGGTGTCAGACTTGACTAATTCATCAGAGTCCTTTGTCCTGAGGAGGGCGTAGAAGACCTCCCACATCACTCATGCCATGGCCTGGGGTAAGGTTCTCAGTGCCACCAGCTGGTAAGGACAGAAACCAGGACAGAAGCTGTGGCATCAGGGCTTTGGTACTCAGTCACTCTTGGGTCTCACGATCCACACTGATCGCCACACACACACGGTCCACGGAAGCACTACCCACAACTCTGTCACCCAGATAGCCCCAAACATAAAAGTGACCTCATGAGTCCACCACGAGAACAGTCAGGAAGAATGAAACTCTGACCACACTAGAGTCAAACCCCTTCTCAAGGGAGGTGGCGCATGCTATCCTTGGGATCTGGGGTACAGGGCTGCGTGGCACACCGAGACCTGGTCCCTGCAGTGACCTCCATTTTTACCTGCATGGCCAGGCAGAGCGTGTTGAGCATTATGAGGACGAACATCATGTATTCGAAGGGCGAGGAGTTCACCACATACCAGAACTTGTACTGGTAGGGGTTTTTGGGGATGTATCTCCTTAAAGGGCGCGCTTTCAAGGCGTATTCAACACACTGACGCTGCAAAGATAGAAAAGGACAAACATGGGGGTTTGAGAGCTTCCAGGGAAGGGGCACACAGTGGTCGTCAGCCTAAAGAGCTCACTCTGGCCCTCAAGGAAATGACCACGAACAACAGTGAATCTCTGGGAGAACCTAGACTTTGCCTTGTGGTAACTTCGGAAGCAGGTGGAGCAGCCACTGTGCTGGCTCAGATTCTGCTGAGCTCTGCAGTGTCTCTGACTAGGGGTCGGGGTGGGGGCCTTGGACCAAGCCTTGTCAGGGTCTTTCCTGGCCAGCAAGTGGTGATGCAAAGTCTGCCTGTGTTGTCCCCCACAAGAGGAAGTCAGCTAATGACAGGCATGGAATCTTCAACAAGCCCAGAGGCTGAGTTTACTTCCTGAGGCGGGATCCTCTCTGGATCCTCTACCAGATCCATAGAAGATGCCTGACCAGTCTTAATGGGGTGAGAGCTTACCATGCTCACCTCAGCATCTCCAGAGAATGGTTAGAGTAATCTAAGGTTGCCTCTAAACACACCACTGGTCTTCTACTTGCTCTGGGACAGACATTAGTTCCTTTTTGTAGCAAGCTGAGAGGGATCCTCCAGTTGACCCCTGCCTCCACCCTTCCCTCCACCCCTTCCTCCACCGCCCTACCCCTCACCTTCAGCTTCATTCCAGACACAACAGGTTTCAGACAAGTTCTCTGTTTGGAATTAGTGTCATTCTGACTAGGGAAACCAGAGTGAAGCTTATATGGGACTTCTCACACACATGTAACCCTAGCTCTGCATGGCTTACCTATCCTCGTCTTCACCCATCTTCCATGAGTAAGCAAAGAAATAAGCCAAATTCTCCCAGTTTATCACTGGTAGGGGTTACAAGGACACTCTAACACAGCAAAGTTCTTCCACAAACCAAGCCAGCATGCCCCCACACGTGGTTACAGCTGCCACCTCGGCAGGGATACCGCATATACCATGGCCACCCCTGCAGGAAGCCTGCACTGCCAGATCATTCTTGCTCACCAAGTCACCATAAAAAAACAGAACACAGGAAAACCCTCAGAATAGACTTGCAAACTCATATGCTAAAGGTTCAAAACAATGTGTGTGGGGTAACTCCTTCATAGCTTCATAAATAATCTCTAAATAGAACAAGGAGCCAAGATCCCAGGAGCAGAGATGAGCCTAATATCACTGAGCAGGTGCAGGGCAGAGCAGGGCAAGAGCACAGGCTCCTGGGTTCCTTGCTTTACCACAAAGCCAGAGTCAAGGCTCCTACTTCTACCACATCAGCCAAGACAGGGAGGAGACGACAACGCCAGCAAAGCCACAGTCCTCACACTTCCTACTGAATGACAGCATATTGACTGAAGACAACTGTGGTCCCCAGAAGACCTCTGGGAATATTCTGGCTCCCTACTGGAGGAAGAGGATGCCAGCTCATTGGGTGGGCAGAGACCACTGCGCCTTGCTCTACAGCTGTGCCCTGGGAGCACAGGTGAGAAGAATCAGCCCACAACAGCACAAAGGTGAAGAAAGTTTCCACCAGCAGATACCAAAGAGCCACTCTATGGGGACTGTGTGAGTCTGAGTGGCTTCTGGCTCGGGGTCACAGTGCAATGCAAGAGTGGCAATACTATACCATCATCACTGGTCAGTCATGGCCGTGGGCTGTGGCTTCAGTCCTCTCTGCTTCCCCACCACAAGCTTGGGGACTGGTTTCCCCAGTCACAGTCTTTTCTGTGTCTGGTGACTAACTCTGCATAGACTCAACATAACTGAGGGTGTGGTCTGAACGGGACCTGAGCTGGGGCAAACCCTCTCCTCTGTGTAGCAAAAGCCACCGAATGAGGAGGTGTTCTGCTCTTGCTTTGAGGGGCAGAAACACGAACAGCGTGTGACTTTAACCTGATTTTTGTCGAGCTCACAGTTCTTATACTCCTTCTCTCCCTGCTCCTGGAAGGTGACGATGACAAAGCCCACGAAGATGTTCATCATGAAGAAGGCAACAATGATGATGTAGATGATGAAGAAGATGGAGATCTCCACACGGTAGTTGTAGACTGGACCAACATTCTCTCCGTTTGAGTCGATAGCTTTATACAGCAACCTGGAGAATAGTAAAACTGGGTGAGAACCTGCCAACCCCACAGTCCAAGCAGCCCAGCCCACTGTCCCACAAGAGGCTCCCAGAATTCCTCGGCACAGTTGTGGGGGATGGGACACCAAAGCCTCTGAGCACAGCCTGGTCATGGAGGCATCTTAAGCCTTGGGTCCAGATAGCTAGTATCTAGGTGAGGGGTTACCCAGATATCATCGTTCAGAGACTATCTGGAGAACTGAAAACTCAAAAGGATTTCACAGTCAACAATGCAGCCTTCTATTAACAGATAAGAGAAAAAGAACATCACACTGCCATATGGAAGGCACTGATAATTACGCGTGCACTGACAGACACCCAGTACCCAAACAGGATTTCTCAAGTTAAGGGGCGTTCAAGTGTCAGACGGAACTCTTAAGGACATTACCATAAACCTCCCCAACTTCAACCAACCTATTCTAATGCAGTCAGTTCTTCTCGACCCCGCCCCACGTGCACTTCCACGCCCTCTCTTTTTATCTCTGCTTCTTTCTAGAAGGGCAGATGTTACTGCTATCCCCTTCCTATCGATGGTCAAGAAGCAGCTAAGTGCCACAGTCACAGTCCTCAGGCACAGAGTCCAGAGCTGGGCTCAGGCACTTGTAGCTCCAAGCCCCAGGCTAGATCACATCCCATCAGCTGCCCCAATAGCTCACTAGGGCACATTGTCCCAAACCTGGCATCACCGCAGTGCCTGGCTCTTACTCCACACCTTTTCTCCTAGATCAGCAGTTCACTGAAGCTGAAGGTTCTGAGAATGTCAGTCACAGTCACCCGAGACTCCTGGCAACCAGCAGGGACCAGCCTGGGCACTCCCCTCCTGAAGCTCCTGTGTGCATGGCACATCTGAAGGGAGCCAACAGAGTGCCGGAGATCCCCCTCTGCCTTTTATTTTCTTCCTTCTGGTATATTAACTAGCTCAAACCCCAGCCATTCATCCGGACCCTATTCCATACTAGGTATGATTATGTGACATTTCTATTAACTCTAGGCTCTGAGGGAGGAACAGTGCCACGGTCATGTGATTTCCTCCACGTTGCCTAATGCAGCATGTTGCATGGAGTTGATATCGAAGGCATAATTTAAGAATGAGTGTTTTAAGCACCCTCATGAAAGAAATGTCATGGTGGCACGCTCCATGCCTGGCACACCTTAGTGTTCACGATGTATCACAGTGAGTGAGAGAATGACAGTTTGGATGCTGTCAGATACTCTCGAAGAACACCAGAAGGGCATCTGCCAACAGCATTTTACACAGCAAATGCCTCTCAGGACCTCCTAAACCACACCCAGAGATGCTGTCCCAGGCCTTCTTGACTGAAGCCAGAAGTAAGATGCAGACGTTTAACGCCTGCCTGTTCGGATGGAGGAGCCACGATGAACAAGAAATGATGCATGCATGGCTGCCCAAAGCTAGTCACAGGTAAGCTTGCTAGCGGTGAAGAGCAAAAGTAGAACCCCTCTTTTGGAAAGATGACAGCCCAGAGTCCCCAAGGAGCAATCAGGGGCCTCATGTGGAGACTGGATATTCTTTGTACTTACGCAGGCCAGCCCTCGAAAGTCGAGACGGTGAAGAGTGCCATCATGGCTGAAAGGACATTATCAAAATTGAAATCACTGTTCTGCCAGATCCTCTCACGGACCACGGGACTGTCGACATCCCCATCCTTATAAAGAATGAAAAGCCCCCTAGAGAAGAAAGGAGTTGGAGTGGCCTTAGCTTCACATATGGCAGCATTGGGTCAGAACATCGTATGCAGCCCCAGCCAGGCCACACACCTGAGCACAGCCCAGATGGAGTTTCTCCTTTGCTCCTCCACATTTAGTCTGCTCTATACTTCAGGTAACTTGCCAGTAACGACTAGGGGGAAAGTGCATTCTCCAGGGCAGGAGTGGCTAGGGATCCAGGGTGCCCCTGTTAGCAGTCAGACATGACCCAACAGTCAATGCTTCTCACATAAGAGAGTCTAGAAATACATGTAGATGAACCAATACTTTGGCCAAAAAGTATTGAGAAGCAAGCCAATGTATACGCTTACACACATGCTAGTTTCAACAAATCTCATCCCTCTCATACCATTGATATCTTCAATCTTCTTTCCAAAAGAATTCTGTAATCAATGTCCCATGCTACTTCTTACAGAACTGTGCTTGTGGGAGGAAGCCACAAGGTAAAGCCTACTGCTGTTACTTCACAGCGATAGGCAGCTGGGGGAGAGGCCCACAACACGACACCGTGGCTGCCCTGATCCGCTTGGTGAGGGGGCGGTGCTCTGCGCCCCTCGGTCCAGGCCAATAGCATCACTGGAGCCATATGTTGTCATCGGAAGATTATATCTGATGCCCCATGGTCACAGTAATTGTTCAAGGAAACCCGAACCAATGCATACAGGGCAACAGCTGGACCCCAGCCAGTTGTAACTCAAGGTCAGGGACACAGATTTTCTATAGTCTTAAGCTCTGGGCAGTGTATGCATGGACTGAGAATATTCTGTATTTACCGAACATCTTAGAGTATAAGGTGTGAACATTTCTTGCTGTTTCTCCATTACTGGCCATTGTGAACAGAAATATGTCCAAAATGTGGACAAAAGGAACAGGAGCAAAGAAGTCTTCCAAGTCTCATAGGACAGGGTAGCCCACTCCTGAACACTGGGAACTGAGCTGCAAGTCTGGCTTGGGAGAACACCATCCAAAGTCCACTTGGAGAGCAGGGAAGACACTGGTGACCTCTGGTCACTGCTATTTCAGGATTTCTTCCCTCAGTTTATAAGATCTATACTAAGCAGCTAGAGCCATCTACTCATTTTGGGGGGTGATAAAAATGTTTTAAACCTTAAGAGAGGTGCTGGTTCTCAAATGTGACTACACTGTAATTTCACGTCACTTGAATTGCGCCAGGACTTGGGAACAGAAACAAAGTAAAAGATCACCATCCTTGCAGGCATGAGCCGATTGGGCAGGCCTCTCGCTCCCGGACCCAAACCCCTGAAGTGCTAATGTGAGTGACTCTATTTCTTCCTCCAGCTTCCCCTGCCTGCCCTCAGGATACCCACCTGCATTCTTCTGGGTTACTTTTGGCCTCGTCTGTGCAGCGATAGAATTTCCCCTAAATACAAAGCAGACAGAGAGTCAATGGAGGGCTCTTCTTATAGAAACCAATCCCAGCCCCAGGTGAAGGGTCCCCCTACCTTGAACAACTGGACCCCAATGCATGCAAACATGAACTGGAGCAAGGTGGTGACAATCATGATGTTGCCGATGGTTCTGATGGCCACAAAGACACACTGGACAACGTGCTGGGGAGAGAACAGAGAGAGTACGGAAGGCTGCTACCCCCCTTCCTGTTTTAGTCATAAGTCAACGCCAGGCGGCTTCTACGCTTGGGTGCCTCTCGACATGAATATCTAACTATTCCAACCTTATGCCTGGTTTTCCTGGCTGCCCACTGATGAGTATTGTCAATACAATGTGTGCTTTTATTTTTATTAATTTTTTATTACATTTAGTTATTACATGTATGTACATGCATGTGTGTATGTGGAGGACAACATGTATGAGCTGGTTCTCTCCTTGTTCAGTTCCTTGCTTAGAGCCTTAACCCACTGAGCCAATCCCCGGTCCAAGCACACTTTTTATGTGCCTTTTCTTGGGTTTCCTCCAAAGAAGTTGGTTTAACTGAAAGAAACACCACCTGCACGTAGGTACACAAGACACCTATCCCTAAAAGAACTCACAGAGGCGTCAACCCTTTAGCCTGTTGTATAACCCATAGGAGAATGGAGTACAACTTAAAATAAACATGGAGAGATGCTATTGATAAAGGAGTAACAATTATTGTAATTGCAATGACTAATATCTCCCATTAATAAAATGAAAGTAATTTTGCTGTGTGGATGTATGTGGATCTATGCCCCCATGTGCATGCCTGCTCATGTAAGACATCGGAAAAGGACAGCGCATGTCCTGCTGTGTCAGCCTCTACTTTATATTCTTGAGACGGGGTCTTTCATGGAACTCAGAGCTACGACAGCCACCAGGAAGCCCCTTGCTGTCTCAGCCACTGCACAGGTAGCACTGGGGTTACAAGAGCGTGAGAGCATGCATGGCTTTTTAATAGATCTGGGGATCTGAACTCAGGTCCCAGTGCTTGTGCAGCAAGTGCTCCTACCTGCTGGGCCACATTTCGTTTTCACAATGACAGCACTAGGCAGAGGAAGCTTTTTTGGTGGAAAGGTTCCACTTTGAGCCTCAGCTCATTTCCAGACTAGAACAGTTAGTAACTGCAGGCATCTCCAACCCACGCTAGCCTCACTCAAGAGAAGGGTCAATACCTTAAGTCCTTTTGCTCTGTTGATTGCTCTGAGGGGCCTCAAGACCCTCAGGACCCTGAGAATCTTCACAACGGAGATGGCGCTGGATCTGAGGGAGGACAGAGGTAAAGGTAAGAAAGCAAACGGCACGTCGCAGGGCAGGATGGGAGCCTGGACATCAGTGACATCATGTGGCCATCTCTTTAATGACATTACATAACCATGTGGAGTTGAGCTGGTCTCTCTTCAGGACTTCAGTCGGTCCCGCTCCTTTCTGCCACCAAGCAGGCCTCCTGTCTCCTGCTCCTGAGGGAGCTCAGGCACACAGCTTGTCTTCACAGAGGCATTAGGAACTGACTTTGTTATTTTGATGTAAACACTAGTCTCCTGACATTTAAATTTTAATGTTTAAGTTTGGGGACCTATGCTAGGGCATTAAATCTGGTAGGAGAGATGGGCAGCACCCCCTAAGCAGCACAAATCCCGGGGTCGGGGGTAAACAGTGTTCTCCTCCAAGGATGGGAAGGAGGGCATGACCTGAGGGGCAGCTGGGAAGGCCTCGCAGTGAGGTTGCATCAGGTGGCAGGAAGAGCCTCATCAGTTGTATGGGAACAGGTCGTGGTGAGGCCCAGATAACCTGAGAGTTAGCATGAGGGGAACAGGTAGTGATGAGGCCCAGATAACCTGAGAGTTGGCATGAGGGGAGCAGGTAGGTAGTGGTGAGGCCCAGATAACCTGAGAGTTAGCATGAGGGGAACAGGTAGTGATGAGGCCCAGATAACCTGAGAGTTGGCATGAGGGGAGCAGGTAGGTAGTGGTGAGGCCCAGATAACCTGAGAGTTGGCATGAGGGGAGCAGGTAGGTAGTGGTGAGGCCCAGATAACCTGAGACTTGGCATGAGGGCTTTGGATCTGTTGCAGGCTGTTTGAGTTAATCAGTTGGGTGTGGCTGCAGCACCGGCTTGGGAGGAAGTGTGCAAGAGGAAAAGCTGGGAAGAGCAGGGACAGCTTGAGGGTTGGTGAGAACTGTGAGAGGATTAGATCGAAGGTTCGACTGGCAAATGAATCCAGAACTTCTTCCCCAGGCAGCAGCTGCAGCAACAAGGATGGCCGTTCTAGGCCAGAATCCTTGGTTCTTGTTAGGGCCAAAGTGGGCCTCAAAATAGCAGTGCTGCTGACAATGTCCTCACCTACAGCCTGGGCTCAGCTCACATTGGACGCTGACTGGATAAACAGAAGGAAACTTAAGTAAGTTAGCTAAACTTAGTTTAACTTAGGAAACATAACCTAAACTTAGCATTTGTCAGAAGTTGGGTTTCTATTTGTCAAGAAAAGCCATTACTTCCCTTATCTGCCCCAATGGTCAACTACCTTGTGCAAAGGGTTCCTGGTTAACCCAAACAGCCTGCGGCAGACCAAGCCCCACCAGCTAATTCTCAGACCGTTCTGGTCAACACCCCTTCTCCTGCCGCTACCCATTCTCATAAAACTGACAAGGCTCTTCCTTCTGGTCACTGTTCTCTGCCCTACCCCGGAGGCAGCCCAGCCATTGATGCTCAAATAAACCGTTCTTCTTCCCACAGAGTGGTCTAGATCAGCGCTTTCACTGTGCCTTGCTCATAGTCCTCTCCAGTTCCCTTTAGCTATGGGACTTACTACATGTGTGCTCACATTGGGGTACCAGCAGGCAGGGCCAGAGCAGAGATTGCTCACAGGCCAGCGGGAGGCTTAAGTGACGTCACATAAGTTGCAAACATGGTTGATGCCCCCCGGGACTGCATAGGGTAAAAAGACAGCACTCAGCCCCACCAGAAACTCTTAGCTGCCCCCAAAGGTTATAGCCACTATGTATCCTGCAAACACAGGAAGCGGAATGGGGTCCCGAGAGCTCGCCAAGGCCAAGTTCTTGCACTGAAAGAAAACTGCCACCCAAAGAGGAGACCCCGAGTTTCGGACCAGGCCCGAGGGGAACCCAGTTTGCTCTCTCCTAGTTGAGATGTTTTTCATTTGCTGATGAAAACCAGTCTCACAGAAACAATAAAGTCAACCTAGCAGCAGGTACAAGACAAATGGACACAGAAAGAGACAGAACTAGGAAAGCAGGAATGGCCTCAGCGCTTTCTGACGCGGGGCAAGGAAAGCCATCCTGGCTGGAGTCATCAGACGGCACCCAGCTTGAACGAATTAGGTTCAATTCCTTCCGAATACTTACTGAATCCCAAATGACACCAGAGACACTCCAACAACCAGCATGTCCAGCAGATTGAAATAGTTCCTGCAGAAAGCCCCTTTATGTAAGAAAGCTCCGAAAGTTGTCATCTGTAAACAGAATCATGCACCATTTACTTCCTCCTCCTCCTCCCCTCCGGGGTTCAAAACCATTAAACAAGAAAACCTGGGCTCTTCACAAAATCTTGACAGGAGCACAACTCTGTTAATGACTGCCTACAAGGAAGACAAACACAACAGGACTGAGTGGCTGTAAGACCTACTTCACAGTAAGTTATAAAAAAAATGGAAAGGGGTAGCCGTCCAATGAGAGAATTCAAGTAAGAACACAGCTCTGACATGTGCAAAGAGCCTGCCTCTGGACAGACATGTGGCTATGTTGGTGAGAATGCCAAACTGAGCTTATCTATCCAGGGCTGGCCTAGACTCTCTAAGGTCATGGAGCACACACTGCCTTCATTAAACCCCCTCAGCGGGAGCTGGAGGCAGCACCGGGCTCCTGCATCCTGGGGTCCTTTCCCCCTTAACTTAGTTGCTCCAGTTGTAAGGATTTTCCAGTTTCCGCTTCTCCCAAGACAAGAGATTCGGTAATATCAGGTGTAGCAAGGAGGTGGCTGGATGGTGCTACAACTAAGCGCCAGGTTCGTTTGCATATTAAGCAGCAAGCACACAGAGTGGGCACTCTGGTGTGGTTTCTGCTGGCAACAGGAAGAGCTCAAAGGGCAAGTTCTCCAGATGGGAAGATACAGTGTTAACCCAGGATTTCATCTGGCCCAAAGCCCATGACTGAGTGCTCATCTGACAACTCAGAAAGGCAGATGGTAAACAGAACCTCAAGTCACCCGTGGAACAAGGCTTCTTCATTCAGCTTAAGAGAGAGGCAGCAAAAGGCAAAAACAAGGACCTGGGGTGGGGTCCTGGGTGCTTTGCACCACAGACCTTACGGCAGGGCTGTGAGCCTTGGCCACTGCTCCGCCATGATGAAGGGAGGACTAAACCTGAAAATACTGGCTTGCTTTCAGGTAAGAAAACTCCAAGTTCTCTAAGATTTGAAACAGAACCAAACATATTTGGGGTGGGTGGTTCTGAACTCATTATCAGTGACACAGGGGATGCTCCCTGTCCACACTGAGGTTTCCTCAGCAGAAGATTTTGTGAGGAGCCCGCATCCCCAGTTGCCCAACATAAAGTACATTTTTTTAAAGGTGCACACACAGAAACTTCCAAATACTTTAAAGACAACTATGTTTAAAATGCTTCATTTCTCAGCTTCTTCCCACGAGGAGTTGGCTGTAACAATCGAATCAGAAAGCCCAACTCCTGGAGGCTCTTAGCTGTGCCTCCAGACCTCTGATCATCTAGGAAGGAACTTCCCCCTGGGGTGCTCACAGTCGGGACAGAGGACACACGATGATGTCACCTGTTAGGGCATGCATGGGCAGTACATTCAGATACACCGCTGGTTTGTGCAGATGTAAGCCCATCCCATTGCAACAGATACAGGACATCTCCACACAAGTAGACCCAAATTATCTTGCAAGACCTGTTGCAAGCAAATAGTGTGCTCCTATTCAAGAACACAGGGACCAACCACACTGCAGTCCCAGGGGCAAGGAGGGGGTGGCTCCTGTCATAGCATGAGTGCGTTTCCTCTTACCTGATGTCAGGAAGGGGAAAGGGAAGCTCACACAGAGTCCTATGTCCATTAGTAGTGAACAAATTTCAGAGGACTTTTTTTAAAGGAACAAAAATATAATTCCAACTAGAAATGAGAAGCCAAAGTAGCTCCTGCATGCACTCAAAGCTAAAAGAAAAACAGCAAAAACACATTGGTATGGTCACAGGAAAAATATCCTGTAGTTAAAAAAAAAAAGTTGAGCTTCACCACAGAAGAGCAAAAAAAGTTAAAAGCACTTCACGCATTTCTCCTGTGCCTTCCACAGGAGCGGGCCGCATCACACAGCTGCCTGGCCCGTTACCTTCAAAATGATCTCAAAGGCAAAAGTACCAGTGAAGACATAGTCTGCATAGCCTAGCACCTGGAAGGGAAGCGAAGAACGCGACTGTTACTGGGGTGGCTGCATTAGAAGAGGGGGTCAAAGGAAATGCGTTACCTTCAACAGGATTTCAACCGTAAAGATGGCTGTGAAAGCATAGTCAAAGTAACCCAGAATCTGCAAGGCACAACACATGGCAATCAGAACAAGGCACCCCAGTAAAGCTGTGGCAGATCCCTGTCCATGGGCAGAACCCCCAACTTGTGGCCAGAGACCCTTCTCCCACACAGGACCATCCTCAGGAGGGCTGAGACACACGAAGGGCCCACCTCACCCATGCATGGCTCCTCTTTGTGACCACCAGGGAATGTTGGGGCCTCACTTCCTTTACCTGCTCAGGCTGACTGGCTTCTCCTACCCTGGCCCACAGGGGCCGATTTCCGAAAGTCCTGTGTTCAGAGCCTTCCCTCTGGGTGAACTACAGTGCTCGCAGCACCTGATAAATGAGGATCCTACACGTATCTGTGAGCTGTGAATGTGGCTGAGTGAAAGAGGCTGCTATCTGGCCGTGCTCCAGATTAGTGGAGAAAGGCTGGTGCGGCTGAGGGTGCAGCCTAGCGAGAGATGCTCTTGCTACCCGAGAGTGAGGCCTGGGATCCGTTCCCTGCACCATCAAGGCTGACATTTTAAATATTCAAAATATAAATGACAAGATACTAATGGCATAAAATAGAGTCAAAAAGTTTCATGTGTCCCTGTGGGCCCAGGACGATTTAGTTATCATGTGATCTGCCCACCCCACCCTCATACGCCAGAATGGTTCAGTTTGTGAAGCAGGGTTTGTATTCAGTACCTTCCTCCTGCCACATTCCATACCCAATGCTGCTTTCTGCCAAGACTGGTCCTTGCCTTTCTGGGCCCACAGAAAGAATAGACTGACCTTGAGTTTCAATGTTTGGTATAGGCTACTCTACCAGCATTCCTGAATCCCACCTAGTATCTATGAGTCTTCTGAGCTCCTGATCCTTCAAGGTTCAGAGGCAGGTCAAGTGAAGTCTGATTGCTCCAACAGAGTTACTCGGTGTGCTGCTGACACCATGACTCTCAACTAGAAAGATGACAGCCAAGGCTGCCAGTACACAAGGCTGTACTGTGTGCTGATCTCATGGAAATGGCTTTATTGCATGTCTTTCTATCTGTCTATATCCATTCTCCATCCATCCATCCATCCATCCATCCATCCATCCATCCATCCATCCATCCATCCACCTACCCACCCATGGAGGTCAGAGGACAACTTTTAGTTATCACTTTTCTCCTTTGACTGTGAGTCCCAGGGACTTAGCTCAGGTGGTCAGGCATGGTGGCCAGCGCCTTTACCTGCTGCTGTATCTCGCCAGTCCATCTACAGCTCTAAGAACTGAAGATATCAGTGTTGGGAGGACTGCAGAGACCACTTAGGTGTACTCTTCTCATTATGTCTCCTCTGCTGGAGCCACCACTGGAGCACACATTGCCTCTTCCCATAGAAGAGGGACCTGTGCCTATCTTCTATGGAAGTTGGGGTGTCCATTTCTGGGCTTCAAGACATTGCTAGAGGAGTTCTGTGTCAAGCTGATTATCAGGCCCCAACTACCTTTCCCTCATCCCCTCCTCCGTTACTGAAAGTACCTGGTCACCACACTGCTGTGACACCGAGGGCGAATCTGAGGTCTTACGCTGAAGGACTTTCTTCACGCAGCCTCTCTTTCCCTTGCCACTAAAAACTTAGCTACTGTTCAAATGAAACACTGCAGTGATGTAATAGCAGCGCGCGCGCGCGCGCACACACACCTGTCTAAGAAGACAGGAAACAAGTCAACAGATGCAAGGGGAAAAGACTACGATAAGAAGAAACATAAATCATTCCTCGTGGACACTTTCCTGGACTGGCTCCTGACCTGTGATAACACGATTTGTTTCCAGACACATTTTCTGTCTCATGCTTCATTTTCCTGATGGAACTCCACGACAGAGGGGTGCTCCGTCCATTGGAATACACAATGAAGCTAGCCTTCAGAATCTCTAAATCAAAGCCACGTCTGTCAGGGTGGACTGAGGCGGACTCGGTGCCTTCGCCTTGACACGGACTCCTCCTGAGCCTCAGGGGAAAGTCCTAGTCCTTGTCTCCTGACAGGAACTGGGAACCGGGAGCTACGGCTGAGGGTGAGATTATCAAGGCAAAGCCAGGGGCACTGATGGGTCAACGTGTCTTAATCCTAAAATCTCTCTTGAGCTGATGTGCAGAGGAGACAGGCAGCTGTGACAGCCTTGAGCTCCTGCTGCCTCTCCTGGGCAGCGCCTCGGCGGTTACTGGACAGGCCCACAGCTGTCTGAATATGTCTCTGGAGTTTCTTCAGGGCTGAGTTATATAAACCGCTAAGAAAGAGAGCCTGAAGCAAACACTAATTTAGGAACAGGGATGCTCTAACGTGGATGCACCACGGCCCCATCTGTAAGCTACAACACTGGGTGAAGAATTGAAAATTTAACCCCCGCCTGTTAACCCCAGGGCAGTCCCACCCACGTCTCCTCTCTCAGAGGCTTACGGTGTTCCGGAATGAGTGGCTGCGGATGGGATCCTCAGCTGCAAGGGCGGCACTGCTCAGCATGATGAAGACCAGGATAAGGTTGGTGAAGATGTGGTGGTTAATGAGCTTGTGGCAGCCCACACGGATCCTGTCGAGAAAAGCACTGCATGGGTACAGGCCTGAGCCTGCTCGGCTCCTCCAGGCTGTGGGGCTTCTTGGAGGAGAATCAGGAGGGGGCTGGCCCACCATTAGTCCCACAAAGCCTACAGCTAGCCTGTGGTGGGAGCAGTTTGGGGCTGGGAGTTCCACGGAGAGCATTTCATCAAATCCTTACACATGGGGTTACTGTCCTCAAAAAGATGAAAGGCGGGACTGGGGACAGAGGGGTGGCTCAGTGGTTAAAAGCACTGGCTGCTCTTCCAGAGGACCTGGGTTCAGTTACCAGCACCTACATGGGGACTCACAACCTCTGTAATTCCAGTCCCAAAATGCCCTCTTCTGGCCTCTGTGGGCACTGCATACATGTAGCACACAGACATATAGGCAAGCAAAACAATCATATACATAAAAATATGAGAAAACTGAGGTTTATAGATATGAAGGATATGTTAAGATAATGAAGCTAGTAAGGACCAAGGTAGATTTCAAATCCAGGCATTTCTACCACCAAATTTTTTTTCTAACACAGCATAAAGCCTGACTTATGAAAGAAGACTGGGCCAAATTAAGTTCCTTGAGTAAACTACACAACAAACTACAACCCAACTTAGTTGCAAACTAACTGAAGGCCTAGCATAGGAAGATATTCCTGCAACAGACTCCAAGTCTCTGGCCGCCAAATGATCAGCCCATGCTCAAGTACGGCCCAGGCAGTGCTGTGGCCAGACAAGGGGGTCGCTCCTTCACTTTGGAGTCTGTCCATGATGACATCTCCACATTGCAGGGCACAGTTCATGGATGGCTTCAGTCTGACGGCTGCTCTACTAAACTGTCGAATTTAAGTGGCCCCAAGTTTTTATTTTAACACAAAGACCACGACACATTCCCTTCTTTATCCACAAAGGAATTGTCTTGCAAATACGACCTGCAACAAGAGAGAGTTGAAGTCTCTTGCTGTCTGAAAATTTTGTCATAAATGTCCTATTTTTAGAAAACTTTATTACCTCTGTTTATTCTCACTCTTTTCTCACCTCTCTCTCCCCTCTTCGTGTGTGTGTGGGGGGAGGGCACAGATCCTACAGTATGAATGTGGAGTTCAAAACACAATTTTGGGGAGTCAGTTCTCTCCTTTCATATGGATATGAACGGATCAAACTCAGGCCCTCAGGATTGGCAGCAAGCACCTTTACCCACTGAGTCCTCTCACTGGCCCATCAATGTCCTATTTCTAATTCAATACCGATCCACAGGTACTCCTTAGGTGGTGAAGCAGAAGTGCTGTATTGTCTGTTCACATGCAAGGTTCTCTTTGCACTCTGCGATGGATTTCTCACTGAATCCTGCAACCCTGAGAAGCAAACAGGGCAGCTGGGTCTCTCAACCCAGAGCCAGGTCTTTCACGATGGCTCGTGGGGCCCATTAGAACCTCTCCTGTTCCCCTGAGGTGCCATGGGGCCGGGTCAAAACACCCTACTCTCAATATTCAGACCTAAAGAGTTACTTTTTCCCTTGGGAAAAAATAACTTTTAATTTTCAAAACTGAGTCACCTTTATATGATGGTGACCCCTCATTTCAAGTTCCCCCATCTTGGGTTACTTGGGATTGCGCACTTCCTGGGAGGTTTGCACACTGCAGTAGCTGGGCCTGGAGAAGACGTTCTAAGACAATGAGGACGGGGGCTCTTCTGGGAAAATGAACCCGTTCCTAACACACACACACACACGCACGCACGCACGCACGCACGCGCGCACACACACGCACACACGCTATGAACTACAGGCACCACAGTCTTTTCTGTTGATTTCTTTTTAAAGGATGCTCAGTGAGGAGCTGTACAGAGATCATCAGGGTGGGCCAGATAACTGCGCAGGTGAAGAATTTGCATGCAAGTCTGACAGCCTGAATTTAACCCCAGAACCAACACAAAGCGGAGAGAAAACCACACCTGTAAAGCTGTCCTCCGACTCTACACACGGTGGCACATGTGCCCTCCTGCCATTCACACACAATATCAACAAATTAATTTTGTAAAGATCATGAAACTGTCAACGTTTTAAGGACTTGAGCCTGCCTTGCTTCCCACCCGAGTCTCGGCAGGGCCTGTGAATCACACAGTGTTCCTTCCTGACAGCCAAGAAACACTTCGGCAATTCTTCTAGAAACCTTCCAGGAGCTACCTATTCCCCCGGCAGCCCACTTAACCCCAGACGATTTAAACCTAGAAACCAGCTAGTAAACAAGACTTCTTCCTCTCCCAGTCTATGAGTCATCCCCATATTCCTGGTGAGCACCTTATCATTTTAATATGAGAAATGCTATTTTAAGCATTTTCATAGAGCTGAGTCAAACGTATACACCTATAAAGCATCATGAACAATACCATAAAACTCAACAGGGGGGAAAATCACCTATAAGGATCTGAACGTGAAGATGCTGTGCAGAACCTGCAGACAAAATTCTTATTCCACAAAGCACATTAAGACAAGATCCAGCCTGGTGGCGGTGGTGCCTTTAATCCCAGCACTCAGGAGGCAGAGGCAGGTGGGTCTCTGTGAGTTCGAGGCCACCCTGGTCTACAAGAGCTAGTTCCAGGACAGGTTCCAAAGCTACAGAGAAACCCTCTCTCTCTCAAAAAAAAAAAAAAAAGACGAGATCCACTAGTGTGCCAGAGGTGGCCAGTGTACACATCAGGAGAGCTATGGACCCCATCATAACGCCTTACTGAGCTAGACACTGCCCTGTGGCTCTTCCCGTGTAGCGAGGTGGGGGTAGGGATTCTAGAGCATGCTCCTTCCAGGACTCTGTCACACCCCCACGGGAACGGGACACTTCCTCAGGTTAAATGCATGTCTAAGGCAAGGAAGAGAGGAGGGGCTGAGGGGAACTTGTGGGGTTCAGGAACACTCAGGATCAGAGGGGGGCAGTGAAACACTTTTCTTTACTCCACCCTCACTACCCTCAAGAGTCACTGTAGAGAGATGGCAGCAATGGAATTAGGAAGAAAGTATTTACGGGTTGGTCTTGCTAAGAATGAAGAAAGCGCTTCCTTCGGGGATGGGTGCAATCTTCTCCTTCATGTTCAACTCTGAGATTCTGCGAGGACGAGGACCAGCAGGAACCTCAGGCTCATCCTCTTCTTCTTCCTCTTCCTCTTCACCTACTTTAAATGGAATGGCTTTTATAGGTGTGAAAGATTACATATGGGTCTGAACTATTGTTCTCAATGTCACATTAAAACGTGGCTTACACGTTGACATCTACTGCTTCCAGCAATGGAAACCTCCCCTTTCCTTCAGAGTACAGCTGCACGCACATGGGTGGAACACCCATCTACGTCTGGTGCACTGAGCTATGAAACATGGGAAGGAGGCATCCTCCAGGGCACAGTATGGCCACAGACACTGGTGAAAGCCTCCCTGCCATCCTCCCAACATCTGTCTGGTTCCCCACCACCCCCTTGCTCACTTTTAGCTGGAAAATCTGTGGATTTCCAGTCACAGGCATTGCTTGTCCTCAGGCTTTGACACCCGACAACCATTTCTCCAGCAAGAGCTGTGCCTATCTGTCCCTCTTCCTCTTCCGCAACCCGGGATTTAAGTCCATCTGTGCTACCTGTGACTTTGGGGAAAAGCAGAGCTAATCTGCTCTCTAAGACAATGGGGCCATGACCTTGGTGGCCTCAGCAGCCCAGTGTGTGGACTCCTCATCCCCTATCTTCAAACCTCTGAGCCTCTCTGCCCCACATACCTGGCACATCACAGGGTGGGTAAGGGTCCTTATCTTCAGTCTCCTCCTGATAATCATCAATTGTAACCTAGGACAGGAGAGGGAATGCTGACTTAATGTGCTTCAAAGGGCCAAAGTCAAGAGGGCCGGTCTACCATTCGGCAGTATGAGGGTTCTTATGCGTGAATGTGTGTGTGTGTGTGTGTGTATGTGCTCACATGCACACATACATGTGCAGAGCTAGCAGTCAGAGATTCTGCTTCAGTCAAAAGGCCCAAGAGCAGGAAAGAGATAGGCCACTGCTCGGGTCCCAGTCAGTGGGCAGTGTCTGTAAGTCTCCTTTTGCTATGCCAGTGCAGGCACATACACTGTGTGAGAACCATATCTAGACTCCTGTCTCTCAATTAGACTGTGATATATGGAGGTAGTCTAGTGTTTGATTGGGATTTATCAATTCGACGAACAAACACATCACAGAAATGTCCAGAGCTGCCACAAGTGTGATGAAGCTGATAGTGCAGCCTTGAAGCCTCTCAGCACACCTGGACTCCAAGGTCATGTCTGAGAACAGTCGTCTACTAAAACCCCTGACTGTATCCCCCACTAAGAGGACACTAACAGAATCACAACCATGGGTTACATCTGACCATGTAGTTGCAATTCAAAACAAAACAAGTCGCCCAACTGCTCAAATGTCCACATCCTACGGTGTAATGTTGGCAAATCATCTCCTTCTCTAACTCAATCAGAAACCTCAGTTCCTATACTGTAGGCTGTATTTTCCACAGCAGAATGTTCCACTCAAAGCTGCTTTCACGGTGTAAGTGGTAAGAATCACACAGAGAAGTTATTTTGGAAACATACCTTGTTGTCACTGTTGGCTATCTGGTTCACTTCTGGTTTGTTGTTCTTTTTGTTTTCGAGGCTTTCTTTTCTACAGAGAAAAGAACACAAGAAACCGAATAACCACACTGCTGTGTACTGAAGGGCTAGCCAGGATCCTGAATCAAGAGTGCTGGATGAGGAAACACTGATGACAAGACGGTAGGGCAACACAGCCCTGGGGCTTCCTGTTCATTGAACGCAACAGAGCCATTCCACAGCTCATCTTATTAAAATCCTCGGCCGAGAGCTAATCAGCACTGGACGTATCATTTAATTCACGACACCAAAACTCACTGCAGGGATTCTTTAAGTGCAGAGATGCGTGACTTCTGTTCTTCACTCTGAGGATAAGAGTCACACGCCTGGCTTCTACCTAGGAGTCCCTTCTCTTCACTTGGTACCATGTGGTCACCCATAATCAACTCAGCTCTTGGGAAGCATGGCTGAGTCCCCAGCACCCCTTGCAGCATGGCTGGGCGCTCCTAGCACCTCTGGGGAAACGCCTCAGTGCAAACAGGATTACCTGGCAATTTTTTTCCTTTCTTTTTCTTCAGCTTCCTCTTTTTGAGCAGTGTTCAAACTTTCAGCGTCAGCCAAGTTGTCTACAGCAATGGCCAAGAACACGTTCAGCAGGATATCTGATTTGAAAATCTTAAGGTACAAAGTGTTTTTAACTGCAGCAGTTGATGATGGCAATGTCACACCCCTCTGCTTGTGGGGGCTGGGAGCGGGTGACTGACCCTAGAGTGATACTCAGTACAACTGGAGAACCTGGTAAAATCCCACCTTTAAAAACAAGGGAAAAGCACAGATACCTATTCTGGATATCCACAGAGACCCACTGAATCACACATTTTGCTGTCTCCTTGCTATACTGCTATACCTTCATGGAGCGCAGGTGACTTCTTCTCTTTGAAAGCATACATTGTAACATACATATTCAAGGGATTCCTTCACAAACCAGAGGCCTTCAAAGGCCACATGTGATTACAATAATCTCATTGCACAAAATAGCAGGAGGCTTTCTCCTCTAACATGGGCTCCTGAGCCTGTGGTCGGTTCCTTAACTCTTCAGTCTGCAGATACCCGTTGTGGATGGTAAGCTAGATCTCCTGCCAGGGGTGGCTAGGCTGGGTTCTGAAGGCCCCACTGCGGCTAGACTCGGGGTTGAACATAATTTTGCAAACGATAATGAATCAAGCAAATAAGCTTTTAAATTTTGAAATTATAAAACTGATTGCGTGTTTTGTAGAGCTTTTATGATGGAGGAAGGTCATTGGTTAAATAATAAAGAAACTGCTTGGCCCTCATAGGTTAGAACATAGGTGGGTGGAGTAAACAGAACAGAATGCGGGGAGGAAGAGGAAGTGAGCTCAGATGCCATTTCCTCTCCTCTCTGGGGCAGACGCCATGCCGGTGTGCTCCAGAGCAGACGCGATGAAGCTCCGACCCAGGATGGACGTAGGCTAGAATCTTCCTGGTAAGCACACTTCAAGGTGCTACACACATGAATAAAAATGGGCCAGGCAGTGTTTAAAAGAATACAGCTTGTCTGTTGTTATTTTGGGGCATAAGCTAGCTGGGTGGCGGGAAGCCATGCGGGAGCCAGGAGCCGGGGCAGCCAGAACGCAGCCCACCGCAGCTCCCACTACACTTTTAGAAAAACAAAAGTTTTTCTACTGAGACCACGAGTCAGAAGATGCGGTTATATCCTTATTCACTAGTATTTATGAACTGAGGAGCCTAGGGAGCTGAGCATCATCCACGAGAAGGTCTTGTGCTGGGTGGCTGCTTCCTTAAGCCTGATGCTCAGCCTATAGCAGGGGCAGGGAGGGGGAGACAGGAGCAGTAGACTGTGGCCCCGTGTACCCTGTGTATTAGAAACTTCCAGGTGGGCTGCTGAACACATATATCAGTGAAAGCTAACAAGGGCCTAATGGTAAGATTGCTGCAATGGATGCCATGCCTAAGTCTTTCAAGAGGACGGAAACATGCTGAAACTTGGGGAAAGCACCCCACCTGGGCTAGAGATAGCATGGGAAACACGGAAGCTCCTCAGACAGGCTTTGCAATGGTGGCTTAGACAGGGTCAGCCCTGGCAAGAGCTGTATCAAGCACGTCTCTAAGAAGAGATAATCCCATTCCTGGCCTTGAAACGACACTAAACTTTTGGGAAGTGGAGCAAAAATCTGGATCACTATATCACCTGCATTCGGAGGCATGGCCCAGACCTCCTAAACAGGGGTGTGCTGTGGACTCATTCAGAAAGACAGAGCACCTCGGGCAGGCCAGCCCTGCTGGGCACTGGGGATGGGAGGAAACATGATATAGCGAGCATCTGTTCCAGTTGGAGACCGACAACATAACCAGCTCTTTAAGGACCGAGTATGGTGACATACACTCCAAAGAGCTTCAACATGGAACCAGAGAGCAGTGGCAGGAGACCCCGGAGAGGCTATCATCAGTCTGGAGGAAACCTATCCGTGTCCTCACAGGCCTCTGTGCGACTTCCGACCCAGGAAGCTGTCCTCTGGTTGGGAGGAAGAGGACTGTCCACTGAAGCTCAGTGGACAGTGGACTCTGCACACCAACAACAGGCATGGACAAAGTCTGAGGTGAATTCAGAGGAGCTCCCGGGAGAATAGGGCACTAGAATTGAGCCCAGGGGACTCAGAGATGTGGTGGGCATGCAGAGAAAAGCACTGCCCGTAAGGACAGCAGGGCAGGTGGCACTAGGGTCTCCACCCTGAAGAAAGTCCAGTGGAGGGCTAGAGAACACAGAGATGGATGGACTCCAGAGATGTGGACCACTAGGGACTCATTCATAGTAGGACTTTTTAAATCAGAAGGGTGGAAAACATGGGGTGTTTGTGTCTGTACACCTGCTTATTACATGGGGTACTCATGTCTGTACACATGCGTATTACACGGGATATTCGTGTCTGTACACATGCTTATTACATGGGTGCTCATGTCTGTACACATGCTTATTACAGGGAGTGCTCATGTCTGTACACATGCTTATTACATGGGTGCTCGTGGCTGTACATATGCTTATTACATGGGTCTCGTGGCTATACACATGCTTATTACATGGGTGCTCGTGTCTTACACATGCTTATTACATGGGTGCTTGTGGCTGTATACACGCTTATTACATGGGTGCTCGTGTCTGTACACATGCTTATTACATGGGTGCTCATGTCTGTACACATGCTTATTTGCCACAGGTAAGAAGATTCTTCATATGGTAGGGCTTTTGCTAGGCATGGAGAAGCCAGAGAGAAAACAGACACAGCAACCAAACTTTACAAGACCCTGAAGGGGCTGGTGGAGGTGGTAAATGAAGTGACCCAACAGCCAACTGCTGAGGTCTAGGATCCATTCAGAAGGGAAGAGGAATCAACCAAGCCAGAGAATGGTCGCATGCCAGGATATAGAAGACAAGTGAGCAAAGCAAGGCTGTGACAATCCAGCCAGGCGGTGGTGGCACATGCCTTTAATCCCAGCACTCAGGAGGCAGAGACAGGCAGATCTCTGTGAGTTTGAGGCCAGTCTGGTCTAGACGAGCTACTTCCAGGACAGGCTCCAAAGCTACAGAAAGACGCTGTCTCGAAAAACAAAACAAAACAAAACAAAAAAAACAAAACTGCAACAGCAACAGCAACAATCCACCAGGGGGCTCTCACTGGGTGACAAGGATGCAGCCATGACCCCCCAGTGACATAAATAATCATAAACAAACATCAGGCTTCTCTGCTTGTCCTGTGTGGAGACATGACATGAAACCCTTTATCTACCAGCACCTGTATCGGCGCCTGTTCCTGTGTGACTCAGACTATATGGCTCCCATTGGCCATGTGGAGAGAAAGGCAGCATGGAGCTAAAGAAGGGGAAGGCACTTGTCTTCCTTACCCCTAAAGCTGCTCCCATCATCACAAGCACCAGAAAATTCAGAGAGAACAAGACAATGCTGGGGATCACACAGTCCTGGTAGTTCCGAAGGATACAGTTGCCACAGATGAAAAGGATGATGAAGTAGATGCAGACAATCATTCCAGAAGAGGATGGGCCTCCATAGGCCATGATGCCATCATACATCACCGCATTCCAGTCTTCGCCTGTCAGGATCTGAGAAGACAAGGCTTGGGTCAGACACGGGCAGATGCCTCAAACCACAGCTGCTATGCCAGAGTTTCTAGGACACTGGTAACGCTGACCTCCGGTGTTTTTCATAGCCCAGCTCACAGTGAAATGGATCCATCTGCTATCCTGTTGAAGCTTCAACATTTATCATCATCATCATTATTATTATTTTGGTTTTTCAAGTCAGGGTTTCTCTGAAGCTTTGGGGCCTGTCCTGAAATTTACTCTATCGATCAGACTTGAACTCACAGAGATCCGCCTGCCTCTGCCTCCCAAGTGCTGGGATTAAATGCGTGCACCACCACTGCCCAGTTGTTTTTCTCTTGTGATTTTCTTGTGTTGTTTTCAGTGATGTTGTTACTTGTTTTTCTGGTGCCTTTACTTATAGATTAAAATACACACACACACAGCTGGGGGGAGGGAGGGAGGGAGGGAGGGAGGGAGGGAGGGAGGGAGGGAGGAAGAAGAGAATGAGAGAGAGGGGCCACTGGTATCTTTTCTTATGCTTTTAAGCATACCATATTTCTACAACTGGCTTTTCTCCACTCACTGATATTCCTGGAGACCCTGACTGTAGGCTCTTCTCATTCATTTTACTCAGTACGTAGTATACCACACAGCAAATGGCCTTCAGAGACAGGGAACTTTATCCATTTTCAGAACCAGAGAATTCTGTCACATGAACGTGTATAAACTATCTCGAGTGGAAATAATCAGTTGCAAATGTAATCTTCTCTATTGATGATACCTGGTAATCCAGTCCATTCTGAAATCCAATCAGATAAATACAGACTGCAGTTTTTAAAATGCTACCCCCCTTGGAAGAGAGTGTATCTTCTATGCAAACCAGAATCTGACAGCAAATGGGCAGATAATTAGAAAAGAGGCTCCTGACTTCATTCCTGAGAAAATTACAAAGAGACACCATTTCGCCTGTCAGGCTGGCAGCAATTATGAAGGATAAACACCCACCTAGCAAAGGGAAGGAGGGAGGCACAGGCTGCCTCCACGCTGCTGCCCGAGGGTAAATAAATTCCACTATAAGCAGAGCATTGTCAGGGGACCAAATACGAGGAAGGCCATTTGCCCAGAAGTCCCACATGGAGGACATGTTCTGCACATCTGCTCTCTTACACACGCCTAGTGTATCCTGTGTATTCAGACCCATCCACCAGAGCGCTGGGAAGGGATTGGTCATGCAAGCAATGGCAGCTCACACTCATCGTTATGATGGTTTTGGAAGGAGGGTGTCACTTCTATGGGTCAAATAGGTGGCCCATTTCCAAACGATAAAAGCAAACTAAAACAAGGCTCCAGACAGTATGTGGACTAGGCGACCCCCTGTGCCAACTCTCTACAGTAAGCAGGAGGGATGACCATGAGCAACCCTCTATCTAAGAGTACTCGGGAACCTGGTGAGGAGTGGTTACCACCCAGGAAGAATTGGTGGCCGGGTGGAATCTTTTGTAACACTTACATTTTGTGCCATATGAATGTATTGCAAGAAAAGGAAACATGTGTTTCCTAAAAGAAATGAGAAAAATAGTAACTAACCAGCAGCCACAATTTTTAAATAATTTACAGAAAGACTGCAGTCTATCGTGGGTTTCAAACTGTGGGGTGTGACTTCCTACGAGGTCACTTAAGTGGCAGGAGGTCATAAAGGCCCTGGAAAGAGTCAAAGGTTTCTGAACACACAGCAAAGATGAGTTCAAAAATCAAATCTTCAATGGGCCTGAGATGCTCCTGGAAGCAGTCACCCAAGCTGCACTGCACAACGTCCATCAGCCTTAGGTCTGAACTCACAGTATGCCCACTGAGCACTGGGCACGCTCTCATCCCATACAGTGCCAACGGACCCTGCCTGGACCCTGCCTGGACCCCGCGGCCTGGGCTCCCGCGGCCTGCACTGCAGACTCCTACAGGCTGTGAACAGCAGTGTTTCCAGCGCACATGTGAGGTTTTCTGCCCTTACAGAAACGCATGCGCTTAATTGCAGAAAACAGAGCCGCGCACTGTTTTCCTAGCACAGCTCCTCTCCAGGTCGCTCTCACAGTAGGGTAACTTTGAACTGGACTGTATTCGAACATTTGATTTTAAAAATTTCTATTTCAGTTGATGGTTTGAAATTTGTAAAAGCAACAACAAAACAACTTGTTATATAAAATACGATAGAATTTGCAGACGTTTCTGTAAAGGGCTTTAAACATGCTTCTGCTGTTTTGTAGAGTGCATAATTATGCTAACCGACATTCTAGGAGAGGACGATTATAAAATCAAAATATCATTAATCTGAAAATTGATGACTATGCTGTACATTTTTCAGTATTCAGTGTGTGTGTGTGTGTGTGTGTTGTATGTGTCTGTACATGTTCATATGGTATACAAGCAGGTCTAGGTCAGACATCAATGTCGGGTGTCTTCATCAGTTACTCTTCACCATGTGGTTTGAGACAGGCTCTCTCACTGGCTGGAGCTTACTGATTTGGCTAGGTTGTCTGGCTAATGAGCTCCAGGGACCCTCCTGTCTCTACTGTGCTCCCCCATACTGGGATTACCATAGGAACTGCCATGCCCAGCCTTTTATGTGGGTATTGGGGACCCAAACACAGGTCCTCATATGTGGCAGGTTCTTACCAACTTTACCTAAGCCCAAGACTTCTTTATTTATTATATAGGTTAGTATGCAAATTTGTATTTATATTTAATAAATGTTGAAAATGTATGTTTACCAAAGATGTGCTCTTTAAAATTTTTTAAATTTATTTTTTTTAAATTTTGTGTGTGTGAGAGAGTGAGAGTGTTTAGGCATAAAGTTTTTTTCATTCTTTATGATTCATTACAAGCAATAGTTTGATTTGTATACACACACACACACACACACACGAATGCCCAAACACACCAATATACATAGGGTTATTAGAAAAAAAAACTTCTTGGGGGTGAAAATGGTTGTGAG
The DNA here is from genome assembly GCF_950005125.1 of Chionomys nivalis. Lineage (NCBI taxonomy): Eukaryota > Metazoa > Chordata > Mammalia > Rodentia > Cricetidae > Chionomys > Chionomys nivalis. Next base: position 26,095,389 of record NC_080090.1, on the reverse strand, counting down.
AAGCAGAATGTTTACACTGTGATTCTGTGAATCTCAAACGACCATGTGAGACCTTCATCATTCTCTCTAGACTCTGCTCCTTTAGAAAAGGATAAGTGACTTATCAAAGTCACAGATGTGAGCCCAGGGAAAGCCATTATAATACCTGTTTCTTGCCCTTCCCGTGACACTTCCTGTCTCTTCCTCAGGACTAGACATTTAGATGTTTGCTGATATCACAGAGAAATCTGGTGGGGTGGATGGCATGGGGAGCTAACCTGTCAGGTTCTGACCACAGCAGGGGCCCAGCTGAGAGCACGGGAGGAGGGCTCAGTATACCCAGCCCACAGGTAGCACTGCGTGCTGCTTTTCCAGTGACAGGGCCCCGATGGGACACTGTCTTCAGAGCCTACAAGCCAAGGGCAGAGACTGGCACAGCCCCTACCACCCAGATTCCCCTGACTACATATCAAGACATTCCAGATATGGCTTCCAAATTCACTTCTTGGCTTTAATCTATTATAATGGATTACAAACATGCCTCATGATATATAAAAAAAGCAAACAAACTAATGAATGGCAAGAGGATTTTAGAGTTTAGTTCCCAGAGGTCTCATAACACCAAGCAAAAGTGTTTTGGTTTGTCATATCACATAGGTAGTGGAAGATACTATAAAATAAGTTACATGACATAAAATTCTGCCCCAGAGGACCATGGGATGAGAATGATTGATAAAATGGCATCCTTGTGTCTTACTGAGCTGTAGGCAAATTCAAGAAGGCAAAGGTTCTGTCTCTCTGACTTCCACTCACAAGAGCTTCCGGGGTGGAGGCAGTGGGGAGGGCTCACCTGGAACACAGTCAGGAGTGCCTGGGGAAAGTTGTCAAAGGTGCTTCGCTTGGTCTGGGTCTCATCGAAATTAAACTTGCCACCAAACAGCTGCATGCCCAGCAGGGAGAAGATGATGATGAAGAGGAAGAGCAGCAGCAGCAGCGAAGCGATGGACTTCATGGAGTTCAACAAGGACGCCACCAAGTTGCTCAGGGAAGTCCAGTGCCTACAAGATAAGGCAGGGGGTAAACCCAGTGACCATCACCTCAACCAAGCACACACCGGCGCGGCACCCACATCTTTACCTGGTCACTTTGAAGATCCTCAGGAGGCGCACGCACCGGAACACAGAGACCCCCAGAGGAGACATGAGCTCCAGCTCCACCAGGATGGTCTCAGTGATCCCCCCACACACCACAAAGCAGTCGAACCGGTTGAAGAGAGAGACAAAGTAGGCCTGGAGGCCCAGGCTGTACATCTTCACCAGCATCTCACAGGTGAACAGAGCCAAGAGGACTTTGTTTGCAATATCTGGAAAGACAAAGCACAGGCATGTTCCTCACCCTCCCACCACCTCCTTTCCATCAGTGCCCGGGCAGACACGGCGAGGCCTCTCCCCAGCCTCTTTGCTGCGCTGGCAACAGGGGCCATCCTTATTGCTGCTGGCCATAACCCATGTGAGTCTGGAGAAGTCACTTGCATTCTCTGGGCCTCCATTTCACTGACTATGAATGGTAGAGACAGTTATCACATGAGTCCCTGAGCCTCCCAACACTAAACCTTTACGATTGTGCATTGAGACCACGCACATACCTTCCCCCATATAGAGAGAAAATAAATAAAGAAAAATAATAAAACCTGATATTGAGGAGTGACCACTTGTGGCATCCTAATGTCAGTTTTTATTTTTATTGATTTATATTCTTTCTCTCTGTGTATGCGGAAGTGTGGTGTGTGTGTTCACGTGTGCATATGTGTGGTTAATCAGCATGTGTGTGTGTGTGCGTGTGTGTGGGGGGAGGGTTGTGTGAACATGTGAAGGAGGCAAATAAAGATGCTGCATGGTCTCCTTGACTACTCCCCGCCTTATTCCCTTGAGGCAGGGCCTCTCACTGAAAACAGGCTGGTCCCAGTGACCCCCTGGTCTCTGTCCATCACACAGAGCTGGGGTTACAACCATACATTGCCATGCCTAGCTTTTCACATGGGTGACCAGGTCTGGGGATCTGAACTTAGGCCTTCATGTTCGTACAGCAGACACTTTACTGAGCCATCTCCAAAGTCCCAAAGTGATTTGTCACTAGCAACAAACATTGTAGACTAACGGCAGCAGAAGCGAATATACAGAAAGACAACTCAAGAGTTCAAAACTGTCCAGTCTAGAAAGGGCTCTTCCGGGGATGACCTCCATGCCCCCCAGTTCTGGCCATCCAAAGCTGCAGAATCGAAATCACCTACCAAAAATACTAAAGTGGGGATAAAGCTTCCAATGTGCCAGGAAGAGGTATGTATCAGCTCCAAAATTCCTGGGTGCTGGGCTATCTCAAGGTTGTGGTGTAAGTTAGCTGATATTGCACAATGCAGGCAAGACACCTTTTCTGGGGTGGGGCTCACTGAATCTGAATTGTCCTACTACTTCTTAATTCTAACTGGAATGTTCTACTACCCCATTACACGTTGCTTGGATAATACCGAATAGCAATTATCTGTAGGCACCTCTAATTCAGAACAAAAGAAGAACAGCACCTTCCCGCCGTACCTTGGATCTGTGTCAGCCAGTCTGGCTGATTGTAGTGCTCAGAGGAAATAGTCAAAGTGTTGAGAAACACCAGGACGATCACCAGCCAGTAAAACGTGACAGATTTCACGGCAGCCCTGCATCTCCTGCGGTTGAATCGGTTCCAGCGACGCCAGCGCCGGCTGAAAAACAAGTAAACATTGCTCCCTAGACCACGGACAAAGATGGCATCTCAGAGGCCAATAAACTTTACTGAGCAATAGGAGAGGTACACGTTAGACGGCTTAGGACAGAAAGAACGAGCTACAGCACAGGCGGGAACAGACCCCATGTAAAAACTGTTGGTCCTCACATGCAGCGCTCAACAGTATCATCTTGGACGAATTTTGGTATCACTTCCCTGCTGCTATGAATAACTCCAGGATCTGACATATACAGTGGTATATAACGTGCATGTAACGCCTGCAAGTGGGTTAAAGAATCTAGACTTCCACAGACTCACGTGCAGATTCAAGATGCACTGGGACACACACAGAGATCTTGTGGGTGCCATAGGGCACATGATCTATTAAGGGCAGAGGGGCAGAACCACTCAGCTTATTATATGTATTTGTGTAGCAGCTTATCATTATCAGAACGTATTAGGTGGCAGAGCCACCCATGACCGTAACCCTCTGGGGCCTTGTGAGTGTCAAAGCCGAGTGGGACGTGTGTCTCAGGCTGAGTCATCAGGTGCCCTTTCTAACTAGCAATGCTCAAAATATACCTTTAGGAGCAGATCCAATATTGAATCGTGTTTTCATAAGAATAAAACCAACAGACCCAAACAGACACGTGACATGTCCCCGCCCACCTTCCGTCTCTGTTTGTAATTAGGGAAGACATTTTCTCCCTTTGCCTGTCTCCTTTTGGGAAACACTCCCAATCTCCTTGTCATAAGGGGACAGTTAGGCACCAGAGATTGCTGCTCAGCAACATGGAGCGCAGGGAAGAACCAGCCGGGTCTCAAGTCCCTTCTCTTCTGGCCATGCTGTCTTAGTGTCCATCAAGAGGGCATTTCCTCTAGAGGCACGACTCAGGAGGGACATCTAGGCTGCTTCAGTGTGACCCTGGCTGACTCAACTGTGTGGCTGTGCTAAACACTTGCAACCCAGGAAGCCAGCGAAGGATGGGCACTGGGCGGTTTCACATAGACCTGGACCCGGGAAGTTGTGCTGTGCTTTCTTCTGCTCTGCAGCTTCCGATGGGATGAAGAGCATCTGGAAGCAGGATGAGCAGCACAGACAACTCTTCTGAGGACTCTAACAGCTTACAGCTGAGCTCTCCCGGGACACGTGACCCTACACACATAAGTAAGGTGGTCCCAAAAGGCTATGCATGGTGGGTTTATCTTGCACAGTAGTGACAAGGTACGAGCAACTACAACATCTAGAAGACTCAGTGTCATATCCCCTGGAAACATGCAGCACTACTGGATGGACTCTCCTGTGCTCAGTTATGTGTGGGTGGTAGGAAGCCTGCATTCCTGAACACTGGCTATGTGGGTGCCTGACACTAGTAAAATGGGGTTGCAAAGGCACTTTTCCAGGGTTGTTGGCCTTAATACGCATGAAGCATTACAGGTAAATGATAACTGCAAATTCACACATGTCCATCCCCAGATGGAAGGTGGGGCACAGGGAGAAGTACTTGTCTGCAAAGCAAAGAGCTGGGCTGGACCTTAATGAGCAAGAGCTCTCCACGGGCAGTGGAAGGTCTCCCGAGAGGAGACATCAGGCCAAAGACCCTGGAGGTGAAGGCACCAAGGCAAGACACCTATGTAAACAGGACAGTGTGGTATGGTCATTGAGTCCATGTGGGTGTGGATCTAGGAAGGGATGTCAAAAGCTGAGGCAGAAGATGAGAAGTAGGGACAGATTCGGAAGCCTTTCTACGGTCTGGTAACAGAGGCCAACAAAACAACTCTAAAATCTGACTCAAAGTCAGGTTGAGATACGATTTACACGTGGCAAGTTTATTCCTTTTACGTCTACACTTGGTCAGATTGTAGGACACTTCCATCACTCTGTGCTTGCTCATGGCCCGCATCCCCAGAGCAACACTGCTGGTCTGTCTTCTATGCCCATTGTTCTGTTTCAGAATCGTGATAGACAACCTTTTGAGGCTTTTTTTTTTCCTTACCCAAATGCTTCTGAGATTCATCAGTGTTGCTATATTATCAGTAATTTTTAAAAACCTAACGTTATTGTGTGTGTATACACGCACATGAGTTATGTTGTGTGGTGGTTAAATAACTCTATTGGGCTGGTTCTCCTCCACTTATGTATGTCCTGGGGTAGAACTCAGGTCACAGCGGGCACCTTCAACACTCAGCCATCTCAGTGACCTTCTCAGAATTGTTTTCCCTTCTTCCTATCACTGAGAAGTCCTACACCTTATGGATAAATCACAATTGATCTGCTCAAACCACTATAAACATGTATAATTATTACATATGTCTTTCTCTTACATCAATACCTTAGAGTTGGAATTGCTATGTCATATCATGAATGTAATTTTGTGAGAAATTAATAAATGCCATTTAACATGCCTGCCAGCGCTGCATAAAAATACCCGCCAGCATCCCTGTCAGAACTTGGCATCAGTAGACATTTGAATCTGATCTACTTGCATCAGTATGCAGTAGTATTGTTGAACTTGCATTTTCCGAGTAAACCATGTTCATTTCACATGCTTCTATAGCATGCTTTTCTCTTCTTTCTGACTTGCGTGCTGGAACCTTCTTTCTAGTTTTACATGGCTGTTCTGTCATTGACACTATCTTTACATAGTATTCTCTCTATATTGGATACTAGTCTTTTATCAAATATGGTTTGCAAACATTTTTATCAAGTTTGTGACTTATCTTTTTATTTTATAATAAAACAAAGTCAAAAGACTTAATTCTTTTTTGGTTTTTCAAGACAGGGTCTCTCTGTAGCTTTGGAGCCTGTTCTGGAACTAGCTCTTATAGACCAAGCTGATCTCGAACTCACAGAGATCCACCTGCCTCTGCTCCCCAAGTGCTGGGATTAAAGGTGTGTGCCACCACCACCCGGGTAAACGCTTTAATTCTTATGGGGAACCAATCTATCACTTTTTTTTTCTAACATGGATCAATGAATTTTAAGAAATCTTCACCTAACCCATGGTCACAATGCTTTTATTCCTGTTTTCTTCTAGAGTTTCTATAGGTTTGGGTGTTACATTTAGGCTTGGCCTACTGTTTGTGTATAGCAGGAAAATGCTGTAATTAATAAAGAATATATAGGAGAAAGTACACAAAATGCAGGCACAGGGTTCAATGACATTATAAAGTGAACACATAGCCTGCATCCAGGTCAAGGAACGGAATACTACCAGGTGCCTTGGATGTCTTCCTGGACTGTCTTGTAGGGAAAACCTGTGAGCAGTGGTGGGAGGGTGGGCAAGAAGGCAGAACATTGCTCACGTGTTGTGCTCTGCTGGTTTACAGGCTCTGACTCCCCTGTCCTGCTTCCCCAAGGCAGGGTGGTAATACTTAGACTGACTGGAATTTGGGGTACATGTTTAAACTCAAGTCTAGACCAATTAACTCCATGTAAAAGTTAGAATTTAAAACATAACATAGAAAGTCCAACACTAGCTCTCAGGGGGTAAATGATAAAAATGGAAAGACGATACTGACCTGAGTTTGGATTTCGAGATGGCTTGACTGAAAGGGAAGAAAACAACGTTCAGACTCCCGTTCGGAAGACTTAAGCATATGCTCCCATCGCCGAAGCAGAGAGGGCTGAAGCCATGCACAGAAGCCAGAACTCTGGTCCCCCGTGCTACAGCCGGCCAGCTGGTTAAGGGCAGAGCAAATGTCCAAGTGCTACTAGTATTGCCAAGAGGGGGTGAAGCAGCACCCTTGGGAGCCCAGGCAACAGAAAACTCTGGTTTCCTTCCAGAGTGGCCCTGGAACAGCCCAGATGTGGGGTCCTTCTCCTGTCATCCCAGAGGAAGCCAGGAGGACCTCTTTCACCTGCAGCCCCCAACTCAACAGTAGAGAGGCTGCTCCTGTATGAACCGCATCCCGGCTACTCTGATCACCGAATGGGTGAGGATGGGGACATAGCACGCCCTAAAAGCCCAGTGTTCTCATCTGTAAAATGGGGATGGCAAATCCATTCACCTCATTGGGAGGGCAGAGCAGGAAGAGAACAGAGGTGAAATCACTCCATGAGCCATTATGACATACAACATAGTGTGTCATTTTTATAAAACTCTGCCCCAAATGAGGTTGAGTTCTCTTAAAAATGACACCTGGACTTTACAAGAATGAGATGGAAAGGACACAGGCGGGAAGCAAACAAATTCAAACAGCACGGGGCTCCCCAAAGCAGGCAGTTCTTAGCACATTTGGCATTGCTGCCGGCCATCCCCAACCCCCGCTACTGCAGCCCAATCATCTAGAGAAAGCCTGGAAGCCTAATAGGATGGTGCCCCTCGTGGTCAGGAAAGGGTAGTGCAGGCATGGCTCCAGAACAAGGGTCTGTGAATAGCGGAGGGCGGGGCCTCCAGCTCCTGGAGATGAGGTTGGAAGGCCCCACGGATGAAAGAAAATTTGAGTATGTGGCACATTCTAGTCAGCAACTCGGCCATTCAAGCTCTTCCTTCACAGCACAGATGCCAAACCCAACCAGAAGGAGAATTCGGCCTTTACCCCCACCGCCGACACCCAGAGGGCCCAGTCTTGGCCGCGCCTCTTCTTTTCCACCAGCACCTAATGAACACAGCAGGTGGCTGGGTTAAGGAGCACACTCCCCAGGCTCTATCTTAGCAGGACAATTTCCTAGGCATGGGTTTGTGAGATGCTGGGATGCCCCCAATAGGCCTGGTACAGGGGAGGGGTACCAAGGGGATGGAGGCAGCCTGTTAGAACCCAGCTACTTTCCTACCAGAGCCGGAAGACTCCTATGCCCTCTGGGGTGTCTCCTCAGCATTAGCATCTCTAAACTGTGGGGCAAGGAGGACAGGCAGCCTCCACACTCACCAGAGACTTCCACAGCAGCCCTGGGTCTCTCCTTCACCACTTACGTTCTCCGTGTTCACAGATTCAGTCTCACTGGTGGGCATGCTAGCTGTGGGGAGAAAAGAAGGCTTGAGACAGTGTGCTGTGGTATGATGCGCCCTGGGGTGGGCCAGGTGCAGAGTCTCAGGAACCAGGAAGGAGCACAAGGCTGAGCAGCCAGGTCTCTCTACTGTAGGGAGCCTTTGCTTCCTGTAGATGCAGAGAAAGCCAGTAGGTGACTTTAAGAGACAAGTCTGACAGCCCAGATGCTTCCAAGAAAAGAAGGTGCCACACTGAGCCCTGCCACCAGGCCCGGGACAGGCTTAAACTCTCCACCTCAGCACTTACATAGAAGCCACCTAAACCCCTCAGTATGGAACGGTTCCTACTGCCCTCCTTGTGAATCAAGGGTTAGTGTCGTGGCTCACACTAAAGCTTTTACAACGCACGGAAGACAAGCTATTATGGCTGGGGTGCATGTTGAGGTCACGCACAGAAACTTTTCAAACTCTAGGAGCGTCACTCAGTCTAAGAAAGTTGATCTGATACCTGAGTTTCACCGAAGTCAACGTGCAGAAGATAAGTCCCAAATAAGCCAGCAAAAGGAAGTAGGAAGAAACGGTCTTGGAGCTAAGAGCAGGTGAGGGTTCTTGCCAGCTACTGAGCAGGGCAGGGTGGACTGCAGTCCTAGATCTCTGAACCCTGTGTCCAAATCAGGGTCCTCAGAAGTAGCAGAATGTAAAAATTGACCTGGTAGTGCCTGGAGGCTCAGGGATCCCCCTGAGCCAATATCTGACACGCGGCACCTGGAGGGTGAGGGACGGACAATCCTGAATGGAGCTACCTCGGGTGTCTGTGCAAGATGCTCTCATATAAGAGATAACTGATTTTACTGGGGGAGGGGCTGCAAATGGGGAAGCCACCTAAACACGTGTACATCTTTTTCCCGGGGCAGAATCACAATGATTACTCCACCCACAGGAAAGCCTTGCTCCTGTCGACAGGCAGTTCCCTGAACAAGGACTCGACAAAACTCAACCCCTGCTTAGGAGACAGATAAAGCTCACCACAAGGATGAAGGTGGGATCTGACTCAGACCCAGAGGTCAGAGAGCCATGTTTCCCAAGGGCACAAAGGGAAATCCTCGAGCCCTTTCCTTTTGCAGACACTTAAGAAACTGTGGAAAGCTTAGCAGCTAAGTACAGGCACACTCAGGCACAGGTTTCAGAAGCAGAGGCCAGATGAGTAGAAGCCAGGACTCGGATTACACTCTTTAACACAGTACTGGGCCTGGCTGCCGCTGTGAACTGCACTCCATAAAATAAATGAAGGACCAACATTTCTCAGGCTGGGTCAACACGGAGCATCTTTAACCAATGTACAGAGATTTCCCCATCAGCTTTCAATCTGTAGACAAGATGTTTCTCAGCCAAATATGTGAGATGTATGAATTAAGAGGCAGGCACGCACATGCGCATGCACACACGCTGAAAAACCAGTCTATGAGCGGGTTCAAGCAGGCAGCACTTGGGAATGGCATTCCCTGCTAATGTCGGATCATTTCTTTCAGTGAGCTCAAAGACTCCAGAAGAGAGGTCAAGAAAGCCTAGGGCTCAACTCGGGACTCATGTTTGTTGTGTCTTTGCTTAGTTACCTGAGCGGTAAGACAGTATCTCTCCCAGATCCATTTACCTCTGACCTGCTATCAGCAAGAAAATCTGGTTTCAGTACCAGCAGCTGAGCGGAGTCTCTTGCTACTCCCCAAGCTCTTCATGGAGCCCAGGGCCCAAGCAGCACCCCAATGTCCACCACCCTACTGGGTAGTCAGGGGTCCTGCTGCCTGCACAGAAGGACTTGACTCTGAGTCCCCTCTCCAAGCCCAATGTTCAGGAAATAGAACACAACATAGAGCAGTTCCTGAAGGGCTTAAGCCAGCCCCAGGAGACCTGGATCCTTTGGCCACAGCAGCCCCCAAAGGCAGCTTCTTACAAGTCACAGTGAGTGCCCCCTCTTCTTCCAGAACCCACAACAGCAGCTTGCACAGGTGTGTGTGTGTGTGTGTGTGTGTAAGTGGAAATGTGAGCCTTGTGTATGCAAGTGGCCAGAAGAGGGCATGAGATGCCCTGGAGCTGGGTCTACATGTGGGTATGAGCTGTACCATGTCAGTGCGGGGGATCCCGAACTCCAGACCTCTGAAAGCCGTATGTGCACGTAGCTTAGCACTGAGCCACCTTTCCAGTTCCCTTTTCTTCCCCACTTGGGAATTCCTTTCAGCATTCCTTCTGTGATGGTAAAGCTTCTCAAGGAATTGGGGTTTGGGGCAGAGCAAGAGGTGAGTGAGGCACACAACTGGTCAGCGGCAGAATTGGGTTCCCTTCCCGAGGAGCAAGGGAGCTGACCTCAAGTTCTTCTGTTTTCGTATCATTTTCGTGACAAGAATGAGCAGTGCTGATGGAGGTGGGTCTGGTATTAATCTGTTGCTTTCATTGGTTAATTAATAAAGAAACTGTCTAGGCCCATTTGATAGGCCAACCCTTAGGTGGGTGGAGTAGACAGAACAGAATGCTGGGAGAGAGAAGCCAAGTCAGTGAGTCGCCATGATTCTCCCACTCCAGACAGACGCAGGTTAAGATCTTTCCTGGTAAGCCAGCTCGTGGTGCTACACAGAATATTAGAAATGGGTTATATCAATATGTAAGAGCTAGCCAATAAGAGGCTGGAACTAATGGGCCAGGCAGTGTTTAAAAGAATACAGTTTCCGTGTAATTATTTTGGGGCATAAGCCATGCGGGCGGCCGGGTGCTAGGAACTTAGTCCACCGCTCTTATTACAACAGAGTGGCACCCAACGTGCTAATGAACTCCACATAAAACCTGAGAGGGCTTAAAAAGGACACAGAGAGAATTTAAGACAGCTTTTTGCTGTTTGTGGGTTGCGTGCCACAAAGAAATTGTCCTGACTCAGCAACAGGAAAAAACTGGCTCTTTTAAAATGCCGGGTTTCTGGGCTGTGCCGCCATCGCGATCTCTGTCTGGCTCCTGCTGGAGACAGAGCTTTTGAATGGAGCATTTGGAGTAAAGTGCTATGGCTTGCTTGAGGGCAATGTGGACTGCTGTGTGTCTGGAACTGCATGTGGCTCAGGGGCACCAAATGGCTCTGAGGCAGGAGCGGCTCAGCTCCGCCATGCTGAACTGTGCTGGTCTCAGGCAGGAACTACCGTAATTACCATAATAACAGCACAGTTAAGGTTTCGACTGGGCAGGACACAGGCGGTACCGTATTATCTGTATATGGTGCAACTTAAGTTTTTAAGAAGTGCTTAACATTTTAAGAAATGCTCCTGGATAGTAAAAAAATTACAGATTCACAATAGAACTGATTCAGACACTGTTGGATGAATGTACGTAGGCTTGAGAGAGAGAAAAAATATATATAAAGAATAAAGTTAATGTCTTAAAAAAAGGGTAAAGTCTTTAAAGAGACAGAGTACAGATAGTTATAGATTAAAAGAAATAAAGAAAAATAAGCCACGTAAAAATGGAAAATTCACAGAGAGTCTGGATTATGTACATTGTGTTTTCTTTAAAATTTTTGACTGTAAAGGAGCTAAGGACAGAGAGACATTTCATTACATGGGCTGCCAAGCTAAACCAGAATGGATATAAGGGTATTATGATTTCAGAATTTGGGACTAAGGATATGATGCTTTGGAGAGGGTCTTCTTTTGTTTTCACAGAGGATGCGACCCTGTGGATTTCTTCTATCCCAATATGGTATGATAGACCACGCCCTCCTGAAAGGTTACTGTGAACACCCTCAAAAAATTACTTCACTCAACTGCCAACTGAGATGACCCTGGCACAGAGATTATACCATGAAAGACCTAATTAATGACGCCCCCATTCAGCAGGAAGCAGTTTGGAGAGAAAAAACTGCGCCCATGTTCCCAAATATGGTTTATAAATGTTCTTTTACATTTAAAGGGGGATATGATATAGATATAAATAATTTGCATTGGTATGGATTATAAGGTCAATTTTGTTATGTGTATATGTATTTCTGATCTTGATTAAGGTATTGTGATTGTGTAGTTCATTTAAAAATATGTATAATTAAGAAATATAGGTTAATGGATAATCATCAATAGTCAAGCTTGTAGTCATGTTAGATTTTCTAGATATATAGAGATATATTTCAATTAGATAGACATTCTTCATATCTTTCAAAGACTGCAGAATATGACATTTAAAATATTTTAATAACTTAGGGCTTTTCATGACAATGAGACACGTCTGCTCCTGGCAGCACCAATCTACTTCAAGAGGATGATGGGCATCGAAGAGGCTCCTTATGGAGTTTGATAGTCATTTGGGCATGAAACTGCTCATGCCTGGACTGTTGCATAAACTGTACACAAAGAACCCGCAAAAAAAGAACTGCTGAACTTGCCGAAAGGTGAGATGGTCTTTCGGGGTTCCTGATTCATGAAAGAGTCTACGAGACATTCTGCAGGACACAGCAGAAAGTGACTGAACTGTCTTTGAAATTTTCCTGCTTCATGGAAATGTCTGCTGAAAACTATGGGCCTGTAGGCTGAAGATGGATGCTCCAACGGTACAGAGGAACTTTGGGTGACTGTCCATGCAGCAAGATGTCTCTGTCATTTCTAGAGTTTTCTTATTTCTTGTTTACTTAGGTAATATTATATCCTTCTGGAGTCTTTGATGGAGTTGAAGAATAAATAGATAGTTATAGTTTTCCTTAGTTATGATAAAAGATGAAGTAGATATAAATATTGTAACTGTAATTCTTGCTTGATAACTGTTTTGTTATATGTAATTTTACTATGTTAAAGTTAAAGTCTTTCTTTTTTGTTTAAACAGAAAAAGGGGAAATGATGGAGGTGGGTCTTGTATTAATCTGTTGCTTTCATTGGTTAATTAATAAAGAAACTGTCTAGGCCCATTTGATAGGCCAACCATTAGGTGGGTGGAGTAAACAGAACAGAATGCTGGGAGAGAGAAGCCAAGTCAATGAGTCGCCATGATTCTCCCACTCCAGACAGACGCAGGTTAAGATCTTTCCTGGTAAGCCAGCTCGTGGTGCTACACAGAATATTAGAAATGGGTTATATCAATATGTAAGAGCTAGCCAATAAGAGGCTGGAACTAATGGGCCAGGCAGTGTTTAAAAGAATACAGTTTCCGTGTAATTATTTTGGGGCATAAGCCATGCGGGCGGCCGGGTGCCGGGGATGCAGCCCTGCCGCTTTTATTACAACACAGTGCCGTGCTGTGACAAGCCTGATAAACTCCAGAGGTCCCGGGTGGCCCTTGAAGGCACTGGAACATGCTTGTGCGAATACATGTTGTTGACACAGGCAGCCATACTCATCTTGGGAAATGTGGGTCAAGGTCAGACCAAGGTTTCCGGGTCTAAAGCAAGAACTGGGCCTAGAAAACTACTCTTTTGTTGTAACCGTGAGAAAGGTGGTGCAACCATCCTAGCAAGATTCCTGACCCACTGTCACCAGCAGAGCTGGTCCTTGTTCCCGTCAATATGAGGCCATTTCTCATGCAAGGAAGCCAGTTTCCTTTCTCTGTTTATCACAGAAAACAGACGTTCACAAGCATCCTTAGTATGCCATGGAGCCCAAGCTGCTATTGAGGAGGGTGGGGCTAAGGAAGGGCTCACTCCTCTTGCCGGTATCTCCCCTAGGAATAGCACCAAAGCACCCTCTTGATCATCAGCTCACTATAAAGACTAAAGCCAAACAGGTCAGATCCATCGTTGGCTCAACTTGACGTCTAAGCATTACAGAGTTTGTCCTTCCGTCCTCTTTTGGGGCACCGTGGGTCAAGTGCTTTCTATGTGACAGTCCCATGATTCCTGCCCTCCTTCAGGTCCCTAACACAGCCTCCATCAGACCGCCCCACTTCCCTTAACCTCTGAGTTCAGCATTCTTGCAGGAGGTGGTAACCACTCAGAGAAAACCATGCACTGTGACCCTCCTCTGCCCTAGCATCTGGCTGTTTGTCCCCACAGTCCATATCTTCTCAAGCTTCTTCCTCTTCCTGACTGGGGTCCACTTTGGTGTTAGCACCAGGCTGGTAAAGCCGGTAGGTCTATCCAGGTAAAGCCAGTGCTGTTGTCTCACTACAGCAGTGACTCACAGATAGTTGGGCAAAGACCCAGCTTGTGTCATAAAAATCTATATGATAATGGCTCTAACTGCTTTGCCAAGGGGTTGGGGGATTGGGTGAGGGGAGTCATCAACATTATTTCAGACATAACTTTATATTTAACTGTTTCCCAAATAAGACTATTCTCACTGAACAGATGCGTGTCTCCCTAGATTTTTTTTTTTCTTTTTGATCTCAGTCTTTTTGATCTGCAACTACTAGCTTTAGCACGGCCTGGGGTAGACGAGCCAGAGACTAGAGAAATTTGAAACATGCATCCTGGGGGGGAAAAAAACAGTCAAATAACATCATTAGAATTTCTTTTTCTTCATCATTAGCGTTTCTAAACATTTTAAATTTAAGAACATCGTTTAAGGAATAGCATTCTGGTGTCTTCCAGGCTAAGAATATTCACAGTGAATCAAATGAGCTGCCTCACTTGCTTCAGCTGTTTCTTAATAGGGACAGGCCAGACAGAAAGATGCCATCGTGGCAATGCCACACATTTGAGGGGAAAGAAAGAGGAACACAGCATGTTCAGGCATCGGAGAACTCAAGTTAGTAACAACATAGGCATCTTCCAAAAGTACCACACCACACATGCAGCTCACGCCAATGTGAAAGGAGAGAACGCCAGAAACGTCAGGCAAGGAGCTTCCAAAGAGCAAGTCCACCTCAGCAAGTTACCGTGATCTTTAGCCCTGCGTCGTCGAAAGCAGCAGAACTTCTTTTTCTTCTTATCCTCCTTTAACAAGTCAGCCACTGTGACCCCTTCAGGTTGAACACAGGCAATTCCATTACCGCACAGCAGAGGGCAGCAAGAACAACGCAAACAAGATAGCCAAGCTCGCAGGCAGGCAGGCAGGGCAGGAGCAGCTGGTCCCCGTGTACCACAGAGGAGGCCTGAGACTGGACTCTGGTCCACACCTGCCAACCCTCCTCTCCTGGGTACTTGTCTACAGCTCAGGATCGGAGGAAATGGGGACATTTGTCATAGCTACTACACAATCTGTCCTTAAGAACCTGTTCTAAATAAACAATCAACTAGCCTACCTAAGACGCAGGTTTCCTATGTTTGGCCCGATGCAGGGAGCGGTAGTGTGGTGCCAAGTAGGACTGCTCTCTGGGTCGGGGCAGATGGGAGTGAAGAGAGCAGACTCTGATTCTGACAGCCCAGGCCTCCCTCCAACTGCATTTCACACTGGCTGCAGGAGCATGGGCAACTGCTGCTTGCTTGAGAGATGCCAGCAATGGCTGGGTCTGAATACACTTCCTGGGGTGGGGATGCCACAGCAAGATGGGCAATGTGCTTGGCTCCAGCAGGGCAGAGCCACCCATAGCTGTTGGCATCCCCGTTACTACAGCTCTCCTTATGGTCACAACGAAAGCAGTCCTAGAGTCTCTAACCTCTTGCAGTGTTGTGTCCCTATCATCACGCTAAGCTGGCTACCCTTTAAATTAGAGTCTATATGCTCAGAGACAGGCGTGTGGAGGCACAGAGGGTCACGGGGGCACTGCTGGAGCAGGCAAGAGCAAGGGTACATGGGCCCTAACACATTCCTATAAAGGGCATGCGTTCTCAATACCGCAAGTCTCCTCCTCCTAATCTACCCCAGAAGAACATGATGCAAATGTTCAAATACTCGTGTGTGGGGACAAGGCCCATGAATGAAGCTGTATGAGGAGATTGCTGGGACCTTGTGAGAAAGCTCCGCGTGCAGAAGACAGAGTCTGGTGACCTCTGCTGCTCCATAGCATGGCTGTTCTTGGAAGGTGCCTTTGCGCCCCTTCCAGGCGGAGGGACAGGAGTGAGCTTGCCTCTGATTCACCACAGCTGGCTAGTGTTACTTGTTTCTATGTCTCTGTGGAAAACCAGACTTTTGTCCCTGTGATTGTACCCTTTACTCAGTTGACTCTTCTTAACCCTCAGAGCATAAATTGACCGGCGTTCTGAATAAAGTTGGCTGGTGCATGAGATTTTATTTTGTCTGCCTTATTTTGAGGCCCCAGCCTCCCAACTTCATGTGGCTGCCAACTAGAGCGGCACACTCATGGAGGTGTAGAGCTTGGGTTCAAACCCCAGCTTAGCCACTTCACAGCCATGGGGAGGCTACGTAACTTTCATGTGCTTTGGGGTCCTCATTCGTCACGCTCCTATCTCATCCAGCAGGGTGAAGAATACAAACTCGTGTGCCCCAGCCCCAGGAACAGCGCCCAGTGATGCACACCAAGGGCCTGATAAATGTGAGCCGCTACTCTGTGACCACTGGGCAAATAAATAACAGAATGCTTAACCGCGTGACGAATGTCACACTCACCCGCCACGCAGTGCTGATTTAACCATCCCAGAGGACAGAGGGCCAGGGCTGATGAGTGCTCCCAAGGCTAACCAGTGGACACTTCATCAGACCTCTGACCCCAAGGGGTGACCCCTTCCATCAGTCTCCCCAATCCAGAGAGAGCAGATGAACAGGACACACATTTATCACGGGCCACCCATTGCTGCTATTTGCTTTGCAGCTTTTAGTAGACTATTTGCAATTCTGAATTTCTTCCCTGGGATACTTTGTGATTACAAAAAGCAATATTAGAAATAAATAAAAAAACTCAATCTTTGTTAATTTGCTTGATTTGAGATAGGTCTTGAAGGATGGATAACCTTGAACTCCAGTGCGGAGATTACGGTACACATGTCCGGTTTATGAGGTGCTAGGGAACAAGCACAGGGCTTTGTGCCTGTCAGGCAAACACTTACCCACTGAGCTACATCCCTCAAATACAGTCTTTCTGGAGAGGCCAGCAAAGCGCTGTGAGTTTTATCTGCAAACAGTATGTTACCCCTCACTCTCTGCCGACCTTTGACAAACAGTTCTGGGGGAAATCAACCAGGTAGCACAGGCTAAAGGCAACCAGGTGACCTCGTGTACTGAGGTCCATGGCAGAAGCAGTGACAGGCAGTGGGGCTGTGGCCACCACTCTGGGAGTGGCAGGGGCTGCAGGTACCCCTCTTTCTTTCTTTGGGTATCAATTATCACTACTTTGATGAATTCCTGGTCCCTAAGAGTCCCCACAAGGAGGCTGCCCTGTTTCATCTGGTCAGAATTTTAGAATGAGCTCCCTTTAAATGGTTTCCTTATTTTTAACGTTTTTTTTTTTAAAAAAAAAAACAAAACTAATCACTGACAATGAGAAGAGATTAAAATAGAATTTCAGGCTTCCAGATTTTAATAGCCCTAGAATAACACCATTGTTCATGAAGAAGCAGCTGCACATGTCCAAAAAAAAAAAATCACACACACACACACACACACGCACGCACACAACCACACACACACAAAGACTTGGCATGGTTTCTTAAAGAAATTTGAAGCTCAGCAAAAAGTTAAATAAATTACCCTTGAAAATTCCCCAAATGCTCAGGGACTAACTTCTGAGATAATTTTGTCCATTCAATTAATTGCGGAGCAGCCACTCTATAACGAATCTACACTGCCAGTATCTTAAATAGTCCAAGGATGCTCACAAGAGACTGCCGTCAGCAGCACCAGACAGCCAGGTGAGAGAGCAGCCCTGCACAGCCTTCCAGGGAATTCTTAAACCAGTGGGTGATCCAGCCACAGACACAGGTCAAGATTCTCCCAGGAGCATGCAAAGAGAGGTCTCCACACAAAGAGAGGTCCCTCCTATTTGCTTAAAGAATCAGAGCCTCTGAGCCAGGGAGCACACACTAGTACTGCTAGGGAGCAGACTCAGCCCACTCAGCTGTGACCTACGTAGATCTGAGAGCAGATAAAGCAAGGGTGTCCCCAAATACCTGATGTCACACCTACTTCCTAACAGCAAGCCTGAGAAACCAGAAACGAACCTCCAGAACCAGAAAAGAGTTCCACTGGATCTCAGAAGGCACTGGGGTAGGAGGTTTATTTGCCATCCCTTCGGGGAACTCTACAGTTTCTGAACAAAAGTATAGATCAAGGGTCCTCAGTCTGAGATTAGCTGGAGATCTGAGAAAATCTTCAGAAATCTGCTACGCAGGCCAAGTTTTGCCAGAGTCAGACAGCAGCAAGAACAGAAATGGTTCCTGCTGCAGGACTTCCCAGCCCCTGTACCCACACCCAGGAAAGAATGAGCATCAGTCTGTGATGCTTGGTTAATTCTGAAGGTCTGAGTCTCAGAGAGGGTTTTGTTTCTTTCCACAACAGTATTTCTAAAGAATGCATATGCATTTGAGCGCTCTTTCCGCTTCTTTCCCATGCCATTTCTTCAGTCTGACTCTCCTCTGCCTTACCTTTGTAGCTATGGGATGATCCTCTCTCAGAGCCCAGCAAGGATGCTGCCTCTTCTACTTCAGCATCACTGTGGCATTCTGGGCTCTAAGAGTAGACTATTGGTCTTTCATTACAGTGATGGCTTCCACATCCTGCCCTATATAAACCACTGTCGTCTCCTTTTCTCCACTGCAACCCCTCTGAAAGGCAGAGGCTTCATAGATCGGTCATCTCGTAGTCAGCTTCTTTACAGAAGGTGACAGGACATAGGAGATGC
Source organism: Chionomys nivalis (assembly GCF_950005125.1). Taxonomy (NCBI): domain Eukaryota; kingdom Metazoa; phylum Chordata; class Mammalia; order Rodentia; family Cricetidae; genus Chionomys; species Chionomys nivalis. The sequence continues at coordinate 26,077,039 of NC_080090.1, read as the reverse complement.
AAACCTCACATGGAACAGTGATCCCTTTAGGACTATCAGAGGACATCAAGCCCAGGAAAACCCATGCTTCACAGCACAGGTCATTAAAATAATGAAAATAAAATCCTCTATCACAAGGGACCATAGCAACCCAAGAAGTTGCATCCCTGCCTATCTCCAGATGTGGATCAACAAGGATGTGGCAAGCCGATGGCATGCGCGGCACATTTAAACCAGAAAAGAAGGCTCTTGCTCAGAAGAGGAGACAATACTTTCTCTTGTTTCTACATAACACACTACGTTTTGAGCTTTGGAGGGTGAAGCAGAGGCAGGCGGGCTTTCACAGGCTCTGCGTGGCTAGTTTTAGTCAACTTGACGCAAGCTAGAGCTGTCCTGGAAGAGAGCATCAGGTAAGAATTGCCCCCATCAGACAGCCCTATGAGTCTGTGGGACATCTTCTTGACTGATGATTGATGTGGAAGGGCCCAGACCACAGTACCATCCCTGGACAGGTGGTCCTGGGGTAGCTGAAACCGAGTAAGCCAGGAGGAAGAAATTAGTCATCAGTGTTCCTCCTTGTTCTTTGCTTCAGTTCCTGCCTTGGGGTTCCTACTTGAAGTTCTTGCCCTGACTTTTCTCTCTGATGGACTGTAAACAATAAGCTAAAATAAACCCTTCCCTTCCCAAGCTGCTTTTTGTCATGGGGTTTTGTAGTGGGAATTCATTCAGCCAATAGCCTTTGGGGATTCTGGACTTAGTGCCGTGGTCTTCTGTCTGAGGATGTGATGGTTTTTAAGAGCAATAAGGGCTCTCTCTCTCTCTCTCTCTCTCTCTCTCTCTATCTCTCTCTCTCTCTCTCGCAAAGGACCATGACAGCTCTCTCTAGCTTTATTGTGTTCCTCTACCTTGTGTGCTCTTTGCCCACAGCATGCTAGTTCTAGGTCAAAATTCTAGGTCAAAAGCCTTCTCTTGCCACTCAGCTGCTCTACCTTAGGCACCAACCTTCCAGGCCATGTCAAGTACCCTCACCTGTCCTAGATCTTCATCATAGCTCCCGAGGTACCACTGTCCCTTGTATGACCTGAAGGTCATTTGTGAGTGGGTCAAAAAAGGAACCAATCATGACCCCAAAGCAAGAGCTTACTTAACACATTCGACATAGAAGGACCAGTCTTGGCTTCCCAGGCCTCTCAATGGACATCGTTATCTAAATATGTTCTTGGTCTTTACTATCACCTATTCCAGAATGGAAACAAAGAAAAACATCGCAGTCAAATGCACTGTTAGAGTTCAATTTCTACCCTTTCTAAGACCCAAATGCTCCCAGGATGACTAAGAGCATGTCTGTGGGGCAGGGATGTGCTAAGAGAGACACTGGCATTGACAAAAGCAATTACTTGCAGTGGTTGACTGATTACCGGGCCTGGCCTCCTGCTGAAAGCACTTAAGGGCGCCCAGTGTCGCAGTGTGGAGCCCAGGCAGGTGGGCTGCAAAGCAGTCAGTACCAACTTGCTCACCAGCCTCCTAACAACTGTCCAGCACAGCTTGTTTCTTCCCTGCCCTGATGGCCTAAGCAGTAGGCTTGGTGGACAGAACACTGGAGGGGGCCATTTCACATAGCAGAGATGGAGGAGCCTGCTCCTCAAGTCCTTGTGCAGGCCAACTACTCACTGAGGTGAGGGAGGCACACGTCCTCCCCTTAGCTCTGCCCTCTACCCACACAGACATGGCCTTACTGAGTGCCCAAGGCCCACAATGCCAACGGCTGCTCTCTCAGCTAGGAAGCCATCTTCATATGAACCTAAACCCCATCTGTGCCTCAGGTGGAGCCCCAGAGTGTGCACAGATGCACTGTTCTCTCTCTGATGTGAACGGGCAGGGGGAGAGGGAGGTTGGGAGTGTTTTACTTACAGCCCAGGGACAGAGGCACAGGGGATGGGGGCACATTGCAGGATCTGTCAATCACACACAGGTCTGTGTGGTCAAGAGCAGGAAGGGCAGCACCTACTGTTTCGTTTGCCTTCTTCTCCACCCTCCTCTTCATTCTCAGGATCAATGTCTTCTGCTTGGGTTATCCAATCCAAGTAGCCCTTGAGATCCTCTTCCAACTGCTGCTTCTCTCGAAGCTTCTGGAAGTCTCCACGTGCTTTAGCCTTCTCTCTTTCCTTTGAGAATTCTCTGAGAGATGGAAGGAGAAACAGAGCACCCGTCAGAGCCTCCGTGGGGACCAGAACACGAGCCATCTGCCCTGCTGTGCAGTGGTCTCACAACAGGACACAACCACAGAACACAGCGGTGGAGCTACACACGACAGAACAGAAGACCGTGCCTCCCTAAGCAGAATCGTGGGCGTCAGAGTTGCAAAGACCACACTGACATACATGCATGGTTTATTAGGAAGTAAACTCCCTGCAGGACGATTTCTAAAGCAGCCCAGCCCCTAACACCCTGGGCTGTCACAGCGGCCCTTTCACTCTGTCCACCTGCTTCCTAAAGAAGGGTAACCTGTGATCTAAGCTGAGGTCAAAGAGAGCACCCAGAACAGCGGGCAGGGACACACTGGACCCATCTTACAGCCCAGGTCTCCCTTCCTGAGCAGGACCTCCAGGACACACTCCCATTTGTCTCAACCTCTGCCCCTGGCCATGATCTTTCCCAAACTGCCCCGTAGGGAGAGGAGAGGTAGAACAATCTGCTGCCAGACGCACTAACTTTTGGCCGTTTTCTCTGCCTCCCGTGGCTGCAACCCCATAACCTTGTATCTCTGCACATAGACAAAATCCCACACCCATGCAGGCAATTCTGTAAGTCGGTGCATGACTGGTCAGGTTTTACATCCAAGGAACCATCTGCCCACCCAACTGTTAACAGGAACCAAGATATGTGAACGACAGTCTGGAGCACATTAACGCTGTTAGGGAGTGGGCGAGGTTACAGGGGAGAGGCTTCTGCACACAGGCTTCTGCCAGCACTCCAACACAGCTACTGCCCTCTCCCCCTACCTGCTGACTAACTCAGAGTCAGCATGGCTCCCTTTCGTGACCTCACCAACACTGGCAATAGGGCTAGGACCTGCTTTCATCAAGCCAGGTCCCTACTCTCTCCCCTCAGGCCCCTCCCTCAACGCCAGGCCTTTGGGGAGCTGAAAGGGCACCTAAGCAGTCAGCAAAACTGGAATCTTTGCTCAGGGGTTTCTCTCTGCTCCCACTCACTGCCTGATTCTCGTCACCACTCGGACCCTAGGACCCATTCTTGGCCCCGGAAGGCTGTCCTATGAAGAGGCAGGTCTGTGGGAGCTCCCGGTACAGTGCACAGACGTGGCAGGAGAGGGGGAGGGTGTACAGGACATGTGCTCTGCCCTCCTGCCAAAGCACTCCCGGGAATAATAATATCTTCCAGTCTCAGCACAAGGGGACTTGAAGGGCTGCATCCTGCTGCTCACACAACAGGATACGGAGCACAGATGAGGTTTCATCCACCAGCGCATCCCAGAGCATACACAACGCACAATTCAGCTGGGGACATTCGCTAAGTTGTCCTCAACTCCAAGAGTTCCACTCCATCCAGAGCTACATCCTTGAGCAGAGCCCAGAAGACCTGTGTGAAATGCATCCACGGGAAGCTGCGTGAGATTATGTTCTCTTAAAACCCGTGAAGATCAAGTGGGCCTTCAATCCTATTGCTTATGCTATTATTGTTTATACTGTAGACCTCTGTCATGTTTTGATTCTGATCTTAGCACACTAAATGTAGATTATTACATACTAAGTTCTTATTCATACATGATCTGAGCTCTTTAAAAAGGATGATAGAAGTCAGTAAAATGTTACCCTGTGCAGCTAAGAATGTCAGAAAGGGAAATTTTACTTTACCATTGTCTTTACTGGTTTACACTAGAACTATAAAATCCCTCTTATGTCTCTTGCCCATAGTGGTGGGACAGAGTTTAGCAGGCATATGTAAAACCCTGCTGGAAGTAGCATTTCTCAGAATGGAAACTTTGTCAATACCTGTACCACTGTCTACTCACAGGAAAGGAACCCTCCCGCCACCACAACCTCCTGACCCAGAAGGTCTCACCTCCCGTCCACTACATCTGGTATTAACCTCACTGGGTGAAGAGAAACATCACTCCATTTTTAATAGAATTTCATCATCTTATACTAAGAGGTTAAATGGTAAGTCATTGGTTTATTGGTAAGTAAAGGTTTATTGGAATGAAGTTACTAGTAGAAATGACTAAGATTTCTGCAAGTGACCAGGAAATCAGAAAACAACGACATTCTAGGAGCCTACTTGTCTGTGTCTGGAATTTTGTGGTACGTGTAACCAAGAGAAAATAAAACAGTGTCTATACAAAAATACACAACAATCCACTGACTTCTGCACATGAAGGAGGGGGAAATAAGAAAATAGACATACTTCTACATGATGTAGCTGAAATAGCAGAGAACAAGGCTGGAAGCATCTGAAGGGATGGCTCCATGGGTCAAGTGCTCGCATGGCGACCCGAGTTTGGATGCCAGGCACTCGAGGGGCAAAGTCAGGTCTCCCAGCACTGGGGAGACAGAGACAAACGGGCTCCAGGTACTCACTAACCAGCCAGCCTAGCCAACCTGGCAAGCTCCAGGTACAGCAGGAGACTGTCTGGGAAAAACAGGATGGAGACATACAGAGGGGGCAAGTGACATTGACCTCTAGCCCTTGCGTGCACACACATGGCTCCTGCCTATGCAAAGAAGCATCAACTCCCTTCCCAGCCCTTTCTTGAACATGTACCTAAAACAAGAAGAAAACAATGAACAGGAATGAGTGGGGTAAAAGTAACAAAGTATATCATTTTGTCCAGTTTTGACTTTTGGAACTAGATGGCTTTTACATTATAGATTTTTTAAAAAGCAAATCAAGTATAGGATAAAGCAATAATGCCTCCACATTGAAAGCCAAAACCAGTTCGTCTGATTGTACTGTAAATAAATATCATAACCACCCTGAAGGAGGAGGACAGAGGTAACAAACACAACTCATAAACACACAACAGTCCGTCCTGGGCAGGACTGGAACAAGGGGAAGGAATGCTGAAATGCCTGGGGTTTGCTTAGGTTTGTTTGCTGGGTTTGGTCGTGTGTGTGTGTGTGGTGTACGTACAGCTGTGTGCATGTGTGTGTGCGTTTGTATGGGTGTGTCTGTGTGCTTGTGTTCACGTGTGAATGAGATGATTCTGGAACGGCTTTAGAAGCAGGGCAGGATCTGGCATGAACAGTGCTGATGTTTAGGGTTCTCACAGTGGGAAACAATGAAGCTGGGGCTCGAGAAGACTGGAGAGAAGTCTCTGAGAGACCGGATGTTCTGGTCTGGGGAATCTGCAGAGGTTCAGAGGGCTGAGGAGCTAGGACAGGTGATCTTGTGAGTGCTGAGATTACAGGAGTATACCCTGTAACTGGAACTGGTACCCCCGTGAACTCAGGGTTACTAAATAGTTCGAGGATACTGATACCTAAGAACATGTTTCTGTGTGTATGTGCATACGTGTATGGAAATGTGTGTGTCCTTGTTCCATCTGTTACAAGAGTCTAGAGATAGTCTTCCTAGTCAGTACAAGAACACTGGTGCCGGGCGGTGGTGGCGCACGCCTTTAATCCCAGCACTCGGGAGGCAGAGGCAGGAGGATCTCTGTGAGTTCGAGACCAGCCTGGTCTACAAGAGCTAGTTCCAGGACAGGCTCCAAAACCACAGAGAAACCCTGTCTCGAAAAAACCAAAAAAAAAAAAGAACACTGGTGACCAGATCTACTTTCTCAGAGTATTCTTCACTCAAAGGCATAGAAAAGTCAAATGTGGCAACACAAACTTGTAATCCCATCCACTGGCTGGGGAAACACTGAGACAGAGGACTGTATGTGTTAAAAGTGAGCCTGGGCTATAGTGTGAGAGCGTGATCAAAAAAATCAAACCAACAAAGACTCTGTAATTCTTCTAATCAATTGCAAATTTATGCCACTGCCAGTCCATTCCAGAGCATTTATTAGACCCGAATGTTCCTCATGGGAGTTGACCCTGTTGTCCATTTTTTCGGGTCTCTCTCCCAAGATGTCCACTTCAAACAGGAATGCCGGAAGACAGTATAAACCCACACACTCCTTCTCAAGAGGCCAGAGCGCATCCCTATGGGACAGAGAGCCTGTGACTGCTGAGATCATGTGTCCAAATCCAGACATGCCATCTGGAGCGGCTTCCACCAGTAGCCTGCCACTCCTGTATGAACACAAGCCTTGTGTGTGGGGGTTTTACATGGCTGGCTGGTTAAAAAGCCATCCATTTTACTTCCTCTTTAAGGAGCCATCACTCAACAATCCCTCCCCGTCACAGCCTAAGGACTACTGTGAGTCTTGTATAGTCCTGTCTGTGTGCAACTCACTGGCCATGGCAGCTGCTACAGGAGTTGGTGAATGAGAACCTCTCTCTCCCCAGGAGACCACCACAAACCTGGCTTCATTTTGGTGGTCTCTCATTCAGAATGCCAACTGGCTCGTTAACATCTCCCCGAGTCAAGGCTCTCTTCCAGATGCTACTTCATCTTTATGTGTCTAGCCTGTAAACGTGCACCTTGTACCTGATCAATTGACTCAATCCCTCAACCCGCTGAGCCACTGCAAAATTCTGGGGACCACAGCAGACTTCTTTTCTCATCCTTAAATTCCAGTGCAAGCTTCACATCTGGGGGGACGATCCCTAGTTACTTCCTCCAAATAAGATCTGTAAGCCTCTGAGTCATTAGGACACTTTGTCATTGAGAATCAAGACCCAGATACGTTCCTGTCCCCTCCCCTAGATAGATTCTTTCAACAGGACCTTTGCCATCCTCACTGACACATGCTTACTGTGAGGAAGGGGCGGCTATAACGTCACTATATGGGTCCTGAGGCTCTGCGAGGCCAGACACACAGCTTATCCAGCTGCTGAATGCCACTCTTCAGTACCACATCACAGACACACAGGGAACAAGGCAGGGAGCAGGCACATGGAGGGAGGAGAATCAAGACAGGTCAGAGGGATGGGAACAGAACTCAACGGAGAGTAGCTGCCCAGGATACCCAGGTCCTAGGTTTAATCCCCAGCACAAAGCGGGAAAGTTTAAAGTAGTCTAGAAAGACCTTCAGATTTTAAACAAGGGGCTTAGACTGCTTCCTTTTCATAGGGCAGAACATTGAGACAGTGTCTTGCTATGAAGCTCAGGCTGGCCTTTAACTTGTGAGTGCTGGGTTTATAGGAAAGCAACCTGCCCCGGTTCTTCCTTATAGGCAATAGGGACTGGAGAAATCTGAAAGCCACTAACTTGGCTTTATAGGAATCATCTGTGAAGCAGAGAACAAAGTAGGGAGAAAATGATGGTGGTGAGGCCAGGGGCATTCTGCAAACACAGATGATGAGTTACATTGAGTACCAGCGTGACAGTTTCTAAGACCTCGATTTCCTTACACTACGGTTTGAAAACAGGCCCACAGGACTTGTCATTCATTGCTGATCCAGCCCCTAGCCTGAGGTCGGTCACTTCGGCCTTGTTTATGCTAATCTGTTAGGTCTGGTACACCAGTGTGATCATTTAGCCACTAGGAACCTCATGAGCCAGGTGATGCACTCCCAACTGTCACGCACATATTCCTTGCCTTCGGGAAGAAATGGTGGGGTGGGCTGGATAGAAAGGCTGTCATGGGAAAGAGGAGGCAGATGTGCTGGGGTCCCCAGGTGTCAATGAGTTTGAAAACAGCAGATTTTAGTATAGTTCCTAATAGCCCAGGTTCTCCAATGAAGAAATGGGTGCCTTTGGAAGCAACGACATCTTAGAAGGGGTGTAGACAAGGATGAACTAATGCCTAACATGGGTCTGTAATAGCAGTCTGCCTTCTCCAGGTCAACAGACATTCTCCGTTAACCCGAGCCAGCACCCCTACATACTATCTTGAACTATAGTTCCCATCTCCCTGGACTCATCTATGACTAATAAGGAGAAGGCAGGAAGGCCGCCTGCTGTGGACCAGTCTCTGCTATTCTGCTCTTTCCCCAGGGCAGCAGTCTAGGCTCCCTCCTAGACCAACCTGGAAGACAGGATGTCGTGTGGCACCAACACTAGAGAACACGAAGGGCTGGGTGGACTTAATGACGCAGCTGTCTGACTGCAGTCAGTCACTCCCCCATACTCAAAAGGCCCCAAAGACAAGAGCAACAGAACACAGCAGCGACTTCAGCCAAAGCAGAGCGTACACTGTGAGGGAAAGTGGCCTGGGTTTCTGCGGGAGAGGCCGAGTCTGTGCACTGTGTGCCCCCAACAGAAATAAACCTCACATTTGCTGGCATTTGTATTTAGAATCTTTGCTGTGTCTTTATAGTCATTGTCCCATCCCAGAGTGGCACAGGCAGGACATGTCCTGTTCATCTCTCAGAGGCCAACACTGAAGATCAACAAGGTCCTGTCACATGCCCAGTTCACAACTGGGCTACCAACAAGGCTTTGAACTAAGCATCCTTTCCATGACCCTGCTGACCTCACTTCTGCTAACACAGTGGAGGAGACACCAAAGACACTCAATGAGCCAAGGAAGGACCATGTTCTGGTTTTCTTCTAGAGTCCCTAACTCAGGAATAGTGATAGCCCTTCATTCCTATCTCCCTATGGCTGTCTCTCATGTCTCTGTAGAGGGCACCACTTCAGAGAGTCCTCTGCTTCCTACCCAGGAACCTGGAAGGAGTCTTAGGCAGAGAGCCCTGACATAGTGAATTATGGAACCCCTTGATTAACTAGAAATCCTATAGAGAGAACAGTCAGCCTGCAGTGGGCCACTGCATTCAAATACAGGGGCAGATTAAACGTGACTGCTCCAAATGCAGTTTGCTCTGGGAAGTTTCGTTTCTCAAATGCCCTCTAAAATAAATAAAATAAATGGGCCACTGGGAATCATCTTAATTTAGACATGGGGCTTGTTCTTGCTTTTTTTAAATAACCAGACTTGAATAAATGAAAGGCAAGCAAATGAAACCCCTTTATATTCACACATACATTCATTCACCAGCCCTAAGACAAGAAAGGCCAACAGAACCATTAGGATGCTGGTTTCTAGTAAAACGAAGGACTTAGATACTCATCAAAAACCAAACAAAGCATCTATAAAAGCAAACACAAGGGGGAAGTTGAAGGTTGTTCCCCACCCCAGTAGAAAACAACCTTCCTTAGGCCTAAATCACATCCATATACAGACATAAAGGGAAAGGCAGAATGAAAAGGCAGTCTGGCTGGACCAGGAAACATGCCGGTAGCTAGCCTAGCACTTGAGAGGACCAGGAGTTCAAGGCCAACCTTAGCTGCACACCAAATTCAAGGCCAGCACGGGCCACACAAGAACCTGTCTAAAACAGGAAGAAGGAAAGGAATAGAAGTAATGAAGACAGGAAGGGAGTGAGAGAGGAAGATGAGGTAAAACATTCAAAGAATATTCTTCTGCCTGAAACTTTCTGGCGAACATAAAAGTTCAGAAACAATTTTGCCAAGATTTAGCAGGAATATGTGATGTTTCGCAGAGGGCAAAGGAATTTCAATCATTCATACCTGTTCAGGTCAAAGTTCACCCAAAGCAATTATTTTATTATTCTTATTCTAGGAGTTCCTTTATCATGAGATCCTGCTCCTCTCAGAGGCATGGTCTCTCTGCATCTGGGCAGGGTGGGGACTCAGCCCCTGCACTTTTCCAGGGGGAACTGCTCCTTTGTGGATGGTATCAGTGAAGGGGCTAAAGCTTGCCTGAAGTGGAACACTACAGCGACCTCTGCTGGAGGTCAAGAGTGCACCGGGAATTCTGCCAGGCCAAAGGCACTAGAAAACCAGAGGGCCCTGTGTATGGGGTAACTGTGTAGAGGAGGGTTAATCACCAACCACAGCTCCTCTGGGAGGATTCTCAACTGAAATCGACTCCATGGTGACACCTAGGGATTTCAGTGCTTCCTAGAACTGTGTTTTCTAGCATTTCCCTGGGTATCCGGTGTGAAATTATCTCAGTATGGTCTCTTCTTATCAAGTCGGTCATGCTTCCACTGACGTAGAAGGCTGTGAAGATGCTCTCAACAGAAGCAGTTTCCATCGTGGGAGAGGACAGCTCGCTCTGAAAGGTGTCCCCTGCTTCGGATGACTAGGCTGCATTAGCTGTAGTACAGAAAACCCAGGACTCAAGAGTCTGTGCCACCAGGAGAGCTCAGGGACTCTTCCCATGTAGTGCTCTCCCTGGCCAGAGCACTGCGGGAGAAAGTGTGTGTGCCTATGTTCCGGCTGCCCGACCCTGTATCTCTTGCCTCATCTCTAACCCTACTCCCTCTTCAGTCATCATATAATCACTCTCCCCCGACATCTGCCTCCCACCAAGCCTTGGTGCTCTTCACTGGCTGCAGGTCCCTCCCCTGACATCCATCCTCCCACCTCCAAGCCTCCGTGCTCTTCACTGGCTATGGGTCCCTCAGCTGCTTCTTTGAGACCATGCCCTAGGCTGAGGCAGATGTGAAGCCATTTCCCGGGCATAATCCCCTGGATTAGAGGGTCCTGCAATTGTGGGATTCGATTCACAGCCATGCGGTTGGTTATTGAACAGTCTTTCCCACACACTAGCCTGCAAACGCTGTGAAAGAGGGGCTGGATCTTATCACAAGCCCTGACCAATTGATACGAATCAGATCAATAACTGGGTGTTTCTATAAATACAGGTATTGCCTTAATGGCACTGATAACTCAGATGTGGACACAGACTCTGTGCTGGAGGATCGGGTTCAAGTACTCATGTAAGTTTTAACCACTTGAAACCCATACCCTACAGCATCATTAAAAAATGTTAAGCAAGAATCCTCTTTAAGTCTGAAATATATAGACATTGCAGCAAAGTCTTGCATACACCTTAGAATGAAACTACTACATTTTCTTGTATGAGGGTGCAAGAAGGTCTTCCTTCAAAGGGTTAGACTCCACAGCCATCAAAGACATCAAAATCCTGGGGAAATTGTTGTTTCTCAAGAGAGCTGATGAAATCTCTGTAGGATGCAAGCTAAAAGCTACAGACATCTTTCAGCCTTTCACAGGCGTGCTCTAAGAGGTATTTATACAGCACAAGCTCCCTATCGGATGTGGCTTTCTCTGAATGAACGCCATCACGTGACCAGGTGAACCAGACTAGCATTAACCATATATTTTGTGATACCTTTTTAAATATTTCTACTTAAGAAATAATTTAAGAAATATACTTCACTAAGTGTATCCGATAGTTTTGTTTTTTAATGAAAACCATGGTAAATATATTTACCTGAAGAGAGTTGGGAGGGTGGTAGAACTGGAAAATATAAACATGTTTAAAGGTACCAGTGTCTCTGGACACATCTTTCTTATATCCAAAACAGGATATTTCATAAAAAGCCTAATCAGACTGCCTGCCATAGACTGAAGACCAGATAAGGAACATGTGGCAGGGGGCACCCAATACAGATGAACAACACAGGCCCATGGAGGCTAGAATAGGACCAACCTATCAGGATGCACCCAGAGAAATATCTAGGAACTCAACTCAAATCCTACATTCTGTGTAGAAGGCAAACCACCTGGTGTGCTACACTGAGGGGACCAGGCATCCCTTTCAGGAGGAATTCTCAACAAAAAGCACAGCGGTAAGAAAATACAGGCAAGAGTACCTATTGCAGAGGCCAGGGACTCCAATACATACTCCCCAGCTAACAGCTCTAAAAAGACTACTGGAACCACAGAGAGTTATTCACAAGATCTAGGAGGCACATGGGAAGGGGACCCAAGTTCTCAGAAGCTATTCTGACTTTCAATCTGCTTTGTGTAATTAGACCTGGGAAGAAAAACAACCATCAGAGCGTGAAGAAGCAAGCCATTCAGGAGGTAGCAGCTGAGCCTCTGGGTGGGCGGCCTCCCAGGCAGGCACAGGCTCTTCCCTTGCCAGACAGGAAGAGCTCCTGGCCAATGGGAAAGCAGCTTGGGTTCTGGCCACACCAAGGTGTCCATTTAATCATTAGCCCTGCCTCTTCTAGCTGTGTCTCTTTGAGGAAACTGAGGGACCTCCCTGAGTCTTGATTCACGGATAGGAATCTCATGAGCCCTATTCATCTATAAAACAGGCAGAGACTTCTAACCTTCCCAAAGCAGTACAGAGGTCCCAAGGGCACAAACAAAATGAAGCACGTGGATGGTGGCAGGATATAATCCCAGCGGCCATATTAACAATGATATGAGCAACAGTTCAATGCCAGTTCTCACACAATTCCACCCAAACTGGACAGCTGGACCCCACAGATCCTGCTTCCCAAGTCTGCACCTTCATCTCCATACTGTCCCCAACGCCATCCCCTGCCCCCAGATTCTCCTCCCTGCGATCTTCGTTTCATAGTTCTGAATCACTGAACATTTGCACAGCACCCACACTTCCTCAGCAGGGGCCTCCAGCTACAAACCCACTCTCCTGCCCCGCTACTGGGCGGCCAGCTTGGAGCTCCCTGAAGGGCTCCGACAGGCCCCGAGGCACCAGTTCCTGCTCACCTCCTTAAGGGAGCCCTCTCTGGCTTGGCAACCCCCACCACTCTCCTAGGCACAAACCCTGAGCTGGATCCCTGCAGCTGGAAGGCCCTGGCATGTCTGCTGTCCTGTTCATAAGTGGCAGCTAATAATTCCTGGCAGAGGCTCTTCTGGGAAGAGGTGGCAGGTGGAGTCTGCCTCCTTCTGCATTAAAGTCCGTTAGACAACACAAAAGTCCCCAAGGGTCAAGGACGGGAAACCCCAAATCTCTACAGGCTCTGAAGATGCCAGCAGACAACCTAAACCAAAATTTATTTTATGGCAGGATCATAAGGAAATGAAGGAGTTCAGAGTGGACCAGTTTTTTAGTCTGGAATCCAAACCAGGGTCTTATAACAACGAGAAAGACGTGGAGCCCTGCAGAGAAACACTAGCAAGTGAACGTTCAGAGCCTGAACTAGAGGGTTTTCCTCTCCCGGAGAGCACAGCCAGACACAGGTGACATCTTTACATGTGGACAGGGCTTTTGGACTTTCAAGTCCCTTCCATTTGTCTCCTCACTTCTCAGGACATTCAGGAAATGGGGTTGTCCCATTTTGACAAGAAAGCCTTGGTATGGGGAAGTGAATTGTGATGACCCAAAACACATCTCTAGGAAGTGGGACAGGAGTGGAGCCGGGACTTTTGACTCTGATGTCCGCCTTCCCCATACACCAGGGGAAGCTAGCAAGGGTAGACACTGCAGGAGTCACTGCACCCCAGGCTAGCCCGAGATTACAGCCAACTGATGTAAGCTAGCTGGGGGATGCAGAGATCTCAGCACAGAGAGCCAGCATCCCAGGGTGTGCATGCCAAGACAGCAGCTTCTGAAACCTCCACACCCTGAGCTAGGCGAAGCCAAGCCAGGCTGCAGGACGGCTTCCCTGCGGAGAAGTCCTCAGTCAGCTGAGGACCCGTGTCTAGTGCACATCTTCCTCCGTCTGGCACTCTGATGCCTTTGCTCCCTGGTCGTCTTGCTGAGCTGGCTTGTCACTAACTCAGCCTTCTCTTCAACTTTCTAGTCCCTTCTGCGCCCTCTGGGATGCTGCCCCAGAGTGGCAAACTCTTCTGAACCCTTAATCTGTTTCTAGAGAAACCCAAACACCCCTTGATGCCTGCTGCTCAGTCCTGTGGACCCTCCTTACAGTTTATATGTAGGAATAAAATTAACTTTTGTGTGCTGACATGGTATCCTCTTTATCTAGTCCATGTCAACAATAATGCCATCTGTAGTGAGCTGCGTGAAGCCACACCTGATGGCAATGTAGAGAGCTGCGTGGAGTCGCACATGATGGTGCTGGCTCCCGCCCTCCGCAATCCCGAAAGCGAGTGCTCTCTGTGATAATCAACTCCTATGGCTAAAGCCTGACTTATGCTATTATCACGCAATGATTGTCAGCTGCTTGCATATGCATGGACCTATGGGCAGTGCCCACCTGGCAATCTGGGGTTGGTTGCCCATGCCTACTTAAGGGCTGGGAGAGGTTTTGCCCGGAGAGAGAAATTTTACAATTGTCAAAAGGTCCTGAATAAAACTGCAGTGAGAAGAGCTCCGGTGGTCGCGTCATCCTTGCTGGACGAGGGGGGCCGCAACAGTTGGTGGCCCGTACGGGGACAAGACAAGTGGTGCCGCATACGGGGATCCTCCAAACCTCTCTCCGTGGAGCCCAGAACTTGCTGCAGTCAGGGGGTGCACCGGATAATCCTCAGGTAAAGGCTGGGGATCCGCGAAAAAAGCGGGTTTTCCACTCTCGCCGGTAGAAGGGAGAGTGGGGGTAATTGGGCTGCGACTATAGCAGACAGATCAAAGTGAGAGCCACGACCAAAGTGGACGGTTTAAAATGAAAATAAAAGAATGGGATTTTAGAATGGGCGCTTCAACATCACACTTGATTTTTCTGGCTCTTAACGAGCTGTTAAGGAGCACATTGGAAAAGTTTTTGACTAAATGTGACACAATTGCTTCTTGGTTTGCCGTCTCTGGCAATCTTAATGTGTCATCCTGGGACAAGCTTGGTAGAGATCTGAATTTTGCTGCTGAACAAGGTACGCTAAGGAAGGGAGTTAGATTCATGTGGTTTGAATTACCGAGACCTCCTGAGTTTGCAGTGGAGAGTGAGCAGCTGCGGCTCCAAGGCCAAGGAGCTCCAGGCGGCTCCAAGGCCAAGCTGCGCTGAGGGTCTGCAAACCTGCTAACACCCAGGACCTGCCTTGAGGACCAACAAGGCCAGAACACTAGGCCACTCCCAGCGTGTGCCTCCGGGCATAGAAGCACAGCACAACTAAGGCTGTTCTGCACTGCCATGCCTCCACCTTCCAGCTCGGTGGGGAGGTAGAGTCTCCGCCTCTCCCCAGTTGCTGCGGTGACCTGCGTCCGAGCGCAGCTGAAAATGGCAGTAAGAATGCAACGTCCCCGCTCAGCAGGAAGTAGCCAGACAGATTGACAACGCCCAAATTCCCTAAAACGTGTAAGTGGGGACCCTTCAATGGTTGCAGAGCAGCAAGCCTGCTTTCCTGAATTCTGCTCCACTCCATGCACCAGTCTGGACCCAGAACGAAGGCAGCTGGAGCAGAGCTTTGCTAGGTGGCTGTGGTGGAAGGCACATTGCCTCAGCAGTCGGTGCCTAGCCTGGCGGATGCCACAGCAGTGCTAAGAGTATCAGCAAAGCAACAAGTGCTGGAGCTGAGACAAGCTGGAGCACAGACCCCACAGGGCTGCCCGAGAACGCAGCGTAGCCGCGGGGCAAGGAAAAGGCAATGGCAGTTTCAGGTTCTGCACGCTGCTGAAGAGTCTGCGACAGAGCGAATTTAAATCAAGAGACTGTCCTATTGTAAGAGCAGATACCTGTGGGTACTGTTTTAGCCAAAGGGTTGGTAGAATACCATAGCCCAAATGGGAGGTTGGGTCTAATGGTGATTAGGAACCCTACTGCTGGCAATCTCAACACCTGTTGTCATGGGCATTTATCTTTAAATCCTGTGTAAGATCAGACAACCCATGAGAATACAGCATATGGTCACTTAGCAGAAGCAGGATCAGCTGAGCTGCTAGGGAAGCCAAAGAGGCGCACGAGAAGGTGTCTTCCATGCACTCAGCTGACAAGAATGAATGTGCCACGGGGGTATGGCAGCTGGGGTATGTTGAGAGGCAAGTCCATACCCTAGTCTGTCAGACATTTCTATCCATCCAGGGCTGTGTGTGACCAGCATTCAGTATGAAACATTAACCCAGGCAGCTAATCTGTCTAAAGAATTGTCTTGATATCTTTTAGGTAATTGGTCTGGTGAATTCGAAAACAACTGGAAAAGCTGCAGATGACGATTGCGACTGCAGATTCCACACGCATGGATACCAGCCTGGCAGAAGGACTATCCTCCTGGATCACTCCATGGATCATCTGAAGGAGTGGGCGGGAGTAGGAGCCCTAACAGGCTTAATGGTGCTTGCCTCCCTGGTATGCCTGTGGTGCATTTGTCACATAAGGGTTTCACAGCATCGCAATGCAGTTATGATCATTCAGGCCTTCACGGCCATTGAAGCAGGACAGTCTCCCCAAGTTTGGCTAGAGATGTAAGCGAGCACAGGATGCGAGGCTTGCGCACTGCACTTGAGGTAAGCATACATCAACCTCAAGAAGAGCAAGTCTGATTGCATGTGGGTTGGTGTCTAACTCCCACCTCTGTAAAAAGACACCGGACAGGTCTAGTGTTCTCTGGGTGAATGACACCTGGACGGACACTAGCACATGTTCCATTTTTAACAGAGATCAGACCTCTACTCTTGCCTGTAGCTTTACAAAACAAAAAGGGGGAACTGTAGTGAGCTGCGTGAAGCCACACCTGATGGTGCTGGCTCCCGCCCTCCGCAATCCCGAAAGCGAGTGCTCTCTGTGATAATCAACTCCTATGGCTAAAGCCTGACTTATGCTATTATCACGCAATGATTGTCAGCTGCTTGCATATGCATGGACCTATGGGCAGTGCCCACCTGGCAATCCGGGGTTGGTTGCCCATGCCTACTTAAGGGCTGGGAGAGGTTTTGCCCGGAGAGAGAAATTTTACAATTGTCAAAAGGTCCTGAATAAAACTGCAGTGAGAAGAGCTCCGGTGGTCGCGTCATCCTTGCTGGACGAGGGGGGCCGCAACAGCCATCTATGAATAGAAACACATTTTTCTTCTCCCAAGTCTTACTGCATTTTATTTCCTTTTGCTTTAACGCACTGCCCAATACTATCAGTTCACTGCTGAACAGATGGGCTGATAGACTCAGCCACACCTTGCTTTATCGTAGGAATAAAGTCGTTAGTCCTTAAACATTAACCATGATGTCAGCTACAGGTTTCTGTAGAGGATGATTTCCAGGCTGTAAACGTTCTTATGTAGTCATCCTCATTTGCTGAGAATTAACAATGCTGCTGGAATAAACAGTCGGTGGTGCTTTCTGTGCTCAGCGTGAGGGTCACACAAATGCTCCTTCCCCTTATTCATGGGGTAAAACACATTGGGAATTTTTCAAAGAACGGACTCACTTTGCATCTTTTTCACTTAATCTAAGATCTACAAAAGAAATGTGGCTTGCTAATGTTTGGGGACATTTGTATCTGGAGCCTGGAAGGCTACGGCTCCCGTGATTTTCCAAGTTTGGGTGTTTAGATTATTTTGCATTATCAGACAGGCATTTTTCTAGGAATGACAAAATGTCTCCTAAGCAGAAAGAGTCCGGTGTAGGCTGCTGGGGTTCTTTGAAAGCTTTCATTCCTGTATTCTCTTTAAAAAGCAGATACAGTTGGTAGGGGATGTGCATACCTTTAATTCCAGTACTCAGATGGACTCTGAGTTTGAAGCCAGCCTGGTTTACATAATGAGTTCCAGGACAGCCAGGACTACATAGTTAGATCCTATCTCAAAAGAATGGAACAAATAGACAGCTAGCCAGTTATAAAAATGCTTAGTAAACAGTTTTCAAAGAATTTACTCCCCTGCAAATTATTGAATATATTGTCATAAAATTGTTTGCTTTGATCTCTTATCAACATAGGAATGTCTATTTTCTGTGGAGAGGTCTCTTATTA
Organism: Chionomys nivalis; assembly: GCF_950005125.1. NCBI lineage: Eukaryota > Metazoa > Chordata > Mammalia > Rodentia > Cricetidae > Chionomys > Chionomys nivalis. Next base: position 26,059,391 of record NC_080090.1, on the reverse strand, counting down.
CTACTGATTAGCTACTTTTTTTCTTTTTATTTTTAGTTGGGTTTATTGCTTTCTCGAGCTTTTCAGAGTCCACATTGTCTCCATCTGTTCTCGGGTTTGATGCTTTTGCCATCCTTCCTCCCTTTCTGCACTGGAAGGCACAAGGGGCAGGGCTACACGATTGACACTGGCCTCCGGAGAGATGCAGGGGGCAAGCTTCCCCCAGAATACGACCTTAGATGGATGTGCAAATGCTGGCATACAGAATTCAGTGTTAAAGTATTTTTCAAATGCTTCTGGTAGTTTAGGTCATATTAGAGGCAGATACATTCCATACTTAAGAGATTTTATAGACAGGTTGTCACTGGTTTCTCTTTTAAAGCCATGAGAGTTAGAAAAATTTACTTTTTCATTGTTGTAAAATTTAATTTCTAAAATTACATCTATTCGTTTATTGTTTATGTTGGAGTACATCCTATCCCGGGCATGTGGAGGTCAGAGGACAACTTGTGGGTGTCAGTTCTTTCTTCTCTACCACAGGGGTCCTGGGGAGTCAAACTCAGGTTGTCAGGCTTAGAGACAAGTACCTGCTGTGTCACCTTCAGGCCCTAAAGAAACCTACTTTATTAAGAGTCAATTTCTAGAGATTTATGAAAAAAAAACTTATGCATTCTGCCCCCATTTACATGTGGGCACCACATGCATCCCTGGAGCCACAGACGCCAGAAGAAGGCATCAGATCCCCTTCATCAGGGGTGCAGTCATGAGCTGCCATGCTGGGAACTGAACCCAGGTCCTCCAGGAGAGCACCACATACTCTTAATCACAGAGCCATCTCTCCAGCTCTGTTTTGCGATTCGGTGAAATCTGTTTCGTAGTCATGACGTGGCTGTTCTGTTTGTTCCGGAAAAGAACAGTACATGGCGTTCTGATAAAGCCAGTCAGGTAATTAGTTGATAGTTATTGACCTAATTGTAATCTGGATACTACCTACACCTGCTGCTTGTCTTTATCTCCTTACCCTATTGGTTACGGACAAGAGATCCTGACCAGCTCCACCCACATTTGTGGGCCCACCGATGTTTCTACTTACTTCTGACAGGTTGGCTTTCAGAACATTGTATCTGTTACTACAAACAAGCAGTACGACTGCATCTTGTGAGCTGACCTGGTCATCACAGGATCTCTTCTTCCTCTCCATCCCTGTCCCTCTATCCATTCGTCCCTCCATTCCTCCCTTTCTGTCTCCCTCGTCTCTCTTCCCTATTGCTAGAAATGCTCCTTGTCATGAAGTCCTATGTCATGACATTTAATATTAACCTCACTCCTTTGGAGTCCGTATCAAATTTTATGACGCCTTGCATTTTCGCTCAGTCTAGCCGTCTTTAATATTAATGGCATGGTCACTTCCGCAGCACTGGGTTATTGATGAAGCAAGCCGTCCACCGTCTTGCTGTTCCATCTGTTTTGTTTGCTTTTTGTAAGTTCTCACGATATAGCTCCGATTAGCCCCGAGCTTACAATCCTCTTGCCTCAGCCTAGAGCGTCCAGCATGAGCCACCGTGCCTAGCGCCGCCTGCTTTTTGCATGTACGGCACTTGCTTCATCCCATTTCCTCCTCTCCTGACAGACTCCGGACAACTGACAGCTGCTGCTCAGTACCCCGCCTCATCTCCTCTAGAGTTTGTGACCTTTTTATTTTTAAAATATTAAGACTCATAATCATCCTTACATTAGCATGGCAATCCCTAATTCAGAGTTTCTCCAATGGGTGTAATATGTTAAGGATTTCACAACAAGATTCCCCTTAAGCCCCGCCCCCTGCTGCTCTGTGGTTTCCTTTAAGCCCATTACGCTCTCCACAGTAGCAGGACGCTACTTCTTACATTAAATGACGTCACTTCGAGAGACTTAGAAATGAGAAGAAACCCTTTCATCTTTCCATTTCTCATTTTGGGTGCTCATTTCTAAAGTATAGGTTTCTACTTTAATTTTCTTTTAGCATGAGAGCTTCTTTAACATTTCTTACAGTGTGGACATGATTTGTTGATCCATTTTCTTTACTTGTATTTAGAATCTTTTTTGCTTCATTTTACTTTTTTTGATGAGTAGTTTTGCTCCACATTTTTTTTCAGCTCCTTAACCATTTTTCCTTGTTTTTCCAATATTGGGGCTTGAACCTTGGGGCTTTGCGCATGCCAAGCAAGCCCTCTTCCACTGACCTATACCTCCAAATCTTTTTCAGTTCCTTAAAAATGCCATTCCATTGAACAGTGGACTGTTTTTACTATGTCTGAAAGAGAAGTCAATGGATTTTATCTTATTCTAGCATGAAATGTACTTTTCCCTACCTAATTTCATCTGTGTGTGTGCATGTACGTGTTAGTATGTGTGTGTACATAAGGGTGGGGGCCAGAGGGCATCCTTGGGGTTAATGCTCTCCACCTAACTTCCTTTAAAGTATTATCTTTAACCTTTGGCCATCTGAATTTGATGTGCCTAGAACTGGTTTTCTTTCCCATTTAGCAAATTCATTTTATTTGCATGCACTGACTTCCCCATTCTCATGTGTTAACTTCACATCCACCAGCTTGCCTTTTCTCGCCCTGCATATCTCTAAGTCTTCACCCGACTTTCCCCTCCAGTTCGTAGTCATTCCCAGACCCAGTGTGATTCCTGTGCTGATGTGCACCTTTCCCTTCAATTCTTGGACAGCTTTAAAGCAGTGACTTCAGCATCGATTACCTACTGATTGGGTAAGTCTCAGCGATCACCGATAGCCGTGCTGCTGTCATGTCCTGATGCGTTTCTCTGGTCTCCCCTTGATTATGGGGTCTTCCCTGCTGCTTTCCACAGTTTTTGACCATGAGACGAAATATCTGGGGGAATTTTAATGACTACAAATTTTTTTTTTTTGGCAAGGGTCTAATTTATTGGCCATTTGGCCTAGACCTATAGAAGCTTGGTTTTTTATACTGAAAAGTGGCTTCCTGCCAATGCCTACCTTTCCTGAAACCTTGTCTCAAACACCACACATGTTCTTTAGAGTTTACTCAGTACAGCTGGTCAAAGGCCAGTTCTGAACCCTCTGGTAGCCGTTTTCTGGCAGGCTTCTGCGTATGATCGGCACACGATTGGCTAAGCACATGGCCACGGACGTCAGAGGAGCTCTCTTCAGACTGCTGGAGCCCTTTCTCTAAAGATAACCCTCACTGTCCTGCCCTACGAATTCCAGCTGTCCCAGCAGCCCTCAACTACTCTTTGCCTCCTCAGCAAACGGACTGATAGGTTCTGCTGAGCTTTGCCGCCCTCCACAGCAATTTTCCGAGTGTTTGTAGGCAAGAAGCCAGGAAATTTTGGAGCTATGGATCCCAATTCTGGGATGCTCGTTTCCATTTTCTGAAAACAGCCATGCTGTATTTTGTCCTGTTTAATACTTCTTTATGGCGAGCTATCCACCTGGTGGCTGGAGGTGACTTCCAGCAGCCTCAGGTTGGCCTCTTCATGTCCCCTTGCAATAAGTCCATTCAGATCACTGCAGCAATAATGTCTTTTATATGGAGATTTCCAGCATTCAACTAAGAAAATTTTCAAACAGTCATAAAAGATTATAGAATGAATACCACCTGTATGCCTACCAGCTGAATTCCACAAATACTATCTGCTAAATTTCCACTATCATCAATCTATGCCTCTCTCTAGATGATTGCCAAGTTATCCTCTCTCCTGGTACATTTTTTTTTTTTTTGATTTTTCGAGACAGGGTTTCTCTGTAGCTTTCTTGGTTCCTGTCCTGGAACTAGCTCTTCTAGACCAGGCTGGCCTCGATCTCACAGAGATCCGCCTGCCTCTGCCTCCCGAGTGCTGGGATTAAAGGCGTGCACCACCACCGCCCGACTCCTGGTACATTTTTAAAGGTATTCTGAATGCATTCAAATATTCAAATATCACAATTTTTTATAAAATTTAACTATCAATTCTACTTTTTAAATTTTTTTGAAACAGGATTTCTCTGTGTAGCCCTGACTATCCTGGAACTCACTCTGTAGACCAGGCTGCCGTAAACTCACAGAGATCCACCTGCCTCTGTCTCCCAAGTGCTGGGATTAAAGACAGGTGCCACCACTGCCCAGTTAAATCTCATCAATTCTTAAAATGTAAAAAATTAAAAATTTTCTGTGATTTCTCTACACTTCAGTCATGACTAAAGCTTACCAGAGGCTCCATATACAAGGGCACGTGCGATCTGAGCTCTGCAGACCAGCAGGCCCTCCCTTGTCTTCCCTTCCCCAAGCCCTCAGGTGTTCAGTCCCTGTCATCCAGCTTTGTTTAATTTCTCCAGTGTCTTCTGCTTCTTCCTATTGTCCAGTCTTGCTGGACAGCTCAGGCTCAACTGCCTCTCCCTCCTTGCTTGCCTAAGGGGCTATTATTCTTCTGTAGTTCCTCAGGACTGTTTCCACATGCCTCAGCCATGCATCAGTTATGCCCACAGCATCATGTGTTCTTCTTTCAAACCATCTCTAAGGGTTTTTTAAAATCATATTTGCCTTCTCAATTAAGCATGATTCATAAAGACAAAAACTTCTTTTTAAAAATCACCCCTCTCTATAGAGAGAGGTTGGCCTTGAACTTGTGATTCTCATGCCTCAGCCCATATACTAGAGCATTACGATGTTCAGACCTCTACTTTGAACTCAAGATAGTAACCCCAGTGGCTAGTGCAGGACTTGGCAAATACGTCTTCCTCTATGTAGGCATTCACAAATTACTCATGAGATAAACAGAAAAGCCATTCTTCTTAAGTAGAAGGAGAGGAGAGGGAATTAATGTGACCCCAACAAGACTGTCACTACTACTCATCTGTTGTGTGAACCTAACTAGATGGTACAGAAGTACCTCAGGGACGGCCTCAGCACAGCCTCCAGGCACAGTCTCTCCCTTCCAGAGAACTGAAGAAAAGTTATTCAGAGATCTACATGGTTTTTCATGATTCTTCTGGGTGCTCAAATCCATATCCTGTCAATATTATACATCCATATCTCATTTGATTCTCAAAGATACAGCTGTGAATTGCAGGGCTTTTAACTAATTATTTATTCTTTTCAGGGAAAAAATATCTTTTGAAAGCAAATGTATCTTTGTGGAGTTTAGGGCAAACAACTTACCTGGACCATCTCCTCACAAGCCCCATTCCACACACCAAACAACAAGGCTCTCTCTTGTGCTGTGGGACCTATGGATGCTGTCTCGCGCTTTGCAAGTACACATATACAGAGATGAAATGAAAACCCAAGAAGAAACAACTGATGGACTGGAACAACGAAAAGTTCCAGATATGGTAGACGACTATCTTTGTATATACACCAAGTTCTACAATATCTGAGCCCCTAAAGCAAGTCTAGCAGCCTGCGTAAGAACAATGAACAGGAGAAAAAATCTGGCAGAACCTGGAAGTGACATCTCAGAAACAGACGTCAATATGTTTCTCACAAGAAGCCAAATTATTAAACTCATAAACATCCTTTTCATTGTAGGAGACTGTGAATGCCATCAACAGAATAAGGAACACATGAAAATTATGGCTTTAATTTCAACTATGAAGGTATCACCAGTTTTGTGAGGAGCTGACAGGCCTGTGCATAAAAATCACAGCAATGAATTCTACTCCCCCAAGACTTGAGATCAACAGACTCAACAGTCTGAGCCGCAATACCGTCACCCTCGAAAACCTTTCCCATCTCCTAAGCTGTATAAACAAGATGATCCCAGGTGGGGAGGGGATCGCTGACGGTCTGCTTTGGACATGGCTTGCCATGGGTCACATGAGGCCAGCAGTGCCTCCCAGGTCCTCAGAGGCCTTTGCTAGGTGTTATCGAAGACAATGTGGTCAGGAGCAGATGACAGCCACAGCTGACAAGCAAATGCGCTCTACTCAATCTGTTTCTAGAGCCTGGCTGCTGTCCACTGCTGTTGCCAGGGAGACAGACGTCAGCTTGATGGAACAAGCATCAGCGAAAACTTTCTCTTACCTCGTTTCCACTGATCCAACAGCCATTTCTATGGAAACAGCAGCTGCCAGCAAGCAGCAGAGAGGTTGCATTTACTTGTTAATGTCAGGTGTGGCTACCAGCCTGCACACTTCCGGGAACCATGGTGCTCATGGTACTAGGATTCCTTTGTCAACTATGCAACAAGGGACCTCAGGGTTCAGAGAAGATAGGAATGTTTAGCTCTGTTCTTTACTAGAAAAGAGAAATTTCCATTTAAAGCCAAAGTGGGACTTAATTTTTTACTTTACCAAAGCCAAACCAAGGAGGCTCCGAAAGGACTGTGGCTTTTTCTGGTACCCCAACCTCAGTTCCACTCACATGACCTCAGGGAGGAGGAGGAGGACACCCCGCTAAGAAGATGGGTTTTCCAGACAGCCTCAACCAACCAAAGTGAAACTATGCAAATTTTCAGAGTCCTTTCCTTCAAGTGGCCCTCAGGGATTACCCTGGCATTTTGGAAGCCTGAAGAGTACTAATCACACTGAGAAGGGAAACATACCTAAGAGTCTCAGTGAGGCATTCTCCACACCCACTTCTAAGACAAGCTCTTGCTCTGCAGCCCTGGTTGCATATAACACATTATGTAGGGTCAGGTTGGCTTTGAATCCTCATAGAGATCTTCCTGCCTCAGCCTCCTGAGTGCTGAGATTAAAGGTGTGCATTACCATTCATGGTCAAGACTAGACTTCCATGTGCCTTGTCAGTCATTTGCCAGAAGGGTTTTGCTGTCCGAAACATGGATTCTTACCAACTCAGTATATTGCATTTCTCCTCTCCAGGATGGGATAACAGTTATCTCAGGACTTTGGTGCTATCCCTCTTTCCTAAGATGCAGATATACCAGAGGTGGGGCACCTGAGGGAATTCCGCTGCTCACTCTCTACCAGTACATCCCGGTAGGGAAAGTGAAGTTGTCATGGAAAATACGCAGCACGACTATTCCCAGAGCATATGTCTTCGCTCAGAAAATAGCTGCAAGTGATACCTCCTCCTCCTGGAGCGCTCTGCCCTGCGAGCCAGCATTTGAGAGACACCAGAGATTTCCTAGCTCCCAATGCCATGAATATAAATGGACCAGCCTGCCTCACCATGCTGTAAGCCTGACTCTATTCTGCCACAGCACAGCCTGCATATTCTCCCCTGTAGCATGCCCCCCCCCAACTTGCTCTGTAAACCATCAGTCTTTATCCGAGGAAGCCAAGGCTTCATGAAAGCAGCCAAGTTTTCCGTTTGCCTAGGCCTGATGGTTTGTGTGTTCAGAATAGAGTCTAGGAAGTGACTTTCAAAAAGATGAACTGTTTTGAAAATTGCCCTTGCTTTTTTTTTTTCTCAATGTTTGCCTTACCCAGTTTGCCCCCAACCTCCTCAATTGAGATAAATAGGCCTGGTGGTGGCTAATCTCCATTGTCAACTTGACTGGGCTTGGACTGTTCAACAGGTCTGCCTCTGGTCTGTTGGTGAGGTTATTCCCAGAAAAGCTTAATGGAGGAGGAAAGACGGACCCTGAGTGAAGATGGCACCGTCCACAGGCAGGAGTCACAGACTGAATACAATGGAAAAAAGCAAGCTGAGTGCAGCGTTCAAATCTCTTTGCCTCCTGACACAAATGCAATGGAACTCGCTGCCTCACGCTCTCTGCCAACCAGTCCCCATCACTGTGGACTGTATCCTCTCGAGCCACAGGCCCAAACAGACCCTTCCTGCTCACGGTGCTTCTACCAGGCAATTTGTCACAACTACCAGCAAAGGAACCAGTATCGGCCTCTATTAGCAGCCAGTTTGGTGTCTGATTTTGAGGGAAGGGTGGGACTTGGTAGATTTAGGTCTTACCAGGACAAAAGACACACACACACACGAACTTAATTTAGAGCCAAATAGTTTTGAAGTTACAGACACACAGGCTCAGTTTACTTTCAGTTTTATGTGCTGAAAGTGGGTTTATGAAGAACGTTTACTGCCTGACAACATACAAGGCCCGCTTCAGAAAAAATTATTTCAAATATTTTTGTGAGATGTTAGCAAAAGCCTTTAATTCCCAGAACCAGTGACAAATGACTTTAACCTATTATTTCAAGCAGGCCCGGGAGGGAGCTTACATAGTAATATATTTTAGATGACTGCCTTACAACATTTACATACTTATAGAATAAAACATTTAAACAGATTGTATAGCTTTGATTTCTCACTAATACAAACCTGTCTTGGCCAACTGCTATTATTAGCTGGCTTAGAAAGGCTGTCTTATTCCAGATCGCCTATGCCTTCTTCCCAGAGCCCCACAGCTGCCCCAATAGGATCTGCGTTCTGCAGTTCTCTGAAGGCTCCCACCACAAAGTCCGGAGCAACACTGGCTCCGTGTGCAGACACCGTAATGAGGAAAGTCAGCTCAGAGAGGGAAGGATTTGGCCCAAATCACACAAATGGCAAAAGGCAGAGAAGACTCAAACTTCAGCTCTGTAAGATGGAGTGCTTGAGCACTCTTTGGAAATGTCCTTCCCTGCCACTAATGCGGAGAAAAAGGAGCCCTCAGTACATCCAATGCCAATAACAATGACTTTAGTCTGCGCACACTGACAAAGAACTCCTATGGCCCCATGGTCATCTGCTGGTACGGAGTGTGGGGTATGTGTTGATGATAAATATTCTCTTAGGTTAAATCCTGGGAAATGCACAAACTCTCCTCTTAAGAATTTCCACAGAGGGCTGGAAAGATTGCTCAGAGGTTAAGAGCATTGCCTGCTCTTCCAAAGGTCCCAAGTTCAATTCCCAGCAACCACATGGTGGTTCATAACCATCTGTAATGAGGTCTGGTGCCCTCTTCTGGCCTTCAGGGATAATGCAGAAAGAATACTGTATACATAATAAATAAATAAATAAATATTTTTTTAAAAAAGAATTTCCACAGAGCCCCCTGGGCTGCCTCTGCTTCACCTGGGATGGGGTGGGAGGGCGGAAGAAGATCTGTGAACTGAAGATAAGGATATCCCAGATGAGTAAAAGCCGGGAAAGCCTTCCTCACACCGTTCTACATTCACTCTGTGAGGCAGGAGCAAGGCAGGCTTATTTCAGAAAAAGAGACTAAAGATCAGAGTGACTGAAACCCATCGTGAACATGGGACCTGTGTAAGGCCAGGTCTGGCATTCCTTGAGATTTCAGAAGCCTAAGAAGTCTCTCTTGAGCACAGAGGTGTGCAGATGGCAGGTGGGTGATGAAGTAGAGCAGCAGGCTACCGCCCATGAGTACCACTGTCCCGTGGAGAATCCCATGGCAACTGTGTGAGACCAGGCACTGGGGTTCCAAATACACTGAGCAAACCTTGAGAGGGTCAAAATGGAAGGGAACAGCCTTACAAGTGATCATACCCCAAGCTACTAAAGAGCCAGAGGGAGAAGATAAGAGACAGCAACCACACAGACTTTAGACCTAAGGGAGGCAGTCATTTCAGTTCTCTGCCCATCATAGGCTAAGTCCTTCAAGGACAACCAAATAAGGCATGGCCTTACAGTTACAGGCCGCTCCAGCTCTTCCCCCGGGGCACCATCAGCAGAGACGGTGCCATCTGCACCCGTGCTCACACAGCATGCAGCTCACCTAGGGGAGCAAACAAAACGAAACCAACAGCATTTTCAGAGACCCAGCCTTCAAATGCCTTTAAAATGTGCAAACCCAAAACCAACCATGTAGATTAAGATCCAATGGGATGCCATGGCTATAGGCAAAGGAAGGAGCCACAGACGCATAAGCGGATATTTAAGAAGGGTTAACATCCAGGCATCCTGGTGAATGCTTGCCATCGCAGCACTCTGAAGGCAGAGGCAGGAGAATAGCCACCAGTGTGAGGTAAGGATGTACTGAACAATGAGATGCTGTTTCAAACACACACACACACACACACATGCACACGTGCACACGCACGCACACACGCATACACAGATACACCACACATACTAAAGCAAGCAAACAAACAAAACAAAAGGGTTCAATGTCGGACACATCTGGTGTCACTGTCACTAGTGAGGCCACATTAGAATGGCATAATGCATGAGGTCTTGTCTGACCTATGATGGGATGCTCGGAACCCAGTGCTTTTGAGATCACATGCTAGTCTGAAAGTCCCTTAAGGGTTGTGCCACAGAAATGTCTCCTGGCCTTTTGTGTCCTTCTGGCTCTATAACCCCTCTAGTATTAAAGCAACAATTCTAAATTTGCTTTAACAATAGCAACAAAAAATACAAATGGATAACAAGAGGGCACAGGCACGCAGATTAGTACAGGAACCCTCGGAGGTGGTGAGGTAGGGGAGGCCGGAGGGCCCAGGGAGTTTCCACTTGAAGGTGCCCCCCCCCCCACTCTCCCAGCTGTAGTGCTTGCTATACAGCTTGGGCTACAGCCTGGGCCCGAGGCTGGAGCCTGCATCTTAGACACCTTGGCACCCCAGGCCTCAGGCCCAGAGCCAGGCCCTCATCAGGAATGGGGAGGATGCTAGCCAAAGAGCTTTGCAGACGCAGCTCTGACACCACCCAGAGCCTGCCTCAGCATTTCTTACCCAAGTGGCTTGGGGGGTACAGAGGTAGGGGAGGGAGTTTGCATCCCCTGGGGGTCTGAGCACAGTGTGAGCAGACAGCTAAAAGCACCAAGAAGTCTTAGGCTTGCTTTTTAACACCGAAACATCATCTGGTCTCTCCTTCCTCGTTTTCATTTAATATAAAAATAATGCCTTCCAAAAACTTGCTATTTTCCTTCAAGATATGTTCCAGTAAACTGTTTGTTTGGTGGGGATGTGTGCTTTTTTAAACCCTCTAGTTTTGGGATCCTCCTACAAGGCTTCACGTTGAACCCATGTCATGATAATGGGAAGCCCCTGCCCCCATCTTCTGTTTTTAGCTTTTTTAAAACACCTCTCGATTTGGCTGGCTTGTATCTCTGCTCCATCATGCCGGGGCAACAGTTCCTGCCCAGAGAGGGGGAACTAAAGATAAGGCATGTCACTGGCACTGTTAAAATTAGTGGTTTCCATGGCCTCCGTCAGTTGAGTTGGGTTCAGGAGACATGGGGCGCCAAGGAACTCACGAACACAGCTGCAGCTGATGGCCTTGTATGGGGAGTTTCTGTGGCAACGCTTCTGCAGCTAGAACCGCGACTCTCACCACACTGACCCCAATTTCAGGCCACCAGAGGCTCCAAAGGAAGAAGGCCTTGCAGCTGGATATGGAGGCTCACGTTCATCCCAGCACTCAGAAGGGTTCCATAGTGAGTTCTACACTAACCTGGGCTACAGCCTTAAGACCTTGTTTCAAAACTAAACAAAAACAAAAAAAAAAGAAAGAAAAAAGAAAAGCAAAGCAAATGAATGATAAAGTCAGTGAGGATGGCCTTTTAAAGTTCACAGTCGTAGAAGGGAGCTGAGGTGGGTGCTGGGTGCTGTCCTCCCAGTCAGTCCCCACCCCCTGCTCCTCTCACAGGTAGAGGGAGGCACTGCTTCAGAGCCTCTTCTAGATAAGGGGCTTTTATGACTGTGTTTCATGACATAGAACTGACCACACTCAATTCATGGCAAAACAGGTCTGGAGGAACACAAAGAAACGGGTCCAGACAGATAAGTGGGCTCTGCTCTGAAAAAGACAGTATCTCCAAAAATCGAGATAAAGCTCACTCTACTAACTCAGCAACATGATGACATCGTTTCCCGAGATACAGCCTCTGAAAGAGCAAGATAAAGCAAGCGAGTAGATAAACTCACTTGGGATGAAGTCCATCAGTGTGATTTCCTGAGAACTTCTGGGCTCAGTGCAGTGGCTAGGGCCAGAGGGGGGATATGGGTGCCTTCTGGGCTGCTCAGGGCAATGGCTGTATGCTGGAACTGGTTGTGTGTGTGCTGTTGGTATTGTTGTTTTTTTAGTTAAAAGTTGGCTATTTTAAAAAAATCCTTAAAATTTCAAATTGTAAAGACTATAAATATTATATGTCTAATTACTAAGACAAAGCATTTTTAAAATGCTTGTTTAAAATTGAATACAATTCTTAATTAGATATTTTGCCTAAGTTATATTTTAAGTATAAGGCAACAATACAGATAGAATTAAATAAGTAAGACTCTAATGATGAGGAACCCACAGTATTTTCCATGCCAAAATCCATCTCCCACTTATCCAAATGCTTTTGAGAGAGCCCCCAGCCCACTTTGATGACAGTGCTCCACTTTCTGGGGTACCTCAGAGATGTTGAGATTCACATCTGCTCACGGGAGCTTTGGAATACCATCTCCCACCCTGGTGGGGCACAGCCCACGGCCCAAGGCTCTTCCCAAGCCCATCTCCCCTGAACGGAGGGTAAATACAGAGATAGGCATTAAACAAAATGAAGTTTTAAAATGGTGACCAAATGATGGGGACAATAAGGGCATAGGTGTAAAAGCTGAGCACCATTCTGTATTAAGGAAAGCTGAAAGCTGTATCAGACGCATAACTCACATGGTGACATCAGTGACAAGTCGAGCCAATAAAGGGTCCCAACCCCAGGAAGGTGGACTTTTTATGTACTAACACTGGGTATTTACGTACTAACCTAGGCTTGCGCACAAGCTCTGAAACTGCACTCTTCACAATACAGTGACTAGAGAAGGCCAGGCCATGTACTCGGGAGTGAAACCCACGAGAGACCACAGTCCCTCCCTGGGGGAGGCCAAGGCTAGGACACCTTTCTCTTGCTGTAATTCACCTCTAAGGGAAACTATTTTCCTAAGTTAACAGGGCTTGGCAAGCATCAGAAACACAGAATCTCACAGACAGATACAGGCAGGAAGAATCACAGTTCAACCCAGAAGCAGCACACAGAGGGAACATCAGAGTCCAAAGGCATGCAGAGAAGCCAGAGGGGAGCAGCTGGGAGACAGGCAGGGCTGCCCCCCTTGTGGCAGTGAGAGGATGTGCAACACGGATCCAACTGCTTACCCACTAAGGACACCAAGAACCAGGTTAAGGACGAAGAATGAGCCAAGGATGATCAGACTAACAAAATACACCCAAGGCCATTCCCATCCTATCGCATCATTTACCTGTAAAATGTAAGGAGATCAGTTATCAGTTATCCGTTTACTAAAAGAACAGAGCCTCGGTTGCAGCTGCAGGACCACTCAGGGCTTTGGCTGAAGGTTAGTGTCGTAAGGGAAGGGCTTGGAGGAGCTGGGGGGGGGGCTCCTTGCACAGTTTTCCTCGGGGCAGGAAGGCTGAAGTCTTCACGAAGGGACTTTCCTAGACCATTCATTTAGCTAGTTTTGTGCCAATTAATGGGCCCTGTATTTGGATCCAGACCAAGAAAGCAATTATAAATGTATCTCATTTTAGGACAGACAAAAGGCCAAGCAAGGGAAATTATTTAAATCACAAGCAACAATACTGATTAATTAATTTCTGGTCAATAATCTCTCCATGGCTTTCTTTCATGCTAGCTAGTGAAGTTCCAGAAAAGAGCTTGGTCTGGGGAGCCCCGCCAGAAGAGAAAGCAATACAAAGGGACTGGTACACACCCACTGACCCCTCCAGCAAAGGCTGTGTGGTCTTGGCAGCTGTCCCCAGGACTCTGCTTTCAAGATGAAAGAGATGTGGCTTACCCGCTCAATACACCAAGTACAAGATTTAGTACGAAAAATGACCCAAAGATGACGAGACTGACAAAATATACCCAGGGCAATTCAAATCCCATAGCATCATTCATCTGTAAGAAACAAGATGGGCTCACAGGAGCGGGTTAACGCAGGAATCTAATAAGGAGAGAGGGTCACGTTAGAGAGAACATTCTATACATGGAATTAAAACATTTCCTTAAGACTGAACTCAAAGACAACAACAGTCAGCAGACATTCATCACACATTCCCAGCACACACAGACACACAAGCATGCCTGCACACACCAGACAAGACTCATGGAGGCCTCGGACCACACAGCAGGGCCTGGTCCCAGGTAGGGAAATGAGCTGAGATCCGGCTCCATCTCAGGACCCTGTCTTGCTAAGAAGCTTCCAGGGGAAGTCTCAGTAGAAGGGAGAGCGAATGCTATCCCGGATTCTCGTGACTGTTCCACCCCAGGAGTTAGCCCTAACCGCTTTTAAATTTTGGTGGAAAAGTCTTAATTATAGAGTCAAACCTGTAACATGTGACTCTATAAACTCCTAAAAAAAAAAACCAAACAAACAAAAAAAAACCAAAAAACAAGAAAACAAAAAATTAGCTGGGCATGGTGGCACATGCCTTTGATCCAACACCTGAGAGACAGATGGATCCCTGTAGTTCAAGGTCAGCCTTGTCTACACTGGGAGTTCCAAGCAGTCACCTATACAGGGAGACCCGCTCTCAAAATAAATAAATATATCTCCAACAATTACTGTCTATTAGAAGGTAACCATCCTGTCCATCTAACCAAGGATGCCTGGCCCTCCTCACCTTTGGATTATCTGCAGCCTGTGAACACAGGACCACTAAATAAACATGGAACCAAGAAAGCATTTCCAAAGTCAACAGTTGTCAGTGTTCGGGATGCTCTGGGACCGGGCTTCTTTCTCAGCTGCACCCAGTAAAAGAACCTGGCTTTAATTGCGATCTGCCCCACCCTGACTCTGTGACCTAACAGGTGTTCTAAAAGGCAGGACCTGGCCAGAGAAGCGGCTGACTACTTGGAAGAATTCAACTGCCCACTCAGGCATGGCCTCCTTGTCAGAAATGGTTTGGAAGTGAGCAGACAGCACAGAGCTGTGTGAGGGGTCACAGCTGGATGGAACTTTCCAGCAGTACAGGTCAGTATTCCACGGGACAGACACCTCGCTGAGAAAGGAGATGCTCCAATGTTACCGATCAGGTAACAGGCCCTGCTCTGCAGAAGCACCCTGAATCTTCAGCCAGTCGATAATCCAGACAGGCCGAGTGCTCTTCCTGTCAGAGGCAAACCTTAGGGTTTTCAAGCTCCGTACCCTTTTGCCCATGATCTGTTTCCAGGTTTCAGCTTTACAGAAAGCGGTTCATGCATCTCAGAGTGTTTGCCTCATGCAGAAGCCAAACAGGAAAAGGGAACAGAAAAAACAGAAAAACCTAACATCTGTTGTTGAAATCTAGGGAGAGGGCATTAACTCCCTTATGAAACACCTGTTTGGCCACATGAAAACCGATGCGTTTAATAGAACCCCTATCCATCTGCACATCGGCAATTAGAGGAATGAATGAGCCAGGGCTATGGCTCCAATTGTTGATCTAATTAAGTTGGATAAACTAATTTCAGCAGGAAGGCAGAGGGTAATTCTTCCAAAGCAACTACACCACCAAACTTATTTAAAAACCCACATGCGGGGTGGGGGGTGGTAAGGCTGCCTGGAGTGGCAGAGTTTCAGCCTTGAATCTTCTAGCCTCTGCCCGAGCAAGGTGTGTACGAGGCAAGGAGAGGGAGCCAGTGCACGGCTCTCATTAGACACCTTACTCTTGAGACTGGCAAAGTCTGCTGACCAGGCCATCTCCTCACCGGCCCTCCTCAGGCCTTGGTGGCATCCGAGTAAAGCTTTGGTGACAGCTGCAAAGGGAACAACTCATTTAAAGAAATTAAGATGCATTTGAATGTCTTGGGAGTAGGGACTTTGCAGACTTGCGTCTTCTCAAATCAATGTCACCCAGGACAGCTGAGGAGGACTGAGGGAGGCAGGAGCTAAACACAGCCAACTGGAGCATCTTCTCTCTCTGCCAGAAGAGATGAAACCGAAGCTCCCAGGCCAGGCTTTTCTCCTCACACATCTGCTGCAGACCTGAGTTCTTAAAGCTCATCATACAAAGAAGGGGGGAAAAAATTCACAATTTCTGGGCTGGTCCCCACATCACAGACACACTACCTGCCTCAGGCTTTGTCTGCATCTTCTTCATCAACAATGGGGACACCACCATGAGGGAAAGAACTTCGATTTATATTAATTTTTAAAGTATTTATGTCAGTCTCATCATAGAGGGCCACCGGCCACCCAAGCCAATTTTCTACTTCACTTCAGTTTTCTCTTATTTTAAAGGCTTAAGTGCCCATGGATGCCTCGAGTTAAGGGAAAGCAAGAAGGCTTTTTGGTTTTTCCAACTCTCAGAAACAGCTGGAGGCCTTAGAGCATACTGTAGGAAAGGCAAGTCTTGGCTGCTTGGGCATAGAAGAATTTCCCAGGTGCTTTGACGGGCAGGTGCTGTCAGGTCAAGTACCGCTAACTAAGGTCTGTCAGCTAGCACGTCCACAGTCCACAGCTCTGTACACCCCTGAGGAAAAAGCTTGGTGCTAACACAAGAGGCCATGGGGACTCATACAGCGCTCTCCTAAAACCAACGCTTTGCTATTAATTTCCTACATTTCAAGCATCCTCTGAAGTAAACAAACAAAATCAAAGTTGAAGGAAAAAGATCACGTCTACAAGATGCTAATTGTGCAGCTGTAAACAAGGGCACCAAAGCCCCGAGGGATCCAGAATCTGCCTTGCTCAGCACTTTCTCTGTGCTGCACCACCATCTCTATGGACATCTGCGTGAGCTGAACAGCACTTTAAATATGTTTGTGGGGCTCAGTTTATGGAAAGTCTACAATATATTCCCCGGCAGCAGTTCATGATCCCAACTGCGCACATCTCCAAATAGCTCTGCTCCAGGTGCCTTTGTGCGTGTCCCTTTCCATCCCTGCCAGACATTTGCCAGAAACTCTTGAGAATTAGGACCTTAGTGCACCAGAGAACACAGACTAAATAGAAACTTGTCTAGATACGAAAAGACTTGGTCCACTATACACAAAATCCTAAACTTTGAGAAGTTTGTTTGCAATTGATATTTAAAACTGAATCTCCTTTCTCTTCCCAGCCCATCTACACCAGTGAAGCAATGGGCTCGGTCCGGTGGGCTCAGGGTGGCAACAGTCATGTGTATTTTTTGAGCACTCACTTTCGGCCAGGCTTTGTGCTGAACAGAGATGTTCTATTCTAGGACACAGCTGTGTGGCTTCCAGCTGACTGTGGCCCATAAAATACTGGGAAAGTTAGTTCCTTGGCTCCTGCCTATCTTTATGATGAGCTAATAAATGCCATCAACAAGTGATTAAAAATAATCCTGACGTGTTTCAGACAGTAAGGTCTTAAAGAACACTCCGGAAGACATTACTCAGCTGCCCCCTAGTGTTACAGAAGGGTCTATAAACCACTGGTAAGTGGAAGAATAATAAGGAAAGCCTACTGGGTTCCAGTCAAGGCCAGCTGCCCCTCAACTGTGATCTGAAGGCTGAATCCACCTTTCTTTTTATATGAATCTCAAAAGCTAAAAATTGGCTTCATGTTTTTACATGGTTGTGTCCACGTGGGAAAGTGAGAGGAGAATATGATGTATGAAAGACATAGGGAATTCAGGTTTCAGGGCCCATAAGTGAAGTCCAGCCAAGACAGAGCCATATCCATTCAATTATGCTTATCCCATGGTTGGCTCCAAGCTCAATGGCAACGTTGATGGCTGGGATGGGGATCACATGCCTGCAAGGCCAAACATATTTACTCTTAAGCTCCTTATTAAAATGTTCCCAGACTCCTGTCACTAATCAAGGACTCCAAACACTTGCTGGAGGACCCTGAGGATGCTCAGGGGTCTCTTTCTACAGCACGGTCTCCATCTTCAAGACCTCATTTCTGCTAGGACATGCTAGAGACAGAGAGATGTTGGGGGTTCCGTGTGCTCCTCCATCATAATAAAGGTGCTGGGTAATTTACAGAGTATGTAACTAAATTGTCAAGCTATTAACTATTTATTGTCATAGCAACAATAAAGATCATTTCATCATCATAGATGAAACTTAGACAGTCTTAAAAGAGCAAGAGGAAACTGGTGTTTCTGGGTGCAGGGTGTTCTCTCTTCCTCTGCCACGTGCTCCTGAAAGTGTCTCTGACAGCAGCACAATTGCTGTGAGAGAACCGATGTGCAAAAATGTAAATAAACTGCAAAACTGTCCATTAGTCAAGGCATGTTGGATCGGCAGCTAGCAATTCACCATGAAAATAGAGAGAAGACATGACCGAGGCAGTCACAGACTTTTACTTAAAAAAAAAAAAAAAAAAATGAAAAAAATTCTCTCCTGTTTGGGGGAGGGAAAGGCAGAGCTTGGGGCTTTTGTGGATGATGTGTTCTACTTATCAGCCATGGCAGGGGACAGAGGGACTGAGGTTTTGCTCTGCTTGGGAGCTACAGTTTAGGAGACAGGAGTGAAAGTCAATACTTCACCCAACCCTGGAGCTCAGTGGTTGGCAAAGCCTGGCCTTCCTCTCCATGAGAAGGTACTGCGTGTGGCTATAACTAACATTTGTGTCTATAGATACACGTACACATGCATGTGCACACACACACACACACACACACACACAGTCCTACAACAATTAGAAAAACGGATGAAGGACAAACAAGATACAACAGTTGGTGACTCTCATTCTCCACTTAGCAGAATATACAGTCGACCCGAAGTATCTGCAGGGAGAAGCCACAGCCAAAGCTGCTCAAGCCCTTAGATAAAACAGTACAGTATTTGCATATGGCCTGTATCCATATACCACCATATACATATTGTTTAGGGTATAAATACAAAACAAGTCTGCACACATTCAATGAGGATTTTTTTTTCCTGAATTATTTTCAATCAGCATTTGGTTCAATCTTCAGTCAGACATGGATTGAACCTACAGATGGAGGATCTGCAGATATGGAGGGCCAGCTGTACAGGACTGCCTATAACCTCACAAGCATAGTGGTCACCGGTGAAAGGAAGCAAACCCATGGCTACGCATCAGATGGTGCATCCTCTGACGGGAGAGAGGGATAGGAAACGTGCCAAGTTCAGGATTTAGGAACTAACAGAAGCTGCTTGCTTCTTTTCTAAGCCTTTTAACAAGAAGCTGCCTATTCAAGAAATGCTATTAATTTCCTCTAAGCCAGTGGTTCCCAGCCTTCCTAACACTGCTACCCTTTAATACAGTGGTTCCCAGCCTTCCCAATGCTGCGACCCTTTAGTACAGTGGTTCCCAGACTTCCCAATGCTGTGACCCTTTAATACAGTGGTTCTCAACCTTCCTAACGCTGCGACCATTTAATGCAGTTCCTCATGTTGTGCCCCCACCATAAAATCATTTCCTTGCTATTTCATAACTGTAATTTTGCTAGTGATGAATTATAATTGATATATCTGATATTCAACCCCCCCAAAGGGGTTGTGATCCATAGGTTGAGAACCACTTCTCCAATTAACTATTGGAGTATTAGTTTGACAAATTTAGATTTGGGCTTAAAATCTACACGCTTTTATATTTTCCAGAAACTCATCTACTATGCAGTAAAAAAATTTCTAAATTTCTGTTAGCTTTAAAAGCTCTGTCTATACACAGTCACTGGGGGAAATGGCTACTGTACTTTATTTATAGCCAGCCCTCCTGGCTCTGCCAGGAATGAAAGAAATCAGACCCTAGTCACCAAGAGGTTAGTCACCTGTGG
Organism: Chionomys nivalis; assembly: GCF_950005125.1. Classification (NCBI taxonomy): domain Eukaryota; kingdom Metazoa; phylum Chordata; class Mammalia; order Rodentia; family Cricetidae; genus Chionomys; species Chionomys nivalis. The sequence goes on along the minus strand of NC_080090.1, from coordinate 26,039,847 downwards.
GAGGGTCAACCAGCCCTTTGTCTTGCCTACCATCTCTGCCAGGGGTCTTTGGCTCAGAAAGAGTTCAGTGGAGGCAGGACTTGTGCTGGCCCGGCTGACATTGATGCTGGGGATACGAGAAGCAAGTGGAAAGGAGAACAATTGATGGTGCACTGTGGTCACATAAAGCTATGGATGCAGGAAAGGGGCCTGGCTGTGTTCCCCGCCTTCCCTTTTAGGATCTGGTTCAATAACTGCCTTTATGTGTGGACTGGGAATCCAGGCATTGCTTCCTCAGGAAATGTTGCTCTAGCTCTCTGAATTGTGTCAGGACAGCCCTGGCCTCCAGTGTTCCCAGAGGCAGGAGCAACTACAGTTAATAAATAACAAGACCCCAAAGCCAGGCGGTGGTGGCACACGCCTTAATCCCAGCACTCGGGAGGCAGAGGCAGGTGGATCTCTGGGAGTTCGAGGCCAGCCTGGTCTACAAGAGCTAGTTCCAGGACAGGCACCAAAGCTACAGAGAGACCCTGTCTCGAAAACCAAAAAAAAGAAGAAAAAAAAAAAAAAAAAAAAAAAAAAAAAAACAAGACCCCAAGCGGTGCTGGGGAGGTGGAGGACTAGAGGCCAGGAGCTAAGCTATGCAGTAGCCTTCTAGTGCTGGGGAATTCTCCTGGAGCAGGAGGAGGGGGCTCACCAAGTGAAGAGCAGCCTAGGTCTGCTTCCCTTCCCAAAGAACTGACCCCCAGGGCTCCCTGTTCAGCCAGCTGCTCTCACAAGGGAACAGCATGCCGTGAGCACCCCTGAGCTGCTTACCCAGTAGAGCACATCTGTCCAGCCCTCCATGGTGATACACTGGAACACAGTGAGCATGGCAAAGGCAAAGTTATCAAAGTTAGTGATGCCTCCATTGGGGCCAACCCAGCCACTCCTACATTCCGTGCCATTGGCGGTACACTGGCGTCCATTCCCTGAGAACGCACATGGAGCTGGGTCCTCTTCAGCTACGATATCTACAGGGAAGGAAGGAAGGAAGCAGAGGACAGTTCAGAAGACAAGCACCAAGAACACCAGACGCGGGCACCTTTGCCGCCTCACTCGGAACATTCCCTTGCCAGTGGAATTCAGTGTCTTCTAGACACCTACCACTCCCCGCCCTGCCCACACATTCGCGGGCTTACAGGATGGAGTTACCTGCTTTACCCTGAGCAAGTTCCCATCTTTATCTGCAATCGGGATGGAAAAGGAGAACAGATTCCCTCAACACAACTCACACACACGGAGAGAATAGATGGGAATAAAAGTCTCAGGAGACCCCCACCTCCCCCCAAACCAAAAATGCTTTTGTGTTTGGGTAATAATTACTGTCACTACTCACCTGAGTCAGCAAAAAAACATGTTTTGTGCATTTTTCCAATAAAAAGTTCCAATCCTATAATAGCATAGATGATAATTACAAATAATACCAAAAGGGCTATGTGAAGGAGGGGGACCATGGCTTTTATAATGGAGTTCAAAACAACTTGTAAACCTAGGAGAGAGAAAAATCCACTTGTGAGTTTAAGGGGACACTTCAAATGTATCACAAATATAATCCCCAATGATGCTTGCTCTATTTATGGCATAGAGTAATAAAATGTAGGGATATTTCAAAGCTGTTGATTAATAATACTAAGCCTGGATATGAGATGAGATAAAAAGGAACTCTTAAAGATCATTTAATCCAACTCCTTCACTAGACAGACGTGAAGAATGAATGCCCAGAGAGGAGTAGCCAGTAATAAAATCATTTATTCACTTCCGTACTTTTTTTATTCCATTTAACAGACCACCCAAATATGCAAAATATGGAGGATAGTGCTTTGGATAATATAAAGATGAATCACACAAACCTCTCTCAAAGAGGTTATAGTCTAGAAGGAGGTAAAAGGATTTAACACAAACTACTCTCAGGCAGTATGCCAACACTGTGTGACCAACAGCAAACGGAAAATCAAAGAGGAATAAAGGTGCTGCTTCTGAGCAGGGTGGGGCGAAGATCCGAAGAAGGTTCCCACTGGTCTGGGCCTGAACACAGATCGTCACAGGCAGGCCTTGGCAGAAAACCCAACACAGAAGTAAGCAGTGTACAGTGTGAGCTGGGGTGGGTTTGTCATCACAGCTAGTCATAAAGGTCTCCAGCAACGTGGTCACAGCATGTGGTTCTGCGTTTGGGATTTGGGTTTGGACTCAGACCTGAGCCCACTGGCAGAAGTTGTCTCGGAGAGAGCGAGTGGACAGCAATAAGCTCAGAAGGCAGGAAACAGCTCGAGAGAGGTGGGAACACGGGGAAGGAGGGGGCCTGACTCCAACTACAGGCTAGAACGACGAGAGGGAGCCTCAGGGGCGCTCCCATGATCTTGTGCAGGCTTGGGGGCAAATTACAGTTGTCCTCCAGCATCCCAAAGAGAAGAAATCCCTTTAAGTGTTTTCAAGGCAGTCCCTCTAGGATGGAGGGTGTAAGCAGGGACAGTGGAGGCCGAGAGTGGGTTTGGGAAGGTCGGGGTTCAATATTCAGTATAACATCAGGGTGCAGGTGTCCTGCAGCTAGAAGGTGGGCTTGAGAGATGAGAGCCTCAATAGAGCTGCTGTGCAGGGACAGATGTCAGGGAAGACATGACAGGGAACAGACAGAGGGAAGGGAAGGAAGACCCAGAGAGCCCACACTAGAATGGGGCTTCCTGGCTCAGTGCTCAGCATCTTGCACTCTTCCCACCGCCCAAGCATCAGCTTCTATATGGGTGACTCGTTCCTTTTCTTTTCTTCCCCTTCTTGTTCTTTCAACGTTTATTCAAAGACAGAAAGAACAGAAGAAGCTGAGCTCCTTAGAGTTAAAACAAAGCAGCAGCCTCAATAAGCCAAGAAAGAGAGAAGCAACCCTAGCCGTTACAGCCACCTGTCTCCCCTGGTAAGTGCACATGAAGAAAAGTAGGGGCAGGAGAGGAGGCTCACAAGGGGTCTTCAAGACCAGCAAGACCATGTCTCCCCAAAACCTTCTTTGCTGCTAAAATTCTAGGCCCATCCTTAAATGTTCAAATGGGTTCTTTTGAAAATAAGACTAACAAGATGATTCTTAAATTTTTTGTCTATTACAGGCAATAAATGGAGTGGGGGAGCATTGGCTCCCATATACACGGACAGAATTTCTTGGCTGCTATTCTGATATTTTCTTTTCTACTGTTCTGTTTTTAGACATGGATAAGACCATTCTAAAGCACCTGAGAGTTATCTCTTAAACCCTACTGCAGTGAGCCATTTGTCTCAGGAATGTGGTTATGTTTAGTATAACCACTGCATTTCAGATTGGCCAAACTCAGGAGCTAATATCAAGTTGTATCACAAACTGAGCACACACGCTCTCATTACATCCAGCTCCCTGGGACATAATCACATGCGCAGTGTGAAGGCCTAGGAAGGCTGCCATGCCAGGGCAGGGAACCCAGGACTGTCCCCTCGTGGCTTCTCATTAGCTGTGAGAGTTCAAAAGGTTTCACTGAGTTTCTCCAAAAGATGGTGGGAACTGGCCAGAGGGTCTCCAGTGTACTTTCCCATCTTTATGGTCTTGGATTCTAGTTTTGTTCTTTCTTTTGTTTAGGATAGGGTCTCACTATAATGCCTTGGCTTTCCTGGAACTCACTCTGTAGTTCCTCAAACTCACTGCGATCTGCCTTCCTCTGCCTCCCGAGTTTTAGGGTTAGTGTGTGCACCATACACCTCGTGCTTCCTCTGCCTCTGGAGTGCTGGGATTAGTGTGTGCACCACACACCTCATCCTTCCTCTGCCTCTGGAGTGTTGGTTGGGGTTAGTGTGAGCACCACACACCTTGCCCTTCCTCTGCCTCCAGAGTGTTGGGATTAGTGTGTGCACCACACACCTCGCCCTTCTTCTGCCTCCAGAGTGTTAGGATTAGTGTGTGCACCACACACCTCACTCTTCCTCTGCCTCTGGAGTGCTGGTGTTAGGGTATGCACCACACACCTCATGCTCTCAGATTCTGATAAACATTTTCCAGTTAACAGAATGTAGGTGGGCAAAACTCCACAAATCTCTCTCTCTCTCTTTCTCTCTCTCCCCCCTCTCTGTCTCTCTCACACATGTAAATATAATTTTAAATAATATATTTTTTTAATGTGCTAGTGAGATGGCTCCACAGGTAAATGAGTTTGCTGCCACTGATAACCTGAGTCAGAGAAAAAAGAAAGAAATACCCTGCAAGGTCTCTTCCAGCCTTCATATGTGCGCCATGGCACACACGCATGAGCCTGTGTATGTCTGTGTGTATACACAAAAATAATGTAATAAAATTTAAAAAGTAGTTCCACATGACTCAGCTGTGCCCCTGTGGAACACAGTTATCTTTCTCTTAATGATTATCTTCTGTGTGCACACAAAAATTAAATTCTGTGCAACAGCCTCAGTCTTCAGGAGGGCAAAGGCAATGCTTGCTTTGAAAGGACAGCTAAGCATTTTTGAGCATCTTCAATGATTTCAGGAGCGGAGAAGAAATCACCAAGTCCAGAGCTGAAAATAACATGGTCTGTGAGTCCCAATTCCTCTCCCCAAACCCATTCGGATCTGAGGAAAATGTTCCCTGACACAGTCAGCTAAAATATGGGCTGAAGGTTGGGCCTCGATTTTCTCTAGTGATCCGTGGAAGAGCAAGACACAGACCACCACAAACCTCACATAGTCTTGTGTCTTTGCAGGAAGGAAGAGCAGAAACTGTTTTGTAGTGCTTGTGGAACACTAACCCTTCTGTAGAAACCTCCTTAGCCAAGGAGCCAAGGCCAAGCCAGGCCAGTTCCGAGAGCTTTCCCTGGCAGGGGCCACTCATGTACACACGAGCCACAGTTCGGCGTCTGCACGCAGCACACGCCACAGCCAGGCTGTCCTGTCATTTGCTCTTTAAGGGAAAAGGGCTGTCATGGTTACTTTGAAATTAGATTAAGCTGTGACAACTAAATCAGAAAGAGCATATTTGCTCGCTGAGCCCTTCACTTCATCACGTTACACTTAACAGTGCCAGCCACTGCCAAGGTATTTCTGTTTCTCTCAATTGCTTCCAGGCAGTTCTGTGGTTTTTGACTTGCACTGATCTTTTTCAATGAAAATAAATGAACCATCTGGAAAAATAAGTACACTTAAAACACCACTTCCTACATTTTAAATGTTAAATTTGGAAATGTAGCTTTTTTTTTTTTCCAGAGGTGTTTGGTGCGTTCTGAGTGCCTAAGGTTTAATAAAACTTCCTGAAGACAGGCTGGGAGGAGAAGAGCCAGTGTTCCGATGGTGGTGTGAGCTGTGGAAAGCGACTGTATTCAGCAGCCCTGTATCCTTGGTTCCCGCTGAGTGGTCCACCTCCTCAGAAGCACCGATGCCAGGACAGGTATGAGGGCGTCGACACTCTCGAGGCCCCCAAAAAATGCACTCTTACCAAGCGGGAAGCTGATGAGGCAAAGGTTAGGCAGGTTTCTTAAGGAGGGAGCTTTCCTCTGCAGCACAGGTTAGCCTCAACTTGCCCAGAGGTCAGAGTCAGAAGGCAAGCGGGGCCAGGCCCTGACTGAGTGGTAGGGTCTACGAAGGCACCAGTCTGCCTCACACTCCTGCTAGGATCTTCCTTCAGGGTCTGCTGGGTTCTTATGCCACCATCACACCGGGTAGTGCTGTGCTTTCCACCCAGGTATGGAGACTACCACGCTCATCCCTCTTCTCGGAGAGGAACAGGTGTCATTGCTAGTGGGGTCAACTGGAGTTCCAGGAGTCCAGCCCCAACGGTTTCTTCCACTCAGAGACCCCCAACTTCAATACCGATACTTCTAGGTGACAGACTTGGGAGTAAGGAAGAAAAGCCCAGGATACTATCGGAGTGCAGAACTAGATAGGACAGCAGAGGTCATATGCCCAGGATACTACTGGAGTGCAGAACTAGACAGGACACCAGAGGTCAGATGCCCAGGATACCATCAGAGTGCAGAACTACACAGGACAGCAGAGGTCATATGCCCAGGATACTATCGGAGTGCAGAACTAGATAGGACAGCAGAGGTCATATGCCCAGGATACTATCGGAGTGCAGAACTAGATAGGACAGCAGAAGTCAGATGCCCAGGATACTACTGGAGTGCAGAACTAGACAGGACACCAGAGGTCAGATGCCCAGGATACTATCGGAGTGCAGAACTACACAGGACACCAGAGGTCAGATGCCCATTGCCACCCAGCCTCTCTTCGTGAAAAGACTCTGAAAAGCACATGGCAATAAATACCACCTGTCCCTCTTTCAGGAATGTCCCAGAGAGCCACCGTGATGGTGTGCAAGTCCTCCAGCATCAAGGAAGGGTCACTGCTGCTGAGCCCCCACCTCAGAGCACACTCTCCTGATCCTCAGACCCACCCAACAGGGAAGAAGCAGTACTTCTGAGGGGTAGGAAGCAAAATGTGCTTACTGGGTACTCCTGATACAAGTCGAAGTGGTCTTAACACTCGGAAGGCACGGAGGGCTTTGACATCAAAGCCTCCTGATTTGCCACTAGAGTGGTTCCCGCCTTCTGTTTCTTTGGTTAATTGTTCCAAAATGACACTAAACAATCTGAAAGAGGAGGAGAGAAACAGCGTTAGCCTATCATCCAGGTAGGTAAAACAGGATGATATTAGAGGTTATTTTAACAAGGGCTATTGCTGGGCAAAGGCTAACTAAATAAAAGGCAGCTAAACAAAGGCAAGAACCTGGCCATGGGACCCTAGCCTGCTCTGCTTACCTGAAGGACCTCTGATGGATGCCACCAAAGCAACCAGAAGCAGGTGCTCATTGAGAACAAAGGGCATTGCAACAATGGCAAAGGTCTTGGTAGTCAGGGCTTGCGAGCCCGAATTGTATGCTAGGCACTTCACATCTGCTACCATACTCGCCCTCACAAAAGCCTTCTGTAGCATTATCAAGACCCCCTTACATACGTGTTGACAGGAAAGGATCATCTATCTGCCTATGGTCGGGCCGCCAGTGGCAGGCTAACATTTGAATCCAGAGACTGTGGCTGATGAGGATAAGATGTAGGTTCCATGAGGGCAGTGTGTTTTCATCTGTTCATTTTGTCTGTTTCAGGCTTGGTTCCTAAAACAGTTCCTGACACATACAAAGCACCCAAGAAATGTCCGGAGGAGGAAATAGATGGGTAACTTCAAAGTCCCACATCTTAATGTGTTACACTGCTCCCTGCGCAGACACTAACATGCACCACCTGCAGCCTCCCTGCGGTGTTTGTCAAAACAATATGGACCACAGATAGATGCCAAGGAGGTGCACAAAGGCTAAAAGAGGTATCTAAGGGAAGGCATCATATACTACCATTTTCTCTTCTGGAACGTGAGTAATATTACATCTGGCAGCAATGATAAGTTTTTTTCCCAACTCTCAGAAGGTTTTCTGGATATCACTATTTTTGGACAATCTCGTTTGACAGTTACTTTTTTAAAATAAATATTTTTTCTTTGGAATGGCTGCTCATTTTTTTTTTCAGAGTAAATATAAATTTGCTCATTGCAAACAGCATTACCTCTTGCCCATCAGATTGTGGGAATGACTGGCCCAGCAACAAAGAAAAGGTTTTTAAAGTTTAATTAGCAGCCAAAAGAGAAATCCTGCTCCCTCCTTGACAGGCCTCTGGGTCACCAAGACACTAGGTCCATAAAACACAGGGTGGTCTGATTGCTGGCCTGATTGGACACAGCTCTGTCACTCCAGGACAAACGTTTTAATAACAGAACAGCGATTAGCAAGGGCCCAGGAGAGGACACGAGTCAGGCTGATGGGGCGCTAGCTTGAGTTGCAGCTGGGAAACTGATCAAGGTGGGACAGGATTCTTAGCATGTTTGCTTTTAAAAATGACTGTAAACTCCTGCAGCAAGGTTAATGCTAAAAAGAATCTCTCTTCCAAAAACCAAGTTCATAGCTTCAGAGAAAACAAGTAACAGGAAGAAGGGCAAACTTCAAACCCTGCAAATGTGGAAAGCAGGAATGTTCAACCCAAATGGTTAGAAAAACAACTTCTGCAGGTGGTGCCTGAGGCCTCCTCCCCAGTACGGGGTGACTGAGAAGTGCTCCCTGCATGGGTGGCTGAGAAGTGTTCCCCAAGCATGAGGTGACTGAGGAGTGCTCCCAGAATAGGGTGACTCAGGAGTGCTCCTCAGATGGGGTGCCTGAAGATTGCTCCCTGCACAGGGTGACTGAGGAGTGCTCCCAGCACGGGGTGGCTGAGGAGTGCTCCCCAACATGGGGTGGCTGAGGAATGCTCCCCACATGGTGACTGAGGAGTGTGCTCCCCGTAAGGGGTGACTGAGGACTAATCCCATGCACTGAAGTTTTGCAATATGAACCTTAGAGTCATCACACCCCATTCTTCAACAGTGTTCATGAAAACAGGTGTCTCTGCTAATACAAAAGAGGCCGAGGCAAGCCCGCTGCCACTTGTAGATGGCATGAGCTATGAAGCTCTCTTCTCAGGGCTCAGTTTCCCCGTCAGTAAAATGAGAAAACTTCAGAATCTCAGAGCTCTGCTCTCCCTGATCTCAGATTCTACAGTCTGTTCTCTTCCACTCCTATCAACAACAACAACAAAGCGCCACGCATGCCAGCACCTGAACAGAAGGAGGAGGAAGCAGCAATGTGGGAAATTTGATTCAAAGACATCATCATTGCTCCTTTTCTTTTCTATAATTTTTCTCCTGCTCCTGTCACAACCAATCATAATTTATCAAGAATTTTACTTTGTGTTTTTTTTTCATTGTGGTAGGAACTGGATTACTATTTTACAGAAGAACAATCTGTGAGTTTTATACTAACGAAATACCATTGAGTCTAGCTGTACCTTAAGTTACTTTATCGTTACAATCAACTTTACCACAGCTTAGTTTACATGAGAAACGCACCTGCTTCAGGCCTAAATTAGCTGAGTTATGACAACCGTATAAGATGTAAGAGACAAGACAGAGGACTCCGGCCTCTCAAGTCTTCCCCCTCCCTGAGCATGGCTCCCACTGAAGGGCCAATCCCCTACAGAGGTGGTCTCCGTTTTAGGAAAATATGAAGGAACCACATGGCACACTTTTTTGCTTATCATATTTTTAAAGATTCACTCAAGCTATTACATTTATAAGTTTCTTTTACTGTTAAATAAAATATTCATTTAAGTAAACACACCATGATGATTTTTATCAATTTATCTGTTCTGTGGTATTAAGCTATTTTCAGTTTTCCTCTATTTTGAATAAAGTCTTCCTATGGCCACATTTCTTTATTTCCTTGGATAAATACCAGAAAGCTAGTAATAGGGTCACGTGGTAAATGTTTATAATGCTGGAAGGAAGTGGGGGGAATCTTCCTAAGTGGTTTCACTGTTCCCATGTGTTGGCTACCATTTGATCTCTTTACACCCAGTTGTCCCAGTAGGAACACAGTGCTGTTACTGTGGTTTTAATTAGCATTTCTTTAATTACTAACAATATTCAAGGGCTACCTGGCCAATCACATATTTTTTAATGAAGATCCATTCAGATATTTTGTCTATTATGTAGTGTGGTATCTTCTTGAACAGGCCTTTATACATGCTAAATGTATACATCTGATCAAGTCCTGGGCATACACTTTTTTACCCTCTGTGAATATACATTATATACATTTTTATCCTCTGTGAATATACATTATATACATTTTCATTCTCTGTGAATAGACATCATATACATTTTTACCCTATGTGAGTATACATTATATACATTCTTACCCTCTGCGAGTATACATTAGATACATTTTTACCCTGTGTGAATATATATTATATACATTTTCACCCTCTGTGTGTATACATTACATACATTTTGCCATCTGTGAATATACATTATATACATTTTAACCCTCTGTGAGTATACATTATATACATTTTTTGCCCTCCATGAACTGCTTTTTTTAAAATTATTTTCTTCACACTGGCTTTTGAAGAAAAGTTTTAAACTTTGGTAAAGTTGAATCTTTTCATTGTCTCTTCAATGGGTGCTGCTTTTGGCCTGTTTGTCTTTTGAGACAGGATCTCATATGTCCCAGGCTGGCCTCGGACTCACTACATAGCTGAGGAAGTCCTTGATTGAGTTCCTCAGCCTTCTCCACTTGTGCAGAGATTTAAGGAGTTCACTATCAGCACCTATGCCTTAGAATTTTTTATTTTATTTTATTTTATTTTTGCCTTAGAAATCTTTGCCTGCCTGAGAATCACAGAAGTTTTCTGCAGTATTTTCTCCTTGGAATTTTATAACTTTAAATATGTCTGTCTGGTCCACGTGAAGCAGCTTTTCGACATGGTTGGAGGTAAGACTGGTCTTTCACGTTGACAACGAGTTGTCCCAGCACTATTTACTGGAAACAGACTTGTCATGTCATTGCTTTATTAAGGCATCTTTTTCTAAAATCAATTGATGGCTTACACACATGTCTATTTCTAGATGCCCCCCTTTGATTCCATTGATCTTCGTGTCAACTCCTCACATCAATATTGCACTATCTTGACTCCAATAACATTAGAGCAAACTGTAAGATCAGCTTTCATCTTTTCCTTTAAAGATTTCTTTGGCCAGTTTAGAGTCTGTCTAATTTCCACACAGATGCTACAAAAATCTTGCCAATTTCCCCAAAGCCTGCTAGTACTTAGGTTAGTATTCATTCCATACCTTGATTGGGAAAGCAACGGAAGCCCTAAGATTACCAGCTCCTCTAACACGTGCGCGTGGCACCACACTCAATTTCTTCAGCTCATCTTTGGCTCCTCCCACAAAGACTGCCATTTTAGTGAGCTATCCATACCTAAATGTTTCATTTCAGTGCCACTGTAAATAGGAACATTTAATACTTTTGTTTTCTAGTCACCCATGGCTAGTATTCAGAAGTTCCTATGCTTTTTATAGTGACTTTTTAATCCAGAAACATTGCTATATTCATTCAGAAAGCTTGATTCTCTACGAGTTTCTTTTTTTAGTCTTAAATTTGCTGAGATTTATTTTGTGGCGCTTCTCTTGGGGAAGATGGCACATGCATGTGAAAAGAGTATGTATTCTACTTTTATTGGTGGAGAGTTCTTTGAAAGGTCAAGGTGGTTAGTGGTAATGTTCATGTCTCCCTGTCTACAGGTCCTCGCCACACTCCAGTACAGAGAACTGGGGTACACAATGGGACCCACACCTTTTCACTCCTTCTTCAGCTCTAACAGCTACTGTTCTGTTTCGGGCATGTTAAAGCTCTGTTACCAGACATTTGAGCAATGAGAATTCTTTTATCATCTTGATAAATACCTTTCATTATTATGAAATCTCTCTCTGTGTGCCCAATGACCTTTTTCTAAAGTCTACTTTGTTAGATATTGATATAGACCCTCTTGATGCCTTTTCTGTCCTTTTGTTCACAAATTATTTGTCTTTGCATTGAAGGAGGTAAAAGATATACATTAGACAGTTGTCTTGTTTTTACATATGGTAATCTGATAAACACATGGTGTCAACTGGGTCACTGCTGTGTTAAACCTTCCATATTTGCTTTCAGTTTTTTCTTTCTTCTCTACTTTTTTCTGAATTGAATTTTCTTGCTGTTGTGTTTTCTTCTATTGCACTTAGTCTTCCCTGTTGACTTACTATTAATAATTCAAGCTCTGTGTTTCTCGTGGCTCATCTACGGAAAGTGTCAACAGAAGATCTGCAGGCTGCAGCATCTCGATATAATGAATCAAGCTGACCAAACAGCCACACATACAGCATAGTTGGGTTACAATAAAACCTTATTTGCCAAAAGTAGGGAGTAAGATGCCTAACTCATGTGGAGAAGCAGACTTAAAGTAGAGATGTCTGTCTCTAGATCCTGGGGTAGAGGGATAGCAGTTTGTCAATCTAGGCTACGAGGTTTATTATCTACACTTGAATTGCTCATGATCTGTCTTTAAACAGCATCTTCTCAGCATCAAATATTCCTGAATGCTGAGTCATCTCTCCAGCCTCCTGTTTCACTTTTTAAATTATATCTATTTATATAAATATAGAATATAAATATAGATATATTTTGTATATGTATGTACACAACATGTATGTGTGTATGTATATAAATACACACACAATATATGGTTGGGACAGCCATGTAGGTTCTGGGAATTGAACCTAAGTTCTCTAGAAGAGCAGACAATGCAATGAGCTCTTGTACCATCTCTGCAGCCCCTGTTTTACTCTTTTTGAGAGGAAATCTTGTTATATTGCCCAGATTGGACTGGAACTTCTGGGCTCAGGTGATTCTCTTGCCTCAGCCTCTTAAGTAGTAGCTGGGGCTTCAGGTATATGACATCATGTCTGACACTCAGCAAATACTTAAGTGCCTTTTAAACTAACATAACTGAAGAGATGCCAATAAACCATACATTTCACAGAGTTTTTGTTGTGTTTTCTTGGAGTTTTATTGTGATTGAATAATAACCAGTGGTAGTCATTTCCTCTGTGGGTTTTTAATCAAGTTTTGCCAAGCACCTTCAACATTTGAGTTCATCTGATATTTGGAACATTTAGAATTATTACCTCAAGGATTTTCTTTTTCTTCTCTCTCCCTTTTAAAAATAATTTACTGATGTATTTATTATGTGTATGTACCTGTATGCATTTTATGTGCACTATATGCATGTAGGTTTCCACAGACACCAGAAGAGGGCATTGGATCCCCTAGATCTGGGATTACAGAGCTGGCATGTGGAGCTCTGGGAACCAAACCCAGGTCCTCTGCAAGAGCAGCAAAGGCTCTTAATTGTTGAGCAATGTCTCCAGTATTTCTCTTCTTCTGAGACTCCAAATACAACATGTTAGAATATGTGATAATTCACAAGTTAGTAAGGTAGTGTTCATTTTTCCTTAATTATTATTGTTACTGTTATATCTTTAAGTTTCCTGTTTTTTATTTTTTTGTTTTTGTCTCTGATATTGCCTAACACACTCGTGAGCCAATCTTGGGAACTTTTCATTTCAGATGTACTTTTCACAACTTGAAGTTCCATGTTTTCTTTCTATTATTGTTCATCTTTTTTTTTTTATTTTTATTTTTTTTTTCGAGACAGGGTTTCTCTGAAGTTTTTGGTGCCTGATCTGGAACTAGCTCTTGTAGACCAGGATGGCCTCGAACTCCCAGAGATCCGCCTGCCTCTGCCTCCCGAGTGCTGAGATAAAAGGCGTGCGCCACCACCGCCCAGTCTATTGTTCATCTTTCTCTACTATAGTCATGTATAACCTTAAGTCCATAAACACAATCATAGTTGCTGTTTTACACCCTTATAAAGTCCCTTACCATCATGTCTGTAGTTTCTGGGTCTGTTAGCAGTCACACTATATGAAGACATATCTAGTATCACCTGACTGCAGGTGAGACACTTAGAATGAGCATCTAAGCATTTAGATTTTATCTGTCCTTTGAAAAGCCTTGTTTTGTTTTTCAGGTAATTAAGTTACATGCTTATCAGTTCTCTCCCCTTCAGGCTCCTTCTCAAACACTGCCATCCAAGCTTCAAGGAGCCTTTATTCTAGAGTAGGGGTAACAGAGTTTTTCTGTAAAGGACTAGACAGTAAATATTTTAAGGCTTTATAGACCTCAACTCAATGACATCAACAAATGAGCTAACTATGTTACAATAAAACTTTATTTATAAAAGCAGGCTGGATACACGAGGATTTGATCCCATGGCCACAGTTTGCCAAACTCGACCCTTGATCCAGGTTAACTCCACTACTAATGGTTCTTCTGGGGTGTCTACTGACAACCCAGGGTGTTCAATGCAGTAATTTATTCTGGGTATTTGGATGACAAGCATCTTTCAATCTTAGGTAAACTATGGCTATTACTTATTTTATAGTTTCTGCTCCCTGTCTTTCTCTTTTCCCTAACCACCTCTTTGCTTGACTTCATGGAATGCAGCCCAAACTTCATAAGACCCCAAGGCGCAGGCACAGAGCTTGCTCTCTCCAGTGCTCTCTGACTAGCTGTCTCCCTCCCAGCTTTATGTTTCTCGGGGCTCCTGAAGCTTTATATCATAAACTTGGTTCCTTGTTCCTATGGAGTGCTGTTGTGGGAAACTGTTCCATCAGAAAAATAAATAATAAATAAAAAGCCAAAGTGATCGTAGGATGGGAACACAGATATAAAGCTTAGCATCTCCATTTTCTAGTTGAATAACAGTTCAGTGGCAGGAAAGGCATACAATTCTTACTGAACCAAGAGACCCCCCCAGGCTCCCTTATGATTCCCTGACAGGTGTACCAAGCAAAAGGAGATATTTGCATTCATGCCTGTCTGCCACCTGCTCATTTTAGGCGCATTATCTCTGCAATGCAGCTTAGATGCCAATGTACGATGGGAGGTTTTACAAAAGCTAATTTTCTTGGTGATAAGTTTAACCACCCAATTGGCTCTCGCTTTGGGTCCCATCTTCACTTCCTAGTGTAAAAGGACATCTCCAAACTTAAGCTGCTCTCCAAAGAGGTAGAAAAAGTCATCTACAATGAAAAACCAGAGGAATCATGATGCAAACAGATAATCCAAGAGATAATTCAGCTTGTTCAACTGTGAAAGATAGCTGAGTAAAGTTCTTGAGAGGAAAGCGGAGGGATGATTTTAAAAGCTCTCTTGTAATAGCGAGAGGGCTCAGCAGTTAAGAATAGCGTTTGCTCTCGCGGAGGACCTGTGTTTGATTCCTAGTGCCCCCACAGTGGCTCAACACCATCTGTTACTCCACTTTGAGGGACACGAGGCCCTCTCCTAGCTCTCGTGGGCGCTAGACATACATGTGGTACACAGACATACATGCAGGTGAGAGACTCATACATATAAAGTAAAAATAAATACATCTTTAAAAGCACTCTTGGTGGACAGCAGCATAATACTAGGAGTAACTCATAGAACAGCAAGGGAACGCAGCCCCAGAGCAGGGCTGTGCCATGTCTTCCTTGGTGGGGACTGGCTGCAGAAACCTGATTCGTGTCTCCTCTGCTGGCAACATTTCCAGGTGCGGAAGGAACAGAACAACACAGACCTCTATTTTTCTCCCCAACATTCTCCTTTAACTAAATCTACCAGCGTCTTCCTCTTAACAGGGTTTGAAAGAACACCTGGTTCTCTGCATTGCCTAGTTTTCTATTTTATGGCAGCCAGGTGACAGTATTCAGACACTTGTTTTGTTATTTAGATGGGAAAGTGGCACGCCAGAGTTGTTTCTTCCACAATTCAGCATAAACGCACAATAGCTTAGTTCAAGGGATATTGAACAGCCAAGGGCCTCGCTGCCAGGAAGCTTTATCACATGATGCCCCCGTTTTTAACTAGGAGGGCTCAGTTTCAGGAGCTGTGCTCACTTGCCTCCACCCACCCGCAGGGAGGGTCTATTTGTGGAGATTCAAGGCCCTGGGAGGTGAATCATCCCTCATTAGCATTAGACTTCCTCATCCATGCCACCAGTCAGGAGGGATCTTCACACCTGACTCTGCCCAGGGATTGACAGCAGCTCTGTCAGCATGAAAACATCTAGCCAACCAAAGAAACTCCAGACAGGACTGGTGCCATTACTGGGCCTAAGAACAATTATCTTCCCCAAGAAGGTTGCATACCCTTTACCACCCAGTCCTCACCAACATTTCCCCAAAGCAAGAGGGACTTACCCTACTATTACTATAACAAAATCCAGTAAATTCCATCCATTCCTAACGTAAGCGTTAGGGTGCAGCAACAATCCATACGCTATAATCTTCAGAAATGTCTCCACTGTAAAAATAATCAGGAAGGCATATTCTACTTTTTCCTGTAAAGAGAAACAAATGCACCAAGGGTGAAAGGGGGAATGAAAGAGAGAAGTAATGATCAGAATCTGCTGCTAAGAGACGATAATTCTATTATGAGAACCGAATCCACTGCCTTGCACCTGGGCTGAGAAAGCATTTTCATTTTAATCCTGAATTTCTCATGAGCAGCTATGTGTTAAACCCTATCATTCCAGGCTGCATTATTGCATTTTGCCACCTGCCCTGATGCCTAGGCTATAACGGGCACGTTTTCTATTTGCACACATTTGCACAACACAGCACGTGTCCCCCACCCCACCCCCGAGATTTCCAGATCAGGGCCAGAAAAGCACAAGGATGAGCAAACATCCCAACAAGGACTTTGAACAGAATTCCCTCTGGAAAAAAACAAAGATGTAATAAAAATTAACCCTTATTTCTTCCTGGGGTTTCCTCTCACACCTCAAATCCAAGCCAGTTTTGTCACTGTGTGGCAAGGTGACCTTGGACAAGTACCTATTCTAGTCTAGATTTTACTGCTCTCACCCACAGGGTGAAAGGCAGTGAACTCAGACACAGAAGACACTGCCTAGTGACTGGCGTGCCTCCTCTTCCTGACTGGAACCACTGATGGACTCTCAAGCAACCTCCGGGATACAGCTTTGCCTCCTTCTTGTAAGGATCTGTCCTGTCTCTTTAAGAGACAAGCCATGGAGGGGAAGGGAGAAGGAGAGATGAGAGAGAGAGAGAGAGAGAGAGAGAGAGAGAGAGAGAGAGAGAGAGGCAGAGGGGGTAGAGGAAGAGGAACAGGGGGAAGAGGAGATGCAGGGAGAGGCAGAAGCTACCTCTTCCAGAAGAAGAGGGAAAAGGAAGAAACTCAGGCAGCCATGAGGAAGGAAGATCTGCTTGCCTCATCGACAGGGGTGGGAGGGGAGGGGGGAGGGGGCTTGTCTCTTAAAGAGACAGGACGGATCATTACACTTCTCAGTACCCGTAGCTGTTCCCATCTCACTGCCACACACCTCTGTAGCATTATTGCCTGATGGCTAGAACCTCTGTGATTCCAACCCACATGACCTCAATCATCAGGCCTAAATGATGCCCAGCCCTCTGCCTATAAATGTTTTCTTTATTCAGCCCCAATTTGGATAGAAACCAAGATGGACAGGGCCACATGTAACCAAGCAACATTTTCTAGTTTTAACCTACTCAACAAAACAAACAAACAAACAAAAAATCAAGGAGAACTTTTCTCTGCAGGCTCTATAGCCCTCTGCTCCTATCATCCTTAGAAGCCCAATCCCTAGAACCATGGACTTTACTCAGTAGTATACAGGAGGCTACAACAAATTTGGAAACAGGGAGCTCTTCCTTCATATGACAGCCACCACAGAAGAAGCCAAGATTAGAAAAACAGCCCGACTCTGGCCGTACTCTTGAAAACTTTGGTCTGGTGGAAGACACAGAGTTTCAGGCAGGTACAAAGAGAGCCTCTGAAATCACGAGTTAGTGGGAAATACTTCACCATCTGTGTGGAAGCCGAAGGTTCAGCCACAGCACCTGCCTGTGCCCTTCCGGCTGCTCACACAGGGGAAGGCAGACACTGCTGTCACATGTGACCACTATTGCAGACGTGTATTTATAAATGTTAATTTATGCCTTTAAAAAGAAATGCTTCTGCATAGAAACTTCTTATTTTGGAAATCATCTTTTAAAATATGCATTTCAGGATAAGTCCTACCGGCCTGCCTTCCTGAAAGTGTTAGGTATCTATGCACTTCTGCACACATGTGCCTGCAGTAGCTGCAGTACTCTTCTGCACTTCAGTGTCTCAGCTTCTCCCTAGGCTGCAGGCTTCTGCTGCCCCAGGACAGAATTCTCTCATGGTTTGTCCACCCGTACCTTCCCTCAGGGCACTCTCCAACTGCAGCCTATGCGTCAGGACAGTGCCCACCCTGTTGACCCCTCACTGGTTACATGAACCCCAACTGATCAGCTTTGGCTTCTCTAACCCTAGACCATTCTTGGCTCTTAACTTCCCCCTGCCCATGTGTGAGTGTGTGAGTGTGTACACACGTGTGTACATATATATGTGGAGGCCAATGGAAAGTCAGCAGGCATCAATTCTCTCCTCCTACCAGGTGAGTTCAGGGGAATGAATTCAGGTCATAAAGCTTGGCATCAAGCCTCCCCACCCACTGCTCTACCTAGTCAGTCCTGGCACCCATCACCTCTAAACCTGCCTCCAGTGCTCTTTGGATCCCTGGAACATCATCTTAGACTGTTATCAGTCTAAGAAACTCTCTTTTGAGATGGTCAGAATCAGTAAGTTTATGATGTCAAAACCCTAACTCACACCCATTCATAACTTCCGGCCCTTTGGACAGGTTAAGTTCTCAGTTGGCTCATCATATGTACCCCTCCCTCAACATTTTGGTCATCCTTCCCATGCCTCCCCTTCCTTCCTTCCTACAGCCAGTTCCTCTGGGCTAGGTAGCCCTGAAGACCACAAAGTGGCACGTGCACCACCACAGGCCACATGTGGACCTGCAGGCTACTGCCGTGGGCACCCCAGTTTCCCTACCCTTTCCTCGCCACGTCCTAGGTAGATGTCCTCATAGAAGACACGCCACACAACCTCCCATACAATACAATGAATACAGTGAGGGGCAGAGCTGGACTCTGCACGGGGCACTGTGTAGAGAGTCAGGGAGGAACGTGACCTCTGAAAGCTCAAAAACAAGAATCTGTGACTTTAACCAGAGGCCCCAGTCTCTGAAAATACCCACCTGCTGTGCTCAGAGCTGCCCTGACCACCAAGTGTACATCGTCAATATGCTTCCAAGACTACTAGTTCTAAGAGAAGGAGATAATCTAAAAACAGCACACTGACTTGACAATTCCTTCCCTTTCATCTTCTCTGCTTTATTTAGTAGGCCAGACAGAAAAAAAAAAGCTTTGGCTGCCACGCCATCAATATTCATAGTGGTTACATCCCTACGTCAAGATGGTGCCATACTTCAGAGCAGAAAAACACGACAGAGAACAGAGAGTACACCTACCAAACACACTTGCTTTTCCCTCTGCCTTTTATTTATAAGTAATTGTGCCACAATAATGAGGGCCATTAGTATAACTGAATGGTTAAAGGGCTTTTTTATATCCCTCCCTTCTTCTCCTCATCCTCCTTTTTAAAGATGTTGGCTCCTCTTTTCAAAATCTTTAGTGAATTGCTTGATGGAACAAGTTGTAAGAAATAGAAGCTAGCTATAATATGGTTCTTTGTTACAGAGATTCTGCCAAATCCAAATGAACAAGCACAGCCTGGTAGACCAGTTGACCTATAAGCCAGTGACATCCAGTCTTCAATTCTGACATTATAAAAGATTTCTGAGAGACAACGGTACCTCTACATCAAACAGAGTATTATTATTATTTATTATTATTATTTTGGCAAAATAAACACTGAGGAAGTTTGATAGTTACCTATTTCAAAAGGATTGCTCATTTGAAGAAAGAGAGTAGATTTGAATAGAAAGGTAAGAAGATAGCCAGACAACATGAAAAAGAGTCTGGAGGCAGAGAAGTCAGGTGACCTCTAGCACAGGGACTCAGAGGTTTGTAGCAGAGACAGATGGGAGCACTGAAGATGGAGCCATGGCAAGGAGAAGACAGGGGAAGCCGGCAAAGGACAGGAGAGAACCCCCAGACTTGAAATGATAACCCTTCCTTACAAAGCCTAGGCCAAGGCTGCATCAAAAAAGTGACCCCCCTCCCACAACCTAAACAGGAATATTGCATGATTCCAACCCCTGCTATCTGCCAAGCACAGCAAGGCTAGATGACACAGCCATCCCCAGCAGGGATTTCTTCTCTCTGGCAGGAGGTCCCGAGTAGGTAGGGCCAGTCAAACTGTCCTTTTGAATGATATCACCTGAAACCGCTCTAAGGCCCAAATCTCCCAGGAGACTTTAAGCTATCAGAGAAATAAAGGCTCAAATCTAGTTTTGTGTTTTCTTTTAGAATGAGGATTGAGGGTTTCTTCTGGAAGCATGCGACTACAGGTGCATATGTGCATGCTCGCACGTGTGGAGCACAGAGCTCAACCTCAGGTGTCATTCTTCCTCAGGAGCTATCTGCCTTGCCTGGAGCACACCACCTGTACTTGCTAGTCAGAGAACACCAGGGATCCGACTATCTCTGCCCACCTAGTTCTGAGCTCACATGTGCATAACAACATGCCCAGAGTCTTCACATGGGCTCTGGGGATCAACGTCAGGTCCTCCTGCTTACCAAGGAAGCACCTTATCCATCAGCCATTTCCCAACCCTCAAATCTAACTCTGGTACCTGGTTCACCTTCTTAAGCAGATTTTTAACAGTAGGACAGTCTCTAAGTCAAGCTTCTGAACTAATTTCCAGTCTCCAAGCCATTTAACCTTAAAAAGGCCTTTAGGAAACTCAAACCAACAACTAGCAGGGACTGGGAGATTTCAGAATACTTGGTTCTTTTCTCCAGGGTCCTTGTGCTGTGGGCTGTGGTATCAGCATTCATCCATCTGTCAGCCTATCCATCCATCTGTCCATACATCCTGGACTAATTCTTCCATAGTGTAGTTTAGCATCTAACCCTGAGCCCCCAGCTGGCTGACAGGGCTACGAGGGCTGATACAGGCCAGTAGCATTCACCTCTTGGCTTTGCTCATCCACCCACATGGCCCTTTTCTTTCAGAGGTTTTCCTGGAGTGTGAGGAGCCATTCCATGTGCCTCTTTGTGTGTGCAGCCAGTGCCCCGGTTTTCAAGGACCATTCCTCTCTGCCTCGGTAACTTTAGCACCCACTACCACACACAGCATGCATAAAATGCTCACAGGTGTTAACAGAAAATGATGAAGGAAGAGGGAGAAGAATAAAGCAATACAACCAGACAGGAAGAGAACTATAAAAACAGGATAATCTGTGATCCCAGGATATGTATTAACAAGGAAAAAATGTATCTAAGTTATTATAAATTCTTCCTAGAACAAGTCTGGAGTAAAACAGCCAAATTGCTGAATAAAGTCTGCTTTCATCTTATCTTGTGTGGTTTGAAAGTTGTCAGACTTTCTTTGGACAGCCAGCTCCCAAATAATTTCATAGAAATTCCTTATTAATTAAACAAGTTTGGCCTTAGCTTAAGCTTGTTCCCAACTAGCTCTTAAAACTTGAATTAACCTGTTTATATTAATTTACATTCTGCCACCTGGCTCTCAGACACACTGCACATCTTGTTTCCCCAGTGTCTTGGGGCATTTGTCATGCCAGATCTCCTGAGTTCCTCTCTCCAGAAGTCCTGCCTATCTTCTCCTGCCACCTATTGGCCATTCAGCTCTTTATTAAACCAATCAGAAGGTGCCTTGGCAGAGACACATCTTCACAGTGTAAAAAAAAAAAAATTATCCCACAACTGGCTTGAATAAGAATGACCCCTTAGGCCCATAAATTTATATGCTTAGTCACCAAGGAGTGGCACTATCTGAAAGGATTAAAAGTAAGAGGTGTGTCTTTGATGGAAAAGTGTGTCACAGGATGGGTTCTGAGGACACCAGGAGCTCGCTTGCGCGTCTCTCTCTCTCTCTCTCTCTCTCTCTCTCTCTCTCTCTCTCTCTCTCTCTCTCTCTCTGAATCAGAATGTAGCCCTCAGTTCCTGCTCCAGCACCTGCCTGCATGCTGCCATGATCTTCACCACGATGATAATGGATTAAACCTCTGAATAGTTAAGAAAGTCCCCAGTAAAATGTTTTCGATGATAAGAATTGCCTTGGTCATGCTATCTTTAGCAGCAAAAGAACAGTGACTAAGAAATACCTCAGATTTTATCCTATCTGTCGATCAGGGAGGGATAAAGGCATCCTTGTATCTCCACATTACTGTCGGTCTCTCTGACATTTTTGCTGCCCATCTATGAGAACTCTCTAATGTGCACATGGCCAGCCTAAACATACACATACACACAACACACACCAATGTGGTCCTGCTTGCTTGTCACCAAATATGAAAACATTCGTCCTCAGAGTGCTGCGACAGTGCCGTGACACATGGAGAAAAACAAGCCCTGTAGTTGACTGGGGGAAAAGCGCAGAGTATACAGCTATCACATCTGTTTTCTCCTAGCCTGGGTTCAGCCACCGATTCATTCCACGCATGACCTTATGCCACAGTGGAGCCATTTCACGTATGTTCCCTCTTTCTATAATATCTTTCCACTCCATTTATCAACAGATAAATTCAACCTACCCTTCAAGTCTCGACTTAATACTTTCTCAGCAAAGCCTTTACTGACTTCCCAGACAAAACTGGAGCTCACTGATGTTGTAATAAAAGCGGCAGGGCTGCGTCCCCGGCACCCAGCCGCCCGCATGGCTAGCTTATGCCCCGAAATAATTACATGGAAACTGTATTCTGCGGGCGGCCGGGTGCCGGGGACGCAGACCCGCCGCTCTTATTACAACACACTGATATATTCTATCAACACCTATTAAATTCATATTCCCAATTCATTAAAAAGTTACCTCTCTACTGATGACTCCAGTAATAAACCTATGCATTTACAACCAGTTGGCGTTTGACAAAGGTGTCAACAACACATAATGGAGAAAGGACAGTATCTTCAATAAATGATCCTGGTAAAATTGGGCATCCACCGGCAAAAGAAGGAAACAGGCTCTTTATCTTACAGTATATACATAACCAAGCAAAATGAATCAAAGCCTTAAACTTAAGATATTAAGTAAAAGTACTAAAAGAAAACAGTAAATTTTCTTTATGTTTGATCTGAGCCAAGATTTCTTTTTAGATATAACCCCAAAAGCATAGGCAACAAAAGCAAAAAAATATACAAATGGAATTGCACCAAACTAAATAGCTTATGCACAGAAAAGAAAACATCAATAGAATAAAAGACAACTTACAGAATGAAAGAAAATATTTGCAAACCATGCAACTGAAAAGGGCTAGTATCCAAAATACAGAAGGAACTTGATTTATTAGCAAGAATATAATATTTTTTTAGAATTTTTCCAAAGGATATGAGTACATATTTCTAAAGAAAAAGACATAAAAATGAGCAATAATCGGAGTGTTTGGGTTCGCAACTAGAGGACCCAACTCTCTGGACCCTAGACCCCCAGAGGCAGATCCCATGCCCCACCCCCACACCCCACCCAGCAAGCCCCAGGAGAGCAGTCTTCCCACACTCGCAGCTGTCCCCCACTGCATCTCTGGCCACTGCTGCCTTGGCCGGGGCTGCCCTTGGAGAGGTGAGCAGCTGGGTTCCCAGCTCGATGGCCCTGCTCTCCAGGCCACAGTCCATGGAGGAGCATCTCGTGCCCCACCACCAACCACCAAACCCCAGAGACCCCAGAGCAGCCTCCCCACACTTGCAACCATCCTCCACTGCACCTACAGCCACTGGAGCTTTGGCCCTGACTACACCTGGAGAGGAGCCCCAGAACCCCAGAACCAACTATCAGAGGCACAGCCCCACCTGCACCAGGAGGAAGAGTGACCTCCTAAGCCACAGGCCCCACCTACCGGAGGAAGAGACGGGTAGGCATCAATGCAAGAACACATTTAACAACCTCTAGAGTAACATGGAAACACCTGAACCTAGTGGACCTACAAAAGGAAGACCTGCACATCCTAACTCAGAAGAAGCAGAAGAAAGAATCCTTAAATAAAACTTTCTGAAGATGATAGAGACCCTTAAAGAGGAAATGAAAAATTCTCTTAAAGAAATGGAGGAAAAGACAAACAAACAAAAATGGAAGAAATCAATAAATCTCTTAAAGAAAGCCAAGAAAACCAAGGGGGAAAAACAATAAAACAGATGAAACAAACAGTTCAAACAGTTCAAGACTTGAAAATTGAAATAGAGGCAATAAAGAAAACACAAACCGAGGGAATTTTGGAATTGAAAATCTGGGTAAACAAAGAGAAACTACAGATGCAAGTATAACTAACAGATTACAAGAGATGGAAGAAAGAATCTCAGGAGTTGAAGATATGATAGAGGAAGTTGATTCACTGGTCAAAGAAAATATTAATTCCAATAAATCCTTAACACAAAACATCCAGGAAAGCTGGGACATCATAACAGACCAAACCTAAGAATATTAGGGATAGGAGAAGCACTCCAGCTCAAAGGCACAGAAATATATTTAACAAAAATCAGAGAAGAAAACTTTCCCAACCTAAAGAGGAATATACCTATGAAGGTATAAGAAGCTTACAGAACAGCAAATAAACTGGACCGAAAAAAAAAGTCCCGTTGCTACATAATAATCAAAATACTAAACATACAGAATAAAGAAAGACTATTAAGAGCAGATGCAAAGGAAAAAGGTCAAGTAACATATAAAGGTAGACCTATCAGAATTATACCTAACTTTTCAATGGGAACTCTGAAAGACAGAAGGTCCTGGCAGATGTACTGCAGACACTAAGAGACCACAGATGCCAGCCCAGACTACTATACCCAGCAAAGCTTTTAATCACTATTAATGGAGAAAGCAAAATATCCCATGACAAAACCAAATTTAAACAATTTAAACAATCTACAAACCCAGTCTGAAAAAAAGTACTAGAAGGAAAACTCCAACCCAAGGAAGCTAGCTGCACCCACAGAAACATAAGCAACAGATAATCTCATACCAGCAAACCCCAAAGAAGGGAAACACACAAACGCTACAAACAAAAAATAACAGGAATTAACAATAACTGGTCATTAACATCTCTTAATATCAATGGATTCCATTCACCTATAAAAAGACACTGGCTAACAAAATGGATACAAAACCAGGATCCATCCTTCTGCTGCATACAAGAAACAAACCTCAACCTCAAAGACAGACAAAGTAAAGGGTTGGGAAAATATTTTCCAGTCAAATGAACCTAAGAAACAAGCAGGTGTAGCTATCCTAATATCTAGCAAAATAGATTTCAAACTAAAATCAATCATAGATTTTATCAATCAATCAAAGACATTTCATACTCATCACAGAAAACATCTTTCAAGACGAAGTCTCAATTCTGAATATCTATGTCCCAAATACAAGAGCACCCACATATGTAAAAGAAACATTATTAAAGATTAAATTGCAATCAAACCCCACACACTACTAATAGGAGATTTTAACACCTGACTCTCCCCAATGGACAGGTCAGCCAGACAGAAATTTAATAGAGAAATAAGAGAACTAACAGATGTCACGACTCAAATGGACTCAACAGACATCTATAGAACATTTTACCCAAACACAAAAGAAATTACCTTCTTCTCAGCACCTCATGGAACCTTCTCTAAAATGGATCACACACTCAGTAACAAAGCAAACCTCAACAGATACAAAACAAATGAAATAACCCCTTGTATCTTATTAAGATCATCATGGCTTAAAGAGAGAATTCAACAACACTAATTGCAGAAAGCCTAAAAACTCATGGAAATTGAACAATGCTAAACGGAATCACCCCTTGGGTCAAGGAAGAAATAAATAAATTAATTAAAGACTTCCTAGAATTCAACGAAAATGAATGCACAACATACCCAAACTTATGGGACACTATGAAAGCAGTTCTTAGAGGAAAGTTCATAGCACTAAGAGCCTACACAAAGAAAGTGGAGAAATCTCTCACTAGCGACTTAACAGCTCACCTGAAAGCTCTAGAACAAAAAGAAACGACTCACCCTGCTTAGAGTAGATAACAGGAAATAATCAAATTGAGGGCTGAGATCAATAAAATAGAAACAAAGAAAACAATCCAAAGAATCAATGAACCAAAGAGCTAGTTCTCTGAGAAAATCAACAAGATAGATAAACCCTTATCCAAACTAGTCAAAAGGCAGAGAGAGAACATCCAAATTAACAAAATCAGAAATGAAAAGGGGGATGTAACAACAGACAATGAGGAAATCCAGAGAATCATCAGGTCATACTTCGAAAACCTGTACTCTATAAACTTGGAAAATATAAAGAAAATGGACAATTTTCTGGATAGGTACCATATACCAAAGTTAAATCAAGACCAGATGAACAATTTAAATAGACCTATTACCTGTAAGGAAATAGAAGCTGTCATCAAAAGCCTCCCAACCAAAAAAAGGCCAGGGCCCGATGGTTTCAATGCAGAATTCTACCAAAACTTGAAAGAAGAGCTAATACCTATACTCCTCAAATTGTTCCGCATAAAAGAAACAGAAGGAACATTGCCAAACACTTTCTATGAGGTTACAGTTGCCCTGATACCCAAACTACACAAAGACTTAACCAAGAAAGAGAATTACAGACCAATCTCCCTCATTAACATTGATGCAAACTCATTAAAATACAGGCAAATGGAATGCAAGAATACATCAGAAAAATCATCCACTACAACCAAGTAGGTTTCATCCCAGTGATGCAGGGGTGAGTCAACATATGAAAAAACTAGCAGTATAATCCACCATATAAAAAACTGAAAGAAGAAAACCATATGATCATCTCATTAGATGCTGAAAATGCATTCGACAAAATTCAACACCACTTCATGATAAAAGTCTTGGAGAGATCAGAGATACAAGGAATGCATCTAAACATAATAAAAAGCAATATACAGCAAGCTGACAGCCAACATCAAATTAAATGAAGAGAAATTCAAAGCAATTTCACTAAAATTAGGAACAAGACAAGGCTGTCCACTCTCTCCATATCTACTCAACATAGTACTAGAAGTTCTAGCTAGAGCAACTAGACAACAAAAGGAGATCAAGGGCATACAAATTGGAAAGGAAGAAGTCAAACTTTCATTATTTACAGATGAAATGATAGCATATATAAGTGACCCCAAAAATTCAACTAGGGAACTCCTACAGTTGATAAACACCTTCAGTAATGTGGCAGGATAAAAGATCAACTAAAAAAATCAGTAGCCCTCCTATTTACAAATGATAACAGGGCTGAGAAAGAAATCAGAGAAACATCGCCCTTCACAATAGCCACAAATAACCTAAAACATCTTGGGGAAAGACTAACCAAAGAAGTAAAAGACCTACTCAACAAGAACTTTAAGTCTTTGAAGAAAGAAATTGAAAAAGATATTAGAAAATGGAAAGATATTCTTGTTTAGGTAGGATCAACATAATAAAAATGGCAATCCTACCAAAAGTAATCAACAGATTCAATGAAATCCCTATCAAAATTCTAACACAATTCTTCACAGACCTCAGAAGAACAATACTCAACTTCATATGGAAAAACAAAAAACCCAAAATAGACAAAACAATACTGTACAATAAATGAACTTCCAGAGACATCACCATCCCTGATATCAAGTTCTATTATAGAACTACAGTAATGAAAACAGTTTGGTATTAGCATAAAACACATAGGAGGACCAATGGAATTTAATTGAAGATCTGGATATTAATCCACACACCTATGAATACTTGATTTTTGACAAAGAAGCTAAAATATAAAATAGAAAAAAGAAAGTATCTTCAATAAATGGTGCTGGCATAACTGGATGTCAGCATGCAGAAGAATGAAAATAGATCCATATCTATCCCTGTGTACAAAACTCAAGTCCAGATGGATCAAAGACCTCAACATAAATGCAGCCACACTGAACTTCACAGAAGAGAAAGTGGGAAGTACACTTGAACACATTGGCACGGGAGACCACTTCCTAAATAGAACACCAGTTGCACAGACACTGAGAGCAACAGTAAATAAATGGGACCTTCTGCAACTGAGAAGCTTCTGTAAAGCAAAGGACACGGTCACTAAGACAGAAAGGCAACCCTGACACATCTGACAGAAAACTGATCTCCAAAATATGGAAAGAACTCAAGAAATTAAACATCAAAATATCAAATAATGCAATTAAAAAATGGGGTATGATCTAAACAGAGACTTCTCAACAGAAGAATCTCAAATGGCCTAAAGACACTTAAGGAAATGTTCAGCATCTTTAGTCATCAGGGAAATGTAAATCAAAACAACTTTGAGATACCATCTTACACCAGGCAAATGACTAAGATCAAAAACACCAAATGATACTTTATTCTGGAGAGGATGCAGAGTAAGAGGAAGACTCCTCCATTGCGGGTGGGAATGGAAACTTGTACAGACATGCATGATGATTTCCCAGAAAATTGGGAATCAACCTACCTTAAGACCCAGCAATACCACTCTTTGGCATACACCCCAAGGATGCTCAATCATATTATAATGAATTATGTTCACAGCAGAATTATTAGTAATAGCCAGAACCTGGAAACAACCTAGATGCTCCTCAACCAAAGAGTGGATAAAGAAAATGTGTATTTATATAGTGGAGTACCACTCAGAGGGCGAAAACAATTACATCTTGAAATTTTCATGCAAATGAATGGAACTAGAATAAAATCCATTCTGAGTGAGGTAACCCAGACCCAGAAAAAAAAAAGCATGGTATGTACTCATTCAGAAGTGGGTATTAGACGTAAAGCAAAGGATAAGGAACCTACAGTCCACAAACTGGGATAAGCTAGGTAACAAGGAGAACCTAAGAGAAACATACATAGATCCCCTGGGCAGGGGAAATAAACAAGATCTCCTGAGAAAATTGGGAATGTGGGAATGGGTGGGGGGAGAAGGAAAGTCAGAAGGGGAGGAGTGGAGGAGGGTAGGAGGGAGAACTTGAGGGAATGGCATGGTCGAGATGGGGGAAGGACAGAGAGGGAGAACAAGGAAAGAGATATTTGGATTGAGGGAGCCATTATGGGGCTAGCGAGAATTCTGGCACTAGAGAAATTCCCAGAAATACACAAAGATGACCTCAGCTAAGACCCTAAGCAATAGTGGAGAGGGTGCCTGAATTGGCCTTGTCCTGTAATCATATTGATGACTATCTTAAATGTCATCATAGAACCTTCATCCAGCAACTGATGGAAGCAGACGCAGAGATCCACAGTGGAACACTGGGATGACCTCCCAAAGTCCAGTTGAAGAGAGGGAGGAGCAATAATATGAGCAAAGGAGTCAAGACCATGGTGGGGACACCCACTGAAACTGAGCTAATGGAAGCCCACTCCAGCAGGACAGAGGGGAACCAGCATAGGATCAAACTAGTCTCTAACATGGGTGACAGTTATATGGCTGGAGCAGACTGTGGGGCTACTGGCAATGAAACCAGGATTTATCCCTACTGCGTGTACTGTTTTTTTGGAACCCATTCTCTTTGGAGGGATATCTTCCTCAGTCTGGATATAGTGGAGAGGGCCTTGGTCCTGCCT
Source organism: Chionomys nivalis (assembly GCF_950005125.1). Classification (NCBI taxonomy): domain Eukaryota; kingdom Metazoa; phylum Chordata; class Mammalia; order Rodentia; family Cricetidae; genus Chionomys; species Chionomys nivalis. The sequence continues at coordinate 26,010,711 of NC_080090.1, read as the reverse complement.
CAAAGCAATGTGCTAGACTTTGGTGACTCCCCATTCCTCTCTGAGGGATGGATGGGGGTAGGATGGTGAGGGAAGGTGAAGGGAGCGAGAGGAGAGGAGCAAGTGGGAACAGGGATTGGTATGTAAAATGAGAAAAGATAGTTTTTTAAAAAAATAAATAAAAATAATTTTCCAGATCAATAATAATCTGAAAAAATATTCAAATCACTAATTATAATGGAAACATAAATTAAATGTTAGGTAAAAAGTAATAGAAGAAAAGAGTAATTTTATTTACAGTTGTTCTGAGCTAAGACTTTTTAGATATTGCCTCAAAAGTATAGGCAGCAAAAGCAAAAATTACATAAGTGGAATTGTATCTCAAACTAAATCGCACTTCATACCTGATGGTAATAATGGCTATCATACAAAAGTCAAGAGATTGTGTGGGGCAAACATGGAAATAGGGAATCCTTGCATGCAATTGGTGAGTTGATAAACTAGCACCGCCAAGTGCAAAACAAGATGAGATCCCACTGAGATCTTAACATGAAACTACCATTTGATAGAACAATTCCACACAAGCGAAATAACCAAACGCAATGAAATTAGCATATCGGGTGCTGCCATGCTTGCTGCAGGAAGGTACACAACAGTCAAGGGGTAGAACTAACCTAAGAGTCCATCAAGGATGCGCAGATAAAGAAGAGGTGCTTCCTTTGAAGAGAAAAACACTCTTCGGAGAAAGACAGGCCATCATTTACAACGTGTGGGAGAAGAGGGAGGACATTATACTCAAAGAAATAAGCTAAGCACAGAAAGGCAAACACACACTCATGACCTCAACTGTATGTGGCACCCAAAAGAGTCAGAGAACTAAGCAGAGTGTAGTGGTCGGAGGGAAGCTGGATTTCAGGGAGAGAGGAGAGAGATTGGGATGACATCGTCAACAGTACGAGTAACAACGAAGAGACTGGAAGGAAATTGCTAAGAGAAGATTGTAATGTTCTTGCCATAAAAAGTATGTAGGTAAATATGGGTATGTTAATTAACTTAACTTCCCCATTCTACAATGTATCTATACACTAAAATATGTTATATAATAAATATGTACAGTCTTTATCAGTCTAAAACAACTTTTTAAAATTACCTCTCTAACTGACCATGCCTATAGGGCCTGGGGTCATTTCTGCTTCATGAGTCATTGAATTTCCAAAGCAGACCACATGGCTAGACCTTCAGTATCTGTAAGTGAATAATAAGTGGGCTACACACTCGTGTTTCTGAGCAAGTAAGTGGGCAAAGCTACACATTTTGACTAACTAGGATTAGTACCCCTTCCTGCTGATAGGATCTACAATACCAGGACCCCTTCGCTTTTGCCCACTTGCAGGGAAACACGCACTTGGATGCAGCCACTTGCCCTCTCCCTGGGCCTCATGGTGGGGCCAGGGCACTAGGCTCTTGACGTTAAAAAGAATCTGTACAAATGGTGGCAGGTGTCCTAAGAGTCAGGAGCATGATGAATGAGGATGGAAAAAAGAGATCAAGACATGAGAGGCCTTACATGCAGGTGGCAGGGTCTGGCCCCCCTTTCTCCTATGTAAAAAGAGCAGACACAATTAGATGGTCTCATCCAGCTGGGAAACTACAATTTACCAGGCACGCAAGGCAAAGCTCAAACAAGGGCTTCACTGGGAGCTCCTGGAGGATCCCAGAGACCCCCCGAAGACAGCCATTCCAGGGTAGCAAGAACCAAAGCCAGCTGTTAATTCCCCAAGCGTCTGGGTCATCCGATCTCACAGAGCACATGTTGGCCACTGGCTGCAAACGTAAGTGGGTGAGGCACAGGCAGGTGGCCTCTGCTCTAACTAGATGGCTGCCGGGAAAGCTAATTTGGTTCCCTGCAAGCTCCACTGAAGTAGAGGCCCCCTTTGAGTAGTTTAATGGCACATTTACATGAAAAAAAATGGCTCCAATAGTCAATGTGTCCTTGCTTTTTCTCATTTTGGGTTTAAAAGTCCATATTTTACATGACGTTTGGGTCCCCTGAGCCCAATTCTGGTGCCACCCTGTCTATTTACCGCTCCTAATTCTCAGTTCCCTCACCTGAAAAACAGGAATAAGTCAAGCCGGCTATGTCTAACCAAATTACAGAGAAAATCCAGCTAGACAGAGCAGTGAGAGCTTGCAAACTGTGCCATGTGCCATGGTCAAATGCTGCCCTGAAGAAGGCCAGAGCAGAGAAAGTGTCCCTGTCTATGGGGGTGTGCAAAGATGTGATCCTTACAAAAGCCTCTACGATTCTAGAAAACTTTCTCCTGAGACCCCATGGCAATCTGGAGACCCTATAGCCACCAGGTGGGGGAGAATCCTGCTTAGGAAGCTGTCCCCAATATGCCCAGAAATGACAAATGAAGAGGCCAGCAGGGAGGCCTCAAAGACATCTGGTCTCTGAGCAGAAGAACGTCTCAGCCAGGAGCAGAGGCTGATGGAGCATTCCCGCGGATCATTAGCAGAGAGCAGTCATTTCAGATGCAATCCTGAAAGTCCCAGCCACACCAGCCAGGTCCAGTCAGCACTAATCCTAGAATTTGTACATCAGCAACAGATAAGAAGCTGGCAGCAGACTTAACCTCAAAAGCTGTAAGTCTGAAGCTGAGAGAGAAGCCAAGGAAGGTTCAGTCAAAAATTGGGGGCAGGGAAAGTGAGTCAGACACAAATTCAGACACCATTTCAGATGGAAGAAGCCACTGCCCCTACTGCCAGTTTCTAAGCCCCTGAACTGAGTGAAGCCTGAAGTCAGAAGCCACCCCCTGAAATTCCTCAGTTATAAAATCCAATTGGGGTTGCCTTGTGGTCAGATGCACATGGAAAAGCCCTAAGCTCATTTACCAAGAAAAGGCTCCACTGAAAACACCTTCTGACACACAGCATCCACGAAGGGTTCCTCTTCAGAAGACTGATGGGCCCTGCCAGCCACTACCTCTAAGAGATCACACAGCAAACCTTTCCAAATTGACTACTTCACACATATTCCCTCCTGGGTTCCTGCACTCTGCACTCAGGCAATGTAACGCTTCTCACTTGCCAGTTTCCCATTTGATCCCCGAGGGGAAAAGAACCCGGGGTTCCTTTGGTGGTGGGTCATTCAATAGCTGGCAGCTCCCACTTCCTTACCCGGGTCCTCAAAGGCACTGTCCAGACCCCGTATTTTGATTTAAGTCAACAACATTTACTGGCTCCATCCATATGTGGTTGATCCAAATATGGCTAAAATACGGTCTACAGCCTCCAGAGGGATGGCAGATGCACATATAAAAATCTCAAAGCCCAACAGAATGGCAATCAGGCTAGAGGACCTGTTCCTGGGAGACTCTGTTAAGGGAGCAGCGGGTGAGACATCCAGGGGAGTTCCTTCACCTGCACACCAAGATCCTCTGCAACCGGAGGAAGCCTACAAATCAACAGCCTGTTTCAGCCCCGCAAGGACGGCCACTCACCTAGCGGCCTCCTCTCCCACCTCTGAGCACTGCTACTCCAGCCTGCCAACTCTCATGATGCCCTGCACAGGTGACAAGCTCCTTGGATCATCTAGTCTTTGGGACTCTCTTCCCCAAGGCCTGTCCTGACTCCCTGGGGAATCTAAGATGCTCATGTCATGCTACAATTTGAAATACCTATCATTTTAAAGAAGTCTGGACATAGCAGTGATACACAACACAAATCAAACCTTACAACATGTCTACCTCCTTTGCCAAACAGAAATCAGAAACATTTAAAAAAAATGGTAGGAATCTACGGTATGGTTAGAAAAAAATCAAGCATTTTCATTTCAACAAGAAAGACACTCCTTCCCCATTAGCAGAACTAGAGAAATGCTTTTCAATTTGTCTATGGTTAAACCCATCAATTTCTGAATCTAAAATGGCATCTCATTTAATTTCCCTGATATCCATTCATATTCCTCTAACTGGGCCACACACACACTGGGACACAGAAGCTAAGTTACGGCTTTCCCATCTCATCTCTTCTTGTCAACTATCCAAGCTAGAGAGGGGGAGGCTGGGAAGAGGGTATGGTTTACATGTCCTGTATAAAGTCCACAGACTGAGCTATTTCTGGCACTCAGCAGCGGCCGAGGAGACTCTGCAGACGCCTCCCTCTTTTGTATTGGCTGCTGCCATGACATCCAGACTGAGGGGGACTTAGAAACTCTGGGGGCCATGGGAGCCATGGCCACCGCAGTATTAGAAGCCCCACCAGTACCCAGGAGGCTGGGAGATGCTGGAGGCAGGCTTCACTGCAGGGTCAACTCCGACAAGGTCATCGGAAAAAGCTGGGATGAGGCATTACCACTTAACCAGGAAGCAGAGCTTCTGTCTGCCAGTCTGGATAAACTATAGACACTGGTCAGCGAGCAGACACACGTACACGCTGCCAAACAAAGAGACACAAGATCATAGCTGCTTGCATCACTGACGTGGTGCAAACAGGCTACTACAAAGGTCTGGGGAGGGGAAAGCTCCCTAAGCAGCCTGGCACGTTGGGGCCAAATTCTTCAGCAGAACTGGAAAAAGATTAAGGGTGCTGGCAATGCCTATATTCTGGTAGCTTGAAGTCACTCGGGGAGGTTGTCAAATGCTAACATTTTCCAGGTGAAGAAAAAAATCCCCACCATCAACCAAAAACAACAAACATGCCCTCTGCTTTGAAGAGCCCAGAGTGTGCCTACCTGATGGGCGAACCACTGCCCCACACCGTCTTCACACCTACTACCTCCTACACACACTGATAGATTTCTATCACAGTTACTTTCTCATTACTGTGACAAAGCACCATGACCAAAGCAAGTTGTAGAAGAGAGCACTTACTTCTGGGGCTCATAGTTCCAGAAGGTTAGAGTCTATGATCATCACGGCAGGGAGCATGGCAACAGGCAGGCCAGCAAGGCACTGAAGCAGTAGCTGAGAGCTTACATCTTGATCCACAAACATGATGGAGGGAGGGAGGGAGGGAGGAGGGAAAGGAGGGAGAGAAGGAGGGAGGGAGAGAAGGAGGGAGGGAGAGAAGGAGGGAGGGAGAGAAGGAGGGAGGGAGAGAAGGAGGGAGGGAGAGAAGGAGGGAGGGAGAGAAGGAGGGAAGGAGATAAGAGACAGGGAGGGAGAGTGCTAACTGGAAATGGCATGTGCTTTTGAAATCTCAAAGCCTACCCCAGTGACACACCTCCTCCAACAAGGCCACAGCTCCTCCAAGGCCACACCTCCTAATCCTCCCCAAACAGTTCCATCAACCAGGGACCAAACATTTAAATATATGAGCCTATGGGAATCATTCTCATTCAAACCACAACAATTGTTCTACTTAAGTCACACCAGAATGATATTGGTTATCGGAAAACCAGAGAAGTTGGGGCCTCCAACAAGGGTTCTAAGTGGTGACCACATATAGGGAAGCTCAATTGAATGTGAAGGTCACAAAAAGCTTGACAATGGTATAAAGTTTTCAAACATTCAAAAACCAAAATTTAATTAGAACTCAAATGTGTGGTGAACCTGAGGTGTTTCTGGTGGTGCTTGCCCGTGTTGCACCATGGAACGCCACTGGAGCCTTGGTTCTGATCAGTGTGCTCACACCGCACACTGTGCACACAGGCACGCTATACAACAACAGCGAACACCAATGAACTGCCTGGGACCCCTGGGCTCAGAGTCAAGGCTACCATATACCAGGAACTGTAGTGTTTTTATTGTACATAAAGTCTTCTGCTCTTATAGAAACATGATGATTTAATTACGGAAAACTAAGGCTTTGAAAATTTCCTTATCATCATGCCTAACTAAGCAAGTAAATATCAGATTAGTATATCTTTGGACTGGATTTTGTTCAAAGGTTTGATTTTTAAAACTGCTGTTGGAGTTGTTGAATTGAATTTGATTTAAAAAAAATCATTCCATGAATTTTGGCTTAGGATTGGGACAGAATTCCTAAGAGTTCCTGAAATGCTTCTAAACATCCTTCTGCTGTTTTGTGTTATACATTTATGTGAAGTGGTAATCTCAGCATGGTGGTATAAAATCCAACTGTCAATCAACTCTGAAAAACACTGAACATGCCCCATGTCTTATGGTATCAGATATGCAGCAAAGATTTAATTCTTCTAAAAAAAATCAACAAGCACACCCATCTCATTAGTATGCAAATTTGCTTTATTCTTTAATAAATGGTAAAGTTATAAGCACACCAAAGAATCGCTTTAATGTACATTTCCTTTCATTACCAGTAAACGTTTATTTCACTCACCCATGCACTCCACATCTTAGTTACCATCCCACTGCTGTGACATGAAGATTTGAGGGATAGAGGGATGACTTGGCCCACAGCATGAGGAAAGCTGCTGGCCATATTGTGTTCAGAGTCAAGAAGCAGAGAGTAGTGAATGTCTGTGCTCATTTCCCTAGTTCTGTTTAATTTGGTCAGGACACAGGCTGGCCCTGAAATGGAGCTCCTCCATATTTGGGATTCTTCCTGCCCCAGTTGATCTGGTCAATGAAATCACACACAGGGAAGCCCAGGGGCTAACCTAATCTAGATGACCCCTGACAGACATGCCCAGGGGCTAACCTAATCTAGATGACCCCTGACAGACATGCCCAGGGGCTAACCTAATCTAGATGACCCCTGACAGACATGCCCAGGGGCTAACCTAATCTAGATGACCCCTGACAGACATGCCCAGGGGCTAGCCTAATCTAGATGACCCCTGACAGACATGCCCAGGGGCTAGCCTAATCTAGATGACCCCTGACAGACATGCCCAGGGGCTAGCCTAATCTAGATGATTCCTCACAGGCTCCTTTCCTAGACAATTCTGAGTCAAGTTGAAATTGATATAATCCAGGATTACATAAAACTTTCCTCAAGGGCAAAGTAATCACAAGTGGAAAAAGCCTAAAGAACTCCCATCTAGCCATTCAATCTAGGAGATTAGGGTGCCATTTGGGGATAAAGCCACCCACCCAGTTCACAGCTGCCCCTTGGGGAGTGCTGTCAAGCTCCTGCCTTGAGGCAGGGACCACACAGGCAGCTTTTATCTTTGAGAACAGAGGCCAAGAGCCTGGGTTCTGGTCTTGGCACTGCTGCGTACTAGCTGTGTGGATTCAGACAAATGATGCTACTGTTCTTCTTTACTATAAAATAAGAGTATGACAAAAAGGTGTGCAGATTTGCTCAGTACAAATGATGTCACAAAATAAAACACAGAAGCCAGGGTTTGTGTGTAGCCAACTCCACAAGTTCTCATAGCATGCAGGCCATGACAACTGTATCCATGCGATGCTTCCTGCACTGCCCTGGCCACAGTCCAGGAGCAGTCTTTCACCTGGCAGAGTGACTAATATTCAGTCAAGGACGACATACCCAGTACCCTTGAGTTTAGACTGGGCCCTGGCAGAGGACTGGCTCTACTTTGAGGAAGATCACTACACCACCCTAGGCTGTTCTGCAAAAGCTGCAGGCTACTGGGCAACAGCCAGGAAGAGAAAGGCTCTCGGGGCTTCATGTCACCCACTCTCCACTCTGTGAATGGAAAGCAGCAAGTGACTAGGGTCCTGTGGAGAGCAGGTTGTTTTAATCTCATCTCAGAAACTATTCCAAATGCATGAAAACCTTTCCTCTAAGGATCTGCTGAGGGCAGAGGAACATGGATCATGCCTTTCCAAGTAAATTTATGTATGAAAGTTCACAGTTAAAATTAAGGGGCATTTGACGGGTTGTACGAAGACTTAATACTGTAGAAACTTCCTAAAATATTATACAAATGCGAAGGCAATCAAAATGAGATTGCCAAATAATGGGGGAGAGAATCCCAACGAAGCTTCCAGTACCAGGACTTGGTTACATCTAAATGAGTTGTTGGCCAAAGAGGTACTATGTGAATCCCCAAACAACCCAGGCTGCTGGCAAGACTACAGGTTGCTCTCCACAGACCAATGGCAAGGTCCTACTGCTGAAGACAACGCCTATACTGAATATGTAGATGTCAACCCGGAGCCTACATAGAACTTGCACCCTACACTGTACCATCTTTGTTACAGGAAGGTACTCTGCATTTTGTCAAAGGAGAAATATAAATACCAAACCAGCCACAAACCTCTGCATCTATAATGGTGTCCTATCTGCAAGATATTCCAGGGCAATGGTGGCACAAAGCTTGTGAGAGTGACCAATAACTGATCTGACTTAAGGTCTGTTCCATGAGATGTGACCCATACCCAACACTGCCTGGGTGACCAAACTGGAGACTAGATAACCCTGGGGCCTATGGGGAAACCAAACAAAGAAAAAATGTAATGATAAAAAACTCCTACTGGTATTCTGCTACACTCTTAGATCAGTGCCTTGCTCAGCTATCAGCGGAGAAGCTTCCTCCAACATCAGATGGGAACAAATGCAGAAACCCATAGCCAGACATCATACACACAGAGAAAGAGACCTTGGAATACTCAGCCCTAAGTGGGATATCTCCATCAAATCCCTCCCCTCAGAATTCAGAGAACCACAAGGAAGAGGAGGTGGGAAGAGTGTAAGAGTCAGAAGGGATGAAGAGCACTAAGAAAACAAGATCCTCTAAGCTCAGAGATCAAAGCCAAGTCAGGAGCCTCTATAGGTGCAAGTCCGAGCCAGTGACCTCTGCAGGAGCAGGTACTAGGGACTGAGTGGCCTCAGAGGGAGCAGGCCCCAGCCAACACCTTCTGTGGGACTGGCCAAAGCCAGCAAACTTTGCAGGAGCAGGTACTAGGGAGCAACCTCTGCAGAACCAGGTTCAATTGAGCAACCTGCGCTGAGGCAGGCGCAAGACAATGACCTCAATCAGAGCAGGCCCAAGCCAGTGACCTCAATGAGAGCAGGCCCAAGCCAACATCCTACACAAAACCAGGCCCAAGCCAGTGACCTCTGCCAGAGGAACCATGAGCCAGTAACCTCCATGGGAGCAGGCCCAAGCCAGCGACCTCTGCAGGCCCAGGCCCAGGCCCAGGCCAGTGACCTCTGCAGGAGCAGGCCTGAACCAGTAATCTCTGAAGAAGCAAGCCTGAGCCAGTGAACTCCACGGGAGCAGGTAAGAGGGAACAACCTCTGAGGGAGCAGGCCTGAGCCAGTGAACACTGTGGGCCCATGCCTGAGCAAGCAACCTCTTTAGGTGTGTATGTCTGAGTGAGTAAACTGTGGGAGCTGGTGGGAGCCAGTGACCTCCACAGGACCAGGATCAGGCCAGCCACCCCTGCAGAAGCAGGCTTGAGCCAGGCACATCCCTGGGAGCAGGCCTGAGCCAGTGACCTCCACTGGAGCAGCCTACCAGCGACCTCTGAAGGAGCAAGCCCAAGCCAGTGACTTCCACATGACCAGGACCAGGACAGCAAGCTTCACAGGAGCAGGCCTGAACCAGGAATATCTGCTGGAGCATGCATGAGTGAGTGACCTTTGCAGGACGAGGCCCCAGCCAGAAACGTCCACTGGATCAGGCCCTTGTCTGGAGCAGTCCTGAGCAAACCACCTTCGCAGGATCAGGCCTGAGCCAACAACCTCCAGGGGAGAAGGCCCAAGCCAGTGACCTCTGTGGGAGCAGGCCCAGAGACCTCCAGGACTGCAGAGAGACCCCCAGAAGTGCAGAGCAAATACCGGGAATGCTAAGTGACCTCCAGGGTGACTAGAACCATGGCCCTGACTCTATCACAAGGAACAACCATTTGGAGCCACTGGTACCTAGAAGAGTGATCACCAGAGATACAGCCTCAACTACACCAATCAGAGGAAAAGATGGGTAGGCAAGGTAAGAAAACACAACACCACAAAGAGCAGCATGACACCAACAAAAATTAGTGACTCTACAACAGCAAGACTTGAACACCCCAATGCAGATGAAGCAAAAGAGACACTATGAAAAGACCAAACCGAAGAAAAATAGGATAGAAGGAAAATTCCAACATAAAAGCAGAGAAAGCATATTCAACAAAATCATAGAAGAAAACTTTCCCAACCTAAAAAATCATAGAAGAAAACTTTCCCAACCTAAAGAAAGATATGCATATGAACATACAAGAAGCTTATAGAACACCAAAGAAACTGGACCAAAAAAAAGTACCCTCACCACATAATAATCAAAACACTAAACATGGAGAATAAAGAAAGAATATTAGAGTTGCAAAAAGAAAGTCAAGTAACATATAAAGGCAGGCTTGTCAGAATTACACCCAACTTCTCAATGAAAACCCTGAAAGTCAGAAGGTCCTGGACAGGTGTTCCACAGACACTAAGAGGATCTGGAGGCTGAGGGGCAGAGGGCCATTTGTCACAGCTGGTTTCAGAAAGAAGTTATTCTCCAGGTAAGCCAACAGTCCTGTCCACAGAAGAGCACCTGAGGCCATCCTGGAACTGTGTCACGTGCAGATTGTCTGCAGAGGGGAAGGGGCGAACACAAGGGACTCGGATGAAGTTGCATGTCCTTGTGAGGGGCACAGAGGGCCCCGGGCTGAGTTCCAGACTACCACCCTCCTGCAGCCATGAGCACAGTGAACAAATCCCCGAGGCTGCTCTTGCCCCTCACCAGCTGTGTGGCCCCGAGGCAAAGCACTGAGATTCCCTGCACCACAGCCTTCCCATCCTTCTATGGGGGCATCCGCACTAGTGGGGGGATTTGAGGATTAACTGCACTGGAAAAGGGCAGCTTGTGGAAAACCTCTGTCACCGAGGTCACCATGCTGTGGATGGTACTCACCAGGTTCCCTGCCTGCTCTTACTAATCAGGGTTGGAGGCTTTACAAACTTAGAAACCATTCCCTGTAGCACGATTAATAAAAACCACAGACAGACATTGGGGTTCAATCTGAAAGTCAAAACAGCAAAACAGCCAGCTACTGGCTCTCCTGCCTCCAGGAACCTCAGAATGAGACTGTGTCTGAGAGCTGTCTCCTCCCATTTTATATTCCTCTCTAGAGCTGGGATTAAAGGCATGAACCACCATCACCTGGTTTCTATGATGACTAGTGTGGCTACTGGGATTAAAGGTTGTATCACCACTGTCTTGTCTGTAAGGCTGATAAGTGCAGCTGTTTTACTCTCTGAACTTCAGGGAAGCTTTATTTAAATACAAATGAAATGTCACTACAACTCCCCTGACTTCACTGTACAGTGCCTCAATGCTCAGGCCCAAGAGCGCATACAAGCCCAGCCCACCACAGCTGTCCCTGTGGAGAAAGAGTACTGAAGGCTCAGGCAACACAGCATGCAAGAAGCGCCTCATAAAACCAGGTGACTGTGATCCCAACTCCTGGGAGGTAAAGAAAAGAGGATCAAGAATTCAAAGTCATCCTTGGCTTTATAAGAAGTTCAAGGGCAGGCCTGGGCTACAATAGACTGTCTCAAAAACTAATAGAAAACTTGGTGTGTGTGTACAGGAGGGTGAACAAGAATCCCGAAATCATCACAACCATTATTAAAGACCTGCATGGCTACTTGAGCTCAAAACCACATCCATCCTGCTAACTCAGGCCAGACAGACGGCTTTTTGATGGTTTCATAATTGCCGGGATCAGTCATCAGACGGTTAGTGTTGGAAAGGGGAACAGGCTTAATACCATTGCCTCAGTCAAAATTCATTCATGATGGAGATCAACAAAGGCATCACGCTTGAGCACCACACCTGTGAGGAGGCTGCCCAGCTACTCTAGCCCCATCACCTGCACTTTCAATCTGCTTGCCCTCGCCTGTCAGCATAGCCCACTTCCCACAGACACAGACCTATAGATTCAGCGTCTGGATATTCTCACAACGCCAGCATCTGAGATGTCTGAGCATCAACCCCTGAAAGCACTAACAGCTGAAGAGAAGCTAGTTTCTAAATGTCTAACTATATTATTTATAAACCATTCTGGTGAGCTGGGAGAAAATGCAGTGAACAAATACAGGTTTTCCGTTAATTACAGTAATGTTGGTGAATCAGACCTCAAATGTCTGGAAATTACTGCTTGTTACAACTTGGGATGCTGTTCAAATGCTAAACTTTAAAAACCCAAATACAGAATAAGTGGTTCAGCTATGACGTATGGCTTGTATTTTTAACATTAGTTTCGTTTGTTTGACAACCCAGATAGAGTCCAGTGGAAGACGGTGGGCCGGCAGAAGACGATCCTGACCACATAGCAGGCGGGTGGGTTCTGATAGCAGCTCTAAAAAGCTGTGATTGGAGCGGTGCTGTGGCTTTCAGACAGCGGCCATCTATGAAGCCGAGATGAAGCCGGCTGAAATCCCACAGGATGACTTCCTGTTAGTACTTTCTTAATCTGTAGCACAAGGCAACTGGAGTCGGATTAGTTAGACGTAAGATTCCATTTGGTCTGGCTATGGAGACTTTCCCTTCTGGCTCTGGGGCTTCTAGTCATGGGTGTACAATGCCCAAGGCACAGAATGCACAGTCAGTGGAGGCTCTCATGACACGAGAGCTCAAGCTAGCAGCTTCGTAGGTTTCTACACTGGTCCCTTTGAAGCTACATGACTGAACTGGTACTCTTTGTTCTACCGGCTAAAATACAGTGGCTGATGCCCAAAACATGCAGACCTAAGAGGGTTCCTTTAATTTCTAGAAAGTTACACGTCTTTTATTCCCAACACTTGAAATGGATGCTTACTATGAATTGGCTCTGTTTGTTTCAAAGCTTGTTACTTGGTTTGTTACTGTAGCCATGTAATGTAATTGTGATGAAATATGAACATAAAACAAAACCAAAAGAGCTGTTGCCTTCATGAAAACTATGCAGAACCCTTCCAGAATCCTGAGAAGGAATGTTGATATATCTTTTTATTAGTGTTGACTCAGATATAGTTGAGACAACAGCAAAAGAGAGAAATCATAAACTCTTAGAATCGTTCTGCTTCCTCCTAGTGTTTAAGTTCTGTTTGTTTGTTTGTTTGTTGAAATGGGGTTCTCGGGTGGCCTAGACTTCTCACAAACTGGCAATGCAGCTATGATGGAGAGCCTTGAATGCTAAATCCCTGCCTCCTCGTACCACAAACACAGAACCATTACATGCAGCTTTCTGGGGTTAGAGGTGTGCTCCAGCACACCTGGCTCCTCATTTTTTCAAAAAATAAGTTAGTTCTTTGAAAATTTCACAGTGTGATTTGATCATGTTGCCCTCTGTTCCCCAAGTCTCCCCAGATCCACCATCCTATCCACCCTCATCCACCCCCTATCCACCTCCCTATCCAACCCCTATACACTCCTCTAGGTCCCCCATCCACCCCCATCCACCCCCATCCACCCCATTCACTTCTCTATCCACCCCCTACGACCCCTATCAATCTCCTTATGTCCCTCTACCCACCCTCTATGTCCCCCTATCAATCTCTCTATGTCCCACTATCCAACCTCCATGTCCCCTCTCATTCTCTCTCTTTTTTTAGAAGACGAATTTGTGCTGCCCAAATATTTTTGAATGTGTGATCTCCTACTGGCATGCAGTCAACTTCCCAGGGGCTCCACTCTTGTTCTCCGAGCAGCTACCAATTGTGCATGACTTGATGGCTAGCAGTGGGATCAGGTGCTCAAATCCCTATGCCATGATGGAACTTGGTCTGTCTTGGTCTGACACATGTTTTGTGCACCTGACTCCTTACTGTATCAACTGGGAAGTAGATTCATGTTGTAGGTGTCATTTACCAGAGAAAATGGGCGGGCTGACCAACAAAGACAAAGAGCAAACACAGCCTGTGGCCCACTTCAGAAGACGAGCAGATCAATGTCCAGTCACACTCAGATTAATAGACTCTTTAAGATGCGTTCATGTGTTTTAAACAAGTCTCTTAGCTGACTTTCCTGGGGAACCAAGCTGAGAGGGTCAAAAACAAAGACAAGCGCATTGAGAGTCAGAGAAACCAACCAGGGTTCCTCTGCCTTCTGGTGCCTCCTGAGCTCCAGGACTGCACTGCCAGGAGTTTGTCTCAGGAACTGATAATAAACAGAGATACACAATCATTGGGACAATAAGAACTCAATCAATATCACACAGCTCTCCCAGTACCTTTGGAACACACTGGCGGAGTAAGTGTCAACTGCCACTGCCTGTGCACTTGGGCTTGAGGTAGCAACCTATCTGAAATCACATGCTCTGCGCCTGCCTCTGTCCTCTTAGTGTGCCATAAGAGAGGGAAGCGTGCTGTGTGCATGTGCGCTGCACAGAGACAGTGTCTGCTGCACTGTGGTGTGGGGGGGGGAGGAAAGAACATGCATAAGCTTAAGTGGGAGAGAGAGCAACAGAGAAACATCTGAGCAGTAAGTAGCACTTGGAAGACTCGGGCAACTTCTGGCAGAAATTGGCAATCAGCTAGAATTCCCCCAAAACAATCATCCTGGTGCTCAGTGCTGCCCTTAATGTGACAAGTTCGCTTAAATCAACAAGGAGTTTTCCATTTATCCTATGCTAGGTATGCAAACCCTGAGCATCTGCTGGGAGTTAAGTGGGGTGAGTGTTTACGAAAAGCCCTGCGTTGCTATCACCCACACCACAACTGCATCCTTTTATTCATTTGTTTAGATTTGTTTATTTTATGTGTTTGAGTATTCTGCCTGTATGTATGTATATGCCTGTATGTATGTGCACCATATATGTGCACCATGTGTGTGCCCAGAGCCCACACAGGTCAGAAGAGGGCATCAGAGCTCCTGGAACTGGGGTTATGGAGGGCTGAGAGCTGCCATGTGGGTGCTGGAAACTGAACCTAGGTTCTCTGCAAGAATAACAAATGCTCTTAACTACTGAGTCATCTCTCCACTCACCCCACCCACCTTCTAAACTAAGGTCTCATGTAGCCCAGGCTGGCCTTCCATGTAATATGTAGCTGTCGCTGGCCTTAAACTCCTGATCCTCCTACCTCCCACCTAAATGTTGGGATTACAGGTGTGTGCCACCATGCCTGAGTACAATTACTTATGTGTATTGGGTGTGTGAGAGTGGTGAACATGTGTGTGTGTGTGTGTGTGTGTGTCTCCATGTAGAGGTGATGGAGGAGAGTCATCTGTCTATGTGTTACTTTCATTGGTTAATAAAGAAACTGCCTTGGCCCTTTGATAGGACAGAAAATTAGGTAGGCAGAGTAAACAGAACAAGATGCTGGATAGAAGGCAGTGAGGCAGATGTGATGAAGCTCCAGCCCAAGATGGACGTAAGTTAGAATCTTCCCAGTAAGCCACCACCTCATGGTGCTACACACATCAAGAGAAACGGGTTAACCAAGATGTGAGAATTAGCCAGTAAGAGGCTAGAGCTAACGGGCCAGGCAGTGTTTAAAAGAATACAGTTTGTGTGTTGTTATTTCAGGTGTAAAGCTAACCATGCGGGAGCCGGGCAGGACGAAAAGCAGGCCTGCCCACAGCTCCTTCTACATAGAGGTGTATGTACGTGGAGGGATGTATGTCTACTCTCAGGGTCTTATCAACAAGAGCTGGAGAGATGAGGAGATGTAGAGGGACAAGAAGAACGAGCTTCCTGTGCTACACTGCCAGTGACACCTCGAAACTGGCACTTCTCCCTAGACCTCCTGGTCTGCCAGCCTGCCTTCGTAAATGAAGCCTTACTATACAGAGCCACCTCATTTGGGTATTAACTATGGATGCTTTGGTTCATGGCCACAGAGCCAAATACTGGGGACAGAAACTGCAGGGTACACAAAGCAGAAGGCGTCTCTATTCCTTGTTGAGCAGGTCTGGACCAGCAGTGCCCAGGAGACAGACCACTTTTACTCCTCTGCCAGAAAGAGATAGAGCTGGTAATCTAACTCTAGTTGCTTCTCCAGGCTGAATGGTGTCATGTTTCTGCTTAAAAGCTAGGCTATGTGTAAAAGACTAGTGGATGTCACTGCAAATGTTTCTACAATCAGGCCCTGACAGCCTTTCCCTGCCTGCTTCCTGCAGATACAAACGCTGCTGAAGCCTCAGTGACAGTGGGACTTTCAAAAGCCCTCGTGGCCAGCGCCACAGTGTCCAGGTTGCTTTGGAGGGAGACACTACAATTCAGAATTTCAGGCAAAAAAGGAACTGCTACATAGAGAATATTTTATTTTTTAAGACCTTGAAGGCCCTGATTCTTCATTATTCCCAAAAAAAGCTTTCAGTTTTTGCTCTGCATTAACCAAAGCTCCTACAAGACTATAAAAAAAAAAATCCCACAGCCACTATAAAAATGAGTCATTTTTTTTTTTGCAAAATACTTTAAAGGCCATGACATTCACCTTAAAAAAAATGGTGAGTACATATTCCCTAAATTCAGCATACAGCAGGTCCAGAATAGCATGTGTTGACTGGAAGATTCAAGGGACTGGATGGCTCCAGTGGCTTTACACATCCATTCTTTTATAAGAATTTCCCCTCGGGCTTTAACAAAGCATACCATCACAGAAAAATACCAAACCCACATCACACTGCCCCAAAGGATGAAGCTTGTACCCCTGATACTTGGGATTATGCACACATCCAAGCATGGCAGCATGGGTCATGATGGAATCCTTTGCTTTACCTAAAAAGGAATGAGGGGCTTCCAGGTGCTCTGGAGACAGTAGGACAGGCCTCTCTGCTGAAAGGAAGAGGCTCCAAACACCGCAGTGTGCAAGAAAGCAACAAATGGGTTCCATAACTGTGAGCCTTCTCCACTCCAACTTCCTGTCCCAGATAGGATACAATTATGTCTGCAGCCCAGGGGAGGAGCAAAGATGACAAAAGGAAGCTTCCCTTCCTAGAACTCAATACCAAGGACTTAACAGAACCAAGGATAGCTAGTCCTGTTTCCAAGAAGCAGCTAACACCCCGCCCTCCAAGCACACTGGCTTCGGCAGATTCCTGAAATGGTGCTCTGCTGGCCTTAGGACAGTTGTCATGCCTCCCTGTGGTCTGGCAGGGCTCACCAGCTTCCTCTGAGCATCGGGCGAGCCAAGTGAGCCACACAGGGTAGCAAGATTGGAACTCTTTCTGGGATCTCACCCAAGGGGGCTGGCTGCTATGCGAGGTCACACGAGCAACCGTAGGCTGGGAAGAAGAAACCAGAATGGCTGACTAGAGCCACATGTCCCTGTCAAGACCTGTTTAGTAGGGTGGCCTCTACAGATTCCACAGGGAATCTGCCTGTGGGGACCTGTCAGATGGAGTATGTAGGCACCTGGCCAGTTTTAGCTGGAGAAGCTGCTACAAATCCAACCAGGAAAAGATAGTGGAGTGGTGTCTCACCAAGTATAAAGGCCTACAATTGTTCTTCCTCTTTCCCTTCTTCAAAAATGGAGGATGCCTGAGCTGTGGCACATGGGACAGGGGTGACAGGGATTATGACACGGACATCGCCATAATCAAAACAACCAGGGAAATCTAGTCTGGCTCGGGTGTAGATATAAAGGGGACGAGGAGATCCTAAGTACCATAGGTGAGAGCAGAGACTGCAAACTGCACTCTCCCGTGCTAGAATGTGCGGCTCTCCAGCTGTGGAGAGCAGAAGGTCCTTGTGCACACAGAGACGCGCTAGGGAGAGCAGGATGGTAAGCACACAGGGTTGTCTGCAATGGAAGAGATGTAGACCCTGGGATGTGGCACTAAACTGGTGATCTGTGCTATCTGTAGGGCCAGCTGCCACCCAAGCGCCACAGACTCCTCCTCCTTCGAGCTTTGTCTTGAGCATTTTTTTCAGGCGTTAGAATCCATCCTTAGGGGAGATGCCACATGCACTTTACAGACTGACAACCTCTGTGCTGTGTGATGGCGACCACACCAGACCCTCCCCTAGGTCCTTAAGATAGCACAGGTAGCCTATCTCTAGAACCCATTTGCATGGAAGAAGCAACGGGTACTTTGAGGGAGTTTTGATGAAATTATGCCTTCTTGTGCACACCAGGAAGCTTCTTTCCAAACTGTACTGTATCCAAATACACCTAAAATAAACTGTCCGGCCTCAGACTCTAGAAGTCTGAACCAACCCCAGCTACTGAGCTGTACTGAATCGGATTTCCTTCTTGCCCCACACAGATTGACTCTCCGTAGGGATTTCTACAGAGAACCCCAACAATCGACTAGAAAAGCATGGAGGGGAAGCCGAAGCTTAGAAGAAAGAGAATTGTCCAACATCATCGGCCAAGAAGGCAGCTGAAGGCAGTCCTGAGAGTCTAGGCACTGATCTCTACCATCTCTGGACCACAACGTTTAGCATCCCGTTACCCATGTTTGGCTCTTTAAAATAATCAGAAAGGGCTTGAGGCCGTGGCTTGGGATGTAGGTCAGGGGCTCACAGACTCCAGGAAGGGAACAGTGGACGAACTGCACAACACACATCTGCTCTCCCCCTTCCTCCCTTCGCTTTATAAGAACAGAAACATCTATCAGATTCTAGCACCCCTAGTCTAGAAGCACATTCAGAGGTGCTTCCTGTTTGTTTTCTATCTACCTCAGTAAGGCATCTTTTAACAAACACACACTACAATCCTGAAGCATCTCTTGCAAAAGTCCATCCCACACGTATCCACCAAGGAACCCACTGACCCTCACAGAAATCCTGTTTCTAATCTCCTGCTAAGGCCATCGCTCCTCGGTGGAGGAATGTGTGGTCTAACGAAAAGCCTGCTGAGGGCTTGCATGGTTGGATGCTCCTGTACATGGTTGCATCGGGATGCTCCCGGGGGTACTCCCCAAGCAAAGCACCCCAGCATGGGAGGTCAACACTAGAACACACCTCCCAGGTGGGTGGTTACAGTTGAGCTTGGGCTGGCAGGGGGAAGGACAGTTAAAAAAAAAAAAAAACTTGCAAACCACCAGATTGAACAAGGTTTAAGTGTTAGGAGGGGAGTGAGCAGAGCAAAGTCCTCGTTTCCTGAGCACACAAGGGCAAGCAGGCCAGTGTGCTCTACCTCCTTTACTTCTCCTTTCTTGTACTTATCACTGAGTACATCGGTTAAGAATGAGCTTTGTGGCAATTAAAAATGAGAGCAATGCTGTTGTGACTTCATTCCAAGAAAAGAAAGAAGGAATGAGTATCGATCTAATCTCTGTCCTCAGCTCACTCTGGTCCTCTGTGGCCTTAAGAATGTTTCCTTCCACACTCAAAGGTTACCTGATGCTAAGTGGAAGAACCCAGCCAACATTCTTGTCCAAAGCCCTCCGAGTTCACATGAACGGCACTACCACTGCCTTGTGAATGGGTGGCTTCGTCTTCAGGAAAAGACAGCAGGCCACCTTCGCTGAAATCTCCCTTGAAAGACAACTGTTTTGGTCGCTGGGTATATTAACAACTATGTTACACACACACACACACACACAATTTTCCAACCTTCCCCACTTGTTGGTTCTTTATTGTACAGAGGATGGCACAGAGAAGAACCCCATTACAAACCCATTCCCAGCGCTCCACATTCACCACAGCCGCATTTAAGAAGTAGGGAAGTGGAATTGAACCCTAGCTGTGACAGGAAGCTGAACTCAAAGGAATTCATTTAGTTGGCAGGAATGAGCTGGAGGGGTCAGAAGAATTTTTTTCCATATTTGGTAAGTCAACTCTGTTGCAGAGACTCCATAAGTTTTAATGAAACTTGGAAGATATGCCCAATGCTGCTGGGTAAGAAAGAGTAATAACCGTAATTATCTCCCCCCACACCCGTGAACGGCAATGGGCACTCACCTGGTATTTCAACACTGACTGTAAATGTTTTCAGGAGGAGCAGCTGAGAGGATTTTAGAGGTAGATGGTCACGTGTCTCCACCAATTCTGGTAACAATTCTGCCATGACTGCTTTATGATATATTTAGCTCTCCCTGAATTGACCTAGCAACACATCTCTCTTTCAGATACACTTGAGAGCAAGCCACAGGCCCATCTATGATTCCCCACTAAACAGTTCACGTGCCACAGGATAGGGTGGCAAATGTCTGAAATCTCACACTTTGGAAGCTGAGGCAGACATGCTGAAACTTTGCTAGTAAGCCACAGCCATGTGGCAATACACAGATTAATGGAGACGGGTTAGTTTAGGATATAAGAGTTAGCCAGAAATATGCTTAAGCTATTGGCCAAACAGTATTGCAAATAATATAGTTTCTGTGTGGTTATTTTGGAAGTCTGGGCAGCTGGGAACACACAAGTGGACTCCTACAACATCTTTCCCTTAAAATAAGTAAGCTTTCAATTCTATATCTAGTTTATCATCAGAAAATGATAGGGAAACAAATAACCAGTGCCAAAAGTGAAAAAAGAACATTACTACAGAACCTACAGAGTCTGCAATAAGGCAATACTGTGAGTGAGTTTATACCAATATAGTTGATGACCTAGACAAAATGAAAGAAAAAAGTAAGGAGAAAGAAAAGAAGAAAGAAGGAATGAAGAAAAAAGGAAAGAAGGAGAGATAAAAGAGAGAGAACTCCTCCAACAATAAAAACTTTTAAAGCTCAGCTAGAAAGAAGTAGAAAGCCTGAACAGTCCTATATCTATTTAACAAACTGAATTCCTAATTTAAAAATTAACTCCAGACTCAGACTGTTTGACTAGTAAATTTTGTCAAACATTTCGGGATGCAAGAATGCCAGTCCTACACAAAGCTGTTCAGAAACCAGAGAAAGAAAGGCAGACTTTCCAATTCATTTAATGAAGCCAGAAAACCAAAGACATTTAAAGAAAGAAAACTACAAACCAACACACCATATGTTCACATGCACTTAAAAAAAACCCCTAACAAAATATTAACAAATTAAACAACATATAACAAGAGTAAGCCACCACAATCTAGTGAGATATATCCTAGGGAGACAGGATTGCTTCAACACTTGAAAGCAAATGTTACTCACTATGGCAGTGTACTAAAAACAGACAAACTATATGGCCATTTCAGAAAACATGGAGGGACAACTACTATGTAGGTGTCTAAATGGGGAAGCTAGATGGTAAAACCCTATCTCAAAAACAAACAAACAAACAAAATCTTTCCACAAACGTGCAAACTTCAACTCTTCCCTAACATACACCCTATGCATTACCTAACAATGGATTACATGTAGAACTATACAGTGGTGAGTCTGGTTACATACATACCCAGAGGCTCTGAGGGGATCCACCTACAGGCTTGTTCTGATACTGGTGGAGTTAATTACATACACTATTAAGACTGAGGTTAGCCTTACTACCAGCTATCATTTGGGGTCATTCTCATCTTTAGAAGCTGTCAGCATTGGCTGGTAGTACTCATTCCATTCTCCATCCACAAAGACAGTAACACAGGGTCTAATTCTTCTCTTTTCAGTACCTAGTTGGCGCCTACTTTCCCCCTTCCTCAATTTAAGGATATCTGATTGGTAACTCTGGGCATATCTATGAAGCCTTCCTAATCAGCCAGTTGATCAGCCAGTTAAATTCCCTGCAAGTCCCTTGCATCCTGCAACATTTCATACTCACAGATGTTGTGCCAAGACGTCACCTTCCTTCTATAACATAGGACCCAGTAATTCTAATCCTTACTATTTCCCCTAAGAGCATACTCACAGATAGTTTTATATAAAATATTCAGGGTAGTTTTACTTGTAATAGCCAAATCCTGTCTATTTAGTTTTCATAGCCAACACAATGATTCTTAAAGCAGTAGTTTGGAGGATACAATTTTGTTCTCTACAGAGTAGGAACAAGGCTCAGTGTAGAGCTAGATGTGATAGTATGCATATCTGTAATCCTAGGACTCCTGCTAAAGATGCAGAAGAGGAGACAGGGACAGGCACTTCCCAGTAACTAACACGCCAGCTAGTCTGGCCTATGTGGCTATGAACAGCGGAACAACAGAAGACAAGGATCGATCCCTGAAGTTCTTTATTATCACACGTGCCCACATTCTCACATGCCTATGCACACACCAAAACATAAAATATAAAAACTATGGAATACTCATACACTGCCATAGAATGCACCCACATGATGAACTCCTGATACAGACACAAGAACACACCCTGGATCCTTGCATTTGTATGAAACTCTGGGAGGGACAAATCCAACCTACAGCAGCAAAAGGCACACATGTGTTTGCTGGGTCAGGAATTTGAGCAGTGTGGTAGCTTGAATGAGAATGGCTTTGAGGTTTCAAAAACCTGTGCTGAGCCAACTCTCATTCTATGCTCATGGATCAGAGTGAATCTCAGCTATTGCTCAGCACCACGCCTGTCCACCCGCCTGCCACCACACTCCCCATGAAAACAAACCCTCTGAAAAAGTTGCCTTGGTTGTAGTGTCCCCTCACAGCAACAGAACAATGACTAAGACAGGTGGGGACTAGCAAGAAGACAAGGAAAACCAGCAGTAACGAAACATCATGTATCTTAACTTGGCAGTGGAGGGAGGAGGATTGTAGAAGTAAGCACATTTATTGAGGCTCAAATCTGCACGCTTCAAGGAATACACATAAGGCACTGTATGTAAATAATAACTCAATATAGTAAATTAGTTCAAGTCCTTCCCCATAGGATTGTGTGAATCAGGTCCCGAACCAAGAATAGCCTCTGTTGACAGCATGTCCACACCCACAGCCCCGCTGCTGTGCCCTAGGACCAGGTCCTCAGTGTCTCTCTCTCATGTCTTCCCTGCTACCATTTTCTCACACCGTCAAGGTGATCAGAAGGACTGATTCTCACTAAGGTGTGCGGCAAGGAATATGGCAATGAATATCGTTCACCATAATTGAAGGTAATTCATGTTGTCATATTTGCTATAACCAGGGGTCACATCTGATGCTGTTCACATTAATTGTGACCGACACAGCCTCTGTCCTTCAGGCAAAGCTTGCTCCAATCTGGGCTTTCTTCACTTTGGGTTCCAGTGGCGTCCTCGGGATCTCTGCACCTCTCTCTACCTTTGCTTTTTCCTTCTGAGGAAAATGACTAAGTGGTCAAATTCCTTTCTTCCAAAAAGAAGAACTGTCACGTCAGTAATTAAGCATGACCGCCATGCTGATTTCAGCACCTCGCACGCACTACTGGGTCCAAAAGGACCTGTCTGTTGACACAGTGACAGTGCACTCTGGCTCCAGCTTCAGCCTTTTGGGGTTTCCCAGTTCTTGCCCCTTGGGTACATTTAGAAAACTAGACAGACATAGAAACAGAGAGGCTCCGAGGCCCATCTCTCCAGAGTCTTGCCTGGGGAATGATTGGAGCAGCTCTGGGGGAGGGCGGGCATTTTAGGAAAGCAAGATGCCTTCTTCCCAGGGGGCTTAGTCCTGGGAGACACGTAGCTCTGAGAGCTGGCACTGCAGGCTCAAGGCCACACGCTCTGCTCTTTTGATCTGCTCTTGCTAAGTCTTGTGTTTGGGAAAGCAGACTAGACTGGCCTCCTAAGGATGACATGAGCATTAATCAGGGTGGTATCCGCAGACATTCTCTGAAAACCCTAAGTGCACAGCATGCCTCCATTTTAAACTTTGAGTAGCCATGCTTTAAGGTGGGACATGCCCTTCTGCTTGCTACAACCCCTGCAGTATTCTCAACTGGGTCCTTAATTGCCATTACCCATTTAGCGTCCAAAAAGGCATCACAATTCACACACCACAAAATGCTATATAAGTTGTATAACACTCTACCTAGAAGCTATGTAATTATTCAGGTTTGGGGGGGGGTTGTTTTGCTTTTTATTTTTGCCTAGCTACCTGTCAGTATGCTGAGCAATTAGACTATTTCAATTCCTTTGTCTCTCTTTCTCCAACAAGCATTAGTGGACCTTGGAATCTACATTCATTTGAACACATGATCACACATTCTTAGAAAGAAGAGGGTACTTTTGGGGGCCAGAAGATGATCCAATGCTTCCTTGAGAACTTGATGCAGTACCAGACCTACATAGAAGCCTCACAGAGTCTCACAGTACATGACAGCTGCTGGTGCCTGAAGGATCAACCTACCTGAAGCCATGATTCTCACCACAGTAACTATGTAGCGTGTTGCATAATATGTAGCAACGATATAGTATTATTTACTTCTAAAATTATGCGGGTCAGCTACCCCATTTCTTTTTCTTTTTTACTTGCATTTACCTCTGTATCCAAGGCTAGCTTTGCTATATAGCCCAGGCTAGCTCCCAACTCATGATCCTTCTGCTTTAATCTCCTGAGTGCTGGAATCATAGATATATGTGTGCTACTGTGACAGACGTGTTTTTCTTATTTTTTAAACTCAGCTATATTCAAGGCTACCTCTTCAAGGAGGTCCTTCCTGTGTACATGGATGGTATGCTCTCTCCTGTAGAAAAGAAAGGAAGAGTTACAGCACCACCAGTGAGGTGAATGGACAGACCATCTACCAGCCTGGTGCAATAGCCGTAGTGAGGATCTACTCATGGCATGCTATCAGTGATAACAACCGTCCTGATGTTCTGTCCTGAAAAGACCTTAGGAAGGGCCATGGTCCCTTACACACGGTCTCAAAATGAAGTCAGTGATGCAGTCTGTGTAGATGAGGACTGCTTGTTCATTTCCCTGACTGCTCAGACCCGAATAATCACACAGAAACTATATTAATTACAACACTGTTTGGCCAATGGCTTAGGCATATTCCTAGCTAGCTCTTACATCTTAAATTAACTCACTTCTATTAATCTGTGTATCGCCATGAGGGTGTGGCCTACCGGTTAAGGTTCTGGCTGGCAGCTGGCATCTTTCTCCCTTGGCAGCTACATGGTGTTCCCTGACTCCGCCTACTTTCTCTCTATATCTCTGTTTGGATTTCCCACCTGGCTTTACTCTACTAAGCCATTGGCTGAGACAGCTTCTTAATAACCAATGGTAACAAAACATATTCATAGCATACAGAATCTCACATCACACTGTATCTTTAGATTTGGGGCAGTGCTTCCTTGTGGAGGAGCAAAATCTGTTCTCATCCTAATACCAAGGGCATGCTTCACCCAGGCATAAACAGAAATACTTCTGAGTACATATGACACTTTATAGTTAAAAAGGACTTTCATATTCCCTATCAAATAATCCACCTTATCTGAGTAAAAATGGTCTACCTGTCTGTTTCACATCATAGTTTAACAAAACCAAACCAGATGCCAGATGCTGGTCTAAGCATTGTTGGGAACCCATCCTGGCCCACGGCTGAGTTTCCCAGGGTCATAAACAACCTCATGATGGGCACAACCAGAGCTCGGAGTCTTAGATCTTGCATCAGCATTGATGCGATATCCACCTAAGCACAACTGCCCTGCTGATAACAACAGCTTCTACCAGGGTAAAAGCTGTCAGCCCTAGTCAAACAAGCAAACAACAACAGAACTGCGTGCTACTGAATGAGGCTCTACGTGGTCACATACAATCATGTTCCAAACAGGGTTTGTGACAGCAAAATCGAGGTCACACCGGAAACTCTGTCAGTGCTGGGAGCATGCTCCGCTTTGAAGACATGTTTCAAAGGCTGCAGTAAGGCACAGTGTCAAACCAACATGTCTGCCAGACTCAGAGGGCACGGGTTAATGTCCAGCCTCTCCGTCTGTTTCAGAAAACATGAAAAAGCATGAAAAAGTGTGCCTCTGGAAGCTGGTCTATATCTAATACAGCAGTGAGACACCACAGGCAGGGATCATTATTAAGATTAAATAACTATGAAAAGCTCCTTCCACTATTAGCAGATATGAAGTCAGAGCTACCACCACCTCCATCACCACCATCACTACTTCCTTCACCTCCATCATCACCGTTACTATTACCACCTCCTCCTCCATGACCTCCACCACCATCACCATCACCTCCTCCTCCATCACCACCTCCTCCTCTCCAACTTCCTCCTCCACCACCACCACCTCCACCACCATTATAACCTCCTCCTCTACCACTACCACCACCTCCTTCTCCATCACCACCATCACCTCCACCTCCTTCTCCATCACCACCATCACCTCCACCTCCTTCTCCATCATCACCACCACCACCTCCTCCACCACCACCTCCTCCACCACCACCTCCTCCTCCACCAACACCTCCTCCACCACCACCTCCTCCTCCACCACCACCTCCTTCTCCATCACCACCATCACCTCCACCTCCTTCTCCATCACCACCATCACCTCCACCTCCTTTTCCATCATCACCACCACCTCCTCCTCCACCAACACCTCCTCCACCACCACCTCCTCCTCCACCACCACCTCCTTCTCCATCACCACCCTCACCACTACCTCCTCCACCACCTCCTTCTCCATCACCACCATCACCACTACCTCCTCCACCACCTCTTCCACTACCACCTCCACCACCACCACCTCCACCACCACCACCACCACCACCACCACCACCATCACTAACAACCTGATGCAATATTTCCTCTGAGCAGTCAGGAAAAATCTGCAGTCTATAACAAAACAAGAGAACAGTATTCTCAGAGATGACTCAGGTTGGCAGGGCTTTTTCTGTCCTGAAAATCTTCCAGCTATTTTAGAATCCTATAGCCTCTAAAATTCCAGGATTTGGAGAACCCTGGGTTTCATTGTAATCAGTCCCCTGCTTTCTCCTTCACTACTAGATCAGGGAGAAGCAGATCTTGGCAAAGTGGATGGGCTCACAGAGATTAAAGAAGAGGATTTAGCATTACGATTTCTTCAGATTTCAAAATTAAGAACCTTAATACACATGACAGAAAGCTAAGCTTGGTTTGTATTAGAAAGAAACATAACCCTCTTTGCATAGCAATGACTCCCAGAAGGGTCCGGGGCCGTGGGCATGCATGAGATGTCAGGATCTAAAGTGAGCTCGGGAGTTTTATAAAATGCCTAACAAGAGGGCTTAGCCCTCAACTCATGGACAGGGACACAAACACATGCACAAGACAGTTCTTTTCTCATACCATACTGGAGGAGCAAGACAGAGCTGCTAAGCTGTGAAGCTAGCCTGCTGGAAGTATGGTGTAGGAAGAGTCCAAAGATGATGTGAGAGCTGAAGGGGGCACACCGGGCTACTTATCTGTCTGTGGTGCAGGCTCTGAATGAGAATTGTTGTATTAACCATTCAGAACTCATTTCTGCAGAGAATGTGGGATGCAATGCTATGGAGCAGCAGTTTTTCAACCTATTGGTCGTGACACCTTTGGAGGGTCAAATGACCCTTCCATAGAGGTCACCTAAGACCATTGGAAAACACATATTTACATTATGATTCATACCCATAGCAAAATTACATTATGAAATAGCAACAAAAAAATTTTGTGCTTGGGGGTCACCACAGCATGAGGAACTGTGTTAAAGATGCACAGTGTTAGGAAGGATGAGAACCGCTGGTCTAGAGGGAAGAGGAAATGTCCTCCTATGGCTGTCTAGAGGGAAGAGGAAATTTCTATGGCTGGTTTAGAGGGAAGAGGAAATTTCCTCCTGTGGCTGGTTTAGAGGGAAGAGGGAATGTCCTCCTATGGTTGTCTAGAGGGAAGAGGAAATTTCTATGGCTGCACTTACTTTGCTACCTCACGGGTCAATCAGTCCCCCAGGAACAAGGAGCAATCTGTCTCTCTTGCCATCTCTCTACTCCATCTGTGTAACTGGTGAGTGGACACCAGATCCCCTGGTACACACGGGTATAAACCATTCTGACAAACATGGACACCAGATCCCCTGGTACACATGGGAATAAACCATTCTGGTGAACAGACTGAAATGCTATGGCCCTGTTGGTGGCTGAGAGTCGCCAGCAATGGAGCCATATTCTGCAAGGGTTTCCACATTGCATGTCTGTGCTTGCTGGTTTTGGTTCATTTGACACAGACCTCAATGTATCTGGGAAGAGGAGATCTTAATGGAGAAAGCAGCCCCAAAAGACTGGCCCACATACAAGTCTGTGGAGAGCTGCCGGGAATAACAACTGATGTGTGATGGCCCCAGCTCACTGTGGGCCTATGTTTGTGGTCCTGGGTTGTATAAGGAAACAGAATAAACAAGCCATGAAGCTACGTCCCTCCATGGCTTCTGCTTCAGTTCCTGCCTCCTGGTCCCCAACCTGAGTTCCTTCCTGACTTCCCACAGTGGGAATATGGGACCTGCGAGTTGTGAACTGAAATAAACCCTTTCCCTGTTCAAACTGCTCTTGGGCATGGTGTTTCATCACACAATAGACACCTAACTATGACAGTTAGTTGGGCATTCTACCCTGGGCACCTCAGTGTCCTTGACTATTCACCTCATGAATTGTGAAGACCAACTGAAGGAAGACTCACATACTCCTGAACCTGCCCCCAACGCAGCTCACGTGCCAGCCACGCCGCCCTTATTGATAACCTTAATATTTCATCCCTGAGCTTTGATCAGAAAGCAACTACTAAATCTCTTTAGGCCTCTAAGGGGAAAAGAAAGACTCTCTTTGAAGTTCAGAGTTCCTCAAAGGGTGAGATCAAAAGGGGTCAGATGGAGAGTTTCTACTTGTAGGGGGTCCTCAGAATCACGTCCAGGCACCCCTCATTCTGGTCTTACTGTCTATATTATGTGCGCACCTATAGCATTTCTGAAGGCTGCAAAGCTGGCTCCTTCCAAGCCTCGGTATTTCCAGAGCAACCGAACAGAACTGTCTGCTTCAACTAGCTGCAAATAAGCATGAGAAATTTCAGCATGATTAGTTTGTCTGGACCTATAAACAGCTGAAGGCAGCTCTCAGAATTAGAATGGGCATCTCATCCCAGGCTATAGTGCACCAAGGTGGATGTGAGTTTCCTTGTGCCAGGGTAGCTGCTGGGAAAGGCGTGGGCAAGGGATGAGACTGAGGCACATAAAGGTCCAGGTTCGGACCAACAAGAACTTCTTCCCTGTGCAAGCTCCTAAACTGGTTAATGTTCTGCTTGGACGCTGTCTTTCAGTCCTTGCTTGCACTTAAGGGACAGCTGTTGTGCTGATTTTATAAATTAGGGAACTGAAGCATCAAGGTATGAAGTAATTAATCGGTGTCTTGAAACTGGTTAAGTCAGCGCCAGGATTCAAACTCAGGTACATCTCACTCCCAGCTTCAAACTCCTAACTGTTCATTAGTTGAATATCAAAACTTTACCAGTTTGGATCTGGGTGCAAGACTTACCTCTACCTCTATAACCACGGCACCTAGGAGGCTGAGGCAGAAGAATTACCATCTGCCCCACCCCCCAAAATTATAAGTTTTTATGTTTTAAAAGAATTAACAAGAAAATACTTTGTAAGTTCTATCAAAGACTATATAGTTTCATATAGTCCCTGACAGAGTAATTTCATACCTAAGAATTATTCTTTCTTTTTTTAAGACTTAATTTTATAGGGGTTGGGGGCTTAGCTCAGTGGTAGAGCACTTGCCTAGCAAGTGCAAGGCCCTGCATTTGGTCATCAGCTCTGGAAAAAAAAATATTTATATTTAGCTATGCATGCATCTATGTCTATGACAGTGTGTGCCAGCACCCTCAGAGGCCAGAAAAGAGCATCCAGTCCCTGGCACTGGACTTAGAGGTGCGTGTGGCTGCTGGGAATCCAACTGAGAAGCTCTAAAAGGGCAGCCAGTGTTCCTAACCACTGAGTCATCTGTCCAGAGCCATACTTAACACTTATTCTAATGTGCAATCGGGGGGCCCACGATGACTTAGTTCCTCCAAGATCCTCGTTGCAATCAGCATAGAGTGGTTCAAAGAGGAAAGCTGCCAATACTTCTAACAGAACGTGAATAAAGTGGAACACCTATTTCCATTAACCATTATGTAATCAGCAACAATGGGCATAAAAGATCCTGTAGTATGATAAATATATGCACAGTATAGTTCAGTGTGAGCAGATAGGTTTTAAATGGTCCTATTTCCATCACTTACATTTGGTCTGTTGTTTATCTGCTCTATATGCTCTGAAATGAACAAGGTTTTACTTGAAGTTATTTTATGCTACTATGAAAAGGGAAGTAGAAGCAGAAATGTCACCAGAGAAGCTGCTACATTACAAAAGCAAAAGGGCTAGTGGCAACACTCAGCGGTAGAGCACTTGCCCAGAACCTTAAGTTCTGCCCCCTGCACCCTCAATAAAGGAGGAGGAAGAAGAGAAGTGGAAGGAGGAGGTGACTGGTAAGAAGGCTCAGTGGGCAAAGGTACTTTCAACCAAGACTGCTAACCTAACTTCCACACAGTGCGAAGGCAAGAATCAACTTCCGTGGATTGTTCTCTGGCCCCCACACTTGTACCATGGCACACACACCCACCTACACACCCCAACTCTGTCGCGGCCCCCCTCGTCCAGCAAGGATGACGCAACCACCGGAGCTCTTCCTGCTGCAGTTTTATTCAGGACCTTTTGACAATTGTAAAATCTCCCTTTCTTTTCCTCTCTCCTCGGGCAAACCTCTCCCAGCCCTTAAGTAGGCCTGGGCTACCAATCCTGGATTGCCAGGTGGGCACTGCTCATAGGTCCACACATATGCAAGCAGCTGACAATCATTGCGTGATAATAGCATAAGTCAGGCCTAGTTGATATTAGGAGTTGATTATCACAGAGAGCACTCGCTTTCGGGATCGCGGAGGGCAGGAGCCAGCACCATCAGGTGCGACTCCACGCAGCTCTACACATAGCCATCAGGTGTGACTCCATGCGGCTCTCTACACAACTCAACAGAGAAATAAGTCAAATACTGCGTTCAGAGAAAAGTTGTTGAACATCCAACTTGTGTACAGCGTTTTCCCACTAGGACCACAGGTGCAGCACTACAACAAAGACACACAAATAACTTGTACATTTGGCCACCTAAAACTTCTCTAACCAGCTGATTTGCTGGTGCCCTACAGAAAGCCATCAATGCACAAATCTCCTCAGTCACCTCAGTGTCCAAGTCTTTCCAGATGACTCAGACAGGTGCAGAGCTGGACCACATCTGTCAACCTCTGGCCAGCCAGCTCCCTCTCTGTCTATCTTTGTTGAGTAACAAATTTCCTTCTCTCCCCCAGGTAGCTCAGGGCTTGACAAGGCAGCCTTTTGGAAGCAAGCCTTTCTTCTGGAGAAAAGTAGCATTAAGCCAAAACAAGTGGGAAAGGCCTTTAGAACCGACACAGGAAGTGCTGGCTCTCGCGAAGCCCTCATCAACAGACGTCAATTCCAAAGCAAGCACTGACATCTACAGTAAACTTTATTACTTATAGATTATACCTTGACAATATGTAGAACCAAAAGCTGTCTTCCATTCTCAAATGGGAATCTGATTGATAGCACCCCCCCTCCCATGAAGAACACAGCTCAACTTCCCTCTAAGACCCAGCAGGAAGGTCCCTGAAGACACTGAAGCCTGAGTTACAGCCTCACTCTCAAGTCTCAGGAGCACTGGCTAGCAGCTTCCAAGATGGGGGCTGGAGCTATCATCAGGCTTTATTGCAGCGATGACATAGAAGCTCAAAAACAAGAAAACCGGAAAGACAGCAACACATCTAGCAACAGCTGGCAGTGAAAACACTCAACTCTCAGCAAAGTGGGGTGCCAGCAGGCAAAATAAGGCTTAGCTGGTCTCTGGATTTCTGCAGATCCCAACCCCTCCACTTTGATGGAGTCTTGAGTGATGGTTCCACCCTCAGAGTTCTGATCTCTTGACTATACCATACTCGCCCAACTATGCTCCGTTTTGTTTATTCCACACCAATCATATCTCCAGCATATCTGATGATTTATTTAGTCATTTGATAATTTATCCCAAGCCTGACTGTCATCGGTCATCTTCCCTGAGATTTTTTATTTCCAACACCCAGATAGCATCTGGTACACAGTGGACATAAGGTCACTGTGGGGCCACAAAAGGACAATGTGTGTGCCACTAAGCAAGTTCATCGGTAACAAACTCAGTTCTATCTATTCTAGGGTTTAGAACAGCATGTGACTAAACCTTTGTTCCTTTTAGGGTGAATCAATCCTATAACTTGAACAATACCCCCGGGAGACTGACCTGGTCTATGCCAACACCAACAGGAGTTGCTGACAACAGACGCCTCCATTTAGTAAGGCATTTACTCTGCACACTTTGGCATTTCCCTCTGCCCAACCCATCTGTTTAAGTCACCTCTGGAACCATGTCACAATGTGTCCTCATCATTAACTGAGCCTGCATCCTCATCATTAACTGAGCCTGCATCCTCATCATTAACTGAGCCCGCGTCTTCATCATTAACTGAGCCTATGTCCTCATCATTAACTGAGCCTGCGTCCTCATCATTAACTGAGCCTATGTCCTCATCATTAACTGAGCCTGCGTCTTCATCATTAACTGAGCCTGTGTCCTCATCATTAACTGAGCATACATCTTCATCATTAACTGAGCATACATCCTCATCATTAACTGAGCCCGTGTCCTCATCATTAACTGAGCATGTATCCTCATGAGCACTAGCTATTAAAAGAAGTCAGAAAACCTTTTCAAGTTTGCTCTTTTCTCTTGAATTCTTACCCTGCACTTGTCTCTCAGCTACCACTTCAACCATGTTCTAGGCAGACACAGTCAAGTCTGGTAGGCATTGCAAGAGACTCAAGTCATGGTGAAATGTGTGGGAACCCATGGAAACATGGTTTCCGTGGGGGAAGCAAACCTGGATGCTGAATGATGTGTGGGGAGAGCAGGAATATTAGAACAGAGGTAACTCCACTTATTCCTTCACCATGCCCAGGCCTCAGATACACCCTAGATTGTGGGCCAGAGTTCTCATTTGGCCTTTAGTGTCTATCCTTGTCTTCCAAGTGAAAATATTCTTTGTATCAGTCTTGAAACCCTCTAAATGCCTCTCACTAGGGTCCTCTTGTGACCACACTATCTGTGGGAAATGTTGTCACAGACCCCACTTGAAGATAGACACAGACTAAAGAAGGTTAGACACCACCTTTAAATAGCTGTCTATAAAGCTGGGTTCAGCTAATATGCCATCTGAAAAGCTAAACAACTGGCTTCACTAAAACAGACAACCAATGGGCAGAGAACATGGAGAAAATACATAATGAAACCCTTGGAAAGACACTAATAGGAGGAGAGCAGGAATCAAGACTGCAAGGGACTAAAGTCTGCCGTCACCATTTCTGACCAGTTGAGAACTTCACAATGATCTAATTCATATCTACATAACTGGGGAGAAAAATGGCAGGCAGACACTCTCCATGACTCGTGAGACTTCATGATCAGACCAGAAGTCTTTACATCTTGACCGGAGAAAGAAAAACACCATGCCCACCATACCCACAAGATAACTGCCACACAGACACTAGTGTGGAGCATGACTTACTAAAAAGGGACTCCAGGAGGCCAGGGTGCTCACGGGAAAAGAGTGGTGCTACTGGCTGTCAGCTCTAAGTGCTTTGCTCCTGCCCTGCTTAGAAAACTCTCCAGAACACTAGCCACCTTCACCGCTGTCTCCCTGCCTACTCTACTTCCCCCATAAGGAGATGCTCTCTGGACTCACCTCTTTCCCCGCATTATGGAATCTGCCCTCTAGGCAGGACACAGCCATTGGCAGGGAGTCAGAGTGGGTGCAGATCATCCACACACCTCCTTACTATTGGAGTCACTAGCATGTCCTTGTGAAGGCAGCATAGAAGACTCTGTGTGAAGGCCCCTCAAGCTAGCTAGATGCATAGCTAGGGAGAGGCATTTGGCTCCCTTAAGTAACCGCAGTGAAATGGTTGTTCACAAGTTAAACCCATGTGCAACTTTCTCCAGTAAGCCATCTTTTCTGTCATCAGAGGCCACTCCATTACAATCTGAGCTCCTCCTGGCTGTTTCCCAGACGATACATACACACCCCCACTTCCTTCTGTCGCTCCTAACTCAAAGATGCTTTCCCTGGACAGCTCTTGCTGCCTCCTAACCTCTGTGGACATCTCGTCGTAACCACAGGCCCTCCCCGGCACCCACCTTGTCCTCTATCCTTCACTGGATATTTCCCAGGGGAAGTGACAAGACGCCTGTCCATGTGTCTGCCCTGGAAGAACTGACTCCTATGTGCAGCCTGTCTACTAAATATATCCAGCACCAGGATGGGTTTCTGCCTAGATGATGCTCACCGAAACATGCCAGGCAACTGAAGCAATGCGCACAAGGATTGCCTGAGGAGCCTGCGTTCTGACTTTTCACCCTGAGCTGGACTCCAGCATGTGAACAGCTTTGTCTTTGTTTTTGAGTAAGAAATGAGGCAGCTGGCTATGAGACCACCCACGCTGCTCCGGGGTTTTAAAATAACAGAGTTACATGTCTGAGGTGATTTTTTACGTGTTGTCATTGGCATGACTTCACACCCATGGGTGAAGTTCCTTCTATCAAAGGGTCATTCCTTTAGTATTTACAAATGGTAGGCACAGGCACACACACATATGTGTGCTCAGTGTTCTACCCCATGTGCTTCCTAATCAAGTAGAGACCTTGCCTAGGCCTGGTGGTTTCTACCGCGAAACTACTGATCTTCCTCTTAAGGTCTACCTTGCCTCTGCCTCCTTCCGCACCTTCTAAGGAAAGCAGCAGCGCACTCAGCGCAAGAAGCACACATTCCAAAGCCACGCCTTCTGTCTGGAGCTCATGCCAAGCTGGTGGACGGCAGTCACCGTGTCACTGCGGGTGCCCCAGCTGCTGAGGAAAAACCAACTGCCCAGTGCAGGCAGAAGGCAGGGCCACCTGCTCGCTGGGAGTCCAGAGCAGGGACCGCAGACTGAGAAGAAATGCTCATATGTGGTTGTGGTGGTGACATGGTGTTACATGGGGAGGGGTAGGGTGGTAAAAATTAGCCATCACTCTTTCTTCTTCTCCTTATTTCCTCAAATTTCAGTGCCAACAGTATCCTGGTAACCTCAACACCCCTGAGGGGACCAGAACTATAATCAGACCACCTCCTGGTCACTATCAACTAGGAGGGTGTTCGGGGAGCACAGCTGAGTATGCTGGCCTTGGGTATATTTTTTTTCCCAAAGTGTTGACTGTTTACACACAACCTACTCGAGGAGAGATGCAGGAAGCATTTGGGAGATCAGTCAGATCCATGTAAGCCATCTCTTTCTTGCTCACCATCGGGGCTAAATCAGTCACTAGGGAGGAGGCTCAGAGGCGAGAGGTGCTGGCTGAAATGGAGAGGGAGCCCTGCTCTGTATCACATTGTCCCATAAAAGTTCATTCACGGCAACATATCTTTTACTGAAAACAACCTCTCATCCGAATCTATCCACAAGTGAAGGTGAGTTCCATAATACTGTCTACATTGTGGGCCAAATGATAGACTTTGGGTCCCACCAGGCTCAATCCCTTCACTTGCTTTAAACTGTTTTAGCTCTAGAAGACTATAAGAAGGGCCTGCATGTCTATTCCCATGCTAAACTTACCTTTGAAATCTGGTAAGCCTGCTCACAGACTAAGAAAAGGTAAGGTGAAGGCAGGGTTGGGTGTTGGGGTGCTACAGTTTAGAACAGAGACCCCAAGAACCCACGAACAACAGTTGCTGAGCAGGAGACTCCAAGAGCAGGCCTTCCACTAAAAGTAACTTCCTTCCTTCCCCAAGTTACTGGTTCACTTTCCCTAAGCACATAAGAGACTTGAGGTGACCTTAGATTAATTACATTGTGTCCTTCCTCTCCTCAAACCTTCAAGTGGCTCTCCATCTAACCCACTGAGACTAAGGCTCTTTCAGAGGCTCTCCACTTTCTGTGTGCATCTCTTCCAACTCTTCAAATTCCTTCCATTCCAATTAGAGTGCTTCCTTATTTCCCAAAGACAACATATGCGTGTGTGCGTGCGTGCGTGCATGTGTGTGTGTGTGTGTAAACTCCCATCTCTTGCTGTCTCTTTCAATTCAAACAAGCTTTCCCATGTTACACTGCAGAGGCCCCCCTTGGACACCCAGAACACAATGGTATCACCTTGTCCTCATCTCTTCCCTCACTGCCTTTCCCTCTAGAATATAAGGGAGGAGTGTGTGTGTGTGTGTGTGTGTGTGTGTGTGTGTGTGTGTGTGTGTGAGAGAGAGAGAGAGAGAGAGAGAGAGAGAGAGAGAGAGAGAGAGAGAGAGAGAGAGATCTGTCTCATCCCACCAGAATGCAGTTCCACAGGACCCTGCCTGGTTATTTCACTGCTGCTTCTCCGTGCTTCAAACGGCACCTGTTACAAAACAGGTAGACAGGACCCTGGCACTTTCATTCACCAGCTGAGTGTAGAAGAGACATTTAGTATAAAAAGAATCAGCTGTTTCTACAAAGACAGAGAAAGAAAAGTAACAGAAGGGATAAAGAATGTGTCATGGAGTTTTGCCAAAAGTGGGTAAGAAAGCTTGCTAGGTGACATGAAATTTAATATGCACCCAGGACGTGAACTAACATACCAAAATCAATAAGGCAACAACAAACTAGGGCAAGAGGTCATTTCTTTCTGTGAGCTTTTCTCAAACGATGAGGGAGTTCTGAGTTGCTCCAAGCTTTGTGACATTCCCAGAAAAAATATCCCATTGTCTTCAGTAGTTTATAACCATACAACTGCAAAGCAAAATCCTCATGTAAGTCAGTACCACAGTGAGTGGACATGGAGACACATACAGGATCAGCAGAGCTGAGAAGACATCGGAAGGGCCCTGGGGACGATGGTATTGAGATGTGCAGCAGGGAATAAGATGCTGAGTCCCAGGAAAGAATTGCTGTCACCCAGACAGAATGACAAACGAACAGCCTCATTGTGTGAGCGATGCAGAGGTGACAATGGAGTGGCCCCGAGAGGGTGAGTCTGGGCCATTTGAGAAGGCAGGTTAGAGACTGCACAGGAGAAAAGGGCTTCAAAAGTCTTGGTTCTGTTCCTCCTCAACTTGTGTGTTTCCATCTACAAATGTCTATTAAAATCCCGTATGTAGGGGAAAAGCAAACACAAGGTCCCACAGGAAGTAGAGAATACCCTCCAAGAACAGCAGCCAGTGCATCCCAGATGTTGTGTGCCCTCCTGTGTGAGCAGACAGTGCCCTCGGCAGCCACTAGGACGTGGGTACTATTCTACTGTGATGCTCTGTGTTCTCGGGCTCTGAGAGGTATCCGCCTCAATGTCACTGCGCTGCAATTAGTGAAGTTAGGATTTAGCTCAAGAAGTTGGTCCAATACCTGTGCCCTCCAAACTCCAGACCACATGTCCAGACAATAGAAATTATAATCAAGATGACCACAGAAAGTTTGTGAACTAAAAATCAGGGCACTCCTGCTGAGAAAAGATTTTTTTATTCTACTTCTGATTCTGAGAGACAGTCAGGATGGCATTTGGATGCCAAAGTAACAGGATTTCTAGGGCATTTCATGGACGTGAAGAAACAGAAGGTCTGAAACTGGGTCTGCCCTACAAAGCCTAGGCCAGGTCTTGAAAAGATCAGCGTGCAAGCAATAAGCAACAATTCTGAGGTAGAACGGGAGAGGTGCTGTAGGCGAGTCAGCTGATCGCAGCCATTCAGAGGCCTCCCAGGAAGCAAGCAACAGTTAGGCACCCACCGCTGCAGTGGAGAAAGGGAAGGAAGGATCATCCGGCAAGGGGCTCGGATGGGAACCAAGGGCACTCCTTACTAGAACAGAAAGAGCCCAACATGGAAGGACAGTCATGGAGAAGGGGGAACCAGCATGAGCTGAGGGTGATGGGCAGGAAGGACGACAACAGCTGGATTGATCCTAAGCTGGGAGTGCAAAGGACCAAAGGGAAGAAAGTACATGGAAGAGAGGTGAAGATTAGGGCATGTGTGAGGGGTGTGAGGGAGACAGACAGGGCGGTCCTGAGCATGCCTGACAGAAAGGAGACACAGGCTACTGAAGAGTGTGCTGGATTTAGAAGATGGAATCATTATCCATGCCACAAAGTCAAGATAAGAGAGGGTAAGGGTGGGGAGGAAGGAAGGAAGGAAGGAAGGAAGGAAGGAAGGAAGGAAGGAGGGAGGGAGGGAGGGAGGGAAGAAGGGAGGGAGGGGGAGGGAGGGAGGGAGGGAGGGAGGGAGGGGGAGGGAGGGAGGGAGGGAGGGAGGGAGGGAGGGAGGGAGGGAAGAAGGGAGAAGGGAAGCAGAGAGAGGGAGGGAGGGAGGGAGGGAGGGAGGGAGGGAGGGAAGAAGGGAGGGAGGGAGGGAGGGAGGGAGGGAGGGAGGGAGGGAAGAAGGAAGGGAGGGAGGGAAGAAGGGAAGCAGAGAGAGAGGGGAGGGGGGGAGGGAGGGAGGGAGGGAAGAAGGGAAGGAAGAAGGGAGGGAGGGAAGCAGGGAGAGAGGTGGAGGGAGGGAGGGAGGGAGGGAGGGAAGAAGGGAGGGAGGGAAGAAGGGAGGGAGGGAGGGAAGCAGAGAGAGAGGGGGAGGGAGGGAGGGACGGAGGGAGGGAGGGAAGAAGGGGAGGGGAAAGGGAGGAAGGAAGGGGAGAGGAAAGGGAGGAAGTGATGGAAATGGTTCACTGTGAAAATGGAGGCCAGCATGAAGGAGGGGAGGCCCATAAGATTTAGCCGGAAGCAGAAGGGGACATTACAAGCTGGCTAGCAAGGCCACCAGGGAACTAGGTCATATCTGGGCAGTGAATGGGTAAAAATGACCTTGACCTTGGACAAGGGCTACAGTCACCTAGTCAGGACACAGCCCATCTGAACTTGCCTCCACAGACCCCAGACAGCTGAGTCATCCATACTGCAGCAAGTGCACAGGACAACCTAACACTCAGCCCCTGTACCCTGGAGTTGTCACCTCAGGCAAAACATACACTTCAGAGACCCACTTTCTCCCGCAGCATCCAAGATGTTCGTTTCTGCCCATATTTGGAAGACTGTGAAACCACTGTCTTTAAATCATCATTCCTCCTATAATCTTAGTTTATAAATTATGCTAATAAGGCAAGGGCCTGTAAACAGCATGAATAATGAAATATAAGACATGGACTTCATTTGATAAAATATTCATTAAAGGCTTAATTAAATAGGGGGAAAGACACGGACTTCTACATGAAGGAAATCCCTATGGATCTGAAGAATTAAAGGCTCTCTCATCTGCTGCCAGTCAGAAGTTGCGGCGATTATAGCTGTGGCACCGAGCAGATGGAGCCGTGTATGGCGGGGCTGGAAAAACCAAAGCGCTTCTTAATCAAGGCTTTTCTCACGCTCTCTTGACTTAAAGATCACTGTTATCTCCCCACCAACAAAGGAGATCAGGGCCTGCTCACCTCAGATGAACTCTGAAGAATGAGTTCGTTTTCTAAGCTTCCAGACTGGCTGCACACCTCCAACACTTCAAAGACTAAAAAGCATATTTCTAAAAACTGCTGGCACATCTGAGTCTCCACTCCTCACAGGTGGAGTGGGCCTGGCTGCTGGCCTCTCCGTCTAGCTACCGACGGCATCGCACATTCAATTTTTCGCTGTAACCTCGATGAACTCCCCCTGCCCCCAACTTTGCAGAGAACCCAAATCAAGCAGATGCATCCTGGTGACAATTATCTGCAGATCTACCCAGCTATTAGGCCACCAGCCCCGGGCTGGAGTCGGGGCTTGTTCTGAGTCATTCTGTGCTCGGTGGACACTGACGGGTGAGTCAGAGAAGGAGCCTGTCCCTGTGTTTTCAGTGTGCCCCATGCAGGGTCCTGGGAAACCCAGGAGAATAGTCCTTTCCGAGGAGTAGCGGGAGAAGTCACCCGCCTCTCCCCCCGCCTGCGCGAGCTTCTTTTTATACACATTCAGTTGCCTCAGTGGTAGTAAAGGTCGTGAAGATGCACGTACCTTATAATTGAAGAAATGCCTCTGGGAATTTATCCAAAGAATTAATCCCAAATTTGAGAACACTGAATACACTGCTGAACTATTCCTTGTTGCAAGCATATACCGCAAGAAGTTAATTAAGTAAATTGGGGTTCAACTTGGTGGGATGTGCATGGCCTTCAATAGGTGTGGCTACAGAAGCATACCCACTACTCCGTCTTCCACCCATGGCTCATTAGAGTCACGGCACACAGACACAGTATTGATTTGTCACCCTGCTTACTGACAGGATTTCCCACTGGCATTACAGGATCTTATCTGTGACTTGAGGAACAGTCTTTATTAAACAAACACAAACACGGTTGTATGGTAAATGAAAGAACACAGACCATGGTGGGCTAGTTCATGTCTACTGCTTCAGTTACTCATATATATGAACCTGAAATCTGCACTTCAAAACCATGTGCCCAAGATCTTGCTTAAGGTCTCTACTGGCACTCTGCAGACATCAAAAACTCAGTTTGTCCTACAGAGTCCACAGTCCTACCTCCTTTCCTCAAACCGGCCCTCTCTTTAAGAGTGGTGTGGTGCAGAGTCCATAACCACCACTTGAAGACACAGGCAGGTGATGATCTGGGAATGAGGTCCAGGCCAGGCAGGGCTACAACGTGAGGGCCTGTCTTCAGTCCTTATACTGTTGTTTGTGGTCCACAATGACTTAAAAACTGGGAGGATTAGCTTTAGTATTTTTAAATGATATTCCCTCGTTACTGAAAACAATATAGTGTTAGAAAAAACAGCTACGGAATTATTACATCAGAGAAAAATGAGAAAAACTAGACAACAGACAAAGAATAGATGACCCGGGAAGCCAGGAAGCTTGCATGCACACATGCACACACATGCACACACACACACACACAGAGAGAGAGAGAGAGAGAGAGAGAGAGAGAGAGAGAGAGAGACTGAGAGAGAGAAACTATGAGTGCAGGGAAACCATAGTGGGAAACTCCTCTTCTTTGCCTGAATTCCCTTGGCCACTACACTGGGTGAGATTGCTTCCCAGCCTACAAGGAGCTGATGCCCATATCAACAAGGTGCCCAGACTGTCACTAGAACCCTCAGGAGAGTTCCAGTGTTTTCAAGAGGAGACTGCTTGCTGGCCCATTACCCATGGACCATATGTTCAATTTGGAACCTATTTGGTTTCTGAACCAAAGCTAGAACTCCTTAAACCAAACAAGGAAGAAAATAAAAGATCTAAAAGAAGGAGACTTCCAGAGGCGCAGACTCTATGTGGGTGCTCGGCTGCGACCTGTGCAAGCCATTGTAATAGCGCCATGAAGGCCTCTCACCATGTGAACTGCAGTTTCCTCCACTATGGGTCAAGGATAAAACAGTGAGCACAGCTCCCTCACTGGGAAGTTGTCAAGGTCAAACAGGTGTGGCGCTGTTATAAAAGCCCATTGGGCAAGGAATGACCCTGTAGCAGGAAGTGGAGGGCAGTCACTCCTCCCCAATGAGGTCTTCCTATAGAGCAGTCATCAGCAGGTGGGCTCTGGGAAGGCCCACTCTCCCCTGCTCCCCAGCCCAGCAGCGAACAGTTCCCAGTACAAGGACAAGCTCCTCGGGCTTGCTCTCCCCCTGCTCAGAGTCAGGTGCTCAGTTCCCAAGACGCCAGCAGTTGGGAGGTGGAATTACAATGCAGGCTTTGATAAAGCCATGGCGAAAGTAGGTCAGCTTGGCTTCAAGTTCTAAGCCTGGCCCCAACCCAGAGTCTGTTTTGTTTGTTTCTTCCTGTCAAAAAGATTTTAAGGCAATGACAATTTCTCTGGCGTGAGGGCTAGAAGTGGGCCAGTCATATCTGCTCAGAAGCAAATCCAAGCTACACACTGTTGGCCAGTGCCCCAGCCTTACTCCCAGAATCCTGGCTCCCCAAGTGGGAGGGCGGCTGACCCCAGAGGCCCCTCTGGGCAGGCAGGAAGTCACGTCTCACCAGGGTTGTCAGCCCTGTGTTTCACCTTCCCTGTTCCTATTAATTAAATCTGATTTATGAAACAAGCATTTCACCAGAAGTCTAGGTGTGATTCGACAAAAGCATGTGGGGAAGGCAGCTCTGACCCACATTCAGAAAGGAATCAGGCAGCGCAAATTGACACATCCTTTTCTTTCAAAAAGCGTAAAGACAGGGTGTGAACCAAGCTTTCTGTTCTTCAGGAAGGCTTCAAGTCTTTGTCTATTGAGACATTACGTGTTCCTGACAGCCTCTCTGTGCCTTTCCACCGCTCTGCTTTTCCAAGCCAGAACCACAAGACTCTAACAGAGTGATTTAGGCCACGGGGCAGGCAGGAGGCAGGCGTGATCTGCAGACACCCTCTCTCTTAAGCCTTTCCTTAAGCAAATATGAACAGGACAGCAGTTGATGGCCAAGAATATTGAAGAAGAGATCTTCCAAGCGCTTCAAGGAGACGCTGCAGCTTAGCTGGGGAACAGACGCCCAATACTGCTGGAGCCATGAGCAGGCACCCAAAGGTCATCTCCCCTGAACAGGGGTGGGAGAACCTTTGTTCCTATGATTCCCACATTAGGGCTCCCAGAAATTGTGTGTAATCCACAGTGCAGAAGGGCTTCTGGGGCAACAATATAGTACGGTAGAAACAAGCAGGGCTGTTATGGAAGTTTTAGATAACAGCAAGAAAATGGAAGCCACCCGGGAAGGAACACAGCAAACATGACCTCCAATCACCTAATTCTCCCCACCTTGCCCCCATATTGCAGGCGTCTCCAGGTTTCTTATGACACCTATGATCTTGTATTAGTTACAGTTGCTGGTGTCCATTGCTTCCTGGCTAAAATCCTTGCTGAGCACAGCACACGTTCTGTCTCCCTCTCAGTGCTCTTACTAAACCACCAATGAGCTATCAAATGAATGAGAACTGCCCAGAGGAACAGGGGAATAGAGAGATGCTCACACTGGAGTATCCAGATACCACCTAGGCTAGGCCTTGCTCCTTTTGACTCTTAAACTTCATGGTCCCCAGACACAGGTGTGGACCCAAGTAAGCATCCCTACCTGTTCCTATGGGCCTGCTTGGACGCCTTCCACCATCCTCCCTTGACTTGAAAAGAGCTTGCGCCAGCAGCAGCCCTTGCTCAGCATGGGAAACGAGTATTCCTGAAGCTGCAAAGCTGCCAGCTGATGATCTGCTCAGGGGCCTAAAATACTATACACCACAGCTGCTGACTCCAGTAGAGGACAAGGCCACAGAGCAGACATGCTGCTCCTGGGTTTCCAAAAAGGACTCCGAACAACTATGAAGGGGGGCGCTTTCATCCCTGATCTCACCCCCACTGTTACAGGGCAGACTAAACCAGACCGGGAAACAAATGCCAACCTAGCTCCTTGCAGCTCTTTAACGGGCCAGCACTTTAACAAGATGCCAAGGCAGTGGTCCACATTCCTGCCGTCAGCTGGGCACCTCACATCCAACCTGGTAGAGCCCCTACCCCCTGACTATAAGCCATACAGACTCACCAAGAAGAAAGTCCCCAAGGAGAGCATGAAACTGGCAGCTTTGCAGCTTCAGGGATATTTGTCTCCTATGCTGAGCTGCTGCTGGTGCAAGCTCTCCTCAAGTCAAGGGAGGTCTATGGGAGGAGGACAAGCAGGCCCTAGGAACAGGTAGGGATGCTTACTTGGGTCCACACACGTGTATGGGGACCATGAGGTTTAAGAGTCCTGTGGGAAGAAGTAGCTCAGATGCATTTGGGGGTGCTAGTCACATAGTCCCAGACTCAGCTTGCTGTCAGGGTGCCCCAAGGCTTGTCCCTACACTAGATGTCAGAAGCAGGTGGGATCAGGTAGACAGCAGGACTGAAGGCAGAAATGTCTGCTGTCAAAGTCAGCCTCGGGCTCCCAGAACAGGCGAAACGGTTGAAAAACTCCACTCTGTTGCATTTTATTCCCCGAGCAAACATCACGATTCAGTTTCCAAGACCAAGGTCCATGACAACACACTGTCCATAGGAGTTAAAGCTCAGGGAAGCTTCCCAGTGGGATGAAAACTCCCCCAGAATAATCTTCCCATGGTCCAAGAGTTATGAAGAGCTTTTAAGGTTATCTACATGCAAGGTGCATGGTCTTTCAAGAGTTAACACACTGAAGAGCAAAGAGGGCACATGCACAGCCAAAACCATGTCCACAGTTTCAGAGAGCCCCCAGATCACTTCACACCCATCGCCAGGACCCTAAGCAGCCGGGAGAACCCTGCTCAATAGCCTGTTCAAAGAATAAATAAATAAAGTAAAATAAAAACCTGCTGTATGCTCCAGCCTGCCAGGCCACGGGCACCAAAGAGCTGGAGTGGAAGGGGAGGAGGTGGACTGGGCAGTGCAGTCACCCAAGAGCTACAGCCTACCGAGGAGAGGCGCTTGGGCTGCCCCACTGAGCCGCTGATTGAGTTTCCTCCTTGGCTGCCTTTCCTAGGACTTCAGCCCCCACCCTTCTCACCCCATGCTTGTTCTTCAGCCTGTAACCTCTACGAGTTCCATTTTTAATCACACATTCTAAGTCAAATGCCCTCCTTTCAAAGTTCTGCCCCCAACCACCATGAGGAAGGCCTCCGGCCACAGACTGTCCAGAGTCCTTCTTCTGTTTGCTATTGGGTCACCAGAGAGGGAAGGGTTTTCTAGACATATGCCCCCTTTCTCTCTAGGCCAGGACAGCCCAAGAAGGCTAGATCCTCCTCAGAAGATTCTGACTGAGGAGGGTAAACAGGAAATGCTGATGAATAACACGGCTTGGTAAGAGAAACCGCAGGCAAGAATGGAGGATTTACATGCTTATCAGGGCCCGAGGAAAGACCCTTCTATAAAAAGGATTCCTTCCCACTGTGCCTAAAAGGCAAGGCAGACATGAGACGTGTCAGGACAGTCACACAGCATCATGGGAGGATCGTTCCTGCCAAGACTAGAATGCTAATAGGGCTGCAGAACCCAGCACACAGCACCAGTGATGATGACCAGGTGGACGCCTCAGATGGGCGATGACCCAGAAATCCACCAAGGCTGTGAAAGCAGCCAAAGGCTCCACCACAGGCAGCTGCTTCAAGACACCCAGATGTTATTCCAGCAGCAGCAGCAGCAGCAGCAGCAGCAGCAGCAGCAGCAGCCAGGAACCCGATATGATGGTAAA
Source organism: Chionomys nivalis (assembly GCF_950005125.1). NCBI lineage: Eukaryota > Metazoa > Chordata > Mammalia > Rodentia > Cricetidae > Chionomys > Chionomys nivalis. The sequence continues at coordinate 25,965,851 of NC_080090.1, read as the reverse complement.
ATGAACCAAATTTCAGTTGGCCTCTTTTCGAAAAGCCCCAGCCCAGGGCCTTTCTGGTGCCTGCAGCTGAACTCATGGCAGGGGCAGAGGTGGAGAGGAGACGGAAGGCACGGTTGACCCGTACAGCTTTGCTGCTGTCCCACGCTTGGACACTGGGTCTGTTTCTATCCTTGTTTTAATTGTTCCATATTTAAATTAGAATGTTGGGTTACGACTCAGTATCTTTCCAGCCTTGACATTAAAGAAAGGCAAAGAGCATTCAGCATTTGCCGTGCCTCACACTGGTCATGGCTCTGCGCAGGTTACAGAGGCGATGTCAAAACAAGGCTTCTTAGTTGGCAACTTACTTTGAAACGTAAGATACAGAAATAACTGCTAAGAGACAGAAACGATCTCAATGGTATGTGATATGTATATGTACTTGCCTAAGACAATATAAAATATACCTAATGTTAATCTTGCTTGTCTCAGGGCCGCCTCCTGTGGACAGCTATGAACAGTTCACGGTGATTTCCAAGTTTTCTACGCTGACAGCGTGTTTCTCTTACACACATGTACTTATCTAGGCACAGGAAAGTAACAGCTTCTCAGGAGACCATGGAGGAAGTGGGAAGTGTGTGCCCATTAGCCACATGTCCAGCATCACAGGGTTCCTCCGTGTTTGCATGACACAAGAAGGTACTCATGTGTGTATAAAGCTCAATCAGTACTAAGAATTCTCTCTCTCTCTCTCTCTCTCTCTCTCTCTCCCTCCCTCCCTCCCTCCCTCCCTCCCTCCCTCCCTCCCTCTCAATGAAGTGCACAAGCCATCTTCAAGGGAGACAGGGCAGCAATCAGTAGAGCAGTGCAGCTGGACAGCAGGACTCTTCTACCCTGAGACAGGACACCTGGCCTCTCTACGAGGTGTGACAGGTCCTGTGATTGGTCAGGCAGCCAGACCCAGATCTTCCAACTCCTGCTCAGTGTACTTTCCCTCATCTACTAGTGCATCCTAATGTCATTGCCATGTGCCAATCACTATGTTGAACATGTGTGCGTGCATGCACGCACACATGTATGTATTGTGTATATATGTATTATGCATGTATGTGCATGTATGTGTTGTGTATGTATCTATGGATGTATTATGGATGTATTATGTGTGTGTTATGTATGTATGTGCATGTATGTATTATGTATGTATGTGTGTGTTATGTATGTGCGTGTGTATGTTGATGAAGCATACCTGTAAGAAGATGTTGAAGAGAAAGGATGAAGTTGAGACTGAACAACCATCACAGTGTAAGAAAAGCAGGGGCATCTCATTTGAGCGTTCAATCACTTAACAATTATTCAGTACCTGCCCCATGCCAAGCGCTGTAGTCAGCACTGAGAAAAAAAATATCGAGTAAAACTGACAGGGTCTCCCTCTCCCCATCCTGACTGCCAAGAACACCCATTGAAGGAAGGATGCTGCTCTCATCCAAAGCTGTCTTTGGTCAGGAGGAAGCCCCGGCTCATACTCTTCAACAGCGAAAGCCCCTTCTCTAGTCAGGCAAATGGGATTAATTTGGATGCACATTTACTTAATTGTCCAAACAAGTACGTACTGCATAGGTAGTGAGCGGTGAAAGGCACAAAGGAGCTGGCCGAGTGTGAATGAAGCACTTGCTCTATTCACTGGGTTAGTGACCAAGAGCGGCTGGCAGCAATACTGAGCACTGCTCACTGAGGGACAGTCAGCAGTCTGAGCACCCTCTGTCTATAGAAGAGAGGATCTCAGCACTGAGAACTCAGTGCCAAGCAGTCGGTGGAAGAACATAGAGCAGCACTAAGTAATCAGTACTGAGCACTAAGTATGAAGCACTCACAGTCTGTGGAAGGGCAGTGTCCAGATGAAATCAGACACGTCTATCACTGAGGACAAGTGAGCAGAACAAGGGATCGTGTGACTCCCTTGTTAAATTTATGGGCCTCCCACTGACCACACGCTGCATTCCTCTACGATCCCCTCAAATGAAAAAGTCAGTTTTAGAGCATGGCCTATGCGGATACTATCAAATTTCTCATTCCTAAGAGGCTATGCAAAGTAGAGAAAGCCATGTTGGTGACACCTGGGGGCAGCCTCATGAGAGCAAGTGAGCCATGGTGGCCCATGAGCCAGACACCTATCTGAAGCCCATCTGGGATGGAATCTGAAAGATGCAGCCACCGCTCCACTCAGCTACAGTACACCCTTTCCCTCCTGTCCCTCCGCCTCCCTCTAGATTCTTCTGCCCAACCCGGCTTCCTTAGCCTCAGAAAGGCTCCAGCATCGTTTCACGTGTGGGGCCTCGCAACCCTACCACACGGTGTCCTTGCAGCACAAGAGCTCGGCTCGTGTGCACGCAGAACAGGCACAGTATAGGCTAAGGTTTGACCAGCACAGGACATCTGCCCATCCCAGTCTATCAGTCATCAGTGCTCACCTGACAAAGACAGAGCCCGCCAGCAGCTGGCTGGGAGCAGAGCTTAAGTCCAGGACAACCTTGATTCGGGCATGAGGAGGTTTTGAAGTCACTAAGTGAATACAGTTTTGTTCATTCCTATGTCAGCAGAAGATGAAATAAATTCCCCCAAGAATCTGTGAGAAACAAACAGCCACTCCAGAAACCTCACAAAGGATAGCATTTCCTAAATGATAAGGTTTTTGGCTCAGATGTCAAGCGTGAGGCATCTTTAACTGGGGTGCCCTATAATAACAAGGTCTTTTAAGTAAAGGAAACCAAAATAGAAAACTACTCAGGGAGATGCTTCAAATTAATTAAGGATAGAGAAATTTGATTATGATTAACTGAAGTTCAAGCTATGATTTGCTGTTTTTAACATGGTTGCTTGGTCCATCTGTTTCGTTCCAGAATGCTTCAGAATGTCTTTTCTGGTTATTTTACATTTGTTGAACAAGCCTGCCAATGTCATCTTTAGCTTACTGTTGAGAGTAAAAATATTAAGACAGCCTTCTTAAGTACAGTTTGGAATACCAGCATTCTCCATGAAGTCACCTACAGCCCTGGTGCAGAGCAGCTCTGAATCAGCCCCCTCGGCCCAGAGCTCAATGCCGACTCTGGCCTCCCAGCCTTAGCCTGTGCACACTGCCTGGCACGCAGGCCTGGCCATACCTGTGGCATGCCACCCCCACGATGCACCACAAGTAGTCTGGCAATTACAGAGTGGCAAGATCGTGAAGCCGAGAATGAGGACCGGTCAACTGGGCAGACTTAACCCCGCAGAAGTGGCATCTAACAGTCACAACACTAGACACTAGTTCTGCCACTGCAGGATCTTTACCACATGGCCTTCCAAACCATATGGGTGACCCTCAAGTCCCAGAAACACACGATACAGATTCATCCTTCATCATCCCACCTCGATGCTCCATTCAGAATCTTCCCCAGCAAGGAGGAGGATGAAGGCTTCCCTCCTCTGCCTTCATCAGGTCCCTGATGAAGACTTTATCTCACCTGAGACTTTGTCTATGAGAGCAGGGACAGAGGCAGGCACAGAGCCTGGCTCAAGTGGACACCAAGAATGAGTGAATCTGCTCCATCTCCCTCACCCCTGCTTAGCCATCACTGCTTCCATCCCCTTTAGCCATGTCTAGGAAACGCCACCATGCTGTAGGCTCAGCTCAGGTGCTGCACTCTTGATGCCCCCGTGGAACTTCCTGGCACATCTCACTGCCCTAGTCAGTCATCTTCTGAAATGAGTATCCCATTTCCTCGCATTTGTAGTTCCTATATCTTTCACATACATAAAGTCACGTGAGCAGATGTGACATGAAAGTAGATGCAAAACTTGGGGAACAAAGGCGACCAACGGAGAAGGCAAGGGTAACAGAAGGGAGGGGAGCAGGTGCGGGGAAACTTGTCTTTCCTGCAGGGGAGCTGGATATATCTTTTTAAAATTTATTTATTTATTCAGTTTTTAAAACAATCTTCTCATTTTACATACCCGTCCCAGTTCCCACTCCCTCCTCTCCTCCTGCTCCCCCGACCTGCTCCCACTCCCCCACCTGAAACTCTTCTTATGTTTAAGTGTCCAGCACTGGGGACGATGAAGATACACAAACACAAAGGAGGGGTTTCGTTGCTTAGGTGGGATAGCGGGGTAGCAGAAGGCAGAGGCAGGTGAATCTCTCTGAGTTCCAGGCCATCCTAGTCAACAGAGTGAGTTCTAGGACAGCCAGGACTACATTGTAATATAAGAGACCCTGTCTCAGAAAACAACGCACACAAAAGAGGGTAAGCCACGCCCAATACATATCAGTCTCCATGCACACTCTCTTCACACTCATCCACTCATTCAGATTTGCAGAGGGTCCACCAGGCCCAGAACTACGCCCAAAACTGAACATCCCACAAAATGAGAGAAGAATTTACTTCCTGTCCTCAAAGACCTCTCATTCCAGGGGAGAAGACCGCAACGGAGAACATTAAGTAAGATGTAAACGGGACAATGGGGTGGGAGCTGGTGTAAAGGGTGAGGGGGTGTGGCTTTAGATAAAGATCCAGAGATGGGGTCACTGAAAGGTCACTGTGTGAAGGTCAATGAGGATGAAAGCCAGCCAGGCAGAAATCACGATTAAAAAAAGAAAAAGGTTTTAGATTGAAGGCTCAGCAAGTACAGAGGCCCTAGGGCAGGGCAAGTCTGGCATGTGAGGAACAGCAAGGAGACAGAAGGGAATAAAGAGCAGGCGGTCAGAGGCCAGCAGAGACAAGGGTGAGTCACACCCATGAGCAGGACAGACATAGCCCTTCTCTGACAGAAAGTGGGACAGAAGATAATCAAACCAGAAAGCAAATAATGATGAAATAATGTGATGAAGGAAAAAGACAAAAAGAGCCAGCCATGGGGCATATACCTCTAATCCCAGCAATCTGAAGACGGGGGCAGGAGGATCAGGAGTTCAAGGCTGTCCTCAAGTACAAAGGAAACCCAAGGCCAGCCTGGGCTATGAGAGAGCCACTCAAAAACAGGAGTTTGTGGGAGAGATTGAAGAGGATGGAAACAGAAGGAGAGAGAGGGAAAGAGGGAAGGTAAGCACCAATTAGAGCTGGATAGTTGTGGTCTAGAATGTTCTAGCAAACTAAAAAGCTGGGGACCATCACAATTATCACATTGGCTGTACTGTCTCATAACTAGATTTTCACAAGAGAGTTCACTGTCTGACGCAGAGATACAAATCGGGAGGTCTGAAAGACACAGTTACTGTGGCACTTAGGACTCGTGGATAATTTAAACTCACACCTGCACTTGTCCTGTGACTGGCATCCTGGACACAGGACAATCACAGCCCTTCCCTTGCCAGTGTCCCCACCTTCCCCTCGGCCTCTCTGCCAACAGAGATGGCTTCATGGCATCAGGAACAGCCTGGTGAGACCAAGACACTCTTAGCTGCTTCAAACAACCATCTATTCCTATCAGCTCCACGCAGACAGTGCCCAGAGCCGAGCAAGCTGATGGCATCCAAGCGCTTGGCAGCCGCTGTACTGCTCGGCCCCAGCCCCCTGGCCCTACTTAGTATTTGGAGGCCTGTATCCACGATGACTCTTCTGTCTAAAAAGTGACTTCCTGTTCCTTCCGCTCCATATCATCTATCAGGATACCATATCAGCAGGAAGTCAGATACCGGAGAAGCCAATCATTTCCCACAATTCTCTCTCTCTCTCTCTCTCTCTCTCTCTCTCTCTCTCTCTCTCTCCCTCTCCCTCTCCCTCTCCCTCTCCCTCTCCCTCTCCCTCTCCCTCTCCCTCTCCCTCTCCCTCTCCCTCTCTCTCTCTCCCTCTCCTTGTCCTGCTCCAGGCTATGAAACCCCTCCTGCCTGGCTGACCCTGGCCCAATGCACAGCCTGCTCACAAGTGATGGTCTCAGGATGAGGGCTCTGAGACATTTCATGAACTTGCCCCTAGTCCTTCAAAGAAAATATGGGCTGATGAGAGAGTCCTGTACATCTCTCTGGCAGGGACAATTTGATTAATTGAACCAAATGTGACCATCTGCCTATGCTAGACTCATGATCAGGTCCCTGCTCCCACCATTCAAAGGAGAAAGAAATGAGGATATAGCTAGTGGCTTAAAGAGGCTCCATATAGGGTTTGTTACCCACACAGAAGAAACAAAAATGGCCTATTTTTACCCTGACTCAATAGATCCAGTATAAAATAAAGATAAAAGCCAGAAAGAGACAGGAGGGCTGCAGTGACATGCATTTTGACAGGCAAGACTGGATCAACCTGGCATGCAATGAGCAAAGACACCTAGAGGCATGATCAGCTAGACACTGGCAACTAGCCGCACTGGCAACTAGGGGCATGGACAGCTGGTAGCAAGGACAGCTAGAGGCCAGGGTGCCTGGGAGCAAGAACTGCTAGGAGCAAGAATGGCTAGGGGCATAGGCATCTGGGGTCTGTGGGTGCTAGAGGCAGGGTGTCGACAAGCATGGATGTTCTTCCACACAACCAGGGGAGGCTGCGGCACTGTGGAAGGAAATGTAGACAGAGGGTGTTGAGCTTCTGGTGGCTTCCGTTTTTCTCAGAGAAACAGAAAGAAAGGCCATCAACTAACAGCACAAGGGAAGGTGCTAGAGGCCACGGGAGGGAAGGGAGCATGAGGACCTCTGTCTAGAAATGAGTAAATACCGTATGGCATTAAGTTCCTGCTAGAAGTCAGAGGTCATTTTAAAGAGCACCAACTGTCTTAGCTGTCTTGGTGTGGGGAGGGTGGGGGCGGTGAAGACTCACAGCAGCCAGATGAACATCCATCCGAAAAGGACACTGCACTGCCCTGCCACCCCACTGCTCACAAACAGCAACGTCTTCTCTTCTGAAATCCAAACAGCCCCTCTGACATTTCTGTGTCCTCAAGGGAGGACGGACCGGGTTCACCAAAGCAAGAGCCATAGGGCTGAGTCTCCAATCATCTGGTCCCCGGCTCTGGCTCCCTATGCAGCTTTGATGAGAGAGAAACCCATAAACCAGAGCTCCCACTGTTCACAGACTCTTGCCACAATCCTGCCCAGCCAAACTGGCCACATCCCTGCTCTGGCCTCTGCCATTGCAGGCTACATACAGAAGACACGCCTGTAAGTGCCCAGAAACTCACTCACAAAGCATGTCTACATCGCAATGAAGAATTAGTGGAGCTTCTCCAAACTACAAATGCTTTTTCTTTACGAATACGGAATGTTCTAGGGGTGGCTACATTGTCCTCGGCCCACCCCGTGTAACTTTGGCGCTGAAGCATAGGAGGTTATCATTGCTCTGTAATCAAACCCTCGAGGCTAGGTTCTGGCAATGACGGAATCGGTTACAACTGTTTGGAAAGGTGTCCATATTCCTTAGGATCATGGGGCACCTTTCAAAGCAGACCGAGTCATCTAATCAGCAGAGACTTCGAGGTTGACAGGCATGAGTAGCCACTAGGAAGCAGGCACACGTCACTCTGGCCCTGCAAGTCAGGATTAGAAGGAAGTGAGCGACAGAAGCTTTTTCACAGTGAGCACCTTCTTGCTCCCTCAGGATCCTGTATGAACGAGATAAATAAATCCTGCAATTTTAAAATAGTGATTGGACAGCAAACAGAAATTTCTTGCAAGCTGAATTTAACATCAGTCATGAAACATGAGCAAGCATTTACTAAAGACAGGAGCCTTGTATCTGGCACCACACTAGCCACCAAAGGAAAAGCAGTGAACAAGAAAGGTTGGTCCCTTCCTCACAAAGACCATAGTAACAGAATTTTCTCACACAAGACTCAAGAAAAGCATATAAAGGAATCCGGGATGGAAACGCGACTTCAGCCAGCAGTCTGCCTATGACAATCACACTGCTAATGTACTGCTCTGGTCCCTGGGGAAGACAACCGCTAACCGCACTCCTTGTTAACAGACAGCTAGGGTCTACTACAAGCAAAGCAGCATGCGAGGCTCAGTCCTGAGCCCGAGGAAGACAGCAGGGACAACAGAGGGGGCAAAATAAAGAGAGACTTTTGCCTCAAGATGCTTGGAGTATCACCAAATAAATACCCTTCAGAGAGCTGCTCAGATGGCGTGTGCATTCCAACAGAGGCAAGCAAGGTGCTGCAAGGCTCTAAGGAGGGGCTGGTGGTCCACGCCTGCTCCAGGGAGCCTCTTTGTGCTCTTCCTTAAGCAAACAGCTTCTACTGATAAAGTCACACAGGGACCTAGGCACCGAAGGCAGCAGTGAAGAGGGCAGAGCCCACTGGCTAGGAAATGCAGGGTATTGGGAGGGAGCTGGAGAGGAGAGGAGAGCGGACAGATGCCAGGTGTACATGGGAATCACACACAGGACGCCTGGGACTGCAGGTGAGTTAGGAAAGACCTTTCTGAGGAGACATTTGACCTACAACCCCAACGATTAAGGCTGCCCGGAGAAGCACATCCCAGGTAGGAGGAACAAAGCCAGGAACTACAGTGTGCTCCGTGTTTGAAATGTGAGCAGGGAAGCCATCCTGGCTGGTGTAGGTGTAAAGAGGGCATTGCTGAGATATGAAAGGGGAGTACTGGTCAATGGCGTGTTTCCTTGGGCTGTGATGAGACCCTGGCAGTGTGAAGGCTGCAAGGGCTTCAAAAAACCGAGTTTTTCTTGGAGATGCTTCCTCTTTGTCTAAATTCTCAAAAGCACATCCGTAAACCTACACAGTGCTTGAGCTGAATGACAGCACACTTGCCCTCAGCGTCTGGGGCCCTGGTTCAGCCCTCAGTACCGTGAGAACACGGCAGTGCCGGGAAAGGCTGCAACCTGCACAAGTGTCATAAAGTGCGGGACGGCGGCAGCAGAAGAGAAAGCAAAACAAACATTTCTATAGAGACGTTCATGGGGGGGGAGAGGTTCATGCCTGGGTAGACACGTTACACATTCTGTCTGCTGTTGGTCTCGTGCAGCAGTCAGAGGACTAGATATATTCTCCAAGGCTTCCAGCTCATCCCCCTCCCATGGAATCAAAGCAGTATTAAGAGCAAACCATACAGCAGTCATGGAACACCAACCAGCTGCTTCCCATTTACTGCACAAGACAACTCGGCTGTAAGGGATGCCGGCCTTGTTCAACTCATGAAACATGGTTCCACAGCCATTTTCACGTTCCTCCACCCTTTCAGAACTACTGCTGCAGCGGAACCTAAACGGAGGAGACACTAGTCCATCCGGAGGAGACTTTCCCTTCTCTTTCTCTTTCCCCTCCAGTTAACAAGTCACACAACACCTGCTGAGGAGTTCACGCCCTGCATGCCCATGAAACAGCAGGACTTGCAGAAAACAAATGACGTTAACGCCAATGATAAATCCCATTCCGGAGCCCAACACACACACTGTCATGTTTTTTGTTTTTTGTTTTTTTTTAATCTGTTATTTTTCTTTCAAAGAGTAAGAAACTTTCCAAGATACTTTTGATAAAGTAGAGCAAGATGAAATTATCTGACCTAACAGACATCAGGAACTGTTACAAGAGTATAGTTAATTCACATATCAGGGTGCAGAGGGACAGACAGACAATGTTACTGCTGACACAAAACAGAGACCCCAGAAAGAGCTGGACATAAAGGATAAAACTGCTGTTGTAGAGCGCTAACCAAAGGTCATCCCACCCATGTGAGTCCTCTGCACTACAAAGAATGACACACGGAAATGCCGAACCCGAGTCACCTCACACTACACATTCAAAGACCTAAATCCTAAGAAAAGAAGGTCTTAGAAAACAACCCACAGACATTGTAACAAGCTGGGACAGATTTATCAAAGAAATCTCTTACGTGTACGAATGTTTTGCCTGTAGGTATGTATGTCTGTGTACCACTTGTATGTGGGTGCCCACAGAGGCCATAAAAGGGTGTCATTCTCCTGGAACTGTGTGTGCTGGAAACCAGGTTCTCTGGAGGAGCAGGAGGTACTATTAACTGTTAAAAACTTCAGGCAAGTCACAACTGCCTATAATTCCAGTTTAAGGGGATGCAAAACCTTCTTCTGGCCCCCTCCACAAACACATGGTGCACATACATACATGCATGAAATACATATGAAATAAAAATTAACGATCAGTTATCAAAAGAAAACACCCCCCCCAAAAAAAAAACAAAACGGACAAGTCACAAACCAGAAAAGTATATCTACTACATATAATCAACAAACAGTTAGTCTACAGACTATATGAGGAGTTTCCATGAATTTGTGTGAACCAGACAATAAAGGAGAAAAATGGGCAGGAAACTAAACAGACATTTCACAGAAATAGAAAACTAAGTGGCGGTTTAAAAACATGCTCGTCGTCATTAGGACTGCGGAAACGAATAATAAAATCACAGTGACGTACTGTTTAGAACAATTCGCTTGAGAATTTTAAATTCCGACATCAAGCATTAGCAAGGACATGAAGGCCGTCAGAGCATGTGCGCTTTCCTGAGGGAGAACACAGGTGGTAGAGGTCTGAGCAAAGTGGGCGAGGGCGCACACGCTCCAGCCTCATCGCTTCACCTCACAGTCACCCTCTGCACATGTGTGCGAACAAAAACCGAGATGACAAATACCACTGAATCAGAGGGAAACACTAGCACACATACCCACCAACAGCAAACATGCAAACAGATGGACAGCAAATCTAAGCAAATAAATCATAGGAAAAGTGCTGAACCTGACAGAGGAGAAATGAGATAGAGAACATTCTGGTGCCACGGTTCTCATCGTGAATGCCTCCCAAAGAGTCCTGCGTTAAAGGTTTGACCACACAGGGTGGTGCTACTAGGAGGTGGAAAAGTTGTATTTTCTAATTTTATTCATTTATTTTTTTATGTGTATGGGCTTGGATCCCCTGGACCTGGAGTTACAGTTGTGGGCAGCCATGCAGGTACTGGGAAACAAACCTGGATCCTTTGAAAAAATAGCCTGTGCTCGGAACCACTGGTCCAACTCTCCAGCCACAAGGGGGGGACTTTTAAGAGGTGGGGCCCAGGTGTCACTGAGCACACCTTGGAAGAGACTGGAGACCCCTCTCCCTGTATTTGGCTGCTGGACAAGAAATGAAGTGAACTGTTTGCTCTGCTGTGCACAGCCTGGCCACAGACCCAAAGCAACAGGCTCAACCCAGCACTGGCCCCTCCAAACCCATGAGTCACAGAAACCTTTCCTCTCTATAAACTTATCCTTCTCGAGTGCTTTGTAATGGAAATCTAACAAACTTAGTATAATGTTATTTATTCAAACTTTAAAGCTTCAAAGCTAAAGGAAATGTTGCTGAAGAATTAGTATTCATGACAAACAATAAGGCTTCCAGGTAGGATGGTGTAAGACTGCATTCATATGAACTGCTTAAGGAAAAGTCCACACAAACCCAACAGCTATACTACAGACAGAAAAGGGGGTGCTCAGGAATTCAGAAAGGAGGTGACGAAAAAGCTGAGAAAATGCCCAGAGAAAAACAAATGTTAGCAGCCAAAAGAGCAGGCGATGGAACACAAAGCAAGAGGCCAGAGTGAAGTGCTGGAGCCCTGCAGCTCCTGGCAGCGGGGAGGGAAGGAGGCCAGACCATCCCTCCCTCAGCACAAACCACAGCCTTCACAACTTCAGATCCAGGCTTGAGTTTTGGTGAGATGTGATTGTCTGGCTGGCAGGGTCAGCAGTGGGGAGAAAGCCCAGTGGAGAGAAAGCCCAGTGGAGGTGACCACCTTGAGAGGTGACCTACTGTTTAAACCTGAGCTATCCCAAGGGCCTGGCCACAGCAAACAATCACAAATCAAGGAGCCTGAATTTTACCTGCCACACAATCCCAGGCATGAGAAGCCTTTGGGAGGCAGTCCTGGAGAGGAGGAGGGCCAAACGCTCACAAGCTGGAGAGTGAAGGCGGCAGGAGGTTCAGCTCACGTGGGTGTGGAAGGTAGCTAGGCCTGCTGCAGAAACTCTAATAACCCGGAGTCTGAGAGTCCCAAGCCTGAGGGCAGAGGTTGCAGCGACCTCTGGAGACTCCTAGCTTCTGCTCATTGCGCCACAAAACAATGGAGTTCCAGCAGTGTGCAGGACACACAGCACATCGACAGCACGGCAGATGATCAGCACCTGGTCTTCAGAGCACAAAGATCTGTCTGTGGTTGCTTCCCATAGTCCCTCCTCGTGTAGAACATCGATGACACCAGCCAGGATGACAAGGGGGCTCTCGGCAGGCCAGGAAAACCTCCTGTGCTCGCAGACTGCAAAGGTAGGCATGACCAGCACTAAGACAGAAGTGACATCAAGGGAAGACAGCTCTCATGGACACTGGACCAGCACGGACTCTGCCCACAGACAGCACGAGCTCACCTGCAGGTTCTCATCTCTGAAGCACGAGAAAGAAGCTGCCCCACTGCCCTTTTCTTTCCTTAGCGCCTGGGCACCCACTCTTCATTTGTACAATTGCACTTTTAGCTGTAATTTTTAGTTTGCATTTCAAAATTAGTTTTGGTTATATTCTCTTTCATATATTCATCCAGTTTTGTTCATACACATTTTCCCTATTAAACAATTTTTCCTTTTTCCCTTTCATTCCCTTTGTTTTTGTATACTCCCCTCCTCTCCATGGACACCTTTAGTAGAATTCTACTTTATCTCATTTTTAAAACATAAAAAAATAATGTTTTTATTTTTATTATTCTTCTTACATCTACCAAATTCTGTTTTAAAACTTTTTGATTATTGTAACATAAAATATTTTTCTTTCACCTGCTTATTTGTTCTGATTCTGACTTCTTTCCTCTTCGTGATATTCTTCTCTGCTTCTTTTTCCTTCATTTAACCTTGTTTCTCTATTTCCTTTCTATGCCTTGCCTTTATCTCATTCATCTACGACTTCCATAGTCATCATAACTAATTTTGACCTTCATGGTACATTCTGTATTAACTTTTCCATGATCATTGGTAATGTATTAAGTGGACTTTAATCTATTTTAAGTATCTCTATAGCTTTATTGTTCAGTATCACTGCTGTTAGAGCCTTTTTCTTTCTCCTCCCTGACTGGCACTGAGGATTGAGTCCTCAAAAGTAGGCTTCTAAGTAAGATCATCCCCAACCAAACAGGAAATATTTTAACCATAAGATATAAAATCACAATGCAAAAATAAGAAACATGAAAATACAAGGCAATGTGATTCCACCAAAAGATTGTAACTCCCCCAATGCTGATTTCAAATATACCAAAATAGGTATGAAGCTGAATAAAAATTTCAAAAGTTTACTAGCAAAAAAATGGCCAATAACTTCAAAGTCAATACAAATAAGTAGATTAATTCAATCCAAGACCTAGAAAATTCTAATCCAATTGGATTAATTCAGTCCAAGACCCCCAATTCTAAAGGAATGAATGGGTATCCAAACACACAAGAGGCACTGAGAAACCTAAACAGAAAAAGAGCAGAGACCTGTCCTTGCCATGTCATAGTAAAGATGTCAAAGATACAAAGTCAGAAACAATATTGGAAGCTGTAAAGGAAGGAGCTGGGGAGAAGACTCAGTAGCTAGGAGAAATTGTTCTGCAAGTTTGAGAACCTGAGTTCAAATCCTAAGCACTCACTTAACAGCTGGGCATCTGTAATTATATCCGTCATCCCAGAATCATTAGGGGATACTAATGTTCCATAAATAATAAATAAATAAATAAATAAATAAATAAATAAATAAATAAATACCCAGAAAATCCAGAATAACTAAATACCTGTGTGACCTACCAGATTAAATCAAAATATAATCTACAGCAAAGGAAAATGAAATTTAAGTAGTAATAAAACATCTCCCAACCAAGAAAAGCCAGAATCTGTAGTAGTATATCATTTGTATTTTAAGAAATAAATCTTGCCTGAAGACCAGAAGCAAAGCTAAAGCTACGAGAGGTCAGGTAATGATGAGTTCTTGGATTTCTGAGTTCAAGACCACCCTGGGCTACACAAGGTCAATGCAGAACAAATCCAGGTGGTGGTGGCTCACACCTTTAATCCCAGCCCTCAAGGGGACATAAAATGGGAGGAGAGAGAGGTTTAGTCTGCTTAGTGTGCAGTCACCCAGCCTTGATAGAGGTAAGAGTTCTCTAGTGGTTTGGCTGCCTTGTTTTTCTGATTTTTGGGTTAAACCCCAATTTCTGTCTCTGTTTTTTTTATTATCCATGCTACAGAACTATATAGGTTCACTGTCAAATTCTACCAGATCTTTAAGGAACAGTTAATGTTAACAGCCCTCAAACTGCTGCATTAAACATAAAGGGAAGCACGCCACAATGGCGTTTCTCTGACACCAGAACTGGGTAAAGATACAACAAAGCAAGTACAGACCAATTTCTCTAATTAACATAGATGCAAAAAGTCTCAAAAATAAAAACACTGTGAATTTAAGCCAAGAGCATAGTACTGTCATACACCAGTTATATTAACCCATGGATAAGGGTTGGAACAGTGTACACATATTATAAATACAATACAGTGTACAAACATAAGGATGTAAGTCACATAGTCCTCTCAAAAAATGCAGAAAGGGCATTTGACAAAGCTCAACACCCCTTCATGATAAAAAGCCCTGAAGAAACATGCCTCAACATAAAGAAAGGTCATATATGACAGACATAGAGCCCATATTATATGGAAGGGAGAAGATATTTCCTCTAAATTCAGTAATGAGACACGAGAGCCCACTCAATCTGTTAGTGAAGACAGCACTTAAGTCTCTGCTAGAGCAGTAAGACAAAAGAATGGCAGGGTCCAATCAGGAAAAGTAGTCAGAAAAATCTCTATTTGCATGCTACATGTTCATATATATTTAAGACCCTAAAGTTCATGCCAAAAAACTTTTAAACACTTTCAGCAAAGTAGCAATTTATAAAACCAACATACAAAAATCAGTAACTTTCTAATAAACCAAGTAGGAGCTTGCCAAGATGAATTGAAAAATTCTATTTATAATAGCATTTAAAAATAAAATATCTAGGAATAAGCTTAACCAAAGAGGTGACAAATCTCCTCCCTCTCTCCCCCTCCCTCCATCCATCCATCCATCCATCCATCCATCTATCTATCTATCTATCCATCCATCATCTATCTATCTCTTTCTCTCTTTTCTTCCATGGAAACTTTGAAATACTAATTAAAAACAATTGAAAAATATACTAGAAGATGGAAAGAGCCCTCCTCCCATGCTCCTGGGTGAGCAGAATATTGTAAAACATGGCTATAATCAAATATGACCTACAGTTTCAACATATTCTCCATCAAAATTCCAACTGCATTCTTCATAGAAGTATAAAAAGTTCTATTAAGGGGCTGGAGAGATGGCTCAGCGGTTAAGAGCATTGCCTGCTCTTCCAAAGGTCCTGAGTTCAATTCCCAGCAACCACATGGTGGCTCACAACCATCTGTAATGAGGTCTGGTGCCCCCTTCTGGCCTGTGCAGACATACATGTAGACAGAATACTGTATACATAATAAATAAATATTAAAAAAAAAAAGTTCTATTAAAACTAGAAAGAACACAAATAACTAGAACAGGGAAAAAACCTGGCATTTCACAACAGTTGATCTTAAATTATATTACAGTCATATATTAAAAAAAATACAGTGCTTATACAAAATAAACGTGTAGGCCAGGGGGATAGAACAAAACACCCAGAAATAAACCAGCAAGGCGCAGCCTCCTAACTTTTCAACAAAGGCTTAAAGCCTAATGAGTAGCTTCAACAAATAGGCCTAGAAAACTTATCTTTATTGTAGAAGAATGAACTAGATCTGCATTTATCACCCTGAACAAAAAACAATTCCAAATGTTTAAAGGTAAGACTTGGAACACTGAAACTGCTAAAGGAAAGCACAGGAAAGGCATCTCAAGACCTAAGTGTCCTCCTTACGTTTTTATTTCTGTGATTAAAATATAATGACCACAAAAACTTATAAAAGAAAGCAATTAATTTGGTCCTCACAGTTTCAGAGGGTGAGTCCATGACCGCCATGGCAGGGAGCATGTCAGCAGGCAGGCAGGCATAGTGCTGGGCTAGGAGCTGAGAGCTTGCATATGATCCAAAAGCATGAGGCAGAGAACAAACTAATTGCTGTGGGCTTTGGAAACCTCAAAGGCTGTCCCCAGTGACACACCTCCTTCGAGGCCACACCTCCTGATCCTTCCTAAATAGTTCTACCAGCTGGGGACCAAACATTCAAATATATCAGTTTAAAGGAACCATTCTCACTCAAATCATCATAAATAAGCATAGCAAACACGTTCTAAAAAGGACTCAAATAGCACAGAAAACAATCAGACCTAAGGAATGGAATTATATGAAATTAAAAACTTTCTGCACAGCAAAGAACACTTACCAAAATGAAGAAACAGCCTACAGAACAGGAAGAAAAGTCTTTGCCAACTACACATCTGGCCAAGGATTAATTTCTAAGATCTATAAAGATCTGTAAAAAAACTAAACACTAAGAGAACAAATCATTCAATCAATATATGGGCTACTGAACTGAATAAATAGCTCTCAAAAGAAAAATACAAACGGTAAATAAATATTTGGAAAAGTGTTCAACATCCCCATCCATCTGGGAAGTGCAAATTAAAGTGATTTGAGAACTGACCCCACCCAGTCAGTGCTAGAGAGGATACAGAGACAAGAAAACCTCACTCGATGCTAGTGGCTATGCAAACTGGGACAGCCATTTCAGCAGATCTGGGCTTCCCTCACCACTCACTACCTATGACCCAGCTGCACCATTCCTGAGTACACACCTGAAGGATCTCCATCAGCTCAGCATGGAGACACAGGCACATTCTTGATTATTACTGTACTAATCACAATAGCAGAGACAGGGAGCCAGTCCACGTGCCCATCAACAGATGAACATGTAAATGAAAATGTAACGCACAATGGACTCATTTTAGGTGGAAAGAAAATTAAATTATGACATTTGTAAGAAAATCGGCAGAACTGGAGGTCACCTTAGGGGAAATAAGTCAAACTCAGAAAGCAAATACTAAACACCTCATATGCAGAATATAGATCTAAATTTATGGGCTGTGTGTTTGTGTTGTGTGTGTGTGTATGTGTTGTGTGTGTATGTGTGTTGTGTGTGTGTGTGATATGTGTGTGAGTGCATGTTGTATAAGATCATTAAAAATAGAAAGAAGGCTGGGCGGTGGTAGCACATGCCTTTAATCCCAGCACTCAGGAGGCAGAGGCAGGCGGATCTCTGTGAGTTCGAGGCCAGCCTGGTCTACAAGAGCTAGTTCCAGGACAGGAACCAAAAAGCTACGGAGAAACCCTGTCTTGAAAAAAGGCTATAACAAAAAACACTGCTGCTGTGGGGTAACCCTTTTGCATGCTGTGAATATGTTTTATTCCCATTGGTTAATAAAATAGATGATTTGACCTACAGCAAGGCAGGATAGAGCCAGGAAGGAAATCCAAGCAGAGATACTGGAAGAGAAGGGCAAAGTTGGAGAGACACCAGCCAGGCACTGGAAAGGCATGGTTTAATAGAAATGAGTTAATTTCAGTTGTAAGAGTTAGTTAGTAATGATCCTGAGCAATAGGCCAAATGCTCTGTAATTAATATTAAGCCTCTGAGTGATTATTTTAAAAGCAGCTGTGGGATCAAGTGGAAGAAAGGAGCCTCCGTTTACACATTGCTTTATATAATGAACTTAAAAATTAAAAGACTCTAATTTTTTAAACATAAGCCATGACATATTTGATAGTGCCCCTATTGTGAGGGTGTCAGGCTATGAAAAGAACACAGCAATAAGTGCTTTAGTGGAAGTATGAGCTCACAATTTCACGGTCTCAAGGTGATTTCCTCCGCAGGCAGCCACAGCACCTTCTCTCTGGGCCAGCACTACCCACTCCCCTAAGGGCCTCCTATCTGGCCAAAGATACCTGGGGCAGCAGTGAGCGTGGAGAGGCTGCAATCACACAGGGAGGTTGATGCTTAGTTTTGTCACTGACAGAACTGTGTTACTTCAGACGGTTCCTCACCCTCCCTGGGTCCACACTGCCTCCACCATGAACTGTGTTACTTCAGACGGTTTCTAACCCTCCGTGGGCCTACACTGCCTTCACCATGAACTGTGTTACTTCAGATGGTTCCTCACCCTTCCTGGGCCCACACTGCCTTCACTGAGAACTAGAGAACACAGAAGTACTGCACAGAGTCACTGTTCAGACTTGAGATACTCAAACCATCTGCAGTCCCTTACTGGAAACTTCTATGATCAGGTATGTTCTAAAATTCAAAGAGTTGTAGCTTTCAGAAAATGAATATTCGACATTTCAGAAAGATATGGAACAACACAGATTTGCTGTCTTAGGCAAAAATCATTTAATATGTCCTGGGTAAAAACCCTAAAAGCTGACACTAAATGGAGCAAAAATTAGCAAAAAGCCCTGCAGAAGGATGCCGAGAACTTGGGGCGATAAACATTGTAGCACACTGGGCTGTGGTTACTAGCTACAAAACAACTCTAAGTTTACTTTAAAGAATTAATGGATACACTCCAAAAGGCTGAGAAGCACAGTACACAAACTATCTCTCAATACTGCGAGAAAAATAATACAGCGCTGGCCTGGGCTCCAGTAATTCAGGTCATGGTTTACCAACCAATGGATCAATAAAAACCCCCACTTGCTTTCAAGGGCTATGCATTTTGCTACACAGCAGAAAGTAGGCAGCTGTGCTCACAGGCCTCGGCACACAGGAGACCCACACTGTCTACTGTGACCACGGCCATGACTTCTCTCAGCCCTGTGCTTCTTGGCACGGGATTCGTGTGAATCTGAGCAGAAATCAGTGCACAAAGGCCCACACACTGAATCCTCAACGCACCCGTGAGCATCTGTGGCCACTGCATCTCACTGTCCCCTTAAAATGCTCTTGAGGAATGCGAGAGGCAGTTGAAACTATTTAAGGTGGCTGAACTCTCCATTCCTTGAAGGTAGAGACTACATCTGACTCATGGAGGTAAACTGAACGCTGCTTCCTACAAAAATAACTAGAGAAAGAAGCAACTGGAGCTTCATTCCTTATTTAAATGGCTGTTTGTAGTTCCCTTTTCTCATCACAGTTAAAAAGAACCACAAAGGGCTGGAGAGAGCTCAGCTCAGTGGCTAAGAGCACTGTTCTTGCAGGGGACCCAGCTTCATTTCCCAGAACCCACATGTTGGCTCACAGTCACTTCTAACTCCAGTGCCAAAAGATCCAGCACCCACTTCCAACCTCCAAAGGCACCAGACATGCATGTGGTGCTCATCCACACAGACTGGCAATATCAGACACATAAAACAAAAACCAAGTTAAATAAACTGTGTAATCAAGACAAGCATGTAAAGGAGAGTTTTTTTAGAACTGTAGAATAAACAAAAGCATCAAAAAATGTTTTCATAGTAAGCGTTAAAGAAAAATACTTTCTTATAGCCAAAACCTTACAACCAGGAATACTCTGTACTTCATCAAGGCCTCCACTTTCCTACTTGTATCACTGACTTCATAAAAAGAAAAAATGCTAACGAAATCGTAGTGACTTAAGCTGGATACTGGTAGCATACAGCACAGTGCCAGCACTGAGGAGCTGAATGAATGGGCCCTGCTTTTCTTAAGAGGAAGCAGCACATAAAACATGGAGGAAAACCAAATTTCAGTCAGAGCCACTAAGGTGGGGAGCTTGAGGTCACTGGGCTACACGGCAAGACCCTGCCTCAAAAACATAAAGACCTGGAAGGGAGGGAGGGAGGGAGGGAGGGAGGGAGGGAGGGAGGGAGGAGGGAGGGAGGGAAGAAGGGAGGGAAGGAGGGAGGGAAGGAGGGAGAGAAGGGAATGACATTAGCTTAAGGAGCTAACTAAAATAAGCAAAGCATAATCTAGAGATATACTGTGAAAAACTGAAGATCAGAAGGAAGTAAAATGTTTACTTTATTTCCCTTTATAGCTACCCAGCTCTCAGTCAACACCACCACAGATGGTCCCAGCATCAAACTGCTCTCTGCTTCTCCCAGCCTGCAGCCCTCGAGGATGAGGCCTGCTATCTTTCCCCAGGATTCCTGCCTGCACTAAGTGCTCTGCTGGTCCCCACAGGGCAGTACTGCCAGGGATGGCTTAGCAGATGTGAGGGGCGTGGGGGCAGAGCCCTTGTGAATGCATTCACAATTTTCTTGAAGGAAAAAAAAAAGCACACGTAAAGTAAAAGACATTTCAGCATCAGTCACCAGGGTCTAACACAGTCATCCTCATCGGTTATCATCGTGTGTAGCTGTTGTTCACCTCAGTAGCCTTACTGGCCAGCTAAAACGTTTGCTCTTTGACCCTGTCCACACAGTCTGCCATCCTCTGAGCTAAATCAGATGTTACGTTTATTTCATCACAAGTAACAGTTGACAATGCCATAATGCATGTTTAAAACACAGAAATAAGTTTGGTCAATCGCTCCACCCACGCAGAGTTTGTGTTACAAACAACAGTGTTAACTCTAACATGAGAGCTGCAGCTGCAGCTGCAGGCCAAAAAAGATGGGTAAGAACACCCAGCCTTGGCCCAGTTCATGCCAATGAAAAGCTGGGTAGAAAACACGGGGCATCTAAGGACCATGAAACGTAAATGATAGCGCAGGCTGGAGCTCAATCTTTCAATCAGTGCCGAACTTTTCCTTATCATCCCGGTCTCTCGGCATCACCCAGTTTGGATTTAAAGGCAATCCAACATCCAAAAATGCTCAGCGTGTATAGACAAAAAGAACCCAGACAAAAGAGAACCTCCTTGCTTTCCAGCCCAAGGAGCAAACAAAACAGAGCCCACTCACAGATTCACTAGAGCTTGCCTTGCCACTGACTGCTCCCACCGCAGCCCCAGTCCGAACGCCCTGCAGTGCCAAAGAGCACCAGCTGGGCCAGCTGGGCAGACACCAACACTCCAAGAGAATGATTCTCACGAGAAAAGCTATAACCGCCAGGACACAGGATGAAGTCCCATCGCTTTGAGTTTTCCTTTTTTTCTAGCTCTTTGCTGCCTGATGCTAGACACCGTCAAAGAAATAACACATCCGAGTAGAGAATTACATGCTCTGACTTAAGATCTTAAAGATGTCAAGAGTGGGGACTTTGGGAAATCAGAAATTATCAGAGAGACTGCAGAGAGCTCAAGAGAGTTATACAACAAAATGCCACTTTCTCCTTTAAGGTCACATTGAATTGTTGGCTCTGGATTTGACCCCTAAACAGCAGTGTCAGGGGTCTTGAGATTTTCCACTCTGAGACAGCTCACTCCCCAGCGTCTAGCCTAGAGAACAGGCTGCAGAGACACAGACACAAATGGCATCATAAAGGCTGAAGGAGAACTGCAGACACAGCCCACGGAAGGAAAGTGGAACAGCTCAGCTAGCTGCCTGCACAAGGCATGGACAAAACCCATAGACAGTGTCATAACATAAAACAGACTCAGGTCCCTATGGCTTGGCTTGAGACCAGGAGTGGTGCGGACATTTCAGAGTTTGGAATGCTTGCGTATACTTCCCAAGGTAGTTTTGAAATGGGATCCACATTAAGGCACAACAAGTATTTACATTTCATTTGGACCTTGTATTTAAGGTGATCATACATTACGTTTGTGCCTCTGTACAGATGTAGAATTTTCCACTGTGATATCAGGTCAGTTTTCAATAGGGATTTCAGATTTTCAGATTAGATATGTTCGACCTATATTCAAGAATGGCCATAATACAACTCAAATTTATTCAGGAAAGTCACCTTGCAATGGAAGGACAATCAACCCTTATGACGTGGGTATTAGAATAATCAACTCAGAGAGGCTACTGTGAGCATCCCCAGCAAGTCAGGACAGTCCTGAACGGACTAGGACAGTAGACTCAGTCTCACCTCACACACACACACACACACACACAAATCCTAGAGCTGAAAAAAAAGAGAAAACATAACTTTCAAGATGACAAAACTTTCAAGATGTCACTAGATGGATGGAAAGGATAGAAGAAATAGTAGGTAAATCTGAATACAGATGAAGAGATTGTCCAAAGAAACATAAGAAAAGGAGTGTAATAGCAAAGAGAGCCTCAGAGGCCTGGCGGACATGCTAGCGTGTCTCACGTTCACATCACCAAAGTCACAGAAGAAGGACAATTACTTTTAAAATGCAGGCTCTAAGTTCTCATGCTTGGTGAGAGGTGAATCTGCGGTTTCAAGAAATGCAGAGTCAAAAACTAGAGACAACTGAAAATCCAGAAGAAAGCGATATATATCAGGAACAATATCTTTCATAATTATAGGTTTCCAGAAGAAACCATGGCAATCACAAGGCAGAATGTAGAGCTAAATGGAGAAAACTGTCTATTTAGAACTCTGTATCAGCAATAAACAGCCTTTTAAACTGAGGAAAAAATGAAAATCTCAGAGGAACAAAAATTAAATAACACTTAAATTCTAACAACAAAGAGATGCGCTAGATGGGATATATGTGTTCTTAGGCAGAAATACTGACTGAAAAAGAAGACTCGAGGTATAGAAACTCTGAACAGGCCTACAATAAATAGACTAGTTATGAATCTTAAAACTTCCTACAAAAGTTTAAGCCCATTCTACTTCCCTGGTAAATGCTTCCAAGTGTTGAAAACATCCATATCATACCTTCATAAGCATAAAACAGAAGTAGAGGGAATATATATCAACACCAAAGATATAAAGAAGGGTTAGCATCGCTTATAAAGATAGACGTTAAAAATATCATCCAAAGGCTGGGAAAATAGCTCAGTGGGCAGGAGCACTTGCTGATCTTATAGAGGGCCCAGGTTAGTTCCCAGCATCCACACGATGGCTCACAACTATCCGTGACTCCAGTTCCAGGGGGCCTGACACTCTCTTCTGATCTCTGGGGACACTAGACACATACATGGTACACATGCAGGCAAGATGCTCAAACACATTAAATAAGTAATAAAAATTTTTAAATAATCATCAACTAAATACTAGCAAACTGAACTGAGCATATAAACATAAAATTTTTGTCTAAGATCAAGTAAGACACATCTAAAAGAAGAGATTACATTTTTAAAAAAAAGAAATAATGGAGTATTCCACACAGATGAAATGAAGGGCAGAAAGCACATGACCTCTCTACAGAAGTAGAAAAGTCATTGACAAATTCTGGGAGCTCCTCATGATAATCATCCAGTAACAAGAGGGACAGAGACACCTCAATCTCATGAGGGCCACACAACACTCCTGGCTACATCCAACTTAATGGGAAAAGATGTAATGCCTCCCCAATGATTCAGAACGATAAACTCAATTTAAATGAAGTAATAATGGCATGTCCAAATAACTCAAAGAAGATCTATATAAGCATACTATATTCATGAACTGGAAAAACCTGACATACTTGAGATATCATTTCTCCCCAAACTGATCTAGAGACTAATAGTAATCAAAATTGCATCAGGTTTTTAAATGTATTTTTAGTTTAGTTTAAAAGAATTCCCTCTTACAGTAGATCAAACAATTTTAAATAATAGTTATATTATTGAGAACTCATGCCATCCAGTTTTAAGATCTGCAACGAAGCTGCAGAAATCCGTGTCTACTGGTGGACAACTAGACGCAGGCCAACAGAAAAGAGTTGCCATGGTCAAATGGTCTTTAACAAATGCTCAGAGCCCAGTCATCTGGGAAAGACAGCCGGGAAACAAAGGGAAAGCATGAGAACAGGAACCCACAAGAGCCTTACACAGGCTACACAGAAGTCACTCAAAATGGATCCGAAATCTTAATGTTAAACCATAGTTTCCAAGAAGAACACAACACAAAGAATCTTTATCCTCTACAAATGGACAAAGATTATTAAATATGATACAGAAAGCAAGGCCAAAAAACCAAACAAACAAACAAAAAAAAAAACCTGAAAACGGCCAATTTGTAAAAACACTGAATGAAAAGACAAGCTCCAACAACCTAGGCTATCATGTGTCCATTAGAAGACCTGGATCCAGGAAACACATGAGGGACTTTCTTCAGCAAGAAAGCAAACAAACCAGTGTTTACATATAATTTTTTCTGGTTTTTCAAGACAGGGTTTCTTGGAACTCACTCTTGTAGACCACCCTGGCCTCAAACTCAAGAGAGATCCTGCCTGCCTCTGCCTCCCAAGTGCTGGGATTAAAAGTATGCACCACCACCCAACCTAATTTATTTGTTTTTATTTTATGGTATTGTGTTTTCCCTGCATGTATGTCTGTGCGACAGGGTTGAATCCCCTAGAACTGGAGTTACGAACAGTTGTGAGTCACCATGTGGTTGCTGGGAATTGAACCCAGGACTTCTGGAAGAGCAGCCAGTGCTCTTGACTGCTAAGCCATCTTTCCAGCCCCAACCCAGTGTTTGAAATGGACAAAGGATGGAAGGGGCCCTCCACCAAGGAGGATGAACAAATGGGAGTAAGTTGGGAATGATGTTCAACAGAACCCACTAGAAAGCAAAAATTAACACATACTTACTAGAAGAGGTTTAAATAAAAAGCGTGGACCCTCTTCAGTGTTGGAAAAGGGTGTAAACGACTGGAACTCCTATGCATTTCCAACAGAAATGTCAAATGGCCTGGCAGCTCCGGGAAAGCGTCTTATGGTGTTAAGCACCCTGAGTGTATGACCCATTGATTCCAGCCCTTAAGTGTCAACAACTAGAGAAATGAAAAAGTAACATTTCCACAGAAACCTGTATGTCCATAAAAGTTCTGTTCATGATCACCAGAGACTATAAGGAACACAAATTTCCTTCAGCATATAAGTGGTTAAAAGCCAGCCACCCACAGATACAACAATGTTGATCCAAAAAAAGGAACTAACAAGTGACATACACTAGTGGGCATGAGTGAGTCTCCAGGACATTCAGCGGAGTGATTCTATGCTATGACATTCTAGAAAGGACAGATCTATATGACAGACGCGTCACTAGTTGCCAAGGGTTCTGGTGAAAGAGAAGTGAGACCACAAAGGGACAGGATAAACTAATATGGAGGAGTACAATAGAAGTGTTATCTATGCTGATTGTGGTGGTCGATTAAAATAATTCATAGGCCACAGCCAGGGAACTGGGCACACACACAATTTGTTAATATTTATTAAGATAAATAAAAAATAAACCTGGAAGGGCTTATCAGGTAAGAATGCCTAAAGGCAGGAAGAGTTACCAGGATGAGAACCAGGCAGGCTCTCTGAGTCTTCCTTCCCAATGAGAAAGGCACAGCCAGCATAGAGAAGGGGTAAGAAGTGAAAATAACTAAGAAAGATTTGAAGTGGACGCACTGGTGAACCCATGAGGCACTGAGTGACAGTACTAGGCCCTCGGGGTTAGAAGCCTTAATACCTTATATATTGGCCTTTTAGAGCCTCACCAGCCTCTGGAAAGTAACCAATGGAAAACAGAAGAGGCAGCCAGAGGCAGCAGAGCGTGGGGGTGGGGGCCCATCCTCCAAGGCAGGGCTTTGCCGATGGTGCCTTGTGATATGGCTGAGGCCGAATCTTTGCTAATGTTCAGTATCATTCATGGTGTTGGAAGACAGGACATAAAAAACACAGTTGGAAATCCGATACTGATTCATCTTATGAATCTGTGATGATGAATGCTTAAGTCTCTTTGGTTTTCCAGCTCAGCCGTTTGGGTAGAGCATCCTCAGACTACTGTTAAATGCACTTCATAGAAAGAGTGCCATACAGGCTGCAGGAAAACAAAGGCCTGCTCCAAAGTCACTTCGATTCACGTGTTTACTGCATTTCAGTCTATTTTTGTTAAAAGCTTATACGTACAAAGTGCTATCCAATAACATTAGCATTCAGAATGAAAAAGTAAAAGGGGTGTTTCCACGTGAGATTAGCGGATGTGTGAGGGAGGGTAGGGTGGTGTAATGGTCTCCCTACACACCGCAGAACCCTCTTCCACTCGGAGCCAAATGCAGGCTCCCAGAAGCTTACCCAGCTTTAGGAATTATCAGTCACGACAATACTCAAGTGATTCCTTATTAGGTTCAAAGCCACCTTCTGGATCCTCAATGACTGCATTCCCCCAGGTGTTTTAACCTCCCCACTGCAAATGCCCACACACTGTGCTATGGGAGAAAGAACAATCTGGTCTTGAGACAAAGTAACCGAAGGACATGAACAATACATTTGGAAGAGTAATAAGAGCTGATGGGGGAAACTTGATGCACATTCAATCCAGGAGCCATCCTGTTCTGGGTTCAAAGATGGCACTGGGGAGAAAAAGTCCTTGAACTCATCAGGGCATGTTCACAGAGAAATTGCTGGCTGGCAAGGCCTGGCAGGCAGGAAGAATTCTCCCAAGTGTAAGGAGGAAGGGGAGGAAAGAAACAATCTGCTTACAGGGTCAGTAACAATAAATCTGGCTATTGCAAAAGCCGTTGACTGACTTCCAAAGTCTGGCCATTTTTAAAAATATTTTTACTAATTAACTTACATATCTTTTTTGTGATACAATAATATAAATTTCCTGTTTTGAAATACACATACAACTTAGGATTGAGTGAATGTATTTGATTCCCTGGTCATATATATATATATATATATATATATATATATATATATATATATGAATATGGCTAAACATTACAGAATTTGGGAGCCTATGTGTAGATGCACATATGTGTCAGGTAGGCACGGCAGCAGATGGGAATCTCAGTACTCAGGAAGCTGAGAAAGGAGGATATACTAGACTGGATTACATAATAAGCTTCAGTTCAGCCTGGGTTATATAGAAGGAATCCCTGTCTTTCAAGTAGAAAAGAAAAAATAAAAACAACAAAAAAGTAAGAGTTATATTGCTTCAATTAACATGGGAAGAAATGATTCTCATGACAAATTTTTAACATAACTATTCCTTTTTAAATATAAATAAATACATATTCAGATAGAGAACACACACCTCATACTGAGATCTCCATTACAACCAGCCTAAAGGCATTGGCGCACCCATCTGAGCAGACGATTGTCTCTCAAGACAGTGGCAGCACCAGTAAGATGGCCCCACATCACCAGTGTGCACAGTGTGCAGGAGCCTGGTCTTCAAAAGCTGGAGCCTGTGACCTAGATGGTACCATCTGGGTAAGTGTGCCGACTACCTGTAGCACCCGTGTAAACCACACTGTTGTACAACTTATGGAGGGCTAGGTTTATGTGAACAAAAGCATCACCTAGTCAATCAGAGAAGCTAGGATTTTATTAAAACCTTTGCTAACACAGCTCCGCTAACTGGCAGTAAGGCCATTCTGCATTAATGTGTCGCTAAAGTGTCTGAAACGGCATTATTTTCACTATCGTCTGAAGCTGAGGTCACCGTTTCATAGCGGCGCTTGGTGTAGGCAGACAGCTTGACTGACACCTGCAAGCTGCTGCTGACGGCGCTGGGAAGTTTCGGCAGAGCCAGTAGCAGCTGCTCTCGCCCAGGTGCAGCATCCTTCCCACAGGTCTGGGTTCCTGCAGCACTTGGAGGTGCCTGCGCTGGGGACTCACACAAGGACAAGACGCAGCTACTGACCTGAGAGAGCCTGGGCTTTGTGAAGACAGAAATTTCATGAGAAAGTTAGGTGTGACAGGTGGCTATAATCCTAGCTCTCTGAAGGCTGAGGCAGGAAGATCACAAATCCCAGGTCAATCTTGCCAAGAAAAGAGAAGAGACAAGAGAAAGGAGGGAATAAGAAAGGAGGCGGTGTGAGGGAGAAAAGGGGGAACGGAAGGGAGCAGGGGAGAGTCTGAGAAGGAGGGAGAGAAGGGGAGGAGGAAGGAAAAAGGGGGTGAGACTACATTCTTTTATATTTTATCATGGCAATTCTAAATTCAGAATGGAGGATACTTAAGAAAAGGAAGAAGAAACAAACAGAAGAAAATAATCTACAAAGGAATAGAAACAGAAGAATCACATGAGTGAAAGGCGGCAGTGTGGACGCTCCTGACCCAGCTGCCAAAATGAACTCACTGACAAAAATCCTGTGTGTTCTTACTCATGAGCTCCAAGCTGGAGAGAAGACGGGAAGAAAGCATCTGCAGCATTAAAACAAGAGAACCTGCTTGTTTTAATGACAGATCAACACGCTGTCAAATTACACTCTAAACATTTACGATTATACCTGTAGACCCAGGCTGCTCTCGGGCCTTGGTCAGGGAACCTTTTCAGTGCAGTGGCCATGGAGAGTTGCTGAACTTGTCACGGCACTGAACCTAAGATACGGAGTGCTCAGCCCCAGACGGGACATCTACATTAACTACATTACCAAGGCTCATGACACACTGCAGAGGAGCAGACAGAAAGAATAGAATCGCCAGAGGACGGGGAGGACTGCTGTTTTCTGAACATGACCTAACGGCAGCTGTTGCTACTTGCACAAGACCCACATAAAACCAATTCAGCCACAGTCCTGGCAGAGGTGGCCTATGTCATCTCTAGGCCCTAGGTCTTAGAGAAGACCCACTGGTGATGGATAGTATCTAGAGGAGGGAGAATTGAATTTTGCTTTCATTTGGTTTGATTCTTTTTGAGACAGAATCTCTCCGTGTAGCTTTGGCTGTCCTGGAGCTCACTTTGATGACAACCGGGTCGTTCTGGCTACAGTCTCCAGCTTCTGTGCCCATCTGGGTCTATCTGCTTCAGCCTGACCTGGACAACCAAGGCTCAGGCCCCTACATCTGTCTTCTGAAGGTTGTGCCTACAGGAAGCTTGAGAGCCACCGTGCCAGCAGGTGGAAGGCAGGCCAGGGCACAGAATCTCAAATCTGCCTGACTCCACAAGGGACCAACCCTCTGGAAAGTCACTGTGTGCCCTTGGCCAAGGAAAAGACCTCATGCCTGTACTATTTAAATGTGCATCAGCACTAAACTGGGGGAGAAGACTTTTTTCTTGGATTGAAATCTGGCACCGTGGGGCGCAGGACCAATCTAAATGTATTCCAACTATGAAAACAGTCATCTAATTAAAACTCAGCCAAAATCAGCAAGAAGAACTATATGTTCATCAGTTTAAGATGTTTTTTGGCACAGAACGCCCCCGAAAAAGGTAACTTTAAAGAAAATTTGGCAAACAATTAGGGCCTTAATCACGTCGTCTTAATACCTTTTCAAACATTTTAAACAAAAATGATATCATTGCTGTAATTATATTTATTTCAGAGGGGCTGACTAAACAAATTTCAGAACATATTTCCATCCCCAAGTTAAGGAATTGCTCATTTAACTAAAAAGTGCTTTGGGAGATTTTTATTTAAATATCTCTAATTTTAAAATCTGTATTTTCCTCCCAAGTCTTCTCTCACAATCTTTCAGGCAAACCACTCACCTATGAGTCTAGGGACACCTCGTTATGAAATGAAGATAAGTAGAGATACTCCTAAGAATCAAAAGTGACCTGCAGGAAAGATGGAAAAACAGGCAGTCTCGAAGAACAAGTGAAGAATTGCCCAGCACTCTGAGACCATGTTATATATCCATGGAGAATCTTCCGAATGAGCCATGAAATAAACATCTTCAAAGAAACTGGCAGTGGGCAGGTCACACAGTGGCCTGAGCCAAACCCAGAGGAGAGCCTGCTAGCTATGGCAAGTCAAGAGTGCACTAGAGAGGAGTGGGATCAGGACCCCTCACACCTGCTTCCCATTCACTCTCAGGATTGCAGGCTCATGTGTAGAGGGGAAGCTTGGCGGTCCAGTCTCTTGGCTCTTGCCTCCCAGGCCAGCACGCTGTAGAGTGCCAGGCTCCATGCAGTCAATCTCCCATTTCAAGGCTCATATTCTTTAGTATTTTACTCTATATAGTAGACAGGATGTTCAAGAAAAAAAAAATATTGAGTACTCGGAGGTAAAAGAACTTTTCTACCATAATAGTTTACTTAAAGGACTAAGGTGAACAGACAGCACAAGACCACTAGGAGATCACCTGTGGACTCAGATCTCAGGATGCAGTTCGTGGTCTGTTCATAAGGATCTCTGCATATCGCTTGTGAACTGTTGCCAAGGAGAGTGTTTGAAAAGCCAATGGAGAATAGTTCTGTATGAAATCAATTTTAAAAATAAGGAGCTATTGGTAACTAATGGATGTTGGGAAAAGGAAAGTTAGTTTCCTTTAAGGTTGTGGCCCCTGACCAACATGTACAGTTATTGATGAGCTAAGAAAACAAAGGATAAAAAGTTAAGTGGGTAGGGAAAGGAGTGTTGATCTGGGAAGAGTTGAAGGAAGGGTGAAGGTACTAGTTCTCAAAATAAACAATAATAAATATAGTATCAAGAGAGTTGACTTTTAAAGATTATGTAATTCTGAAGTTTTCGAAGTTTAAATAGCATTCCTTATGACAGTCTTCTTTAGAGTAAGCAGCGGAGACCTGTCTCGGGGAGTGATGCATTTGGGGTATAAAACAAAATCACCCACAGAAATCCCCAAAGCTCCTCGATCTTCTCGCCTCACAGTTGACGGGTATGGGGTCCAGAAAAGTAAGCATTTCTACCCAGTGCTCTCCACACCAAGTCCAACAGCAGCAGAGGCAAACTAGAAACCCAGAGTTGGGTTAATTCTCCCCCTCCCACGTGGTCTCAAGGCATAGATACACATTCATCCAAATGCCTGTCCCATTCCCATCTCAGAAAGTTGGTGAGTAATCTAAATGAAAGCACATTGAAGTTAATAAAATTAGGCTACGTAGAGGAACACAAAGCATTATGAAATCAGCACATGAGAGAAAAAACTGGTGCCCCGAGCTGTCCTGATCTGGAGTGTTACATCTCACGGCAGCAGGGAGACAACATTTGCATTTTTATTCCATTTATATTCTTCTATGCATTCTTAAAATCAATCTCTCCATGGTCTAAAACAGCACAAAGATTTAGGAAACCCTGTAAATATCCAAACTTATGAAGAATGCTCTATTATTTGTTCCTCTGCTGTTAATAGTTCAATACCTCCCACGCCGGTTCTTTTTAATGAGGGATACTTAGCAGGTCCCACAGAAGCCCCCAGTGAGTGACAACTGAATTAACTTCTTGTATTCTAAGCAAGGAGAGCAGAAGTGATCACTGCTCTATGTCTGGTGGCTTCCTCTGTAAAATGCAAATGATGCCACCTTTGTCATGGGCCTCAAATGGGGGCACCCAGGCAGCATCTACAGTGAGGGGCTACTTTATGGCAGAATTCATGCTTATGTCTCTAAATAAATTGCATTCTTATTTCTGAACACACAGATTAGAAGGGAGAGAAATTACAAAATAAAGAAAAATTTAATAGTTGGGAGCTGGTGAGATAGCAAGAGAGATCTGATGACATAGGACCAGAAACAAGAATCAGTCAAATCCAAAACTCTGCAGCCACCCACTGTAGGGCCCAGCAATGGGTAGCACCTGCAGACCCCTGGTGTTCCAACAGTAACCCTGCAAGCTAGAGACAGAAGAAGGCCACGTGCCACTCTGTCTATCTCTGAGGGCAGTGGACTGTGTGATCTACCTTAGAGTTTTCTTCTAAAAAGGCTTTAAAAGAGCATGTGTGTGCGTGCACACGCGCGTGTGTGTGTGTGTGTGTCTGCGTGCGTGCATGCTGTATTGTTTACAATGGGCAAAAGTCAGCTTTTGCACTGTGGAAAATTCGACTTTCTAAAAGGATCAATCCATGAAAACGCAGCATCAAGGTGTGTTTTCCTGTTCCATTATTTCACGCCACAACGGCAAAGCCACAACACCGGTGTGCTTAATGGGAGTCTTTCTAATCATTCTGCCAAATGTGCACTCAGGAGAACAAGGCACAAAAAGGAAGAGTGGAGATGAAGCCCAGATGGCCAAGGAAACTAAAGACCAAAGGAATCTGCAAATCACCTCGTTGGCTTAATGGAAGGGAAAAAAAAAATTTTCCTCATTTAATGAACTTGGACCTCCCTTGAGTCTGCACCTGGCTGTGGTATCTAGAACAATCTTTCTTAGCCTGGCACTCCTGTCTTCTGGAACTTATCCTTGTGGCTCATGCTAGAAGGGCTGCCTGGCAATGCCAAGGTTAGAGGCTGGCATTTTAAGCATCAGTAGGGAAAATTTTCAGATGGGAAAAAGGACAGTGAAAGGGGTATAGGCAAGAGTTGAAGCCTTGCTGTTCCCACCCCCAGCAAACTCACAGCAGCATGAAAAGTCCAGAGGCACAAGAGGCCCCAGTGAAAGCTGCCAATGCTCCATCATCAGGTCATACCTCAGGCAGCACCTTTAGGAGCTCATTCAAAATATGCTTCCCTGAAAAAGACTCTCTCTGTAGGGGCATTTCATTTGTATTTTAACAAATAAAGCTTGCCTAAGGATCAGAAAAGTAAAACAGTCACACTGGCCAGCCTTAGAGACCAGGCAGCAAGGACACACAACTTTAATCCTAGTAGCCACACTAGCTTGCCATGGAAACCAGGCAGAAGTGATGCATGCCCTTTGTTCCAGAACTGGAGAGGATTCTAAAATGGCGGAGACAGCTCTCAGACACAGTTTCATTCTGAGATTCTTGGAGGCAGGATCATCATTTCAGACTGAGGTATAGATATAGGTAGAAGCCAGTGGCTCTGTTTTGCTTTTCTGACCTTCAGGTTGAACCCCAATTTCTGTCTCTGAGTTGTTATTAATTGTGCTTCATCTCTCTGTCCTTTCTCAAAGTCCTTCCAGCTTACAAAAATTTAGCCTTCATGTTCTTCAACCGCCAAGCACATGCTCTCACCTATGGGTGAGCAGATTCCTGACTGAGAAGCTCATCTGAAAAGTTGCCTCATCACTTCTCTGAGGTAGAATAAAGGGTAAGAGGGGAACCGCTTCACCCTCAGCCTTTGTGTGTTCCCAGAACACAGAGAGGAGAGATCTGACATGGTGATTTTAAGGAATTGTGTACATGTGTATATGCATATGCATGTAGGTGCCCATGAAGGCCAGGGGCATTGGATTTCTCTGGAGTTCAGGTGGTTGTGGCTGGATTCTGAGAAACTCAGGTCCTCTGCAAGAGCAGTGTATGCTCTTAACCACTGAGCTGTCTCTCCATCAGCAAGCACAGTCACCCCCAAGTCTATATCTACTACTATAGAGAGGCTTTAAAAAGGTAGCAGCCATGGCTGCTCTTTACCGAGGTTTCTGACACTTGGCAGAGGCCACAACTTAAAGCTAACCTGGTAAAGTCACAAGCAAATGGATGGGGTAACAAAGTAGGTGAGCAGCAGAGGCCCCACCAAGGAGTCTCACTGACTTGCACTTGGCACACAATAATGATAGGATCTGGGTTTTACGATGCAGGCCTGTTCTCCCAGCTTCTTAAGAGGCTGAGTCAGGAAGACTTAGGTTCAAGTCTGCCAGAGGCTACAAAGTGGGTTCAAGGCCAGCCTGGGTGAGGCAGTGACTCCCTGTGTCAAAATAAAGAGGCTGAGAGCACGAGCAAGGAACTCAGGACCGCGAGGGGTGCACCCACACACTGAGACAATGGGGATGTTCTATCGGGAACTCACCAAGGCCAGCTGGCCTGGGTCTGAAAAAGCATGGGATAAAACCAGACTCGCTGAACATAGCGAACAATGAGGACTACTGAGAACTCAAGAACAATGGCAATGGGTTTTTGATCCTACTGCACGTACTGGCTTTGTGGGAGCCTAGGCAGTTTGGATGCTCACCTTACTAGACCTGGATGGAGGTGGGTGGTCCTTGGACTTCCCACAGGGCAGGGAACCCTGAGTGCTCTTAGGGCTGACGAGGGAGGGGGACTTGATCGGGGGAGGGGGAGGCAAATGGGAGGCGGTGGCGGGGAGGAGGAAGAAATCTTTAATAAATAAATAAATTAATTAATTAATTAAAAAATAAAGAGGCTGGAGGGGCAGCTCAGTGGCAGGATATTTGCCTTAGCATGTGTGACACCCTAGAGATTTCATGTCCTTCCTCTCTGGCAGCTCCATGGTATCTCACTGACTCTGCCTTCTTTCTCCCAGCATTAAGTTTATTTCCCCCCTCTCCCCACCCCACTGAGCTTTACTCTATGCTATCACAGGCCAAAGCAGTTTCTTTATTCATTAACCAATAAAAGCAACACATATACAGAAGGACCTCCCACACCACTGAAGTTTTCAAGTGTAACTAAAAAAGAGCACTATGTCCTTTTTGTTCATCAGAAGTCCCTAAATTACTATCTTAATTAGACCATCTTAACTATAATTATCCCCTGGGAGTCATCACCCTCAAAACCCTCACTAGCTCTTTAAGAATCTCCTTCAACAGAGACCAAGGCAACTACAGATCATACATGTTTGCTTTATGGGGACTCTGACCTTCGCAAGCTCCGAGGCTCCTCGTGAGAGCAGGAGCCATGCTACTGCGTCTTCTGGGGAAATGTCAGGAATGACAAGCACCCTGTCAGCACAGTGAGAAGATCAAAGTGGGCATTCCGAGAAACAGTTAAGTATTCAAAAGATACCTTCAAAACGCACTGTCACAGACTGTGGTCAAGGACACAACCTAAATCACCTTCTCCTCTCAGCTGAGGAAACTGAGAGCTCCCTGCCCAGTTCAAGCCTCTTGCCCAAGGCCTCAAGCACAGTTTCTGTCACTAAAACAGAACCCAGCAAGCTCCAGCCTGAACAACCCTTCTGCTTGCTTCCCTTTCAGAACCATAAACCATTAGTTAATCGCCACAGAGTCCTTCCTCCATGCCAAGGGCGGTGCTAAGTGTTTCATCCATCACAGCTCTTCTCAGCCTCCCATCCCCTGTGAGCACATGAGGGAGGTGTTGTAGTGGCCCCACATTCCACAGAGAAGAGACCAAACAATTTGCTAGGGTACACTGTGAGCGGGTGACACAGTTGAGGCAGAACCCAAGTCTGCAGGACAACAGCCTGAGCTTTTAAGCCACCCATCAACTCTAGAGTGTCTTCATCTCATAGTGCCATGCACAATGCCACTCATCAACTCTAGAGTGTCTAGATCTACTGCACTGCACACAATGCCACCATCAACTCTAGAGTGTCTAGATCACTGCACTGTACACAATGCTACTCATCAACTCTAGAGTGTCTAGATTACTGCACTGTACACAATGCCACCATCAACTCTAGAGTGTCTAGATCTACTGCACTGTACATGGTGTCACCATCAACTCTAGAGTGTCTAGATCACTGCACTGTGCACAATGCCACCATCAACTCTAGAGTGTCTAGATCACTGCACTGTACACATGCCACCATCAACTCTAGAATGTCTAGATCTACTACACTGTACATGGTGTCACCATCAACTCTAGAGTGTCTAGATCTACTGCACTGTACACAATGCCACCATCAACTCTAGAGTGTCTAGATCTACTGCACTGTACACGGTGTCACCATCAACTCTAGAGTGTCTAGATCTACTGCACTGTACACGATGCCACCCATCAATTCAACAGCCTCTGCATCTCACTGTGCCAATCCCACAAGAGATGAATGAAGATTGCAAACACAGGTCTTCTCATATTAACTCAGAGAGGGAGCTTTAGTCTTACTCTCTACAAATGGAACCAACATGAAAGTGATTCCCACTGGTCACCTGGCAAATGCCTAATAGTTTGTTGAGTTATGTCCCACGTGGTCTTTTTCCTTGTGTAGAAACTCCCAGGACTGGTGTTCTCATGACTGTCATATCCTGAGGAACTTTCTCTGCCACATGCAGATTTCAGCCCAGGGCCTGCCTATCTTGGGAAGCCTTTTTGCCTCTGCCCCGGCTCCCTTCTATTCTTTGTATCCACGAACTCCCAAACCAGTTATTGTCAGCCTTGCACATATCATGTTCATTCTAAAATTGGACATGCAGGAAAACTGGTCTCTTCATTGGTAACTTCAGTTGTTCAACGGCAGAGACCATTTAATATTCAGAGGAACAGGGAAGCGAGCCACGGCAACTAGAATAGCTTCCCTGAGCTGGACACGACTTGAACTTGTCAGGTGTAGGTGCTGCCCCATGTACCAGGTCATGAAAGGTCCTGGTTGTGATTGACATGTCTTCAGTCCCAAGGTCCTTCAGTGAGTTTGCAACAGCCTCCAGTGATGGCCTGACAGAGGTTGAGTGCATACAAAATTCAATCAAAAGACACAAAAGCACAGGCTAGACAGGAACTGAGAATTGCACAGCCATGTGGTATAATCGTGGATGGTTTTTATTTTCTTCTTTCCACTTCTTGCCATCTAATCTGCATTGCTAGTAGAAAAATAAAATCCCATGATCCCTCTCCCTAGGCAAGAATAAGTTCAAACTCTGGACAGCTTTGAGTTTGAATCCACTTAGAAACCATGTGATCTTGAGCAAGGTATCGACTTCTTTGAAAGTCCGTCTCCTAGCACCTGAAGGTAAGATGGCTTCTAGCACAGCAGTTGCAAAGACAAAGCAGCAGTGGTACCTCTGTGCTGGGTGCTTTCCTGTTCTTACAACAGTGCTCAAATATGCAGGCCTGGCACACAGTAAACAATAAGAGTTGGCTATTGTTATGACAATATTTATTAATCATGTTCATTGCTGTTGGCTGCCACATACCTGGGCACTGCCCACATGGCTTACCCAAGTACAGACAGGCATTGAGAGCACACATACATGTAGGTTCTTTTATAACTGACATCTATACTGATACACATCTGGGAAGAAACACATACTAACTCAACTGCAAAGTCTCCTCTTCCTTATCATCCACAACAGAGATGGGGACTGACAGGCCAGGGGATGAGAAGTACCATTTAAATGCTTGTTAATAATAAATTCAAGAGTCACAGTCTGACCGACTTCTGAGGGAGCAGGCAAGGCCTGACTGACCTTCACAGGAGCAGGAAAGGCCCAACCAACCTCTGCAAAATCAGGCAGGCCTGACCTCCGAGAGCACTGAGCGACCTCCAGGAGTGCAAGCAACCTCTGCTTTACCAGAAGCTTGGCCCCAACTCCACCACGGGGAACAACCATCTGAGCCTTGGATCCACTGGAACCTAGAGAAGTGATCACTGGAGACACAGCCCCAACTGCACCAATTGGCAGGAACGATGGGTAGGTAACAAGGTAAGAACATACTCAACAACACAAAGAGCAATGTGGCATCACCAAAACTGGTGGTTCTACAACAGCAGGACTTGAACACCCCAACACAGAGGAAAAAAAAGAAATAAACTAAAAATATCTTTAGGAAAATATCTGAGGCCCTTAAGGAGAAAGTGAAAAATGCCCTCAAACAAATGGAGGAAAAGACAAACAAAAAATCAGAAGAAATCAAAAAATCCTGTAAAGAAAACCAAGAAAAAGCAATCAAACAGGTGAAGGAAATGATTCAAGACTTGCAAACCAAAATAGAGACAATAAAGAAAACACAAATTAAGTGAATTCTGGAAATGGAAAATATGGACAAATGATGAGGAACCAGAGATTTAAGTATAAAGAGCAGAATACAGGAGATGGAAGAGAGAATCTCAGGCACTGAAGATACGATAGAGGAAGTAGACTCATTGGTCAAAGAAAATGTGAAATCTAACAAAAGCTTAACACAATGTTCAGGAAATATGGGACACCATGAAAAGAACAAACTTAAGAATATGGATAGAAGAAGGAGAAAAAGTCCAACTCAAAAGCACAGAAAATATATTCAACAAAGTCATAGAAGAAAACTTTCCCAACCTTAAAGAAGGATATGCCTGTGAAGATACAAGAAGCTTACAGAATACCAAATAGACTGGACCAAAAAATAAAAGTTCCCTTGCCACATAATAATCAAAACACTAAATATACAGAATAAAGAAAGAGTATTAAGAGCTGCAAAAAGGTCAAGTAACTTATAAAGTAGACCTATCAGAATTATGCCTGACTTTTTTTAATTAATTAATTTATTTATTTATTAAAGAGTTCTGCCTCCTCCCCGCCACCGCCTCCCATTTGCCTCCCCCTCCCCCGATCAAGCCCCTCTCCCTCGTCAGCCCTAAGAGCAATCAGGGTTCCCTGCCCTGTGGGAAGTCCAAGGACCACCCCCCTCCATCCATATGCCTGACTTTTCAATGGAAACAATAAAAACCAGATGATCCTGATCAAGTGTTATGCAGACATTAAGAGACCATGGATGCCAGCCCAGACTACTATAACCAGCAAAACTTTCAATCACCAAAGACGGAGAAAACAAGATATTCCATGATAGAACCAGATTTAAACAATACCTAGCCACAAATTCAGCCCTATACAAAATACTAGAAGGAAAACTCCAACCCAAGGAAGTTAGCTACACCTACAAAAACACAGATAATAGATGATCTCACAGCAGCAAATCCCAAAGAAAGGAAAAATTAACATCACCAACAATGAAAACAGTGAATTAGCAATCACTGGTCATTAATACCCATTAATATAAATGGACTCAACTCACCTAAAAAAAAAAAAAAGGCTAAAAGATTAGATACAAAAACAGAATCCATTCTTCTGCTGAACACAAGAAATACACCTCAACCTCAAAGACAGACATCACCTCAGAGTAAAGGGCTGGGGAAAAAATATTCCAATCAAATGGAACTAAGAAACAAGCTGGTATAGTTATCCTAATATCTAACACAATAGACTTCAAACTAAAATCAATCAAAAGAGACAAAGAAGGACATTTCATATCTATCACAGGAAAAATCCATCAAGAGGAAATCTCAATACTGAACATTTATGCCATGCCCCAAACACAAGGGCACCCTCATATGTAAAAGAAACACTTCTAAAGCTTAAATCACACATCAAACCTCACACACTAATAGTGGGAGACTTCAACACTCCATTCTCACCACTAGACAGGTCAGCCAGACAAAAAATTAACAGAGAAATAAGGGAACTAACAGATGTTATGACTCAAATGGACTTAACAGACATCTATATAGCAGGGTAGTGTTGATGCATGTGTTTAATCCCAGCACACAGAAGCCAGATTCAGACAGATCCCTGTGAGTTCAAGGCCAGCCTGGTCTACAAGAGCTTGTTCCAAGACAAGCTCCAAAGATACAGAGAAACACAGTCTTGAAAAAACAAACTAACAAAAACACACAAAACGAAACAAAAAAAAATAGACATCTATAGAACATTCCATAAAAACATAAAAGAATATATACCTTCTTCTTCTCAGCACCTCATGGAACCTTCTCAAAAATTGACCACATACTTGGTAACAAAGCAAACCTCATCAGATACAAAAAAAATTGGAATAACCTATATCAGCATGGCTTAAAGTTAGAATTCAACAGCAACATTAATTTCATAAAGACCACAAATACATGGAAATTGAACAATGTTCACCTGAATCACAAATAGGACAAGGAAGAAATAAAGGAAGAAATTAAAGACATTTTAAACTTCAACAAAAATGACCACACAGCATTCCAAAATTTATGGAACACAATGAAAGCAGTGTTAAAAGAAAAGTTCATATCACTAAATGCCTACATAAAGAAGCTGGGAAAATCCACACTAATGAGTTGACAGAACACCTGAAAACACTAGAACAAAAAGAAGCAAACTCACCCAGGAGGACTAGATGACAGAAAACAGTCAACTCTAGAGCTGAAATCAACAAAATAGAAACAAAACAATTCAAAGAATCAATGAGACAAAGAGTTGGTTATTTGAAAAAACCAACAAAATAGATAAATCTTTATCCAAACTAACCAAAAGGCATAGAATATTCAAATTAACAAAACCAGAAATGAAAGGGAGCCATGACAACAGACACAGAGCAAATCATCAGATCATACTTCAAAAACCTGTACTCCACAAAATTAGAAAACTTAAAGGAAATGGACAATTTTCTGGATAAATATCACTTACCAAAATTAAATCAAGGATTAAATAGTTCTAGAACTACTAAGGAAACAGAAACAGACAATAAAAATCATCCAACCCAAAAAAGTTGAAACCAGATGGTTCCAGTGCAAAATTCTACAAGATTTTCAAAGAAGAATTAATATCAATACTCTTCAAATTGTTACACACACACACAAAAAAAAAAAAACAAAAAAACAGAAGGAGCATTGCCAAACTCTTTTTACGAGGCTACAGTTACCCTGACCCAAACTACACAAAGGTACTACTAAGAAAGAGAATCACAGAACAATCTCATTCATGAACATTGATACAAAAATACGCAATAAAATACTAGCAAACTGATTCCAACAACACATCAGAAAAATTATCCACCGTGACCAAGTAGGCTTCATTCCAGACATGCAGACCTGTATGACAAGAACTTTAAGTCTTTGAAGAAAGAAATTGAAGAAGACACCAGAAAATGTAAAGATCTCCCATGCTTTTGGATAGGTAAAATTAACATAGGTAAAAATGGCAATCTTACCTAAAGCAATCTACAGATTCAATGCAATGCCCATCAAAATCCCAGCAAAATTCTTTCCAGACCTTGAAAGAACAGTACTCAACATCATATGGAAAAAGAGAAAAACTCAGAATAACTAAAATAGTCCTGTACAATAAAGGAACTTATGCAGGTATCACCATCCCTTACTTCAAACTCCAATACACAACTACAATACTGAAAACAGCCTAGTACTGGCATAAAAACAGAGAGGAGGATCAATGGAATCAAATCAAAGACCCAGATATTAATCCACACATCTACAAACACCTGATTTTTGACAAAGAAGTGAAAAATATAAAATGGAAAAAGAAAGCATATTCAAAAATGGCACTGCCATAACTGGATATCCACATGTAGAAGAATGTAAATAGATCCCTATCTATTGCTATGCACAAAACTCAAGCCCAAATGGATCAAAGACATCAACATAAAGTCAGCCACACTGAACCTCGTAGAAGAGAAAGTGGGAAGTACACTTGAACACATTGGCACAGGAGACTACTTCCTAAATATAACCCCAGCAGCACAAACACTGAGAGAAACAACTAACAAATGGGACCTCCTGAAACTGAAAAGCTTCTGTAAAGCAAAGGACACGGTCAACAAGACAAAACGACAGCCTACAGAATGGGAAAAGATCTTCACTAACCCCACATCAGACAGAGGTCTGATCTCCAAAATATACAAAGAACTCAAGAAACTTGATATCAAAAGAATAATACAATTTTCAAAAATGAGGTACCTAAACAGAGAACAACAGATGAATCTGAAATAGCTGAAAGGCACTTAAGAAAATGTTCAACATCCTTAGCCATCAAAGAAATACAGATCAAAACAACTCTGAGATTCCATCTTACACCTGTAAGAACAGCCAAGATCAAAAACAGTGATGACAACTTATGCTGGAAAGGTTATGGAGTAAAGGGAACACTCCTGCATTGCTGGTCGGAGTGCAAACTGGCACAGCTGCTTTGGAAATCAGTATGGTGATTTTTCAGAAAATTAGGAAACAACCTTTCTCAAGATCCAGCAGTACCACTGTTGGGTATATACCCAAAAGATGCTCAATCATACCACAAGGACATATGCTCAACTATATTCATAGCATCATTATTCATAATATCCAGAACCTGGAAACAACCTAGATGGCCCTCAATAGAAGATGGGATAAAAAAAAAAATGTGGTATATTTACACAATGGTGTACTACTCGGCAGTAAAAAATAAATAAAAAATAATGACATCTTGAAATTTGCAGGCAAATGGATGGATCTAGAAAAAAAAACATATTGAGTAAGGTAACCCAGACCCAGAAAGACAAATATAATCTGTATTCACTCATAAGTGACTTTTAAACATAAAGCAAAGAATAACGAGCCTACAGTGCACAACCCCAGAGAACCTAGACAGCAAAGAGGACCCTATGTGAGACAATATGAATCTACATAGGAAGGTGAAAAAGACAGTATCTCCAGAGTAAATTGGAAGCGTGTGAGTCACAGGAGAAGG
Organism: Chionomys nivalis; assembly: GCF_950005125.1. Classification (NCBI taxonomy): domain Eukaryota; kingdom Metazoa; phylum Chordata; class Mammalia; order Rodentia; family Cricetidae; genus Chionomys; species Chionomys nivalis. The sequence continues at coordinate 25,923,954 of NC_080090.1, read as the reverse complement.
TAGATAGGGTGAGAGGAGGAAAAGAGGGGAGCAGAGAAAAACATACAGCTCAATAAAAATAAATAAATAATAAATTCAAAGAAATTACCAAACTAGACTGGATAAATCCATGTCAAAAGAACTGAGAATCAGCTTGAGAAGGCTCACTTAAGTAATAGGTAACTTCCAGGGAACACATTAAATACGGTTAAATCCACAGCACTTAATATTTTACAAAAGCAAAATGAATCTGTTTGTTGTGGCCACTTCTGACACACACACACACACACATTTTGTTTTGGATGCTTGTTCACCAACTAGTAACACTATTTTAGGAAACTGAAGAACCTTTTGCACATGAAGCCTAGTTGCTCAAAGTGGGTTAGTAGGGATGGACCTTAAAGATGAAGATCTAGTACACCCCTCCCCTCTTGAGGATGAAGATTTACTCCACTTTCTCCCCTCTTCCTCTCTGCTCCTTAGTGTACTGTCTTCCACACACTGAGCCGGTCTGGCCAGCTTTCCTAGCCATTAAGATGACAGAATGGGTCATCCAAATCCATGCGCCCCAGAGAATCTATCCTCCCTTAAGTTTTTTGCTAGCATGTGCTTTGGTCACAGCAGGTGCAAAAATAAACACACTGCCAAATAATAAGCTGGCTCAAAACATCCAAAACTGAAAAATACATGAAAAAAATCAAGCAATTTTCAATAAAAAAGCAGTGATAGAATCAGAGTCTCTGTGGCTCTAACCTGTATGAAATTACTTGATTTGTATATTAAACACTGATGCTAATATCACAAATAGGCAAAAAGGTATTAAATGAATCTCCCATGGGAAAAATAAAGATCACCTATGAAGACGCTAGCTAGTAGATAGAAATATGGCTCAGCAGTTAACAGCTCTTGCTATTCTTTCAGGGGACCAGAGTTTGGTTCCCAGCACCCATATCCATCAGGTTCACAACCTCCTGGAACTCTGGCTCCAGGGAATCTGACACCTCTGGCCTGCACAGGCACTGGCACTCATGTGCGCACACACACACACATACACACACACACACACACAGAGAGAGAGAGAGAGAGAGAGAGAGAGAGAGAGAGAGAGAGAGAGAGAGAGAGAGAGAGAGAGAACATAAAACAAGAAACTGTCTAGCTAAGAAGAAAGAAAAACTTAAAGTGACAGAATCTCAGAATCTAAGTACAACTCCCTGGAAGCTCAGGAGCCAGAAAGGCATATTAAATAATAGCCCAGGGTGTGAAACTTCTACCTAGTAAATAACCTTGTTCCTCTGAAAACCAAGCAACAGAGTAAGAGAGACATAGGGAGAACGAGTGGGTTAAGATGGACGTGAAGCACAAGGCTCATCATCACTGTGGGGACCTTATCTGGATCCTGATTCAAACAAACAGTGCAAGAAACCAACCTTTAAAAGACACTATAAATAACACCCGGTGTTCAAGTTTACATCCAGGAATCACTGCTGTTTTTCACATGAGCTAGCAGACGCTGGTTATGTCTGTTTTAGGGGTAGGCAGAGATTAAACAATATGCTTTAGATCTGCTTCAAAGTACTATGGGAAGTCGGTGGCAAAGAAACTCAAGAATGGACTCGTCTCGAGCAATGCTGAAGCTGAACGATGGCCACATGAGATCCCCTTATGCCTTTCTGTCTTCCACGGTCCCTCTTCAAAACAGAACGCTAACTAACCAGCTGTACCTGCGTATATCAGGCACATCACGAGGAACTGAGACAGGAGGAAAGGCCAGGCAGTTTTACTTTATACCTTTATTATGATATTTGAAAACTAAACATAGGCATTTTTATGTTTATTATTAAAAAACATTATAGAGGTTGTGGCCTGAATAATGAGATTGATGGGTAATATTTGATTTTTTTCTCTACATATTAATAATAAGAATTTTAAAAGAAATCTAAGTCAAAAGCTGAACTTACAAAGGAAATTGTGCAGGGATAAATACTAAGGCAAGAATTCTTTACGATCTGGTCTCTAGACTTATAAACTCTGTCTATAAAGAACCAGACAGTAAATATTTTATACAGACAGCTACTCATTTCAGCCATTGTTGAAGGACAGAAGCCACACACCCACTATATAAATGAAGGGGTGGGGCTAGGTCCCAGTAAAACCTACAGATATGGAAATGTGACATTTTTACAAGTCACAATATTATTCTTCTCTGGATTTTTGTTCAAAGGTTCAAAAATATGCTAACACCATTCTTAGCTCTCAGGCCATACCAAAATAAGGCTAGGACTGGCCTGAGGGCTAATGTCTACTGTCTTTCAAGACAGTTTCTCATGTCACTGAGACCTTGTGGTCTGGAGATAAGCATCTAGAATATATGGATGACCCATGCGTACGCCTTTTAACCTGGTAGTTCCCACACTTTTCAACGAGCCTCTGAGAAAAATCACTACCATATGCTAACAGGACTGTTTGTAATTATTTCATTAGAGATAGAATCTACTTCCTTGCTTTTTTTTTAAAAAAAAAAAAAAGGATTGTCAGGAAGACACAGATTTGCTTCAAGTCATGCCAAGTTCAGCTTTAAAAAAAATGACCAGAGCAAAAGAAAAAACTTTGACTCTTAACCTCCTCCATGATTAATCATATAACTTAAGCCTTCAAATCTTTTACAAATAAAGGAAAAGGGAAATTCAAAACTTTTCTGCCCTTTTCTGAGTTATGAATCCTCAAAACATGAGTTCCAAGCCTAAAGGCACCAGGCTCCACAGAAGTGCCCACCACACATGTTGTTTGAGGGCCGGTCATATATCACAAAAAGCAAAATAAGGCCAACAAATGAGAACAAAGGAACCACAAGGCCTTCGCAGCAGGCCTTATCACAGGGCTTATCTGCCACAACTGTGCACTGTGCACAGATTGCGTGCTGCCCCGTCTGATCTACACTGCCATCTAGGAGGCAGGAAAGAATGTTACCCTACTCAGAGAGTCAGTGAGGCAAGCTCAGGAAGACTCTAGAAACAACCTTCCTATTTGATAGCTTCACTAAAGTTTTTTCTATTAGCTTTTAATTATATGTGTAAATGCTGGGGCAGGGTCTTGTGCACTTGAGCACAGATGCCCATAGAATCCAGAGAGGGCATCGGCTCCCCTGGATCTGGTGTTACAGGCAGTCGTAAGCTGCCCAACATGGTGCTGGGAACTCTACTTGGTTCCTCTGCCACAGCAGTGTGCATTCTAACCACTGAGTTCTCTCTCCAGCCGTGCTATATGATAACATTTTAAGAAAGAAAAAGAAAAACAAAACCCTACACCTAAAATACAGTTTTACTGAGTATGGTAGTTCATGTCTGTAAGCCCAGCACTTGAAACTGGGACAAGAGGGTTGTCACAGGTTCAAGGCTTGGCTACAGAATGAGACTCTAGGCTAGAGTGAGATCCTGTCTCGAAAGATAAAATAAAAGTTAAAAAGTAACATAACAAAATGTAGTTTTTCCTTTCCAGAAAAGGAATAGAAATGTGTGGTTCCAAATGTATCAAGATCCTTTTAATGTAACTGCCCAGCTTCCTTCTTAATTTTATGGCCGACAGAAAGAGGATTTCAAGTAATTCCTTCACTTCCCCTAGTCTGGGAGGAGGATCCTTGCTGGCTCTCTGTAACCTCAAAAGAAACACCATGTTCTAATTCCACTGGGAAGAAAACATTAAGATCAATGAGAGCTCGAGCTGATGGCCCAGTGCACAAGTCTTTTCTACATGGGAGGTAAAGCTTGTCAGTCAGTATTCACCCACAGGTCAAGAGGCAAGAATTCTTAGCCAAAAATAGATTTTATTTGCCATTAAGCGGAAGTGACAGACAAGCACCACATAATCTGTTCTAATGCTGGACCCTCTGCATCCTGTGGCTCTGCTCCAGATGCCAGCAGATGGGAGGGTTTCCTTAACATGCATTTCAAGAAGGCAGTCAACCCATAGGCCAGGAGAGGTTCTGCTTGCATAAGCAAGGTCCTCAGGAGAGAGTGCCCAGGTGGCATGTGCCAAGCTAGGAGTACCCCTGTATTAGCAGAGGTTGAAAGGGCAATAACAATGAAGGCATGCACCTGGAGGTCCCCACTGGCTCTTGTCTAAGTGAGCGAGACAGAAGGCTGTGTTTTACTTCCTCCCCACTCATTCAAGTATGCCATAAACGGGAACATGCAAAGAAAAGGCGTCAATCTATCTGAGTGATCTGTGTCAGAGGAAAAGCCAAGGACACCGAGACACACATGCAGCACAGAGACACATGCAGAGCCAAGGCAGAGAGGCAGAGAGAACATTAATTGGTAGAAAAACAAACGCCCTGAAGGGGAGTTGGCACGACTGGATATTTACAAATAGTTGGGCCCTGTGCTGACAGCCAAGTCTCTTACTAAAACATGTATGAAGAGACACAGTGATATTAAAATAAACGTATTATATATTTTAATTACACCAAGTGGACTTTGTGGTCTGGAGAACAGATGCTTGGAGTGAAAGGATAACAAATACGTAGATGAGGTGGAAGGGAAGAAAACCAGGAGCCCCAGAGTGTAGACCGGGGATGAGGCGCAGGCAAGCAAGCTGTGGGTGATGGGAAGCAGGCCCTAGGAGAGCCCAGAAGTGTCAGCTCAGAGAGTAAGTTCCAGAGACAAGAAGCACACCCACTGCCCACCCCTGGCTCCACACAAGGCAGAGGGTATGCAAATCAAGTCCCTATCCCCTAGGGACATGGAGGAAACATGGGAGAAGTGGAAGGGACAGAATGAGCACAGGCCCTAATGATGCTCTAGATATACAAGGCTGGAAGAGATAAAATTAGATAAGACGAAGCTTAAGCCAGCAATTTGGAAAGAAAAGCAATCAGTTGAATTACAGAAAGCAATAGTCACAGGAGGGGAGGGAAGGAGAGGGGGAGAGTGAGCAAGGCCAGCTCACATACTCTCCCCACCCCCGGGAAACTTCTGGAAATAACTCAAGTAATCTCTGGGGGCCCCTCTAAAGAATTGAGTGATCTGGGGTACTTTCCTTGTAAGTTTATGTATGTGGAATCACTGTGAGGAGGTTCTCCAGAGCCTTATACAAAGACTCCATCCTACAAAAGGGAATTCTGTTTCCTACTCAGCCCACTGTGCCACGAGTAGGTACAAGGCAGGCATCTGCATGCAACCTTCATAGATCAACAGCATCACCTACAAAGTTCACACTAAAAACCACACAACTGAGGCACAAAAAAACTGCAATAAACTCTCCTACTGTGGGCCATGAGAGAGCTGGGGCAAGGGCATTACCATACAAATCTGGTGACCTGAGGTCGATCTTCAGAGAAAACCAAGATCAAAGGAGAGAACCAGCTCAAGGGCTGTCCTCCTGCCTCCACACACATGCCATGGACCACACAAACAATAACAATAATTGTTTAAATCTCATAATGTTTCAAGTAAGATTAAAGTTTTGTATTGGGCCTCATTCATAGCTACCCTGGGAGTCATGTGGCCAATAGACCTCAGGTTGGACCCACAGAGAATGGACTCAGCTTCTCTCCTAGAGCTTCATACATCTATGAATTTTCCAGTGTAAGTGCTCTAAAATGCACTGTGCCTATGGTGAATCTAGTATCCATAATTACCAGTGCTACTGTTGCCATCATTAAGTACCTAAAAATACGATGCCTGCCTCAGGGCCCAGCACAGAACAGACACCAAATAAAGACATTAAAAGCTACTTCTAAAAGTCAGTCTGAAAGGTGGCCATGACACCTAGGCAGCACACCCCAAATCTCACCCCCTCACACCCTAGTAAGACTAGCCAGTGCTGCACGCTCGGTGGCCCCAGCCTCTCGTGACGGGAGAAGGGCATTTCAGGACGCTGGGAAGCTTCCTCACACCTACCACAGGAAGAACAAGAGCAGCCTCAGGGATCCCGGGTCAGAACTGAAGGTCACCCTGCCAGGAATGTCATCTCAGGAAAACACTTCTTATAGAGAAAAATCTCCTTGGATGCATAATGCAAATGAGAAACCAGAAAGATGAGCTGGAAACCCTATGTGGTGGAGAATAACACAAAATAAAGGTTAGCTTAAATACAGTACTTGGGTAAACTGGGGGTGGGGTGGGAGGATGAGGAGATGAGAATATGAGGGACTGGGCTGGGTGGGTTGGGGACAGGATGGAGGGGGAGAGAGCAACGAAAGAGATGTCTTGATAGAGGGGGCATTTGGGGGTTAAGGAGAAACCTGATGCCAGGCAAACTCCCAGGAATCCACAAGGATGACCCCAGCTAAGACTCCTACCAATAGTGCCCGAGCTGCCTTCTCCTGTACTCAGATTGGTGGGTACCCTAACTGTCATCAGAGAACCTTCATCCAGTAACTGATGGAAGCAGATACAGAGATTCACAGCCAAGCACTGGGACTCCTGTTGAAGAGGAATTGTATGAGCCAGGGAGGTCAAGATCATAGCGGGGAAACCCACAGAGACAGCTGACCTAGCTCATGGGAGCTCACAGACAACAGTTAGGGAGCCCACATGGGACTGACCTAGACCCTCTGCATGTATGACAGTTGTGTAGCTTGGTCTGTTTGCGGGGCTCCTAGCAGTGGGATCAGAGTCTGTCCCTGGTGCTTGAGCTGGCTTTTGGGAACATACTCCCCACGCTGGGATGACTCTCCCAGTCATGATGCAGGGGGAGGAGCTTGGACCTGCCTCAACTTGATATGCCAATGGTTTTTGACTCAAGTGGGAGGCCTGCTACCCCTTTCTGAATAGATATGAAAGAGGAGTGGATGGGGAGGGGGCAGATGGGGTGAGGTAGGGGAGGGAATGGGAGAGAGGAGAGAAGGGAAAACTGTGGTCAGTATGTAAAATATATGGGAAAAAAATTTAATAAGAAAAAAATACAGACCTCTGTCCTAAATATTTTACTACAGCCATTCAAATCTGTTCCTATTTGGTAGCATGCCTCTATCAAAAATTATTTGAAAATATGAACCTGACCTATTGTTTAAGTGGTATAAAATTATATATGCTAAAGGTCATAGAAACACTAAGATTATCAAAATAAAATAGGGAACTACATCAGATTTTTTAAAAAGTGAGGAGGGGGCATGCCTTTTATTCCTAGCACCTGAGAGATAGAAGCAGGAGGATCTCTATGAGTTCGAGGCCAGCCTGGTCTACAGAGTGAGTTCAAGGACAGCCAAGGATACACAAAGAAACTCTGTCTCAAAAAACCAAAAAAGAAAAAAAAAAGTAAAGAGCTGGCTCAGCAGTTAAGAGCATGGGTTGCTCTTCCAGAGCACCAGGGTTTGACTCCCAGCACCTGCTGTCCATTACTCCAGGTCCAGGGAACCTGGTACCCTTTGCTAGCCTTCCCAGGTATCAAGCATACATGCAAAACATGCATGCAGGTAAAACATTCAAGTACATAAAGCTAAAAAAAAAAAAATTCTTAAGACAGAGAGAGAGAGAGAGAGAGAGAGAGAGAGAGAGAGAGAGAGAGAGAGAGACCGAGTGCAGACGGAGCAAGTCATTTGGAGCCAGCACGTAGTTTTCCTCTGCCTCCAAGTTCTTCCACTGGCTTTCCTCAACGGACTGTGACCTGGGATATGTAAGCCAAATAAACCTCCCCCAAGTTGCCTTTAAAAAATAAAGTAAAAATACATATTTAAAACTTGGCCAGTTCAGCAACTATAACCAAACAATAAATTCCACTCAGCTTCTTTGAAGCCAATACAAAAACAAAAACATGATTGGAAACCCAGATATCGTAAAGACCCGTAGAGAGATATCTCAGAGAAGCACAGAGTAGACATCAAAAGAAATCTGCCCTAGCAGAGGGCTTGTGCTGCTTGTTCTCATCTCAAACCTCAGTCACGCTTGCAGACTGCTCTGCCGGAGCCGCCCAGCACAAGGCCACAGCACAGGACCTCCTCCCGGCCTCGAGCGTGCTCACTCAAGGGTCCCACAGGAGAGGCCGTGAGGCCTGACCCCCAGCCTGACCCAGGAGGTACTGGGTTCAACTGGCCACCACCAGACCCATGTAGGCAGTGGCCCACTCTCAGGCTGCAGTTTTCTCTCCGATTCCACCTGGCTATCACAGTAGCAGCTCAAACTAAGGGAGAGTAGAAAACACAGCACGTTTACAGAGTATCTAAAGATATAAACAGCATTCATGCCTAAAAGCCAACTCAGCAATTTGACAAAAAAGTCATATTGTAGTCAATTTACTGAAAACCCAGGAGACTAAAGCATAAGAAGGTACAGAATTCTAGTTCTTTGAAGAATACCTAAAATCCCCAATACCCACCTCTTCGCTTCCTCTATTTTGAAATGGCTGATCCATACTCTCCCAAATTTTACGCACACCCCTCAACATACAGCCTCTGGGAGGCATGGCTGATGCCTCAGCAGGACGTGGTCATGAGCTCTGAAAGCAATGCCTAGGTTACCACAATTCTCAGAAATCATCAAGCCAGGTCTGCTGATATGGGCCTGTGATCCCGGGTACAGGAGAATCACAAAATCAAGGCCTATGTGAGCTATAGAGGGAGACCCCGCCTCAAAAGTTTAAAATGAGGAGGACTGTGCGAAGACAAAGAATATATTAAGTGGAGAGTTTGCCTAGCACCCTTGAAACCTTAGGTTCAATATTGCGTGTGTGTATGTAATGTGTGTATGTATGTGTATATATGTACATGTACATATGTGTATATATGTACATGTATGCATGTGTATATATATGTATATATAGTTAATTAGAAAGCCCTCCAGGAAGCAACTTTTGTAGCTCTGCATTCTCCTTCTCCCTTCATTGTTCTAAGCTCTCCAAAGAGGATACAGAATAAAACAGCCATTTACTGATGGAGGCTTGGTTCCAAAGGGACTCTCCTTTTGTAAATTCAATGAGACAAACACTGTGTAGCATGTCATTCCAGAACTTCAGCAATGCAGCTGGACAAACATCCCTGGCTGTAATGATCCCTGTGATCCTAGTCTGTAAGGCCACAATCATTTGAGAGAGCACATGCGGACGAGAGACGACACGAGCCTTACAGACCTGCTATTGGCTTCCATTAGCTTCTGCTGTGGGGAGAGACCTGAGCTACCTGGGTTCTAAGCACCAGCAGGCAGACTCCATCACACTTGTTTTAAAGGGAAGAAAAAGGAAGATGAGAAGGGCTGGCCTGCTTGGGGTTCCCGTCTGGGATTTGGTCCTGGAGCACCTGGCTCCAATAGCAATACCTTTTGTTTCAAGCCTAAAAAAAAAAGCTGAGGTCTGGAAACCACAAAGGAAGTTCTCTCCAAAGCCAGCAGACTGGGTAAGAAGGGAAGACTTCATTACCAAGAAGGTAACTGTGGAACTTTCATACAGCACACTCTGAGAGGTAAGAGTAACCTCGACCACTGGTTCTCAAGCGCCCTAATGCTGTGACCCTTCAATACCGTTCGTCACGCTGCAGTGACCTCCAACTATAAAATTATTTTCATTGCTACTCCGTAACTGTAATTTTGCTACTGTTATGAATCGTCATGTAAATATCTGATATGCAAGATGTCTAACATGAGACCCCTATGGGGGGGGGAGGTTAAACTCACAGGTAAAACCCACTGATCTAGAGGGTTAACTCAGACAAATTAAGCCCCCAAATAATTTAATCATGTTTTTCTCAGTCCAAATCATTTGCTCCAGCACTCCTCATATGCTAAATGCCCTGGCTTTTGCAGACACTACATTCTCCTCTGTGTATTTTAAAACCATCTTTTGCTATAATTAACTAAAGCATACCTAAGAATGTCAAGGTTTTCTTAAGCATCATTTGCTGTCACTTTTTAAAAGTCAGAGCCCGATTATTTCTGTGATCTCAACCTTGTCTTCTCAGGCACCACCCAGAACATATTATTGTCTGGGATTTATTAAACACGTGCAGAGAGTGGATCCCAAAGGAAAAAGAGACACTTGATCACAGATTCTCAGGCTGCCATGTGGTTACTGTGAGCTAGAAGCTTCTTACTGCCTTTACCTGAGTAATCTCGGAGCTCAGCAAGCTGGCTACCACATGCAGAACCATGGCTTACAGTCACAGCTCGGCATTGCTCAGGGACAGTCAACACATCACACCAAGGAATGGCTTTTACTGGATGCATTCCACTTTCACACCAGCATAAAGCCAAAAAAAAAAAAAAAAAATCCTAAGTCAGACAGACCACCATAAGTCAGGGGCCATCTGTAGGAAGCCAAGGACTGTGAGTCCTAAGTCAGAGAGGATGTTGGGGGCCATGACTTCAAACAAAAGCCTTCAAGAATGGGGAGGATGAAGGGTGACACAGGAGGTGAATGTAGTGCTAAGGAACCTTTTCTATTATGGACGCAATCCCATGCCCCTTCAATTAATGAATGTAATGTTCCCCAGAAAAGCAGAGCCCACTAAGGTAAGGCCTGTAACATTTGGGAACTGCACACCACCCCACAGCTGTCTCTACCTACAGTTCACAGAAGGGGTGCTAGCAGGAAAGAGACACAACCTGTCAATCACAAACCTCCAGATGCTCCACACAATGCTGGGGTTTCTTGCTTACAGGTGCCAGGCTTCGCCCACGATAAATTCAACCTTCTTGGGTTCTTGGAAGAAAAATTAGAGAAAACATCTTCCTGACTCATACAGTCCCACACTTACGACAAAGCTCAAAATTAGTACTGGTGGACATGGGCTGGATGTGCACCCAAATGTGCCCCAAACTCTTTCTGTGACCACCACTCTTTTCTGAGCAGCAACACTGGAGGCACGAGGCTGTCATTCTCAAGTCTCCCTCCCTCCATCATTACCAAAGCACAGCCCCTATCTCCTCGGAACCGACCATCTCAGCTCTCTGACCTCCTTTCTGTATTGGAACCTCTTCTGAGTTAAACTGAATCCACAATCCTTATGTCAGCCAGAAATCACAGTCAGAGTGGCAACCTACGATGCCTCCGACATAAATGGAAAGTATTTTATTTTCCCAGAAGCAATTGCAAACTTGACACAAAATAATTCTAGCTGGCTTATGACTAAGCTTTTATTCGAGAGAAATGAAACCAAAAAGGAATATAGAGGGAAAGGGTGAGATTCAAATACTCGCATATAATAAAGCATATAAATTGAACAGGCCATAAACTACAAATGATTGGCAACTGAAGAATTCATTGCCAGTGTTACAAGAAATTGCAGAAACTACAGAAACACAATTTTAACATAAGTGATGGTATGAATTGCTCAACCCACTGGCAATGTTTTCCAGCATCTCGGCTGTATTACTTCACACACAACAAATATGCTGTTCTGTAGATATTGCCTAAGTGAATAAGCACAAATCTTACATAATCAGTGAAATAATTCTACTTCTTTTAGAGTAGCTGTGCTCAAACATAAGAAAACGCGAGCTCTATTGTTAGCCATGCCATAGTAAATAGTATAAAACTGCTCTTCGTTTTTATTCAAACCCTGATGTCAAAACCAAAGACTTGATAAGAACATGCATACCAAGACCCGTAACAAAATATTTTTTAAAAAATCTAACTCGTCAACATATAGAAAGGGAATTAAGATCAAGTGGGGTTTACGATGGAAACACAAATATTCAATGGGTTCAAAGAAAAGAAACACTATGATTATCCTAGTATGTCCAGAGAAGGTATCTAGTAAGATTCAGCATCCTTTCATAACAAAAACACTTATCAACGTGAAACAGGACACTTTCCTAACCAGTACTAACCACCTGTGAAAAACTCACAACTCACTGCACTCTGTGAGGAAAGAACACTTCCTCCCAGTTCAGGAAGGCAGCAAGGCTAGCTGCCTTCTACACTCTATCTCAACTCTGCTCTGGAGGTTCCGGCCAATGCTCTAAAGCAAGAAAATATATGTACACACATATACACACATGCATATATATACCATACACATACACAATACACAATATGCCATACACATATACACACAAACATATACTTACACACACATATGCCAATGCAATACACATATACACAAATACATATATACATATACATACATACATACACCCATACACAGATACAAACACATGAACATATACATACACAAATACACATAAACACACACATACATATACAAACAAATATATACACAAACACACACATAAATATGGAAAAGAACAAACTAAAAACTGTCTTTATTATTAACACCATGATAGTGTGTAAAGGAAATCTTAAAGAATCTTTAAACAAATATTGTAACTAATTAGTCATTTTGACCAAACTGGTGCAAGTTTTCATAGATCCAAGCAAGAAGATTGTTCATAAATGCTCTTTATAATATGTAGAAGCTATAGGGATAAACCCACCAAAACGTGTGTAAGACTATCACATAACATTGATGAGATTTAAAGGAAAATCCAAATAAATGGAAAAGGTCAACTTTGCATCCGTATTGCTGAGATGCTGCTCTGAACCTGCCCTACAGATTTAATCTTGTCTCAATCAAGATGCCAGAAGCCTACTGTGTAGAAATTTATAGTGTGAGTTTAAATTTTCTATTGATATGCAAAGAACATAAAATAATTTGAGGAGAAAAAAAGAACAAAAATTGGCACATTAATGCCACTAATTTTAAGGTTTACCATAGTAATCAACAGTATAGAAACAGCATGAAGGTAACGGACCGATGGAACAAAACATGCTAGAGAACGTCTACTGTATTTATATGGTCCATTGAGTTTTTCCAAAGGTACCAAAGCAATTCAATAAAAACATGAAAATGCTTTCAGCAGTCACTGGAATAACGGAAGAGCGGCTGGTCTGTGTGGGGAGTAACTGACAGCTACCTCACACCACAGAAAAATAACTAATTTGGAATGGGCAAAAATCTAAATTTATAAGCTGAAATACACTAAATATACGGCGGTTCCCAACCTGTGGGTCATGACCTCTTTGGGGGCCACATATCAGATATCCTACATTATGATTCATAACAGCAGCAGAATTACAGTTATGAAGTTGCAACAAAATAACTTTACAATTGGGGTCACCACCACTGAGGAATTACTAAAGGGTCACGGCACTAGGAAGTTGAAAACCACTGCCCTAGAAGAAAATGTAAGAGTATCTTTGCTTCTTAGAATCTGTTGTAGTATTGATAATACAAAAAAATCAGAATTTATTTCAAAATGAAAAGCAACTAGCGGGTGACTGTGTGATCTAGAATGATATATGGTAGCCATACTCTAAGTTTTAATGAATAGCGGCTTTATTATGCACAGGGCAAGTAAAAGTATAGGAATAGCAAGCAGCAGATAAAAAGGAGGAGGAGATAGAAGAATATCCTCGAGAGTTCGCAATACCCAGCAGAGACAACTGGAGTAGCCCAATTCGGACAGCAAAGGTGACATCATCAAATGAGGACCAACCAATGGCATTATCAGCAACCAGCTGGGGACTCTCCCCATGACTGGACATCTATCTTCCCATTCCCACTGCGGTATTTTATGTCCTGACAAACAACAGTGACCACTGAGCACCTGCTGCTATGGTGTACCCTACACCTGTCCTTAAGGACGTGACGTTTCTAGTTCTGGGATGTTGTTTTACTGTCCACTGCCTCTCTACCACAGCATGGGCAGCTGAGGGACTAGTCCGTCTCAGGACACTTTGAAACAAACATGCTTGGGTATGAAATGAAGGAGGGGGCAAACCCACTTCGGTAAGCTTCTCCGTGAGCTTAAACAGCACATGATAATTTACCAATACTGTACATGTTAGGGCTATACCTCAGCGACAATACTGTACATGTTAGGGCTATGCCTCAGCGACAGAGCATTTGCCTACAATGACCAAGACCCTGGATTTAATTCCTAGCACTGGGAAAAAGTTAAAAGCAATAAAATTAGATATCTCTTCAAATCCTTTATAATTCAAGTTTTCTTTTGGTTATAAATTTAATGTGGTCCAGCTAGATATATACCAGAACAATTCCAGAAGTTTCTAAAGCTTTTTTAAAAAAGAGAATACTGTTGTATGGAGCATTGCTTACTTAATTCTATTGAATAACATATCCAAATAAGGGCAAAGGTGCAAGTACAGTTGCAAATAAAAGAACTACACTTAAGAAAGAATCCTCTTCAGGGTTTAATTAAAGTAAAAATTAAGAAAAACAATAACTGTCAAGATACAAAACACAAAACAAGAAAAATAAGTAATAAAAACAAAAAGTAGAGTCTCTTCCTGTAAAATGTTTTCTGTTCACACCACATATTATTGAATTTTTCCCCGATCAGATGGAAATATTTGCTATAGAACAGAAAATGAGGCAATTACTGACCACATCAAAAGTTCTAATGTTATCTAGCTCAGCTCACATCAACTTTCACCCAGTGCCCTGTGGCAGGGGCACTGACCACCAACGTCAGAGAAAGAATGGATGTTCAGTCCAGACTTCCCAGTTCCAGGAAGCTCTTCCCATGGGACGTCTGCATTCCATGAGCAGTCCATTTCATTGTGGCGCGAGGACCCCTCCAATACTTGAGTGTGTGCTGCCCACCAGAACCAACCAAGGTTTCTCAAAGCCGTGCCACCCCTAGCTGGGTTCACAAGTCAGCTGTAACTTTTGAAAACCTGTGCTTGTGACATGATATTTGACAAAAAAAAAAGCCGCCAGACATACGACATAAACTATAGAATTCCATTTATAATGACATAGACAACTGTATATGATGCACACAGAAACAAAAATAGTGATTTTGTGAGTGAGTCTGGATGAGTGGGAGTGGGTGTGGGCAAGAAAGGAAACCCCTGGACCGATCAAACTTTCTGTTTGTGTGTGTGTGTTCATTAAGCAATACACATCACAAGTATGCCCTTTATGTATCTCACAGTATAAATGGCATATCTCAAAAACACCTGCTGTGCTTTTCTCTAGACAGGATATGAAAATATCAGTGACTATCTAGATCAGAGGCATGGGTCAAGGTTTTGAGTATCTTTATAGAATGCCCATCCTATAAAACCAGGCAACCTGATTTTAGTATCAACTGTCAATAAACAATAAAAAATCATTTGCCCTAAAACTGCCTAATAATTGACAAGCTAGTGTTTTGACTAATCTATATGTTTCTAGAAGTCTTGAAATACAGTCCTATCAAAAAACAAGCAAGCAAGAAATCCAGAGCAGTGTTGATACTGCGCTAATGACAGTCAACTAGTCAGCTAGACACGCTCCTTTTGTTCAAGTAATTAATGCTATAACTATGGTCCTATGCTCTAAGTACAAACACTATGCAAGGCTTTAAGGAGAGCTTTAGACAGGAACACACGAGGCATTGCTAGTCGATCAAGAGCTGAGTGTCTTTGTACTGGTTCACAGCCATCCAATTCTCTGAGAAATCTTTACCTGGATTTAGCATAACCAAGACAAATGACTTGAAACTGCTTAGACAAGCTGTTCCATATTCTAATTGGGAAACTACTTGACTATAACCGAAGTGTGTTAACTTGACTGATGTTATTTCAAGCAATACAAATTGTAGTAATTTGTTTTAATGGCAGAAGAGGTTTGCAAATACATAACTGATCAATCAAGCCAATGAACAAGACAGAAGCGAAGGGACAATTGCGTCCACTACAGAAACTCAACGTTTATCGGGATGAGCTGCACCATATGGCTCTCTAAGCAAATCCATCAAAAGCTGTGGTGCATATCTGAGAAATCCAACAAACTGGATCAAAAAAAGCCATGCTGGAGGAGCAGAACATTCCAAGGGACGTGGAACACCCAAAAAGACTCCTGAGAGCAGGCCTTGCCCTATAACTTTCTAGTCACTATGTCCTTGGTAGCTCACGCCATCTTTCTGAGCCCCAAGTGTCCGTCTATAGAGCAGCAAGCACTTCGGACTCCAGCCTCACTTCCCGAGCTTGTCAGAAGGATCCAATGAGAGAAGAGAAGGAGCTCCTCTACCTGTGCTGCGCATCAAGGAGGCTCTTGGTGGACATGCTCCCAGGAGAGAAGAGTTCCCAGGTTCACAGAACATTAACCCTGGTACAAGATTTCAAGAGATCACCTGACAGCACACCCTGCGTATCTGACAAGCTAGGCCGCTCAACAGTCACCTCTGACGCTGCTTCTACATTCTGGTCCCATGAGGTGGTTACTGTTTTAAAGACAAAAGTATCCAAGGCTTGGTGATGAAGTCAAAACATTCGAGGCGGTTGCTCTCTCACAGCCCTAAAGCTTCTATCACTGCCCGGCTATGCAGAACTGCAGACAGATTAAGACGTGTTTATCCGAGTAACATGGCCAACTGCCCTCACTTACCTTTGTGTGGCTTAGAATTCAAACAGTTGTCATCCTAAAGATTCCTGATACTAAATCCCTAATGCTCACCGGCAAGAACAATGTTCTCAAGAAAAAGAAGATGCTGGATCCAAATCCAAGTGCAGTCAAACCTGCGGACTACATCACTTCAGAATTCACATCAGAATAAACTCTGGCCAAGAGTCTATCAGTTAGAAATACAACCCCAACAGTGGGTCAGGCCAGAGGTCAGGCCTGACCATGTTAGAACTGTCTAGCAATCAGGGCTTGAGTTTCTATTACTAGGCAATTTAGGGAAAAACTTCTCCTTCCGTGGGTCTTGAGGTAAAGCACAAGACGTGGGCTGGTCAGCCAACACTCCATGGCCTTCTGCTCATGACAGGTTCAGACTACACATGTGATCTAACCTGAATCAATACAATAAAGAAGTCTGCCTGGGAGGCTGGACCAAGACTCACACTTTCCTCCACTGAAGCGAGGTGGAATCTCTGGAAAGAAGATGGAAGGATGGAAGCTTAAACACTGTTGGCCACCTCCTGCAATTATGAGGGGAGGGCAGTCGGCACATAGGAAGTAGAACCAGAATGGGGAGAAAGAAACCAGATCCCAGTGACATCATTTGAGCCCCTGCGCTTACTCCAGGATTTACCACTGGACGGGTCAGTTATGTGAGCCAATACATTCTTTTCTCACTTAACCCTGTGCTGGTTGGGCCCATTACTGGTAACCAGTGGAATCCTTACACACGTGAAGGGTTGTCTGCCCCGTTGAACTAAAGCTCCTTGTATTCAGAGACTGACTTCTGACTCTTCAGTGCACTAGCCTGACTCTTGGCACACTCTGCGAGCTCCAGATATACAGGAATTAAATAGGTCACCTTCAGGCTTTGCCAAGAAAAACATATTCCTGAAGTAAAAGATAACAAAAACCATATATTGATCATTTCATCACCAGTTCTAGCAAACTCCTGCTAGATTCCCGACATCCCTCCTGGACAACCATGGCGCCCTAGCTCCTCCTCTGCCTCCTTGTGCCCCTCTTCCTTAGGAGACAGCTTTGTGAAGGGAACAGGATGAGCGCATGCCCTCACCTAGCCCTGCTGTTTCATTTTAAAATGGAGGTGACACTATTTGTCATAGTGTCAGTAATAGACAGAAAGCATTTATTTATAGGGACTGTGCTCATTCACGGTCGCAGGAGCCTTCTACATTCCCAAAGAGCTAAGCAACAGTTATGAGCTGGAGGCAAAAGTAAGGTCTTAGTATGTAATCCTAGTCGACCAAGAGGTTAGCTCCTAGCCAACAGGAACAGGAACTGGAGTCTTTCTTTACTGACTCAAGTAGGGCCATGGCAGACCTCTACTGCCTACAAAAGAAGTTGTCAGAAACTTTTCTCTAAAATTAAATCTTAAGTAAAAGCTCAACATACAAAGGATGGAGGGAAAGACGGAGACCAAGCAAGCAAGCGAGCAAGAGAGGACTCTGTGGGCAGTGCCAGCCAAGGGGCCTGAGTCCACACTCCCTACCATCTACCACAGCTCCAAGCTTCCTGCCCCGTGTTATCATTGCTTCTCAGAGGATATGAAAATCAAGGAATGAGCATCAAATTAATACACAGCTGAAAGTCATGGCTCAAGTGAGTGTTTAAAACCATTTCCATTTTCCTTGGCTGAAAAGGCCAGATATCCACAGGCTATGTGAAAAGGAAAACAAAGGCAGGCAGCCAAGCAATTCCGCCTAAAACCTCCTCTGCTCCAAATGGAGAAACTCAGCCCTGGTCAGTGCTGAGCAAGGAATTCATTAAGATGAACCCCAACAAGGCTTCAGAGGTGAGCTGCACAGGTGCCCTGACCCAGGTCACATCTCTACTCAAGACCTTGTCCCTAGAGCCCTGTCCTTAATAACTGATCTGGAAGTACACCAGCTACACCTAGGATATTTTCAGCCATTTTGAAGATTTCCACACAGATCTCTTCCTAAACTGCCTTTCAAGAGCTACACTTGTGCATGAGTTTATCTTGCAGCTTGCGTGCTGGTGCAGCTGGTGCCTGTGCAACTCCCACTGTGATGTTACAACTTCCAAACTGGGATTGATAATATTTCTGAAACGCAGAGGGAATAGACTTCATTCCTCAGACACCCATCACAATGGGACTTCTCCCAGAAGAGAGAATTGTCACAGACATTTGCCCGCAGAACATTCTGTGCCAGGCCCTGAGCAAGGAGAGAAGCCATGCTGTCCTTGCCCTCAAGGCTGGGTCCAGTGGAGGTAGCTGACCTTCACAACAACAAGGCTCTTTGTTTTCAGGAGCTGTCTTTTAAATCAAGGGCAGATCTCCCTTCAAAAAACAGATCCTGCAGATAGGCTAGGCAGCAAAACAAGAGCCCTGGTGATCTTGCCATAATTGAGAGATTTCTTAATCTTGGAGGTAGGATTGGTGCCTGATGTGGGCTAAACAAATTAATATCTAAGGTCAGGCAGTTTCTACAAGAAGTTCCTTTGCTTGGTGGTGCATCCAAAGTGCTAGACTTTGTGAGACTGGAGCACAGCACGCGGTGTTTGGAATGTGTATACGACAAGGTACCATAGACCAAGAGTCTAACCTGGGTTTGACCACTAATGATTTTCTATGATCTTAGTGAACATGGGCACTGCCCACAGTGAGCTAGGCCCTCCTACATCTATCAAGAAAATATACCACAGACTTACCCACAGGCCAACTGGGGGGACATTTTTTCAACTAGGGTTCCCTCTTCCCAAATGACTTTAGTTTGTCAAGCTGACATACAACTAGCCAAGGACACGTGTCTGTTGGCTGACAGAAGGATGGACACTTGTCCCGGTACTAGTAACCAAGTCTAGAAAGCACACAGAGGAAGTGTCTCAGTCACAGAAGGCACCCACCATCTAGCCAGAGGGAGATACTGCCGGGAAGCCCAGAGGCACCTGCACCTGCATGAGAAGAAAGCTCGAGTGGCATTGCCCACAGGGTGAGACATGAGAGACAGTGGGGAGCCAGGGTAACGAGGCGAGGGTGACACCTGGGTGGAGGTGAATCAGAGGCTAGGCATGACTGGAGCCTGAACTGTCCAAGAGAAGCTGCTGAAATGACGGAAGCATCCCTCATGCATGCTGCCTGCTAGCCATACACAGCAGGGAATGGTAGTGTATACTTGATTTCAGTCATTTTAAGTTCTTTTGGCTACTCGTCATTTTATGCTAATGGACAGTGTGGTCCAATGCTGTCCTCACAAGCAGAGTATGCTTTGAAAAAAAGGACCAAATTCCTAAAGAACTCTTGTCTAAAAATAAATGGCGTAGTTGAGCATGGCATTTGCTGCCTGTAATCCAGCACATAGCAGAGGTAAAGGCATGAAGACAGAGTTGGGAGGATAGCCTGGGCTACACACACACACACAGAGAGAGAGAGAGAGAGAGAGAGAGAGAGAGAGAGAGAGAGAGAGAGAGAGTGTCATGGAAGTGCTTTAAGTCAGTTGCATTTGTAAATATATATATATAGATATATGTATAGATATATATAGTTTGAAGTCTATGTGCTTTGAGCCTCTTAATTCTCTTTTCCTAAATACGTCACCTAACCTTCCTGTCTCCCAAAAATAGAGCACAAGAATAATAAGAGCTGCAAAGAAAAAGGTCAAGTAACATATAAAGACAAACCTATCAGAATTACACCTGACTTCCCAATGGCAACAATAAAAACCAGAAGATCCTGGTCAAGGGTTATGTAGCCATTAAGAGACCATGGATGCCATGGAGGACTAGATGGCAGGAAAAAAGCAAATTGAGAGCTGAAATCAACAAAACAAAAAAAGAAAACAATAACAATACAAAGAACCAATGAGACAAAGAGTTGATTCTTCGAGAAAATCAACAAAATAGATAAACCTTTATCCAAACTAACCAAATGGCAGAGAGAAAATATCCAAATTAACAAAATCAGGAATGAAAAGGGGGACAAAACAACAGACATGGAAGAAATGCAGAGGATCATCAGGTCATACTTTGAAAACCTGTACTCCACAAAATTGGAAAACTTAAAGGAAATGGACAACTTTCTGGATAAATATCACTTACTAAAAATAAATCAGTCACAAAAGTCTCCCAACTCCAGGACCAGATGGCTACAGTGCAGAATTCTATTAGATTTTCAAAGAAGAACTAATACCAATACTCCTCAAATTGTTTCACACAATAGAAACAGAAGGAACATTGCCAAACTCTTTTTATAAGGCTACAATTACCTGATACCCAAACCACACAAAGACATTACTAAGAAAGAGAATTACAGACCAATCTCATTCATGAACATTGGTGCAAAAATACTCAATAAAATACTGGCAAACCAAATTCAAGAACACAACAGAAAACTCATCCACCATGATCAAGTAGGCTTCATCCCAGAGATGTAGGGATGGTTCAACATATGAAAAATCTGTCCATGTATCCTACCATATAAACAAAATGAAAAAAACACATGATCATCTCATTAGATGCTGAAAAAGTCTACAACAAAATACAGTAATCCTTCATGATAAAAGTCTTGGAGAGAGCAGGGAAACAAGAAACATACCTAAACATAATAAAGGAAATATACAGCAAGTCAACAGCCAACATCAAACTAAATGGAGAGAAACTCAAAGCAATCCCACTGAAATCAGGAACAAGACAACATTGTCTGCTCTCTCCATATCTATGCAATACAGTACTTAAAGTCCTAGCTAGAACAATAAGACAAAAAGGAGACTAAGGAGATACAAATTGGAAAAGAAGAAGTCAAACTCTTACTATTTGCTGATGATATGATAGTTTACATAAGTGATCCCAAAAATTCTACCAAGGAGCTTCTACAACTCAAAAACATCTTCAGTAATATATCAGGATACAAGATTAACTCAAAAAAAATTTAGTAGCCCTCCTTTACACAGATGATAAACGGGCTGAGAAAGAAATCAGAGAAACATCACCCTTCACGACAGTCACAAATGACATAAAATATCTTGGGGTAACTCTAACCAAACAAGTGGAAGACTTGTATGACAAGAACTTTAATCTTTGAAGAAAGAAATTGAAGAAGACACCAGAAAATGGAAAGATCTCCCATGCTTTTGGGTAGGTAGAATTAACATTGTAAAAATGGAAATCTTACTGAAAGCAATCTACAGATTCAATACAATGCCCATCAAAATCCCAGAAAAATTCTTCACAAACCTCAAAAGAACAGTACCTAACTTCATATGGAAAAACAAAAACCCAGGATAGCCAAAACAATCCTGTACAATAAAACAACTTCTGGAGGCATCACAATCCCTGACTTCAAACTCTACTACAGAACTATAGTACTGAAAACAGCCTGGTTTTGGCATAAAACAGACAGGAGGATCAATGGAACCAAAGACCCGAATATCAACCCACATGCCTACGAACACCTGATTTTTGAAAAAGAAGCAAAAAAATATCAAATGGAAAAAAGAAAGCATATTTAACAAATGATGCTGGCATACTGGATATCAACAAGTAGAAGAATGAAAATAAATCCATATCTATCACCATGCACAAAATTCAAGTCCAAATGGATCAAAGATCTCAACATAAAACCAACACACTGAACCTCATAGAAGACAAAGTGGGAAGTACATTGAATGCATTAGCACAAGAGACCACTTCCTAAATATAACATCAGTAGCACAGACACTGAGACAAACAATTAATAAATGGTACCTACTGAAACTGAGAATTTTATGTAAAGCAAAGGACATGGTCAACAAAACAAAATGAAAGCCTACAGAATGGGAAAAGATCTTCACTAATCCCACATCAGACAGAGGTCTAATCTCCAAAATATACAAAGAACTCAAGAAACTGATCATCAAAAGAACAAATAATCCAATAAAAAATGGGGTACAGACCTAAACAGAGAACTCTCAACAGATGAATCCAAAATGGCTTAAGGAAATATTCTTTAGCTATCAGAGAAATGTAGATCAAAATAACTCTGAGATTCCTTCTTACACCTGTAAGAATGGCTAAGATCAAAAACACTGATGACAGCTTATGCTGGAGAGGATGTGGGGTAAAGGGAACACTTCTGTATTGCTGGTCAGAGTGCAAACCAGTACAGCTGCTTTAGAAATCGGTATGGCGATTTCTCAGAAAATTAGGAAACAACCTACATCAAGACCCAGTAATAGCATTTCCAGGATTATACCCAAAGGATGCTGAATCGTGCCACAAGGACATGAGTTCAACTATGTTCACAGCAGCATTGTTTGTCATAGCCAGAACCTGGAAACAACCTAAATTCCCCTCGACCGAAGAATGAATAAGGAAAATGTGGTACATTTACACAATGGAGTAATAATCGGCATTAAAAATAGTAATAATAAGGACATCTTGAAATTTGCGGGCACATGAATGGATCTAGAAAACATCTTATTGAGTGAGGTAACCCAGACCCAGAAAGACAAATATAATATATACTCACTCATAAGTGGCTTTTAGACATAAAGCAAAGAAAAATAAGCCCACAAATCACAATCTCAGAGAACCTAGACAACAAAGAGGCCCCTAAGAGAGATATACATGAATCTAATCTACATGGGAAGTAGAAAAAGACATGATCTCCTGAGTAAATTGGGAGCGTGGGGATCATGGGAGGGGGGTAGGGGGGGTAGAAGGGGAGAGGGGAGGAAGGGAGGGGAGCAGAGAAAACCATATAGCTCAATAAAAACAATTTAAAAAATAGAATGCAAGCCAGGCAGTGGTGGTGCATGCCTTTAATCCCAGCACTCGGGAGACAGAGACAGGTGGATCTCTGTGAGTTCAAGACCAGCCTAGCGTAGAAGAGCTAGCTCCAGGACATGCTCCAAAGCTACAGAGAAACCCTGTCTAGAAAAACCAAAAAGAAAAAGAAAAAAAGAAAAAAAAAACAGAATTCTGGCAATTCTAATGTCTATTATTCAACGAAAGAATAAGAAAAACATGGGGTGCCTATACAATGGGAGGTTATTCAGTCATCAAAATGATACTTGGTGTGACAGATGAACCTTGAACAATATGCTATGCAAGATGACGAGGTCACCTGTTTTACGAGCCCATTTATATCAAATATTGATGGGGTCAGAATAAAGAGTACATCATATGCAGAGGTTGGACAGGGTGATGGATAGACTGTAAGGGGGACAGCTAATCGACTTAGGTTAAGGGGGATGGGCTTAAGGTTGGTTTTGATAATAGTTACTCAGTTCTGTGGATATAGTAAAAATAACTGGATTGTACATAAAACTTGTGAATTATGTGGTAAATGAATATCTTACTCAGTGAGGCTTTTTTTTTTTAAGGAGGAGGAGGGAGAGGAGAGAGAAAGAAAAATCTAAAGAAAGGAAAAATCTGAGTGTGCCCACTTCCTACACGATTAACCGTGTTCTCTTTCTCCTCAGGTCCTAGCGTGAGGCACTAGTGGCCAGAACTGCTCATCAGAGCCTGCCTGCCTGCAGAACAATGACTTAGGTCAGACATTCCCTTATGAGTGAGGGCGGGACCTTCGTAAGGCAGACTGTGCTGTCTCACTCAACAAGAGTAGAATATTGTTACAGGTAATACTAAGTTGTCCTAACTTTTCTGATATTAAAAATGTACTTTTCTTTAAAGGGAGAGGGGGCATGGGGAATCAACCCAGAAATGTACCATCTCCAAGTCAAGCCCAGAGAGCCCTGCTGGCGGCCAGAGTTAGCGCAGTTCCGTAAAGCAAAGACAGCTGGAAGAGTCAGTAGAACTGCTTCCACTCTGCAGGAACTCCAGGTCTGAGTCCCTGGACTGGCCTTTCTCTAGGGGTGGCATGAAGGAGTGCCCTGCTAGGGAATAAAACAGCTCAGGGAGCATTTTCCTGGGCCCAGAGACTAAAGACAAAAGCTGGGGTTCAAGAAATCTGAGCACAGAAGGAAGCTGGAGCAGGACTAGACTTCAGATTTGGAGAACTGTGACAGCAAAGCAGAAGGGCTGTTTTGTTTAATAAACACACCAGAATCATGTAAACACGTGACCCCTTCCAAGGAGCGAACCTCGGGAGCCAAGCGCACAATTCTGACGGTATTGCCATTCCTCAGAACATGTTCTAGAAGACCTTCTTCAGAGCCCCTGACACATTCCATTGAAGAGCATCAAAAGCAGGAAGACAGCTTCTCTGAAGACAGATGTTACTTTCTTCCAAACATCCAAGTGTTTCTCTCTGAGCTGGCTGGAGAGTAAGGTTGGCCTTAACCCTGGATTGCCCATCTCCAGTCAAAAGAAGGCAAAGTCAAACAGCGTAATAGGGTCTGGCTGCAACCCTGAAGACATGTGTCCCTGTCTGGAGGCATTACCATCCCTGACTTCAAACTCTATTACAGAGCTACAGTATTGAAAACAGCTTGGTACTGGCATAAAAACAGAGAAGTCGACCAATGGAATCGAATAGAAGACCCTGACTTTATCCCACAAACCTATGAACACCTGATTTTCGATAAAGGAGCTAAAAGTATACAATGGAAAAAAGAGAGCATCTTCAACAAATTGTGCTGGCAAAACTGGAGGTCAATCTGTAGAAGAATGAAAATAGATCCATATCTATCACCATGCACAAAAATCAAGTCCAAATGGATTAAAGACCTCAGTATCAGTCCGAACACACTGAACCTGATTGAAGAGAAAGTGGGAAGTAGTCTACAACACATGGGCACAGGAGACCACTTCCTACGTATAACCCCAGCAGCACAGACACTAAGGGCATCATTGAATAAATGGGACCTCCTGAAACTGAGAAGCTTCTGTAAAGCAAAGGACACTGTCACTAAGACAAAAAGGCAACCCACTGACTGGGAGAAGATCTTCACCAACCCCGCAACTGACAAAGGTCTGATCTCCAAAATATATAAAGAACTCAAGAAACTAGACCGTAAAAGGCTAATCAACCCAATTATAAAATAGGACACTGAGCTGAACAGAAAATTCTCAACAGAAGAAGTCCAAATGGCCAAAAGACACTTAAGATTATGCTCAACTTCCTTAGCGATCAGGGAAATGCAAATCAAGACAACTTTAAGATACCATCTTACACCTGTCAGAATAGCTAAAATCAAAAACACCAATGATAGCCTTTGCTGGAGAGGTTGTGGAGAAAGGGGTACACTCATCCATTGCTGATGGGAATGCAAACTTGTGCAACCACTTTGGAAAGCAATATGGTGGTTTCTCAGGAAATTCGGGATCAACCTACCCCTCGACCCAGCAATACCACTCTTGGGAATATACCCAAGAGATGCCCTAACATACAACAAAAGTATATGCTCAACTATGTTCATAGCAGCATTGTTTGTAATAGCCAGAACCTGGAAACAACCTAGATGCCCTTCAATGGAAGAATGGATGAAGAAAGTATGGAATATATACATATTAGAGTACTACTCAGCAGTAAAAAACAATGACTTCTTGAATTTTGCATACAAATGAACGGAAATAGAAAACACTATCCTGAGTGAGTTAAGCCAGACCCAAAAAGAGGAACATGGGATGTACTCACTCATATTTGGTTTCTAGCCATAAATAAAGGACATTGAACCTTTAATTCGTGATCCTAGAGAAACTAAATAAGAAGGTGAACCCAAAGAAAAACATATAAGCATCCTCCTGAATATTAACCTTCATCAGGCGATGAAAGGAGACAGAGACAGAGACCCACATTGGAGCACCGGACTGAAATCTCAAGGTCCAAATCAGGAGCAGAAGGAGAGAGAGCACGAGCAAGGAACTCAGGACCGCGAGGGGTGCACCCACACACTGAGACAATGGGGATGTTCTATCGGGAACTCACCAAGGCCAGCTGGCCTGGGTCTGAAAAAGCATGGGATAAAACCGGACTCGCAGAACATAGCGGGCAATGAGGACTACTGAGACCTCAAGAATAATGGCAATGGATTTTTGATCCTACTGCACGTACTGGCTTTGTGGGAGCCTAGGCAGTTTGGATGCTCACCTTAATAGACCTGGATGGAGGTGGGTGGTCCTTGGTCTTTACACAGGGCAGGGAACCCTGATTGCTCTTTGGGCTGCTGAGGGAGGGGGACTTGACTGGGGGAGGGGGAGGGAAATGGGAGGCAGTGGCGGGGAGGAGGCAGAAATCTTTAATAAATAAATAAATAAATAAATAAATAAATAAATAAATAAATAAATAAATAGACATATGTCCAATGTCACTGGTGCAGCCCTAGAGAGAGTGCTCTGAGTATGTTGGGATGCTAGGCAATCCTAGGCTCTCTCCAAGGGTCTGGGTGTTGGGGAGAGCTCTTACTATCCCCAGCGCTGTTCCCAGGTGGAAATAAAGACTCCTTTGAGGAAAATAGTCAGGGGCTGGCAAGATGGCTCGGTGAGTGTGTGCTTGCCACCAAGCCACATGACTGAGTTTGATACTCAAGACCCACATGGTGAAAGGAGATAGCTGACCCCTGCAAACTGTCGTCTGGTCCCTACACATGTACCATAGCACATGAGCACACACACACAGAGATACACAGACATACACACACACACACATACACACACAAATTTAAAGAAAGTAATCAGGGGATGGAGATATCTCTCAGTTGGTGGAGTGCTTGCCTAGCACCCCAAAAGCCTGGGTCTGATCCTCAGCACTGCATAAGCCCAGCCTGGTGGAATCCCTAGAATCGCAGCAGTGAGGAAGCAAGCAAGAAGATCAAAAGTTCAAGGTCATCCTCAGTTAGGTAGCAAGTTAGATGCTAGTCTGGGCTTTACAAGACTTTGGGAGAGGGGTATCAATGCAAGCCAAAAGTGGTTACACACATCTACAATCCCAATACTTGAAAGGCTGAAAAAGGAGGATCCAGAGTTTGAAGGCAGCATGGACTTCAGTAGCAAAGAAAAGTGGGGGGAATGACAAAAGAAAGCAAACAAACAAAATAGGCAAAGCAATTTAAGCAACCACGGGGTTACCCCTTGCTGACATGAGCTTCATTAATGATTAGGCATTTACTGAGCACCCCACTCAGAGGCTATAGAAGGGTTATGATAAAGGGGAGACTGTCCCTGCCCTCAAGCTCAGTCTTGGTAGATTTAGAAAAAGAGCCTCACACAAGCAGACCTATAGCTTGGGTTCCCTGGGGAACTAGTCCACTCAGTGTTCTAGAAACCACCCCAGTCCAGCACCCCAAGTGTAGAATCACTACCCACAGAAAGAGTGGAGACCCACTTGGAGTTACCTCCAACCTCAGATGGCAACCCAGCTGGGCAGTGACCAGATGCATCAGTTCAGTTTTTAGTCATAGACAAAACAAGGACAGAACAAGGAACAGGCTAAAGATGTGATCTTAACTATGCTCTGCTCACACTCAGAGTCTGGAAGGTCCAGGCTAGTGAGCCTTGTCTATAACTAGGCTAGTGAACCTGTCTATAACTAGGCTAGTGAGCCTGTCTATAACTAGGCTAGTGAGCCTGTCTATAACTAGGCTAGTGAGCCTGTCTATAACTAGGCTAGTGAGCCTGTCTATAACTAGGCTAGTGAGCCTGTCTATAACTAGGCTAGTGAGCCTGTCTATAACTAGGCTAGTGAGCCTGTCTATAACTAGGCTAGTGAACCTGTCTATAACTAGGCTAGTGAGCCTGTCCATTACTAGGCAAATAGGCTGTAGTTTGCATTTCACAAGCACAGTGAATTCCACAAATCTCAAGAAGCCCAAGGAGCAGTCCAGATATCAGAGAACAGCTGTCTTTGAAATCCTGAAGTCCCGACCCGTGGACGGGTGGGTAGGAGAGGGCATGCGGCTCTAGGTCTAAGCAGTTGTCAGTTTCTCCCTAAGCTCCCATCTCTGTCCTGCATCCTCAACCTTCCCCCAGAACTTCTGCCATGACGCCACTAGCCAGGATGACTCCTCCATGTGGGACCCAGATTAGCAATGGTATTATGGAGACCCCAAGAGTGCAACTGGAGCACAGGATGCTGTGTAGCTTACACAGAAGCTAGGAGGAGGACACAGCCTGAAGTGCTTTCTCTGTAGCATTCTTTAACAGACCATGATGAGGATAATGCCTCATGTTAATGTCCTGCCATGGAGATCATGAAATACATCTGACTGGATTTTGCACACTATGTAACCACTGAAAAAGCGGGGGTGGGGAGGTTACACCAAAGTGAAGTTACAGAGCAGAGACTCAAAGTCAGTTGATAAGACTCCCCTCTTTCCAGGCCAGTCCTCACAACTCGCTTCTGCACACAACGGACCATTGGCCCTCTGTGGCTTGATTCTCTCAGCAGTGACTCAGCTGACTCCTCAGAGCTTCATCTGCCTCAAGATAGGAATGCTACACATTACTCTGCTGAAAACCGAAGTCAAGAAAATTCCATACAGGACCAGGTCTAGTCCCTAGGAACAGCGCAATTCACAGCACACGGGCCCTCATAGTTCACAGGCACAGAGGGAAACATCAGTGGAGCACAAGTATCAACCCACAGTCAGGTCATACCCAGGCTTGTTTCTCTGCTCTGAGATGCTGGCCTCAATGCCTCAAAAGAGCAGCCGGTGGGCAGAACCAACACACTCTCTGGCCCTGCCACTTGCTGGGGCTGGTAAACCCTGAGTGAGAAGCAGGAGCAAGACCCTTGCTAAGAGGAGGAAAGGGAGGAGGCATGCTCCCCAAACCATGTGGATGTGGTTACAACGGGGGAAAGACCAAGCAACACCCTCACAGAAGATCACGGGGGTTCACCCTGCAGCTGGTTTGTTCAAACCCTAGAGCCCTGCTAAGGGGAAGAAGAAGAAAAGCCTGCTCCAGAGTACTTGGCACAGTAAGTCATCCGAACCTCACTGACAGGGAAAAACCCTCCACAGCTATTCTCAGCCCGTTAATGTCTTGGTAAACTAGGACTCACCTAGGTATAATCTTACTGACTTCTTCCAGACTCCAGGCCAAGTGAAACAAGGACCACCCCGCCCTCTCAGGATGGAAAAGCCAAGCCAGCTCAGGGAAGGCCATTTGCTTGGTCACAGATCCAACCAACAGCAAATGAGAGCGCCAAACCCATGCCTGTCCTCTCCCCAATCCCCACTGTCCCAATCAGAAGGGAATTAGCTCAGGGAAGACTTCAATGGCCTGGAAAAGAGAGGCTTGTGGGCAAGAAAATTAATGGGACAGCATTTGCCATTTCCACATGAAAGCATCTTTAACTGTCTCAACAGGAAACTGTTTCTATTATCGCTCCTGTCTCCCAGATGAGGTCAGGGACCATGGTGAAGACTAGACACCTGAGCCCTCGGAAGCCGTCTCTGGGAAGACATCATCCATGTATAAGCCTGGCCTGAATGACACACAGTGGGGAAACTCCATGATGCCAGGAAAACAACATGTCCGAAAGAGCAGGCAATGTCTCTGCCTCGTCTACAGAGATGTGAGCAATACTTACAAGACCCCGTAAAATGAAAGCAGGCACTATGATGTGAGTCGCATGGTGGCTGGCACACACACCAGCCATTAGCATCATTATCTCAACTCCAGGAATCACAGAACAACACAGTCAGAGCTCCCCTGACCTCTGCTTTGCACTTTGCCACTGTTCTCCTTCAATTTCTGAGCAATGTGCCAATCAAAAAGTTCACAAGGGGCCCCCACCTGGGCTAAACATAGAACAAGAGCCCACAGATGACGTAGAGTTCAATTCAGCTGACAGAGTAATACGTAAAGACTTTGAGTGTCCGATGGTTACACACACACACACACACGCACACACATGATTCAACCTTCACAGCTACAGTTAAATGAGCTCTTGACTACTTAAGGAGCAGTGGTGGCCTAGGCTCTGCCCACCTAGGACCAGCAGGCTGAATGCCCGACTCCGTTCTTCACTGGTGTAACCAGTATTCCCTGACAAGCTGACTTCAGTTGGCCAATGAGACAGATGGGCTGAAGCAGCCTGGTGAAAGCTGCATCTGCAGGACGGCCTTGGAAAACAGACCCCACTATGGCAAAGGGTTCCAGAAACGTTTCCGTATGGCTATAAGGGCCCTGCTGCCCCTTTCTGGAAGCCTTGAGAGGAAGACAACCAGTCTTCTGTCTTCCTGAGACTCAGTTTCTTTATCTGTAAATCTGGCTCACAACAGTTGCTTTTCCTGGAAGCAGACCTGGGATAACCTTCTAGTGACATCAGTACTTCTTCCACAGGAAGGAAAAGCAGCTTGCTCCTGTCACACAGCTGTAAAAGGCAAAGATGGAGACTGAGCCCAGGTGTGACTGCAGCACCCACCGGACCTCTGAGGCCAGTTCCGGCCAACTCCCAACACTCGACAAAACTCAACAGAAATTCCACAAGTCAACACTTCCAAAGAGTTAAGAATGAAATAAAGGAAATAAAATCTTCTTGATGCCCAAAATTCAACCCTTCTAATCGTTCTCACCTTAACTTGCTGATTGAGAGGGTCCTGGAGGGGCTACGGAACTGTGGGGACCTCTATGATTTCCTCAACCTCAAGCATGGTCCCTGCCCCAAGCCTGGAAACGCCCCCAGGAAGGGAATGAGGTGGGTGTGAAGAGTATCAGGAATGTGCATCCTAACCAGGAGACCCAGTCATTCCTCTGAGGTTCCCTCCTTAGCTCCCAGGTCCTGGCCTCACCTCCTCTGCTCAGTGTGTAGGTACCCTCAGCCTTCAGAGCCTGGACTGAAGTCAGAAACCCTGGCATAAATTCCAGCCCTGCCCATCACCAGAGTGACCTCATGCAATCAGCTGAAGCACCCAAGCCTTGTTTCCTCTCCTCCCCTGTAAAATGAAGATCTTAACAGTGTCTCGCTGGCAGATGTGTGGTAAGGATGACAGAGGACTAAAGGTTGTATATGGAGAGAATGCCCCCCTAGCTCAGGGGATGCTAGCCACGAGCTGGTGACAAAGACCATCACAACTGCACCTCTAGCAGGGAGCTACAGGAAACAAGACAACAAAGAACAACCCCCGCTGCTTCTCTCCAGCACTGCAACAGCCACGGACCCGTTTCTGGCCACTCTCATCAAACTCTTGAGACAGTCTCTGGCCAAATGATTCTGGCAGTTTGGTACACCGTGAGGGCAGTAATGGTGTTTTATAAAACCAGATGGGAGAGAAAGGAACAAGCAAAATGACTGTGTGACAGACACACAGAAGAAAAAAAAAAAACACTTGAGATTATTAAAAGTTGACTCAATCCCCAGCTTGCTTTAAAAGAGACAATCTTTTGTTGCCTCTGCCCCTGGTATTCTCAAACGTTGGCACTCAGTGATGTCAACTTGCTCGCTCCTGGAGTGGGCAGGGAGAACAGGCTACCTAGCCCAAGATTCAGCTTGATTCCCTTCACTGGGTGACAGTGGTCAAGTCACACTGCTGGATCTGAAGAGAGTGACTCATCTATGGGAAAAGTCTCTGAGGTCCTTAGGGAATCTGTGGTTCATTCTTAAGGCAAATCAACACCAGGGCATCCAGCCTGCTATGGCCCCAGCTGTCTGTAATGCAGCCAACCAGCTTAATTCATTAGGCCAACCTCCCCCCAAAGCTTTCTGTGCCCCCAACAGTATCTGATCACCCCCACTAGCCTTCTAGAAAAAAAGATCTAAGAATCATGTCTCTCTTACCAAATTCTTGCCAGTTCTCTACATTCTGATTTGTAATTTTAAGTGTCTTCACTTCACTTCTGCCTGGTTACAAACTCTGAAACGAGCCATGGGTACACTCACCATCAATTTACATCACAACTCAGAATCTGTGTAAGCGCAGAGTAGGTCACTTGCACATCACCATGAACGAAGGACAAAGGGCTTGCTCCTGATAGGAAAAGGCAGCATCTCGCCATTTACCCACTTAAAAAGTTTCTGGACAATTTAAAAGTAGTCTTCTCAACACAAGCAGTGCTTCGTTATGTTCTATTTACTGAGGAACATGCAAGAATGTCAGCTCCTAACAATAATGGCCACTTTCTAAGATTGAACTAATAAAATAACATCTCTTGGAAATGTTTTTTGGAGGATGAGGGCGAAGGCCTTTTCATGAGTCCATACTATCCCTTGTTTTCCAGCTCGAAGCAGGTTTGCACGATGAGCAGATGCATTTAGTGGACAAGATTTTACAGATAATAAACGCTCAAAAACACAAATGACTAAGTGATAGCTGTGTTAAACTATTCATTTTAATAGTCCCAGTTTTCATCCTATTTTATGTAATCAAAGGATTACTTTAGAATATAAAAATGCTTTCATTCATATGGCTGTGAGTGCTGTGCCCTAACCCATTAGACAAAGAGGGAGTGCAGAAACCATCTGTGTGCACAGCGCCTGTGACTCTTAGAAAAACACAGGAGAAACACGGCTCACAGCGCCCAGCATACACGGTACAAGAAACCACGCAATAGACGCCTCTTTGGAGCTGATCCTAGGAAGTGCTCTGTGAAC
Source organism: Chionomys nivalis (assembly GCF_950005125.1). NCBI lineage: Eukaryota > Metazoa > Chordata > Mammalia > Rodentia > Cricetidae > Chionomys > Chionomys nivalis. The sequence goes on along the minus strand of NC_080090.1, from coordinate 25,891,180 downwards.
TGTGGGACTGCTTCCCTTTGTGGAGAGGATAAAAGCAGTGCAAGTGTGGGTAGGCTTGCTTTTGCTGCCACTGCTGGGAACTCACGGTCAGTGAAGGGCTCAGGTGCTAGTGACCCACGCACCTGAAGCACCTGGCACCTCGGCTCTGTTTCAATTCCCCATTGCATCCATTTTCTGGGTCCATAAGATGGCTAAGTGGGTAAGACCTGAATTCACATGGATCCCATTTAAAACGATAGAAGAAAGAGCATCAGCTCCACAGAACTGTCCTCTCACCTCCACACACAAGCACTGTAGCATGCACATATCACGTGCACGTGTGCACACACACACACAATAACTGTAAAATTCCATTTGCCTTTCTTTTTCAATCTTTAAAATTTATGTATTGTTTGGGCTGCACAGGTTCTATGCACCACATTTGTGCCTGGTAACCACAGAAACAAAAGAAAGTGTCGAATCCCCTGGGGCTGGAGTTACAAACAATTATGAGTGGTCATGTAGGTGGTAGGAATAGAAATCTGGTACCCTGGAAGAGTAGCCAGTACTCCTTAACCACTGAGCCATCTCTCCAGCCCCTTAAAACTCCTTGTCTCTAACACCCTTCAGTGACTTTGGGAGTAGAAGGGGCATAAACCCTACATAAATTTCATAAAACAGAACATGTTTACTATATATGAAAATAAACTTGTTAACATACAGGGAGCAGGGGAATGCACAAATTATCACGTGACTTTTTCTCTTTCCCAACTAGTAAGGACTGGAACACAGCATCTATTTCAAACCCAAGTGTACCAAACATACCCAAAAAGACCCAGTTTGGGAGCCAGCAAGGTAGTCCCATGGGCAAAGGTGCTTGCTGCACAAGTCTGGTGGCTTGGATCCAACCCCTGGAGCCCATATGTAGGTGGGAGAAGGTGAGCGACTCCCCTGAGTTATCCGCTGACCTCCACACATGCCATCATGTGCACACACAATAATAAATAATCATTGCAAAAACTCAATTTTTAGTACTTATTTTCTTAATACCTGCAAAGAATCCAGCAGCTGAAAACCCTGCAGCACCCAAGCTCATGGCACCCAAAGCTTCCAAAGAATCAATTCTAGTGCCTTTTATCTAAGGCTTCAAAAAGGAGTCTACTATCTAGGGATTTAGGTCATAGACCTTCTTCCAGGTGCTCCAGGATGCTCCAGGATGCCTACACCCCAAGGGCCATCCCCTGCCCCAGGAGCCCTGTCTCTATAGCCTGACATGCATGTCTCTCTTTACCTGTGTGTGTGTGGTATGTACACGCACATGTGTACAGGTGTGAGTGGAGTCCAGAGGTCAACAATGGGTGCCTTCCTCAGTTGCTCTCACTTCTATTTTTGAAACAGAGTCTCTTATTGAACATGGAATTGCTAGTCTGGCTGGCCAGCAAGCCCCAGCGGCCCTCCTCTCTCTGCTTCCCCAAGTACTGGAATCATGAATGCACATCAACCAATTTTTTTTTTTTTAATGTAGGTGCTACAGACCAAACTCAGATCCTCACGGTTGTTCAGCAAGCACTCCACTGACTGAGCCATCTACATTCCCTTCCTCCTTGACTCCTTTCTTATCATCAAGTGTCCTCACAGCTCCGGAAATAGTCTGTGAATTCTTTGTGCCCGTCTTCTTCATGGGCACCAAGACAGGTGGGCCCTCCATGGAGACAGGAAAGAGAAGCCTGAACCTCTCTCAACCCTGCCTATCCCCACACTTCTCCTTCCAAGTCCGATTCCCACAGAGCCCACTGCCCAACAGACCACATCGCTCTCAGCCGGCAGAAGCCTTCCCTCCCCTCAGTAAGTCCCACAATCCCCTCTTGCCCGACCCTCATGTTCGGCAATTTCAACAGATGTTCTGGACTTCTAAAGTTACCACTCACCTAGTTGGTGGGGGGGGGAGGGAGCAGAAGAAACAAGAAACACAGCAGGGGATCTGGGGAGATGGCTCAGTTGCCACACAAGCATGACGGCCTGAGTTTGAACCTCTAACACCTATGAAAAAACCAGGCCTGAAAGCGCACACGTCCGAAACACTCGTGCTGAGGAGGCGGATCCAGGCAGATTCCCTGTAGTTCATTGGTTCCAGTGCTGGGGAGGCGGAGTCAGGCAGATTTCCTGGAGTTCAATGGTTGGCCAGTTAGGCCAACTAAATGAGCTCTGGGTTCAGTGAAAGACCCTGAAATAAGGTTCTCCAACAACTGAGAAGATGTCCAACAGAGACATACATACATATATGCATATATACATACATACTTACATGCACACACCCACATAAACATGCACATATACCACACTCATACATATACAAATAAATTAGCAGAAATTACTATGTTGTCCCAGCACTAGTGAGGTTGAGACTGGAGAATTTTAAATTTGAAGCCAGCCTAATCTACAAAACATTCCTATCTCCAAAACAAAAGAAAAACAACTACTTCGAAGTTCAGACAAAAAAGCTTTTTCCTTCCAGTCTGAGCAGTGTCTGGGACCTTTCTCCATCCTTGTGGCATGAATAAGGCCACAAGGCCCTTCAAGGCCTGTGTTAAATAACACCTCCTCCAGGCAATTGCTTCACACACACACACGCACGCACACGCACGCACGCACGCACACACACATACACGTGCATCCACACACACACACACACACACACGTGCATCCACACACAGCAGGGGGGTGTGAGACTGACCGAATACCTCAAGCTGTTCCTCTTTCATCCCCACCTTCAGCTGCTCTCACAATTTATTTCCCAACTTTACTTGCCCAACAAAACATCCTTACTGCCCACAAGAGCCTCCGCCTGGAGAGTACCAACTGCAGCTGCATGGGAAAGGCGGCGGACCCGCTACGCTTTTCCTGACTCCACCACATAAACAGAACAGACTCGAAGAGCACCCCAGCACTTCTAACGGGATTCTAACGGCCTCTCCTCGGTGGCCTGGAAGCTCCTCCTGGGCCAGAGCACTGCCAACAGCTGTCCACAGTGCAGCCCCTAGTCAACGGCAGCACAGGTACGGTCTCCATTGGCTGTGCCACATTCAGGACCTCCCTCCATCACCAGTATCTAACAAGACATGTGTCCTCACCGCCAGACAAGCTGTAACCTCTATACCAGATCCTTGTCATACTTTGAAAACAAGAATTAAACAAATGCTGGGGGAGACAGACCTACCCAACCAGTCTACTCCAAGGGTCTCTGCTGCCCCCCCCCCATCATTTTCAGTATAAACCTGAGCGGAGATTAAGAAAGGAATGTACAGCCTGCAGTTTCACCACAGGGAGCCCAGGAGGATAGGGCAGCAGGTAGGAATCAGCAAGACTCTGGTCTCAGAAGCCTGGGAGTAGGGACAGGGGGAGACCAGGAAGCCCTGCCTCTGTCTCTAACCTCCCCCCTATTCCAGCTACATCTGAGGCAGTTCCCAGAACTTTTCAATTCGGCCAAGCTAGTAGACTGTCACTGGGTGTGGCTGAGGTGGAGCACTCATCTCGCATACCTGAGACTCGGGGTTAAACCCCCAGCACCACAAAAAGAAACACTAACCACAGGCACCCAGATCCACACTTTCTCTTTCAGCTAAGTGCACGGAGCACAATCCAAAGGGTTCTGGCGACACTCTAGACCACCAAATGTTCTCACCTTAAGGTAGTCTCAGGAGGTTTCCTGTCTAATGCGACCTTGAGAATGACTTCTTAAAAGCAAAGACACAAATGAAGACACTGCTAGAAATTTCCTTAAGGAGCTTTAACAGTGGGACTCTGGATCCTGAAGACTGGGTGCTGTTTCTGCAAAACCGCCACAGCTCAGCCAAAGTCAGGTCTGCTCAATAGAAGATCAAACTGGACATCCATCCTTGTCAAAAGCAAAGTGAGCCAATGAAAAAGATGAAGTATCCACACCTTGTGGAGGTAAGGTTTTACAAGTCCAGCTACTCTGGTCATTTTGTGGCTCTCCTCTATCAATTCTCCCATGAAATGTGACAATCCTCCCGAAAGAAATCATTCACCTGTAACCCGTGTACACCACTGAACACCAAAGCCAGCTCTTGGCAGAATTCAGAAAGTACCACAGAGCACGTCCATCCTTCTACCCGGGTTCAAATATGAAAAGTTTAATTTGTCATGAAACAAAAACACAATCCTGAAATTACAGGTGAATTCTGACAGGTGTTTCCTGTAATCTCATTAATACTGGACAAGAAGTCGGTAGCACATTAATCATTAGCCAATTGTTGAAAATTAACTAATGATCTCTAAGGACACCCACGGAGTCTTCATTGGTTACTCATTTATTCGCTCATTTGACCTGCATTTCCTGATGTGCCTACTGTGTGCCAGGAGCAAACCCGCGCCCACAGAGCTACATCCCTGAACCGGACTCACTCCTATTAGGGTTTCATCCAACGTCTGCTCACTAATTCAACCAAATGGTGGGCGCATGCCCCGAAGCCCATGTGCAGAACCACTGGACACAAATCACTTCCCATAACAACTACTAAACAAAGCGGGAAAAGGGCAGTGGCTATAAATAGAGACATGGACCATGCTTCAGAATCCAGTGGAGAAGCAAGTATGTACGTGGGCAGGGAGGGTAGGAAGCAAGGGGCACTCAAGGGTCAGAGAAGGCTGGGGCCCTTGAGCTGTCCTGGAAGAGCAGCTACAAGCTCGGCATGGTGCACTACATAAGAAATGCAACAGGAGTGGAAACGGAAGAGCAAAGACCATGTCTGTGAACACGGAACTAACACCCACCCTATTGTCGAGCCCACAGTCAGGCTATGTGACTTCTGGTACTATAGTCCACCTCACCCCACTCTGCAAACCACATGGCCATGCAGATGGAGGGAGCTTGTCCAATTAACACTACCCACAGGACATAGAGAAAAGCCATGACAGAGCCTTATCTGACAGCATCCCTAGTCTCTGTGGTATACCCAGGCCCACTGATGTGTCCGCACCCTGGGACAGCTTCTCAGAGGCCCCTACCATGCTCTACTACTTGGAGTCATGGAATCAGAGCCCCAAATGTATAAGAGCCCTGTCTCTGACTCCATCTCTGAGAGCTCCTGAAAAGTCCTCAGAGAGGCCTGTCACTCAAGAACATCCTCAATTTACCTCAGAAAAAGGGCAGGGTACCTCAGGAAGTACGCTCCTGAGATGCCTGTGCACTTGGCAGTCCCAGACATTGACTTACTGAACATCTACTGTGTACCACTGTGCCAGGCGTGGTCGAGAAGATAAATGGGCCACTGAGTAAGAACCTACAAAGGACTACGAGAGGAAGATTGTTCAAGTCTTCAGATCTGGGTCAGAAAGGTTTCATACAGGAGACCTAGGCTTGAGACAATTGTGCGGCTATGTGGGATCATCTCAGGGGAAGAAAACAGCACCAAGAAAAAAACAGAACAGGACAAGCAGAAGAGGGGAGAACTTGGGAGCTTGGGGTGAATAAACAGAGAAGGCACAGCTAAGGAGCAGAGAAGGGAACAACAAAGGCCAGGTGGCCCCAAGCCACAGACTTAGGCCTCTCCCCCGTGGGCCATGGGAGCCACAGAAGCCTCAGGTCTATGCCAGAAAAGCGTCTGATAGTTGGAGGGATAAAGAGGAAGGGAAAGATGGCAACATTCTAAAATCACAGACACGAGTCTCAACAAGATGAGGCCAAGAGTTGGCAAAACTTTTGTTCAGTTTAAAAACTTCTTTCCTGAGACCTGGTCGGAGGGAGGCTGACGCATGGAGAAGCTAGTCCTCCGTGGTGCCAAGGGGGCTGGGGCAGACAGCAAGAGTGCTCTGCACGGTAGGTGGGAAGGCCCCTCTCAGACAATCTGAATAGGGCAGAGAAGTGAGAGAGACTCTCACCTGTCGGGGAAGAGGAGAGGGACAGCTGTACTGACCGGACCCTGTTGACCACATCAGTTTGCTACGGGAAACCAAAGGCTGGAACATGAATGAAGTTCAGTGTGTCTCCCCCAGGGAAATGCAATTTACAATCACTCCCCACTCAGACACCTGACACCCGAAAAACCTCTCTCCTTGGTGCCAGCAAGGACAGAAAGGAAACGCTACACACTTTAGGAGGAACGGAGGAGATCCAGCTCCTGGGAGGGTATTACTGTGGGAACCCAGTGAGCCTCACCGTTTCCATGGCTTCAGCCTCCACTCAGCAAGTCCACAAATGAAAGCTGCATAGAGACTTAGTGTCCACGCTTTAAAAAATAATAATAACAACAATCTAACCCTGGGAAAACTTGTTGCCACCAAGGTAGTCTCCAAGTCCCCAACGCTGGATGTGTTTACACACAACACAGACCAAACCCAGACTGGACCCCAGGGGGATGGTCACATGCCTTACCCAACAAAAGTATTCATTTCACGACAAACGACCTGAAATGGGCAGACACACATCAGCCATAAGCTAGCCCTGTTTCTCAGTCTGAGGACTTCTCACACACACGCAGAGAAAACTGCCAGAGCCCGGATCCACCCAGCCTTGCAAGCCAGGTAGGCTTCTGCCCTTTGCTTTGTCATTCACATTAAATGAAAGGTATTTACTACAGATGAGAACGGGCTTTGCCCAGCTGCCTCTGAACCAATCCCAAAAATAGAGCAATCACTTTGGTACAAATTGGGTCAAATGTATAAAAAATAAAAAAATATTTAAAAAAAAAACTGACTCCCCTGTGGGAGGACAGACATGGCATGGGACCTTACTCAGAGTCAGGGGTAAATCCACCAAGATCCTCCCTTCCCAGAGTGGGAAAGGAGACGTTTGAAGTCAGGCAGTGTATAAACTCATCTGACCATGTGACCAGACAAGTGAAAGCAAATCAGGGACTTTAATGCCCAGAGTTTGGGGATGCTCAGTGAAAAAAATCAAAGGAATAAATATTGGTTTTCAGAAAGGCTGGCCAAGCTAATACACGGCCCACCTCTGGTCAGAACAAGCTTAGTACTTCAGAACTACCCAGAAAGGACCCGCTGGGAAGGGCTAAAGGGGAAGAGGGAAGACTTTGCTATTACCCTCTTATCTTATTTCCTTACTTTTTAGCTGAAATGTCCAAATGGCCTGGCACTTCTATTGGTGTCCTGAATTTCCTTAGGAGGAAACAAATCTGACTATTAATTGGCTTACCCATTCGGCTACATTAATTATTCAACTGACAGAAATTAATCTGCCATTCTGAAAGGTATTTATTTTCTACGTTTGTTTAATCATTTCTCTTGAGCTACAAAAAGCAACAAACTGGGTCACCACTCACGTTGTTAAATTTGGTAACAAGGCTAACACCATCTGTGGCCTAGACTACAATGACCCATCCCCATTGAAGGAGGCTTTCCACCACTTCCGTGTTTCCTTTTTAAAGTGATAATCTAAAGTCTACAACTGAACTAAAGGTCATTTAAAATGTCCAAAGTCCCACAGGTAATCCTCTCAGAGCAGAGGGAGGGTATGTGTGTGCGTGTATGTGTGCGTGCGTGTGTGTGTGTGTGTGTGTGTTCATTCTTATTCGGCATAGTTTTCAGGAGTAATAGCCAAAATTTTTAATTCTTTAGAAAGCAAACTGTCAAAACCCAAATACAAACAGACATCATGTTACACCTGAAATATATACAGCATTTAAAATGTCATAAGAAATCCTGAACATAAACCATGAAAGCCCAATTCATAAAAACATAGCTTCACTTCAGGCTGCCAGCCAACCTCTGCCTGACCAGGGAAAGCCTAGTGCATAGCACATTTGCCTTTGCAGCCTTGGCTTGGCTAAAAATACTTCTACACCAGAATCCAAAGCTAACGGAGCCACCTAAAAGAGAACCGAGCTTCCTACTACCCAACATTCCCTCCCTCGTCTACCATTCTATGTGGTTTAGGATTGTGAAGAATTAGCCCTTGCGAGAAGGATGTGACAAGGCCAAAAAATACCGACATGGCTTCCGCACAAGAAAGACAACAGAACGTTACAGGTTTTTAAATAAGCCTAGAGATCTAAGCCAGTCTCCTTAACTGCCATGTGGGTGAACGGCAATGTGAAAAAGAACCAAGATGTGCCCCCCAATATACCTAGTGGGCAGCTGAGTGGGACAAGATCCAAATTTCAATCCAATGTTCTTCAGTGCCTTTCGTTTTAAAAACTCTATCAATTTTTTCCCCAAAGGAAGTTCCATGAAATACGAGTTTCATGATATCAAACTCTTCTGCCAAAAAACTGCTTAAAGAATGCATAACCAATTACTTTCAGTGATGGCTGAGTTAAACAAAATGAAATCTGTTTTGAACTGTACAACTTCCCAGAGATTTTTCTCAACTCATGTACACTGTAAATTTTTAAGAGGGCAATAAAGTATATGGAAGCATCCTGGAGCGTTTAACCATAGATTCGCTTAAAAATCTACTTGAATTATTTTTGAAGGCTGTGTGGTATAAACTCCATTGTCATACTGATTTATTTCCCAAATTGCATTCTATATAATTAGATTTGTTGTAGTCTACATCTATAAAAATTAATGGTTTGCATACAAAATCCATGATAATTCTTACCAGAAAAATTAACCACGGTACCTACCACTCAAAAATAATGCTGTATTTTTTAAAAGCTAACATTATGTACCAAAAGCCTGTGGAACAAGAAAAGTTACTTTAAAACCCTTCCGCAGATTTCTCCCATAAAAGTTCCATTTCTATTTATATAAGACTCGTGACTTTGAACACTTTCATTCAGCAGAAATGTAAGAATTCAGGTCGAATATAAAAACCAGTAACAACAACATAACCGCACTGTTACAAAGCTCTGGAAAATACAGCACACATAATCGTAAACCACACCATGCACAAAGCTGACTGCCAGCTGAGGTACAAGACAGGGCAACGGTACATCATCGCAGGCAGAAAGTCTAAGTCACTTACCAAGTTATGATTTGTTGAATTAGAATCATCTTCAGGGAATGGGATGTAAATAGCTAAGGCCACACAATTGGCAAAAATAGCCAATAATATAAATATGTCAAATGGTCTGAAAGATTTTGTCAAGGTACATATATGCATTATGCAAACATCAGACACCCCTCTAATCGTGTCCCCAATCATTACTTTTAAGATGAAAATCACCTACCCATCACCCACCCCCGTCCCCTCACCTGCACACACCATTCCGTGACTACTGAGTTTTCAGCAGAAGTAACTTTCCCTGGCCCCTCACACTAGGTTGTCCTACCCTGCGACCTCCATCAGCCCTTTCTTCCGCTGCAAGGATCATGTTACTCTCTCATTCATGGGTGCACATAGTATATTAAAACCTGGGAGTAAAAAGCATCTTGGTAGGTCACTGTGTAAAGCAGTTCTCTGCTTTCTGTGACTTAGAAAGTGACAAGGATCTTACTAAATCAGCTGTCGTAGACACAGAAAGGTAACCAGTATGGCACTGACCTTTCCCACAGATCCTTGCCCCCATGTTAGAGCCATTTTCTCAGAGACTGTTCCTGGCTGAGTCAGTCTAAACTCCAGATGGGGGACCTGTCCAGGCAAAGACATTGGGACTATCTCCATCTTTTCTGTGACCCTGTGTGACATGTCCCCGCACCTCAGATGCTGTGATAACCAGGCTGCCAGCTCTCTGCTCTGCCTTCTCTACCAGAGTAATCAATAACTGTAACTGTTTCAGATTAGAGCTAGGCTCCACTCACTTCATAATGTGCTGTTTCTGTGTTCAATTTATAAACAAATTAAATTTAAAAGCCACCAGAAATCAGCACCAGACACTTTCAAAACAGACTCTCATGATTTAAAATCTTGGAGGGCTGTCTGGAAGAGTCACTTTGAGATGAGCCTTTAGCAGACACTTGCTTAAGCATTCTGTTAGTAAGAGGCACTGTCAAAACTGGCAACCCAGAGTTTGACATCTACCCATATAGCTGTTTTTCATCCCTTTCCAAACAGCAGGTTTGCTGAGCATAGGCCTAATAAGCAGATTCCTGGGCTTGAGTTTATAACACTCGCCCACAAGAGGTAAGGCGGCCGTTTTCTTAAATCCCCCACAGGTGCTAAAGATTCAGGGATAGGAACAGTTTCCTGCTAATGGCCTTCTGGGAACCCCCAAAGTGACGTAAGAAATAAATACCCCTTGCCTGCCTGGAGATAGATAACTTGGGGTTCTATAAAGCCTCACCTCTTTGAAGAGCTTGGAAAACTCACTGGAGCAAGGACTGGAATCACATTATCCTCTTACTAACTTTGATGGGTTTATTTTTAAGCCAGTTAGCTTTAATCATATTGATTTCTCAACTCCATTATAAAATCTTTTACCCATGGATCTGACTTTAGGAAGACTTCAAATTCCTTTTCATCTTTTTTTCCTCTTCACAGGTCCCCTCTGACACTTTAAGTCAACAGCCCTGAAGACACACTGAGAACTTCCCCTCCCCCACACCACCTTGCTTCCTCTCCTAGGTCTCAGGAAAGACCTAAAATGATAAAGCTGCAAATCTGACAACTGTGAACACTGCTCGGGCAGGCTAAATGTAAGACTCTGAGTATGTCCTTCTTGGCAGTGCTCTGAATCCAGTCGACAGACAGAGGCTATCTCACCGCCTATAACAACAAACAGGAGGGTCTGACCAACAGCTTCTTACAGGGGAACATGTCGCCCACCTCAGCCGCTTGCCAGCCAGTAACAACAAAGTGGCTTCTCCCATGGCTGACTGACTGAGCTGCTGAAGAAAGATGTCTATAGCTTTTCCCAAAAATGGAAGGGGTCGTTTACCACCTGTTATAGAAATGGCCCCCACTGTATACAGACATTCTGAACTGGCAGCCATGTCTCCTAAGACCCGGCCACATACCTGCACCTGGCAGCTCAAGAAAGGGAGACAGTGGTGCGACCCAGGAATTCATTCTGACATATAAACTCCTGTGCACAAAGGGAGCAGCACTTCGTTCCCCAGAAAATGAAAGCCTCCTTTGAGAGATCTCTGTTTACTCCAGTCACCTCACGCCAACCTCAGAAGGAGGGTATGTGGCCAGCAAGTGCACACCGCCTCTCAACTCCAGTGAGACCACCTAAGCACACTCTAACTTAGCAGCCCCCTCTTGGCCTGTGTGATGTTCTGTCCTCAGACTAGAGACTTTCAAGAGAAAATGTACACCCACAGCCCCAAGTATGTGAGAAACGCCATAACTCACTCTAGAGGAGAGACATCTGTGCTAGGAGAAAAAGCACGTGCAAACCTTCATATCCTGCCCTGGCATTCAGCTGCTCTCTCCAAAACCTTTCTAGACAGTTGCTTCATTTTAACTCCTGTCCATGAGCAGACAAAATAAATGAGCTAAGACAGAGATCATGCAGACAACTGCCTCAATGGGTACCTAGATTTTTAGGGGGTCTTCGTCCCCACTTTCTAGCTGGCACCCAGCAATCTTACAACATGGTTTCTCCCTCCTCTGAGCCATGTACACACCCCTGCCTGCTGCCAGGAAATACTCAGAGGGCCTATTGGCCCCAAACACCCTTCTGGGAAAATGGAATGCTTTATTTTACCCAGCCCAGAAAAAGCATCTGATTAATTAGAAAGTATGAGCTCAAGAGAAGGAAGGCTTCCGCCTAGGCGGGGGAGCCTGGCCCCCAAGTCTGGGGAGGGGAATAAGCAGGTAGAAGCAATATTGTTTTCCAAGTTCTGGGGTGTGGCAACCATCCTGAGGGCAATCAAAGTTCAGTTTTAAAAATACAGAGACCCCCAGAAATGTAACTCCAGTGCAGTCTGAGGATATAGTCGGATATATATACACACACATGTGCGACACCTGCCAGCTCCTCCCCTGAGACAGCCAATTGTCACTCACAGTGCTTGAAGGAAGAGGCGCTCACCAGCCTCCCCTGCACTGCTCCTGTGTCTTCCTGGCTACATGGCTTTTTTTCTCTCTCTCTTTTTTTTTTAGTTTAACAAAAGGAAATTCCAGGAAATCATAGCATTTATCAGCCAATGATAATAAGTAATAATAACATCAAAAGTAATCCCTCCCTATGAAGCAAGTGTTCACGTTTACAGCTACCTGAACAATTAGAATCACCAAATAGCAGAGCCAGAAGCAACCATAGCATTCACTATAGACACAAAGGCAGACTCCACTAAAAGTCACTTCTAGTACAGACTGAAGATAGTCTCAATCTTTTTAATATTTACTTATTTATTGAATCAGCATACCTCATCTTCAACAAGTTAAATGCATCTAACTGCCCCCCAAACCCTAACAGCTTTAAAACTATCTGGCAGCCTATGACCAAAGGTCACTTTCGTATTTTAACTCCCTACCACTTTGAAGTTGCAATCTTCACTTCCTTCCCCCAGCGCCACACACACACACACACACACACACACACGTCAAGGCTAAATATACCCATGGAGCCGCCCTCCACAAGCTGAGGAGAGCTGAGAAGATAGGAAGCTGTAGTCCATGAAACCCCTTGCCTACAGTTTCTATTGCTCACATTCCAGAATGCTGAAGAAGCCTTCGATAAGTGTCACTGCACACAGCAAATCCTTTTGAAGCACAGATGGTGAATGAGGAGGACTTCCCACAGAAAAAGGATACTTCCATTCCACTATACTAATGCAGGCTCTTCGGATGGGGTTATTGAGAGATAAACAGAAAAGAGCGCGGGCAGGCCGGCTGTTGGATGAGTTACCCTGTTTTTTGCTCTTGGCGTATTGCTGACGTTTTCTTTGGGAGAGAGATCCTACAGGTGGGGGGGCGGAGGTGCTCATGGTCTGGGCGGCCTTGGCCTGCCTAGCAGCATCGATGGCAGCTTGCCAAGACAGGACAGTCTGCTTGGAGCTGTTCGGCTGAGAAGCTGGTCCTTCACCAGAAATAGGGAGTCTGGAGCCTCTTGCATAGTTTGCCTCTGAGGAGAAGGAGAAAAGAGATTTAAAAACAAAACAAACAAAGAAAAGAAAATTTTCGTCCGTATTATCTTTAAAAAGCAAAGATGTCTCCCATCAATAATAAAAGGGATCATTCTTGCGTTTCCATTTGAACTTTGTATCCCATTTTTCACAAGTACCGGGGTTTGGTCAGGCAACACAACAGGAAGAGTCCACAGAGCTCTGCTCTGAGTGTCTGTCAATCATGCAGGGTCATTGCTGCACCACCCCGATCGCATTAATACTCTTCTATCCCCGTGTCTTCAAAAGGAATCTTTTAGTGCATGTCTCTGACACGCTGAGGCTGTTCTCAATTCACCCTGTGTCTTCTCTGACTTTGAAAACACATGGATCTCTCATGGCCTAACAGATGAGCACAACTGCCTTTCTCTGAACATACTAACACACACAGCCAATAATTAGATAGTCTTAACCATTTTTAGGGTGTTCCTCCAAGATCTTTCCACAGCCACAAATGCTTTTTTTTTTTCAAAAAAAAAAAAAAAAGAAAGAAAGAAAGAAAAGTCTTCTCTGGCACCAGGCAATACCAAGAGCCCCATAACAAATATCTAGATTATGCACTAACACTTCCTGCAAATGAAAATTCATGATGCTTGAGACTCATTTCCTCCACAAGCTTCCGAAAACAGAAAAACATCTTTAAGGCTTTTTTGCATTTTAAATTGCAGCAGCAGCGGCAGCAGTGGCAATGGCAGCGGCAGCCAAGCCACCATCCAGTCAGCCTGCACCCCTACACCTAAGAGACAGGATGCATTATGCCAGGGAGCCTCAAGGCCTATGCAAGAATTAACTCATTGCCTGGAGCATCCAGTTATACACAAGACGAAAACCCACGGGGGCCTCCATGTCAATGTCCCTGAGCCACAGGCCATTCCTTGGCTGGTCTCACAGGTGCCCACATTGGATCACCATCTCCTCTGCTAAAGCAGAAGTCAAAGCGAGAGTGGTGACAGAGAGGAAGGAGGGATGGGCGTTTGCAAAACCAATTATCACTAAGTAAAGAGTCCAAGCAATCACCGGTCTCCTGGCCGGCAAGACTGAGACAGAAGCAAAGCAGGCAGGCAGTACACAATCTGAGCCCAGGGACTAGTCTTGTCAAGCTTTTCCTTTGAGACGCGCTCACCGGGAAAGGTGTCAAGCATACCAGGGTTGGGAGATGGCAACGACCTCCAAAGAGGGAGGCTGGTCAAAAGCCACCCCAACCCCCTAGACCCAGCCCCGCTGGTGTGGAAACTGCACGTGGTGCTGTGACCGGGGCTGAGTTGCAGAGCCCCACAGCGGCAGGGACTCACTGGGCATTGCTAGGTTACGGACGTGTGCACAGGAGCCGCAGGGAGCGGGAATACACACTCCAACCGACCCTGTTCCCCCATATCCCAAGACCTGGGCTTCTCTCAAGAGAGGATGGATATGCGCTTTACCAAGCGACCCAGGGGGTAAAAGTGGAACGGTCCTAGAATTTTCCTGATGCTAGGGACCTTCTTCTTAGTCAACCAGGGCGGGGGGAGGAGGGGAAGGAGAGAAGAGGCTGGAGAGGGGGCACAGGCTGAAGACTAACACCCTCCTCTTCCATCGTTCGGGGGCAATGAAAGAAGAAAGTTGAGCCCGAGGACACTGAACGTGAACCACCTCACTCGCACCCCTTGGCTGCACAGTACTCCACACACCCAATGGCCGCCCCCCACCCCAACAAATGCAGAATTAACTCTGACATTCAGGGCCTGAAGGGGGAGAGCGGAGTAGCTGCTGCGCATCTCCCCTTTCTATGTAGATGACACCAAGCCAGAAGCATCATCTCCAACCCCCTCAATCCACCCAATGCATGGGAGATGGGGGGGGGGGCGTTGGAAGAGGAGGATCATGATAGGATGAGGTTTAGCAGCGGGTACCCGGGCTCTAGCTGCTCACCATTCGCGTGGTCCTCTTGCTGCTGCCGTTGATGCTGCATTTTTTTCATCATCATCATCATCATCATCCACGAACATTTATTGAGCGCCTACTGTGTGCAGGGCACTATGCTCAGCGTAAGGGAGGGGGAGGAACGGGTAAGGGGGGTTACGGATGGGTAGGAGCCGCGGTCCCTGCCCTTATTTTCGCTTCAGCAGGGGGTGGGGAAGGACAGAGACAAATAACCAAAAATAAGGATAATTTATAAAAACCGCCTGCCACCCACGCGCCTTCTTTTTTCAAAAATGGAGCAAAATAAACTTTTTGTAAAAAATAAAATCAGATGTATATATTATCTTGATAATATATACATGTAATTTTTTTGCTGCAAAGGAGAATTGGCTTGGTCCCCTCCTCTAGCAGAGGAACGCCGCGGTGGTGCCCGCCCGGCCTCCCGGGCCACTCGGCGCGCCCCCCATGCCTCCCGTCCGCCCGCCGCGGTGCCCGGTGCCCCGCCGCCGCCCGCGCCGCCGCTGGCTCGGGACCGCGGGCAGCCGGAGCTCACATCCGGGGACGGAGGCGCTCGCCCGCCCGCTCCGCGCCCGCCGCGCCGCGCTGCACGCCGGCTTCGCCCTGGCGACGCTGCGCGCCCGCCGCCGTCCCCCGCCCTCCCCCGCGCGCCCGGGCCTCCCACCGGCCGCGCCGCGCCCCAGCTGCCGGCCTGCGGCCCACACGCCCCCCGGACTTCACGGCGCGCGACTCGGACGCCGCCACCCCCGGCCTGGCGCGGCCGACCGAGGGTTAAGCGCGCTGCAGCCGCCAGCCGCCGGGTTAACCCCCTCGGCTCCGCGCCCCTTCCCCGAGCCAGGCCCGTGGGGCCCCGTGCCTGCTGGAGGGGGCGCGGATGCGCCGCTCCTCGGCAAGGCTTCCCCGGGCGGAGGCTGCTGGGGCTCCGGGGGTCCGCCGGCCGAGTTCAGGAGGTCCGAGCTCACGGCACACCTGGGGAAGGCCCCGCCCCCCCCGGGGGGGGGACCCAGGTGCCCGCAGGCAATCGCCGCTGTGGCATCAGAGCTCATGGTTCGCTGGCTCTGCCTAAACTAGACAGGCGTCCCCCACCCCGCTTCCTCCAGTTTTGGGGTACAGAGGAATGAGAGAGCCCTGCTCTTTAGGGAGCACCAACTGTCCTCCGGTAACTGCCCTCAGCCCTGACTCCCTCCCTCGCCTTTTGCATACGTGGCGGTGGGCTCCCTCCCTCTCACCACCTCCACGTGTGTTTGGAGGCAGGTACAGAGAAGTAACAGCCAAGGACTTTGAAACCACTAGTGCCGAGAGGTGTACAGTGCAGCTCAGATAGATGACTCGTCTGGGAATGAATACTTTGTTTTGTACCTTCTCGGCCTCCTGTTTGGAGTGGGGGAGGTCTACAGGCCTCAGCTCCTGTCAAGAGGGGGAAAATACTGTATCTAGTGGATGACTGATATTTTTCATTTAGCTTGGCGCTGGCTGTTGGGAAAAGGCGTCAGCTTTGTTACTTTGCAGGATTCGACTTATTTGCCTTTGTTCGGATCTGCTTGTTCCCGCTGAGTTTTAGAACGGTTGAGAACAGTGTCTTTATAGCAAAAGACTCTGCGTGAATTAAGAAAATAAATGTTTATGGGAAGGTGCTCCTTGCTCAAGGACGACATGCTGAGCATCTTTGATTGTTGCAGGGATCCACCTGGGAAGCATGGATCTCCAGGGTTCTTCTGAAATGGGGCCTGGTCAGGAAAAGAGAAAAACAATCATGCTTTTCTGTTATTCTTCATTTGTATTTTGGAGAGAGCCAAGGTTGGGAATTCTGCTTGTCATAGGGAGCTGGACTGAGCCACCTCACCTGTGACTGTTGCTTAGCTGAAATCTAAAAGGATTTCTTCGTACATGTGGCTGTCTACTTATTCTTTGGAAGGACAGATTGGCAAGGAAGCACATGTCACAATCAGAATTCCAGGTTTAAAGTTTAGTCTCTGGAGGCATATATCAAAATGTCATCCTAATGCTGGCCCATGGTCCAGAGCTGCCAGCGTTCACAGGGCATCTGGAATCTGTGGCACAGCCCCTTTCTCAAGAACAAGTCACCTAGTGACAGGAACAAAAGTCCAACTTCATTCACTGCTTCTTAACTGAGGACGGGGAGGACGCAGGGCACAGGGCAGTGGCGCTATACTGCCTGTCATCAAAGTGATGAACATAAAGCATTATACAATTGTCAGAACCCATCGTCCTATGCACCACAAATCTGGACCATAATACAAACTGCAGGCATTAGCTAATAATAACCCATTGGTATGGTTCAATAGTGATAGCAAGTGTACCACACCAATACAAGATGTAATAAGAGAAACTGGTGGAAACCGAGACTTGAAAATTCTACTGTGTGAATTCCCTGAAAATCTCAAAATTTGTTCAAGTCTTAAAAAAAAAAAAAGGTGCTAATTTTATAGGGCAGGCAGAGTGAGTGGTGGGAAGAATGAAGACATGAAAAAGACTGTTGCTCAGAATGGGAGCTGGTGGAAAATGAGCAGGTGCACAAAGTTCATGTGGACTCTGGGAGGAAGGAGGCTCAGACCCAGTGAAGAAAGCTGTTTGTTGGTTGGCTAACACTATCCAGCGCGCCTCTGTCTGGGAACCAATGGAGGTGTTTTCACTGAGAGGATTATCAACTTTGCCGTTTCGGTTCTACACTCAGGATATGGACGGAGTTTATTGAACTGAAGTTTTTTTTTTAATGTTGTGACATTTATGTGTTTGTAGAAGTCACAGGACAAACTTCAGTACTCAGCGCTGAATTGAACACAGGTGGTCCAACTTGACGTTAAATGCTGTCACCCACTGAGCCCCTGGAACTGAAGCTTTGGGCTTTCCATCTTTCTGATGTCATCAGCAAGTTTTAAGGATTTGGAATTTTAGTGGGTTTTTGTTTTTTGTTTTTTTACTTTTATTTTTTGAGACAGAGTTGGGTTCTAGGATTTCGTTGCTCTGTTTCCCCACTCTCCACTGTTCTGCATGCTTTGGTCTGTCTGAGTGATTTAAATATACTTATTTCCATGATACGGTAAGTTTCTGGGGAAACGAGTAGTAACTAGTATTTCTGTAGGTTTTCTGTATGTCAGGCTCTTATGTAGGCACTTTGCTTGTCTTAACTCATTTGATTCTCATACTAAGCCTATGAGAAAAAATGCTGTAAATTCTCATATCTTTGGAGCAGACAAGATTGACACCTAGGAGTTGGGCAACTTGTGACAAATCACACAGCTCCCTAGTGCAGAGGCACTAAGACGTGAGGAAAGGCCAGAACGGACGTCTTCTATCTATTCTGATGGCTTCTGGGGGAGGGACAGTCATTGCCTTAGATTGTGTATGAAAGAGCAAGCCCACCAAGCTCCCCTGGATAGTTTCAAATTCAGCCTCACAGATGTTTCTGGTTAAACTCAGAAGGTCACAGGCAAAGAACAAAAAGGCCTGAATCTGAGTAAAGGGACCTCTAGGGAGCAGACCAGGACCACAGGAAGAGGAGGAAGAGTGGCGGGTGGACTGAGAAAAACAGAATGCACTATCCACATGAAATTGTCAGAGTGAATTTAATCGATTCTTTTAAATGCAAAAAAAAAGTAGATGTTAGTTCTAAACCAACCGCATGTGCAAGCATTCAGCTGTATACTAGCCCTGACCCAGGGCATTCTTCTCCATGCCTTTAAAATAGAAAACATCCCCACTTAAAGGCGCAGAGCTGGCATCGTACGTGTGGCTGTCTACATGCATTGCATCTCAAGGCTCCCTCCTGACCCCAGCCCGTGGCCTCCACCAGCTCAGACACACCATCACAAACAACTCTGACCTCCCTCCCACTCCATCTTGTGTGAAGAGACCTCGCGTCACTTCCGTACCCATCAGATGCTTCTCCTCTGCCCCCACATCCAGCCTAAACTCCCGTGACCAGCTTCCAGCCTATCCTTCTGCTGGGTTCACCTTCACCGTGGTCAGCTGTCTCCTCATTAGGCCGTGAACATGCTGTGCTCATTTCTGACTCTGTCTTGGCTCAGATTTAGTCACTGACCTGAAATCCCTGCCTTGCTGACCTCTGACTAAACTCTCCCTATTTAACAAGCCTCTGTGGGGGGTCCCTCCTTCCTACCAAGAGCCTCCAGTGATGGTTCCAGCCACCTACCTAATGGGTGAACCCCTCACCTCCCACCCCTTCCCTAAAGGTCTGTAGCTCCAGTTATTTCTTTAGTAGTGTGGCTTTTGTGTCAAGTGAGATTCCCTTTTGGCTGTAAATCCTGAGTCTCCAAACACAATTCAGATTCTTAAGCAAGAATCCTCTCTGAACCCCCTCCTCCAGCCACCAAGTGTTGTGTTCCCAGCAGGCACTAAATATTCTGATTAATTTTCATGGGATCATAAAAGCTCATAGATGTCTCTAGGAATTGTCAGCTAATATTTACCAAAATCCCATAAAGTTTATTGCAGCACACACAGCCCTCTGATGGTAAAAATATAAAATAGAAAATCGGGTCCTTTGCACACTAGGAAACCTAATTAAAAGAGACAAGCAAATACATCCTGAAGGCTATATGCAGAATCTATCCGCAAACACCGGGAAGTTGGGTCTGAAAAGTCTCTCCGCCCACAGACCCAGGTGCAGAGAGACTGGCTCTGACCTACTAACCACTAGAAGAGGAAATGAGGTGGTTTGGGGCTGTGTGTCCTGATGACATAAGCGAAGTTGTGAACATGAACGGAGACCAGGAAGCCAGCAGTCGGCTGGGACCTAGCAGAGCTTAGGGGAGAAGGGTAGGAAGATGTAAAATCAGGGCCAGGGGGTCGCTAATTCTAGCTTTCTAGTCAGGGTGTTTTCCTATAGGCTGGCAATACCTATACATACCCTTAAAGAGTCTTCAATTATGATAGTTCCCATGAAGCTTCCACTAGATAGATTTTTATCGATTGATATCTACCATATTCAAAATTAAAACTGAGAACGTTGAAAAATAGCTTTAAAGTAGTAATATCATTATATGCTAGCATACTGAGTATTTTTCAAATGAAAAGTAAGTTTTCAAGTAACTTTTCAGAGCAAACTAATGACAAGAATGGCAATGGTTTAGGTTTTGCAAATGTCTTTCCTAACTGAATGAAGACAGATTCCTGTACCTGTCACTGCAGTCAGTCTACAGCAGGAGCTGTACGAATTGAAGCAGATGACGAAAACCCAGCCTTCCATAGATGCAGTGGGTGGACCATGGAATAGCCCTTCAGATAAGCCAGGGATACTGTTATTTGCTATGACACCAACTCCTCTTTTAAAGGTTGCTTAAAATATGGAATTTGAAACCCTATTTTACTCTGCTACACTAAAATCCATGTCTGTATTGCAGTTTGAATGGCTGTCTTACCTATCGGTGGTTTGGTAATGTCATGCATTGGTCATTAGGAAATACCTTTTACTTAGACACACATTTCCCAAATGTCAACACATTTTATCACACAATGTAAAAATAAAAACATTCATTTTTATCACTACCAATCTCATCTGAAAAATCTTTAATATTGGAAAGCTGTCAAGCTCTTGACGGTAGAGAGAAGTTTTTCAAATTTATAATTTTCACTTGAGAGCTCGAGTTTTATAATTGGCACAAATACTGTCAGGTCTTTCCTTTGAAGTAACCATTTCACTTCACTTTCAAGAAAATATCTGGCAAATACGTGGGTCTAAAGAGCCGAAGTTGGTCAGTGAAAATGATATTCCGTGGAAAAGGAATCCATCCCACGGGCGACACTGCCGCTGTACCCTGCGCGAGAAATAAGCCTTGCGTTTGTTCCAGTTTGTCACCCAGAATGTCAATAAGACAGGTACACGGTAAATAAGATTTACTCGTGTTTTTACTGCTTCATCAAGGACATTTGTGTGCATGTATTTCTGTGTGAATGTTTGGGCATGAGCAGATACATATGAGCATGTATGTAGAGGTTAGAAATCAACCTTGGGTTTGGTCCTCAGAAGACAGTCTCTGAGACAGGCCCTGGAGCTCTCCAATTAAATTAGGCTGGCTGGCCAGCCAGTTCTAAGGCTCTGCCTCCCTCTGCCTCCCCATGCTAGGATCACAAGCTCAGCTTTTTACATGCATGCTGAGAATCACAATCAGAGCCTTGTGCCCGATCACACTCAGAGCACACTTGGGGCTGTGCAGCAAGCTATTTCCCCATCTCCAAGGACATTCCTAATAAAACTGGCTTTGAGGTGTGTGTGTGTGTGTGTGTGTGTGTGTGTGTGTGTGTGTTGGGTGTGCATGCATGGAGAGAATAATGCAATGCTCACCAGTTCACTGGTGTTGATTCTGTTTTGTCAGTACAAATGGCAACATAGTAGAACAATCCAGTAAGTCTCAAACCTATGGAAGTAGGTTTGAGTCCTAAGGTCTCTTAGAAGGAACCCACCCCCAACCCAGGTAGAGTTGGCAGATAAGATACAGGGTGCTTGGTGCCTGGGACAAGCTTGAATTAAATAACAGTTATTGTTTATTTCAAATACAAATTTAATTAAACTTCTTGTATTTTTATTTGCTACCCTGAGAGTCTATAGACTACACTTGGGAAGAGGGGGATCATGCTACTCTGGCCACTTCTGAGCAGAGAAATATCAGAGTTGTGTGTCATCAAAATAGCTCCGTCTACAGTAAGCAAGACAAAACAGAGGGTAGAGAGATCTGCAGAACGTGGAGAAGGGCTGGTGGGTCAGTTAAGAAGATGTTACCTACTAACTGCAGTTATTGCCACGGGCAACATTATCCTAAGACTGGGCAGAAAAAGGCAACCCTGCAGGAGGCAGCACCCCGGGAAGGGAAGTCCCTGTCCCTACCCTGGAGCATAACTAGTCACCCTGTACTCCTTTCAGCCTTTCCCTGGCTCCATCAACAGGATGTCTCGATTATAACTTACTAAGACCCCACCCAACCAAATTTGCAGTCCTTTCTTCATGCTTTGGCTGCATTGCAAGAAGAGTCCAGCCGGTCCTTATCCTCCATCAAGTAACTGCTCACATCAGACAAGAGTAATCCCAGTTCCTTTAACTGCTTCATTCCCATCTCCCTTAACCTAGTTTTTAAATCACTTCTCATGCACCAAATCCCTACTGCCCTAGTTGGGAAATCCTGGCAGCATCTAATATACACAGGCAGGCCATATCCCATCGGCCATAATTCTTAAGTCTCCCCTCTGTGAAATAAACGGAATCAGTTGTAACATATGCTCTCTAAGGTTCTTTATATGGCATGCCAGGGGGCTGGACTTTACACTCAGGTAGACTGAGGCTCCAAACCTGGCCCCACCTCGTTTTATTGTTTGGGAAGTCACTCACCACTTAGGGCCTTGGATTCCTCAGCTTAAAAACTAGTATAAGACCAGGTACAATGAGATTAGAGTCTGGAATCTCGGCACTGAGGAGGCCGAGGGAGAAGGATCAGGATACATTCCCAAACAGCCTAGACTACATTGCAAGACCCTGTCTTCCTTCACACACACACACACACACACACACACACACACACACAGAGAGAGAGAGAGAGAGAGAGAGAGAGAGAGAGATGCACCTAGAATAATTGTACTGATTAATTGCAAAAGATGCACAGCTTCTGACACAAACATCTTATCTTTATCCCCTGCTCTTGAACACCACTCCCCAGTTAAGATATGATCCCCTGTACTGTAACAGGTCTCCCTTTAACAGCATTCTATCCTTCAATATAATCCAAAACCAGCAGAACACAATGCGCTTTTAATAGCCTTTGTCTTCTGTTTTAATACCCGGCACAACAGTTAATGTTGCTAACTCTAAAGCAGGTAGCAGGCCAGAGGTGATGGAAAGGTGATTGCTGGCCCCCTACATTGTGCAGGGGATTGCCCGGCAGCAGATGCCGCATATGAACCAAGCTGGCCATCAACACCACTGAAGCACAGCCACCCCCGGGTTAACAGCACAGCCAGCTACTAGAAACAAGGCTGGGATCGCGACACACCACGAAGGGAAAGTCACACCAACCTGCATCCAATCAACCACTCCAGCAAGCTTCCAAGGACGGGAGGTTGTTAGAGGGTCCAGCGAGTAAACACACGTCAGAAATTTTATAGTTCAAATGTTAGAGTTTTCTTTTTGCTGCTTCCGAGCCGTTGTTTAAATATTTAATTCACGCCATAAAACCGGAGTTTAAATGTCACCAGTGTCTCTCAGAGCCAGTCTTGCTGTATATGTAGGCCTGGCTCTCTCGCTATTTCACTTTTAAAAAGTTGAATCATAAATCTTTGATTCTAGCGTAAGCTTTTTTTAAAATTTTAAATTAAAATATTTGAAAAGAGGCATTATAGAGGAAACTGCTGGACTATGAAGACCCCACAGCTGGACACAGTAGCACATGCCCTTAATCCTAGCCACTCCAGAGGTTGTGGCAGAGGCTTACATGTTTAAGGCCCATCTGACAGCATGAGGTCCCATCTCAAAGTTTTCATTTCCTTCATATTTCTTCTTACAAACAAAACCCTTTGCAGTGAGCATTAGCGCAAGCCAGCGCGTGATACACACCAGTGATCCTGGCTACTCGGGAATCACGAGTTCAAGGCCATCCTTAGAAATTTAATAAGCTGGGGACTGTAACTCAGTGGCAAATTGCTCACCTACCACATACAATCTAAAGTGGAGGGAAAGGAACAAAACACCCTCAAGGGGTAATATATATTCACAGAAATTCTATAACGTGGGGACTGGGGGATGGCTTAGTTGGTAAAGCATTTTCCTTCCAAGCATAAGGCCCTGAGTTTGACTCTCAGATCCCATGTATTAAAAGCTGGGCAGGGTGGCACAAGTTTGCAATCTCAGCAGGGAGGAGGCAGGAAGACAGATCCCTAAGGCCAGCCAGCCTCATCTACTGGGGAGTTCCAAGCCAAGGAAAAGACCCTGTCTCAAAAGAGGTTGATGATGGTGTTCCTGAGGCATTGTCTGGTAGATGAGATGGTTCAGCAGGTCAATGAGTTGCCAGTAACAATGACACCTTGAACGCAGTCTCCAGAATGCACCAGGTAAGAGGACATAGCTAATTGCTCCAAGTTGTTCTCTGACCTCCCACCCCCCCCCGTGCACACACGCATGCACACACATACACACAAATAAACATATGGAAGGGGAAGGTTCCAGGGTAAAAAAGAAAGAAGCATAAATCTTAAGTATTCCAAATTCCTTTAATCCCTTTCAAAGTGGAGAGTACTCAACCAATGTTGGAGTGTGTGTGTGTGTGTGTGTGTGTGTGTGTGTGTGTGTAAATGCAGTGACCTCTCAGCTTCATGACTGGGGTGGAAAAAAATGGGTGCTAAAAATTGGAATTGGATGGTGGGTTTGAAATTTTGATAGAATAGCTAGATTTTGTATTCCCTACATTACGAAAATATACTGGAACTGCTTAAAGTTCCAGATTCAGAAAATTTTATATATGTTTAAAAACCATATTGTAATATCCAAAAAACCCTTATTTTGAAGAATTGTTATAAAAATTTAGATAACTCAGTAAAGATTGTCTGTTTCATGCTCTAATGGCCAGGCACTGTGTCACATCCAGAAACGCACGGCTTTCTGTTCAGTTCTATCCATTTTTCAGGTTGCTATTTTTAATATGTGTTTATAGCACACTGAAGACATCTCAGTCAATCAAGTATTTATTAAGCAGCATGGCAGGGAAACACACATGGTCGTCTTCATTGTCAACACATCTATGAAACTGGATAAATATTTGTTAGTGTTCCATGTTGATAAATACAAGGAACACATGGAGCTGAAAGGGAACCATAGAAAAAGTGCCGCGGTTTTCTGAGGCTGGGGCAACGCTCACAGCAAACATCTAAGAATGCCAGCGTGGGCCAGAGGGAAAGAGGGCTTTCCGGCTTCCAGCTTGCCTTCGGCACAAACAGGCTAGACAGACTTCTGAGGATACACTATGGTAACTAGGTAGCTAAAGTCAGAGTGTCCTTTCTATCCCATGAGTATAAAGCCTGAACAAGGCAGAAGGGCTGCTGGGGTTCTTAACTCGAACCCACAGTTTGCCCCTCTCCCCTCCTTTGCAGCAGGCTCTCATTGGCTTCGTTTCCTGACTCCTGCCTCACTTGGTTCCTTTGTCACCCACAGAGCTTTCTTGGGAACTTCTTTCAGCCCCTTTACTTCCTTCTCAAATATCTTCATAGATCTTCAAAAATCCTTCAGCTACTGTCACTCGCTGCAGCCTGATGCACGGAGGATTCAGAATTAGAAGGTCAAGGTTCACTTTTGGGCCACATGTTTTAGAACTCTGCAATGGCTCAACTTAGGAAAACAGTATGAGTGAGAGGTTCAAAAGTTCAGCCTTGTTCCTCACTGCTGTGAGAGTTTTAGCAGCCCGTCTTCCTAGATGGTTTCCTCATGCACAAACGCCTACCACGTAAGGTCACAGATGTATGGTGACATAGGGGGACTGGATGAGAAAGCATTTTATATGTCATAAAACACAAGACCCATGGTTTTCAAAGTGTAATTACTGATGCCTTAGCAACAACAGCATCTGAGAACTTAGATGCAAATTATCTAACTGGCCACAGACCTACGGGATGGGAAGTTTTAGAGGTGGAACACCACAGTCTGCACGCCAGCATGCTCCACATGACTGGCTGAGATGGTCTGCTTTGAAGACCGTACTGTACAAGCCTTTCTCTATGGTTCTGGAGAGGCTGAACCAGCAGAAGGAATGTTAGTGTCTCCGTGTTGCAATGATGCTATCATGTGTCAAACATGACAGTTTATCCTCTGTTTGTTCTTCAGTTTAAACCACCCTTCAAAATAAGGCCACCAGAGCCAGTTCACAGGCTCCCATAATGCCTACGCTGTGCATCGTACAATTGCTGACATCTCTGAGGGATGGGGACAGTCTGAACAAAGAAGCCCAAAATTAAGTGGAAGCCATTTTTTGGCTTTAACTATGCCAGATACGAATTCTGTGTGCTTCTACCTGGCACTGTTGCCAGGAATCCCATCACAATGACTTTTTAAGCTACATTTATTCTGATCTCAGAAACACCAGTGACCCTAGAAACAAAAACCTCTATACTTCCCAGGTAAGAGAAATGGAAGAAAAAGGATATTGACCCCGTGTTCTCAGAGGCAGAATGCCTGCAGTCCTACTTTGGAAAGAATACCCCAAAGTGAATATCTGGGGTCACTGTAGACAACTTTTGTTTGCTTCCTTGACATTTCCCCAAAGGCAGAGTACGCCCACAGATATGTAATCATAGATGCATAAAACCCTTAGAGATTGGCGTTGGGATATCAGGCTGAGGGGTAATAAATAGACCCCTGGAGAAAGGGGCAAATGTGTAGAATTGCATTTACCTGTGTCCTGTGAAAGACAGAAACAGCACCACAGAACCATCAAGAAAATGGGCCTTCCACCGCAGAGGCCTAGCCCCCTGCTTCTTTACCTTGGGCATTCTGGTGACCCTTTTATAAAGTATTTTAGCCAGGCACTGGTGGGGCATGCCTTTAACCTCAGTACTGGAGGCAGAGGCAGGCAGGATCTCTCTAAATTGGAGGCCAGCCTGGTCTAGAGAGTGAGTTCCAGGACGGCCAAGGCTACACAGAGAAACCCTGTCTCAGAAAACCAAATGAACAAAGAAGTATTTATACTGTGCCGTTTGATTTAGAGAGTATTCTCACACAGACTTGCTCACTACAGCCTATGAGAAAGAAAAAAGGTCTCAATTGCCAAGGAAGAGACTTGGCCATGGCTATTGCTAATAAATGGCAGAGCTTGTATATGAATCTGCGCTTCCCAACTCTAAGCCTACTTCATCACCTTGGTGTGCATTTTCCAATTTGGTTGTGCCCTGAGCAGAGATGACACTCCCATGCTCACTCAGAGAAGGGTCTCAGGGCTTCAGCGCCCTGGGGCAGCGCATGAACCCCAGGCTCCCACGGTTCCATAGGCTCCCGGTTTACTCCCACGGTTTACCTCCTCCATGCTTTCAGAGCACGGGAGCTTAATGACTTCACAGATGGGCAACATTGTCAGCCATGGAAAGAGAGTCTGCTACCCATAATTGTACTCTGAAAATACCACTGGGGAAGAGTGCGGATGAGTCACTGAGCTGGCAGGGAACTTCTCATAGGCCAGCAGTCCTTCTGGAAGTGCACTCGACAGGGCTCTCTTGAAGGTGGCCCAGGCATGTCCTTCCCTGACTCTAGGCCGAGGATTGTTGAGGCCAGGAAGAAAAGACAATGTTTGCTCTGTCACTGAGGTCAGCGTGGCGGCTTCAGGCATAGAAGTCAGGCCGAAGCTGTTCTAAAGCGCCTTCCAACTCTACCGTGCGCGCGACAAAGCCCTTTGTTCCCTGAACTAACCCTGTCACATCTCGAAGCCTCCAGCTCTCTGCTCTGTAATAAGTTACAAATTCATTCTTCAGGACCTGTCCTCCAGTGTGACACCACTTAATCCCTGCCAGGCACTGCTCATCATCAAATCTAAGTGGAACTGTGATCCTAAGTGAACTTCTCAGTGTCCTCTACCAACCGGTGCCCAGCATCAACTCAAAGTCAGCCGTTTCTCAGCCATCCAGAGCAGACTATGGTGGTGCCGCCTCCCAGGCGTTTCGCTCCTCATTCCCTTTTGTCTCACGAACACACTCGGCATTCTGCTACGTGCTTTTAATGACTTCTTGGTCTTCCATTCTGCCAACTAACATTTATTTTCATTCCTGCTTTACAGTTCTGAAGTCATAGTTCCTCAACCCTTGCTACAGCTTAGAGCTCCTCAAAGTGTCTGAGCTCTTCCCAATGGGGTCTGATGTGGGGGCTTATCAGTATCACGGAGACCCATTGTCCCAGACCTTCAGACTTACAGTACATCGAAAGTACATATTACATACACTTTGTGACCATGTTAAAAGTTACATTTAGGTTTAGGATACCTGAAGTGGGCATATTCTGTGTTTATGCTTTGTTTTTGTTTTGTTTTGTTTTGTTTTGTTTTGAGACAGAGTCTCACTCTATAGCTCAGGCTCACCCAGAACTCAGTGTATCACAAGGTGGCTTAAACTTGTAGCAGTCCTACTGCCTCAGCCTCCCAAGGGCTCCCAGCAACATTCTGTGAGGTTATCTAGATGTCCGTCATTTCCAGGCACACTCAGAGTAGCACCAGCCTAGAGCCCCAGGGACAGCATCTCATCGGCCCGCTGTATAAGACTCATGCTTCCTCTCCCACTGCTCTAGTGAGGTCAGCTCAGCTCTCTTGCCCCGTAGACTGGCCACACCATCTGGTTTCACCTGGAATGCCTGACTCTCTTATCTCTGTCTAATTCAATCTCACCCGAATGCCAGGGCCTGCCCACTCAAGTTTGCCAACCCTCTCTCCCTCTGCTCTCTCACAGTGGAAGAGTCGGTGATTCTCTCCCCAGGCAGGAAGCCCTCCAGCTGCTGATGGAAAGGAAATGGACAGAAAAAATCTAGAAACTGGGCACCACGCGGGCACGTCATTTTCCTTTCTAACGTCTGCCACAAATGATAAAAGCCTACCTGGTAATGGCTAAATTAGATCAGTGATCTTGGGATTTTTTTCAAGGCGTTTGTTTTATCTTCAAAACATCTTCAGAAGCCGCAACGCATGGGCCTGTGGGCATGTGACGTGCTGAGGAGTGAGATACATAGAGGCAGGAGCTGAAGCAGCTGCTGTGAACTTTCAAGAGGAACCATAATATAGGCCTCATTCCACCCAGCTGTCCCCTTCACGCTTCCCAAATATTGCTTATAAATGTTCCTTTACATTTAAAGGGGCATATGATATAGATATGAATAATTTGCATTGGTATGGATTTTAAGGTCAATTTTGTTATATGTATATGTATTTTTGATATTGATTAAGGTATTGTGATTGTGTAGTTCATTTAAAAATGTATAATAGGAAATATAGGTTGTTGATGGATAATCATCAATAATAGTAAAGCTTGTAGTCATGTTAGTTAGATTTTCTAGATATATAGAGATATATTTCAGTTGGATAGGCATTCTTCATATCTTTCAAAGACTACAGAATATAGCATTTAATGTTTTAATAACTTAGGGCTTTTCATGACAATGAGACACGTCTGCTCAAGGCAGCACCAATCTACTTCGAGAGGAAGATGGGCATCGAAGAGGCACCTTATGGAGTTTGATAGCCATTTGGGCAAGAAACTGCACTTGCCTGGACTGATGCATAAACTGGACACAGAGAACTCTCAGAAAGAGGACTGCTGAAATTGTCTAAAGGTGAGATGATCTTTCAGGGTTCCTGATTCATGAAAGAGTCTGCGAGACATTCTGCAGGACACAGCAGAAAGTGACTGAACTGTCTTTGAAATTTTCTGCTTCATAGAAAAGTCTGCTGGATACTATGGGCCTGAAGGCTGAAGATGGATGCCCCAACGGTACAGAGGAACTTTGGGTGACTATTCAGGCAGCAAGATGTCTCTGTCATTTCTAGAGTTTTGGATTTCTTGTTTACTTAGGTAATATTATATCCTTCTGGAGTCTTTGATGGAGTTGAAGAATGGATAGATAATTATAGTTTTCCTTAGTTATGATAAAAATAGATATAAATATTGTAACTGTAATTCTTGCTTCATAACTTTTTTGTTATATGTAATTTTACTATGTTAAAATAAAAGCCTTCTTTTTTGTTTAAACAGAAAAAGGGGAAATGATGGAGGAGGGTCATCTTTCTATCTGTTGCTTTCATTGGTTAATTAATAAAGAAACTGCTTGGCCTCTGATAGGGTAGAATTTAGATGGGCGGAGTAAACAGAACAGAATGCTGGGAGAAAGAAGCCGAGTCAATGAGTCGCCATGATTCTCTCACTCCAGACAGACGCAGGTTAAGATCTTTCCTGGTAAGCCAGCTCATGGTGCTACACAGAATATTAGAAATGGGTTAGATCAATATGTAAGAACTAGCCAATAAGAGGGTGGAACTAATGCGCCTAGCAGTGTTTAAAAGAATACAGTTTCCGTATAATTATTTCGGGTAAAGCTAGCCGGGTGGCGGGACACAGCCCCGCTGCTGCTATTACTACACAGCAACGCGTGGGCCTGTGGGCATGTGACGTGCTGAGGAGTGAGATACATAGAGGCAGGAGCTGAAGTAGCTGCTGTGAACTTTCAAGAGGAACCATAACATAGGCCTCATTCCACCCAGCTGTCCCCTTCACGCTCGCTGTGCTGATCAGCAGACTGAAGCCCCATAAGTCACTCTCTTAGCCGCAGACACGGGACCAGAACGTGACTTTTTGAATTTTGGATGACTCCACATCCAGCCTCCCCTGAAATAGCGACTTTGCTCTATGTCAGAAATCAAACTGGGAAATGTTGAACGGTAGCAAAGTGCAAGGCCAAACAGAGGACTAGAAGAATCCTCTTGCCTTCTACCTAGAGGTGAGGCCCCCAGTCCAGTGCCAGGTTTCTAAGTGTCCTTTTGAAACAAAGCCCAGAGCAAAGCCCCCATCTAATTTCCCACCATCCCTCCCTGCTGAACCATTCCACTCAGAGAAAGTTTCTCAAGATGATTAGTGACCCACCAGGCAGCAGACTGCTTCTGGACACAGCCCCTTTGACATCTTGAAGTCGGGGATATAGCAATTGCCCCAGTGAATGTGGGTCTCAACCTCCCAATGGCTCAGCCCTTAGGGAACTGCAGGCTTAACCCTCCTAGGATAAAGGAGCTTACTTCTCTCTCTGGCTTCCTAGGGTCTCTGCAGGTAAAGATCTACAGTGTGGAGTCCAGATGATTGTCGTGCTGTGGTCAGGGATGTTTAATTGAATTCTGAACCATGAGAATGCAGCAGGGAGCTGATTTTGTCAACAAGCATTGTGCTCACGCCCTTTGGCCACTGTGGTGGCCGGTGGGGGAGTACTGCCATGGAGACCGTTATCTCCACCTGCAAGGGACAGTCAGATGGAAGACACCAGGGGAACGTGGCAAAATAGGAGTGACACTTCCAACAGAGTCACTGCCCCCTTGGTGTAGACTCTGTGATCGTTCGGAATTATATGCTCTATCGTGAAACAACCAAAACTCTCTTTTTAGCCCACTTCCCTCAGAAGCAAATTTCTCTGAGCCTCAACACTAATAATTTATTTTCACAATGCTTCTTCATCTCTATGCTGTTCTGTAAGCCTCTGAGGTAGACTGGGACATTATGACCTCTGATTTATAAAGAAGCATACTTTTGTAATCCCAGGGCATGGGTTGGCCAAGGCCAGACAGCTAGGGAATTGTGAAGCCAGAAGCAGAGCTCACTGGCACTGGTAGAACTGGTGAAGAAAGCAGGCCGATGTGGCAGTGGCTGTGGCACTTTGAGCAGGAAGACCATTTGACAAGGGACAATTCCAGTTCCGATCTCCTCATCCCTTGGTAGTGACAGGGCTTGGAGAGGAAGTTGTGTTCTAAAGACTGATGTAAACTGAAGGCCCCAGAGTCAGAGCAGAGATGTCTAACTCATCAAAGTGCTGAGAAGAAACGATTGTGGTGGGCTCAGCTCTAAATGGAATGTTTATTCTTCTGTTACACTTATTTGTATGTATGTGAGCACATACACATGCCACAACATAGGTGCGGAGGTCAGAGGACGGCTTGAACGGCTGATTCTCTCCTTCCGCTTTTGGGTCCCAGAGATCAAACTAAGGTCTTCAGACTTGGCAGGAAGTCACTTTATCCGCTGAGGCGTCTTACAAGCACTTAAATGAGACATTTCTATCAACCACAACCGAGGCTCAGGGACCATCACAAAAGAAGGAGTGGGCAGAATCGTAAGATCCAGAAGATGGGGAAGAGTGCTATGAAATACTGTCTGCTACACATGACATGACCATTGCAGCGGGGCCCTCACAACAGCTGTGGCTCTGCTTGCACAGGCCTGCGTATGGTCAAGCCAGCCAAGCTGGCCAAGCCGTGTTTCTGCATGTATGGGAAATACAGGAGTTTGAATGTAATCGGCCCCCATAATCTCATAGGGAGTGGCACTATTAGGAGGTTTGGCTTTGTTGGAGTAGGTATGGCCTTGTTGGAGGGAATCTGTCACTGTGTGTATGGGTGTTGAGGTTGCCTATGCTCAGGATACTGCCCAGTGTCTCAGTCCACTTCCTGTTGCCTGCAAGAGGTAGGACTCTCAGCTTCTCCAGCACCACATCTGCCTGCACTCTGCTGTCCTCCCCACCATGATGATAATGGACTGAACCTCTGAAACTGTAAGTGAGCCCCCCTCAATTAAATGTTTTCCTTGAAAGAGCTGCCATGGTCATGGTGTCTCTTCACAGCAACAGAAACCCCAGCCAAGACAGGGAGCGACTCGTGGGGTGTGTTTAGTATGGGTCATAATATTGGGTCAGGGAACCAGCCTGGGTGTTCATAAACAGATGAATGGATAATGGTAATGTGGCATTTATACACAGCGGAATTTTACTCAGCTGTAAATAAAACAATGAAATAATGAAATTCATCAGAAATTGATAGATCTGAAAAGTATTAAACAGAGTGATTCTGTTTCAGAAAGACAAAAAGAACACATATTCTCCCTAATTTATGTATCCTAACTTTTAATGTTTATGTGTATATGTATATATGCATATACACATTATGTGTGTTTGTGTGTGTGTGTGTGTGTGTGTGTGTGTGTGTATATATATATATATATATATATATATATATATATATATATATATGAGACTAGGTATAAACTATGAAACTAAATAGCAGACCATGAGAGGGGAACAAGGTTTACTGAGAATGTGGGGCACTGTAAAAGTCAAAATTTGTCTTTCTGGGGTCTGGGTTAACTCACTTCATATAAAGTTTTTTAGATACATCCATTTGCCTGCAAATTTCAAGATGTCATCATTTTTTCTTCTGTGTATACTCCATTGTGCAAATGTACAACATTTTCCTTATCCATTCTTTGGTTGAGGGGCATTTAGGTTGTTTCCAGGTTCTGGCTATGACAAATAATGCTGTTATGAACATAGTTGAGCACATGTCCTTGTGGTATGATTGAGCATCCTTTGTATATATACCCAAAAGTGGTATTGCTGGGAGACTTCAAGTTTTAAGAGGATAATTCTCTTCCTAGAAGTTATTCTAGAAATAATAAGTGACAATAATGTAAGCACAAAACCAGTCTTGAATGGAAAAAGACAACCCCAGTGGTTACATCTGCAATCCAACACCTGCACCTAGAGCTACAGGAACATCTCGGAAGAGGGGACAGGAAGACTGTAAGAACCAGTGAAACAGGAAGCATGCTCTGGGATTGTGTCTCCTAGAAACAATAGGGAAGCAACGCCCATGATACAATATGGCTACCTAAACAAGACCTGCACAGCAAAACACGAACACACATGTTAACGCAGAAGGAGATCTAAGGTCTCCACCCCAGACACAGAACTACAAACAACTAATAACTGCTGAGGTAGAATTAGCTTCTCCTGGGGATGAGGAAAGTCCCCTTAGTGGTTAGCCAAAACAAAATGATCAGCCTGAAATTAAATATACACAAGCCATATTAAACAGACTCAGTGGGTATATTTGTGTGTGTCTCTGTGTCTGTGTGTGTCTGCAGGTAGCAATAATAATTTTTAAAGAGAAGCCTTCGATTTGAGAGGGCGTGAGGGGAAGGATATGGGACGACTTGGGGGAGAGGAGGAGAGGGGTGATAGAGATCTTTAACTGAAAGAAGGAGAGAAGTAATGACAACAGAGGAAGGTAAAAACTCAGAACCTTCGAGAGTTCCGGCAGGAAACCAATCAGCCCAACCTGCTGCCCAATGGAAAACCAGGATGACAAGCGTTGGAGGTGCTTGGTCCTGGTAAATCTATTGTTGAGGCTCCAGGCTCATAACACTGGAAAGTTAAAAGTAAGTTGAAAAATGTATTTCTCCTCCAGAGAAAAACTACAAAATCATAACAAAGTATCTAAACTGTATAAAATAACTAGAAAATGATCAAAACCAGACATAACATGGATAGACATGAGCTTTTAAAAATTGGGGCCTGGGGCTGGAAAAACGGCTCAGTGGTTTGGAGAAATGTTTGCTCTTCCGAGGGACTGCGGCTCAACTCCAAGCATCCACATTGTGACTCACAACCCTCTGTAGCTCCAGTTCCAGGGGATCTGACACCCTCTTCTGACCTCTGTGGACACCAGGTATGCAGCCTGTGCACAGACATGCTAAACAAACACGCATGCAAGCAAAACATTCACACACATAAAATAAAAATGTGTTTTTAAAAGCCCAAAACAGAGTGTAGGGTAGTGGAAAACCTGGAATTATAAGGAAGGTACTAAAAAAGAATGCCACAAAAGGTATTACCCTAAAAATAATCTGAATATAAGCTAGACCCAAATTCCTACTTGACAACATAGCATGACTTCAAGAAGAAAATTCCAGAATAGTCAACAGAAACAACAGCTAGGAGCTGGAAGAACATGGGACTTCTTCACTGCTGTTTAGCTGGGGCAAGAGTGTGTAAAGTCAGAATCGAACTAGACATTTCTAATTCAAGGAACAAGAAATTACTCTTCTTGAACAAAAGTAACTGAACCTAGACTCTCTATGAGTGAGTAGTCACAAAGTCTTGTATATAATCAAGTTATTAGCTACAGAAAACTGAAATATACACTGCCATGGAAGTGGTGAAGGGAAGGAAACTAGTAGAAACCAATCCCAAAGTCACAATCATTTTGGAATTAAACAAGAATTTTTATTATTAATGTATCAAGTGATTAAAATAACAACATAGGCATAATAAATGAATTGATGCAGACTTTTAGCAAGAAAATGGAAATTATAAAACTTAGAAGCAAAGAAATGAAATTACAGTAACAGAAGTAGAAAAATAACAAAATGACCCGGTGGGGGAAATGGCGCCAATGGAAGAAGACTCCATGAGCGTGAAGACTGGCTGGTTAACTCAAGGATCTGTGGTGCAATATGAAGCAGTCTAATATAAATCTCAAGCAGAGAAAGATGTGAAAAGAGACAATGCAAGCAGGAAATGTGCAGCGAGATGCACACATTAACACACTGTAATTGTTGAGAGCTAAAGATTAAATTCTGAGTAGTCAAGGAAAACAATACATTACAGAGAGACTGCGGAACCACAAAGCAAGCACCAACCAGGCTAACCACAAAGCTTCCCCTGACCGATGGTATCCTTGCCTGGTGATGGCACACCTTTAATCCCAGCACTAAGGAAGCAGAGGCGGGAGGATCTCTGTGAGTTCAAGGTCAGCCTGGTCTACAAAGCGAGTTCCTGGATGTCCAGGACTATACAGAGAAACCCTATGGGGGGCGGGGAAGAGTATCCTTAAAGTGCTAGGAAACAAAGCCACACTGTTCAGATCCCTGTATCCTAAAGAGGAAGCGAGACATTTTCAAATAAATTAAAACAGGGAACTTCAACCATCAAAGGAAATAGGAAACTAAGTTCTTCAAGAGAAAGCCAGGTCCTTTAGAGCCTAGACAGAAATTTGAATCTTTGGGGGAAGCACCAAAAATGGGGAAAAGTAGGTAAATGTAGAATCCTCTAATTTCTTCTCTTGATTGCTTTAACACATGCATGACTATCACATGCTGATGTGATCAAAACCATGTTACAGGCTCCATCAGGGAAGCTCGTAGGCTAACTGCAGATCTTCCCTATCTTTCTCCTCCTTTCCTCTAAACCCATTCCATCAGGCCCATCCCCAACTCTGCAGTGAGTGACCTGCTGTGGCCTCCCCTCCACCCCTGCCCCAGTGCAGGACACAGATCTTCCTCCAGACTCCTCCCTCCCCCGCGCTTCATTTCAGCCGGGACTCTAGCAGGCCTTTCCTGGGAACCCATAGCTTCTGCATGGCAAAAGACACCATCATTCAGATAAAGTGGGAGCCTGCAGATGGGAAAAGATTTTTACTAACTCCATATCTGATCAAGTGCTAATATCCAAAATATATTTTTAAAAAACAAGAAACTAGATACTAAACAAATAATGCAACTAAAAAAGAGGAACATGGGATGTACTCACTCGTATTTGGTTTCTAGCCATGAATAGGGGACGTTGAGCCTATTATGCGTGATCCTAGAGAAGCTAATTAAGAAGGTGAACCCAAAGAAAAACATTTAGGCGATGAAAGGAGACAGAGACAAAGACCCACATTGGAGCACCGGACTGAAATCTCAAGGTCCAAATCAAGAGCAGGAGACAGAGCACGAGCAAGGAACTCAGGACCATGAGGGGTGCACCCACACACTGAGACAATGGAGATGTTCTATCAGGAACTCACCAAGGCCAGCTGGCCTGGGTCTGAAAAAGCATGGGATAAAACCGGACTTGCTGAACATAATAGACAATGAGGACTACTGAGAACTCAAGAACAATGGCAATGGGTTTTTGATCCTACTGCACCTACTGGCTTTGTGGGAGCCTAAGCAGTTTGGATGCTCACCTTACTAGACCTGGATGGAGCTGGGTGGTCCTTGGACTTCCCACAGGGCAGGGAACCCGGACTACTCTTAGGGATGATGAGGGAGGGGGACTTGATGGGGGAGGGGGAGGGAAATGGGAGGTGGTGTCGGGGAGAAGGCAGAAATCTTTAATAAATAAATAAATAAAAATAAAAAATAAAAAAAATTCTGTAGCGCTCAGACCTATAAAAGTTTCTGTAAATGACAGATATCCCCCTTTTATATTGAACAATAAAAAAAAGCAAATAAAAAAAAGTAAAGTGCAGATCTAAACAGAATTCCCAATACAGAAAACTCAAATGGCTGAAAAACACTTAAAGAAATATTCAACATCCTTAGCCAGCAAGGAAATGCAAATCAAAATGACTCTGAGATTCCATTTTACACCCATCGGGATGGCCAAGGTCAATAAAACCAGTGACAGCTCATGCTGGCCAGATGTGGACTAAGGGGAACTCTCACCCATTGCTGGTGGGACTGCAAACTTGTACTGCCATTGTGAAAAGCAGTGTGATGGTTCCTTAGGAAGAAGAGATCGATCTACCTTAAGATCCAGCTATAACACTTGTAATGGCTTGAGTAAGAATGCCCCCATAAGCTCATATGTTGAATGCTTAATCACCAGGATGTGACACTATTTGAAAAGATTAGAAGGATTAGGAGGTGTGGCCTTGTTAGAGACTGGGGGTGAGATTTGAGGTTTCAAAGGCCCATGCCAAGCCCAGTCTCTCTTTCTCTCTTTCTCTCTTTCTCTCTTTCTCTCTCTCTCTCTCTCTCTCTCTCTCTCTCTCTCTCTCTCACACACACACACACACACACACACACACACACTTACACATTGTGGATCAGGATGTAACTCTCAGCTATTTCTCCAGTACCAAGCCTGCTGGTCACCATGCTCCCCACCATAATAATGGACTAAGCTTCTGAAACTCTAAGCAAGCCCCCAATTAAATGTTTTATTTTATATGAGTTTTCTTGGTCATAGTGACTAAGACACCGTTCTTTTACCCCAAAAATAAAAATATTTCATCCTATCACAGAGACACTTGTTCAGCCATGTTCATTGCTGCTCTATTTATAATAACCAGAAAATGGAAACAACCTGGATGTCCCTCAACAGATTAATGGACAAAGAAAATGTGGCACATTCACACAATGGAATATTACTCAGCCAATTAAAAAATGAAATACATAGGTAAATGAAGAGAACTAGAAAAAAATCATTCTTAGTGAAGCAACCCAGACACAGAAAGACTAATATGATATGCATTCACTTATATATGGATACTAATTGTGAGTCAATAATAACCAAGATGCAATTTGTAGAATCACAGAGATTAGGGCTACAATAAGGGACTTGGGGAACACCTAAATCTTCCCAGGAAAAGGAAATAAAATCAATAATTATGAATGGATTGGGGATGGAATGGAATAGGAAGAACAAGCAGGTGGGGAGGAAAGAGAAAGATGGAAGGGGAAATACAAGAAAAGACATATAAAATTAAGGCCATTGTGGGGTAGTAAGGAAGCCTAACACAGTACAAGCTTCAGTAAAAATATATATATATATATATATATATATATATATATATATATGAAAGCAATCTAAATGAAATTGCCAAATAATAGGGGAGGCAGAGACCCAACCTGTCTCTCTTATCACCAAATCTTTAAGTAATGGGATTGGATTATATCTTACTAAGTTGTTGGCCAAAGAGGACCCTCCAAACCATCCAGACTATTACCAAGGTTACAGGTTGCTCTCCACAAACTGATGGCAAGGTGCCATTGCTGAAGACAACACCTACACAATGTATTGAACACAGAGAAGCAGAGCTGGTGCCTACATAGAGCCTTCCCCTGTACATGCTAGAGTCTGTGGTACAGGAGGGTCCTCTGTATGCTCAGGAGAAAGAGAAACAGAAATTCTTTGATCTACAATGGCATTCTCCCTACAAGATACTCTAGGGCAATGGTGCCTTGAGGCTGCAGGATTAACCAGTGAATATGTGGTTTGACTCAAGGCCTGCTGTATGAGAGACCCATACCCGACGCTGCTTGGGTGGCCAAGAGCTTGAGACTAGATAGCCCAGGGATCTACGCTGAAAACAAATAACACTGTCTTTAAGAAAAAAAATTATAGCAATGAAATGACTCCTGATGACATTCTACTATACGCACGGATCAGTATCTTGTTCAGCCATCTTCAAAGAAGCTTTCTCTTGCAGCAGATGGGAACAAATACACAGACCCATAGCCAGACACTATGAAAAAGAATGAGAACCCTGGGAACACTCAGCCATAAATGGGATATCTCCATCAATTCCGTCCCCTCAGGCCTCTAAGAACCCCATGGAAGAGGGGGTAGAAAAAGTATAAGAGGGGAATGTAGGAAACCAATAAGATAAGGCCCTCTAAATCAACACGACCAATGCACAAATAAACTCAAAAAAAAAAAAAAAAAAAGCCGGGCAGTGGTGGCGCATGCCTTTAATCCCAGCACTCGGGAGGCAGAGGCAGGCGAATCTCTGTGAGTTCGAGACCAGCCTGGTCTACAAGAGCTAGTTCCAGGACAGGCTCCAAAACCACAGAGAAACCCTGTCTCGAAAAAAAAAAACTGAGGCAGCACACACAGGGCTTGCCACAGGTCCACACCAGACGGAGCCCTGGCGTTTAAAGGAGAAGTGGATCACACCCCCATCCCTCACCAGAAGCAATCTCCAATTGATAACCACTTGCAAATGAAAATTTAGTTTTCTCCAAAGGAGTCTCACTGGGGAAACAAACCACTCTTAAGGGTAGGCTGCAAGCCCAGCGGTAGATGACCAACAGAAAATAAGTTCAGTGGCATCATTGGAGGTCTCTTGTCTCATAATGTTATGCCAGAGCTGTTCTTTGTTTTATTTTATCTCACATTTATTGTATATTATTACATTTATATATTTTATATAATTATTAAAATTATATATGCATGTGTTATATATCCTTGTAGATCCTTTGCATGTATATGTGTGTATGTATGTGTGTATTTATAAAATGACTGCACTTAGTGTTTTTATCAGATTCCTGAGGGTGCAAATGAGTGGTTCTCTGCATCCTTGTCCATTTCTTGTACCTTTTCTTAGACTCTTTTCCTTCTGTTTGTTGATTTCCTCCTATTCCGATGCCTTGGTTTTATCTTATTTTATTTCATTTCATTTTATTTTTTTTATCCCTTAGAAGCCTGTTTGTTTTCTAATGAGAGACAGAAAAGGGATGGATCTGGCTGGGAGGGAGGTGGCAAGAAACTGAAAGGAATGAAGGGAGCAGAAACCATCATCAGGATATATTATGCGAGGACAAAAAAAAAGATATTTTCAATAACGGATATAGTATATGTTAAAAATATATGTATATAATAAAACCACATTATAGTACTTATAATTTACATAGATATAAAATATATTTTAAAGAAAATGCACCTAAATGGAACCTCCGCATGGTTCTCATATTTTATCTGAAGTATTGCAGTATTCATTCTAAACTCACTGAAGTAACTAAAAAATACTTAATGCCTTGAGCATCTATGCAATATGACATCTAAAGAAAGACTTAAAATAAAATGTATTACACTGACCCCAAACATAAGAAAGTAAGGGGAAATCACATAAAGAAATAGAAATGAATGTTAAAAATAATCACATATCAATAACTATTAAATTCAGAATAACTAAATACTAACCAAATTTTAATACTACAATTAAAATGAATATTTATTTTTGGACAAGACAATAAAAGTCATTATCCAACCATGAGTTACCTATAAGAGACAATCTAAATATAAAGACATATGTAAGATGAAAATTAAATAATAAACCTAGAATGGCTAAAATAATATCAACCAAAAAAGACTTACCGCAAACAGAAATAATATTTCTAAATGATAAAATAGTCATTTCCCCAGGAGGTATAGCAACTACAAACGTGAAAGTACCAAATAGCCAAGCTCAAAGCGAAGCAGTGAAAATGGAACTAAGGGCAGAAAGAAATCCACAATCATAACTAGAGATTTTGATTCCTCTTTCTCAGCCAGTGACAAAAAGATACACTATTAAAACATCATAAATGACTCTCAGCCTGATGATGCACGTCCTCATCCCAGTCAAGAGGCAGAAATAGGCAGATCTCTATGAGTTCAAGACCAGCCTTGTCTCCATAGAGAGTTCAGGTTAGCCAGGGCTACACAGTG
This sequence comes from Chionomys nivalis, assembly GCF_950005125.1. NCBI lineage: Eukaryota > Metazoa > Chordata > Mammalia > Rodentia > Cricetidae > Chionomys > Chionomys nivalis. The sequence continues at coordinate 25,850,538 of NC_080090.1, read as the reverse complement.
AAACCCTATCTCAGATAAATAGAAAGAAAGGTGGATAGATAAATTGATAAAAAGATGATAGATCAATACATAAATAGATATATGATAGATAGATGACTAATAGATGATTGATAGATGATAGAGAGATAGATGATAAATAGAGAGATTATAGATAGAGAGATGATAGACAGATAGATGATAAATAGATGATAGATGATAGATAGATAGATAGATAGATAGATGACTGATAGATAGATAGATAGATAGATAGATAGATAGATAGATAGATAGATGATTGATAGATGATAGATAGAGAGATGGATGATAAATAGAGAGATTATAGATAGATAGATGATAGACAGACAGATAGATGATAAATAGATGGTAGATAGATAGATAGATAGATGACTGATAGATAGATGGCAGATAGATAAATAGATGACTGATAGATAGATGACAGATAGATAGATAGATAGATAGATAGATAGATAGATAGATAGATAGATAGATAGATAGATAGATAGATGACTGATAGATGATAGATCAGAAACAGGGTGGAATAGTTGAAATCACCATCAACCCCTTCAACCTAGTTCATCTTTATGATTGACTAAATAGCAAATGAAAAAAATATTATTTCCAAATGTGTGTTGAATGTTCACTAAGATGGAATGCAAATGGCTCCATAAAATTAGTCACAAGAAAAAATCTTAAACTTAAAATCTTATTTTTTTATTATTTTATTGATTTTTGTTGAGTCTACATTTTTTTCTTCTCCCCTCCCTGCTTTTCCCCTCCCCCAAGGTCCCCATGCTCCCAATTTACTCAGGAGATCTTGTCTTTTTCTACTTTCTACTTCCCATTTAGATTATATCTATGTAAGTCTCTCTTAGTGTCCTTATTGTTGTCTAGGTTCTCTGGGATTGTGGTTTGTAGGCTGGCTTTCTTTGCTTTATGTTTAAAAACCACCTATGAGTGAATACATGTGATAATTATCTTTCTGTGTCTGGGTTACCTCACTCAAAATGATGTTTTCTAGCTCCATCCATTTTCCTGCAAAATTCAAGCTGTTGTTATTTTTTTCTGCTGTGTAGTACTCCATTGTGTAAGTGTACCACATTTTTCTTTTCCATTCTTCAGTCGAGGGACATTTAGGCTGTTTCCAGGTTCTGGCTACAACAAACAATGATGCTGTGAACATAGTTGAGCACATTTCCTTGTGGCACGTAAAATCTTATTTTTTAAGTGAGTTTCCCACTCCTATTTATCTCTTTTCTCCTACTTTAATAAAATGCCTGAATCTTGGTTTATTTGATTTTTTTAATGAAGAAAGTATGTTTATTTAGCTTTGCAGTTGCATCTGGAAGCCTCTGATGATGGCTGAATGGGAACATAGCAGAGATGCAGAAAGGGGTGCAGCTATTTGCAGAGAAGTCAAGCAAGTGGAATGTTCTCAGTTGAAATAGCTCGCTCTTCTCAGAACTAACCCCCAGGATCCTGCAAGAAACCTATGAGCCTCTCCTGAAGGACACATTTCCCAAATGATCTAATCCCATTGCACTAGGCCCTATGTCTGAAAGGTTTATCAACTGTCAAAATTACCATACTGTAGGCCAAGCATATGGCACACGTATACCATAATATAGTTAAATTCTAAATCAATTAAAAAAAATGGGAACCCACAATTTTTTTTTTTTATTTTTTATTTTTCGAGACAGGGTTTCTCCGTAGCTTTTGGTTCCTGTCCTGGAACTAGCTCTTGTAGACCAGGCTGGCCTCGAACTAACAGAGATCCGCCTGCCTCTGCCTCCCAAGTGCTGGGATTAAAGGCGTGCGCCACCACCGCCCGGCTCGCAAATATTTTTAAATTGAGTATAATCCTTCAGAGAAACAAAAACAAAAAGGAAGTCACGGGAAGACTAGAGAATATTTTCTGCTGAATTGAATTGTATAGGATGTAGCAAAGTCAGAAGGGGGAATTTTTAGTGTCTGTTGCTTATATTAAAGCAAAAGAAAAAAATTAAAAATCAATGACCTTAGTGGCTACCTTAAGAAACTAATTAAAACTAAAATTATGTATGAGGAAGGAAACAATAAACATAAAGGAAAGAAATAACAAAGAAAACAGACAGTATAGAAAAATAACAAATGCAAAAGCCACTTTGTAGGCTGGGAATATAGTTCAATTATCGAGTACTTACCTAGCATGCTTGAAATACTGGTTTGATACCCAGAGTCACATAAAGCCAAGTGTGGTAGCACATGCCTGTAATCCCAGTATTTATTTCAAAAAAAAAAAAAGTTGATATTGTTGACCATGCTACATCATGAGTCACAGAACATGGAGGAATCAAGTTGGTGCTGACTGGAAGTTTCATTGCTGCTGGCTAACTTTCAGAATGCTGAAGCTGATGTGCACAGCACCAAAGGGGAAAAGCGGTCATGAATCTTAGACAGCTGTGAGCTCTGAGAGTTACAATAATGATCAGCCTGGCAAGATATGCCCATGGGTACAATAGCAGCATGAATGTCATAGGAAAAACCAACCAGTTCCTAATTGGCTTTAAGGCCTACTGCACAAGATGAAATCCACACCTGTCACTGTTATTAGGGGTCAGGAACCCATGCTAGACAGGTCATGAGCCCTAAAGGAGTATACACTATCCTTATGCTGCTAGACAGACACAGTTTTAAACCAACTCCTGAAGACTTACTGTGTCTCTCAATCCTCAACAGAGTTGTTCCTTTTGGCTGTAGATAGCAATGAGCACAGAGACCCAACAGTCAGAGCACACAGATTTAGACACTACAGAATGGTTAGCCTTAATGAGGCATATTTATAACACCCCCTCCCAAGTTTTGGGATCATTGTGAAAGAGGGGACAAAAAAATTCTAAGAGCTGGAGGTAGTGAATAACTTCAAGAAAATGGTACCTTCTGGACATGACAGAGCAATTGTACATACAGACTTACAGTGTTTGTGATAATGTGCATAGGGCCAATGCAAGCTCAAGTCAGAGCAAATACCAGCATGGAGAGGGAAGGTATGGTGTGGGAGGTCCTTCTGTCTATGTGTTGCTTTTATTGATTAATGAATAATGAAACTGCTTTGAGCCTATAGCAGAGCAAGGTATAACAGAGCTAGGTGGGGAAAACTAAACTGAATGCTGCAAGAAAGGAGGCAGAGTCAGAGAGAAGACATGGAGCCACCACCAAAGACAGACATGCTAAAACTTTGTTGGTAAGCCTCTGCCTCATGGTGATAGTCAGATGAATAGAACTGGGTTAAATTAAGATGAAAGAGTTAACCAATAAGAAGCTAAAGCTAATGGACCAAGCAATGATTTAATTAATATAGCTTCCATGTGATTATTTCAGGAGTCTGGGTGGCCAGAAAACGAACAAGTGGCCTCCTACTACTAATTGGCGCCCATAATGGAGATGGATTAATTCTAGATGTAAGAGCTAGCTGGAAATATGCTTAAGTAATTGGCCAAGTTGTGATTTAATTAATACAGTTTCTGTGTGGTTATTTCAAGAGTTAGGGCAGCCAGGAACATACTAGAGGCTTCCTACAACAAAGGTAGGCACAAAGTGTCACCCCTAGATGAGCAGCTATTGGCAATTGGTAGCTTCTGGGAGAGGAAATGTCTGCTTTCTTTAAGGGGCCAAGAACCCATGGCTAGGTCAACTGTGTTCCAAGAAATGGTCCCATAACCAAGAATATATGGGCATCATAAACTGTACTAGATGATTGTTTTAAAGGGTGGGGAGAAAATGGAGAACAGCCTAAGAGAAATAGAATTATACCACTTAAAGAACTAAATTTTTTAGTGAGAAAAACGCTGATAAACTGCTGGCTTGGATGAACAAGACAGAAAACATTAACTGTCAATATTGTAGAAAAAGGGTCTATTCTACAGTTCTTCCTGTCTACGGTTTCTGACTCAGTAGAGTCAACCAACGAGGGATCAAAAGTATTTGGGGAAATGCGTGCCTGTAGTGAACATATATAACTTTTTCTTGGTGTTTTCCCTAAGTCATACAGGACAATAACTATTGACATAGAAGTTCCCTTGTGTTCACCATGACAAGTGACCTGGAGCCCATCTAAAATATACAGGTGGATATGTGTGGCTTCTATGCAAATAGTTATGATGTTGTCCTTAGCATGAGCATCCATAGATTTTGCTATCGGTGGGGAGCCTAAAACCAATTCCCCAAGAATACTGAAGAGCAAAAGTATGATGAAGAAAATTAGTATCAGGAAACATAAGCAGTCTAATAAAGGAGAAAATAAGTAGTAGAAAACGTGTGTTAATGAAACAACTTCCTACAAAAACTAAGACTTTCCGAAATTAACAAAAAAAAAAAACAAGTAGAAATCTTCACTATTGCAAATGTTTAAAAATTAAATGTATCAAAAGCCTATATACAAAGAAATCATCACATCCATATTGTTTCCCTGGTAAATTCTATCGGCTGTTTAAGGAAAATGACTGTTGCTTTTCTACAACAACAGAACTTTTTTTTCTACAATTTTCAGAACTTCCCAGCTAATTATACAGTCAGCTAACACTGCTGCTAGAGACTGACAGCAACACTATGGGAGATAAAATTATATATCGTCATGCCTCATGAACAGTATTAGAAAATCAAATTTAGCAATATAGAAAAGGATAGGCAAACCCTGAATTCAACAGACGTTTAAGAATAAAAAAAAAATCAAAGAATGTAATTCACTGTATCGGCAGACTAAACAAGAAAAATATAATATGAGGTTGAAAGGTATTTGACGAAAATTCAACACGCATTCAAAATTAAAACTCATGAATCTAGCAGCAGAAAGGAAATTCCTGGGCTCTCAAGATGGCTCAGCAGGTGAAAGAGTTTGCAGGCAACCCTGATGCTATGAGTTCAATCCCTGGAGCCTACAGTGGAAGGAAGACCGGATTCCAGAAAAGCCATCCTCTGATTCCACACGTGTTGTGGTACATGTGTGCGCACACACACACACACACAGTCGCTCATGTAGACATAAAATAATAATAATAAATAAAACTTAAATTTCCTTTTAAAAATTAAATTTCCAAAGTTGGGGCAGGGGAGACGAGGTAGCTCAGAATGAAAGCATTTGCCCAAAGTTCAAGTCCTCAGACTCTATGTAAAAGACCAGGAAGGCAGGTGACTCTTCCATGACAGCACCATCCTAAGGAGGTGAAAGACAGGCCTGGAACACCCCCCTGGAAGTTCTCAGGCCAGCCAACTAGCCTGCCAGGCTCAACAGCAAAGCAACAGAGGTAGAAGGTGACAAACAACAGCCAAGGCTCACCTCTGACCCCCATACATACACATGGCACACATGTGCCTACATTCACACATATGAATGTATGCACACATACACAGGCATAAGACATACCACATACAGCCTCATAAATAAATTATTTTTAATAAAGAAAGAGATTTCTCTGAGTTGATAAATAGAATCTTCAAAAAAAAACCCATATAGCTAAGTACAGCAGGGAACGCTTTCCTTGTTTTTATTCCTCACTTTATTAGAGGGACTAGCCAGCAGAATTAGACAAGAAAAATCAATTAAAGTAATAGAAGTTGAAAAGAAATGAAAACGTTCTGTTCATATACATGTGGAACTCCCAAAAGAATCCACAAAATATTGTTAGAACTAATTAGAGAGTCTCTCAGGTTAGCAGTGTACAGTTGACGCTGAAAAGTTAATTATAGTCCTAGAAAGTAAGAACTACAAAAAGTTCTTAAAATAATTTCCCTTAACAGTCACATTAAAATTCATGAAATATGCAGTGATAATTTCTCAAAGATATGTGCGAGACCTAAACACAGAGAACCACAAAGCACGGCTGAGAGAAAATTTGAACTTCTAACTGAAAGAAGACTCACTACTGCAAATGCCTACCGCCTGATGAACAACAGTTGATTTTTTTTTCAACACAAGTCTTTTAATTCAGGATCTTGTTTCCGGAGCTGGTAACTTAGGTCTTACTCATCAGCTTGCCATACTGTTTCCTTTTCAGACACACAGATACCATCCAAAAACTTTCTGGAATCCTTGCTTCGAACTGTTGCTGAATCAGAGCCGCTGAATTTGAAGCAAATTCAATATAATTTCCTTCAAGGATTCATTCATCCTTCTGGGCTTGAGAGACAGAACAAGCAATACCCGTCCTCACCCAAACCCTGTGGATGTATTTTTTCAACACCCAAATTGAAGATTTCAACCAAAGACCCATGCTCCTGAATAGGAACAGTGATGAGGGACCTCGTCTTGCAATGGGGAGCTCAGCACAACGCCTTGATGGCGTTCTGACCGTGACTGTGGATGGTTCAGACAGTGGCCAGTTCATTCCTGGTCCCCCACCATTTGTACCGTTTGTCAATTCGGTGCCTCTTCTTCTTCTTGCAAGGCGACCCAGCTCTATATTGGTGTGAGTGAAGTCCCTCCGCCCTTCAGAGTGATGCCAATGTCTTCCGGACTGTCGACACAGTCTTTATTCTCTCAGTAAGTGGAGCAAAGAGCGACAGCAGTTGATTTGTGAGTTCTGGATTTTACAGTCCTCTGAAAACAACACAGCTTCAATACAGGCTGTGCTTCAAATTTTGAATTTAGACCTTTTCCTGGGGGAGGAAACACGCTCCCAAGATACTGGGCAGAAGCAGCAAGCTATAGTTCTTTGTCAGCCACATGCTCCCAAGGCTAAACAGTGATACTATTTTGGGGATCGGTTAGGTCAGCGGAGCTTCAGTTTCCCAAAAAATTTGGGATTGAAATGTGTAGATTTTGCCCTGGAGGTTGTTCCCCACTGATCTCAAGTTACAGAATGGTGAGGTGAGTGTCCAGCCAGCCACTTCAGGCTACCTCACCCTGTGCAACGAGCTGCTGGAGGAAGGCCCCCGTGCCTGAGCTTTTGAGCTTGTTAACATCACTATGCATGACCGCCTCCACCAAAGGCTCTTCATCCGGGTTCTGTGACAAGCTATCTTCATGCCCTTAGACTTGTAGAGGCCCTGCAGGTACTTCAACTTGAAATAATCGGTTTCTTCTCAGATGGTAGCCAGCCACAGCTCGCTGACACACGGAAATGGCCTAGCCTCCACTGCTGACTTACTCCTCCAAAGAAGTCGTCGTCTTGCCAAAGCTCAGGATTTGAGGCACTGGAGAATTGGAGGCTCGTCCTGTGCTAAGACTGTCACTGTCTTCACCAGCCTGTGCTGCCCCCACTTACCTGTAGGTCCAAGAGGCTTCTACATCCTCTGCCCCACCGTAGGGCCATGTGGCTGGGCTCTGTGTCCCTTGGCCACAGCCCTCCCCAACTGCACAGCTCTCTGCTGTTCAGTTGTCTCTTTGTGAACTTCGGATGTCTGCCCTATCCACAATGGATAGACACATAGTCGCTGAACGTATTAAAAGCAAGATCTATTAGTTGTCTCCAAGAAACATGCATGATTCCCTGACAAAGACACTTAATAGACTAAAGGTAAAATAACGGAAGTTGATGTACCAATAATCAGACATCAGAAACTAGGTCAGCACAGCTATCCTGATGTCTGGCAAAGAAACATTGAACCAAAATTACTCCAAAGAAATAAAGACAGCCTCTAAATATTAATAAAAATAAGATTTATCAAAGGGATACAATAGTTATAAATTTGTTGTTTACCAATTATTGGAATTTCCAATTTCATAAAACAGAAACTACTAAACATGGGAGGACATATAGACAATGATATAAAGAGAATCGGGTGATGTCAACGGCCCACTCATGCTAACATGCCACCCAAGCTAAAAATCCGCAAAGAAACTTTAGAGTTAAATTATACCGTAGATAAGACTTAACAGATACCTGTGGAATATTCCATCTAAGAAACACATAATGTGCATCTCATGGAACTTTCTCTAAGAAAGACCACATTTTAATCCACAAATCACCTCCTCTGAAATACAAAAGAATCAAATAATTCTTTATATCTTATCAGGTTATAGTACAATTAAAATTAGAAATCGATAGCAAGAAAAACTACAGAAACTATGCAAATATGAAAAGGAAAGCACAACTTCCCAGAAACGCTGTGAGATGGTTAAGACAGTTCTAAGAGGAACGTGTATAGTGCTGAGTGCTTATCATAATAAATAATGCAGCTCATGGTCGCTAGAGAATGAATACAATCCAGATAGTAATAAACTAGAGGGGAAATAAAAAAGATGAAGAAGTGATGAAACAAAGAGTTCTGGGAAACATAAGAGTGGCAAACTCACAGCCAGACCAACCAAAAATAAGGGAGAGGAAACATATATTGGTAAATTTACAGATTAAATAGGAGATATTAAAAATAGACCAATAAAATTCAGAAAATAATTAGGAAATATTTGAAAATAATGTATCTCATCTCTCAAAACTGGAAAATCTACAAGAAATTCTAGGATAAATTCCTAGATACACATTACCTACCCAAATTAAGTGAAGAGGATACGAATGTCTTAGAACTATCAGAAGTATCAAGATTGAAGCTCTGATAATCTAACAAAGGCAGGTGAGTCCCAAGAGCTAGCCTGCCAGCCAACATAGCTGGAACAGTGAGTTTCCAGGTCACTAAGATACCGTCTCAGGGCAGTGTGTCAGATAGCATGGGAGGAGGACACAAACATTCTACTCATGAACACACCCATGTCCAAACCACACAGACAGTAGACCAAAATATCATGAATTTCACATTTTATATTTATACGTTTAGCTTAATGTTTTGCCTTTTAAAAAAAAGAAGAATTAAGGTGTGATGGCTCACACATGTAATCTCAGCATCCAAGTGACTGAGACAAGAGGACCATAAGTTCAAGGCCAGCTTGGGCTACAGAATAGATTCGATCTAATGAATAAATAAATAGCAACAAGACATGTAAGTAAAATTTTTTACATGAATTTTTTGAGTCTGAGAACCGAGTTTAAGAACAGAAGAATCAAGAGATAAATAATAACAGGACAAAGAAGTTGGTGAGTCTATAAGCAAAGTCTAACATCTAAAAACAGACTTCCAGGTAGAAGAGGCTATGAGAAGGGAGTTATCAAAAACTCAAAGAAATCTCCACATATGGAACGCGACAAGTCTCCAGATTGGCAAGGCCCACTTGCCAAATGCTTAACACCACAGCTAGTGGACACCATGGTCTTGTAGCTTGCAGTCAGGATGTACCGTCATCAGTGTGTGCCAGCATGAACCTGTCATGTGCCATGTAATCAGCATGAACCTCAGTCTTTCAGTGTTAAGTCAAAATGGCCCACCAGCACACAGCATGTATCCCTGAGTACAGGAGTCATGTGTTGTGTGGTCACTGCATGCTGTGGTCATGTAGGATGTGTCAGTGTGCACTGTGGTCACAGATTGTGCAGCCAGTGTGCAGCAGCCTACTAGCACACAGTCAGTGTGCACAGAGGGCCTAGTGTGGAGTTGGTGTGTACCGTAGGAGGAGTACACTCCATGCCTAGTCAGGAAAAAAGCAATGGGCCAGCACCCAGGCTCTGCTCACCCTATATGCTGGTGCCCAACCCCCAGAAGGGAATTTCTCTAAGTAGTTGGCCCAGAGCATCCTTCCCTGATCAGTCTACTCTCGAGTCAAGAAAGTGCAGTTTTGCTTTTGTTAGTCTACATAAAGACACTTTCTGTGAACAATTACTAGCCAGAAAAATGAAAGAAGATCTAAATCTAAAGCACAAATACCAGGAGTGAAGAGAAAAGCCTAAAAGTTCCAAACAGAAAAGGCCAGTTAATGCAGAGGTTCCAGAGTCAACCAGCATCTTACTCCCCATGAGCAGGTTGGTAAACAGACAGCAAAGAAATCATGCCTTCAAAATTCTGCACACAGGAAGATGCTTGGAGGGAGCATGGAATCCTTAGATTCCAGTCTTTAAAAAAATCTTACCACCAGGCAGCCTTTCTCAAGAAAAACATTACTAATGGACAAAAACAGAAGGCATATGAGCCAGGAATCAACGAATTTAACCCAAAGAGAGATAGAGGAAGTTCTTACACTCACGGGGGAAAAAAAAGGCAGCAGCTGTGTGCTGTGTGCTGGAGCTAGCAGAGGAACTAGCTGCTCAGGAAGAGCAAGGACAGGGGAAGAAATGTTACTGACATTACTTAACATGTCTGACTGTGTGGAAAGCTGAAGAGCTGGAGGAAGACACAGCTAGAGGTTCTAATACAACAAAGGATGAACATCCACAAAGCTTTGCCACAACTGTGAGACCTTTCCTAGAGCCCCAGTCACCTCAGGAGTCAGCTGTCTTTCTTCGGTCACAATGAAAACACTGATTCTGGCAGTTTAAAAATAGCTCCAAACTGTGTGAGATGATGCAGGCCTGTAATCCGAGCAACTCGAGAAGCTGAGACCAGAGCACTGAGAGTTCAAAGCTAGCCTGGGTGACTTGATGGGTTCAGGGCCTGTCTAAGCTACACTGAAAGACCGTTTCTCAAATATATGTATATAAAATATGTGTGCATGTATATATAATCCCCAGTTATTTTTTAACCCTCCCATGTAAAAGCAACTTTGTTCTACTTGTTTCTGGGCATGTCTATGGCAAACTAGTTGTGTAGTGACTTCTGAGGTGTTATGGGCTGAGGGATTTGTCAACTTTCATAGTCATTAGAATACTTTCACTATGTGGGGCCCCAGGTTAGCCCATGGGGAGAGACTATAGGAAAGGCCCAAGGTTATCTGTAAGGAAGGAACTGGCCAGGTCCTTCTGTTGCATATTATCCACTGTCTACTACAATCACACCAAATGCCCAGGGTCATCTGGTCAACCTTCCAATTCTGACCCACAGGGATTGGGAGAAAGAACTGAGATTATAGCTATTTTATGGTACTAAGAATGCAATGACTTGTTAAGTATCAAAAGGTAAATGAAATATTGATAAAGTAATGAAATTAGGACTACATCGGTATTATGGGAAGAGGAAAGAGAAATAAAAGGGAGCTAAAACTTCACCTACAATGTCAAGTTAGTAAACAATATGTAAAACTGGCGTGCTGAAAATGACAGTTCAACATCTGTAGTCCAAAACACCAAATGTGAAGTGTGGGACTAGGGATCTCAGTGGTAGGACATTTAACACTGGCGATGCCTCGAGTTCACTTTCCAGCACCGTGTGCGTACATGTGCATGTGTGTGCGCGCGTTCATACATGCATGTGTGTGTGCGTGTGTGTGTTTGTGTGTATGTTAATTTATATAAATTTATAAGCCAGACAATGGTGGCACACACCTTTAATCCCAGCACTTGGGAGGCAGAGGCAGGAGGATCTCTGTGAGTTCAAGGTCAGCCTGGTCTACAAAAGCTAGTTCCAGGACAGGCTCCAAAGCTACAGAGAAACTCTGTCTCAAAAGAAAAAAAACCAACCAAATAAATATCTATATGTGTGTCTATGTGTATCCGTATGCATGAAGTGTTTCAAGGTGATCTGGTTCCACCTGTGGAGGCCTCCACATGATGAGCCAAAGTCAGAAGAGTAGTGAATTAAAATATCATGCAAACATCCCTTGGGTCATGTGTCAAAGGAGCATATGAACAACAAACGAGCTTTGTCTACAGTCTTGGGCTTAAGATATTGTATTAGATGGATGCAATATTCCAAAAATCTAAAGAGTTTAATATCTCAACCCAGTATGTCAAATAAAGGGTAATTTGTGTAGATTTATGACTGTTAATACACACACACACACACACACCAATGTCAAAGGGTAGGTGGCTGGGCCAGTTAAGAGTTCAAAACCTGTAGTTTACTTCTGAGTGAACCACAGTGTGTACTTGACAACAACCATTCCATAAGCCTTTGATCTCTCTTTAACTTTTTAATATATGTTCATTTATGATTCTCTTTAAAGCAAAAATGTTTCAAAGATTAGTAACAGAACATGTTATTAATATTACTCTTTTCTTTCCCCAATTTTCAACAAAGAGAAAAAGCCTTAGATGAGCTTCCCATGAACACCACCCATGTCCTGAGCCACCCGCCATGAATCACAGTCACCCGCCATCAGTGTGTGATGAGAGGCATTCGCACACACGGCCCCACACCTCCAAACATGAGCAATTTGCTGAAGGAGGAAGGATCCATGCAGAAGATACATGGAACAGGCTTCTCTGGTTGGTCAGGTAGGGCACGTGGGGACCAAGTGCTCCAAGCATGAGGCAGGGGCTGTAATCTCGAAAGATGAGCTTCTAGAGAAAGTGCTGTGAGGACAGAGACTCCTGGGGGTGCGGTGATAGGATGTAACGTCCAGGTTCTGTGTCTATGAAGCCTTGGATAGCTCAGCTCCATTCTCACAGGGCCACACCTCTAAATGCAAATCTTTGTGTTCCAACTGGGCTCAAAGCCCCATTGCTGATAACACTGATGATAAACTCCAGAGAAGTGTGCTGGAGTAATAACAGCAACAACTGGTATGGACACGGGCCTTTGCAGATCCCAAAACTCATTCCATTTTATCTTCACATGGAGAGACAGCTCAGAAATGATTTGGGGATACTTTTTAGGTGTGTGTGTGTGTGTGTGTGTGTGTGTGTGTGTGTGTTGCACAAATTGCAGTCCTTCATGGAGATGTCCTTTTCAATCACTTCTCCATTTTATTTTCTGATACAGGATCTCTCGAAGAACCTTGAGTTCACTGTTTCAACTAGACTGGCTAACCAGACAACTAGACAGGCCCCTCAGCACTAGGGCTACAAGAAACTGTCGCCTTGCCCCGCTTTTTATATAAGTGCTGAGGATCTAAACTCAGGTCCTCACTCTTGCAAAGAAAACACTTTATCTACTGAGCCATCTCCCCAGCCCAGACCCTTTCTAGTTTCCGAGGCAGCATCTCGTGTAAACTGGCTGACCTTGACCTTGCTGTGTGTGAACTTGCTTTCAACTTGTGGTTTTTCTGTCCCGATCTCCCAGATGTTGAGATCACAGGGGTGGGCCACCACACCCAGATTGTGTGTTACAGGTGATCAAACCAGCACCGCAGATATACTAGGCAAGAACTCTACTAACTGAACCATATCCCTTGCCTGCAAGTCTTTGTACCCCTACTGTTCAGGTAAAGATCTGGGATACTGAGGTAAATGAGGTGGTCCCTGAATGCACCACACATGTAGAAAGGAAGCTGAGATGAAAGTAAGTATCTTGTGACTCCAGCATGGGTGGATAACCAACTTGTCCAAAACACATGCTTTCGGTATGATCCTGTGCGTACTGGCCAGACCTTTCATTCAAGCTGGGGGCATGTAGTTAGAAGTAGAAAAAAAAAGGCTGGTCAGATGCTCCAGGGGTGAGATGCTCTAGGGGGTGAGACGGTCCAAGGGGTGAGATGCTCCAGGGGTGAGATGGTCCAGGGGTGAGATGGTCCAGGGGCGAGATGGCCCAGGGGTGAGACACTCCAGGGGTGAGATGCTCCAGGGGTGAGATGCTCCAGGGGTGAGATGCTCCAGGGGTGAGACAGTCCAGTGGAGAGCTTGATGACTGGAGTTCAGCCTCTGGAACCTATGCAGTGGAGGAAAATCGCCGACTCCCTCAAAGTCCTCTGACCTCTGCATGTGAATGCACCCCCCAACACACACATACACACACACCAGAAATACATTTCTTTTCTATAAACTGAAAGAGAAAAGACAGTTGCTGGATTCTTGCTTCCTTGCCGTGTTTGCTATGAAGTAGAGGAGTTTGCATATAAATGGCACCCTCTGGAAGAACTGTTGTGTCCAGCACTCACTGGCTCTAACAGCAGAGAGAGCTTTGGATAGGACAGCAAAGGTTAAAAAGCAGACTAACAGAGAAATGGAAAGGAAAGTGTAGGGAGGACAGCCAAGCAGTGTGCACGGGTCACATCACACACAAGGATTTGCGTCTAGAGATGAGCAAGCTACCATCTCGCAGACTTAGAGGAAAACCAGAACTGCAAAGCTCTCCCAGCTGGCGATGGGAAATGAAATGAGTCCTCCAGCTTAAGAGGCCTCAGGGGAGAGGAGTAAAAAGACAGCCACATCAGTACCACTTCTGTGAAAGGAGAGGCCAGGAGAGTGGGCTCAATGACTGTGGAGCCTGGGGAACACCTCTCAGGAGGACAGAGTGACCGAAAGAGAGTGTCCCCCCAGCTGGGAGAGTGTCCTCAACCACCAAAAACAGGTGTAAACACTAAGCAAAGAAAGCATAGTTAAATTCCCAGGCTTAGCAAGATTCAAAACCTAGCACCAATAGTATGTGAGCAGCCACAAGGCTGTTCAGTGTTCACCAGGCACAGGGCCATATTCCTCCTATTCGGGGACAAACTTGGCTCCCCAAAGCCTGATAACTGGCCCAAGATCATGCCCCCGTTTAGCAGTAGCACCAGATAGGAAACTCAGGTTTTAGAATCAAAGTTCACATCAGTTTTAAAAAGAAAAATCTCAAAATTATTTTGTTTGGGACTGGGCAGGGTAGCTGTAATCCCAGTAGTTCAAACTACTCAAGAGGATCTTGAAGTTCAAGGTCACCCCGGGCAACACAGAAGACATCTGAGATAGATGGATGAGATAGATAATAGATAGATAGATAGATAGATAGATAGATAGATAGATAGATAGATAGTTGGATGGATGGATGGATGGATGGATGGATGGATGGATGGATGGACGGACAGACAGATAGATAGATATGTAGATAGATGATAGATAGATGTATAGATAGATAGATAGATAGATAGATAGATAGATAGATAGTAGGTAGATATGAATAATATTGTTCTAAGCTAAATATTCTGTTTTTTAAAGTATTTTGATAGGTCCCACTTTAATTTTCTTCTTTGTGATAAAACTTTTTATTATAAATGAGAATAGCTTTGGAAATAATGACAAAAGCTCTACTATAGCAAAGACATAAATAAGAAACCTAATTATTTAATTGAAGTGTGGAATGTTATATGCTATAGGTATTACACATTCATTGGACTGACAGTGGAGCAACTGTAGTTACCACACCACTACAAACACGTGAATAAGGCCTTTCACTACATGTAACAACCACAGCACAATGAGAGTACTGGAATTTCTCAGCTCCATGATTCTTGAGACCATGTTGCTCATAGAGTAAATGTACAACCTGTGGTTGCCCTAATTTATTAATGAGCATTTGCTTTTAATTGATGCAGTTGCTTTTTCTTTTATGCAGCTTCTAATAAAATATTATAGTAGACTACTGCAATGACCTATAACAGTATAAATGTTCTCATTTTGATCTATTTTAAAAGATCAAAACATATCTTTTCTTCTATTTCCAGGTTCATTGGGATCTAATAGACAAAAACTGTGTATTTAAGGTATACAATGTGATGCCTTCAATATATGTGTGTGTATATTCACACACAGATACACACACACAGTATAAAATGATTTCCATAATCAAGCTGACATATTCATCATCTCACCTAGTTGCCCTTTATGTTGTGATGGGAACACTTGAGACCTATCCATTCCACAAAAAGTACACAACATAATATCTCTAATTTAGTCACCAACTTGTCGATTATGTTTTCAGAACGTGTGCATCCTTTGCACTTGTGCGTGTGTTTGTGTGTGTATGCACGGTTGTGTGTCATAACACACATGTAGAGGCTGGAGGATAACTTAAGAAAGTTCTCTTCTTCTACCAGGGGTCCCAGAATAGAACTCAAGTCACCGGGGTTCTCTCTAAGGGTCCTCACTTGCTGAGCTATCCCTCTGGCCCAGAAAATATGTACTGTTTGACCAATAGCTCCCCTTTCCTTTTAACCCTACCCACTAGTAATTATGAGTTCAATCACCACCATTATTTTGATTTCACTACAATGCTAAATATCCTTAGCCCTCAGGGAAAATACAAATCAAAACTGCCTTGATTTGTATCTCAACCAAACCAGAGTGACTATCATCAAGAAAACAAATGACAGCAAGTGCAGTCAAACTACGGGAAAGTGGGACTCTAGCTCACTGCAGGTGAGAATGCAGACTGCTCAAGCCACTGCGCAATCAGTATAAAAGTTTCTCCAAAAACGAAAAAGTCTGAAACAGAAACTACCACAGCAGTCAACCCTACCCCTCTCTTGGGTAATTATCCGGATTCTCAGGAACACTTGTCCAACCATACTTGCTACTGCATGACTCAAAATACGGGGAATGGAACAACTTAGGTAAACAAATGCATGGATAAAGAAAACATGGGACATATACACTATGGAAATTTATGTAGCCATAAAGAAAAATGAAATTATGAAATTTACAGAAAAACATATGCAACCAGAAGGCACTCTGTTCATTAAAATAAGCCAGACTCAGAAAGACAAACTGCATGAGTTTTCTCTTCTATATGGAACCTTGATTTAAAAGCATATGTATATGGGTCTGGGTACACATATGTTTGAAGTTCACAAAACATGAAAGGGGATATTGAGAAAGGAGAACTAGATCTTAAGGGAAAGATTCATGGCTGGGAAGTAGGGTAGTGGAATATAGGTCTGAAAACAGAAGAAATGGAGACTCCCTGGGCAAAGGAAAAAACCAGCTGAGCATGAGGGACTTGGAGAGACTAAAGAAGGAGAGGAGGAAATGAAAACCGATTATAGCAGCATACATATATAAAACCAACTATAGCGGCATACATAGAGAAAGACACCATGACGAGTCGCCTTACTTTGTACTTTGAACAACCCCCCAAAAACTGATAAACATTTTTTAAAAGAACTTCGAGTCTAGTTATAGTATAATGAAGTATACAAGCAATCCAGAGGGGGAGATGGTAATGCGAGGGAAGAGTCTGATCCCCAGGACTTACATAACAGGCAGGCATGGGATATGTTCTTGCCATCCCAGCACTGGTGAGACATGCCCTCACGAGAGAGGAAAATGGGGTGAGTAAGGTGGAAAACAATCCCTGGAAAAAGCTAAAACTGTTGCAAGATATATTCAAATGCAGGAATCCTCCATGAATTGTTTATTCTTCGTGAGACCTAAGCAGGCAGTAGTCACTGATTCAACGCTGCTTCTTAAAATGCAGGTCACCATCCCATATGGGGTCACGTAACTGAATGTGGGTGGCCCAAAAATTTGACAATCGTAAAAGATTCCAGGACAATCATCGGAACTCAATACCCCGGAAATATCCCCGGTAATTCTGGCAGCGTTTACCCACGTTGCATCATGGGCTTTGCTGCGGCCGTGGTTCTGACAACAGAGCTTGGACACTGCATGACACACACAGACACACCACACAGCAGTGAGTGCCAATCAATGCTGCCTAAGACACTGGCTCAGAGTCAAGACTGCTGTACATTGTACAGTGCAGTGTTTTTGTGTGTGTGTGTGTGTGTGTGTATATACATATATATAGCTTTCTGCTCTAAAAGCATGATGATTTAAACATTAAAAATGAAGACTTTGAACATTTTTCTACCGTCAATCCTCAGCATATGTATCTTTTGACTAGATTGTGTTAAAGGGTTAGATTTTAAAAGCTGCTATTGTAAGGCAGGCAGATCTCTGAGTTCAAAGCCAGCCAGGTCTATAGAACTAATTTCAGGACAGCCAAGGTTACACAGAGAGACCCTGTCTCAAAATAATAATAATAATAATAATAATAATAATAATAATAATAATAATTGCTGTTGTAGTTGCTGACTTAACTTTCATTTTGTTAAAAAAAATCATTCAGTGAATTTTGGCTTGGGAATGAGGCAGAATTCTCAACAACTTCTGAAACAGTCCCAAACATGCTTCTGCCATTTTACACTATATGTTAATGCAAAGTGACTGACTCGGCATTTATTGTTATAAAATCAAAATATTAATCAACATTGTAAAACACTGAAGAGGCTCTATGTCCTGCAGTATCAAATGTTCAGCCAAGATTGAATTCCTTATGTTAAAAGAAAAATGAAAGCAAACATCCATCTCATTAGTATGCAAATTTGCTTTCATCTTTAATAAGTGGTAAAATAATAATATGTATACAGGGCTAGAGAGATGGCTCATTGATTAAGAGTGCTTGCTGCTCCTGCAGGGGCCCAGGGTTTGGTTCCCAGCACCAACATGACAGCTCACAACTGTTACTTAAGCTCCAGGGATCTGACTCGTTCTCTGGCCTCTGCCGGCATTGTATGACGGGGTGTACTTACAAGCCATCAAACCACTCAGACACATTAGGTAAATGAATCTTTAAAAAAAAAAAACTGAAACCAATAATATTTAGATGGCATGTATACCAAGTAATATCAGTGAATGTTTGATTTCTATTCCCGTTTTATATACCTCGATACTAGGGGTCGTGAACACTTTTAGGTGAAAGAGGTTAATGGTTAGTGGAGAAACGAAGAAACCCTAACGGACAGCACTTGGCAGAAGCAGAGAAAACCTGCCTGCAGCTGGGGTTGGAATGAGGGAAGTATCACTATCAGTGTGTACAGGGACTGTGAGATCTGTGTGCCGGAGGAAGTCAAGAGGCACGCCAACTGGCAGCAAACTGTCAGGGGATGAAGCTGGACTCAGAAAGGGTCAGAACCTCCTCCTTCATCCCAGCAGAATCCCCTCTTAATGTCCAGATGCGCTGAGAAATATCATTGCTTGAGTAGGAGAGGGCAAGAATATGATCAAAATAGAGCTATGAGAAACTTTTAAAAAGAAAACTTTATATATATATATGTGTATATATATATATATATCATTGCTTTACATGATACATAAGAGAATGAATCCTTAAAATATACACATATAACAGTGCTGCTCCCAAGAGACTCGCTGGTTGAAGGACCAGGACGGTGAAAGTCCCAAGGTTAAGCCCTTCAGGGATTAAATCCTGGTATAAAGACCCCAGATTGAGTCAGTAGTGAATCCACCTCCGTATTTTATTGCAGTGAAGTTCTAGAATGATTTGTTGGGAAATTCTGTCCCAATACCAAACCAAATTTCACTGAATTCTGGTTTTACAAAATGAAAGTCAATTCAGCAACTACAACAACAACTTGTAAAATCAAACCTTCAAATACAATCCAGTCCAAAGATATATAAATGTGTGTGTGCGTGTATCAACATATTTATGTGTATGTATACATATGCTGAAGAATAATGGCAAGAAAATGTTCAAAGCCAAAAAAAAAAAAAAATGTTCAAAGCCTTTGTTTTCCATGATTAACTCATCATGTCCCTGTAAGACTTTTTATGTAAAAACACTGCAATAACACACAGTAGTGGATTACAAAGAGTGAATTAGGACTTACAGAAATACTACTGTCATCCAAACCTCCCCTTCAAGTAGCTGCAGCCTCTGCCACATGGACACAAGAATATTAAAGAGGGGTTGGTAAGATGGCGCTGCAGAAAGTGTTCTGTGGCTGAGCCTGAGTCCCCAAAACCCACAGGCGGAGAGAGGACTCCCACAGACTGTCCTCTGACTTCCACATAGCTTAGCATGCACATACATGCACACGCGCTAAATAAAGGTAAAAGTAAAAGATTATTAATGAGATGCTAAGCCTACCAAAAGCAAGGTAGAGAATTAAAAGCTGGGACCAAAAGGCCTCTAAAGTGACTAGATTCAGATGTTCGACTTAGGCCAGTAAAACTTATCTGAATAAAAACCACCTTGAATGTTTAAAATAGATTTTTAAAAAACTGACAGTCCTGGTCTATTTTTAATTAATCCATCTTTACTCATAGTGTCTGCTTCTAATATTTTTTTTGAACAAATCCTCCCATCCTGCAGAAACCCAGGGAAAGTTCTACTCAAGCTTTCAGTAAGTAGCAGAGCCCCAAATTTCTCAACCAAGGAAGTCTGTTTGCTTTTTTGTCTGAGAGTCACAGCTTCCCAGAGAATATATATAAGAAACAATTCATGCTCACTATAAAAACTCACAAAAAAGAAAACAATCCAAAAAGTTAAATGAGCAGAACAGATGATAGTCCTTAAGATGTAAACCATCATGCTCCCTTGCCTACATCTACCACACAGAAGGTACTAAGTGCCCTCGACTGCACATTCCGCCAGAAGCGCCTTAGGCTGGGTGCCTCACGCTCACCTTATATAAACAGATGCCCAGTAAATATGTATGAGAGGGCTGAGGGACACATGCTAAGCATGCGCTTAGCATGTACAAGTACCCCGGGTTCAGTCCCCAATATAAACCAAAAAATGTCTCAGAGAAATGATGTGTGGGCACATATGAAATGCTGGTACATGCATGTTTGCGAAGCCTCTGGGGTTAAACAGCAAATATTCAGCCTCCCCTTTCCTGGGGATGTGGAATTTCCAGGGAGGAGAAAAAGGACAAAAGAGTTAAGGGACACACACCCCGCTTCAATGTCTGCTTACAGTTCCACTATTGCTTTGCCTGAGGGTCTAATGTTTACAAAGCATCACATGTGTGCACCCGGTAAAATTCCTTGCAATGGCTGCTTGTCAAGCCCTGACGTTTCCCAACACCCCCTTTATGTAGCGAAGTACAAAATCCAGCACCTTCATGAGGCGGGTAATTTTCACTAACTTCCTCTTCATGTTAGGAACCAGCTGGAGCCCATGGCATCTTTGTGCTCTCAAAATCCCACACCCTGAGGACTTTCCTATAAAATGAACACACTGGTTTTATGTGGCATGAACACTATGCGCATTTCCAAACTTGGTCAAGAATAGTTCTTTTGAAAATAAATAAAAATAAAAAATCTTGGCAACGTATTAGAAAAGGTTGTCTTTTTAAAGTACGTACAAAGATTATTTTGGAAAACTAGAGGCCTGTAGCTTTACCAAAGAGACAGAAGGAAAGGTAATTGGTTTCTTTGAAAGGGAGTGACGGCTCAATTTACTTGCACTTCTATCTGTAGACGAAATGGGTGCCTGGGAGAGAAAGCAGACATTGCCTCTTGAATTGATTTATAAACCACAAAACGGCACTTTCTGATGGATGTAACACTTCGTTTTAAGTGAACCTTAAAAATGGTTTCAATTGGGTTAAATTAGCGCCTACCATAGTTGTGCCTTTAAAAAACCTCCTTATAATAAAACTGTGCTATCATGATGTCTTTATTACCTAATGTATCGTGATCATTTCTAACAATGTCATGGTCACACAGTCTGTTGAAATGGTTCCAATCTTCAAAACTTTTCATTAGTTCGCAGACTTCATTCTGTTGTATTTCTTCAAATAAGTGCTTGCTATCAAACGAATGTCAAAAACTCTGTTAAAATATGCTTGTGAAGAGAACAGACTTTCTCATGAATAATATTTTTAGTGATATATACTTAACCTCACTGGATGGATGCAGTTGATGGGAACAAGAAGCCTCACTCTGGCTCACACTTTGAATTCGGTAGTTCAAAACTGGCTAAGAAACTTCCCTTGTCCGTGCACGTAGTGAGGCTAGCATACTATTTCCTGGAGAAGCTTTTGTGAGCAGCTTGTCTACATAGCAAAGCTGAAGTAGCCAAACCAGCTCCTTCTGAATGCCACAATTATCTTTTTTGTTAAGTTTATTTTTACTTTGAACATTAAGATGATATTTAAGTATTCGTTCACAGTAATGTTCTCATGAAAAGCTACTTTGGGAAAATCACTGCTTTGTCTTTCGCTTTTCAAAAGTATCTTCAAAAAAAATCTTTTAATGCTTGCATAATATTCCAATGGATGCATTTTTTCTTTTGCTAAGGTTTCTCTACGTTGTTTTTAAAAGTTTGTTTTTACTTTTATTTGTGTGTGTCTGTGCATGTGCACAAACACACGTGTGTGTGCTAGTGCCAGAGAAAGCCAGTGCATCAAATCCTCTAAGGATGGTTGTGACCTGGGAACTGAACTCATTGCCTCTGAAAGACCAGCAAATGCTGTTAATCACTAAGCCATCTACCCCCTCCATCCCTGGTTTCTCTCATTTTAACAATGATTGCATCTTTATTTTTGCCAAGTTTTTGGTTAGTCCTTTAAGACAAAGTCATAAATGGCAATTACAGAGCCAAAAAAGGCATGAGCAATGTGAAATATTGGCCTCAAGGGCTCTTCCCAGCTCCTCCTCTGGTCTCACTTAACACTTAGGGGTCTGGGATCCTCTTCCTAATACCCACTTCCTCTGATAAGTCGTGTGTATTTTTAGACTTTCAGTCTATCCCAAAGGAGATGCTAAACATCTGGGTAAAGAACAGCCTTCTTTGGCGATTTCAGTAACCAGATGACCCTTCTTTCCCACTCAAAACTCTCTCTGAAACATGGAAGAAAAAGACAGAAATGTCACACAAAGTCAGCAAGTAGATGGAGAAAAGAGGAATAATGGCTCAACAGAAGAGAGAAAGGTCAGACCTAAAACATACAAAGGAAGATGCCTGTAGAATAAAAGCTGAGTTGTCCTCGAGAACTCTAGAAGAAAGAGAAAATATGAAATAGAAAAAAGGGATGGGCCAGAGGCCGTGGGGAATCCTGAGGTCCCAACCTCCACCTGCCAGATTAAACTGCTTCCCCTTCCCACAGGACAGATGGGCTGTTTCTGCTGAAACCGAACCAGAACTGTCCAAATATGGAAGATGGTAGCTTCAGACATGGAGGGCGGTGTAAGGAATGGAGCTAAGTGGAACAAAAATGAACTTTAGTTCCTTCCACTAAAACATGATGGCAGTCAGGTTCCCTGAAACCCTGGGCAGGAGACTAGATGGTTCCTTTCTGAAGACAGTGAGTGGTGGATGAGCAACACCCAAAGATGCCAACATGCGGGGATCTCTAACAACAAAGTGTTGCAAACACACACGCGTACACACGCATGCAGGCACACACACACACAGTTCATTCAATACGTCCTTATGGAGTGATGCTGTTCTGGGTACATGGGACTGAGAAATAAACAAACAGAAACGCTCTCTTCACAGAGCGTTCATCTTAGTAGAAGAAAACAGACGGTAAATACAGCAAGCAATAAATTATGTAGTATATGGGGAAAATAACACCAGAAAGTGAAGGAAGAGGATACCAGAAAAATCTAAATAAAGCGGTCACATATACATGTATGTATAAGATCATATGTGACCTGAAAGATAGAAGGGCAACTATTTGGGGGAGCAATGCAGAGAGAAGGGAGGTCAGGTGCAAAGGAGTGTCGAGGGGGTGACTAAGCAAAGACCAATGGACACAAGTACATTTCAGTGGATGAACACAACCTAGAGAAACCTGGGATTTGGATCTTAAGGGATCTCTAAGAAATAATAGAAGATGCTTTACCCTTTCAATGGTAACTACACAAAGTTTTAAAGTAGCAACCCAAAAGCAAGGCAAATTCTTCAGGTTTAAAGGCATGTGAAGCTTGATGCAGCTCTCCCACCTGCTGGGATGTGAGCAGCTTCTGTCACGTGATTCCATGCCCGCAGACTGAGGTTCACATGATCCCATGGCCGCAGACTGAGGTCCATGTGATCCCGGGGCCGCGGACTGAGGTGCAACGCTTTGCCTTCCCACCATGACAGACCCAAACTCTCCAAACGCAGTGGAGGACTGCAGCGCACATCACTAAGTGGCTATGAAAATGGTACTTAGGGAGACTGGTCCAGTGGCTTCCCATGAAAGGAAGGGCCTGTGTTGTCTTTGAACCATGTCTGCAAGGCAGGAAAGGAATCTCCATGAAAAAGCAACGTGGCCACCTACACTGGAATTTTGATTTCTGGCCAGTGGGAGGTTTCCTCTGTCCTGCTTGTGATGGGACCTCAGCAAGCCCTGCATACAGTCACCAAGCCTGCTCCAACAGTGATGGATGTGCAACCTGGAAGGGATTCTTGCCACAAAGTATCCCCACCAACCCATTTGGCTCTCCAGGCAAAGATGAACCAAGATGAAGTGGTCTATCTGGAAAGATGGAGGCTGCTTACCATTATTCCTCTGGTATTTAAACAATGTCCTCAGTGACTCTCAGGGAAGATCAGAGGCAATACAGCTTTAGAACAGAGGTTATGACTGTGGCGTAGCCTCCATGGCTTGGAAGCCCCTTTACAAATAATATCAGAAGTATTTTAAAAATGCCCCCATGGCACACTAAAAATACTATTTTGATATACAAGATTGGAAGAACTTTTTAAATTCTTACTTGAGGGCTGGAGAGATGGCTCAGAGGTTAAGAGCATTGCCTGCTCTTCCAAAGGTCCTGAGTTCAATTCCCAGCAACCACATGGTGGCTCACAACCATCTGTAATGCCCTCTTCCGGCCTTCAGGCATACACACAGACAGAAAATTGTATACATAATAAATAAATATTTAAAAAAAAAAAATAAATAAATTCTTACTTGATTTTTTTTTTAGTTGGCATGTAGAATGTTGGCTTTCATGGTAACATTTACTTTGTATATGTTTGTGCATGTGTATAGTTAGTTACATACCAGATTAAGAAGATTAAAAGGTGTTTTTAAATCCTAATTTCTAATAATAAAATTGCACAATCTAAAATTTTGTCTCTAATATACAATTTTTCAGAAAACTACTGAAGAATATATCAACAAGATAACAAAAGAATTAATAGATACTAGAAGAAACTATACACGGAGAGACAAAAGGACTCCTCAGGATGATGGCAGGGAGTCCTGGGGATATAGCATGTGGTACTAGAGAATCCTGAGTCCAGATGGGAAAAGAATGGCAGAGACCTCTAAAGGGGATATCCCCCAAAAAGAACAAAATGAAACCAAAAGCTAAATTTTGAATATGAGCCAGTAGATGATGACTCAATCATGACAAGTAACATGATGAACCAAGAAATACTATTATATAAATATTTTAATATGAGTAACTAGAACAAGGTCTTCGGAATTCTTGGGTAAGGAGACTCCTGGAGACTGCCGCTTTTGTTTTTAGCATTACTTCCATTTTTAAAACGTACAGTGGATCATTTTACCAAGAGTAAAACTTGCTCCTAAAAATTTTAAAAGTAATTTGGTAACATCACAGGGGAAAACATAACAGGTCATGTCATAATAGGAGAAACTGTCTCGTCACAAACACAGGCCACACTACACAGTATATAATGCTAGAGGCTTTGGGAAGGCTCCTACCGTAACCCCTCAAAACCAGGGATACATTTATAAAATCAGGCATTGAAGTCACGTTGTCATAAAAGTAACGGTGCGTGAGTTAACAAAGTGTCTCAGTTGCTTTGTTCTTACCATGGTCAAACACCGTGACCATGCAACTTATCAAAGAACTTGAGTAAGATTTGCTTTAGAAAGTTAGTCTGTGAACAGTTAGAGCCCAAGTCCTAAACCACAAACAGAAAGCAGAAAGCCCACCAAGCCCACAGCACAGACAGCAACCAGGCCACTAGGCCTAATCCTCTCCAGACAGTTCTGCCAACTGGAAACCAGCTATTCACACATGTGAGCATCCGAGGGCTAGGCTCATTTGAACCACACACATAGGCTGTGAGTAAAGCCCCAGAAGAAACTCTTAAGCTCTGGGTTTTGATTTGTAGACACATCTATTCACATATGTAAACATGCACATACATAACACGTAATCCCAAGTATGCACACGTTTTACAGCTTGCTCACAGAAACAAAGTATTTTCCACCACAAGAGGAATAACTTTCTCTTCCAGGGCTGGCTTCTCCTCCATCACACACTTTCTAAAGTTGGGGAAAACCTGGATAAGGGGGACTGAATAGGAGTCCATTGGCTTTGCTGTAGTAGGAGATGCTTACAAGGCCCATGGTCGCCTCTGCTTTTGCTGTCAGTCCTGACCTAAGGGCGGAGTCCAGGAATAGTCTCACTGCCTCTCTGTTGGCTCAGTGTCCCTCATGTGGAGATACAGGACTAACGCCTTGTCCTGATAAGAACCCGCCCTCCCATACCCACCACCAGATACCTGGGAGCAGCAGAGGAGCAAGGTTTGAAGTGGACATATTTAGAAGCTGCTAGTCTGAAGGTTATTGCTCCAACTGTCAAACATTTGAAACTTGTAAATGTAAAACATGTAAATAAAATGTAAAAACATGTCGATAAAGGTGGTGTTAGCCAGCCTTCTGGTCCCAAAACAACACCTGACATGTCCAACTTAAAAAGAGAAAACACTTACTTTTGGCTCACAGTTTGGAAAGTTCCAGTGCCTGGTGGATGAGCCTTGTTGCTGTTAGATTTATGAAGAGGGATAAAGTCACAGGAGTGTGAAGCAAAACAAAACTACTCACCTCATAGCCGGAGAGCACAATGAAAAGCAAAGGGAGCCAGGACCCTCAAATCCTATTCTCTGGCAGATCTCCAGTAGCCTAAAGGCCATCTTACAGATCCCACCTATTAAAGATTCCATCACCTCCCGCATGCTCACACAAAACAAATAAATTGATATAAAAATGCTTAAATATGAAAGAATCTTACCGTTTAATTTTTAAAAAATGCTAGGAATTACCTCAAATTTGTTAGTAATTATAATTATCTACACTGTAATCTGTGATGAGCCATGATTGATATTAATTATAGTTTACAATCAATCATTAATAAATCTAAATTATCACTAATGGGAAGAAACTTTGATCAATCATGCTAAGGTTTCTTTTCTAACCTCTGCATAAAATGCTACTCACAGATGGTTAAGGAGGGGATCGGGATGTGCTGTAAAAACACCAGAGAGGAGGTCAGGCTGCTGTGTGTGACAGTGTGATGTTCAGCAGCCTGTGGATCGCTGGGAGCCTTTTGTCATTACTTTTCCCATTGTAAATACGTTTCCATTTGTGCTTTAGCTTGGGCTTTCTATTTTGATTCTTTATTGGGGAAGAGGGCCCCCCAAATAAGCAAGGTCTTGGCCCCACAATAATTGAAACGTCTGCCCTTGACAGAGTTTAAAGAGACGTAGAAATCCCCTTCTGCAATTCGCAGAGGAAGGAGTACCATTCTCCCTTGCCTGGAGTGCAGTGTAGATGTTATAGTGGGTGTTTCTGTTCTCCCGGCAATCTGAAGAGAGCCTCCTGGGGTCTAGTGGATGATATGAGGACTCATCACACTGTCTTAGAAGCCCACACCCCCAGAATCATCTCACCTGCCCTTTGACTAACCAGTATCCAGACTGTTAAACACATGGGTAAAGAACTTGTTCCCTAGGACTCAAAACTATAACAAAACTCCTTCTTACATATAAACACATGTTTTCTGTACAGTTTAAATATAGACCGAGGGTTTATTTTTTAGGAGCACTACTAAGAAAGGAAGATCACATTTTATTGTGCTTGGAACTTTACCAACTGTTCACCATTTCAGAAAAATCCCATTGCTGACCAGAACTGGCTGTATCTGAAGGCCAATAGAAACAATCAATGAAACCCTATAATACATGTTCAGAGTTGTAGCATTTGAAGATATCACATTTATGGGGATTTTACATAGAGACGCAAGCATCTAACTTTTTGTTTTGTTTTGTTTTGTTTTTTCTTTGTTTTTTGAGACAGGGTTTCTCTGTGTAGCTTTGGTGCCTGTGCCTGTCCTGGAGCTAGCTCTTGTAGACCAGGCTGACCTCGATCTCACAAAGCTGCCTGTCTCTGCCTCCTGAGTGCTGGGACTAAAGGCATGTGCCACCCCTGCCCAGTTTAGCTGTTTTACTATATCTTCAGGTGCAGGTGGATTTAAAATATATATTACTTAATGTAAGATCCTTTCATTTCTTTTTATATTATAGTTGATATACTACATCAATTCCTAATGACTTGCGTTACTTTGAATTTCATTTTGGGTTAATAAAGAAAACGTTTCAAGTAAAAGTGATGACATCAGACCTGATATTGTTGAAAGCTGCTATCTATAGTTTCAGGGACCTCACCATTCAACCAAATAATCTTCTAGAATGCTCTGGATGACAAAGAAATTCATTTCCATTAAACTATAATACTGCTAGGAACAGTAGGGCATGTGTGTAAACCCAGAACTCAGACATGTAGGGGGTCATGAGTTCCAGTTCACCCTGGGTTACATAGCAGATTCCAGACTAGGTGGACCTACCTAGTAGTCCCTGTCTGAAAAACACAAAATAAGACACCAAAGAAAAGGAAAGGAAAGGAAGCTATGGCCCAACATTAACACCTAAGTTTGTGTAGATTACCTTATTCTTTTCAAAGGGCAGGCTATCAAGGAAAGTTTCTGCCTGACTCAGGCTCTGCCAAGAGCATCAAGGTGAGAAAGGTTGGAGAAGGAAGAGCAGAGACAAGGTGACTAAAATTCCCAAGATCCACTTCCCCAGCTTCACCCTTTTGATAAATGTCAAACTTGTGAATAGTCCTACAAAGAAAGTAATCATTTACTACCTGACCCACCAGCGGTGCCTTCTCTGTGACCAGTGCTTTCTTCCTACACTGAGTCTAAGCACCGTGGCTGGCCCAGGGTGCACAAGAGGAAGGAGACTTTGATGGTCACAAAGACCATCGTAGAAGCATTGCCAATGAGTTGACATCTAAGAGGACGCTCATGAAGATTGGCAGGTTACAATACTTATCTCAGGCTCAAAATATTAATTTCCCCGTGTCGGTGGCCATGTCAGAGAAGCAGCAGATGGCAACAGAAGTTCAAGGTATTAGCCCACCAGGAGGAAACTCCCTGATGGGTCAATCTCAGATAGGCAAAACACCGAGACCGCAGAACCCAGAATGTCTTTTGCTTCTGTTGTGCCTTTATATGTTTGCTGCTGCTATCTCTCTACGCGATCTGGAATGGTGAGAAGGAGTGCAGGGAGAGCCCCACTGCCTGTAATCCTGTGTGTTAATCTCATGGAAACATCCTGTTCTACTGGGCATTTTTATCTCTGGCTTATTAAGAAGATGATTCCTTGCTAAGATGTACTGTACAAGGAATAATAATGTTAGTTTAAATTGCATTTTCATGATAAAAATATAAACAAGGAAGTGTCACACAGCTAGAAAGACGTTTCCATTGAGGAGTTGTATAGACTGTGGCTTGCATTAATGATTAAGAAAAAACAATTTAGGGGTTAGAGGGATAGTGCAGAGGTTAAGAGCACTAGCTGCCTTTTCAGAGGTAGTTGGTTCAATTCCCAGTGGTCACACTGAGGCTCACAACCATCTACAATGAGATTTAGTGCCCTTTTCTGGCCTGCAGGGATACATGCAGACAGAACACTGTATGCATAATAAATAAATAAATCTTTAAAAAGAAAAAAGAAAAACAGTCAAGTCCCAGAAGCCCAGTTAGCTTAAATTCTTTTAACCTTAATGTTGGGAGATGTGTTCACAGGTTTCAGAGTGTATAATAACCAAAACAAAGCTTTGAAAATAACTTAAATTAAGATGTTTTTGTCAAATAGCTTTGAAGTGGAAAACCCAAGAAGATTATCCAAAGTTTTAGAAATACACATAGCTAAACGAGGAACTCTTTTAGGTCAAGGGAACAAGAGCCAGGTCCTCTGCCGTCCAGGTGCACCCAAGTCTGGGACCTCCAAGGGAGAAGATCAGAGC
This sequence comes from Chionomys nivalis, assembly GCF_950005125.1. Lineage (NCBI taxonomy): Eukaryota > Metazoa > Chordata > Mammalia > Rodentia > Cricetidae > Chionomys > Chionomys nivalis. The sequence goes on along the minus strand of NC_080090.1, from coordinate 25,821,083 downwards.
TAGAGACCTTTACAGGAGTAGATCCAGATCAGGGACATTTACAGAAACAGGTCTAAACCGGCAACCTAGACCAGAGCAGGCCTGAGACGGCAAACTCCACTGGAACAGAGCAAACCCCGGGACCGCTAGCAATCTCCAGTAACACTGAGTGACCAACAGGGTAACAAGAACCATGGCACTGACTGTACCAAGAGGAACAACCATCTGAGCCTTGGGTCCACTGGCACCTAGAAGATTAATCACCAGAGTCACAGACAGCCCCATCCACACCAGTTAGAGGAAAAGATAAGTAGATGAAGTAAGAACGCACGCAACACCACAAAGAGCAACACGACACCAGTAAAATCTAGAGACTCTACAACAGCAAGACTTGAACAACCAATACAGATGAAGCAGAAGAAAATGACCTAAAACATAACTTCAGGAAAATGTTTGAGACTCTTAAAGAGGAAATGAGAAATTCCCTCAAAGAAATGGAGGAAAAGACAAAAAATTGGAAGACATGAGCAAATCCCTTAAAGAAAACCAAGAAAAAGCATTGAAACATATAAAAGAAACCATTCAAGACTTGAAAACTGAAATAGAGACAATAAAGAAAACACAAGCTGAGGGAATTATAGAAACAGAAATCATGAGAAAATGATCAGGAATCACAAATGCAAACATAAATAGCAGAATACAAGAGATGGAAGAAAGAATCTAAAGCACTGAAGATACAATAGAAGAAATGGACTCATCAGTCAAAGAAAACATTAAATCTAAAAAAAGCTTAACACAAAATATTCAGGAAATACAGAACACCATGAAAAAGCCAAACCTAAGAATAATAGGTACAGAAGAAAGAGAAGTTCAACTCAAAAGGACAAAAAATATATTTAACAAAATCACAGAACAAAACTTTCCTAACCTAAAAAAAGGATATGCCAATGAAGATACAAGAAGCATACAGAACACCAAATAAACTGAATCAAAAAAAGAGTCTCCTAGCCAAATAATAATCAAAACACTACATAATAAACAAGCTCCACCAGGAATAGAAGCCAGGAGCAAATCCAGTCACAGGATCCAACCCATTCCCGGGACACTGACGAATCAGAATTCAGCCAGCGACATACCTAAATATAATTAAGGTAATATCCAGCAAGCCAATAGCCAACATCAAACTAAATGTAGAGAAACTCCCAGGAATTCCACTAAAATCAGAATCAAGACTAGGTTGTCCACTCTCTCCATATCTATTCAATATAGTTCTTCAGGTCCTAGCTAGAGCATTAAGACACCAAAGGGTGAACAAGGAGATACAAATTGGAAAAGAAGAAGTCAAACTCTCACTGTTTGCTGATAATATGATAGTTTACATAAGCAATCCCAAAAAGTCTATCAAGGAACTTCTACAACTCATAAACACTTTCAGTAATGTAGCAGGATACAAGATTAACTCAAAAAAATCAGTATCCCTCCTGAACACAGATGATAAAAATGCTGGGGAGGAAATTAGAGGAACATAATCCTTCAATAGCCACAAATAGTATAAAATATCTCAGAGTAACTCTAACAAAACCAGTGGAAGACTTATATCACAAGAATTTTAAATCTTTAAAGAAAGAAATTGAGGAAGACACCAGAAAGTAAAAAGATTTCCCGTGCTCTTGGGTAGGTAGAATTAACATAGTAAAAATGGCAATCTTACCAAAAGCAATCTACAGATTCAACACAATGCCCAGAAAAATCCCAGCAAAATTCTTCAAAGACCTCAAAAGAATGGTACTCATCAACTTCATTTGGAAAAGCAAAAAACCCAGGATAGTCAAAACAATCCTGTGCAATCAAACAACTTCTGGAGGCATCACAATCCCTGACTTCAAACTCTACTACAGAGCTACAGTACTGAAAACAGCCTGGTATTGGCATAAGAACAGACAGGAGGACCAGTGGAACCAAATAGAAGACCTGGATATCAATCGACACATCTTTAAACACCTTATCTTTAACAAAGAAGCAAAAAATATCAAATGGAAAAAAGAAAGCATATTTAACAAATGGTGCTGCCATAACTGGATATCAACATGTACAAGAATGAAGATTGACCCATATCTATCACCATGCACAAAACTCAAGTCCAAATGGATCAAAGACCTCAACATAAAGCCAGCCACACTGAACCTTATAGAAGAGAAAGTAACAAGTACACTTGAACACATTGGCACAGGACACCACTTCCTAAATAGAACCCCAGCAGCACAGACACGGAGAGAAACAATTAATAAATGGGACCTCCTGAATCTGAAAAGCTCCTGTAAAGCAAAGGACATGGTCAACAAGACAAAACGACAGCCTACAGAATGGAAAAAGATCTTCACTAATCCCACATCAGACAGAGGTCTGATCTCCAAAATATACAAAGAACTTAAGAAATTGGACAACAAAAGATCACATAATCCAATTTAAAAAAATGGAGTACAGACCTAAACAGAGAACTCTCAACAGAGGAATCTAAAATGGCTGAAAGACACTTAAGGAAATGTTCAACATCCTTAGTCATCAGAGAAATGCAAATCAAAACAACTCTGAGATTTCATCTTACACCTGTAAGAATGGCCAAGATCAAAACCACTGATGACAACTTATGCTGGAGAGGCTGTGGGGAAAAGTGAACACTTCTGCATTGCTGATGGGAATACAGGCTGGTACAGCCCCTTTGGATGTCAGTGTGGCGATTTCTCAGAAAATTAGGAAACAACCTTCCTTAAGACCCAGTAATACCACTTTGGGGTCTATATCCAAAGGATGCTCAGTCGTGCCACAAGGACATGTGCTCAACTATGTTCATAGCAGCATTGTCATAGCCAGAACCTGGAAACAACCTAAATGCCCCTCGACTGAAGAATGGATAAGAAAAATGTGGTACACTTACACAATGGAGTACTACACAGCAGAAAAAATAATGACATCTTGAATTTTGCAGGAAAATAGATGAAACTAGAAAACATTATTTTGAGTGAGGTAACCCAGACACAGAAAGACAATTATCACATATACTCACTTATAGGTGGTTTTTAAACATAAAACAAAGAAACCCAGCCTACAAACCACAATCCCAGAGAACTTAGACAACAATGACGACACTGAGAGAGACTTACATGGATGTAATCTATATGGGAAGTAGAAAGTAGAAAAAGACAAGATCTCCTGAGTAATTGGGAGCAGGGAGATCTTTGGGGAGGGTTGAAAGGGGAGGGGAGAGACAGGGAGGAGAGCAGAGAAAAATGTAGAGCTCAATAAAAAACATGAACTAGTGAACCAAGTAATTCTAAAGTCCTTTTAACTCAAAATGAAGACTAATTATCAGATTGGCTAGTACACCAATGAATTATGCAAGTAAGCAGGTGTGCTTATTGGAGTGTGGAAGAGAATGATGTCATTTTTATGTGGTTCTGTATGTACATATCATAGAATATGATGCATGATTATTATATCCAGGTATTAGCTCTGTCAATAACTATGACCAGAAGCATATTCCAATAGTGGGGCAAAGCCTTGGTAGCTTAGAGTCAAGGAAACGGCAACACTACAATTAAATATCCAGGAACATATTACAGATCCATTGCAAAATGCACCGCTAATTTGCTTAAGAGTGTTTACTATGCAATTTGTCTCTACTTGTTCCCCAAAACAGTGATTTCTTGAAAACCTAGGTGAGAGATGGCATAGGACTGTGCTCATACCTTAACACTCCCTACAACATTGGTTCTCACTCTTCCTGATGCTGTGACCCTTTAACACAGTTCCTCATGTTGTGGCGACCCCCAACCATAAAAGTATTTCATGGCTACTTTATAATTATAATTGTGTTACTGTTATGAAGCACAATGTAAATATCTCATATGTAAGATATCTAATATATGACCCCTGTGAAAGAGACCCACAGGTTGAGAACTGTTGCCCTAGCTAAGAGTATTATGTTTTATCTACTTACTGCCTGCCTCCCCCACTGAAATACAAGATCCGTGTGGACAAGGACTTGGTCTCATCCCACTGTCCGTTCAGGGCCTTGAACTGTGTTGACACAAGGTGACCATTTCATAAAGCTGTTGATTTAGTGGCTGGATGGTCACCGCTTTGAATTAGCATAAACTGTTTTTTGGACTGTGAGGAAAATTTCACAGAACTCTTGAAACTGTTAAACAATATGGAATCCAATGATAGGTTGAGATAGGCTCTCTCTGTAGAGCTCAGGCTAGCCTCAAGCTTGCAATCCTCCCATCTCAGCCTCCTGCATGCTGAGATTACATGTTAAAGATTCAGTGTGTGTGTGTGTGTGTGTATGTGTGTGTGTGTGTGATGTATGCGTACATGTGCTTATGTGAAGCCCAGGGTCAATGCTGGCTTTCTTCCTTGTCCCTTTCCACCTATGTTTTCCCATCTTAATTTTTGAAGCTAAGTCTTTCCCAGGTTGACTTGCGAGCTGCTGTCAATGTGCCTGTCTCCACACCAGCCCTCCATGGCTGGAATTACAGACATGCACAATGGAAGGCCTTTGGTAGGTTCCGGGGATCTGAATTCAGAACCTCAGGCTCAACAACACTGAGCCATCTCCGAGGCCACTCAGATTTGTTTACTATAGATTGAAGCTATAAGAATAGGATAAAATAATTAGCAGATATACTTTTATGATAGGAGAAGCTTCCAAAAGAAGTGCAGCTTTATCAGACATCACAGAGAGGAAGCGTGGTGTTTTGAACGAGGGAAATGTGCAGTGGAGCTTAGGGTGCAAGGCCCTCAAACAAGATGAAAGGCGAGAAACAGCTCACGAAAAGCTATCCTCTGACCTCCATATCTGTGCCATAGCACAGAAGTGCACACATGTGGACACACATACAAATTGATTGATTATTTTTAATTAGATTTGCTTGTCTAATTTCATGTGAATGAGTGTTTCTCCTGAATGTGTCTGGTGCTCAGGGAAGTCAGAGAGGATATCAGATACCCTGTAACTTGGGGTTCCAGATGGTTGTATACCACAATGGAAACTAAACCCTGAACCTCTACAAAAGTAGTAAGTACTATTAACTGCTGAGCCATTTCTCCAGTTCCTCTTAATTAATTTTCAAATTAACAACCTCAGCTGACCGGGACCTCGCTCCCTGGTGGTTGACTTACACAGTGCCAGATGGTGCTATGCAAGCTCCAAGAAGAGAAAAGACATCTGCAGTCTCCCCCTGAGCTGGATCCTGCACGTGACAATACCAACCTGCCTGACAAGATGTGTTCACTGGTGAAAGACTGACCTGGCAGTTACAGCAGTAACCAGTCACTTTGTGACTGGAGCTGAGGCCAGCTCCACGGAAAAGAGCCTGGTAAGAAGCCTGGTACCGTAAACCAAGTCAAAACCCGTGACTCAAGAGCTCATCTGCTGTAGGAAGAGACCATGGTCATTGTTTTGCTAAATGGCCAAAGTGCTGGATGTAAGAAGTCGACAGTGCTCAGCAGGGAATGAATCATCTCTGTCCAGCCCCCTCCACCCAAGGCTTAGGGAACACCATGGCAGAGGGGGCGGTAGATGGGAAGCAGAGCTTACTGTGGTTACTTGCACAAAGCTTGTACAAGAGCAAGCCAGTCAAAATTTCCAGCTTGGATGGAAGACCCAGGACCCACCCTTGGCAGAGTTGATAGATCCTGAAGGGAGGGTCACTCTCCTGAGGGGACATGGCTTCTGTAGGGTGCCCACACTCCCAGTGGACGGCTCTAAACCTGCGCATATATGAGCAGCACTAGTTAAGTCTCAGAAGATTATTAATAACATAATAAAAAGAGGACGTGGAGACAAGTGGGGGCATTATAGATGGAGCTAAAGGGAGGTAGCAGTGGAGGGATATGACCAGAATATATTGTATAAATAAATGGGAGTTTTCAAAGAATAAATAAAAATCTCATTTAAAAAAATGAAATTTCTTAAAACATTAACATTTTGCCTCTCAGAAGAGATAGGAACAGCCTCCTTCCCTTGTATCCCCAAGAATAATTGGGGCCATTCCTACAGTAGCTATTTAATTAGAGTTTGCTGATTGATAGAATTCCAATAAAAAAAACAACAACCTGGATTTCTATCAATTTTGTATTGCTCACAGACAAACCCCACTGGAAAGTAAAAATTGCACAATTTTATTTCCCATCTATCTTTTGTGCCTTTTTCATGCCCGCTGCTGTTTAGAATCCTGGGGAAAAAAATGTATTGCCAGCTAAGTCTTCACCTCATTAGGAAGCAGGGTCTGAAACCTATTTTTCAGAACAATGCTTGTTAAGTGGTGAAAAATGCTGTGTTTAGTCATGGAGAAAATAAAGACAGATTCACCGTGCAATTTGTGTGTGTGTGTGTGTGTGTGTGTAGATAGATAGATGATAGATAGATAGATAGATAGATAGATAGATAGATAGATAGATAGATAGATAGATAGATAGAAAGATGAGGATTTAAGAAGTGAAGGGAGCTAGTCTATTATCAATGCTCTCCTTTGGAAAGAAAAACAAGTGCACACCTTAATGCACCAAGCAGGAAGGTTTCTTCCTCTGCTCCTCGCAAACCCTGCCCCCATGTTTTCTTAAAATTCAGAACCAATGTTGGCCTTGAAGGGGTGGCGGAGACTCTCAGAACAGAGGATGCATAATGCTCAAAACAGATCTCCCCATGAGAGACAAACTGGGTGAGCATTTTCAGGTGAGGGCGTGTGGTAAGCAGTCTGTCAGGGTTGCTAGTGACTGCTGAGTTGTTCCTGAAGGACACTGAGGACCCAAAGCTGAAGGAGGAGCTGCAGTAGCCCGGAGTGAGAGCTCACCGGAAATATGAAAGTCAAACAAACCAGACATGAGGCCGGTTTTTTGTAAGTAGTATCTCAGAATAGTTCCGTGAGAACAAGTTCCATCCTATTATTTGTGTGGTCTCTTGAAGATAAAAGGATAGGAAACAGAGACTATTTGACTCTATCCAATGTGACCACTGAAGGAGGAATAAAGCAGAATATCAATGCTCTAATATCAGCTTGGCATGCACCAGAAAATACTGTACAGTCTTTCTTTCCATGGTCCAGAATGCATAGAGCCGTGATCATTTTCTCTGTAGAGTAATTGCTTTCTCCCTGCTCCTTGGCCACAGATTTTTACCATCAACTCCAACCGACTGGTCAGCAAATTTACACCATATATCACAAAGGCGGCCAGGTCTCGGAACAGAAGCAGCTCCCCTGAAGCTTAGGGTCACTCAAAGAAAAGCAATCCCTAAAAATGTTCTCCAGGTGGGTCAGCCTACCACATCAAATCCTTTTCTTTTTTCCAGTTTTTTGTTTTGATTGTTGTTTTGTTGTTATTTTTGATGGTGGTGGTGGTGACACTGTGCATGTAGACCAGAGAAAAACATAAGGTATCCTGCTCTATCGCTCTTGCCTTACTTCATCAAAAAAGTGTCTCCTAGACACAGTGCCTGGAGCTCGGCTGACAGCCAGCAAGCCTCAGAAACCCTCCACAGTCCTGGGGACACAGGCTCTTCTATAGTCTTGACCAGCTTTTTGCATGGAGACTGTGGATTTGAACCCAGGTCCTTAAGCAAATACAACAAACACTCTTACAGAATAAGCCAGAATCTCTTCAGCCCCCATAGAAGCTTCTTAATCTAAACTATGTCAATGAGACAACAGAAGGGATCCCCTCGGGGTACTGTTATTTCTGACTTCGGTGGTCTTGTTATGGCTCTTGCTGAAGAAAAGCGAGGAAAAGAAGGCTTGGGGCAATGTGACTAACTTTGTAATGTACATATGTCGTCCCCTCCTCTTGTTTCCCTTCCAACAAGGACTTAAGTACTGATACATGCCCCAACGTGAATAAACCTTGAACACACTACGCTCGGTGAAAGTCAGATTTGAGAGTAAATTGTATGATTTCATTTACTTAAGATGTCCAACCAGTCAAACCCATTGATAATGAGAGTACAATACTGGTTGCCAGGGATGGGGGTGAGGAAGAGGGTAGAAGCCTCTGTGAATGACTAGGACATTTCCCTGGGAGATAGGAACTGTTTTGAAATTGTATGTGGATGGACGTTTGCACAGCTCTGGGTGTAGTGAGAGCCACTAGGTTTTACACTTTAAGTAGGTGAAGGCTCTATTTTGTGGATTCTATCTCAGCTGCGAGAAATGTTGGGGAAACAGATGGGTAGTGTTTGTGAATGAGATTCCCAGAAATAATTTAGGGTGAGATAGAAAGCCACCCAGAAACCAGACCTGCTTTATGAGCTGCAGGCCTGAGAGAGGTCATGAAGCAGGCTTGACAACACACTGTTCGGGCCCCCTGCTGCAAGGAGAATTGCTGACTGCTGGCCCAGCTGACGCTTCTCTGGATTTGTGGCCACATTTGTGCTAGGCTTCTGCGGGCTGCAGCCAATGGCTGAGCACAGCAGGGGCACGAAGGCAGCCTCATTCCAGCAAGAACCTGGGTCCTCTCATTTCCCGTCTACCTGGCCCCTGAGAAGTTTAGTACTAGCTCTTCTCTGCAGGCCAGAGCTCTTGGTAGAAAAGGCAATCAGATCTGACCTTGTTAATACTTACACAGATGATGAGAAATCAAGGAACGAGGGGCTGGGCAAGTAGGTCAGTCAAGGGGGTCTGACATCCTACAAGGGACAGTTAAGACATGGTGGGGGTCCAGGAGCAAAGTAGGTGGACAGTCACCCAATGCTCTTCAATATTTGCAGGAAAAAGAAAGATAAGAAGGTAAGACGATGTGGCCTGTGGGTGTCCTTCCTAGCAAAGAGCTGCCTCCCTTACTTAATGCATAGGCCCAAGGCTAATTTTTTACCTTGTGACTTTATTTTTTGTTGTTTTTTTAAAACAATATTTTTATTAATTCTTAACTTTACAGAATACATTTTAAATAATTCATTCTTTTTCCCCAACTACTCCCACACCATCCTCTCTGCCCTCCCATTCCTTCCCACCTAACTTTGAGTTTTCCTCCAAGTTCAGTTCAAGGCAATTGTTAGATCTAGAACCTACTGTGCCCCAAAAATGAGGTTTCTGGAACCCTAGGCCATTGTCACAACAAGGGCAACCAAGACTCACTCCCACTCCCCTGTCAGTCTTTCAAAGGATCCTGAGTTTTTTACTACCTCCAATAACATGGGGATAAAGAATTTCTAGACTTTTTGAGAACTATTGAACCCTGAATCTAAGTCAAATTGATAACTATAGATGTAAAACATCATGGTGGCCCCTATTTGAAGGCCAAGCAATAGGGTCCTAGTCATAAGCTTATGACATACACACAAGTGTGTGACAGGGGCTATCACAGTAGGGAAGGCCATATAGGAGCTCTGAGCCAAGATACTAAATAAAAGCAACATATACTTATATGTGGATATGTATAGATTAATCCCATCTAGAGACCTGAAATATACAAGACCAGTCATATTTCCATGCAGTTCTCTAGTCTGGTCCCTGCAGAAACTGGATAGATCCCAAAGGATGCCCTACAGATGATCACAACCTTGCTCGGCAGTGGTCCTCACTGCTGCTGCTGCGCTGTGCACAGTATGAATGCCACACAGCCTAATCAGGCCTTGGAGACAGGATATGGAAGACAAGAATATTCTGACTCTGAGGAACTACTCTCCGAAGCCCGTGCAATTCTCTGCAGGGGCATGCCTTACTCCGGGATCCCAAGGGCTAGTATTAAGATTCTCCCTCTGGGGCTTGACGATACAGGCTCCACACTTCATCTTTTGTCCATCCCCGACTCTCCTATATCGTAGAGTCTCCTGGATCATTTAACACAAGTGGCTGGACAGGTCTGTTGTAGATGACATGTAGCCAGCCCTTTTCTGCTCTGGGATCTGATCACACTCGGCAGCCTTCAGGTCACCTTGTATGGGGTAGAACAGTCTTCTCAGGTGTGGAGTTGGTTGACCACAGGATTCAGGCTCACCAGGGCTGCATTTGATTTGTTAGGTGGATGCATGGAATATCAGCTGATTGTCCACACCCTGCTTTGGGTGTGTTACCAAAGCCTCTAGCATATAGCCACCTTCCGTATAGATGAACATTGAATTGGTCTCGTGTGAATGCAGAATGAAACAGGATGTATTTTCCAAATTCTTGTCTTCCATATCCTGTCTCCAAGGCCTGATTAGGCTGTGTGGCATTCATACTGTGCACAGCGCAGCAGCAGCAGTGAGGACCACTGCTGAGCAAGGTTGTGATCATCTGTAGTTCCTCAGAGTCAGAGTATTTGACCCTGAAGCAAAAGAGTGGCCACACCTGCCCATTAAAAGCTGAATTCCATTGAACAAGCCAGCATAGAAATAATGTGTGACAGTCCCAGCAACACGCCACCTCAAGATAGAGCTGACACACCTGTGAGGCAGCCTACGCAGGAACAAGGCACAAGATAAAGCATGAACAGGTGACCAGACTCCAGATCTCCACCATAATATACCAGCCCTCCCCTCTCAGCTTACACCCATGGCCACCCTGGAAGTCCTACAAAGCCCATTGACGAGGCAGGAAGTGTAGACCTAACAAAATGGTAAGTGAATTATACCCTAGTTCTGCCTTGAGCACACGCCTTATGTGGTTACATGTTACAATGTCCAGAAACTGCATGACAGTCACATTCAGAATTAGCCATGAAGGAAGACAGAGCAGAAAGAAAGTCATCCCAGTGGGCAGGTTCAAGCAGCTCACCAGGGCATGAGCCTTGTGAAGAAGTAAACATAGTCTTGTCCTAAAGGAAAATTATTTCAAGATTTCTGAGCCATGGTCAAATTGCCATGGTCCTTACTCGGGAGTCTGGAAAGAGATGTTGGGTGGTGCTTCCTCTTCCCCCCTTGCCTCAACAAAGGGGTGACTGTCATCAGCTAGAGGGATATGATTATCAAGGGCTGAGATCCCTCAAAGGGAAAGTCTGAGTCACACAGCCAGTAAGTTTCTAAAACCTACCAAGGTGATGGCCGGGGGTTGGGGAGAGGAGGCTTAGAATGGACAGTGGAGAGGGGAAAGAATGGGTTCCAGTTATGACCCTGATCGAGTCACAGTGAGGGGCCCATGGTTATCCCACCCGCCTCTTCATTTTCCCCTTAGAAGGAGCGTCTCAGGAACTGTGAACAAACACTTCCCGAGAGAGGTGGATTTGTACATTGCAAGGAACGAATACTGGCAGCCACAAAAATGGATGGTTCATATCTCCTGCTGTAGAGTACGCAGCTGACCAACAGCCCCACCCAGTGATTAGGCCTGGGGGATATCCAGGAAGGCTCATTTGGGTAAGCCACAGAACTCCTCTGGAAGGATGCTGACTGGAGCTCTCCCCAAGGTCTGACTGGACCTCTTTTGGAAGTGTGTGTGTTGCAGGTTAGGACTCTTGGTACCCAGCCCTGCTTCCTCTCTTCCTCACCCTACAGATGTCAGGTCTGTGCCTCCAGCTCTCTCCCACCAAGGAATCTCTTGCATGTCTAATCCCACCCTGGGATCCGCTTCTTAGTAGACTGAATAACACAGGCTGCTTTGTCGTCAGGCTAAAGCCGAGTGAGGAATCGCTACATGAACCAAGCACTTCTATGGCTGGAGAGAATTTTTATCATTACCCACTCTGCCCAAAATAGGTGTCATTATTACCTCCTGCCAGGAGCTGAGTGATTGAGTGGAGTGCGCTAGCTCCCATCTGAAGCACTAGACATGATGAATGGGGAAATCTGAGAGACGCTCCCTTTATCCACTTCATTGCTACTGGGTAGATGTCGTGAATACTTTCACAGTTCCTAGCACACACACACACACACACCCCAGGAGTGTTGGGACTTGGAAGCCTCTTCTGGGTTTCTATGAAATTAGTAGACTTGAATAAAACACTGGTGATTTGGGTCCTAACCAGAAAAACAAGCCCCCGTGTTACAGTGGGAAAGCTCCACGCTGCGACTCAGAGAAGGCCAATAAATGGCAGGAGCACTCATCCTAACTCCGTACCCGGTGAGGTAAGTGGTGCTGGAAGAGCCAGGCTGGGCAGCTTATTTTTAATAGCCTCACAGAGAACCTTCCTGAGACCGTCTGGTCACACCTGGAGGCTTGTCTGATGTGCCCTAGAGTGTGACTGAGTGATGGGAACCAAATAAGCTGTCTCTCTCTGGGACCGCACGCTCTGAAGTGTTTAAGTGCGAACGCTGTCATCTGCCCCTCGTTAACTGCCACATTGAGTAGAATGGCGGCAGTGCTAGGTGGCTGGAGCTTTTCAATCAGGGCTCATTTTCAAACATCTAACGACTAATGAGAGACTCCAAGTGACAGACAACAAACAGGGCAGGATCGCCACTCCATTGTCTAGAGAAAGAGGACCAATGGAGCATGCGCAGTCGGGGCCTGTTTCTCTCATTTCCTTGCTGGTTCGCCAAAACCTCAAAAGCATTTAGTCGTTGGGGTTCTTTATTTACTCTTTAGTATTAAGATCTGGCTGGGGATGTAGCTCAGTGTTCGTGTGGGCAAGGCCCTGGTTTTGATCCCCAGCACTGACTACAAAAGGGAAAAAAAAAGATGATAGCATCTATTTTTTATGTATCTATGGTCATGTATGTGGGGAGATACATATGTGTGGAGGCCGACTGATGTTCTGCTTTTCCATCTTATTCATCGCGGTTGTGTCTCTCCCTTGAGCCCAGAGCTCACTGGTACAGCGAGTTTAACTAGCCAGATTACACCAGAAATTCCGTCTCTGAGCCGGGCGGTGGTGGCGCACGCCTTTAATCCCAGCACTTGGGAGGCAGAGGCAGGCGGATCTCTGTTAGTTCGAGGCCAGCCTGGTCTACAAGAGCTAGTTCCAGGACAGGAACCAAAAAAAGCTACAGAGAAACCCTGTCTCGAAAAATCCAAAAAAAAAAAAAAAAGAAAAGAAAAGAAAGAAATTTTGTCTCTGCCTTCTGCGAACTGGAATTACAGGCAGAACTCCATGCCCACCCTGCATTTGCATGGGTGCTAGGTATCTGAGCCCCAATTCTGGCACTTGTGTGGCAAGTATTTACCAACCGAGCCATCCTTCTCGTCTGTTTTATCAACCAAACCTGAGAAGTCAACTGGTATTGGGTGTGTCTATGCTCCATCTAATCTCCCTTTTAAAAGACACTCATTTCTGGTTTACTGTCCCTACAGGAGTGGCCCACAGGGAAGATAGTGGCATTGACAAGGATAAACACTCAAAGACATAGGCATTTAAGCTAAACGCTTTCTCCAACTACAGACAATCGCCATGGTCACAACTTCACAGATTCCGAACTCCCCGCTGGACCAACTGAGGCCTCTACTGAGACTCCACTGAAACTCAGCTTGTTCCTCTTCTTCATGGGCTTTTATCCCCAAAGCAAAGGTTAACAAAGCCACACTAATCTTCACCTGGAGCCAGCAACCTTAGAAGAGCAGTCTGAGGTTAGAACTTTATACCTAGCTGGCAATGAAGAGCCCACAGCGATGTAGGTGGCACAAAGTAATCTGGATGAATTAGATTGAATACAGTAGTAGAAAGTGAGGCACTACAACAGCTAACATCAAACTAAATAGAAACTCCCAGTGATTCCACTGAAATCAGGATCAAGACGAGGTTGTCCACTCTCTCCAAATCTATTCAATATAGTTCTTCAGGTCCTAGCTAGAGCAATAAGATACCAAAGGGGTGAACAGGGAGATACAAATTGGAAAAGAAGAAGTCAAACTCTTACTGTTTGCTGAAATATGATAGTTTGTATAAGTAAGTGATCTTAAAAATTCTACCAAGGAACTTCTACAACTCATGAACACTTTCAGCAATGTAGCAGGATACAAGATTAACTCAAAAAAATCATTAGCCCTCCTGTACACAGATGATAAAAGGACTGGGGAAGAAATCGGAGAATCAACACCCTTCACAATAGCCACAAATAGCATAAAATATCTCAGAGTAACTCTAACCAAACAAGTGGAAGACTTGTATCACAAGAACTTTAAATCTTTGAAGAAAACACCAGAAAGTGGAAAGATCTTTCATGCTCTTGGGTAGGCAGAATTAACATAGTAAAAATGGCAATCTTACCAAAAGCAATCTACAGATTCAACACAATGCCCAGAAAAATCCTTCAAAGACCTTGAAAGAACAGTACTCAACTTCATTTGGAAAAGCAAAAAACCCAGGATAGCCAAAACAATCCTGTACAATAAAACAACTTCTGGAGGCATCACAATCCCTGACTTCAAACTCTACTACAGAGCTACAGAACTGAAAACAGCCTGGTATTGGCATAAGAACAGACAGGAGGACCAATGGAACTGAATAGAAGACCTGGATATCAATCCACACATCTTCAAACACCTTATCTTTGATAAAGAAGCAAAAAATATCAAATGGAAAAAAGAAAGCATATTTAACAAATGGTGCTGCCATAACTGGGTATCAACATGTACAAGAATGAAGACTGACCCATATCTATCACCATGCACAAAACTCAAGTCCAAATGGATCAAAGACCTCAACATAAAGCCAGCCATACTGAACCTTATAGAACAGAAAGTAGGACATACACTTGAACGCATTGGCACAGGGAACCACTTCCTAAATAGAACCCCAGCATCATAGACACTGAGAGAAACAATAAATGGGACCTCCTGAAACTAAAAAGCTTCTGTAAAGCAAAGGACATGGTCAACAAGACAAAACGACAGCCTACAGAATGGAAGAAGATCTTCACTAACCCCACATCAGACAGAGGTCTGATCTCCAAAATATACAAAGAACTCAAGAAATTGAACAACAAAAGATCACATAATCCAATTTTAAAAAAAATGGAGTACAGATCTAAACAGAGAACTCTCAACAGAGGAACCTAAAATGGCTGAAAGACTCTTAAGGAAATGTTCAACATCCTTAGTCATCAGAGAAATGCAAATCAAAACAACTCTGAGATTCCATCTTACACCTGTAAGAATGGCCAAGATCAAAAACACTGATGACAACTTATGCTGGAGAGGTTGTGGGGAAAGGGGAACATGGATAAGAAAAATGTGGTATATTTATACAATGGACAGCAGAGAAAAAAAATAACGACAGCTTGAATTTTTCAGGAAAATGGATGAAGCTAGAAAACATTATTTTGAGTGAGATAACCCAGACACAGAAAAACAATTATCACATGTACTCACTCGTAGGTGGTTTTTAAACATAAAGCAAAGAAAGCTAGCCTACAAACCACAATCCCAGAGAACTTAGACAACAATGCAGACACTAAGAGGGACTTACATGGATATAATCTACATGGGAAGTCGAAAGTATAAAAAGACAAGAAGATCTCCTGAGTAAATTGGGAGAGGATTGAAGAGGGGAGGGGAGAGGCAGGGAGGGGAGCAAAGAAAAATGTAGAGCTCAATAAATACCAATAAAAAAAAGAAAAAAAAGAAAGTGAGGCACTGTCTGGCATGATAGACCAAGCGTTAAGAGAAATATGGACAAAACCATAGCCATAAGGACACAGAAATCCAGTGACTATTGCTACACATGATTGTCCATGTGGAAAAGGCAATGGAAAAGTGAAAGTGATTAACAACAAATGAAAGCTAAGTGTGAATACTGAACAGCCTCTTACATGGCGTATGAAGAGGAGAGCTGGGCTGGCCAGATAGCTCAGTGAGTAGAGCTTACCCACAGGCCGGACAGCCTGAATTGGTCTCCTGCATCCCACAGGTGGCTGGAAAGAATGAGCTGCTCAGAGCTGCCCTCTGACAGGCACGCAAACACACACACACATACACACTAAATAAATAAATATCTATTTATTAAACAAAAGGCCAGAGAGTAAACCCGGCTCTTAATAAAAAGAGTTGAATTCTAAAGAATGGAGCCATGGTCAGTGTCTTCGAGCTTCTTTCTATGGCTTAAAGAGACAGCATGATGGAGGGAAGGGTTTATACCTCTTACCATTTCAGAAAACCATTCAACACTGAAGCTGTTAGGACAGGAATTCAACAGAGCAGGAACTTGAAGGCAGGGGCTGATGCAGAGATGGTGCAGGAGTGTTGCTTACTGGCTTGCTCCCCATGACTTGATCAGCCTGCTTTCTTATAGTACCCAGAGCCACCAGCCCAGGGGTAGCACACCCACGATTGGCTGGGCCTTTTCCCCTCCTCAGCTTCTTCCAGGAAAGCAATATGTATGTGTACACACACACAAACACACAGAACACACACACACACTCCTCAACATACACTCTTAACCTCCCTCCTGACCGCCATGTTGATGTGGTTTAAGTCACAGCATAATCCAGCTATGAAACAGCAACAAGTGAACGCAAAGACTGAGGACTCCTTATGCTGAAGCAGCCCTCAGTGGAGAGATAAGACAGGAGCAGATGCTGTGGGCTCGAGGGTGGGGGGAACCTAGCCAGCACCTCCTGCAGAGTGCAGACAGGATGCAGGGAACTGGGCTCCAAGGGTGCTGGGTCAAGAAAGGGAAGCATAAGGATGAAGAATGGGGAGCTCATTGCCTCCAGAGTGCTCTCTGGGGATACACGATAGAAGTCCCTGGCAAGCATCCCAGGCAATGGGCTGCATTAAGTGAAACAGGCCCACAAATATTGCCACAGCGGATGATGGAAAGGGGGATTAAAAGCCTGGGAGGTGGAATAGCTACTACACACGCCTAGGAAACCTACCTAAGACTGTATTTCTTAGGCGGACCCGGAGAGGCTACGCTGCTTCCCCGGAATCACTGAGAAGCTGGTGGTGGCTGTCCCTTGTGGGTCAGGGCTGACCATAGAGATTCCATTGCAGAATGGAGCTCACTGGCAGAAATGGAGACAGAGATGGCAGGACATTTCTCTTAGACCCCTACCCTGTCCTCAGCAAGAACAACAAAAAGGCCAGGTGGTGGACAATGCCTGATTGTCAGCGACCCCAGGAGAGTAATAATCATCGTCAATACTAAGCTTGGAGAGACTTGGAGGCACAGAGTGGGAGTAGGGGTTCTGAGATACAAAGTTATGGGAACTATAACTAGAACTTGGGGTGATCAGGACCCCCTCGCCTCGTTTCTGAAGGATCCTGGAGCATCTTGACACTTACACAGAATAATGTTTTTTTTCTCGTTTTTTTTTTCCTTTTTTTTAATTGATTGTATTGAGCTATACATTTCTCTCTGCTTCCTCCCTTCTTCTCCCCTCCCCTCAGAGGTAATGTTTCCAAATGAGCCTATGGCTACTTCCTCAGGTAACCTCACACTCAAGAAAGAAAATATCATAAAAAGACATCCATACACAGGGTCCACAATGACATTCACTTCCAGAATCCCCAAATAGCACTGAGGACCCCTAAATACAGAGGGTGTCGGGAAATGTAGATGTCACTTCAGTCCTGGCGCAAGCCCAGATCCCAGGAAGTCAAGTAGGTTTGCAACCCGCACAGTCGTCATCTCTCTGATCCTCACACGTGTTACCAAACAGACGGACACATCTAGTACTTAGAACCGCTATATTGTTCATTTGTCCTTTGGGGCAGGAGGCAGAAGCCCCTGTACACTTCCAGCCCTTCTAGTACCTGTAGGCCAAAAGGAGAATGCGGATCAATATCGCCTCCAGGAGAAATGGTGAAAATCAGTGAGCCCAGATCAAAGGGATGCAGAGGGCCTGGTCTATCCTTGACTCACCAGCCTGATTTCTGCAAAAATGAAAAATGAGATAGATCCTAAAGCTCCAGCACAGATGCTGTAAAGCCAGCCAATTAGCTACCCCGATCACAGTGCTGTGCCTGGGGTAACTTTGCTGGCCAGGCAAAGCGACATGGCTTCGGGTATGTGGGATGACCGGGTCATTTCACTGTCTCTCTCTTACAGGAACGATGATCAGAAACAGTTGAAGTCCGCTCAGAACAAAGATCAGTATTCATTCATAACCTTGTGGTTGGTAGATGTTTACAATCTTGACCCTCAGTCACATGACTCTCCTACCAGTCCACCAGGCTCTCAGCCAGACCAGCCTGAAAATCCCGCAAAGCATCAATGCTGATCACCATGTGTATAACTGCCCTGTAAGTCTGGCCAGCTGGACAATCGCCCAGCACATTAAGGTCTCCAGAGGGTGAGAAATAAGTCCTACAAACTCCAGAGTTTTCCCCCTAGTAAAACCAGTTACTTCTGCCATGCCAACGTGTACCCATGTTAAGGACAAATGACTGTATCTTATACCTCCCGCTAAAAATAAAAAAGGAAATTTAAATTTAAGAGAAAGAAACCATGCTCAGTAGGCTTCATACCATCAATGGTACTGTCACCCTGTGCCAGGTGACGTGATTACCAGTTTTGAGAAGACTCTAGCATGGGAAATTGTTCTGTGGCAGGGTCAGGCTGCAACAGACACAGCTCTTCTGCTCTGTCTATACAACACAGCAGATTGGGGGGCTGTCCTAAGGATTTTAGAAAGCACACAATATGGAAATCATGACAGGAGAGCTTCGAATTCTAGAACAAGGTGACATCCTCTGCAGCAGAGCTACATCCACTTTTTCAAAACCTGCTCCTGGTATGGTGGAGATGAAGCATCCAGGATTGCTATTCTCAAGGGAATTACAGATAGAATCCAGTATGGGCCTGGTCAAGATTTAAGGTTACAGGTCCAGCGGGAATCCATCAGAAGATAGTGGTGCATCTGGGAGTGGACATGGGCAGGGCGGGACAAGCTGCATCAGCAGGCACGGCAGACTCTGCTCAGACTGCATTTGCTGCACCAATGGCCTGTCCTCGATCTGCAACTTTTTATGATGGGGGAAATCCCGGCTCTGGTTCTTGGTCAGCTCAGGACTCAAAAGCAAAGTCTGGATGTGGTGTACATGGATGGCAGAGATGGGAGGGTCTCCCATCTCGAGCCAGCGAGACCCTCTCTCAAAAGGAAATAAAGATGGGTGAATGGAAGTTTTCAGAAGGCTAATGTGCATCTCACTCACGGTGGGGAGATCATAATAGAAAACGGTAAGGATTGCAGGTTAGATTGGGATAGATACCTTGGTCCAGGGTTAGACTAGATAGATAAGTTGGCTAGGGGCCAAGAAGGAGGAGCTAAAGACAAAAGTCAGAGTCTAATCCTCAAAGATGGGGAAGCTGCTAAGAACATGCACAGACCTCATCATCCTCAGCCACGGTGTGCTGAGAGGCAAGCCCCACACTCACCCAACCTTGTATAAAATGGTAGCCCACAATAAATGAGCATGACCTCAACTTTTATCTAATAAAACAAATAATTACTAGGCATTTTAAAGAGAAAACAAGTCTGTTAAAACACAACCACTGATTCAACATGACTGAGTTGACATTAAATTTAACCTAAGAAGCACATGAAATCTTATTGAGGTCATATGCTTCCTATTTTTCTCTTACATCTATTTATTTATTTTGACATGTGTGTGTCACAGTACCTGTGTGGGGGCCAGCAGACAGTGGTGGGAGTCTGTTCTCTCCTTCCACACTGTGGGTTCTGGGGATCGATCTCAGAGTCAGTGACAATCTGACCAGCTGAGCCATCTCCTCAAGCCAAGGTCATGTGATTCTTATCTGCCTCTCTCATTGTCTCCTCCCCCTGATTTCCTTTTCCAACCTCCTGGCTGAATGTGGACACTAAACATATTACACAGGGTCCCAGATCAAGCAGCAGCTTCTGGCATGCTCTGGGAAAGAAGGGAAGCCTGAGAGGAAGTCACATCACAACTCCAGACCTCCACACCTCCTTTAGAACTGATATCATAGATGAAGAGAGGAGGAGATACAACGTAAAGAATTCTTTCAGAAATGATGAGTGTTTGAAGAAACAGAAATGCCAGTCATCCTAATGAAATCATTACATGTTATGTACATGTGTGAATTATCAGCCCAAACACCTATAAACGTGTACAAATATTGTTAAAATATGTAAATAATTTTTTAAAATAAAAAGGCATCTTTAAAACAAGAAGCGTTCTGGACTAGAAATAAGATCAGTTTGAGGTCCAGCATTTACAAACTGGCCCCTTAAGCACATCACTTGGTCTGTATTCCCCTACAGTGAGAACACCAGCTCTCCCATACAACAGTATTCTCCAAGGACCAAGTGAGATGGTACATGGGGGAATACTTTGTAAATTAGAATGTACTGGGACTTCCCAAAGGGTTTTTTTGTTGTTGTTTTCTTTTGGAAAGAGAGTGTTGGGGGTGTAGGGGTTATTTGGATTTGGTTTTGGGTTCTCGGACTCAAAATCTTTCCCAGGCTGACCTTGAACTGGCAGAAATCCTCCTGACAAAGTTTTACAAGTACCAGGTTTACAAGCCTGTGCCATCATGTATGGCTAGGTTCTATTTTTATTACCTTGAAGGATATTTCTCCTTCACCATTTCCCTGTGTCTTAGTTAGGGTTTGCTTAGAAGAGACACTATGACCACCAGCAACTTTTTTTTTTTTTTTTTTTTTTTTTTTGGTTTTTTCGAGACAGGGTTTCTCTGTGGTTTTGGAGCCTGTCCTGGAACTAGCTCTTGTAGACCAGGCTGGTCTCGAACTCACAGAGATCCACCTGCCTCTGTCTCCCAAGTGCTGGGATTAAAGGCGTGCGCCACCACCGCCCGGCAACCAGCAACTTTTATAAAGGAAAACATTTATTTTGGACTGGCTTACAGTTTTAGAGGTTTAGTCCATTATCATCATGGCAGGAAGCAAGGTAGCATTCAGGCAGACATGAATTGGAGAGGTAGCTGAGAGTTCTACATCTTGATCCACAGGTAATAGGAAGTGAACTGCATACCACACTGGGCATAGATTGGGCATAGGAGACCTCAAAGCCCACCTCCACAGTGACACACTTCCTGGAACAAAGCCACACATCCTCCAAAAAGGCCACACCTCCTAATAGTGCCACTTCCTATGACCAAGCATTCAAATACATGAATCTATGGGGGCTCTACCTATTCAAACCGCCACACCCTCTAAGATTTGAGATGCTGATAATCTCTCCTGCCACCTGTCTCCAGCTGTCCTCTGGGTGTCCCCAGTATGTTTCATATATTCCACACAGCTTTGTACCTACTACCCTTTGCTGGTCACTGTTTCACACATACAAATCTTCTCTGCAATTTGAAGGTAAGTTTGTCATGAACAAAATCATGTCACACTCTGAAATCTCTCTTATTTAGCTGAAATCAGAATAAGTCCCCAATAAATCAGAACCCAACTGGCTGATTCTAAGGTGTAAGTGAAAGAGAAAAGCCATATGCTAACCACGATGTTGTAATAGGAGCGGCGGGGCTGCGTCCTGCCACCAAGCTAGCTTTACCCGAAATAATTACACGGAAACTGTATTCTTTTAAACACTTCCTGGCCCATTATTGGCTAGCTCTTACAATTTGATCTAACCCATTTCTAATATTCTGTGTAGCACCACGAGCTGGCTTACCAGGAAAGATCTTAACCTGCGTCTGTCTGGAGTGAGAGAATCATGGTGACTGACTTGACTCGGCTTCTTTCGCCCAGCATTCTGTTCTGTCTACTCTACCCACCTAAGGGTTGGCCTATCCAATGGACCTAGGCAGTTTCTTTATTATTTAACCAATGAAAGCAACAGATTAGAAAGAACTCACTCCCACATCACCATGACACTCCAGAAAGAGAGCCGTGGGCAGTACGGAGGAAGGAGGCCTGCTCACCAGAGGTGAAGAGGTTCTGCTTAAGGCAATGTTTGCTGGCACACAGACAGAACACATAGCCTGTGGAGAGGTGACAAGCATAGGCAGACATTTAGTGTATCTTAAGAGCGACACTGAGGAAAAGACAGGCTAACTGGAATTGGTCATCCACACGGGCAAAGGTTAAACTGGATTCCTATGCTATATGAGATATAAAAAATATCCAGATAGATTAAAACTTTCAGACTGGGAAAGACAGAGTTAAAACTTTAAAGGAGATTACCCTCATGTGTTTGGGGTAGGAGATGTTTTAATAAATGGAAATGTGCTAACATTACTAAACATTTGAAAATTTTTACTGCATGATTCTGAGGTTGGGTGTGTGGCTTAGTAGTAAGAATGCCCAATATGTGAAGAATCCTAGATTTGATGACCAGCACCACCAAAAATAATGATAATAATAATGACATATTCATCAGGAGTTCATAAAGGAAGGGCAAGCCCATAAACTGAGAGAATGCCTTTGCAACACTCTGAAAACAAAAACTTTGTACCCAAAATATACAAACAACAACAAACAAAAGGCCATGGGACAGCCTTGACCAGATGACAAGGATGACAGAACTTGGGACTTTAAGCTCTGCCAATCTAGAGGTACTGGGGTTGGCACACTGAAGACAGAAGCTTTCCACAAAAATTAAACTACCAAAGCATCCAAGCAATGCCACAGGAATATCCAGAGCCCAATAGAGCACCTACATATTACTAACACATGGTAACTAGGACAGGGAAGGTACCCATAAATGATGGAACATCTAAGAAATCACATGGGGCAATGATGTGATGGAAGTATCAGCAACAGCAGGCAGCTGTCGTCATCTTTGAGCTTGAAAGGTGTGATCAGACAATGGCCTAATGGACAAAGCTAGCCTCGCGCCAGTTCTTAGAAATATAGTTTCGTTGAAACACAGACAAATCTGTTCAAAGAGCTGAATACAGTGTAATGGAGGCAGTATGACACACAAAGCCTAAAATACTTACTCCTTTGCCCTTCACAGTGCTGACCCTGAGTACAGAGAGGAAAAGGAGGAATGCAGTGTGATGGCTTGGACAGCAATCACCTTCCAAAAGCTTGAGTCTTAGTAGGTCTGCTCCAGATCTAACTCATCCATTGCCATTTCCGGAGATACTGCTCAAGGCAGGGTTCAGGGGTGAGGCATACCTGGCTGTGCCCTGCAGTCTTTCCACAAGCAGCACCTCCCACTTACCAACCCAGCAAAGACAGAAGCCAGAAACACACAGTCTGGGGGTGACAGACACCTGCAATACAAAGCAGAGCTGCTGCGCTGAGAACAAATCCAACCAAGAACTTCAAATACCTCAGAGAAACACTTCCACCTCTGCACTAGGAAACAGGACAAGCATGTTCTTGTAGCCTTTCCTGTGTGGGCGGGAATAATGCTGGAAACTAGCGAAGTCTGCAGCAACAGGACAACGGCTAAAACACTCTGAGAGTCCCATAATACGGCATTACACAACAGTGGGAAAATATGAACTTCAGCTAGATAGAACATTTTAAACATGTATGTGTGGTGTGTGTGTGTAAATCATTGTAAGAACCTCAAAATATAAAAGATAATTTACCTACAGCTCAAAACGCACCACTAAATAATACATCATTTTTACATTTTAAATCTATAAAGAAATGAGGGATAGAAAATTCCAGCTGCGCAGTGGTGGCCCACACCTTTAATCTCAGTACTCAGGAGGCAAAGGCAGATGAATCTTTGTGAGTTTGAGGCCAGACTGTGAGTGCAGAATCCAGAAGAGGAAAATGGATCCCTTAATGCTGGAATTGCCCGTTGTGAGTTGTGGGTCCCCCAGTGTGTGTGCTGGGAACTGAACTTGGGTCCTCTGGAAGAGGAGAAAGCACACTTAGCACATCTGACTCCAAGGCTCCTTTATTTTCTGACACCTGGCATGGTTCCTTCTGTGAACAGACAAATTCAAATCCTATCTCAGCTTCTACTCTCTGGAACAAGAAAAAGTCTTGCTTTCAAGGGATAATTTTCCCTCTCCCTGGATCTGTCAGTATGGGTCCTCCTTACTGGTCCTCCTCCATTCACGCTGACTGTGGATGGGCCCGTGCTTGGTGCCAATGGTGCCAGTACCCAAATCTACTGTCTTTGTTGTTGGAACGGCTGCATTTTGCTCAGAAAATGTTATTTCCCAGATCTTCTTATTTCTGATTTTTCTATCCTTTTCACCCTCTCTACTTTAATGTTCCTTGAGCCTTAGGATGGTAGAAATGACTTGCATAGGACTCAACACCTTACACAGGCATTGGTTTCTTCATTCACCACCTTTTCCAAGAAAGAAAGTTTTTCACATTAATGCTGAGAGTAATGTTTACTCATGGGTGTAAACGTAGATCTCTAGAGGGCTTCTTGACACATTATATCAATTTAGCTAAAGAATTTTATTCAATTCCCAGGATCTGACCCTGTCTATCATGAGTTTTGTTTTGTTTTAACAAGGTTTCTAGTACCAGGCATGAATTCCCTCCAGTGGAGTTGGCCTTGAATCCAACCAGAGAGCAATTGGTTACTCCCATACCTGCAGTGCGGCTATAACACAAGTGAGCATGTCTTGCTTGGCAATTTGATCTCTGGGAACCAAATAAAGAATAATAACAGCATCAAAATAGTTTCACTGATTTTTTTTTACTCCTAAAGAATGATCTCTCTTGATATATGGCATTTGGGATTCAAGGTTCTTTTAACATTTGAAATTTTGAAAAATGTTATATCTCTTCTCCATGATCTTCATAGTTTTCAGCTTGTGAAATCTGTTGGCCTTTGGAAAATTTTTTTTTTTTTTTGGTTTTTTGTGACAGGATTACTCTGTGTAACAGACCTAGCTGTTCTGGAACTTGCTCTATAGACCAAGCTGGCCTCAAACTCACAAAGTGCTGGGATTAAAAGCATATGCACCACCATACCCAGCTTCTTTTAGACTGCTTCTAAGATATTTTTCTTTCTTGTTTTTCAGAAGTTTAATTATATATCTTGATAAATATTTCTTTGTATTTATTCTATTGGAGTTTAACTTAGCTCTTGAATGGGTAGAGTTTCTCTTTGACCAAACTTGGTAAATTCTTAGCAACTGTTATTTCTTGTTATGAATGCACAGTCAACAATATTCCTTTCCTTCTCTCCATAAAGGACTCCCATGACACAAATGTGCATTATGTTGTTAACGTTCCATAGGTGTCTAAGGCTCTGATCAATGTTTTTCAGTGTATTTTCTTCTGGTTGTTCAGATAACTAAATTCTTTTGGTTCATCTTCAAGTCCATTGGTTCTGTTCTTTGTCATATCCACCCCAGTTCTCGATCTGTCCAGCAAAATTTTTCTTTTTCTTTTTTTTTTTTCTTTTTTTTGGTTTTTCGAGACAGAGTCTCTCTGTAGCTTTGGTGCCTGTCCCGGAACTAGCTCTTGTAGACCAGGCTGGCCTCGAACTCCCAGAGATCCACCTGCCTCTGCCTCCCGAGTGCTGGGATTAAAGGCGTGTACCACCACCGCCCGGCCAAAATTTTTCTTTTAATTGCTAAATTTTTTAATTTTATGGTTTCTATTTGAAACTTTTTATAACTTTCTTTGCTGACATTAATATTTTTTTCTTGTTTAAAGAACATTTGCAATTGATTGTTGAAGCATTTTTATGATGGTGACTAAAATCCTTGCCAAATAATTTCAGCAATTGATCCATATCAGTATTGGCACCAACACATCAGCTGATGGTCTTTTTTTATTTGAATTGTGGTTTTCCTAATTTTGGGTGTAATGAATAATTTTTGTCACTAGATACTTTGTTTGTATTGTTTTTTACATGAGTCTTGATTCTATCTAAATCCTTGTGAGATTTAGTTTCAAGGAGAATTCAGCTTTGAGAGCCCTTGCAGTGCTGTTCTGGTCTGCTTTGTTCTTCTGACACTGAGAGTTTCTGCTCAGTTCTTACTGGTGCCATCTGTAGAAGCAGAATGCAAGTCCTTCAGCCACCTGCCATTGCAGATGATCTTCTGGGGCCCAGGGGTGGAAGAGAAGCCATGGCATTAAGATTCATCATGCCAATGGGTGGAAGGCAGGGAAACCCATGAGAAATAACATTGAAGGACAGGAGTCTCCAATAATTGCATTTTTAAAAGTTTTTCATGTTGTTACAAGTCTGTTGTGTGTAATGCCTTCAAGTTTTGGCATCTTGGGAAGTGCACAGAAAAGACATTGTATTTCACACGCTGGCAAGGGTGAAGCATAGAGGATACCCTAAAGTAGATAAGATGTGGGTAAGACATAGAGCTCAGAACAATAATAAGATAGATCTAGTGTCGATCAGGAGAACATATGTACTCAGAAATTCACAGACCAAAAGAAGGACAGGGATCGAGTGAGCTTTGTACGTATCTCTAAGAATTGTACAGCTGTAATATGTGAGCTTATGCAATCCGACAGTGAGAGGCAACTGGCTGTCCAGAACTGTCATCTCTTGGATAACACGGTTGACTACAAAACTATTATGTGAAAATTTTCATGGGTGCAAATGAAAATAAGAAACATTGGAGGTGCAATATCAACTATTTAGAGAGAAACAGCACAGAGGGAGAGGAAAATAGAACCCTCTGCAAAGACGCCACCCTTGAACTTCTGCAGATTGAAGAACAGCAATGCATTGAGTGGACTTTCCTTATTATAATTATCAACACATATTAACTGTACAAATTATTGAGATTTACTGTGACATTTCCATACAGGTGTCATGTGTCAATCATATTCACCACCCTTCTTCTACCTCTTTCTCTTCCCCATTTTCTTAATAATATCTGGTACGACAGCTAGTTTTATGTCAACTTGACACAAGCTAAAGCCACCTGAGAGAAGGGAACCTCAATTATGAATATGTTTCTGTAAGCTCGGGCTGCAGACAAGCCTGTAGGACATTTTCTTAGTTAGTGATTGATAGGGAGGGCCCAGCCCGTGGTGGGTAGGGTCATTCCCAGGCTGGGTGGTCCTGGGTTCTATAAGAAAGCAGGCTGAACAAGTCATGATCTGCAAGCCGGTAAGCAGCACCTTCCACAGCCTCTGCATCAGCTACACCCTCCAGGCTCCTTCCCTGTCCTGACTTCTTTGGAACAAGTACTGTGCTATGGAAGAGTGATCTGAAACAACCCTTTCCTCCCCAGGTTGCTTTGACCACGGTGTTCCATCACAGCGATAACAACGTGACTATGTCAAATGGGCGTGAGATGAAATCTCACTGTGTACTGGGTTTTGTTTGTTGTCTTTGGTCAGCTTGTTTTTAAGTGAAGTGTTACTGTGCAGTTCAAACTGCCCTTAAATCCACAACTGCCCCGCCTCATCCTCCTGGGAGGGGGCTTACAGGCCTGCATTACCATATCTAGGTTACAGGCCTGCACCACTGTATCTACTTTCTTTGTAGCTTGACTTGGATTTCCCTGATGAATAAAGATATTGAGCAGTTTATTTTGTTCTGTTCCTCTTCTGAGATAGGTCTCACCATGTAGCTCTGGAATCTGCTATATAGACCAGACAGGCCTCAAACTTATGGCAATCCCCCTGCCTCTGCCTCCATGATATTGAGACTACAGATATATGCCATGCTCAGCCACTGAACATATATTTCATATATGAATTGGTCATTTTTATTTATTCTTTTGAGAAATGTCTGTTTGGATCATTTGCTTGCTGGCTGGTTTTTATTAATGGTTTGAAGCTCTTATATATTTTGAATATTAATCTTCTATGAGATGGATAATTAGCAAATTCTCCCATTTTCTAGGTTATCTATTCCTTCTGTCATTTCCCTTCCTGTGCAAAAGCTTTTTAACTAGATGAAGTTGCATTCATCTATTCTCTGTTTGCTAGTTTCTGATGCTCTTAAAGTCCTTGGAAATCCTTGTCTGGGCCAAAATTCTCGAGTACTTCCCCTGTTTTTTCTCCACTACTTTTGGGGTTTGTGGTCTGTCACAGTTAGCTTCAGTCAACAACTTGACACACTTGAAAGAGGAAGTCTCAGGTGAGGAATTGCCTCCATCCTACTGGCCTGCAGTCGTGTCTGTAGGGCATGTTCTTGATTGCTAATTAATACGGGTCAGTTAATGAACAATGGGCAGTGCCAATCCTGGGCAGGTAGCTGAAAAAATATGCAAGCCGCTATCCACAGAGGAAAAACTAAAGGTAGATGAGCAAGGCGCTAGGCAACCATCCTCCTGGTCTCTGCTCAGCTCCTGTCTTGGAGCCCATAAAACCCTTCCCCCAAGTTAGTTTTTGTCAGTAACAGAGAATAAATTAATACAGAGTTGGGTTTTTTGTTTTGCTGTGTTTTGTTTGAGACAGGGTTTCTCTGTGGAGCTTTGGAGCCTCTCTTGGAACTCGCTCTGTAGACCATGCTA
Source organism: Chionomys nivalis (assembly GCF_950005125.1). Lineage (NCBI taxonomy): Eukaryota > Metazoa > Chordata > Mammalia > Rodentia > Cricetidae > Chionomys > Chionomys nivalis. Next base: position 25,792,937 of record NC_080090.1, on the reverse strand, counting down.
ACCTCAAACTCACAGAGATCCCCATGCCTCTGCCTCTGAGTGCTGGGATTAAAGGCATGCACCACCACCACCCAGTTAATTAATACAGACTTTTGCCTGAAGGCCTTTGGTCCATTTTGAGTTGGTTTCTGTGTGAATGAAAGATAGAGGTCTAATTTGTGAATGACAGATGATAGAGATCGAATTTGAATCTTCTGCATGTGGATATCCAAATTCTCACAAACACACACACACACACACACACAGAGAGAGAGAGAGAGAGAGAGAGAGAGAGAGAGAGAGAGAATTTTTAATTTAAAAATCATCTTTAGAGAATAAAGGATCTGCTACTCTGTCGGCGAGCTATTTGATACACTGGTTAAAAAAAATCAAATAGAATTTCAAATTACTGAGCTCAATTCCAAAGCTGCAAAGTTAAACTCTTCAAAAGAAATAGAAGGTGTCTTCTGTTCACCCACAGAGAAATAGTAGATCCAGCTTGAGGTGGGCTGAACCCATCGAAGGACTGCCGACCACGTTATACAGCAGAAATAGCTCAGAGGTGGTGGTGATGGAGACAGGGACAACATCGGAAAAAAATGACCCAAGGAGAAACAAATGAGGAGACACCAATAGCTGACTGCTGTATACAGGCTGGCCCAATCTGTTCCATTAGTACGCCTGGATAATAAAAAGAAGCGACTCATTTGGAGAATGATAAATAGAACAACCACGGGCATTTGCAAAGTATTGATTTCCTTGAGACCTCCAAGGTTTTCCTGGTAATAATCTAATTTATAATCAAGCCGCTCCCATGATGAGCCTGGTAGGCATTTCCTACACAGTTTGGGCTATTGTACATATCTCATGCACAAAGATTCTGCGGAGAGAAGGCGCAGGCTGCATCAAGACCACATGGAAATGTTCTGAATGGCAGGCCTCTAGAGGTTGCTAGAACAAATGGCTTCAGATTACATGATGGGCCATGGTTAAGGCATTAGCTGCGTCTAATCCACCCTCCAATCTAATTAAGTCTAAATAAGTGTTGCTAATAGAATTTAAAATATGGGCACAATTGTCAGATGGTTCTTGGAAGAAATAATACACAATGTAGAACAATAATTTAATAATGATAAAAGCAAGCACTTACTATAGGCCAGGCCCTATTCTAAATGCTTTACGTATAATTCCTCATTAAGTTTCACAAGTATCACCTGGTCATCATTATCTCCGTCTTTCACAGAACAAAACTGACGCGAAGAAGTAACGGAGATAAGGGAAAGACCCACGAATAAAAGTCCCTGCTCTATGCCACCTCTCAATATTACTACTGATACTAATCTAAAAATTGTACTCCAGTGATACTAGAGTAGACCTTTAAAACTGGGACTTTCAGAGAAGTGAGAAGAGAATTAAAAATATTTTCCCCATTTTACTCAAAATAAGATCAATTTCTTCCTTCCTTTCTTCCTTTCTTTCTACCTTCCTTCCTTTCTTCTTTTCTTTTCCTCTTGAGATGGGGCTTGCCCAGGCTGTCCTTGAACTCCTGACTTAATCTTCCAGAATCTTGGGTTGTTGGCATGGCACCATGCCCAACTAATTTCATCTTTGAGTTTGAAAAGGAAAAGAATACATTCAGACCTTAGAGACTTGGGAGGAAGTTTTGGGGTGATGGTTGTCTTCATAAGATTGTGAGTTACATGTCAAAACTCGGTGGATAAACCAGGCAATGGTGGCGCACGCCTTTAATCCCAGCACTGGGGAGGTAGAGTCAGGCAGATCTCTGTGAGTTCGAGGCCAGCCTGGTCTACAGAGCTAGTTCCGGGACAGGCTCCAAAACCACAGAGAAACCCTGTCTCCAAAAACAACAACGAAAGCTCAGTGGACATACATTTCAGATATGTCTATTTCATTTTATATAAACTTCCCATCACAAGGGAAAACAAATATCAAAATAGTTGGTGTTGTTAAGGTAATACAGTATGGAAGGGAAAGAATATATCTGTAATTTACTTTGAAACTCTTCCAAAACTACCATAGTTTAACAGCCAGATAAGGAAGGATGGGCGCCCACAAGTGTGATGAAGAATAGTAACGGCTTTGAAACAGATCATTGGGAGAATATTATTATAATCCCCACCCGAGTCAATAATACCTTTTCCAGCTACACAAGAAACTCTTCCGTGTGCCCCATATTAGCCATAGCCATTCTCTCCCTCTTTGTGCCATTCTGTTGGTTTATCATCCATGCACGCATCCCTAAACACAGCGGTAGCTTAGTTTGATCCCTTTTAAACTTAATACATCTTCACCCAACCCTTTCCTTTTCTCGCAGTGTATCTGTCTAAGGCTACTTTTACCTGTGATGTTTTCCACACTATAGACTTTGGCAGCTACATCTTTCTGGTGCCTTTTTTCATTGCCCTCTGCTCTCTATAGTGCCAGAAAATGAGCACCTGAAACCAGATTGACAAGAATCTAATCCATCCCTTCGGCAGAGCTAAGCAATGGTTTGTTCTTGCCATCTCCCTTGATGGCTGCTTTCTGCGTTTTCTAAAACATTTTAAAGGTGAAGGTGGGTGCTTTTCCTACACACATGCATGTGAACCACATACATGCCTGGTGTCCACACAAGACAGAAAAGAGCATCAGATACCCTGTGATGGGAGTTAAGATCCTATGGGCCAGCACTTGGGTGCTAGGGATTGAGCTTGGGTCCTCCGCATGAGCAACAAGTGTTCTTAATCCCTGAGTCATCTCTACAGCCCTCACTTTAAAAGAAAAATATTGCCAGTTGTGTTGTGGAATGTTTGTTCAAGATGTGTTACATTTGTTTATGCTGTGGAACATTTGTTTAAGGATGCAAAGAAGTGTTGCATTCTTTTATGTTGTATTTGTTTAACTCTGTGAAGCTGTGTTTCTTTGCCTGTCTAAAACACCTGATTGGTCTAATAAAGAGCTGAATGGCCAATAGCAAGGCAGGAGGAAGGATAGACAGGGCTGGCAGACAGAGAGAATAAATAGAAGGAGAAACCCAGGAAGAGAAGATGGAGGCTTGAGAAAAGGAGGAGAGAGGACACAAGGGGCAGCCACCCAGCCACACAGCCAGACATGAAATAAGAAGAAAAGATAAGATATGCAGAAATAAAAAACAGTAAAAGCCTAGATAGAGGTAGGACTGCAGACATGGCTCAGAGGTTAAGAGCACAAGCTGTTCTTCCAGAGGTCCTGAGTTCAATTCCCAGCAACCACATGGTGGCTCACAACCATCTGTAATGAGATCTGGTACCCTCTTCTGGCCTCCTGCGGGCCAAACACTATATACATACTAAATAAATTTATCTTTTAAAAAATTAAAAAGATGGGATAATTTAAGAAAAGCTGGCTAGAAACAAGCCAAGCAAAGGCTGGGCATGACTGTTTGAGAGCTGGGTAGCAGCCCAGAGTGAGGAGTAAAAACACCAACAGCCCAGCTACTTCACTAAATACCTGTGCTCCTGACTCAGCTGAGACAGGGAGAAAATCTCCTAATTCTACCCCACTGTTTTCTTTTACCAGCCTACGGCTCTAAAGGGAATGGTAGCCATGGGCTGTTTTTACTTGCAGTTTCAGAAAAAACAAACTGATATATGTCATCCAACTAGTCTTTCTTTTAAAATACTGTGAACTCCTAGGGGTTTGGGGTTTTTTCTGTTTGTTTTGTTTTGTTTCTGTTTTGTATGTTTGTTTATTTGGTTATTTGAAACACAAGGTCTTACCTGTAGCCCGAACTGACCTCTTTGTAAATCAGGCTGGCCGCAAACCCATAGAGCTCCTCCTGCCTTTGCCTTCTGAGTCCTGGGATTAAATGCATGCACCACCACACTCAGATGAAATCCTGTTGGCTTTTAACCTGCAGGAGCCTCTTCCAATAGCATAGGTCTCTTGTCCACAGCTCCAGCCATCTTTCCTAACTTCCCCACTGTGTGATAGTCAAGGTGCTGGTTCATCTTGTACATTTCCCACTTCAGAGCTAAGTAGCCACTTTTCCAAAAAGCCCTAAGTGTTTTGTTTTTGTCTTTTGGGGTTTTTTGTTTGTTGTGTTTTTTGAGACAAGGCCTTGCTATGTAGGATATCTTCATTACGATGTAGGTAAGATTGGCCTCAAGTTCACCGTCGATCTGCCTCTGTTGGGATTATAAGTAAACTCAGTCATGCCCGGACAGAACAATACATTTCGAGACCCTAAACTGGGCACTAGGATTATTTCCTCATGTGTTACTAGGAACTTCACGCCAACATCCTTGATCTTCATGAATCAGAAGAAGGTAGGGTTGGAATGTCTCATCAGATGCTCTGGAACTGGCATTACAGATAGTTGTGAGCTGCCATGTGGATACCAGGAACTGAGCAAGGTTCTCTTGACCACTGAGCTGTCTCTCCAGTCCCCTCTAGAAGATTTTTTACTTTTTATTTTTTATTTTATTTTATTTTTTTGAGACAGGGTTTCTCTGTAACTTTGGAGCCTGTCCTGGAACTAGCTCTTGTATACCAGGCTGACCTCGAACTCACAGAGATCCACCTGACTCTGCCTCCCAAGTGCTGGGATTAAAGGCATGCACCACTACCGCCCGGCTAGAAGATTTTTAAAATAAAGGTCCATGAGAACGATTTTCGCAGGTTCTTGCAAGTTGATCAAAATTCCTGTCAGTCTTTCTGCATACAAAGCCCTCACTCATAGGTTCTTTCCTTGAATATCTTAAGCATGTTGTTTCATTTTATTCTGGCATACAGTTTTGTCATCAAAGGATGATAATAATCCAATTTTTTTTGTTTTGTAAGTAGCATGCTATTTGTGCTGAAAAGCTTTCAAGAAAAAAAAATTTTCTTTAAAGCTCAAGCACTATTCTGCAATTAATCTTGGTGTTGATATTCGTGGGTCAATTCGCCCAGGTGCATTGTGGGCTTTTCTACACAGTTCAAAGTGCTCCAGGGAACGCTTCAGGAAGTTCTCTTGACTCGAGATTTTCTACTCATCCCGTTCCCTTTCCTTGGTCTTCCTCTCCAGGATCTCCTGCTAATCAATGCATAAATTCTCTTACCTTTCATCTCTATCACTTCTTAGAATTGTTTTAATTGTCTCACTTCTTTTTTTTAAATTGTATTTCTTGGGCTGTGAGGTGCCTCCGTGGGGATGGCACTTGCTACCATGCTTGAATGCCGGAAATGCATCCCAGGGACCCACACGGGGGAAGGAGGGAACCAACTCCTGCCGGGAGTCCTCTGGTCTCCCTATATGCACTATTCTGTGCTTGCCACAAGACATAAATAAATAAATGAAAAAATAAATTAGATATGCATTTAAATTTGTATTTCTTGTTTGCCCTCCCTTGTGTCTATTTGTTCCCACGACCCTTTAGTCTGACTTTCACGTTGAAAGTGAAATAATACTTTTTTCTTTTCGTTTGTCATTCTTCCCCGAAGTCCTTCACCCACCTGTGGGTTTTTCTAATTCTGATGCACGGTGGTTTTGTAGTTTATATGTGAAATGTTCCCTAAAGGCTCATGCTTTGAGAGCAGGGTCCTCATCTGCTGGGTCCAACCATTGAGAGGTGTCTGTCCCATTGAGATTGTGACCTAAACAGTGACCTGCCCTAATGGCATGACTGTGAGGTGGTAGACACTAGGAGATGAGGGCCTGGTGGAGGAGACAGATACTGCAGGCATACCCTGGAAGAGAACGTCTCCTCTCTATTCACGTCTCTGCCCACATGAGGTAAACAGTCCTTCTTTGTCACACAATCCTGCCACCATGCCGGTCCCACATCACCGCAACACCGTGACCACACAGCGGGCGACCTGCGTGCTGAAACCGCGGCCCAGGAGAGCATCTCTCCTTTATCCTCTAGTATTTGTCACTCAGCCAAAACACTGAGTGACACAATGTTTTCGTCTCTTTTGTCATGCTAATGCCATTTAGTTCTCTTGAAATGCTCTGTTACTGCGCTCCATCTCTTTCTTCCGCATGGTCCATGCTGCCTCTTTATGCCTGGAAACATTGAAACCCAGAGAGTGTGATGGAGGTGACCAACTGCCTTACCACTGGATTTGAGGACTGCTCCACAGAGGGGAGGAGGAGAACTCCATCTCACCCCTGGTACTGTAACACCGTGTAACAACTGGGCCTAGGGAAGCTAGAGACCCAGGCAAGGAGCTACTGCTTTTTAACCAAGTTGACAAAGCAGTAAACTGACTTTCCAATATCTAAATTTAAAACCTGAGTACAAAAGCTGCTCAGCCTTAGTCAGAGAAGCTTCTTAGAGTGAGCAGCAGTGAGCATGGAGGGTCCTGACAGCCCAGAATGCAAAGCATAAGCGATGGTTGCTGGCTCGGGCCAAACAAGATATTTAGGCTAGCCCCTCTCAGGCTCGGCGAACACTGCAGTGGGGGCAGGAAGTATGCACGACCTAGAAGGCAGAGTGAAGAGCTATAAAATATCATTCTAGACACAACTCAGCTAATGCAATTACACACAATGCTTACTTTCCTGAGCTGCGCCCAGACAAGACTGCCTCTGTCAGCAATAAGTCAGGGAAGGAGGAGAGGCTCACAAGACACTCCCTACCCCTTACCTTTGAACTCTTCACAGCTAAGAGACTGCTGGGGTGGGGTCATTGGACCTACTGCTGAGCCTACCGGGTTCCAAAAAATAGCTCCAAACCCATGGTCACAGAGAAGACCCTGGTTAAACTCAGTGGGTCACAAAACAAAATGAATATTATAAAAGTGAGAAAGAGATTTGTGGTGAGGAAGGTGGAGCTGGTGGGGGGTCACAGGGAGGTGTTAGGGAGCATAGTTGGGGTGTACTGTGTACCTGCATGTAACTATTTGAAAGCAGATTTAATTAACAAAAAAAATGGTTTATCATTCAAGTCCACTTTTAAAAATATGGAAAATGAGTGAAACAGTTGCAAAAAACAAATTTGTAGACTCTTGTTTCCTTTGGAGAAAAGTAGGAAAAGAAGTTCAAAAACCAAAGTAGACCACACTTGCTTGAGACTGGAAGCTTGTTTAGGGAAACTTTCCTGTTTCACACTTCAAAAGCCAATAAGTTATCAGTGTCAAAAGAAACCGCTCCAAGCAACTCTCCCCAAACGCCTGATGCGTCTTGTTCCACTTGTGCAGAGCCAGCTCAGCCTCTGCTTTGAGGTCCTCCTTACAAAAGAGAACTAACTCTGACTCCTTCACGCAAATCAAAGAGAGAAATCACTGACATTGTGAGTTACTATGAAAGGCCATTTCAGAGGGAGTCACTATTCCGCATCAACACTGAACAGACAGCTATGCCTTTATTGAAATGTCTGATCAATTGTTTGATGTCAAACAATAACATTTAATTAGATATCTGTCTCTCTGGACATAAAAGGAAATTACAGAAAAATAAGTTTAGAAATTTCCCATCAATAAAAAAAAGAACTTTGCTCTCAAGCTGTTTTAATCAGCTAACTTTCAAAAGGTAAACTAGACTTTAATCCCAGCATGCGGGAGGTAGAGGTAAACTAGACTTTAATCCTAGCATGCAGGAGGCAGAGGCAAGCAGAGCTCTGAGATCAAGGCCAGTCTGGTCTACACAGCAAATTCCAGAACAGCCAGAGCTACACAGAGAGGCCCTGCCCCAAACAAACAAATAAATAAATAAAAGTGAAATGCAAGGTAGATCTGAGGAAGCTGGAGCTGAGGAAATAAATGGCTCAGCAGGTGAAGGCGCCTGCCTCTAATCTTGACAACTTGAATTAGACCTCAAGAACCCACGGAGGCTATCACAGATGGCATCTTTAATGACTTGGGGTCTGGAAGCAACATTGATCTGTGTGTCATCAGTAGTAAGAGCAAGCTGGACTTTCTGCATCACTACTCCGTGCCCAACAAGAAGGGGACCAGGTTTGGCCAGTACAGGAGTGAGAAAGGCACTACAGCTGTCCTCACTGAGAAAGTCACCACTCTGGAGATTGAGGTGCTGTCTAGACCATGGCCACTTCGTGAATGGTGCTGGAGGTGGTTGGTTATCTCTTTGAGTAACTGGGGTGCACCCCACCCGAAAACATACATTCGGCTACTGCTTGCCAAGTGAGACTCAATTAAAAAAAGACAACCCCCCCCCAAAAAAAAAGAACTCACGGAGGAAGGAAGCCCAGACTCCAAAAGCTGTCCTCTGTCCTCCACACGCTCACACCGTGGCACACACGCACCGACACTCACACATGCACTAGTAAGAAACAAAGTTAAAAGCTTTGACGCAAGTGTCTCCACAATTATTTTCCACCTTCTTCAGATCAATAATGTACCTAAATGTGATAAGTTTAACAACTTATGTTAGTATCAACATTAATAAGACAAATACCCATGAAGATAACCATCTTGCAAAAGATAAAGTCCGATCTTTTTGATTGAAGGACATGAATCTCTGAATAATTGTATAAACAAAATTCTAGCCGGGCGGTGGTGGCGCACGCCTTTAATCCCAGCACTCAGGAGGCAGAGGCAGGAGGATCTCTGTGAGTTCAAGACCAGCCTGGTCTACAAGAGCTAGTTCCCGGACCGGCACCAAAAGCTACAGAGAAACCCTGTCTCGAAAAACCAAAAAAAAAAAAAAAAAAAAAAAAAAAAAAAAAAAACCTATTATTACTATTATTACAATAGAATAATGTGTTGGTAGTAGTTACAGTATATCATCTGTAGACAATGCTACTTATTATTATTAAGTCTTGCCACCTAAATAGAACCTTTGAAAAGCCAAAAAAAATTCTCATGACTTTAAAAAAAAAAACAGTTATTTCTGCTGGGCGGTGGTGGCGAATGCCTTTAATCCCAGCACTCGGGAGGTAGAGGCAGGCGGACCTCTGTGAATTCAAGGCCAGCCTGGTCTACAGAGCAAGTTCTAGGACTGATTCCATAGCTACTGAGAAACTCTGTTTCAGGAAAAAATAATAAAAATACAAAAAACAAAAAAAACAGTTATTTCCTCTACATTCCTACTCATGCCCAAGTTCATTACCACAGAGTTAACAAGGGCTGCAGCACTGTCCTTGAGCTGCAGGGCACCCAGCAGTGTTAGAGGAGGCACAGGACTCATAAGGGGGTATCGAGAAAGAAAGGAACACGGAAGCAAAAGAGGAAAACCTAGAAGAAGATCCAAGGGAGTCCTGGGTTAGACAGAATGGCAGACAATGTCTGGAGCCAGCACAGGGTCATCTCCACTTGCTGACGAGACTTCTGCTGTTGCTGTCACCATCTACTTTGTCACCATGTACAGAACACTGTAGTCTATGGCATTTAATGTTTTAATAACTTAGGGCTTTTCATGATAATGAGACACGTCTGCTCCTGGCAGCACCAATCTACTTCAAGAGGAAGATGGGCACCGAAGATGCTCCTTATGGAGTTTGATAGCCATTTGGGCAAGAAACTGCTCTTGCCTGGACTGTTGCATAAACTGGACACAGAGAACCCGCAGAAAGAGGACTGCTGAACTTGCCTAAAGGTGAGATGGTCTTTCGGGGTTCCTGACTCATGAAAATGTCTGCGAGACATTCTACAGGACACAGCAAAAAGTGACTAAACTGTCTTTGGAATTTCCTGCTTGATGAAAATGTCTGCTAAACACTATGGGCCTGAAGGCTGAAGACGAATGCCCCAAAGATACAAAAAAATTTTGAGTGACTGTACAGGCAGCGAGATGTCTCTGTCATTTCTAGAGTTTTGGATTTCTTGTTTACTTAGGTAATATTATATCCTTCTGGAATCTTTGATGGAGTTAAAGAATGATAGATAGTTATAGTTTTCCTTAGTTATGATAAGAGATAAAATAGATATAAATATTGTAACTAATTCTTGCTTGATAACTATTTTGTTATATGTAATCTTACTATGTTAAAGTGAAAGCCATTTTTTGTTTAAACAGAAAAAGGGGAAATGACGGAGGTGGGTCATCTTTCTATCTGTTGTTTCATTGGTTAAGTAATAAAGAAACTGCCTTGGCCCCTTTAATAGGACAGAAAATTAGGTAGGCGGAGTAAACAGACAGAATGCTGGGAGAAAGAAGCTGAGTCAGGAGTCGCCATGATTCTCCCACTCCAGACAGACGCAGGTTAAGATTCTCCCTGGTAAGCCAGCTCGTGGTACTACACAGAATATTAGAAATGGGTTAGATCAATATGTAAGAGCTAGCCAATAAGAGGCTGGAACTAATGGGCCAGGCAGTGTTTAAAAGAATACAGTTTCCGTGTAATTATTTCGGGGCATAAGCTAAGCCATGCGGGCGGCCGGGTGCCAGGGACACAACCCTGCCGCAGATATTACTACAGTAGTCCCCATGACTCTACCAGGGAGCCATCCCACTTAGTATCAACAGATGGACTTCTATGTAAATTTTAAAGCAGTGTTATCTATAAGGGCCCAAAAGTATCAACAATCCTAAGACCCATCAACTGATGAAAATGTAGGATATGTATACAAAGAACTATTATTCAACACTACAAAGAGAAGCATTGAAACATGATAGAACACAGAGACGTTCCAAAGGCAATACTACGTGAGAGAGGTGGTGAAGAAGGATTCCCTATTCCACAGGGTGGCTTATGTGAACATTCTAGAGTCTGCACATCTGCAGGGAAAGAAAGAAGATTAGGAGTTGCCTAAGTCTGGGAGCAAGAAGGGGCACTGGGAAATGATTGCTAATAGGTCCAGGATTTCTCTGGAAGTGATATCAATTGTTAGGATGCCTGCCCAATCCATGAATATATTTTAAAACACTCAATAATACGCTTACATGGGACTATTAAAAGGCACATGAATCGTGTAAGTTATAAAAAATAGTATTTTTTCAAATCACGGGTTGAATAAAAGCCATCACCCTTGAGGAGAGGCACGTAAGATTGACTTGTTTAAGCTGACGAGCCGGCCAACTCTCAAGACACTTAAGGAGTGCTGAAAATAAGACAGACAGTGTTTGTCTCTGTGCACCAGGACTGGGAGCCAGAGATCTGAGTGCAAGTAATCTCCATCAGTTAGTTGTAACTTTGAAACATGAAATCTTGAAATATGGGAGACACGAGTTCTCTTGTTATGAAAATGCCACGAACAATGTTGCCCTCCTGTATACAGATGATAAAAGGGCTGGGGAAGAAATCAGAGAATCAACACCTTCACAATAGCCACAAATAGCATAAAATATCTCGGAGTAACTCTGACCAAACAGGTGGAAGACTTGTATGACAAGAACTTTAAATCTTTGAAGAAAGAAATTGAAGAAGACACCAGAAAGTGGAAAGATCTTTTGTGCTATTGGGTAGGCAGAATTAATATAGTAAAAATGGTAATCTTACCAAAAGCAATCTACAGATTCAATGCAATGCCCATCAAAATCCCAGAAAAATTCTTCAAAGACCTCAAAAGAATGGTACTCAACTTCATTTGGAAAAGCAAAACACCCAGGATAGCCAAAACAATCCTGTACAATAAAACAACTTCTGGAGGCATCACAGTCCCTGACTTCAAACTCTACTACAGAGCTACAGAACTGAAAACAGCCTGGTATTGGCATAAGAACAGACAGGAGGACCAATGGAACTGAATAGAAGACCTGGATATCAATCCACACATCTTCAAACACCTTATCTTTGATAAAGAAGCAAAAAATATCAAATGGAAAAAAGAAAGCATATTTAACAAATGGTGCTGCCATAACTGGATATCAACATGTACAAGAATGAAGATTGACCCACATCTATCACCATGCACAAAACTCAAGTCCAAATGGATCAAAGACCTCAACATAAAGCCAGCCACACTGAACCTTATAGAAGAGAAAGTAACAAGTACACTTGAACACATTGGCACAGGACACCACTTCCTAAATAGAACCCCAGCAGCACAGACACGGAGAGAAACAATTAATAAATGGGACCTCCTGAATCTGAAAAGCTCCTGTAAAGCAAAGGACATGGTCAACAAGACAAAACGACAGCCTACAGAATGAAAAAAGATCTTCACTAACCCCACATCAGACAGAGGTCTGATCTCCAAAATATACAAAGAACTTAAGAAATTGGACAACAAAAGATCACATAATCCAATTTAAAAAAATGGAGTACAGACCTAAACAGAGAACTCTCAACAGAGGAATCTAAAATGGCTGAAAGACACTTAAGGAAATGTTCAACATCCTTAGTCATTAGAGAAATGCAAATCAAAACAATGCTGAGATTTCATCTTATGCCTGTAAGAATGGCCAAGATCAAAAACACTGATGACAACTTATGCTGGAGAGGTTGTGGGAAAAGAGGAACATTCCTGCATTGCTGGTGGGAGTGCAAGCTGGTACAGGCCCTTTCCATGTCAGTGTGGCTATTTCTCAGAAAATTAAGAAACAACCTTCCTTAAGACCCAGTAATACCACTTTTGGGTATATATCCAAAGGATGCTCAGTCGTGCCACAAAGACATGTGCTCAGCTATGTTCATAGCAGCATTGTTTGTCATAGCCAGAACCTGGAAACAACCTAAATGTCCCTCGACCGAAAAATGGAAAAGGAAAATGTGGTACATTTACACAATGGAGTACTACACAGCAGAAAAAAATAATGACAGCTTGAATTTTGCAGGAAAATGGATGGAGCTAGAAAACATTATTTTGAGTGAGGTAACCCAGACACAGAAAGACAATTATCACATGTACTCACTCATAGGTGGTTTTTAAACATAAAGCAAAGAAAACCATCCTACAAATCACAGTCCCAGAGATATTAGACAACAATGAGGACACTGATGACAAAGAGAGACTTACATAGATCTACTTACATGGTAAGTAGAAAGTAGAAAAAGACAAGATCTCCTGAGTAAATTGGGAACATGGGGACCTTGGGGGAGAATTGAAGAGGGGAGGGGAGAGGCAGGAAGGGGAGCAGAACAAAATGTAGAGCTCAATAGATACCAATTAAAAAAAGAAAACAGTGACCTTGTCCCTTGAACTCTTTATGGTTTCATGTCTGATGGAGGAAGGTCATTGGTTAAATAATAAACAAACTGCTTGGCCCTCACAGGTTAGAACATAGGTGGGTGGAGTAAACAGAACAGAATGCTGGGAGGAAGAGGAAGTGAGCTCAGATGCAGGGCAGCTCCTTTCAGAGCCAGACGCAATGAAGCAAGCCGCCAGGTCAGACATGCTGAATCTTTCCTGGTAAGACTGGTGCTACACAGATTATTAGAGATGGGTTGATCAGGATATGAGAATTAGCCAGTAAGGGCTAGAGCTAATGGGCCAAGCAGTGTTTAAAAAAATACAGTTGTGTGTTGTTATTTCAGGGCATAAGCTAGCTAGGTGACCAGGAGCTGGGGCGGCAGGAACACAGCCCGCAGCTTCCTACTACACATGTCCCACTGTGTGGCCTCTCATGCACATTTCCTCCATCACAATGCCACATACCATGAGATCTTCACTAGGACCAAGATGAAGCCAGTTCCATAGCCTCAACTCTCTAGCAATGAGGCAAACAAATCTCTTCTTTATGAAATGCTTGGCCTCCAGGCTTTTCTTTATCTTTGACATGGAAACGGGTCCACTTGTTTGAGGCTAGTGAGGGTGTTAAATGAAATGATAGACACAAGTGTATTTTGCAAATTGAAAGTATAGAATGTATTAGTGTGATTTAAAGGATTAATAATACAAATTTCTTGAGGCAGGGGTCCCATGTCTTTGTATCTCAAAGCTCAGTGTGTGTCTGTGCATGTTAGCGTGGGCTCCACAAATGATGCTGAGGCTGCCGAGGTGTCTTGTGAACTGTGGAGCTCGTTCATTATAAACTTGTTATCTGATTATACGCTAGTCAATAAATAGTTGTAAGAGTCAAATTGGAAAAAAAAAATGCTCGGCCTCAGGAATTTTGTTATAACAACAGAACACACTAATACACTTCACTTCCATTTTTCATTGTTTTTTTTTCCCCCTGGTATCCTGGCTTCCAGTCTCATCTCTCTCAGATATTCACCCACCAGCCTTGCACTGCCATTAGCCCTAGCTAGCAACATGAAATCAGAGGCCTGGGGTGTCTCTCCCATGTCCACGCTGTCCTACACTGTTCTCCTCATGGAACTGCTTTTCCCCCAATTCTTTCTACCTACCCGGTAATGCCTAAACCAATGGTAGCTCATCTGATTGCCTCTAGGGTGGTAAGTGGGTGAAGAACTGGCTAGAAAGAAATACAAGGAAACTTTTTCCAGCAATGAAAACAATTTACATTTTTATTAGAGTGGTGTTTTCAACAGATCTATACATTTGTCAACATTCATTGAACTACATTATGATTTGCTCTTTGTTTAAAATTTTTAAATGTTAAGAAACAACAACAAAAAAGATGTTAAAAAGCATCATTTCCTAAAACCAGTTCCCCTCAAGGTCCACACCTACCACAGTCTGATAGAGACAGCCTTCTTCAGTGGCCCCATGGCACCCTCTGAACACTTTTATCACAGAGCTAACCTATCCTACTATAGGACATAGCTATAGAGTACACGGTATATAGCACATGGTGTCCCACAGTTGTGCACAGCTATAGAGTACACAGTGTCCCACAGTTGTGCACAGCTGTAGAATACACGGTATACATAGCACACAGTGTCCTATGGTTGTGCACAGCTATAGAGTACACGGTATATATAGCACACAGTGCCACACAGTTGTCCACAGCTATAGAGTACATGGGTATATAGTGCACAGTGTCCTACAGTTGTGCATAGCTATAGAGCACATGGTATATATAGTGCATAGTGTCACACAGTTGTGCACAGCTGTAGAGTACATGGCATATATAGCGCACAGTGTCCCGCAGTTGTGCACAGCTATAGAGCACATGGGATATATAGTGCACAGTGTCCTACCTTAGGGTAAAAAAAAAGTCTTAATGGTTGTGTATACCTAACAGCAGCTACACCTTTATGGTATCTCCAGCATCACATACACACACACACACAAACTCACTTGGATTTTTGTATCTATTGGTACATCAAAATGAAACTTATGATGAGCAGAGGATGGTGTAGATGGTTAGCAAGATAGAAAAGCATTTTAAGATTTTAGTATAGCTAGGAAGGAAGGAAGGGGGAAGGGGAAGAGAGGAATGACGGAAGGAGAGTGGAGAATAAAATGTAATCATCAATTACATTGGAATCAGCCTTTGAACCACTACCCTTGGCTCCATCACCCATCCTGCATTCACACATACATAACCTCACACCACTGCTGTCTTTATCTTCATTTTAAACAATTTAAACCAATACCTGTGTTTGTGGTTTGTTGTAGGATCGGCGGGCTGCATTCCCGCCCAGCTCCTGCATAGCTAGTTTATGCCCCAAAATAATTACACAGAAACTGTATTCTTTTAAACACTGCCTGGCCCATTAGTTCCAGCCTCTTATTGGCTAATTTTCACTTCTTGCTTTAACCCATTTCTAATAATGTGTGTAACACCACGAGCTGGCTTACCAGGAAAGATCTTAACCTGCATCTGTCTGGAGTGGGAGAATCATGGTGACTGCCTGACTCGGCTTCTTTCTCCCAGCATTCTGTTCTGTCTACTCCGCCTACCTAATTTTCTGTCCTATTAAAGGCCAAGCCGTTTCTTTATTAATTAACCAATGAAAGCAACAGATAGAAAGATGACCCTCCTCCATCAGTGGTTGAAGGGGACACCTTACCAATGAGATTGAGCTTACCTGTTTATGAAGCACAATTAACAAAACCCCAGAGACAGATATTGGGGTTCAACCTGAAGACTAGAAAAGCAAAGCAGCCCAGTCATTGGCTGTTACCTCAACCTCAGTCTGAAAATGGTGATCCTACCTCTAGGAAACCTCAGAATGAGACTGAGACTGAGAGCTGTCTCCTCCCGTTTTATAATCCTCTCTAGTTCTGGGATTAAGGGCGTGCACCACTACTGCCTGGTTTCTATGGCAAGCTAGTGTGGCTACTGGGATTAAAGGTGTGTGTCCTTGCCACCTGGTCTGTAAGGCTGGCCAGCATGGCTGTTTTACTTTCTGATCTTCAGGCAAGCTTTATTTATTAAAATACAAATGAAATGCTACTACATGTTTATCCCCCCTTTAGTGCCAATAAACATTCTGAACAGAGGCCCCTAGACGGGCAGCTGTGCCCATGAATGGCCAGCAGGAATGACAGCAAATCGATTTGCCAGGGGGAAAAAAATTCTCTTGCTTCTTATTTAGACAATTCGCCCTAATCTCTTCAAAACACATGTCTAGGGGAGCTTTATCATTCCTATAATTAACTTAATTTAGATAAATATTAGTCACCAGAAATTTTACTTTATAAATTTAGCTATGGTTGAATGCTCCAAGAGGCCCTAATGTGCTACGGGGATCAATGGAATGCTAACACATTCTGACAGCTTAGCAGGTTCTCCAAGGAGACGGAAATCCTAAAGGAATTGTGGTCAACGGTGCTCTGTGCCTTCAAGGTCATCAACTTGCCATTGGTTCACGTATTTATTGACCTAGATGCTTTAGCCTAGGTTGACCATCTAGGTTGTACATCTTTGTCTGCACCCCCCAACCCTAGGGAACATGTCTGCCCCATGGAAAACTTCTGTCATGAGAGAACTGAGACTCTCACCACCTTCGGTGGCAGAACTGACTGAGACGGATCCACTGTTCTCAGCAGCAACTCCAAAGATCCAAAAGCTGAAAACCAAAAAGGCAGTCTGGTGTGAACCCATTTGGGAGCTCACCCTGGCCTGAGCTGGCATGAGATTATTTGAGTAAATTTGGTGTAAATAGACCATTTGGTCTAAATATTCACTGCTGTCGAATTACATAGCTCAGTCCCAGGCCCTGTTGGCAGTGTTGCATAACAAATTACTGTGTGCAACATGTTACCTTTCCAAAATCCAAAAGTGTCTGAATGCCAAAATGCTTCTGGCATCAAATATTTTAACTGTGCGATTATGAGCCTAAGCCACTCGAATGCCAACTGAATTGATTTGTTGTGGTCACTCAATGGCATTTCTGTGTCTACACAGAAAAAGGACCATGGCAGCAAGAAGTGGGACCCAGCTGTCTGATAGCACTATTCCTGCCTCACCTTCTAAAGGAGCTAACAACCCACAGGAAGGACATCATAGCTATGACCCAGCTCTTGGAAACGTTGCTAGCTGGTGGTCTGAAGAGCGGGAACCTGATACTCAGCTGTGAGAACATCCACATGCCTGTCCGTGAAAAAAAAGAACCTGAAAGAACAGTCCCTGTTATCTGTGTTCCCCAAGGCATCAGCTCAGGACCATAGGTTCTTGACCCCAGCTAATTACCAAAGCTTGATAGCATAATATACAAATTTTGGGAGACTTAACTAAACTGCAAAGTTGATGTTGGACTCCTCAAAACAGGGTACACTGTATCAGTGTAAATGAATGACTTTTAGAAAAATCAAACCCTGTAACCAGTATTTAAATCCAAAAATCTAGTATCTCAAGTACTAAAGAGCCTCCTGTAGTAATTTCCTTCTAAATCATCATCATCCCCTCCCCCCAGCCAAAGAAAACCACAGTCCTGACTTAGAAAAGTCTGCTTATTCCAATTTGTTTGGCCTTCCTTCCATCCTTCATTCCTTTCTTCTTTTCACATACTGGAGGTAAAACCTAAGTCTCTACCATTAAACTGTATCCCCAAACCTAGCTTGATAGTATTTCTAGCTATGAGAAGCAAACCCAGACACTCAAACACATTACCATTGATCTCTCTCATCCTAAAGCCAATTTAAGTTCACCAAATGTTTTGCTTTTAAGTTCACTGTTAAGTGATGACCAGGTTTACCTCCTACCTCCTAAAGGTGTGTGATAGAGTTAAAATACAACCAACATATACAACCCAAGAACCACACAGCCAAGCAAGAGTGAGGGACAGAGGTAGAAGGGTCAGGAATCGAAGGCCAGCCTAACTACCTAGTGCATTCTAGAACAGCATACAAGAGACTCTCTCTCTCTCTCTCTCTCTCTCTCTCTCTCTCTCACTCTCTCTCACACACACACACACACACACACACAAATTCTGGCTTGGAGTTGCCTTAAAATCAAACCCAGACAGGAAGTTAATTATGGGGGCCCTTGGGAGGTAAAAGCTGGGGGATGAGGAACTCAGCAACAGACTGGGCTATAAAGTAAGACCCATCTGAAAAAAAACAGCAAAAATTAAAGAATATTTCTTCATATGTGTGTATGTGCGTGTGTGTGCACATGGGTAGGTATGTGTGTGTGTTTCCTGTACAGCACACGTGAGCCTAGTGCCTGTAGAGTTCAGAAGAGGGGACCATGTCCCCAGGACCTGAAGTTACAGTTGGTTGTGAGTGCCATATGGATGCTGGGAATCAAACACCCCAGTCCTCTGGAAAAGCAGCAAATGCTCTTAATCACTGAGTCATCTCCCTAGCCTCCAATGGATATTTCTTAACATAATTCAAAAACTTAAAGTTTGCTTACAATAAATATGCCAGAAACTAAATTTAAACAAATTGATTCAACTATATATCATTTAAAACTTGTAAAGTGCCATTTTTAATTAAGATAAAAGTCACATAACATAAAACACGCCATTTTAACCATCCTAAGATGTGTGGGTCAGTACGCTCACAGGGTTCTGCACCAAACACCACTATCCGCTTGCACAATATTTCTTCCCACCAGACTGGCGTCACGTGCCTGTAATTCCAACACTTAGGACCTGGTGGCAGGAAAACTGGGAATTTAAGACCAGCTTTGACTACCTGGCAAGTTGAAAGCCAATCTGGGATATTTGGGGGTTTGCCTCAAAAAAAATATTTTTTTCATCTCACCAAAAAGCAGCCCCATACCTGCACCTGTCACCCCCAATTCTTCTCCCATTCCCTGGCGACAAATCTCGTAGATATGCCTATTTGGATACCTCATATATACTACATAGCCTTTTCTGTTTAGTATCTCAGCATGATGCTATCAAGGGTCGTCCGTCGCTCACTGAAATGTCATTTATCAGAACTTTATTTCTTTTTGTGACTGCATAATCAAATTATGTAGACATACCACATTTTCTTTATATATGCATCAAAGGATAGACATTATGGGTTGTGTCCTCCTTTAGGCTGTTGGAAACAATGCCTCTATAAGCACCTGTGTACACGTTGGGTAAAAAGGCATCTTTTCAATTCTCTTGCACATACCAGGAAATGGAATTTCTATGCTCCATGGTAATTTTAACATCTTTAGGCACTGCAGATTACTTTCCAAGATGGCTACAACATTTTGTGTTGCTACCAGCAAAGTTTGAGTTTCCAATCTCTCCACATCCTTGCCTGTACTTATAGTTTAACTCTATTATTGTTGTTGTTGTTGTTGTATTGCTATCGTCATGGGTGTGAGAACGCTATATCATTGTGATTTGTTTCCCTAATGAAAATAGCACTTGTCACACAAAGCATGGTCAACAAATATCATCTGCTATAACTTTTATATATATATAATATTTTATCATAAAATGTAAATTTTAATTATATATTTATATGTAACATAAATGGGTTTTTAACAATTCGTAAAATATATTTTGTCGTGCTCCTCTCCATCCTCTCTCGTCCATGGAAGATTAGGCTCTATTCATACAAATGAGTGCATGAGAGTTTACAATAAGATAAAAGGCCATACGAGATGTCTGGAGGCTTAGAGAGAAAACTAGAAATGTCAGAAAAGTTAAAGACAAAGATATGCCTTTCAGTCTTTGGTTAAACTCTGGCTGCTTGTCCATTAGATCTAAGTTTTTGAGAGCAAGTCAGTTAACTTCTCCAGGAAAGTTTAAATCACTGTCTTCCTGACTGTGCCCTTGTTTTCTGGGAAGGTAATACTCCAGACTCCAAAAGAAATAAGTATCAAGAACCTTGAGTCTGGACTCTGATGTCCCCACTAACCCTGTAACCCTGGAGATTTGCCTTTTTTCTCTCTTTGTGTACTGATTGAGAGATGGATACAGCAGGAGAGGGAGGAGACACAGGAAAGAAGCCAGTGGAGAAGGAAGTGAAGGTGGAAGGAGCAGCCAGCCAGGGAGGGAGGAAACTGGGCAGAGAGAAAAAAAAGAAGAGGACTCCAGCCTGCCGATCCGGCGACCAGACATTTCATGCTGAAATCTCCTTGCAACTCTATGGCAGCAGCATTATTCCAGCCCGCATTCATATATGCACTTGTAAGGCCTGTCACATTGGCCTTAGTGAGCAACATAGAGCGCCTCAAATAATCTCCCTTCCTGTGGAATCTCTACCCAAGAATCAAGCATCCATGCATGCGAAGGAGAGGCAGTTCCCAGGCCAAGCACACAGGTGGGTATAAATGTTTGATGCCCCAAAACCACAGGGAAGAGCTACAGAAAAAAAAAAATGATCTTTGGAAATCACTATGTGAGCCCACAGCTTGGAGGAGCTGTGTCATAGGAAGAAGGAAAGAGAAGGCTGCTGCCATTTCACGTGGTCTACAACCAGCGAGTGTGCACCGAGCGAGCGGAAAACATCCAGCTCTTAAACTGTTTCTCTTCTCTTTTTGCCATTTGGCTGAGAAAGGGGTATCTATACATGCTGACAACTTATGATGTCAAACTTTTCCAGTCCCTGGGAATACAGCAGGGCACAAAAGGAAGCCTCTGTACTCATTCCAAGTTTAGTATATGAGCTGCTGAAGTGAGCACGAAGTCTCTGTACTCACAGAGTCTGCAGGCAAGCGGGGAAGGAATACAGTCAAGCAAATGGGTGCACATACATGTCGGTGCATTATGTACATATGTGTGCACGCCTGTGTATCCGTCTACTTAAGTAAAAGTGTGTGTGTGCGCACGCATGTGTGTGTGCATGTGTGCATGCGTGCGTGTGTGTGTGTCCACTGGTAAGGGCTTTGAAAACGGTTAAAGAAACAGACAATGCTGGGAGCAGTTGCTGTTATGAACAGGACACGGAAGGTGCAGTGGGGAAAGTGTTGCCTAGCATGCACAAAGCTCCGGGTTCAGTTTCCCAGTACCTCATAGACCATCATTTGTGGATGACTCCTGTAACTCCAGCACTTGGAAGGCAGAGTCAAGAGGATCAGAAGTCCAAGGTCATTTATGTAGCAAGTTTGAGGCCAGTCTAAGATAATGAGACCCTGTGTGTAATTAATTAACTAATCAAAGTCGTTAGAGTGAGGTTGCATTGATTAAGTAGCATGGAAACAAAGAATTGAACAACGGGGACTTGAGGCCTCTGGAGAAAGAGCATTCCAGGAAGAAAGAACAGGAAGTGCACACTGTGGGGTGTGTATATAAGATGAGGAATTGTGAAGAGCCACTGTGGCTGATTCCGAGATCCAGGTAGACAATAACAAAAGTAATGGCGTGAAGGGAACATTGCTTATAGGGCTTGATGGACAGACTTTGGCTTTTGTTCTGAGAAATGTGGTGGTCTAGTGAACGGTTCTTAGCAAAGAGAGACATAACTTGTCTTAAAAAAAAATCCCGAAAGCTACTACGAGTATCCATAGAGGTGGTGGCAGAAATGCCCGACAGCAGTTAATAAATTACCTGATAGACTAGGGAGATGGTTCTGTGGGTAAGAGGGCTGGCTCTGCAGACAAGAAAATCTGAGTTTGAATCCCCAGCACCCACATAAAAGCTGGCATAGCCATGTCTGACTCCAGCATGAGGGCGGGTAAGAGGAACGGTAGGCAGAGACAAACAGGCAGAGGCAGATCTTGGGAACTCGCTGGCCAGCTAGAGTAGCTGAAATGGCGAGCTTTAGGTTCAGTGAGGGACTTTGTCTCCAAAAATAACCTGGATATCCATAGAGTAAGACGCCTGAATCCTTCTCAGGCCTCTCTAAATTCATGTTCATACACGCACTTACACGCGCATGTGCATGCGTGCACACACACACATATAACACACACCATGCATAAAAATAGATAGGCTCCCCCAAGCATAGCAGCTGGGAAAGTAACAAGGAGCTGGATTTGGGGTAAATTTGGAAGAAGAGCCAGCAGAATCAGATGTAGATGCAATGTGGGGTGGGGTGTGAAGAAGGGAAGCATGACCACAAAGCTTCTGAGCTGCACAAGTAGAGAGGAAACTGGGGGAGGAAGACATGAGAGGGCAGGAGGATGACCCCCTGCGGTCAGCTCTGGGCATGCTGATTGTGCAATGCATGTTGGAAACAGAGAGGAGATGAACAAATAGTTCTGGAAGTACAGGGATTGATGACATCATTCTTGACTAAGATCAAGTGTAGGAGTTGAAAGCAAATGTAGTGTTTAAATTGGTGAGCCTGGGGGGTCCCTGTGAAAAAGAGATCTCTCCACTGAGGAGTAAGGGCTCCCCAGTATTAAGAGAATAGGAAGGTAAGGAGGAAACATGGAAGTAGAGAAGTGTACCCCAAGCTATGAAAAAGAGGATGCTCTGAAAGGCAGATGAAGGAAGAGGGGCTGTCACAGGTCAAGATGAGAACCCAAGAGCACACGCACAATGATTCTGTTACACGAGATGTCAGAGTAGTTTTCCCAGAAGCTGGGGCTAAGAACTAGAGAAATCCACAATGGGCACGAAGTTTCTTTTGGAGATTAGAAAAAGGTTCTGAGATTAAAAAGTGCTGATGTGCCGGGCGATGGTGGCGCACGCCTTTAATCCCAGCACTTGGGAGGCAAAGGCAGGCAGATCTCTGTGAGTTCAAGACCAGCCTGGTCTACAGAGCTAGTTCCAGGACAGGCTCCAAAGCCACAGAGAAACCCTGTCTTGAAAAACCAAAAAAAAAAAAAAAAAAAAAAAAAAAAAAAAAAAAGTGCTGATGTGACTGAAGTTTTGTGCACACAATTTAAAAATCTAGCTGGATGTGGTGGTGCATAGCTGTGACCCCAACACTCAGGAAAACCATAAACTTAAGACTGGGTTGGGCTACAAAGTGAGACCTGTCTAAAGAAAAGAAAAGCTGCTAAATTGTACACTTTAGAAAAGGGAATGTTATGATATTTTAATTTGATCTCGATTATTTTGGGGGGTGGGGAGTTTGGTTTTTCAAGACAGAGTTTCTCTGTGTAACAGTCCTGGCTGTCCTGGAACTCATTTTGTAGACCAGGCTAGCCTCAAACTCACTGAGATCCACTTGCCTCTGCCTCCCGAGTGCTGGGATTAAAGGTGTGCACCACCACCACCCAGCTCGATTTTTTAATATGCAAAATAGTGAAGTCTTGGGCTTGACCATTGGATTCAGCTCTGTAAATGCCGACAAGCCTGAGAAAGCCAGTGGAGGTCACTGGTCTGAAGAGAAAAAGGGGAGGGGAATCGTAAGAGCAGAGCATAGGTGCTAGCAGTTGGGGTACACCTGCTATATGCCAAACCATGCGTTTATAATGAGACTCACAAAGAAATCACAAGTATATAACTCAAAATCAAATTGAGAGATGAGAAGACAAAAGCTCACTTTTTTTGAGATTTGTAAATAAAGGGGAAAGTATCTTTCTTCTCTGTCCAAAGTGTTCCACGGAGTCCCCACTAGTAAATGAGGGTGAATGTCTCCTTTAAGAGGTCATTCTGGCTAATCCATGCGCACCAGAATTTGAGGAGCTCTAATTAATACAGATGCATTAATTCATTAATATTACTGATCATCAGCCCCTACTAACATCCCACCAGACTTTGCAAGCTTCCTGATAGAAGGAGACAACATCACCACTTCTGACGTCATCCTGCCCCATGCCTCCTCGAGACCACACTGACTGGCCTCCCCCTCTGGCCCTTTATCTGCCCCACAAGGATACAAGCAGCAGAATCCAGATCAAGAATTAAGTCCTGGTTCAATAGATTTTTTTAAAGAAATTAATACAGGGACTGAGGTGTTTGCTTGGTAAGTAAAATGCTTGCTTTTCCAGAACAAATACCTAAGTTTGATTCTCCAAGGGGGAGAAATTGCAAGACATAGTAGCCTGTGTTTGTAACCCTAGAACTGAGGAGGACTGATCCCTGGACTCACTAGCCAGGCAAGCTCGTCTACTTAGAGAGTTTGGGGTCATTAAGAGACCCTGTCTCAAGCTGGGCAGTGATGGCATATGCCTTTAATCCCAGCACTCAGGAGACAGAGGCAGGTGGATCTCTCTGAGTTTGAGGCCAATCTGGTCTACAGAGCAAGTTCCAAGACAGGCAAGACTATACAGAGAAACCCTGCAGCAAAGGGGGGGGGGGGAGACCTTGTCTCATAAGAATAGTTGGGTTCACCTAAAAAATATTACACAAAGTCGTCCTCTGATTTACACACTCATGCACACACACCCACGTGTGCTCACACACGCAAGAATGTTGGTAGAATTACAGGAGAGGTCCTGGGGAGAATAATTTAGCAAAGGAAAAGGTACAAGGGAGCCAAGAAATGGGACAAAAGGAGACTCCTGGGGAAGGGAGAATGTTCTGGAACAATGCTCTATCGTGGTATATTAATTGTGTTTTAATAAATAAAGCTTGTCTGAAGGTCAGTGCAAAGCAGCCACACTAGGCAGCCATACAGGCCAGGCAGTGGTGGCACAGGCCTTTAATCCTAGCAGCCACAGAAGTTAGCTATAGAGATCGGTGGTGCAGGCCTTTAATCCCAGCACTAGAAAGGAATATAAGGTGGGAGGAGACAGGAACTGGCTCTCTTTCAGTCTGAAGATTTCATGGAAGTAAGAGCTCTTTAGTGGTGTGGCTGCTTTGCTTTTCTGATCTTCAGGTTGAACTAACATCTGTCTCTGGGTTTTTATTAACCGTGCTTTAGTGCAAGCACCGAGCAGTTGCCCCAAGCACATCCAACTGTGTGTTCTTCCAGAAATGTTACAGCAGAGAAGGGGATTTCTTAGTGGAGAAAAACCTGTCACATAGTTTGTGACATTTGAGACATGATCTTGGGAGATCCTTGGGGAGATCTTCCTTGAAACATTGCTTTCTCTGGGGGGGGGCATGATGACTTCTCACCAAAAACAACCGCCACAAGGGCCTTTCCGTAATCCTGTAAAAATACATTTGGCTTCTTAAAGAGGAAATAATAAAGAAAACAAAGTTATAATCTCGGCACCCAGGCTCGCTTTTTAGTAGACCGAATAGGAAAAGCAGAAACCGCCCCCAAACACTCTTCCAGTCTTTGATGATAACCATGGCCCTTTATCTTTCAAGCAAATATTCACCTCTTACAAACATTTGCATTAAAATTCTCACACAAACCTCAGGGCACTTCAGGTCTCCGCCTTGCCCTTTATGCTTCGAACTTCTAGGCAGTCCACACCAGTGCATTGATTTCCATGGCCCTTTTTAAGAGTGCTTTGAACTTTATCATACCTAAGTCTTGTCAAAATACAGTGAGAAAAAATTATCTCTAATTTGCAGATAAGAAAACTGACCCAGAATGAGACCAAGTGGCCTATCCGAGGACTCAGGGGAGATGGAAGTTGAGGTGACTGGAGACGCTGGTCTCCGTTCACTTATACCACTGCGCCTCCCAGTGGTCCCCAGGTGACATTTCTGTCCGCAGCACCGAAGCCGCCTTCTCCCTCCACATAGCGTTTCATCTGAATTAAGACCGTCCCACACTCTAAAGTAAGATGTGTCGACGGGCGGTGGCACACGCCTTTAATCCCAGCACTTGGGAGGCAGAGGCAGGTGAATCTCTGAGTTCGAGACCAGCCTGGTCTACAAGAGCTAGTTCCAGGACAGGCTCCAAAGCCACAGAGAAACCCTGTCTCAAAAAAAAAAAAAAAAAAAAAAAAGATGTGTCTTTATCAGCTCTTCCGTCTGGCAATTTAGGGATGTGTCATTATAATCTTGGTTATCACAACCAGAAAACTCTTCTATAAAAAAGAGGAGAAGAGGAAAGAGAGGTAGAGGAGGTGGAGGAGGATTGAGGGGTGGCACATGCCAATAATCCCAGTTCTTGGGAGGTGGAGGCAGGGGGGTGAGGCATGAAAGAACAAACTCAGATGCAGAGGAAATTTGAGACCATTTGAATTACCTAAGACGTTGTCAAAATGCACAGTTAAGAAGGCCTTAGCTGGGGATATAGTCCAGTGGAGAGTTAGCCTAGCATGTGTGAAAACCTATGTCTAACCCCTAGGACAAAAGAAAAAGAAAGATTGACTTATACAGTGGTATGCTCTTGTGTGTAATCCCAGGACTTATGAGGTGAGAAGGTAGAGGCAGGAGAATCAGAAGTTCAAGGTCACCCTCAGCTATATAGAGAGCTCTGGACCAGCCTGAGCTACAGGATATGGTGTCTCAAAAGTACAAATTAATTGATTAAATTTTCCATTGAAAAACTAATTCAGAGTCAGGTATGGTAGTGCATGCTTGTGAACCTAGCAGCTGAAAAGCAGAGGCAGGAGGATTATCAAAAGTTCAAGGTCAGTCTACACAGGGAGTTCCAGACTAGTTAGGGCTACATAGTAAGACTTTATTTTAAAAATAAAAATAATTCAATTTTAAAAAATACTTAAGCCGGGCGGTGGTGGCACACGCCTTTAATCCCAGCACTCGGGAGGCAGAGGCAGGCGGATCTCTGTGAGTTCGATACCAGCCTGGTCTACAAGAGCTAGTTCCAGGACAGGCTCCAAAAACCACAGAGAAACCCTGTCTCAAAAAACCAAAAAAAAAAAAAATACTTAATTGAGATCTGACATAGACGATACAATAATTGCTTAACGTCAATTTTTGCCTGCACTAAAAAAATCAAAGCACACAACAGCCGGTTTCGTTTATGGTGAGGAGGGGTCAAATGTATACAGGATTCATTATGTCAATTAGCCATTTTCCTTTGGACAAAAAGTAAATCTTAGCAGCAAACAATCTTTGCCATGTGGCTTTGAGGCAGGCAAAATGCTCCCTGCAGAGAAGCCCCTCTTCTCCCATTTTCAACCCCCTACTCTAATTAGGGTGTCCTTTTCTGTAGAGTCCTAAGCTTCCCACACAGGCTCAGATCCCCATCCAGATGAGGCTGACATCTGGAGCCATCATCGAACAACAGCAAAATACCACAGCTTTTGTCTCCACATAGATAAGGTGCTGTCAGGGGCTGGAGAGAAGATCCAGTAGTTAAGAGTACTTGCTGCTCTTCCAGAGGACCCAAGTTCAGTTCCCAGCACATGTATCAGGCAGTTCCCAATTATATGTAACTCCAGCTGCAGCGGCTGTGACACCATCATCTGGCTGTCACCAGCACCCACATGCAGGGCATAGACACACACGCATACACATACACACAGTAATACGAATGTAATTTTCTCACCTCCCAGACTTTTTCCTTCCTATCCTCAATACCAATCCTGATTCACCTCTCAAAAGTAAGGACTTCTCTCACATAAATCCCCTCTCTGCTGAGTACGAAGAGGAAAGAGAAGCTCATGCACCTAGACAACGGTGCTGCAGTACGGGAACACCCACTGAAGAGCCACAAAAGCTCCTCCCACCTCATGCTGGCAGATATGAATAGAGGAGGATGTTGGATCTGCTTCTCTGACCAAAATCACTTTGTCATTTGATGTCTATTGCTCTTATTATGGGTACGCTCTCAACAAAACCCTGGGTCATAAGGTTGTAAGGCCTGCTGGTTTTTACCTGATTCCCTCTGAAATATGTTTAGCCCTGCTTGTATGTATGTGTACCACATATATGCTTAGTGCTTGCAAAGGCCAGAAAAGAGCACCAGATGCCCTGGGAATAGTTCAAGGTGGTTGTGAGCTGCCATGTAGGTGCTGGGAACCAGACTTGGGTCCTCAACAAGTGCTGAGCCATCTTTCCAGCCCCAACACTGGTCTTTTTAAAGGATGTTGTTTAGTGAGCTGGGTGTGGTGGCACATGTCTTTCCTTACAGAATTCAAGAGGCAGAGGCAGGTGGAGCCCTGTGAGTTCCAGCTACATTATTTCAGAGTCTCCGTGTCCCACAAAGGGATGTATTTAGCTTGTGGAAGAGGGGGACTCTGGAAATACAACCCTACCTTGCTTCAATTTCTTGTCTGAAAACAAACTACAAACTCAGATTTAGTTTCTTTTTCTCATGATGACTTCTTCCTTAGTAAATAATCCCGATTAATGAGCACAGAAAGCCACCTCTCCAAGTCTGTCTGCTAAGGAGAGCGGGCTTTGCTGGCCTGTGTGTCCCGTCTGATTGCACTGCTCCTGGCTTTAGAAGGCCATCCAGAAAAAGATGCCTAAGAGAAACTGCTCAGTCTGTGCTGTACAGGCTCACTACACAGCTTCTCATTACCTAGCAATATGCATTTGTCCTTGGCAACAAATACCCTCACTTTTAACACATGCCTGGGCTCAGCATTTTGCAGTTCTAACATCTGATGTTCTTTCTCTCAGCAGCTGGAGTTTGTTAGCGGCACTTGAGGCCTGTGGGCCGCAAAGTATAGGCAGTGTGAACTGCAGTGGCCCCGTCCACTCCCCAGACAGAAACGAGGGAGTTTGAACAGCCATCCGAGAGATGTGAGGCATGGGTTTGCAAGAAGGCTGAACCATATTCCAGACACAGACCTTTCAGCAGTTATCATGATTTCTACGCAATGCCTGGAGCTGTCCAGACTGTCCTCTGCTGTTAGTGTGAGGTTCAGTGAACAATTCTGTCTCAGAGAACAAGGGGAAGAAATAGCAAACACCGGGGACTGACCTCTGACCCCCACAGGCACACCTGCACACACACACGGCACACACTCATGTATATAACATAGACATATAAAGAATTTTAAAATAAAGAATTGTGTGTATGTTTCATTCTTTTCCACTCAAGTCTCAATCCTCAGTATATCTCTGAGCTGTTGGAATCTGCAGAAAGAAAAATAATATGCCTGACCCATAAGATTTTTTTATTTTAATCACCTTTGCTAAAAAGGAAATTTAGCCCAACCAGACAAATAGGAGATTTGAAAGTATGTTCCCTGCGCTCTGTTATTAAACACTGAGAGGTCATCAATGAGAAAAGATCAGGAACAAACAGGACTACTGAAAACAAAAGCAACAACTTTCCTGCGCAAAGCACCCATTCAGATCAACGGCTTCAGACACAACAGCTAGACAGTCACAAACAATGCTGCCCAACATTCTTTAAGACAAAGCTGCATAGGTGCTATGTAGTTCTCTCACATTATTTTCAGCATTAAACAATATATTACAATTTTATATTATAACATAAAATAAAGACCGAGAAATGTCTAAAAAGTTAATAAAACATTAACAAGTAATTTTTCCAAATTCAACAATGCTCTTTTATGAAGACATTTTGGTAGTTTTGGCTGCTGGAATATTTTACACAATAACTATTCTGTATTTTTCAAATAACCTTACCAGAGAGACATTTATATGATACATTTTAACATGTGGAGCATAAAAAAACACACTTCTCTTTGATTGTTATTTTACCTTTCTAAACCATCTGCTTCTGGATTTTCAGCAAAAACTGTCTTGGGGTTTGTATATCTTCATCTTTGCTAACAGCTTCTAGAGCTCCCAAAGCTGCCGTGCTAGTGCGATCACAAACTGAGAAGCCCAGAGCCGCATAGGACGACACAAGAGACCAGGTATTTTATTACATTTCTGCCCCAGATCATTGTTTCTAGAAGGTAATGCATACATTTTTAATCCTTCTTCTGTTCTGGAGCAGTGTAAAAAGGAGCACACCTGACCTACTTCAATCTCTTGTCACAGTACCACTGATAATTTTATTGTACAAGAGAAATCGGTTGTCCTATTGTAAGTCAGTACTTATTCACTGGCAAAGCATAATTTTTTATTAGTCTCCTTATTAAATGAATATCGAGTCCCTTCAAGGTCTAGAACAGGTACTTTTCCTTATGCTCAAGGCTACAGGCAACATACAGATGAGCAAATGTTTTCCCATACTGCAATAGTTCCACTGTGATAAAAATGCCACTGAATTATCCCATTTCAGTAACTCAAAGTAAATTTTAATATATCCTGTTTCATATTAATTTATGTAAGTGGAAATTAGTAAGAGAGAACATTTTCTGTATCTTGAGCCGTTAGGATAAATGAATCCAAGCTAAACAAAACATGATTATTCCAGAAACCATAAAGTGGTTTGTCTAAGGAAGACTCCATCCAGCATATGGCACCTCAACTCGGTTCCAAGTAGACCTGTGTTGGAAAATCCAAATTAAGACAGAAAACAAAAACCAACTGAGTGAGTAAAGAACGTGACACTGTGGTTTTATCTCATAGTAGTAGAGTATGTTGAAGATAAATAATTAATCCTTATCTGAGCTCCTAGGCAAATTTAATCCATAGGCATTCAACAGCTTGTCAGTATGTCTCAGGTCTGACACTTGCTCTTCAGTCAAAACTCATTAAGGGAATTAAAATCAAGGTAAGACAAACCATGCTAACTAACTTTTTTGGAAAAACATATATTGATAAGTGAATAATGGTGACATAAAACCAGAAGCTGGGTCACAAGAAAAGACCAAACAGAGGGAGAGTAGTTGACACCTCCTCTGAGTCAGCAGAGCCTGCAGCTTCCAGAACTGCCATGGCAAAGTCACCTGGAATCAAATTCTTCCTATTGTGTTCACTTGGAAACACACCTACATTTACCTAAATGCCTTAGAGCTAATGGTACCCTAAGAGCATCTGTGGAATTGACACAGAAAAGCAAATTTTAAATTACAGCCTCCCACTTTGCTTAGCAGATTGCTTCACGATGCAAATGCGAAATCAATTGCTTAATGGTCTAGGCGGAAAAAGATTATTTTGCTCTTTAGCCACTTTGTGACTCTGCACATTTGTGGCTGCAACTAATTGTGAATGCAGAGCTCACTGGAGCTCTTTCCAATCTTAGAGCCAGGGCCCAAAGCAGCACGTTCTGGTAAAGCATGAGCTTCATTTCTAGTCTGTTTCAGAGGGGATTTTTTTTTCTCAGTTGTTTTAAGACAGGATCTCTCTGTATAACCCTGGCTGTACTGGAACTAGCTCAGTAAACCAAACTGGCCTCACTCAGAAATCTGCCTGCTTCTGCCTTCTAAGTGCTTGGGATTAAAGGGATGCACCACCCAGTAAGAGTCTCTAAATTATTTGAACAGTATAACTTCTTCAGAGGGACATTAGAGTAAAAAGAAGACCCCACAGGCCTTCTTTTTATTCATAGAGGAGTCAGAGAAGGACATTTCCTCACCCCAAGCAGGCTACTCCGTGGCATTTCAATACCAGTCTTTACTTTCAATGTTATGACATGCTTCATAGCTCCACCATTGCTACCTGCCCAACTAAGGGTGAAATAAGAAATGTGGAAGCCTATGAGCTCCTTGAAAGCAAAGTCTGGAGATGGTACACATCATTTTCTCTACAGTCCACTAGTCAGAATTGGGTCACAGAGCCACACCTAAAAAACACACAGAAATGGCTAAGATTGTCCTTGAACCGAAAACAACCTGTGTCACAGGCATGTCAACCAGTTTCCTCATGCCTCTGGGTTCTTTTCTTCATAAGCAGGTGATAAAATATACACAGTACTCTTATTAAGAGATTATTAATATATATACCTATGAACCACCTTGGTAACACAGTCTGTGTGGCTATTACTTAGGACATTGCTATAATACAGTTGGCAGGGACATTATATTAAATTAAGTGACAGTGAAAAGCACAAAACTTTCTACCTGAGAATATTATTTAAAACCTACATTAAGAGTGATTTTGTCTGGAAATCTGGATCAAGTAAATGATGGTCTATTGTTGTCCTATCTTCTTTCTTTCTTCTGGACCTGTATTTCTTTCCCTTGCCCCAGACTCCACCCCATGTGTGTGAGTGTGTGTGTGTGTGTGTGTGTGTGTGTGTGTACATGTAGTGAAGCATGTATATGTATGGCACATGAAAGTCAGTGATCCACTTGGGGTGGGCTTCTTCACATGCCATGTGCCTTGTTGTTTGTTGCTGTTTTGAAACATGGTTGAATATTTCAATACAGATTCTCAGCACTAGGGTTAAGAGGGGGGGGAAGACCCTCGGGAAGAAAAGACACAGCAAGAATGTGAATGTGGGCTTCTCAAAGGAGACTCACCCTCACCTGGTTTTTTGAAACTGGGTCTTTGCTGGCCTGGAGCTCACCTAGACAGCTAGCCCCAGGAATCTACTTACCTCTGCCTCCCTAACTGGGATTATAAGCAGGAGTCACTAGACTCACGGGTGTTTGTTTGTTTGTTTGTTTGTTTGTTTGTGTGTTTAACTCAAGTTCTGAGATGGAACTCAGATCCTCATGCATTTAAGACACATACTTTACTGATCAAACTGTCTCCCCAGTCTCAAAACATGTCTTTCTGCTCTAGAATCCACAGTCTAGACCAGTTCACATACTGAACTCTAATTCTAGAAAACACTTTGAGCATTGAAAAAAAAACAAGCAAGTAAGCACTGGTCTAAACTAGGCATGGTGGCCATGTCTTTAGTTCCAGATGCTTTAGAAGCTGAAGTGAGATCATGATCACATCCTAAGCAACCATGCGGAACCTGGTATTAAAAACAAAACCACTCCTTTATGACATTTTAAAATACAAAAGCCAAAACCTTTAAAGGAAATAAAAGAATGCCTCTTAAGTATCCAGTAAGGACCGAATTGTGAACTTCTCGAAAAGCTTGTAGCCTTGTGGATAGCAGAGGAACTGGTATCAGTGATGGACAGCAGCGTGGAGGTAACAGGTTTCACTCACAGGTAGCCAGTGTAATTCAAGAGTGAGCCATGCATATTAGTAGCGAGACACACGACCTACCTGGACACCGGAGCTAAAAGACACTAATCCCAACTCAGCAGATGAATCAGATATGACCTTGGGAAAGTAAGCTTTCAATTCTCAAAAATGAAAACAGAAATAAACAGAGACGTCTCGAATAAATCTTAAAAAAAAAAAATCTAAGCAGGGGGACTGGGATGATAAAGGGAAAAGAAGAAGAAAAACCACGTGGGTGTAGGGCCCAGGCCACACAGTTGTCAAGGCAAGCCTGACAGAAACCAGCTGAAAAGTAGGCCTGAGTGTCTCAGTTTACTGGTGGGCAGCGCTAGGTTCCAGGAAAAGCCATAAACTGACACCACTCAAGGAGGGTCAGCTTCTAAAGGGAAGTACATGACATTCTGACCATTAGATAGAATCAGATAAGATCGCCAGACTTCCCTAGCCCAGGATTCACCTATTCCCCTTTAAGACCCCTAGACAAATGTCAGCCAGTCAGGGTTCTGAACCCCGGAAATCCCCTCACCCTAACCTCTACTATGATTTAAAAAAACAAAAACCCACTTGAGCTGGATGTTCTGCTCTCGATCACTGCTTTGAACAGAGAGTCCAAGCTTGAGCTTGAATAAAGGCTCGCTCTTTGCTTTTACATATGGGATTCGGTCTCCATGGTGGTCTTTTGGGGGTCCCCACAATCTGGACATAACAGTGGAGAAATTGTATTGAAAGGGGGCTGAGGGCTATGCTCAACTATATTAAAAACAGTATGTTTGCTTTTAGAAAGCATGTAAGCTAAAACTATGTAAATACAAGTAAATCAGGCATTGAGATAAGTTAAAATTGCCAAGTCTTCTCTCCGATTTTTGTCACAGATAGCGAACGTGTCTACGTGTGGTGATATTCAACCTTGTTCCCATTACTCAGAAGCAGGAGGAGTAAGGGTTTATAGCTACCCTGGGCTACATAGCAAGTTCCAGACCAACTTGAACTACATATGGAGACCTGCCTAAAAGAGAGGGTGGAGAAGCCTAGAAGGATGGCTCAGTGTTTGCCATACAAGCCTAAAGATCCCAGTTCAACCCTCAGAATCCACATAAGAAAGATCAGCAAGGCAGCACTGGACATGGGGAGAGAGGGGAATCCCTGGGGTTCAGTGGACATACAGTCTAGTCAAATCAGGGAGCTCATGGTTCACTGAGAGACCCTGTCTCAAAAAAAAAAGTTAGTGAGCAACTGAGGGAGACATCTGACTTCCACTCTGGCCCCCACATGTGCATGCATGCATATTCACTTGCCACTGAAAGACCCCCAGTGTGGGGAGACTCTCACTCAAGTCTCGGGATAACACGACCCCCCCTCCCCCCCACCCCAGTAACTCATGAGAGACCAAACTTGCTACAATCACATGAGGTTTATTTGACAGGTACCAGTGCACTGGGGCAGAGACTCGTAACCCACACAGGGGAGGAGTTCGACCCCGAGTGACCTGAAGAAGGGGTTTTTAAAGGAAGAAACCACAGCCGAAAGGGGTAGGGAAGGTGTCACAGAAAATTCCGAAAATACCAGTGATGATCACAAGGGGGCAACTCCCTGTTTCTCAAGATTATACTCAAGATTACAATCTAACTTTATCTTCAGATAGTTCCTGAAATTGAACCGGCTAATCGTAGATTTCTGATTCTTCTCTCCCTGCTTAGATTTTTGGCTCTATTTTTAGCTCTATTTTTTCCTGTTAGAGGGGTCTGGATTTATTCAGGTCTTTCACCACATACATGAACACATATGACGGAGGACACAGAGGAGAAACACAGAAAGAAAAACAGTAAGAAAAGAATTGACAGAGGTGGAGACAGGGGCTAGAGAGGGTTGAGGGGAGGAGGAAAAGCAAGCCCGTGCTCCTATGAAGAAGCTCATTGACTGCAGCAGTATCTCCAGGCCTTGGCAAGGCCTTCAGATTTTAAAGATTTTATGCCGGGGAGCTGAGAAAGCTGAAACTCATTAGCACAGTTATACAGCTGTTAGATTTGGAACTAAAAGATAGTGCTCAACCTATATGATTGGTATTCCAGCGTTCTTTATGGTAGACCCTATTTTTTACCGTATGTAGACCAGGCTGGCCTCAGAGTCACAGAGATCTGCCTGCCTCTGCCTCCCAAATGCTAGGATGTAAGTCAGAAGCCACCATGAGTGGCTCTGTCTCAGAATTCTGAGTAGCAAGAATTACGGCTGCACACCGCTACAATCAGCTTAGCCCCACAATTGTAAATGCCAAGGTCCAGGGCCGTGGAGGCGTACTCCCTTAAGCCTGGCACTTAAATGGCAAGATCCTAATGTCACTTCTACTTCACTAACTACTGCCTCTCAGATTTTCTTTTCTAAATTATTTTTTATTTATTTATTTTTTTATCTTTTGGTTTTTCGAGACAGGGGTTTTCTATGTAGCTCTCACTGTCCTGGAACTCACTTTGTAAACCAGGCTGGCCTTGAACTCACTGAGATCTGTCTGCCTCTGCCTCCCAAGTGCTGAAATTAAAGGCTTGTGGAACCACCAGTCAGCTTACTTATTTTTAATTATTGAAGCCATGTATGGAAGCACAACTCTGTAAGCTCACCATTCAGAGGCTGGGAGAGGAGAATCACAAGTTTGGGAGTTCGAGATCAATCTGAGATATATATATATATATATATATAGTTCAGCCGGGCGGTGGTGGTGCACGCCTTTAATCCCAGCACTTGGTAGGCAGAGGCAGGCGGATCTCTGTGAGTTCCAGACCAGCCTGGTCTACAAGAGCTAGTTCCAGGACAGGCTCCAAAACCACAGAGAAACCCTGTCTCGAAAAACCAAAAATAATAATAATAAGTTCAAGACCAGACTAGTTGCAAAATAATAATAATAACAGGGCCGAGAAGAGAGCTCAATAAAAACCTACATTCATAATGACCTATGTTCTAGCCCCAAAACTCATACAAAAATGTCAGCTCTGGGGAGCCGTAGACAGGAGGCTCCCTGGAGGTCACCCAGCAGCCAGCCTAGCCTAATTGGCAAGTTTCATGCTAGCTTGGGCTACACAACAAGACCTTATCTCGAAAACAAAGCATTTTGAGGAGAATTTTCTATTCCAAAATATGAAAGTTTGGTCTGCATCACAAGTCTACCCTTGCTTAATCCAAAAGGTGTACTTTAGCTTTTTCCTGGGGCCATGTGAACAAGCATTTGCTTACTCCAGGGCACAAACAACAGACTGGAGAAAGGGCTTCTCCCCAGTTCTAACTTGCTAACTCACAGGTGAAGTGAGGAGGGAGGATCCACAGCAGCTCCTCCCTTGGGCTTCTGCCAGGCCCCCAGGTGGTCTTGTGGCCACTTGTGAGCCCGCCCTTCTTCCCAAGGGCATGTGTTAATGGGCCCAGCCTGACGAGGGGTTTCTAGGTAATCATAGTTGCGTAGACAGCAACAGCACTATAGTGCGTGGGGGACAATGTTTCATAACAAAAGGAAACATTTTGGATTATTTTAGAATATCTACATAAGAAAGCTAAAGACAGTTATCAAGTGTGTCTCTGAATTTAGAACCTAATTTAAGATTATGTAGACGGCTCCACTGTTAATTAAGAGCACTTGCTGCTCAACAATGAAGAGCTGAGTTCAGATCCCATGATCCAGGTCCAGAGACCCACAAATGCCTATAACTCAAGCTCCAAGAGTTCCAACAACACCCTCTCTGACTTCCATAGGCAGCCCTGCACACGAATGTTATATAAACATACACATAGATAAATAAAAAATTTAAACAATAACATTAAAGTTAGGGTACAGGGGAACGGAAGACACAGAAAGTAATGGGGCTCCTACCCTCCACCACTGAGTGAAAGAAAGGACCCAGATGTGGAGTAAAGGCTCCTAGAGATTCTAATGCCAGAATCCTCTTGACTGGTGAAAACTTTGAGCCACTGACTTCTTCCTCTGGAGTCCGAATTAAATCATCAGTTAGATGGTAGGTTCCCTCTCACCACTGGGCTGTGAAGCAAATCTCAACCCTTGTTTTGCTTTCCCAGGGACCACCTATTCACCCAAAGCAGCAGTTCAGACATAACCTCCTCCTCAAAGCTTTTCTGGCTCAAATGGGATTAAGGGCTCCACTCTTTGGAATTCAAAGAGAAGCGTAAGGGGGTTATTTGCTTGCTTTCAGCTTCTCCCAGAGCGAAAACAGAGTTGGAAGCTCAGAACTGGTCACTACTCTATAAATTCAACTAAAGTGTACATGAGAGGAGAGTGAATTCATCATAGGTACGTTCCGTTCTCTGTGTTTGGACTTGCTTCACTCATGATTCTGTACAGAATGCAAAGTTGTCCTTCCATTAGTAAATGATCTTGGGATGTAAAACCATAAGCAATATGTGTTGTTTTGATGACAATGTAGAGTTTGTTCTTTAGAAAATGCTCAATTGGGTCTTCAATAAGGAAAACGGTTTTTAAAGCATCTCAGTGAAAAGAGACTGGGTGCTGTTTACTTTTTAGTAGTACCTAACTCCTTAAGATGCCCAATAAATATTTGGGGTTTGTTTTGTTTTGTGGCTTTGATACAGGGTTTTTCTACGTAACTGTGAACCTACGTGGCCTTGAACTCACAGGCCTCCTCCTGTCCCTGCCTTCCGTGTGCTGGAATTAAAGGTGTGGGCTACCACCAGGTGTGCGCCATCACCGCCCGGTTTTCTGCTTGTTTGGTTAAGAGATCTTATAAAATACTGCCGTTTTTATCATCTAGAACGATAGAAATATTTACCTGGGACTAAGATGAGAAAATATACGAACAAGGGGGGCGGGGGGAATGAGTCCTGGAGCCTGCGTGGTTCTAAGCCAGCTAGTTTAGCTGCCTTGAAATATTTCTTTCCAAAATTGCTAACCGTGGAGGTGCAGTCTGAAGTCGGAGGTAACATAAAGCATAAGTTACACCCAGAGAGAGAGAGAGACAGAGAGACAGAGAGACAGAGAAAGAGACAGAGAGAGAGACAGAGACAGAGAAAGAGACAGAGAGAGACAGAGACAGAGAGAGACAGAGACAGAGAGAGACAGAGACAGAGAGAGACAGAGACAGAGACAGAGACAGAGAGAGAGAGAGAGAGAGAGAGAGAGAGAACACTTTCTCATTTGTTCTGAGTTTTCTAAACAGTCCATGGAGAGCTCATTTCTACAGCACCATTTCGATTCTGCGCCCGAACCCGCGACAGCCTCCGTGCTGATGTTGCACCCAGAAAGAGCTCAGATCCGGCCAGGTGAGAGAGGACCCGGGATGACAACCTCGCCATGGCGCAGCCGCAGCCGCAGCACCTTCCGGCCGATGCGGACCTAAGAAGATCGGAACCAGGCTTTCGGGGAGTGGGAGCGGCGGAGCAGAATAGCTGAAGTACCACCCTCCATAAGGCCAGGCCGAAAGGCGGAAGTGAGGCGCCGACGGAGCTGGGGGAACTTTGCCTGGATGGCACTTTCCTGTCCTCGAGTCCGCCCCCGCCGGAGGGGCTCGGCTCCGCGATTCAAGATGGAGTCGTTGAGTCGAGCTGGGCAGGAGATGAGTCTGGCGGCCTTGAAGCAGCACGACCCCTACATCACCAGCATCGCAGACCTCACGGGCCAGGTCGCTCTGTACACTTTCTGCCCTAAAGCCAACCAGTGGGTGAGTGAGGCCCAGCCGCGGAGGTGCCAACCTGGCCGCTGCCGCCTCTTAAAGGGGCCGCGCAGGCAGTTTAGGATTGGGGGCGGGGAGTGAAGCTGGAGACTAGGACCGCCAAGGCGAGGCCAAAACCTCACCGAAGGGTCCGGCCAGAGCCAAAGGGGTGACGGAGACACTCGGGATTGGAGAAAAGAAGCGGAAGAAGGAGGCCAGAGACACAGCAGGGAAAATCAGATGGAGGGGAGGAATGAGGCAGGATCAGCCCTTCGGGGTCGGTTCTCGGTGCTTGAGTAATTTACCTTCTTTACGGATTGCTTTGGAAAGATTTGAGACAAGTGGGGTTATTTAAAAAGTGACTGAAAACCTGAGTTTGAGACTTCGAGAACTAGTAGATAAATTACTTGTATTTAATTACAAAATCCACCCCTCTCCCCCAACCTACCGAAGTAAGGTGATTTGGATTTGAAACTTAAAAGTCAGTTTCAAGAGTTAGTACAGCTTTAATCGAACTACTGTGTATCTCCAGAGTTTGGGGAACGGTTTCAAGGGATTTAGGAAAAGGGCTACTACGGTAAGAATTGGATTCCTTGGAAACCTTTTGCAGGGAAAAGAGAGCAGTGACAACCATCTTCGATGG
Source organism: Chionomys nivalis (assembly GCF_950005125.1). Taxonomy (NCBI): domain Eukaryota; kingdom Metazoa; phylum Chordata; class Mammalia; order Rodentia; family Cricetidae; genus Chionomys; species Chionomys nivalis. The sequence goes on along the minus strand of NC_080090.1, from coordinate 25,753,893 downwards.
CTCAAATTTGAGTATTTTTTGAATATTGTGAGTGGCGACGGCGTTCCAGAAAATTACGGTGCCCATTCACCGACCGGTTAGCCTCAACTTGAAGCACCTTTGGTCGCTTAGTTCACGTGGTTGCCCATTTTTGTGCTCGACTCTTCCTAATTAACTCATTCAGCTGTAAAAGCTTCACACTTTCCGTGGGTAACCGTGGGCTGGCTAGAATTCATCAGTGATTGGTATTCACACTTCACCAAGTATTGAGGTCCTTAAACTAACAAAACGCTGAAGGATTGTCATAGCTTTTCTTCAGTGTGATACTGATACGTAGATGTAATTTTGTGGAAATTTGTCATTTATGAAAGTTACTTCAGAAGTTTCCATAATCATTTTCCTCCTCCTTCTGGAAGAGAAAGGGATGTAGGAAGCCCTGAAGGATGAAATTACAAACCGCTTTACTGGTATACCTGTGTTAAACAGTGCCTTAGTTTGAAGTGGTTTGGGTCATTTTTCTCTGTTTGCGCGCTCTCTCTCTCTCTCTCTCTCTCTCTCTCTCTCTCTCTCTCTCTCTCTCTCTGTGTGTGTGTGTGTGTGTGTGTGTGTGTGTGTGTAATCAGGACTGCAGGCTAAGGCAGAGAATTTGAAGTGGTAAATTATCTGTTACTGTTACCTCTTTAGTTCTTCACAAAGGCTTACAACACTTGAGGATTTTAACCATGGAGTTGTATAAAAATGAAAGTGAAAACTAAGCTGTGCTGGGCAGTGGTGGCGCATGCGGATCTCTGAGTTCGAGGCCAGCCTGGTCTACAAGAGCTAGTTCCCTGTCTTGAAAAACTGAAAGAAAAAGGAGGGAAGGAAGGAAGGAAAATTAAGCTGCTGTTTATTTGGACCCTAACACAGTGCACTCGCCGTCATCTTTTCTCGTATTTTAGGGTGAGTTGTAATTTTGCCCCGATGTATTTTGGGAGGCAAGTTTACGTTTACTCTGAGACAACTACTGCCATTTTCTTCTAATGAGAACACTTTTTTTTTTTTTTTTTTTTTTTTGGTTTTTCGAGACAGGGTTTCTCTATAGCTTTGGTGCCTGTCCCGGAACTCTTGTAGACCAGGCTGGCCTCGAACTGCCAGAGATCCGCCTGCCTCTGCCTCCTGAGTGCTGGGATTAAAGGCGTGTGCCACCACCGCCCTGCTTAATGAGAACACTTTTATTTTTTTTTTTTTTTTTATTTTTTTTGGTTTTTCGAGACAGGGTTTCTCTGTGGTTTTGGAGCCTATCCTGGAACTAACTCTTGTAGACCAGGCTGGTCTCGAACTCACAGAGATCCGCCTGCCTCTGCCTCCCAAGTGCTGGGATTAAAGGCGTGCGCCACCACCGCCCGGCTGAGAACACTTTTAAAGGCAAGAAAAGGCCTCAAGAAGGAAAAGTTTCATAGTGACATAGAAGACATGTACAAAAAACAGGTTTTTATTTATTTTTAATTTTTTCTAACAAATTTGATATAACTAACTTTTTTTTTTTTTTTTGAGACAGGGCTTCTCTGTAGCTTTGGTGCCTGTTCCAGAACTAGCTCTTGTAGACCAGGCTGGCCTCAAACTCCCAGAAATCCGCCTGCCTAACCTTATTTTTTTATAATTTTTTGGTTACATTTAAAATCTCAAGATCCAATGTATCCAATGTAAGTCATAAACTACAAACTGATAGGATTTTTTGGTTTTAGACAAAAAATAAAAGCACTACGCCTGTGCCTAAAAGTTGACTATGCCACTGTCACAGGTGAAAGAACACTAATGGCTTGCGTTCTCTTGCTTACTTCTTGCAGTGCAGAAGAGCAAACCCAGGGCCTCATGATGCTATGCGAGCACTGTGCCTCTGCCACTAGGCTGTATAAGTTACAATGTCTTAGTCACATTTTCGGGTGTTTAAAACCTGCCAGAACTGCCTAACTCAGAGAATGGTTTCTAGCCACGATGCTTAACCAAGCTTGAAAAATAATGAATTGTGTATAGTAGTAGTCCTTAAGGAAATACAAAATTTGTTACTAATGAAAAGATTCTCCAGAGATGAAACAAAGTAGCGTGTAAGAAAATGCTCAGAGGGCTGGGGATTTGGCTCAGCCTGTGGTGCTATGCAGCATCAGCACCAAGCTCGCAGTTCAGCCCTTGTATCAATTTACTTTCTTTTTCTGTTAACTTTGATAGACTGTTAAAGTTTGATGGGGCTTGTTTGTTTTATTTTTAAAGTTGCAACATAAAATACCTCGACTCCCTATTAAGATACTCGTTGGAAGGTTTTGGCTTTTCCAAAGTTAAAGCTGGAGCTAAAGGAGTGGCTGAGTAGTTGCTAAGAGTACTAGTCCTCTTCCAGAGGACCTGGGTTCAATTCTCAGCACCCACATGGTGACTCATCTATCTGTAAGTCCAGTTCCAAGGGATCCAATACCCTCTTCTATCCTCTGTGAGCTCCAGGCACACATATGGTGCACAGACATACGTGCTGGCAAAACATGCAGGCACATTTTTTAATTTAAAAAAGTAATACATAAAAATAAAACTAATTCTGTGTTTTTTGTTTTTTAATGTTCCTTAGTGGTTAAAATAGAAAAATGCTACAGTTGTAGACATTTTGAATTAGACATTGCAGCACTTATATAAATACCTACAGAGTTGAATGGTTACACAATTAAGGAACCTGAGGTGCCCACATAAATAGCTGGGTGTAGTAACATCCAACACTGGGAGCCGGGTGTGGTGGTGCACACCTTTAATCCCAGCACTCGGGAGGCAGGTGAATCTCTGTGAGTTCGAGGCCAGCATAGTCTATAGAGTGAGTGCCAAGACATCAGGCTCCAAAGCTCCACAGAGAAACTTTGTCTTTAAAAACAAAACAAAGCAATCCAACACTGGGGAAGTGGAGGCAGGTGGTTCCCTGGGGTCACTGGCCAACAAGCCTAGCTTAATTACCCGACTTCTAACCAGGAGAGACCCTGACTCAAAAGAACAAACTCCTGAGGGTGACTGCTGACCTCTACATAGTTACACACACAATAGATTTCACAATAAATAAAACAAGTTGGCCTTAAAGCATTTCTTTTCCACTGAAACCATTTGGCATTGAATTATTATTATTGTTGTTGTTGTTATTGTTATTATTATTGAGAAACTGACAATTATTATCTGTCACAGGAGAAAACTGACATAGAAGGGACCCTGTTTGTATATCGAAGGTAAGTTTTAAGGCATGTTTCTGTTTCACTTGAAAGGTGGGCAGTCTCACGTAGCACGGTCCACTCCTAGTGTGCATTTGTCTCTGGGGCCTTCCTGCTCGTTTTCTTCCAGGTTTCAACCGTTCAGGCTGTGCAATCCTATCCTAGCTGCTTCTCTTCTCAGAGCCTGACAAAATTATCTCAGGATAGAAAGCCTTTTCCAATTATTAACTGTCCCATATTAAGAATATGAACATATGAATGTCACTGGACATAATACATTAGTGATAGTAATTGAGATATCAGTCTTGCTAATAGTAAGTTTCTAATGAAAATTTGTCTTCTGTGACTGGTTCTGCCCCTTTCTCAATTCTTTCCCAACTCCTGGGTTATATAGTCTTTATTGTATCTATTTTAGTTTGAGGGTTCCTTAGAATGCCTGAGTTATTCATACTTGTATATATTTTACTTTAAGCTTATGAAAATTCTTTAAATTGTTGATTTGCAGTATTTTCCAATATTACCTTGTTTGACAACATAGATGCTTAAAAGACAGACCACAGGATATGACAGTCATGGGGACACTTGTCTTTCTAGATGCCTACAGGTCTTGTTCTTAGAGGCATGTCCTTCTCTTGTTTTTTGAAATTTAGGGTGGTAGCAGCAAGATTATTAATGTCTGGTTCTTTTTGTATTGTGTTATGTTGAAGAGTGTTGAGTGCGTTGTTGATGAATCCCCTTGGTAAGGACACTAAGAGCGTTCTTACTGTGTATGTCAAGTCCATCTAACTCGGGAAAAACATACAAAAAAGTGATTTAATATAGGGAAGATTGCTGCAATGGATGAGAGTCATAGACATACTTGTACTGTATTAAAAAAATGGTATTTCTTCACTTATATCAATCTTGGTATACGTGTATGGGGGAGAGAAACAGATCCTCAGTTACAGTGAGCATAAATTCTAGTGGGAGAAAGATGGTCAATAGGAAAGCAGTGGATGGGTGTGGAGGTGAGAGGGTGCTTGCTAGAGAGAAGATGTGGTGCCAGTTTGGGGCGGTAGTCTAGTTTCGGTGAGTCTGGAGAGGGAAGCACACCTGCAGAGACACCAGTGGAGCTAGAGTCGCAGAACAGGAGAGGGACAGGCAGTGAAGGGACGGGGAACCTGGTGACTTCAGCTTTTATGCTGAGGAATTAAATCCTTAGAAACACTTAGGAGCAAAGAGGGAAATGGCCTGACTTAATTAATTTCTAGAGGCCTTAACCCAGGACTTTGTTCATGCTAGGCAAGCACTCCGCCACTGAATTAGAGCCCCAGCCTTGTATTTTTGTTCATGGTTTCAAACACTGATTGTTCATGTGATGTGGTAATATAGGCTTTGTGTAGCCGAGCGGTGGTGGCACACGCCTTTAATCCCAGCACTCAGGAGGCAGAGGCAGGCGGATCTCTGTGAGTTCGAGACCAGCCTGGTCTACAAGAGCTAGTTCCAGGACAGGCTCCAAAACCACAGAGAAACCCTGTCTCGAAAAAAAAAAAAAAAATAGGCTCTGTGTGTGTGTGTGTGTGTGAAAATAAGGTAGTAGATAGCATTTCTATAGATTAAAAGGTAACATGTGTTCCCTTGCTTTAAATCTAAGGTCAGCTTCGCCTTACCATGGTTTTACCATTGTCAACCGACTGAACATGCACAATCTGGTTGAACCAGTGAATAAAGATTTGGAATTTCAGCTCCATGAACCATTTCTTCTGTATAGAAATGCAAGCTGTGAGTAATCTGTTTACAGTTAACAGGGGTTTTCATTTCAGGACAGTAAATTTTGGAGTTTCAGATTTTACAAAATATGGCCTACACTCTACTTTCTGATTATAAATGTGTGTCTTGGTAAAAGATCAAACTCTTCTAAATGTATCTCTGTGTGACTGTGTACTCAAGTGCACACGCACCACAGCCCATGTGTGGAGGTCAGATAACTTCTGGTTCTCTCTTCCCACCATGTGGGTTCCAGTATGGAACTCAGGTTGTCAGGCTGGACGGCCAGTGCCTTCACTCACCACGCCATCTCAGCAGCCCCAGAAGCAAACGTTTTAAGCTAACTTTAAAATTGAAGACTTTTGCAGATAACTAACTCAGGTTATTTTGGTCCGCTATATTATCTAGCTCAATTGTTAACACTGTATTTGTTTCTGCTATGAAATATTTAGTTCTTTGTTTTTTGTCGTGGCGCTGAGTTCTTGTCAGTTCATGTCCCTGAGCAACAGAACTTGGACTGGGAGACAAAATGAGAGCAGACACTCATGCTTTCCACAGAGGAAGGACTTTGCCATGGACAATGGCACTTTTCAACCTTTTAGGTTAATAGAGTGTCATCTAGTAGGTACAGATACTGTGTCAGAAGCTGTTGTGTTAGCCGGGCAATGGTGGCTCACACCTTTAATCCCAGCACTCGGGAGGCAGAGGCAGGCGGATCTCTGTGAGTTCCAGACCAGCCTGGTCTACAGAGCTAGTTCCAGGACAGGCTCCAAAGCCACAGAGAAACCCTGTCTCGAAAAAAAAAAAACCAAAAAAAAAAAAAAGAAGAAGAAGGAGCTGTTGTATTTTAATGGTGAAGAGTACCCTATGTAGGATACACAGGTAGACTCAAGGTGCATGGCATACAGTTAGTTGGAGAGATCCTTGTCCAAGGTCTTTTCAAGTGTTTTAACAGATTCTAATAGTGATTGAAATTCAGGCAACAAAGCTCAGAATCGCCCTTTCAAAAACGTATAGAAGTTCCTCACCGTGTCACATTGGAGTTACTTGCTGACAAATATGTCATAAATTGAAAGCTCATTAATAAACTTAAACTGCCAAATATCATAGCTCAGCAACACAGTACACACTGTAGACTATTGGTTGTCTCGCTGTGAGCATGTGGGAGTGGGGGCTGCGGCTGGTTGTTGCTGTACAGCACTGCAGTAGCATCTCCCATGTATCCTGCTCCAAAGGAAATGTGCAATCCAAAATACGATTTTTCACTCAGTAAATGCTACTTATCACAGCATTTTGTAAGCAAAAATCTTAGATTATCATAAGTGTGGGACCATCTGTACAAAAAGGTGTACTTAAAGATCAAGGACATTGCTCAGTGGTAGATAAATCCTTAGCATTTATAGGCTTTGGGTTGGAGCTCCAGCAGCACACACCATGTCTACTGGGTTCTGATGGTTCAGTACGGGTGTTAGAGGTGTGATTGAGGACAAGGGCAGTTTGCTTGTCCTTGACCCCTAGGGATATCAAAACAGTGGTTTAGAAAGCCAGGAACCCAAAATTCTTTTTTGCCAATTTTTTTAAAGTATGTAAGCAAAATAAGATATATCTCTTGATTTTTCAGCAAACTATTTCTTGGGTTTTTAAATCCTCTCAGATTTTAAGTCCTACAGACATATTAGACACTTCTTGAGCCAGGAGTGGTAGTGTACACTCATAATCCCAGCCCTTTGGAGGCTGGGCAGCCTGTGATCTAAATTCATATCTCAAAGAGTCAAACAAAAAAAAGACATGTTATTTAATACCTGTAAATTCAGGATTTATATGAACTAGTAGAAAGTAGAATATTACAAATGGCCGTTTTATGTTAAATTTTCATTGTGGGAGAATTCTTCAAAAGAACACTTAACTACATTTTTACAATAAAATTGGATAAGTTCTGCTTTTTACTGTTTTGACAATTGTGTATTACTCCTCCTAGTCACTGAGGAAAATCCTCAAGAGACTTGATTATCTGTAGCCTATGCCCAAGTCCTTCACATTTAGAGTCCTGTGAAATTGACTTATATTGGGCATGGTGGAGATGAAACACACCCTTATTCCTAGAATTCAGGAGGTGGAGCAGATGGATCTCTGAGTTTAAGGCCAACCTGGTCCACACAGGCCACCCAAGGGTACACAGTGAAACCCTATCTTTAAAACCAAACAAGCAAGTAAATAGAACCTAACCTACCAGAGTTTGGTTATTTGGAAGTGATCCTCTTGTGCTTATGCAGAACAAATAAAGGCAGACTTAGAAGCAAACAGACTGTGGTCTGATTTCATCATGTAAAAACCTAGCGTCTGTAGACTATAACTGGATCGACACAAAATTGTCAGTGTTCTATATGTTTAACTCATTACGCTATCATAGACTTTAACATCAGCAGTATTCATAACATTAATTGAAATATTCTTGTGGAGAAAAGTGTAATGTGCTTGGTTTGTGTGTAGTAGGAGCTGCGGGCTGCGTTCCTGCAGCACAGCTCCCAGCTGCCTGGCTAGCTTATGCCCCGAAATAACAACATACAAACTGTATTCATTTAAACTCTGCTTGGCCCATTATATCTAGCCTCTTACTGGCTAACTCTCACATCTTGATTAACCCATGTCTAATAATGGGTGTCTTACCAGGAAAGATTCAGCATGTCTGACCTGGTGGCTGGCTGCATTGCATCACATAGACAGATGACCCTTCTCCATCAGTTTGTGGTTTTGTTTTGTTTGTCTTTTGTTTATAGAGTTTTTTAGAAAGCATTTAAAAAGTACAGAAACAGCTCACTTGCTCAGGTCATCCCATTGGGGGCGACATTTAAAGAAGGAGTTGTATTAGAGGTGGCAGGGCAGCATAGGGCAGTGATTCTCAACCTTCCTAATGCCGTGACCCTTTGATACAGTTCCTCATGTGGTGTTGACCCCAACCATAGAATTATTTTTATTGCTACTTCATAACTGTAATTTTTGTACTGTTATGAGTCATAATGTAAGTATCTGATATTTCCAGTGGTCTTAGGCGACCCCTGTGAAGGGTCATTCGACCCCCAAAGGGGTCGTAATCCATAGGTTGAGAACTCCTGGCTTAAAGTAATGTGGGGGTCTTAGGACTGTGTATGATTGTCTAATGAGTAGTAAACATAGAACATAACTCTGGCAGGTCAGGAAACTGTTGAGTTGTTTGGGGATTTGTCCATTAAATAATTCCACGTGTGGGTAATTATACTGATCCTGTAGCTGCTCTTTCGTCATTCTCCCGCGGGAGATGCCACCAAGATACCTGGCCCATTTAGCTCAAATTATACTTTTATATCCAGCTTTTTCTCGCTCAGGTTCAGTTTTAGAGTAAATGAGGGTGGGGAGCAAACATTGAACTGTAACTTTTTCCAGTTCTAAATTGTTCTATTTAGTTTATTTTTTAGCTTTTCTTTATACAAAATTCTCAATCCTCCCACGAAAAAGGTAAAATCTTCGAGAAGATACTTTCACTGGATTCAGTGATTCTCCTGGATCTTTGAGAAATACTGTATCTTCATTTTAAGAGCCTTTCGGTAGCTACACAGGGCTTTAATTGGACTGGAGGGAGGAATTAAGGGGCTGCATATTCTGCAGTTATTGAACAGTAACTATGCTCCTGTCTCCTCTCTCTGGCCCCCATCACAGATGAGCAGATGAGATCCTCGGGTGTTTAGAAACCTGCTCAGGAGTTAGAAAGCTAAGAAGAGGTGTAGAGTCTAACCCTGCCGCCCTTGGAGCCAGTGTTCCATCACCACTGCTCCAGTAAAATGACACAATTCACCGGAGAGCAGTACTGTCTGCTTCTCTGCAGTAATGGAAGCCTATGCTAGCACTATCTAGCACTGACCGCCTGCCATGTGGGACTGACTGCTGAGGGCCAGGAATGATGTTTTTAATTTGCTTAACACATTTGAATTTGCGGTGTTGAACAGTGAGGTCTAAAGCATGAACCTGTCGTCCAGCATACCATTTATTGTGTCCTATTTAAATATGCCTCCTATTTAGTCATTCCTTTTTTTAAATTTATAAATGATTTCTGCATTCAAAAGCTGCAGAATAAATCTCTAAGAAAGACTTTACCGTGGTAGTACTTTTTTAGAGTGGAGTTTTTTTTGCTGACAGTTCTAAGCTTTATCATCTTACTGACTGTGACTTTGTATGAATCCTTAAACCTGTTGTTCAGTATTGGATTGTATCCCCATCTTAGACTCAAACCAGGTGGTCTTATTATTGAAACAACTGTAAATACTTAACTATAACCAAGATTCCCTTATAGCCTGGGCCTGTAGTGTTCTCTATCACTTCTCACAGGAACCACAAACCAGCTGCTTCTCAAGTTCTCTCCACTCCTCTTACCCCTAGTTTTTGCTGTGCTGGTACTCAAACCCAGTGCCTTAGACGTGCTAGGTAAGTGTTCTTCCCCTAAGCCACATCTGCAGTTCTATTTCAAATATTTTAGATACAGATAACTTGAGCTATCTATTGAAAAAAGATACATATGCTAAAATTAAGTATTTAAGGCTCCTTTTTATTCAAGTAGTCAGGTGTTGGCTGAAAATTGACTCCAGGGCTTTGGACATTCTAGGGTAATGGGTACCACAGAGCCACATCCCTTGCTCTCCCCACCCGCACCTTTTGGTTGGTTGTTACTGTTGTTTAAAGCAGTGCTTTCGTAGCCCAGGGTGACTAACTCACTGTATGGCCTTAAACTATTGATTTTATACTGGAATTACAGGTATGCCCAGATTCCAAATCTTTTTTTTTTAAATACTCAATAGAAACACTTCTGGCAAGTAGGCCATGGTGTTGCAAAGTTCTTTTGCTATAAAAAACATTAAATACATAGCAGAACCAAAGAAGGAGTAGTTTTCCATGAACCAATACCAAAGTGAAAACAGAAAACTTAAATGGGAGGCCTGTGAGCTTAACACTTGCTGCCAACTGTTTTGGGACCCTTGGGGATGGGAAGTCTCCTAAATTAAGGATGCTATTATTTTGTGTGATCTGATGAGGAGTTAAGATTTCACAAGTGTGGAAAGTTAGAGCTGACACACAGAAACCAGTATCTAGCCAGATCTAATGCTTTATGCATATCAGTCAATTGAGAAGATACGTTTGTCAGTCTAGAGAGTTGACAGCTAAGTGTATTGAAGTCTGAGTTATAGGTTCAATAGAAAATGTCTTCCCACGAGTTGTAACCATAGGCCGTTCTGGTGTGCGATTCCCCTGTATGCTGTGAATATGTTTTTCATCATAAATTCTGGGTTTGAGTTAAACTGAGGCAAAAATTAACATAAAATTAATCACCATCCAGTAAATATTCAGAAATACTGGGCAGAAGCAATTGCAAGACTCTTTGATATGCCTGTAACCCAGGTAGCCCTCAGATGTCATATAAGCATTGTGGTACAAAGTTACTGATATGCCAGGAGGTAATTCACGATGAGTAGCGAGGGCACAGTACAACAAAGAAGACAAAAGGACAGCCCTTCCCCAGAACCTCAGTTATGGAGTAACCACATGGAGAACCAGTGGGTATACCCATCAAATGGGGATTACAAGTTAAAAAGAAGAAATAACTACAGAATCAAATGCTATTAAAAATAACAAGTAGACTTGAGAGATAACCCAGTAGAACTTACAGAAATTAAGATTTTAGTTACTAAAATAAACTCTCTACCTGGATGCAACAATTAGCAACAGCTTTTCGTTTTGTTTTGGTTTTGGTTTTTCGAGACAGGATTTCTCTGTATCTTTGGAGCCTGTCCTGGAACTAGCTCTTATAAACCAGGCTGGCCTAGAACTCACAGAGATCCACTTGCCTCTGCCTCCCAAGTGCTGGGATTAAAGACTGCACAACCACCGCCTGAATTTAGCAACAGCTTTAAATGCACACACATTGGTAAACTAGAAGGATTATCTGGGGAAATTGAGAATGAATCCTTAAAGGGGAGTTACTGAAAGTAGGACAGTTATAAAGTTTAATGTGATGGACAAGATTGACAGGAGGTTAAAATTGATTTAAAAGTGGCACTATTCGAAGAAATTATAATGGAAGACTTTCCAGATTCTATAGAAGATGTAAATCTTCCATTTAGGCATTGAAAGAGGCCCAGGCATACTAGGCCTGCTGTATTATGGCAGAAGCAGAAGGAACCAAAGGTTGCTTGAGCAACCCAACTCAAAGGAACACCCTTCAGACTGACCACTTAAGGCTCCAGGGCTGGGGCAGACAACTAACCAGTGAGTAATTCAAGAGAGCATAGGCATTCCAACAGCAACAGAGCATTTGTCTCTGGAGATCCTGACTGGGGGGACTTCCAAAGCAGCCTGTGCAATGCACAGCCACCAACTGTGTGTGACTGTCAGGCTCTGAAATGGTGCTAGTGCTGCTGAGTTTTTAATTGAATTTCATTTTAATCCCTAATCCTTAATTTCAGTTAATATAAACAGTAGCATAGTTCCAAAAGTACAGTTTAGAAAAAAAAATTGAACACAGAAGAAATGAGATAAGAACTAATAATGGTGGGGACTGGAGAGATGGCCCAGCAGTAAGAGAGCTTGCTGCTCTGCAGAGGGCTGGAGTTCAGCCTCAGCATCCACCAAAAGGATCCCATACCCTGGCTTCCAAGGCCACCCCTGCATTCCCACTCATAAACACACAACACACATATAATTAAAAATAATAAAAATCCTCACTCATAAGTGACTTTTAGACATAAAGAAAAAGCAGCCTACAGTTCACAATCCCAGAGAACTTAGACAACAATGAGGACCCTAAGAGAGACATACATGAGAAGTAGAAAAAGACAAGATCTCCTGAGCAAATTGGGAGCATGGGGACCATAGAAGAGAGTAAAAGGGGAGAAAAATATATAACTCAATAAAAAACAATTTTTTAAAAAAACATGAGATAACATAAAAAAAAACCTTTCTTCAAAAAAAGAATGATGTGGAAAGAAAAAGTCAAATCAAGATAGACAATGGCTATACAGAGCAATGAAATGTCTAGTTCTGATATGCAAAGCCAAACTGAGCTTCAGAGAGTAGCTTAAGGGTGGAGCACCTGCTTTATTACCTAATGTACTCAAGGTCTGCAACCACGTACAGAAAGGTCGAAGCAAGGTTTTAGAGAGCAGGAACATAGACAAGAGTTTTTCGCACTAAAAGCACCCCAAAATTGAGATGAGAATAGTTACAGGTAGGCATTGTGGCTCACACCTATAATCCCAGCACTCTGCTAGACTCAGGCAAATGACTGCTGTGGATTCTACCTGTCATTGCTGTGATTGCCTGAGCTGCAAAATGAAACCTTGTTTTTAAAGGAAAGAGAAATTGAGTGTGGTGGCCCACGCCTTTAATCCCAGCACTCAGGAGGCAGAGGCAGGTGGATCTCCATTGAGTTCGAGGCCTGCCTGGTCTACAGAGTGAGTTCCAGACAGCCAGGGCTACAAAGAGGAATCCTGTCTCAAAGAACCACAAAAGTAAATAAAGTAAAATCAAAATAGAGGGAAGAATGAGAGAGAAGAGACAGAGAGGGAGGGAAGAAAGGGGTAAAAAGGGAAATGAGGGTAACTGAATTGATTAGCTGAGAATTTTTAAATGGGATTACGAATGTTCCATTTTTGGGGCTAGGGGAATAGCCCAGTGGTAAATCAGTTACCTAACGTGCACAAAGCCCTTGGTTTGTTTCTCAGCCCCACAAAAATTAAAGATCCAGGATAGCTACTGCAGTTACCCTGTCAGTCTAGGAAGGGAGAAAGTAAATAGAAACTCCAAGCAAAAATGGCAGAATAACTAGATCAGTAATTTAATCAGAACAGATGAATATGGAATTGTCATGTGTTGTTGAAAATGGTGGGTAGAATGAGCTATATCGGGCAAACTTTAACCAAGGAAGGTTGAGGTAACTGTTAAGAATACATAACTGATAAATATTAATAGGGATACAAATGCGAACAATTTTGAACTAGTTTATACCAAATATATATGAAAGTTATAAATGAAATGTTAAAAACCCATGATTGCAAAGTAAGGTTATCCTTACTTTTTAATTTTTTTAATTGCGATAATATAGTTAGGCTATCCAGGCAGGACAAGGGGTTAGGAAAGAAAAAGAGAAATCTGGATAAAGATGAAGGAAAATAAAAGTGAGTGCAGAAATTCATTGCAAGAGTAAACACACAAAACCTCATCTGAAAGTATGATTGACCTATCAACAACAGAAACAGAAGAGGTACAGTGGGCATGCGAAGATATACCTAAGACGAGCGGTGGTCGTGCACACCTTTAATCTCAGTACTTGGGAGGCAGAGGCAGGTGAATCTCAGCGAGTCTGAGGCCAGCCTGGTCTACACAGTGAGTTCCAGGACGGCCAAGACAACACAGAGAAACACTGTCTCAGGGAAGAAAAAAAGATATATGTAGAGGTGTCTTTTTTTAACATGCAGGTTTAGAAACCAGTAGTGAACTTTTTGCCTGAGTTTAAAACTTAGATGAGAGAGGATTTCCTGGAAGTGTCCCATTTAACAGAAGTGTCCTCAGGCCCTAAATGGTCTCAAACAGCACAACAAATGGTCTAAAATTTAAAAATCTCCCCCATCGCTTGTAAAGACATTCCCAGAGGTGTGGCGTTTGGTAGTGATACCAACTAGGACAGCTCTCTGTGCAGAGCAGACTCTGAGGAGGCAGATCTGGGTTTCATACTTTTCTGCTCTGACAGCACAGGAGACGTCTCTTGTCTGTAGGCTGTGCTTCTGCGCTGGGGAACCCATGCCTCATGATCCACTTTCCCTTCCACAAGATGCCTCACTCTTTCTCCTAGGTCATGTTTTCCCCAGTGCCAAGGGTCCATTGACAACTGTTTCTATGGGCATCTTAGAGTTACAGTGATTTAACCCGGAATTAGTTTCTGATGCACATGTTTACCTAGTAATGGACTACCACCAAAAATGTAAGATTACATTCTGAGCAGCAACAGCAACAAAAAAAGAACCAAGCAACCTTTTTTTCTTACAGCTAGACTGTAATAACCCAGTTAATTGCATGTGAATACTGAGTTTGTGATACCTTTGAGCTTTGTAGAATCTTCTCAGTTGTTTTCTTTTATGCAAACTGTTTGCATTGATTTCCTTTGACAAAAACTATCTCAAACTGCTTTTTACTTTGTTTTTAACAAATAAAGATGATTGTTTAACTCAGGTAATGCCAATTCAGTAATATTTATTAGATATGTCATCTGCCTAGCACCTGACCAGGTGCCGTGCCTTATAAATTTCAAAACTTTTATGTACTTTCAAAGGACTTTAATTTGTTTGATTGGTTGGTTGGTTCTTAAGTTCTCTCTGTTTTCTTGGGGAACTGTTAAGTAAAATTTACTGAAATAATCTGGAGCTTTCAGTGACTTGTCTGTCTTCTTGAGAAGGGTATGATTCTTAGTGAAGCCAACAGTGGCAGCTCGTGCCTGTAATTCTCAGAACTCTGAGGCTGAGACAGGATTGACCAAGGCTGAAGCCAGCCTGAACTCCATAGCAAGTATCAGGCCAGAAGGACCATGTATCAAGACGTCATCCCCCCACCCCTCCAAACACACATATGCACACACAACGCACACAGGACAGATTCTTAATAAAGTAAGGCTGCTTCATTAAGGCTGGAGCTGTACATGTTTCATTCTTAGACAGTTGTAGGAGAGTGGCAAAAACTGATGATAAGGTCTGTAACTTAAAAGAGTTACCAATTATAAACTTGAGGGTTAGCCTTTGTGCTGAAAATCGCATCTGTCAGATGTGATGTTACTTTGTATGCTTTTCTTGGTAAGCTTCAAGTATATACCCATTAATTAGAAAAAAAATGTGTCGTGGGTTTTCTCTTCTCAGCCCTAACCTTACTCTGTACTGGGGGAAGCTGGGTGATATTTTTAACCAAAAGAGGAGTGGGTATTTTGTGCACTTTGTTAGAGTTAATTACTGCAAGAATTCTCTAAAGGAAAATACCCATTCAGGTCCCCCACTCCGCACCTGAAGGGACCTCCCGCTGAAAGCCACTTCCCTCATCACAAGATCTTTTCTATAATCCCAGTTGAACAAAGTCCTTTTCTGGTTTCCCAAGAACACTTGGATGTGTCTTGATTTTCATCTTACCTGACACTTCTAAGCAATAACAGATCTGTGTTTGTATAAAGCAGTATGAAAATAATCATATTTAGATAAAGCCCAATCTGGAATTTATCCTGAGAGTGTTGATGGCGTACAGCTACTAGTCTCATACGCTACTCTCAGCCTTCCCAACAGTCGGTTACCTACGAATATAGCTGATAGTAAAAATATTACTGTTCAACTCACCTGAAAAGGCCTGGGAGAAGTCCTCCTCGGTTTCCACTTCGCTCACAACTTTGCCTTTGTACCGGATATCAGTCTCTTGGGAGAGAACATTTTTAATTAAAATTAGATCACTAGAAAATGTCGGAAGGTTCATTTCCATAGTGTTGAAAGTACAGCTGCCAAGTGGAAAGTTTTAGTGAAGAAACGCTGGAGCGCTGCTGTTCTGTCTTCCTCCGTGTCCTTTCTCGGTTCAAGGGCAAGGCAGAGCAGAAGAGACGGTGGGTGCTCTTGGCATTTGGAATGAATTTTCAGACTTAAAGCGCAGTGCAAGAAGTTTCCTCGCAAGATTAGTTTATAATTTATCAAGTCAAAAAATGTGAGTTCTACCTCCAGACTGAAAAAGGAATTTATAAACAACAAAAGAAGTCCAGCACTTCTTCGTTTGTGATCTCCAGCTCGGCAGTGCTGCTCACAGCCTGAGCAAAGGCAGGTGGTCTCAGCAGCTGCAGCCCTGAGGTTGGTTTGACGCTGTAATCAGAAGGGAGAAAGGACCTGTGGCAACTGCTTTAGCCTGACCTCCAGGACCAAGATAAGGAAAGAGCCTCCTCACTCCTGCCGCAGTTAGAGATTGAAGAGGTAAAACACCCTGAGAACATGCAGAACTCAGACTGGGAGCTGACTCTGCCGCTGTGAGGTCAGACATTGCATTCTCATTGTTTCTGCTACCAAATACCCTCTTGGTGATTTTTTTGAATCCTCAAGCATTTCAGAATGTTCAAAAAGCAATATTTTTATTACGGCTCACTAATTACTGGCTTTTTCTCCCCTAAGGTAGTTTTATCCTGTAAAAGCAACTTTTATCTTTGTGTTCCAGTGTTATCTTGGTTGTAAGTTAGATAACTATATTGTTTTGTAAATTCTTTGAATGTTTTCTTTTGAGAAGTCACTACGTACAGTCACGTAGGTAGAAATATGTCAGCATGTATATAGATTTACTGTTGTGCTTATATAATAAAATTCATCACTGCTATAAAATGTGAAGCACAAGTTAACCACTAGCCCTGTGGAGTGGGCAACCTAAACCTCGAGACTGAGCTCTGCAGGTTCAGTGACCTGGAGTCTAAGCAGATCACAGTTACAGAAATGTCACTGTGTTCAGGCATGGTCAGCTTTGTCTTTTCAGTTAAACCAACCTATAAAAATTATATATTTGATTCTTAAGCGCTCACATCCTGGATTTGTTGTTATTTTAAGGTAGAGACTCATATATCCTGGACTGGCCTTAAAATCGCAGTGTAACCAGGGTTGACTTTGAATTAGTGATCTCTCATCTACCATGCCCCTGTTTGTGTAGTATTGGAGATGGAGCCCAGGGCTGTGTGCATGCTAGGCAAGCACTCTACCAGCTGAGCCACAGGTACATCCCATGCACCTGGATTTCTAGGACCACAGAGTACTAGCATTACTGCTAATACTGATGCCAGCCACAGCACTGGGGAGGACATGCCCATCGCGAATGACACAGCAGATCCCTTGGATGCTATAGGCACTGGTGCTTACAACTCTGAGTTGATGATCTCTTCATAAGCTAACAGGAAATGTATAGGAATGCAGAAACGAAGGGGAAAAACAGGTTTATGGTTAAACCATAATCAAACCTCTATCCTGACATTCCAATTGTAGATTCCTGGAAATCTAAGAAATAAGAATTCGTACTTGTAAATTCCAAATGCCATTTTCCACGCTTTATCTTTCCCATCCAATATCTTAAAATGATAGATGGGTGGAACAGAGTAAATAGTTGACTAGCAAGTGGTTGACATGCCCAACATTGTGCCACACCCGTAAGTCATACATAGCGCGAGTTTGGAAGCCCTACCGTGAGTGCTGAGCACTGTGAAAATAGTGGCTGAGTCCTATATCAAGTGAAAACGTTACTGTGATTCTCCCCTTTTTTGGAGTTACCTTTCATTTAAGAAAAAATTTTTGAGCCAGGCGATGGTGGCACACGCCTTTAATCCCAGCACTTGGGAGGCAGGCGGGATCTCTGTGAGTTTGAAGCAAGGCTGGTCTGTATACAAGAGCTAGTTTCAGAACAGGCTCCAAAGCTACAGAGAAACCCTGTCTTGAAAAACGGAAGGAAGGAAGGAGGGAGGGAGGGAGGGAGGGAGGGAGGGAGGGAGGGAGGGAGGGAGGAAGGAAGGAAGGAAGGAAGGAAGGAAGGAAGGAAGGAAGGAAGGAAGGAAGGAAGGAAGGAAGGAAGGAAGATTTTAATAAATGGGAGCCAGATGATGACGGCACACACCTTTAATCCCAGCACTCAGGAGGCAGAGGCAGGCGGATCCCTGAGTTTGAGGCCAACCTGCTCTACAGAGCAAGTTCCCAGACAGCCAGGGTGATTACACAGAGAAAACCTGTCTCAAAGAAGAAAAAAGAAAGGGGGGAAAAACTTAGCTAAATGGGAACATCAGTCATAGCACTGTTGAATTTGTTTCCTAATTCCCAAATCCACTGACCATTTCACCAGCCTGAATCCCACTCAGAGCTCACATTGCTCTCACAGTATTTAATTTTGAGAAGGCAGCCCTTTTCAAATAAGCCGAGATGCTTGCAGAGTAGCAGTTTAAATCACATGATTCAAATTTTCTACCCACTCTTCAGTAAGTAGATGATCTCACTTAACTTTGAAGATTTGGGCTCCTCTCCTACCATATTAATGTGCATTGTTCTGGGTGACTACTCTCGGACTGAAGGGTAAGCCGCCTTTGCCAACCTTCTTGAGATG
The DNA here is from genome assembly GCF_950005125.1 of Chionomys nivalis. Classification (NCBI taxonomy): domain Eukaryota; kingdom Metazoa; phylum Chordata; class Mammalia; order Rodentia; family Cricetidae; genus Chionomys; species Chionomys nivalis. The sequence goes on along the minus strand of NC_080090.1, from coordinate 25,735,801 downwards.
CACAGCACACACTCATTTCCTAAGTGTTGGCAGCCTCCAAGTATCTCCTGTTCAAGTCAAAGGCCAATCTGTCTTTGACTCTGCACAGAGCCTACCAGGCTTATTCTGAAAAGATCTGTCATCAGTGTAGAGACATTTGTGTTCTTGCTAGCTGGAACAGACTGCTTTTTATATAGCTGCAATGTTCCATTTCAGATTATTAAGGCGTATTTGAATATATTGAAAGCTGATTTTCTTGGGGGGTTTTTTTGCTTCCTATTATAAGAAATCTTCATATCTGTAAATCTTATTTACATGTGTCTGACTGAATTTATATTTGTCATGTATGTATATATGTTCCCTCAGAAGTCAGAATTTGTTAGAGCCCCTGGAGGTATAAGGGTCATAGGAACTGAATTCAGGTCCTCTGTATGAGCAATGAGCCATTGAGTCATTTCTCCAGCCCCTCTTTATATCTTTAGAACTATTTCTACTTTGGGAGTTTGGTTTTTGTTTTCACAGAAGTAGGAGTTGAACTTAGGAATCTCTTTCTCTCCCCTCTCTCTTTCTCCTCTTTCTCCTGCTAGGCAAGTGCTTTATCACTGAGCTATATATCTCCAGCCCATAAATTCATAGATCTTTTTTTTTTTTTTTTTTTTGATTTTCAAGGCAGGGTTTCTCCTTAGCTTTTTTGGTTCCTGTCCTGGAACTAGCTTTTGTAGACCAGGCTGGCCTCGAACTCACAGAGATCCGCCTGCCTCTGTCTCCCGAGTGCTGGGACTAAAGGCGTGCGCCACCACCGCCCGGCTTCTTTTTCTTTTCTTAATTCTTTGTTGTTGTTGTTGTGTGGGCGTGTGCGTGCTCACGTGGGCGTGTGTGTGTGCACAATACCGTATGGATAATATGGCAGAATCAGAAGACATCTTGCAGGGAGTCAGTTCTCTTCTACCATGTGAACTCCAGGGATTGGGTTAGGTGAGTCCCTTACCTAAGAGCCGTCTCTCCAGCCCTCAGAAGGTTTAGAGCTCTTGACACTGCCACTAGAGCCTCCTTTACTTGGCTCGGTATTAAGAAAAGTACCAGCCTCCCCAGATCATCTTAGAAAATGGGTCAGGTATAATGATAAACGAGTCAGTTGCAGTAGCTCTAGAATTCTTCAAGGCTTTGGCAAGTCTCCAGATTACTTTGAATTTTCTTGATCTTGTGTGTACCCTATACAGCTTAAATAAAGCTGAGTAAAATATCAAATTATCCTAAGTAGCTCAGTCCTCATGTAGGACTCCTGAGAAATAGAACATTTTCCCCGTCAGCTTTTAAGTTTTTCTCAATTTTAGATAATCCAAATGCTTTTAACAGTTATTTTTTTCATTTTCCAAAGGAAAGGCCCCCAATTGAAAAGTAGGAGAAGCGCTTGTCTGGGTGTTTCCATGGAAGGGCGACAGAGCCACATCCTGCTCCCTGCCTTTTCAGTAGCTGCCATGGTGTGTGACTGTCTGGGGACCAGCATCAAGATGTATGGTGGCATTCATCAGCTAGTTCCCTTGATCTTGAGGAAAACTATTTTTGAAACGGGTACAAATCATTATTTGCTGTGGCAGAATAGTACTGCCTTGCCAGAAGCCTGAGTCTGTGGGACAGTTAGTGGGGAGATTAGCTCAGGCCATCTCAGCAAGGAGTGTTGGCAGCCTGTGCAGGACCTTTCAGTGTAGGTTCTTTAAGAACGCTTAACTTGGGCTGAGAGACAAGGTCCTCGGTCTTGGCTATCTGTTTTTCCTCACTGGTGGCAGTGACAAGCTTGGTGGCAGCTCCCTGAGCCTTCTTGCCAGTTGCATGCACGGAGCTTTTGATATGTTGGCAGACAGCACTGATTCTTGGATGCGTCTCTGAACCTCTACAGGTCTGCTTCTGGCAGAATTGAGTGTGACTCTTATCCTTTGCCCATTAAGCTATCATTCTGGCCTCCTTATCTGGGTTTCTTCTGCAAACATGCCTTTGAAAGTGTTTGCTTCTTTTTTGGCAGTTTGTCTGATAATGGACAAGTTAGAAGCAAATGTCTTATTTCTAAATTACATTGAATTTCTTGAAAGAGGAAGAGGTAACTTAAGTGAAGATTTGCCTTAAGCTGGCAGCTCTGGTGAAATTACTCTGGTTTTCATTTTAAATTCTAATTGTTGAATTGAGATCCCTGGCCCTTTAGCCCAGAAAGAGCTTTGCTGCAGTCCACACCTGATGCACTGCGTGTTGAAAGCGCTCCGTCCGCACTGCAGCTTATGTGGCTGTAGCTGGGCTTTTGTGTTTTAGGTGTTCCGAGCCAAGGTTGGGAAGAGGGATATTTAAAGAAAGGTGATTGCCTGTAATTTCCATATATGGAATCTTTGAAAGCCTTAGTGTGATTTGCTCTGAATTAGTGGTGGGGTGAGATTCAGCTTCTAGACCCAGTAAAGTAGATAATTTGTCGTCATCTTCTCTCTAGCAAGGCTGCTTCTGTGTCCTTCCATTGAGATGTCAAAGCTGAGTTAATTTGTTAATTTGCATTATTTAAAACATTGCAAAATTCCTGTTCATTGACAGCACATACAGTGTTTTGAAATTCTGTGACTAGAAGAATCACTTTAATAAAAAATGGGGGTCCCAGGCATGGGAAGCAGCTCTATGCCCGAGTACCATAAGGATCTGTGGGCACATGGGACTCTGAAAGTTTAGCGCAGTTTTCATGCAGTTGGAGGTTTTCCATGCCAGAACACGGAACCTTGTAAACAGAGTAGGGAAAAAATTCTTGTTCATGTTCTCCATTCATTAAGATGAAGCCATTTGCTTGCTCTGTTTAATAATATCTTAATTCACACGGCAGTAGCAGTAGAAAAATCCAGCTTAACTTTTATGAAAAATAAATAGATTATCAGATGGTTTGCCATGAAGTCTTGCAGAGGGTGGTCTTAATTCAGGATGCAGCAAATAAATAGCCTTTATCAATTGGCTTTATAGATCGATATGTTCTAATAATATCTTCACAGAGCTTATTTAATTATTTATTTAAAAGGGGTTTTTAAAAATTTGAAACAAGATCTCTTTATGTGACCCAGGTTGGCTTCAAACTTGATCTTCCTGCCTTCACCTCTGGAGGCAGAGGCAGGCGGAGCAGGACAGCCAGGGCTGTAACAGAGAGAAACCCTGTCTCAAAGGTGGTGGTGGGGGGGGGTCATGGGGCTGACAAAATGACTCAACATATAAAAGAACTTACTGCCAAGCCTACTGCCTAAGTTGGAGCCACAGAACCCACATAGTAGAAGGAGAGAACCAGCTCCCTGTAAATTGTCCTCTGACCTCTAGAAGCATGCTGTGATGCAGACATAAATAGATGTGGAGAAAAGTTTTTTTAGTTTTATTTTACTTCTAGTGCAGTGAGATCTAGGTACCAGGTGTGGGTGACAAACAGATGCTCTCAGGATGCACCAGCCTGTGTTCTAGCTATAATCCTAAAGCAAATCTTTTTCTCTGCTTTATTAATAAACCACCCAGTTGTCTTCTTAGACTCCTGTTTTCCAACCGCAAAAATGCAACACAGCATGAACAGTCAAGCAAATAGTTTGTCTCTTCTTGATAAGTACAACTGTAAAACCTGGAGAGAATGCAAAGCAATGAAGAACTCTGGAAGCTAGCCAGAGGAGGGTGATGGGGGTTGTGACAGACGCACAGACCAACCCAGCAGGAAGATGTCTCTCACAGTCTTAACACAATGCAAGCCTGCCTAAGCAGCAGAAGGTAGCCCAGGTAGACTTGGCCTCCCATAGATGGCATGGGACTTGTGCCAGGTTTACTAGGGAAGCCAAGCAAACCTGACAAGGATTGGAAGCTCTGCTAATAAGAAGTGACCACCAGGGAGATGTTCTCCCTCTCCTCCAGGAAGAAGTCAGGATGGGAATGGCAGAGGGGCTTATGGCTCCATTCAGGCCTGGGACATGATTTTTAAGAAGTTTCAGTGGCCTAGCAAGCCATGAGAAATGTCTACCTTTCTGTGCAGCACTGGCTGAGAACCTTCTGAATTCCTATTGCCAAGTGTGCTGGCACATGCCTATGATCCCAAGCACCTGGTAAATGAAGGGGGGATTAGGAGTTCAAGGCCAGTCTGGCCATGAGAAACCTTATCTTTAAAAAAAAAAAAAAGACAAGGGAAGAAGAAAGATGCAAAATTAACTCAAAGCTTAAACTGATGAACAAAAAGATCACAGATAGTGAAGCTGGAGAAAGTGAGGGAATCACTGGGGCAGAGAGCTTGTGTGAAATACAGATAGATGTTAGCAAAGCCAACAGGAGTACTGACACAGTGAGAGCTGCACATAATGCCACATGCTTATAGTTCTTAGGATACGGGGATCCTGAGACGGGTGGATCATGAATTCCAGGAAGCATAGGTTACAAAATGAGGCCCAACGTCAAAGAACAAAATCAGAGTTGTCTCAGGTAGGGGTGGGGGATGAGATATTGCAAATCCTGCAACTGTCTAGAAACTTGCGATTTTATGAACAACTTTGCATTCATAAACACTTGCTGACTTAGAAGAAATAGAATAACTCCTGAAAAGCTCAAACTATGGTACTCAACCAAGACAAAATAGATAGCTTGAATATTACTGAACCACATTAGAGAAATTTTATTTGTAATTTACAAGTTCCTAAAAAAGAAATCCAGGCCCAGATTGTTTTTACCATAAATTCAAAAGCATCGATACTAATGTTAGTCTCTTCCCAAGAGTGGGAAAAGAAGGAATACTTCTCAAATGTTCCTGTAAGACCACTATTACAATAATACCAAAAGAAAGATGAAAACCTACCAGTTTGTGTATTTTTATGAACATAGACTCAAAAATCCTCTACTAAATACTAACATATCAAGCCCGTTAATACATTTTAAAAGTATGCTCAGTGCCCAAGGGAGCGCCATCCAGATATGAGAAGTTGATTTCACGATTGAAAATCAACAAATGTAGTCTTCCAAGTCAATAAGCTAAAGAGGAATTAGCATATGATTTTCATTGTTGTTTTTATTTTTGAGAGTGGGACCTTGCACAAGCTAGCCATGTGCTCTACGGTCCAGTAGCATACCCAGCCTTTTAAAATTTTTTAAAAGACCATTCAACAAAATCTATTGTCCATTTATGATAAAAACTCAAATTATGAATAGAAGTGATCCAATTCCTTGGTGAAGCATACCTACAAAAACTTACGGTGTGTGGGGGGGGGCGGGCGGGGGGGGGTAAAGGACTAAATGCATTCCCTCTGAGATCAAGAGCCAGGCAATGATGTTCGTTCTCACCACTGCTGTTCAGAAGATCACTGAAACTTATAGGAATCAATCTGTCCCTAATCAAATGATATCATCGTCTATATACAACCCTGCAAACTGACAAAGGAGTTTGGTAAGTCTCAAGATATGAGATCAGAACACACAAATCAGTTGCAGGGCTAGGGATTGTGGTATAGTTAAGAAGGCAGAGGTTTGGATTCAGTCTCCGGTACCAAAGTAAATAAATCAACATGTTAGAAACAAAACACTGCCTAAATCTGAGTTTGGTGACACACACCAGCAGAGGAGAAAGGTTCGGTATTTTAAGGTCAACCTGAGATACATTGCAAGATTATCTCAGAAACACCAAAACGGGCTGGAGAGATGGCTCAGAGGGCAAGAGCACTGGCTGCTCTTCCAGAGGTCCCGAGTTCAATTCCCAGCAACCACATGGTGGCTCACAACCATCTGTAATGAGACCTGGTGCCTTCCTTGCCAGCAGTACATTGTATGCTTAATAAATAAATAAATCTTTAAAAAAAAAAAGAATTAAAAAAAAAAAAAGAAACACTAAAACAAAGCCCTGCCTCAAAAATAAAACTTAAAAAACAAAACTCCCCATACGGTGTACTGCACTAACAAAAAAGTTCCACTGGTATCTACAGACACAGAAAAGATTCCTGGATAGAATGACACTATCGTTTCTAAGAGAAAAAAAAATAGATATTTTAGATGGTGTGATGGCTAGTATCAGTTGCCACCTGCCAGGGTATAGAGTCACCTAGGCGACAGCCCTAGGTTAGCTAGTCTAGGTTAGTTGGTGTGGGAAGACCTGCCCTAACTTCCAGACAGCACCCATCGCTCTGCTTTCTGGCTGTGGGGTAGTGAGACCAACCGCCTCAAGCTCCTGTCCAAGGGAGTTACCTTCAGGATGATTGACCCCACTCCCCCACGGTACATTAGAACAGTCAGTAGGCCTTTCCAGCCATGTGTTTACTTCGACTTACATCTTCAGTATTTCTACACACCATATCCAAAAACTGCTTTAGAGACTTATTTACATATCGCCACCTTTAATGCTAAAAGTCAGTTATCTTACAACAAAAATGTTGAGGTCCTTCGTTATGTGGATCACCGTACTGGGAATAAGAAAAGGTGGCAAAAGAAGCATTACTGGCTGATGTCCAGTGCAGACAGTTGGTCAGCAGTTATTTTAAAACTTTCTGTTAAACCTTTTCATTGTAACCTTAAGACATTTTTGTATTCTCATGTGCGGAATCATCAGTACTGATTGAGTCTTAATTAATTGTCAGTCTTTTTTGATAGTATGTAAGTAATGCTGCATCTGATTAATAGATGTTCTACCCCCCTGATAATAGGTTTCTCTACCTACACAGTAACCAGATTAAGCCAAATTGAAAAACAATAACAGCAGGTCTATTTGAGCAAAGTAACTCTCAGGTGGGTTCTCCAGTCTCAGAGATGAGTGCTGGAGAAGCCATACACCCGAACTAAAGCAGGGAGATTATATAGGTTGTAGGGGAGGGGTAATGACATGTTCACCACAGGCCAAGTCTGTGCCCAAATATGGTCAAAAGCGGAACACTTTAGGCGGAGGGGGGGTGGCTGCATGAGAGGAAGTGGCAATAGTTGCCAAGAATGTGGAACTGGGCTTTTTTGGTGCCTTTCTTTGTTGGAGATTCTGAGAGGGCAAGGTTTAAAGAGGGGCGGGGGAGGAAAAGATGAGGCTTTCCAGATCAAGCAAGAGTGAGCTGGAGGTTCTAACCAAACACTGATATTTAGTGGCTGTGTGTGTGTGTGTTTTACTAGGATAACCTAAGTATCACTGAGCTATCCCTGACTGATTTTTAATTTTATTTTGAGACAGCTTTAGTTGCCCGGGCTGGCCCTGGACAAGCACTCCTCCTGCCTCAACCTCCAGAGTAGATGGGATTATAGTTGCCGTACCGCACTTGGTTTTTGTTTTTAACATCTTGAATGTTTTACCTGTCCTGGTTTTGATAGACTTCTGGGGAAGAGGTTTTGTGCTTCATTTTATCCTTTTTTCCTTTAGAGGGATTACTAATAATTTGAGGATCTGATGGTAAATCCATATTATGTTGTTATATACTCAAACTTGAAAACTTTATGCTTATCTCTTTTTTTCTCTTTGTTTTACAAGTGTCAATATACAGTATCTGGTTTTATGACAAGAATGACTGTCACCGCATAGCAAAACTCATGGCTGAGTAAGTATATATATTCCATAGATTAATGAAAGATAAAACATTACTCTGATCCCAACTTCTCTTCAGTACTAACATCTCCTAGTTAATGTATATCCCTCTTAATTTCCTTTTACTGCCAAAAGTGTGACAAAGGCAGATTTTTTTTCTAAAAATTACATATAATACTACTGATCCCTGTGTATTTACAATTGTCTGTTCCCTTTTCATCTGTGTTGTGTACGCATTAGATTTATGTATGTGATTGTTATCTACAAATGTAATTGTTTAATGATTTGATGTCAATACCATTTTTTCAGGATTTGAAAGTTTCCTTTGTAGCATTTATCCATTGTATCCAGTCCTATAGACGGTTCAGTTGAGCAGATACTTAGCTGTGCTTACTGCTGCCAGATTGGCTGGCAGAGAACATCAGGTACATTAGGAGATAGCCTGACCACCATATACAATGACTATGCCAATTTAGACTGTAATGAGTGGTACTGTGTTCGGTAACTTGATACAGATTACGTATTCTGTAGATGAACTTGGTTTGAGCACAGGCTGGGTTTAACAAGTCCTGATCTACAGTTTGTTTTCCAAAAGATATTTAAAACTCACAGTCTTGAAATCTGGAAAATAATTTCCGTTGAATTAATGATCCAAAGGATGACTTCTTGTCCTTGTGCTAGCCTGTAGAAGCCACTTCTTGAGTGACTGTAGTGCAAGACTGCCCATCTGAATTCTGGGAACCCAGGACACTATAGTGCTAGATGGGGTGTGGGATGATTCAGAACGAGAGGAAAGTGTGCAGTGAGTGGTGTGTTCTGGCATATGTTGGCATATGTCCTCTTTAGTTTTTGCTTGAATCGGCAGTGAACTCTTAGTTCTGTCAAATTCTGTTAACTCTCTTCAAGATTTGTGACTGTGTATTTGGAGGGAAATAGTCTTGATTTTTTTTAACTATGTTAATTAATCATCCTGAACGTATAATAGCCTAGTAGCCTCAATTCTAGGCATGTTTACATGTCATTAGAAGGTACACATACGCCGGGCGGTGGTGGCGCACGCCTGTAATCCCAGCACTCAGGAGGCAGAGGCAGGCGGATCTCTGTGAGTTCGAGGCCAGCCTGGTCTAGAAGAGCTAGTTCCAGGACAGGAACCAAAAGCTACGGAGAAACCCTGTCTCGAAAATAAAAAAAAAGAAAAGAAAAAGAAAAAAAGTACACATACAAAGTTCAAGTTATAACCCAGGACTACTGGTGTGGCCTGGTTGAATGCTTATCCACTACTGTTCTGTTGTCTGCTCTGCTGTGAGCTCACAGGACAGACCTGTTGTGCTTACTGCTGGTTGCACCTTGGAGGGCTTTGCTGCCTATGAACTGACAGTCTTGCTAGAGGGAGTGTTGGCTTTCTAGAAACACTTCCTTTTAAAATACTTTTTCTGTAAAGTTATACTACTTTTCAATAATGGCATTCATAGTTTATAGAGGCAAAGATTTATTCTGCTCCTGTTTGTAGGTATGATATAGATCAGGAACATGGGCTAGCATGGGCAAAGGACATGCTAGCTCTGAGATCCTGGGGCCCTGCCTCATGATCTCAACCAAGGCATTTATTTGGTAGCTTGCTATTTTGTAAAGGTGGCAGGTGTATTTAAACTTTGGAATATATTAATACATTTATATTTTCTTCTGTCAATTTAGAGTATTTAGTCCCGAATGAGAGTCTGTCTGAGCTCTAACAACTACTGAAGTTTCTTCTGAGGGCCTCAGAGGCACTCCAGACACTAACCTTAGTGGGTTTTGGGGCTGAGGACAGAAGGCCCATCTGAAAAGACTTCATTGATCCTGGAAATAGGGAACTAGCAAAGGGAATTGAAGGGAGTTACTGGAGTACTTACAGCTGTCTGTGCAGCTTCCCAGTGCCGAGGGAAGGGTTGTGAGTTTACAGTCAGCCTGGATGACAGCACATCCCAGCTATGGGAGGAGGGAAACTTTGTGTCCCAAAACAGCGACTAAAGGGTGCCCAGTTGATAGTGACTTTTTGAGGGCTTGACCTATTTTTATCTGAAGAGAATGCCTCACAAATGTGCCACTAACTGGAGAAATGACCCTGGTCACCAAAGATTGAAGAAAAAGGAGAAGGGGGGGACAAAACCATCTTTCATTGTTGTCTGTCTGCCTGCATGTTCCTCTGTTCTCTGTGTGGTTCGGACTGTCACCCCACTGACTAATGCTACTAAAACTTTGGCATCTTGCACATGTAAACAAGTGAATTTGGGCTAAAGATGAAGGTCATTGGCAAATGTGTAGGCAGACCCTGGGTTTAGTTTCTGGCACCAAAATAAACGAAGCAAGTCTGTCAGTTCACAGTCTGTTAGGTACAGTTCTTGGAACTTCTCTGATAGCCACAATATAATAAAAATCTTTTAACTTAAAGCTGAGAGGCCATGTGGGAAATTGAGTGAGTACCTAAACCTATACTAGATCTAAAATTCAGATGCTGTCTTTGGTCAAAGACAAAATTCTAAACCTTAAAACTTAGAATGTTGAAGTCAGACATGATAGCACATGCCTTAAATTCCTGCACTCAGGAGACAGAGACGGGCAGATCAGTTCCAGGACAGCCAGGACTGTTACACAGAAACCCTGTCTTGAAACCTCCCCCCTCAAAAAACCAAAACAAACAAAGAAAGAACCCTTTAACTGTTTGCTCAGAAATGACTGTATAGACTTTGGAGAGATTGTGAAAGTGTGTTTTAGTCTTGATCTTACTATCTTAGGTGCATGCTTTTGGAGTTTGAGAAGGGAGAGGGGCAAGGGTGCCTCACTTTTCATTGTTGAAGAGAGACCTCATAGTGAAGGCAGCTTACAGTAGAAACACATTTACTGGGGCTTAGGGCTTCTAAGGCTAGATCCATGACTGTCCTGGCAAGGAGCATGGGAGCAGACAGGCATGGCTGGGGCTTAGGGCTTCTGAGGCTAGATCCATGACATCATGGCGAGGAGCATGGGAGCAGACAGGCATGGCACTAGAGTGCCTTTTGTTTTTGTTTAGGTTTTGTTTGGGGTCTTTGGGGTTTGGGATTTGTTGTTTTGTTTTTGACACAGGGTCTCTGTGCTTGCTACTTTTATGTCAACTTGATAACAACCTAGAATCATCAGAGAGGTGAGAAAATACCTAGTAAGGTCAAGCTGTAGGCCATTTTCTTAATTAGGGATTGATGGAGGAGGGCCAGGCCCATTGTGATTGGGATCATCCCTGGGCTGGTGGTCCTGGTTTGGTTTGTTCTCTCTCTCTCTCTTTTTTTTTTTTTTTTTTTTTTGGAGGGGGGGCGTGGTTTGGGTCGGATTTTTTTGTTTGATTGGTTTTGGTTTTCAAAATAGGGTTTCTTTATATAGTCCTGGCTGTCCTGGAATTTGCTGGTCTTGAATGCACAAAGATCCGCCTGTCTCTGCCTCCCAAGTGCTGAGATTAAAGGCGTGCACCACACCCATCTGGTCCCCGGTTCTATAAGAAAGCAGGCTGAAGCCAGGCGGCTAGCAGATCCCTGTGAATTCAAGGTCAGCCTGGTCTACAAGAACTAGCACTGGAACAGACTTCAAAGCTACAGAGAAACTGTATTTCAAAAACAAAACAAAACAAAGATGCAAGGCTGAGCAAGCATTGGGGTGAGCCAGTAAGCAGCACTCCTCCATGGGCTCTGCATCAGCTCTGTCTCCAGGTTCCTGCCCTGACTTCCTTCAGTGATGAACAGGATGTGGAAGAATAAGCACAGTAAACCCTCTTCTCCCCAGTTTGCTTTGGTCATGGTATTTTATCACAGCAATAGGAACCCTAAGATAGTCTCTCTACGTAGCCCTGGCTGTCCTGGAACTTACTATGTAACACAGGCTGGCCTCGAACTCAGAGATCCACCTTTCTCTGCCTCCCAGGTGAGTACTAGGAGTAAACATGTACACCATTATGCTCACCTGAGAGCTTACATCTTATCTATACACACAAGACAGGCTGAGAATGAAACCTCCAAGAACAGAGGCAGGTGGATCTCTGTGAGTTTGAGGTCTCACTGGCCTGGAACCCACCACGCAAGCTAGATTAGCTAGCCAGTGAGTCCCAGAGAAACTACCTGCCTCTAATTCTCTGCTGTGGGGTTACAAGCATGCACCATCATGTTGTTTTGTGTATTTGTATCTGAATGTGAGTGTACATGTATGTGTGCACATGCAGGTAGAAGCCAGGGGTTAATGTCAAGCAGGTGTTATCTCTATCCTCTACCTTGTCTTTTGAGACAGTTTCTCACTAAACCTGTCCCTCACTGACTCAGGTAGATTGGCCAGTGAATTCCAGGGTCTGGTCTGTCTTGTCTCCACTTTCCCCCCAATTAGATTCCAATTCCAAGTGCACACTGCTGCACCTGGTTTCTAAATGAGTGCTGAAGATCCCAATGCTAATGTCTTCACAGCAAATACTTTACCGACTGAACTAGCTCCCAGCTTGTTTGTTTGTTTGGTTGGTTAGTTTTGGGTTTTATTTATTTATTATTGGTTTTTTCAAGACACGGTTTCTCTGTGTAGCTTTGGAGCCTGTAGAGTAGACTGGCCTCACAGAGGTTCCCCTACCTCTACCTCCGGAGTGCTGGGATTAAAGGTTGTGTACCACCACCACCCAGCAGCTCCCATCTTTTTTATGTAAGTTCTGGAGCTCCAACTGGCTTGCAAAGCATGATTTGCTAGCAACTGAGCTATGTCTCTAGTCTTGCTTAGCTCTGCCATCTTTTTAAGATGCAGTATTGTTTAATCTAGTGTGAAGTGATGACTGTCATTGCTGTGTCTCCCATGGGAGTCTTGGGCAGGCTGTCCTAACTGACACTGAGTAACGTAGCCTTATTTCTGTTGCTCGTGTTACTCCTGTTTCTCGTGTCCTTTCAAAATGAGCCTTTTGCTACTGAGTTGTTTGACTCATTGCCTGTGAGATCTCAGTTAACACTGCCACAAGGGACTTGCACCTATAAAATCTCATAGCAGGAAGGCCTAGTCATTGTAGCTTGTGACTGAAATCTGAATGTATTTTTAAATTAGTTGCATTATTAAAATTTATACAGGAAATAAAGTACCCATGTGGTCCCCATCCAGCCTTTAGTTCCTAACAATTTTACTGAAATTGCTCAGTGACTTCAAACCTTTTCTTTGGTGGAGGATGCAAGGAAGAGCAAGGTTGTTATTTAAAATGTAAGCCTGTAAAAAGAGTTGAAGACCCCAACCCTGTCCGTGGCATTCTTAACTTGAGACTTTTGCCTTCGGAACATAAATGAAGAATTAAATAGTGCCAATAAAATATAATACATACCCATAACTACCCTGAGTTTGGTCACCCGTTCAGCACAGAGCCTTTTGTCTGCTTGTAGAGAATTCACCAACAGCCATTTTCAAGGCTAGTTCACAGTATCCTGCTCGGTTTTCCATGTCTTAGTGATGTCCATTCACCACTTACTCCTACTGACTTTGAGTTACTTGTGGGAGAAAAGGAGATGCTTGAACGGATTTCTTAATGGACCTATTTTTACCACCTCCAGAAAGGGGTTCTGTTTTTGCCTACTTAAGGTAAGGGGCTGTTCACTGTTGTGACTAAGATGGTGACATGGGTAAGTCATGTATTTTCTGGAATGAGGTAACCAAGGTTCTTTATCTATTGCAAGGACAGTGTCTTGTGACACTCTTACTTGGAAAGTCGACAAGAGAGTCCCAGAGTCCAGTTGTGTGAAGTGGTTTTTCTGAAACCTGTTTCTCCTCCTATAGTGTGGTAGAAGAGGAGACACGGCGATCCCAGCAGGCTGCTCGAGATAAACAGAGTCCCAGCCAAGCCAATGGCTGCAGCGACCAGAGGCCCATCGACATCCTGGAGATGCTTAGCAGAGCCAAGGATGAGTATGAGAGGGTAAGGCTCTCTGGGTGCTGACCAGGGAATACCAAAGGAGAGAGAGCATCCTGCTGGAGTCTCGGAGACAGGCAGAGTCACTCCAGTGCCCGCAGCAGTCCTCAGTTTAGAAAAGAAGAGGGTCTACAAGATCAAACCTAACAGACTGAGGACAGTCCGCTTCCCTCAGAGTGCGTGGTTAGGGAGGAATCATACAATCCGTTCTCTGTTCCTGTGGTCATCATAGCATTACCGTGGGAGAAGATGGTCATGGAGGGTGGAGGCTGATGCTCAACGGGTATCTCAGGGAAAGTGTCACAGCGCCTCCTCACCCCTGCAGTCCTATTCAGTGCTAGATGGCCTTGGGGATTTATGTGGATTTTTTAAAACAGTCTGGTAGCCGGGCGGTGGTGGCGCACGCCTTTAATCCCAGCACTCGGGAGGCAGAGGCAGGAGGATCTCTGTGAGTTCGAGGCCAGCCTGGTCTACAAGAGCTAGTTCCAGGACAGGCACCAAAAACTACAGAGAAACCCGGTCTCGAAAATCCAATCAATCAATCAATAAATAAATAAATAATAAAAAAATAAAACAGTCTGGTAATTTGTGCCCCTTAATAGTAAATGGCACATTTGTGTTCTGTCATTGAGCCCATCATTTGGAATTTTACCCACATGTGACACTTTTCTGAAATTCGGTGTTATCTGTCTCGTTTGTTTGGAGGCATGACTCTTTTTTTTCTCTTTTTTTGGGGGGGGGACGGGGGTGATCTGGGAATATTTTGTCTCGTAGTTGTTTTTTGTTTTGTTTTTTTCTGGACCAGGTTTCACGGCTTAGTTGTGACTGGCGCGGACTGTCCTTGAACTCTCAGAGATCCACCTACCTTTGCCTTCCAGTGCTAGGTTTAAAGGTGTGTGTCATCAATCTGACTGTCTAATTAATTTTTGCTTTTGTTTTGTTTTTCTTTTGGCTTAGGTTTTACTTTTTCGAGACAACATTTCTGTTTGTAGCCCTGACTGTCCTGGAACTCTGTAGACCAGGCTGGCCTCTAACTCAGAGATCCAACAGCCTCTGCCTCCCATGTGCTGGAATTAAAGACATCCACCACCACCAAATGGCTAAATCATGATTGTTAAAAAAAATCAAATAAAAATAAAATTTGAGGTTTGTTTATTTTTTGTTAAAAACGGCTTGGTCCAAAGGTTAACTAATTTTCCATAGATCTCGTCTCATAATACCTTTGCAATTCTCGTTAGCTGTCTGTGTTCATGGGTGTTGATCATTACTACCTGAGTGGTAACTGGGTCGAAGTCCCTTTAAGACAGAAACTGTACTGTCAGTAGGACAGATGTTGCAAGAAATGGCCTTGGCTTACATCTCTGGCTGAGAAGCAAAAAACCACAAAAGGAAAGAAGGCTTCTTTTTTAAATCTTTTAGCACTTTTCCTGGAGTTGAGCATGCTCTCCACTACTGCACCCAACCCCTAGACACTAGAAACTCTAGTGTCAAGTGCACAATCTGAAAATCTGATAAGGTTTCTATTTTCAATTACTGCAAAAGCAAATCATACAGAAAGCATCTTCTATTGAAAAAAAAAAACATGCTGGAATACATAAGATGTTATGCAAAGTTAGATTCAAATGAAATGCTTGAAGATTTGTTAAATCTTTAACATTTTACTTATAGGGCTTTCTTTTTGTCTTTAAAGACTATAAATAAGCAGAACTTCCTTAATAAAAGCTCTGCTTTCTGCCTTGTTTGCCTGTCTTGGCATATGGAGCTGCCATTGGAAATGGCTCCGGATCTCAGTGTGTAGATGACTCTTCCCTGGCAGCACGTAGGCAGACGGTCTCTCTGTGTCTTCTTGGTGGACTTAAGAGAGTGGCAGCCAAGGGCAGGAAGGATAGGCAAGGCCTCAGGTTTAATGAGATTCACTTTCAATTCTAAATCTTCCCTGTTCAGACAGTTTATATAAGATAATCATCTCCCCCCCCCTTGGAGGGTCTCAGACTTGGCCTCCTGACTGTTGAAATCACACTGTACACTACCACAACAGCACAAATATTTCATATAATGAAAGACAGCTAAAGCCACTGACTTTACAGCTAGCCCAGTTTGCATTGCTTCTAGCCACAGGACATAATCCTGGATTTTGATTCTTTTTTCCAAGTTTTGTGGGGAAAAAAAATTTAAGAACAGTATTTTTAATTGTTCTTAAGTGTAGGAATACCATTATTTTTCCCAGGCAAACAATTCATAATGCTGTAGAAAACTTTATGTTCAACAAGTAGTAAACAGCCGGGCGTTGGTGGCGCACGCCTTTAATCCCAGCACTCAGGAGGCAGAGGCAGGCGGATCTCTGGGAGTTCAAGGCCAGCCTGGTCTATAAAAGGAGTTCCAGGACAGGCTCCAAAGCTACAGAGAAACCCTGTCTCGAAAAAAAAAAAAAAACAAGTAGTAAACAAAAGGAAGGGAATGTAGTAATTCTGCCAGCTAGAAAGAATCATTGATAATTCTTGTGTCCTTCCAAAATTCTGTCCAAGTGTGTAGTTTATGTATGTTAGGATTTTTTTGTTTGTTTTTCAAGACAGTTTCTCTGTGTAGTCATGGCTATCCTAAAAATTTACTCTACAGACCAGACTGGCCTCGAACTCACAGAGATCTGCCTTCCTATGCCTCCCAATTGCTGGGATTAAAGGAGTGCACTACTACTCCCAACTGGAACTTTACATAAATAATACCCTAGATTTCTCTTAATTCCTTTTTGGTCTTTCAAGATAGGGTTTCTCTGTGTAGCCTGCTCTGTAGACCAGGCTGGCCTAGAACTCAATGGAGAATCTGCCTGCCTCTGCCTCCCAAGTACTGGAATTAAAGATGTGAGCCACCACTGCCTGCCTTAAATTTTGTTCTTAAGACCTCAGCAATACAGACCCATAACTAAATCACCAAATATCACATTAATCTTCTCCTAAGATTAATTACTTGAAATAGAATTAGTAGATTAGAAGGTTTTCGTTAGGTGAGGCTCCAGATTCATTGTGTAGACAAGGAAGACCTTGGACTTCTGCTTCCAGTCCCCGAGTGTTACAACTATAGGCATGGGCCACTACAACCCATTTTGAACCTCCTCAAAGATTTTGTGAAATATTATCCTCTAACAAATTTGTTTGTGATTGGACATATCTCCTACTAAATTTTATGACTGGTGGCCATCATCAACACAGAAAATGGACCTTGAACAGAGACTCTTACAGGTACCACGCCCTGAAGTGCCTCAGACTGGCTACTATGGTGCCCACGAGGTGCCCGTGTGTCTGAGCGTTATACCTGCTTTGAAGTGTTCTTAGGGACAGCATTATGTTCCTGAGTGACTTTTGAAGACCCTGGTAGAGTAAAATATTTTATGGCCTTTTACAGATCATTTTCACCTTAACTCAGATGGGTGACATGAGTTGACTTCGTGTTCTGGAACTAGGCGTAGTAACACATGCCTATGATCCCAGGAAGGCAGAGACTGAAGGTCAGGGTTCAAGACCAGCTTTAGTTACTTAGTAAGTTTCAGGCTAGTCTGAAGGAACTCTGTCTTTTTTTATTATTATTATTATTAAATACTCTTTATTGATCTGCATTTGTGAGGATAAACAATGGACTCAGTAGAAAGAATATAAAACATATCAGGGCTTTATTCTTAACCAAGAGCCAACAGCAGTCCTCCTGTGAGTGAGACCTGGCCTCTGCTGTGTCCACTGTGCTCAGCCAAGCTCAGGGAGGCTGTGGATGGGCACAGCTCCTGCTGCTGCCTTGCCTCCTCCAGCTCCTCCTGGGTCCTCTGGCTCCTTAAGCGATAAAAGGAAAGCCCTTATTTTGTGGGACTCATTTCCAAAATGAAGTTCCAGGTTCTCTCATTAAAATTTCCTGTGGTATCAATGATTAAAACAGGCCTGCTGTTGGCTTGTGTTTCTTGGTTATATCACCTTAATGTCACTAGGAGTCCTGTAATCCTGCAACTGGGGTTTGCCAAGAAGCAGTTTCAGGTAGGTCTGCTATTGCTTTAGATGTCAATACAGTTGACAACCCAGAGTGGATTAGAACGGACGTAGGGTTTCCCTGCCGTTATGTGGGACTCTGTCTTAAAAAAAAAAAAAAAAAAAAAAAAAAAAAGATGTTCTAAAATAATATAAGAATTATCATTTGAATAGGAGAAATGCATCATTCTATCTATTCAGTTAATATTTGAGTCCCTAGTTCTCTGTTGAGCATGTTTCTGAAAAGTATATCAAGAAAATTAACTTTTATTTTTCTTGTTAGAATTGTTCTGTTGTGTGGTGAAGTTTAGAGATGTTTCTTGTTTTGCTGTTTGTTTTTATTGTTAGTCTGACATAGACAGTACTTAACAGAAGCTGGAACAGATCTCTAAACTGTGACTTAGATTTCCAAAACATCATAACTGCCTGTCCATCAGTCGTCATCTTTAAGGATTCTTGTGTATGTTACATTGCCTTGTGTTTATTTTTTCAGTATTAAGATTTGAACCTAGGACCAACCAAAGATTCTTTTTAATAACAAAAATATTTTCACTTGCAGTATCACCTTTTTTTGGCTTTGGTCATTTGAGACAGGGTTTCTCTGTGTAACATCCTTGGTTGTCCTGGAACTTGCTTTGTAAGCCAGGTTGGCCTCGAGCTCACAGAAGTCTGCCTGCTTGTGAGTGCTGGAATCAAAGGAGTGCACCACCACGCCTGGTGCAACATCACTTTTAGCAAGTGCAAATTTAAATGGTATTGAAATGGATTGGGGTGTCCGTATACATACATGTCCACATAAAATGAATTTTAACCAAACTGTTGTAACATCTAATTCAAAATTCAGCTCAGACTGGTTTGTACATGTAAATGGAAAGAAACATCAGACTGATCCCTGAATTCTGGAAGGGTGGCAGTACATGTTTGTTACGCAAGCATGAGGACCTGAGCAGGACCCCCAGCTGTGGGTTCAGGACAGTACTGGGGAGGCAGAGACTAGAGGATCTCTGTGACTTGGTGGCTGTCCAGTATAGCAGAGTCTGTGAGTGTGACACCTGTCTCAATAAAGGAAAGAGTGACTGAGGACATCCAGCTTCAACCCCAGCCTTCATATGCACACATTTGCACACAAAATCCACATGTACATGCACAAGAAAAAACTAAGTCAAGTGTGGTTGTCACACCTGTAATCTCAGAACGTTAGAAGACTGAGGCAAAAAGACCATGAATTCAAAATCAATCTGAAATGCATAGCAAGACTGTCTCAAAAAGAGGGAGAGAGGGAGGGAGGGAGGGAGGGAGGGAGGGAGGGAGGGAGGAAGGAAGGAAGGAAGGAAGGAAGGAAGGAAGGAAGGAAGGAAGGAAGGAAAACTTTTAGAAGAAAACATTTGCCAATTATACCCTAATTGTCTTTGCCTAGGTATCTACTCTAGTGAGATGAAACTCGTCTGCACAGTTATTCAAGCTATGTTCATGACTGACTGGGGAGAGTTCTCAGTGTTCAGACAGTTTAGTGTACAGTGTAAGGACCAGGGTTTGATTCCCATCACCCCCATAAGAAAGCATGCCTTGTCAGCCTGTACCCTCAACAGGTACAGATGGGATGGAGGAACAGAGGCTTCAGAATTTGGACTTAAAAATTAAGGATTTGCTGGCCAAACAGTGTTTGGCCAAAACAGTGAGACGAGAGTGAGCCCAGGTTCATTGTGAGAGGGAGTGACCCGAGATCCTCCTCTGGCTTCCTTCTGCACAGGTGCTCACCCATGTCCACACACATGATTACTACACATAGACAGATAGCTTTTAGAGATTGAAAGGGTGCTGGAGAGATGGTTCAAGTGGTCAGAGCACCTGAGCAACTGGTTCAGTTCCCAGGACCGACAGTTCACATCATCTTTAACTCCAGCTCCAGGAGATCCAGTGCCCCATTCTGACCTCCCCGCGTACAATGCACATACATACATGTAGACAAAACACTCATGCACATAAAATAAAAATCTTTAAAGGTGAAAATAATCCAGATGTTGTATGCTTGGCATTTGAAAAGGAACGAGCTGTTGGTATTATAAATTAGCTTGCATGAACCTTAAAGGTATTATGCCATGTGTCAGAAGCCAGTGCAGTGCTTGTATTCCATTCTACTTTATGTAGCAATTTTAAAAGATAAAGCCATGGCAGAGAACAAACTGCTGGTTTCTTGGAGTGCTCAGGGGCATGATCTCAGCGGGCTGTCAGAGATGGGCATGCAGGTCGAGCTGTGGCTCCCAACAGTTAAAGGTATCCTATGTAACTTAAGTTATGGAAAAATCTGGTAGAAAAATGATATCTTTTTCTTAAAATGAGTGATTAAAACCAAAATGGTTGGAGCTACCATATATAGACATAGATTCTTCACTTTATAGAAATTTTATAGAAGTTATAAGAATTGATAGAAACATTATGAGGTTTTTTGCTTATTTTTTAATTAAGGAATTTTTTGATAACTTCAAATGTAAACCAAATTTTAGACAGCAATCCTTTTTCAGATGATAGACTTTTTCTTTTAATTCTTTTCCAAGAATCAGATGGGCAGCTCAAATATCTCCAGCCCTGGGTTACAGCCAAGCACTCAGCTCTCCAATCTGGGAAGCACCGAGACTCTAGAAGAGACACCCTCTGGGTTACAAGATAAGGTTTGTACAGCTAAAGCCCTAGCCTTGTCAAAGTAACAAAGCAGTGACATTTTAGGATTTGAACCACTGGGCAAGCTTGGTTCATCACTTGTCTGTCAGATCATATGTGTGACATCATAATGACATGTCCCCAGCTCCTTCCCCAGGCCCATGAAACTCTCATCTGGACTGTGCAGCAGCCTCCTTTCTAGTCGCCTAGCTTTTGTTCTTGACACTGCTTCCTTTCTCTGTGCTCACCCAGACAAGCAGAATGAGCTGCTAAAGCCTAACTTTCGTGCCTCTCCTTTTACAGCTTCCCATGGGGTCCTGTCTCACTCATAACAATGGCCCACAAGACTCGACCTGGCATCTGTCTGTGCCAACAATTCTATTATCTCCTTGCCCACTGGTTCCTGCCTCGTTACAGCACTCTGACCTGTGTGCGTTTGGAGGGCACAACCACTTCAAATGCCATTCTTTAGACCCCACCTACCTTTTTGTTTTATTGTTTTGTTTCGTTGTTTGGTTTTTGGAAACAGGGTTTCTTTGTGTAGCCCTGGCTGTCCTGGAACTCGCAGACTGGCCTCAAACTCACAGAGATCCTCCTGTTTCTGCCTCTTGAACACTAGAATCAAAGATACGCACCACCACCTGGCTCATTTTATGTTGTAAGCAGAGTTTCTCCTTAGCTCGCCATGGCTGACTAGACTAGCCAATAAGTCCCTGTGACCCTACCCCTGCCTCACACTGGGCTTACAAGCCCAAAACTGAGCGGGAAACTCCCAAATGTGAAGGCTGTGAAGCTGTATAGCAAGACTTTGTCTCAAAAACATGAAATAAAGTAAAACTATATCTTTTTTTCAGCTACAACCAAGGAATTATAAAATATTGAGATTTGGATTTTGTCAAAAGCTGCGTGATTGTCTGAAACAATTATAAATCCTTCCTCTGCCCTTACACAGAAAGACAATCTGTTTAGTAACACTGCCATCTAGTGTTGGGTAGAGATGATGCTGCCAAACCTTGGTATTGAATCCCATTTCATGAGGACTGCTGAGGGGGATTTAGGTCAGTGCAGTGCTGGCCATGCAAGCATGAAGGCCAGGGTGCGGGTCCAGCATCCACACGAAAGCTGAGCTTGCTGGTGCACTGAGGAGGCAGACAGAGACAGGCTTCTAGAGCTCGTGGGGCAGCCGCTCTAGCTGAATGGTGAGTCCTGGTTCCTAGGGGACGACATCGGACATTGACTGTGTCCTTCACAAACGTGCACGTTACCTACGTTTGTATACCACATGAACTTGTCTATATACCACAAATACAGCTCACAAAAAATGCATTTCAATTTCATAATACACTTGTAAAATTCTCTTGGTAATATTTCTCTGGTGTGGTTTGTTTAGTTTTTTTCATATGATTTAATTATTCCTATTTTTTAACATACAAATATGACTTCTTACCTGAAATTTCTGCAGAGTAGCCCTAATACTTCATTTTCCAAAATAGATCTAAATGTGGTGTATATACATAACAGTATGATTTTATAATCTACATTAATTTGCATTAATGAATATGAATATTGTTTTCCATTACTTCCCTTTGGTTTTGTTTGAGTTAACTTGGCTGGATTGGATTAGAGACTAGAGGATAGTTTCATCTAGCTGAGAACGCATTAGGTGTCTGAGGTGCCTTTGGACCTCGCCTCCTCCCCACTGTCCCCTGGCTTCTAGTGTACAGCTCTGCTCCACTCTCAGCTCGGTGGTGAGGACATTGTTTGGAAATTTTGTTTTATTTGATTTGGTCTTGGTTTTGGTCCAGTGTGGAACACACTGTGTACGCTAGGCTTACCTTAAATCCAGACTAATTCTCCTAGCTCCACTCGCCATCCAGGGTTACAGGCAGTTCTTATCACACAATCTTGAACCATTTTTTTATCATAAAGAATTTTTTTAATTACTGGACATTGAGCAATCAGGAAGCTGAAACATGATTGTTGAAAACTTAAGGCCTACCTGGATACATCCCCCAAAGAGTATAAGCGACCCAAGATCTGATGTGTACATAGCTTGGTAGCAAAACTGTGAGATAATTATCACATATGGTTATGTGATTGGTTATGTAATTTTTATCTTTACAATTCTGTAAATTTTCCAGTTAGTACTAAAGAATTTAACCTTGATAATTTTTATTTAGAATTTGGGCTCTAGAGAAGTAAATATATGAGGAAATTGAGCCATGTGAATTATTATTATTCCTTTTTACTTCTACAATTTAAAAAGACATTTTGATGTAGCTTCACTGTGTAAGAGATCTTTCAGTGTTCGAGGCCAGCCTGGTCTGCATAGTGAGTTCCAGGACAGTCAGGGCAGTAGAGAAACCCTGTCTCAAAATAAAATAAAACCACTCCAGATTCAGAATCTCACTTTAACCTTAAGAGCACAGCAAAAAGAGGAATAAAGAATACCCTCTGCACACACACATGCTGGAGCAGGTTCCCCACCGAGCCCTTCCCCTAGCTCCAGTCTTCAGTGTGGATGGATGGGTCCCTGGCATTTGAGGGCACGGAGCAGCAAAGGCCTCATAATAATGGGTGAGATTGTTTCGGGTATTTAGGTTCCTGCAGTTTAGTGCTAGCTTTTTGTGGAGAACAGTAAAAATTAATTTCTTAGACTTTGGTCCCCTTTCTTGCTGGGATCATGTCCCGGTATGTCAGTAACAAAGGGCACTTCGGCCCAGGGAGCTTTGTTGTGATACCAGTGCCCCTTAAGTGTAGCTAAGTTCACCAGGGGAACAAGTAAGCTAAACTATTGCCTAGAACTCCACAGTACAGACTTTGTTAGAAGCAGATTTCTATCCTTGACCTGGAGAGCCTTTGATAGGCGCTGCAGAATCCTTCTGCATCCTAGGTTACCCCAGGCATTTTTTTCTCCTTGCTTCTACATATTTCTATGTAATGAAAAAGTATTTTGGTTACAGTTGTTCACAGAGAGTTCTTCCATTGTGTTGTTTGATTTTACTTTTTAGTCTGCTTCATCTGGGCACAAGCATCTGACAGTAGAAGAGCTGTTTGGAACCTCATTGCCAAAGGAGCAGCCGGCAGTCATGGGTCTAGAGTCAGAAGACGTGGAGAAGCTGCCCGGAGATACAGCGCAGAAAGAGCCCAGCTCATTCCTCCCATTTTCCTTCGAGCAGTCAGGGGGAGCACCTCAGACTGAAAACCTGGGTGTCCATTCTGGCGCTCGCCACACAGTCCAGCCTGAAGCCACCACCCCGGTGCTCATCACTCCTGCCTCCATTGCACAGGCGGGTGAAAAGCATGCCCCAAGCTACACGATCCCGCTAAGCCCTGTCCTCAGTCCCCCTCTGCCAGCCGAAGCTTCTGCCACACAGCTTCCCCACTTACCTCGGAATAGTACCTTAATGCAAGCAGTGAAGACCACACCTCGACGGAAGTCTCCACTCCTGAACCAGCCGGTCCCTGAGCTCAGCCACAGCAGTCTGATTGCTAGCCAGAGCCCCTTCAGAGCCCCAGGGAGCCTGTCGAGCACAGCTGGCACGCCACTCCCAAGCGTTGATCTGCTCCAGAAACTCAGGTTGACCCCACAGCATGACCAAATACAGGCACAGCCGCTTGGAAAAGGTGCAATGGCACCCAACTTTTCAGCAGCTGGACAACTGGCCACCCCTGAGAGCTTCATAGAGCCTCCCTCTAAGACAGCAGCAGCAAGAGCAGCAACCTCAGCGTCCCTGAGCAACATGGTGCTTGCTCCAGCCCTTCAGGTAATGGCAGGAAGGAGTGAAGGGATTAAACTGCAAGAGCCTTAGTTTTAAGTGATGTGACACACTTGTGTGCATGTGTCTGTGTGCGTGTGTTATTTTGTACACTAGCCACCCCCACCCTGCCCATGGTCAGTAGTAACTGAATTTGCTATAGGAACAAACCTGGGGGAGTTAGCACTGGGAGATGAATAAATTGTAAATTAAGGAGTTTGAGTTTTGTTCTCAGACCTTGGAAGGCACTGAAACACTCTGAATGACATATGCCTTGCTGGAAATGGCAGAAACAGGAGTCAGGCCATTCGTTACAGAATAAGGGGACAGTCACTTGGGCCTGAGCAGTAGGGGCCTGTGTTGGGCAGTGTGGACAAGGGTTTTTTTTAAATGTCCAGTCAGTGAGGCTTCATGGTAGAGTGATGTAGAGGGGAAAGGAGCCGAGTTTGTGTGAGTGATGCCTGGTCACAACCGGAAGGGAGTGGAGTGGCTGCTCTGTGACTGCTGACTGCATCAACCGAAGGAGCATTCCGCTCTAGGGGCAGGGTTGTGTCAGGAGGTAGGATCCTGCTCTTTTTCTTTGCTGTGATAAAATACCAGAAGAAGCCTAGAGAAGGAAGTTTCCTTTGGTTTCTGATTGCGAGGGAAAGGGTCTGTCCCAAGGCTCAGTTAATCTGGAAGCTCAGGCGGTGCCTTCTCCACGATCAGCCCTAAAAGACAGCACAACACTCTTGCATGCTGCCTGGTAGAAACACTTACATATGTGTAAATACTCACTTAGATGGGAATAACTGATTTTAAGATCTTGCTTTTGCAAAGAAAAGAAAACTTGCAGCTGCTTAAGAGGCTGAGGCAGGAAGAATGTAAGTTCAAGGCCAGCCTGCACGCTAGACAAACAAACCCCAGAACTGAGGCTATGGTCACTAGTACAGTCTGCCTGACTCGCAAGCCCTGAGTTCAGCCCCACCACACTTCTTAGAGCCACCTGAAAGGTTCTGCCAGCACATCTTCCCAGGGGACTCCACGGGTCCTCGGCCCAAAGCTCTCATGGTGGAGAGGAGTCCTTGGTTGCATTGCCAAGAAGTTTCTCTCAGCCTCTGAACCATTCCTTGTTGATAAGTAAGATTTGTCACCACTAACTGTCTGTTCTTTTCCATTAAACATTTCAGTCTATGCAGCAAAACCAGGATCCTGAAGTATTTGCCCAGCCTAAGGTGTTGCCCAGCGCCGTCCCGGTAAGAATCCCGGGGTGTGTGTGTGTACGTACGTACACAGGGCCAGCGCTGACTTTAGGTGTCTTCCTTAGTTCTTCTCCACTTTATGTGCTGAGCCAGGGCTTCTGGTTGAACCTAACCAAGTTGTTGTCCCCACTTCCTGTGCACTGAGATTGCAGGTGGGCCACCACAGCCATCCAGATTTTTTTTTACATGTTTCTGGGAATCCAAACTCAGGTCCTCTCAAGCTAACCTAAAGCAGGCATGGCAAGCACTTCACCATTTCCCTAGCCCTGGGACTTCCTTTTCTCTGAAAAGCACATTGAACATTTTTTGGTTCTGTTGGTGTAAAGTCCACTCTTACCACCTTAGTGAAAGCTGAGGCGCTCAAGCTCTGACCTGTCAAGGTGTCCCTTCTAGAACTGAGGTGCTGAGCCTTACAGACCTTCTGTTAACTCTACGGAGACATCAGCATTGACTGCAGCGGGCAGGTCAGCCATTGGGTGGGCCATTGGCCTTATTTGTAACTGGGTGAGTGCTGGGCACCATATCAACCTTGACCTGGAAAAGCAGAGAGTCCCTGCAGACAACCACTGTGCTGCACAGCCCCTCACTAGGCCTGCACACTTCACCCCTTCTTTCCAACACTGCCCTGGTTTTGACACGTGCTGTCCACCAACCCTGAAAGACACAGTTCTGCTGTGTCGCTTGCTTGCCTGCTGCTGAGCCTGTACCCTCTCCTGAATTCAGAAGTTCTCCTCTGTCTGCTTCAGGAAAGCTTGTCCTCTTGTGGTCATCAGGAGATGCTCCCAGCCCAGTTCTATAGCAAAAGCAAAGAGCTGGAGAGTTGACTCAGCAGGTGCTGAGCACCAATGGTGCCTCTCTTTCCTGAGGATCTAGCTGTAGTTCTCAGCATGCACTGGCAGCTGTCACTCTAATTCCAGAGGATCCAATGCCCTCTTCTGGTACACAGGCATACATGCAGGCAAAGCACCCATACACATAAAAGGAAAAGCACACATAAAATCATTTTTCCTTCTTTTAATTGTTTTTATCAAGCTATATATTTTTCTCCACTCCCCTCCTACCCTCTCCCCTGGTCCCCATGCTCCCAATTTACTCAGGAGATCTTGTCTTTTTCTACTTCCCATGGAGATTAGATCCATGTATGTCTCTCTTAGGGTCTTCTTTGTAAATTATGTTTAAAAGCCACTTATGCGTGAGTACATGTGATAATTGTCTTTCTGTGTCTGGGTTACCTCACTCAATATGTTTTCTAGATCCATCCATTTGCCCACAAATTTCAAGATGTCATTATTTTTCTCTGCTGTGTAGTACTCCATTGTGTAAATGTGCCACATATTTCTTATCCATTCTTCAGTTGAGGGGCATTTAGGTTGTTATGACAATGCTGCTATGAACATAGTTAAACACATGTCCTTGTGGCACGATTGAGCATCCTTTGGGTATATACCCAAAAGTAGTATTTCTGGGTCTTAAGATAGGATGTTGTTTCCTAATTTTCTGAGAAACTGCCATACTGAAATTCAAAGTAGCTGTATCGGTTTGCACTCCCACCAGCAATGCAAGAGTGTTCCCTATACCCCACATCCTCTCCAGCATAAGTTGTCATCAGTGGTTTTGATCTTGGCCATTCTTACAGGTGTAAGATCAAATCTCAGTGTTGTTTTGATTTGCATTTCTCTGATGGCTAAGGATGTTGAGCATTTCCTTAAGTGTCTTTCAGCCATTTTAGATTGCTCTGTTGAGAGTTCTCTGTCTGGGTCTATACCCCATATTTTTTTATTGGATTATTTGTTCTTTTGATGACCAGTTTCTTGAGTTCTTTGTATATTTTGGAGATCAGCCCTCTGTCTGATGTGTGGTTGGTGAAGATCTTTCCCATTCTGTAGGCTGTCGTTTTGTCTTGTTGACCATGTCCTTTGCTTTACAGAAGCTTCTCAGTTTCAGGAGGTCCCGTTTATTAATTGTTTCTCTCAGTGTCTGTGCTGCTGGGATTATATTTAATAAGTGGTCTCCTGTGGCAATGTGTTCCAGTGCACTTCCCAATTTCTCCTCTATGAGGTTCGGGCTCACATAAAGTCTTAAGGAAAGGCAGACGGTGGCTCAGATAAGAATCCTCAGATTCAGATAGTGGAAAGTGAAGGCCAAGCCAAGACTGTCCTCTGGCTTCCATCCCTGCTCCATGGAGCTCACAATGGAGTACACAGAGATTTTAAAAAGAGACCAGGAGTATGGGGCACCTCTTTAATCCTGTACTTGGGAGATATGATGTAGGTGGGTCTTCTATCTGTTGCTTTCATTGGTTAATTAATAAAGAAAACTGCTTGGCCTGATAGGGCAGAACTTAAGGTGGAGTAGACAGAACAGAATGCTGGGAGGAGTAAGGCAGTGAGGCAGACACTATAGCTCTCCTCTCCAAGATGGATGCAGGTTAAGATCCTTCCCGGTAAGCCACCACCTTGTGGTGCTACACACATTAATAGAAATGGGTTAATCAAGATATGAGAGTTAGCCAGTAAGAGGCTAGAGCTAATGGGCCAAGCAGTGTTTAAATGAATACAGTTTGTGTGTTATTTCGGGTGTAAAGCTAGCCAGGTGGTGGGACACAGCCCGCCGTTCCTTCTACATTTGGCATCTACAGAGATAGAATTTTGGGCCAGTCTCATCTACATTGTGAGTTCTGAGGTAGCAAAGGCTGCAGAGTTTTTCTTTCTCTAAAAGAAAAACGAGGATCTAAGAGTTTATTTAGCTCTGCTCTGCGTCAGTCTTGTGCTATACTAGCTCTGCCATCACATGTCTCTCGTGTGGACTTGGATGCCTGCTCCTGCCGCAGTGCGAAGTGACTGCTGCTCTGTCGTTCCTCCACAGATGGCAGGTCCCCCGCTGGCTGCTGCAGCAACCACAGCAGTGTCCTCTGTCCTGCTGTCCCCCAGTGTGTTCCAGCAGACCGTTCCCAGGTCCACAGACCTAGAGCGGAAAGCAAGCTCTCCCTCCCCGCTCACTGTTGGGACACCAGAAAGTCAGAGAAAGCCTTCCATTATTCTCAGCAAGTCTCAGCTCCAGGACACACTGATACATCTAATAAAGGTATGGAGGGGGTCAGCTTAGCTTCTAATTTTGTATCTCAGCAAAGTACAAATTCAGATGGCTGCCTGGGAGAAAGCTCGCTCTTTCAGGATATGCGCTCCTGGTGGGGTGATGACCGTCACTGTCATTGTCTCTGCGTTTGGGGAGTTAGCTGCACCAATCATGTTTGTGTCCTCCTAAGCTGTCAGTGACACGATCAGTTCTGAAGAGGTAGCTGACACTGTGCCCCCCCCCCCCGTCTCTTCCAGAACGACTCTAGCTTCCTCAGTACACTTCATGAAGTCTACTTGCAGATGTTGACCAAGAACAAAGACAACCACAACGTATGACTGGAGTACAGTCCATGTGAAGGTGGAGGGCGCACCTCAGAAACAAGCAGGTGTCTCGTGGGCCATCTGACTAAAATGTGGAGCTTTGAGAAGCCTGAGTGTGAGCCTTTGAGAGAGCCTTGGTCCTTAAGGATGTTTTCTAGAACATTCTCAGTGATGATGGAGGTTTCACTGTGAAGCATCACCAGCAGACCTTTGTTTGACAAAAACAACAAAACAGACCATTGTGTTGAGTTCCGTGGGTGTGTGTGGAAGGAGGAGCCACCAGCCTTGCAGCAGAGCTCAGTGGAGCCCATGCCCTCCCTCTACTTCCGGCCCTACAAGCTCTGAACTGAATGTCAGCTCCACAAAGTAGCTTCAAGTTTTAAGGATCAGAATTTAAGTTGATTCTTTAGAAGGTATTGTTCAAGTGAAGTATGTTTTCTATGAGCACCCGCTTGGGCCTTAACACTTCTGGGATTTCTTTGTGTTTCGTTACGTGTTCCTGGTCCCACCGTGCTCAAAGGCCAGCGAAGCACGGCTGTTTGGTTAGGGCCCGGCTGGGCTCTGGTGGAGGAGACACGGAACCTTGGAAGCAGAGTCTGGGCTGCCGAGATTCCAGTCCTACCAGAAGGCTCCACTTTTAGTAAACTCTCCAGTGGTTTGGAAGTGTCAAGTTTGTGTGTGAAGCTCAGCCTTATTTTCCTTTTCTGTCTAAACAGTTAAAGTTATTGTTGATTGTTTCCTTGACGCTTTGACAAAAGGACCAGTGGACCGATCTGACAAAGCCATTCTGGTTCCATTCCTCCAGTGTGCTGAGAGCAGTTTTAAAGCTATGCAGGAAAGGGAGCTGCACTCACACTGCCCTTCCTTTGTGTGGAAGACGAGGCAGAGCACACGTGAGCCGCCGAGCCTCCCCAGTGTATCCTAGGCTGGGAGCTCTTCCAGCCCTGGGCGACTGTGAAGACGCTTTGTGATGCTGCTATCGATCTGCCATGGTTTCTATTTATTCTTTTATGGCATGTAATGGTGGTTAGTAATATTTTAATGTAGAATTTGATTATTTCAGCAATAGTAATTTTGAGATATTCTTTGAATGAAAAGTGTCTGTTTCTCTGATACAGGTCATTTTGTAGTGTTTAACCAATTAAGATGCACTGCTTACTCTCCTGAGCAATTTAATGCTGGGTAAGAACCCAGCTAGCATAAGGATTCGCTGTGAATAATGCAGACAGGCGCGACAGTTCCGCGGGAGCAGTCGCTCAAGCTTTAATGGGAACTCAATCAAAGGCTCATCAATTTCTTTCTAGCTGAAATTTTAGATAATTACTTATTAATTACTTATTTTAGTTTGGTCTTAGTTTTTTAGCCTAGAGACTCCTTGGATCGGCTCCTGCTGATCTCCACATGCTTCCTGGACAGCGTTTCTGCGTCTCGGTCCAGTGTCTCCTCTTGCTGTCTATCTAGTTTTGTGTGCAGTGTGCAGAATTCAGGGAAGCCTACTTTTTCGTACTCAATTAGGGATAGTTTGTTTTCATGATAGTGTATAAATTTAGCAACCAAAAATTAATTGTTCATATGTCATCTAAGGAAGATAAAAGTTTAGTGAGATGACGTGTTGCTGACAGTAGGAGGTGCTGGTCAAGGGACCACGGGCTTGTGCTTATAAAGGGAACACTCTGTAAGTGTGGTCGCCCGGGTGTGGCTTCAGTGCACATCAGTGAACGAGAGTCGGCGTCCTCCTTCCAGTAGGAGTTTGAGTTTAGCGATGCCTTTGAGTGTGTGTGATATCAGAGAGAGGAGTGGGTGCTTTGAGAGCATCTGCAATCAGATCTGCTACTTTTCACCCTGAATCCTAGGAATGCCTAAGACAAACCTGAAGTAGAATCTCCTAGAAGGCTTCCTCAGTGTAAACATAAACTTTCAAGTGCCGAAGTGATGGAGACTTGAAAAGGGTAAATCTATTTCAACTCTCAGATTTATATATTCCAAGCATTTACTTCAGATTCAGAAGCCAGAAGTTCCAGTTCATGATTACTAGGATGTCAGGCCAGAATGAATCCCCAGAGAGCCAGGCCAAGCCTGGGTAGTTGCAGTTGGATGAGCCTGGCCTCAAAGTCAGCTCCATTGCCTTATTCCTCATTCAGGCATACGATCGAGAAACTCTACTAGCATAGCTTGCATGTTTACAGTGTCTTTGCTGGAACCTTAGCTGAATTAAAAGGGACATTGGAGATGCTTCTTGCTAGGTTGGCAGAGCTAGGAGACCGCATTTAGGCCACTCTGTCCGTCTGTGTACACAGCCCATCCCTCACCCCTACGGTCAAAGGGTCTGGGACGAGCAGCCCAGAGTTTGGAGTACAGTGTGTCTGGGGTGTCACCAATGAGTGACTCTGCTCTTATTTTTGTTGTACTTAATGTCATGTCTTTGAGTGGGTGTACACCCCAGCTGACCCCACCTCAGTCCAGTCCCTCTCAGACAACCTTCTTCCCAGTTATACACCTTTCCTGGGCCCCATGACACTTGCCACTTGATCTACTTGACTTTGAGTCCTATTTCTCAAGTGACCATGACCATCAGTGTCAGGAGAGACACCCCTGCACTCTCCGTATGGACTGTCTACAGTTTGCCCTGGACAGTGGTGTTTCTTGCAAGGCCTTGGCCCAGGCTTGGCTTAGATACCAATGACCAGATTTTGCATGTGTGAGCATTGGTTCTGTTTGTTCTCAGTCTTCTGGTGGGAATTATCAACACTATTAAACCCACTAGTAAGTAGTCTTTTGAAACCATGCAGCTTTATTGTTTTCCTTCCCCAAAGAACATTGTTTGGAGTTTTCTCATTTCAGTAGTAGAGGCCATAACTGCCATTGAGATACTAACGATGCAAAAGAAACTGAAGGTGCCTCACTGCTTACAAAGCAGACTTAGCCATTGCGCTGTACCGTGGAGGAAAGAAAGGACTGGGCACAGCAGGACCCTGTGAGGGCCATGGCCTAAGTCCTGTGTCCTTGTGACACATCTACTGTGGACCATGAGTTTGTTCTTGCCTGCCTTTGGTTTTCTTCCGTTGTGTTCTGAGCATCTAAAACCAACAGTGCCCTGTTTTCAAGAATCCCGTGTTTGGGTCTGAGCAGAACTCCTTACAGTAGACGTCAAAGGCCATGCCTGAGAGCATTTCCACAAGCAGCCGGGGCCTCAAGGAGCCTGCTGGGGTTTTGGTTTGGGGTTATTTTGCTTTGTTGTCTTTTCTTCAAGTTTCAGCAGGCGAGATGTGCAATGTTTCAGATTCAACGTCATTCTTTAAAATGCTGCATTGCAATATTGATCACTTTGAAGTGGGAAAAATGCAAAGTTGTTTCCCTTTGATCTGTGAATCCTTAGGGAGCGAGTTAGCGCACTGCTGTGAGTGGTCCTTCCTCGTACTGCTTTGGCCGTGTGGCTCTCCTGGCTTTCCATTGTACCAGGTTCTCAGCTCTTTCGAGGAGACGAGAAGCCCTTCGCCACCATGAAGCTTTTGTTCCATGAGCGCAATGCCACCTCATTAACCTTTTTAGTGGTGTGGATTTTATACCATCTGTGTATGTTTGCAAATATTAAGTTATTACATGTTTTAAAATGAGCATTTTTCATCCTAAATTTTATATGTTTGCAAATATATTTTTTTAATAAAATTTCAAAACCAAGTTTTAGCACCTACTAAAAATTCCAATTGTGTTTTTATTTAGTTTGTATAAATAGGAACTGTCGAATGAGTTGTACCTTGCCAGAGCCCTGTACTGCTCAGGTGGCATAAGGGCGGGGAACAAAACCAGCCAAAATCAAGACAAGCCATGTATACCTGTTTCAGCGTCTATTTCTCCAGAAGTCCGGCCATCACATCCAGAAGACAGTCACGGGTGTGTGACGTGGGGCTGAGCTCTGTGGCTAAGTGCTTGCTCCATAAGCACACAGGCTTGAGTTCAGACCCTGAGCAACTGCTTTGTTTGTTGCCAGTGTGAAGACATGCCTCTGACCCCAGTGCGGGAGGCAGGGACAGCTGGATCCTGGCAAGTCACTGTAACTCTTTCAGCAGCTCCAGGGTCAGTGAGAGACCCTGTCTCAAAAGAATAAAGTGGAAAAGTGATTTAGAGAACATGGTATCAACCCACTGGCATCCAACACACGCACACACTACACAAAGACATGTGTATACCAGAAGAGGTTTAGTGTGCCTCATGACCACATTACAACATATTCCGTTTAGATCTGAACTGACTTTCTTTGTAACTAGAATTCTGCAATGTTTCCTCTTTTTTTTTTTTTTTTAAATTTAGTTTTGTTTTTAATTCAACCCAGGGCTAAGTGTGTGCTAAACGTATACCCCAGCACTGAACCACACTCCCACTTCCTCCTAGGAAGTTGGTTTTTTTTTTTTTTTTTAAATATTTATTTATTTATTACGTATACAATATTCTGTCTGCGTGTATGTCTGCAGGCCAGAAGAGGGCATCAGATGTCATTACAGATGGTTGTGAGCCACCATGTGGTTGCTGGGACTTGAACTCAGGACCTTTGGAAGAGCAGGCAATGCTCTTAACCTCTGAGCCATCTCTCCAGCCCCGGAAGTTGGTCTTTATAGCAGAAAATGAAAGCAAATTAATTTGGTTACTCTTCTTCATAGAGATTAGAGCAGATGGCCTTCCTAATCATGCCAGCTACAACTGGCCTCATGGGAACTGTCAAAGACTAATACTTTCTTAAAAATACTTTGTGCATTGGGGCATGAACATCAAGAGAATGAAGGTGACTGCTGAGTGGAAGAAAACACTATCTGACAGGAGACCTCTCTGGACCTCTGCAGGCATGGTGGCGCGCACCTGGGTCCCAGCACGCAGCAGGTGGGGTGAGTTCCAGGCCATCCTTGTCTGCATAGCAGAATCATTCTGGGCTATATAAATGAAACCTGTCTTGGGAAGGAAGAGGCGGGAAGATTCGTGAGTCCAAAGGGACCAGCCTAGCTACATAGTAAGAACCTGCTTTGTTGTATCTTTCTTAGAAAGCCTGTCTTTACCCCATCCCCTCCCTGATAGATTATTCGGTGTTGTAGGTTCTTGGGTCCTTCATGTTGCTGCTAGTCATTAACAGGTAGGTTGTAGATGCAGCTTAACTTTGCTAGAGCACGTACCTCACACACTCACAGCCACGAGTTCCATCCCCAGTACCACATCATACAAAGAGAAGTATCTCATTGCAGCACCTGGGAGATAGCTTCCGAAGGAGTAGAAGCTCAAGGTCACCCCAAGCTCTAGCACTCAAGACGCTGCAGGCTAGGCTATAAACTCAGGAGATGGCCCAGTTGGTAAGGTGCCTACTGCACAAACGAGGGACCTGGATTCAGAGCCCCATCGCCCATCAAGAGCCTATGGCTGCATCCCTGGCAGTGAGTGGAAATGGTGGGGGACAGAGACAAGTCTCTAGAACTAGCCAGTCTAGTCAGATTGATGAGGTTGAGAGACCCTGTCTCAGTCACGTGGAGAACAAGCCAGATGGTTCAGTGGGTAAAGCACTTGCAGTCACGCTCAATGACTGTGGTTTAAACCCTGGACCCTCGTGGTGGGAAGAAAAGTAACTCCTCCAGGTTGTCTGTCCTCTGACCTCTACCTGTGTCATGCCCACATACACAGATAAGGGCGTGGAATTTTTTTAATTGAAGTGGACAGTGATTGAGAAAGACTGTCAACCTTTAGCCTCCACACATATGATAGCACACACTGTACACACACACCTAGGTAGGAGTTGAGGTCACTGGCTTTTCGGAATTGTGTGAGAAACTAAACCCACCAGAATCTGAATAAGTTGGAGAACTTTCTATGAACAAGACAAGATCAGAGACTTTGGCTCACGGACGAGGTGCTGCTGGAAGTCTGGTGTCGGAGCTGTCAGGAGCGATTGGTCTAGAGAAGCCGAAGCTGGTGCAGCCGTGTAGGGTGAGGGGACAGCACTGAGGTGAAGGCGGGAGTGCAAGAAGCAGTCGTGGGGCTGGGGAGATGCCCCCTGAACCCACAGAGATGCCAGGTGGGTGTGGATGGCATTCTCAGAGGTGGGACAGAGAACCTGAGCTTGGAACTTGATGTATTTCCTCACTGTCCCTGCCCCAATGTCATGAGTAAGATACAGTTAGTGGTTTCCAAGTGTCCCAGGGTGCTTGTGGGTCAGGACAGTTGAGCCCTCTACCGGACTCTTTGCCAAGCTTTTCGGCACGACCCTAAGTCGTCATGCACTGCCAGCTGTTCAAGAGGCCCAGAAGATGGTTTGCCCACAAAACAAAGCAAAATTTATTTTCTAATTACATTTTTAGATTTGTTTATTTTATTTTGTGTGTATGAGTGTTTTGCCTTCATGTGTATCTGTATAACACATGTGTGCCTGATGTCCCCAGAGGTCAGAAGACAGTATCTCCTAGAACCGGAGTTAGGAATGGCTGTGAGCCACTATGCAAATGCTGGGAACTGAACTTGGGTCCTCTACAAGAGCAACAAGTGCTCTTAACCACTGAGCAATTTCTCTAGCCTCCAACAAAATTCATTTTTATATCCATGGGATCGTTACTTCCATCACCTCTTCCTGCACAGGGTAATCCAGGAGCTATCAGAAACGAGGCAAGGATGAAGATCACTCTCTGCTGTTCCAGCCCAACATCCCTAAAAGCGCCCCAGTAGCTCCGCTCATCTCCTGCCCAGCCTTGTATAGCATGGCCATGAGCCCACAGGCGCTGCCTGCCCTCCACCCAGGAAGATACCCACGCCTTGGGCAATGCCAGGTGGGGCTTGCCTTCTGAAACTACAAGTTAGAATGACTTGGCACCTTTTCTGTACATTGAAGGAAAGTAAGGCCAGCAGTACTGGGCTGGGCTTATGGGATGACTCAGAGGGTCAACCACACAGTCTGGACATGCAAGGTCCTGTCTGTAGCAGCTCCTCACCCTGGGGCCAGCATGTACGTATGTACGTATGTACGTACGTGTGTGTGTGTGTGGTGTGTTCACAAACGTGTGTTGCAAGCATAAAAGCCCTGCTAATGTTTATCCAATAGGAAACAGATGGTTAACCTTCCTCTGTACCAGAAGTAATCCAGAAGCAGAAAGGAAAGGGACAGCTTGGGAACAGATTCCTAAGCCCAACACTCAGAAGGCTGAGGCAGGATGATCGTGAGTTCAAGGCTCGCCTGGGATACCTAGCAAGACCCTGTCTCAAAAACATACCCTACAGGAAATGGGCCCGAAGAGATTTGTTGCAGAGAGGGGACCCAGTGCACCCAGGCTGCCTGGCAAGTTGGATATTCGTCAGGCTGCTGGACTCTCACACTGAAGCTCTTCTCCACAGAGAAACCCTTTCCTGTCTGTCCTCTCACCAGAGCAGTTCGAGTCACCAGATCATCCAGGATAGCTCGTTGACTTAATCACACCTACATAACAGCACGGCAATAAATTAGTGCTTCATTAAATATGGGAACTACAGACTAGCTAAATAAATTCTTTAAACTGATCACACACAAACACACACAAAGGGGCAGATGTTAGGAAAGTGTTTCCTTGAGTTTGTGAGCCATCCTAATAAAGTTATCCCCTGAAGGGTGCTGTGGGAACCTCAACATGACTGATTGGCCAGAAGTTCTGGAAATCCAGACCTGTGAATGGAATGGCTTGGGACTAAACCTCAACCTGTGAGGTCAGATGAGGTAAATGGAGTCAGGACTGGATTGAACTAGAGGAGTCCGGATGGTGTGTAAGGCTGGATTGCTGGTGAGGAGAGATCCCCATGCATCTTGGTGACAGTGGCCACAGAAGCACAGGAGGGGGTCTGGGGATAGGGAAGCACTTCACTTGAATTCTTTCCCTAGTATTTAATACTCTAAATTATTGAAGGGTACGCCCTCAGCTCCACAGTGAATTCAAGACAAGCTTGGGCTGCATGAAAACCTGTCTTAAAAATAATAAAAACCCAAAAGGTGACTTTCATGGTGTGTTTGCTACATCACAATATGACTGTGATTTAAAACAACAGAAATATGTTGCAGGAGCTCCTTCCGCTCCTTCAGCCAATAGTTGCTGAGAGACCATGCCCCAGTGGGCTATTCCTAACTCCGGCTGAAGGAGTGGAAGGAGTTCCCGCAACAGAAATATTCAACAAACAAACAAGGAAAAACTGAGAAAACAATGTGTTCCTGGGTGAGCCAGCTCCCAGCTAAGCTAAGGAGCTGCAGCAACCCTCCGCCATGTCCAGGTTCTCTTTCCCTCACCACCATTTCCTCTCATGGTGGCTGCCGCACGGGGTCCAGAGCCTGCAGAGGTCATCAAGGAGTAAGAAGTCTGTAGGGTATTCACGGTTTTCTCCTCTTGTCCCATAGCCCTTTGCTTGCTGGCTGTGAGGCATGTGCTAGTTAGTGTAACCAACTTGATACAAATTGTCACCGGGAGATAGGAACCTTAATTGAGGCACCTCCACTAAATGGCCCATGGACATCTCTGTGGGGAATTTTTTAAAGTTAACGATTGGTTCACTGTGGGCAGTACCATTCCTGCGCAAGTGGTCCTGATGGTGTAAGAAAGCAAACTGAACAACAAACCTGGGGAGCAAGCAGGAGGAGCGGGCCAGGAAGCCCTGTTCCTCCATGACCTCTGTCTCATTCCTGCTTTGAATTCTGCTTGGCTTCCCTCCATAACTGACTGTGATCAGGATGTATAAGCCAAATGAACCCTTTCCTCCCCAAGTTGCTTTTTGGCCATGGTCTTTAACACAGCAATCGAAACCTTAGGAGGATAGGTTTCCAGTAACTTCCCTGCACTCCTACATCCCACTGCTTAAGAAGAGCATTGTCTGAACATGCAGGCAGATTTCAGATGGAATGGCCTGGTGGTATTTGCTCCTCCCAGATGGAGAACAGAGCCCTAAGGCGCTGAGCCAGCACACATGGTCTAACACAAAAGGGGAGTCCAACCTTGGTTACAATGGGTATTGTGAGGAATATCCATTTTAAAGACGTGAAGACTCTGAGATCCAGTGGTACTCAAAGAGCCGTCCAACATGGAATAGGCTTTTGGTCCCTCTCTTTGAGATCTCTTCCCACCCTGGATGGGACCTCATCAGTTAAAGGCAAAGGTGACTGAGCCAGCAGAACCAGCTTTTCTGGAGAGCTCTTTGCCAAATACATGCTGAGCTCTAGAAGGATGGCTGCCCTCTGACCCAGTTGTTTCTGGTACAGGACTCTGACATGCCACCAAGACAAGGAGGTACATAGGTTCCCATCATGGTGAAAAGCAGAGTCCAGACATCTCTGAGATAGACAGCCTTGTGATTGGATAGCACACACCCATGTAAAAATTATCTTTGTGGCCAGTGACATAAAGGCCTTAGCTGGTAAAGGTGTTTGCCACCTGAGTTGGTCCCTGAGGTTCACATGGTAGAAGGAGAGGACTGACTAAGGCAAGCCATCCTGTGACCTCCACTGTGGCACATATGTCCCCTCTTACACACACACACACACACACACTCGCATGCACGCGCACAGCAAATTAATTAAATTTAAATTTTTATGATGTCTCTGAAGAATTTTTAAATGCCGGAAAATGTTAGAGAAATGATATGTGCTAATGATCTTGATAACATTTTTCAAGAGCCATAATAGCAAACACACACTGGACAGAGACCCTCCATTTTCAGCCTTGTATGGCCATCCTAGGTGCACAGGGACCCCAACCCTGTTCTGCAGTGGTTCCTCAGCACAACCTAAAAGTCAGCATTTGTCAAGTGAGCAGGCTAACAGTGGTCCTCTTTGTATGAAATTATACATCATTTTCATTTATTTACGATTTTTCTCTATTTCCTGGGCATGTATGGTTTTGTTTTCTGTAATTTGCTGGGATTGAACCCAGGGCCTTGTAGGGACTAAGTAAGCATTCTATCTGAGCTACAAACACAGTCTTTAATATATATATATATATAATATATATATACACATCTATATATATGTATGTATATATATGTGTGTGTGTATACTATATATGTATGTATGTGTGTGTATGTATGTGTGTGTGTGTGTGTGTGTGTGTATATATATATATATATATATATATATATATATATATATATGGCCAGAATGGCCTTGAACTTTCTTTTATTTCTTTATGACAGGATCACACTAGGTAGCACAGACAGGCCTAGAATTCACGACATAGGACAGGCCGGCCTTGAACTTGCTGTAACCCTTTTGCCTCATCCTCCAATGCTGGGACTGTAGGCAAGTGCCATCATTCATGGCTCTTTACCCTTATTTTCTGTTCTTTTGCTGTTCCACATCTGTAATGCAGCACTTAAGAGATGAAGGCAGGATGATGAAGTGTTCAGTGTACCCTCAGCTACACGGTGCGTTCAAGGCTAGCTTGAGTTGCATGAGACACTATCAAAATAATAATAATAATATTTTTTTTCTTATGAATCAGAGTCTTACTAAGTTGCCCAGGCTGGCCTCAATGTGTGGACCAAGAAAGCCTCAGGCATCTGGAATTACAGGCCTGCTTCATTTTTAGGTTCATATAATAAGCATATCTTACTTTTATAATGATAAATTTGAAGTGTTTATTGATTAGTTGGTTTTGTATGTTGTTTGTTTGTTTACATAATTCCAGTCAAGAGAAATTAGAGGTGGTATTTTTCCTCGGGCGCCTTGTCAAAAGTGCTATTTCCAGAGCTAAAAAACCGTGGTTTAGAGCGCTTGCTGCTCCTGCAGAGGACCCAGGTTCAGTTCTCAGCATCCACACGGTGGACCCAACCATCTGTAACTCCAGTTCCAGAGGATCCAATTCCTTCTTCTGGCTCGGACGCCAGGCACACACATGGTGCACATACATACACACGGGTAAAGCACTTATACACATAAAATAAAAAATAAATAAAACTTTTTTTAAAAGAAAGAGAGATCAAAAAAATCCTCTGGGATGAAATTCTGGTATTAGGGAGGACAGTAGATTTATAAATCAATCTACAAGCCTCAGCCAGTGCTCTCTGTGAGGCACTGTGGGACTCAATGCTCGGTACTTACCCATAAAGACTCATCCCAGGGCCGTGCTGGCCAGGAACCCTGGCTATGAGTCAAAGGAAGTGTCCCAAGGCCATAGCCATGGAGATTGGCTTCAGTACAAGGCCTGTGCTGGCTTGGGGCTCACAGCACCCAGCTGGGGCATGCCCCAGGAGTGTACACACGGACTCAGGGCCGCCAGAGCAATGCCAGTGCTGTCACTCAGGAAGGCAGCTGCTAGAAGCTATTCACGCCTCATCAGTGCCCACTCAGGAGATGGCGGATGGTGAGCGGCAGATGTGTCGGCATGCATCAGGATAGCTTCACCCTGAGCTGCATCCAGACAGCCAAACAAGGGCAGGGGCACATGCACAGCCTGAGGCTGTACTCTCGGCTCCAAACATCGGAGGCAGCAGCCTGACTTATGAAACACAGGCCCAGCTTTACATAACCATGGGGAATGGAGAGTGGATGATTGCCTCGGCCCCCAGCCTCAGCACTAGGCGTTTCAAGACAGAATTTTCTTTTGCCTTCTTCTGATTATAAAAGTCAACTGTGGTCATTGCCACCAAATCCCCAAAGGAAAAAAAAAGAAACGGGCAAAGAAGAAACCGTAGGTCTTTCCCAGTCCCACCTCCCAGATCTCTCCAGGCTCTGAACTCGTTCTTGCAGCCTTTCTGATTTCTTCTGAGTCCATGTGAATGGGTGTAAGCATGGCGCGCACACGCGCGCACACACTCATGCACGCGCGTGTGCGCGCGCACGTGTGCGCACACACACGGATGCTTCAATTTGTTACTGTGTGTATGGTGTGTGTGTGGCCTCTCTGATTTCTGCACGCACACACGCACGCACACACACATGTGCACTCGTGCACGGATGCTTCAATTTATTACTCGTGTGTGTGTGTATGTGTGTGTGTATGATTTAGAGGTCAGAGGACAACTTGCAGGAAAACAATTCTCTTCTTCAATCATATGGGTCCTGGGCCTCAAACTCAGAATGTCAGCTTTTGTTTTTATTTTGACACAGGGTCTCACTATGCAGTCTGACTGTCCTGAACTCACTTGTAGACCAGGCTGCCTTCCAATCCACAAAAATCCATTCAGGTCCTGGAATGACAGGTATGTAGACCACACCCAGTCCCTTGTTTTTGACATATGTCTACCTGTTTTTCTGTCCGTTGTTTTTATTCTGGTAATAGAGTGCAATGGTCATCTCAGCTTTTTCCCCCTAGGTAACCCAGTTGGCACAGAACCTCAGTCCTCCTGTCTCAACTTCTTAAGTGATGAGATTGTGTTCAGGAGCCCAGCAAAGCCTCAAGTCCAAGCACACCAATTCTATCACCCTATCTCTGGCTGTCAGAATCCCCAGGACCTCAACACAATTGCCCGAGAGTCTTGCTACCAATGCAAAGTTCTTGGCCCAGCTCTATAGAGACAGGTCAGAAAGTTAATGTGAGGTCACATCTTCTGGGACCACTTCAGAGCAACATTTCCCCATGGGTCCTTCTACATTCTACTCCTCAGTCAATGTGCTTTAGAAAGACTCAGTTTCTCAAGAGGTTTGGGACCAGGTGTCATAGAACACGACTATAACCCTAGTGCTCAGGAGATTTGGGAGTTTAAGGCAGTCTGGGCTACCTATTGAGACCCTGTTTTTAAAAAGAAAAAAAAAAACTTCAGAGGTTTGGTCTTGACTTCGGCCTCAGTCCTTGCCCACTACCACCACAGAGGCCTGTACAGGGAGCATCCCTCAGGACTACCTCTTGACGTAGAGTTCTGGGTCAATGGGCATGAGCTCTGCCAGAACCTGGCTGTGAAACCGGAGCTTCCATGTCTGAGGTTCCAGTTCAGGCTGATAGCAGGAGGGCTGGACTCTGGCTTTACCCAGGGCCCCAGCCAAGGCACAGAGACTTTGTAGGAGACCAGGGTGATGCTATAAAGATGCTACAAGCTCTATCCAGGGACGAGCACAACATGGGGCCCACAGGAGAGGAAGCAAGCAGTGGAGGCATCAGAGAGCATCAGGGCCAAGAGCTGCAGCTGGCTAGTGGGTTGTGTGTCCTGCCAGGGTCTATGTGGAAGACTGTGAGGGTAGGGAGTGACGGGGAGGGCATGCGAGCCAGCATTTCGAGAAAGAAGAAGGTGTGTGTATGCGAAAGAGCATGTAAGAGTAAGTGTGTGTGAGTGTGAGAGTGTGTGTGTCAGACAACGTGACACCTGGGCTTCCTCCAGCCTGCTCCAAGGGCAACGCTAGCTGCCCTGCACAGCCTAGCTGAACAGTGCTGGCGTTTCCTGCCGAGGTGAACTCTGACCTTTCTGATCCATCATCATTGTCAAGTGATGTCTCCTGCAACCATCCCAATCACAATACCAGGGTGCATGCTGCCCGCTTAGCACCCCTAGTAGCCTCCCAGTACATTCTGGTGATCATGGATGTCCCGGAGTTAGTTGAGGGGGGGATTAGATTATGAGCACAGAGGGTGCCTACCCTTTGCTGCAGGTCCTGTGTGGGTCCCTGGCTCGTTTCAGTGTGTGACTCTGCTCTCAGTTGTCACGACCTTTGCTGTCACCTGATGCTGACGGCAGGACATCTGTGCTACTTCCTGCCTTTCAACAGAGCACCTTTGTGTCTCAAGGTGGACAGGTTAGAATGAAGGGCATGAGCTGGAGGACCAGATTCCCTCCAGCGACAGCTCCTGATGGCCTCTCTTTGGGTGCAGCTCTGCCCCTTGCTGGCTGTAGTATCTCAGACACTGGATAACAACACTTTCTTTTCACTGCGTTTATTGAGCCCCTATTATGTACAAGAGGTCACTGGAGTCCGCAGGGGTAGAGTCAGAAGCTAGAGCCTCCCCCTCTAGTCCACTGGTACTGACACGGGATATTTTGGTGGCACACGCCTTTAATCCCAGCACTCTGGAGGCAGAGGCAAGTGAATCTCTGTGAATTTGAGGCCAGCCTGGTCTACATAGTGAGTTATTGGCCAAATGAGGCTACGTATAGTGAGACCCTGTCTAGAAAGTGTTTGTGTGTGTGTGTGTGTGTGTGTGTGTGTGTGTGTGTGTGAGAGAGAGAGAGAGAGAGAGAGAGAGAGAGAGAGAGAGAGAGAGTAGCTAGAAAGGCAGTCCTGCTTCAAACCCTGGCAATGAGAAACACCAAGAGAAGAGCTTTACTAGCCCAGGGTACAGCAGGGACAAACCTCTAGGTGGGAGTGAGTTTAGTCGGCTTTTGTTTTTGAGACATCTCCTTATGTAGCCCAGGCTGCCTCAGTCCTCCTGGCTCAGTTTTCCCAATGCTGGATTAAACTGTACACCAGCATGCGCAACTGATTTTCATGTTGTTGTATATGTGCCTCTGTGCATACATGTGCACATACACGTGTGTGTACACATGTGTGCAAAGGCCAGAGAACAGCCTCAGGTTTCTTTTCTCCTGGAATGTACCCCTAATTTTAGTCTTTTTTAAAAAAAATTTTTTTAGATAGTATCGTTAACCTGGAACTTGCTAAGTAGGCTAGCCAGACTAGCTGGCCAGTGAGCAAGGGTCCAGCTGTCTCTGCCTCCCAGTGCTCAGATTTCAAGGTCACATGACGCCATGCCAGGCTAAATCTAGGTCCTCATGCTTGGGTCCCCTGAAAATGCAGCAAGTACTTCTAATAACTGACCCATCTCTCCATCTGGAAGCTTAATGTCCTTAAAGTGAGGTGTGATATTTGAAAAAAAAAAAAAAAGGTCCTCATAAGGAGTGGCACTATTAGGAGGTGTGGCTTTCTTGGAGTCAGTATGGCCTTGTTGGAGGAAGTGTGTCACTGTGGGTGGGCTTTGAGGTCTCCTATGCTCAAGCTATGCCCAGTGTGGAAACAGTTTACTTCCTGTTGCCTGTGGATCAAAATGTAGGCTCTCAGCTCCTTCTCCAGCACTGTGTCTGCCTGTATGCCACCATGTTCCACCATGACAATAAATGGACTAAACCTCTGAGCTGTAAGCCAGCCCTAATTAAATGTTTTCTTTAGTAAGAGTTGCTGTGGTCATGGTGTCTCCTCACAGTAATAGAAACCCTAACTAAGACATAAGGCAGGCAAGGCTTATGCTGTTGTAATAACAGCGACAGGGCTGTGTCCCCGGCCTAGCCCATTAGTTCCAGCCTCTTATTGGCTAGCTCTTATATATTGATCTAAC
Organism: Chionomys nivalis; assembly: GCF_950005125.1. Classification (NCBI taxonomy): domain Eukaryota; kingdom Metazoa; phylum Chordata; class Mammalia; order Rodentia; family Cricetidae; genus Chionomys; species Chionomys nivalis. The sequence continues at coordinate 25,692,088 of NC_080090.1, read as the reverse complement.
CCATTTTTAATATTCTGTGTAGCACCATGAGCTGGCTTACCAGGAAAGATCTTAACCTGCATCTGTCTGGAGTGGGAGAATCATGGCGACTCACTCACTCGGCTTCTTTCTCCCAGCATTCTGTCTGTTTACTCCACCCACCTAAGGGCTGGCCTATAAATGGGCCAAGGCAGTTTCTTTATTAAATGAAAGTAACTCCTCCATCATTATGCTGAAATGGATGGGGGTGAGTGCCAATAAATAAATAAATAAATAAATAAATAAATAAATAAAACACAAGGTAATGGGAGGGAGGCTAGGGGTGTATATGCTGAGTTTTATTCCAACAGTAGAGGGAGATCACTAAGGAAGCATGGTTTTCTCTGGCAACCACAAAGAATATGAATAGGAGACTCAACAGATCTCAGATGTAAGGGGAGCAGGGAAACAAGAAGGGAGCTGGAAGCCAGGTGGAATCCAAGTCTTGCTCCCAAGTACCATGTGATTTATGACGTCTCTGAATAAAGACCCAAACCCAACAAATAGGACATGGACAAAACCTCCAGCCAGCCCAGTATTCTGAATCCAAAGCTGACCCTAGAGAAGACAAAGAACTGAAATATGTCTGAAATCCAGGATGACTTGAACCCAGTTAATATAGAAACCCAGGATGAAACAAGATCTTAGAAGCTAATGATAGCCAAGGTCCTAGATTCCCAGAGTGGAGGTAGGGACATTTTCACTAGAGTGGATATGGAAATTAGCATCTTTTTCATTGTTTTCACATAAGGTAGGGATAGGTATTCCTAAATATAGCCTAATTGATCTGTAGAATGTCACTTGGATATGTGTTTTCAGGGTTACGGTAGCCAATGGGTGTGCTCTTTCCTGGGGAAGACTACTTCTCCCGCTCTCGGGATTCCTTAGTTGCCCGCAGATCTTTGAGCAGAGCTGAAAAAAAGCAAGGAGAGGTGTAAAGAAGGGTTTGGAGGGAGGAAAGGGAAGGGAGAAAGGTAACTACTTTATAATCTTTAAAAAAGGCGTTCAGATATACAGAAATGAACATTCAGAAATAAAAACATATACCTCGCTAGCTTATTTTACCATTCCCAAATAGATTATAATAACTTTTCACTGCGAAGAAGATGATGAAGTCAGCATTGTGCCATTGGAGAGGTGTAGAAAAGGAGGGCTGGGCCAGGAATCACTGCTCTCAGGGTCACAGGGTTGAAAGGCCCAAAGGGTTCTTGAAGTTTGCCTCCTTGACCAGTTAGCAGCCTGAGGATAGAGCGGCGCTTGCCCAGGCTCTCGGCCGTGGAACACTCTGAGGCCACATCGCTCCAGTCCCAGGTCCAGTAGACAGCTAGGGGGAGGGTCAGCCTCTTTGGGCAGGGCCAGCAGAAGCCAGGAGTTATCACACACCACACTCAGTCTGATTGGGACACCTGGGAAACAGGCCTGACAGGGAGCACTGGGGGGTGGGCGCTCCCTAGCACTGCGCCCATTGTCTCACGACAGTGTGGAGGACGCAGAGAGGACCTGGGCTGAGGCTGTACAGGGGCCTTTGCCTCTGTCCAGCACCGGTTCACAGGCTTGCAGCTTCCTCCTCCTGAAACAGTATTGGCCTGAGTGTGCGTCACGGATCCAGAGAGACTGGGATGGTAATGCTTTCTGTTACCTCCACACTGGGGAGCCTCATTCCTCCCATTCTGGTAAGAACAGTGGTGCTCCTGAGCCTACAGACCTAGAGGCAAACCCAGTAATCTCTCCATAAGGCCCTCGTAGTCTGAGACCAGCCTGCTCTAGTAATTTCGCAATATTACCGTGACTGGTACTGTGTGTTGATTCTCATGCCCTGTACAGGTCCCTAAAGCTCCGGGACTTTTGGGGATACTCTGTTGCAGCCGACCCGCTACCCACCAGCTCTGTGACCTTAAACGACCTTGCCAAGTCTCAACCATTTCCTTAGTGAAGTGCAATGAAAATCTCTCTTCTCAACCCCACCCAAGTCAGCCGGCGAACTCTGAGCTACGCTTAGAACCAGGAATAGTGGTGAAGTTACTTTGTTGGTACTGTGGTTAATGCCAACAGAGCGTGTGCCCAGACAGACACCCCAGGCCAGGCAGCTAGTGTCCAGAAAGCGAGGGGCGGGACCGGAGGCCACTCGTCGGCCTGGGGTGATCCGGCGCCCCGCCCCGCCCCCGCCCCGCCCTCTTGGGTGGGTCCTAAGGATTCTTAATGCGCCCGCCCGCAGCACCGGGCCTCGGCCGCTGCCTGTCGCCCCTTGAGCCGCCGCTGGCTCTGCGTCTCTAGCCTCAGTGTCCTCGTCCTCGCCCGACCGCGCCATGGAAGGTTACCACAAGCCGGATCAGCAGAAGCTGCAGGCCCTGAAGGACACGGCCAATCGCCTGCGCATCAGCTCTATCCAGGCCACCACCGCGGCAGGCTCGGGGTGAGCGCGCGGTTCTGGCGGGGCGGGGAGCCGGGTCCCGCGGTCACACCGGCTCCGTGTCGCGCAGCACGAAGTCGCCATGAGGGCGGGGGCGCGGTCAGATGGCGGAGCCTTCCGCCGCCGGGGCCGGCCGCGTGGGCCTCGCGAGCGCCTCCCGCCGGCCCCGGTTCCCCGGCTCCAGCTCCACCCGAGCGCGCCTCCGAGTTCCGCGCCTGTACCCGGTGGCCACCATGTCTGCTGGCGGGAGAACCTGGCGCACGTGTGGGCCCTAGCCCTCTCCACCAACCTGTTGGTTCCACTGACTTGCAGATGGGGAAACTGAGGCTTCGGGTTTATAGCAATTGTTCAAGGTCACAGCGAGAGTTGGCATTTGAGCCCTTGCATTTGAGCGGAAAATTGTGTGGAGAGTCCACCATTTTGCAGGAAACTCCGGGCCCATTCATCTCCCAATCTTTAACCACGCTCCCCTCCTCGACACTTATGCCTACTCCTGCCTTTGAGTTGGGGTCCTGTTTTGGATCCCGGCGTTGCTGAGGACTTCAGGGTGGGGGCGGGGAGGTGACTCGTGTCCGCTACACCCTGGGCTTGGGAGGAAAGAATAGAGGCAAGAACAGACCGGAGGCAGGAGCTTTGCAAAGCTTGTAGAATGGAGGAGCGAGGCCCACACAGAAAGGGAAGTTCTGGGATAACGGTGTTTCCACACTGGGTGATTTCAAGAAATTCTGAGATCTTCATCGGGCCCGGTGTGAAACCGCTGAAACGGAGGAGTGGGCTTCGTGAAATGGTTTGCGGGACTGTGTTGGGAGTGTTCAGGAGCCCAACCAAGCTGTGAACTTGGAACAAAGACCAGAAATCTGGATTCTGGCCAGTTCCATACAGGACATATTATTAAAGGAGTTAATCTCTCTGGCCTTTTAGCGTGGGTTCCTACTTATCCTACTCGTGCTTTTGAGACGGAGTTTTCTCAGGTTTGGACTGAGAGCCCTTTGCCCACCGTACTTCCCCAACATACTTTGGACCTGTTATCTCTCTTTGATTTAGATCGTCGCCTGTGGTATAGGGTGTTCTCTGCCCAAGTAGAGACCTGACTTCCTTTCACACTGTCAGCTTATCTTAGCACAGAGTTGCTCTTCATGTCCTATATTGCTTGTTCTCTACTGGGCCCTATGATTCCCTTCAGGTTCTGAAGTCGAGACAGAGAGGCGGAGCATTAACTAACTGGTCCCTATGCAGGGGCGCATTTTACAAAGCTGGATAAGCACACAGACCTTGACAAGATCAGGGGACAGCTAAGTGGGAATTCCTGGAATGACACGGCATTCTTGATTCCTTTCTGATAATCAGTTTACAGGTGAAGACATTGAAAAGCGGTGTGTTAAGTGATCTGCACAAACTAGTAGTCCGCGGCTGTTTAGTACTGCCTGGTGTGGAGCTGGCCTCTCAAAGTCCTCTTGGGTTCGTGGCTGTATCAGGCTGGAGAATGAATCAAGGGGCCAGGGAAAGGTACCCCTTGGAGAGAAATTAAGTAACTTTTTTAGTTGTAAGGGGGCTTACTTCCGAAACCAGCGGAAAAGGTTGCAAGCCGCTACAGAGTTACACTGACGTTTACATTGTAGCCTTAGGAGTTCACTGAACTCTGAAAGTATCCATGTGCACAGTGGAAGAGGTGGGTATGTAAAACATGATGCCTGTGTTTGCATGTTCGGATTTATTTTAGGTGCAGAAACGTACTACTTGGAGAAATGTTTTTCAGAAGGAAGTGACACTGCTTCTCAAGCTCTGTCACAAGAATGATTTTGAAATATGTGTGCAAAGAGTGTATGTGTGTACAGAAAAATTTACAGGAAGGCTTGAGATGTGACTGTGTTTGGGGCTCCTGAATGCTTATTTGGAGCAAGTGAATGGGGTCCAGCAAGTAAAGGCAGGCTCGGTATTGAAGTTCTGACCCAGTCAGTTGCAGCTAACTGAACTGACCACCCTATCAATGTGTCCCATTTTCTAAGATAATTTGGGATCTGGCAGAGAAAAAAAACCACTTTGGTCCAGCCTTCATTGGCTGCCCATTGAGGTTGGTATCCTATCATCAGCCTTGGCTGCAGTAGACCCCACGAGGTCCCAGAAAGTCAGTCCCACACTGGTCTCTGTGTGGGGAGCTGGGTGGACAGGCCATCCACAGAGGCCTTTGTGGCGGGACTCTCTGGGGTCATCTTCTGCCACGTGCGGAGGCAGCTGTGTGGCAAGGTTCCAACTCATCCAAGCTTTAACTAAAGGAAATTCCAGTGGCTTTGCCAGAAGTGGCCAGGTTGCTGAGGCTAGTGGTAAAAGTTCTCAGCCCTCACCTTGCAGGGTTAGGCTGTGTTAGCCAAACTGATGCACCACCGTCAGGTCTGATTTAAAGGGGAAGTGGTCTTTGCTTTCAGCTAGTCCCTTAGAGTTTCTGACCCACAGCTTTCGGGAGAGTACCTGGGAGGATAGGGTAGGCTCAGACCTGGCTTGTGAGCTCTGTTCTGAACAGCAATGTCCTTGTCAGAAAGATCCTACCATTCTCTGAGCCTCCGTTTCTCCATCTTTAAATGATGAGATCATAGAAAGATAGTCTCATTTTTATAACAAGATAATGGGGCAGTCTAACTTTATGTAGAAAAGTTTTTTTATTTGTTTATTTTAGTTTTTTTGGGTTTTTTTTTTTTGAGACAGGGTTTCTCTGTGTAGCTTTGGAGCCTGTTCTAGAACTAGCTCTGTAGACCAGGCTGACTGCAGACTCACAGGAATCTGCCTGCCTTTGCCTCCCAAGTGCTGGCATTAAAGGCATATGCCACCAACACCCAGCCTTGATTTGTTTTTTTAGATTTCTTGATTTTCTGTGAATGTTTTGCCTGTAGCACACACATCCATGAAAGTCAGAAGAGGCATTGGATCCCCTGGAGCAGGAGTTATGGATGGTTGTAAAGCCACCATGTGGGTGCTAGGAATTGAACCTAGGTCCCTGGCAAGAGTAACAACTACTTAGAACCCCTGCGTCTGCTTTCCAGCCCAAAGAAAAGGTTGTTGGGTTTTTTGGTTTGTTGTTGTTTAAACTTGTAGTTTTGGATGGAGAAAGTTCAAGTAGCTTGTCCAGGAGGCCATGGTGGGAATATGTTTGAGAGGAAGAAACCCAGCAAACAGGAAGTCGGAGAGCACACCCCCAGCTCCCCACTGACCTTCCAACGTCCTGTAGCACCTCTACACCCAGGTTCAAACCTCCAACATGTGACACATGACAGCATCCAAACCATGGCTTTCAAATCAGGTCCCTCAGGAGTGAGACTGAGGGTTCAGAGTGAGCAGACTCTGGGGTCCCTCCCCCTGCTCAAGTGGTTGGGTCTGTTTCCCTGTTCCCCAGCTCTGGCATTCAGAGGCATTCTGGGGACATGTGCAGAGGGCCTTCTCAAGACGCTAGGCCCCCTGTGTGACTCCTGCCCCTGCCTGACTTGAAGCTGAGGCAAGAGCAAAGTGGTTGGGATTGCCCCAGCAGCAGCAGCCTTTCTCAACTCAGGGTGAAGACACCTGGTAGCTCTTGAGCTGCTGGGCTCTTTGCCTGGGCAAGCTCTGAGTCAGCAGCACTAATGGCCAGGATTCCTTAAAGCTGAGAACAAGGTATGTGCACTAGATTAGGCTCTGCTGGGGACTGCCTTGTGGCTTCCTGTTAATGCAAACTGGCTCCTAGACTTGGCCTATTGTCTGCAGAGCCTGGATCCATAGAATCAGGAGCAGTTCTCTTTTCCCGGTGTCCACGACACCCCTGAGACCAGGGACCTGGACAGAGCTGGGGGTTTAGGTTGGGTGCTGTTGTATCTATAGGTGAGGTAGAGCAGAACTCACACTGGGGCCCCTTGCTCAGAAGTTGATTGCATCCATTGATGGGGAAGAGTGCGATAGACAAAGGCTGTGCGGCTTGTCTGGAAGTGTAGACTCCTGGGCACGCTGTCCTTCCACTGACAGATCAGTAACTGCTCCGAGGACGTGCACTACGCGGAGTGAAAGCTTTGAAATGTGGGCTTCTGATGCATTTTGTTTTTGTGGCGTTAGAGAGTGGACCCGGAGCCAGGCAAGTGCTCTACCACTGAATTGGATTCGCAGCTAATTCTGAGATTTTGTTGTCGTTTTTTGGTTTTTGGTTCATTTGCTTATCGAGGCAGGGTTTCTCTACGTAGCTCTGCCAGTCTTGGACCTTGCTCTGTAGACCAGGCTGGCCTTGAACTCAGATTTATCTACTTCTGCCTCCTGAGCTCCCGAGTGCTGGAATTAAAGGCGTGCATCACCACTACCCAGCTGAGATTTTATATATATAATATATATTATATATATACACACATACACACATATTTATGGTAATTTTAGTGAATTTATCACTTTTAGGACATTCCCCAGCAAAGGCCTTTCTTCTGCATCTGCCATTTTCTCTCTCCCCACACTGAGTCTGCTTTCCTGTCTGAAAATTTAATTCTTCTGGATATTTTATCATAATGGAATTGGACAGAATGAGGTCTTTTGGGTCTGGCTTCTTTCACGTGGTGTAATGTCTTTGTCCACGTGGTGGCGTGACTTCTCATGCTTCATTTCCTCTTACAGACCCCTATTCCCCTGTATGTCACATTTCCTTGTTTCTGTCCTCCCTCTGCTGGTGGCAGGCACCGGGTTTCTGAACAGTTCGCTTGACTTCTGAAGACCCTGACAGCCTCAGCCCCCAAATGAGCAGCACATTAGAGCTGATCTTCGGCGTCAGTAGAGCTATTGATCGAGCTGGTTTGGAAGAGGTGAGACAAAGATCTGAAGGGATGGTCTGAGGTCCAGGATCAGGTTCATTCTGGGTGAGAGTAAGCTCACTGTTCGAGGGACTTCCATCGATGCCCTGAATTTATTTAGAAACAAGGTCTTGCTATATAATCCTGGCTAGCCTGGAACTCACCATATACAGCAAGATAGCCTTGAACTCATGGGACACAGTCTACCTCCCAAGTGCTGAGATCATAAGTGTGCGCTAACAAAATAAAAGGGGGGGGGGCTATTGCATACCGAGTGTGGCAGTACCCCTGTAATCCCAGCTCAGGATGGAGTGCCCCATGGACTATCAGTCTGTCTAGCCAGGTTCAATGAGAGACCCTGTCTCAAAAACTAAAATGGGAAGCAACGGAGGGAGGCAACCTCTTTTCCTTATCTCCCAGAAAAGCACCCGAATGCCCCTGTATTTTGTTGTTTTATAGTGTGCATAAATTACATTTGCATGTATTCACAAACAATTATGCTCTGCTCTGCCTCATGCTGTTTGTGAGGTGACGCTGATGTGAGGTCTGGAAATGGTAGGTCACTTGTGGCCACTGCTGGATATATTCCACTCTGTTACATTTATCTGTTCTGTTGATGCATGCAGGAATTGGTTCCAGGTCGTTCCTTGCTGTTTAATGTGGGAACATTCTTGTTTATTCCTTGGGGTGCACATGGAGCATATGTTTCCATTCTTCTGTATATTCCTATACATGGGCTTGCTGGGTCTGTGGGGCTCAGTGGCCATCCGGTCTAGCTTAATTGGTGAATTCCAGGCCAAATTAACCAAGGGCCCCAGCACATGGGAGGCAGAGAGACAGGTGGATCTCTGTGAGTTCGAGGCCAGCCTGGTCTACAGAGTGGATTCCAGACCAGCCTGGGCTTTTACACAGAGAATCTGCCAATGTGAAAAGACCACCAAGGCCATGCCCTGGCACCTTCCTGCACATATGCACACACGTGTGCAGCTGAGCACATCACACACGGATCTTTCTTCTGCTCTCTTCAAGCCCAGTCCACTTGTTTCCTGTACTCCCTTGGGTGTCCAGGTCTTTTCCTTTGTAGATTTTAAGCATTGGAGGCTGTGGTAAGGCCATGGTTAGTGCTTAGACCCTCTGGTTTGTTCATTCATTGAGAAACTTTGAAGCTCCTTGGGAGATCTTTGACCTTTTCCTGTGGGGAAGCCCAAGAGAAGGAATGAACGTTGGGCCAAGACAGCAGTTTTTAACAAGCAGCCAGGTCTACTTGTAACTCCTGTGAGGCACAGCTACCTCTTACCCTACCCCACTTCTGCTCAGCCCCATCTTCAGGTATGTTCTACATAGCACCCACAGGCATCTGGTTCAGGCAGGCTGGACTGCAAGGAGAGTTCAGTCCTGAAGCCGCAGGTCCCTGTGCTTCTGACCCCAAAGATGTTCTAGAAATTTGGGCTTAAAAGTGGCCATCCTCTCTCAATGTTTGGCTCATTTCTTCTCTCTTGCCTGGAGTGACAGGTGAAGCAGAGTCCTGACCTGTGGGGGAGCAGTTGGAGACCCTGAGAGGTTTGGCCCCTTGTGCCTTTAGCCACTAGTGGCAGTGGTCAATCCACTGAGTACCTTTGTGTTAGCTCTCACTGGGTCCCCAAGCCCCTTCACAGCATCCACATTCATAAACAAAGAAACTGAGCCGTGGGGAAATGAGCCAACTAAGTCATACCGGCTACCGCATGCAGCCCGTATTCCCTGCTCAGAAGTACATTGCTGTGGGCGACGCAGGGAGGACTGGGCTCCTTTTGCAGGGCTTTCTTAGTGGGGCTTCAGCAGCAGCTGGCCAGATGTGTCGTAGATATCCTCTTCCGGGGCCGAGCAAGAAAAGCTTGTATCAATGGTTTGTTCCACTTATCAACTTGGGGCATCTCTTGTAAATTCCTCACCTTCCTCCCTGTCTGCTGTGTGAGCTTGGGCATTCCTCTGCTGCAGTCATAGTTATGGACATGCCGGAGTGTCACCCTGGGGCCAGTACCCAGAGCCCTTGCCTTTATCTTGCTTCTTTGGGGCCTTCCTTCCCCACTGGGGCTTCCTTATAACAAGCCATGACATTTCCCGTCCCCCCTTAAATTTTTATTGCATTTTTTTTTTTGGTTTTTTCGAGACAGGGTTTCTCTGTGGTTTTGGAGCCTGTCCTGGAACTAGCTCTTCTAGACCAGGCTGGTCTCGAACTCACAGAGATCCGCCTGCCTCTGCCTCCCGAGTGCTGGGATTAAAGGCGTGCGCCACCACTATTTTTAGGTGTGTATATATGGGTATGCGCATGCGAGTGTAGGTGCCTGTGGAAGCTGAAAGTTGTCAGAACCTCTGGAGCTGGGGTTGGCTACAGGCAGCTCCTCATGTGGGTGCTGGATCAGAACTTGGATCTTACGGAAGAGCAGTGTGAACTCTTTTAACTGCTGAGTCATCTTGGGAAGGGGACTGTACTAAAAGGGCAGGAAGGGCAGTTGGCCTGGGTATTCTCAGCTGAAGTTGGTGCTGGGAACAAGGGATTAGGGCTCCTGGGAGACAGGCAAGAGTTTACATGTCCTCCCCTCCCTCTTTCCAGGTGTAGTGTCTTTCCCCCCTGACCAGGAGTTCATAGAGATGGTTAAGTATGAGGCTACTGTGTGTTGGGGATGTGGGAACTAAACCAGCATGGACAGTTCTGGATTCCTCTACTAACCTGTCTATGCTGGGAGCAATTTACCCCTAACCTGATGGGGACCCCAAGACGGGAGGAGGCTGCTGGTGTGTTCCCACCCAGGGTTGCATGTGCCCTTGGGCTTGGTATTGGCATGTTATGTTTCAGTGTGAAGCATCTCGAACAATAGCATTAGGGCAGAGCGTGGCTGCATGGGGGGAGGGGAGGCTGTGTGACTCAATGGAGTATGGCTAGGCTGATTCTGCAGCTGGCCAGGAACTGCAGCTGCTGGCCCCTTTCCAGGGTAGGGAACAGGTCAAGGAAGTGATCCTGTGAGGCCTGAACTAACCTGGCCTCTAGGATATGATCCTTGTACTTTCTAAAACCATTAGGCTATCAAAATAAGATTCTAAACTAGAGACCCTACCACTCCAGAACTGGAAGGGTGGGTCCTTGCTTTGCCAGCCCCCTCGGCTCTTATCCACAGGCAGAAGGGGTTTTTATTTTTACAAGGATAGCCTTTTGTGGAAGACGAGCTTGTGTGTTGCGCATTTCTCAATGCCAGCTTTCAGAGTGTCCGTTCAGAAAACAACAAGAAAACTAAAGCCCAATGTTTCGGTTTTGCAAACCTTGCCTTACCCCTCTGCCCATGGCTCCAATGGACCCTGGAGTGGGAAGAACGCTCCTTATAAGCAGGTGGATTCTGGGCAGTCTCTGGGATGTGGCTCCTTGATCAGTGGTGTAGGTACCATCTCTCAGCTAAGTCGTTAGATTCCCTCTAGGAACACCTAGGTAGGTACTAAGCTCCACCCACCATACTGGGTACTCTTGGGAAAGTGTGGCAACCTCTGGTACCCACTAGCCACTCTAGATCCTAAGTCACCAACAGTATCTGTACCATGTTTCTAAGGAGTGGGAGCCCGTGGCTCTAATGAACCAGGCCTATATGAGTGAGTCTCCTCGGAGCAGGCATCCCCAGGCCCCTGACACATGCCAGAGTAGATGTTGTAGGTCAGGTCTACGGCCAGGATGCTCATGTCTGTCTTCTCTCCTCGGCCCTAGCCATCCCACATCATGCTGCAGCGCCGCTGAGATCATGGCTGTCCTGTTTTTCCATACCATGCGCTACAAGGCCCTGGATCCCCGAAACCCTCACAATGATCGCTTTGTGCTCTCCAAGGTAAGAGCCCTGCTGCCAGCCACACCTACCTGTGGCTGGGCCCTGTGAGGACCCTGGAATGGGGCTGAGGGAATGGTCGTGGTAGCTCAGCCCCAGCCCATCTTTCCTTCACTACCTGCTTGTCCTGCTCCCCCCATCATGCCTCGTGCCGATCTGATAAATTGAACTTGAGCTAAGGAACCAATGCCCAAAATTAATGGGTTACTCTTCAGTAGCCTGGCACCCGTCAAAGAAACTAACAAAGAGGGGTAGGCTACCATGGAACCTGCGCTTCTGCCGAGTGTGTGCTCAGATTTGATGCTGACAGGCAGTACTCGAATCCAGGTCTGGAGCTCCTGTGTCGCCTTCTGCCTGAGTCCTTCTGTGTTGTGCCAGCATTCTGAGGGCCAAAGTGTGCTCTCCTTGTACGTGACAGTCCACTGCAGTTTGGGAGTGTGGACACCCTGTGTTTCCTCTTCTAGTAAAAATCCACAATTACCCCAAATCCACCTGTCCTCTGGCCTGGCTCAGCAGCCTCTGGTTTCCTGGGGCAGGCTGTGGGGCTTAGAAGTCTGTCCAAGTATATCCCATGCCAGAAACAGGGATTAGGGTGGCGGCTGCCTGCTGGGGTTTTGGACTTGTCCAGTTGCACAGCTGTGCCCCCTGCACCTGTCATGGTGCCTTCCGATTTTAGACTGTGGGAACTTTGGGCTGAAAACCAAGAGTCTGGAGAGGGATGAAAGGGGAGAAGTGGCCTTCACTGGCTTCCTCCTCTGAAATGGATATCCCGGCTGGCCAGCTCAGCCAGGCCCAGGAGCCACACGTAAGCTCTGCCCCGACCTCCTTGTGCATGTCCCCACAGGGCCACGCAGCGCCCATCCTCTACGCAGTCTGGGCTGAAGCTGGCTTCCTGCCCGAGGCAGAGCTGCTGAACCTGAGGAAGATCAGCTCCGACTTGGATGGGCATCCCGTCCCGGTAAGTCACCCAACGGGGGGCCTCTTTGGTCCCTGCTCATCTTCCCCTTTCCTATACACAAACAGAGAGGAAAGAGGCAGAGGAGGTGATAGCAGAGTACTTGTGGTACCCTCAGTGCCAGGTTGATCCCAGCACATGCTGGCATATCACAGGCACGCTGTGGCGTAGGTATTGCTAGTGCTGAAACCTCTCTATGTATAATCTGTTACCCATTTCTAGTCACTTTACGTGTTGAGCTGTGTTTACAGATGAGGTGATGAGGCTCAGAGTGGTTTAGTTCCCAGCCTGAGGTCACACAGTTCACTGGAGGACAGGGCTTGGAATTGAACCCACTCCCATGGTGACTTTGCTGTCTGAATAAGAACTCAGTCTCCAGAAGGGCCTTCTGCAGGGGAGAGGTTCACTGGTTCAGGGTGGAAGTGTTGCCCTGGCTGCCGTGGCCAGAGAAACCAGGGTCTTAGGGGGTGAGTTGGAAGCAAACGGCTCTTTCCTGGCCCCTTGAATAACTGTGGATCTCTCTTATGACAGAAACAAGCCTTCACCGATGTAGCCACTGGCTCCCTGGGCCAGGGCCTGGGAGCTGCTTGTGGAATGGCATACACTGGCAAATACTTCGACAAAGCCAGGTAACCCGCACTCCCTACTCCTACCCTTGATAATTTTGAGGGAGGGTCCTCAGTGGTCCAGGCTTAACCCCTCCTACATTGCCCCTGGCTTCTCTTCTTGCCTAACTGGGGCTAAGTAAAATAAACCTGTGCCCCCTTCTGCCCTCGAAGCCCTGAAGATGGTGACATGGTCTGCAAACAGTGGTTGCTCTGTCCCATCCTGTTTCGCAACCACTTCTAAATAATCACTCAGAGACTTACAGGATGTTTGTCCTATATTTCAGGCTTATTACTAACTAGGTTTTACATTTAAATTACCTATTTCTATTAATCTGTGTTTTGCCACTTGACCGTAGCTCTGGTCTGCTGGCATCTTGCTTCTTGGGTGACTGGCTCATGTCAGGAGTCAGGGAGAGACTCTGCCCTTCTCCCTGCAGCTCTGCATGGATTTCCTGCCTAGCAGTATTCTGCCTTGCTATAGGACAAAGCAGCTTTTATTATCAACCAATGAGAGCAACATATATTCACAGCATACAGAAGGGTTATTCCACAGCATTGGCCAACACCCTTTTCAGATGATACCGAATCAGATGTAAGAGACCCTTCCAGAGACTGGCTGTGAGGCCAGGTTCGTACCCTGAATACATGGTGCCGCAACATGCCCTCAGTCTAGTGCCTGGATCCTGGAAGTGTCAGAGAAGCCTGCCTTCCTACCCCCATGTCTGACTGGCACCAGGAAGCTTGGCCTGGGCTATTCTGGAAGGTTCCTGGGTCCTTGTCACCTCCCATCAGCTGGTGAAGAGACTGGTGGGTGGGTACGGCCTGGTTGCTGGGTTAGCTGTTCTGGACCGGGTGGTTTATAGAATTCCGGTGCCCTCGGGACAGATTTCAGCCACTTGGTCTGCTGTGGACAGGTTGCACGAAGGAAGTGAACAAGCTGCTAGGAATAACCACTGGTCCGAACAGTTCCTCCAGCCCGCCATGTGGGAACAAGACTGAGTGCCAGGTTTCACTAGAAGCCCCACTGAGGAGAGGGTGTGAGGTGTCACTGGGGAGAGCACTTACCTAGAGCCTCTGGTCTGACTCTGAGTGTCCCAGGTGCCCTGTGGGCAAGGAGCTTCCTAGGAGGGCTGGAGGGGACTGGCCTACAGCCAGGAACATCCCACTTCCCCGTAGGTCAACCCTGCAGAAGAGAGGGCACAGCCAGGTCCCTCTGGGGGCAGGTGGCTGCAGGAAGCCTGACTGCTTTGCCTACACACTGGGAAGCACCTGTTCATGGGAAGTTCTTGAAGGGGGGCTGTCTGGATCAGCTCTCTAGGAGAGCCCCAGCCCTTCCAGGACCCAACCCCTCAGACCAGGGTCACCCACAGCACAGCTTTCCTTGCAGTTCCTGGCCGAGCTTTAGGGCAAGCACAGTTACACCCAGAAATGACTCATTCCGAGGTAAAGTACACAGAATAAGGTGTATGCTTAAGAACCTGTTATCTGGCATACAGCCAGAGGTGTGAGTTAATTATTCCCACAGTTGCTTGAAGTAATTCCCTGGGAAGGAGTGTTGCCTGACCTCGACATAATAGAACATGTATATCCCTCCAGTATAGGGAGAAGGGCTTTAGTGGGTTCTCAGAGGCTGTGGTGGCTTAGAGCCAGGGTTAGCTGAGGCCTGGGGCCTCAGACAGTACTGTGTAGGGGATGGGAGCATGGAGGTGAAGGGCCAGGGCACCAGGAGATTATCAGGCCCAGCCAGGCACTCAGAGGTGGCATGCTGACAGAGACAAAGAGGTTGCTGGTACTCTCTCTCCCTGCAGTCTCTCTTAAAAGTTTTGTTTTGTTTTGAAGTATATTTATTCACCAGCAGTGATACAGTTAAGCAAACAAACAAACAAAAAAAACAAGTTTTTCAGTTTTCAAATTCCTGGTATGTTGCCCTTTGAGATTCAGGGACAATCAGTCAGTGTCCCAGGGCTTTCGAAATTCTGATATTTTAGACAAATGCCTAACAGTCTTCATGCTCTTATTTGCGTGGCTAAAATACTTGTTTACCAGAATAAAATATACTAAACTTACTAGCACTTACAAAAACCTACAACCTACAGTGATATTAATTGGAAGACAATAGTGTAAGATTCAGGCCTCCTGGAAGATAACAGCCGCAGCAAAGTTACATCTGGACCCTGCCTGTTTAGTATGAAGTTACAGAGCAATAATAACAAAAAAAAAAGGATTAGCTCTCTGTTTTATTATTTATTTATAGTTCTAATTGCTGCGGCTAACCTTGCATTTGTGATCATCCGGCCTCGATTTCTTTCATAAGCGGCTGGAATTATAAGCACACATCTCCAAGTCTGGCTCCTTTTCCTTTCCCTAATTTAAATCTAAGAATATATTTTTTCCACATTAAATCTTCATAAAAGGATTTACAAATTTGCAGTCCTAATATAAGTTCACATTCTGCTTTTTAAAATACTAGACATCCCCCGTCTCCATTTGTCTGTGGCAGTGAGGAGGTGAATACGCATGCCCATGGAGGTCAGTGGATAACTTGAGGACAATCAGGGACTTAGGAAACTGAACTTAGTTGGTCAGTTTTAGCACCCGCTGAGCCCTAAAACATGCTAACAGTCTATCCTAGGCATTTCCTCGGGGTTAAACTAGCAAGAGCTGCTTTGGTGTCTACAATGCCCTGTCCTGTGGGCATACCATAGACCAGTTAGCTCGTCTTGTTGGACGTGCAAGATCGTTTCCATGAGCATTGACCTGACTTTTATGACTTCACCTTTGCAGCCCCTGGCCCTTGTTTGTTGCTGTAGAGCTTTTATTTGTGTGATCTAAAGAGTAGAGTAAATAGGATCTATCAACACTAGGCTGGCATGCTGGGCAGTGTGAGCCTTTGATCCCTGCATTCAGGAGGCAGAGCATGTGGATCTCTGTAAGTCAAGGCTACATTGCGAGACCCGGTCTTAGCTACAAAACAACAAATCACACGCATTAGGCAGGCACCTCTACCTGAAGCTAACTGTTTCTTGACTGGCCTAAGCCTTTGTGGTTTTAAGCATGTCTCACATCTTTGGTTTTTCGCAGGAGGGGTGGCGAAGGCCTTGTCTAATTGAGTTAGCACTCTTCTGCTGAGTTACTCCCCCAGCCCCAACATCTTTGAATTTTTTTTTAACTCTGATGTACAGAGTAAGTCTGATATTGACAGTTCTGTCAGTGACTGGGTGCCTTCCTAGTTTACAGCCTCTGGAGAGCCGTACTGAGACGGGTACTCAAGTGGATCACAGGATAGCACCAGTCCCTAGCATTGGACAGGTCTGGCATCTCCAGCTAGGTCCCCAGCATCTCAGGACTTTAGGATATCCTCCTCTCCTTAGTCTTTTGACCCTATGGGGCCAGCCTTGTCTCTCTCTCCAATCTTGAAGTACAAGACTATGCTGTGACCCTGCAGTCTGACTTTGTGGAAGTGGGTGGGCATGGGACACAGCCATTCAGCCTCCTTAGAAACTTTCTGTAGGTCAGGATCCCCACATGCCTGCCTCTCTGGCTCCTATCATAGAGGTCCTTTTGGGGAGCTCCTTTGGGGTGTTTGGGCCCCTGGTCACCTTAGGAAGAAGGAAGGTGACCTGAGGAAAATCACGGTCCAGAAAAGCATGTGTCTGAAATGTGGGCCCTTTGGGCCAGGGTACCAGTGACCCCACCCAGTAGATGGCTCATAAGAAAAATCCCAGACAGGGAAGCATGCAGAAAGTTCTCTGGCCTGTTGGCTGAGGAAGTGCTGAGTCATGCTGACAGCTCTAGCTGCCTGGCTCTTGGCCTGCAGTCACTCTGGGGATTCAAACTGCTGTCAAGAGCAGCTAAGGGGTATATATCCTCATGTGCCTGGCCAGGCAGAACCACACAGCTGAACACGGGGCCAGGTGAAGGGTATTCCCCCCCGGCATGTGTTTTCCTGTATAGCAAGTTGGGCAGTCCAGGACACAGATGTGTAACCTTCAGACACAAGTCCTTTGGCAGATCTGAATGTTTTCCTGTTCTCTGTGGATCTGAGGAATTCATCTCAGGGAGGTCACTCAGCTCAGGGCCCAGTACCAACCATGAGCAGACCCATGATGGAGGAAGGCAGTTACTCCTGGCTATATCACCTCCACAGCCTCACCTCTCCAGGCTAGGGAGTCTCTGAGCCAGTCCCCTGCCTCAGCCTCACTCTGCTTCACCCCACCCTCCCAGGGGACCAACAGAGCTTTGTAATGTAGCCTGACTTCATGCTCTTACCTTCACACTCGGCTTTGAGATGCCCACATTTGTCTGTGTTGAGGGCAGAAAGCTCCACTGGAGAAAGGCCAAGGACAAGAGAGCCTACCCACGAGGCACCTGGACTCTATGCTGAGCAGCCATGCCTATTCTCTTCCCCCAGGTGGAACAAGCCTGGTTTCCAAGGTCCTATCTATCCTACTCTGGGGTGGCGGGGGAGTTGGGGGGGCTGTTGGCTTGCTCTCCAGCCTGTTCAACCTGGTAACTCTTTCTCCAACAGCCCCAACTCTGATTCTTATTGCCCAGATCCCCGTCATCTCAGCAGCTAGTCCTGTGGCTCCTGGCAGCTTACTTGTGGAGAGTGGGCTGGGCATTAGGGTCCTAGTCATGCTATTGACCTAACCGTGTCCCCACTGCCTGCTCTACATAGCCATCTGTGTGTCTGCTGTGCCTCTGTCTAGTAGGTTTCTTGGGAGGGTGGTATTGAGGGTCTCATTCTCCACTTGCCTTTTGTCCACAGCTACCGCGTCTATTGCATGCTGGGAGACGGGGAAGTGTCCGAGGGCTCTGTCTGGGAGGCCATGGCCTTTGCCGGGATTTACAAGCTGGACAACCTCGTTGCCATTTTTGACGTCAACCGTCTGGGCCAGAGTGACCCAGCCCCACTGCAGCACCAGGTGGACATCTACCAGAAGCGCTGTGAGGCCTTTGGGTATGTGTGAGGCCATGGTCCAAGAAGGACTCTTTCAAAGCAAGCTTATTTACGTGGTTGCACAGCTCATCACCTAGATGCTAGTCTGTTTACGGGGGAAGAATTCACAGGTGCACATAGGCTCAGTCCATGAGGCTGAAGGACATGTAGCAAAGTGAACATGAGTTGGCTAGTCCAACCCTAGCATCCTGGAAGGTGAGAGGAGCAGGCTGAAATAGTATCAGGTTTTCTCAACTTCCCACTCAACCTTCAGGGACAATGAGTTCAGAATCCAGTGTTGTGAAACAGGGAAGGTCGGTGCCAGCCTGAGGGCTTCCCGCCTCAGCATGTCTCCTCGGCCCCAAAGACAAGAGGTTGGGGACTCTAAGGTGCCATATGGCTGAGGAGGCTATGGAGGACGGCTGGCTGGGAAGCAGGCTGGGCTGGGGAAATGTGGGGCTTGAGAGCCTTGGGTGGGGCGTTCATGGCTTCCCTTTGCAGTGAATTGTGTGGTTGTCGATGAGAACACCTGTCGAGGTTGTCTTGGCCTTACAAAGGGGGAAGATGGAGGTTAGGCATATTCTTTCTGTTGGGCAGATAAGGACACAGCCACAAGGTGCCTATAGGGGGTTTGCCCAAGATTGTACCAGTCTGGAAACTTGAGTATAAACCTGGCAATACCTCCTGGGATCTGTGTCTGTAATTCCTTGTGTCCTCATACAACTTGCTTTATGACCTTGGACAAATTACCATGTATGTCTGTGTGTGTGTGTACACACATATGTTACTGAAGGATGGGATTAGGACCTCATATGTTTGGCAAGCACTAATACCACTGAGCTACATCTTCGGTCTACTGCCATCTTTATTAATAACCAAAAAGGTGGTGGTGAGGGCACAGCTCAATAGTAAAGCCCTTGCCTAGCATGCACGCGGCTCTGGGTTCAGTCCGCAATGGTGTTCAGGTTCACAGAGATGAGGTTAGAGAACATGGCTGAGTGTTTCAAAGTTTGCAGCATCTGTGGAGGAATCGGGTGGACACTGAGCCAAACATTTTATCAATCTAATAACAAGCGCGTTCCAAACTCAGTGCGTTGTCTCCAAAACATCTCTTAGTAGGAAATGAGTGGATCAGGACGCGAGGACGGTGCATGACCTAAGCACTGAATTGTTTGAAAGGAGGGAAATTAAAAGTGACCAAAGGAGGCAGAATAATGTAGGGAAAGGAAGGAAGTCCAGATTGGAAGCAGTGGTGTCTTAGACTTTCCATAGGAGTAAGCTATGGGGTGGCATGCAGGCAAGCTCCCAGATGCTGGGCCATATCTTTTCCTGAGGGCTTCTGTGGGTACTCTGGCACCTGGCTTCCCCTTACCCTGTGCCACCTCTCTCCCCAGTTGGCACGCCATCATCGTAGATGGACACAGCGTGGAGGAGCTGTGCAAGGCCTTTGGCCAGGCTAAGCACCAGCCGACAGCCATCATCGCCAAGACCTTCAAGGGCCGTGGGATCTCAGGTCTGTATGTGTTCCTCATCCCCATAGAGACCCTTGTGCCTGGAGAAATGCCTGCTCTTGGTCATTTTCCTAAAGTGGCTGGTCTCAACTGAGCCATGTAGACAGGCAGACGTTTCGTAGTGAGACAGCCCCTCTACCCGACCTTAGCGTACGGTGTCATTTAATGGAGTGTTTAATGGGTTACAGTGTAGCCTGGAATTGTACAGCCCAGGAGCTCCTGGAAAGACCTGAATTCTCCCCCAAGGAAGTAGTGCACTGGGGAGAGGCTTTCCTTCACCAGGCTGTAGATGATGGTTTCCTGCTTGAGAATGAAGCAAGCATAGTCCCTCTTCAACACCCAGGGGTGAACTCCAGAATCTCACCTCACTTCTGATGGTTGTAATAAGAAGGACAGAAAGAGAACCAGGAATGTGGCCCGGACCTGCACTTGGGTGGTGGAGGCAGAAGGGAGCAAGGTCACCCTCGGGTGCTTGATGAGCTTTAAGCCAACATGGGTTCTGTGAGACTCAAAGGAAAAGGGGGCTGATGAGATGCCATGGTAGGTAAAGTGCCTACTGCTGCCAAGTTGGCTGATTTGAGTTAATCCCTGGAACCAACATGGAGGTTCAGGTTTGGGGGTGCCTCAGACTGCCTGGTACTGACTGCGAGGGTTGATCTGTTCTTGGATCTCCTTAGGCCGCAGTGACATAAGCCGACTGCCAGCTTCATCTTCTGCCAGGGGTTCCTCCCTACTCCCTGCAAAACTGAGTCTAAGTTCTCTAGCATGGCCTGCAGAGTCTGGGGCAAGGGTCTATGGGGACGGTGGCAAAGGGGATACACATCAGCCCATGCTCGGCTCCTCCTCTTCTGTGGCCCTCCTTTTCTGTCCCTAATGATGTCCCATTCTCCTTTCCTGTGACACCACCATCCCCAGGATTTTCCTCTGTGGACATTCCTGCCTGACGACATTCTCACTTCTCTGGTTGTACCCACAGGGATCGAAGACAAGGAGTCATGGCATGGGAAGCCCCTCCCCAAAAACATGGCTGATCAGATTATCCAGGAGATTTACAGCCAGGTCCAGAGTAAAAAGAAGATCCTGGCCACGCCCCCTCAGGAGGATGCCCCTTCAGTGGACATTGCCAACATCCGTATGCCCACCCCACCCAGCTACAAAGTGGGGGACAAGGTACCTAGTTGGTTCTTTTGTGAAATGGAAAGAATTGGCATGGGGCTGGTTCTTTAGTTTCCTGAGGTCGAAGCCAAAATGCCTCCAGAGGTCTGTGGCAAAGGGGGAAGCTCAGGCTCCTGTCTGCTCCTGATGGGGGAGTTAGGTACCTACCTGCAGGGGCTCAGAGAGGGCAAGGGACTTACTCTTGGTCACACAGTAAGCTTCTAGTTGAAAAGGCTGCAGACTTCAGGGCTCCTTTGTGGTCTGGTAGAAGGTAGGCAGAGCTGTGTTAGTCTGTGCTTTGCCAAGTAAAGCCCTTCATGCAGCCTGCAGCCTTCTGATACCCAGGCCTTTGGTCTTGTGTTTTGGCCATTTCCAGGTCTCGCTGGGCTTTTTTGTTCTGTCTCCCTTTTTGTGTTGTTGTTTTTTTTTTTTTTTTTTTTTTTTTTTTGGTTTTTCGAGACAGGGTTTCTCTGTGGCTTTGGAGCCTGTCCTGGAACTAGCTCTGTAGACCAGGCTGGTCTCGAACTCACAGAGATTCACCTGTCTCTGCCTCCCAAGTGCTGTTTTTAGTTTCTTGATGCCAAGTTTCACTGTATATAGCCCAAACTTGACCTTAAATTCAACATACTCTTGCCGTCGCCTCCCTGGTGCTGGGATTAAAGGCACAAGCTGCTGCCGTGCCCAGCCTCAGTCCTACACACACCTCGGTGGTACTCAGAGCCTTCGTTCCTCCCCACAGATAGCCACCCGGAAGGCCTACGGACAGGCCCTCGCCAAGCTGGGTCACGCCAGTGACCGCATCATTGCCCTGGATGGGGACACCAAAAATTCCACCTTCTCAGAGATCTTCAAAAAAGAGCACCCAGACCGTTTCATTGAGTGCTACATTGCTGAGCAAAACATGGTAGGTGCTGGAATAGGCTGAGGGGTACAGCCAGCCTCAGATGTAAAACCACCATGATGCGGGTGGGGGCAAGATGAAGTCCTCTTCCTCCCTGGGGCAGCCATATTGGCAATGCCAACTGCCAGCTATGGGCCAGCTCGAGAAATCACAGGAGCAACTAGGAGCCACATTGACCTTTGATCTTGAATAGCCACTTTGGGGGTGATTATTCCCAAGAGACAGTTACACATGGAGGGTCTTATATGTAGGCCAGGTATGGTGGTAAAGGGACCTGCTGATCTATAGAAACCTTTTTTTTTTTAAAAAAAAAAAAAAAAAAAGATGGGCTCTTATTAGGCCAGGCTGCCCTAAATTTCAGTATGTAGCTAAGGCTAGCCTTCAATTCCTAATCCTCCTATAGTCTGAGTGCTGGGATTGCAGACTGCCACCATACCTGGTGTCAAAGGAAAATGATTTTTCTTCCACGACTTTCACAGATAACAGATATACATACACTTTCATATTCTCAAGTCTTTGTACAAACACTTAGCACTTTCTCCAATGTAGGTTACACCAAATATTTATAACATAGTTATCATAGCTATTTCTATTTTACAGATAATAAACACATTAAAATTTTAAACTCACTATTAAAGAAGAAAAGGAAATTAGCCAAGCAAATGTAGTAACAATCTCAGGAGAAGAACCTGCTCTGCCCTATTATATAACACTTGTTGACTATATTATGCATTGAAGGAAGATGATTTTGAGAAGTTTTGCAGTGATTATTAACAAATTGCAGGCATACTGAAGTCTCACGTGAGATGATAGCATGCTAGGATCGCAGGCTCCTCTACTTCCCACGTGTGGTCTCGGGAGGGCTCTGGGCTCCCTGTTCTTCAGGGCTGACCTGCCCTTCCTGTCCTCAGGTGAGCATTGCTGTAGGCTGTGCCACACGCGACAGGACAGTGCCCTTCTGCAGCACTTTCGCGGCCTTCTTTACGCGGGCCTTCGACCAGATTCGCATGGCGGCCATCTCTGAGAGCAACATCAACCTCTGTGGCTCCCACTGCGGCGTGTCCATTGGTGAGCTGAGACCGAACGCTACACCCAGTACCTTCCTTGCCTTAGATCGGGGGTGTGAGGGGTTGGGACCGGGGTGCCAATCATCTTCCCTTCAATACCCCAGGAGAAGATGGGCCCTCTCAGATGGCCCTGGAAGACCTGGCCATGTTTCGGTCGGTCCCCATGTCAACTGTCTTTTACCCAAGCGACGGAGTGGCGACAGAGAAGGCAGTGGAGCTAGCAGCCAATACGAAGGTTAGTTATGTGGCCGTTCTTTTTTAAACCAGTTCTTCCATAGAGAGACTGAAGGGGGTGGGTAAGCACAGAGAGTCGGTCACTGGGTGCCCAGGGAGGCATTTCCTGACCTTGTCCCTGGTGTTTGTAGAGCTTAAAGAAACAAGGCCAGGAAGAACTCCGCTCTCGGTGCTTCATGGCGGTGATGCTCGCCCTCTTTGAGCTGAGGAACAGAGTAAATTGAGCCTCGTGGTTCAGATCGAGAGCTGCCTGACAGAGACTAGCATGGGGTTTCCCATTTCTTTCCTGAGATCAGTGTCTGGCCCTACTGAGGCATTCTGGGGAGTAGTCCCACTGAGAGGTTGGGAGAGTCCCCCTTCTTGCTTACAGTCTGAGATTAGCTAAACTGTGGCTGCCTTTCATGTGTTTAGAGGTCCAGCCACAGAGACCAAGCCCCAGCTCCTGACCGTAGCAGCTGGGACACAGTGACTGTAGCTTATCATTGATTGGTGGCTGGAGGAGGTTTGCACCTAGTGGCCCTCCAGAAAACTCCCCCTCTGTCACAGGACAGGCCTCAGTGCTGTCCTGTATTTCTCAGTTTATCTGTTCCAATCTCAGGGCATCTGTTTCATCCGGACCAGCCGCCCCGAAAATGCTATCATCTACAGTAACAATGAGGATTTCCAGGTTGGCCAAGCCAAGGTCAGTTTCCTTCGGTCTGAGAGAACCCCAGAGAGCCACCAACCCTACTGCTGCTCCCACTACCAGACCCTATCCTGGCCCGTAGTCCGAACTTCACTGTCCCCTTGTCACCCCCAGGTGGTTCTGAAGAGCAAAGATGACCAGGTGACGGTGATCGGGGCCGGTGTGACTCTGCATGAGGCCTTGGCTGCTGCGGAGCTGCTGAAGAAAGGTGAGGAGAAAGGGACCCGGGCGGGCTCCAGACTGAGCGCTGTCTACATGTTATCTCATCTAGTTAAATGATGCCAGTCACTGAAGCCACCCTTTGAGTCATTCTGCCATGTCCAGCGAGACGCTGAGTTCTAGGAACCTATGGTTCCAGTGTATCATATCAGAGGCCTTGGAGCCTGACGATGGGACTGGAATCACAGCTCAACCAAGCCCTAATTAAATAAATTACTCACCATCATTGTGCCTCTGTTTGCCCATCTGTAAACTGGTCCTTAACCTTGGGGACTATCCTGAGGCCTTAGGTGTGACTTTGCATTCGTACCATTATTTTAAGTATTAATGTCAGCTAGTGATATCGTAGGGCAGGCATTAACCTCTCAATGGGATCGCCACACTCATCACTTCTCAAGCTGTGATCAGGAAGTGAAGGGTGGTAGGTAGTTCGGTTTGGTGACTTCAGAGTGGCCTGTGCAGTTTGAGGTCAAACAGGACTGAGGCTGTAGCACAGCCAGGCCTGAGAGTCAAGAAAGCCCAGCCCAGGCAGGGCGTCGTGGTGAGCGTCTGGCTCTTCTTTTTTTTTTTTTTAATTATTTATTTATTATTTTTTATTATGTATACAATAGTCTATCTGTGTGTATGCCGAAGGCCAGAAGAGGGCACCAGACCTCATTGCAGATGGTTGTGAGCCACCATGTGGTTGCTGGGAATTGAACTCAGGACCTTTGGAAGAGCAGGCAATGCTCTTAACCACTGAGCCATCTCTCCAGCCCCGCGTCTGGCTCTTCTTGAGAAGAATGACTAGCTACAGTTTATCTTCCCATCGCTCCATAAACTTTTGCCATCGAGCAGACGTCTGAAGTCCCCCTTTATCTTCACGGGCATAGGAGGATCAGGACCCCCACATACTACTCTGTTCTTAGACAGCCCACAGGGTACACAGCTGACCAGGATCTCCCAGAGGGCACTGGTAAGCAAAGCCTCAACAGTGAGGACAAGGGGACAGCCGGCCCCAGAGAGTAGTTCTTCTAGGCCAGTAGCTATGAGACAATCTCCGAGACACCCTACTCAGGTTAAGAGAACCCTGAAGTTCCACCACAGGGCATAGCACAGCACGTAGCTCTTCTCTTAGCTGTGTCCTGGTCTCCCCTCACAGAGAAGATCAGTATCCGTGTGCTGGATCCCTTCACCATCAAGCCCCTGGACAGGAAGCTTATTCTTGACTCTGCCCGCGCCACCAAAGGCAGGATCCTCACGGTGGAGGATCACTACTATGAAGGTAATTGGACTGTACCAGACTGGGTCGGGAAGGCTAAAGAAAGGGGCAGGGGCAGGGAGCCAAGGGGTAGACAATGCATTAAATTCCTCTGCCTTTGCCATTTTCAGCCCTGGCAAGGGTTCATGGAGCTTAGCCAGTCCGCAGCTGTAAGTTAGCTGGGTCCCTAAGCCAAAACCCTCACAAGAGACCGAGTCCCAGCTGTACTGACGCAAGGTTGTGCATTTTCTGGCTACATACAGAAGGTCATCTTTGGGCCTTTCAAAGCAGATCCTACAAGCACTTGCCACGTTTCTTAGAGGCGTCTCTGGGGAAGATGTGAGCTTAGACTCTAAGGTCAAGTCCACAACTTGGGGTCAAGCTGCCCTCTACCATGTGTGCACATACATACTAAAAAAAAAAAATAATAAATGTTTACAAACTAAAGGAGCTGGAAAGATTCGGCAGTCTGCCGGAGGACCTTGGTTCCATCCCCAGCATCCACACAGTCATTCACAGCCATCTAAAACTCCTATTCCAGGGGACCAATTTAAAAAAAAAAAAAAAAAAAAAAAAAAAAAAAAAGATGTTCCATGGGCACATTTTTTTTTCAATTTTCTTTTTTTTATTGATTTTTATTGAGCTCTACATTTTTCTCTGCTCCCCTCCCTGCCTCTCCCCTCCTCCCTTCAACCCTCCCCAAGGTCCCCATGCTTAATGGGCACATTTTTTAGAAGGTTTGCATTCTTTTTTTTTTAGTTGTGTAAAGCTAAGTGTCCTGGCAACCAATGTCCCTTTAAATCCCAGTACTCAGGAAGCAAAGATGGGTGAATCTTTGTGAATCACCTTGATTTACATAGGGAGTTCTCAACCAGCCAAAGCTACAAACAAAAATGGCTGTAGGGCTCAGTTGGTAGAGTCCTATTGCGTAATCAATCAGGCAGGTGGCTTATACTTGTAATCCCAACACTCTGGAGGTCAAATTAAAAGAATCAGAAGCTCAAGGCCATCCTAGACTGGTCAGTTTAAGGCTCTCCTGAGCTGTCTCAGGAAAAACCAGATTGAAATGTACATTTGGCCTTGGAGTAAGTATTGAGTACTATGACGGATTAGTGATGTCTGCTCTGGTAAGGAGAGAGGGCATGTGCAGCTGTTGCCATCTTGGGCTTAAACTGAGACCCATCTGACCTTCCTTTCATAGGTGGCATAGGTGAGGCCGTGTCTGCCGCGGTCGTGGGCGAACCCGGGGTCACTGTCACCCGCCTGGCTGTTAGCCAAGTGCCAAGAAGTGGGAAGCCAGCTGAGCTGCTGAAGATGTTTGGTATTGACAAGGATGCCATTGTGCAAGCTGTGAAGGGCCTTGTCACCAAGGGCTAGGGGGAGCCCTGGGGAAGGCATGGGGTGCTGGGTGGGAGAACCATACATTCCTGCAAGTTTCTAGCAAGGTGCTGAGATGCGTACTAAGAAGAGACGTAAATATATGTTTTGAGAAAAACTAACCCTGAGACCATTTTTCCTCTTTGATGTGAACATATCCAGTGCGAATTGTGGGAAGAATGGGGGGAGGGGAGAGGGAGGGAGACAGCTGACTCTCTCCACTTGGGGTCAGGATCTGGGTGTCCCCAGGAATCACCTTCCCCTGTCCAGCCTCTCCCAGCCACAGTCAGGGGACACTCACTGCACCCTGGCTTTTAGCCAGACTAGGATCCAGCCCCTCCCTCCCTCCCTCCCTCCCCAGTGTTCCCCAAAGCCAGCAGTACTCTAAAGGAGGCTCCCTGCTTAGACACTCTCCTGGATCCTTCACAGCTTCCTCAAGTCCCCCAAGTTCTTGCAACTCTTGTCAAAAATTGGAGGATTCATTTGTTCTTTGTCTTTTGGGAGACATGAGCTGCCGTCAGGCTTCCCAGGAAGTGCTCAGTGCCTTGGGAAGGATGATCATCTACAGAGCTGTTCTCATGTCCGCCCTTGAGTCTGAGCAGAGGAAGCCCGTCCCACTGATCAGCCAGTGGGCTGTTTGGCCAGATCTGGCTATGCCAGGGACTGTGTGGCACCAACTCCAGAAACAGCAGGGAAGGTAGGTCTCAGGGAGATGACTGGGACCTCTCAGTGGGTAACTGGATTCAGGACAAACCCTGGGAGGCTTGGAGCCTACGTATCTGAGAAAAGCAGGCAAGCCATTTCCCTATCTGGGACGCTGAGGGACAGTGGGAAGGGACTGCTTCTCAACCAACAGTTTGGAGCCCTGACATAATTACAGTGTTTTGTTTATACATAGTCGATAACAACAACAAAATAGTAAACCATAAAACCAGAGGTCTGGAGTGCTTAGTCACCACCTGGTGGTCATCTGCGGTACTACAATGCTAAGCACACCCCATACATAGGAATCAGAGGAAGGAGATTGGGGAAGGTGCTGTGTTCTGAGCTCTGGGCAACTGCTTGCAGCAGGTGGAGGAGTGACGGTGGCATTACTGAAAACCTCTGGTACTACTTCATACACACACACTTTATTTACTTCTTACTACAAGACAATGTGACCCTTGGCCCAGTGTGGACAGTAAAGGACTACAGCTTGGATTTTTGTGACTCTACATTTTTTGTCCCTATGGCCTCCTTATAGGAGAAACTATGCAGTCTTTTTCCTGAAGGATGATGGGAGCAGCCTTCAGCTTAGTGCCCGTATGTGTCAACAAAGTTGCTGCACTATGTAGAGGTTACAGGCCTATGTAAAGATGTTTCCAAAGCAAAATGGGACATATACACCCAGCTGCAGGATCCACGAGGCTCTGCTGAGCCTCCCCCTGCTGTGAACCAAGGATCTGAGCAGAATTAGCTAATGAATGCAAGGCAGTGTGATGGGAACTAGAGGGGCAAGGGCTTGAGTTGGTGTGGTGAGAATGTCCTGGGTGCCTGGGTCAGCTGTCCAGTACAGTTGGGGCAGACTTGTATATGGATGGAGGGAGGAGCAGGTGGGGCTGCTCTACTTACTAGCTTGTATAAGGCTCTGGATTATGTCCCTAGCACAGCAAGGGGTGAGAGTCAAGGGAACACTTGACTTCCAGAGCAGAGATGGGAGGGGATGCTCCCTTACCTTCAGACTGCCCAGCCTCCCCAAGGCCCACACTCTCTCCAAGGAGACCGTGAGAGCTTGAGCAGGCAGGCAGATGCCTGGGAAGGGAGCGGGCTAGCAGAACCCCCAAGGCCTGTGGCAGTCACTTAGATCCAGTTCTACAACGTCAAAGACTCAGGAAGCTATGACCTTCAGGGACCCAGGGGCTCCGAGGAGTGAATGAAATTGCTGCTGCTTTTTTGCTATGCAGGTTTCCAGAGTGTGCTAGAATCCCAGACACTCCAGCCTTGAGAGCCTGGGGAACCCCCTCACTCCTCTTGTAGCCCCCGGAGAGGTGGGAAGCCTGGGCAGAGCATCTGAGGCATCCTTGTAGCTTCTGGGCTTGCTCAGAGCCAAGGCTCCAGGCTGCACAAAGGTCACAAGTCTGACTTTTCCTCCACCAGTGAGAGCCTCCTGCAGCTGGCAGAACTCGCACTGCCTCGTGGCCAGGCCATGTGACAAAGCAGCAGAGGAGGGTCCCTTGCTCATTTCTCAGCCGCCAGCTACACAGGTGGCAGGGTGGTGGATGCTCACAGTTCCGGAGAACAGATCTGTGGGGTCCCACCTCCATTGTCCCCAGGTTCCTGCTGCCTCATCTGTGCAATAGGAATAATGACAACTTCCGTAGGCTACTGGGAAGATGAGATGGGTATTAAATAATGCATCAGACATTGTGAGACTGATAAGGGCTTGAAGATGCTGATTTTCATAGCCCTTCATTCAGGGCAAGTAGCCTTTGGCACCAGGTTTCCTGAGATTACAGACATGGGGCCGTCTGTAATATGTGAGTCAGGTCCAGAACTCAGGAAGCTTCCCAGAATTCTTGGCTATTAGACATGATGACTGTTATGAACACGGCCCTGTCATGCTTGTTGAGATCTAATGACATGCTATACAATTTCACCCTTTCAAAATACAAGTCAGTGGTTTCTCAGTACACTACTCATGGAGTTGGATAGCATTTCTATCATCCCTAAATGGGAGACATGCAGCTTCAGCCAGCACCCTCATGGCTGGGGTCCACACTTCTGTCTGCAGAGCTTGGGTGTTGTCCATCCTCACTCCTCTCAAGTGTCCCTTCCTAGGTGGTGGCATGTGGAGGCACTCTGGACCTCTGTCCTGAGTGTCCTCCCTTTGAGAATGGAAAAAGGTGAGATAAAAGCCACAGCAGAAATTCTGGGTGAGGTTCCAGAAATCGGCCTCTCTGGAGACCTGGGATTTACAGACGTAAGTGCAGGGGTGCAGCCAGTGTCAGTCACGAGACTTCTCCTTCCCATGTGGGGACTCAGTAGAATCCCCCAAACCTGGATTGGGATGGGTGCTAATGGAGCCCTTGCAGCATGGACACCCAGTTCTTCATTGGAGCTAGCTTGGGAACAGACATGGGCTAGGTAAGTCATAGTCTTGGGAAGCATGAGCCTTTTGTTTCAGTCAGCAAGGCAGGAAAAGTCTGTCCTAGGAGCTGTCCCCCAAGAGCCTGAACCTGACACAGGAAGGGTCCTGTTCCCAGCCCTCTGGACTGAAACTAACGTCCCAGTCTGGTAGGGAGGAGTCCAAAGCCACAGAAATGCCAGTCTTAGGCTCTGACTACATAATAAAACACAATGAAGACTTAGAAGCCACATCTATGAGAGCCAGTGAAGGAGAAAGGGAGAATAAGAAAAGCCAATAGGGAGCTGGAGAGGTGGTTCATTGTTAAGAGCTCTGATTGCTCTTCCAAAGGACCTGGGTTCAATTCCCGACACCCTTACATAGACATACACACAGGCAAAACACCAAATGCACAAAAGTTAATTTAAGAAAGAAGTGGGCACACATGCATCCCAGCATTTAGGAGCCAGAGGCAGGTAAATTCCAGGACAGCCAGGGCTATACAGAGAGACCCTGTCACAAAAAACCAAAAAAGGAAAAAAGTAAAATTTGCTTTTTTTGTCTGTGGGTAAGAGTATACTGAGAGGAGCATTTAGGACCCCAAAACAGCCTTCGTCCAGCATGAACAATGGCTGGCCCGTAGCCACATAGAGCCTCTTTATGTGCTGTTCCTGCACAAACATCAGTTTAACCCCCATCTGTATACTGTAGCACCTACCCTTAGGTACTTGCAGTTAGGGCAGAATTGTATGCATAAGACTTCAAGGAACAATTGGAAATGGCTAGACTCTGAGGTGGAGGTCCAGTGACCATCACAAACCTCCCCACCCCCCACAACAGGCAGGCATCTGATGGCATCCCCAAAGCAGGGTTAGCTGATCTGATGAAGATGGTGGCTGTTTCCCTCAGGACTGAGTCCTGCAGCACTCAGGAGGAGATGCTGCATATGCCTGGATATGGAAATTAAATTTAAATTTGCAGGCATATATGGATTCAGATGTGTGTTTATATAGGTCGGTGAGCTAGAAAAGGGATCGTGAGAGTGGACCAGCTTTTAAGGGAGGGTGGGAAATAGAGAAGAATATGGAATTGATGTAATAGAAAAGCAGAAGTGAGAACTAACTGGAGGAAGAAAGGGAAGGGGAAGGAAGGGTCACGGGCATGCAGTGGGGGAGAGGAACGAATGAGAACAAAGAAGAGTGGTTTCTGCAGAGGAATTTTGAAGGATATCATCTGGCCAAATATCGTTTCCAATCTGTCCATCTCCAGGTTTACCCATCTTCTCACAGGCTAAGACCAGTCTAGAACCTGCGGCTTAAGAGGAAAAGGAAAGTATCTGGGGTTGAAATGGAGAGGGAGGAGTCATCAGACATAAAAGAGAAGGACTGGAGAGATGGCTCAGAGGTTAAGAACACTGGCTGCTCTTCCAGAGGTCCTGAGTTCAAGTCCCAGCAACCACATGGTGCCTCACAACCACCTGTAATGAGATCTGGTTCCCTCTTCTGGCCTGCAGGAACACATGTTGTATACATAATAAATAAATCTTTTTTTTTTTTAAAGGGAAAGCTGGGGCGAGGACTCAGAGGCTAAAGACTTGCTGTTCATGGGGACCGCAAAACCCACATAATGCCAGGCGGCAGCATGTGTCTAACCCAACACGGCCAGGCGGCACGTGTCTAACCCAGCACTGGGGAGTAGAGATGGCAGGGCCTAGAGGGTGGCTGCTGGCAAGCCATTCTAGTTTAAATTCCACTTCAGTTTCACTGAGAGATTCCGTCTCAAAAAAGTAAGGTAGAGAAGGGATTGAGGAAGACACCTGATACCCACCTCTGGCCTCCACATATGCCCTCACCCTGGTGAGTACACCAGTACATACATGTGCGTGACTCATACATTCCCCCAGACACACACAGAGGGAGCGGGGATCTATCAACAGGCCCCTAACTGCCCCAATAGACCCAAACCCAGGGCAGAATGAAGCCCAGATCCCATTATTTCCAAAATCAGTAGTCACGCCTTCCTTCCCTGACTCCATGACCCCTGCCGTGACTTCAGACCTGACCACACTCAGGGTTTTCCACCTATGTCCATGGAGGAAAGACATTTGACGGAGTTTCAACAACAAAATATCCATAGCCCACACTTTAACTTCTAGAACTTTCCATTTTTGCTGCATGTCCAAAAGACTGAAAACCACTGCCACATGCCTTTAATCCCAGCATTCGGGAGGCAGAAGCAGTGAACTCTCTCTGCCTCTGTGAGTTCAAGGCCAGCTTGGTCTACAGAGTGAAACCCTGTCTCCAAAACACAAAAATCCAACAAAAAAGGAACAAAGTTACCAGCTGAGCATGGTGGTAAATGCCTTTAAATCCAGCAATTGAGGCAGAGGCAGACAGATCTCTGAGAGCTGTGAATTTGAGGCCAGCCTGATCTTCAGAGCAAGTTCAGGACAGCCAGATCTACATACACAGAGAGACCATCTCAGAAATAAATAAATTAATTAATTAATAAAAATAAAAATGAACAGAACAGTTACCTTCAGCTCTTATTCTGCCTTGGGCCCTTTGACAACTACTTAGCTTAACTTCTGCATCTACTTAACATTATTGTGACTAGTAGGTAAACTTGCTAAGAAAGCATCACTAACCGGAGAGGCCTCTGGCCCCCACCCACTCCAAAGCTGAGAATGCACCTGAAGTTTACGGGAGAGGCGTCTCCACCCACCAGCAGCCTGCGTGCTGAATGTACTGACCCATGACTCCCCTTGGTTCTGTGTCTGTGGACGTTCCTTCCTCCACAGTGGACCACATCATTCAAAGAAACTGGGGCATCCAGGTGGCTGAGGCAAGAGGATTTTAAGTTTGAGGTTAGCCTGGGCTATATCATGTGATCCTGGCTCCAAACACACACACACACACACACACACACACACACACACACACAAAATCAGAACAAAAGATTATTTGAATTATTATGTCTCAAAATAAGGAAAATGCAAATGAAAGCCACAAGAGACTTTTGCCCCTGTTACAATGCTATTTTAAAAGTAAAATTAAGCCTAGTGCGGTGGCCCATACCTTTGATCCCAACAGAGGCAGGTAGATCTTTGTGAGTTAGAGGGAAGTCTGCTATACAGAGCAAGTTCTAGGACAGTCAGGGCTTTTACACAGGAAAAAAAAAAAAAAACTTGTCTCAGAAAGAAAAAAAAAAAATCTCCAGGCAGTGGTGGCACACGCCTTTAATCCCAGCACTTGGAAGGCAGAGGCAGGTGGATCTCTGGGTGTTGGAGGCCAGCCTGGTCTACAAAGAGAGTTCCAGGACAGCCAGGACTGTTACACAAAGAAATCCTGTCTCAAAACAAACAAACAAAAACAATCAATAAACAAATAATAGAAACCCTGTCTCAAAAAAAACAAACAATCAATCAATAAATAAATAAATAAATGTAAAACTAGGTTTGGACAAGAGCCGTGGCACTAGGAGGTGCTGCTGGCTCTGCTGCAGTCACTGCTGCTGAAAGCTAGGGAGGGCAGTAGCTGCCAAGTGCTGAGACAGCAGGTTAATCCCAGAGCAGTCAGCCACTAGCCCAAGAATGGCTTTGCCAAGAACAGCAGGATAGCTGCCCTCTGTGTAAAACTAGGTACAACAAATATGGGTACAGCAGAAAATGGCCACATAGGAATCAAGACGTAACTCCATCTAATACCTCTGAGACCATAGAAGGTGACAATGCCATCAGTGAGCTGGCCAGAGGGCTGACATATGGTTTGGTAGGGAAAGATATGTGCCACTGTGCATGATGACTCAAATTCCATCTCTGGGATCAGCATGGCTGTTCGATAAGAACAACCTTTGCTAAGCTAACCTGATTACCTGAGTTTGATCCCAGGATCCCATAGACTCTCGAAAGCTGTCTTCCTCTAATCTGTATACGCATACTCCATGACATTCTTGAACCCCTACACACATCATACATAACACACACACAATAATACTAATACTAATACTAATAGAAACAAATGTGAAAGATAAAAATATTTTTAGAAAAGCTTGCCTCAGTGACCACCTGTGATCTTGGCACTCTGGAAGTTGAAGTAAGATTCTAAATTCAAAGTCAGTGTGACTTACCTAGTAAGACCTCTCTCTTAAAAAGATTGTGTGTATATATATATATGTGTGTATATATAATTATATATATATATACATATATATATAATTTGTATGTATACAACAGGAAAATATTGCTTCTTACTCTATAAAATGTAGTTTAAAAATAACCTTTTACATCATTTAATTTGTAGTCTTGGTATTATCCCTTACTTAATTTTTAAAATGGTTATAATTTTTAGTTCATATAGAAAATAATGTAGGTTAAATTTTAGAGGTTAAATTTCCAGCACCCACATAGCAGCTCACAACCCTATTGCATGGGGTCCAGTGCCTTCTCCTGGCCTCCACAGACATGCCATGCACACAGTGCACAGAAATACACGCAGGCAGAATACCCACGCGAAAGATGAAATGAGTGTTTAAACAAAGCTCATGAGGCAGTGGATCATTATGATATTTTCATATAAGTAGATCATTATAGTCTGATCGCATGCATTCTCCTTTCACCCTTCCCGCCTCTAACACTGCCCACTAACTTGCACCAAACGGTCCAACTTTTGCTTTCATTTTACACACACACACACGAGTCTACATTCAAGAGAACATGTGCTGTTTGTCTTTCTGAAGAAAATAAATATACTTCATAAATTCTCATGTCATCCTCTCACTCTAGTCTTCTCTGGAGCATTCCAGTTTTAATGTATGTACCACTTGAAGTAAGCACAGCTTACATGCTTGATAGACTTCTCTAATTTCAAGACCTGGGGTTATAGCTCAGTAATAGAGGACTTGCTTTGAATGCTTGAGGCCTTAGGTCCAATCGCCAGAATCAATTCTTTCAGCTATAGGACTACCTGGTCTTTTTACCTCTTCATGGGTAAGTTTCTGCAATGCATCCTTCTGGGGATTTGTTCTTCTCATCTGTGGCAGTTCGAATGTAATTAGCCTCCATAAACTCATATGGAGAATGGCACTAGTAGGAGGTGTGGTTTTTTTTGGGGTGGGTGTGGCCTTGTTGGAAGAAGTGTGTCACTGTGGGGACAGGCTTTGGGGTTTCAAGATACTGCCCAGTGTCTGGGAGTCCATTTCCAGTTGCCTTCTGATCAAGATGTAGTCAGTATCATGTCTGCCTGCACACCGTCATGCTCCTTGCTGTGATGATAATAGACTGAACCTTTGAACTGTAAGCGAGCCACCCCCAATTAAATGCTTTCCTTTATAAGAGTTGCTGTGGTCACAGGGTCTCTTCACAGCAATAGAAACCCTGACTAAGACATGATCTATTCTTTTTTTTTTTTTTTTAATATTTATTTATTATGTGTACAACATTCCTTCCATGTATGCTTGCAGGCCAGAAGAGGGCACCAGATCTCATTACAGATGGCTGTGAGCCACCATGTGGTTGCTGGGAATTGAACTCAGGACCTCAGGAAGAGCAGTCAGTGTTCTTAACCTCTGAGCCATCTCTCCAGCCCATGATCTATTCTTTTTTAAAAATTTTTTAAAATTAATTAATTTTTTTATTATGTATACAATGTTCTGTCTACATGTATGCCTTCCCGCCAGAAGAGGACACCAGACCTCATAGATGGTTGTGAGCCACCATGTGGTTGCTGGGAATTGAACTCAGGATCTCTGGAAGAGCAGCCAGTGCTCTTACCCTTTGAGCCATCTCTCCAGCCCAACATGATCTCTTCTGTGCTGTTACTTTAACTGCTTCTACTCTAGGAGTTCCTATTTTTTTTTTTTTTTTTTTTGGTTTTTCGAGACAGGG
This sequence comes from Chionomys nivalis, assembly GCF_950005125.1. Lineage (NCBI taxonomy): Eukaryota > Metazoa > Chordata > Mammalia > Rodentia > Cricetidae > Chionomys > Chionomys nivalis. The sequence goes on along the minus strand of NC_080090.1, from coordinate 25,657,150 downwards.
TTTCTCTGTGGTTTTGGTTCCTGTCCTGGAACTAGCTCTGTAGACCAGGCTGGTCTCGAACTCACAGAGATCCGCCTGCCTCTGCCTCCCGAGTGCTGGGATTAAAGGCGTGCGCCACTATCGCCCGGCCAGGAGTTCCTATTTTTAATCTCTTCTTTTATTCATGGATTATTTGCAGTTATATTATTTAAGTTTGCAAACATTCAGTGGCTTTCCCGAGATCTTCCTATGTTGTCCACCTATTCAATATCACGTGGTCAGAAAACATGTCTCATGTGATCTGAATACTTAAAATTTATTGCAAATTGTGTTTTTTTGTTTGTTTGTTTTGTTTTATTTTGAGGGGCTGGCTTTGTTTTGTTTTATATTAGAGTCTCCCTATGTAATCTGAGCCATGTATTTATGGAAATCCTCTTGCCTTCAGCTCCCAAATGCTGAAATTACAGTAGTATAATCCACACCAGGCTTTGAGAATTGTTTTATGACATGTGATCTTTAAAAGAATGTCAAGGGGCTGGAGAGATGGCTTAGGGGTTAAGAGCACTGGCTGCTCTTCCAGACATCCTGAGTTTAATTCCCAGCAATCATATGGTGGCTCCCAACCATCTGTAATGAGATCTAGTGCCCTCTTCAGGCCTGCAGGCACACATGCAGGCAGAATGCTGTATACATAATAAATAAATAAATCCTTTTTAAAAAAGAATATCAGGTACGGTGAGATGACTTGGTGACTCAGCGGATAAAGGCACTTACTACCCATGCTTCAATTCCTAGAACCCATGGAAAGGTAGAAGGGGAGAACACCCCTAAAATGTCCCCACATCTGGTTTGCAGCATTCTGCAGTGTAGACAAATGGGATGAAATTTCTGAAAAGACATCTACTAAGCCAAGAGAAACTAAAAAAAAAACCTTTGGGTTTTGCTTCTAAGTTTTATTAGGCAGGACCACAACAATATCTAGCCTAGAGTAAATTTTTATTCTGCTACTGTAGTAAACCTCTCTGGGTACAGTACACTATGACCCTTGAATCACGAGGCTCTCCAGTCTGGATGCTGCATCAGGCTCCACTCCCAGACCCACATGAGGTCTAAGGATTGTACCAATTCATTCAGATGGTTCTCTTGCCTGGCCTCATGTAGTACTCTCTGACGAGGATTTGAAGCGGGGCCTCTGCAGGCATCCCGGCTTATCTTTCTCTCTCCATGGCTCTCTTGTCTCCACAGAGAGATCGCTGTGGTCATGGTCCTGGGTTTGCATCCACGTTGGCCTCCTGGATGTCCACGTTTATCCTCATCTTGGACCACTGCTGCATGTGGTCCCTTTCCCTGTCTGCAGCCTGAGGCCACTGACAAGCAGTGAGGCTGGGCTGGCCACAAGCTTGTTTCTGCTGTCTTGGATAACCCTGGCCTTGGTTGCCTACCACTGGGTCTGCTTAGAAGTGTCATTTCATACCCTTTTACAGGCTTTTAAATGTTTGTTTGCTTGTTCATTCCAGGAAGGAGGTAAATAAGATCTCTTTAATTTCATCTTGGCTGAAAGCAGAATTTCACATCACTTTTTACTGAATAAATAAACTATGGTAAGTTTAGATGATGGAACACCATATAACCATGGGAAGGGATATATTTAACCAGTCACATGCACACAAAATGGTCTGAGGTGTTCCAGACAGGCCTGTCTGCAGAGACAGACATCAGTGGACACCTACACCTAGTTCCAGGAGCGCAGGGGCTTGGAGCAATGGTGGGAGGGTATGGGTTTCCATTTAGGTGACAGAAATTTTCTGTAACTGTGCTAATATAAGCTCTGACAAGAGTAAAAGCCACTAGAGTGGGGACTTTTTTTTTTTTTTTTTTTTGGTTTTTCGAGACAGGGTTTCTCTGTGGTTTTGGAGCCTGTCCTGGAACTAGCTCTTGTAGACCAGGCTGGTCTCGAACTCACAGAGATCCGCCTGCCTCTGCCTCCCGAGTGCTGGGATTAAAGGTGTGCACCACCACCGCCCAGCGGGACTTTTTTTTTCCCCCCGAGACAGGGTTTCTCTGTAGCTTTTGGTTCCTGTCCTGGAACTAGTTCTTCTAGACCAGGCTGGCCTTGAACTCACAGAGATCCGCCTGCCTCTGCCTCCCGAGTGCTGAGATTAAAGGTGTGCGGAGTGGGGACTTTTTTAAATTGTCAAGATTTCTTTATGTGAATCAGTGCTTTGCCTACATGAATGGTATGTGTGTGTATCACACGTGTGCCTGGTGCCTGCAAAGGTCAGAAGAGTTCCAGACAGTGAGGCACTGTATGGTTGCTGGGACTCGAACCGCTACAGGAGCAGCAAGCGTCCTTAGCCATGGAGCCAACTCTTAAGCCCCATTTTTATCAGATTGATTTTGTGTACATGAGTGTTTTGTCTTCATGTGTATGTGTGGTACCATATGTGCTACTGGTGCCCACAGAGGTCAGAATGGCTGACCCATGTCTCCAGTTCCAAAATACTTTCTGTATCTTTGAAACAGGGTCTCCTGTGTGGTCCTGTGTTGGGAGCAGTGAGACCCCAGATCCTGAATTTCTTGTTTTCCCCTGATCTGAGTGCCTACAGCTGCTCTGAGCACGAGACCTTCAGGAATTCCTGATGGCAGGAGAGTGGTTTCTGGTGGGTTTGCCTGGGGCGTGGCTATCTCTATATAATCTGCCCCTGAACACAATAAAGGGGGCATTCTTGGGGAATTCAAGGATGATTTGTGTCGTTGTCTCTCTGTCTGTGTGTGTTTGTGTATTTTAACCTCCAGCCCCTTGCCCGAAGCTCGGTAACTGGGTGCCAGCGCACAGAGCGCAGACACGGGAGCACGGTACACGGCATTTGGAGGTCCCAGCCGAGATATCAGGAACTAGGGAACGCTGAGAGGTCACCCTCAGAAGGTGAGGGTGGATTGGGGTGTATGTGTTAATCCTGACTTCCTTCACGAGAAAGAGGGGTAAGCAAACAGGGTTGTCCCCGGCCGGAGGGGACGTATGTATTGGGAAAAGATAGAATATATATAGCTTAAAAAGATAAATGTGTACAGATGTATGTTGATTGTGTTGTCTTTTGTGTTCTGGACTGAAGACATTTGATTCTAGGAACTGTTAAGGTATTTTGACTTTAAAATATGGGCTTAAGAATTTGATGCTTTGGAAAGGAGGCTCTGTTTTTGACTCCACAGACGATGAGAGCCTAAGGATTTATTCAATATTCACGTGGTTTGAATTACCGAGACCTCCTGAAATGTTGCAGTGGAGTGTGAGCGGTGGCTCCAAGACCAAGCGGCTCCAGGCTGCGGGCGCTGAGGGGCTGCAATGCGTGCAAACCCTGGGACCTGCCTCGAGGACCGACAAGGCAAAAACGCTAGGCCCACTTCCAGGGCGGGCCTCAGGACACAGAAGCGCAGCAGGACTGCGACAAGGCCCAACGGCCTGGACCTCTGTCCCAGCCCGGAGCAACCGGCTGGGACAGGATCCGCCCCACCCCGACGGAGTCGTGGCCCGCGCCAGGCCTCCACCTTCCAGCTCTGTGGGGAGGTGGAGCCTCCGCCTCTCTCCCGCTGCTATGACCCGCGTTCCAGCGCTGCTGGAAAATGGCAGTAAATTGCAGTAAATACCCCCAAGAATGTCAGCAGGAAGTTGCTAGACAAATTGACAACGCCCAAATTCCCTAAAAGTCCCGAGTCTGAAATGGTCACACACCTCTGTTCACTTGAGGAGAAGAGGGTGTGTGGGAAATAGTATGAGGAACCAACAGTCTCTGGGATACTTGAATCTACCTGTCTTACAGGCTTAAGTTGCTCTCTTGTGTTCTCTAAAAGCCACTATTCTCCTGAGGAGATGCTGTTACTCTCTCCTGAGTACAGGTTCAAAGTGACCAAAGGCTGTGTGGTCAGGAGGATCTTCTGTTTTACAAAAAATTTAGGGGGGGAGATGTTGGGAGCAGTGAGACCCCAGATCCTGAATTTGTTTTCCCCTGATCTGAGTTCCTACAGCTGCTCTGAGCACGAGACCTTCAGGAGTTCCTGATGGCAGGAGAGTGGTTTCTGGTGGGTTTGGCTGGGGCGTGGCTATCTCTATTCTATATAGTCTGCCCCTGAACACAATAAAGGGGGCATTCTTGGGAAATTCAAGGATGACTTGTGTCATTGTCTGTCTGTGTGTGTGTTTGTGTATTTTAACCTCCAACCCCTTGCCTGAAGCTTGGTAACTGGGTGCCAGAGCACAGAGAGCACAGACACGGGGGGGGGGGGGGGTGTGCACGGCAGTCCTGGGTGTCCTGGTCTGGCTCTATAGACGAGGCTAGGCTGCAGCTCCCAGAGCTGCATCTGCCTGCCAAGTGCTGGGATCAAAGGCACACACCATCATAACAAGCTCTGAGCTGGGTACCTTAAGTGGGTGGGTTATATGGCTTTCTCAATAAAATTATTGAGATCAGGAACAAGTAAGGAAAGAAATGCTTGAGTGAGTAGGCTTTGGAAAGACCAATATCAAAAACATATACAGAACAACACCTCCTTTAGAGTGTGGAGCATGTCTGTTCCATAGGCTAGCGGTAGAATGCATACAGGCATTATTTATACGAGGCTTGAAAATATATTAAATAAAAACCAATGTGTGCGGTATGATGAGCTGGTTCAGGAGTAAAGGCGCTTATCCCCAAGCCTGATGACCTGGGTTCAGTCCCCGAGATTCATACAGTGGAAGGCAGGAACTGACTTCTGCAAGTGGTCCTCCGACCCTCAGGCTCAAACTGTGACACATGCAGCCCCACACACTAATAAATAAGTATAAAACAATGTGATATGAACTGGGCGGTGGATCTCTGAGTTTGGGACTAGCATGTTCTACAGAGTTCCAGGACAGCCAGGTCTACACAGAGAAACCCTGTCTTGTAAAACAAAAACAAAACATTCTCAACCTTCCTAATGCTGCAATCCTTTAATACAGTGGTTCTCAACCTTCCTAATGCTGTGACCCTTTAATACAGTGGTTCTCAACCTTCCTAATGCTGTGACCCTTTAATTCAGTTCCTCATGTTGTGATGACCCCCAGGCATAACATTATTTCTGTTGCTACTTCATAACTGTAATTTTGCTTCTCTTATGAACCCTCAAATATCTGTTTTTTTCCAATGGCTTTGGGCAACCCCTGTGAAAGGGTCTTTTGACCCCCCAAAGAAATCATGACCCACAAGTTGAGAAACATTCCTCTGGATGGTGCTGTTGTGCTATTTCCCCCCAGGTGGAACATTCCCTCCTGAGGTGACGTTCAAAGGTGTGGGAAACTCAGGAAGTTTAGAAGACTCTGGAAGCTCAGAGACTCAGGACTTCAAGGCCCCTCCCCAAAGAGACAAAAGCAGCCAAGGGCTGCCTGGGGAGTGGCTCTTCTCCGGAGTCACCTGCTGCTTTGTAGACAACTGCAGGGACACAGCCTGGGTGAGTCACCATCCAGCCAAGATTCCGATGACAGCTGACAGTGAGTAACCATGCTCCTGTAGGTAACCCCAATAAACTCCCGAGTTCACCAGGGTAGACCTGGGTGGAATCATTCTTTGGTCTGTCAGGGTCCTATCTGAGGTGAGTGGGTGTGCACCCTGGAAAAGTCACACAAGTCAGGCTAGGGAAAGCCTGGGGCCTATAGGACAACTAGAAGTAGGTGCTGGCTCTTGGTGAAAGAGGAAATGGGCTGGAGCTGGGCGGGAGTTTCCAAGTAGGTTCAGAGGGCTGCAATTACATCTCCAGTATTTTATTTCCTGATCCGGGACAGTCTTTATAAGTTCTTAGTATCTGAAAGTTTGCAGAACTATTTTATTGGTCAGAAAGAGCCTCCACCTCCCCAGTGTCTGGGCCCCGTCCGTCTGCATGTGGAGAAGGCCCATGCAGGGTTTGCTTTCTTCTCACGGCCTCAGAAAGGTCACAGACGCATAGTGCACTGTGCTGTAGCCTCTTGGGCTGAAGTTTACTGTGCACTGTGCTGTAGCCTCTTGGGCTGAAGTTTACTGTTTGCTTTCTGAGGAAATCTTCGCTTTCCCCTGAACCCCTGAGGCCTTTGAATTGACAGAGGACAGCTAGGGCTGGGGCATGCTTGTCCTCTGTCCCCGGGGCAAGAGTCACAAGGCCAAGCTGAGTTCCCATAAAAATGGTCACTCCTCTAATCAGAAGTGTCAGACTTGGCCAGGCAGTGGTGGCGCCCGTGCCTTTAATCCTAGCACCTGGGAGGCAGAGGCAGGCTGAACTCTGTGAGTTTGAGGCCAGCCTGGTCTACTGAGCTAGTTCCAGACAGCTAGGGTTATGCAGAGAAACCCTGTCTCAAAACCAAAAAAAAAAAAAAAAAAAAAAGGCGGGGGGAGTTCAGGCATAATTCCCACCACCTGCAGGTTCCAATGCCCATCTCTTACCACCCCAGGTGCTGGTTAAACCACTCTGGTAACTTAAACCTGGCAGCTCCCCTTTGGCCCGGGTTGAAAGGACTGCCAGGCCTGTGCTCTCGGTGCCAGTACTCCCCTCAACAATGGGGACAGAGGACAGCCACCAGGATGGATGTACCTTCAGGGATCTTGCATTCACATCCCCACATTCTATACCCATGGGCCCCAGGCCTCTCTGCTGCTGTAGCTTCTCTGCCCCTGGTTGCTTTCCTGACCTCGGGCTCTCTCCTACTCATTCTTTTTAATGTTTCAAAACTTGGAAATGTCACATCCATAAAGAAGGAAGACGTAGAGCAAAGGCACCGAGTACAGAACCATTCTGAAAGGACCCAGGTAGCCAGCTGGCAGGTCAAGAGTTAGGACAGCTGTTGTTTTAAAAGCACTTTTAAATCACAAGCCCTTTTGAACATAAGCACAGAGACTAAAATAAGCCTTTCTAGATCTTTGCTGTGCTCCGAGGTAAAATTCTAATATCTTCCCTTGCATGTTCCACTCTGTTAGACTAGAACCTTGGCCTGCCTTTGCTCAAGTGAGCTACCATGAAGCCATGCCCTAGACCACAGATTTTAATAAGTAAAATGTTACTGATGGAAGCCAAGGTCGTGAGGGTCCCTCAGACTCTCAGGCCCTTCACCTCTAGAGCCTGGATCCCCATGTGGCCCTAGTCTCCTGAATTGGTTCAGAGTCTGCATTGGTCCAGGCAGAGGGTATCACAAGTCGCAAGGAGTGGCATGCACCTGCAGTCCCAGCATTCAGGAGGCTGAGGCAGTAGGATCGTGGGTTTGAAGTCAGCCTGGGCTACTGAATGATATCCTTCTAGATAAAAGAGGTGGAGCAAGAGGAAGAGGAGGAAAGAGGGCTTCACAATTCCCCTCTATTTCCTTCTTATTCCCTGTACCCCTTTTTAAAATGTTTTGGAAGCCGAGCAGTGGTGGTACACGCCTTTAATTCTAGTACTCAGGAGGCAGAGGCAGGCAGATCTCTGTGAGTTCAAGGCCAGCTTTGTCTACAAAAGCTAGATCCAGGACAGGTCCCAAAGCTACAGAGAAACCTTGCCTCAAAAAACCAAAATAAATAAATAAAGTGTTTTGGAGGTTAGGTTTGGGTCACATGGTTTCACCATGTAGTACAGGCTGGCTGAGGCCCACAGTACCTGGATTACAGGTACGAACCACTCCTTTCATAGAAGCTGGGAATGTTAGTGGAATTGAAGCAGGAGGCTTGGTGCTTGGATCTCAAAATAGAAAGAACCAGTATTGTATAGGGAATGCACTGTGTTCCTTGTTCTAGGCGTCCTCTGTGGATATTCCAGTCATTTCTAATTGCTTCCTTACACACATTTGGCCACAAGTATTTCTTGCCTGTGAGGCGCTCTAGGCCACCACCAAACTGTCTCTGAATGGAGTCACTGGGGGGCTACAGCGTTGATGCCAAACTGCTTTCAGTGGGAAATGAGGCCAGTTTCTATTCCCACTGCTGCCAACAGGGACCAGTGTTTTGCATCCCACCAGCACTTGGTATTATCACAACTTAAAACATATCCTACTGTGGGACTTACTTATTTGGGGGTATCAGGAATAAGCTGTACCCTCTTCCAGGGAACATTCCTTGGTTGCTGGTGCCCACTCAAGAAAAGCTAGCATATCTTCATGCTCACAAAACCTTATCTTCATGAGACCTCCAGGCCTGCTCCTTATCTGCCCATTTCCCTCACACACAGTTAGTGTTTACTAATTGCTCAAGAATTCAGGGTCATGACCCCTCCTGCACCAGGGAATCTTCTAGTGCAGGATCTGCCTTTAGAAACCTACTTAAGAAACACTGTAGCAACCTGTACCTCCAGGCCTGCAACACTGTAGCAACCTGTACCTCCAGGCCTGCAACACTGTAGCGACCTGTACCTCCAGGCCTGCAACACTGTAGCGACCTGTGTCTCCAGGCCCTAGATGCTCCAAGCCGGGGATCTGGAGGCCTCCTGACTGTCCAGCGGCGCTCGCTCTTGGAACAGGAGCAGAAGGTCCTGAGAGTGAAGGGACAAGAGTTCTGTGTGGGTCACGACACCAAACCAGGGCAGAGAAGGAACACACCGCAGGCATCGCTGGCTCTTACCGCCGCTGCCACTTGCGGTAGAGTTCTGTGACAGTGGGACTACCGCTGTTCATATCAGTTTATTTTAAATTGTGCCAAGAACTGGGACATTTGACATTCAAATTTTCTTTCTCATAATTTAAAGCCGCATGGGATCTGTTTGCCATTCCTATAAGCCTCAGGCACTTATTTTCATACTGTTGGAGCTGGCTGATGACTGAGTCCACGGGTGTGGGGGAGAGGGGGATAGCAAGATGAAGGACCCTGCTGTAGACTTCTGACTCCCAATCCAGGGCTTCTTACCCTATTGTTGTGCCTGGAATGTGCCCCCCTACCTTGTAGGATTCCTGGCCCTACTAAGACTATCCACACCTTACTGCAGCTCAAGGGGATCCAGTGCCACACTTCTGGCCTCCATGGGCATATATGTGCATGCACACACACACACACACACACACACAGAGAGAGAGAGAGAGAGAGAGAGAGAGAGAGGAGAGAGAGAGAGGAGAGAGAGAGAGAGAGAATAGATTTTAAAAAGAAAGAAATAGGGCCTGCAAGATGGCTCAGCAGATAAGGGTACTTGCTACCAAGACTGATGACCTGAGTTCTATCCTTGGAACCCAAATGGTAGAAAGAGAGAACCAACCCCCGAAGGTTGTACCCTCATGTCCATAGACATGCCATGACACACTAATGTGAATGTGTGCACATGCACATACAATTAAATAAACATAGCTTAGAAAGAAACAAAACTCCACAGAAGCCTTTGGAGACTGCCTAAGACCCAAACAACAGCAGCAACAAGGAACCCGCTAAGGTCTGATGCATGGAATGGAGCAAGCCGGTATAGACCCAGATTCCACTCTAAGCCTATACTCTATAATTTGACCACCAGCAATGCTAATTCCTAGACATTGCCAGGTGGAGGTTGGGTATGGGTCCATTATCAACAGGGCCTTTACTACTGAGCTATTAACATACCTGAGCCAGAGTTTTAAAAAAATCCTTTAAACATTTGAAACATAAAACCTTGTTTCCAAACAGGATATTTAAGAACAATTAAGCTAACAAAACCTATTTTGTGAAATGTGTTGTCTTTGACTCACTATTGAGGCAGAGTGTGTCTGCTTGGCTTATTTCTGAACCTAGGACTTAAAGGCCAGGAAGCGGCTTAGAGCAGCCTTGCTGCGCTGTTGCTGGCAGGTGTCTAATAAGCTGGGGCCTCCTGTGGCTGTCTCAGCCCTGAGTCAGTTTCTAGGCCTCTGCTGGCCACTGTAATGTACAAGGCAGGCCTGAAGATCCGCTCTGCTTCCTCAGGGGGCAGGGCCATGCCTAGGTGAAAAGTTCTCTTTTGCCGTGTGCTCACACTCGCTCACCCAAAATCATCTGGACACAGTATCTACCTCTAGCTGTGATCTAGGCTCACTGTGCTGTCTGGGAATCTGTGGAGGACAGAAAGGAGGAGCCAGGCTTCTGACCTACAGGAGGTAGTATGTTGGGGACATAGCTGACTGTCCCTTTTGAAAGTTTCCCAGTGACTACTTGTGAAAACCTGGTCCAACACCACCCCTTTCCCCTTTGGCTCTAGTTACCGAAATGTGAATCCACAAAGGTATCCACTGGGGATCTATAATCTTCAAGGGCTTTCCAGGGCCAAGCTGTCTACGTCCCCTCGTGGCTGTCTATGTCCCCTCGTGGCTGTCTATGTCCCCTCGTGGCTGTCTATGTCCCCTTGTAGTTGTCTATGTCCCCTCGTAGCTGTCTATGCCCCCTCCTGGGTATCCTCTGCAGTTCCTGCTCATGTTCTCTCTTCTCGGGGCCTCTGTGGACCAGGGAGGGGCATTTTCCCATTCTCCCCCTGACTAGTGTTGAGCAAACCCAGTGGCCTGTGAGCAATTATGCTCATTGCCAAAGAAAGCATGATCAGGGAACTAACTCACAGACTCCAAGGAGCCTCCCAGAGCTATGGGGCAAACCCTTCTTCACTCTTCGGACCCTCTGCTGACTCATTGGTGAACTGTGGGGCTCAACACCCATCTCCGCAGGGGCTGCTGTAAAGATTAATTACAGGCCACGGTGCAGGGAAGAAGTCAGAACAGCTTCACATAGTGTCATTGTCAGGAGCCTGTAGGCCACACACAGCGCATGCTAAGCATGTTCATTCACATCTGCTGGGTGAAGGCTCCAAGAGACACCTGTCGAGCTCCGGGCACAAGGCAGGCACCCACTTCTACCAAGGCAGATAAGAACTCAGGAACACAGCGGATACACCATCACCGCCCACACCACTATTCGAGTGACATCAGAGGAAAGGCAGACTCCAGCAGGCATTTCGGAAGAGAAGAGCTCTTTCCCGCAGGGCCTTGGCCTTTGTGCAGCGCTTAACGTGGGCTGAGCAGCAAATGTCAGGGCTGAGTGTGTATTTAACACAGGCAGAGGGAAGAAACCATGGGTCTTTTAAGACCCACTTAAAAAGCCTGATTTAGGAACAGACGTTAAGTTTCAAAGACTGGAATTACAGAGGCTATAGCAGTGGAGGGCTGAAGTCAGTCAGATAATGAGACTCAGAGAACACCTCAGACCTCAGAAGCCTGATACCATCTGGGTCATGGTGACTCTAGCCAGGATCCCCATTTGGGGAACATTTGTCCTTGATCCCCTTCTTTGTTTTCAGATCTTGCGTGTGATGTCTTCCCTCTTTGGTTGGTGGTCAGAATTCAGAAGACCAGACCCAGCCCTCCAGCCTCTGGTCTCCCATAGGCAGTCACCCAAGGCACAGTCACGGGCGGAGGGATCCAGAGGTCCCATCCAGCTTTGATGATTCTAAAGTGGAAGCAGGTGCCTGGAAGAGCTGTAGAGGACCGTCCTGCTAAGGTAAGACAGCCGTGGGAAGTCCCGGAGCCCTCTGAGACATTCCCACCCTGGCAAATTCTGAATAACCCCCTAGTTCCTCTTAGTAGAACCTATTGCAGATGTGGCCCTCCCTACTATACCAGCTGTTCATACATCAACAAGCCTGTGTTGGGGAATGCGGCTACCACTTTAGGATGGATACCATTCTCTGGGACAAAAAGGTCACTGTTTATGGAAGAAGAGGTATTGCCTCCATACCTCCGGGTCTCCAGCAGCTAGAGACTAACAAAGTGAGAAGTGTTCATCATGCTCCCTGCAGCGCCTGCTAGATGGCCTCCACTAGGGGGCGATGTGGCCAAAGCAGGCAGCAAGCAGTGCAGCCCTGGCCACTTCACAGACCCACCAATTTTTCTGACTGCAGTCCTAGACACAGGGCAACGCTCCAGAGGCCAGAGAGCCGAGCGTCCTCCACACAAGGGCTAGCTTGGCGATGCTGGTAGGTGACTTCGATTTCCAAGGTGTGGAAATATGGGAAATGTAGGAAATATGCAGATTCTCACCTTGCCTAACTGGCTCTCCACCCTGACGCACATAAATATCAGGAAAGCTTTCAAAATGTGTTGTCTGGGCCTCCTTCAAGCTGACCAACCTGGGCACTGGGTCCCACGGTCCAGCCAGGACTGAGCCCCCCGCTCAGAACTTGGCACGGAGACTGTACCCCTCATCACTGTGCACTGCTGACAGACCCTGGAATTCCAGGTGGTCCTTCATCCATCGACACACTCATTCACTCGCCTGGGTATCTTTCTTTTCCATAGCTCTGTCCTGTACCCTGGGATGCCAGTGCCCGCAAAAGCAGGTATATCTGGGGCTGGAAAGATGGCTCATTGGTTCAGAGGACCCAAGTCTGATTTCCATCACCTGAAATAGGTGGCTCACAACTCCCTGTAATTCCAGCCCCACCCACAGGATCTGACTCCCCTGGCCTCTGAGGGTACCTACACAAACATGCGTGCGCGTGCACACACACACACACACACACACATAAAACAGTATTTGTTGTTTTGAGACAGAGTTTCTCTATGTAACAGCTCTGGCTGCCTGGAACTCATTTTGTAGACCAGGCTAGCCTTGAACTCAGAGTTAAAGGCACGAGTTACCACGCCCGGCTAAGAATATGTTTTAAAGCGGACATATGAAGCAATAAGGTGGAAGAACCCCATCGAAACACTAGTTTTCTACTGAGCATCTTTTTGCAACCTCTTGGCCCTGCACCTGTCAGGAAAATATTTAAACAGTTCCCCAAATGCCCAGAGTTCTGCTCACTTCCGTTTCCTCTGGGTACCACATGCAGAAGTGGCATCCTAGTATGTCTGGGCCTAAGGTTCTTGAGCACCCCTGTCTGAAGGGGGAGCACTGGGTGACTGGGTGGCTATCTACAGTCTAGCCAGACACCCTAGGAGTCCAGGGTGGGGTAGAAGTGCAGGGCACAGTGGCTAACGGTCACTAAGCTGAGTCTATGCAATACATGACACCACTGTGTCATCACGGTCAACAGCAATATCGTGACCAGTCAGTCCCCTTTTTCCAGTGGAGAAAATCAAAGTGGGGCTCTGGGAGACTAAGTCACCTGTTGAGGTCACCGGGATCCATAGTACTGAAACCAGGACAATTTGGCTTTGGAGTCTGTGCTCCTGTTCCCCAGGCTCCGGAGCATCTTGTGTTCGTCTGTCCCACACTGAGTGGGGTACTTGCTTTTCCTGTACACTGAGAATGGAGTTTCCTGCTTCTTGCCTACATGTCTGGCAAGGAAAAGTGGCTTTGGGTCTAGCCTGAGAAGTTATTTCCTTGGGCCACAGGCCAGACCTGACACCTACTCAAAAGCCGGGAAGACATGTGCCCTTCTAGAGACATGTGCCCTTCTAGAGACATGTGCCCTTCTAGAGACATGTGCCCTTCTAGAGACATGTGCCCTTCTAGAGACATGTGCCCTTCTAGAGACATGTGCCCTTCCAGGTAACCAGGCAGTGACGGCATCCCCGAGAGCCACTTCCACAGGGAATCAGGCTTCCTGAGGAAGGTTCCCACCTAGACTGTACCCACCAGCCACTGGCCCTGGATGAAGGCTTCTCGAACCGGCTACTCCGCCGGACTGGTGGTTCCCTTGCACAGGTGAGGAGACTGGGACTGGCAGGAATGACCCAGTGTGTGGGTAGCACAGGGAAACTCAAACCTCAGCCTTGGTTCCCATAAACTGTGTCCCAGCCTCTCCTCACTGCCTGCCCTGACACTGATAAGCCACTCAGCCCTTCCTTTCAGAGGAGGAACCCCATCTTTGCATGCATGCTGTGAACAAAAATCTGACTTGGAGCTGCAGGAGAGCGAGTGGCCTAAACATAAACGCCATCACTCCTGGGCTACAGCCATCGCCCATGGCCTCGTGGAGGTTCTGGAGGCCTTTGCATTCCTCGAGGCTTCCGTTAGCCCAGTGTTCTCCATCACAGCCTGTGTCACATGTCTGCGAGTGTAAGGAGAATGAGTATCACTGCTCCCTGTGTCCCGGCTGGCCGGGGCAGGTACAGCGGGAGACAGGAGTGTTTCCTGAGAGAGAGAACGGAACAACACCTCCAACACTACAGCCCTCTCCCTGGGTCAGTCCCAGTCCATCCTGCCTTCCCAGGCTATGGAAATTTGTACCTCAGCCCAGAAGAATGAACTGCTGGCAGTCAGCAGCATGGCTACTGGACCAGCCAATCAGATACTAGGACTGCCTCAGCCACCTCCAGGACAAAGAGCCAGCTGGGCCCCAGGGGCTGGACCAGAGGGGCCCAAGGGAAGGCCCTGTCTGAGACCTGTGCCCCAGGCGGCAGGCAGGAAGGGAGGTAGGGACAAACTGGTAGCTTGTAGAATGGGAGGCATGGGAATGGTACAGAGAGCCCAGGCAGGACCCCTGCACAGCAAGGCCATGCTGGTTCCCAGGCAGCCCCCAGGTTCTCTGACAGTGCAGTCTGTGCTCCCAGCAGACTGGAGCAAGCCTCACAGCCACCCCATCCAGGCATTCCCCTCTCCTCCTCCAGGTAGGCAAGGACTCTTGTGGAATCATTCTAGAATTTAGAGGCTGACTCATCTCCCAAAGAAGAGAAGCAATGATACAATGTGCAGTTACAATTAGGCATATGGCACACACCTTTAATCCCAGCACTCATAAGGCAAAGGCAGGTGGATCTCTGAGTTCGAGGCCAGCCTGGTCTACACAGCGAGCTTGAGGACAGTCAGGACTACACAGAGAGGTCTTGTCTCCAAAAGAGATGTGCAGTTACAGTTGTTACCTCCTTGCCCTGATCCCATTTCACAGATAAAGAAATTGAGAAAGAAATTGAGGCTTAAAACAATGAAGGGTCATGATCTTTGCTGAATAGCTACTTTGGGATTTGAATCCAGATATACTTAAAAGCTTTTTCCTTTCTTTGTCTTCCTGCCTAATCAGGGGGCAGCCTCTAAATCTTTTTAAAATTATTATTTTTGAGACAGGGTTTCTTATAGCCCAGACTGGCCTTGAAACTCACTGTGTGGCTGAGAATGAACCCGAAGTCCTGATCTTCCTGCTTCCCCTCCCAAAGGCCGAGTTTATGCACTGCTGCGGATGAGGTTTCATGCATGTTTGCAAGCGCTCTACCAACAGTGCGCACGCGTGCAGTGATCGAGCGCCAGCTGGAAGCCAGAGTTCTATGCACGCTATGCACGTACTCCAGCCCTGAGACTCCCAACTCAGAGCCTTGGCTCCAGTTTTCAGACCTGGCTTTCGGCTTCTCTCAACTTCTGGGCTGACCCTCTCTGTCCAGTCTCACCTCCTACCATCACCCCACAGAGACATCTGGGGCTCCTGCAGTCCCAGGGCCCTCGAGAATAAGGAAACCCCTAATTACAAACATATTTGCATGAAGACTCGGGTCTGTGACTGCAGTTAAAAGTGGCAGGAGCACCTGCCACCAGCTTCCTGGGACATAAATGTCCCCATAGCCAGGTTGGTACCATTCAGTGTTTATTTAGATACACATAAAAGAACCTTGTGGTTCAGACAGCTTGTGCTTTTTCCTTTGGTCACATATATATACACATACATATATATGTATAAGTATGTACATAAACATATACATACACATACATGTTTTTTATTTTTTTAAAAAAGTCAACACATTACCAGTCCCCTACATGCTTTCTATACTAAGCAATATATACAGCTTATTATATATATGTGCATATATATAATATATATTTCAATAACTACATTCAAGTAATGAAACACAGGATTTACAGTTTCCCTCGGACGGCAAAGGGAAAGCAAATTCACAAACAGTTCACAGAGGGAGTACTGGGAGCCCAGGCAACAAGAGCCGAACCCTCTGAGGTGAGGAGGCAGCAGCAGCAAACACCCAGTCACCCGCGGCTGTCCACGGGCATGCGGATGCAGAACCAGGGCAGACTGGCCTGCTCTACTGGCGTGTAAAGCAGGTCGGGGAGCTCACTTGTCCAGGAGTTGCTCAAACTTGGGGTTTACGAAGGAGAAGCCACGGAAGGCTGCCTGGTCCATGGAGTCGATGAGGTTCTTGTCACTGTAGGAGAGGCGGGGCTTCTCACTCAGGAACTCTTGGTCAAAGTTGCTGTAGTCTGCGGGGGATTTCTGTGAGGGAAGGCAGCAGAGGGTGAGGGTGACCGCCAGGGTATCTCCAAGGTCTGCCCTCACAGGCACAACAGGCACCCAGGCCTCTGAGGCCCTGGTCAGGAAAGCCAGGGCAGTCTACTCAGTCAGGAAAGAGGGTATCACTGGTGGCCTGAGGGCAGTCCCACCATTTGGGTATTGCTAATTCCCCAAGGGATGAAAAAGGCGGGAGAGGAGCGTGGGTTAGTAAAGACGGGGCACCCTTCAGGACAGGAGCCGGTGAACTCAGCCTGTGGGCCACATGTCTCCTGCTCTGTTTTTAAAGGGGCCTATAAGCTAAGAATAGCTTTTGCTATTTTTGTTGGTTTTGGTTTTGGTGTTTTTGAAACAAAGTCTCATGTAGCCCAGGCTGCCTACAAATTCATGATCCTCCTGCCTCAGCCTCCCCAGTGCTGGCATCATCACCAAGCACCCCCAGCTCTAGCCTCTATGATTTTAATGGTTAGGGGAAAAAAAATAAAAGGATATCCAATGTCACATGAAAATGAAGTCAAATGCACATTTCTGTGCCCACAAATCAAGTTTTATACAGCCACACTCGTCAACACGGAGTACGGCTGCACGGGACTGCCTGGCCTGCAAAGCTCTAAATATTTATTCTCTGGCTGTTTATAAGAAAAGTTCCTAATTCACTGCCCCGAAGGATTGGATGAGATAGGTTGCGGTGACCCTCGGGCCAAACTGAGCTGGAAGGCACAAGCATTTAGCTAGTACTGGTTTTGTTTGGCAAATTGTTGGGAATCACATCCGGGGCCTCGTGTGCATGTAGCAAGTGCTTCACGACTGAGCTACATTCCTAGCCCTTAGTGCTAGGCTTTGATAGACTCCAAAACAATATTTTTAACAGGGAAATTCAGATTTCTGGCTTCTTTTGAAAACTGGTAGATTAGGGGAGCCCTGGGTTCACTTCCCTTTTTCATCTTACCCTACACCACAGTCCCAGGAAGAAATGCTACTCTTTCATTTGCAGGAAAACAGGCTCAGAGATGTCAGGCCTTGCTGTGTGGTGAACCCATGATATTTCTGCCTCCACTCCCTAAGGGCTGGGATTACAGTTATGTGCTACCATGCCTGGCTTTAGTTTTTTATTTTTACCTTTATTTGGGAGGACACTGACATGCTAGGTGAGCACTCTGCCACTGAGCTAGCTACACTAGGGCCCTTGGGCTCAATTCCTATTAGGTCCACTCTTGGGGCTGGGAGCCCACTGCCTTGCTCACATGTCTGCCCTGCCCCCAGTGGGGCATCACACCTGACTAGTGTGTGCAGGAAGAAACTTTTCTCTGTAGCAAGAGCTGGGCCAGTTTGTCACCCTGCTCCAGGAGCCTCTGAATATAAGATCCACAAAAGGAGATATAAGATATACACAGGAACTTATATAAATATAAGATCCACACAGGAAAGTGGCCTGCTGCTTCAAAGCACAAATGTGGGGCATGTCACAGAGACTGCCCAGTGGGAAAGTGTGTCCCAGAAGAGGACAGAAAACAAGCAAGATAAAGACAGGCAGAAGACGCTGTGATCACAAAGGGATACTGTGCCCTAACTTCTCTTTTAAAAGACAGGACCATGCTGTGTATTCTGGCTTCAAGTTGAGAACCTCCTGTGTCCGCATGAGTGTTAGGATCACAAATGTACATCATCACAACCAGCAAGTTCCAACTTCCCAGAGGTGCTATCCGCTCCCTATTCCAACCAGTCCAGTGGCCTCTGAGGACCTGGGACCTTGATGGAATCATCACTCACTACCAGGAATGCCCTCTAGCTGCCCTTTGTCTGGTCTGAAGACATCCCAAGCCCTACTAACACAGAGCAGTTCTTCCAAGCAGTCCTTCAGACCACTCTGCTCCCTGCGACGCAGGCTCCTACTGATATACACTCCCAAAGCAACCCTAGATGTGTGCCCTGTGACATCTCCAGTACAGTTGTCTTCAGACTGTCACCAGTGTGCAAATGCCTCGTCTATCAGACTGTCACCAGTGTGCAAATGCCTCGTCTGGGCTCCTCCAGCACTAGGGTGTTTTCTTACTTCACCAAAGCCCAGCACAGCATTCTGCTCCAACAAGGACTCAGCACGTCCAATATCAATTGGAAAATGGATATGATTCATGAGTAGATGGATGGAGGTGAAACCCTAACTGTGGTGGCCAAGACATGGTTTCCAAAGCACAACGTATTGAAGAGTTTAGTTACAAGGTGGCTGACTTATGGTGGTGTGCACCTGTAAGAGGCCAGCGTAAGTGCAGGAGTCTGAGTCAGACTGAACAATACAGTGAGGTCCCGTCTCCTGGTCCCTGACCTCTTGGAAAAGATCACACTATGCATCTCCAGCTGACCTGGACTTACAATGATCTCTTGCCTCAGCACCAGGTGCCTCACCGCCACCACCACTACTGTCACCACTACACGACTTCTTTGTTGCTGTTCTGAAACAGGGTTCTGCTGCACAGTCCTGGCCAGCTGAGAAGTAACTATGAAGACTGGGCTGGCCTCAGATTTGTGGTTACTCTCCTGCTTCTGCCTTCCAAGTACTGGGATTAGAGGCATGATCTATCAGGCCTGCCTGTTTCTGCTTCTTATTTGGTGGTGCCGAGGATCAAACCTATGGCTCTGTACACACTAGGTTAAGTGCTCTACCCCTGAGCCATATTCTCCAGCTCACGACCCTGAGTCCACAGTTCCAAGTGTCTGTGAATGACTGCCAGAGTCAGACTGGGGAGATTATGAGAACACGAGAGCACAGGCTTGGTACAGCATGCCAGGGGAGAACAGGAAGCCGGTTTGTTGGGAAAGGAAAAGGGGCAAGTGTGGGAATGGTGTAGGAAGGGGGCAGGCCAAGGGTGGGACCAGGCTTGGAACAGGGGTGGGTGTCATACCACTTTGGGCTTGAAGGGTGGCTCCACCTTCCTCTTCTCCAGCAGGACCCAGTTGATAGTCTTGAAAAAGGGATGAAGTCTGATGTTTCCTGTCATTCCCAGCCTCTTGACTGGCTCCCTCTCAAACAGCTGCAATCCACAGGGGCCTCGGTCAGGACTCAAGGCCATGAGAAACTGGAGCTTTTGCAAACTGCTAGCAGATCAAGGGCTCCAAGGCCGGACAGGCTCAGCCCAGGAACTCTGAGGCTGGGGCTAAAGCTCTATGTTTTACTGCCACTAGTCAGGTGCTGAGTGTTCCCAGTCTCTAGTGCTTCTACTAATTCTGAGGCCGTCTGAAGATGCAGAGAGGGAGGTTAGGTGACCCACCCAAGGTCACTAGCACTAGACAGATGAAGCCAGACTCAGCCTCAGGTCTGTCTGTCTCCCTCCGAACCCTTAGTCACCACACCCTGCTGATTCCAGACAGGAGGCCTAGAAAAGAGTGCCCTGGGAACAGGGACAGATCAAGATGTGGGATGTCAGGCATGGAGCCCGAGGGAGGCCCTATTCCAGAGACAGGATCTCCTGGAACCCCAAAGCCATGTGTCAGCCAGGCTTACCTTCTCCATGATGTCCTTGGACTCCTTGGTGATCCAGCGGGGATAGTGTGGCGTGTCCACCCGGATGGACTCAAAGAGTTCATCCTCATCATCACCATGGAAGGGCGACTGACCAATGAGCATCTCATAGAGGAGGACCCCAAAGGACCACCAGTCCACAGAGAATGTGTACTTCAGGCCCTGCAGGATCTGGGGGCAACAGTGGTCAGAGTAGGGAACCAGCCTTCTTTAGGAAGCTTCCATGACTCTACCCTACCAAGGTTGATGGAGGAGGGTCATCTGTCTATGTGTTATTTCATTGGTTAATAAAGAAACTGCCTTGGCTTTTTGATAGGACAGCAGCTTAGATAGACAGAGTAGACCTAACAGAATGCTGGGAGGAAGAAGACAGTGAGGCAGAGGCTATAGCTCTCCTCTCCTGAGATGGACGTAGATTAGAATCTTCCCAGTAAGCCACCACCTCGTGGTGCTACACACATTAATAGATATGGGTTAATCAAGATGTGAGAGTTAGCTAGTAAGTGGCTGAAACTAATGGGCCAGGCAGTGTTTAAATGAATACAATTTGTGTGTTGTTATTTTGGGTGTAAAGCTAGCCGTGCGGGAGCTGGGTGGGACGAAAAGCAGGCCTGCTTGCCTCATCACTACACAAGGTCAAACACATAGTTGAGTGAGAGATGTCTACTCACTTCAGGGGCGATGTAGTCAGGGGTGCCACAGAAGGTGCTGGCCCGGTTCTCCCCAAATATATTCTCTTTGCACATCCCAAAATCAGCTATCTTGATGTGGCCATCTCGGTCCAGCATCACATTGTCTAGCTTGAGGTCCCTGAGGAAAAAAGGGACAGAATATCCCTGGGTGCCAGTTCTAATCATCCCTAGCCTTGCTGCCATATGCGGATTTCAGCCCTGCAAGTCCACAGCTTTTCCTTGGAGCACAGAGAACACAGAGGAGAAAGGTGAGTTCAGCATGCTAAACACAGGTGCCTTCTGGCAGCAGCCTCTATGCTAAATGTGGGACACACGGTATCCTACTTCCTGAAGCCTTGAGTGAAGTTCAGAGGTACTGACACCACTTGCTCCTTGTCCCCTAACTGGCTGGCAGGTATGTCCCACCCCCTTCCCAGCTCTGGTTTATCTGACTCAACAAGGGCAGGGACCGTGTTGATTTCCCCATTAGTCATCTGAATGGGAACAGTAATTGAATGTACACACAGCACAAGGTGTATCCTGAACTTCAGCCACCAGACAGCCTCCAGTCATTCTAGGCATGGACAAGCAAATTGTAGTATGTATCTCCCTCCCACTTTTTATTTATTATTATTATTTTTGATTTACACATTATGTATGTGTGTCTGTGGGTGGGTAAATGCACATGAGTGTAGGTGCCCACAGAGGCCAGAAGAGGGCATCAGATCCTTAGAATGAGAGCTACAAGCAGTTGTGAGCCACTGGACATGGATGCCAAGAACCCAACCCTGCAAGGGAAGCAGGTTCTCTAAATTGTTATCTCTGCAGCTCCTCACTCCCACCCCAGAAAACTGGTTAGCACCAGTATTTGATAATACTGTCACATGGCTTGGTTTGGTTGGTTTTCTTTTCTTTTATGAGATAGGGTATCAATATACAGCCCAGGCTGATTTTTAATTCTTTTTTGTTTGAGACAAGGTCTCATTATGTAGCTCTGGATGTCCTATGTAGCCCAGGCTGGCCTCAAATTCACAGATGTCTGCCTGCTTCTGCCTCCCAAGTGCTGGGATTACAGAGGTGTAAAAACACAACTTGGCTCCACAGTTAGTTCCTGCCTGATAAATAGTTTAATGTCATCCCACATTGAGATACAGAGCGCAGGCTCGTCTGCATATGCTGAGCATAAAGTAGGGAGACTCTGTGCCTGCAGGGCTGCCGCCTTCCAAGAGCACTGAATATGGACAGTGAGCTCCCAGCTCCTAGAGCTGCACCAGCCTCAGCTGAAGGGACAGAAAAATCCTTGTACTGAGTTAGGGGTTTAAGCAGATACTCAGCTAAACACTCATTCTAAGCAGTGCTGGAACTGTGATCAGGCTAGGCACCAACCTTCCCAGAAGTCTAGGGGCCCTAATACCACCAATACCTGTAAATGACGCCTTTGCTGTGTAGAAACTGTAGCCCACAGATGATCTCGGCCGCATAAAACCTGAGGAAGAGACAGTGATCCAGGCTTTTGCCCATCAGTCCCATCCCCCACCCCAGGACAGGAAATGCTATCAATAACCCTACTGACACCATAGACCCAACCAAGCACAGTCTTTATCAGGTGAGTGGAGGCTGGAAGTCCAGGCAGCAAATTGGAAGGGAAAGTTAGACAATGTTCTGAGGTAGGAGGGCATTTCTGTGACACAAGTGTGCAAACACATGCCACTAGTTTAGGGTATACATATGCTCGAAGGCATTACTATTGTAGTCTGGGAGTCACACACCAGGGTCTGTAGAGGGCACTATCCATTCTGCTGTTCTGCCTGGGGCCCAAAGAGAGGACGAGGGCCCAGAGGACCTGTGCTGGCCCCATAGTCAGAGCTTGCTTCCCACACAGTGTCCCAAGTGTCCCCAGTGCCAGCCCTGTCCTGACTCAAGCCTTTCCTGGGGAAGGAATGAAGGATAAAGGGCATTAGACTCAGCCAAAGAGGCATTAGACCTCTCCTCACACAGGGTCCTCACATACGTAGCACGGTAGAGTTCGAAGCGGCCTTTGTCCTGAATGTGGTACATCAGGTCACCCCCATTGAGGAACTCCATCACGAAGAAGAGGTGGTCCTAGAGTGGGGTGAGGGTAAGCAGAGGTAAAGCTCATGGAGCCTCCAAAGGAAGTAGGGGACATAGGACCTGGGCTGAGGGTAACAACTTAGGAGGTGTGACTGCAACAGACACAGCCCTGCCATGGGGGAAGACGGGGTTGGTCGGGCACGGGCAACAATGGGAAGGCCAGAAACCTTGGTCTGGAAGGTACAGATGAGGTGGGTGAGAAAGGGATTCTCCCAGGCGAGCGCCAGCACCCGCTTCTCCACCATGGTGCACTCCACATCATCGTCGATCAACACCACATCCTTCTTCAGGCATTTGATGGCAAAGTACTGGTCTTTGCCCTTTAGCTCTGCAAGCAGGACCTACCAAAGGGAAGGATGTTGAGCAACGGCCCTGAGGTTACCAGCACCCAGCCTCTGGTGCTCAACAGGAAAGCCCTGAGCCCTGGTCGCAGGCTGCTCTCACCTTGCCAAAGCTGCCTTTGCCCAGCACTTTGTGGAACGTGAAGTTATCAATGTTGCAGCGGGTGCTACCCTCCCAGATCTTGCCATAGGTCCCATTGTTGTCTGTTAGAGAGACGGAGAGACTAAGGTCTCAGTCTACATGACTCCCTTCCCAGGGGTTAGGAGTAGGCGAGGCAAGGGTCTCAGAGAGGAGAGAAGGAGCTCACTCCCCATGGGTGGTACCTCTTCCCAGAACTTACTAGACAAAAAGACTTATTGGAATCCCAAGGGTGAGTTGGGGAAGGAGTTGGAGAGAAAGGGGCTCAGTACCTCATCTCAGGACTCACTCGGCATGAAAGACTGGCACCTTTCTTTGCACTGTTGGGGAATGGGAGATTTAATGGGGGTATTTGACCCAGCTTCACCTAGGGAATCATCTCCAGAGACTCCTGTCTTCTTCTCAAATCCCTGGTATATTCCAACAGTCTCTGATGGTCCTGAATCCAGCTTCCGTGAAGATCTCTAGGGAAAGGGCATAAGAAGTAAGCCAAGTGGTAAGACCACTGTCAGAACTGCTAGGCCAGTGAGAGGATCCCCAATCACAATCCCCCTTGATCCCAATGGCGTCAGATGGGCAGAGCCCAGGACTCCCGGACATACTCCTCCTTTCCCCTGGCCCTGCGATCTAAAAGGCACAGATTATAGGCACAGGATTTTAGTGATTGAACCATACCTTCCTAAGCAATAATAAATTGTTTAATCTCCTATTTTCAAACATTTTTTACATTTATTTGTGCATACGTGCAGCACATATACGCACACGTGCATGTGCCACAGGACAACCTGTGGGGCACTTCTCTCCTAGTCTATAGGTTCTACAGCAGGAACTCAGGCTGTCAGGCTGAGTGGAAAGAGCCTTTACCCATGAAACCTCCTGCTAGTCACTCATTTCATTTCTGCTCTAGAATTTTACTCTAAAGTTTTACTATCCCTTAAGTTCCAGTCATAGGTAAATACATACACATCATGAGAACCCTTTCTTATATACCTAACACACACCGCACACTGTGCATTCATACTCCATACACACGTGCAACCATCATATATATTATGCATATACAACATAGACATGTATGCACAACATACATTCCACATGCCATACCACCCACCCCACATATCACACATTGCATACATACAACATACACACACACACCATGTAAACAAACCATATACACTATGCACATACAGCATATGTATATACATACCACATACTCTATATACCACCCACTCATAGATAACACACTCTGGACACACTACATACCAAATAAATACCACACACAAACACACACACCTTACACACACAAGATACATATAAACACCACACAATATACCATACATGACACATATATAACACAGACCCTGTTCTTGTTCAGAATGTCCCAATGCTCAGCTCTGTAGTCACTGTCTCCCCTCATGTAAAGAACTGCCTGAATGAGGAATTTCCCAAGATGACAAGGCTACCTCTCTGTTACCTAAATTCATCTTACAGCCTCACCTTAGGGCTCTCAGGCACTCTGTGAGCCCTGAGAGCCTCTGCT
Source organism: Chionomys nivalis (assembly GCF_950005125.1). Lineage (NCBI taxonomy): Eukaryota > Metazoa > Chordata > Mammalia > Rodentia > Cricetidae > Chionomys > Chionomys nivalis. The sequence continues at coordinate 25,632,756 of NC_080090.1, read as the reverse complement.
TGCATCACCCTGGGTCCAGACCCCCATGCCCCTGCCTACCTGGCTCACTTGGTTCAAGGCCTCAGCCAAGAGCTTCTGGTTGATGCCACATAAGTTGGCCACCTTCTCTCGGCACTTATGGTGCACATTCATGCCACAATCTGTAAGAGACAGAAGCAGAGCAACCAGTGTTAGGTCTCAAAAATGGGCAGGGAGGAAGAGAAAAGGGGAGGGGGGGCAGGGAGGGGAGGAGACAGAAGAACTCTTGGACTTCTGAGTTTCCTCTCAGGGATGAGGGCATCTGAAGCCATCATGAGCATTTCGAATATTTCATGGTTTAAGTAAAGATAAAGAAAATATCTGGATGCAGTAACTCACACCCATAATCCCAGCAATTGGGAAGCTGAGATAGCAAGACTGTTCTGCATTTGAGGCAAGCTTCAGCTATACAGTTGCAGATTAGCCTGGGCTACAGAGATCCCGGTCAGAGAAAGAGAGGAGGAGAGAGATGGGGGAGAAAGAAAGGAGGAGGGAGACAGGAAGGGAGAAAGAGAAAGGGGAAAAAAAGAGAAAGGGTGTGAAGGAGAGAAAAGGGGGAGAAAAAGAGAGGGAGAGGGGAGGAAGAGGAGGGGACAGCGAGGGAGAGAGAATGGAAGCTAGTTATAATCCCTTTAACATCTGGGACAAGCGAGATAGGCCACTTTCCTCAGGACCTTGAGACTCTCCTAAAGGGAAGCCTGGGACAAGGGAGCCCAGGAGTAGGGCCTGCTAGTGTGTGGCAAGCCTTGGTTAAGAACTTCCAATGACTTCTCCTCAGTGAGTCCCTAAATGCACACTTGAGGATAAAGTTCAGGATGGAGACTTGAAGGGCAGTGGGGAGGGGTTCCTCCTAAATGAAGGGTTCACCCCAAATGAAGTGTGGACAGATAAGAATCCTTTGAAGTATCAGGGAAAGGGGTGAAGGTATCATGGTGGGTGCTGGGGCTTAGGAGGTTGGGGGTAGCTGGGAGCTGGGTAGCACACACCTTCACACTTTAACCCCTGCTTCACCAGTCCCCAGAGCAAGCTGCCACAGTGGTCACAGAAGGTTGGGCTCATGTAGTTGTAAACCTTGAACCGGTGTGGCATGTCTATGTTGAAGCGTTCTTTCTGGAACTAGAGGAGAAGGGTATTATAGGTCAGGGGTCACATGCCAGTTCTCCCCCAACCCTGTACGTTGTCAGATTCATAAAGAGTTCTACTAAGGTCTGGGAAACCCAAAGGCCCAAAAAGGAAAGGAAGGCTAGGGCACCCACAGCCTCCTATCTAACCAATCCCCCGACCCCAAGGGCCCAGCTCACGATGGTGTCCCGGCTATTGGCAGCAGTGCCAGTGCAGCGGCCGATGATCTTGTCAATGCATTTCTTGTGGATGGCAGCGTTGCATTCTTGAAGGGGCGCAGGCCCGGGACAGGGAAGGGGGGGTTACCAGAGTCTGAGCTGGCACTGCTGGCCAAGCTCAGCCCTCTGCACAAAGCCAGCCTTCTCACTGGCCGCCCACACCCTCACCCTACACAGGCATCAGCTCAGGGCTTCATTTTTCCCTCCTCCTGCCAGCCCTTCCAGAAAGGGCCTGGAAGGCATGGGGCAAGAGATGGGCCAATCTAAAGGGCTGTAGAAAATAGAGAAGGCTCAAGGACTCCTAGGGTGGGGTGGGGGGTGGGCAGAAGGGAGGATGTATAGGGGCCGGAGAGCCTCTCTTTCCCATTTCTTTATTTCAAGATAGCAAATAGCTAGTAAGTAAACTCTCTTTTACATGAACACATGACATGCCCCAGTACAAAGACACCTGTACATGCATACAAAGCTTGCATAATCACAACAATAGGCTTCTTTTATTAAACGCTCACCACCTGCTAAGCCCTTAAAACATAGCTTACATATTTCATCCCAGTGGGCCTTCACACTTGGATCTATTAAGCCTAGCTTACGGACAAGGAAACAGAGACACCTGGTCAGTGTGAAGAACTTGGCCTCACAGTGAACAAATGGTAGAGCAGCTTATGCTTGCCCACACCTGCAGTCTGCAAAGCCTGCTCCACAGTGTGTGTCATGGTAAAAGGTGTGTTCACACCTGTGCATCAGAGATACTTGCATCCACAAGCACACAAAGTCAGGGGAGTGCTAGTGAAGATCTCACATCCACCCGAGGATAGAGACCTCGTGTGTGCCCGTGGCTGGTTTGGGGTTGGTTTCCGTGTAAATTCTACAATAGTCTATTTTTGGAAACAACCTGAGAACCTACACAGAGTTGGGAAGGAATGCACAGAACTGGCTTTGGCAAGCTGCAACAAGCCAGCCTGGCACTCACCGACTCAAGCACACACACTCATGTACACAGGGCTCTTGTCCAGACATGCCATCCAGACCCAGGGATACAAACAACGGCACGCGCTTAAGCACACACACACACATGCACTGAGAGACTTACGTCTGCATTTGTAGCCTTGCTTGTTGAGGCCCCTGGAAGGCAAAGCCCCAGAAGAGTGAGTGAAGGTAGATACTCTAGTGAAGATACGCAGTCCCCTCCCTCCTGGGCCACCCCAGCAGGTGTCGCCACCCTCACCAGACAAACTCTTTACACACAGAGCAGAAGGTGGGTTGCCCAAAGAAGGTGGCGATGAATTCGTGGTTCTTAATGTAGTGGATTTTGGCCTGTTTAATGGCTCCACGGCGGTTCATGGTTGGGAACTTGGCGTCCTCCTCACTACGCATAGACTGTTTGCAATCTGTGAGCCATAGGGTGAAGTCAGCCCCAGGGTTCATGAAAGTAGCTCCCCCTGCAAACCTCCCAAGATGGTCCCAACATGCCCCCATGGGAGTTGCTTCCTTAGGTACCAGTGCAAAGTTTTCCCCTGACCTGGCAAATGCGCTTGCCCCTGCCCAGGTGGGGGGTCTTACCCCCATCCTCCAGGAAATACTGCACAGACATCAGCACCTTGGCCTGAGGCTGCAGGTCCAGCTGCAGGGGTGGGAGGGGGATGTCAAATCAGTGAGGGTGGGCCTGGCCCAGGTGAGACTCAGAACCCATCCCAAGGCCTCCCCCAAGGCCAAGGGGGGCCCTATAGCCTGGCCAGGCAGTGGCCAGGGAGGAGAGGGTGGACAGGGAGGAGAGGCCCCGCCCAAGCCCCGCCCCACTCTGCACCCAGGGTATTATTACATTTGGGGAAGTGAAAGGATTCAGCCCACACCCTGTTAGCCATGTGGTCCAGAGCAGCATGGAGGGAAACTCCCACCCCATCCCCCTATGCACATGCAGACATCACACCACCATGCCTGAAACACACACACTGTACTCTGGCACAGGTTCTGCACTAGCCCAGACCATCTAGAAGGAAGGACCTATGCCTCTATTCCAGGGGCATTTCCTTAGGGAGAGCAGATGCCCATGTGCTCCTGTGGCTAAGAATCTGAGCACTCTCTCTTCCATCTGAGCGTCTTCATTCCTCATTGAAGGCTGACCAGTGCTTCCAATGGTCACTAAGCCTTTTTAGTTTGGCTGCAGAAGCCTACAGGATTGTATTAGCACTGGCATTCTACTGCCACCAAGAAAACCAGACAGAATACTGGACAGATGCACGTGTCTAGAGTCCCAGCTAGAGCAGGTGAGTGGGCAAGCTGCCGCTTTCTTCTCTCAGCTCTTTATTGCTAAGTAGCATGATGTTGGTCCCATGCCTGGCTAGACCTGTAATAGCTTTGTTTTTAAGATGTATTTATTATGTGTAGAGTATTCTTCCTGCATGTACCTGCACACCAGAAGGGGGCACCAGAGCTCATTACAGATGGTTGTGAGCCACCATGTGGTTGTTGGGAATTGAACTCAGGATCTCTCCATCTCAATAATATCTTTAAAACACTCCCAAATAAAACAACAGGTACCTCTAAGTAGGAGGCCTGGCGTTGAGTGGGGGCACATCACTTTATAGTGCTTATCCTACCTTTCCAAAATTAACAGGTGGGGAAAAATAGTCACAGTAGTCATGATAATTTCCCTCAGCGCCTACAAGGTGTCACATTCTGCAGTGTCTCCATACTTGGCGCTGCTGGAGACTGAATCTATGGTTTTGTGCGTGCTAGACAAGCATTCTGCCACTGAGGTAATCCCCAAGTCTAATTTTACATTTTTAAATTTTGAGACAGGATCTCATTAGGTTACCCACCAGGTCTTAAAGCTGTGACCATCCTGCCTCAGCCTCCCAAGGACATAGGATTATGAAGTCAGGACAGCACAGCTGACTTGCAATAAAGCACTGCAGACTAGTGCTCGTTCCGCAAAGGGACCCGGAGGTGGAATGTCTTTACTCCTTTTAATGGAAGTACAGAGGCTCGGGGTTGAGGACCTGTGACGTCAGGGCTGGGACTCGAGTCGTACTGGTAACTGGTATAGAGGTGTGCCCACTCACCAGTTTTCACCCCAAAGCACAAATGCACATGCAGGACCACAGCACATGACCCTCTCACCCAGAACTCCGCCTTGCCATTGTTCTTCTTGCAGCGCTCAGCCAGTACTGACACGCCCACAGTCACCTCAGACAGTGGGTCTTCAGCTGCCCTCATCAGCACAATCTGGATGACACGGCCCTCGTAGATGTGGGCATCGAATGTTGACTTCCACTCAGGATACATGGTGGGCTTCTTCTGTACCAAGGTCTTCCCTCGCTCTGCAACCAGGGCCAGACAGATGACATCAGGCTAGGACTCAAGTCCTTCCTTCCCTCCTAATCCCTCATTGTCACACAACCTACTCTCTCCCCAGTCCTGAGGGTCTGCTCTGGCTCTCCAGCAAGCCCGCAGGGCATGCAGCAGCCTCCTGTGCCTGCAGGGCACTCTGGCAGCCCACCCTCAGTGCTTCACTCCTGCTTTTCCCTCTCCTGTAACCCTTCAGCTCCACCTCCATTTCAGCCTCCCTTTCTGTTACCCAGTGAACACATGGAAGCATGGCCACATGACAGCCAAGGACTGGTGGCAAGGAACATGGCCTGGCCTTGTCACGAGTCCCAGACAGAGACACGGGTCAATGTATTCCTCAGGTAACCACTAAGCCACAGCCATGATGGGATTGAGGACAAAGATTGTGACAGTGTTTCTAAACCTTCCTGCCATCAAGTGACCCTGATATTCAGAGACTTCCTGGAGGAAGAAGCAGCTCAGCTAGAACCTAATGGGTGTAGGCAGTAGCTGGCAGGGAGCAGAAGGTGAGACCAGAGTGAAGGAAGCATCCCCAGTAAGCTACCCTGACCCCAGGTTCCCTCAGAGGTGGGAGGGGGATGTCTCATCTCCTGTGATCTGCCCACCTATCCCTGCTGGGGGAAGAGGGCAAAGACAAGTCAGTTCTGGAACACGATAGCCTCAGTGTCCAGCTCAGGGCCTGGCCCAGCAGACATGTGGAAATCGCGGGATGAAACCTAAGACACAGGAGGCTCAGTTCAACCAGTTCCGAACCCTGGAGAGAACTGGGTTACTTCTGTCTTCCTAGTCCTCAGCTGGGTAGGTGAGAGAGATAAGAAGAATCTAGGTGAGAAGGTCCCATGTCTCTCTAGGGACTAGCTTCCAACACTACCTGTGCTGAGTGCCTCCTTCATCTTCACAGCACAGAATGGCTGGCTTGCCTCATCCTCTGTCTGCAGCGAGCCCAGCTCATAGGAGTTGAAGGAGATGCGCAGGAACGGCGCCATGGTGAAGCCTGCAGGGAGATTGTACACATGATGGGTGACGGCAAGACAGTAGAGTAGAGGCAGTGGAGACCGCTGCTGGGGATACCCAGGCACCCACGTTCCACAGATCTCACACCACCTGAACTGCCCACATGGTACACCAAATGTAATGGTGCAAATGGGGAAAGCTGGGCAGTCTAACATTAAGTCTGGACGTGAGGCACCTCTGGTAAAACTAAAAGGTGGGACACCAGACCCATTGGGTGATAGCCACTATGGTGACTGCTATTTTGTCAGTCTGCCAGGCCAGGGTGCTGTCCTCATTCCTGAAATGGACCCTGGAGACATTTGAGTCTGTGATCCTGATACAATCATGTGGGAAGTCACTGAGTGCTCCTCTCATGGTCAGGGGCCTAAGCAGGCCAGGGATCCAGTATGTGCTGGGCCCCCTCACAGTGTCAGCAATGCCCTCTTCTTGGCTGGGCTCACGAAAGCCCTCTTGATTCTCTGCTGCTTTTGCTCATAACCACTCAAGCAAAGAAGCATGGCCAAACTGAGTCCTGCTTCAGCAACCAAAGAACCCCACTCTTAAGATGGGTAAACTGAGACCCAGGCTGAGCCAGACTAGAAGGCTCTACCAACTCTACCCTGACTTGGTTCAGCACACCCCACCCTTCTGAACACAAGCCCCTTGGGTCACATGCCCCCTACCTATTTAGATTTCCTGTCTTTTCAAACTGAGAATGGAGACAGCAACCAAGATCCCTTCCAGGCAGGTAAGGAGGTATGAAAGAGACACAGTGGGGGGATGTGGGAAAGGGGTGCAGTTTCACATTTTCTTTCAATTCTAAAACTATATTTTAATGTTGACTATAATATACAAAGATGGACTCAGGGTACCCTTACACACACACACATACACACACCCCACAAACAAAACCACCACCAAAACTCAGTTGCCCTGCACGAGGCAGCTCCCTCCATCTCCTCAGCAGGGCCATCAGAGCAGCAGCCAGGTTTGCCCAGAGCTCCCAGTCCAGATGAGCTCAACAGGAAACATTGACCAGCCCAGAGTGCCCAGCCAGAGTTTACGGCCCACGCCAGAGCAGACAGACTAAAGAGGTCGATTCCACCAAATGCTGCCCAGGTCTGGCACCTACTCGGTAAAAGGCAGAGCAGGTGTGCAGTCTCAGCCTGTGCCCCTGCCCCCAGTCTCTGATCTGAAACCAGCAGGTGGGCAAATGTTGAGCACTGGACCGGAAGGAAGAAAAGAGAAGCTGCGTGGGCTCCTGGCCTGGAGTATGCATGAGCATGGGCTTGCAGGGCGACAGATCAGCAAGAATAAGGGGCCTAGTGTGCTCTCCATGGCTAGGACAGACACCACCACCACAGCAGCTTGAGTAGCTTGTTTCATCTTACAGTCTACAGTCCATCATAAAGTACAGGAGTGTGGAGACCAAGCTGTTTCCTGGCTTGCTTTACAGGCCATCAGCTGCCTTTCTTGAGTTTTGTTTTTTGTTGTTGTTATTTGTTTTGTCTTTTTGCTTTTTAGAGACAGGGTTTCTCTATGTAGCTTTGGAGCCTGTCCTGGAACTTGCTTTGTAGAGGCTGGCCTCGAACTCACAGAGATCTACCTTTCTCTGCCTGAGTGCTGGGATTAAAGGCATGCGCCACTACACCAAGCTCAGCTGCCTTTCTTATACCTGGCAAGACGACCTGCTCAGCAGTGGCACTGCCTGCAGTCAACTGAGCTCTCCCACTTCCATCAAGAAAATGCTCTACAGACTTGCCTGTAGGCCAATCGGATGGAGGTGTTTTCTCAGCGGGGGATCCCCCCCCCCAGTTTGGGTTAAGCTCACAAAAAACTAATGAGCACAAGGAGAGTCACAGAAGTGAGTGCATCTGTGAGACCCTATGGGAATAAGATACGATGGGAGGTCAGTAAATGGTGGCGTGAAAAGCACAATACAGAGGACTGGCATTGGTCACATGTAGGAATCTTGGACAGATGCCCCAAATCCCCAAGGAAAAAAGACATCTTGGACCTCCTACTGACCTCAGAGTCTAAGGCATCAAGTGCCCCAGTGAGTGCTTTCAGGGTCTGAAGTAAAAAGTAGGGCCCCTCCTAGCACACACTTGCTGTAGGCCACATACCAAAGGCCAAATCACAGCAGGCCCAAGTCTCAATGAGATCACCAGGAAGAAGGCAGGGTAGTGAGCAGCTGGCTTCGTACTTCAGAGGGTAAAGCTGAACAGGCATAGAAAAAATAAGAGAAGGGGCTTAGGTTCCTCAGAGACATGAGATTAGAGCCATCCCAGTGGCAAATGGTAAGGCTGGCTAGACACAGGTCCTTGACACCAGTGCTGTCTTGGCTGTGTGGCTATGCAGGCCTTCTGAGTTTCTGCAGCCTCCTCCTCCAGTGAGGGCTGTCCCTGGTCTCTAGGTGCTCATGAGAAGCCCACTAGGATAAGAGCCAGCATCAGCCCACAGGCCTAGGACACGCCCCTTTGTTAATGCTACCCCATGCCCTACGGGACACCCTCTCTAAGTCTGCTCATGTACCCTACTGGGTCTCTTCTGTGTCCCCAATTCTGAGATGGAAAATCATGTCTGCAGGAGCATGTGGCTACTGATCCTGGCCAGCCTCTCCCACAGCTCCCCCTGGTGTCTAGCTCTGCCAGCAGGCCCAAGGCTTTCCTTGCTCCTAGCTTGCCCTGGGCTCACAGAGCTGTGTGGAAGACAAAGAATCAGAGCAGCCACAGGAGGGTGATGCAGGAGCTGACCCGTGGGCTGCCCTTGAGGTCTGTACTTCAGCTCCCACTCATCACAGCTTACTGTTACAAGCCACTGGAGGGAAAACCACAACCACAGCAGGTCTGGGCCCCAGCCCTGAACCTGCATCCAGGCCACAGTGCTACCAGCACTGGGGAGTCGTGGTCTTTGTGGGCTGCCATGGACTACCCAAGAATCATTCAGGAGTCAAATCACCTTGCCCCAAGTTTCTGGGACAAAAATGAAGGCAAAGGCGCCTGCCAGTGCTAATGCCCATTTGGCTCTCATTTGGAGTATTCAGACCTTAGAAGGGAAACAAGCTAGCATCTGCTGCCATCTCAGGGTGATCCTGAGAGAGGCTCTGGGCAACAGTGCCCATCTGCACAGGGAAGTCGGTCTGTCCACAGGCTGCTGGGTCTGTGCAGTGGTGGGAAGACTAGGGGCGAGCAGAACACAAAGGCAAGGTGTGCCCAGTATTTATAAACCCCATGCAAATAGGCCCAGGGTCACAGGCCCCAAAGGAAGGATACTGCCTGGGCCTCAGACTTTGCAGGCCCAGGGGACAGCGGGGGCTATCCTCACAGCATTCCATGGGGGAGCAGCAGGCCTTCCCCATTGTTGGGAGCTCTGAGCCTCTATGCTCTTGCTCTCCCATTCTGTCTATGAGGAAGAGACCAATGGAAAGAGCCAAACAGCCAAGATGTCAGTCTCAGCTCACGCGCTTCTGCGAATCTGTGCTGTCCAGGATGAACATACTGCATTAGCCTTGTAGCTATATTTGCACACTTTATCCCCGCGCAGCCCTAGGTAGGATTTTCTAGAGAAAGAAATCAAGGTTTCAAGAGGGTAAGTGACTTACTCAAGGTCACACAGTGGTAAGTGGTAAATAAAGGGTGGGAAGATTTGAACGCAGGCCTATTGGATGCTGCAGTTCTTTCTACACTCATCCTGCATCCTGGACTGGCCCTAGGCCTGTCCTCAAGGCCACTCCTCTCCTCTTGCACAGACACCTTAACTATTGTCTTTCCTCCATTTCTGAAAACATAAACTGGCCTGGGTCCCTATCCTTGCCAGAAATCAGAAGCCTTGAGGTAAGGAAGGCAGTAGGTAAGTCACGGCAGACAGGTCACCTTTTCCAGAGCAAATAGAAACCTGTTTCCAGACAGCCCAAGGTATTGAGTGAGGCTAGCTTCAATGTGACAAGGGAGGCAAGGGCTGGCAGCAGAATGGCACCTCCTATGGGCAGGCAGAGAGTGCTAGTCTGAGGTAGGCAGGTGTGGGTGGCAGAGGCTACATGAAGTAGGATCAGGGCTCCTCAGGGCTTTGCTCCCGGGTAGCTGTTGAAGAAGTCAGATGACCCACCAGGCGCTTCAGCTGATGTTTTCTTGAGCCTGTCTACACTTTCCCATAGAGTCTGATCGAGGTCTCTGTTCTCATCCCCAGCCCCAGCCTTCCCCACTGTCCGTCCAGTGGACAAAACCCTACGGCTTGTGAGACAGAACCAGACCAGGTAGAGGGAGCCTGTGGGATCTGAGACCTTTTATGCAGAACCTTGACCTTAGTTTTCAATGTACTACAAGGAGCTGGAGACATCTCCAAATGAGAGCTCCTGGTAGTACAGAGCTGACTAGATGCCAGTGCAGCAAAGTGATGCCTCCTGGGGCTGTCACCCTACTCGGTGTATAGGTCTGCGAGGGAGAGAAGAGCAGACATGGGTCTGCTCATGGGATGGGATGGATTGAGAGGTGCTGTGACAAGCAGAGCAGAAGAAGCTGGCCCTGCAGTCGTAAAGAACAGAGTCGGCATGAAGAACAACCAATCTGGGCCTGTGAACAGAAGCACCTGGGAAGCTGACCTCCATGGTGGAATTCCCAGACAGAACCAAGTCAAGGAGGCCATGGGCTTTCACAATTCAGAAAACAGGGCCAGCAGGAAGAGCAGAGAGATGGCCTCTACCAGAGCCCATAGTCTTAGGTCACAGCCAGGTCCCAGAGCAGGGAATGCCTTCCATGGGACTGGCCTCATGTCCTTGCCACCCCTCGGGACCATGTACTCTCCTTCCCTGACTCTTCAATACTCTTATTCCTCCCTGCTTTCAACCACAGCACCCTCTCTCAGCTGTGACCTTCCCACAGCATGGAACCTTCTCAGCTAGCACTGTTCCTAGAAGTCAGATACCTTAACCTGCCATTTAAGGCTTCCTACACCCTGGCCCCATCTTGGTCTCCATCTCAAATCCCTCTGGCTGCTTGGCACGTCACCTGTCAGCCCCCATGAACCTGTGCGTGTCCCCTTAGCCAGAATGGCCTTCTTCTCATGTACCAATCCAAAAGTCCGCCCTGGTAATCTTTCCTCACTCCCGATGAAGGCAGCTGCTGCTGACTAGTAACCTGTGCCACTGTCTCAAGTGCTGAGGACTTGGGTTTGTTGTAGGTGGGCTGGTGTCTCTCCCTCGACTTCCGTCATCTCTCTCCTGGCTACATGATGGCCGCTCAAGATTCTCACTGCTAAGAGCTTATGCTGGTAGAACTCAGTATAAGACCCTCAATTCAACTCAATCCAACACACACACACACACACACACAAAACAAAACAAACCATGAAAACCTGGGTAAGTTACATGCCAGTGTGGTGGGCACTGTCTGTAATTCCATCACTCAGCAAGAGCTACAGAAGGACCCTACCTCAAAACCAAAAAGAATCCCAAACACAGTGCATGGGCATAGGAAGTGGGTCCTGGGTGGCACAGTCGTACCTTTCCAGTTGCACAGGGGTCGGGCTACCCTAAGAATCAAGTGAAAGCTGGGATCTTCTCAGGAAAATACGCACGCAGTGACATGACTCTGCACAAAACAGGGTGGGGACTGGAGTCACAAAAGTTTGCCTCAGTCCCAGGCTGGTCCCATGTGTGAGTACCCCAGACAGAACAGGCTGATGGGACACAGTGTGGTGGAAGGCAGAGGAGGACTGAGCAGGATGGGGCCAGGGTTTGCTCAGGCAGTGAGGATCGGGAGTGAGAGCACTGAAGTAGAAACGAGGCCACAAATGTCTCCTGGCTGGAGGGCGTCCAGCCTGAGGGCCAGGACTTGGGTTCCTGTCCAATGGCTCACAAGTCCTCTGCCAACACACATGGGGTAGGAACGCTTTGAGCCTGCACTGGGTTCAGAACTGTAGTGTTCTCACAGACCCCCGGATCAGGACTCTCTGAGCTCAATGAATGGAAAAATTGCAGGTATCCATGACGGAAAAACAAAAGCCCTTCATTGCCCAAGCCTGAAGCCAGCTCCTTTGAGGACATGAGGTTCTCTGTGAGGAGCCATGTGGAGGGGGAACATCCAGGATTCTCCAAAAACAACCACACATGTACACACATGGGCACACCAGCTAACCTAAACACACGCATGTGGAGTCTCCTTCGAAGGCAGACACACACAGAGCTACACACACCCCACCCTAGGATAACACACACACACACAGTGTGCTAAGTCATAATATACAGACAGTAACAGACACACTCTAGGCAAAGAGACAAACTCAGAGGCCTGGAAGGTACTTGCATACCTGATAGATCTGGCACCGAGTATGGCTTTTCCTGTCACAGGATCCTTGGGCACAATGGCTGGAGAGAAAAGGAGGGAATGGGAAGGATAGCAAGGAACCAGGCCAGGATGAGTTTTCCTCTTCAGAAGATCCAAGGAGAATTCCAAAATATGGAAGAGAAAGGACAGGCTGGTCAAGCACATCCCAAGGCAGGCCTCAGCTTGCCCACTTGCCTGCAGGGCCCTGAGGGGAAGTGAGCCAATGCTGAAGCTGGAGCTCACAGGTGGCAGTCACAGACCTGGTGACTGAGGGAGGATTTTAAGTGTTGTGGTGGGGGCAGCCCACACATGCCCTCCATGAGCCCAGGCTCACACTACAGAAGATGACCAAGAGACTGAGCAATTAAATCAAAGCCACAAAGGCAATGGGGGCCAGGAGGGGGAAGGGAAAGGGGAGGGGAAAGAGTTTCCAGCTCAAACTCTTAGACCTGCCCATCAGACATATAAGGGCTGAGGGACTATGTTTGTTTGTGGGGGCGGGGAGGACTGCTCTGGTGCCCCCCAGTTGGTGGTCCCAAGTCTCTCCCCCCTCCTCTCTCAAAGAGGGTCCCCAGAATGTTCAGATTTATAACAATAAACTATTTTGTGTCTGGGAGAAGGCAAACTGGCCACTTTGGTCTTTTGCTGTCTATAACCTCCAAGATGGGCAGTGTGTGGAGGACAGACCCAGCACTTCAGGGATCTGGAGAAAGCTGGAAAAGCTAGGAGCACCCATATGTGGGCCATCCCCTTCACAAGTTAATAAATGAACTGGTGAGCTCAGGCCTAAATGGGTTGGTTGGGTGGATATAGTTTAGAATATGGCCAAGCCTCTCTAGTATCTCCATCTGCAATATGGAAATGATCACACCCATAGACCATGCTGAGCACGGGGCCTGGAGTGAGGCAGAGATATACACAGAAGCTGTACACACTGCCATCCTCCATCTGGCCCTCTCTCTCCCACCTGCCCCACTACCCATCTCCAGCTGTCTTTGATCCTCTTGGGGTTAATCCAGCTGTGGGATGCCCTAAACTGCCCGCTACTCCAGGATCCCAGCTAGGCTACGGGTCGTTGAGTCCACAGTCAACAATAGCTCCTCATGGCCCAGAAATCTCCATGTCTTGATAACCTAGACTCATAGGCTTTCTCTGGCTCTGCCACTGGTGAACCCCAGACACCCTCCTACCATGTCCCCAACAGCCCTGCAGTCTATACCACATAGACATCTGATCCAGCCTAGGCCTAGTGGCAGGCCTGTTTACTCAACATGTCTAGAGATGTGATCCAAAGCTTCTGCTGTTGTGAAAACAGCAGCTCAGCGACCACAGGCCTGCCCTCCTGGCCCCAAGAGGGACCTCTGAGGGACAGCTGTTCTATCCTGTATCTGAGGTCTTCCAAGTTTTCCCACCAAAGGGAGGCCCTTTCCTCCCCAACCTGGCTTTAGATTCTCAGGTCTCACTTTGGACCTAGAACCCTATACTGTAGGCATACGTGCCCACCTGGCTCTCCAACCTCACCGCATAAATGAGTCAAAAAAAAAGTTCAAATTAGCCTACAGCAGCCTACTAATGCCCTGCTTCCATGTGTCTTCATGTGCCAGAGTGCCCACGTTCACAGTCATCAGGCAAGAAACCTGGGGCTTGTTTTCTGCTTGCCTGCCTTCCCCACACAGTCCACTCCCAAGCCTACCTTTGTAGCGAGCTTCCAGACCTCTCCTGATTCCACCTCCTACCCCAACCCGGTCGCTACTGCCAAGCCCAGTTGGAATACCTGCCTCCCTGCAGCTCACCTTCCCCCACTAATTCTGATGTCCCAGCTCCCAACAGGGCTTTCAAGACTTTTAAGACAAAGTAAACCCTGTCACCCCTGACTCAGCTCCTAGTGTTTCCTACCAGATCTATCTACCTGTAGCCTTGGCCTCCCTGAGGGCAGCTGCCTTCTCCTCATCCCTGTGCCCTGGCTATAGGGACCCTTTCACTTCCTTGAAACCAAGTTCCTTCTATGAGGAGCTTCTGTGTGTGCAGTGTTCTCTTTTCCTACACCTTACCCATCACAGTGGCTCTTTCCCATCACGTCTCACATGGACACCCCTGCTCTGCCCACCTTTGCCCCTGTAACTTCACGATAGCCATTTGGCACAAGCTTCCATTGGTCTCCAGCCCTCCAACCTCCTGGGCCTGTGTGCTACACCACCATCCTTACCATTCTTCATCGCCAGAGACTTTCAGCTTCTTGGTCCCAAACAGCAATGGGCAAAGACAAGTTGACCTTCTCTGTATTCCTGGGACATGACGGTTCCTCCACTAACTGCTACACATCAGTGATACAACGCGGATGGGCATACAAGCCCCACTTTCCAACCTAATCATTTCCAAATGCCTGACCATTCTCTGACCCAAAGGGTGACTTCAGGGGTCCCAAGGATAGGCAACCGGATAAGAGGGCTCACCACCTACCTCCTCATTATGGGCCCAAGCAGAGAGGAGCAGAGAAGAGCCCTAAGCAGCTAGTTGTGGGCTGCCTTTCCCTTCTCGTCATACACTGTTGTGAGATCTGTTTTCCTCATTTTGAAAGGGAGTGAAGGGGACACAAATAGGAGCAGACTGTGCTGCTGACTGGGCATAGCTACTCTGCCCTGGGGCCCCTTCTGAAGAGGACATAGGAACACCGAATCAATAGAGCCCTCCCCAATGCCTACTATTGTGGGTGGCAGCAGAACTAACAGAATGAGAGAGTCACAGACCTAATAGCCAGGTAGCTGTGGCACCCGGCCAGTCCCAGCCCATCAAACAATAATGGCACATTATTAATATCATTTAATAGACCTGAATAGTTAGTCACTCTGCACCAAGCACTAAGTGCTTTCCGTGCCTTCAGTTCCTGCTATTGTTTGTTTGTTTTATAGTTGTGGGGTTTTTTTGTTTTTGTTTTTGTTTTCAGGACAGGGTTTCTCTGTGTAGCCCTGACTGTCCTGGAACTCACTTTGTAGACCTGGCTGGCATTGAACGCAGAGATCCACCTGCCTCTGTGTCCCAAGGGCTTAGATCAAAGCAGTGCACCACCACCATTCAGCCAGTTGCTGCTATTTTGCATACATTATCTGCTGTTTCCCAAGTAGCTCATAAAAGTGAATTTAAACATCATTGTCATAGAAAGAAACCAAGGTACTGGGTGTGAAAACCACTTGCACAGATTTATCCACATGGCTGCTTGGTGCTTCCTAATTTTCAGAACACAGCCCCTTGCAGGTGGCAGTGCCTACTGGTGCTGAAGTTCCTGTGCTCTGGCTTACAGGCTTGGAACAAGGGAGGACCTGGGGTTGTGGGGCTGCAGGCAACTTATTGGTCTCAGGCCCTTGTCTTCCACCAGAGTTTCAGACAAGCCTGGACAGTCTTGGTATAGAAAGCCTGGTCAACTGGCCTAACCCACGGGTCAGACACTACTCCCCTCACAGGCAGAACTGGGGTGAAGCAAGCCTCAGGCAGAGCTGGTCAGTCCTACTCTGAAACCACTTCCTGGGCAGCCCAGAGGAAGTGAGTCTCCAGAAACATCTTGGACCAGCTGGGTCTCTTTCCTGGGCCCAAGCCTCGGAGACTGGACCCCAGGAGGAAAATGTGCTGCTGGGCAGGCCGCAGAGTTCAGCAACTCCTCTCTCTCCAGGTAGAATGTGAGGACAAAGCAGCTGTAGGTCCCCCATTGGCCTATGATGACCTTGGCCCCATGACCAAACAGCCCACTCACTTCCTCTTCTGTGGCATTAGCCACAGCTTGCAGCAGCTGACTAGAACCCTCCTCCACACTTGTGCCCTTATCTCCAACGTCAAACCCTGGTCAGTCTGGGGGCCTAGGTCATGTGGGCAGATCCCCCTCACACTATGGCCTAACTTCCTCCAACCCTGGTGATTTCTTTTTTTTTTTTTTTTAGACAGGGTTTCTCTATGTGGATTTGGCAATCTATGTTGACCAGGCTGGCCTTGAACTCAGAGATCCACCTGCCTCTGCCTCCTGAGTGCTGGGATTAAAGGCGTGCACTACCACCTCCCAGCTAGCCCTGGTGATTTCAGCTCCACCTAGACCCTCACAGTCAGGTGACAGACTCTGACTGCCAGAGTGGGTAACAATTCAGACCAGGGCTCCCCATCTGACCTAGCATGAGCATTGTGTGATGTGTGTGGATAGTCAGAGAAGGAAGTACGTCTCTGCAGGAGTATATAAGTGTGTTCCTTGAGGAGGTGCATGTGAATAACTGTGCTTACATGGAGGCAGTGTGTGCCTGGGGCGAATATGTCCAGTGCAGCCTGGCATTGTCTACCTGTGTGAGCACGTGCAGTCTCTGCCAGCCAGCCAGAGGATGTCTGAGTTTGCAGGAGGCGGGTCCTCGACAGATAAACCTAAAGCTTAAGTGTTGGGAGGAGCTGGCTTCCCTGACTTCAGGCAGCTGAAAGCCCCAAGCAGATCAACCCCTCCCCACCAAGTCCGGGGTAGGATGAATAGATAGAAGACCCAGAGAAGACCCTTATCCTATTCCCACTGGAGTGAGAACCTCAACCTTCTCCCTCTCCACACTGAGATGCTTCAAACACCTTCACAAGCCCTGCACTAACAGTGGCTAACAGCCAGAGAGTGGGAATGGGGGCTGATCAAGGGACTCCTGAAGGGAAACCACCCTTGCCAGCCTGCCCTGTCAGTCCGCGGATTCCAGGACACACACATGCATGTGTGTACGCACATGCAGACCTCTGCTCACGGGGGCTCCTCCAGGCACACAGAGAACTACTTCCTTCCTCCTTCCTCCTGTTTCTTCTTTCTTTTTCTGTTTTGGGTGCTGGGGCTTATACGAGGGCTTCACACACTAAGCACACTACCACAGAGCTGGGGCACCTAGGTCACAGGACTTTATGTCAACAGGGGCTCAAGGAAGCAAGCCTGGCCCAACAGGGGCACTGCTAACTTCAGAGTCTTGCAGCCTTCCCCTGGCATCCCTCAAAGACAGTGCCCAGCAGAGCTCAGCTCTGAATCAGGAGGCTGAGGAGACAAGGGAGAAGGAGACCACTCGGTCCCCCTGGGAGACGCCATCCTATTCCAGACAAGCACTCAACACACCACGGGGCACAGGTGAACCTGTTTCCTGCGACATGAGGGCAATTTGAGGAAGCACGGGAAAGCTGACGCAACCCTTGGTTTACATGCTACTGTCCCTCAAACTGACCAAAAGCAGTGTCATAGCATCTTCTCTCTCAGTACTGGGATTCCAGTCCTCTGAACTCCAAGGTCAAAGCTATAGCCAGGTATCAGGCAGGAAGCCCCTTATGGACAAAGCAATGGGCACCTCCGCTGGACACTCTGCTTCACACCCAGATCACAGCTTTTTAATGCAACTTGGAATCCAGCCAGTCCCAATGGAAGAAAACAAGTCTTGAAGAGAAAGGGTACCCTGGCACAGTGCCGTGCCCATCTGCCCTAGACGATCCATCCTACCCAGGCCTCCCGGCTCCTGCTACAGCAGTCACTCACTAACCACCAGAAGTAAGTAGGCCCAACGCCCTTGCCTGGGCCAATTCCCAGCAGACCTGTAGGAACAGGAGAAAACAGCTGAGCTGGGAGGCTCAGCCAAACAGGCTCCAGCACCAGCCAGCCTCCGCACAGCCAGCACAGGCCGGCTCAGCATTGCTGGGCGAAGGAGGTCAGGCTTCCCTGGGCTTGACTTTCTCTTTTGTAGCTGGCTGTTAGGCTCAAATTCTCCTGGGAACCAGCTACATGTCCCTTCCATGTTAGGGTCTAGAACATTGTGTCCTTGCCCAGAACATTTCGAGTATGGTAAGGAGACCATGGAACACGGTAGGGGTGGGGGGTGAACACCTGTTCTGACCCTCCTGTCAAGGAGGTGGACCTAAAGGTTTCGGAGTTGCAGGGTGCAATCAAGCACCAACCACAGACAATTCCTTTGACCCCCCCTTCTTGTTTTAGATAAGAACAGGGTCTCATGTCACCCAGACTGGCTTCAAATTCACTATGTAAACTGAGTGAGCCTTTCTGCCCACCCCTACCTTTTTGAGACTGAGCTTCTCTGTGTATCCCTGGTTGCAAGATCCACCTGCCTCTACCTCCTGGGTGCTCGGATTAAAGGTGTGTCACTATGCCCAACTGTAAGCCTAATTTTTAACTGGGGGGGAATATTACTGCTCCAATGCCCCAGGTGGCTCTGAGGCTTCAAAACATGTCTTGCCAGCTCTTGTGCTAGATTCACAGTGAAAGCAAGAGATGACCGTAATACGGTGAAACACAACCTGTAAGTCTAGCTACTCAGGGGCCCAAGGCAGAAAAAGCAAAAATTCAAGGTGGATGTGTGCTACATGGAAAGAAAGTTCATGGCCAGACTGGGCAACCTAATGTGATTGTTTCAAAAACTAAAAAAGAAAAGAGTTCAGTGATCTTCCAAGTAGGGTCCCGGGTTCAGTCTTCAGTGCCACTAAGAAACCAAGAGGACAGAATAGTAACAGTAATTCATCTCGGTCCTTGTTCAGTGGTCTCAGTGATTCCCACATGACTATCACACCCTTGTACAGCTGAACACACTGAGGCCCAGAGATATCCTGACCAGGAGGAATGGCAAAGGCAGCACAGGGCCCTAGCCTAAGTATCTGGCATTCCCACTGCAAGCTAGGTCTCCTCAAAAAGTCCCACCCCCTTGCAGGGCAGTGGTGGCGCACACTTTTAATCCCAGCACTTGGGAGGCAGAGGCAGGTGGATCTCTGCGAGTCAGAGGTCATCCCGGTCTGCAGAGGGAGTTTCAGGGCAGGTACATAGAGAAGCATTTTCTCGAAAAACAACAAAGAAGTCCCACTCCCCCAACTAGAGACCCCATCTCTACTTCCTGAAGCAGTAGCAGCCTCAGGCTTTATCTTGCCATCAGTACTTAAATAATTTCTGGTTTAAATTTAAACTCCAATTAGCTGTGCCAGATAAATGGTGTCAGAACCCTGCAATAATCACAGTTCTGAGTCACCCCCACTCCCCCCACCATAGCTACAGAGATTGGGGGTCGGTTGGGGCGGGGCTGAGCAGGGTTGAACAGGTCTGGGTTCTGGTACTCTGGAGAATCCTCCTTCCTGCCTGCAGCCTAGTCAGGGAGGCAGGAAGAGGCAAACGACACGCTATGAGGGAAATATGGTCCCAGATTCCAGAAGACTAGGGCAGCCAGCCAGGAACGGTCCCCACATAAGACCTCATATGTGCAGTAGCCAAGACTACTGAAGAATCTGAGTCCTCGATTTCTCTGCTCTACAAAGAAAACTCAGCATACAGAGACCTGGCTTGGGACTCCTACTCTTTTTTTTTGGGGGGGGGGTTCGAGTTAGGGTTTCTCTGTGGCTTTGGAGCCTGTCCTGGAACTAGCTCTTGTAGACCAGGCTGGCCTCGAACTCACAGAGATCCGCCTGCCTCTGCCTCCCAGGGACTCCTACTCTTACAGAGCCCATGGCTTTTTTGGTCCAGAACCTGAAGTCTTGAGCATACCACTGCAAACCCAGAACTTTCTCCAGGTTTCTCCTTCTCTCCGGCAGCCAGGGCTGGGCTTCTGCACGCAGAGTACACACACCCAGTACCTCCTGTTCTCCCGTAAGCTTATCCACAGCTGGGCACCCAGCATCCCTCCTAGTCCTACTGCCCATACCCTCTCACACCCTCCTGTTGCTGTTATCCGCAGCCACTGTCACGCCTCAACACCTGCATACTGTCAGACCACAAGTCTCCTACCAGTCACACTATCCCATTACAGCCCCGGATTGCCAGTGTCACCTTCAGCATGGTCTTGTCATATACCAGAGCCTTTACACCATCACACAGATACTGCCACTTAGGAAACACACCAGCACACCACAACCACCCTCGGCTGGGCTGCTCACCACACCCAGGCTGATCCACAGCAGGAACGAGGAAACCCAAGGACCAGTCCCCTCCCTCTATACCAGATCAGCCTGGGCATAGAAGATCAGCAGCAGCGGGGGAAGAACCGAAAACGATTGTAGGCACTCTTAAACAGACACACTCACACACAAGCCTTGTGGGTTGGCCCGCCTATAGTGTGGGCTCCTATAATTAAAGACCAGATGGTCACCATTACATGGTGCACATAGGACTTTTGGGACACATAGGAATACATATACACACATGAGCAAGCAAAGACACATATCACAAAATAGAGGGGAGACCAATGGCAATTCGCCTTTGCCAAGACATGACGTATAACGTTGTAAGGGTCACGCGTGGAGCCTCAAGACACACAGACAGTCATAAACATACAAGCAAGTCACACGTGGAACAGGACACACGGAGAAAGTCCTACAGTGACAAACAATACACAAGAAGACAAGATACATAACATATCCACAGGCCCAAACACAGACAGCAACAGAAGTTAAGTTCCTCCAAGGGCCCAGGGTAGGAACCAGAGGAGAAAGGAATCCCACGCCCCCCACTCATTCTAAATCCTCCTGACAGGTTTAAGTGGGGTTGCTTAGTGAGGCCCTCTTCCCTCCCCTCCCCTATACCGGGGAAGTTGGGGAAGTGGGAACCGTTGTGGTGGTGGTTTTGGTCTCCCTCTCCGATGCCAGCCAGCAGGGCAGGGCACTCCCATCACTGCTGCCCTATCACCTTACTAGGCCCCCCAGAGGGAGTGGCGTCTCTCTTGTGGGACAGAGACTGACAGCACCAGGCAAAGGCTACCGGGAGAGGGGGCTCCGAGGGGCGGAGAGGACAGGGGAAATGGTAAGAACTGGAGCCACGCCCAGCCCAGAGACAGACGGAGAGCCAAGAAAGACACTGAGACCGAGAGAAGAGATAGGGCGAGGAGGAGGCGCCGCGCCGGTCCGCCCGCCTGGGACCCAGGCGCAGGAGGCTAGGACGACGGGCGGCCCGGCCTCCGCCCCGTGGTGGAAAAGGACCGAAGGCTGGACTGGCAGGGGCCTGCGAGCGTGGGCCGGGGGCGCGGCTCCGGGAGGACTGGGTCGAGAGGGCGGCGGGCCTGGCGGGGGTAGGGAGACGGAGTACACAGACGGCAAGGGGGCAGGCAGACGGCCTGGGAGAGGAGGACCAGGCAAGAGGGGGTGGGGACCGACGAACGTGTAGAGGCCCCCAGGGAGATTCCGGAGGATCGCATGGACCCTCGGTGGGGTTGAAGGCACCCATAAGGGTAAAGATGCCGGGAGCAGTAAGGCCTGGGCTCCTGCCGTCGAAGAGAAGGTCAGAAACAACTAGGAGACCAAGGCACCGGCGGGTCTCCGTGCTCGGCGGGACTCCGGCTTCTAATGGCTCAGTTTCTCAGTTTCAGAACCAGGAACCGGGGAAGGAAGAGGGGAAAGAAAGCCATCGGAGAGAGAAGAGGGGCAAAAGGCCGCTGCGCCCTCGAGTTAGCTCGGACCCCGCGCCCGGGCCCAGCTCGCACTCACCTCCCGACGCAGGGCCAGCCGCCAGGGGTCCCGGAGGACCGGGGTCTGTCTCGCGGCGCGGCTTTCCCCGATGCGCGTGGACGGGGAGATCAGCACCAGCCTGGTGAGGATTGGCCCGGCGGCCAGTGGGGACCGGCAGGGTCCCGGCACTGAGGGTAGAAGTCCGGGGGCCGCTCGCGGGATCCCGCGGCCGCCGCCTCCTGCTCTGGCGCCGCGGCACACGGAAGTGAGAGGGGGCGGGGCTGAGCGACCTCACCCAGGTGCCGGCCCCGGCCCCGCCCACACTCAGGACCCGCCCACGGGGCCCACCCCTTCGAAACTCCGCCCACGAGAACTGGGGGTCCGGTGCGTCTCAGCCTCTTTCAGCTCAGGTCTCAGTCCCCTGATCTCTCAGGCCTCTTTGGCTCTCAGTTGCGCCTCGCCCGCCAGTAGCACGCAAGCCATCCCATCTCTGGGGACTATTTTATACTCTGAGGCCAAGGTGGGGGCACAGCACATACAATGGAGCCTGGGAGGCACCGGCGGGGGTTCCCCAACTACTCGCGCCCACGCGCGGGACTCCCCACTGGCCAGCTGGCCCGCCTCGCCTGGCCTCACTCCTCTTCCTGCTGGCTTGAGCCGGGCCGCGAACGAACGGGCTCAGTGCCCGCCGCCAGGCCTACCGATCCCAGCCCTGCCCGAGAGAAGGAGCTGGGAGGTCTCCAGCGCGAAAGGCTCTAGCCAGTCTGCTAGGCGCTGCCCCTCAGATAGTTCTGGGAATTACCTCTATCTCCATCTTCCCAATCTCTCCTGTGCCCATGGTCCCGAGCTCCCCTCGTTTCCATCAGAGCATAAGCTTTCTTTCCAGAAGAGGAACTTGATCATCGGCCATAACTCATTCATTAATTTGTTCATTAAGGGCCCCCTGGGCCCAAAGTCTGAGAACCAAATGGAAGCCAGGGAGTCCATTTTTCTGTCTCCAAAGCCCAGAGCACTAAGATGTTACATTATACTTACCCAAAGAAGTGACTTCCCGGGCCGAGCATGTAAGTCGAATAATAGGGCATTTGTCTCGCTTGCAGAAAGCCCTGAGTTTGTTTCCCACTACAGAGTAAACCACAGATGGAGGGTCAGAGTGAGACTCCATCACTCAGGAGGCGAAGGCAGGAAAGGAGTTCAAGTTCAGACTTAGTTGCATAGCAAGTGGAAGCTAGCCTGGCTGGGCATGTAAGACTCTGTCTCCAAAAAAAAACCAAAAACGAAACAATATAGCCAGGCGGTGGTGGTGCAAGCCTTTAATCCCAGCACTCGGGAGGCAGAGGCAGGCCTGGTCTACAAATTCCAGGACAGGCACCAAAGCTACACAGAAAAACCCTGTCTCGAACCCCCGCCCCAATAAATAAACAAACAGACAAATAGATAAAAGATGACCCTTCCCAGGAGGCTAAAGAGGATTCTAGGATTCTGAGGTACCTGAACTCCTTCTAGGGGTACCACTTAGAAGAAATAAAAGTCTAGACAGCTCTTTGCGATCTGACTCTCAGAGAAGTGGACCCCTCTCTGGAGGCCTGAGACTTCCAGGGATAGGGGAACCTGACAGTGATGGAGGGCTCCAAATCTTATTTTAAATGTCCAGTGAGGATTGGATTAGGGAGAAGAAACCATAGCAACTCATCCTGCTATAGACAGAGGAAGGTTCCTGGGTCCCTTTTCCCTGGAAGAAAGATGGACCGAGCTCGAAAATTTAGGTCTCCAGCCCCATCCTGTGACAGTGGATTCTTCCCACAAAGCTGACTCTAGCCAGATTGGATTCCTTTTGGAAAGACAGTCAACGTTCTTCTCTCATCAGGCTTTTGAATGTGTCCTGGGTCATTTCCTACCAACATTTCTCTGCCTATCTTGGCTCTGTCTCCTCACAGAGGACTCCTCCTTGATGCCCAGTTGTTATCCATGGCCTTTCCTTGAGCTGAGGGGCCCTATTTAGCTTTCCTGGGGCTGAACTAAAGGAAAGGGTGTGCAAGGTAAGCTTCAGGTGACCTTTGCCCACCTGGAATCAGGTATCACCCTATCTAGCTCCTCCTCCAGATCCACAGCAGCTAAACTGAGCCTCTCCCATTAGCATCAACAATGGACCTACCCCGTGCCAGGGACCACAGCGAGAGAGCCAGCTACTGGGGAGCTCCGGACCAGCCAGCAAACCTTTCTTCCCACCTGTTGCTTTCTGCCTTGGAAAAAGGCAATGAAGAATAACTGTGTTTGATAATGGGGGCTACCTGGGGATGGCTCTGTCCTAGGTGCTGGATATGTGCCTTGTGTATGATCCTCAAGCACCCAAGAAATGAGGACCATAGTTAAGGGCAACTTTGCTGACTAGCAAGGGGGACTGTGACATAATGACATGCAGAGCAGCTAAGACTGACCTGGCCATGTTCTGGCAAGGGCAGAAGAGAGATGCAGGTGGGCTTTGCTCCAGAGACTGGCCAAAGGGCCTTAGAGAAGATAGGCTTGTGTAGAAGTCAGGGCTTCAGACCGGGTTGGCTAGAACCACTGCATTGTGGAGCTGGGTACAACATGGGTAGTCCAGGGCAGGGTCAAGATGAGCTGTCGCCAGCCAACCTAATAAGGGCCTATTGAGGCTACGAAGGAAACTTTATCACATGCTGAGTCTATGACCCTGACTGCATCCTCAGGACCACACCTCCCCAACCCATTCTCACCTATGAAAGAGGCCATGCCATGTAAAGAGAGATAGGAGAAAGGAGAGAGAGCAAGGAGAGAATAGATACACTCTCAGCCAGGGTGGATGTCTGCTAAGGACTTGGTCTCTATGTTGTATGTTTAGGGTTATAGGAATGGCCATTGTGCTAAGTCTCAGGCTTTTGGCCCTGAAGGGGTTCTGGATTGTCTCTCATGACACGGGTTTAAATCCTTCAGGAAGGCTGGGCTCAAAGCAGCCCCCAGAAGTAGTTCTTTCCTTCTCTCTTCCTCCCTCCCCCCCACTTCCTCCTCTTCATCCCTTCTTCTCCAGGTTAAGGAAAAGCCAAGGGACCAGAGGTGGGTGGAACTGAACAGTAACCACTGAGGGCTCTCTGGAGGGTTTGTATAGAGAAAAGGACAGAGATTCCTGCCACCCTGGCACTATCCCAAACCATGAGCAAAATAGGGTCCTAAGACCTCTAAAGGAGAAGTCTAGGATCCAAAGAAGCAACCTGAAAAGAACAGCCATTGTTCCTGAGAGCCACCAGCTAAAGACGGGACAGGGTCGCCCATTTCATCTCGATCAGCAGTTAGTTTTTGTCCTGTGCTCAGTACCATTTGCTCTGGTTCTGCCTGTGTCATTATTCTAGCCCTGAAGCTTTGGCTGTCAGGGCAGCCACCTCCACCACACCCAGAACACTGGCCTGCTCAAGAGAGCAGACTCATATTTCTGGGACAGGAAACACAGGCAGGAGGAATGATATATTTGGGCAACTGCTGGGAATAGCGGAGCCTGGCAGGGTTTTTTGGGGGTAGTGAGATGGGAAGGACGCGTGGGGCATGCCTAGGCCTCAGGTCACCAAGGCAGTCACAGAGGCTTCAGCTTCTGGCACCAGGTGAGGGACAAGCTAAGTCAGACCAGAAAGACCTTATGGGTGGTGCCACATGGCAGGGAAGAGCTGAACGGTGATTGTCTTGCTCTGCCCTGAACCTGTGATTTTACTATGTGTAGGTTTCCTCATCTGTGGAATGGAGATGTTAATAATGACATCTGGTGGTTGAGATGGGGCTTCTGAGACCAGAGGAGCAAGCTCAACCTGGCTTGGTTCCAGCTGTCAACACAAAGTCAGCAGGGCTGGCCTAATCCTCCCTGTAATTCCTCTTCCATAAATCTGTTTAGTGAACTTGAGAATTCCTGGGAAGAAATGGGGAAAGTGCCTGGGAGACAGCAGAGCACAGGGCTTTCCTGTGGTTCTCGTGGGTGGAGCCCAGCACTGACCTTAGCACAATTCCGGCCAGGCTGTCTCCTGAGCAAGCCCCTTTTGTACCAGTTCCTCACAGGGACCTGGGAGCAGCAAAGATGGGCAGT
The DNA here is from genome assembly GCF_950005125.1 of Chionomys nivalis. Taxonomy (NCBI): domain Eukaryota; kingdom Metazoa; phylum Chordata; class Mammalia; order Rodentia; family Cricetidae; genus Chionomys; species Chionomys nivalis. The sequence continues at coordinate 25,607,239 of NC_080090.1, read as the reverse complement.
GGAGCTGGGGTTGGTCACCAGTGTCAGCTACAGACTACAAGGAACATCCTGATCTCCCCAGAACCCACTCAGGGGTGAAGGCCAGGGTTCCACTAGTGTGCCTGCCCACAGAGGTGAAGGCTGGAGAGTGAGACAGGGGTGGCTTTACCAGTCCCTTACTTGCTCCTGCGTGGTTGTCTCAGCTCCTCTGTGGATGATGGCTCCCTGAACATTTGGCGGATACAGGAAACTAAGGACAGGGGATGAAGTATCCCTGGGATGAAAGGTCCTTGAAGAAGCCAAGGGCTGTAGACAGTCCCTCCAGAGACTCAAGCCACACAAGCCCGCACCTACAACTGCATCCCTGACCACCACACCACACCCCTACCCTTCACCCTTCCACCCCAGCCTCTACTGTACCACCTTGTAGTCTCTCTTCCCTTGCTGCCCTGGGACTGTGCGCTGGTACTGTGCGCTGGTACTGTGCACTGGGACTGTGCACTGATATGATCAGGCCTGCAGCCTTGCCCCTCCCTGCCCTAGGGAAGCATTTCCCAGCAAGGAGGGGGAGGTGCCAGTCCTCCATGTGATTCTGGCGGCACTATAAAAGACCAGCTCTATTCCTGGGTCGTATAGCTACCTGGACGCTGCCAAGACACCAACACCTGCCCTGTCACTGCCTTGCTGGTGAGGACCAAGCCCGGTGAGGACCCAAAGCTGGAGATGACAGATAGGCAGGGAGAGCCACAGAAACCAAAAAAAAAAAAAAAAAGATCCATTGGCTGTTTGAATGGGAAAAGAATGTGTCTGTCCTTTAAAACAAAAAGAAGCCCATTTAAAGAAGAGAGTGTAATCACACAGGTCGCCCCAGACAGTTTCCCCACATTCCCTTCCAGAGAAATATGACCTGGCCCCGACTCTTTCAGGCTGAACAGAGCAGCCTGGAGCTCATGACCTCTTTATCCTTGTCTGGAGACTGGGAAGTGGGAGCTGAGGCCCCTGGCAGACTTCATTTGGCATCTCCTGGTAAGATTCTGCAAAGAGGCAGTGGGTAGTGCCCAGGAAAAGTGGTTGGGCCAGTTGGACCAGCAGAGCCCGACCCAGCAGCCTACAGTCAAGTCCTTTGGAGGTAGAGAGGCCCTGGGGCACTTCTGCCAAGCCCCGCTCTCTCTCCCTCTCGTCTCTGCTCAGTTTCTGGTTTGCCCCTGGAATGCCTTTCCATCCAGCTCTTAGCATCCAGCCAGGCCCCACACACATGGCCCTTCTGGAGAAAGCCTTTGTTTCTCATGAGCCCAACCCCACTACATTCTGACCAGGGCCTCTCCGGAAGCTTAACCCCTGGACAGAGGCCCCAGGCTGGGAAGAGGCAGTATGCAGTCACCATGTTAACTGACTGTGTGACCTGGAGCAAGTGCCAACACCCTCAGCCTCATCTTCCTCAGCTGTAAGAGCCACACCCCCTGGGGCTGCCTGGACACGAAATTAACATTAGCCACAGAGAACCCAACCCTGTGTCCAGCACTAGAAACAGGCAGCTGGGCTTGCCCGTCCCTCTGCTCCAGACCTTGCCCCATTTGCCAATCCCAGCAGCTCATGGTAGGCAGCAGTTGGCAAGGGAGGTGCCTCCTTAGTGTAAGAGGAATCCTCCCCTCCAGCTGCTGCCCACCTAACCCCAACCCACCACCTTCACAGGTCTGGGCCAAGCTTCTGCCCACAGCCTTTTGTGGGCATAGGCTGTGGCCATCTTGGCCGCAATGGCTAGGCAGGCAGCCAGGTTGTTGAAAAGGCTTGGACAGGAGGAATTGTGAGCCCTTGAGGTTAAAAAAAAAAAAGAAAAAAGAAGAAAAAAAACCCCACAGTCAGTACTGATGCCAGCACCCCAGGACCTACGACTACAAGGTAAATGAGGTGTCAGGACAAGGCTATAATTTCTGGATATGGGGTAGAATTTGGGTCAAGGACTGGAGTACAGAATTTAAGCTCTCAAGTAGGCCACATGTAGGTAGGGAGTCAGCTGGCTTCTGTCATCCAGCCATACCGAACTCTCTTAAAGTAGGCTTTGGAAACGAGGCCCTAGCCACAGGTACCAGGCTCAGGATCATAGGAGTTTCCAGGTGCAAAGGAGATCTGGGACCCAGTTGAAAGCTCTAAGAAAAAGATGAATTAGACTTTTAATTTGTCCTCAGGTTTTATAACCTAGATGCTTGGGAAGTTCATGCTGAGGTCTGCCCTAGCTCCCTCATGTTCCCAGACCAAGCCTGCTGGCTTGGTAGAATGGGAGGCTAGGTTCCCTGGGTGTGGATTGCTTCTGGCCAGGATGGGGGAAGGGGCGCTATTTGGAGGTCAGGAAGGAACACAAAGGGATCAGTGGGTTCAGAGTGCTGGCCTCTAGGGGCTGCGGTAGGGATGATTTCATGCATGTGTTTTGAGGTGCCAGCGGGGCCTATGAATAGGAAGGTTAGCAGGAATAGAGACTGGGGAAGTAGTCTACCTCTCCTCTTGTGTCTCCAAACCTCTGCTTCCACACCATCCATACCAGACACTGGAGTCCTCCAGAAGCCCCAAGAATGTTTCTCCCTCTGCCAGACATTCAGGAAGGCCAGGGTCAGCCCAGTCTCGGCCCCCACGGGGGTGACACATTCTCAGTAAGCTACAACCTTGAGGAATACAGGATGACCTTTCTTCCCTAGGATGTGCCTTCTCAAGTCAGAAGGCACCAGAGGCGCAGGCTTCTAGGCCGTTGCCCTGATCTGTCTTTGACTCCAGCCCCTATTCTTAGCCTCAACCCCAGCCAACCCCCAGGCACTGTGGGAACTTGCACACATTGTATCACCCTCATGCTTCAGTATCCTCCACCTGACTTCTCCATTCACCTGTCCCCACTGTCACACTGCCCTGTGTCTCTTGTCTGCCCATTTTGCAGTCCCCTCTTTTCAAGAGACTGCCTCCCTCAGCCCTGGAAATCTTTTCTCTTCTTGGCAGCAGTGTGATCCCCTTAGAAAGTATTCAGGAATTGCTTCCTGGCCCTGGGGCTGATCCCAAACCTCTTAGAGTGAGTGAGATCCCAAGTTCGGGTCTGCCATTAACACAGGTGACCTAGGCTTTCCTCCCGCCCCTGTCAGTTTCCAAACTCCAGGAAGATGAATACACAGATTCCACAACGTCTTTCCTCTGAGCCTTTGCACATGGCATTCACTTTGCCTGAGATATAACGCCTAACTAAGCCCTCTCTAGGCTTAAGTGAGTACTGGCTTGGTGAGACCACCTTCAGGTAAAATGTCTGTTTTCCCTGCCTCTGTCACCATCCCTGTCCAGGTGCCAAGCCCCATCCTGATGCTCCACCTCAACCCAGGTTCCTGAGAAAGTGTGAACATAACCAGGAAGATGTGAGGGCAGAGAATGCTTCCCACAAGAAGTCAATCCCGGGGAGCCTAGAGGATGATGGTGAGGAGAGACTAGATGAGCAGTAGGTAGTGGATATTAGACCGGGTTGTTCAGCTTGTTCAATGCTCAGATCAGAGCACCCCTGAAGACCCCCCCACCCCTGCCGGGGCTCAGAAAGGTCTGCTCAAGGCCATTTCGTAGGTCTGACGCCCCAGCCGTGTTCCCTCAGTCTGGGAAGGCCAGTCCTGTTGACTGCAGAGGCAGGGATGTTTAGGCTCTATGTGGCCCTGCCCCCCAGCCCAGCACCCCTTTACTATGTGACCTCAGACATGTAGCTCAGCTTCTCTAAAAGATGATGAGTGTTTCAACTGTCAGTGGTCATGAGATACGATGAGATATAGACTGAGGGTGCGGAGGAGCAGGGTTACAACACCACCACCTTCCACCCCACCCCCACCCCCGGTTTTCTACCTCTTTCTCTCCCCAGCTGCACACTGGGATCTGAAAGAACCCCAAGTAACTGTAGCTCCTCTTACCTCTGTGCCCTTGGCAAGGAGCCTCTCCCATGCCCAAAGGGGGTGACTCGGGCAGTGTTCTGAGTAGAGGGGATTGCAAATGGCTAGACAAGAGACCCACCTGCTGTCTAATTAATGGCCTACCTCTGGGGTACCTCAAATATTCCCACTCGTGAATTTCCACAGATGAAGGAAGCAAGGCTTGGGGAAATCCTTGCCTGAGGCCACACAGGATGGTACAGGGGACTAAGGCTAAATTAGTCCAGGTCCTACGTTTGTCTGTAGGGTCCTTGACCTGTTCCTCTGCATGCATCTAGCCGGGTCGCAGAATCTAAACTTGCCAAAGCAGTCAGAAGTCAGCATGCAGAGGGCATGCCTCAACATTACAGGTTATATGGAAGGAAAATGGCCAAGGTCTAGAGTCCCCTTGGACTGTGGGTTGCTAATCTATGGAGCTCAGTCACTCAGTTACGTGACCTTGGGCAAGTCACTCTCCCTTTCTGACTCCAGCTTCCTTATCTGTAGATGGTGTTGATAGTAGCTTCCTCTAAGCCCCCAGAACTCAGACAAGAGAAGGGCTTAGCCAAGTGCCTACATCAGACTAAGTTTCCATAGATTGCTGCTGCCTCTGTTATTGTGCCTTTATATAGTTTCGGGTTTTTGTTTTGTTTTCAAGATAGGGTTTCTCTGTGTAGCAGCTCTGGCTATCCTAGAACTCACTCTGTAGACGAGGCTGGTCTCAAACCTGGAGATCCACCTGCCTCTGTCTCCTGTGCCACTGCTGCCCGGCTGCCTTTGTATAGTTTTGTTATTAGCAAGGTGAGTTTCAAAATGAGGCAGGAAACAAACGTGGCCTGAAGTTCTTCATCTAATTTCTCAGGCTTGCAGAAGCTCATTGAAAATCCTGCCAGTGGGGGCTGGAGAGATGGCTCAGAGGTTAAGAGCATTGTCTGCTCTTCCAAAGGTCCTGAGTTCAATTCCCGGCAACCACATGGTGGCTCACAACCATCTGTAATGAGGTCTGGTGCCCTCTTCTGGCCTGCAGACATACACACAGACAGAATATTGTATACATGATAAATAAATAAATATTAAAAAAAAGAAAAAGAAAATCCTGCCAGTGTAGTCCCACCAAAACCTAGAGGATAGAGAGACTAAGGCCCCAAGAAGCCAAGTGATTTTCCAATAACAGACTTCATTCCCTGGAGTCAGGAATAAGTACCCCCTGGATGACAGCCTCTATGCTAGGGCTAACCAAGCTGAACAGTCTCTGTGGATCACTCTGGCACCAGCCAGGATGATGGAAGGAATTCCTTAGCGTCAGTGGGGGCAAGGCTGAGGAGACACTCCAGGTGACAGAAACGGCACGAAAGCAGTACAGCCACTGTAGAATGGCTCATCCCAGATACCAAGGGAAAGAGTGTGGATTGAAGGCTGGAACACGGGCTTCACCCCAGGCGTCGGCAAGGAGAGCACCCTTAGTGACCTAGAATGTCATGCAGAAGCCCGGGCATATATCGAGGAGATTGGGAAATGAAACTCCAGAAAAGAGGTTTTCTAGGCAGAAGCTGAAGGGAAGGGAAGCCCAACACTTGTGAGTTATGCTGGGTCCTTAACTGAAGAAATGGGGAAAGCACAGTTCTTATAATGTACCGATTTAGGGCCACCAGAGCTGGGGCCAGAGTGCCCTGCCTCATAGGCAATGCCTGTGTGCCGTGCAAGACTGGAAACCGAGCGCCGAAGCCTCCACCCGCCACTGCAGCCAGCTGCCCAGAAGCACCAAGGCTGATTACAGCCCATTTCAGGAGCACATTCATCCACATGGAAGGGTACACATGAGTGAGTCCAAGGAGCCATCCACGGGCCGTTTTCAGCCTTTGCCCTTCTGACCTTTGCTCAGAGAAGTTAGCTGGCTCAGCCTTTAATGATGGGCTACTGGGAGTCTGGCAAGGAGACCCATGGGTGACTCATGGATAAGGGTATCAGCACACACGTGGAGCCCCAGGGCTGCTGAGAAGACCTTTCCTCTCCTTTACTATCAATTCTTTCTTCTTTCTCTATGTTCTCTTCTTTTTCTTTTGTTCCTCCCTCTTTCTCTTCATCTCTCACCCTCCCCCCGCCCCCCTTGCTGGGGAATGGAATTTAGCTCTTTGCACTCACTCACCACCGACCTATCTATCTTCAGACCACTGTCAAGTTCTAAAATTCAGCAAGTGTGTCTGGGTTCCCAGGTGCCAGTATCCTGCCAGCTGCCTTTGTTCACACCCTAGCTGTAGCCCCACACCCATATCTGAGGGTCATGGGGGCTTCTTAGCAACATCTATTAACATGCTTGTCATCTGCATGCTGGATGTCTGTATAGAACCGGCCAGTGGGGGTCTTATCCATGGCAGTCAAAGTGGATAGGATTAGTCTGCTTCGCTGTGGGTCTCTGCACCCAACTGTGCAGGAAGGCCCTGTCCTGGAGACATCAGAGCTCTGCCAGGAGTTCAGGTACTGCAAGCAGGTAAGGCAGCCAGGGCTAATGATAACAGTCTGGTGGGGGCGGGAGGGGGGCGGAATCAACCTTTGTTTTCCTCTGGGAGCAGCTGGCACAAGGCTGCCTCAGGGCAATGTCTGTGCATCCAAATAAAAGCTGAAAAATGCTGTCCCCGCCCAGTACTTCAGAACTCTGCTGAAAGGTGATTATAGGTGGCCTGGGATGGCCTACTCTACCCAGAGTTTAGTGCTTACTGGGCCCAGGGCCAGGGACTGTATGGAGCTCTCGCCCCTCCCTGTCTTATTCTGTCCTAGGCCTTTAGAATCCTCAACTACGATGCTATCAATTCACATGCCCGCCCTCCATCTTGTTAGGGACCCCCCTGGACGTCTGGGTGAACTCTAGACTCTGAAGAAGGTGTGGAGTGTGATCTTAGAATTTGTATTAAAAGCAGCAATTCCTGCTTCCACACACACAGGGTGCTCAGTACCTGGCAAGCCCTGAGCTAACACCTGCCGTTGGGCTGACACTTGCTCACAGAACCCCTGTGTCGTAGGTACCATCATTAGCCTCATCTTATAGGAGACACTGAGGCCCAGGAAGTCTAAAGACCATATCCATTGTCACACAGCAGAGTGAGCCTGACATCTTAACCTGCGCTGAGTTCACAGCCATCAGCCCCCGGAGCAAAGGTAAGCAGGTAACTGGGCCAGATGGAGTGAGACAAGTGAGTGGCCCAGCAGTGCCCACAGCTGGAGGGGACAGATGGAATTTATGGCCTGTCGGAGTGTACCCTAATTGTAGAGACTTGAATGACATTGTGAGTTAGTGTCTGGAAGAGGTGATAGAGAGGCAGACACACAGCGGGCACTTGTTTGGCCTCTTGACCGCCTGCCCTCTCTGCTATGCCACCTCCCTTGAGCCTGCCCAGAGTTTCTCAGCCCATCAGGAGCCTCCTGCTTATTTGTCTCCTGCAAGAGCCCCTATCCCTCCTGTGTTCCTGTGCTAGACCTAGCAGGGATGTCTAAGTCTGACAGGCATGGAGGCTTAGGCCCTACCTCCTCTGGCACAAGGATTTACTGCCTGGGCCTCTGCCAAGATTTATCTCTGGAATTTGCTTTGAAATACTCCTGGTCCCTACTGACAAGTGAGGGCCAAGCTGTGACCGTCTTTGTCCCTGGTCTCAGGATTTCTATCTGTATGACTAGGAAATTCTTATAAGCATCTGTTAATAGCTGACTTCTCGTTACACAGTCTTGACTTCCATTCTTTGGTCCCTTATTCCCTTCCTGGCTCTTACATTATAGTGAAAAGATCCATGTTCACATTTTCTTTTTTTTTTTTTTTTTTTTTGGTTTTTCGAGACAGGGTTTCTCTGTGGTTTTGGAACCTGTCCTGGAACTAGCTCTTGTAGACCAGGTTGGTCTCGAACTCACAGAGATCCGCCTGCCTCTGCCTCCCAAGTGCTGGGATTAAAGGCGTGCGCCACCACCGCCCGGCAATGTTCACATTTTCTGCACTGAATGGTGTCTCCAGATGACCTCTGCACTGACCCTGTAACTAATCAACAAGGGACACAGACCTCTTATTGGGGACCTACTCTGTGCTGACTGCTAAGCGGAAGGAGGGATGCAAATGTCTAGATGGGGTACCATGCTAGCTGAACACTGAATTTCTTGCCAGTCCTTCAGGAATATAACTCAACATCTTTCACAGTTCCAGGTGCCACTGGTAACCAGTTAGAGTTCTCCTGAAAGTAGGAACCTATTTATCCCCCTCCCTTCTATGCCCCATCTTCTACCAAAAATTGAGGCCAGGCTCCAGCCAGGGCTTCTTGTGTAATGCTGTCCTCGTCCTATGCCGCCTCACAGTGCCTGTGCCCTGATTTCTGTCCTCATTCTCACTGCCTGGCCCAGGATGGGGAAAGGCAGACAGGATCATCTGTCTGCTTGTCTCAGGTTCCTGCAAGGCTATGATAGCCTGGTTGGGGACATGGCCCCAAAGTGGCACAGCACCTCCAGACAGCGGGGTCCGAGAACTTCCAGTCTCTGCCCTGTCTCCATCCTGGGCCCTTGGCTGATGCAGGTCTTCCCAAAGCTGCTATGGGACTTGAGGATTGCAGGGCTGTGGACCAACCTCCTGCACAAAGCAGCTCACTGTGCCGCCTCCCAGGAAAGGCTAGAGCTGCCTTCCCCCTTACCTGTTCCAGCCATTCAAACACATGGATCAAAACTCGTGGTTTACTTAAGCCTGGAGGTGGGGTAGGAAGCTTACAGTCTTCCTGAGCAGAAGCAGAGGGGCCTGATCCAAGGCCCTAGAGGGCAGCAGGGGAAAGAAGTAAGTTCTCAAGTGGGTTCTTTTGTTTATTTTATTGATGCTGGCCTTGAATTTCCTATATAGTCTAGGTAGACATCATAGTCACAGCAGCCCTCCTGCCTCAGCCTCTTACGTGCATTGCCATATCTGGCTCTCTCAGAGGATTCTTGGGAAAGCATCAGACTTGGATCAGGTGGACTGAGCTCAAGCCCTGCCCTGCCACTTGGACCTAAGTTTTCTGATTTGTAGAATAAGATAAACTCAGCAATGTTTGTCTCCTAGTGGTAGAGGGCTTGCCTGGCACAGGTGAGGCTCTGGGTCGCATCCCAGCACCACAAAAACTGAAGAGTTAAACTAAAGGAGGCATTCTCTTCTCCCCTCTGCATTGTTGATGGGCACCTACTACACACCAGCCTTTACATCCCGCCGCCGGGAAGACAGACAACTGCTCATTCGGAGCTGACAAAAGAAAAGCAGATAAGTCACCATGTGTCACATCATAAGAGGCAGGAGGTTACCATGTAGACAGTGCAGAGTCCAAGAGAGGTGTCCCAGGAGTCACGAGACACCCCACTCCCTTCCAGGAAGTCAAAGAAAGCTTTCTGAAGGAATGGCTCCTGAAAGACAAAGGAGAAGGGGAATCCAGGCTGAGCACAGGTGAGGCAGGACTGATGCTGCAAAGCAGTGGTTCCCAGCCTTCCTAATGCTGCGACCCTTTAAATACAGTGGTTCTCAGCCTTTCTAACACTGTGACCCTTTAATACAGTGATTTTCAGCCTTCCTAATGCTGCAACCCTTTAATACAGGCCTCATGTGCTGGTGACCCCAACTATAGAATTACTTTCATTGCTACTTCATAACTGTAATTTTGCTACCGTTATGAATGGTGATGTCAATGTCTGGTATGCGGCCCCAGTTTGAAAACTGCTGGTGTATATGAAGGAGCTCAGACAAGAACACAGCAATTATTTTAAAACTACAGGTCAGGCCAGATTCAGTGGCCCAAACCTGTAAGGAAGCTGAGGTAGGAGGATTGCTACAAGTTCAAGGCCAGCCTGCGATTCAGAGGGAGTCCCTGACTCAAAAAACAAGCAAACAAAAATAGATAAGTTAATTAATAAATAACCCAAGACAGGAACCCAGACAGACCGTCCTGGATGTGGAACAGACAAACTGGGCCGGGCGCAGCCAGAAAGCTGCATTATTTACTGCCTTGGCTATAAAATATTTACATGGCTTCCTGATCATTTATGGTGTTTGCTTTCCAGGTAAACTGTGAGCCCTGCAGCTCACCCATGGGAGGAGACTCAGGGCACTGAGACGGAGATGGCTCTTAACTCTATGTTCTTCTAGAAGGCCTGAGGTCCCCACCCAATGAACTCCAGGGGAAACTGTGACTCTAGAGGACAAGGGGAAGCCCAGACAAAGGTCAGGCTATAGGGAAAGCCCTGTTTTAGAGCAAGACAGAATGGTGCCCCAGTACCCTGGCCATGTGGCCCTGGACAGCTGAACTCCTCTTGTCCCGCTTTTTTTTTTTTTTTTTTTTTTTTTGGTTTTTCGAGACAGGGTTTCTCTGTGGTTTTGGAGCCTGTCCTGGAACTAGCTCTTGTAGACCAGGCTGGTCTCGAACTCACAGGGATCCGCCTGCCTCTGCCTCCCAAGTGCTGGGATTAAAGGCATGCGCCACCACCGCCCGGCTTGTCCTGGTTTTGTTATGGTAGAATGGGACTAACAATGGCATGGTTGTTTCTTTGTTTTGTTGTTTAAGTGTGTGTGTGTGACAGAGACAGACAGAAGGGGGCAGGGAGAGAGAGGTCACAGATCAATGCTGAATGTCTTCCTCAGTTGCTCTCCACTCTAGTTTTTGAGACAGGATACCTCACTGAATCTGAAGCTCACCTCTTGGCTCTGCTGACTGGCCAATGAGCTCCCAGGACCCACCAAACTCTCCTGTTCTCCAACACTGGCACTCCAATTACACCCAGCTTTCCTAGGGATGCCGTGAACTCAAACTCGGGTTCTTAGCTCATACGGCGAGCACTTGACCAACTGAGCATCACTCCCCAGCCCCACAATCCGTTTTTTTGAGACAAGGTCACACTAAGTTGCCTGGCTTATTGTTGAACTCATTCTATAGGCCAGGGAGGCCTTCAACTTGCAATCCACTCGTGAGAGGGAGATTGGGTGGTATTCAAGAAGGACAGCAGGCCAGGCTCTTAAGACAGCCCCAAGCTCTTCTAATATACCTGTAGCCTTCACCCAAGGGACTCTGGGGAAAGCCAGGAATCTAAGAGTACAAGGGGAAGCACGGGCTAGGAGGTGCCTCTTAGCTCTCTGAGAGGAGAGAGATTCTCAATCAAGGCAAGAGTCCTGCACAGCTGAAATTGATGGCTCCAGAAAGTAAGGTCTTATGGAGATGGGGGGGAGTGAGCCCAAGACTTGTGGGCTCCAGCATGGGTCAGCAGGATGGAAAAGATGTCAAGAGGGCAGGAATGATGAGGTCTGCAGATTCTTGAAAGTAGCTTCCCATTTGAATGGAGACAAGCCTCAGGCCACACACCCAGGGACTTTCCCCAGGGCATCCTGGACCGCCTCACTCCACTGAGAACACTAAGGCCAGAGACATGAGAGATTGAAAGGCCACACAGTATTGGAATTGGGACCAGAAATCAGGTAAATTGTGCCTTCACTCTAAAAATTCTTGATCTGAGAACTTGCAGTTAGCCAGACCAAGCAATCACTGGCTGAATTCCCCAGCACATACCCAGAGGGTACCCATTCCAATTACCTGGCTGAGTTCCCCAGCAAGGGACTCAGAATGTACCCATTCCAACCCTGTTTGCCTTGAATTGTCTTTTTCCCCTACTTTGATCTTTGTCCTTGGCAGAGGTGCCCAGCCTCTACACCCAGCGGCCAGCAGAGGAGAAGCCATTCTTCGATAATCCATTCTCAGAATCAGAGTCAGATGCAGGAAACCCGTTGCTGAAGCAGAAGAGCAAAGGAGCTCTAGGAAGCAGAAAGGCGACCAGAGAGGAAACCACCAGGCTAAAGGGAACAAAGCAGGCAAGGGCCCTGTGCACAGTTCCCCATGAGGTCTGCGTCGGCACCTTAGGGGATTTTCTTGCCATGCTTCTCAACAGCATTTTTTGGGGGGAACTTCCTGCATGGAAGGCTCAACTCACTCCTTCATCTGTAGTGTAGCTTTCAGGTACCACTGGCTGGAACCCCCTCTGCTTCTCCTGCAGGGTTGCTGGAGGCACTAGGGCCTTGTGACTGCCCCTCTACCCTGTCATACTCAAGGAGACAGCAAGGCCTGCTGAACCCTAGCAGCAGGAACTCAAGGATATGACTTACGACCATGGCCCTTTGACCAATACCCTAGTAACCCCGGAAACCAAAATCTCTGCCCTATATCTGAAGTCTGACACTAACCCACTCAGTCTTTTTGGTTTTTTTGAAACAGCATCTCACGGTATAGCCCAGACTGGTCTTGCGACCTTGCCACTCTTCTGCCTCATCCTCCCAAATGCTGGGAGCAACATGTCCATTCCACTCAGTCTTGAGGCCAATTCTAGCTATCCAAAGGACCCACGGATCTTCACTAGGAGTCTAGAGTGTGCCAGGCATTCCATTATTATCTTAGTTTTACTTAACTCCAATTCTGTAAGGTGAATACTATTATATATCTCCATTTTACAGATGTAAAAACTGAGGCTGTACAGAGTCAAGTTACACTAAGATGGAGCTGAACAATTTTACATTTCTTCTCTCTGCTCTAAGGCATGGACATGGAGAGCCCTTGGTACTCACCATGTTAACATTTGGGATTCAAGTGTTTGAGAATGACCTCAAAGATCAGGCATTTTCTGTTTTAGCATCATGGCAGTAGAATTTGAGTCCCGCCTAAGTCAAGTCTGGTGCTGGGAGAGAGTCCCACTCTTTGAAGCTGGAATGAAGAGAATCAGGCTCTTGAGCAGCACCCCATCGGGAAGGCATAGGGACAATCAAGGTGTGGAGTCAGGTCACTTGACCCCTTTCTATAGTCATGTAAACTTAAGCTAACTGCTTTCCCTCTCGAGTGGTAAGAGGAGGCACACCTGTGAGGCCTTGCAGGACTCTGGTGAGGACTGTGCTTGGCCCGTAAAAGTCCAGATTCTGCTGGAGCACAGGTACAGAAGGACAAGGACAATGACCGGGACCCATAAAGATTGACACATGATTCAAAACTTCTTGGTAGGTCCCGAAGCCCAAGTTGATGGGAGCACAAGAACGGTGAGCCCAAGGGGCTAGGGTGGCCACGAGTACCATGTCAGGAGGACACGAAGGTCAGACCGGAGTGACCGCTGGATGGGCTCGGGGCTCTGGCCTGTGGGGAATGGCAGCTCTGTGTCTTCCTACGAGTGTAACCAGGCACAGATGACTATTTCCTAATAAGATTGTAATAACCTCTCAGAGCACTGGTTGTGCACCTGACACAAGCTTACCAAATGCCAGGGATTATGATTATTTAATAATTGTGGTCTCTATGGTATGCATGAGGGCTGGTCCAGAGATGGATCCAGAACCGAGGGTGGTTCCTGGCTCCCAGCAAGCTCATAAAGCTTATCCCCCCAGTTTTTGTTTTTTCTGCAGTAGAATCCCCCTGGTACTTACAAGGAAGAGAGCTCCTCCATCACTAAATAGGGTTGGGGTGTGGCCAGGGCCTTCTGACTTTTGGCCCTTTAAACTGGCTTCTCTTCCTCCATTAGGTCAACTGCGATATGGGTCAGGACACCAGTTGTGAGGCTTTGGCGCCTTCTACCATGTCCCAACTCCATTGCCAGTCTGCAGAGCTCCTCGCTGACACCCCCAGCTGAAGCAGGCCCCAGATCACATCAACAGCCTTCTTGACTTTAAGGCCCTTATCTGGACCTGTAATTATCTTATTGACTTGGTGATAGTTATTGGTTTACTGTCTAACTTCCAGCACCTGCTTGATTCAGGGCCCTTGCATGTATCTTAGAGCACTCTGTTTGGTGCTTGGCACTTCAGGGACACTAACAAATGCTTTCTGAATAAACACACAGGCAAAGTTTCACACTGAAGAGAGGTACAAGAACAGCAGATTGGAATGCAGACAGCCTGGGTTCCAGACACGGCTCTGCCTTCAATAGCTGTGGGACCTGCGGCCTCAAGTTCTCCATTGATATCCTTAGGTCTTTCAGGTTTCAAGACCGTTTAGGTCCCAATAGTCTGCATCTCTAAGGGACCCCTGCCAGGCTATAACTCTAAGAAGCCTTGTTGGCCACTGTGAAGCAGGAAGTTGCCATGAGAAATACAAGCATATTTATTTTGAAATATTTTCTCGGAATGTCTGTGACTAAGCCCAGAGGATTCTCCTTTCCCTTGGGGCAGCCTCTGAGAGCATATGACTCGGGATACGCATGCGCACACGCACACACACATACAAAGAGAGGGGGAGTGAGTGTACAATATTCATCTTCATACTCACAAGCTCACACACACTCGTGTAGTCCTTACACATGGGCTTGCACATACCCATATGTATACACCACACAATTCAAGTGAACACTCGCACAAATGTACTCATACATTTCCCCCAGACACAGAGCTCATTCATACATCCTCATACATGTTCACATACTCAAGAGCACAGAAACACAATCACACATATTTTCACTCTTTTGTACCATTATGTTGGTAGCTGCCACCACCCCACATTGTCACACCAACTCAGAAGCACACACATAAACTCACCCTGAACTCACATGCTACACTGCATGCACACACTCATGTGTATCCTGACACACAAAAAAACCCACATATACACCCTTACATATAATCACACACATTTCCTTTTTTTCTTTTTTTTTTCTTTCTTTTTTTTTTTTTTTTTTTTTTTTTTTTTGCTTTTTGTTTGTTTTTGTTTTTTTGTTTGTGTAACAGTCCTGGCTGTCCTGGAAACTCACTCTGTAGACCAGGCTGGCCTTGAACTCGCTGAGATCCTCCTGCCTCTGCCTCCCAAGTGCTGGGATTAAAGGCGTGCACCACCATGGCCCAGCAATCACACAAGTTCTCATGCCTACATGATCATACATCAACTGGATTGCACATGCAGTTACACTCACACACATGCCCACAGCGCTTATGTAATCTCATGCTCACTCTTTCATAGGCTTACATGCTTTTACCTTTTACATACATGTTTACTCACATGCTCCTACCCAACCTGCAGTACTGCTTATGCAACACACACACACCTTCATACATGAATACTACCACTCGTGCATGCATTTATTGTTGTGCATGCTCAGACATCCAGAAACACATAAGCACAACCATACACTTGAACACTCACAGACAGACTCACACATACACACCCTTCTCTGTTGTGTTAGCCCAGTCCCCACCCCATGGGCAGCTTGCCTCTGCTCTCTTTCCCCTCTTGGTTCTTTTTATTTTCCTTAGCTATGATGAGCATATTTGGTAAGGGATCTATTTTCACCCTATCTGAAGACTCATTTCCCCCTGGCCATGAGCTTGGCAGATCAGTGAGAAGATTCCCAGTTGCCATGTGGTGGGCTGCGATGGCTAAGGTCACACTAGGATGGAAACCAAGCAGTCAGAGTCAGGAAGGCTCCCCGGGGGTTCTGGTAGCCTCAGCGGGGGGTTGCTGCCTCTGGTGACCTTTTTGGTCACCCTCACAGAAGCAGCTGTACTGAAGAAGATAGCCCTACCCTCTCGTTCCTTCCCCCTGACCTGGGTTTTCCCTGCCCCCTTATCACTTTGCTTCTTATTTTATTTTATTCTTTTTCTTTTTATTTTATTTCATTTCATTTTTGTTTTTGGAGACAGTGTTTCTTTGTGTAGCCCTGGCTGTGCTGGAACTCACTCTGTAGACCAGACTGGTCTCGAACTCACTGAGATCTGCCCGCCTCTGCCCCCACAAGTCCTGGGATTAAAGGTGTGGCTCTCGCCTTGTTTATTTTTTTTTTATTTTTTTTTATTTTTTTTTTATAAAGCATTGTAGATCTTCTGGTTTCTCTAATTTTTTATATGGTTAAAAATAAAATTTCATGATCATTTCCCTTGCCCTAACATACAAGAGGACCTGTACGTGTTCCCCTTCTCCTTTCAGCTTCATAACCAATGGACTGGTTGTATTCTTATTCTTCAGTTTTACAGATTAGAAAACAAACTCAGAGAGATCAAGGGACAGGTGTAGGTGTGCATCTGTCAGGGCAGTAGGGGTCCTTCTGTCTTTCTAGTCTCAGTCTCCATCACTCTCTGGTCTCCAGGCCGTACCCTGCAGAGCAGCCTAGAGTGGCCAAGGGCTGTGTGTGTGATTGGCTGGTTATGTGACGGTGGATTTAAACTAAATCTCAAGGTTGTACGCATAGAGGTTGTTGCCCGCTCTGTCACAGGCTGCCCACTCTCTTGCAGGATGCCCGCTCAGTCGCTTCCCTAGGCAGCTGCCATATCCGGTCAGCTTCTAGCTGCCAGGTATTGACCGCGGCAGTGTTGGGTGTGGTGAGGCTCACCTCAGGGAGGACTGATTGCAGAGTCTCTGAAACCTGAGCTCTTTGTCCTATCTGTACATCTTCCCCTTTTGGAGTTATGTCCTTTCTCATTCTGCAGCCCAGGAGCACAGAGCAGGACAAGCCCTCATGCAGCAAGCACGGTCTTGGCTTTCTGTGCCCTTTCTCATTCCCTGGCATGCTGGGAATTAGTCAGTCACTTAGTAAATGTTTGCAAAAATCAGAAGCATTTAAATGTGGACTAAAGATTTAAATATACATGTATTCAAACAAGACATTCAAATGACTGTAATAATATAAAAGTTGTTCGATATCACTAGTCACTAGAGAAATGCAAATAAGAACCATAATAAAATACCATTTCACATCCACTAGGATGATGTCTGTTGATGTGGGATTCCCCTCTGTACGCTGTGATTACCACTAATGAATAAAGAAACTGCTTTGGGCCTAAAACAGAGCTATAGGGAAACAGAGCTAGGCGGGGAAAACTCAATGGAATGCTGGGAGAAAGAAGGGCAGACTCAAAGGAGAAGCCATGTAGCTCTGCCAGACACAGACGCCAAAACTTTAGCCAGTAAGCCACAGCCATGTGGTGATAAACAGATTAATAAAAATGGGTTAAATGAATATGTAAGAGTTAGCCAATAGGAAGCCAGAGCTAATAGGCCAAGCAGTTATTGAATTAATACAGTTTCTATGTGATTATTTCAGGGCTAAGCGGCCAGGAACCAAAAATTGGCCCCTTCCTTACAACAGTCTGTGGTAGAAAATTGGAGACCGGAGAGATAACTCAGCAGGGAAATCACTTGCCACTCAGACTTAAGAATTTGGATCCCCGGGCTGGAGAGATGGCTCAGAGGTTAAGAGCATTGCCTGCTCTTCCAAAGGTCCTGAGTTCAATTCCCAGCAACCACATGGTGGCTCACAACCATCTGTAATGGGGTCTGGTGCCCTCTTCTGGCCTGCAGGCATACACACAGACAGAATATTGTATATATAATAAATAAATAAATATTAAAAAAAATAAAAAAAAAAAAAGAATTTGGATCCCCAAAAACTACAAAAAAGTCAGGTGGGTGTAGTGACTGCCTGAAAGACAGCACCAGAGCAAGCAGGTTAGTAAGACTCTGAAACAGAACTCTGGGCTCAGCAAGAGACACTGTTTCAATACACAAGGTGGCAAGCAATCGAGAAAAAAACCCTACCTCAGGCCTCCACACGCACTCAAACACGGAAGCTCATACACACAGGTAAGTGTCCACACACACATGTGTATAGAGAAATAGTGAGGATTGGCAAGGTTGTGAAGAAACTGGAGACCTTATGCACTGTGAAGAGCAATTTAAAATTGTACAGCCACTGTGGAAAACAGCCTGGCAGCCCCCTCAATGGTAATGTGAGTTCCCACAAGACCTGACTATCCACTTCTAGAAAACTGAACACAGATGTCCACATGAAAACGTGTACACAGGAATTCATAACACAACATTATTCATTACAGTAAAAAAAAAAGTGGAAACAACAAACATGTCCATCAACCACAGATGTGGATGAGCCATACAAAAATTATATGCCAGCAAAGAAAACCTGAGAAAGAACAAGAGACAGAAAGAGAAGGAAGGAGGGAGGGAGCAAAAGAGAAAGGAAAGGCCAGTTTAAAGAATCTTTACCGGCCTAGTTTGATGGTGCATATCTTTAACCCCAGAACTTGAAAGTCAGAGGTGGGGGATCTCTGAGTTCAAAGGCATTCTGTTCCACATAGTGAGCTCCGGGGCTACATACGGAGACCCTGTCTCAAAAAATAATTTTATGGGAGTGGAACACAGAGGTTCAAAAATAGTGATTGTCTTTCATTGTGCATGGGAGGAAATAACGTCAGTCCTGTTGATGTAAAATATGACAAAAATGATAGCCATCATTTGTATTTGCTGAGCATGTTCATTCTTAGTGCCTAGTGATGTAGGAGTTTCCACCGTGATCCACGTGGCAGGTTTTACTACCTCTTCCATTTTGTAGACCACGAAACAGTGGCCAGAGGCAAAATGGCTTGCCCGAGGAGCATCTAAGTTTGGATCAGTTCATCTTCAAAGCTAAAAAAAAAAAAAAAAAAAAAAAAAAAAAAAAAAAAAAAAAATGGTCTGTGTTACCTGCCTGTCTTGATTCTTGATTTCACATGAGAGATAAAAGACAGACAGGAATGCAAGTTGCTGCTCCAGGCTATCAGGGCCTGGGACAGAAGCACCAGGTTCCTGACTGGGTATTTCCAAGGATATACCTCAGCTGGTAGAGTGCTGGACCAGTATGATAGAGCGTTGTGCTCAATCCTCAGCAAGGCATAAACCGGGAGTGACTGGCACCTGTGAGTAGCTTTTGGGAAACTAGTCTGGGAGCATTCGGGCTACTTTCCAGCCAGACTGTGGTTTTAAGGGACAGGGAACTTAGCATGTGCTTAGAAGAGGGGTGGCCTAAACCCTCACCTGTTTCTGACCCAAATTCTTTGGGGTTTTGATATACAAGGGCAACCTCATGTGACCTTTCTATGTGTGTAGGCTTGGGCCTCAAGAACCAAGCCCCACGGGCAGTTCCTTTCCACCCACCCCATGAGGAACTCTGTGCCAGGTCCAGGCCAACCATGAGTAGGCCAGGGACATTTCCTTACCAGGAACTTTTTGAATTCCTAGGAAGTGGATTGACGGAAATGATAAAGGGGAACCTCTAAGTCCCTGCTCAGTCCCAACTCTGCCACCCCTTGGAGCCTCAGTTTTTCATCTGTAAAATGGAAATAATTATATTCTGTAATTAGCCTGCCTTATAAGATTGATGGAAGGATTTATTGAGGTGAATGCAGAAAATGGGGCCTGGATGAAGACCTAGAATCAGAGAAACAAAAACTGACAGACTAGTACACAGTTTGTATACTTTTTCATTTATGAGGCTAGGTCTTGACATGTAGCCCAGGCTGGCCTTGAACTCTTGAAGATCCTGCCTCGGCTTCCTACATGCTAAAATTGCAGATGCATACCACTGCTTTGTGAGCTTGCAGGCATGCTCAGCCCCACATCCATACACAATGCTTATCTTCATACTTCCTCATACTACATGAATGTGATCTGACTTTCACATCCACAGACAAACTCACCAGTATGTTTATTCATACATGTGCACATATCTACCCCCACACACTGTTTCAAAGCAGATTCTGGTAAGAAGACCAAGAAAATTCACACTGACCTTGTGCCCATTCATAAACACCTGGTGACTGGCTTTATTTATTTATTTATTTATTTTATTTATTGAGACAGGGTTTCTCTGGGTAGCCTTGACTGTCCTGTAACTCACTTTGTAGACCAAGTTGGCCTCAGATTCACAGAGATCCACCTGCTTCTGCCTCCTGGGTGCTGGGATTAAAGGTGTGCATCACCACGCTGGGCTGACAGCTTCATTTATTTATGCATTTTATGTTTATGGGTACTTTGTCCGCACGTACATCTGCACATGAGAAGAAGGCTTCAGACAATTGTGAGCTGTTATGTGGGTGCTGGGAATTGAACTAAGGACCTTAGAAAGTGCAGTGAGTGAGTGCTCTTAACCTCTGAACCATCTTTCCAGCCCTGATTTTGTTTTTTTGAGACAGGCTCTCACTATACAACTCAGGCTGCTTCAAACACACAGCAAGTCCTCCTACCTTACCCTCCTGACTCCGGAGATTACAAATGTCACCATCATGCCCTTAGTCTGTATTCATTCACACGCTGTGTTCACCGCCATGGACTTGCTGTTCTCAGGGCTGCCAGCTCAACACTGGCCACAGGCTGGTGGGTTCAAGAATTCTGCCCCAAAGATAGCCACAGCCTACTCCTGGGTCCACCCACAGACTCAGCAAGTACCCTCCTCTGGGCTTCACTGGCTCTGCTTTCTCTGCCCTAATGTGCTTCTGTTTGATCAGTCCCTCTTATCCTTCAAAACATCCCCTAAAGGGACTCCTCTTAGCTGCTTCAGCCGGAAGCACACTCCCATCCCTACTTTCCCTTGCAACTTTTCAGCGCCTCAACCTGCTTACTCTCATGCTGGGTTCTTCCCACGAGAGAGCCCTGAACCCAGAGAGGGCTCATTTGCTCTAGTGCCCCTTCCAACGCCCAGCTCAGAGCACTGGATTGGGAATGAGTCGTATCAATACCGTGGATATTGCAGGCTACTCTGCACAGATCAGTGCTCAGAGGAGTCAGGTAAAGCCAGGGTCTTGTGACTGCCTTCCAAGCTTCTCACACCATTCTATAGAAGACCTGGGGTCCAGGGACTGTTGTGTGCATAATTCCTGACACGGATGTTCTCCAAGACTCTCACTAGGCACTGTCTCTAGATGCTGATGTCCTGACCACTAGCCCTGGGAGCATGGCCTATTGGAGGGGTAAACAAGTTCAGGACAGACCTCAGGGCTCGCTTTAACCTGTGGGCAGACAGTTACTTCAGCCCACTATGGCAGACAGATTTCTTTTTTTTTTTTTTTTTTTTTTTTTTTGGTTTTTCGAGACAGGGTTTCTCTGTGGTTTTGGAGCCTGTCCTGGAACTAGCTCTTGTAGACCAGGCTGGTCTCGAACTCACAGAGATCCGCCTGCCTCTGCCTCCCGAGTGCTGGGATTAAAGGCGTGCGCCACCACCGCCCGGCTCAGACAGATTTCTTAAGGTGCCTGAAGATCCACCCTCAGGTAGTGCCAGAGTTTTGTCCAGGGCATCATAACCAATCAAGGTAACATAGAAAGTTCCAGGCCATCCTGGGCTACAGAGTGAGACTCTGTACCAAAGGCAAAATAATCATACAAACACCACAAAAACCAATACAGAGCCAGTTAGTGGTGGTGCACACCTTTAATCCCTGTACTTGGGAGGCAGAAGCAGGTGGATTTCTGTGAGTTCGAGGCCACCCTGGTCTATAGAGCAAGTTCCAGGACAGGCTCCAAAGATACATAGAGAAACCCTGTCTCGAAAAACCAAACCAAACCAAACCAAAACAACAAACAAACAAACAAACAAACAATGCAGATTCCAGAACCCTTCTGAATCATGGCTGCTGAGGTGGAACCCAGGGATCAGGAGTGACAATGGGTCAGTCCTCTGGTGTAGTCTTGATTATGGAACTGACCATCACACCGCCCAGTTCACATTCTGGCATTTCCAATCACTGCTCCTCAAACAAGTCTGCTTCCTGGTCTGTAAGACAGAGGAGACAACAGTTCTGTTGGACTGCTAGAAGAGTTCAGTGAGATCATGAAAATACAGGAGCCAGCACCCTGCTTTGCAGACCCAACAATGTGGATCTGTTATGATCGCAGCAGCCTTCTCATGACCCGGGACTTTCAAGTGAGAAGCAGAGTGTTGACATTTTATTTCAAGGAAGAAACCTGTTGAAGGTTTTCTGGACAGATCTTGTTCTAGGAAAGCCCTTGCCCAGCAAGTCATGCCCCCTAGTGGCTGTTATGTGGGAACACGCCACTCAGTTGAGGCCCAGGGCTTGGCTTGCCATAGCCTTTATTCTGCCTTCTTGCCCATTGGCAGCCTCCCATCCTACCCCATTGTCCTGGAAGTCTAACTGGCTTAGCACCCTGGCACCTCCTACCAGTTTAGTAATGAAATTGGAGACTCAGATCATCTTTCCCTGGCAGGGAGGTCGCCTGGCACAGAGTCAAGTGGAAGGGAGGATACCTGAGGAAGACAGTTCCTTAGTGGCCACCGTTTACAGTCTCAAATTCTCAAGGAGTCTGTTTTACTCTTTTATGACTGATTCTTATTTGGGATTTTGTGACTTTTTGTAGCGGCGTTTCAGTTGTATTGTAACAAATAAGCCTGCCTGAAGATCTGAGAGTACAATAGCCTCATTGGTCAGCTTTACAGACTAAGGTGTAATATGTACCTTTAACCCCAGTAGCCACACTAGTTGATAGAAACCGGGATGTGCACACCTTTAATTCCAGCCCTAGAGAGGATTGATTATAAAATGGGAGGAAACAACTCTCAACACACAGTCTCATTCTGAGATTCCTGGAGGCAGGATCACCATTTCGGACTGAGGTTGAAGTAGGCCAAACTTGACGGCTAAAATTCTTTCACCTACCTTAACAGGACAAGTGATATCTATATTTATGTCTACATCCATACCCTGATTGATGTCATAGATTCTGAGGCTTAAATCCAGGCCTTCACACATGCTAGGCAGCCACTGCACTCTCAGATCTTCAGGCAGGCTTTCTTTGTTTTTTTTTTTATTTTTTTATTTTTTATTTATTTATTTTTTTTTTTGGTTTTTCGAGACAGGGTTTCTCTGTGGTTTTGGAGCCTGTCCTGGAACTAGCTCTTGTAGACCAGGCTGGTCTCGAACTCACAGAGATCCGCCTGCCTCTGCCTCCCGAGTGCTGGGATTAAAGGCGTGTGCCACCATCGCCCGGCTGCAGGCTTTCTTTGTTACAACTGAAATGCCACTACAAAAAGCTATAAAGCCAATCCTAGTATTTCCACATAAAACAATCAGCACATAGAGGGTCACCCAGTTAGCGAGTGGCAGGATGAGGATTCGAGGATAAGTCTGTCTGATGGTCAAAACCTCACGTTCAGAGTCTCAACACTCAACTGAGTTCATTTCCGCTAGGAAGATGAGCACAGAGAGGCGTTGAGCCGTGCAGTTCGGCTGTGGCAGCAGCAGTGACGTGCCAGGAGGCATTTATGAGAACTTAGGTGATGTTCTCTGTCAGCACTGTAGGACACAAGTCCTGCTGGGCTGACTCCTGCCTGCTTGACGCTCCCAGGCTAGTTAAATAGAGATGCATATTTTCATCTCTTCACTGTAGTACAGACCACGCAAAGATCCAGACAAGAGTACAAAGTGCTTGAAGGCACTGTCATTGTCAGTTTGAGCTGATGTCACAAAATATCACAGACTGCGATGCTTAAGTGACAGAAATTGACTCCTCCAATTCTGGAACCTAGACATCCATGATCAGGGTGCCAGCCAGTTTGGTTCTGGTGAGGGGGTCTCTTCATGGTGTGTAGATAGCCACCTTCTTTCTGTATCCTCTCTCAGGAACAGAGAAACTCCAAGGTGCTGAGGGTGAAACCACGTGTTTGCACATGGCAGGCAAGCCCTGTATCTCTGAGTTTTCTTTATATGGCCACTGATCCCACCTTAAAGGCTACATCTTGATGACTTTCCAATGTCACCACATTTACTGTCATTATATGAATGTTGAGGAGCATAGACATTTAGTCCATAGCTAGTACTGGACTGTGGGTAATTAGGGGTCAGGATCAGAAAGGGCAAAAAGCTCTGTCAGGGAACAGATTTAGGCAGAGAAGATGACAGAAACAAAGAAAAACCAGACAAGGCCTCTTTGAGGACTGGTAAGGGTTCCAGGTTTTTCATTTGTTCATTTGTTTTGAGACAGAATTTCATTGTTATCCTGGTTTGTCTGGAACTTGCTGTGTAGGCCAGGCTAGCATCAAACTCACAAAGATTCAGTTGCCTCCTGAGTGTCGTGAATAAGGGCTCCAAACTTGGTGGGGGTCTAGAATGTACTGATAAAGACAGTGAT
The DNA here is from genome assembly GCF_950005125.1 of Chionomys nivalis. Taxonomy (NCBI): domain Eukaryota; kingdom Metazoa; phylum Chordata; class Mammalia; order Rodentia; family Cricetidae; genus Chionomys; species Chionomys nivalis. Next base: position 25,583,445 of record NC_080090.1, on the reverse strand, counting down.
GATGTGAAGGGGGGAAATGAGTTTGTTGAGATCAAGGAAGGCTTAAGAGGTTGGAAAAAGATGATTGTGTATGTTGGGGACTTTGCAAAAAAAAAAAAAAGTCTAAAGTACTTCTAGTGTGTTCTTTGACTCTGATTCATTCTGCCCAGGCCTACGCTGTGTAGATTTGAAAATGGCATTTTATACCCCCAAGGCTTCCTTTCCTTCGCTCTGACAATGGGGCCCAAGCATCAGAGCTTTGGGAAGATTTCTACAAAATTAAATACATGAAAATGTTGTGTCTAACTTTCAGTCTTCAGTTCTTCCTCTGTAAAGTGGGGAGGAGTCCTGTCCAGTCTAACTGGGAAAGGGTGCTGTGACTATATCTGTGTGTGAGCTGATAGCCAGAATCCAGCTATCGAGTCTCTGCTGAGTGCTTTGTCCCCAACACCATTGTTTGTCTTTCTTTGCTTTGTCTGGAGACAGGGTCTTCTGTATTGTAGGCTGGTTAAGGCTAACCTTGAACTTCTGATCCTCCAGCCTTCACCCGGAGCGCTGGATTTCAGGTATACACCACCAGGGTAGGAACATGTGGTGCTGGGATTGAACCTAGAGTTCCGTGAGTGTTAAGTAAGCGCTCTCAGCCTATGATGCCACCTTCCAAGACTGGCACAGTATTTGATTTATTTACAAGAGACATGCACTCATAAAAGAGGGCTGGGACTGTAATCATTGCAGTACAGCATTTGCCTTGCACACATGAAGTCCTAGGGCCAAGCCCCCGTACTAGGAAGTGGGGCAGGGAAGGACATAAACAGGCCACAAAATTGGCTCAGCAAGTTAAGTGCTTGTCCTGTAAGCTTGCCAATCTGAGTTTGATCCCAGAACCCATGCAAAGGTGGATATAACTGACTCCCGAGAGTTGTTCTCTGATATACACACACCTACACTATACAAAAATAAATATTTAATTAGAAAAACAAAACTCAACAAAGAAGATGCCAGCTTGGTGTGGTGATCTATTCCTGTATTCTCATCTCCTGGGCGCTCGAGAGAGGAGGATCAGGAGTTCAAGGCCATCTTAGACTCTGTAAGTGAATTCCAGGCCAGCCTTGGCCATACAGCAAAACCTTCTTTCAAATAAGCGCTGGAATCCTTGGGAGGCAGAGGCAGGTGTATCACTGAGTTAGAGGCAAGCCTGGTCTACATATCGAGTTCCTGGCTAGCCAAAGCTACATAACGAAATCATATAGAAGGGAAAAACAGAAAAACAAAACAAAACAAATCAACACACAAACCAAAAGACAGCAGTTAGGCCTGGGTCACGGCTGCGAGTTCTAGGCCAACATGGACTACAGGGTCCAAAGTTAAACATACTCTCAAAACAACAATAATAGCAAAAAGAAGGAAAAAAAGAAAAGGAAAGAAAAGAAAGAAAAACCAAAACAAAACAAAAGCAAAAAGCGACTAAGACACAGCCTCACAAGATGTTCGGGCGCGTAGCTTCTTGTGCCTCGGCCCCGCGTCAATGCCCCCAATTAGGAGCGCGCCTGTTCGTGACGTCGTCTTCCCGCGACGGAGCGGGCGGAAGGCGCAGTTCCTCCTCTGAGCGGTGGCACTGAGGCTATGGGTAGCCAGGAGGTGCTGGGCCAGGCAGCCCGGCTGGCCTCCTCGAGTCTTCTGCTGCAGGTACTCTGCTGCGCCAACTTCAGCGCCTTGCGGGAAGGCTGTCCTGGTTTCCCGCGCTACCCGGTTCCCCGGGAGTCCACGGCGGCGGGAGGGGCGCCGGGTTAGGAGTCGGAAGACCGCTGTCGGAGTCTTGGAGGAATGACTGCAAACTTGTCATTTTCTTTCTGAAGATTGCATTTCCATGTAGCCGTAGGACACAGTTTAATCAAATGGGAAAGAAAGAGGCTACTTAGGCTCAAGTATCTTACTTTAAGGGGTTCATTTCCTGTGTGTGCCATTCTTGGTTATCAGACACCTTTCAGCAACGCTGATTCGCACTGTTTAGAGAGACCATATGGCCAAGCTAAGACAGGGATCCGGGTTCAGGCAGTACTTGATGCGTGACCCAGGATAAATCACTTCAGCCCCGGAGCCTTAGCTACTTACTGACAGAATGAGAGTAATGGTGTCTAATTCAGAAAGCAATTTGCAAGTATTGCTTGGGATCATTTGAATAAACACACTTAGCACAGCACCTGTATCTTAGTGTGCACTTAATAAACTGCCTCTTCTGTGTGTCTTTGACAGACATTTTTGCCCTTTTTTTTTTCCCCAAATGACACTTGCCAGTTCATTCAAATCAGCGTTTCTCAACCAATGGGTTGTGAACCCTTTGGCAAACTGCTATCTTAAAAGAATATTTACATTGGGATTCATAACAGTAACAAGATTACAATTTTGAAGTAGCAACGAAAATAATTTTATGGTGGGGCGTCACTGCAACATGAACTATATTAAAAGGTTGTTGCTTTAGGAAGGTTGAGAACCACTGATCCGAATAGTATATAAAGATTCTTTCTGTCTGATTAGTCAGTTTTTCTAAGTCAAGTTCCTCATTTTTTCCCAATGCCCTCATTCTGCAACTTGTCAATCCAATTGCACAGAAGTCCAGAATCTCCCTTCACCATTATCTTAGAACAAAGAGGTTAGGAGAGAGAACCTGGCTGAGTTAGACAGGTTAGAGGACTGCTTTTAAGATAAGAATTACTTGGCTTAGGTGTGTGTGTGTGGTGGTGGTGGTCTTTAATCCCAGCACTCAGAAGGTAGGGCCAAGTGGTTCTCTGTGAGTTCAAGGCCAACTGAGCTCCTGTCTCAAAAAAGAAAAAAAAATGTAATCAGCATATATTATTGTACAAAATGATGGGCTTTATAATTGTAAATATGGATTTTTTCGAATAGTCATATAATATATTCTTTGATTGTTTTAGTTCAGTCCTTTATGCTTCCTTAAGTTATAATGCCAATACTTATGGTAGCTTTGCAGCAGCATTTTATTATGTAATTTGTGAGTCTTAATTCTGAGCTTGTGACCACATTATTTTTATTGCCTTTATACATTAAAAATGCTTTCACTTCCATAATCTTATTTTAGTCTTGTAATCAACCTTATGAGATAGATATTTAGCCTCATTTGACAGAGGAAATTGAGGCTTGTAAAAATTAGAAGATGATGCATGCATTTAAAGCTGAGTGATGGGTTGAGACTCAGCTGAGTACTTTAATAAGACTACGAATTGGGTCCCCACCACTGGCACTGAGTGCAGAATTTGGCATGTATATATGAACCTACATGTTAAGAGGCTTCAGAGCTTCTGTCAGATAGAGAAGATCACCTATGACTGACCCCATAAACATGGTGATATTCTTGACACTGGTAACACTTTAGGAATGGCCTAGAGTGTTAATGGCCCAGACATTTTCAGACCATGGTAGTCCTCTAGTCTCCACTGATCAAATCTTCTATGGGTAACCCTGAGCATGCTTAACCCTGAAGTGATTTGTCATTTGTGACTGGGAGGAGAGAGCATGGGTGAGACTTGCACCCTATTCAGCAGCTGCATTTGGGAGCCCCATTTAATTGCAGGTTCTTGTTTTCCCATATCTCATGGGAAGGACTCTTTATTTAGATGGCTTTCTTCTTTCTTTGTTTTCATTTTATTTATTTATTTATTTTTGGCTTTTCAGGACAGGGTTTCTCTGTGTAGCCTTGACTCAGAGATTCATCTGCCTCTGTCTCTCCAGTGCTGGGATTAAAGGCAGGCGCCACCACTGCCCTGCCTGGCTCTTGGGTGGTTTTCTTTAATGGACAGATTTGAAAGTCTTGGGATGTGTCTGTGTTAAATGACAATGGCTAGATGATGTTTTCCCATTCCCATTTCATGTTATCTTATTACTACAATTGTTATTTAAGAGATGCATCAACTCCTTCCTGGAAAGGGGTAAGTATTCAATAAACATAGTGTTTCCTGCGAAACTAAGAAAATCAAATTTTAAAGAGATTAAATATCCTTGGAATCCCTAGATATCACCAGGCAGAGAAGAAGAGATTAGATCCTCGGTTCTTCGTGAGCCTACCATACTCTGCAGCCTCTTGCTTTAGTGCGTTCGGTTTCTAAATAGGATTTGGGCATGTCTGGTCTTTTGACATTGACATCCAGAAATGTGTTGGGTGTCCTCCATAACTCTCTGGGACGCAAGTGGCCCATTGGCTGTAGGCTGTATGTGTCTGGAGGTTTAAGCTAGGGCCCTGGATAAATGTGAACCACTATTGCAGTTCTCCCTCTGTCTCCTTGACTTTGAGCCTGAAGACTGAGTCTGCCCGGCCTCTCTTATCTCCTTAGTGAATCAGGGAGACTCCCACATTCCTTCCTGGGTTCTTTGCTCCCTGCTCAGGATGGCAAGAGCCTCTAAGGAATTACAGTTCGCAGAAACCAAGTGAGGTAAGGATGTTAGAGATGAGTCTCCATAGCAGAGCTGCCGTGTGATGTCACATTGCATTGGGAAGGACAGCTCCACAGTCCTCCTTTCAGTGAAGTCAACACTCTAAACGTAACTCATCTGTGTTTTCTTACAGGTATTGTTTCGACTAATCACTTTTGTCTTGAATGCATTTATCCTTCGCTTCCTGTCTAAGGAGGTCGTGGGCATAGTGAATGTCAGGTAAGAGGAAGGCACCCTGGCGCTGTCCGCAACTCTTGTCACGAATCACATTTTTTTTCAGACTGTACTTGTGTGCCACCCTCAGATTTTAGAACCATACCTTTCCCAGTAGCCCTGTGTTTTAGCAGTGGGCTGAAGAGAAGTGCAGGGTGGGGGATGAGCGGGTCCTGCTGTGTTTAATGGACCCATGCAGGGTTTTCCATTAGCAACCTCCAAATGCACATTTCTCCCCCAGCTCTTCCGGTTTCTCTGCTCTTAGAAGCCAGGAGAGAGTGGGAGTAATTCATTGCAAACCTTGTCTCAGGTATAATCCAGTGTTCTTGTCCTGCTGACACAACACAGGAAGCAGGAGTTCTGTAGTTCGTGAGGATGTGCTTCATAATTGCAGGGCTGGAACAGCCAGCCCTCTTCGCTTCCACCTCAGTGCTTTTAGAGTTGAGATAGGGTAGCTAGGATCAGAGCCTGAATCCTTGCGAGTGGTTCTGTGGAAAGCAAACTGCTCTGTCTTAGACCCAGCTTGTTTCTTCTCTGCTCAAGGACACCCACATTTATTTTGTCTTCACAAGTGACACAAAGACAAATGAAATGATGTCCTTGGGATCGCTCAGCTTCTTGGGTGTTTCTTCATCTCCTGATAAAAAAGACAACAAACAGTATGTTCCATACAGAATTTCCTGGTATTTACCAAGCAAAGAGCCTAATGGCAGTTCCCAAGCTTAGCTTTGTACTAGGTGGGGTTCATAGCTTCCTGAGGCTGAGCTGAAGCAGAGAGGAGTCGCTGAGATATGCATTTGAAAAGCAGAAAGGAAGAGGGATCAGAGGTTTCTCCCTTGCATTCTCCTCCAGATGTCAGGTGCCTGCCCTGACGTCTTTACTGTTAAAGGTGTGGCTTTGGCTCTTCATCTGCAATGTGGGTGGGCTACTGGGGAGCAGGATGCACCTCGACAGCTGCTTTTCTCTGGGTACAGGAAGACTCTCCCAGGTGCTGGCCACCTGCAAGGAACTCAGGCAAATCCTACTGAGTGAAGGTTGCAGCAGCATCTCACGGCTGCCTGCATTGCTGTTTGCCCTAAAACTCTTTGGCCAGCACCGCCGTGTGATGGAACCTCTGCTTCTTTCACAGAGGCTCCAGTGTCATCAGGAGGTGCCCTTGCTGTGTGGGCTGATAAGCTTGTCTTTTCCTCCTTATGACTAGGACCACACCTCTGCCCACAGCCATTGGCTGCAGGCTCTCAGGTCACTGCAGCGCTTTCTGTCTCAGATATAGCTGTAGGAACACACAGTCAAGTGTACCTCGTGGGGGTCCTAACGCTGATTGCCATGTGGATCAGACTGGTGGGGGTCTTGTAAGAAACTTTGTGCTCTATATCCCCATCTGGTGTGGGGGTTTGGGAGTTTGTCTGTCTTTTCTGAGGTCCTCTGCACATGCTAGGCAAGTGCTGTACCACTGAGCCACATCCCTAGTCTCCTTTTTACTTTTTATTTTGAGATAGGGTCTCACTAAGTTGTTCAGGCTGGCCTTGAACTCATTCTGTAGCCCAGCAGGCCTTGAACTTGTCTTCCTGTCTCAGCCTCCCATATAGTTGGAATCACAAGTTTGGGCCACCAGATTAACCATTGGTTTATGACCAATGTCTTTTTTTGTTTCGTTTACTAGAAAAATCTCAAAGAGTCTTTCAATAAAAAATTAAAAACTAGCTTGGAGGCCTTACCAATTTCTACCTTTGCTTTGTAGACTAACCCTTCTTTACTCAACGGCCATCTTCCTGGCCAGGGAGGCCTTCCGAAGAGCCTGTCTGAGTGGCAGTGCTCAGCGGGACTGGAGGCAGACCCTCAACCTCCTGTGGCTAACGTGAGTTGTGCTTTAGAAACAACGAGTTTTAAGAACACACATGCCAAGAGTGCCTAGTGAAATGACAGAGCCTGCCCACAGCCAGGGGTTTGGGGCACTAGTTGTAGCAGCAGGAAGGGAGTCTGGTTGGAGATACTGCTTACTTGGTCTCCTCTCCGGTAGCAAGGGGGCTGGCTTCCTGGTAGGGTTCCTGGCTTCCTGCTCCACTTTTTTTATTCCTAATAATCTTTTTGCCCTGTGGTTTCTTTTGAGCTTTTAGCAACTACTTTTTTAGTATTAAAAAGTCTGGTAAGGCTTCTTTACACCTTTCTTCCATTCTTTAGAATGTTCTTGTAGACCAAGTATGTCAGCTGAAAATTAAAATGGTTTCTTTAGTCAGATCCCCGCCGGAGGCTGGTGGCGGAGGTGTTTCCCAATGCCACTCTTGCATGACTGCTGCCTCGCAGAAGTGCCTGTCAGAAGGGCTGGCAAGTGTCCATTTGATTGGCAAGATGACTGCCAACTGTGTGCCCTGTGATACACACATGAAATGGGTGCCATGCTGGGGACTATTGGTTATTTGGGGTGCAAGATGTATAACGTCTGTTGCCATTCTAAGCATAGGCACAAACAGGCTTTTCTGAAGACTTTTCTCCTCGACATAGTCTAAACCAGTGGGTGTACTGTAGGTTTTGGCGTTAGATCACGATTGGGTCCTGTGTTTGTTCTTGGCCAAGTCATGGGTCCCTTTCAGCCTCAGTTTCCTTCTAAATGGGGATAATGACTGAGGATCACTGTGGAGTGCCAGTGAGATGAAGGGTTCAGTCATAGTGCCATGCATGTAGGTGATGTCTACTCCCCGCTAACAGCTTCTTATTGTGGAGATTGTTTTTATGATGACGGTTGCTTTCATTCAGTGTTATTATTTTAATGTGTTTTTGTACTTCAGACAAAACTTTGTATATTAAAAACATCTTTTCTATTCTTCTAGTGTCCCCCTGGGTATATTTTGGTCCTTACTCCTGGGCTGGGTCTGGTTGCAGTTGCTTGAAGTGCCCGATCCAGATGTGGTGCCCCACTACGGAGCTGGAGTGGCGCTCTTCGGTCTCTCAGCAGTGCTGGAGCTTCTGGGAGAGCCTTTCTGGGTCTTGGCACAAGCACACATGTTTGTTAAGCTCAAGGTCAGCAACCCTCTTGTGAATAGGAAATGTGGGCAGTAAGAGAAAGTGTGGGTTTTTAGTCATTATTGACTATTTGTTTTTGAGACAGGGTCTCACTATGTAGCCCTGGCTGGCCTGGAATTGACAGAGATCCACCTGCCTGTGCCTTCCAAGTGCTGGGATTAAAGGTGTGCGCCACCATGTCTGGAAGTGCAGTCTATTTATTTTTTACTTAATTTTATGTGTGTGGGTGTTTTGCTTACCTTTGTGTCTGTGCACTAGCTGGGTGCCTGGTTCTTCTGGAGGCCAGAAGAGGGGATTAGATCTGGAGCTGGAATTACAGACAGTTGTGAGCCACTATGTGTGTCCAGGGAACTGGACCTGGGTCCTTTGGAAGAGAAGTCAGTGCATTTAACTTCTGAGACATCTCTCCAGCCTCCATACTAAAGATGAGTGAACTGCCCACTTATCCCAAGAAATACAGCATTATTGTGGATGCCCCATCCTCTCTACCAGGGTAACCACACCATGCTGAGTTTTGTGTGTGTGATGACTTTTTATATTTCCTCTCTGTGCGCAGGTCGTTGCTGAGAGCATGGCCGTCATCTTCCGGAGTGTCCTGACGGCTTTCCTTGTGTTGTGGTTGCCTCACTGGGGTCTGTACATTTTTTCTCTGGCGCAGGTGAGACTCATGCTTTACTCAACATCGTCCACATCTGTTTTCCCGCCTTGTTCCCACTAGCACGTGTTTATGTTCACAGTATTCATGCTTGTGGGAATAGTTGGAAACTCCAGAGTTTTGGCTTGTCACTGCTTCTCCAGCTGCTATATTCATCCTGTTTCACACAGTACCACTAGTGTCCCTAGGGACCTGGGAGGGTCATACTTTCCAGTTGTCCGGCATCAGAAACTCCTTTTAGACATTCTGTGGGCAGGCCCATATCAAACTGGTCTGTGATTGTCTCATAGTCTAATGGAGGAGTGTGTGGCGGGGAATAAGAGGGTGGGGTAGGAATCAAATTGTATGTGTATTATTTTCCTAGAATTTCAGTCAGCTGTTGGCAGAATAGAAGGAAACTTAGACTGAAATCTCGCATAATGCAGAGTGAGTGACTCAAGTCCAAGCAAGTCCATTTTCAGGTTTAGCAATTTTTGCCCCATCTTGTATTTTAGCTGTGGTCTGCAGTTCCAGCTCTGATAGAGATTGTGCTGGACTGAAAGAACTGTTTGTAAAAGTGAAGCCTAAAGCTGGTCATGGGGTTCTCACCTTTAATCCCAGCACTCAAGAGGTGGGGCAGGCTCATGTCTACAAGCTCAGTGCCTACTAGAGTTCAAAACTACACAGAGAAACCTTGTCTCAAAGACCTAAATAAATAAAGAAGATGAAAGTAAACAAATGAAGCCTAAGATCAGATATTTACCAGGCATCAAAAGATGTGTGAAGTGGTTTGTAGGGTTTGTTTTGGTTTTGGGTTTTTGGTTTTTTTTTATTTGTTTGTTTGCTTTTGTTTTTGTTGGAGACAGGGTATTGCTCTCTTGCTGTGTAACCTTGCATTCACAATTTTCCTGGCTTCATTTTCTAGGTTTCCCGTGTTTTGGTTTTGTTTGTGGTTTTGTTTTGGAGACAATTTCACACTGTGGTCCAGCCTGACCTTGAATTTACGGCAGTGCTCCTAAGTGAGCCTCAAAACTCCTGAGATTAGACATGAACTTCCATGCTTGGATTTCTAGTTTGTAGTTTCTATTAGTGTTTGAGAAGGCAAATGACTTCGTAATGATTTATTTGACGTTCTTTCCTATGTCCTCTGGAAAACTACAGATTTTTTTTTTTTTTTTTTTTTGGTTTTTCGAGACAGGGTTTCTCTGTAGCTTTGGTGCCCGTCCCGGAACTAGCTCTTGTAGACCAGGCTGGCCTCGAACTCCCAGAGAGAGATCCGCCTGCCTCTGCCTCCCGAGTGCTGGGATTAAAGGCGTGCGCCACCACCGCCCGGTTTAAAACTACAGATTTTTTTATGGAACACAAACTAATTAAATTTAAAATTAATTAAGAATGAAAATTGCCCACAAAGTGAATTTGAAAAGAGATACATAGTTTAGAGAAATTATCTGTGGTTATTTTTCCCTTGTCTTATTGGACCTAGACCTATAGTTCTCGACATTATCCTTGTTTTTATGCGTTCTCGCTGGTAGGATAGAAGGCCTCAGGAACACCCAGTGTGATCCGCTCTTACTGTGGGAAAGGCACTTGGCACTCCGTGTTTCTAATGCACAGAAGGCATTTGTTTCCATACAGTGAGACAGGACAGCCACTGACAGCTGTGTAAAGGCGCAGTGACACTGCAGAGAGCACGTGACCCTTGCCAGGGCACCGAGAGGCCCCTTGTTAGACCTGCCTCCCAGGTCTCCCTTGAATTGCCCGTGAAACTCCCCTCAGAGTAAATAAGGAATACCTATACCTGACAATGAGGATAAGCCACTCAGATAAAAATTGTGCAAAGAACTTGAACAGACATTTTCCTAAAGAATATATAAAATAAATGGACAATAAGCACATGGAAAAATGTTTAGGATCAATAATTATTAGGGAAATGCAAATCAATACCATAGCGAGGGCCTGTCCTGACCTTTAAATCCAGCACTGGGCATGCAGAGGCAGAGAGACTTCTGGGAGTTCAAGGCCAACCTGGTCTACCTTGTGAGTTTCATGATAACCTGGGCTACACAGAAAATCTGACTAAAAATGAACAAACAAATATGTGATTTTTACTCTTTTGGCTTTTTTGAGGGACCCACCATCCAGCTCCCAGATAAATTACACATGGAGACTTGTTCTCATGTATAATTCCTCAACCTTAGCTTGCTTTGTTTCTTGCCAGCTTTTCTTAAATTATCCTGACTACCTTTTGTCTCTGAGCTTTTATCTTTCTCTATTTCTGTACTTTCCTTGTATCTTTCTCTATTTCTCTACTTTCCTTGCTTCTTTCTCTGTGGCTTGCTGTGTAGGTGGGTGGTTGGTCCCTGATGTCCTCCTCTCCTTGTTCTTTTGCTGCTCATTCTCACTGCTCTCAGATTTCTCCTTCTACTTATCCTCTCTGCCTGCCAGCCCCGCCCGTCCTTGCTCCTGCCTCACTATTGGCCGTTCAGCTCTTTATCAGGACCATCAGGTGTTTTAGACAGGCAAAGAATCACAGCTTCACAGTTAATTGAATGCAACATAAACAAAAGCAACACATTGGAAAATAATACTACAATAAACACACTTTTATCACTTCTTCCTTAGTAGGGCTGGTATTATTTTTATTAGGTATAGACTAACAACTGTAGGCAAGGTCGTGGAGAAGTTGAAACTAGTACATCTGTGGTCTACACATAAAGAATGCAGCTGCCGTGAAAAGCAGTACGACAGTGCCTCTAAGAATTAAACAGCTCTGTCATGTGACCCAGCATTTCCACTCGAGTATGCACACCAAAGAGAATGTCCGTAACACTGTTCATAGTGACCAAAAGATAGACACACCCAAATGCCCATTAACTACTGAATTGGGTAAGCAAAATTTGGTGTGTCCATGTAATGGAATGTTATTCAGTTCTAAGAAGTTCCTTGCACGATGGCTTACATGAATCGCAGCACTCTGGAGGCAGAAGTAAATTTGGGGTCACCCTGGTCTTCAGAGTCCCAGGACAGCCAGAGGTCAGTGGTAAGAACAGACAGCTACTGATAGATTCTATGATGGAGGTAAACCTTGAAAACATACTAAGTGAAAGAAGTAGTCAGCCAATTATATGGTGCCCTTGAAGTTTCGTGTCCAGGATAGGCAGGTCCACAGACACAGCAAATTAGCAGTTGCTAAGTGATGGGGAATGAGCAGGAATTGCTTGAAGGGTCCATAGTTTGTTTTGAGGTGATGAAAATATTAAGGAATTTGATAGTGGGGATACATTGATGGTTTTACAGCAATATAAGTATACTACAAGCCGCTGAATCCTGTAGTTAAAATAGTAACTTTTATCGTGTGACTTTGTCCTTATGGAAACAGTAGGGAGGGTCCTGTGGCTGTGGTACCCTGCCTTCAGCTTGCCACTGTTCCCCAAAACTCTGCTCAGCAGAAAATTGACATGGCTGCTGTGGCTCCCAACCACACTGCTTGTCTTTTAAGGACTTGAGGCCTGAAGGCTGGTAGACAGGCCTTATGCAGGGCTGAGAGAACGCTTAGGAGGCAGCCTACCAACCATGGCTCCTCTTTTTCCCCTGCCACATGCCTTTTGACCGGCGCTTCCTTGGTGCAGGCAAGTAGAAAGAGGGACTTGGTGGCCCCAGTTCTTGAGCTAGGGTGTGCTGCCATTCTCAGAAGGGAAGGAGGGCAGAAGGGAGCCTGTGCAAGGGGCCCTTTTGGATACTCATTTTCAACCTGCAAACAAAAGCTGGATGGCCCACTTCTGGCCAGAATTGATTCTTTTGTCCCAGATGGGTGGAGGGTGAGGGGGACCTTCTTACAACTCCACCTTTTCCTCCTGCAGCTTGAATCAGCTGTCACCCTTCCAGAGGAGCGAGCCAGTAGCCCAATTCCATTGTAATCATAAATAGCACAGGTTCCACGATTTATGGAAAAGCCAGTCCTAAATGATGGCAGATTCTTGGCTGTCAGCACGGTGGGGGCACCTGGAGCTGCAGTTTGCTGGGTGGGTACCTGACATTGCTGGATCTGAGCTAGTGGCATGTGCCACGGTGCTTCAGTTCTCCAGCAAGTGAAGTGCTTGGAGCCTGTGCATGAAGCTGCTGCAGTGGCGCTGGCCTGAGTTCAGTGCTGTGCTGCTCTTTGGAAAGTGCGGTTAGTTATGAGTTCTATTTACCTTGAAGAGAATATTTATAGTCCTGTTGTAATTATGCCTGTAGCGAAACAATTTCATTTCAACCCTTTATTTTCTTGTTTCAGCTTTTGTATACTGCTGTTCTGGTGCTCTGCTATGTGATTTATTTAATAAAACTACTGCATTCCCCAGAATCAACCAAGCAACTAACTCTTCCTGTCTCCAGAATATCACAACTGTTGCCCACTATTACAAGAAGCAGAGTGAGTAATGCATTTTTATCTCTTATTCACAGATGATGGTTGGCCTTGAGATAAAGAAACTGCACTGGCTTATTATAATAGGAAGATAATTTTACAGGTTGTATTTATTGAGTGAGTCCTTGCCACATACCAGGTGAGGATTTCCAAATCTTAGCACTGGTGATTTCGGGGCAGGATGCTTTTCGGTATAGGGACTGTGGTTTGCACTGCAGAATGTTGAACATCCCTGGCCTCTCGATGGCTCTTGCACTTCCGCCCACCAATATCACACTTAGCAGTGTCTCCCAAGAGACGGACCTGCTCCTGGGAGAGGAAAAACTATGCTAGGCCCTTTAAGTGCTTCATGTTCTCAGCCAGTGGGTGTGCCAACTCTGAAGGCTGGCATTGTGACTCTTTATATTTCAGAGACTGAGCACATTAAGTACCTGCCGGAGATGAGGGTGGAGTGAAGTTAGGAGCCTGCAGGGGACCAAGTTCCCCATGTTTCACTTGCATCTGTACCTTTTCCTTTAGCCTGTGTTGACCTCTGGCAGAGGCAGTCTAAAATTTGAGAATGCCGGAATAACCCCCAGTGGTTATTTTGTTTGTTTGTTTCTTTTTGGACCCTTTTGAGACAAAGTTTTACTTTTTATCCCATACCAGCCTCTCACTTGGAGTCCTGCTGCCTCAGCCTTCAGAGTGCTGGTGTGAAAGATAGGAAAGACACCATGTCTAGCTCAAGGTCACTTTTGTTTTGTTTTGTTTTTAATCTTGGCATAAGGCCAACATTTCACGTGACTGCTTTCCAATCAGACCAAATGAGAGAATTGGGTGCTGGCGTGTGGGGATGAAGCATAGCCTTGTTCCACTCAGCTCTTTCACTCTCGGGCTGTTTGCCGTGTATTTTCCAGCTCCAATGAGTCAGTGCTTCTGGCCGGCCTGGAGCCAAAGCATCTGTGGGACAGTACACCGCAGCCTTTCCTCAGACCCACTCGCTCCTTGTTGAGCACGTGCCTTTTTCTCAGCACCTGTTTGCTTGTTCACTTTTAGTAGAAGGGTATCCACTGGACTTCTCTCTTGCCATTACGTGAAGAGGTAGCCAAACAACGTGGAAATAGTCTCAGGATTTATGGAGTCCCGTTGTACAGCTCTTTAAGAAGGACCAGAGTCTGTGTCAGAGCCAGGTGTGTCCTCAGGTGTTAACAAGGAGAGGGCCATACTCATCAGCTGCTCCTAGCAAACCTGAGTCAGGGACAGTTGGCGACCATTGCGTCTCCTCCTCTGTGGGTGCAGATCATTAGGACTGCAGGTTCGAAGACTCCCTCTGCTACCCTGTTCTCCAGTGCCCACTGTCATCTAACCAGCTTTTCATATTGAACCATCCCTGTTCTCCAGTATGTTTTGGAAAGGGGCAATTGAATTGTTAATAGTTTCTTTACATGCCAAATAAGGGTAATAATGACCCATCCCTATTAAGGTCTTGAGAGTCTAATGAGGTGGGACCTATACAGGCTGAACACTGGCCTGGCACAAGTGGGTGTCACCGTCTTCACATGGCTGTGCTGGAGCAAGGCTAACACTGATGGCAATGACATGAGAACATCACAGTTTAACAAGCAGTCCACACTGAAAGTACCTGCACTTCTAGTGCTGGGACAGATGCCCCAATTCTGAAATGACTGTCCCCACGCTTGGTGTGACTCAGAACACAGACATACAGGAAGAGACATTTCTAGGTCTCAGAGAGCTTCCTGTGGGTCTGGATGGCATCGGGGTTAGATCTGAAGCCTGCAGACTCTGATTTTGTTTTGTTTTGATTGAGAGGAGACTTGGTTCTTTTGCCTGGGCTAGTGTTGAACTCTTGGCCTCAATCTTCTTGTCTCATCTTCACCAATAATTGGGCTATAGACCGCCGCCACACCTGGCCAGAGTCGTCATGTGTAGAATTGGCTTCTCTGACTCGTGAGGCTCGTCTGAAGACTCAGGAGCTCCACAAAGTCATTCAAACTTTGAAAAGAGCCATGTAAGATGAACCTGATAGCACATGACAGCCACACAGGAGCTGAGGTAGAAGGTCAAGAGTTCAAGGACTGCCTGGGCTGTATAGTGAGTTCCAGACTGCATAGGCAGCTTAGTGAGACCCTGTCTCAAAATTGAAAAAAGAGGAAAAAGTCTAATATTATAGCCTAAAGTTTGTAAGGTCCTGGTTCAATTCCAAGTAGTGCCAGAAACGATGCAGGGGGAGATAGAGAACTTCAGGGAGGGAGGAAAGAGCAGTCTAGTACAGGAACTGCCCTTGCCAGCACTGACGTGGATTTTTGTGTTACATCTTCACAAGGTCCTATGAGGTAAATGTTGTCTCCATTTACAGATGGGAGAGCTGAAGGTCAGAGGAGTTAAGTGACTGTAACCCCAAACCATGTAGCTTGATTTGAATCCACTTCCTTGAGATTGCTTTCTGTGGACTGGGTCTGATCTATGTGGTTAACTAGTCTTCCAAAAGAATCGGGCTTTTTTTTATCGGGTAGTTTTTATTTACTTAAAGATTGAGAAGTTCCAGGTAGAAAAATTGCTCAGGCTTATTATTTTTAATGGGGTAAAGAGAAGAGTCTTAAGCCAGATGTAGTGGTGTATTCTTTTAGTTCTTGAATTTATAGAGACCCACCTGCCTTGGCATTTAGGAGGCAGGTGGGTCTCTATAAATTCAAGGCCAGCCTGGTCTGCAGAGTGAGTCCCTGCCTCAAAAACAACAAAACAAAAGTCAAGAAGAGAATAGTCTGTGTGTGCTCAGCTCACCCGTGAGCAGCATGCCTGTCTGTCTCCCTGGAGTGGCGGTCTGCCCCAGGCTCCTGTGCAAAACCATTCTCACAGTCATGCATGATCAATTTGACCAAATAATAAGGCTTTCTTCCTAATCGAGAATTCCATTTTCTTTATAGGTATTTATTTATTTAGATATTTTTGTTTGTTTGCTTTTCAAGATAGGGTTTCTCTGTGTAGCCCTGGCTGTCCTGGAACTCATTCTGTAGATCAGGTTGGATTGAACTCAGAGATTCGCCTGCCTCTGCCTTCTGAACTAGAGTTAAAGGTGTGTGTCACTACCACCTGGCTTCATTTAGATTTGTAATAAATTAATGGCAGCTTAAATAATCACCACTTTGTATATTCTTTGGCATGCCTGAAAAGGCTGCAGATTTTTAAGTAAAGCTGTGGAGTTCACCGCAGCACGCATGTCTTCAACATGAGTCCATGTTGAGTGCATTGTGGTGGGGTGTCCGATGCAGACTCAGCCAGCCACGCTGTGTGCTGTGTCATCACAATGCACAGGACTGTGTGCATTTCGTGTCATCAGAACAGAAGTTCAGGACAACTGAGAATCCTATCTGGGGCATTCAGGAAGGCTTCCTGGAGGAAGCTGCCTTGAGCGAGAGTTTAACAGGGGAGGACAGAAGGGAGCCATGTATGTGTGGTGATATTCAGAACCTCAGGGAGAACAAAAGGGTTGTTTAACCTGCGCTGTGCCCATCACTGGGCTGGGATTCAGAATATGGACATTCCAGTCATGAAATGAGAATGGTCTGTAGGGAATGGCAGGTAGCCAGGGCTGATAGGGAGCTGGGAAAGGGTGAGCCGGATCAGTAAAGTACTGTATGTGTGCAAAATTGTTGAAGAACAAGTTTGATTTTAAAAAATTAAAAATAACCAATTTTTTTCTACTCTAAAACAAAACCAAACCTTCCTTAAGCTCCATTGCTCCCAAATTAAGCTCAAACCAGGGTTGCCGCTACTTGGTGCTAGCCCATCATGCCATGTTCCCTTCCCTTCATAATCTCTAGCCACCTTATTTCTGTCACTCCCTATCTGTCCACTCAAGGACCCCAGTCATCCCCATATTCTGAAGCATCTCTTTTGTTCTCCCGCGGTTCTGAGTGTCACCACACATACACGGTTCACTTCTGCCCACCGCTGTTAAGCTCTCTCTCAAGGCAGCTTCCTCCAGGAAGCCTTCCTGAATGCAGATAGGATTATTAGCCATCCCAAGCTTCTGTTCTGATGACGCTAAATGCACACAGTCCTGTGCATTGTGATGACGCAGCACACAGCGTGGCTGGCTGAGTCTGCATTGGGTATTTCATCACATGCTTGCTGCGGTGAGCTCTACAGCTTTTTGTTGTATTTTGTGACCTACTGAGTTCAGCAAGGGCCTTCTGTGTGGCCGTCGACTGGAGATATTTGGAGCTAGGTGGGCTCAGCAGTGGGTCCCACTTCACTTGTAAAGACAATGGTTGGTCTTCTCTTAGAATTTTTTTTTTTAAACACTATCTAATGTAACCCAGGCTAGCTTCTAACCATGTAGCTGAGGATACCCTTAAACTTGTGGGTTTTGTCCCTACTTCCTGAGTGCTGGGCTACCATACCCATCTGAAAGGTTTTTAGTGGTGCTGGGTGGCTTTATAGTGTTTGACTTTTCTCTCATTCAGCCCCTAAGATTTCCGTGAAACAGGACTTCTCTCTCTCTCCCTTTCTCTCTTTGTCTCTCTCTCTTTGAGACACAGTCTCACTATATATCTAGCCTTAAGCTCTTAGTCCCTTGTGCCTCAGAGTTTGAGTGCCTAACTAATCTTCCTGTAAGATAGAGCTTATCTCATTTTGCAGGCGACAAAAGCAAGGCTTAGCAAAGTTAGCTGTCTTGCCCACGGTCTTTGGGTTAAGAAGCAGTTTAAACTAGGCTCTGAGCTTAGTGCAGAGCCTGAACCTGCAGGGAAAAGGATGGGCTAGACCAGAAGTTTAAGTGAAAAGTCTGGCTGGGAGGAAGTGACGAGGACAGTCATGAGGTGATGAAAATGGGAGGATGGGCAAGTCTGGGGCAGCCAGTGGCCTGTGAGGACTGATACATGAAGAGAAAGAAGGGAGAGAGTGCTGTACGGAGATGGAGCAGTGGAGGTGATGCCCGTGGCCTCAGGCTTCCCAGTGACTTATGTGTGGAGGGCTACAGCTGCTCATCCTGAGTCAGAGGGTTAGGAGGGGAAGAGTAACTCCGCAGGACGAGCCTGATTCTGACTCTAAGCCTGTCACCTTTCACCCTCCGAGTCTCAGTGCCAGTTAACACAGCAAAGCTGTGGGATGTCTGCTCAGGAGATTTCAGAGGAGTTCATGTCTGTCTTAGCTCAGCTTTATTAAATAGTTGGCGGATCCATTCTAAGTAGGAGGATATAAGTTCCCAGAATTTGCTTCCTCTTTTCTATCACTTAGTGGCCTGAGAACCCAAGCCTCAGGGTGGACTTCCTGCCAACGTGTCCTTAATGAACACTTTGGCCGTAGTAAATAGTGTGGCTTTTCCTTCTGAATCTATGCTGAAGGCATTAGGATTCACTCTCCCGAGGACTTTTCTCTTTTGAAAGCTGAACCGATTGCCCAAACACATATACTACTACTTACTGGCAAGTAGGCTTCAAACAAAAGTATCTTGGGGTCTGATGTAGTGAGTGACGCACACCTCCAATCCCAGCATTTGAGAGGATGAGGAGGACAGTGGCTACAAGCTTTTGAGGTAGCCAGCCTGGGCCACCTAAGTGAGAGTGTCTTGGGAAAGGGGCGGGGGTGGCAGGACCAAAGAGCCCCTGGGCAAACTTCAGCTTCTCATTTCCTTTGAAAACAGCACAGGTGCTACAGCACAGACCCTCAGAGGGACACCCTTGAGCTGGGGCGGGGGCGATGGGAGATGCTGTCTCTCTTCCGAATGGGTGGTCCATAGTGCCCTCTTGTGGTGCTAGGTTGTCTGGCACCTTTTGTTCTGGAGAACATCTTTGGCCCTATTTCCTTCTGCCTGGGGAAGGCTCCCTTCAGGGCTAGAGATACTTTGGCATCTTCTCAGTTTTTGACGCCCTGAAGGCAGCACAGTTTGGAGGGACTCAGGCCCATCCTCTTCTTGTCTAAAAGAAAAGGGGAGAAGGATCAGGGCTGAAAAAGAGCCCCCATTTTCTCAGGTGTTCTAGGATTGATCTGGCTAAAATAGTCATCTGGCCTGAGCTGCATGCAGCTGTAGAGCATTGTGGATAATCTGAATTGAGGGAGCAGTAAGTTTAGAATGCGTACTGCACTCTAAAGGTTGTGTGAAAACAACACTGTGAAGTGCTGCGCTGTGTCTTCATCTTCAGCGTGTGGTAAAAGAATAATATTCTTTTCTCTTTTGATTCTTCAAGACAGAGCTGTTCTGAAACTCACTCTGTAGGCCAGGCTGGGCTTGAACTCACAGGGATCCACCTTCCTCTGCCTTCTGAGAGCTGGGATTAAAGACATGCACCACCACTGCCCAGCAGAATAATATTTTGAGTTAAGTATATTAAAATTATGCAGCAGGATGTGATGGCGTGCCCATAATTCCAGCACTTGGTAGGTGGAGGCAGGAGGATCCAGAGTTCACTGTCTTCCTCTGTTACATATTGAGTTCACGGTTAGATGGGCCATATAAGAAATGAGGTGTGGTGTGGGATTGTGGTCCTGGCACTTGGGTGTGGAGGCGAGAAAGCAGAGAGTTCACAGTCACGTTTGGCCAGTGAGATGGCCCGGCTGGAAGAGCTGCTCTGGCTGAGCACACTTGGTAACCTGAATTCAAACCCTGGAATCCATGTAAATGTAGGAGAAAACTGACTCCCCAGAGGTGTCTTCTGACCACTGCGCGCGCGCACACACACACACACACACACACACACACGTTTGTCTTAATTAGATGGTTATAGTGTTGCATATCTGTATCTCAGCACTCAGGAGGGGAGGCTGAGACAGGAGGATCATCAGTAACAGCAGCCTGGGTTACATATAATAGTTATTATTGATTATCAACCCAACAGGAGCTAGAACCATTTCGAAAAGGCCCCTTTAAGCAGGTCGGTGAGGGAGTCTCTAGATTAGGTTGACTGGGGTGGGGAGGTGCACTCTTAGTGCGTGCAGAACCAACCATGAGGGGAAAGGAGCTGACCATTGGATTTCATTGTCTTCTGCTTTCAGACTGTGGATACAGCACGGCCAGCTGCCTCAGCTCCTGGCTTTCCAGGACGGACCCTGGAAGTGTGGGCCAGCCTAACCTCCTTCCTTGAGCCTCTCACATCTGGTGTTTTGTCATGGCAATGAGACAGAGGGCTAAGCCACACAGTGAATTGAAAGTTATTTGGCTATATAGCTAGAACATGTGTTGAAAAGCAAAACAGAGGGGCTGGAGAGATGGCTCAGCGGTTAAGAGCATTGCCTGCTCTTCCAAAGGTCCTGAGTTCAATTCCCAGCAACCACATGGTAGCTCATGACCATCTGTAATGAGGTCTGGTGCCCTATTTTGGCCTTCAGGCATACACACAGACAGAATATTGTATACATAATACATACATAATACAAACATACATACATACATACATACATAAAAGAAAAGCAAAACAGAATGATTTCCCTTGTTTCTTTTTCCTGTTTTCTGTGGCTGCAGAAAACTAAGCAGTATAATTCTACTGGGCAGCATTGTTCTGGACCTAACGTCTGAGATTCTAGGATGCCTGTGACAGAGTCCCGGCTGGGAACCGAGGAAACCAGTCACCCATTGTTCACTCTTGGCTTTCTGGCTTGAAGGCTCGCTGAGTGTTTGTTTTCTCACCTTCATGGTCTTTAGGAAGTGGCAGCCTGAGGCTCCTGGAAGGTTCAGAAGAGGCAGAGGTAAAGTTAGGGTTTTGTTGTTGCAATTATTAATCTAGACTTTACTCTGTTGTACCGATTCTGAGTGATTTACCTGACCTAGGAAGGCTGGTTTTCTTCTGGAATATGTGAGTACACCTTATAACTGTGTCAAGGCTAAGTGGCCAAAGGTAGCCTTAAGATAAGGAATACAAGGGGTGGAATTTGAAGAACAAATCTACCTTATCTGCCTATCTGTCTGTCTGTCTATCTATCATCTATCTATCTATCTATCTATCTATCTATCTATCTATCTTTTTTAAAGGAAAGAACTGAATGTGAACTGTGTTTTAGATGTGGTAATGTTCTCTCTATATTTGCAAAGGCATCCAAAGGAACACCAGTAATTCTTTAGGGTTCTTTATGTATGATTAAATATGTCTAAGACTTTGCCTTCCAATTTTGGAAGTAAGCTTTCTGTTATTGTAACAACTAACCGAAATAAATCATAAAGAAAGTTTAGTTCAGTTTTAGTTTTTTTATAGACAAGGTCTCACTCTATAGTCTAGCTGGCCCCAAACTCACTCTGTCACCAGAATATTCTGGATGGAGGTCAGTCCTTTTTTCTGCCTCCTGATGCTGGAGCCACCACTCCTGTTTGAAGTTTTTTACTTTGTTTTTTGAGATAGGGGCCCACTTTGTAATCTAGGCTGGTCTAGAGCTCCCTTTATAGCTAAGACTGCTTTTGAACTCAGAATGTTTCTGCTTCAGCCTTCTGGGTACTGAGATTACAAGATGCCTGTCCAGAAAAGCTTTCCATCCATGGTCAGTTGGTCCTGCTGCGTTGGGCCTGTTTCAGGGTGGCCCATTGTGGCAGAAGTGCATGGCTGAACAAAAAGTTCCTTCTTGTCTGGGAAGGGAAAGAAGAGAAGGGGCTGGCACAGTGCCCCCCACAGCCCATCCTTAGTGGCCTTAGTCCTTTCTCACTGCACACCACTAAAAGGCTCTGCCACCTTCCTGTCAGGTCCTACTGAAGATCAGGCTTTTACCACAGGCCTTCAGGAACATTCAAGATTTAAATTATAGCTGCCATATACATTATTTTCTGGTATGTTTTGGTTCTGTGTGCTTATCCCTGATTGAAGATTCAGAGGGAACTATTCAAGTTGGGACCTTATGGGCCTTTGCCTCCCAGGTAGCTCTTAGCTTTGAAATGCTGGTAATTTTGTTTTATGATTTGTTTTCCTTTTAGGCATTTGTCAATTGGAAAGAGGCTAAATTGACTTGGAGTTTTTTCAAACAGTCTTTCTTGAAACAGATTTTGACAGAAGGTAAGTAAAGCAAAAGGTCACGCTGAGCGACTGGGAGATCATGATAGAAGCAAAAGATCTCATGGGACGCTGACACCAGAGAGCCTGTCTGGGGTCCTCACAGAGGACACCTAGAAAATGCTTGCTGTGTTTTGTTTTAAATGAAGATAGGGGAACCATTATTTGTTTAGCTTTATGTTTTACCTGAGCTGTCTAGTTTAAATCTCTCCACAGCCTTATAAAAGACATTCTCTCCCTCTGTGTAGGGATGAGGAGACTGGGGCCGTGCTCTGTGTGGGCCGACTTGGGAGTCCTGTAGTAACAAAGGATGACTTAACGGAAGTCTAAGTCTGTGGCCGAACACCCGAGATAATCACTTAAAATAGGAATGGTTCAATCTGGCCCACACTTTTAGCCCATGGCTACTTAGCCTTGTTGCTTTGGGTCCAAAGTACCACAGTATATCATGGCGCTAGTGCATGGCAGAGGAGGCTTGCCGGGAAACAGACAGGGGCCAGAGTTTAATATATCCTCCAGCAGCATGCTCCAGTGACCTGACTTTCTTCCTCCAGTCCCTGCCTCCTGGAGGTTTCTGTAGCACCGTGCCCAGGGCTCAAACCTTAAACACATGGAACTTGGAGGAACACTTCACACCCAAACTGCAGTAAAATCTAACTGGAAAAGCCCAAATTATATCATTTAATAAATTTATTATAAAAGTATTAGATCAATGACAGAAATTTTGAAAATTAGAGAAAAACATACAATCTCATTATCATAACCTAACTTTTTATACATTTTTTTAATATTACATTTTTTGACTCTATTAAGAACTGTCTTTCAGCTGGACAATGGTGGCACACACCTTTAATCCCAGCACATGGGAGGCAGAGGCAGGTGCTCTGAGTCTGAGGCCAGCTTGGTCTGCAGAGTGAATTTCAGGACAGTCAAGGCTAAACAGAGAAACCCTGTCTCAGAAAAATAAAGCAAAAAGCCTGTCTTGTGTGCAGTAGTGAGATTGTGCGTGTCTCCCCTTCTGCCTCATGTTTCCTGTACACAGTGTCAGGTGCTGAGAACAAAGACAGATGAGCAACAGTTGTACATGCCTGTGGACTGTGCTTGGATCTCACTCAGTCAGCACATGCTTCTTGAGGAACCCTCAGGCTTTTTGTTTTTTTGTTTTGTTTTGTTTTGGACTATTTTGCTTAGCCTTGGTTTTTGAGCCAAGGTTTCTCTGTGTAGCCCCGACTGCCCTGGAACTCACTCAGTAGACCATGCTAGCCTTGAGTTTAGTGTCGCCTGCCTCTGCCTCCAGAGTGCTGGGATTAAAGGCGTGTGCCACCTCTGGGTTTGAGCCATTTGAAAGAGTGAATTTAGGGATTGATAGGGAACTACACAGTTGTCCCTTGGTATCAGGTTTTGGTTCCTGGACCGATCCCAGGTATACTAAAATTCTTTGTGTAAGAAATGTATTTTTTTTTGCATATGATTTAAGCATATCCTTATTTATGCTTTAAATCATTTCAGAAGTCCTTAATTGTACCTGGTATAGTGTGTAAGTGCTATATAAAACTATCATACACGATATTGTTTAGAGAATAATAATAAAGGAGCCATATGTGTTCAGTTCTTTTTTTTCTTTTTTTTTTTTTTAAGAAAACAGCAGCTTTAATAAATTGACAAAAGAACAGTGTCTCTAAACTTAGGGAAAACAAGCAATATAATGAAAATCCTCTAGATGACATGAGCAATTTATATTTACACTGACAAGTGAGAAATTACACACACTGTTTTCAAACTTTTAAGTCCAACATGTTTTAATTTGGCTTTAAGACTCCATCAATTAAGACCTCAGCACTTTCTGAACTGTTGCTGTGAGGTGGTGGGGAATTCAGTGCTAGGACATTGGTCTTTAATTGGTTATCTAAGTTTCTCTGAGACTACTTGTGAACTAGATCCAGGCATGGTGGCGCACTCCTGTAAGCCCAATACCCAGGAACGTATGGCAGGAGATTCTCAAGATTGAGTCCGTTCTTGAACTCACAAAAAGGGTGGGGGTGGGGGAGTATATTTATCAATTGGAAGCATTGATAGATCATAAAGAAAAGGAAAGAAAAAATGATTATTTCATTTGAAATGCTAATAACTGCTTTTCTCTTATAGGCGAGCGATATGTGATGACATTTTTGAATGTATTAAACTTTGGCGACCAGGGTAAGATGAAATTCTGTAGTGTTTTAATTAAAGATGGATGCCATTAATAGACGCTAGGTCTTTGATGATACCCTGTCGTATGATCTGAGTGGCAGGCTTGTTTGGACCCTCACTCTCCCTGCTTCCTATAGTCACTTTGAGGGGCGGAGCGCATCATAGTCACAAAGTTTTGCTCCCAGGCAGTGCGCCTGGTAAGTCTCTCAGGGTTTGTTTTATATTGATTTTCCAGTGTGATACCAGAGTCAAGTAGAGAAAAGGTTAGTTTTGAGTTGATGACTTACTTTCTAAAGGGCTAGTGATAAATGCACCTCTCTCATGACTGTGACAATGGCAGTGTCATGGTTGCAATATTGTACTGCAGGTTTTGCAAGATATTGTTAGAAAAAGATCCTAAGACAAGCAGCTCCGCTGGTGCAAAGAAATCCAATTAGGTCAGATCAAACTGAATTAAAAGGCCCATTGTTTTATTAAATACGGTGCTCTCGGGTGGCCGAGCACACGGTGGGGAGACAGGAAAGCGGGGAGCCCATGCAGACCCAGAACCATGTGTATCTCCTCTGGGAGCCACTTAAATACCCTTGGGAGTGGTCCTGACCCTCTCCTCCCACAGAGGGGTCAGGGCCTAGCATATTGGGATTTGGAGTCCAGACCAAAGCAACTCCCAGGCCAGGGGGCTGGGATGGATGCCAGGGGCTGGGGTTATGCTCCAGATTTAACAGATACTACCATTTGGTGCATAGATCTAGCATTTCTTCAACCACATGGGAATATACAGTTTATCTTCAACTTTGCAAACTTTTGGCTGGGGAAGCAGTTTGGTTAGTACAGTGTTTGTCTGGCATTCACAGAGCCCCAAGTTTAATCCTCCGCACCGTGGAAAGTAGGTATGTGGCATACACCTGTAGTCCCAGCACTTGGGAGATGAGGGTGAGAGATCAGAAGTTCAGGTTTTTCTTGGCTACGTAGATAGTTCAAGACCTACCTGGGTTACATGAGATCCTATAGCCAAAAGAAAAAAAAAAACAATTAAAACTTTTAAATTAAACATTAAATTAAAGAAGTAATTTTCCTGTAGTGCTGTGAAATTAAGAAGTAACGTGATTATTGTTCTTCCTTTCTGTTTTGTAGGCGTATATGATATAGTGAATAATCTCGGGTCCCTTGTGGCCAGGCTAATTTTCCAGCCAGTAGAGGAGAGTTTTTATATATTCTTTGCTAAGGTACTAGAGAGGGAAAAGGATGCCGCACATCAGAAGCAGGTAAGGTTGGCGCTCATGACTTCTCTCGGGTGGACGGGAAGAAATGTGGGCAGTCGGTGTTCCTTCAGTTGGAGCTGAGGCTCCCTTCTAGACCTCTTCTTTCTCCTGCTTTGCATTGGTGTTTGTTTGTTTGTTTTGTTTTTGAGACAGGATCTCACTATGAAGCCTTAGCTGTCCTGGAACTCACTCTGTAGACCAGGTTGTCCTCGAACTCAGAGATCCGCCTGCCTCTGCCTCCCAAATGCTGAGATTAAAGGTGTGCGCCATCACCTGGCCTTGCTGTGTTTTTTTGAGGCAGGGTTTTGTAGCCCTGGCTGACTTTGAACTCCCTTTGTAGCCAAGGTAGACTTGGAAGTTCTTGATCCTTCTGCCTCTGCTGCCTACATAGTGGAGTTAAAGGCATGTGTCATCACACCTGGGTCATTCTCCCGTCACACTCTTACTGCTGGCAGGACTCAGTTTACTTCTCGTTTGCTCCTGGCTGACTTCCTGTCTGACCTTACTCTTTAGTTAATTCTTGGGTTTCTATTTTTGTTTTTTTTGTTTTGTTTGTTTGTTTGTTTGTTTTAAACAGGGTTTCATGTAGCAAATGATGGCTTTGAGCTTCTGAGTCTCCTGCTTTAACCTGCCAAGTGCTGGGATTTCAGACGTGTGTCCCTTCAGGCAGTCTGTGCAGCATGAGGGGTCACACTAGGAGCCTTGTATATGTCAGGCAGGCACCCTCCCGACTGAACTAGATTCCCAACCCCGTAACCACTGAAAATTCTGACTTACTTTAAAACATTTTTGGGTTTTTTGTTTTTGTTTTTTTTTTTTTTCTGAGATAGGGTTTCTTTGTATAGCCCTACCCACCCAGTAACTCACTTTATAGCCCAGGGTAGCCTTGAACTCACAGAGATCCACCTGCCTCTGCCTTCCAAGTGCAGGGATTAAAGGTGTGCACCACCACTGCTTGGCCTTAAAAAGATTTTAACTTTTATTATTTTATTAATTTACTGTGTGTGAGATGCACATATGTGAGTATGCAAATGCAGGTATTCATGCTTGTACATGTAGAGACCAGAACATGAGTATGCAGGTAGGTGTCCTTGCGTGCACATGTAGAGACCAGAACATGAGTATGTGGGTGCCCATGTGTCTTTTCTGTCTTAGGCCTTGAGACTTCCTTTCACTGATGAGGAGCTCACTGTTTTGACTCAGCTAGTTGACCAACAAGCTCTTGCGATCTGCTTATTCCAGTCCCCATTGCTGGTGTTACAGGCATAGAAAGCCATGCCTGGCTGTATTTTTGTTTTTTGTTTTTTTTTTTTTAACATGTGTGCTGAGGATTTGAACTCAGGCCCACATGCATGCAGAGATAACACTCTTACTTGAGGAGCCTTCTCCTCTGCCTCCGTCTGACTTATTTTGCAATTAAAAGCAATCTAGATCCACCTGCTATGTGTCTTAGGAGATATTTAACAAAATGCAATTTATGCCCAGTATCTGAAAGTAAGATCAGGTTCAAAGTCTGACTTAGGAATATTTTCCTAAGTGTGCAGCGACAAGGGCAGAGTTCCCGGCCGTCAGTCAGAAGCAGCACAGATCTGGCAGTGTGGTGGAAATGTGGGGATAGAGCACTGTCTCCTCAGCACACTGGACATTTCTCCTGAAGAGTTGAAAAGCAGAGGCGCACAGCCC
The DNA here is from genome assembly GCF_950005125.1 of Chionomys nivalis. Lineage (NCBI taxonomy): Eukaryota > Metazoa > Chordata > Mammalia > Rodentia > Cricetidae > Chionomys > Chionomys nivalis. Next base: position 25,556,637 of record NC_080090.1, on the reverse strand, counting down.
TCCCTGGGAGAGCCGGCCTGCATCAGGACACTTCAGCTTGGACTCTGACTTCCTTCCTTTCCCCTGGCCCAGGAGGACGTTGCTGTGGCTGCTGCGGTTTTGGAGTCTCTCCTCAAGCTGGCCGTGCTGACTGGCCTGACCATCACTGTATTTGGCTTTGCCTATTCTCAACTGGCTCTGGACATCTATGGAGGAGCCATGCTTAGTTCAGGATCGGGTATGTGCTAGACTTTGTAACAGTCTGTTCTGATTCCTGAAGAGAAATAGAGGCAGCTCGTGAAATTCAGGCCATGTGCACACTTGGGTGACCTCTGTGTCATTGTGGGGCAAAATTCTGGATCGCTGGGGCTTTGGGGCTGTTCTTTCACTATCAGTGCACAATCAGTGTGCAGTCTGGGCTTGCACCAGGGAGATCAGTTCTCCACCTTCATGTAAAGAAGTGGCGAATCCTCCTTGTTGTTGGTGTTCCTCTCAGGCATAAAATACTTTGCCATGCCAGGTGGTGGTGGCGCACGCCTTTAATCCCAGCACTCAGGAGGCAGAGGCAGGCGGATCTCTGTGAGTTCGAGGCCAGGCTGGTCTACAAGAGCTAGTTCCAGGACAGGAACCAAAAGCTACGGAGAAACCCTGTCTCAAAAAATCCAAAAAATAAAATAAAATAAAATATTTTACCAAGTATTTATCTTATCTGTGTTTCCTCTAAGTGAGGGAGGAAAGCAGAATGTGGTCTATGTTGGGTCTCTACTGGGTACTAAATACATCTGAGATAGTAAGTGCCTTGTAAATCTCAGAGTGTGTTTAGTAAAAGCCCTGGAAAAATAACCCAGAGCCATTTGCCTAGAATAAAATTGATCTTGGCAAATCACAATATATATTTAATCTATGGACTCTTGATTTAGAAGGAGAAAAGCATAGACTATATCTATCAATGAAATACTTGATCACGCCAGGCAGTGGTGGTGCACGCCTTTAATCCCAGCAGTCAGGAAGCAGAGATAGGCAGATCTCTGAGTTTGAGGCCAGCATGGTCTACAGAACAAGTCCCAGGACAGGCTCCAAAGCTACACAGAGAAACTCTGTCTTAAAATAACAAAACAAAACAAAAACAAAAAAGAAGAAGAAGAACAAGGAGGAGGAGGAAAAGAAGAAATAGAAGAAATTCTTGATCCCCAGGCTGCCTAGAATTTCACTGTACTTGCTAGTCCTTGGGGTTTTTTACCCTTTCAAACTATGCTAGGCTCTAGACTGACCATCTATTTGCAGTTTTTATCCTGGAATAAGCAGAGATGTTTTTGCTTTCTCAGATCAGTAGAAGGAACAGGAAGATTCTCTGCTGACCCATCTCAATAAAGAATCTTGCCAGTACAATTTTACATTTCCATGTTTCAGTGACCACAATGGAGCTCAGACTTTTGGTATTGGGGAAAAGACCATGTTTCCACACCAAAGGTTGTTAAATTTGAGGAAATACTTTCTGTGAAACCTATGATGTGGTTTGTGGCTCCCTGGGGTGTGCACCTTAAGCAGTGCATTTCCATCAGGGAACTGCTTGGGAGGCCTCATTGGGAAGCTTATGTGCAGAGATGGGGTCCAACTAGTTCATACCAACTCTGCCCCCTGAGAAAACAGTCCCCAAGAAACAGCCTCTGCTTCAACACAGCCGCAAGAGGGGCTGCTCAGTGATTACCGTGCTCATGTGGTAGGGCGATTCATCCTAGAGACGTCCATTAATTGCCGTCTGTCATCATGCTGCCTCTGCCACCACACCTGCCTCATTGCCTTTTGCTTTTGGCCAAGCTGTCACCAAGCTACTACCCTGCAAAGCCCATGGACTGTGCCTATCGGGTGTCCCATACTCCATTTCTCTTCTTGCTCTAACTAGTGCGTGTGTCAGGAAACGTTCATGTCACGGGACTTCCCAGCCCAGCCTAAAAGTTTTTTTCTGATGACTTAAGTATTTTCATAAAACTTGACTTTGCCTAGAAGGATTCCTGCATTAAGCAGAAAAGAATGTCCTATCTCCATGGTTTGGCCTTACTACTTTATTTGCTGTGTTTATTCGTTTATTTGGTGCTGGATAGAACTCCAGGCTCTGCAGATGCTAAGCAGACTCTTAACCACTCTCAGCCCAAGCTTCTTCAGTTCTGCTTTGTTTGGGGCTTTTTGTTTTTGTTTTGGAGTTTTTTGTTTTTGTTTTGTTTTGTTTTTTTGACACAGGGTTTCTTTCTGTAACAGCGCTGGCTATCCTAGAACTGACTTTGTAGACTGGGATGGTCTCAAACTCATAGAGATCCACCTGCCTCTGATTCCTGAGTGATAGGATTAAAGGTGTGCACCACAATGCCCAGAAATCTTTTCTTTGTTTTTTTTTTTTAATTTTTATTTTAAAGTTTATGTGTACAAATGTTTTGCCTGTGTGTATGTGTCTGCACCGCATGCATGCTTGGTGTCTTTGAAGGCTGGAAGCAGGAATGAGGTCACCAGAAGTGGATTTTAGACACTAACAAGCTACTGTGTGGATGCTGTGAACGGAACCAGGTCCTCTGAAACAACAGGAAGTACTCTTAGCTGCTGAGCCATCTCTCTAGCCACCCTTTTAAAAGTATTCTTGCTGAGGAGCGTTACTCTGAATGGAAGGCACCAGTTGACTTGTCCTTTTTTCTATTGCTGGTCAGTTTGGGTGATTATGAATAGAGCCAGTCCACATTTTGTGAACGTGTTCATTTATTTCTGTTGGATGGATACCTCGGGTGCAATTGCTGGGTTATAGTTTGAACGATCATTTCTTTTATTAGAAATTGCTCTTTCAGGAAAATCATGGTGTTGCATGCTTGAAATACCAGTATGCAGGAGGTGGAAACAAGAGGTAAAGAGTTTGAGGTCAGCCGTGGCTCTATGAAACACTGTCTTCCTAAAATCAAATGATAACAACAGAAAGAAAGGAGGGGGGGAGGGAAGGAGGGAAGGAAGGGGGAGGGAGGGAGAGAAGGAGGGAGGGAGGGAGAGAGAGAGAAAGAAATTACTTGCTCATCTCTGTATCATAATAGCCCTCTGAAAAGTGAGGACTCAAACCCATGATAAAGCTTCTAGTCTCTAGTCTGTAATTTTAAAAAATGACACTATTTGTGTGTGCGTGTGTGTATACAGGTGCCACAATTATGTGGAAGTCAGGACAACTTGTAGGGAGTGAGTTCTCTTCTTCCACTGTGTGGATCCCAGGGATCAAATTTAGGCATCACTCTTTGCAGCAAGCACTGTACCCACTGAGCCATCCCACTGCCCTGGATCAACAAAGTTCTTAAAAATGTATAGCTTAATGTAACACCGTACTACCACTGGGGCCTCTGATTCTCACTGTGGATTGTGAAGTTCTGTCTCAGGAGTTTGCTGCTGGTCCTGGTGCTGGCTATTCCCAAAAGGTCTTTGCAGCCTGTTCAGTTGAGCTTCCCTTAATACATGCTGGTGTCTTCAGAGCTCAAACTTGCAGGCATCACCTCTATGCTGGTTGAAATGCTTACAGCTGCGGGGCGGTGGTGGCGCACGCCTTTAATCCCAGCACTCGGGAGGCAGAGGCAGGCGGATCTCTGGGAGTTCGAGGCCAGCCTGGTCTACAAGAGCTAGTTCCGGGACGGGCACCAAAGCTACAGAGAAACCCTGTCTCGAAAAACCAAAAAAAAAAAAAAAAAAGAAATGCTTACAGCTTTGCTTTGTGGCTAGATAAACTTTTAGTTGTTCAGCATAAGATCTGTGTTTTTATTCCTCACTGTAGCAGGTATAATAAAGGCCCAGAGACAAATAATGGGATTCACCCTGAAGATCAGAAAAGCAGAGCAGCCAGCCCACTGGCTCTTACCTCTACCTCAGACTGAAAATGGGCAGTCCTGCCTCCATGAATCCTCAGATTGAGACTGAGAGTGAGACCTATCTTCCATTTTATATTCCTCTCTAGTGCTGGGAATAATGGCATGCACCACCACTGCCTGGTCTCTATGGCTAACTAGTGTGGATGCTGAGATTAAAGGTGTGTGCAACTGCTGCCTGGCCCATATGGCTGATAAGTATGATTGTTTTGCACTGATATTTAGGCAAGCTTTATTTATTAAAACATAAATAATATACCACTATATTCCCCTTTTTGTCTAAAATAAAAAGGCTATAACTAAGATAAGAAAAACTATGTGCAATAATTACAATAACTATATACAGTATTTACAGAAAATAAATACATCAGCAATGTCTAGTCCATTTGCATTTGACAAATTCAGAGAAAATACATCTATCCTATCTTGATAAGTTCAAAGTCTTGTACCTAATTTACTTTCTATCATAACTTGCTTTCTGCATCTGGTAAACAAGAAAAACTATAACTATCTAGTCTTCAACTCCCTCAGAGACCCAAGAAGGAAATAATATTAACTGTGTAAGCAGAAGTGCAAGCAAGCGACTTCCAAAAAATTTAGAAATGACAGAAACAGCTGGATGCCTGGACAGTCACCCAAAGTTCCTCTGCAACATTGGGACATCCATCTTCAGCCTACAGGGTTAGCATATCCAACAGACTTTTCTGTAAAATAGGATATTCTGAAGGGCTGTCCCTCCTTGTCCTTACAATGTTCAGCAGTCACTTTCTTTTGTGTCCTGCTTGTCCAATAAAGACAATATACTATCAGCAGTTGAGGCAAAGGCACTTTCTTGTCCAGTGGCTTACTTTTGACACAAAGAAAGAACTCCATGTGGAGTTTCTTCAATGCCCATTATCTTCTCTGAAGTAGATTGGTGCTGTCAGAATGTCTCATACTCATTTAAAAAAAAAAAAAAAAAACCTGGGGCTGGAGAGATGGCTCAGAGGTTAAGAGCACTGACTGCTCTTCCGGAGGTCCTGAGTTCAATTCCCAGCAACCACATGGTGGCTCACAACCATCTGTAATGAGATCTGGTGCCCTCTTCTGGCCTTCAGGCATACATGAAGGCTGAACACTGTGTACATAATAAATAAATCTTTAAAAAAAAAAAAACCTATGTTATTTAAATATCTTAGATGCCATATTTTATAGATCTCAGGTGTTTGAAGATGATTTCTCTATCTAAACTATATCTTTGTTTGATCTTGAAAACATACCTAATGTGACTGCAAGTTCAATTAAAATAGGTGATTAACTACTAACCTGCATTTCCTTAGTATCCTAAACAGTTGGCAATAATAATTTCCAAGGACTAGAGTTTTGCATTACATTGTTAAATGTTATATAGGTATAATATCTTGAACATGTACACTATGTTCCAACAAAGTTAATCTCAAATTTGTACATATTTTAGTTTTCCGAATTCTACAAAATGGAACACATTCATCTGCCATATTTAATTTCTTTGAGTACCCTTTGGGTTACTTCTCTAGGCAGTGGTGTTTGCTTGTATAAAGAACAAGTAGGATATTTTTTTATAATCTCCTTGGCTTGTGGCCACGTGATAGAAAAGTCTTTTTTAAATCTATGCTATTGACATGGTTTTTCATGAAATTTTGAGGCCTTCAGCACATTTCCCATCAATAATTGATGGATTTCTGCATTATCTTGTGCTAGAGAATCTAGTAGACACATATGGGATTGGATGTGTGTTATGTATATGGGATGATGCCTAATTTCTGATTGTATCTTGTAACTTTATATATAATAAAGTCAATTCTATGTAATATGATATAAATTCAACAGTTTTAATATGCAAACAACTCTTTCTGCATATTGCAAGTTGGTAAATATAGGAGGCCGTCATTTAGGCTATAGAGAAGGCAAAGGAATACCAGACTGTAGAGAGCCCATTGGCTGAATCACCTTATTAACAGCTCTTAGATTTGTTTCCATTCTCCATTTTCCAGATTTCTTTTTAACAACAAACACAGGAGTATTCCAAAGGCTGGTTGGTTTTCAATATGCTGAGCATTTAGTTGCTCATATACCAGCTGTTTTAAAGCCTGCAGTTTCTCTATTGTTAAAGGCCATTGTTTAACCCATACAGGTTTGTCTGTCAACCATTTTAAAGGTAGGGCTGTTGGTGCTTTTTATAAGATCAGCAGCTGTTGTGCCTTGTTCTTGTATAACCTGAATGGCCAGTGACTGTTCTTTATAAAACTTGTAATTTTTTTCCCAAAAACATACGTTAATGTATGGTTTGTTTCTATGATTGGGGGAATGTTAATCTGAGTATTCCATTGCTGTAACAAATCACGTCCCTACAAATTCATTGCTTTGTTAGCCACATATGGTTTTAATATTCTTCTCTGTTCTTCTGGCCCTGTACATTCAACCCATCTTGTGCTCTGCTTTACCTGAGATAATGTTCTGATACCTAAAAATTGAACATTTACATCCTAAAGAGGCAAATTTGGATGCTAAGATTCTGATGAAATTATTGTTACATCTGCACCTGGGTCTACCAGATGACCTTCAATGATAATGTTATTTATTCATATTTTTAATTTTGGTCTTTGTTCATTTATATAAGTTTCCCAAAATATTTGCTTTATGGTTTCTTCTGAATTTTTTGTTCTCTCTTCTCTTCTATACCTGTTTTATTATCCAAAGCAGTATGGTTTCTTCCAGTAAGCATTAGGCTCTTTATTTCTTTGCTTGCTCTGGGAAGGTGTTTCCTTTACTATATCGCAGGAAATGACTGCACCAGATTTGGAATATGGGCCTATAAGATATTTTCCTACCTCTAGCTTTACTGCATTCTTTAATAGTTTTGGCCTCTTCTCTGAACAAGCTACTCCATTGTAATTGTGACCAGGCTCTAAAACAACTTAACCAACTCTATCCAGTTATTAGGGATAATTCTATTCCAAACTGACCATGAGTTTAACATTTGCTTCACAAAAGGTGAATGCATGCCATACGAGACTATTGCTTCCTTGAATCTCCTTAAATCTAACATTGGCCTAGGAGTCCATTTCAGCTTTTTACTCTATCATTTGACAACTCCTGTAAGGTTGCTGGATATATTAAGATTGGTTGTTTGAAAACCTTAGGTTGTTCCCCTCTATTCTTATAATGCAATGCAGAAATTGGTTCTCCATTAAATTCCTCTGTCTGGATTTGAATATCTCTATGATCTGTTTTATTAGACTTCTCTAAAGCCTATATCCTAGCACTCAGATTAGCCAACTTTTTAAATGATACCATAAAAATGATGTGACATTTACAATTGACGTTACATAAATCCCTTCTAAATTAGTTATCCTCTCATTTAATGGTTCCATTTTCAAACTGTCCAGCTTATTATCATACAGACACAAATCCCTCCAGTGTAATGGTGTTTTCCCTTTTTTAGTGTGAGAAAAAACTCTCTCTTCTAACTAATTCTTCCCTTTAAGAATTCCCAATTTGTAGCACAATTATAAAAACTCAGAGCCCGAAATTCGGGTTCAACTCTAAGGTCAGAAAAGCAGCACAGCTAGCTACTGGCTCTTACCTCACCTGAGTCTGAAATGACGATCCTGCCTCTAGGAATCTCAGAATGAGACTGAGAGCTGTCTCCTCCCATCTTATAATCCTTTCATTCTGGGACGAAGGGCATGCATCACTTCTGCCTGGTTTCCATGGCAAGCTAGTGTGACTATTAGGATTAAAGTTGTGTGTCCTTGCTGCCTGGTCTGTAAATCTGGCCAGCATTTCACTTTTCTGATTCTCAGGCAAGCTTTACTTATTAAAATATAAATGAATTGCCATTACGTTAATTTTCTTATCGAATCTGCCAATGATGTTGATGAAGACATGAGGTTTATTGCTGCTGCATAGAACAGTAAAAGCCTGACTGGATATCAAGGCAGTTAGTTTGGCAGCAGCCCAAGAAGGGGTTTCAGGGAGAGCCAGCCAGGAGAGAAGAAAGAAAGACCTAGCAGGTAGGGCAGTGACTCCAGGTACTTGTAGCTCTGGCCTATGACAGTGGCTGTAAAGACACAGGCAAGTGGCTTTTTTTGTGAAATTGTACCCCAAATGTTGGGTGCCAAATGTAGCATGTATAACAAAAATCCAGAGCAGATATTGGGGTTTAGCCTGAAGATCAGAAAAGCAAATCAGCCAGCCATTGGCTCTTCTTCCTCAGACTGAAAATAGGCTATCCTGTCTCCATGGATTTTCAAATTGAGACTGGGAGTGAGATCTGTCTTCTCCCTTTTTATGAGCTGGGATTAAAGGCGTGCACCACCTCTGTCCAGTCTTGATGGCTAACTAGTGTGGCTGCTGGCATTAAAAGTATGGGCAACCACTGCCTGGCCTGTATGACCGACTAGTGTGACTGTTTTGCACTAATCTTTAGGCAAACTTTATTTATTAAAACACAAATAATATACCACTATATGTCACTATCCTTCTGGTGTTACCTGAGTGTTCTGGTCATTGTGGTGAGATACTGGAGTCCTCAGGTGGGCATGCAGTCTCCCATTGTCGCCATCAGGTTCCCTGACCTAATTCTCTGAACACATGGTGGAGCTAAGGGCACATCCCGTTTTGACTCTTGAATCTCTGTGGATTGTTTCTTTGTAGGTCCTGTGTTGATGCGTTCCTATTGTCTCTATGTCCTCCTGCTTGCAATCAATGGTGTGACCGAGTGTTTCACATTTGCAGCCATGAGCAAAGAGGAGGTTGACAGGTGGGTAACGGAGAACGTGCACGTTTAATCATTGCCTTCGGATGAAGTGAAGTAGCATGCTCATCTTTTACTTTTCATTCTGAGCGTGGATTTGGCTACACTTTTCTCAGAGGCCATACTATACTACTAGTGTGTCTCTCCCTAGGACCACCATTGCCCTGACACAGTTTACCTGGTGCTTCCCACAGTGGGTCTAGGAAACCAATATTCTGCTTCCTTTAGTGGGGGATGGGTTGTTTTTGTTAGGTTTGTAGACAGCCTTAGGGAAAGCTAGTCTTCATCCTACCCCATCCCTGTTCAAGGGTGGGCCTCAGCTCAGGGCTTACTCCGTTACTTTGCTTTTTCAAGAAACAAATTCTTAGGTGTAGTAGGGAGGAGTGGGCTGCGTCCCACCACCCAGCTAGCTTACACCTGAAATAACCACACAGAAATTATATTAATTAAATTACTGCTTGGCCCATAAGCTCTAGCCTCTTATTGGCTAATTCTCACATCTTGATTCAACCTATTTCTAATAATCTGTATGTCACCATGAGGTCCATGGCTTACGGGGAAAGATTCAGCGTCTTTGACCTGGCAGCTTCGTGGTGGCTCGGCTCTATCTGCTGCTTTCTTCCTCCCAGAATACAGTTCTGTCTTCCCCACCTATCTAAGTTCTGCCCTATCAGGCCAAGCAGTTTCTTTATTGATTAACCAATAAAAGCAACATAAATACAGAAGAACCTCCTACACCACTTAGGTGTTGGAGAGATTGTTCAATGATTAAGAACACGGGCTGTTTTTCAAGAGACTCAGGTTCAAGTCCCAGTACCCACATGCAGCTAACAATCTTCAGTAACTCCAGGGATCTGACATGACAGCCTCTTCTGGTCTTCTTGGGCAATGAATGCAGGTGGTGTACAGACATGGATGTAGGCAAATCACTTATATCTATGTAAATTCTTGTCTCTAAGGGACTTGTAGTTCTCCAAGAATCTCAGGACTCTGTGACATCTTTCCTAAGAAGAAGGCTCAAAGGCAAATATGTATTTCAACACAAGTTCTTCTTATCTCTTAGCTCCAGATTGGGACTTCTGCCCTGGATCCTTCATCAGTGGTTCTAACACTGACTGTTCAAAATCTTCCATGGAGATAGTTGTTCACCCTACTTTTACTACTCTCTCCTGTCACTTCTGTACAAAGTAGGCCCTTGCGCACGTATGTGTATTTTAAATTTTCCCTCATTTTCGTCTTTTATAAAAATCCATCTGCTTTTTATATCCTCATGCCAAAATATTAGGATAGTGTTTTCTGATGACACTGTAAATGAGTAAAAGGATAGAAATGATAAGGAGAGAATATGAAGGGTGGTGTGAGTGGAGAGGTGTGGGCCCTCCTCTCTAACTAGCCACTGTCTCTTGAGTTCTGGATCCTGGAAGGTTTCCATGCTGCCTCTGTTACCTTGAGTACCATTGCGAACTTCAGAGGCTTGATGTAAGTGTGGAGTGAGGAAGGGGTAGCCCAGAGTCAGGGAGTCCTTCTCCCTTCTCAGCACCCTCTGTCTGTTCTCATCTTAGACTGCTGCACATAGGAGCCTGGTGGCTTGGCTGCATCGTGACTGGAGTGTAGCCAAGATAACTAGCCCAGACTGAAGCCGTTATCTTAGGGAGTTCTGGTCTTCTCCCAGGCCAATAGAATGGGAATTTTAGAAGATGTAAACCAGGGAAACCATTCATTACAGTGCCAAGCAATCTTGAATCTGAAGCCATGGAAACGATTGGTCTGAGCACAGTATGACCCGGCACACATGTAAATGCCTGTGACAGAAGCAAGTTCCATAAATCAGGAAGCTTCTCACGCACAAGATATATTGATTCTTTTTATTCTCTTCTATCTCATTCTTCAAAAGAGCTACATCTCAGAGCAGGTAAGATTAGATGGCTCAGTAGGTACAGGTGCCTGCTGCCAAGCCTGAATCCTGGAGTTCTAACCCGTGCTTGAAGGAGAGAAGCGACTCCTGCAAGTTGTCTTAGATCTCTACATGTGCACTCTCATGCACACACATGCACACATGTGCACTCTCATGCACACACACACATGTGCACTCTCATGCACACACACGCACACATGTGCACTCTCATGCACACACACGCACACATGTGCACTCTCATGCACACACACGCACACATGTGCACTCTCATGCACACACGCACACATGTCCACCCTCATGCACACACACGCACACATGTGCACCCTCATGCACACACACGCACACATGTGCACCCTCATGCACACACACGCACACATGTGCACCCTCATGCACACACACGCACACATGTGCACTCTCATGTATACACATGCACACATGTGCACCCTCATACACACAGACAGCCATCGCATACAAACAAAATACAATTTAAAAGTCTTAAAGACACATTATGACCTATTGAATTAATTTGCCAGCCTATTAGTAGATCACAACCCATAGTCTTAAAATAGTTGTCTACACATCCTCTTCACCTTAGCTAGTTCATAGCTGCAGAACTGCTTTGAGTCTACTCTTTCTCCATGGATAAAAAGTTTAACTTTGAAAAATACCATATTTCAATTTGAAAGCTGCTTCTAGCAATTTAAAAATAAAATATAATCTAAAGCCTGCTAAGTGAGAGATGGGACAGTACATAAACTAGGGACTCTACCACATATTACAGTTTTTTTTTTTTTTTTTTAGACAGTTTCTCTCTATGTGGTCCTGGCTGTCCTGGAACTTGCTATGTAGACCAAACTGGCTCTACTCAAAGAGACCCACCAGCCTCTACCTCTTGAGTGCTGGTATTAAAGGTGTGCCCCAACATGCAGGGACAGAATCCACATTTTGAAGGGAATTTTAATTAGCAGTAATTTCAGTGTTAATGTGGAGGAGGTGAGGCAGTGCTAAAACACATTTGAAATTTTTTTTAAATATTTATTTATTATGTATACAATATTCTGTCTGTGTATATGTCTGCAGGCCAGAAGAGGGCACCAGACCCCATTACAGATGGTTGTGAGCCACCATGTGGTTGTTTGGAATTGAACTCAGGACCTTTGGAAGAGCAGGCAATGCTCTTAACCTCTGAGCCATCTCTCCAGCCCACATTTGAAATGTTTAAGAGAAACAGAGGTCGTATGACCAAATCATGAAGAAATTTAGACAGCATGTTGTAGCATTTTTTTTAAAGAATTATTTTTTTAAAAGATTATAATTATATCATTTCCAAATTCTCTTTCCCCTCTTACCCCCCCCCCGACCCCTCTTGCTCTCTTTCAAATTCATGGCCTCTTTTCCTTTAATTGGTGTATGTGTGTTCTTAAATATATAAATACAACCCGCTCAGTCTATATGTCACTTGTATGTGTGTTTCCAGGGCTGACCATTTGGTATTGGATAAGCAGTTGGTGTGCTCTTCCCGGGGGAAGACTGTTTCTCAGTCACTCTCAGCAGTCCTTAGTTGTACCAGAATTTTTCTTCTGGGCCACCAACCAGCTCCCAAATCAAGACACAGAGGGGTCACTGCAGAGGAAGAGACACAAAGACTTTAAGAGCTGAAGGAACAGGAAGTTTACTGTGAAACAGGAAGTTTATTAGTTTTGAATGCTCAGCCTTTGTTTAGCTCTTTCTTGCTAGCTCTTATAACATAACCTGTTTCTCTTTATACATGGTTTACCTCGGGTTCCTACCTTTTCTTACTTTCTTGCCATCTCTTTCTGGCTCGCTCATGGCTGCCTAGTTTCTGGCCCTAGGTGTGTCCGTTGTTCTTTTCTCCTCCTTCTCTCATTCCTCCTTTTTTCTTTTCAAGCCTAGATTTCTCCTATTTATTCTCTCTGCCTGCTAGCCCCACCTATCCTTTCTCTGCGTAGCAGCTATTAGCTGTTCAGCTCTCTATTAAACCAATCAGGTGCCTTAGGCAGGAAGGTGAAACATTTGCAACACATCTTTATGTAATTAAACACACATCCTTACATCGTTAAACAATGCAGCATAAACAGAAGTGACACCCTTTACACAGTTAAAGCATATTCCGCAGCATAAATAAATGTAACACATCATTGCCTAGTTAAAATATCCCAAAACACCTAGTTGCCTGTAGCTTAGTTGCCTTTTGTGCTTTCCCCTGTCCATTTTAACATAGCTATTGGTATTGTCTTTGTTTGGGCCATGTGCATGAGCCATGTTGTTAAGATTTCATTGGTGTAGCTTCTTCCATTTCTAGGGAACACAGCCTCACAGTAAACTTCCTGTTCCTTTGGCTCTTTCAGTCTTTGTGTCTCCTCTTCTGCTCAGGTGTAGGAGTTGTGTTGTAGATGGATCAGTTGGGACTGTGCTCCACAACTCTTCATTTTGATTGGCTGTGGTTTTTTGTAATGGTCCTTGATGGGAGTGAGAACTACACTTGTGTCTGAAGACTTGGAGCTAGGAACTCAGAGTACTAGTGTGGAAATACAGGCTCTTGTATGCTCATTGGTCATGAAATCAGATTTTCTACTGAGAAGTACATGAATGTTCTTTCTTTAATTCTGGATGAAATTATACATCCTTTGTTGGAGGACAGTGTGTGTGCATGTGTATGTGCGTGTGTGTGCACACGTGTGTGTGTATATGTGTATGGGCATATATGTGTGTGGGTGTGGGCATTTGTCTTATCATGCACTCTAATAAAGTAAGTTTCTGTAGAGCTGTGATCTTGGTCAGTCCTTGCGTGGTTTGCGGCCTCGATGTGCTGATTCATTTCTCTGCTGAGCAAATGTAAGCTCCACAGGATAGGAGCCATGCATGTTAATGTTTGCCGTTGTCCCTGGCAGCCCTCACAGTCCTTTACAGAGTTGGCATTATTACTCAGGTCACACTCATTGGAGATTTAAGCTGAAAAGGATTTTTGTGTTTTTATTACAAAGAATCACCTCATAAATTGTTATCCTTAGAAGTGTATCTTGAATTGTATGTGTTTTGTTTAGGGGTCTCATTTGCATGTTAACTATGTCATATTCAGGGTTACAAAAACATGGGTTATGGCTGGGCATGGGAACACATACCTGTAAGCTCTTGGGAGGCTGAGGCAGGAAGATTATGAGTTTAAGGCCCCAGGGTTGTAGATGTTGCTCAGTAAAGAATGCTTGCTTAACTAGGTGGTGGCACACCTTTAATACCAGCACTTGGCATTAGACAGAGGGAAGTAGATTTCTGCGAGTTCAAGGCTAACGTCATCTACAAATCAAGTTCCAGTTGTAACGAGAGCTACAACATAGAGCAATCCTGTCTTAAAAAACAAAAAACAAAACAACAAAAAAAGAATGCTTAGTTTGTGCATTGTGAGGTGCTCTCTGAGTACCTTAGAGAGAGACACACACCACAGAGACAGAGATTCCGGAAGGCCAGCCAGCCTGAGCTATATAGTAAGTTAGAGGTAAGCCTAGACTACATAGGGACACTCTGTCTCAAAACAAAACAACAACAACAAAACTAAGGACTGAGCCAGGTATTGTAGCTCAGGCGTATAATCCTTGTAACCTGGAGGTTCAAAGTTAGCATGGGCTACAAAGTGATACGCCTTGTAGAAAAAAGGAAAAGCATACAAAGGCAAAGGAATGTGCCTAGCATATGTAAGGCCTTGGGTTTCTCTAATGCAAGAACTAAACAACCCATCCCAGTCTGCAACACACATGAAAACATTGACTTATGAGTAATATGAACTCAGATCTCTTTGTGAGTTAATATGGCCACTTTTTTTGTGTAATGTTCTTGTCTTTGGTCAAGATACTTACCTCGCCATGTTGCTTGTCTCCCCAGGTACAATTTCACCATGCTGGCACTGTCTTCCTCATTTTTGGTCTTATCCTACCTCCTGACCAGTTGGTGTGGCAGTGTGGGCTTCATCTTGGCCAACTGCTTTAACATGGGCATTCGGATCACACAGAGCCTTTACTTCATCCATCACTACTTCCAGAGGAGCCCCCACAGACCCCTGGCTGGCCTGCGCCTGTCGCCAATCCTCCTTGGGGTGTTTGCCCTCGGTGGTGGCGTTACTGGTGTTTCAGAGGTAAGACTCCCTTCAGCCTTCACCCTACTTCTGCAGGCTGCCAGTGTCCTTCCCTCTAGACTCCCCCTCTCATCCAAAACAGATGGATCAAGTGCTTGTCGCCTTCTTCTCCAGACTTAAAGGGCAGTACTTAACCCCTAGTCTCTTCATTGTGCCTTTTATCTGACTTAGAAGCCAGCTGTAGGGCTGGAGAGTGAGCTCAGTGAATCAGAGCACTCACGGCTCATCCTGAGGACCCGGGTTCAGTTCTCAGCACCCATATCAGCTCACAACCACCTGTAACTTCAGCTCTAGGGAATCTGATGCCCTTGTGGTCTTTCTAAAGGCATGGGGCACACACACCCAGAGGGCACATATGCACATAAGTTTACACACATAAAATAAATAAACCTAAAAGCTGTATGGTAACTGTGCCCTGGTTTGTCTGACACTAGTCTCTCTTCCCAGGCCGTCCTCTGCTGTGATCAGGGCTGGTCTGCTAGACTGGCACACATCGCTGTGGGGACCATCTGCTTAGGAGTGACCCTTGGGACGGCGTTCTTCACAGAGACCAAGCTAGTCCACTTTCTCAGGACTCAGTTTGGTAGATCCAGACTCAGTGACAAAATGACATGACTTTGATGCTGCTCTGATACTTTTGGTACCTGGACCCACCGTGGAGTGGTTCTTGGACAGCATGTGTCGCTGTGCAAAAGTCCTTCTGTGAATGAGCATCACCCTGGAAATGATGCCAGAGAAGAGAACGCCTAGTTGAAGCCTTCCAACTGAAGGAGGAATATCCCTTTAAGTGAAGACCAAAAGTCCATTTTGTTAATGAATTAATTCCTTCTGCGTGTGATTGACCTTTGAAGTTACATCTTCTAACGAACTGTCTTAGATGTTAATCGTTAGTCATCATTTGACCAAGAAAAAGCACTGTAGCCAGTGACCCATTACAAGATTCTGTAAAAGTAGTAGGGAGCCCTGAACTCACACCAAACAAGAACACAGTGTGGCCTGAAAGTTGTGACTTTCCCTGTGTCAGTGTTGTGGCTTCAATTTTTAGAGAAGAAAAATCCAGCTCACTAAGAAATATTTTTTGACATATTTGAAATAATGTTTACAGTCCTGGGGATTGAACCCAGGGCCTCTACAACTGAACTATATCCATATTCCCAGCCCTCACAATGAAAGAAACCAAGAGATGCAGATCAGATCTTTACTGTCATGGTCATGTTGTATCTCCCAGAGCAGCTCATGTCCTGGAATAGGACTCAGGATTTCTTAGTTGTAAAATTAATTATGGAAACTGTCAGATGACCTTAGATGTAGCCACTTGAGAGGGGCAGCTTTGATGGGAAGTGTGAGCTGCTTTGTTTCTTAAGGGCTGCTGCTTCCCAGCTTTCTTTAATTTTACCATGGAAGTCACACAGGTGATTACCACAATTACATAGATAGCTCTTTTTATCCTTGAAATAAAACAGGACAAATTGCATATGGTAAGAATCAGAGTCAAGGACTAGAGGGATGGCTTAGTAGCTAGGAGCATTGGATGTTCTTCCAGTGGTCTTGAGTTCAATTCCCAGCATCCACATGGTGGCTCACAACATCTATAATGGGATCTGTTGCTCTTTTCTGGCATTTAGGTATACGTGCAGCTATAGCACTCATGAAATAAAATAAATCTAAAAAAAAAAAAACAAAAACCGTCAGCATCAAACCCTCTTAGCTGACAAATTATTTCCAGTAACTGGTCAGTATATTCCAATGCCGAGCAAGAGTGGCAGGCCTGGAGGTTTGGGCGTGTAGGCTACCTCATAAGCCAGGCTCCCTGTACCGTGCACACTGCTTACCTGCAGGTGAGATCATCAGGCCTTTCTCTGGGTTGGAGAATAGTTTTCTTTTTTTCTTTGAATTCCCTTTTTGATATGGTTGCACAAACTTGATCTTGACTGTCAATAGTTAATAATCCTCTGGCACAATATTTGTCCCTGGAGGGCCAAAAAGGGTAACTAGTACTATGCATTAAAGAACATGCATTGGGCCAGGAATAGTAGCACACATCGTTAATCTCAGCACTCATACTTAGGAGGCAGAAGCTGGTGGATCTCTGTGAGTTCAAGGCTAGCCTGATCTACATATCTCAAAACAAAAAGCAAACAAGCAACAAAACTCATGCATTTGTCTATTTCTTTAATTGTGTGTGTATGTGTGCAAGTGCCATGATGCACTCATAGAAGTCAGAAGACAACTTTTAGGAATTGTTTCTCCTGCTATGAGATCCAGATACTGAATTCAGGCTACCAAGCTTGTGTGGCAAGCATTTTAATTCATTTTTTTACTCATTTTTATCTTATCATATCTATATCCTCCCTTTTTCCTTTTCAGAGTAGATTCAATAATCTACCCTTTTATTCTATCATATCTATATCTCCATTTTTTTGTTTAAAGATTTATTTATTATGTATACAGTATTCTGTCTGTCTGTATGCTTGCTGGCCAGAAGAGGGCACCAGATCTCATTACAGGTGGCTGTAATCCACCATGTGGTTGCTGGGAATTGAATTCAGGACCTCTGGAAGAACAGCCAGTGCTCTTAACTGCTGAGCCATCTCTCCAGCCTTTTGTTGTTGTTCTGTAGCTTTGGAGCCTATCCTGGAACTCACTCTGTAGACCAGGCTGGTCTTGAACTCAGAGAGATCTGCCTGTCTCTGCCTCCTGAGTGCTGTGGTTAAAGGCATGTGCCACTACTTCCTGATTTACTTTATTTCTTTTTAAGGACTTTATTTTTTTTAACAGAGCAATAATAAATTATTTTATTGATGTCTTACTATATAGGAAGCTAATGTCTTGGCCTAGGAAGATTTTTTTTTAATAAATCAGCACAGAGACCACAAATAAAGATATAAAATACAATAAAATACAATTTTTTAAATCTTTTTAAAAGTAAATGTTTTATACCAGTAGAGACATACTTATTGAACAACTTTATACACTCTATGGCTACTTCAGAGTTTGAGAGTCCATAGGAATACAACCCTGCAGACACATGGCAAGCAGGCTGGACATGGTGGCTCATGGTGGTATTATCAGTGAGACAAGAAAAAAATCAAGAATTCAAGCCAGCTTAGAGAACATGAGGCTATAAAATAAAAATAAAATTTCAAATGTGGAAGAAAAATAAAGGTCACAAACCCTGTTCCCTTTGCCCCATGTGTCTTCTTCAGCCATCTTTGAGAGATCACAGTGCCCCAAGGCCTGAATACACTGGATGTTGATCCTGTGTGGTCCCTACACACCCTTCACAGGAAGTATGTGTACTGCTTCCTTAAGTTGGAATGTTGGTGCACATAACTGAAGAACCACACAAAAGGCATGTGACTAACTCACAGGCCAAGGACAAGAATGAGAGAAGTGTCACAGCCGCTTTTACTTTATTGACACCAGTGTGACCTGGACCTCTGCTTCACTCACCAGATACCAGAGATTTCCATTCCTGAGTCACTGGACCCTCCTGACCCTGAACCTTGTTACATTCCCCTAAAGTGGTGAAACTTACTACCACAAATGCCTTAGGCAGAAGCAACCTGACTTCACTGTGCTCGGTGGTGAAGGAAGCTGAAAATTCTGCAGCCTTGGGCCTTCCAATTGCCTCTTCTGAATGTCATCTGTACCATCTTGCGAGAGGCCTGGGCCTGGGAATGGAATTGGGTACTCACTCCATCAGAGCTTGTCTGTGAGCACCGACTAGTTAAGACATGACTGTCACTTTAGTCACGTTGGGAGGTGACAACAGAAAACATATTTCTAGTTCTAATAGTGCATGACTTTCGCTAGCCCTGCTGGGTGAGAGAAAGGGAAGCTGCGGAGAGTGGGCTTCACTCTGGGTAGCCTGACTGCTGCCTAGCTCACCCACACCTTGTTTTTATGAACCTCTTGTGGAAAATCACGAAACAGTAGGCGTGATGGCATGAGTCTACAGTGCCAGCTCTCAGGAGGCTGAGACAGGACACCAGCCTGGGCTACAGAGACCCTGTTTCAGGATAAAGATGCAGAGGAGGAAAAAGGCATTGTGATAGTGGCTCGGTGAAGAAAGTTGCCAGGGTCCTCTTTCCGGTGTCAGGAGAGGCTCAATTCCCAGAGGGAAGCTGGGAACCCTGGAATTTCAGTCCTTCACGGGTAAAGGTTGAGCCTCTCCAGCCCCAGAGCTCATTTTCAGCTCTCCTCCTCCTGACAGAGCCTGCCTTCAGATCACAAAGACCCCAGATAATGAGACACTGTAGCCAGAAGGCAAGCGGCAATGTTTTCCTTGTACACTTTCCCATTTAACTAGCCATGCTACTAAGAGAGCCTTCCTTGTTTCCCTAGTGTGTTGACAGAATTCCATAAAAAGACAGATTAGCATGGTAAGTCTTTATGTTCTCAAATTAGAACTGAAGATCGCTCTTTTCCCCATGTGGTTTCTGATACCCCTGAGAGGCATTTAACTAAAGACAAGAACATGTTCATGTAGGTATGCAGATGTCAGGCTGCAAGGGGCAATTGAAGGACAGAGCCACTTAGGTTAGTTTCTTCTGTAACTCAGTAAAATCATGTGATGGTCTGGCTGCCAGCAGGGCTCATGGGCACAATGCCCAGATACATGCCTTGTGCTTGCCCCTGCTTCCTTTTGGCTCTCCTGCAGCAGACCTGGGATAGGAGGCCTGGTGAGAGGCCACCAGAGGGTGTCCTGTCTTCTCGTTTCTTCTATGTACATTGTCAGTGGAGAAAGTGGGTTATACCCTCGTCTCTATTTTTAAGCATCCATCAGGCATTTCTCTGTGTGTGTCTGTGTGTGCATGCATATGTACATGCATGTGTGTATGGTGTGTGCGTATATGTGGCTGTGATTTTCTTAGGGTGCTCTGTTGCATTTCATGCATTGGGTATTACTTGTCCCGGCAGCCCTTCTCTAGCTCACTGACCTTGAATACATCTTCTTTATTTGTCTACATGTAACATATTATCTACATGTGACAAGTGAGGTACCATCCTACCAGGCTTTGCTGTCCTTCCCCACCATCTCTGTTCATCCAACTCGAAGTTCTGCTATGGATGAGTTAATGAAGGACAGAGAACCTTGGCTAAGTTAAAGCTTAACAGATAAGTTGTCTAATCAGAAAATGAAATAAATGTCTTAACCTTTACATGTATGTATATGCAATATATGTGTGTGTTTGTGTACATATGTTGTGTGTGGCGGTTTGAATGAAAATGACCCCCACAGGCTCATAGGGAGTGGCGCTGTAAGGAGGTGTGGCCTTGTAGGAGGAAGCGTGTCACTGGGGGGTGGGCTTTGGGGTTTCAAATGCTCAAGCCAGGCCCAGTGTTGCTTTTCTCTTCCTGCTGCCTGCTGATCTGGATGTAGAAGTCTCAAACACCTCGCCCGCACCATGTCTGCCTGCATGCCCCTGTGCTCCCTCCATGACATCAATAGACGAAATCTTTGAACCTGCAAACTGCTCAGCTAAATGCTTTCCTTTATAAGAGTTGCCATGGCCATGATGTCTTTTCACAGCAACAGAAAGCCTAACTGACACACCACGTGTGCAGAGGCAAGAGCTCAGTGCCAGGTGTGTCACTCTCCAGGTTTTGAGACGGTGGCTCTCACTGAACCAAGAGCTAGCCTGGCTGGCTAGCGAGCTCTGAAGATCTGCCTGTCTTTGCCCCTCTGTCCCTGCCCCCCCCCTCCCCCACGCACCACCACATCTGTCTTTTACTTGTGTGCTAGGGATCTAACTACTTTGTCAATTGAGCCATCTCCTCAGCACTCCATCCACCCACTCACCCCTCTACCACCCACAACCACACCCACCCACCCAACCCTCCACCCCCAACCCTCCCCCCCACCTCCACCCCCCCATCCCCCCCCACACTTTTTTTTCTTTTTATTCTTTTTTACGGAATCTCACTTTGTAGCCCAGGCTGATTTTGAACTCACAATTTTCCTGCCTCAGCCTCCCTGGTGCTAGGATTGCAGGTATATGCTTCCATGCCCACTTCTAATGACTTGCGTAATGGCCAGCTTCTCTGTTATCCCGGACACCACACAATGTACCTAGCCCAGGACACATTTTGTTGGTGAACTCAGAGTCCCAAACCCTTCTTGGGTTCTGCTTGACTTGGTTCTTAGGGTACCCCCTAGAATCCCCAAATCAGGTGCTGGCCAACCTCCACTCTTCACACCCTGGTCTCTGCCTCCCTGGAACCTTGCAGTGGCCCTGTGCTCTCCTCTTCTGACCTCTCTGTTCCCACCCTCTTCCCCCTTTCTTCTTATATCCTTGATTTCCTTCTGCCCTGAATTTAGGAAGGCAGGGGTCAGGGAACTCTCGCAGGAGACACACCCCAGAGCCTGCCCCTTCATCCTTTCATGCTCTATATGTTCGAGCTAGGCACTCAGTGCTCCAAGCCTGATAGCACCTGCTGCTATGGGGTGGCAAGACTAAGTGCAAGCCTGTGAGTTGCACTGGCAGGGGCACCAACCTCCAGCCTAGTGGAGTTCAGAGAGTGGAATTATAATCTGCCCACAGAGCTGCAGAGAAGAGTCTCTGGGGATGTTAGCCTTACCTCTTCTGCCTCCACTCTCTACCCAATTCACAAAAGAGGCCTACATGTTATTAAGTTTTTTTTTTTTCTCTCAGTGGGAATACTTCTTTCCATTTATTTATTTATTTGAAGGCACACTATAAAGGAGAAATGAAGCCATTTTGGCCCAGCTGGTCCTACAAATTCTCCAAAGGGTGAGGACGGGGCCTAGGCAACCAGATGAGAATCTAAGGAAAATGCCAGTAACTAGGCTTGAGGAGTCAAAACCATGGCTTCCAGGGAGGGCCTCAGCTGCCAGCAGACGTGCCCCTCACACACAGCCTGGGCCTCTCCTCTTCAGAGGACGGAAAGGATGCTCCAGGGGCTTGTTGAGTGGTTCTCAGCAATTTCAGAAACTGCCTTACCTGGTTACTTAGATTTTTCTGTAGCCTTAGATTAAGCCAAACATTAAAAATGAGGCATCTGGTGACAGGAGAGGATGCGGCTTTGTCCAGGAAGGCCAGCTGCTATGAGTGGCGCTATGAGGTGTGTGGGCTGTGGCACACTCCGTCTTGCCCGTGGTAGCCCATGAGGACACTATTGTATACAGCCTTGCCTGGCAACTAGCAGTAGCCAGGGGCTTAACTCTGAACCCATTCAGCACAGTCTGGTCCAGAAATAAGCTTAATTTTTTATTTTTTTTTTAAATCTTAAAAACAAAAGATTAAAGGCTGCTTTTCCTTCACCAACCATTGTCTCCTGAGTCATCCTCTCAAGTTTAACCCCTGCAAGCTATTTCTCTTTATTGCTTTTCCTTGCACTGGGTAAAGGTTCAGCTTAACTGCATAACTCCTTCTAGAACAGTTCCCATCCTGTGGGTTGCAACTCCTTTGGGGGGCAAATGATCCTTCCAGAGGGGTCGCCTGAGACTATCAGAAAACACAGACATTTACATTGTGATTCATAACAGCAGCAAAATTACAGTTATGAAGTAGCAACAAAACAATTCTGTGGTTGGGGTCACCACCACAGGAGGAACTGTGTTAAGGGCTGCAGCGTTAGGAAGGGTAGGGACCGTTGCTGTAGAGCTTACGATGAGTGTACTGTCTTGAGTGTGACGGTGCATGTTCCTTCTTCTAAGAGACAACTGTTCTCTCCCCCTTAGGACTCATAGCTAGGCAGAGACACCAGACAAAGCTGGTCCTAAAACTGCTCTTTGGCGAGGCATGAAATGGTCGACATTTGGTGTCTGGGACATATTTTACTTGGTGAAATTCAATTTCTATGTAGGGTTTCAATGCTTGCTTATTATTGTCCCAAGACCATTGCAAAACCAGGTGTGTGACACTTGGGAAGGTGAGCGGGAAGTTTATTATAGCCTGGGATACAGAGTGAGATACTGTCCCCAAAAAACATTGCAGAGGCCCAGAGGGAGTCAGGGTGGAGCAGTCTCTTAGTGACAGGATGGGGAATTGAGAGCGAGTGGGTCTGTGCGCACCGAGACCAGAGCCTGGGTTCAGCCACATTCAAGTAGGAGTGCTAGATAAGTATGGTGGCCACTGTGGCGTTTGAATGTGTCTCTGCGCTGTGCTTTCTGATGGTAAGTGATGTTATTTCCTGCTATTGTTTATATCACTTATGTATGCATGCATATATGTGTGTTCATGATATATGGACGTGTTTGTGTATGTAGGTGCATGTCTATGTGTGCGTGGGGGCCAGAAGTTGACCTGGGGTGTCTTCCCTCATTTGTCTTCCACTTTAGTTATTGATGTCTTGCAGATTCAGTTCAGTCACCCTAGCTAGCCAGCTGGCCCTGGGGACTCCCTGTCTCAGTCTTCCACATGCTGGGATTACACATGGCCACCACACTTTCATGTGGGTGCTAGGGATGTAAACTCCAGTCCCCATACTTGAGTGACAAGCATTTTAACCACTAGGTCATCGCTCCCCACCTATGTCACGTATTTCTTGGCAGTGAATTATAAACATTAAATTACTGAGGGTAGCTGGTGCCTTGCAGATACAGAAGGACCTCGCATCTATTCCATGGCTCCTTTTTCCTCTTTGGGTGCCTTCCTTGCCCTCTGCAATGGGTCTCTTTGCTGTGTGGCATACCATTGTAGCTTTTTCCCACTGTGGGCAGGGTTCTAAGTTGCTGTGAAAAATACCTGCTAAAGAAACCTCTAAGAAACCAGCCAACATGTGCATTTTTCTACCTTTGAACTCTTGGAGTAAATCTCACCACCCTCCATTCCAGCTTCACCCTCGGAGTGCATGTGATGGAAGGGAGCCCACTGAGATGAATTTAAGTGAGTGATTAGTCTGCATGGAACTCAGGCCTTAAGACCTATAGATCAGGGTGCAGATGGCTCCTGTTGATAAAGGATGTCAAACATTATTGTTTATTATCAAGCAAAACCTGTGCACAAATATCACAAGACAAAATGGGGAATGTGAACTGAGTCACCAGTCAGCTCATTCCTCATTCCAACGGTCCCACCTTTTCTTTCTATCACATCTATACCCAATGAAAATTCCACCTCTTAGACCAAAATACTCCTTTTAATTGGCTAGTGGTCCAGTGACAGAATTTCCATAACATTTCCCCCTTTCTGTCTAATTAAGAAGGAAAAATTCTAACCCTATTATAGTAAAACTATATACAATAAGAATTATCATTAAGTATTGTCCAGATAAAAAGGAAAGGTACTAACCTTAACAAAAATGAAACTACATGCAACAAAAACAATTATTAAGTAAGAAATACATTTTAAATGTCCAGTCCATAAGTAAATGGCAAACTTATAGAGATTACTTCATTAGCTGTCCTTTCCTGAAGAGTCCAAAGTTTTATACCTAATGTGCCTTTTGCCAAGATTCGGGAGTACTGTTACTGTAACTGTCTAGTCTTCAGCCCCCATCAAGGACCCAAGAAGGAAAAAAATATTACCAGAGTAAGCAGAAATTGCAAGCAAGCAATTTCCAAAAACTGTAAGAAATGACAGAAACAGCTGGCTGCCTGGATAGTCACCAAAGGTTCTTCAGTCATGTTGGGCCATACATCTTTGGCCTACAGACCTATAATATCTGACAGACCTTTTACAGAAGCAGAAAATTTTGAAGGACTGTTCTACCCTGTCTTGGCAAAGTTTGGCAGTCACCTTTTTTGTGTCCTGCTTGTCAGCTTGGGCAGTGTACCATTAGCAGTCAAGGCAAGGGCAGTTTCTTGCCCTAAAGGTCAGCTTGTGTCACAAAGAAAGCAAACTCCATATGGAGTTTCTTCAATGCCCATCATCCTCTTTAGATGTAGATCAGTGCTGCCAGGAGCAGACACGTCTCATGACAAGAAAAATCTAAGTTATTAAAACATTTTAAATACCTTTTTCTATAGGTCTTTGAAGTGTTTGAAGATTGTCTATTTGAAACATAGCTCTGTATACCTAGGAAATCTAACTAATATGACAATAATTTTGATAATTATTGGTGGCTATTAACCTGTATTTCTTTATTATCCTATATTGCTTTTAAGGACTAAAACTTCATATTGTATAAATAAACAAGCTGTTTAGGTATGAGTTATACAGGTAATACCTTAAGCAGAAATAGAAACAGATGTACAGTATATGGACAATAACCTCAAATTTGTAACAATATACAAAATATCTTAAATGGAGGTAGAAACATATACAGTATAACAAAAAAAACCTTAAATTTGTATCAATATACAAAAATATCTTAAACAGAAGTAGAGAAATAGAAATATATAGAGAGTATAACAAAAATAACCTTAAATATGTATTCATATGCAAGAATTCATATCAATGCAAATTATTTAAAATAGTTGCTTTTTTAGTTTGAAAGTAGATTTAATAATTTACCATTTTATCCTATCATAGCTATCCCCCCTTTTCTTTTCTAAATGAGATCCTTGAGTCTAATATCTTTTGTTCATCCCCTTACCCTATAACAACTTGTAATAACCCCCTTATAAGATTACAACTATCCATAATCCTAAGAAAGACAAAAGCCACCCATCCTACCTCTTGGGAAAATGGATATCGTGTTCTTAAATTACTCTTGGCTTTTATGTCTGAAGAAGTCTTCACACAATGCCAGGCAATTTTCATCCTTAAGTGATGTAGCCAATCTTTAGGCTAGCCAGCTGTTAGTCTCTCCTACTGAGAACCAGTGGATCCTGCAAGGACAATGGAGTTTGGTGTCTCTTAATGAACAAAAGTCAGCAGCCAAGACCTGGGCTTGAGAGTCACTGATTTCTTAGGCCCAAAAGGATATGAGATGTGACTGACAGAGATGCCACGAAGGGTGTGACAGAGATGCCACGAAGGGTGTGACAGAGATGCCACGAAGGGTGTGACAGAGATGCCACGAAGGGTGTATTACTTCTTTATGTCAATTCC
The DNA here is from genome assembly GCF_950005125.1 of Chionomys nivalis. Lineage (NCBI taxonomy): Eukaryota > Metazoa > Chordata > Mammalia > Rodentia > Cricetidae > Chionomys > Chionomys nivalis. The sequence continues at coordinate 25,530,974 of NC_080090.1, read as the reverse complement.
TTTAGCTGTCAATAAAACCATCAGTAACCCAGTGCTCCCTCAGAGGATGTGATACTGGATGAGGAACTAGGGCGAAGTTACCTGGTAAACAAAATAAACATAAAACCTGAGGAAAAGTCTCTCGCTGCTCCTTCCTTGGGGCAAGGTAGCTTCATGAGCAAGTGGCTTTGGAGTGGACCTTCTCACAGAACTCATTTCCCTAGCCAGAGACCTAGGGTATAGCCCCTTGGCTTGAATCTCATTTTTATAGTGTTTGCAAGTGCTTCATTGTTCAAAATCTATATGCCTGGTCTGTGTGTAGAGGCCAAGTTCTTAGCAAGTCACTCCCGGCTAAGACCTAAGTGGGCTTTGGCCCAGACAGACCTTAGGTGTGGTTCTGGATCCCAGCTCTGCCCTGCTCCTCTCAATGGCCTTGACTAGTTGACCCCGCTTCTCAAGCCTCTGCACGTTGTCTATCCAAATCCTACCTTTGACTTTTCACTTTTCTTTTGATCAAAATAACAAAGGTTTAAAAGGGCAAAGATACTGCAAGGATGGTAATGGAAAATAGCCGGTTCTGCTCAGCACCCTGGCTCCTTGCTGCCTCCTGTTCTCTTGGCGTTCTTCCTGTGTTGTCTCTTCCTCCTTCACCTTTCTTTGTGAGAAGGAGCTCTGGTTACACTTCCACACATGCTCTCTTCATCCTTTCCATGCCTCCATGTCACGACACAGGGTCAATTAATGTTCAGTGTTTATATGTTAAAAGATATTGTATATAAACATTGTTCTCTGCTAAACCAAAAGTGGGCTTCTGTTTCCTCTCGGTTACAATCCTTTGTTTTTCCTTAAGCTGAGTTTTTATTTGTTAAAACATGATTTTACTATGTAGCTCTAATGGAATTGATTCTCGCTATATATAAACCAGGCTGGTCTAAAGTTCATGGTAATCCTCCCTCCTCAATTTCTGAATTCTAGGATTACAGATATGTACTGTAGTTTTTGTTTGTTTCGTGTGTGCATGCGTGTGTGTCTGGCAGGGCCTCACTCTGTAGGCAGAGCTGTCCTGACACTATGAAGCCCAGCTGACCTCTACTTCTGGTGATGCCCTTTGTCTTATGCCTTCTGAATGGTAGAATTACAGGCGTGAGCCACCACATCTTGCCCTTGAAATGTAACTAAGTTCCTTATTTTTTTGCTTTTGCCTGGAATTTTGGGGGATGGATATTTGTGGTTTTTTTCAAAGTCTAGAACTCTGACCAAGTACTGTAAGCTCTTCTCAAGATGTCTGAGCCCAGTGGTACTGTGGATCTCAACCATCTTGGAAATAGTGCTCTTCTAGAAACCACTCATCTTCCTGCCTGACTCTCGTCCCCTCTGCTGTACCCCGGAGTGAAGAAACTAAGTCTCAGAGAGTAGAAAGATGAGGCAGAAGTGCAGTTATGGTCATGGACTGGCTCTGACCAAAGGATTCTGCAGCCCAGCTGGGCAACAGCCCTGTGCATAGGACCATTCACTATGCAAGGTCAAGAACACAGAGCAGGGGCCTCTGATCATCCAGGCAGCGACAGGTTTTGTGTCCTTCCTAAGTGACTCTTTCTAGTGACTCCAAGACCTCTATCTCAGACAGACCTGAGAGCAGGCTAGACCATAACTTTGGCCTGACAGGGAGGTCCACGCGTTTCTAAACTTACAACATAGCTGCCTTCTACTAAATGTGCTAAACCATTCCTACCTGACTGCCAAGCTGAGGCTTCTTCCCAGGGCCACCTGCACCTTGCTTATTGCAGAGAGGGCCATTCTTGGTTACTGACGCCCTATATCTCCTCCTCCTCTTCTTTCTTTTTTTTTCTCTTCTTCTTCTTCTTCTTCTTCTTCTTCTTCTTCTTCTTCTTCTTCTTCTTCTTCTTCTTCTTCTTCTTCTTCTTCTTCTTCCTCTTCCTCTTCCTCTTCCTCTTCCTCTTCTTCTTCTTCTTCTTTTTGTTTTGTTTTATTTTGTTTTTTTAAGACAGGGTTTTTCTGGATAGCCCTTGCTGTCCTGGAACTCACTCTGTAGACCATGCTGGCCTTAAATTCAGACATCCATTTACCTTTGCCTTCTGAGTACCGGACTAAAGGTGTATGCCACCATGCCTGACTTGCTCTGCCTCTCTTCTATCCTGCAGGGCTAAGCCATGGGCCCATTGCCAAAAAGTTCCACACTACAGGTGATTCTTCTCTCTTCCTGGTCAGAAGAGGTCAATCATTGGAAACTCAAAAAGGTTTAGTCTGAGAGCCCTAGGTCCAAGGTGCCAGTCACACAATAATGCTAGTTCACACATAGGCAAGCCCCAGACTCGGTGAACCAAGTCCTTAAGGCAGTGGTTCTCAACCTTCCTAATGTTGCTATGCTTTAACACAGTTCCTCATGTTATGGTGACCCCCAACCCTAAAATTATTTTGTTGTTACTTCATAACTGTAATTTTGATACTGTTACGAATCATAATGTAACTATCTGTGTTTTCCAATGGTCTTAGGTGACCCCTGTGAAAGAATCATTCGACCCCCAAAGTGGTCTCGACCCACAGGTTGAGAGCCACTGACTTAAGGGAACCTTCTGAACTGAGAGATCTAAGGACCACCATTCAGTTACAAGACTGCTTGCCTTGGCAGCCGTTTACAATACTGCTAGGGATGTGTTCCCACAAGCCATATCTCCAGTGAGCTCTACCACCAAGTCTACCCCAGGGGCATAAGAGTGTACAAGATGCCTCTTCCTTGCCTCAAACAGTAAGAGACAAGGGGCAGGTATCCAAGGCATGCATGAGATGGAAGATGCACGGATCTCTTCATATGTATGAAGACAACTCACCAGGATTTAATCTGCATCTTGGATTTAATCAGTTAAGTAAGGAAGAAGTGTATGGTTGTCATGGCAACACTAAATTGCCCAGGACCAGGTTGGTCTCTAAGGGGGGTGGAGTGTGCAGAGCTAAGAAGCCTCTACCTCCTTGGTAGAGATTGTTTTGAAGACTAAAAAGCAATTCTTCCCATGACTCCAGCTCGGAGTAGGTGTCTGAACTGTTGGTGTAGGAACCATGGGCCAGGCTGGTCCTGCTTCCTCACTCTGAAGGGGATGTCCAAATTGCCCACACCAAATTTCAGAGGCAACCCTCTGCTCAGGGATGCTTGCCGTCCTGAAGGACTACATATCTCAGGCTGTGCCCTTATCCTGAGGGCTAGCCCCACCCGTAGAGCTCATATTTAGAGTCTTTTTTTAAAACTCCTCCTGCTTGATTTTAAGTGTTCAGCTCCCACCTGTTGCCTGGTGTGTAAGCACAGCGTGGCACATCCCCAGAGACTTATCTGAAGGATCAGAAAACCTACAGTCTCACCCAGAGTGCCAACAGCTGATACCCCGTTTACAAACACCTAGCCTTCCAGCCTGGCCCCTTCCCTTCCACTGAGCCGGAAAGAGAGCCAGCTGGGCATTCCCTTGGTCTATGCCTGGACCCAGACCTAGACAGGCAGAAGAGGAGAAGGCTGTAAAGTGGGGAAATTGTTAGGTATGTGAAGCCTTCCCTGTCCCCAGTCCCACTCCTTCTATCTCTGTTCTCCTTCTGACCAATCAATGCTCTTGGGCCCTTCGAACAATGGCCTAGCAACTTAGCAAGCCTCTGAGGCCTCTGAACCAAGCAAGTCTGGCATGCCCATCTCTGTGGTCCCTAGGGATATCTCAGGAAGGGACTCCACAGACACCTAAAACAGGAACGGATGTATTAATGGTTGACTTGGGGAGTCAGGAGTGGGAACAGAAGAAATGAAACAGCCCAGACTTGAGGAGAGGAATCTGGTTTGCTTGAGCTTGGGAGGCCTTCAATGCCACACTGAGACAAGGGTGTTTGTTTGGCTCCTCATCCCCATCTACTGTCCCTGGAATGACTTCCATCTTCCAGAAGAATCACAGGGATCTCCCAGACAGACACCTGAGGGCCCACCCACTTAGCCTACCTCGTCTGGTCCCTTAAAGGCGCTGCCTCCATGAGAGACTCAGCTGACCTTATTGTCTTTGCTGCATGGTGGTGGGCTTTCCCACTTGTCCAGTTAGTGCTAACTGGAATCGGGAAGTGTGCACGGGAGACAGGCACAGATCCGGAGCTCCGATGTCCTTGTCAGGACTTGGTGACATTGAGCTTCACCTACAACCCATGCCAGTAGCTCCAGGACAGGGCAGGCTCCCTTTTCTCTCTGAGGAGTCTTCCTCACCAAGGCTCTTCACTGGTCCCAGGTTTCTAGCTGAAGTCCGAGGGGCTCAGAGCCATTGAGAGAGGCACAGAGGAATAGGGGTATCCTGGGAGCTCCCTGCTCCTCGGTCTAGCCTAGTCAGCAGCTTGATAAAGGAAGAACTTCTGTTCCTGGTTGGTGAACACCTGCTCTTCCTCTCCCCTCAGGGAACAGGTTCAGAGGCCCTTCCTAGAGAAGTGAGACTTCCACCATGCTTCCCTGATGGAGGAAGGTCATTTGTCAATAAACAAACTGCCTTGGCCCATTTGATAGGCCATCCCTTAGGTGGGTGAAGTAGACAGAATAGAATGCTGGGAGGAAGAGGAAGTGAGCTCAGATGCAGGGCAGCTCCTCTCAGAGACAGACGCCATGCCCATGTGCTCCAGGGCAGACTCGATGAAGCTCCGACCCAGGATGGACGTAGGCTAGAATCTTCCCAGTAAGCGCTCCTTGGGGTGCTACACACATTATTAGAAATGGGCTAGTCCAGGTGCGAGAGTCAGCCGAGAAGAGGCTAGATATAATGGGCCAAGCAGTGTTTAAAAGAATACAGTTTGTATGTTGTTATTTCGGGGCATAAGCTAGCTAGGCGACCAGGAACTGGGGCTGGCCTCGAACTCACAGAGATCCGCCTGCCTCTGCCTTCCGAGTGCTGGGATTAAAGGCGTGCGCCACCACCGTGGACATTCTTGCTGTTTCCAGTGGAGTGCTGTTACAGACTGTACAGACACACATGCCCCTTCCTGCGCAGTGCAGGCCCCTCCCTGAGGCTGTCTCCAGGTTCTGGGATTTGAGCTGCCGAGTTGTGTGGAAGACGTGTAGCATTGCGCTCTAAAGAACCTGTGTCCTAGCCGGCCTTTAATCCCCGCAGAGGCAGGCGGAGCTCTTGTGAGTTCAAGGCCAGTCTGGTCTACCAGAGTGAGTTTCTGGGCTGGAGAGATGGCTCAGCTGTTAAGAGAACTAACTACCTGCTCTTCCAAAGGTCTTGAGTTCAAATTCCCAGCAACCACATAGTGGCTCACAACCATCTGTAATGAGATCTGGTGCCCTCTTCTGGCCTGCAGGCAAACATGCAGACAGAATACTGTATACATAATAAATAAATAAATCTTAAAAAAAAAAAAAAAAGAGCGAGTTTCCAGGACAGACACTCCAAAACTACAGAAAAACCTTGTCTCAAAAAACAAAACAAAAAAAGCACATAGGTTAGAAATCCTCAAATGATAAAATTACTTAGTGATCATTTGAATATTGTAATTAGGTTTATTTGAGTTTATATGTGTACATGTGGAGGTCAAAGAACAACCTGTGGAAACCGGTTCTCTTCTCCTACCATGAGAATCCTGGGGACAGAGCCTGCATCATCAGCCTTAGTGGAGGACACTCTTATCTGCTGAGTCATCTTGCCTCTGGCCCTTATTATTTTTGTTTTGTTTTCACTTTTCTTTATTAAACTAATCTTTAAATTTATTTTATTTTTATCTTATGTGTATGAGTTTTCACCTGCAGGTATGTGTGTACCACTTATGTGCCTGCCACGCTTGGAGGTCAGAAGGGACCAACAGACTCTTGGAACTGGAGTTACTAGTGGTTATGAGCCACCTAGATGTCTGCACGCAGTCAATGCTGGAGCTGTCTGGGCAGCCTGTCCTGAAACAGAGCCTATTAGCGCCAGACTCCAGAAAATCCTGCAGATTTGAGTCAGGAGCCTATCAGGTTCCCTCCGTGAGACTGGGCCTACCTCTACCCAGCCTGAGGTTCCTGCCTAACAGTTTTTATGTCTGGCTGAAGTTGTGACAGACATGACCTGCATGAGCTAAACCTAACTAGGGGTTACTGTCCCAAAGTGACACACTTGAAAAAGATGGCTTTTCCTGACCTCTGGCTCTTTGTGAGAAAATCACATTCCTTCTCTTCAGAAACTGGGCAAAAAAAGATCTTAGGGAGCCAAAGTAGGGAGGTAATAGGCAGCTGCTGGCAAGTCAAGCCTGGTCCTTAGAGTTCAGTACGGCTAAATTCTGCGAGAGGCTCGGGGCCTTTGGGGCTGTCTCAGACACCCCTAAGCTCAGTCATTTTTCCTGCCCTCTCACAGAGAACCTGAGAATTCCTGGCTAGTAGCCACCAAGGAAAGCCTCTACGGAAATAGACTGAAGATGGGAACGACCTCTTGGGAGTCTTGAGCTCACCTCACTGTGACTACAGAAGGACCTGCCTGGGAGAAGGTGACCAGAGAAAGCATGCAGGGGAAAGGATGGAGCTCAAGCTTTCTGTTGCTGTCGCTCTTGAGAGCTGCACTGGAGAATGTCCAGGGCTCAGCGGGTAGGCAGATCATAGGAAGGTAGCTTTTGAATCTGTTCTGCCATCTGTAAAATGGACAATATACTGCCTACCGCCCACGTCTATGGTAAGGATTAAGAATCCATTAGAGAGCTGATTGGTGGTGCACACCTTTAATTCCAGCACTTAGGAGGCAGAGGCAGGCAGCTGTCTGTGAGTTTGAGGCCAGCTTGATCTACAGAGTGAGTTCTGGGACAGCCAGGGCTATACAGAGAAACCCACAGAGAAACCCATCTCCAAAACCAAAACCAAACCAGAGTCCATTGAGGGCATAACATCTAATACAACATAGTATACACAAGCAACTTCTTGTTTTTGAGACAGAATAGCACTGTGTAGTTCTGTCTGTCCTGGAACTCTATGTATGCTAGGCTGGCCTCCAGTTTACAGAGATCTGCCTGCTTCATCATCCGGGGAGCTGGGATTAAAGGTGTGTGTCACTGTGCTAGCTCATAAGCAACTCTTTTGTGTGTGTATGTGTGTGTGTGTGTGTGTGATGTTTTTTGAGACAGAGTTACTCTGTATAACAGTCCTGGAGCTCACTTTGTAGACCAGACAGGCCTCAGATTCACTGAGATCCACGTGCCTCTGCCTCCCAAGTGCTAGGATTAAAGGCGTGTGCTCCCACTGCCCAGCTCATAGGCAAAACTCTTAATCAGAAAGCCTAAGTGTTTATCAGGAGCCCAAAGAATGGAGACCATTGTCTTAGTTCCTGTTCAGATGTGTGCCCAGATCTGTGGGTGCTTGTGTACATCTGTACGCTCATGCTCACTGCTCTGCGTGTGATGTTTTCACACGTGGCGCACCAGGACAGCACATGTATGCGTGTGCCCTTGGGTGCTTTCTCCTGCAGAGGCAGTACTCAGAAAGTAGCAGGTATGTAGAGTCTGAAGTTCGCCAGTGTTTGGAAGAAGGAAAAAGTAAACAGAAAGAAGACACAGTGGGGAGAATGGGACTAGCTTAGCCTAAACAGGATACTGTTGTTCAGGTTGCTGAGATCCCCTTTCTGTCCTCATGTGCCACACAAGAAAGTACTGGACTAAGTGTCTTGAGCAAGGTTGCCTTCAGCTGGCAATCATGCCCCACCCCAGACCTCAGAAAAACCCAGGCTCGGAACTGGGCATATACTCAGTTGGTAGTGTTTGTCTAGTGTGCATACATCCCAGGTTTAATCCCCAGCACCACAGAAGACCGGTCATGGTCATGCCTGCCTCTAATCTCAGCACTTGGTAGATAAAGGCAGGAGGCTCAGGAGTTCAAAGTCATTAGTAGCTACATAGGGAATCTGAGGCCAGCCTGTGATGCGTGGCTCACAACGAAAAGTAAAAAGGGAAATTTTGTGTCTGGCAGTGGCACGTGGTGTCTCTCCTCCTTTACTCTTAGCTGCAGGTCTGTTGGTCCCTCCAGCTGTGATGGCTACAACTGTAATAGGAGGTATATTGACGAGTTGCCATAAAAGGCACTGGTGTACCGGGGATAAAAGTCTCTCAAATTGCTGTAACCCTGTTGTTTGTATGTTTATGACCTCATTCGCTAGCCAGCGGCTTACAGATTCTGGTGTCCCAACTCTGCACCTGGAGGTGCAGGTCCCCATCCAGAGTCCTGAAGGGTGGAAGGGTGCAGACCCGGAGTGGGGCCTGAGAGGCTTCTCTGGGAGCATGCCCTGGAGGCCTTCCTTCCTTCCTTCCCTCCCTCCTTCCTTCCTTCCTTCCTCCTTCCCTCCCTCCATTCCTTCCTTCCTTCCTCCTTCCCTCCCTCCTTCCTTCCCTCCTTCCCTCTCTCCCTCCATTCCTCCTTCCTTCCCTCCTTCCCTCCCTCCATTCCTCCTTCCTTCCCTCCTTCCCTCCCTCCATTCCTCCTTCCTTCCTTCCTTCCTTCCTTCCTTCCTTCCTTCCTTCCTTCCTTCCTTCCTTCCTTCCTTCCTTCCCTCCTTCCCTCCTTCCCTTCCTCCTTCCCTCCTTCCCTCCCTCCCTCCCTGTCTGCCTGCCTTCCTTCCTTTCCTTCCTTCCTCCCTCCTTCCTTCCTTTCTTCCTTCCTTTTTTATACTTTACTGAGGAATAGTGTGCACCTGCTCAAATGCATGAAACCATTGGTAGTCGACTGGGTGACTGACTAGCCCCACGCCATGTAACTATTGACCCGAGCAGGGTCTGCCACTCTGGGAGACTCCTTTGTGCCTTTTTTTACTGGCAGTGTCCTTGGCCCCAGAAGTACACTTCATGTGGTCTCTACCCCCAAAAGTCAGTTTTGTCATCCCAAGACTTCAGCTAAAGGTAGTCAGCTCTTCTGTTTCCGACTTATTTGAGCAATGTGGCTTTATTCGGATCCATTCTTTTTGCCCTGTGAGACAGGCTTCTTGTCACATCTGACGCTCATAGCTGTCAGAGTAGGTGACCCACACTTGCTGGTTTAGTCTCCTGATGCCTGTGTAGGATATTTATGAACACAACTGTTCTGAATATTCCTGTACAAGTCCGTGTGTGCAAATGCACAATTGTTTTTGCATATATATGTTGTGTGTGTGCATGAATAAATGCATGTTCATATGGATGTGCATGCATATGAGTGCATGTGTTTACGTGTAGAACAGAGGTTGACATCCATGGTCTTCCTTGATTGTTCCTTACCTTATATTTTGAGCCAAAGCTTGCTGATTCAGCTAATCTAGCTGGTCATCTTGCTTCTGGAATCTCATCTCTGCCTCCCAAACTCTGGGCTGACATACTTTGGGTGCTGAGAATCTGTATTCTGGTCTTCATGTTTTGTGACAAGCACTTTACCCACGGACCCATCTCAGGGCTCCTTTAAAATAGCACTTTTATTGATTTTTTTGAGAATTTAATATATGTACAAATATTTTGTTATTGTTTTGAGACAAAATCTCTCTTTTTAGTCCTGGAACTCACTTTGTAGACCAGGCTGGTCTGGAACGCACAGATATCTACCTATTTCTGCCTTCCGCGTGCCACCATGCCCAGTTATATACAAAGTGTTTTGATCAGAACTATTTTCTTCCCCATCTAACTCCTCCAGGGTCACTATCGATTACGTGTTCTCCTCAAGTTCATGTTCTCTCATGTTTAATAACCCGCAGTCCGCCTACTGCTGCCCATATACCTGAGAGTGTCAGAGCATCCGCTCAAGCATGGACAACTCACCAGTAGTCACCTCTGCAAAGAAAAATAACCCTCCCCCAACAGTCCTAGCCCTCCCCCAGCAGTCCTAGCCCTCCCCCAGCAGTCCTAGCCCCTCCCCAGCAGTCCTAGCCCTCCCTCAGCAGTCCTGGCCCTCCCCCAACAGTCCTAGCCCTCCCCCAGCAGTCCTGGCCCTCCCCCAGCAGTTCTAGCCCCTCCCCCAGCAGTCCTAGCCCTCCCCCAGCAGTCCTATCCCCTCCCCCAGCAGTCCTGGCCCTCTCCCAGCAGTCCTAGCCCCTCCCCCAACAGTCCTAGCCCTCCCCCAGCAGTCCTATCCCCTCCCCCAGCAGTCCTGGCCCTCTCCCAGCAGTCCTAGCCCTCCCCCAGCAGTCCTAGCCCTCCCTCAGCAGTCCTAGCCCTCCCTCAGCAGTCCTAGCCCTCCCCCAGCAGTCCTAGCCCTCCCCCAGCAGTCCTAGCCCTCCCCCAGCAGTCCTAGCCCTCCCCCAGCAGTCCTAGCCCTCCCTCAGCAGTCCTGGCCCTCCCCCAGCAGTCCTGGCCCTCCCCCAGCAGTTCTAGCCCTCCCTCAGCAGTCCTGGCCCTCCCCCAGCAGTCCTAGCCCTCCCCCAGCAGTCCCTAAGCTGGGGTGGGGGCTTTGTGAGCTCTTTCTCTAACCAAGCCGGAATTTTGGCTGGTTTGATGTTGTGTAGGTCTAAGCATGGAAGCACAGCTTCCTGAGCACAATGGCCATGACAGGGACAGAGAACAACAACATTATGTTCTCTTACCCCTTCTTCTATGATATTCCCTGAGTCTTGGGTGGCAGGTGCGCTGATACTAAGGTCTTTATCTAGGCAAGCGCCCTAACATCAAGCCACACCCCCCATCCTTTTAAATTAAGAAAGAAAAGTTTGAATGAGGGGTTTGCTGCATTGCTCAGGTTGGCCTGGAACACAGCCATCCTGCCCAAGCCTCCAAAGCAGCTAAGATTATAGGCACATGCCGGTACACGGGGCCACATCCTGCATGGTGGTGGTGGTAGCGATTTTTACAGGGCCTATGCCTCGGCTGGCCCTAAGGAAAACTGTATGTGGGTGAAATGCGCGTGTTCTGTTGGTTATAAATTATACCTGAAAACAAAGGCGTGTGTGTGGTGACCATGGAGGTTGAGGAAAACAGCACAGGGGCCACATTCGGCATAAGGGCCACCAGTCCGTGTCATCTGTAACCAGTCACCATATGTATTTCTCATGCTACTTAATCCAAATAATATCCACAAACAATAAACTCACTCCATGTGTGTGTGTAAGGGGTATCTGTGGGCGCACATGTGTGCACATGTAAGCATACGCACATGTGTATAGATCACAAACAGTAAACTCACTCCATGTATTGTGTAAGGGGTATCTGTGGGCACACATGTGTGCACGTGTAAGAATATACACATGTGTATAGATCCACAAACATTAAACTCACTCTGTGTGTGTGTAAGGGGTATCTGTGAGCACACATGTGTGCACGTGTAAGCATACGCACACGTGTATAGATCACAAACAGTAAACTCACTCCATGTGTGTGTGTAAGGGGTATCTGTGGGCACACACGTGTGCACGTGTAAGCATATGCACATGTGTATAGATCACAAACAGTAAACTCACTCCATGTGTGTGTAAGGGGTATCTGTGGGCGCACATGTGTGCACATGTAAGCATATGCACATGTGTATAGATCACAAACAGTAAACTCACTCCATGTTGTGTAAGGGGTATCTGTGGGCACACATGTGTGCACGTGTAAGAATATGCACATATGTATAGATCATAAACAGTAAACTCACTCCATGTGTGTGTGTAAGGGGTATCTGTGGGCACACATGTGTGCACGTGTAAGAATATGCACATGTGTATAGATCCACAAACAGTAAACTCACTCTGTGTGTGTGTAAGGGGTATCTGTGGGCACACACGTGTGCACGTGTAAGCATACGCACATGTGTAGAGATCACAAACAGTAAACTCACTCCATGTTGTGTAAGGGGTATGTGTGGGCACACATGTGTGCACGTGTAAGCATATGCACATGTATATAGGGGACAGAGCACATCTGGTGCTGTTCCCGCAGTGCCATCCTCCTGGTTTTGTTTTATTTAATTAATTGATAAATGCATTTTTATTACCGTGTGTGGACATGACACACAAGGGATGTATATGTGCAGAGATCGAAGAACAATTTCGTGGGGCTTCCCTTCCCACCTTTCTGTGACCTGGGACTCGAGCTGGCGTTTCCAGGCTTGTCTGGTTAGCTCTTCCATGCTCTGAGCCCTCTCAGCAGCACATAGGCTGAGCCCAGTGGTCTCCGTCTCCACATCTCCAGCACTGGGATTACAGGTACATGCTGCCATTGTCCTTGCTTTTGTATGTGGGATCTGGGTATGAAAGTCAGGTACTTAAGAGTTTAGCTTTACTTAGAACTTAAGGCCAGTGTGGGCTACAATGATCTCCGAGGGGGGGGGGAGGGGAAGAGAGAGAGAGAGAGAGAGAGAGAGAGAGAGAGAGAGAGAGAGAGAGAGAGAGAGAATAAAAAAGATTAATGATAAAGTCATGGAAAAATTGTGATTATGAATTCTCTCTCCCTTCCTAAATACAAAGAGAGGGCTGTGGGTATAAAGCGGGTACTCACTGGGTTTGCTGTACTTAAGGATAGAAAATGGGATTTGGGCCAGGCAGTGGTGGTGCAGGCCTTTAATCCCAACATTCGGGTGGCAGAGGTAGGCAGATCTCTGTGAGTTTCAAGGCCAGCCTAGTCTGCAGAGCGAGTTCCAGGACAGGTTCCAAAGCTACATAGGGAAACACAAAAACAAAACAAAAACGACCAACCAACCAACCAAACAAACAAAAAACAAGAAAAAGAAAATGGGATTTGGGAAATGTGCCTGTCCCAATGCTCCAAGGTAACTGACTGGGGATGAAGCAAGCCAAAAATCCTTTAGGAAGAGGACAAGAGAGAGAGAAGTGGGGCCAAATCAGTTTTTCCTTTCAGGTCATGTCTCTTTCCCTCCCCCTTCCACTTTCTCTTTTTCCCCTCCCCTCTCTTTCCTTCTATCTGCCCCCCACCCCACCCCACTACAGCTCCAACTCCAGTGTTAGGAATGAAACACAGAGTCATTTTTTGATTGTTTTGTTTTCGGAGACAGGATTTCTCTGTGTAGCCCTAGCTGTACTGAAACTCACACTGTAGACCAGACTGTACTCGAACTCACAGAGGTCTGTCTGCCTCTGTGTCCAGAGTGCTGGGATTAAAGGTGTGTGTCACCTCTCTAGGGTAAAAGGGCCAGTAAAAGAAATACACCCTGACCCTGAGACCAGAGCCAATTCACTGCCCCTGAAAAAGGGCCACTGAAAGAAATATGCTTTGGCCCTGAAACCAGAGCTTAAGAAACACATGGTGCCACTGACCAAGGTAGCACAAAACCCAACCAATCCCTGAGCACAAAATCCAGACAATCTCTGAGTTTGTTCTTGCTCAGGGATTGAAATCCAGCCATTCCCACCCTCAAATCTTCACCCTGGGGGAAAAAAAAAAACTCTGCCCCTAGCCCCTAAGAAACACTATATAGGCCCTGTACCTGGTCAGTTTGGGGCTGCCTTTTTCTACCCTAGCAGAGGTAGTGGAGCGGGCAGAGAAGTAACAACTTCCTCCTGAGCAGAGGCAAAGCTGCTGCATCTCTGCAGGGACATCTCCTTAGCAGCGCAGAGTACCAGAACTGCTAGTTCCAGCAGGGAAACCATCCCCCTGGGAACAGGCCTGACTTCCAACTTTTCCCTTCAGAGTTGTAAAGTAATATAACCACCATCCGGTCAAAATGCAGAGCTTTGAGTATTCTGGGAAATCTACTACGGACCTATGTCCTCAGTCCCCGCAAGTCAATTATTTAATTCTGATGTGATTTACAGTTTGCAGAGTGCGTTCTTGGATTCTCAGGACTTGGCAAGATAGGAGGTTTCATCCCTGGTTACAGAGATGAGGAAACTGAGCGTCCACAAAGAGAGTTCCACAGAAGGTCTGAGAAAAACTGACTAAATCCAAACTTGACCTCACGCCGTCTACCTCTGAACCTATTACTTTCTCTTCTACATGGTACAGACAATGGCGGTGGTAATACATTGGCAGGTGCCAAGACAAGGATATGGAGCAGGGTAGGTGTCAGAGGTCATTTAGCAATGGCCTGTGACTTCCAGATCAGCAGGCTACCAAGCCATCAGCAGAGAGCGTCATGCAGTAAGTGGGACTTTTTGGTAGCAGTCACATGCTCACTTGGGTGACTGGTCGTGGGGAGTCACTATGTGACCTGCCTTTCTTGGGGTGTCTGTAGGAAGCAGACTGGCAGTAACAGTGGTGAGCCACTGGTTATTGACAGCAGATTCTAGCAGGTTGGGAAGAATCTGATGAATCAGGAATGCTTTTCTGTTCCCTGGGTCCAGACCTCACATTCTCACTTGGTACCAAGTCCCAAGTTGATATCTACTACCTGTGAGTAGGCGTGGCTTTGGGAAGAGAGGTTTGCTTGGGGGGGGGGGATCTAGACCCTTGGCCCCTGAGGGCACGGTAAGTGGCAGATTGTCAAGGTTCCTCAGGGGAATGCCAGCCTCTGCTCCTCTTTTGTTTGGTTTTTGTTTTTTCTGTGTAGCCCTGACTTTTCTGGGATTCTCTCTGTAGTTGGAGATCCAACTGCATCTGCCTCCTGAATGCTGGGAATAAAGGTGTGTGCCATCACCGCCGGACACCCGCCTCTGTTCTTAAGTGCTGCCATCTGATAGGCTAGTTGTTGTATCTACTGTCCCCTCTCCTGGCTCACGCTCAATGATGAGTCAAGCATGTCCCTTCTCTTAGGAGACTGTTGTCTTTGTCCGAGGTCAGAGAAAGAGAGGTATAGACTGTCAATGGAACTAGCAGAGAGGAAGAGAAGGAAGGCAGAAGGGAGGGAGGGAGGGGGAAGCCTGACTCACTCGCATATTTAGATGGAGTAATCAGAGGCCTAAGGAATTAATTACCTCATTAAAGAGGTACTGGAACAATGAGATGATGGTAACTATGGGAAGGTGAATGCAGGAGGCAGGATGGAGTGTGCCAGTCGGTGCCCCGTGGCAGGAAGGGTTGTGCCATACTCATGGGAGGGAAAGGAAATTGCTGCAGCTGAAACACTGTCTCTGGTGATCAAGTTGGCAAACACTGGTACAGCTGATTAAGTGGGCGAGTGGGACGCAGTGGAAGAAGGAACGGGGCCAATCCCACAGTAGCTCCAAGTGAAGCTCTCTGATTTATACAAAGTACACCAGGAAACTTTGGTGGACCTTTATGGGGGGGTATTATGACCATAAATCAGGCTGCCATGTTACCCTGTCTTCATGTGTCTCCTCAATCAACCACCCCAATCCAAGTTTCCCAGTGGCGGAGGAGCTGGGGCTGCTGAGATGGTTCAGTGGGTTAGGGTGCTGTAGCCGCCAAGCTTGCTGATCTGAATTCAAGCCTCGAAATCTACATGACTGAAAGAGGGAACCAACTTGTCCTCTGACCTCCATACAGTGCCATGGCACACACCCACACCTGTACCCCTCCCCCCAGTAAGTGAACACATAGTTTTAAAAGGGTTGAGGAACTAGCAGCCCTTGTGGCCTAACTTTGTCTCTCATTGCGGATGACCTGAAATCTCCTAGTTTGTTCTAGGGAAAACACCCATGACCTTTCTGGAGGGACCTTGGAAGGGTTATGCACCCACATCCACACAGGTGCAACAAAAGACAAGTGTTCAGATGGAAATTTCAGCAGTTCCTTGTCGCCCTTGCCCTTCTTCATTAGGTGAGCAGTAGAGAAATACTGGTGGCAACAAGGGACTTGGCTTCTGAGGATTTGAATACATTAAAAGCCTAAGTAGGTCCTGGTTAGAAAAATGAAATGTTATAGAGTATTTGATCTGTTGAAATAAGTTCAGCCGGGTGGTGGTAGTGCATACCTTTAACCCCAGCACTTAGGGAGGCAAAGGCAGGTGGATCTCTGGGTTCGAGGCCAGCCTGCTCTACAGAGTGAGTTCCAGGACAGCTAGAGATACCCTGCCTCCAAAAACAAAAACAAACAAACAAAAAAAAAGAAGTAAGTTCCTAGATTAATGTAACTCCATGTCAGTTGTAACT
Source organism: Chionomys nivalis (assembly GCF_950005125.1). Lineage (NCBI taxonomy): Eukaryota > Metazoa > Chordata > Mammalia > Rodentia > Cricetidae > Chionomys > Chionomys nivalis. The sequence continues at coordinate 25,515,078 of NC_080090.1, read as the reverse complement.
CTCTCTCTCTCTCTCTCTCTCTCTCTCTCTCTCTCTCTCTCTCTCTCTCTCTGTGTATGTATGGAGACAGGGCCTATGTAGCTAGCCCTGGCTGATCTGGAACTTGCTATATAGACCAGCCTGGCTTTGAATTAACAGAGATCTGCCTGTCTTTGCCTCCTGAGTTCTAGGATTAAAGGTCTGTGCCATCGGGATTGGACTACTTTTCTGGAGTCTCCCAGGTGCTGGGCCTACAGGCCATATAGCATCACTCCCAGCTCCAACCTTAGTATTGATACCTTTAGCTATCATCATCATCATCATCATCATCATCATCATCATCAGTGTTAGAGTACAGAGAAATGGGTTTCATTGTTACATTTTCATACATATACTTCTCTGAAACAGAAAACATGATTGCCAGCAGTAGCCAACATTAAGGATTTACTGAGTGCCAACCAGTGAGCTTGTGAGATTGTGTTACTTGATCCCCATTTACAGACCCAAACTGTAAGGCCTGGGGCAGTAACTTGCCAAGGTCACAGGGCTGCACGGTGTTGAACCTGGTTTATCCTCCAAGCCCATGTTTTTTCTTTTTAGATTTATTTTACTTGTAATTATGTGTCTCTATGTGGGCACGAGTGTAAGTGCTGAGGCACTGGATAACCTGGCACTCAAGCATAGGCAGCTGTGAACTCCATATGGGTGCTGGGAACTGAACTGTCGGTCCCCTGCAAGGGCAATATGCACTGTTAACTGTGAGCCACCTCTCTGGCCCTCACAAGCAGTGCTCTTAACCCTCATCTACGCCTTTAATCCCAGCACTCGGGAGGCAGAGGCAGGCGGATCTCTGTGAGTTCGAGACCAGCCTGGTCTACAGAGCTAGTTCCAGGACAGGCTCCAAAGCCACAGAGAAACCCTGTCTCGAAAAACCAAAAAAAAAAAAAAAACAAAAAAAAAAAAACAAAAAAAAAAACCCTCATCTAATTACCCTAGAATGTGTATGGGTATGTAAACCAGTGCTATTCAAGAAGAACTGACCCCCGTCAGATGTAAAAACTTATTTTTCAAAGAACCAATATTTATAACTATACAGTATTTACTGAAACCAAGGTGTATGGGAGGAAATGGAGGATTCTGAAATACACAAGCTGAAAGCAAAAGTGTAGCAAACAAGTAGGTTTTGCTAAGCAAAGAACAAGATGATAATTATTTAATAAATGGAGACTGTACAAACAATAACCATTGTGATAGAGGTGAATTAAATCCACATTTTACTCCCAAATACAGCAGAAATAAAGTTGGACAGGTGATCATAAAATAACAAAATATTCAAATAAATTATACAAGCTAGCAGGTGGGTTACATAAAAGCTCACTGTCAGCATCCAAACAAGCAAATAACAACAACAACAACAACCAGAGGACTAGAATGACAAATGAACTGTAAACTAAAACGAAAAGGAACATCAGGCTGGGCAATATTTGCATCAAAAACAAAAGCAAAACATCTTTAACAGAAAAAAAAAGGCGTGTGTAAAGTTAGAAGAGATTCAGCTCCTCAAGACAATGGATATGAACCACAGGTCATTCACAGAAGGGGAAATATAGAGAGCAAATGGGGACATTTTGAGTGTTTAGTTATTCAAGAAATGTCAAATAAGGTAATCTTGATAGCTGAAGATTATTAATATAGCCATTATTAATGTAGGGGAGAAAAGATGTCACTCAGTATTTAGAAACATACATTAAATTCCTTAAGCTGTTCCTGGCTGATGAGAACAAGTGGGGCAATACAGGGCCATTCGCAGCTTCTCAACTGAAAACTTCTCCACTCCTAGAAATTAATACCCACGTGTAGAACTCAAGGATATGCAAGCAGATAACCGCAACGAAATAAAACAAAAAATGTAGGAAATGCATACATTAAAAATGATCATGCAAACAAAACATGTTAGTGAAAGTAGAAAATAAAAGAAAATGTGTGCTTGCAAGCATGCAGAAGTATCTATGCAGAAGGTTTTGTTTGGGAACGTCCAATTGTGTAGAAACGGATATTCTTTCTACATTCTTTTCTTGTTACCTTGTCTTTTCAGTGGTACTTACAAAAAAAAAAAATCATCTGGATTTTGTAATATGGGTTTTTCCTAAGGTGGCCAAAACCAGAATGATGCCTAGTGTAAAGCTCCCAAGACATTGTGTGTGGGGTGCGTGTCTGTGTGGGCGCCTCTTTGCTCAGAGGCAGGATCCCTGACTGACCATCTAGGGCTGGAGAGTCTGGTCTCACGAGTGCTGGGTTTCCCTTCTGAGGGAACTTTCTGGAGCAGGTGTGTGTGCGTCCTACTGACACCTGTGCTTGCAGTGGAGGGTTGAGTCGCCGAACCGAACTGCCCGTGGGCACCTCCGGATTCGAGACTGATCTCTGGAGATCTTAGGTCACCCTGTGCCTCCAGAGCAAGCCTGGACACCTGGTAAGCCGAGGTGCTCGAGTCACATTTGATAGAGCTAAGTAAGCACTAGAGTGCCCTGCTAGGTCTCAGAGGGACACGCGAGGTTGCCGATGTGGCCGGGGCGGCGGGCGCAGCCCTTTCGGCAGCGGCACGCGCCCATTGGGGACCTGCCGAGCCGCTGCCTCTCTGCTAATGCCATCTTGCTCGAGGTGGTCACGTGCGGGCTACAGTGGCGCGCTACGCCCGGGATGGACGGATCAGGGACTTCGGGTCCCGCCAAGCCGCTCTGCCCAGAAGCCAAGGTGAGGTCTTTCTCTCCAAAAACCCAAGCAGGGGCCAGGACGCGCCTCTGCATCCCGAGAGCTACGCTCCCGACCGCGCTCAGTTCACGGCGCCGTCGGGGATCAGAGGCCCACGGCGCGCCGCCCCGGCCTCGCGGGCGTCCTCGGCGACGTGCCGGCTGGGGACGCGACCAGAGCAATGGACCCAGGCCCGCGGACGCCTCCTCTCCCGTGCAGCTCCAGTCCCGCGAGCCGGCGGTGGCGGCAGCGGGGAGGTCGGGCCGTGAGCGCCCCACGCTAGAGGCGAGGGGAGCGGGTCGCCCGGAGGATCGCGGAGCTGGGGGGCGGGGGGGGTGGGGGGCGCGGGCGCATGCGCTCTGCGTCCATGCCATATTGGAATGAGTCGGAGCGCGGAGCGGCGCCGCCGCCTCCGCCGGAGCGCGGGTGCAGGGGGGGCGGGGAGAGCTGCCGGCCGCCCCGCTCTGCCGGGCCCAGCAGGAAGGAGGGCGCGAGCAGGCGGGCGGCGCGAGCGGAAAAGGCGCCCCGCGCGGGCGAGCGCAAAGAAAAAAAAAAAAAAAAAAAGGAAAGAAAGAAAACGAGCGAGCGAGCCAGAGGGGAGGGAGAGCGAGCGAGCGAGCGCGCGCGCGAAAACTCCGTCAGGTAAAAAAGCGGCGCGACCGGCTGGGCCTTCCCGCGCGGGCGGCGGCCTGAGGGGCGGTGCGGCTCTGTCCCAGAGAGGCCGAGCAACTTTGCCAGCGGGAACCGCCGGGACCCGGCGGGGGGCGTCCGCGCGGCTGGAGGCGCCAACGGGCGGCGGCGGCTTGTGGGGCGGGGGTACGGCGGGGGGTAACGCGGCGCCGGCGCGCGGCCTGGCGCGGTCCCGAGGTTCGGCGCGCCGGCCGCCGGGGCTACGGGGACGCGCCCGGGCACCTCGCGGCCGCGGCGGAGGCTGGTGGCCCGGGGCGAGGGGACCGGCGAGCGGCGCGCGTCGGTACACAGCTGGGCGCGGGAGGCCGAAGTGGCCGGGTGGCAGCATCGGGCGCCCAAGTTGCGGGCTCCGGTCTCCCCGTCCCCAGCTCCCCGTCGAGCGCCCTCCCGCCGAGCCCCCGCGGACCCGCCCCCCCCCCCCGGGCTCGCTCCGGGCGGGGCGCGAACCCGCAGCCCGCGCGGCCGCTCAACTTCGCAGGGCCCAGGCAGCAGCCGCGCGGTGGCCGAGCGTCTTTGCCTCCGCCGCAACCGGTGGCTCCGGCCTCCCCGGCGCTGCGGATCGAGAGGCGCCGCCGCCCGACCCCCCGCGCGGACCCGTGGTCAGCGTCCCGAGGCCACTCGGCAGGTCCGTGACCGTTTCGATTTCTGTTCCCGAGTCTTGTTTTGTTCGCCGTAAAGACGACTGGAGGGACGAGCCGAGCGTCCTGCGAAGCAAGGCCTGCTGTTTGCGGAGCAGAAAAGCCTTGTGAGATGAGAAATAAATTCCCGCGGAAAGGATGGACGTCGTGTTAAGTTTTTCCCAAGACGCCAGCTGTTCGCGTGGGGTCTCGCACTAAGCTGTCAAGCCCAGGTCACCCCTAGAGCTTGCTGTGCGCCCAGAGTGGGCTGGGACGCTTCTGTCTCTAGTAGGGCTTTTTTACTTGGTGGGAGCTCTTCCCGGCGGGTCACTCAAAGCCGTTAATGACCACAGTGGTGTCTGGTGAGTCCTGTATTCATCAAAAGGATTTGAAGGAAGTGAGATGCATTTTGTCAATATCTGCGTATGTCCTCTCCCGAATCACGATTTTTAAGATGCCATGCTTAACTTTATTTCATCTGAAGCAAAATGCCTGAGCATGTAACTGTTGGCTTGTCAGCTGTCTTGATAGGGTGGAAGATGAATGTGTTTTCATAAATCCATATTGGGGCCTGTTAACTCGTGGCAGATGTTGAGCGTTTCTAGGCCACAGGTAGATTCAGAGTTCAGATTTGTTTGCAACGTCACGAACATAGCGGCCAGTTGGAGCTAGAGGGGAAACGGTTGTGTTATTACATTGTTGACAGGCTACCTTATCTTGGGATAGGTTTCTACCCAGTGGAGATTTGATTTTCCTTGTTTGCAAAAGTAGGATAAGTAGATCACCAATCTTTTGGTTCTAAGATTTGGAGACTTCTTAAAATGGGATTTAAGCGTTTCGAAAGCCCTCACGATATGTGTCTTTATAAAAGTAGATTGGAAAAGCCATCTTGTTAGCTATAGCCAGGATAATTTTGTGAATTTTATTTGGACATGGGCATTTAGAGATGGCCTTTCAATCCACTTAAGAAATTAGCTTTTGGGGGCTGGATTGCTCAGCGGTTAAGACCACTCACTGACTGTTCTTCCGGAGGACCCGAGTTCAATTCCCAGCACCCATGTGGCTCACAACTGTCTGTAGCTCCAGTTCTAGGGGACTCAACACCCTCACACAGACATATATGCAAGCAAAACACTAATGCACATAAATAAAAATTTTAAAGTGTTTTAAAAATAAAAAATTGCCTTTTAACAGTAAAGTCCTAAGAGGACAGTGCAGCTTTGTTTTGCTTACGTATGTCCTGATGGCCACATACACATTAATAAATGGAAGATTTTCAGCCCCCACCCCCAAAGGGTTTCCTGGAATTAAGTAAACACCTGCCCCTTCCCCAAGACAACCACCATTCTTCTATCCCAGCCAGTGAATTTTCCCTCATAGCAAGATCTCTTAGAATGTGAAAGGGGCAGTATTAATAACTGAAAAATAGCCCGTATGTGACCTTGGTGTTGGGGGCAGTTTAGTTATGATGCTGTGTTTTTGTAATGCTGTAGGCCTTTCCAGTATCTACAGTGTCTTAGTATTCTGACCTTTGATCTTTGTGGTCTGAAGGACATTTTAGCTGAGTAGGATTTGGTGTGTTTGAATTGTGTTTCTGGGAGTTTTTATGTTCACAGTTGAAGTTACATTATTGTATCACTGCCCATTTGGGGATACAGATATATCTGTAGAGAATAGGTTTGAAGGAAGAACCATGGATTTTCTCAACAAGTTAGAGTTTAAGGTGTCAATCAGTAGGTGAGTTAATTCCTTAAAGCATAGAATTTGCAAAGAAAATTGAATGAGAATTGATTTTTTTAAAGTCCAGTGAATTAATAATATGGGTATAAAGATTTAACAACCTTCTAAATGACAGCAGTTAACTTGATTTATGCATGGAGGATGTACACCTGGTTTATCAAATCATTAAAAGTCCAACAGTAAAAGCAAGACATAAATAAAAATATGTCGGTGCAGTGTTTTTTTTTTTTTTTAGTTTCTTTGATTTAAGCCATTTTTTATAACCCTATGCAAAAGGTTGAAATTTAGATAAGTGCTGCAATAATTTGCCTGTATCTCCCAAATATCTTTTAATATATCTTTGTTCCCTTTGTTTCTACAGGAGGCAAATTAGGTTCTAAGTGAATGCTTATCTTGTTAGTGTCTTGCAAAGGTCTGCATCGTGTTGTGCCCCCCCCAAGTCTGTGTGATAGAAAGTGGGAGTGGTTTACTGCCCATCTTAGAGATTTATGTTGACTACTCCACAAAGTTCAAAGGTGTGTGTATGAGAGAAAGGGAGGGAGGGAGGGAGGGAGGGAGAGAGAGAAATGGCTTCTCTCTAAATAATTCCCTGTCTAATCAGCTAGTTGATGGGCCAGCAACTGATTTGAATTTGGTCATTTAACTCAAAGTTTATAGCGACATGAACTAATAGAGTACCTGGTGATTTAGCCATCATTAATGAACTACTTGATTTTTATTTTTTTGAAATCTTGGCTTTTTTTTGTGTGTGAAAACTGCTGAATCTTTGGGTTGCAATTGAAGGCATAGATAAGAAACAGAAAATACAAAAGGGTGTTTCTTCTCTTAAATGTTTGTTTCTTTGGGAACCATGGTTTTCCCCTTTATTGCTCACAAGTACACAGAGATTTTAAATAAACAGATAAAAACAGTGCTTTGCCAACAGGGCATGGTGAGATAGGCCTACAGTCCCAGCATTTGGGAAGCAGAAGGGTTAAAACTTCAAAGTTATCCTCTGCTACTCAGTGAGTTTTAGGCCATTATGGACTACATAAAACCCTGTCTCAAAACACCAAACCGAACCGTGTACTAAATAAACCGAACAGCCACCGAAGTGCAAAAGTCTTTGCCTGCCCGCACATTTGTAGGGTGACCTTTGCTTTCATGGTGGTAACTAGACCAGCTCTGCCTTAGAAGTGTGGTGTAGTAGCAGATGTCATTTGACTTTAATAACTAGAAAAGATAAATGAACCAAACTTCATTGACCTTTTATAATGGCCTTGTTATATTCACATGAAGTGACAAGCACAGAATATTATTTATAAAGGCATTTCTGAATGCTAAATATTGTTATGTTAAACATTTCCATTTAAAAAATGTAAACAACGCCACCTTTAATCCCAGCACTTGGGAGGCAGAGGCAGGCGGATCTCTGTGAGTTTGAGACCAGCCTGGTCTACAGAGCTAGTTCCAGGACAGGCTCCAAAGCTACAGAGAAACCCTGTCTCAAAAAACCAAAAAAAAAAAAAAAAAAAAAAAAAAGTAAACAGACTTTATGGCATTATTTGACCCATAACATTTTATAACAATTTCAGTGAAATTTAGAAAGGTACATGGCAGAGTGTTTTCTCTTAGGGAGATCCAATTTTTTTCCAACTTGTGTGTTTTGTGTTTGCAGACAGCTTTTTCTATGTGCGTAGTTGTTAGATTGGTTAAAGTGTCTGGGGATCGTGTTTTCCCAGGAGGCTTTGAGCCATTAGACTTCAGGGAGTGGGCTTTGTTAGGCCGCTGCCGTTCTTCAGGTGATGCTAGCCCCACTGGAAATGGTTAAAAATAGAAAGGATGTAGTTAGGTTGCTGGAAATCCGTGTTTAAAGTTTTCAAAAGTGAGAGTAAGGATAGGAATAAAAACAAGTTATTAAAAGAAAACAAATGTAGATTTTACTGCAGAAGTTCTCTTCCAGGTGGTGGTGCTACACGCCTTTAAATCCCAGTGCTTGGGAGGCAGAGGCAGGTGGATTTCTGTGAGTTCAAAGCCAGCCTGGTCTACAGAGTGATTTTCAGGACAGCAACCAGGACTGTTACACAGAGAAACCCTGTCTTTAAAAAAAAAAAGAAAAAGAAAAAAGAAAAATAAAGAAGTGGACCAAGAGTGGTGGAATGGGCCTGTTCTACATAGATTCTGTGTGTGTGTGGTCCTGAAGAGCGATAACCCCAGCACTCAGGGGGCAGAGGCAGGTGGCTCCTCTTCCAGAGGACCTGGGTTTAATTCCCAACACCCACATGGCAGCTCACAACTGTCTGTAACTCAAGTTCCAGTGGATCTGACTCCAGTACAAAAACTTCGCTGGTCAAACACCACTGTATATAAAAATTAAAAAGAAAACCAGAAAACTGTTTTTTTTTTTTTTAATAAAGGTTTTCATTTATTTTTGTATGATTGTGGGCATGGCATGTTTGTTCACTTGTTCCATTTTGGGTTTTTGTTTTTAAATGTGTTTATCTGATTCTACATGAATGAGTGCTTGCTTCCATATAGGTACGTGTAACACTGGCCTAGTGCCTGTGAGGACAGAAGAGGGGGTGTCAGAGTCCCTGGAACTGAAGTTACAGATGGTTTCAAGCCACTTTGTGAACCCCTGTCCTCTGTCAAGAAAAACAGAACAGCAAGTACTTTTACCTGCTGAGCCATAGTCTCTCCAGTCCTTTCTGCCTGTTTTCTGGGCGGGGGAGGGTTTCTTGCTTTTTGTGCTGCTGCACTGCATATTGGTCTCTTGTCTCTACTTCCCTCCCACTTCACTACAGGAACGCCAGGATTGCAGATTACCCTCCCCCCTTTTAAGAGGTCTGTCTCCCCCTCCCCCCCCAGATAGGTTTCTCTGTAACATCACTAGCTGTCCTGAAACTATCTCTTACAGATTAGGCTGGCATCGAACTCACAGAGTTCACCTGCCTTTGTCTTCTGAGTGCTGGATTAAAGGTGTGCACCACCACCACCTGACTTTTTAAAGTGTTTTTACAATAAAATTTGTTTCATTTTGTTTTTTCATGATAGGTTCAAGATAGGGTTTCTCTCTGTAACATTCCTGGATGTCCTGGAACTTGCTTTGTAGACCAGCCTGGCCTTGAACTCATGGAGATAAACCTGCCTTTGCCTACCAAATCTGGGACTAAAGGCATGTGCCACCACTGTCTGGCTTAAAATACATTTTATTTTTATCATGTGTTTTGCCTATGTATGTGTCCATGCATAGCATGAGTGCCTGGTACTCATGGGGTCAGAACTAGAGTTATTGACAGTTGTAAGCTGCCATGTGGGTGCTAGGAATTGAAGCTAAGTCCTCTGGAAGAGCAGCCAGTGCTCTTAACATGAGTCATCTCTCCAGCTCATGAATCTGCCCCCCCCCCCACTAAGGCATCTCGTCAGCCCACTGCAGAAGCTTTAACAAGGGTCTTTAAAAACACTTTCTCTAAATCCCACTCATCCCAAACAAACCCAATCTTTCCCTAAAGCAGATACTCTTTGAGTACTCTGTACTCCAAGTCAGTTTAGTCATTAGCCTTTTTCTGTCCTAAGCAGAGCATTAGAAAAGGAACTGACACGTGCAGTAAGTTGCTGTCATGAAATGTCAGAAATGCGGCTCCCTGCACAGTGCACACCTTTTCTAATAACGAAGTACTGAGGATATGTGGATAATTTTTCTTCTAGTCTGTTTTTATTCAAAGGGATGCTAATAAAACCATATTCAGACTCAGTGGTGGCACATGCCTTTAGTCTCAGACTTGGGAGGCAAAGGCCATGTAATCCTAGTACGGGGTTGCTGAGGCAAGAGGATTGTGAATTCAGAACCAACCATAGGCTATGTAGTGTGATACAGTCCTAGCAAACAAGGAATGAGGCCCTATCCATGGGTATTTAGACCTTAAACCAAGTTTATTTCTATTTTAGCATAAAGTATCTGCATATGAAAGGAGTATATTTCTATGTTAGGAGGTTCACAACAGATGTTGGTAGTTTTGCTAAAATTCTTGCTTCTCCATTGGCAAGAACCTCTGGCGGACTCCTAGATGAGAGGCTCCTTTCCCTTTTTATTTCCAAAATTTCCTTGTGTTTTTATCCTGTCACAGTGAGATCTAACAGTTGTATTTATAGCCATAAAAATGCAATGGAACATGCTATTGTTAAAGAAAATTTACTAAATTGGATGTGAAGATTATAGTTATGTTTTAAGAGATATAAAATTAAAATATGTAAACGGAAAGTCAAGATATTATAGAAGAGGGGCTGGAGAGATGGCTCAGCGGTTAAGAGCATTGCCTGCTCTCTTCCAAAGGTCCTGAGTTCAATTCCCAGAAACCACATGGTGGCTCCCAACCATCTGTAATGAGATCTGGTGCCCTCTTCTGGCCTGCAGGGCACACAAAGACAGAACATTGTATACATAATAAATAAGTAAGTAAATAAATAAATATTTTTAAAAAAAGATATAGAATGAATAAAGATATTTAGTAATTATAATTCAACCAAAATAAATCCAGTGTCAGAGACTGGGTGTGGTGGCACATGCCTTTTCCTCAACAGTCAGGCAACAGAGGCAGGTGGATCTCTTTGAGTTCAAGGCCAGCCTGGCCTACAGTGTTTCTGAACAGCCAGTGCTACATAATAGAGAGACTTTGTAAAAAAAACAAAAACAACTCACAAAACAAAGTAAACAAGTTCAGTATAATATCAAATTAACCTGAATAACGGCAAAAACTACCACACACAAAAAAATGTCAAACTTCATTAAGCTCTCTCTGTCTTTAGGTAATCTTTCAGGACTTTTTTGTTTGTTTTTTGTTTGTTTTTTGAGACAGAGTTTCTCTGTGTAGACTTGGCTGTCCAGGAACTTGATCTGTAAACCAGACTAGCCTCAAACTCACAGATATCCACTTGCCTCTGCCTGCTTAGTGCTGGGATCAAAGGGTTGCCCCACTGCCTCCCAGCAGGACTTTTTTAAAAGTAGAAATTCAGTCTGTTTTTGTTGGAGATACTTAATTTTAATTTTGTATGTCATGTGTGGTATAGGTGTGTATGTATGATATGTACATGAATTACAGTACCCGAGGAGGCCAGAGTGTTGGGTTCCCTGCAGCTGGAGTTACAGGTGAATGTTAGCCACCTCACATGAGTGCTAGGACCTGTACTCATTCTTAACCAGTGAGCCGTCTTTCCAGCTCCTCGTCCATATTCTGTGAGATGATGTGAACTTTGTAGATAAACTTTAATGAACTAGACACTGTGCCGCATTTCTCGTGGATTAGTTCCTTTTTAATGCTTTGCTTAGTATAGGAAGAAGTTAATTGCTGAACTAGTTTTGGGTAGATAGAGTAGTTAAAGAGTATGTGCTTTGTGGGGAGATTTGGGTTTTGGGATGAGGTAATATTTAGAGAGCATCTTTTTAAAGATTTATTTTTATTATCTTAAATTATACATGTGTGTGCATGTGAAAATATGCACATGGATGAGGCTGATGCCCTCAGAATCCAGAGGCTTTGGACCCTCTTGGAGCTGGAATTACAGGCAGTTGTGAGCTGCCCCAGTGTAGGTGCTGGGAACTGAAAGATGAAACATGGTTTGTTAGTAGTTGTATTAGTCAGTATTTTCAAAAGGAACAGAGTTGATAAGCATAAAAAAAGCACACACATACACACATATGTATGAATGAATGAGAGATTTATTAGAGTTGCTTACAGGCTATGATCTGGGTAGTCTCCCCCAACTGTTAGGCCTGATAGGCCAAGAGTCTGGTAGTTTTTCAGTTCTCAAGACTGGCTATCTCAGCAGATCCAATCTGGTGCTGGAGTCCCAGAGGATTCCTATAGAGTTGGTGGTTTTCAGTTTGTGTTGGAATCTCAAAGAAGTAGGTTCTGATGTCATCGAAAGAATGCCCCAGCATGAGCAGGCCAAAAGCAAAAGCTTCCGTTTTTTTTCCCAAGACAGGTTTTTCTGTAACTCACTCTGTAGACCAGGCTGACCTCACAGCCACCACCTTCTGGCGCAAAAGCTTTCTTATTTATTGTAGGTCCTTTTATGTGGGCTGCCGCCAGAAGGTGTGGCCCAGATGTAGGGTAGGTCTTCCTACCTGAATGTTCCAATTAAGAAAATCTCTTACAGGCATGCCCAGCTGCTTGGGTTTTAGTTGATTCTAGTTGTAGTAGAGTTGACAGCCAAGTTAGTCATTCTGGCAGTTAGGTGTTACACACATGGAATGACAGTATAAGGTAAATGAAATAAGTTATTTAGCAGTTATTTAAATAGCTCAAAAAGTTTTCTTCCTGATGTACAATTGTTTTTATTTTACTTTTTGATGTTTAAAGTTTAAAGCTACTTAAGCAACAAATATTTTGCTTGACGTCAAAATTAATGTTTTTATATCTTGAGTGGTTAGAACTTTTTTTAGATTTATTTATTTTATGTGTGTGAATGTTTTGCCTGCATGTGTATATGCATCACATGCCTGCCTGGTGCTGGAGAAATTCAGAAGAGGGTTTCTGAGCTTCTGGAGCTGGAATTATGGGTGGTTGTGAGCCACCTGTGGGTGCTAGGAATCGAGCCCTGGTCTTCTGTAAGAGCAACAAGTAATTCATCTTAACTGCTGAGCAATCTCTCATCTCCCTCTCCGCACCCCAGGGGTTTTTGAAATGTATCTGTAGTGGCCTCAGTGGTAAAGCTGTCTATGAGTTGCTGTTTGGTTTTAATATCGTTTCGCATTAGCTTAGTACTTATATTTAGTGCTCTTCTGCTCTTAGTTTCTTTCTTTCTTTTTTTTTTTTTTCTTTCGAGACAGGGTTTCTCTGTGGTTTTGGAGCCTGTCCTGGAACTAGCTCTTGTAGACCAGGCTGGTCTTGAACTCAGAGATTCGCCTGCCTCTGCCTCCCAAGTGCTGGGATTAAAGGAGTGCGCCACCACCGCCCGCCCCTGCTCTTAGTTTCTGCCAGTGTTCTTAATGATTATTTCTGGGGAGTACTTACTTAGTAACTCGTCAATAAAGTGCTTGTCTTGCAAGAATAAGGACCTGAGTTTGGTTCCTAGAACCCATATTAAAAAGCTAGATGTATGGGTCAGTCAGCACTGGGGCTGCTAAGACAGGTAGATCCCTGGAGGTGACTGGCTAGTCAGCCTGGCTTACTTGGAGATCCAGGCCAGCGAGTAACCCTGTCTTAACAAACAAGGTGGGCAGCATCTGAGAAACAACAGTTCCTGTTGCCTGCATACATAGTCATACTCACTTATCACTCCACAAAACTCAAACACACATCATGTACACACAATTTCTCTTATTAAAAATAATGTATAGCAGTTTACAGACATAATTTCAAGAAAGCATTTTGATTGGTTTTACTCATGTCTTTGTGAAACAGCCTTGGGATAATTAGATGGTAACCATACAGGTTCACTTAACATATCCTGTCTAGAGCATGAAAAGAATTAAGAGATACATTAGCAATCTTATCATTTTATGTTGATGCTCTGTGCCTGAGTATATGTAAATGTACCATGTGCATGTAAGAGCCCCGAGAGGTCAGAAGGCATTGGATCCACTAGACCTATATAGTTAAAGGCAGGTCTGAGCTGCCTTGTGGATGCTGGGAACCAAGCTTAGCTCTTTTGCAGGAGCAGCAAGTGCTTGTAATTGCTGAGCCATCTTTCCAGTCCCAGGTGCATTTTTATTATTATTTAAATTTTAAAAAAATTAGAGATAAAGTATGACCGGAATTTTATAATTTTAACCATTCTAACTTAAATATGTTCATAATTTTAATGCAGCTCTTGCCTTCGTCCATCTCTTCATCTCTTAAAAGTGAACTAGAAGTGAATGATTGGGCAGGAAGGGAGGGGAGCGAAGAAAAATGTATAGCTCAATAAAAACAATTAAGAATAAAAGTGAAAAGATAATCAATAGTGACTCCATTTTCCTCTCCTCTCAGCTGTGGTACCACCTCTGTAATGTCTACCTTTGATTTTGACTACCCTGGGTATCTCTTATAAGCAGGATCATACAGTATTTGTCCTTTTGTGATTACTGTATTTCATTTATAGTGTTCTCAAGGTTTATCCATGGTGTAATGTATCAGAATTTTCTTTTGAGAAAGTGAAATTTTAAAAACACTTATGGCAGGAATGTAAATAGAGGCCTCAGATTCCTGTGCACCAGGACTTGTTTACCTCCCTTGGGAAACTGGAGATGCCTAGCAGAGCAGTGAGAACCAACTGCTTTTTCTTTAGAAGCATTGAGACATATTTAGTTGTGACATCAAGGTAATAGATGGAATTTGCTAAAGAAGCAAAGGTCCAGAAGCTAGGGATCTCATTGAATTGAGATAGATGGCTCATGGAGTGTCATATTATAGTCGCCTATGTTCCCAATGTTGGCCTAAGTTAAAGCGTGCTGTCCAGAACTATAACCATAGTAAGTTAAAGTTGTACATGAGCCTCAGCTTCTTGAAAGGCATGGTTAGTGATTTACCCTAGCTGTCAGGCTAAGTGTCATCACCTTTTACTCATTTCCGAATTAATTGAAAACTAGTAACTTTATTGGCTTACATAAATATATATACATATGCTATACACAGTGCTTTTCTTAGTTGTTTAGTATTTAATTCTGTATTTGTAAAGTCCAAATATCTAATCATGGATGGAGAGTAAGAAGATTTTACAGAATTAAGGATTTAGGAGTTGAGTAATTACATGTTTTCAGAGGACTAAAGAGTTGTAAATGTTTTCTTTTGTTATTATTAAATTTTATTTATTGTGTGTGTGTGTGTGTGTGTGTGTGTGATGGGGCATGTGACATGCCTTTGTACATGTAGGCATGCAGACAAATAAAAATAAAACTTAAAAAATAAAAAAAAAAACCAAAAGACTTCCAGGGGTCTGGAGAGGTGGCTCAGCCATTAAAGAGCTTTTTGCAAAGGACCTGAGTTTGGTTCTTAGAATCCATCTCAGGTGACTTAGAGCTATCAGTAACTCCAGTCCCAGTGAATCTGATGCCCTCTTTTGGCCTCCATGGGTGCCTGCATGGATGTGGTACATGCAGATTCATAAAGGCACACATACACATATACATAAATAAAAATAAATCTTAACGTTGCATCAAATGCTTCAAAGGTAGCCAAGGTTTCTTCATTTAGCGCTACTCTGTTTTTGGTCAGGGTACTAGTGTGTGTGAGGCTGGGCTTGAATTTGTCATCCTCCTACCTCAGCCTCCTGAGCACTGACATTGTCAGTTTACACGACCATACTAGATCCTTTTTTTTCCTCATTAAAGGCACATTGCTACTAACACGGACATTCAAGATAAACCCAAGTTAGTTTCATTTTGTTTATTTACTGTTATTGCAGGTTTATTCAACACATAATAAAACTAAAGTATTAAGTATTTGTAGTGATAAATATTGTCTTATTCTGTCTTCAAGTGGTGCTGCAGCTGTGCATCATGTTGTGGTGAGTAGAGCTTTGTAAATTAGAATTTTTCCTTTTTTTTTTTTTATGGTTTTTCAAGGCAAGGTTTCTCTGTAGCTTTGGGACCTATCTTGGAACTAGCTCTTGTAGATCAGGCTGTATCAGAGACAGAGGTAGGAAGATTTCTCATAGTTCAAGGCCAACTTGATACATAGTAAGTTCCGGGCTGCCAGGCTACATAATGAGGCATTTAAAAGAGTTGGACATAATTTTAATATTTTAGTCAAACGTAGAAGGCATTTTGAATATTTTAGACTCTTTTGTGTTCTAGAATTTTGTTAAAGTCTTTTTCCCCCATGGGTGATAGTTATTCGGAGATGAGGTGGGAACTCTGTGGGGCAGCAGAAGGTGACAACTGTTGTGGAATATTTGTTTAATGTGTAAAGATGTGTTACATTTGTTTAATGTGTAAAGATGTGTTACATTTGTTTAATGTGTAAAGATGTGTTACATTTGTTTAATGTGTAAAGATGTGTTACATTTGTTTAATGTGTAAAGATGTGTTACATTTGTTTAATGTGTAAAGATGTGTTGCATTTGTTTAATGTGTAAAGATGTGTTACATTTGTTTAATGTGTAAAGATGTGTTGCTATTGTACCTTGCCTGTCCAAGGCACCTGATTTGTCTAATAAAAAGCTGAATGGCCAATAGCAAGGGAGAAGGTGTAGCCGGGACTTATGGGCAGGGAGAGTAAGTAGGAGAAGGAATTTAGGCTTGGAAGAAAGGAAGAAAGAAAAGGAGATGATGGAAATGCAGGGGCCAGCCAGACATGGAGGAAACAGGAAAGTAGGACATACAGAATGAAAGAAAGGTAAAAAAAAAAAAACCCTGAGGCAAAATGTAGAAGAATAGAAACAAGTTAAAATACGTTAAAAGAGCTAGTGGTAGAAGCCTAAGGTAAAGCTTGGAATTCATAATAATAAGTCTCCATGTGTTTATTTGGGAACTGGTTGGCAGCCCAAAGAAAATGCCAACCATGGAAAACAATAGATATTAAAGGTTTTTTTTTTGTTTTTATTTTTTTTTAAATTGTGCATATATGTAATGTGCATATGTGGGGAGGGTGAAGACACACGTGTGGAAGTCAGAGTAGAGCTTTGTGGAACCCTTCTTTCCCTTCACTTTATGTGGATTCTAAGAACCCAGCTTAGATAGTCAGACTCTCCTGCAAGTGCTTTATCTTCTGAGTCATCACTGTCTACTACCTGGAACTCGCACTCCCCTGTCTCCATTATAGGCCATGTCCAGCTTATACCATGCTCCATGCTTGGGATGGAACTAGGGCTTCATGTATGTTAGACAAGCTGTCTACAAACTGAGCCATGTCTCTAGTTGGATTTCTTTCTTCATGGTTTCATTCTTCATGGCTGTATAATAATCCATTGTGTGTATACACATATATGTACACACATCACATTTTCTTCATAGGTATGTTGATGAACATCTAATTTGATTTCATAATTTGACTATTGTGAATTGGGCTGTGATCTCTGTAGCATACTGACTTTGATTCTCTTGGGTATAGATCTAGAAGTGGTGGAATGGTATTGCTAGATCAGATGGTTTTTTGGTTTTAGGTTTTTGAAAAACATCCAAACTAATTTAATATTGGCTGCACTAATTTACATTCCCATCAACAATGTTGTCACATTAATTTGACAGAATTACACAAGCATCTGTTCACTCCAGATAGAGTACCAGTGACAGACCAAAGAAGTGATTCTACCCATATCTAGGTTGGTGGACCAGTTAAACCATTGTGATTCCTTACTAGAACATAGGTGAGGGATTATGTGCATGAACATGAGCAACTTTCAGAGTGGCTATAACGGAGAAGAAAAGTGTTTCTTTTTTCTAAAAAGCCAGGAGAAAGTTTATATTATTTATGTTTTGCTAAGCTTTATTTTATGTGCATTGGTGTGAAAGTGTACTGCCATGTGGATGCTGGGAATTGAACCTGAGTCCTTTGGAAGAGTAGCCAGTGCTCTTAACTGCTGAGCTATCTTTCCAATCTTGAAAAGTGTTTCTTCCCCAGCAACTGTTGTATTAACTGCTTCTGTAACCTCAGGGAGGGGTGATGTCTTAAGTACCTGCCTCGTGAGTACCCCATCCACTTCAGGACTGTAATGGACCTAATGAAGTCTTGTGAAGGTGATTATAGTTCAAGAGTGTAAGGGTCATATCATGCCTGGAGGAATGTATAAGTGGGTGCAAGGATTAGTGGGGGACCCTTGCTAACATTTGTTGATAGCTTGGTGATAGCCATTCTTAGATGAGATAGGATCTCAGTGGACCTTTTTTTCCTTTTTTTTCCTCTCTCCCTGCTTCTCTTTCCCTTCCTTCCTTTTGTTGAGACTGTCTTATATAGCCCAAGTTGACCTTGGAGCGTATAGCAAGGCTGGCCTTCCTGGTGCTTTCATCTCCTAAGTGCTGAATGACAAGTGTGTCCCAGCACCACATCCAGCTTCAGTGTAGTTCTGATATGTGTTTCCTTGATGACTAAGAAGCTTTAACATTTCCCCCATGTTTATGGGTTATTTGTACCTCTTATTTTGAAAAGTGTTCAATTCATTTGCCCATTTATTGATTGGATTATTTTTTGGTTTAATTTTTTTTTTTTTTTTGATTTTCGAGACAGGGTTTCTCCGTAGCTTTTGGTGCCTATCCTGGAACTAGCTCTTCTAGACCAGGCTGGCCTCGAACTCACAGAGATCTGCCTGCCTCTGCCTCCCGAGTGCTGGGATTACAGGCGTGCGCCACCACCGCCCGGCTTTAATTTTTAATTCTTTATATATTCTAAGTCGTTAAAGAGCACAAACTTCTCTTCCAGAGGACCCCACTTTAGTTCCCAGTATCCATGTTGACAGCTTACACCTGCAACTGTTTTCTCGAGAGATTGGATACCTCAGGCCTTGGGGACACCTGCACTTGTGTACATACAGATGTACACACATAATTAAATAGATCTTTCATTCTCCATAGAATGAATAGTTAGAAAAGATTTTCTCACATTCTGTAGGTTGTCAGTTTTGTTTTGTGTGCAGAAGCTTTCAAATTTGATACAGTCCCATTAATTTTGCTGTTGTATCCAGGGCCAATGGAACCCTAGTTAGAAGGTCCTTGCCTCTATTTGCATTTTGAAGTCTTTTCCAGCCTCTTTCTCCAGCAGTGTAGAGCTGCAGGTGTTGCATTAAGAATTCTGATCCACTTTGGGCTTATGTGCTGAGCGGGATCTAGTTTAGATCTACTTTATGTGCAAATCCTCTTTCCTCAGAGGCTCCCCCCTCCCAATATGTTTTTGGCACCTCTCTTAAATCAGGTGACCATAGTTGTGTGGGTTTATTTCTGGGTCTTCTGTTTTATTCCGTTTCTCTGTGTGTCTGTGTTTGTGTCAGTACCATGTTATTTTTGTTATAATGGCTCTGGAGGATATTTTAAAGTGTGGTGCTTCTAGCATTGCTGTTTTTGTTCAGGATCACTTTGGTTTTTCTGAGACTTTGAGGCTTCCATATGATTTTAAGATTTTTCTTTCAAGTTTTGTGAAGAATGAATGCCATTGGACTGTGGGTGTTGATTACATTGACTCTGTAGATGGCTTTTGGTGGTGTGACTATTTTAGCAATTCTCCTGATCTGGGAACATGAGAGGCTCTTCCATCTTTTAATGAATTCAGTTTTCTTCTTTTAATTAATTAATTTTTTACATACCAATCCCAGTTCTCCTGCTCCCCCCTTCAACCTACCCTACCTCAGTCTGCTCTTCAGAGAGGTTAAGGCCTCCTCTGGAAAGTCAGCTTCGTCTGTCTCATCTTGTTGAGGCAGAACTGAGGCCCTCCTACCCCAACCCCGTGCCTAGGCTGAGCAAGGTGTCTCTCCATAGAGAATGATCTCCAAGCCGGGCGGTGGTGGTGCACGCCTTTAATCCCAGCACTTGGGAGGCAGAGGCAGGCGGATCTCTGTGAGTTCGAGACCAGCCTGGTCTACAGAGCTAGTTCCAGGACAGGCTCCAAAGCCACAGAGAAACCCTGTTTCGAAAAACCAAAAAAAAAAAAAAAAAAAAAAAAGAGAATGATCTCCACAAAGTCAGTTCATGCAGTAGAGTTAGATCCTGGTCCCACTGCCAGTGTCCCCATCTACTGCCCGAGCCACACCGTTGTCTCCAGGAGTTAGTGATCTCCCAGTAGTTCAGGTCGGCTGATTCTGTGCATTTCTCCATTGTGGTCTTGACCCCTTTGTTCATTTTATGGCTTCTTCCTCTCTTTGACTTGGAGCTTGGCCCAATGGTTAGTTATGGATCTCTGCATCTGTTTCCATCTGTTTCTGGAAGAGGATTCTAACTTCTCTGAGGTTGTGGACTATAGACTGGTTATCCTTTGCTTTATGCCTGAGATCCACTTAGGAGTGAGTAGATACTGTACTTACCTTTCTGGGTCTGGGTAACACTCAGAATGTTTTTTATTTTATTTTATGTTAAATTTGCAGGCAAAATTAAAGTTTGTTTGTTTTTTTTTTCCCGCTGAGTAGTATCCATTGTGTAAATGTACCACATTTTCTTTAGCCATTCTTCGGTTGAGGGGCATCTAGGTTGTTTCCAGGTTCTGATTATTACAAATAATGCTGCTATGAACATAGTTGAGAACATGTCCTTGTGGTATAACTGAGCATCCTTTGGGTATATACCCAAGAGTGGTATTGCTGGGTCTTGAGGTAGGTTGATTCCACATTTCCTGAGAAATTGCCATACTGATTTCCAAAGTGGATATACAATTTGCACTCCCACCAGCAATGGAGGAGTGCTCCCCTTATTCTACATTATCTCCAGCATAAGTTGTTATCAGTGCTTTTGTTCTTAGCCATTCTGATCAGTGTAAGATAGTATCAGAGTCGTTTTGATTTGCATTTCCCTCATGTCTAAGGATGTTGAACGTTTTCTTTAGTGCTTTCAACCATTTGAGATTCTTTTATTGAGAATTCTCTGTTTGGATCTGTAGCCCCCCCCCCCCTTTTTTCCTTCGGTTTTTTTGAGACAGGATTTCTCTGTGGGGCAGTCCTGACTGTCCTGGAACTTACTCTGTAGACAGGTTGGCTTTGAACTCACAGAGATTCACCTGCCTCTGCCTCCCAAGTGCTGTGATTAAAGGTGTGCATCACTACCACTTGGCTAGTACCCCATTTTTAAATTGGACTATTTGGTAGTTTGATGTATAGTTTCTTGAGTCCTTTGTATATTTTGCAGATCGGACCTCTGTCAGATGTGGGGTTAGTGAAGATCTTTTCCCATTCTGTAGGCAGCATTTTTGTCTTGTTGACCATGTCCTTTGCTTTACAGAAGCTTTTCAGTTTCAGGAGGTCCCATTTATTAATTATTTTTCTCAGTGCTACTAGTGTTATATTTAGGAAGTGATCTCCTGTGCCCATGCATTGAAGGCTACTTCCCACTTTCTCTTTTATGAGGTTCAGTGTGGATAGATAGTGTGAATCCATGGTCTATATTTCTGCCAATTATATTTTAAATAAATGCTGATTAGCCAGTAGCCAGGCAGGAAGTATACGCAGGACAACCAGACAGGAAGTAGAGGCGGGTCAAGGAGAACAGGAGAATTTTGGGAAGAGGACGCAGTCCTGACCAGACACAGAAGAAGCAAGATGCGACTGCCTTGCTGAAAAAGGTGCCGAGCCATGTGGCTAACATATACTAGAATAATGGGCTAATAAAAGTTATAAGAGTTAATAAGAAGCCTGAGTTAATGGGCCAATCAGTTTACAACTAATGTAGACCTCTGTGTGATTTCTTTGGGACTTAACTACTTCGAGAACTGGGCAGGACAGAAACCCCAGACAACAGGTGGATTTATGTTGAGGTCTTTGATCCATTTGGACTTGAGTTTTGTGCATGGTGATATATATGGATCTATTTGCATTCTTCTACATGTTGACATCCAGTTATACCAGCACCATTTGTTGAAGATGTTTCTTTTTTTGGTGTGATTTTCTTTTTATTGATTTTATTGAGCTCTACATTTTTCTCTGCTCCCCTCCCTACTTCTTCTCCCCTCCACCCTCCAATCCTCCCCCAAGGTCTTCATGCTCCCAATTTACTCAGGAGATCTTGTCTTTTTCTACTTTCTACTTCCCATGTAGATTAGATCCATGTAAGTCTCTCTTAGTGTCCACATTGTTCTCTAAGGTCTCTGGGATTGTGGTTTGTAGGCTAGCTTTCTTTGCTTTATGTTTAAAAACCACCTATGAGTGAGTACATGTGATAATTGTCTTTCTGTGTCTGGGTTACCTCACTCAAAATGACGTTTTCTAGCTCCATCCATTTTCCTGCAAAATTCAAGCTGTCGTTATTTTTTTCTGTAGTACTCTATTGTGTAAATGTACCACATTTTTCTTATCCATTCTTTGACCAAGGGGGCATTTAGGTTGTTTCCAGGTTCTGGCTATGACAAACAAAGCTGCTATGAACATAGTTGAGCACATGTCATTGTGGCACGATTGAGCATCCTTTGGATATATACCCAAAAGTGGTATTACTGGGTCTTGAGGAAGGTTGTTTCCTAATTTTCTGAGAAATCGCCACACTGACATCCAAAGGGGCTGTACCAGCTTGCATTCCCACCAACAATGTAGAAGTGTTCCCTTTTCCTCACAACCTCTCCAGCATAAGTTGTCATCAGTTTTTGATCTTGGCCATTCTTTCAGGTGTAAGATGGAATTTTAGAGTTGTTTTGTTTTGCATTTCTCTGATGACTAAGGATGTTGAATATTTCCTTAAGTGTCTTCCAGCCATTTTAGATTCCTCTGTTGAGAGTTCTCTGTTTAGGTCTGTACTCCATTTTTTTTTTTTAAATTTGGATTATGTGATCTTTTGGTGTCCAATTTTTTTTGAGTTCTTTGTATATTTTGGAGATCAGACCTCTGTCTGATGTGGGGTTAGTGAAGATCTTTTCCCATTCTGTAGGCTGTCGTTTTGTTTTGTAGATGGTGTCCTTTGCTTTACAGAAACTTTTCAGTTTCAGGAGGTCCCATTTATTAATTGTTTCTCTCAGTGTCTGTGCTGCTGGGGTTCTATTTAGGAAGTGGTTCCTTGTGCCAATGCGTTCAAGTATACTTCCCACTTTCTCTTCTATAACGTTCAGTGTAGCTGGCTTTATTTTGAGATTTTTGATCCATTTGGACTTGAGTTTTGTGCATGGTGATAGATATGGGTCTATTTTCATTCTTCTACATGTTGATATCCAGTTATGCCAGCACCACTTGTTAAATATGCTTTCTTTTTTCCATTTGATATTTTTTGCTTCTTTATCAAAGATCAGGTGTTCAAAGATGTGTGGATTGATATCCAGGTCTTCTATTCGGTTCCATTGGTCCTCCTGTCTGTTTTTATGCCAATACCAGGCTGTTTTCAGTGTTGTAGCTCTGTAGTAGAGTTTGAAGTCAGGGATTGTGATGCCTCCACAAGTTCTTTTATTGCCCAGGATTGTTTTGGCTTTCATGAGTTTTTTGATTCTCCATATGAAATTTAGTATTGTTCTTTGTGAAGAATTGTGCTGGGATTTTGATCAGGGTTGCATTGAGTCTGTGGATTGCTTTTGCTAAGATTGTCATTTTTACTATGTTAATCCTATCTATCCATGAACATGGGAAATCTTTCCACTTTCTGGTGTCTTCTTCAGTTTTGTTTTTCAAAGATTTAAAATTCTTTCACTTATTTGGTTAGAGTTACCCAAAGATATTTTATGCTATTTGTGGCTGTTGTGAAGGGTGATGTTTCTCTGATTTCTTTCTCAGCCCATTTATCATCTTTGTAAAGGAGGGCTAGGTTTTTTTTTTTTTTTTTTTTTAAATCTTGTATCCTGCCACATTATTAAAGGTGTTTATCAGCTATCGAAGTTCTCTGGTGGTATTTTTGTAGTATACATATGTATACTAGCATATCACCAACAAATAGTGAGAGTTTGACTTCTTCCAATTTGTATTTCCTTGATCTCCTTTGTTGTCTTATTGCTCTAGTTAGGACTTTGAATACTTCCTTGAATAGGTATATAGAGAGTGGACAGACAGCCTTGTCTTGTTCCTGGTTTTAGTGGAATCACTTGGAGTTTCTCTCCATTTAGTTTGATGTTGGTTGTTGGTTTGCTATATATTGCCTTTATTATGTTTAGGAATGTTTTATGTATCCCTGATCTCATCAAGACTGATCTTGCCAAGATCTTCATCATGAAGGGATGTTGGTTTTTTGTCAAAGGCTTTTTCAGTATCTGATGAAATGATCAGGTGTTTTTTCTTTCAGTTTGTTTATATGGTGGATTATATTGATGAATTTTCATATGTTGAACCATCCCTGCATCCCTGGGATGAAGCTGGCTTGATATGGTAGATGATGATTTGGTTTGCCAGTATTTTATTATTTTTGCATCAATGTTCATGAATGAGATTGGTCTGTAATTCTCTTTCTCTTTGCATTTTTGTGTGGTTTGAGTATCAGGGTAATTATAGCCTCATAAAAAGAGTTTGACTTCTAGTGACTATAGTCAATTACCCACAGTCAACATGAATGAGGAAAAACTGAAAGTGTTCCTAGTCTAAGACAAGAAGGGGCCAATACTTGCCATTGTTATTCAGTACAGTGCTTGAAATCTTGGCCAAAAACCAGGGGAAAGAAAAAAAACAAGATAAATTAAGAAAGCAAGACTTATCCCTGTTTGCAGATGATATGATTCTATACTTAGAAGGCCTAAAGTCTCCACTGTAAGACTCTTGACGGTATCAACACTCTTACCAAAGCAGCAGGATATAAAAATCAGTGGCTTTTCTATTCACTAACAATAAATTTGCTGAGAAAATTAAACAGTCCTATTCACAATAGCCTATTCTAAAAATATCACTAAGAAATACCTGACATAGCTAACTTATAAAGAGAACAGCTTTATTTTGGCTTGTGGTTTTGGTCTATGATCCCTTGGCTTTGTGAGTTGGGGACAGGCTATGACAAGGCAGTTCCTAAAAGGTAGGAAGCTATGCTAGAACATGTGGTTTATTTTGGGGTAGCTTGGAAGCAAAGACAGAAAGTGACTTGGGTGCCATAGTCACTTTTGAGTGCCCACCCCTATGACCTAATCTCCTTCCATTAGGCTCAATCTCTTAAATGTTTTGCTACTTCCCAGAAGTGCAAAAGGCCAGGGACCAAATCTTTGCTCCATGGGCCTTTGTGGAGATGGACTTCAGGTCCTGGAGAGACGGCTCAGTAATTAAGAGTGTTGCTGCTCTTTCGGGGGAAAGTTTGCAAACCCAAGTTTGCTTCCCAGCACCTATATTAGGTGATTCTCATGTGTCTGTAATTCCAGCTCCAGGGGATCCAACTCCTCTCACCTCTTGAGGGTGCCTGTATTCCCATTCACATGCCCACATGCAGACATACACACCTACACATAATTAAAAGTAATAAAAATATTTTTAAAAGACCCAGACTACAGCAGCAGTTAGCAATCCCTGCTAGTGTATTTCTGTTTTTCCCCATGGTGGTACATTACTAGCCCATAGCTGTTATGGACAGGTAATTCTGGGAACAGTGGTGCTTTTCTTCCCTGTGAGAGTCCTTCATGAGTGCTCTCATTTTTCCATGACTGCCTTTCTGACATTTATTTTCTAGCAAGTTTATTTGAAGGTAGACAAAAGTGTGTTAGAAAGTTGTACTTGGGACAAAGAAAGTCTCAACTATAGTCAAAACTTGAGTTTATGGAAATTCTAAAAGTGTTCTGAGCAAAATAAATGTGGATCTGAACAGTATACTAGTTACTTTTCCTGTTGTCACCAAATACCCTGATAAAAACAGCCTATGGGGGAAAGTGGTTTTGGTTCACGGTTTATAGGTATGGTCTGTCTTGGTGGGAAGGTCATGGCCATGGGAGGTTGGGAGAACTGGTCCTATTCACCCACTGTTGGTAAACAGCTCCCTCCGTTTACACAGTTCACAACCCTATGTTGCAGGGAAGCCGCTGGTCATTCCTGTCTGCCCAGAACCAAAATAATCACACAGAAACTATTAATTAAATCACTGCTTGGACCATTAGCTCTTGTTTCTTTTGGCTAATTCTTACATCTTAATTTAACCCATGTCTATTAATCTGTATGTCACCACGAGTCGTGGCCTACCAGCAAAGTTCTGACATGTCTGACTCTGGCAGCAACTCCATAGCATCTCATCTCTCTGACTCCACCTTTCTTTGTCCCAGTGTTCAGTCCAGTTCTCCCTGCCTACCTAAGTTCTGCCCTATCAACAGGCCAAGGCAGTTTCTTTATTCATTAATGGTAATCACAGCACACAGAGGGGACTCCCACATTATCTCACCTTTTCTGTTTAAATAATAAAAGAAGGTTTTAACTTTAACATAGTAAAATTACATATAACAAAACAGGTATCAAGCAAGAATTACATTACAATATTTATATTTACTTTATCTTTTATCCTAACTAAGGAAAACTATAACTATAAATTCTTCAACTCTCATCAAAGACTCCAGAAGGATATAATATTACTTAAGTTAACAGGAAGTACATTGTAAGCAACTTCCAAAATTCTAGAATTAACAGAGACATCTCGCTGCCTGGACAGGCACCCAAAGTTCTTCTATACCATTGGGGCATCTATTTTTAGCCTACAGGCCCATAGTATCCAGCAGACTTTTCCATGAAACAGGAAATTTCAAAGACAGTTCCCCCATTTTCTTCTGTATCCTGAAGAATGTCTAGCAGACTCTTTCATGAAGCAGGAACCCCGAAGGATCATCTCACCTTTAGGCAAGTTTAGCAGTCATTTCTCTGTGGGTTCTGCATGTCCAGATTTTGCAGCATACCATGAAGCAGTCCAGGCAAGAGCAGTTTCTTGCCCAAATGGCTAACCAACTCCATAAGGAGTCTTTTCAATGCCCATCATCCTCTTGAAGTAGATTGGTGCTGCCAGGAGCAGATAGATATGTCTCACTGTCATAAAAAGTCCTAATTTCTTAAAATATTTAAATGCCATATTCTGAAGGTCTCGGAAAGATTTGAAGAATACCTATCTAACTGAAATATATCTCCATACATTCAGAAAATCCAACTAACATGACTACAAGCTTGACCATTATAGATGATTATCCATTAACTTTTATTTCTTAATTATACATTACACTTTTAAATGACCTACACAAACATAATACCTTAATCAAGATCAGAAATACATATACATATAACAAAATTGACCTTAAATTTGTATCAGTAAACCAAGATCCATATCAATGCAAATCTCTATAGCATATCCCCCTTTATATGTAAACAAACATTTATAAACAGTATTTGGGAATATGGGTGTAGTTTTTCTCCAAACTGCTTCCTATTGTTTATTGGGCAAAGTAGTTTTCTTTGTGATTATTTTTGGGGTGTTCATGGCGACCTTTCAGGGGGCCTTGGTCCAAAAACCACATTAGTCTGGAAACAATCCACAGGTTCTAATCTTCTGTGAAAACAAAAGAAGAACCTTTTTTTCAAAGCAACATATCTTTAGACTCAAATTTTGAAATCAAGATACCTTTATGTTGGTTTAATTTAGCAGTCCATACAATGAAATGTCTCTCTTTACTTAACTCATTCATAGTCAAAAAATTCAAAGATAACACAATAACATACATAATCCAGATCCTCTGTGAACTTTCCATTTTTATGTGCCTTATTCTGTTTACTTCTTTTAATCTATGACTGTCTGTACTCTCTCTTTAAAGACTTTTTAAAAAACAATTTACTTCTTTTCCAACTCTCTATACTCTTTTTCTTCTCCCTCCCAAGCCTACGTACATTTATCCAATAGTGTGACCCATTTTTAGGTCTTTTTTTAAATCTGGATTTGTCTTTATTGCATATCTGTAATTATTTTCTGACCAGAAGCACTTCTTAAATGCTTAAGAATCTAAGTTGCAACATTACTAGGTCAAATAAGGTACTGTTTGCTTGCTCTGCACAGTCCAGCATGGTGGAGCTGCTCACCGCCTCTGAGAGACATGCACAGTGCCCCATCTCTAGGCACACAGCCAGTCCGTGCTGCCATTAAACAAGCTGCAACAGTCTGCTCACAAATCCCCACTCAAGTGCTCCTCCTCCCAAATGGCTTTCAGCATAGCCCAGAAAGCTGGCATTTTAAAACGGCCGCGGCTTTTTTCCTGCTACAGCTGAATCAGGAAAATCTCTCTTAATGGAACTGCGGCAAGCCCCCAGCAAACAGCAAGAAGCTGTGTTAAACTCCATAATTTTTTTTTTTTTTTTTTGTCTAGAATTCCTTTTCAAGCCCTCTCAGGTTTTATGTGGATTTAGTAGGCCATGTGGGCACCAATTTGTTGTAGGGGAGCTGCTTGGTCGTTCCCATCTGCCCAGATCCAAAATAACCACACAGAAACTGTATTAATTAAATCACTGCTTGGCCCATTAGCTCTGGCTTCTTATTGGCTAACTCTTACAGCTTAATTTAACCCATGTCTATTAATCTGTATGTCACCACGAGGTTGTGGCTTACCAGCAAAGTTCCAGTTTCTTTATTCATTAATGATAATCACAGCACACAGAGGGGACTCCCACATCAATCCTAGGGAAAGTTGTTAAGCTCAGGGAGTAGGTTCTCCACCCCAGTTAACCTAACCAAGATAACACCTCACAGGCATGGTCAAAAGCTTGTTGTTTTCAGTTGATTGAGTACTCAAGTTGACAGTTGAGATTGACCACCAATAGTAACTGCTAGGGTTAGTCTAGTTGTATGTACTGTGTAAGACTTTATAAACAACAGGGCAGCCTGACAAGTTGTACAATACAATGTTTCCACAACAAGTGGAGGGAAAAAATTCCCAATATTTTGGAGGCTTCTTTTAACATGGTAGTGTTTTAAGAGAACTGAGAGCCAATTAAATTGTTTCTGGATACTACCTAAGGAATTTACAGGGGCCTCTTCTTCACTGACTCCTCCAGTTTTTCTGCTAGCTGCACTGGGCTCTCTAGACGTTAGTGAGCTGAGTACCTTAATCTCATACAGAAATTCACGCAACACTTGCTAAGGAGCTATGTTGGGAAGCATTGGTCTAGGAGGTTTAAAGAGTGCAGAATTGAGTAAGTTCTTTCTCTTGAGAAGTTTACAGTCCTAGGAGAGGATGTGAACAAAAGAACTTATGATTGAAGTGATGTCAGAAGGGGACATTTTGACCAAGGTATGGGCTACCATCTTTAGGATGTTGTTTTGAGAAACAGTTATTGTCAGAGTACAACCTACAGAGTTAATTGGTCTAAGGATACTCAGATATTATATTGTTAGTTCCCATCTGCCCAGATCCGAAATAATCACACAGAAACTGTATTAATTAATTAGTATAGAAATTACTAGTAGTCTTGAATATTTAAAGATTTTTATATTGCTTTGAGACAAGATTGAACTTCATACTTGCTGTGCATCCAAGGATGACTTAGGAACTTCCGCTCTTCCTGCCAGCTCCTCCCAAAGTACTAGGCTTATAGGTATACACAACTGTACCAGGCAAAATATTTCAGATTCCGATGGAGCAAGTGAGTTTTAATAAGGAAGTATTTTGACATTTTTTTTTAAAATAACTTACTAAGCTTTGAGTGTTTGTAATTGCTAATTTTTGTGAGGTCCCTACCAGTTCTCCCTCCTTGAAAGTAGCAGCATTCAACGCCATTTCGGGGCAGTTAGACTGAGAACTGTGGGTGAGTGGTTCCACAGTGACTTCCTGGGACTGTGGTGAGCCAGCTACCTGACATCAGGAATGTGGGTAACTGTTAGCATGGGGCTGTGAACATAACAGTGCAGCAAGAATTACACTGTGTGATAAATGGGCCAGCAAAATTTCTGTTCTCTATGAAGCTCCCTATTTCTCTCTGACTGCTGAGGAGAGTTATGTGGAGTGCTTACATATTAGTCAGTTGCTGTTTTGATTCATGTTCTGGGTATTTTAAAGCATTTTTCTTTTCTGGAATAATAAAATATTTTTATTAATTTTAAAAATGAATTTGCAGTAGAATGGAAGAAAAAGGGCCAAAAAATTTAATTCCTGTATGTTACTGGAGAATGCTGGTAGAGTACCAAGTTTTAGAAGAGACGACGTACCCTTTATTAACAGTATAGTCTTTTTCTTTTTATACTTTCAAGGTACTTATTTAAAATTAAACATTATCTTGGCAATTTGATTTCTCAGGTAGAGTTTATAGTGTTAATATTTTGCTAGAAATTTAATTTTGCTTTAATTAAAAACTTAATGCTTTCTTTAAAATTTTTAAATCACATTTGTTTATTTAGTTAGTTTTTTCAAGACATGATTTCTCTATGTAGCAGCCCTGGCTGACATGGAACTTGCTTTGTAGTCCAGGCTGGCCTTGAACTCAGAAACCCACCTGCCTCTCCTCTCCACAACACTTGGCTGTTTATTTATTTGTGTGTGTGCAGGTAAGTAAAATAAAAAAAAAATATCAAGGTGAACAAGGCATAGGGAAGAAGACAGTAAACAGCATTCTTCCGTGGCCTTTACTTCACTTCCCACCTCCAGGCTCTGGTCTGACTTCCTCAGTAATGGGGTGTTACCTGAAAGTTGTAAGCTGAACTAAACTCCTTCCTTCCTCAAGTTGATTTTGGTTAGTATTTTCTCACAGCAACAGGCAAGCTATGACTCCTCCCTTTCCCCCAGTTTGCCTGGAATTGCTAACTTGCTATGTAGAACAAGCTGGCTTTAAACACAAAGAGATCTGCCTGCCTCTGTCTCTTTAGAATTCAGGGTATGTGTGTTGGGACCAAACTCGGGTCCTCTACAAAAACAGTAAATGATTTTAACCACTGAGCCATCTCTCCACTTCCTTATTTATTTATTGTGTATGTTTTTTGTATGTATATATATATATATGTATGTGTGTGTGTGTGTGTGTGTGTGTGTGTGTGTGTGTGTGTCATGGTACCCACGTGGAAGTCAGAGGATAACTTTTCGGAGCTGGCTTTGTCTTTCCATGTGAGTTCCAGGATTGAACTCAGGTTGCTAGGTTGGGTAGCAAGTATTCTTACCTATTCAGCCATCTCTCTAGTCTTATATAGAAATTTCTCTTGTTTGAATTCCAGATTCTGGGACCAGCTCTTGGATTTCTAAGGATCAGAATTTGCTGAGCATCCTCATTGTTACCACTTTGGTTTCAGTTGTTATTCAAGCTCATTTGTCTGTTTTCTGTCTTCTGCCCTTGTCCTGTACCATCTGTTGCTGATACAGCAGGACTCCAGTAATAGGTGAGTTGCATCATGTTGCTCCTCTATTCAGAATTTGCTTCCCTCCCGACTTTGTAGTTTCCCCATTAACTAATGTCACCACAGATGACATCTGCTATATCCAGTCTGTGTAGGGGACTCCTTCATTAGGGTGTTTACACGTTTTGCCTTCTGCTGGAATGTTCTTTATGTAGAGGTGAATGTGATTAGCTTTCTTGCTGCCTTGGATTTTTTCCCCCCAGAAATGATCTTAGTACAACTAAAATTTCACCCTTTTCCAATATTTCATATTACTTATTTATTTTGTGTACTATTTTTTCCCTTGCTAGACTATATATTTCTCCTGTCTGTCTGTCTGTCTGTCTGTCTGTCTGTCTGTCTCTCTCTCTCTCTCTCTCTCTCTTTCTTTTTGAAGGCAGGGTTTCTATGTGTAAGCCTGTGTCTGCCTCTGCCTCCCGAGTGCTGGGATTAAAGGTGTACACTACCACTCTCCAACTCTAGACTATACGTTTTTATAGGACAAAGTTTTGTCTGTGTTTTTTCCCGGTCTTCAGACTAGAGGATGGTCTGGCCTATTGTAATATTCAGTAAAGATTTGTTGAAAGTTTTTTGATTTTTATTTTGTGTGTGTATGTATGTTTTAATAGCATGAAAACTATACAAATACTGATTTTGATGGACTGTTGTCTTAGTTTGCTTTTTGTTGCTGTCATAAAACACATGACCAAAAGCAAATTGGGAGGGAACGGTTTATCTGGCTAACAGGTTATACTCTATCATCAAGGGCAACAAAGGCAGTAAACTAAGAACCACCTATATTAATCTTAAATATTTTACATTGGTATGACGTTTTATATATTGATACAAATTTAAGGTTATTTTTATTACTTAATATGTGTTCTTATGTTTAAGATATTTTTTGTATATTGATACAAATTTAAGGTTATTTTTGTTATGTAGACACACACACACATTTCCACTTTTATTTAGGGTATTGTACCTATGCAGCTCATTTAAAACTATAATGTACATTTCTAGTCTCTGAAAGTTATTATTACAAACTATTTAGGATAATTAACAAATACAGGTTAGTAGTCATCTAACAATCAGATTTTTGGCCATGTTAGGTATGTTTTCAAGGCCAAGCACATATACTTCAGATATCTACAGAATATAGCATTCAAGATGTTTTAATAACCTAAGGCTTTTCATGACAGTAAGACCTCTCTGCTCCTCGCAGCGCTAATTTACTTAAAAAAAAAAAAAAAAAAAAAAAGGATGATGGGCACCAAAGAACTTCCATATGGCATTTGCTTTTATTGTGTCAGTGGCAATGTTAGCCACTGGGAAAGAAACTGTCATTGCCTTGACTGCTGACACTATACTGTCCAAATTGGATAAGCAAGACACAAGAGAAAGAGACTGCTGAGCTTTGCCAAGAGAAGGTAGGACAGTTCTTTAAAAGTTACTGCTTCACAAAAAAGTCTGTCAGATATTCTAGGGTTGTAGGACAAAGGAAGATGCCCCAGTGTTGCAGAGGAACTTTGGGTGACTGTCCAGGAAACCAGCTGTTTTTGTTGTTCCTGTAGTTTTAGAGGTTGGTTGTTCTATACTATCTGTTTACTCAGGTAATATTATATTCTTCCTAGCTTTTTGATAAGGTTAAAGGCTAGATAGGTATAGTTAAAATTTTCCTTGGTACTAAATTCAGAAAAAAAAAAACTTACATAAGAGATGTAAAGTTTATAATGCTGAGAAAAATAAAAGCTTAAGTTGTTTATCTAAAAAGATGTTTTTAGGTCTAGAAAGATATTTTTAGGATGGTTTTACAAGCTATGATATAAAATAGTTCAGCTACAAAGGTTGGAACTCATCAAGATAGGATAGATAATACAATATTTTCTTTGAATTTGCCAATATTAAAGTACTAAACATAAATGTATTTCTTATTGATAATTGTTTAATATATATGTATATAGTTTTACAGTGTTAGAGTTAAAATTTTCCCTTTTTATTTAGACAAAAAGTGGGATATATTGTGGGATATTTGTACACTGTGAAGATAATACAGTATTACTGTGATTATTGTAATAAAAAGCTAAATGGCCAATAGCTAGGCAGAAGAGATAGGCAGGACTTCCAAGCAGAGAGAAGAGATAATTTAGGCATGCCAGGGATGCCAGTGTGACTTGGAAGAAGCAGGATGTGCAGGAGAAGAGGTAATAGCCATGGCAGGACATAGATTAATAGAAATGGGTTAATTCAAGTTAGATGAATTATTGGGAACAAGCCTAAGCTATAGGTTGAACCTTCCTAATTAATAAGTCTCCATGTAATTATTTGCCAGTGAGCTGGCAGCCCAAAGGAAAGTCCGACTACAAGGCAGGCCCTTGAAAAAGAAACCCTGTAGGAACGTGGATTGTTTGCCTCCTCTGGCCTTTGAGTTATCTTTCTTTTTCTTTTTCTTTTTCTTTTTTTTTTTTTTTTTTTTTTTTGGTTTTTCGAGACAGGGTTTCTCTGTGGCTTTGGAGCCTGTCCTGGAACTAGCTCTGTAGACCAGGCTGGTCTCGAACTCACAGAGATCCGCCTGCCTCTGCCTCCCGAGTGCTGGGATTAAAGGCGTGCGCCACCACTGCCCGGCTGAGTTATCTTTCTTACACATCTGCCTGGGGATAGCATTGCTCGTGGTGGACCTTCTTGTATCAACTGGCAGTTAAGAAAACACCTTGTAGACACAGGCCAGTCTGATGAAGGTAATTTCTCAGTTAATATTTCCTGTTCCCAGGTATGTTTAGGTTTGTGTCAAGTTGACAAAAATTTGTCTCCGCCATATTAAATTTACACATAACCAGAAAACAGCTTCAGGTGCTTTGATCTAAAGGAGATAAGTAGTTTTAGGAACTTGTCAGAAAATGAAGTGTTGAAGGAGTAGCAAGGAAAAGCTGTCTGTAACCCAGCTCTCACGAAGCCTGTTTCCACCAGTGCTGTAGGAGCCTGTGCTTTTGCTCGTGCTACACTGCTGATGTGTCAGAATGAGACAGTCTGAAGGGTAGCTGCAATGCTGAATACTAACATTTATTATGTAGCTATGGTGGTCTAAATGAAAATGGCGCCCATAGACTCATAGGGAGTAGCATTGGAGGTTTGTCCTTGTTGGAGGAAGTGTGTCATTGAGCTCAAGCCAGGCCTAGTGGTTCACTTTCTCTTCCTATTGCCTGTGGATTCAGGTGGAGAACTCTCAGGTACCTCTCCAGCACTGTATCTGCCTGCATGCCACCTCGTTTCCTGGTGTGACAATAATGGACTAAACCTTTGAACAGTAAGCCAGCCCCAAATAAATGTTATCCTTTGTAAGAGTTGCCATGGTCATGGTGTCTCATCACAACAATAAAACCCTAAGACAGTCTCATAGTAGAAAATATTTAATTTCATATGTAGGAAAAGCTTAGATATAGGATAGATTAAGCTGAGTGTGGACTGTGACACCAAATACTACCTATAGAGTAGTATCTTAGATGGTGCCTAAAGCATAAGAAAGCCAAGGACTCATCTTAGTTTAGCCAAGTCACTTCTGTGTGTCTGTGTCTTGACCACAAGCTGAGACAAGCCTCTAGAACTGGCAGCTAACGGAAGACAGGTCTTCACTGTGGTTATGATCTCAGTGTGATTAGTGCTTATTTCCTTGAGTTGAGTAAATCTGTGTTTAGGTCCAGTGATATCCCAGATTACATGTTACCTTAGATATCAAACCAGCCTCTCTTTAGAGCATGGTTAGGGACCGTTTGTCACAAGTCTGGGATGCTACAGGGTTGTGTAGCAGGTTTTTTGTTTTTGTTTTTCAAGACAAGGTTTCTCTGTAGCTTTGGAGCCTGGCCAGGAACTAGCTCTTGTAGACCAGGCTGGCCTCGAACTCCCAGAGATCCGCCTGCCTCTGCCTCCTGAGTGCTGGGATTAAAGGTGTGCGCCACCACTGCCCGGCCCTGTGTGGCAGTTTTTATTTAATGCCCTCCACTCTGTCATTGCTAGCTCTTCACTACTCTATGACTTGTTGCCAGGGTTGAGTTCTCTTGTCTTTTATTTTTTTACTTTATGACTAAGTACACTAAAATCTAGATGTATTTAATTGCCAGTCACATATATTTGTGGTGTTCATCAGATTTATGACATGAATCTGTTTATTAACTAGTTTAAAAAGTTGGTAATTGCCAGATGATGATGGCACACACCTTCAATCTCAACATTTAGGAGGCAAAGGCAGGTGGATCTCTGGTGTAGGAGGTCCTTCTGTTTATGTGTTGCTTTCATTGGTTGAATAAAGAAACTGCCTTGGCCTTTTGATAGGGCAGAACTTAGGCAGGCATGGAGAAGACAGAACTAAATGCTGGGAAGAAGGGCAGACAGGCAGATGCCATGGAGCTCCTGCTGGTTAGAATCTTGCCGGTAAGCCACAGTCATGTGGCAATACACAGATTTAATAGAAATAGGTTAAATCAAGACATAAGAGTTAGCCAATAAGAAGTTAGAGCTAATGGACCAGGCAGTGTTTAAATGAATACAGTTTCTGTGTGATTATTGAACAAAGGGCCCCTGCTCCACGTAATAGATCTCTGTGAGTTCAAGGCCAGCTTGGTCTACAGAGCAAGTTCCAGGATAGGCTCCAAAGCTACACAGCAAAACTCTTGTTCCGAAAAACCCAAAAATTAATTAATTAATTAATGAAATAAAATAAAAAATTGGTGATGCCAACCTTTCTCTTGCTCTTTTATTTTATTTTTAAATTTATTTATTTATTTATTATGTATACAATATTCTGTCTGTGTGTATGCCTGCAGGCCAGAAGAGGGCACCAGACCTCATTACAGATGGTTGTAAGCCACCATGTGGTTGCTGGGAATTGAACTTAGGACCTTTGGAAGAGAGCAGGCAATGCTCTTAACCGCTGAGCCATCTCTCCAGCCCCTCTTGCTCTTTTATTATGAAATAAAATTTATCCTGATCTCTTTTAAAGTACAGTTTAGTGAAATTAAATCCATCCACATTGTTTTGTAGCCATCCATTGCTGTAACTCTTTGTTTTGTAACACTGGAAAACCGTACATACCCATTAAATAGTAAGCTCATCCTGCCCTTCAAGCTCAGGTAAACCACTTTTGTCGTCTGCCTCTCTGAAACTGACTAATCTAGATACACTTATAAGTATTTGCAAAGTCATATGTTACTTATTTATTATATATATTATATTTGTGACTGACTTATTTCATTAGCCCTCACAGTTTTATCTGTCCTATAGCTCTGATGTTTAACACACATTCATGTGTCAAAATTTCTTTCCTTTTTAAGGGTGAATACTATTCCATAGTCTATTTTACTTTGCTAATCCATTTTGGATTACAGATTATAAATTAAAAGTAAGCTTGTAGTACTTTATTTACCATAGATCAGATTATTTCCATAGCAAAAACTACAGTCAGACCTTCTCCAAAACAAAGATTTGCAATAGTATTTTTAAAAATTATTGCGATTGCCAGGTGGTGGTGGTGCACTCCTTTAATCACAGCATTTGAGAGGCAGAGACAGTTGGATCTCTTGTGAGTTCAAGGTCAGCCTGGTCTACAAGACCTAGTTCCAGGATAGCTAGGGCTGTTGTTCCACAGAGAAACCCTGTCTCGAAAAACAAAACAAAACAAAAAACAAAACCAAAAAAACCCTTAAAAAACCACCACCAAAAACAAACAAACAACAAAAAAAGCAAAACTCCAAAACATTACTAATTATTATTGTGTATTACGACTTGTATGACATGTATTTGTATAAGCGAGAGCATGTGTACACCAGTGTGCGTCTGGAGGTTGAGAACATTTGAGAGCTAATTCTCCCCTTCCCTAGTGAGTTGAAGGGATCTGTCTAACCATTGTCATGTACAGTAAATGCTTTACAAACCCATTGACCCACTGAGCCCTCTCACCTGCTAAACCTGCTACATTATTTTTGATTCCTTTGTCTTTTGTCTCACCTAATAAATGAGGGCTCAGATTTTCACCTTTTACTCTCTGACAGCCATACTATATTACTATATATTGTAGGAAGGGTCTGGGGTACAGAATATAGGCCAGAGAGGAAGGCTTTCTTTTGCTAACTTCTGCTGTGTTTTTCCGTGTAGTGTATTGTAAATGCCTTCCTCAGTTTGAAGTGCCACTCTAGAACTATAGCTCTTCAATACTGTGAGAAATGATCTGAAGTTAGAAAGGATTTTTCTTTTTTTTTTCTTTCTTTTTTTGCTTTTATATCTTATTCCTTCATTGAAGTTGCTCTGTTGTTGAGTGGTTATTGGAGACTCTTGGAGGAAGGCGCTAAGGTAGAGGTCTGTGACTCACAGTAGTCGAAGGCTTGACGTCTTAGGAAGTCTTCTTTAGGATTCTTATTACAAAACTGAGATATAGGTTGGAAATGTGTTCACTTTTCCTTGCTCCCTTTCTCCATCTTTGACTCATTCTTTGTGCCTGTCATTCGTTGTACAAATAGCCATTGTCATTGTACACTACCCTAAAGAGACAAAAGACAAACACAAGGAAATAAATGAAACCTGATTACTGTGATAACTGCTAGACAGCAAATCTAAGTGATATGTTAGGAATGGGAATACAGTACAAGGTGTGAGGAGCTCTCAGGGTGAAGAACTGGAATTTGCAAAGCCCTGAGGTTGGAGTCTGGGTGAATTAGATATTCTATTACTTTGGCTCTTCTCCAGAAACTGAAACAGTGGAGTGAGTATGTCTTAGAGTTTACTTACTGTTCTAGTGTAGAGTGAACCTTTTTGTACTGAATACCTGGAATATTCCTGGAGAGCTGTTAGTCTTCAGTTCATGTTGGAAATCTGAAGAATCTGGGTTCTAATGTCAGAGAAGGATGGCAATGGCAGTTGTAGCAACAAGGTGGATGCATGTAATAGCAGGGTGTGGAAGCAGACAGGCCAAAGCAGCCCTCTTCTTTCCTTGTAACGCTTTTGTTTATGTATTTGAGGCTCACTTTGTAGACCATACTGGCCTCAAACTTAGAGATCCATTTGCTTCTATCTTCTGAATGCTGAGACTAACTATAGCAAGAATAATAAAAACTCAGAGACAGATATTGGGGTCCAACCTGAAGATCAGAAAAGCAAAAGCAGGCAAACATTAGAGAGCTCTTAACCTCTGAGAAATCTTCAGTATCTTTTTGGGGCTTCTTACTATAAAACATGAAATAGAGTAGACTAATGTGAAAGAAGTTCACAGAAGAAAAAACAAACTTTGAATATCTAGTTTATTTTTTTAGGATATTAACTAGCTTGAAATTGGGTCAGAAAACATTAGATTATATTGTACTACAGTGAGAAAAGCAACAAGAGAAAAAACAACTGACATTTCGTAATATGTGGTATTTTTATAACCTTAGAGAGTAGTGATATTTATTCTCTAATGTCAACTTAGTATATTATTCTGGGAATAGATTTAAAGAACATGAAGTTCTATGTTGCATTTGAACAACTTTTCTTTCTGCATATAAATAGATTTTTAATATTTTCATTTAATCTGAACCTTAGTGAGGTTCAGTCTTTAGACTCTTAGGACTCTTGTGCAGTCTAAAGTATAGATTTATGACTCAATTTTTTTCTATCAGCAAAAACATCTCTTAAATGTGAATTCCTCTTTCAGCTAAGCAGTATTTAAAGAATGTCCAAGGCCACCACCACCCATCCTGTATCTGTTTCTGAATGGATCATGTGTAACCCATTGTAGCCTAGAACTCACAGAGGTCAGTCTGCTTCTGTCTCCCGAGTCCTGGGATTAAAGGTGTGTGCCACCAGGCCCTGGACTGTGTGGCTGCTTTGTTCTGTGATGTGGGATGTCCTTCTGTATATGTGTTAGCTTTTATTGGTTGATGAATAAAGCTGCTTTGTTCTATAGCAGGGCAGAATATAACCAGACTGGAAGAGATAATGTAGAGAGAGTAGTCAGAGTCAAGGAGATGCCATGTAGCTACTGAAGGAGA
Organism: Chionomys nivalis; assembly: GCF_950005125.1. Classification (NCBI taxonomy): domain Eukaryota; kingdom Metazoa; phylum Chordata; class Mammalia; order Rodentia; family Cricetidae; genus Chionomys; species Chionomys nivalis. The sequence goes on along the minus strand of NC_080090.1, from coordinate 25,476,514 downwards.
AAGATGCCAGAATAACTTACCAGTAGGCCACACCTCGTGGTGACACATAGATTAATAGTAATGGGTTAATATCAAGATGTAAGAGCTAGCTAGAAATATGCCTAAGCTATTGGCCAAGCAGTGTTTTAATTAATATAGTTTCTGTGTGATAATTTAGATCTGGGTGGCTAGGAACAAGAGAGCTGTCTCTGCCTGCAAAATAGCACCCAACACGGGGTACCCCCAACACGGGGTACCTACATCCATATAAAACCTGAGAAAGCTTGGGAAAAAATTCTAGACACTAAAGAACAAAGTTAAGCACTGTTTCTTTGTAGCAGCATATTTTCAGATACTCTTTTTGCTGGCGGCAAGCAGAGGTGCCGCTCCTTTAAAGTTTCCTTATTCAGCATTAACAGCAAAAACTGTGTGACTCCTTTAAGAGCCGGCCTCTTGGTTTGTGCTGGTCCTGTTAAGGAGCACTTAAATGGGGTTTGCAAACAGAGTGCTACAAATTGCTTAATGGTGACATAGACCCCCTGCATCCCTGGAGCTGGGGCAGTGAGCATGGCTCACAGAGCTGGCAGTGAATGTACCTTTGCCATGTTGGAGTGGGCTGGGACAAAAAGCAAAACAACCTTAGTCCTAGTCAACTTAGCATTTTTAGAAGAGCTCCTAGTCATAAACGATATACAATAGACAGATTCAGGCATAAAAGATCTCTAAACAAGACACAGTGTGTTAAAAAAAATGTACATAGGCTTGAGAGAGAGAGAGAGAGAGAGAGAGAGAGAGAGAATAGACAATTATAAAAAGAAATAAAGTCTTTAAAGAGACAGTAAAAGTAATATAAAAGAGTACAGACAGTTATAGATTAAAGGGGTAAAGAAAAATAAGCCATGTCAAGATGGAAAAGCACAGAGTCTGGATTATATATATTATTTTGTTTTTGAATTTTTTTAATGGCAGAGAGATATTTAATTCTGGGAATTGCTAAGCTAAACCAGCATAAAGGATTTGACTTCAAAATTTGGGTCTAAGGATATGTTGCTTTGGAAACGAGGTTCTGCTTTTGTTTCCACAGAAAATGAGAACCTATGGATTCCTTCCAGGCTAATGTAGTTTGATGGAACAAGACCACCCAAAAGGTTTCCGTGAACCCTTAGAATACTTTGCTCTACAATTAGCAGGAAGTAATCTCGAGAACTACACCTAAATTCCCAAATATTGTTTATAAATATTTGTTTTCATATAAGGGTGGTAAATTATAAATTGCTAATGGTCACAATCAAGGTCTTTCTTAAAAAAAAAGGGGATATAGCCGGGTGGTGGTGGCGCACGCCTTTAATCCCAGCACTCGGGAGGCAGAGACAGGCGGATCTTTGCGAGTTCGAGGCCAGCCTGGTCTACAAGAGCTAGTTCCGGGATAGGCACCAAAGCTACAGAGAAACCCTGTCTCGAAAAACCAAAAAAAAAAAAAAAAAAAAAAAAAAAAGAAAAAAGGGGATATGATACAGACTTTTTTTGCATTGATATGGATTTTGGTTCATTGATACAAATTTAAGGTCAATTTTGTTATGCTGTGTATATGTATTTCTGCTCATTTAAGGTATTGTGTTTGTGCAGCTCATTTTAAAATGTAGTGTATAATTAAAATTATATATTAGTAGATAGTCATTTTTTTAATGTTTATTTAAGGTATGTAGTATGTATACTGCACTTCCAACATGCCAGAAGAGGGCACCAGTTCTCACTGTAGATGGTTGTAATCTACCATGTGGTTGCTGGGAATTGAACTCAGGATCTCTGGAAGAGCAGCCAGTGCTCTTAACCTCTGAGCCATCTCTCCAGCCCTAGATAGTCATTTATGAAAGTCAAACTTGTAGTTATGTTAGTTAGGTTTTCTAGATGTACAGAGATATATTTTAGATGGATAGGTATTCAAATTGTTCAAAGACTTATGGAATATGGCATTTAAAATGTTTTATGAATTTATACTTTTCTCAGCAACGAGTCATGCCTGCTTCTGGGAGAATCAGATACTTCTGAGAGGTTGATAGCATTAAAAATACTTGTAATGGAATTTGCCTTAAATGTGACAAGGCTAGCCTTTTGGGGGGAAAATGCTCTTGCCTGGACTACTTGATGGCATACAGTATAAGCTGTACATGTAGGACCGACAAAGTGACTGCTTAACTTGCCTAAAGATGAGACAGTCCTTCAGGGTTCCTGCTTCTTCAAAGAGTCTGCCAGACATTCTGCAGGATTTAGGCAAAAATGACTGACAAACTGCCAATATTGACAAAACAGCCTTTTTTTTTTTTTTTTTTTTTGAGACAGGGTTTCTCCGTAGCTTTTGGTTCCTGTCCTGGAACTAGCTCTTGTAGACCAGGCTGGCACAAAACAGCCTTTTAAATTTCATTGAAAAGTCTGCCAGATACTATGGGCTTGTAGGCTGAAGATGGAAGCCCCAACATTACAAAAGAACTTTGGGTGACTGTCCAGGCAGTGAGATGTCTCTTTCAATTCTAGAGCTTTGAAAGTTTCTTAGAGTGGACTTTCAGTTTACTTAGGTAGTATTATATCCTTCTGGGGTCTTTAAAGAGTTGAAGACAGTTATAGTTTTCCTTAGTTATTATAAAAGATAAATTAGGTATAAAACTTTAGGCTCATAAAGAAATATTGTAACTATAATTCTTGCATGATACCTGTTTTGTTATATGTACTTTTACTATATTAAAGTTTCTTTTTAACTAGACAGAAAAGGGGAGATAATGTGGGATGTATATGTGTTGCTTTTATTGGTTGATGAATAAAGCTGCTTTGACTTATAGCAGGGCAGAATATACCTAGGCTGGAAGAGATACATATAGAGAAAGTAGATGGAGTCAAGGAGGCGCTATGTAGCTTCCGAAGAAGACAGATGCTGAAACTTTACCCATTAAGCCATAGCCTTGTGGCAATACATGAAATAATAAAAATGGATTAATTTAAGATGTAAGAGTTAGTAAACAAAAATGTGTACTCTATTTGCATTTGACAAATTTAGAGAAAATACTCAATTATCTATCCTATCTTGGTGAGTCCAAAGTCTTGTACCTAATTTACTTTCTTCTTTTAAAAAATATTTATTTATTTATTTATTTATTTATTTATTTATTTATTTATTTATTATGTGTACAATATTCTATCTGTGTGTATGTCTCCAGGCCAGAAGAGGGCACCAGACCTCATTACAGATGGTTGTGAGCCACCATATGGTTGCTGGGAATTGAACTCAGGACCTTTGGAAGAGCAGGCAGTGCTCTTAACCGCTGAGCTATCTCTCCAGCCCCCTAATTTACTTTCTATCATAACTTGCTTTCTGCATCTGGTAAACAAGGAAAACTATAGCTATAACTATCTAGTGTTCAACTCCCTCAGAGACCCAAGAAGGAAATAATATTAACTGTGTAAGCAGAAGTGCAAGCAAACGACTTCCAGAGAATGTGAAAAATGACAGAAACAGCTGGCTACCTGGCCAATTACCTAAAGTTCTTCTGCAACATTGGGGCATCCTTCTTCAGCTTACAGGCCTTGCATATTTGATAGACTTCTGTGAAACAGGATATTCTGAAGTGCTGTCCCTCCTCGTTTTCACAATGTTTGACAATCATCCTCTTTTGTGTCCTGCTTGTACAGTTAGGACAGTATAATATCACTAATCAAGTCAAGGGCATTTTCTTGCCCATGGTTTAATTTTGCCACAAGGAAAGTAAACTCCATGTGAAGTTTCTTCAATGCCCATTATTTTCTCTGAAGTAGATTGGTGCTGCCAAGAGCAGATATGTCTCATTGTCACAAAATAAGAGAGCCTATGTTATTAAGACATCTTAAGTGCCTTATTCTGTATATTTCTGAAGTATTTGAAGATGACTATCTAAAATTATCTTTGTTTGACCTTGAAAACATACCTAATATGACTACAAGTTTGATTATAATAGATGATTAACTACTGACGTGCATTTCCTTATTACCCTAAACATTTGATAATAATAATTTTCAAGGACTAGAATTTTTCATTACACTGTTAAATGAGTTGTATAGGTACAATACCTTGAATACCTCTACATATGATTAGAAACATATGTACAGTATGTTTTAACAAAATTAGTCTCAAATTTGTATCAATATACAAAATTTGTATACAATATTTAAAATTTCAATACAATGTAAAACTTTAAAACTAATAGTTTTTAAAAGTAGATGCAGTAATCTACCTTCTTATTATATCTATATTCCCTTTTTTCTTTTCAAAACAAGAACCTTGAGTCTAATTTTCTTATTTAGGATTTTTCCTAACCATTATCAATAACAGCTTGTAACCAACCCCTCTAAACAATGACAAATATCCATAAACCATTGAATGACCAAAAACCACCCACCCCATCTCTTGGGAATGTGGGCATTGTATTCTTAAATTTACTTCTTGCTGTCTGTGGGTGACAGTATCTTTAGGGGATCTGGAAAAGAAAAATTTGGGTTAATTATCAAGTCCTGGGAAAGGTAGCTATATCATTTGTTGTTCAGTCTCTGCGTAATGAGAAAGTGCAGGGCTTGTCTCAAGTCCTGGCTAGAGCATTCTGTTAAGCTGGATTATCTCAAATAGCCACCTTGAAATTGTTCAGAGCAGTTTGTAACCCAAAGCTGATTTTTAGGTGGTGTTTTTCTGCGGGAGAATTGTCTGTATACTGTCAATCATGTTATAAATAAACGCTGATTGGCCGGGCAGGAAATATAGGCGGGAAAACCAGACAGGAAATAGAAGTGATGTAATGAGAACAGGAAAATTCTGGGAAGGAGGAAGTTGATTCCTCCCACTCCTGCCCAGACCACCGAAGCAGCAGGATGTGATCTGCCCTACTGAAAAAAGGTACTGAGCCACATGGCTAACATAGATCAGAAAAATGGGTTAATCAAGATGTGAGAGTTAGCTAGTGAGAGGCTAAAGCTAATGGGCCAATCAGCTTATAATTTACTGAGACCTATGTGTGATTTTCTCTGGGGCTAAACAGTTGTGGTGAACCAGGCAGGACAGAAAACCTCAACAAACAAGCATACTGTCAATGTTACATTTTTCAGTTTAATGTTGTTATCATAGACCTGGATAAATTGTCGTTGTGGGCCCTTTCCTCCTTTTGAAGATTTGAAAGGTTGCTGTTAGGCATGCTCATGTTTCACTGCAGAAAACTGGTAGAAACTCAAACTCAAAAACATATCTGTATATATCTTATAAATCTTATACCTTAAGAAAAGCTGTTAAAGAGTCAATATAAAACTAAAGGATTATGAAAATAGTCCTTAGATTTTTTTTTGCTTTTCTTCTGTTCCATATCAGGTGACTCTTCTGACATAAGACAGAGATATTGGATTTCACTTTCATAAGCATGCTTGGGTTTAGAGAAGGGAGAGAACCATACCCCAACTCCAAAGCCAGCTTTAATCTTTCTCATTATCATTTAGAAAACTCAAAGTTAATAATGCATTATGCACTCTATTTCTGGGGGGGTATTTATCATGTCTTTCTGTTTGTTTAACATATCCTTTAGAGTTTGATTTGATTTTTTATAACTGCCTGCCCTGTAAGATTGTGGTATACCTGTAATATGCTTTATATGAAAATAAGCAAAGAACTGTTTTATTTTCTTAGAGACATATGCCAGAGCATTGTCTGTCTTTATTTGTGCAGATATACCCATGATGGCCATAATTTCCAGCAAATGTGTGATTACTGAATCACCCTTTTCTGAACTCAAAGCAGTTGCCCATTGAAATCCTGAATAGGTATCATTGGTGTGTTGTACATATTTTAGTATTCCAAATTCTAGAAAATGAAACATACTCATCTGCCAGATTTTATTTCTTTGAATACCATTTGGGTTACTTTCTGAAGGTAGCAGTGTTTGTATAAAGAACAAATATGACATTTTCTTACAATTTCTTCGACTTGTGGTTACATGATAGAAAAGTCTTTTCTTTTTTTTTTTTTTTTTTTTTTTAGACCTTTGCTATTGACATGATGGGTTTTGTTTAAATGAAATTCTGATGCCTCCAGCAAATTTCCAATTAATAATTGATTGATTTCTGCATTACCTTGTGCTAGAGGACCTGGCAAACCTGTATGGAATTGGACATGTGTTATGTATATGGGATGATGCCTATATCTGATTATATCTTGCAACAGAATAAATAATAAAGTCAATTCTATATCATCTGGCTTGAATTCAATGGTTTTAATATGTGAAACAACTCTTTCTGTATATTGTAAATTGGTAACTATATTGAGAAGTTCTTTAAAATCCCTTAGTATCATGAGAATAGCATACAATTTTGACTTTTGGATAGAATCATAAAGACTTTGATCCACTTTGTTTAATTTTTTTGATTTGTAACCTGACTTCTGGTTTATTGGTATCAGTATAGAATGTAGGGGATTCAGTTATTGGTGTGTCCTATACAATGCTAGGAAGGATCCAGTTAGTTCTCTTTATAAGTTGAATTCTTTTGCTTTTGGGATAATTGTTGCTAATCTCTTCCAAAAAATTACTACAAGTGCTCCCATAATTTGTCAATTTCATTGTTATTAAAAGGTACTATAATTTCTGCTGGGTCTATTCCTCTTTATTTACAAATTAACTCAGAGACCATATAAGTTTTTAATTTTTTACTTGGTTTATGTGACAAAAATATCCATTCTAAGTTAATATCTTCCCTCTGTATTAAAATTCCTGTAGGGGAATGTCTGGAGGGTAATATGACCAGAACAGTTAAGATTCGGATCCACACAATCCACTTACACCTTCATAATTTTCTCTTCTATCAAAGCCAGTTCTGTCCACCTTCAACTGATAATTCCCTGGGACTATTTAAATCCTTGTCACCATCTAAGGTTTTGTTTAAATTAATAAGTTTATCAGGTTATATCCCAGTAGTGTACCATAGATGGGAAATGTCTCCTAGCAATCTTTGGAAGTCATTAAGAGTTTGCAATCTGTCTCTCCTAATTTACACACCTTTTGGGGTCTAATTTTTTATTAACCTCTTTTATAGCCTAAATAATTAATAGACTCTCCTCTTTGTATTTTTTCAGGAGCAATTTGTAATCCTCAGCAAGGCAGATTTTTCTTTACTTTTTCAAACATTCTTTCTAAAGTATCTACATTTGAATCAGGTAGCAAAATCTTGTTCATGTAATGGTAAAGTATAGATTGATGAAATTGCTTACTTTTTGTTCCCAGTGGCTGACTTACAAAATATTGGCGATGGGTGGGGCTTTTTAATATTCTCTTTGGAGAACTTTCCATTGACATCTTTGGAGAACCTGTCATTGATATCTTTTAACAGGCTTAGAATTATAAGTAGACACTGTGAAGTCAATTTTTTCTGTCCTTTTCTCGTAAAGGTATAGTGAAGAAACAATCTTTTAAATCAGTAAATATAAGAGGCCGTCTTTTAGGCAATAGAGAAGTCAAAGGAATGCCAGACTGTAGAGAGCCCATTGGCTGAATCACCTTATTAACAGCTCTTAGGTCTGTTACCATTCTCCATTTTCCAGATTTCTTTTTAACAACAAATAAGGGGAATTCTAAGGACTGGTCGATTCTTCAATATGGTGAGCATCTAGTTGTTCATGTACCAGCTGTTCTAAAGCCAGTTTCTCTATTGTTAAAGGCCATGTGTAACCCATATAGGTAAAAAGCACGTGTCGCAGGTGGCTGCCTGATGGCAGAACCAGCAGCCTAGAGCTGATAAATCCTTTGGCATTTGGGTCCCAGGTGCTTCTAGAGTTTGGGTGGCAGATGGATACTGTTTCAGAGGCTACAAGAGAAAAATCTCAAACTCCTTCAGAGATTTAAAGATAAAAGAAAGCCTAGTTTGGTGTGGCTGGAGCCCCATGTGCAGCTTTGGCCTTTGCCAATAGTTAAAAAGCCACAGGCAAATGGCTTTTTTCGTGAATTTGTACTCCAAATGTTGGGTGCCAATTGTAGCACAAAATTATAAAAACTCAGAGACAGGTATTGGGGTTCAACCTGAAGATCTGAAACAAATACAGCCAAGCCACTAGAGAATTCTTTTTTTCTTGAAATCTTCAGACTGAAAGAGAGCAAGTTCCTGTCTTTTCTTGCCTCATATTCCTCTCTTGAGCTGGGATTAAAGGCCTGCACCACCAGCGCCCTGCCTCCGTGGCTAACTAGTGTGGCTGCTGGGATTAAACGTGTTTGACTGCTTTGCACTGACCTTCAGACAAGGTTTATTTACTAAAACCCAAACCATATACTGCCATAACTACCGGTATGAGCCCCCACACCTGATCATTTCTGTATCTGGGCTGTGGCAAGAAGTTGCTGCTCACTTGGAGAGAGTGTCTTCCTCCTTCAGTTAATCCTTTGGGAAAACTGTAATAGTCCTGTCCAAAGATGTGCTATTTAGTTGACCTGAGATATAATCAAGTTGAAACCAAGGTTGGCCATCACAGCAAAAACAGAGGGAGTTTCAATGGAAAGATAAAGTGGCAAAGAGGAACCAGATCTTGAGGAACTGGAGATCTTAATAAGGAGTTTGGATTTCACTACTTAGGTAATTATTCAAAGCCTTTAGGATTCTGGCATGGTTTGCTTTGTCATTGATTCATAAAGATTGACTTTCCTAGTTCATTCTGTTGCTGTGATAAAGTAGTTTGATCAACACTGTGGTGAGGAAAGGATTTATTTGACTTATGTTTTAATGTCACAGTAAGGGAATTCAGAGTACAAACTCAAGGCAGGAATCTGGAGCTAGAAACATGGAAGAATGATGCTTGCTCTTTCACCCACAGGTTCATACTTAGCTAGCTTTCTTATACAGCCTATGACCACCTGCCTAGGAATGTTGTTGTGCACAGCAGGCAGGGCTCTCCTGCCTCATTAAATAAGATAACCCCTTATAGACATGCCCACTGGCTAATGTGACTTAGAGAAATCGTCATTCAAGGCTTTTTCAGGTGACTCTAGGCTGTATCATGTTGACAATGAAAACTGATGAGGATACTTTACTGCTTGTGTTGCTTTAGTCTGTCACATTTTAATTCCTTGTTCCATAGAGCTTGTGTTAATATTTTAATATAAAACATAGCCCCAACTTTTTAAAGGACCATAGTCTTTAAAGTTTTCAACACTCTAAAAGTCCAAGCTCTTATAAAAATCCAGTCTCTTAATTGCGGGACCCTGTAAAATGAAAGTTAGGTTATGTACTTCCTGAAAGGCAAGAATTCTCATGTAGAAACAATCAAATCAAAGCAAACCCAACATACAGCAGTGTAATGAAGATACTGTAGTTCAGTGTCCAGCAGCCTTTCTACCTCTCTAGCTCTATCACCTGATGTACTCACACCTTGCCTTGTAGACTGAGACTGATTTCATTCTACACTTTTTATTGTCCTTGATGGAGATCCCTTGGTACTGGTATTTTCTATATCCTGGGATTCCCATTGCTACGGAAGCTTCACGTTTATCAGTGACTTTTTTTTTTTTTGGTTTTTTGAGACAGAGTTTCTCTGTGGTTTTGGAGCCTGTCCTGGAACTAGCTCTTGTAGACCAGGCTGGTCTCAAATTCACAGAGATCCGCCTGCCTCTGCCTCCCGAGTGCTGGGATTAAAGGCGTGCGCCACCACCGCCCGGCACCAGTGACCTTTTTTGCCCTTTGCAGGGACTTTATCCTTGCCACACAATGACTCATGGGGATTTTACACATTACCAATTTCTGCTGCTACTTTGAAAGTAGTCTTGTACTCCTCTCACCTGCCCTTACACACATACAGTTTTTGTGTGATGAGGAAATACTTCCCAGAGATTTCACCTCACTGATGTTGATTGCTCATCAAACCCTGCCACTCTAATTTTAGTGAGTTCCAGGGCAGACAAGAATACACAGTGAGACCCTGTCTCAAGAATAATGAAGGGAAGTGGTTTTTTGTTTGTTTTTTTTTTTAATTTTCAGTCTTAGTGTACCAGCATCTATTTTTTTCAGTGTAGCACAGGTTTTTACTTTATTGGTGCTAATATTTTGTTAATCACAACTGATTCTCCAGTTTCAGCTGCCTGGCAACTGTAGATTCCCAGTCCAGAAAACATCACATAGATGGCCTTGATAGGCTCTTTGTTTCCTTTTGAAACCTCACAAGCCAATCCTACATTGTTCACTTTTCTCTTAGATCTTCCTGTAACAGTAGCTCATGAAGTTCTTGAGTACTTATAAATGCTTTCCCTGAGCAAAGTTCTAAAATCTTCCACAGCTGTCCAACAAAATAGTCAAAGAGCCTAAGAGCCAGAGGGTCAGGTCCTGATAGCAGTGATCCTGATAGAGTGGTCAGGTCCACTCTTGATACCAGTTTATGTTCTAATTCACTCTGTTACTGATAGAACACTCTGACCAAAAGCAGCTTGGGGAGAAAGGGTTTACTTAGCTCACACATCCAGGTCACAATCTATCATTGAGACAAGTCAGGGCAGGAACTTAAGGCAGGGGTCTGGAAGCAGGAACCGCTGAGGAACATTGCTTGGTGGCTCACTCACAGGCTCATTCATGCTTAGCCCACCTGCCTAGGAATAGTACCACCTACAGTGGGCTAGGCCCTTCTGTGTTAATAAGCAAAACAGCTCCACCCACAGATATTCCACAGGCCAGCCTGATCTAGGCAGTTCCTCAGTTGAGGACTTTTCTTAGATGATTCTTGGCAGTGTCAAGTTGACAAGGATAACTAAGATGGGAAGTTAGTTTTTATGAATTCAGGACTCTCTCTATACTCCAGGCTGCCCTCAAGCTCACTGTGTGGCCCAAACTGGCCTCAAACGCAGAGCAGTTCTCCTCTCTCGATGTCGAGATTATAGGTGTGACCTTTATGTCTAACTTGTTTTATCTTTTAAAAGATATCTATATGCATATGGAAAATGGATTTTCTTCAAGACCGAGGAGACAGTTTGGAAGTTTGGTTGAGGAGACAACCGAACTTGTCAAGATGAATAGGTATGATGGCACTGAAAAGAGAAGTGACCAGTTTTAATATGGTATGATGATGCAGACTTAGTAGGATTTCCTAGTAGATGGAGTGAGGGCAAATCTTGGTTGACTATACAGTACTGAGACGAGAAAACCTGAGGAGAATTGTGTTTGCAATTAGAATTGGGAGTCCAGAGAGTGAGTTCAAAGAATAATTGATAATATTTATAGCCATGAATTTCCATGACATTGGCTGAGAAGAGAATGCCAAACGTGAATGGGGAAAAAGTGAACTCAGTACCACACCTTGTAGAATTCTAACCTTTAGAGTTAGGTCTTAGTAACAGGGGATTAGGATTGGCTACAGAGGAAGAAAGGAAACCAGGAGACTAGAGTCAGTAGCAGAGAAGGTAAATGCTTTAGGGACCTGAAGTTTAGATGGAGGGAAAATATTGAATTTGGTGATAGGCTATCTGTGATCTAGACAAGCAGTGCCAGTGCAGTAGGGGAAACGAAGTCGAGGTTGAAGAGGAAGGAAGGGGATGGCATACGTAGACAAGGCTGGGTTGGACATCTTACTGTGAAAATGAAGCAGAGAAAAGGAGACGCAACGTTTTCTTTTGGGGGGGGAACAACAGTAGAGGTTTTGTTTGTTTTGAGGTTTTTTTTTTTTTTGAAGCAGCATTAGAGTATGTTTGCTGCCCCTTTGAACAGTGCAGTAGAGCTTGGCACAGGGATAGCTAGAGGTGATATGCTGCAGATCAAGAACAGGGTATCATTGGTAGTTAGAGTTCTCAACCTTCCTAATTCTGCAACCCTTTGATACAGTTCCTCATGTTGTGGTGACCCCCAGCCATAAAATTATTTCATTGCTACTTCATAACTAATTTTGCTACTGTTATGAACCATAAAGTAAATATCTGATCTATGACTCCTATGAAAGGGTCGTTCAACCGCAGAGGATCACAACCCACAGGTTGAGAAACAGTGTTCTAGAGAATGAAAGCAACAGCAGCAGGTGGTAGAAAAATAAAGGAATCTTATTTTCTTGGCATTCACATGACTGCAGAATTAACTTTTAAAAAATTACCTCGTTCTTGTATCTCAATTTTCTAAGTATGCATTGAGTTTCACTTTGTCTTAAAGAAGCAGAGGGTGAAAATTTATTGGTACTTCCTCTGCACTGAAGCAGGATTGGCGTGCCCATGTCCCGAGGCAGTCTGTGAAACCTGTGCTGTTGTGAGTTAAGGCTGTAATTGTACACCAGAGAGTGTTGGGCTGTTCCATAGGGCTACTGAGTTCAGAACCATCCAGACTGCCTACTTTGTGAGCTTGAAGTTAGTCCTTTAAGTTTACAAATGACTGTCTTCAGTGTTAGATAGTATCTTAATTGCTTTCCTTTCATTATTGAATGGCAAGTACCAGAAAGACAATGAAAAGCAACTTTTGTTGGGGTTCTGGAAACCAAACCCAGGGCATCACACATGCCAGGCAATTACTGTACCACTGAGCTACATTCCTCATCTAACTCTAGTGTGTGTGTGTGTGTGTGTGTGTGTGTGTGTGTGTGTGTGTGTATACATGTACACGCAGTATTTTGGAGTTGAGACAGGGTCTCACTGTGTAATTTGGGCTGTCCTGGAACTCACTCTGTAGACCAGGCTGGCCTTGAACTCAAAGAGGTCTGCCTGCCCTCTGCCTCCTGAGTGCGGGGATTAAGGGCATGTGCCGTTACCTTAACCTCATTGTTTTTGATAAAATCTTGGCATCTAATCAAGAAAAATAAAATAAATAGAGTCAGTTGTAAGCTTTCATCCTTAAAACAAGAAATATTTGGTTTTTTTTGTTTTGCTTTGTTTTTGTTTTTTTGGCTTTTTTGTTTTGGAGAAAGGGCTCGTCTACTTTAAAATATAAAGTTAAATTTTTTTTTAGTATACCTGTAGACTTGTGTGATTATCAGCATAGTTTAATCTTAGAATATTTTATTAGTCCAAAAAGAAGCCTTATCTACATTAGCAGTTACTCTCTACCCATCACTTTCTACTTCAGCTCAAAGCGACCACTAATCTACTTTCTGTGTCTAGATCTGCCTATGTTGGATATGTTGTGTAAGTGATATTTTATAATATGTGATCTCCTGTGGTAGCCTTCTTTAATTTAACATAAAGTTTTTGAATGTCATCCATGAGTTAGTGTATATCAGTATTTAATTTCTTTTTATTGTTAAATAATATTCTGATGAATATCATGACATTTATACATTTTCCATGGATGAACATTTGAGTTGTTACTACTTTTTGGTGGCTATCTCTAATGTTGCTGTGAATATTCCTGTACTGATTTTTGTGTGGATATATGTTTTAATTAATCTTGGAAATAGAATTGTTTATGTTTAACTTTTTTGAGAAATTGTCAAACTGTTTACCAGAGGGACATAACTGTAGTTTTTGTTTTTTGGGACAAAGTTTCTCTGTATAGCCCTGGCTGTTGTGGAACTCACTCTATAAACCCCGCTGGCCTGGAGCTGCCTGCCTGAGTCATCACACCTGACTTCTTCATACTATTTTGTATTCCTGTGAATATTCTGTGAAGTCCCCACACTTGACTTGGTCCATGCTATTTTATATTCCTATGAATATTCTGTGAAGTCCCCACAGCTGACTTGGTCCATACTATTATTGTATATGCCTATGAATATTCTGTGAAGGTTTTTGTTTCTTTGCAGCCTCACCAAGTTATTTTTCTTTCTTTTAAAATTGTTATTATTATTATAGTTATCCTTGTGGACTTAATTGGAAATATAACACATTAAAATACAGCAAAATGCCATTTTATGTTCACTAAAGTTGTAAATATTTAAAATTATGACCATAGGAAATGACTATATAGAGGTCTGTTATTTTTTATATGACTTCCAGATTGGTAGCTTTTTAAGTGGCTCTTGCTGAGATCGTGCTGCTTTTATGTTCTCATTTTGGATAGTCCTCCTGTTTCCAATTAACGCTTATATTGATTGTGTTCCTTCCTCTTCACCATGCAAGGGATGAAACTCGGGGCCTTGAACATACCAGGTAGGTGCTGCTACCCGTGGACTAACCCCTCCCTAGCTCTGCCTGAACCTTTTTTATCTACTCACCCTGCCAGCGCGTGTTGAGGGCCAGTCCCGCCCCGTTTCCACCCCCTTTAAAAAAAGAAATTTACCCAGTCTGGCCTTGAATTTGCATTCCTCCTGCCTCAGCCTCCAGACTGCTGATATTATAAATGTGGGCCCCATGCCTGCCTGTCCTTAAGAATCCAGTCCTGGGCTCTTGGCTTTGCTCAATGGGTAAAGGTACTTGTCAATCCTGGTGACCTGAATTTGATCCCAGGAACTCACATGGTAGGTAGAAGGAGAGAACCAAGTTGTCCTCTGGCCTCCACACATATGCTATAGTTCGCAAGTATGTAGGTGTGTATATGCGTGCGTGCGTGCGTGCGTGTGTGCGAGAGAGAGAGAGAGAGAGAGAGAGAGAGAGAGAGAGAGAGAGAGAGAGATCTTAAAGAAAGAAAACTAAAAGTCCAGTTCTGAGAGAGCCTAGAGCATGCACTGGTAGCCCTTGATTTTATGAAGAGTGTAGCATAGCTGAGCAAGGCATAAAGTACACTCACGTGTGATTGTTCTCTAGAGCTTTTTACGAGGAAGACCTGTCACCAGGAACAGCACTCAGGCATGCTCATTCCTTTTTGTTAACTGATTCATTGGGTTGTAGCTCTAAAAGCTTTGTGTAAGTAGTTCTCTATCTTCTTTCTGTATTTGAGGCTTTAGAACATACATAAAGTGTTTGAGAGGAAATGACAGAAGATGAGGAAGTCCATTTGTTGGGGGAAAGCCTTTCACATAAAGTTGTTTCTTTTTTGGATAGCCAGTAAATTAGCATGATGGAGAAATGACTTAGGTTTTAAATTTGTGTTGTGTGTAAATTAAGTAATACAATTTCTTTGGTTCTCCATTCCCTGGCCTCTAAAATGGGAGTATTTCAGATGTTGTTAGGATGGTGAAACAATTATACTGCACTGTGTTTGGTGCAGCGATCACTCAGATGTCAGCTCTTTTTCTCCCTCACCCCAGAGGAGTTTATTTAAAGAAGATCTTTTATAAATAAATAGTGTTTCTTCTTGAAGTAATTAAACTGGTTGTTATCTCAAAGTAACAAGATGATGAGACCATTTTGGCAAGAGTAAATATAGTGATGTACTTAGTTCTACACACTGAGCATCTCTGATTTGAATTGTTCATTAGGGATGCTCACTGGCAAAGTCTATGCAAATATTCTAGAATCTGAAATTTAAAACACTTATGATGACAGGCATCATGTAAAAGATACTCAACTTTTAATAATTTCTTAGAATGTCTAAAGAATTGATGTAATTTAAAACCACTATTATTAGAATTTATAGTTTTTTAAAAAAATCAATTCTAGACTCTTACTATTTCTATTTTCTTCCCCCCCCCCTTTTTTTTTTTTAACAAAAAAGCAGGGTCTTACTATGTAGCCCTGGCTATCCAGGAAGTCACTTTGTAGATCAGCTGGCCTTAAACTCACAGATACCTGCCTGCCTCTGCCTCTCAAAGTGCTGGGATTAAAGGTGTGAGCCAATATGCCTGGCTAGTTTCTTACTATTTCAAGATATAGTATTAGTAAAAAAAAAAAAAAATACTGTTTTCTCTCTCTCCTTTTTGGGAACAGAGTCTTGTAGTTCAGATGGTACCAAGTCACTGTGGCCCTGAATTTCTGCTTTTTGTCTCTTGTCTCCCTAGAGCTAGAATTATAGTGACCACACCCTGTTTATAGTGCTGGGGATTCAAACCATGGCTTCGTGTAAGCTAGGCAAACAAACTAACAACTAAGGTAGTAACCAGCTGTCAAGTACAGATTATATACAGGAAGAGATTTTTACTTGTGCTCTAAATCAGTTATATCCCCCTACTCCCTCTTTTTTTTCTTTCTTTTTTTTTTTTTTTTCCAGACAGGGTTACTTAATGTAACCCTGGCTGTCTGACTTTGTAGACCAGGCTGGCCCGGAACTCAGAGATCCACTTGCCTCTGCCTCCTAAGTGCTGGGATTAAAGAAGTGCGCCATCACTGTCCAGCCAGTTATTAATTTGTTTTTATTTTGCATCTGTAGTTTGTGAGGATGCTGATACAAGACAGGTCATACATTTTAAGAATTTATGTTTCATCCTTGTGCCGAAAATCATGACTATGTCTTAATTGAGAAAACTGTTACTTTTATATGAATTAAGCCACTGGCAAATCATTATAGGTGGAGTTTATTTTGCACTTTGAGCAAGGCTTTCCGTAAACACATCGAATGCCCCTTACAGTTTGAATAAATTCAGACTCTGCTAGGATCCTGTTGTCCAGTATTACTGTTAATCTGGTGGCATAGTTCTTGTGTTGTATTTAATATGAAAGTTTTCTGTTTTGGTAGAAAAGTAAATTCAGCAGAAACCTTTTCTTTGGCCAGGTTTGGACAACTCTGTATCACTGATTGTACCCAAAGTGCTATTCTAACTTGTTTTAGGTTTATCTGGTATTTTGCTTGTTTTTTTTTTTTTTTTTTTTTAATGCTCTGAATAGAGGAGGTTTATTTTGTTTGTTGTTTTTATTTAGAGGGTAGAATAATGATCACCTTTTATCAGTTTGAGCACAAATCACTGTGATATAAGCCCTATAACTTAGCAAGTTTTATGAGTGGGCTGTCCTGTCTCCATTTAAGGCCACCAGTAGAAGAGGTGGAAAATGTTTTTGTCACCTTAGACCAAGGAGCTAGACCAAGGAGCTGCAGCTCTGAGAGCGGCTTCTGGGTGACCGGTCTTCAGGTGCTTTACTTGTAGAGCTGTGACCTAGGGTTCAGGAGGGATAATACAAAATATTTGCCATTTCTCATAACAAAGTTTTCTTTGTATTTTTTAGTAGTTTTTTTTTTTTTTCAGATTTTGGCCATTTCAATATGCTTTTATTTGATAATTGAGGAGTATGATCTTTCAAAGGTTTCATTGCCTTTTTCATGTTTCTTGTATTTCTCTGTCCAGTTTACATACTTGTTGGTTTTCCGGTTTTATTTGGTGATCTTGGGAGTAACCCTGTCCCTGCTCCTATTTTTATTGCAGTGCTTCTGTGGAAAAATACTTGTATTTGGGCAAGTACTCCACCATTGATCTGTAGCCATTTATATACATAGCTCATGAAGGGTTCTCTGAATAATGGGTTAAACATAAAAATTAAAATGCCCTAATTGACCCTGTTTAGTTTGTCTTTCACTGTGGTATTCAGAGGGTTCCCAGTTCCCTCCATCCTCTTCTTTCTCAGTAGTCATCTTGTTTGTTTATTTGTTTGTTTGTTTAGGTAGGAGGCTGCCTATGCTCAGTCGAGTACATCCATAGCTATTCATGATGTAGAAGCAATCAAGTAAATCTCTAGAACTCATTAGACCTACTGAGTATTTTTAGTTTGAGGTTCATTTCTTGAATAGGTCCATTCTTGAACATCAAAAGCATTTAGAGGGCTTTATTTTCAGGTTTCTGTTTTATTCTGTCTGTAGCTCAACTCTTAGAGTTAGTCAAATAATCTGAGTCAGTGTTTTAGTTTTCTATTGCAATCACAAAAAAAAAAAGAACATGACCAAGGAAACTTATAAATGAAAGCATTTAATGGGGCTCATGATTTTTTTAGAGGGTTGGAGTCCATTGTGGCAGAGCAAAGACGTGGCAGTGGCAAGGACCACTGGGAGTTCACATTTCACAAACAGGAAGGAGAGAGAGAGCACTGGGATGGCATGTGCCTTTGGAAACCTCAGAACTCTTGCTCAGTGATATATCTCTGTCAAGGTCACACTTCCTAAACAGTTTTTACCAGCTGGGATTAAATATTTAACCATTAGCCAGTGTGTGTGTGTGGGGGGGGCATTCTCATTCAAACCACCATAGTTAGTATTCCAGGTTGCCTTCTGTGATTAATTTTAAGTATTAAATAAAAAATTGCCAGTTGCTTAGTACAAATTAGTCAAGTTTCTAAGAGCTTTGGGCCAGGCAACTAGATGTTAAAATTAGTTGTTGTCTGGTATGTTCTCAGTCATCATACCTGACAGTCATCTTAGTTTTTCCTGATATTCAGAGAAGCCTGGGAGCCTGCAAAGATTTGGAAAACTCCAGTCCCTGCTGCCCCAAACCCATGAACTGAAGGTTGTTTGATGTCTCTGAGCCTCCGCATCCTCACCTGTAAAATGCAATTATTGGTTGAGCAGAGTAGTTAAATTTAATAACATTCTAGTATCCCAAGTTGACAGCTAAACTTGCCATGTACTAAGATATATTTATTTGCTGTTTAAAATATAAAAATAGACAGGGACATACAAGTTGTGTACTATGTATTAACTTTATTAAATTAAAAAATGACATGCAAATTAAGAGTTTTATTAATAACATTTTCACACATGCATTTTATGTACTTTTAACTTAAGGTCTTTGGAAAATATACTCAGGAGTGATAAATCTGGATCATATGATAGTTGTAGGTCTTGTTTTTATGAGGAACTACCATACTGATTTTCATAGGGGCTATCTATATACATACATTTTACGTTCCCACCCACAGTGCTTAAAGGGGGTGCTCGTGCTAGTCTTTGCCAGTGTCAGTTTTTATTACTTGCTTGGTAAGCCATTCTTTTTGGTGTAAGATGGAATCAATATAGTTTTTATTATTTGCTTGGTAAGCCATTCCTTTTGGCGTAAGATGAAATCAATATAGTTTTAATTTCTTTTTCCCAGACGTGTAAAAATTCAGAATTTTACATATATTTATTGGCTACCTTTTAGAACTATCCAGTTCACTTGAAGGCACTTAAATACTACTTTTTCTTGATAATGATTACCAAGCAGCCCAGCCTTTTCAGTCCTTTAATAATAAATTAGTACATTTTTATATTGCTATTCTTGTGAATTAGAGTCCTCTTTATTTCTTAATAAAAAATATACTGACTTAGAAAATGTGTTTATCTGTTGAATGTGATAGTGTACATCTTTAATCCTAATTTGGGAGGCAGAGGCAGGTGGATCTCTCTGTGAGTTCAAGACCAGTGTGATCTACAGAGCATCCAAACGTGGCTAGCTATGGCTACACAGTGAGATCCTGTCTTTAAAAGGAAACAACAACAACAAAAAGTGTTCTTCTTATTGGTATCTATAAAGAAAACTTTTTTTTTTTTTTGAGACAGGGTTTCTCTGTAGCTTTGGAGCCTGTCCTGGAACTAGCTCTGTAGACCAGACTGGCCTCAAACTCCCAGAGATCAACCTGCCTCTGCCTCCCAAGTACTGGGATTAAAGGTGTGCACCACCATTGCCTGGTCAAACTTTGAATTTATGAAAAAATATGATCATATCAGCTATAGGAGATTTGTCATTTCTCTAGCTTATAAAATAGTGGGATAAATAAATGATTTTAAAATGCTTATCAACTTTGGATACCATGAACAAAAATTTCAAAAATCATAATTATCTTAATATTTCATAGAAGTAGGTACTAATTAGTAATTGCTGTGGAAATGGCTGTAAAATACTCAATAGTGTGAGCCAGGAACTTATAAATTTATCAGAACTACATTTCCAGTATTATTATAGAATAGTCAATATAGTATTTATGCCTGAGACTTTTTAAAATGTGTTTTAAAACTTAGAAAAATTGACATTTGAGGGCCTTTACTAGAAAATTCGTGTCACAATTGAGACCTAAAAATGTTAGCATAGGGGCTGGAAAGATGGTTTAGCAGTTAAGAGCACTGACTGCTCTCCCAGAGGACTCAGCTTCAATTCCTAGCACCCACATGGCAGCTCACAGATGTCTTTTAACTCCAGTTTCAGGGGATTCAGTGCCTCATTTTGGCTCTGAGGGCACCAGGCACACAAGTGGTTCATAGATAAATATGCAAGGAGAACACCCATACACATAAAATGAAAGTCACACATTTTTACAGTGAGCATAACTTATTGATTAGCATGGGAAATCCCTTCGTGGATTTAGAGAAAATGAAGTGTAAGGGGGGGGGTTGAAGCTAATCAGGAAGTTGCCACAGTGAAAAAAACAAAAACAACCCCTACCCCCAAAATCAACCCTATTCTAGATTTTATTTTTAAAAATGGGTATTATAATCAGGTAAAGCATAGCTTATGAAAATAACTTAAACCCAAAATGCTACACATATAAGGTATAAGTCACAGTTCTAATTGGCAACATTTTTTTGAAAGCTCAAAGAGCAAGGCCTCAGTAGTGATGGAAGCAGACAGGCATGTTCCTCTGATTTCCTTTGGAATTCGTAACTTTTCTTACCAAAACTGCTCTTCTCAGATTTTACAGTCTTCATTACAGTGCATCCTTCTGATTGTTCAGGCTCAGAATTTACTCTCTTCATCCATCTTTACTCCTTTCAATGTTTTCACTGTTCCTGTCCTCAACCTAGACACCAGTGCCTCTCATTGGACTCTTCCAATATCTTCTAAATTGATCTTTCTGTTCCTGCTTTTATTTCCAGTCTGTTTCAACACTGTTCGACATAGTTGTAGAGTAGCTCCTTGAAACGATCACATTATGCCCCTTTTCTGCTCATAATTCTCCAGTGGCTTCCTCAAAGCCAGAGTCTTTCTAGCATCCCATAAGTTCTTTTTTTTGGGGGGGGGGAGATCCATTTATTAATGGTTCATATAAATTCTAGAGGAAGGTAGTATTAGTTCTAAACACTGTTTACCAATGTTGGGACCACATAGACTCAGCTATTAAACACATGGTCCACAGTTGAAAGCAACGTTCAGGGAGGTAGTGCAGCCTTGTTTGAAGAAGTGTGTCTCTGGGGTGGGCTTTGAGAGCTTGTATCCTTATTCCATTTCCACTCCTAGTTGACGTTTTTCTTTGTCTGTGTGTCTACCATCCCCCTAGATGCTGCTTGTAGTTGATGGCTCAGCTTCCTGTTCTTGCTGCCATGCTTCATGCTGCTCTGCTTCCCCATCACAAGGGACTCCTATCCCCCTGGAATCATAAGCCCAAATAAACGCATTCCTCTATAAGTTGCCTTGGTCATGCTATTTTATCACAGCAGCATAAAGTAACTGATACAGAAGTTTCAGCACTAGTTTCTCATCTGTTGCTGTGATAAAACCATAACAAAATGACTTTGGTGGAAGGGTTTATTTGGTATGCACTTAAAAAATAGTTTGCCATCAGGGCAGGAGTTCAGATAGGAATCTGGAGGCAGGAACTGAAGTGGAGACCATGGAAGACTGCTGCTTACTAACTTTCCCTTATGACTTGCTCAGCTTGTTTTCTTATACAACCAGGACCTCTTGCATAGGGGCGGTAACACCCACAGTAATCAAGAAAAGCCCCACTGTGCTTATAAGCCAACCTGAGGAAGCAGTTCCTCAATTGAGGTTCTTTTTCTTGGAAAGTGTCTTAGTTTGTGTCAAGTTGACAAAATCCAACTAACATAGACTATTGTTTTTAATCTAAATTTCAGTCATTCAATTTTACCAATAATGATTCAGGTGAAAACCTGCTAGCTCAGAGAAACAGAAAAAGCACTTGGCTGACTTTCCTCCTTTGCCAATGTCCCCAAAAGAGAACTTTCTCCTACACTATCTCAAACAAAACTCCTCAAACTGAATGTCCCTCCCTTCTACTTCCTGTGCATCTCTCTGTGTCCTCGTGCCCCCCCTCACTCTCTGTGTTTTTTTTTTTTTTTTTTTTTTCCTGTCAACTGTTTGGTTGTTCCACCTCTTAACCTATGGTTGACTTTATTTAATCCTATTTACAATATTCAAGTGGAAAGCTCTTGGATTAAAAGTATGTGCTAACACTGAGCCATAGTACAACTAGGCAGGTTTTCCAGTAAATAACATAATCTCGGGGTTTATAGTGTACTAATACCCCGCAGCAATATTCTTTCAGTATACATACCATTTTTTAAGAAAAATCTAAAAGTGTATTTTACATGTCATAAAATTCACTTATGTGAAGTGGCGGAGGAGAAGGCTTGATCGATAAACCACTTGATTGACACAGCATAAGAACTTGAGTTCAGATCCTAACGGCCCACATTAAAAAAGAAAGCCGAGTGTATTATCATAAACCTATAATTCTACACTGGAGGGGATGAAACAGGAGAGATTCTGGGGCTTGCTGACCAGTCATCTAGCCAATTCAGTAAGTTCCATATTAGGTGAGACCAACAGGAAGGGAGGAACTCAGTCCCCCCGAAATAGTGGAAGGCGATAGACTCCCTTGACCTCTGACCCCCACACATGTACATACAGAGACACAAAGTGTACAGTTAGAGTATTTTCTCTTTTCATTTAGTTATTTGTTATTTATTTTTGAGATAGAGTCTTACTGTATAGCTCTGGCTGTCATGGAATTTACCATGTAGACTATGTGGCCTCAAACTCTGCTCTGATTAAAGGCAAGTGCCACTATGCTTGGCTGAGTTTTTCTTTCTTTCTTTTTTTTTTTTTGTTATTAAAAATTTCTGCCTCCTCCCTGCCTCTGCCTCCCATTTCCCTCTCCCTCCCCCGCTCCCCTTCCCCTCCCCTGCTCCCCTCCCCCTCCCTCTCCAGCCCAAAGAGCAGTCAGGGTTCCCTGTCCTGTGGGAAGTCCAAGGTCTTCCCCCCTCCATCCAGGTCTAGGAAGGTGAGCATCCAAACAGCCTAGGCTCCCACAAAGCCAGTACGTGCAGTAGGATCAAAACCCAGTGCCATTGTTCTTGGCTTCTCAGCAGCCCTTATTGTCTGCCATGTTCAGAGAGTCCGGTTTTATTCCCTGCTTTTTTAGACCCAATCCAGCTGGCCTTGGTGAGCTCCCAATTGATCAGCCCCATTGTCTCAGTGGGTGGGTGCACCCCTCACGGTCCTGACTTTCTTGCTCATGTTCTCCCTCCTTCTGCTCCTCATTTGGACCTTGGAAGCTCAGTCCAGTGCTCCAGTGTGGGTCTCTGTCTCTATCTCCTTCCATCGCCAGATGAAGGTTCTATGATGATATGCAAGATATTCATTCATCAGTATGACTATAGGATAGGGCCATTTCAGGCTCCCTCTCCTCAACTGCCCAAGGAACTAGCTGGGGACATCTCCCTGGACACCTGGGAACCCCCTCTAGGGTCAAGTCTCTTGCCAACTCTAAAATTGGCTCCCTTAATTAAGATATATACTTCCCTGCTCCCATATCTACCCTTCCTTTATCCCAGCCATTCCATTTCCCCAAGTTCTTTCCATCCTCCCCTTCTCACTTTTCTCTCCCCATCTCCCCTTTCCCCCATCCTACCCCACCCCAGTTCCCAGTTCTTGCCCGGCAATATTGTCTACTTACAATATTTTCTTTCTTAAAAAAATATACAGAGAAGTACCAGGATCTTAGCTATCATTACCAGCTATTACAGGATGATACAGCTATCACTACCACAATCCAGTTTTCAAATATTTAGTGTTCCATCAAAAAAAATATTAAGCACAGAAACTACCGTCTGTTAATTATTGACCTCTCTCCCTGGTGTTTGGCCTCCATTAATCTTTCTGTGCCTGTAGAGGTGAAGACAGTTTGCCTGTCTTGGATGTTTAACATAATTGGAAACATACAAATTTGGCTTTTATGTCTGTCTTCTTTTACTTACTATAGTATTTTTAAGGTAGGTACCCAAATGTCTTCTATTGCTGTGAAGAGACACCATGGCCACAGGAACTCTTACAGGGAAAACATTTCATTGAGGCTGGCTTACAGTTTCAGAGGTTTAGTCCATTTTCATGGCAGGAAATGGTGGCATGCAGGCGGACATGGTGCTGGAGAAGGAACTGATAGTTCTGCATTTTGATCCGCAGGTAGCAGATGGTGACTGTACCACACTGGACATAGTTTGCGCATATAAGACCTCAAAGCCTGCCTCTACAGTGACACACCTACTCCAGCAAAGCTACACTTCCTAATAGTGTCACTCCTTGTGGGTTGAGCATTCAAACTCAATGTGGGCCATACCTGTTTAAATCACCGTATCACATCATAAAATGTAGTAGTATTATATTTTTTTTTGTGGATGATTTAGATTTCATTGTTTTAGATACCCCATATTTTATTTATCCATTAATTGATTAGTAAACATTTGAATAATTTTTACCATTTATCTATTATGAATAATGTTGCTGTAAATATTCAAGAACAAGGTAGTTTTATAAAAATATTTTTATAAATTTGAGAATTTCATAAATATAATTTTAATCATATTTTCATCCCTATCTCTTCCCAAATTCACCCCTGCCCCTCTATACCCATTTCAACTTCCTCTTTAAAAAAGAAAACATCCTAGGGTCTAGTTTGTGCTGCCCATATATTTCTGGGTCTTATCCATCCACTGAAGCATGGTTGATCTACCAGGAGCCACATCTTTAAAGAAAACTGACTCTTCCTCTCAGAGAAGTCATCAACTGTCCATAGCTCATCAGGGATAGGGGCTCATGAACCATTTTTCCCTCCATGCTAGACCATTGACTGCCTTGATTTTGTGCAGGCACAGCTATTGTGAGTTCATGAGAATAACAGTTCTGTCACGTTCAGAAGAGTGTTTTGCTTTGGTCCTCTCTTGACCTCTTGCTCTTATAGTCTTTTTCTCCCCTCCTCCTTGATGGTCCCTAAGCCTTGAGGTAGAATTTTATGTAGTATTGATAAATCCCATTTGGGCTGGAGATTGGGCTCAGAGTTATGAGCACTTGCTTCTCTTAAAAGAATACCCAGGTTCACTTCCCAGCACCCACCCAATTCCAGGGTTCTGTTGTTCTAGCCTCCTCAGGCACATATATGCAGACAAAACACTCATACCCATAAAATAAAAATAAAAAAAAAATAAGTAGAATAGATGGTGCATTTGTGACTGAGCATGCCAGCAACACTTCCTGACCCTCTGATCAGGTGTGAGTTTCTACATTAACTACTCTCCACTGCACAATTCCTCCTGATTTGATCTGAGATTTGAGAGCTTCACTAATCTGTGAATAGAGGGATACAAATTAGAGAGCAAGTTGATATTATGTTCATTTAGCAAAATAATAGTGATGGGTTCATCCCTGGGTTGTGTGTGCTTCCCAGCCATGAATTATTGGCCAGATTTACAGTACCAGGTAGTGTTTCTCCCTGTATAGGAGGCCTTAAATCCAATGAGGAAACTGTTGGCTATTCCTGTAGATAGAAGTTTCTGTCTTGCCTGGTCCCTCAGCTGTTCATTCCAAAATAAACACACAGAGGCTTATATTAATTATAAACTGTTTGACCTATAACTCAGGCTTATTACTAACTAGTTCTTACAACTTAAATTCACCTATAATTCTTATCTGTGTTTGCCACATGGCTTGGTACCTTTTTATTACCATTTTGCTTCCTCTATGTCTGGCTGGTGACTGCGTCTCTACCTTTCCTCTTCCCAGAATTCTCCTACTCTGCTTGCCCTGCCTATACTTCCTGCCTGACTACTGACCAAACAACATTTTAGTAAAACAATACGAGTGACAAGTCTTTACAGAAATTTCCATCTGCGCAATTGCTTTATCAACCCTAAGCCATATATGTATGTGTGTTATTGTTGTTTTGTTATTGCTCTTTTCTTGTTAATGGAGTCAAATCCAGGGTGTCTCTGCTTGACAAATGATCTATCACTATGCTATATCCTCAGCCCCTGTCTACATTCTCACCTTTTGGATATGCATGTCCTCTTAAAGAATTAGCATATCAATAAAGTAAAACACTTCCTTTGGAATTTGATTGAGAATAAAAATGTTTCATTAATAACACTTTTAATGACTGGGTGTGTTGGCATGCCTTTTAACCACAGCAGAGGTTAGGGAGGCAGAGGCAGGCAGATCTCTGAGTTGAAGGCAAACCTGGCTTTATAAATTCTAGGGCAGCCAGGGCTCTATAGAGAGACATAGTCTCAAAACAAGACATTTAATGACTATATTTTACATATTTATATCCTTGTGCCATGTTTTCCTTAACATTTTCTCATTGTTTGCCAAGTGTGTTAATATTTGAGAGACTTCCAGGAGAGTCACTTAAGTCTTGAAATAAAGTCTTGCCTGGACATTAGAAGAACCTGTTCCTAAGAGGAAATAATTTTAGGTGTTTAATGCATTTATTAGTGCCAATTTTTGAGCTAAGACAGATACTCTATTGGTAATTGAATTTACATAATCTTGAAAAGATTACATTTTGATCAAATTTAATTTAGTTTATATAGGTGACTAAGATTTGTCTGTCAGTGCTTTAAAATCTGGACTTCGTCAGACTTTAATTTTTAATTTTTTTAGACATGTAGCAGTAGATTAGCAACAATAAAAATAATCAGGAGAAACAACTTAATAAATCAGCAGAAGATTTTTATCCTGTAATCAAGTTTATTTGACAAATATGAACACTAGTTTAATTTAATATCTAAAGCAGACGTATGCAGGGAATGATGGTTGGGTAGTGTTGAGAGTGAAGGAACAGGAAATAGAGCGACTTTTAGTGACTTATACCTGCCAGGAGCAGAGTTAGAGCTGTAAATCTGAACAATTGGACATCGACCATATTTAACAGCAGACTTTAAAAGTATACGTCTTTTGAATTGGAATAGGTGTGCAAATTAAAATATCTTAGTAGGTTTTCCCCTTAAGTACCTGATAAATAGTTATTGAAATTTCTTTCTTAGAATTAACCATAACAGCCATGCATCCCACCATTCAGAAGGCACAACCAGGAGCATTAGGAGTTCAAAGTCATCATCATTTGCTTTGATTTCAGAGATAATACAGTAATCAAGGACATGAAATGTAGATATCCTTCTTGATTAAAAGTCTGGTTCTGCTGCTTGCTAGCTATTGGCTCCAGGGCAGGTATGATAATTGTTCTGTACCTGTGAGCTCATGATGATGATGGTCACCTTTTAGTGTGCTTAAGTGAGCATGAAGTCTCTTTTCAGGATGACACAGATATTCTAAGACTGGTATATGGTAATAGCTAAATTCTCTGTAAATTTAATTAAAAATTACTAGATTGTACATCTCCTATGTGGATTCTATTCCAGTCAAACTTTTTTTTCTTTTTTATTTATTTATTTTTTCCTTGAGACAGGTTGTCAGTATGTAGCTCTGGCTGTTTTGAAACTTGCCATGTAGACCAGGCTGGTTTCAAACTCACAAACTGCCTGCCTCTCACTGAGTCCCGGGAATAAAGATGTGTGCCATTGTGCCTGATGCTCAAGGAGGCCAGAAGGCATCGAGATCCCCTGGAATTGGAGTTACAGGTGCATGTGAACCACCATATGGGTACTGGGACTTGAACCTGGGTCCTGAAGTCATCAGTCAGTGCTCATAACTCTTGAACCATCTCTTCAGTCACAATTTATTGTAATCCCTAGCTGTTAAGGCTGTTGCAGTCTTCTTGTACACACATCTGGGTATCTATACTCATTAGACAAACTTCACATTTGGAAAAGATGCCATGTCCCCCCCACCACTGTAATCCTACATCCTCTAAGTGATTTTCTTTTCTCTGTCCTCTCAACCCAATCAAATGCTGGCCATGTTTGTAACTTTCTAAAAACACCTTTGTTTAGATCCTTGGATGCCCACTGAACAGAAACTTGAAACCTCAGATCATCGTCCTATCGTAGCAGAGCCTCAACCTTTCCTTGGCCTGGGGAGGAGCCAGCCCATATGCTGTGGAGATGAACGGGGAGCAGCAGCTGGATGCAGGTATCGGTTCTGCTAAACCCCTCTCCAGAGTGCAGATGCCTGTGTCACTTTGTCTGACTTGTCTTTTCTACCACTAAACTGGCAGCCCTTTGAAGTCGTACAGTTTTCATTGCTGTCTATTGAGCCTGGCACTAGGGACCACAACTACTGTTTGCTGAAAAATAAAAAAAGTTTTTATTAACAGGCCACATTTTCTACATAATTGTACTTTGCTGATTACTTTATAATTGCTTTTAAATATTTTGAATTCATAGGAAGTTGCAAAGATAGTGTCAATAGGTTCCATGTTACCCTTCATTCAGTTTCTCTCATGTAACTGTTATATAAAATATTTTATGGGCATTGATAAGGTTCCCTGGAACTGGAATTAGAGACAGTTGTAAGTGACCATGTGGTGCTGAGAATTGAACTCAGGTCCTCTGGAATAGCAGTCAGCTCTTTGAACCACTGAGCCATCTCTCCAGCCCCCTCACTACACTTTTTAATCTGAGGCAGTTATTAATCTACTGTCTTTATAATTTTGCCATTTAAAGATGCCTCATGAATAAACTTAGTATATGACTATTTGACGTTTTTCCCTGAGATAACTTTTGATGAGTTGACACTCTTGCATGTCAAAGTTTATTAACTTTTAAAAACTAATTAATTACTTAATTTTTATGTGTATTTTTGTGGTGTGAGCATGACATGGCTTACATGTAAAGATGGGAGGACAGCTTGGGAGCATAGGTTCTTGTCTTCCACCATGTGAGCCCTAATGATGAACTCAGGTAGCAAATGCCTTTGCCTCCTGAGCCATCTTGCCAGCTACAATTTGTTACTTTGTATTATGAGTCACATTTCATGAATGTATTGCACTTATATTAACCACTCATGTTTTCATTCATTTTGATTTTTCTAATTTTTAGCTATTGCAAATAAGTTTTTGTCAGTAATTATGGATACAGTAATCTATTTTGGGAGAAAAAATGCCAATGAGTGTATTTTTTTGTCTTAACATTTTTTATTGATATTTATTGAGCTCTACATTTTTCTCTGCTTCCCTCCCTGCCTCTCCCCTTCAATCCTCCCCCAAGGTCCCCATGCTCCCAATTTACTCAGGAGATCTTGTCTTTTTCTACTTTCTACTTCCCATGTAGATTAGATCTATATAACTCTTAGTGTCTGCATTGTTGTCTAAGGTCTCTGGAATTGTGGTTTGGATGGAATATTCTATAGATGTCTGTTAAGTCCATTTGAGTCATAACATCTGTTAGTTCTCTTATTTGTCTGTTCATTTTTTGTCTGATTGATCTCTCCAGTGGTGAGAGGGGAGTGTTGAAGTCTCCCACTACTAGTGTGTGTGGTTTAATATATGATTTAAACTTTAAAAGTGTTTTTAAAATATATTTATTTATTATGTATACAATATTCAAGTCTGTGTGTATGCCTGAAGGTCAGAAGAGGGCATCAGACCTCATTATAGATAGTTGTGAGCCACCATGTGGTTGCTGGGAATTGAACTCAGGACCTTTAGAAGAGTAGGGAATGCTCTTAAACGCTGAGCCATCTCTCCAGCCCTAAAAGTGTTTTTTGACATATGAGGGTGCCCTTGTATTTAGGGCATAGATGTTCAGTATTGAAATTTTCTCTTGATGGATTTTTCCTGTGACTAATATAAAATGTCCTTCTTTGTCTCTTTTGACTGATTTTAGCTTGAAGTTTATTTTGTTAGATATTAGGATAGCTACACCCACTTGTTTCTTAGGTCCATTTGATTGGTATATTTTTTCCCCAACCTTTACTCTGAGACGATGTCTGTCTTCGAGGTTGAGATGCATTTCTTGTATGCAGAAGAGGGATGGATTCTGTTTTCATATCCAATCTTTTAGCCTGTGCCTTTTTATGGATGAGTTGAGTTTATTTACATTAAGGGATATTAATGACCAGTGGTTGCTACTCCTGTTAATTTAGTTTTCATCGTTGGTGATGTTAATTTGTGCATTTTTTATTCTTCTGGATTTGCTGTAATGAGATCATCAATTTTCTGTGTTTTTGTTGGTGTAGCCATCTTCCTTGGGTTGGAGTTTTCCTTCTAGTATTTTGTGTAGGGCTGGGTTTGTGGCTAGGTATTGGTGAAATCTAGATTTGTCATGGAATATCTTGTTTTGTCCTTCTATGGTGACCGACAGTTTTGCTGGGTGTAGTAGTCTGGGCTGGCATCTGTGGTCTCTTAATGTCTGCATAATGCTTGACCATGACTTTCTGGCTTTCATTGTTTCCACTGAGAAGTCAGGTGTAATTCTTTTTTGTTTGTTTGTTTAATTAAATCATTGCCTGGTTCATTATGTCTAGCCTCTTATTGGTTAACTCTCACATCTTGACTTAACCCATTTCTAATAATCTGCATAACACCATGAGCTCGTGGCTTACCGGGAAAGATTTAGCATGTGTGACCTGGCAGTTCCATGGCAGCTCTCTGTCTGCCCTTCTTCTCAGCATTCAGTCTGTCTACTCTGCCTGCCTAAGTGCTGCCCTATCAAAAGGCCAAGGCAGTTTCTTTATTCAGCCAATGAAAGCAACACATAGACAGAAGAACCTCCTACATCATTTCCCCCTTTTCTGTATAAACAAAAAGGAAGGCTTTAACTTTAACATAGTAAAATTACATATAACAAAACAGTTATCAAGCAAGAACTACAGTTACTATATTTATATCTACTTTATCTTGTATCATAACTAAGGAAAACTATAATAATAACTTCATTCTTCAACTTCATCAAGACTCCAGAAGGATATAATATTACTTAATTAAACAGGAAGTACATTGTAAGCAACTTCCAAAATTCTAGAAATGACAGAGACATCTTGCTGCCTGTACAGTCATCCAAAGTTCTTCTGTACCGTCAGGGCATCCATCTTTAGCCTACAGGCCCATAGTATCCAGCAGACATTTCCATGAAGCAGGAAATTTTAAAGACAATTCAGTCATTTTTTTTCTGTGTCCTGCAGAATGTCTTGCAGACTCTTTTATGAATTAGGAACTCTGAAGGATCATCTCACCTTTAGGCAAATTCAGTAGTCATCTCTCTGTGGGTTCTTCATGTCCGGTTCATGCATCAGTCCAGGCCAAGAGCAGTTTCTTGCCCAAATGGCTAACCAACTCCATAAGGAGCCTCTTTGATGCCCATTTTCCTCTTGAAGTAGATTAGTGCTTCCCTGAGCAGACGTGTCTCATTGTCATGAAAAGTCCTAAGTTATTAAATCATTTTAAATGCCATATTCTGTAGTCTTTGAAAGATATGAAGAATGCCTGTCTAAGTGAAATATATCTCTATATATCTAGAAATTCTAACTAACATGACTACAAGCTTGACAATTATTGATGATTATCCATTGACAACCTGTATTTCCTAATTATGCATTACATTTTTATATGAACTACACAATCACAATACCTTAATCAAGAGCAGAAATATACATATAACAAGATTGACCTTAAATTTATATCAATAAAGCCAAATCCATACCAATGCAAATTATTTATATCTATATTATATCTAAATGAAATGTAAAAAAACATTTATAAACAATATTTGGGAACATGGGTGCAGTTTTTTCTCTCAACTGCTTCGTGCTGTATGGGGGCGCTGTTAATTAGGTCTTTCATGGTGTATCCTATGTGCTAGGTTAATCTCAGTCAGCAGTTGAGTAAAGTAAGTTTTTGAGGGTGTTTAAGGAAACCTTTCAGGAGGGCTGGTCTGTCATATCATATTGGTCTAGAAGCAATCCACAGAGGTCTCATCCTCTATGAAAATAAAAGAAGAACCGCTTTTCCAAAACATCATATCCTTATACCCTAATTCTGAAGTCATAATACCTTTATAATATCCATGCTGGTTTAGCTTAGCATCCCACACAATGAAACGTGTCTCTGCGGTGTGACTGATCTAATGGGAGCTCACCAAGGCCAGCTGGACTAGGACTGAACGAGCATGTGATCAAACTGGATTCTCTGAATATGGTTGGCACACTGAGAAAGCAACGACTGGGTTTTGATTCTACTGCATGTACTGGCTTTTTGGGAGACTAGTCTGTTTGGATGCATACCTTCCTAGACCTGGATGGAGGGGGGAGGACCTTGGAGTCCCCACAGGGCAGGGTACCCTGACTTCTCTTAGGTCTGGAGAGGGAGGGGGAGGGGAGTGAGAGGGAAATGGGAAGAGGGGAGGAGCTGGAAATTTTAATAAATAAAAAATGAAACGTCTTTCTGTACTTAGCTCCTTCACAGTCAAAAAATTTAAAGAAAACACAATAATACACATAATCCAGACTCTCTGTGAATTTTCCATTTTTATGTAGCTTATTTTTTTAATCTCTGATTATCTGTACTCTGTTTCTTTAAAGACTTTGTCCTTTTTAAAGCATTAACTTTATTTTATGACTCTCTATACTCTTTTTCTTCTCTCTCACAAGCCTCTGTACATTTATTCAACATTGTGACCCATTTAAAGGTCACTTATGTCTGAATCTGTAATTCTTTACTGTCCAGGAACACTTTTGCTTTGCACTTTTAGAATGCTAAGCTCTTAAGAATCAAAGCTGCGACAATCCCAGGTCAAATACAGGTACTGCCTGCTTGCCCCACCGAGTCCAACATGGCGGAACCGCTTGTGCCTCTGAGCCGTGTGCACTGCACCACTGGTATAGCAAAGCTGCTTGGGCCTGTGAGTCAGTTGTGCCTCTGAGCCACACACAGTGCCTCCCTTTCAGGCATACAGCAAGTCCAGTTGCCATCAGACCGTAGCACTTTACTTACAAACCCCATCCAAATGCTCTGTCTCCTGCAAGAGACAGTAGCTGCGCTAGCAGCATAGCCCAGAAAGCCAGCATTTTAAAACTGTGCGGCTTTTTTTCTCGCTACAGCTGAATCAGGAAAATCTCTCTTAAAGCAGCTGAGGCAAGCCGCCAGCAAACAGCAAGAAGCTGTGTTAAACTCTGTATTCTTTTTGAAGCTCTCTCAGATTTTACATGGAGTCCGTTTACCACGTTGGAACGCCAATCTGTTGTGTGAGAGGGCCTGCTTTAGGTCCCGGCCACCCTGCTAGTTTACACCTGAAATAATTACACAGAAATTGTATTAATTAAATCACTGCCTGGCCCATTATGTTTAGCCTCTTATTGGCTAACTCTCACATCTTTATTTAACCTATTTCTAATAATCTGTATAACACCACAAGGTCATGGCTTACTGGGAAAGATTTAACATGTCTGACCTGGCAGTTCCATGGCGACTCTCTGTCTGCCCTTCTTTCCTGCATTTAGTTCTGTCTACTCTGCCTATAGTCAGGGTAATTCTGATAGGTCTACCTTTATATGTTACTTGGCCTTTTTCCTTTGCAGCTCTTAATATTCTTTCTTTACTCTGTATGTTTAGTGTTTTGATTATTAGGTGGCAAGAGGACTTTTTTTTTGGATCTATTCTGTTTGGTGTTCTTGTATCTTCATAGGCATATCTTTCTTTAGGTAGGGAAGTTTTCTATGATTTTGTTAAATGAATTTTCTGTGCCTTTGAATTGAACTTTTTCTTCTATACCTATTATTCTAAGATTTGGCCTTTTTATGTTGTCCCATATTTCATGGATATTTGGCGTTAAGCCTTTGT
Organism: Chionomys nivalis; assembly: GCF_950005125.1. Taxonomy (NCBI): domain Eukaryota; kingdom Metazoa; phylum Chordata; class Mammalia; order Rodentia; family Cricetidae; genus Chionomys; species Chionomys nivalis. The sequence goes on along the minus strand of NC_080090.1, from coordinate 25,443,083 downwards.
TAGATTTAATGTTTATTTAACTGATGAGTCTATTTTCTCTATTTTATCTTCAGCACTTGAGAGTCTCTCTTCCATTTCTTGTATTCTGTTGTTCATGCTTGCATATGTGGTTCCTGATCTTTTTGTCAAGATTTCTGTTTCTATAATTCCTTTGGCTTGTGTTTTCTTTATTTTTTCTATCTCAGTTTTCAAGTTCTGAATAGTTTCTTTTATATGTTTGAGTTCTTTTTCTTGGTTTGTGATTTGCTGATATCTTCCAATTTTTTGTTTGTTTTTTCCTCCATTTCTTTAAGTTAATTTCTCATTTCATCTTTAAGAATTTCAAACATTCTCTTGAGGTTATTTTTTTAGACCATTTTCTTCTGGTTCATCCATATTTGGTTGTTCAGATCTTGCTTTTGTATGGTCTTTTGGTTTTACTGAATGTGTACTTTGATTAAATCCATTGTCTACTTCCTCCCCTCCAACTCTTCCAAAACCCGTAGCTGTTTTTCCCTCTTAACTTCTTGTGATCTTTTTAAAAATCTAGTGAGTCCACTTAGCCTATGTGTGCACAGGTTAGGGCATCTGCTAGACCATGGGCAACCTCTCAGGGCTTGCAGCCAAAGAAAACTGGCTCTCCTCCAGCAGCCATTACTTGCTAATACTTCTTCAGCTGATGGTATTGTGAGCCCCTCCTGCATCTGTGCTGCAGTTTTGACCAGTTTGGATTTGTGCTTGATGAAGTTGCAGCTTCACAGTCTCTGAGTACTGAGGACGAAGCAGTGTGATGTAGATGCTATATGTGGGACTGAGTATCCTACAGTCTTGAGTGCAATTTGCAAACGATAGGCTTAGTGATAAGATTTCCCTACTAGGTATTTGATCTCCCCAGCCATGGGCTTTTGACTACATTTATGGTAGTAAGTATGAATTTTCTTCCTGTGGAGCAGGCCTCACATCCAATTAGAAAGCATTGGCTGTCCCCATAAAAGTCATGTCATTAGTGCACCAGTGGGCATATCTTTTTATTCTTCTCTCATATTACTTTACTACCTGACTACAGTTTCATCTTCCTCTACTCCCTTCCGCCATCATTCCCCCTACCTCCCCTCTCTCCCAGAACAACTCTTCCAGTTTTCTTTCTTTTTTAAAAAAGAAAAAAAAAAAAGAAAAGAGTTCATCACCCAGGGATATCCACTGAACATGGCCTAACAATATATAATAAGACTGGGCATAAACCCTCATATCAAGGCTGGATAATGCAACCCAGTAGGAGGAAAAGGGCCCTAAGCACAGGCAAAAGAGTCAGAGACACCCTCCATTCCCACTGTTGGGAGTCCTACAAACACACTAAGTTATACAACCATAAGATATATGCAAAGTACCTAGCACAGACCCCTTATGCATTTGTGAGTCGCTTCAGGCTCTGTAAGCCCCTAAGAGCCGTGCCAATTGATTCTGTAGTGTTGGGGGAGGCCGCTTAGCCCCAAAATAATCACACAAAACTGTATTAGTTAAAACAGTGCTTGGCTCATTAGCTCTAGCTTCTAATTGGCTAACTCTTACATCTTAATTTAACCCATCTCCATTAATCTGTGCATCACCACGAGGTCATGACCTACCAGCAAAGTTTCAGCAGGTCTGTCTCTGGTAGCTGCTCCATGGCTTCTCTTTTGACTCTACCTTCTTCCTCCCAGCATTTAGTTTAATTTTCCCTGCCTATCTAAGTTCTGCCCTATCAACAGGCGAAGGTAATTTCTTTATTTATTAATGGTAATCACAGCATACAGAGGGAAATCCCACACTGTAGGTCGTGTTCTCATGGTGTCCTTGGCCCCTCTGGCTTCTCTCTTTCAATCCTTTCTGCCCATTTCTGCAGGGTCCCCCTGGCTCTGCCTGGTGTTTGGCTGTGGGACTCTGCATCTGCTCCAGTCAGTTGCTGAATGATGTGCCTCTGATGACAGTTGGGCTGGGCACTAATCTATGAGTACAGCAGAATATGATTAGGAATGATTTCATAGACATTTTTTCCCCAGTTATATTTAGTTCTGTTCTGGGTCTCTGGACTGCCCTGCCTCTGGTTCTTGGCCATCCAGACAGTATCAGACATGGGCTCCCTCTGGTGGCATGGGCCTCAAGTTGGACTAGTCATGGGTTGGCACATCCTTTTTTTTAAAACTTATTTAAATTTATTTTATGCGCATTTGGTATAAAGGTGTCAGATGCCTGGAATTGGAATTATAGACGGTTGTGAGCTGCCATGTGGGTGTTGGGCATTGAACCTACGTGGTCTGAAAGAGCAACCTGTGATCTTAACTGCTGAGCCATCATCTTTCTAGCCCTAGTGGGCACATCTTAACCAATAGGTTGGTAGTGAAACTTATTGGGTCCATGGTTGAGTAAAATTGATAACTTTTCTCTTCTACAACCTCTGTAGCACCTTCTAGTAATGTGGAAACTAGTCATCAAGGAAGAAGCTTCTAGTCCCCACCCTTTACAAAGATTTGGGGGTTAATCTTAAATTATGTATATTTGTGTGATTGTATGTGGATTTGTGCATGTAAGTGCAGTGCCCACAGGGAGTTGTGAGCTGGTTCATAGAAAGTGGAAGGGTAGCTCAGATCCTGTCAAGTCTTTGCAGTCTTAGATGGCTGGAGGTAAAGGTATGTGGATAGACCTTGCTCTAGAGATAGCAGTGGACTTCATGAGAAATAGAGATAGGATATGCTTCATTGGATTGTATATCAGGGCTGAATAAAGAAGGAGGGGACCAAAAGTAAGTTCACACTTTCTAGATTGAGTGAAAATATTAGCTAGTAGCAGGTTCACAGTTTAAATTTGAAATGTTTATTAAGAATCCTAAATGTTGGTATTAGATACTATATTTGAGTTCAGAGTAATTTGAATAGTTTCATATTCACACTAGTTTCATATGATTCATTTGTTGAAACTTCATATTTCTTGCTTTCCCAGTGTCTTAGTCAGTGTACTATTGCTGTGAAGAGACAAACATGACCATGACCACTCTTCAAAAGGAAAATATTTAGACATACATGGATCTGATCTACATGGGAAGTAGAAAAAGACAGGATCTCCTGAGTACATTGGGAGCATGGGAATTATGGGAGAGGATAAAAGGGGAGGGAGAGAAAGGGAGGGAAGCGGAGAAAAATATATAGCTCAATAAAAACAATTTTCAGAAAAGAAAAACATTTAATTGAGGCTGGTGCACAGTTCAGAGGTTTAATCCATTATTGTCATGGTGGGAAGCAAAGCAGCATGCAGGCAGGCATAGTGCTGGAGAGGCAGCTGAGAGTTCTACATCCCGACCAATAGGCTGCAGGAAAAGAGGAAAGACACTAGGTCTGACTTGAGTATTTGAAACCCCTAAAACCTACCCCCAGTGACACTTTTCCTCCAATAAGGCCACATCCACTCCAGTGTCCTAATCCCTGTCAAATAGTACTACTCCCTAATGATCAAGCATCTAATTATATGAGCCTATGGGATCCATTCTTACTCAAACCACCACACCGAGCATGAGAGTATATCAGATGACTGTTATGTTGAATTAAATTGACAGTCAGTGCACTTAGGGAACTTGCTATTAAGACAAAAAGTATTTAATTTTTTTTTGTATAAGATCAATGAATTTGTCCTATAGTAAATTTTGTTTATATACCTGTGTTTATTTTGAGATGCAACTTTTTGTTGTTGTTTTGTTTTGCAGATCCTGTGCCTGGTGTAGAAGTAGAAGAATTCAGCTGGGAGGATTATCTAGACGAGACAGGCTCCACCACAGTTCCCTATGCATCGTTTAAACATGTAGGCAACACCTCTTGACTTTTTTACTTTTTTCTCCTGGGACAGGGTCTCACTTTGTAACCCTGACTGTGTTGGAACTTGCTGTACAGACAAGTCTGGGCTCAGATTTATAGAGATCAACCTGCTTTCCCCTACTGCTGGGAATAAAGATGTTTGCCACCATGCCTGGCTTACCCCTTTTCTTTTAATCTTTGTATTGTGTCTTAGTCACTTTTCTACTGCTGTGACAAAGCACCATGGCCAAGGCAGCTTACAGAAAGAATTTGTTGGATACTTAGAATTTCAGAGGTCTGTGATTATTGTGGTGGGGCAGCAGGTAGGCTAAGAGCTCATATTATTGAGACAACAGACATGGGGCCGAGAGAAAACTGAGAATGGTGTGGGCTCTCGACACGTCAGAGCCTACCCCAGTGACACACCTTCTCCAACAAGACCACATCTCCTAACCCTTCCCAAACACTGTAGCAGCTGGGGTCCTTTAGGGAGCAGTCTCATTCTAGCCAGTAGGCCTATAGCCATAGCAGAATGCAGAATGCATTAGTTCACCTTCAGAGCTTCGCAGTCTTTGAGTCTCAGGACTGTTTAAAATCCAGTTTCTTCTGAGACTCAAGTCAATCTCCTAATTTATAACTCTAGATAAAAGCAAAAAGCAAATTACATACTTCCGATGTACAATGACAGGAAATATACATTACCATTCTAAAAGGGAGGAAAGGAGGCAGAATAAGGAAATCCTGACCAAGCAAGATTGAAACCTAGCAGTACAAATTCCAGACCTTGTTGTTCTGTGTCTATTAAGGGGCTTAGATGGCTCTGTCCTTCCAGCTTTGTTGCTTCCAACATCCCTCCCTTGGGCTGGTTTCACTCTCTGTTTGCAGCTGTCCTTGGAAAATATCCCATAGTTTTGGCGTCTTTACCATCTTCGGGCCCAGCACATTCTTTACTTTCACCGTGCTCTCTCTGGGCCTGCCCTACACCTGGCCTCAGCGGCGTTGCCTAACACCTGAGGGATGCTGTTTCTGTGACCCCTTTACTCCTTTATCCTCTTGACTCTAAAGCCAGAGATAGATGGCAGATGCCTCTAAATTCTACTGCCACCTGGGATGGGCCCTGGCCTCCTGGCCCCTTCTTGAGTTATATTTTAATAAGCTTTGATTTGCAGTTGTTTTTTTTAGGAACAGATAATTCCTTAGGCCAGTGGTTCTCAACCTTCCTAAAGTTGCAACCCTTTAATACAGTTCCTGGTGTTGTGGTGACCTCTCCTCCCCCAGCCCCGCCCCAGCCATAAAATTATTTTCGTTGCTACTTCATAACTATAATTTTTGCTACTGTTATGAACTGTAGTGTAAAATCTAATATTCAAGATATCTGATATGTAACCCCCGTGGAAAGGTCATTCAGTCCCCAAAGGGTGGTCATCTGCCCATTGAAAATTGCTGCCTTAGGCCTTTTCACAAGTTTGATTCAGGATTAGCTGGTTGAGGTGTTGCCCTGAGGGCACCACTCCCTTTATTCTATTTCTCCTTATTCTTTCAGCACAAACCATGGCTTCAACATTAAATTTCCTCGTGCTCTTTCGCCTTAAACTATATATTTTGTATTTCATTTTGCCTTGTTTGATTTTTTTTTCATTGTGAATCTGCATATGAGCAAATACATATAACAAGCAACAGAGTCAGTATCTGACTGTCTTGAACTCTCCTCTGCCAATGAAATTAGTCGAAAACTCTTACATTTAGCTTCAGGAATATTCTTAGAACAAGAGCAAAATGCAGCCATGAGAATATGCCAAGATATTATAAGAATGGTCTCTATCCCAGTTGATAATATTGTAACCTCCGAAACCTCTTAAAGTGGGGCCTCCGTAGTCCACATTGGTCCTCAGTGCTGTTGTCTTTTAAGCTCCTACTAGGATACCCAGTAAGTAAGCCCTGTTTTTAGCATTCAACCACTTTCCTAGTCCAGAGTCCCAAAGTCTTCCCTATTCCACAAAAAGAGTATGGTTAGACCTGTCACAGCAACACCCTACTCGCTGGTACCACTTTCTGCATAAGTGAACTCAGAATTCTTTTAAGTTAGGGTGTTTGAGCCAGGCGGAGGTGGCACACACCTTTAATCCCAGCACTTGGGAGGCAGAGGCAGGCGGATCTTTGTGAGTTTGAGGCCAGCCTGGTCTACAGAGCTAGTTCCAGAACAGGCTCCAAAGCTACAGAGAAACCCTATCTTAAAAAACAAAACAGAAAAGTTAGGAAATTTGAAAAAAAAAAATGTAAATGATTTTCCCTTTTCTTTCTTCCTGCTATCGTCATCAAGAAAATTTGCCCTTTTTGCAGGGTGTGTGTGTGTGTGTGAACAGAGTACACTGAGACAGATGTGTGAAAACAGGAAGCCTGGGACTGGGAAGACATCCCAGTCAATACAGTGTATAATGTACAAGTATGAAGAACTCAATTCAGATTTTCGGAACCCACATAAAAAGGGCATAGCAGCATACCTGTAATCCCAGTGCTTGGCAGATGAATAATAAAAATGCAGAGTTAACACTGTAAGAAAGAATGTTTTGGTTTTTGGGGATGCTTTTCAATGATGGGCAGTATCTTTTACACATTCAGTTTTGTAGGGTTTTTTAATTGTGAGGAATGGGGTGAGGAGGGAGGAACATTGGGTAGGTTTTTTTTGGGGGGGGCTCATTAGGGGAATGATAAAATCATGAAAAAACACATGTAATAATGTGACTCTGTGTTCAGAATATTTTATTTTTTCAACAAAATTTCCCTGGCACTGTAAATGAGGATTGAGATACTACATAATACCTGTAGATAATTGTGCCAAACCCACAAAGAAGGGGCTCTACCTGAGCTCAGCTTTCCCAAAGGAAAAAGCCTACACTACCAAGTGGCCACTTGGGAGATGGAGACTCATTGAAAGGAAGTCTTTTATTGAAGAGTAGACAGAGGCAGACCAATCTATCAGTAGTACTAATTCTTAAAATTAGAGAAAAAAACTTACTTCAATTTGTCCAGTAAAGCCCCTAGCTGATGCATTCCAGGAGACGCTGCAGGCTGTGGGGTGGTAGGAGAGGAAGAGGAAGAGCATACTCTTAGGATAGAAACTCAAGTATCCTTGATTTTTGAACTTTGAAATTCTTTTTTTTTTCTTTTCCAAAACAGCAGGAGTCTCTGTGTAACAGCCCTAGTTGTCCTAGAACTAGCTCTTTAGACCAGACTGGCCTTGAACTCACAAAGACCCACCTAATCCCCCCCCCCCCCCCCCCCCAGTGCTAAGGTAAAGGTGTGCGCCACAGCAGCCTGGCTGAACTCAGAAATTCTTATTGGCACAATTCAGTTGTGGGCAGCATAGATTTAATTGAATCTGTTTAAGGGTTGAATGACTTACAGTGCCCTGGTTTCAGGAAATTCCCTGCATATTGGAGTAGTGGTTCCCTTGGAAACACAGAACAGAATCCTCAGAAGGAGCATGCTCTATCTCGAGTCTTGAGACTCATCAGTTCTTAGCATGGTAGATCCATCCTAGAGTGACAATGTAAAATCTGGTGAGTGAAAAAACAAAAAACAAGTTTTGAATGTAAACTTCACACTATATTGTAACTTTTAATCATAAGAAAACTAGATTTAAAAAAAAAGCAACATGGAACTTTGTTTGGCTTATTTTAGGACTTCATTTTCATTTTTCTAGTGTTTTTGACTACATTTCCATTATTTTAAGTTTTACATTTTTGCGTGCATGTATTTGTTTGGGTGTGCCACAGTGCATGCCTGGAAGTCAGAGGACAGCTTGCTGGAATTCTCCCGGGGATTGAACTCGGGTGAACTTAGTGGCAGGTACCTTTATATCCCACCCACTTTATTTGCTTCATTTGTCACAGCGGAGTCTCCTTTCATGAACTTGGCTCTTTTAAAGAATATATATTATATGTCAGTTATTTTGTGCAGTATTTTTTGATTTGGGAAACTTTCCCCTTATTAAATTGTGTATATTCAGATATGTCAAGCATGCCAAAGGAAATAAAGTCCTTTTCTTATATGGAATTCGGCAAATGTATGCAATTGCGATATTGATGTTTTAGGAGTTATATTAACTTTGATAAATTTAAAGTGATATATGCCATTTTCTTCATTGTATTGTTACTGTTTTGCCTTTTGCAGCTGATAAGAATCGTATAGAGTGATCCTTTGAGATTATGCAAATACTGTTTTTATCATAGTAGTTTCAGCATCTATCAATAATTCTTGCTTGCTGTGCATATTTATATGATGCTTGTCTGATGACAGTTATTTTCATTCCACTAAAAAGAGATAATTTCATTATGTAGTCCAGGCAGGCCTCCTGCCTCAGTCCCTTGAGTACTGGGACTGTTGTTGGGAACCACCTGTTGATATTTTTCCACCATTTTGTTCTATATTTATCTTTTGATTTGCAACTGTGACCATTGGGAGATCCTTTTAGCTATCTTGTGTTTCCTTTTAACATGCCCCATACTTTTTTAATTGTTTCTGTTTGACATCACAAGATGTTTGAGACTCCTACTTTATTTTTATTTTTCCAGAATTGTAACTAGTAGTTTCCCCATGATCCCTTGCTTTTGTTGATTGCAAGATGATATGAAAACTATTTGGGCACTAAATCCGTTCAGGGTTAAGAAATACACATGCACTTATGTCCACATTTATACTGCTTTCCTATCAGTTCATGTTTTTATTTAGATTCTTCTGATTCCAGTCCACAATGACAGGATTTACTCCAGTCTTCCCCCTTTTTTGGGGGTGAGATTAGATTGTTTGTGTGTGTGTGTGTGTGTGTGGCTTTTCGAGACAGGATTTCTTTGTGTAGCCCTGGTTGTCCCATAAAGCCAGTGCTTTGTAGACCAGGCTAGCCTTGAATTTAAGGAGATCTCCCTGCCTCTGCCTCTCAAGTCCTGGGATTAAAGGTGAGTGCCAGCATATCCACCCCCTGCCCTTTTTTTTTAAATTTGTAACTACTCCCACAGTACTTTTATATATACTTAATTTTAATGTACTTAAGAATTGCTAACCCATACCTTTGTCATCGTGTAACTTTTCATCTACATTGGAACACTTCATTATAACAGCTGACAGAAGTGTGGACTTCCTGCATATTGTACATAATATTACTGATACTAGTGATTTATATCTTTATACTTTTTTCATTTCCCTGTTGTGGTTATCTAAAACCTTTTGTTGTTGAGTGATATAGAAATCTTGAAGACATGTTGAAGGATATGAAAATGTGAATGTTTAGTGATGTATTACTTTCTAGAAGATACCTTCTATCATCATAATAGACTGGCTGTGTTGTTGAAAATACCAAGTTCTATCACTGCCATGTGGACAGAGCCCTGTAGCTACTTCTGGTTTTTTGATCAGTGTTATGAGTTATAATTAGAATTTCTCAGGTTTCCTTTGAGAAGGTTTTATAGGCATTTAGTGCTTTGAAAATCTTAGGTCTTAAAAAAGAATTTGGGCAGAAAAACACTCATGAAATACATTTTGTCTGGTGGCTAATAACATTTCTTTTTTTAGGTGGACATACGTTTGCAAAATGGCTTTGCTCCTGGGATGAAGCTTGAGGTAGCTGTGAAAAAAGATCCTGAAACTTACTGGGTTGCCACCATCATTACTGCCTGTGAGCAGTTACTCCTACTCCGTTATGAAGGCTATGGTGAAGACCGGAAAGCAGACTTCTGGTGTGATATCAGGAAAGCTGGCCTCTATCCCCTTGGGTGGTGTGAGCAGAATAAGAAGACCCTTGAAGTTCCAGAAGGTAGTAGCATATTCCCTTTCAAGGTGTGATAGGATATTGCTGTAAGAAAATTTAGATTGGCCACAGTCTTGAGGCTTGTCAGGCTACTCCTACGTAGATTACACAGCGTTTTAGGCGAGGCTAACTTTTGTTTGTTTCTTTGTTTTGTTGTTTTTCGAGACAGGGTTTCAGGAACTGGCTTAAGTCCCTACTAATATACACACACAAGTGCAAGGAACTGGCTTCAGTCCCTACTAATATACACACACAAGTGCAAGGAACTGGCTTAAGTCCCTACTAATATACACACACAAGTACAAGGAACTGGCTTAAGTCCCTACTAATATACACACACAAGTACAAGGAACTGGCTTAAGTCCCTACTAATATACACACACAAGTGCAAGGAACTGGCTTCAGTCCCTACTAATATACACACACAAGTGCAAGGAACTGGCTTCAGTCCCTACTAATATACACACATAAGTACAAGGCACTAGCTTCAGTCCCTGTTAACACACCTATGCACACACTGAAAAGAGAAAAACAAAACAAAAAATCAGAACAAAAACGGGGCAATGGGACAACGGGTCACCATGAGGAAGCAGCCGGTGAAGACAAATTCTGAAAAATGTTATGCTGAGAGGCTGTGTGTCTCAGTAAGTGTTCTACCAGAAAGTTGAGGGAAGGGAAAGAGAAGAATGAACCTACAGATAAAAGGAGTTTTGATATCAAATTGTTTGCAGTGCATGTTTTTTAAAGTGGTTCCCATTGAGATCAAAAAAGTTAAAAATAATTTTTGATATAATTGAGGAAGTTTGTATGTAGACTAGACATTTACTTTTGAAGAATTACTAACTTGTTATAAGCATAATGTTCTGGTTTTGTAAGAAGTTATTTTGGGGTTAAAGAGTTGGCTCAACAGTTAAGAGCACTGGCCACTCTTCTTTAGGACCCAGGTTCAATTCCCAGCATCTATATACCATCTAGCAAGCCTGTAACTCCTGTCCCAGGGGATCCTACAACCTCTCTTGGTGTTTCTGAGCACTGCATGTTCATGGTACAGAGATACACATTGAGACAACTACCCACAAGTATAAAGAAATTTAAAGTGATTTCATGAATATTTTGTGGATGAAATTATATGATGTTTAAAATTGGCTTCTAATTAGTTCTTGATTGGGTAGCAGTAAAATTTGTGAGGGTATGGGCCAGGGGTTGGCAAATGATCTGCTCAGGGCCAGATAGTGATGCTTTAGCTGTCACTCATATGGTCTCCGCCATAGATACAACATTCTACCCTTGCAGTGTGAACCTGGCTGCTACAGACAAAACATCAGTAATCAACATGGCTATGTGCCGGAAAAGTGTTATTTATAAAAAGCAGGTCTGAGTTAGCCCACAAGTGACAGTTTGCTAACTCTTGCTCCAGATAAAACATTTGGGCATGAGGTGACAGTTGTTGAAGCTATGTTGCATGAAGATTCATTGTACCTTTTTCTGTATGTGTTTTTTGTTGTTGTTACTGTGAGTTGTTTTTGTTTTTGAGACAGGTTTTTATTATGCAGCCCTGACTGGCGTGGAACTTGTTCTGTAGATCAGGTTGGCCTGGAGCACATATAGATCTGCCTGCCTCAGCCTCTCAGCTTACAAGCAGACATCATCACACCCAGGCCTCTTTCTGTATTTTTTATTCATGTTTGAAATATTTATAATAAAAATGAAGTAGGAATTTTTTTTATAAAATTAAGTAAGGGAATTATTTTGTGTACAACTAATAGTCTCTGTTTTAGATACAGTTCTTATTGAGCCAGAGAGTAGCTGCTTTAATTTGGTTTCTATTGATATAATAAAGACTATGGCCAAAAGCAATTTGAGCAGGAAAGGGCTTATTTGGTATACATCTATATCTCTGGCTGTACTCCATTAAGAGAAGCCAAGGCAGGAACTGAAGCAGAGGCAATGGAGGAACACTGTACTGTCTTGCTTCCCGTGGTTTGCTCAACTGGCTTTCTTATATACCTCAGGACCACCTGCTCAGAGGGGTTGCCACCCATAGTGTACTGGGCTCTCCCAGCTCTGTCATCAGTCAAAAAGATGCACCACAAACTTGTGTACAGGCCAGTGTGATGGATGCATTGTCTCAATTGAGGTTTCTTCCCAGATGACTCTAGCTTGTACCAAGGTGACAAAAAACTAACTAGCACACGACTCAGTGAAGAATGAGGACATTTTGTAGCTATTTTGTTTTGTCTTTTCAAGCACTCAAAAAGAGATTTTTAAGTGATTAGCCTACCCTTAAGTCATTTCTATATGTCAGGTTTCTTTGTGTTTAGGGGCTGACATGAATAATAACTACTTCTTCCCTTGTTTAGGCATCCGACATAAGGTGTCTGATTGGGGTGCATTTCTACAGCAGACCCTGAGAGGAGCCTGTGGTCCTCCTGTGTCTTTGCTAGAGGGCGTGAGTATTAGTGCTTTTTTAATCAGTATGGAAAACTTTTGCAAGGAATCCAAAACTGATAGCTCATTTACTCTGCGGAGGAAAAGAATCATTGTTATTCGAGTCATAAGCATAGGGATCGGAACATTTAAATGTGGTATCAGAAGTTGTACTTTGGCGTGTTTAGTGCCTGAGAAGCTTCTCAATCAGTTGCCAGTTAAGGTTCTGCTGATAGATATTTCCACGTTTCAAACAAATTAAAAAAAAATTATACTTAGATTAATTTTTTTATCCTTGCCCAGGGCAATAAAAATAATAAAATGAATGGATGATGAGGTAGATACATTATTGCTCACATAAATGCAAAATATTAAGAATAGTTTAAAAGCTAGGGAAGCTGACATCTGCTCTAATAAAAAGATTTCTGTAATCTAATAAGTGAAAAACAGCATATGTTTTGAAAAAAAGAAAAAACATACCAAAGAGAAGCAGAAGTAGATATTGACTTGGGTGTAGTGTTTATACCAGCTACTCTCTGTGGTCTCTTCAGGTCTTTAAGATTATAAAAGAGGGTAGGCATGTTCGATTTTCTCTTTAATGATGATCTTATTTGCTTTCATAATCAGAGACAAGATTCTATTTTTAAAACTATAGTAAATGAAATAATAATTAGAGATAGTTGTTAAAACAATTTTGTTGTGTTATAAGTAAGCTTTTCTTTATGATAAACATTTTCATATCATCCAAAAGTGGTATTGTGGGAGGCCATCTATAGACAATGTAATTTAATCCCACTGTTGTAGGGTGAGTAAAACAGTATGAAGACTAGTTTCACAAAATTTAGAACTTGAATTTTAAGAAGAAATATTAACCTCTCCAATTTCACGTTTTTAACCTGCAGCTCCGTAATGGAAGGAATCCTTTAGATCTCATTGCTCCTGGGTCCAGACTAGAATGCCAAGCTTTTCGAGACTCCTTAAGCACTTGGATTGTTACTGTCGTGGAGAACATCGGGGGACGGCTGAGGCTGCGCTATGAAGGACTTGGAAGTTCTGACAAATTTGAACACTGGTTGTACTACTTAGATCCGTTTCTTCATCATATTGGTTGGGCTGCTCAGCAAGGATATGAACTTCAGCCCCCATCAGGTAAAGAGTGACATAGCACTTTTATATAAACTTCTATTATTGTTTTATTATTAATATCTGTGAGGGTGAAAAATATATTCTACATATTATGAAAACATTTTTGTTTTTGCTTTTCAAGACAAGGATTTCTCTGTGTTGCCCTGACTGTCCTGGAACTTGCTCTTTGACCAGGCTGGCCTCAAACACATAGAGATCCATCTGTCTCTGCCTCCCAAATGCTAGAATTAAAGGCATGTGCCACCACCGCCCGGCATGGAAACCTTTCTTAATTTACATAAAAAGTGTTTTATATTTATACAAAGTAGTTGCATTAAATATATATTTTTCTTTGATTTTGTTATTACACTTATAGTTTAGCATACATTATTGATTATACCTTAGACTCTTTCCCTTACCAATTTTTACTTGCATTCATTACTGTGTAGTCCAGTTTGGGTATTTATTGTATTATTTCGTGGGCTGCAGCATTACATCTGCTCTTACTGTAGTTATTTTAACAAACTTTAAGTTTTGACCTCTTAAACAGAATACTGAGATTCGAATACAGGTTATTTTGTATGAAGGTGGACCTGAACTCCTCACCCCTAAAAGAAAAAAAAGCTGGCATGGTGGTGCATACCTTTAATCCCAGTACTGGGGAGGCAGAGGCAGGAGGATCTCTGAGTTGGAGGCCAGCCTGGTCAACAGAGCAAACTCCAGGGCAACCAGCACTATATTGAAAAACCCTCCTTTGGGGGGAGTTTGGTGGTGGAGGGAGAGTAAACCTAAACCTTTTCCTAATCCATAGTAGAAAGTAATTCTGTTTATGTGAATGCTTTCAGAAGTTAAAACATTTATAGGTTTTCTTCTCTTAAATCATGCTATTTTGTCTCACTAAAGAAATTAGGCATCTGAAAAATGAAGCTGATTGGCAAGAGATTCTGGCCAAACTGAAAGAGGAGGAGGAAGAGCCATTACCTTCTTATTTATTTAAGGTAAAAACAGAAACTCATGATAAATACAAGTTTTACCATATAGTAGAAAATAGCACTTGGGGGAGGTAAAGAATGGGAAGGAACCACTGGAGGCAGGAGAGCATTGTGGCCTGCGGTGTGGGAAGGAGAGGTCAGACAGCAGGGATGCTGATCATCCTCTCTCAAGGTCCTCTGAAAGCTGTCTGAATGTCTTCTTTTCCAGTTAGCTACATAACCTTAACTAGTTAGGAATAAATATGTTTTTTCTTCCAGATGCCCATTGCATTGCAGATATAGAGAGGAATGCTTTACATGAGTTGTTTTTCCTGAGTAGATTTTCTCAGGAAGAGAAGTAGCAAGATTTACCAGAAGCTTAGCGGCTCTGTTATTTTCATTAACTAGATTACCTTTCCTGTACTGTGATGAACCACCCGTGACAAAAGCAGCCTAAGCGCTGAGGGCTTGTTTTGACTCACTGAAGGGCTGTAGACCATCGTGACTGAGAAGCCTGGAGACAGGAGCTTGAGATGTCCCTTCACAGTAAAATGTAGTCAGCAAGCAAAGGGAAATGCGTGCTGGTGCTCAGCTCATTTCTACTTTTTCACCCAATCCAGGACCGTAGTTCAGAGGGCAATATTCTCCACATTCAGAGTATATTCTTCCCTCCTTGTTAAACCTCTCTGGAAATGCCCTCAGAGACACACCCAGAGCATGTCACCTAGAGGACTCCAAATTCAGTCTAGTTGACAGTGAATATTAACCATCACAAGTATTTAACTACATATGCGCACAAATTAATTCAAAGACACTCTATTTTTACTCTTTTTGTTGTATATATTTCAGGATAAGCAAGTTATTGGAAGCCATGAATTTTCTGTAAATATGAAATTGGAAGCTGTGGACCCATGGTCTCCTTTTGGGATTTCTCCTGCTACAATTGCTAAGGTGAAGTGGGAGTTATTTCTTCTGGGAAGAATTGCCGTCAGGGTAACTACTTGAGGAAATGATGGTGGTTTGATCTTTAGGCTATCCTAATACAGTTCACTCTGAAGCCAGAATCTCTTCTGTATTTGTATTGTATTGCCCAGTTTTTTTGTGTGCCATTTCTTCTTCAGGTCTTAGTCTTGTACAGCCAGAGCAGAGCAGTCAGGGCAGCAGAGTAGGAGAAGGAAATGCTCTTTGAGGCAAGCCTTCCTTCGTGTAACTGGAAGACTTAGGGCCACAGTGTTCATAAAGTGTGAATCCAGGCAGTGCCATCACGCATCTAACCAGGGAAGGGTTTGGGGACATAGAAAACTGCTATCTCTCCAACAGCTGACAAAACTAAGGCTCTTGTTAAGAGTAACCACAGGAGCTGAGCACATTGTTAATTATGTCAGTTGTGCAGTTACTGTGTAATAGAGAGTATTTGGTAGAGTAGAGCAGGACCCCATTTTCTGTAAGTAGAGCCCAAGGTGGATTATAACTATGGGAATAATTACTAGGATGTTTAGTTATCTGACTTGATGAGATTTACATTTTCTTTGTTTTAGTGGAAGATTATTCTTAGAACTATAAGAGATTCTTGAGCCTATAAGTAGTCTTAAGACCTCTGACAGCTGGAGAAATGGCCCGGTGGTTAAGAGCTTTTAACAAAGGACTAGTTTAATTCCCAGCACCCAAATCAAGTGCTTTATAACCACTTGTAATTACAGTTTCATTTAGGGCCTCCCCCTCAGCACCTACACCCATAGACACACATGTAAATAATGGAATAAAAATAAATCTTTAAGACACATACACAAAGAAAGAGAGAAAGAGAGGTAGACATAGACCTGACATGACACCAAGACCCACCAACCTTCTTTGGAGTCTGAAGAGACACAGAGGATAATTGTGGACTTCTCACTTTGGCATTTGATGTTAATATAGTAATGTATTTGACCCCTTACTAAGCTTAAATTAAATTTTACTTGGAAGCCAAATAATTGGTTTGAGTTCAGGTTTAAAAAAAAGAAAAGTTTCTTGATCATGTAACCTATGGTAAATTACTTTACTTTTCTTTGAATTTATCTTCCTTACCTGAAAAATGGAATTGAAAATGGTACCTACCACTGGGCGGTGATAGCATACTCCTTTAATCCCAGCACTCAGGAGCCAGAGGCAGGTGGATCTTTTTAAGTTCAAGGCCAGCCTGGTCTATAAAAGAGAGAGAGAGAGAGACAGAGAGACAGAGAGACAGAGAGACAGAGACAGAGAGAGAGAGAGAGAGAGAGAGAGAGAGAGAGAGAGAGAGAGAGAATGGTACCTACCTCATTAGATTGTTACAAAAAATAAAACTGAGTAAATATATGAAAGATATTTAACTAAACTAGTACCTGATGTAGAACTAACATTTATTGAATATTTTAATAACTCAATGTCAGTGTAAATGAACTTATGTAACATGTTTGATTGTGCTAAGTACAGATCTATTTGTGATAGATATGTATGTGTGTATACCTAATATGTATTATATACATAATATAAAAAATCCATTTGTCAGTTTTATCTGTTAATTATACAGGTTTTTGATGATAAGTTCTTTCTGGTGGAAATGGATGATCTTCGATCAGAAGACCATACAAGGCGGTCATTTGTGTGCCATGCTAACAGTCCTGGTATCTTTCCTGTGCAGTGGAGTCTAAAGAATGGTTTACACATCAACCCTCCTCCAGGTACGCATTTGAGTTCTTCTTTGTTGTTTCTCAAAATTATTATTATCATAATTAATTGTGTAGGGTCTCTCTATGTAGCTGAGTGTGCCCTCAGACTTACTGTATGACCCATGCTGGCCTTAAATTCCTTATCTACCCGACTTAGCCTTTGAAATATATGTTGGATGGCATTGCTAAGATCTTTTATACCTTCTGTCCAAGATAAGGTAATGAGATGTAGATTCCATAATTTTATTTATTTGTTTATTGAGGAAGAGTCTTATTATTTGGCCTGGCTGGCCTGTAACTTGCTATGTGGACTAGGCTAACCTTGAACTCACAGAGAAGAACCTCCTGCTTCTGCATCCTGAGCACTGGCACTAAAAGAGTATGCCACCACATCCAGCTCATTCTGTAATATTTGAAGTCACAAGCGGAAGTGTTAGTGTTTTTTTTTTTTTTCATTTTTTTCATACTTTGACATATATTTGTATAGGCAGCCAGAAGGACAGGTTCAAGCCTGGATTCTGTTCTGGTTCCCTACTCTGTTCAACAGGTTGGAATCTGTTGGGATGTCACAGAAAGATGGGTGTCTGTTTTACTTCTCTTACTGGGATAAGTCATAGACCAAAGCAATTTTTGGCGAAGAAATGGTTTTTTCATCTTATTCTTAAAGCCTGTCACTGAAGGGAGTCCAGGCTGGAGCTCATGGCAGACACTGAAGTAGACTACATAGAAATTCTGCTTAGTGATTTGCTCCTTATGGCTTGCTCAGGCTTGCATTTTTATACAACCTAGGACCACCTGCCTGAGGTGGCAGCCCCCACACTAGACTGGGCCTTCCCACATTAATCATTAACCAAGAAAATGCCTACAGACTCTCCCACAGGATAGTTTGATGGAGGCAATCCCTTAGTTGAGAGTCTCTCTTCCCAGATATGCCTGTGTTTGTGTGTGTTGACAGTAAGCCTGGCAGACGCTGAGCTTGTAGACCTGAGCTAGAAGGCTGGCGATTTTTAGGTGTTGAGGCCTTGTTATCCAGATGACTAGTCAGAGGGATGCTACAATCAAGATCTAAAAGGAATAACAGCTTATTTTACTTGTAATTTTGTAAAATTTGATATTTGACCTTCTAATCAAAGTACTGAAATAAGATTTCACTGAATTTGACTGAAATTTTTAGTATTTTAAAACGTGGAATATATGGAAAATGTCAGATGTTAGCTTTTCCTTTTTTTTTTTTTTTTGGTGGGGGGCTTTTTGAGACAGTGTTTCTCCAAGTAGCCTTGGGACCTATCCTGGAACGAGCTCTGTAAAATCAGGCTGGCCTCGAACTCACAGAGATCCGCCTGCCTCTGCTTCCCGAGTGCTGGGATTAAAGGCCTGCCCCACCACTGCCCAGCCAGCATACTAGCAAATCAGATTATTTCAATTAGTAGACTTTGGGAAGCAAAGCTTCTCTTAAATGCTGACTGCTGAAGCATTGTGCTGGAAGCACTCATGTTAGCAAGGATCCTAAACTGTCCTCCACCCAGCCTTCATTCATCCAAGAAAACATTTATGTGGTGTTTGTTGTGAACACGTATTGAATTTATCACTGAGAAGGCAGAGGTGAGTATCATCTAGCCTTTCAAGAGGCACAAGAGGGAAAATACCCACAGGACTTCCCAGGTTCTCCACATCGGTGAGCTGAACACAAGGAGCACCTGGTGGGACGGTGTGGCATTGAACACTTAAGCTAGGAACTTGTTGCTTTGTAGAAAAGTGCAGATTTCCAAGTTCTTACACTGATTGCTACCTTTGTGTGAAAAGGAGAAAACAATTATTAAAGATATTATGTAATTGGAAATGACAGTGGGGCCTGGAGAATTGGCACAGTGGCTAAGAGCATTTGCTGCTTCTACAGTCCAAAGTCCAATTCCCAGTATCCATAGCAGATGGCTCATAGCTGCCTGCAACTCTAGTTCTAGGGTATCTGGTGCCCCTTTCTGGACTCTACAGGTACCAGCATGCACACATGAACATACTCACATATATACATACACTTATACATATATAAAAATAGAAATATTTAAGGAAGGAACATGCCAGAGAATGTTTTTATCAGAAAGTGAGATAGGGTCAAAGGGAGAGCTGAGACCTTTGTTTGGGCAAGAAAGGGGAGTGTGGGGACAGGTTAGGAGGACACAGTTTTGAGTAGCCTGTGATTAAGCTCTGTGATTAAGTGGACAGCAACCGTGTAGCTCCTCACCCTGCACAGATGGAGTTGAGTTAGATACTAGTTTGGAGGTATAGCTACCAAGAACCTTTATAGATTGAAATAGAGAGTTGTTTATTTTAGTCTTGAGTTGAATTTATGATTCGGATTATAGCATAACATTTAGAGTTTTAAAATGTTTTCTTAATTGAAACATATACTATATGGAGTCAGGGTAGCATTTTAATGCATATATTCAATGTATAATGATCAGGTTAGAGTAATGAACATATCTGTCAGCTATAATACTGTAGTGGGGAGCTGCGGGCTGTGTTCCTGCCGCCCCAGCTCCTGGTCGCCTGGCTAGCTTATGCCCCGAAATAACAACACACAAACTGTATTCTTTTAAATACTGCTTGGCCCATTAGCTCTAGCCCTTACTGGCTAATTCTCATATCCCGATCAACCCATCTCTAATAATCTGTGTAGCACCAGTCTTACCAGGAAAGATTCAGCATGTCTGACCTGGCGGCTTGCTTCATTGCATCTGCCCTGGAAGCAGAAGCATGGCGTCTGTCTCTGAGAGGAGCTGCCCTGCATCTGAGCTCACTTCCTCTTCCTCCCAGCATTCTGTTCTGTTTACTCCACCCACCTATGTTCTAACCTGTGAGGGCCAAGCAGTTTCTTTATTTTTTAACCAATGACCTTCCTCCATCATTTCCCCTTTTTCTGTTTAAACAAAAAAAAAATGGAAGGCTTTAACTTTAACATAGCAAAATTACATATAACAAAACAGTTATCAAGTAAGAATTACAGTTACAGTATTTATATCTATTTTATCTTTTATCATAACAAAGGAAAACTGTTAACTATCTATCTATTCTTCTACTCCACCAAAAACTCCAGAAGGATATAATACTACCTAAGTAAACAAGAAATAAGCTACTTTCAAACTCTAGAAATGACAGAGACATCTCGCGCCTGGACAGTCACCCAAAGTTTCTCTGTACCGTTGGGGCATCCATCTTCGGCCTACAGGCCCATGGTATCCAGCAGACATTTCCATGAAGCAGGAAAATTCAAAGGCAGTTCAGTCACTATCTGCTGTGTCCTGCAGAATGTCTCGCAGACTCTTTCATGAATCAGGAACCCCGAAAAATCATCTCACCTTTAGGCAAGTTCAGTAGTCCTCTCTCTGTGGGTTCTCTGTGTCCAGTTTATACAATAGTCCAGGCAAGAGCAGTTTCTTGCCCAAATGGCTATCAAACTCCATAAAGATTCTCTTCCATGCCCATCTTCCTCTTGAAGTAGATTGGTGCTGCCAGGAGCAGAGTGTCTCATTGTCATGAAAAGTCCTAAGTTATTAAAACATTTAAAATGCCATATTTTATAATCTTTGAAAGATATGAAGAATGCCTATCTAAAATATATCTATGTACATCTAGAAAATCTAACTAACATGACTACAAGCTTGACTATTATTGATAATTATCAATTAACAACCTATATACATTACATTTTTAAATGAATTACACAATCACAATACCTTAATCAAGATCAGAAATACATACACATATAACAAAATTGACCTTAAATTTAAATCACTAAAGCAAAATCCATATCAATGCAAATTATTCATACCTATATCATATCCCCCTTTAAATGTAAAAGAACATTTATAAACAATATTTGGGAATATAGGCACAGTTATTTCTCTCCAAACTGCTTCCTGCTGAATGGGGGCGCTGTTATTCGGGTCTTTTATGGGATAACCTGTCTGCTAGGTTTATCTCAGTCGGCAGTTGAGCAAAATAATTTTTTGAGGGTGTTCACATCAACCTTTCAGGAGGGCGTGGTCTATCATACCATATTGTGATAGAAGCAATCCACAATGTCTCATCCTCTGTGAAAACGAAAGAAGAAACTCTTTTCCAAAGTATCATATCCTTAGATCGAAATTCTGAAGTCAAGGTATTTTGGAAATATCTATCTTGGATTAGTTCAGCAGCATTTATAAACAAGTATCTTTTAGCATCTGTTGCTCTTTCCTCAGCATTCAAACAATTCAAAGAGAGCATAATAGCATACAGTATCAAGATTATCTGTGTATTTTACATCTTTGTGCGGCTTTATTTTAACTTCTATTTCGTTTATTTTTACTTTTATTTTATATTCTCTGTATATCTTCATCCTGGAATAACTCTGTAGACCAGGCTGTCCTTGAACTCTCAGAGATCTGCCTGTCTCTGCCTCCCAGGCATTGGGATTAAAGGCGTGTGCTACCACACCTTGAAGTCACAGAGGTCAATCTCCCTCTGCCTCCCAAGTGTTGGGATTAAAGGTGTGTACTACCACACCCAACTACTTTTTCTCCCTTTTTTTTTTTTACTTTAAGAATTTTAACTTTTAGCCTGCATATATTTTTTAACATACTGTAAACCATTTGGAAGTTTTCTTTGTTTTTGACGCTCTCTTTACTGTATCTCTCTCTGTTTTTCTGACCATATGAGTCTTTAATTTATCAAGCAATCTCAGTAGGACTAAAGCCGTGGCTTTGTCGGCTGGATCCAGCCCATTCCTTAGCTTTCTGCCATTCCAGCCTTGTGGCTGAAGTACCCGCCAGAGCCTGTTCATCGCCACAACTCTACAGTGTTTCATGGTCCTTGCCAGCAAGCAAGCTGCAACAGTATTAAGCAACACTCAAAAGCTCCGTAGTCAGGACCGCCTGCTTGAAAGTCAGAATTTGCCCTGGCCGGACGGCCCACAAAGCCGGCATTTTAAAACAGCACAACTTCTTTCTTGCTACGGCTGAAAACAAACAAGCATGCAGTCAGCTTTTATCAATACCATTTAAGTGTTTCGTGGCAGGACCTCTTAATGAGCTGCAGGGTTTTGCAGCTAAAGCTGAGTCAGGAAGCCTCTCTTAGATGAGAGCACTTGCTTGCCTCTAGCAAGCAGAGCAGACCCAAGAAATTGCTGCTACCACGAAAACATGCTTTACTCTATTCTTTCCCAAGCTTTCTCAGGCATTCTGTAGATTCAGTGCCCCATGTCTGGGCGCCATAATACCATTTCTTTCTCTCTTTTTTTTTTTTTTTTTTTTTTTGGTTTTTTGAGACAGGGTTTCTCTGTAGCTTTGGTACCTGCCTGTCCTGGAACTAGCTCTTGTAGACCAGGCTGGCCTCGAACTCACAGAGATCCACCTGCCTCTGCCTCCTGAGTGCTGGGATTAAAGGCATGCGCCACCACTGCCCGGCTTATAATACCATTTCTTTGTGTTGAGATGTTCAATTAATTTTGTCAACCATAGAAGGGACATTAGAAATAATTCCCCCACTCCAGCTGCATCCCTGTGCCCATTATTCTCTCTACTGAGACTGTTAGACAGATTCTGTAGAATATGAATCTGAAAACAGTGTTAAGAGTATTGCAGCAGAGCCAAGGTATGGTGTTTTATGCCTGTAATCCTAGAATTTGGAAGGTGGTAGAGGTGGTGAGGCTGGATTGTCAATAGTTCAAGGTCAGCTTAGCTATGTAAGTTCCAGGATACCCTTAAGACCCTGTGTTAAGGGGGGGAAAAAGAACATTGTATTGGTATTAACTAAGACATGTTAAGGAAAGCAAATAGCTTATTGACAAAAAGTCCTCACTGGTTAAAAAGTGCTAATAAAATCGATAAGACTAAATTTCTATATATGAAACCAAATTCAGTCTTTTTAATTTTTCTTTTAAACTCTTGGCAAATTGTCAGTAACTAGTCACACCAGAGTACTGCTCACAAAATACCTGACTTGAAGTTTGGAAGTTTAAACACTTACTTCATTAATTTTATTACATAATTATAATTTTCCCAGAGTTATTCTGTTTTATAAAATTAGCTGTGTATATTCCTTGTTCAGTTCCCTAGCATGAAAAATATTGTTTGTATTATAGCGTGCCCCTCCACATTGATAAAAGTCCATAGATAACAGCATTAGGAGTTGTGATACACTTTGTCAGGCGTGTTGGGTGTGAACCATTGCTCTTCTGTTTCTGGGCAGGCTTCCGGAGCCAGGACTTTGACTGGGCTGACTACCTCAAACAGTGTGGTGCTGAAGCTGCCCCCCAGAAGTGCTTCCCTCCGGTGAGACCCTCAGCCATACCTTGGAGAGACATGTCCTCAGTTTATATAGTGACCACTTTTTTTCTTTCATTGTAATTCTTATATTTATACCTCATTATTTTCAAAACAGTATGCTGCACTCTTTTGAAGTATTAATTTAGAAACTTATGTTGGTGACATATTATAGTAAATAAATATTTAATTATTTCATGTTACTTTCCCTTCTGTCTTAACCATCATTATTTAGTTTTGATGACGTTTGGGTTAAAGTTTTACATTACATTATGTGATTCTAAAATAGCTCACTGCTGCAGCATTTTAAGATTTTTTTTCCTTTTTAAAATGTTTGTCATGTTAGTAATTGCTGTTTTGTTGCTATTTGGTTAATGCTCTTTGTGTTGATTACTAGTTCTTCCCATACCTTCTGGTAGCATCTTGTCACTAATCCATGAAGGCAGTGCAGTAGGAAGATGACTGTCCCTAGTATTTTTCTCCCTGGGAAGGCTGCTTTCGAGGCTTCCCATTCGGTCTTGTCACTGCCACACGGAGTTGAGTTGCCCTCGCCCTACTGCTGTGTGTAACTCAAGGCCTCTCTCCTCCTCTCTTGGCTTACTTGGTTGTGTGTGGGAGAGAGAGACAGTTAGAGATAGAGAGACAGAGACAGACATGTGCACATGCAGCAGCCAGAAGGGAATGTTGGGTGTCTTCTTGTTTCTCTTCAGTCTTTAAAAGGTAGGTCTATCACTAAGCTTGAAGCTTCCTGTTTCTGATAGGCTGACACATTCCCAGTGGGCTTGTGACATCCACTTGCCTCTCTGCACCACAACTTTGGTATTACTGCATCCACTGTCATCTCTAGCTTTTTAGTAATATTGAGGATTTGGGCTCAGGTCCTCTTGCTTTCACAGCTAGTGCTATTTCCCACTTGGCCGTCTCTCCAACCCCTGCTTGGGGTTTTGATGGTGCCTGCTATTGCTTAATAGCTTCTTAAAAATATGTAATAAGGACTATGTAAATTTTAATAAATTCTATATATTGAAAATTTCACTCTACTGTCATACTCAAAATTTAGCTTTAATATGAAAGTTAGGTTGGACATTACTTCAGAATTTTAAAAAAATATTACTCACTTTCTTACTTCTAGTTTTTTTTTTAAATAAAAAGACAATTCTTGACTTTTTTTTATGAGACAGAATTACTCTTAACTCTTTGTAGATGAACCTGCCTTTTCTCTACCCTTTATGCAAAGTTGCAGATAGCCTGCCTTTTTTCCTCTCATAGAAAATACAGAATCTCAGTAGAGCCTGGTGGTGCATGCCTTTAACCTCAGCATTTGGGAGGCAGAGGCAAATGGATCTCTATGAGTTCAAAGCCAGCCTGGTCTACAGAGCGAGTTCCAGACCAGCTATGGCTGCATACATTTCTGAGACCCTGTCTCCAAAAACAAACAAAACTTTACAGTTGGTCTTTTTGTTTTATTTGTTTGTTTTGAGATTTACTCTCACTCTGCAGTCCATGTTGGCTGCAGGCTTACTAGAGGCCCGAGGCTGTCTGTGGACTCGTATAATCCTCTTGCCTCGGTTTACTCATTGCTGGGATCATGAGTTTTTATTTTAAAAAATGATTTTTAAAATCTTGGTATTTTGTGTTTCTGGGCATGTGGTACCCTCAGAGGCTAGAAGACGGCATCAGACCCCTTGGAAATTGAGATGCAGGGTGTTACTAGCCACTACGTCAATTCTGAAACTCAGTTTGTAGACCAGGCTGGCCTTGAACTCTCCTGAGTGCTGGAATTAAAGATGTGTGCTACCAATGCCTAACATAGTGTTTTATGATGGGAGGAAACTTCATTTTCTTTTTTTTAAAAAAACAAAATATTTATTCATTATGTATACAATGTTCTGTCTGTGTGTATGCCTGCAGGCCAGAAGAGGGCACCAGACCTCATTACAGATGGTTGTGAGTCACCATGTGGTTGCTGGGAATCACTATGTCAATTCTGGCACCAAACCCGGGTCCTCTGCCAGAATAGCAAGAACTCTTGGCCTTAAGCCATCTCTCCAACTTTTTAATTTTTTGTTTTTCAGAACTACTCTTTGAATAGTTCTCTATTTTGTTTTGTTTTGTTTTGTTTTTTGAGACAACATCACTGACTTGACAGGGTCTGTCTATTTCTGTCTGGCCTGGAACTTGCTATATCAATAAGACAGGCTTTAACCTCACAGACATCTCTCCGCTTCTGCCTCTTGGTGCTGTGATTGAAGGTGCACCAGACCCAGCTCTAACAGCTCTTTACTTTTAGTGTGAAATAGATGCTCTTGTCTCCCAGAAGATACTAATTAGCACCACCACTAGTGTGAAGGTTTCCTTGCATGCTGTTTTCTCCAATTGCTGGTATTATCTGTAGCTTTTATATTCTTAAATATATCTGATTATTCTAGATTACTGCTTATATTTAAGAATGAGAAAGTGAAACAAACAAACAAACAAAAAAAAACCTGGTTAGAAAGTTTGAGCATGTTTGGATGGGCTTGTCAACCTTGATTTTTCTTACAGAGTGGGATCTCACGGGCCACTTATTGAGAAAAACTAAATCTTTGTGTGTTGTCCTAGTACTGTAAAAGATCTTTTCCTGTCCCTGTCTGGCATTATAGAGGCTGCGGCTTGGCCTTTACTACGCACATACCCTTAACAGTTATTTGTGTCCTCCTGCCCAAAGATCTTGTATTTTGTCTTTTCCAGAGAATAAATCTCACTTTCTGTAGGGAAGGGAATGACACAATTGCCCTGAGGTATGTAATAGTATATAATGGCATAATGTAAATGCTTTTTAAATGTTTCTGAAAAAAAAGGAGAAAGAAAGGAAAGGAAAAAGTCCTCCAAGCATAAAGATACCCGTCTGTAATTCCAGTGCTCTAGGAGGCTGAGGCAGGAGGATTAATGTAAATGGGAGGCCAGCCATTTCTCAATAGTAAAACCCCTATCTCAAAAAAACATTTTTAATTTAAAAAATTCACGACTGGGAATGTAACTCATCATCTCTTTAGAGTACGTGCTTAGCATGATGGAGCCCTGAGTTAGGACCTCAGAACATATAAACCAGGTGTGCTGGTGCATTACCTGAAATCCCAGCCCTTGGAAGGTGGAAGATAGGAAGACGATCAAGTATAACGGTCTCATCTTTGCACGTAGCAAAAGCTAGAGGTCAGCCTGGGCTGTGTGAGACCTGTCTGAAACAAAACAGAAGAAACATGCAAATCAGCCAGACCTTGTTTAGGCCACTTCTCCTGTGTCCAAGGGCATCAGTTCTGGTGCTAACAGTTAGTGCCTGCCGTTTTTTGCTAGGTTATGGCTTTATTTTTAAATATGTGTGTGCATATGTACACGTGCACTTGTCATGGCACATGTGGAGGTCAACTTGGTGGAAGTTTGTTTTTACCTTCTACCTTATAGGTTCTGGGGATCAAACAAGTACCTTACCGACCGAGTCCATCTAGAGAGCCCTAAGTTTATACTCTCAAAAACCAATAGCAATTTTATTGAGTTATCAGGAATTAAACAATTAAATCTCAAAACTTGCTTCCTCCTATTTTCTCTTTGCTTCCTTGAAAACAAACAAAACAAGATATTGCTTTACTGTAAATTTAGTGATTAAACACTGTAAAACATTCTAGTTGAGTACATGAATTAATACTAAGTATTAATCTAATTAATGAATTTGATTCATTGATTTTCTTCTAGTCAATTTCTGATCACCAGTTTAAGAAGAACATGAAACTGGAGGCCGTGAACCCTCTCCTCCCTGAAGAAGTGTGTATTGCCACCATCACTGCAGTGAGAGGCTCCTACCTTTGGCTCCAGCTGGACGGTAGGCCAGCACGCCTGACAAGTTTCCTGTGGCGTTTTTTTTGCTCTTCCTGCTCACCACTGTAGTGTAGCTTGTTAGACTTGGTGGACTTTGAAATAATGATATAATTTTAAATTTTAAGAAATGAAAGTCAATAAAAGCTCTTTAAAGTCCTTTATTTTCATAAGGGTAAATCAAAATAACATGTATTTTGAAGTTACCAAAATACATTTGTGTAACATTAACTGCCTCACTTATTGTAGTGGTGAACATTTTGGTTGCCCCAAGAAAATAGAACCAAGTAGAATGTAGACAACTTGATTTGTCTTTCTCAAAGTGATATTTAGTGATTGGGCAGGTTTGTGGATGAAGTTATGTAAATCCTCAATGCTTTAGCTATTATTTGTAGCCTGCTTTTTTTAAATCCTGCTACCAAATAGTCTTTAAAATGATTGCATTCTGTTTCTGATTTATAGAATTGATGTGTAATACAGTTGTCAAGGACAGTATTTACTGCAGACATCCTTGCAACATCTGCCAAGTTACTTTTCCTGATTTGAATTCATTGTTCTACATTCAGGTTTATTCCAAGAATGCAAGACAGTAGTCCAGTTAGTTAAAGTAAACGTGATATTTTGCCCTTATATTCTGGTTATTTCAAAGAAATGTCTATGATACTTGCTAGCCATATGAATGACACCAATCATAGCTCCAGTTGCTTCTTTGCTGTTCCTTTGCCAAAGGTCAATTTGTGTATTTACTTCCTTCTTGGTTCTTATAATTTATATATAGAAAGCAACTTATTTTTTCATAATATTTATATATCAAACTATATTACTTCCACGAGAAAGATTATTGCTTAAGAGATTTGTGTCTATATTTTTACAGTATTGTTTAAAAAGTAATGTGTAGGACTAGGCATGGTTGTGTAATGCCTTTAGTACCACCACCACTTGGAGGCTGAAGCAGGGGATTTCAAAGCTAGCCTATGTCAACCTAGTGAGATCCAGTCTCAAAAACTGAATAAACAAATCACATAAAACAAAAACACTTATAAAGAAAGATGTTTAATAGTTAAAATTTTGTTTTCTTAATCTAACAGGTTCTAAGAAACCTATACCTGAATTTATTGTAAGTGTGGAGTCGATGGATATATTTCCTTTGGGCTGGTGTGAAACCAATGGTCATCCTCTCAGTACTCCTCGCCGGGCACGAGGTATTATTTCTATGTCTGGATTAGAGGATTGGTTATCAAATGATCTCTTGTACAGGTTATGGTAAATATACACATTTCATAGAAAATCAAAATATTACCTTTTGTATAGACAATTACTGGAGCAAACTTTTATTAGATTAGAGGTCTAGGCTAAATTTAGGTAATCTTGATTTCTCACAGGTTGTAATAAAGGATTCCAGCAGGATAGTTATTATCTTAGGACTTGAACTGGGAAGACTCACCCTGTGTTTACTCAGATGATTACTGGCAAGTGTCTTAGTCCATTCTGGTTTTGATAGCAAAATTCTATAAAGTGATTTGTCTGCTGTCACAGGAAATCAAGTGATAGGGTGCTAGCAGATACTAGGATCTCTTTTCTGTTTCCTAGACAAGGCCTTTTTCAGATTTAAAATTTTTTTATCATATGTATATTAGTGTTTTGCCTGCATGTATAAATATGTATCATGTAGGTGCCTAATGTCCCCAGAGTTGATAAGAAGGGATCAGAGTCTCTGGAGCTGCAGTTATTGATGGTTGTGAACTACCATGTTAGGGCTGGGAACTAAACCAGGGTCTTCTGCAAGAGAGCAAATACTCAACTCTGAGCCTTCTCTCCAGCCCAGAGATGTTCTTGCTGAGTCCTCACAGGCTAATGCAGACTGCCCAATCTCTGGGCACCCTCCATAGGGTCACTACTCCCACTCATGAAAGGTCTGTCTTTACCACTACCACCTGCCTCACCTACTGTGGTAAGTAGGGTTTCAGAATTAATTTGAGAGTACAGTCAGACAATAGCAGCAGGAATTCATTTTCATAGACTACTGAACCGAGAAACTTAGTTCTTTGCTGATCATTGGCGGTCGAAGTTCTTTGTCAAATGGATCTCTTCATAGGGCAGCTCAGAAACTGGCTTCTATTGGAATGAGGTAGCCTTTTTTTTATAATTGGAGACCAGGTCTCACAGTGTAGACTCTGACTGGGCTAGAACTCAGTGGGTAGGCCAGAGTGACGTTGAATTCAGATTTGCCTACCTCTGTCTCCTAAGTCAAGTAGGAACATGTAACAATGTAAGAACAAGTGCTCTTATTTGCTGAGCCACCACTCCAGTCCCTTCACTCTCCTTTAGTTATATAGTGGGTTTTTTTCTGCATTTATTGTGTGTGTATTTATGATTGTTTATGCACATGTGCATGCCATTGCACACATATGGAAGTCAGAGAACTCCTGGGAGTTGATTATCTTTTTCCACCTAGTGGCTGTTGGGAATCAAACTCAGGTTGTCAGACTTAGTAGCAGGTGACCTTATCCACTGAGACATCTTGTCAACCCTCTATTCTCTTTTTATAACACGTTTTTAATTTCAGTGTATTTCCAGTGTAATTTATTGACTCTTTTATCACACTTTTATCATGACTCTTGGTGTCATATTTAAGAAGGGTTCTACAAATTCAGTGCCATGAACTTTTTTCATCTGTAAGAGTTTTGAAGTTTTATCTCTGTTTAGTAATTTGCTTTTATTTTTATATATGATGTAAGTTAAAAGTCTAGCTTTGTACATATGAATGTCTTATTTCCCGAACACTATGCTGAAAACTATTCCTGCTCCATTAACTGGTCTTTAGTGTCCTCGTCAGATCAGCCTTTCTTTTCAGTATCTATTTTTTCTGTTAAAGTATTTGTAGGTATTGATTAGCCTAGTGATCCTTGAAAATGTTGTTTTTTCTAAAACGATCCTAACCCAGAAAAATATTCCTTTGAATGTTAACACTTAAAGTCTAATTTAAATGTACTTGCTCATTATTTACATACAACCAGGTACCAAATATGCTGATTACAAACAAAGTCTTTGTCTTTAAAACATTTTTGGTGTTTTTTTTTCTTATAGTGCATAAACAGCGGAAAATTGCAGTGGTTCAACCAGAAAAACAGTAAGTAATATAATAGATGTCTAAACAGTTCAGGTTTGCAATTTAGAATATCTAGGGGAAAATAACTGTTTAAAGGAATATATCTCCTTTATGTTATTTTCTCAGATGGAAGCATAAACTTTTAGGTCAAATTTGATAGCTTATATGTTTCTCTTAGTATAGTTCTTTCCTAAAATTGCATTGTAATATTAGACATGGTGGTGTATACATATAATCTTAGCTTCTTTAAAGGCTGACTCAGCAGGATCATTTAAGGCAGGCTGTATAGTGAGTACCAGGCTAGCCTGGGTTATGTAGTAAAACCCTCATGTCCAAACAAAATTCTTATTATATTGAAAAAATCTTCAAGATGTTTTCCCAAAATTAATTTTTTTTTTAGCTTTTAGATATTGAAGGCATTTGAATAAAAGAGGGAAGTATTTGTCAAAGAAGAACAAGAGTTACAAGTCAGGGAATGATTTGTCACAGTGTCTTGATGTACAGAACAGCAACTGGACAAGAAAAGCTACGTTCCTCCTTTGAGCCCAT
This sequence comes from Chionomys nivalis, assembly GCF_950005125.1. Classification (NCBI taxonomy): domain Eukaryota; kingdom Metazoa; phylum Chordata; class Mammalia; order Rodentia; family Cricetidae; genus Chionomys; species Chionomys nivalis. The sequence goes on along the minus strand of NC_080090.1, from coordinate 25,412,458 downwards.
CAGGAAACTATTTGTAGCATACTCTTACACACAGCCTTTGAGAAACAGTCGATTGGTAGTTGACTTGCATCTTAAAAATACAAAAGTTTTTAGGTTCTATAAAGAAGCAGAGGAAGCAAAATGAGAATGCCTTAGTGAAAAAAGGTACCAAGCTACAGGGCTGAATACAGATAGGAATTAGGGGTTAATTTAAGTTGTAAGAGCTAGTTAATAATACGCTTAAGCTAATAGACCAAACAGTTTATAACTAATATATGCCTCTGTGTATTTCTTTGGACTGAATGGCTACAGGACCATTCAGAAACTTCCATGTACATTGAGGCCCTCTCCGGCTGCATAGCGAGTACCAGATCAGCTAGAGATATATGCCAAGATCCTGTCTCAAACAACAGCAATCAAAATCCCACAAGAAATTTACAGGGGCCGGGTGGTGGTGGCGCACGCCTTTAATCCCAGCACTTGGGAGGCAGAGGCAGGCGGATCTCTGTGAGTTCGAGACCAGCCTGGTCTACAAGAGCTAGTTCCAGGACAGGCTCCAAAACCACAGAGAAACCCTGTCTCGAAAAATCAAAAACAAAAAAATTTACAGGGTTTATAATATAGTTTTGTAATTTCTGAACTGTAGTGTATTTATATGTATATGTATACATATATATGCATACACTTATATACATAATCACATGTCTATAGATTGTTGGCTCAGTTGTCCTATGCATGTTTTGTTGTTGGTGGTTTTTGATTTTTGAGACAGGGTTTCTCTGTGTATATGCATTTTAAAATAATTTCTACTTAAAAAAAAACAAGGTGTTGTGAATTAAGAACATTCTTCTATTTGATTTATAACTTGCCACATTTGTTTTTTTGAAGGAAACTAACCTGAAGACTTTGCTGGTATTAAAGTAATTTCACTGGTTTGTTTGTTTCTTTTCCCCTTTATTTTCTTGATCCAGAATACTCTCTTCAAGAACTGTCCATGAGGGCCTGAAGAATCAGCTGAACTCCACACACTCAGGTATAGAATTTGTGACATTGTGGAGAAGAGATCCTTGGTTACCTTTTAATGGTTCTATATAAAACTTTAGGCCAACTAGAGCTACATAGTGAGACTCTTATCTCAGAATAAAATAAAGCAAAAGCCCCCGTGTATTTGACATATTAATTAAGGTGGGGCTTAGGAGACAAGCTGTAAGTCTGGATAATGTTCAACATTCATCTCTAGGAATGCTATAGAATACATTATTGAATAATTGATATTGAAGAACTGGAAATAACTGACTATCAAGACTACTAGGTTCATGGAGTAGATCCTCTACTTCTTTTATCAAAAATGTGGACCTCTAGATTTGTGTACATTACCCAGGAATTAGTCAACATATATAATTGAGGATAGTGATAAACTCCATAAGTTAGCATAAAAGTAAGTATAAGATATTTAAGAACATTGTCAGACAGTATGTTAATCTTAAAAATATGTATTTACTGGCTGGGAATGTAGTTCAAAGCTTGCATAGCATGTACAAACTCCATATATACAAAAAAATATGTAATTTCAAAACTCATATAATGGTGTATAGGTTGGTTGCCACCCCCAGCTCATCATTGGAGACCTGGAGTAGAGTGTGAATGAATATTTGTTTCTTCATTTCCAGTGATGATCAATGGCAAATATTGTTGTCCAAAGATATACTTCAACCACCGGTGCTTCTCAGGGCCGTATCTTAACAAAGGAAGAATTGCTGAGCTGCCGCAGTGTGTAGGACCTGGGAACTGTGTTCTGGTACTTAGAGAGGTAAGGTTCTGACCTAGGACAGAACTTGGAAATTAAACAGGAGTCTCCCAGGCTCATACATGGAGAGAATCATGTGCCATTGATAAACAGCTATAGGTTTAATCAAATATAACTGTCATGTATGGTAGTTCCCTCTTAGCCATAATACAGTTCTAAGACATCAGATAGTGCCTCGAAATGAGAAAAGTAACAAGCCTTATCCCCCTCCCCCCCAAATGTATTGTATTAAATCTTTTTTGTTCTTGTAACAAGATGCCTGAGGAAGGTTAGTTATGAAGAAAAAGAGGTTTATTTAGTACATAGTTTTGGAGGCTAAAAAGTCCAAGACCAAGCATCCCTATTGATTTGGCTTGTGGTGAAGCTTTTCTTTACTCTGTCTAATCATAGTGAAGACTACATGTGAGGAAGAATTCTCTTGGCAAATAAGAAACTTGAGAAAGACTGGAAACCTACTGTCCCCCTGAGGTCTTGTTTCCAGTTTTTCTAAGGACCTCTTGTTTAAATTGCTAATGCTGTCACAAAAAAAGGAAGGGAAGGAGGGAGGGAGGAAGGAAGAAAGGAAGAAAAGAAGGAAGGAAAAGACAGATCTGACAAAACCAGTTTCCAGGAGAAAAGGGTATTTGCCTTTTGATGCTGATTACAACCCTCAGTGTAGGGAGTCAAGGCCACAGAAACTTGGGACAGCTGATCACATTACAGCTGAGGAGCAGAGGATGGATGACCTCCTTTTTACATACCCAGAACCCAACCCCAGGGAGTGGTGCTGCTCACTTTTAGGCTGCATCAATCAACATAATCAAGATGATCCCCTACAGACGGGCCCACGAGGAAGTCAGATCCAGTCAGTTCTTCACTGACACTCCTGCCCCAGGTTATTTTACAGTGTGCCAGTCTTCCACAATTAAACTGACCATGGCAGTGGGGCTGTGGTGCACGCCTTTAATCCCAGCAGAGGCAGAGACAGGTGGATGTCTGTGAGTTTAAGGACAGCCTGATCTATCGAATGAGTTCCAGGTCATCCAGGACTGTTTCACAGAGAAACCCTGTCTCAAAAAGCCAACAAACAAAGCAAAAAAAAAAAAAAACTAACCATGGCAACCTCCCACTCAGCCTCACTTCTTAAGAATTCTGTCACCTTGTATATCCATCATATTGTGGACCACGATTCTGACACATAAGCTTGAGGAGAGGATAAAATTTAATTAATAAGTTGGACATGGTAAGTGATTAACAACAATAACAAAATCGCAAATTATAACAATATACTATAATAAAAGATGTATGAAAGTCCTCTTTCATATTACCTTACTGAGATGTACCTTCTACTTGTTATAATGTGAGATCAGATCAGCCTACGTGACATTAGACTACTTCAAGGGTTGCTTGAGCCAGGACGTGCTCTGTGATATCTCTTGGACTGATCTGATAATTGGCACAGCCACTCAGAGGCCATGGATAATGTGGACAGCATGGGCACAGTAGGCAGAGATAATCAACATGTGTTGGCAGATGGTAAAGATTTCACTGGGGTCCTCAAAATGGTATACAGTTTACTGTGGGTCATATGTGGCTGCAACTCAGGGCACAAACCCATAGTGGAAACTGGGTACTACCATGCTGAATGGCAAATTAGCACACGATTGTTTCGACTCCTCAGAGATCATTCACCTAAGCAAATCTTCAGGTGGGTTCCCTTCTTTCTAAAAAAAAGTATTGGTCAGAAACTGCCTGAGCACTGTATAGAGGACACTGGAAAGCTGGGTGTGGTGATGCATGCCTGTAATTCTAAAGGACTCTCAGTCTTGCTTGTCTGTAACCAGCTCTTAGATTCATTGATTCTTTGTGTTATTTATTTTAGTTTCATTAATTTCCACTCAAATTTTTATTATTTCTTGTCATCTTTTGGATTTGATATGTTTTTGTTTTTCTAAATTCTTGAATTGCATCATTAGTAATTTATTTTGTGCTTTTTCTGATTTTTTTGGGGGGGGGGGTTTCGAGACAGGGTTTCTCTGTAGTTTTGGAGCCTGTCCTGGAACTCCCTTTGTAGACCAGGCTGGCCTCGAACTCACAGAGATCCGCCTGCCTCTGCCTCCCGAGTGCTGGAATTAAAGGCATGCGCCACCACCGCCCGGCTCTGATTTTTTTTTTTTTTTTGTAGGCACTTAGAGCTATAAGTTTCCCCCAGGTGTTTTGTTGTATTGTGTTCTCATTGTTACTTAGTTCCAGGAATTTTTCATTTCTTGTTTGACCTGTTCATCATTCAGTACTGAGTGGGTTAATCTCTGTGAGCGTATGTACTTAAGTTTCTTGTAGACAAAAGAAAAACCAAAAAAAAAAAATAGCCGGGTGGATGGAATGGCTGATAGGAGTGGTAGGGGCGTGTGCCTGTGATTCTAACACTTAGGAGGCTGAGGCAGTAGAATTTTGAGTGCAAAGCAAGACCTTGTATAAAGAAAAAAATGTGTATGCATGGGTTCCCTGTGAGATTGGTTTACAACCAATAAGAGGTTGTGTGGTATTAACTCGAGTCCATGATTAAGCTGTGTGTTTCTCAGGCTTTCAGTACCTTCAGCCACAGTGTGTTGCACTGTTTGTAACAAGTTTGAGGACTTGAACCTGTCAGTCTTCTAAAGGGCAAGGCAGAGTCTGAGTAACCTAGAGTTTGTGAACCAGACTCCTGACCATCAGAAGACTGATGCCTGCACAGTGTTCTCGTGCTGGTTTTTGTCAACTTGATATAAGCTAGAGTAATCAGGAAAGAAGAGTTTCTGCTGAGAAAATGCCTCCATTAGATTGTCAGCAAGTCTCTGTTGCATTTTATTGGTTAATGGTTGATGTAGGAGATCCTAGTGCACTGTGGGTAGTGCTAATTCTGGGCAGGCGGTCCTGGATTGTATAAGAAATCAGGCTGTGCAATTCTTGAGAAGCAAGCTAGTAGGCAGTGTTCCTCCATGGTTTCTACTTCAGTTTTTGCTACTAGCTTCCTACCCGGCATGGATTCTCCTGTTGAAAGACTGTAGCTTTTAAGTCAAGTAAACTCTTTTCTCCCCAGTCCCAAGTAAATACAATTGTCTGTGCACCATGATGGGAAAAGCATTTGGAAGTACATGCTAGGGTACTCTTAAATTTGTGGTACTTGTTTTTTCCTGAATGTTGTGAAGAATCTGATTACTCTTAATTTGTAGCTGACATGCTTTTGCTTTTACTATTTCGTTAACATTCTTAACTGGAAATAATCTCCAAAATGCTTTCAAAATGCGTAAGGTTGGCAAGTGTATTAATATTCTAATGATCTGATTTTTCTCCTCCCTCCTGAATCTACATTTCTGCCTTAAAACCCATCTCAGGTCCTCACTTTACTTATAAATGCAGCCTACAAACCCAGTCGTGTCCTTCGTGAGCTCCAGCTGGACAAAGATTCTGTGTGGCATGGATGTGGGGAAGTCCTAAAAGCCAAGTGAGTAGAGTACCTCACCCTCTACTCTTGTAGCTGCTGCAGCTGATTGTAGTAAAGAACCAGGCTGATTTTTTCTTTTATGTTATATGATAAAAACGAATTCTAAGAAATATAAATTTTAAGAAACATAAACATAACACTTTTATTAGAGTGAAGATAGAAAAAATTGTTTTAAAACTTTTGTGAAAGTTTATGAACATTCACTATTGCTTTCTGACCTGAGCTTTTTTGTGGCAGGGTAGCAGTTGGCATATCATATTGTCCTTGAGCCACACTCTGAGGATCACTGCTCAGGATAAAGGAAGATTTAATAAAAAGATGCTTTCAGAGTAATTAGTAAAAATAGTACTTAAAATTCAAAGCTGGGAAACAGAGCTCATTGATAGAGTGCTTTCCCAGCATACTTCAGGCCCTTGGTTTGATCGCTCAGGGAAATGGATAAATAAATGACTACATACACATATAAACTTTCACGTAAGATCAGAAAACAAAGCCTTTGTCTTTCTTGTTTAAATAACTTAATTTTCAAGTTGTAGTGTACCAGATTGTCAGGAACCATCCTTGACAAAAATACCTCTTGCCAGGGTATCAGAAAAACAGGAAAGAGGATGAAGACGCAAACAAAATAATAAAAAGGAAAACATTGAATACTGAAATCACCTGCGTTTAATTTCCAGTTGCTTAAAATACCCCTGACCCCAAAGATAAGATAAAAAGACTGTATTAACATGATACAAGGAAATGAACATACTGATTGAAGGTTGTGGGCTACATTTTATTTCTAGAACAAGACAAGTTTTGCTTACACCCTAGACCAAAATATTCTGTTGGCAAACCACTCACTGGGTGGAATCCATAGTTATCTTTTTAAAGGAGAAGGAACTTAGTTGGATTCTTAGACTTTTGTTTGGAGTAGAAACAGATCTACTTCTCTATTCCTGAAATGTAAGGTCTGGATATTAGCCACACCTGTTAACAGTAACCTTGAGACAGCAGAACTCTACACCTAAATCTAGATTGGACCTTTGTTTGAGGTAGAAACAGACAATTACCTTGAAGGAATAGAGATAAGTTCCAACTCTCTGACCTTTGGACAAGGTGGAATGGGCTCACATTTTTGGGCCTCCACACCAGATTTAAGTACAGAACTTTCTTTTTGTTTTAAGTATTCTCAAAGTATGGGGACTGGAAGGATGGCTCAGCAAATAAAAGCACTGGCAGAGGACCCAGGATCAGTTCCCATAAACCATATAACAGCTCACAGCTATCTGTGACTCTAGTTCCAGAGCATTCAAAACCTTCACAGAGACATACATGCAGGCCAAACATAAGCACACATAGAATAAAAATAATCATTAAGAGAATTCTCAAGCTCTGAAGTCAAGTAAAGCTATTTTCAACATACTTGTGTTAAATTTTTCTTAGGGTGAACATTGGTGCGATAAGTTTGGCATCTGATGTTTTCTGATTGTAGATATAAAGGGAAGAGTTATCGAGCTACTGTTGAGATAGTGAAGACAGCAGATCGAGTGCCTGAGTTCTGCCGACAAACATGTATCAAATTGGAATGTTGTCCTAACCTTTTTGGTCCACGGATGGTTCTGGATACATGTTCTGAGAACTGCTCTGTTCTTACAAAGACTAAATACAGTGAGTAATGGTTTTCAGATGTGTTAGCCTTAACATTTGTCATCTTACATCTTATAGAGATAGTCATGCTATCAGAGAAGCACAATCTTCTTCTTCTATAAAGGATCAGATGATAATATACTGGGGTCATGTGATCTCATTCTATTTTGTTGTTTTATTATATTTTATCTTTTTTAAAAAAATCTTTAAAAATAGAAGAACCAAGGAGGAATTCATTTTTGCAGAAAATTATATTAGAAAAAAAATTTATATTACTTTATTTCATAATCAGAATTATCCCCGCCCCCACTTGTTTCCTCTGTCCCTTCTTTTTTCCCTCCCTCCATGTGTGGTATTAGGTATTGAACCCAGGACTTCATGCATGCTAAGCAAACACCCTATCTCTAAGCTACATGCCAAGCCCCCGTTTTTTCTTTGTGTGTGTGTGTGTGTGAGGGGGTTGGAAGTGTTGTGGTCTTTGTTGGTTTAGTTTGACTTTGGATTTTTGGTTTTTTTTTTTTTTTTTTTAAACAAGGTCTTATTATGTAGCCCAATTACGCAGTATCACACCCAGCTCTTGTTTTGAAACAGTCTTTTTGTATAGCCCTGACTGCCCTAGAACTCACTGTGTAGCTTCGGGTTGCCTCAAACTTTCTATCCGCCTTACTCAACCTTCCAATTACTGGGCTTATAGGCATATACCACATACAAGCTGTTGCATGTTTTTGTCTCTATATTCTAAATTTTAATTAAAAACAAGAAGTATTTAGAATACCCAGAACTTTTAATTCTAAATAAAGAACAAATTAAAGTTGAAGGACTTTTTCTTTTTTAACCATAAAAGACAATTGTAATTATTGAGAAATTTATTAAAGAATAAATAGTGGGTTGAAATAGAGGATCTAGAGATAAAGTGAAACTTGCATAATCAGATGACTTTAACAAGGGTGACAGACAGTGAAGAAAGAACTGACGTTAGCATGGCACCAGTAACAGTGAATATCCAAACAGAAAAACAAAAACTGAACTTTGTTTTTTGAATAATTCCATTTTAAAAAGAGAAAGCCAATCCATAATATTAGGGAAATGTCCTTAATGTGTGTGTCCAGCCAAGAATTTTCTCCAGAACATCTTACGAATTTCCACAACTCAGTAATATAAAAGGAAGTTATGAGATGACACAGAGCTGGTAGCTGCATGCCATTTTGAATATATTAACTACCACTGAATTGTATACTTAAAATAGTTAGTTGTATGTTACATGAGTTTCAGTTCAATTAAATTTTTTTAAAAAAATAGAAATTTATCTAGAATTAGTGATTATTTCATACAGCAGTTACTTCACTGAAGCCAGTAAATAGTAGACCTCCAGGTGAATTTTATATGTGAATATATCTCTAATTTTTTTAAAAAAATTCCAAAAATAAAAAGCAAGTTACAACTAGTGGGGCACTTGTGCAATCCTGGGTTCAATCTACAGTGTCACATTTTTTAGTTTTTTAAATAAAGTAAAAAGAAACCTTTAAACAATAAGAGGTGGCACAAACATTGTGGAAGAAGATACACAAATACATAGTAAGCACATGTCAACAGCTCAGTAATGTAAGTTTGAGATTTGTAGTAACATGGATAGAACTGAGGTATGTTGTAATAAGAGGAACAACTCAGACACACAAATGTGGAAGCTACAGTTAGTTAGTAGTAGAATAGTGCTTCCTTCCTTACCAGAACCCGGGAAGAATGTGCAGGCAGTGGGGCGGAGTGGTTTTTTGGTGAGTACAACAGTGCAGTCAGGTTGCAAGGGCAGCTTTTTATGTTCATGTGCACTTTGTGTGTACTCCTGTGTCGAGGCCCCAGGACAGAGGCCTGATGATGCTCAGCAATGCCATCTACCTCCTTTAAGACAAAGGCTCTCGTTATTCTTGGAGATAACTCTTAGACTGATTATATGGTAGGCTAACTTTTGGCAACACCCTGTTTGAGCCTTGTTTGAGGAGCTAAAGAAATAGTTTTGTGACTAAGAGCACTTACTGCTCTTGCAAAGAACCTGAGCTGTTCATTACAACTTTATTAATTATGGTCAAAACCAGGATATGGCCCAAGTGCACATCAACAGTGAAATCGATGAATGGGTAAATCGATACTATAGAATCCTATTCACCAACATAAAGAATTGGCTACTTAACTATGAGCACAGATGAGACTAAAAGAATCATACTATATGAAAGAAGCATTTATAAACCAGTGCCCTCTGCAGGTGCTGCAGAGACAAGTTCATCTGCAGTGAGGGAATCAGAAAAGTGGTTGCCTTGCAAATGAGTGATTGGGGCCTGAGAACTCTCTGATTGATGGAGATGTTGTCTGCCTTGATAAAGTGAGGATTGTTTACATTTTTACATGTTAGTATAAATCAAATTATGTATTTCTCTGCTTATTCCAATGTGTGGAATTTAAACTACAAATGTAGTGATATCCATTTTCTGCTGTGCTAATGGAATCCTGTGGTTTTGAGGTACACAACAATAATGAAGGTACTTTTTTCCTTCTTTTTGGTCATTTATATTTAGCACACTATTATGGAAAGAAGAAAAATAAAAGAATTGGGAGGCCACCTGGTGGTCATAGTAATTTAGCTTGTGCCCTGAAAAAAGCCAGTAAGAAGAGGAAAAGGCGGAAAAATATTTTTGTTCATAAGAAGAAACGGGCTTCTACATCTGTTGACAATACCCCAGTGGGCTCACCCCAGGTATGAGATCTGTGACACATCCGTCCTTTATAGGGGCAAGTGACTGCTGTTTTACAGTCTGCACACATAGTACTGGTACATCTTTATAATTTCAATTCTGCTCAGCAGTAATGTTTTTGTGGTTCCGTGACTACTGGTTTGTCCTGAGTTTCAGTGAGATTTTTTTCCTTTTCTTTTAGGGAAGTGGGGGAGAAGATGAGGATGATGCAGATGATGGAGACGATGAGTCCTTAAGTGAGGGCAGCACATCTGAACAACAGGATGAGTTACAGGAAGAATCCGAAACGTCAGAAAAAAAATCAAGCTCATCTTCTCCCACCCAGAGTGAGATGTCCGCCCCACTGCCCCCAGACACACAGACAAGTAAAAAAGAACCCAACACTCTTTCATTCTCAGATGATGAAAATAAGCCTCCTTCACCAAAGGTACCTTGTTGGAGGGGAAAAAAAAATCTTTCATTTTCCTTTATATTCTGTCATTTATGGTGCTTGCTCACTTCTTTTCTTATGAACTTAGGAAGAATTTCTAGGGTCGGAGAGATGGTTTAGCAGTTAAGAGCACATCCTGCTCTTCTTCTGGGGGACTCCAGGTGGATTTCTGGCACCCATTCCCTCAAGATTGCCTGGGATTCTAGTTCTGATGTCTTCTTCTGGCCCCTCTGTATACTGTGTGCATACATACACACACAAATACAAATAATAACAAAACTTAAAAAAATAACAAAGTGATCCTCGATGCTCTGGTTTTCATGTGTTTCAAGGATTATCTAGATATTATGTATAGAGGGACCTTCACAAGGAGCTGCTGGTTTTAAGTAAGAAGAAAAAGTTTCATTGCTAGCTTATTTGCAACCTGCCTTTTGGTTTAGAGAAAAGTGTCATTTAAATAATTTTTTAGAATATGTATGGTTTTCTAGAAACAAATTACCCATTTAATTCTTATTCACCTGTCTTGTTTAGCACATTGTATGACTTATATAATAGTTCCAGCTACAGCTAACTTACTTTAGAACTGGTAGGGTGTGCTTGCCTACCGTGCATGAAGCCCTAGACTCAATCCCCAGCATAGTATAAAACCAGTTGTGATGATACATACTCTTTAACCCCAGTACTGGGGAGATGGAGGCAGGGAATCAGTTCAAAGTTATACTGGGTGCCTCATGAAACCCCCTCTAAAATAAACAGAACTGGACTTTTAAAATGTCCCATTAACAGGGACAATAAAAGATTTCTTCTTGTTGTTCTCATTTGAAATGACATTTGAGCCAGGCAGTGGTAGCACACGCCTTTAATCCCAGCACTCGGGAGGCAGAGGCAGAGGCAGGCGGATCTCTGGGAGTTCGAGACCAGCTTGGTCTACAAGAGTTAGTTCCGGGATCGGCACCAAAAGCTCCAAAAACCCAAAAAAAAAAAAAAAAAAATGACAGTTGCCCTAGCATCCTATCAAAGAACAACCAAAACAGTCCAGAAACACATTGGAAATATAAATAAATTTGATAAAATTTATATTATAAGTTTCCCAGATAGCTAATGCATGTGAGCCTCTTATCATCTTTGCTGGAAGAAAGCAGTCCGAGAGAGTGAGAATAGGGTATGGGGGACATTAGTCTTAAGTCTACTTTAACTCCTGTCTTAAAGGATTATGGAATTTCTTTGGGGAGAGGTTTTTAAAATGTTAGTGCTTTAACCAATTGGCATCATCTTGTTGTTGAAGGAAATAAGGATTGAAGTTGACGAAAGGCTCCACCTGGACAGTAACCCACTGAAGTGGAGTGTGGCAGATGTCGTGCGGTTCATCAGAACCACTGACTGTGCGCCACTGGCAAGAATATTCCTGGACCAGGTAACCATGAATAGCATAATCTGTAATAATGTATGTCTGTTTGGTAAAGAGCTATGTGTATAATAGGCAAAAATTACAAGATTTAGGAAATATTTTGGTACAAAAGATTGTTGTGGTTTCCTCTTGCTACTCATAGGACTTGTACCATAATTGCAGCAGATTATTGCTTTGTTTTCCCTCGAAATTGAATTCTATCCTATAAATATTTAAATAATTTAAATATTTAAAATCAGGCATCTATTAATTGACCTCATCTTTTTAAAAACAATGTTTGTTTGTTTTAATTTTATATGCATTGGTGATTTGCCATGGGTGTCGGGTTCCCTGGAACAAGAATTATAGACAGTTGTGAGCTGCTGGGAATTGAACTCAGAACCTTTGGAAGAACAGTCAGCAAACCATCTCTCCAGCTGTGATGCTTTTAAACTTAAAAAAGTTAGCATCTCTGATATACCAGACTCTAGAGTGGTGACCAGTTTTAATGCAGGTATGGTCAAACACGAATAGCTATGGAAGGCAGAAGATGTAGCTATATTCAGAACAGCATCTATGACTGTTGCCCCAGTGCTTGGATAGTTGTGGTAGGAGGCTCACAAGTTGGAAGCCATCCTAGGTTACATAGTGAATTTGAAGCCAGTCTAGGCTACATAGTCAGACCATGTCCCAAAAATAAAACAAAGGCCTGGTCATCTTTGAAGTTTTTTTTAAAGGAATTTTACAAAGTAGGAGAACATTAGTATTTTCAAATAGTTTTAGATTTAGAAAGAGTTCTTTAGCCAGGCGTGGTGTCTCACGGCTTTAATACCAGCACTCAGGAGGCAGAGATAGTTGGATCTCTTGAGTTCGAGGCCAGCCTAGTCTACAAAAGAGTTCCAAGACAATCAGGACTGTTACATAGAGAAACCTGTTTCAAAAAAAACAGAAGAAAAGAAAAAGAAAGAAAGAGTCCTTTAAAAGTATTTTTTCTTTTCACATTTAATTGTTAGTTACAGGGCTTCATAGATATCGATGTCTCAAGGTTGGTAAAATTTATTACTAACTCCGAAAGCTTCTCAGGGTGACGGAGTCTGGCACTTTTTAAAGGGGAAACTAATGAAGGGAAACAGAGAACTGTGGTCATGGCAGTGCAAATAGAACTGCCATGAAGAAGCTTCATTTGTGCGCACATCATGGACTCTGTTCTTTGTCCTTAACAGGAAATTGATGGGCAGGCCCTTTTGCTCCTTACCCTTCCTACCGTTCAAGAGTGCATGGACTTGAAGTTGGGCCCTGCCATCAAGCTTTGCCATCACATAGAGAGGATCAAGTTTGCTTTTTATGAGCAGTTTGCCAACTGAGGACAAGCAGGGGGAGCTGGGTCTTTGAAGCACAGTTCAGTAAACCGTTTGCCCTGCTCTCCAGGTGGCTACAGTCGTCTTGGGGCTGTGGGTCCTGCAAATGTTGGCTAGCTTTCTTTGCACTTTCAGGGAAGGAGGACATGCACTGAGGAAGCACAAACAGCACAAAAATGGCTCTCCTGCAGTGGAAATACGACTTCTGCTCGGAAGATTGCAGTTTCCAAAAGTTGTGAGAAAACAACCTTAAAACTGTGGATTCCCATGAATGGAAAAACAGAGTGATCTGGACAGCACCTGTTTGGTTCTCTCCATTCTGTCCCTTCCCACTGTAGACTGAACTTTGTTCTTGAAGAGAGAGGACACAGCTTTAAGTCAGCACTGACTTGGGACTGTGCCTAAGGCACATCAGTGCTTCATTGTCATTGTGTTTTTAAGCTTTTTTTTTTTTTTAAATTAAAGCAGTTCATTTTGGGGATAATTATACGGCTCTAGGGTTTTGAATGTATAGTTACACGCTGATCCATTTTAAAATCTATTCGTAGGAGTTTCTTTGTTTACTACCTCTGTTGATGACTGCGCTTACAGCCATGAGTGACATTTTTTGTATGATGCCATTTTTAAGCTGAAGGCTGAAACTATGACAGAAGTTAGAGAAGGCCCTGTCTGCTTTCTTAACGATACCACGTGGCACTTACACTAGTCCCTTAACCAATTTCTCCTCAGAATTCTACTGTTACGTCCATCTTTACCCAGTTTTGGCCACCATTGTTAAGCGGCCTCACAAAGACTAATGTCTGGTGTTTCAGTTTTGAAAGATACTTAAGTGGCTTTTATTTATGTTTATTTTTCTCTAGAGTTGTTTGACTACCTCTGTTTCACCTCTGGAGTCTCTGCTCTCAGTGACAATCAGTGGTGTCCTTTGGCTCCACTGTAAAGCCCGTTTTCCCGGTCTTCTAGGTGTGCCCCGGAAGAAGCACAGGAGAGAAACTCTGGCTTTTGGCTGGCACAAAGTATGGAGTGTCTTAGTAGCGTCCTTGGTTATAAGTATTGAGGAGTCTGTGACAGCGCCACCCCAAATGTCCCAGATCTTGCTTCATCTGGAAAGCCAATCAGAGCTGGTTGGTACTTGGATGGGAGAGGTAGTGGAGGAGTCTGGACCTCTGTAGCCATGCTTATACCTGTCTCCAGTCACACCAGTTTAAATTGAATGTAATTTACATTCTGAGAAATCCCATTCAGTAGCTCAGTCTTTGAATTTTTTTTTTCAATTAAACTCAAGTTGACATGAAATTCCAGGTGAATTTTCACTTTTAATGACATTGTTAGCTATTATAGAAAATAGCACTTGCTATGTTGTAGCCATGAGTAAGGAAAGACATACTGCACAGGTTGCCTCCTTTAAATGTTTTCCTTGTTGATTATTTATTTATTTATTTATTTATTTTTTGGTTACCTTGATCTCTACAGATTTATACCCTAAGCATTTTTTCCTCAAGAATTGAAAATGTTTTAAAATTGCAAACCGAGTAAATTCTGAACAACTATACAAATTGCAAATATAAGGTAATATTACAAATTTAAATTGTGAATTTTTTTTTCTTTTCTCACTTCAACCCCCACTTGTTTTTATGAACACTGGGAAAGTCTGTAGTCACGATCCTGTTCTTCATTGGATAACTCTTGACCTGACAGCCAAGTCTTAAAACAGTGACTATTCACATCGTCACCATCAGGCATATCTGGAAGAAGCTTCATCTAAGTAACAGCTCATTGTCTGAGCTCACTTAGAAATCCAGCTTTTAAAAAATAACTGGAGTTTTCATGCCGCTGGAGAGAAACATACTTGATAGTAGTAAACAACTGGTATTGGCAGGCTGATTTGGGGTGGCTGTCTTCATAGAATTTTCCAAGACCTCAGCAGTTAAGTCAATACAAGAGGGGGTCTCATGAGGACCTAAACGTATACCTGTAGAATTTCACATCGCTGTAGTAAAAGGAGGGTGACAGCAATGACTGTGCCATTATGTCGTTCTTGAACTCAAAGATCACGGAATGTAGAATGATCAGAGATGACAGGCCCTAAGTGGTCCCGAGTGGGGAGGGGGCACAATGGTCTTGTTTTACTGTGCCATCATTAGTTTCTGCTTTCTCCTGTAGAAAGGCCAGTCATAGTTAGGCGAATGAGGAGAGCACACTTACTGGGATACGGCATACTCTTATCTGCCCCATCCTCCTCCCAGGTGTCACACATAAGAGGATTGTATGAGAATTCCGCACAAAACTTTTTTTTTTTTGTTTTTCTAGACAGGGTTTCTCTGTAGCTTTGGTGCCCGACCTGGAACTAGCTCTTGTAGACCAGGCTGGCCTCGAACTCCCAGAGATCCGCCTGTCTCTGCCTCCCGAGTGCTGGGATTAAAGGCGCGCCAAAAACTTTTTTTTTTTATGATAAATTCATTTTCCTTTATTTAAATTTTTATACATTTTAATGAATATAGAATGCAAGGTATTTTTCACATAGTCAATATGATGATCAAGCTTAGCACCGTTAGCAGTGATTATTACCCTGCTCTTATCACACCATCATAGAATCCAATATGTGAAATTATCATGACACTGACTCCACAAATAGCCCATTAAAGATAGAAAACTTTAGCCAAAAACTTTTTTAAAGTATAAAATCCTAATCCCAGATTGGGTATGGTGATACATACCTCTAGTCCCAGCACTTGGGAAGTGGAAATGAGGATCAGAAGTTCACGATCATCCTCAGCTATGTAGTGAGTTCTGGGCTAGCCTGGACTATATGGGACCCTGTTTTGTTCTGCTTTTGTTTTGTTTTATTTTTGTTTTTTCCATTTAACAAAGATGCTAGGGTTAGGTTGGGTAGCAGTGATGTTCAAATATGATCATTCTGAGATTCTTAAGGTGGTAATACCTTGCATTGTTGGGGAAGGGGTTTGTATTTTGGACATTTGTATGTGAAGTCTGTTTCTGAGAAAGCCAACCTCATAAATTTATTAGAGGTGTGTTGTCTGGAGTTTCCCTGCACTTGTTCCCACAGCTTGCCTACTGTCAAGTTTTTTGTGATCTATGTTTAACCTGGGTTGACAAACTTACAAACACATGGAAGGCCTCTTCTCCTCCTAGACCTGAGAAGTTAGCGGACTTAAACTAGACTTTACAGCTATGCTGGTCTTTTTAGCCAACCGTTGACCTGTTCGTGCAGATTGGCCCCAATGTTTTGACTGTATTTCCTGGGTTTCTTGTGACTGCTGTTTTCCTTTGTGAGCCACCTTCATCCTTTTCAAGTATAGGGATGCATTAATGGGGCCTTTGAATTCTATCTTTAGCCTTTCTATAGCAATGTACTTGGTTCCCTGTGTTTATAATAGGGATCCAGGAAGGGTAGTAGTCAACCTTTGGAAAGGATGATCTTGGTAGATATTTATGAATTATGATAGAGGCAGGCTAGAAAACCACCGAGTTTGGCCTTCGTGTGTCTCTTTTCCTAGAAGTAAAATGTTTTTTTACTACAAGGGAAAGAGCATTGGACCAAAGCTTCCTGAACACTTGAGTACATTTTACGTGCCCTCTGGAGCTGATTCAGTTACTAGCGTGATGCCTGAATACAGCTTAAGGCAGGTAGGGCTCACAACACCCCACCCCCTCAAGCCAGCACTGTTTCTAAGAGACACAGAACATCAGGGAACCTAAATGAAAGGTAACAGCAATGTAAAATCATTGTAAAACCTGTCACTGATACTTATTGTTACTTGGTACCTCTCAGCAAAAACTTAGATTGAAGAGATTCTTTTCTGACTTCATTGATTATTAGAAGTGCTGGTAGTCTTTGGACTGTGGAAACACAATGAGTTCAAACTTGTCTTACATACTGGGGATATTCCATGTGTGTGCAGATTCATACAGGTCCCTAAGTAATCTGTTTTATCAGTAGGACATATGTTGTCCTTTTGAAGTGAGGAAGGCAAATCACTAACAGAAGCTAAGTAGAAAACTTGAGCTAACAAGATACTCCCTCTGTGAATTTGGATGTCTCCCGTCTTAGGACCTTTGTAAGTTGCTGTCTTGTGGCCATGGCTTTGATTAGAAACTCTGTAAGGGCAGAGCCTCCTGTACAACCAAGAAGTAATGGTCACTTTCCCAGAGTTGGCTTTATTCACTTTAAATGTTTTACTTATGAATTTTGATGATTGCTTTGTATGAGAATATATGTACTTGGAGAGTTTGAATTTATCCGCATAAGCTACCCATTGACCTAGAGTTTTGTTGTAAGAAATCTAAGCCCAAAGTCTAGTCCAAATGGATCTGGTTCCAGGTCCGTTCGTTCACTTGGGGATTGTTTTCCTCAGTGCTTGTCTTCAGCCACACCGGTAGCTTTGCTCTGTGAGCAGCATTAAGTTTGAGACATAAGGTAATGGTTATTAAATGCAGTGCATGGTGATTTTTTTCTTGCTGCAGTGTTTAAGAAGTCAAAAATTCACAGGAACCTGAAGAAACAGGAATGAAGGTTTGTCGGGAAGGTCGAAGACTCTGCTAGTGCTTTTTCTAACTAGTCTGGCGTGGCATTCCGGCCTAGCCTACCACAGTGACGCATTGTGAAAGGGAGACAGGCAGCAGAGTCACCAGACAGTTGTCACTACCAGCCATAGAGTGCGGAGCTGAGCCGTGGGAAGAAGGGGGTGAGCTTGCTGACCGTGAAGCGGTGTCACCGTTGCTGATGTGTGAGAGGGACTGTACTCAGGATGTGTGGAGACTCAGGCCTAAGGGTTCCTGTAGGATGACTTATCTGCCTAACTGTGTCTAGCTTGGCAGATTAGGGGCGGTCACAGAATGTTGAAGGTTATAGACTTTAAGGGCAGCTCAGATCACAAAGCAGATTGGTAGAGACGGAAGTCTACAAAGCTTGGGCAGTCTCTAGTCCGTTTGAAGTCTCTGGAGAAAACAGTTGGAATGTTTGTCTGGAGAGTGCTCATTTGCTTTTCCCTCACCTCCCTCTTTTTTTAGTTGAATTTTCTCTAATGACAATCAGAGGCCTGCCAGGATTGGGATTCCAGGCTTGTTCCAGCTCTGTCCTTAGGCCTTTCCAGTACTCTCTCCTTGGAAGTAATGCACCTTATTTAATGTATTTTGCTTTAAAAAAAAAAAATCAAGTTGCTTGTTTGGAACAAAATGAGATGCTTTTGGCATTGTATCCTACCTGCTTGCTGTTTTTACTCTTAATTTAAAATTTATGCATTGAAGACCAAGTACACTTAAGGAGAAATATGCACTAGAATACCTATTTCCCATCAAGTTTGATGGTTATAATTTTAAAGGATTAAAAACAAAGCAAAACTATTTTGAATGAATATATGTGTGCTTTTATTTCTTTTGGCAAATTAGTAGGTTTGTGATATGACCGTTTTAGGTGATTGTGAGAAAATTAAACAGATATTAGTTTATCTTTAACTTCATTTGTGCTAATTTCATAGTAAGAAAAGCTTCTGGCTAAAGTACATTCTCTGAGACTCTTTCCAGTGGGCCTCAGCTTTATTGCTAAGTACATTCTCCCAAACTCTTCTAATGAGTAAGAGAGACCCTTCCTACTCAAATAAAGGTCTAGAAGCCCCCTGTCTTTTGCTATCCCTTCTGGATTTAGATTTTTTTTTTTTAAGTTTCTAAGAAGAGATAGAATAAGCAGAATCCTCTTGTCTTTTGTTCCTCTGCAGGCCGTAGAATCATCCACATCTGAATGTATACAGAGCAATGTTTTATCCCAAACATTTTTCACCTTTATGTGCAATTTTTTCTTGAACTGTGTCTTCAAGTAACTAATAAGTAAAAATAATGTTTGTTTTGTCCTGTTTTTCTAGGCAAGGTTTCTCTGTGTAGCCTTGGCTGTCCTAGAACTTGCTCTGTAGACCAGACTGGCCTTGAACTCAGAAATCCACCTGCCTCTGCCTCCTGAGTGCTGGGATTTGTGTGTGCCACCATCACCTGGTTGTAACTAATAATCTCATGCCCAGTTACAGTCTCTTCTGCTTTAAGACACATTCTCTGGTTCTCTTGAACATGAACTGTATCTGTTAGGGTTTTTTTTTTTTTTTTTTTTTTTTTTTTTTTTTTTTTTATAAGATCCTTCTTGGACTTACAGGGAATAATGCAATTTTAACTTTCCTTTATCCATTTAGTTTCTTAATCTTTCCCCCATGGTCAATAAATTTGTGGAGAATTTTCAAATTTAAGTTAAAATTCAGTTAAATTTACACTTGTTGTATGCTAAATCTGTTGGATTCAAGAGTGAATCAAGACTAGTTCTGCCTTCAGGAAGCTCATTCTCAGGTCACACAGCTGACTCTGTCCTACCTCTAACAGTCTGAAAAGCATTGCACACAAGGAGAGTGAGAGCGCAGTGGGGAGGGCGGTCAGGGGCTTGCTGCGTGAGCAGGAGGAGGAAGCAGCATCCATACAGTCAGAATGCTATGTGAGTAGGTCGAGAGGCTGGAGAATTGCACTTTCTTCTGAATTATAGAGTTAATATTCCTGCTAACCTAGGAAATCTTTGGATATCATTTAGACTTCTTTGATAATTAGAACTTCTTGGGGAAATTTCTCCTGAGATATTATTTATTGTCCAGCAATAATAATAAGTTGGACCTGTAGCACACATATGTCCATTGACATGGAGCAGGAAGGTCCAATAGGAGTCTAGAGAGACACCAGAGAAGTCTAGGAGTCTGGGTAGGAAGAGTTAAATGAGTGTGTCTGCACACTGGCATATTGAAGATCAGCAAATATCCAACGTTAGCATTAAAAAAAAATCAGGCTGGGTGTGGTGGTGTATGCCTTGAGGCAGAGGCCGGCAGATCCTGGTCTATATAACACGTTCCAGGCCTGGTTTAAAAAATTCAATTTGTAGTCGTACCTCCTCATAAGTGAGCAAAGCAGGGACATGCACGTGCTGACTTCTCATTTAAATTCACTCTTCTAGAAAGAGAAAGTGGCTGGGTTGAAGGAAAAAGGAGCCAAGTTTAGTGTTCCCTTGGAGGCAGAGATGAAAGGATCATTTGAGTCCAGAAGTTCCAGATCAGCCTAGGCAATTCAACAAGACCCTAATCTCAACACAGCAAAATCAGACTGGAGTCGCGGGCTTGTAATCCCAGAGCTTGGGTGCAGGCTAGGAATCAGGAATTCAAGGCCGTCCTTGTTTGAAGACCTCCTGGACAAAACAAAAGCCTGTTTCAAAACAAAAACTCCACAAATTATGTTTAGGGTTCGGGGGACTACTCACTTTAGAGCATTGGCTAATGAATCTAATCCTCTGGCTTTTGACCATAAAAGTAGAACACTCAGTGTCTGGCGTGGCAAGAAAACAGTCTGAGATTGAACACCTTGCTTCAGCATAATGTAGCTGCAAGTTACTGGGCTCCATTTCTGAAGTGGTGAATCCGAATCTGGGGGCAGAATCCATGTCCAGGGATAAAAGATTGACTCACCTTGAAGGGGAAAGGGATCTAACGACAGACTTAATCACTGACCCTGACGCTACCCTCACGACCTAGATAAAGCACCAGATTCTGTGGATTTTCTTCCACACAGTCTGGCTCACCTGCTCTGTCTACCTGCAGATTCCCCCCCCTCGGCCCCGCCCCCTAGCCCTGGCCGAAGCCCCGCCCCCGGAGAGGCGAAGCCCGCCTCACGCCTGGCCCGACCAATCAAGCTCTGCGATCTCAGACGTAGGGTTACGCGCCGCCGGGGCGGCCGCGGGCTGAGGTACCGGTTCCCAGCTCCAGGTCCCGGGTCGCGGCTGGGTGGCGCGGCCCGGGCTGCAGCGAGGCCGGGCGGCCCCTCGCGCCCTGCCGCCAGGCCGCCATGCAAGGCTCGGGAGGGAACGTGAGCCGCGGACTGCCGGGAGGGCCGGCCTCCACGGTCGCGTCCGGGGCGGGCCGCTGTGAGAGCGGCGCGCTCATGCACAGTTTCGGCATCTTCCTGCAGGGGCTGCTCGGCGTCGTGGCCTTCAGCACATTGATGCGTGAGTCCGGGACCCCAGCTCTTCCCCGGCCCCGTCGCCGGCCGCGGGCCAGCCCCACCCCAGGGACCCTCCTGCCCGTAGAGTTCCGGCCTGGGGACCGGGCCCTAGGGCTGCGGTGCCTTCCTCTCCCGCGAGACCGTGCTGGGCGTTCGCAGTCTAGAAGGGAGTCCCGGACCCTCACACTCCTCGGCTTATCACGGCTGCTTGGGGCCAGGAGTGCCCCTGCCCCTCGCCGTCTTAGACCTGTCTCTTACCAGATGCCAGCCTAAAACTGACCCTTCCTACCTTGCCATAGCAAATTAAGGGTACCTCACTTTCCGGTACGGACCGAGATCCCCTCCCAAAGGTGGCACGGCTCCTTCTCCGGGTCTCCTCTCAGCGTCCCCTTGGCTCTTAGACCGCACAACCTTAAATCCCTACTAGTCTAACGCTAGACTCTTCTGACCCTTCTCTCCTGACGTTTGCCCTCTCTGTTGGCGTTTGGATCCCGCACCCACACCCACCTGTAGTGTTCGGGCTGTGCAGTCCGGGTCACCACATTGCCGCGCGTCCCCAGTCCTAATCCCTCCATTGTTCAGGAAAGATCCTCTCGTATACTGCCTTGGTCCCCACGTCTCATTCTTCTTTTTCTTCTCCACCTGTTCAGCTCTATCCCAAGCTTTCCTAATTAAGTTGTATCTGAAGTTTCCTGGCTGTTCTTCCCAAACTATGTTTGTTATTTACAGTCTAAATTTCCTCTTTTTCCGTGAAACTCTGACATCCTGGTTGGCTCGATGGAGAAGGCTAGAGTGTCTCAGGATCTCCATGCTGAGTCCCAGAGGCTCTTTTCTGAGAGTTTAGTAGTAAGAAAGGAAGTCTCATTTGGCCCTTGTCCCGTGGGCTGGGGTAAGGACCTTGAGTTCCACCCCCGGGTTAGAAGGTTGTGTTGTTTCCCTGACGGGCATCCTCCCCGTATTAAAGGATGGAGGTATATTGGCGCATAGGCCTGGGCGTGTCCCGGGGATGTGTTAGAGGGGAGTTATAGCTAAGCTGTACTGTGGCACTAATTCCAAAACTGATTTGTTCTCAAAACTGTTCTCTGTAGGCAGAATGGGGAGTTCCAGCAACATCTGCTCTTCAGTATGGGGGGAGGGGAGCTCCTGCAGCTGAATGCAGATGTTGGGTTAGCCTTGCTTATCTGTAACAAGAGGTTTCTTTGGGCAAACTCTGGCAGGCTTCAGTTGTCCCTGGAGAGCCTCTGCTCCTGGCCACTCTTTCTGACTGCGTGGCCCTGAACAAGAAGCACCCAGCTGCCCATGTGTTTGTCACTTTTTCTTTTCCATCCCTGTTTGCCTTGCCATTTTCTCTGCTCATTGGTTCCCACAGTAACAGTTGGTGGCAACTTAGCCAGACTCGGTCTCTGACAGGTGCACGCACTGCTGCGAATGGGCCTTCTTCCTGTCTCGCTTCCTCTCCTCAGCTGCCATTCCTTTCTCAGGAATGACAGGTCTCATTTTTATTATGCAAAACCCGAGATTTTGACTGTTCTCCTGGGCTCGATTGGTGCTATTAGTCCGGTGTGCCCCCTCGGGTTTCACACTTGTGATTCCGAGAGTGAAATGTGATTGTGCCAGGGCAGAGTTGCTCACCCATGAGAACTGTGCTGGGGTCCGCAGAGTGGCAGCACTGGCCCTGCGAGTCTTCAGGGACACACTCACCTCCTTACTTAATCTTCAGCGCGAATTTCTGTACACATCCCAGTGGGGCTAGTACTTCCTGCGAGCATTTACTAACTGAGAAAGTAGATTTCCGTTCAGGAGAAAGCTCCATGTGGAAGAGGTTTATGAGAGTGGCCCCCAGCGCCGAGTGATGAACCACGAGGCCATACCGGGTCCATCCTGGATCTATGAAGCAGGTAGAGCAAGCCCAGATGATGCGACTGCGGCGTGACCAGGAGGTCCAACCCTTTGCAGCACAGTCTTGGCCCTGTTGAAATATGACTGTGGGGCTTTTCCATTTTGAATAGCCAGGAAGAGGAAGGGATTCCTAAGGGGCTGCCTTACACTGTGGACTAGATTTTTGCTGGAGAAGCGCATCTGCTACCAGCTGTTGGTCTACATCTGCTTTCCTGGTCACAGAATCTGTCTGCTGAGCTGCTGGAACCAAGGGCCAGCCTTCTGAGCCAGAGCCCAACTGGAAGCCCTTGGGGTAGGGTGGAGCCACCTTACCGGTACTGTGTCCCTTAAGGCTGTGGAGTGAGTGTCTGTCTGGGTTCTCTCCCAGTTCCGACTACCGGGACCTTACATCCTCGCCTGACCCACTCTTGCTGTAGTAAGATACACCCACTTCTCCGCCTGAGAGGCTCTGATGTTTCCTCCTTTACACTCCTGGTTGCCATGGATCCTCAGACCCCTGCGTTTATTCTTTCTCTGTGTGTAAAATCACTTTGCCCTCATTGCTGTGTTTTCTACCCCGGTATGTGAGGGTGAGCTTTGTACTAGAGGAAGGATTTAAACATACCTTAATATCACCCAGAAAAAATTTGGGTTTTCACAAGTATTTCTCTCCCTGGTGCTCTGATTGATGTGTTGTGTCTGGAAGTTGCAGACTGACTCAGACTAGGTAGTTAAAGCAACTATGCTAGGTTCCGTATGCATCCTGTTCTTCATTCTGTGCAGCCATGCAGACTATTAGAGCCACCAGCCGCTGGTGCATCCATGGCAGTATCACTTCATGAATCGAGTAGGAGGCCGTCCCAGAGCTTTCAGCTAAGGAGCCCTGTGCAGGGAATGCCCAGCAAACTCAAGCCCGGTTATAGAGAGTATAGCCGCTCTGAGTTTTCAGAGATGTTATGAAACTGACTGTGTATCTACATAGAAATACTGTAAGCAAGGAGCTTTGTCATGATCTGCCTGCCCAGCAGTCCCTCTTGTGTGGTGTCTTTGTCTCAGAGTCTAGGCAAACTCACTGAAGTCACTCAGACTGGAGTTGCAGCGGAATGTAGCCGAGCAGTTGTGGAGCTTGGCAAACTATTCCAGTGTAGGAAAGCCATCTAGCCATCAGGCGAAGGTCGGCATTGGCCTGTGTGTGTTAGCTTTTGGGGGTGCTGATCCCCAGGACTGTGAGTGCAGAGCACACTCAAGCTTCCTTCACCGTTGTAGTCAGGGTTCTGAGCTGGCGTGTGGACACAATTGGCTTTTAACAGAACAAGCATTTTGACAGCTTGGGTAAATGTGCCTGTGTGTTCTAATGTCACAGATAGGGGGACTAGCAAGCTCGTAGAAATGGATCCAGATTGTACCAACAGGATACTGGCACTGAGAAGTGATAGCTCTTTTCCTGTGACCCAAAGCAAAAATCAACAGCAGTCCACCAGCTTTGACACCTTAATCTTGGATAAAAGTGTATGTTATTTTCAGTCCTGCAGAACTGGCCTCCCTGTGTGCTCTGCATACATAGCAAGTAGGTGCATTGTCTCTGTAGTCACCTCTCTGTATCCCATTACAGTTTATCTTTAAAAAATGTCAGAAAAGCAAATGCCAGCCTGCTACCTAGTTTGTCTTTATAACATGTTTTCTCTTTATAACATTTTTCCTGAGCCATTTGAAGAAAAGTTGTGGTCATTACCTGAATACTTCAGCTATCTCTTAAAGGACAGCCCTCCTAAGAGGACGAATAACTCCATATCATCGTCATCAGATATCCACTGCGTGTTCACGTTTCCCCAGATGCCATTTATTTTACAGCTGAGTTTTGAACCATTGGCTCAACTGTTCAGTGTGGCTTTGCCGTCGCAGTGCTTAGAATGAGCCTGGGCCTCACCATGACAGGCTAGTGCTCTGCCCCTTGGACACATCTCCAGCCCTGCTGCTTGTGCACACACTCCTGCTTTTTAGTGACGCTGGCCTTCAGAAGACTCCACTGCGGAAATGTAAAGTGTCCACATTCCACAGGTTTCTGAGTGGCTCCTCACTGACCCCAGGACTCCCAGTTTGGAGCAATTAAATTCATATAAACTTTTTATGTATGAACACTCCTTAAGAGGTGCTGCATGTCACTGTTAATGCTGTCAGGAGGCTGTAGCAAGGCCTTGCTGGGCGGTGTGGCACACACCTCTAATGCCAGCACTCGGGAGGCAGGGGCAGGTGGATCTGAGAGTTCAAGGCCAGCCTGGTCTACAGAGCAAGTTCCAGGACAGCCAGCGTTATGTGGAGAGAACCTATCTCAAAACAACCCAAAAAAATCAAGAAAGAAAGGCTAGTTATTCCTTGGTTGGAAGTGGGAGGACTCCTCATTTCTCCCTTGTAAAAGAAGTACTCTCACCTAGAGGTTACTTCCTTGTAAAGAAAGCAAGCTGCCAGGTGGTGGTGACACATGCCTTTAATCCCAACACCGAGGAGGCAGAGGCGGGTGCATCTGTGTGAGTTCAAGGCCAGCCTGGTCTACAGAGCAGGTTTCAGGACTGGCTCCATAGCTACTGAGAAACCCTATCTCAGAAAAACAAAATAGAAAAAAAAAATGCTGTACCTCACTGTGAGCTGTGGCTGCAAGGCTGTAAAGGCAGTGTATCCCGGCACAGCACACGGCACATACCCCTTTCCACTTGGAAAGAAAGAACATTCGTTTTTCTGTCCAGGCTGTTGTGCCCACTAGGGAAGGTAGTGTGTTGATGTTAGCACACCGGTTAGTTCAGGGCATTATTTCAGGAGACTTGGATTTCTAGGTGTTCATTTCTTTGATAGCATTTGTCCAAATGGCATTCTCCCACTTCATTTATAATCAAAATTTATTAATTGGGAGTTGCATGAATTAGGAGACAATCTGAATTTTAAAATAATTTCATCAAATGCATTTTAAAAATTATTAAATACCTTTTGGCCAAGTGTTGCTCTGTAGGGGCCTACAAGACCTCTGCTGTTCTAATGATCTGTTTAAGCCTTTGTAATTAGTACAATGTTTGCATGAAGATGAAGCTGCGTTGATGGAGTTTCTTCAGAAGAAGTTAAAAATAGCAGGACCCTTGACTGTGGTTCCAGTCCACACCTGGGTCTCTGCTTCTGTCCTTGAGCAGTGTAGGTATTCCTCAAAGCTCTGGTTTTCTTCCCTTGTAAGATGAGAATGGTAATTCTCTCTTCTGGGCCTTGGATTTCTGGGGATTGGAAGTCTTCAAGGATAGGTGTCGGCTACATTCGGTCCTTTGTGGGTGCTGGGTGGGGGTGATGTCATTACCCTCCTTAGTGCATCATGTGCGTTCGGAGGGCCCGTGGAAGAACATTTCCCAGGTGCTTTTTTTTTTTTTTTTTTTGAGATTTTTCTTTCTCTTTTATTAATTTACTTTCATTTTTATTAATTTACAATCATTTTCATTTCACATACCAATCCCAGTTTCCCCTCCCTCCCATCCTCCTACTCCCCCACCTTCCTCCACACCACCTCCATCCATTCTTCAGAGAGGGTAAGGCCTCCCATCGGAAGTCAACAAAGTCTGGCACATCAAATTGAGGCAAGACCAAGGCCTCCCCAGCCCCCATATCTAGGCTGAGCAAGGCATCCTTCCAAAGAGAGTGGTCTCCAAAGATCCAGTTCATGCAATAGAAATAAATCCTGGCCCCACTGCCAGTGGCTGTACAAACTGCCCAAGCCACACAACTGTCACCCACATTCAAAGGGATTTGTTCAGTCCTATACAGGTTCCCCAGCTGTCAGTCCAGAGTCAGTGAGTTTCCACTAGCTCAGATCAGTAGTCTCTGTGGGTTCCTTCATCGTGATCTTGATCCCTCTGCTCATATTATCAATCCTCCCTCTCTTCGACTGGACTCCAGGAGCTCAGCCCATTGCTAGCGGTGGATCTCTGCATCTGCTTCCATCAGTTGCTGGATAAAGGTTCATGATGAGATTTCTTTTTGCTTTAAAGTTTATTTTCTTTTATTTTTGGCAGGGTGGGGGGTGTTGCAAGGGCAGAGGCTGGTCTGTTTGTGGGACCCCTGGCAGAGGAACCAGGACCTATCCCTGGTGCAAGAACTGGCATTTTGAAGTCCATTCTATATGGTAGGATGCCATGGTCAGTCTTGATGCAGGGGGGAGGACCTTGGTCTTGCTCCAACTTAATGTGCCAGAATCTGTTGACTCCCCAGTGGAAGCCTGCATCCATTGGGAGCAGTGAATGGGGAGTGGGTTATGGGGTAGGTGATGGAGCGGGAGGAGGAGTGGGAGGGAGAACTATAGTTGGAATGTAAAATAAAATTTTAAAAAAATAGATAAAATTTTAAAAAGGGAGTAGTTTGTTTCCCAGTGAGACTCCCTTGGAGAAAACTAAATTTAAATTGCAAATTCCCTGGGTTAGGGATGAGGGCATATGTTCAAGTTTTTCAGTTCTAGGACCTCATTTGGTGCACACCCCTGCAGGCCCTGTGAATGGTACCCATGAATCTCTGTGAGTGACTATTTGCATTGATCCTATTGATGTGCAAGGCTTTGTTAATTTGGTGTCCTCCATCCCCTCTTGCTCTTAGAAACATTTCTCATCTTCTTATTCAGGGTTCCCTGATCCCCGTGGAGAGGAATTTGATGGAGACATTCCATTTAGGGCTGAGTGTTCCAAGGTCTCTTACTCTCTGCTTATTGTCTCCCAGGTGCTTTTAACTTGGTTTTTGGATAGGAATTTCCTCTCTACCCTCCTTGTTTGTACAGTGTTCTTACATGAAACAATGTTTGAACAGTATTTTGGCCCTCTTCATATAGAGTCCATAGTAAAAAAAAAAAATTGAAAAACAAAACAGACTTTCATTTCAACCAGCAGGTCAGTGTGAATTTCAAATGAGCTGTGGTCTTAGGAGGATTCCATACCAGCTCCACCAGCTTTTTCCTGTGTTTTCCCTCACGGGGACCTCAAGAGAATAGGGGTACGCTGAGACTGAGCATTCCAGGTGACAAACTGCCTCCTCTCGTGGGCTTTCTTTAGCCCAGGTACTTGGTGGTCAGTGATTGTCCTGGCCACTAGAGCTGGCTCTCCTGGCCTACAGGAGTCCTAGGAGAAAGAGTTCTGTTTGTAAACCAGGAGCTTCACCTCGTGCCTTCGTAGATGCAGAGCGGGACTCTCACCACTGCCGGCTTCTTCCCGTTCCTGTCTGTCCTGCCCACCCTCACAGAGCCACTGACGGCTCTCTGTTGATGGCTCTGAGCAATCTTGGTTTTCCTCCGTTTTTCCTTTCCTCTTAGTCTTTCCCCTACCTGACTTTTCGTGACTCATAGTGAGTGAGACACAGGGTCTCATTCTGTGGCCCTGACTGGCCCGGAAGTTGTGGCAATCTCCTTGTTCTATTTCTTTTTTTTTTTTTTTTTTTTTTTCGAGACAGGGTTTCTCTGTGGTTTTGGAGCCTGTCCTGGAACTAGCTCTTGTAGACCAGGCCGGTCTCGAACTCACAGAGATCCGCCTGCCTCTGCCTCCCGAGTGCTGGGATTAAAGGCGTGCGCCACCACTGCCCGGCCTCCTTGTTCTATTTCTTGAGTGCTGAGATTACAGGGTGTGCCACATGCTGCCCAGTGTGATTTTCTTGTCACCATACTGTCTGTCACTTTAAATTATCCTCTGATAATTGATCACATTAAAATCTTTAGGTTATGGGGATTGGAGAGAAGGCTCAGCGGTTAAGAGCACTGACTGTTCTTCCAGGGGAACCAGGTTCAATTCCCAGCACCCACATTGCAGTTCACAACCATCTGTAACTTCAGGATTCAACGCACTCATATAGACATATACAGGCAAAACACCAATAAAATGAAAATAAATTTAAAATATGTGGGTTTACAGATACTTGTAGTACCCCCTTGTAGAGTGGAAACTAAGTCACAGAGAAGTTTGCTCAGGGTCACACAGTCAATAAGCAGAACCTGTAGTCCACCTTTGAGGGCTCCTGTGGATGAAAACCAAACACAGTCCTCACTGTTAACTGGCTTCTAGTTGCCTGGTGGATAAGGCATCGTTCTTCTTAAAGACAGGGTGCAGGGTCTGGCTTTTCCTGTACCTGGCGTTGATAAGTATCAGGGCCTTTGTGCTTTTTCTTTGTTTCTGTATTCACAAAGTTTGAGTATGCAGACCAGGTCACACGTGGTGCCAAAACCCACTCTCTCCCCAGATACTCCCTCCTTCCAGTGCCTTGTAGTCTTCAGGCTTTTCCAGGCCCCTTAAATTCACCTGTATACTTCAATGGACTCTCCATTTTCCTAGATGTTTTTAGAGTGATCAGAACTAATGCAGAGAGAGAAGGCAGAAACTGGGTTTTCAGAGTCTCAGCCCAGCAGCTGCACAGTCTGTCCTGTGGGGACCCAGCCTGGTGTGTGTGTCCTGGCTGAGTGCCTGAGGCTGTCAAGTAGTCTTTCTGTTTCAGCAGTATAGTTGAGATGAAACACTTAAAAGATAGTGCAGCAAGCAAGCTTGTTCCCACTGTGTGTGTGTATGTGTGTCTACCTAGAGCAATGGTTCTCAACCTGTGGGTCGAAACTCCAATAAGGGTTGCATATAAGATATCCTGCATATCAGATATTTATATTACGATTCATAACAGAAGCAAAATTATAATTACGAAGTAGCAACAAAAATAATTTTATGGTTGGGGTCACTACAGCACTAGGAACTGTATTAAAGGGTCATAGCATTAGGGAAGTTGAGAACCACTGCCCTAGAGATAGAGTGTGTGGGTGTCAGAATCTTTGAACAAATGTGATACACATTTGTGGCTCTCCTTGGTTGGCCTTGCCCTTGTATTTTTGAGGGAACAAACTGCAAGTCTGAGTTGTTGGATCCAGGGTCTCCTCAAAGTGGTGCCAGCACAGGAGCGGCCAGAGGCAAGAGTATGTTGTGTTCCTACAGGCACAGTGTTGAAAGACATACTGTTAATTTTGTCAAGAACCCTCATTTAAAGATGGAATTTTACTCCATGATAGACCTAGAATGCATGATCGCTAGCATAGGAAGAAGAAAAAGAAAAGACTCTGGTTTTACAATTCTACTCTCAGATTTTTCTTTGAGAAATCCTGTCACTTGTTGGCAACATAACAAAACATTCTAACTCTGTTACATGAAATTGAACAAAGGTGGTTTTGGGTGTCTTTTAATTTAACCAATAGTGGTTTGTTGTTGTTTCATTTTGATTTTTGAGACAGGGTTTCTCTGTGTAGCCCTGGCCGTCCTGGAACTCGCTCTGTAGAACAGGCTGACCTTGAACTCACAGATTTCTGTCTGCCTCTGCTGAGATTAAAGGCCTGCACCACCATTTCCCAGCTTGCCAAAAGTGCCCCTCCCCGCCCCCGGGTGTATTTAAGAAAATAACTGATACAAAACAGGGAGGAATATCCCGGGAGCAGCCAACAAGGATGCTATAGTTGTACAGGTGTTATTGATGTGGATAGAACAGGGTTCTGACGACAGCTGTCTCCTTCCTTCCTTCCTTCCTTCCTTCCTTCCTTCCTTCCTTCCTTCCTTCCTTCCTTCCTTCCTTCCTTCCTTCCTCCTTCCTTCCTTCCTTCCTTCCTTCCTTCCTCCTTCCTTCCTCCCTCCCTCCCTCCCTCCCTCCCTCCCTCCCTCCCTCCCTCCCTCCCTCCCTCCCTCCTTCCTTCCTTCCTTCCTTCCTTCCTTCCTTCCTTCTTTTATTTGTTGAGCTTTTAGATACAGAGGCTTGCCTGGCCTGATACTCAGTTTGTAGGTTCACCTTAAACTCTCACCTCAACCTCCCAAGTGCTGGATAACAGGCATGTTGCCATCACTCCCAGCTGTAGCTGCATTACATACAGTGTGGTCTCTTTCTCTAGTAATGAGGGGTCCTGGCATCAGGTTCATGTGGACAGTAACTCGGGCTGAATTTTTGCTGGGGTGATATAAGACATCAGGAAGTAGAGGGTAGATAGGCGTGCCACCTGAGGCATGTCCTAGCCTCTGCTCTGTGACGTGGGAACCTTACTGGCCACAGCTGCTATTGTGTTATGTGGCAGGAAGGAGCTCAGGACCAATTAGATGATGCAGGTGACTTGGGGATAGCTGGACTTGTGACACCCTGCCCTGACCTCTTGGAAGCACCTGTACAGCATGCAGCCCCACATTGAAGTTTCCTCAGTCGTCACCCTGGTGCTGCCATGGTCCAGGCCTATGTTTTGCTTGTGATAACATCTAGTTTGCCTGTTTGGGGCAGAGCTGCTGTGTAAGTGACTTTAGCTTCTCACTGGGTGCTGACCTGAGACACCGGTCTAAGTCTCTATGCTGTGAGATATTCCCCTCTGTAACTAATATGGAATCTGGAGGGAGATTTATTAAGTGTTTTGGTGGTGCTGGGACCTGAGTGTTGAGCCCTGAATCTTACACAAGCTAGTCAGTGCTAATTAAATGTTGTACCATTGAGCTACACACCCACTTCGAGCCCCAGAGAGGTATTTTAAGAATATGTAAATACAGGATCTGTTTGTCAGTGTTCTCTGTAAAATCCCCTTGTTTGGGCAGTTAAGATCACAAGCAAAAAGTGGAGGTGCTGTGGCCAGTTTGATCTGTTAACTGTGTAGAGAACTTACTAGGAACTGGGTTCTGTAAGTGCATTTCTCCTCATGAGCCTTCTCAGACGATACTCACGTTAGCCTGTTTTACATGTGGAAAAACGGAGGCACCAAGCGCCTAAGTTAATGTTCAATGACAAAAAAGGAGGTCACACCCTATGGATCTTAGTCCAGCTCTGGGCTTTCCTGCCTCCCAGCCTGTCGTGTGCAGTGTGGGCCCCTGTGTCTTCTGTAAGTAGAGATCTTCAGCATTATTTGGTTCCTGTTATCCATGACCCCTTGGTTTTTACTGAGATCATCAGTGCAGTGTATTCTAGGCATGATGGACAATGTGGGGGAAAATAAAGGTTTGTCATCTTGAGATTAGGAATCAATAGGACTGGATCACTGAAACCAGAGCAGTCTTTCCTGTATGGATAAATTTGACATTTGAGTCTGGGCAAAAGTAGATGTAGATGAAGATGCTTTGGCCTATGAAAGAATAACTTAACCCTTCTTCTGTAAGCAACCAGAAAGTAGGCAAACATATATGAAACCCTTGTTTGTAGCCATTGAACAACAGCTGCTTCTGACAGCTTTCCCCATGGAAAGGAGATCAGGAGGTGAGTTGGGGTTCTTCCTCCCAACATTCTGCCTGGAGACTTTCCATATTTAAGAGCAGCAAGGAACCCACATTAGCAAACTTGTGCTGGCCTGCCCTGTGGTGGTGCATGCAGATCTTTGTGAGTTCGAGGCCAGTCTGGTCTACAGAGTTAGTTCCAGGATAGCCAGGGCTACGCAAAAAGCCCTGTAACTGGAGGTTTCTCTCCCGTTCACCAGTTCCCAAATAACCACTGAGGCTTAATATTAATTACAAATTGTTTAGCCTATTAGATCAAGCATGTTATTAACTAGCTCTTATAACTTATATTAACCCATTTCTATTATTCTGTATTTTACCACGAGGCTTGTGGCTTGTTACCTCACATCTTGCTTCCCCTGCGGCTGCTGGCGTATCCCTGACTCGGCCTTCTTTCCTCCATCTCTCTGTTTGGATTTACTCTGCCTGACTGTTGACCAAATAAGCTTATTAACCAATGGTAATAAGACATATTCACAGCATGCAGAAAGGCATCCCACATTAAAACTCTGTCTCAAAAAAACTAAAACAAATAAAAAGACAAAATCGAGGAGAGTGAAACAGCTGAATTTGCAGGAGCCAATATGAAGGGAAAAGCTACACAGGAGAAGGTGTAGACACCTGCCGTGGGGTTCCTAGGGACTCTTGGTGAACACTTACCTCTGGGGGGTGGTGGTGAACTCATGATGAAAAGGAAAGAGCCATTGCTAGGGAGCTGTAAGCAGAGCTCTTTCCAGGGACACTTGAGGCATTCAGTAAGTGCTCAGAGGAGTGTGCTCCAGCAAACAGTGCTCAGAGGAGTGTGGAGCTCCAGCAAACAGTACTATCTGCGTGTACGTGAAAGGAAAGCTCATTTTCCTCCATACTGTCACAAAATGGACTGCTGCTGACCCCAGAAATGGGGGCTTTTCCTTCACTGTTCTTGGCTCGTAACTCTCGCTGAGGCAGGGAGACAAACTAGGGTTTCTTTTCTCTTAGCTGACGCAGCTCTAACAAACCATCATTTCTGCAGCAGCAGCAGACACTGTACAGTGTCCTCTCATGCCATTCCATTCTGGCAGCATCTCCTCAGGCATTGTTTCTGAGCCTGCAAGAGGGCTCAGGATTCGAGGCCACCGTTGTTTAGCTGCCAGTTCAAGCCTCCAATTGCTTTATCTGTGCTTCTGACTCACTGATGTTGGGGTCCGTACAGCCCACATACTGGGCTTGGTTAACTTGTTCAGGTGGCTCCAGAACTCAGGGAAACAAGCACTTAGGTTTTTACCGGTTTCTTCTTTTCAATGTGTAGGGGTGGATATGCACACATGAGGGCAGGTTAATGAGGGAGTTAATAGTGACCGTAAGCTGCAGTACATGGGTGATGAGAACTGAGCTCAGGTCTTCTGGAAGAACAGCAAGTGCTCTTAACCACTGAGCCATCTCTCTTATCCAGTTTACTGGTTTCTGTTAGGTTTTCTTTAACATTATAATAGGTTTCTCTGCCAATGCAGTAAGTCAGATCAAGCCTAATTGAAAAAGATAAAGGACCGGTTTATTTGAGCAAATCAGCTCCCAGATGAGTTCTCCAGCTTCAGAGATGGAGGAAGAAGTCATGCTTCCAAACTAAAGCAGGGAGCATATATACCCTGTAGGCAAGGGATAGTGATGTGTGCTTCACAAGCTGGGTTTGGGCCCAAGTATGGAATCCCAACTTTTGACGAGATGAATGCTTAGGTGGAGACTTGGACTGCTGGCAACTTCAGGGGAGGAGCTGCCCCAGCCGCCAAGAATGTGGAATGAGCTTTTTGACACCTTTTCTTTGTTGGAGAGTCTCAAGGAGGGCCAGGTTTGGAGAGACAGGCTGAGGCTTTCCAGGTCAAGCAGGAGTGAGCTGGAGGTTCCAGCCAAATAGTTTCTGTTGGTGGAGGCTTCTGTCCCACCTGGTCCAGGAATAAACACACAGAAACTATATTATTTGCAATGCTGTTTGGCCAATAGCATAAGTGTATTTCTGGCTAGCCCATTTCTTAAATTAACCCATTTCTATTAATCTGTGTATCACCACATGGCTGTGGCTTACCGGGCAGCTCCATGGCTTCTCCCTGACTCTGCCCTCTCTCTCTCTTTCTATATATATATATTTCAAAATCTGAAACATTCTAAAATCAGGAACACTGATCTCAGTCAATTCAATTCAGAAATAGGATTATAAAATGTATTTTACAGTAATTGACAGGGGAAAATTTAAATGTCTTATGAGAAAATGTAATAAGTGAGATGATAGATGTATAATTAACCTAAATTAGTCTTTCCACATGTATGCATATATGAAAACATCAGAGTGTGCCCTCTAAATACGTGAATTGTCAATTAAAATTAATGTTCATTTTTTAAAGGTAAATCATAAACAAGGAGAAAGTATTTACAATATCAAGCACTTATAACCAGAACATGTGAAGAATTCTTACAACTCAGTGAAAAGGGACTATATTCTTTTTAAAAAGGCAAAAGCTATTAAACATTTCTCCTGAAGATCCACAAGTAGCCAATAAACACATGAAAAGACAATCTTAGTCATCAAGGAATGCAAATTAAAGTAATGATGAGATACCATTATCCACCCACATAGCTGGATAACATTAAAAAAAAAAAAACTGACCAACAGTACCAAGTGCAGAAAGAATATAACCTTTTCAGCTTTTGTACATTATAGTTGGACATTAAAGTAGTGCAAGCATTTTGGAAAAATCACTCGCCAGTTTCTTGTTCCCATACAGTTCCATGTCCCATACAACCAAGCAGTGTTATCCCTGGGTTATTCAGTAGAAAGAACACAACAGAATATAACAAGAAAACAAAAGAGTAGTTCAAATGTTCGTGAATGTGTGAACAGATAACTATGGTATGACTTAGCAATGGAGTACATGTTGGCAACCAGGAGTAAGCCACTGATGTGTGGTGCAGCAGCATGATTGATGCTGTGCTTGAAGATGCTGAGCAGATGCCTGTTGTTGATTTAACTCCTTTACTCTTTGGGGGCCCACCACCCAGCTCCCAAATAAATACATGGAAATGTTCTTATTTAAGAATGCCTAGCCTTCACTTGACTTATTTCTTGCCAGCTTTCCTAACTTAAATTATCCCATCGATCTTTTGCCTCTGGGATTTTATCTTTCTCTAGTCTCTATACCTTTTTTTTTTTCCTGTTTGCTCCACTACTACTTGTGTAGCTGGGTGACTGGACCCTGGTGTCCTCCTCTTCTGCTCCTTCTCTCACTCTTTGATCTTCTCTTCCCAGATTTCTTTTCCTTTTTATTCTCTCTGCCTGCCAGCCCCACCTATCTTTTCTCCTGCCTTGCTATTGGTCGTTCAGCTCTTTATTAGACCAATTGGATGTTTTAGACAGGCAAAGCAACACAGCTTCACAGAGTTAAACAGATGCAGCATAAAAGAAAGTAGCACATCTGCAACTAATATCCCATAACAGATGCCATATAAAAAGAATATATATTATGTGTCTCCATTATAAATTTTTAAAAAAATGTAATTCTAATCTGTAGTGACAACAGATAAGTTAATGTTTACCGTGGCTGGTAGGCATGGGACTAAATGCAATGGAATATTTGAAAGGCCAGTCCATAGAAGCAGAAAGCAGGTGGGTAGAAGTGTGCTAGGCAAGGCTAAAGAGCTAGTTAAATCAGTCAGTTTGCAGACACATGAGGGTCCAAGGTTTGTATCACCTGTCTTCCTCAGTTGTTCTCTATTTTTTGGGGGACAGGGTCTCTCGCTGAACCTGGGGCTCATTGAAGGCTGTCTGGGCAGTGAGCTCTAGGATCTGTCTCCTCTGCTCCCACAATGCTGAGGTTACAGGCACATGCTGCCACCGCAGGCTTCTGCACGTGTGCTGGGATCTGAACTTGGGTCTTTTTTTTTTTGTTTTTTTTTTTGTTTTTTTTTTTTTTGATTTTTCGAGACAGGGTTTCTCTGTGGCTTTGGAGCCTGTCCTGGAACTAGCTCTTGTAGACCAGGCTGGTCTTGAACTCACAGAGATCCGCCTACCTCTGCCTCCCAAGTGCTGGGATTAAAGGCGTGCGCCACCACCGCCCGGCTGAACTTGGGTCTTCATCCTTGCACACCAAGTGCTTTACAGATCGAACTGTCTCCCTGCTCCCTTCTGCATGTTTTAAAGAAAAATCAGACCATAACAAGGAGTGCGATGGGACATTAACGGGAATCACCTGGAATTTCTGGAATAGAGAATAACTTTTCCAAAACATTCCATAGACCAATTTTAACAGAGAATCAGGCTGCACACAAGGATGCTGGACACCAAAACATAACAAACAGTATAAATTGAAGCACAGAGAGGGACAGACTGAGAAATGAACAAAGCTCTGATAATAATAAATATTACTATATTTACATAAAAATATCAAAAATCTGGTATGTAATTGAAATTCTAAAGGGATGAAAGGAAGGAGCAGAAAAAATGAATAATGACCGAATATTTTCCAGAGCTGATGGAAACTATGAAGTCAGAGATCCCGCTCCAGTCAGAAGAAACAAAATCCCACTGCCACCGGAAAATCAAATTGTTGAAGAATAGTGTAGAAAGAAAACTGTAAAGCCAGAAGAGAAAAAGACATTACATGTTGAGAAATAAGCATAAGAACTAATGTGGGCTTTTCATCAAATTATTTGAGTCAGAAAACAATGGATCATGTTTCAGATGTGCATAGTAAAAGCCTGTCAGTCTGGGATTCTGTATCCAGGGGAAAATGTCGCTTGTGAATAAAGGGTTCTGGGGAGAGAGTTCAGCAGTTCAGACCACTTCCTCTTCTGGACTCCTGAGGTGCGCGTGCACACACAATACATAAATAAAAACAAATCTTTAAAAAATACATCTTTAATTAAAAAAAATGACTAAAGGAACTTTGATCCCTCTTTACTCAAAGCAAGTGATTCAGCCTTATGATTCCATCTTAGCTACTGAATCTCTTTATCAGTTAAGGTTTTTAGTTACAGTTCAATGTGATGTTAGCAGATTATATACATTAGGAAAGAATTGACTCCCTCCTTCCCTCTCTCCATTCCTTCCTTCCCTCAAGGGCCTGGCTTCCAACTTGCTATGGTGGAGAAACTGACCTTGAATGACCTCAGCCTCCCAAACATTACGATTTTAGGCCATGTACCAAATGTCCAGCTCTTCAGTTTCTTTCTTAACATTAAATACAATGCCTACCATGGTAGCATAAAAACAGCATGGTTTTAGATTTCCTCCAAACCACATAGTAGTCATACGCTCTCAGTGCCTCCTGCTTACTGTTCTCTACATACCCCCCATTATTCTGTGGGATACTGTAAGTGGCAGGTGTTAAGCACCTCTTGAAAAAGTTATGTAGCGAGAGGCTACGTATGTGGATGCCCAGGGATGATGCAGCCACACGAAAGATCATGTCAGAACGACACATCTAAACCAGTAATAAATGTCTGTTGTAAGCCACTGGCCTTTAGAGTAGCAAGTAACAGTGTCACATGACAGAGCAAAACTGAAATGGAGAAGTTAGGACACTTGGCTCTGCTCTCCAAAAAAAGCCTGCAGTCTGACTAGAAAAACAGATGATTTGAACAAGCAACTCACGGTCCAGATTTGCATGCTGAGTGGACGGGGGTCCATTCTTGTGTGTCTGCCTATAGGGGGAAGGGAGAACTGAGAGATGGAATGTAGACTCGGACTGCCACAGTCCCACACTTGGGTTGTAGCATTGCCAACTCCTGTGCTCTGGAAAGTGGGTTTCCCAGCAAACATCTAAGCCAGCATAGGCACTGACTGCTTCTTCCATCTTCTGAGTCTCAGACAACTAGTCTTTTTGTTTGATTGTTTGTTTGTTTGTTTGTTTTTTGACACAGTTTCTCTGTGAAACAATCCTGACTGTCCTGGGACTCCAGGATGGCCTTGAACTCACAGAGATCCACCTGCCTCTGCCTCCTGAGTGCTGGGATTAAAGGCGAGCACTAACACCACTTGGCATCAATTAGCCTTTCTTAGATTTACCTTTTTGCCTTGTTCTTAGCAAGCCTCCTTGACTGTTCTGTTTATCCTTTAACTAGTGAGAAATCTGCTTCTACAATCCATCCTGGGTTTCAGACTGTTTTAGTTAATATGATGAGCTCTGAATTACATGTGGGAGTCAAACAGGGGGCAGTGCTTGAAAAGAAATCTACCCACTATATGGTAACTCTTTTATTTTATACATTTTAATCTCTGTTGTGGCTTTGTTTCCTCTTCTGTGTAAAGGGGCACTTGATGGGCTCCTTTCTCACTGAAAGGGGCACCATGAGCCCTCTCTCAAGCACTGAAGTCCTAGTTCATGTGCAGTTCAGAGCCTGGCTTTGTTCTGTTGTGAGTAGACACCGTAGAGGGGCTTTGTTCAACCACCTGCTCTCCTTTAGAATGTGGTTACACACAGTGACTGTTCTCCTGATGCTCTTTTAGTGTGCACTCGTGTGTGCGCGTGCACACGTGAAGGCCAGAGATTGACCTTGAGTACCTTCCTCAGTCCCTCTCCATGTCATCTTTTGAGGAAAGGTCTGTCACTCATATTGGAGCTCATTAATTCAGCTGGGCTGACTGGAACCAGTGAACTTCAGAGATCCACCTTCCACTTGTCTACTCTACAGAGCTGAGGTTATAACCACATAAAGGTGCCAGAATTTTACTTTGAGTACTGAAGATCCAAACCCAAGTCCCCAAGCTAACACAATAGATACACTTTAGTGTACTTAAGTAATCTCTCAGCCCCTTCTGATTTTTTTTTAAGGTTTATTCATGTGTGGTGTTTTGACTGCATGTTTGTCTGTGTACCATGTGCATAACCTGGTGATCCCTTGGAACTGGGGTTACGGATGGTTGTGAGCCATGATGTAGGTGGTGAAAACCACACTCTGGCTCTCTGCAATAGCAACAAGTGTTCTTCACTGTTGAGCCACCTCTCGGGCCCTGCCTGTTCTGATTCTTGACCGTGTCTTTTAACTCTGCTTTCCTTGGCTCTGTTCTTGCGCTTGCCACATTTGGATCCTGTTCTTAGTATCAGGTGTGGTAGAACCTAGCTAAGTATCTCCAGGTAGCATGGCTGAAGAGCAAGTCCAAAGGTTAACACTGGCCAGCACGCCCACCTGCTTGTAAAGTCTGAGGACAAGTTGGAGAGCTCTCCTTTTTCTTCTAGGACTTTGTGAATTGTGTGCAGCTTTTTTGGATGGTAGGTGGCATAAGCAGGCCTGTTTTAAAGGAGAAATAGCAGAATCAGGACTTACTTTTCTCTGGAATTGGTGTATATCCATTCTAGACTCTTAGGAAGGTGGAGCCAAAGCCAAGAGAGGATATAGTTTTGAGTCAGACTCAAAAACATCATCAGGGAAGCCCTGCTTCAGACCTCTGAATGCTGAAGTGACTTCCCCCAAAATCAGGCTTTCAGAGAGAGCCCCTCACTGACTTTTGAAGTTTCTTTTATGGGGAAGGGTTAGAATGGATAGAAAACAGCTGTCGAGATAATTGGGTGTTAGCAGCTGGACAGAAGAGTGGGAGTCGGCTCAGGGCTGCCTGCGTGGTAGATGAGTGCAAGAATTCATCGTGTAGAAGAGCAGTAAGTCATCAAGGCAAAGAGGCAACCATATATCACACGTTCAGAAGTTTAGCAAGGCAAAGGGGAGGTTATACATCATGGGGTCATGATTCAGCGTAGGTTGAAAACATGGTTGCAAGATACCATGGCTTAGGAAACAGAAGCTTACTCTTGTAAGGTATGGAGCTTTAATAACAATGTATAGCAATTGGGCTGGAAAGATGGCTCAGAGGTTAAGAGCACTGGCTGTTCAATTCCCAGCAACCACATGGTGGCTCACAACCATCTGTAATGAGATCTAGTGCCCTCTTCTGGCATACAGGCATACATGCAGGCAGAATACTGTATACATAATAAATAAATAAATCTTTGAAAATAAACAATGTGTAACAATGTGGCTCCTGTTTTGGGTTCACAGTTAGCCCAGCACACCTCACTTTGGCGACTGTTGGTGGTCCTAGGAGTTAAGACCATTCCCACTATATCGTCATTCAGCAGAACTAGAAGAATATGCACCTCTTAGTCCAAGACTCCTGTACATGTGAACTGGAAGCACTGGGTGGCTCACTTAAGCCTCCCAGCAGGCCAGAGACTGGGCCAGGACTAGACCCCGGTGCCCTACTTCCCAGGCCTCTGCTTCCCCCACAGCCCACTCATCCTGGTGTGTCTGTGCCTTCGCTATGGTACGCATTTAGTTATGCTCATTGCTGAGTCCCCTGTTTATTCTACACTATGGCCTGAGGAGTGGAACTCTTTCCACCTGTAACCAACTTTCCTAACTAACACTGTGCCCTTGGCCACAACAACCCACAAGTAGAGCTTGGAGACGCAGCCAATGGGAAGGTGGCTGAAAGTGCAGTGATGGTGGAGGCATGTTACATACTCTTGGGAAACATGGGCTCTCTTTCCTCTGGTCCACTCCCACTGCAGAGCAGATGTGGAGTTGCCTAAGAGCCTGAACTACTAGGGGTGACAGGAGGAAAGGTCACAAGCAGGGCTTATCAGAGGAGCCAGTTTGACCTCTTGTTTGTATCTGTGAACTTTAATAGTCAAATGCCTTCACTTCTAACCTACACCGAGACTGGGTTGACTTCTACACTATGTCATAAAACTTTGATTTATTCTTACATAGATCCTCTCCACCTTCCAGACTAAATGGCTTCTGGAATTGTTCTTCCATCTAGATTTACCTTTTTGAAAACACTGAAGTCTGGAGGCATGTGGAGGTCAGAGGACAAGTTTGTGGAACCAGTTCTCTCCTTCTGCCTTTCCATGTGTGTGTGGTGTATGCATGTAGGTTCTGGGGATTGAATTCAGGTTACCAGGCTTGTACAGGAAGTGTCTTTACCTGCTGAGCCATCTTATCAGCCCTAGATTTACCTTCCTAGCGTGATCATCTCTGAGATGCTTGACTTTTGCAATCCAGATTACGTAGAGATCTGAGTTTCACAAGCTTTACTTTGCACTTGATACTATTCCAGGCCAGTTAAGCTGGGCACTGTCCTAGTACCAGCATCACCAGTTACCACCTGTAGTTCTTTAACTGCTCTGAGCACCAGTTTCTTTACCTGGAAATGAGGGTGATGCCATCCTAGGATGAGTTTATCTTGAGTGCCTTCTGGGTGCTATCAGTCTCCCTGAGCTGACACAATTTTAACTGGTCAGACTACCTCAGAAATCTTCAAAGGAACCCAGCTGAGTGCACACAGGGTCTAGATGGCAGCTCAGTCTGCTTGTCCGAGAGGCTGTCTGTTTATAGGAACATGCACTGCTAACCAGGGCTGTGGAGGACAAAGAGCCTCTGTGAATGTGGCCCCTTCACAACGGCTAAAGAATGGCACAGATTAAAGGTGGATCATCCCACCTCAAAAGATCTGGATTAAAAGTGGGTCTTCCCACTTTACATGATTTAATTTGGAAACAAATCCCTCACAAGTGTGCTCAGCCTCTTGGGTTTTAGTTAATTACAGATGTAGTCAGTTGACAGCCAAGTTTAGCCATCACAATTCCATCCTTGTCAACTTCACACAGTCATATCTTCTTATGCTTAATTTCAAAATGAAAACAATAACCAGGCATAATTACACCCAACATGATATAACTATCCCATGTACAATTGCAAATGCGTTATGTACTTAACAAGGTCTTTAATTTTGCCTAACATGATATAATTATCCCTCATACAACCCTTAACACATTATAAATTTAGAATAGGTGACCGTGTCCCTTGAGGGACATTCTTCTGGTATCTCAGCAATGGTAGCTTCTGATGTTCTCTTCATTGATGTTTTATTACATGCTATAGAAATTGAAGAAAGTAGGCGCAAATACCTGTATAAACACCTTCTTAGCAAAAACACAACAGAAGCACTCAGGTCTGCTATAACTCTTATTTCTCAACTGGTCCCGTGGCCTTAGCTGGTAATTATACCCACCTTCCTCCACCACCCATTCAGTATTTCCTCCACCCTCAGTGAGAACTCAGCAGGTCTTGAGTCTTTTCCTGGAGAAGTGACCCATACCTTCATGCCTGAAGAATCGTGCCCTTTGTCATCCTGCCTGGATTAGCTTGTTGTGGTTCCCATTGATTTTAATCACAGGACATGGTAGCACCAAGAGACGCCCTACAGGATCTCTTGCACTTCAGACAGAATCCTTCTTACCTCCATTGTGGAAAAGCAATCCAGTTTTCCCTTGGTAGTCTGGATAAGTCACCCCTCCTGACACTGTTTTTCCTTTCTGAGCCTGGTGTATGAGTATCAGAAGTCCAAAGTGACCAGGGAGAAGTCTGAGCTTCCAGTTTAATGGGATGCTTATTGTGGCTTTTGGGAGGAGCACCCTCCCTTCTGGAACCAAAACTTCTAGATCAATAAAACTTAAGGTCACAAGAACAGGAAACAAAAATTTTCTTAGTGGGTCACTAGTGGTGAGAGCCCTTCCCCAGTCCTCCAGGCTGCTGCCACCTATTGGTACTGTAACTATGTCTTCAAAAGGCCATTCCATCTTGTTATCAGGCTGTTTCAGGGTAGTAGAGAAGATGGTAAGAGTAGTGGATTCCATGATCATGGGCTCACTGCCACACTTCTGAAGTGAGGTCCTTTGTCAGAAGCAATAATGTATGGAATGCCACTACTGTAGAGAATGCATTCTGTAAGTTGTGTATGGTAGTTTTGGCAGAATAATGACGTACAGGAAAGGCAAATCTGTAACCAGCCTAAGTATCTACTTCAGTAAGGACAGAATGTTGTCCTTCCATGGAGGAGGTGTTCCAATGTAATCAGCCTGCCTGCCACCAGACTGGTCCCCCACTTGGGGAATGGTGTCTTATCTGGGGCTCAGCGTTGGCAGATCTGGTGCTCAGCAGCACCTGTCGCCAGGTCAGCCTTGGTGAATAAGTGTTGAGCCCATGTATAACTCCCATCTCTGCCAACATGGTGGCCACTTTGTTCATGGGCCACTGGGCAGTGACAGGAATGGCTGGGGAAGAGGCAGGCTGTCCATAGAACAGGCCATCCTAGCTACTTGATTACTGAACTCTCAGCTGAAATCACCTTCAGTGAGCAGTTTTGTGGGACACAGGTATCTTCACATTCTTCACCCATTGGAGAGATCTATGCACATACTTCTTCCCCAGATGTTTGACCATCCTTATATTGAGGACTTTGGTTTGATTTCCTTCAACTTGAGCTGTGACTGTCGGAAATAAGATTCTCTTCCAGGGCACATTTAGACGTTTTATGCGTATCTGAAACTGATCTGTTTTATCATTAAGTTCATTGTTGTCCTTTACCATATTCTGAGATTCTAGAGGTCGGTTAATTATCATGGAGCTCATTCTTTTCCTTTCGTCAGTTTGTCCAGAGATGCTAGAGTGCAGCCGACCAGCATCATTGTTGGTTTTTTAAATTTTCCCACAAATTGTCAAAGCATTTATATACGGAGTCACCAAATCCATTGCCTACAATTGGTGAATCAGGATAATAAATGCATTTGTCTTCTTAAGTTTGTAAAATAGTTCACACCGTGGGCTTCCAGGAGAGGCTTCAGTAACTGTAGGTGTTGGCAAATTGGGAAGCCTATTCCAGATAGGGTTAAAAATGCATCCTCATGCTTCTGTTGCTCTAGAACCCCTTCTGGTACCAATATCTGCATTAATCACGGTTCTCTAGAGGAACAGAACTTAGGGAGAGGGGAGTGTGTGTGTGTGTGTGTGTGTGTGTGTGTGTGTGTGTGTGTGTGTGTGTGTGTGAGAGAGAGAGAGAGAGAGAGAGTGTGTGTGTGTGTGTGTGTGTGTGTGTGTGTGTGTGAAGAACACTTATTAGAATGACTTTCAGATTGTGGTCCAGCTAGTCCAATGATGGCAGCCTGCCAATAGGAAGGTCCACAAATCCAGTAGTTGTTCAGCCCATGAGGCAGGATGTTTCATCCGGTCTCCAGTGTACACCAGAATGCTGAAGAAGCATGCTCTAATGCCAGTGAGGGGATGGACTTGCCAGTGAGGCGAGAACAAACAGGCAAAGAACAAAGCGTTCTTCTTCCATGCCCTTTATATAGACTGCCAGCAGATGTGGCCCAGATTAAAGGTGGATCTTTCTATCTCAAAATACCTGGATTAAAGGGAAATCACCGGCAATACCTGTTCTCAATTCTTACAACATCTATTAATCTTTATTAATTTTGATGAAAATGACTAGTTAGCATTTTCAAAGTCAACGTCATCAAGGCTTCTTTTCTTCTTGTGTGTTTATCAGCTGCTATATTGCTTTCCATCAGAGTCCCTTGTGAGGTGCTGTCAGGGATAATACTGGGACTCACTCCTCCTCGGTTCATTGTCATTAGCAGGTAACACTGCCTCCTTCCTCTCCTTCCTCCCAGGGGAAGCTGCAACTTCCAGGACTGTGTTCATAAGAGTAAGCTCATTGACTGGTTCAGCTTTTCTGAGAGGTCATCATTTATCTCTTAGCCCTTGGCTGAGCATGTTCAAGAGGTCTAAATCTGGCTACCTTAGAATCTTAGCTGATTCAGAAAAAGTTAAGTCCTTACCAAAAACTACTTGTGAGCACTTGTGGTTAAAAACCTAGTTGTCTGGTTCTGGCTTCTGAGTCCAGATACTATGATCAAGACCTTGTGGACCAGTTTCTTCTGCCCTGCACTAATGAGTAATTGTCCTCTGGCATTCTTGCTGGCAGCTTCCTGTTTCAGACCAAAGC
Source organism: Chionomys nivalis (assembly GCF_950005125.1). Taxonomy (NCBI): domain Eukaryota; kingdom Metazoa; phylum Chordata; class Mammalia; order Rodentia; family Cricetidae; genus Chionomys; species Chionomys nivalis. Next base: position 25,367,675 of record NC_080090.1, on the reverse strand, counting down.
AATTTTAGTCTCTATACCTAAGTTGAAAGAACCTGTTATGAAAATTCATAGAACTTACTGAAATCAAAATAATTACCCAGACAATCTCAAGAAATGGAGCTTGAGGGACAATCTAAATACATTCCTTTGTTCAGCAGATATTATCCAGCTATCAAATGTGAGCCAGGCTCCATCTAAGTGCCACTGGTGAATATGGTTGGCGTGACCCCACAGAGCTGACATGCTACTGAAAATAAGACAAATGGCCCGGAAAATACGTGAGAAGCCAGGCCTACCGACTTAAGCCAGTAATCCCAAGTACTCATGAGGCTGAGATAGGAATATCATGATTTCAGTCTCCCTGAGCTACTAAGCAAGTTCTAGGCCAGCTTGAAGTTTAGTTAGACGTTATCTTAAATTAAAAATATGAAAGTATAGTCAGATAAAAATAAATACAACAGGGGCTACCGTTGTAGGTCAGTGTCAGGGTGCTTGTCTAGCACACATGTGGCCCTGGGTTCAGTCTTCAGGACCAAAAAAAATAAGGAAAAAGAAACATGGTAATTTCTGAGTACCATGAATAGTATAACCAGGAGGTTGGTGACCTACAGATGTGGGTGTCTGCAGAAGCTTTGAGGAGATGACCTGAGAACCAGTACAGGGTAGGGGAAGTCAGTCACTTGCTGGCCTGGAACAGAGTGCTGCTGCAAGAGAAACAGAATGTGGGTTTTTGGTGCAAGAGGAGGCCTGTGTGGAAGAGGAGTGAAGTCAGGTCAGAAGAGTAAGCGAGATCTGGCCATGTGGGTGGGACCTTGCTAGAGAAGGAGTTTGTCCTTCCTTGAATGCTAGGGAGAAGTGAGGGACAGCTTTGTGTTTGTGTCTTTAATGGTAGGGGATTATTTACTAAAGTGAAATGACACATCTTAAGTATGAAATTTGATGAATTTATATGCCATTGTATTTTAAGTGAAAAGAGATTGCACAATCTATTTCTCTTCTGGAGGGGCCAGTGACAGCTAAATGGATGAATGGGTGGATAAATGGACAGATACAGAGATAGAAAGATGGATGGGTGGATGGACAGATACAGAGGTAGAAAGATGAATGGGTGGATGAATGGACAGATACAGAGGTAGAAAGATGGATGGATAAACGGACAGATACAGAGGTAGAGAGATGGGTGGATAAATGAACAGATACAGAGATAAAAAGATGGGTGGATGGATAGGTGGGTGATAGACAGATGAACAAACAATATTCCATCTTATAAAACATAGTATGGCTCTGGGCAGGTATTTATTTACTGAATTTTGGAAAAGAGTGGTGGAAGATGCCATCTGATATTGTCTTCTTGCCATCTCTGCCCCAGGAAAAGGCCAAGTGGGGGCCAAGAGAAGGAGTTTGACTCCAGTTTGTGTCAGTTGGCTTCAGCCTGGGCCGTCAGGTCCCCCAGACGTGCTTGTTGATTGTGGTTAGCAGATGTGGCCTAGATTTTTCTGCCCTGCCAACAGGCCCAGCCGATTCATCCTTCTCTTTGTTGAGGATGACTCATGAACTGGACAGGCATGTGATGTTTGTTTCTGCGGTGTGATTCTTAAGGGTTATTGAAAAGCTCCCTCTTGGAAGGTAGCTTCTGCATTGCTGTTTTCTAGTAACTGAAAATCTGTTGTTCAGCGGCCCTGTGGTTGATCTAAGTCTCTGAGTCCCCATGAGCCTGCTTAGTTGATTCTGTGGGCTGAGTTCTCCTGGTGTCCTCCATCCGCTCTAACTCCTAAATTCTTTCCACCCCCTCTTCTGGAGGGTTCCCTGATCTCCAAGGGGAGGGACCCAATAAAGACCTCGAATTTAGACTCTTCTCTCTGCATAATGTCTGCTGCTGGAGGAAGCTCTATAATAATGACTGGACAAGGCACCAATTTATGTGGATAGCATAATAGTAAGAAACATGTCATTGATATTTATTTATCTATTTATTTGCTAGTCATGTTTGGTTCTATCCTAGGTCTCTAGGCTATACAGTCTCTAGTTCCTGGCCATCCAGGCAATGTCAGGTCTAGGCTCCCTCTCATTGCAGGATTAAACCAGACATTGGTAGGCCACCCCACAAGTTCTGTGCCACCCTTGCCCAAGCACATCTTGCAGGATTGCGTGGCTGTGTCTGTGACTGTGCATTTACTTAATGGCTAATATCCACTTATAAGCAAATACATACTTTATTTATCTTTCTGGGTCTGGGTTACCTCACTCAGGGTGATTTTTTTTCTACTTTCATCCATTTGCCTGTAAATTTTATGATTTTTTTTAAACAGCTGAGTAGTACCTCATTGTGTAAATGAACATTTTCTTTATCCATTCTTATGTTGAGGGATACCTAAGTTTTCTCAGTTTCTGGCTCTTATGAATAAAGCTGCAATGAAAATGGTTGAGCAGGATGGAGTATACTTTGGGTATATGCCCAAGTCTCGAGGTAGATGATTCCCAACTTTCTGAGGAACTGGTGGATGGCTACTTCTTACCATGTCCTCACCTGGTCTTTTCTTGGTGCACTCATACTTCTGTGTCCAGATTCCCCTTTTTGTAAGAACATCAATCATACTGGTTAGGACCCCCCAAAGGACCTTATTTATCTTAATTGCTTTTTCAAAAGCACTGTTTTAGCCGGGCGGTGGTGGCACACGCCTTTAATCCCAGCACTTGGGAGGCAGAGACAGGTGAATCTCTGTGAGTTCGAGACCAGCCTGGTCTACAAGAGCTAGTTCCAGGACAGGCTCCAAAGCCACAGAGAAACCCTGTCTCGAAAAACCAAAAAAAAAAAAAAAAAAAAAAAAAAAAAAAAAAAAAGCACTGTTTCCAAACAGAGTCAGTAAGGATTTATTCCATAGTACTGCAATTGTTTTCCTTTATCCATGCATCACGTTAATGTAGTAGTATAACAATAGATTTATTCTGTAATTACTTATAATGTATTTTAATTACACCATTTTATGTGACTTGTTTAGCATATATAATTATAATCTATAACATATATAATGTATAATTTCTCTCCATAAGCCATTAGAAGGAAAATTATAGCCACTCTGTTACCTAAATGTGTGTATTGTAGAAATTAGAACATTCTCCTTTTGGAATATTTGATGTCCTTTATAATGGTGAGGAGAGAGCTGGGCATGGTGGTACACGCCTTTAACCTCAGCACTGTGGAGGCAGAGGTAGGTGGATCTCTGAATTTGAGGCCAGCGTGGTCTACAGAGCGAGTTCCAAGACAGCTAGGGCTACACAGAGAAATACTGTTTTGGAAAATGGAAAAGTAAAATAATACTAATAATGATGAGGATAAAATGGCTCTGGCCCCAGCTGCAAGTTTCTAGACCATTCTCTTGTGAGCCCCTACCCCTCTGAGGCTTGGCCTGCTTCTAGGAAAACCTGCTTTCAAAAGCCATTCAGGCCAGCAGGGCCTCTTGGCTTCCACTTGAGCTTCTTTGGCACTGTTGAGGTTTTGGGTCCACATGTGTCAAGGACGCAGCAGACTTCCTGATAGCTGCACCAGCTTTTCAGTCTCTGTACCAACACGACCCGAGACGGCAGACTTGCTTGCTATTGCAGTCTTTTATGGGCAGCCTTGCCCTGCCAAATGTGGACTGCTGTATTTATTCAGAGAGCAGGGTTTATTGACTTGCGTTCTGTTTCCTCTCTAACCCTCCTCCTGCTGTTCCTCTGGCAGCTTGGGATTTCTCCAGAAGTTGGTTTATCGCCTGCTACCAGTTGTGATTAGGGATCTTTCATGCCTTCAGTCAGTCTTTTTCTTTCTTAGCACTTCAGTGGGGGTAAATATCACACCAGCAGCACTTGTGGTGATTGTTTTAGTTGTGGAATGTTGCCAAGAGCTTTAGGAATGCTTGTAATAGTGAAACTTTATTTCCTCTATTCTAGACAGTGTGCCCAGACCACTCGGGCACAGGTGCAAACCTGGTGAGTTCTTTGCCAGCCCAGGTTGAACAGGTTGTTGCTGCCTCTTCCAAAGAACTGTGGGCACAGCCAACATCCTTTCTTGGGGCCTCCATCCAGGAAGCCATGTCTGCATAGTTCTCAGGGCTGCTTTTCTAAGCCAACTCTGCTTAGACTCTCCTGGCTCTTCCTTTCCTACAGGATTCACTCCAGACTCCCTGAACTAGTACTCAGGACCCCCACTACCCAATTTGGTCCATGTTCAATGTGCCGCCCTCTTACCTGCTGTTTCTCCAGCAGACTTTCTTGTTATCTATTATGGTGAGACCTATTAAATCATTCTGAACTCATAGCCATGTTCTGTTGCTGTACCTGTGAGCTCATGAAGCTGTGTCTGCTCGGCGTCCATGCTCCTCTCTGGTCTTTCGGCAAGCTCTTACTCAGCCTTGAGGACTTAGAAGCCAGTCCTAACTACTGCTTCCAAACTCAAATTTGTCTCTTTTCTAGCACTTTCCGTCCTGTGTGACTACATAGCTCTGCCTGTTTCCTAGACAGCTAACTTTACATTTGTATCCTCAGTGTCTGGCTTGGAGTAGACAGTAAACCTCAGGATAAGTGGGTGGATTGTCCTCAGACAGAACATACGCTAGAGTGAGAAGCCACTGCATTGTCCTTTGCTGTTCCTGGTAATTACCTAAGTGAGCTTTGTCAGAAGGAAATGCAGGTTTCTGCACCCTGTGAGAAGTCTTGCTCAATAAGTATCTCGTTCTGAAGAATCCATGCAGACAGACAGCAGTACAGGCTCTCGGTAACCTTCACGTGAGCAATACGTGTATGTCCTGAGCTAACAATGTATTTTAAGTCAACAGTGTAAGTAGCAGGTGAACTGATAACCCAACCTGTGTATGTACTTTGCTTTGCTGTTTTGAGAAACTACTGATGTCTGTCTGTTCTTCCAGTTAAACGCTTCCGAGAACCAAAGCATGAAAGACGACCATGGAGAATATGGTATGTACCAGCATGCTGACTCACCCTAGAAAGCTCTCTGCTCTGTTGGGGATTTGGTGGGGACTGGCAGCAGTGTATTGGGGTAGGTAGGGCATGAAATAGGAGAGATTATGTATCATATAAAGGATGAGGAATTCCTCACATGGGTTTTAGGAACGCTGTGTAATATGCAGTTAGTCCTGTTTTTTTCCCTTTATTTATAATGTTGCTTTTGGCAGTGGACGATGACAGCACAAATGTGGCAGCCTCTGCTGCGGATCTCTTCCTTTCGACTTGTTACGAGATTATTCTTGACTTCTGCAGTCTGTATGTGTAAACAAATACAAATTTATTTGGAGATTCGTCATGCATATGCCAGAGATCCTTAGAACACCCCCTACGAGATGTGACCCAAAACTCAAGGAAACAGTGTTTATATTTCCTGATTTGTTATGAAGGACACAGATAAATGGCTAGACGGAGAGGTTCAGTGAGCTGGAATGTCCCGAGCACAGTCCTGTGACGATGGCTTCAGAACACACCATCCCCTGTGTACCAGTTCATTGTTCACTGGTTCCAAAGTACTCCAGGCCCCATGTGTTAAGATCACTAGACTTGCCTGTCTGTTAACTTAGTCTACAGCCCTTCTTTTCTCCCTGGAGTATGGTGGGTCCTGGTTTAATCACAACTTAGTCTTTCAGTGGCCTTGCCATCCTAAATCTTTGTAGGAACTAGTCACCTTTTTAGAACAAAAGAGGCTCCTATCAACCAGGACAGTCCACAGGACTGATAAGTCTGTGAGGGGACCTGGGGCCAAACACCAAGTATTAGGACAAAAGATATTCCTCACACCTCTAGCACTTGGGAAGTTACAGGGGCCTTGGGACTCTGGATCAGGGGTGGAGAGCGAGTATTTAGTGTAGATACTCATTTTGTGTAGGAGGACCCTACAGTAGCAGTTGTGTGTTCGTTATGTGGTGGTCAAGCTTCAGAAATAGATTCCAAGGACGAAACTCCTAAACAGTAAGTCATTTGGCAGGAGACAAGCAGGCTTCAGGAAACAGTGTGGACTACCCTGAACTCACTCCTGCCCTAAGGAAACTTCCGCTCCCTTTCAGAAGACCCCATCGTCATGTCAATAAGTGCAATTGGAATTGTCACGCATGCACTCGCTGGTTCTTAAAGAATTGTTCCCACAGGTGGGGAATTCGTATTGGTCTCACTCGGTCTCTGATTCCCCAAAATCTGTCATTTAGTCCTACTCTGACAGCTAGTGAGGAAAGCGAGACCCTCTGCATCTTACGCATGTTGTTTCGTATCTCCTTCCACTGCATTTAGGAATGACTTTGAGGCTTGGTCTGGGTGATCTTTGGCTGCGGTCCTGTCAGGTTGGTAACCCTTGCTGGTTCTGTTTTGTGCAGGTTTTTAGACACTTCCAAACAAGCCATAGGGATGCTGTTCATCCACTTTGCAAATGTGTACCTAGCAGATCTCACTGAAGAGGACCCTTGTTCACTGTGAGTTTTGTATTTGAATTCGACCTCAGTTGAAAATATGGACTGGCCCTCTCTTCCCTTGCTAGTGCAACCCTCTTGCTTGGGAGAGGCACCCATCCCTTCCCTTCTGAAGTCCTCTCCAGTTTCATCCTATGCATGCCTTCATGAGTTTATATACTCGGCTTTTGGTTGGCTCTTAGGGTTTTGACAGTTACCTTGTGTGTTGGCTTTCTACTAATCAGTCCAAGTTCAGGCCTAGCAGCCCCATGTTTCCAGCACCCTCCCCCCAAGCAGGACAGGACAGCGTGGCAGGAGCAGCTCTGTGCCAGTTACAGAGCACATAGGCTTTCCGATGTGATGTGAGATGCTGTACTTCTTACTAGCAGGAGGAGTGGTCATTCCCTTAGCAGACAGAGTAGCAGAGGTTTTACCCCAATCGTAACTCTTACTCCCCATCTTCAACTTCAAGTTAGAGGTGCCAAACGTTCACACAGTGCAGAGGTGGTGGAGCTAGACTTCAACCAGTCTGCGCCATGGCCCCATGATGCTCTGATGCCTGAGTGGATCTCCTGTGTTGAATACAGAGTAGTTTCCAAGGACAGCACACAGTGGGTTCAGGAAGTATTTGACAAGTATATAAGTGAGTGCAAGACTGAATGTACCCATTCCTTGGTGTTTCCAGGCTTTGCCTCAGATGTGGAAATGCAGGTGTGGATAGCTTTCCTCACCAATTAGAGTGGTAGCCTCCTGCCAGAGTAGAAGTTGCTTTGGGAGCTGTGGCTGTTCTTTCTGACTCTGATCAGAGAGTGACCTCTTGTGTCTTTAAGGGGGAAGAGCAAGCTGCCTGCCTCCCTCTCCATGCTTGTTTTTTTGGGGAGGGGCGGGGGGCTCTGGGGACTGAGCACAGTATGCTGCCCCCATATTGGAGTATTGTGCACAGCACATAACCAGGCTGGAGCAGAGGTCTGCTAGTCTGCATGAAGTGTCTCGGTCCTAGCAGCTCGGAAGCCCTGTTCTTGAACTTATCTACTGGGAGTTCAGAACCATTGGTGTCACAGAGGGTCAGGACCTGCCTCAGTGACCTCATTTTCCACTTAGTCTCTCTTGGATAGCTGGAGCCTGTGTTCAGCAGTGCTCAGTTAGATCTAGGTATAGGGCCCTTGGGGGGGGGGGGCAGGTAAACAAGATGTTTTATCTTGGTGAGAAAAGGTTTGCATCTGGAGAATGGAAATAAGCCTTGCAGGAATGTGTGGTCACTATGGGCATGCCTCCCCACGCCCCTTCCTCCAGTCCTCTGGCCTTTTCTCAGAGCAGCAGAACACTCACTGAAATATAAAAGTCAAGTCTGGGAGTGAAGTTATGGCAGAGCATCTGCCTAGCATATATACAGGGTACCGGGTTCCATCACCAGCACCACTACAAAAAAGTAAAGCTATTGTTTGCACACATGATTACAGATGGGGTGAACGTGTGGCCGTGTGACCTGTCTGCTTTGTCTAAGGAGTCTCAGAAACCATTATCCTCAAATGCCCTGGGAAAGTGGCACAGTTCTATGACCTCATGTGGCCTGAACCATCAGGGAACAAGCAGAATTACTTAATGGATTTATTGTTGTCGGTTGGGTTTTCTTTCCTCTCAGTTTCCTTGCTACTTCCAGGTATGCTGTCTTCTACTGAATCTTGGCCTTGGCACATACACTTGAAATTTATAGTGTCTTTGCCCTTCTCGTTCCTATTCTTCAAGTTTTCAGTGTTAGCGCCTTTTCAGACACCTAGAAATGGAAGCCGCCATTTCCATTGCCCCCTGCATAAATACATGTAAGGGTACCACTCTTTTTCAGTAGGTCAAACAAAGACTGGATCTCTTACTTAGCCTGATCCCAGATCCTGGTAAGTGCTTCACTGAGGCCCCAGCTTAGTGGCTTTTGTTCCCTGACCATGCCGGTATGGCCTCTCTTTCTAGGTACCTCATCAACTTTCTTCTGGACGCCACTGTAGGCATGCTTCTCATTTATGTGGGCGTACGCGCTGTCAGTGTCTTGGTGGAGTGGCAGCAGTGGGAATCCCTGCGTTTTGGAGAATATGGTAATGTCCATGGACACCGGGTAGAGCGTGTTGGGGACTACTCACCCTGTGTAGCTCGGAAATCTGGAGGCTTGGGAGCTTTTGGCTGTGAAACAGAAAGGGGTGTGTTTTAGGGTCTGAATATTACTTTCCTGGGGGCAGGAAGGAAGTACTTCAAGGCCAAAACACTCACTTTTATGGGAGAGAAAATGGCAGAAGCCAGGGGAAGCCCTTCTACCAGAGGCACTTGTGATCCCACCTGCAGGACTGCGAAGCCACCTCATTCTGCTGAGATACCCAAAGATCTCACCTCACCTGCCCACACATTAGAAAGAGGGGGCCAGTCTTGTCTGGGAAGGTAGTCCAGTGTCTGCCCTGTCACTCGGCCATTCTGCTGACTGGAGTGTGCATCCCCTCGAGGTCAGGTTAACTATGCACTTGTCCCCATCTAGCATGTGGCTGTCCCAGTCACTCAGACATGAGGTCATCACCACCTAGATAGAAGGCTTCAGGCCAGCAGCTTGGTTTACAAGGCCTACCTTGTAAGACCCCTGTGTCACGTCCTGAGTCAGAAGCTGCCTTTGGCTATTAGCATATGAAGAGTTGAAGGTGACCTCCATAGGGGCTGCTAGTGCTGAGCTACTCTTCTGAAACAGTGTTAGTAGAGCTTCACCACAAGAGGGCACCAGGGCAAACATGAGAGTTGTGGTTAGAAATCTGGATCCACATTCCCGTCAGGCCATCCAAACAAGCCATGGCTCTGGGCCCAGAGAACTGCTCACTTCTAGGTGGCTGAAGATCTCTGAGGGGCTGACAGTTTAAAAGGGCACATGATGGGCGGAGCTGGCTGTGGAGTGCCTTGGGAATGTCTAGAAATCTTAAGTAATTGTTTGTCTTCAGGGAAGATGAGCTCAGGGGAGGGCTTTTCTTAGCCTGTTACTTGATGCCCGTGAGTCACTGACTTAAGATGGTGCCACACACAGCGTGTCTGCAGGACTCACGGAAAGGCCTTTGCAGTGCCTAAATCATAGCACTCTCAGCTTGCAGGACAGAAATGGGCCACACCGCATGTGGACCGAGTCTGCGTCATTCTCATTTATAAAATGGACAGCTAGAGGAGTTAAGTGACAGAGCAGCTGGGGCATGTGTGAGGCCCTGTCCTCTGCACCAGGAGTCCTAACACCTTCCCTGCCTCCATCACCACTGCTCTCAGTGCGCTTTTACTGTGGCGCTCCCTTCTGGAAGCAGAGACTGTGTGTGAGCCCTGTCTTCTTGGCCGTTCCCTTAACTCAGTCACTGCTGTTGGGGACTAGAGTCCTCAGTGTCTCCAAAGCAAATGTCCCTTTGTCAAGGATTGTCCCAAGTCCTCCTCTCCTAGACTATCTTCCCCAAAGCTGCTGCTTTTTAGTTGTCTGTTGTCGATAGTTTCATTTGCTGCTATAACAAACCACACAGGCTTCGTGCCTTAAGACAAACCCATCGATTTAATTTGTAGTTCCTCCAGAAGTCTAACCCAGTTCTGTTGGGTTAACACGAAGGCATTAGTAGGTAATAGGGATGGTTGTTCTGTTACCCTGCCGCCCTCTAGTTCTCTCTGGGTCCCTTCGCTCATGATTCTCTCCCTCTGCGTTCATAGCCAGTAGCCAAGCTCTTCTCAGGGCATTCCAGCCTGACCTTCCACCTTGAAGGGCCCCTGTGATTCCCTGATTGTACCTAGACACTCCATATATTCCACTTAGAGTCTGAATCACAACCTTGATTCCATTAATGGCCAGAATTTCCCCCTTATCTAGGTCACAGCACGTGTCATGGGTTCTGGAGATTGGGATGTGAGCATCTTTGCAGGGCCAGCACTCTACCTTCCACACCTGTGAACTTGCCTGTCCAGTTGAGGCAGGAGCTCCATGTAGGCCCCACAGCTCTCGGGTAAACAAATAAGAGGGGTTTGCTCTCTAGATAGCTTGCAAACAAACTCTCAGGTATGCACTCAGTTCAGCTTTAGTGACCTGTGGCCTGGGTACACAGGAGGAGAGGGTGTGTGGGTGGATCAACTGGACACGGGTGCTTTTTTCCATCTTTGGTGGTTTTGAATATTTTTATTTTAGTTTCAAAAAACAGAAGGCAGTGGCAACTCCACTGTATAGACAAACTTACAAAGAGGAGGAATCATTTCTCCTTTGTCACTCACAGCTCACAAGCAAATGGAATGAAGTTACATTCTGACAAGTGAGTGTCCTTGTAAACAAATGGTATCACTTTGTCCGCTGGCCTCCAGACACACTGGTCCCTTTCAGACATTTCCCAGGGGACTTCCTTCACAGCTGTCACCATTCTTGCCTAAAAGTTTCAGCAAATAGTTTCCTCTCCTGTTCAAGTGACCTTTTTCCAGTAAGGTCAGGTGACTTACCAAAAGCATTGCAAAACTTGGATTATCAGCTTTTCCAGGAGGGTTGGTCCTTCTGAGGTGCTGTGCTGCAACCCAGATGCCCTGCCCCCCTGCCCTGGGGCAGAAGTAAATAGGAAGGCATTAGAACAGGCAGCTAGTCTGTGTCTGTGTTCTTCCTGCCCGCCTCCTAGCCTTGTCCAGAAAAGGAAACAGCAGAGTCTGGTGTTCGTCCATAACAGCTATGTAAAAGCATTCTCTTGCTTCCACTACATTCAGCTTGCAGGCCCAGGCAGAGCTGGAGGCCTGCAGCGGGAATGCCTGGGGTTGCTATGGAAACAGAAGAATCCAATGAGAAGTTAGAGATTTCTCTGCAGACCAGATTCTCTTCCTGAAATGTGAATTTTCCCCTGTTGTGGTCAGTGGAGCACAGACTGCTCTGGTTGAGCATCCAGAGCACAGCCCGGGCACCGGCTCTCCCACTTGGAGGAGGCCTCTCGTAAGGTTCTGTGCTACCTTAGATCATGCTCTGGAGAGGCTGGTCCTCCACCATTCTTTGAGTCCCTTTTTGAAGCATTCTAGAGGTACTGTGGGGCCCGATCCCCCATTGTGGACTGTTGGGCCCTTCCCAATCATTTCCTGAGCATAGCCACTGACAGAATCACAGACAAGCCTCGGTCGTAGCTGCTGGCCTCAGCCTGTTTGCACCCTTGTGAGGGCTTCTCTCTTCTTTGTCCTAGCCAGCGTTAATAGGTTACCCCCCAAATTTGTTTTTGTTTTAATTCTTTAAAAAGGCCCTGGAAAGTATCAACTTGTCATTCCTTTACATGAGTTCAGTCAGAATCTGACTTCTCTAGGTCCGCTTGATGTTCTCAGGACTGAGAATGGGTGGCGGGAGGAGGAAGAGGACAGAGAAGTTAACTGCTGCATTTCTGACTGCAGTGCCCAGTCTCAATAGTGGGCAGAGAACGGAAGGGACAGCACCAGTTGCTGGGGAGTCAGCTGTAGATAGTGGTAGTGCTCTTGCTTCACCCAGAGAGCCAGCGGTCAGCTCTTGCTAACTTGAGTGCCTCTTAACTCTGTCCTACGAGTTTTTGAAAGAAAAACATTCTGGTATGTCCAAATTAGGAATTCTGGCTTTATTCAGAGCACTGCCTGCTTAGGAATGAGGTGCTTTGTAGAGCTTTAGGGACTCATGAAGGACCTTAGAGCCAGGGTTCTGAGATGCAGCTAGGGGTACAAGCTGCAAGGGGGTTGTGGGTGGGTGTTGTCCTACTCAGCTCCTGGGCCCATGTGACTAAGCACCTCCCTGTCCCTGCAGGAGACCCTCTGCAGTGTGGGGCCTGGGTGGGGCAGTGTGCCCTTTACATCGTGATCATGATCTTTGAAAAGTCTGTCGTCTTCATCGTCCTTCTCATACTCCAGTGGAAAAAGGTTTGCCTCCTCCCTCTGCATGTGCCACTCCCTGCTGAGCCATCAGACAGCATCTCACATCACCCCAGCCCCAGCCTGCTTGTTTTTGTTTTAAGCTCTGTGAAATCCTGGATTTGGCCCGATAGAACAGCTCTTTACAGAGTATTAATCTGTCGTTCTTGTACTGGCGTCCGTGCACTGCCTGTGAATACATGTCTTCTCTAGGCTAAACTGTGGGCACATGCAAACTTAATGGGAGCACAGTCCCTTCTGGGGTGTTGCTTGGTCTGGTTAGTCTTCAGACTTTGTAACTGTGACTGTCTAGCTGGCCAACGTCCTTCACACATGTGTCTGGGCTAGCCAGTTCAGTTTCTAAGGTCTGTCTCCACCTACATATCATACTCCCTGGGAGTATCCCCAATCCTGCCCTCTGTTTTCTAACCCCAGTGCCAGCCCTGCCTACTGCCCTCTGACCCCAATGCTACTAGATACACCTATGCCACTCATTCCTGTATAAAATAACCAAGGAGCCTTCTAAAACATGTGACTCAGATATTGACTTTCTTTTGGTTTTATCTGTGACTGAGGTTTTGCTTTTTTTTTTTTTTTTTTTTTTTTTTTAAGAAAATAAGCCAAAGTCTTTCAGAGCTGCTGTGCTCCAAGGTGATGGCTGTACAGGATTTCTCCTGGAGAGTGATCTAGCACCTCATTGTCCAAGTCTCTAGTGATCACCCACTGAGTTTCCACTGCTGCTCCTCTCCAGGGCTTCAGGCTGCTCCACTGGATTGGGTCCCACTTGTGTGAGATTTAGCCAAGAAGAGGCTAGAGATAACGGGCCAGACAGTGTTTTAAGTGAATACAGTTTCTGTGTAATTATTTCAGGTAAGGGCGTCACTCTGTTGTAGAAGGAGCAGCAGGTCGCTTTCCGCTGCCTGGCTCCCGACTAACTTTACCCAAAATAAGTACACGGAAACTATATTCATTTAAACACTGCCTGGCCCATTAGTTCTAGCCTCTTATTGGCTAACTCTCACATATTGATTCAACCCATTTCTAATAATTTGTATTGCCACTTGACTGTGGCTTACCGGCATGAGTTTAACCAGTGTCCGTCTTGGAGAGAAGAGCCATGGCGTCTGCCTGATTCTGCCTTCTTCCCAGCATTCTGTTTGGTCTACTCCACCTATCTAAGCTGCTGTCCTATCAAAAGGTCAAGGCAGTCTCTTTATTTAACCAATGAAAGCAACACACAGAAAGAAGACCCTACATCACACTTGGGTCTGACTCGGTGGCCTCAAATCTACAACAAGGGGAAGCTGCTAAAGGGCACATGACCCAAAGTGGCTCCGAAGGTCCCTTATCAACAGTCAGATCTAGGGTCCGCACCACCGTGAGCCTACGGGGTTGTTTCCAGTGGCTCTTGGGTAGTGTCTGAGTCTCTGTGTGCTGTTCTGTGGTTTGCTCCTCACTGTGTGTGTTTCTCTCTGCAGGTGGCCCTATTGAATCCAATTGAAAACCCAGACCTGAAGCTGGCCATCGTCATGCTGATTGTCCCCTTCTTTGTCAATGTCAGTGCCTTGTTGCGTGTTTTACCCCAGCTTGTACCCTGCCTTCAAGGGTTCCTGTTCAAAGCCCCAAGTGTGACACAAAAGTCACGTTGTAGCCCCCATGTAGACCTTTCTATGTAGCCATCCCAAGGTGGGAGTCCTTCCTCAGAAGTCAGGTACCCTCTCCAGGGCCCCTATTTCAGATGAGGAATCCTAGGAAGTATGGCTTGCCTTCCCTGCTATGCCACTTCCCACTGAAATATCCCAAGATAGGTGTAACTTCTAGATCAGGATCATTTCAAGTGTTCTTCAGATATTTATTGCTGAGTACAGACATCAGAGAAACTCATGAGCACAGTGGTCAAAAGTGAGGAACCAGTGGTGTAGAGTGCTGAAGGAACCGGGGGCTCCCTGAAGCAGCAGACTGTGTGACCACCTGTGAAGGGCCCATGAGGGCTCAAAGCAGGTAGTTAAAGACCTTGGTTCTAGGCCCAACACAAGCTACCTGGTTTGTTTTGGTTTTTTTTTTTTTTGAAACATGGTCTCACTACATAGCCCTGGCTGTCCTGGAACTCATAGAGATCCACTGCCTGATGACCTCCCCAGTGCTGGGATTAAAGGTGTGCACCATCATACTTGGCCTCAGGCTGCCTGTTATTTAACACAACAAAAACCCATGAGTGAGCACAGCAAGAATTATCCTGCTGTTCTCTGATAATAATAAAAGCACAACATAGGAAACAGAGTGATAATTTCTCTTGAATGTTCCGGGAAATAGTCAGGGCTGAGTGAGATTCTCTTTTCTTACCTCATAGAAGGGTGGCTATGGATCCCTCTGCTTTGCTTTGTTCTGGTTTATCCAGAGTAACCTGCACTGTTCCTTCCTACAGGCTTTCATGTTCTGGGTAGTAGACAATTTCCTCATGAGAAAGGGGAAGACGAAAGCTAAGCTAGAAGAAAGAGGAGCCAACCAGGACTCAAGGAATGGGAGCAAAGTTCGCTACCGAAGGGCAGCATCCCATGAGGAGTCTGAGTCTGAGGTAGGGGTCTCCTTGGCTCTCCCAAGGGAGAGTCATACCCTGGCCATCATAACTTGGACTCTGGAGGGTCTCATGTCTCATGTTTGCATCTCGTCTCCTGAATGCTGATTCACAGCACTAGTCAGAGGGGAGGAAAAAGCTGAGCTGGAGAGTAACCCAGGTCACTCAGAGCCTCATCTAGCCAGAGCCCAATGCCGTCATATGTGCCTTCCCGGGGTAAAAAGATGCTGCGTGTAGTCAGGGTGACTTGCTACAGATAGTCCCTGTGGACTAGCAGTAGAGACAGCCAGGTAAGGGGAAATGCCCCTTATTCCAGGGAAACATGGAGGTCTCTAGAGCCCTGTTCTCTACTAACAAGCAAGGGAAGTACTGACTGCAAGCTTTGAAAATATAAGACTACCTCACAGAGGTAACCTCATCTCCCTTTATCTGCTGGGGTGTAAATTAAAGGGCTTGATGTAAGGATGCAGCCCGGGGCAGGGGTATGTGCTCTAGCTGGTCTGCAGCATTCATTGCACTTTTGTGCCCTAGCATGTTGCAGCAGGGTTGGCTGGCCTGAGGAGACTCCATAGTATCGAGCACTGTGCTGCTAATGGAAGCGGTAGAAGTGGCCGAGATTAGCCAGACCTGGTGATACATGGCTTTAATTCTGCACTTGGATAGTAGAAACACTCAGATCTCTGTAAGTCTGAGATCAGCCAGGTCTACATATTAAGTTTCAGGCCAGTATGGGCTTTTTAGTGAGATCCTGTCAGAGAGAGAGAGAGAGAGAGAAAGAGAGAGGGGGGGAGAGAGAGAGGAGAGAGGGGGGAGGAGAGAAGAGAGAGAGAGAGAGAGAGAGAGAGAGAGAGAGAGAGAGAGAGAGACTGAAGAATGCACTGATAGCTCATCATCACATCATGGTACGGCCTGCAACTAAGGCATAGGCAGCACCCCTGGAGAGCCCTGGGCAGGCTGGGGGGACTTTTAGAAGGTGAGTAGATTAGATAGATGGCAAGCCCACAGTTCTCCAAGTTTCTGTTCATAAAATCTCTTGCAGCACTTACTGCATCATAAGACTTGGCAAACACTTGATGAATGGCAGATAGCCATAGAGCAGGAGTTACAGCTCATGGGCATTCACAACCACACGGCTTGGCCTCTGATGGGAAAGTGAAGTTCGCATTGGCCAAAGCAGGGAGCGATCAAGTGGTTCCGTCCACAGTGTTGAGGCTGTTTGCCCCACCTCTGCAGATGGAGTCCACATTCCCCATGGTTCTCAGAGGTGTGAGGCCAGCTGCTATGGCAGGAGTGAGCAGGTTTGTCCTCAGTGTCTCAGCTGTCTTCGTCTTCAGAAGTGACAGAGTTGGCTCAAGACAGCCCGTTTGGAGCTGCACGCCCTGTGTGGTCCCTGGGATGGTTTCATTCCCTTTTGAAAGAGACCCTGTGATTCCATGCACCCAGGTGATTTTGATAGGGTTTGGGTCTGCCTGGAAGTCGGATGAAGGCGTGGGGAAGGGAGCATTAGTAAATTGACGGATGAGGGTGGTGACTTTGATGTTAGCTCCAGCAGGCCAGCACATCTCACTGTGGACCCTCTTCTAGGAATGTAGGAGACTTGAGGCCTCCCAGAAAGGCTGGCCTCCAAGGAAGATAAGCACAAAAGGAGCTTCTACCACCGGCATCTTAGGCCTTGTCTCTTCACTACCTCAGGTCCTGATCTCAGCTGATGACGAAATGGAGGAGTCTGAGGCCGAGGAGGATCTCCGCAGACTGACCCCCCTCAAACCTGTGAAGAAGAAGAAGCACCGCTTTGGGCTACCTGTATGACACATTCCCACGCTGCGGATGACAGTCATGGGGCCCAGTCCTGCAGCAGCACCCTTCCCTCTCTCTACCCTCCTCTCTACCTCCTCTCCTCTTGCTGTCTCTGCCCGCTCTCTGCCCGCCCCAGACTACTGTGACTGAAAAGAGGGAAGAGGAACCGTGCCCGAGGGGGCTGTGGGCAGCTGGAGGTCCCGCTCAGTTGCACTACAAACACTGACCAAATATGCAAGCGAAGAGCTGTGTTTGTTGTCGTCCCTTTGGGGTGCTGTGAGACCCCTGTCCTGTGTCTGACCCGGGGGCATGGTGGAAGAAAACAGAGCACACACAGACTGCCGGGCCCTTGTGCCGAGGCTTGGGCCTTGTGGACTTGTGATGGCTTGGGGTTAACAGCCGCTGGTTGACCCAAGTTGGAATAGGAATGCTTTGTTACTCAAAAGGCTTTTGTAACTCTTTATTTCTAAAGCCAGTTTTATGAGCTGTGACAGTGTTACTGTTTTTTGAGTATGTGTTTATTTCCTACAAAGTATCTATGGGTCTAATGGGCATCAGATTTTTAAGTCTTCCGTATGCTGTTTGACTTTTATATTTTTAAGTTATATTTTCATACTACTGTATTTAAAGCTCTTTTTACTCCCCAATGGATTTCTTTGCCTTTCATGGGGTATGAGCTGGTTGGGAGGCGGGTAAAAGTCCGTAGTTTTTCAGCCGGGGTGTTGTTAGGTAACATGTGATGACGAGATGAAGGATCTAAGGGAAGGGTAGACAACCTTTATCTGTGGTTAGAAATCCATTGTGCTGAGGTCAGACCTGAGCAGGAGACAGCTGTTCCGAACGGATCTGTGTGCTCCCGTGTGTGGGAACAGAGCCCTGCCAGGGCGTACAGGCTGGCATGTCAGAGGCTTTGGTTAAACTTGATTAAGGAGGGAGCTCAAGAGTTAGACATTTGTGTCTGGGGGACTCGGGACCACCAGGCTACTCCTCCTTCAGAGCCTCCCAGGAGCAGACATGAGAATGGTTCCAGCCTCTGCTTCCAGTGCAGCAGCTCGCAGAGCCAATCTTTGCCTTGGTGCCTGTCACCAGCTGTCACCTGCTTGCTCGCTCAGCTGTCTGGGGAACTCTACCTAGCCAGAAAAGCCTGTTGTCATGTCTTCTAAAGTTGTGAAGTAGCAGGGGCAGAGCAGATACCACGAGAGCTATTGTCTTACTGTGGAGAGAGTATGAGTTATTTCTAGACTGTGGCTCCTCCTTGGTGGTTACACCCACTTCTCAGCCGGGCCACAGTTTATCTGGTGGTACAGGCTGACTTGGCAGTCTTCTGTAGAAGCGGCCGAGTGGAGCTGTCTGGTGGCTTGTCAGCCCAACAGTCAGGCCCCTCACTACTTCATGGTGTGGCGATCACAGAGGAGGAGACTCCTCAGACTCTTGTAAACCTACGTAAGAATGTGTTTTGCTTAAGCATCTGGGATCTAAATATGCTTGTGGCGTATGACCCAAGCCCTTATCCAGGGTACCTAGGGCCGTCCTCTGCCACTTGAAGTCTTACTTGTCCTAGACAAAGGGTATACTCTGAGGTGTCTCTCTCAGCTCATCTTCTAGTCCAAGCACCACTGAGAAAGGAGAGGTTGCCGTTGGAGGCTTTACACCATTGGCCTGTGAAATGGATTGGTCAGGCCCTGCGCTGTTCCTCTTTCCTTTCCATCCTATAACCACGGTCACTCCCTTCCCCTTCTCTAGGAAGGTTCCACGGAGTGTTGTGGGTAAAGTACAGCTCGAACTCCTGACGAGGTAGATGGTCAGTTCCTGGTGGTGCTGCTGATGTTATCCTCACACCCCCTCCTGTATCACTGTGCTAGAGATAACCTGTGCTGCCCCGACCCCTGCCATCCTTCCGGAGCTCAGGGCTGGAACCTCATTTTCAGATTTGAGCACCTCGGGTTTGCAGAGCAGCCAGAGGTGAGGGAACCACTGCAAAGGATGGGAACTCCAGTTGCATAGGCCTCGCAGAGGTGATTCGTAAGGTCCTTGCAAGTACAGGGCCTGAGGGACAGAAGAGTGGAGTGAATAGGTACTTCTGTGTCCTGATTTTCACTAAGGGCTCTAGTCTCTGAGCTGAAGCTGTGCAGCTGACCCAGCAGGAAAGGAGTTCCGACAGGGATCTGATACCGGCCCCTGTCTGTGTGCAGGTTTGGTGTGTCTTTACTCCTCCCCTCTTCCAGTGTGGATGTGTGCATGCACATATCAGCATAAACAGACACTCACACAGTTCTGCATCCCTCAGGAGAGCCCCCTGGGTCAGTAAGGCCTTCCTGTTACTGTGGTGCACTGCCTCACCAGAGTGGATGTAGAGGGCTGTGGTCGAGACATCTTCTGAGCTGTCCTCCCTCCCTGGAATGAGTGTGCCCATCACTTGTTCCAAGGTGCCTTATGAGGTGGGACCCTTTACTGGCTAATGGCAGGCATCACCAAGCTAGGAGAAATAAAAATGGAGTACTCTCATAGCTATGGTGTGCCATCAGTCTGATTCATCCAAACTGGTATCCTTGCCAAGCTGCTCTTGGTGGAAGCTTGCAAGCCAAGGCACTGAGTTTTTGTAGCCAACTGAAGTAAACCGATGAGAGAGAGCCGGCACCCAACTCAGAGATGGTGGTTAATTTTTTTTTCATTCCATTTGGCTGTTGGTGGGACTTTGATAAAGGTAAGAATGACTGGTGAGATCCTATGTGATGGTGACTTCTCAGTCTGTGTGCCGGAAGATGTGTCAGAGAGGAGCCTGTGGCCCCTCGACCCTGAAGCATGTTGGTAGCTTCCTGCCTCAAACTTTAAACTGTGAACTACCAGGCAACAAGGAGCCGTGTATTCACATCCCTTCTCGTGCCTCTTTCCTCAGGGAAAACAAAAAAGCTCAAATTCAAGTTGTACCTTCCCTTTGGCAGCACAGGCTACTGCTCAGGGTCCACATCTGAAAAGTGCCCTGGTCTATGGCCGTACCACCCTGAAAATGTCCGATCTCATCTGAAAGGTGCCCCAAGACCCTTCCTGCCAGGCAGCCACCACTTTGTAGAATGTGAGCTAGCTCTTATATGAGTGGTTCTCAACCTTCTTAATGCTGCAACCCTTTAATGCAGTTTCCCATGTTGTGGTGACCCCCAACCATTAGAATTATTAGAATTATTGCTGCTTCATAACTACAATACTGCTACTGTTATGAATTGCAATGTAAAGATCTGTGTTTTCAGATGGTCTTAGGTGACTCATGGAAAGGGTCACACGACCCCCAGGTTGAGTATCACTGTCTTAAATGAAGTTTCACACAGTGAGAGACTTGTTTCCAGTGAGGGACCTGTGGTCAGCCTTGCTTTGAACAGCCTGAGTTCTGAGTGGGTAAGTGGATTGGTTGGTTGCCTGGCTTGGTTCTTAACTTTTCTTCCCATAGTATTTATTAGAGGTCAGAGCTGTAAGAAGAAAACCATTGCCACCTCAGCTGCCTGCCCGGTGGGATGTGTCATCACTGGTGTTGGGAGTCACAGAAACGCGCGTTTCAGATGGAAGGGAAGATGGTGGACTTGTAAACTGGTCTACAATAAAGTGTCACATTGCATTACATTAAAAAGAAGAAGAAAGAAAGAAACCATCATTTTTGTGGTCCTTGGTGTTGTATCCTCTAGAACTGAAATACCTCATTGGGCTAAAAAACCTTTTACTGTATCATGGCAGCTGTGGAGTCAAATCTGCAAGGAAACAAGCCAAACATAATCTGTCTTCCCTCCTGATGAGTGTCTTAGTCAGTTTGCCTCCTAGTGCTGTGTTTGGGGCTGAGAGAGAGGTGAACATCCCATATCCTTGTCCTTGAGACCAGGACTAGACAGAGCTAGCTGTGGGCATTTCTCACAGGGCAGGGCCTGGCCTCTCTTTGGAGTCACTGGCATTGCTCAGATCAACACTTACCCAACCTAGACCTGGCAGTGCCCCCACATTGACCTGCCAGGAACCAGGGCCAGAACAGAGGCTGGTGTGGAGTTTGAGGTACAACAGCCATGGAGTGATGTTTAGGATAACTGTATCTTAGTCCCTGGTTGGATGTCATCTGCCTGGAGCCGTCAGGGATAAGAATAATGTCCATGGTAGATTGGAAGGAACTGAGATAGGTCTAACAGAGACCAACCTCTAACCCATATCTACCATTGCCCGCCTCAGGCTTAGGGTCCCTCATGTGCCCAAGGTGATCTTTCCATGCAAAATGAGGCTGTCAGGAATACTAAACAGCTCTCCAGGGAGCCTTGCCCGTTTCCTTACAACTTAATAGCTGAACCTTACAACCCAAAGTAGCAGTGCTTCAGCTGTCCAGTTCCCATCTTAGGCAGAAGCCCTCTCTAGACCATCAGCAAGCATGGTTTTCTCCTGGTCCCTCCTGAGCGCTACCCTGCCTTGCCTTGTCCCTTTGCTAAACTTGTCCCACGGCTGCGTAGAGGACCATGGCATCAGCAGCTCCCCAGAATCTCCTCAGCCTCAGTGTCTCTGCTGTGAACCAGAGGTCGCTGTGAGTAGTCAGCTATGCTCACCATGAGGAAATGCTTCCAAGTGACCGGAAGCTTCTGCCCTGCCAGTGCACCGAGATGGAAAATCTCTTTCCCCTGGATTCCAGGGGTAGAAGAGAAAGATAAACAAGCTTAAGTATCCACCCTGGTTCAGGGCCCTCCCTTTCCTCAGAGATTTCCCCTCCCACCCCTGCCACTGGGATGGGTTCTTGCAGTCAGCCTGCCCAGACTGTCACACACATTCCAGGGTTCACATTCATAAACACAGTCTGGACTTGGTGCCAGCACCTCCCACCTGCAAGAGAGCAGCTGTTCCCAAAGGCACGGGGTACCCCCAGCTGTCTATTTTTCACCAGGACTGCTGCCCATCATCTCCAAGAATAAACACCAGCTAGGAGCTGCGTGGATCTGAATCATGTGGGAGCTTCCAAAGGAGGGGAGTGACTGCCCAGGACACATAAGCAGACCAGCTATATAAGTTCCAGAAGGTTGGACTTCACACAGATCTCTTCCTGTGGCTACTCCCCGCCAGAGACTTACCTACAGAGAACTTACTTGGCATCTACCATGTCTGAGGTAAGAAGAACCTAGTTGTGGCTAGCTGGTGCCAAGGACGTTGGGAGGGGCAAGACTGGACACTAATTGGTGGTGTCGGCTTTGGACTAAAAGCCAAGCCTAACAAGAGGCCCTGCGGCTCTGGGAGGCTGGGCTCATTGAGGACACTCCAGTCCCACCAGGCTCTGGTGAATGGCCTTGGTTGTCCCACAACTTGTGAGGTGTTGGGGGTGGGGAGAACTTAGGTAGACCAGTGTGTGCCTTTGAGTGTGTGTGGGGGAGTTGGCTTTGATAGCGTAGTGCATCCAGTTGTACATATTCGTCACCTGGAGGAAGAGTGACTGTGCCTATAGGTCACAGCTGTGTCCTTCTGTTTCCCTAGCAGGGTGTCTCTGGGCAGGCCTGTGTTTCCCCGGGAGCCTTGCCCAGGCAGAGGGAGGGAAGCCCTGCACCTGCCTGCAGGGCTTAAGAAGAACTAAGGCCTCAGCCTCACAGGCGCCTGGGGTTCACAAGGAGGGGTTAGCAGAATCTGACTTTCCTGGCTCTACTGGGACAGACAGAATAGCAAGGTTGTGCTTGCTGCTTGCTCCATGACTGTCTACCCTGTCCCCCTTCCAAACCACAATAATTGAAAATGCCAATGTTTTCGATTTGGGGAAAGGGTAGGGGGCAGTCCTTATGGGACGCTTTGCTACCCAGTGAACAGGGCATAGAACTCACCCGATTTCCTACGACTGCTCAGTCTTGAAGGGCCTGTGTCCCGTGTGCCCAGTCCTGAATTTGGCAAACAGGCCAGTATGAGGCTGCAGTGGCCACCACCCCCAGGAGCTCTCTATGGGCCAAGGTCAGATGTCCACGTCAGACCAAGAGGACAGGGGGACTTATAGGGGTTGGGAGAAGAGTAGGCTTTGAATTGAGTTTGGTGATCTGGGAAGATGATCCCCTGCCAAAGTTGAGGGGTTCATCTCAAGGCCTCTAATTGTAAGGCTCTCTGGGCTTTCCAAGGTTGGCACTGCTGAAGCCCCCATCAAGAAGAAGCGTCCCCCTGTGAAGGAAGAAGACCTGAAGGGGGCCCGCGGGAACCTGGCCAAGAACCAGGAGATCAAGTCTAAGACATACCAGGTCATGCGGGACTGTGGTGAGTGTGCTGCAGGCCCTTGGTAGGGCTGGGGACATCAGCATCTCCCAATGGTAGCTGAGAGGTGTTGAGGGCTACTGGGTATAAGAGGGGCTACACCCAGCATAAGGAGCCTTGTTCCTGAGAAAACCAGTTTAGGTCCCTGCTTCCACTCCTCTGCTCTTACCCACAGAGCAAGCTGGCTCAGCTGCCCCGTCGGTATTCAGCCGCAACCGCACAGGCACCGAGACAGTCTTTGAGAAGCCCAAAGAGGGACCTGCCAAGAGCGTCTTTGGCTGAGAAGTTCACACTGCACCACTCCAAACACCTGGACACAGGAGCCTTTCCCACGAGCTGTCTATCTATCTGTCTGTCTATCTATCTATCTATCTATCTATCTATCTATCTATCTATCTATCTATCTTTTTTATAATGCTGGAAGATGCCTTTTTCCTGCTGTCTCCAGAACCACCATGACTCCCACAGCCATGGCCCTTCTTTCCCAGCACCTTGGAAACACCAATAAAGAGGGTGCCTGAGTGGCTTCAACCTTGGGAAGGTGTCAGTTGGTCAGTGGCTGTGGCCACTAACTGCCAAGGGAGAACGGGAGCTGTGAGGATGTAACACATTCAGTGCCCTTCCTGGGCTCTGGGGAGGACGGGGATAATGTGTGTGCTTTCAGGGCCTCTGGGATGTACTAAGAAAAACCTTAGACATGGAGACATGGTGCAGACCTGATGACTAGACCTTTCTGCTCTCCTTGGGTTTTTTGTTTTGTTTTTTCAAGACAAGGTTCCTCTGTGTAGACCAGGCTGGCCTTGAACTCACAGATCCACCTGCCTCTGTTTCCTGAGTGCTGAGATTAAAGGTGTGAGTTACCATGCCCGGCTTCTGTTCTCCTTCCTAATCCTCCGTTTCAGGGCTGGAAAGATGGCTCCACGGCTGAGTATTTGATGTGTCTGCGAGGACCCTAGTTCAATTCCTAATATCCACATGGTGGCTCACAACCATTTAACTCTGTCACCCTCTTTGGCCTCAGTGGACATTGCATGCATGTGGTACACCTGCTGTCAAAATCGTCATATACCTAAAATAAAAATACAATTTAACTCAGAGTGAAGTCCCTCTGTCTGCCACAGAAGCCTCTGAGATGTTGCTAAGGTCCTCAATGCCCATCCCCTTTCCCTTTTGTTAGTCTGCTACTTTACTGTGTCCTCATCTCAAAGAGAAAACTAGGTATGGTTCCTCTAGCCAGAGGCAGTGAGTTTCTTGGACTCCCCCACCACACTGCTGCCGGTATGTTGTCTGGGTGGGGTGTGACCTCTTCAGACCTGTGTCCTGTGTCTGGTGTGTCAGATTGAGGAGACAGCCTGCCCGCTGGGATGGTAAGACCACAGGCAGGCTAATGGCGCTTTCTGAGAGCAGGCCTGGCTTGTGGATGATCCTGCTGGAAAGCCCCTCATGTGCCCTGGGCAGCTTTCTTGGGGCATTTCTCACATCCTAGCCAGCCTGGCCTTATATAGCTCTGGCTCCTGGCTGGGTCAGTGCTCTGTGTCCCAGAGGAGCAGATCTTCTGTGGGGACAGAATCTGTACTTGTTCATTGGACCACTAAAGAACATTCTTCCAGAACCTGTGTCCCCTGTTTAACCCCAGTCCCATCCAAAGCCAAGAGGGTGAGCAGGTGCACAGAAGTGTGGCCTCGGGCCATAGCCTTGCAAAGGAAGGGAAGGTTTTAATGGAAGCAACAGAAATTGTTCCTAGGGCCAGACACCACCAGCCTTGAGCTAAACTGCAGAGGTAATAAACAGCACACCAGCAGCCGGCCACCCTTTCGTGTCTGACACACCAGCTGCCGGCCGCCCTTTCGTGTCCATAGGCCCAGGAGTGCGAAGGAACTCAGCACCAGCCTCACCAAGTACCCACTGTCTGCTCACTTCATCACTATTGGTTATAAAACAAAGCAAACAGTACTTCGGCTTTATAAAGGGCTTTTCAAGAAAAGCCACTAGTAGCACAGTGCGTAAGAAACTCTTTCATGATCCTGGTGTAACAGAATCAGACCACCTACTCTACCTGCACGCAACCTTCAGGAACCCTGTGCAACCTCCTGTGTGTCCCGCCTTCCTGCAGACTCCAACATTACAGCTCTAGGCTCAGGGTATGCATCTTGACAACTCGTGGGTGTGTCAAATTGCAGACCTGCTTGGGGGTCTGCTTGGCTTGAACCTAAAGTCCCATTGCAGTAATAGGACCCAAACAGCAGCCTTGAACCAGAGAGTGAGCAGAGGCTCCTGGGCCCAGCTCTTTTGCTCCAAAAAGTGCCCATCCTTGTTGGCATCCTCAGACACCTCTAGTGCTCCAGATGTTTCAGGGACCCCCAGGCATGCCTACCTGGCTAGGAAGCCCCTGTCTCTTCCAGGAAGCCACCTGGGGTATCCTTCCAACCCTAGTCTCCCTAGTGAGGCCTCTATTTCCTCCCAGGCTAGACTCATGAAGAAGAGACTGGCCTCATTGTTGGGTGTCTCTGGCCCTACAAAGCTTGGTGGATGACCTAGTGAGGTTTTGATTCCTGGAAATGTGGACCCTGCAGAAGGGGAGCTAATACCCAGCTCCAACATGAGCCTGCCTTTCCTCAGGGTGTGTCCTGCTGTCATCCAAGTTCACTGGACATAGGTCATTTGTCTCCTTATCTAAGGCCTCTGGGATTTTTGGCTTGGAAATCCCATTTCCCAGAACTTGCACCAGTAGGGGCAGGACACCCAGCTAGTTACTAGTTTATAACCCACCTGCTCTCAGGTTCAGAAACAGCCTGGCAGGCAACTGAAGGCCAATGAAGAGCTCGGCCCCTGCCCACATGTGGGGCATCATACTGCTCCTGCCCTCGCTGCTGGTCGGGCTTCAGACCACCACTGCCAGGAAGGTAGCAGTATCCATAATTGCCTGTGTGTGTACGGGTGTGTGTGTGGTGGGAGCTGGGGATGAGCAAACACATCTGGGAAGTGCCTTGGGGTATGCGTGTGCAGGTCAGTGTGTATGCAAAGAGATGGCCCTGCCCAGAGATCCTTGCAGACTCCTTCACTTCAAAAAAGGAGTGATCCCTTTCTTGCCACTTTATAGATGGAGACCTGCTTAGGTGATGGCCCCTTGAGGCTGACAGCAGAGCCAAGGAGGTCAGGATGTGGCTGTATGAGCCCAGCTCTTCTGTTCCAGATGAGTGGCTTCTGGGAATTATTTATATGTTCTGTCTATCAGTTTCTTCATCCGAAAGGAAGTAATAATATAACCGACTCAGGGCTGTGCTGGTTGAAAATCAACCTCGTAATATCTAGGAAGCGTTCAGTGCCACACCTGGGCCGAGCTGACATCTAAGCTATAAACAAGGCATGCTGCCCTCTGTGTTAAACTGGGCAGGTGGGCATTAGTGTCTGAACAGGCAGGGGAGCATAGGGCTGTGTGTGTGTGTACATATTCTTAAGGGGTTACCAGCCTCAGCACAAAAGGTGTCTGTGGTGGAGGGGTTGGGGCAGAGGGGGCGCTGCAGGCAGAACAGGCCAAGAGGATTGACACCCCTCAGAGACCTGGTCCTCTACCATTTCTCAGAGCTCCCATGACCGTCTGACAGGGGTGGGGCAGGAGCGTTCTCCTGTTTTCACAGAGCTCAGGATTTCCAAAATCAAAGAACTTGTTTACTGCCTTTTTTTTTTTTTTTTTTTTTTTTTTTTTTTTTTTTTTACCAGGCAGAGCTCAGCCTGGACCCAAGGTCCCTGACTCCAGGCCTCTGTCTCTGCCCAGGTGTGATCCTGTCAGTCTTCTGCCCCTCACCCCATGTGCTTGCTACTTCCCATGGGGGCTCTCTCTGGAGGTCTGCTCCATGGTGCTGCCTTGTGGGGAGTGAGGTCCACAGCGGCCTCTGAGCTCAGACAATGTTCACATGTGAACCATTTGATGGGATTCACCCTGGGCCTAATCCGTATCTGTGTTAGAGGAAGGGTGGAGTTTGGTCTGGGAACAGAGCCTTCCCTTCAAGAGTTGGGGGTGTCAAACAACACAGCTCTCTCCCCTCCCTTGTCCAGAATGGCATCGACATCTACAGCCTCACAGTGGACTCCCAGGTGTCCTCCCGGTTTGCCCACACTGTTGTTACCAGCCGGGTGGTCAACAGAGCTGACGCTGCTCAGGAAGCCACCTTCCAATTAGAGCTACCCAGGAAAGCCTTCATCACCAACTTCTCCATGTAGGTGTCTTCCTGCTTCTTCCAACCCGCAGCTCAGCCCTGCAACTCCATCTCCTCTGAGCCTGAGACAC
The DNA here is from genome assembly GCF_950005125.1 of Chionomys nivalis. Lineage (NCBI taxonomy): Eukaryota > Metazoa > Chordata > Mammalia > Rodentia > Cricetidae > Chionomys > Chionomys nivalis. The sequence continues at coordinate 25,340,503 of NC_080090.1, read as the reverse complement.
GTGACTTGGGACACTCTTGCCCTGTCCGCCTCACAGGGAACAAGGATGTATGTCTGTCCCTCCCGTGGTCCGGCCTCCTCACTAAGCACTTCTAGGTGGTAGAGCACGGACTACAGCATCTGGAGTCTTTGCCTTTGAGGAGTACAAGCCCAAGGCAACTCTAGGCCAGAGGTAGACTCAGAAAGTCACTGAAATCATATTCCAGCTGAGAAGATATTAGCCCTGACTCCTGGGGTCCCTCTTTGTCACTGCAGAGGGCAGGCATGGCTACTGTTTCCTCAGGAGATGCCAGGGTTTCTGTGGACTCTGAGCTGGCAGGAGGCCCTCTGACTTCATTCACACCCCCATCCTGATCTGTTTTGCAATGTTTATTAAACTTGGGGAAAATCCATGTTTGTGAGGCAAGCATTGAAGGGGGGTTGCTCCCAGTAGGGGAAGCGCTTAGGGGTAGAGGCCAGCAAGAGCACTGGCTAGCATGGGTGTTTCTGGAAAACTGCAGGGGTGGGGCTAGGTTCCCATTGGCTCGCTCTGCTCTTCCCTTTCTCCCCACCGACTTCTACTCCAGAACAGTTTCTGTTTCCTGACTCTTGAGCCTGAGTCAGTGGGTCCCCAAATCTTTCCACTGCATGAGATGGAGAAGTGCGGGGCAGGTTTCCCTGTCCCCTGCCCTGGCCAGGAGCCCTGGCAGAGCATCTGGAGAAGCTGTGAACTCTCCATCCAGCAGAAGGAGCCAGGCTTCCCGTCCGTCCCCATTCTGACCCAGAGTTATGCCCTGACCAGGGAAGTGAGCGAAAGATGCCTGTCCTGTGCACTTGGTTAGAGCTCTCTCTGCACACTTCCACCCTCTCACCCCACTCCTCTCTCTGGTCCCTGTTCATCCTATAAGGAACCCCTGGAACAGCCATTTTCTGTGCAGAGAAATGGCTTTGACAGTTCCTTCTCGACCTCAAAGGGTGACAACTAGAAGCTTGTCTCCACCACTAGGTGCCCCAAACCTGCTTCCAAAGATGCCAGGCTCCCTGCAACAGCCACCCTAAGCAGGAGGGTTAAGGGAGAAGCTGCAGAGAATAGGATCACAGCCTTCAATCCTGTGTCTCCCTCCTGCTCAAGCCTGGCCACACAGGAGGTAGAGTCAAGGCTGGGTAAAGGACAATTCATTACTGTGTTGTTCTGCTCTGATGGACTGGAGCTGAAGAACAATGCATAAGATTCATGGGGCAGCTCAGAATGTGGGCTGAGTTTAGCCCAGTCCTGCCTCCTCTGTAACCTGCCCTGCTCCCGCAGGAAGACCCGTGTGAACTAACACTGTGTGTGTCTCGGGATTACTGAAAGCATCTCCCAGTGTCATACATGAGGTCTTCTACACAGTACATGCATGATGAATGATAGTGGCCTTAGATGAAGACAGGAATCACACCAAAAGGTTCACCAAATTCTAGAAAGGCCCTTCTAAGAAAAAGTTTTCAACTCTTCTTTTCCCTGTCCAGGGTCATCGATGGCGTGACCTACCCAGGGACTGTCCAAGACAAGGCTGCAGCTCAGGAGCAGTACCAGGCAGCAGTGGGCCGGGGAGAGAGCGCTGGCCTCGTCAAGTGAGCATATGGGGAAGGGTGCATACAGGTAGAGACTGTCTGAGCCTTCTTTCCCTCCAGCAGCCATCCCTACCTGGACCAATGGGCTGTTATTGTCCTATCCCCCAGGACTACAGGGAGGCAGACAGAGCAGTTTGAAGTATCAGTCACTGTGGCTCCTAAAGCCAAGATTACCTTCGAACTGGTATACCAGGAACTACTCAGACGGAGACTGGGAACATACGAGCTACTCCTCAAAGTGAAGCCGCAGCAGCTGGTCAAGCACCTTCAGGTACCTGGCACCGCTCCCTTAGGAAGCCCCCCTAGATTTCCCTTCTCAACTAAGGCAGCTTCTCCTTGCCACCTAGCTTCCTGGGAGCACAGCTTACTACTCATGGATCCCCTGGTGACCCATCTCTTGCTTCCAGATCGACATCCACATCTTTGAGCCTCAGGGTATCAGATTTCTGGAGACAGAGAGCACCTTCATGACGCAGGAACTGGCAGACGCCCTTACCACCTCGCAGAATAAGACCAAGGTGAGCCCGCTATGACCACCAAGTGAGGACATCCCAGGGCCAGTCTTTAATCCAGCTGACTGTGGTCTAGATTTCCATAGAAAATGATTGGATGTTCACTGAGCTGGGAAGGCTTCTGAGATCTGTGTCCATGCCACTGCCAAGAAGACAGGACAGTAAACTTAAAGATGATCAGTGGGTCCTTTTAGGAGCTTGGGGTTTATGGGGAACATAACATAAACATATGGACTGATGGGAGGAGATAACTGAATTGCACTGAGCTCAGATACTTGTGTGTTCCCAGAAATGGAATTTATACATGAGCATGCCCTCACACACATACCAAATGGAAGCAGCCACCTTTGGCTCAGAATGAACGTTCCCCTAGAATTTTCACCCATGGCCACACATGGAATCTAACTCCCCAGTGTACACATAGAAGGGGTGTTGGCCTCACTGTTCCTTTCAACATCAGCTTCGATTGTTCCTCCAGGCACATATCCGGTTCAAGCCAACACTCTCCCAGCAACAAAATTCTCAAAATGACCAGGATACAATCCTGGACGGGAACTTCATTGTCCGCTATGATGTGGACCGGTCTGTCTCTGGGGGCTCCATCCAGGTGGGTAGACTCCAGGCAAGGACAGTGAAGCCTTCAGACAACTAAGCATGGATGTTTTAGAAGAGGAAAATGATGGCTCCTCACTGCACTAGGGGCTGGGTCACACAGAAAATAGGTGGTTCAGTTGTGGTGGTCCTGAATTCCAATCCCTTTCTGGAGGCAGAAAAGCACTGCTTTGTGGGGTTACCTCTTTGCATTGCTGTCCAGAGGCCCTTAGCTCAGTCTGATGTGTGAGTCCGGCAGCTGTGCTCATCATTCGTGCTTCCCCTTACTCCTTGTTTTCCCAGCATCCCCTCTTGGTGGACATTTGGTTCACTGTGTCTTTTAGTATTAGCTACTTCAGATACTAAAGCGGAAAAAGTTATGGAGAGAGTTGTAGATTATACATAAATATGGAAGTCTTCTGTTAGCAAGGGGCTGAGTTGTGGGAAATAGTGAGGATTTAGGGGAGCTACGGAGCTGAGATGGAGAGCGGTCATGAAAAGGGAACATAGAAACCAGGGATTTGGGATGAAGGGGGCTAAGAGAAACTGGGCCGGGCTGAAGTTCTGATTACCTGAGTGTGGACTCACTCTGCTCACAGATTGAGAACGGCTATTTTGTGCACCACTTTGCCCCTGAGGACCTTCCTACAATGCCCAAGAATGTGATCTTTGTCATTGATAAAAGTGGATCTATGTTAGGCAGGAAAATCCAGCAGGTAGGTTTCCTGGACCATGAGATCATCATCAGCCTAACCTTTTATGGTACCATGGGTGGGGGTTTCCTGGGGTCAAGTCTGGTCCAAAGCATAAACTATGAGCCTATCCAAGATACCAGGAAACTAGCCCATGGATCACATGCCCTTAGGGAGCACCTCTGAGACACCTACCTTGTCTTCTCTCCTGCCCCATTAGACTCGAGAAGCCCTAATCAAGATCTTGAATGACCTCAGCCCCAAAGACCAGTTCAACCTCATTGTGTTCAATGGGAAAGAAACCCAATGGAGGCCGTCACTGGTGAAAGCCTCAGAAGAGAACGTGAAAGAGGCCACAGGCTATGCGTCCAAGATTGAAGCTGATGGATGTGAGTGTCCTGCATGGCGGGAGACTTGGGGGTGCCCGTGGTCACGAGCTGGGGTCAACCCTAAGCATGTGCCCTTCAGGGACCAACATCAATGATGCAGTGCTATCGGCTGTGGAGCTCCTGGATGCCAGCAACAGGGCAGAGCAACTGCCCCTGGGCAGTGTCTCCCTTATCATCCTGCTCACAGACGGCGAACCCACTCAGGGTGAGGACACTGTGGCATTCTGGGAGCAAGGTGCTAGATGTGGAGCAAGGCTAGAACTGCTTCCAGACTGGCTGTGAAACCTGGGGCAGGGAGAAGGAGAATCCTCAAGACCCCTTTGGCTTTGAAGTTCTAGAAATATCCATTGAGCAAATGATTCTTTTCTCATCCTCTTCCCAACTTCATGAGTCTAGGGGAGACCAATCCCACAACTATCCAGAGGAATATACAGGAAGCCATAAACAACCGATACAGCCTCTTCTGCTTGGGCTTTGGTTTTAATGTCCACTACCCTTTCCTGGAGAAGCTGGCACAGGACAATGGTGGCCTGGCCCGGCGCATCTATGAGGACTCAGACTCCGCCCTGCAGCTCCAGGTACCAGTTTGATCCGACGTGGGATACAGACGGCCAGGCAGAATATGCCTTTGTGACATATTCCCCTACCACTCTGTAGGACTTTTACCAAGAAGTAGCCAATCCATTGCTGTTGGCAGTGAGCTTTGAGTACCCCAGTGACGCTGTGGAGGCGGTCACGCAGGACAACTTTCGATACCACTTTAAGGGCTCAGAGATGGTAGTAGCTGGGAAGCTCCAGGCCCAGGGTCCTGATGTCCTCACAGCCAAAATCAACGGGCAGACAGTGAGTATGATTGAACATCCCAGAACCAAGGGGCAGTGGGGCTGTCTGGGCAGCCACGTCATTCACAGCCAGAGGCACTGGGCTCAAGTCCCAGTCATACCAAGTTCCAGCTGATTGGTCCTGAGTGACTCTCAAGGACCCTTCTCTTCAGGTTTTCCTGAAGGACACCAGCCCCAGCTGCGTCGGTCGGTTCATGGTAGAAATCCAATAAACAATGTCATGATGCTCATGAGAGAACATGGCACATAGGGGAACTGATCACTCAGTCTGCCCCCCTGCCACCTTACTCTTCTGTGAGTATGTGATGATCGCAGGTGTTCCTTCTCAACGTCCCTCTGTCCTCATACTGGACCTTTGAGGGTGTGGGTAGGACAACGAGAGCTATTCCATTTCATAGGTGAGCAGACCAAGGTCCAGGCAGGACAGACAATGTATGCTGCTCTCCTCTGCTTCTGGGACACCTCATAGAGTCCCAACCTTGCTTGGACTTCCCTGCCTCTGGGTGTAGGAGGGTCAGCCTGTGATGTCACAGATAAAACAGCTGTAGGAGGAGGCCGCTAGTTTCATTCCCGCTGCTAGCCCCCAAATAATCACACAGATGCTGTATTAATTAAATCACTGCTTGGCCCATTAGCTCTAACTTCATACTGGCTAACTCTTACATATTAATTTAACCCATTTCTTACCAACTAAAGTTCCAACTGGCGTCTGTCTCTGGCGGCTTCGTGGCATCTCTCTCTCCGCCTTCCTTCTCCCAGCATTCAGTCCAGTTTTCCCCGCCTACCTAAGTTCTGCCCTATCACAGGCCAAGGCAGTTTCTTTATTCATTAACTAAGAAAAGCAACACATAGACAGAAGGACCTCCCACAGCACAGAGCCGTTAGGCTGAAGGATGAAGTGGCAAATAAGGCCAACCTTACATACCCTTCAGAGACAGACAACTTGTACAGAAGTAGAGTGACCGCCTGGAATGTTCCCAACAGTACGTGCCCAGGAATTCAGCAGAAGTTCTGCTGAGATGAATGATAAGTAAGAGGGGGCGGGACCCAGAAGTGAAGAAGAGTTGTTGGGCACATATGCCAGCAGGGCACCTTGCCTGCAGAGAATGACCGTGGGGATGGAGGGCTCAGGGCCTCATCTCAGACACAGTCAAGTGTAGGAATGTTCCTGAAGGCTGTGTGGCCAAGCAACCTGTCTTTAGACCAAGCTCCGTCACCTCTCAGAGGTGAGAAGTGGGAAAATTCCTTAAAGCTCTTGTGCCTCAGTTTCCCCCGATTACAAATGTGACCACCTCACATGCCTACCAGCCCCGTGTAAACACGAACATAACTCAGACTTCAAACATAAGGATGGATCTGTTCACTCTCTTCTTCTTCTTTAGTATTGGGGATTCAATCTAGAGCCCTAAGGAAATACTCTACCACCAAACTATAACCCCAGTCCTCTTTTTACTTTTTATTTTGAGACAAGACCAAGATGGCCTTGAACTTCCTCTGTAGCCCAGGCAGGCCTTGAATTTTTAATCCTCCCACCTCCCAAGGAGCTAGAATCACAGGCTTGTGCCAATACACTCAGTTCTTGGATAAGCCCAAGAAAACATTAGTCTAATAGTCTATTCAAAATTAATTTAAGGAAAAACATCAAATAAGTAGTAACTTTACTGTGTAGATAGAGAAAAACCTCATGTCTGTGACCCTCATACACCAAAACTCTGGCAAGACAGACCCTAGGTAAGAGCCAGGAAGAGACCTGTGCCAGCAGGATGGGCAGAAAGTTGTGCAGGGTCTCTTAGCTAACCTGAGGGAGAGGCTTGGCACACCTGTGCTCTCAGCCCCATCGCCTAGGCTGCCAGCTGGGCCAAACTAAGCCCATGACTGCCTTTCCCCTGGGAAGAAAGCAGCCAGACCACAGAGAGGTGCACAGTGTCCTGCCATTGCCCCCAGGGCCAGCCCCAGCCGAGGGGTGATATGGAGCAGACAGGCTTGTTGGCGCTCTGACGCTCTCGTCTCATCTTTATTGCTAACTACTGGGGTCCTTCCTTCTCTTTCCTTTCCTTTCTCCATGTTTGGGGGAGGGGAACCCTTTCTGCTCCACGTTGTATCTGAGACACCTTCCTTCTGCACTGGCCTGGAAGTTGCCTCCCTTCTTATAAAAGGTCAGATGACCAAACTCCAGGCTACACAGCTGTCTTGCTATGCATGGACTGCTAACACTTCTCCCCACCTCCCTCTTGTCTTGGAGGGTCTGTGGGAGACCCTCATACTCCTGAACTCCCTCCCTACCCCTCCCCATACTCAAAAGGAATGAAGCCCACATAGTTGCCCTGACCTGCCCCCATCCCAGTCAGGGTTCTAACGAAGAACTCTGAATGCTGGTCAGCTGTGGGCATCAGGCCCTCCCTCTCTCACCTTGGCTGGTACCTCTTTCCAGCATAAGCAGAACATCACCTTCCGAATGGAGGCCAGCATAGCCCCAAAGGGGGAGGAGGAGTTCCGGAGCCCCAAGTACATCTATCACAACTTCATGGAGAGACTCTGGGCATTTCTCACCATAAACCAGCAGCTTGAGCAGATGTGAGTGACCCTGACCCTTGTAAGTCACTGCTGTGGGCTTCACATGACATCAGTAAGTCTTTCAGTGGTGGCACAGGTATGGAATGAAGTGTTATATCCGAACTCTACACCCTCCTAAGGGGACTCGCAAGAAGGGGCTAGTGAGAGGAGACTGCCCATATGATACCAGGGACCACCTGAGCTCTCATGTCTTTAATCCACAGGATTTCAGCATCAGGCGCTGAGTTAAAGAAGCTTGAGTCCCAAGCTCTGAATCTGTCACTCAAATACAATTTTGTCACCCCCCTTACATATATGGTGGTCACCAAACCTGAAGGCCAAGAACAATTTCAAGCTGCTGGGAAGCCTGCGGATGCTGGTGAGTGTGGGCTTGGGTCTTGGCACCATCAGTCTGCCGACTAAGCCCCTGCCATCCACAGACTCCCAGAGACACAGGGAGACCCATCTCAGTTCACCAAGAAGGAAACTGAGAACAGGTCTTGCAGCTCCCTAAATTCACTGCTTGCATCCATAGTCTGGAGCTGGGGAAGCAAGTTTAAACATAAGCACTTTGAATTGGCAAAACCACCCCATAATACCTCCCTCTCCTTTTCTTTTTCTTTGTATAGATAATGGACCAAGAGATGCCTTCTTAGGAGGTAAGGGCCTGATGACTCCAAAGCCAGCCTACATATAGCCTACCAGTATGCTGGAGGCCACAGTCTGCCCTGCTCCCAAGAGCTGGTGCTGTCTGACCAAACTCACGGGTCTACTTAGTCACTAGTTCACTCAAATGCTGGCCACTCCTTAGGGCTTGACCTGACTCTAGGTACACAGTCCCCATCTGGATGGAGCCCCATAGGGTTGACTCCAAGGAGTAAACACAGTTCTCATTGTCTTCCAGGTCAAGGCCATTTTCTCAAGACTCACGCCAGAAGACCTCCACTGCCCAAACGAAAAGGTGACGGTGGGGGAAGGGATGGAGAGGAGAGATTGGCAGAGTTGTGGCAGGAGATAGACTGGGCTCTGCACTTGCCTGTGAAAGGAAGTGCTAAGCCTGGCTCATGTGGCTGGTAACAGGCCTGCCACTAAAGATTAGTGTTTAATTAAAGTTGGCCATCTAGAGTCTTACTTGGTCCAGAGAAGGGGATTTAGTAATCAGGGTAATTTAAGGGGCACAGCTCAGGGAAAGATTGCCCTTTCAGAGGGAAAACCCCACCAGTGGTTGTCTCCTGCCTAGGGGAGGCTCTCCAGCAAGGAAAACAGGGGCTATGTACCCTCTCTACATCCTGCTCCTGGCATAAGGGCCCCCTTCCTGACTGTGGGGAGCCAGGACATTGCCTGTGAGAACAATACTCATGTTGGTGTTTTTAATCTAGGAACTACGCTCCACACGGATCCCATACTGAGTGTTGCTGCCTCTATATTCAGACAAAATGCTTTTCCTGGACTTCAGGGACCCCCTGGTGATCCTCATGTTTCTATTCGCTTTCATAGCGATAATTTCAGGGTGCATCATTTCAAGAGACCGGACCTGCCACCCTTCCGTGAGCCCCCTTCCTTTCTGACCCACAGTGGCTTTTCTTTTCCTTATAACTTGACTCTGACCCGTAGAGGGAGGGAGGGCACCAAGCACAAGCTAGGCAAGGACAGCTGCAGAGAAAACAGGTGGCTGGGCCAGCTAGACCCTGATCTAAAGCAGAGCCAGGACCCAGGGGCTGGGATGAGCACCTCATTTCCTGTGGCTACCCTCACTTTTCCAGCCCTCAACCAGCCTACTCTTGGCCTGATCCTCAGCATTGTGGGTCAGGCATGTGCTGCCCTGGCTCCTCACTGCCCCTTGATTGCCAGCCCACAAGCCTGGCGGAGTACTCTCTTCTGTGAGTCCTGGGTCATAGGAGGACTCAGTACAGACTCTTTGGGCGCCATGGCCAATCCTTTCCTTCCTGAGGCACTTCTTCCTCCACCAGTTAATGGACACCAGGCCTCCCCAGAGCAAGACCTTGTTTACAGTGAAGATCCACTCCCCATGGCAGAAAGGGAAGTCTTCCCCATCTCCAAAGTCAACTATGGTCCCTTGTACTTCTTCCCATTCCCAATGTGAACTCAGACTCAGTCAGGGCCTATCTCCTTGACATCTCTCCTGCCCTCTAGGCCTGAGCTTGATGGGCAGTAAGGACAGGGACAGGGGCCAGGCAGGTGCAGTAGGCCTCGTGTCCTGATTGGCTCTCCATTTTTGTTAGCGGATGTTTCTGTGCCCTCAGTCATCTCGGCAACAAGAGATCCCGTGGTTTTAAGTCAAGCTGTGGCACAAAGCACGAAGAAAAAAGATGCAGGTACTGGGGCTAGGGATGGAGCTTGATAATAGGCCGCTTGCCTGGAGTGCACAGGTCCCTGAATTTGCTTTCTAGCACCAGAAATAAACGAAAATATAAAGATACCCGAGCCAGAATTCCCTCGGTAGCTCTAGAAGATATTGGAAAGGGGGAGTCCTGGGGGAAAGAGGGAGCCCTGGGTCTCTATAACCTGTCACATGGTATTCTACATGTCAGAGTGAAAAGAGAGAGCCCCAGTCACAGTCACCCACTACTCGGTCCACAATGCCCTATTCCCCAAAAAGAGACTACCTGAACCCAGAGCTTTTCTTTTTCTTTTAGAGAGTGCCACACCAGCTGAACCCACACACCCAGGTAATTACCCCTGCCAGCTCCAGCCCACCTTTGGCCCCCTTGACTCTTCCTGGCCCAGGAACTCTGTGATGCCTATTTTAGCTCCTGCTGTCGTCTTGCCGCTTCCTGGATCCAGTGTGGGCCAGCTATGTGTGGACATCTTACGTTTTCACGTGCCCATCAATCTGTTTGAAGACCCAGATCAGGGTAAGAGATGCATCCCAGAAATCCACCGAGAAACCCAGACCCCACTCATATGACTTTGTAACATGTGGGTCTGCTTGTTGGGGTTTCTGCCCTGCCCAGTTCCCACAGCCGGCACATCCCAAAGAAAATCACACAGAAGTCTCCATAAGTTATAAACTGATTGGCCCATTAGCTTAGGCTTCATATTAGCTCTTATAACTTATATTAACCCATTATTCTTATCTATGTTAGCCATATGGCTCGGTACCTTTTTTGGCGGGGCAGGTCACATCCTGCTTCTTCAGTGTCTGGGCAGGACTGCGAGAGAGCTTCCTTCTTCCCAGAATACTCCTGTTCTCATTGCCCCACCTCTACTTCCTGTCTGGTTTTCCTGCCTATACTTCCTGGCTGGCTATCGGCCAATCAATGTTTATTTAAAACGTAATTGACAGAATACAGACAATTCTCCCGCACCATGACTTACCCCTAAGCACAGCAACATCCCCATCATGGGTAAAAGCCCTGTGCACCGAAAAAGGCCTTCCCTCCCATGGCCACCTACAAGCTTTCACGGGAACTCCTCAGGGTCTGCACACACATGGGTCAGTTTTCAGAGCTGAGAGGAAGCTAAAGTTGCCTAGAGTCTAGGATCTGTACAGTCAAGATGAGCCCAGAAAAGGGTAGGGGTGTCCCAGGTAGAGGAGACAGAGCCGAGGGACACAGGCACCCTGTGACTCCACGGGCCTCTGGCGGTATGGAGAAGGGAATGGTTGAAAAAGAATGCTAGCCACTCCCACTCACCAATGCTGGGGTGACCTCACTGCACAAGCTGAAGTGTCCAGGCAAACACAGGGTGTACAGCAGTCAGCAGTGTTTGTGCTGAGCTACAGCACACTCTGGGGCAGCCAAAACCCCTTCATTCCTCTGAGAACCACGTGGTCTCTTGCTTTATCCCTCAGGCTCACTGTACCTGTCTGGTCCCTGAGGAAGGCACTTTTCCCCTTACTCCCAGCCCCAGCCGTGTGGCAAGCGGTGGACACACGGCTGGAGACTGATGAATGCTTCAATACTTGAAGCAAGACACACCTTCCTATTATCAAAATCTAACAAGGTGCCCATCAACATGATTTGAGGTCCAAATTCACAGAAAACCAAGTCTTGAGTGTGGAAATCATAAGAACTAGACCTGAGCCAGGCATGATGGCACACAACTTTAATCCCAAGTAATGACAGAGGCAGGATGATCTCTGGGAGTCTGATGACAGCCTGGTCTACATAATGAGTTTCTAGGCCAGCCTGGGCTACTAGGTGAGATCTTGTCTCAAAAAACAAAACAAGCCAGTTGTGGTGGCGTATGCTGGTAGGATTTGCTGAAGGAGGCAGAGGCAGGAGGATCACAAGTTAGAGGCCAGCCTGGGCTACACATTTTGTAGCCGGGCGATGGTGGCGCACGCCTTTAATCCCAGCACTCGGGAGGCAGAGGCAGGCGGATCTCTGTGAGTTCGAGACCAGCCTGGTGTACAAGAGCTAGTTCCAGGACAGGCTCCAAAGCCACAGAGAAACCCTGTCTCGAAAAACCAAACCAAAACAAAACAAAACAAAAAAACCAAAGGAGAAGAAGCCGACCTGAAGTGGAAGTGTGTAGAGAGTGACCCTTCTGGGGATCCAGTTCCAGGAGGACATAGTCAGGGAGAGCCTGGGTCAGGACATTGCCCAGAATTGCCTTTGAACTCTCTGGTCTGGCCTCCTTAGGGCTTTGGGTAAGAGGTGTGTATGAGAAAGACGGGTTCTCAAGGATCGAAGTGCGCATCCAGGAGTCTCGCCTGTTTGTTCGTGCAAGCCCTGAATACGTGGTGGTGACTCGGGACCAGAAAAGCTCCCAGTACAAATGGAAGCGGACACTGTTCTCCAACTTACGCAGGTAAGGCCCAGGGTGAGGTCCTAGGTGTGTGTGGCCTCTCAGGCTGTATGAACTGTGATGCTAGTGATGACAGTGGCCAGAGGTTGGTTAGGAGTCCCCTGTAGTGGCAGCACTCTGGGCAGGACAGGGGTAAATCCCCCAATGTCTTGTGGCTCTGGAACATTGTCCTGGAACCTGGACCTCCTCATTAACCCAGGTCACTAGCCCATGTAAAGGCGGTGTGGTTTGGAGCTAGCTTTGTAGGCCATTCTGTATGCATACACCACATGGCCCTTCAAGTTTTTGTTTCCTTACTAACCACCAGGCTTTTCCAGATTCTGAGTGGTGAGCTCACGATGACATTCATGAGACACCCAAGGTCCGGTGCCAGGGCTTGTAGATGCTCCTCTCACTGCAGTGTGTGGGAATTCTCATTGCTGTAACATGCACCTGGGAGGAACAAGGGAAAAGGGATGGTTTTGGCTCAGAGTTGTCAGTCAGTGGTCACGTGGTCCTGTCGTTTCTGGGCACGATGAGGCAGAGAGAGAAGGAGCACATGCCTGCCTAGTAGACTTTTTTTCTGCTTCTTGTGCCATCTGGGTCCCTACCCTAATGCATGCTGCTACTTATGTTCAGGGTGGCCTTTCCTGCCGAGTTGTTATCTAACATGCCAATGGTCTCTGGAAATGCCTGTATAGACACAATCAAAGTTATTCTCTTGTAATCTCCTAAGTATTTCACAGTCCTATCAAATTGGCAATTAAAATTAATCATCAACCTGTTTGAAGATTTAGCAAGGAGAGAGCAGTTTAGCTGATATCACATGTTGGGAAGCTAGTGGGAAATGGAGGCAGATGATTCTGGGAAGCGTCATTATGCCACTGTAGGCTTTTGAGGCCAGCTCTTTAGCTCGGTAAGTCACAGGAGGCTGAAGACCTTCTGCAGTATGTCCTCTGAGTTTCCAGCCTATCCCATAGCCTATCTTTTTCCATGCAAAAAGTCTTGTCCATTTTCATCTTACCAAAACTTTAGCAGGGCCTTGTTCACATTTGCCAAATAAGCATACACACAGAAAATCCAGTGTGCTCATCTGAAGTCCTTCCAATGTCATAAGGTGTGGATGCAAGTTTCTGTCTTGCCAGCAGCTTCCAAATAAACACACTGAGGCTTATATTAATTACAAATGCTCGACCAATAGCTCAGGCTTATTACTAAATATCTCTTACAACTTAAATTAAGCATTTCTATTAATCTATGTATTGCTGAATGGCTCATTGCTTTACCTGTCTGCCAGCATTCCTTGTTCCTTTTGTATCTCTGGCATCTCTCCTAACTCTGCCTTTCTTCTTTCCATAATTCTCTGTCTGACTCTCCCACCAACCTCTAACTATCCAGCTATTGGCCAGTCAGCTATGTTATTAAATCAGTCACAACAATACACACTCATACAGTGTAAAGGAATATCCCACATTTCCCCTTTTTGTGTAATTAAAAAGTAAGATTTTAAATTTAACATAGTAAAATTATATACAACGAAAACAGTTATCAAATAAGAATTACAATTCAGTATCTAGTCCATTTATATTTGGCAAAATTAGAGAAAATATTCTATTATCTATTTTATATTTGTGAGTCTAAAGTTTTATATCTAATTTACCTTTTATCATAACTAAAGTAAACTTTAACTATGACTATCTACTCTTCACCTTTATCAAAGACCCCAGAAGGGTGAAATGTTACCTAATGACAGGAGCACCTGGCTGCCTGGACAGTCACCCTAGATTCTTCTGTGATGTTGGAACATTCAACTTTGGCCTACAGGTCTAGTACATTGACAGACTTTTCTGTGAATCAAAGAAGGACTGACCCACCTTGTCTTGGCAAAGTTCAGCATTATTTTCTTTTGTATTCTGTTTGTCCAATTTGGACAGCATACTATCAGCAATCGAGACAAGGGCAGCTTCTCTGCCCACATGGCTAGCTTTTGCCATAAAGAAATCACACTCCATATGAAGTTTCTTTGATGCCCATCATCTTCTCTGAAGTAGATCAGTGCTGCCAGGAGCAGATGTGTCTCACTGTTGTGAAAAACCTTAGGTTAAGGTGTTTTTTTTTTTCCATATTCTGTAGGTCTTTGAAGTGTTTGAAGACCATCTATCTATCTAAATATATCTGTTTATAACCTTGAAAACATACCTAACATGACTATAAGTTTGACTGTTGTAGATGACTGTTAATTTGTATTTTATTATACATTACATTTTTTAATGAGTTGCATAAGCACAATACCCCAGACAAGAGTAGAAACATACATATAGTATAGCAAAAATAACTTTAAGTTTGTATCAATAAACTAAAATCCACACCACTGTAAAATACTTGGAGATTAATAAGTTAATAGTTGTTTTTTTTAGATTAAAGTGGATTCAGTAATCTACCCTTTTTTCCTATCATTCATCTATCATATTCCCTTTTTTCCTTTAGAAAGAGATTTTTGAATTTAACTCTTTTGTTTAGTCTTTTTTTTTTTAACTAAGACAAATAACAATTTGTAACCACCCTCTCCTTAAATGAAAATAAACACCCCATAACCCATCTTTTGGGAATGTGGGTGTCAGTCTCTAGACTACTTCATATTTTGGGGGGCATTGGACTCTTTGGGGGACATTGAGAAAATTCAGGCTAGTGATTAAATCTTAGCTAGAGTAGTTTGCAAGGCTGGATCATCTCAGCCAGCAGTCTTGAAGCTGTTCTGAATGCAGAACTGTGAGGAAATTGCAACCCTTTGAGAAGCTAGATCAACAGGTCACCCATTTTCCTTGATACCTGGTGCCCTTGCTCTGAAAATACATAAACTTTTCAAGGTAATATATATTCCTGCATGAGTGCTGTACTCAAGTCAGTAAGGATGATTTTTTTGTTTTATGTTTGAGCAGAAATATCTGTTGCATGTTTTATAGTTTTTCTAGGTTTATTTCTAAATGGTTGTAGTCAGGATTTTCAGGGAGTCTCCCCCCCCCCAAAAAAAAAAACATTAGTCACCTAAAACCATGGCACCAGCTGTAAAATAGAGTTCAGGGCAATTGTATGAGACTCTCTTGCTACTGTGAGCAGAAACCCCAAGGAAACATCTTAAGGGAGGGAGGATTTACTCCGCCCACGTCAGAGGTTTCAGTCCATTTTGGCAGAGCAGAGCAGCTCACTGTGTGACAGCCCAGGGCAGAGAATGCCTGCAAGAAAGAATTTTCTCCCTTTTATTCTGTCCACGCCCCATTTGGTGGGGTAGTGTTGCCCATGTTCAGGTGGGGTCTTTCCCCCTTCGTTTAACATCCAGAAATATCCCTACAGACGCATCCAGAGATGAATTTTACTAACAGTCCAGGTGCTTCTCAGTTCAATCAAACTAACAATGACTGTTATCCATCACCCCCAATAAAAGCATATAAAATTCATTCATAAGAAACCAATTTAAAACCAGAGGAAGGAATTGCAATTCTCTTTTATAAACAGCGTGGGGAAATCGACATCGTTCAGCTCACGTTGGTGCTGTTCTGCCCTTGAGAAAACTGAGCTTAGAAGACCTAGGGATTCTCTGCCTAAGGCCACGCAGTGACTTCCTGGCCAAGAGGAGAATCCCCCACCCCTGCCACCATCTCTGCACCACCTTGAGACTCCACACAGGTGTCTTTGCCTTCCTGCTCAGGCTTTGGGGTTTCTCTGCAGCTTGTTGATAGTCATGGACGAGAAGGGATTACTGGAGCTCAGCGGCCCAGACAGAGTGACGATTGGTGTCATGCGCATAAGTGACCCTCAGAAGAGACTGGCGCTTCTTGTGTCGCACGCTGAGCGCTTCTCCAACCGCACCATTGGACAACTCGGTACTCCGCTTTCCCTTAGAAACCGCCTGTGACTGTGCACAGACAGGTGCCTCTCACTCCGCCCACCTCCCTCACTGTCTTTATCCCTCACTGACCTGACCTTTAATCCAGGTCAGTTTTACCAGGATATCACTTGGGACCCACCAGTTGGACCAGATAACACCACACGGACACTTAGAGTTCCGGGAACAGAATACCCAGCTACCAGGTAAGTGTACAGCCAGCCCACTGAGTCTGGCTGTGGTGAGTAGGGATTAGGAGGGTGAGAGCTGGGATCTACAGAACCCTGCTCTTGTCCCCTTGCTTGGGAATTAAAAACAGATGAAAGGGTGATTTAGCTTGAACTCACAGAAAAACACAGGCTCTCCTTGTTCCTTCCCCAACTTCCAAAGTCCTGCGTCCAAAAGACCTCACATGCTAAGTTCCTTGAATAATCCTTTGGGCAACTGGACCTTCCTGACCTATGTCAGAGGGAATTCTGAGGGACTCAGAGATTCCCTAACTCCATGTTCCTGTCTACAGCTGTCTCCCATCTCTTTCATCTCACCTGAGATTTGTTGACCACCTATTTATGGTTTCTGTTGTCTTCCACCCCAGAGAGCTCAAGTTGGACTACCGAGAAGGGTTGCCAGCAAAAAAGATTTCCTGCTGGACCGTGAAGATATAGCTGTTAGGAACAGTGTTGCCTACCTTACTGTCCTTGTGTGCAGATGGATGACACCATATGCCACCAGGGCCACTGGCGAGGCTTAGGTCTCAATGGGGAGGAGGATTCTCACTTACAAATAAAGAAGGTGATATGAACCCAGGTAGCTGGTGTCATGACTCCATGTGGCTCATCCTGGGGGACACAGGGTCCCAACCTGAAGGTTCTGCCCCACAGAACATTAGAGGCTTCCACAGCTGGGGGACACAGGGTCCCAACCTGAAGGTTCTGCCCCATAGAAAATTAGAGGCTTCCACAGCTGGCCCTCAACAGTCAGGGCCCAGGGAAACCCACAGAAGGTTTTCAGCCCTATCTTGGTCTTTGTCAGAAGAATATAAAACCAGACATTCAAAATGTCAGTGCAGCACCCAGAACTGAAGAGCGTTCTCCAGAGAGAGCAGGGTTGGAGACCTACTGTGCGTTGCCTGAGCCGTGAGGACCAGCTTTGAGTCACAAAGACTCACCTGGGTCACACAGTTTTGTGACGTTTTTGTCTTGAGATGGGAATGAGTGTCTTTTCATCCCAAAGAGGGCACCAATGACCGATCAAAGTAAGAACTCCACCCTAGTCTGCTGCTGGCCAACCAGCTTCCAGAATCTCAGAGAAACTGGGAGGGAAGTGTGGTGTTGGTGGAGCATGGGCACACGCACAGACACACACGCACACATGCACACACACACATATACACACGTGCGCTCACACACACACGTGTGCACACACACGTGCGCACACACACGTGCATACACATACACACACTTTTCTGAGGGTCAAAACTTAATTCTTCATTTTATTTCTCTCTCTGCTGGATGTCCTTTTGTTATACATTCTCCCCTTTTATTTCACCTAAACCAGATTTCTATGCAAGAAAAGACTACCTCATAACTACAAGTTACATATTCCCCCAAACAGATTGGAATCTTTACATGAGGAGAAATCACATGAAGACCACAAGTCACAACCTGTTTTCCTTAGAAGTCCACAAGTAGTTAAACATTTTTTATATTACTTTTCCCACTATAACCTCTTCACCCTGAAGCAATGATTCTTTTATTTCCGATGAACAGTTTTAAATCAACTAAGCCAGTTCCTTTTGGACTGGCAAGCAGCTGTTCGTGGTGCTGGGGTAGCAGATTTTTAGGCTTTAGAGGAACTTTGGGTGAGCAGTCAGTTTGCCATCTATTTTTCTTTACACACAATTGGGTCATTTAATTCCCTCGTACAAGGTTGTTTTTTCAGGATGCATACTGGGGCCTGTGATTAATTCTGTACGTTAGATGACCAAGGAGCTCAGGCCTAGCCTTGGGGCTAGGGACATCACTGCTTTCATTGACTTTCAGCCTGTTTTCCACACAACGCATGGAACTTCCTTGTTCTCATTTTCTGTCCTCTGCAATTCTCATGTCTAACAAAGGGAAAGGTGATTTTTAGCCTATTTTTGCCTTTTTTTTTTTTGTATCTCTTATTGGAGCAATTGGCAAAATAACCTAAACTATTTCCCTAATTATCTTTACCAACTGTCCTAACCCCCTGTATCTTTTAGGTTAACTCAGAAAGCCCAAATGAATCATAGATCTAACTAATTAGCATTGCTCTTATAAAAATGATCTTCCTTATGGCCTGCAAGTAAGTTGCCCGGTGAGGCATGGGGTTTTCCCAAGAAACATCACACTATACTAGATACAGTGGGATCCTTTCACACAGTAATCACACCATGCCAAATACAGGAGGAACATGCAGCAGCAAGCAGGAGGAAGCACAGCAGAAGCCAGGAACATTCTGCAGACAATCCTCCCAGGCTTTGCCCCTGCAGGGTTTAGCTTTGCTATTCAGTGACTTGAACTCCACAGACTCCATTGCTGACTGTGCTTCTCTGACATGGCAACCGACACTCATGTAGTTTGTAAACCAATGTATTTATTGAGAACTTACCGGAGCATGGATGAGGGGTTACATACAAAACCATGAGTGACTCCAAGACCACTGCATCACTGGAAAACCCACCCATCGTGGATGATGAGTCAGTGTTGCAATCCTGAGGGCTGGAGATAACCCCCCACCAGTCAACCCCAAAGAAGGGAAGCACACACACAAGCTACCACCGGAAAATAACAGGAATTAACAATCGCTAGTCGTTAATATCGCTTAATATCAATGGACTCAATTCACCTGTAAAAAGACACAGGCAAACAGAATGGATATGAAAACAGGATCCATCCTTCTGTTGCATACAAGAAACACACCTCAACCTCAAAGACAGACATTACCTCAGAGTAAAGGGTTGAGAAAAAGATTTTCCAATCAAATGAACCCAAGAAGCAAGCCGGTGTAGCTATCCTAATATCTAACAAAATAGACTTCAGACTAAAATCAATCAAAAGGGACAAAGAAGGACACTTTATACTCATCACAGAAAAATTCATCAAGAGGAAATCTCAATTTTGAATATGTATGCCCTAAACACAAGGACATCCACATATGTAAAAGAAACATTACTAAAGCTTAAATCCCACATCAAACCCCACACACTAATAGTAGGAGACTTCAACAACCCACTCTCCCCAATGGACAGGTCAACCAGACAGAAACTTAACAGAGAAATAAGGGAACTAACAGATGTCATGACTCAAATGGACTTAATAGACATCTATAAAACATTTCACCCAAACACAAAAGAATATACCTTCTTCTCAGCACCTCGTGGAACCTTCTTTAAAATTGACTATATACTTGGTAACTAAGCAAACCTCAACAGATACAAAAAAATTGGAATAACCCCCTGTGTCTTATCAGACCACCATGGATTAAAGTTAGAATTCAACAACAACACTAATTGAAGGAAGCCTACAAACTCACAGAAATTGAACAGTGCTCAACTGAATCACTCCTGGGTCAAGGAAAAATTAAGAAATTAAAGATTTTCTAGAATTCAATGAAAATAAATGTACAACATATCCAAACCTATGGAACACTATGAAAGCAGTGCTAAGAGGAAAGTTCATAACACAAGTGCCCACATAAGAAAAGTGGAAGAAATCTCACACTAGCTAATTAACAGCACACCTGAAAACTCTAGAGCAAAAAGAAGCAGACTTGCCCAGGAGGAGTAGATGACAGGAAATAATCAAATTAAGGACTGAAATCAATATAATAGAAACAAAGAAAACAATACAAAGAATCAATGAAACAAAGAGCTGGTTCTCTGAGAAAACCAACAAGATAGACAAACCCTTATCCAAACTAGTCAAAAGGCATAAAGAGAACATCCAAATTAACAAAATCAAAAATGAAAAGGGGGACATAGCAACAGACACTGAGGAAATCCGGAGAATCATTGGTCTTACTACAAAAACCTGTACTCCACAAAATTGGAAAATGTAAAAGAAATGCACAATTTTCTGTATAAGTACTGCATACCAAAGTTAAATCAAGTCCAGGTGAAGTATTTAAATAGACCAATAACCTGTAAGGAAATAGAAGCTGTTATCGAAAAGCCTCCCAACCAAAAAAAGGCCAGGGCCCAGTGGTTTCAGCACAGAACACTACCAGAACTTCAGAGAAGAGCTAATATCTATATTCCTCAAATTGTTCCATACAATAGAATCAAAATGAGCATTGCTAAACTCTCCATGAGGCTACAGTTACCCTGATACTGAAACCACACAAAGATTCAACCAAGAAAGAATTGCAGACCAATCTCCCTCGTGAACATTGATGCAAAAATATTCAACAAAATACTTGCAAACTGAATCCAAGAACAATCAAAAAAAATCATCCACCATGATCAAGTTGGCTTCATCCCAGAGATGCAGGGATGATTCAACATATGAAAATCTATCAATGTAATCCACCATATAAATAAACTGAAAGAAAGAAAGAAATGATCATTTCATTAGATGATAAAAAAAAGCATTCAAAAAAATCCAACACCTTTTCATGATAAAGGTCTTGGAGAGAGCAGTGATTCCACTAAAATTAGGAACAAGACAAAGCTGTGCACTCTTTCCATATCTATTCAACATAGTTCTAGCTAGAGCAATAAGGCAACAAAAGGAGATACAAATTGGAAAGGAAGAAGTCAAACTTTCACTGTTTCAAGATGATATAGTATGCTCATGTCATCCCAAAAATTCAACATAGAACTCCTACAGCTGATAAACATCTTCAGTAATGTGGCAGGATACAAGATCAACTCAAAAACATCAGTAGCCCTCCTATATACAAATGATAAAGGGGCTGAGAACTTTCTATATAGGTTAGGATGACCTCAGTTCTCTTGTCTATAACTCCCAATCCCTGAGCTTACAGGCCAGTGCCACCATGCCTGGCTTTCTCGTTTTCCCTTTGAGCCACCATAAGGTAAACAGACATTTGCTGATACACACTCCAACCATACTACCCCAGTGTCAGAGCCATGCAGCCACACGTTGTCATCTGAAGCTGTAAGCCAAAATGAATGTTCCCTCTTGTTCCTGTGTACATAGGAAATGTCCTCCAGAGACTCCTGTGTTTGATCAGTCCACCAGACAGCAGCACTATTTGAGAAGGTCATAGAACCTTTAAGGGGTGGGGCTTAGCTGGAGGAAGCAGTCACTGGGCGGGGGGGGGGGGGGCAGGCCTTTAAAAATCAAGCCAGACAGACCTGCTTCCTGCTCTAGGCTCTGCTTTTGACTCTGAAATCTGAGGAAGCCACACTACCAGCCCCTACCACCCATGACCAAGGTAATTCCAATATCATGCCTGCCCCACCATGATGGACTGTACCCTCTCAAACCGTGAGCCCACAGAGACCCTTCCTCCATTGCCATGGTGATGAGAAGAGGAGATCTTGAGCCATGAGTCCTGACTTAAGACATCCCTGAATTTTAAACTGTGTTTCACCTTCCCTGATGTCTTTGCCCCAGAATTGGGTGGAATTCCCCAAGGTGTCACCCCAACCAACTCTGTCCCACACCTATCTCAACCGAGAGCCCCAGGAAGTTGTCCTCCAAACAGCCACCCCCTCCTTCCCTACTGACAGCCACCTGCTTCTGCAGTAGCGGCTCGTGAACCCAGAGACTGACAGCTGTCTTGTTTACATGCTTTATTGTCCCCGTCCTTCGCACATGTCAGGCACTTGTTCCCGACAGTCCAAGTCTTCTACTTCATGTTTTCTCAGAACAAACTGGGGGCAATATAGTCGGTATGGATGCCATCGATTAGCCCTTCCCCATTGTTGTGGACAAACCAGCAGACGACTTTCGTGCCAACCGTGGCGTCCTTCCTGTAATCTTTCTGGGAGCCCCTGGGAACAGAAGAAAAAAGAGTCGCTGTAATGCCCAATGTGAGCGACATGACTCTGAGCATCGAGGGCTTCCTGGCCCCACCTCCTAAGGGCTGAGATTATAGGCGTATGCCGCCATGCTGGCTTGAAGCTGAAGAACCGAGAGTTCTATTGTCAAGGATGAAGTCATGTGATTGTTCTTTCGAGGGGGCCATCTCTGAGCTATTCCTTGATTAGGAGGAGTCTAAAAAGGCCAAGATCTCAAAAAGAAATGAGGGTCCCCACAGAAATCAAGGGCCCACTAAACAGGTGGCATGCAAAGAGGGCTCTTCCCTCCTGCCTTGGTACTAGGTGGGGTGATGGTGTCAGAGATGCCACCTCACCTTGTGACAGTCAACTGATGACTCTTCACCACCATTGTGGCATCTGGCTTTGTGGGGTCAGAGCCTGGGCGGGTGTCAAACACTTCAAAGTCAAAGGGGTGGAAGAATTGACCTGGGAATAAAAACATTAGCTGTCAGCCTCTGCCTGTTGCCATGGTGATGTGGACAGCTGCCTTTCAGGATTGATGCAACGGCTGCATGGGCATGTTGTGAAGCGGGTACAGGGTGACTACATGGCTTTGTACATTCTATTTCTGGTGGTTCCGTGTGACTAAGCAGCCTGCAGTCTGAGCATTGCGTACCCAGCAGCCCATGTGTCTGCGCTGACATGCCGTGACTGTCCACCACGTAGAACCCTAGGAAGTCCTGGTGAACCGGGTGTTTCTTCCAAACCTGGTGTAGGACGATCACAAAGTTAACCCCATCTCCAAAGGATATCACCATATTCTTCTTCCTGTTGATTGTTACAGACAGCCTAGAAGAAAAGGGGAGGGTATAGACAGTGAGACGTAGCGACCATGGCACTAGGCATCGCAATCAAGGGCATTTCAGCAGCACAGGGCACCTAAGGGCACACAGATCCCAAACACTGCTCAGAGTCGGGATGAAGCTGCTGCAAATATGTCATCTGTGCCCTCCACAGAGTGGACCTCAGCACCTCTGTGGGCAGGAAAGAGGCCTGGGTCCAGCTCAGGCTCTGTGTGATCTTGGGCAGGCTGTACCCTCTCTGAACCTCAGGGGCATAGTACACTTGCCCTGCCCACTAAGCTCTAGGGATTGCAAAAACAGGAAAAGCTAAGAAGCATTGGGAATAGCAGGATCAGCAAGAGAAGAAGCAAATGTTACTTAGTCCTTCCCTCCTCCTCCTCCTCCCTTCCCTCCTTTTCCTCCTCCCTTCCTTCCCTTCTCCTCCTCCCTTCCTTCCCTCCTCATCCTCTCTTCCTTCCCTCCCTTCTTTCCTGCTTATTTTTAAAATATTTTAAGTAAAAAAAGATTTTTCATACAATATATTTTAGCATGTTTCCCCTCTCCCATCTCCTTCTAGATCTTCCCCACCCAACAATACGTTCTCTCCCTCCTTTCCTTCTGCATACA
Organism: Chionomys nivalis; assembly: GCF_950005125.1. Lineage (NCBI taxonomy): Eukaryota > Metazoa > Chordata > Mammalia > Rodentia > Cricetidae > Chionomys > Chionomys nivalis. The sequence continues at coordinate 25,317,254 of NC_080090.1, read as the reverse complement.
CACAAATAAATACGCAAAACCAAAATCAAAACAAATACAAACAAACAAAAGATCAATAAAAATGCTTAAACAAGAGATGACAAAACAAAGGATCCATAAACAAAACAAAATATGGATTTTGCTTTGGGGCTTTCCTGGAGTGTGGTTGGTGTACCCAGTGGCACTCTGCCAGACAAAACTGATTCTTCCTTTGCCACTGGGTATCAATCGCAAATAGCTTCTTGGTTAGGGGGTGGGACTTTGAGTCCACTCCCCCCTCTCAGTGCAGGACCCCATCTGGCTTGAACCTATGCAGGTCTTGCATGTGTTGTGAGTTCATATGCTAGGCTGGGACTCGCCATGTAACCCGTGCTGACCTGGAACTTGTGGCATCATCCTGCTTCTGCCTCCCATGTACTGGGATTACAGATGTTTGCCGTTACCCTCACCCAGCCTTTCTGTCTAGGAATGGGTTCTTGCTAGGGCTGGTAAAATGGCTCATTGCATAAATGTGCTTTTTGTGCAAATTGGATGGCCTGAATTCAAGCCCCAGGGCCCATATAACTCATGCAAAAGGAGAAGAAGAGCCGGGCGGTGTGGCGCATGCAGGGGGATCAGACCAGCCTGGTCTACAGAGCTAGTTCCAGGACAGGCACCAAAGCCACAGAGAAACCCTGTCTCGAAAAACCAAAAAAAAAAAAAAAAAAAAAAGGAAAGGAGAAAACTGACTCCACAAAAGTTGTCCTCTCTTACTTACCCACATGTATTGTGGCACACACACACAATAATAAGAATAATAAATAGAATTTTAGAAATGGAGTCTTTGCTGCCAAGGTTGTTCTTAAACTCGAATCCTTTGTCCTTAGGCCTCCCGAGCAGCCGTACTGTGTATGAGCACTATACTCGGCCTTCATCCACTTTATTTCATCCTCACTTCCCTCAAAGTGAGCCCTGCACACTGTTCGGGTACAAACTTTGGCTGACAGGGGTCCCAAGGATTGGTGCCCTATCCCATGGTCATCATCCTGTGGTAACTGAATCCAGGCCATCAGTCTCTCCTATGACTCCTGTGACTGTCCTGGAATTGGTCCAGATCCCTCCAGCGCTTTCCCCGCCTCCTCAGACTGCACTTGCCCTTGGAGATACAGTCAGAGAACTCACCCAGTCTGTGTGATCGTGACTGTGTCTAGCCAACTGAACGTGCTCAGTGCATCCCCATTGCCCAGCATGATCTTCTCTGTGGTCACCTCAATCCGAAAGTCCATCCAAGCATTGGTGATGCCCAGTTTGCCAAAATAGGTTTTCCCTGTCCTGGAGTTAGGGTTGCTTCCCTTGTCTCCAATGATCTGTCCGGTCACAGTGATGCCTACCAGGGGGGTGGGGGCAAGAAAAGAGGTTAGGGAGGTCCTCCAGGTCCATGCTGGCCTGCAGGGATGTCTTCCGCTTCAGCAAGGCATGCTGAGTGGAGGCTGAGACAGGGCCCCAAGGAAACACCAGGGTGTCAGGGCCAAATCCTGTTCTAGCAGGTCTGGGGCATGCTGCCACATTGTGGGTCTTCTCTCTTTCTTGGGTCGGGGGTGTTGTGAGAGGAGGAGCCGCTCCCTATGTACCGGCTGGCTCCACCCTCAGGATCAAGCTTCCCGTCCATTCTAAGCGCCATCTCTGCCGTCCGCTCTAAGCGCCATCTCTACCGTCCGCTCTAAGCCCATCTCCACCGTCCACTCTAAGCGTCATCCCTACCGTCCACTCTAAGCGCCATCTCTACGTCCGCTCTAAGCCCATCTCCACCGTCCACTCTAAGCGCCATCTCTGCCGTCCACTCTAAGCACATACTAAGTCTGGCTCTTTGGTAGCTCCCACCTCCTTTGTGCAGAGTGCTCTGCGCAGGAAGATGGATAATTACCAGGCAGAGGGAGGAGGACCCGGACCATGAGCACTCAGCCTGATAGAAGTTCCCCAGCCTGCAGCCCCACCTGTGACTGGGTCCTGAATAAGGTGCAGCACCGTGCCAGGCTTCTCATCAATGTTGAAGCAGATGGTGTCATTTTTTCCTGGGACTTGGATGATGAAGTGAGGATCCCCATCCACTGAGGGCACATCAGAAAGTGGACTAGCACCAAGAGCCCTTCCCTGTACCACAGGCCTTCCCAGGCCAACTGGCCCTGTGGGCAGGAGCAAGGCACCCAGAACCCTGAACCTTGACCAGGGAGGAGCCAAGGAACTCACCATAATAGTAGGGGGTTGAAGGAGACTGGTAGCCCGCTATGGAACAAAGGGAGACCAGACTGAACACAGCAAGCGTCCTAGAGAGACCTGGGGCCTCCACTCATAGTTTGGCTTATGTCTTTCCCATTTGACCCCCCTCAATTATTTCATTTCCTCTTTCCCCTTCACCATCATTCAGCCTCCCCAGGACACCTGGTCAATCTGCCTGTGACAGGTTGATTCGGACCCACTACCGAGGGGAACAGGGCAGGGCAAGCTCGCAGTGGTGGGCAGGGCGGGTTGCAGCATTTACTCACTCAAGTAGGCCATGGACGTGGTCTCTTGGGTGGCTAGTAAAACACCAAAGGGCAGACATGAGCAGTACCCAAGGGCTTCCCCACTCCCAGCCTTGTGCTTTCTGTTACCCTGAAGGCCACTGGTATCCACTGGGCTTTAACATTGGCAAACATGCCCAGGCAATCCCTTTACAGGGCTGTTGATATGACGAATGTCATTTTAATGCTATGAGCATGTTCTGAAATAACTAAAATGCAAATCTATTGCGTCATCGGCCTCCCTGCTGTGAGCAATGCAGTAGACCTCTGCCCCTACGCTTGAACTCTTCAGTCCAGATGGCATAGGGTGAGACCCATCCTATTGTGTCTGTCCTTGGTGGGTGGTAGCTCCTAACACACAGGAGCCAGCAATTGCTTCTAACAGGGCTTCCCTCAGGGGAATGATGTCCTAATGTATTTGTGCTCCTTAGAGATGCAAGAGGGCAGCTTGGCAGGAGCTGAGTCTTGCCCAGTGTTAGTGGGCCAGAGGGTACAAGGTTCTAATTTTACCGTGAAAGAAATGTGGAGTGCCCTGGTTCCCAGAGACCTTCAGCATGGGCTCTGGGTCCCAGATGAGTTACTGCTCGGTGAGACTTGTAAAGGACTCCTGTGCGGGTTGCTGGGAATCAGGCAAAAAGTGCTAAATACCACAGATCTCATTTTTGAAAATAATAGGACACTGCCATTGCCTGATCCATCTAGAGAGGGGAAGTAGGGCAGCCATCTTCAACCAAATGAATGGGAACCCTGAGATTCTGAGGAGTCAGCCTGAAAGCTCCCTTCAGCCTGTCTCCCCCCTCCCTCCCTCCTTCCTCCCCCCTCCCTCCTTCCTCCCTCCCTCCCTCCCCCCTCTCTCCACCTATCCCATGAAGCTTACCTTCTAATATGCAGGCACAGGCATTGGGGGGGGGGTGAGAAATACATTAGATATAAACCACTGACTGGGGCCATGGTAACCAATCAGAGTGGCCCATGACCTGGCTTAGAGCTAGCTTTGTCCCCATATGGTGTTCCTAGAACCAAGAACTCCTAGAAAACAAGGACTGTGGAAAAAGAGGTCTTTGATTCCCCATGCCTCTGAGTGCCAGAGTCCCCATGAGTCTACCATACACATTTGGAGCTCCCCTGGGGAGTAGTCTGGGGTCTTGTGGAGGATTTTTGGTCTCAGATTCCAGTTCTTAGGGCCTCTTTTTCTCACAGATCTCACTCAGGTCCCTGGTAGTTTGTTTCAGGTATAAATTTGGGGTTCAAAGCACCTCTTGCCTAACTGAACCCTCCTGTGCTGTGGCTGACGGTCCTTCCTTGGCATGGCCTAGACGTGTGCTCACTCGGCTTACCTCCCTTGGGAGACAGAGAGACTCTGGCCCACACCCCATCATCTGCTGCCCTTCACTCTTGCCACACCCCTTCAGAGGCTCCCAACCTGCTCCTCTTCTAAAGGTCTGGTTCCCCAGCCCAGCCAGTTCCTCTGCTGGATTCTAGGGCCCAGGGTCTTAGAGAGGGGGTTCTAGATTCTGGCCTCCTCTCCCTGTGCCCACCTTCCCCAGGCTTGTCGGCAATGGATGTCTGGTCCTCATTGTCCTCAGGCTTGGTCACCACCATGGAGGTCAGTGGGGTCACAAAGTGGTACTTGAGAGACAGCTCCAGGGCCTGGGCTGTGAGGTTCTCCTTCTCCTCCCCATGGGCATTCTTGCTAAGAGGAGGAACAGTTCAGAGTGAGCCTAGAACACACCTGCTGCTTTTACACACACTTCCCCAACCAGACCAGAATCTCCAAGGACAGCTCAGGAATGGCCCCCTCCCCCACCACACACACACACACACACACACACACACACACTGCCCACATTGTTGGTCCTGCTCAGTGGAACTCACTGGGGAGAAATACCGGTTCCCCAGCTAGTTTCCTGAAGCGTTTGGGCAAATTCTTTCCTCTCTAGGAGTCAGTTTCTCCACCCATAAAATGCAAGGGACTTGGAATGGCTACTGTTATAATCACTCATGATAACTGCACGCTGAGCACTTGATCTGGGCCAAGTTTGCTGGAGTTTCGTGGCTTCGTTCTTCCTAAAGAAACTCTTGCATTGCCCTCACTCCACCCTCTGGGTGCTGGGGCTTCTCACCGTCGACCTAACCCTCTTCCTCCACTCACTGCTGTTCAACCTCCTTATCACTGGGGAGTGCTGATGGGGGACAGCAAGAGCTGAGGGCCCCCCTGCCCTAGAGGACCCTCCAGCCTCTGACCTTGGCAGTGTTTGCCTGCTTGAAATGGCGAGCAGGGGTAGGACACAAGGAAACATGTATTTTTGTGGTGGAGGACCGGCCGACTCACCGTTTCTCCAGTAACTGCTCAATAGTGAGGTAGGCCCAGAGCCGCTCAATGTAGTTCCCAAAAATGTAGCCTTGCTCCTTCACAGCGGCATCCATTTCCTTCATGTCCACCTCCTCTGTGAAGGTCAGGTCGTTCAAAGCCTAGGTAGGATAGGAGCAATAAGGGACTTGAGAGTTGGATGGTGGAGTTGTCCGGGCCAGGCTCAGATGCCCCTCCTGGGGTCCAGCACACTGCAGGCTCAGTTCCCACTCACCCCATGACCCTTCACATCTGCTTTGAAGTTGTCCATATGGCTGTCCACCAGACGCCCCGCTACAACGATTTCAGAGCCGTCATAGAAGTGTGGGTAATTGCTTTTGGTGAGATCCAGGATGGCGTTCTCGGGATATTCCACTTCCACGTTCATCAGCAGTGGGTTAGCAACCTCCTCGTAGAAACCCTGGTAGTCAGGTCAGGACCAAGTCATTTTAGACCCACCAGGGTAGGCGTGGAGAAGCCCGAGGTAGATCGGTTCCATAGATGCTACCAAGCAGTATTTAGTCCCCAAGGGTTGAGCTGCTCTTTTCCCCGATCTTCTTTTTTTTTTTTCTTCTTATCTCTTCCCCCAACCCCCAGACAGGGTTTCTCTGTGCAGTCTTGGCTAGCCTGGAACTTGCTCTGTAGATCAGGCTGGCCTCAAACTCACAGAGATACACCTGCCTCTGCCTCCTGAGTGCTGGGATTAAAGGTGTGCACCACCACCGCCCAGTATTGATATTTACTTCTAAATGGCCCTGTCTGTGCCCTTGGAGTCTAGGGGAGCACTCTCTGTCCTCCCTCTCTTAAAGACAGGAGAGAACAGGAGCAAAGGACAGAATTCTTTGGAAAAACAAAACAAAACAAAAAAACATTAGCCAGAGAAAGCGATGTGTATCAGAGAGCCAAGCTCCAGGGTCCCCTACAAGTGGGGGTGCTGCCAACCAGCAGGGAAGGTGGCTAGCTCGCTTCAGAGTGAACAGTGAGACACGCATTTGGCTAGCAGATATTTTTAAAGATTATTTTAGCATAGAAAGATCTGTTATAGGTCGAATTGGCACTGCATCCCCAAAGCGCTCTTGTTTCCCTAATCCTCAGACTACAACCTTATTTGGAAGTAAAATCTTTACAAAGATAATCCGATGATGTCATGAAGTTGGGCCCTCGTCCAGTGTGCCTTGTGTCTTTTTTAAAAGAGGAAATTGAATGCAGACACACAATGAAGGAATGCCTGGGAAGGCCCAGGGAAAAGAGGACCACAACGAGTCAAGAATAAAGTCTAGAGGCTGGAGAGATGGCTCACTGTCTAAGAGCACCAGCTGCTCTTCCAGAGGACCTGGGTTCAATTCCCAGCACCCACATGGCAGCTCACAACTGTCTGAAGCCTCAGTTTCAAGGGAACTGACAACTTCACAGGGCATACACGCAGGCAAAACACCACTGCTCACTAAATAAAAATTTTAAAAAATATTTTTAAAATGAATGGAGACCTATACAGACCTCTCCCTCAGAGGGAACCAACCCCTGTTGCCTTGATCTTGTAGCCTCTAAGATGGGGAGACACGTGTTTCTGTTGTTTGAGTCACCTCATCAGTGGTCATATACTTTTTATGACAGACTCAGTAACCACGGTCCTGTGCAATATTTGAGCGTATTTACATAAACAATGCTCATTGCTTTTGAGACGTATATGTTTTACTGGATGTCTTATGTTCGATCTGCCAGGCTTGCAAAGGAAGCAGCTCTGTGTTATGGAGATTAGAACTAGAGGCAGCGGGAGGCAGATTTCAAGCGAGAAAGCGCCCTCTAAGATCTGAAATTGCAGCATGGTGGGAAGAGCTGCCTGAGAAGCAGCACATGAGGTAAAGCGAACCTGCAGCTGCAAATTGGCATCAGAGTCTTCATAAATGCGCCGGGCAAGCCCATGGTTCTGCAGGGCCATAGTCTCCAGGAAGTTATAATTCAGATTTTTGCCAAAGCCCAGGTTATACAAAGGGAACTCGCCCCCGATGGCATTCCGGACGTTCTCCTGAATCTTTTCAGGTCTGCTCTCACCTGTAGAAAGCGCTGTTCATTCTGGGGACCTGAACACCTCCTCTGTCTGGGGAGATCTGCACATCTAGTAGGGTGCCTTGGCAAAGAGAGGCATGTACCTGCCTTTGAGGGGCTCACAAGATGCTGAGGGACCCCACGAAAAGATGTCTAAGGTCTTGTAGTGAGCCAACTCCAGAGTTGAGAAGGCAGGCAGGCACTCACCTTGGGTTCAAACCTCCCTCTCCCTCACCGGTATTGGCATCCCCGTCTGTCAACATGATGAGGATGGAGGTGCTCCTCTCTGGGACAAGGTTCCGCTCCCGGGCATCCTTCAGCATATGGATGCCCCTCAGCAGCCCATCATTAATGTTGGTCACTGTATATAGACAGAAAGACAGAACCATTGGGTGGGGTGTCCTTGGGGTGCCAGTACACAAGGCTGTTGAGGTGACGAAAAATGGGACAGTACCAATGAGAATGCCCTTGTACCAAGGACTGTGTCAGCCAGTACATAGAAGCACTCAGTAAACGCTGGCATAAGTGGATGAACAGTATAGATTTTCACACAGGCATCAAAGGGTGCTAAGAAGCTCTTAGGCACGGATTATTATATAGCACCTTAGCAACCAGTCAGGCGGAGTCACCAGGAGGGAAAGGAGAGTGATAGAGATGGCATAGGTGGTCTCCATAGGAAACGGGCAGGAAGGGTTCTCTGTGGCCCTACCACATTGAGACCTGTGAGTTCCAGGTGGGAGTTCCAGGATCATGGTTAGAAATGCTAAGAAAGGGTCTCCCTAGGCTGCACAGAAGTCACCCTGATGTTGTGTCTCCAAGCCTGAGGTCTACCTCCAAGGAAGAGACATGCCAGACACGGACTGGTGCAGAGAAAGGAACGGGTAGATACACATCTGTGCTCCCCTGACCCTTACTTCCTTGATCACGGATATTCTTCACAAATGCCCTGGCCATCTCAAGGTTTGCAGGGGAGGCTTGAACTAGGGTATCTTTCCAGGTGGTCACATCACTGCTGAACAAAATGAAGTTCAGATAGTCATCTCTTTTCATGTCATCCAGGATTTTGAGGAGGGCGTCTCTGGTCTGGGGGAGAAGGAGAAAAATAAGCCATAAAGCTGAGGCTTGAGACAGGAGTGAGCGAGGTCACTGCCGAGCCTAGACTGACTGTGCTGCTCCTGCTGTCTTCATGAGGAAGCATTGCCCAATGCCCCCAACTCCTGGTGAAAGTGGGTAAAGGCTTGGCATAGTCTTATATTCTGTCTCATTCCTCCTTTTCCACCAGAAACACTAACATTTTCCCACTTAAGAAAAAAAGCATCTCCCAGCCTGGTCTACAGAGTAAGTTCCAGGACAACCAGAGAAGCCTTGTCTCAAAACAACCAAAATCAAACCAAAACAACACCCCCCCCCCAAAAAAAAACCAAAACAACAACAAACAAAATCTCCTCTCACATTTCTACACCCCAGCACTGCTTTAGATGTGGGGAAGGGTTGGGTGGGCGCAAACCTGCTCGATTTTCCGACCATACATGGAACCGCTGACATCAATCACAAAGACTATGTTCTTAGGCACCACTGGAAGGCCTTTTGGTGCAAAGAAGTGCACGAAGTAGCCATTGACGACCTGCAATGGCAGGAGAGAGATGTGGGCCAATGCCCATTTAACAATGCCTCTTCTTGCAAGCAGAAGTCAGAGGTTTGCCACTGGAGGGAAAAATGTCCCATTTCCCCTCTCCAGAAGATGCAAAGGATCTGGTGATAAAGATGGAGGAGAGGGATGTAGCTGCAGCCCCTTAGGACCACAGCCTCTGCCCATCATGAATATGGATTAGCAAGGCTGATGGAGCCATGAACCTATACCTGCACATTGCCTGGAGACTCTCTGTTCACGTCATAGACAATGGTGAAGTCCCCATTGAGGAGGGAGTCTGCACACGTTGGGCATGAGCGCTGTTGGTCTAAGCTGGGCTTAAAAGACACACGCCCCTGGGAAGAGGAAGGAAGAATATTTTCCAGTTTGGTTAAGGCTCCCCACTGATAAACAGGGAAGAAAAAACCCTCCCGATAATAGAAGTGAGGGTTTGGCGCATGAATCAGGTGCTAACTCCTCATGGATTAAGCCACTCCCATGCCTACCTGCTGAATCCCTCCCTTCCTTGGCTGATCAGAACCTGCCCAGAGAAGGGGTGGTTGATGTTTTCATTTAGCCTTTCCCCTGTCTTTTGACTGTCTCAGCTCAGCACCAGAAGTTACTGGGGCATGGGACTGTTGCTCCGTATGAGAGAACTTTGTGTTGAGTGGTTTTGCACTTGGAGTTGGTACCCAGAAGAGAAGGATGAGTGTGGGGAAGAGAGCATTAGAGAGAAGGGGGCTAGGACCACACCCTGGAAGCCAGCAGCTCTCCTGAATGCAGGCTCTGGGAAAGTCTCTCTGGAGAGCATGATGACTGGGATTTGCTGTTTATATTTTCTCATCCACTTCCCATCAGCCCTTCCAGGGCAGGGCTCTGTGACTGGAGCCAATGTCCAGCAGCAAGAAGGGCATTCTCCTTAATGCGCCATCCCTTAATGTGGAGTCAGCAAAACTCGCCCCAGGTTCTTGATCTGCATCCCCTTTCCTGTCCATTTGTCATATATAAATGGCTTCCTTCCCTCTTTGTTCTGGTAGATCTGAGATTCCAAATCTTGTAGCAGATCAGCATCAGCCCCCTGCCTCCAGTATCCTCCCTGATGACCCAGTTGACTGGGACAGATCACAGATACCCCTGGCATGCTGAAATCAGCAAAGTCAAGGCCTAGGTCCTACCCCCTGCACCCCAAGCCCCAGAGATATCTACACCACCTTTTTCCCTGAGAAGGACTTGGTGAGGGCACTTCCCAGGAGGTCATTGGTGATGAATGAAGCCTCAGCATCCAGCATACTGATGCCCTGAGGCTCGAAGATGTGTGCATCAATCTGAAATGGCCAAATGAAGGAGATGTCATACTGGGGCAACACAGAGGTCTGGAACACAGTCATGGTATTTGCTTTTCCTTTTAGCCTTGATGGAGGTAACGTGGACCGGTTACAAGTATTCCAGAAGCGCTTGCCACACAGTCCTCAAGAGCCCCAGCACCAAAGCCTCCTCCCCTCGGTTCCCAGTGGCTGTGGAAGAAAAGCCATCCCAAACCCGTTGGCCAAGTATAGGAACCAGGACTTAGAGATGCATCCTTGGCTCTGCTCTAAGATTTGCCCCTCCTCCTCCCACTCCCACTGTGGTTCCAGGCAGGGATGAAGGATGAATCAGGAATGGCTGATTACCTCAAAGTGTCTGACCAGTTGTTTGGGCTGGACCTTAATGTACATCTCGTACTTGCCCTTGTGCCTCTTAAGCAGTTCTTCATAGGTTAGCTCAAAGGTGACCTTGCTGCCAGCAGCCACGTTGACGGACACTGTGAATTTCTCCAGTTTTCTCCCAGAGGCCCTGGGTAGGGTACAAGACAGTGCTTAACTCAAAGACTTCAGGAACCTATCATTCCTCCGCCCTGGGTTCAAGTCTCAGCTCTTGGGTTAGAGACCTCCCTATCTATTCTAAACCTCGTCTGCTTTAAAATGGGATCTTCTGAGGATACACGCAGTTTGCTATCCCAGTAATCACAGCTGTTTGCTTCTATCAAGGCCCAAGGTCCACACGTACTTGACCAAACCAGCTGTCTTGCCCTGAGACACAGCCTTTTCATATTGCTTCTTGGCAAGTTCCTTCTCCTTGATGTTCCCAGGGTAGGTGACACCGTCAATGGTCCTACAGATAAAGAGTTTGGGGGAAGGGCTGTCACACTGGGCCAAATACCCCTCAGGAGGTAGAGCCAGCAGCTATGGCGGTACCCACAGGGTGAAGTTGGTGATGAAGGCTGTCTTGGGCAGTTCCACATCAAAGGAAACCTCCTTGGCCGTGTCTGCACGGTTGACAGCCCTCGTGGTGACAACATTGTGAGCAAAGCGGGAGGTCACCTTGCAGCTGATCTTGGTGCTGTAGACCTCAATGCCATCGACCACCTGTGGGGCAGGTGGGCAAAGATGGCTGGTAGTGACCCGCCAGTCTGCACTCTGCAAAACCCAGCCGCCAGCCCTGCTATTTCCCTTCCAAATGCTCCCGGGTGGGCTCTGAAGTCCTGGGGTCCCTTAGTTCTCCCAGTCCTCCACACTGGAAGTCTGGACAGTGTCCTTTGTCCCACATCCAGCTGGGACAGTGCTCATGCCCCGCCTCCTTGATGCTGTAATCTGCACCCAGATGCAGCCAGTGAGAGCTTAGAAAAGCCCAGCTTCGAGCAGGCTTTCCCAGAGCTCCCTTTGCCCTGACCTAGATTCCCCTTGAAGGGTCCTGCCTCTCTGTATGGGTCTTGTGTTACACGAGGCTCACTGGGCTGGGGCCATAAGCTGTTTTCTGGCTCCGGGGGTTGCTGCCATTTCGATCTGTGCCTTCAGCAAGTAAGCAACGCTCGGTTCTGCCCCTCCCACCCAGGCTGTATTTGCTGGAATTTCTTACCCCTTCTGGGAGGCTCCGCTTCTGTAAACATAAAGACAAACAGAGAGATCAGGACAAACCTGAGGCTACCAACGGCCTGGGAGCAGGTTCCGGGCTAGGGCCAGGTCTCAGAGACACGGGACCTTCCAGGCCATGTGTTAGAAAGAGACTAGGAATAGACTGAGAAAGGGGTATGTCACCAGGTTCCTTACGGAGAGGTGCTAAATCTGACCCTACACTGTCTCAGGCTCTGTACGCCCCCAACTCACTCTGCCTCCCATTCTGCTCCCCCTGGCCCTGGTCCCTCTAGTTAGCTTCCCCGAGCACCTAGCCACTCATCAGGCTCAACTCAGCATTTTGTCAAGACAGGCCTACCCTTTCACAATCCATCATCCATTCGACAGATGGGGAAACTGAGGCCCAGGAGTTTGAAAAGCTCTACTCGGGGTTAAACAGCAAGCTAGTTTATCAGTCAAATCTGTAGCTCCATTCTCCAGAATTCAGAGTTGTCCCAGTAATACAGTGTTCAGTCCTCAGCCTCCTCCCTGCACCCCCAGCTTAGGGGCTTGGATGAGCTTTTTTTTTTTTTTTTTTTTTTTTTTTTTTTTTTGCCTATTTGACCCTCAAAATTCTGCTATCAAATGGAAAGTTAGACTCACCTCTAGCAGCCGGAGGGGGCTTCTTGGAAAGCCAGAGGTCTCCAAGCCAGAAAGCAGGGCCAAGACAAGGCAGGGCCACCACATAGTCACCATTGCTAAGCATACAGGAGGCCTGGCCTGCTTTCCTTATATACTCCAGCCCAGTGTTTTCCAGGCAGGGTGAATGACCTGCAGCGTGGGGCCAGGGCAGCGGAGGCACACAGCAGCTCCGGGAACTGGGGGGTGGTGGAGCAACCACCCAGGGGGACTGTATGAAGAGGACCCAGTTGGGATAATAAACAGTGTTGGGGCTTTGCTTCTGACACTGTGGAGTCTGGAGGCCCTCGGGAAAGCAGACGCTGTGGAAACAAGTGGCTGCTGGCCTCCTCGGGCGGGGGGGGGGGTGGGGGGGTGGTGGCTGAAGATGGCATGAGCTGCGTTTAGAAGAGCTGGCAGCTCCACATCTAGGTCTCAAGGCTTTTGTCCTTGCCACCCACATTGCCCCTAGACTGGGCCTGAATCCCAGTTCCAGCCCTCGCAAGGCAGCCACCCTCCAGATAGACCCCCCCATGGCGGAGCCCTTTGCTTCATTACCTGATGTGGTTGCCAGGGACCCATGAACAGAGCAAATCCTCAGGCCTGTGACCTAGCTCTCTCAGAGATCTGACTCCAAATTACTTTTCTGAGTTTATTCTCCCCCATTGGCATCTTTACTGCAAGGACCGTCCCTTCCTTCTGCCTGTCCAAGGGCCTTGGTATCCTCTTCCTTATTAGACCAAATGTGCTTTTAATTTAAAAAAAAAAAAATCAGTTCTGGATGGCTCTCAGACCATCAAGTCCTAGTTAAGTGGCCATTATAGCATGGTGGCATATTTCATTTTTAAGGATATATTTTATTTTAATTATGTGTTATGTGTCCATTTGTCTGCATGGGGGTATGTTCACACGAGTGTAGGTGCCTGTTCCTGACATGGGTGCTGGAGACAGACTCAAGTCCTCTGCAAAACCAATACAAAGTCTTAATCCCTGAGCCATTTCCCTGGCCCCAGCAGGCCCTCTGGGAGTCCATTCAGTTACCTTGTGCTGAGATTTGTGTGATCAAGTCTCAGTATCCCTTCCTGGACAGGACAGGCCCCGTTATGCTCATTCTGTGCCTCAGGACCCTGCCAGCATCTTGGCACTTCAGAAAATATCAGTCTTTCCGCATGAGGGCTGAGACCTCTTGAACTGCACCAGGATCCTGCCAGCCTCCGGCCTCTTCGGGACACACGCCCCACACGCCCACCCACCAGACTCTGGCCTCTTCGGGACACACATGCCCATCCACCAGCCTCCAGCCTCTTCGGGACACACATGCCCATCCACCAGCCTCCAGCCTCTTCGGGACACACATGCCCATCCACCAGCCTCCAGCCTCTTTGGGTCATGTGCCCCCATGCCCACCCACCAGCCTCTGGCCTCTTCGGGACATGCACCCCACATGCCCACCATACCATGACTTCTCTGCACACCCTCCGTATGCCGAGTGGAGCAGACCCTTGTCTTCCTGGGCTGAGGCCGCCATGTTATGGATGGTGCCATGTCCTCAGCCGAAAGCTCTGGGCCTGACTATCAGACTTACAGAGCTCTGGCTGCAGAGAGAGACAGCCTAAAGCAGAAACTGAGACTAAACTACAGGAAGCTTTAGTCTGATGCTTGTAAGTGACAGGAGACATAGAGCAGTGACAGGGCTACCAAGTCAGCAAAGAGGGTGAGTGACAGGGGCCACTCCTGGACCCTGCCGAGCAGCCCTGTTCTTAAAAAAAAAAAAAAAAAACACCAACACCTGGGATGGAGAGAAGGTACAAAACCAGGTCTCTTCTTGGCTCTGGGGATGTCCTGGTCCCATGGCCATTTTCAGCGCCTGCTAGCCACTAGGCTTGAGGTTGAGGTGAGGCTGGTTTTCAGTGGTTCCTCTTCAGCACCCACAGCTACCTGTGGGTCCTTTCCCTGCCTCTTTCATTCGAACCACCAATTCCTCCCTAGACACTTGCAGCAAGGGAAGAATGGCCTTTCGAAATAGAAATTCTATAGCTGCTTAAGAAGGGCAACCAAAAAACTGGAGAAAACCAGAATCACGCAAAATTAAAACTATACAGACTCCATTAGATTTCTAGGCTTTTTCAACTGCTCATTCCTCAGGAAGGGAAGATGAGCAGGTTGACCCAGCTAGTTGGCAGTCCTGCTTTCCCAGAATGCCTTTGAGGTAAATTGATTTCTCAACCTCCAGTGAACCCCCACACACACACACACACTTGCTGTTGAAGGACTCTGCGTCCCGCAAGCTGGAGTAGCCTTTGAACTCAGAATCTATAACAGCTAATACTGTGACTTTGACAAGATCTGGAGTCACTGAGAGACAAGCCTCTTGAGGTACCAGTCAAGGATGATCAAGGCTAGGCTAGTGGAGGTGAGAAGACCCACGTTAGATGTGGACACGGCATTCCATGGGCTGGGATCCTGGGCTGAATTAAAAAAAAAAAAAAAAAAAAAAAAAAAAACTGGGCACCAAGCAGACTGCTCACTGCCTCTGCCTCTGGAGGCAGTGTGACCAGCCACCTCCTACTCTGGCCGCCATATGGTCCCTGACTCTGAACTGTATCTCCTTGAAGTGTAAGCTAAAATATACCATTTCCGCCTTAAGTTGCCTTTGTCAGGGTATTTTATCACAGAAACTGTTGTGTGACAGACTTTTCCTGAGAAGACACAACACACACAAACACAACTACTCACTACAGATAGATTGCCTATGACAAACCGAAGAAAGGGTATTACCAAAGTCCAACTTGATGAACCAATGAGTTTTATTAGGGTTACGTACAGGAGCAGAAGTGGCTCATAGACAGCTACATCTTCAAAGCCTGCTCAGCTTTGGTAGCAGTTCACAAAAGCTAGAAACCTGGAGCACACTGCACAGCCTTAGGGCAGATAAACAGGTTGGCGATTGTCCTTCCCTATGGGCTCAGCTGATCTCTGGTTCTTCCAGGCTGCTTGTCTTGTCTAAGAGTGACTCTAAGGGTCTATTGCTTATATACTATGGTGGTTGGAGTGAGAATGGTCACATAGGCTCATATATTTGAATACTTAGTCACCAGAGAGTGGAACTGTTTGAGAAGGATTAGAAGGTGTGGCCTTATTGGAGGAAGTGAGTCACTGGGGGTGAGCTTTGATTTTTTTTTTAAATATTTATTTATTTATTATGTATACAATATTCTGTCTGCATGTATGTCTGCAGGCCAGAAGAGGGCACCAGACTTCATTACAGATGGTTGTGAGCCACCATGTGGTTGCCGGGAATTGAACTCAGGACCTTTGGAAGAGCAGGCAATGCTCTTAACCACTGAGCCATCTCTCCAGCCCGAGCTTTGATGTTTTAAAAGCCCCCACCAGGCCCAGTGTCTCTCCTTCTCTCTGCCTGTTCCCTATGGATCAGGATGTAGAGCTCTCAGGTACTGCTCCAGTGCCATGCTTGGCTATTTCCTTCCATGATGACCGTGAACTAACCCTCTAAAACTGTAGGCAAGCCCCCACTTCAGTGTTTTCTTTTATGAGTTGCATCAGTCATGGTTTCTCTTCACAGAAACAGAACGGTAACTAGGACATATATTCCTGGAAAGGGGGAGCCCTAGTGAATCTGGTGAGGTCCAGGGACTTCCTGAAGCTATTTTGAGTTGGTTGCTTCTTTTCTGAATGAGCTTCCCTGCAGCACAGAGTGTTTCCATCACAGAGGAATTGTTACACAGCATTCCACTATGTGGAAGAGTATTTGCAGGTATAAAAGATCTAAAATTGAGACTTCTACCATGCTTCCAGAGGACTATTGAGGCCTGTATGTCCAGTCAGAGCAATGTACAGCAGGGTCAGAATTCCTGCAAGAAGGCCTTAAGAAACCAGCCTGAAGCTCTATGGGAGAAGCCTAAGCTGCAACGGAGCTTCCAGGATATAGGACGTGCCAAAATGACAAGGTGTTTACCAAGGAAATCTGTATGCATGTGGTGGACCTGACTCAGCAGAGACACTGTATGTGCTGCAGGCAGTGAAGCTGGAGAGGTAGGGTTGCCTAAACCCTTTAGTGCCCAGATGATCCTGTCTTGATTCGCAGGTGCCAAATATGGGCTCCAGGGTTTAGTGTTTTCCCTGCTGAGTTTTGGTCTTGCTCTGGACCAATCTTTCCTTGTTGTTACTCCATTCTGCCCCGTGGAATAGGAGTGTTCATTCTGTGCCATCAAATACTAGAAGTACAAGACTCATTTTTTATTTTATAGGAGTACATGGTTAGGAGGTTGCCTTGAGTCTCAGAAAGGATTGTGGACTTTTAAATAGTGTTGATACTGTTAAAGCCTGGGGACTTTTAAAGTTGAGCTGAGTGCATTTTGCATTGAGATGTCTGTGAGCCTATGAGAACAAAGGGGAGGAAGGTTATGTGTTAAAAATGATGCATCCAGGTGCCAGGTTAACAGGGGTAAACTTGTCACAATTCTTATTGTGAATCTGACCTCATCTACGATCACTGAGGAGACAAGTCACTGGGCATGCATGTGATATAATATCTAATTTAGATTAGCCTCTGGGGATGCCTATGATATAATATTTAGTTTAGGTTAGGCCCTAGGCATGCCTGTGAGGAGCATAGGTTAGCCCCTGGGTATGCTTGTGATGTAATATCTAGATTAGGTTAGGTTAGATATTAACCTAATCTCTGAGCGTGCCTGTGAGGGATTATCTATATCAGGTTAATGGAAGTGGAGGTCCCCACCTTAAATTGAGTGGTACTATACTAAAACATGGGCTGGGTTTCTCAATTGAATAAAAGGAAAAAGATGAGTCAGGTGTTCACCACTTGGCTTTCTGACTGCAGATGCCTACTGCTTCTGCCATCATGCCTTCTCTGCCAGGATGGACTATCTCTCCTGGAACTGTAAACTAAAATCAATTTTCCTTCCTTATAATGATTTTGTCACAGTAATGAGCCCATAATGCAATATCTGTGTTACTCAAAGCCAAGCTTTGTCCAACCTGGGTCCCCATGAGTTTTGTTTGTTATGGGGACTGGGCAGAAGAGGAAGATGTAGAAACTGTTAACCAGACTGAGCCCATCACACGTAGGGCAGATGTTTCCCCAAGGCAGGGAGTGTTGTCTTAAAATGAAATGTTTCATTTTAAGAGTCTTAAGACCAACCCAAAGAAAGCAGCCTTAACGGGACAATTTTAGATAGTATAAGGAGACAGTGTGGTGCTGTTTTAGGCCCCTGAAAACCCAGCTTTGGAAAGCGACTGTCTCTGTCCTCAGGATGGACCATAGAGGTCCAGCTATCACAGGCTGCCATCCCCACAAGGAAATGTCACTGATGGGAGGGTCTGCGGTGCCTGCTCCTGTAAGATTTCCTCAGACCCCAACTCTACCAGCAAATGGTCTTCATGTGTTCATGCTGCTACCCAGCATGCTTTGCCCGTTTACCTCCTTACTGACTGGAAGAGTCACACAGGGCACATCTCTGACATGCTTGGTGTCAGTCAGCATGAGCTGAAGACCCAGCTTTGTCATTCGTAAGTGGAGGAACTTCCTTTTTGGTTTTATAAGACAGGGTTTCTCTGTGTAACAGCCCTAGATGTAATGGAACTAGCTCTGTAGACCAGGCTGGCTGGGCTGGGTACTTTCTTTTTTTTCTTTCACCATTGATGGAGAAAACAAGATATTCCATGACAAAAATAGATTTAAACAATACCAATCCACAAATCCAACCTTATAGAAATTACTAGAAGGAAAACCTCAACCCAAGGAAGCCAACAACACACACAATAGCACAGATGTCTGACAACCCTCCACCAACACAACTCAAAGAAGGGAAACACACAAACACTACCACCAAAAAAATAACCGGAGTTAACAACCACTGGTCATTAATATCGCTTAATATCAATGGACTTAATTCACCTATAAAAAGGCACAGGTTAAGAGAATGGATACAAAAACAGGATCCAACATTCTGCTGTTTACAAGAAACATACCTCAACCTCAAAGACAGACACTACCTCAGAGTAAAGGGTTGGGAAAAAGTTTTCCAAGCAAACGGACCTAAGAAACAAGCGGGTGTGGCCATCCTAATATCTAACAAAATTGATTTCAAACTAAAATCAGTCAGAAGAGATGGAGAAGTACACTTTATACTCATAACAGGAACAATTCATCAAGATGAAGTCTCAATCCTGAATATCTATGCCCCTAATATAAAAGCACCCACATATGTAAAAGAAACTTTACTAGAACTTAAATCACACATCAAACCCCATACACTAATAGTAGGAGATTTCAACACTCCTCTCTCACCAATGGACAGGTCAACCAGACAGAAACTTAACAGAGAAATAAGAGAACTAACAGATGTAATGAATCAAATGGACTTAACAGATATCTATAGAACATTCCACCCAAACAGGAAAGAATATACCGTCTTCTCAGTCCCTCATGGGACCTTCTCGAAAATTGATCACATACTTGGTAACAAAGCAAACATCCACAGATACAAAAAATTGGGGGACTTTCAATAGGTCATTAACCTCTGTTTCCTCCACTGTTAATCGGAAGCTCTGGGTTAGTTGTGATGACCTTCACTGCCAGAGCATCTCTGGGATCCTGGGATGCATGAAGCAAGGGCTCAGTCAGGGGATTCAGAGGATGCGGAGCCAGCCAGTGGCAGAGAACAAAGCACAGCCAGAGCTCATGGGTTTTCCTTCCACTCTGCATTGGTAGTGATGTTTCATTTGTATTTTAGTAAATAAAGCTTGCCTGAAGCTCAGTGCAAAGCGGCCACACTAGTCAGCCATAAAAGCCAGGCAGTGGTGGTGCAGGCCTTTAATCCCAGCACTAGAGAGGAGTATAAAGCAGGATAAGAAAGGAACTCACTATTTTTTCAATCTAAAGATTTCTTAGAGGTAAGAGTTCTCCAGTGGCTGGTTGTTTTACTTTTCTGATCTTCAGATTGAACCCCAATATCTGTCTCTAGGATTTTATTAATCATGCTGCATTTGGCACCCATGTTTAGGGTACGAATTCACACACAAAAAAGGCTCTTTACCTGTTATGGCTTAGCCTCTCTGAAAGTCTCCAGCTGCCACCAAAATTCCAGAAGCACCTGGGCTCCAAATGCCACAAGACTCACTGGCTCTAAACTGCCTGGTTCTGCCTTCAGGCAGCCCCCCCCCCCCCATACACATATGCTTTTTTCCGGAACCCCTGTGTGTTTTTTAGATACCAGCGCTCTCTCACTCTCTCTCTCTCCCTCTCCACCATGGGTTGCAGGCTCTCCCTTAATCCCCTTCTTGGGTTGCTGCCAAACTAGGTAACTGCTTTGAAATCCAATTAGGCTTTTACTGTTCTATGCAGCAGCAATAAGCCTCACGTCTTCATCAACTTTGTCGGTAGATTTGGCAAGAAAATTGGAAATTCTTAAAGGGAGGAATTAGTTATAAGAGAGAGGGTTGGAGAGATGGCTCAGAAGAGCATTGCCTCTCTTCCTAGAGATCCTGAGTTCAATTCCCAGCAACCACATGGTGGCTCACAACCATCTGTAACGGGGTCTGGTGCCCTCTTCTGGCCTGCAGGCATACACACAGACAGAATATTGTATACATAATAAATAAATAAATAACTATTTTTTTTTAAAAAAAGAGAGAGAGTTTTTTCCCACATTAAGAAAATGGGAAGCACCATTACAATGGAGGGACTTGGGTCTCTGGATGATAATATGCTAGACAGTTTGAAAATGGAACCATTAGATGAGAGGATATCTAAATTAGATGGGATTTATATAATGTCAATTGTAAACATTATCAGCTTTATCATTTGTAACTTTTTGTAATGATATTAAGTGACATAGAGTGTTAACTAATTCTAGAAAAAGGTTTCATCTACTTTTCTGTACACAATTTTGGGTTTGAGTATCAGTTTTCTGCAGTGAACCATGAACATGAAAAGGAGGATGGGGCCCCACAATTATATTTCCTCCAGAACTATGATAACAACACTATGCTGAAAAACAACATCCGAAGATCGACTTTGCACTACAAACTGCTCAGGACAATTCCAAGGTGGCTGGTGAGAAGATCCAGCCTCACAGACTGCTCTCGCCAGGACTTGAGACAAGCCCTGCACTTTCCCATTACACAGAGACTGGACAGCAGATGATACAGCTGGCTCTCCCAGGACTTGACAATTAACTCAAAAATTTCAAGATCCCCTAAAGATCCCCATTACCCCTAGACAGCAGGAAGTAAATTTAAGAATATGACACCCACATTCCCAAGAGGTGGGGTGTGTGGTTTTTGGTTGTTCAATGGGTTATGGATATTTGTCATTGTTTAGAGGAGTTGGTTACAAGTTGTTATTGGTAATGGTCAGGAAAAAAGCTAACACAAAGGAAATTAGATTCAAGGTTTTGTTTTGAAAAGAAAAAGGGGGGATATAGATATGATAGGATAAAAGGATAGAGTATTGAATCTATTCTGAAAAGAAAAAAGGGGAGGATATAGATATGATAAGATAAAAAGGTAGATTATTGAATCTACTTTTAAAAAGCAAGTACTAGTTTTAAATGTTTTACGTTGGATTAGATTTTTGTATATTGTATACAAATTTTACATATTATACAAATATGAGATTAATTTTGTTAGAACATACTGTACATACATTTCTACTCTTGTTCAAGGTATTGTACCTATATAGTTCATTTAACAATGTAATGCAAATTTCTAGTCCTTGAAAATTATTACCAACTGTTTACGATAATAAGGAAATGCAGGTTAGTAGTTAATCACCTATTATAACCAAATTTGTAGTCATATTAGGTATGTTTTCAAGGTCAAACAAAGATATACTTTAGATAGACAGGTCATCTTCAAATACTTCAGAGAGCTGCAGAATATGGCATTTAAGATGTTTTAATAATATCAGTTTTTTTTTATGACAATAATATGTCTGCTCCTGGCAGCACCAAGCTACTTCAGAGAAGAGATTGGCATTGAGGAAACTTCACATGGGGTTTGCTTTCTTTGTGGTAAATGTAAGTCACTAGGCGAGAAAGTGCCCTTGCCTCAACTGCTGACAGTATGCTGCCTTACGTGGGCAAGCACGGCACAAAAGAGAGTGACTGCCAAACATTGTCAAGATAAGGAGGGACAGTACTTCAAAAACCCTTCTTCATAGAAAAATCTGTCAGATATAATAGGCCTGTAGGCTGAAGATGGATGCCCCAATGTTGCAGAGGAACTTTGGGTAACTGTTCAGACAGTTTCAGCTGTTTCTGTCATTTCTTACACTTTTTGGAAGTCACTTGCTCATACTTCCTGCTTACTCAGTTAATATTATTTCCTTATTGGGTCTCTGAGGGAGTTGAAGACTAGATAGTTATAGTTTTTCTTGTTTACCAGATGCAGAAAGTAAGTTATGATATAAAGTAAATTAGGTACAAGACTTTGGACTCACCAAGATAAAATAGATATGGGGTAGTTTCTCTGAATTTGTCAATTGTAAATAGGCTAGATATTGTTGATGTATTTATTGATTGTATATATTGTATATTATACTTATTGTATATAGTTTTTATTATATTAGCTATATCCTTCCTTTTATTTTAGACAAAAAGGGGAAATGTCATGATATC
Source organism: Chionomys nivalis (assembly GCF_950005125.1). Classification (NCBI taxonomy): domain Eukaryota; kingdom Metazoa; phylum Chordata; class Mammalia; order Rodentia; family Cricetidae; genus Chionomys; species Chionomys nivalis. Next base: position 25,295,499 of record NC_080090.1, on the reverse strand, counting down.
TCATTTGTATTTTATATATAATAAATATATAAATAAATCTTGCCTGAAGGTCCATGCAAAGTGGTGGCACACCCCTTTAATCCCAGCAGCTACTCTAGTTAGCCATAGAGGCTGGGCGGTAGTGGTGTATGCCTTTAATCCCAGCACTAGAGAGGAATGTAAAACAGGCCGAGAAAGGAACTTGCTCTTTTTTAAGTCTGAAGGTTTCTTAAAGGTAAGAGCTCTCTAGTGGTTTGGCTGCTTTGCTTTTCTGTTCTTCAAGTTGAACCCCAATATTTGTCTCCGAGTTTTTATTATTCATGCTACATGCATTCTTTGCCCATCTCTGGGTCTGGTGTAGTCTTGAACTATTCCCCTGCTCCCTCGTTCCCCAAAGGCAGCCAACTCTGCACTGTACACAGCCTCTCTTTAATGAAATCACAGGATGTCTTGACACAAGGAACCAGTGCGCTCAGGAAGGTGGAGCTGATTCGATGCTCTCCTCTCCCTCCTCAGATGAGGTTTCAGGTGAGGACTGATTGCTAGCTGGAGGGTTCAGAAGATGTCAGGGACAATATAGTCAGTGTGAACGCCATCAATTAGTCCAGCTCCATTGTTGTGGACGAACCAGCAAGACACTTCTGTTCCATGTCTGGTGTCCTTGCTGTAGTCTTTTTGTAAGCCTCTGGATACAGACAATAGAGCTGGGATCCTTCTTTCGACCTGGCAAGGCTGCCCCTCACCTTACCCACATGACAGCAGGAGGAGCACAGAATTATGATAGGGGACAAAACTCAGGCAAGAGCAGGAGCCCTAGACATCAAGCCACTCACCTGGTGACAGTCAGCTGCCGATTCTTCACTACCATAGTGGCATCTGACTTTGTAGGGTCAGAGCCCAGGCGGATGTCAGACACTTCAAAATCCAGCAGATAGAAGAATTGCCCTGTGGAGGCATATTGGAGGCCACAGTTACCAATGAAGGGGAGAGGAGCCTGAGAGGCAAGTGCCTCACAGAGAGCCGGGGTAACAGAAATGCCACAGAAATCTGGTGACCAATGACCTGCCACTCTTATAAGGTCCCTGGAGCCCTCCGCCCTTTCTCCCACTCGTTCCCAGGCTTGCCTAGCTTTCATCTCGTTCTGCATTCGATCACCATCTTTAAGAGAGACAAGGCCCACAAGCACCGGGTCCTAAAGGATTATGTTGGAGATTGGCCTGTCCTTGTGCTCTGGGTCCCCTGAGCACACACTGGCTGCAGAGCACCAACTCACAGTTCTACCTGCCCAGCCAGTCATACCCAGAAGTCCCTGCGTCCGGGCTGACATCCGGGAGCTATCCAGCACATAGAACCCCAGAAAGTCCTGGTGGACGGCACTCCCCTTCCACGTCCGGTGCAGGACAATCTCAAAGGTAGCTCTGTCTTCCACAGACACCAACAGGCTCCTCTTCTTATTGATGGTCACCACGACCCTGCAGGGCCAGGTTGATGTCAGCACAGGATCAGCTGCCCTCATCCTCTGGGACCCAGATATTCCAACCATCCCCCCATGACCCTCATGCTGTGCAGTCTGGTTTCTATTGTTCCCTCCCATAAGTCTCTCTGTCCTGTATGGCTTAAAATGTACCAGGCCCTATGCCAAGTCCTCTGAGTAAACCATGGAAGGACCAAGGTTCAGAGGGGTTAAGTAACTTTCCAGGAGTCATGTAGCTAGCGATCGGTGGACATCTGAGTGTGCATTCCATGACTCCCATTCATTGCCTGAACCGCCCACCTGGTCTCGGGACACCTCTTCCTGTAGCTATGCTGGTGTCTCAAAGGACTGGCTGGATAACTGAATGAGTGAAGGAAGAAATAGGCATGCCAGGTGCCCAAAAGAAAGACCAGAGGACTTGAATTCAATGCAGTAGGCAAACAGGAGGGCTGTGGGGCCTTTGTCCCAGCCTGGGGCTGGCTTTGCTTGGTGGAGACGGGGGTGGGATTCAAGGTTCCAGTCCCAAAGCCCATGCCCAGGAATAAAGAAAAACGGACAGTGGGATGATTTGGAGTCTGGCCATGCACATGTGGGCATCACTTAGTCACACTGCTTGTAAAATGTGGGCCCTGAAGACTCGGGCAGCAGAACTGAGGCTACAGCTTCAGACCTTGACCCCATGCCATGGCATGTGTCTTCCCTCCTGCACAGGCCAGGCCTACTTACCCATCCTTTTGTAGCATAGCCTGGTCCTTCCAGGAGAACACGGGCCCCCCAGAGCTGGGGTTTAGTGTGATGTTCTGAGGAGTCACTTCCAGCTGAAAGTCTGTTGCAGGATTTGAGATCCCAAGTCTCCCAAAATATGTGCCCTGATGCTGCCCAGCTCTGCTGGCTTTGTTCCCAATGAGCTGTGCGTTTACTGAGAAGCCTGCAGAGGGGTGAGAAGCCATTCAGTCAACATGGGGTGTTGCTCATGCCACCTTCCCTTTCCAGGAGGTCCCCTACATGCCACAGACAATGCCATCTTTAAGGGTCTTGCCTTCAGCACTGGCCCTACTCTCAGACCTTCTGTGATTCTTCTACGCTCCCTCCGACCCCCTCCAGAACAACTAGACACCCTATACTTAGCTTTCTATTTTGGACTCTGGCTCCCTGAGGGCAGGAGCGGGCCACCTCCCTCTCACACAGAGACAGTCTCGTGGGAAGTCTGGAAATGCATCTGCCAAGCCCTGAGCAGCCATCCTCACTGACCCTACGTGGACCTCATGCTCCAAAGTTGACATCCAAGAAGCTGATCTTCTATGGTTTTCTCCCTTCCTTATGTTCCTGGAGGGGCTCAGGACAGACCTGTTCTCACTGAATCCCAGCCCCAGTCAACGCTCAACAGACATGGAGTTGGCTGGCTGGATGAGGGATGGGGTCAGGAAAGCCTTCCCTACTATAGCCATCATAGAGAGGTGCTTTGGGGCTCTGTATAGCCACACTTGTGGGAAAGGTGCAGCAGAGCCTGTGTGATGTTCAGACCTTGATATGAGACAGAAATGAGGGGCTCTTTGTTTGAAAATGCCTAAGGACGTCAAGAGAGCAAGGCGTGAGCATTAGACTAAGTATGAGGCTGGCCTGGCTATAGGTCCTGTGTATGAGTCGCACACTCAAACCTCAGGTAGGGTGCAGTCAGGGACAACGGAGTAAGAGGAAGGCAGGAGGTGCTGAGTGGATGATATGCAAGGCGGTAGGACAGTGAAGGCAACCCCAGTAGTTTCTATTCAAATGGGGAGAGTCGAGGTGCGCTGACTCTGCCCCCACCTGGCAAAGAGCACATCCCCACCACACCTGTGTCAGGGTCCTGCACCAGGCTCAGGATCACACCAGGTTCCTCATTGATGTTGAAGCACAGGCTGTCCTCTTTCTGCGGCACATAGATGATGAAGTGGGGATCGGTGTCCACTGGGGAGACAGCATGGAGTCCATTGCATTGGCTGTTGGTCTGTCGAGGCCTCTGGAGGAGTCCCTCAGACCCTCCCAAGACTCACCACCTGTCACGCGGCTTGGCAGTCTCGAGACTAATGGACTGTGGACTGTAGGAGACGGCTGTGTGGCAGATAGCACAAATGCTGGGGGTTGAGAATAAATGGAACTAAGAGGGGGGTGGGCTGGCACAGACACCCCTATCCACACAACTGGCCTGAGGCGACAGACAATGGGGGCATTGAAGCCTCACATACACGCCATGCCTCTCAGGGTATGGGGACAGAAGTTTGTTCCTGTGAGGTGGTCTGACCCCCTCTGTCTTCTTCAGTTGGGACCTAGGTTGGGGAAACCAGGCCTACAATGGGGAATGTCTTAAGGATTTTCAGTGAGGCCATGAAGGGAACAAGGGTGGGCAATAACCAGGATTTTGGTCAGAGCTAAGAGCTCAGTTGGGAGCCAGCAGGGTAAGTAGGGAGAGAAGAGAGAAGGGAGTGCCCAAGATGGCTGCTACTTACTCCTTCTGGGTCCCACCATCTCTGCAGGAGACAAGGAAAACACACACAATGTTACTCTGACATCCACCCGCCCCCAGGGCATGCAGTTCAGTTCACATGTATACCTCAGGCTGAGATGAACTGGTCTGGACTCAGCCCTGCTGAGGTTGAGGGGGCCTCCCAAATGTCCCCCACCTCCACACACACACAAACACGCACACACGCATGCACGCACGCACGCACGCACTGGGCAGAGGGGCTCGATGGAGACCCGAGGGAAGGCTGGGGAAGGTTCTAGATGACAGAGGCTCATGAAGCATGAAGGACACAGCTCTGAACTTGTGATGAAGGTAGCAGGGCCCCTTGGTAAAAGGAAGGAGCCCAGGAGTGGGTGGTACCAGGGAGGATGCAGGAACAATAAGTTTTGTGCTTGGGGGTACACGCATGTCACCTCCTAGCCACTTGAAGCCCTGCTAAATCAACTGGCCAAAAACTTACCTAAAGGCTGAGAATCTGAAAAAAAGGAAGAAGAAAAGAATTAACTCCCAGGAGGATTTTGGTGCGTGACCTTCTTGACCACAGACCCCTATGCCTGTACCCTCTGGGGTCTTGTCAATGGTCGGCTCCAGTCCATCCTGGTCTGTCAGGCCTCTGATCGTCATAGAGGTCAGTGGCGTTACGAACTGATAGTCCAGGGACATCTTCAGGACCTGGGATGACAGGTTGGCCCTCTCTGCCCCTTCCATCTTCATCCTGTGTGAGAGACATGTACTTGCCTCCAAGACCTCTACACAGGTGATGATGGGCGTGCATCCTTCCTTTGGCTTCCTGCCCATCTGTTCTCTTTTTCACTCATTCAACAAACATTCAAGCACTCACAGCGCCCTCCACAAGGGCTGTGACCTTAGGGAGGTCACATGGTTACAGGACTTCTCATGCTAAAGACCTGGATATTTGGCAGGGCCAAGGTACATGCCTCAGAACTACATAGCTTGGCTGCTGTAAGACCACGGTAGCCTACCTCTCTGAGCTTTGTAGTGCTCTCCCGTTAAGTAGAAATAATTAAGGAACTCCCTCACAGATGGTGAGGTGTCAATGAGTATGTCTAGACAAAACAGCCCCCTAACAAGTGGCAGCCTCCTCTGAGGCAACTCAATGGGGAAATGGCTGTCCTCATCCCAGAATCCCTACCCAGGTGGAAACCCACACTAGAGATGAGGAAAACAGAGAGGGAAAGGACCCCTGATTCCCTCACAGCCTGTAGTCTCAGAACCACCATTCTCTGTCTACCAGGAACAAGGGTGAATATGTCCACTGGTGGCAGCTGCCAGGGCCTTACCGTTTAGCCAGCAGCTCCTGGATGGTAAGGTAGGCCCAGAGCCGCTCCACATGATTCTCTAGCATATGGCCACGCTCTCGGAGCAGCTTCTTCATCTCCTCCTCATCCACTAGGCAGGTTGCCTTGAATTCTTGCCTCTCCTGAGAGTTAAAGAGGGAGAAAAGCCATAAGCCGTGACAGCACAAGCCCTGCATGGTGACTGAGGCTGTGCAAACACCCTCATCTGGTCCCTGCTTCTTCATTCTCAGTATCATCATCTCTCTGAATCCGATTTCATTCCCATCCACCCACCCACCCACCCACCTGCTCACCCACCCATCTATCTATCCACCACCTACCCACCCACCCACCTGCCCACCCACCCATCCATCCACCCACCCACCTGCTCACCCACCCATCTATCTATCCACCACCTACCCACCCACCCACCTGCCCACCCACCCATCCATCCATCCATTCATCCATCCACCACCTACCCACCCACCCGCCTGCCCACCCACCCACCCATCCATCCATCCACCACCTACCCACCCACCCGCCTGCCCACCCATCCATCCACCCACCCACCCATCCATCCACTCACTCATCCACCCACCCATCCATCCATCCATCCATCCATCCATCCATCCATCCATCCACCTACCCATCCATCCACTCACTCATCCATCCACTCACTTATCCATTCACCCACGCATCCATCCATCCACCCATCCATCCACTCACTCATCCATCCATCCACCCACCCATCCACCCACCCATCCATTCACCCATCCATCCATTCTCAGATGTTGGCTAGCCTCCCTTGTGAGTCAGGCTTGGCCTAGGCCTCAGAGCTTCAATGGGACAGGAAGCCCAGGTCTGACCTCATGAAATGACTCTCTCTGGCAGAGGCCAACAAATACCTGCTGTTTTTGCTTTTCACTTCTCCCAAGGGTCACAGAGTGCCAGCTGGGCTGCCCTGGTCAGCTTCCCATAACTAGACCATAGGCATGTAATTGTGGTTCCCAGCTACAACAGCAAAGTCTTGGGACAAGGCACTCCTTGTATCAAGGTCTGCATCTTGTACTATACAGATTATTTCATCGACCCCCAACACATACACATGCACTCAAGGGCAGGACTACTTCTGTGGTACAGGAAAAGTACAATCTAGAAAGCCAGACAGGGCAAGGCTAGATTCTAGATAGCTTTCTTCTCCCCCGGGCATAAATTCTAAGCCCTCAACCCCACTGTGGGTTGACTCCATGCCCTGGAGGGTGGAACCTTCCATACATGCGCATGTGGTTGCTTCATTCACTGCACCACGACACTGGGTCAGGTTGTCCAGGAAATGCGACCTAGTGAGAAGCATTCTCTCATGCTTGGGGTGGGGGGGATGGGGGAGGTGATGTGAGGAGTGATCAATCCATAGGATTGAGTGATTCTATTGAGGCCACATTGGTTCCATTCCAGTCTGTCCAGTCCCTAGACCGAAATATATTTGTCCTCCCCTGGGAGGAAGACACTACCATGGGGAAAGAGAGGCCCTTGGGATGGTCAGGGGTGGGGAACAGTGTGAGCTTGGAGTGTCTAAACACTGCCTAGTTTCTACACCCCCGACAGCCCACCATTTACCCCACGAGCCCGGACATCAGCCTTAAAGGTGCTCAGTTTTTGGTCAGCAACGCGTCCAGCCACCACAATCTCAGAGCCATCATAGTACTGTTTATGTCGGTGCTGAGTTAGAGCCAAGACAGAATCCTGGGGATACTGCAGCTCCACATCTGTCAGTAGGGGGTTGGCTACTTGATTGTAGAAGCCCTGCAGGGATAGGGAGGGTGAGCACTTGGGGATCTCTCAGGAAGACTACTCAGAAAGCAGAATGTTAATGTCACACTTTGGAGGTGGAATCTAGGCTCAGGGGGGTTAAGTAACTGCTTAAGGTCATATAGTTGGTTTTAACTCTGGATATCTATCGTCCCTAGGCTGGTAGGCAAATGACCACAAAGCCCCCATAGTACGTTGATGGTGGTGTGTGGGAGGGGTGGAGAGACCTGTAGTTGCTGGGTGGCATCGTGGTCCTCAAAAATTCTCTGGGCCCATCCGTTGTTCTCCATGGACATGACCTCCAGGAAGTTAAAGTCCAGGTCGTGGCCAAAGCCGAGGTTGTAGAGTGGGAACCTGCCCCGAATAGCGTTGCGTACATTCTTGAGGATCTGGGAACGGTCCGTCTCCCCTGCAGCCACACATCCGGGCAGTGATGGGATGCAGGATCTCAGGTATAAGGGGGCCTTAGAAGCCTTTGAAGGTTCCCATTCCAGATCAACTCTAGTCCCCACTGACAACTGAAGGCATCACAGGACAACCCCAACAGCTGGAAACAGCCCACCGAAGGTCCTACCCAACCACGTGGACCCAACCAACGTGGACCCAACCCGTGGACCCATTCCAGGCAGACACAATGCCGCTCATACTCTCCCACGGCTCTTTATCGTGGCCTGTGAAGCCCTACCAGTCCTTCCGCTCTCACTTTGTTTCGTTCTGCACATGTCCTCTTTCCTAGGCAGGCCCTGCCAAGATCCGATCCCGCTCCTTCCCGCTCCTTTGCGTCCTTCAAACCCAGGGCCTTATTCTTCCAAGAGGACTTCCCAGGCCTCACCTGGACCAGGTGCCCCTTGTCGGGAATTCCATAGCCCTGTGGCACCCTGCTCTGCTAGATTCTAAGGCAGAGACTCTCCAGCACAGATTCTCTACCAGCTTGAGAGCAGAGACATCTCTTTCTCTTGGTGTCTCCATCCAGACCTTTGTCCTAGACTTGTCACAAAGTAGGTACTGAATAAATGGCTTGATGAAACTTCCTATAAGTCCTGCCCACCATCAGGTTGCTAAGCATCCAAGCACCAGATAGAAGCACTTGCTGTTACCAACTCACAAGACAGAGGTTCACCTCAGAGCTCCCACAGATGCTGTAGTCTGAACAGTTTTGAGGCCAGTATTTGACTTTGCCCTGAGCCTTCTGCCCTGGTGGACTCTCCAACAGACAAATTGTTCCTTGCTGGTAGCGCTCTCACCACCTTGCAGGGTAGCCCTTGAGGAACTCACCTTCAGTGGGTTCTCCGTCTGTCAACATGATAAGAATTGAGGCTGGGCTGCTGAGATCTGGGTGACTTCCTTTGTTTAAGATCTCAATTCCTCGGAGCAAGCCTCCATTCAGGTTTGTGGCTATAAAGAAGAATCGGACCAGTGTACACCCATATCCCAAGGAAACAGAAGTGACACCAGGGTAATCTGAGAACCCGTACCTTACCTCCAGCCAGAGAAAAGCGCCGCACAAAATCCTGAGCTGCTCGCAGATTGGCCTCAGATGCGGGTACCAGTGAGCCTTTCCAGGATTGCACTTGAGACCCAAAGAGGACCAGATCAAAGTTGTCCCCTGGCTTCACGTCCCCCAGGATCTTAAGGAGTGCCTCCTTGGTCTGCAAGGACAGGAAGTCAGAGGGGGGACATAGCCCCTGGATGACTGAAGGATAGCTCCTTCCAGGAGCCCAGGTAGCCACTGTAGAATTCCACAGCGGACAAGCAGAGGTGACAGTCTGACAGACCTAAGAAAGCAGCCTGCTGCTGGGACTTGGGGTGTTCGAGGGGCACAAAGAAGGAAACTGGATCAAGTATAGGGAGAAGAAATTACTAGGAATTTGGGTGGAGCAGGATCAATAAAGAGCCCCACCTCCTAACAGAGCTGTTTTTCTCAAGCTTGTCCTGTGCAGCCATGGCTTCACTACCCATCGAGCAAAGCACTGAAAGCCAGGCCATAGATCATTTATCATCCCCAGCATTTTCAGGGCACAGGCTTTCTCTATTGAGCACTTCTCCATGGGAAACTCCATGACCCGTGGGCACCATTATCCTTTGCCTCAGAACTGGACAGAAGAGCTATGCTCACCTACAACTGCAGTGAGGAAACCGGCTGATTCCAGAGTAGGGATTTCCAGTTACATCCCCTTGTCTCTGCCCATCAGCACAATACCAAACCCCTCTGGCAGTCAAACCTTCAGGACAAGATGAGCCAGAGGAGCTCCTGCTGGGAGAGTCAGGCAAAGCCACCACTTACCTGCTTCACTTTCTGGCCTTCCATGGAGCCACTGATGTCAATCACAAAAACCAGGTTCTTGCTCATGTTGGTCAGGTTTTTGGGTGCAAAGAAGTGTGCAAAGTAATTGTTGGCCACCTAGAACAGAAAAGACCCAGAAAGGCCTCTCTCCTAAGCACCTTTCCACATTCTCTCGGGCTTGGACCATGAGCCATAGGCTTACCAAAAGGTCACAGAGCTTGTCCCGATTGACGTCGTAGGTCACCTTGAAGTCTCCATTCAGCAGGGATGAAGAGCACGTGGGGCAGGACTGCTGCTGGCTCACAGTAGGGCGGAAGAGCACGTGACCCTGAAAGCAAAGAAGGCGTAAGGGACCAGGGGTCTGTATAGTTGCAAATAGATTGTCTGCAAAACAACTTAAGGTTTATATGTGCATGTATGCATGTGGTGTGTGTGTGTGTGTATACACCTGAATGAGTTAAGCCTAGTCAACTAGGTTCTGAGTGTGCACAATTGTCTGTGGTAAGAGAAAAGACCTATTCCTTTGCTTTTATCTTTCTGAATCATTGGGATTTCTGCAATAACCATCAGTACTTAGGGAATAAAAGCAGGAATAAAATAACAGCAATATGATAGTATAAAAGATAGCAGTCATCTCAAACTGTGGGGTTAGCAAGGCTATAAGACACCATGGTAGTTAATGCTTATAATACCAGCACGCAAGTGACTGAGGCCACAGGATCTCCAGTTCAGTGCCAGCCTGGGCTACATAGTGATATAGAGAGATACTCTCTTTAGAAACAAAAAGTAGCTGGGCGGTGGTGGGTGCACACCTTTAATCCCAGCACTCTGGAGGCAGAGGCAGGCAGACCTCTGAGTTTGAGGGCAATCTAATCTATATAGTGAGTTCCAGGACAGCCAGGAGTACACAGAGTAATCCTGTCTGAAAACAAAGCAAAAACAAGACAAAACTAAGAAAACAATGAAGAGACCATTGGTCTAGATTAAAGGAAGTTAGTCTCTGGAGGGGTGCCAGTGAAAGTGATTTTTGCCATGGCCCTTTGGGTCTCTCTCTCTCTCTCTCTCTCTCTCTCTCTCTCTCTCTCTCTCTCTCCTGGATGTATGCAACTTCTATTCCAATGTGCATTCCTGCCATGATGTTCCCTCACTGTCCCAGAAACAGTGGCATAAACTCATGATGGATTGAGACCTCAGAGACCATGAGACAAAATAAATACCTGTTCCTTGACGCTGTTTCTTTCAGGTGTTTGCTACAGTGGATGGAGATTCTGGCTAATAACACACCATGACAGCTTAGCAATCTTGCCTGGATATTTTATCAGGGCTGGGCTAAGCCGGATTGTCCCTAAGGGTGCATTCCCTGCCATGACACATACCTTTTTTCCTGAGAAAGACTTCTTGATGGTTTGAGCAGCAAGTTCCTTTTTGAGGAAGGAGGCCTGAGCATCCAGCTTGCTGATCCCTTGGGGCTCAAAGATGTCCACATCGATCTGCACCATGGAAACCAATTCTATGCTAAGGCCCATTTGAACTAGCACCACATTTCAGCCAAGAGCCCTGTGGACCTGCCTTCCTGTGTGTGTAGTCCCCACCCAGCCCTTCGCAGAGCCTGGCTCATCATAGGCAGTCCAGAACTGGCAGAAAGATGTTCATGCCTGAACCCTTCAACTTGGTCCCTCAAGTTGGTTTACACACAACTGGGTCTTCAGTATTTTTTGTAATCTGGTGGCAGTCCTGGGAAATGCAGCAATACCCTCATTTAGCAAATACATAAGCTGGGGGGTTCATGGATGAGGAGAAAGGTGGGAGATTCAGGAAGCTTCCTGCCCATTAAAAAACCCACGGGAGCCCACCCTGAGGAGTCAAGCTCAGCCCCTCTGTTTTCAGGCCTGGGGAGAGGTAAGTTCTTCCCAGGGACATGCAAACTACCTCGAAATGTTGCACCAGCTGCTTGGGCCTGACTTTGATGACAATGTCATATTGCGTGAGTCTCCGCTTTAGCACCTCTTCATAGGTGAGCTGAAACGTAGCCTTACTGTGGGCTCCAATGGTCATGTGGATGGTGAACTGCTCCATATTTCTGCCCGAGGCTCTAGACGTGTCAGCAGAGGCAACAACAGGCAGACAGAAGGTTGGCATGAGCATCCTTGACACCTACAGCATCACCCTCAGAACCGGTTTCTCTTATTATCATGCTGTCCCCAAAATTATCTCAAGTGGTTGGTCAAGGCCGGAGCTCAAGAATGATGCCTATTGCTCCACAAGGCATAAAAAGACCAAGTGTACCCATTCTTGCCTAAACAGTTTAGACAGTTTAGCTCCCATCCTAGTAGAGATTTCCCCTACCCAGTAACACCTTGCAGCTGTCGGCTCTGTCCTGGTTGGGCAGAAGGGACAGCCCGGGAGGCTTGGCCATCAAGGCCTGAAACTTACCTGACGAGGCCAGCATTCTCCCCTGAAATGGCTGCTTTCCGGTATTGCTTCCAAGCACTCACTTTGTCCTTTATGTCCCCGATGAATGCATTCCCATCTGCTGTGCTGCACAAAAAGAAAAGTCCTCGGTGGTGGTGACCGCCCTCACTGCCTAGATTGTCCTTTGCCTTAGTGGTGGTGGTCCCCTTCGCTGACTAGGTTGCTCTTTGTATTGGAAGTGAGCTAAGCCTAAGAAGACCCTGTCCACAGGACTCCTTGAAAAGGGGTATCTACTGTCTTCTGCTTTTAATGTCCACTGCTCAGAGGGGCCATGAGAAAAGTAGGTAAAACCACCATGTTCACAGAACTAAGATTAGATGCTGGCTTTGCTCCTTTAGCCAAAAGCTGAAAAGAAGCAGTCAGAGGCCCTAATTTTCTGAGTAAGGTAGGAGTTGAGAATGCTAATGGACCTCTTCCCTCCTGAACCTCTAAGCTGGGCCTGACAATGACTGGAAGTGAGATCTGGCCACGCTGGCCTCAGACTGAACAGGTAAATGGACTGGGGTGGAGAAGTCAGAGAGGGCATCACGCACATGGCAAAGTCACTGATGAAGGCTGTCTTGGGGATTTCCACATCAAAGGCCACTTCCCTGGCTTCGTCAGCACTGTTGACCACTTGGCTGGTGATGACGTAGTGGGCGAAGCGAGAGGTGACTTTACAGTTGACTTTCAAACTCCTGACGAACACACCATCAACCGTCTGAAGTAAAAAAAAAGGGGGGGGGGATTCTGCCCACTCTAGAACACAGGTGTCCAAATTCCAGAGGAATACACCAGACCTCCCAAAGAGACCCCTCTCTGCTGGAGACATGAGGCGAGGTACGAACAATGTCACATTTCAGGGGATGGGAGGCCCCTGCCTATGGCACTGACCCGGTGAGAGAAAGCTCCTTCTCAGACCCTTCGCCAAGACTTTCACTTACTGTATCCACAGCCTGTCGTCTCTGCAAAACAAGACCATGGGTGAGTGTGAGTGGAAACGCTCAGGGACCATGGCCCATCTGTTATGGGGTGGAAACAGGGTCTGTGTTTGCTACTCCTCCACCTCCCTCCTCCTGTTGGGAAGTAACCTTTTCAGGTAGAAATGAGCTGGTGGTTGGGGGTGGCCCAGGTCCCTAAGTAGGATCTTCTGCAGCTCCAGGGCCTCATGCAGGAACAACTGCCTGTCTATGCCTAAGGGCTTAGTCACATACCTCGCTGCCCCTGGGTCTGCCTGTGGCCAAACCCAAAGCAGGCATGGTCTGCAGAGTGAGGAGGGACACCAGGCACACGCACAGCAGCACCCGAAGCCCCATGGCTCCGTCCATGGTCTCCAGGCATTCAGTTCCTGTCACTCTCCTCGGGGCATTAATCAATACTGTGCCGGACAAACCTAGATTAAATATTACACGGAACAGGCAAATAGCAGGATTTAGGGAATCAAAACTTGGCAATAAGCTAGGTCTGTAGCTCAGAGGTAGGTGGCTTGTCTAGCATGCACAACACTCTGGATTTAATTCCCAGCAATATATATATATATATACATATATATATATATATATAGAGAGAGAGAGAGAGAGAGAGAAATAAACGTGTTAAGCGAAGTTGAAAATAATTGCAGAATCAGGGAAATAAGGAACTTACCTCCAAGCCTGACCACATGGTTGATCCTGGAACCCATGGGATTGAAGCAGAGAACTAATTCCCTCAAGTTGTGGTCTGACCTCCATATGTGTGTTGTGGCATGCACACACACATGCACACACATACACACACGAGAGAGAGAGAGAGAGAGAGAGAGAGAGAGAGAGAGAGAGAGAGAGAAAGAGAAAGAGAGAGAGGTCATGCATGCCCATAGTCCTAACACTAGGGAGGTAGAGTCAGGAAGATGAGAAGTTCAAAGAAAGCCTTGGCTACATAGGGGATTTGAAGCCAGCCTGGGCTATGTGACCTTGCTTATAGTAAGGAGGGGCAGTGTGTGCTGAGAGATGGATCAGCAGTAAGAGTGTGTGCTCTTTTCCCAGAGGACCCAAGTTTGATTTCCAGCAGCTTTGTTGAATGGTTTGCAATCCCCTGTAACTCTAACTACAGGGAATTGCCACCCTCCTCTGGTTTCTGTGGGTACCTGCACACACATGGCATACCCTCATATGTGCACATATATAAAAATTAATGTCTTTGAAACCCATGGCAGTTAAAGCCTTCTTCTTATGAGACTGGCAGCTCAGGACTCTGGGAAGCCCCTGCCAGACTCCACACTGCTCTTGTGTATGTCTCTGAACTCAGCCAAGGAGGATTGTGAAGTCTTCAAATGCTTAGCTCCTTCTGGCGCTAGCACCAGGCAGCACCCGTCTCATAAGCTGACCTTATTTATTTTAGGAGCATTGGGTGTTTTGCCTGAGTGTATGTCTATGTGAGGTATCAGATCCCCTGGAATTGGACTTATAGACAGTTGTGAGCTGCCATGTGTGTGCTGGGAATTGAACCCAGGTCCTCTGGAAGAGCAGTCAGAGCTCTTAACCTCTGAGCCATCTCTCCAGTCCCCAGATTTCTAAACTTAATGAAGCTTTTCTTCCAAAATTCTTTAACCAGTCATGCTTTGGCCACAGATACAGTTGGCATCTTAGAAGTGCCATGACACCTAGATAAACATATGGTTCTGACGGTGCCAGTGCTGGTAATGACAGTTCTGTGCAGGAAGCTTGGGGGAGGCACAGTAGGTGACCATTGCTCCAGGCCTATTGCATCCTTTCTCTGGACCTTCTTGCCAAATTTGGAAAGAAAAACAGAAGTCAGCTTTGTCCTGCTCCCACCCTGCCGGAGTGCTGCTGCTTGGGAAGCTATGGATGAGCACCACCCTTTCACAGCTGAGGCCTCTGGGAGTCTGAGCACCACCCTTCACAGTCGGCCTCTGGGAGTCTCACGCGGTTGTTCTTTATTTACTAAATTCTAGTCACAAGTCTCTGGGACATCCACACTTGAACTTAGCTTTCAGGTTCCAAAGCCCATCATGTAACGATAGTCGTGCCCCTGAGATAAAAGGCACTAGAAGCAGAGCTCTCTGAGGGGAGCGTCCCCAGAGATCTGGCTTGTCCAAGAAGTTGCTCGGCTTTTATGTGCTAACCCTCCCTGTCCCCAACAAACCACAACACACTGGACGCAGTCCTTCAGTTAGGTTGCTCTTTGACCTGGGGTGGGATGTGACCCTGACTAGATGAAGGGGACCTTGCAGATCTGTTTGCGCATCCTGGACTTTGTCTCACAGAGGCAGCTTCTGGGAAAAGGGCATTGTCCTTGGGTCAGGTGACCTGCTGACCTGTTTTCTGCCTTGGTGGAGGATTAGATAGGTCCACATGCTACTGTGCATTACGGCTGTTTAATCCTTTACTAGCAGAAAAGAGCCCATGGTGGGCTGGGCACAATGCTAGGAGCTGGGATACTACCATGATGAAACTTGGGTGCCCCACTGTGTTTGGTCTGGTCTATATCTTTTGGGTTTTGTTTTTTGTTTTTGTTTTTCAAGACAGGGTTTCTCTGTGTAAAGTCCTGGCTGTCCTGAAACTTGCTTCAAAGATCAGGCTGGCCTCAAACTCAAGGAGATTCGCTTGCCTCTGCCTCCAGAGTGCTGGAATTAAAGGCACATGCCACCACCACCCAGCTGTCTATGTCTTAATATATTTGATATTGCATTTGCCAAAATGATCTAGTTACATATTTAAGATTGGCACTTTACTTTAGCAAATGCCAGTTTCCTTTCAATAAGACAACTAAGCAAAAGGAACCATAAACAAATATTGAATTCTAGTTAATGATATTGCTAAAGATAAACAAAGCCAAACATTAGTTACAGAAGAGGAGAAAGATTTTTATTTAGTAAGTATTGACAGTTGTAGGAAAAGCTGAGCTTCATTCAGTTATGCAGATGTGACTGGGCCTTCTAAAAAGAGAATGAAGGCTGGGCATGGTGGCACACATCTTTAATTCCACACTCAGGGGGCAGAGCCAGGCCCACCTGTGTGAGTTCGAGGCTAACCTGGGTTACATAGTGAGATCTTGTCTAAAGCACACACACACACAAACAACAACAACAACAACAAAATGGAAAGTGAGGGGGAAATAGAAAAGTGAGCGAGGACGATGAAGAAAGAATAGAGAAGTGAGAAAAGGGGCTTCTTAGAAAACTGAAAAATTCCAAAGGTTTGGGAGCCTGTTGTTACACGCCTGGAAATTCAACAATGAACAGTAGGACTGCAAGGTGAGTACTCTGGCAGATCTTCTCTCAACAACAGTAACATAATAATAATAATAATAATAATAATAATAATAATAGTTGGTCCGTGTAAAAGCAATTAAACCAGCTGTATTTGCTAGTTGGCAATTAAAGAAGATGGGATTCTCTCTTTCCATACAAACTGGGAAACACGCCTGAACTTTTTGATGACTCCATTGGAAGGAAGGAAGGGAGGAAGGAAGGAAGGAAGGAAGGAAGGAAGGAAGGAAGGAAGGAAGGAAGGAAGGAAGGAAGGAAGGGCTTTCTCTCTTGGCTTATAGAACACACATGGATATATATCAAAGGGACAGAGGAATAATCAGTATTTCTACTCCTTTTTAAAAGCAAATTCATTGACAAGGTAGGTGGGTGTTGGTTAATAGCTAATAGATTGTTTTCGCAGCCTTGTACTTTCCCAGACAGATGTTAAAAGGGGGTCTTGGTACTCCCAGGGAAGCAGCAGGAAGCTGTTAAGATTTTCAGGATAGTGGTTTTGCAATCATTCTGTGAGAGATCTTTGTAGTTCTCAATAAAGCAGGTTGAAACTTTTAGGGATGATGTGTACTAATATCTTACGTATTCTCAATCCACCAAAAGGAATATTGTCATTCAAGAAAAAAAATTATAGCAAACATTATTGGTGAAATTTAGACTCAGCCATTCTTTCAATACAATGTGAGCCAAGCACCCAAACGGTTAATATTTATAGAATGAATGACTTTTTTTTTTTTTTTTTTTTTTGGTTTTTCGAGACAGGGTTTCTCTGTGGTTTTGAAGCCTGTCCTGGAACTAGCTCTTGTAGACCAGGCTGGTCCCGAACTCACAGAGATCCGCCTGCCTCTACCTCCCAAGTGCTGGGATTAAAGGCGTGCGCCACCACCGCCCGGCACGAATGACTCTTAAAACCATTGAACAAATGCAGAACCAAAACACAGGAGCTGAGACGCGGTGGCCTCCCGGAGGCTAAGCGCTGTGGCACGTCCTCCAAAGTTGCGGAACCGGTCTGGCCCTCTAGTGCCAGCTCAATGGTAGGTACTCCCGAGGCTTTGGAGTCGCTCTAGCTGAGACTAGGTCGGCTCTATGGTGGGTCTTCCGACTCTGAGCATGCGCGGGACTCCACCGCCTGTATTGCTATGGTAGCGGCGTCCGGGTGGGCCGGGCCTCGAAGCTCCTGGCCCTGTGGGGCTGCGTTTATGGAGGACTTAACCTCCTGTCGGGCATGAGCGGGACTTCCCGCCGCTTTTCTCGCCGCTGCCGCAGCTTGCGGACGGTGGGCCACCTCCGGGAACATGCCCCAGGCTACCTACTGCTACGTGCGGGTCGTGGGCCGGGGCAGTTACGGGGAGGTGACGCTCGTGAAGCATCGGCGCGACGGCAAGCAGGTCGGGGATTTGGGACCTTGCCAGGGAGTGGAGGGAAGGAAGGGGTGCGCGGTGGGCGACCTCAAAAATAGTAGGACCCGAGTGGTGGGCAAGGACTCATCTTAGATACGAGGCCAGCTTCCCAACTTCCTCTATAATAGTGCCAAACTTTGTCTATTCTGTGGTATTCAAGGGTGTACTTTATCTGCAAACCTCCTGTCACCTTAACATTTCATGAGAGCAGAGGCCATGCGTTCCCGAGGCCTCACTCCTGTCTGAAGCACCATCTCTTGTGCCGCTTGTAGTACTTGAAGCTCTGCTCGTCTTTTCACCAGCCCTTCTCAAGGTCCCTATTTCAGTGAGTAGCTTGAGCAACCATGCAGCTTCCTAAACTGGACTTGTGACAATTATCTTTAAAGTTCCTAACGCTGTTTAAATTCCTGTCACTAGACCAAACCAGCATCTTCATCTCTATTGGTACTACCCCAATATAAGACACCATTCTTTCTAGCAAAATAGCCACTGTAGCACGATTAATAAAAGTCTAGAGACAGATATAAGGCTTCAACCTGAAGATCAGGAAAGCAAAGCAGTCAAGCCACTAGAGCGCTCTTAACTCTAAGAAATCCTCAGACTGAAAGAGAACGAGTTCCTGTCTCATCCCGCCTTACATTCCTCTCCAGTGCTGGGATTAAAAGTGTGTGACTCCCGAGTACTAGGATGAAAGGTGTGAGCCACCACCACCTGGATCTGTTTCTACATTGATCTTGTGTAGCCCTGGGTAGCCTTGAACTCACAGAGATCCATCTGCCTATGTCTCCCAAATCCTGGGATTAAAGGTATGTGTCACCACTGTCTGGCCTCTAGTGATTTAGTTTTACCTTCTGGTCTTCAGGCATAAATAAAATATAACTACATTTCCCCTTTTAGTCTGAAATTTAAAAAGGCTATAACTAATATAAGAAAACTATATACAATAAGTACAATAACTAACTATATACAATATCTATAGGCAATAAATATAACAATATCTAGTCCACTTGCACTTGACAAATTTAGAGAAAATATGCCATATCTATCCTACCTTGGTGAGTTCAAAGTCTTGTACCTAATTTAATTTCTATCATAACTTGCATTACCATTCAAAATTATCTTTTGATGTCTCTCAACCTTATATACTTTACATTTTTTAGTGATTTTTTTTCTGAGTCTCATAAACAATGAAAACTATGACTATAACTATCTAGTCTTCAACAACCTTAGATACCCAAGAAGGAAATAATATTAACTGTGTAAGCAGCAAGTACAAACAAGTGACTTTCAAAAAATGTGAGAAAGGACAGAAACAGCTGGCTGCCTGAACAGTCACCTAAAGTTTCTCTGCAACATTGGGACATTCCATCTTCAGCCTACAGGCCTAGAATATCTGACAGACTTTTCTATGAAGCAGGGCTTTTGAAGTACTATCCTACTTTGTCTGGGCAAGGTTTGGAAGTCACTCTCTTTTGTGTCCTGCCTGTCCCATTAGGACACTATACTGTCAGCATTGAGACAAGGGCACTTTCTTGCCCAGTGGCTTACATTTGCCACAAAGAAAGCAAACTCCATGTGGAGTTTCTTCGATGCCCATTATATTCTCTGAAGTAGATTAGTGCTGCCAGGAACAGACATATCTCATTGTCATAAAAAAAAGAACCTATGTTATTAAAACCTCTTAAATGCCATGTTCTGCAGATCTCTGAAGTGTTTAAAGATGACCTGGCTTCTAAAATATATCTTTGTTTGACCTTGACAACATACCTAATGTGACTACAAGTTTGATTATAATAGGTGATTAACTACTAACCTACAATTTCCTTATTATCATAAACAGTTGGTAATAGTAACTTTCAAGGATTAGAAATTTGCATTACATTTTTAAATGAGCTGTATAGGTACAATACCTTAAACAAGATTAGAAACATATGTACAGTCTGTTTTAACGAAATTAATACAAGGGGCTGGAGAGATGGCTCAGAGGTTAAGAGCATTGCCTGCTCTACCAAAGGTCCTAAGTTCAATTCCCAGCAATCACATGGTGGCTCACAACCATCTGTAATGGGGTCTGGTGCCCTGTTCTGGCCTGCACGCATAGACACAGACAGAATATTGCATATATAATAAATAAATATTTAAAAAAAACAAAAAACAAACAAAAAATTAATACAAAATTTGTATCAATATACAAAATTTGTATACAATATATAAAATCCAATTCAATGTAAAACATTTAAAACTAGTAGTTGCTTTTTTAAAAGATTCAATAATCTACCCTTTTATTTTATCATATCTATATCCCCCATTTTTCTTTTCAAAACAAGAACTTTCCTCCTGACTACAACCAGTAAAAACTTGTAACCAATCCCCCAAACATTGACAAATATCTATAACCTTCTGAATGACCAATAACCAACCACTCCACCTCTTGGGAATGTGGGCATCATATTCTTAAATTTACTTTCTGCTATCTGGGGGTGATGGTATCTTTAAGGGATCCTGAAAAGAAAATTTTGGGTTAATTGTCAAGTCCTGGGAGAGCCAGCTGTATCATTTGTTGTCCAGTCTCTGTGTAATGGGAAAGTGCAGGGCTTGTCTCAAGTCCTGGCCAGAGCAGTCTGTGAGGCTAGCCACCTTGAAATTGTTCTGAGCAGTTTGTAGTCCAAAGCTGATCTTTAGGTGGTGTTTTTCAGTTCAGTGGTGTTATCATAGTCCTGGATGTATCGTCGTTATGAGGCTCCATCCTCTTTATGGAGACTTTAAAGGTTGCTGTTAGGCGTGCTCATGGTTCACTGCAGAAAACTGATAGAGACTCAAAGCTGAAATCATGTACAGGAAGGTAGATGAAACCTTTAAGAATTAGTTAATACTCTACATGACCATTGATATCATGACAAAAAGTTTAAAATACATATGCATATGTATTAATCTTATAAATCTCTATTGTTCAATAATCTTAGCCTCTTTTCCAAACCAGCTACTCCATTATAATTGTGGTCTAGGCTCTAAAACACCTTTAACCAATTCTATCCAGTCTTTAGGGATAATTCTATTACAAACTGACCATGAGTTTAACATTTGCTTCACAGAAGGTGAATGCATGCCATATGATACTATTGCTTTCTTGAATCCCTTAAATCTAACATTGACACAGGAGTCCCGTTAACTGTAACAGCCTCTGCCATTTGACAGTTCCTGTAAGGTTACTGGATATACTCAGGTTGGTTGTCTGAAAACAACCTTTTAGGTTTTAGGATGTTCCTCTCTATTCTTATAATACAATGCTGAAATTGGCTCTCCATTAAATTCCTCTGTCTGGATTTGAATCTCTCTGTGATCTGTTTTATTAGGTTTTTCTAAGGCCTGTGTCTTAGCACTTAGATTAACCAACTTTTTTAGTGATGAGACAAAAATGATAATGCTGATAATGTTTACAATTTACATTACATAAATCCAATCTAAATTAGTTATCTCATTTAATCATTCCAATTTCAAACTGTTTAACTTACTATCATACAGAGGCCTAAATCCCTCCATTGTAATGGGTTTTCCCATTTTTTTTTTTAGAAAACCTTTGTCTTTTAACTAATTCCTCCCTTTAAGAATTCCCAATTGTCTTACCAAATCTGTCAACAATGTTGATGCAGATATAAGACTTATTGCTGCTGTGTAGAACAGTAAAAGCCTGACTGGATTTGAAGGCAGTTACCTAGTTTGGCAGCAGCCCAAGAAAGGGGTTCAGAGATAGCCCACAACCCTCGGTGGAGAGAGAAAGAGAGAGAGGTGGCTGTCTGAAAAATTGCACAGAGGATTGTTAGAAAACAAGCACGTGTTTTCAGGGGCTGTCTGAAGGCTACAACAGAAAAATCTCAAACTCTGTCAGAGACTTGGGAGGGCGGGGAGGTGGGGGTAGAAAACCTAGCCGGGTGGAACTGGAGTCGCACATGTAGCTCCAGCCTGTGGCAGTGGCTTTTTTGTGATTTTGTACCCCAAACATTAGGTGTCAAATGTAGCATGGTTAATAAAAACCCAGAGACAGATATATGGGTTTAACCTGAAGATCAGAAAAGCAAAGCAGCTAAGTCACTAGAGAGCACTTACCTCTAAGAAATCCTCAGACTCAGCCAGGCGGTGGTGGCGCACACCTTGAATCCCAGCACTTTTGAGGCAGAGGCAGGTGGATCTCTGAATTTGAGGCCAGCCTGATCTACAACAGCTAGTTCCAGGACAGGTTCCAAAGCTTCAGAGAAACTCTGTCTCAAAAAACCGAGAGGGAGGGAGGGAGGAGAGAGAGAGAGAGAGAGAGAGAGAGAGAGAGAGAGAGAGAGAGAGAGAGAGAGAGAGAGAGAGAGAGGGAGAGAGAGAGAGAAACGTATTTCTGTCTCATCCCGCATGTGACTCCCTAGTATTGGGACTAAAAGTATGGGCAACCACCACCTAGATCTGTTTCTGCATTGATCTTGTGTTAGCTCTGGGTGGCCTTGAACTCACAGAGATCCATCTGCCCCTGTCTCCCAAATCCTGGGATTCAAGGTATGTGCCACCACTGCCTGGCCTATTGTGGCTTAGTTTTACCTTCTGATCTTCAGGCAAGCTTTATAAAACACAAATAAATTATCACTATAGCCCACTCCTTCCTAGTGAGTCCTTGTCGCCTATTTTCTTTTCTCTAACCCATCCCTTTTGGTGCACTGATGTTTCTAGAGCTCAGATCTGATGTTACTCCTTCCTTGTGTAAAGTATTTAATCCCATCACCTGAAGGCTAATGAACCAGTTCGTCGATATGATTTGCTATCAGGGTGTTAGATATATTGCAGAAATGGGGCAATTCTGAGACTGAAAAGTGGCATCTCGCAGTACTACCAAACCAGTTGTTGAGAGAGTCCCTCTCCCCTCGCATGCCAGATTCTCTAACCTAGATCATGAACTTAGGGAACATCTCTGCTAAGAGTGAGAGCTTAGCTGTAGTAATGGCTAGACTTCATTGTGAGCAGGTGCTATGTACTTCAGGAAACACATTTGTGTATGTATTTATTGAAGGAGTGAGTATATGATCGATCTATAAGATGATTGAGGATAGTATATTAAAAGGTAAAGGACTTTATTTTTAAATGGGAATGATGTTCTATATGGAGGAACAATTATACTTTTTATTGGGTCACAAGTATCTAATGTGGCTCATACACCTATTTAAGCTCTATCTTAATGCCTTTTGTAGGGAGAATTTAGAGATTTTCTAAATCTCTTTTTGTGTAATAGTATGTTATCTTGAATTCGCTTTTTAGTTATTATTATTGTGCTTTTTTTGAGATTGGGGTATCACTGTGATGTTCAGGTTGGGTTTCAAATTTCTGGACCTAATTAGCCCTTCTGCCTTAGCCTTCAAAGTAACTGGGATTGTAGAGTCAAAGAAATTGTAAAATGCAAAGGGAAAAGGTAATTTGTGACCTGGAGTGGGAAAATGATAGAAAAATATCATTAGCTGGACTAATTAGTAAAGCACTTTCCTAGCATGCGCAAGGGCCTGGGGTTTGATCCTAACACTGGGGGAAAAGGCATAATTGTCAACGGCAAATAATTCCCCCAGCTTTATGCTTTTTTTTTAATTAAAAATTTTCATCTCCCATTTCCCTCCCACTCCCCTCCTCCTCCCTCTTTAGTCCGAAGAGCAGTCAGGGTCCCCCCCCCCCTCCATCCAGGTCTAGGAAGGTGAGCATCCAAACAGGCTAGGCTCCCACAAAGCCAGTACATGCAGTAGGATCAAAACCCAGTGCCATTGTCCTTGGCATCTCAGCAGCCCTCATTCATGTTCAGAGAGTCCGGTTTTATCCCGTGCTTTTTCAGTCCCAGTCCAGCTGGCCTTGGTGAGCTCCCAATAGATCAGCCCCGCCGTCTCAGTGGGTGGGTGCACCCCTCACAGTCCTGACTTCCTTGCTCATGTTCTCCCTCCTTCTGCTCCTCATTTGTACCTTGGGAGCTCAGCTCAGTGCTCCAATGTGGGTCTCTGTCTCTGTCTCCATCCATCGCCAGATGAAGGTTCTATGGTGATATGCAATATATCAGGCCATTTTAGGCTCTCTCTCCTCAGCTGCCCAAGGAACTAGCTAGGGGCATCTCCTTGGACACCTGGGAACCCCTCTAGGGTCAAGTCTCTTGCCAACCCTAAAATGGCTCCCTTCATAAGATATATACTTCCCTGCTCCCATATCCACCCTTCCTTTATCCCAACCATCCTATTCCCCCAAGCTCTCCCCATCCTCCCCTTCTCACTTTTCTCTCCTTATCTCCCCTTACCCCCATCCAACCCCACCCCCAAGTTCCCAATTTTTGCCCAGCAATCTTGTCTACTTCCAATATCCAGAAGGATAACTATATGTTTTTCTTTGGGTTCACATTCTTATTTAGCTTCTCTAGGATCACGAATTATAGGCTCAATGTCCTTTATTTATGGCTAGAAACCAATTATGAGCCGGGCGGTGGTGGCGCACGCCTTTAATCCCAGCACTCGGGAGGCAGAGGCAGGCGGATCTCTGTGAGTTCGAGACCAGCCTGGTCTACAAGAGCTAGTTCCAGGACAGGCTCCAAAGCCACAGAGAAACCCTGTCTCGAAAAACCAAAAATAAATAAATAAATAAATAAATAAATAAATCAATAAATAAATAAATAAAAATAGAAACCAATTATGAGTGAGTACATCCCATGTTCATCTTTTTGGGTCTGGGTTACCTCACTCAGGATAGTGTTTTCTATTTCCATCCATTTGCATGCAAAATTCAAAATGTCATTGTTTTTTACCGCTGAGTAGTACTCTAATATGTATATATTCCACACTTTCTTCATCCATTCTTCCATTGAAGGGCATCTAGGTTGTTTCCAGGTTCTGGCTATTACAAATAATGCTGCTTTGAACATAGTTGAACAAATGCTTTTGTAGTATGATAGGGCATCTCTTGGGCATATTCCCCAGAGTGGTATTGCTGGGTCCTGGGGTAAGTTGATCCCAAATTTCCTGAGAAACCACCACACTGCTTTCCAAAGTGGTTGCACAAGTTTGCATTCCCACCAGCAATGGATGAGTGTACCCCTTACTCCACATCCTCTCCATCAAAGGCTATCATTGGTGTTTTTGATTTTAGCCATTCTGACAGGTGTAAGATGGTTTCTCAAAGTTGTTTTGATTTGCATTTCCCTGATCGCTAAGGAGGTTGAGCATGACCTTAAGTGTCTTTTGGCCATTTGAACTTCTTTGGTTGAGAATTCTCTGTTCAGTTCAGTGCCCCATTTTTTAATTGGGTTAATTAGCATTTAACAGTTTTATGCTTTTGGGGGGAGGGTGGTTTCAAGATGGGATTTCTTTGTGTAACAATGCTGGCTGTCCTGGAACTCACTTCGTAGTCCAGGCTGGACCATTGAGGTCCTCCTGCCTCTGCCTCCCAAGTGCTAGCCACTACCATCTGGCTTGCTTTTTTTTTTAGTTTGGTTTTTCAAGATAGGTTTCTCTGTGTAGCTAGCCCTTGCTGTCCGGGAACTCATTCTGCAGACCAGGCTGGCCTCTAACTCAGAGATCAATTTGCCTCTGCCTCCAGAGTCCTGGGATTAAAGGCGTGTACCACCACCAGTAGGTCAGTTTTTTGCTCTTTGATTCATCTCCTCTTCAATGTATCCTCCTGGCAATTTTATGCCTCTTGAAAATCAAGCCAGTGGTTTATCTGATAGGCTTCAGGTGGTTGGTTTTGAGGACTGGACGTCCGTGAGAACTCTCAGCTACTTCTGAACCTAGAGAATTCTCTGCTATCTTGCACCTTGTGAAAGTATGCATTTTCTTTGTCAGTATGTCATCAAAACACTGAACCTCCGAAATGCTTCCAACCGTGAGCGCCGAGCTGCGGAGCAGGAAGCTCAGCTCCTGTCTCAGCTGAAGCACCCCAACATCGTCACCTACAAAGAGTCGTGGGAGGGAGGAGATGGTCTGCTCTACATCGTCATGGGCTTCTGCGAAGGAGGTGATCTGTACCGGAAGCTCAAGGAGCAGAAAGGGCAGCTTCTGCCTGAGAGTCAGGTGGTGGAGTGGTTTGTACAGATTGCCATGGCTTTGCAGGTACTGTCATGCTCATGGATTCCTGTAAGCTCCAGTGTGGCAGGAAGGTAGCAAGTGTATTTTCCTGTGCCAGGGATGACATGATAGGCTAGTGACCCATGGGCTGTGAATGACATGAATTTCATATATAATTATGGGAGATACCAATTCTGCATGCATTTAATATTTATAGCAAAGTCAGTTTTAGAACCTTGAATTGGCAGGGGACAAAGGATGATGTGTGTCTTATTGTTTGGTCAGCTATGCCATGTTGAAAGATGGCTGGGTCAGCTCATAGTCTGACACTGTGGGGCTCAGGTTGTCCAGTTTCTGTGGCCCAGTGGATAAAAATGCTGAACAGATTTGTGTTTCAAAATGCACATCTCCCGAGTGAGACTGGGTTGTTTGTTTTTGTTGTTGTTTTGATTTTTTTGGTTATTTTGAGACAGAGTTTCTCTGTGTAACAGTCCTGGCTGTCCTGTAACTAGCTCTTGTCAACCAAACTGGTCTCAAACTCACAGAGATCCATGCCTGTCTCTGCCTCCTGAGTGTTGGGATTAGAGGTGTGCACCAGCTCCGCCCGGCAAGTGTGAGACTGGTTTTGAAGTATCACTCAGGCCCTGGGCTTATTTGCCTACAGTTAACTGACCTTGTTTAAATTTTCACATGCTCTCTTGAGGTAAGAGTGATGCTGTTGTACTTTAAATGTTGTCTGGATTTTATAGGTCTGAGAGGAGAACACCTCTGATAAGTTGTTCTACCTTCAACGGGAGTTTTGTAGGTTTTTATTTGTTTCTTGGAGACAAGGATTCACTTTAGTCTAGACTGGCCTGGAACTTACTACGTAGCTCAAGATTATCTCAAACTCACAGCAGTCCTCCTCTGTGAGCCTTCCAAGTGTTGGTCTTAATAGGCCTGTGCCACCATACCTGGTTTATAATGGATCCAGGTATTATAAAGTATGATACAGTTGTCAAGACATCAGGTACCAAATATAACTAATATGTGGAACTTAATTTTGTGTGTGTGTATACCCATTCATAGATAATGTGCACATGCATATGTACATATGTGTGTATATGGTGTATGTGTGTAGAAGCCAGATGTGAAAGTGTTAGACAGGGTCTCTCATTGAACATGAAATGCATTTACGTGGCAGTGAGCTCCAGAGATCTCTGGTCTTTGCCTCCCCAGGGCTAGGAATATGCCAGTATGCCTGGCTGTTTACAGAGGGCTGGTGATCTAAACTCAGGGTCTCAGGCTGTGTGGCAAGCACTTTGCCAGCTGAGCTGTCTCCAGCCCCTGGAACTCACTTTTATCACTTTGAAAGTTGTAAAGTAGTTCTTTTAGAGCTTTTAGAACAGTAATGTTTTGGTTGGCAGATAGCTAAGACTCTTTAACTCAAGTAATTATTGGTGATATATATAAAAAACTAGAAATGAGAAAATAAATTAGTATACTTACATAAAATGAAAATGTTTCCTCTCTTCTCAGTATTTACACGAGAAACACATCCTTCATCGAGATCTGAAAACTCAGAATGTCTTCTTAACAAGAACAAACATCATCAAGGTGGGCGACCTGGGCATTGCCCGAGTGTTGGAGCACCACAGCGACATGGCAAGCACCCTCATTGGCACTCCCTATTATATGAGCCCTGAGTTGTTCTCAAACCAACCCTACAACTATAAGGTAGGATGCATACAGCTGCAAAGGTGTGTATTGCCTGATCTTGTCTCTGGGAACATATCAGAATTTCAGAGCCCATACAAGTAGTGATAACAGAATTAACTATGAATCATTTGGAAGAAAATGTATGCTTTGTTTCGAGGGGAAAATGTGAATAAGCTATTCAACATTTAACCATGTACTGTTCTTCTTTTGTAGTCTGATGTTTGGGCTTTGGGATGCTGTGTCTATGAAATGGCCACCCTGAAGCACGCTTTTAATGCAAAAGACATGAATTCCTTAGTTTATCGGATTATTGAAGGAAAGGTAAAACAAATTTTAGAATTAATTGGACAAGATTTCTATCATACAGCTTTGTAAATGTCTATTATTAAGATCGTTGATTTTTTTTTCAGTACACACCTTTACAGTTGTATGCATCCTACCTCAGTCCAACCTGGGGCAAATGCAGAGCAAGCACTCCATCACTGAGCTACGTCCCTCACTCATGACTTTGGTTAACTGACTAATACTCATTTCTCCCAGCTGGCGAATTAGGAATATAGGATCTCTTCTGTGAAAAAGGTTGAAGTTGAGACGTGTTTGCTTTTCTCTTAATTTAATATGTACATGTAGCTGATTGACTCCAAAGAGCTGGCCAGTTTGAAAACGTCTCCCTGCTACTGACTGCAGGATGTATAGGTGCTCTAGGAAGCAAAGGTTCTCTTTCCGAGTAGCCCAAGGTTGAGTGAGCCCTGTTTACAGTGACTCCATGCTGTGAGAATGTGCTCTTTGTTACTTGTCATAATTGCAAGTAACTGATTGAGAACTGCAGAAGGTATTAAATATAATGTGGATGCCAGAAATACTACCTTCATGTTATTTCCCCGAGGCTGGTTTGCTCTTTGTAGTGGCTTAAAGATTATTCAAAGATTCAATGAAAATATTTTAGAGGACGCAAGTAAAATCTTCCAATTTTAAGGGCTGAAGAGGTGGCTCATTGTTTAAGAATGCTAGCACTCAGCCACATAGCAGCTCTCAGCTGCCTATAACTGCAGAACCTAGGGCATCTGATGCCTTCTTTCAACCTCTCTCATCCTGTGCTTGTGGTACATCTACATGCATGCTGGCAAAACACCCATACACATAAAATCAAAATAGAAACTCTTTAAAATTTTTTCCACCATACTATTTAAAGAACTCAGTTTTAAAAAGGAATAAAAAGTTCTCCATTTTCATCTTCTTGATAACTACAATTAGCAATTTATTTCAAAGCCTCTCTTTTCTTTCTTTGAAACAGATAGAGCTCTGGGTGTATATGTACTTACACACAGTTCTCTAAACAAGAAACAAATGGAGTTCCACTGTGCATGGAGGTGGGACTCAGCCTGCATTTTTGGCTTAGCTGTCAGTATTTGCCTTCTACTTTGAAGCAGCTGCCTAGTGTTTTATGGGAAATATGTTGGTGTGAAGAGACACCATGACCACAGCAACTCTTATAAAGAAAACATTTAATTGGGGTAGCTTGCTTACAGTTTCAGAGGTTCAGTCCATTATCATCACAGGGAGCATGGTGTCATGCAAGTAGACGTGGTGCTGGCTACATCTTGACTTGCAGGCAACAGGAAGGCTACTGAGACACTGGGTGGTTTTCTAAGCCTGGGGAACCTCGAAGCCCACCCCCACAGTGACACACTTTCTCCAACAAGGCCACACCCACTCTAACAAAGCCACAGCTCCTAAAAGTGCCACTCCCTATGAGATTAGGGGGGCCAATTACATTCAGACTACCCCAGTGGCACAACTTTCTTCTAAATCCTCTGTACTTGAACACTTTATTTCTAATTACTGACTACTGCAAGACCAATACTGCTCTGAATATTCTGGTGTATAAAACTTATTTGTGCTCTTGGGCTAAAGGAATAGCTCAATGGGTAAAGATGCTTGCAGCACAGGCCTAATGACATGGGTTTGATCCCAGAACTAAGGGTGGGAGAAGAGAACCAACTCTCAAAAGTTGTTCTTGGCTTGAATGTGTGCATGACCATTAATGCACACATGCTCATATACTAATAATAAATAAAACTTGAAAAAGAAACTTGTGTTTCTCTCTGAAGGACAGAGTCTTCAGACAGGACTGCTGAGCTGAGGTGAATGCTGTTGTATTCTTACAGCTCGCTATTATAACCAGAACAGACACATAAACTAGCTAGCTGTTGTCTACTTTTACAGATACATGACTTTACATAAATAATAAATGTTAATAGTTTTATATATTTTAATGCTTTTTCAGTATTGGGAAACCCCTGCCAGTTTTTGCTTTGTATCATAATGTCATTAATCATAATTACAGAATTGTTATTCTTTGCAGTTGCCACCAATGCCAAAAGTTTATAGCTCAGAGCTGGCAGAGCTGATCCGAACAATGCTGAGCAGGAGACCTGAAGAGAGACCCTCTGTGCGGAGCATCCTGAGGCAGCCTTATATAAAACACCAAATATCCTTATTTTTGGAGGCCACAAAGGCGTAAGATACTTCCCTTACAGAAAGCTGGACTACACTGATGGGGCAAAAGAGGGTAGCTTCTAGATTTTCATATATAAAATTTATAGTGAGGGTTTTTTTGACAAAAAGTAAAACTGCATAATTAGAATACATAAGAGGACAGAATTCTACCTTCTTTTATTTATTTATTTATTTTTGGTTTGGGCCTCAAAATTTAACTTGCATAGAAAAGTAACAAAATCTATTAAATAAGAGTTTTATGTTTTGTAAGTAGAATGAAGTTTTATGACTTGAAGAGCTTGAAGCAGTGAACCCTAATGGAGCTGTGGTAGGCTGGCAGGAAAGGGAACTGTGAAAAAGAACTCTATGGGAGGCAACAGAAAATTATGATTATTTTACTAAGGTCTGCAGATTTATGTCCACCTCAGCTTTCCATTTTTTATTTTGTTAGTTCTTCTTCATATTCTTCTTACTCTTACTTGTTTTGGTTTTTGTTTGTTTTGTTTGAGACAGGATTTCTCTGTGTAACAGCACTGGCTGTCCCTGGAACTTGTTGTGTAGACCAGGCTGGCCTCAAACTCAAGGAAATTCCTCTGCCTCTGCCTCCATAGTGTTGGGATTAAAGATGTGCAACATCACTGTCAAGCAAAGTTACATTTCTTAGAGTAGCATATTCTGGCACCTTTCAGATACATGTTAGTCTGGGCTAGGTGCACGGGATCCCAGCTACTCAGGATCACAAAAGCAAAGCCTGCCCAAGTTAGAGAGTGAGCCACCCAGGTCTACTTAGTGAAAGCTTGTCGTAGAATTCAAATGGGCTGAACATGTAGTTCGGTAGTGGAGTACTTGCCCTGTGTATACAAGGCCCTGAATCATAGAAGCAAACCACAGCAAATACTAAAATTGGCATAACTATTGAAATAAAAAACATGGAGAACCATTTAGAGGGACTGGTGAGGTAGCTTAGCAGGCAAAGGCACTTGCCACCAATCTTGAGAACCTGAATTCAGTCCCCAGGATACACATAGTGTAAAGAGAGGCTGCTCTTACAAGTCGTCCTCTGATCTCCACATGGGTGCACACAAAGACATGAATATATGTGATTTTTTTAAAAAATTGTTTTTATGAGATATATTTTTTTCTCTGCTCCCCTCCCTTCCTCTCCCTTCCCTTCCCACCCTCTCCCATGGTTTTCATGCTCCCAATTTACTCAGGAGATCTTGTCTTTTCTACTTCCCATGTAGATTAGATCCATGTATATTAGGGTCCTCATTGTTGTCTAGGTTCTCTGGGATTATAAATTGTAGGCTGCTTTTCTTTGCTTTATGTCTAAAAGCCACTTATGAGTGAGTACATATGAAAATTGTCTTTCTGGGTCTGGGTTACCTCATTCAGTATGATGTTTTCTAGATTCATCCATTTGCCCGCAAATTTCAAGATGTCATTTTTTTTCTGCTGTGTACCACTCCATTGTGTAAATGTACCACATTTTCCGTCACGCATTCTTTGGTCAAGGGGCATTTAGGTTGTTCCCAGGTTTTGGCTATGACAAATAATGCTGCTATGAACATAGTTGAGAACAGGTATAAGATAGATTCTCAGAGTTGTTTTGATTTGCATTTCTCTAGTAGCTAAGGATGTTGAGCATTTCCTTAAGTGTCTTTCAGTCATTTAGATTCCTCTGTTGAGAGTTATCTTTTTAGGTCTGTACCCCATTTTTTAACTGGATTATTTGTTCTTTTGGTGACTGATTAATTGAGTTCTTTGTATGTTGTGGAGATCAGCCCTCAGTCTAATGTGGAGTTGGTACAGATTTTTTTCCCATTCTATAGGCTGTTGTTTTGTCTTATTAACAGTGTCCTTTGGTTTACAGAAGCTTCTCGGTTTCAGGGAGTCCCATTTATTGTTTTTCTCAGAGTCTGTGCTGCTGGGGTCATATGTAGGAAATAGTCTCCTGTGTCCATGTGTTCAAGTGTACTTCCCACTTCCTCTTCTATGAGGTTCAGTGTGGTTATTATAGTAATGTATAGCTATTAGACATGTTTATTATAGTACTATAAATAAATAGAATTTTATGTAGCACACAGAACAATTATGTATATATATATATATATACACACACACACACACACACACACATGCATCAAATAGAAAGAAGGCTAATTTCATATTTGAATTAAACTGGACAAGCAGATTTCCAGATAATTTGTAGAATCTTATCTCTTGATGTGTTTGTTAGGTTGTTTCCAGTAAAAAGACTAAAATAAAAACAAAACAAGGCAGAGAAGGCCGAGTTTTGAACTTTCCTCTTAACACTGCTTTCATTGTGTCCCATAAATTAGGGTATGTTGTGTGGTCATTTTCATTGGATTTTAGGAAGTCTTTCATTTCTTCCTTTATTTCTTCCTTGACCCATTGATGGTTCAAATATATGTGATTTTTTAATTGTTTAGAGAGGCACTATTAATTTTTCACCATGTAAGAAAATGGTCATGTAAGAAAAATGATGCTCAAATTTCTGAGCGTTCGAAGGTTTTCGCTTCATTCTAACTTCAAGAGAAAAGGAATTTCTTTTTTTGACCACAGGTCTTACTTTCAGCAAACTGATATTTCAGCATCTAAGACTTAGGATCAGACAAGACTATCATAGTCTTGTTAGCTTAGTTCTGCCTGCGGCAAGATAACTTTGGGAGGAAGGAGGCAATGTTAGAGATGCTCCGGGGATGAACAGTTTTTCCTTTTGAGATAAGGTCTTGCTGTGTAGCCAAGAACTTGGACTCTTGGTGTCCTGCTGCAGTGTCCTAAGTGCTGGAATTGTGGAATTGTAGACATGTATAGACATGTACGCCACTCCACTCCAGCCCAGTACTGCTTTTTCCTTCGCTCTTTCTTTCTTTCTTTCTTTCTTTCTTTCTTTCTTTCTTTCTTTCTTTCTTTCTTTCTTTCTTTCTTTCCTTCCTTCCTTCCTTCCTTCCTTCCTTCCTTCCTTCCTTCTTTCCTTCTTTCCTTTTTTTTTCCCCGTTTCTTGAGACAGGGTTTCTCTGTGTAGCCTTGGCTGTCCTAGAACTCACTCTGTAGACCAAACTCACAGAGACCCTGCCTCTGCCTCCAAGTGCTAGGATTAAAGGTGTGTGCCAAATGTGGTACATTTACACAGTGGAGTACTACACAACAGAAAAAATAATGACAGCTTGAATTTTGCAGGAAAATGGATGGAGCTAGAAAACATTATTTTGAGTGAGGTAACCCAGACACAGAAAGACAATTATCACATGTACTCACTCAGAGGTGGTTTTTAAACATAAAGAAAGCCAGCCTACAAACCACAATCCCAGAGAACTTAGACCACAGTGATGACACTAAGAGAGACTTACATAGATCAAATCTACATGGGAAGTAGAAAGTAGACAAAGACAAGATCTCCTGAGTAAATTGGGAGCATGGAGACCTTGGGGGAGGGTTGAAGTGGGGAGGGGAGAGGCAGGGAGGGCAGCAGAGAAAATTGTAGAGCTCAATAAATATTAATAAAAAATTATGCAAAAAAAAGCGTGTGCCACCACTGCTCTGCTATAATCTCGATTATCTTGAAGACAAAGGTTTTAGAAAATGCCTTCTAGGTTTTGACTAATTTCTGTAAAATGATGTAGTTTTATTGTAGACACATATTTCACATATTTTTCAAACTGTCAATCATCACTGTGTTGATAATATTACTTTCTTTTCTTTCCTGCAAAGAAAAACTTCCAAAAATAACGTTAAAAACTGTGACTCCAGAGCCAAGCCTGTAGCTGCTGTAGTTTCCAGAAGGGAAGAACCGGATTGTGAAGTGATGCACTCCCAGCCCTGCTCTTCTGAGAGCTCCACTGCACACGCCATGGTATGCTCCCTGGGCCAATGCTTTAAGAACTGTGTGGACCACAGGCCATTCACACCAACATTTAAGTCATGTGTCAGTGTCTGTGCTTTGCTAGAGATTCATTATACAGTTACTTCCAATTTTAAAGAAAGCATACTGGAGAGGGTCAGCCTTGTTTCTCACTTTACCTACAGTAGACTGTCAAACTGTTCACAAAGTCGGGCTGGAGAGATGGCTCAGCGGTTAAGAGCATTGCTTGCTCTTCCAAAGGTCCTGAGTTCAATTTCCAGCAACAACATGGTGGCTCACAACCATCTGTAATGAGGTCTGGTGCCCTCTACCGGCATGCAGGCATATACGCAGACAGAATATTGTATACATAATAAATAAATATAAAAAAAAACTGTTCACAAAGTCAATACAGTAAGTTTTTAATCTTAAGATAAAATTTGCATAAAAACTATTTTAAAATATTCATGTGTGTGTGTGTCTATATGAGTGTATTCCCGTGTATGTGAGAGTGTAACATCTGTGTTTGTGAGGGCCAGAATAGGGCGTTGAATCCTTTAGAGCTGAAGTTACAAGCATGTTTTGGATGCCTGGCTTGGTATGTGGGTGTTGGGATGCACCCTGTGGTCCTCACAATTGCACAACAAGCATTAGCTGCAGCGCCATCTCTGTAGCGCCTCAGAAACCCTGTGGACAATCATGGGTACTTAGCACACCAACGAATTGCAATGATCACCTTTTTTCAGTTCTAAAATATTTTATCATCAAAAGGAAGCTCTTCACACATTGAGCTGTCTTCTTTCCGGCCTTCTCTACCTTACCAAACACCAATGTGTTTTCTTTCTCTATGGATTTCCCTTTCCTGAATATTTCATATAAATGGAATCATACAACAGGTGGCCTTTTATATCTGGGTTATTATGTTTTAAATGTTTATCCATGTAGCATATACCAAGACTTCACTTCTTTTAGGTCTGGATAGTAAACCACGTTGGTTCATCCTCTCACCTATTAGTAGACGTTTGGATTCTTTTCACCTGTTGGGTCTTGCTGTGAACATTTAGATCTAGGGCTCGAACCTCCTCTCAGCTTTTTGTGCTGTCTACCTGTATGTAAAAACTCGGTCAAGTGATAATTTCTGTGTTTAGTCTCTTGATGCACCACACAGTTTTCCACAGAAACTGTATCATTCTGCATTTCCAATTTCTTCATGTTCTCACCAACAAATATTACTTCCTGTCTTGATGGTTCAATTTTTATTTTTTTCCTTTTTTTATTTTATTATTTTATTTTGTATTTATTTATTTATTTATTTATTATTTTTTATTTTTTTTGGTTTTTCGAGACAGGGTTTCTCTGTGGTTTTGGAGCCTGTCCTGGAACTAGCTCTGTAGACCAGGCTGGTCTCGAACTCACAGAGATCCGCCTGCCTCTGCCTCCCAAGTGCTGGGATTAAAGGCGTGCGCCACCACCGCCCGGCTATTTTGTATTTATTGAGCTCTACATTTTTCTCTGCTCCCCTCTCTGCCTCTCCCCTCCCTCCTTCAACCCTCCCCCAAAGTCCCCATGCTTCTATTCAGTTCCATTGGTCCTCCTGTTCTTATGCCAATACCAGGCTATTTTCAGTACTGTAGCTCTGTAGTAGAGTTTGAAGTCAGGGATTGTGATGCCTCCAGAAGTTCTTTTATTGTACAGGATTGTTTTGGCTATCCTGGGTTTTTTGCTTTTCCATATGAAGTTGAGTACCGTTCTTTTGAGGTCTTTGAAGAATTTTGCTGGGATTTTGATGGGCATTGTGTTGAATCTGTTCAAATTTTATTAGTAAGTATTAATATAATAATATCAGCCGGCATGGTGGTGCACACCTTTAATCCTAGCACGTGGGAGGCAGAGGCAGGTAGATCTCTGTGAGTTTAAG